>NC_138969.1:104857500-114857500 GCF_055761805.1 Camellia sinensis | reverse complement strand
AGAAAAAATATGATTTTGCCACCCTCAAATAGGCTTAAAACACGTATTTCGATGAATTATTCCAATTCAAGTAATCCAGCCTTCACCTACAGGCATTCAGGCAATTATATCACTTAAGCATATAGCCTCATGGAAAGCATGCTAAACATGGCAACACTTACACGCATGCAAGATGCTAAAGCATAAAAGCTTACCTAGTACTCCAAGCCAAAACAATAGCTAGTTAGTAATCAATGCATGATCCTAGTTTATGTTAAGATGGCTAATGCAACACATGCAAAATGCAACTAGAAATAGGCTCAGCTATTCTAAAATGGCATATGAAATGCAACTGGATAATCATGTATTCAAGTTGGTATTGAAATATAATGAAGTTAGTATGATGCGCCGAGCTCGGTGCATGCAATATAGATGAATGGATGCAAACATGCTATCATACGTATGCTAATCAAAACATGACTTAGAACTAACCGTCGTAAGCGGTTAAGTAAAAGGGACAAAGACGTGGGGTTGGAAGACATTCACACACTCACGCACACTTATTACAAAATTCGCCCTCTCGATGGAGGGTCCGAATAAATAATACAAATCAACTAATTAATTAACTACCCTAGCTAATTAATTATTACATAACTCTTAACTAATTAAACAAATTAATTAAGCTATGAAGAATAGGAAAGCGGCCTCGGGGAGAGGGACGAATGCATGCTCGGTCGCCTCGCTCGGAAACCCGTTGCCATGCCTGTTTGCACTGTTCTGCGCCTCTGAAAACTACACAAGTCTCAAGGATGCTTCTGAATCACTCCCTAAGCACTGTGAGATGTCACCGCCAAAACATAAGAACATTGGCCATGTGGAATTTGTCACCGACCATTTGTGAGGATCTCGGCCAATAATTTTTAGTCGATCGGCATTGAAGATGGCCGACCGGCCATATCTTCCTGTAGAATGCTGTTTTGCTGCAGCAGGGGACAAACAGAGCATGGCAATGCATTTTCAAGGCAATGTGTGCACAAACACCCTCCTTATCATGTCATGAGCTCAAGGGAGTGTAGTACTCGACCCTCAGGCCATCAATCACGCATGTCGATGCATGATGGCCAAAGGAGCCAAGTGTGCAATTCAATATGGAATGAATGCACAAAAACACATGAATGCCTAGAGCTCTATCATGTTGCATCAAGAGTGTCGGCGACCGAGGATCAAGGCACATTTCGTCGCTTCAAGTACGAACGTCCCTCGGTTCTGATGTTTGATTTGACACCCCAAACCAAACATAATGCAATGCAAGTATGCCAAATACAATGCAATCATGGAAATGCGATACAATGCACCATGAGCTCACCAAAGGCAATACAACGCAACCTAACATGTAAACAACATGGCATGCAACAATACTATGCAACCTAAACATGCAAATGTACAATGTACGAAGCATGCAAAAATGCAATGTACCATGTATGCAATAACGACAAAATGGAACAAGCATGCGACAATATGCAAGGATCATGCAAGATGGACTTAAACTGAAATGAATAAACCTCAGCCATGCCCAAATCAATGGGCAAAACACTAAAACTAAGGCACCAACATGCAAAACAAACATGTACACATATTGGTCCATCACTTAGGCACAAAGAGGACAATTCTCGAAAGCACTCAAAGAGTGAAAAGCATGCAAGCGTGACAACACTACATGCTCTGAAATGATGCCAAGGATGACGCCAAATCATACACACAAGTCAAGCATAACATGCAAGAAAGCTCAAGCCTTAAGGCTAGCCAAGGAGCTTGTACTAAGGCCATATGAAACAAGCCCCAAAGTGCCAAGGACAACCAAAACAGTCCTATATCATGCTAAAGGGAGTCTAAAACATGCAAGGGCCAAAGCTAAAACAAGCCAAAATGAAGGGTCGAAGGCAAGATGCAAGTAAGGCCAACAAAGGGGATTACACTACACCCATTATAACCAAACATGGCATGACTTAACCAATGAAAAACAAAGATATGGCATGTCAAAATAGGCCCAATAACCTACTTAGATGGTATCCTCAAGACCTAATCATGGAGGCACGCACAATGACCCAACCTTAAGGCACAAAAAACCAACCCTTCAAAGCTTTGAAAGGATGACAAATGCAAGTATATGAGCATTAAACATGGACTGAAATAACATATGAGATGATGCCAAATCATGAAAGAGGCCCAAGTAGTGCATGCTAATGACTTGAACCCTCAAAGCTAACAAGCTAGAATGTATGGTAGCTATACAAAGCAATGCATATATGATCAAAACAACACCAAACAGAGCTTTATCATGCTGAAATATGAACAAAAGCTCCTTTGAGTCGAGTCAAAATCATGCTAAAACCATAGCTTAAAGCACAAAGCATGTGAAGGCAATAGAGAGGATTACAAGGCAAGTATATGGTGCATGCAAGAGACCATTAAACCAATCGTAGACAGAGGTATAGCATGACAAAATAACACCAAATACTTGCTGAAATTGAGCCAAAACAAGCTAAGCAAACATGTTACTATTATGAGCCATCAAAGCAAGCAAATGAGACACGAGGAGATAGGGGTGTCCCTCTCCTATTCAAGACTCTAAAACCACCTTTCCACCACTAAAAATCCTCTGGATTTCATTGGTAGAAAGGTCAAACCAAAGCAAGAACAAAGGCCAAAAGAGGTGGCTCCAAACAAGGCCAAACAACGCCTAAGAGGGGGTAGAAAACCCCCAACCAAAAAGTGACCTTAAACAATCATCTAAAGCATACAAAATCTAAACTTTTTTCAGTTTACGGTTAAGCTTAAAACAATATGCAAATAGGTCTAAAGCTTAAGCCAAAATGGGAAAACAAAAGGTTAGTTGCTCACCCTTGAAGAACACCTTCAAGAACACAACTCCAGCCACCCCCTTGGATCAAAACCAGCCCAAGAACTCTGAAAGCAACTTCCTAGTGCCTCAGCAACCAAAGGAAGGTGCTCTACTAGGTGCTCTAGTGCAAAAGTATGAACAAAAACACACTTTAGGTCACAAACACACACACAAATATATATAGAGAGAGATATAGAGATAGAAGGATA
Source organism: Camellia sinensis (assembly GCF_055761805.1). Lineage (NCBI taxonomy): Eukaryota > Viridiplantae > Streptophyta > Magnoliopsida > Ericales > Theaceae > Camellia > Camellia sinensis. The sequence goes on along the minus strand of NC_138969.1, from coordinate 114,854,410 downwards.
TATGAACTCTATATCTATTTTGTTGAACCTCTGGAAAGGGAGGGGAGTCTCCCTTCTTATAGAAATCCAATTCTCAAGCTTGTTGAACAAGCTTGAGTCTTGGGGCAAATCCCTCGTGTATGGAGGATCAGAAGTGTGCATACCAGCTGTCACAGCTGGCATAAAATATCTGTAAAAAGCAAATGGAAAGGGCTTGGCTAGAAAATATGGCTGATCGACCAACATAAGTGCCGACCGACCAACAAAAGTGCTAACCAGCCAACACTTTTGGCTGATGGAAAGAAAACAGGGCCGATGGCTTCAAGCCTTGGCCAGTGGGTTGAGGGGATGGCAAACAAGCAACCCTCTTCCCTCAGAAGCAAAACCACAAGTCCTTGGTCCACAACCAAGCACAAAACAGACAAGTTGAGAGATCCTAAGGCAAGGCGCGCAGCCGAGACCTTCAAAAACTCAAAACGAACACAAGCATGGATGATCATCGAGTGTTCAAACGATGACATCCAAGTCTTGAGGACGGTCAAAATTCAGGTGCCTACACATGTTAATGATTCTTGTAGCATTACGAGAGGTTGATAGGGAATCGCCCCAAAACTCATCCAAATTCTAGAAATGAGGTGTGTGAATGGGAATTGATTGTTTGGTGAGTGTGTGTCACTCAAGGGAGTGACAAGTTTTGCAAATTGCTTGGTATTTGTTTTTAGTTGGTCGCGTGTGATCCCCAAGATGGGGTAGTTGCGGAAAAAAAAAATTAAAATAAAAAAAAAAAAATAGTTTTGTGAGCTTGAAATTTGTAATGGTAGTTGTGAAGGAATGCGACTTCCCAAGTTTATGAGCAAAACTTATCCATTGGTTTTATTTAACCTTATTATTATTATTTTGAATTGTTGTTGACTGTATAATTGTGATGGACCATCATCACAAAAATCATTCTTTTCATACCCTTCATTTTTACCATTCACTTTTATGTATCTAAAACATTCCCTTATATATATATATATATATAGTTTTGTACCAGTTTTGAATCCCTTCAAATTTCAAAGGTCTGGAAATATTGTTTTGGGTATTGTTAACTTTTAAGTATTTCAATAACACAGTTGAATAATGTGTGGATATAGAACACTAGCTGTATTGCAAGAACATGGATTGTGGTACTTTGATTTTGCTGGGTTGTATCTCATTGAAAGGCCATGATTGGCGGATAGAATTCCTATTAGAATTTTTTTTTTCTTCTTTCTCTTCCTTTCATTTTATGAAAGGAGGGTTGAGGACTTCTAAGTTGATGTGAAGTATTCTTTTGAAAATTGGGTTGCCAAGTGACCAGTAATTGTTTCTTGGGGCATGAATGTGATATGAGAACTATTTTTCTAAGGTTCTGGGTCATTAGATAGCCAAGAGTTATTTCCTGGAAGTTGAGTCTGTCTAAGGCAGGAGTACTATAGGGTATGTTAGTGAGACCTTTACCTTTGACATTTAGTTTTGTGGAATTAATGGGTTCTTGTGGCTCATTAGACGTACTCGTGACCATTTTCTCTAATCCTACTAAATGGGGACCAGTATGGGAGTCGCCTATCTAGGTTAAGTGGGCCTTGGTAAGTTAGAGGAAAGACTCACTACTTGACTACTATTATTTGTGCCACATGGGGTGGGTCTGAATATTAGTGTGGAACTTGAGAATAGGAGAGTTATCCTTAGATTTCGAACTAGATTCTGGAGTGGTGATTGTAATTTTATTAGAAATTGTTCTACCCCGTATATCATTGGGTTGCCTTGTCTTCTTTCGTGGAAGTTGTTTCTTGTTTATCATGCGAAATGTTTTGTGTTGGGAGAATCTTTTAGAAACTTGTTGTTGAGTAGAAGTCATTTATGATTATTTGGTGGGAGTCTTAGTTCCAATCTCTATTTCATTTGGATTTGTCTAAACTTTAGATCTTGAATTGTCTAATTTGGGGGACGAAATTTCCTAAGGTGGGGAGATTGTAACACTTGTACTTATTAAAATAGTGGGATTGCTTTTGACACTCTTATTATTGTACTTGGAGCCTCTTTGATTGATGTTAGAGTATTGATTGGGATAATATCACAATGATAAAGTACGATTGAACCAAAAACATTGAATTGGATAATTGTCCCATGATTAGTTTTCATTCTTTTGCCTTTTCTCTTTCCACACTTTGAATTTGGATGTGAGGTTAGAACCATTAGAAAGCTTATTTCTGGGGCTTCAATTTGGACATGAGAACGACCTTAAGCGGAGTCCGAATGTAGGAGTTATGTCTGTTTGAAATTTGGGTACCTGTGTTGGAAGCAAGTCCTTTCAAGCAAACTTTTGACCGCTCGAGCGATCTTGATAAATTTCAGAGATTCTGGGAGTTTTCTTTCACCGCAAGAGCCAAGTTTTGACCGCTCATGCACTTTAAAGTGAGTTTTTGGCCCAAATGTTTCATTCTTTCTTCCTCTCTTCTCTCCATCTCCTCCATATCCAAAACCCTTAGCCCCCAAATACTTGATTTCTCTCGTTTTTACAAAGAATCCACCATAGATCTTTTAAGAGATTTGAAGATCAAGCCTTGATTAAGATTTCTACAGATTAATTCAAGTTTTTGTTGGAGCTTCAAGTTAGGTTTTCATCTTTTCATCGTCTTTTTTGAGGTAAGAATACATTTACCATTGTATATTTATATTTTGATCTAGATAGGTGTGAATCTTAAGATATTTGGAACTATTGAAATGAATAAGGTGTGTATATATATGGCATTGTGTATTTACTTAAAATTGATAATGGATTGTGAAATCAACTATGAAATAGTGAATAAACAGACATGGATCAATGGAAATAAATAATTGAAATGAAAAGCCTCAAATTTTTATATGAACCCTAGGGGTTTGTTCATGATTTTGATGAAATGGATAATTGATAAATAAAATTTGAGAATCCTTGTAGTTGTTGGTGTTGTGTGAAAATGTTAATGTTTTGGAATGTGTTTGAGGTACCCATTTGCCCGGTCCGCGTGGGGGCGACGAATGTGGGGATGTTGCAAGGCGTCCACTGACCAGTTCGTGTGAGGACGACAAAAGTGGAATGGTTTAAGGTGTCCACATGCTATCCATGCGAGGATGGAAAAAGTGTGGGGCTCTGTTGTTAATTGTGTGTTGAAAAATAAAGTTTAAAATACAAATGAACTCTCAAGCATTGATAATGGTCATGCATACTTAAATCAAATGTTTATATATGGATAAAGTTATTCTTTACTGGGCAACATTGCTTATTCTTATTTAATGACATTTTAGAACATGAAGAGCCCAAAACCCGTCAATGAAGAAGAAGGAAATGACTCCCTTTTAAAAATCTAAATTTTTGTGATCCTGAAAATGAAATGTAACTGGGGACTCATTTCTTAATTTTATTTTGAGTTTTGTATTTTAGTATTAAGGGGTCACAATGTAAATGTTTTGTAACTTTCTTTAACTTACTGAACGGAGATTTTTATCTTGTAATCTTTGTAAAGTGAATCTATAGTACATTAAGAAAGGGAAACATTTGAATGGAGTTGTGTTGTTTGGATATATGGAACATGTTCTTTTGATTGCTCTGTGGGAATTACATCTGGGGTGTCACAGGGTATACACTGAGTTTTTTTTTTTAATCTGTCATTACATTTGAATTTGATAACGGATTGGTAATTGTAATTGGATAAAAAGAAGAGGCTGTTATAGGGAACAACATCATCAGGGTCCTCGTCACTAGAGTTATAAGAGGGACTGGCAGCGGTCAGGGGACTGTCTGGTCTCGAGGGAGGAATGTCTGAAACAATACCACGAGTAGAAACAAGAAAGCCCTAGGGGAAAGAATAAAATGTCAAAATACTCAGGCAAGGTCCAAAAAAAAAAAAAAAAAACTACATACACAATAATAATGACAAAGTAAAATTAAAGAGAAAATAACATTAAAGAAACTTTTGCCAAGTATCTTGCATAACCTCTTCCTAAGTGGCGAGGCTTGGCCCAAAAGAACAACTACTATGGCCTCTTGGGCAGCTCTTACCTACGAGCAAGTCATGTGGGTTAGGGCATCAAGAATTGGAGGATGAGGCTAGGTGGATGCAACTCTTGGTGGGTTGGGTTCTACTATGAGTGTTGGGGCTAGAACGTTGAAGCAAGAATACAAATTGGTCTAATGGTTGCGAGAAGAAGGCATGCGTAAAGACAAGTCCTGTGAAGGATGCATTTAGTGCTTATGACTAAGCGAGCACTGTTGCAGAAGTTATGGAAGGAATCTAGATTGCATCTCTAGAAGAGTCGATTTCTATGAGTAAAAGAACTTTCCCTTCCAAGCGATGGAATCTCCATGATGGTAAGACCTTCTATGAGTATATCGGTGTGATCGTGGATGAATTGTATGAAAGTCTGATGGTTTTCTTGGAAAGAGGGAAGAGAATCAAGACTATCTTGGTCCATGCTCAACTGCTTGAGGAGTCTGTCAATACGAAACACCATGCTTGACATTCCTTCTTCATACCAGATGAGGAGGTAGCCTGGGCGAATCATTGATGTCACATTGAGGCAGTTGGCTTGAATTCTAGAAATAGAAAAGTCAACATGATGGGCCTTAGCAAACTAAAAAGGGACCATTGATATATCGATAAAATTCTGGGTATAAGGACAGAAGATGCATTCATCAATGAAGTCGACATAGTCCAAGAAGGGCTTGTTGCACCCAACTTCAGACCACTAAGCAATATGTCAGAGAGGGTTGTCGACTTTCTTCACCAGCGCATTTCACTCGGCATCCAAGACCACATTACCCTCTGCATCTAGAACCTCCTCAACGAAAGAAATTTTGTACTGTTTAGGCTCTGGACCGCATAAAGGAAATCACTCATAAAAGAAATCAATCAAGAACTGGGTGTGAACAAAACTCCATACATCATAGAAACCCATGGATCAGGCCAAATCTAAATGAATCATGTGTAAATGGGCATAAAAGTTTTGCAAAAAGAGAGGGGCCAAGGGAATGTGAGACCCATTGCAAAGGTGAATTGGTAGAGGGAACACCAATGGCTTTAAACTATCATAAGGGTTACTAGGAGAACAAAAAAAGATGAGAAACAACTAATGAAAGTAGCAAATATCAAATTGGTGCAATATGCAAGACCCTCGATAGTGGCACAAGCCTACTCAACAACGGTGCCCACCATAGGCTGAATGTCTTTGAAAAAATGGCACATCCAGCAGAGGTAGGAGGTTTTTTTTTTTCTTTCTTAGGCCTCATGGCCAAGCGTTCACCAATGTTTGGGTTAAACCAAGAACCCCATTTCCTTGCCTCGCTAAAGACCGCTCACAAATCACCAACTATCCCTTGCTCTTCAACCATTAGGAAAGCAGGATCGAATGTGTGGTCCCCTCAAACACTCAAACAAGGAAGAACTGCCATGTCTTCCAAAGTCGGGCCAATTTCTCCCCAAGAGAAAGTGGAGGTGTGGGTGTCCTAACTCCATTGAGAAACAATTACATTGGTGTTGGTCTGAAGTTTGCAGATAGAAAGATCTCTCAATTTAATAATAGCACCAAAGAGTTGCACATCCATCAGGCGGTGTTCCAAGGTAGGATTCCTAATGACGTCGTTAACCGAGTAGACCCACCATCCAAAGGACCAAAGTTGGTATGATAGTAGATGAAGAAATAAGGGAAGCCCCTGTACTCTACGTGAAATCGCAGCACTGATTCAGGGTTTATCATGTCAACCTCCTCTAAAGAAGCCTCGGGGAAGGGAAACAAAGTCTCCTTCAGAACAGGCACCTCAGGAATGAAGGTATCGGCGTTCCTCCAAATGGGGTTAGTGAGGCCACCAAAATAGGGAGCCCGCCTCCAGTCAGAGCGAGGAGAAACGGGCTTGTATGCGAGAAATCTCCCAATCGTGAATGATTGCAAAGGAAAATGAAAAGAGATTATTTTTTTTTCTCTCGAAAGCAGAGATGATCTGCTAGAAGAAATGGCAAGAGATCACAGGTAAGGAGGAAGAAGAAGCGGAGAAAAGTGAGATATTTGATGGGCCCCAAGGGCTTTATTTATAGAGGGAACCGTTGTCATGACTATTGAACACTATAATGACTTCGCAGAAAGTAGAGTAGCCTTTTGCTAAAAGGACGCAACTTTTGGCTCAATAGGTTGACATCATGCGTGCGTAGGAAAAGAGATGAGTGTTTTCCACACGCGCAGGGGGCAATTGTGAAAGGAGAGAAATTAAGATGCTGACTTAGTTATTGAAGTCGCCTCAATTAGACAAATTAATATCATTAAATGAATATGGGTCAAAGTCCAAGAGAAGTGATTCAAACAGAGGATTGAACCAAAATCCGACCCGCTTGGGATAAATAGGTCGTGAGTGAAGTCCAAGGGAATTTACTGAGGTACTACTTGCTGAGGTCCAGTTGTGAAGGAAGACCTAGCTCAGTTGTGAAGGCAGACCCTACCTCAGTGCTACCATTTTCATTACGGCACCACCTTTGTCACTTGCTAAGGAAATGGAAATCATGGCAACTCTAACTTTTCATGCCTCAAGATAGGTCTTCTCCATACAAGATAATGCACAGACACCTGGCGCTAGTAGCAGGCACAAAGACACTAAAAACCAAGGGCTGATAACAAGCCCGAAACACATATAGCTTAGGGCTGACAGCTGGTCCCAACACTTACAAGTTGAAACTGATAGTAGATACCAAGGATGCCAATATACCAAGGCGACCCTGTGAAGATGGGAGTCAGGTAGCTTGAAAGCAAATTTTCCATATACCTAGGTTAAGGACTTATCTTGGTTACACAGACAGGACCAAGGAAACGCCATGGGCTTGGTATGAGGCACAAACCTTGCCATGGCCCATACCTTGGGAAGCTGGGGAACTTGTAGTTAAGCAGATAAGGGTTAAGAAGTCATTGAGAGAGAAACCAGTATGGCTAATAGCAGGTCATCAGTCCTAAGAATACATATTTCAGGAAAACCAAGCGAAGAAGGGAGGAGTTAGGGCAACTAAGACATCTACTGAGGTTCATACCAAAAATATATATACTAAGGCTCGTACCAAACAAATAGTACAGTGACACTTGCTTAGGTTTTATACTAAACAAATACTAGACATCAAGGGATGTGTGTCTGCCAAGGCCTGCTGGTTCATAGCAAAATATCTTGGGACACTTGTCGCCGCACTGTTTGGCCACTTAGTATATTATGGTATCAAGGAAAAACCTATAAATAGGGTCTAATTGTCAAGGTTCAAGACAAAATGTTTTGGGGACTGAAGGGAAACGTTACCCGCTTGATTGCACTGCTATTTCGTTCTTTTGGACTACTTACTCTACCTTCACCTAGCTATCCACTCTCTGGTCAACTCTGATTATTGATTCATTGGCATAGTTTTACCTCTTTAAGTGATATTATTATTACTATTCATTTTGGACCTCCTATAACATCTTTATCAAAAGTAATATTAATTTGAACATGATTTTAGTTGGCTTTTTAAGACAAGATGAGGTGGAGTAATGCTATAAATATCACATTTCGTTAGTCTTGCGATGTACCATCACTCTATTGATAATATGCATGAGTAATGTGATTCATTAAACTAATACAATAATGACACATAAAATATTTAATTAAATGTGATAAAAAGTGTGATGCATGTAACATTATTATTTTTATAATATTTTCTTGTCATAAAATTAAATGCATATTAATAAATAGACAGTGCCTTCTCTCCAGTTTACAGTTGATTGGAATGTGCTCTTTGGCCTCATAGGCTCCACCGTAGGTCATATTTTGTCATTTAGTGCGGCTTTATATATTGATGAATCATGAAAAGAAAGGAAAAATGAGCTCATAATTATAACTACATTATTTTATTATATATTAATATTTTAAAAATTTAATGACGCATATAATTTTCAAAATAGATTATCTATTTTTTTTTAGAATAAATATAATTATATGATATAACTATAATTACTGTATCAGTCTTATTTATTTATTTATTTTTATAAATGATATGCAAACATAATTTTATAAAATGAATGATTCATAGGGTTACAATGAGAGTAGTGAAGGGCTCTATAGATTCCAATTAAAGGCTACGGTTGATTAGGGGACTAGATTAGCAATCCATGGATCCCATGTTTGTTTTAGAGAAATGACATAGGATTACTAATACAATGGGACTATCAATCACCTCCCATGATGAGATTAGCATTATTGTGAGAGAGTTGAGATTACTTAGTCAAATCCTATGGATTGATGGCTAAAAGATTATTCCTCCCTTATTTTATAAAACTAACAAAGTTACCTTGAATGTTTTAAGGATTTTACATAATTTGAAAATTTAATCTCAACTAACTATTATCATTACATTAGAGCAACTCCAATCATACTTTTCAATTTTAAAATATATAAAAAAAAAGTAATTCTTTATTTTGTCTTATTTTTTTATTATTTATGTACTCCAACGTTACTCTTTATTTTACTTATACACACAATCTGTTTGAAGAGCCTCTCAAGACTCTTCAAATATATCTAATCTTAAAAAAAATTATTAAAATAACTATTATAATAACTAACTATAATAGCCAACAAATTTCATTTAAAAGAGTACCTTAGAGATATGCTCTTAGTGTACAAACAAACACAATATCTCACGGTACTTATAGTTTGATCATACTTAATCATCAAAACAAACATTGCCTTTATTCTATCCTTAACACTGCCTCTAGTATATTCTGTTTTGTTGTTATTATTATAAAATTGTGAGTCTAATGGGTTGGTTGTGTGTGGATGTGAGGCGCATTGGTAAAGGTAGTTTGTACTTTTCAAATCTCTCTCGGTGCATTTCATTTCATGTACCTTTAATTTTGTGTTTATAACAAATTTTCACTTTGTCGATATTAAAAAAAAATAATAAAAAATACACATAGCTAGGACTTCTTTTACAATATTTTCTTATATAACAATGAAATCTACATTTAAAAAATTAATAAATAAGTGTAAGATTTATTATTTTTATGTCTAGTATATAAACATCTAAAAAATGTGATTACTTTGTAAATTTTCTATTCATCAATAAGAATCTCATAATTTTAGATTTTTCAATAATATTATAAATTTAAATTTAATTATTTAAAAATTATTTAAAATCATTATTTTATAGTTCAAATTTATTCAACACATGAATCAGACACTACATAAATTTAATTGCTGCCACAAACCTATTCATCCAAATTTTTTTTGATGGATATGTTTGATTTCTAGACTTTTCAAAGATTTATAGGGTTGTTTGGGAAGTGGGTCTAGGGGGTTAAAATAGCCTCAGTGCAAGAAAAAGCAAAAAATCGCATGCAAATAAAAAAGTGCAACCTATTTGCAACTGGTCCACCACGTGAGGTGTGGTAGGGCTAGGGCTGAGCAAGTGATCTGCGAAATTCGTAATCTGATCTAGTCCAGTTCAATTTGATAAGTTTGGATTGGTTTTTTGAATTCGCAGTTCGGTTCCGGATTGAAAAATTAAAAATCCGTAGTCTACAGATTGGTTCCGAATTGAATGCCACGGTTCCGGATTGGAACCGATCAAACCGTATACAAATAGTCTATATTTTTATTATATATCCTCTCCCATAGTATCTTCTCTTAATTCTATATAAAATCTAAAACTTAAAACCGTATAATATTTTCTTTTATTACTCTTGTTTGTTGGTTTTTAGTTTTAATTTGTAATGGTTTAAATACTTATAGTGAAACCAAATTTTCTTATGGTTGTTTAAATTTTAGAACAGTATGTCACTATTATAGAAAAATATGTTGTTATTGTGGAACTAATATAGCCCTATGTTTATATTTTTATAAAATTAAAGTGTTATAAATATATTTTTGTAATTTAATTATGTGAATCCGTGGTCCTAAACCGATCCAATCCGTATTTAAATGGATTGGTTCGGATTGGTTCCATGATTTAAACGGATTGGATTGGTTCCAATTTTTTAAGAACCGTAGATAACGGATTGGTCCTGATTTTATTCCAATCCGGTCCAATCCGGACCATACTCACCCCTAGGTTGGGCTACCAGGTACACAAAAAGACGCTTTTGCCCTTGAACTTTTTTTAAAATCACACCAACCATTCAATCATTAATGGCAATTTTGTCATTCCCTTCCCATATCATTTCAATCACATTTTGAGTATAATAGCCAAACAAAAAATTCAACTCATCTTCCCAATGACAAAAACTAAAATAATCTTTTAAAATAACTAAATAGCTAAAAAGTCAAAAAAATAATCACTTCCCAATCCAGGCATATATCTTGGAACGCTCAAGATGTGGGACATGAAGTTAGGACATTGGTTGTTCTTAACTTCTTTATTTATTTATTTTTTCAATTGATAGAAGCTAATTCAACATTAATTATATCATGGGAATCTTAAAGAAAAATAAATAAATAAATCCATCAATTCATAGTTAGAATTTTACAAGAAACACAACTATCCAAGGGAGTCGATTTCCAGATTAACATGACCACAAACCGACAACAAAAATATTTTAGTTTATGAAAGTCAGAATTCCAGACATTAACGATTAGAGTTATTTGATTGGGGAGGTGATAATATCAGATTGTGTTTATTAATTCACTACAAAAAAAAACACAAATGGCGACCAAAAAAAAAAAAATCGTCGCTGAAAGTGCATGAAATGGCGACTAAAATGGAATTAGTCGCCGAACATAAGGGTTTTAGCGACTAAATGAGTTTAGTCGCCAAAAAGCAGGGTTTTAGCGACTAAAAGGAAGTTTAGTCGCCGAATATAGGGTTTTTAGCGACTAAAGTTTGTTTAGTAGCCAAAAGTCACGGTTTTTGGCGACTAAAATAATTTAGTAGCGAAAAGTTATGGTTTTGGCGACAAAAAACAGGTTTAGTCGCTGATTATAGCAGTTTTGCCGACTAAACACAATTTAGTCGCTGAAAGTGACGTTTTTTGGCTACAAAAAAAAAATTAGTAGCTAAAGGTCAAGAATTGCCGACTAAAATGCATTTTAGTCGCCCAAAGTAGAGGTTTTGGCGACCAAAATTGAGTTTAGTCGCCAAATGTGCTAGCCTTAGTCGGGTTGTAACTGTTTTAGCGACAGAAAAGAAATTAGTAGCCAAAAAAAGGAGTATTGGCGACTAAAATTCAGATTTAGTCGCCAAAAGTGCTTTACCCTATTTTTTTTGTAAATATTTTATTTTTTACATAAAATATATTTAAATAAAAAAAATTATTTTCATATATACAATTTTGTATTAATACCAATGAATATAGTATATAAATAATATTTGTTGCAATAATATTCATGTGAATTGGGAGTGGCGTAGTGGGTGAGCATGTGTTGGTAAAGGCGCAGTGGGTGCAAGTGTTGGGACACAAGTTCGAACCTTGGGGAATCCAGCAGAGGGAATTTTTTTTTTTTTCTGAAATAGTCTTTTGGTGACTAAAAGAGTTTAGTCGCCGAAAGGTGTACCTTTTGGCGACGAAAATCTTAGTCGGGAAATGTTTAAATAATAAATTAAAAAATCACTATTGGCGACTAAAAATTTAGTCGCTAAATGTATAATTTCAAAAAATGGAATTGCATTTGGCGACAATTTGTTTCGTCGCTGAAGACCTGTGAATTGGCGACTAACAGGTTTTTAGTCGCCAAAGGCATTGCCGACCATGGATTCGCGACAACAGTGGCGACTAAAAGTTTTTGTCGGGGAAAGTAAAAATTCGACCTTTGGCGACTAAAAAAGGACCTTTGGCGACTAAAAATTTAGTCGCCAAAGGTGTATTTTGTTGTAGTGATTTATGTGATTCATATTATATTGTTTAGTTGTAATTTTTATTATGCGGATTAGATTTTGATAGACAATTAATCCAACAAAATTGGTAGTTTTTTTTTTTTAATTTTATATAACTAATAATGCAAAATAAACATGGATAACAAAACATTATTTATCTCACCAATCTATCTTACAATTATCTTATAAATTGTCACCACAAGAAAAGTTGGCTATGATGGCACTTGTGTCAAGATGTTTTAAGAAACATGATGATATATCTCAATAATCAACTTCTGTTTCAAGCCGTGATGGTCTCAGTGAGCCAATTCTATTTAACTTAACAGACACTTAACCCCACATCTATTCAAACCATTCAAGTTACCAAAAATAACACAATCTCACTCTCTCTCACGCACTGCTCTTCTCTCACACGATTAAAATCTCTCTTACTCTAGTTGTTCATCATCGAACTCGATCTCGACCTCTCTCGCAAATCGCATATTTGAAATCAAACAAGAAAGTCAATCTAATCTGATCAAAATTCGAACTCGATCTAATCTAAGCTCTCTCGCATTTGTTGGATCTGCTCTCGCTCTAGCTGTTCATCGAACTCGATCTCTCTCACAAATCGCAGATCCAAAATCGAACAAGAAAGCTAATCTAATTTGATCGAAATATGAACTCGATCTGATCTGATCTCTCTCGCATTTTGTTAGATCTGCTGATTAACAAGGTTTAAAACAAGCCATTTTTATTTTGTTTTTTATTAACAAGTGTTAGTCGGTGTTTGAGTTTGAACTATCAGATATACTTTCTCATTGTCAAAATAGATTTGTTGATTAACTATCTATTTTTCCATTCTCAAATCAGACTGATTGAATAGGTCGATCTCTCTTACTCTTCATCTCAGGTACATTTTTCAGATCAATTAGTTCCTCCTCACAAGTGATTAATCTCTCTTACTTCTGTTTGGAATTTAGGGATGGAATTGAATTTGTGATACAAGTGATCATAGACTGATGGATTTAAAGTTAATTTTGATAGTTTTTATAATTAATTTTTTTGATTTACATAGTATCAACACCTTCTAAATCACAGGAACAGAAAATATGAAAATAGTTTATTTTCATCAATTTAGTTAAAATAGCTTATGTATAATTATTTTTTTGATTTACTTTTTTTGAAAATTGATAACTTTTTTCCTTATGCTTTAATTCCTAGTTTAGTCATACTTTGTTTGATACGCATTATAATACTATTCATTCTCCGAAGAAAATAGATAGTGCCCATAACTTCAAATCTAATGTTGTTTTGAATGTTTGTTTAATTTTGTTTTACTATTAGTGATATTGATTTGCTTGAGCTGCTTTCTTGTTGGATATCATTAGTGTAAATTGTCTTTTCTTCTTCTTCTTTTGCAGATCAATGTGGTACTTTAATTGGTTCTAGTAAGGACGAGGTACTTATTTTTTATGATTAATATGCTTTGGGTTGCAATTCTAGGTTGTTTCCTTATTCATTGTATGGAAAACATTGAATGTGCAGCTTGATTTCTAGTCTCTCTAATTCATTCTCTTCTTCATTCTTTATGACTTCAGTGTAATATACAATGCAAATATATCTTTTTCTTTCATTATAATCTGTATAAGAACTTCATTATAATCTTGCTTGGCTATTTTTTTTGTATGTACATGAAAGGTGATGGTTCTTTGGATCTTGATTTGTTTGTGAGGATTAACTGATACCACACAGTTGTGATTTGGTTATTGCAATGCCTAGATCTTGAATGAACCTTAGAGGTACCCCTGTGTCTCCCATTGATCACATTAGAGGTACCCCTGTTTCTCTTATCTCTTCTAACATTGATGAACCTTTATGGCCCAATAGCTTATATATGCACCTTAAAGAAAAAAAAAATTTAATTTTTTTTTCTTGAATTAATTTACTTTGTGAAACTTGTACCTAGGACTAGTTTGTCTTTTTCTTTACTACAACGAATTATATCTTTGCTTTCCCATATTGGTTATTCTCTAAAACTCTTAATATGTACTGTTAATCTGGTCATTGTGCCCTCATGTGCCCCATTTTCTTTGGAACATGAGGCTTTTCTTTGTTGAAAAGTTGATATCCCATGATCAATAAGAATGCATTTTTAATGAGCAATATTTTTGCTATGCTTGTTTATGCGTATAAACTAGCAAATTAGTTACACTTTAATGAGCAACCTTCTAGGGTAGCTAGGGCAAAAAATGTATCACAAATATATTCTTCATTAACAGGTCATCAATGACTAATTTTGTATTCATTTTATTTTTGTTTCGTTTATTTTATTTTATTTTTTGATTGACAATACTTTTGGATCCCAATATGCTCAACAAAGATCATGATTGAAAGCTGTGATGACCGTGTGTGCTACTCGTGTTGTTTTTCCTCATTTAACTTTGGGTTTGTCTTGTTTGGGTGTTGGGTTGACTTGGAACCTTGTTAATTGATTGGGTTTGTTGCATTCGGGAGGTTTTCTCAAAATTTTTGCACTTGTTTATTCCGGGGTTGAATTTCACTCATTTCGGAGGGTGCGAGGTCGGTTCGGGGTGTCTGGAGTTGTGTAGAGAAAATTCTATGCTTGGAGGCCAGGGCCGCACGTGCAGGATGCGAGGCCGCACGTGCAGTGAGGGAGGAGTTTTCTGGGTTGCATTCTGGATAAAAGGCACGTGAAAAGGAAGGTGCGGAATGAGGAGCGGAGGAGGCGCCGCATGCGGGGAAATGTTGAGTCCGAAAATTTGAGCTTTTCTTTCTTTTCGGGCTGTGTGGGTATCACTTTTTACAAATCTCTCTCTCTCTCTCTAAAAATCATTTCCTTCTTCTTCTCTCTACATTTCCTACACTAAAACACTTAGAACTCTTGATCTCTTTGGATCTATTGCATTTCTAACCCAAGCTTCGTCATCAAAGTTGAAGAGCTCCTCTAGAGCTACATTGTGTGTGGTGAAAATCGGGATTCGTTACCGTTGATTTTAGGGGGTTTCATCTCTTTTCTCTCCAAGAACTTGAGGTAGGGACTTCTTTGAGTTATATATACATGTTTTGCAAGATTGATGTTGATTTTGGGGTTTTCTTGAAGTTATTATATAGGTTTTGATTTTTGGCTCAAGAATGTAGAGATTTTCAAAAGTGGGTTTTAAAATCTCAAATCCTTCTAAGTTAATCCTTGAGGGTTTTGCTTTCATTGTGTAAGAAAGATGTTTTCTGTGTGTGCCCTTTTAATAAGGGTGAAGAGATACCTGACCTTAGCCAAGGACCCAAATTCATGGACTTTCTTTGAAATGGGTTGAGGGTTATAAAATTAATCAATTTGTTGTTATGTCACAATGGAAGAATCGAAATGGAAAATATATGTTGCCATTGTAGAAATGATAAATTTCATGGAGTGTGTGAAAAATGTAGATGGAAATTTGTAGTTTAAATTGTGGATAAAGTTATGGGGCAACAAATTGTTTGTTTAATATGAAATGTGAAGGTATTCATTTGTTGATGAATTTAAATGAAATTATGGGTATCATGCTTGGCAATGTTGTAAGAGGAGTGGGAAGTTTGATTATGATGAATCATCGTTGAGAAATTTGATGATGGGGAAATGTTATATAGTGATGACGATTATTGTATTGCATGTTCATTCAATTGATTAGTACAAGGTTATTGTTTAGCTTTGGCATATATTGTATTGGCATTTCTAATATTGTATTGTTGCAAGTTTTGAGTTGAGAGTTGAAAACATTTGCATTGAGAAAGAAATGTTTTGAAATGAATTTATTGAAATGTTTTGGGGTAAATATGTTGGTAAGTCCAGATAGGAGGCGTAAGTGAAATTGATTAAGTTAGCTTGAGTGTCCAGGGTGAAAGAATGAAAACACGCGCGGAGGAGGTACCACTTCCCTTCCGGTTAGCAACTGGTAAAGTGGAGTTTTGGTAGTGCTAGTCATGCCTACTTGTAGGCATTGACCTACGGATTACCTGAGTCGTATTTACCGCCCCATTGAATAAAATTGTAAATTTCGGAATTGTTGAGATTTCAAGCTATTGTTGAACATGGTGATTTTTTTTTAAAACATGTAAATGAAATCCTCTTTATGCTCACCCCTATTGGATTTTGGTGCAGGAAAAGTTGTTGAGATATTTTGTGGATACTTGAGGGCGTGGACATATTTTGTGCAGAGTAAATGACTCTTATTTTGTTGTGGTTCATTTTGCTAGCCAAGGGCTAGAAATGTATGGGTTCATGAAACCATTTTTGTGTAACCGGGCTTAAGCCTTGGAATATGTAAGCCCTCAAGGGCATTTTTATTTATTTTTGGGATTTGATGTTCTACATGCTATAGATTCATGCATTTTATATCATTGAATGTATAATTCACATGTGGGATTATTTTGTACAAACCTTATTGATTAATGATGTAAAGGTTGGAGAATTGCTATTATTCTTTAATGGATGTTGGTTGTTGTACCTAATTTATGTTGGATTATTTTGGGGCATTACAACTTGGTATTAGAGCTACTGGGTTTGAATACTTGGGGCTCGCGGGGAGTGGTTGTTATACCACAGTGGGTTCATTGCGCATGATTAGGAGATGTCTAGTATTTTGTGACTATTTGACAACATGTTTATGTGACTATATGGGTATGTGATTGGACTTTTGGGATGTTTTTTCCACCGATTAAATTCCTTGAGGTCTTATTAGAAGGGTACTTGATCAATACTCGTTCTATTAATAATCCGTATGTGCTTACGTGTCTAAGTGCTTATGTGGAGTGAATTAAATTGTTTGTATGATAGGAAATACATAAATTGTTGTTGTTTAACGTATAAGAGATGTCGCAAGCACATTTGAGATTATGTGCCAAATTGTTTATCTTATTCCTTAATTAGGATGTCAGGAAAGGGTCAAACCCGTGGTGGTAGAGGTGGAAGGCATGGTAGGGCTCGCCAGGGTATGCATAAGGTACCGTCCATGGCGTTCCGTTGCAAGAGGAGTGGTTGGGCCAAGCTAATATGTCCAAGCAAGTGGGGCAAACGGCAATTCCGGGGCAAGCGGGTCAAACCGTAATAGGGGCCCTAGTCTGAGAATTGGCGGGGGCCTTGAGGGAGTCATTGAACATACTAAGGGCGGAGAACCAAGCTAGAGATAACGCCGTAGAGACGAGAGTGAGCTTTCTCACTAGGGAGTTTTTGTGGGCCAAACAAGATGAGTTTCACGGCGGCCCCAAGCCCAAGAAAGCGGATGAATGGCTCGAAAAAATACTGAAGACATTTGAGATGCTTCACGTAGTGAGCTAAGAGTGACTCTTGCGAGTTACTACCTGAAAGGAGATGCCGGCCAATGGTGGAAATATGCCAAGGGCCGAATAGAACTGACATGGAAAGCATTTGTGGTGGCTTTCCAAGACAAGTACCTACCTCCCACTGCTAGGAGAGGTTGAGGCAGGAATATCAAGACCTCAAGCAACTTAACATGTCTGTGGCCGAGTTTGAAGTGGCCTTCTCTAGTTTGTCTCGATTTACACAAAAGTTGGTGGCAACGGAAGAGCGCAGTTGCATTGAGTTTAAAAAGAAACTAAGAACCAAGATCTTGTTCATGGTTGCGAGAATTATGACTGACTTGTGGAAGAGCTGGCACACATAGAGATTACCGTGGAGGCCGAGTAGGAAAGAATCCGAGGGTCATGGTCAAGGGGTCAAGGGTCACAAGGGGACTATAAACCCAACAAGAAGAGGAGAAGCACCTTTTCATCCCAGTCCAACCACAGCAGTCCAGGTCCACCTTTACCTTGCCTAGTGTGGGCCTGGGGAAGAGTGCACCGAGTGGCTTTTCTTATTTTAAGTGTGGCCAACCGAGCCACAAGGCCTTTGCATGTCCGCAGAAGAGAGGAGGACAGCAGATCTTACCACCACTACCACCTAACCGATCTCAGAGTCAGTCTCAAAGTAGGGGCAGGGGCCTACTTGCTATCAATGCAGTCAGTCAGGGCACATGAAGAGAGTTTGCCTGCATTTGGGAGGCACATCTGGCGCATCGAGGTCGAGGCAGACTTAGAGCCATCAGCAAGCTCACTCAGTTCAGACTTCACGAGTTAATTAGAAAGTTGCTTCGGCTCAGTCAGTGCAGCAAGCCTATGCTCCGAGAGATGAGCAGATCAGAGGCCACAAGGGCGTGTGTATGTTGTTACCATGCCGGAGCAGTTACCAGGATCCTCGGTTGTGAGAGCTACTTTTGTTGTGTGTAATTCTTTGGCTAATGTGTTGATAGATACGGATGCGTCTCATTCATTCATATCTACTGCATTTACATCTGAATTGGGGTTAGAGGTGGCACGGTTAGCGTCTTTGCTCAGAGTTGAGTGACCAGTCAGGGGTATAGTTGACTTAGATCTGGGGTGTCATGGTTGTGAGATAGAGGTTGCCAGGCGTCGACTCCTGTTTTCTTTTGTGTTGCTAGACATGTCGAGTTTTGATGTCATTCTAGGAATGGATTGGTTATCTTCGTACCGAGCAGTAATCGATTGCTTTCGTCAGAGGGTCACAGTGTGCACCTCGAGAGGTGATTGTTTTTATTTTCTGAGAGACTAGGTTGATAGGGTATTGTTGCCAGTTTTTGACCCTCGTAGTAGAAACGAGCTTAGTGGCCTTCTCGTTGCTGTCTTGGATAGTGAGAGCGGCAGGGCTCGTGTTGAGTTGCTAAGGGTATTTTGTCAATACCCGGACGTATTTCTTGAGGATCTTACTAGTTTGCCACCCCACCAGGAGATCAAGTTCACCATTGACTTAGTGCCTGGAACGACATCGATTTCCATGGCGCCGTATAGATTTGCACTCGTGGAGTTGCATGATTTGAAGATTCAACTCCAAGAGCTTTTAGACAAGGGCTTCATTCGCCCTAGTACATCACCTTGGGGAGCGTCGGCTTTCTTTGTGAAGAAGAAGGATGGGTTATTGAGGTTGTGTATTGATTATCATAAGTTGAATCGAGTTACTATCAAGAACAAGTACCCCTTACCCCGAATAAATGATTTGTTTGACCAACTTAGCTTTTCAAAGATAGATTTCAGCTCGGGGTACCATCAGTTGAGAGTCCGGGAGGAGGACATCTAGAAAACGGCCTTGCGTACACATTATGGCCACTATGAATTCCTTGTAATGGCTTTTGGGTTGACTAATGCACCGGCTTCCTTTATGGATTTGATGAACCAAATTTTTTGAGAATACTTGGATCATTTTGTGGTTGTCTTTCTGGATGACATCTTAAGTTATTCAACCTCCGACGAAGAACATGAGGCTCACTTGAGGGTAGTGCTTGACTTGCTTAGGGAGCACCAGTTGTATGCCAAATTTGAGAAATGCGAGTTTTGGCTCACCGAGGTGAAGTTTTTGGGTCATGTAGTGTCAAGAGAGGGGGTAACTGTAGATTTTTCAAAGGTAGAGGCCATACAGGATTGGGAACAACCCAAAAATGTTTTTGAGATCTGGAGTTTCTTAGGATTGGCGGGGCATTATCAGTGTTTTGTAACGGACTTTTCTAGACTAGCCACTCCTTTGACTAGATTGCCTAGAAAGGGGGTTAAGTTTGTGTAGAGTGAGGCTTGTGAAAGGTCATTCCAAGAGCTTAAGACTAGACTGACTACTGCACCAGTGTTGATAATTCCAGAAAGAGGTTTGGGTTACACCGTTTATTGTGATACGTCTCAGGATGGGCTTGGTTTTGTCTTGATGTAATGGGGAAAGGTTGTAGCTTATGGTTCACAACAATTGAAAACTCATGAGAAGAATTACCCCACCCACGATTTGGAGTTAGTAGCAGTAGTGTTTGCCTTGAAAATTTGGAGGCATTATTTGTTTGGCAAGAAGTTTGAGGTTTTCTCCGATCATAAGAGTCTAAAGTATTTGTTTTCCCAAAAAGACTTGAATTTGCGCGAACGGAGGTGGATGGAATTTTCAGAGGATTAAACTTCGAGTTACACTATCATCCGGGAAAGGCCAATGTAGTGGCCGACGCCTTAAGTCGAAAATCCGTGAGTACTTTGGCAAGTGTGGCCATTCAGGAATCGGTTATGTTGGGTGACATCGGCAAGTTTGAGTTGCATTTGGGTGAGTCCGATGAGGGTGCAACTTTGTTTACTTTGAGTGCTCAACCTACCTTGATTACTAAAGTTATAGAGGCACAACAAGGAGACCATGAAGTAGAGTCAATTCGTGATAGAATCTCCAACGGAAAAAAAGAGAAGGGTTTGAACATTCACTCCGATCTGAGTGTACGATTCCTAGATCTTCTTTTTGTACCGGAACCTTGTAGGGGAGGCACCAAAATGTCTCGTGATCTTAGCCGTCAATTTTGGTGGAGGGAAATGAATCGGGATGTCGCTTCCTTTGTGTTAAAGTGCCTTACTTGACAACAAGTGAAGGCCGAACACCAAACACCAGCGGGTTTGTTACAACCCTTACCAATAGCCAAGTGGAAATGGGAGCACGTTACCATGGATTTTGTAGTTGGGCTTCCTAGAACACAGTGGGGCAATGATGCCATGTGGATGATTGTTGATAGGTTGACTAAGTCTACGCGTTTCATTCCGATGGGTACCGGCGACTCAGTTGAGCACATGGCAGAGTTATACATTAGGGAGATAGTTCGACTTTATGGAGTTCCTATAACCATTGTATCAGATAGGGATCCTCGCTTTATTGCCCGGTTGTGGCAAAGCCTTCAAGAGGCATTGAGAACTAAGTTGACCTTTAGCACCGCTTACCACCGTCAAACCGATGGGCAGTCGGAGGGTACGATTCATATTTTGGAGAACATGCTTAGAGCTTGTCTCCTTGATTTCAAGGGGTCTTGGGAGAGGCACTTACCGTTGATTGAGTTTGCCTATAACAATAGTTACCAAGCTAGCATTGAGATGGCACCATTTGAGGCCTTGTATGGCCGACCTTGTAGATCACCAGTTTGTTGGGCCGAGGTGAGGGATGTACCGTTGTTGGGTCCAAAAATTGTTAGGGAGACAACCAAGAAAGTTGCTTTCATTCGGAAGAGGTTAGCTACGACCCAAAGCCGACAGAAAAGTTATGCCAATAAGAGAAGATGACCTTTGTCTTTTGAAGTGGGTGACCATGTATTCCTTAAGATCTCACCTAGGTAGGGTTTGATGAGATTCGGTAAGAGTGGTAAGTTGTCTCCGAGGTTTATTGGACCTTTCAAGATATCAGAGAGAATTGGGGAAGTGGCGTATCGGTTGGCTTTACCGCCACAACTTTCAGGGGTTCACAATGTGTTTCATGTATCTATGCTTAGGAAGTATTTAACCCGACCCTTCCCATGTGCTAGATTGGGTCGATTTGGAGGCAGATGAGGATGCCTCTTACGAAGAGGGACCTGTTGAAATACTAGATACCTGGGAACAAGTACTACAAAGTAAAACTATACCTCTAGTGAAGGTGTTGTGCAGACACCATGGGGTTGAAGAAGCAATGTGGGGATGGGAGGCGAAAGTCCGCTCCAAGTATCCGGATTTGTTTATGAATGCTTAAGTTGTTTTAATTTGTAATATTCCCTAGTGTTGAAGGAAATGCATTAAGATTATTAACCGTGTGTTGTTATAAGTATTGTTGTTTCGAATATGAGATTGATATGTGTGGCCATTATTGTTGATTGAACTATTTCATGCTTATATGATATCATGAACCATTGTTGTTACCCTTGAGACTAGACACTTGGAAAGCAGGATGAGAATAGCGAGTTTTGATTGAAAATAGATATTGCGATTTGAAACAACATCTAGCATGGTTTTGATCACTTGTTGTCTTATCCTGTTTGAGTGGTTTGATCTAATTTCGGGGACAAAATTCCTATAGTGGGGAGGTTGTGATGATTGGGTGCGCTACTCATGTTGTTTTTCTTCGCTTAACTTTGGGTTTGTCTTGTTGGGGTGTTGGGTTGACTTGGAACCTTGTTAATTGATTGGGTTTGTTGCATTCGGGAGTTTTCCTCAAAATTTTTGCTCTTGTTTATTCTGGTATTGAATTTCACTTGTTTCAGAGAGTGCGAGGTCAGTTCGGGGTGTCTGGAGTTGTGTAGAGAAAATTATGTGTTTGAGGGCCAGGGCCGCACGTGTGGAGCCTTGGGCTCACGTGCGGGATGGGAGGCCGCACGTATCGTGAGGGAGGTGTTTTCTGGGTTTCATTCTGCATAAAAGGCTCGTGAAGAGGAAGGTATGGAAGGAGGTGCAGGGGAGACGCCACACGTGCGAGGGTGAGCACCGCGCGTGCGGGGAAATGTTGAGTCTGAAAATTCCAGCTATTCTTTCTTTTTGGGTTGTGTGTATCACTTTTTGCACATCTCTCCCTCTCTAAAAATCATTTCCTCCTCCTTCTCTCTACATTTCCTACACCAAAACGCTTAGAATTCCTGATCTCTTTGGATCTATTGCATTTCTAACTCAAGCTTCTTCATCAAAGTTGAAGAGCTCCTCCAGAGCCACATCGTGTGCGGTGAAGACCGGGATTCGTCAACGGTTAATTTAGGGGGTTTCATTTCTTTTCTCTCCAAGAACTTGAGGTAGGGACTTCTTTGAGTTATATATACATGTTTTGTAAGGTTGATGTTGATTTTGGGGTTTTCTTAAAGTTATTATGCAGGTTTTGATTTTTGGCTCAAGAATGTAGAGATTTTCAAAAGTGGGTTTTAAAATCTCAAATCTTTCTAAGTTAATCCTTAAGGGTTTCACTTTTATTGTGTGAGAAAGATGTTTTGTGTGTGTGCCCTTTTAAAAAGGGCGAAGAGATACCTAACCTTAGCCAAGGACCCAAATTCAAGGATTTTCTTTGAAATGTGTTGAGGGTTATAAAATTAATTAATTTGTTGTTATGTCACAATGGAAGAATGGAAATGAAAAATATCTTTTGCCATCGTGAAATGATAAATTTCTTGGAGTGTACGAAAAATGGAGATGGAAATTTGTAGTTGAAATTGTGGATAAAGTTATGAGGTAACAAATTGTTGGTTTAATAAAAAAAAATGTGAAGGTATTCATTTGTTGATGAATTTAAATGAAATTATGGGTATCATGCTTGGCAATGTTGTAAGAGGAGTGGGAATTTAGATTATGATGAATCATCATTGAGAAATTTGATGTTGGGAAAATGTTATATAGTGATGACGATTATTGTATTTCATGTTCATTTAATTGATTATTACAAAGTTATTATTTAGCTTTGGCATCTATTATTTTGGCATTTCTAATATTGCATTGTTGTAAGTTTTGAGTTGAGATTTGAAAACATTTGCATTAAAAAAGAAATGTTGCGAAATGAGTTTATATAAATGTTTAGGGGTAAATACGTTGGTAAGTCCGGATAGGAGGTGTAGATGAAATTGATTAAGTTGGCCTGAGTGTCCGGGGTGAAAGACCGAAAACACGCGCGGAGGAGGTACCACTTCCCTTCTAATTAGCAACCAGTAAAGTGGGGTTTTCGTAGTGCTAGTCATGCCTACTTGCAGACACCAACCTAGGGATTACCTGAGTCGTATTTACCGCGTCATTGAATAATATTTTAAATTTCTGAATTGTTGAGATTTCAAGCTATTGTTGAACATGGTGATTTTTTTTTTTCAAACATGTAAATGAAATCCTTTTTTAATTGGCATTCCATGGCATTTGCATTTCATATTGGGAATCTTGCGTAAATCTATATACTTTGTTAAGGATTCTCTACTCGGCTTTATGCTCAGCCTTATGGGATTTTGGTACAGGAAAAGTTGTGGTGATCTCGCCGAGTTTAGGGCGTGGACATATTTTGTGGAGAGTAAATGACTATTTTTTTGTGGTTCATTTTGTTAGCCAAGGGCTATAAATGTATGGGCTCGTGAAACCATTTTTGGGTAACTGGGCTTAAGCCTTGGAATATGTAAGCCCTCAAGGGCATTTTTATTTATTTTTGGGATTTGATGTTCTACATGTTATAGATTCATGCATTTTATATCATTGAATGTATAATTCACATGTGGGACTATTTTGTACAAACCTTATTGATTAATGTTTTAAGGTTGGAGAATTGCTATTATTCTTTAATGGATGTTGGTTGTTGTACCTAATTTATGTTGGATTATTTTGGGGCATTACAACTTAGTATCAGAGCTACTGGGTTTGAATACTTGGGGCGCGTAGGGAGTGGTTGTTATGCCACTATGGGTTCATTGCGCATGATTAGGGGATGTCTAGTATTTTGTGATTATGTGATAACATGTACATATGACTATATGTGTATAGGATTGGACTATTGGGATGTTATTTGCGCCTTTTAAATTCCTTGAGGTCTTATTAGAAGGGTACTTGATCAATACTCATTCTATTAAGAATTCTTGGTTTTTCGTGGGACAAATTTCATCACGAAAGGGCAATCTGTTTGTGCTTACGTGACTAAGTGCTTATGTGGAGTGAATTGAATTGTTTGTATGGTAGGGAATATATAAATTGTTGTGGTTTAACATGTGAGAGAAGTCGCGAATTGTTTAACTTATTCCTTAATTAGGATGTCAGGAAGGGGTCAAACCCGTGGTGGTAGAGGTGGAAGGCCTGGTAGGGCTCGCCGAGGTGTGCATGAGGTACCAGTCCATGATGTTCCGGTGCAAGAGGAGTGGTTAGGCCATGCTAATATGGCCGAGCAAGTGGGGCAAGCGGCAATTCCGGGGCAAGCAGGTCAAACCGCAATGGTGGCCCTAGCCCGAGAAATGGCGAGGTCCTTAAGGGAGTCGATGAACATACTAAGGGCGGAGAACCAAGCTAGAGAGAATGCCGTAGAGACGAGAGCGCGCATTCTCACTAGGGAGTTTTTGCGGGCCAAACCGAACGAGTTTCACGGCGGCCCCGAGCCCAAGAAAGCGGATGAATGGCTTGAAAAAACAGTGAAGAGATTTGAGATGCTTCATATAAAAGACAAGTGACCTAAGAGTGACTCTTGCGAGTTACTACCTCAAAGGAGATGCGGACCATTGGTGGAAATACGCGAAAGGCGGAATAGAGCCGACATAGGAAGCATTTGTGGTGGCTTTCCAAGACAAGTACCTACCTTCCACTGTTAGGAAGAGGTTGAGGCAGGAATTTCAAGACCTCAAGGAACTTTACATGTCTGTGGCTGAGTTTGAAGCGGGCTTCTCTAGTTTGTCTCGGTTTGCACCGTAGTTGGCGGCAACGGAAGAGCGCCATTGCATTGAGTTTGAGAAGAAACTACGAACCAAGATCTTGTTCAAGGTTGCCAGGAAACATGATCCGAAATTATAACTGACTTGTGGAAGCGGCGGCTGTAGACGTCCCCGAACGCCACAGGAGGGTGAGTCCCCCGTTCCGTTCGTTTTGGGTTCACTACAGTTCAGGACTCTCAAATCGTCACGGTTCTTAATCTGAACCAAAGAGTCCAAATCCGGCAAATCGTTTTGAGAAACAGATTTTTAGAAAAGAAGTGCCAAACATGGACTGCTTTGCCAGATACAGAGTCGCCACCTAAATATTTTATTTTGGGAAATTTAGGAAACCCTGACTCGGTGCCAAAAGCCACGTGTCCGTCATCACCAAAGTTGCCTCAGCTCGGGAGCTTGGGTACGATTGGGGAAGGTTAGCTATGAGCACTCCCTCTCGCCCGATCCAAAGATCGGCCTCTAATAACCGTGATATCCGTTTTTGAAAACGTTATGTGTTCTTAAACCGGTTATTAGCCTAGATTTACTACATTATGCGCACAGCAAACAAGTATAGACTAGATCGCCTAATTTGGAACAAAACATTACATATCCGTTTGTTTGGAAAACGCTTTGGAATTTGCTACTCACAAGTAGGCTAAAATACGAATTTCAACGAGTTATCCCAACTCAAACAATCCAACCTTCACCCATAGGCATTCAAGCAGTTTATATCACATAAGCATCTAGCCTCATGGTAATCATGCTATTATGGCAACACTCACGCGCATGCGGTATGCTAAAGCATTAAGAGCTCACCTAGTACTCTGTGCCAAAACAAGAACATGTTAGCCATCATGCATGATCCAAGTCCATGTTTAAATGCCTAATGCAACGCATACAGAATGTCACTAGAGTAGGCTCGGCTAGTCTATAAATGACATGTGAAAATGCACAAGCAGCATGTATTCAACTTTGGAATTGGAATACAAATGCAGTTAGTATGATGCGCCGAGCCTGGTGCATGCGATACTGATGAATGATGCACGCATGCATAGCATAAGGTATGCTAAAGTAAACATGTCCTAATACTAACCATCAAAAGCAGGTAAGTAAAAGGGAGAAAGAAGTGGGGGTTGGAAGACATGCACACACGCACCCACACTTATTACGGATTTGCCCTCGCTCGGAGGGACCGAAAGAATAATACAAGTTAATTAACCTACAAGCTAATTAAATATTATAGGGCAATTAATTAATTAACAAATAAACTAATCTAATGAAAGCAGTAAACAGCCTTGGGAAGAGGGCCCAATGCAATGCGCGCTCGGCTTCGCTCGGAAAGTCACTGCCATGCACAAGCTACCTCTACTTCGACTGTTCTGCTTCTCTGAAAATTGCACAACTCCCAAGGTTACTTCTCTGAGTGCTGTGGAGCACCACCGACCAAGTGGGAACACCACCGGCTATGTCCGGATGGCCATCGACCATTTGTTGAACTCTCGGCCAAACATGTTTTGCCGGCCGGCACCTAACATTGCCGACCGGCCAATTCTTCCTGCTGAAACCTGCAGCTGACAGCAGCAGAGGGCAAAACGTAGCATGGCAATGCATTTCAAGCAATGTATGCACCAATCACACCCCTTATCATATTCATGACTCAAAGGGATATGATTCTCGATTCTCGGGCCACCAATCGCGCATTTCCATACATGATGGCCCAAAGAATCAAGTGTGCATTTTGATTTCAAATGAAATGCAATACACATAAACAAACCAAGGGGACTTTCAACCTCTATCATGGCTTGATCAAGAGGTGAAGCATGCATGCCAATGCAATGCAATCCTAAGCATGTGAGCCTAAGTGTGCAATATGGGCATGCAAGCAAGTAATGCAAAGATGCAACTAACCAAGCATGCAAAGTGTAACAACAACATGCACACATGCAACGTGCAATATGGACAACATGTTAGATACAAAGCATGCCAAATGCAACAACACAAAAGTGTGGAACAATGTGTCATGAGCCAAGTATCTACATATATAAGCATGCATGCAAACATGGCTTAAAACTTTAAACATCAAAAGGTAACTCTCAAGCACACTTAAGAGGATGCAACATGGGCATATGGCATGCAATGTAAGCTCTGGAAATCATGTTAGTGATGGCCCCAAAACAAGCAAACAAGGTAAGCATGGCATGTAACAATGGTCCAAGATTCAAGGCAAGCCCAAGGGGGATTGAACTACACTTAATGCAACCACACATGGCATGAATTAAATGACCAAAATCAGAGTTTTAGCATGCTAAAACAAAGCCAAAAGACCACTTAGATGGCATCTAAATGACTTACACATGGAAGCATACACAATGACCAAATATGGAGCATAGGACACAACCTCTTGGAGCATCAAAGGGGCCATGAAATGCAAGCATACAAGCATGCTAAGAGGACTGAAATGATGCTATAAGTGGTGCCAAACCACTGAAATAAATCAAACAATGCATGCTCAACACTTCACATACTTAAAGCCTACAAGCTAACAATGCAAAGGAGCTATGCAATACATGTTATGGTTGACCAAAACAACCAAAAACAGACCTTAAACATGGCAAAACAAGTACGAAAGCTTCACAAAGCTAGGCCAAAAGCATGCTTGAACAAGTGTTAAAACCTAGATGCATGTTAAGGCTACAATATGGCATTCCAAGGCATGTATGCTAAGAAAGCATGGTGTACCAAAACCAACTAAAAATAGAGGCATATTATGACATAATAAGCATGACAATCAGCTAAGGCATGGCTAACATGAACCTAAACAATATGCTCTCTCAAGAGGCTAAAATGACCCTTTTCAAGGACAACAAGGAGAGGCGGTGGACCTCTCCTTCCT
Source organism: Camellia sinensis (assembly GCF_055761805.1). Lineage (NCBI taxonomy): Eukaryota > Viridiplantae > Streptophyta > Magnoliopsida > Ericales > Theaceae > Camellia > Camellia sinensis. The sequence goes on along the minus strand of NC_138969.1, from coordinate 114,826,472 downwards.
AGGACTTCAAGGCACCATCCTCACCTCTGAAATCCCTCAAGATTTCAGTGGTGAGGAGGCCCAAACATAATGGTCCTGGAGCTCAACCGAAATGGCACAAAATGGAGCCTTTCAAGGCTTAAGAGGGGTCAAACAACCCCAACGCTTAAAACACCCTTAACAAACTATTTAGAGCAGGTAAAAACACAACTTTTATATGTTCTACACTAAGCTCAAAAATGGATTCAAGATAGGTAAATAAGCTATGCAAAAATGGGGGAAAAAGGGACAAGTTTCTTACCCTTGTAGACCATCTTCACCAATGGTGAACCAGCTGGTTCTTCAAGCTCAAACTAGCTCCACAACTCCAAAAACAACCCTCAAGGGCCTTAGCTCCAAGAAAAGGTGTGATGGTGGGTGTTTGTGTGCAAAACTAAGACAAAAAACACACAAAACACAAGAGAGAGAGAGAGAGAGAGAGAGAGATATAGAGATGGAGGATATATGAACCCTAACCCTAAAACTCAAAACCCTCTGAAAATGTTGTCTAAGTTCTCTAACCCCTCAAAGAGGAAGAGGAGGCCTCATCTTATAGAGCTTCAATCCTGTAAGCTTACAAGACAAGCTAGCTAAGAGGGAAATCCCTCCACACACGTGTATGGAGGGGAGCCATGTGCATGCCAGCTGCTTGAAAATATCTGCAAAAGCAAATGCATAGTAGTCGGCCGACCAAAAATGCAATTGACCAAAAAAAGATAGCCGGCCGGCCATCTATAGTGCCGGCCGGTCAAGAATTTGGCCGGCGGCAACAAAACACAGCCGGTGGCCTCAAACCATGGCCGGTGGAGTGTGGGGATGGCCCACAAGCCATTCCCTGCCCCTCCAAGGCAAAGCACAAGTGTTTGGTGCAAAACCAGACACAAAACAGTCGAGTCGAGAGACCTTGAGGCAAGGCGCGTAGTCCAGACTTTCGGGAACTCAAGACTAACACAAACATGGATGATCACCGAGTGTTCAAGCGGTGACGTCCAAGTCTTGAGGACGGTCAAAAATGGGGTGTCTACAGCGGCACACGTAGAGATTACCATGGAGGCCGAGGAGGAGAGAATCTGAGGGTCAAGGTCGAGGGGGTCAAGGATCACAGGTGGACTATAGACCCAACAAGAAGAGCAGAAACACCTTTTCATCCCAGTCCCAACCGCAGCAGTCCAGGTCCACCTTTCCCTTGCCTAGTGCGAGCCCAAGGAAGAGTGCACCGAGTGGCTTTTCTTGTTTCAAGTGTGGCCAACCGGGCCACATGGCCTTTGCATGTCCGCAGAAGGGAGGAGGAAAGTAGATCTTATCACCACCACCACCTAACCGATCTCACAGTCAGTCTCAGAGTAGGTGGCAGGGGCCTACTTGCTATCAGTGCGGTCAGTCAGGGCACATAAAGAGAGCTTGCCTGTAGTTGGGAGGCGCATTTGGCGCATCAGGGTCGAGGCAGACTCAAAACCAACAACAGGCCCACTTAGTTCAGACTTCACAAGTTAATCAAGGAGCCGCTTCGGCTCAGTCAGTGCAGCAGGCCTATGCTCCAAGAGATGAGCAGGTTGATCAGAGGCCATAAGGGTGCTTGTATGTTGTTACCGCGTCGGAGCAGTTGCCAGGATCCTTGGTTATGAGAGCTATTTTCGTTGTGTGTAATTCTTTGGCTAATGTGTTGATAGATATGGGTGCGTCTTATTCATTCATATCTACTACATTTGCGTTTGCATTGGGGTTAGAAGTGGCACGATTAGCGTCTTCGCTCAGAGTTGAGTCACCAGTCGGGGGTACAGTTGACTTAGATCGGGGGTGTCGTGGTTGTGAGATAGAGGTTGCAGGGCATCGACTCCCATTTGCTTTTGTGTTGCTAGACAGGTCGAGTTTTGATGTCATTCTAGGCATGGATTGGTTATCTTTGTACCGAGCAGTAATCGATTGTTTTCGTTAGAGGGTCACAGTGTGCACCTCAAGTGGTGATTGTTTTCTCTTTCTAGGAGACCGGGTTGATGGGGTCTTGTTGCCAGTTTTTGACCGTCATAGTAGAAATGAGCTTAGTGGCCTTCTTGTTACTCTCTTGGATAGTGAGAGTGACGGGGCTCGTATTGAGTTGCCAAGGGTAGCTTGTGAATACCAGGACGTATTTCCTGAGGATCTTACTAGTTTGCCACCCCACCAGGAAATCAAGTTCACCATTGACTTAGTGCCTGGAACGGCACCGATTTCCATGGCACCGTATAGATTTGCACCTACGGAGTTGCATGAGTTGAAGATTCAACTCCAACAGCTTTTAGACAAGGGCTTCATTTGCCCTAGTATATACTTTGTTAAGGATTCTCTACTGGGCTTTATACTCACTCCTGTAGGATTTTAGTATAGGAAAAGATGTGGTGATCCCGCCGAGTTGAGGGCGTGGACATATTTTGTGGAGAGTAAATGACTCTGATTTTGTTGTGGTTCATTTTGCTAGCCAAGGGCTATAAATGTATGGGTTCGTGAAACCATTTTTGGGTAAACGGGCTTAGGCCTTGGAATATGTAAGCCCTCAAGGGCATTTTTATTTATTTTTGGGATTTGATGTTCTACATGTTATAGATTCATGCATTTTATATGATTGAATGTATAATTCACATGTGGGACTATTTTGTACAAACCTTATTGATTAATGATGTAAAGGTTGGAGAATTGCTATTATTCTTTAATGGATGTTGGTTGTTATACCTAATTTATGTTGGATTATTTTGGGGTGTTATAAAAGTTGATTATGAGGTGACTTGGGACAAGGATGCCTTCTTTTGATATGCAAGGAATGAAACACAAGAACAGAGTAGTCAGATGCCACCATTGGGTGTAGGAAATTATAGAAGTGAAGCTCCCAAACATTAATCATATTTTTCTCGTTTCAGTCCTGACAATGTGCGCTCTAAGAGATTCAAGGTTGGAAATACTACAAATAATACACGTAAATGCCACATAAATGTACTAAAAATGCTTTTATTTCACAAGAAGGCATACGATTATGTTCATAGACATTTAAAAATATATGATTTGACTAGATGAAACATCAATTTTTGCAATATCTTGTATTCATTCTCCTTTGATAAAGAAAGTTTATTGATACTATTAAACTGGAAAAATCACCCTAGATAAATTGACGGTGCCAAATACTTATTTCCAAATGCAAGAATAAGGAAACGAATGGATTTCTTAAAAGAGAAGTGCGCCCAAAAACTAGAAGAAGAGTTTTGGTATAGTTTAACAATTTAGAATTTGATGCTTTACATGGCCCCATTTGTTGTACAATATTTATTTTTTGACTTGTCAAATATTCTTAGATTTATGGCTCAAATCCCATAAACTATATAAAGAAAAATCTTAGATTTATGGTTTCTTTCTCTATTTGATTAAGTAAATTTTTTTTCTACTTCTTGTCATTTCCAGTTTGTTTTGGTCCAACATTTTGAACAAGCTACACTCTAGGCTGTGCGCAGAGTGTAGCGACTAGTGAGGCATATCCTATTTGGCAGTAGAATTGTTACATAGCAAAACTAAAATGGTTGATTAATTGGGGTGTGACCATAGGCAACAACAATTTTACTGTGTTGTAGTTGAAAGTTGCTCCAAAACATGGGAGATAACAGGAGGGGGATACAAAAGAATTAATATATTATTCTTTTCATACATAATGTGTCATTTTTTAGTTGATGACATGATAAAGAGTTGTTTAATACTTTGTCGAATTTGCAAGGGATAACCTGGTGGATAAAGTGTTCCCTCTCCAAGTGTGATTGCTAGGTTTGAGTACTATTGCTATGCAATGCAACTTTTCCTTTCCCTATTAACCTCTGTTGTGGATTGTAAGAAACAAAAATAAAAAATAAAAGATACTTTGTAGGAGCAGATAGTGATAGTCGATAGTTGTGGCTAATCAAAATCTGTGGATGGAATAGAGATGCATAAACTATTCGATAAGGAAATATTTTGTAATTCTTTTATCAAATTGCTTGTTAAGAATGTCTATAGCTTGATGATCAAGTCTATTAGACTTAGTGCAAGATTGATCTTGGCTCAAAAGCACTTTAATCAATTGTTATGTGTCCTATAGCCCTTGGATGAGTTGCTTGGGCCTTAGTGTCTGTGTTTTTTTGCTAGTGTTGCAGTTGTGTTTTCTAGTGGTGCTTCGGCTGTGGTTGCAACTGTGTTGAGTTTTCATGAAATTTTCAATGACATTTTATTCTTGTTATTTGTTCTTATCCAATGCAGGTTCAAATATCAAAGAAATGAAAGAAGAAGAAGAAGTAGATATAACAAACTCAATGAAAAAGGCCTCTTTTTTGTTATAAATTTGATTATCTATCTACTTGGCTATTTATTTATTGATATTGATACTAATATGTTACACTAGAATTATGGTTTAAATGTAGCATCAGTACTAGTGATGGAGTCTTGTAAAAAATAGTGCACAAGCTATAGGTTCCATAAATTGGTGGTCTTGTTATTGACTAATGCCTCAACTACATGCTTCCACGGTTTAAGGTCAGATGTTGTTATAGATTAGTTGCATGCTTCCATGTTTATATTTTTTTTACACTAAATATTTCTTCACCTATCAAAAATTTATAATGTTCCAGAATGAAAGATACATTTATAATGTTCCAACATGCATCTCATTATTGGTCTTATAGTTGTCTTATAATAGTTCCAACTTGTTAAGCATATGCTGATTGGCCCATTATGGAATGGGCCAATGAGGGTTTTTGGTTTTTCTTATTTGTTTTGAATTGTTGTTTTTTTTCAGTGCCACTGTTCTATCAAAGGTGAGATACTCATGATCATGTCATTGGCAAGATGGAACCAAATTATTGATGATGGGATTGATAGAGTTGGATGATGGTTTTGATGAACATGTATTTTGATGATACTTTATGTATGAATGATTGAGAGAATTTTTTGCGTAAAGAAGTTAGTTGAGTACTTTTATGCACTATTTCCCCATCTCCATATAATGTTATATGATGTGTTGATTACAAGATATATTGAATATGTAAAAATTGTGATTAGCCTGATGAATGTTAGCAAGAGCTGAATTAGCTTGATGCCTCTTTGTTCAGGCTTTAAGGCTTCAAGGGCAATAAGGGATGTTCATATTAAATGTGTTGATAAATTTGAGACATATTTGTTCTTATACAAATTTTCAATTAATTATCCAGCTATGCTCAGAATCAGGAGAAAAAAGAGAGAGAAAGAGAGAGAGAGAGAGAGAGTGGATGGCGTTTTTTTTTTAAAAAAAATGTCACCAAATAATGTCACCAGTGAGTCTATTTAGAAAAAAGAATGGTGGCATTTTTTTAGAAAACGCCACTAAATGAAGTCGTTTGTGACAGAAATTTTAACTAGTGTCAAAGATTTTACGAACGCCATCATCAGAATGTGTGAGTTCTTAAAGACAAATGTAAAGGTTTAGGCCCAAGTAGTTAATGACTCAAAACTAATTCTAGTTCACTAGATCATAAAAAGATGTCATGGAGATATCAAGTGCACCTAAGTCGCAAATTTAACTAGTAAGTGCTAATCCCCTACACTTTCAAGTCAATTTTATTCTCCATACACTTTACTGTATCTAGTTGAAACATAACGATACTCCTCTTGCAATCTTTGTTTCTTACTTCATAGTTAGTTGCAATTAATTCTACTATCCACAAGAAGGAAAGAATAAGCTATCAATCTATGACAGCTCCTAAAGTAACGTAAGCGCAAATTAGGCTAAAGAGTCTAATTCAACACAATGCTCTCACGAGTGATGCGTCAAATTCTTAGAGTCATAACAACCTTGTCAGCCTTGACCTTTTCATTACTATGCTGCAACTTTTGTGCTTAGTGGTAAACGTTATTGAAAAGCGTTAGCCTAGCTAATGAATCATACAAAGAAGCACCTTCTCATGTCTCACACTCAAGTGTGGAAACAGTAAGTGCCCAAACTCAAACAAGTTCGCAATGCTAATAGATTTTGCAGCCACTAGGAGCTAATCTTTTCACTTAGTGTTAATAGATTTTGCAGCTTCTAAGCACTCATCTTTTAACTTCAAGTGATACTTCAACACACACTATTACAGTGCGTGAAATTTTGCTCCATCGACTCCCATTAGTTAGGTAGAGAGCAAAACACTCCTTATACTGGCTACTCATCTTACACTTAATAACGAACTCATTTAAGCTCACATTTCTTGGATGACGTGACTCTTGAATTTTGCTTCATCCAATGATGCAACATTATTACAAGTCAAATTACAAAAGTTAATCCACGCAGCTCAATATCAAGATAATATCTAGATCTATTGAGGGCTTACTCATTTCACAACTCCAAACTCACCAATCAAAACTGCCGCTAACCATAGCACACACATTAGTTTTTATAGCGCCAAACAAGGCAACAAAACCACGATAACTTTGAGTCATGTTTCCTTACTTTGGCTCAATTAAGGTCTGACCTAAAGTCTCTAAGACTTTCTGCTCATCTAAAGAATAGGATTACATTGTTCACATTTAAACATCTCTAGTAAGTATAGGTCATCCAAATTAACTTCCATAAGCTAAGTCAATTTAGTGGAAAAAATACGCATTGAGATTAATTTGATTAGCATAATATAATTTTGCCGTAAAATCCAAATTAAATAGTGACAATATTACACAAGTCGGAAGATCAAAAATCCGCTATACTCGTAATCATCTATTGCACCACAAGTGACAATTATCCAAAAATTAATTTAATTCATGCACAAAACATTAGTTTTTTAAAGTAAATCTACAAAGATTTCTCTCAATCGAACAACCTCCCACTAACTATGGCATGTCTAAAGCATGATAAAATATTAATTCCATACATTAGCATCTTAATGTAAATTTTCAATTCACCCATGCTATATTTCACTTAATAATAGAATTAAAATAAAATAAAAAACTAATCATGCTTCTCTAATCACAACATATTAGTAACTCTAGGCAAAAAATAACAATATGTTGTGTTAAATATTCAGATTATGCCATAACAGAAAGTACATCACTTCTGAATTTTTTTTAGAATTTTCTGGTACTTTCTGGAATTTTAAATAACTAATAAACACATGTAAAATTAGAAATAAATATTCTAGAATCTAGGAAAATGCAACAATCATACCAGTAAATCATAAACCATTACAATAGTCTATAGTAAAAATTTCAGCCCCAGAAACTTAGTCAAGCAACACCAGAGACATTTTAAAGTAGAAATAATGAATTATTATCTCATAAAATATATTTTTTATTTTCATAAAATTTTGAAGATTGTACAGTAGATATAAAAATTTAATTCTGATTCTAATAGTACCAACCACGCTTAAAACAAATCTATAATGAATTACTTACGACCATTTAAAGCAATTCTGGATTTTTAAAACAAACAAACAGAGCCTTACATCCAGCAGCCAAGCCTGTCAACCCGTGCGAAAAACGGTGCGGGGTGGCATAGCCCGCGTATGGCAGCGCACATGTCGCACACATGGACAACGCGGACTGGTGGGACGCGTGGCAAACGTTGGCAACGTCAGTTGGCGCGTGAGGCACACGCACTGCCTTCTAGGGTGATTTCTGGTCCAATTTTGGTACTACTGGACTCCATTTTTCAAAATAAAAATAATGATGGTTTCAAAAATGACATTTAACAAACACAAATAATGGGGTGTATCACACACTCTCTCTCTAATTAGAGTGAATGTGCAGAAACTCTGCACTTCACCTTCTTCCTTAAACGACCAAAAAACCAAAATGAACCCAAATTAGGGTTTGATTTTTCTTGTCAACCATAAGTCCAAATCTAACAAATAATATTTGGTTTTGAAGGTCACAAAAGAAAGATTCTAAATATGTAAGATTTGTAGACTGAAATTAAAGCATGTAAAACCATCATGCATGTAAAGTTTCGAGAATATAAAATGGGTCTCCATTTTTCTTGAAATCTAACCGTTGGATTTTCATGAAACTTTGCAGATATGTTCTACATGAAATATACTGCAACATATGTAATTTTTAGGTTGATTGGAGAAAGTTCTAAAAAATATTAATTTTTCATACATATATCATGTATATATATATAGTTGTATACATATTTTAATGCATAAAAAAAAGCACAAACATACCCATTTATGGCTCTAATTGTAGCACTCTGTACTTCATTTTATAATGGAATTATATTTGACTCTTTGATTATCTTGATTTGGAACCTTCTTAGTCGACATTTGAGCCTTGGTTGAGGTGTTACCATAGTGGTTAGGTGAGAATGAATCAAAAACTCCAAATTATAATAGTTGTAATTGAATAGTCTTCACTCCTTTATCATTTTCTCTATCCCTATTTTGAATCTTGATGTGGGGCTAGAACCATTGGAAAGCTTATTTTTGAGGCTTCAATTTGGACACAAGAATGACCCTAAATGGAGTCTGGATGAGAGAGATATACATGTTTGAAATTTGCAAATTTGTGTTGTGACCATAGTCCGCTCGGGGCGCAACTTTCAACGTTGGAGTGTACAACACAGAATCAGATCTTTAAAAGTCACTTGTTGGATCAAACCCCTTTACTTTTCACTCCCCTTTCTCTCTCTTTCTGACATTTTTGATTTTTCAAGCTTTTTAGGCTTGATTTCATCTATTTCTATACATCTTTGACCCCTAATTCCATATACAAAAACTTAGAGCACGATGAGGGCTTCTATTTAATCTCAACAGATTGTCGTTTCGTCGCCGCTGATTTTTTTCAACTTGTTTTCTTCTTGCTTCAAGAGGTAGGGTCTATTTCTTAAACTCAATACGAGTTTGGTAGTGTATTTGTAGTGTATTTTAAATATATAGATTCCATTGTTCTTTGATTGATTTTTGATAAGTTGTTTGTAAGTTAGAAATTGTTCCAAATGGGATTGTTGAGCTATGGTTTAGCTACAAAAGTTTATTTTCCACTTATAAAGAATGTATATGAATTTTTAAAAGTGAAAAGCCCTAATTTGAAGAAACTCTAAAATGTTGGTCTTTTTGGGAAATTGTTAGATTATCAAATCAAAATGTGAAAGAGGGGTTTCTAAATGTTTTCTTGAAAAAGGTTATGATTATGAAATTGGAGTTGATATATGTTGAAATGAGCTATTTCTTGCATTGAAATGAATATTCAATGAAGAATGGAGTTATGCCCTAAAATGTAATTTGTTGAAATTGTAAAGTGGAAATGGAATAAATGTTGAGAATGAAATTGAAATGATGATTAAGGATGATGGTGGAGTTAGATATGTATTATCACTCCCATTTGAGATTTTGGAAAAGCGTATCTTTAATGGAATTTATTTCTAGTTTAGATATATTTGTTTTGGGCTATCGCTAAAGAACAACTATGATTGTTGTAGAAATTGCATGTTGACTAGGCAATCTGTTTATAAATCATGTATATCATGGAACATGCAATGGATTTTGAGGATTTAAACTGTATGTTTTTGGAAAGTGATTTTGGAAATTCTTGTGTTATGTTTTAAGAGCATTTGTTTCATTTTGAAAATCATATTTTGGATCACAAGTATTGTGCTATTTGGAAAGAGTAAATAAAATGGTAAATATGAGAAATAGTTGTCATTGGATATGGCTGTGTATTTTAATACATTGTTATAGACACCCCATTTTTGACCGTCCTCAGGACTTGGATGTCACCGCTTAAACAATCGGTGATCATCCATGTTTGTGTTCACCTTGAGTTCCCGGAGGTCTCGGCTACGCACCTTGCCTCAGGATCTCTCGACTCAACTGTTTTGTGTCTGGTGTTTCACCAAACACTTGTGCTTTGCCTTGGAGGGGCAGGGAATGGCATCCTCACACTCCATCGGCCATGGCTTGAGGCCACCCGCTGTGTTTTGTTTCAACCGGCCAAATGTTTGGCCGGTCGGCACTATAGATGGCCGGCCGGCTATCTTTTTTTGGTCAATTTCATTTTTGGCCGGCCGACTACTGTGCATCTGCTTTTGCAGATATTTTCATGCAGCTGGCATACACTTTCCTCCCCTCCATACACATGTATGGAGGGATTGCCCTCTTGTTAGCTTCCTCTGGAAGCTTTACAAGACCATTTGTCTACAAAAGAGAGGCTCTTCTCTCTTGTTCAAGGGTTAGACAACTTAGAGAGCATTGTCAGGGAGCTCTGGTTTTAGGTTAAGATTTGTATCTATCCTATATCTATATCTCTCTTCCTTTTGTGTTTTGTGTGTGTATTTAGCCTTAGTTTTACACACAAACACCCACCATCACACCTTTTCTTGGAGCTGAGGCCCTTGAGGGTTGTTTTTGGATTTGTGGAGCTGGTTTGAGCTTGAAGAACCAGCTGGTTCACCATTGGTGAAGAGGGTCTACAAGGGTAAGAAATTTGTCCCTTTATTCCCCATTTTTGCATTGCATTTTTTCCTACCTTGCATCTAGTTTTGAGCTTTGTGTATAACATATAAAAGTTCTTATTTTTAGTGCTCTAAATAGTTTGTTAAGGTTGTTTTAAGCTTTGGGGTTGTTTGACCCCTCTTAAGCCTTGAAAGGCTCCATTTTGTGCCATTTCGGTTGAGCTCCGGGACGATTGTGTTTGGGCCTCCTCACCACTGAAATCTTGAGGGATTTCAGAGGTGAGGATGGTGCCTTGAGGTCCTAGGAAGGAGAGGGCCACCCCCTCTCCTTGTTGTCCTTAAAAAGGGCCATTTTTTGCAATTATGGTGGAGTTATAAAATTATGATAGAGAACTTAGAGACAAAGAAGAAAGCACAAAGAAGAAAGCAAAAAGATGGAGAGAAGTTGAAGGGAATTTGCATCCTCCATTATGTTGGCATAAAGGCCAATATATAGTCTTACAAGAAGAGAATACAAACAAAATAGGACTTATTGCATATCTAACTTATATCTAACTTTGTAAAACTTTTTGTCTTAAAAGTTGTCAATTTTTCTAACTAGTTAGGCAAGCCTAGTCGTAGGCTTTTTGAAAAATCTATCTAAAAGTAAATACAAAGAGACAAAAATAAATACAAAAGGACTACAATTATTTGCTCTTTGCTACAGTGTTTACAATTATATACACTGATACACACTGTCTACCCTTCTCGGTTTTCAAAGAGATAGACTGTTGTAGATAAGCTTTGGCTGAGCTGATTTGTCATGTAGCGTCGGCTGAAATGATGTGGCTGATCACTTTCCGCCAAATAATGCAGGTTGCTCCACGTGTCCTGGATAAGGTTGGAGTCGATCAGGAGACAGCTGCATGTGATAGTAGGGTCTACTATGCTTCCATCCTGTTGATGAGATTGTGATATTCTTCATCAGTCTCTGATGGAGGGGAATCCGGATCTTGGCTGTATTGCTCATTCCGAAAATGTTCTACATCATCCGCGGTCATGGCTAGTTCCAACGGAAGATCCAAATTATTTCTCTTTTTGAGATTTATTAACATGTCAAGAGCCTCATTAATTTGCGTTGGAGACCTTTGATATGTTATGGGAAAATGGGTTACAAATAATATTCTTCCATCTGTAACCATGAATGGCAATTTTGCTGAGCCATGGATGTTGGACGCTGCTTGTGAAACAGATATTAGACTGTCTATCCAATATTCTGTTAAAGAAAGTTTTTGGATATTTTCCAATCGCTCTCTCCGGTGATCTTCATCTAAATAATCATCTTCAAATTCAAAATCTTCAGTTTCTTTAAGATACCAAATCTGGTATGGTTGGAAAAAATATTCTCGTTCTCGCCAACCAACAGTACTAGAGATCCAAAAAGTAAAATATTTGCTCCATCGAAAGCCTTTTACTATCCATGAGAGCATTGTTTTGATGATCATTGGATAATCTATCCATTGAATTGGATCTAAAATTTGGAAAATAACTTGATTAGTTATTCCCCAATCTGTATCCTCAAAAAACCGCATGTCATGGTTTGCCATGATGGTTATTTTGGGAATTCTATCTTTCAAATTTAATTTATCATAAGATCGTTCTAAGATTTGTTTAATCTTATCATGATGATCTTCAACCCGATTTTTGATTAACATAAAAATTTCTTTTGGAAGCAAAGTTCTTGCTTTTTCAAAAAGACAAATTCTTTTTATTTGTTCAAAAACTGGATCAGAAAACTCATCTGATATGAGATCTGATAGTTGAAGAAAATTGTTTATTTTTTCAAAATTAAAATCTTCATTCCAATTCATTTGTTTAAGAATATTGAAACAAAGATTTTGCAAATCTTTTAATTTAGTTGTTTGCTCAGCTAATTTGTTGGCCAAAACTACCATGTGTTTTCGAAATTTCACTTTGTTGTCTACAATGTGAGTTTTCCAAACTCCATTGAGTTCTGTATAAATTTCTCTGGATATACCAGGATTGAAAAAATCTTTTGTTTCAGATTCATCTGGTCTAGATGTCTGAATATTAGTTGGAATTGGGTTAGTTCTCATTTGACAAAAATTCTTTTGATAAACAGGCATAGCTGGTGCACTGTAAAAAGATTTTTTAGCTTTGGTCATGCTATCATATGCTTTATAGCTCGCTCTTGAATATCCACAAACTTGTGTTTTGCAATCATTCCATTCTGTGTAAATTCCAGGTTGTTTTCCTGCAAACACAACATAAACTTTTTCTTCATTGGGGTTTGCTTTTCTAGCAATTGTCACCCAATCTCCTTGAGCGGGTTGTTTACCCTTATCCATTGTTTCCTCTTGGTCTAGAGGTATTCTGCAAAAATTAAATTTACTTGTTTAGCAATTTAATTTTCTAAAACAATTTCTGCTAAGAAAATCTGCAAGAAAATTGTTAGTACCTTTAAGATGTTCTACTTCAAAAGTATATTCAGAAATTTTATTATACCAGGCTAATCTTCTTCCTTGTTCAATAGGTTTTTTATTGATCAAAAAATCTCTTACTACCTTATTATCAGTGCGTACAATAAAATTTTCTGGGGCTAAATAAATATGAAAACTCTTTATTGCCAATTTTATTGCAAGTAATTCTTTTTCGAAAATAATATATTTCTGTTCATTTGGTTTAAATGTTCCAGAATTATATCCACAAATTAACTCTTCTTTTTTCAATTTTATGGGTATTGGATTTTTTCTTGGTCTAATCCCATTTTCTGATAAAGCTATCTCTTTATCATACCATAAATTACTTGGTATTGCTTTAAGAACACATCCCCAGCATGCTTCTGAGGCATCTGTTTCTAAAATTAATTTATCACCTGTTTTAGGAAGATAAACATCTGGTAAAGTTTTAACATTTTCTTTAATTTGTTTAATTAAAGCAACATCTTCTGCTGTCCATTCAAAAATAACATTGTTCCTTAATTTGGTTAACCAAGGAATTTCTATTTTTGAAAGATTTTTAATAAAATTTCGTCCATAATTTAAAATGCCTAATAGACTTTGTAATTGTGTTATATTTTCAAGAGTATTAGGAAAATCTCGTACTTTGGACAAAATATGTTCTTGTAATTTTAAACCTTTTTGGTCTAAAATTATTCCAAAAAATTCAATTGATTCTTTTTCTAATTCAATCTTTTTTGGAGACAAAATAATTCCATGTTTTTGGAATCTTTCACAAAGTAATTTTAAATGTTTCTTATGCTCCTCGTTGGTTTTGGAGAAGATAAGTATATCATCAATATAAACTACACAACAATCTTTAAGATCCTTAAAAATTGTATCCATCCACCGTTGAAATACCTGTGGTGCAATATTTAACCCAAAAGGCATAACATTCCAGTGGTAATGTCCTCTAGGTGTACTGAAAGCTGTCAATTTTTTTGACTCTTCAGTCAATTGAATTTGCCAAAATCCACTTTTACAATCAAATTTGCTAAAGATTTTTGATCCTTTGGTTAAGTTAATCAAAACATCTTTTCGTGGAATAAAATATCCATCAAATTCTAAATTTTCATTTAGCCGTTTATAGTTGACTACCATTCGGGCTTTTCCTCTTTTAATTTCAGCATGGTTTCTTACCATAAAAGTTGGCCTAGAGTGAGGGCTTTTAGTTTCTTCAATTAACTTTTTGTCTAAAAGTTCCTGGAGTTGAATATCAAATTCATCTATATCTTGTCTAGTATAGATCATCGGTCTTACTCTAATGATAACATTAGGGTCTTTCAATTTTAAACTACAATAACGTGGACTACGTTGCCATAGTTTTAATGGATATTCACTAAAATTTTCTTCTAAAATTTTATAAATCCAATGTGATTCATCAATAGTTTTGATGATGGGAGTTAAATCACCACGCAGCACGGATGCAAACTCTTTATCACAAATGTATTTATGTTGGTCTAACATGGGAATATGAATTAAGACATTGTTTATGCTTAATGAAATAGCCTTTTCCTGTATTTGCATTGGAAGGTATTTATATATAAAATTATTGCCAAGAAGGAAATCTCCATGCATATACGGAAAACATAAAATTTTTGGTATAATGAATTTGCTGTCATTTAACCAAATAGCTATATTTTTAGCCTTGAATTGTATGGAAGTATGGTTGCCATCTATTCCGGTAACTAAAATTGGATGTTTCATTAATGTCCATTTTTCTTTTGGTATGGCATTCCATTTACATGAGCTGACTGTAGCTCCTGTATCTATGAGAGCACTGAGGCTATAGGGTTTATAACCTGCAAAATTAAATGTTCCCAATACATATGTATATCTTCTTTTTCCTTGGCTAGGAGAAAAAATAATATCATCATTTTTTGTTTGAAAATGATACATATATGCGGACTTAATATGTTCAAGTTTTCTTGTTCCTGGAAAAATAGGAATCTGACCATTGTTTGAAGTAATAGATTCTTGATTAGAATTATTACTTGATTCTCCAATGCTTAACTTTGAAAATGATTTGTTAGAAAAATCTTTTTCAAATACAGAAGTTGATCTTTTAATTTTTGGAACTGTATTTTCAATATATAAATTTTTTCCTGATGCCTGCATTTGTAATTGTGCAGGTTTTTTTATTTTAGAAAATTCTCCTTGTCCCACTAGGTCTTGGATTAACCATTGTCGAGGGACTTCTAAATCGCTCCAATTCATTAGACGAGGTTGTATTACCATGTCAAATGGTCTTGGTTCAAATATCTCAACGATTTTATTATCGTTTGATCTTGTTTTTGTTTCAGGATATTTGGTTAATTCGTGAATTGTTTTCCAACGAATAGCCAAATCATGAGAATTTGATTTCATTCATAATCCTTGTGTTTTAATTCTTATTCTGACTGTATCTTCAAGATTAGGATCATTTATGGAAATAAAGAAATTTGGTCTAACATTAAACCAAACTACTCCATTAGCCAAATTAGACTGAATTCCTTCAATGATTGCTTTCATTGGGTCGGAAAACCTTTTATCAAAAATTACTGCCAAAATAGGAGTATCTATCCCTTGGCGAAATAAGGCCGTTATGGTTACTTGAATTAATCCAATATGAATATATTGAATTTCAGGATATTTCTTTTTCCATCTTGCAACCCTTTTCTTATCAAAAAAAGGAAGATCAATATTTCCTTCTTCTGACAATTTTGCTTGAGTGTTACCACTGTATTGTTCAAACACTCTTGCTGAAAAGAAGTTAAATTTTGAAAGTTTATAAATTTCTGGAACAGCAACTTCTTGCATTTTTTCGAATTTTGCTAATTCTTCGTCGGTAAAAGTTTTTTCTTCCCCGATTACATCTCCAAGTCGAATTGCCTGCAATTCTTCTTGAGATATACTATTTGCTTCTTGAGATATTTCTTGACTATTATTAGTCATCATGAAGATTAGTTCTTCATCTGAACTTTCTTCATCACTAGAAATTTCATATAAGATTTCTTCTTCATCAGAAATTTCTTCTCCATATATTATTTCAAAATCTTGTTCTTCAAGAACTTTGATCATTTTCTTTGCACTTTTTCCCCGTTTTGGGCATTCGGGTGCATAGTGACCTTCTTCGTTACAAATGTAACATTTACAAGTTTTCTTTTTTGAAACACTTGTTGGTTTCTTTTTTCGAATATACTTTTTCTTTTTTGAAAAAGTTTTGTTCTTTTTCCAAGGTTTCCATTTATATTTTCTGCTCTTTTTGGAAAATCCTTTTCTTTTAGGAAATGTATTACAACCAATTTTCCAATTTTCTTTTAAAATTTTGTCACAACATTTTTGACCATATGGTGAGTTAGAAATTTGATTTTTTATTTGTTTTTTCGCCTTTACTTCTAGACACCGATCTGCTATCAGCCTTAGAACATAATTAATGCGAAAACCAAGATTATCATATTCTTCCTTCCCCATTTTTGTTGAGAAAATCAGGGTATGTTTTAATACATAACTCATCCCATGGATTAGGGAGTTTTATGAAAAAATTGATCTAACCAGGGTTGATTTGCTGGTGGATCAATAAGATAATAATATTTTTTAAAAGTTTGAACATAATCTTCAAAAAGACAAATATTACATAATTCTAATTTAGTCAAAATATAATTTGCATCTGCTTGCAAATTAGTATCTCCTGCAAAACCACATAAATTTTCTCTTATGATTTTTGCAAATTCAGCTAAAATTGTGTCAAGTGTGAGAAAATTTGTTAATAAAGCCGTTTTTTGACTTTTCCCAATTTCAGATTTTTCCCATTGTCTTAACCATTGCAACACATCTCCCTGGAGAGTTGCTGCAATATAATCAAGGAATTTTTCCTTTGACCAACTATTTTTATAATTGGTAATTATGATGGACAGGG
This sequence comes from Camellia sinensis, assembly GCF_055761805.1. Lineage (NCBI taxonomy): Eukaryota > Viridiplantae > Streptophyta > Magnoliopsida > Ericales > Theaceae > Camellia > Camellia sinensis. The sequence goes on along the minus strand of NC_138969.1, from coordinate 114,809,677 downwards.
ATTGTGCCCAATCATCTATTGCTTGTGGTTGATCCTTAAAAGGAACATGAGACAAGTCTAAATAAGTACCATTTTGAGCTATTGGATACTTATGATTATTATCTTTTCTAGTTATTACTGGCTCAGGTGTAGAATTGGAGGTACTTCCAATGTTAATATCATTTTTAACTTCATTTGTTTGAATAAAGTCAAAATTTTCTCCATCTCCCCATGTGCCAAATAATTCGGGATCAATTGGCTCGTCTGCCTTTCTTTTCCCTTTATTTATTTCTGATGAAATATCTTGATCTATTGATTCTTCAGATGAGGATAATTGGCTGTCATCATCATTAGTTGACATATTAATATAATAATTAAAGTGTTGTAAAAGGGCTTCATTTTCTAGATAAGTTTCTCTTATCTGATCCAGTAGCCTATTTCTTTCATCAATACCTAAGTCTAGGTCTTTATATAATTTTCTCCAATAATCTAATATTTCAACAATATTTTCATATTCAGTTTTATTATAGGTATTGGCTTGAAGTACCATAATATCTTCTGTACCATAAAATTGCCTAGGGATGTCACTATCTCTTGGACTATTCATTCCATCATTGTTTATGAAGGATATAGTTTCTAATTTTGTCACCAAATTGTTTATTTGGTTTTTTGCTTCTTTATTTAAATCAATATTTATTATAGAACCCAAATTGTCTATTTTAGATTCTATAGACTCAACTTTAGTCTCTAGATAATTTTGATTTATTTTTTAATTTTTATCTAATTTAGAAAACCAAGAACACATAATATCAGTAATATTATTTAAACTAGAACACACACTATTTATATTTGCAGATTCTTTAGTAATATGCAGACTATGATCATATTTATTATTAACATTATTTTTTGTATTTCCAAAGCATATTATATCATCAGAATTAATTGCCATTTTAGATTGTTGTTGGTACCTAAGACCCTCCTAGTGTATTATCTGGTGCCTAAAACCTCTCTTTTATGATCTTAAAGACTTAATTATGGCCAATAGCCAAAAGATCTTAATGAGTATATGGGCTTTGACATACACTAAGCATATAGGTTTTACAACAACTAAAAATGAAACAAATAATTATGAAGATATAAAATACAAAAGATACACAAAAAACTTAGACGAAATTTTTAACTTAAATTTTTTTTTTTCTTTTTATATCATAAAACACATCATACAAACTTATATATATATCAAAAATTTATGCATAGATAGAAATACTTACATAGCTTGATCATGCTTTTCAAAGCTCTTCACCAAGCTCTGATACCAATTACAAGAATAAAAAGGAATGAAGCCCTTTTACAACACTTTAATTATGATATTAATATGTCAACTAATGATGATGATAGCCAATCATCCTCATCTGACGAATCAATAGATCCAGATATTTCATCAGAAATAAATAAAGGGAAAAGAAAGGCAGACGAGCCAATTGGTCCTGAATTATTTGGCACATGGGGAGATGGAGAAAATTTTGACTTTATTCAAACAAATGAAGTTAAAAATGATATTAACATTGGAAGTACCTCCAATCCTACACCTGAGCCAGTAATATCTAGAAAAGGTAATAATCATAAGTATCCAATAGCTCAAAATGGTACTTATTTAGACTTGTCTCATGTTCCTTTTAAGGATCAACCACAAGTAATAGATGATTGGGTACAATCCCTGTCCATCATAATTACCAATTATAAAAATAGTTGGTCAAAGGAAAAATTCCTTGATTATATTGCAGCAACTCTCCAGGGAGATGTGTTGCAATGGTTAAGACAGTGGGAAAAATCTGAAATTGGGAAAAGTCAAAAAACGGCTTTGTTAACAAATTTTCTCACACTTGACACAATTTTAGCTGAGTTTGCAAAAATCATAAAAGAAAATTTATGTGGTTTTGCAGGAGATACTAATTTGCAAGCAAATGCAAATTATATTTTGACTAAATTAGAATTATGTAATATTTGTCTTTTTGAAGATTATGTTCAAACTTTTAAAAAATATTATTATCTTATTGATCCACCGGCAAATCAACCCTGGTTAGATCAATTTTTTCATAAACTCCCTAATCCATGGGATGAGTTATGTATTAAAACATATCCTGATTTTCTCAAAAAAATGGGGAAGGAAGAATATGATAATCTTGGTTTTCGCATTAATTATGTTCTAAGGCTGATAGCAGATCGGTGTCTAGAAGTAAAGGCGAAAAACAAATAAAAAATCAAATTTCTAACTCACCATATGGTCAAAAATGTTGTGATAAAATTTTAAAAGAAAATTGCAAAATTGGTTGTAATACATTTCCTAAAAGAAAAGGATTTTCCAAAAAGAGTAGAAAATATCAATGGAAACCTTGGAAAAAGAACAAAACTTTTTCAAAAAAGAAAAAGTATATTCGGAAAAAGAAACCAACAAGTGTTTCAAAAAAGAAAACTTGTAAATGTTACATTTGTAACGAGAAGGTCACTATGCACCCGAATGCCCAAAACGGGGAAAAAGTGCAAAGAAAATGATCAAAGTCCTTGAAGAACAAGATTTTGAAATAATATATGGAGAAGAAATTTCTGATGAAGAAGAAATCTTATATGAAATTTCTAGTGATGACGAAAGTTCAGATGAAGAACTAATCTTCATGATGACTAATAATAGTCAAGAAATATCTCAAGAAGCAAATAGTATATCTCAAGAAGAATTGCAGGCAATTCGACTTGGAGATGTAATCGGGGAAGAAAAAACTTTTACTGACGAAGAATTAGCAAAATTCAAAAAAATGCAAGAAGTTGCTGTTCCAGAAATTTATAAACTTTCAAAATTTAACTTCTTTTCAGCAAGAGTGTTTGAACAATACAGTGGTAACACTCAAGCAAAATGGTCAGAAGAAGGAAATATTGATCTTCCTTTTTTTGATAAGAAAAGGGTTGCAAGATGGAAAAAGAAATATCCTGGAATTCAATATATTCATATTGGATTAATTCAAGCAACCATAACGGCCTTATTTCGCCAAGGGATAGATACTCCTATTTTGGCAGTAATTTTTGATAAAAGGTTTTCCGACCCAATGAAAGCAATCATTGAAGGAATTCAGCCTAATTTGGCTAATGGAGTAGTTTGGTTTAATGTTAGACCGAATTTCTTTATTTCCATAAATGATCCTAATCTTGAAGATACAGTCAGAATAAGAATTAAAACACAAGGATTAGGAATGAAATCAAATTCTCATGATTTGGCTATTCGTTGGAAAACAATTCACGAATTAACCAAATTTCCTGAAACAAAAACAAGATCAAACGATAATAAAATCGTTGAGATCTTTGAACCAAAATCATTTGACACGGTAATACAACATCGTCTAATGAATTGGAGCGATTTAGAAGTCCCTCGACAATGGTTAATCCAAGACCTAGTGGGACAAGGAGAATTTTCTAAAATAAAAAAACCTGCACAATTACAAATGCAGGCATCAGGAAAAAAATTATATATTGAAAATACAGTTCCAAAAATTAAAAGATCAACTTTTGTATTTGAAAAAGATTTTTCTAACAAATCATTTTCAAAGTTAAGCATTGGAGAATCAAGTAATAATTCTAATCAAGAATCTATTACTTCAAACAATGTTCAGATTCCTATTTTTCCAGGAACAAGAAAACTTAAACATATTAAGTCCGCATATATGTATCATTTTCAAACAAAAAATGATGATATTATTTTTTCTCCTAGCCAAGGAAAAAGAAGATATACATATGTATTGGGAACATTTAATTTTGCAGGTTATAAACCCTATAGCCTCAGTGTTCTCATAGATACAGGAGCTACAGTCAGCTCATGTAAATAGAATGCCATACCAAAAAATACAACATAATTAGGCACGTCGGCCCGTTTGTTTGGAGTTATAGAGAGGGATTGGGATTGATAGTGATGTGAGATTCACTATCTTTGTGCTTGTTTTGGAAGATGGAGAGGGGATTCGGATGGGCCTCCAGTATTTAGTATTACAAAAATAGTTCGCCGAACTAGTTTATTTATTTATTTTTTTTACATGTTTGGCCTTTTTTTTTTGAACATTAATGTTTAATTTTTTGTATTTTTTGTTAAGTAAAAATCATTGTTTTATTTGTTTTATTTTTTTATGAAATTTATTTATTTATTTTTATTTTTTACATGTTGAGCATTTTTATTTATTTTTTAACATTAATGTTTAATTTTTTTGTATTTAAAAAATGGACATTAATGAAACATCCAATTTTAGTTACCGGAATAGATGGCAACCATACTTCCATACAATTCAAGGCTAAAAATATAGCTATTTGGTTAAATGACAGCAAATTCATTATACCAAAAATTTTATGTTTTCCGTATATGCATGGAGATTTCCTTCTTGGCAATAATTTTATATATAAATACCTTCCAATGCAAATACAGGAAAAGGCTATTTCATTAAGCATAAACAATGTCTTAATTCATATTCCCTTGTTAGAACAACATAAATACATTTGTGATAAAGAGTTTGCGCCCGTGCCGCGTGGTGATTTAACTCCCATCATCAAAACTATTGATGAATCACATTGGATTTATAAAATTTTAGAAGAAAATTTTAGTGAACATCCATTAAAACTATAGCAACGTAGTCCACGTTATTGTAGTTTAAAATTGAAAGACCCTAATGTTGTCATTAGAGTAAGACCGATGATCTATACTAGACAAGATATAGATGAATTTGATATTTAACTCCAGGAACTTTTAGACAAAAAGTTAATTGAAGAAACTAAAAGCCCTCACTCTAGTCCAGCTTTTATGGTAAGAAACCATGCTGAAATTAAAAGAGGAAAAGCCCGAATGGTAGTCAACTATAAACGGCTAAATGAAAATTTAGAATTTGATGGATATTTTATTCCACGAAAAGATGTTTTGATTAACTTAACCAAAGGATCAAAAATCTTTAGCAAATTTGATTGTAAAAGTGGATTTTGGCAAATTCAATTGACTGAAGAGTCAAAAAAATTGACAGCTTTCAGTACACCTAGAGGACATTACCACTGGAATGTTATGCCTTTTGGGTTAAATATTGCACCACAGGTATTTCAATGGTGGATGGATACAATTTTTAAGGATCTTAAAGATTGTTGTGTAGCTTATATTGATGATATACTTATCTTCTCTAAAACCAAGGAGGAGCATAAGAAACATTTAAAATTACTTTGTGAAAGATTCCAAAAACATGGAATTATTTTGTCTCCAAAAAAGATTGAATTAGAAAAAGAATCAATTGAATTTTTGGGAATAATTTTAGACCAAAAAGGTTTAAAATTACAAAAACATATTTTGTCCAAAGTACGAGATTTTCCTAATACTCTTGAAAATATAACACAATTACAAAGTCTATTAGGCATTTTAAATTATGGACGAAATTTTATTAAAAATCTTTCAAAAATAGAAATTCCTTGGTTAACCAAATTAAGGAAAAATGTTATTTTTGAATGGACCGCAGAAGATGTTGCTTTAATTAAACAAATTAAAGAAAATGTTAAAACTTTACCAGATGTTTATCTTCCTAAAACAGGTGATAAATTAATTTTAGAAACAGATGCCTCAGAAGCATGCTGGGGATGTGTTCTTAAAGCAATACCAAGTAATTTATGGTATGATAAAGAGATACCTTTATCAGAAAATGGGATTAGACCAACAAAAAATTCAATACCCATAAAATTGCAAAAAGAAGAGTTAATTTGTGGATATAATTCTGGAACATTTAAACCAAATGAACAGAAATATATTATTTTCGAAAAAGAATTACTTGCAATAAAATTGGCAATAAAGAGTTTTCATATTTTTTTAGCCCCAGAAAATTTTATTGTACGCACTGATAATAAGGCAGTAAGAGATTTCTTGATCAATAAAAAACCTATTCAACAAGGAAGAAGATTAGCCTGGTATAATAAAATTTCTGAATATACTTTTGAAGTAGAACATCTTAAAGGTACTAATAATTTTCTTGCAGATTTTCTTAGCAGAAATTGTTTTAGAAAATTAAATTGCTAAACAAGTAAATTTAATTTTTGCAGAAGACCTCTAGACCAAGAGGAAACAATGGATAATGGTAAACAACCCGCTCAAGGAGATTGGGTGACAATTGCTAGAAAAGCAAACCCCAAAGAAGAAAAAGTTTATGTTGTGTTTGCAGGAAAACAACCTGGAATTTACACAGAATGGAATGATTGCAAAACACAAGTTTGTGGATATTCAGGAGCGAGATATAAAGCATATGATAGCATGACCAAAGCTAAAAAAGCTTTTTACAGTGCACCAGCTATGCCTGTTTATCAAAAGAATTTTTGTCAAATGAGAACTAACCCTGTTCCAACTAATATTCAGACGTCTAGACCAGATGAATCTGAAATAAAAGATTTTTTCAATCCTGGTATATCCAGAGAAATTTATACAGAACTCAATGGAGTTTGGAAAACTCACATTGTAGACAACAAAGTGAAATTTCGAAAACACATGGGAGTTTTGGCCAACAAATTAGCTGAGCAAACAGCTAAATTAAAAGATTTGCAAAATCTTTGTTTCAATATTCTTAAACAAATGAATTGGAATAAAGATTTTAATTTTGAAAAAATAAACAATTTTCTTCAACTATCAGATCTCATATCAGATGAGTTTTCTGATCCAGTTTTTGAACAAATAAAAAGAATTTGTCTTTTTAAAAAAGCAAGAACTTTGCTTCCAAAAGAAATTTTTATGTTAATCAAAAATCGGGTTGAAGATCATCATGATAAGATTAGACAAATCTTAGAACGATCTTATGATAAATTAAATTTGAAAGATGGAATTCCCAAAATAACCATCATGGCAAACCATGACATGTGATTTTTTGAGGATATAGATTGGGGAATAACTAATCAAGTTATTTTCCAAATTTTAGATCCAATTCAATGGATAGATTATCCAATGATCATCAAAACAATGCTCTCATGGATAGTAAAAGGCTTTCGATGGAGCAAATATTTTACTTTTTGGATCTCCAGTACTGTTGGTTGGTGAGAACGAGAACATTTTTTCCAACCATACCAGATTTTGTATCTTAAAGAAACTGAAGATTTTGAATTTGAAGATGATTATTTAGATGAAGATCACCGGAGAGAGCAATTGGAAAATATCCAAAAACTTTCTTTAACAGAATATTGGATAGGCAGTCTAATATCTATTTCACAAGCAGCGTCCAACATCCATTGCCCAGCAAAATTGCCATTCATGGTTACAGATGGAAGAATATTATTTGTAACCCATTTTCCCATAGCATATCAAAGGTCTCCAACTCAAATTAATGAGACTCTTGACATGTTAATAAATCTCAAGAAGAGAAATAATTTGGATCTTCCGTTGGAACTAGCCATGACCGCGGATGATGTAGAACATTTCTGGAATGAGCAATACAGCCAAGATCCGGATTCCCCTCCATCAGAGACTGATGAAGAATATCACAATCTCATCAACAGGATGGAAGCATAGTGGACCCCACTATCAAATGCAGTTGTATCTTGATCGACTCCAACCTTATCCAGGACACGTGGAGCAAGCTGCATTTTTTGGCAGAAAGTGATCAGCCTCATCCTTTCAGCCGACGCTACACGACAAATCAGCTTAGCCAAAGCTTATCTACAACAGTCTATCTTTTTGAAAATCGGGGAGGGTAGACAGTACTATCAGTGTATATAATTGAAAAAACTGTAGCAAAGAGCAAATAATTGTTGTCCTTTTATATTTATTTTTGTCTCTTTGTATTTATTTTTAGGAAAACTTGTCAAAAAGCCTATGACTAGGCTTGCCTAAAGAGTTAGAACTTGTTTTGGTCAACATAACATGTATTGCATAGCTCCTTTGCATTGTTAGCTTGTAGGCTTTAAGTATGTGACGTGTTGAGCATGCATTGTTTGATTTATTTAAGTGGTTTGGCACCACTTATAACATCATTTCAGTCATCTTAGCATGCTTGTGTGCTTGCATTTCATGGCCCCTTTGATGCTTCAAGAGGTTGTGTTGTATGCTCCATGTTTAAGCATTTGTGCATGCCTCCATGTGTAAGTCATTTAGATGCTGTCTAAGTGGTCTTTTGGCTTTGTTTTAGCATGCTAAAACTCTAGTTTTGGTCATTTAATTCATGCCATGTGTGGTTGCATTAAGTGTAGTTCAATCCCCCATGGGCTTGCCTTGAATCTTGGACCATTGTTGCATGCCATGCTTACCTTGTTTGCTTGTTTTGGCACCATCATTAACATGATTTTCAGAGCTTACATTGCATGCCATATGCCCGTGTTGTTCCTCTTTTAAGTGTGCTTAAAATTTGTCTCTATGTGCCTAAGTGTTGGACCTTACATGCATGCATATTTGTATGTGTTTTGGCTTCCATTCTTGAGCATGTTAGCCATTGTTTTGGGCCTAGTTGAGAGCTGCCTAATTCAGTTTAAATCCACCTTTTGCATGCTATTCAAATGTTGTTGCATTAATCCACGTTTGCATGTTTTGGTTGCATGTGTTGCATGCTTGGAATCACTTGCATTTGGCATGCATTCCCTTGGTCAAGTTGCTAGCATGTTTGCATATCTTGCACACTTGCATGATTAGATCACATCTCGCATGCTTCATTAGCTTGCATAGTTGTGACATGCTTGTTTGCCTTGCTTGCTTAGGTTGTGTACCTAGTGTACATTGTATGTTTGCATGCTCCCCTCCATACCATATAGCATACTAGTTTGCATGCCTAGGTTGCATTCCATCTAGCATGCATGCCTTGTCCTTGATCTAGTGATAGGGATTGGGCCTTTGTTTGTGTGTGTGCATTGCATTTGAAATCAAAATGCATACTTGGTCTCTTGGGCCATCATGCATGGAAATGAGCGATTGGTGGTCCGAGAATCCAGAATCATATCCCTTTGAGTCATGCATATGATAAGGGGTGTGATTGGTGCATACATTGCTTGAAATGCATTGCCATGCCAAGTTCTGTCCTCTGCTGCTGTCAGCTATAGGTTTCAGCAGGAATATTTGGCCGGCCGGCAGTGTTTAGTACCGACCGGCAAAGAATGTTTGGCCGAGAGCACAATATTTAGCCGGTGACCATTCTCCTTGGCCGGTAGTACATTCTTTCAGCCGGTGGTGCTCCACAGAACTCAGAGAAGCAACCCTGGGACTTGTGCAGTATTCAGAGAAGCGGAACAGTCAAAGCAGAGGCAGCTTATGCATGGCAGTGACATCCGAGCGGGATCGAGCACACATCGCATTGGGCCCTCTTCCGAGGCTTTTTACTGCTTTCTTAGCTTAATTAATTTGTTAATTAATTAATTGGTCTGTAATATTGAATTAGCTTGTAGGTTAATTAACTTGTATTATTCTTTCGGTCCCTCCGAGCGAGGGCAAATCTGTAATAAGTGTGGGTGCGTGTGTGCATGTCTTCCAGTCCCCACTTCTTTCTCCCTTTTACTTACCTGCTTTTGATGGTTAGTATTAGGATATGTTTACTTTAGTATACCTTATGCTATGCATGCGTGCATCATTCATTAGTCTTGCATGCACCAGGCTCGGTACATCATACTAACTGCATAAGTGTTTCAAATCTAACTTGAATACATGCAACTTGTGCTTTTTCACATATCATTTATAGACTAGCCGAGCCTACTCTAGTGACATTCTGTATGCGTTGCATTAGCCACTTAACATGGACTTGGATCATGCATTGATTGCTAACATGTTTTTCTTTTGGCTCGAAGTACTAGGCAAGCATTTATGCTTTAGCATACCGCATGCGTGTGAGTGTTGCCATAATAGCATGATTACCATGAGGCTAGATGCTTATGTGATATAAACTGCTTGAATGCCTGTGGATGAAGGTTGGATTGTTTGAGTTGGAATAACTCGTTGAAATCCATGCTTTAGCCTACTTGCGAGTAGCAAATTTCAAACTGTTTTTTAAACAAACGGATATGCAATGCTTCATTCCTATTCAGGCGATTTGGTCTATACTTGTTTGCTGTGCGCATAACATAGTAATTCTAGGCTAATAACCGGAATAAGAACACATAACGTTTTCAAAATCGGATATCACAGTTAGTAGAGGCTGATCTTCGAATCGGGCGAGAGGGGGTGCTCATAGCTGACCTTCCCCAATCGTACCCAAGCTCCCGAGCCGAGGCAACTTTGGTGATGACGGACACATGGCCTTTGGCACCGAGTCAGGGTTTCCTAAATTCTCCCATAAAAAATATTTAGGTGGTGACTCTGTATCTGGCAAAGCAGTCCATGTTTGGCACTTCTTTCAAAAATCTGTTTCTCAAAACGATTTGCCGGATTTGGACTCTTTGGTTCAGATTAAGAACCATGACAATTTGAGAGTCCTGAACTGTAGTGAACCCACAAAACGAACAGAGCAGGGGGGGACTCATCCTCCCGGGACGTTCGGGGATGTCTACAATTGTATATGTATGATGTTTGAGAGGAGAAAGGGGATGTACTCCATTGTTGAGAGGGGAAAGGGAATGGACTCCATTGAATTAAGTTGGCCTATGTGTGTAGGGTGAAAGTCCCGAAAACCGCGCGTATACATGGGTATCGATCCCACGGACGAAATTTTTGTAAAATGGCAATGGTAGTGCTTGTATAGCCTACGTTTACATGGGTCCCGTTTGATAGTTTATGGCAGATGAAATTTCCGTGAAAGGTTGTATTGGTTTTGGAGATTTACCCATTTCATTTATTATCATTTTGATTTTGGAAAGAAATGATTTTAAATGGTTTTAGCAATGTATTTGCTGTTGGTTAACGATGTATTAGAATTGGAATTAGCAATGAAATTGCTAGTTGGTAGTGAGATACCTCGATTGACTTGTGGAAATGGATTTTTATATCAAAGTAATGTATTGAATTTGGAAAACGTTTTGAATAAACGAAAGGTTTGGAAGACTGGAAAGAAAGGGTTTTTATTGAGATAGAAAGTGGAGTTGAGAATGCATTCAACATAGTATATATGTATGTATTGCATTCATGATCATTTACACTAGTGGAGCATATTTAGTTTTTGAAATATTTTCTATTGGGCTTTATGCTCACCCTACGTGGTTGAAAATATTTTTCAGGTATGTATATGCGGATGTTGACTGAGACGTTGAAGTTGTGTTTGGAATCATGTAGGGTGGTTCCTTTATTTGCCAGCCAAGGGCCCTTTATGTATTTGTTGGTCGTGTGCCATTCTTGTAAGGGTTACACCCTTTGTATCTGATGTAAGCCTTTGGGCATCTTTATATGTTTTTGTTACAAAGCATCCATTTGACTTATATCTTGTGTCTAAGAAAGTATAAAATTGGAATAACACATGTATTGCGTGCCTATATTGTGTATATCTGCATGAGTGTTGTTAGTTATTGTCTATCGTAGGGTGGTTTACTCACATGGGCCAGACCTCGTAAATCCATGGCATGACACTGATACCAATGTAAGATATATATAACGTAGCGGATAAACAGATTCGGGCATACCTTATGTGTTAAAATTCAAAACGAAGAACCTTGTGGGTAGATCACGTGTTTCTCAATCACGGACCAAAAACTCCAAGCAATCGAGTGATACTACAGTATGAGCATCACTCACTTTAGTCACAGTGCAAAGGCTTGATCGATTTTCAGATGAGAGAGAATTAAAGTGAGAGTATGGGAAAAAGAATACGTTATTCTTTATTGGATTCATCCCCACATCCCATGTATCGTATCTGATATGTAGACCAAATATCTAACAATCTATCCATATCTGCTAAGGATATGATAGATATAGATAGATAGTGGGTTATCTTAACTAATAGGATAATCAGGAAATCAAATTCAAATTACATGGATAATTTGAATGGGCCATGGGTCCACATGGGCGCCCAAATTTGGGTCCAATACCAAGCCCAATTTCCAACAATAATCTAATATACTAATCACTATTTTGTGCTAAAAAAAATGAAAGAAATTTTAAATCATTGAATTGTAACTACCTCTAACTTCATTGAAGAACATTTACTACTATCTACTTTTAATTCAAATTCAAATGGCAAAAAAATAAATGAAAAAAAATTTAAATTTCAAGCTTCAATAAATTACATGTACCATTATTTAATTTTAATTCAAATGAGAAGAAATTGTAATGCCCTGATATTTATATCATATTATTATCCAATTTCATGACATTCATGGAAACAATAAATAAAAGTAAATAATTTTATAAACTAAAATCCGTCACATTCTCATAGATTCCTCTGTAAGTTCTTTATAATAATTTACAATGCACTGAAATGTATATATATAAAACAAAACATCAAATTGCCATAAGGGCGTAAACCTTTCAAGGCTAAGGACCTTGATTACAACCAATAAAATCCTATCTCGGCATGTAAGCTCGATAGTTGTAGGCAAACGACATCACAAGAAACTTCAATGCTCCGTTTAAAACTCCATCTACTTTTAGCAAAGTTGTGGCTCAACTTCATCATATGGAATTTGAGGATATCTAGCCCATAAAAGCGAGTGAACTTTTATGCCTAGTAGAAAATAAACTTAACAACTTATATGTATGTTCAATATGATTATGCTCATGCAATGCTATGCCGTGCAAACAACTTAACTTCATTAGAACTCAGTTGTGCAATGCATCATTTGAATCCATGTTTGACCCAACTCATTAACCGTTGACATACCCAACAAACGTTTAATTTTGTAATAAAACCCATGTGCATATCTCAAACACTTCTGACATTTACCAGCCACCAAGCATGGAGTGGCAATTGGATGCCCATTTCATTTCAAAAACACATCCACATTTTTGGGCCACCGAACACGGAGGGGCAGTTGGACACCTATCAATTGTTTCAACCATATCCCCCACATTTACCGGCACTTCACACGGAAGGGTAATTGGGCACCTTTATAACAATACCAATAACATTCCCACATTTTTTGGTCTATGAGCCCAGAAGGGAAATTGGGCACCTCAACATATACAACACATTTCTAAAGCCACACACACACTTTTAAAATTACTCAACACTTAACTCGAAAACCGTGTGGATGCAATGCAATGCTTGAGTTTTCAAATATTTTAATTTATCCAAAACATATTTTAGTTATACAAGAAATCAAAAAGTGAGAACTAGTGAAATATTCTCTATATCCATGAATTCAAGTTTTTCTCACTACCAGCTACAATCTCATACAAGACATTATATTACATCTTTCCAACATTCCAAAGTCTCCATACGATTCACTTCCATGAATCCTTCATAATATCATTGTAATTCATAATTCTTCCCCCACACACACGCGCGCGCACACACACACACACACACACACACACACACACACACACACACAGACATATATATATATATATATATATTCAAGGAATATCAAATGAAATTTCAACACAAGTCACTATTTAGCTCAAACCATCTTTTAATTTAAAACTACCAAATTTAGAATTTCGAGAAAATTTGGGGTTTTCTTCATTTCATCATCAAATCCACATACCATCAAGTACTTCTCATCAATAACTCCAAACATTCAAAACATTTCAAAAGCTTAAGTAAAAACCCCATTTTTGAATATTAACATCTTTTAATCAAAGATGTCAAACTCAAAACAACTCATAATTCTAAAAATACAACACAATCAAACAAAATCATAAATGATTAGAATTCAAAGAACTCCCTACCTCAAGGATGAGAGCTATCTACCAAGACCGAAATAAAAGCCTTGATGAAATCCAATCTGTCAAAAGAACGGTCTTCACTCTTCCTTCACTAATCTTACATGATCTATGATGGATCCATGGTGTCATGGGGTGAAATCAAAAGTTTTGAGGCTAGGATTTTCGGACATGAAGGAGTGAGGGAGAGAAAAGAGAGAACAATGAGAGAAAATGAACAAAAAGTGGGTTTTATACTGGCTGATCCCGAACATACCGCTCGAGGAAACACTAAATCGCTTGAGCATCAGAGACACAAGGCCACTGAAGTGATCAAACCTTCGCCTGAGTGCAGAACTCGAACTTCTAGAAGTTTATATCACCAAAGAACAGATCGCTCGAGTGACCACTCTGCTGCTCGAGCAAACACTGCCAACTCCCAAAATCTCCAACCTGCAAACAATGTATTGGATGCCTCGCAAGATTGCTCGAGCGAAGAAGAAAATTTTCAGGCCATTACAATCTTCCCTCCTTATGAAATTTCGTCCCCAAAATTTTTTGTGACACTAACTAAACTTGACAAAACCACACAATCCACATGTTTTTTAGCATTTCATTCTCCTTGGAATTTAAACAACTCAAATTTTTTCAAGACCGAACAAGTTTGAAATGAATAGCCATAGGGATTAACACTCATTGATCAATCATGAATGATTTATGGTCGACAACTTTTTTATTTTTCTTTTTTTTTCAAGAGAAAGTTTCCAAACACAAGAATTTTACATCATCAAAAGAAATGATGCTCAACAACACGATCACCAGCTTAACACTTCAACGAACGAAACTATGATGAGCAATAATCCAAGAGTCGGTCATTCTAGAATGACATTACAACAAAGACTTAGGGTTTTAAGTTCGAATTTATGGTGTAACCTCTATATTTGATTCTAGTACCGATACTCGACGACTCGCCTAAGTTACAAGCAATAACTCTAGATGATGAATATTTTCTCTGCCTCATCCACAAGGATCCCAACGCAATTTAAACAAAATGTATGGTCTTCTTACGCCTAAGGGTTTATTACCCACACCTCAACCGCACACCAGCTCTCTACAATAACCGAACAATCAACAAGAAAACTCTCAAGAATGGTACCACCTATTTGCAACAAGAAGTTCTCAATCAACTAATAAAAGGGTAGAGTTTACCAAGAAAACTTGTGACATAAGAATGATCTTCCAACGCAACGGCTTGATAGCACACTTAACTCAAAATATGACATCAAGTGATTCCCGCTAGTCAACACTTCAACTCGAGAGTGATTCCATATTAACAATAAGAAACTTAAAATCAATTCTCATAACTAAGAAGGGACTTCACTCAGGAAACTTGATTTACCAACAAGTGGTGGTATTACAAGACGAAATTTTTTTCGATGATTTTAGTTCATCGTGGCAACATCTCCGAACACAAGAACGTCAATCTGTGCCGTACTCAACACAATGCAACTACGCAATGCATAAAGACAAATCATTCATTCTGGCAAAAGAACTTTTTCGATTGTCTTGAAATGTTTCCAATCTTTTTTTCAATACAAACTCGGTGATCTTTAACCATCACCCAACAACAACCATCACACCCACGGTGATGCCATAATGCTAATATAATATTTCTATAACACAATCCAATTAGAAGCTACCAAAGTGTCAGTGGTACAATAAATTACAAGGAAAATTTATATATCTTATAACAGCGTAAAGTGCTCACAAAATAAGGTCCCATCACATAATTCAACCCAAAAAGGTTCTTGCCATTTTCTTACCCACACAGTCAAGACTTGAATGCTCCTAAGTCTCTTCTAAGACATTTCACCACGTCATCATTCTTATACGCAAGTCTAAGCTATTCTCAAGTGATTCATTGTCAATAAAACAACAATAACACCCATCTAACTAACCATTCGACAAGACTTTACAGTCGATACCCAAACATCTACCTGCCTCCCATCACCATTTTCTTTGAGGAAAAGCTCTGCACACATAACCATACTCATTCCTTGAAACCATACCAAATTTCTCAGATCAAACCGTACTACTCATGTACCCAAACAAATCCTCACCAATGTGCATAGTTGGCAAACGCATCCCCACATCACACGTGACTCCGAGCTAGACTTTTGAAGGTCGAAGCATACCCTTCACACCCTCAGGTCAAATCACACATTTTCCTAGACCATTAAACTTCTCACATTACGCTCAATACTGATGAAGTCACAACAACTCCTTCCTCGCACAACCTGCTCCCAACAACTCTCTCTCTCATTCTATGAACTCTGATGAGTCACACTACCCCCACATCATACACCTAGAATAAAAGAACTTCATTCCCAACATCCCAGTACCAATTACATATAATTCTCACAAAACATCACACACTCAACTTACAAAGCAGTAGTATGCTTGCAACAGGACTAAGGCTACAAACTTAACAAGGATACATTAAAGCACATAAGGTTTCAATTCATTATAACCTAATGCCCTTGGAAAACACACACACACACACACACACACACACACACATACACACAAATATATATATACACATGCAACACCTGCTATTAAATTGGCCTACTTACACCACCATCAGCATTACAATACCAAAACAATAAAACATAGTGCAACTCCCTCATAACATCACCATCCTGACTAGGATCACCCAACTGGTCTCGCCCACTCTGGGGCAATCATGCTTAACATGGCCTAGCTGATTACACTTAAAATAGGTGGATAGTGTCATATCTTGTAACGAGGTCGACTGATAAAGATTATGTGACTATTGAGATCTCGAAGCACTAGGGACCCCTACCAACTGCGGGAAAAATCTCTTTACGTGCCTTGGTTGTTCACACTGGTCGCATGTGGACATCCGACCACTATCCCAGGACTGGCTCTGAGAATGAGCCGACTACTGTTGCAGTCGTCTTCTTTCATTTTCAAGGCAAGCTGAAGCTTTGTAACCTTGCTAGCCATAACGAAAATAAGTCATCCTATTCTGAATGGTACTTCTTGAACTCATCTTCATTACCAAATCTTGAGGCTCGGTCCGCTATGACTGCGATTGTAAAGGTGTACTAGCGATACCCTTCGAATTCTCGGACGTCCCAGAGTCACTCTGTGACTCGTGTCCCTTTGGTCTCTTGCCCTTCTGTTTCCTTCTTCCTTCTAGGGTATGTGCAGTGGCATCCACGAGTATATCATAATTCCAAATCATACTACCAACCACCTTCATCTTAATTTCCCACCTAAGTCTTTTCTCAAATTCCAAACAACGGCACTCCTCAATTGCCACTAAATCTAGTGCAAACGTAGACAAGTTGTAGACACCCCACTTTTGGCAGCCCTTCAAGCCTTGGGTGTCCTTGTAGGTACATCCGATGACGAGTCTGATTGCTCACCGAGCACTCAAAGTCCTCAACGGAATGCCACAGGTTTGAGCTTTCCAAACCCTACATCCTTTTTGTCTCTCTTTTGGACCATGTCTTGGCCTCCCTTCCCAGCAATTTTTAGTGGCCTACCTGCTATTTATGAGGGATGCCGACTAGGGATTTTGGCCTGCCGGCTATCGATGATGCCTTGCCAGCCATCACTGATGGCCGGCCGGCCACCAGTGTCTTCTGCAAATATTTTGTGCCAGCTCTGCTAGCTGGTTGCACAGAGGCTTGCAATCTACCCACATGTGGAGGGCTAGATCTCTTTGTATGGAATTCATATTTTCTATATATTGGGGGGTTCCTCCCTTATTTTTTAGGGTTAGAAATTTTGGAACAAAAAATCTCTCTCTCTCTCTAGATTTCTTTCTCTCTCTTGCAATTTTGTGCTTAGTTGTTTGTTTTCTCTACACTTTTACATACACTACCTTAATCAAAGTTGCTTCTCTTTGGGATGAGGTTATTTGAGACCCTCTTTGAGCTCTTGAAGCTAGTTTTAGCTTGGTTTGGTGCCTAAACTTGAACTTTGCTTCAAAGATATAACACTTACCTTGTTTACTTTGTTTCAATATACTTGTTTTACCATCCTTTCTTACTATTTTGGGGCTGGTTGTAAACTAAAAAAAGTTCTTTTTTTGTGGCTTAAAAATGGTGGTTTGAGCCCTTTTTAGTTAGGGGGTGGTTCACCCTTCTTGCTTATTAGTTTGTAAGGTTTTTGTGCCTTTATTCATCACTTTCAAACCAAATTTTTTGGGCCTTCTAACCACTGAATTTTAGAGGTTTTTCGGTGGTAAAAAACTAATTTTGAAGTCTAAAATTGGAGGGAGTAGCCTCTCCTCCTTGTGTCTTGTTTCCATGCCTAGTTAGCACTACGTATTAGCTTGATGTTTTAGCTTTTTGTGGCTCAAGTCTAGCATGTTTAGAACTCTATTTTGAACTATTTTGCCTCTGTTTTGGCTGTTTGGTGCCATTTGAGTCTTATTTTGCATAGTTGCAGTGTAAGTTCCTTCACTAGCTTAGTGTTTTAATGCTTTAACCATCATTGGTTTACTTTGGTTGCATGTTTTAGTGCTTTTATCACTCATTGCCAGCACTTAATCATCTCTGCAACCTCCCTCCTTTCTTGATTTTATTTTTGCTTTGAAAGTGGTTCAAACCATTTGTTTGTTTAACGCATGAAATTAAGATGTTTGTGCTTAATGGTTTAATCCTTTTTGGGGTTCATTACCAACGGCATGAGGTCTCTTTCATACCTAAAACAACCTTTGGTATAAGCCCTCTTTCCATTACAGGACACTCAGCAATGGACTTAATTGATTAAAGGATGACTTGGTAATCAAAATGAGTAAACAAAAGGGGTACATACGTATAGGTCCTAATAAGTGGACTTATTGTGTAATAAGTCCTATGGGAAAAATTTGTCATAAAAAAACGTCACTAATTGTAAGTTTTAGCGACAATTTATAAAAATCATGACCAAAAATAGTTACAAATTGTCAATTTTTAACGACGTATGTAAAAAATTGTCACAAAAAAATTATTTTTAGCGACAATTTTACCAAGACTTATTTTCAATAAGACTTGATGTGAATTAAATCTAACTATTTGGACCTATTGGTAGTTCACCCTAAACAAAATTGATAAGTAAAAGAGGCAAGATAAGCATCTTTTTGTATTGCATTGCATGTGTTCAAATCAGACATTAGTTTGAGCATAAAGAAAATGGGACATTTCATACTCAAAAGTGATGACATGTGCCACTTTCCTAGGTCTCCATTGCCCTTGATCATGCATGATAGGGTGATGGTCATTTTGGTCTCATTTTTCATTTATTTAACTTGCACAATTGGTTTCACAAGCCATCATGCAATGGAATTGCTTGATTGATGGTTTATGAACCAAATTTTGTCCCTCCTTTGATTTCTCCATGAAAATGAGAGGCAAAGTGTGCAAACAACCCTTGGAAAAAAACCCTCTTTTTGCTCCATTTGTATTCTGTTGTGACATGGTGACCCAATGCATCAATGGCTGACAAGCCACCATCCATGGCCGGCAGTGCACCATAGATGGCCGACAGTACACCTTTTTGGCCGGCAGAGGGCCAACAACATTCATCCATGGCCGGCAAGCCACTGATGTAAACATCAGTTGATTTTGGTAAGATAGAGCAGAAAGGTTCTGGAAATGCTCATCTCTGCAAATAGAAGCTCTCGAAAGTAAAACGGAGGTCTTTTCGGGCGAAAACCGAGCATGTGCATCTTCCACTTCCTGAGGTGGAGCAGTGGCAGAATAGTTTAATGTCTTACATGCTTAGTCTATGCGCATTTGTGTTGTAAATTAATTAATTAGTTTGCTAGTTAGTTAAAGTGTTGTAATAATTAGTAATTATCTTAACTAGTTATTCATTTGATTTATAATAATTAGTCTAATTAGTTAGCTTATTCATTCGAACATTCTTCGCGAGGGCGTAATATTGTAATAAGTGTGAATGCGTGTGTGTATGTCTTCCAACCCCACGCCTTCCTCTCTTTTATTTAATTGCTTTTGATGGTTAGATTAGGGACATGTTTCAAATTAGCATATCGCATGCCTGCATACATTCATTTGTATTGCATGCACCAAGGCTCGGCGCATCATTCAAATTGCATTGCTATTTCAATAATTCTTTGAATACGTGTTCAATCGTATGTTATCAAAATTGCTTCATATGACATATTAGTAGCCGAGCCTATTAATTGCATATTGCATGTGTTGCATTAGTCATCTTGTATAGTTAGGAATGATGCATTTTTCTAACTCTCATGTTTTCTTAGCTCGGAGTACTAGGTGAGTTTTTATGCTTTAGCATACTTGCATAAGTGTGAATGTTTCCATGTCTAGCATGCTTGCCATGAGGCTAAATGCTTATTTGCTAAACTGCTTGAATGCTTCTGGATGAAGGCTTGTTGTTTGAATTAGAACGATTCGACGAATGTGCGTTTTAAGCCCACTTTGTTGAGTGGCAAATCATGTTTTTAAGCCCACCGTGTTTGGTGGCAAATCTGCATATTTAAGCCCACTTGAGGTGGCAAATTCAAACCATTTTCAAAAACAACCTTGAGTTGAATTGTCCAAATTAAGCAAACTAGTCTATATTTGCTTGTGCGCATCATATAGTAAAGCTTGCTTAATTACCGGAATAAGAATGCATAATGTTTATAAAAAATCATATCATGATTAGTAGAGGCCGATCTTTGATCGGGTGAGAGGGGGTGCTCAATTCATGACCTTTCCTTCTCGTACCCAAGTTCCCGAGCCGAGGCAACTTTGGTGATGATAGACACATGGCCTTTGGCACGAGTCAGGGTTTCCTAAATTTTCCCAAAACAAAAAATATTTAGGTGGCGACTCTGTATCTGGCAAAGCAGTCTAATTTTGGCACCTTTTGATTCAAAATCAATTTTTCAAAATGATTTGTCGGATTTGGACTCTTTGGTGTTTATCAGTTTCACATTGCACTTGTGAAATTAGATTTAGAACCATAGGAGTCCGAATTGTAAGGGATTCTTTACGAGCTTCTGAAAGGAGGCGCGAAAAAGCCGAGCCACACAAGCTAGTAAAGGTTGCCTCAAACTCCGCTACGGTTATGTCAAGCTATTTGAGCTCTTCAAATAGTTTCCTTAGACGCGCTCTGGCTGTGGGTGGAAGATACTTCTCTTGGAAGGCATGCGGGAGTGCTTCCAATGTGTGCACTATATGGTCTTTGACATATTTCCACCATTGACCCGTGTTGTCTTTCAATTGAAAAGCCCCTAATGCGACCCAAAGCTCATATCTACTATGTAAAACACTTCAAACATCTTCATCGTTTGTTCAAGCCACTCGTTCGTGAGGAGTGGGTTAGCACCACAATGAAACACCATAGGTTTATATTTAAAGAACACCTTAGCCAATGAAGAGGCCTTGGTCTCTCCCATGGTGGTCTGTGCCGCTTCCTTAACCCTCAAAATGTTCATAGATTCCCGAAGTGCACCCGCCAACTCCTGAACCAACAAACCCATAACACCCTGCACCTCCTACTTGGCAGTGCTAGTTTGGCCTACCCCCTCTCCTTGATGGGAATTACCCCAACCACCACGACGAGGTCTACCATAGCTTCTATCACTATGTCCAAACATCCTATATAAGAATAAGATAAAACTTAGATCATGAATTATCCCATGCGAAACCCACATGTTATCCCAATTTGTTTACACCTAACAATTTTCACAATGCACAAACCACATAAACACATAATCATATAAAACACATACAAAGTATCCTCCTAGCATGCCAATTTGTCCCCACCAACATTCAAGGAATTCAAGTTAGAATGGCATTGATCAAGTGCCCTCCTAACAAGACTCATAAGAAATCTGTATGCACAAACTTTCTAAGAGTTTAATCCCATATTCACATAGTCACACAGGTGCCCACAAATCAGAGTAAGCATATAAATGTCCCATTCTAGCCTTGTAACCCATTGTGACAAATGTCACTTTCCACGTGCCCAAGGTATTCAAACCTAGGTGCTCTGATACCAAGTTGTAACATCCCGATATTTATACAATATTATTATCCAATCTCATGACATTCATGGAAACAATAAATAAAAGTAAATAATTTTATAAACTGAAATCCATCACATTCTCATAGATTCCTCTTCAAGTTCTTTATTATAATTTACAATACACTGAAATGTACATATATAAAACAAAACATCAAATTACCGTAAAGGCTTATACATTTCAAGGCTAAGGGCCTTGATTACAACCAATAAAATCCTATCTTGACATGTAAGCTTGATAGCTGCAGGGAAACAAAATCACAAGGAAGCTTCAATGCTTCGTTAAGAACTCCATCTACTTTTAACAAAGTTGTGGATCATCTTCATCACCTAGAATTTAAGGATATCTAGTCCATAAAAGGGAGTGAACTTGTATGCCGAGTAGGAAATAAACTTAACAACTTATACATATGTTCAATATGATTATGCTCATGCAATGTCGTGCCGTGCAAACAACTTAACTTTATTGAAATGCATCATTTGAATCCATATTTGACCCAACTCATTAACCGTTGATATACCCAACGAATATTCATTTTTGTAATAAAACCCATGTGCAAATCTCAAACACTCACCACATTTACTAGCCACCAAGCACAGTAGGGTAAGAGGGCCCCTGTTGAATACCTCCACATTTACGACCACCAAGCATGGAGGGGCAATTGGACACCCATTTCATTTAAAAAAACCACCAAATTTTCCAGCCACTGAGCATGGAGGGGCAATTGGACACCCATCAATCGTTTCAACCATACCCTCCACATTTACCAGCATTTCGTATGAAAGGGTGATTGGACACCTTTACCACAATACCAATAACATTCTCATATTTTCTGGCCTTTGAGCATAGAAGAGTAATTAGGCATCTCAACATAAGAAACACATTTCTTAAACCACACACACACTTTTAAAATTGCTCAACACTTAATCCGAAAATCCTGTGGATGCAATGCAATGCAATGCATGAGTTTCCAAATATTCTAATTTAACCAAAACATATTTTAGTTTTACAAGAAATCAACAAGTGAGAGCTGATGAAATATTCTCTATATCCATGAATTCAAGTCTTTCTCATTATCAGCTACAATCCCATACAAGACATTATATTGCATCCTTCCTAAATTCTAAAGTCTCCATACGATTCACTTCTATGAATCCTTCATAATATTATCATAAGTCATAATTCTTTCCACACACACACACATACACATACACACACAGATATATATATATATATATATATTCAAGGAATATCAAATGAAATTTCAACAAAAAGCACTATTTAGCTCAAACCCTCTTTTAATTTAAAAATACCAAATCTAGGGTTTCAGGAAAATTAGGGGTTTTCCTCATTTCATCATCAAATCCACAAATTATCAAATACTTCTAATCAATATCTCCAAGCATTCAAAATATTTCAAAAACTTAAGTGAAAACTCCAATTTTGAATATAAACATCTTTCAATCAAAGATATCAAACTAAAAACAACCCATAATTTCCAAAGTACAACATAATCAAACAAAATCATAAATGATTAGACTTAAAAGAACTCCCTACCTCAAGGGTGACAACTATATACCAAGACACAAACAAAAGCCACGACGAAACCGCGATCCAATCGATCAAAAGAATGATCTTCATTCCTCCTTCACTAATCTTGCATGATCTATGGGGGATCCTTGGTGTAATCGGGTGAAATGAGGCTAGGGTTTTCGGACATGAAGAAGTGAAGGAGAGAAAAGTGAGAGAAAAAGAACAAAAAAATGGGTTTTATATTGGCTAATCCCGAATAGATTGCTCGAGCGAACACTAAACTGCTTGAGCGTCTGTAACGCCCTAAGATTTCTCACAAGGATAGGCCAAGACAAACACAAGAATATGCCCCAAAGTCATCTTTCTCGTTGAACTAAAAGATAAGGAATTACAATTCACCATGTACAATCTCACAAGATTCAGGATTCGTATGCTAGTTCAATGAACTAGATGGCCTTACAAAATAAATTGATAGTCTTGTTACAAAAATCCGAATTCAAAATAGCAAAATATACATGAGTCAACTTTTTCCCAAAAGGAGCTACAGTTGGATCCCATCCGTCAAGGGGGTGGTACTTCGTCAATTCCTGAAAAATAACATAGGGTTGAGCTATACGCACAGTAGGAACACATTTAACCAAGTATTTAATTTTTCGAATAAGATTATGGTATCTTTGCAAGAAAATAGTACAAGAAAATTTATCTTCACATATTGTCCTTATCAATCATAGCGATACATAATAACCCCAGTGTGAAAATTAACAATTATTATTTATAGCATCAGGCACCATGCAATTCATGTCATCAAGGACCACAACCAAACAATCACAACCATAGAAGACAAGCCATGAGTCCACTTGTAAGAGTCCAATTTAAGACACCCTTTGCCTATGTTTGAAAACCACCCCGACATTTGCCGGCTATTATACAGCAGGGAGTGGGCACCCAAAGAAAATCATCCGTTTTTCCACTTTTGCCAGCTACTATATGGCGGGACTGTGTGGACACCCCAAAACCATTTTTTCCACATTCGTCCAGTGATATGCCTTGATAGGGCATTTGGGCACCTTTTAGACTCCCTGCGCGGGTACCAACACAACACCACATTTTCAAAATTGACTCTTACCATCATGCACAATTAAAAATTCAATCACATTTTATTCTATCAACAAGCATCCAACATTGCCGAAGAATGGAATACAACACCACATTTTAAAGAAAATAGCATCCAAGCCTCAATTCATTGACCATACCAACTTCCATATCTTTCATCTCTTTATTATTCACAATGTTGCATGAGTTAAAGGAATTTCCATTCAATTTAGGGTTTTCAACTCAAATTAAAAATTGAGGGTTTTACCAAATTTGGGGATTTGTCTTGTTTATCACAGATATAGGTTTCAACAACATTTATATACATGTTTGAGAAGAGAATATAAAGAAATTTCAAGCAAGAGCCAAATAAAATGGTTTCTTATGTGGAACATGGGGGTAATCCAACAATATTCTCAAATTGGCTCATGAGTCACAACCGCACCATGAAATCTATTCAAAGCAAAGAACTACTAGGGTAAAAGTGATATACCTCAACAAGTAGAAGGAAAAATAAAGCCCCTTGAAGAACCCTTTGCAAAACCAAGATTCAATCGGTGGAAAAGTAAGATCTCCAAGTCTTCTTCACTTTTTGCTAGGTGATCTAAGCCAAATCTTAGTGGAATGGAATGTATTTTAGAGTGAGAAACTAGGGTTTTTCAGAAATGAGGAGAGAAGAGGGAAGATAGAAATGAAAATTGTAAAGAATGATCTAGAATCACGTTTTTAAAGTTGCTGAATTCGCGCAGTCCGCTCGAGCGCCACTTTCCACGCTCGAGCGTAAGACACAAACTTAGAGGCCTACTCAAGTGACGAATTTCTCGCTTGAGCGTAAAATGACAAGTCCTAGAAGTTTTTCAGAACTATAGGGAAATAACTGGGAATCAACATTCTCTGCTCGAGCACCACTTTCAGCGCTCGAGCGTCCAGCCTACAAACTCAAAAGATATTGGGAGCTAAAATTTTCTGCTTGAGCGCGACTTTCTACGCTCGAGCAAACCTAGAAACAAAAGTGTCACAGCGTTAAAGACCCAAGGCCAATTGAGCAATCAAACCTTGCTCGAGCGTAGAATGCAAACTTCTAGAAGTTCAAACCCCCAAAGAACAGGTCCCGTGAGCAACCATTCGACCGCTAGAGCGAACATAGCCAACTCTCAGAATCTCTATCCTGCAAACAATGTACTAGATTGCTTTGCAAGGCTGCTCGAGCAAACACTTATTTGTTCGAGCGAAAAAGAAAATTTTCATACCGTTACAAAAATTAAAAACATTGAAATGTAATTACTTTAAACTTTAATAAAGAACTATTGTCAACTTTTAATTTAAATTCAAATGGTTGGAAGACAACATCCACGTGCACCACATGTGCTCCCATTTACTAGTATATATATACATACATATATATATATATATAATATGCAATTTTTTTTTTTTTCATTCTCATGTGACATATTCTAAATGCTTATTTCTTTTTAAAAGTCATATCAGCATGCATTTTCTAGTTACATATAAAATTCTACACAAATTCAATTTCAATAACAACCAATTTTATATAGACTCTATTTGAGAAATATTTATTTTCCATTTATTTTCTTACTGTGTATTCAGTTTTGTCATCGTCATATTTCTTTTATATAGTTTGATATTTTAATTTAATTATAATGATATTTGAAAGCAAAATTATCTCGAGATACAAATAAATAAGACAGAATATACTTAATTACGTGCATCACACTGATTAAATTAATTTTCTTTTATATTTTTGCATTTTGCCTATCCAATTGATGTCTTAATAGTAATTTTTATTTAATTTTTTTATTTAACATAAAATTATTTATTACAAAACATTTATATTTAATTTAAATTTTATATACCTATGTACAACATGTATGAATAGTTCAAAAAGAACATTAAAGAAAAAATTAATATTCTAAGTAATTAATTTGTATATTTTCTTCTTAATCCAATCACAACATATTTATATTTAATCTTTTAAATAAATTTTGTGTAGTTCTATTTCTACATATTTTTATTTTCTATATAAATATAAAAATAAAAATAAAATAAAATAATTAGAATCACTTTTAGTTTTATATTACAATTTTTTTCTAATTTAACTATTATTTTTAATATCAAAATAAGTATTTATTTTACTATTTTATAATTTAATATATATCATATAAAATCGTTACATGATAGTTATAGTTTTATAACACAATAGAACTAAAACTATCAAAATAAACAAATAATTTAACTAAATGTACTATACATAAGTATTCAAATAACAAATTTATAGAACGATAATGCTAAAATGATTAAAATAAAGAATTTAAATATAATTTATTTTAAATTCAAATTAATATTATTATTTTGTAACACATATCATAATATAATACATCATGAGTCATAACTAAGTCATCATTTGCATATTATAGAATTTTTCGTTGTTTTTTATTTTTTTTTTCAAAAAAATTTTTTTTTAATGATTTTTAGTAAATTTTATTATTACAAATAAGGATTCGACTTCGTGTCTTATTCATCCAAAAAACAAAGATTTGATTTCAGGTTGAGAATACATTTCATTTTAATAATTTTAAAATAAATTGTTTTTATAAGTTTTTTTTACATCACACACAATAACAAAAATTTTCATCACCCATTAACAAATCTGTTTGTATTTTTCTTTCAATTGTTAAAATTTTCTACAAATAAAATATTAAGACTCAAAATCAATTTTTCATTTTAAAAATAAATTCCGGTATTTCGCACGTATTCTAATCAAATTTTAATTATTTTTTTAAAGAGTACTTTGAATTATAATTTCTCCTTAACAAAAGCGATAAAGAAATAAGGGAGAATTTAAAAAATGTAAAATGTAAAAAAAATATATTTTTAAATGACGGAGGCGCAAGATTTATTTTCATAATCTCATACACATCATTTTAAAATTATTTTTCTACCCTCCACTGTTTGACACTCGCAATAAATAACAATGAGGTAGATGAGAGAGGGTTTTTTTTTTTTTTTTTTTTTTTTTTTTTTTAATGTTAACAAATGTTACGAGTTTTTTTTTTTAAAAAATGTTACGTGACGGAACATTCACAGTACAAATTTGAAAGATATGTTAAAAATGTGGGGAGAACATTTATGGTCATATTTTTTTTCTCTGTTTTCTTATATTAATAATCTACAAAATCAAGATTGAAATATCATTGGATTCCTAATAGTAGTTCAAGAAGTAGGTTTCGATGGTTAATATGCATAAAATGTTCAAAATATCTTTTTTATTGAGTTTAATTACTAAAATTTTTATTTTTCCATCGATTTTAAAATATCTTTTTTATTGAGTTTAATTATTAAAATTTTTATTTTTCCATCGATTTGCTTAACAAAATAGAAAAGTAATTTAAATTAAAAACAAATCAAAAATTTAAAAGGGAGATTGACCAAGAGTCTAATATTTTGAAGTTGTGATTGATATAGTCCCATATTTTTTATATTGTGATCATTTGATCTTTTCAAATGTGTAATGACTAATTTGTCTGTCACATTGGAGTGCCACATTTAGAAAAAAATTATCCCCGTCACATTGGAGTGTCACCTTTGAGGAAAATACAGTTAAGGAGTTTTTATTTTTTTTTAGAGTGTCACATCATACCCGTCACGTTGGAGTGTCACATTATATCAGTCACGTCGTCACATTTGGAAAAATTACACTAAGGAGCTTTTAGTTTTTTTTGGAGTATCACATTATAGATTTTAGTGTTTTTGAAGTGCCACATTATATCCATCATGTTAGAGTGTCACATGTTACATTTAGAAAAATTACACTAAGAAATTTTTGTTTTTTTAGAGTATCACACCATATTCGTCACATTGTCACATTTAAAAAAGTATACTATGAAGTTTTTAGTTGTCACATCATATCCATTATGTCGTCACATTTGAGAAAAGTAGTCTAAGGAGTTTTTATTTTTTTGGAGTATGTCACATCATACTCGTCATGTTGGAGTATCACATGTTACGTTTGGAAAAAAAATACACTAAGAAGTTTTTAATTTTTTTGGAATGTCACATCATACCTAACATATTGTCACATTTGGAAAAAGCACATCAAGGAGTTTTTAATTTTAGTGAAGTATTACATCATTCCCGCCATATTAGAGTGTCATATTAATACCTATCACATTGGAGTGTTATATCATAAAAGGGTATAGTCGTCCACCAAAATATTACCAAAATATAAACAAGACCTTACGGAAAGAAACTCTCCACTAATAGGACTTAACAGATCAATAGAAAAAATTTAGAACTCATTAGAGTACTTGTTTGTGAGATGGAATTTACTAGTTAACATCTTAATTTAAAATTTAAATTGATAAAATTTGAAACTCAAAATTAATTTACGATATTATTGGAAATCATTAAGTCAATCAACATTTCGAAGTGTTTTCCAAAAGCACATACATTGCGTGTTTTATTTAATATCTTAAAGAATACGGTAATATTATGGTATATATCTTAAAAAATGCATCACATATGTAAGTTATAATATTTACGAGGTTGATTATCACAAATATCGTAATTCAATGTTATAGGAGTCATAATTTAAAAAAAAAAATTAAAAAAATGAGTTATAACAAAGCATCACATAAAGTATAACTAAAGAGTTCTTAGATCATAACCAAAATAATATCACAACCATCTCAATATGTATAACACTGCAATAGGTGATAACTCTGTTGGGATGGTCTATTCCTTATCTGTTCTGGTCTAGCTTTGTGGGTGAGCAGATGGTGCTTTCAGTCATTCACCACCATCAGCAGCATTGTTTTGGTTGGAGAGCAGCAATAGCGGCATTGTCACTGGTACTGGTTTATTGCTGTGGTTTCCTTTCTCCCTTTGGTCATTTTTGGTTGGTTCCTCACCAATCTTGAGTTAAACGCTAGCATATGATTGCACTTCCTTTGCAGTGCCAACCTAGTTGGGATTATTGAGATTAGCTATGATACTCAGTGCATTTTCCTTCATTGTTGATGTAAGTTTGGCATGTATATTGCTTTTTTCATCAATAAAATTTATTTTTTGTTGAAAAAAAAAAGAAAAGAAAAAGAAAAGTCAGGCATATAGATAAAATTTCCCTAAAGAATAACCATCGCATTACATATACCCTTACGTTAAATTATCGATGAGTTGTTTAAGCCTAACTTGTTGAATAACAATGAACATAAAACAAAATTGCTTGAAAAATGACTTTCACATGGCGCTAACTGTTTGAATTGTTTATAGATTTTTATTGTATCAGCTTGGGTGAAGGCCCACAATCTCTTTGTTTGATTACTCTGTTAATGACTTTGTTAGGTGCATTGAAGGTGTTAGAAAGTCAAGAATTCGGAAGAAAAGGAAAAAGAGCCAGGGGGTCTGGCTCCTGATTTGTTTTGTTTTGTGTTGTTTGTCGTTTTTGCCTTGTCTTGCTGGTTGGTTTCCATTTGTGTTCTGTTTGGGTGTTTTTAGAAGTTGTTTAACTATCATAAGGCCACTTAATTTATTATTTAAAGCTCATATACAAAAATTTCAAACAATTTTTATTGTTGAAGGTCTCATTTTTTAGAAGACTAATAAAATAAGACCTCATTTAAATGTTTAGCCTATTGTTGAGCGTATCTTGTTGGGTTTTGATTCTGCATATGATTAACTTCAAATCATTTTCAAACATAGTTGAGAAATGTTCTAAATAATAATCAATGTGTTTGGTTTGAATTTTTTGAATTAAGTTTTTTGAAAATTAAATTTTTTCAAGTACGGGGAGGAAATAATTCTCCTCGTATAATCCTGTTGACCAAGTCCACGCTCCTCCGTACGACGTCGCTTTGTCACCTGAAAACACAAACGTGAGCTAGCCGGCGGGTGTGTGCCGGAAACCTCTCCAATGCCTAAGTCAGTAAGCTTGACAAATAGACAAAGCTCTAAGTTCTCAGAAAGATTGTGTTCAATTACCTCCTCCTAGGTGATGCTTGTGAGCTTTTATAAGTTTCCCGTGGCACAATCCTAGTAGGACTTGTATTTCTCCATGCAGAGTCCTCCTAGGATTCATACTCCTAAGGATAATGCTTATCCTTTTACACCCTCCCCCACTGCTTAAACCAAGTGGGATGGTTTTCTCCATGGCCGAACTACCACATGACCGAAATAACACTGGCTATGCTGAGCCACATAGAAGGCCGAACTATCCTTAGCTCGGTCTTCTCTTCTAACTCATTACTTCGGCTGCCCTTGTTCAACCTTGGTGCGTTTAGACCAAACTTCCAAGTAGCAAGTTCTGACTGACCTAACCAGAGTATGTCACGACCGGACTAATTTCGAAGCCGGTCTTCCCAGAACATATTGCGACCGGACTAACTCTGAGACCGGCCTAACTCCGAGTTGCCTCTGGACTGGAGTAGCTTTACTCCTCCTTGGGCCGAAGCAACTATCTTTTCTTGAGCCGGAATAAACTCACCTCCTTGGGCCGAAGTAACTTTGTCTCCCCAAGGCCGGAGTAACCTTGCCTTCTAGGCCGGAGTATTCAGTACGGCCTTTTTACCTAGTCCTCTGCGTTTTGGGCCTCAAAACCCAACTCGAAGCTTGGCCCAATTTTTCCCAAAAATTACCCTCTCAATTGCCCCTTAATTCCATCTGTGCAACATGATTGGGATTACCAGCCTTCTGGCCGAGCTAGAGTTTGTTACGCTTTTTCAGCCGAGCTAAAAATCCTTTAGCCTTTCCAGCCGAGCTAAGTTTACCTCGGGTATCACTATATCCGGTCAAAACGTCTCTTCAATCACAGCGACTGTAACGCTTCCCATTCCAGTGACACGTGGCAAACTCTGATAAGCTGTGGCCAACTATCACGCCGCCCTACAAAAATTTCGTACAGTTCCCGCCCCTTTTTGCCGCTTCTTTCTCTCTCCTTTTTCACAAAAGAACCATTCTACTTTTGAATCATTCAGTTACATTCTTCAAGTCCTTCGTCTTCTCTCTGTGTGCTCTAACTGTTCTTCCATTGTTCTTGAAAAGGCTGTGGTTTTGCTGCCATTCTTCCTTCCTCGCCTTTGTTTCCTTCTGGTAAGTTTGAAAAAACTTGTTTTTGCTTTCTTCTTTTCTGTTTTCCCTGTCTTGGTGAAGCATGCTTGTGCATTTTTTTTGTTTTTGCCTCTGTATTCTTATGAAAAAATGAATAGAACTTGTACGTGTACGAACTGTTATGTAGAAAAACAAGTCTGAGATCCAAAATCACATTGCAACCGAACTAGGATCCTGTTTGCCCCAAATATGTAGATTTCTGTAGTCAATAACCGAACTAGAACTTGTAGGAATGTCAGTAGTTTCTTCTGAACCACTCTAGCCAAGATAAGATCACCGAACAAGCTTGCACATACCGAACTAGGTACTTCGGTCTATAACCGCGCTAAGATTTTGGGGCCAAACCGGCTTTCTTAGTTCTGAAACCGAACTCAGAAAGCCGCCCCTAGGGGCTCAACCGGAGTAACTTTCCTCACACCGCAACCGATTTAGGCCTTGGGACTAAACCAGCTTTCTTAGTTTTTTAGACCGAACTCAGAAAGCTGCCCCTAGACGTTAAACCGGTCTAGACTGCTCAAAACCGAGCTAACAAACCTTCTGATGGGCCGAGGTAGAACCAGCCCACTAAGCCGAAGTAGGATTTGTATATCTTGCTTATAATTTGTAGCGCGGTCCAACGATCTGTGCTTAACCCCTTTGTTTTCTACCTTGCAGACTTAGGTTGCCCAGGCACTCCTGCGTGTGCTCAACCGAGCTACTGAGCCAAATTCTTGTACCGACATAAATTATAAGTAATTTATTCACCAGATGGGTAAGTATAGATATCTAGTTGAGACCCCTGGTGGCATGGCCGAATTTAGGGAAGATTACCAAATTCCTGACGATGTCCATCTGACGTTGGCCGAAAAAGATGCTACTCCCTGGGACAATGAAGGCTTCGTCCCTTTTACCCTTCAATCCATAATAGAAACCGGACTACGGTTTCCTGTCCAACCGCTAATCTGCGAATTTCTTAGACAGACTAGGTTATGCCCCACTCAACTGTCCACCAATACATATCGTATTATAATGGGAATAGCCGCACTGAACCACCAAACCGGACTAAATCTTGGCCTAGCCGAAATATTCCATCAGTATTCCATCGGCTCGAAGAATGCTGGGTGGGTCTATTACCTTAGGATTCGCCGCCGCCGAGAGAAGATAATTAAGCACACACCGGACAAAGACCTTAATGATGATGACTTCTTCTGGGTCTCTGGGAATTTTGAGGATTTTCAAGCTCAAATTCCTGGCCGACCTATAAATTGGAAAATGGGAGAGCCTGGTAATTTTACTTCGGTCTTCTGCTTTGTGTGTTATCTCGGTTGTTTAGTCTATTAGCCGAACTAACACTTCTCTTTTTTGCAGATTTCGCCCATCTCCATTCCTTGTATAGCTATCCCAACCTCGGAGTTTTGCGAGCCGCATTTCGGATTAAAGAAAGAGGTTGGGCCAAGCTTCTAAATTTTGAGCCGACCTATCGCTACAGCGGTCGCCGAAAAGCAAGGGTGACTGACTTCCTTCTTGAAGAAGCACCGGAGCCGGACCCAACTTTGCCCGAGATAAGACTTGTCCCTCTAACCACAGAAGAAGAGATGGCGAAAAGGAGCAGAGTTAGGGCCCTTCTCACCGAAACAACTAGGCCCGAAGTAACGCCTCCCAGTCAATCGCAGCCTGCTGTTGTCGCCCTCCCTTCCCAACAGCCATCCTCTTCCCGCCGAACCAAACGTGCCCGAACTGCCGAACCCGAACGAGTTTTGATTGATGAAGAACCTCCTATTCGGCCGAGCTTACCACCGAGCCCCCAACCGGAGTCTTCCGACCGAACCATCGGCTGCTGGGCACCGAAACTAACCTTCAACGACCGAGACATTCTAGACACAGACTCGGTCGTTGCTGAGAAAGACCACCTGTTGGCCATCAACTTGGCCAGGAGCGTGTGTCTGCCCAAAGACATGGAACATCACCAAAAACAGTTAACCACCGAGCTGAAGTCCATCCGGTCTGCTACTAAATCCATGATTCTGGTTAGTGACTTCGGTTGCTTTTCTGTTTATGTTTCTTTTTCTTTTTAACTCTTTCTTCGGTTAAAGGGAAGTTGTTTGCTTTGTCAGGCTATTCAGAAAAACCAAATCACCCACAGGAAAGTACTGGAGCTGAGGAAAGTGACTAGGCAAGCAGCGGCCGAGGCAGAGGCGAAATCGGCCGAACTAGAAGAAGCCAGAAAGGAACTGGCCGAACTCCGAGGTGAGGTCGGCCGACTGACCGGAATGGTTAGTTCGGCCGAAGCTGAAAAACAAAAGACTGCCATAGTTCTGAAGGACAAGTACTTGCGCGAGTTGTTAAAACTTGAAAGAAAGAAGGATGCCGAAATAAAGGAGAAGGTAAAAGAGGCTGACAAGCAGGGCTTCAAGAGGGCAGAGGATGCTTACGCCCTACAATGCAATGCTGCCAAGGATCTTTTCTTTAAGTGCGGCTGGAGGGGAGCCGTTGAGAAGCTCGGTCATGATCCTCAAACCGAGGTTTTCAACCCTCCAGCCTACTTTATACCGAACTCCCTGCTGGAATACGCCAATACGATGCAGCAGCAATTCCTTGAGGACTCAGGTTCAGATGAAGACTCTGCCACTGAGGATACTCCGGTTGAAAACGTGGATCAGATAGATCGGCCCGAGTCCAGAGTGGAAGATCTGACTGTTGAACAGCCAAATGAAACTGTGGCTCCGGTCGATACCACTATTGTGACTGAAGGAGTCCTGCCGCTAGAGACCGGTCTTCCAGCTATCACTGATGCTGCCTTTGATGCCGAGATTGAAGATCTTTTCGCTTGACTTTGTATTCTTTTTCTTTGTAACCGAACTACACTCGTTTGTAATGACTTTTTCTTTGAATGAAAATTTTACGCTAACTCTTATTCCGGTTGTTGTGTGTATGCTTGCATTTGTAATGCCTTTAATTACTCCAACTTGTATTTCGGTTTTGGCTTTTTAAATTATACTTACCAGCCAACCACTCCTTAGCCGATATACTTACTTCGGCTAAGGAGTACAAAGTGTAGGTTTATTCCAGCCAACCACTCTTCAGCCTTGCACTTACTTCGGCTGAAGAGTAACTAGAGTTGGTTTATTCCAGCCAACCACTCTTCAGCCATACACTTACTTCGGCTGAAGAGTAACAAGTGTTGGTTTATTCCAGCCAACCACTCTTCAGCTATACACTTACTTCGGCTGAAGAGTAACAAGAGTTGGTTTATTCCAGCCAACCACTCTTCAGCTATACACTTACTTCGGCTGAAGAGTAACAAGTGTTGGTTTATTCCAGCCAACCACTCTTCAGCCATACACTTACTTCGGCTGAAGAGTAACAAGAGTTGGTTTATTCCAGCCAACCACTCTTCAGCTATACACTTACTTCGGCTGAAGAGTAACAAGTGTTGGTTTATTCCAGCCAACTATTGAAGTTAGTTTTTCCAGCTAACTTATAGTATTTGGTTATTCCGACCAAATGTCCTGCAGCCTGGATCCTTATCCTGGGCTTAGGAAGGGTGTTGGTTTAATCCAGCCAACCTCTAAGTTAGTTTTTCCAGCTAACTTATAGTATTTGGTTATTCCGACCAAATGTCCTGCAGCCTGGATCCTTATCCTGGGCTTAGGAAGGGTGTTGGTTTAATCTAGCCAACCTCTAAGTTAGTTTTTCCAGCTAACTTAGAATAGAATGCTTGTAATATACTTGAGTCTTGAAAGCTAACTTTTTACAAAGAGTAACATGTGCTAAAAAGAATTTCTCATTTTATTGAAGGAAGAGAAAATTACATGTTTGAAAAAGAAAATCTAAAAGTAAAATATCTTGAGATTGGCCGTATTCCATGGCCTAGGGATTGCCTTGCCATCCTTGTCTTCTAGGTGGTATGCCCCTTTGCCTGCTAACCCAACCACCTTATAAGGACCTTCCCAATTTGGGCCTAACTTGCCGTCTCCTGGGACCAAGGTGTTTCCCATTACTTTGCGTAGTACCCAATCCCCAATCTTGAATTGTCTTGGATGCACCTTTTTGCTGTATTTTCTGATTAACTCTCGTTGGTATGAGGCGATGTGGACTAGCGCTCTTTCTCTTCTTTCTTCTGCAAGGTCGAGTTCTAAGGCTATGGCTTCTCCATTTAAGTTTGGATCAAAATTTTCGCTTCGAATTGTGGGGAGGCCAACTTCTAGTGGGATCACTGCTTCCATGCCATAGGCTAAGGAGAATGGTGTTTCTCCAGTTGATCGCCGAGGCGTGGTGCGGTAAGCCCATAAGACGTGAGGAAGTTCATCCGCCCACTTGCCTTTTGCTTTCTCTAGCCTTTTCTTTAGTCCATCCAAGACGACTTTATTTGATGCTTCAGCCTGGCCATTTGCTTGAGGATATGCCGGTGTGGAATTGTAGAACTCTATCTTGTATTCTTCACAAAAGCTTCTAAAGATTCTGCCGTCGAACTGAGTTCCATTGTCTGAGATCAGTGCTTTTGGTATGCCAAACCGAGTGATAATATTCTGCCAAACAAACTTCTTCACATCTTTTTCTTTGATTGACGCCAATGCTTCTGCTTCCACCCACTTTGTGAAGTAGTCTGTTGCTGCGAGGAAGAATTTTCTGCCCCCGGGTGCTGTTGGAAGTGGTCCTACTATGTCTAAGCCCCACATTGCGAAAGGCCATGGGCTAGTTAAGGGTAGGAGTTCTCTTGCTGGTTGATGTATTTGGTGTGCGAATTTCTGGCATTTTTCACACTTCTTTACATATTTCTCTGAGTCTGCTTGCATATATGGCCACCAATATCCTTGTGAAATAGCCCTGTAAGCGAGCGACCTTCCCCCTTGATGACTTCCACATACCCCTTCATGTATTTCGAACAGGAATGCTTCTACTTTGCTGGGATGAACGCACTTGAGGTAAGGCCCAGAGAACGACTTCTTGTATAATGCCAAAGATGGAGATAGCCAAAATCGCCGCAACTTTGCCCTTATTCTGTTGGCTTCTTTTTTCTCTTCTGGTAGGATGCCGTCTTTCAGGAACAGGATAATGGGGTCCATCCAAGAAGGGCCTAATTCTGCACAACACACTTCCTCTGCTTCGGGGTCTTCTATGCTTGGTTTTGGTAAGAAGTCGACGAGTAATGGATGAGGGATTGATGTATCTGACATTGAGGCACGGCTTGCTAGCTCGTCCGCTCGGCTGTTTTCCTCCCTGCCAATTTGTTCTATCCTTACCACATCAAACTTCTTGATCTCTGTTCTGACTAACTCTTGGTACTTGGCCATTCTGTCATCCTTTGCTTCGTATTCGCCAGAAATTTGGTTTACCACCAGCAGAGAGTCACTGTACACCATTAGTTCGGTTGCTTTCATGAAGTGTGCCGATTTGAGTCCTGCGAGAAGCGCCTCGTACTCCGCTTCATTGTTGGATGCTGGGAAGCCAAGGTTGATTGCTTGCTCTATAACCAGGCCGTCTGGAGAGAGGAGGACTATGCCAAGCCCTACACCATGTCGGTTGGATGCTCCATCCACAAAGAGCTTCCACATCTCTCCAACGAATAGTTTCCAGCAGGTGGAAGGGTCAGACGATGCCGTGGGGTCAAGGATGGTGTTTTCTTCAAAGTCCATATTGGCTGTCTGCCCTTCGTCCTCTGTTTGAACTGCTGGTGAGCCTTTGTTCGTCTCTTCCTTGTTGTCCTTGGTATGGTTTGCCTTTGTGCTTGATGGACTACCTTCCACTAGGGGTTGCGCTATTCCGGCGTCAACTTCCGTCCCTAGTTCGGTTGGACTACCTTCCACTAGGGGTTGCGCTATTCCGGCGTCAACTTCCGTCCCTAGTTCGGTTGTGTCAGTCAGGTTGACTGGGCAGATATGATGATTTCCAGGAGTAAATTCTGCGACAAAGTCTGCCAAAGATTGGGCTTTTATTGCTGTCTTGGGTTGGAATTTGATGTCGAATTGTCCCAACTCCACTGCCCACTTCAAAATTCGCCCACTAAAGTTCGCCCTTTCAAACAGAGCTTTTAGTGGAAAGGCCGTGAGGACGACTATGGTGTGGGCATGAAAGTAGTGCGCCAATTTTCTGGATGCCATCATTAATGCTAATGCTAGTTTCTCCAATGGTAAGTACCTTGTTTCGGCTCCCAACAATGTCTTGCTGACATAAAAGATGGGCAAGTGTTGTGTTCCTTCTGCACGAACCAACACTGCGCTGACTGCGTGTTGAGAGACTGCTAGGTACAAAAAGAGTTCTTCACCAGGTACTGGAGTAACAAGTAGTGGTGGGGAAGACATGTATTCCTTCAAGCTTTCCAGAGCTCGGTCGCATTCTTCATCCCACTCAAACTTGGCCTTTAAAGCTTGGAAGAATGGTCGTAGCCTGTCTGATGACCTGCTTATGAACCGCTTGAGTGCAGCCGCCATTCCAGTGAGATGCTGCACTTCTTTGACTGAGTTTGGTCTCTCCAACTCCTGGATTGCTTTGATCTGAGAGGGGTCTGCTTCTATACCTCGGTTGGTCACCAGGAAGCCCAAGAATTTGCCAGATCCAACTCCGAATGCGCATTTGGACGCGTTAAGGCGCAACCTGTGTTTCTTCAGGATCTGGAACATCTCGCCCAAATCTTTCAGATGGTCGTTCT
Source organism: Camellia sinensis (assembly GCF_055761805.1). NCBI lineage: Eukaryota > Viridiplantae > Streptophyta > Magnoliopsida > Ericales > Theaceae > Camellia > Camellia sinensis. Next base: position 114,771,502 of record NC_138969.1, on the reverse strand, counting down.
CATCCTTGCTTTTGACCACCATGTCGTCGATGTAAGCCTCCATTGTTCTGCCTAACAATGGTTCAAACATCTTGGTGACCATCCTTTGGAATGTCGCCCCTGCGTTCTTTAGGCCATAGGGCATGACCTTGTAGCAATATAACCCCCTTGGTGTTGTGAAGGATGTGACCTCCTGGTCTGGTTCATGCATGGCGATCTGGTGGTAGCCTCTGTATGCATCCAGGAAGCTGAGACGGTTATGCCCTGCCGTTAGGTCCACCAGTTGATCTATCCTTGGTAGAGGGAAGCTATCTTTTGGGCACGCCTTGTTGACTGTTTTGTAGTCGACGCAGACACGCCATTTTCCATTCTTTTTTGGCACTACGACGGTGTTGGAGATCCATCTTGGGTAGTGCACTTCCCTTATCGCTCCTGCCTCCAGCAGGTTGCCTACCTCTTCTGCCACTATTTCGGCGTGGTGGAGTGCCAATCTGCGTGTGCGTTGAATGACTGGTCTGGCGGATGGGTGGACATTGAGTTGGTGACTGATGAAGTTTGGATCAATGCCTGGCATATCGTAAGGTGTCCAGGCAAACACTTCGATATTGGAGGTCAAGAATTCCAAGACCTCTAATCTCTCAGCGCTGGACAACGATGAGCCAAGCAAGAAGAACTTATCCGGGTTCTTCTCGTCTATTTTTACCTCCACCAAGTCTTCCACTGCTTTTTGATTAGCCTCTTTGCCGACGTCCGCGAAAAGTTCATTACTTTCTGGCTCTTCTACCGAATGAACGTATCCTTTGGCAGCTCGGCTTCCATTCGCTGTGGCGAAGCATTGTTTTGACATGATCTGATCGCCATAGACTTCTTCTATTATACCGGCGTCATTGGGGAACCGCATTACCTGATGGTATGATGACGCTACCGAACGCATGGCATGCAGCCATGTTCTGCCCAGGATGATGTTGTAGGTGGAGGGGACCTTCAATACCCAGAACTCCACTTGTTTTGTTACACTTCCTGCTCTGACTGGAAGGATTATTTTGCCGACAGGCCACTCAGGCATGGAGTTGAATCCAATCAGGGGAGAAACTGCAGGCGCCAAGTCTTTGTCTTGTAGTTTTAGTTGCTTGAATGTGTCGTAATACATGATCTCACATGAACTACCCTGGTCAATCAGAATCCGCTTGACGTCAAAATCCTTGACTCGGAGAGTGACAACCAGGGCGTCATTATGGGGGCAGTAAATTCGTTCCAAGTCCTTATCCGAAAAGGACATGACGTTTGTTGCCTCTGTCCGCCCCTTCTTGATGGCAGGTTGGGCACTTAATACTTCCCTAAAGTGCTCTGCCTTCTTGGTTGAACCTCTGAGTTCGCATACGCGCTCAGGTTCAAAAACTCCATGAATTACATTGATAATGCCTTGTGGTGGTGCATCGTTTGGCATTCTGTTGGGATGGTCATTATGATCTTGGGGGGCCGGTTGCACTCCTCCTTCTATGTATTCGTCCAAGTGGCCTGCTGCCACCAATTCTTCCAAGTGCTGTCTCAGAGGCGTGCAATTCTCAGTTCGGTGCCCCTTTTCTTTGTGGAAGGTGCACCGTGATCTGTCATCGTAATTCTTCTGACCTTCCCCTAGCTTGGCTGGCCACTTGACAAAAGGCTTGTCTTTTATTTCGCTCAGAATCCGATATATTGGTTTTTTGAACACCGTTGTTATGGCAGTGCGGATTCTCAACCATCTTTTGTCTGGGTCTTCTCCGTTATCTCGTCTGCCACGCCCGCTTTTGTTCTGTCTATCTACTGTATTGACCTTTGCTGAGGTCTTCTTTTCTGGTACTACGGTCGTGCTAGATTTTGCTTTTGCACGTGCGCCATCCTCTTCTACCCTGATGTGCTGATGCACTCTCTCCATCAGGGCTTCCATGGTGAGGGGTGGCGTCATGGTAATTGAATCTCTTAGTCGGTTCCCTACTGGTAGGCCTCTTTTATATTGCGCAATGGCCAGATTGGTGGGGCAGTCTCCAATCTGGTTGAATGTCTCCCAGTAGCGACTGTTGTAAGATCTGAGGGTCTCTTTTTCACCCATGTCGATGGAGAGTAACTGGTCTATCTCCACCGGTGTCTTAGTATTTGTCCGAAACCTTGTTACGAACGCTTCTGCCAATTGGGCCCAGGAGGCTATGCTACCCTTTGGGAGCTTTTCGAACCAAGTCAAGCCTAGGTCGCCCAGACTTGACGGGAAGAGTATGCACATTAAGGCCTCGTTTCGCCTGTACACAGCCATGACTTGGCGAAAGTGGCTCAAGTGTGAATACGGGTCCGTCTTCCCTTCATATGTATTGAATTTCGGCTGAAGGAAGCCTGATGGTAGGGGTGCGTTTTCGATCGCTGGGACAAACGGCGAAGTCTGTAGTCTTGCCAATGCCTTGTCCGTTGGTTCGTAGGCCGGTCGCGGTATTGGCATTCCAACCTCGACGCTTCCATGCGTCCGAGGAGCCAACCGTTGTAAGGCCGAAACTCGGTGTGGATCTCTTGCCCTGGCATCCTCCTTGCATCGTGCTTTTTCTTCTAGCACGGTTCGTAAGTCGGATGACCTGGGCAGCTCTGTTTGTCTGGATCTGGTTTGGTGTGAATGTGAAGGCCAATACGTGCTTCCTTCAGTGAATGATCTTTCGGATCTCGTCCTCTCAGACCTGGAGTGACGAGTTCCTGAAGACAAGGAGTGAGTGTCGCCTGTCCTGAGGCTTCTGCTCTCTCCTTGGGAGGGCGTAGTATTCCTACTACGATTCTCTGAGTGGCGAGGGGGCGTCTTATGCTTGCGCCCCTCTCCTGTCGCCACATCTTTAGTCTTCATCTGGCGTTTTAAAGCCTCCATGTCCGCCGCCATCTTTCGAATTAGTTCATCTTGTTCCTTCACGCGATCTTCCAGGGCTTGAGGATCCACCCTCCTCCTTTTCCTGTCAGGACTCTGAGAATGTCGAGGGCTGCTATTCCGCCTTCCCCTGCCACTCCTCCTGGAGTTATGTTGTTGGGGCTCCAGATCTGCCATAGGAGGGACAGAGGGTAATCCTTCGCGCCTTGCGCCCCCCTCTGGAGTTAGTCCGTCGACGGCGGACTGCGGCAAGTCTTCAATGTGTGCCATTGAATGAGAAGAGGAGAAGCTTGGTCAAGAGGTTTTTGTTCTTGTCTGATCTTCCCACAGACGGCGCCAATTGTACGGGGAGGAAATAATTCTCCTCGTATAATCCTGTTGACCAAGTCCACGCTCCTCCGTACGACGTCGCTTTGTCACTTGAAAACACAAACGTGAGCTAGCCGGCGGGTGTGTGCCGGAAACCTCTCCGATGCCTAAGTCAGTAAGCTTGACAAATAGACAAAGCTCTAAGTTCTCAGAAAGATTGTGTTCAATTACCTCCTCCTAGGTGATGCTTGTGAGCTTTTATAAGTTTCTCGTGGCACAATCCTAGTAGGACTTGTATTTCTCCATGCAGAGTCCTCCTAGGATTCATACTCCTAAGGATAATGCTTATCCTTTTACACCCTCCCCCACTGCTTAAACCAAGTGGGATGGTTTTCTCCATGGCCGAACTACCACATGACCGAAATAACACTGGCTATGCTGAGCCACATAGAAGGCCGAACTATCCTTAGCTCGGTCTTCTCTTCTAACTCATTACTTCGGCTGCCCTTGTTCAACCTTGGTGCGTTTAGACCAAACTTCCAAGTAGCAAGTTCTGACTGACCTAACCAGAGTATGTCACGACCGGACTAATTTCGAAGCCGGTCTTCCCAGAACATATTGCGACCGGACTAACTCTGAGACCGGCCTAACTCCGAGTTGCCTCTGGACTGGAGTAGCTTTACTCCTCCTTGGGCCGAAGCAACTATCTTTTCTTGAGCCGGAATAAACTCACCTCCTTGGGCCGAAGTAACTTTGTCTCCCCAAGGCCGGAGTAACCTTGCCTTCTAGGCCGGAGTATTCAGTACGACCTTTTTACCTAGTCCTCTGCGTTTTGGGCCTCAAAACCCAACTCGAAGCTCGGCCCAATTTTTCCCAAAAATTACCCTCTCAGGTGTTTTTAGAAGTTGTTTAACTATCATAAGGCCACTTAATTTATTATTTAAAGCTCATATACAAAAATTTCAAACAATTTTTATTGTTGAAGGTCTCATTTTTTAGAAGACTAATAAAATAAGACCTCATTTAAATGTTTAGCCTATTGTTGAGCGTATCTTGTTGGGTTTTGATTCTGCATATGATTAACTCCAAATCATTTTCAAACAAAGTTGAGAAATGTTCTAAATAATAATCAATGTGTTTGGTTTGAATTTTTTGAATTAAGTTTTTTGAGAATTAAATTTTTTAGTTTTCGTGTTTTTTGGATTTTAGTGAATATTTTTAAAATTTTAAATTTTTTTTTTACTTTTTTAGATGCACCCTACTTAAATTTATCTAAAAAATAAAAAATTTGTGAAAAAATATTTTTAAAAATTAATAAATACATAAAAATACAAAAAAAAATGTACTGAATTCTCGTTTTTTTTTTTTTTGTATTCTTGGTATTTAGTGAATTTTTAAAAGATTTTTTTCAATTTTTTTTTACTTTTTCGATATATTTATGTTAGATATGTCTAAAAATTTAAAAAATTGCTCAAAATATTAAAAAAATTCAGTAAAAATAAAAAAACACGAAAAATAAGAAAGTAGAATTTTCTGAAAAATGTTTTTGAAAAATGATAACCAAGCATAGTAAATGTTCTTTATTTTTTTTCATTCACCTAATTTGGATCTATTTCTTGTACTTTTGATTTTCATCATTAACAGAAGCCCCGTTTGGGGACTTACCTTTTTAGCTAATTAGCCAAAAAGTTACTAAATTAGCCAAAAAGCCAACAACTCATACCAAAAAGTTAAAGATTCGCTTTTCTCTCTACTTTTTGCACATCTTTTCATAATTAGCCAAAAAGTCATCCCAAACATACAAGTTTTTTTTACCTACCTTTTTAACCAAATAGCCAAAAAGTTACTAAATTAGCTTGTTCCCAAACGAGGCCAGAGTTAGGCTGGAAATCATTTGAAATGTTTAGCCTAGTGTTGCAACCTAACATTATCTACCATTGAAAAAAATATTGAGTGCATTAGTGTGACTACTCAATAAAAAAACTATAAGGCTCTGCTTGGCAAGAGTTAAATGGGATTTTTTTGGCTATTTTAGTTACAAAAGACAAAATAAGCTATTTTAGCTACAAAAAAATAAAATATCAAATCCAACCTATAATTATTACATTCTTTTCTCAAAAAAAAAACTAAAAAAGTCAAAATGCTCTTCCCAAACTAAACTTTTTAGTCCAGACTAAAATAGTCAAAAAAGTCAAAAAATCAACCCACTTTCTAAACCGAGGCTAAATAAGATTGACAGAACTACTCTTGTCGCCCACAAATTTAAATTATTGTAATTCCTATCGCAAAATAAGATTGTTTATTGGATAGTAATATAACCACGTGAATTATCATCCAACATTTAATCGAAAGGCTACAAAAGTCGTTATCATATTGTATGACTTTTAGATAGTGTTGAGTGATAGATGGATGAAAAATCCGAATCCCATACAAATTACTGCATACACCCCATCTTAATAAATAAATTAATTAATTAAAACAAAGTCTGTGTCATAAAAGTTTTTTTTATTGGGGTAAGTATCTGTCACCAAAGTTGAAAGTGAAGTATTATTATTATTAGAGAAATATTATGGTACACGTCTTTTTAAAATGTGTATATTATATGTATTTTATAATTAAATAATAAAATAACATAATTTTATATTTTTTGAGTCATAATTAAAAAAAATTATTATAACTAAATACAATACGAGACTTAACTAAAAAAATTTTGATATAATTAAACGTGTATATGATACAACCTTTTAAAAGTGTGCATATTAAAATTTTCATTATTATTATTATTGTTATTGTTATTGTTATATTTTACATTCTTCAGACTTCAATAGGTAGGCGGCTGAGCTCAAATAGATATATGGTTTTTTATATGAAGGTTTTTTAATTTTTAAATTCCTTAAATTATTGAGAAGTATAATCACCATACTTTCCTTAGGGCTTAATTCCAAGGAGGTCATGGGTTCAATTTCTTTTAGGGGAGTTGAATTAAGGAAGTGCAAGCACTTAGGTGCTTTGCCAAGGGTAAAGAGATTTTCTTCCATAGGTGCTAATCTAAAAACTAATATTTGCCGATAAAAAAAAAAAAAAAACTATTGAAAAGTATAGCTTTATCCTCTAAACGTATATAAGCATACAAATGGATCTATAAACTATTGGTGTGTTTTACTTTAATTCCTTCCGTTAGAGTTCTAATTTATATGCTTTATAATTTAGGGGGAATATGACACTTCTCAGTAATTTAGAGGTCAATTTGTAAGTTTTTATAATTTTGATAATCAAAATAATATTTTCTAATAATTTAAGGAGTATTCGTATAAATAATCCAAAAAATATAAAGATTCTGACTTCTAAAAAGTTTTCTTGGTTTTCTTTGGGAGCTAAATTTACACTTTCTTTGATTGGATACATTTTTATTTTTTTAATTTCTAACCTTAGGTGCGATAGAGAATGAGTTAATAGAAAATGATTTTCATAATCAATAGAAAATGAGTTGATTTGGTAAAAACATATGTTTTCTTGTTTTTTAAATATACAGATAGTGTTTTGCTATTTTAAGGAAACCTACTAGAGTTATACCTACTCTATTAACATTGTTGTCACCATCAATTAACACTATCACAGTTGTTGCGGCATGCTTTTCCAACCACCACCACCTCACCCCTCAGCCGTCAATACTGTCACACTATCACAATTACCAAAATTATCATTTCCAAAGTTATAATCAAATATATAAAATTATTTTTCAAAAAAAAATATTTTTTGTCAAAATAAAAGAGGGGTTCGATGGAGCAACTGTGGATGTTGAGGGTTGGAGCTGCCCGGTGCTGCTACTGGTATAACAACCAGTACAACATAGGTTGACCCAATTCAATCGTCTCGTACTAGGGTTGGCTCCATGCAGCTCTCACTGCTGGAAAAACGACTTTTAGCGGCGTTTTTATATGTATGAAAAACGCCTCTAATTCCTTTAGTGACGCTTACCACCAAACGCCAAGGACGCGGCCGTCGCTATAAGTTTATGACGCTTTAAAAACGTCGTAAAATTAGTATAGGCGGCGTTTATAAAAACGCCGCTAAATATGGTAGCCAACATAACATGATGTCACACAGGCATTCAGCGACGCTTCAAAAACGTCGTAATAGCCTTTTTTGTTATTTTAAAAAATAACTATAGTGGCGTTTTGAAAAACGCCGCAATAGATTTTTTTCTTTTTTTTTTTTAAACTACTAATTTTGTAAGATTTAACTTTAAAAATATACCTGTAAAATAGCAATATTGAATAAAACTTTGTACAGACATATATTTCTATGAGATTACTATTCCCTCACATCTATAATAGGATCCAATACAACATCCTTCAAGAAAAAAATCCAATAAGTTCAATCCCAACATCATTCTACCTGTGTATGTTTTATCTTGGGCAAAAGCATTAAATAGAGAGAGTATAATATCTACAAAAAAGCTCATCATCAACAATCCAGTAGAAATTAAAAGAAACAAATGCCAAAGGAATGAAATTACATCCCGTCAAATGCATTTAAATTGTTGAACATTTCTAGGACACTTGAGAGGATGTACAAAGAACCTACAAATCTCTGTTGTGTTTTATACAAGTGCATGAATCAATCACAAAAAGAAAAATAAAATAAAATCTGTGATTTCTCATATCAATGTCTTCAATTTGGAATGTTCACCATCTCAGCTTGGCTGGGAAATACTGTAAAAAAGTTCACTAATTAAGAATGCAAAAAATCAAGATAAAATTCGAAAAATAGATGTGCAAAGAAACTAGTCACAGAACTCATAAGATGCTCCTTGTGAGTGAACTGTTCTGTAAATGGTTTCTACACACCTAGTTTCCTGACTAGTGTAGTGCTCACCTTCTCAATAAGAGAAAGATAGTATGGCTTGACCTTCTCGACATCAATGCGCACTTTGCTCTTACTATAGAGGTCATATTTGCTGCTTAAATTCGAGAAAGTTTATGCAAAACAGTAAACTTTGTTAGTTATATTGGCATAACACATGAAATTAAAAACAAAATGCTAACGAACAGTATAGAACATGCAAGGTGTAATGTCATTATTACACTTTTTAATGACACACTTGCCTTATCGAAGTTGGAGAAATGTATGTTTGAATGAGGAGTGCATAGAAGATGGGGAATTTATGAATAGAATTGCCAGAATCAAGAAAACTACAGACCACAAATTCCACCATGTGCAAACGAAAAAGAAAGAAACTCACATTCATAATTTTGCTTACACAACCACAAAATAAATTAATATGAATGTCATACACAAAACCACTTGGCTCTCATTAAACATCATCTCATACCTCTGAGCCGCTCTGTGAGGATCCATGACAAACAAGAATTATCCGATTACTGGTTTTTCTGCCTCCAGAATTTCCAGCTGCAATAGGTGAATTTGGGGTCTGCATCAATTACAACAAAAATTATGTTCTGCGCTCCAAGGCAACCTACACTACAGGGCAACTAAAGCCTATGCTAAGTGCTCACAGTAAATGGGTTCTTTACCCTAAAAATTTAGGCATTCAACATATACTAGACCACAACTCTGATGAACAAAATGCTTAATGATCAATACCAGCCATTTTGTAGGTCAGAAAAAAAGATTCAATGTCATAATGTCATTACAGATATTGTTGATTGATTGAAGCAAATTAGATACAGAATTTGTCAGTTCCTGAAGGGAATAGACAACTCAATGTCATTACTGCATTGAAATTATAAAGATATTGTTGGATCACCCTTTAAGTAATATTGAAGAATGAATAGGGATACCTGATTTAAGCGATTAAGACATATATATGGAGACCCACCCTCTAGTCGTGGGGTGAAATCCAGCACACTCACACCACAATTGCTCTGCAGTAAAATCCTGAAATACTCGGTGCCTAAGCCTGATAAATGGGAAGAAGCAACGAAGGAAAAGAGAAGAAACTACATTCACAAGGAAAAGAGATGTTGAGAAATTAAGCTAACTTGAAAGGAGTACAGGTCAATTTCCCTCATATCAGAATCAGTAATAATCTCCTCCTTGCGAGCACTCCAAATGATTTCAGCTGTTCTCTTCGATCTATTCAGTGGACTGAAACAAACAAACCCATGTGGTCAATTGACTGTGAAGAATATGAAAGAATAAATTCTTGCTCATCACTCAAGAATCAACTCAATATGAATTTGGGTGTCATATAAAGAATGGATTGAACCATTCTGTTGTACATAGTATCAAAATTCAACAAAAAAAATTAAAGCCATCATCACCAAAAACAAATAATTTTTGGCTCCCATTTTCTAGAAATCAAATTGTAGCTCAAACTGCCCATTCTCTAACAGGGACCAATTCTTCATGCAACAGTAAAAGCTTCAGATGTCAAGTTTGACAAAAGATGACAAGCAGCGATAGCATATATCCAGAAGAAAAATGCTATCTCAAAAGCCTTTTGGAACAGTATGAAATGCATCAAGAAAAGGACAATGGGGGGCCGATGGAACCAAAAATGATTATCTGAAGGTTGCACTACTAATTCCCCTTCAATTGCAATGTGTTTCTCTGCAACCTCGTGAGCTAACTGGGTGATTACATGCTCCAGCTTAGTTCCCACAGCAAGTAGAAGCTGAAAAGTAAATTTTAAAAACAAAAAAATTTAATGAATAGAAGCGATGAAATAATAACTCAGATAAATGTAATATTAAGTTTCATATTATGTTCATTCATCAGTATGCATCTCAAATGAAATTGCAATGAGAGCAAAAGACAAATTTTGCACAAGGATCAATCTTGGAACGAGACTTACAAAACCCATTCAGTAGCAAACACTTAGAATTGACTTGTATTTAAACAGAACGCTTTCAATGGAGTACCCATTAGCCACTACAACGTATTCTATGTGAAACCCACCGGCTACGGCAGAAAGAAAACACTTAGGATAAATACTTTCTACGAAGTGTTACAAGCACAACAAACATGTTAATAAAACAGAATAAAAACACTCTACTTCCTTTGAAGTAGAGAACTGAAGCATTGAATGGATCACAATAACCTCTTGTTAAACCCAAAACAAAGAAAAAAAGAAACTAATATCAAAGCAAAAAGGAAAGTAATTAAATCACTCGACAAGTGATGGTTAGAAACTTGAGAGAACAAGTTGGAGAACAAAAGGCCCCCTTGTTTAGACTTAGTTATAGGCCAAAAACAGCAGCAGATGCACAACAGATTAGCATCAGATACAGAGTAGCAGACCAACCACACAGCAGCAGAAAAATAGATTAACAGATACTGATACATAACGAAATTTTTTATGGGTCACAGATACATAACGAAATTTTTTATGGGTCACAGATACTAAATACTTATTTCGGCATACCCTGATGAAATGAAATTGGTCCAAATTTTTTAGAAAACTTGCCATTTCAAATTTTGCTTCATTGTTAAAGTCAAAAAAAATTATAGAAAGATACAGGAAGGAGAAAGAATAATTACCTCTGAAATTATTCAATAAAACATTTGATTGGGCTAGACGTTGGGTTGTTGTCGAACAATGCGAGACCATACCCAAATTGCCCCTAATCATGATCATTTAATTACTTAATTTTATAGCTATTCTATATCAACTTACTGCTGCTTCACTAGTCGTCTAACAGAGTTGAGACTAGCAGATCCTGGAGAAAAACAGCTCTTTCGGCAGCCTGTCTCTTCCTTTTTTCCCGCTCTGCATAACTCAATGATGGATAAAAAATAGTTCCATAAAATAAATGGAAAAAAAAAATGAAGGAGAAGAAAAGAATATAGTATCGAAATTAAGCTACAAAAGATTTTGTGAAAAGTAAAAAAGCATCAAACTTCCTCATACAACTTGATTATAAGCTAAACTCAAATCTGAAACAAACACAGATCTAGCACAAATTAAGAGTGAGAGAATGAGAATGAGAATGACAGTTCTAAACCTTTCATATAGAAGAGAGCAGGTCAGTCAAATCCACAGTTTGACTTAGAAAAACTTGAGGATTGGTGCAGATCTGCTCTAGCCCAACTAACATGATGATCTGAGGAGAATGAGAAGAATCAACCCTGAGCTAGCATGGATTGGAATCCGAAGAGCTAACGCCCAACTGTAGTAAACAATTATCTAAACATAGGGGTGCAATGACACAAGGAAGAAACTAATAATAAAAGTTTACTCTGCAACATATGGTAGTAATCAAATATTAATGAAGATTAATTAAAAATCAAATCTTAACTTATGGCAAACATCAAGTGACCAAAGTGCAAAGTTTATAAATAAATAATAAAAAAAAAAGCGTGAGAGGCAATTCTGTAATCTATATAAGGTCTAGAAAGCTTTGGGAGATTTTCCGCAAGTCTGAAAAGGCACATAAAAAATATGTGGTACACAACCATGTGCTTACACATACAATTAACATAACATATATGTTTGTACAGACATCAGAACATCTGCAAAATAATATTAGTGTTGGACAAAAACATATCTCATGTTTCCTGACATTGCCTTGAGTTTGAAAAGTTGTAAAGGCATTCGACTGATATCTATGACTTCCAGCTTAATGTTTAAAACAATAGACTTCAAACTCCCAAACCCAATTAAGGCAACTCAAAAGTAGAATCTTGTCAACAAATGTTTCTTGGAAACTAAAATCTTTCTGACTTACAATTTGAGAATCAAATCCATGTCTTGATGTTGATGAGCTCGAGTTTGTGCTTGGAACTTCATATTTCCAGTTTGGAACATAAAGGCCATAGAAAGCAACCATCCTAGACAAAAGAAAAGATTAGCAAGCTTAGCCCAAAACAGGATAATAGTTTTTTTTTTTTGGGTGGTGGGGTTGGGGTAGGAGTGTGAGTGTGTATGTGCTTGGTGTGTGTGTTTGGGGGAGGGGGACATTCAGAGAAGGTGGACTTTATAATTACAGGTTTCACCATTGATGTCACATGCATGGACTAGATAAACATCAAAATGTAATATAATACCCCTGAAACTCAGAAATTGGGTTCAATTTATTTGGATGAGGCTTGGACAATGAAAAGAAGCCAGAATTAACATATATTAATTGATTAGGCTCAACTGAAAAGGGTTGGAAATGGGACATATTATCAATGAATCTAGATTTCTCTCTATATTCCAAGCAACAGAGTCATAATTTCAGTTTAATTCCACTCTTGTAAGAATTGAAACTTGAATTTTAGTTCCACATACCAATCAAACCATTAGAATTGTCACACGTGTTCCACGAAGACACCATTTTTTTGTTGGATTTCTTTTCAGGTTTTTGACAATCTTGAAACTGTTAACCTGTGACATTTTTCCAAAGTTGTCATAGAACAAGTCTGCTTCCATTTTTAGAGAAATTGGTATATTTTTTATTAAAAGAATCAAGATACCAATCCCAACCATGTTAGGAACCCATAAGAAATGAGATTAAGCAATTGCCCCAGTAGCACTATTTCCACCTAAAGTTAGGTAATTTAGGGACCCACTACACCAGACAAATAAATCAAATCAATGTCAAAATTGAAACCCAAACGATGTAATGAAAAATGGAGAATTTGTTGCAATTGATATCACATATTTGACAGGCAAACATAAAATAGAAACTAAGTTACAAAGATAGATGAAAAAAAAAAAAAAAAAAATTCACATTTAAGTCAATACCCAAATTAACCAATAGACAGACTGCTAATCACTACTGAGTTCTCCAATTAATGTTTATTATCCAAATAAACCATAACATATTTTGATACATAGAAATTGACGTAATGGTGAATGTTTCCTCATATTTAGAAGCATTACAGACAAAAGAAAATAGCTCCAGAAAAGTAAGAGAAACCAAATTCAATTAGATTCTCATCAGTATATACTATATTGAGTAAGAAAAACATCCTTCCTCTATTTCTTTTATCTGAGATGCTTTTGAGTCTGATCTCTATGCAATATAAAGTAAGTGCATGCCAAAAAAGGCATAGAGAGCTGCACCAAAAAAATTATAACTTCGTACATGTATTAATAGCACAAGAAATCTAGCAGCAATACTAAGTTTGCAAAATCATTTGCAAAAAGAAAGGTTAATGAGTAATGTGAGCCAGGAAGAGCCTTACAACAATTGGATATCATGCAAGTGGAAATGACAAATATTCTATCAATGCAATTGAAACTCAACAACAGAAACAGAAGCAAATTTAAAGGGGTATGCACATGAGATGAAAATAGGGTGTATAAATTTCAAATTAACAGGGATGAGAGATAATTAAAGAGTGAAGCAAAATAATAATAATAATAATAATAATAATAATAATAATAATAATAATAATAATAATAATAATAATAATAATAATAATAATAATAAAATGACCTCAAATTAACTGTATTTTCAATGAACACATTTATCAATAAACATGGCATTCAAACTACAAATGCTAATAAATTGATATCAATTCCCAAACAATGAACAAAAAGCTAACACAGAGTTGTTCAATACAAATCTAAACAAGATCAAAACCAGAACAAACATGTAAACAAATATATTAGAACTTACCTCCAATGAGAAAGTTAGGGTTTCTTTTCTCACAGGAGTTGATTTTTTCTGTCACTGCCGATCAATGATTGGATCATTCGAGAGCCTGAAAACAAAATAAGGATGATTATTCAATCAATACATAGAGATACATATATAAATTCATATATATACTTGTATAGAGAGATTTTTAAGAGAAAAAAATTATCCAAAAAAAATACAGATAATGTATACGTAGAGAATGAGATTGTGCGAGAGAGACAGAGATCCAAAGAGATCGAGAGAGAGAGAGAGGGAGACAGAGACAGAGATCGAGAGAGAGAGAAGAATCCACGAAACTGAGATTGGATTGAAATCGAAATCGAAATCATGCATATGGTTAGTAGACGATGCAGATGCAGATGCAGATGCAGATGCAGATGCTGATGCTGATGGCGGTGGCGGTGGAGCTTTGAAATCAAAATCATTATGAGATTGGATCGATCGAATGATGAATCACCGAGCTGAAGAAGGTTGAATCAAGTTGAAGGAACTGAAGGGCTTAGAGAGAGAGAGAGAGAGAGAGAGAGAGAGAGAGAGAGAGAGAGTGAGTGAGAGATTTGAGGGATCGGTTTCTCTGAGACTCTAGGGTTTCTCAGATTCAAATAAGTTGTGAGAGATTTGAGGGCTTGAAGAGAGAGAGAGAGAAACACTGTAACACATTCGAAGGCGCTTTTCAAACGACTTCATTACTTAAACGGTACCGTTTTAACAAAAACAAAGTGTGACGTTTATAAAACGTCGTTAAATATTAGAAATAGTGGCGTTTAAAAAAATGTCGTTAAATAAACGCCGTTAAATTATACATTTCCTGTAGTGTCTCCCTTAAACACCAAAGAATATTTTCTTAAGTAGCTTTCTTTTTTTTCTTTTTTTTTAAATCAAAACAAATAGAGTGATAAAATAAAAAAAGTTCAAATTTTTGCAATGACTTTTGTATTTGTCTTTTAGAATGACATTTTTCTTTTCCATTAAAGTTGAATGTTCCTTGTGGGTCTCACATAATAGACATACTGTCAAGTTAAGTTATCACATTAAAAAAGTAATGGGATTGACTTGACCATCTGAATAAAAGTGTCGTGACCAACTGAGCTAACCTAATTCATAGGAGATTATAGTTATCGATTCATTGTGCTAATATAGGCTCTCTATCATGTGATCGTTTAATGGAAAACTAAATTTAAATATTTCAAATTAAATCAGTAGAAGAAAATAATGATACTTGCGTATCTGACCCCATTGATGGAGGTAATTTAGACAGTAGACTTCTTGGTCGTTATTATCTTTCACTCCAAAATCCTACTCTTATTTTCTCTCACACACCAACGAAAAATATATGGGATGGAGGCTAGAGTTGGAGTCACAGAAAAAAATGAAACTTTTAGTGACGGATAAAAATCATCGCTAAATGTACAAAATCCATCGCAAAAAATTATTAGTGATGGATATGCGACGGATATGAGGCGAGGCAACAAATGGCGGGGCAAATAGTATTTGTGATGGAAATACGTCATCGCATTTATTGGCTACTGATTGCGCCTATCCTTTGTGACGAAAGTTAATCGTCGCTATAAGTCAATATAACAGAATTTAACTTCTTTTTTTTTTTGTGACGAATATAGTTCACCGATTGTGATGGCATTATGCCGTCGTTAAAAAACTAAAACTTTTTAGCGACACTTCAAGTTCAGCTGCTAAAGGTCAAATTGAAGAATTTTTTTTCTCATTTTATTGATTTCTCAACCGGCGCAAAATATTATTTTAAAAAATGTGAAACCACTATATAAAAGTACCTATATAATACTTCCTGTGATAAAATGCATTCTGTGGGGGCCGAATACATGGGAAAAATCAGATGGTGCGTACCATTAGAAGACTGATATTAATCAGCTATATCCTACGAGAGTGGGGAGCCGAATATAATATATGTGCCGAATAAGTGTAAGTCCTTAGTGCCAAATAGATGAAAGGATAATGATTAAAAAGTATGCCCTGGCCCCGAGGATAAAAAAGAACAGGTATAAATACAGGAACAACGGTTATAGAAAGGTATGTAAGAATCACTTCACAAAAACTTAGTAAAGAAGCTACCCTGAATATTGAACTAACTTGTCCGTCGGAGTGCTAATTCCGGCACCCCCGACCAAAGTGTTTGTATCTTTTCAGGTGACTAGCTGAGGATCACTAGCATCTCCCAGGATTCGAAGAGTATTTCCGAACTACTTCTCCACAATTGGCACTGTCTGTGGGAATACTCAAATACATCCATGGCAGGCGTGACTGAAGATCTTCCGGCAACCATTGACGAGACTGCACAGGGAGATGACCTCACTCCAGCAAATATGCTCAGAAAAGAAACCATCGCTGCAAGACGCACCTTGAACTTCGACTCACCAACGACCTCAGCGCAAGAGACAATGCAAGCGATCATCGAACAAGCAAAGCAGAATGAACAAAGGCTGGAGAACATGATCGCTGAAAATGAACGTCTCCGTCAAGATTTGGCCCTTGAAGTCGCAAAATTGAGAGAAGCCATGCGCCAAGATCCCGAACGATCTCCGAGGGCCGGTGGACAATGACCTCGAGCCCGACCAAAGGATACCGATAGCGACTCCAACTCATTAACCACGGAGCTCAACAAGAAGGGACGATCTAAAACTTCCAACTCCTCCGAAAAGAGTCTACATACAAGGAACAAGCGCAGGAGGAGCAGTTCAGATGAAGAAGACCAGCATGATCCTTTTGTCCGACGGATTGCAAGGGCGACCCTGTCCAAGAAGTTCAAAGCTCCGTCATTCACTCTCTACGATGGAAATCAAACCCCACTGATCATATCCATCACTACAAGCAGGCCATGACATTGCATGCAAACAACGAAGCTCTCATGTGTCGAATATTCCCCAGCAGCCTGGGGCCATTAGCTGTCAGGTGGTATTACAAGTTGAAGCTGGCCTCGATCAAAAGCTTCCATCAATTACAGAAATCCTTCAGGGCCAGGTTCATCACCAACGAGGTGTAGTCGAAGCAGGCCGACTCTCTCTGGGCTATGCAGATTCAGTCAGGAGAAACGCTCAGAGCATATTCGGTGCGCTATTGGGAGTGCTTCAACCTCGTCGACAACGCTTGCAACGACTCCATGGCCATCACCGCCTTCAAAATGGGACTACATCCTGACAGTCCTGTTCGCATTTCCCTGACCAGAAGACCCCCCAAAACAGTCTAGGCGTTGATGAAGAAAGTTGAAGAGTATTGCAAAGTTGAAGATGATGCCTTGAGAATAAAAGCCGGCCAAATGTCCAACAAAATGGGCCCCCCTGAAATTGCTCAACCAATAAGTTTCACGCCACCTCCTAGACCAGAGCCTCGGCAACGCGTTAAACAAGACAAAAAGCGAGATACTCGCCGATCAAGCGATCAATGCTCCCACTGGACGAATGAACAACTGCAAGTCGACAGCAGGCGTTCGAGGCATGCCGACAAGAAGTACACAGTGTTGTCAGAACCAATCGCTGCAATAATGACCAAAGTCCAACACCTTCAATTCTTCAAATGGCCGTCAAAGATGGTGGGGCCACCCGACATGCGAATAAGGGATAGGCGGTGGGAATATCACAACGATCACGGCCATGAAACGGAGAGTTGTTACGCATTAAAAGATCACCTGGAAGAACTGGTGCAAGACGGCCGACTGCAACAGTATGTGAGAAAGGGAAAGCCAACCACGGCACTGGCCTTGAGGCAGGACTCACCTCCACTTGGCGTGATCCATATGATCTGCAGCCTGCCTGCACCCCCAACCGTTCACACAATTCAATCGCATCCAATCCCCTAAAAGCAACGTATTCCGACTGAATGGCCCAAAGAAGCTCCGACAATTACTTACAATGACTCCGATCTTGGCGGCACAACAGCTTCCCACATCGATCCATTGGTCATTAAATTACGCATAAATCGGTTCACCATTGAACGCATTCTCATAAACCCAGGGAGTACTTCGGAGGTTATGTATTACCAAACTTTCATCAAACTCGGCCTCAACGAGTCAGATCTGTCTCCGGCGCCTCACCCATTGTTCGGCTTTAATATGAATCCTGAATACCCATTAGGGAAGGTCATACTACCTGTTCGAGCGGGCTCCAGAACGGTCAAAGTATAATTCCTGGTCGTAAAGCTCCCTTCGCCGTATAATGTCATCATGGGGCGAACCTGGATACATATTATGAAGGCCATACCAAGCACTTATCATCAGCTTGTGCGCTTCCCGACAGCCCATGGCATTGAAGAGATCCGTGGTTCCCCCCAATCGGCACAAGCAGAGATTTAATGAAAACCCTATCACTGACCCGACCTGTGGGCTTTGATACTTGTATATATATCACTTCTGCAATGCAAACCATATTTCTTTGTGGCTCCATTCATTTCTCAAAGCCCCCTTGGGTGCATGACCCATAGAGCCGATTACAGTCTCCGGATTCGGAGCCCCCTTGGGTGCATGACACCTTAGGGCCGACTAAGTCTCTGGATTCGGAGCCCCCTTGGGTGCACGACACCTTAGGGCCGATTAAAGTCTCTGGATTCGGAGCCCCCTGGGGTGCACGACACCTTAGGGCCGATTAAAGTCTCCGGATTTAGAGCCCCCTTGGGTGCATGACACCTTAGGGCTGACTAAGACTCCGGATTCGGAGCGCCCTTCGTAGATATCACAATTGGCAAACTAAGTCTCCGAATTCGGAGCCCCCTTGGGTGCAAGACAGCTTAGGGCCGATTAAGTCTCCGGATTCGGAGCCCCCTTGGGTGCACGACACCTTAGGGCCGATTAAGTCTCCGGATTTGGAGCCCCCTTGGGTGCACGACACCTTAGGGCCGATTAAAGTCTCCGAATTCGGAGCCCCCTTGGGTGGATGACACCTTAGGGCCGACTAAGACTCCGGATTCGGAGCGCCCTTCGTGGATATCACGATTGGCCAAACTAAGTCTCCGGATTCGGAGCCCCCTTGGGTGCATGACACCTTAGGGCCGACTAAGACTCCGGATTCGGAGCGCCCTTCGTGGATATCACAATTGGCCAAACTAAGTCTTCGGATTCGGAGCCCCCATGGGTGCATGACACCTTAGGGCCGATTAAAGTCTCCGGATTCAGAGCCTTTTTGGTGCATGACACCTTAGGGCCGATTAAAGTCTCCGGATTCAGAGCCTTTTTGGTGCATGACACCTTAGGGCCGATTAAAGTCTCCGGATTCGGAGCACCCTTCGTGGATATCACGATTGGCCAACTAAGTCTTCGGATTCAGAGCCTCCTTGGGTGCATGACACCATAGGGCCGATTAAAGTCTCCAGATTTGGGGACTCCGGATTCGGAGCGCCCTTCGTGGATAACACGATCTGCCAAACTAAGTCTCCGGATTCGGAGCACCCTTCGTGGATATCACGATTGGCCAAACTAAGTCTCCAGATTCGGAGCCCCCTTGGATGCATGACACTTTAGGGCCGATTAAATTCTCCGGATTCGGGGCGCCCTTCGTGGATATCACGATTGGCCAAACTAAGTCTCCGGATTCGGAGCCCCCTTGGGTGCATGACACCTTAGGGCCAATTAAAATCTCTGGATTCGGAGCCCCCTTTGGTGCATGACACCTTAGGGCCAACTAAGACTCCAGATTTGGAGCGCCCTTCGTGGATATCACGATTGACCAAACTAAGTCTCCGAATTCGGAGCGCCCTTTGTGGATATCACGATTGGCGAAACTAAGTCTCCGGATTCGGAGCCCCCTTGGGTGTATGACACCTTAGGGCCGATTAAAGTCTCTAGATTCGGAGCGCCCTTCGTGGATATCACGATTGGCCAAACCAAGTCTTCGAATTCGGAGCCCCCTTGGGTGCATGACACCTTAGGGCCGATTAAAATCTCTGGATTGGGAGGCCCCTTTGGTGCATGACACCTTAGGGCCGACTAAGACTCCGGATTTGGAGCGCCATTCGTGGATATCACGATTGGCCAAACTAAGTCTCCGGATTCGGAGCACCCTTCGTGGATATCACGATTGGCCAAACTAAGTCTCCGGATTCGGAGCCCCCTTGGGTGTATGACACCTTAGGGCCGATTAAAGTCTCCAGATTCGGAGCACCCTTCGTGGATATCACGATTGGCCAAACTAAGTTTCCAGATTTGGAGCCCCCTTGGGTGCATGACACCTTAGGGCCGATTAAAGTCTCCGGCTTCGGAGCCCCCTTGGGTGCATGACACCTTAGGGCCGATTAAAGTCTCCGGATTCGGAGCCCTCTTTGGTGCATGACACCTTAGGGCCAACTAAGTCTCCGAATTCGGAGCACCCTTCGTGGATATCACGATTGGCCAAACTAAGACTCTAGATTCGGAGCGCCCTTCGTGGATATCACGATTGGCCAAACTAAGTCTTCGGATTCGGAGTACCCTTTGGCACAAACAAAACAAAGCTCGCCAACATCACAAATAAGGTGCCTAACTAAGCATATAAAAAATTCATAATAGGACGCAAATGTTCGAAATAAAGTTTTTTATTCGATCAAACAATTGTTACATAAACGCAATCCGCATTTGAGCATTACAATTTTTATTTAATCACACAGTTGTTACATAAACGCAACTTGCATTTGAGCATTACAATACCCATTTCCAAACTTAAAAGCTAAAAAAGGGAGAAGACGCATTGGTAAAGCGGCAGCACCGAATCAACTCCCGTCACCCGGAAGTCCTCCGCGGTTTGCAATGCCTTGAGCCAACCGTGCCCAAGTCCTCCCCTGATACCATTGACAATGTCAAGGCAAAGATCCAGGACAAGGAAGGATAAAAAAAAAAAAAAAAAACCCAACGGTCGTTGCCTTTCCTTTCGGGGTGATCTGCTTCGACGACTTGAAGATTCATGCCAACTTTTGGACGCCCTACTTCCCATACGGATGGGTCCTCTGCCACGCTCCATGGCAACACCAAGATCGGCTGAACTCCAGTCTCTCTAACTAACATCCCCACTTATACCACCACACATGAGTGATTGTTTATCTGCGCGAAGCGTCCACTTCTTTTATTTTCAATACTGGCAGCGATCTCGAGGCCCCAATCCCGAGGCGATTTCACTAACACTAAACTCCATAAGAAAAACGTTGGTTGACATTCGCCACGACGTAGTTATCCAAACGACTTTTTGAAGCACGTGTACTGGCAAAAAATCTAGGGCCCAAGCCGAGTTGAATTTGCCGCAACCACTCTACCCACTGGCTTTTGGCTTCCTCAAGTTACACTAGCCTCATTCAGGGATAAACGGCTATCACGTATGGGTCGACCCTGCCGATCAACGTTTATACATTCATTCCAACATATAAAGTAAAACAAAACGCATATATACCAAGGACGAACTGCAACAAAATATTTATCGTAGAACGTTTTTTATTCGATAAAACAAGCAATATATTACATAGTTTTAAACCCGATCTGCGTTTCAACCTTATAATAAGTATACTTATACGGCATCACCCTCATCCTCACTCTTCTCGACTTTAAAAGTAGAAAACAAAAAATGTTTACTGTGGTAGAATGGCGATGTCGAATCAATGCCTGACGCTCGAAGAGCTTCTGCGGCTTGAGATGCCTTGATCCAACTGTGCCTAAATCCACGATTTTCGCATCAGCAAAACTTCTTCAGCAAGTTTTTCCTTGGTCTTTTCGATTCCAACTTTTCGACTGTCATGAAAACCTTTCTCATAGGCCCTCCCCTTCGCGTTCTCCATTGCGAACATACTTGCCGTCTCACGATCGGCAAGCACGGAACTGATGAGCCGACTGGTAACCTTTTCTTCCACGATTGGGTTTCCGTGCCCGGCGGGTTGTGCCTGGGCTGCCTTGGTCTTCCTTAACTCGCACTCAGCTGCCTCCGCGTGAGCGGCCAAACTTCGAATACATTCCTCTTTCTTCTCCATCTCTCGGCGGGCAGCACGCAACCGCATGCCGATTTCATAGGCAGTGTAAAGCCCCTTCACCGCCCCGTGAATGCCTTCGCGAAATACTTCGTAGTCCTGACGACCTACCATCGATTGCTAAACCTCAGGAGGAAAAATTTATCAAGCAAACTCGACCGCTACATTTGGGTCCCGAACGATCGAGTCCGCCTCTGTCATGGGTCTATTCCCCACAAATACCGCGAAGCTTAATGGGCATGGATTTGAGTCAGATCCCTTCTCGACTCGAGGTTGAGAAGATCTGCCTTGTGACTGCTTGTCCTGCCTAGGTGACCTACTTCGATGTCGAGGAGACTGACGCCTCTCTCGATCCCTGGAACTCCTACCCCCTGTGCGCGAAAGGTCACCACCTTGGTGCATGTCTCTACCCAGCTCAACTAGCGTTCTCAATTCCCCTCTGCTGTTAAAGAAAAGTCTGTTTGACATTCACACGATACCTTCAAAATCTGGAGTCAGTTGTTTATTGTGTTCATAAAACTTGTACCCTTAATCATTTATTTTTTACAGAGGCAGCACCCTCGAGGCAATTTCATTAATTGTGAAAACTTCAATCGCCCAGCGCCGACTGGATAGACTAGCCCGTGCCCGAATGATTATGCCCCGCCTGGGGCAAGAGCGTGATAGATTAATCAATCTATTCGGCTTAGGTGCCCCAGTCGGCTCATGAATTGACTTCAGAATGATCATGCCCCGCCTGGGGCAAGGGCGTAATAGATTAATCAATCTATTTGGCTTAGGTGCCCCAGCCGGCTCATGAATTGACTTCAGAATTATCATGCGCCACCTGGGGCATGGGCGTAATAGATTAATAAATCTATTCGCCTTATGTGCCCCAGTCGGCTCATGAATCGACAACAAAACTAAGTTCGCCTCCTCCAGCGCCCGAATGATCATGCACCGCCTGGGGCAAGGGCGTGATAGATTTATCAATATATTCAGCTTAAGTGCCCCAGTCGGCTCATGAATCGACTTCAGAATGATCATGCCCCGCCTGGGGCAAGGGCGTAACAGATTAATCAATCTATTCGGCTTAAGTGCCCCAGTCGGCTCATGAATCGACCTCAGAATGATCATGCCCCACCTAGGGCAAGGGCGTAATAGATTAATCAATCTATTCGCCTTAGGTGCCCCAGCCGGCTCATGAATTGACTTCAGAATTATCATGCACCGCTTGGGGTAAGGGCGTGATAGATTTATCAATACATTCAGCTAAAGTGCCCCAGCTGGCTCATGAATCGACAATAAAACTAAGTTCGCCTCCTCCGGCGCCCGAATGATCATGCACCGCCTGGGGCAAGGGCGTGATAGATTTATCAATATATTCGGCTTAAGTGCCCAGTCGGCTCATGAATCGACTTCAGAATGATCATGCCCCGCTTGGGGCAAGGACGTAATAGATTAATCAATCTATTCGGCTTAGGTGCCCCAGCCGGCTCATGAATTGACTTCAGAATTATCATGCGCTGCCTGGGGCAAGGGCGTGATAGATTTATCAATACATTCAGCTTAAGTGCCCTAGTCCGCTCATGAATCGACTTCAGAATGATTATGCCCCGCCTGGGGCAAGGGCGTAATAGATTAATCAATCTATTCGGCTTAAGTACCCCAGTCGGCTCATGAATCGACTTCAGAATGATCATGCCCCGCCTGGGGCAAGGGCGTAATAGATTAATCAATCTATTCGGCTTAGGTGCCCCAGTCGGCTCATGAATTGACTTCAAAATTATCATGCACCACCTGGAGCAAGGGCGTGATAGATTTATCAATACATTCGGCTTAAGTGTCCCAGCCGGCCCATGAATCGACAACAAAACCAAGTTCGCCTCCTCCGGTGCCCGAATGATCATGCATCGCCTGGGGCAAGGGTAGATTAATCAATCTATTTGGATTAAATGCCCTAGCCGGCCCATAAATCATTTCAGCATAATACCAACGAACTATTCGGCATACGAATGATAAGATTGCCATGACATTCAATCATAGAAAAGCCAACAGAGTAGTCATTCTAGCTAAAGTAGTGAAAGGAAAACATTCTACACCAGCATAGCATCACAAACTGCGCATTAGTAGTAAAACAAGAAGATAATTTTCATTAATAAATTGAGCGGAGACAGTAGCCAATTTATACATGAAAACTACTCAGAACCAACAAAAGTCCGAAAAACAAAAACACACATTAAAAGGGAAAGTATTTCATAAAATTCAAATGACTCCCAGATCAATCCTCGGGGTCAGACTCAAGTGGCTCAACGTCCACCTGCTCATAAGGAATTGGCAAGGCCAATGTAACCCTAGCGACATCAGCGGCCTTGAGCCACCCATGTTTGAACCCCCGATTCTCAAACTTGGGGACTTTATCTACATATTCTTTGAAGGCGGTGCCTTTTCCTGCCTCGAATGCGGCAAAAGCCTCAGATTCTGCCTTTTCCTTGGCCGCCTTCAACTCTGCTAACTCAGTCTCCATCCTGTTAAGCGCCTCATTGGCTAGCCTAAGCGATTCTTTGCTCGCGTTCGCCCTATCTTCGGCATCAGAACGGTGCTGATCGGCAGACGAGCCCTTTCCACTTTGACTTCGGCTCGCGCAGTCTCCATAGCGGCCCTCATCATCTCAAACTCAGCCCTGCTCTTTTGATCGACCACTTCTGACTGCAAACGGTCAATCCTCTCAAGGGCATCGTGTAGGCGGCGGCCTAAGTCGGCGATCCTGCCGACCGTCTGCCAAACGAGTTGGGATCGTTAGATGCCATAGGCAACCAATATCAAAACAAGTCAAAGTTCACCTACCAAAAGGGCCGACTGCACAGATAGGGCTATGGCCACCAAATTCGGCACGACATGAAAGGATGCCTTATCAGCTGGTAGGGAGACTGACGCTGCCAGGCTCAAGGCTACCGCCGGGTCGGTAATGATTGATGCGTCAGAGGGAATCGGCGTGTCTCTGATCTTTGGCTGAACAATAAAAGGAACAATCACGTTCGATTCTTCAAAGCGAGGCCTTTTGTCGGCAAGACTATCTTCTGAACAGGCCTTTCCCTCGGCGCTACGCTTCTTACCCCGCTCTTCCGGAATCAACCGTTCATCAATGACCAGTTGTTCAACCTCTTTTGCTGTTTCGGCCGCAACAATCTTAGCCGGCTCTTCAATAACGGGTTCGGAAGCCTCAACCAAGGCAGGTCCAGAATGGGCGATCTCGGTCTTTTTTCGGGTGGCCATATGCTCGGCATTTTTCTTTCGAGCCATCTGTGTGAGGCTTTTCCCAGGAATACCTTAAAAAAAATCGTCGGGTAAGTCTCCCAAACCTCCAAAAATATCTCCAGAAGAAAACTCCGCCCGGCCCGAAGTGGACGGCGAGGTAGGCTGACTACGTCTGGCTGCTTCAAACATTGAGTTTATGGCCTCCTCAGCGAACTCTCTGTCTGGTTCGGCGACTACCTCTACCGCCGGCTCGACGTCTTGCCCCGAGTCAGAGGCTTCAAGACCAACTTGTTTGAGGCTCTTGAAGCTAGGGAAGATAAGAGCCGCAAGCTGTCGATCGCCAGATGGAATTGGAATATTGTCCGCGGCCGAAAAAGTAGTGTAAGTAGGCTCGTATCGAAGAAGTATGTGGGCCGCCCTCCCTTACTTCTGTAAGTTTGGATGGCCGAAGTATCCGAGTGCAGTCGCAACCTGCACAAGGACCGCGTCGTTAGTAGAAACCAGAATCTTCTTCAAATTACTGCCTGCAAAGGCAAAGGGTTAGACACAGAGGGAAAGCCGAGTAAAAGAAAAGTTCAGTAAAACACAAGGAGACACACGGCAACCTAGTTCACTCCTCCATCTGGGAATAGGGTCTAGGCGATCCTCACCTCCGC
This sequence comes from Camellia sinensis, assembly GCF_055761805.1. Taxonomy (NCBI): domain Eukaryota; kingdom Viridiplantae; phylum Streptophyta; class Magnoliopsida; order Ericales; family Theaceae; genus Camellia; species Camellia sinensis. Next base: position 114,745,907 of record NC_138969.1, on the reverse strand, counting down.
CAAATTTCCAGTTCCCTCGGATATTGACCATTACGTCATCCATACGCTTGCCAGAACTGGCGAGCATGGTTACCAAATGATGGTTAGTATCCTTGGCCCTAAGAAAGTACCGCCCAAGCCGACCAGAAGATTTGGCTAAAGCATAGCAGTGCCGAATGGCCAGAATCCCAAGGTCGATCCTGAGGCGCCGATTCAACTCTACGATCCCCATTATGATTCGAAAAAAGTTCACGTTGGCCTGAGAAGGAATCAGACCCCAATAGCGGAGGACGGCCCTAAGGAATGGATGTAGGGGAAAACAGACCCCGCCCTCTGCAATGGATAGGAGAGGAAAGACGATTGAATTTTGATCCTCTCTCTCCATATCCAGAGCGTTGTCCGTCACTAGAGATAGATGAACATTGTCGGGGATGGAAAAGTGTCGCCGGAATCCGGAGACACGACCCTCAGAAAGGAGGTCTTTCAAGTGTTTGGCCATTTTCACGGGGAATAAAGGGTTCACCAAAATGAAAATAATAAAAAAAAAGTAAGATTGCAAAGAAAGGAGAAGAAGACTTACGAGGAGCAAGGGAGACGAGGGTAGAAGGAGAAGAGTTACAGAGAATGCGAGTCAGAGAAGGGATATCTGCTGGTGGTCCAAGAGTCTCGAATACTCGACGAATTGTGCATTCGAAAGGACTGAAATTTCAAATCACAATAAATGCGAGACACACGATTGAGGTGGGAAAATGTAATGATGAACGAAAAGGTGTGTGCATCCTGACATCTATATTGGGGTACGCGAAGCCGCCTGACCTATTTTAACCTTTCCAATTCAAGACCAAACACGCCGATTAACTTCCGTTAATGGGGAGTTCGGGGGGCAATTGTGGGGGCCGAATACATGGGAAAAATCAGATGGTGCGTACCATTGAAAGACTGATATTAATCGGCTATATCCTACGAGAGTGGGGAGCCGAATATAATATATGTGCCGAATAAGTGTAAGTCCTTAGTGCCGAATAGATGAAAGGATAATGATCAAAAAGTAGGCCCTGGCCCCGAGGATCAAAAAGAACAGGTATAAATACAGGAACAACGGTTATAGAAAGGTATGTAAGAATCACTTCCCAAAACTTAGTAAAGAAGCTACCTTGAATATCTAAACTAACTTGTCCGTCAGAGTACTAATTACGGCACCCCCGACCGGAGTGTTTGTATCTTTTAAGGTGACTAGCTGAGGATCACTAGCGTCTCCCAGGATCCGAAGAGTATTTCCGAACTACTTCTCCACACATTCATATTTACAAAAACAAAAACAAAAAACCAAAAAAAAAATTCCATATTTACAAAATGGGACATTTGGCCACAAGTCCCTCAGACCTTTTGCTTTTTGTCAAAAGGACCCAAAAAAAAAAAAAAATTCAATATGCAAGACTCCCTCACAGCTCCCGTGTTTTTTTTTTTTAAAGGACAAAATTTTATTTTGATTCATAGTAAAATTTTAAATCAAAATAAAATTTTCCTCTAAATCAGAATAAAATTTGCAATTTTGCTTGTGAACAAATAAAAAAAAGGGAAGGAACAAAAAACAAGGATCTATAGGGGAATGAGTCAATGAAAGAGAGAGAGAGAGAGAGATCAAAGGAGAGAGAGAATGAACTATCGATTTTCAAATCTATGGTAATAAATCTCAGATCTGAGGTCATCAATCTCATATGTGATAGTGGAAACAAACAGTGACTATGAGAATGATAAGAAATATGTTTTAAAATACTAAGGGCTTTTGAAAGTATTCGTATAATTCTTGTCCTTTTGCCAAGGTAAATGCCTCCTGAGGGACATATGGCCAAATTTCAGTCACAAAATTATTGTATCAACTATTAGTATTTGTAAAAACAAATATCAATTGACATCACAAAATCAAATATTTGAATATTAATCAAAAGTAATCACATTACTAAATTTAACCAAAATATTCAATACAACCTGAATTTTAGTATCCATATCCAATTACTGGCCAAATAACAAAACAAATCAATGCAAAAACAAATGTCAACATCGGTAGTCAGTTCCAACTTCAACATGAGAATATATCACCACCACCTCCTCAGTAGAATAATATATGTAAACAAAAAAAAATATTCAAATGATTTATAGTATAATCTCAAAGAGTTACTTGAATTTCTGAATCAATTTAGCATGAATGACATATGAATTACAAATGATTCTTGTTTTCAAACTCGCAAAGTGTCATCGAAAGTGTTTATGTAACTAAATTAACCACCACCAACATCTTTACTAGTTATGCCCAAAACAAACAAAAATCTGCAGCTTTTGTGTGTAAAAAATTGTCCTAGAGCTCTCCCTATGATGTCGCAAATTCATCATTTTTTGTATAAGAACTTTACTGGGATTTTTTTTTTTTAATTTTTAACTTTAATGTTCACCTCAAGTTTTAAATTTTTATCTTTATGAGACAACGAAAATGAAAATTGAAAGTTTTGATTTCTATATGCTCCATTAATAAAAGCTAAATATTCTGACAAATAATAATTCTTGCAAGCTATTGAAGGAATATACCTTACATGTGTTGGCTCCAGTCCATTAGCGCATTGTGACTTTGTTAAGGTTAGTCATTTGGTTTAGTGGAAAATTTGACTTTATGCCAAAACATTCATGTCATGTGATAGATGGAGTGATAGGAAAATCTTTCTTCAACATAGGGCCATATATTGCTTCAAAAGCATTAATCCTTTACTATAGTGGTTTATTTCCAAGTGACCATATATATGTGTGTGTTTGTGTATATATATATATATAGCATAAATGTGTCTATATAATACATTATCAATGATGCCCTTTCTCCTTTCTTGTTATTCCCAAAATTACTATATTTCTATAACATCCTGTATAATACCTAATCTGAAAATTATACGATGATCTATTTTTGAAATACCTGAAGTTAAATTAGTTGTCGTATAATATCAAAAAGTTAAATTGATACTTGAAAACTTATGTTTACTTTTATGATTGTATGTGCTAAAATGTAATTATGAGTCATTGTGTTTTATCAAGTAATGTAATTATAACATGTTTTGGGCCATAATGGAAATATGGGGACTTGTGCAAATTATTGTTTTAGAAACCTCAAGGTTGGCATGGTGAACCATGTGGTTTCTCCACATGGTGTGCTGCACAGTGTTGCATAGTGCATCATAGTGCTACATTATAAAGATCTTCTCCCCTATAAGTAGGTGAGTTGCATGATAATGAAATCACAAGAATAACAAACGAGGGAAATCTGAGAAAGTAAGCCAAAGTCAGAAGTGAGAGTAAAGGATCACGTTTGAGGTGAGTTGTATTATATTGTGAGCTACCATAAACTATTTTATCTAAAATATGTTTTGCAAATGGCATTAGTTTTTAAAGTACTATTTGTTAAATGAACCCTATTTGCTTAAAAAGGGAAATCCATGGATATAACTGTTTATTAAATGTGTTTTGCACAATTATTTTGTAAGTACCACCATGGAGGTCTCATGCCTTGGGGGACTTAAATAACTATTGGCCCTCTGTATTATCCCTTTACGTGACCCTCTGTTGTCATGGATCCACTGACCCTCTTATTCTAGTATGGAATAAAGTATCGTGTGGAGTTAACTGCTACACTATTGTGAGAGCCACCTCTAGAATTCGTACGAGCCACCTCTTGAGTCCATACACTTGTTTTCTAGTATGAAGCGAAGTGTTGTGTGAAGCTAAGTACTACTCTATTGTGGGAGCCATCTCCAGAATTCATACGAGCCACCTCTTGAGTCAATACATCTGTTATGTTCTATTGTGTACTGTGGTTTTGGTTATTTGCGTATATGATTTATGCGTTATGCTTCTGTTATTTAAAAAGATTTATATATTCCTGTTATCGAATAAATCTCTATTTAGTCCAAATAAGTATCTATGGTGAATTTTATACTACTATGCTCTCAGTATAATATTTCTTAGTCTGCCATGTGCTTATAGTTGCTAACCACTTTCTGGTGACATGTCAAGACCAGTGCATGAGGTAGGCACAAGACACTTTATAGTCATAGTTCAGTTCGGACAATATAAATGAATAGAAGCTCCAATGTATATATTTTTGCTATTATTAAATTAAGATTTGGGTACTTTGTTTTTATATTTTATTTCACTTTGTTTTCTTCAGTTATTGTCCTATTACAACGCTGTAGCTTGACTTTTTCGCTCCCCCTTTAGAAAGCTCGAAAGAAGCCTTACAGTTCGAATTCCCGCGGTTCTGAATCTAATTTCACAAGTGCAATGTGAAATTGATAAACACCAAACAGTCCAAATCCGAAAAATCTTTTGAAAAATCGATTTTGAATAAAAAATGCCAAAATTATACTGTTTTGCCAGATACAGAGTCGCCACCTAAATATTTTATTTTGGAGAAATTTAGGAAACCCATGACTCATGCCAAAGGCCACGTGTCCGTTATCACCAAAGTTGCCTTAGCTCGGGAACTTAGGTACGAGAGAGGAAGGTCATGAATTGAGTACCCCTGCTTGCCCGATCAAAGATCGGCCTCTACTAATCATGATATGATTTTTTTTATCAGCATTATGTGCTCTTGTTCCGGTTATTAGGATAACATTACTATGTGATTCGCACAAGCAAGTATAGACTAGTTTGCCCGAATTGGAACAATTCAATTTCATGTTTGTTTTTTGAAAACGGGTTTAAATTTGCCACCTCAAGTGGGCTTAAAGTTTGCGAATTTGTCACTCAATAAAATGGGCTTAAGGTTGTGAATTTGGCCCTAGACATACTAGGCTTAAAACGTACATTCGTTGAATCGTTCCAATTGAAGCAACAAGCCTTCATCCACAGGCATTCAAACAGTTTATCAAGTAAGCATTTAGCCTCATGGCAAGCATGCTAGTCATGGCAATCACTTACATTCATGTAAGTATGCTAAAGCATTAAAAACTCACCAAGTACTCCAAGCTAAGATAAACAAAGGAGATTTAGAAAAAATGCATGATTTCTTACTATACAAAATGTATAATGCAACACACGCAATATGCAATTTAAGATAGGCTCGGCTAATTAACATGGCATTTGAAACAATTTTGATAACATGCGGTTAAATATGTATTCAATGAAGTATTGAGATGACAATGCAGTTAGAATGATGCGCCGAGCCTCGGTGCATGCAATACAAAATGAATGGATGCAAGCATGAGGCATGCTAATTGAAACATGTCCCTAATCTAACCATCAAAAGCGGATAAATAAAAGAGAGAAAGACGTGGGGTTGGAAGACATACACATTATTACCTTACGCTCTCACGAAAGAGAGTCCAAATGAATATATTAGCTAATTAAGCTAAGCTAAGCTAATTAAGCTAATTATTACAAAACTTGAATAAACAGTTAAACTAATAAACTAATTTATTGCAACACTTGAAATGAATAATTAACTAACTATCTAAGCTAATTAATTAAAAAAACTAAACTAAGCTAATCAAATATTACAACACCAACTAATTAGACTAATTAAATATTACAACACAATTTATTCGCAAGTATGACAATAATACTAATGAAATAACTAAATGCATTTCATAAGAACATAATATAAGATGGATGAAGGTTGCATGCACATCGCTTGAAAGCTACTCTGTTTGCCCAAGCCATCTCTGTTTCACCTTGAGCCACTGCCTCTGTTTCTGCAAAAATTGCATTGCTGGCCACACACCAAGGGCCGGTCGTGCATCAATTTGGTGCAAAGCTCTGTTTCTGTACTTTGAGGTGAAATCAGTGCAGATAGGGCATTTTCAAACTTTATTTGTCCTTCATTCCTTCTCTGTCATGGGAAATCCTCGAGAGTGGGTTGGAATTGATTCCAAAACCATCAATGAGCAATATGATTGCTTGATGATCTCGGATTCAATTTTAGACAAAAGTTGATAAAAATGCAAAGAATAGGATCACCCCTGTAGGCGCGCCCTTAGGCTTCAATGCTACAGCTCGGACTCAAATGTCACGGTTCTTAATCTGATCTCACAATGTGCGATGTGAGATTGATAAATCGCCATAGAGTCCAAATTCGGCAAATCGTTTTGGAAAACTGATTTTTGTAAAGAAGTGCCAAACATGGATTGCTTTGCCAGATACAGAGTCGCCACCTAAATATTTTATTTTTAGGGAATTTAGGAAATCCTAACTCGTGCCTAAGGTCGCACAGCTTATGCATCCCAAGATGACCTCTGTTGTACAATTTACCCCCGCAGATGATGAACTGAGTAGCCATTCTTCTAATTGCCCTCTTGTCTTTGGCGTTTGCCCCTAGTGGATACGCCTCTTTCTCTAGGAAGTTCTAGATGTTGTAATACCAAGGATTCTAATCTTGTATTTCATCTATGGCAGCAAGCAGCTCGTAGGCCGGCACAAACTTCTATTCGATGATGATCGGACGCATCCGAACTCCGAAAGGGATGTCTATCATGGAAGATAGAGTTGCTAGTGAATCTGCGAACCTGTTGTTCTCTCTTAACAGATGGGCGAAATTTAACTTCTCAAACCGAGGAATTAGCACGTCCAAGGCTTGTTGATAGATTTTCATCTTTTCTTCTTTGACTTTCCAATCTCCTTTAGATTGAGATACAACAAGGTTCGAGTCCTCGATGACGTCCAACCGTTTTGCCCCTAGTTCTAGGGCGGCTTCTAAACCAGCAATGCATGCCTCATACTCTGCTTCGTTGTTCGAGACTTTGAACCGGAGTTTGAATGCTAAAGGTATACGGGAATTGTCGGGTGCTATCAGCAACACCCCTATCCCATACCCGTATTGGTTTGACGCTCCGTCAAAGTACATCGTCCAGGTTTCATCTTCAATATGCGGGATGGCCTCGTCTGGAAATAGGTACTCAACTGCTTCATCCCTTTCAACTAGGTGATCGGCTAGGAACTCCGCTACCGCTCTCCCTTTTACTGACTTGCGCGTCACGTACTTCAAATCGAATTCGGAAAGCCGAAGCAACCAACGGGCTAGCCTACCCGTAAGTGCTGGTTTCTCGAAAAGATATTTGATGGGATCCAATCTCGAAACCAGTATTACGGAGTGAGCTAACAGGTATTGCTGCAGCTTCCTGGTAGCCCATACCAAGGCCAAACAAGCCTTCTCCAACGGAGTGTAGCGGGTCTCATACTCCAGCATTTTCTTGCTCAGATAGTAGATAGCCTTCTCCACTTTGTCCTTAGACTCTTGTGCGCGCATGCAACCCATTGTAGTTTCAGTCACTGAAAGGTACAGAATCAACGGTTTTCCCTACTCAGGCGATGACAACACAGGTGGGTTCTATGAATATTGTTTGATCTATTCAAAAGCAGCTTGGCATCGGCCGTCCCATTGGAACTTCGTTCCTTTATTCAGGAGACCAAAGAGTGGTTCATAAGTCAAGGTTAATTTTGAAATAAACCGTCTTATGAATTGCACTTTACCTAGAAAGCCTCACACCTCCTTTTAAGTCCCTGGTGGTGGCATTTATAAGATGGCCTTGATTTTGGAAGGGTTGACCTCGATACCTCTCAGTGTAATCAAGAACCCCAGTATTTTCCTTGCTGTAACACCGAATGTACACTTCTGAGGATTCAGCCGCAGCCTATACTCTCTAATCCGTTGAAAGAATTTTTGCAAGGCAGTGTAGTGGCCCTCTCTTTCCTTGGACTTGACAATCATGTCGTCCACGTACACGTCAACCTCCTTGTGGATCATGTCGTGCAATATTGTGGTCGCAACCCGTTGATACGTAGCTCCAGCATTCTTCAGCCCAAACGGTATTACCCTATAACAATAGGTCCCCACGGGGTGGTAAAAATAGTCTTCTCCCGGTCTTCGGGTGCCATCAATATCTGATTGTAGCCTGAAAACCCAGCCATGAACGAGAGCAGTGCATGCCCTACAGTGAAGTCCACTAACTCATCGATATGCGGCAGAGGAAAGTCGTCCTTCGGACTGGCTTTGTTCAAATCTCTGAAGTCCACACATACCCGAATTATGCCGTCCTTCTTCGGCACTGGAACTATGTTGGCCAACCAAGTTGGGTATTCAGATACCAACAGGAACCCTGCGTCAATTTGCTTGGTGACCTCTTCTTTGATCTTAAGAGCCCAGTCCGGGCGGATCCTTCTGAGTTTCTGTTTGATAGGTCGGGCCTCTGGGTCAAGAGGGATCCGGTGCGGTATAATCTTAGGATCGATTCCAGGCATGTCTTCGTAGGACCACGCGAAAAGATATTTGAAATCTTTTAATAAAGCGACCAGCCGCGGGTCCTTCTCAGTACAAACGTTAATTTGGGTGATTTCATCAACCAAGGGTTTAACAAATCTCTCCTGCTCTTGATCAAGAAAATATTGCAAAAATGGAGGAATTTCTTCCTCGTCGTTTTCATCAAAATTTTGAAAATCCTGATTTATGCAATAAATTAAGGGCACAGAAAAGTAATTGAAGGCCACAACCGCACAATTCTCATTAAGTACTCCCAAGTCGCTTGGACAGGACTGTGGCATCCAGGTTATCACTCCCAGTAATACCGGATTCAGACTCAGACGAGCTGGAACCTGATTCCCACCCTACAAACTCGGTGGAATCAGATTCTGGCTCACTACCTGACCCGGTGCTGCTCGATAAGAATCCTTCCTCATATTGCCAGACGAGGGAAGGTGCAATGGATGCATCCAAGATATTTGAAGATGGGCTTGCAACCGTTTCATTCCCAATCATGAACACTGAGAGGTCACTCCCCAAGCACTCATGTACGATCAGAGGATCTGAAAGTAGACAAACCAGTGCTACCCCCATTTCAATCTCTACGCCCTCGGAAACCTCTCTTTGCATTGTTTAGCCTCAGCTATTGGGTCTGCTTGCTCCTCAGCAATGTCATCCCCAGACAATTGTAAGTCGAAGAAGATCTGAAATCCTAGCAAGCGCCTCTTCTCTGCGTTTAGCCATGGCTCTGGGAAGCCATAGAACGGGAAGTCCTCCCCCTCCCAGACAAAGCGTCCATTTAGGGTACCCCAGATTGGTCGGTGCATCAACTCAAAATGCCTTCCGTTCTGCTTAGCTGTGGCCCTTTTGGCCATTTCCTTGCCTTTCCTCGCCCAGTCCTCCTTGGTAGGCAGATAACCTAGACCAAAGGTATGGCACTCAGGCCGATGCTGCAACGCCTCTCCTACCACTGTGCCCTAATCCCATCCCGGGGATGTGCTGTAACTTGTTCATGAGATACAATGATTGTGCGCTGACATAGAGCCCCTCATCAATAGCCAGAATGCTCTGTACAACCCGGGCCTCAGCTAGGGTGAACCTTGACAGGAACACATCCTCCGCGCCATGTTCAATCTCCAGTATTGGCGTAGACACCTCTGGCAGCAGATGGATTGACGAATTTCCAAAAACTATGGCCACCCCTTCTCGTGGGGGTATTTTAACATCTGATGGAGGGTGGAAGAGACTGCTTTCACCTGGTGCAGCCATGACGGTCCCAAGAGTAGATTAAAGGTTGCGGGAACGTCCAAGACATGGAAGTCAATATCATGTTGTCCTGGACCGATCTTAGTCTGAACCTGTACAGTCTCCATCACTTCTCTGCTAGTGTTGTCGTATGCTCGAATCACCTGGGCAGTGGGTACAAAGTCCGCGGGCTTCAATCCGATTGCATATGCCGTCCTTGACGGACGTACATTGATTGGGGATCCTGTATCGACAAGAACCACTGGTACCCATTTGTCTCTGCACTCCACAGAGATGTAGAGTGGTTTGTTATGGTTTGCACCCTCAGGCGGTAGTTCCTTATCAGTAAAGGTTAACGTCGGGGAAGTTCCTCCCGGAAAAACCAACCCTACCAGCTGTTCAGGCGTGGTGTCAATTGAAAGTTTGGCTCTGTCCATTACAGAAAGGATAGCTTGTCTGTGTACTTTTGAAACCATAAGCAGTCCCCAGATGGGGATGTCTGCTTGTATCTTTTTCAACTGTTTCAGCACAACCTCCTCTTCGAATAACTTTTCTTTCTATTTCTCTGCCTCCCTGTCCTTCCCGGGCGCCTCTAGTTGATCTAGGTGTGGGGGCTTGAAGTACCGCCCACTCCTGGTCATGTGGTCCACCTCTCTAATATACCAGGTATCATTTGGCTGGTTATTCCTCCAATCCTCGTCTGTGTGGGCAAGACATAGGTCATCATCTTCCCACCACATGCCATCGGCCATTGACAAGCAACTATCTGATTTTGTAACAACTGTTCCTGTGCCCACAGCACATTCTGTTCCCGTACTCACAGCACATTTAGTCCCCACAGGGGCTTTGGCCTTTCTAACTCTCTCTAGATCTTCGATCTTCTCTTGCTCAAACTGTTTTAGTGCAGCTTGCTGCTCAACATCCTCTGTACTCAAACTGTTATGATCCCGAGCAAAATTCTTAACACCGGTGCTCTATGGCAGTTGCTCTTGATTCCTGGCCATTCCGGCCACTACTGATGATATTCCAACCCCTGATTGCCCCTGGTCTGGCTGAAGTTGTTCAATAGCATCCGGTCTGTCACTGAGCCATCCGGTAGCTTCTGCTGACCCCTCTAAATCAAACCAGTTGACAGTCACGTTCCCCAAATCCTATTCATTGAAGAATTAAAGGTTGGTGATATCCTCTTCCAATTCCGCTAGGTCATCTAGCCCTTGATTAGGTTCATCCTCTCGAACGACACAGATCTCTGCCCCGGCCGGTAGTTCCACCCTTGACTTAGTCTGCCCTGTTAGTGTAATGTAACTGCTCGGGTCATCCACATATCTCGTAGACCCCTCAGACCCTGAATAATCATTTCCGTCTGTTCCCGTAATCATCCTGGTTCTATCTTCGATAGTCACCACCGCCGGCTCGGGTTGGGTTTGGGAGATGTCCAACATGCACAAATCCGTGCTTTTTGGAATGAACACCTCTGGCTTGGGTAAGTGAGAAGGGGTGATATATATCCTGGGGTCGTATGACATAACCCCAGTTTGGATTAGATTAATGCATTTGGGAGGTGGAGCTTGGTTATATGATGGGAGTGGGTTGGTTGTGACGTTTGGTTTTTCTGGAGGTGCGATCACCTTATTGTCAACGAGGTCTTGGATATCGTAATGCAGTCAAAAGCACTGGTCGGTGTCGTGACCATGCTGTTGGTGATAGGCACAATACTTTGCCGGGTTATGGGAAGGAGGAAGTGTATTTGGCAATGGCTGGGACTCTAGGGGTTTCAAGTGCCCTTTCTTGATCAAAACCCCCAAAGCTTTGGATGGGGGCATGTATGGTGGGGTGAAGGTTCTTTGGCCTTTAGGCGCATATCTGGCTGGTTGTGAGCTACTACCGGACGCACCGGTGAATGGGGTAGCTGTGAGGGTTCTGGGAAGGGTGGTGGTGACCATTCCGACATCTGAAGTTCTTCCAGTTGCAGCACTACTTGTGCCTGCATTTGTACCGCGGTTGAATGCCCTCTTGGGCTGCTCTCTCTCATTATCAATGAGGCCTTGTTTCATGGTGTCCACTATTTGCACCCCAATCTCATGTAGATCTGCAAAGGTGGGGAGGGGGAGAACGATCATCTTCTGCATGAGCTTGGGCTGGAGGTTGCGCACAACCATCCGAATTTGATCTTTGTCCATAGGCCTGATGGTCATCATCGAGGCTTTGGCCCTCCAGGGGGTCACAAAATCGGAGAAGTTCTCCTTCGGTTCTTGCCTGGTGGTCTCGAGATCACGAGTTGTGACCTTGATCTGTGTATTATAGAAATATTGAGCTATGAAACCCTCAGTCATCTCCTCCAAACTCCTCTTGATAGAGTCCTCCTATTTTGCATACCAAATGGCCGCTACACCCGACAGGGTCCAGCAAAGCGGTCGATGTGTGGCATTTTAAACCAATCTGGCAGCGTCACGGCCGAGTCGGTATACCCATCCTCTATATCTGGAATGGATTTCACACCCTGGGATTTCTTGAACAGCTTTTCAAGCTTGCTTACTTTTACCGCCGTTGGATCTACCTCAAACTCAAACGGCGAATCCACTAGGTTGGTGGGTGTTTTAGATAGCTGGGGTAGGGCTGGGGGCGGAGCTGGCCCTGTCGGAACGCCCGTATTTTCCTGGACATTTGGCGTCTCCCCGAGTATTGGAACTCTGGGTGGGGGAGGAGGTGTGTGCAAAGCAGATGCTCTGGTTTGCTGCTGTAGTCTGGCAATTAAATCTGACTGTTGGGTTACTACCTCGGCTTGACGTGCAGATACTTCTGCCTGACAGGCAGCATCCTGCTACATGGTTTTCATATTTTCCTAGAGCTGACGCATCATCTCTTCCAAACCTGCCATATTTTCTTGATCTAACTAAACGAACTGTATATCTGACTCTGCAGTAGAAACTAAGACCTCAGCCTGAATCTTCAAGGACCGCTGATCTGACAACCTCTGTACTAATACACTGCGCCTTCTTTATCTCCGCCTAGCAACCGGGGGTAAAGAAAGAAACACCGCTTGTCCGTCTATCAGATCCCTGGATCGATTGAGTCTTCGACCTCTAACCTAGAGTGCTCGGGGAATATCTACCTGGTCAGATGCAATTGTGCTAAACTACCTTGTAAAAAGATAAACAAAGCATAATAAATAAATAAATGACCAGAAAAATGGACAGCATAACGACTTTAAATAAACACAACACACAGTTGATATTTGTGAGCAGAAGCACACTGTTCTCAAACACTGATCGTTATTGCCCAAATAGCTGCTCCAAAACTGAATCAAATACCCGCAGATATAACTGATTCTCAAAATACTGATGCCCTCAGGCCTGATACCCAGACTTGTAAACTGATACGTGCAACCTGTAGAGACACACTCTGACAGCACATAGCAAGCAAATGAGAGCCAAAACACCCCTATGTTGGGGTAATGTTTCCCTGTCCTATTTTGTTAGGAGCTAGGGTTTCACTATGCACACAGCGGTTTCAAACAACCTATAATCGGGTAAGTAACTTGTCCTAGTTTGGAATCGTCACTATGGATTCCGAATATGCACTAGGTCGAATGGTCAAAAAGGGAGCCCCGGTAAAAAGCTGAGGTTCGTGTTCCCGTCGTGGCAGAGCCAGCAACCGGTCAGCCATATGGCACGCTCCTCAAAGCGAGCCTCCGGCAAACCATTCAGGAATAGCATACGGCAAACACGGTGTCCTAGCCGCACCAATGCAAATGCAATGCAAAGAAACACATAAGTGTAGTCAAAACAAGATATCACGAGTTCGAGTCAAGTTCTCTAATTCCCCAGCAGAGTCGCCAAAAACTGTAGGCGCGCCCTTGGGCTTCAATACTACAGTTCGGACTCAAATATCACGGTTCTTAATCTGATCTCACAATGTGCTATGTGAGATTGATAAATCACCAAAAAGTCCAAATTCGGCAAATCGTTTTGGAAAACTGATTTTTGTAAAGAAGTGCCAAACATGGACTGCTTTTCCAGATACAAAGTCGCCACCTAAATATTTTATTTTGGGGGAATTTAGGAAACCCTGACTCGTGCCTAAGGCCACGTGTCCGTCATCACCAAAGTTGCCTCGGCTCGGGAACTCGGGTACAATTGGGGATGGTCATTTAATGAGCACCCCCGCTCGCCCGATCAAAGATCGGCCTGTACTAAACATGATATCTTGTTTTTGAAAACACATGTGCTCTTATTCCGGTTAATTAGCTAGAATTAGTATGTGATGCGCACAGCAAAACAAGTATACTAGATCGCTTAATTTGGAACCAAGCATCACATATCTGTTTGTTTGGAAAATGGTTTGAAGTTTGCTACTCGTAAGTAGGCTAAAACGCGGATTTCAATGAATTGTCCCAATTCAAGTAATCCAACCTTCACCCACAGGCATTCAGGCAGTTAATCACATAAGCAATTAGCCTCATGGTAAGCATGCTTTCATGGCAACATTAACACACATGCAATATGCTAAAGCGTAAACACTCACTGTGTACTCCGAGCCAAAACAAAGAACTAGTTAGAAATCATGCATGATCTTAGTTCATGTTAAGATGGCTAATGCAACACATGCGAAAATGCAATTAAAAGAGGCTCGGCTATTCTAATCATGTCATGTGAAATGCAACTTGGTACATGTATTCAAATTGGAATTGAAATACAATGTAGTTAGTATGATACGCTGAGTTCGGTGCATGTAATACAGATGAATGGATGCAAACATGCAAGCATAAGGCATGCTAAATGAAACATGCCCTAAAACTAACCATCGTAAGCGGTTAGGTAAAAGGGAGAAAGAAATGGAGATTGGAAGACATGCATCACACACACGCAAACTTATTACAACAACACGCCCTCTCGAAGGAGGGACCGAATAAGAAGCTAACTAGCTAATCTAAGCTAATTAAACTAATTTTTACACAAAAAATTAATTAACTAATCCTAGTTAACTAATTATTACAGAACAAATTGAATAGGTAACGCATTAACTATTAAAGGTACAGACGAAAGCAAAACCTAGCTATCTAAGCATGGTAGCTAAGGAAAGCAATAAATCAGGAGCCTCAGAGGTAGAGGAATGCATGCATGCTCGGTCGCCTCGTTCGGAAATCCAATGCGATGCCCCGATTTGCCTTTGTTTTCATTTGTTTTCAGAAACTTGCACCAAGCGCCAAACAGATGAAAATCATCCTTGGGAATCCAGTGGGAGGGTGGCCGACCACTTTTGGTCCCTAGAAACACCTGCCGACCACTTTTTGTTGTTGAAAACCAAGAAAAGTGGTTGGCCAGCTACTTTTTCTAGCTGGCCGACCAGTTGTTGCTGCCAGACTCCAAAGAGCACAACTCTCAAGAGTGCTTGATGAGTGACAAAAGTGGAAGTGTAACAACACTAAGTGCACTGAAATGATGCAAGAAATGATGCCAAATCATTCAAACAACATGAGTAAAGCATGGTAGAGTCCTAAGGCATGAAAGCTAGCAAGAGAAACTCAAAGGAGGCATGCAATACATGGCATAAATGCATGAACTAAGCATGGACAAAGCTCAAGTAGGTCAAAACAAGGACCTAAACATGCTGAGATGAGGGCCCAAAGGCCTAGGCATGCAAGCTAAGGCCATAGCAAGGCCATAATGCACAACACTTAAAGACATTTAAAGCATGAATGAAGTGGGAACAAAAGCATGCTATAAGCTCTGAAATGTCATGTTAGATGATGCCAAATCATGTACACAACACAAATGTAGCATGCAATGGTGCTCAAAGCTTGAGGCAAGCAAGAGCATTTGTACTACGAGTATACAAAACATGAAGCATGTGATCAAGGCAACCCAAAACAGTCCTAGAACATGTTAGAATGAGTCTAAAACATGCATGGAAGTAGGCGAAAACATGCTAGCATGAAGGGCAAAAGGCATGATTCATACAAGGCAAATAAGGCGGATTACACTACACCTATTAAGACCAAGCATGGAATGACTTAAGCAACAAAAATCAGAGTTATATCATGGCAAAATAACCCCAAATAAACACTGAAATGGTGGCTCGCAAGCAAAGACATGAAGGCATACGCAATGGTTCATGTTAAGACATAAAGGGGGAAACCCTCCAACGCATTGAATAAGTGATAAATGCAAGTGCATGGCCATAAAACATGGACTGAAATCAGATAACAAGTGATGCCAAATCATTCAAATAAGCCAAGTAGAGCATGCTAGCGGACTTGGTGTACAAAGCTAACAAGCTAGATTGAACAAAGGCTATACAAAGCAAGTCATGCATGGCCAAAACAACCAAAATTAGAGCTAAAACATGTTAAAACATGGACAAAAGCTTCATGAAGTTAAGCCAAAAGCATGCTAGAATGACATGTCACAACATGATGCATGTTAGGCTATTTCATGGAACTACACTACAAGTATATGGAGCATGCAAGGG
The DNA here is from genome assembly GCF_055761805.1 of Camellia sinensis. Lineage (NCBI taxonomy): Eukaryota > Viridiplantae > Streptophyta > Magnoliopsida > Ericales > Theaceae > Camellia > Camellia sinensis. Next base: position 114,729,940 of record NC_138969.1, on the reverse strand, counting down.
CCAACCAAACCAAACCAAAACAAAACAGAGTCATGACATGGCAAAACATCACCAAAGACATGCTGAAATGGAAAGAAAATAGGCTACAAATACATGCTACTTCATGAAGCAGACAAAGCTAGTGTGTGTGATTTACACTACAAATGTATTAACCATGCATGGAGTGACCAAGACAAGTAAAAATAGTGGTATGCCTCAGCAAAATAACCACAAATACATGCTAAGACATGGTCAATCATACACTTAACAAAGGTGCTCAAACATGAGGCATATTAAGGCATGTATTGAAGATGCAAGGAGAGGGGATGGCCCTCCCCTTCTTAGGACCTTCAAACACCATCCCCACCACTAAAATCCCTCTGGATTTCGGTGGTGAGAAGGCCAATACAAGGTGGTCCCGAAGCTCACAAAAAAGGCAAAAAAACAAGGCCAAACAAGGCCTATGAGGGGATAAACAACCCCAAACACAAAAGTGATCTAAACAAACTTTTTAAGCATGAAAAACAGAACTTTTATCAGTTATGAGCTAAGCTTAAAACAACATAAAAGATAGTCTAAAAGCTTAAGCAAGAATGAGGGTTTTAAAGGTCAAAGACTCACCCTTGAAGACCTTCTTTACTACTGCAACTACAGCAAGTTCTTTGAGCTTAAACCAGTCCAAGAACACCAAAAACAACTCCTTAGCACCTCAGCTACCCAAGGATGGTGTTTGAGTGTGTGTTTGTGTGTTAAACTAAGACAAATCTACACTTTTGAAGCACAAAAATGAAGAACCAAGCAAGATAGATACAAAACTATATGTATCTCTCTACGGGCCATTTTTTGAACCTGGAAGAGGGAGGAGGAACCTCCCTCTTATAGAAGAGGAAAGCCAAAGCTTCATGGAGAAGCTAAGCTTAAATGCCATCCCTCCATACACTATATGGAGGATGGCTCAAATGCTCTCCAGCTGTGCCAGCTGTCCCAAAATATCGCCAAAAAGGTGCCAAAAAGTAGCCGACCACTTGAAGTGGTCGACCTGCTAGTAAAAGTGGTTGGCCGACCACTTTAAGTGGTCAATCAGAGCAAAAACTGGTCGGCCATAGGTGGGAGAGGTCAACACACTAAATGCAAGGTGGTGGTGTGGTGGTCGACCAGAAAAGGTGGTCCAAAGACGAAGAAAGCCAGTTATATGACAAAAAAACGAGATGGAAAAAGGAAAAGTGGTCGGCCAGGAGAAATACCGGTCTCCCACCCTTGTACCACCTTCCAAATAAGGAAAGTAAGGTTTGCACCAAAAACAAACCAAAGCGGATGCAAGACGAGAAATCGGGAGGCGTAACACGCGGCCAAAAGTCCCGAAAACTAGCCGACGAGCACCAAAAGTGGTATGCAACCACAAAAATGGTCTCCCGGACCACAGTGTTCCTCTAGGTAGAGGCAACAAGGTATGGTTCAAAAACCATGCCAAACGGAGAATGTTAAGCGGTCCCGAGAGAAGGCGCGCAGCCAAAGGCTCTAAAAATCAAAAACTAGTCTCCAAACGGGAAAAGTGGCCTACGACCACGAAAAGTAGTCTACGACCATAGAGATATGGTGTACAAGACGACTCCCTCCCTCCAGGAAGGGAAAACAAGACTTGGTCCCCAAACCGAGCCAAAGCAGAAAGAGTTCCGAGGCCTGAAGGCAAGGCTCTCAGCCAAAACTCTAAAACCTCAGAACGAGCACAATATGCACCATCACCGAGCGCTCAATCGATGACGTCTGAGTCTTAAGGTCGGTCAAAAATGGGGTTTCTACAACCCCTCCCTCTTGTCATAGTATGACCTCAAAAAGGAAGGTTGCATGCTTCAAGAATCATCAAAATGCTATGAATTAACATGTGACGACTCTTGACACAAGTAACTTGGCAAAACATCTGGCCAAGTTGAAGCAATTTTAAGCCTTTTTCTTTAAGTGTGTTGATCCAAGTTTTAAACCAATTTTATTAGGCCTTGCCATTCTTTAGTCCATTTGTTGATGGTGATCTTTAAAGTCCTCTAAATAAGAAGTAATGTCAAACAAGAGGTTCTTCTAAAGCATGAGAGAAAGGCAACACCGTTGGCAATGAATCTTTGGAAAGATTAAGCCATTAAGTGGGAACCTTTCATACATGATTCGGACAACCTCAATTGGTTGAAATCATTCTCAAGTATAAATGAGATAAATGATGGATTGATTATTAAACTTAGACTCCAACTTATGAGATCACAAATGTACAAAACATGGCATGAACCAATTGAAAAGGCTTAGACAACCTCAAAACAACCCTTAATATGGAAAACAATGGTAGAACATGCAAGAAAAGAGCTTGAAAAGCTAGAGAATAAAGAAGAGAATTAAGGCTAGTAAGCAAGAATAAGGAGGGGTGGCTAACCCCTCAACTTTTGAAGCTTTAAAACATGGTTTTTAGCCTTTCTAAACCTTTGAAAATCAGTGTAAATATCAAAGGAAAAGAGTGGAAAAGAGAAGGTTTAAGTTATAAGTAAAGGTATAGAAAGAGCAAGCTCTTTCTACCCTTTTGGTAACTCTTCAAACCCAACTCCAATCACTTCAAATAAGCTCAAAACAATTCAAAACAACAAGAACTATGATGTAAGTGAAAGAAAGGAGAGTAAGAGAGAAGAAAACAAGCTTATACCTTTCAAAGGGGTGGGCTTGTTATTGATGATTCAAACTCAGTTTCAACTCACTCTCAAGTTTGAATTATGCTTTTCCAGGATCAACCAAGGCTCTAGGGTGATGATACAAGATTGTGTATGGAGTATAGAGATGGTATAAACAAGCTAGGCTAGCTCAAAGCTTACTCGCGATGGACAAATGAGGAGACAAGAGCTCTCAAGGTGTATATATGACTTATAAATTTTTGTTCAACCCTCAAAACAATCCCAAAGCTTCATTTTTAGAGAATTTGAGCACAAAAGGTGATAAATATCTTCAAAAATAGACAACTGGCAGCCTCCCACCTAGAATAGTGTTTATCGCCATCGAGGGCCGGCCAACCATTCATAGCCACGGCCGGCCATCATTGATGCACGGCCGGGCCTTGATGAGCTCCCCTATTTTTTGGTTCAAACTCAGCTCAGGGTGGGAAAAGGTCCAAAAATAAAACTCACAGGTTCAAACAAGGTAAATGTTGAAGATTTGAGGTTATTTCCGGAGCTTGATTGAATCCTAATTGCTACGAATTCACAATTCAACTTTCATCATCGAGTGTATTGAACCAAGTGTCTAAGTCTTACAGGCGGTCAAAAATGGGGTGTTTGCAGTTGCCCCTCTTTAACAGAGCTCGAAGTCATGAAATGATGTGAGTGAATGTCAAAGCTCAGAGACGACCCATTTCGACAAGGCTGTAAGACTTGGACGAGAAAGTAAGACATAAATAAATAGTTGCACCTACAGGCTACCTACGTATCCCTTTGCAAGGAATCGAACCAGCGTAGTTCTGAGGCAAGATGCAAATGATATGCATGATGCAAGAACATAACTTATGATCATGCAATGAGGCTGCGCAATGAAAGATTTGAATGTGAATACAATGTAAAGAAAATGCCACAGTTAAACAAACTGAAACAAGGCACAACAATTCCAATCATTAAAAGAAGTAAGTAAATAAACACGCTACACGTGAGAATCATGAGCGAAACCACATTTCATGCAGAAAGGATGTAAGAAAATTAAAGCTCAACTACGCAACGCGCAGGAAAGGTGAAGAGCGATGTAACCATTAGGTGCACCCGAGGTTTCAACCGAGATCCTAACGCGTTGCACGAGTGAGAAAGAAAGGGTGGTGTGAACATTGGGACACACCCGAATATGTTTAACCGATGCAAACAATCCTAACACTTCTCACGTGATAGAAGGAGAGGTGGTGTGACACCGGGATGCACCCGAATGTTTTTAACCGAAGGGTGGTGTGAACACTAAGACGCACCCGAATGTTTTTAACCAAAGGGTGGTGTGAACACCGAGACACACCCGAATGTTTTTAACCGAAGGGTGGTGTGAACACTAAGACGCACCCAAATGTTTTTAACCAAAAGGTGGTGTGAACACTGTGACGCACCCAAATGTTTTTAACCGAAGGGTGGTGTGAACACTAGGATGCACCTGAATGTTTTTAACCGAAGGGTACAATCCTAATGAGTGTCACGTGAGAGGAGGAAGAGTAAAAGGATGTGATTCGAAGGGCACAAATGATTTTACTTGGAACTACTTTGAATGAACCATACATACAATATCGTGTGGTAAAAAATGATGAAATCAATTACGAACTGAACATGACAAGTCATCAATGACCAGAACAGTTTAAACAAGATAAATCATAAAGTTAAACTAATGAAATAAAATCAATATAAATCAAATTATGTGCTCACGCAACGAAAGAAAACGAAATGGATATCTTGCTCCATCTCTTCATTTCCTTTGATCTCTTGCTATTTTGCCTTCATTCTTTGTTTTCTCCTCTCTTTTTTTTTTCTTTCTTTCTTTCTTTCTTCTTCTTCTTCTTCTTCTTCTTCTTCTTCTTCTTCTTCTTTTTTTCAACACTCATTTTTCTTGTTAACATACAACTCCTTACTACACTTAAATCAAAACCCACAATAAAAAAAAAAATTCAAAATTAAAACTGAAAGTTAGAACTCAAAATTAATGCCCAAAATTATAACTCTTAAATTAAAATAATGATGAAATCAAATAAAATCCAGTAACACATACAAAACAAAACAAAACAAAACAAAACAGAGAGAGAGAGAGAAAAAAAAAGAAAAACAGAATTGAAATCACCGAAGGCTGGCTGGGCCTCAGCAATGCACGGCCAGGCTTCGATAGCGCCGACTGGCCTTCTACAGTGGCAAGGGACAGTTCGGTAAAAGCCATGCCCATGGCTGTTTAAAACACAACATAACTCTCATTTGGATCACAACCTAGGTCAAAACCCCCAACTTTTCTCTAAACTTCCCTTCTCTCTAGATTTCCGATTTTTCAGGAGCTTACCCAACAACCCTCACAAAAATTTCCTAAAACAACTTGTTTTCCTCTTTAGTTTGAACCAATTAAAAATTGTTTTGATTGAAGTTTGGGTTTTCTCTCACTTTTTCCCACATTGCACACATTTTCCTTCTATCCACTTTTAATTTTCCATAATTTCTTCACTCTCTCTCTCTTAGGGTTTGCGATTTAGGATTTCACTTATTTTCACTCATCCCCTTCACTTTTTCTTCACCTTTTTTCATGGCTAGTGACGAGTTTCCCATTCCGGAGCCTACCATAGATATTGGTGCTGCCCTTGGTGTAGACATGGAGGTAGAGGAAGCCGCTGCATTGCTTTCCCTTGCCGAGAGGCCTTTTGATGCGGCCACGTATCGGCCGCATACACATATGCCACCCCCTGGCGGCATCTTGAGATTCGAGGGCTTCATTCCAAGGTTGGATAAGGACACTTTACTGCACAACCCCATAGAGCATATATCGGCCGACGCTTCCACAGTACACAACTTTTTCCCTATTTTACTTTGCATTTTACTTTGCACACATGTTGAAAGGTTAAGCTTGATGAACAAATCACTCATCCCTGCTGCACATATACTGATAAAACTTTCAATTGATAGGTGATTTCCAGGAGGATAGACGACTATGGCTCTATATTCGGCCCCTGACGTTAGTACGAGTGGCTTCTTGTAGAGGTCCGCACATTGGTAGATGATGTTGGCTTTGGGCACTTCTGCTTCGGGCTCATACAGATGAGGGTCGAGTCTTGGCTTTACGGGGCCTCGGTAGAGAGATGGTGGGACACCACCAGCTCATTTCACTTCTCTTCTACTGGGGAAATGACACTGATCCCATATGACTTCTCGATGTTGTTCGGTTTGTGAGTTAGGGGTAGCGACCTAGTCCTTTTCGATCTATACACGATTCAGTGGAGATATGCACAGCTTCAGCTTCTCGGGGCTATCCCAGACACTACTGGCCACGGGATAGTGCTCTACGGCTGGTTCTTGGAGCAATTCTTCGGCACACAATCAGCCACTGTAGACGAGGTTGCCCAGTACACCCGTGGCTTTCTCATATATCTTCTCGGTACTACCCTGTTTGCAAATAGGGAAAATACTGTGGGATTATATATTCTAGAGGCACTGGTACATCTTCCTAGGGTGGCAGATTACAATTGGGGTGGCGCAGGTCTGGCCACCCTATATTACTACATGAGCTTCGTCTTCCACCTTAAGGTGGATTCACTCGGCGGCTATTGGAGGGTTTGGGAGGTACACCCTACACACACCTTTCTGATATGCTTGAAATTATGTTCATTGTTGCATTTCTTGCTTATCTAATCCGTTTTCTCATGTCATCTGTCTGCCTTTGGTTTGCAGCTTTAGGTCTACACATATTTCACTTCATTGGCTCTAGTTCCAGTCAGGCCGATCGAGTTGTCTGTACCCAGCTCTCGGTACTACAACTTGCAGTTCGAACAACATTGCCTTGTAGATCGCACCTTCCCATATTTTAGCCGCTTCTTTGACACTATCACAGCAGATCAGGTATTGCACTATTTCCCACGCTATATGGTCACTCTTATACTGTTGTACTGTACTATATTGCCATTTTCATACTACACCGACTTTCGACATTGCACTACTTCTGATACCATAATGCCATTCTAACATTGCACTGATAACTGACACTGCACTGATTTTCTCGTACTACACTGATATTTGACACTGCACTGATTTTCTCAGGTTGACTGGCACCCTTGGGCAGGCATTCCCCAAGTCCTGAGGGCGACCTACACCGCTCCCTGGCATGCTTCCATGATGAGAATCCTGTTTGAGGGCCTTTTTGGCTGGGCATACTACCTAGAAAAGAGATTTATCGACCAAACGTAGGGCGTTGTTGACCCTGATATTTCACATCCTCCTCTTGCCGGCATTAGAGTCATAGATGATTTATAGGATGGTCCTGAGCTTGACCTCTTGATGATAGGTGAGGACAGTGATAATCACCATGAGCTTGGTGGCTTTGCGATTTTCTTACATATTCGGGTGATGGCACCTTTTACTCCAGGCGTGGCTCGAGCTGTGCTAGAGGTTGCTGCTGCTCCTGTTGTTGGGGTTGGCGATGCGCTCATTAGAGATACCCCTGCCGTTGCTCCCATTCCTGGGTTGTCTGTGCTTCCCGCTGAGATCGTATACATGCGTCCAGATAGAGTGATCAAGCAGATCTCACTTGAGCCCATCGAGGAGAGGGACCGCAGACTTGTGTTTGCCCTTGGTGTTGAGCAGGTACACTTTCTTTTTATGCTAGTCCATTCTGCACTTTAGCTTATTCTTAGCCATTACTGTTCACCGTTCAATTACTTCAATTCTGCTTTTCTTAGTTTCTGTTCTTTTGTAGATTCCCCGGGCATACGGTGACGAGCTCCTTCGGATGATCAACCGACTACTCATCATGGTACGAAGAAGGTAGACTGTCTTAGTCACCCATGGGATTGAGCTACATTCTGTGTGTAGCCTACTATCATTGCCATACTGTACACTTCTGATCACTCTATCTGATAGCTGATATCTTTTTCAGCTTGAGCTGGCGCCGACAGTACTTGCTGGACCTTCCGCAGCCAATAGGCAGAGACGAGACCTAGTGAGAGGCCGAGGAGGCACTAATTGAGGGAAAGGCCGAGTGAGGCAGCGCTCGCCTTCTGAGGAGTCTTTTGACAGGTCCACGACCCCTGAGGATGAGGGAGAGGAGATTGACTTGTAGTCGAGCAGCCCCAGTGATGACAGTGATGCACCTCTTCCACAGCCAAGAAGGAAGAGAGCAATGATGGGCTACTGATGACGATGATGATTTTGCTTTACTTTGCTTTTGCTTTCATTTTGTTATGTAGTTATAAAACTAGCTTCGGATAGACCTTTTGTTTTTTAAAAACTTTCTTTTGTTTTGGTTGTGTAAGACGATGATCGGGGTTGGGCTTGCCAGTTATGAAAGGCAAGTTTTGTTGAATGATTTCTTTGCCCAATATGATGAACTGCATTACCCTTGCATTTGTAACCTTCGAAATTGTGAATGCTTTGCTCTTGAATTGATTCATGAACCAAGTAATGACTTACAATCAGCCAAAACATAAAATACAAATCGATAATAGAAAAACAAAATGAAATCAACTCGAAAAAGCTAACAAACACTTGGTACAAACAAAACAAAACTCAAAAGTAAAATTAAACTCCATTCGAACAAAGGTCAGGTTTTGCTGCAACAGAGCGGCACTAGGCCAACATTAAGACCCAGCGGACCTTCACTGATGCACGATCGGCTATCATTGATGCACAAATGGCCATCAGTGTGATGTCGGTCAGTGCTGTCCAGCTGTCATGCGTTGCTCCTTCTCAGACTCAATAAATAATGCTCCCATGCTATTTTTCTGGCAAACTCACAAGTCCTGATATTTTGCTCTCAAAATGGAGATATTATTTGTTAGTGGGCTTCAAGACTGGATAGCCGCTTTGGGTGGCTCGGAAAAGATGAATTTCTGTGGCTTCAGCTGAAATGCCCTTTTTCCTTTGAGCCGCACTTCTCTTTGATTTTCGTTCCTTCATGCCGCAACTAGATCCTGGAACCCAATCACACATGTCTTTAGCTTCGAGGGACAAGAAATATGCCCGACAATTGAAGAATTTCAGGCATTAATGGAATCCTGGCAGGATGAGGAAATCATACCTCAACCCCGCTTTGGCCACGTCCAAGCTTTGGGATGGATGTGTGGGCTCACTCTACACGAGGTTCGATCTTTGGTCCATAATAAAGAACTGGATATTCCGATGCTGATTCATCGATTTTCTGACGTTGGTGACCAAGGCGACCTTTTTTGGTGGGGTTTTAGGCAACATGCCCTTTGCCTATGTATGTTGGTTTATTTATTTTTTGCCCCCAATTTTGGTAGATCCACCATTCAACTAATTGAAGTGGCCCAAGGTTTGAAAGAAGGCAAGAGTTGCATTGGCTTGGTACTGGTCGAGACTTTGATGGGCTTAGACGCCTTCCATCGGTGAGAGACGACCAAATTCGTAGAGAGTCCACTACTTCTTTAGGTAATGTTTCCCACCCTTTCTAATACGTATTTCTCACCCTTCTTTAGGTAATCTCTTGGCACTCATGCTCTGTTTTTCTCTCAAAGCTCTTTTCTCACTTTTTCTCTCAACATACATCTCTTTTCCTTCATCTCTTCCCAGGTGTGGCTTATGGATAAGCTGAAGGTAATGAATTCTTGCCTTGCATACTCAGCTCGAGCATACTTTTTCCACCAACAGCTAGTGGATTTCCCGAATGAGGGATGGTGGTGCCACTGGATGTGAAACATTGCTTGGCGTTGCCCTTGGCTCACTTTATACGAGGTTCTCCAACATTGCTCACTCTGCACGAGGTTCGATCTCTACCTGAACTTCGTGTAGAGTGAGCAATGTTGGAGATCAATGGAGATCAAGGTTAATAAAAGAAACTTTGATTTGTATCGAGAGTTTGAGAACTTTGTATTGAAATCAATGAAATTAAAGTTGTGAGCACTGAAAATTTCCTTTTGGTCCAAAAATGATCTAAGTTGTAAAAGGTAAAATTTGACCAAAATCAACTTTTATCAAAACTTTTCAAAACTGTTTTCGATAAGGATCACCACTTGACACACATGAAATCTACCCTCAAGATGTACAACCTCAAATCTGAAGATCACAAATTGCCCCTTGATTGCATAACACTGCTCAGCATTATAACTAGCTTCAGAATAAGCATCACAACCAAACTTTCAGATAAAGAACAGACAAAGATGACCTGATTAGCCACATGGACAGGACAGTGGATTTGGAGGTGTTTACGGCCGAACTTTAGGATGAAGTTGCCTACGTATCCCGAAGATAGGAATCAGGCCTTACGTAGTTCGGTTCAGGTTCACTTGAGTACTAACACTCTCCTTTTGCGCTCTAACTTTTGCCAAGGCCACCTTTCAGGGTTTTTAAGCTTGCGAGCTTAGTTTTTCTTTATTTTTAATTTTTCCATGCTGTAACTTTTGCCTAGGTCGCCCTTCCGGGTTTTTAGCCTAGCGAGCCTCTCAAGGATAGTATTTCTTCAACTTGTCCATGTTAATCGGTTTGGAAAATTCTAGGCCATCCAGGTCCATGAGGATAACAGCTTTACCCGACCAGATAGTTTTGATGATGTAAGAACTAGTCCAATTGGGTCTGAACTTGCTCCTAGGGTTATGAATGGGAGCTCGGCTGTCTTTCAGCACCAAATCCCCTTCTTTGAGATTCTGGGACTTAACCTTCTTATTAAAAGCCCTAGCAATCCTGCGTTGATAACCTTAAACATGGTATAGTGCTTTCAGCCTTCTCTCATCAAACAACATCAATTCTTCGAACCTGCTCTGTTGCCAGTCCACCTCTGCTGTTTGACACTCAGCCATCACTCGCAGTGGCGAGACTTCTATTTCGATTGGTAGAACAACTTCCATCCCATGGACTAGAGAGTAAGGAGTTGCCCTTGTAGACATCCAGATTGAAGTTCTGTAGCCCCAGAGTGCAAATGGCAACTTGTCTGGCCAATCCCTATAGGTCTCAACCAGTTTTTACAGAATATGCTTGATGTTCTTGTTGGCGGCCTCAACAGCTCCGTTGGTTTGCGGCCAGTAAGTAGATGACTTATAAAAAGCCATGTTGTATTTCTCTAACAAGTCGATCACTTCTTTCTTCAAATGGGAACCATTATCTGAAATAATCTCGTTTGGGACTCCATAATGAGAAATGATATTGTTTCGGATGAACTTAGCCACATGTGCTGTTGTCAACACTGCATAAGGCTGAGCTTCCACCCACTTCGTGAAGTAATCAATTACCACCAGAATGTATGCATGCCCATTTGACCCTTTTGGTGTGACTGCGCCGATGACGTCGATTCCCCAGACTGAGAAAGGCCACGGTGAAGTCATGTTGTACAGCTTTGACGGCGGGATGTTCAGGAGATTAGCATGAATTTGGCATTTATGGCATCGTTGGAGGAGACTAGTAGTAACCCTGCCAGAGAATCTTTCAGGCTAACATAACTCCATTCATAAGCACTCCGTACTCTTCTCCATGGATGGCCTCCATTAGGCGCTTTGATTCCTCTGCTTCGATACACAACTTGTACATTCTCAGATGACCCATCTTGTACAGTTTACCTCCGCAGATGAAAAATTGAATGACCATCCGTCGTATTGCCCTCTTATCCTTGGCATTTGCCCCTGGTGGGTAAACCTACTTTTCCAAGAAGTTCCAGATATCATAGAACTAAGGGTTTTGATCTTACGCTTCATCTATTGCGATGATAGTCTCGTAGGCCAGCGTATATCGCTGCTCAATGATGATCAGACACATCTAGACTCCAAGCGGGATGTCTATCATAGAAGATAGAGTTGATAAGGCATCAACGAACCTGTTGTTCTCTCTTAGTAGATGCATGAAAGTCAGCTTCTCTAACCTAGGAATCAAAACGTCAAGGGTTTGGTGATAGATCTTCATCTTTTCTTCTTTGACCTTCCAGTCACCATTCACTTGAGACACAACTAGGTTCAAGTCCCCGATGATGTCCAACCTTTTTGCCCCTAGTTCCAAGGCGACTTCCAAGCCAGCAATACGCGCCTCGTATTTTGCTTCATTATTGGATACCTTGAACCGGAGTTTGAAGGCTAAAGGCATATGGAATTGTCGGGTGCTATCAGCAACACACCTATCCCGTAACCGTACTGATTAGACGCTTTGTCAAAGTACATTGTCCAAATCTCTTCCTCGACTTGCAAAATAGCTTCATCTGGGAACAAGTATTCTACCGCTTCATCCCCTTCTACTGGGTGATCTTCCAGGAACTCTGCTACTACTCTCCTCTTGACCGACTTACGAGTGACATAATTCAGATCAAATTCGGAAACGAGAAGCAACCAACGGGCTAGCCTACCCGTAAGCGCTGGTTTCTCAAAGAGATATTTGATGGGATCTAATCTCAAAACTAGAATTACAGAGTGAGCTAACAAGTAGTGCCTTACCTTCCTGGTAGCCCATACCAAGGCTAAGCAAGCGTTCTCCAGCGGGGTGTAACGGGTCTCGTAATCCAGCTTTTTCTTACTCAAGTAATAGATAGCTTTTCCACCATATCCTCAAATTCCTGAGCAAGCATGCATCCCATCATTGTGTTTGTGACTGACAGATACAAAATCAAAGGCTTCCCTAGCTCTGGAGGCGACAACACAGGTGGATTCTAAAGATACTGCTTGATCTGCTCAAAAGCGAATTGACATCGATCATCCCATCGGAATTTCTTTCCTTTCTTCAGGAGACCAAATAGTGGTTCACAAGTCAAGGTTAATTTAGAAATAAACCATCTCATGAATTGCACTTTACCTAGAAAGCCTTGCACCTCCTTTTTAGTCCTTGGCAGTGGCATTTCCAAGATGGCCTACCTCGATGCCTCTCTGTGTGATCAAGAAACCTAGCATTTTCCCTGCTGTTACGCTGAAAGTACATTTCTATGGATTCAACCTCAGTTTGTATTCTCTGATCTGTTGAAACAATTTCTTGAAGGCGGTGTAGTGGCCCTCTCTTTTCTTGGACTTGACAATCATGTCGTCCACATGCACCTCGACCTCTTCGTGGATCATATCGTATAGAATAATTGTTGTAGCCCTTTGATAGGTAGCCCCTGCATTCTTCATCCCAAATGGCATCACTTTGTAGCAGTAGGTTCCCCATGGCGTAGTGAAAGCGGTTTTCTCTCTGTCCTCAAGTGCCATCAAAATCTGGTTATACCCGGAAAATCCGTCCATGAAGGAGAACAATGCATGACCTACGGTGAAGTTCACTAATTCATCAATGTGCGACAAGAGAAAGTCGTCCTTTGGACTAGCTCTTTCAGATCTCTGAAGTCCACACACACTCGAATTCTGCCATCTTTCTTCGGTACAAGGACGATGTTGGCCAACCAAGTTGGATACTCAGCTACTAGTAGGAACCCTGCGTATGTTTACTTGGTGACCTCCTCCTTAATCTTCAAAGCTCAATCCAGGCGTATTCTCCGTAACTTTTATTTGATGGGTTGGGCCTCGGGGTCAAGAGGGATCCGATGCTATACAATCTCAGGATATATTCTAGGCATGTCTTCGTAGGACCACGCGAAAACAACTTTGAAATCTTTTAATAAAGCGACTAAGCGCTCGCACTCCTTCAAAGACAACGTGGACCCAATCTGGACCAAACACGGATCCTTCTCAGTATCCACTTTAAAAGTAATGATTTCATCAACAAGGGGTTTTCTAAACCACTCCTCCTTTCGATTAATTAAAATTTTCAAAACCAGAGAAATTCATTCCTCTTTGTTTTCATCAAAATTTTGAAAATCATGATCAATGCAATGAACAAGAGGCACCGAAAAATACTCAGAATCGGCAGTGGCATTCTCATTCACAAGGTCAAGCTCATCTAGTTCTTCGGTTACAACTAACTCAAAGGAAAAAGAAAAGGATGACCTGGACAAAATCTTGGCATCTGGGTTATCAATCCTAGGAATACCGGACCTAGGCTTGGAGGAACCAGAATCTGATTCCGAGTCCATAGACTCTATGGAATCAGATTCTGGTTCACTACCTGACTCAGAACTGCTAGACAGGTAACCCTCCTCCAGTTGCCAAACGAGAGATGGTGCGTCAGATGCATCCAAAATACTACTAGAAGGGTTCACACCCGGCTGGTCCCAGATCATGGAAATGGTCAGGTTATCCCCCAAGGTCTTTAGGTCGATCAGAGGATCCAAAAGGAGACATGCCAGTGCTGCTCCTACTTCGAGTTCGCTACTTTGGAATCACTTTCTATGCTCCGCTTAGCTTTAGCAGTCAGTTCAACCTGCTCTTCGGTATCACTGTCTTACAGTTGCAAGTCGAAGAAAATTTCAAAACCAGGAATCTGCTGCCTCTAAGAATTGAACCAATGTTTGGGGATATCGCAAAATGGGAAGTCTTCACCCTCCCGAACAAAATGACCATTCAGGGTCCCTCAGATTGGTCTGTGCCCAAGTTCATAGTGCTTCCTGGTCTGCTTAGCTCTAGCTCTACCAGCCATCTCTTTTGCTTTCCTAACCCAATCCTCTTTGGTGGGTGTATAGCTATGACCAAAGGCATGCGAGTTATGTGCCACATCGGCCAATGCAGTAACACCCTTCTGACCACTTCTACCCAACCTCATTCCTGGCACATGTTGAAGCTTTTTCGTGAAGTAGATTGATTGGGTGCTGACATACAAGCCCTTATCAGCTGCCAAGATGGTTTGCACTATTCGGGCCTCAGCTAGAGTGAACTCAGAAAGAAAATACATCCTCTTCGCCATGAACAATTTCTAGCACAGGCGTAGTTACCTCTGGTGGAGGTTGTATAGATGAATTTCCAAACACAATAGTCACCCCTTCCCATGGGGGTATTTCAGCGTTTGGTGGAGGGTAGAGGAGACAACTTTTACTTGGTGCAGCCACGGCCTTCCTGGCAATAGATTGAAAGTGGCTGGCACATCCAGGACATGAACTCGATATCCTGTTGAGCTGGGCCCACTTGAACTCTGATTTGTACTGTGCCCATCAACTCTCTGCTGGTGTTGTCATACGCCCGAATCACCTGGGCTATAGGCACGAAATCTGCTTGTGTCAGACTGATGGCATAGGTTGTACGAGATGGACAGAAGTTGATTGCTGACCTAGTATCGACCAATAGCACTGGCACCCACTTTTCTCTGCACTCCATTGATATGTACAAGGTTTATTATGTGCTGAGCCTTCTGGAGGTAGTTCTTTGTCTGAGAAAGTTAAAGTTGGTGCAGCACCTCCCAGGAAGACCAATCCAACTAGCTGTTAATGAGTTGTGTCAATGGACAATTTGGCTTTATCCATTGCTAATAGCACAACCTGTTAGTGTACGTGAGAAGCCATGAGTGGACCCCAGATTGAAATATTGGCCTGGATTTTGTTTAACTGTTTCAGCACCGCTTCTTGCTCCAACTGATTTTCCCTCTGCTTCTCTACCTCTTTGACTTTCCCAGAGGCTTCAGCTTGATCGAAATGTGGCGGCTTGAAATACCATCCACTTCTCTTTATGTGGTCAACCTCTTTAGAGTATTAAGTGTTTTCTGGCAATTTTTCACCCTAATCTTCATTGGTGTGAGCCAAAAGCAGATCATCATCTTCCCACCATGCACCACCGACAGCCGACAAACAATTGTCTGACTCCGGGCTAATCATTCTCTCATCAGAAATATCCCCTGTAGGGTGTTCAGCTATTCCAACTTCATGCTTGTTTTGATCCCTTTCTTTTTCAAACCACTTTAACGCGGCTTCTTGCTCTATATCAGCGGTACTCACGACGCCTAGTTCTTGAGCTAAATTCTTAATACCGGTGCCCTCCGACAGCTTCCCCTTGTGTTTGGCCATTTCGGCCACTGCAGCTATTCTTACTTCCATTTCTTCAAGTTTTGGTTACGTTTCTTCCTCTCGGTCGAGTTCATCACTAAGCCACCTGGAGTTATCTGTCGACTCATTAAGATCAAACCAGTCAATCTGCACGTCCCCCCTGATCTTGTTCATTGTAGAGCTGCAGATTGTCTAAGTCTTCTTCTAGCTCTGCTAGATCATCCATACCTTGGCTTGGGCCATCCTCTCGAACAACATTAACCTCCGTTGTTGTCGGTAATTCCACTTCAGGCCTAGCTTGATCCACTAGCACAATATAATAGCATAGGTCATAAACCCCCTCAGATACTTTCGCAGAGCTCTCAAGCAATGGACTGGCATTCTCTTCCAAGGCTAACTTCCTTCCTTCTACCATTGTCACCACCACGGGTTCAGGTTATAGAGTAGAAATGTTCATCATGCACAAGTCCGTGCTTTCAGGGATGAACACAGCCGGTTTGGGTAAGTGAAAAGGGGTAATGTATACACTGGGGTCATAGAGGATGGCCAGTGTCTGTATTAGATTTAAGTGCCGGGGTGAAGGAACTTCGTTGTGGGCTGGAAAAGGGTTGGTGGTACATTTGGCTTTTGGGGTGGTGCTATTACCTTGTTATCAATGAAATCTTGAATCTCATGACGCAACCTATAATAATGGTCAGTGTCGTGATCGTACTACTGGTGAAAAACATAGTATTTAGCCGGGTTGTGTTTAGGTGGGAGAGGATAGGGTAGTGGGCGTTGTTCTAACAACTTAAGATGCCTCTTTTTGATCAGCACCCCCAGGGCTTTGGATAAAGGCATATAGAGCAGGGTAAAGACCTTTTGAGATCGGGCCTAGTTGTTTGAGGTTTGTTTTGTGGATTTGTACTGGCAAATGGGTTGGCAGTCTTGGCTATAGTGGCGACAATATTCACATTAGATGGCCACGCAGTTGTGCTTCCACTGGTGGTTGCATTGGAGCTGCATGTAAAAGGCCTCTTGACCTGCTCCTTCGCATCAGTTATCAACCCCTGTTTCATTACATCTTCAATCTGAACTCCTATCTCGTGGAGCTCAGTGAATGTGAACAACGAAAAGACAATCATCGTCAGTAATAATTTTCCTTGCAGATTGCGAACCACAATCTTAATTTGATCCTTCTTGGATGGCCTGGTGGTCATCATCGAAGCCTTGGCCCTCCACCTTGATGCAAAATCTGAGAAGCCCTCCTTTGGCTCCTGATGGGTTGTGTCAAGATCACGGGTTGTGACCTCGATCTGGGTATTGTAGGAGTACTGTCCGATGATGGCCTCTACCATTTCCTCCCAACTCTGCTTCACAGAGTCTTCGAGTTTTGCATACTAGATAGCCACTATTCTTGACAAGCTCCAGTCGAAAAGCGACAACTTTTGAAGTCTGGTAAGGCCCATTGGTCACAGGATATCAGAGAGCAACCGTAAGTGAACCATGGGATCCCCAGAGCCATCGAACCGGTCGATATGAGGCAATTTGAACTGGTCCGGCAAAGTTACTGAGGAGTTGGTGTATCCATCCTCGATGTCAGGGATTGCGTTGGTGGAATGGGGTCTACCATGTTGCCCCGATTCTGAACCTGAGCATTAGCAGGGATTCTAGGTACTAGGATACCCACCGGAGATGCATGGAAAGTAGAAGCCGCTGTTTGCTGTGGCTGCTGTTGCTGCAGCCTATTTATCACTTCTGCTTGGTGGGCTGTAACTTCAGCTTGGCGGCAGCATCTTACTACATGGTTTCCACTATCTGTTGGAGATGCCAGATCAAGTCCTCTACACTAGCTGCAGGGTACTGAGTCATCTGAATAGACGAGTAATCTTTTGCTGGCCTAGGTGAAAAGATTGTCCCTAACTTGATGCAGGTGATTGCTGGACTGGTGAATTATACCTAACCCTCATCCGTCTCGTAACCGGTGGGCGTGAAACAAACACTGGTTGTCTCCTGACAAGATCCCTGGATCTGTAAAGTTTCCTTACACGGGTCTAGAGTGCTTGAGAGGTAATAGAACTGTCCGAAGCAATTGTGCTAAACTACCTTGCAAAAAGAAATAAAGCAAAAAGAAAGCGAAAATCAAAAATCGCACAGTACCTCAGCTCAGATACTAACAACACACAGTTGTAATCATAAGCTGTAGAACTGCACTCAACACGGATTTCTACCCCCAAATCTGATACCCAAACTTGTCTGTGATACACACATTCACGTAGAGTTTCACTCTAAAAGCACATACCAGTTAAGTATGTGCTTTTAGAGTGACCCTGCACACATTCCTATAGGCAGCATCTTACTACATGGTTTCCACTATATGTTGGAGATGCCGGATCAAGTCCTCCATACTGGCTGCAGGGTACTGAGTCATCTGAACATGCGAGTAATCTATTGCTGGCCTAGGTGAAAAGATTGTCCCTGACTTGATGCAAGTGATTGTTGGACTGGTGAATTATACCTAACCCTCATCCGTCTCGTAACCGGTGGGCGTGAAGCAAACACTGGTTGTCCCCTGACAAGATCCCTAGATCTGTGAAGTTTCCTTACATGGGTCCAGAGTGCTTGGGGGGTAACAGAACTGTCTGAAGTAATTGTGCTAAACTACCTTGCAAAAAGAAATAAAGCAAAAAGAAAGCAAAAATCAGAAATCGCACAGCACCTTAGCTCAGATACTAACAACACACAGTTGTAATCATAAGCTGTAGAACTACACTCAACACTGATTTCCACCCCCAAATCTGATCCCCAAATCTGATGCCCAAACTTGCCACTGATACACACATTCTTGTAGAGTTTCACTCTAAAAGCACATACTAGTTAAGTAAGAGCGAAAAACACCCCTATGATGGGGTACGGTTACCCTATCCTAGTTTTGTCAGGAACTAGGGTTCGCTACTCAAGAAATGCAATTTCACACAATCCTATATTTGGGTAAGCAACTTGTCCTAGTTTGGAATAGTCCCTACGGCTTTCGATATGCAACTAGGCCGATTGGTCAAAATGGGTACCTCAGTAAGACTTCCTAATATACCTCTCACACCTAACACTGAGAAGTGAAAAGAGGATCAAACAGTACAACGGTAGTCCACATCCAAGGGTTGTGTTCCCATCGTGGCAGAGCCCACAACCGGTCAGCCTTTTGGCAAGCTTTTCTAAGCAAGCCTCCGGTAAACCGTCCAGGAACAGTAGATGGCAAACACAGTGACTTAGGTGCACCAATGCAAATGTAAATGCAAAGAAACACATAAGTGTAGACAAAATGTCATATCATGAGTTCGAGTCAAGTTCTTTAAATCCCTAGCGGAGTCGCCAAAACTATTCATCAAGTTCGTCAAGTTCTCTGTATCATCTTCAACCACTGCTTCTTTTTCAACAAAAATTACACTGCGGGCCACACACCAAGGGCCGGTCATGCATCAATTTGGTGCAAAGCTCTGTTTCTGTGCTTTGAGGTGAAATTAGTGCAGATAGGGCATTTTCAAACTTTATTTGTCCTTCCTTCCTTCTCTATCATGGGAAATCCTCGAGAGTGGGTTGGAATTGATTCCAAAACCATCAATGAGCAATATGATTGCTTGATGATCTCATATTCAATTTTGGATAAAAGTTGATAAAAATGCAAAGAATAGGACCACCCCTCCCAATTGTCATAGCATAAACTCAAAAAGGAAGGTTGCAACGCTTCAAGAATCATCAAAATGCTATGAATTAACATGTGACGACTATTGACACAAGTAACTTGGCAAAACGTCTGGCCAAGTTGAAGCAATTTTAAGCCTTTTTCTTTAAGTGTGTTGATCCAAGTTTTAAACCAATTTTAGTATGCCTTGCCATTTTTTAGTCCATTTGTCCATGGTGATGTTTAAAGTCCTCTAAACAAGAAGTAATGTCAAACAAGAGGTTCTTCTAAAGCATGAGAGAAAGCCACACCGTTGGCAATGAATCTTTGGAAAGTTTAAGCCCTTAAGGGGGAATCTTTCTTACATGATTCGAACAACCTCAATTGGTTGAAATCATTCTCAAGTATAAAAGAGACGAATGACTGATTAATTATTAAACTTAGACTCCAAACATGGAAGTGAATAAAGAAAGCATAACAAGTAAGAAGTATGCCAATTTATGAGATCACAAATGTACAAAACAAGGCACGACCCAATTGAAAAGGCTTTGAAAAGCTCAAAACAACCCTTAATACATGGAAAACAGAGGTAGAAGATGCATGAAAAGAGCTTGTAAAGCTAGACAATGAAGAAGAGAATTAAAGCTAGTACGCAAGAATAAGGAGGGGTGGCTAACCCTTTCACTTTTAAAGCTTTAAAACATGGTTTTTAGCCATTTTAAACCTCTGAAAATCATTGTAAATAACAATGGAAAAGAGTGGAAAAGAGAAGGTTTGAGTTATAAGTAAAGGGATGGAAAGAGCTTTCGGTAACTCTTCAAACCCAACTCCAATCACTTCAAATAAGCTCACAACAATTCAAAACAGCAAGAACTATGAAGTAAGTGAAAGAAAAGAGAGTAGGATAGAAGAAAACAAGCTTATACCTTTGAAAGGGGTAGGCTTGTTATTGATAATTCAAACTTGGTTTCAACCCACTCTCAAGTTTGAATTATGCTTCTCCAAGATCAACCAAGGCTCTAGGGTGATGATACAAGATTGTATATGGAGTATAGAGATGGTATACACAAGCTAGGTTAGCTCAAATCTTACTTGCAATGGAAGAAGAAGGAGACAAGAGCTCTCAAGGCGTATATATGACTTCTAGATTTTTGTTCAACCCTCAAAACAATCCTAGAGCTTCTTTTTTTATAGAATTTGAGCTCAAAAGGTGATAAATATCTTCAAAGATGGATAGCTGGCGGCCTCCCGCCCAGAACAGTGTTTATCACCATCGAGGGTCAGCCGACCATTCATAGCCACGGCCGGCCATCACTGATGCACGGCCGGGCCTTGATGGCCTCCTATTTTTTTTGGCTCAAACTCAGCTCGGGGTGGGAAAAGGTTCAAAAATAAAACTCACAGGTTCAAACAAGTTAAATGTTGAAGATTTGAGGTTATTTCGAGAGCCTGATTGAATCCGAGTCGCTGCGAATTCACAATTCAACTTTCATCATTGAGTGTATTGAACCAAGCGTCTAAGTCTTGCGGGTGGTCAAAAATGGGGTGTCTACAGATACCAAACCTTCGGGTACTGGGTTTGGGTCTCAAAAAAGTGGTGTAAGAGCAATGATATTTCTTTAAAAGAATTTATTTAAAACCAAAAACATTGGAGCATAGGACATGTGCATAATTAGGAAATTGGATAGGAGTGAATAGTACCTTAACATTTATTTATTTATTTATTTATTTATAAATTTATGTGAGTTCTAGTATTTATGCAAATTTACTAGATAGAAATGAATAGGAACCTTCGACGATTAATAGTAACCACAAAGATGAATAGTACCTCTAGCTATAAATCATATCTACGAATGAAAAATGCCCGCAAGATGAATAAAGACAAATGAGGGTGAATGGTAGGTTCCACGATGAATAGTACTACCGGCAATGAATAATCCCATGGAAAAAAAAAGAGGTGAATTGCGTACTATTGTGGTGTTTGGACAATATCATCATCAGGGATTGATTTTGTTTTGAAAATTGTTTATTATCCCTCTTCAATCACTACTTTGTTAGAAGCAATGAAAAACTGTGGGGATAAGTGTAGACGTCTCCCGAACGTCCCGGGAGGGAATCCCGTTCTGTTCATTTGGGGCTCACTACAGTTCGAACTCAAATTGTCACGGTTCTTAATCTGTTCTCACAATGTGCAATGTGAGATTGATAAATCACCAAAGAGTCCAAATCCGGCAAATCGTTTTTGAAAACAGATTGTTTTGAAAGAAGTGCCAAACATGGACTGCTTTGCCAGATACAGAGTCACCACCTAAATATTTTTTTATGGGGGAAGTTAGGAAACCCTGACTCGTTTGCTTAAGGCCACGTGTCCGTCATCACCAAAGTTGCCTCGGCTCGGGAACTTGGCTACGATTGGGGAAGGTCAGCTATGAGCACCCCTCTCGCCCGATCCGAAGATCGGCCTCTACTAACCATGATATCTTGTTTTGAAAACGTTATGTGTTCTTATTCCGATTAATTAGCTAATCTTACTATGTGGTGCGCACAGCACAAAAGTATAGACTAGATCGCCTAATTTGGAACAAAGCATCGCATATCCGTTTGTTTGGAAAATGGTTTGAAATTTACTACTCACGAGTAGGCTAAAACACGGATTTACAATGAGTTGTTCCAACTCAAACAATCCAACCTTCACCCACAGGCTTTCAGGCAGATATATCACATAAGCACATAGCCACATGGTAAGTATGCTGTCATGTTAACATTCACACTCATGCGAGATGCTAAAGCATAAATACTTACAGCGTACTCCGAGCCAAAACAGGAAACTTGTTAGCAATCGAATGTATGATCCAAGTCCATGTTAAGTGGCTAATGCATCGCATACAAAATGCAATCTAGAATAGGCTCGACCAATCCTAGGATGGCGTATGGAATGCAACAAGTAACACGTATTCAAGTTAGATTTGAAATATTATGCAGTTAGCATGATGCGCCGAGCCCGGTGCGTGCATTACAAATGAATGGATGCACGCATGCATAGCATAAAGTATGCTAAATTAAATATGACCTAATACTAACCATCAAAAGCAGGTAAGTAAAAGGGAGAAAGAAGTGGGGGTTGGAAGACATGTACACACGCACCCACACTTATTATACATTCGCCCTCGCTCGGAGGGACCAAAAGAATATACAAATTAATTAACCTACAAGCTAATTAATTAAATTATACAACACTTAACTAATTAACGAATCAATTAAGCTATTGAAAGCAATAAAGGGCCTCGGGAAGAGGGATGCATGCATACTCGGATTGGCTTCGCTCGGAAATCCAATGCCATGCACAAGCTGCCTCTGTTTACCCTGCTCTGCTCCTCTAAAAATTGCACAATTCCCAAGGAACACTCTCCGAACACTGTGGAGGGTCACCGGCCAAGGGAGAATACCACCGGCCATAAGGTAATGGTCATCGACCATTTATTAAGCTCTCGGCCATCCATAATTGGTCGATCGGCACTATATTCAGTCGACCGGCCAAATTTGTCTGCAAAAACCTGTTTTGACAGCAGCAGAGGGCAAAACATGGCATGGCAGTGTATTTCAAGCAAATGTATGCATCAACACCCTCCTTATCATGTTCATGACTCAAAGGAGGATGGTCTGCGGCCCTTGGACCACCAATCGCGCATTTCAATATGTGATGGCCCAATATGCCAAGTTGTGCATTTTGATTTCAAATGAAATGCAAACCAAATAAACACATAATGCCCAACCTCTATCACTTGATCAAGAGGCAAGGCATGCATGTCAAATGCAACCTAAGCATGTTAGCTAAGTATGCAACATGAGCATGCAAGCAAGAATGTGCACTAGGCACTTAACCTAAGCAAACAAGCATGCAAGGCATGGAACAACTATGCTAATGACAAGCATACAAGATGCAATCAAAACATGCAAGTATGCAAGACGTATAACATGTTAAGCAACTTGACCAAAGAAATGCATGCCAAATGCAAAGTGTTTCACGCATGCCATAACATGCGATAGGCCAAATATGCAACAACACACAAGGCAAGCAAGTGACCACATGCAAGGGAGGGACTTACACCAAGATGGACAGCTCTCTACTAGGTCCAAAACAGTGGCCAAATGCCGAGGAAACGAGGGCCAAAGCACATACAATCATGCATGCAAACATGGTCCAACACTTAGGCACATGGAAGCAACTTTTAAGCATACTTAAAAGGGGATAAACATGGACATATGGCAAGCATACTAAGCTCTGAAATAGTGTTATAAAAGGTGCCAAACCAAGTAAACAAGACTAGCCAAGCATGCAACTATGGTCCAAGGCCTAAGGCTCATCAAAGGGGTATTCAACTACACTTAGCAAAACCAAACATGACATGATTTGAACAACCAAAATCAGAGTTTTAGCATGTTAAAACAAAGCCGAAAAACACATTGACATGGCATCCTAGAGGCCTAAACATGATGGCATACGCAATGGCACATTCATGGAGCATGAAACACAAACCCTCTACGGCCTTACAGGAACATCAAATGCAAGCATACGAGAATCCCATGGGGACTGAAATGACATGTTAAGTGGTTCCGAACCATTGAAATGATGCAAACAATGCATGCTCAACACTCTCAACACTCACACGCCCAAGGCTAACAAGCCAAAATGCGAGGTGGCTATAAAAGGCATGTCATAGATGGCCAAAACAACCACAAACAGACCTTAGGCATACTAAAACATGCACAAAAGATTCACAAAGCTAAGCCAAAACAAGTAAGCATAGTGGTCTAAATGCTAGGCGCATGATAACGCAATTTCATGGCATTACAAGACAAGTATGCAAAGCAAGCATGGTGTGTCCAAACCAACTTAGAATAGAGGTAAAACATGACAAAATAGTACCAAATATCCACTAAGACATGGCCAACATGGTCTTAACAAGAAGCTCACGCATGAGGCTAAAATGGCCAATATTGAAGGCAACAAGGAGAGAGGATGGCCCTCTCCTTCTTAGGACCTTAAAGCTTAGTGGTGAGGAGGCCCAAACAAGGTGGTCCCGGAGCTCACCAAAAATGCACAAAATGGGGACCAAACAAGGCCTAAGAGGGGTCAAACAACCCCAAACAACAAAGTGACCTTAAACAACTATTTAGAGCACTCAAAAACAAGAATTTTAAATGTTATACACTAAACTCAAAAACATATGTAAGGTAGGCAAAAAGACTATGCAAAAATGGGATATTTAAAGGTAAAGTTCTAACCCTTGAAGACTTTCTTCAAGAAGAGTACTCCAGCTGCTTCCTTAGGTCCAAACTAGCTCCAAAACTTCAAGAACAACCTATTCGCTCCTCAGCAACCAAGGTAAGGTGTAGAACTAGGTGTTTGTGCACAAAACTAAGAACAAACGCACACAAAGGAAAGAGGAGAGGGAGATATAGAGATAGATAGATACACTAAGCAAACCCTAATCTCAGAGCTCTCTCTTGAACTTCTAGAACCCTTGAGAAGGGAGGAGAAGGTCTCCTTTTATAGGGGATCACTCTTGCAAAGCTTACAAAACAAACTAAGCAAGAGTGAAATCCCTCCATATATGTGTATGGAGGGGGTGGAAAGTGGGTGCCAGCTAGCACAGCTGGCGCAAAATATCTGCCAAAAGCTGATGCACAGTGGTCGGCCAGCCAAAAATACTAAATTGACCAAATAAATGGCCGATCGACCAAACAGAGTGTCGACCGACCAAACATTTGGCCGATGGCAACAAAACAATGGCCGGTGGCCTCAAGCCATGGCCGGTGAGATGTGGGGATGGCCAACAAGCCATTCCCTGCTCCTCAAAAGCAAAACACAAGTGTTTGGTGCAAAACCAAACACAAAACAGGCAAGTCGAGTGGTCTTGAGGCAAGGCGCGTGGCCGAGACCTCCGAGAACTCAAGATGAACACGAACATGGATGATCACTGAGTGTTCAAACGGTGACGTCCAAGTCTTGAGGACAGTAAAAAACGAAGTATCTACAATAAGTTTTTGTCCCCTTCGATCACTACTTTGTTGAAAGCAAAGAAATGCTATGGGGATATTTTGTTACTAACCAAATTGTTCAAAAGATGAATCAATAAAGTGATTAATGACGGGGCTTATATTTGTATATGTAATAATTAGGAATTATTTCGGTACAGATAGAAATTGTGGACTGGAACAAGTTGAATTAGTAACATGGTTTAAGGAAGATTGAACCACGCTTTGGGTGGACGGCCAACCAATCGTCCAGAAAATTGTCCGAATGGTCGACCAATAGTGGTTTCGTTTTGTGTGCATAGTGGAGTTCTCTAGCAATGTAATAGGACCCTTCAGTCAGCCGGTCAGCCAGGCAGTCGACCAATGTAGATTATGTTTTATTTCATTTTCTTTTTCCTTCCAACAAGTGTAAATTGGTGTGTTGCGCCCGTGGTAGTTTGAATCATGCCTGTGAGTTCTTAGTTGTTCACAGCCGCAGTCTATCTAACCACGCCCACGATGCCGTTGCTTTTAAACACCTTTCCACAAACGATATTATGACATCACACATCCGGAGCTAGTCAAGTATGTGATTCTAACTGCTATGGCATGTCCCCCCAGTTATGATTACTTAGATCAAGGTTTGCATTTAGGTTATTTTTGTTTTGAGTTATACTTTTGGTTCAACATCTAGTTTAGAACTCCTTCAATTTTAACCATTCTTAGTTTCAAAATTCAAAACAAAATATTTTCATGCCCAAGTGTTGTGCCATTGAAGTCATTCAGATTTGTGAAACAAAACTGTTATTATTAAATTTCAGGAATCAAACCCCAATCAAAATTGTAAAAAAGAGAGTTGAAACTATAGATGCCTAACTCCTAAGAAAAAAAAATCAAAGAGAAAATAGTGTCACGAATTTCGGTGTTGTCTCAGATTTTGGCGATGTGCGAAAGCTCGACGACGAAGGTTGAAGGCCAACTGCACTTGCAGATAGGTTCATAGCTCAACTCTATTGCCGATCATCTCACATTAGGATTCATTTTGGGGAACACTTTGAAGCCCCTGCCTCAGGATTTGCACTTGTTGTTTGGTGCTTTAACTCTTTGTTCTGCCTCTTCAACTGATTAATCTCTCGTCGAGCGTCCTGATACATGTACTGAAACAGAGAGAGTTGTGCACTCAATCATTGAACCCCACTCGTTCTGCTTTGCAATATGCGGAACAAATTGGATATTGCAGTCATGGTCTCTATACATGATTTTAGTGTGTAGGAGTTGGCATCGATGTCCAATTGTGCCGCCATCAATTGTTCTATTAACATTGCGGTAAAGGTTGAAACAGGGGTAGGAATACCCTAAGGAGGCTGAGAAGAGCTAGCCTCAGTTATCTTTATCGTAGTTTGGTTGAGGTCAGGGAAGAGGGTAAGAGGATGAGAAGAGGCCATGTCAGAGGAAAATTCAAACTATAATGGACTGAGTTTGGCAGAATTTGGAAGATTGAGGCAAATTTTTGCTCTGCCATTTCCCTTCTAGGCTTTCTTTAAGAAGAGAATAAAGAGGATAATGAGAACAAAGAAGACAAACGAGAGGGCAGTGGGAGAAAATCGAGGGTAGACATATCGTTAGGCGCCACGTCGCAGTTGTGGAATTTGTGGAGACACGGTGCTTGGCACTTTGGGAAAATGAGAGCAATTATGGAATTTGCCGAGACACGGTGCTCAACACTTTGGGAAAATGAGAGAAAGGAAAGAGAGAAGAAGGAAGAAGAAGAAAAAGGAGAAAGAGGCGACTGACGCCTCAATATAAAATAAAATAATAATAATAACTAAATAGTAGGAAATAATTCTATCAGAGTGGATAGTGGAAACGAAAATAAAGCCTTATAAAACAATTTCGAGGATGAAATTTTTAAAGGGGGGAGAGGGGGAAGATTGTAACACCCCGAATAATACCTACTCTAAAATTTATGTGATGATTTATTTTTGAAATACCTAAAGCTAAATTAGTTATCATATAATATCAAATAGTTAAATTGATACTTTAAAACTTATATTTACTGTTATGATTGTATGTGCTATACCAAATAATTCAATTATAACATGTTTTGGGCTATAGTGGAAATATGGGGACTTGGGCAAATTATTGTTTTATAAACCACATGGTTGGCGTGGTGAGCCATGTGGTTTCTCCACATGGCGTGCTGCATAGTGTTGCATAGTGCAGCATAGTGCTACATAGTAAGGATCTTCTCTCCTATAAATAGGTGAGTTGCATGGTAATGAAATCACAAGAATAACAAACGAGGAGAATCTGAGAAAGTGAGCTGAGGTCAAAAGTACGAGTAAACGATCACATTTGAGTTAAGTTGTATTAATTTTGAGCTACCATAAACTGTTTTATCTAAAATATGTTTTGCAAATGATAGTGGTTTTTAAAGTATTATTTGTTAAATGAACCCTATTTGCTTAAAAAGGGAAAACCATGGATGTAACTGCTTCTTCAATGTGTTTTGCACAATCATTTTGTAAGTACCACCATGGAAGTCCCATGCCTTTGAGGACTTAAATAACCATTGGCCCTCTGTATTGTCACTTTATGTGACCCTCTATTGTCATGGATCCACTGACCCTCTGATTCTGGTGTGAAGCAAAGTGTTGTGCGGAGTTAAATGCTACACTATTATGGGAGCCACCTCTAGAATTCGTATGAGCCACCTCTTGAGTGCATACACCTGTTCTCTAGTATGGAGCAAATTGTTGTGTGAAGCTAAGTGTTCCACTATTGTGGGAGCCACCTCTAGAATTTGTACGAGACACCTCTTGAGTCCATGCATCTGTTATGTTTTGTTATGTACCGTGGTTATGATTATTTGCTTATATGATTTCGGTGTTATACTTCCATTATTTAAAAATATTTATATATTTATGTTATCGAACAAATCTCTATTTAGCCCAAATAAGTATCTGTGGCAAATTTAATATTGTTATGCTCTCAGTATAATATTTCTTACTCTGTCATGTGCTTATAGTTGTTTATCACTTTCAGGTAACGCGTCAAGACCGGTGCGTGGGGTAGGCATGAGGCACTTTGTAGTCATAGTTCAACTTGGACAATATAAATGAATAGAAGCTCCAATGCATATATTTTTGTTTTAATTAAATTAAGATTTGGGTGCTTTATTTTTTTTTATTCCGCTGTGTTTTCTTCAGCTATTGTCTTGTTACGATGCCAAACCTCCGGGTACACCGGGTTTTGGTCATGAAAATTTCAATCCGTAGAAGTGCAAAAAAATTCTTGGTTATTGTTTTTTTGTCAACCTTGTCGTGTGCTCTTCCCATTTTTAAACACCTAGGAACCATCTCTTTTTGACGTTTATGCTTTTTATTAACTTTCTTTTTCCCCCCATTTGTATTCTCACATAAGAGCATCCAACAATGCCTTCATATATTTTTCTCAACTCATACTTTATCATTATTGGCGTTTCAACAAATTCAATATATTAATGTCCACAAGAAAAAATTGGAAAACAAAAACTTCCCCCCAAAATAAGCCACTACCACTGTTTTATCAGCAGTTGATAGTTTAATCTGCAAATTGTTTGAACAACATTCTGTGTACAATACAAAAAAAAAAAAAAAAATTGAAACAAACAAAATAAATTATTACAGAATTTTCTTTCACCGAAAAATGGAATAGAAAATAAATGATTAAGTCAAGTGTGTGATATTTTGTCCTTAAGACAGATTCGCCACCACACAAGTGCTCACAGACTAATAGCATCTATCGCCCAAGATACAATGATGAAGAACACAGACTGTAGTATCACTACAAACAGTTTGTCCAACGAACAGAGCCTGAATTCTGCAACTTTCTTAAATCTCTATAAACTAATATAAGGAATAAATGTAGAGGAGAAGTAATTAAGGAAGCAAATTGAATGGAATGAACTTACAGGAGAGGCCTGTATTTATAGGCATAGTGGTGTCTGTTCGGAAGGGCAAAAGAACCCTCCCAACAGGTATGAATTTGAACCCCTAGAGAAGAAGAAGAGCGGTGACCAGAAAGGGCGCTGTTTTGGAAAGAATTTGAATTTTCCCTCAAGTTTTTGAATTAATTCATTTTTGAAATTTGAATTTTCCACCAAAAATTTGAAGTTTAAATGAATTTTGTCCAAAAAGTTAAAGATAGGATCTGACCTGACCTGATCGAACCTAGGACGGCACGTCGGCAGCAGTGTGCACATATGTCGTGTTTGAATGTAAAGCATGCTTGGTCCATAACTGCTCCCTCCACAAAACTTTGGGTACCCCTTGGGCCCCATCCCAAGTATGTCAATTTCTCTTTGTTTCAATGTGGGACAACCCAAAATAACATTTGTCTCTTCGACTTCCTACTTCACGAACCTGAAAATAATGTCAACTTCCCATTAATCCATAAATGGTTTTGACGAATCGACTTCAACATGTGACTTACCATGCAGCAAGGAACACGTCACCAACCAGACCCACCTCAAAATATGCGTAGGTCCTATTTCAATTTTGGTTTAAAGTTGGCCCAAATTAGGCCTACAAATCCAATTTTTCCAACAATCCCTTACATGAATGGAATTGACAGAAAAGAAATGTAACAACATGATGATTCTAAAGAGAGTATAGAAATTAGAGATATTTTTTATAGGATAGGTAACTTTTGGCTTTGAACTTTCCCTTGTGAGACACTATCGAATTTACTTACTAATTAGTAAACATGATCGCTTGAACTATTCATTCATTTGCGTAAAGCAAGATAATAGGACTCATACAACATATTTCCAAACACAGTTTCTTCTCATGACTGTGTTCATTTTGGCTCTGAACAACCTAGTACTTCATGAGTGCTCTAGAGAATTGCAGCCCTAACAATTCTCATAGAATCAACCCAGTTCACACTCATATAGGTGATTCTTATGAAAAGTATCCCACCATACTCGACTAGGTATTCCTAGATTAAAGAATTATTAAAAGCAATGCTAACCCTAACA
Source organism: Camellia sinensis (assembly GCF_055761805.1). Lineage (NCBI taxonomy): Eukaryota > Viridiplantae > Streptophyta > Magnoliopsida > Ericales > Theaceae > Camellia > Camellia sinensis. Next base: position 114,699,767 of record NC_138969.1, on the reverse strand, counting down.
CACTTTAGGCATCACTATTTTATCATAGAAATAGGTAGGCGTTTGACTCCCCAGTGTTTTTTATGATTTATACACAACTCGGTTGTCCCTTTGAACCTAGATCTGGAGATCTCCAGTCAACTAGGTTGGGTTGTCATTATGGTAACTCTTATTTAATAGGCATAAGTCACATTCCCCTCAATGAATTCTTAACCAACTCTCTTGTTAACCCTTTTGGTTAGTAGATCTGCTATGTTGTCCTTAGACTTTACGTATTCAATGGAAATTATTCCATTAGAGAGTAGTTGTCTCACAATGCTATGTCAACGATGAATGTGTTGTGACTTACCACTGTACATATGACTCGCGCTCTGCCTATTGCCGATTGACTAATGCAGTGTATGCACACTACTACAAAAACAGATAAAGATCACACTTTTTTTGTGTGATCTATGTTATTTAATCACATTTTTCAAGTTTTGTCAAAGTGTGATCTTTGGGAGTGTGAAAATCTAAGTTCTTGAATTCTTTGACCATATTTTGCATCTCTCCAAGAAATTTCTGACCTGAAAAACAATAACACAAATTAATTCAGAAACCGCTAGAGGCATATGAATAAACTAACTATTTGCAGAGATTGTTCTAGTCTTACAAAAGATAAAGTGGGACTTTTTCTTATCACACTGACTCTTCATCACACTAACCTAGAACGATGAAACTCTCAACAATCAATAAGAGAATTATATGAAAATAAAAAGGACTTTTGCTAATGAGATTAATTAAAGCTTGAACAATATGGTACTACAAATTCAAACCAATTAAGTCAGGAATTTCAAAATCAATTAACTTAAAGATAGAAATACAAATACTCAAGAAAAATCAAAGGCGAAGTTTCCATTTTCCCCCTTTGTTAAGCTACTCTCAGAAGATAACAAATAAGATGGGTTTGCCCACCTGAGATTCTTCCTTTGTTGAGCTACAAACACATGACAAAACATTCCTAACACCTCAATTCCTCTTGATTTAAGCTTCACCACAGCCTCATCTACATTTTTCTGCAGAACAATCAAAACCTAGCACACAAAATGAACTCACCTCAAAATCAAAGTATGAAAAAGATATCGAGAAATTTATGTTTTAAAATTGAAAGGCGCAAACCTAGAAAAATTTGAGAAAAAATCAACAAACCCAAATAAATTGAGGTTTTAATATTCTAAAAAAGAAGACTAAAAAGATTGGGACAGAAACAAAAACAAACTTGTTTGTGAAGCCGAGACACTCGGTGATGCTAGAGCCGATTCCCTGAGTGGAGGCCATGACAATTGTGACCTTGCCTTGAAAATGAGAAAGAGTTATACAGAGTACCCAGTAGCTATTTGAATCATTAACAGCCGGAAAACCTATAACTAATTGTTACCTGCTTCCAGATCCATATGGAACCTCATATGAATGCAGCCGGACCATTGTCTTCTCACGTATCAACTTAAGTACTGTACTATATGTAATCTACCAAAAGAATGTAGAATCTAGATCTCTTAAATCTATTTAACCTCATTTAGCTTCCAAGAGAACTAATGGAAAAAAAAAATTGATTAAAGCAAAACTACACCTTCATGCATAAACACCACATTCAAAAGTTCAGTGATCTCAAAACCTCAATTTTATAAATGGTACTATATTTTGAAAAGAATAAATTATATGACCATCAGCTACCAATCTACAAAATTTGAATACCATTGCACATAAAGGTTCTAGACCAATTTCAGAGGCAAGTTCTTCAAGTCTTTTCCTTTCAGCTGCTTGAAAATCAATCATTACCTGTAGAGATGTATTGGGTACAGAGTTTCAATCAAAGTATATTCTACACATGCAACATGTTTTCAACAGCTAGTAGATATAAGAAGTCAAAAACACATGGTAATCAAGAAGAGCAATAGTAGACACTGGTGACAACAACCACCAGACAAATGAGTTTAAGCCATGTCAACATCTCACAGGTAGAGCAGTCATACACATAGAAGTTGGAAACCATTGCTCCCATCTGTGCTACAAGGATCTCAAATATATTACCTTCATTTTAGTCAATATTATCAATGCGTAATAGTTCAGCTGCACAGCCAATGATAGTACAAGAAACTGTTTGCAACTAAAATTCAAGTACAATTTCATATTCCTCGAGCTTTGGAAAAGATACTGTGATATTTTGAAATATTTCCTAATGGTACAATTATTATTTTTTTATTTCAAAATAGAAGGAAAGAGAAAGAAAGACAGAAAGAAAGCAGAAAAGTTATCTAAAACAATTTTAAGTTATCATTGTATAAAAAAATGTCACTTTGTATAGGCTTTGATACCTTGAGTCTCAGGCCAACAAAATTATTGATCAAACATTCTTTATAGGCATGTAAGAACTTCTGGGTTTTAACACAACTAATGCAAGTGTGACAGTGAACTAAACCAAATATTTGAATATTTTAAAGAGGATTGGGAAAAAAATTACAAATAAACTTCATGCCAAGAAGATGCAGTATAAGTTGATAGAAGATTTGGGTAATAAAAACCATAAATCTAAGTGACACCATCTACTTGGAAGACTGGAACAAAAGGATAATTCGGCTGCCATAAAGACTTGCAAGGAACACTCATGTCAAAGCAGCCATGAATGCGAAAGATCTACAAGTAACTTCAACTTGTTGAAAGACAAACCTCAGGATAGATGCATGCCAAGTTTTGAAAAAAGAATGATATTAACAACTCTATAAACCTTGAGAATCAAATAAACATATTCAAATGATCACAAACATGTAAAATTTAGCAACAACCAATACTAAAAACAACATAAAGGGTTAAACCTTTCAGTCACGGTTAAAGACTAGTCAACCCTATTTCAAATAGGGGCGGTTGACAATTGAATCTGATTTTTCCCATATAAAGGATGGTTTATCAAGAATATGCAAGAAAAGTAGAACAATATATTATGCCAAAAAAAAAAAAAAACAACAACAATGGAACAACTGTTCTCAAGTAGAAGTAGAACATGTCCTCCTTTTCGATATGGTTTATATTTTAGGCAAAACTTGAAAAACTAAACTTTCTGAATAGTGGCCGAAGCAATTCGATATAACATGACATCAGTGCAATTTTCCGAAACAATTTGTACTTGCTTACCAAGGATCCTAAACAGATCAACAGCAGAAGGTGTATATAGCTTTCCATCTTCTGCTTTCTTTGGTGGTTGTACCTTATCAGCCTCAAGGATATTCCATTTCTAGAAAACACAATAAGAGCAAAAGGCAGAGGGAAAGACATGAGATCTAAACAATTTCATAAACCACGTAATAAACCAATGATGCTATTAGAGAAATTATAGATACCCTTGTTGTGGCCAGCATTCTTTCAACATATGTGTTCATGTGGGGATCCATTGCACCACTCTCTGCACAAACTTGAGCTAATGACTCATCAACACCAAGTCCAATAAGATTTTCTTGGTATTTAACCACCCAACCAGTCACGTAATTGCAAAAAATAAGAGTAATCAACAAAATGAAATTACAACTACAAAAAAAAAAAAAAAAAAAAAAAACAACAAAGCAAAATGAAGCTCTCAAAACCACAAACTGAGAAACTCTTACAAAGGAAAGTTTCATTAGATAAGATGATAAAGAAGATAAAACAATAATTAGATAAGATGAAACATAGAATCATTATATAATTTGAAACTGATGACACAACAAATGCATAGCAATTCATGCGTGTAATTCAAATCAATAACCAACTCAAGATTAAAAATAAAAAATAAAAAAATAGTAGAAAGATCAAAAACATGTATAGAAATAAAAAAGATAGAAAATGGGGTTCCAAATTTTAATTAATTGAAGATTCAACATGTGTATGCTGATTTTTGACCATACTGCTAACAGGTACTCAACTGGAGAGCATCGGCAGAATAGATTTCGCCCAAATAACCTGTCACAGTAAGATAAGACTCCGGTTCTGGTTCGTCCACCCGGGGCACTTTGACAATCAAGTCAATACTTAGTTATCTCTCAAAGATAGTAAACAATGCTTAACTCACTAGCTAGAATACAAAAGACGTACCTTAGACCCATGAGGGTGCTTTACTTTTATAACCAGCACTAACCTGATCCCTGTAAAAGCCTAGTTTCAATGGACTCTGGCTCAATGCTTATCTTGGACTCTCAGCCAGATAGAGATAAACTCCTTAAGAGCTTTATCTTTATCCAGACTGAGGTCCTCCCCCACTTTAGGACTCTTGTCCCTTATCCGTTCATCTCGGATTCCGGTATCTCTGCAGATAACCTCGGGCTAGCCGAGATAACCTCAGCGCCATGACCAAGACACGTGGCACCTTGGCGGCACTTCGGTGTCACCTTGGCCACATGTTTTCATTCACAAAAAATATGCCTCTACAACTGCCCCCTAGGTTCTATTACCTCAGCATCCTGAGGTGATGGAACCTATATCGCTTGTTCATATAGCACGTTAGCTAAGACTTACTCCATCCTTTATGACCAAAATCATCATACGTCGGCTTCACATGACCAAGACTCAGCAGTCTACTTTATAATTGACCAAGAACCAAGAAGCGATTTCTTTAACTCTCTTAACCGAGATTGTCCCTATAGCTGAGGTTTTCACTTCATTAAATCAAGAACTCCAAGAGTTCCATCTGCGCATGAGCTGTTACGCACAGTCCTCTTAACCGTCTCTGCCACGCGTCTTTTTCTCATTGATTCGTACTTGACACGTGCTATCAAATCAGGCCACTCCTGCGTGTGCCGCCTAATAGGCGCGTCGTCCAAGGCACATTCATTGTGGTTTTGCCGCCTTTTCATATTTTAACAAAAATACTCTCTATCCTTCCATCTTTTCACTTTTGCATCCTTCGTTTTCCCTCTGGATTCAAGTTTCTCTCCCTCTAAACAAAAAACCTCTATTTTCATTCTTTCAAAGCTTTCTGCAATTGTATCGATCACCTCCTCCAGTGAGCTTTTCACTGTCCATTTGCAACCACTCACATCGTCTGACTGTGGGAATATTCATCCGGCATCATTCTTCTCGGTAAGTCACTGTTTTCCCACTTTTCTGTTTTTAATTTACTTCAAACTCTGTTACGCTTGTGTGTTGCCATTGTGAATCCATTTGTGTTCTTCAATCTTTGCATGTGTTTTAAATTCCATCATTCACACATTGAGCATGTTTTTTTTGCAATTTCGTGTTTGTCCACTCTCTATCTGGGTCTACACATGCACACACATACTGCTCATATACTTGTTCATTTGCTACTGTCCTTCGCCTTGCACATCCTCACACACTTCATTCAATGTTCTTGAATTTCTATTTGTTTTCTTGAGTCTGAACCATTGTTCTTTTCTGTTTTTCTTGCTTTATTTCCAAATTCGCCCCTTTGATTCCTGTATCTGCGTAGATTTAGGTTTGGGATTTGATATAGAACTCTGTTCTTTAGAAAAACTGAACCAAAACCCCCATAGACTCTCAGAAACCTTTACTCCAGTGCTCTCTAGGGTTTAGTTGAGGTCTTTAAACCCACACCAAACATTCTTCTCTGAAATTTTGCCTTAATCTTCTCAAGCCGACATCATGGGTATGTTCAGGTGGAGAGTCAGCACCCTTCCAAGCTAGAGTACTTTAGGACAGAGTTCTCCATCCCAGCCGATGTTCACCGTAGGTTGGCAGGGAAGAAAGACTACATCATGCCTGATGGGGACTCTATGCCTTTCCCTATAGTGGCCTTCATAGAGTGTGGACTTAGGTTCCCTCTCAACATCCCTTTCCAACCAGTCCTTCATTATTACAAACTTAACCCAATGCAGCTGGCTATTAACTCTTATAGAGTCATTAACGGTATAGTTTCCCTAGCTAGCCAAGAAAATGCTAGGATAACACTAGCCCACATCCAATACTGTTATACCATGTGTGGCTTGAAATTCGAAAAGGGCTACGTCTATTACCTGAAGCCGAGATCCACTGAGTACAAACTCATAGCCGACCTCCCAGACTCCAACAATGGTGCTGGAGATGATTATTTCATCGTCTCAGGCAAATGGGAGTTCCACCTGATGACGACCTCCACCTCTATCCTTTGAGCCGAATAGTGTTTAGAAAGGGTAATGGTAAGAACCAATTGTCACTTTACATGCTTTCAAGTCTTTATTACTTTATTCCTTTATATGTTCTAATGATTGATTTTTGTACTTGCAGATCTTCCTCAGCCACCAAAAGACTTCCTCAAAACCTTCTACCCCAGCAAGGACTTTAAGAAGCTGCTGGGCTTGCCAGTTGATCAATGCAAAGCCCCTCTGCTGCTCAACTACATTCCAACCTACAAATCCGCCTTGCCCGATGGCCCCAAAAAAAGCAAGTCTCCACCTTCAGCAATAACTCCCCCTAACACTTCATCACCATAGCTTGACCAAGCCTCAACCTCTGATCCAGCGGAGCAACCATCAACATCTGCTCAACAACTGATTCCTCCTACCTAACGCCAACACCGACGCCGAGTTCTAATTTTTGCCTCTACCGGCAGAACCTACAGTCGAAAACGCCGACTTTCTGAGTAATCGGCCTACGACCCAGAAAATCCGCCTACTACACTTCCAGCTATCTGCCTTGGCACCAAAGTAACTGTAACCGCCATTGCTGAAGAGATGGGGTGCAAACCAGCAGTTGTTGAAGACCTGCTCGCTAACATCCCCGGGGTGGTGACAGTTCAATCCTCATCCTCTTCTTCCCAACCAACTCCAATGCCAAAACGGATGAAGAAGGCCAAAGCAAAGGCCACAGTGACTCAGATCGATTCTGTGGACACTGTGCCTATCTCGAAACTAGCCGAGGCTTAGAAGAGCACTCCTTTCACCGAAAAATGTCCAGCTGAGGCCCCAGCATCCGATGCCTTATCGGCCAAAAAGTAGAGGTCTGACCACCAAGAAGGCAAAAGCTACTCCCGGAGCATGACCTGGGCACCCAAGATAGTGCTCGACGACAAACCTCTTACTACCAGTGACAATGCGAAAAACTCTTAAACTCGGCGCGGTCCTGTCCACAGCAGTTCTTCTACCCGAAGACATGAATTGCATGGCCGAGTTGCATGAGTATGAGAACTTTGCTCTCAAGATGCAACACTCGGTTTTGGTAATCCTCTTATACTGATCTTTTCACAATTCTTTCTATACTTAGAAAAAATCTCACTAATCCGTTTTACTTCTTGCAGGCTATTTGACATGCTCATTTGTATGCTGTAAAAATCGAGACAAGGTACGAATTGGCGAAAAAGACCAAAGAAGCAGCCAAATTCCTCTCTTCACTCAACAAGGCTTAGGCTAGTATTTGCGCTCTAATGGACCAGGCCAAGGACGCCAATGCTGCTCAAAGTCTGGTCGAGGAAAAGGCCAAAACAGCCAATGATGAAGCCAAGGCAGCCAGAACCGACCTTGAAGCTGCCAAGGCCAAGGCAGCTGATATGGAGGCGAAGCTTCAGAAGGCCCTTGCCATTACGGAGGCCGAGGTAAAGGCGGTCGACGAAAAAGCCTTCGAAGACGGGCAGGCTGCTGTCTATGATCAATACAAATAGTAAGTCAACTTGGCTTGTAACCAAGGTTACTACCTCGGTTGGATGGCAGCCCTCAACAAGTTGGCTATTTCCATGGACTCCGATCTTTGAGATATCAGTCAGCTTCAAGTGCCTTTCCCACCAGAGCCCAAGGACTCTAGCGATGAAGCCGAAGATGATGCCGATGATGGTGAGGCCGATGTAGGGGAGGGAGAGGCTGCCACTATTCCCAAGTCCCCTACCCTCAACGAGCAAATAGACTTAACTCAGGATGAGGAGAATAATTTGGTTTCCAAGGGCGTCTCTCCCAATCCAACTACTTTTGAGGCCGAGATCTAGTGCGCCGAGAAGAGTTTGGATCAGACTTTGCTGGAGATAGACGCCGAGATACCGGCCGACAAGAGTGAAACACCACCAGCCGATCAGGCCAATCCTAGCACTTAGGATATTTCATCTTTTCCCTGTATTCTTTCTCTTCCTTTGTCTGTATTTTGTTTTGCCTGAACAATGTTTTAGTTTCATATTTGGCCGATGTGCCGCTCTTGTATTCTAAACAAGTAATCTTTTGTGAATGCAAGTTTCCTCCTTTCTTCTAAGCGTTTGAATGTCTTCTTTTCTCTTATGTATGTTTACCACTTTCATACTTAGAATAATTTGGGATGTCTTCAATTTATACCTTTAACTGTATAATCTCCTCGGAGTAAAATACCTCAGACATAACTTCTAATTGTTTATCTTGGCCTTGGGTTAACACTTTGAAAACATTGTAAAAATATTTTCACAAGTGTTGTTTTAAACTTGCCACTTCACTCTCACCTATCAAGACTTCTGTTTTCTATATTTCCTAAGTTTGGCAACCTGGTCATCTCGGCAAGTACGTATGTATATCTTGCAATATTACCTCGGCCTAACCTCAACTTGTAATTTTTTCTGAAAATTTCAACTCTAGCTTGTAAATTTCTCTATAAAATTCCAACTCCCAAGTACTTTAAACCTTTACTTATCATTCTCCGGCTCCTTGCCCCGTAATGTGGGCTTAAGTTTCACTTATGTCCACATTAAGTACGTATAGCTTTTGCCAAAGTCAGATTCAAACAAAGAGTAGCCGAGGTTCTCAACCTTGGTTTCTTTGTTACTCTAATTGAAATGCACTTAGTTTCATTCTAAGCTTAATTCTGCCGACATGGTAAGGCTATGCTGAACCAACTTAGTTCAACTCCATTATATGCAAGCACAATTTCATCTCTGCCATATAATGAGTCTAAGTTATTTGTCATGCTTCAATCAAAAACATCGCCAACTTAGTCCAACTCTATTATATGTAAGTATAATTCAACTCTGCCATATAATAAGTCTAAGCTATTCATCATGTTTCAATCAGAAACATCGCCAACTTAGTTCAACTCTATTATATGCAAGTATAATTCAACTCTGCCATATAATAGGTCTAAGTCATTCAGCATGTTTCAATCAGAAACATCGAGAACTTAGTTCAACTCTATTATATGCAAGTATAATTCAACTCTGGCATATAATAAGTCTAAGTTATTTATCATGTTTCAATCATGAACATCGTCAAAGGAATGGTCAGTCCAATCACACAAATTTTCAAATTCTTTAAAAAATCAGGCTAGAAAATTTTTATTACTACCTCGGCTAAGAAAATCATGACATAAATTTCGAAAAAAATATTCTAATGATAAAAAGCCTTTAAGTTGCAATTGTTCTAGGGCCTTGGCAACTCCTTGCCTTCACTGTCTTCAAGCCGATATGCCCCATTGCTGGTGACCGAAATGATTCTATAAGGCCCCTCCCAATTTGGGCCCAGCTTTCCCTTTCTAGGATCCTTCATGTTGCCGATGACCTTTCTTAGGACGAGGTCTTTAACTTTAAACTCTCTTGGGTTGACCTTCTTGTTGTGAGCCCTAGCAAGTTGCTACTGGTATGTGTCCAACCGAATTGCTGCTCTCCTTCTTCTTTCTTCCAGTAGGTCCAAATCTTGGACCAAGAATGCCTCATTAGTCCCATGCTCTACTCCCTGGGTTCTGATCCCAGGGATGCCAACTTCTAGTGGGATAACTGCTTCTGTGCCATAAGCCATGGAAAATAGGGATTCCCGAGCTGATCTTCTTGACGTAGTCTGATATGCCCAGAGTACATTGGGAAATTCTTCCACCCATTTTCCTTTAGCTGCTTCCAGCCTCTTCTTGATCCCATCCAAGATAGTCTTGTTGGATGCTTCTGCCTGACCATTACTCTGAAAGAAACTTGGAGTGGAGTAATAGTTCTTGATATTGTATAAAAGCTTTTGATTAGCTTACTATGAAATTGTGTACCATTGTCTATTACTATTGCCCTTGGGATCCCAAACCTGGTGATGATGTTCTTCCATATGAAGTTCTTCACATCAATATCCCGAATCATCGCAAGGGGTTCAGCTTCTACCCATTCTGTGAAATAGTCAGTTGCTACCAGCATGAACTTCCTTTGTCTAGTCGCTTGAGGTAGTTGTCCAACAAGATCCATGCCCCATTAGGCAATTGCCAAGGGCTTGACACTGGGTTTAAATCTGCTGCTGGTTGATGTAGCAAAGGTGCGAACCTTTGACACTTCTCACACTTTCTGACATAAGCTTCAGCACCTTTTTCCATGTAGGGCCACTAGTACCCTTTAGTAATGGCCCTATGAGCAAGTGACCTGCCTCCAGCGCGGCTTCCACATACTCCTTCGTGTATTTCATATAAGAAGTCTTCAACTTGTGAAGGATGCACACATCTCAAAAGGGGACCAGTAAAAGACCTTTTGTAAAGATGTCCTTCTACTATGAGATTGAACCTCGCTGACTTCAGTCTAGTCTTGTGTACTTCTTTGCGATCATCTGGTAGCTTCCCATCTCTAAGGAATATTACTATTGCATCCATCCAACTTGGTCCCATCTCCACACACATTGCTTCGTACTCTGTGATCAGTGGTTCCGCACTTGGGCCTGATAGATAGTCAACCATTGTTGTCCTTGCCTCTCCTGATCTCATTGCACTAGCTAGGTTAGCCAAGGCATCGACATGGCTGTTGTCATCTTGGCTAACTTGCTGTAGTCAGCAGTCTTGAAACAAGGCTAGTAGTCTAACAGCCTCCTTAACATAGGCTATCATTCTTTCATCTCTGGCTGCATACTCGCCTGTTGCTTGTTTCACAATATGTTGGGAGTCACAGAAGATCACTACCTCGTCGGCTTCCATTGCTGCTGCCAACTTCAATACTCTGATCAGTGCTTCATATTCTGTTTCATTGTTTGAGGCTTTAAACCCTAGTCGAATAGATTGTTCCAGCATCCACCCATTCGGCGATACTAGCACTACTCCTACCCCCGCTCCTTGTCGGTGTGAACTCCCATCAACAAACAGAAGAAAGGAGTCGCTGATGTAAATATCGTAGGGCTTGAGTTTCTCTTCTTTCTTCTGCTGTGTTGTGGGGTTTTTCATCCCCAGCTGGGTTTTTCTTGTTCTCCTGGACATCCTAAGCGGCGGCTCATCAGAGCCCGACGTGGGATGGCACCAGGAGTGAACTCGGCCACAAAGTCGGCCAGAAATTGGCCTTCGATTGCTGTTCTGGGCCTAAATTCCAAGTTGTATTGGCCCAATATTACTATCCATCTAGCTACCTGCTTGTTAGATCTCCTTGTTGTAGCTGGGACTTCAAGGGATACTCAGTCAATACCACAATCTTGTGGACTTGGAAGTAATGGTTTAACTTCTTAGAAGCCATCATTAAAGCTAGTGTCAATTTCTCTAAGGGCAAGTACCTGGTCTCTGCGCCTGCTAGGGTTTTAGTAACATTAGTAAACTGCCGTCTGTTCCCCATTCTCTTCTCTAATTACCACTACACTCACTGCATGCTCCGAAACTGCCAAGTATAAGAAAAGTTCCTCTCCAGGTACAAGATTTGAGAGAACTGGAGCTGTGGTCAGGTATTTTTTCAAGTCGGCCTAGGCGACTTCACGCTCTTCTATCCACAAAAAATCTATGGCCTTCTTCACTAAATGAAAAAATGGTATGCATTTGTCAGAACTTCTTCTTATAAACATATTTAGGGCTACGACCCTTCCAGTCAACATCTGTACTTGCTTTGCCGAGGTTGGGCTCTTCAAGCCTAGGATGGCCTTGATTTGATCTATGCTTGCCTTTATGCCCCTTCTGGTAACCAAGTATCCCAAGAACTTACCAGACCTAACTCCAAATGCACATTTGGAAGCATTGAGTCAGAGCTAATATGTTTTTTCGTATGTCAAGGATTGCCTTCAAGTCGGCTAGATGATCCTCGGGTTCCTTGGTCTTCACGACCATGTCGTCGATGTATATGTCCACTGCTTTGTTGATCTGATGTCCGAACATCTTGGTCACCAACCTCTGGTACATTGCTCCTGCATTTTTCAACCCGAAAGGCATCACTTTGTAGCAATACAACCCTTTTGGGGTGATAAATGCAGTCTTCTCTTCATCAGGGGGTACATTGCTATCTGATGGTACCCCCTGTATGCGTCCAAGAAGCTCATCATTCCATGCCCTGAAGTGGCATCCACCAATTGATCAATTTTGGGGAGTGAAAAAATGTCTTTGGGACAAGCCTTATTTAGACTGGTGAAGTCCACGCAGACCCTCCACTTTCCATTCTTCTTCTTCTTCACAACAACTGTGTTTGACAACCAAGTTGGGCAGTTTACCTCTCGAATGGCTCTAGCCTCCAACAGTTTATCCACTTCCTCTTCTATTGCCTCAACATGCATCAACGTTGGCCTCCATGCTTATTAGATGATAGGTCTAGCCATCCTGTCCACTTTCAGTCTATGGCAAGTGACCTCGGGGTCAATGCCAGGCATCTCGTATGGTATCCAGGCAAACACCTTAATGTTTGCTCGTAAGAAGGCTTCTGACTCCCTTTCCTACTCCTCGGCCAATCTTGAGCCGAGAAGGAAGAAACGCTCTTCATCCCCTCGTTTGACTAGAATCTTCTTCAGGGCTTCCTCACTCTTCTCGGCTGGTTCTTTACCGATGTCATCCAGGACCTCCATGTCCTCGTCGTCAGTCTCGACTGTGTCTGCTTCTCGTACGTTGTAGGTGGATTTCATTGCTGCCATGGAGCAATTCTCTGCCTGCACCTGATCTTTTCTGATCTCCTCAATTCCCTGCTCTGTTGGGAACTGCAATAGTTGGTGCAATGTTGAGGGAACAACCCTCATTGCGTGCAACCACGACCTTCCCAAGATAACATTGTAAGGAGAGGGGGTGTCAATGATTGTAAACTCTATTCTCACCTTCCTGGTGCGTGCCTACACCTCCAAATTTATTGCCCCAAGGGCCATGTCGGCGTTCCATTGAACCTGACCATTGGACTATTGGACTGTTCCAGATTATCTTGGTGAAGGTCGAGCTCCTTGTGACATCTGACATACATGATGTCACAAGAGCTGCCTTGGTTAATTAGAATGCGCCTTACCTGGCATACTTCAATCTTCTGGGATATCACCAGAGCATCGTTGTGTGGATGCTGCACCATGTCTAGGTCGGCTTCAGTTAAGGACACAATTGGTTCCTGGTACTCGTCTGCCGTAGGCCTCTATTGTTGGACCTGATACACATGCTTTAAGTGTTTCTCCCTCTAAGTCTCCCCATGTGCCTCGTTCTCATTGACCTTCGAGTGAATCACATTAATCACTCAAGGTTCGTCTTCTTGCGGTTGTGGTGCCGGGGGAGGTGGTTCTGTCGGTGCCTAGGGCAACCTTGCTTACTCTTCCCTTGTTCTGGCCTCATCTATTAGGTTCCTTAAGTGGCCTTGTCTTACCAGGTCTTCTTGATGTGTCTTTAGGGCTTTGCAACCTTGAGTCAGATGCCCATCCTCATTGTGGTAGGCACAGTGCTTCCCAAGGCTTCTTCCCATAAATTCCCCAGGAATCTTCTCTGGTGCTCTATAGTAAGGCTGATTCCTGATCCTTTCTAGGACTTTGTAAACCAGGATCTGGAACACTGTGGTGACTGCCTGTGTAGCCCTTAGTCCTATTTCTTGTCTAGAATTTGTATTACCTTGGCCATGCTTCGACGAGCCATTCCTTTTCTCTTGTTTTGATTCCTTTGTCCCTGGCGTGTCTTCCTCTGCTCTCGTATATTTCTTGATCTTGGCCATATGTTCCTCCATACTTTTCGGCAATGTCTTTGCCAGTGACTTTCAAAGTAGACAGTCAACGTTCAGGTCGTTCTTAAAAGATATAACCGCCACCTCTTGGTTGCACCATGGTATTCGGTTAAACACCTCATAGTACCTTTTGGCATAAGCACTGAGGCTCTCATCCTCGCTAATTCTTAAAGCCATTAGAGAGTCTACCCTTAATGGTTATAGTTTGTTTGTAACAAACCTGGCCACAAACATCTCGGCTAGGCCTTCCCAACTTTTCACAGTTCCTTTCGACAACTTGTGAAACCAGTCTGATGCGATTTCCCCAAAGGATGAGGGGAACACCTTGCAGAGAAACGGCTCGTTCCCAGTATACAGTGCCATTGAGTTCAAATACAAGGCGACGTGAAAATTAGGATCAGACTTACCATCGTATATTCGGAATCTCAGCATGTGGAAACTTTTTGATGCCTCAAACTTGTCCAATTCTACCGAGAACGATGTTCTCAAGTTAACCAGGGACATGACCTCGGCATCTTGCCGCTTCCTCTGGAGGTAGTCCCTCAAATCCTCCTAAGTCCGTCTAGGAGCTCGGCTGTCTATAGATTTCAGTCTTTTTGGTGCGCTACTCCAGGTGTCGTTATGAGACCTCTTGGACCTCCCTTCATTCGTCGTGTCGAAACAAAGCTCCTTCCCTTGAACATGCCGATGTTCTTTGGTGTAGGCTTCTTTGGCACGATGTGTCTTTTGAGACTCTCCTCTCATCGATTCTCCTCGCCCGACCTCCCGTGAAGGTCGATGCGAATGCTCCCTTGCCCTGTCATGTTGAGGGACTACGGGGATTGCTTTCTGTCCCCCTTTCTGGGCATCGTTCTTGGCCGCTGGCATCGGCGTGTCCTCCAATGGAAACAGTGGCTGCATGACATTGTTTTACACCATGAAATTGACAATCGATTGCAGGTCTGCCAATTTGTTTGCTATCCCCTTCATCTCTCCGTCCCTCCTCAGGCATCTATCTTTCCATACCTGGAGGTCGCTTTCGTTGTAATACCCGCCCTGACATGCTACCCGCCCTGACATGCTTTCTTCAGTACGTCTCCCTCTTGGTCGACGTCTTTTTCTCCGGGATTCTTATCCTGAGGTTCTTCATTACAGTTGTCCTCTTCTACGTTAGGTTTAGCATTTTTACCACTCCCACTAGGGATATCGCCGCCAATTTTTTCTTTTTGCCCGTCGTTGGCCATCTATTCTTCTTATGTTTCCCATAGATGGCGCCAAATTGTATGTGCAGATTTCTGACCACACTGCCAAACAGGTACTCAGTTGGAGAGCACTGGCATAATAGATTTTGCCCGAACAACATCTCATAGAAAGATAAGACTCCGGCGGTGGTTCGTCCACCCAGGGCACTTCGACGATCAAGTCAGTACTCAGTTATCTCTCAAAGATAGTAAACAGTGCTTAGCTCACTAGCCAGAACACAAAAAGTGTACCTTAGACCCGCGAGGGTGCCTTACTTTTATAGCCAACACTAACCTGATCCTTGTAGAAGCCTAACTTCAATGGACTATGGCTCAATGCTCATCTTGGACTCTCAACCAGATAGGAATAAACTCCCTAAGAGCTTTATATTTATCCAGACCGAGGTCCTCCCCCCACTCTAGGACTCTTGTCCCTTATCCGTTCATCTCGGATTCTAGGATCACCACAAATAACCTCAGCCCAACCGAGATAACCTCGGCGCCATGACCAAGACTTGTGGCACCTTGGCTGGCACTTCGGTGCCACCTTGGCCACGTGTTGTCATTCACAAAAAATATGCCCCCATAAAACAGTTCCAATGAAACTTGGCATAGGGCAAGACAATCTCACATGTGATGTATATATTGTCATATAATTTAAATTAATTAAAGATTTAAGGTTTTTTATACATTTATGATTAATTCTTATTGAAGTGTTTGGATCATAGATTTGGATAGAGATTTAAAAAGGGAAAGGGAAATCCAGATTACTACCCAAATCCATGATTCAATCACAGCTAAAAGATATCAAAATCCACAGAAAAATAATAATTTGTAAACGCATAATAGTTATTATAACTAAAAGCACAAACATCAAAACAAACATAATGTACACTAGAAATTATTTCCTTAATTACTGACAAAACTTTTTACAACACAGAGTACTAGTTGCTCATGCTCCAAAGTAACTAATTGTTGCACCATTTAAGGGTCACCCAATAACTGACACAACCCATTCACCAATTGAGGGTTAAACCTTAAAATTCATTGGACATGTTACTAACTCCATGTGCCTTTAATTAGCCAAATGCATAATATGAGATGTCACTTAAAAATGATCGTCCTGACTATGTTGGTAAGTACATGCTGCTAGTTTGGCTTGCTTGTGAAAATACTGACATGCAAAATACAGTAGATTTAGCAACCTCGATTGCCTCATACAAGCAAGTTGATTAGTTGGACTCCACAAGTTTGAGGAAAGCTACACCAAAAACAAGAAATCTAGGGGACCCAATATAGGAGGGAAGTTAACAAGCAAACACATTAGGTCATCCATTCAAAAGAAATCAAATTAGCATTATTTTTGTTGGAAAAGAAAAAGAAAAAGAAAATCCACGTTATTCACAATGCTCTTCTTTCCATATAAAGATTCTTATGGCCATGCAATATGACAATATATGAACCGTGCTATTTGACAATGCCAATTAGTAAATAGAACTAACAAGCACAACTGACTTAATTTAGTATTTAAAACGGAAAGAAGAAGAAGAAGAAGAAGAAGAAGGAGAAGAAGAAGAAGAAGAAGAAAAGGGTTGGTACAGAATCTCTGTTGTTCAAAATTTCAAGGATACAATAGTAACATAGCTTGTAGACACAGTTAAAATGTGATGGTCAATGTCTCTTAGAGAACCTATAACACTAACAAGTCAAAGATTCAACAAGAATAAAAAAACCTTAATTGCCAATGTTACTTTCAAAAAGCAAAAATTTCATGCACCCAACAAGAAAGATCTAAATGCATGGAAGCTAGATAATCTGAAGAATGTCTAATCATTGCCTTGCGAACTTTGGGTTTTTTGACTTAAGGCCCAAAACAACAGTCAAATGAAAACATACACCAAGGAAAGGAAAGTAAAAATGAAAATAACTATTGGCCAGGGAAAAAGAATAAAAGACATGAAAGAGAATGTGCTCAGACTTCACCATTCTAAAATCCATGCATGACACAATCCGAGTGAAACATAACATGACTAAAGATATAAAGGAAGACATCACACCAAGGAAAGATACATGCCCTGCTTGTGGGTAAATGTTAGCACCAATTCACAAAACTCATCCATGTCATATGGGTATAATTAACCACTAATCAAGGACAAATCCATGTACGAATGATATTGATAGTCATATTAATATGGAATTTTCTTGATGATAATAAACAAAATAGTACAACAATTTATGTGTGTTATTGAGATAATAAACATGAAAACAATATTTCTAATTAGTCCCTAATAATAAGGTCACATCAACGATAATTGCAGGTACTTTACAGAGGCCTTTTAAATGGTTTGATATGTCCCCTAGCATACCAGTGACAATCAATAACTCAAGCTAAAATCAGTTGATCAGCCAAATCAATACATAGGTAGGTCTTCAAGCAACCAAAAAACTTTTTTTTTTTTTATTATTATGAATCTAAATTTGTATTAGAAAAAATTAAAGCACAAAGACTGCAACAACAAATAGACTACAGTGACAAACTATATAGATTTACAGATTGTCAGGTCAATGAATAGCCAACCATGATGCACAAATAAGCTACCATTTTACTACCAATATATGTCAAGGGGAAAATTCAAAAGGATAAAGAAATCATAACTACAAAGATCTATTGCTATTGTCATTTAAGATCCACTGCATGATTTTCTCTAATAACTCAAAAAAAAAAAAAAATCTTTTTTCTCCAATGAAACTTGGTATAGGGCAAGACAATCTCACATATGATGTATATATTGTCATGTAATTTAAATTAATTAAAGATGTAAGGTTTTGTATATATTTATGTTTAATTCTTATTGAAGTGCTTGGATCATAGATTTGGATAAGGATTTAAAAAGAGAATGGAAAATCCAAATTACTACCCAAATCCATGATTCAATCACAGCCTAAAAGATATCAAAATCCACAGAAAAATAAGCATTTGTGCACACATAATAGTTATTGTAACTAAAAGCACAACCATCAAAACATACATAATCCTAATACTTTATTGAACACAACGTAAAGAAACAAAGCTAAAATAGTGGCCCAACCCAATAAAATCCCAAAATGTAGCTTCCAGGCAAGCAATTGAAACAACCCAAAAGCCATCATGAAGACCTACAAACCAGAAAAATTAGCATATTCGGGTAGATTCGTGTACACTCTAAACAGGTTCACAATCGATGCGGTTTTGCTCCAAATCTGTCTCGTATTGATTCCTAACTTTTTGAGTAGAGGCGATTCGTCCTCCAACCCAGTTTCGATTCCCGAAATATTACCACCAAATTGTGGAGCCAAGAATGACGTCAAAGGACATGAATGGGATGCTAGGGTTTGCGAACTATGGAAACTGGAACGATATCATCGAAAGCCGCCATTGTTACAAATGGTGCACGTGTTTCTGCCTGAGAGGAATACCACCGAAGGGACATTGAATTCCTTGGCCATGGGATGGTTCATCTCCTGAGAGAGAGAGAGAGAGAGAGAGAGAGAGAGAGAGAGAGAGAGAGGAGTTGGGATGGTTTCAAACTATTGAAGGGAACGAAGATAGAGGAGAAATGTTTGAGCGAGATATTGAAAGCTGGAGGAGTAAATATATATAATCATACCTGGAACTGTGATGAAAATAAATATATAGAATCACACTTCTTTAAAATATGTGATTAAAAAAATATATTAGCTCACTTATTAAATTAAGAGTGATTAATTTTTTTTTTTATTTTTTTTAATCACACTTCTAATAAAAGTGAGATATTTTTAATTCTTCTTATGTGATCTTTAATCACATGTTAATTAGAAGGTGTGATTAAATATATATATATAATCACACTTAATTGAAAAGTGACATAAAAACTAATATTATCACACTTAATCAAATCAAGTGTGATTCAAATATCAATCTAATTTTTTTTTATCACACTTCTAATAAAAGTGAGATATTATCATTTGTCAAAGTGTTATCTTTAACTATTTTTGTAGTAATGGCATTTAGTAGGCATAGGTTTTGATCATATTGGAATATCTTCCAGAAAGTGATGAAGTCATTTTGCTTCTTCTCCAGCCTTATCTGAAGCAATCAACTCTGATTCCATAGTAGACCTAGAGATGCAAATCTGTTTAGAAAATTTCCAAGATACAAATGCACCACCAAGAGTAAAGACATACCCATTGGTGGATTTGAAGTCTTTAATGTTTGATATCCAGTTTGTATCTGTAACGCCCTCAAAATAAACCCATCATATATATGTCATTGACATGCACTATTTAAAGAAAACAATTCATTAATTCATTCATCATAGTATTACTAAATAAAAGCGTTACATGTAACATCGAATAAAATGCCCTACAGGCTTACATCTTTCCAAGCCAACACTTGGATACAAAAAGATGAGTTCTAACTCAATACAAGAAAAGCCCTAGGCTTGGATGTTTACATGTACTAATAAATAAAGACAATTAATTAAAGATAGTCTTCGAAATCCAAGTCCCTTCCAAGCTAAGTCCTTGGAGGTAGCTTATCACATGAACCTGAAAATGATGTTCCCATATAGGGTGAGCCACAGCCCAGTAGAAAAATACTAAACCACATATAAGCAATGAATAAAGCAATAGCATTCAACAGATGGTTAACCAAGATAATCAATTACTCCATTTTACAGTCTCATGACACTATTGTCTAAGACACGTTTTACTTTCCAACTTTATCATCATGGCTCAGAACCTGGCCAAACTTACCACAGTGAATTATATATATATATCATATTCACATTCCTCCAATATCAACAAATAAATGAGACTCAAGCTCAAATCAAAACACTTCATACTTCCAGTTTGATACACATTTTAGTGCTGTATCATTAAAACACTTCAATATAGATAAGCACACATAACAGTGATGCTAATGGAGTCCATCCCCTATCTCCTCCCAAACAAAATCCGGTTTAGAGGTCCATCCCCTATCTTCCCCTAAACCGTGGAGTACATCCCCTATCTCCTCCCACACAAAACAAAGTATGTAAACACATAACATATACATCACACAATCAATACACATAATGTCTGTATTAATTCAACAGTCAAAATTAATGACTCAACTAATGTGATTAGTTTCAGTTATACCTAATCCACATGCATTGTCTACAACAATCACGACTATCCTCCACCGATAGCCCAAAACAGTTATTTCTAAACTTGGAAATAAATATATCAACAATTCCATAGGCGAGTGATTTAAATTATCCAACTACACCATTTAATCAATAAATTTCCCAATTTCATGAATTTAACCAAATTCCCCAATTCCCTTAAATTAATTATACAAATTAATTAATTAATACAACTAGGGTTTTCCCCAAAATTACCAAAGTGCCCCCAACATATCAAAATACTAAAACTTAGAACAAAACTTATAAGATGGAGTAGGAAATCCCTACCTCGAAGACAACAACCCAAATGGAGAAGACAGAGATGATATCCAAATACCAAAGTGCTCCAAATCGCCAACTATTCAGATTAAATGGAAGCCCTCGACTCACTCTATCTTTTTAATGAAGGATCTAGGGTAGAAACACACCCTAAGTAGATCAATCCTAAGAGAGAAGGTGTGTAGAGGGAGAGAGAACTCGTAACTAGGGTTTTGGAATATGAAAGTGCAAGAAAAACAGATCTGAAACACGATGCTGCCTATTTAAACCTGACAGGCTCGCTCGAGCGAAGACTTGGTCGCTCGAGCGACCAGACACAGAAAATCTACGCTCGAGCCTAGGGAGCCTTGCTCGAGCCAACAACACAAAAGCTCGCTCGAGCGAAAGAAAACTCGATCGAGCGAAGAACTCAAACCCACAGGTCTCCAATCAGACATACGCTCGAGCTAAGGAACCATCGCTCGAGCGAAGAACGAACTAACTCGCTCGAGCGAAGAAAAGCTCGCTCGAGCCAAAAACCTCAGCTCTCTGGTCTAACTCAAAACGCAACCCTCGCTCGATCGAAGCTCTCCTGGCTCGAGCGAAGGACCAAAACAAAGAGATCGGTCGAGCGAAGAACTTCTCGCTCGAGCGAAGAGTCAAAATTCTGGGCAGCAACACTGGATTTCTAAACCCAACCAACCTAAAACAAACCAGCCCAACACATCCTATAACTCCAAATGAGAAAATAAAGGACAACAACAACAATTATACAATGAAAGAGTCTACGGAACCTAAGTCCGGATACAATAATCAAATGGGAAAAGACCGGGGTCGCTATAACCTCCCCCCTTAAAAGAATTTCGTCCCCGAAATTAAGCATAAGTTTATAAAAACAAGTTTTTTTCTCAATTCCCAAAGATATTATATAACAATAATAAACAGCTTGACCCAATACTGGTCACTTCATCTCTTTATCAAGAGGCATCTCACAACATATATATAAAACAACATATATTTCAACCTGTATCAATATTATGCATTATTCCTTCCAATGTTAGCAATCCCCATATCATATTCAATTGCATGATATATATAACACACTCAGCAATGTAATCAACATATGCAATGCTATACTAAACTTCTATAATGAAGCAAGTTTCAAGATACACCCATTCACCAAAACATACTCAACGTTTTACAACTTAAGACATATGTAAAGCTCTTAAGTTCAACAATATTACAAAATCTAAATACAAGATTACAAATTAATAAACATGTCCGGGTATTTTTCGCGGACTTCCAATTCACGCTCCCAAGTGGCTTCCTCCACTCCATGATATTTCCACAAAACTTTTACCAAAGGGATGGTCTTGCCTCGCAAAACTTGATCCCGCCTATCCAATACCCGAACCGGTCTCTCCTCATACGAGACAGCCTCATCAACCACTAAATCGGTCCAATCCAACACATGTGATGGATCCGGCTCATACTTCCGAAGCATACTCACATGAAACACGTCATGTACTCCGGACAACTGCGGCGGCAAAGCTAAACGATAAGCAGCCTCGCCAATCCTCTCAAGGATCTCAAACGGACCAATGAACCGAGGGGACAACTTCCCACTCTTCCCAAACCTCATCAAACCCCGTCTAGGTGATATCTTCAGAAAGACATGATCACCCACCTCAAACACCAAAGGTCTCCTCCTACGGTCGGCATACGATTTCTGACGACTCTGTGCTGTAACAAGCCTCTTACGGATAAGCTCAACTTTCTCCGTCGTTTCCCTCACCAACTCTGGACCCAACAGAGGTGCATCACCAACCTTGGCCCAACACACAGGAGATCTACACGGTCGGCTATACAAGGCCTCAAATGGTGCCATACCGATACTAGACTGGAAGCTGTTGTTGTAGGCAAACTCCACCAACGGCAAGTGCCTCTCCCACGACCCACTAAAGTCTAGAACATAACCCCGAAGCATATCCTCAAGTATCTGAATAGTACGCTCGGACTGTCCGTCAGTCTAAGGATGATAAGCCGTGCTAAAGGTCAACTTAGTGCCTAAGGCACTCTGCAAACTCTGCCACAACCTGGCAGTAAAACGAGGATCTCTATCTGAGACGATCGTCACTGGGACCCCGTGCAATCTCACTATGTCCCGAATATACAAGTCGGCAAGATGATCTACCGAATCTCTCACGCGCATAGGAATAAAGTGCGCCGACTTAGTTAACCGGTCTACAACCACCCAAATAGCATCACTACCCCGCTGAGTCCTCGGAAGACCTACAACGAAGTCCATAGTGACATGCTCCCACTTCCACTCGGCAATAGGCAAGGGTTGCAACAAACCCGCTGGCCTTTGATGCTCGGCCTTCACTTGCTGGCAAGTAAGGCACTTAGATACGAAAGCTGCCACATCTCTCTTCATACCCCGCCACCAAAACTGGCGACCCAAATCCTGATACATCTTAGTGCCTCCCGAATACACCGCAAGGCGTGAATGATGAAACTCTCAGAGTACCTCCTCTCGGCAAGACTCCGGCACAAACAGACGGTCTCGGTATCTCACACTCAGGTCGGAATACACCGTCAAACCCTTCTCAACCTTCCCACCGGAAATCTTCTCACGGAGAGATTCTACCTCCAAGTCACCTCTCTGAGCCTCTAACACTCGAATCACAAGTGAAGGCTGTGCAATAACAGAAAACAAGGCCGCAGCCTCAACGGATTCGCCAGAAGTAAATCAAACTCCCCAAGCGCACCCAACATCTCCCATTCTCGGATGGCTATACTAGCTATGTCACCAACAGGTTTCCTGCTAAGGGCATCGGCCACCACATTGGCCTTTCCCGGATGATAATGCAACTCAAAGTCATAATCCTCTATAAATTCCATCCACCTCCTCTGCCTCAAGTTCAAGTCTTTCTGTGTAAACAAATACTTCAGACTCTTATGATCCGAGAACACCTCGAACCTCTTACCATAAAGATAATGCCTCCAAATCTTCAAGGCAAATATCACAACTGCCAACTCTAGATCATGCGTAGGGTAATTCTGCTCGTGAATTTTCAACTGACGTGAGCCATAGGCAACTACTTTCCCCTCTTGCATTAACACACAACCCAGACCCTCTCGTGAGGCGTCACAATAGACTATATAACCCAACCCTCTCTCTGGAATAATCAATACTGGGGCGGTAGTCAGTCTAACTTTCAACTCCTGAAACGACTTTTCACAAGTCTCACTCCATACAAATTTGACTCCCTTCCGAGTCAGTCTAGTCAACGGTGATGCTAACCTGGAGAAATCTTTCACAAACCGACGGTAATACCCAGCTAATCCCAGAAAACTGCGGATCTCAAATACACTCTTAGGCTGTGCCCAATCCTGCACTGCCTCTACCTTGGATGTATCAACAGACACTCCTTCACCGGATACCACATGGCCTAAGAATTTGACTTCTCTCAGCCAGAACTCACACTTCCCAAACTTGGCATACAGCCTATGGGCTCTAAGTAACTCAAGCACCACCCTCAAGTGTGCCTCGTGCTCCTCCTCAGAAGGCGAATAGATAAGGATGTCGTCCACAAAAACGACTACAAACCGATCCAAGAATTCCCGGAAGATCCGGTTCATCAAGTCCATAAAGACTGCCGGTGCATTGGTGAGTCCGAATGGCATCACCAGAAACTCATAATGGCCATACCGCGTACGGAATGCCGTCTTCGAAATATCCTCTTCCCTGACCCTCAACTGGTGGTAACCCGATCTCAAGTCTATCTTAGAGAAACAACGGGAACCCTTCAACTGGTCAAACAGGTCATCTATACGGGGCATAGGGTACTTATTCTTGACCGTAGCCCGATTCAACTTCCGGTAATCTATACAAAGTCTCAAAGCACCACCTTTCTTTTTAACAAAGAGGGCCGGTGCTCCCCACGGCGAAACACTAGGACGTATAAAGCCCTTATCTAGCAACTCCTGGAGTTGGATCTTCAACTCAACTAACTCGACTGGGGCAAAACGATAAGGTGCCATGGAAATCGGCGCCGTGCCGGGACTAGGTCAATAGAGAACTCAATCTCCCGATGCGGTGGCAAACCAACAAGATCCTTGGGAAAGACATCCGAGTACTCACAAACCACCCTTGGCAACACAATCTGAGTCTCATTATCCTCACTAATCGAAAGGTTAGCAAGTAGCCCACTAAGCTCACTCCGTCCTCGCGGAACATACCCCGGTGGCAACACATCACCAACCCGGTCCCCCAGAAAATGAAAATACTCTCCGCTCACGATACAACAAGTGACCCTCTGGCGGTAGCAATCAATAACTGCCCGGTATGACGATAACCAGTCCATACCCAAAATAACATCGAAACCCCTCATAGGCATAACTACAAAGGAAAATGGGATTCTATGATAATCAACCTCTATATCACAACCCCTAACGCCTTGTTTCAAAATCAATTCACCCCCAAGAGGTGACACTACACAAATAGGAGATACTAGCTGTGCTAACTCCAACTCCAAAACAGATGCAAATGCAGCAGAGACAAAGGAATGAGATGCACCCGTATCAATCAAAACATTAGCAACCGAGTTGAAAAACAAGAAGGTACCTCTCACAACTGATGGTGTTGGCACAAGATCCTGCGCGGTAACAGCATACACGCGCCCAGACGACCTCTGATCAACTTGCTCAACCCTAGGAGCATAAGATTGCTGCACTGACTGAGACGATGAAGCCCCCTGATTGGCCCTCGAGGCCTGACCCGACTGAGCTGGCTGTTGACCCTGAATCGGCCTCAAACCAGATGCACCAGATGTGCCACCCAACTGCGGGCAATACCTCTTCATATGCCCTGACTGACCACACTGATAACACGAGAGTGGCTGACCTCTACCCTGACTTTGGCTCTGAGATCGAGCCGAAGAAGATGCTGCTCTCTGAACTCCTCCCCTCCCCTCTGAGGACAAACTGGAGACTTGTGGCCCAGCTGGCCACACTTGAAACAGGTAATGTCTCCCTGACTGCCTTTCCCCGAACTAGCACTCGGTACAGGAAAAGTCGATCTAGAAAAGCTACCCTGAGACTGCTGGGGATGAAAACCCTTCTGTCTCCTACCATCATTCTGACCATCCTGACTCCTCTTGGAGCCCTTCTGTCCTTCCTCCTCCTCTTGCATCATGATTTCCATCTGGGCTGCAGGATCAACCATACGCCCATAATCCCGAATCATAGTTCCCCCAACTCTCAGCTTGAGGCCACGCCTCAACTTCTTCTCAAACTCAATACAATGGCGTTCCTCAGACGCCACCAACTCAGGTGCAAACCTGGACAAACTAGTAAATGCAGCCTCAAACTCGACCACTGAAGAACTCGCCTGCTTAAGCTGACAAAACTGGTCTCGCAGCTTCTCTCTGCTTAAGCTGACAAAACTGGTCTCGCAGCTTCTCCCTGACTGCCGGAGATAAAAACTTCTCCTGGAAAGCATTCACAAAAGCCTCCCACGTACCTCCTATACGCCCCTTAGTAAACTTCCACCACTGACCCGCATCCCCCTTCAACTGGAAAGATGCTAAGGTCACTTTCAACCCCTCGTCTTTGATGCCAAGCATCTCAAACGTCTTCGTTGTCTGTTCGAGCCATTCATCTGCCTTAAGTGGCTCTTTAGGATCACCCACAAATTCTTCCGGATTAGACCGGAAGAACTCCCTCTTCAGAAAGGAAGGTCCTGCATCTGCAATAACAGCCTGAGCTTGATTCTCAGCTCTGAGAATGCCTACTGACTCCCTGAATGCCCCTGCTATCTCTCGGGCTAGAGCACCCATAGCCTGCTGGCCTACTGGCTCGGCCACATTGGCCTGGCGAATTCCCTCTTGAACTGCCGGAATCTCTTCTGGCACAGGCACCTCCTGCCTACCCGGCCTACCACGCCTACCGCGTCCTCGTCCTCATCCTGACATCCTAATAAAGGAAACAAAGACATTAGCACATTAATAAACGTGCCGAAGCTAAACACTCGCGTCCTAATGCAATGGACAACAATAATTCATTCCACATAAGCACATAATCACATAAGCACCTACGAATTTCATTCCCAGATAATGATAGTCCCAATGCGTTACTATAGTTCCGGTTGGAAGCAGCAGTGATCAATTGCCTTTCCAACAAGACTACTAGAAACTCAAGGGTCCAATCAACATCCTAGAAACTACATTCCATACCCACATAATCACATAAACATGTTATCACATAAGCATATAACATTATACTAAGTCTCTATCAAACGAGACGAACCCAATGTGATACTAATCACTTCCCACGTACCCAACGTATTCAAACCCGGTACGCTCTGATACCAAGTTGTAACGCCCTCAAAATAAACCCATCATATATATGTCATTGACATGCACTATTTAAAGAAAACAATTCATTAATTCATTCATCAGAGTATTACTAAATAAAAGCGTTACATGTAACATCGAATAAAATGCCCTACAGGCTTACATCTTTCCAAGCCAACACTTGGATACAAAAAGATGAGTTCTAACTCAATACAAGAAAAGCCCTAGGCTTGGATGTTTACATGTACTAATAAATAAAGACAATTAACTAAAGATAGTCTTCGAAATCCAAGTCCCTTCCAAGCTAAGTCCTTGGAGGTAGCTTATCACCTGAACCTGAAAATGATGTTCCCATATAGGGTGAGCCACAGCCCAGTAGAAAAATACTAAACCACATATAAGCAATGAATAAAGCAATAGCATTCAACAGATGGTTAACCAAGATAATCAATTACTCCATTTTACAGTCTCATGACACTATTGTCTAAGACACGTTTTACTTTCCAACTTTATCATCATGGCTCAGAACCTGGCCAAACTTACCACAGTGAATAATATAGATATCATATTCACATTCCTCCAATATCAACAAATAAATGAGACTCAAGCTCAAATCAAAACACTTCATACTTCCAGTTTGATACACATTTTAGTGCTGTATCATTAAAACACTTCAATATAGATAAGCACACATAACAGTGATGCTAATGGAGTCCATCCCCTATCTCCTCCCAAACAAAATCCGGTTTAGAGGTCCATCCCCTATCTTCTCCTAAACCGTGGAGTACATCCCCTATCTCCTCCCACACAAAACAAAGTATGTAAACACATAACATATACATCACACAATCAATACACATAATGTCTGCATTAATTCAACAGTCAAAATTAATGACTCAACTAATGTGATTAGTTTCAGTTATACCTAATCCACATGCATTGTCTACAACAATCACGACTATCCTCCACCGATAGCCCAAAACAGTTATTTCTAAACTTGGAAATAAATATATCAACAATTCCATAGGCGAGTGATTTAAATTATCCAACTACACCATTTAATCAATAAATTCCCCAATTTCATGAATTTAACCAAATTCCCCAATTCCCTTAAATTAATTATACAAATTAATTAATTAATACAACTAGGGTTTTCCCCAAAATTACCAAAGTGCCCCCAACATATCAAAATACTAAAACTTAGAACAAAACTTATAAGATGGAGTAGGAAATCCCTACCTCGAAGACAACAACCCAAATGGAGAAGACAGAGATGATATCCAAATACCAAAGTGCTCCAAATCGCCAACTATTCAGATTAAATGGAAGCCCCTGACTCACTCGATCTTTTTAATGAAGGATCTAGGGTAGAAACACACCCTAAGTAGATCAATCCTAAGAGAGAAGGTGTGTAGAGGGAGGGAGAACTCGTAACTAGGGTTTTGGAATATGAAAGTGCAAGAAAAACAGATCTGAAACACGCTGCTGCCTATTTAAACCTGACAGGCTTGCTCGAGCGAAGACTTGGTCGCTCGAGCGACCAGACACAGAAAATCTACGCTCGAGCCAAGGGAGCCTTGCTCGAGCCAACAACACAAAAGCTCGCTCGAGCGAAAGAAAACTCGATCGAGCGAAGAACTCAAACCCACAGGTCTGCAATCAGACACACGCTCGAGCTAAGGAACCATCGCTCGAGCGAAGAACGAACTAACTCGCTCGAGCGAAGAAAAGCTCGCTCGAGCCAAAAACCTCAGCTCTCAGGTCTAACTCAAAACGCAACCCTCGCTCGATCGAAGCTATCCTGGCTCGAGTGAAGGACCAAAACAAAGAGATCGCTCGAGCGAAGAACTTCTTGCTCGAGCGAAGACTCAAAATTCTGGGCAGCAACACTGGATTTCTAAACCCAACCAACCTGAAACAAACCAGCCCAACACATCCTATAACTCCAAATGAGAAAATAAAGGACAACAACAACAATTATACGATGACAGAGTCTACGGAACCTAAGTCCGGATACAATAATCAAATGGGAAAAGACCGGGGTCGCTATAGTATCACAATATCCTTCAAGTTCTGCTAGATATTGAGTATAGTATAGCCCAATGTTACGAGTAAATATGACATATCTTAGAACCCTTATAATAGTTTTCCAGTGCACTACTCCTAGATTACTTATATATCTACGTAATTTACTTGCTGCATGGGCTATATCTAGGCAAGTGCAGTTCATCAAATACATTAAGCTTCCAATGATCTAGGCATACTCTAATTGAGAAATTTTTTCGTGTACATTCTTAGAAAGAAACATACTAACTGTAGACACCCCATTTTTGACCGTTCTCAAGACTTGGATGTTCTTGCAGGTACATCCAGCGACAAGTTTGATTGCTCGTCGAGTACTCGACTTCCGGGACGGAATGCTCCAGGTTTGATATTTCCAAACGCTGTTTCCATTCTGCCTCATATTTGGACCACGTGTTAGTCTTTACTTGGTGATGTTCTTAATGGCCTGCTGGCCATCATTGAGGGCTGTCAGCCATGGGATTTTCCTTGCCGGCCATTTATAGGCCCTGTCAGCCATCAATGAGGCCCTGCCGGCTACCACTAATGGCCGGCCGACCACCAATGCATCAGTAGATAATTTTGAAGATATTTTGATAGCTGTTTGCACAGATGAGCTCATCTGCATGCACGTGGATGGCTGGATTTGTTTTAAGGCTTCTTGTATCTCCTATATATAGAGCTCATCTATATACATGCAAAGGGTTACAAAGTTTGAGCTGAGCAAGAATTCTCTCTCTCTCTCTCTCTCTAGAATCCTCTCTCTCTCTATATTTTATGCTTGAAAGTGAGCTTTCTCTACATATTTGCATTAGCACCCTTAGTCAAACACCTTCACCTTAAAGTTGGGGTTCTTGGAGGCCTTGTTTGAGCTCTTTGGAGTGGTTTTGGCTCAGAAGTTTGGCAGTTTTCTTACTGTTTGCTTGTTGTGCTTCAAGGGTAAGAATTTCTTTCTTTTAAGCTTTGTTTTAGTTCATTGCTTGGCCACCTTTGCATGCTACTTTAAAGATGATTTTTGCCTGTAAAAATTTCTCTTTTTAAGGTCTTAGAATGTTAATTTGAGCCTTGTGTGGTTAGGGGGTGGTTTCGTCCCTTGGCTCTTTGGCTTGACAAGCCTTTTGAGCCAACTTCCAAAGTTTTTTAAACACCCTTTGTTTGGCCTTTCTACCATTGAAAATCACTGGTTTTTTAGTGGTAGAAACTTGGTTTTGAAGCCCAAAATAGGAGGGGGTAACCCTCACTCCTTGTATCTTGTTTGTATGCATAAATGGCCTAATAGTTGAGCATGTTTTTCTACCATCTCTTGGCTTGATCTCAGCATGTTTTTGTGACTATTTTTGACCTAGTTTAGCTCTGATTTTAGCTGGTTGAGTCACTTGTTGCTTACTTCTTACACTTGTAGTGTAACCATGCTTACTAGCTTAAAATACTTGATGTTTTAACCTATTATTCTAGCATGTGTTGGATCCACTCCAGCATGTTTTTGGCCTTGCTTTAACATGGTTAAACTTTGTTTTGAGTGGTTTTGGTCATATGGGACTTGTTATGCATGGTTGTAGTGCAAATGCCTTGACTAGCTTTGTATTTTGAGGCCCTTAGCATGCTTTGCTTGTGATGTTTGCATGATATATCATCATTTTGCATGTGATTTCAGTGCTTGTAGCCTTGTCACACTCTCACATGTTCCACTCTTTCATTACTTTTGAGAGGTGTGCTTTATGCCTTATTCATGGTACCATCTCAGCTCATTTTAGCCACTGTTTTGGCATGCTTGAGGTCTGTCTAGGGCTGGTTTGGCCATTTGAGTGTGATGTTGCATGGTTCTAGTGTAAAGCTCTTCACTAGTTTTAATGCTTAAGTCTCTCAACATGTTTTACATGAGGTGTTTGCATGTTAGAGTCTTGTGTTTCATGCCATTTTAGTACTTAAATTCTATCACCTCCCTCATTTATTCATTTTTCTATTTGTTTTGAGGAATGGTTAGTCTTAAAGTTGTATTTAAGCTTGGGATTGAGGTTTATGCTTAAATGGCTTTAACCTTTTTTTTTTTTTAGGATTCCTCCTAGTCAAAGGCATGGTCTCTCTCATGTCTTAAGTCATCTTTTGATTGACCTTCCTCTCAATAGAGGACAATCACTTCGACTTAACCGGTTAATGAATGGCTCGGTAATGTAAAATGTGTAAACAAGAATTAAGCAAAGTAAAACTTGTGCAAGATATGCATGTGTGTTGCATTGCATATGTTTGGATCGGACGTTAATCCAAACACGAGAAATGTGAGACGTTTCATACTCATATTGATGAGACGTGTCACGTTTCTTGATCTTCATTGCCTTTGATCTCTCATGATAAGGTAATGGACTTGTATCTTTGTTTTATGGATTTATTGAATTTGTGCAAGTTGGATCCTTGGCCATCATGCATGGAAAATGCTTGATTGGTGGCTTTAGACCCAACGGTGTCACTCCTTGGATGTTTTGAGATGATAAGGAGTGTCATAGTACAAACATGTCCCTGGAAAACCCTCATTTTTTCTCTGTTTTGTGCTCTATTGCAGTTTGGCGTTTCAGCACACCAGTGGCCGGCAGTGCCTCACTGGTAGCCGGCAATGCTTCACCCTTGGCCAGCAGAGGCACACTCTTGACCGGCAGCCACCATTCATGGCTGGCAGGTCACTGGTGCACTCCCCAGCATGGAATTGGTAAGGCAGAGCAAAAAGTTCTTGGAGACACCCCACAAACAGAGCCTCTCAAGAGCAAACCGATGGGCTTTTCGGGGTGAGAAATCGAATGCATGCATGTTCAACTTTCTGAAGCAAAGCTAAAGTAGTGTAATTTAATGTTTTACTTATTAGTTAGCATTGGTTTTGTAATTTAATTAATTAGTGTGGGAATTAGGCAAGTGTTGTAATAATTAGCAAGTAGTTTACTAGTTATTCAATTTAGTTGTATAATAATTAGTCTAATTAGGTTAATTAGATTAGTTGATTAGCTTAGCTTAAATTAGCTTAGCTATTATTCATTCGGACCCTCCTTCGAGAGGGCACAATGTTGTAATAAGAGTGCGTGTGTGTGTGTGCATGTCTTCCAACCCCATGTCTTTCTCCCTTTTATTTATCCGCTTTCGATGGTTAGTTTAGGGCATGTTTCAGTTAGCATACCTTATGCCTTGCATGTTTGCATTCATTCATTTGTCTTACATGCACCGGGCTTGGCGCATCATTCAAACTGCATTGCATTTCAATGCCTACTTGAATATGTGTTTCAAAGCATGTTATTAAGTGTTGCATTCATATGCCATCTTAGCTAGTCGAGCCTATTTAGTTGCATTTTTGCATGTGTTGCATTAGGCATCTTAACATAGTTAGGATCATGCATGATTTCTACCTAGTTTTCTGTTTTGGCTTGGAGTACACTGTAAGTGTTTACGCTTTAGCATCCTTGCATGAGTGTGAGTGATGCCATGATAGCATGCTTGCCATGAGGCTATTTGCTTAAATGATTAACTACATGAATGCCTGCGGATGAAGGCTTTGTTGCTTGAATTTGGACAATTCAACAAATGTGAGTTTCAAGCCCACTTTGCGAAGTGGCAAAACATCATGTTTTATGCCCACTTGAGGGTGGCAAATCCGCGCTTTAGCCTACTTGTGAGTAGCACCTTCAAACCATTTTCAAAAACAAATGTGAGTTGTTTTGTTCCAATTCTCGTGATTGAGTCTATACTTGTATGCTGTGGACATCACATAGTAAAGTTAGATTAACAACCGGAATAAGAATACATGTGTTTATAAAATAACATATCATGCTTAGTAGAGGTCGATCTTTGATCGGGCGAGAGGGGATGCTCATGTCATGACCTTCCCCTCTCGTACCCAAGTTCTTGAGTCGAGGCAACTTTGGTGATGACGGACACGTGACCTTTGGCACGAGTCAGGGTTTCCTAAATTTCTCAAAAATAAAATATTTAGGTGGCGACTTTGTAACCTGGCAAAGTAGTCCAGTTTGGCATTATTCGATTCAAAATCCGATTTTCCAAAATGATTTGTCAGATTGGACTCTTTGGTGATTTATCAGTCTTACATTGCACTTTGTGAGATTAGATTCAGAACCGTGATAGGAGTCCGAACTGTAGTGACCAATTCACGCCTTTGCGAAAGGCGGGGCACGGAAAAGTCAAGTGCTACACTAACATCTACAGGTGTTCTAACAAGATGATCATAATCTTTGTTAAATTTCTCAAATATTTTCTCAACATATTGTGACTGTGGCAGAGCATATCTTTATGATGTTTTGGTGATTTTCATACTAAGAATTACATCAGCAATTCCCATATCCTTCATGTCAAATTGTTTATTCAACATTTCTTGGTAGTTTTAATCATATCATTATTGCTACCTATGATGAGCATATCATCAACATAAAGATATACAACAACATATCATTTGTCCGTGTTTTTAATATAAACTTATTTCTCAGATTCATTAATCGTAAATCCATTTGACATCATTGCATTGTCAAATTTCTCATGCCACTAGTTTGATGTATGTTTCAAACCATATAACCAATTTACAGACTTTCTTTTCTTTCCCTGGAACAGAAAATCCTTTTGGATGTTCCATGTAAATTTCTTCATTTAATTCACCATTTAAGAAAGCTTTTCGCATCCATTCGATGAATTTCAAGATTATAATGGCAATTTAGCATTCTAATGGATGTAATTCTAGTAAATGGTGAGTATGTGTCAAAGTAATCATGATCTTCTTTTTCTCTATATCTTTTGACCACAAGTCTCGCCTTGTATTTGTCAATTAATCCATCCGCTTTCATCTTCCTCTTGAAAATCCACTTGTATCCAAGAGACTTATATCTCGGTGGTAAATCCACCAGTTCCCATGTGTGATTTTGCAAAATGTATTCAACTTTGCTATTTACAACCTCTTTCCATAAAGGAGCTTCAGGATTGGACATTGTTTCTTTAAAAATTGAAGGCTCATTTTCTGATAGAAAAGTTAGAAAATCTACACCAAAAGATTTTGAGGTTCTAGCACGTTTGTTACGTTTAGGTTCCTTTTCTTCATTTTGATCTAGCTCTTGCTGTTATACTTGATCTTGTTCTTGATTACTGCTACGAATAGAATCATAAGATCTTTTGTTAGTACTGGTCGCTTGTCCAGTTTTGTTAGAAAACACATTTCAAAGAACAATGTGATCCTAGATTCAACAATAGTATTTACATGCACTTTCTAAGTGTTCTGATTTGTGAATCAAAAATCGATATGCATTACTATTATTGGCATAACCAAAGAATATGCAATCAACAGTTTTTAGACCTATCTTAGTCTTTTTAGGACTAGGAATAGCCACTTTAGTGAAACAACCCTACGCTTTTAAGTATTTGTAGGATGGTATTCCCTCATGCCACATTTCATAAGGTGTTTGATTCACTTTCTTTTGGGGTATTTTATTAAGAATATAATTAGCAAAAAAATATTGCTTTTCCCCACAAGTTTTGAGTTAACATGGCATTCATCGTTTTTTTTAAAGTACTATTTTCCTTTCAACAATACTATTTTTCCAGAGGTGAATAAGGAGTGGTAGTTTAATGAATTATTCCATGTTGTTTACAACAATCACCAAAAGGTGATTCTTATTCACCACCTCTATTACTTTTTAGAATTTTAATTTTCTTGCCAAGCTAATTTTCAACTTCATTCTTATATTGAAAGAAAGTTTCTAAAGTTTCATTCTTGTTTCGAATTAAATCAACATAACGATATCTAGTATAGTCATCTATGAAGTGATAAAATATTTTTTCTCACCTCCAGTTTGAATTGATTTAAAATTACAAATATCACTATGAATTAATTCAAGTGGTTTTGTACTTCTTTGAATTGAATGAAAATGAGTTTCAGTTAACTTTGCCTCAATACAAATTTTACATTTATGATTTAGATCAATTTTAAATTTAGGTGAAAATTCCATAATAATTAATCTACATAAAGATCCATAATTGACATGTCCTACTCTACCATGCTATAAATTTGAATACTCAAGCAAGTAAGAAGAATATGTATTTTTATTAATAATAGAAGGTACAACAGTCATTACATTCATTTTGAAAAGGCCATCAGTCATGCAACCTTCCTACATACATCCCATTTTTGGTAAGTACAAATTTGTAACTTTCAAAAACTAGCGTAAACCCATTTTTGCTCAATAGAGATCCAAAAACAAGGTTCTTGCGAATGTTCGGCACATGCAACACATGGTTGAGGGTGAGTTCCTTTGTAGATGTCATATTCAAAATACCCTTCCGTTGTTCTTCGACTTTAGAAGTCAATGAGTTGCCCATGAACAGTTGTTCTCCGTTGTCCACCATAGAATAGGAGGTGAACATCTTTTTGTCGGCATAAATGTAACTACTGGCTCCAGTTTTCACCCA
The DNA here is from genome assembly GCF_055761805.1 of Camellia sinensis. Lineage (NCBI taxonomy): Eukaryota > Viridiplantae > Streptophyta > Magnoliopsida > Ericales > Theaceae > Camellia > Camellia sinensis. The sequence continues at coordinate 114,664,483 of NC_138969.1, read as the reverse complement.
CTATTCTTTGAGATTTTTGACAAGGTTATCCTCAGAGACAACCGTCGAAAGGTTTATCTTCTCAACATCACTATAGATTCTGTGCACTTCGATGACATTGGCTTGAGCAGGTTTCTTGCTTGAACTTCTTTTGCTTTTTCGCTTACTATGGACGTCTTTGGCCCGATGTCCCTCTTTGCCACAAATGTAGCATTTGATAGTAAATTTGATTTTCTTGTGTCCCCTCCTTCGGAGCCTTGTGAAGAACTTTCTCCAGCAAACTTGTGTTTCTTTGCTTTTGGTACATGTTCCACCACATTTTCCTTTGACTCCATGGGATGCTTTCCAGTCCACTTCTTAGAAGTTTGATTGTCTTCCCCAATCCTCAAACACACAATCAATTCCTCCAAAGTCATTTCTTTGTGTTGTGTTTGAGATAGTTCTTGAATTCCTTACAGCATTATGGTAATTTTTCAATTAGAGCAACAACTTGGAAGGACTTGTTTAGTGACATTCCTTCAACATGGATGCCATGCAAAATAAGTTGGGGTTCTTGAACTTGGTTGATCACGGTCTTTGAATCAACCATCACAAAATTCAGAAATTTGCGCACCACGAACTTCTTTGAGTCAGCATCTTTTGTTTTGTATTTTTTCTCTAGCGACTCCCACAATTCATTTGCCATCCTTGATAGGGATATAGACATTGTACAATGTATTATCAAGCCCATTTAAGATGTAGTTGCGGCAAAGAAAATCTGCATGTTTCCAAGCATCAACCGCAACAACCATTTGGCGGTCAGTTTCATCCTCTTTCAGAGTAGGAGCATCCTCACAATGGTAAAGAGCCAGATTTTGGTATAGTAAGATAGATCAACATTTCCTACTACCATCTTTTAAAATCAGTTCCTAAGAACGTTTCTGACTTTTTCCCGTAATTCACTGGTACTGTCATAACAACATGAGGGGTTAGGGTAGTTGCAATACCTGTAACAACACCAGTTTGAACATTGGTTTGAGTAGTTTTAGTAGACATGAATTTTAAATTATAAAACCAAATTAGAATCATAATTTTATACTATACAAAAAATTAAACCATAAACCATATAACATAATTTCTTAAAAACTAAAAGAAACAAAATTGTAACCTTTATTTACTTAAATTAATTCCATGGAAAATATTACTTCTGTAAAACCTCAAAACTATAATAAGAATTTTATTTATGAAGAATTCAGGATTTTATTTCTGAAAACCTCTCACATAAATAATTTATGTAACAAGAAAAGATTTAAAAGGAAACAAACGAAAAATTTGTAGAAAAGAAGAATCTAAATATGTCTTAAGATTGTTGGAACAATCTTATGTATACAATAGAAACACAAACTGAAACGAACAAAATAAATTACTTACAAAATTTTCTTTCACAGGAAAATGGAATAGAAAATAAAAGATCATGTTCAGTATGTGACACTCTGTCCTTAAGATAGATTCGCTACCGCACAGGTGCTCACGGACTAATAGAGTCTCTCTCTCAAAATACAATGATGAAGAACACATATTGTAGTAGCACTACAAACGGTCTGTCCAGTGAACCAAAACCTGAGTTCTGCAACTCTCTTAAGTCTATATAAACTAATATGAGGAACAAATGCAGAGGAGAAGAAAACAAGGAAGCAAATTGAATGGAATGAACTTGTTGGGGAGGCCTATATTTATAGACATAGTGGTGTTTGTTCAGAAGCATAAAAGAACCCTTCGAATAGGTGTGAATTTCAACCGCTGGAGAAAAAGAAGAGAGGCGACCAGATAGGCACTTTTTCAGAAAGAAATTGAATTTTCCCGCAATTTTATGAATTAATTCGTTTTGAAAATTTAAATTTTCCCACAAGAATTTGAAACATTGCCCAAACAATTAAAGATAGGACTCGACCCGACATGGCTCAGTTGGCCAACGGCGCGTGTGTTTGTAGTGTTTGAATACAAAGCATGCTTGGTTCATAACTCTCTCCTTCACAAAACTTTGGGTGCCCCTTGGGTCCCATCCTAAATATGTCAACTTAGAGTTTATGTACTCATATAAACTCTTTTTTTTTTTTTCGTTTTTCAATATGGGACAACCCAAAATAAAATAACCCTCATTTGTCTCTTCAACTTCCTACTTCATGAAGCTGAAAATGACGTGAACTTCCCATTCATCCATAAATGGTTTTGATGAATCGAGTTGAACGTGTGGCTTACCATGAGACAACAAACATCTCACTACTCGGACCCACATTAAATGACGTGCGAGTCCCATTTTAATTTGAGCTCAAAGTTGGCCTAAATTAAGCCTATAAGACCAATTTTTCCAACACTAATTAATGGTATAGCATGTCAATGATGAGTGATTGACACAAGAAAAGTTTAACTGAGTCCTAATTCAAGGATGATACAAATTGAGTTGGGTCTTCCTTGCTTATAACACCTACCTCTTGAATCACAAAGCTTCCATCAATCTCATTTAATTTTTGGTCTTTAATGCACATGTTGAGATCTTTTTAGACACTCTTCATATAAACCAATAATCTTAAGCCATTATATAGAATAAAAATAAATTGGTCACAAACACTTTAAGTAAGAAAGAAATATTTCTGAAAGATTAGCAAGCAAGAGAGTTTCGAGAGAGCTAGCACATCCGATCATCTAGAGCAATTACCTGAATAAGAATGATGTTTGCTCCTTTCCGATGAGCAACTCCAACCAGCCTTCCATGAAGGAGATCACCTAAAATACCAAATCGAATGCCACAACGTATACATATATATAAGTTATTAAAGTCCATTCAATGCATCAAATTTAAAAGATCTGAAAAGCAAAGAATGAAGAGTTACGTGATTATAGAGAGCACTAACCCCATTCCCCCCGCAATAACCAAAAAAAAATAATAATAATAATAAAATAAAAATAAGACAGGGTGGGGGGAGTTAAGAAATTAATGAAGAACCTCCAAGCATCCAAATTGCAAACAGATTAATATATCGACAAAAATATTAGGTAAAATTGTTGATTAATTAACATGTAATGCCTAGGGAAAGAGTGTAACAATCATAAAAGGGAATGAAACCAGCAAACTGTGTTTCTAGTTGTAACATGCCCATGGGGTACCCATGCGCTTTAAACATTTCAAATGCTCGATTTCTTCGATCTAGTCTCATGAGTGCAATATGAAACATAGATGAGAGTCCAAATTTGGCAACTTTGTCGAAAATCTATTTTAATACAAAATCTTCGCCAAAAATGGACTACATCACCGGATCTTAGAGTCGCCACCTAATATTTTGGAAAAATTAGGAAACCCGTGACTTGTGCTAAGGCCACTGTCCGTCGTAACCAAAGATGCTTGGCTCGGAACCTTAGGTATGAGAGGGGAAGGTTAATAATGAGTACCCCTGCTCACCCGATCAAAGATTGGCCTCTACTAAACTATGATATGAATTTTATTGACTTTGTATGTTCATGTTCCAATTATTAATAAATCCTAAAATTTACTATGTGAAGCATACAAGTATAGACCATGCCACTTATTTTGGAACAAATTAATTCCATGTATTTTGAAAGAGTTTTGAAATTTTACAACCCAAAGAAATTGAGTTTACAAATATGAAAAATCATTTCATTCCAAATCAAGCAACGCAACCTCCATCCACCGACGTTCATATAGTTATATCAAATAAACAAGTTGCCACATGGTAGGATGCAAAACATAGTAAGAAAAGCACACATAAGCGGGAAGCTAAAGTATAAAAACTTATAAGTTTATCGATGTCCCACGAACAGCTACAAAACAGAGTTAGCAAATATGCATGATCTTATATACAAAATCCTAATGCAATTCACAAATGAGATGTAACTAAAGATTTGGCTTCTGAGATGTGACATGTGAATCATCTAATGAACATGAGGTAGCTCACATAATCACATTGGAATTGATTAAATCCACAAATGCAAACTGAGCCGAATCAATATGCATGAAACATTGATACAAAGGATGGATATAATGAAAAAGAAAAAAAAAACATGATGCTTATTTACAAATAAGGAACACAAATAAAAGAACGAGATAGAAAGAAGCAGGACAGGAAGGGGAATTATTACAACACTTTGAATAAGTTATTACAAACCAAATAAAAGAGAGAGGAAGAAAATATTACAACCAAATAAAAAACATTACAAAGCACTCAAATAAAAAAAGAAAACAAAATGAAAGCTTCATGTATCTTGGACATCACCGGAATTGATCAACATCGGAAGACTATGTCAGTTTATCCAAAAGTAGCTGACCAGCCGGCCAACTAGGCCTAGAAAAATCGAGAAAAGCACGAACAAAGAATATGTAGGTGGCTTAACTAACCACTCCCAATTAGATTAAAACAAGAAAATGAATATAAAAATAGAAAGTGCAACATTACAACAAAACTAGCACGAAACTAAAACAAGAAAACAAATATAAGATAAAAAGTACAAGAGTAAAAAAAATTATTATGAAACTAAAACAAGAAAACAAATATAAGCTACAAAGTGAAAGATTATAACAAAACTAATAGAAAACTAAAATTACATGAAACTAAAACAAGAAAACAAATATAAGATAGAACCTGCAAGAGAAATGAAAGAATTAAAGATTCACCTTTCAAAGAAAGATTGAACTTCTTGATTTCCAAACTTCCTCTTGGTCACCTTCAAGGTTATAAATTCTTTTCTTAATTCTCAATGCAAGATCTTGGAATTCGAGTTTCAAACGTAGCTTTAGGCAAATGTTGGAAATGATCACTTGGTTCTTGAACTTGACAAGGACTACTCTATCTTTTATCAAAGTTCTAAAATTTGACTACAATAATATGAATTAGAGAACTTTTGTAATAGAAGATGAGGTATAGTGTATAGCTTGAGAAATGAAAGTTCACAACTAATACTCAATTTTGGCTAACTCTTGAAATCAAAGCTTAAACTCTTTTCTTCTCTATCTCATGTGTTCTCTCCTTAATCTATCATTCTCCTCCTCTCAGTAATCTGATGCACACATATAGGCTAAGCAAGTGGAGAAATGCCAGAAGACAAGATGGAAGATTAATGGAGCATTAATAAAGATAATGGAGCTAATGGAAGACAAAAGTCGAGCATTAGCTTCAACAGATCAAGCAGTAGTCAATGGAGGCTGAATATACATGCATTCAATGCATGGGTGACCAAAAAAATAGGTTGGGGAAGTGCCCACCCGAGCCAAACACAAAACTAGACCAAACTGTGTGCAGCTGGATGACTCGCCAGACAACCGCCAAGAGTGGGTCGTTCATTTTCGCTCTGATTCGACTCTATTTCACTCCATGGTGGTCTAACCTCGTTTTGGGTTCAACAGCTTCTTCAACACTTAACCAACAAGGCCTTAAAATAGCGAACAAAGATTAAATTCTGTCTCGTTTACTGAGCATTCTATGAGAAACACATTCTGAATTTCATCAGTCAGTAAGCAAAAAAAAAGCGCCCAAGTTTTAGGCCAGTCAAAATGGGTTGTCTACAGTTGCCCCACTTTGACAAAGCTCAAAGTCTTTTCATGACGTGAGTGAATGTCAAAGCCCGAAGACAACCCTTTTGACAAAGTCATAAAACTTGAGAAAACACACAAGATGCAATGCAATTGGTAGAACCCGAAGGTTGCCTACATATCCCTTTGCAAGGAATCAAACCAGCATAGTTCAGGGGCAAAATGCAAATGCTCGAAATACAATTTGAAAGTTGGACTTACACCCTTCGTGTAGCTGGTTGTTTTGAAAATTCATGATTATGCAATGCAATGTCATGGAGTGATGATAAAGATATGAAGATAGTAATGTATGAAACAAGCCTCGTGTAAATGATATAAAGCATAACAGAGGGTGAATCTCATATAAATGTGCCACAACACAAATAATAGAGAGATTGCAACGCATGCAAGTATGCCATATCATCACATACACATGTGCCATAATACAGTTGATAAAAAGGAAAGTTGAACTCAAAATCCAAACATGTCTCACGTGAGAGGAGGAATAGTGAACCTAAGATCCAAACTCGTCTCATGTGAGAGGAGAAAATAATGAGCTGGAAATCCAAACGCGTTTCCCGTGGGAGGAGGAGTAGTGGTGTAACCAACAGACGTTCCTAACCGTATTTCATACGGAGAGAGGGAAGGTTTTAATCAAATAATCCAAAATCCTAATGCGTTTCACGTGAGAGGAGGAAAGGTGGTGTAACCAACTGATGTACCTAACTGTATCTCATACGAAGAGGGGAAGGTTTTAACTGGGTAAACATGAAATCCTAACATGTTTTATGTGAAAGGAGAAAATGTGGTGTAACCAACAAGCATACGAAACCGTATCTCATACGAAATGGGGAAGGCTTTAACCAAGTAATCTAAAATCCTGACGTGTTTCACATGAGAGGAGGAAAGGTGGTATAACCAACAGAAGTGCTTAACCGTGTCTCATATGGAGAGGGGGAATGTTTTAACCAGGTAAACATCAAATCCTAATAGGCCTCATGTGAAAGAAAAAAAAGGTGGTGTAACCAATAGGCATACCAAATTGTATCTCATATGGAAAGAGGGAAGGTTTTAACCGGATAAACATCAAATCCTAACATGTTTCATGTGAAAGGAGAAAAGATAGTGTAACCAGTAGACATACCTAACCGCATCTCATACGGAGAGGAGGAAGGTTTTCATCGGATAAACATCAAATCCTAACACACTTAACGTGAAAGGCAAAAAGATAATGTAACCAACAAGCATACCAAACCATATCTCATACGGAAAGGGGGAAGGTTTTGAGCGGGTCAACATCAAATCCTAACATATTTCACGTGAAAGGAGAAAATGTGGTGTAACCAACAAACGTACCTAACCGTATCTCATACCAAAAAGTGGAAGGTTTTAATCGTATTTTAGTGTTGCAAAAATACTTCAATACACATACAACTGTAGACGTGCCTGCACGTCCCGGGCTCCGCGCGCGAGATTGGCGCGAAAATCTGGTTTGTTCATTAGCATACTACAGTTCGGACTCAATGTCACGGTTCTAAATCTAATCTCGCAAAGTACAATGCAAGATTGATAAATCACCAAAGAGTCCAAATCCGACAAATCATTTTGGAAAACTAATTTTTAATAAAGAAGTGCCAAACATGGACTGCTTTGCCAGATATAGAGTCACCACCTAAATGTTTTTGTTTTTGGAAATTTAGGAAACCCTGACTCGTGCCTAAGGCCACGTGTCCGTCATCACCAAAGTTGCCTCGGCTCGGGAACTTGGGTACGAGAGGGGAAGGTCATGCAATGAGCACCCCTGCTCACCCGATCAAAAGATCGGCCTGCACTAAGCATGATATTTTGTTTTTGAAAACACATGTGTTCTTATTCCAGTTATTAGCTAGAATTACTATGTGATACACACAACACACAAGTATAAACTAGATCGCCTAAGTTGGAACAAAACATCTCATGTTTGTTTGAAAATGATTTGAAGGTGCTACTAGCAAGTAGGCTAAGACGTGGATTTGCCACCCTCGAGTGGGCTTAGAAAATATGATTTTGCCACCCTCAAGTGGGCTTAAAACTCGCATTTTAATGAATTCTTCCAATTCAAGTAATCCAACCTTCACCTAAAGGCATTCAGGCAGTTATATCACATAAGCAGGTAGCCTCATGGCAAGCATGTTATCATGGCAACACTCACACTCATGCAAGGATGCTAAAGCATAAACGCTTACAGTGTACTCCGAGCTAAAACAGAGAACTTGTTAGAAATCATGCATGATCCTAGTTCATGTTAAGATGGCTAATGCAATGCATGCAAAATGCAACTAGAAATAGGCTCGGCTATTCTAAGATGGCATGTGACATGCAACTTGATACTTATGTATTCAAATCGGTATTGAAATACAATGCAGTTAGTATGATGCGCCGAGCCTGGTGCATGCAATACAAATGAATGTATGCAAACATGCTATCATAAGTATACTAATTGAAATCTGACCTAGAACTAACCATCGAAAGCAGGTAAGTAAAAGAGAGAAAGACGTGGGGTTGGAAGACATTCACACACGCACGCACACTTATTACACAATTGTGCCCTCTCGACGGAGGGTCCGAATGAATAATACAAACCAACTAATTAACTAACTAACAAGCAAATTAATTATTACCAAACTATTAACTAATTAAGCAAATTAATTAAGTTACAAAGCAGTTAAAGCGGCCTCGAGAAGAGGGACATATGCATGCTCGGTTGGCTTCGCTCGGAAATTCGTTGCCATGCCCCATGTTGCCTCTGTTTGCACTGTTCTGCACCTCTGAGAACTGTGAAAATATATGTGATGCCTCTGAACCACTTCATGGCCATGCTGAGAGGCCATCGGCCAAATGGTGAAGCCATCGGCCAAAGGAAAGGTGTCATCGACCACTTATGAAGCTATCGGCCAGACACTTTTAGACGATCGGCACGCCAGATAGTTGATTAGCCATCTCTTTCTGTAAAATACCCATTTTGCTGCAGCAGAGGACAAACAGAGGTATGGAAATACATTTGCAAGACAATGTTTTCAACTACACCCCTTATCATGTTTAAGACTCAAAGGCATGTAGTGCTCGACCCACGGGCCACCAATCATGCATTTCGATGCATGATGGCCAAAGGAGCCAAGTGTGCAATTCAATATGGAATGAATGCACAAAAAACACATGAATGCCTCACACTCTATCATGTTGGATCAAGAGTGTCGGCGATCAAGGATTGAGGCAAGTTTCGTCACTTCAAGTACGAAACGTCCCTCAGTCCTCGTGTTTGGTTTGATACCCCAAACCAAACACAATGCAATGCATGCAACGTGGAGATGCGATACAATGCAACATAAGCATGCCAAATGCAATATGACTCAAACATGCACACAAGGCTAAGGTAACAAGCATGCCAAATGCAATGCAACCTAAACATGCAAACATAGAATGTGCCAAGCATGCAAAATGCAATGCAACCTAAACATGCAAACATACAATGCAATAGGCATGCAACAACAATATCAACAACAAGCATGCAACAACATGCAATGCGATAAGCATGCAACAACACACAAGCTGCATGATCTGTGGACTTATACTGAAAATGGATAGACCTCAGCCATACCAAAAATAGTGGCCAAAATGCTAAGAAATGATGGAATGAAATGCAAAATAAGCATGCATGCCAATTGGCCTATCACTTAGGCATAAGGATACAACTCTCAAGCATGAGCAAGGAGTGACAAGCATGATAATATGGCAATGCAATGAGCTCTGAAATCGTGTGAGGAATGATGCCAAATCATGCACACAAGTCAAGCATAGTATGCAAGAAAGCGCAAGGCTTAAGGCTAACAAAGGGGTTAAACCATGGCTGTGCAAAGCAAGCCCCAAAGGGCCAAGGGCACCCAAAACAGTCCCAAGGCAGGTCAATACAAGACCAAAACCATGTTCGAACCTAGCCAACACAAGCTATAACAAAAGTCCAAAACGCATGAGGCATGCAAGGCTAAAAAAAGGAGTATTACACTACACTTATTACAACCAAACATGGCATGACTTAACCAATAAAAATCAGAGTTACGGCATGTCAAAATGAGCCCCAAAACCCACTTAGATAGCATCTCAAAAACCTAAACATGGAGGCATGCACAGTGATCCAATCATGAGGCATAAAACACCAACTCTTCAAAGCTTTGAAAGGATGACAAATGCAAGTGTATGGCTACATTACATGGACTGAGATCACATATGAGGTGATGCCAAATCATGTAAAATGTCCAAGTAGTGCATGCTAATGAGTTGGACACTCAAAGCTAACAAGCTAGAATGTATGGTAGCTATACAAAGCAATGCATGTATGATCAACACAACATGAAACAGAGCTTTAGCATACTAAAATATGACTAAAAGCTTCTTTGAGTCGAGCCAAAACATGCAAGCATGATGGTCCAAATGCATGATGCATGTTAAGGCAAATGAGAGGATTGCAAGACAAGTGCATGATGCATATAAGAGGCTATCAAACCAACTTAAAATAGAGGTATAGCATGACAAAATAACACCAAATACTTGCTGAAATGAAGCCAAAACATGCTAAGCAAACATGCTACCAATATGAGCCATATATACATGCAAATGGGAGACAAGGAGAGAGGGGTCCCTCTCCTATTCAAGACTCTAAAACCACCTTTCCACCACTGAAAATCCTCTGGATTTCAGTGGTAGAAAGGTCATGCAAAGGCAAGAACAAGGGCCAAAAGGGATGGCTCAAAACAAGGCCAAACAAGGCCTAAGAGGGGGTAGACAACCCCAACCAAAAAGTGACCTCAAACAATCATCGCAAGCTCACAAAAGCATAACTTTTTGCAGTTCATAGTCAAGCTCAAAACAATATGAAAATAAGTCTAAAAGTTTAAGCAAGAATGGGGGATCAAAAGGTAGTTTACTCAGCCTTGAAGAACACCTTCAAGAACACCACTCCAGCAACCTTTCTGAGTTCAAACCAACCCAAGAACACCAAAACTAACTCCTAAGGACCTTAGTAAGCAAAGGATGGTGTTCTACTCGGTGCTCTAGTGCAAAAGTGTGAAGAAAATACACTTTAAGGCACAAACACACACATAAATATAGAGAGAGAGGGATATATAGAGAGATTGGGATATATGAACTCTATATCAATTTTCTGAACCCCTGGAAAGGGAGGGGAGGCTCCCTTCTTATAGAATCTCAATTCCCAAGCTTGTTCAACAAGCTTGAGTCTTGAAACAAATCCCTCCATACACGGGAATTGTGCATATCAGCTGTCACAGCTGGCAGAAAATATCTGCAAAAACCAGATGGAAAGGTCTCGGCTCAAAAATATGGTCGACCGACCAAACAAAGTGCCAGTCGGCCAAAGAAAGTGCCGATCGGCCACCACTTTTGGCCGATGGCAAGAAAACAAGGCCGATGGCATCATGACTTGGCCGATGGGTTGAGGGGATGGCCAACAAGCCACCCTCTTCCCTCAGAAGCAAAACCACAAGTCCTTGGTCCACAACCAAGCACAAAACAGACAAGTTGAGAGATCCTGAGGCAAGGCGCGCAGCCGAGACTTCCGAGAACTCAAAACGAACACGAGCATGGATGATCATCGAGTGTTCAAACAATGACGTCCAAGTCTTGAGGACGGTCAAAAATGGGGTGTCTACAACAACATACATTAGTGTACATATACATACATACACATATACAAATATATATATACATATACATTATACAGACACACATACAAATATGCATATACACAGTGACACATACATATACATATACATATACATATATAAATACAAATACACAGATATACATACATATACATACACACATGTATATACAAATACCTATATGGTATACACACATATACACAATAAATCTCTATTTCTCTCCCATATTCATACCTCTGTCTCTGCCCTTTCGTCTTCGTCAAATGTCGTGTCTAGCACAATTTTAACAATTGTGGCACCTGGCCGACAATAACTGGACTGACCTCGTTTGTCAAAGATTACCTTGTCAATCTCTCTTTTATTGGATTTTTCTTCTCTTTTAGACTCTTGTTAAACAGATGTCTGCGAAACAGTAGAGAACAAAGCTGCAAAACCTCCCTTGTGATTACTTTGCCATTTCTCTATTCTTAGCATTACTCTCTTTTGTCATGGTCTCATCTCGCCGTACTCTTTCTCTCTTCCTAGACCTTAATGAATTACCAATAGAGATTAGTAGCTCCGCTGAGCCTCAACAAGGTATCCCTAACCCTGCCGCTGTTCTCAGCTTTTTTACACTGTTAGTTAAGCAAACAATGGCAGTACAGCCTAACATTGTTGCTAACCATTACACATTGAAGTCCTGCGTGGAGACCATGAATGCGGTCTCTAATTTGTCCCACCGACTGTAGGGTAGGATGAGTGATGTCATGACCCAAACCCGTCCCTAAAAGTTTGGTCCATGATCGGCCTGTATATCGGCCTGAAACAAAATTTCACGAATATTTATTCAAATACGGGGCCTTAAGCAAAAGCAAATACCAACATAAAGATAACGCCCATTGAGCTTGTGCATACATGAAGACTTAGATTAATTTAAGCATTTAAATATACTTTCCATATTTACACATATAATCACAGAACTTATATAGATCTCACACACAAATACATAAACCTAATTTTCCTCGCGCAAGTACCTCATACATTTCACAACTTATTATTTCAACAAATCCCTAAATCCATTTCATCTCAAACTATTCCAATACATCCACATAATATCCATTATTACCAATTGTCTTCCCTAAACCATAATCAAAAACTTGGTTTCTTGTAAAAGTTTAGGGCTTTTCTCCACATTCAATATAAGTCCATGAATCATAAGGTAAATTCTTATTCTATCAAGAAGATATTTATACATCACAACTTATTTAAGTAAAACCCATTTTTTTCCAATTTATACCCATTCAATCACTTCATCTATCTCATACATTTAAAATTGATAAAGACCCAACGAGGAAACCATGAAGGATTCATGATCCAATTGGTTCGAAGTATTGTTCTCAACTTGCTCTACACTTTTAATGAAGGAACTAGGATGGATTTTTGGTATATGTAGATGGAATCTAGGGTTTTGAGGCTAGCGTTTTCGGAATGGAGGATTGAGAAGAAGTAAAGATGAAAACAAATGAGAAAAATTAGTCAAAAGGTAAGTTTCAAATATCTAACCCGAATAGACCGCTCGAGCAAACATTCTATCGCTCAAGCGATGAAGAGATTTTGGATATACTGCTCAAGCGAACACTTCACTGCTCGAGCGGTAAACACAATGTCCTAGAAGTTTTGCATATCTACAGTGAAATTACTAGAAGCCTCACATCTCAGCTTAAGTAGCCAGTTAACCGCTCAAGCGATCTTGCCTATAAACAAGCAAGATATTGGAGCCTTGAATCACTACAGGAGCGGCCATTTGACCACTCGAGTGGTCTCCTAACACAAAATATTATAGATTATGTGAACATTAATTAGTATGGCTCATTTTGTATGTACTCTTGAATTTGCAAATACTGGACTCTTCCACATAAGTGATCTAGTTCTCTATGGACTTCTAGTAGATATTCTTGTGCATTTCTTAAGGAATTGACCATTGCTAGCATATCTTGGGTGATATTGGGTATTTTACCACCCTACCATCTTTTTGCATCGCCTCTACTTACCGCTTTGTTCTTGTGTCTCATGGCATGATGAAAAGGCTACATCAGAGTCACCAACTAGGCCTCTCTATATTTTTTTCATCCTTCTCTGGTTTGGTTTCCACACTCTTAAGTATGAAAGCCATCGGTGAGTCTGCAAGATAATTGTATTCATTATTTGAGGGGTAGCATTCATGTATACTCAAGAAATACCCCTTGATCACTTAAGGTTTGAATTTTCTCAATCATTCTCATCTTTTCTTACTGGAGGTCCAACCATCAGATCACTACCAAGATTTGACTCTAGTGTTTTTCGAACTCCAAGAGACACACGTACACTTTTCTCATGGATTCTATACTTTCCACATGTTGCACCACATTCATTCATAAGGAAGTCTTCCAAAGATTGTGCACGTTGTGCTTTGAGTAATTGTATTTCTTCGATATTCTTGTGTGTATTGAGGTTCAAATTTGAAATTCATTACTTGCTCTACCATATTATTTTTGTCATTTCTATTTTATTCTTTGTTTTCTAGTGTTTGTTGCTGTAACAATTTGTACTCCTTGGGATAGTGGGATTTCTCTTGATGCTCTTATTATTGCAATTGGAGCCTCTTTTATTCATTTTACAGCACTAATTGGGGTGGTATCATAATGGTAAAGTAGAATTCAATGAAAAACATTGATTCGGATAATTGTCCTATGAGCAATCTTTACTCTTTTACCTTTTTCTCTTCCCACACTTTGAATTTGCATGTGACGTTAGAACCATTGGAAAGCTTTTTTCTAGAGCATTGATTTAAACATAAAAATGACCCAAAATTGAGTGCGGATGAGGGAGTTATACCCATTTGAAATTTGAGCACCTATGTTGGATGCAAGTCCGCTCGAGCGAACTTTTGCTACTCGAGCAGTCTGTGTTGGATTCTTAGATTTTGAGAGCTTAATTTCACCGCTCAAGCTAAGCTTTGACCGCTCCAGTGGTCTGTTCAAAGTCAGGCACTTGAAAGTCACTTCTTTCTCTCTTTTCTCTCTCTCTCTCTCTCTCTCTCTCTCTCTCTCTCTCTCTCCTCTGTTCCTAAAACCTTAGAGCTCCAAACGTTGATTTCACCTATTTGTCACCAAAAATCCATCCTTGTCCTTTTATCTAGTTGCTAATCTTGCCATAAGCTACCCATTGAACTTATTAGATCATGCTATTTTGCAAGCTCACTCCTTAGATCTTCGTCTCTTCTCTCACAACCTTTGAGGCAAAAATATTTTTACCCATGTACATATATATTGGTTTGAATATGTATTAATTGCCTGATATGAAGGTGTGATTTGGAAAGGGTGATATATATATATATATATATATGTATCTATAAACACTGATGATGATAACAAATTGTGTTCTAAGATTTGTTCTAAGTTTTGAGGGTGACCTTGGCATCCTTCCAGTTGAAGGGAGACACGGGCCAATGGTGGAAGTATGTGCGATGGTGCATTGGAGGGACTTGGGAGGCTTTTGTTGATCCCTTCCAGGAGAAGTTTATCCCTACCACAGTTAGGAAAACGTTGAGGGATTAGTTTTGTCAGCTCAAGCAGCTGAATACACCAGTGGCTGAGTTTGAGGCCATCTTCACCAGTTTGTTGAGGTTTGGGCCAGAGTTTATTGCGATTGAGGAGCGTCGGTGCCTAGAGTTTGAGAAGAAGTTGAGGCCGGACTCATGTTTAAAGTGGTCGAATCCATAATCAGGGACAATGGACGCCTTGTGGAGGTTGCAGCCCATCTTGAGACCATTATGCAGGCTGAGGAGGAGAGAATAAGGGGCTCCATAAGGAGTCAAGAGAGTCGGGGGAACGATAAGAGGCAGAGGGGTTCTAACCCTCAACAGTCCCAGGGAGTGCATTTGAGGTCTACCTTTCCAGTGTCGAGTATGGGTTCTGGGAGAGGTGGTCAGGGAGATGTAACTTGTTTCAAGTGTGGTCGATTGGGCCACAAATCTCCAGCTTGCCCACAGAGGGGCGGAGGGCAGCGAGTAGCTTCATCTTTGGCCCATTTTCAAAGCCAGAGCCAGAGCCAGAGTCAGGGCAGAGGCTAGCCGCTCACTTATTATCAGTGTGGGCAGGCGGGCAATTGAAAAGGTTTTTCCCATAGTTAGGTGGCACACCTGGTGTGCATGGTTCGAGGCAGACACAGTCACCAGCCAGCACAGTCAGCACAGTCAGCACAGGCCTTAAGGGCCAATCAGGGAGCCTCTTCGGCTCAGTCAGTGCATCAACCTTGTGCTCTGAGGAGTGAATAGGTAAATCAGAGGCCAACAGGGCGTGTGTATACTGTTACCGTGCCGGACCTTGTACCGGCTCCATCTGTGGTGAGAGGTACCTTCTTGTTTTACAATTCAATTGCAAGTGTATTGATTGATATGGGGGTATTCCATTCCTTTATATATTCTACATGTGCATCAGTTTTGGGGTTGGAGTTGGCACAGCTAGCATGTCCTATTTGTGTAGAGTCACCTATTGGTGGTGAGGTTATCTTGAAACAACGGTGTCGGGGTTGGGACATAGAGGTCGCCGGACAGCATCTTCCCTTTGCATTTGTTTTGTTTGATATGACTGGTTTTGATGTTATTTTGGGTATGAACCGGGTATCGTCAGACCGGGCTGTTATAGATTGCTACCGTCAGAGGGTTACTATATGTACCTTAAGCGCGGATTGTTTTTATTTCTTGGAGGACCGAGTGGATAGAGTCTTATCCCCGGTATATCATCCGCGTGGGCGGAGTGAGCTTAGTTGTTTCCTTGCTAGTTTTTAGAGTGGTGAGTGTGATGAAATTTGGGTTGAGTTGCCAAGAGTGGTTTGTGAGTACTCGGATGCCTTTCCCGAGGATCTTATTAGTTTACCAGATAGAGTTCTCTATTGATCTAGTGCCTGGCATGACACCAATTTCTATGGCACCATATCGGTTTGCACGAGTTCAGTTAAGTGAGTTAAAGATTCAACTCCAGGAACTACTCGATAAGGGTTTCATTCGCCTTAGTCCTTCGCCTTGGGAAGCACCAACCCTCTTTGTTAAAAAGAAAGATGGAACCTTGAGACTTTGTATTGATTGCCAGAAGTTGAACCGAGTTACGGTTAAGAACAAGTATCCAATGCCACGTATAGATGACCTGTTTGATCAGTTAAAAGGGTCTTGTTGTTTCTCTAAGATAGACCTGAGATCAGGTTATCATCAGTTGAGGGCCAGGGAGGAGGATATCCCGAAGATGGCATTCCGTACGCGGTATGGCCACTATGAGTTTCTTGTGATGCCTTTTGGGCTAACCAATGCCCCAGCTGTGTTTATGGACTTGATGAATCGAATCTTCCCAGAGTTCTAAGACCATTTTATGGTCGTCTTTGTGGACGACATTTTCATTTATTTACCCTCTAAGGAGGAGCACGAGGAACACTTACAAGCAGTGCTTGAGTTGCTTAGAGCCCATAAGTTGTATGCTAAATTTGAGAAATGTGAGTTCTGGCTAAGGGAAGTTAAGTTCTTAGGCCATGTGGTATCCGGGGAAGGGGTGACTGTAAATTCATCCAAGATAGAGGCAGTGCAAGATTGGGCATAACCTAAGAATGCTTTCAAGATTCATAGCTTCTTGGGGTTGGCTGAGTACTATGATCGGTTTGTGAAGGATTTCTCTAGACTAGCCTTACCTTTGACTAGATTGACGAGGAAATGGGTCAAATTTGTGTGGAGTGAGACTTGTGAAAAATCGTTCAAGAGCTTAAGGCTAGACTTACCACCGCTCCAGTCTTGATTATTCTGGATAGGGGTTTGGGCTATTCAGTGTATTGTGATGCTTCACGAGAAGGTTTGGGTTGTGTGTTGATGGAAGAGGGGAAGGTAGTAGCCTATGGCTCACGGTAGTTGAAAACCCACGAGAGGTATTACCCTACTCATGACTTAGAGTTGGCAGTAATAATTTTCGACTTGAAGTTTTGGAGGCACTATCTGTATGGTGAGAGATTTGAGGTATTTTCTGATCATAAGAGTCTGAAATATATGTTTACACAGAAGGACTTGAATTTGAGGTAGAGGAGATGGATGGAGTTCATAGAGGATTATGATTTTGAGTTGCATTATCATCCGGGGAAGGCCAATGTTGTGGCTGATGCCTTGAGTTAGAAATCTGTTAGTAATGTGGCATGTATCGCTATTCGGGAATGGGAAATGTTGGGTGCTCTTGGGGAGTTTGATCTTCACCTGAGTGAGTCCATTGAGTCTGTGACTTTGTTTTCAGTAGTCGCACAACCTATGCTTGTGAATCGAGTGCTAGAAGCGCAGAAAGGTGACCTTGAGGTAGAATTCCTCTGCGAGAAGATTTCCAATGGGAAGGTAGAGAAGGGTTTGAATGTGTACCCCGACCTGAGTCTGAGGTACCATGACCGTTTGTTTGTGCTGGAGTCATGCCGAGAGGAGGTACTCCGAGAGTTTCACCATTCACGCCTTGCGGTGCATCCGGGAGGCACAAAGATGTACCACGACCTAAGTCGCCAGTTTTGGTGGAGAGGTATGAAGAGGAATGTGGCCGTGTTTGTGTCGAACTGCCTTACTTGTTAGCAAGTGAAGGCTGAATATCAGAGGCTAGTGGGTTTGTTACAACCCTTACCTACAACTGAGTGGAAATGGGAGCATGTCATGATGGATTTTGTTGTGGGCGTTATGAGGACTCAACGGGGTAGCAATGCCATTTGGGTGGTAGTTGATCGGTTGGCCAAGTTGGCATATTTTATTCCTGTGCGCATAAGTGATTCGGTAGACTATCTTGTCGACTTGTATATCAGGGACATAGTGAGGTTGCACAGGGTTCTTGTGATGATTTTCTTGAATAGAGATCTGTGTTTTACAGGTCGGTTGTGGCAGAGCTTGCAGAGTGCCTTGGGCAGTAAGTTGACTTTTAGTACTGTGTATCATCCTCAGACTGATGGGCAGTCCGAGCGTACCATTCAGATCCTTGAGGATATGCTTTGAGGTTGTGTGCTTGATATCAAGGGGTCATGGGAGAGGCACCTGCCCCTAGTGGAGTTTTCTTATAACAATAGTTTCCAATCGAGTATCGGCATGGCACAATTTGAGGCCTTGTATGGCCGACTGTGTAGATCTGCAGTGTGTTGGGCCGAAGTGGGTGATGCACCTTTGTTGGGTCTAGAGTTAGTTCGGGAGACGATGGAAAAGGTGACACTTATCCGTAAGAGGTTGGTTACAGCCCATAGTCACCGGAAGAGTTATGCCGACCGTAGGAGGAGACCTTTGTCCTTTGAAGTAGGTGATCATGTCTTTTTAAACATATCACCTAGGCGGGGTATTATGAGGTTTGGCAAGAGAGGGAAGTTATTCCCTCTATTTATTGGACCCTTTGAGGTCTTTGAGCGGATTTGGGTGGTTGCCTATCGTTTGGTGTTGCCGGCACAACTTTCCGGAGTTCATGACGTGTTTCATAGTAGTATGGTCCAGAAGTATGAGCCGTATCCATCGCATGTGTTGGATTGGACCGACTTAGAGGTAGACGAGGACGCCTTGTATGACGAGAGACCGGTGAGGGTCTTGGATAGACGGGACCAAGTCTTGAGAGGCAAGGCGATTCCCCTTGTTAAAGTTTTGTGAACACATCACAGAGCTGAGGACGCAACTTGGGAACATGAATTGGAAGTCCAAGAGAAATATCCAGATTTGTTTGCTAATGTATAACTTTGTATTGAGATCTTAATGGTTGTTGATGAAAAGTATATAAACGTTGCATATGTTTTACATTATGGGAACATTGTATATGTTATGGGCATTTTGAAAACACAGATTCTATATAAGCATTGTATATGCCATGTAACTTTCTTGAAAATTTGGATTTTGGCCAAGCATTGTGAATGCTTTGGGGAATTGGAAATTTCATATTAATTTGGGACTTGTGTATCGAGTCAATGAGGATGGATGACCGGGAAGTGGGTCATGGTGATTAACTTGTAAGAATAACTTTGTTTGAAAGATGTAAGTTGATTTTGAACTTCATTTGTAATTTCGGGGATGAAATTCTTTAAGGAGTGGAAGTTATGGCGATCCCGAATTTTAACCGAGCTTTTATGGTGTTCTGAACTCGGGTCTTGTGGTTTAATGCTGTTATTTATTCCTTTTCTCCCTTTCACTCTTTGAATTTGAGTTTTGGAATGTCTTAGGTCTATTTAGAATAGGTTGGTTGCTAGTTGGTCTAGAACCTTATTGCGCAGAATTTTGGTCTTCCGCTCGAGCGGGCTTTCTTGTGCTCGAGCGGGGTTTGTAATCATTCAGTACTTGTGCGTCTGCAAAAATGTTGTAGAAGTGTTTTTCATGCTCGAGCGGCATTTCTTATGCTTGAGCGGGTCTATGCTCGAGCGGTATTTCTTGAGCTCGAGTGGCTGTCTGAGGTCTATAAAAATACTAGAAGTGTGTATTCTACGCTCGAGCGAGTAGCGCCTTGTTGTTGTGTCTTGGCGCTTGAGCAGTTTTCTTGCACTCGAGCGAGACAAATTTATGTGTCTGACGCTCGAGCGCCAAACACTCTGCTCAAGCAGACTGTGCGTATATCAGATCGTAAAAGTTACTTTTTACATAACTTTTTCATCTCTTTTCACCCAAAACCCTAAAGTTGAGAGCTTCTATCTCTAAAAACTCACATTCTCTCTACATATAACCAAGATCCATTGATCTCTACACCCTTGAGCCTTCATTAAAAAGGTAGAGCTCCTCAAGATCTTCCCTTTTACCCGATTAAAGTTGGATTTCGGCATTGTTGGGGTTCCATCTTTGCTTGGCTCGTCTTTACTCTTTGAGGTAGGGATCTTCTACGCTTTATTATGGTTTTTAAGCTAAGTATTTTGTAGTTGTGTAACGATGGTGGGTTTTGTGGTATTTTGAACACAAACCTAGAGTTTGGGTGATATTTAAAAGAGGGGTTTTTTGGTGGGAATGAAATAAAAGAACATGGGGTTTGAAATGAAGTCTTTTTGCGCTAAAATAGTTGATATTGGTGCTTGGTTGAGATTTGGAGAAAGAGGGGAAATTTTCCCTAGAATGAGTATTATAATTATTTTGTATAAATAAATGATATCGATGTTGTAAACATGGAATTGGACTTGTATGGAGATGGATAGTGAAATTAAATGGATGATGTGTCTCATCTTCGGAAATTTTGAATAAATTATCTGTCTTGGGAATGTATAGTTGTTTAGAAATAACTGTATTGGGCTATCGGTGGAGAATAGCTTTGTAGAAATTGCATGTGGATTAGGCGAATTAGAACTATCCTTGGATTAACTATCATTGAATATGATTATGTTGTGAATATATTGCATATGTATGTTATTTGGGAGTGGAAATGGGATGTGCTCCATATGTGATTATGTGTTTATCTACATTGTATATGTATGTTTGTTTTGGGAGGAGAAAGGAGATGGACTCCATTATAATTAAGTTGGCCGGAGTGTCCTAGGTGAAAGTCCCGAAATCTATACATGGGTGCCATTCCCGCGGACAAAATATCTGTAAAATGGCAAGATTGAAACCTATACATGGGTGCCGATCCCGCGGATGAACTATCCATAAAATGGCAAATGAATGTGGATATGTTGACTTTGAAAATGTTGAACTATTGAGTTATAGTCTCGCTTGAGATATTGAAGAAAACGAATGAAATTGGTTTATGTAGCAAAGTGGAACAAAAAGGGAACGGAATGAGCAATGAACTTATTATGTTGTGAATACAAGAGATGATGAATGTTTTAGCCTTAACATTGTTTATGCTTACTACTCTTATACCTCTATTAAATATCATATACAGTGTTAGATTATCTTTATTGGGTTGTGGCTCAGCCTATTTGGGAAAAAACATTTTCAGGTAATAATGGTATGCCTCAACCAAGGAAATAGCATTGGAGGGTTATATGTGAAGCACGAGGGCTTCTTGTTTTGTTTCACATTTTGTATAGCCTAGGGCCTTAATTGTAAGGGCTAGTCCCGCTTTTGTTGTAACCAAGTTAAGGCTTAGAAAGGTGTAAGCCCGAAGGGTATTTATTTATGTTAAACTTTATTGTAATTGTAACTTTGTGTAATGAGAGAACTATTTACTCTGTTGTATGTTGCCTTCTTATTATATGCTTATAGGTTTTATTTATGGTTATGTTTTGAGGGCGTTACACTAGGTGCTTATGTGGTTTGCCTTAAATGGAAGTAGATAAGTGTATAGGCGTATGTGTAACTCGCGTGTCAAGTATTTCAGCGTGGTTAAACCTTATCTCTATTTTCTTAGGGTGTAAGGACGTGAGTGAACCCAAATGGGGGACCACTTTATTGTGAAGGTACATCGTTTTGGCATAGCATGAGAATGTCATTGTGAAATTTGTGTGGAACCTTAATTCACTGACTTTGTAAGTTAATGAGAAGTAATTGTGACCTTATACACTACTACAAATATAGATAAATATCACACTTTTTTTGTGTGATGTATGCTTTTTAATCACACCTTTTAAGTTTTATTAAAGTGTGATCTTTGGGAGTGTGATTAAAAAGGGTCATTTTTAATCACACTTTTTAAGTGTCATTAAAAAAATGATTTCATCACATCTTTTAAATGTGGTTAATAATATTTAGATCACATCTTTTAAGTGTGATTAAAAATATTTAGATCACATTTTTTAAGTGTGATTAAAAACATTTAGATCACATCTTGTAAGTGTGATTAATAACATTTAGATCACATCTTTTAACTGTGATTAAAAACATTTAGATCACATCTTTTAAGTGTGATTAATAACTAATAAAACCTGTGATAAAAAAAAATTCGACATATTTGAAGAATAATCAATATTATTTTTGTACGCGCATTTGAAAAATATAATACACGCTACATACTATACATATTTTGAATCACAACCATATATTGAATGGAATAACGTCATATATTTCATAAATAAAAATTAAATGTTCAAAAGTATATAGAAAAGAATTAATAAAAAGTTTTTAACTATGATTACATATATTAAAAAATGAAAAAAAAAAAAAAAACTTGAAAAATCTAAGTTCTTGAATTCTTTGACCATATTTGCATCTCTCTAGGAAATTTTTGACCTGAAAAATAAAAAAAAACAAATTAATTCAGAAACTGCTAGAAGCATATGAATAAACTTTCTATTTTTGTAAAGACTGTTCTTGTCTTACAAAAGACAAAATCGGACATTTTCTCATCACACTATCTCTTCATCCCCTACATCAATAGAAAAGGAATAACGACTTTGATTGTTACTAGTATAAAATGTTTGTGTTACCATATATAAATATGACATATACATAGAATCAATAAATTGAAAATGAAAATCTTCAATGTATAGCCAGATATTTTAAAGTCGTAAAACCAAATATATATAGAACCAACAAATTTATTGAAAATCTTCCGTGAGACATCATTCTATTCATTTGATTCTGCGTATCAAAAACAACAATAAACGAGAATTACAAGAAAAGTGGTCACAGTGATTCTATACTCATGCTTGCTTCCATGTCAAATGACTTTGAACATAAAAGGTGAAACAAAAAAAAAACAAGCCAGAATATACTCCTACCAGCACTACACCTCAACCAGCCACAAAACACACTACACAAAGACAAGGCCAAACATGCACACTACTGATCATCAACCTACTAAAGAGCTCTAGTCCTGCTCACTCTCATTCTCACTCTCAGTATTCCTGAGCCATGAAAATACACGACTTCCCACTCATTAATTATTTTTTGTTTTAATCAAAGGTGTTGGAAAGTTGTTTTGTTATACCAACAAAACACAATTCAACAAATGAAAAACAAAAAAACAAGAGAGAAACATACTATGTTAAGAAACATCACACCAAGAATGACAGCATTAGCAAAACCAAAACTCAAAACGTGCCTGAAAGAGCACGTGCATCGACATTGTGTTATGAAACATTTATAACTCGTGTGTTTAGTTATTTATTATTTATTTATTTTATTTTATTTTTATCACTTTGTGTGTTATCTAAAACTAATTGCAAAGTCCAAAGGCATGTTTTCGCTAGCCCTCCTTAATTTGTCCAAACAAGTCTCATGCACACAACATGTTAATAAAATGCTTTAACAGCTTTCTTATCTTCCCTAAATTGCAATGCTAGTCCATTATCTTCCACTTAACTTCCAAAAAGTTGATTACAAATAGCACATATACACATACATATATATTCACAGTATTTGCAATTTACGAATAAAAAATATGAAATAAGGGTTGTTGAGTTTTAAAATATTGAATCAGTTTAATTTTCTCACATCACAATTTTCAAACTTATCAATTATTGTGGGCATTTTGGAAAAATGCAAAGAGCGTGACAAATAATTCACACTAAACAACTTGTATACTTTATATATAGGACAAGTGGTGTGGGTGGTGTTCTGAATTTTTGAATAGTATGATGATTGAGTAAACTGATTAGCCATTTATAGTTTGATGAAGGTGCAAAATTATTGTAATAGTTATCGGGTATGATAGGTACATGATGAAAAATTGGTGGTAATTACTGAGTAAGATTTAGAGAAGAAAGAAACATCTCAAACTGTTTGAATTTAGTGGCAACGATGTAAATGATAGTGTAACAAAATTATGGAATTTCTTGAAATTTTAATAAACGCAAGATGGGAAATGCAAGGTATGAAAACTCTGTTGTACTTACTCTCTCGATAGTGAGAAAATGCACGGTCTAGAGCTCCATTCAGGGATCCTTCATCAATTCCTTCAAAGACAAACCTTTAAGAAATAATGAAGACATACATTGCGTCAGTTAAAAGCTTGAGCCTACAAAACCAAATATTTAGGTGTAGCACTTTCCTCATTCTAAAACTAAGGTTTACATTTCAACAGGCATTAACTAGGTCACATCACTTTTATTGAACCATGTGGACAATTCAAGCTCTTAATTTAATCAATCTATTAACATCATTCGGTTTTCAAATGCCCTACTGATCCTCATCGCGAAATGCCCATGTTTAGTCAAGTTAGATAACCAACCAAAGAAATAATCACAGAATAACAATGATCAATCATTGCTTCAGTAAGAATACAAAATCAAACATTTACCACAATGTTTGGATATGAAAGGTCCTAAGGAAGTCGTCAAGCTACCTAATGTGAGCCTATTAAGAAAACACAATGCTTCAAGCACAAACTGAAAGAATTAATAATATAAACATCAATAAAGCAATTAAATTGGACAAACATGCTGTCAATATTATTGATTAACAAACCTCATAGAAATTAAAGATTTTGAAACAAAAGATATCCAAAGAAATTAGAGTAGCAGACCTACTAGAAATACAACTGAAAAGGTAGCTCTGAAAAGGTAAAATACATACTCACCATGAAATAAAGGAATGGGAAGAGAGATGATATTGGTAGCGCTGAAAAGGTAAAATAGAAAAACTATGTTATGGCCCGAACATATATGACAGACAAAATCATATGACTAAGCAGTTCCCGCCATCCATCCACGTTCCCATCATAATGGACTAACATAATTGTAAAATTCTCTGAAAGAAATTGAATTCACTAAAATTAGGCAAATAATGTCAAGAAAATGACATGTCTTAAGTTAACAACTGATATAGATTTTAAACGCCAACCATTAATAAACAGTTATGCAGTTATACCTTTTGAACAATGTCATCAACATTACTTTTTTGTTTAATACCAACTGGAATTGCTAGAAAGATATGAAAGCTTGAAACATTAACTTGAAAAGTGAAGAAAAGATGCACGATGGCAACAAGCATGAAGTACTGATCTTCTACATAACTAACACCACTTTAAAATGTTACTATTTATATATTTAAAAAATAATAAAAATAACACTTGTTGTGAATTAAAGTTTGTGACTTGAAGACAAAATACATGATTCTAAGGAAGTTTGTGTATTGATTCCAAAGTATACCAAGATCAAAACCTAACCTTTGACTTTGAACTACTTTTTGACCATAGGGGTTTTAACTCCAAATCTGACCTGGCTTGAATGATGCCACCAGGTAAACGATCCAAATTAGTAGACGCCACACCAGTATCCTTGATGAAAGGATCAGTAGCAACTCAGAATAATGGTAAATATAAGGAACAACATCGACCTAACCCATTGCATGCATAAAACAATTGAAGAAATCCCAAAAACTTGTAAAATCAAGTATCAAATCTAATCAAAAGCAATGGGTGAAGTCATTAAGTGCATGTCTTAGGTAGACAAATACAAGAATAAAAACAAAGTGATTAAAATAATAATAATAATAATAATAATAATAATAATAATAATAATAATAATAATAATAATCAAAACATAACTCAAAATATTTCCTTCCACGGGTAGAAAGGATTCAACCTTTTGTCTATCTGATGATGAAAAGGAGAAGAAAAAAATTAGTGGAAGTGAAGTACAAAAAAATAAAAAATAAGGCCGAACTTCAAAAGTACTCAAATGGAGTGAATATGTATTCATATAAGATCAAGTAACATGAAAATCAAACCTATGTATTCATATAAGTATGCAGGTCCAATGTAGCGAATGATCATAAGCCAATCACAATCCTAAGGTTCAATCTGACATCGCAATGAGTTGAATGAATGTAAACGATCACCATAAGGAATGTAAACGATCACCATAAGGGTAGCACAGACTAAATGTTATGCATATACCTTGGGACTAGATTTCAAATTTGGAGAGTATAGATTAAGAAAAATGTATGGATATTGTAAATATATAAGCCTTTGGGGCCCTTCCTTTTCTCCTCTATTCTGAAATGTTCATATAGCATGTAGTAAGGTTTAAATCTACTGAGTATTCAACTTTTTAAAAGTCTTGTATAGGGAAAGGACTGAGCTTTAGATGTATACATAAGGAAAGCCATGTGCAACAAAAAATACTATCATATGTTAATTGAAAAAAAAATAAAAATTTGTGGGTAATTAAAACATAATTGATTTGATTAAAAATGTAAAGTCATGATTCACATCACCAACTTTACCTTTTCCATATGTTGGATGAGAAGAGAAATTGCTTTCTTAGTGTCCACTGTTTGTTTTGTTCGAACAAATATTGTCACTACTGCTGCTGCAAGGGTTGAACATCAAGAAGTCAATCTCTGCATTGAATTCCCACCCACTATCATTAGTCAAGCTTGAAATGATTGTATATTCTTTATAAAATGTACAACTTTTTGATACACTCTCCTTCTAGATAAATATATTTGATATTTTGATATAGGATTCCATTGGTAACACATATAATTCCAAACTACAAAAAAATAAAATAATAAAAAATAAAATAAAATAAAAAATGGAGAAGAAGAAGAAGAATCAGAAGCATTTTAAAAGAGTGAAGTTCTGATTTTAGCATTATTGTTACAACCACTTTTAACTATGAAAAATGTGTCATATTTAAATGATTAAAGTATCAGCACTAATTCTATATCTCATTATTTGTTGTTGAGAAATGTTTTAGAGAGACAAAGCCTGTTTAAATGATAGAAGCCCAAGTAGTTTGTACCATTGAATGAATTTTGACAATAACTTGATAGAAAGAGTTCCACATATAATTTTCAAAATAATATTACATACATTCTAAGGAGTGAAGATAACTAAATCAATCGACATTGTCGTGTAAGTATGTTTTACATATTTAAGTAATGAACTAGTATAACCAATTCTGAAAATGTTATTGAATTGGATTTTATATAAAGACATTCCCAAATATTAATATTTTTGCATATTTTCATGTAAGTGAAAATATATACTATTAATAATTGAACGCTCTAGCCACAAATTTTGTCACGCCCCACTTTTATTACTTGAAGTCATTACCAAGTTCATTAACTTAATTCAATTTCAGAGATAACATGCGGAAATAAACTCAAATGTTCAACTAAAAGGAGTGAACAACAACTCTCTCTTTCGAATGCTAATTAAATATAATATGAGTATTCTGAATAAGTTGCCCTCAGGCTTACAACATTAAATAATCAAATGAAGGGTACAACCCTTTTTCATATATGGCATTCCGCCTACAACAAAGAGGCCCCATGGCCAACAAATAAGAAGATCCAAATCTTGTAGCACATCCTGCTAAACACCTGAAAAAGATTCAACAACGTGGGATGAACATATAGTCCAGTAGGGATCTCAACATGGCCCTCAACAATAACAACATACAGATAGCTATGATCATGAATGTTCAGTCTCATACTAGAATAGTAATGTGACAGTTTACACAAAATATACATAAGTATGAATTTTTTTCTCGAAAACAACTATTTCAATCAACGCCTTAGGCGATCTATCTTTCCCTTTTCCTTTCATTAATCCCCGTTCCCAATCTTTCATAACATTAACAATACCTTAGGAAATAATTTCACTAAGCCCACTACTCTCTTCCATTTTCCAAACATACACAGATATGCCTTTTCAAAATATATATATCTTTAAAAATATCCGTTCTCTTTCACACTTTCCAAAAGACAAAAATGACATTTTGGCTTCTTCCCGATACAATCAAATCTATACATGCACCGTTATAAAAAAGGGAGATAACAACTCACCAACATGCATAAGATAAAACAATGAGGCAACTCGGCCCTCCAAAACTGTAACTGACACAATCCATGATATTTCCAGGCACACTGAAATATCAACAACAAAAGTTTGCTCTACTAGCAATGTGCGTAGTAAGCCAAAGATACACCTCTCACAACAACATGCCAGTTTACCCGGCGCTAGCTGGAAGGGAATGGTGCCTTCGATTCTCAGCGCAGTCAGTTCTCCAGGTGCTAGCTGGAAGGTCACGGTACCTCTGATTTTTAGCGCAAGGTGTAACACCACCAACCCAACACAACAGGGCATAATTAACATGTATAACACATATACACAAACCATCAAGATACAAGCAATGTGTTAAAGTATATGAACACATAACTACCTCCTCCCGAGCAAGCATACATATATAATGTATCTCAACACTTCATCACATACGAGGTTCCATCAACAATGGTATAATGCATACACGACAATTCAATACAACCGTGTCATCCTCCACCGATGACGAAGGACAAAACCTCTAGATGCATGTATATTGTACATCTATTAACAGACTCAATTGTCATGAGATCCCAAACCCATCAACAACCCAAGCATGGTAGCTACAAATTAATTCCCCCAAATATGTGCACTCGACATGCATGATACAACAATCCAGTTCCCATATTTATTTTCTATGACTTACATAGAGTTAAAGTTTCATTCTTCACTTTCAAAATCAACTTTCATAATTTTCCAAATCAACATGTTCCACCACTTATCCCAAAAACACATTTCTCATTTCCCCAAAATCAATTCCATTCCTTTCATAACCTTCCAAATTAATTATGCAAATTAAGTCATAATTATTAAGTTAGGGTTTTTCTCCCTCTTTATCAACATTGACCAAGAAGGTTCAATCAACAACAATAAACAACAAAAACCTCATTTGAGACACGAAATACACAAGTATTTGCCCAAAGAACAAAACCCCTCTTTTATTTTATCATGACACATATAAATTAGGGCTTTTCTATATTTCAACAACAACTGTAGACGCGCCCGCGGAGGGGGGCTTCGTTACTACAGTTCGGACTCGCGATTTTGTTGTCGCGGTTCTTAATCTGAACCAAAGAGTCCAAATCTGGCAAATCGTTTTGAGAAACAGATTTTTGAAAAAGTAGTGCCAAACATGGACTGCTTTGCCAGATACAGAGTCGCCACCTAAATATTTTTTAATGGGGAAATTTAGGAAACCCTGACTCGGTGCCGAAGGCCACATGTCCGTCATCACCGGAGTTGTCTCGGCTCGGGAGCTTGGGTACGATCGGGGAAGGTCAGCTATGAGCACCCCCTTTCACCCGGTTCGAAGACCGGCCTCTACTAACCATGATATCCGATTTTGAAAGCATTACGTGTTCTTATTCCATTTATTAGCCTAGAATTACTTTGTTATGCGCGCAGCAAACAAGTATAGACTAGATTGCCTAATTTGAAAATAAGCATTGCATATCCGTTTGTTTTGGAAAATGTTTTGGATTTGCTACTCGCAAGTAGGCTAAAATGCGGATTTCAACGAGTTTTCCAACTCAAACAATCCAACCTTCACCCACAGGCATTCAAATAGTTTAACACATAAGCATCTAGTCACGTGGTAAACATACTGTTATGGTAGCATTCACACGCATGCGATATGCTAAAGCATTAAAATACTTACGTAGTATTCCGTGCCAAAACAATAAACTAGTTAGCAAACATGCATGCCCTAGTTCATGTTAAAAATGGCTAATGCATCACATGCAAAAATGCAATCTAGGTAGGCTCGGCTAACCCTAAATATGGCATGTGAAATGCAACCAATTGATTCATGTATTCAATTTGGAATTTGAAAATACGAATGCAGTTAGCATGATGTACCGAGCCTAATGCATGCAATACAAATGCATGAATGCACGCATGCAAAGCATAAGGTATGCTAATTTCAAAAATGCCTTAGTCTACCATCATAAGCAGGTAAATAAAAGGGAAGAAAGAAGTGGGGATTGGAAGACATACACGCACTCACCCACACTTATTACATCATTGCCCTCACTCGGAGGGTCCAAATAAATAATGCAAATTAATTAACTACGCAAGCTAATTAATATTACAAATCGCCTAATTAATTAATAAACTAACTTAAGCTAAGAAAACAGTAAATCGCCTCGGGAAATGCACCGCCACGCATGAGCTGCCTCTGTTTTCCATCCTTCACTCCTCTGGAGGTTGTCAAAACCTCAGGACTGCTTCTCTGGACATTGAGGAGTGCCACCGGCTGAATAGAATTGCCACCGGCAGTATAGTGTAGTCACCGGCACAAGATGAATCCATCGGCTGCTCGTTTACTACCGGTCGGCAATATATACTGCCGGTCGGCAAGGAATGCCTGCAGAACCTGCAATTGACAGCAACAGAGGGCAAGGCAAAGCATGGCAGCACAATTCAAGGCATATATGCACCAACCATGTCCCTTATCATGGTAGTGACTCAAAGGGGCATGTACCTCGATTCTCAGACCACCAATCACGTATTTCCATGCATGATGGCCCAAGGAATCAAGTATGCAACTTTCATGTCAAATGAAATGCAAACCAATCAAACAAACTAAGGCCCAATTCCTATCATCAAGTCAAGGAACAAAGTATGCATGCAAGATGCAATGCAACCTATGCACGCAAGCTAAGGATGCAACATGACATGGCAACAAGCTTATGCAAGCATACAAGCAAACATGGGACCATGCAAATGGATGTAAAGATGGACTTATACAAGACTTGGGCAGCTCTAATAAGGCCCAAAACAGTAGCCGAAATGCCCAAAAATGGAGGCTAAACACACATGCACACATGCACATGTTATGGTCCAAATACTTGAGGCAAGTCATGAAGCTTTGAAGCGCATTTATCACAACAATCATGGCATGCATTAAACAACTAAAAACAGGTTTTTAGCATGTTAAAAAAAGGCTAAGGGATTACTTAGATGGCATCTAAGTGGCTCAAATTTAGAGGCATGCACAAGTGCCAAAACAAGGAGCATTGCTACACAAGCTTATGAGGCATTAAAGATGCATTCAAGGCAAACACATAGGCATGAAAATGGGACTGAAATAACATGTAGGGTGACCCCAAATCACCAAATCAATGCAAAGATGTCATGCTATACATGCACATACTTAAGGCCAACAAGCCGGAATGCAAAGTGGCTATACTAAGCATGCTCAAATCAACCCAAACACTTATGGACAGACCTAAAACATGTCAAGATAAGCACAAAATCTTCACAAATGTAAGCCTAAAACATGCTAGAAACAAAGGCACACAACCTAAGACATGTTAAGGGATCACAAGGCATTACATGGCAACTATGCTAAGCATGCATGGAGTACCAAAACCAATTTAAAATCATGTTATATTATGGAAAAATAAGCATGAAAAACAGCCTATACATGCTCAAATACACACTCAAACATAGGCCCCCTTTAGAGGCCAAAACATGCCTTTTTCAAGGACAACAAGGAGAGGGGGTGGCCCTCTCCCTTTAGAGACTTCAAGGCACCATCTCCACCACTGAAATCCCTCAAGATTTCAGTGGTGAAGAGGCCCAAACACCAAAGTCCCGAAACTAGCACAAAATAGCACAAAATGAGGCCTTTCAAGGCCTAAGAGGGGTCAAACACCCTCAAATCACAAAACACCCTTAATAAACAATCAAGAGGGTCTAAAAACAGAACTTTTTTGTATTATACACCAAGCTCAAAAACGAATTTAAGACAGGTAGAAATAAGGTGCAAAAATGGGGAATAAAGGGGTGAGATTCTTACCCTTGAAGCCTTCTTCAACAATGATGCTCCAATGGCCTTCCTTGGCTTGAATCCAACGCCAAAGTACTAAAATCAGTCCCTTAGAACCTCAATAGCTAGACAAAGGTGAAACACTAGGTGTTTGTGTGCAATAGTAAGACACAAAACACCTAGAGCACAAAAGAGAGGGAAAGAGAGATAGGATGTGTATCTAACCCTAACCCTAGAACTCCAACCCTAACAATGGCTGTCTAATCTCTCAAAATATCTAAAGTGTCTAACCTCAAAAGCCAAGAGACCAACCCCTCCCTTTATGGAACTTCTTGTCTTGTAAAGCTTACAAGACAAGCTTCATAAGAGGGAGATCCCTCCATACACGTGTATGGAGGGGAGCAAAAAGCAAGACAGCTGTCTTAAAATATCTGCAAAAGCAGATGCACAGTAATCGGCCGGCCAAAAATGCCATCTTGGCCAAAAGGAGTGCCGACCGGCCCTAAATAGTGCTGACCGGCAACAAATAGTGCCGGCCGGCAATAAAAAGTGCCGATGGAAGCAAAAACCAGCCGGTGGCCTCTAGCCACTGCCGGTGGTGGGTGGGGATGGTCTACAAGCCCTACCCTGCCCCTTCAAGGCAAAACACAAGTGTTTGGTGTGAAACCAGACACTAAACGGTCGAGTTCGGAGATCCTGAGGCAAGGCGCGCGAGCCGAGACCTCCGGGAACTCCAAACGAACACAAACATGGATGATCACCGAGTGTTCAAATGGTGACGTCCAAGTCTTGAGGACGGTCAAAAATGGAGTGTCTACAACAACATGCTATTTTATGCCACAAATAGTCCAATGAACAACCAAAGACAATAAATCCATTTTTAATCAACCAACTCTAGGTTCCCTCATGATTTTCAAACAAACCCAACATAGGTATAGTTTTCATGCAATACAAAACTACCACATGTCTATCTATAGACAAAGTATTGAAAAAGAACAAGGAAATCCCTACCTCAAATGTAGAACCCAAGGAGAAGAAGAGCTAAACTCGGAAGTGCTCCAAACACCAAATTTCTCGGATCCAAATGTAGCTCTCAATGATCGACACACTTCTTACAAAGGCTCAAGGTGAGGAAAACACTCCTACTAGATCAAACCCTAGAGAGAAGTTAGGTTTTAGAGTGAGGAGCTCTCAAAAATCGGTTTTGGGAAAGTAAGAGAGAGAAAGGAAATGTAAAAAGTGATTTAAAATAGCCTTGCTGCCAACTGATATACGACTCCCCCGCTAGAGCGGAGAACACAACGCTCGAGCGTCAAGGACAAAAGCTAGGTACGCTCGAGCGCTAGAAGGCCCGCTCGAGCTCCAAGACACAAGAATAAAGTACATCCGCTCGAGCGCGAAAACCAGTCCGCTCGAGCGTAGATTTATCCCTCCCAGAACTTACATGAAAAAGTACCACCCGCTCGAGTGCTAGCAAGCCCGCTTGGGCGCGACCCGCTCGAGCACAAGAAACCAGCTCGAGCGTAGAAAACACATCTGCAGAAGTTTTGCAGAGGCACGAAATACTGAAACTGTGAAAACCCCGCTCGAGCGCAAGAAGACCCGCTCGAGCGGACCATTCAAAAAAAAAACTAGGCAACAACAATGGGAGCTAAAGCTCTACCAACCTATACCAACCAAGCCCAATACATTCTAAAACTCAAACAAAAGAGTTTAAAGGTTGACAACACGATAGGTACAACTACCAACTCCACGGAACCGCGTCCGGAAAACAACAGAACAGAAAAGGGATAACCGGGATCGCTATAAATTTGAGAATGATAGTTTCTAGTAATTATTGCAAATGTTTCCCATAAATGGTACTTACAGTGTAAGTATCACTGTAAGTAGAAAGGATGTTGGATAGGTCAAAAGATAAAATAAGCTTGATAAGTAGAAAGAATTATAATTTGGAGATTCAAGAAAACCATTTTAAAAAAGCAATTTGTTTTCAGCATGTATTTGGAAAAGGAACATAAAACAATACAGAAGGTGTCACACCCCAAACCCGCCCCTAGAAGTTTAGGCATGACCACTTCAGAAACGGACACTTAACCTGTTATATATAACATATGGGGCCTGAACGGAAGCATTAAATATCAAAATTTGACAATAGAAACAAACTCCATTGAGCTACTACTATCATGCCAGGATCACAAACTTTAAACGGACAAATAAAATCTAAAACATACACCTGAATATCGGATATATACGCACATATATACAAGCCCAGCTCTATAATTGGGCATACATCAAAAACATTTCGGAAGAAAGTATTATACACATTTCAACCTTAGGCCAATAAGTAAAGCGTAGCGCCTTCATAAAAATGGTGTGTGGCTTCATCTAGAGTCTGGGCACTCAAAGGTTGACAAAATGAACGAGCATCATGGCTCAGGATTAACCACTTGGTTGTTTACCTACAGAAACAGACATAACATAAAGTGAGGCAAACTCAGTGGGTATGTAGACGCGCCCGCGGAGGGGGCCTCATGCTACTACAGTTCGGACTCGCGATTTTTGTTGTCGCGGTTCTTAATCTGAACCAAAGAGTCCAAATCTAGCAAATCGTTTTGAGAAACAGATTTTTGAAAAAGTAGTGCCAAATATGGACTGCTTTGCCAGATACAGAGTCGCCACCTAAATATTTTTGAAAATGGGAAAATTTAGGAAACCCTGACTCGGTGCCGAAGGCCACATGTCCGTCATCACCGGAGTTGTCTCGGCTCGGGAGCTAGGGTACGATTGGGGAAGGTCAGCTATGAGCACCCCCTCTCGCCCGGTTCGAAGACCGGCCTCTACTAATTATGATATCCGTTTTTGAAAACTTTATGTGTTCTTATTCCAATTATTATCCTAGAATTACTATGTTATGCGCACAGCAAACAAGTATAGACTAGATTGCCTAATTTGGAAATAAGCATTGCATATCCGTTTGTTTTGAAAAGCGCTTTGGAATTTGCTACTCGCAAGTAGGCTAAAACACGGATTTCAACGAGTTTTTCCAACTCAAACAATCCAACCTTCACCCGCAGGCATTCAAACAATTTAACACATAAGCACTTAGCCGCATGGCAGGCATACTGTCATGGCAACACTCGCACGCATGCGGGATGCTAAAGCATAAATACTTACATCGTACTCCGTGCCAAAACAGTAAACTAGTTAGCAAACATACATGTCCTAGTTCATGTTAAAAATGGCTAATGCATCACATGCAAAAATGCAATCTAGGCAGGCTCGGCTAACCCTAAACATGGCATGTGAAATGCGATCAACTACCACATATTCAATTTGTGAATTGAAGTACAGATGCAGTTAGCGTGATGTACCGAGCCTAATGTATGTAATACAAATGTATGGATGCACGCATGCATAGCATAAGGTATGCTAATTTTAAAGACATCATCGGCTGCATGGAATTGCCACCGGCAGTGTGGTGGTGGCCACCGGCACAAAGTGAAGCTATCGGCATAGAAATGATTGCCGGTCGGCACCTTACACTACCGGTCGGCAGAGTGTTCCTGCAGAATCTGCAAATGACAGCAACAGAGGGCAAGGCAAAGCATGGCAGCACAATTCAAGGCATATATGCACCAACCATGTCCCTTATCATGATAATGACTCAAAGGGGCATGTGCCTCGATTCTCGGACCACCAATCACGCATTTCCATGCATGATGGCCCAAAGAACCAAGTATGCAACTTTGATTTCAAATGCATGCAAACCAAATCAAACCAAACAAGGCCCAATTCCTATCACTAAGTCAAGGAACAAAGCATGCATGCAAAATGTAATGCAACCTAGGCATGCAAGCTAAGGATGCAACATGGCATGGCGATACACTTATGCAAGCATGCAAGCAAACATGAGGCAATGCTAGCCAATGAAAAGGTGGTCTTAAACATGATTTGGGCAGCTCTAATAGGGACCAAAACAGTAGCCAAAATGCTATAATATGGGGGGACCAAATACATACACACATGCACATAATTGAGGGCCAACACTTAAGCACAAATTGAACAACCCTCAAACACATTTGAAAGGGGGTAATCATGGACACATAGCATGCAACATAAGCATTAAAAATCATGTCATAAAATGATGCCAAATCATGTTAAACAAGACAAGAAAATGCATGCAAGCATGGTCCAAGTACTTAAGGCAAGTCATGAAGCTTTGAAGCACGTTTATCACAACAAACATGGCATGCATTAAGCAACTCGAAAGTCATAACAATGACGGGAGTGAATGTCAAAGCCCAGAGACGACCCATTTTTGACAAGGCCGAAGACTTAGACAAACATGCAAGACAATCAAGATATGCGCCCGAAGGCAGGGGCAAAATGCAAGACAATGCACGAAGCCGAGCATAACTTATGATCACGCAAAGAAAGCTGCAACGAAGCATACATGCGACAGTTTTAAGCTGGCGTACACCGAACTACACTACAATGCAGAAAGGATGTAAGAGAATTATGCAATTCTCAATACGTCTCACTCGGGAGGATACAATACCTGTGCGACTCGTCTGGTTGCACCAGCCTCAAATGAACCGTACATACAATATCGTGCCTGCAAAGAAAACAAACTTAACAGGTACAATATTGTTAGCAACATGCATGACAATGCAAAATGGATGCAAAACGGATGCAAAACGATATGCAATATATACAAAACAATGTATAAACAATGCAAATGAAGATGCAATGTAATTGAAACAATGCAAGCTACATGCAAAGCAATTGAATCACGATCCAATCACGAGCGGTTCGAAACCATACCTATGTCAAATAGATTGATGGAGATAACAAGTCTGTCTACCATAGAACGGTCAACTGAACTATGAGCATTGTAGACAGACACAAGAACAAGTATTGGGTGGAATTGACATAAGTGGGGAAACGACCCGCTGCAGAAAGGACTACGATCCTAATGCCGGATGCAAAAATTACACTACAATATAATATATATGGATATGCTAGGAAGATGGAAATGGATATGGCACGCAGGCCAAACCAAATCTTGCCTAGGAAAGGTATGTATGCATACAGGCCATGTGTAACACAGAAAAGGTGCCGCAACCCTCAACCAACATGTCAGCGTGGAATCGGTGCGATACACATGCAGAACTGTGTTTTAACATGAAAAGTAAGGGCACATACCGAACCAAGCTCAACCTGGAAAGGCGCAAGCCATAGGCGGAAAGCGATGCAATGAATGCATGCAGGCTACAATGCAATATGTACAAATATGCAATGGAATGGATATGGATACAATGAATATGGCACGAAAGCCAAACCAAATCTTGCCTAGGAAAGGCATGTACACATACGAGCCATGTGTAACACAGAAAAGGTGCCGCAACCCTCAACCAACATATCAGCGTGGAATCGGCGCGATACACATGCAGAACTGTGTTTTAACATGAAAAGTAAGGGCACATACTGGACCAAGCTCAACCTGGAAAGGCGCAAGCCATAGGCGGAAGGCAATGCAATGAATGCATGCAATCTACAATGGAAATATCTATAAATATGCAATGGGATGGATGTTTACAAAAATGCATGACAATGCAGTGCGATGCGACTACTGGGAAAAATGCAATGGA
Organism: Camellia sinensis; assembly: GCF_055761805.1. NCBI lineage: Eukaryota > Viridiplantae > Streptophyta > Magnoliopsida > Ericales > Theaceae > Camellia > Camellia sinensis. The sequence continues at coordinate 114,627,128 of NC_138969.1, read as the reverse complement.
TGCATGCAAGCTACAATGGAAACGCATGTCAATGCACTATGATTGTTTTTTTGTTTTTTTTTTTGAGATGCACATGATGCAAGTGCGACACGTGTGCCATACGGAATGTAAGGTGATACAAATGAGACACGCATGCCTCATAAGATGCGAGAATGATATGAAAGAAGATTTTGACAATTGGACTTATACGCTACGCGAAGCCGGTTTGTGTTCAAAACAATGCAATGTACTAATAAGTACAAGCGAGGTGCGCAAGATAGCGCGATAGGATGCATGCAAAATGCAAGTAAGGTGCACAAAACAGTGCGATGCGCAAGAAAGCGCGAACGATTTGAAATGCACAAGACAGTGCGATACGCTAAACAGCGCGAGTGAAATACAATGCACAAAACAGTGCGATGCGCTAAACAGCGCGATTGAAATGCACAGAACAGTGCGATACGCTAAACAGCGCGATTGAAATACAATGCACAAAATAGTGCGATGCGCAAAACAGCGCGATTGAAATGCACAGAACAGTGCGACGGTTTGAAATGCACAAAACAGTGCGATGATTCGAAATGCACAAAACAGTGCGACGGTTTAAAATGCACAAAACAGAGCGACAGTTTGAAATGCACAAAACAGTGCGACGATTCGAAATGCACAAAACAGTGCGATGCTTTGAAATGCACAAAACAGTGCGACGATTTGAAATGCACAAAACAGTGTGATGATTCGAAATGAACAAAACAGTGCGATTGATATGCGATACACATGGGGCAACTTTTGGACCTTGTAAAAGTCAAAAGGATACGAAAAGGATACACCTTGTATGAATTGGAGTGCCACGCACGGAGGCAGCAGTCCGAGGTCGAAACGGAGGCCGGTTGAGCATCGGAGATGCCCCTTCTTGCACTGTCTTGAGCTATGAAGACCAAAAACTTCTCATATGGCCTAAAAAAGGTTGTGGGAACACCACCGGCCGGAAGGGGAGGCCACCGGCTGAAAAATAAATCCATCGGCACAAAATAATGCCGGTCGGCACAAAATATTGCCGACCGGCAAAAAGTTGCTGATTCGGGGCAGTTTCGACTTTTCACTTCGGGTGTTTTAAAATAGGGCTTCAAACCCTATTTTCTCATTCCTCCACTGCCGAAAACCCTCACTCTCTCTCTCTAGAGTGTTTTTCTCTCATTTTTTGCCCGTTTCTTCGCGTTCTACGCCCATTTCGTCGTCGGATTCGCGATTTCCTTCGCGTTTCGGACATTTTCAACCGATCACATTTTTGTTTCGGTGCCTCGTTTGGCGTTCCCGCCTTTTCGGGGTTTGTTCCCCTCATTTTCCTCTTCATCCCCGTGCCTTTTCACATTCCGGCCTTCCCGACCATTTTTGACCTTCTCGGGAGTTGACTTTCCAGTTGACTCTTCGTATTCCGGCCCGGCTTTCCTTCCACCGGCCATTTTCTCATCATTTTCGATATGGCGGACGACATTCCACGTGGCGGGACTCCCCCGGACCACGAGATGGATCCCGGGGTCGAGCTCCTACCGTTGAGCGAGCGCCCGTTCGACCCAGTAACCTACCGACCGGCGATCCATGTTCTGCCCCCCGACGGCCTGCGTCAGTTCCGGAGCTTCGAAAGGCACGTGGCACCTGAGCTACTACTGCACGAGCCTACCTCCCACCTTTCATTCGGCACTTTCGAGGTAACTCTCTTTCTTCTGCTTTACTTTCCGCAATGTAGGATACAAAACTGTCATAGTTAGTTGTACTCCTTAATTGCTTGAATCTGATATACCGTAGACTGTAGTTGACTGTAAACATACATACAACTGATATCTGCTCGAGACTGACACATGCACATACACTGCACTAGCCCTGAATCACTCAAACACACTGCACTCACTGTATTTCACTGCATACACACTGGCACCCAGTATTTGTCTGAATCTGTTAAATTTGCACACTTGCTATATCTGTTCTGAAACACCTAAACACGCTGACACATCACACGTATTTCACCGTAAGCACACCGGCACCCGGTATTTGCCTGAATCTGTCAAACTTGCACACATGCTTCATCTGCTTTTTCAAAACTGCATTTCGAATGTTGTCTTGCAATTGTTATTTTCTGTTTACAGGAGGGTTCCCATACCATTCGCGGGTATGGGAATACTGGCGCTCGGGAGTGGTACGATGAGCTCCCTGACGCGGTCTGACGTATCGTGGATCGAGCGGGTTTCGGCGCCTTCAGCCGAGGACTCTCCAGGCTCTCCACATGCAGACCTCTCCTTGCCGCTTTGGCAGAGAGGTGGTGGGACACCACGGATTCTTTTCACTTTTCCGCTGCAGGGGACATGACGATGACCCCTTACGATTTCTCGATGCTCACTGGCATCGGGGTAGGGGGGATCCGATCCCTTTTGACATCGACATGGATGAGTGGACCGCTGCTCAGGTCCATCTACTGGGGGAGGCCCCACCTCTTGCTCGCCCAGGCTTCGTGCGGTACTCCTGGTTCGAGGTACAGTTTCGGGTTCAGCCCGTGTTGGAGGAGGAGGCGCAGATGACCCAGGAGGACGTGGAGAGGTATGCTCGCGGCTTCCTCATGTTCCTGTTCGGGACTACCATCTTCGCCGACCGGGCGAACACCGTGCCTCTCTGTCTTCTCAGCGCACTGGTGGACGTCCGGGACATCCTGCATTATGATTGGGGTGGCGCCGATCTGGCCACTCTCTACGGGTACATGAGCTCGGCTTCGCGTGGCAGCGGCCAGTTGCTCGGAGGCTATTGGCGGGCTTGGGAGGTACATTGCTTCTCCGCTTTTCATTTCTGCCCTATATTTTCTGTACTCTGTACACTGCACACACTGTAGTCTGCTCTATACTTGCTGTATACTGTACACACAGCGCACACATACATTCTGCTTCACACTGACTGTACACTGCTCACACTGTACACTGCACACAATACACTGCACAACACATGGCTCTGTCATTTCTGCTTTATTCTGTATATTCTGCTTTTTCTGATAAATGCACTGGTATTTACCTTGCAGCTGTGGGTTTACGCCTACTTTCCTAGGCTTGCCCCCGTACCGGTCACAGAGACTCCCCTGGTCGTCCCCTTCTCACAGCGCTTTGACGGGAGATGCACTCGGCGGCCACGAGAGACTTTCGGGTTTTTCCGCCGATACTTCGACACCATTACCCCGGCCGAGGTATGTTTTACTTGCAGTTCATTTAAGCTTCGCTTTCCCACTGCATATTTCAATAACATTAGATAACAAACTGTCTGTCACTTTCAGATCACTTGGCGGTCGTGGGCTCCGTTGCCAGCTGTGACTCGAGATCGGTTTGCCGGTGCCGATGAGACCTCTCGTTTCCGGGTCTTGCTGGAGGGCCCGGTCTGTCGGGCTTGGTACCTGGGTGAGCGTTTCCTACGCCAGACCCTGGGGTTACCTGAGCAGATAGTCCCGGTTCACCCTCCCGCGGATATGAGGGAGACCGAGAGGCTCACCAGCGAGCAGATGGACGACTACACCATTGGCTGGGAGGAGGCCGGCTTCAGAGGCACCGGAGACTATCGGGAGTACGTGCAGACATACCTGATGCGACTTCTGAGCGGCCGTCGAGCAGAGGGGGCCAGGCCTGTGGCATCGGCAGCTGGGGCCGGAGCGGGAGTTGGAGTAGGGGCTGCGAGGAGGGCCCGAGTCCATGGCAGGGGCAGAGTTCACGGAGGACGGGGGACTGGCTGGCCCGCCCTGCCTGCTGTACTGACTTTCCAGGGGTAGGGTGGGGCGACCTATCAGATCCCCTTCGCCCCTCCGCCAGCTGATCATGAGTTCATCGATGTCCCCGACTTACCTCCGGTATGTATTACTGCCTTTCGTACAGTCATTTTATTTCAGTTTATTTGATATTCCACGGAATACTAATGCATCTGATACTTTTGCAGGCTTCTTCTGGGTATACCCGTCAGTCGTTGGCGATGAATGCCTCGATGATGGGGATGCTTCAGCGGACTTTTGATCTCCTAGCCCTCTACAGCATTCCGGTATGTTCTTCTGACACCGGCCTCAAACCATTCATACACTGCTTTACATAATCTGATGCATGGCACAACACCTGATACACTGATCTCACAGCATCTGATACACTGCATACACTGCATTCTGCACCGTACTCTGCGATGATAAACTGCTCACGGCATTCTCATACTGTACTCATACACTGCATTCTGCACTGATAAACTGCTCACGGCATTCATACACTATACTCGGCATCGCATTCTGCACTGATAAACTGTCACAATATACTGATGCATTTCCCTTTTATGTACTTTTTCAGCCCCCTTTTCAGATTCCCATGGCAGGAGGTGCTCCAGCTGGACCTTCTGTCCCGGCTCGAGGGAGAGATGAGGAGGGCCGAGTATTCCCCCGCTCCAAGGCAGGGCGTGCTCATGTCGGGAGCAGCTCGCGAGCTCCAGTCCCGGATGATGATGATGACGAGGAGTCAGAGGCGGAGTCCGAGTCATCGGAGGAGGAGACCGGAGGCAGTTCTAGCTCGGGCTCTGATGACGATGCTGATGATGCTCCTGGACCCTCGTCCAGGAAGAGGACCAGGACAGACTGACGGCCCTTGGAGTGCTCGACACAGATGCGGGCTTTTGTCATTTTTCTTCTTTCTTGTACTTTTCTTCTTTTCCTTGGTAGTTAGATTACCTTGTACTGCCGCAGGCAGATTTTATTTTCTTCAAAATTTTGTACTTGAAAAAGACTATGAAATGAACAGATTTTTGCTTAAAAGGTGTTACATTTACATATCTCATGCATCGCATCGCATTCTATCATGCCACACCTCCATGTAGATGAAATTGATTGGTTGTCTGAAAATTGAACACTTGCACTTGTAATAATCAGATAACTAAACAGCCGACAGTAAAATAACCCAAGCAGCCCACTCCCTGATTCTTGGACACACAGCCCTTACTCTTTTGGGGATTAATCTGCATACAGCCCATAACGCGGCATTTGTTTCATTTTGCATACAGCACACCTGAGTGAATGGCGCAATCTGACAAGACGGAGCTCAAAGGCGGAACCGGTTGGAGTTGAAGCATGCTTCAATGTAGAGAATGGCACCGCATTCTGGCTATAAACAATTCTGAAATTCAATGAGGGTTTTTCAAACCGGGGTATCAAGCCTACAACTGAACACAGCGGGAGGACTCGAACAAAAAGGTACACGACCTAAACACAACGAGACACGCTCGAAAAAGACCTAAAACAAAGGTTGAGATAAACAAAACAAAAGGCACGACACACAGACGCGTTAGCGAAGATGGGGGGACCTCGGACCACGAGGAGCCAGTTCAATCTGGGTATTGTTTCACCTCCTTCTGATTTGTGATTCTCACATCACTCGGCTCTCGAGCTCGGATTTTCTCTCAAAACCCTTTTCCTCACTTTTCTCTCAACTTATACCTCTCTATTCTTCATTCTCTCATTTTTCATCCCTCTCTAGGGTGATTAATGGATAAATAGAAAGGTGTGGGTTCATGCTTAACACCGTTAGCTCACGGCTATTTCTTCTGGCGGGTAGAGCGCTCTTCTGGCAAGTACGTCGATGACGGGGGAAAGACAGAACGCCTGGCTCAACTGTGCCCCTAGTTCATCATTTTAACCATTTTTTGTTTTTGCTTTCTACTAAAACAGTTTTGATCAAAATGAGAGTCGGATTAACGTACTTGTTCGATTTTTGATTTGAAAAGTGTGCGAGTCAGGTTGCAAGCACTGAAAATTTTCCTTTTTGGGTCCAAGACAATGGTCCAGTTTTGGAAAATGGAATAGTTTTCGAGAAAATAGTCAGCCTCAGTAAATATTTTCAAAAAGCTATTTTTCAAACAGCTGATGCTCAACAAGCATGGAACTTACTCTTTAAGATGCGCAATCTCGGATCGGAGGCAATGGAAAATTGCCCCTGGTTTGAAGGGGGTGGGAGGCAACGAAAAGTTTCCCCTAGTTTGAATGGCGGCTCACGGCGGCTCGCGGCAATGGAAAGTTGCCCCTTGTTTGGGTGCTGCCGCAGCAATCCGCAGACAGTCTTCATTGGCGGTGGTCGAACTCTTGGACACAGCGATGGCGAAGACGGTCACAACAAATATATGGACACAGTTGCCTTGGAAGAGTTGGCCACTGGACTTTGGGATGAAATCGAAACCATTGCATGGACTGAGACGCTATGAAAGCGTTGGGGGCTGGACTTCATGATGAAGTTGCCTACGTATCCCAAACATGGGAATCAAGCCTCACGTAGTTCCGGTTAAGGTACACTCGGGTATTTTAACCTTCACTTTGTTTGGCTCTCACTTTTGCCAAGGCGCCCAATGCGGCTTTTCGACCTTGCGAGCTTCTTTTCATTTTCTAAATCTTTTTTCTTTCTTCTTTTTTTTTGAATTTTTCTTTTTCTTTTCTTTTCTTCTTTTTTGTATTTTTTTTCTCTCTTTGTTTTCTTTTTCTTGTATTTTTCTCTTGCTCTAACTTTTGCCTGGGTCGCCCTTCCGGGTTTTCAGCCCAGCGAGCCTCTCAAAGGGTAAAAGTGTAGCAAGTCCATGCCAAATGGTTTTTTGAATTGAAGCCTCTCTGTGTCTAGGAGAACGGCTATTGCACTGATTTGTAGGAGAATCTATCATGGCTGCTGCACGAGCTTCTTCCGACGAGATCCACTCCTTCTGATTCGGCTTTGGTGCCTCTTGCTCGAGGGCTGTTTCAAAACTGGCCATACAGACCTCTCATGGCGTTTGTCCGTTGAACTTTCTGAACGGATTCAAGGTTTGAAACGGATGGGTCGAATTTTGAGGCTGAGAGCTATCCTAGGCTGCGCAATCTCAATAGCGGTTCCACACAGGTCTTCACAGGGCTGTGTAAAATATTTGTTTTTGAAAGTTTTTAAGAAAGCGACAAATCGCTCACGCCGAAGATAGTGTGGAACCAATCTGGATCAGGCCAGGATCCTTCTCAGTACTCACGCCGACAAGCATGGTTTCATTCATAAAAAGGCTTAGCACGCCTCTCTTTCTCTCAAAATGATCAAAATTTTGCAAAATCTAAGGAATTCCTTCCTCTTCGTTTTTATCACCGCAGTGTTCAAAAGGTTTGTTTTTTGAAAAACTTAGGTTAATGCAATGAGTTTGGCGCGCAGGAGAGCAGGCGAGATGTGTTGTCAACCCAATCAAATTCTCTGGCACTTATGCTGAAAGCAAGCATAAAGTTGAGATAGCAACAACTGTTTCATTCGGATTTGTTGGTGCAACTGGCCCCTCGGCAGAAACAGACTCAAAACAAAAACAGATAATTACAAAACAGAACGGCGTTCGGGACAACAACCCCAGGATTTACAACAAGACAGACCCTTAAGCAAAAAGACTGACTCAAGACAAAGAGACAGACTCAAAACAAAAGACTGACTCGATATCCAAGCTAGGATTTACAAAACTCGGTTTCACCGATGCTCAAAAATGCGTGCCAGACGCTACATCCAAAATATACCAAATATCGCCCAAGGGCGGTTCACTTTACATACTCGCAGTATTTGAGCCCTCGAAATCCAACAACTGGGGGGTAACGGACTTGGCTGAGGTGGGCGGAAGGATAACCTTGTTGTCGATCAAATCCTGCACTTCATGACGAAGGCGGAAACAACCATCGGTACTGTGGCCGGACTGTTGGTGGTACGCGCAGTACAAGGTAGCATCATGCGTGGCGGGGAGATTGTTCGGGAGTGGCCGAGGCTCCAAAGGTTTAAGATGCCCAATCTTCGCCAATATTAGTAATGCCCTAGACAAAGGCATGTAGAGGTCGTGAAAGACCCTGCACCCTCGGGGCAGGTACTTTGAAGTTTGAGGATTCTTGCCAGATGCACTAGCGAAAGGGTCGGCTGGCACTGCCTTGGCTTTTTGACCCTTTCCCGGTGCAGGGTTGGGAACGACAGGAATTGTCTGGGCATGACGGGGCCCATCCCGATTTTCTGCCTGGCCTGAACTGCTTTTGATTGTAGTGGGGAAAGCATCATCCACAGCTTTGGTCACGATCGCAGATGTTTGTTGCTTGTTCATCCCTCTGACTTTCAGAGCCTCGACTGCCCACAACAGTTGTTCAATAGGATCGACATCTACCTTTGCCTTGTCTTTTCCTCTAGCCTTAGCCTGATCAAGGGTTTGGGTCGGTGCTGGCATGTCACGGCTGTAGCTGGAAGCCACCTCTGGCGGGCTGAGCTTTATCAGAATCCGCCCCAGTAGCGGGGGCTCCTGTGGTACGAAATTCCCGGCATACGGCGCCGCTAGCGGTGAAGCCGACATTCCATAGGCCAGATCGGCCACGGACCTCTGGAGGTCACCTATCATCCCCATCAATTCAAAGGTGGTGGGCTCACGAGCCTGATATAACTGGGGAGCCCAGACCGGGTGCACAACGGGCGACCTGGGTGGATGTGACATATTGATGCTGGGCTCACTCTGCGGAGCGGTTCCCTGCTCCAATGCAGCCGTCATAACCACAATTTCTTCTGGATTTTGTGCCGCCATAAATCCTGCCTCAGCAAGGGGAGACACTGGCTATTCTGTATCAACTCTGCGACTCTCTGAACCTTGAAAGGAAAAACAGACAGCGTTTCAGCCCAAACTGATCAAACACGGGTATAGCCAAACAACTGTACCCTACTACTGATCACTGTTCCCAGAAATCACTGTTCCCGAAAACTGAACCCTGATACCCGCAGATAACTAATTCTTATAACTGATACTAATACTGGTGTCCTCAGGTTTGATACTCAAACTTGCAAACTGACATGTACTTTCCCTGTAGAAATACATTCTAGAAGCACATAGCAAGTAAAGAGAACAAAAACACCGCTATGCTGGGGTAGGGTTTCCCTGTCCTATTTTGTCAGGAGCTAGGGTTTCACTACGCACACAGCAGTTCTCAAACAACCTAACATCGGGTAAGCAACATGTCCTAACTTGGAATGGTCGCTATGGATCCGAATATGCACTAGGTCGAATAGTCGAAAAGGGTGCCCCGGTAAAACCGGGGTTTGTGTTCCCATACTGTCAGAGCCCATAGCCGGTCAGCCTTATGGACATGCCTTGACAAGACAAGCCTCCGGAAAACCGTTCAGGAATGGCAGATGGCAAACACTGTGTTCCTAGGCGCACCAATGCACATGCAATGGAAAGAAACACATAAGCGAAATCAAAACAGGATATCACGAGTTCGAGTCAAGCTCTCTAAAATTCCCCAGCAGAGTCGCCAGAAACTGTAGACGCGCCCGCGGAGGGGGCCTCATGCTACTACAGTTCGGACTCGCGATTTTTGTTGTCGCCGTTCTTAATCTGAACCAAAGAGTCCAAATCTGGCAAATCGTTTTGAGAAACAGATTTTTGAAAAAGTAGTGCCAAACATGGACTGCTTTGCCAGATACAGAGTCCCCACCTAAATATTTTTTAAAATGGGGAAATTTAGGAAACCCTGACTCGGTGCCGAAGGCCACATGTCCGTCATCACCGGAGTTGTCTCGGCTCGGGAGCTAGGGTACGATTGGGGAAGGTCAGCTATGAGCACCCCCTCTCGCCCGGTTCGAAGACCGGCCTCTACTAATTATGATATCCGTTTTTGAAAACTTTATGTGTTATTATTCCAATTATTATCCTAGAATTACTATGTTATGCGCACAGCAAACAAGTATAGACTAGATTGCCTAATTTGGAAATAAGCATTGCATATCCGTTTGTTTTGAAAAGCGCTTTGGAATTTGCTACTCGCAAGTAGGCTAAAACACGGATTTCAACGAGTTTTTCCAACTCAAACAATCCAACCTTCACCCGCAGGCATTCAAACAATTTAACACATAAGCACTTAGCCGCATGGCAGGCATACTGTCATGGCAACACTCGCACGCATGCGGGATGCTAAAGCATAAATACTTACATCGTACTCCGTGCCAAAATAGTAAACTAGTTAGCAAACATGCATGTCCTAGTTCATGTTAAAAATGGCTAATGCATCACATGCAAAAATGCAATCTAGGCAGGCTCGGCTAACCCTAAACATGGCATGTGAAATGCGATCAACTACCACATATTCAATTTGTGAATTGAAGTATAGATGCAGTTAGCGTGATGTACCGAGCCTAATGTATGTAATACAAATGTATGGATGCACGCATGCATAGCATAAGGTATGCTAATTTTAAAGATGCCCTAATCTACCATCATAAGCAGGTAAATAAAAGGGAAGAAAGAAGTGGGGATTGGAAGACATACACACCACCCACACACACTTATTACAGATTTGTCCTCACTCGGAGGGACCAAATAAATATTACAAATTAATTAACTACACAAGCTAATTAATATTACAAATTGCCTAATCAACTAAGCAACTAACTAAAGCTAGAAAAACAGTAAACCGCCTCGGGAGGAGGGCTCAATGAAATGCATGCCCGATCCCGCTCGGAAATGCACCGCCATGCATAGGCTGCCTCTGTTTTCCTTCTTTTACTCCTCTGGAGGCTGCCAAAACTTCAGGACTGCTTTTCTGGATGCTGGGAGACATCATCGGCTGCATGGAATTGCCACCGGCAGTGTGGTGGTGGCCACCGGCACAAAGTGAAGCTATCGGCATAGAAATGATTGCCGGTCGGCAGAGTGTTCCTGCAGAATCTGCAAATGACAGCAACAGAGGGCAAGGCAAAGCATGGCAGCACAATTCAAGGCATATATGCACCAACCATGTCCCTTATCATGATAATGACTCAAAGGGGCATGTGCCTCGATTCTCGGACCACCAATCACACATTTCCATGCATGATGGCCCAAAGAACCAAGTATGCAACTTTGATTTCAAATGCATGCAAACCAAATCAAACCAAACAAGGCCCAATTCCTATCACTAAGTCAAGGAACAAAGCATGCATGCAAAATGTAATGCAACCTAGGCATGCAAGCTAAGGATGCAACATGGTATGGCGATACACTTATGCAAGCATGCAAGCAAACATGAGGCAATGCTAGCCAACGAAAAGGTGGTCTTAAACATGATTTGGGCAGCTCTAATAGGGCCCAAAACAGTAGCCAAAATGCTATAATATGGGGGGACCAAATACATACACACATGCACATAATTGAGGGCCAACACTTAAGCACAAATTGAACAACCCTCAAACACATTTGAAATGGGGTAATCATGGACACATAGCATGCAACATAAGCATTAAAAATCATGTCATAAAATGATGCCAAATCATGTTAAACAACACAAGAAAATGCATGCAAGCATGGTCCAAGTACTTGAGGCAAGTCATGAAGCTTTGAAGCACGTTTATCACAACAAACATGGCATGCATTAAGCAACTAAAAACATGTTTTTAGCATGTTAAAACAAGGCTAAAGGACTACTTAGATGGCATCTAAGTGGCTCAAATTTAGAGGCATGCACAAGTGCCAAAACAAGGAGCATTGCTACACAAGCTTATGAGGCATTAAAGATGCATTCAAGGCAAACACATAGGCATGAAAATGGGACTGAAATAACATATAAGGTGACCCCAAATCATCAAATCAATGCAAAGATGTCATGCTATGCATTCATATGCTCAAGGCCAACAAGCCCAAATACAAAGGAGCTATACCAAGCATGCCAAAATCAACCCAAACACTTATGGAAAGACCTAAAACATGTCAAGATAAGCACAAGATCTTCACAAATGTAAGCCTAAAACATGCTAGAAACAAAGGCACACAACCTAAGACATGTTAAGGCATAACAAGGCATTACATGGAAACTATGCTAAGCATGCATGGAGTACCAAAACCAAGTAAAAACAGAGGCATAACATGACATATTAAGCATAAAAAGCAGCCAAGTCGTGGTCAATACACCCTCTAACATGGTGCTCCCTCAAGAGGCCAAAACATGCCCTTTTCAAGGACAATAAGGAGAGGGGGTGGCCCTCTCCTTATTGGGACTTCAAGGCATCACCTTCATCACTGAAATCCCTCAAGATTTCAGTGGTGAAGAGACCCCAACACCAAAATCCCGGAGTTCACACAAAAGGGCACAAAATGAGGCCTTTCAAGGCCTAAGGGTATTCAAACTTACCCAAACCACAAAACACTCTTAACAAACAACCAAGAGGGCTTAAAAACAGAACTTTTTTGTATTATACACTAAGCTCAAAAACGAATTTAAGATAGGTAGAAATACAATGCAAAAATGGGGTAAAAATGGGTGAGATTCTTACCCTTGAAGCCTTCTTCAACAATGATGCTCCAATGGCCTTCCTTAGCTTGAATCCAACACCAAAACTTCAAAATCAGTCCCTTAGAACCTCAGTTCCAAGAGAAAGGTGAAACACCAGGTGCTTGTGTGCAATAGTATGGACTAAAACACACACAAGAGCACAAAAGAGAGGGAAAGAGAGATAGAATGTATATCTAACCCTAACCCTAGAACTCAAACCCTAACAATGGCTGTCTAAGCTCTCAAAATATCTTAAGTGTCTAACCTCTCTAGCCAAGAGACCAACCCCTCCCTATATAGAAGCTTTTGTCTTGTAAAGCTTACAAGACAGGCTTCCAAGAGAGAGATCCCTCCATACACGTGTATGGAGGGGAGCCAAAAGCAAGACAGCTGTCTTAAAATATCTGCAAAAGCAGATGCACAGTAGTCGGCCGGCCAAAAATGCCATCTTGGCAAAAAAGAGTGCCGACCGGCACTAAATAGTGCTGACCGGCAATATACAGTGCCGGCCGGCAATATACATTGCCGGTGGCAGCAAAAACCAGCCGGTGGCCTCTAGCCATTGCCGGTGGTGGGTGGGGATGGTCTACAAGCCCTACCCTGCCTCTCAAAGGCAAAACACAAGTGTTTGGTGTAAAACCAGACACTAAACGGTCGGGTTCGGAGATCCTGAGACAAGGCGCGTAGCCGAGACTTCCGGGAACTCCAAACGAACACAAACATGGATAATCACCGAGTGTTCAAACGGTGACGTCCAAGTCTTGAGGACGGTAAAAAATGGGGTGTCTACAGGGTAATAGTACTTAAATGCTCGATTTTCACATAACATCTAGCAACGCATACTTAAATACAAAGATCACGCAGTTAATTTGTTCCTGTTTTCATTTCAAAATGGCCTTAGGCCCAATCGTGAGACATAGTGGCTTAAAACCCTTGAACACATTAACATTAAACTTTTAAACATGATGGCATATAGCCCTTGAACATATGGCATGGAGCCCTTAAACATGGTGGCATATAGCCCTTGTACATATGGCATGAAGTGCTTGTCAGAATGGCATAAAGCTCTTATCAGAATGGCATTACAACCCTTGAATATATAGATATATGAACTTAAGAGATGTCTCACACGGATTCTAGAGGTGACTCACATTGTAGCACTTAGTTCCGTGTAGCACTTTATTTCATATTAGAATGGCATAAGCCCTTATCAGATTGGCATTACAGCCCTTATCAGAATGGCATTAAGCCCTTAAAACATATTGGCATTAAAGCCCTTGAAACATATATATATCTATATGAACCCAAGAGGTGTCTCACACGGATTCTAGTGGTGACTCACATCGTAGCACTTTGTTTCATTTCATAACAACTTATACAGATGGCCATGAGCCTCATAACTTTCACAGAATGCCTTTCAGCCTCATAATTTTCACATATGTATGGACTCAAGAGGTGTCTCACATGGACTCTAGCGGTGGCTCACAATGTAGCACTTAGTTCCAAGTAGCACTTTGTTCCATACCAATAATTAGCAGGTCTTACAGACCAAACCATACATAAATGTCATACTATAAACGGAAATAAATTCATACATATGCATTATGCTTGAATCATTAACAGAAATCAGAATTCTTGTTAGTTCCATAAAAAGCATCCTTGTTAGTTCCATAAAGAAATTCCTCAACATTGTGAACTTATAGTACACTTGAACTTGTACATATGTAAGCATGTAACGTAGCTTGTAACATACTTAAGCTTGTATCGTACTTAAACTTGTAACATACTTGAATTTATAACATACATGGACTTATAACATACTTGGACTTGTAACATACATGAACTTATAACATACTTAAACTTTAAAACTTGTAACACATTTAAACTTGTATATACTTGTACTTGTAACCTTACTTAAACTTGTACATATTTGAACTTGTCACATATATAAACTTGTAACATTCTTGAGTTTGTAACATTCTTGACTTATAGCATACGTAAACTTATAACAGACTTAAACTTAGAACATACGTAAACTTGTAAATTATTTGAACCACGGTATTATTACCCCTGGGTAAGGGCCTCGTGCTAAAGATGATGTGAATACTTCTACATATATGAATAATCATTCATTAAGTTAATAGAAAACAGAGCATTTCTTGTTATATCATATCATTATCATGCGCTTAACAAAATACAATAATTCATATTCTTATATGGGTTGCATACTAATGGTAAACCTTTACATTCATATCATAGATTCTAAACAATCTTGGGTCCCTTCGTAACATAATCTTAGATTCACACAAATATCATTCTTCAAGGATGAACATAGCTTCCACTTATTCTTTAAGAAATAACATAGCATGCTGATAAATAACAAGTGGCTAATATTCGCCATTAACAGAACATAAGGATTCCAAAATCATACCAACGTACGCGAAGCTTTCAGCGTTTATATAAGTTCACATTGCTTTCCAATTGTCATAAATGTTCGTATAACACTTACAAGGAACAGAGCATTAGTGACAATAATTGTCAACAGTAGATAAAATGTACATTTTTGTACTACTACTCACAGTGATCAGCTCCCGGTAGTAATAGGACGATGTCCTCGTCTCGACCTACAAGTACAACGCACAACACATAATATGAGATTATACTTGATCATTTACTTATTCTCTTTGATCATTCAATCAATTAGCCATGGTGGTACCAAGCTCATTATTCCTTAATAAGTTATACTCCATGTCACAGAAACAGGAGAAATCAATGGAAAATGGTTTAGGTGAAGAAATGGTATAAAATTAGTTGACAGAAAGTGAACAGTCGTCACTACTTTGGGCATAACTATTTTTGTATTTAGAATTTGGGAGTGAGACCACTTCCATTGGAAACTAGACTTCCGGGGCTTGATTTTAGGCTCAAGAGTCACTCAAAACGGAGTCCCGAGGCAAAATATATGCTTATTCAAAGATGGCTGGACAAAGCTGTCTCCCGCACGTGCGGGAAACAGGGCCGCACGTGCGGCTCTGGGTAGTGTGCAATTCGAAAATGGCTCTTTTTGCTCCAACACTTGGTTTTTCCATTTTTAAGCTTGGTTCTTAACATAAATCACTCAAAAACATGTAGAATTGCCATATAACATGATAAACTAACATCAACCAAGTGTAATTTCATTTCAAACAATTCAATCTTTGTCTCAAAGTTCAAGATTAATGCTTAATCTTTCATGATCTTCAAGGTTCTTAAAAAACACAACCCACAATCCACAAATTCACATGATTCTTGCATAATCTAAAGTTTATTTCATGATATCCATGAGCTTGAGCTCCACTCATAAACAAAATTAAAGAACTCAATTTCTAATTCCTCAAATTAGCTCAAGTAAATACATAGATAAACCTTAACCCCAAATGGGTTTAAATCTTCCAAGATCTCTATGATTTTACCAAATTGATACTTTAAACACAAGATTTCAAGATAGATTTTTATACCTAACTCAATCTTTGTCTATCTCTTAGCTCTCTTCAATTCCTCCTAGTCCCATGGGTGATCTTCTTTCTATTCCTTCAATTCTCTTCCATCATCTTCAAGGCCTCCATGGATGTTGGGAAAATTGACACTCTTCCCTCTCTCCCTTTCACGGTTTCCTCTCTCTCTCTTTAGATATTTTGTTTTTTGACTCCAAAAGTATGAGTTCACCACTTATATAACTCATACACACCTATATATTTAATTATACAAGCTTTATCACAAATAAGGAGGGCCAAACACGCCCTTACGAATCGCGAAAAATTAAATTTCAATTAAACTTTCCAGATGACTCTAAAAATTATGATGATCATAAATATGTCCCCTATTCTGGTTTCTGAAGCCTCTAAGGCCTTTAATTTGCAGTGCCAAGTTAACCACCCAAACGCACATTAACAAATCAGACAAATTAGATTTCCAATTAAGTTTCCCAAATAGTTCTAAAAATTTTCATTAACACATCCAAGTCCTCAATTGTGATTTCTGAACCCGTAAAGGTCGGTAATTTCAATTTTACAGTCGTGGCTCAACAAATAATTCCTCAATTTGAACACATATCCATAAATCAAAATGCATTAACCCATAAGGCCGTAAGGGTAATCTCTAATACGGATTTTGGGGTCATTACAGAAGGTTACACATCAAACCTAAGCATCAATAATATTTTTTAAAATCAAAAAATTTGACAATGTATTTTTTTCTACCCTCTTTGGAAGGGGTGTTAAAGTTATAGTTGGCATCTATAGTAATCTAATTAATATAAAGGAAAAGGTGAAAAACATAATTGAAAACTATGAATATAAAGGAAAGGGCTATTTGGTTGCTTGGAAAAGGTTGAACTAGAGAATAAAGTAAGATTTAAAGGTTAGATCGTTTATTATCTAGAACTTAATGAAACAGAGAAATTTTTAAAAACTATGGAAATTGTTCAACTAAATATAGAAAATGTTCACTCTACTGACAAGTCAGATGTTAGATTTTAAACTAAACAACTACTTGGCTTACGTGGTGCTCTTTTAATTGGCAACCCCAACACTAAATTATGTTCCAAAGTTTCTGTTGTCTATCACAGTTTCACATTATTCCATTTTTCTTCCCAACATACTATACAGCTAAGTAAGAGTCGACATTATAAATGGTCTTCCATCTGATGTGTTAAATACTTGTACCATTAGCTTTTCAGAATGTGGAGGTATTGAAGTTGAAGAGAATCGGGACAAGGTAAGTTAATAAAAAATCTTTTTACTATATTGACAGATTACTATTTTAGTCTGTCTGACCCTATTGTTTGATTTGACGCATTTTCTGTCATCAAGTAGTTAGCATACTCAACAAGCAATCCTGTCTCATGGTTTCAAAGTAATTTTAATAATTTTAGACACTCGGCTGCTGTTATAGCATGCACACACATACACACCCCAACTTGTTGCCATGTAGTGTAGATTTTAGGATCCACCCAGCTTGTGTGTCCTTACCTAGTTGTTTCATGTCCCAAGTTCATGTCTATGTTTCATAAGTCATCACTGATTAGATATAAATTTGGGTTTGGGGCAGAAAACATGTTTATTCAATTTGTCCTTCTTACAGGTCAAAACTATCTCTCTTCTAACTAAAAAACCTATGACATTGGAGGCATGTGTGCCTGAGAAGCCTATGACATTGAAAATTGATGAAGAATAATGAATAAGCCTTGTTTTATGCACTCTAGTTTTACAATGCTATACTACCAAGTCATACTACTGCTAATAGATTTTCAGTGTCAATTCATATTTTTTGCCTAATTGCTGTTCAGAAGATCAAATTAAACCAAACAAACCAGAGGTTATCATCAATACCATTAGCTACCGAAAGCTCATTCATAGAGGAAGCTAATTTCAAGTGCAGAGGAAAGGAAAGAGATAATTCATAGGTACAAAGCAAACCGAACCCAGATAAATCTAAATCAACCTAGTTGCACACCAATATATATATATATATATATAATGTCATATACACTAGGAAAAATAGATTATAATAATCAACAAGGTTCAACAAGCCTCAGTCGACACCAAGCTGCATGACATAAACAAATGATAAGGGGGTTCGACAAGGGGGATGAGAGGGAATGCTTGATTTGAGTTTGTGTACCTTAAGAATCCCCAGTCGGCGGGACATACAGAGAGGGAGAGAGAGAGAGAGAGAGAGAGAGAGAGAGAGAGATACTTGGGGTAATGGACCGACGGTGTTGCGACGGTGGTGCTCTTGTGCACCGACGGCAATGCTTGTTACCCGACGGCAATGGAGACGAACCGACAAAGCTTGAACTGACGACGAGAGTGGAGAAGACAAAGTAGACGACTGGTGATGATAGGTGAAGAGAATAGGAGAAGAGAGAGAGGGCGGTGAGTGAGGAGGTGGAGGTGGTGCCATCGTGAAGGCGGCGGCAGTGGTGGTTGCCAATGGCGCCACCAGAGGCGACGATGTAGGAGGCGGAAGAGATAAAGAGTGGGGAGAGTGAGAGATAGAGTAAGAGGGAGTGTTAGGTTAGGGTTTAGACCTTGTATAATATATATAAGGTTAGGGTGATTAGGTTAGGCTAGGATTTAGATTTTGTATAAATATATATAATCACACTTATTTAAAATCTGTGATAAAAAAATATTATCTCACTCATTAAATTAAGTGTGATTAAAAAATTATTTTAATTTTTTTAATCACACTTTTAATAAAAGTGAGATATTTTTAATTCTTCTTATGGATCTTCAATCACATGTTAATTAGAATGTGTGATTAAAAAGTATATATATAATCACACTTAATTAAAAAGTGACATAAAAAATAAATATTATCACACTTAATCAAATCAAGTGTGATTAAAATATCAATCTAATTTTTTTTTATCACACTTCCAATAAAAGTGAGATATTTTCATTTGTCAAAATGTGATCTTTAACTCTTTTTGTAGTAGTGTTAGGATGTAAAGATTTTTATTGTATGGTGAACAGTTTGTTGTTATAAAGAGTTTTTAAAATAGAATGAAGTAGAAGTTAAACCTAATGAGTGTGGCCCGGTTGAGACTTTGGTGATGATTAGAATATACTAAGGACAAATGTTGGAAATATGGATGTCAGAACTAGTGGACTAAACCAAATTTTTCGGAAAGACAGAGTTAGTCACATTTGGGTTGGTTGTCGAGTGGAGTAAGAAGGAGATGGCATAACTACTGTACCAAGAATTTTCTTCTTTTGTAAGTGTATATGTTTTGAACATAAATTTTGGAGTTAACATGTGAAACTATTGAGATTCACAAGAGTTGACGACAAATGTTTTGAAATTTACTGATGCAGTTAGAATTTGGGATCATTTTTGGGAAGACTTGTTGAACTTGTTGAAATGAATTGATGTTAGACTCTATGGTCATTCTTAACTATAGGTAGAAATTTCAAAGGTAGGAGCCATAGGTAAGCCTTTTGAGTTGGCTTTGGTGTATGTTGACTATGTGATTTGGGTGCTTGAAATGAAGATGAACCTGAGTCCTCATTCCTTGCCTTAATGATTACCTTGTAGACACAGAGGGGGTAGTCACAAAAATTGTGTAGTGATTCTTATCCCTCTATGAGTATAATGGAAATATGCATCATTGACATACAAGTTTAGTACCGTGACTAAGTTTAGTGTAGAATATTCAATTTAGAGTAATTAGCATTCTCATTTATGGTTGTTTTAGGGAATAGTCTTAAATTTCGTGAGGGTTAGAATTATGCATGTGTTTCTAAACGAATTGTGTGTGAGTTCTGACTATGCAAATTGTGTGATTAGAGTTGAAATTAGCTCCACCTTTTTACCCCCTTGAGCGATGATGACATTTTGCATTATATTATGTTGAAATAGTTGCATATGGGAGTATCAGTTGTTTAGTGAGAAAAGAAATGCTTTTATAATAGTTTTGTTATACATTGGGGGTGAAGCAAACCTTGCAAAGTATAAACCTTGATTTACCATATTATTATGTTGTACCATGATTAGGTGTGTGTGTCTACTGGTAGGTGGCTAACAAATATCTTGAATTGAGAATGCCTTGAAAATTTTAAACAATTGCCTTCTAACCTAGCTATTGTGTTGGTCCTAGTCTTGTCTTGACTATACCTTGGTAATTTCCACTCCTCGAAAGGTGAATCCAATTAGTGAGTGTTTGCTGTCGTTTTTAGCCACGAGGGGTTGTTTCAAAGTACGTAACGTGTGAATATACTTTCTCTTTTGGTGGATGAAAACCTTAGAGTGAAATCATTAGTAAGTTAATGAGTAGGAAGTGTGCTAACCTATATCCTTCACTTTAAATGCTGTTGTTGGAATAATGCGGCAAGCGGTGCTAGATAGAGTTGTGGAGCTATCTATTAATATGAAAATTAGTTGGGGTGGCCTTACTTTATAAGTCTTCTATGTTCGGTTGAATTGGTAGTTAGTATCACGGTATTATGACCTTATTAATTAAGGGAGTTAAATCTTTGTTCCGATTTTTTTATTAGGTTGTTAAGTGATTGGGGTGTTATGGTCTTGTGGTTAGGAGTAAGAGGCTGACTTTAGTTCTTGATTGCCTTTCACTAATTTCTTATGCTAAGTTAGTTGTCAGTGAGTGCGAGTTACTATAATTTTCAAGTAAGAAATTATTTCTTAACAATTGACCTAGAGACTTGGTCTTGTTTTTTGTGCACTGTGGGTGTGGGGAGATTTTGGATGACTAGTGTGTTAATCTAGCATGATTAACACACTAGTAAATGAGAAATTTTGAAGTATTTATCTTCCATGGAAAAAGAAAATATTTTGTGCATTCAGATTCATTTTGTGAAAGCTTTAGCTATAAGAAATACTTGAGGGTAAATACTTGATGCGTGATCCTTAGTTATATTTTTTGAAATCTTGTGACTGGTGGTTTCAAATGGAGGCTTGAGATGACATTGAGATTGAGATTATTCATTGAAACAACCCTTGACTTAAATCGTGCTAATATTTCAAGTTATAGTTGAGCTAATAGTTGATGTTGTGGATGCATGATTAAGATAATTTATATAATTAAATTTGACAAGTTGAGGTAATTAATAGTTTCCCTACGTCTGACCAATTGAGCTAAATTTAAATCCCATATTTAGCTATTTGCTTGGAGATTGTTTTCTTATAGTTAGTTGAGAGCTTTTGCCAGGATATGAAGTATAACTCATTAATTGAATTACAAGGTTGGGTTGTGATTTAAGGATTTGGGTTATATTGTAAGTTGCAAGGAGTATATCGTCTTGTACGAGTATAGGTAAATAATGCAGGTGTAGATGATTTTCCTCTTACATATTTTGTCTATTGTAGTTGTGACATGGGGAGAGGTTGACAATGAGTCACCTTGTAACTAATCCTAGACTTTAGATGGGAAGCATAAGGATAAGGATTACTTGCTTGTATGTATGTCATTCACGAGAGTGACAAGTCATTACTTCTAGTTGATTTGGTGTGATTCCCAAAATGGGGTTAATTGTGAAAAAAAAAAAAAAACCGTGTTGCAAACCTAAAATAAATGATGAGTAAATCGTGGATTGTAGTGGTTGTCGTGAATGGGTTCATTAGTTGAGTGACGTTTGGGAGTCACTAGTTGAAATATATTTCAGAAGAGAATTGAGAACGAAGTTTTCCTATTGAGCATGACCATGTTTTTGATGAAATTGAGATTTTATTATTATGGATAAAGCAATGAGTAAAGGAAAAATAGTCATGAAAAGGACGTATTGAGTCTTATGATGTGTATAACCCTTAACTACTTCAAAAATAAATAAATAAATAAATCTTTTTCAAACCCATCACCTTTACAATTCACTTATACGAATCTAAAACATTTATATATATAGTTTTCTACCAAGAATAATTTTTTTTTTTTTTTAATTTCAAAAGTCAGGAAATATTATTATAGGGTGTTTTTGTTTCTTAATTATTTCAAAAACGCAATTGAGTAAATGTGTGGGCATGGAATATTAGCTATGTTGTAATAATGTAGTTTGTGGTATTTTGATTTTGTTGAGTTGTGTTTTGTTGAAAGCCATGACTGGCGGATGGAACTCTTATTATAATATTTTCTTCTCATGAGAGGGAATTGAGGACTTTTGAAGTGGTGTGTGGTGATCGTTTGAAAATTTGGTTGCTAAGCGACCGATAGTTGTTTCTTGGGGTGTGAATGTGATGTGAAAGCCTATCTTTCTAAGATTTTAGGTTGTTAGACAACCAAGAGTTATTCCCCTTGAGGTTGAGTCTATTTGAGACGCAAGTCCTGTAGGGTAAGTTAGTGACAACTCTTGCTTGACTTTTGTTTCGTAGAATCGATGGGTTCTTGTGGCTCATTAGAGGTAATTCTTGCAAATGAGTTAAAAGAGAGACCAAACACTTTTGGATTGTTATTCATATCATTTGGGGTGCTCTTTGAATACCATTGCGTGACTGAAATATGAATGTTTCTTTTATATTTTGAATTAGATTTTGGAGTGGTGCTTGTAATTCTACTGTGAGTTATTCTACCCCTTACATCATTGTATTGCATTATCTTCTTTCGTGGAAGTTGATTCTTGCTCATCACATGAAATCTTTTGTGTTGGGAGACTCTTCTAGAAACTCATTGTTGAGTAGAGGATGTTTGTGATTAGTTGGTGGCAATGTTAGTTCCAATATCTGTTCTATTTCGGTTTGTCCAAACTATAAATCTTAAACTGTCTAATTTTGAGGATTAAATTTCCAAAGGTGGAGAGGTTGTAATAATTCGTACTCCTTGGACTGGTGGGATTGCTCTTGACACTCTTATTATTGTAATTGGAGCCTCTATTATTCATTTTAGAGTATTGATTGGGGTGGTATCATAATGGTAAAGTAGGATTGAATCAAAAACAATGATTCGGATAATTGTCCTATGAGCAGTCTTCACTGTTTTACCTTTTTTCTCTTTCCGCACTTTGAATTGGATAAAAGGCTACAACCATTGGAAAGCTTGTTTCTGGAGCTTCATTTAAATACAAGAATGACCCAAAATAGAGACTGGATGAGGGAGTTATGCCCGTTTGAAATTTTAGTACTTGTGCTAGATATAAGTCCGCTCAAGCGAACTTTTGACCACTCGAGCGGTCTATGCAGGATTCTAAGATTCTAAGAGCTTAATTTTACTGGTCGAGCCAAGCTTTGACCGCTCGAATGGTCTGTTCGAAATCGGGCACTTTCAAGTCACATTTTGGCCTACACTTTTCATTCTTTTTTCCTCCTTTCTCTCTCGGCTCCATACCCAAAACCGAAGAATCCAAACCTTGATTTCATCTATTTTTCACCAAAAATCCATCCTTATCCTATCCAAGTTATTAGTCTTGTCACAAGCTACACATTGAACAGATTAGATCATGTTATTTCGCAAGCTCACTCCTTCGGTCTTCATCTCTTCTCTCACAACCTTTGAGGTAGGAATATATTTACCCATGTATATATATATATATATATATTGGTTTGAATATGCATTAATTGCATGATATGAAGGTGTGATTTGGAATGGGCAATATATATATATATGTAAACACTAATGGTGATAGCAAGTTTTGTTCTAAGATTTGTGGGAGATTTGGTTATTCTTAGTTTAAAATAATGTGTACATCAATAATCTTGGAATACAAGGAATAGAAAGAAAAGCCCTAAATTTCTTGTGAAATCTAAATTGTTGTTTGTAGGTCTAGGTAGGAAATGGGAGAAGAATTAACAGGTAAATTGGTTATGTGTTGAGATCCCTTATGTTAAGATGAAATTTGATTTTTTTTTTTTTTTTTTTTTTTTTTTTTTTGAATTGTTGTTTGTTGTGTGATATGGTTTACCTGTGCGGGAAAATTGAGGTGCCCACTTGCCCGATCATGTGAGGACAACAATTGTAGGAATGTTGGAGGTGTCCATGTGTCCGATCGTGTGAGGATGATAAACATGGAAGATTTGAGGTGCCCACTGGCCATCCATGTAAGAATGGAGAAATGTGGAGTTAAGTGGAATAATGTGTATTGGATCATGAGGTTAGAAAATTAATGCTCATAAGTAAAGGAACATGGTTATGCATAATTTAAATCAAATGTTTATATACATGGTTAAATATATTTTGTACTGGGCAATTGCTCATTCCTATCCAATAAATTTTAGGACTTGGTGAACCACAACCACCCCAATGAAGAAGAAGCCACCCAACTCTCTTGTTTAAAATGTCAATGATATTTTGAATTTGAAATGTAATTGTTGAACTTTTACTTAGTTTTGAGCTCATAGGCCTCCTTTTGTTCATTGAAGACCATGTATTTAATATTGTACACCGTGGGGGCATTTGTTAAACTTTCTCTATCCTCTTAAACTATGAATGCTTGAATATGTATTTACAACCCTAAAATTATAGTTCAATGTGAAAGATAAACTTTGGGATTTGTTCTGAATTTGATTTGAATATTACACGTACATCTCTGCTATGTTGGATAGTTTATAGTTTCAAAGTTTGGGGTGTTACAGTTGTTAGCTGCTTATTTGTTGATGGGGAGTTTGTTGAGCATGGACTCATATTGACTGTTTTTGTGAGGGAGATTGGTGCATGTTGGCTTGCATGTTTTTCTGTGTTGCTTTTATATCACCTATTATTGCTTATTTACACTATCTTGTCTTAGACCTTACTTTTGTGTTTAGTATTTGTTCTTTTGCTATTTGAGCTCCCTTTGTCAATTCATGACAAAATAAGGGAGATTATTGAGGTGGTGATGGAGTTTCATGATAGCTTAATGTTTGTTGTTGCCTGATGGTTTAAAAATTTTCTTTTGTTATATGCTTTATGCTATCATATACATTTGTGGCACTAATAGTTGTTTTGTAGATTGTGAGCTTGAGATGTTCATTTTTTGTTGTGTGTAATGGGTTGGGGTGATTAGGATTTCATTGTTAGGTGTTTTGTCACAGAATTGTCAAAGGGGAAGATTGTTAGGTTTTTTGTTTGACAAAACTTCTTTCAAATGTAAATGCATTTGTTTTTTTGTTTGTGTGAGTTGTGAATGTTTAGATGTGAATATAACTCTAGTTGTGCTTGAGTAAAAGAAGTTTGTGTTGAAGGAAAGGTGTGATTGAGCAGAGGAATTTTTTAGCCTATCAAAGTTCTTGGACCGCTTAAGTGGTCAAGTGTGTGCTCCAACGCTGATTAGGATCACCCAATACTAGTCTGAGCTCTAAGATACTAAGAGTTGTGTTTTATCGCTCAAGTAATAAGTCTTACGCTCGAGCGAAGTGACATGTGGAAGTTTGTTTACATCATCTTACTAGTTTCACCAATTGAGCGGTCATTCTTGCACTCAAGTGTTCTTCGCATCTCTATTTGTTATAAAGTGCCTCAGTTGCTCGTTTTATGGTTTAACCCATCCAGAATTCTGTTTGAAGAGACAAGGCTGATTGTTCTATATTGGAGGGTGTTTCATTGTATGCTTACCATGATGGATTGAAGAGATAAGGCTGATTGTTCTATACTGTGGGGTGAGGTTTTTATGCAACAATGGTATGAAGCCAAAGAGGCTTAAATTCACTACACTCTCTTATTCATGACTATGTGGCACTACAAGAATGCCTAAGAAAAGGAAGATCAAACAGAAATGGACAAGGGTAGGTTTCTGGGGTCCATGTTCGAAGAGGAAGAGTAAAAAATGAATGAAGTGGCAAAGGCAAATTGACATGGGCTGATTTCAAAATGGCTTGAGTACTAAGACCAACCACTAGAGTTTGAGGGAACTTACAATCTAAGACGGTGGTGAAAGGGAGCTTGCAAAGGGGATGCCACCAGACGCATAATAGATGCAATGAAATGCCAATTAACAAACCAGCCTACCAAAAATTTATTTGCTCATGGATCTAGTAGTAATAAAATAAGTCAAAGTGAGTCAAGTGAGTCAGAAATTTGGCTTATCGGATTTTGACGCGTCAAGCTTTTCAAAGCAGTCAGGTTGAGTCGTTTCTCATTTTGTTTTCGATCTATATGTCTTTCTTTTTTTTTAAGTCGAAGTTGGATTTCAAGATTCCCCATCTCCTCCCCCCCTCCCCCCAACCAATTTTTTCAATCAATAATAAAGATAGTGATTCTGGATACCTCATGGTGCCAAAAGTGGATTGTGTTAAATCCCAAGGTTTCTGGAAAATATATATATATATATATATATTGATAATTTTTTAAACTTCAAATGGATCTAATTGAATGAGAAAATGGAAGATAAACCAAACTTGAAATGGACGGAATAATATTAATAAACTTGGGTAATGAAGGAAAATCCTCATTTGGTCTAGATTGGATCCATGCTATCTTTTTGGGACATAAATGCTTAGTCACTCTTTTAAAAAAGAATTGAAATAAATATCTTTTTCATGATCCTATAAAGGCATGCTTGGAACCGATTCAAAGACTGTGCAACACAAAGGCTCCTTTAGACCCCGAAACCAAATCCATAGCTAGAGTGTCAAACATTAATTAAACTGGGGTAATTTTCCATTACCCATCATAAAGAAAAGCGCACTGTTCCACCATAAGAAACAAAGGCGTAAGGTTGATACCATTCTAGGAATGTGATCCAAGAAGGATATTTAAATCCAGCAAAAGCTAAGCCACCACGACAGGAAGGAACTATCGTTACAAATGAGTCTGAATGGGATGAAATGCACACAATATATTGACCATGTAGAGCTCGTTAGGTTGAAAATCCCAAAAAGGCGACCTAAGCAAAATTTAGTGCATACAATTTTTTTTAAACAAATTAAAAAAATTTAAAAAATAAATATAAAAAAAAAGAAGAAGAAGAAAGAAAGAAAAACAAAGAAAAGAAATAAAAGCTCACAAGATTGAAAACTCAAAAAGAGCAATCTTGGCAAAGATTAGAGCACAAAAGAACAGTGTTAATACCCGAGTAAACCCGGTCCTGAACTATGAATGGTCGGATTCCCATCGTTGGGATACATAGGCAATTTCACCCTGAAGTTCGATTCCATCTCATTCAGATTTCACCGTCCATGTACACCTGTTAGTACTTAAATGTCTAATTTTTAGAAGAAAAGGGTTTAGTTGCACGGTTTATTGGATTTGACTATGGAATTGTCTAATTGGTGAGCTTAGGAAAATTATCATTTGGATTGTTTTCAATGAGAAGATTGAGCGATTTGTGTTACTTTTCGATACGCCAAACACACAACTTTTTTCAAAATGAAAAGAATAAATTTCAATGTGCTACTTTGTTAATAATAATTTCAGACACGATAAATGAAAGGGAAACTAACCAACTATCTTTCAGTGAAAGTCTTTTGAAGCTAAAACAAAAATAAATGGGATTTAAACTCTAAACTAGAGGCACTGTGAGTCAAGTCAAAATCACTCAGTCTTTATCCTCTTGGATGGTCTGTCCTTGTGTGTCTCAACCCACTGAATCTCATGCTCAAGCCACTCAATGAATGCCTACGACAGCCTACAACTAAAGCCCTCCTTAGCAGTCATGAGAACTTTCAGGCACTGGCATTTGCCTTCAAGTGGGAAGTCTGCAAAGCAAAGAAAGGAGGGTACAAAGGAGAACTCAAATGTGCCACTTGTTCATGTTCAAACTACCGTAGAATCTGATGAGGTACGTAATAAGCAATGTAAGACAAATCGACTACCTTTACACTAAGAAACAAGGACATCTCTCAAGTCATGACTAGAAGTGCTAACCACGGCGAATGTCAAGCTATGTCTCTGTAAGTCTGGGTGTTCATCTAGCCATACTAATCTTCAATAGAGTCCATCTTCACCAGTTGGGCTCGAGTATGGTACAAGATTGCTGAGTAATAAGTAGGAGCTGCCCATACCTTCAATTTGTCCATGAACTATATATGGGGAAAAGAGAGAAAAAGAAAAGAGAGACAAAAGAATAAAGAGGTGTGAGATGAGTGGAAAAAATGAGTGGGTATGTGCTAAAAGAAAAAAAAGAGAGATAAAAGAGTAGAGAGGTGTAAGATGAGAAACCAAGTGAGATTGATGGTACCTAGAGTAATAATGGACTCCCACTAAATTCCATGGTCTCAGCAGCACCGACCTCATCCAAACCTATTAGGGTCTTTGCCAAGACTAACCCAACAAAGCTCTGCCTATCCTTAACCTGCTTGGCCACATCAACTAAGATAGGACTAGCTACCCGATTACTCGGCACCACTTAGAATTACGCAAGTAGGTAGATACACAAGGTAGCCCGTCTGTGCTCCTAGAACTTCTAGTCCTCCGGATCCCATCTATTGGTGAACTTATCAATCAAAGCAACGACTGATAGTTCACTATTTCAAACAAAAGCTTTGGCTTCACCTAGAAGCAACCTGCAAATCTGACCAAGCAGTTTGGAATAGTTCGTCAGAGGAATTGGTCGCACCAAATCAACCCATGAGGGACTGTAATGACCCTCATCCTCATTTTAGCCATGTTCATATACATCCGCATGATTTTGTTTTATTAAGCTTGCATTTGTAGATTTCAACTTGTTTTGCCTAAAGTAAGGGTCCATGTCTTGTTTTGTGCTTATGTGGATTGCTTGAGTATTGGTTGTATGCTTTGTTCCTTGCTTGGTGTGTGTAGCCTAGGTCACACCATTGAACCTCTTACACCTAGGACCATCTTGGAACCACCTTGGTTGACCTCCACCTTCATCCTGGCATATTGGCCAAGATGTCATCATCTAGGCCAAGGTGTGCATCACCTACACCTCGGCCGAGATGTGTATCATCTAGGCTGTTATCATCTAGGCATCCAACATCCTTGATCATTGCCCCTAGTGATCTTGTTCTTGGACTGGTATGACCTAGACTGAGGTGTGGCAAATCTAGGCCGAGGTGTGGCACAGCTAGATCAAGTGGTATCGTTCCTAGCCGGGATCATTGAGACCTTACTTGCCGAAGCCTTTGTCTTGATCCAAAGTCATTGTTTTGTCAGAGTGCCCTTCTCACCTTACTTGTTGTACACCTTTTGTCATGCTCTTGTCTTGTCATTCAGTCACCTTTTGAGGAAAACCCAACCAGACGCTACCACGTGTCCCAGTAGAGGGTTAAGTCAGTAAGCTATTGAGAAAACATATCATTTGCTATATCTTTATCCTAGAAGAGAGATAAGCTCTAGGAAGAGAGGAAGAAGGAGTTCTTAGAGTGAGAATCGATTTCGAAGCTTGATTCTTAGAGTTTGAACCGTTGAATTCGTGTTTTGAGGCTAGAGTCTTGATCTACTCTTGTTATTCTTTATGTTGATCTGACTGCATTGCATGATCTAGCATGATTCATGAGCCATGAATTGATTTGAAGTTTGGTTTTAGAAAGAGAAAATGATGTTCTTGTGTTCTTCAAGAAAAACCCACGTTTTGATCCGAAAGTTTATAACAAGATCCATGTTTTTGTGTTTATTTTCATGGGATCTTCAAGTATGGGTACCTAGGTCCCTGTTTTTGAACTCATCTTATGAAATCTCAGATTTTGAATAAAGAAGTTATGATTTTAGCATTCATGTTCTTCATGTTCTTCAAAAGGAAACCCAGATTTTCCATACTTCATTTTCCTCGAATGTAGTCACCAGGACCACACCTCGGCCAGGAGGTGTGGGACCTCAGCCAAGACCTGGTTGGTACCCAGCATGTTTTCCCGAAATGAAAAGCAGTGTTTTAACTTCCCAGCGCATGTTTTGCTTTATCTTGACTTAGTTTTGAAAGAAATACCGAGATCATTTGCACTCATGTAAAGCTTATTTTGAGAATGCATTTCATATCCATCTTTGAGCATCTCTTCTTGTCTTCTTGAAATGCATTCAGTGGACCTTGCTATGTATTTGTAGGTCTTGGACTCTTGCCTTCAGCCCTACACCCAAAGAGCTATGTAAGTGGTACTTTTAATGAAGCTATGTTCTAACGTTTTGATAAAAGTTTTGCTTGTTTCGTTTTGGAAAAGTGTTTGTTCAAGTATAAATGATTATTCCTAGTTTTGTATCAAGTATTATCTTGTTTTGATGACATTCTTGGAAAGTCCTTAGTGCTAGGGGACTATAATGCAACTAGTACCCTTGTTTGAGATATCTCCCTTGCCACCGACGGTCTTGTACGGATGGGTTTGTCTAATCGATTCCAGGTCAATTATTCCCTTGTTTTGTTAGGAATGTCATCACTTGTATTATATTGATGCTAGTAAGCATCCCTTGAAGCTTTGAAAGACTTGATAAATGAACTTGGTTTATCCCTTGATTTTGTACAAGCTATGATATATATTGTTTTGATAAAGATCTCGAATATCATTCATTCAAACCTTTATTATTAACATCATTTACTGAGTATCCAAGCCCACCCTCTCCTTATATATATGTAGGTGACGAACAAGGAGGTGGTGACGCCTAGATGTCATTTGCAAGTTGCTTTGGATTCAGGTTTTGTTAGCATCTTGAAGATTATGCTTCTTAGTTTGTAATTCATGTCTTTTGTATATTTCAGATTGAGAAGCCTTTTGATCAAGATGTAATATGTATTTTATTTTATTTGTATCCAAGTTGTAAACCATGTCATGATGTATGTCATTTCATTTGATCTAGGCACAACTCTTGTAGACTATTTAGATTTAAATTTATTGCTTTCGCGTGCAAGCCCCATATGTATACTCTGCTTGTGTGTGAATCCTGGCAAGTTTGCCTTTGGTAATCTCGGATTACTGGCCATCATGGTACCATTCTACTAGGGGTGGAATGCAGTCCTGACAGGGACACTCCAATATAGGCTCGATTCTTCGAAAGTGGAGAAAAATTCTTGATGTCCAAATCAAAAGACATGAACATTTGAATCCCAAAACTAAACCACGACATTAAAAAAAGTCAAGTCAATGTCTAGCTTGCTAGGTGGAAAGATGGAGTTGAACCTATAACTATGAAAATTGATGTGCTCGACACCATCTAGACTATCCATCCATGCCAACAAACCATCCTGGGAAGACACGAGTGCGTAACAAAAGTGAGGAAAAAAAAATTGGGAATAAAGGTTGATAGGGAAAAAGG
Source organism: Camellia sinensis (assembly GCF_055761805.1). Taxonomy (NCBI): domain Eukaryota; kingdom Viridiplantae; phylum Streptophyta; class Magnoliopsida; order Ericales; family Theaceae; genus Camellia; species Camellia sinensis. The sequence continues at coordinate 114,596,250 of NC_138969.1, read as the reverse complement.
CTTAAGTGAAGAAACCTTCGTACAAGATGGAGTATTTATAGGCTAAAACAGAGCAGTGATGGCTTAAGAAGCAAAATCCTTAGACTCGGACATTCGTGCATATCCACATGATTAGTGAATGTGCACGTCTTTAGTGTGTGCGCAGACCCTATGCTAACAAAGGAGTTTGGTCTATTTAGGGGCACAGCATACCAGAGACGGTGGGAGCATTTTAGGATCTTTGTCTAAGTCATTTTAGGTTGTTAGGCTATTTGTTCATCATTTTTTAGTTGTAATTTTACTATTTCATTTCTATAGTTTTGTTTGACAGAGTCTCTACCAGATCCATGAAAGGAATATAAAAGGCCAAGCATTTGCATAGAATACTCAAAATTTTTTTAAAAAATGAGTTAGATTTCATTGCATAGGCCATGTGTATTTTGAGAAATGTACAAGGATTTTACAAAACAAATGGGTGTTCCCCAATGGCATATGATACAAGTGTTTCTAAAAATGAAAAGAAAATACAAAAAAGTAAAAAGCAAAAATGGTGTGGATTCAATCAACCTCCTTGAGGGCGGTTCGAAGCGCCCTGAGATTGATCCTCCTCATCCTCATCATCATCTTTTCCACTGTCGAAGTTAGCATAATCCTCATCAAAATCACTCCCTTCAATAACACCTCCTGCATGACCAAATGGGCCAGCATCCTGCCAAGAATCAGAAAAGACTCAGAATCAATCATGCCAAAATCAAAAAGCAATTGGAATCATTGGAAAAAAGGATGCCTCACTCGGGACGCAAGTGCTACTCTCATACCCCAAACCATCTCCACCAAGCCCGCCTTCTATAACAAGCCTCCACATATGCCCGAGAAACCTATGTTAGGAAGAGAGACGAGGATTAGTGCTAATGATAAGCAAAGATAAAGAAAGCAGAAACTGAAAAGGTAAATGAATACCTGCTCAAACCCAAGGGAAAGATAGTAAGGGACTATGGCCAGCTCAGGAATGACCAATGTTGTTGCACCCTCTCCCACCATCACTGAGAAAACAGAAGTCATCACCAACAATCCCTCCACCGTTGTTGCAAACACTGCACCTAGGATTGGAGTTGGAACCTAGCCTCATCCTCGACCTTGACCTTGACCTCGACCTCATCCTTGACCTCGACTGACTTAAAAAATGGCAAAGGCCAATGCAACTCCTACCAACCATCCTTCCATGTGGGACCAGACATACTCCATATAGTCCCCTTCCACTAGTAGTCCCTTAGCATTATTGTCGTCTCTAACAAAGACAAGCTCCTCCTCAGAGAAAGAATCCCCTGCCCTTAAGCTAATTAGGGAAGATGTTAGAATCCGTGGATGAGCTAGTCCTAGGGACTGACAACAGATTTGCTTAGTCAAGTACCAAACTCTACAAAATGGCCCCTCCAGTAAAAGCAATTGTCAAGTAGCCTCCTAAAGAGGAGATACCAAGCCTCACTGACAGGGGAGCGCAACCGCCCAAGAGCACCACATGATATGAAAAGGGCAATGTAATGATCAAGATACCAATAGAAAAGAATCAAAACAGTCAACGTATGGGCAAATAGAAAGCTCACATGATCATGGATGATAGTGTGAAGCATATGTTGATACTCGACAACAATAGAAAGAATAAGAGATGCTATTGATCCATGTGGGCCCTCTAGTATAAGATAGCTCGAGAGAAGACATCGAGGAGATGCCTCGTACTTCAACGCCCACCTCAGGGAAGTACTAAAAAAATCACATCTATAGGGAAGTATGAAGAATAGATAAATCAGATAAACATGCAACATATAGGTGGTATAGAGATAGGCAAGCAATAAAGAAAATATGGTAAGTAATGTAGCTCCCACAGGTGCCAGTATTTACCCAATTCGGTATCACGGTTCTACGAGACAGCACTCTCATAGCTGTACATGGTGGGCAAAGCTATGCCACCCTGGTCGTAATCTTCAATCTGGTCCATATCCACCATGGAGGCCAACAGATGGGCATGGACCATGTTATACCTATTCATAAACCGAACTCTCCCGAATAGGTATAACAGGAATCTACTCGTGTAATGGGCAATCTGAACATGAGAGATCAGCTGGCGATGTCAGAAACGAGTGTAAAACAACTAGTCTGGAACTAGCCCACTCTTATAAGGCAGGGCAACACCTAGAAAATGACTCATGTATCACCCAGATAAACAAGGTTAAAGTCAAGCAGTACGGAGAGGCCACCAACTAGAAGATTCGACAGCATCATGAAGTCCTCTAGCATCATAGTTATCTCGCTAGAGCTAAGAAAATAGAAGGTGTCTATGGTGTCCCACCATCTCTCCATGAGTGCTACAAGTAGGCCATGACCAACCTGAGTATCGCCCAAGGATGCGCACAAGAGGTTGAAGCAATACCCACCCACCAGAGTCCTAATGGTCACAGGGAGAGCTGGGTACCACTTTACTACACCAGATGTGGAGTCGAAACCATGCACAGAACGAGAGTACTCCTACAAAGATAAGGAGGAGATTAGTAATACTCATGAAAAAGATAAAGGAAGTGCGACGGAAAACATGGAAGTAGAGAAATAGAGTCATACCTTGAAGCCTTGTAGGATAAATTCTACTCAAGCTCATGGAGAACCACCAAACGAGGATTGTCCCCGTCCATCTTAAGGAACCGAACCATTCCGGTCCACGGAGTGTGGGCATAAGGCACATAAGTGACAGGATTGAAAGAAAGGAAATTCGTCGCCATGAGGTAGTCTATCACAAGCAATACAATGGGAAACAACAGAAAGATGGCAACAATAATGAAAAAAGTACTAAAAATGGAACAAAAACTCAAGTGTGTGTGTTTATAGGCTATATGAGGCAATTGTGATGATAGAATGACCTGGATAAGCAAATATTCGTAGACAAACGGGAAACATACAAGAAAACTCTTGGCATTCATGGAAAATAGTCGAAAAGTCACCATAAAGCTTGTATAAAGCCATAAAAGCATGCAATAATGGAAGGTAGAGAAGATGTAAGAATACCCAAGAATGATCCAGGAATGGCCAAAACTCGAAACCATTCAGTAGAAACGGAGGTCATGAAGCGAGGAATCTAAAAAATCGAATGAAAACTAGAGTCACCAAGCAATAAAGAGGCACTAAAGGTAAAAATTGAGAGGTTAGGGAGGAAGGAGAGATGTTTTCAGAGGTAGTGGAGTGAGAAATGAAGCCACAAAATGAATTTAAACCCTTCGGGTCACGTAAACTATCACAGGCCAAGCCGATTGTCCATATAAACAACTTGGTATGCGCACACATCGACTAGTTATGCACGTGCACATCCTTGCTGGCACACATGTGGCCCACATGCCCCCTGTGCATGGCCAACTCATGGCACCCTCTGGACATCCTCAAGGCACAACTCCATCCCAAACTCAGACTCTGGCATTGACACGACTTTCGAGACATATTATTTTATCATCTATGACATTGACATGCCTTTCGAGGAACATCATTGGCACACAAATCATTTGGTATGGTAGCAATATTTCCTAAAATCACGTTCGGCATCACGACACACTTGGAAAATCTTGGCACCCATCGGGTAAATCTTGGCGTATGATAAATTTTGGCAAACAATTAGCATCACTTGGCAAATTTTGGCAAACACTTGGCACCATTTAACACATTTTCGCAAAACATTCCACACCAATACTATGTCTTGGTAAATTTAGGTGCTACTTGGCATCTAATGAACCCCACATCTTGTCGATGTGAACATGGAATGGCACCCAATGAGCCACATGTTTCGTTGATACAAGCATGAGAGGGCACTACGTGGCATTTAATATCTCCATCAATTACTGATACAAGCATGGAAGGGTACCGCTTGAGATCTACTAAACCTCCATAACTCGTCGATACGAGCATGGAATGGCATTGCCTGGCATCAAATGAACCCCACGCCTTGTCGACGCGAGCGTAGAATGGCATTTATTAGATCTCTATGACTTGTTGATACAAGCTTGGAAAGGCACCAGTTGGCATCTATTAAACCTCCATGACTCGATGATACGAGCATGGAATGGCATCACTTGGCATCAAATAAACCTCACGCCTTGCTGATGTGAACGTGGAATGGCATTTATTAGATCTCCATGACTTGTCAATACAAGCATAGAGAAGCACCACTTGGCATTTATTAGATCTCCATGACTCGTCGATACAAGCATGGGATGGCACCACCTGGCAATATTTAAACCCTATGACTCGTTGATACAAGTGTGGGATGGCACCACTTAGCATTTAATACCTCCATGATTTGTCGATATGAGCATAGGAAGGCATCACTTGATCTTTAGTAAGCCCACGGCTCATCGATACGAGCATGGAATGGCATACATTAGCACACCCTTACATCGTTGATACGAGGATAGAATGGCATACATTAGAATAATAATGGCATCACTCTAACCACACTATGGTGTGTATTATTTGGAATGGCTCTCCTTGGAAAATTTTGCAAGATCAGCATGAACTGGAAAAGAATAGAAAGGAACTTAGCATAGGTACGATAAAGAGAGTATGGTAGGTATCGCCTACTCTCCTTTTCTTAGAATGCATTCTTGGATGATTGTTTGAGTTTTTGCTGTACACACTCACGTATAATTTATTGCACAACTGCCCTCTGAACTACACTGGTCGAATTTCTTGCATCGAGGATATGTAGGCAACCTGCAGGTTCGATCGCTTGAATGAATGTATGGCACTTCCTTAAGCCTTAGGGTCATGTCAACTACGATAGTCCCACATCTTTGACATTCACTTGTCATCACTTCAAGATTATTTGAGCACTATCAAAGAAGGCCAACTATAGATACCCCCATTTTGACTAACCCTAAGACTTCAAGTGCTTGCAAGCCTCCTGATGATGAAATGGTGCTTAATTCATCTTTAAAATGTTTAAGGATGTTGGAGTTGCAATGAAAACCCGTTTTGGGAAAAAATTGACATATTGCAAAAATGATCATTTTACCCTTGAACTCATTTTCAGTCAAAAACAAACTTTTTAACCTCGGGAATGAGAGAGAAGCCCAGTTCTGCTTCGATCAATTGTATTTTCCAAAATTAGTAGACGGTTTTATCAAAAAACATTGATCATAATGCAATTTGGACTTACTTGTGCTGAAAGCAAGCCAAGGGCATGGGACCTCTCACTTGTGTATGCATGCATGGAACATGTACCAAGGAAATTGGTGCATGCGTGCATTAGTTTCAACTATGTGCAAGACTAATGCGTGCACACATCGAAGCATCGCAGAGCCAAGTATGGAAACTTAATCTTTGTGCATTTTTTGAGGGAACAGTGGAGGAAGAAGTGGTGAAACCCTAGAAGGGTTCTAGAGCCTCCCCCTAACTATATAAATAGAGTGCCTCCCCCTCTCTTTGGGAGAGGTTAAAAAACTTGGAGTAATTCTTAAACTTTTAAGAGCTAAACACCCACCTCCTCTGCCCCCTCTGCCCTAACCACAATTTCCTCATCCTTATAGTAACTTTAAGTCTTTGAAATCATCCTAAGGCTTAAAGATCTAGAACTAATCATAATCAAAGCTTGAGTGAGGCTTGTAAGTGAGAAAACAAACATTTGGTTAATTTTAAAACAGACATTTGGTTAATTTTAGAATCACAATTCTAATCGAAAAATTTGAAAACTTTTTTCAAAACATATAACCAAATACACAACTCAAAACTCAATTCAAAACTTTTTCAAGACTCATAAAGAAACTATTTTCAGCACTCTTTTCAAAATTCTATTTAAAAAAATAAAATAAAATAAAAATTTATTTTGTTCTTTAAAATTATTTTTTATTTTTTATTTTTTACTTTTGAAGACAAATTTTTTTATTTTTTTATTTTTGAAAAAAAAATATTTTGTTATTTTTTTAAGTATTAGGCAAACAATTTGTTTTATATATGAGCGATCCAAAAATTTTTAAAATTTTTTTAAAAAAATTAAAATTTAAAATATTAAAAAATTTAAATATTTAAAAAATAATTAAAATTAAAAAATAAAAATAAAAATTATATATTCAAAATATAAAAAAAATATTTAAAATACAACTCAAAACTATTTTCAAAACTCATAACCAGACAATTTTTATCTTTTCAAAACTTAAAATACAAATCAAAATACATATAGCAATTCTAGTTTAGACCCAACTCATTTGTTGCTTTTGGATCCGTGAACTAGTGTATTTAACTATTGTTCAGCTCATTTTCATCTTATTGTTTGTTGGGTTTGGCTATTGGGAGCTTTGGTTGTATTCGAAACAGGTTGGAAAGTCAATTTTTCAATAAGTTGTTGCCTAGATTTTTGCCTGTTCACTCGAGCAATGCTTCTTGCGCTTGAGTGGTTTTTTACAGTTTGTAAAACTACGCAGAGTTTGATATCTCTGCTCGAGCGGTCTATGCGTATATCAATCCAAGAGAAAGCCACTTTCAGTTAGATTTTTTTATCTCTCTCTCTCTCTAAAAATTTCAAAAACCGTAGATCTACTTCATCTCTCTCTAGTTCTTGATCTTTAACCATAAATACTATCAATCCATGAGTTTCCTCACCCCAGTCCCTTAGAGAAAAACATTGAGCACGTCAAGGGCTTTATTCTAATTGGAGAAGTTGGTGTTTTTGACTCCATCAAATTCTACCCATTGTCAATTCTTCTACTTGGAGATAGGGATTTCCTTGACTCTTTTTATGATTTTTAGCTTAGTTATTTGCTCTTTGAAAAGGGTTATTTATTTGAAAATTTTTGGTAAAACCTAGGGTTTGATTTGAAATCAGAATAGGGGTTTTCCAAATTGATTCTTGAAAATGGTTGTGGAAGTATGGTTATGGGTGATTTGTGTTGTATTGGTGGAAAATCTTTTCCTATAATTGATTTTGAAATAAAATGGGTTTTGCCCAAATTTTCGATATTTGGAATCGTAAAAGGGAAATGGAAAATGATGTTGGATATTGTCAAATTGGAATAACGATTATGTTGATGATGATGGCAGACTTGGATATGTAATACCACTCCCATTATAATTGATGAAAATGTATCTTTTGATTGGAAATTGTCTATTGAATAGAAATATCTATTTTGGGCTATTGGTGAAGAATAGTCTTGATTGTTGTAGACATTGCACGACGATTTGGTTAAATTGAAACTAATTTCCCATCCATTGTGCATTGAGCATCATCACACATTAAACATTGTAAATGTATTGGTTTTTTAGAAAATGGGGTGAATATCGTGGTGAATCTGACCAGGGGGTGTGGTTGTGGTTTTATTATGCTGGCATGTGTGTCCTTGGTGAAAGTCTAGAAACTCACACGGTTAGGTGTCAATCCTTCTAGTTACTGCAGTAAAATGGCTTTGGTAGTGCTGGTATAGCCTATTTGCAGATACATACCTAGAGATTCCCAGTGTGTTGTATCCACTGCCCTATATTCTGTGTAAAATGATTATTTTCATAAATTGATTTATAATCTGGCATTACATTGTTTGAAGTTGGAAAATAAGAACTGTTTGGAAAAATGGCATGCATTGGGCATTCACCTTATGATTTTGCTGAGATTCATATACTGTGTTAGAGTATTCCTACTGGGCATTGGCTTACCCTATGTGGAAAATAACTTTCAAATGCTAATGATATGCCTCCGTCAAGGACATAGCTTGGGAGGACTCGAAGCTTAAGGCTTCCTTTTTTTGTTTCTTGATGTAGATGCGTTTAATTTAAGGCTCGGGCTTTATTTGTATTGAGTTTAAACTCATTTTGTTGTAGCCAAACACTATCTTGGAAATATGTAAGCTATTAGGGCATTCCGTTGTTTGGTTTATTTTCCCTTTTCACTCTTGTATCCATGCCATATGCTATAGATTCAGAATGTAAGATTTGTGAATATATATTGCATATGTTTTGTAATGATCAAAGATGAAATGAATACAAATTATGAGATTGTTAATTAATTGTAGCATTGCTAATGAATGGGTTATTGTCAATTATTTCGAGGCGTCACAATTTGGTATCAGAGCTATCAGGTTTAAATAGTTTAGGATTGTGGGAAGTGGTTATTACCACAATGGGTTCTCCTGCTAGATGACATTAGAAATAAACTTGGTATGCTATGTGATAACATGCTTATGTGTCTATAGACATATTGATTGGGTCTACGAGTTTCTAGAAGTCCTGTTAGAAGAGGACTTGATCAATGCTATTTCTAACGGAAACTCTAGCGATGCCGCGGGACGGTCACTAGCTAGAAAGGAAATTCATTTGTGATTATGTGGTTATGTCCTTAAGTGGAGTGACTTAATTGTTGTCCATCGCATTAGGACGTAAGTGAATTAGCTTTGGCATATTTGTGAATGTGCTAATCCGTTGTGTTACCTTTATTAGGATGTCAGGTCGTGGATATGGTGGTGGTGGTTTGCATGGTAGGCCTAGGCTGGAGGAGGTGCCGTTACCGGATGATATTTCGGCGAAGGAGGAAGGAGTTAGTTAGGCCAACGTGACTGAGTCCGCAGATCAACAGCCCATGGGCGCTTTGGTCCGAGAAATAGCTAGTGCTTTGAGGGAATCCATGGACATTCTCAAGGTTGAGAATCAAGTCCAAGCCCATGCTGCTAAAATAGGGCCGTCTTTTCTGAAGAGGGAGTTATTCTGGTCAAATCCGAATGAGTTTTTGGGAGATTCGAAGGAGCCACTGAAGACGGATGAGTGACTAGAATAAATGGTGAAGACATTTGAGATTCTTGGCATCGAGGACTATGGCTTGAGAGTGACCCTAGCATCCTTCCAACTAAAGGGAGATGCGGGTCAATGGTGGAAGTATGTGCGTGGACGCATTGGGGTGGCTTGGGAGGTCGTTGTCAATGCCTTTGAGAACAAGTTTTTACCTCCAATGGCTATGGAGAAGTTGAGAGATTACTACTTGAAGCTTAAGCAACTGAGCACGCCAGTAGCTGAGTTTAAGGCAACTTTTACTAGCCTCTCTAGGTTTTGCACCAGAGTTGGTGGCATCTGAGGAATGTCATTATGTGGAGTTTGAGAAGAGGCTGAGAACCGGGCTCCTATTCAAGGTGGTCAGGTCCACGATTGGGGATTACAATCGTCTTCTAGAGGTGGCAGCTCACTTAGAGACCGTGAGAAGAGGAGGAAGAGAGGATGAGGAGCTCTAGACAGAGGAGTCAGAAGGTTTAGGGGGAGACACGGGACAACAAGAGGCAAAGGGGTTCTACCCCACAGTAGTCCCAGGTAGCACAGTTTTGATCCATTTTTCCTGTACCAAGTTTTGGTTCGGGGAGTGACAGTAAAGGTGGGATCACCTGTTTCAAGTGTAGCCAACTGAACCACAAGTCTCCAGTTTGCCCACATAGAGGAGGGTGGTAACAGTCGGCACCACTAGTGGCTCATTTTCAGAGCCAAAGTCAAGAGAGAGGACAATCGCTTACCTGTTACCAGTGTGGGCAGTCAGGGCATTTGAGGAGGTTTTTTCCTCAGATAGGTGGCACACCTGGTGCGTCAAGTTCGAGGCAGACACAGAGCCATCAGCCTACCAAGTTAGTACAAGCCTCCAGGGCCACACAAGGAGCCTCTTCGGCTCAGTCAGTTTACCAGTCCTATGCTTCGAGGGTTGAGCACGTGAAGCAGAGACCTATCGGGCATGTGTATGCTGCTGCTATGCCAGAACAATTGCCAACACCCTCTGTTTTGGAAGGTAACTTTTTGTTGTTCAGTTCGATTGCTAGTGTGTTAATTGATACTGGTGCATCACATTACTTCATTTCATCTGCATTCACATCAGTTTTGGGATTAGAAGTGGCTCAGTTAGCATCTCCACTCAGGGTAGAGTCTCTAGTTAGGGGTAAGGTTGACTTGAATTGGGATGTCGCGGTTATGAGATAGAGGTTGCAGAGCACTAACTTCCTTTTGCATTTGTGTTATTAGACATGTCGAGTTTCGACATCATTTTAGGCATAGATTGGTTGTCATCATATTGTGTTGTTATTGATTGTTACCATTAGAAAGTTACGATGTACACCTCGAGTGGTGATTATTTTTATTTTCTGGGGGACCAAGCTAATAGAGCCTTATCGCTAATTTATGACCGTTGTGGTAGGGGCGAGCTTAGTTGTCTTCTTGCAACTCTCTTGGATAGTGAGAGTGATGTGGTCTGAGCTAAATAGCTGAGGGTAGTTTGTGAATACTTAGAAATCATTCCCGAAGATCTTACTAGTTTGCTACCCGACTAGGAGATTAAGTTCTCCATTGACTTAGTGTCTGGTACGGTGTAACGCCCTCAAAATAATACAAATAAACCCACTCATAAGAGTAATCAACATAATAGAATTAATATATTTTCATTCATCAGAGTTTATATTACAAAAGTTATTACATGCTTCATACATTCATAAATGTTCATCCTGAATCTATAGCATGTAATGTCAGTTAATGACAACAAAATAAATGCCCTACGGGTTTACATCTTTCTAAGACATTAACTTGGTTACAACAAAAGGGAGTCATAAGCTCCATACATATAAAGCCCAAGGCTTGAATAAAATGTTTAAACACCAAATGACTAAAAAAAATAGAGCCTCCAGCACTGAGGTTCACCCAAGCTATGTCCTTGGAGGAAGCATGTCACCAATACCTGAAAATAGTTTCCCAAGTAGGGTGAGCCAAAGCCCAGTAGAAACAGTCTATCACAATATATGAGGTTTAACTAAGATATAAGTGTTAGGTAAATGTGCAATATTCATGACCAACTTACATTCTTCCCATAACCATTCAATACTGATATTCATATCTCGATCCATTCTCATCTATTCATTTTGAGTTAATTCATTTCATTTCAAATCATATGACAAATATACATAATTTTATGTATCCACATAACTTTCATAGAAACACTTTAACCTTGCCATTTTACGAAAATTTCATCTACGGGATCGGCACCCATGTATACATAAGATTTTGGGACTTTCACCCTGGACACTCCGGCCAACTTAATTCTCAATGGAGTCCATCCCCTATCTCCTCCCAAACAATGGAGTACATCCTCTTTCTTCTCCCAAAACGTTATACATATACAATGTATTTAAAACATCATCATATACAATGACTATCCATAACACATATTCAGTGCCCTAATCATACTGTCATATTCAATGACTCAACATAAACGAGTAGTTCCAACTCACCTAATCCTCATGCAATTTCTACAACAATCATAGCTATCCTCCACCGGTAGCCCAATACAGATATTTCTAAACAGGTACACAATCTTTATAACAGATAATTTACCAAATTTCCATGGGTGAGTGATTTTGTAAATCCAACTAAACCATTCATTTATACTTTTCCCCAATTTCACATTTCTCACATCAATTTCATTATTTATACAAAATAATATTCCCCATTTTCAAATATTAACCCAAAAGCCAAAATCCACCATTCTAACACAAGATATCCTCATATTCAAAACCCCATGATCATCTATTGAGCACAACATAGAAACCCCTCTTTTAATTTGAAACCAAACCCTAGGTTTACCCAAAAGCTCCCATAATTTCCACCATTTATACATGACCACAAATAACTAGGTTAAAAGTCATAACAAAGTTAAGAATATCCCTACCTCAAAAAGTGAAGATGAGCCAAGCAAGAGAGAAACCCCAAAAGTGTCAAAATCCAACTCTAATCGGTCCAAAGAGAAGATCTTGAGAAGCTCCACCTGTTTATCAAAGGGAGTAGGGTGGGTAGATCAAAGGATCTAGGCCAAAATGTAGAAGGAGAAAGAGAGAGAGAGAGAGAGAGAGAGAGAGAGAGAGAGAGATAGAGAGAGAGTATTTAAGAGAGAGAGGCTCTCAATTCTAGGGTTTTGGCTGAAAAGATATGAAAAAGTGATGTAAAAAGTGCTTTTCGCGATCTGATATACATACAGCCTGATTTGATATACGACAAACCAGTCGCTCAAGCTCTAGAATGGACGCTCGAGCGCCCACCCACTAGAGCGTAGGAAACACTGCTCGAGCGTGAAAGACACTCCTCCAGCACTTTTGCAGACGTATAAAGTACTGAGGGTTTGCAACTCCCTGTAGACTGCCCGAACTCTCCCCGCGCGGCCCCCCCATTCGGAGAGGGCGCAAATTGGGTTCTAGCTACTACAGTTCGGACTCCTATCACGGTTCTGAATCTAATCTCACAAAGTACAATGTAAGACTGATAAATCACCGAAGTGTCCAAATCCAGCAAATCGTTTTAGAAAATTGATTTTAATCAAAAAGCGCCAAACATGGACTGCTTTGCCAGATTTTAGAGTTACCACCTAAATATTTTATTTTGAGAAATTTAGGAATCCCTGACTCGTGCCTAAGGCCACGTGTCCGTCATCACCAAAGTTGCCTCGGCTCGGGAACTTGGGTACGAGAGGGGAAGGTCCTGAAATGAGCACCCACGCTCGCCCGATCAAAGGATCGGCCTCTACTAAGGATGATATGTCGTTTTTATAAACACATGTGTTCTTATTCCGGTTATTTAGCTAACTTAGTACGTGATGCGCACAACACACAAGTATAGACTCAATCGCGAGAATTGGAACAAAACAATTCATGTTTTTTTTTCAAAAATGGTTTCAAAGTGTTACTCGCAAGTAGGCTAAAGCGTGGATTTTGCCACCCTCAAGTGGGCTTATGACATGATGCTTTGCCATCCTCAAGTGGGCTTAAAACATACATTTGATGAATTTTCCCAATTCACGCAACAAAGCCTTCATCCACAGGCATTCATGCAGTTATATCAATTAAGCAAATAGCCTCATGGAAAGCAAGTTGACATGGCAACACTAACACTCATGCAAGTATGCTAAAGCGTAAACACTTACAGTGTACTCCGAGCCAAAACAGAAAACTAGTTAGAAATCATGCATGATCCTAACTATACAAAATGCCTAATGCAACGCATGCAATAATGCAACTAAATGGGCTCGGCTATCTAAGATGCATGTGAACGCAATTTCGTACATGTATTCAAATAGGTATTGAAATACGATGCAGCTTGAATGATGCGTCGAGCCCCGGTGCATGCAAGACAAATGAATGATGCACGCATGCAAAGAATAAGGTATGCTAATCAAAATAGGCCCTAATCTAACCACCGAAAGCGGATAAATAAAAAGGAGAAAGACGTGGGGTTGGAAGACATGCACACACACACGCACCCTTATTACAACATTTGCCCTCTACGGAGGGTCCAAATAATAAGTTAAGCTATACTAAGCTACTTATTACAAAATAATTAATTAACTACTATGGCTAATTAATTATTACTAACTGAACTAATTAATTAAACACTTAATTAATTAATTACAACAAAAGACTAAGCTAATGAACTAATTAGCTAGGCAATTTAAATGAATGGCCTTGGGAAGCGAGGGACGCATGCATGCTCAGTTGGCGTCGTCCTGAAAATCTGTCAGTTTGCCACCAGTTGCCTCTGTTTGCATTCGCCTTGATCCTTGAACACCAAACCAATCTCCAGGCTGTTTCTGCTCCAGAACCAGAACAACTTTTGACCACCTTGGAGCCTGAGAACTATCGGCCACTTAAGGAGGCTGTAGGCCACTTAAAGTGGCCAGTCGACCACTTCTTATGGCCGGTCGGCTACTTGCTCTGGCCGGTCTGCCACTTGCTCCTACACACTCCAATTTTGTTGCAAACAAAGTACAATAGAGGCAGAGCAAGGTATTTGCAGGGTATGTGTGTACAACCACCCTCCTTATCATTTCTCAAGCTCAAAGGAGTGTGGTACTCGACTCTCGGGACACCAACCGAGCATCGTAATGCACGATTGTGGAGAAGCCAAGTTTGTACAAGTTAATGAATGCACAAATAGACTCGATGAGCCTCCACCCTATCATACACGATCAAGGTGTTGGTGACCAAGAAATGAGGCACGTTTCATCACCTTGAGTATGAAACGCCCCTCGTTTCTCATGTTTGGATTGACGTCTGATCCAAACACATGCAATGCAACACAAACATGTTATCTTGGCATGTTTTACTTTGATTCATTTTGTTTACTTGTTTTAGATTACCGATTAATCCTTTAATCGATTAAGTCCAATGGTGAGAAGTCCTCTAATTGGAAAGAAGGACTAAGCCAAAAGCATCTTCAGCATGAAAGAAGCATCATGCCGTTGGTTAGTAGAAACCCTCAAGAGAAGGCTAAAACCATTAGGCATGAACACCTCAATTTCGTGCTCAAACCAGCAAAGGGCTTAAGACTACTTCCGAAAGTAATATAACAAATGAAAGATGGAATGCAATGGCACATATTCCAGCATTGAAATAGGATGCTAAATGACATCAAAGCATGAAAATGACGCATTCAAGACATGCTCGGAGTCGAAAGCATTGAAGCTGGCAAAGAGCATAACACTATAGGCATACAATACTAAGGCCTTGTTTGGGAACAAACTAATTTAGTAACTTTTTGACTATTTGGCTAAAATATGAGCTAAAAAAAACTAGTATGTTTGGGATGACTTTTTGACTTTTTACGAAAAGATGTGCAAAAAATAGAGAGAAAATAGAATCTTTGACTTTTTAGTATAGGTTGTTGGCTTTTTGATTTTTTTTAGTAAGTTTTTGACTTTTAGGCTAAAAGAGGCAGTTCCCAAACGATACCTAAGCCAAAATGAGCAAACCAACCCCGGACAGAGGTTAAACATGCCAAAACAGTGGCCTAATCATGTTGAAACTTAGGCTCAAGAACTAAGGAAAGCATGCTCATTTGATGGCTCCCAAACAAGGCACCAAGCTTAACTCTCAAAAAGTACTTAAAGAGTGATTTAAGTGGAAGCATGGCAAAGATATAAGCTCTGAAATTACATACCAAATGATGCCATATCACACAAACATCACAAATAAGGCATGCTAGGGGTCTCAAAACACAAGACTAGCAAAGTGAATTACACTATAGCCCTACAAGGCAAGCCATACATGACTAAGACCACTTGGAATAGAGTTTAAGCATGCTAAATCAAGGCCAAAAACATGTTGGAGTGTAGCCAAAATAAGCTAGAATGATAAGCCAAATCACCAAGTACACTAGGTTAATGAGCATGATTGCACTACAAGTGCAAAAACCAAGCAAGAGGTGACCCAACCAACTAACATGTTAAATAATGGCCAAAAACATGCTGGAGTGGAGCCAAAACATGCTAGAATAATAGGCTAACACATGAATCGTACTAGGCTAACAAGTAGGATTACACCACAAGTGCAAATAGCAAGCAACCAATGATCAAACAAACCAAAAACAGAGTTATGGAAGGTAAAAAAAAGTCACAAAATATGCTTGAACAAAGCCACAAAGAAGTAGAAACACATGCTCATTTGGTGAGCCATCAACACAAGCAAGCAAGACAAGAGGAGAGGGGACCACCCCTTCCTATTTGGTACCTCAAAACAAGTTTTCTCCTACTAAAATTCCTCTAGAATTCAGTGGTTAAAGGGCCAGAAAAAGGTTGTTTCAAATGCTTCGAGAGATGGCTCAAAAGGCTTTACAAGCCAATGAGCAAAGAGGGGAAACACCCCCTAGCATAACAAGGCTTAAACCACCAATTTCAGGACTGAAAAATAGAGGTTTTTGTAGTTCAACAGCACCACAAAAAACAGCCCCAAAGTAGTTGAAAACTATGGCAAAGCTAGTATGCAAAACAAGCTAGGAGGGATAAGTGATTACCTTTGAACCACAGCAGCAAAACAGCCATTTTCTTGGCTCAAATGACCTTCCAACAGTCCAAAAATAAGTTCCAAAGGACCTCAGCCCAAAGATCTGCAACTTTGGTTAAGGATGCCTAGGCAAACTAGAAGTATTTTTCTACTTCTACGCACAATCTCTACTTGTAGGCACGAAAAGGCAAGAGAAAGAAAAAGTTTAGAGAGAAAGAATTGTAGAGAGAGGAGTTTTTAGTGTTAGAAGCTCCCAAACTTGCTAACCCTTCAAAATGTAGAGAATGGCCTTCATATATAGCAAAAAGAAGAGCCTTGGTCGAAAATATCCATTCTGAAATATCTGAAGCAGTGTGTAACAGCTGGAGAGGAAATATCTGCCAATTCTGGGCTTCCTAGAAATTTCTGGCTGACCAGCCACTTCAACTGGCCGGAAAGGATCATTTCTGGCCGGCATATGGCCGGCATGCTCCATTTGTGGCTGGCACACTCCCATAGGGGCCGGCAGCAAAAACTAGCCCCTGGTCCCGACTTCAACAAGCATAACCCCTTCATCTGGGCTCCTTTTCAGGTCATTCTTTGTCCAAATTGAAGCCCCAAAAGTAATATTTCCAATGGTGGAAGCCTCACATAAACATTCCAAGTGTGCTAAGAGATATCCCTCTTTTAGTGAAGACTGCTCAGTTTCGGTCCAACCGGATTGATACCTAACTTCAACCAACCATGTCTCTCTCATCTGGCCTCGGCTTTAGAAGATTCTTGAATGCAAAATGAAGCCCCAGAAGTCTTCTTTCCAATGGTGTTGACCTCATAGCCGAAATCCAAGTGCATAAATGGATAGGCCCAATTTAACGAGGGTTGCTCGACTCTCTCTTAATGATTCTTGCCCAACTCCTTCCCCAACTCGGTTTCTTCCCTCCACTCATCTTTTCTTCAACCTAAAAACCCTAAAATAGATGTTTTAAAGATTTTTTTTCAAAGAGTTCACCTCTCTTTCAACCATTTCCACTTTGTCCTTGCTCGATTTACCGACAAGCGCAACATTTAACAAAATGCGAGCCTCGGAACATCGTAGGAACTTTATTTCAAAAATATTTTGAAAGAGAGGGTTTTAAGGTCTAAAATCTTTTTAGTCAAAATGATTTTGGTCCAAAAATAGGGTGTGACGTTTGGATTTGACGCTCCCCTTGCCGAAGAAATTGAATCTTTGCACTGCACACCTTTCATCATCAAGTAAACAATCATTAGTGCCCAAGTCTTAAGGGCGGTCAAAAATGGAGTGTCTGCAGTTGTCCCTCTTTGACAGAACTCGAAAGTCATGAAATGACATGAGTGAATGTCAAAGCCCAGAGACAACCCATTTTTGACAAGGCCGAAGACTTGGACAAACAAAGAAAATACAGATACAGAAACAAATTGTTACGCCCTCAGGCTGCCTACGTATCCCTTTGCAAGGAATCAAACCAACGTAGTTTAGGAGCATGATACAAAATGATACACAATATAACAAAAGAGTGTAAATGATATACAATGCAATGAAACAACGCAAATGATAGGCAATGTAATTGAGATAATCAAACCACAAGCAGTGCAAAACCACACAAATATCATAAAGGGGTGGAGATGCAACATCAAACTACGTTTAACACATAAAAGGTGCCGGAAACCTCAAACCACAACTCTCTTAGTGGGATAGGTGTGTACACAGGAAGAACTGTATGTCTCGCAGAAAACATACAAGTAATTGGGTGGCGTGATATACGCGAGGAATGATTTGCTAAGGAAAGAGCGTGATCCTAAATGTTGGATGCAACAAAACAAAATACGATGCAATGGATGAAGTGAATAAGGCACGCGGCCAAACCACATTTCTACCTAGAAATGGTATGGACACAAAGCAAACCACGTCTAACAAAGAAAAGGTACCGACACCCTCATACCACAATTCTCTCAGTGGAATTAGGTGCGTACACATTATCACAAAACCGTGCTTCAACGAAGGAAAGTATGGGCGCATGCCAAACCAAGCTTAACATGGAAAGGATACAAATAATAAGATGGTATGATGTAATGGATGTAACAGATAGTGCAGTAGATGCAAAAGGGTGACATACTCCAACCACGTTGAAATCGTGAGAGGAGGGGACAAATAAATTCCAAACACGTTGAAATCGTGTGAGGAAAGGAACACTCTAACCACGCTGAAATCATGAGAAGAGGTCCGAAAGCAACCACTCAGGTGCGTTCCACACAACTTGAGATAAATTCCAAACACGCTAAAATCGTGTGAGGAAAGGAACACTCTAACCACGCTGAAATTGTGAGAAGAGGTCCAAAAACAACCACTCAGGTGCGCTCCATGTAACCTCAGATAAATTCCAAACACGCTGAAATCGTGTGAGGAAAGGAACACTCTAACCACGTTGAACTCATGAGAAGAGGTCTGAAAACAACAATCGGGGACGCACTCGATGCAACCTGAGATAAATTCCAAACACACTGAAATCGTGTGAGGAAAGGAACACTCTAACCATGCTAAACTCGTGAGAAGTGGTCCAAAAGCAACCACTCAGGTGGGCTCCATGCAACCTGAGACAAATTCCAAACACACTGAAATCATGTGAGGAAAGGAACACTCTAACCACGTTGAACTCGTGAGAAGAGGTCTGAAAACAACAATCAGGGGCGCACTTGACGCAGCCAGAGATAAATTCCAAACACGCTGAAATCATGTGAGGAAAGGAACACTCTAACCATGCTGAACTCTTTAGAAGAGGTTCGAAAATAACAATCACGGGTGCACTCAACGCAACTGTAGTCACCCCATTTTTGACCGTCCTTAAGACTTGGGCACTACTGATGGTTTATTGGGTGGTAAAAGTTATGCAGTGGAAGGGTTCGATTTCTTCAGCAAAAGAAAGAGTCAAATCCCAACCTCACACCCCTTTTTGGACCAAAACTATCTTGATCAAAGGATTTTGAGACCTTGAAACCCTCTCTTTCAAAATATTTTTGAAAATTCTTCTACGATGTTTCAACGCTCGCATTTTGTTAAATGTCGCGTTTTTCGGTAAATCGAGCAACGACAAAGTGGAAATGAATGGAATAGATGAAATATTTTGAAAAATCTTTCAAAACACGTTGTTTATGGGTTTGGAGTTGAAGAAAAGAGGAGAGGAGAGAAGAACCAAGTTTGAGGTGAAGTTTGGCATGAATCTCGACAGGATCAAAACTAAGCAGCCTTCACTCAAACATGCATAACCTTTTTTACACTTGGAATTTTTAAGTGAGGCTTCCACCATTGGAAATAATACTTCCAGGGATACAATTAAGGCTCAAGAATGACTTGAAAAGGAGTCCATATGAAGGAGATATGTCCAGTTGAAGTTTGGCCCAAAAAGCAGATTTTTCTGTCCAACCAGAGGTGGAAGTTTATGACCATGAATGGGATTGTTGGGCCAAGTGCCGGCCATGAATGGCCAATTTCGCCCCCTTGCCATCCAAAGGAGTGTGCTTCCAGCCAACAATGGTCAAGTTCCGGCCAACAGTGGCACAATGCTGACCACAGATGGAACAAAGCAGTTTTTTGCAGATATTTTGCTCCAGCTGTCTCTCTTGAGATATTTTCGACCTAAGGCTCTCTTTTTGCTATATATTGAAGCCTTATATCTCATATTCAAGGGTTATAACATTTGAGAACAATTGAGGAAGAAGTTTGGGAACCTCTCTCTCTTCAAACCTCTCTTTAAATTTCACTCTATCTAAAGCTTTCGTGCTAGAAGGCTTGCATACATCCATCTTCAACCTATCAACCCTTAACAAGAGTGGATAATCTTTGGGATGAGGTAGCTTGGGACTTGGTTTGAGCTCGAAAAGGTGGTTTTGGCTCAAGAAAAGTGGTTGTTTTTGTTGCTGTGCTCCAAAGGTAATCACTCATCCCTTTTAGCTTGTTTTGCATACTAGCTTTGCCATAGTTTTCAACTACTTTGGGGCTGTTTTTTGGGGTGGTGCTGAACTACAAAAACCTCTATTCTTCAGTCTTAAAGTTGGTAGTTTAAGCCCTTTTTGTGTTAGGGGGTTGTCTCTCCCTTTGTTCCTTGGCTTGTAAAGCCTTTTGAGCCACCTTTCAAACCCTTTCAAGCCATCTCTTTTCGCCCTTTAACCACTGAATTCCAGAGGAATTCCAGTGGTGGAAAGGTGGTTTTGAGGTCCAAAATAGGAGGGGGTGGTTCACTCTCCTCTTATCTTCTTTGCATGTGTTGATGGCCTATCAAATGAGCATGTATTTTTACTTCTTTGTGGCTTTGTTCAAGCATATTTTTGTGACTTTTTCGACCTTCCATAACTCTATTTTTGGCTTGTTTGATCATTGGTTGCTTGCATCTTGCACTTGTAGTGTAATCCTTGCTTACTACCCTTGTGTGCTTAATGGTTTAGCCTATTAATCTAGCATGTGTATGCTCCACTCCAGTATGTTTTTGGCTCTGATTTAGCATGCTTTAGCACTGTTTTGAGTGATCTTGGTCATGCATGGCTTGCCTTGTAGGGCTATAGTGTAATTCGCTTTGCTAGTCTTGTGTTTTGGGACCCTTAGCATGCCTTACTTGAGATGTTTGTATGATATGGCATCATTTGGCATGGTATTTTAGAGCATAAACTTCTGTCATACTCTCATGTTTATCACTTTTTCATTGTGCTTGAGAGTTGTACCTTTTTGCCTTGTTGGTCAGCCAATGCATGAACATGCTTTTTCTTACTTTTCATGCTATCATTTCAGCACATTTTGGCCACAGTTTTGGCATGCATGAGATCTGTTTAGGGATGGTTTAGTTCATTAAGCTTTGTATAGCATGATCTTAGTGTTGTGTCCTTCACTTGTTTCAATGCTTAGGTCTCTAAACATGTTATGCTTGTATTGCTAGCATGCTTTAAAGTCTTGTACATGCCATTTTAGCATTGATAGATTAGCATGTTGTTTGCAGTGCATCGTGTTCAACCGGACGTTATGTTGAACACAATGTTGATTGGTCCACTTTATACTCAAAGTGATGAAAGTGAGCCAATCTTCCTTTGTCTCCATTGCCTTTGATCTCTCATGATAAGGCCTTGGTCTTAGAGGCTTGTTTGTTGTGCATTTATTGAATGTGTACAAGATTGGATCTTTGGCCATCAAGCATTGAGATGCTCGATTGATGGTCTTGGATCCAACGATGCCTCTCCATTGATGTTTTGAAGTGATATAGGGTGGCAAAGTACGTACATACCCTTGGGGAGACCCTCCATTTCCTCTGTTTTTGTGTTCTGTCGTAGAATGGTGTCTGTAGACACGCCCTTGGGCTTCATGCTACAATTCGAACTCAAATGTCACGGTTCTTAATCTGATCTCGCAAAGTCAAATGCAAGACAGATAAATCACCAGAGAGTACAAATCCGGCAAATCGTTTTGGAAAACTAATTTTTAAGAAAGAAGTGCCAAACATGGACTACTTTGCCAGATACAGAGTCGCCACCTAAATATTTTAGTTGAGGGGAATTTAGGAAACCCTAACTTGTGCCTAAGGCCACGTGTCCATCATCACCAAAGTTACCTTGGCTCGGGAACTTGGGTACGATTGGGGAAGGTCATCTATGAGCACCCCCGCTCGCTCGATCAAAGATCAGCCTGTACTAAGCATGATATCTTGTTTTTGAAAACACATGTACTCTTATTCCGATTAATTAGCTAGAATTACTACATGATGCGCACAACAAAACAAGTATAGACTAGATCGCCTAATTTGGAACAAAGCATCGCATATCCGTTTGTTGCGAAATGGTTTGAAGTTTGCTACTTGCAAGTAGACTAAAATACGGATTTCAATGAATTGTTCCAATTCAAGTAATCCAACCTTCACCCACAGGCATTCTGGCAGTCATATCATATAAGCAATTAGCCTCATGGCAAGCATGTTGTCATGTTAACATTCACACATGCAGTATGCTAAAACGTAAACACTCACAGTGTACTCTGTGCCAAAACAAGAAACTAGTTAGAAATCATACATGATCCTAGTTCAGGTTAAAGTGGCTAATGCATCGCATGCAAAGTGTAACTAAAATAGGCTCGGCTAATCTAAAATGGCATATGAGACGCGACAATTCGATACATGTATTCAACTTGGAATTGAAATACAATGCAGTTAGTATGATGCGCCGAGCCCGGTGCATGCAATACAGATGAATGATGCAAACATGCATAACATAAGGATGCTAATTGGAATATGCCCTAGAACTAACCATCGTAAGTGGTTAAGTAAAAGGGAGAAAGAAATGGGGGTTGGAAAACATGCATCACACACACGCACGCTTATTACAACAATTGGCCCTGTCGACGGAGGGACCTAAAGAATAATACAAATCATTTAATTAACTAACTAACAAGCTAATTAATTATTACACAACCCTTAACTAATTAAACAAATTAATTAAGCTATGATAACAGTAAAACAGCCTTGGGAAGAGGGATGAATGCATGCTTGGACGGCTTCGCTCAGAAATCCGTTGCCATGCTTCATGTTGCCTCTGTTTGCACTGCTCTGTATCTCTGAAAACTATGCCAACTTCTGTGACACTTCTGAACCACCTTGGGGGAATTCTGAGAGGTCATCGACCAAAAGATAAGACCATCGACCGTGGCAAATTGGTCATCGACCAAATATAAGGCTATCGGCCAAGTGTTTGTTGCCGATCGGCACTAATGTGGTCGATCGACTATCTCTTCCTGTGAAAAGTTCCTGTTGCTGCAGCAGAGGACAAACAGAGCGTGGCAATACATTTATAAGACAATGTCTGTACAACTACACCCCTTATCATATTTAAGACTCAAAGGAGTGTAGTTCTTGACCCTCGGGCTATCAATTACGCATTTCAATGCATGATGGCCAAAGGAGCTAAGTGTGCAATTCAATATCAAATGAAATGCACAAAACACATAAGTGGCCCCAACCTCTATCATGCTTGATCAAGAGGCAAGGGGATGCACACACAATGCAATGCAACCTAAGCATGCAAGCAACTCAAGCATGCAACAAGTATGCAACTAGATCATACAAAGCATCTAATATGTAATAGGCATACAACCTAAATATGCAAACATGCATAGCATGCAACAACATGCAAAATGAAGCAAGCATACAACAACATGCAAGACAAGCATCCAACAACATGCAAAGATGGACTTAAACTAAAGTGGATAGCTCTTAAACATGCCCAAATCACTGGCCAAAGTGCTAAGAAATGATGGACAAAAACACATACAAACATGCACATGTGATGACCTATCACCTAGGCATAGGAGGGCAACTTTCAAGAGCACTTAAAAGAGGACAAACATGGACATGTGGCACATATTGTAAGCTCTGAAATCATGTTAGGAAAGGTGCCAAACCAACCAAACAAAACAAGCAAATCATGCAAGAAGGCTCAAGGCTAAAGGCTAGCCAAGGGTTTCAAACCAAGGCCATGCAAAACATGAAGCAAATGGCAAGTATAATCCAAAACAGTCCTAGATCATGCCAAAATGAGCCTAAAACATGCAAGGACCAAAGCCAAAATAAGCTAGAACGATGGGCCAAAAGCATGAGGCATGCAAGGCTACAAAAGAGGTGTTACACTACACCTATCAAAACCAAACATGCCATGACTTAAGCAATGAAAAATAGAGTTATGGCATGGTAAAACAAGACCAAAAACCCACTTAGATGGCATCCCAAAGACCTAAACATGATGGCACACACAATGACCCATTCATGAGGCATAAAACATCAACTCTTTAAAGCATTAAAGGAGTGATAAGTGCAAGTATATGAGCATACTATATGGGCTGAAATAACATAACAAGTGATACCAAATCACTGAAATGGACCGAGTAAAGCATGCTAGTGACTTGGACACTCAAAGCTAACAAGCTAGATTGCCTTAGGGCTATACAAAGCATGGCATATATGACCAAAACAACACAAATCAAACCTTAAACATGGTAAAACATGAACAAAGTCTTCTCAGAGCTAAGCCAAAACCATGCTAAAATAATATGTTAAAGCATGCGACACATTAGGCTATTTCATGCAAAATGCACTACAAGTACATGGAGCATGAAAGGAGCTATTAAACCAAACCCTAGCGGAGGTATGACATGGTAAAACAAGCCAAAGAACATGCTGAAATGGACACAAAGGTTAGAATGACATGCTACTTCATGAAGTATACAAAACTAGTGTGTGTGATTACACTACAAGTGTATAAACCATGTATGGAATGACCAAGACAAGCAAAAACAGTTATGAGCCTCAGTAAAATAGCCACAAATACATGCTAAAATATGGCCAACATGAACTTTAACAAACATGCTCACACATGAGGCATATTATGGCAAATATTGAAAACACAAGGAGAGGGATGACCCTCTCCTTTTTGGGACCTTAAAACACCATCCCCACCACTGAAATACCTCTAGATTTCAGTGGTGGGAAGGACAAAACAAGGTGATCCCAAGGCTTAAAAAGAGGGCACAAGAATAAGGCCAAACAAGGCCTAAGAGGGGGTAAACAACCCCAAACCAAGAAATGACCTTAAACAAAGGTCTAAAGCATCAAAAATCAGAACTTATTGTAGTTTAGAGTTAAGCTTAAAACAATAAGCAAGAATGTCTAAAAGCTTAAGCAAGAATGGGGGTTTAAAAGCAAGAATGCTCACCCTTGAAGAACACTTTCAGGAACACCACTCCAGCAACTTTCTCTAATCAAAATCACCTCAAGAACCCTAACACCAACTCCCTAGCACCTCAACAACCAAGGATTGTATTGCTAGGTGTTTGTGTGCAATAGTGAGAACAAAACACCATTTAGAGCATAAAAACACACACAAAGATGTAAAGAGAGGGAAATATAGAGATAGATAGATACAACTTCTTTAACCCTAATTTTCAGAACCTCTGAGAAAGGAGGAGGAGCTCCCTTCTTGTAGAATTCAATTTCAAAGCTTCTTGGAGAAGCTAAGCCAAGGGGCAAATCCCATCATACACGTGTGTGGAGGGGCTGAATTGTGTATGCTGGTTGTGACAGCTGGCATAAAATATCTGCAAAAAGCAGATGAACAGGGTTCGGCCAGAAAAAATGGCCGATCCACCAACATAAGGGCCAACCGACCAAAAAGAGTGCCGATTGGCCAACACTTTTCGCTGATGGCAAGAAAACAAGGCCGATGGCTTCATGCCGTGGCTGATGGGTTGAGGGGATGGCCAACAAGCCACCATCTTCCCTAAGGAGCAAAAACACAAGTCCTTGGTCCACAACCAAGCACAAAACAAAAAAGTTGAGAGATCTTGAGGCAAGGCGCGCGGCCGAGACCTCCGGGAACTCAAAACGAACACGAACATGGATGATCATCGAGTGTTAAAACAATGACGTCCAAGTCTTGAGGATGGTAAAAATGGCGTGTCTACAGTTGCCCCTCTTTGACAGAACTTGAAAGTCATAAGATGACGAGAGTGAATGTCAAAGGCCAGAGACGACCCATTTTTAATAAGACCGAAGACTTAGACAAGCACACAAGATAGCAAGATATGCGCCCGAAGGCAGGGGCAAAATGCAAATGACATGCAGGGTGCCGAACATAACTTCTGATCATGCAAAGAGAGCTGTAACGAAGCATAACATGCAACAATTTTAAGCAAGCAGATAAAAACCAAACTACATTATATGCAAAAAGGATGTAAGAGAATTATTCAATTCTCGCTGCGTCTCACGCGGAGAATTTACCATGCCTGTCTGGTTCGTCTGGTCACGCCAGCCTCAAATGAACCATACATACAATATCGTGCCTGCAAAAGAAAGAAACTTAACAGGTACAATATCGTTAGAAATATGCATAGCAATGCAAGTGAGAAGGGCATGACAACGCGAGTGAAGTGTGCATAACAATGCAAGTAACGTGTGAGACAACACAAGTTAAAGATGTACATAACAATGTAGGAAAGAGAAGTGCGAAACAACACAAGTTAGATGGCTTTGCAAAACAATGCAACTTAGATAAGGGTGCAAGACAATGCATGAGTTAGTAGCGGGGTGCAAGACAATGCACATAATGAGCAAGACAATGCCAATTACAGCAGGTGCAAAACAATGCATATAAAGAGCAAGACAATGCAAGTTATAGGGGGTGCAAAACAATGCACAAAACGAGCAACACAATGCAAGTTAGGAAAATGCATGACAATGCACATAACGAGCAAGACAATGCAAGTTATAGGGGGTCCAAAACAATGCACAAAACGAGCAAGACAATGCAAGTTAGGAAAATGCATGACAATGCAAATGAAACGTGCAAGACAATGCAAATGGGGAAATACATGACAATGCAAATGAAACGTGCAAGACAATGCAAGGTAGGAAAATGCATGACAATGCAAATGAAATGTGCAAGACAATGCAAGGTGAGAAAATGCATGACAATGCAAATGAAACGTGCAAGACAATGCAAGGTAGGAAAATGCATGACAATGCAAATGAAACGTGCATGACAATATAGATGAGGAAATGCATGGCAATGCAGATGGCATGCACATAACAATGCAATGCACTAACAAGTGCATATGATGTGAGCAAAATAGCACTGTAGACACCCCATTTTCGACCGTCCTCAAGACTTGGACGTCACCATTTGCACACTCGGTGATCATCCATGTTCGTGTTCGTTTTGAGTTCTCGGAGGTTTCGGTCGCGTGCCTTGCCTCAAGACCTCTCGACTTGTTTGTTTTGTACTTGGTTGTGCACCAAACACTTGTGTTTTTGCTTCTAAGGGCAGGGAATGGCTTGTTAGCCATCCCCACACCTCATCGGCCTTGGCTTGAGGCTACTGGTCCTGTTTTCTTGCTACCGGCCAAATTTTTTGGTCGGTCGGCCGGCCATTGTTTTTGGTCAATCGGCCATGTTTTCTAGCCGATCCCTTTCCATCTATTTTTGACAGATATTTTATGCCAGCTGTCACAGCTGGCATCCACATTACACCCCCTCTATACACGTGTATGGAGGGATTTGCTCCTTGCTTGGCTTCTCTTGGAAGCCTTAGGATTTGAGCCTCTATAAAGAGGGAGCCCCTCCTCCCTCCTCTACGGTTCAGAAAATTAGGGTTAGAGAGGATAGATATAGTGTTGTATCTATTTTTCTTGGTTTGGTCTTATTTTGTGCCCTAAGGTGAGTTTTGTCTTACTTTTGCACTAGAACACCTAGCATTCCACCATCCTTGGGTTGTTGAGGCCTTAGAAGGTTGTTGTTAGTGTTCTTGGACTAGTTTTGACCAAAGGAAGGTGCTGGAGTGGTGTTCTTGAAGAGGTTCTTCAAAGGTGAGAACCTACCTTCTTTATTCCCCTTTTTTGCACAAGCTTTTAGCCTATCTTGCTTATTGTTTTAAGCCTCGACTATAACTAATAAAAGTTCTACTTTTGTGTGTTTTAGAATTTTGTTTAAGGTCACTTTGAGGTTTGGGGTTGTTTCCCCCCTCCAAGGCTTTGTTAGGCCTTGTTTTAGGCCATACCTTTTGGCCATTGTTTTGGTCTTTGCATGACCTCTCTATCACTGCAATCCAGAGGATTTTCAGTGGTGGAGAGGTGGCTTTGAGGTCCTAAATAGGAGAGGGTCATCCCATCTCCATGTTGTATTTAATGCTTGCATAAATGTCTTATGTGGTAGCATGTGTGTTTAGTTTGTTTTAGCTCCATTTCAACATGTATTTGGCGTTATTTTGCCATGATACACCTCTGTTTTGAGTTGGTTTAGACATGCCATGTATGCTTCATACACTTGTCTTGTAATCCCACGTTTTGGCCTTAACATGCATCATGTTGTAACATGTGTTTTTAGCATGATTTTGGCTAAACTCTATGAGGCTTTTAGCCTTGTTGTAGCATGCTTAAGCTCCATTTTTCATTGTTCTGGTTATGCCCGCATTGTTTTGTATAGCCACCGTGCAATCAAGCTTGTTAGCTTTAAGTGTCCAAGTTTCTAGCATGCTCTATGTGGATCATTTCAGTGGTTTGGCATCACTTAGAATGTTATTTCAGTCCATATTTCATGCTTATAAACTTACACAACCCACTCCTTTAATGTCTTAAAGAGTTTGTGTTTTATGCCTCATGAATGTGTCATTGCGTATGCCATCATGCTTAGGTCATTGGGATGCCATCTAAGTGGGTTTTTGGGCTCATTTTGACATGTCATAACTCTGTTTTGGGTTGCTTAAATCATGCCATGTTTGGTTGTATTAGGTGCAGTGTAACACCTCTTTGATGGCCTTCCATGCCTCATGATTTTGCCCCTTTGTTTTAGCTTGTTTTGGCTTTGCTCATTGCATGCTTTAGGCTCACTTTAGCATGATTTAGGACTATTTTGGGTCATCCTTGCCATATGCTCTTTGTTTTGTGTAGCTTTGGCTCAAGTCCCTCGACTAGCCTTAGGATTCAGTCTTGAGCACGCCATGCTTGACTTATTTATGTGATTTGGCATCACTCCTAGCTTCATTTCAGAGCATGCAATGTTGTCACATTTGCATGCTTTTCATTCCTTTTAAGTATGCTTAAAGGTTTCCCTTTTGTGCTTAAAGTGATGGGCCATTAGCATGCATGTTTGTATGTGGTCTTGTCCCTTATCCCTTAGCATTTTGACCACTGTTTTGGACCTATTACTGAGCGGTCCATCTTGGTTTAAGACCATTCCCGCATGTTGTTGCATACTTGTCTTGTATGTTGTCGCATACTCGGCCTATTAATATGTTGTTGCATGCCTAAGTGGTACTGCATTCGACATGCATTCTTTTAGTTTTACATTGCTTAACATGTTGTTACATATTTGCCTCACATGTTGTTACATGATTAAACGAAGTCACATGCTTGTTTGTAAGCTTGTCTTTGCATATTGTTATATGCTAATTGCCTTGTGTAACATTGTTGCTTGTATGCTCAGTTTGCACTAGTATGCTCGCATGTCTAGGTTGCGTAGCATCAAGCATGCATCCCTTACCTCTTGATCAATCATGATAGAGGTTGGGGACCCTTACGTGTTATACACATTTCATTCCATATTGATTTGCACACTTGGCACCTTGGGCCATCATGCATTGGAATGCATGATTGATGGCCCGAGGGTCGAGAACCACACTCCTTTGAGTCTCAAGCATGATAAGGAGGGTGGTGGTGCAAACATTGCTTTGAAAATACATTACCAAGTTCTGTCTATCCTCTACTGCAGCAAAACAGGATTTTGTAGGAAAAGATGGTCGGCCGACCATCTTCAATGCCGGCCGGCTACAAATGTTTGCCCGAGAGCCCTATTTATGGTCGATGACCAGTTCCCTATGGCCGGTGGCCTCACCTCTTGGTCGATGACCTCCCACAGTGCTCAGGGAGTGATTCTGAAGCGTCCTTGGGACTTGTAAAGCTTCCAGACGTATAGATCAGTGTAAACAGAGGCAGCATGAATATGGCGATGGATGTCCGAGCAGAGCCGAGCATGCACGCATCCATCCCTCTTCCCGAGGCCTCTTTACTACTTTCTTAGCTCAATTAATTTGTTTAATTAGTTAAGTGCTGTGTAATAATTAGTTAGCTCGCTAGTTAGTTAATTATTTGATTTGTATTATTCTGTCGATCTCTCCCCCGAGAGGGCACAATTGTGTAATAAGCGTGCGTGTGTGCGATGCATGTCTTCCAACCTCCACTTCTTTCTCCCTTTTACTTAACTGCTTACGATGGTTAGTTCTAGGGCACGTTTCAATTAGCATCCTTATGCTATGCATGTTTGCATCATTCATCTGTATTGCATGCACCGGGCTCGGCGCATCATGCTAACTGCATTGTATTTAAATTCCAACTTGAATACATGTGTTGAATTGTCGCATCTCATCTGCCACTTTGGATTAGCTGAGCCTATTCTAGTTGCATTTTGCCGGCGACGCATTTGTTATTTTAACAAGGACTTGGATCATACATTTGGATTACTAACATGTTCATTATTTTAGCTCGGAGTACACTGGGAGTATTTATGCTTTAGCATCTTGCATGTGTGTAAGTGTTAACATGAAAGCATGCTTACCATGAGGCTAATTGCTTATGCGACATAACTACCTGAATGCCTGTGGGTGAAGGTTGGGTTGCTTGAATTGGAATAATTCGTCGAAACCCGTGTTTTAGTCTACTTGCGAGTAGCAAACTTCAAATCATTTTCCAAAACAAAACGGATATGCGATGCTTTGTTCCAAATTAGGCAATCTGGTCTATACTTGTGTATTGTGTGCATGATATAGTAAATTCTAGCTAATTAACCGGAATAAGAACACATATGTTTTCAAAACAAAATATCATGCTTAGTACAGGCCGATCTTCGGAATGGGCGAGCAGGGGTGCTTATAGCTGACCTTCCCCAATCGTACCCAAGTTCCCGAGCCGAGGTAACTTTGGTGATGACGGACACGTGGCCTTAGGCGCGAGTCATAGTTTCCTAAATTCTTCCAAAATAAAATATTTAGGTGGCGACTCTGTATCTAGCAAAGCAATCCATGTTTGGCACTTCTTTCTTAAAAATCTGTTTTCCAAAACAATTTGTCGGATTTAGACTCTTTGGTGATTTATCAGTCTTGCATTGCATATTGCCAGATCATATTAAAGAACCGTGACATCGAGTCCGAACTGTGGTAGCATAAAGCCCACGAGGGCGCGTCCACAGTTTCTGGCGACTCTGCTGGGGAGTTTGAGAACTTGACTCGAACTCATGATATCTTGTTTTGACTACACTCATGTGTTTCTTTGCATTGGATGTGCATTGGTCCGCCTAGGACACCGTGTTTGCCATCTTCTATTCCTAAACGGTTTGTCGGAGGCTTGCTTTGAGAAGCATGCCATAAGGCTGACTAGTTACGGGCTCTGCCACGATGGGAACACAAACCCGATTTTTACCGGGGCACCCTTTGTGACCATTCGACCTAGTGCATATCGAAAATTGTAGTGACTATTCCAAACTAGGACAGGTTGCTTACCCGATTATAGGTTGTTTGAAACCACTGCTTGCATAGTGAAACCCAAGCTCCTGACAAAATAGGACAGGGAAACCCTACCCCAACATAGGGTGTTTTGGCTTTTACTTGTTTGTTATGTGTTTTAGAGTTGACCTCTACAGGGAATACACATATCGGTCTGCAAGTCTGGGCATCGGTGTTTTGAGAATCAGTTATATCTGCGGGTATCAGATTCAGATTTGGGGCAGTAATTTTGGGGAACAGTGATCAGTGGTCGAATACAGTCATTCAGCTAAACTTATGTCTGTTCTAGTAAAATTGGGCTGAGATGTTGCCTACTTTCTCTTTCAGTTCAGAGATTCAGTTTGGAGCAGCCAGCGTTCTCCTTTGTTGAGGCAAGACCAGCCAAGGCTTACCGGTTCACCTGCTCCCTCAGTCACTGGTTACATCATCTAAATTCAGTTCAGCAGACTTATGATGACACAAAATTCAAAGGAAATTGTGGTTATGGCAGCCGCATCGGACCAAGGAATCATCTTGCAGGATGAGACCAATGTTGAAATACCACATCCGTCTAGGTCGCCTGTCGCGCACTCGATCTGGACGCCCCAGTTGTTTCAAACTCGTGAGCCCACCACGTTTGAGTTGATGGGAATGATTGGCGACCTCCAAAGGTCTGTGGCTGACCTCGCCTATGGAATGTCGGCTTCGCCACCAACCACATCGTATGCCAGGAACTTTATGCCATAGGAGCCCCCACTACTGGGCGAATTGTAATTGAGATCAGCCAACCTGAAGTTGTCTCAAACTCCAGCAATGACGTATCAATGACAACGGAGCTTCGCACTGAAGCAACAACCCAAACCTGCCACCAAGTTGAGGCTAGTGGAAAGAATAAGATGAAGGTGGACGCTGATCCCTACGAACAACTTCAGCAAGCTGTTGAGGCTCTAAAAGCCAAGGGGTTGAATAAGCAACAAGTACTCGCGGTTTTGGCTAACACTGTGGATGACATCTTCCCCACTTACACCGAGAGTAGTTCAAGACAAAGGGAAAATCAGGATAAGAACCGTCGCACCAGAACTGTTCCTGCCAATCCTAACCCTACGACCGGAAAATATCAGAGAGCCAAGACAGCACCTGCCGATCCCTTTGCTAGTGCGTCCAACAAAAGTCCGCAAACTTCGAAGTATTTGCCCTGAGGTCGCAGAGTCTTCCATGCCCTCTACATGCCTTTGTCTAAGGCACTTCAAATCCTGGCTGAAAAGGGGCATCTAAAACCCCTCGAGCCTCGACCTCTCCTAAGTAACCTCCCTCTCTCACACGATGCTACTCAGTACTGCGTGTACCACCAGCAAACAGGTCACAACACCAACAATTGCTTCCGCCTTCGCCACGAAGTGTAAGATTTGATTGACAATGAAGTCATCCTCCTACCGAGCTCAGCAAAGTATGTCAGCACTGGATTGGTGGATTTCAAGGATAATACAAGTATGTGATCAGGGGTAGGTCTACCTGCAGGTGGCATCCAGCTTACTTCAGATGTGGCGTATGGCACACACTATTTTTGAACATTTGCAAATGCTAGTTTTGTGTTTTCTGACTTGGGTATTCAGTCAGTTTTGTTGTCTTGTATATAGTCAGTCTTTTTGTACTATGTCAGTCGAGTCAGTCATGTTGTATCGAGTCAGTCCTGTTATATAGAAGTCAGGTGATTCCAGGGATGTTACCTCGGACATCATTTGCTTGTTTTGTATTTGTCTTTTTGCTTTCTTCTGAGTCTGTCTCTGCTGTGGAGCCAGTTGCAATTAGGAAATTTGAACGAAACAGTTGTGACTATCATCTTTTTGTGCCTATTGCTACTTTGAGCCTGTTGTGCCAACAAGTCTAAAATGAAATGGTGGAGCATCCCACATGTTCTTCTGCAACTTTAAATCATTGCATTGACCTGAGTTTTTCAAAATTCTTGAATACTGTGTTGAAAACGAAGATGAAGGAATTCCTTGGGATTTGCAAAATTTGATCAACTTGAGAGAAAGAGAGGCATGCTAAACCCTTGATGAATGAGATCATGTTTGTTAATATGAGTACTGAGAAGGATCCTGACTTGATCCAGATTGGTTCTACACTGTCTTCAGTGCAAGCGATTAGTCGCTTTCTTAAAATTTTTTCAAAAAAATGTTTTGCGCTATCCTGCGAAGACCTGTGTGGAATCGCTCTTGAGATCGTGCAGCTTAAGATCACTCTTAGCCTCGAGATTCAACACCTTTTGCTCTCAAAACCTCGAACTTGGGTTCAAAATGTTCAACAGTCAACAACAATGTGAGGCCTGTGTGGCAAGATTCGAAGCAACCCTCGAACTAAGGGCAAGAAAGTCAGATCAAGAAGGTCAGACCTCATCAAAAGAAGCTTGCAAAGCTAGATCAAAAGCACCCCTCGAACGAGGGGAAAAAATATCAGACGTGCTCGAAAAGCCGAAGATGGACCATTATGCAAATCAATGAAGACTAGCAAGAATGCCAAATCCCAAGGGGAAAGAAGAAAGTATTGCTGAAGGACAACCGAGTTTCGATCCACAACACTAGGGGAAATTCAGCCCCCATTGGATGGACTCTGACATCATCAGCAAATAGCAGCCACTCTCCTGGATTCAAATGGCTTTGAGATCTGAAAATCATTTGACATGGACAAAGCTATACTTTTGCCCTTGAGAGGCTCGCTGGCCCGAAAACCCAGAAGGGCGACCCAGGCAAAAGTTAGAGCAAGAAAAAAAAAGAAGAGAAAAAATGCAAAGAACGAAAAAAGAACAAAAAGAAATGTAAAGAATTGAAAAGAAAAGAAGAACAAAGCTCGCAAGGTTGAAAATCCAGAAGGGCGGCCTTGGCAAAAGTTAGAGCGTAAAAGGAGAGGTTAATACCCAAGTGTCCCTTAACCGGAACTACGTAAGGTTTGATTCCCATGTTTGGGATACTTAGGCAACTTCATTTTGAAGTCCAACCACAAACACTTCCAAATCGATTGTGTCCATGCAATGGTTTTGATCATTTTTGTTTTCTCTATATCCGAGAGTTCAGTTGTGATCGTCACTCTGAAGGCTGATTACAAAACACTGCGGTGTTATCCAAACAAGGTGCAACTTTACGTTGCTATACAGTGTGCTGCGGTACTATTCAAACAGGGGGTAACTTGCCGTTGCGGTGCAGTGTCCTTCAGACAAGGGGCAATTTTCCATTGCTTCAGATTCGAGGTTGCGCATCTTGAAAGTAGGTTCTGTGCTTGTTGAACAGTGGCCGTTTGTAAAAATAGTTTTTTAGAATTTTTACTAAGGCTGACTAATTCTCTCGAAAATTATTCCATTTTTCCAAAACTGGACCGTTTCCTTGGACCCAAAAAGGAAAATTTTTAGTGCTCACAATCTAACTTACATGACTTCAAATCATAAAATTGAACAAGCATGTTAATCAAACTTTTATATTGATCAAAATTGTTTTACTAGAAAACCAAAACAAAAAATGGTCAAAATGATGAACTAGGGGCACAGTTGAATCAGGTGTGTTTGTCTTTTTCCCCATTGTCAACACACTTGCCAAAAAGGGCACTCTACCTGCCAGAGAAGGGCACAACGGAAGCTAACAGAAAAGGGTCAAAAGCTCTCGTATCCTCCGAGCAGCGAGGTGTCAAGCCAAGCACGAAGCGCGAATTGGAATGGATCAACATACTCCACTCCCTTATCCGTGAAACCGACTAGACGTCACCGGAAGAAATAGCCGCAAGCTGGTAATGTTGGGAATGAACCCACAACTTCTTGTTTATCCATCAAACCACCCAGGGGAGGGATAAAAGAATGAGAGATTGAAGAATACAAAGATGTGCGTTGAGAAAAAGTGAGAAAAGGGCTTTTTCAAAAAAACAGAAATTGAGTGCCAGAGTGATGTGATAATCACAAATGAGAAAGGGTGGGAAATGATACCCAATGAAACTGGCTCCTCGCGAATTGAGGGGCCTCTCGCCTTTGTAACACGTCCGAGCATCGTGCCTTTTATTTTTGTTTGTCTCGATTCTTGTCTTGAGTCATTTCAAGTGTCTGTGTTTGTCTTTAGGTTGTTTACCTTTTGTTTTCCGTTGTGGAGTCTTTTTCACTGCATTCAGTCATAGGCTCAATACCCGATTGAGAATTAATTTCTCGATTTTCAAAATGGATCGTTTTATGCTCAGCGTGCTGTGCCATTCTCCACGTTTGTTCTTCCACATTTGGAGCATCTGAGTATGTTTCAACTTCTGCCAATCCCATCTTTGCAACCCGTCTGTTCGGATTGAAATGTTTGTTCAAAATGAGCTGTGTGTCAAATAAACTAAGCGCTGTGTTATGGACTGTATGTTTAGAATGAGCAGTGCATTGTATGAGCTGTGTGTATGAACTGTGTGCCGAAGGAACTCAGCATTGTGTTATGAGCCGTGTGTTCAGAATGAGCAGTATGTTGTATGAGTTGTATTGTCGTTAGTCGGTTCACCACCCGGTTATTACGATACAAGTGTTTAATTTTCAGACAAAAGTTCAATCTCATTTGCATTGTTGTGTAAAGTGATGCGATGCGATGAATAAAATGTGCAAATATAACTCTTTTTCAAACAAAAAGCTTGTTTCATTCCATTATCTTTTCAAGTACATAGTTTTGAGGAAAATAAAACCTGCCTGAGGTAGTACAATGTGCTCAACGTACTAGCAAAAGAGAGGAAAAGAAAAAACAAACAAACAAGAAGAGAAAAGCGGCAAAAGTCTAGATCAACGTGAACTGGTCTCAGGCATGAGAGTCTATCCTCGTCCTCTTCCTGGACGAAAGTCCAGGAGCATCGTCGCCAGCCCCACCATCTGAACCCGAGCCTGAGTCATCTCCAGTCTCATCCTTAGATGACTCTGCCTCTGCCTCTGTCTCGGACTCATCATCATCTGGAATCGCTGCCCGCGAGCTACTTACAACATGAGTACGCCCCGCTTTGGTGCGGGGGGGTACTATGGTCCCTCGCCCTACTCTCCCCCCTTATCAGGCAGACACGGATGGTCCTGCTGGAGCACCCCCTGCAGCCAATATCTGGAAAGGGGGCTGAAAAGGACAAATGGTAAATACATCAATTATGCTACGCAAAGCAGAGTATGAATACAGAATGCAGTGTATGAGTGTAGTGTGTGAATGCTATGAACAGTGTATCAGAACAGAATGCAGTGTATGAGTGTAGTGTATGAATGCTATGGCAGTGTATCAGAATAGAATGCAGTGTATTAGTACAGGGTATGAATGTTGTGAGCAGTGTGTCAGTATAGAATGCAGTGTATGAGGCTCCGCTGTAGCATCCCCATCACGGAAGCAGTTAATTCCAAAGACTGGCGAGTGTACTCGGCGGAAGTCTGCAAGAGTGTTAGAAACATCAGTATTCTGCGGAACATCAAGAGAAATGAAATGCAATGACTGTACAAGATGCTAAATGCAGTAGTGTATACCGGAGGCAAGCCGTAGAATCCAGCTAGCTCATGATCAGGCGATGGAGGGAGCGATGGGGATCTGATAAGTCTCCCCACCCTGCCCTCGGCATGTCATCATAGTAGGCAGCTCGGGCCATCCAACTCCCTGCCCTCTCCGGGGCGCACTCCTACCTCGGGCTCGAGGTGCCCGCGATGCTCCTGCTCTCGCAGCTGGCACCGCTGGTCTCTCTCTCTCAACTCGGTCGGCACCGTTCAGAGGCCGCATGATATAGGTCTGGATGAACTCCGCATAGTCGCCCTCGTCTACAAAGCGCTCATGGCTCTAGCCATTGGTGTAACTCATCATCTTCGCTAAGGTATACCTCTCAGTGTCCCTCGCATGGGTAGGAGGAGGTGCTGGAACCGGCTGCTCTGGCACGCCCAAGGTCTGCCGCAAGAAACGCTCACCAAAGTGCCAGGC
This sequence comes from Camellia sinensis, assembly GCF_055761805.1. Lineage (NCBI taxonomy): Eukaryota > Viridiplantae > Streptophyta > Magnoliopsida > Ericales > Theaceae > Camellia > Camellia sinensis. The sequence goes on along the minus strand of NC_138969.1, from coordinate 114,559,493 downwards.
ACGGAAAACCGGGCCCTCTGACAAGACTCTGAATCGGGCAGTCTCCTGAGCGCCGGCATACCGCTCTCGAACTGCGATGGGCAACGAGGCCCGCGGCTGCCAGGTGATCTATAAATAGCAGTAAATACAGTTTGTTATCTGTTATTTAAGGTACATTGCAAAGAAAAGCTACTACACTGAAATATTTGAGATATCTCGGCTGCGGTGATGGTGTCAAAGTAGCGGCGGAAGAACATGAAGGGCTCCCGCGGCCTCCGCTCGCATCTCACGTCAAAACGGTGGGAAAATGGGACCATGGGGGGCATCTCCTCGTTTGGTACTGGGGCAAGCCTAGGAAAGTAGGCATACACCCACAACTACAGAATGAAATAGAGCAGATATGAGTATGATTATCAGACAGAGCAGTATACAGATAAAGCAGAATGCGGTATATGCAGTGTGCGCAATGTTCAACCAGTGTAGAATAGATTGCGTGTGCGCAGTGTGTATGGTGTACAGATAATGAAAGGCAGAATTGAAAAGACAGGAAGGGAATGTTTACCTCCCAAGCTCGCCAATAGCCTCCAAGTAACTGCCCGTTGAGGCGGGAAGATGAGCTCATGTACTCGTAAAGAGTGGCCAAGCCCGCGCCACCCCAGTCGTAGCGACGGATCTGAGTCACATCCACAAGCGCGCTCAGCAGATAGAGGGCGACGGTGTTCGCCCGGTCGGCGAAAAGTGTGGTCCTTACCAGAAACATGATAAAACCACGAGCGTACTGCTCCTCCTCCTCCCGGGTAGTAGGCACTTGGATTCGGAAATGATCCTCGAAGCATGAGTATCGCACGAACCCTGCCCGAGCGAAAGGTGGCTGAGTGCCGTGCAAGTGTAGCTGAGCGGCGTCCCACTCGTCCATGTCTGTATCAAAGTGAATCGGATCACCCCCCACTCCGATGCCTGTGAGCATAGAGAAGTTGAAGGGAGTCATCGTCATCTCCCCAGTGGCAGAAAGGTGGAAGGAGTCGGTGGTGTCCCACCACCTCTCTACCAGAGCAGCAAGGAGGGGCCTACTCGCGGTGAGGCGCGAGAGTCCCATGCAGAAGGTCCCAAAGCCGGCTTGGTCAACAATGCGACGGACCGCATCAGGCAGCTCCATGTACCAACCTCTGACGGCAGTGTTCCCATACCCTCGGAAGGCATAGGAATCTCCCTGTGGTCAAAACAAGCAGTTGCGAAGCAGTGTTAGAAATACAGTGTTGAATGCACTCAAAATTGATGAAAATGCAGAGTGTGTGCACGTGTTCAGATTCAAACTGATATCAGGTGCGGGTGTGCTCGCAGTGAACTACAGCATGTGATGTATCAGTGTGTTTTAGTGGTTCAGTGGAAAATACAGCCTGTGTACATGCTTTCAGATTCAAACAGGTATCGGGTGCGGGTGTGCTCGCAGTGAACTATAGCATGTGATGTGTCAGTGTGTTTGAGTGGTTCAGTGGAAAATACAGCGTGTGTGCACGTGTTCAGATTCAAATAGTTATCGGGTGCGGGTGTGCTCGCAGTGAACTACAGCATGTGATGTGTCAGTATGTTTGAGTGGTTCAGTGGAAAATACAGCGTGTGTACATGTGTTCAGATTCAAACAGGTATCGGGTGCGGGTGTGCTCGCAGTGAAGTACAGCATGCGATGTATTAGTGTATCTGAGTTAAGTAGTTAAAGAAAAGAATCACTATTGCAGTTATGTGTTCTACATTACAGAAAATGAAACAGGGAAGAGGGTACCTCAGAAGCGCCATAGGACAAATGTGACTCCAACTCGCGCAGCAGAAGCTCCAGTGGCATGCGTCGCTCATAGCTCCTAAAGTGACAGAGGCTGTCAGGAGAAAGCACGTGTATCGCTGGCTTGTAGGCCGCCAGATCGAACGGCCGGATGTGAAGAGGCAGGAGGTCGGCCTCAGGGTCCATGTCCAACTCCGGGGGAGCCCCACCACCTGGAATGTCGTCTACCATCTCAAGAATAGTGTGAAAATGGTCGAAGGTGTGAAAACCGGGCAAGAATGTGAAAAGTCAGCCCAAAAGTCAACCCCGAGAGGGTGAAAAATGGACAGAAAGGTCGGAGTCCGAAAAAGCACAAAGATCGAGGTAAACTCGGGGGAAACAAACCCCAAGTGGTGAAAATCGAGAAAAGTACACCAAAATTGAGATTTGTTTTGTTCAAAACGTGAGAAATGAGGACGTTTTCGCGAATCGAATGACAAAAAGGGTGCTAAAACACTGTAAAAACTCTGACCGAGGGTTGGAAAATCACCTAGAGAGAGGGGGGAGAGATTTTCGAGGAAAGAGGAAGTGGAAATATGGGGTTTGGAACCCCATATTTAAAGACCCGTGGCCAAAGGACAAAACTGCCCCGATACAGCAATTTTTTGGCCGGTCGGCCAAATTGTTAGCCGATCGGCCAAATATTTGGCCGGTCACCTTATTTCGTGGCCGATGGATGGTCGGTGGCATTCCCCGGTGGCCGTTGAATCTCCTACACCCTTGGTTGGGTCAATTATGTGGTTTGGGGCCTTCCTTATTCTAGATAGTGCAAGAAAGTGCATTTTTGAAGTTTAACCGGCTTCGTGTTGGCCTCAAACCATGCTTCTTGTATACGATGCTCAGTACACGCAAGGTGTATCCTTTCCGTATCCTTTGGTATCTTGCGAGATTCAATAACCGCTTTTTCTTTTAAAAAAAAATGTGTTGCATTACAATGTTTTGCCTTGTTTATGATAAACATGCATAGGTTGCATCGTTATGCACGTCTACACGCGTTGTAACACGGACAACTTGCATTGTTATGCACTGTTCATTTGCATTGTCGTGCATTTCAAAAAGAAACGTGCGTTGTCACGCATTTGAGTTCATTTGCATTGTCATGCATTTGAAAAAGAAACATGAGTTGTCACGCATTTAAGTCTACTTGCATTGTCATGCATTTCAAGAAACGAGCATTGTCGCGCATTCGAGTTCATTTGCATTGTCACGCATCCCAGTAGTATGCATTGTCATGCATTTCAATAAATCATGCATTGTCATGCATTTCAATTACACGCATTGTCTTGCATCTTTCATCTACATTTCAGTTCATGCATTGTCATGCATATCTCTCATACATTGTCATGCATTCTCGTCCATGCATTGTCATGTGCACCTCATTTGCATTATCTTGCATTTCCTTGCATCGTCATGCATATCTCTCTTGCATTGTCATACATTTCCTTATCATGCATTGTCATACATTTCCTTATCATGCATTGTCATGCATGTCTCTTCTGCATTATCACGCAATTTAGTATCTGCATTGTTATGCATTTCAATAACGTGCATTGTCATGTATCTCTTGTTTGCATTGTCATGCATTTCGAACAACTCGCATTGTCATGCATCTTCCATTTTCATTATCATGCATGTCAATCTCTCGCATTGTTGCATATTTCATGTGCATTGTCTTGCACCCCTCTAACTTGCATTGTTTTGCATGTTCCTTCTCCAAAACACCGGGATACATTCCTATGTCCCCCCTTTCTTATTTTTTTGGGAACACCGGGACATGTCCCTATGTTTCCATTTCTTTGGTTAAGAGCATTCGGAACATGTTCCGATATCTAACTTTTCTCCACTCGCGTGTGGACATATCTAACTTTTCTCCACTCGCGTGCCGCGTGTGGACGTCTCTAACTTCTCTTAACTCGCCTGCCGTGTGTGGACGTCTCTAACTTTTCTCCACTCGCGTGCCGCGTGTGGACGTCTCTAACTTTTCTCCACTCGCGTGCCGCATATGGACGACTCCCACTTTTCTCCACTCACATGCCGCGTGTGGACGTCTCTAACTTCTCTCCAATCGCGTGTCCTGTGTGGACGTATCTAACTTTTCTCCACTCGCGTGCCGCGTGTGGACGTCTCCAACTTCTCTCCACTCGCGTGCCGCGTGTGGATGTATCTAACTTTTTTCCACTGGCGTGCCACGTGTGGACGTGTCTAACTTTTCTCCGTTCGCATGCCGCGCGTGGACGTAACTAACTTTTCTCCATTCGCGTGCCACGTGTGGACGTAACTAACCCTTACTAACCCCTTTCTCCCCTTCTCGTCTTGTTACACACATTGCATGCGTTTTCGTGTATGCTTTACTTACATGTGTTTATGCCTCTCTTGTTACATACATTGCTTGCGTTAGCGCGCATGCTTTATTTACATGTGTTCATTCTTGCTATACACATTGCTTGCGTTAGCGCGCATGCTTTACTTAGATGTGTTCATTCCTTCTTTACACATTGCTTGCGTTGTCGCGCATTCTTTACTTACATGTGTTCATGCTTATCTTCACAATTTCCTTACACATTGTACATGTTGTCTCATGTGCTTTACTTACATGTGTACATTTTATTCTTTGCTTTGCACATTACATGCGTTTCCGCGTGTGCTTTACTTACATGTGTATACTTTGCCCCACCTTCACACATTGTATACGTTGTCGTGTATGCTTTACTTACATGTGTTTGTGCCTTCATAGCATTGTTATACGTCCTACTCAGCTTGCGTTGTCACGCATGCCCTCCTCGTATTGTCATACTCCCTTCCGCATTGTCATGTGTCGCATTTAGGTTGCATTGTTTTGCATGCATTCCGCATTGTTATGCGTCATCCTTAGGTTGCATTGTTTTGCATCCTCCCACCTACGTTGTCTCGGACGTTACTTGCATTGATTATGCACACTTCACTTGCGTTGTTACGCACTTCTCACTCGCATTGCTATGCATGTTTCTAACAATATTATAGCTGTTAAATTTTCTTTCTTTTTCAGGCACGATATTGTATGTACGGTTTATCTGAAGCTGGTGCGACCAGACGAATTGCACAGGCACGATATTGTATGTACGGTTCATTTGAAGCTGGCACGACCAGACGAACCGTACAGGTATTGTATTCTCTGCGTGAGACATAGCGAGAATTGAATAATTCTCTTACATCCTTTCTACATGTAATGTAGTTAGATTTGTATCTGTCTGCTTAAACTGTTGCATTTATTGTATGTATTTGCTTCGTTACAGCTCTCTTTTCATGACCATAAGTTATGTTCGGCATCATGCATGTTCTTTGCATCTTGCCCCAGCCTACGGGCACATATCTTGCTAGCTTGTATGCTTTGTCTAAGTCTTCAGCCTTGTCAAAAATGGGTCGTCTCTGGGCTTTGACACTCACTCCCATCATTGTTATGACTTTCGAGTTCTGTCAAAGAGTCGCAACTGTAGACACCCCATTTTTTACTGTCCTTAAGACTTGGACGTTACCGTTTGAACACTCGGTGATCATCCATGTTCGTGTTCGTCTTGAGTTCTCGGAAGTTTCGGTCACGCGCCTTGCCTCAAAACCTCTCGACATGTTTGTTTTGTGCCTGGTTGTACACCAAACACTTGTGTTTTTGCTTCTGAGGGCAGGGAATGACTTGTTGGCCATCCCCACACCTCACCGGCCTTGGCTTGAGGCCACCAGCCCTGTTTTCTTGCTACCGGCCTAATTTTTTGGTCGGTCGGCAATGTTTTTGGTCGGCCGGCCATTATTTTTAGTTAATCGGCCATATTTTCCAGCCGACCCCTTTCCATCTGCTTTTGGCAGATATTTTATGCCAGCTGTCACAGCTGGCATCCACATTACACCCCCTCCATACACGTGTATGGAGGGATTTGCTCCTTGCTTGGCTTCTCTTGGAAGCCTTAGGATTTGAGCCTCTATGAAGAGGGAGCCCCTCCTCCCTCCTCCAGGGTTTAGAAAATTAGGGTTAGAGAGGATAGACATAGTGTTGTATCTATTTTTCTTGGTCTGGTCTTAATTTGTTCCCTAAGGTCAGTTTTGTCTTACTTTTGCACTAGAACACCTAGCATTGCACCATCCTTGGGTTGTTGAGGCCTTAGAAGGTTGTTGTTAGGGTTCTTGGACTGGTTTTGACCAAAGGAAGGTGTTGGAGTGGTGTTCTGAAGAGGTTCTTCAAAGGTGAGAACCTACCTTCTTTATTCCCCTTTTTTGCGTAGGCTTTTAGCCTATCTTTCTTATTGTTTGAAGCTTCGACTATAACTGATAAAAGTTCTGATTTTGTGCATTTTAGAACTTTGTTTAAGGTCACTTTGAGGTTTGGGACTGTTTCCCCCCTCCAAAGCCTTGTTAGGCCTTGTTTTAGGCCATACCTTTTGGCCATTGTTTTTGTCTTTGCATGACCTCTCTACCACTGAAATCCAGAAGATTTTTAGTGGTGGAGAGGTGGTTTTGAGGTCCTAAATAGGAGAGGGTCATCCCCTCTCCTTGTTGTCTTTAATGCTTGCATAAATGGTTTATGTGGTAGCATGTGTGTTTAGTTTATTTTAGCTCCATTTCAACATGTATTAGGCTTTGTTTTGCCATGATACACCTCTGTTTTGAGTTGGTTTAGACATGCCATGTATGCTTCATACACTTGTCTTGTAATCCCACGTTTTGGCCTTAACATTCATCATGTTGTAACATGTGTTTTTAGCATGATTTTGGCTCAACTCTATGAAGCTTTTAGCCTTGTTGTAGCATGCTTAAGCTCTGTTTTTCATTGTTTTGGTTATGTCTGCATTGTTTTGTATAGCCACCATGCAATCTAGCTTGTTAGCTTTGAGTGTCCAAGTTGCTAGCATGCTCTATGTGGATCATTTCAGTGGTTTGGCATCACTTAGAATGTTATTTCAGTCCATATTTCATGCTTATAAATTTACACTTACCACTCCTTTAATGTTTTAAAGAGTTTGTGTTTTATGCCTTATGAATATGTCATTGCATATGTCATCATGCTTAGGTCAATGGGATGCCATCTAAGTGGGTTTTTGTGCTCATTTTGACATGTCATAACTCTGTTTTGGGTTGCTTAAATCATGCCATGTTTGGTTGTATTAGGTGTAGTGTAACACCTCTTTGATGGCCTTGCATGCCTCATGATTTTGCCCCTTTATTTTATCTTGTTTTGGTTTTGGTCATTGCATGTTTTAGGCTCACTTTAGCATGATTTAGGACTGTTTTGGGTCATCCTTGCCATATGCTCTTTGTTTTGTGTAGCTTTGGTTCAAGTCCCTCGACTAGCCTTAGGATTCAGTCTTGAGCACGCCATGCTTGACTTATTTATGTGATTTGGCATCACTCCTAGCTTCATTTCAGAGCATGCAATGTTGTCACATTTGCATGCTTTTCATTCCTTTTAAGTATGCTTAAAGGTTGCCCTTTTGTGCTTAAAGTGATGGGCCATTAGCATGCATGTTTGTATGTGGTCTTGTCCCTTATCCATTAGCATTTTGGCCACTGTTTTGGACCTATTACTGAGCTGTCCATCTTGGTGTAAGACCATTCCCGCATGTTGTTGCATGCTTGTCTTGTATCTTGTCGCATACTTGGCCTATTAATATGTTGTTGCATGCTTAAGCGGTAGTGCATTTGGCATGCATTCTTTTGGTTTTACATTGCTTAACATGTTGTTACATGTTTGCCTCACATGTTGTTACATGATTGATCGACGTCACATGCTTGTCTTTGCATATTGTTATATGCTAATTGCCTTGAGTAGCATTGTTGCTTGTATGCTCATTTTGCACTAGTATGCTCGCATGTCTAGGTTGCATTGCATCGAGCATGCATCCCTCGCATCTTGATCACTCATGATAGAGGTTAGGGACCCTTACGTGTTGTATGCATTTCATTCCATATTGATTTGCACACTTGGCACTTTGGGCCATCATGCATTGGAATGCGTGATTAATGGCCCGAGGGTCGAGAACCACACTCCTTTGAGTCTCAAACATGATAAGGATGGTGGTGGTGCAAACATTGCTTTGAAAATACATTGCCATGTTCTGTCTGTCCTCTGCTGCAGCAAAACAGGATTCTGCACGAAAAGATGGTCGGCCAACCAGCTTCAATGCCGGCCGGCTACAAATGTTTGGCCGAGAGCCCCATTTATGGTCGATGACCAGTTCCCCCTGGCCGGTGGCCTCACCTCTTGATCGGTGACCTCCCACAATGCTCAGGGAGTGATTCCTAAGATTCCTTGGGACTCGTGAAGTTTTCCGAAGTACAAATTAGTGTAAACAGATGCAACATGAATATGGCAATGGATTTCCGAGCGGAGCCGAGCATGCTGGCATCCATCCCTCTTTCCGAGGCCTCTTTACTGCTTTCTTAGCTAAATTAATTTGTTTAATTAGTTAAATGTTGTGTAATAATTAGTTAACTCGTTAGTTAGTTAATTATTTGATTTGTATTATTCTTTCTGTCCCTCCCCTGAGAGGGCGCAATTGTGTAATAAGTGTGCATGTGTGCGATGCATCTCTTCCAACCTCCACTTCTTTCTCCCTTTTACTTAACTACTTACGATGCTTAGTTCTAGGGCACATTTCAATTAGCATCCTTATGCTATGCATGTTTGCATCATTCATCTGTATTGCATGCACCGGGCTCGGCGCATCATGCTAACTGCATTGTATTTAAATTCCAACTTGAATACACGTATCGAATTGTCGCATCTCATATGCCACTTTAGATTAGCCGAGCCTATTCTAGTTGCATTTTGCCTATGATGCATTAGCCATTTTAACATGGACTTGGATCATGCATTTGGATTACTAACATGTTCATTATTTTGGCTCGGAGTACACTGTGAGTATTTATGCTTTAGCATCTTGCATGTGTGTAAGTGTTAACATGAAATCATGCTTACTATGAGGCTAATTGCTTATGTGACATAACTGCCTGAATGCCTGTGGGTGAAGGTTGGGTTGCTTGAATTGGAATAATTCGTCGAAACCCGTGTTTTAGCCTACTTGCGAGTAGCAAACTTCAAATCATTTTTCAAAGCAAAACGGATATGCGATGCTTTGTTCCAAATTGGGCGATCTAGTCTATACTTGTGTATTGTGCGCATCACATAGTAAATTCTAGCTAATTAACCAGAATAAGAACACATATGTTTTCAAAACAAAATATCAAGCTTAGTACAGGCCGATCTTCGAATCGGGCGAGCGGGGGTGCTCATAGCTGACCTTCCCCAATCGTACCCAAGTTCCCGAGTCGAGGCAACTTTGGTGATGAAGGATACATGGCCTTAGGCGCGAGTTAGGGTTTCCTAAATTCCCCCAAAATAAAATATTTAGGCGGCGACTCTGTATCTGGCAAAGCAGTCCATGTTTGACACTTCTTTCTTAAAAATCTGTTTTCGAAAACGATTTGCCGGATTTGGACTCTTTCGTGATTTATCAGTCTTGCATTGCATACTGTGAGATTAGATTAAAGAACCATGACATTGAGTCTGAACTGTGGTAGCATAAAGCCCACGAGGGCGCGTCCACAAGCACGATGCGCAAAATAGCGCGAATAATGCAAAATGCAATGCACTAACAGGTGCATATGATGTGCACAAAGTAGCGCGATGCGCAAAATATCGTGAATGAAATGCAATGCACTGACAGGAGCATATAAGGTGCGCAAGATAGCGCGATGCGCAAAATAGCGCGAATGAAATGCAATGCACTGACAGGTGCATATGAGGTGGGCAAAATAGCGCGATGCGCAAAATAGCACGAATGATGCAAAATGCAATCCACTAACAAGTGCATATGATGTGCGCAAAATAGCGTGATGCATAAAATAGCACGAATGAAATGCAAGGCACTGACAGGTGCATATGAGGTGCGCAAAATAGCGCAAATGATATGTAATGCACTAACAGGTGCATATGATGTGCGCAAAATAGTGCGATGCGCAAAGTAGTGCGAATGCAATGCAATGCACTAACAGGTGCATATGATGTGCGCAAAATAGCGCGATGCGCAAAATAACGCGAATGCAATGCGATGCACTAACAGGTGCATATGATGTGCGCAAAATAGCGCGATGTGCAAAATAGCGCGAATGCAATGCGATGCACTAACAGGTGCATATGATGTGCGCAAAATAGCACGATGCGCAAAATAGCGCGAATGATGTGATGATAGTATAGTAGATACAAAAAAGGGTGACACACTCTAACCATGCTGGAATCATGAGAGGAGAAGAAACAAATAATCAGGCGCGTACACAATGCAACCTGAGTCAAAATCCAAACACGCTGAAATCGTGTGAGGAAAGGGACACTCAAACCACGATGGAAACGTGAGAGGAGGTCCAAAACAACTGGCCCAAGTGCGTATACAACTCAACCTGAGATAAATTCCCAACACACTGAAATCGTGTGAGGAAAGGGACACTCAAACCACCCTAAAAACGTGAGAGGAGGTCCAAAATAACCCGCCCAAGCGCATATACAACTCAACCTGAGATAAATTCCCAACACACTGAAATCATGGGAGGAATGGGACACTCAAACCACACTAAAATCCTGAGAGAAGGTCCAAAACAACCCGCCCAAGTGCGCACACAACGCAACCTGAAATAAATTCCAAACACGCTGAAATCGTGTGATGAGTGGGGACACTCAAACCACACTGAAATCATGCGAGGAGTTCCAAAACAACCCGCCCGAGCGCGCATACAACACAACCTGAGATAAATTCCAAACACACTAAACGTGTTTGGAATGGGGACACTCAAACCATGCTAAAATCGTGAGAAGAGGTCCAAAACAACTCGCCCAAGCGCGCATACAACGCAACCTAAGATAAATTCCAAAAACGCTGAAATCATGTAAGGAATGGGGACACTCAAGCCACGCTGAAATCATGAGAGGAGGTCCAAAACAACCCGCCTGAGCACGCATAGAACGCAACCTAAGATAAATACCAAACACATTGAAATCGTGAGAGGAGGTCCAAAACGACCCGCCCGAGCGCGCATACAACGCAACCTGAGATAAATTCCAAACACGCTGAAATCGTGTGAGGAATGGGGACACTCAAACCACGCTGAAATCGTGAGAGGAGGTCCAAAACAACCAATCAGGCGCGTACACAACACCACCTGAGATAAATTCCAAACACGCTGAAATCGTGTAAGGAAAGAGAGGAGGGAGAAACATAGGGACATATCCTCGCTATTTCGGAACAGTACAAGCATTGGAACATATTCCACAATGCTCTAAACCAGAAAAGGAGAAACATTAGGGCATATCCCAGTGTTTCGAAAAAAAAAGAGAAACATAGGGACATATCCCCATGTTTCCCGAAGGAAAGAGAAATATAGGGACATATCCCCGTGTTTCCCGAAGGAAAGAGAAACATAGGGACGTATCCCCTTGTTTCCCGAAGGAAGAGAAACATACAGACATATTCCTGTGTTTCCCACAGGAAAAGGAAACATAGGGATAGATCCCCGTGTTTCTCGAAAAAAAGAACGAGTGTGCAAAACAATGCACAACTCTCAGTATATCACACACAAGAGAGGAAAGGGGCAATTTCTCAGCGTACTATATGCAAGAGAAGAAAGTTAAAACCTCTCAGCGCATCACACGTGAGAGAGGAAAGGGAAAACCTCTCAGCGTATCACACGCGAGAGAGGAAGTGAAGCATCTCTCAGCGTATCACACACAAGAGAGGAAAGGGTAAATTTCTCAACATACCATATGCAAGAGAAGAAAGGTAAAACTTCTCAGCGTAGCACACACGAGAGAGGAAAGGAAGCATCTCTCAGTGTATCACACGCAAGAGAGGAAGGGGTAAATTTCTCAACGTACCATACGCAAGAGAAGACAGGTAAAACCTCTCAGCGTAGCACACACGAGAGAGGAAAGGAAGCATCTCTCAGCGTATCACACGCAAGAGAGGGAATGAAGCATCTCTTAGCGTATCACACGCAAGAGAGGAAATGAAGCATCTCTCAGCGTATCACATGCAAGAGAGGGAAGAAATCCAAACGCGCGCCAAATGCGAGAGGAGAAAGGTATCAGTCAAACTGAACCAGAACTACTTCTCTGAATGAATAACACATACAATACCGTACATAAATGAGAAAGAAATTGATAGGTATAATGCAATACAATGCATGATGTTTGAGAAATGCAGTAAACAGACAAAGCGGTGCTTTAGAAAGCACCTCAAGAGGTGAGTGGCGATGAACCGCTCTACTCTGACGGGGATCTCCCCCTTTGTGTTCTTCGAACTCTTACCTTCAACTCACAGTTCAAAGGTTCTGAATCGGTAACAAGGAGCAACATCTGCTGGGGAAACCACGGATGCCACTTTTCTTCCTGATCATACTCACAACTTTCCCTATTCTTCAACGGGCTGATAGACTAAGTTGGATCAATATCCACAATCGAGATGCATACCTGCTACCTCAACCTATGGGGCTTCCATACAGATTTCAAGCCAGGGAGACACCCCTGGGTATTTAAACCAGACTTTAGTCTCGGAAATTTCAAACCTTTATGTTCTAGGCAACAGCCATTCGAACTCTAGTTTCCACCGTCGCAGTTGATCTCCTAGGAACTCATTGCAAACGCAGCCAAGGTACCTTTGACAGGAACGATGCTCAGGGAGAGCATTTTCGATCGCCGATTCTGGCACTGAAACCATCAACACAGTATTTGATTCACTTTGAACACACAGTTCGTACAACACACTATTCATTCTGAACACACTGCCCATAACACAATACTCTGTTTCTCGGAACACACAACCCATTCTGAGCACTACTCATTCTAAACACACAGCCCATAACCCAGTACTCTGTTTCTCTTAACACATAGCCCATTCTAAGCACACAGTTCAATCTGAAAATACAGGATGCAATAACAGGACTTGCAGATGTTGAGACGCACTCAAATGTCTGACATTTTCCCTCTTTTCTTCTGCTTCACAGTCTAGAACCCATATAGCTTCAGATAGGCCCTGGCTCTACTGTTCGGACATGACCTGGGTTGAACCCTACGGTTTTATGAAAGAACGAATCCTGTTTTGCACATATGTGGAGAACAGTACAACACTTTGAGCACAAAACGATTTATTTTTTTGAAATTGAAATGAGAGTTCTTAACCAGGTATTGAGCCTACGACTGAACACAGCGCACCACAACTCAACAAAGGAAAACAAAAGGTGAACAACCTAAACACATCAAGAAACACTCGAGACGACTCAAAACAAGAATCGAGACAAAACAAAAGACACGACACTCAGACATGCACGGGGAGCTTGTTTCTCTGGGCACTGTTTCCCACCCTTTCTCATTTGTAGTTCTTACATCACTCAGCCCTCAGGTTCTGTTTTTCTAAAAAAGCCCTATTCTCATTTTTTCTCTCAGCGCGCATCTGTTTATTCTTCAATCTCTCATTTTTAATCCCTCTCCCCCCTGGGTGATTAATGGATAAACAAGATATTATGGGCTCCTGCCCCTAGCATTCTGCTAGATTCTTCTTCTTCTGCTCACAACAGTGAACTCCCCCCACAGAGGGGTCGCGCTATAACTGGGTGTGTAGCCAATCTGCAGCTGACATTGGTTGACGATGCTTTGTTGGGGAGTTTGGACATGATCAGATCTGTCCAGACAAGGGAGTGGAATATCTTGATCCAATCCAGTTCGTGCTTCGCACTTGGCTTGATACTTCGTTGCTTGGAGGATATTGAGAGCTTTCAGCCCTTTGTTGTTAGCTTCAGTTTTTCCCTTTCTGGCGAATACGGTGCCCTTTCTGGCAAGTAGAGTGCCTTTTCTGGCAAGTATGTTGGCAATGGGGAAAAGACAGAACACCTGACTCAACTGTGCCCCTAATTCCTCATTTTGACCATTTTTTGTTTTGGCTTTCTACTAAAACATTTTTGACCAATATGAGAGTTAGATTAACATGTTTGTTCAACTTTTTGATTTAAAATCATGCAAGTTAGATTGTGAGCACTGAAAATTTTCCTTTTTGCGTCCAAGATATGGCCCAGTTTTGGAAAAATGGAATAATTTTCAAGAGAATTAGTCAACCTCAGTAAAAATTCTCAAAAAAAAACTGTTTTTGCAAATGGCGACTGCTCAATGAGCGCGGAACCTACTCTTGAGATGCACAACCTGGAATCAGAAGCAATGGAAAATAGCCCCTTGTTTGAACGGCACTGTATGACAATGGAAAATTGCCCATTGTTTGAATTGCACCGCAGCACACTGTATGGCAACGGAAAGTTGTCCCTTGTTTGAATAGTACCGCAGCACACTGTAACCAGTTCTCAAAGTGGTGACCACAACCGAATTGTTGGATACAGAGAAGACAAAGATGGTCAGAACCATTACATGGACACAATCAATTTGGCAGTGCTTATGGTTGGACTTCAAAATGAAGTTGCCTACGTATCCCGAACATGGAAATCAAGCCTTACGTAGTTCCGGTTAAGCCATACTCGGGTATTTAACCTCTCATTTTGTGCTCTAACTTTTGCCAAGGCCGCCCTTCCGGGTTTTCAACCTTGCGAGCTTTGTTTTCTTTTCTATTCATTTCTTTTCTTCTTTTGTTTCATTCTTTGTATTTTTTCTTTTTTTCATTCTTCATATTTTTTCTTTTCTTTTTTTGTGTTCTTTTTCTTCTTTTTTACTTTTTCTTACTCTAACTTTTGTCTGGTCGCCCTTCCGGGTTTTCAGCCCAGCGAGCCTCTCACGGGTAAAAGTGTAGCTTTGTCCATGTTAAATGGTTTTAGGATCTCGAAGCCATCTGAATCCAGGAGAATGGTTGTTCTTTGCTGACGATGTAGGAGTTCATCCAATGGGGGTTGAATTGTCCAAAATGTTGTAGATAAGAACTCAGTTGTCCTTCAACAATATTTTCTTCTTTCCTCCCTTCTGGGATTTGGCATTCCTACCTATCTTCATTGGCTTTGAGAAATGTCCCGATTATTGATTCTTCAAGCACATCGGACATCATTGCCCCAAGTTTGAGGGGTGCCTCTGATCTAGCTTTGCTTACTTCTTTTGACAGCGTTTAATCTTCTTGATCTGACTTTGTTGCCGCTAATTCAAGGGTTGCTTCAAATATGGCCACACAGGCTTCATATTGCGGTTGGCTTTTGAACATTTTGAATCCAGGTTCAAGGTTTTCAAAACAAAAGGGGTCGAGTCTCGATGCTGAGAGCGATCCTAAACTGCACAATCTCAAGTGCGATTCCACACAGGTCTTCACAGGACCGTTCAAAACATTTTTTGAAATCTTTTAAGAAAGCGACAAATCGCTCGTACTGAAGACAGTGCAGAACCAATCTGGATCAAGCCAGGATCCTTCTCAGTACCCACATTAACAAACATGATTTCATTCATTAAGGGCTTAGCATGCCTCTCTTTCTCTCAATTGATCAGATTTTGCAAAACCCGAGGAATTCTGTCCTCTTTGTTTTCATCACAACGTTCGAAAAAAGTTTTGAAAAACTTAGGTCAATGCAACAATTTCAAGGCACAGAAGAGCAAGTGAATAGCACTGTCGTTTCATTCAATTTTGCTGGGACAACAGGCTCAAAGCAGAAACAAGCACAAAATCATGAAAACCATAGTTGTTTCATTCAGATCTTTTGGTGTAACTGGCTCCACGGCAGAAACAGACTCAAAAGAAAGTGAAAAGACAAACACAAAACAGAATAGTGATATCCGAGGTAATGCCCCCAGAATCACTTGGCTCCTATGCAACAAGACTGACTTGATACAACAAGACAAACCCAACTGACATAGTACAAAAAGAATGACTATATACAAGACAACAAAATTGACTGAATACCTATGTCAGAAAGTACAAAAACTAGCATTCGCAAATGCTCAAAATAGTGCGTGCCATACGCCACATCTGAAGTAAACTGAGTGCCGCCTGCAGGTGGTTAATCCCCTGATAACATCATATTATCCTCCAGGTTCACTGATCCAGTGACAATAGACTTTGCTGAGCTTGGTGGGAGGACGACCCTGTTGTCAAACAAGTCCTGTACTTCATGGCGAAGACGGAAGCAATTGTCGGTGCTATGACCAGTTTGTTGATGGTACGCACAGTACTGAATAGCGTCTTGACTTGATGGAAGGCGACTAGGGAGAGGCCGAGGCTTGAGGGGTTTGAGATGCCCTTTTTCAGCAAGGATTTGAAGAACCTTGGACAAAGGCATATAGAGCGCATGGAAGACCCTGCGACCTCGGGGTAGATACTTCAAGCTTTCTGGACTTTTGCTGGACGCACTAGCAAAGGGGTCGGTAGGCGCTGATTTGGTTTTCTGATCTTTCCTGGATACAGAATTAGGGTTGAGAGGAACGGCTCTGGCACGACGGTCTTTCTCCCGATTTTCCCCTTGGCTTGAACTGTCCTCGTTCTGAGTGACGAAAGTGTCATCCACAGTTTTTGCAGCAATTGCGAGCACTTGCTGTTTGTTCAGCTCTCTGGCTTTCAAAGCCTCAACAGCCTGGAGAAGTTGTTCATAGGAATCAGTGTCCGCCCGCACCTTATTCTTACCGCTCGCCTCAGCTTGGTCGAAGGTTTGGGTTACTATATCAGTGCGAAGTCCTGTTGTTGTCAACATGTCATTGCCGAAAGTTGGGATGGCTTCAGGTTGACTGAGTTCAGTTACAATTCGCCCCAACAGTGGATGCTTTTCCAGCATGAAGTTCCCGGCATGTGACATAGTCGATGGTGGAGTCGATATTCCGTAGGCTAGATCAGCAATAGATCTCTGAAGATCGCCGATCATTCCTATCAGCTCAAAAGTGGTGGGTTCACGGGTTTGAAATAATTGAGGTTCCCAGATTGGATGTGCGGCAGGTGACTTAGGCGGATGTTGCATCTCAACATCGGCCTCACTGTGCATGGTGATTTCCTGGTTTAATGTTGCTGCCATAACCACAATTTCTTTTGAATTTTGTGTCATCATGAGTCTGCTGAACTGAACGGAGGTGATGTGACTGGTGGCTTACGGATCTGATGAACCGGTGAGCCTTGACTGTCGTTTTTCTGCCTTGCCTCAGTGAAGGAGAACACTGGTTGCTCTGAACCGAATCTCTGAACTGAAAGAGAAAATAGGCAGCATCTCAGCCCAATTTCACCAGAATAGACGTAAGCATAGCTGAATAACTGTATTTGACCACTGATCACTGTTCCCCAAATTACTGCCCCAAAATTGAATCTGATACCTGCAGATATAACTGATTCTCAAAATACTGATGCCCGCAGGCCTGATACTCAGACTTGCAAACTGATACGTGCATTCCCCTGTAGAGGCACACTCTAAAAGCACATAATCAAGCAAATGAGAGCCAAAACACCCCTATGTTGGGGTAGGTTTCCCAGTCCTATTTTGTCAGGAGCTAGGGTTTCGCTACACACACAGCAGTTTCAAACAACCTACAATCGGGTAAACAACCTGTCCTAGTTTGGAATAGTCACTATGGTTTCCGATATGCACTAGGTCGAATGTTCAAAAGAGGGTGCCTCGGTGAAAACCGAGGTTTGTGTTCCCATCATGGCAGAGCCAGCAACCGGTCAGCCTTAAGGCATGCTTCTCAAAGCAATGCCTCCAGCAAACCGTTCAGGAATAGCATACGGCAAACATGATGTCCTAGGTGCACCAATGCAAATTCAATGTAAAGAAAAACATAAGTGTAGTCAAAACAAGATATCATGAGTTCGAGTCAAGTTCTCAAATTCCCCAGCGGAGTCGCCAAAAACTGTAGACGCGCCCCTGGGCTTCATGCTACAGCTCGGACTCAAATGTCACGGTTCTTAATCTGATCTTGCAAAGTGAAATACAAGACGGATAAATCACTAGAGAGTCCAATCCGGCAAATCATTTTGGAAAACTGATTTTTAAGAAAGAAGTGCCAAACATGGACTCTTTGCCAGATACAGAGTCGCCATCTAAATATTTTATTTTAGGGAAATTTAGCAAACCCTGACTCGTGCCTAAGGCCACGTGTCCGTCACCACCAAAGTTGCCTTGGCTCCAGAACTTGGGTACGATTGGGGAAGGTCATCTATGAGCACCCCCGCTCGCTCGATCAAAGATCGGCCTTTACTAAGCATGATATCTTGTTTTTGAAAACACAAGTGCACTTATTCCGGTTAATTAGCTAGAGTTACTACGTGATGCGCACAACAAAACAAGTATAGAGTAGATCGCCAAATTTGGAACAAAACATCACATATCCGTTTGTTTGGAAATGGTTTGAAGTTTGCTACTTGCAAGTAGACTAAAATACAGATTTCAATGAATTGTTCTAATTCAAGTAATCAAACCTTCACCCACAGGCATTCAGGCAGTCATATCATATAAGCAATTAGCCTCATGGCAAGCATGCTGTCATGTTAACATTCACACATGCAGTATGCTAAAGCGTAAACACTCACAGTGTATCCCGTGCAAAAACAAAAAACCAGTTAGAAATCATGCATGATCCTAGTTCACGTTAAAATGGCTAATGCATCGCATGCAAAGTGTAACTAAAATAGGCTCGGCTAATCTAAAATGGCATATGAGATGCGACAATTCGATACATGTATTCAACTTGGAATTGAAATACAATGTAGTTAGTATGATGCGCCGAGCCCGGTGCATGCAATACAGATGAATGATGCAAACATGCATAGCATAAAGATGCTAATTGGAATATGCGCTAGAACTAACCATCGTAAGCGGTTAAGTAAAATGGAGAAAGAAATGGGGGTTGGAAGACATGCATCACACGCACGCACGCTTATTACAACAATTAGCCCTCTCGACAGAGGGACCGAAAGAATAATAAAAATCATTTAATTAACTAACTAACAAGCTAATTAATTGTTACACAGCCCTTAACTAATTATACAAATTAATTAAGTTGTGAAAATAGTAAAACAGCCTCGGGAAGAGGGACGAATGCATGCTTGGACGGCTTCGCTCGAAAATCCGTTGCCATGCTTCATGTTGCCTCTGTTTGCACTGCTCTATACCTCTGAAAAATGTGCCAACTTCTGTGACACTTCTGAACCACCTTAGGGGAATTCTGAGAGGTCATCGGCCAAAAGATAAGGCCATCGGCCGTGGGAAATTTGTCATCGACCAAACATAAGGCTATCGGCCAAGTGTTTGTTGCCGATCGGCACCGAATGTGGTTGATCGACCATCTCTTCCTATGAAAAGCTCATGTTGCTGCAGTAGAGGACAAACAGAGTATGGCAATACATTTACAAGACAATGTCAGCACAACTACACCCCTTATCATGTTTAAGACTCAAAGGAGTGTAGTTCACGACCCTTGGACCATCAATCACACATTTCAATCCATGATGGCCAAAGGAGCCAAGTGCGCAATTCAGTATCAAATGAAATGCACAAAACACATAAGGGGCCCCAACCTCTGTCATGCTTGATCAAGAGGCAAGAGAATTCACACACAATGCAATGCAACATAAGCATGCAGGCAAGCATGCAAGCAACTCAAGCATGCAACAAGTGTGCAACTTGATCATACAATGCATCTAATATGCAATAGGCATACAACCTAAATATGCAAACATGCATAGCATGCAACAACATGCAAAATGAAGCAAGCATGCAACAACATGCAAGACAAGCATGCAACAACATGCAAAGATGGACTTAAACTAAAGTGGACAGCTCTTAAACATGCCCAAATTAGTGGCCAAAGTGCTAAGAAATGATAGACAAAAACACATACAAACATGCACATGTGATGGCCTATCACCTAGGCATAGGAGGGAAACTTTCAAGAGCACTTAAAAGAGGACAAACATGGACATGTGACACATATTGTAAGCTCTGAAATCATGTTAGGAAAGGTGCCAAACCAACCAAACAAAACAAGCAAATCATGCAAGAAGGCTCAAGGCTTAAGGCTAGCGAAGGGGTTCAAACCAAGGCCATGCAAAACATGAAGCAAATGGCAAGTATAATCCAAAACAGTCCTAGATCATGCCAAAATGGGCCTAAAACATGCAAGGACCACAGCCAAAATAAGCAAGAACAAAGGGCCAAAAGCATGAGGCATGCAAGGCTACAAAAGAGGTGTTACACTACACCTATCAAAACCAAACATGCCCTGACTTGAGCAATGAAAAACAGAGTTATGGTATGGTAAAACAAGACCAAAAACCCACATAGATGGCTTCCCAAAGACCTAAACATGATGGCACACACAATGACCCATTCATGAGGCATAAAACATCAACCCTTTAAAGCATTAAAGGAGTGATAAGTGCAAGTATATGAGCATACTATATGGACTGAAATAACATAACAAATGATGCCAAATCACTGAAATGGCCCAAGTAAAGCATGCTAGTGACTTGGACACTCAAAGCTAACAAGCTAGATTGCCTTAGAGCTATACAAAGCATGGCATATATGACCAAAACAACACAAATTAGACCTTAAACATGGTAAAACATGAACAAAGTCTTCTCAGAGCTAAGCCAAAAGCATGCTAAAATGATATGTTAAAGCATGAGACACATTGGGCTATTTCATGAAAATGCACTACAAGTACATAGAGCATGCAAGGAGCTATTAAACCAAACCCTAACAGAGGTATGACATGATAAAACAAGCCCAAGAACATGTTGAAATGGACACAACATAGGCTAGAATGACATGCTACTTCATGAAGCATACAAAGCTAGTGTGTGTGATTTACACTACATGTATATAAACCATGTATGGAATGACCAAGAAAAGAAAAAACAGTGGTAAGCCTCAGCAAAATAGCCACAAATACATGCTAAAATATGGCCAACATGAACTTTAACAAACATGCTCACACATGAGGCATATTAAGGCAAATATTGAAAACACAACCCTCTCTTTTTTGGGACCTTAAAACACCATCCCCACCACTAAAATTCCTCTAGATTTTAGTGGTGGGAAGGCCAAAAAGGTGATCCCAAGGCTTAAAAAGAGGGCACAAGAATAAGGCCAAACAAGGCCTAAGAGGGCGTAAACAACCCAAAACCAAGAAGTGACCTTAAACAAAGGTCTAAAGCATCAAAAATCAGAACTTATTGTAGTTTAGAGTTAAGCTTAAAACAATAAGCAAGAATTTCTAAAATCTTAAGCAAGAATGGGGGTTTAAAAGCATTAACACTCACCCTTGAAGAACACTTTCAAGAACGCCACTCCAGCAACTTTCTCAGATCAAAATCACCTCAAGAACCCTAACACCAACTCCCTAGCACCTCAGCAACCATGGATGGTGTATTGCTAGGTGTTTATGTGTGATAGTGAGAACAAAACACCCTTTAGAGCATAAAAACACACACAAAGATGTAAAGAGAGGGAAATATAGAGATAGATACAACTTCTCTAACCCTATTTTTCAGAACCTCTGAGAAGGGAGGAGGAGCTCCCTACTTATAGAATTCAATTCCAAATCTTCTTAGAGATGCTAAGCCAAGGGGCAAATCCCTCCATACACGTGTATGGAGGGGGTGAATTATGCATGTCAGCTGTGACAGCTGGCATAAAATATCTGCATAAAGCAGATGAACAAGGTTCGGCCAAAAAACATGGCCGATTGACCAACATAAGGGCCGACCGACCAAAAAGAGTGCCGATCGGCCAACATTTTTGGCTGATGGCAAGAAAATAAGGTCGATGGCTTCATGCCTTGGCCGATGGGTTGAGGAGATGGCCATCAAGCCACCCTCTTCCCTAAGGAGCAAAAACACAAGTCCTTGGTCCACAACCCAGCACAAAACAGACAAGTTGAGAGATCGTGAGGCAAGGCGCGCGGCCGAGGCCTCCGGGAACTCAAACGAACACGAACATGGATGATCATCGAGTGTTCAAACGATGACGTCTAAGTCTTGAGGATGGTCAAAAATAGGGCGTCTACAGTTGCCCCTCTTTGACAAAACTCGAAAGTCATAAGATGACGAGAGTGAATGTCAAAGGCCAGAGACGACCCATTTTTGATAAGGCCAAAGACTTAGACAAGCATACAAGATGGCAAGATATGCGCCCGAAGGCAGTGGCAAAATGAAAATGACATGCACGGCGCCGAACATAACTTATGATCATGCAAAAGAAGCTATAACGCAGCATAACATGCAACAATTTTAAGCAAGCAGATAAAAACCAAACTACATTATATGCAGAAAGGATGTAAGAGAATTATTCAATTCTCGCTATCTCTCACACGGAGAATTTACAATACCTGTTTGGTTCGTCTGGTCGCGCCAACCTCAAATGAACCGTACATACAATATCGTGCCTACAAAAGAAAGAAACTTAACAGGTACAATATCGTTAGAAACATGCATAGCAATGGAAGTGAGAAGTGCGTGACAACACGAGTGAAGTGTGCATAATAATGCGAGACAACACAAGTTAAAGATGTACATAACAATGTAGGTAAGAGAAGTGCGAAACAACGCAAGTTAGATAGGTTTGCAAAACAATACAAGTTAGATAAGGGTGCAAGACAATGCACGAGTTAGTAGCGGGGTGCAAGACAATGGACATAATGAGCAAGACAATGCCAGTTACAGGGGGTGCAAAACAATGCACATAACGAACAAGACAATGCAAGTTATAGGGGGGTGCAAAACAATGCACAAAACGAGCAAGACAATGGAAGTTATGAAAATTCATGACAATGCAAATGGGGAAATGCATGACAATGTAAATGAAACATGCAAGACAATGCAAATGAAACGTTCAAGACAATGCAGGGTAAGAAAATGCATGACAATGCAAATGAAACGTGCAAGACAATGCAAGGTAGGAAAATGCATGACAATGCAAATGAAATGTGCATGACAATGCAGGTGAGGAAATGCATGGCAATGCAGATGGCGCGCACATAACAATGCAATGCACTAACAAGTGCATATGATGTGCGCAAGATAGCACGATGCGCAAAATGCAATGCACTAACAGGTGCACATGATGTGCGCAAAATAGCGCGAATGAAATACAATGCATTGACAGGTGCAGATGAGGTGCACATGATAGCGCGATGCACAAAATAACGCGAGGGATGCAAAATGCAATGCACTAACAGTTGCATATGATGTGCGCAAAATAGCGTGATACGTAAAATAATGCGAATGAAATGCAATGCACTGACAGGTGCATATGAGGTGCGCAAAATAGCGGAAATGATATGCAATGCACTAACAGGTGCATATGATGTGCGCAAAATAGTGCGATGCGTAAAGTAGCGCGAATGCAACGCAATGCAATGCGCTAATAGGTGCATACGATGTGCACAAAATTGCACGATGCGCAAAATTGCGTGAATGCAATGCGATGCACTAACAGGTGCAGATGATGTGCGCCAAATAGAGCAATGTGCAAAATAGCGCGAATGCAATGCAATACACTAACAGGTGCATATGATGTCCGCAAAATAGCGCGAATGATGTAATGTTAGTATAGTAGATACAAAAAAGAATGACATACTCCAACCATGCTGGAGTCATGAGAGGAGGAAAAACAAATAATCAGGCGCGTATACAACGCAACCTGAGTTAAAATCCAGACACGTTGAAATCGTGTGAGGAAAGGGACACTCAAACCACGCTGAAAACGTGAGAGGAGGTCCAAAACAACCCGCCTGAGCGCGTACACAACGCAACCTGAGATAAATTCTAAACACGCTGAAATCGTGTAAGGAATGGGACACTCAAACCACGCTGAAATCGTGAGAGGAGGTCCAAAACAACCCGCCCAAGCACGCATACAACGCAACCTGAGATAAATTCCAAACACGCTGAAATCGTGTGAGGAATGAGGACACTCAAACGACGTGAAAATCGTGAGAGGAGGTCCAAAACAACCCGCCCGAGCGTGCATACAACACAACCTGAGATAAATTCCAAACACGCTGAAATCGTGTGAGGAATTGGGACACTCAAACCACGCTGAAATCGTCAGAGGAGGTCCAAAACTACCCGCCCGAGCGCACATACAACGTAACCTGAGATAAATTCCAAACACGCTGAAATCGTGTGAGGAATGGGGACACTCAAACCACGCTGAAATCATGAGAGGAGGTCCAAAACAACCAATCAGGAGCCCACACAACACCACCTGAGATAAATTCCGAACACGCTGAAATTGTGTAAGAAAAGAGAGGAGGGAGAAACATAGGGACATATCCCCGCTGTTTCGGAACGGTACAAGCATTGGAACGTATTCCAAAATGCTCTAAACTAGAAAAGGAGAAGAATAGGGACATATCCCTGTTGTTTCGGAACGGTACAAGCATTGGAACATATTCTAAAATGCTCTAAACAAGAAAAGGACATATCCCAGTGTTTCAAAAAAAAAAAAGGAGAAACATAGGGACATATCCCCGTATTTCCTGAAGGAAAGAGAAACATAGGGACGTATCCCCGTGTTTCCCGAAGGAAGAGAAACATTCGGACATATCCCCGTGTTTCCCAAAGGAAAAGGAAACATAGGTTCAGATCCCCGTGTTTCCCGAAAAAAAAAGAAAGAGTGTCCAAAATAATGCACAGCTCTCAGCGAATCACATGCAAGAGAGGAAAGGGGCAATTTCTCAGCGTACCATACGCAAGAGAAGAATGGTAAAACCTGTCAGTGTATCACACGCAAGAGAGGAAAGGGAAAACCTCTTAGCGTATCACACGCAAGAGAGGAAACGAAGCATCTCTTAGTGTATCACACGCAAGAGAAGAAAGGGTAAATTTCTCAGCGTACCATACGCAAGAGAAGAAAGGTAAAACCTCTCAGCGTAGCATACACGAGAGAGGAAAGGAAGCATCTTTCAGCGTATCACACGCAAGAGAGGAAAGGGTAAATTTCTCAGCGTACCATACGAAAGAAAAGAAAGGTAAAACCTCTCAGCGTAGCTCACACGAGAGAGGAAAGGAAGCATCTCTCAGCGTATCACACGCAATAGAGGAAAGGAAGCATCCCTCAGCGTATCACACGCAAGAGAGGAAAGAAAGCATCTCTCAGCGTATCACACAAAAGGAGGCATCTCTCAGCATATCACACGTAAGAGAGGAAAGGAAGTATCTCTCAGCGTACCACATGCAAGAGAGGAAAGAAATCCAAACGCGGGAGGAGAAAGGTATCAGTCAAACTGAACCGGAACTTCTCTGAATGAACAACAGATACAATACTGTACATAAATGAGAAAGAAATTGATAGGTATAATGCAATACAATGCATGATGTTTGAGGAATGCAGTAAATAGACAAAGCGGTGCTTTAGAAAACACCTCAAGAGATGAGTGGCGGTGAGCTGCTCTACTCTGACGGGGATCCCCCCTTTGTGTTCTTCGAACTCTTACCTTCAACTCACAGTTCAAAGGTTCTGAATCACTAACAAGGAGCAGCATCTGCTGAGGAAACCACGGATGCCGCTTTTCTTCCTGATCATACTCACAACTTTCCCTATTCTTCAACGGGGTGACAGACTAGGTTGGATCAGTATCCAGAATCGAGATACATACTTGCTACCTCAACCTGTGGGGCTTCCACACGGATTTCATGCCGGGGAGACACCCCTGGGTATTTAATCCAAACTTTAGTCTCGAAAATTTCAAACCTTTATGTTCTAGGCAACAGCCATTCGAACTCTAGTTTCCACCTCGCAATTGATCTACTAGGAACTCATTGCAAACACACCCAAGGTACCTTTGACAGGAACGATGCTCAAGGAGAGCATTTCTAATCGCTGATTCTGGCACTGAAACCATCAACCCAGTATTTGATTCACTTTGAACACCCAATTCGTACAGCACACTGTTCATTCTGAACACACAGCCCATAACACAATACTCTATTTCTCTGAACACACAGCCTATTCTGAGCACTACTCATTCTGAACACACAGCCCATAACCCAGTACTCTGTTTCTCTGAACACACAGCCCATTCTGAGCACACTGTTCAATCTAAAAATACGGGATGCAATAACGGGACTTGCAGATGTTGAGACACACTCTGATGCCCGACATTTTCCCCTTTTTCTTCTGCTTCACAGTATGGAACCCATATAGGTTCAGATAGGCCCTAGTTCTACTGTTCCGACGTGACCTGGGTTGAACCCTGCGGTTTTATAAAAGAACGAATCATGTTTTGCACATATGTGGAGAACGGTACAGCACTCTGAGTACGAAACAATTTATATTTTTGAAATTGAAATGAGAGTTCTTAACCGGGTATTGAGCCTACGACTGAACATAGCGCACCACGACTCAACAAAGGAAAACAAAAGGTGAACAACCTAAACACATCGAGAAACACTCGAGACAACTCAAAACAAGAATCGAGACAAAACAAAAGACACGACACTCAGACGTGCATAGGGAGCCTGTTTCTCTGGGCATTGTTTCCTATCCTTTCTCATTTGTGGTTCTCACATCACTCAGCCCTCAGGCTCTGTTTTTCTGAAAAAGACCTTTTCTCACTTTTTCTCTCGGCGCGCATCTCTCTATTCTTCAATCTCTCATTTTTAATCCCTTCTCCCTGGGTGATTAATGGATAAACAAGATATTGGGGGCTTCTACCCCTAGCATTTTGCTAGATTCTTCTTCTTCTGCTCACAACAGCGAACTCCCCCCACAGAGGGGTCGCGCTACAACTAGGTGTGTATCCAATCTGCAACTGACATTGGTTGACGATGCTTTGCTGGGGAGTTTGGACATGGTCAGATCTGTCCAGACGAGGGAGTGGAATATCTTGATCCAATCCAGTTCGTGCTTCGCACTTGGCTTGATACTTCGTTGCTTGGAGGATGATGAGAGCTTTCAGCCCTTTGCTGTTAGCTTCAGTTTTGCCCTTTCTGGCGAATACGGTGCCCTTTTGGGCAAGTAGAGTGCCTTTTCTGGCAAGTATGTTGGCAATGGGGAAAAGACAGAACACCTGACTCAACTGTGCCCTTAATTCCTCATTTTGACCATTTTTTGTTTTGGCTTTCTACTAAAACAATTTTGACCAATATAAGAGTTAGATTAACATGTTTGTTCGACTTTTTGATTTAAAATCATGCAAGTTAGATTATGAACACTAAAAATTTTCCTTTTTGGGTCCAAGATATGGCTCAGTTTTGGAAAAATGGAATAATTTTCAAGAGAATTAGTCAGCGTCAGTAAAAATTCTCAAAAAAAAAAAAAGCTGTTTTTGCAAATGGCCACTGCTCAATGAGCGCGAAACCTACTCTTGAGATGCACAACCTGGAAT
Source organism: Camellia sinensis (assembly GCF_055761805.1). NCBI lineage: Eukaryota > Viridiplantae > Streptophyta > Magnoliopsida > Ericales > Theaceae > Camellia > Camellia sinensis. Next base: position 114,532,398 of record NC_138969.1, on the reverse strand, counting down.
CGGAAGCAATGGAAAATTGCCCCTTGTCTGAACAGCACTATATGACAATGGAAAATTGCCCATTGTTTGAATTGCACTGCAGCACACTGTATGGCAACAGAAAGTTGCCCCTTGTTTGAATAGTACCGCAGCACACTGTAGCTAGTTCTCAAAGTGGTGACCACAACCGAATTCTTGGATACAGAGAAGACAAAGATGGTCAGAACCATTATATGGACACATTCAATATGGCGGTGTTTATAGCTAGACTTTAGAATGAAGTTGCCTACGTATCCCAAACATGGGAATCAAGCCTTACGTAGTTCCGGTTAAGGTACACTCGGGTATTTAACCCCTCCTTTTGTGCTCAAACTTTTGCCAAGGCCACCCTTCAGGGTTTTCAACCTTGCGAGCTTTGTTTTTCTTTTCTATTCATTTCTTTTCTTCTTTTGTTTCATTCTTTGTATTTTTTCTTTTTTTCATTCTTTGTATTTTTTCTTTTTTTTTTGTGTTCTTTTTCTTGCTCTAACTTTTGCCTGGGTCGCCCTTCCGGGTTTTTGGGCAAGCGAGCCTCTCAAGGGTAAAAGTGTAGCTTTGTCCATGTTAAATGGTTTTAGGATCTCGAAGCCATCTGAATCCAGGAGAATGGCTGCTGTTTGCTGACGATGTAGGAGTCCATCCAATGGGGGTTGAATTGTCCTCAATGTTGTGGATAGGAACTCCGTTGTCCTTCAACAATATTTTCTTCTTTCCTCCTTTCTGGGATTTGGCATTCCTGCCTATCTTCATTGGCTTTGAGAAATGTCCCGATTATTGATTCTTTGAGCACATCGGACATCTTTGCCCCTAGTTTGAGGGGTGCCTCTGATCTAGCTTTGCAAACTAGATCGAGGGGTTCAAGGTTTTGAAAACAAAAGGGGTCAAGCCTCATGGCTGAGAGGAATCCTAAGCTGCACAATCTCAAGAGCGATTCCACACAGGTCTTCACAGGATCGCACAAAACATTTTTTGAAATCTTTTAAGAAAGCGACAAATCGCTCATGCTGAAGACAGTGTAGAACCAATCTAGATCCAGCCAGGATCCTTCTCAGTACCCACATTAACAAACATGATTTCATTCATTAAGGGCTTAGCATGCCTCTCTTTCTCTCAATTGATCAAATTTTGCAAAACCCGAGGAATTCCTTCCGCTTTGTTTTCATCACAATGTTCAAAAAAAGTTTTGAAAAACCTAGGTCAATACAACAATTTCAAGGCACAGAAGAGCAAGTGAACAGCACTGCTGTTTCATTCAAGTTTGCTGGCACAACAGGCTCAAAGCAGAAACAAGCACAAAAGCATGAAAACCACAGTTGTTTCATTCAGATCTTCTAGTGTAACTAGCTCCACGGCGGAAACAGACTCAAAAAAAAAGTGAAAAGACAAACACAAAATAGAATAGTGATATCTGAGGTAACGCCCCCAGAATAACTCGACTCCTATGCAACAGGACTGACTCGATATAACAAGTCAGACCCAACTGACATAGTACAAAAAGACAGACTATATACAAGACAACAAAACTGACTGAATACCCAAGTCAGAAAGTAAAAAAACTAGCATTCGCAAATGCTCAAAATAGTGCGTGCCATACGCCACATCTGAAGTAAACTGAGTGCTGCCCGTAGGTGGTTCATCCCCTGATCACATCACATTATCCTCCAGGTTCACTGATCCAGTGTCAATAGAATTTGCTGAGCTTGGTGGGAGGACAACCCCGTTGTCAAACAAGTCCTGTACTTCATGGCAAAGACGGAAGCAATTGTCGGTGCTATGACCAGTTTGTTGATTGTACGCACAATACTGAGTAGCGTCATGACTTGATGGAAGACGACTAGGGAGAGGCCGAGGCCCGAGGGGTTTGAGATGCCCTTTTTCAGCGAGGATTTGAAGAGCCTTGGACAAAGGCATATAGAGGGCATGGAAGACCCTGCGACCTCGGGGTAGATACTTTGAGGTTTCTGGACTTTTGCTAGACGCACTAGCAAAGTGGTCGGCAGGTGCTGATTTGGTTTTCTGATCTTTCTCGGATATAGAATTAGGGTTAAGAGGAACGGCTCTGGCATGACGGTCTTTCTCCCGATTTTTCCCTTTGCTTGAACTGCCCTTGTTCTGAGTGACGAAAGTGTCATCCACAGTTTTTGCAGCAATTGCGAGCACTTGTTGTTTGTTCAGCCCTCTGGCTTTCAAAGCCTCAACAGCCTGCATAAGTTGTTCATAGGGATCAGTGTCCGCCCCCATCTTATTCTTACTGCTCGCCTCAGCTTGGTTGAAGGTTTGCGTTGCTATATCAGTGCGAAGTCCTGTTGTTGACAACATGTCATTGCCGAAAGTTGGGATGGCTTCAGGTTGACTGAGTTGAATTACAATTCGCCCCAATAGTGGAGTCATTTCCGGCATGAAGTTCTCGGCATGTGACATGGTCGACAGTGGAGCCGATATTCCGTAGGCCAGATCAGCAATAGATCTCTGAAGATCACCGATCATTCCCATCAGCTCAAAAGTGGTGGGTTCACAAGTTTGAAATAATTGAGGTTCCCAGATTGGATGTGCGGCAGGTGACCTGGGCAGACGTTGCATCTCAACATCGGCCTCACCGTGCATGGTGATTTCCTGGTTTAATGCTACTACCATAACCACAATTTCTTTTGAATTTTGTGTCATCATGAGTTTGTTGAACTAAACGGAGGTGATGTGACTGGTGGCTTACGGATCTGATGAACTGGTGAGCCTTGACTGGTCCTTTTCTGCCTTGCCTTAGCGAAGGAGAACACTTGTTGCTCTCAACCGAATCTATGAACTAAAAGAGAAAACATGCAGCATCTCACCCCAATTTCACCAGAATAGACGTAAGCATAGCTAAATAATTGTATTCGACCACTGATCACTGTTCCCCAAATTACTGCCCTAAAACTAAATCTAATACCCGCAGATATAACAGATTCTCAAAATACTGATGCCCGCAAGCCTGATACTCAGACTTGCAAACTGACACGTCCATTCCCCTGCAGAGGCACACTCTAAAAGAACATAATCAAGAAAATGATAGCCAAAACACCCCTATGTTGGGGTAGGGTTTCCCTGTCCTATTTTGTCTGGAGCTAGGGTTTCGCTACGCACATAGCAGTTTCAAACAACCTACAATCGAGTAAACAACCTGTCCTACTTTTGAATAGTCACTATGGTTTCCGATATGCACTAGGTCGAATGGTCAAAAGAGGGTGCCTCAGTGAAAGCTGAGGTTTGTGTTCCCGTCGTGGTAGACCCCGCAACCGCTCAGCCTTATGGCATGCTTCTCAAAGCAATCCCTCTGACAATCCGTTCAGGAATAGCATACGGCAAACACGGTGTCCTAGGCGCACCAATGCAAATGCAATGCAAAAAAGCACATAAGTATAGTCAAAACAAGATATCATGAGTTCGAGTCAAGTTCTTAAATTCCCCAACGAAGTCGCCAGAAACTATAGACGCGTCTTTGGGCGTCATGCTACAGTTTGGACTCAAATGTCACGGTTCTTAATCTGATCTCGCAAAGTGAAATACAAGACTGATAAATCACCAGAGAGTCCAAATCCGGCAAATCGTTTTGGAAAACTGATTTTTAAGAAAGAAGTGCCAAATATGGACTGCTTTGCCAGATACAAAGTCGCCACCTAAATATTTTATTTTAGGGAAATTTCGAAAACCTTGACTCGTGCCTAAGGCCACGTGTTCGTCATCACCAAAGTTGCCTTGGCTTAGGAACTTGGGTACGATTGGGGAAGGTCATCTATGAGCACCCCCGCTCGTCCGATCAAAGATTGGCCTTTACTAAGCATGACATCTTGTTTTTGAAAACACATGTGCTCTTATTCCGGTTAATTAGCTAGAATTACTACATGATGCGCACAACAAAACAAGTATAGAGTAGATCCCCAAATTTGGAACAAAACATCACATATCCGTTTGTTTGGAAGTGGTTTGAAGTTTGCTACTCGCAAGTAGACTAAAATACAGATTTCAATGAATTGTTCCAATTCAAGTGATCCAACCTTCACACACAGGCATTCAGGCAGTCATATCATATAAGCAATTAGCCTCATGGCAAGCATGTTGTCATTCACACATGCAGTATTCTAAAGCATAAACACTCACAGTGTACTCCGTGCCAAAACAAGATACTAGTTAGAAATCATGCATGATCCTAGTTCATGTTAAAATGGCTAATGCATCGCATGCAAAGTGCAACTAAAATTGGTTCGGCTAATCTAAAATGGCATATTAGATGCGACAATTAGATACATGTATTCAACTTGGAATTGAAATACAATGCAGTTAGTATGATGCGTCGAGCCCGGTGCAAGCAATACAGATGAATGCTGCAAACATGCATAGCATAAGAATGCTAATTGGAATATGCACTAGAACTAACCATCATAAGCGGTTAAGTAAAAGGGAGAAAGAAATGGGGGTTGGAAGACATGCATCACACACACGCACGCTTATTACAACAATTGGCCCTCTCGACGGAGGGACCGAAAGAATAATACAAATCATCTAATTAACTGACTAATAAGCTAATTTATTATTAAACTACCCTTAACTAATTAAAAAAAATAATTAAGCTATGAAAACCGTAAAACAGCCTCGGAAGAGGGACGAATGCATGCTCGGATGGCTTCGCTCGAAAATCCATTGTCATGCTTCATGTTGCCTCTATTTGCACTGCTCCGTACCTCTGAAAAATGTGCCAACTTCTGTGACACTTCTGAACCACCTTGGGGGAATTCTGAGAGGTCATCGACCAAAAGATAAGGCCATCGGCCGTGGGAAATTGGTCATCGACCAAACATAAGGCTATCGGCCAAGTGTTTGTTGCCGATCGGCACTAAATGTGGTCGATCGACCATCTCTTCCTGTGAAAAGCTCCTATTGCTGCAGCAGAGGACAAATAGAGCATGGCAATACATTTACAAGACAATGTTTGCACAACTACACGCCTTATCATGTCTAAGACTCAAAGGAGTGTAGTTCTTGACCCTCGGACCATCAATCACGCATTTCAATGCATGATGGCCAAAGGAGACAACTGTGCAATTCAATATCAAATGAAATGCACAAAACACAAAAGGGGCCCCAGCCTCTATCATGTTTGATCAAGAGGCAAAGGAATGCACACACAATGCAATGCAACCTAAGCATGCAAGCAAGCATGCAAGCCACTCAAGCATGCAACAAGTATGCAACTAGATCATACAATGCATCTAATATGCAATAGGCATACAACCTAAATATGGAAACATGCATAGCATGCAACAACATGCAAAATGAAGCAAGCATGCAACAACATGCAAGACAAGCATGCAACAACATGCAAAGATGGACTTAAACTAAAGTGGACAGCTCTTGAACATGCCCAAATCAGTGGCCAAAGTGCTAAGAAATGATAGACAAAAACACATACAAACATGCACGTGTGATGGCCTATCACCTAGGCATAGGAGGGAAACTTTCAAGAGCACTTAAAAGAGGACAAACATGGACATGTGACACATATTGTAAGCTCTAAAATCATGTTAGGAAAGCTGCCAAACCAACCAAACAAAACAAGCAAATCATGCAAGAAGGCTCAAGGCATAAGGCTAGCCAAGGGGTTCAAACCAAGGCCATGCAAAACATGAAGCAAATGGCAAGTATAATCCAAAACAGTCCTAGATCATGCCAAAATGAGCGTAAAACATGCAAGGACCAAAGCCAAAATATGCTAGAACAAAGAGCCAAAGCATGAGGCATACAAGGCTACAAAAGAGGTGTTACACTACACCTATCAAAACCAAACATGCCCTGACTTGAGCAATGAAAAACAGAGTTATGGCATGGTAAAACAAGAACAAAAACCCACTTAGATGGCATCCCAAAGACCTAAACATGATGACACACACAATGACCCATTCATGAGGCATAAAACATCAACTCTTTAAAGCATTAAAGGAGTGATAAGTGCAAGTATATGAGCATACTATATGGACTGAAATAACATAACAAGTGATGCCAAATCACTGAAATGGCCCAAGTAAAGCATGCTAGTGACTTGGACACTCAAAGCTAACAAGCTAGATTGCCTTAGGGCTATACAAAGCATAGCATATATGACCAAAACAACACAAATCAGACCTTAAACATGGTAAAACATGAACAAAGTCTTCTCAGAGCTAAGCCAAAAGCATGCTAAAATGATATGTTAAAGCATGAGACACATTTGGCTATTTCATGGAAATGCACTACAAGTACATGGAGCATGCAAGGAGCTATTAAACCAAACCCTAACAGAGGTATGATATGGTAAAACAAGACTAAGAACATGCTGAAATGGACAAAACATAGGCTAGAATGACATGCTACTTCATGAAGCATACAAAACTAGTGTGTGTGATTTACACTACAAGTGTATAAACCATGTATGGAACGACCAAGACAAGCAAAAATAGTGGTGACCCTCAGCAAAATAGCCCCAAATATATGCTAAAATGTGGCCAACATGAACTTTAACAAACATGCTCACACATGAGGCATATTAAGGCAAATATTGAAAACAAAAGGAGATTGACCCTCTCCTTTTTGGGACCTTAAAGCACCATCCCCACCACTGAAATCCCTCTGGATTTCAGTGGTGGGAAGGCCAAAACAAGGTGATCCCAAGGCTTAAAAAGAAGGCACAAGAATAAGGCCAACCAAGGCCTAAGAGGGGGTAAACAGCCCCAAACCAAGAAGTGACCTTAAACAAAGGTCTAAAGAATCAAAAATCAAAACTTATTGTAGTTTAGAGTTAAGCTTAAAACAATAAGCAAGAACGTCTAAAAGCTTAAGCAAGAATGGGGGTTTAAAAGCAAGAATGCTCACCCTTTAAGAACACTTTCAAGAACACCACTCCAGCAACTTTCTCTGATCAAAATCACCTCAAGAACCCTAACACCAACTCCCTAGCACCTCAGCAACCAAGGATGGTGTATTGCTAGGTGTTTGTGTGCAATAGTGAGGACAAAACATCCTTTAGAGCATAAAAACACACACAAAGATGTAAAGAGAAGGAAATATAGAGATAGATAGATACAACTTCTCTAACCCTATTTTTCAGAACCTCTGAGAAGGGAGGAGGAGCTCCCTTCTTATAGAATTCAATTTCAAAGCTTCTTGGAGAAGCTAAGCCGAGGGGCAAATCCCTCCATACACTCCATACACATGTATGGAGGGGGTGAATTGTGCATGCCAGCTGTGACAGCTGGCATAAAATATCTGTATAAAGCAGATGAACACGATTCGGCCAGAAAACATGGCCGATCGACCAACATAAGGGCCAACCGACCAAAAAGAGTGCCGATCGGCCAACACTTTTGGCCGATGGCAAGAAAACAAGGCCGATTGCTTCATGCCATGGCCGACGGGTTGAGGGGATGGCCAACAAGCCACCCTCTTCCCTAAGGAGCAAAAACACAAGTCCTTGGTCCACAACCAAGCACAAAACAGACAAGTTGAGAGATCTTGAGGCAAGGTGAGCGGCCGAGACCTCCGAGAACTCAAAACGAACATGAACATGGATGATCATGGATGAACTCAAAATTATTCCTTTTTTGGGTCCAAGAAATGGTCCAGTTTTGGAAAAATGGAATAATTTTCGAGAGAATTAGTCAACCTCAGTAAAAATCCTCAAAATTGTTTTTGTAAATGGCCACTGCTCGACTAACACGAAATCCACTCTCGAGATGCACAACCTTAGATTTGAATTTGATTTGTCTTGCAGCTGAATCTTCTAACAAAGTTGGAGAACTGATTTTGAACGAAGATGAGCCAATTTGCAGGTGGATAAGATAGCTGAGTTTGAACAAGGATAAGCCAATCAACATGGATGAGCCAAGCAGGCTAAAAATGATTAGGGCCGAACTTCAGGATGAAGTTTCCTACGTATCCCAAACATGGGAATCAAGCCTGACGTAGTTCCGGGGTTGAGGTTCACTCGGGTGTTGACACTCTCCTTTTGTGCTCCAACTTTTGTCAAGGCCGCCCTTCCAGGTTTTCAACCTTGTGAGGTCTGCTTTTCTTTTCATTTTTCATTTCTTTTCATCTTTTCTTTTTCTTTTCATTCTTTTCTTTTCTTTTCATCTTTTCTTTTTTGTTCTTTTTTCATTTTTGTTCTTTTTCTTCTTTTTCTCTACTCTATCTTTTGCCTGGGTCGCCCTTCTGAGTTTTTAGCCCAGCGAGCCCCTCAAGGATAAAAGAATTTTAACTTGTCCATGTTGACTGGTCGTAGGATCTCGAAGCCATCTAAATCCAGGAGAATGGCTGTTGTTCGTTGATGATGTAGGAGTCCATCCAATCGGGTCTAAATTGCCCCTAGTGTTATGGTTAGGAACTCGATTGTCCTTCAACAATATTTTCTTCTTCCAACTGTTGGAATTTGGCTTTCTTGCCAATCTTCATTCGTTTGCAGAATGATCCAACTTTTGAATCTTTGAGCACATCTGACATTTTTGCCCCTAGTTCAGGAGATGCTTCAAATCGGACCTGGCGGTCCTCTTTTGATGTCATACGACCTTATTGCCCCTAGTTCATGGGCCATTTCAAATCTGGCCATGCAAGCCTCACATTGTGGTTGACTGTTGAACATTCTGAATCCAAGTTCAAGGTTTGAGAGCAAGGGGGCCGAGTCTCCAGGCCGAGAGTGATCCTATGCAGCACAATCTCAAGAACGATTCCACACAGGTCTTCGCAGGACCACGGAAAACATTTTTGGAAATCTTTTAAAAAAACGACTAGTCACTCGGAAAGACAGTGTAGAACTAATCTGGACTAAGCCAGGATCTTTCTCAGTACACACATTAACAAACATAATCTCATTCATTAAGGGTTTAGCACGCCTCTCTTTCTCTCAATTGATCAAATTTTTGCAAATCCCAAGGAATTCCTCCCTCTTTGTTTTTATCAGAGTGTTAGAAAAGTTTTTGAAAAACTTAGGTCAGTGCAATGATTTAAAGGCACAGAAAAGTAGGTGAAAAACACTACTGTTTCATTCAAATTTGCTGGCACAACTGGCTTCAAGGCAGAAACAGACTCAAAAGAAAGAGTGTAAAGAAAAACACAAAATAAGCAAGTAATATCCGAGGTAACACCCCCGAAATCCCCTGATTCTGACACAACAAGACTGACTCGATACAACAAAACAGACTCAACTGACTCAGTACAAAATGACTGACTCAATACAACACAATAAGACTGACCCAATACCCAAGTCAGAAAGTAAAATAAATAGCATTCGCAAAATGCTCAAAACAGTGTGTGCCATCCACCACATCTAGAGTAAACTGAGCACCGACAATAGGTGGTTCATCCCCCGATCACATGATCACATTATCCCCCAAGTTCATCGATATGGTGCCAATAGACTTTGCAGGACCTGGTGTGACCATGACCTCTTTATCAATTAGATCTTGTAGTTCATGACAAAGACGAAAACACATGTCAGTGTCATGGCCGGCTTGTTGATGGAATGCACAGTACTTAGCTGGGTTGTATGAGAGAGGAAGTTTATTCGGTAATGTCCACGGCTCCAGGGGTTTTAGATGCCCCTTTCTGATCAGGATCCTCAGGGCCACTGACAGAGACATGTACAGTGGAGTGAACACCCTTTGGCCCCGAGGTGGGTATTTGGCAGGTTATGAGCTGGTTGTGTTGGATGTACCAGTGAAAGGGTCGGCAGGTGTTGACTGGGTTTGCCGATCTCTTTCGAGTGTAGGATTGGAGCTGAAAGGGGTGTTTCTGGTACGAGATCCCTTGTCCCGGCTTGCCCCTTGATTCAAACTACTCCCAACTTGAGTGGCAAAAGTGTCATCTATAGTTTTTGCAACCACTGCAAGCACTTACGGTTTGTTCAGTCCTTCAGCCTTGAAAGCCTTGACAGCCCACTGAAGATGTTCTCTTGCCATTTGCTGCCACTTTACCAAGGGCTTGGGTTGCTATATCAAAGTAGAGCTCAGTTGTTGCCGAGATACCACCACCTAGATCTGAGATGGCTTCAAGATGGCCCTTTTCAATTGCCGCTTGCCCCAAGATTGGAGAACCTTTTGGCATGAAATTTCTGGCCTACGATGTGGTCGATGACGGAACCAATATCCCAAAGGCCAGATCTACCACAGTTCTCTAAAGATCTTCAATCATGCTCACTAGCTCAGAAGTAGTGGGTTCAGGGGTTTGAGATGATTGGTGTTCGAGTGCACCCATCATGCATAAGTCCATGCTTTCTGGAATGAACGCCTCAGGCTTAGGTAGATGGGTCAGGGTGATGTATATGTTGGGGTCGTAAGGAACGACCAGTGTGTAGATTAGATTGAGATGTAAAGTGACGGGTCAGTGGTGGCCCGAGGTCCTTTTGGTGGAGCTATGGTCTCTTCATCAATAAGATCCTGAATCTTATGATGAAGGCAGATGCAACGGTTCGTATCATGACCGTGTTGTTGATGATAGGCACAGTATTTAGCTGGGTCATATCTTGGCGGAAGAGGATTTGGAAAGGGTTAAGGTTCTAGGAGCTCTAGCTACCCTTCTTTTCACAGCATTTTCAAAGCTTGAGAGAGACTCACGTAAAGAGGATGGAAATTTTGGGCTTGGGGCCGAGTTGAAGTGGTTGATTTTTGGCCATTGAGGGAAGTGGTGATAGTGTCTACTTCTAAGCATTTCGCAGTTGTGCTACCATCAGTAGCAGCATTAGAACTGCGAGTAACATTCTTCTTCAAAGGCTCATTATCTTCTGCAAAGATCCCCTATCTGATGGCATCCTCGATTTGAACCCCTATTTCATGAACGTATGGAAAGGTAAACAGAGGTAGAACAATCATCCTTTGCAGCAACTTGCCATGCAGATTCTGAGCAATCATCCTGATCTGATCTTTACCAGAAAGCCTTGTAGTCATCATCGAGGCCTTCGCTCTCCATCTCGTCACGAACTCCCAGAAACCTTCCTTTGGCTCTTGGTGGGTGACTTTGAGATCACGAGTTGTGACCTCGATCTATGTGTTGTAGGAGTATTGAGCAATAAAGGTCTCAGCCAGCTCTTCCCAATTCTATTTCAGAGAGTTCTCTAATTTCGCATACTAGATTGCGGCTATCCTAGACATGGTTTGGCTGAAGAGAGACAACTTCTAGGCTGGGGTCAAACCCATTGGCCTCAAGATATCAGAAAATAGGTAAAGGTGCGCCATTGGATCTCCAGAGCCATCGAAGTGGTCGATATGCAACATTTTGAACCGCTCCGGTAAGGTAACTGCAGATTCAGTATACCCGTCATCTAAATCTGGGATGGTGTTCACTCTTTGTGCCCGTTTGAATAAATTCTCCAGTTTATTAACCTTGAGGGCAGTTGGGTCAACCTCCAATTCAAACGGAGCTTCGTTTTGATGGACAGGAGCTTTAGAGACCTGTTCTGGAATTGACGTCGCCGAATTACCCTGAGTCTCATGGACATTAGCAGTACAGGCAGTGGCTCCAGGTGTCGGGTTACCCATGGGAGGTGCGTGAGATGTAGAAGCCACGGCCGGTTGTGGCTGTTGTTGTTGTACCCGAGTTATCACTTCGGCCTGACGAGCCATGACTTCAACCTCTATTGCAGTGCCTCGATTGTCTGTTACAAGTGCTGTATCTGTTCTTCCACACTGGCTGGATGATACTGAGCCATGGGAATGGGTGATTGATCTCGTGCTGAGCTGAATGCAGAAAACTATTCCCAAACCATACTTGACCCGGGTGAACTGTGTTGTGACTGCTGTAGAAACTGCACTGGTCAATTCTGCCTGAACCTCCTTCGTCTTGTAACCGATGGGGGTGAAGTAAACATAGGTTGCTTCTGAACCAATTCTGACCTGACAAAGTCTATCAACACAAGTCCAATGTACCCGGGGGATATTGGAGCCTTCTGAAGCTATGATTCCAAGACTACCTTGCAAAAGAGAAAACATACCGCACCTCAGCCTGGTTTCACTAGAATGGATATGAGCATAGCTGAATGACTGCTCTCTACTGAATTCTGCTCCAAAATTAGATACCAGACTAGCAACTAATATGCACATCCCTGTATAGTTTCACTGTAAAGCACATACCAATTAAAGAGAGCCAAAACACCCCTATGATGGGGTAGGGTTGCCCTGTCCTAGTTTCGTCAGGAGCACGCGTGCGGTTTCAAACAACCTACATTTAGGTAAGCAATATGTCCTAGTTTGGAATAGTCTCTAAGGCTTCCGATATGCACTAGGTCAAATGGTCAAAAAGGGTGCCTTGGCAAAGCCAAGGTTTGTGTTTCCATCGTGGCAGAGCCCATAACCGATCAGCCTTATGGCACGCTTTTCCAAGTAAGCCTCCGGCAAACCATTCAGGAATAGCAGATGGCAAACACTGTGACTTAGACACACCTATGCAAATATAATGCAAAGAATCACATAAATGAAGATAAAACAACATATCATAAGTTTTGAGTCAAGTTCCCTAAATCCCCAACAGAGTCGCCAGAAACTGTAAACCGCCCGAACTCTCTCCTCGCGGCCCCCCCTTCTGGAGAGGGCGTGAATTGGGTTCTAGCTACTGCAGTTTGGACTCCTGTCACGGTTCTGAATCTAATCTCACAAAGTGCAATGTAAGACCGATAAATCACCAAAGAGTCCAAATCAGACAAATCGTTTTAAAAAATTGATTTTAATCAAAAAACACCAAACATGGACTGCTTTGCCAGATTTCAGAGTCACCACCTAAATATTTTATTTTGGGAAATTTAGGAAACCCTGACTCGTGCCTAAGGCCACGTGTCCGTCATCACCAAAGTTGCCTCGGCTCAGGAACTTGCGTACGAGAAGGGAAGGTCCTGAAATGAGCACCCACGCTCGCCCGATCAAAGGATCGGCCTCTACTAAGCATGATATGTCATTTTTATAAACACATGTATTCTTATTCCGGTTATTTAGCTAACTTACTACGTGATGTGCACAGTACACAAGTATAGACTCAATCGCGAGAATTGGAACAAAACAATTCATGTTTGTTTTTCGAAAATGGTTTGAAAGTGCTACTCGCAAGTAGGCTAAAGCGCTGATGTTGCCACCCTCAAGTGGGCTTATGACATGATGATTTGCCCCCCTCAAGTGGGCTTATGACATGATGATTTGCCACCCTCAAGTGGGCTTAAAACATACATTTGATTAATTGTCCCAATTCACGCAACAATGCCTTCATCTACAGGCATTCATGTAGTTATAGCAATTAAGCAAATAGCCTCATGGCAAGCAAGCTGACATGGCAACACTCACACTCATGCAAGTATGCTAAAGCGTAAACACTTATAGTGTACTCCGAGCCAAAACAGAAAACTAGTTAGAAATCATGCATGATCCTAACTATACAGAATGCCTAATGCAACATATGCAATAATGCAGCTAAATGGGCTCGGCTATCTAAGATGGCATGTGAATGCAATTTGATACACGTATTCAAATAGGTATTGAAATACGATGCAGTTTGAATGATATGCCGAGCCCCGGTGCATGCAAGACAAATGAATGATGCACGCCTGTAAAGAATAAGGTATGCTAATCAAAATATGCCCTAATCTAACCACCGAAAGCGGATAAATAAAAGGGAGAAAGACGTGGGCTTGGAAGACATGCACACACACACGCACCCTTATTGCAACATTTGCCCTCTCAACGAAGGGTCCGAATAATAAGCTGAGCTATGCTAAGCTACTTATTACAAAATAACTAATTAACTACTCTGGCTAATTAATTAATTACAAAAAAAGACTAAGCTAATGAACTAATTAGCTAAACAATTTAAATGAATGGCCTCGGGAAGCGAGGGATGCATGCATGCTCGGTTGGCGTCGTCCCGAAAATCTGTCACTTTGCCACCGGTTGCCTCTGTTTGCATTCGCCTTGATCCCTGAACACCAAACCAATCTCCAGGCTGTTTCTGCTCCAGAACCAAAAATACTTTTGACCACCTTTGAGCCTGAGAACTGTCGGCCACTTAAGGAGGCTGTAGGCCACTTAAAGTGGCCAGTCGACCACTTCTTATGGCCGGTCGGCTACTTGCTCTGGCCGGTCTGCCACTTGCTCCTACACACTCCAATTTTGTTGCAAACAAAGTACAATAGAGGCAGAGCAAGGTATTTGCAGGGTATGTGTGTACAACCACCCTCCTTATCATTTCTCAAGCTCAAAGGAGTGTGGTACTCGACTCTCGGGACACCAACCGAGCATCGTAATGCACGATTGTGGAGAAGCCAAGTTTGTACAAGTTAATGAATGCACAAATAGACTCGATGAGCCTCCACCCTATCATACACGATCAAGGTGTTGGTGACCAAGAAATGAGGCACGTTTCATCACCTTGAGTATGAAACGCCCCTCGTTTCTCATGTTTGGATTGACGTCTGATCCAAACACATGCAATGCAACACAAACATGTTATCTTGGCATGTTTTACTTTGATTCATTTTGTTTACTTGTTTTAGATTACCGATTAATCCTTTAATCGATTAAGTCCAATGGTGAGAAGTCCTCTAATTGGAAAGACAGACCAAGCCACAAGCGTCTTGAGCATGAAAAAAACATCATGCCGTTGGCTAGTAGAAACCCTCAAGAGAAGGCTAAAACCATTAGGCATGAACACCTCAATTTCATGCTCAAACCAACAAAGGACTTAAGACCACTTCCGAAAGTGATATAACAAATGAAAGATGGAATGCAATGGCACATATTCCAGCACTGAAATAGGATGCTAAATGACATCAAAGCATGAAAATGACGCATTCAAGACATACTCGGAGTCGAAAGCATTGAAGCTAGCAAAGAGCATAACACTATAGTCATACAATACTAAGCCTAAATGACCAAACCAACCCTGGACAGAGGTTAAACATGCCAAAATAGTGGCCTAATCATGTTGAAACTTAGGCTCAAGAAGTAAGGAAAGCATGCTCATTTGATGGCTCACAAACAAGGCACCAAGCTCAACTCTCAAAAAGCACTTAAAGAGTGATTTAAGAGGAAGCATGGCAAAGATATAAGCTCTGAAATTTCATACCAAATGATGCCAAATCACACAAACATCACAAATAAGGCATGTTAGGGGTCTCAAAACACAAGACTAGCAAAGCCAATTACACTATAGCACTACAAGGCAATCCATACATGACCAAGACCACTTGGAACAAAGTTTAAGCATGCTAAATCAAGGCCAAAAGCATGTTAGAGTGTAGCCAAAATAAGCTAGAATGATAAGCCAAATCACCAAGTACACTAGGTTAATGAGCATGATTACACTACAAGTGCAATAACCAAGCAAGAGGTGACCCAACCAACCAAAATCAGAGTTAAAGCATGTTAAATAATGGCCAAAAACATGCTGGAGTGGAACCAAAACATGCTAGAATAATAGGCTAACACATGAATCATACTAGGCTAACAAGTAGGATTACACTACAAGTGCAAAGAGCAAGCAACCAATGATCAAACAAACCAAAAATAGAGTTATGGCAAGTCTAAAAGTCACAAAAATATGCTTGAACAAAGCCACAAAGAAGTAGAAACACATGAACATTTGGTGAGCCATCAACACAAGCAAGCAAGACACGAGGAGAGGGGACCACCCCCTCCTATTTGGGACCTCAAAATAAGTTTTCTACCACTGAAATTCCTTTGGAATTCAGTGGTTAAAGGGCCAGAAAAAGGTTGTTTGAAATGCTTTGAGAGATGGCTCAAAAGGCTTTACAAGCCAAGGAGCAAAGAGGGGGAAACACCCCCTAGCCAAACAAGGCTTAAACCACTAATTTTAGGACTGAAAAACAGAGGTTTTTGTAGTTCAACACCACCCAAAAAAACATCCCCAAAGTAGTCGAAAACTATGGCAAAGCTAGTATGCAAAACAAGCTAAGAGGGATAAGTGATTACCTTTGAAGCACAGCAGGAAAATAGCCACTTTCTTGGGTCAAATGACCTTCCAACAGCCCAAAAATAAGTTCCAAAGGACCTTAGCCCAAAGATATGCAACTTTGGTTAAGGATGCTTAGTCAAACTAGAAGTATTTTTCTACTTCTATGCACAATCTCTACTTGTAGGCACGAAAAGGCAAGAGAAAGAGAAAGTTTAGAGAGAGAGAATTCTATAGAGAGAGGAATTTTTAGTGTGAGAAGCTCCTAAACTTGTTAACGCTTCAAAATGTAGAGAATGGCCTTCATATATAGCAAAAAGAAGAGCCTTGGTCGAAAATATCCATTCTGAAATATCTGAAGCAGTGTGTAACAGCTGTAAAGGAAATATCTGCCAATTCTGGGCTTCCTAGAAATTTCTGGCTGATTGGCCATTTCAACTGGCTGGCAAGGATCATTTCTGGCCGGCACATGGCCGGCATGCTCCATTTGTGGCCAGCACACTCCCATAGGGGCCGGCAGCAAAAACTAACCCCTGGTCCCGACTTCAACCAACCATAACTCCTTCTTGTGTCCAAATTAAAGCCTCAGAGGTAAGCTTTCCAATGGTGGAAGCCTCACATAAAAATTTCAAGTGTGCAGAGAGATATCCCTCTTTTAGTGAAGACTGCTCAGGTTTGGTCCAACCAGATTGATGCCTAACTTCAACCAACCATATCTCTCTCATCTGGCCCGGCTTTAGGAGATTCTTGAATGCAAAATGAAGCCCCAGAAGTATTCTTTCCAATGGTGTTGGCCTCATAGCTGAAATCCAATTGTATAAATGGATAGGCCCAATTTAGCGAGAGTTATTCGACTTTCTCTTAACGATTCATGCCCAACTCCTTCCCCAACTGGGTTTCTTCCCTCCATTCCTCTTTTCTTAAACCTCAAAACCCTAACCAAGATGGTTTAAAGATTTTTTTCAAAGAGTTCACCTCTCTTTCATGCATTTCCACTTTGTCCTTGCTCGGTTTATCAAAAAGCGTAACATTTAACAAAATGCGAGCCTTGAAACATCGTAGGAACATTGTTTCAAAAATATTTTGAAAGAGAGGGTTTTAAGGTCTAAAATCTTTTTGGTCAAAATGGTTTTGGTCCAAAAATGGGGTGTGAGGTTTGGATTTAACGCTCCCCTTGCCTTGAACCTTTGCACTGCACACCTTTCATCACCAAGTAAACAATCAGTGGTGCCTAAGTCCTAAGGGTGGTCAAAAATGAGGTGTCTACACTCCTACTCGAGCACAAGAAAGTCCGCTCGAGCGGAGGACCAAACTTTACATAGCCTGCTCGAGTGCAAGAATCGTCGCTCGAGCAGAGGACCAAAATCTAAATAACACAAGGTTTGAAAACTAAGTAACCAACCTGTTCCAAACACAACCACAACAACCCAAAGACCAATTTCAAAGGTATACAAGGGAAGAAAGGGATAAACAACAATATGAAAGCATTAAACCTGAGTCGGGAACATCACAAGAGTAGGGTGAAAATCGGGATCGCTATAACCTCTCCCCTTAAAGAATTTCATCCCTGAAATTTACAAATTAAGTTTCAAAATCAAGTTTTGCCAATTCTCAAATTGAATACAAATCAATACTCAATGCCATGACCCATCTACCGGTCATTTATTTTCACTGACTCGATTCACAAGTCCCAGATTACAAATGGAATTTACAATTTCTAAAACATTTATAACGTGTAATCAAATCCAAATTTTCATGAGATTTAAACAGTATATACAATGCTTCCAAAAGTGATAAAACACCCATTAATATCCCATATTCTCAAGACATATACAATGCTTGTATAGAATTCATGTTTCCAAAATGCCCATAACGTAGATAATGTTTATACACTTTTCATCATCATGATCGAAATCTCAATACAAAGTTAAACATCAACAAACAAGTCCGGATATTTCTCTCAGACTTCCAATTCACGTTCCCAAGTCACTTCCTCAACCCCGTGATGTTTCCACAAAACTTTAACTAAGGGAATTGTCTTGCCTCGCAAGACTTGGTCCCGCCTATCCAAGACTCTCACCAGTCTCCGGTCTCTCCTCATACGAGGCATCCTCATCTACCTCTAAGTTGGTCCAATCCAACACGTGTGATGGATCTGGCTCATACTTCCGAAGCATAATAATATGAAACACGTCATGCACTCTAGAAAGTTGTGGTGGCAATGCCAAACGGTAAGCAACCTCTCCAATCCACTCAAAGATCTCAAAAGGTCCAATAAACCGAAGGGACAACTTCCCGCTCTTCCCAAATCTCATAAGACCCCGCCTAGGTGATATCTTCAGAAAGACAAGGTCTCCCACCTCAAAAGACAAAGGTCTCCTTCTACGGTCGGCGTAACTCTTTTGGCGACTCTAGGTCGTAACCAATCTCTTACGAGTAAGTGAAACTTTCTCTGTCGTTTCCCGAACCAACTCTGGACCCAACAAAGGTACATCACCCACCTCAGCCAACACACTGGAGATCTACATGGTCGGCCATACAAGGCCTCAAACAGTGCCATGCCAATACTCGATTGGAAGCTGTTATTGTAGGAAAACTCCAATAAGGGCAAATGCCTCTCCCATGAACCCTTGAAGTCAAGGACACAACCCCGAAGCATATCCTCAAGGATCTGAATAGTACGCTTGGACTGCCCGTCAGTCTAAGGGTGGTAAGTCGTGCCAAAAGTCAGTCTAGTGCCCAAGGCACTTTGCAAACTCTGCCACAACCAAGTTGTAAAACATAGATCTCTATCCGAAACAATAGTCAAAAGGAACCCATGCAATCTCACTATGTCCCTAATGTACAGAGAGCCAAGAAAATCCACCGAATCACTTACATGCATAGGAATAAATTGCGCCGACTTGGTCAACCAGTCAACTACTACCCAAATGGCATCACTACCCCGTTGAGTCCTCGGAAGGCCCACAAAAAAATCCATCATAACATGCTACTATTTCCACTCAGCTATATGCAAGGGTTGCAACAAACCTGCCGACCTCTGATGTTCGGCCTTCACTTGCTAACAAATAAGGCACTTCAATACAAACACGGCTACATCCTTCTTTATACCCCTCCACCAAAACTGGCAACTCAGATCATGATACATCTTTGTACCTCCCGGATGCACCGTAAGGCGTAAATGGCGAAACTCTTGAAGTACTTTCTCTCAGCAAGACTCTGGCACAAACAAACGACAGTATCTCACACTCTGGTCGAGATACACATTCAAACCCTTCTCTACCTTTCCATTGGAGATCCTCTCTCTGAGGGTTTCTACCTCAAGATCACTCCTCTGTGCTTTTAACATTCTATTCACAGTGTAGATTGAGCAACTACTGAAAACAAAGCCGCAGATTCGACAGACTCACCAAGATACAAGTCGAACTCCCCAAAAGTACCCAGCATCTCCCATTCTCGAATGGCGATACAAGCCATACTGCTAATTGACTTCCTACTCATGGTGTCTACTGCAACATTGGCCTTAACTCAAAATCATAATCTTCTATGAATTCCATCCGCCTTCTCTGCCTCAAATTCAAGTCTTTCTAACAAAATAGATACTTCAGACTCTTATGATCAGAAAATACTTCAAATCTCTCACCATACAGATAATGCCTCCAAATTTTCAAGGCAAATATCACCGCTACTAACTCTAAGTCGTGAGTAGGGTAGTTCCTATCATCTATTTTCAACTGCCCTGAGCCATAGGCCACTACCTTCCCCTCTTGCATCAAAACACAGCCCAAACCTTCCTGTGAAGCATCGCAATACGTTGAATAGCTCAAACCCCTCTCCAGAATAATCAAGACTGAAGTGGTAAGTTTAACCTTAAGGTCTTTGAATGACTTTTCACAAATCTCAGTCCACACAAATTTGATTCCTTTCCTCATCAACCTAGTCAAAGGTGACGCTAGTCTAGAGAAGTCCTTCACAAACTGACAGTAATACCCGGCCAACCCCAAGAAACTATAGATCTCGAAAGCATTCTTAGGTTGTGCCCAATCTTGCACTGCCTCTATCTTCGATGAATCTACAGTCACCCCTTCCCCGGATACCACATGGCCTAAGAATTTAACTTCTCTCAGCCAAATTCACACTTCCCAAACTTAGCATACAGCTTATGGGCTCTAAGCAACCCAAGCACCACTCACAAGTGTTCCTCGTGTTCCTCCTCAGAGGGTGAGTAAATCAAGATGTCATCCACAAAGATGACCACAAAACGATCTAAAAATTCTTGAAAGATTCGGTTCATCAAATCCGTAAACACAGGTGGGGCATTGGTTAGCCCAAAAGGCATCACTAGAAACTTATAATGATCATACCGCGTACGGAATACCGTCTTTGGGATATCCTCCTCTCTCACTCTCAACTGGTGATAACCCGACCTTAGGTCTATCTTAGAGAAGCAACAGGACTCTTTCAATTGATCAAACAGATCATCTATACGAGGCATTGGGTACTTATTCTTACCAATTACCCGGTTCAACTTCTGGTAATCAATACAAAGTCACAATGCTCCATCTTTCTTTTTAGCAAAGAGAGTCGGTGCACCCCAAGGTAAAGTACTAGGGCGAATAAAACCCTTATCTAATAATTCCTAGAGTTGAATCTTCAACTCACTCAACTCAGCGGGTGCAAATCGATACGGTGCCATAGAAATTGGTGTCATACCAGGCACTAGATCAATAGAGAACTCAATCTCTTTATGAGGTGGCAAACTAGTAAGGTCTTCAGGAAAGACATCAGGGTATTCAAAAACCACCCTTGGCAACTCAACCCGGACTTTATCACACTCATTACTTTGAAAGCTAGCAAGAAAACAACTAAGCTCACTTTGCCCATGCGGATAATATATCGGGGATAAGACCCTATCCACCCGGTCCCCTAAGAAATAAAAGCAATCACCACTCAAGGTACATACAGTAACCCTCTGACGGTAGCAATCTATAACAGCCTGGTATGACGATAACTAGCCCATACCCAAAATAACATCAAAGCCAGTCATATCAAGCAAAACAAATGCAAACGGAAGTCGACGACCGGGGACCTCTATGTCACAACGCCGACACCCCTGTTTCAAGATAACCTCACCACCCAAAGGTGACTCTACATAGATAGGAGATGCTAACTGTGCCAACTTCAATCCTAAAATCGATGCAAATGTAGAAGAAATAAAGGAATGGGATGCACCCATATCAATCAACACATTGGCAACTGAATTACAAAACAAGAAGGTACCTCTCACAACAAATGGAACCCGTACAAGATCTGGCACGGTAACAGCATACACGCATCGTATAGGCCTCTGATCTACCTGCTCACCCCTCGGAGCATAAGACTGCTACACTCACTGTGCCAATGAGGCTTCCTGATTGGCCATCAAGGCCTATGCTGACTGTGATGGCTGGTGACTCTGTGCCTACCTCATGCCAGACGCACCAGGTGTGCCACCGAACTATGGGCAAAACCTCTTCAAGTGCCCTGCCTCCCTACATTAATAGCAATTGAGCAGCTGGTGTCTCCCCTAATTCTAGCCCTAAGAACGAGCCGAAGATAATGATGTCCGCTGCCCTCCTCCCCTCTGCAAGCAAGTTGGAGACTTGTGGCCCAACTGACCATATTTGAAACAAGTGATGTCTCCCTAACCACCTCTCCCTGAACTCGAACTCGGCACTGGAAAGGTAGACCTCGAATGTGCTCCATGGGACTGCTGAGGGTTAGAACCCCTCTCCCTCTTACTATGCCCCTAGTTATCCTAACTCCTCCTGGAGCCCCTCATTCTCTCCTCCTCTGCATGCATGATAGCCTCAAGGTGGGTTGTAGCCTCTAGAAGTCACCCATAATCCCTAATCATGGATCCGGCCACTATAAACATGAGTCTGGTCCTAAACTTTTTCTCGAACCCCAAACAATGACATTCTTTAGTCGCCACCAACTCTGGTGCAAACCTAGATAGGCTAGTGAACGTGGCTTCAAACTCAGCCACTAGTGTGTTCAACTGCTTAAGCTGAGAAAATCGATCCCTCAACTTCTTCCTTACTGTGGTGGGAAAGTACTTGTCCTGGAAGGCGTCAACAAAGGCCTCCCAAGTCCCTCCAATGTGCCCTGCTCATAGTTCCACCATTGACTAGCGTCTCTCTTCTGCTGGAAGGACGCCAAGGTCACTCTCAAACCCCCGTCTTCGATGCCGAGCATCTCAAACGTCTTCACCATCTGCTCTAGCCACTCATCAGCCTTCAGTGGCTCCTTGGGATCCCCTAAAAACTTATCTAGATTAGATTGAAAAAGTTCTCTCTTCAGAAACAAAGGCCCTGCATCAGCTACTTGGGCCTAGACTTGATTATCAGCTTTGAGAATGTCCATGGATTGCCGCAATGCTCTGACCATTTCACGGGCTAAGGCGCCCATGGCCTGTTGACCTACTGTCTCGGCCACATTGGCCTGACTGACTCCTTCCTCTTGCACCGGAATTTCATCCAATATAGGCACTATGCCTACAACGCCTACCACCACCACGTCCACATCCTAGCATCCTAATAAAGGTAACGAAAGACATTAGCACATTTACAAATGTACTGAAGCTAATTCACTGACGTCTTAATACAATAAATAACTACAATTCACTCCAGATAAACACGTAATCACATACGAATTTCCTTCCTAGATCATGAGTATCCCACAATGTTGCTAGAGTTCCAATTAGAAACAGCAGTGATCAAGTGCTCTTCTAATAGGACTTCTAGAAACCCATAGACCCAATCAACATCTTAGGAACCAAATCCCATACCCAAATAGTCACAAAAGCAAGTTATCATATAAGCACATATCGTCTATACTTTAAGTCTCTAATAAGCGAGACAAGCCCATGGTGGTACTAACCACTTCCCACTTACCCAAAGTATTGAAACCTGGTACACTCTGAAACCAAGTTGTAACGCCCTCAAATTAATACAAATAAACCCACTCATAAGAGTAATGAACATAATAGAATTAATATATTTTCATTCATCAGAGTTTATATTACAAAAGTTATTACATGCTTCATACATTCATAAATGTTCATCCTGAATTTATAGCATGTAATGTCAATTAATGACAACAAAATAAATGCCCTACGGGCTTACATCTTTCCAAGACATTAACTTGGTTACAACAAAAGGGAGTCATAAGCTCTATACATATAAAGCCCAAGGCTTGAATAAATGTGTAAACACAAAATAACCACACACACACACACACACACACACAAAAAAAAGAGCCTCCAGCCTTAAGGTCCACCCAAGCTATGTCCTTGGCCGAAGGATATCACCAGTACCTGAAAATGGTTTCCCAAGTAGGGTGAGCCAAAGCCTAGTAGAAACAGTCTATCACAATATATGAGGTTTAACTAAGATATAAGTGTCAGGTAAATGTTCAATATTCATGACCAACTTACATTCTTCCCATAACCATTCAATACTAATATTCATATCTCAATCCATTCTCATCTATTTATTTCGAGTTAATTCATTTCATTTCAAGTCATATGACAAATATACATAATTTTCCGTATCCACATAACTGTCATACAAACACTTCAACCTTGCCATTTTTCAGAAATTTCGTCCGCGGGATCAACACCCATGTATACATAAGATTTCGGGACTTTCACCTTGGACACTCCGGCCAACTTAATTCTCAATGGAGTCCGTAGGCGCGCCCTTGGGCCTCATGCTACTAGAGTTCGGACTCAAATGTCACGGTTCTAAATATAATCCCGCAAAGTGCAATGCGAGACTAATAAATCACCAAAGAGTCCAAATTTGGCAAATCGTTTTGGAAAACTGATTTTTAAGAAAGAAATGCCAAACATGGACTGCTTTGCCAGATACAGAGTCGCCACCTAAATATTTTATTTTGGGAGAATTTAGGAAACCCTGACTCGTTGCCTAAGGCCACGTGTCCGTTATCACCAAAGTTGCCTCGGCTCGGGAACTTAGGTACGATTGGGGAAGGTCATCTATGAGCACCTCTGCTCACCTGGTCAAAGATCGGCATGTACTAAGCATGATATCTTGTTTTTGAAAACATATGCGTTCTTATTCCGATTATTAGCTAGAATTTACTATGTGATGCGCACAACACACAAGTATAGACTAGATCGCCTAATTTGGAACAATGCATTGCATTTTCATTTGTTTGAAAATGGTTTGAAGTTTGCTACTCGCGAGTAGGCTAAAATACAGATTTCAATGAATTGTCCCAATTCAAGTAATCCAACCTTCACCCACAGGCATTCAGGCAGTTATATCATATAAGCAGTTAGCCTCATGGCAAGCATGTTGTTATGTTAACATTCACACTCATGCAAGATGCTAAAGCATAAAAGCTTACCTAGTACTCCGAACGAAAATAATAGCTAGTTAGTAATCAATGCATGATCCTAGCTATGTTAAGATGCCTAATGCAACACATGCAAAATGCAACTAGAAATAGGCTCGGCTATCTAAGACGGCATGTGAAATGCAACACTTGATACATGTATTCAACTTGAAATTGAAATACAATGCAGTTAGTATGATGCGCCGAGCCTGGTGCATGCAATACAGATGAATGGATGCAAACATGCGAGCATAAGTATGCTAATCAAAATATGACCTAGAACTAACCATCGTAAGTGGATAAGTAAAAGGGAGAAAGACGTAGGGTTGGAAGACATTCACACACTCACGCACACTTATTACAAAATTTTCCCTCTCAGCGGAGGGTCCAAAAGAATAATACAAATCAATCTAATTAACTAACTAACAAGCTAATTAATTAATTACACAACCAAATTGAAATAAATAACTATTCTATGTTATTAAAACACTGAAATGGCCTCGAGACGAGGGATGAATGCATGCTCGGACGGCTTCACTCGGAAATCCATCGCCATGCTTCATGTTGCCTCTGTTTGCACTGCTCTATACCTCTGAAAATTGTGCCAACTTCTGTGACACTTCTGAACCACCTTGTGGGCATGCTGTGAGGCCATCGGCCAAAAGATGAGGCCATCGGCCAAGGTCAACTGGTCATCGACCACTAATAAGGATCTCGGCCAAATGTTTGTTGCCGATCGGCACTGAACATGGTCGATCGACCATCTCTTCCTGCAGAATGCTGTGTTGCTGCAGCAGAGGACAAACAGAGCATGGCAATACATTTACAAGACATTGTTTGCATGACCACCATCTCTATCATGTCATGAACTCAAGGGAGTGTAGTCCTCGACCCTCGGGCCACCAATCACGCATTTCGATGCATGATGGCCAAAGGAGCCATGTGTACAATTTATATCAAATGAAATGCACACAACATATAAGGGGCCCCAACCTCCATCTTCTATCATGCTTAACCAAGAGGCAAGAGATGCTTGCTTAATGCTATGCAACCTAGGCATGCAAGCAAGCTAATGTAACATGAGCATGCAAACAAGCAATGTGCAATAGGCATACAACCTAAACAAGTAAACATGCAAGGCATGTAACAACAATGCCAATGACAAACAGGCAACAACATGTGAGGCAAACATGTGACAACATGTAAAGGGACAAGTATATTTAGACCAATGTAATACATGCATGATGAACTTAACAAAGTAGCATAGTCATGCAAGCATTACAATGTAATAGGCATGCAACAACAATACCAATGATAAGCATGCAACCACATGGAACGGGATTAGCATGCAAACATGCAAAGCAACTTAACAAAAAGCATGCCAAATGCAATATAACTCAAGCATGCGACAACATGCAATAGGCCAAGTATGCAACAACATGCAAGGCAAACGTGCAACAACATGCGAAAATGGACTTAAACTAATATGGACAGCTCTCAAACATGCCCAAATCAGTGGCCAAAATGCTAAGAAATAAGGGACAAAAGCATATACAAACATGCATGCTAATTGGCCTATCACCTAGGCATGAAGACACAACTCTTAAGCACACTTAAAAGAGTGAAAAGCTTGCAAGTGTGACAACACTACATGCTCTTAAATGATGCCAAATCACACATACAATCATAATCATAGCATGCATAAGACTTAAAGCCTAAGACTAGTAAAGGGACTTGAACCAAAGCTACACAAAACAAAGGGCATATGGCAAGTATAACCCAAAACAGTCCTAAATCATGTCAAGATGAGCCTAAAACATGCAACGGCCAAGGTGAAAACATGCTAAAAATGTGGGTTCAAAACATGGAGCATGCAAGGCTACAAAAGGGATGTTACACTACACCTATCAAAACCAAACATGGTATGATTTAAGCAACCAAAATCAGAATTATGGCATGTTAGAACAAGACCAAAAACACATTGAAATGTCATCCTAGATGCCTAAAGATGGAGGCATACACAATGGTCCATTCATGAGGCATAAGACATCAACTCTTTAAAACATTAAATGAGTGATAAGTGCAAGTGTACAACCATACTATATGGACTGAAATAACATAACAAGTGATGTCAAATCACTTAAATGACACAACTAAAGCATGCTAATGACTTGGACACTCAAAGCTAACGAGCTAGAATGCCTTATGGCTATACAAAGCATGGCATATATGATCAAAACAACACCAAACAGAGCTTAAAAATGTCACAACAAGGCTAAAAGCTTCATGGAGTTGAGCCAAAATCATACTAGAATGACATGTTACAACGTGATGCATATTAAGGCAAATGAGGGGATTGCAAGACAAGTATATGGAGCATGTAAGAGGCCATTAAACCAACCTTAGACAGAGGTAAAAATTGGAAAAATAACACCAAATACTTGCTAAAATGGAGCTAAAACAAGCTAAGCGTACATGCTACCCACATAAGCCATTTATGCAAGCATTCAAGACAACAAGGAGAGGGGATGACCCTCTCCTATTTGTGACCTTAAAACACCATCCCCACCACTGAAATCCCTCTGGATTTCAATGGTGAGAAGGCCAAAACAATGTGATCTCAAAGCTTAAAAATAAAGCACAAGAAAAACGCCAAACAAGGCCTAAGAAGGGGTAAACAACGCCAAACACAAAAATGACCTTAAACAAAGGTCTTAAGCACTAAAAATCACAACTTTTCTCAGTTATACTCTAAGCTTAAAACAATAAGAAAGAAGGGCTAAAAGCTTAAGCAAGAATGGGGTACCTAAAGCAAGGAACTCACCCTTGTAGAACCGCTTCAAGAACAAAGCTCCAGCAAGTTTTTCTGAGTTCAAACCCACCCAAGAACACCAAAACCAACTCCCTAGTACCTCAGCAACAAATGGAATGTGTATTGCTAGGTGTTTGTGTGTTAAACTAAGACAATACTACACTTTTGAAGCAAAAAAATGGAGAAACAAGGCACGATAGATACAAGGCTATATTTATCCTTCAAAGGTGATTTTTCTGAACCCTTGAGGAGGGAGGAGGGGCTCCCTCTTTATAGATGTTCAATTTCTAAAGCTTCTAAGAGAAGCTAAGCAAAGGGAAAATCCCTCCATACACGTGTATGGAGGGGGTCAATTGTTCATGCCAGTTGTGCCAGCTGACATAAAATATCTACATAAAGTAGATGAATAGGGTTCGGCCAGAAAATATGGCCGATCGACCAACACAAGGGCTGACCGACCAAAAAAAGTGCCGATCGGCCAACACTTTTGGCCGATGACAAGAAAACAAGGCCGATGGCTTCATGCCTTGGCCGATGGGTTAAGGGGATGGCAAACAAGCCATCGTCTTCCCTCAGAAGCAAAAACACAAGTGCTTGGTCCTCAACCAACCACAAAACAGACAAGTTGAGAGATCCTAAGGCAAGGCGTGCGACCGAGACCTCTGAGAACTCAAAATGAACACGAGCATGGATGATCATCGACTGTTCAAACGATGACGTCCAAGTCTTGAAGACGGTCAAAAATGGGGTGTCTACAGTTGCCCCTCTTTGACAGAACTCGAAAGTCATAAAAATGACGGGAGTGAATGTCAAAGCCCAGAGATGATCCATTTTTGACAAGGCCGAAGACTCAGACAAGCATACAAGATTACAAAGAAATGTGACCGTAGGCAGGGGCAAGATGCGAATGACGTGGAAGATGCCGAGCATAACTTATGATCATGCAAAGAAAAGCTATAATAAAGCATTTATGCAAAATAAATACAACAATTTAAACAAGCGAATAAGAGAGAGTAGTCCTACACATTCCAACAGAAATGATGTAAGAAAGTTATGGAATTCTCACTGCGTCTCACGAGGAGAAGACTAAAAGCGACTACCGAGGACACCCGGGGTCTCGAACACAATATCCCTCAGCGTACCACCATCAGCGTATCACACGCAGGACAGGGAAGAAAGCGTCTCTCAGCGTGGCATACGCAAGAAAGGAAAGAGAGCATCTCTCAGTGTGGCACACACATGAAAGGAAAGAGAGTATCTCTCAGCGTGGCACAGGCATGAGAGGAAAGAGAGCGTCTCTCAGCGTGGCACACGTAAAAAATGAAAGAGAGCGTCTCTCAGCATGGCACACGCATGAGAGGAAAAAGAGCATCTCTTAGCATGGCACACGCAAAAGGGAAAAGAGAGCATCTCTCAGCGTGGCACATGCATGAGAGGAAAGAGAGCATCTCTCAGCGAGGCACATGCATGAGAGGAAAGAGAGCATCTCTCGGCGTGGCACACGCATGAGAGGAAAGAGAGCGTCTCTCAGCTTGGCACACTCATGAGAGGAAAGAGAGCATCTCTCAGCGTGGCATACGCATGAGAGGAAAGAGAGCATCTATCAGCGTGGCACACGCATGAGAGGAAAAAGGAGCATCTCTCAGTGTGGCACACGCAAAAGAGGAAAGAGAGCATCTCTCAGCGTCGCACACACATGAGAGGGAAGAGAGCATCTCTCAGCGTGGCACACGCAAAAGGGGAAAGAGAGCATCTCTCAGCGTGGCACACACATGAGAGCGAAGAGAGCATCTCTCAGCGTGGCACATGCAACGGAGGAAAGAGAGTATCTCTCAGCGTGGCACACGCATGAGAGGAAAGATAGCATCTCTCAGCGTGGCACACGCAAAAGAGAAAATAGAGCATCTCTCAGTGTGGCACACGCATGAGAGGAAATAGAGCGTCTCTCAACCTGGCACACTCATGAGAGAAAAGAGAGCATCTCTCAACATGGCACATGCATGAGAGGAAAGAGGGCATCTCTCAACGTAGCACACACAAAAGAGGAAAGAGAGCATCTCTCAGCATGGCATACGCATGAGAGGAAATAGAGCATCTCTTAGCGTGGCACACGCAAAAGAGGAATGAGAGCATCTCTCAGCGTGGCAGACGCATGAGAGGAAAGAGGGCATCTCTCAGCGTAGCACACACATGAGAGGAAAGAGAGCATCTCTCAGCGTGGCATAAGCAAAAGAGGAAAGAAAGCATCTCTCAGTGTGGCACACGCATGAGAGAGAAGAGAGCATCTCTCAGCTTGGCACATGCAAAAGAGTAAAGAGGGCATCTCTCAGTGTGGCACACGCATGAGAGGAAAAAGAGTGTCTCTCAGCTTAGCACACTCATGAGAGAAAAGAGAGCATCTCTCAGCGTGGCACATGCATGAGAGGAAAGAGCGCATCTCTCAGCGTGGCACATGCAAAAGAGGAAAGAGAGCATCTCTCAGGGTGGCACATGCAAGAGAGGAAAGAGAGCATCTCTCAGCGTGGCGCATGCATGAGAGGAAAGAGAGCATCTCTCAGCGTGGCGCACGCATGAGAGGAAAGAGTGCATCTCTCCGCATGGCACACGCATGAGAGAAAGTAGAACGTCTATCAGCCTGGCACACTCATGAGAGGGAAGAGAGCATCTCTCAGCGTGGCACACGCAAAAAGGGAAAGAGAGCATCTCTCGGCGTGGCACACGCATGAGAGGAAAGAGAGCATCTCTCAGTGTGGCACACGCATGAGAGGAAAGAGAGCGTCTCTCAGCCTGGCACAGTCATAAGAGGAAAGAGAGCATCTCTCAGTGTGGCACACGCATTAGATGAAAGAGAGCATCTCTCAGCGTGGCACATGCAAAAGGGGAAAGAGAGCATCTCTCAATGTGGCACACGCAAAAGAGGAAAGAGTGCATCTCTTAGCATGGCACACACATGAGAGGAAACTTGGCATGGCACATGCGTGAGAGGAAAGAAAGAGCCTCTCAGCCTGGCACATTCATGAGAGGAAAGAGAGCCTCTCTCAGCGTGGCACACGCATGAGACGAAAGATAGCATATCTCAGCGTGGCACATGCATGATAGGAAAGAGGGCATCTCTCAGCATGCCACACGCAAAAGAGGAAAGCGAGCATCTCTCTGCGTGTCACACGCATGAGAGGAAAGAGAGCATCTCTCAGCTTGGCACACTCATGTGAGGAAAGAGAGCATCTCTCAACGCGGCACACGCATGAGAGGAAAGAAAGCATCTCTTGGCGTGGCACACGCATGAGAGAAAAGAGGGCATCTCTCAATGCGGCACATGCATGAGAGGAAAGAGAGCGTCTCTCAGCTTGGCACACTCATGAGAGGAAAGAGAGCATCTCTCAGCATGGCACACGCATGAGAGGAAAGAGGGCATCTCTCAGCGTGGCACACGCAAAAGAGGAAAGAGAGCATCTCTCAGCGTGGCACACGCATGAGAGGAAAGAGAGCATCTCTTAATGTGGCACACGCATGAGAGAAAAGAGAGCACAGTCATCCAAAAGCGTGCTAAACACGAGAGGAGAGAGATATGCCCAAACGCGTGCCAAACGTGAGTGGAGAAGGGTAGCAGTCAAGCTGAACCAGGACTTCCCTTGAATGGACCTTATATACAATATCGTGCTTGCAAAAGAAAGAAATTCAACAGGTACAATATAGTAGAAAGTTACGTTCAACGTTAGATCAAGAAAACATTTCAATATGAGATAAACACGAGTATAGTAAAGCAAGTAGGTCATAACAATGCAAGTAGAACGAGCATAACAATGCAAGTAGGGGCATGCGCGACGACGCAAAAAAGGTGTACATAACAATGCAACCTAAGTCTACGCATAACAATGCGGGATGGATGCATGACAATGCAACCTAAGTGTGACACATAACAATGCGGTATGGATGCAAGACAATGCAACCTAAGTGTGACGCATAACAAGGCGGTATGGATGCAAGACAATGCAACCTAAGTGTAACGCATAACAATGCGGTAGGAAACAGGCATTGCCATGTAGGTGCAGGATATATAACAACACAATGCACTAACAAGTGCAGGTAAGGTGCGCAAAATAGCGCGAATGAAATCCAATGCACTGACATGTGCATATGATGTGCGCAAGATAGCGCGATGCGCAAAATAGAGCGAATGAAAGGCACTGACAAGTGCAGATGATGTGCGCAAAATAGCACGAATGCAATGAAATGCACTAACAGGTGCATAAGATGTGCACAAAATAGCGCGAATATAATGCAATGCAATGCATTGACAGGTGCATATGATGTGCGCAAAATAGCGCAATGCATAAAATAGCGCGAATGCAATGTAATGCACTAACAGGTGCATATGATGTGTGCAAAATAGCGCGAATACAATGCAATGCACTAACAGGTGCATATGATGTGTGCAAAATAGCACGAATGAAATGCAAAATGCAATGCACTAACAAGTGCATGTATGCAGTGCGCAAGATAGCGCAATGCGCAAAATAGCGCGAAATGAAATTCAAAATGCAATGCACTAATAGGTGCATGTATGCTGTGCGCAAGATAGCGTGATGCGCAAAATAGCGCGAAATGAAATGCAAAATGCATTGCATTAACAGGTGCATGTATACAGTGCGCAAGATAGCGCGATGCGCAAAATAGCACGAAATGAAATGCAAAATGCAATGCAAGTAAGGTGCACAAAACAGTGCAATGATATGATAGAGTAGATGCTAAGGGTGACAAACTCCAACCATGCTGGAATCACGAGAGGAGGAAAAACAAATCCCAAACACGCCGAAAACGTGTGAGGAATGGGGACACTCAAACCACGCAGAAATCGTGAGAGGAGGTCCAAAACAACCCGCCCAGGCCCGCGTATACAACGCAACCTGAGATAAAACCTGCCTAGGCCCACGCATCACACGTCCTGAGATAAATTCCAAGCACGCCGAAAACGCGTAAGGAATGGGACACTCAAACCACGCTAAAATCGTGAGAGGAGGTCCAAAACAACCCGCCCAGGCGCGTATACAACGCAACCTGAGATAAAACCTGCCCAGGCCCGCGCATCACGCTTCCTGAGATAAATTCCAAACACGCTGAAATCACGTAAGGAATGGGACACTCAAACCATGCTGAAATTGTGAGAGGAGGTCCAAAACAACCCGCCCAGGTGCGTATACAACGCAACCTGAGATAAAACCCACCCAGGTCCACGCATCACGCGTCCTGAGATAAATTCCAAGCACACTGAAATCGCATAAGGAATAGGACACTCAAACCACGCTGAAATTGTGAGAGGAGGTCCAAAACAACCCGCCCAGGCCCGCGCATCACGCGTCCTGAGATAAATTCCAAACACTCTGAAATCGCGTAAGAAACGGGACATCTCTTAGCATATCACAAGCGAGAGAGAGAAAGGAGAGGTACAAACACTGGAACATATTCCAAGCGCTCTTAACCAAAGAAGAAGAAACACAAGGACATATCCGAGTGTTTCGAAATGGTATGAGCATTGGAACGTATTCCAAATGCTCTAAACTAGAAAAGGAGAAACATAGGGACATATCCCCGTGTTCCGGAAAGAAGGAGAAACATAGGGACATATCCCCGTGTTTCGGAATGGTATGAACGTATTCCAAATGCTCTAAACCAGAAAAGGAGAAACGTAGGGACATATCCCCGTGTTTCGGAAAGAAGTAAAGCCTCTCGGCGTATCAAACGCGAGAGGGGAAAAAACTGTGCAAGAAAGCACAGTCATCAAAACGCGTATCAAACGCGAGAGGAGAAGGGTAGGTCCAAACGCATGCCTAAATGCGAGAAGAGAAAGGCATCAGTTAAACTAAACTGGAACGTCTCTGAATGAATAGCACATACAATACTGTGCATAAATGAGGAAGAAACTCGAAAGATAGAATGCAATACAATGCATGATGTTTAATGAAAGCAATAAACAAACAAAGTGGTGCTTTAGAAAGCACCTTAGAGGGTGAGTGGTGGCAAACCGCTCTACTCCGATTGGGATCTCCCCTCGTGTTCCTCGAACACTTACCTTCAACTCGCAGTACAAAGGTCCTGAAATGCTGACAAGGAGCAACGTTTGTTGGGGAAACCACAGATGCCGCTTTTTTTCCTGATCATACTTACAACTTTCCCTATTCTTCAACGGGGTGACAGACTAGGTTGGATCAGTATCCAGAATCGAGATGCATACCCGCTGCCTCAACCTATGGGGCTTCCATACAGATTTCAAGCCGGGGATACACCCCTAGGTATTTAAACCAGACTTTAGTCTCGAAAATTCCAAACCTTTGTGTTCTAGGCTACAACCATTTGAACTCTAGTTTTCACCATCGCAATTGATCTCCTAGGAACTCATCGCAAACACAGCCAAGGTAACTCCGGCGGGGATTGGTACTCAGGGAGAGCACTTCTGATCGCCCGCCATTCTGGCATAGAAACAGCTGACACAAAATTCCGTTCATTTTGAACACACAGTCCTTACAGCACACTGCTCATTCTGAACACACAACCCATAACACAGCACCCGGTTTATTCTGTATACGACTCAAACGGGGTACTGCTCACTACGAACACACGGCTCATAAGACAGTACTCAGCTTATTTTACGCATGGTTTATTCAATGCACTGCTCACTCTGAACCCACGGCTCATAACACAGCACCTGATTTATTCTGTACACGGCGTGTTCTGAACATATAGCCCGTACAACACACTGCTCACTCTAAACCCATGGCTTATAACATAGTGCTCGGTTTATTCTGCACATGGCGTGTTCTGAACACACGGGATGTACAGAAGTTGAAACATGCTCAGATGCTCCGAATTTTCCTTCTTTTTTTTTTCCGCTCCGCAGTCCGGAACCCATATAGCTTCCAATAGGTCCTGGTTTTACTGTTCTGACATGACCTGGGTCGAACCCTACAGTTTTATGAAAGGACGAATCCTGTTTTGCACATATGTGGAGAATGGCGCAGCACTCCTGAGCACAAAATGATTCACTTTTGAGATTAAGAAATGAGTTCTTAACTGGATATTGAGCCTACGACTGAACACAACGCACCGCAACTCAACAAAGAAAAACAAAAGGTAAACAACCTAAACACATCGAATAAAACTTGAAACGACTCAAAACAAGAATCAAGATAAACAAAACAACAAACACGACACTCAGACATATTATAAAGATGAAAAGGCTCTCAGTTCACGAAGAGCCAGTTTGTTCGGGTATTGGTTCCTACCCTTTCTCATTTGTGATTCTCACATCACTCGGCCCTCAGGCTCTGTTTTTTTCTGAAAAAGCCTTTTTCCTCACTTTTTCTCTCAACGCACATCTCTCTATTCTTTAATCTCTCATTTTTAATCCATCCCCTAGGGTGGGTAATGGATAAACAAGATATTGCGGGCTCCTGCCCCTAGCATTCCGCTAGATTCTCATTCTTCTGCACACCACTAGTGAATTTTCTCCCACAGAGGGGTTACCTCGCACTTGGCTTGATACCTCGCTACTTGGAGGATGAGAGAGCTTTCAGCCCTTTACTGACAGCTTCAGTTGTGCCCTTTCTGGTAGGCAGAATGCCCTTCTTGGCAAGTATGTTGACAATGGGGAAAAGACAGAACACCTGACTCGACTGTGCCCCTAGTTCATCATTTTGACCATTTTTTGGTTTTGGCTTTCTACTAAAACAATTTTAACCAATATGAGAGTTAGATTAACATACTTGTTCAACTTTTCTGATTCAAAATCATGCAAGTCAGGTTATGAGCACATAAAATTTTCCCTTTTGGGTCCAAGAAATGGTCCAGTTTTGGAAAATAATTTTCGAGAAAATTAGTCAACCTCAGTAAAAATTCTCAAAAACTGTTTATGCAAACGTCCACTGCTCAACGAGCACGAAACCTACTCTTAAGATGCACAACCTCGGATTCATAACAATGGAAAACTGCCCCTTATCTGAAGGACACTGCATGGCAACGGAAAGTTGCCCCTTGTTTGAATAGCACTGCAGCACATTGTAGGGCAATGGAGAGTTACCCCTTGTCTGAATGGCACCGCAGCGCATTGTAGTCAATCCTCAGAGTGATGAACACGACCAAACTCTCTCGGATATAGAGAAGGCAAAGATGATCAAAACCATTACATGGGCACAATCAATTTGGAAGTGTTTGTGGCTGGACTTCAGAATGAAGTTGACTACATATCCCAAACATGGGAATCAAGCCTTACGTAGTTTAGGTTAAGGTACACTCGTGTATTAACTCTCACCTTTTACACTCTAACTTTTGCCAAGGCCGCCCTTGTGGGTTTTCAACCTTGCAAGCTTTGTTTTTCTTTTCTTTTCAATTATTTTTTTTTCTTTTCTTATTGCATCTTTCTTTTTTTTTCTTGCTTTTCAAGCTTTGCATTTTTTCTTTTTTTTCTCTTTTTTCTTGCTCTAACTTTTGCCCAGGTCGCCCTTCCGGGTTTTCGGCCCAGCGAGCCTCTCTAGGGTAAAAGTGTAGCATTCTCCACGTCAAATGGTTTTGAGATATTGAAGTCATCTGAATCCAAGAGAATGACTGTTGTTTGCTGACCATGTAGAAGTCCATCCAATGGGGCTAAATTTGTCCCTAATGTTGTGGATAGGAACTCAGTTGTCCTTCAGCAATACTTTCTTCTTTTCCTCCCTTCTAGTATTTGGCATTCTTACCGATCTTTGTTAGCTTGACAAACATCTCAACTTTGATTCTTCGAGCACATTTGAAATTTTTGCCCCTAGTTCGAGGGGCACTTCTGGCTTAGCTTCACAAGCTTCTGTTGACGACGTTTGACCTTCTTGATCAGACTTTCTTGCCTCCTGTTCGAGTGCTGCTTCAAATCTGGCCACACGGACCTCACATCATGATTGACCTTTGAACATTCTAAATTGAGGTTCAAGGTTTGAAAACAAGGGGTCGAATCTCGAGGCTGAGGGCGATCCTAAGCTGCACAATCTCAAGAGCGATTCCACACAGGTCTTCGCAGAACGGCGCAAAACATTTTTTGAAATCTTTTAAGAAAGTGACAAATAGCTCGTGCTGAAGACAGTGTAGGACCGATCTGGATCAAGCCAAGCTCCTTCTCAGTACTCACACTAACAAGCATGATATCATTCGTTAAGGGCTTAGCATGCCTTTCTTTCTCTCAATTGATCAAATTTTTACAAATCCCGAGGAATTCTTTCCTTTTTGTTTTCACCACAGTGTTTAAAAGGTTTTGAAAAACTTAGGTCGATGCAATGACCTCAAGGCACAAAAAAGACACAGTTCTTAGTCAAATATTACCATCTCAGTCAGAACTTCTGGCACAATTGGCACAAGGCAAAAGCAAACACAGAAACATGAAAACCACAGCTGTTTCATTCAGATCTTCTAGTGTAACTGGCTCCACAGCAGAAATAGACCCAAAAGAAAGTAAAAAGACAAACACAAAACAAAATAGTGATATCCGAAGTAACACCCCTAGAATCACCTGACTTCTGTACAACAGGACTGACTTGATACAACAAGACAAACCCTTAATCAAAAAGACAGACTCAGAACAAAGAGACAGACTCAAAACAAAACCATAGAAACGACTCAACACTCAAGTCAGAAACTACAAAAATCAGCATTCGCAAATGCTCAAAACAGTGCGTGCCACACGCCACATCTGAAGTAAACTGAGCACCGCCCGCAGGTGGTTCATTCCCTGACCACATACTTGTATTATCCTCGAAGTTCACTGACCCAGTGACGATGGACTTTGCTGAGCTAGGTGAGAGGATGACCTCATTGTCAATCAAATCATGTACTTCGTGGCGAAGACGGAAGCAATTGCCGGTGCTGTGACCAGTCTGTTGTTTGTATGCACAGTATTGGGCAGCGTCATGACTAGATGGAAGACGACTAGGGAGAGGCCGAGGCTCGAGGGGTTTAAGATGCCGCTTTTCAGCAAGGATCTGAAGAGCCTTAGACAAAGGCATGTAGAGGGCATGGAAGACCCTGTGACCTTCGGGTAAATACTTCGAGGTTTGCGGACTTTTGCTGGATGCACTAGCATAGGGGTCGGCAGGCACTGATTTGGTTTTCTGATCTTTTTCGGACGCAGGATTAGATCTAACAGGATCGTTTCCAGTATGACGGCCCTTCTCCCAGTTCTCCCCTTGGCTTGAACTGCCCTCAGTCTGAGTGGGGAAAGTGTCATCCACAATCTTTGTAGCAACTGCGAGCACCTGTTGTTTGTTCAGTCCCCTGGCTTTCAAAGCCTCAACAGCTTGCAAAAGTTGTTCGTAGGGATCAGTGTCCACCTTCACCTTGTTCTTACCACTCGCCTCAGCTTGGTAGAAGGTTTTGGTTGCTACATCAGAGCGAAACCCTGTTGTTGTCGACATGCCATTGCCAGAACTTGGGATGGCTTCAGGTTGGCTGTGCTCAATTACAATTCGCCCCAATAGCGGGGGCTCTTCCGGCATGAAATTCCCTCCATAAGATGCAGTTGGTGGCGGAGCTGACATTCCGTAGGCTAAATCAGCCACAGATCTCTGAAGATCGCCAATCATTCCCATCAGCTCAAAAGTGGTGGGCTCACGAGTTTGAAATAACTGAGGTTCCCAGATTGGACGTGCAGCCGGAGACCTAGGCGGGTGCAGCATTTCAACATCAGTTTCACCCTACATGATGATTCCCTAGTTTAGTGTCGCTGCCATGACCACAATTTTTCTGAATTTTGTGTCATCCCGAGTCTGCTGAACTAGACAGAGGTGATGTGACTGGTGGCTGACGGGTCTGACGAACCGGTGAGCCTGGACTGGCCCCTTTCTGCCTTGCCTTAGCAAAGGAGAACACTGGTTGCTCTAAACCGAATCTCTGAACTGAAAGAGAAAGCAGGCAGCATCTCTGCCCAATTTCACCAGAACAGACATAAGCATAGCTGAATAACTATATTCGACCACTGATCACAGTTCTCCAAACTA
The DNA here is from genome assembly GCF_055761805.1 of Camellia sinensis. Lineage (NCBI taxonomy): Eukaryota > Viridiplantae > Streptophyta > Magnoliopsida > Ericales > Theaceae > Camellia > Camellia sinensis. Next base: position 114,494,211 of record NC_138969.1, on the reverse strand, counting down.
CTGCCCCAAAACTGAATCTGATACCCCCAGATATAACTGATTCTCAAAATACTGATGCTCGCAGGCCTGATACTCAAACTTGTAAATTGATACATGCATTCCCTGTAGAGGCACACTCTAAAAGCACATAATCAAGCAAATGAGAGCCAAGACACCCCTATGTTGGGGTAGGTTTTCCCTGTCCTATTTTGTCAGGAGCTAGGGTTTCACTACGCACATAGTGGTTTCAAACAACCTATAATCGGGTAAGCAACCTGTCATAGTTTGGAATAGTCACCATGGATTCCGATATGCACTAGGTCAAATGGTCAAAAAGGGTGCCCCGATAAAGCTGCGGTTTGTGTTCCCGTCGTGGCAGAGCCTACAACCGATCAGCCTTATGGCACGCTTCTCGAAACAATCCTCCGGTAAATCGTTTAGGAATAGCATACGGAAAACACGATGTCCTAGGCGCACCAATGTGAATACAATGTAAAGAGACACATAAGTGTAGTCAAAACAAGATATCATGAGTTCGAGTCAAGTTCTCTAAGTCCCCAGCAAAGTCGCCAGAAACTGTAGGCACACCCTTGGGCCTCATTCTACTACAGTTCGGACTCAAATGTCACGATTCTGAATCTAGTCCCGTAAAGTGCAATGCGAGACCGATAAATCACCAAAGAGTCCAAATCCGGCAAATCGTTTTGGAAAATTGATTTTTAAGAAAGAAATGCCAAACATGGACTGCTTTGCCAGATACAGAATTGCCACCTAAATATTTTATGTTGGGAGAATTTAGGAAACCCTGACTCGTTGCCAAAGGCCACGTGTCCGTCATCACCAAAGTTGCCACGGCTCGAGAACTTGGCTCGAGAACTTCCAATTCGGAGCAAGACGTAGCGCCGGTGGTCGAGGTAATTGACGAACCAACGAGAGAGTTTGCTGCAGAGGCCGAAGAGGTCGACCAAGCTCTAAACTCAGCGTTCGAGGCAGTCGGTCTTAACCAGTCAAACTCGCCGTCCACTTCGGGTCGGGCAGAGTTTTCCTTCGGAGATATTTTTATAAATTTGGAAGACCTACCCGGCTCTTTTTCTAAAGGTATGGTTGGGGAAAATCTTACGTAGATGGCACGAAAGAGAAATGCCAAACGAATGGCCTCCCGAAAGAAAGCCGAGGTCGCCCGTTCTGAACCTGCCCCAATTGAGTCTTTGCAAATCGTTATTGGAGGAGAGATGGCTCAAGTTATCATGGCCGAGACGGATAAGGATGTCGAATAGCAGTTTACAGAAGAACAACTGATGCCAGAAGGGCGGGGCAAAAAACATACCGTCGAGGGAGAAGTTGGCTCGGAGGATAGCCCTGCTGGCAAACGGCCTCGATTAGAGAAATCGGACGTGGTTCCTTTCGTTGTTCAGCCAAAGATCAAAAACACACCGATCTCCTCTGACGCATCCACCATGAAAGATCCAGCCGTAGCATTGAGCTTGGTTGCCTCAATTTCGCTACCAGCTGACAAGGCCACCTTTCGAGGAGAGCCGGATTTGGTAGCTATAGCGTTAGCTGCCCCGTCGGCCCTTCTGGTATGTGACTCTTTTTCTTGTTTGGTTTGGTTTTCATATGGTATTTCTTGGTATGTGCTAATCTCAACTCCTTGTTCTACAGACGGTTGGAAGGATAGCCGAACTAGGCTGCCGACATCACAATGCCATTGAAAGAATTGGCAGCTTGAAGTCTGAAGCTGAAGGTGAGAGGTGTAGGGCCAAGTTCAAGGCGATGAGAGCCGCAATGGAAAGTGCTCGAGCTGAAGATGAGAAGGAGAGGGCTCAGACTGCTGACCAACTCAGATCCGAAGCTGAGGGTAGAGTAAACGCGAGCGAGGAATCGCTCAAGTTAGTCAAAGAGGCGCTTTCCAAGGTGGAGGCCGAATTAGAAGAGTTGAAGAAGGCCAAAGAAAGAGCCGACTCTAAGGCTTCTGCAGCGTTCAAGGCTGGAAAGAGCACCACCTTTAAAGATTACGTAGAAGAAGTCCCCAAATTCGAGAATCGAGGATTCAAACATGTGTGGCTCAAGGCTCTTGCCGGTGGAGTTACATTGGCCTTGCCAATTCCATACGAGCAAGTGGACGTTGAGCCACTTGAGTCTAATCCCGAGGATTGATCTGGGAGACACTCTAGTTTTATTAATTATTTTCAATTTCAATGTATGTTTTTGTTTAGTGGATTTCTGTTAGTACGAGGTAATTTTCATATACAAATTAGTTACTTCTGCGCTTAATTTATTAATGAAAATTTCCTTTCCATTTCACTATTACTTGTACGCAATTTTTGATATTAATGAAGAGCTTTGCCTTTCACTACTGTGGCACCGAATAGGATTAGTTCATGGGCATTCTATTAGAAAATCGCTTTATAGGCCGGCTGGGGCACTGAAGCCAAATAGATTGATGAATGTGCCCTTGCCCCAGCTGGTTCATGAATATTACATGCCAAATAACACGAGTTTATGAATATTAAGTCGCTTCATGAGGCGGCTGGGGCACTCAGGCCGAATAGATTGATGAATCTGCCCTTGCCCCCCGTGAGACGGTGAACTTAAAAACCAATGAAATTTATGGATCTGATCTAATCAAAATGAATTCACGAGGTGCCGAATATTGTACTGATGAATCAATTCGTGGAACGTCTGGGGCACTCAAGCCGAATAGATTGATGAATCTACCCTTGCCCCAGTTGGTTCATGAACATCAAACGCCGAATAACACGAGCTTATAAATACTGAGATGAATCTGCCCTTGCGAACGTTAAGACTGCCGAATAACAATGTTTGATGGGGGCACATGACTCAGCCGGCGTCGGGCTGTTGAGGTTTTTAATATTAATGAGATTGCATCGGAGGTGCTGCCCTCGTAGGGAATAAATGAATGGATGTCCTATTTATGTGTTCAATGAACAACTCAGTCCAGCTCTTTAAGGAAGATTAAACAAGTGCGAATGTCGAATACACTCTTTTTTAACAACAAAGGGGAAGCGATGACGCTAGCTGAGCTGGGAGAAGACATGGATCGAAGTGGCGAACCTTCGCACGCGGGAGGTAGGGTTTCGATGGATCGGGAGAGACGCCAATTTAATAACTCGACCCTCATATCTGTTTCTGGTGTATTTTCTGTCCTTTATTTTGTGCCTTTAATTGCTTTCTGTGAAATTTCATGTGAAATGAGGTTTAACTAAACAAAACTTATGAAATTGATTCGTATCTATTAACTAGGGAAGTATCTGTCACAATTGGGAAGTTGGAATCAAAAACTGGAAGCCTTGGAGACTTAATTTTCTGAAATTGATTTGACATTTGAACTCTGCATGATTTTTAAGCCATAATGAGATTTTCTGTGAAATTTCAATTTGGGGTCGATTAAACGATTGAATTTTGTCTTATTCGCCCCCTTATATAAATCTATCTATATGTATGTCAATACTTTGACTTAGACGCCTCCATGAGAAATATCTCCTGGAAGAAGGATTAGAGAAGGGTTAGAGAAATAGAGAGGCAAGATCAAAATTGAAGGGGCATCTAGGAAGTGAAGCTTAAGGTAAGGCTAATTCCCCTAATTCAATCCTTTCTTTTTACTTTGGGGAAGGAATTTCATAATATTTTGTAACCTAGAGTTGTCATGGAGGGTTGGATTTATGTGTTGATCTATTGGTAAAGATAATGCTACTACTTGATTACTCTAACCTAATTTGGGCCATCTAGTGAGAAACCCACAACTTGTTTCTTGAATTACCATGTTGGAACCCACTTGTATAAATATATGGCTATATATGTATGTTGTGTATGTAAGAGAAATAGATTGTGGTGGTGAGTAATTAAAGAAGACCAAATCCATGTTCAAGTAGTTGTGTGTTTGTACCCTTATTTACATGATCTTTGAACCATATTTTAGTATTTAAAGGATCTATTTTGGACCTTGTTGATGATCACCATACATGGAATTTTGTATGAAATTCGGACTACCAAACAGGGGCCGGGCCGCACGTGCGGAGGTCGTGGCCGCATGTGCGGAAAAGAGGAAAAAACTGAGTTAGCATACTGTTTTTGGCCGCTCGAGCGGTGGAGGGGGACCGCACGTGCGGTCCATGTCCGCATGTGCGGAGGGGATGGCCGCACGTGTGGCCCAGGTTGGAAAACTTGTTCACTCCGTTTTACGTGCTTAACCCTCAGCTATTTTTAGAATTTATGTTTGATGTCCTTTTGATAGTTGTAAATTCAATTGAAGTGTGGTGACTTAAGAAATGGTTTAACAAGGAAAAAGGGAACTAATGTGTGATATATATGTGTGTAGGACACACTCCAGGAGGAACCATCGCTCCGCAACAACACTATGAGTAATAGTACAATGAATGTACATTTATTACTGCGAATATCTAATGATATTATCGTTCTGTTTTTCGTGAATTACAACATTAACATGTATATCGATTGGAACACGGTGGGAATGTCAACAATGAGGAAATTATGTACTTCTGTATATTTCTGGGCCGAAAGGCTGTTCTGTATATTTCTAGGCCGAAAGGCCGTTCTGAACGTAATACAGCATCAGACTACCCTGTGGAATCTGTTTTTATGCATATACTGTTATGTATTATGATTCATATTGGATATTAACTGTTCAAGTATTGTTATTCACTAAGCTTGTCTCACTCTGTATTTTGTTTGATGCTATATGTAATCAACCGGGAGTTCAGTCCTAGCCCGCTATCAGCCCCTCTTTTGTCAACCTAAGTACAACCAGGCACTTGGAAAAGCCCTTTGCATCTTAGTACCGTTTTGCTAGTTTTGTTTACGTGTACTCTTACCATCAAAGGTTGAGATGTATATAATGTTTTGGTATACGCCCAATCTTGGGGCTAGATCTGTAGAGCTATATGTATGTAACTAATTCTCAGGTACATGCCTTTTGTTTGTTTATTTACTGAATGTTCTGTGTATGATCCTGGCATGATACTAGTAGCTCAACGGATATGTTTCAATATCATTTTGTGTTGAGAAACGCTTCCTTTCAGACCCCAAATATCATGTATAGCAGGATAAGTGTCTGTTCCTGAATAGGTCATGCCCGAACTTTTAGGGGCAAGTTTAGGGCGTGACAAGTGGTATCAGAGCACGAGTTGCTATCTCACACACTAATCCATTGGGCTTTAGGATGTCTAGAAAGATGTAGGCATCATGCATCGCATTCTGAAAGCATATGAAAAAAAAAATTGATAGCAACATTCAATGTATTTTACTAACGTTAAGGATTATGAACCATGCCTAGTGTATATTCTTGTGTATGTTATAATTGATTGTCTTGTAGAAGATGGTGAGAATAAGGACAGAGGACCCGGAAGATTCTACCTTTGCACGGTTGGATAGAATGGAAAGAATGATTTTGGAAATGGCAGAGACCCTACGGCAACAACAACAAAAGCAACAACCACAATCGCCACCACCACCGGTACCTCCACCAGTAGCGCAAGATTTCTATGCTGAGGACCGAACCATTACACTCACAAGGGAGTTTAAAAAGATGAAACCGCCATCGTTTAAAGGTGGAATCAAACCAATGAAAGCTGAGGCATGGGTGTTGGGAATAGAAAAATTGTTCGATGTCTTTCCTTGTACCGAAGTCCAAAAGGTGCAGCTTGCCGCTTTCACTCTTGAAGATGAGGCGCGGAGGTGGTGGATGCTCACATGAACAATGCACCAGGGGTTGACGTGGGACAAATTCTTAGAGCTGTTTTATGACAAATACTTTCCCCAAAGTATGCGAGACAAGAAGGTGACTGAATTTGAAACACTTAGACAAGGAAATAAGACTGTTGCCGAGTATGAAGCTCAATTTGTAGAACTAGCCCGGTTCGCACCTCATATGGTGGATACAGATTATAAGAAAGCGCAAAAATTTGAAGGGGGATTGCGGGGTGCTATTCTGGACCGACTTAATGTGTTAAAACTACCTATTTATGTTGATGTGTTGGAGAGAGCTGTTATAGCAGAGGGGAATCTTGCTGCTCAGAATCGGATTTCTGAATGGAAAGGGAAAAGGCAGAATAATCAATTATCAAGGGGGTCAACTGCTCCACCAAACAAGAAGCAAAATTCAGGGACCTCTAGCACTACCACTTCCACTCAAGGTTCAGCCCTGAGTGTCCAGAGTGTGGAAGGAGACACCGAGGGATTTGTCACCGATTATCTGGAGCATGTTTTCGATGTGGTAAAACAGGTCATCTGGTAAGAGATTGTCCTCAAAGGAATCAGTAGAATAACAACAAAACTGTCACAAGTTCAGTGGGGTCTACACCAACTTCTAGCACCAAGTCAGCCGTCAAACCTGCTAACAACAAGGACACTACGAGACAAGATAGAGTGCTTGCATTGGTTCCAGGAGATGTACAGAATGCAGCGACAATTGTGGCAGGTCCTTTTATTGTTCATGGTCATTCCGCTCATGTATTGTTTGACTCTGGCTCTGCCCATTCCTTTGTGTCAAAACTATTTGCACAACACTTAGATAGATCTGAAGAGGTATTATCCTATGTGTTGTGTGTATTCTCACCCTTGGGGGATTCTATGATCTGTACTTCTGTATATTTTGCTTGTGAACTCCTAATTGGGGATGTTCGGGTATATGCCAATCCGTTACCTCTTGTTATGACTTATTTTCATATTATTCTGGGAATGGACTGGTTGAGCGAGTATGGTGCAACTATAGATTGTGTGACTAAACAAATCAGTTTTCACCCTCCGAGACAATCAGAATCTACTTTTCAGGGACAGGAAGTGACTTCTCCACCCTACTTGATTTCAGCAACAAAGGCCTGTAAATTGATTCGAGGGGATGTCAGGGGGTACTTATGCAGTGTTTTGGGAGAGCCAATAATGAATGAGAGTATTGACATGATTCTAGTCGTTCGTGAATTTTTGGATGTTTTTCTGGAAGAATTACCGGGCGAGTTAGTGGACCGTGAAATTGAATTTATAATTGAAGTAGCGCTGGGAACTCAACCCATTTCTAAGACTCCGTACAGAATGGCATTAGTTGAAATGAAGGAATTAAAGGTTCAGTTGCAAGATTTACTTGATAAGGGGTTCATTCGCCCGAGTGTTTATCTGTGGGGTGCACCAGTTCTATTTGTGAAAAAGAAAGATGGAACACTCCGATTATGTATAGACTATCGGGAACTTAATAAAGTAACAATCAAGAATAAGTACCTATTACCGCGGATCGACGATTTATTTGACCAATTACAAGGGGCACAGGTTTTTTCCAAAATTGATTTATGGTTCGGATACCACCAATTGAAAGTTAAAGCTGATGATGTTGAGAAGACAGTTTTCCGAACCCGATACGGTCATTATGAATTTCTGGTTATGCCCTTCGAAGTTACTAACACACCAGCAGCATTTATGGATCTGATGAATCGTGTCTTTAAGCCTTATCTGGATGAGTTTGTGGTAGTCTTTATTGATGATATCCTCATTTACTCGAAGAATACAGAGGCTCATGAGAATCATCTTCGCTTAATTCTTTAGACCCTCCGAGAAAAGAAGTTGTATGCAAAGCTAAAGAAATGTGAATTCTGGCTATGTGAGGTGGCCTTTCTGGGGCACGTTATAACAAAGGATGGAGTTTCTGTTGATCCACATAAAATTGAAGTGATCGTAAACTGGCCAACTCCTACTAATGTGACTGAGGTGCGTAGTTTTATGGGGTTAGCCGGATATTACAGGTGGTTCGTCCAAGACTTCTCCAAAATTGCTGTACCACTTACACAATTGACTCAAAAGGGAGTTGCGTTTGAATGGTCAGAACAGTGGGAATCTGCTTTCCAGGAATTAAAGACAAAACTGACTACAGCTCCGGTCCTGGCTCTACCATCTGGTACTGAGGGATTTGTGATTTACAGCGATGCTTCACATAAAGGACTTGGTTGTGTGCTTATGCAAAACGAAGGGGTCATCGCTTATGCCTCTCGACAGCTTAAACCCTATGAGAAGAATTATCCCACACATGACCTGGAACTAGATGCAGTAGTTTTTGCTTTGAAAATATGGCGACATTATCTCTATGGAACTACTTGCGAGGTGTACACCGACCATAAGAGCCTCAAGTATCTTTTTATGCAAAAGGAGCTGAATATGCGACAGCGACGGTGGTTAGAACTTATTAAGGACTATGATTTGCAGATCCATTACCATCTCGGTAAAGCCAACACGGTGGCAGATGCGTTGAGTCAAAAGAATGTGGGACAGTTGGCAAATTTATTTACGGGACAAAAGGAGATGATAGTTGAATTGGATAAAATGAAAGTAGCCCTTGTGGTACATGAACAGGAAGCCATAGTGGCAACGGTGAGAGCCCAATCGACATTACTTGAAGGGATCAAACTACGTCAAATGGAAGATGGAACGCTAAAGAAGATATGTGACGAGATGGAGACAAAACCAAAATCGGGATTTACTTTGAGGGATTCTATACTCAAATTTTAAAACCGAATATGTGTCCCTAATGTGTTAGAACTTAAACGGAAACTGATGGAAGAATCACATGCCTCAAGGTTTTCAATACATCTAGGAAGCACTAAAATGTACCAGAATCTGAAACAAAATTTTTGGTGGCCAAGTATGAAAAAGGAGATCGCGGAGTTTGTCTCTAAATGTTTATAATGCCAGCAAGTAAAGGCAGAGCATCAGAGACCAGTAGGATTGCTACAACCCCTTCCAATTCCAAAATGGAAGTGGGAACATCTTACCATGGATTTTGTTGTAGGCTTGCCACGGACTCCTCGGGGTATGAATTCCATATGGGTCATTGTCGACCGGTTGACCAAGTCCGCCCACTTCCTGCCTGTGAAGACCCAGTATAATGCAGATTAACTTGTTGTGATCTATGTGAATGAAATTGTAAGGCTTCATGGTGTTCCGGTCTCAATTGTGTCCGATAGAGATCCAAAATTTGTTTCAAGGTTTTGGCAAAGTCTACAGGATGCAATGGGTATAGAATTAAAGTTTAGGACAACTTTCCACCCTCAAACAGATGGACAATCTGAGAGAACGATTCAGACGTTAGAGGATGTGCTTCGAATGTGTGTTCTGGATTTTCAGGAAAGTTGGGAAAATCATCTGCCATTAGTCGAGTTTGCATATAATAATAGTTACCATTCGAGTATTGAAATGGCACCCTACGAAGCTTTATATGGAAGACCGTGTCGCTCTCCCGTGTGTTGGGCCGAAGTTGGAGATAGGCCAATGTTAGGGCCTGAAATTGTTCAGTTAACAACTGAAAAGGTTAAACTTATTCAGGAAAGGTTGAAAACTGCTCAAAGTAGACAGAAGAGTTATGCAGATAACCGAAGAAGGAACTTGGAATTTGAAGTCGATAGTCATGTGTTTGTGAAATTCACCCCGATGAAAGGACATCCAAGATTAGGAAAAAGGGGTAAGTTAACGCCTTGATATGTTGGTCCTTTCCAAATTTTAGAAAGAGTGGGCCCAGTAGCTTACCGAGTTGCCCTTCCACCAAGTATGAGCCAAGTGCATAATGTATTCCATGTGTCTATGCTTCGAGGGTATCTCCCAGATCCGTCACATGTCATTAATTACCATCAAATTATTATGGATGATAAGTTAATATACGAGGAAAATCCAATTCAAATTCTGGACGGTCAAGTGAAACAATTACGAAATCGAGAGATCCTAATGGTAAAAGTTGAATGGCAGGAACATTACGGAACCGAAGCAACGTGGGAAAAAGAAGAGGAGATGCAACATCAATATCCGCATTTATTCTGATCTAGAGGTAAAAACAAGTTTGAGGGACCAAACTTATTTAAGGGGGGGAAGAGTGTAATAACCCGACCCTCATATCTGTTTCTGGTGTATTTTTTGTCCTTTATTTTGTGCCTTTAATTGCTTTCTGTGAAATTTCATGTGAAATGAGGTCTAACTAAACAAAACTTATGAAAATTTATTCGTATCTATTGACTAAGGAAGTATCTGTCACAATTGGGAAGTTGGAATCGGAAATTGGAAGCCTTGGAGACTTAATTTTCTGAAATTGATTTGACATTTGAACTCTGCATGATTTTTAAGCCATAATGAGATTTTCTGTGAAATTTCAATTTGGGGTCGATTAAACGATTGAATTTTGTCTTATTCACCTCCTTATATAAATCTATCTATATATATCTCAATACTTTGACTTAGAAGCCTCCATGAGAAATATCTCCTGGAAGAAGGATTAGAGAAGGGTTAGAGAAATAGAGAGGCAAGATCAAAATTAAAGGGGCATCTAGGAAGTGAAGCTTAAGGTAAGGCTAATTCCCCTAATTCAATCCTTTCTTTTTACTTTGGGGAAGGAATTTCTTAATATTGTGTAACCTAGAGTTGTCATGGCGGGTTGGATTTATGTGTTGATCTATTGGTAAAGATAATGCTACTACTTGATTACTCTAACCTAATTTGGGCCATCTAGTGAGAAAACCACAACTTGTTTCTTGAATTACCATGTTGGAACCCACTTGTATAAATATATGGCTATATATGTATGCTGTGTATGTAAGAGAAATAGATTGTGGTGGTGAGTAATTGAAGAAGACCAAATCCATGTTCAAATAGTTGTTTGTTTGTACCCTTATTTACATGATCTTTGAACCATATTTTAGTATTTAAAGGATCTATTTTGGACCTTGTTGATGATCACCAAACATGGAATTTTGTATGAAATTTGGACTGCCAAACAGGGGCCAGGCCGCACGTGCAGAGATCGTGGCCGCATGTACGGAAAAGAGGAAAAAAACTGAGTTAGCATACTGTTTTTGGCCGCTCGAGTGATGGAGGGGGACCGCACGTGCGGTCCATGTCCGCACGTGCGGAGGGGATGGTCGCACGTGCGGCCCAGGTCAGAAAACTTGTTCACTCCGTTTTACGTGCTTAACCCTCAGCTATTTTTGGAATTTATGTTTGATGTCTTTTGGATAGTTGTAAATTTAATTGAAGTGTGGTGACTTAAGAAATGGTTTAACAAGGAAAAAGGGAACTAATGTGTGATATATATGTGTGTAGGACACACTCCAGGAGGAACCATCGCTCCGCAACAACACTGTGAGTAATAGTACAATGAATGTACATTTATTACTACGAATATCTAATGATATTATCGTTCTGTTTTCCGTGAATTACAACATTAACATGTATATCGATTGGAACACGGTGGGAATGTTAACAATGAGGAAATTATGTACTTCTATATATTTCTGGGCCGAAAGGCTGTTCTGTATATTTCTGGGCCGAAAGGCTATTCTGTTATTTCGGGGCCAATAGGCCGTTTTGTTATAATTGGGCCCAAGGCCGTCTTGAATGTAATACAGCATCGACTACTTTGTGGAATCTGTTTTTATGCATATACTGTTATGTATTATGATTCATATTGGATATTAACTATTCAAGTACTGTTATTCACTAAGCTTATCTCACTCTGTATTTTGTCTGATGCTGTAGGTAATCAACCGAAAGGTCAGTCCTAGCCCAATATCAGCCCCTCTTTTGTCAACCTAAGTACAACCAGGCACTTGGAAAAGCCCTTTGCATCTTAGTACCGTTTTGCTAGTTTTGTTTACGTGCACTCTTACCGTCGAAGGTTGGGATGTATATAATGTTTTGGTATACGCCCAATCTTGGGGGTGGATCTGTAGAGCTATATGTATGTAACTAATTCTCAAGTGCATGCCTTTTGTTGTTTATTTACTGAATGTTCTGTGTATGATCCTGGCATGATAGTAGTAGTTCAATGGATATGTTTCATTATCATTTTGTGTTAAGAAATGCTTCCTTTCAGGCCCCAAATATCATGTATAGTAGGATAATTGTCTGTTCCTGAATAGGTCATGCCCGAACTTTTAGGGCCAAGTTTGGGGCGTGACAGCCAATCTCCTTGTCGTCGAAGTAGGTCGCCTAAGAGGGATAAGGAGCCACATGGCAAATCCTCGCAACCCCGTTCTAGAAGGGAGCCGGATGCGAAACCACGTCCATTGAGTTTTGTAGTCTTCGTGGGAAATAGACCCATGACAGAGGTGGACTCAATCATTCAAGATCCAAATGTGGCAGTCGAGTTTGCTCGATAGATTTTTCCACCCGAGGTCCAGCAGTCGATGGTAGGTCGGCAGGACATCGAAGTATCTCGTGAAGGCATTCACGGTGCGGTGAAGGGGCTCTACACCACCTACGAAATCAGCATGCGTCTCCGTGCTGCCTGCCGAGAAATAGAGAAGAAGGATGAATGCATTCGAAGCTTGGAGGCTCGCGCGGAAGCGGCTGAGCGTGAGCTAAGGAAGGTCAAGGCCGTTCAGGCACAACCCGCCGGACAGGCTGACCAAATCGTGGACGAAAGGGTTACCCAGCGGCTCATCAGTACCATGCTTGCCAAGCGCAATACGACGAGCATGTTCGCAATTGAGTCCGCGAAGGGAAGGGCCTATGAAAAAGGCTTCCATGAAGGTCGGAAAGTAGGGATACAGAAAACCAAGGAAAAGCTTGCCGAGGAAGTTTGCCGATGTGAAAATCATGGATTTAAGCACGGTTAGATCAAGGCACTTCAGGCCGAGGAAGCTCTCCGAGCAGCGGGCGTCGATTCGGCATTGCCGCTCTACCAACATAACCATTTTCCATTTTCCGCCTTTGAAGTCGAGCAGAGTGAGAACGAGGGCAACGCCGTATAAAAACACATTGTAACGTTCGAACGCAGAGCGCGTTCAAAACTATGTAATTATTGCCTGATTGAATAAAATATTTTATTGTAATTTTCATTCAGCACTCCCATGTTTGTATGTTTTGTGTTTCATTACATAAATTTTTGAATAAATGTATAAACGTTGAATATTTATTCGGCATACACGCATTTCGTGTTTCATTGTATAAGCATTTCATTTCGAACGTTTACATGCTTTAATGTGTAAACGGATTTTGTCGGCCTGTCATGAGTTCTTCATCAAACATGGTTCCGAATTCGGGGCATTTTATCAGTTCAAAGTCGTAATGCACCGACGAGGCTCCGTATAGGGAGACTCTAAAGCGTCATCCGCCGATAAGGCTCCGAATAGAGAGGCTTAACCGTGATATCCACGAAGGGCGCCCCGAATCCGGAGGCTTAATCAGCCAATCGTGATATCCACGAACTACGCTCCGAATCCGGAGGCTTAATCGGCCAATCGTGATATCCACGAAGGGCGCTCCGAATCCGGAGGCTTTGTCGACCCAAAGACGTCGTGCGCCAATGGGGCTCCGAATCTGAAGACTTGCATCGGCCAATTGTGACATCCACGAAGGGCGCACCGAATCCGGAGGCTTAATTGGCCAATCGTGATATCTACGAAGGGCGCTCCAAATCCAGAGGCTTTGTCGGCCCAAAGACGTCGTGCGCCAATGGGGCTTCGAAACCGGAGACTTGCATCAGCCAATCGTGATATCCACGAAGGGCGCTCTGAATCCAAAGGCTTTGTTGGCCCAAAGACGTCGTGCGCCAATAGGGCTCTGAATCCGGAGACTTGCATCGGCTAATCGTGATATCCATGAAGGGCGCACCGAATCCGGAAGCTTAATTGGCCAATCGTGACATCCACGAAAGGCGCTCCGAATCCGGAGGCTTTGTCGGCCCAAAGACGTCATGCGCCAATGGGGCTCCAAAACCGGAGACTTATATCGGCCAATCGTGATATCCACGAAAGGTGCTCCGAATCCAAAGGCTTAATCGGCCAATCGTGATATCCACGAAGGGCGCTCCGAATCCAAAGGCTTTGTCGGCCCAATGACGTCGTGCGCCAATGGGGCTCCGAAACCGGAGACTTACATCGGCCAATCGTGATATCCACAAAGGGCGCTTCGAATCCGGAGGCTTAATCAGCCAATCGTGATATCCACGAAGGGCACTCTGAATCCGGAGGCTTAATCGGCCAATCGTGATATCCATAAAGGACGCTCCGAATCCGGAGGCTTTGTCGGCCCAAAGACGTCGTGTGCCAATGGGGCTCCGAATCCGGAGACTTGCATCGGCCAATCGTGATATCCACGAAGGGTGCTCCGAATCTGGATGCTTAATCGGCCAATCGTGATATCTACGAAGGGCGCTCCGAATCCGGAGGGTTTGTCGGCCCAAAGACGTCGTGCGCCAATGGGGCTCCGAATCCGGAGACTTGCATTGGCCAATCATGATATCCACGAAGGGCGCTCCAAATCAGGAGGCTTAATCAGCCAATCGTGATATCCACGAAGGCGCTCTGAACCTGGAGGCTTAATCGGCCCAAAGTGTCATGAATTGAATCGCATGATTAAGAAATAAGAAACTTCGCATTGCATAAGTGAAATTTGTACAAACATCAAGTCCCACAAGTCGGGTCAATGATAGAATTTACGTAAAAGCGATGAATTCCAAGGCCGTGGGAGATTCTTTCCGGACATATCTTTCAGCCGGTACGCCCCCGCTTCCGCAATAGAATCAATCTGGTAGGGGCCGTCCCAGTTTGGACCCAGTTTTCGATCGGCCAGTTTCCTATCGGCTGGAAGCACCTTCTTCAGGACCAACTCTCCTGGTGTGTAGCGGCGCAGCTGAACGCGTTGATTATACAACTTTGCCAGCTGCTGCTGGTACCGTGCCATGGACGCAAGGGCTCGGTCTATTCGTTCTTCGATTAGAATCAAATCCAAAACCAGCATCATGTCGTTTCGACCAGTATCAAAAACTTACGACTTGAGGGTCGGGTGGCCGATCTCCAAGGGTAAGATCGCCTGGGTTCCAAAGCATAGGGCAAACGGCGTTTCTCCGGTTGATCTTCTCGGCATAGTTCGGTGGGCCCACAATACACTCGGCAATTCTTCAACCCATTTTCCTTTGGCTTTCTCCAGCCTCTTCTTGATGTCGTCCAAGATAGATTTATTAGAGGCTTCAGCTTGACCATTGCTTTGGGGGTAAGCCGGCATAGAAAAGTAAGGCCGGATACAATATTTGCTGCATAGCTCTCGATACACGCCACAATCAAACTGGGTGCCGTTGTTTGAGATAAGAGCTCTTGGAATGCCGAATTGTGTTATGATGTTCCTCTACACAAAGTGCTTAACATCAGCATCCCGAATGTGTGTTAATGCCTTTGCTTCGACCTATTTCGTGAAGTAATCTGTTGCGATGATCAAGTATCGCTTGTTCCCTGGGGCCCTTGACAATGGTCCTACGATATCAAGCCCTCACTGGTTGAACGGCCTGGGATTGGTGATAGAGTTCAACTCTTCAACAGACAAATGGTTTAACAGGCAGAACTTCTGGCACTATTCACACTTTTTTGCGTAACATTCAGGGTCCGCTCTCATTGTCGGCCAATAATACCCCTACGTTATAGCTCGATGGGCCAAAGAGCATCTGCCAGAATAGGCACCACAACTGCCTTCGTGTATCTCAGTCAGAAGGCCCTCGACTTTGTCCGAGTGCACACATTCCAAATATGGGCCAGAGAGGGATTTTTTATAAAGCCTTCCTTGCGGATCCAAGTAGTATCGCATGGCTTTGTTTCGTAGCTTGTGCGCTTCTTTTTTATCCTCTAGGAGTGGTTCAAAAGATAGGAATTCAACAATGGGATCCATCCAACTTGTTGCAGATTCTATAACGTTGATCTGGACTTCCTCCGAAGGGCCAATGCTTGGCTCCGGGATGAAACCTACTTCGATGGTCCGTTTAATCTCTGAGTTGATCGGGGAGGCTAGGCAAGCCAAGGCATCTGCATGGGTGTTCTGATCACGTGTTATCTGGTTCAACTCATGATGGTCAAATTTGGCCAACAAGGAATTAGCCGTTTTCATGTAGGCTGCCATACGATCGTTTCTTGCCGCGTACTCCTCCTTTAGTTGATTGATCACCAGTTTTGAGTCACAAAACACAAGCAAACGCCTAGCACCCAGGATATGCGCATTCTGCAAACAGGCTAGAAGGGCTTCATATTCAGCTTCGTCATTTGATGCTTCGAAGCTGAGCTTGACGGCCTGCTCAATTATTGCGCCTTCGGGGGCCATGATTACAACTCCAGCTCCACTACCCCGCTGGTTGGACGATCCATCGCAATACAACTGCCAAATGTCCCTAACATAAATCCTCCAGTTCAGCTTCGGTCGAATTTCATCAGACTTGAAGTCGGCAAGGCCCCCTGTGAATTCGACGACAAAGTCGACAAGCACCTGTCCCTTGATTGAGGTTCTAGGTAGAAACTGAAAATCATACTAGCCGAGTTCCAGAGCCCACTTTGAAACACGTCCATATGCTTCCACATTGCGTAGTACTGATCGGAAGGGATAATCTGTTAGCACCCCAATGCTATGCCCCTGGAAGTAATGCATCAGCTTCCTTGCCGCCATAACTAGGGCTAAGATGAGCTTTTCAGCAGAAGGTAGGGTGTTTCAGCGTCAACCATTGCCTTGCTCACATAATACACTGGCTACTGCTCTCCTAGCTCTTCCTTTATCAGTACGGCGCTGACGGCTCGGTCAGAAACTACCGGATCCAAAATGAGCGGGTCGCCAGTAGAGGGTGTTATCAGGAGTGGTACTGAGTGGAGGTTGGTCTTCAGGCCGTTGAAAGCGGCTTCACATTCGGCGGGCCATTCAAAAGCCTTGCCCTACCGTAGTGTATGAAAGAACTGCTGGCAGCGATCTGTGGACCGGCTGATGAACCTGTTGAGTGCGGCAGCCATCCCCATCAACTTTTGAACCTCTTTTACTGAACGAGGGGAGCCGAGCTCCAGGATTGTTGTGATTTGCCTTGGGTTGGCTTCGATTCCTCTGTGGTTGACAATGTAACCCAAGAATTTGCCAAAGCCGATACCAAACGCACATTTGAAAGCGTTCAACTTCATTCCATATTCGCGTAGGATGCCGAATGTCTCTTCTAGATCGGCTATATGATTCTGCTCTTCCTTGGAATTGACCACCATATCGTCAATGTACACTTCCATAGTATTGCCGAGTTGTTCCTTTAACATGGTGGTGACCAGTCTCTGGTAGGTTGCCCCTGCATTCTTCAGCCTAAAAGGCATAACCTTATAGCAATAGGTACCTCTTGGGGTAAGGAATGCAATTTTCTCTTGGTCCTCCGGAAGCATAGGGATTTGATGATAACCTCTGTAGGCATCAAGGAAGCTCATACGCTGATGACGCGCCGTAGCATCTTCAAGTTAGTCTATCTTGGGAAGAGGAAAACAGTCTTTGGGGCAGGCTTTGTTTAGATCCGTAAAATCGACGCAAACTAGTCAAGTCCCATTTTTCTTCTTCACAACCATAGTATTAGAGAGCCATGTAGGGTAAGTCACTTCCCTGATTGCTCCGGCATCAAGCAACCGGTATACCTCTTCAACGACGGCGGTAGTGTGCTCTGCGACTGATCGTCGGCTTTTCTGAATGATCGGCTTGTACTTAGGGTCAACATTGAAACGGTGCTCCGAAACAGATGGGTCTACGCCCGGCATTTCATATGGAGTCCATGCGAAGACATTAAGATTGCCGAGCAGGAAGGATACTAGCTGCTGTCGGTCGGCTTGACTCAGCGAGGCGCCGACCTTGAAGAACCTCTCTGGATTGCCATCAATCTCAACTCGGTCTAGGTCTTCATTGGCTTTCTCATTTGGGAGTTGCCCGACATCGTCGAGCTGTCTCGATCCGGCACCTCAATGGAATTAACTTGCAACTCCTTTGGCGTCTTTCTGAAAAGGAGATAACATGCTTGTGCCGATTGCTGGGAACCACAGATTTGCTCAATGTCGTGTTCTGTCGGGAAGCGCAGCAGCTGATGATAGGTGCTTGGAACGGCGCGCATTCTATGCAACCAAGTTCACCCCATGATGAGATTATACGGCGAAGGAAGCTTGGCGACCAAGAATTCCACATCCACTGTTCGGGAGCCCGCTCGAACGGGTAGTGTGATTTTCCCTAACGAATACTCTAGATTTGCGTTGAAGCCAAATAGTGGATAAGGTGCTGGGGACAGGTCTGATTCGTTGAAGCCAAGTTTGATGAAGGTCTTGTAGTAAATAATCTCCGAAGTACTCCCCTGGTCTATGAGAACGTGCTCAACGGTAAATCGGTTTATGCATAGTTCAATGACCAGTGGATCAATGTGGGGGACTGTTATGTCGATAAGATCAGAATCGTCCAAGGTAATACTCAGAGCTTCATGTGGGCTTTTTGCTGGCGTTAGTTGCTTTTGGGGTACTGGGTGTGACTGAATTGCATGCACGGTTGAAGGTGTTGACAAGTTGTATATCATATGAATGACGCCGGGCAGGGGCAAATCCTGCCACAGTGCAACTGTTTTGGTTGCGCTCTTTCAGACATGTTGTTGGAGCTGACCATCTTGCACCAACTCTTTAAGGTGGTCTTTCAAAGCATAGCAACTGTCGATGTCATGACCGTGATCTTTTTGATATTCACACCGCCTATCCCGTCTTCTCATATCGGGAGGTCCCACCACTTTGGACGGCCATTTGAAGGACGGAAGGTGTTGAACTTTGGACATGACTAAGCTGATTGGTTCGCCCATCTTTTTGGGCTCCGGGGTTAATGAGTCGGATTCGCTATCAGCGTCTTGTTGCTGGGCTTGAGGTCGTCGACCACCTACTTTCAGAGGTCGTTCCAGATCTTGGCGCATGGCTTGTTTGGACTTTGCCACTTCCAGGGCCAAATCCTGACGGAGACGCTCGTTCTCAGCGATCATGTTCTCCAACCTTTGCTCGTTTTGCTTTGCCTGTTCCATGATCGCTTGCATTGCCTCATGCTCTGGAGTCGAAGGTGAGGTGAAGTGCAAAGCGCGTCTTGCTGGGATAATCTCCGGTCCATGCATGTTTGTTGGAGTGAAATCGTCTATCTGCGTGGTTTCATCAGTGACTATTGGAGGGTCCTCCGTCACGCCCGCCATGGATATGCTTGAGTATTCCCACAGACGGTGCCAATTGTGGAGAAGTGGTTTGGAAATGCTTTTTTGATCCTAGGGGACGCTCGTGATCCACTGATAGTCACCTGAAAAGAAATAAACACTCCGGTCGGGGGTGCCGAAATTAGCACTCCGACGGACAAGTCAGTCTCAACACTCAAGATTACTTATATTCTAAATTAAGCATAACAATTCTCACATACCTTTCTTAGTCTGTTGTTCCTTTATTTATACTCGTTTCTTGGGCCTCGGGGCCAGGTCCACCATAGTTCAGTATCTACTCGGCTTGTCTATTTTATTCGGCTTCCTGATCGTGCAGGAAAGAGCCGAGTAATATCTGTCTTCTAGAGTACGCTTCTGATTCTTCCAATTATCCGACCCCCACAAGTATATATATATATACACACTTAAGAATAGTTAAATGCAATTATATTAAAATAAAATAAACAACATTAATGGAAAGAACAACAAGAAGGTCCCAACAGACCCAACAAGAAACCTAACACAAACTACTAACAACAAAAATACAAAAGGTACAACAACAACAACAACAGCAAATTAGCCACAGTTGTAGAAAAGCCATCAATCTTCTTACAGATGTAGTTTGGAAAAAAAACAAGATCTATTTTGAGCCATATTTGAATATAAAAAATAAATAAATAAATAAATAAACAGCCTAAGCCTGCTAATGTCATCACTATCGTCGCCCTTGTTGCCTCTTCCCAACTCCACTGCTACCGCTATTGCCATCTTCTATCACCATTGGAAGCCCGAGTTAAAGAAGAAAAACACCCACAATAGTGGGGGATAAGTAAGAGAAGAATGAACCATTATGGATATTGAAATCCAAAAATCTATGCAGGAAATAAGGGAAGAAGCTCTCAAATCCCTCTTCCTAGGCATAAAAAATCCCCATATTTACACTATAAAAGTGTTTTCGAGGCTCGCTAGAACATCGTAGAGGGGCATCAAAAATCGCATAGAGCGAGATGCTCTCTCCAACACCCCTCAACCTCGATCATTTTTCACTAATATATATGAATATATATGCACACTCTGGAGACACCATAAAAGATGCTCTTGAGCTTTTGTTCTTGTACCTGCATCGAGTTTCGGTAACTTAGGACACACATGCAATTATTAGTAAAATGGATATCCCGTAAATTTCATTAATAGCAAATGTTGCATATATTCTTTTTTTTTTTTACCTCATTTATGAATATGGTCCCATTGCTTTGTCTTTAGGAATACGAAAAAGAAGTAAGAAATGAGATTATGTATAGCATTGCTTATATCTAATCAATGTAAATATATTACATCAAGGGAAAATTAGTGAAATATCCCTCTCCAACTTTTAATAGAAGGAGAGATCCAATATTTTTTTTTAATTTATTAGTTAATGTCTCTCGATGAAATTTCTCTGTGATAATACTAGAGAAATTTCAAATTTTCTCTATGAAATCAAAGAAAATTTTGAAATTTCTTTGTGAAATCAAAGAAATTTTTCTGTAAAATTTGAAATTTCTCTATGTCGAATTTTCTATGTGAAAATGTTGAGAACCCCAACTACTATGAAAATATTGTTTGTCCTTTATCTTGTAACCTTTAAATGAAAAAAGTCCCCTTACATCAAATGCTAAATAAAATGTATTAAATGTAATACATTAAAACTATCATTTCTATTTTCAATTTCGTTGATAGTTTGATGGAGATGCTCTTATAACTCTCATTTCTATTATCAACCTGACTGTGATATAAAATCGAGATCAAAAATGATTTACAATCTCATTTTTTTTTTCCTAAATTAAGGTAGAATATAAAAACCGTCTCTGTTTTTTTGATAAATTGAGATAAATACATTTTTTTTTAAATTGTTTAATCACTTTTTTAAAGAAATTGAGATGTTTTTAAATTTTTTAGTGTAACCTTTTAAAATTAATGAAAATTCATAATTTACTTAATTTATAATTTTTTGAAAATGTAACACCTCGAAATAATTAACATTAACCCATCTCATATTATTGCTACAATGTATCAATAATCTCATAACTTCTGTTCATTATATCTTTGATCATTACAAACGATGACATATGCAATATATATTCACCAATCCTAGATTCTATATCTATAACATATGGCATGGATACAAGTGTAAAAACAAAAATAAAACCAAGTAATGAAATGCCTTAATGGATACAACTTTCTAAGACGATACTTGGTTACAACAAAATGAGTTTAAACTCAATACAATTAAAGCCCTGGGCTTAAACAAAAATAACTACATCAAGAAATCAAAAATGAAGCTTTAAGCTCTAAGTCCTCCCAAGCTACATCCTTAGTGGAGGCATATCATCAGCACCTAAAAGTTGTTTTCCACATAGGGTGAGTCACAGTTTAATAGAGATACTCTAACACAGTATATGAATCTTAACAAAATTATAAGGTGAATGCACATCCATACCATTTGTCAAACATTTTTTATTTTCCATCTCAAAACAATGTAATGCCAGGTTATAAATCAATTAATGAAAATAGTCATTTTATAAAAAAAAAAACAAGGCAGTGGATACAATACACTGGGAATCTCTAGGTATATGTCTACCAGTAGGCTATACAAGCACTGCCAAAGCCATTTTACCGGTACTAACCGGAAAGATCAGCACCTAACCACGCGGGTTGCTGGACTTTCACCAAGGACACATGGGCCAACATAATAGAACCAGAATCACACCCTTACCCAGATTCACCACGGTATTCACCATTTTTTTTCCAAAATCAAAACATTTACAATGTTCAACATGAAATGATGCTTAATGCACAATATATGAGAAATTAGTTTCAATTCAACCTAATCTCCATGCAATGTCTACAACAATCAAGATTATCCTCCACCGATAGCCCAAAACAGTTATTTGTATACAAGATAGTTTCCAATCATAATATACGATTTCATTCTTGCACAACGGGAGTGACATTACATATCCAACTCCACCATCATCATCGCCATAATCATCATTCCAATATTCCAAAAGCCCACAACATTTTCTATTTCCTTACACAATTCCAAATATCCAAAATTTAGGGCAAAACCCCTTTTATTTTACAAAATCAATTCCAAGAAGAGATATTCACCATTTTAACATATTTCAACCATAAACTTATTCCCACAAACATTTTCAAGAATCCATGTGGAAAACCCCTCTTTTGATTTTAAAACCAAACCCTAGGTTTTCCTAAAATTCCCAAATCATTAACCCTTTTTCAAAGAGCAATAACAAAGCTAAAAATCATATAAAAGAGTCAAAGAAATCCCTACCTCAATATAGAAGCATAGAGGAGACAAAGAGTAGAACTTGATAGAGCCAAAAACGCAAACATCACTGATTAGAACGAAGCCCTTGACGTGTTCAATCTTTTACTCCAAAGGGCCAGGGTGAGGAAACCAACAAATTTGGAGTATTTGGAGCTAGAGTACAAGAACCAGAGAGAGAAGGTAAAGATTTTAGGGTTTTGAAATGTTTAGAGAGAGATATGAAAAAATGATCCAAAAATTCTTTTTCTCAAACTGATATACGCACAAACTGCTCGAGCAACTAAAACACCGCTCGAGCGAACAGACACAATAAGTGACACTACTCAAGCAACCAAAACCACAGCTCGAGCACACAATGACCCATTTTCCAGTAGTTTTGTAGACTGCAAAAGATCGCTCAAGCACAAGAAGTGTCGCTTGAGTGCATATATCACACTCTCAGTAGTTTTACAGAATGTAAAAGATCGCTCGAGTGAACAAGCAAAAATCTGCGCAACAACTTATTACATCTGACTTCCCAACCTGTTTCAAACACAACCAAAACTCCCAATAGCCAAACTCAACAAGCTTTAAGTTAGAACAAAGATGAACAACAGTTATGTACAGGGGTCCTCTATTTCAAAAGTAAGAAAATGGGTCAGGTCTAAACCAGAATCATTATAATCTCCCCCATTAAGGAATTTCGTCCCTGAAATTTAAAATCAACAATATTCACTGAAATAAAATCAACCATATGCCATCCTGACTTATAACAAGGATACATCGAGTGTTTCAACATTAATAATTGTCATTCAAATCTTCGAAACATACACAATGTTCAATATATATATTACAGCATACATAAAAGTTTATACACAAGTCTCAAATATCAACAAACAAGTTTGGATACTTCTCACGAACTTTCACCTCACGCTCCTAAGTCGCTTCCTCAACCCTGTGGTGTTACAACAACACCTTAACCAATTGTATAATCTTGCCTAGGCATCCTTATCTACCTCCAACTTGGTCCAATCTAACATGTGTAAAGGATCTGGCTCGTACTTCCGAAGCATACAAATATGAAACACATCATAAATCCCGAAAAGTTGGGGTGGCAAGGCTAAACAATAAGTTACCTCCCTGATCTGCTCTAGAATCTCAAAAGGCCCAATAAATCTAGGGGACAACTTCCCGCTCTTCCCAAATCTCATTAAACCCCGTCTTGGTGATATCTTTAGGACCATGTGATCTCCTACCTCAAAAGATAAAGGTCTTCTTCTACAGTCAACATAGCTCTTCTAGCGACTCTGAGCCAAAACCAATCTCTTACGAATAAGTGCGACTTTCTCCATCATTTCCCAGACTAATTCAGGACCTAACATAAGTGTGTCACCCACGTCGGCCCAACACACTGGAGATCTACACGGTCAGCCATACAAGGTCTCAAACGATGCCATAGCAATACTTGCCTGGAAACTGTTATTGTAGGAAAACTCCATTAAAGGTAAATGCCTCTCCCATGACCCCTTAAAATCAAGAACACAGCCCCAAAGTATGTCCTATAAGATCTAAATGGTCCGCTCAGAATGCCTATCAGTCTGAGGATAATAGGCGGTGCTAAACGTCAATCTAGTGCCCAAGGCATTCTGTAAGCTCTGCCACAACTGAACCATGAAACGAGGATCTCTACCTAAAATGAGAGTCACTGGGACCCCACGAAGTCGAACTATGTCCCTAACGTAAAGGTTTGCAAGATAATCTACCGAGTCAGTTGTGCGTATAGGTACAAAATTTGTTGATTTAGTTAACCGATCAACTATCACCCATACAGCATCATTACCCTGTTGAGTCCTCAGAAGACCTACAACAAAAATCCATCGTGACATGCTCTCATTTCCACTCGGCTATAGGTAAGGGTTACAACAAACCCACTGGTCACTGGTGTTTGGCCTTCACATATTGATAACTAAGGCACCTCGAAACAAACAAGGCTACATCTCTTTTCATCCCCGTCCATCAAAACTAGCGGTTAAGGTCGTGGTAGATCATTGTGCCTCTCGAGTGTACCGCAAGGAGAGAATGGTGGAACTCTCGGAATACCTCTTCCTTACAAGATTCTGGCTTGAAAAGACAGTTTAGATACCTCACACTCGAGTTAGAATACACATTCAAGCCCTTCTCCACCTTCCCACTAGCTATCTTCTCTTGGATAGCCTTTACGTTGAGTTCACCTCGATGTGCTTCTATGACTCGACTCACTAGCATAGGTTGTGCAACTACAGTGAACAAAACGGTTGACTCAACGAACTCGCTAAGATGCAAGTCGAACTCCCCAATAGCACCCAACATCTCCCATTCTCGGATGGCAATACTAACTATACTAATTATGGATTTCTTACTCAAAGTGTCGGCCACTACATTGGCCTTCCCCGGATGATAGTGCAACTCAAAATCCTAATCCCTATTGAACTCCATCCATCTCCTATGTCTCAAATTCAAGTCTTTTTGTGAAAATAGATATTTCAAACTATTATGATCGAAAAACAACTCAAATCTCTCACCATATAAGTAATGTCTCTAGATTTTTAAGGCAAAAATCACCACCGCTAGCTCTAAGTCGTGAGTAGGATAATTCCTCTCATGTGTTTTCAACTGCCACAAACAGTATGCCACCACTTTCCCTTCTTGCATCAATACACAACCTAACCCTTCTTAAGATGCATCACAATAAACTGAATAGCCCAAATCCCTCTCTGGAATAGTCATCACTGGAGCAGTGGTGAGTCTAATACCCGACTAAGCCTAAGAAAAACCAAATCTCAAAGGCATTCTTAGGTTGTTCCCAATCCTGCACTACCTCTATCTTAGAAGAGTCTACCATTACCCCTTCTCCAGATACCACATGGCCTAAGAACTTAACTTCTTTCAACTATAACTTGCACTTTCCGAACTTAGCGTATAAACGATGGGCACTAAGCAACTGAAGTACGACTCACACGTGTTCCTCGTGCTCCTCTACAGAGGGTGAGTAGATCAAAATGTTGTCAACAAAGACAACCACGAAATGGTCTAAGAACTCATGGAAAATTCAATTAATCAAATCCATAAACAAAGTCAGTGCATTGGTTAGCCCAAAAGGCATCACTAAGAACTCATAATGGCCATACCGCGTACGGAAAGCCGTTTTCTGAATATCCTCTTCCTTCACCCTCAACTAGTGATAACCCGATCTTAAGTCAATTTTAGAAAAGCAACAACACCCCTTCAACTGGTCAAACAAATCATCTATACAAGGTAATGGGTACTTGTTCTTAATAGTTACCCGGTTCAGCTTCTGGTAATCAATACATAGACGCAAAGTGCCATCCTTATTCTCAGCAAAAAGAGTCCGTGCTCCCTAAAGTGATGCATTAGGCTGAATGAAGCCCTTATCTAACAACTCTTGGAGTTGAATCTTCAACTCATACAACTCAGCGGGTGCAAATCTATATGGTGCCAAATCGGTGTAGTGCTAGGCACTAAGTCAATAGAGAACTCAATCTCCTGGTAAGGTGGCAAACTAGTAAGATTCTCAGGAAAGACATCCGGGTATTCACAAACTACCCTCGACAACTCAACTCGGACCACATCACTCTCACTACCCAAGAAAGCTACAATAAGACAACTAAGCTCACTCCAACCATGCAAGTCACATACTAGCAACAAGAGCCTATTAGCTCGGTTCCTCCAAAAAATAAAAACGATCACCACCTGAGGTGTACACCATAACCCTCCAACGGTGACAATCTATAACAGTATGGTACAAAGATAACCAATCCGTACCTAAAATGACATTGTAACTTGACATGTCTAGTAATACAAAAGCAAAAGGAAGTCGACAACCGACAACTTGAATCTCAGAACCATGACATACCCGATCCAAGTCAACCTTACCTACAACTGGACACTCTATCCTGAGTGAAGATGCTAATTGAGCCACTCCTAACTGCAAAACTGTTGCGAATGTGGACGAAATAAAAGAATGAGATGCACCAGTATCAATCAACAAATTGGCAATAGAATTAAACAACAAAAAGTTACCTCTCAAAACAGAGGGTGGTGGCAACTGATCTGGCGTGGTAACAGTATACACACGCCCCGTACGTCTCTATTCCACCTACTTACCCCTCGAAGCATAAGACTGATAAGCTGATTGAGCCGAAAAGGCTCCCTGAGTGGGCTTCGTGGCATGTGCTGATGGAGTAGGCTAATGGCTCTGTGTTTGTCTTGAACCAGACGCACTAGGTGTGCCACATGTCTGAGGACAAAACCTCCTCAAGTGCCTTGACTACCAACACTGATAACAGGTAGGTGGCTGCCCTCTCTCTTGACTCTAGCTTGAGAACGAGCCGCAAACGGCGCAGACTGCTACCCTTCTCCTCTCTGTTGGCAAACTGGGGACTTATGGCTCAGCTGACTACACTTAAAGCAAGTGATCCCACCCTGAATACTCCTCCCTAAACTAGAACTCGGTACATGAAAGATGGATTTGAACTGTGTTCTGCCCCTCATAGAATGATGCTGTGATAGCCAGTAATCCGAGATTACCGAAGGCCAAATTACAAAGATTCACACAAACAGAGTAAACATATGGGGTATACATGTGCAAAAGTAATAAATTTAAGTCTAATTAGTCCATAAGAGCTGTGCATAGATTAAATGAAATGACATACATATTAACATGGTTTTACAACTTGAATACAAAGTAAAATAAAACTTAATATTACATCTTGATCAAAAGGCTTCTCAAGCCCAAACATACAAGGCAAATTATCTACAAAGCTAAGAAGTATAATCTTCAAGATGCTACAAAATGTAAACCAAAACATCTTCCAAATAAAGCTTAGGCGACATCGGCTTCTTGTTCATCACTTACATATATATAAGGGAGAGGGGTGAGCTGAATAAGTAATAAAGGTTTGAATGAATGATATATGAGATTTTATCTAAACAGTACATATCATAACTTGTAACCAAATCAAAGGATAAAGCGAGTTCATCAATCAAAGGCTTTCAAAGCTTCAAGGGATGTTTACTAACATCTATATAATACAAAGGATGAAATTCATTAACAAAACAAAGAAATAACCGACCCGGAATCGATTAGACAAGCCCACCCATCAGAGGCAAATGAGATATGTCAAACAAAGGTACTAGTTGCATTAAAGTCCCCTAGCACATAAGGACCTTTCAAGAATGTCATCAAAACAAACATAGTACTTGATACAAAAACTAAGGGATAATCATTTATGCTTGATCAAATACTTTTCCAAAACAAAGCAAAGTTTTTATGAAAACATTATAGTATAACATTATTAAAAATACCACTCAGTCAAGGGGATTAAGGAAAAGATCCAAGACCTACAAGTACATAGTAACTCCATTGAATGCACTTCAAGAAGATAAGAAGATATTCTCAAAGATGATTATGAAGTGCACTCTCAAAGCAAGCTTCAAATGAGTGAAATAGATCCCGACATTTCTTTCCAAAACCAAGTCAAGACAAAGCAAAATATGTGCTGGAAGTTAAATAATGTTTTTCTTCTTGGAAAAGCATGTTGGGTACAAACCATGTCTCGGAATGGATGCACAGAGATGAGCTAGGCCGAAATCTTGGCCGAGGTGCGGCCTACTTGGCCTGGATGAGAGGCTGCTTGCCAAGATGCTACAAGGTGTCAGCAAGGATGTGTTGTGGTCGGCCTAGGTCTGTAGTGGTCGGCCTAGGTGTCCATTCAAGTGATCATGCAAGGTAGGACAAGGAGAGATGCAATGCTTGGCCAAGGTGTAAAAGCTGGACAAGAGTGGGTTTGGGTGACCACACTTAGGGAAGTGTAGCCTGGAAATCTAGGTTTCCTATTGAAGAACATGAAGATGAAGAACATGAATGCTAAAAATCATAACTTCTTATTCAAAATCTGAGATTTCATAGTACAAGTTCAAAAACATGGACCTAGGTACCCATACTTGAAGATTTCAAGAAAACAAACACAAATACATGGAACTTGATACAAACTTTTGGATCAAGACAAAACTTTTCTTTAAAAACACAAGAATATCACTTTCTCTCTTTAAAACAAAACTTTAAATCAATGCATAGCTCATGAATCATGCTAGATCATGCAATATGATCATATAAATATAAAGGACAACAAAAGTAGATCAAGAATCTAACCTCAAAACACAAATCCAATGGTTCAAACTCTAATAATCAAGTTTGGTAAATCTAGCTTCCTCCAAGAACTTCTTCTTCTTCTTCCTAGAGCTTTTCTCTCTTCAAGACAAAGATATGGCAAAGATATGGGTTCTTAACTACTAATGTAACTTAAACCCACTACTGGGACACGTGGTTTTATGATCAATCTCCTCAAAAAGGTGCCAGAATGAAAAGACAAGAGTAGGTCAAAGTGTATATAACAAGTACGGTGGCATGGGCACTCTGACAAGGCAAGGATCCTGGATCAAAACATAGGCTTCAGGCAAGTGAAGGATAAGTGAGGGCTTCTTAATCTCAGCTAGGTGGGGTAGCACTTCGCCTAGGTGCGACAGACCTCGGCCTGGGTTGTACAAGTCAAGTAAGGTGCACAACAAGGCTGCAAGGTTCAAGGATCAAAGATCTTGAATGGCCTAGGTGATGCACATCTCGGCCTAAGTAATGCTCATCTCGGTCTAGATGATGCACACCTAGGCCAAGGTGCAAGGGTGAAGGTAAAGGTCAACCAAGATGGTTCCAAGATGATCCTAGGTGTTGACGCTCAACGGCCTAAGTGTAAGAGGTTCAAAGGTGTGACCTAGGTGTGGGGTAGCAAAGATAGATGGCCTAGGTTCAACACAAAGCAAGGAACAAAGCATAGATCATATACTTAGACAAAACACAACAGTACAAAACAAGACATGCTCTCATACTTAGACAAAATATTAAAGCTCACAAGATGATAGCTTAACAAACCAAAATCATGTAAATTCTCATGAATATGACTAAGGCAACATGAGGGTTGTTATAAACCCATCTCATATTAGTGCTACAATTGATCAATAATCTCATAACTTCTATTCATTATATCTTTGATCATTACAAATGATGGCATATGCAATATATATTCACCAATCGTATATTTTGAATCTATATCATATGGCATGGATACAAGTGTCAAAAGAGAAATAAAACCAAGTAATGAAATGCCTTAATGCTAAAACTTTCCAAGACGGTCCTTGGTTACAACAAAATGTGTTTAAACTCAATACAAGTGAAACCCTGGGCTTAAACAAAAATAATTACATCAAGAAACCAAAAATGAAGCCTTAAGCTCCAAGTCCTCTCAAGCTACTTCCTTGGTGGAGGTATATCATCAGCACATGAAAATTGTTTTCCACATAGGGTGAGTCACAACCCAGTAGAGATACTCAAACACAGTATATAAATCTTAGCAAAATTATAAGGTGAATGCATATGCATGCCATTTGTCAAACATTTCTTTTTTTTTTCATTTCAAAACAATGTAATGTCAGATTATAAATCAATTCATGATAATAATCCTTTTATAATAGAAAACAGGGTAGTGGATACAACACACTGGGAATCTCTAGGTACGTGTCTACCAGTAGGCTATACAAGTACTACCAAAGCCATTTTATTGGTACTAACTAGAAGGATCGACACCTAACCGCATGGGTTTCTGGACTTTCATCAAGGACATATAGGCCAACATAACAAAGCCACAACCACACCCCCTAACCAAATTCACCACGGTATTCACCCATTTTTCCCAAAATCAAAGCACTTACAATGTTAAATATGAAATTATTCTCAATGCACCATGTATGAGAAATTAGTTTCAATTCAACCTAATCCCCATGCAATGTCTACAACAATTAAGACTATCCTTCACCAATAGCCCAAAATAGTTATTTCCATACAAGATAGTTTCCAATCACAATACACAATTCCATCCTTTCATAACGAGAGTGATATTACATATCTAACTTCACCATCATCATCGACACAATCATCGTTCCAATCTTCCAAAAACCCACAACATTTTCCATTTCCTTACACAATTCCAAATATTTGAATACAGGGCAAAGCTCCCTTTATTTTACAAAATCAATTCCAAGAAGAGATATTCACAATTTTAACATATTTCAACCATAAACTCATTCCTACAACATTTTCAAGAATCCATGTAGAAAATCCCTCTTTTGATTTCAAAACCAAACCCTAGGTTTTTCCAAAGTTCCCAAATCATTAACCATTTTGAAAGAGCAATAACTAAGCTAAAAATCATATAAAAGAGTCAAAGAAATCCCTACCTCAAAGTAGAAGACAAGAAGAGACAAAGAGTAGAACTTGATGGAGCCAAAAACACAAACTTCACCGATTAGAACGAGGCCCTCGACGTGCTCAATCATTTACTCCAAAGGGCTAGGGTGAGGAAACCAGTGGATTTGGAGTATTTGGAGCTAAAGTACAAGAACTAGAGAGAAAATGTAAAGATTTTAGGGTTTTGAAATGTTTAGAGAGAGAGAGAGAGAGAGAGAGAGATGAAAAAGTGATCCAAAAGTCTTTTTCTTGGATTGATATAAGCACGACCGCTCGAGCAAGCAAAACACCGCTCGAGCGAACAAGCACAATAAGTGACACTGCTCGAGTGACCAAAACCACCACTCGAGCGCACAATGACTCCCTTCTAGTAGTTTTGCAAACTGTAAAAGACCGTTCAAGCGAAGATATCACACTCTCAGTAGTTTTACAGACTGTAAAAGATCACTCGAGCAAGAAGCATCGCTAGAGCGAACGGGAAAAATCTGGGCAACAACTTATTGAAAAACTGACTTCCCAACCTGTTTCAAATACAACTAAAACTCCTAATAACTGAACTCAACAAGCTTTAAAATGGAAAAGAGATGAACAATAGTTAAGTATACACGTCCTCAAATTCAAAAGTAAGAAAATGGGTCGAGTCTAAACCAGAATTGTTATAGAAAAATTTCAAGAACAAATTCTAAAAGTCAACCAAACATCAAGACATTTAGCAACATATCAACACTTGTTGCCAATTGTATTTCTTTTTACTAGTTTTGGTGACGTATTAATGTTACCTTTTAGGAACTATTTTAAGCTTGTTGCTAAACTTGTCACTGAAAGTGTAGTTTCTTGTAATGTCACATTATTTCATCACATTTACCTTACTGGGAAAGGGGGAAGGAAGGAAAAAAAATATGATAAATATGATTTTAAAAATACTTCTTCTATTTTTTTGAAAACAAAATGTTATGAGATAATGTGATTAATTATCGAATCAATTTAATATATATTTTGTGTAGATAATCCACATAAAAAAGCTTAAAATACCAATAAAATAAATTATTAAAGTGGAGCCAGTGATGAACCCACATATCTAGACTAGACTAGACTAGACGATGGATTCCATTTTAAAGACAAGGGAAGTTAATCTATCTAAAAATAAAAAAATAAAATAATAATAATAATAATAATAATAATAATAATAATAAATAAATAAAAAATGAGAGGTTACGTTGAATGAAAAACAAGGTAATTTAAAAATTAAAAATAAATGTTTTTCATATGTTTTTTTTTTGGGGGAGGGGGGCACTTACTAGTAGGTCTCATACACAAAATTCAAAATTCATCTAGTTCCAAAACAAAATACTTGCACCCATCGGTTTTACATATTTTTAATTATCACCAGAAAAATTCTTTTTTTTTTATAACTTTAAAAACACTACTACATCTCACTACTGTCAAACTTCCGTCAAACGGTCACCGAAGATTCGTCGGAATATTCAACATCACCGAGAACTTGCCAGAGTATTGCTGGAAGTTCGTCGAAGTATCGCTGGAGTGTTCTGAACGTCACTGAAAGTCGCCGGAATGTCCAAAATGTTTGTTGAACGTCAAGAATATCATCAAAGACTCACCGGAATGTCCAGAATATTGCCAAAAAAATTAAAAGAATAAATGGAGAAATTATAGTGAAAAAACATATGTATTAAATATTGATAAACTGGAAGAAGAAAAAACAAAAAAAAAAAAAAAACAAACAAACAAACAAACAAACAAACAAAACAAAACAAAACAAAACAAACAAACAACAATGGGAAAAAGTATGCATTATTTTTATTTATTTATTTATTTATTTGTTTATTTATTTGTAGGGTTTAAGGAAATGATCTCCAATATTGGTCAAACTGAATAGTAAGCTTTGAAACTGTAAAATGTTACAGTTTCAAAGCATGATTCTATTAAGCACTCATCCTTAACAACCAAACTAGAAAATGTTATGAAACTGTAAAATTTTACAGTTCTAAATAATGTTATAAAATTATAAAATTTTACAGTTTTAAAGTCTGATCATTTCAACACCAAAACAAATTTAAATTTTACAGTTTTCACCGCCTGTAACTAAAACTTAAAAACAACTTGTTTAAAACTTGAAAATTTTCTCCATTAAAACAGGAAAATAGAAGTGTGAAGCAAAGAAAATGTAGAAAAACTGAAAAATCGAATGGGAGAAACAGATATAGAGAGAGTATTGTACTCCGGTAACTATTTTTTGTTTAGATCTAGTCGAATTTCAAGTAGATCTATTCAGATCTGATGTAGATCTGAGTAACTCGTTTCTTTTGCCGTCGGTGAGAGTGAAGTATGTTAGGGAAAATATGTGATTCCCCACAAGTAAATCAATCAATGGGAATAAAAACTAATGCGGAAAAATTAAATCAAAGGCAACACAAGAATTTTTACGTAGTTCCCTCAATATGAAGTACGTGCACGGGATCGAAATCCGATTCCACTATCAACCAAATAAGTTCCAGACGATTACAAAAGAGACACTAATGGTCTCACAAAACCACCCTTAGGTGAATTCCAAATAATCACAAATAAATAAAGAGGAAAGACCTCACCAAATAGATGAACCAAAATCTTTAGAACCAAACTTGAAGAAGACCCAAAATAATAGACCGAAATCAAATCTATTAAACTAGCCGAATTCGAACCAACCACGAACAGAGTATTTTTCCGAAGCTTGAACACAAATGCCACCAAATTGATTGATTAGCCCAAAGCATTGACCAATGGTCAACAATGGCAAAATGGAATTTACCCAGCAAAGTCACCAAAAAACAAATCAATATAGATAGCACTCCTCTGTCTCTTCCGCAGAACAAATAACAATATCAATATATATATATATATATATATATTTATTGTGAATCTAAGGTTTTGTAATCAAATCCTAATTGTTACTAAATTAGATTGGGTCTCCTCAAATATAATATATAGAAATATATAATACTAAACCAAGTCAAATTAAAATTCTTTAACAAACCAATTGGGTCCCACACTCCAATATGGAGGTATACCCAACAAAGTAAGGAGTCGATAGTCGGTGGTTGCTAGTGAACCCCAAGAAATGGTCATCGGTCACCGATGACTTTGTATTAGAAAGAGAAAGAGAAAGAGAAGAAGAAAGGCACCGATTATTGGAAATCACGAAGAGAAAGAGGTAAAGAAAAACAAATGCACAGAAAAGAATAAAGAAGAAAAATATATAGTGGACTTTTGAGAGTATTCAAAAAGTTGTGAGACTAAATAAACATATTCTCTTTTAAATGTGGTTTCCAAGTAATTTGCCCTTTTTTTTTTTTTTAGGGTACTTACGTGTAGGTCCTAATAAGTGAACTTATTGTCTAATAGGTCCTATGGAAAAGTTTGTCATAAAAAAAGTCACTAATTGTAAGTTTTAGTAACAACTTATAAAAATCATAACCAAAAAAAGTCACTAACTGTCAATTTTTAGCGATATATATCAAAAATTCACACAAGAAAAATTATTTTTAACGATAATTTTACCAAGATTTGTTTTCAATAGGACTTAATGGGAATTAAGTCCAATTATCAAAACCTATTGGTAGTTTACCCCTTTTTTTTTAGTTGGAACTACGACCTCGTCTCCAAGGGGATAGTTAAAAAAGGCTTGTTAGGCATTTTAGCAAATATAACTCTAATTTTGAGCTTCAATGGGCTGGCTATTGAGCTAGCTACTTTACCATCCTACTTTTTTTATGGCTACAATTGAAGAGCCCTAGAGACTCTCCAAACAAATATGTATGTATATATTTTTGATTTTTGTATATTTATGTCTTGGATTTGGGATTTTATATATTTTATGTGTATGTAGCAATTTTACATGTTCTTTTAATTCTGTTTGATGAATTACGGAATAACTTATTTTGTATTTAGTATTTTTTTTCTCCTCATTCTACAGGTTTTGTATGTTTATATGGGCAAATTTATTATTATTACAAATTTATATTAGTAAAATATCAGCAATTAGTATTTTTTGATTTAAAAATTAATTAAGTTCGTTTGAATGATTAGCTAAAATAAAGAGTGTGGTTGGAGAACACAATAGTTAAAGTAATTAGGTAAAATAAAGAGTGTATTTTTGTCATACTTTAGCTAGTGAAAAGTAGAGAGTATAATTGGAGTTGCTCACTTCATTGCGTAGCCAAAAAGTCCATTTAGAGTGCTCATTCAACAAATTATTATCAACATCATTATGTAATTCTTTTGATTTTAACATCATAATTTTCATGTGATACACCATAATTTTATATATTTTTAATCGCATTAACAAAAATTATTTAAACATATCAAATTACATTTAAAATCATAATTTGAGATATTAATATTATTAACAAAAATAAAGTAACGATCTACATATTTTACAACTGTCCACGTGCATACAAATTTACCCACGAAATCGACAATGATAAATGAATGCTCCCGAAATGCTTTGATTTAGTTAGGCCAATTTTCAAAACTTCTAGAGGCCAATTATCTACCGAGTTCTTAAGGATGGTGACGAGAAGAGTTGGGCGATAGAGAAGGAAAATTGAGACACAACATGAGAACGTTGCAGGTAGGTTATCACAATTTCGATGGGCGAGTTTTAATGTTTGATTTATTGATATGAAAGTGAAATGAAATAATTATTATATGTTTGTTCACATATTTTATGATTCGTTAAAAAAGTAATATAAAATTCATTGCATATGGAATTATCATTCACATTATACGACAATGACCATTTTGTAATCCTTTCGTCCTATTTCACTTTTTATTCTAGTGAATTAAACATTACCAAAATTTATTTTTATATATTTTTCCCGTTATATTGAGATCAATTCGTATAATCTTAGCATTTGGTTTAAAACTCAAATCATGATTTAGATTAAAAAGTTTCAAAACTCATAACTAAATACACATATCAATTCAAAAACTCTTTTTAAAACTCAAAACCAAACTCTTTTCAAAACTCTATTTTAAAAAAATAAATTTTTTATTTTGTTCTTTAAAATTATTTTATTTAATTTTTTTGAAAAAAATTTTGTTTCAAAAAAAAAATTTATTTTTATTTTCAAAGAAAAATATTTTTTATATTTTTATTTTCAAAAAAATTATTTTGTTATTTTTTTAAGTATTAGCCAAATAATTTGTTATGATTTAGATATATACGGGTGATCCAAAAAATTTTAAAATTTAAAAAAAAAATTAAATATTTTAAAAATATTCAAAAAAAATTAAAAAATTATTTAAAATATTGAAAAAATAAAAGAAAATATTTAAAATTAAAAAATTAAAATTTTTAAATATTTAAAAAATAAATAAATATTTACAAAAAAAATATTTACTCGAAAAAAACTAAAATTAAAATAATTTTTAAATATTTAAAAAAAATAAACTTAAAAATTTTTAAAGTACAACTCAAAATTTAAAAATTCAAAACTCAAAATATAATTTAAAACTCTTTTTAAAATTTGTAATCAAATATATATTTTTTTTTTCAAAATTAATTTTAAAAACTCAAAACTCAAATTATAATTTAAAAATTAAATCAAATCAAATCTTAAATTTATTTTTATGTTTTCTAATTGTACTGATGTCACTTTGTAGTATCCCACAAAAAAAAAAAAAAAAAAAACAAAAAACAAAAAACAAAAAAACAAATCAGCTCTGTGGTGTGCTTATCAAAAAACACCACTGACGTGACAATGGCTCCTGCTAATAGACACAACCCTTGGTCCGCTTACAGCAAAACAACGTTGGCACCACCCGCACCAAAATTATTGGTTGCTCCTGATGTATTATGTGATTATATTTTTCATTAATTGTAATTTATTATGTTTTTATATTTTTTAATTACTTGACAAAAATTAATGAATCCTACTCCCTCTATAAAGATATTCCAAGACCAACGAATAACTTCACCCCAGCACCATCACTCGATCATCATCATTGCCATACACTACCATTATCACTACCATCAATCTGTCACCACAATTACAAGCACCATCATTTTTTTGTTTTCTTTAATTGAGATGACTTGGGGTCAGTGTGGTGCTCCTCTTGCTGGTTACTTGGCATTTTTTTTTTTTCTTTTTGATTTGATCTTTGCTGATGTTGTTTATTAGCTCTGCAAAGATCGGAAACTTATTCTCAGTTGTAGAACGGATTGGATTCTCTCCTGTTGATAATTTAATTGGAGAGGTTCTATTGGATCTAAACTAAGAAGCATGGACACGGACACGTGACACGACACGGATACGACACGGACACTCCGACACGATAATTTTCAAAAAATATAGGACACGACACGTGGGGGACACGCATGAAATATACAATTTTATATATTTATTATATGTTATATATATGAATATATCATTCAAAAATAATAAAAAAAAATACAATATGACATTAATCTCTATAAATTTATATGATTTTTGTTTTATTATTGTATCTTAAGTTGTTTTGTTCAAACTTATAATTAGTTTCACATGTGTCTAATTGATAGACATGTGTGTTTAAGAGATGTACACGTGTGTCCTCCAAGTGTCCAAAGAGTGTTCGGGTCTTTAAAAGATAGGACACGTTATAAAGAGTTTCGGACACGTGTCGGGAAAGTGTCCAAAGAGTGTCGGTGTCCGACACGGACACGACACGGATACGTTACCTTTTTAGAAGTGTCCATACTTCTTAGGATCTAAATGAGAATTTGGGAACTCATTTTAGTGATTCAAAAGTTTTTATTGTTAGATTATTAGCTTAATGTCTATTCCCAATATGATTTGAATTTGGTATTCTAGTTGTTAATTGAAATAGGATAGGTGAATAGTTAAACATTAATTTGGTTTTAACTCTAATGCTGGTTTAGATTTGTGAGAGACCTTTTTGACTTAGTTTGGACTTTCTAAAGTTTTAGATTTAATATTTCCTAGTTGGTTTTGTATTGAAGGAAACCTATTTTACTTTATAAAAAATTCTTTGGCTATAAATATGTAGAGACTTTCATCCATTCAATTGAACTTTTTAGTTTCATTCATACAACTTTTAAGTTTTGTGGAGCCCTCTATGGGGATTTTGTTCGTAGGCGAAATTTGATATAGCATCTGGTCACTTGGTGTCTTTGATTGAAATTTTAGTTTCGTAAGATTTGTGTAGAAAGAATTTGGGTTAGTGATAAAACTTGTATTTGGACTTGGTGAGTTTAGTTATTTGGGGCCATTATTTTGTCACTATTGTAACTCTTCAGGACATTGTTATATTTGTTAGTAGAATCTTTCTCTTTATGAATGCTTGTAGATGTAGGCTTAAGCTGAACCACGTAAATCTTGATATCCTGTTAGGTTGTAGCTATTTCTCTCTCTTGAATTTTTATGATTCTTCTACTCCATATTCAAAACTATCAACTATCTTGGTGTGATTGAGTGTTTTCCGGGGCTCTCTACACAACATTTATTTTATAGAAATCCAGAGTGTTGGATCTCACTGCTGAAGTCAGACCACTGGTAGAATCAGAAAAAGAAAGTAGGAGAAAGAGAGAGCAGGAGAGTGATGAAAGGTGAAGTATGGAAACTAAGCAGAATGATGGAATGGATGTGGCAGCAGAAATCCAGAGTTAACTGGACACTTAAAGGGAACAAAAACACTAGGTTCTTCCATGTAATGGCCAGTTGTAAACAAAACAGAACCGTCATCAATTCTATATCTATTAATGGTATTACTCATGAAGACCTTGTAAAAATCAAGCATGAGGTCCTTCTACATTTTAAAAAACAGTTCACAGAAGATTGGGCTAAAAGGCCATCTTTAGGTGGTGTCTTCAAATCAGTGGTAGAGAGTCACTCTTTCTAGGAGTTAGAAATTGAGTTCTCTGAAGCTGAAATTAAGGCAGCAGTAAAAGAGTGCAATGGCAATAAAGCTCCAGGCTCAGATGGCTTCAATCTGCTATGTTTTTCAGAAATTTTGGAAGGTTATGAAAAATGAGGTTCTTATGTTCATGGCAGACTTCCACACCCACGGCAGACTTGCTTATGGACTTAATAGTTCCTTCATCACACTTATTGCCAAAAACGAAAATCCTGTGGGATTAGGGGACTATAGACCTATTAGTTTGGTGGGCTTTGTTTATAAGATTCTCTCAAAAGTCCTAGCACATAGACTGAAAAAAGTTCTTCCTGAAGTAATCAGAGTTACTTAATCTGCTTTTCTTGGAGGAAGGAATATTTTGGATGGTGTTCTTAATGCCAATGAAGTTGTGGATAGTCAGCCATGGCTGACCTCCTCAATTGCAAAGTGCAAGGCCTGCCTCTAGCATTCTTAAGTTTGCCCCTAGGTGCAAACCCTGGGAATAAGTCCACCTGGAAACCTGCCGTTCAAAAACTCAAATCAAGATTAGCAGGCTAGAAGAGAAGGCTCCTATCCTTTGCAGGTAGACTCATCTTAATCAAATCAGTGGTATCCAACCTTTCTCTTTATTACCTGTCCCTGTTCAGAATGCCTTTGGGGGTGACCAAAGAGCTAGAGAAAATTGAAGCTTCCTTCCTATTGAGAGGCACTGAATTGAAGAAGAAAATTCATATGGTGAAGTGGGCAGAAGTAACAAAAAGTACAAGTCTTGGAGGCCTAGGAATATGAAGAATTGTTGATGTCAATACTAGCTGTAGATGTCCCCGAACGCCCCGGGAGGGTGAGCTCCCGTTCTGTTCATTTTGGGGTCACTACAGCTCAGGACCCTCAAATTTTCACGGTTCTAAGTCTGAACCAAAGAGTCCAAATCCGGCAAATCGTTTTGAGAAAACAGGTTTTTTGAAAGAAGTGCCAAACATGGACTGCTTTGCCAGATACAAAGTCGCCACCTAAATATTTTATTTTGGGGGAAATTTAGGAAACCCTGACCCGTTTGCCTAAGGCCACGAGTCCGTCATCACCAAAGTTGCCTCGGCTCGGGAACTTGGATACGATTGGGGAAGGTCACTTCGTGAGCACCCCTGCTCGCCCGATCAAAGATCGGCCTCTACTAACCATGATATCTAGTTTTGAAAACATTGTGTGTTCTTATCCCGGTTATTAGCCTAGATTTACTATGTGATGCGCACAGCATACAAGTATAGACTGGATCGCCTGAATTGGAACAAAACATTTCATGTTTGTTTATTTGAAAGATGGTTTGCTACTCGCAAGTAGGCTTAAAATGCAAATTTTGCCACCCTCAGGTAGGCTTAAGAAAAGATGGTTTTGCCACTATCTAGTGGGCTTAAAACTCACAGTTGATGATTTGTTCCAATCCAAATAACCCAACCTTCACCCACAGGCATTCAGGCAGTTATATCACATAAGCAAATAGCCTCATGGTAAGAATGCTATTTATGACAATCACTTACACGCATGCAAGGATGCTAAAGCATAAAACTCACCGAGTACTCCAAGCCAAAACAAAAGCTAATTAGAAATCCATGCATGATCCTAATTATATGGAGATGCCTAATGCAACACATGCAAAAATGCAACTATAGCAGGCTCGGCTATTCTAAACATGGCATATGAAATGCAACAGCTAACAAGTATTCAACTTTGAAATTGAAATACAATGCAGTTAGTATGATGCGCCAAGCCTGGTACATGCAAAACAGATGAATGAATGTAAACATGCTGTCATACTGTATGCTAATTGAAAAATGCCCTAATCTAACCATCATAAGCTGGTAAATAAAAGGGAGAAAGACGTGGGGTTGGATGACATACAACACACACACGCACACTTATTACAGTTGTGCCCTCGCGCAGAGGGTCCGAATAAATAGTACAGTCCAAATAATACAGTCCAAATATATACAAATTCCTAATTAATTTACAAATTAACTAAGAAAAAAAATAAACTGGCATGCAAGCCAGGGACTGCCTTGACTCTTCTTCAGATGATGGATGATGCATGTCTGGGCTACCTTGCGCGGAAATCCACTGGGATGCCCCAATTAGCCTCTGTTTCACAATTACTCTTGGAAAGCGCGCCAAGCTCCGGAAGGTTGCTAATTCTTGATTTGCTGCAACAGAGAGCAAGAGAGGGTCATAGCAATGTATTTTCACAGATGTATGCATGCCTCGATCCTCGTGCCACCAATCACGCATCTCGATGCATGATGGCCGAGGAGTCGAATTGTGCAACTCAATATAAAATGAATGCACATAAAAACTCAACTAAAACCTAACTCCACCATGGGTAATCCGGAGTGTCGGTGACTGGGGAATTGAGACATGTTCCGTCACTCGGAGTACGAAACGTACCTCGTTTCCCGTGCTCAGGCTAACTCCTATCCCAAGCACAATGCAATATGCATGACATGCATGAATGCAACTAATATACAACCTAGCATGCACAATGCTATCAAATGGCATACACGATGCACGAGGTAACATGGCATACACAATGCGCTAACATACAACCTAGCATACACAATGCTATGAAATGAAATGGCATACACAATGCATAAATGGACTTACACTAACACAAGTGGACCTCAGCCACACTCGCATAAGAGGCCATAAGATGAAAATGAGACAACTCGGAATGCGTGCACACATGCACGCAAATCGAGGACCGAACCTAAGGCACGAAATGCCACTCTAACAAGACATGGCAAGGCATGGAAAATGGCATACAAACATGCAAGTTTCAGCATCAAAATATGACCCAAAACAGCCCCGAATCATAGGAATATGGCACCCGATGCATGAAATGGTCCCGAAATACAAGATTAAGCACATGAATTGACTTGTAGCTACATCAAGCATGCATTATTTGTACATGAAGTATGAAGACAGATTCAAGGCAGCCCCAAAACAAGCATGTTTACAGCTTTAAGCGAGGCCAAACAGAAAACATAAATAGGGCAAAACTAGCATGCAAAAATGGCCCTAAATGTGAGATAAAGAAGCAAGTCACAGATGCTGGCCCCAAACAGATGAGGACCCTTCAACAATGTTGAATAGGGGTCCAAAATATGACTTTTTGCAGTTTACAACAAACCACAAAAACCAACACAGATATGGCTAAGCTCTCATACAAGAAAAGGGCCAAAAGAGGGTCAAAGAAGCAAGTGGTGGTTTCTGGCCTCAACCACAAAGGGGCCCTTCAACAATGTTTAAGAGGGGCCCAAAATATTTCACTTTACAGTTGATGGCCGGACCCAAAACAGTATGCATGCAAGCCTAAAATACTACACAAAATAAGGCCAAAAAGAGAGATATAACACAAAGTATATAAAGGATGCCTCAAACAGTGAAAAACCCTTAATGAAACATGAATAAGGGGTCAAAATAAGGTCATTTTTAGTTCGGACCAGAACCCAAAAACAGAAGCAAAAGAGGCTAATAAATCATGCAAAAATATGGCCAAAAGAGAGATATAAAGGCAAGTGATAAATGAAAGCCTCAAACAGAAATGAGCCCTTCAACAATATCGAAGAAGGGCTCAAAATAAGCCACTTTTCAGTTCATGACAGAGCTCAAAACATTTTATACATAGGCCAAAAATACTACACAAGAAGATGGCATACAAGGGAGATAATGAAGCAAGTGCCACAAGGAGACCTCAAACAGGTAAATACCCTTAAACAAACATGAAAAATAGCTCAAAATAAGCCTAGTTCCAGTTAGGGTCGGAGCCCAAAACAGCAAGAAAGAATGGCTAAGAAAGCATGCAAAATATGGACAAAAAAGAGGGAAATGGAACTTACCCTTGTAGACCAATCTTTTGGCAACTCTTGGCATGAGTTGTAGCACTCCTAGGCTCTAAAGAACAACCTCCAGCTGCTGGAATGGAGGATGGAAGGGTAGGGCTATGGGTTGGTGAAGAAAGGGGTGTAGGACTTGAAAGGTTTTGAGCTTGGAATAGAGAGGGAGAGGGATATAATGCAAGAGGCTTAAAGGGAAATTTTGTAACCCTAATCACAGAGCTGGAGCTTCTGTTATATAGCCAAAAAAGGGGGGGGGGGGAAGGGGGGAAAAATGGAAGGAAAACAATCAAGTTTCCCCCCAAAAATGCACTCCCCCGGATACACAATCTGGGGGGAAAACAGATGCATATCTGCACTGTACTTGACGCAAGGAGCATGGCCGGCCGGTTATCTAGGTTGTAGGTGGCCGGCCGGCTACTTCCCATGGCCGGCCGGCTAGGGGTCAAAAAGGTCAATGAGAATTAGTTGCCGGCCACCACAGAAAGAGGGCCTCCCATGTGTGCACAACACAACCCTGTGGTTAAACACTGGAAAAAGTGAACCAGGAGAGAGAACAACCCACTTTTCAAAGGGGTTCAAAAGGGTCAGAAAGGATTACTGGCTGGCCACCAAATATTGGTGGCCTCCCAGATGTGTACATCACAAATATGGGATTTAGGGTTCAAGAAAATGGCCCAAGGGTATTCAACATTGGCTTTGAAGTGAAGAAAATCGGGCGACGGAGGGCGATGAAGGGATAAAGTTGGCTGACAGAACAATTACTGGCCTCCCACCCTTCTACGGCCTTCTTACCAATGAAACAGAGGTCCCTGCCAAAAATGAACCAAAACCGATGCAGAATGAAGGTTCGGGGGCCGAAACGCGCAGCCCGAGGCCCCGAAAACTGACTGTTAGGCACCGGGAGTGGTGTTCGACCACGAAGTCGGTCTCTCGGACCACAGTGTCCCTCAAAAGGGAGCAAATAAGAAGTATACCAAAAACGGGAGCAAACAGAGATGGTTAAGCGGTCCCGAACCGAGGCACACGGCCAACGATTCCGAAAAACCGGAAACCGGACTCCAAACGGGCAAAAATGGCCTACGACCACGAAACGTAGCCTACGGCCACTGAGAGATGGTCTACGAGACCTCTCCCTCCCTTCAGAAAGAGAAACAGAGAAAACCGAGCCTGGTTTGCAAATCGAGGTAAGGCGTGAAAGAGTCCGAAAGTCCGAAGGCAAGGCTCGCAGCCAAGACTCTGAAATCTCTGGACGAGCACGATATGCAATATCACCGAACGCTCAACTGGTGACGTCTGAGTCTCAAGGTCGGTCAAAAATGGGGTGTCTACAGTTGCCCCTCTTTGACAGAACTCGAAAGTCATAAGTGACGGGAGTGAATGTCAAAGCCCAGAGACGACCCATTTTTGA
The DNA here is from genome assembly GCF_055761805.1 of Camellia sinensis. Lineage (NCBI taxonomy): Eukaryota > Viridiplantae > Streptophyta > Magnoliopsida > Ericales > Theaceae > Camellia > Camellia sinensis. The sequence continues at coordinate 114,450,402 of NC_138969.1, read as the reverse complement.
CAAGGCCGAACACTTAGACAAATAGGCGAGATAAACAGAGATGCGCCCGCAGGCATGCCCTCAGGTAGGGGCAAAATGCAACTGACAATGCAAGAAGCCGAAGGTAACTCAATGATCATGTAAATACAGCAAGCTGTAATGAAGCAAGTATTCACAAATAGATGCAACAGTTTTAAGCAAGAATGCAAAGCAACGACTACATTTCATGCAGTTAGGAATGCAGAGAATTATTCAATTCTCGTCGCGTCTCACACGGAGAAGATACGATACCTGCGCGATTCGTCTGGTCGCCCCAGCCTCAAATGAACCGTACATACAATATCGTGCCTGCGAAACAAAGAAACTCAACAAGCACAACATATTTAACAGCATACGTTCGATGTGATATCGAATGCAGACAATCACTGTGCTGATAGAAAAGTGCATCGCAATGCGGGAAGAAACGCTCGTTCCGGCGAGGGTGACTCGATCGCGGCCTCCGGTCCACCTCCCAGAGAGGTTACAACATGTTCAAAAGGATACATCTCACTTTCGATGAGTAAACGATGAGACAAGCATTGGAAGTTGAAGCTAAAGTTCCGGCGGAGCGATTTCGCGACAGAAAGTGCACTTCTCTTGTACTTTTTCAGGTCTCGGGAACTCCAATCTTCCTCAAAATTTGCAGGAACCTTGGGGGGCATGTGGGGAACACCACCAGCCAGCTTTATTGGGAGAGGGAGGCCATCGTCCAGTTATTGAAAAGTAAATGGCCGGCCTGCCAGAAAAAGTGGCCGGCCGGCCACTTTGCCAAATCCGGGGGTAATTTTGTCCTTTTAGCCTCTTTTCTATAAATACACTCATCCAAACACTTTGAGCTCATAAGTGCAGCTCCGAAATCCTCCTTTCTAGCTTCCCAAACCATTTTCTCCCTCAGATTTGGGCTCTATACGCGTTTTCCAACGTCCCACGCAAGTTGTTTTTCGCGAAATCTTTCAGTTTCAAGCACTTTGAACCGATTAAATTTTGGTTTCGGGGCTTCTTTTCTCATTTTCGCCACTTGAGGTGAGTTTGTCTCAATATTTAAAAGATTTTCTCGGGAGTTGACTTTTGTTGACTTTTTCACTTCCCGAGAGTTGACTTTTGTTGACTTTTTCCAATTTTGGCTCATTTTTGCTCATTTTTGCCCTTTTTGCAGATTTCTTGAAATGGCGGGTCAATTTCCCCATGGTGGAGGTTCTCCAGGTGCTGGAGGCGTTCCTGACATCATGTCTCTGCCTCCGAGGGTTCGCCTCTTCATACCCGAGAGGTATGACCCACCAGTACACATTCTTCCGCGGGCTGTTTTTCATCATTTCACCGAGTTCGACGAGCGAGCACCCGGGGATCTCCTCCTACGGTAGCCTAAGTATCATCTCTCCCATGAGGCACGAGAGGTATTTACTTCGTTTTTACCTTTTCTGTAACGTATTATGAATTTTTCTTGTATTCTGTTTGCATTCTGAACACACGGTCCAATCACTTGAATTTCTGAACACTCAGCCCATAAATTAATTGTGAACACACAGCACACACCGGTTGAGGGTTGAACACGCAGCTCACACACTGATTTTCTGTACGCACAGTCCAATTTGAAGGTGAGCACGCAGCACACACTGATTGAGAGTTGAACACGCAGCCCAAACACTGATTTTCTGAACACACAGCCCAAATTGATGGTGAACACGCAGCACACACTAATTGAGAATTGAGCACGCAGCCCAAACACTGATTTTCTGAACACACAGCCCAAATTGATGGTGAACACGCAGCACACACTAATTGAGAATTGAACACGCAGCCCAAAACATTGATTTTCTGAACACACAGCCCAAATTGATGGTGAACACGCAGCACACACTAATTGAGAATTGAACACGTATCCTAAACACTGATTTTCTGAACACGCAGTCCAAATTGATGGTGAACACGCAGCACACACTGATTGAGAGTTGAACACGTAGCCCAAACACTAGTTTTCTGAACACACAGCCCAAATTGATTTTCTGAACACACAGCCCAGACTGATTGAGAGTTGAACACGCAGCCCAAACACTGATTTTCTGAACACGCAGTCCAAATTGATTTTCTGAACACACAGCCCAGACTGATTGAGATTTGAACACGCAGCCCAAACACTGATTTTCTGAACACGCAGTCCAAATTGATGGTGAACACGCAGCACACACTGATTGAGAGTTGAACACGTAGCCCAAAACATTGATTTTCTGAACACACAGTCCAAAACACTGATTTTCTGAACACGCAGCCCAAATTGATGGTAAACACGCAGCACACACTGATTGAGATTTGAACACACGGCCCAAACACCGATCTTTTGAACACACAGCCCAAGTTGATATTTTGAACACAGCCCAAACACTGATATTTCGAACACACAACCCAAAACACTGATATTCTGAGCGCACAGCCTAATTGATGGTGAACACGCAGCCCACTTACTTTACTTTGCACGCAGCCTATTCATTTTATTCGCACGCAGCTTTATTCATTTCATGATGAAACATGTGTTCATTCTGAATGCAGGTGACTTCTTGCAACGTGCGAGGGTATGGCTCTACCGCGGCTAGAGACTGGTATGCCGAGCTCCCGGAGGCCGTTCGGGATTTGGTTAACTTAGCGGGGTTCGGGCCCTTCTGTGCTGGGCTATCTCGTTGTCCTGCCAGGAGGACGCTGATGGCCGCCCTGGTGGAGAGATGGTGGGACACCACCAACTCTTTCCATTTCTCTGCTACTGGGGACATGACTATGACCCCTTTTGACTTCGCTGTATTGACCAGCCTTGATGTGGGAGGTTGGGTGATCCCATATGATGATGACGTGGGCGAGTGGGAGGCCGCTTGGATATATCTGCTGGGGGCTCACCTGCCTGTTGACAGAGCTTCGGGGAGAGTCCGATACACCTGGTTCTCTTCCCATTTCCGACCGGTGGAGATGGAGCCCGGGACTCCTGATGAGGCAGCACAGTATGCCCGCGACTTTTTGATGTTCCTCTTCGGGACCACTCTGTTTGCCGATAGAGGGAACACTGTTGGGATTTATCTGCTGAGTGCCTTGGTGGACCTGTCACAGGTCAGGCGGTATGACTGGGGTAGTGCCGGCTTGGCCACCCTTTATTGCTATATGAGCGCGACTTCTCGCGGACGGGGGGACTTACTTGGCGGCTATTGGAGAGCCTGGGAGGTACTTCCTGCCCTTTTACATTTCTGCTCCTCATTACCTGCACATCGCACACACGGCGCACTTTATACTCTGTATCGTGCATTTTGCCCTCAGCATTTCACATTCTGCTTTGTTTTCTACAGTTGTGGGCCTATGTATATTTCCCGACATTGGCCCCGGAGTTGATGGTAGCGGGACCCCTCATGACCCCGTACTCACTCGTGTTTGAAGGCCGGCACCGGCCAAGACCTCGGGAGTCTCTCCTTTACCTGCGATAGTATTTTGACATGGTGCGCTCATCGGAGGTACTTCAGAACTCTCAGTTCTTTCTGTTTTCATCTTTGTTTTGTCCTGTACATCTTTGATTTCTGCTTGGTTTATGCACCTGTTATCTGCAGATTACATGGCAGCCCTGGGCGCCCTTAGGTGAGGGTCTCTGATTCCAGTTTGCTGGATGGTGGGGTGCCTCCCGCTACAGGCTCCTGTTCGGAGGGCCGGTTGGTAGGGCCTTTTTCCTGGGGGAGCGTTTCTTGCGTCAGGTTTGGGGGTACACTTCTCAGGACCCTCCCTCAGCACCCCCAGCCGATATACGGATCGCTGATGTGCTCATTTCCCGGGATGTTGTTAATGCTATGCTGGGCACTGATGCTTTGCTATATCTTGAGGAGGGGGATTACGCCACTTACCGTCACACATACCTGATGCCTCCATTGACGGGAGTTCGCACTCCGATGATGAGGCCTGCTGGTGTGCCATCTTCGAGCCAGGCCCGGGCTCGGGCTGCAGACGCCCCTTCCACCAGCAGGGCTGGTACATCTAGAGGTGGGGGTGGATTGGTTCCCCCGATTCCTCCGACTTTTCCTCATCCTGGGTGGTCGGATATGCCGACTGAGCTGATGGGGTGGCAGTATGGGACTACCTCTCCGATTCCGATTCCAATAGAGCCTCCGATGCCCGATCATCGATATGTCAGAGACCCCGACTCGCCACCGATATGTTTTACAGCTTTGATTCATCACTCAGATATTTGGACGTTCATTCCTTTACTGACACCCTTGCCTTTGCATCTGCAGCCCCCTGTTGAGTATATGGATCAGGTGCTCGAGATGGTAGCCTCACTTGAGGGGATGGTCCTGCGGAGGGAGGCACAGTTGTCTATCATGGGCTTCCAGGTACCCTTTAGTTTTATGGCATTTATCATACTTCTGATGACATGCTGATTTCTACTGCATTGATAGGCTACTTGTGTAGAGCACATCTGACACACACCCCACTTGTACTCTGTGTTTACATGCACCCACTTCATGTAGTTTTTGCTTGTACCTGCATCTGATATACATATTTGGACTGATGTATTTAATTTGAACTCTTTGTTCTCAGATGCCTCCGGTGTACGCTCAGCCACAGGTCGGGCCACCTGGGCCTTCTCGGGGAGCTGGGCCATCTGGGCCCTTTCATGGGGCTGGGCCATCCAGACCTTTTCGCGGAGCTGGCCCATCCAGGCCTTTCCGAGGAGCTGGGCCACCCAGGCCTTTTCGAGGGGAGGGGTCATCTCGCAGACGCAGAGCACATATTGTGGAGGAGGAGCCTGGTGAGGATGAGGAGGAGGAGGTTGCAGACCGTCAGTCGGAGACATTTGCTGATGGAGAGGACGGCTCCGGCCTTGGTTCCAGGAGTGGAGGCGAGGCTGAGGGGGATCCCGAGGATGACGACTCCGACTCAGATGATGGCGATGGCGATGGTGGCGAAGAGTCTATCCCGCAGAAGAGGACGAAGAGGGCCTCTTATTCCTGCTCTTGAGAGCACAGATGCAATTGTTTCCTGTTTTACTTATCTTTTTTGCTAGTGGTTGTAGCACATTGTACATTATCGGGCAGTTTTATTCTTTGTAAAACTTGTGCCTTAGTGTGTAAAATGTTGTAACAAGCAAGGCATGATGGGATGAAACAGTTTTTTGAAAAAAGAGTATTGTATTTTAAACATTTAGCATCATATCGCATCATTCTGCATCATAATGAGATTGAATGGAAATGTGTATTGTGCATTTTGCCCAGTCAGGTAGTGAACCGACACAACAACCTAACTTTCTAAGATATAACAAAACCTTAGCAAGTTTACAACTCGATAAGCAAAACACAATAATGTTGACAACTCGATAAACAAGACTCAAACAAAAAGCTTAAACAAAGAGTAACAACTCAAAAACACGAAACATGACAGCTCGACAAACAACTCGATAAGAAAAACGACAACTCGATAAATAAAACAACAACTCGATAAACAAAGCTTAACAAAACGAAGTGTACTCCGAACGATCTGGGCAACGGAACGCATCCCAAAGAGAGGGAAATAGAGGTCTTCGACACATCCATTGCATGGGAATGCTTGAAACTTTCTCTCGGAGGGAAAAACAGGGCCAAAGACACACATTGGAGCATGGCCGGCCACTTTTGGGAGCTGGCCGGCCAGATTTAGGGGGTCACCGGCCAGTTTTGAAACAAGAAATGGCTGGCCTGCCAGAAAAGATGGCCGGCCGGCCACTTAACTCTGCAGCCGCCCAATTTTTGACACTTGTCCCCCTGAATAGTGTCTTTTCCTCTTTAAAAGCCTTGGCTCCGTGTTTTTGATTCAATTCACCTTAGTTTTGCACAAAAATGGAGGCGTTTCTCGTTGAAAATCTCACAGCTTGGATCGCCTCTCTAGATGGCTCGAAAAAGTTGAACTTCCGGGGTTTCGGATTGAATGCACTATTCACGCTGAGCCGTACTCCACTACATCTCCCTTTCCTCCATGCCGCGGCGAGGTTTTGGAGCCCAGTGACGCATGTCTTTAGCTTTGGTGGGCAAGAGGTATGTCCAACTTTTGAAGATTTTCAAGTTTTGATGGAGTCTGAATGTCATGAAGAGATCTTGCCCCAATTCCGCTTTGGCCACGCCCAAGCTTTAGGGCGGATGTGTGGACTCATCGCGCATGATGTTCGGTCTCTGATCTGTAATGGGGAACTGGATATCCTTGGTTTGATTCATCGCATTTCTGACGCCGGTGACTGCAGCAACCATTATGGCAAGGTTTCCGGTAACACGCCCTTTGCTTGTGCCTGTTGTCTCACTTTCTGCTTTCCCCGGGCTTTGGCGAGTTTAGCATTCGTCTGATTGAAGTTACTCAAGGCCTGAAAGAAGGAAAGAGCAGCATTGCCATGACCCTGGCCGAGACACTAATGGGCTTGGATTCTGTCTATCGCCGGGAGACGACTAGATTTGCTGGGAGTCCACTGCTGCTGCAGGTAATGTTTCCCACCCAAACTTACATATGTATTTGCTCACACCACTCGGCCCTCAGGCTCGGTTTTTCTCACAAAAACCCTTCTCTCACTTTTCTCTCATCGTACATCTCTCTATTCTTTATTCTCTCATTTTTCATCCCTCCCCCAGGTATGGTTGATGGACAAATTGCAGGTTGTGGACTCTTGCCCAGCCTACTCAGCTCGAGGCTATTTCTTTCGACAGCGCCTAGTCGATGCCCCTGATGAAAGGTGGTGGTTTGACTGGATGTGCAATTTGTCCGCAGATCGCATTGTTTGGCGTTGTCCTTGGCTCAATCTCCCGGCAATGAGCTATAGCATGTCCCGGCTGATCGGGATCCAGTTGATTGGTCTGACCCACTGTGTGTTCTACTTTCCGTTCCGGTTCCTGTGCCAGTTCGGTCATGATCGGATTTGCCACCAGAGGGGATTGAGTACCCGGCTGCTTTCCCGGTCCGAGGTGCACAACTTGCCCGATATGCCACAGCATGGAGGACTAGAGAGCTCCTGGCTCCTACTCCCACTTTCAGTTGCACTTTGTCTGACGAGTGCTTGGACTGGCTCAATGAGGAGGCACAGGTTGGGCCTAGCTTGGCGTCAGAGGCTTCGACCAGCTCTGGGAGGGGGCGCAGGGATATTTGACTCGACTATGCCCCAGATTTATTGCTTTATTAGTACTTTCAAGTTTTCTTTATGAATGTAATAAAAAGCAACTTCGATTGTATGCAAGAGCAGGAGAACTCTGTTTTGAAATTAATGAAATTGAAGGTTGTGGTACTGAAAATTTTCCGCTTTGGTCCAAAAATGGTCTTAGTTGTAAAGAGATTAATTTGAACAAAGTCAACTTTTATTAAAACTTTTCAAAACCATTTTCGATATGGATCAGAACTGGACACGCCTAAGATCTGTCACTGAGATGCACAACCCCAGATCCCTGCAACTAGAAAGTTGCCCCTAGTTTGAATAGCGCTGCACCGTCGTGGCAACGGAAAGTTGCCCCTAGTCTGAATAGCACTGCACTGGAGATCGCGATAAATGCTGATGGATAAAGATGACCGAGATGGTCAAAATGGACAAAGTTGATCGGGGAAAAGTTTATGGCTGAACTTCAGGGTGAAGTTGCCTACGTATCCCAAAGATGGGAATCAAGCCTTACGCAGTTCAGGCTTAGGTTCACTCGGGTATTTTTACTCTCCTTTTACGCTCTAACTTTTTCCAAGGTCGCCCTTTGCGGGTTTTCAACCTTGCGAGCTCAGTTTTTATATTTTCCAATTTTTTGTGCTCTAACTTTTGCCTAGGTCGCCCTTTCTGGTTTTCGGCCTAGCGAGCCTCTCAGGGGTAATATTTCTTCAACTTGTCCATGTTGATCGGTTGGGAGAACTCTAGGCCATCTAGATCCATCAGAACCACAGCTCCTCCTGACCAGATAGCTTTGATGATGTAAGGACCAGTCCAATTGGGTTTGAACTTGCCCCTTGGGTCATGGATGGGAGCTCGGTTGTCCTTGAGCACCAAATCTCCTTCCTTTAGATTCCTGGACTTAACCTTCTTGTTAAAAGCCCGGGCAATTTTGCGCTGATAGCCTTGAACATGGTACAGTGCTTTCAGTCTTCTTTCGTCAAAAAGCATGAGTTCCTCAAATCTGCTCTGCTGCCAATCTGCTTCGGCTATTTGACACTCAGCCAATACCCGTAATGACGGAACCTCAATCTCGATAGGTAGAACGGCCTCCATCCCATAAACCAATGAATACGGAGTCACTCCGGTAAAAGTTCTGATTGAAGTCCTGTAGCCCCACAGAGTAAATGACAATTTATCTGGCCAATCCCGGTAGGTTTCCACCATCTTCTGCAGTATGTGTTTGATATTCTTGCTGGCGGCCTCGACCGCTCCGTTGGTTTACGGCCGGTATGTAGATGACTTATGAAAAGCCACGTTGTATTTCTCCAACAAGTCAATCACTTCCTTCTTGAAGTGGGAACCATTATCTGAAATGATCTCGTTTGGGACCCCATAGCGACAAATGATGTTGTTTCTGATAAACTTTGCAATGTATGACGCCTTCAACACAGCATATGATTGGGCCTCGACCCACTTCGTGAAATAATCTATCGCAACCAGGATGAACTCATGCCCATTCAACCCCTTTGGAGTGACAGCCCTGATCACATCGATTCCCCAAACTGAAAATGGCCATGGCGCAGTCATGTTGTACAGCTTCGATGGCGGGATATTCATGCGGTTTGCATGAATCTGACACTTGTGGCATCGCCGAACAAAACTAATACAATCCTCCTCCATGGTGGACCAGTAGTAACCCTGTCTGAGGATCTTCCGTGCCAGCATTACTCCGTTCATATGCGCACCACATTCTCCTCCATGGATGGCCTCCATCAGGTGCTTCGATTCCTCGGCTTCAACACACAGCTTGTGCATTCCCAGATGACCTCTCTTATACAGCCTACCCCCATAGATGATGAACTGGACGGCCATTCTTCTGATTGCCCTCTTATCCTTGGCATTTACCCCTGGCGGGTATGCTTCTTTTTCCAAGAAATTCCAAATGTCATAATACCAGGGGTTTTGGTCCTGAACCTCATCTATAGCAGCAATCGACTCGTAGGCTGGCGCAAATTTCTGGTCAATGACGACTGAACGCATCTGGATTCCAAATGGGATGTCTATCATGGAAGATAGAGTTGCTAGAGAATCTGCGAACCTGTTGTTCTCTCTTGGAAGATGAGCAAAGTTTAGCTTTTCAAACCAAGGGATTAGCGAGTCCAAGGTCTGATGGTACATCATCATCTTTTCTTCTTTGACTTTCTAGTCTCTGTTTGCCTGAGATACAACAAGGTTCGAATCCCCGATGACGTCCAAACGTCTTGCCCCTAGTTCCAGGGCCGCTTCTAGGCCGGCAATGCACGCCTCATATTCTGCTTCGTTGTTCGAGACTTTGAACTGGAGTTTGAAGGCTAGAGGGATATGGGAATTGTCGGGTGCTATCAGCAACACCCCTATCCCATATCCGTACTGATTTGATGCTCCGTCAAAGTACATCGTCCAATGTTCGTCGTCGATGTGCAAAATGGCTTCATCTGGGAATAAGTACTCGACTGCTTCACCTCCTTCGGCTGGATGATCAGCCAAGAACTCTGCCACTACTCTTCCTTTGACTGACTTGCGTGTCACATATTTCAGATCAAATTCGGAGAGCAACAGCAGCCAACGAGCTAGCCTACCCGCAAGTGCCGATTTCTCGAAAAGGTATTTGATGGGATCCAGTCGTGAAACCAACATTACGGAGTGAGCTAACAAGTAGTGCCACAGCTTCCTGGTAGCCCATACCAAAGCTAAGCAAGCCTTCTCGAGCGGAGTGTAGCGGGTCTCGTAGTCCAACATCTTTTTGCTCAGATAGTAAATGGCCCTCTCCACCTTATCCTCCGATTCTTGTGCGAGCATGCAGCCCATTGTAGTCTTAGTCACTGAAAAGTACAATATCAACGGTTTCCCGGCTCTGGTGGCGACAATACAGGCGGGTTCTGTAAATATTCTTTGATCTGTTCAAAAGCAGCTTGGCATCGCCCGTCCCATTGGAATTTCTTTCCTTTCTTCAGGAGACCAAAAAGTGGTTCACAAGTCAAGGTTAATTTTGAGATAAACCGTCTTATGAATTGTACTTTACCCAGAAAGCCTCGCACCTCCTTTTCAGTCCTTGGTGGTGGCATTTCTAAGATGGCCTTGATTTTTGAAGGGTCGACCTCGATGCCCCTTTGTGTAATCAAAAATCCCAGCATTTTTCCCGCTGTAACGCCGAACGTACATTTCTGAGGATTTAGCCGCAACCGGAATTCCCTGATCCTTTGAAAGATCTTTTGCAAGGCGGTGTAGTGGCCCTCTCTTTCTTTGGACTTGACAATCATGTCGTCCACGTACACCTCAACCTCCTTGTGGATCATGTCGTGCAATATTGTGGTCGCGGCCCGTTGATAAGTAGCTCCGGCATTCTTCAACCCAAACGGCATTACTCTGTAGCAGTATGTTCCCCACGGGGTGGTGAATGCAGTCTTTTCTCTGTCTTCTGGTGCTATTACTATCTCATTGTACCCTGAGAAGCCATCCATGAATGAGAGCAAAGCATGCCCTGCTGTGAAATCCACCAACTCATCAATATGTGATAAGGGAAAGTCGTCCTTCGGACTAGCTCTGTTCAAATCCCTGAAATCCACGCATACCCGGATCCTGCCATCCTTCTTCGGAACTGGAAGGATGTTGGCCAACCAAGTCGGGTATTCAGATACCAGCAGGAAGCCTGCATCGATCTGTGTGGTGACCTCTTCCTTAATCTTGAGAGCCCAGTCCGGGCGGATCCTTCTGAGTTTCTGCTTGACAGGTCGGGCCTCGGGGTCAAGGGGGATCCGGTGCTGTACAATCTCAGGATCGATCCCAGGCATGTCTTCGTAGGACCACGCGAAAACATCTTTGAAATCTTTTAATAAAGCAACTAAGCGCTCGCGTTCCTCCAAAGACAACGTGGACCCGATCTGGACCAGCCATGGGTCCTCCTCAGTACCAATGTTCATGGTAATGATTTCATCCATTAAGGGTTTGACAAATCTCTCCTGCTTCTGCTCAATTAAACGTTGCAAAACCGGAGGAATTTCGTCCTCGTCGTTTTCATCAAAATTTTGAAAGTCTGAGTTTATGCAATAAATTAAGGGCACAGAAAAGTACTCAGAAACCACAGTTACTTGATTCTCATTAAGCACATCCAAATCGTCCGAGTTCTCGGTTACAACAGACTCAAATGAGAAAGAAAAAGATGACCTGGACATAACTGTGGCATCCGGGTTATCATCCCCAAGATTACCAGACTCAGACTCAGTCGAGCTGGAACCTGATTCCGACTCACAGGACTCGGTGGAATCAGATTCCGGCTCACTACCTGACCCGGTGTTGCTGGACAAAAATCCCTCCTCGTACTGCCAAGTGAGAGAGGGTGCGATAGATGCATCCAAGATAGCCGCTGGAAGGCCCGCAACCATTTCATCCTCAATCATGGAAACCGAGGAGTTATCCCCCAAGCACTTTTGGTCGATCGAAGGATCTGAAAGTAGACACGCCAGCGCTACCCCCATCTCAAGTTCGGTGCTCTCGGAATCCACTGCCTTACACTGCTCAACCTCAGCTGATGGGTCTGTCTGCTCTTCGGCAACGTCATCCCCATGTAGTTACAAGTCGAAGAAGATCTCGAAACCAGGCACGCGCTTCCTCTCCGCGTTCAGCCATGGTTTTGGGAAGCCGCAAAATGGAAAGTCTTCCCCCTTCCGGACGAAGCGTCCGTTCAGGGTACCCTGAATGGGCCGATGCATTAACTCAAAAGGCTGGCTCTCCCAGCTATCTCTTTACCCTTCCTCACCCAGTCCTCTTTGGTGGGCAGATAACCCAATCCAAAGGTGTGAGGGTTGTGTGGCACTTCGGCCAATGTTGCGACGCCCTTCCGGCCGCTTTTTCCCAATCCCATTCCGGGGATGTGTTGTAACTTGTTCATGAGGTAGACGGATTGAGCACTGACGTACACCCCCTCATTCACAGCCATAACATTCTGTACCACTCGAGCCTCAGCCAAAGTGAACCCTGATAAGAACACATCCTCAGTGCCATGCTCGATTTCCAAGACTGGTGTGGACACTTCTGGCGGCAGATGGATTGATGAATTCCCGAAGACAATAGCCACCCCCTTCCCGTGAGGGTATTTCAACATCTGATGTAAAGTGGAAGAGACTGCCCTGACCTAGTGCAACCACGGTCACCCCAAAAGTAGGTTAAAGGTTGCGGGAACGTCCAAGACATGGAATTCAATGTTGTGTTGTCCTGGACCAACCTGGGTCTGAATTTTGAGAGTCCCCATCACTTCCCTGCTAGTATTATCGTATGCTCTGATCACTTGAGTAGTCGGTACGAAGTCTGCGGGCTTCAACCCGATTGCATACGCTGTTCTGGTTGGACAGACATTGATGGCGGACCCGGTATCAACAAGTACCACCGGTATTCACTTATCTCTACATTCCATGGAAATGTAGAGGGGTTTGTTGTGATTCGTGCCCTCAGGCGGTAGTTTTTTGTCTGAAAAGGTTAATGCCGTGGAACCTCCTCCCGGAAAAACCAGCCCAACCAGCTGTTCTGGTGTAGTATCTATGGGGAGTTTGGACTTGTCCATAGCAGATAAGACAGCTTGTCTATGTACTCGCGATGCCATAAGCAGTCCCCAGATGGAGATGTCTGCTTGTATCTTCTTTAGTTGTTTCAGCACAGCTTCCTCTTCGATCTGCTTCTCCTTTTGTTTCTCAGCTTTTTTATCCTTCCCGGATGCCTCGGGTTGGTCTAGGTGCGGGGGCTTGAAGTACCGCCCACTTCTCGTCATGTGATCAACCTCATCGAGGTACCAAGTGTCATCCGGTTGATTACTTCCCCAGTCTTCGTCTGTGTGGGCAAGACATAAGTCATTATCTTCCCACCACATTCCGCTGGCATTCAAAAGGCACCTGTCTGGTTCGGACACGTTTGTACTCGCAGCACTTTCAATCTACATGCCCACAGCATCCTCTATTCTTGTGCACGCAGCACTTTCGATCCCCTCATGGATTTTGGCTTTCTCGGTTCTCTCAGAACCCTGTTGTTCTATCTGCGTCAGTGCAGTTTGTTATTCAAATTTCCCTGCATTCACAATGCTTCCGTCCTGAGCGAAATTATTCGTACCGGCGCTCTCTGGCAATGTAACCTGACTTCCGGCCCTTCCGGCCACAGCTGATACTCTCGCCCCTGCTGGGCCCTGTTCTGGTTGGGATTCTCCCACCACATCTGGTTGATCATCGAGCCATCCAGTGGCCTCTGCCGATTCCTCATAGTCGAACCAGTTGACCGCCGCGTCCCCTGATTCTTGGTCATCGAAAAATTACAGGTTGGCAAAGTCCTCCTCTACAGCTGTCAGATCATCTGTCCCTTGCTCAAATCCATCCCCCCGGATCACACACAGCTCTCCCGTCTCTGGCAATTCTATACCCAGCCCAATCTAGCCTGTTGACAAGATGTACTCACTTGGATCATAGGCTCCCCCAGTAAAACTCTGTTCAATCCCAGACTCAACAATCTCATTCTTTCCCGAAGTCTGTCTTGCCCCATCTTCGATGGTCACCACCGTCGGCTCTGGTTAGGTTGTGGAGATGTCCAACATGCACAAGAAGTCAGTGCAGTCGGGAAGGAACACCTCCGGCTTAGGTAGATGGGTAGGAGTAATGTAGATGCTAGGATCGTAAGACACGACCCCAGTGTGGATAAGATTGACTCTTTTGGGAGGTGGAGTTTGGTTGTGTGTAGGGAGGGGGTTGGTTGTGACGTTGGGTTTTTCTGGTGGCAAAATCACATTTTTGTCAACGAGGTCTTGAATCTCGTGACGCAGCCTGAAACATTGGTCAGTATCATGACCGTGCTGCTGGTGATATGCACAGTACTTGGCTGGGTTGTGAGAGGGAGGGAGTGGATTCAGCAATGGCCTCAGCTCTAGGGGTTTTAGATGCCCCTTTCTGATCAAGACCCCCAGAGCCTTAGACAAAGGCATGTATAGCGGGGTGAAGGTTCTTTGGCCTCTGGGCTGGTATTTAGAGGTTTGAGTATTACTTCCGGATGCACCGGAGAAGGGTGTGGCTGCCATGGGCCTTGGAAGGGGAGGGGGAATGGTGGTGACCATGCTGACCTCCGAAGCTCTTGCGGTTGCAGCGCCACTCGGGCCTGCATTGTTGTTACGGTTGAATGTTCTCCAGGGTTGCTCCCTGTCCTGGTCAATCAGACCTTGTTTCATCGCGTCTTCGATTTGTACCCCCATCTCGTGTAAATCTGAGAAGGTGGGAAAGGGAAGTACAATCATCTTCTGCATCAATTTCGGTTGGAGATTGCGCACAATCATCCTGATTTGGTCCTTATCAGTGGGCCTCAAAGTCATCATCGACGCCTTTGCCCTCCACCGAGTTACAAAATCTAAGAAAGTTTCCTTAGGCTCCTGCCTTGTCATTTCGAGATCACGAGTTGTAATCTCGATCTGAGTGTTGTACGAGTACTGTGCGACAAAGGCCTCAGCCATTTCATCCCAGCTTCTTTTTACCTCATCCTCTAACTTCGCGTACCAGATGGCAGCCACACCCGACAGGGTTCGGCCGAACAACGAAAGCTTTTGTGGTCGGGTTAGGCCCATTGGCCGCAGGATGTCTGAGAATAGCCGAAGATGGACCATGGGGTCCCCGGACCCGTCGAAACGGTCAATTTGCGGCATCTTGAACCTATCGGGCAATGTCACGGCCACATCGGTATATCCGTCCTCGATATCCGGAATAACCTTTACCCCTTGTGATTTCTTGAAGAACTTCTCAAGCTTGCTCAGTTTCAAAGCTGTATGGTCGATTTCGAACTCGAAGGGAGAGTCCGGGTGGTGGGGTGTATGGGTCTTGGACAGTTGAGGCGGAAGCGGGGGCGGAGCTGGCCCCGTTGGAAGGTTCATGTCCTCTTGCAGGTTTTGGACATTTGGCACGGTGTTCTGGGTGTTTGGCAGAGTGTTCTAGACAGTAGGTGCCTGCTCGGGTAAGGGAGCCCCTGGTGGAGGAGGAACTTGATGTGAAGCAGATGCCGCATTCTGCTGTTGCAGTCTAGTGATTAGCTCGGCCTGTTGGGCCATGATCGCGGCCTGCTGTTTGGAGAATTCCGCTTGACGGGCGGCATCCTCCTGCATTTGTCTCATGCTCTCCTGCATTTGGCGCATCAGGGCTTCCATCCCTGATGTATTTTGCTGATCCATCCGACTAACTGGTATGTCTATTTCTATAGCAACAATCGAGACCTCAGTCCTATCGTCCTCTGATGGAGTAACCCACTATTCTGACAACCTCTGTTCTGACACACTGCGCTTTCTCGACTTTCTTCTGACAACGGGGGGTAGAGAATAAAACACTGGCTGTCCGTCAATTAGATCCTCGGATCGATTGAGTCGACGACCTCGTGTCCAAAGTGCTTGGGGAATATCTACTGGGTTGGAAGCAATTGTGCTAGAACTGCCCTAGTAAAAAGATAAATAAAGCAATAAGGAAATAAATAAACAGATAAATGGACAGCATAACAGCTTAAAGTAAATGCATGACACACAGTCGGGCATAACAACACACGGTCGACAAGCTGAATACACACTGTCCTCCAACACTGATCATTATCCCTGAATCACTGTCCCCAAAACTGAATCTCTGATACCCGCAGATAACTGATTCTCAAATACTGACTGATGTCCGCAGGCCTGATGCCCAAACTCATACACTGATACATGCATTCCCTGTAGAGACGCACTCTAAAGCACATAACAGATAAGTGAGAGCTAAAACACCTCTATGTTGGGGTAGGGTTTCCCTGTCCTATTTTGTCAGGAGATAGGGTTTCACTACGCACGCAGCGGCTTCAAACAACCTATAAACGGGTAAGCAACCTGTCCTAGTTTGGAATGGTCGCTATGGATCCGAATATGCACTAGGTCGAATGGTCAAAGAGGGTGCCCCGATAAAACCGAGGGTTGTGTTCCCATACTGGCAGAGCCCACAACCGGTCAGCCTTATGGTCATGTCTTGACAAGACAAGCCTCCGGCAAACCGTTCAGGAATAGCAGATGGCAAACACGGTGTCCTAGGCGCACCAATGCAAATGCAATGCAAAGAAACACACAAGTGTAGTCAAAAACAGATATCATGAGTTCGAGTCAAGTTCTCTAAATCCCCAGCAGAGTCGCCAGAGACTGTAGACGTCCCCGAACGCCCCGGGAAGGTGAGCTCCCGTTCTGTTCATTTTGGGGTCACTACAGCTCAGGACCTTCAAATTGTCACGGTTCTAAGTCTGAACCAAAGAGTCCAAATCCGGCAAATCGTTTTGAGAAAACAGATTTTTTGAAAGAAGTGCCAAACATGGACTGCTTTGCCAGATACAGAGTCGCCACCTAAATATTTTATTTTGGGGGAAATTTAGGAAACCCTGACTCGTTTGCCTAAGGCCACGTGTCTGTCATCACCAAAGTTGCCTCGGCTCGGGAACTTGGGTACGATTGGGGAAGGTCACTTCGTGAGCACCCCCGCTCGCCCGATCAAAGATCGGCCTCTACTAACCATGATATCTAGTTTTGAAAACATTGTGTGTTCTTATCCCGGTTATTAGCCTAGATTTACTATGTGATACGCACAGCATACAAGTATAGACTGGATCGCCTGAATTGGAACAAAACATTTCATGTTTGTTTATTTGAAAGATGGTTTGCTACTCGCAAGTAGGCTTAAAATGTAGATTTTGCCACCCTCTGGTGGGCTTAAGAAAAGATGGTTTTGCCACTATCTAGTGGGCTTAAAACTCACAGTTAATGATTTGTTCCAATCCAAATAACCCAACCTTCACCCACAGGCATTCAGGCAGTTATATCACATAAGCAAATAGCCTCATGGTAAGCATGTTATTTATGGCAGTCACTCACACGCATGCAAGGATGCTAAAGCATAAAACTCACCGAGTACTCCAAGTCAAAACAAAAGCTAATTAGAAATCCATGCATGATCCTAATTATATGGAGATGCCTAATGCAACACATGCAAAAATGCAACTATAGCAGGCTCGGCTATTCTAAACATGGCATATGAAATGCAACAGCTAACAAGTATTCAACTTTGAAATTGAAATACAATGCAGTTAGTATGATGCGCCAAGCCCGGTGCATGCAAAACAGATGAATGAATGCAAACATGCTGTCATACTGTATGCTAATTGAAAAATGCCCTAATCTAACCATCATAAGCTGGTAAATAAAAGGGAGAAAGACGTGGGGTTGGAAGACATACAACACACACACACACACACACTTATTACAGTTGTGCCCTCGCGCAGAGGGTCCGAATAAATAGTACAGTTCAAATAATACAGTCCAAATATATAAAAATTCCTAATTAATTTACAAATTAACTAAGAAAAAAAATTAACTGGCATGCAAGCCAGGGACTGCCTTAACTCTTCTTCAGATGATGGATGATGCATGTCTGGGCTGCGTTGCGTGAAAATCCACTGGGATGCCCCAATTAGCCTCTGTTTCACAATTACTCTTGGAAAGCGCGCTAAGCTCTGGAAGGTTGCTAATTCTTGATTTGCTGCAACAGAGAGCAAGAGAGGGGCATAGCAATGTATTTTCACAGATGTATGCATGCCTCGATCCTCGTGCCACCAATCACGCATCTCGATGCATGATGGCTGAGGAGTCGAATTCTGCAACTCAATATAAAATGAATGCACATAAAAACTCAACTAAAACCCAACTCCATCATGGGTAATCCGAAGTGTCAGTGACTGGGGAATTGAGACACGTTCCGTCACTCGGAGTACGAAACGTACCTCGTTTCCCATGCTCGGGCTAACTCCTATCCCAAGCACAATGCAATATGCATGACATGCATGAATGCAACTAATATACAACCTAGCATGCACAATGCTATGAAATGGCGTACACGATGCACGAGGTAACATGGCATACACAATGCGCTAACATACAACCTAGCATACACAATGCTATGAAATGAAATGGCATACACAATGCATAAATGGACTTACACTAACACAAGTGGACCTCAGCCACACTCGCATAAGAGGCCATAAGATGAAAATGAGACAACTCGGAATGCGTGCACACATGCATGCAAACCGAGGACCGAACCTAAGGCACGAAATGCCACTCTAACAAGACATGGCAAGGCATGGAAAATGGCATACAAACATGCAAGTTTCAGCAGCAAAACATGACCCAAAACAGCCCCGAATCATAGGAATATGGCACTCGATGCATGAAATGATCCCGAAATGCAAGATTAAGCACATGAAATGACTTGTAGCTACATCAAGAATGCATTATTTGTACATGAAGTAAGAAGACAGATTCAAGGAAGCCAGAAAACAAGCATGTTTACAGCTTTAAGCGAGGCCAAACAGCAAACACAAATAGGGCAAAACTAGCATGCAAAAATGGCCCTAAATGTGAGATAAAGAAGCAAGTCACAGCTGCTGGCCCCAAAAACATGAGGACACTTCAACAATGTTGAAGAGGGGTCCAAAATATGACCTTTTACAGTTTACAACAAACCACAAAAACCAACACAGATATGGCTAAGCTCTCATGCAAGAAAAGGGCCAAAAGAGGGTCAAAGAAGCAAGTGGTGGTTTCTGGCATCAAACACAAAGGGGCCCTTCAAAAATGTTGAATAGGGGCCCAAAATATTACACTTTACAGTTGATGGCCGGACCCAAAACAGTATGCATGCAAGCCTAAAATACTACACAAAATAAGGCCAAAAAGAGAGATATAACACAAAGTATATAAAGGATGCCTCAAACAGTGAAAGACCCTTAATAAAACATGAATAGGGAGTCAAAATAAGGTCATTTGTAGTTCAGACCAGAACCCAAAAACAGAAGCAAAAAAGGCTAATAAATCATGCAAAAATATGGCCAAAAGAGAGATATAAAGGCAAGTGATAAATGAAAGCCTCAAACAGCAATGAGCCCTTC
Organism: Camellia sinensis; assembly: GCF_055761805.1. Taxonomy (NCBI): domain Eukaryota; kingdom Viridiplantae; phylum Streptophyta; class Magnoliopsida; order Ericales; family Theaceae; genus Camellia; species Camellia sinensis. The sequence goes on along the minus strand of NC_138969.1, from coordinate 114,431,288 downwards.
AACAATGTTGAAGAAGGGCTCAAAATAAGCTACTTTTCAGTTCATGACAGAGCTCAAAACAGTTTATACATAGGCCAAAAATACTACACAAGAAGATGGCATACAAGGGAGATAATGAAGCAAGTGCCACAAGGAGACCTAAAATAGGTAAATACCTTTAAAAAAACATGAAAAATAGCTCAAAATAAGCCTAGTTCCAGTTAGGGTCGGAGCCCAAAACAGCAAGCAAGAATGGCTAAGAAAGCATGCAAAATATGGACAAAAAAGAGGGAAATGGAACTTACCCTTGTAGACCAATCTTTTGGCAACTCTTGGCTTGAGTTTCAGCACTCCTGGGCTCTGAAAAACAACCTCTAGCTGCTGGAATGGAGGATGGAAGGGTAGGGCTATGGGTTGGTGAAGAAAGGGGTATAGGACTTGAAAGGTTTTGAGCTTGGAATAGAGAGGGAGAGGGATATAATGCAAGAGGCTTAAAGGGAAATTTTGTAACCCTAATCACAGAGCTGGAGCTTCTGTTATATAGCCCAAAAGGGGAGGAAAATGGGGGGGAAAATGGAGGGAAAACAATCAAGTTTCCCCCCAAAAATGCACCCCCCGGATACACAATCTGGGAGGAAAACAGATGCATATCTGCACTGTACTTGATGCAAGGAGCATGGCCGGCCGGTTATCTAGGTTGTAGGTAGCCGGCCGGCTACTTCCCATGGCCGGCCGGCTAGGGGTCAAAAAGGTCAATGAGAATTAGTGACCGGCCACCACAGAAAGAGGGCCTCCCATGTGTGCACAATACAACCCTGTGGTTAAACACTGGAAAAAGTGAACCAGGAGAGAGAACAACCCACTTTTCAAAGGGGTTCAAAAGGGTCAGAAAGGATTACTGGCCGGCCACCAAATATTGGTGGCCTCCCAGATGTGTACATCACAAATATGGGAATTAGGGTTCAAGAAAATGGCCCAAGAGTGTTCAATATTGGCTTTGAAGTGAAGAAAATCGGGCGACGGAGGGCGATGAAGGGATAAAGTTGGCTGACAGAACAATTACTGGCCTCCCACCCTTCTACGGCCTTCTTACCAATGAAACAGAGGTCCCTGCCAAAAATGAACCAAAACCGATGCAGAATGAAGGTTCGGGGGCCGAAACACGCAGCCCGAGGCCCCGAAAATTGACTGTTAGGCACCGGGAGTGGTGTTCGACCACGAAGTCGGTCTCTCGGACCACAGTGTCCCTTAAAAGGGAGCAAATAAGAAGTATACCAAAAACCGGAGCAAACAGAGATGGTTAAGCGGTCCCGAACCGAGGCACACGGCCAACGATTCCGAAAAACTAGAAACCGGACTCCAAACGGGCAAAAATGGCCTACAACCACGAAACGTAGCCTACGGCCACTGAGAGATGGTCTACGAGACCTCTCCCTCCCTTCGGGAAGAGAAACAGAGAAAACCGAGCCTGGTTCGCAAACCGAGGTAAGGCGTGAAAGAGTCCGAAAGTCCGAAGGTAAGGCTCGCAGCCAAGACTCTGAAACCTCTGGACGAGCACGATATGCAATATCACCGAGCGCTCAACTGGTGACGTCTGAGTCTCAAGGTCGGTCAAAAATGGGGTGTCTACACTAGCCTCTTGTTAAAATGGTGGTGGAAGTTTGGATGTGAGCTTAATGCTCTTTGGAGAAAGGTTCTCTGTAGTAAGTACCTGTTTGATGAAGATAGGTGGTAGCCAACCTTAAGGCCTTCTTGCAAATACTCTACGGTGTGGAGTGACATCATATCTATTACTATCCACAAGCAGCGCCTCTGCAAATTCTTTCTGGATAACTTTCTGATTAAGGTTGGTGATGGAAAGAGAGTCAGATTTTGGTTTGATAAATGGTGTGGAAACATTTGTCTCAAAGATGAATTCCTAAGTCTCTGCAGGTTATCAACTAATAAGGAAGATATTCTACCCTTGTTCTATGAAAAAAGATCATCCTCAGGGAATTGAAACTTACCTCTTAGAAGAGCTCCGTATGAGTGGGAAGTGGTGGAAATTGCTAGATTGTCCAGTGCATTATCTGCAACCCTAATCCTCAGGATTGGTGACGCTAACAGACCTGTCTGGCTTGGCTCATCTTCAGGTTCTTATAAAGCAACTGATGTGTATATAATTTTAGCAACGCCTCCCTTGGTCCCAGTTACAATATCTGGAAGTTCATTTGGAATAAAGATATCCCTCCCAAAATTCAATTCTTCAGCTGGTTGGCTTGGAAAGGCCGAATCAAATCTGATGCTTTCCTTCAAAAGATTGGGATTATCAATGTTAATACTTCTACACTGTGTGCCTGCTGCAAATCAGAATCTGAAACGGCCAGCCATGTGCTATTATTTTGCTCATTTTCTTGGAATGTCTGGTCTGAAATGCTGTAGTGGTGGGAGTTTCAATGGGTGACACCAATCTATTTCATTGGTGGAAGGGAGGTAAGTTTAAAAGTTTGGAAAAAAAAAAGGATTTTGAGGGCTCTACCATTAATCACCCTTTGGTCACTTTAGAAGCAGAGGAATGAGTGCATTTTTATTGGAGTGCAGCCCAATTGCTCTGAATTGAGTGAGCTTATAAAGGTAAGACTTGCATTATGGATCAAATCTTCAATACAAGAGTTTCACTACTCAGTGGACGACTTAATATTCAATCTAAGTCATGTGAGGCTCTGCCTCTAAGTGTGTCAATGTGAGTGTGTCAAGGTGCTTGTTGTGTATACTATTTGGGGTCTACTGTTTATGCTGCTATGGGGTCTGCTAGGTGGCTTTGCTGCTGCTGCTACACAATAGTGTTGGTCTTTAGGTGGTCTATGTTCTGATCTGTGCAGGTTCTATGGGGTGATAAAATCTCGATTTTGCTGATGGAAACTCAATGGTTTGGAGCTGGTGTAGAATGGTGTTACTTGTTTGTTGATTGTTCTGCTTTATTGGCTTTTGTTTGTTTTTGACTGGTTTCTCGCCAATCTTGGGTTAGTGCTTGCAAATGATTGTGCTTCCTTTATGGTGCCAACATAGTTGGGATTGTGGAGGTTAGTTATGATGCTTGTGCACTTCCCTGATTTGTTAATGTATCTTTGCATGTAATTTGCTCTTTCATCAATAAATCTTTTCCTTTGCTGATCAAAATAATAATAAGAAGAAGAAGAAGAAGAAGAAGAAGAAGATTAAGTCACATTTGTCTTTAAAGAAAAAAAAAAGGGTTTAATTATACTTTTCACCCCCATAGTTTGACTCAATTTTATTTTATTCTATATAGTTTCAATTTGCATAATTTGATCTTTACATTTTAAGTCCATTTTTAATTTAGTCATTCCATCTAAATTTTTGCTAATTTTGCCAAGGTGTACACCTTAGAAAAAAAATGTTTTGAGAGTCCAAAATTGTTAAATTTAACCTTTAATTTGGACAAAAAGACCAAATTGAAATTACACTTGGGGTGTGTTTTACTTGGGGGGGGGGGGGGGATTTGGGAGGGGGGGAGGGGGACTAAACACTGTTTGGATTGTAATCCGATAGAAACTTTTTATCCGGCGTTTATTTTTTTTTAGTTCGCCGGACTCCGGACTCCATATCCCTCATATAAGGGACAGTTGTATCCTGGGGGGTGGAATTATTTCTATGGGATTAGGTGGTGAAATGATCATTTTGACGCTGTACTATTTAATTATGTATTATATTTAGTAAAATTTCAATAAAATTTAAATGTCTCAATTTAAAAATTAAATAATTTTATTTAACTTTTTATTGATGTTCTATTTATTTAATTTTTTTAAAATAATTTTTTATAGATATTTTATTAATGTTTTATTTTAAAATTTTGTTTATATTTTATTTAATTTCATTATTTAAATTTTAATAGATGTTTTATTTAATTTCATTATTTAATTATTATTTTTTAAAATAAATTTGTAAAATTTTAATTAAAAAAACAACATATATTTTTATTGATATTTTATTTATTTTATTTATTTAATTTTTTAAAAATAAATTTATTTAATTGTGTAAAAAATAAAATAAAATAAATTTTTATTTAATCTAGCTAAAAATAATTAAAATATTAAAGATTTGTTTAATATTGCTACTACGTAATAAACAATTGAAAAGGGGTAAAATAGACTTTTGCTCATTTATTCTATCCAGTCCGTCTAACCAAACATTGGATTCATTAAAAATAGTCATTTCCAAACATCTAATCTCATGAGAAAACAAATACGAGATACACATCTAATTCAACAAAATAGTCTGGTGGATTCACAGTCCTAGGATACAAGTCCGATGGATTCTAATCCCCCCTTATCCAGTCCGTCCAATCAAACACACTCTTAAAGTGTAGATATTAAATGTTCAATTTGAAAGTATAGGGAGTAAAGTGAAATTTGAATCAAATTACATAGGTAAAAAGTGTAATTATCCAAAAATATATATATATAAACAATCTATTTTCAAAATTACAATTGACATTTATTTATTGAAGACAGATGTAATATTATAATATATTACCGTTATGATTTTTTTTTTACTTAGCAAAACTTATAAGATGAATTGTTTAGATTATTGAAGTGGCATATTGAAGCCCAACAACGCTCTCCAACAGGAGTTGTTTGGGAAGTAAAAAAATAGTTAAAAAGTCAAAAAAATTACTAGGAAAAAAATTAAATATTTTCCCTATTTTTCTACACCTCTTTTTGTAAAAAAAAATTTTAAAAAAAATCAATGAAAATATTCAATTCCCGAACCAGAATTGGCAATCAAAGAGAATCTATCTGTTCTTGGAATATGATTTCAATTTTTGGTGTTTTAAACTTGACCAGCTTTTTATTGGTGTATTAGTATGTAATCTCCTTGTACTCTTTATTGTTTTTGAAGAAAAAAAATTACATCAATAAAAATCAGTTTTTTGCTTATTATAAAAAATAAAAAAAATTTAAAAAAAAAAATGAAGAAGAAGAAGAAAGAATTAAGGTTCTATAAAAATTGGTTTTCATGGACAACATTTCTCTGTTAAAACAAGCGACGTAGCATTTGTCAAACTTCCATAAATCTCCTGGACATGTTGAACGTTATCCCCAATATAGACCGTTGAATTAATGAGAACCATATATTAATCCTAACCAATTTGAGAGTGATAAATGTCACATGCTGAAATTTAAAAGCTTCCATAAATCTCCTAGACATGTTGTTGAACGTTATCCCCAATATAGACCCTTGAATTAATGAGAACCGTATATTAGTCTTGACCAATTTGAGAGGAAAAATGCTATAGACCAAATAATCTATCAAATTTTCTATCAAACCTTTTATATGGGTATGGGACACACACAAACCCACATGTATGTTTGTCCCACACCTATGTAAGAGGTTTGGTAGAAAATTTGGTAGATTATTTAAGGTCCTTAGCATCACTCATTTGAGAGTGATAAATTTCACATGCTGAAATTTAGGTTAAGAAATGTGTCATTTTCGTGTAATGTAAACGTGAGTTTATATTCAAAATATCTTAACATTGATACAATTTATTTAATTAATTATGTCAATTATTTTGATACGGACATAATATATACTTTTTTTTTTTTTTGTATCAACAAGACAAAACTTTATTGATGAAAGTGGCATAATACATGCAAATTACATCAATAAAGCAGGGGAGTGCAGAAAGCATTATAGCTAAACTTTACAAAGAAGGGGACCTAATATATACTTATAATCGTATTAACCTGAAAATGATACGTTTAGCACAATTACTATAATAATAAGCAAATTATACAGATTATTTTAAGCAAATTTATTTCAAGTCACATGTGTAAGGGTAATTTGTTTAAGCATTAGCACCCACTCACATAATGTATAGGTCAATATTCATGAAAATAAGTTAAAAGATTCATGAATAATCCGTTACGCATCTAATCTGAACTGGTAGGAAGTGGGTTGGCATTTTGAATTTTTTGATTATTTTAGCTTGGGCTAAAAAGTTTGGTTTGGGCAAGGCTTTTTAGTTTTTTGACTTTTTTGACCTTTTTTATGAGAGAAGCGTGCAATGATTATGGGTTGGATGTGATGTTTTGTTTCTTGTGGCTAAAATAGCCTATTTTATTTTTTGTGACTAAAATAGCTAAAAAAAACCTAGAAATCTTCTTCCCAAACGGACTCTAACATCTATTAATATCCAAATATTCAACAAAACTTCACAAACCAAAAAAAATTTCTTCTAATACTAAAATTTAATTCAGTGACTGAAAATAAAACATTAAGGTTCTATGACTACCAGGTTCAAGTTACATTTAGGTTACTTGCGGGTCAAAAGCGAATTCGTGTCCATGTGTTGACACAGATTCTTATGAGTTAGATGGTTATATTCGGGTTACGCATATTCAATATTTATGCAATCTATTAATATATATGTTTTCAGATCGTGCCATTTTGCTAATCTTGTTAAAAAATATTAATCTTAACTATCTAATTACGTATACAATTAAAAAAATATATTAATGAATCACATGTCAAATTCCCAATCTACTGAAATTGTTGTCACTGATGACGATATCATTCTTTTAGTTTAGATGAGTTTTTAGAAAGAATAAGCTTATTGTCCCTGATTTATCCAATCAGATTTTTCAAGATGGGTGATTGTATGGTTGAAATTAAATTTGTATAGTATGAAATCTATATATAAAATAAATCTGAACCACAATATAATTCTAAACAATTTTTAGGTTGATAAGTCTAAGTTTGTGATATTACTATCCCCCAAATTCCATTACTAATAATATAGAATTAGAAGGGTTAAAAATGAAAGGAAAAGAGTGTAAAATCGCTTCATATAAATCTTAGAGATATTATTAAAAGTGAATTAAGAGTGCTTAATTAAAACTTCCAATTATTTTTCCTTTTTATATCATCCATGCCCCAGTAGCAATTAGCTTGTCTTGTCTTCGTCAAACACATGTATCATCTACATAGAATAGATCAAAAGTTTTAGTCAAAAGCACATGATTTCTGAAAATGTCACAATTAATCACGTTTTTAAAATGAGCTTAGAAAATGTAAGCCAACTCTAACACGGCAAAAATGACCGTAATTAATTGTTGTTTGTCCACAAAATTAAAATAACACAATCTCTCAAATCATAGAATGATTAAGGTGATCTTTGATAATTTAATTCAACACTTAAAATTAAATGTATTAAGGATTCGTTTGTTTAGATGTAAAATATTTTTCTTGTAAATTAATTTTACACAGAAAAAATATTTTTGTTTTTGTTTTGAAGTGTTTGGTTGATACTTGAAATAAAAATATTTTATTACTTAAAAAAAAATTGAATTTAATAAAATGTCATTTATGACTTTTAGTAAGTTAAGATATTTATTTGAAAAGGCTAAATGTGTTGAAACGTAGTGAGTGAGAGTCAAATTGTAAAAATACTGCTATAGTTGGATTTCTGGGTTCAGTTCCATTATATTGGCAGCATGTTGGGATGATCTTGGTTTGTTGCTTCTGCTGGACTTGGTTTAATCGGCTTAGAACCATCTCATGGGCAGCAGGTATTCATTTCTTGTCTTCATCTCCATTTTGGGTCTGTTCCGGAGTTACCCCTGAGGTTGTGCTGGGTTGTTCTGTTGGTTGCCCTTGAGGTAGTGGTGCTGGGTTGTTCTGGTTTTGCTGATGTAGTGTCTTGGTGTGGAAAACAGGGGTTATCTTGGCGGGCTGCTGCTGAGTGTGCTGAGTGTGTTCTGGTGGTGTTTCGTTTTGCCTTGTGCTTCTCTTTTTTGGCTTCGGTTGGTTTCTCACCAACTCTTGATGGTGTGCTAACAAGGGATTTAATGGTCATTTTGGTGCCAACCTAATTGGGATTGATATGTCTCACTAAGATGTTTTTTGCACCCATCATTCCTTTTTCTTTTTTCATATTATAAGTTCCTTGTTTCATCAATAAAAGTTTTTTTGTCGATCAAAAAAAAAAAAAATTGTAAAAATTGACTTACGAAATTTTTAAAAGTAAATCATTTTTAAAAAAATGATGCAAAAATATTTTTCTTAAAAAATGTTTTTACATACTTTTTGTTCAACCAAACAACAGAAAATAAGTAAAATATTTTTGACAAAAATATTTTACATCAAAACAAATGAAATCTAAGTGAAAATCAATTAAGCTCATTTGATAACCATAAATGATATCACTTAAAAATTTAAATGACTCTTAAAATGTAAATTAAAAATTTTAAAAACTTAAGTAATAGAAAATTTTCTTAATTTTGATTGAATTTATAAATATTTATATATAAGTATTAACATAGACCGTTATAATTTTACAACTGCCACCGCCACCATCATCATTGCCACCACCTCCACCACCGCTATTACCACCACTACCACTACCATCACCATCCAGCACACTTTTACGACCATTATCTTCATCACCGTTATGTTGTTACCACAGGCACCACCACAATCGGTACTACTATTACTATCATCACAACAACTACTACTATAACCTTTTACCTCTATTGCCACCGTTCCCATAACCATCACCACCATTCAACACTACCATCCTTACACTACCACTCTCACCTCTCTTTTTATCTCTACTATGGCCTCGTTTGGGAAGTGGATATTTTAGTAAGCTATTTAGTTTTTTGGCTATTTTAATAGGCTATTTTAGTTTTGTATTTGGGAAGATGAGATGAATTTTTAGTTGAGTTATTGTATTGGAAAGTGTGTTGAAATGATGTTTAAATTTAAAATGACAGATTTATCCCTAACTTTTTATTTTTAAAATTGATGTAAAGGGGCAAAATGGTAATTTTGCCCTTGATGTAACACTGTTCGGCTGTGACAGTGTAGGCTGTGCCTACACTGTCCGGGCAGCAGCCTATTTTTTTTTTTTTTTTTTTTTTTTTTTTGAAAATTAGAAAAAAGGTGCTACAGTGCTGGCTTTTGGGCTAATTTTCCAAAAGAGGCTATAATAGCCTCAACCTCTAATTGCCAAACACCCCCTATATTACCTCTCCACTATCACTACAATCATTCTCTCTCTATCTCCCCCACTACCACCACCAACTCACATCACAATATAAAATTAAAAATATAATTTAAAAATAATAAATTTTAAATTTAATATTATACATATCAAACAACTTGTTTTAGTTAAATATTCAAATTTTTATCAAAGAAATTTTCAGTTTAAAAAATTCAACATTCAATTTTTAATACTTAATTTTAAGTATTTAATTTTTAATTTTCAATTTTATTAAACAATGCCCAAGTTGATAATAAAACTAAAAACTAAATTATGAAGGCTAAACATAAATTATTGAAAAATAGATGCTCTTTTAGTATAAAAATATAAGTGATGAATTTAACCAAGTCATGTAAAAAAAAAAATTATTTATTTCCCTTCCACTTTATATTTGTGGGGCTGGTGATGTGGTGGAGTGGGGGATAGTGGTCGTGATGTATGAGGATTGTGGTGGTGGTGATAATTGTGTGAGATATGATAGAGTTAGCAAAGGTGGTAATGGACGTGATGACAATTGTATGATGGTGGTGCTAATAATGATAGTAGTGATAATAGAGTAATAGGAGTGATGGTAGCAGTAGTGATGACATCATGGTGGAAGTAGAGGTGTCATGAAGGTGATGGTGGTGGTAGTGTTGTGATAGTGGTGACGTTAGTCCTGTTTGGTAGGGCTTATTTTCAGCTTATTTCAACTTTTAGCTTAATTTAAACTATTTTGATGTGTTTGGTTTAGCTTGACAATACAGCTTATAGCTTTTTGTAAGTCAAAAATCAACTTATTCTTTGAGTGGGAGAGGAGAAACTTAATTTATAAGTTAAAAATCAGCTTATATTCATAGTTATAAGCTATAAGCTGTTAGACTATAAATTATAATCACTTTCCCACAACTCTACCAAACGGGACCGTTGTGAAAGTGGAGATGGCAACGACAATGATAATTGTGTGGCAATGGTGGTGGTGTACAATAGTGGTGATAGGGGCACTAACGGTGATTGCATTGGCGATGATATAATAGGACAGTTGTGCTAACTAGTGGTGATTGCATTGGTGATGATATCATGGGGTAGTTGTGCTAACTGATGGAGATGGAGGGATGTTGGTGGTAGTTAAGTGATGTGGTGTGGTGGTGATGGTGATGATAATATAGCGGCCTTACACTTCAATAGTGACATTATCATAACAGCTTAAAATTTTAACATTTGACAAATTAAGTAAAAAGTCAATGACTTTAGATAATTTATATATATATTTTTAAGAAGTGCTTAAAATTTGAAGTAATACAAATTTTTATTTCAAAGGAAACTTGATTTATTCGTGTTAAATACGTTTAATTTTAAATACTGAATTGAGTAATTAAATACCACCTAACATATTTTTGTCCTTGTTTTTTTAGTTTTGTTTTGTTAGTGAACACGCTTTTTAATGCTAGGATTTCTAACAAACAACATACTAATCAAAACATATGGTAAGATATGTATGTAGATTCCACCACTTTTTTTTTTTTTTTTTTTTTTGATAAGCAAAAGAGAGCTTTATTGATGAAGAAAGCAGAACAAGCATAAAACTTACATCAATAAAGAGGGAAGTGCAAAAGCATCACTGCTGGCCTTAACAATCCCAACTAGGTTGGCACCGCTAAGGAAGCAAAATCATCTGCTAGCACTTGACCCAAGATTGGCGAGAAACCAATCCAGAGAAAGCAAGAGAAGGGGAAAAGAAAATAAGAAAACCAGACCAGCCACCTAAACATTGACTAAACAGAAGTATAAGCATGATCTACGACTAAAGCAACATGATACAATCCACCACTTGAGGTTCAACTAACATTGTATTTAGTTAGTACTAGTGGTTACCCGTGCGATGCACAGGATTTTAGAAAGTCAATAATTACTATAAAAAAATTGCTATTTGTTTATATTTCTTAATATTTTTATTTGGTTTGTGTATATAAATCTTATTTCACATCATTAAAAATATTTAATATTTCACATTGTTGAAAATTTTAAAAAAGTATTATACATTAGTAAATCATCACATATATAATAGCTAATTTATCTAAGAATTACTTCAGAAAACCAAAAGTAGAGTAACAAAGGCATATTATAATTAATCAAAATGACTAATATATTAAATAAAAGTAACACAAATTTTGCTTAATCAATAGTAGATATTACAGTAATCATCTCATATAATATAATAAATTAAAATAAAATTAATTTTAATTCCCATTATATTTAGTTAGTGGGTGGTTAAAATATTTTACATGCTATTTGTTTTTTCGTTATATTGATTCATTAAACACAAATAGGTTTGGAATGATTATAAAAAAATTTAAAAAAAAATTGTTTGAAAATGCATTATACTTGAATTGACAAACATAAAGAACATAAATATTTAAATTATTCAAAAAGAAATTAACATTTTAAATATGAGATATCTTCCATTTGCTCAAACTCTCAATCTAAATAAATAAATAAAAAAATTTAACAAAGAAGAAATTTGTGGTTTAGTTTTCAAAGGAAATGAGTTATTAAAAATAAATTTAATCATGAATTATTTCAATAGGATAATCAACAATAAAAAATCAACTGATGAATACATTTAAAGTATAACTCATATCCAATAAATTTTGATTCTTCATTTTCAATCTAACATCTACACCAAAAAAAAAAAATTAAACACAAATAATCAATAAGTGAGAGAGTTACAAATTGATAATAGTAGTGCTTTTATAAATATAAAAAAAGAATAAAATCTCAATTAAATGACAAATTATTAACAAAAAGAAAGAAATAAGGAAAAATACAGATTGTAACAAAAAAAAAATTTAAAAAATAATGATGTTCATTTATATGAACTCACTTTCTTACAAATGCAAAAACTCATGCAAGTACACATTTCAAATGTAAAGCAAATATTTAAGATTTTTAGGCACCGTAAAGGGATCAGAAATGGCTCAATGTTGATTGTTTTTCCCCCAATTTTCTGTTCATGGTTTCTTTTGCGGGAACTTGTTTTTATATTAAAAAGATTATGTTTAAACAAAAGATATATATGGAATTCTATCATGTTTAAAATTTGTATGGATAAGTAATTGATGATTTTAAAAGATAAAATATTAAGTTCCACTTAAAGATAAACTTTAAAAAGATTAAGTTGAAATATATAGAAATTCTATAACAAACTAACAAAAGATAAATATAGATCGTTAAAAAAATTATCATCTTTTTGGGATATTTATATCCCAATCTTATTCTTTTTTTTATTTAAATATTTTGTTATCTTTTATTTGAATTTTCATTAAATAGTTATATTTTTATTTTTGTATATTTTTTCATTTATATTTATTTGTTATTCATATATACATAATTACCTTTTTATTTTAAAAATCATTTGACTCGTAATATTTTTTTATTTAATTTTTTTTTAATTGTTCATATATAAATAGTTAACTTTTTTATTTTTATAATTAATTGACTCGTAATATTTTTTATTTATTTATTTATTTTTATCTTTTATTTGACTCTTTATATTATTTTGTAATTGAAATTTGAATAGTTATCCTTTTATTTTATTTATTTTATCATGTTTAAAATTTGTGTGGATAAGTAATTGATGATTTTAAAAGGTTAAAAAGATTAAGTTGAAATATATAGAAATTCTATAACAAACTAACAAAAGATAAATATAGATCGTTAAAAAAATTATCATCTTTTTGGGATATTTATATCCCAATCTTAATCTTTTTTTTATTTAAATATTTTGTTATCTTTTATTTGAATTTTCATTAAATAGTTATATTTTTATTTTTGTATATTTTTTCATCTATATTTATTTTTTATTCATATATACATAATTACCTTTTTATTTTAAAAATCATTTGACTCGTAATATTTTTTTATTTAATTTTTTTAATTGTTCATATATAAATAGTTAACTTTTTTATTTTTATAATTAATTGACTCGTAATATTTTTTATTTATTTATTTATTTTTATCTTTTATTTGACTCTTTATATTATTTTGTAGTTGAAATTTGAATAGTTATCTTTTTATTTTATATTTTTATCTCTACCTCTTTGTTGCTCATATTTAAATATTTATCATTTTATTTAAATATATATAATCCTTTTGGCTTTTGAGATTTAGATAGTTGACAAATGATTAAAAATTAAGAAAAGTGGAAGGGGAGAATTGAAAAGTGACACATAGGAGAGAGAATTCATAAGAATTTAGTATTAAGAGTTTGGAGAATTCTCATACTCCACTACATTTGTTTATATATATAGTATAGATAATTATGTATCCCTAACATTATTATTTTTTTCCTGTTGATGAACTATAATATATGACATATGCTACTACTAATCAATAATAAAATATGACATGAAAAATTTTGCTATTTGGACAAAAAAGCAGATAAAAAAAACTCCAATAACCACATCTAGATATCCCAGCATGATGATTTGTTATTGAATGGCATCCTATTTGGTTGAGTTTAGAATTTTTATTTTTATTTTCTAAAAAAATTAAAAACTAGTTTGAAAAAAATAGAAGAATAAAAAACTCTCATCATTTTCATATGAATTTTTTAGGGCGAACTAAATTCTATTTTTAGATTTTTGAATTCAACTATACAAAATAAATGATTAATTGGTAAAAAGTCTAATCCAATGTGGTCATATGCTATTTGGTCTAATGTTTAATTGTTTTTGGATGATGATGACACGCATTGAAAAGTTGCCAATAATGAAAATGCTGGCTGGAAAAGTTGTTGGAAAGTTGCAGGCAATAATGACCAGCGACGGTAGCTGGTGGCACTACAAGAAATGTCACTTTTGGCTACCAAAATATTGGTCGCCAAAAGTCACTTATTTAGTCGCCAAAATGATTTAGCGACCAAAATTTTTTGTCGCTAAGCTCGTCGCCTTTACCCTGTCGGCGATAGTATTGGCGACTAAAATCTGTTTGGTCGCCGAAAGTGTACACATTTGGCTACTAAATTGGCTTTAGTCGGCAAAAGGTATGTTTCCCCTACTAAATAATTGGTCGCCGAAAGTACACATTTGGCTACTACTTTGAGTTTAGTCGGCAAAAGATATGTTTCTGCCACTAAATAATTGGTCGCGGAATTAGGCTTTTTGGCTACCAACCTGTTGTGGTCGGGGAAGGTATCACTTTTAGCTACTAAATAATTGGTCGCCGAAAGTACACATTTGGCTACTACTTTGAGTTTAGTCGGCAAAAGGTATGTTTCTGCCACTAAAGTATTAGTCACTAAAAGTGCTACCATAATTTTAGAATAACTATTATAGACCAAACATTTTTGTCACCAATACAATACATATTTTTAGTGACTAAGTAATTTTTGTCATTGTTACTTTTCCCCACTAAAAATTTCGTAACCAAAAGCCTGCTCACATTCACTTCTTTATTTTTTGCCACCAAACATTTTAGTCGCCAAATGATACCATATTTTTTCCGTGACTAAAAAATTTAGTAGCCAATACTTTCTCTATCTCTTTCTCAATTGTTTTAGCTACTAATTATTTGGTCGCAAAAAATTAATGGGTTATGTTTTTGCTACTAAATTCTTAGTCACCAAAACATTTGATTACATATTTAGCTACCAAAATATTTGGTGGCCAAATACTTTAACATTTTTTTTTAAATAAAATATTTGGTGCACCTGTATCCATTATTAATACAACCTGTATCCATCAACGGTAAATATGTTATGAAGCATTCAACAACAATTACACACATTTCAGTTCCAACCATCCAAAAAATTAATATTGAACATTCACTTATATATATATATATATATATATTACAAATTTCATAAGAACCAAGTGTAATCCCACGTCAATAATTTAATTCAATACATAATACTGGAATAACCAAATTCATTGTGCACCTACAACTTTTGTACCACAACAAAAATTATATTCTGTACTGCCACAAAACTATTATGTACCACGTGCTATGTTAATTGCTACCAACAAAATTTTTTTACAAACCACTATATATACGGTTAGAGATATAAAAAAAATGCCCTCCCGTACTTGTCAACAAAAACATATCCACATTTGTATGTCCAAAACATCTGCAAAAAAGGGGGAAAAAATCATTAGTTCGGTGCGTGTAATGGCACTTCTGGACGACATATATATATCGTAATAATTTCAAACATTAAAAGACAAGGAGAGTGATATCTATTAACTAATGCAAGACATCCAAACATGAACCCATCATGAGTTCTTGTTTTAGTTTTTTTATCTCTAAATCTATCGAAGTAAATTTTAGTACTTAAATGTGAAAGTAAATTGTGTAGGTATTATGAAATTACCAAAATTTTGGGTGTACTTACCATTTCATCCAAAAATTATTTGTTATAAAAATGTAAGAAAAGCCATCATTAGAGTTTGTCTGGTATCCATAAAACTCACTATGCTTATGCTTTTGTGACCTCCACGATGCTTCCAGTTACGTTAGTTCAGTGTTTTTCTGACCTCCACGGATGGAAATTAATATGGTCTTTTTCTTCATAAAAGATTCTAATTTTCTCGATATACTCATTGAAATTTTGGAAACACTTTTCTTAAAGAAGAAACCAATTAGTGGGCTTATAGATGTAGATATGTTTCTGTTTGTGAATGAGTAATGCCTTGGGTTCTTTATAGGCTTATGGGGACGAGCTATGTAAGATTATGCTTAACTATTCTTCCATTACACCATCTAATTTTGATACGTACCTTCAATACTTAGCTTCTTTAGTCCTAAGTTCCTTATTCTGTTGCTGAGGAATTATCCTCCCATCAGCCAAATCTTGAGGCCATGTTATATATATGAACTGTCTATTGTTCAACTGGTGCACATTTTGTAGTGGTGATAGTTAAACTTATCAAATACACAATTGCGCCTAAACCTTAGCTGAACTTTACAAATCCATTGTTCCAATTTCCAAAGGACTAGGTCAACAGGATATATCATTCGTCACATTTAGTTCTTGTCCTACTTATGTATTGTGGACACCTACATGTCACATTTATCACTGGGAACCTTCCCATTACGGAAAAACAGTGGCTCAGGGGCTGTTTTGCATTTTCGCCCCCCGAACCCCTTTTTTCGACAAAGTTTATGACATTTTCAACTCTAATTCCCAAAGTAGGTGTCCTATTTACGTACCGTCTGTCCGTAGATGTCACATTTATCACCGGGAAGCTTCCCGTTACCAGAAAATAGTGTTTCGGGGGCTGCTTTGCATTTTCGCCCCCCGAACCCCTTTTTTCGACTAAGTTTATGACATTTTCAACTCTAATTCCCAACGTAGGCGTGCTATTTACGTACCGTCTGTCCCTACATGTCACATTTATCACCGAGAAGCTTCCCGTTATGAGAAAACAGTGTTTCGGGGGATGCTTTGCATTTTCGTCCCCCGAACCCCTTTTTTCGACTAAGTTTATGACATTTTCAACTCTAATTCCCAACGTAGGCGTGCTATTTACGTACCATCTGTCCCTACATGTCACATTTATCACCGGGAAGCTTCCCGTTATGAGAAAATAGTGTTTCGGGGGCTATTTCGCATTTTCGCCCCCCGAACCCCTTTTTTCGTCTAAGTTTATGACTTTTTCAACTCTAACTCCCAACGTATGTGTCCTATTTACATACCGTCTGTCCCAACGTGTCACATTTGTCACTGGGAAGGTTACCATTACTTTTAAACACATATTCGAGTTACTATTCAAAATACCACTGTTGAAGTTTACATGTTACTCTAAACGAAGATTGAAATTCGCTATGTTTTTTTAACATGTCTCTACTGTAGTTAATCTTAATCAAGTACATATTTTAAATACAAGTTCATTGTTAAGAAAACTCAATACCAAACTCTAGTAACTACACAAGAAATCATTAACCCCAAAAAACTCAAAAATTGATGACATTTTCAACTTTTCAAGCGAACATATTTAAACAAAGTAAGTGTGACATTAATGAAATTGTTCTTACCAAAAAACAAACGTCGGATGCCCAACTTAGATTCCCAAGAGTTGTGACAGTTTGGCGACTACGTTATTGAGATGCTCGACCTTTGTATTTGTCTCGTCCCTTGCCTTTTTTCCCTCCTCCCGCTCTTTCAACATCTCATTGGATAATTGAATGCGCTCCTCTCGTTCTTTCAACAACTCATTGTAACATCTCTCGCGCTCCTCTCGCTCTTTCATTAACTCGTCATGATCCTTTTGCCGCTCCTTACGAAGTGCCTCCACCTCAGCTCACATTGCCTCCATGTCCTTATCGTGTGCTCGTGTTGCAAATATGGTAGACGGTTGTGGGCCACTCCCAAATCCAAGCAAGTACCTTTTCTTCTGTCCAAGCACTTGCCTTGAAATCTCCTCTTGTGTCAATGGCGTCCCCGACTCGATGGCAGCCGCTTGTACATTGACCATCTCTTGCTGTCATTTCAAATAAATAAGACGAAAAAAACTTTGGCAACATATATGTATTATTGGGTACTAAGTACAAGAAAATATTGAATACAAATATTTCCTTGTCACATACTTACATGCAGCTCACGACATTTCAGATGGATCCAGTCATTCGTTTTCTTTGAAGTGTGGCTGTCCTCATAGAACTTTGGGAAATCCAACTCTCCATCTTTTGCTACCTGTTAACACATCAATGTATAAATCAATGACACTTTATGCACCAAATAGACAAATTTCCATGAACAAATTTTTAAACAAATTGCTGGACAGATTTGGAGATAGATTTGGAGTCAGATTTTTAGACAGATTTGCTGCCAGATTTTCAGACAGATTTGCAGCCACATTTGGAAATAGAGGCAGCACTATTCTAGTTCGAATTCAAAGAGATTATCATTAACAGATTTATATTTTCCAACAGATTTTTGCCAACACATTTGTTCAGAATTTCTCAAACAGATTATGTCCAACAGATTTTCGCACATAGCCACTTATAATCACTTCAGATTATGTGTATTATAACATGTGTATGTACAGGAATATCTGTTTTTTGTGAATGTATTAACTTAAATCTAAAACAAATAGAGCTACAAGACTAATGATCTTAAGTGAAAAACAGAGTATAGTTTAGATTTTGGGCAGTATATACAGTTCAGATTGTGTATCATAGTGTAGACAGATTTAGTTCAGATTGTGTATACTGTATTATAGTGTAGTATAGTGCAGACAGATTTATAAATCTAAACTATACACAATCTGTATTATAGTTTAGACCGATTTTTAGAGTATAGTTTAGATTTTGTAGTATAGTGCAGTATATATAGTTCAGATTGTGTATTATAGTGTAGACAGATTTATATATACTGTATTATAGTGTAGACAGATTGTGTATTATAGTGTATTATAGTGTAAACAGAGTATAGTTTAGATTTTGCGAGACAGATTTCGAATGAAAGACAGAGTATAGTGTAGACAGATTTAGAATGCAAACATGTGGCAAGGGTATCATTAACAGATTTTTTCCAGACAGATTTTTTGCAGACAGTAGATGTTTACTAACAGAGTTTAACATATATATATATATATGTGTGTGTGTGTGTGTGTAGCAGAACATAACATTTTTCATATCCAAACAACATATAATGAATTCAAGTTTAAAAAAAATCGAACTCACCATAGCAGCCATTGCAATAGGAAATGAGCGAGACCCATTGGTATGATTGAACGGCAATTGACTCCTATTACTCTTGCCAACTTTTGACCGTTTCTAAAAATAAGTCAAGCAGATAAACAATTTTTTGGTCAATATTGAGGCATATCACATTTTCACATAGATGTATGTACTCTATCTAGTCTATTATTTTACCTGGTGAGATGCATCTTGCCATGCCACATCGATCAAATGCTTCCAATTATCTAAACTCACCCCTACGGGCGGATGACCATAGATCTCATCACGTGGAAGTCCTTCTAACAATTCGAACTCTTGCTTCAAGGTGTACCTCCAATCTTTGTACAACCCATACGCCTTCTTATTCACAATCTCCTGTGCTTGTAAGTCATTGTGGAAATCGTCTCCAATTTGAAACTTGTCCTACATGCAAAACAAATTGAAATAGTAATCATTACATATTAGTCTTTCTTATTACTCACATAATACAATTACGTATTGTGGACAAGTAATATTAGTTACAGGAACTCCTTGGATGACGATAGCTTTTGTAGTCTCATCAAGATCCAGCCATGACTTCACATCTTTCAAAGGGCACAAGGTTCTAATTTGAATTCCTAACTCGTTAGTTGCTGGAGTGGCATACTTGCCAGTCATTGCATTCAACCCACGATCGATGTGAACATAACATTTTTCCCCTTTTTTGACTCGAATTATTTTTTGTATGCCCTTGCCAAGTGTCGGTCTGCGTACACGTAGGGGCTTCGAAGTCCCTGTTAACAACATAACATCATGAAAATTGCCTAAAATTTGGCTACAAAATAACAATGGCAATGGCATGTGCTAATTGACAAATTTTATACACTTTAATCTTACCTACGCCACTCGGCTGCATTTCGGATGGGGCTTGTGTCTCATCAAAATCAACCATTGGTTGGCTAGTGACATGATGAGATGGTCCCACATTTGATCGGACGGGTAGAACAGGAGACGGAGCAACGGGTGATCCTAAAGGAATAGCAGCTGGCGAGTCTGTTTCTGGCTGCGTGAGTGTCTTCTTCCGAAGCCGACCAGTCTTTAAGCCAGGAACCATTTTCCAATCTGCAATAACACAAGTAACACTATATACATGAACTAGACAAAAATAATGCTTGATTATTGCAGACAAAAATAATACATGAACTATACAATAACACAAGTAACACCATTTTCCATTTTCCAATATGCCATGATATGCCTGCTTTAAAATAAATTAGACAAAAATAATTTAGAAGGCATGAACTAACTCAACTAATTTAGAAACTGATAAGCTCATTAAAAGCACCCCCAAATTCATACAGATACAAGGATGAGCTAGAGCTCAGGTAAAGTTCCATCCTCTGGTACTATCTTGCAATGCATTGCATTTGTTTGCATCAACTACGCCAACCAATAAAAACTGAAAAAGAAAATACATTGCCTAACTAAAGTAAGCTCTAAAAAAACCTGCACTTCTCAACATATCTAAAGCAGGCAACAGTTTTTCTTAGGCATATGATTCATGAAAATCTAGTATTCACAACTTCAGAGGAAAGATCAAAGTACAATTCAAGTAACTAAACTACCTCAACAGATATTCAGCAGCTTTGGCTCCTGTATCTTTTGAAATTAGGTAATCAAGAAGCACTTGATGATCATAGTGTAACTGCAAACAAGTTAGGACTGCATGTATTACTTTATTTAATAACTTCGCCTGGTAAGTGAAGAATAGAACATAGAGGCATTTTCTTTGTATCAACGAAATAAAAGTATATACATTGGGATAAGAAGTCTTAGTTGTTCCCATTATCTATAAATATTGAACTTGCCTCTGCAAGAAAAAGATGGAATAGGTGTATGGGGTTGAAAAGGTTTGAAACATGAAAAAGCATATCATCACATCTGTCTTGGCAGACCCTACATACAAACAAAAAAACTCATTAAAGACTTCTGCAACCAATACTCTTAATAACCACTAAAACTATTCTAGCATGTGTTGCTTACTGTTGCTTGGCACCAAAGGACACGTGAAACAGTTGCAAAAGCACTTCAAATAGGATATCGTCTTACAAATCAACAGTAGACAAGAAATTAGGATATAGCAGGTCTAAAGAAAGGCACATATTCTACGAACAAGAAATTAAACGATTAATAAATTAATATAACCATTCAAGCTACACTAGCAACTATATAAACTGAACTTAGGTTGAAGCACAGAGTGCCTACAAGAAACACCGTAATAGGATATTCTATCTTCGAAGTTCCTAAATGCAACTCAGATAAATGCAACCAAATCCATGCATAGGTTGTACATTATAAGTGTATCTTCAATAATGACATCACCATTAGTATTTTTTGTTGTTATTATTATGGTTGGTGGCGGTGGCAGAGGCTCTATTATTGTTGTCCTCAAGGAGGTTGAAAATGCATTAAATTTCTTACTGGGTACACTACTCGTAAAATAAAATAGCCAAACACAAATCAAATAACTTCAAGACGTGAGGATGACAACAAAATTATCCATAAAACTTTAAAAGATCCAAGCCAAGGGGGTAAATTAAATTACAAAAACTACGACAATCTCATAGTGAGGTATTAGTGGACAAGGAAAAAGGGTGTACTTAATATTTTCTACATAAAAATTAACGTTGCTAGTTAAAGATGCAAAGTAATGGAAAGCATAAGTCAAGAGAGGGTCAAGTATATCAAAAAGGAAATCATGAGAAAAATCAAAGATTAAAAAAGATAGAACCAAAGATTAAAGTAAAATAAAGAATGCCAAAGAAAAATAATAGACAAAGTAAAAACCATCATACTATAGCAATTGCAGATTATTCAGAATTTTTTTTTTTTTATAAATAAATAATTTTATTGAAGGAGCATCAAGATGATGCAACAAAAACAAGACTACAAAAGTAATTACCAACTCCTTACCAACCCAACAAAACTTTGTAATGCTATAGCTTGTAGATACTACATTGTCTCATTAAAGAAATAAAATAATAGAACTTCGGCATTCTTTACAGCCATACCAGCAGAGCAGCAACCAGACAAAACCAGCTTTACAGCCATACCAGCCATACCAGCATAGCTGCAGCCAAACAAATGCAGACCAGCTCAGAGCTTCCTATATCAGATGCATTCCACCAAAAGGCACCATTCAGTTACATTCCACCAGCACACCCCATAGTAACCCATTGCACAAACTGCCATGCTGACCATTAAATACACCAACCATTCAGATCTTCAATGAATGCAGGTTTAACTGGGCTCAACTCACAATCTGACCAGCATAGCTGTAGCCAAACAAGATGCAGACCAGCACCCTTCCATTTGACAGCAGCCCAACAAAACACCACATTTAAAGTAGGCCAACCATTTGACAGCAGCTCCAGTGAATGTACTCCAGGCCCCCTCAGAAAACATTCTACTTGACACAGTAAGCAGCAGTTAGATACCAAAGCCACACCATAAACTTCACTACCAAAGATACACCAAAAATGCCTCCCACTACATTCTGGACAGGAACCCTTCCAGGGCAGATCAGCAAAGCCAGGGCAGAGATAAACCAGAGGAAAAAAACATAGAATGGTAGAGAAGAAAAACATGAGTCCAGGGACTGCACTTATGCACTGAGTGGGTACATCCACAGCAAAACTGCACCCATTTCAGTTTGGATTAGCTGCCTTAAACACACATTGATTTATGAGTTTATTGACATTTAAGACGATAGATCCCCCTTCATTATTTTGAGTTTCCTTTGCATTTGTGCACCAATTGGACATTCACATTGCTCAAATTATGGCATGAACTAAAGCATGATATACATCAAGATTCTACATCAACATCTGTATCAAAATCACTTTGTAGGTCATATTCTTCGTCTGTGTCGTTACCCCCCCTCATTAATCCATCTTCATCATCACAGATGAAGGCATCATCTGTAACACCCTTGGCTTCTACCCCTCTGACAGTTTGCAAAACTTCCATGGGAATAATTTCAGATTCAATATCATCTCGACGCAAAGCCACATCATCATCAATAGCCATAGTAGGTACGACCTCGGTGGTTTCTTCTTGTTGGAACACATCATCAGGTTGTACGACATCCATCTCCGGCACATCCCAAATTCCTCGATGTTGAAACTTTTCAACGACTCTCCAACTGGTACCTAATTTGGTGTCATTAACATAGAATACTTGTTCAACTTGACTTGGTTATACAAATGAGTCATCTTTGTACCATCGACTTGTTACATCAACTGTTGTGAAATGTGGCTCTACACGCATAGTTCTATTACTACCGCTGTTAAACCATTCACATTGGAACAATACAATTCGACGTGTGAACAAATAGTTCAGTTCCCACACTCTGCACAAGTGTCCATAGAAGTGTATCAATTGCCCTTCATGCTCCCCTTCCACGACTAATCCACTATTCTGACTTTTCCGACGGTTGTCACGGTCGATAGTATGATAACGGACACCATTACAAATACATCCTAAATATGTGTTCACTAAGCCACTAGGACCTTTGGCTAATGACCACATATCATCAGTTGCTTCGGGGGAATGTTGGCTCCGCAATTCATTCATCTACATGAAGAACATGTGTCATGTTACTAGCATGCGTAACATGTACGTAATGTACGATCTATGGTAGGATATGAGAATACTAGCTTACATGATCTTTGAACCATTTAGGAAATTCTTTCCGATGTCTCTTTTTGATGTCAAACGCACCGGCTCTTTGGTGTAACAAGTTCTTGTGCTCCCTAGTTACAAGAAATGCGATTCAAAAACTATTTACTAAGATAAAGACTAATCAATTTACAACAAAAACATTATAAATACGTTTGAAGGATTCATACTCTACGTGTTTATCCACTTCTGTGCTATTGTGTAGGACAAACCAATGAGCCAACTCGCATTCAGCTACGGACACATCGGACGCCCTTGTCATTAGACCAAAGGGACGTACAGTTTGAGTGAATACCGCCAACCCTAGGCCACGGTCACCCATGTCATAATTCCTTTCTGGGCGGTTAAACAATGTTTCAACTCTATCCAAATACATTGAACAAAATGTTGTACATTCTTTGGAAATGTAAGCCTCGGCAATAGAACCTTCAGGATGAGCTTTGTTGGCCACAAACCCTTTTAGACGGCCAAACAACCTAATTTTGCAAGTCGATGTCAATGTTATACTGCAATATTTATATCAGTAGTAAAGCATTAACTTAAATTTGACAGTAATACGAGGGCTAAGTTAATACCTCTCAATTGGGTACATCCATCGATATTGCACTGGGCCTCCAAGCATAGCCTCTCGAGGCAAGTGAATTGCCAAGTGGACCATGACATCGAAAAAAGCCGGCGGGAAAAGCATCTCAAGCTTACAAAGTATGAGTACGATTTGTTCATCCAATTTATGCAAATCTGAACGCCTCAATGTCTTTGAACACAATTGTTTGAAGAAATTTCCCAACTCAAAAAGTGTCATTCCAATTTCCTTATTAAGGTAGCCACGCATCCCAATTGGAAGAAGTCGTTGTATAAGGACATGACTGTCATGACTTTTGAGGCCAGATAATTTTCCAGCTTGAGCGTTTACGCAATTGGAGATATTTGCTGCATAGCCATCAAGGTACTTCATTGATTTCAAGAAATCACAAAAGCCTTCTCTCTCTTTCACCGACAATGTGTACAATGCGGGAGGCTTCTCAAAGGACCCATTAGAACGCCTCTTCAAATGTAACTCTTTACGTATTTTCATGTCCTCCAAATCTAAGCGTGCTTTGTCCGTGTCCTTGTTCTTTCCATCTACGCTCAAAAGTGTCCCAAGGACATTGTCACATATGTTCTTCTCAATATGCATGACATCAAGGTTGTGTCGAAGCTTCAACGTCTTCCAATAGGGCAAGTCAAGCATAAAGCTTCTCTTGCTCCAATTCAAATTTTGATGTTCATTCCTTTGTCGTTTTCGATTATGTGGGTGCTTTCCATACGGCTTGTAAGTCCCAGAATCAATTTGCTCTAGTATTTGGTCCCCCGATAACTCCAAAGGTTTGGACCTATGCTCCGTTTGACCATTGAAGAGCTTACTTGTTCGCCAAGTGTGGTTCTCAGGCAAGTGGCGACGAGCACCCATATACCCTATTTTACTTCGTAATCCCTAAGACGATGCATTATTGTTACAATTAGGGCAAGCCAAGTAACCCTTTGTACTCTACCCTGACATGTTACCGTACGCAGGGAAGTCATTTATGGTCCACATTACCGCCGTATGCATTCTAAAAATTTGCCCGTTCGATGCATCATATGTTTGCACACCATGCTCCCACAAATTCTTCAATTCTTCTATTAATGGTTGCAAGTAAACATCAATGTCTCTTCCAGGTGCCGATCGTCTGGGAATAAGCAATGACATCATGCAATATGGCTCTTTCATGCACTTCCACGGTGGGAGATTGTAAGGCATTAAGATTACGAGCCACATGCTATATGATGTGCTCATATTCCCAAATGGATTGAAACCATTTGTTGCCAGCCCTAGCCTTACATTTCGAGAGTCATCAGAAAACGCCGGATGTTGCTTATCAAAGTCCTTCCATTCTTCACCATTGGCCGGGTGCCTTAATATGTCATCATCCACACGCTTCTCATTGTGCCATCTCATATCTGCGGCTATTTTTTTGGACATATACAGTCTTTTCAACCTCGGTGTCAAAGGAAAGTACCGCAATACCTTGTGTGGAATCTTTTTACCACCATCATCGTTCAACTTGTATCTACACGCGTCACATGTAGGGCATTTCTCCAAATTAGCACTCTCCTTCCAAAATAGTGTACAATCATTCTTGCACGAATGAATTGTTTCATATCCCAAACCCAAGTCACGTAAGAACTTCTTAGCATCATAGAGTGTCCATGGAACTGTTGGATCACATTCTGGTAGAATGTCCTTGAATACCTGCATAACCATATCGAATGACTTGTTGCTCCATTTGTTGTACACCTTCACATAAAGCATCTTAATGACGAATGATAACATAGAAAACTTTTCACATGTCGGGTGAACTTTGTGTTGTGCATCTTCGAATAACCTAGTGAACTTATGCAAATCCTCCCTCTCCAAACCATTAGGTTCCTCGTCAGTATGATCATCCATAAGACCACTCACATAAATTTCTTCCAACATAATAGGCAATTCATCCATGGGCGGATCATCGATATCTGTCATACATTCGCCACTACCTCCATATTGGTCATTTGATACACTGGGACGAGACACGGGAACATGTTTCCCGTGATGCACCCAAGTTAGATACGAAGATGCCATGCCTCTTCGGATCAAGTGCATCCACACAACTTGTCTGCTATATTTTGTGCCATTAATGCAATCGACACACAGACACCTAATTTCATCCTCTACGCCTAAATTTGCCGTAGCAAAATCAAGGAATGACTTCACCCCTTGTTGATACTCTTTACTTGTCAACCGATTATTTATCGTCATCCAACTCTTGTCCATTTTGTCACCTACAACTCACACAAAGATTAACCAAGGAAGCCATGAGAACACACATTTCAAGTTGAGATAGATTAGGTTGTTTTTCATTCACTGTTGGCTTGTCACATAAATCTCTTTTAGGGTGGAACTATATGACACGATTAGTTCTAAAACAAGTTAATTTAAGAAATGACCCGTAATTTTGGACCACTAGATAGCATAACTACTAGAGCACTAGTACTAGTGAAACTATATGGTCAATGATAGAATGATATATCAAAATAATGAAAACCATGTCATGCTCTTCACAATGTGTGTGCATGACATGTTATTTATTAAAAAAAAAAGTAAAGACAGAAACACATTTCCAACAGTTGGCTCTACATGGCAACTGTGCATGTCCGCAAATGCATATTCACACATGAACATTTCAGAATAGAAGCATATTAGATGTTATCAATGGGAGATGTATCTACAAAGTCATGTGAAAATCCAGAATAGAAGCATTGACAGTACTCATGAACATTTCATACAGCTTAAAGCACATTTTGTAGAAAAGAGAATAAATAAGCCAGTCGATGTGGAGGCAAGTTTGCTGCAAGGTAGAATTTCTCTGATATGACGTACTCTTGAAAAAACTTGCTGATATGAGCATGTAATTTTGTCTCATGGCAAGTTAGTTAAGCACTCAAATTAACTGAAATTCACAGCATTGCCATTTTCGAAAGCTCTTCATGTGGCCTATTCTAGAGAATTAACATATTGAGCCTCTTTAACAATTAGATATGACGAATGCGTTACTCTGTGAAGACTTAGAGGAAGAAGTATTTACAGATGTTCCATCGGGCTTTGAGGATTTCTCAGTGGATGGGAGTGTGCAAGCTTAAAAAGGCATTATATGAGTTACAAAGTCTGCTAGAGCATGATTTGAGAGGTTTACTTGGAGTAGAATTGCATGATTTAAGGACAAAGTGTGCTTGGGTATAAAGCTATTGATACCATATTGGAGCAGAATTGCATGTTAGGGGATGAAACTAAAGATTCATTTGACAGGGACAGAGAGATATCAGAGGCTGGTTGGGAGTAGTAATTCAAAAAAACAAGCCCATTTTACAACTAGCATACTTACCGTGGGAAGTTAAAACTCCAAAATCCTATCCATGCAAGTTTAAGTACTACTAGTCCTGTACTAACAGTGGCCACAAACATATATTATAATATGTGACCTAAAGTAGCTAATAATTAATATCCATTAAAAAAAAAAAAAAAAACCAACCTGAATGACAATCCTGTGCTACAGGATTAGCATTAGGGGTTCACAGTGGTCGACGGCAATTGCAGATGGAAATGGCAAGCAATGAAAGAGCATACACGATCAGGGAAATGAGCTTGAGGCAGAGAGAGAAAGAGACGGTGATGGCCACAAAGAAAGTGGTAACTCCACAGAGTAGGCCAGCAAGCTCTAGCAAGCAGCCTGGTTTTGGGTAGTTGGCAACGATGTATTTACCGACAATGAGAAAAGCGAGTGCAAACACCATAGAAAAGAAATTTTTAATTAACAAAGTTAAAATCCCTCATCTTGTTGGACAGTACAGGTTTGTAGGAAAGACTTGGATGTGAAACAAAAGTAAGAGGATGTCAACTTCGGGTACAAATCAATTGAGCCAAAGAGTTGTTTGGTGCAGAAAATCCCTATTCATAAGTCCAAGATAAGCATCCCTTGTACAGTAATATGATTATACAAGTATATTTCAAATTACCACGTTGTCATGCAAAATGAAATGTTCCATTCTTCACACCTAACTGTTGGTATTAATATAAAAAACTACCCATGGTACATATCAGCGGTTCACCCCTAACTGTTAGTGTTAACATAAAAAATACCCAAGCTACATAATAGCAGCTGATCAGAGGATGACTGGATCTTCACTAGCAAACAATTTCCTTTAGCAATCAATATGCCTTAGTTAGTTGAAGAATTTATGTTCGAAAAGCAAACTAACCTCATATTGCCTACAACAAAAAACATTATTGTCATGTAAGATTGATGATCCACCATTTAACCAATAGAAAAATGCATTGCCACAGTCCAAACCAAATTAAAATTAAGGCTTGTATCCTATTCAAGTGAGATAGACTACATAAATCATTTTTCACTATTCTACTCTATCAATGTTTGTATACTTGATTAATTAAACAAATTCACATGGATTACATAATATGCCAAAAGTACTCTTTCACTTGAGCTAACATATTTTGATTCTATAAATCATAGCACCTCCAACCAACCTCATCTTGCTTATTAATAATCGAACCTAAATAATGAGAATGTTCACCAAAAATTGCATTAGTAAATCTCTTTTAGGGTGGAACTTTATGACACGATTAGTTCTAAAACAAGTTGATTTAAGAAATGACCTGTAATTTTGGACCACTAGATAGCATAACTAGTAGAGCACTAGTACTAGTGAAACTATATGGTCAATGATAGAATGATATATCAAAATAATGAAAACCATGTCATGCTCTTCACAATGTGTGTGCATGACATGTTATTTATTAAAAAAAAAAGTAAAGACAGAAACACATTTCCAACAATTGGCTCTACATGGCAACTGTGCATGTCCGCAAATGCATATTCACACATTTCCAACCTAAGCTTTGGGCATAAACGAGCTTTCTCCTTCTTTGGAAATATGGACTTCAATTACTGAGGAGGCAACATGGGCAATATGCCGCCATGATGCAAGCATCATAAATTTAAAATGGAAGCATCGAGGTTATATTCTCCTAAGTTCCCATACAAAGAGCAGCCTCCTTGTACTTTTTTTATGTAATGATGTTTAAATATTACTCACATGTAATTATCATGTTTGCCAAGTAGTTTCCAAGAATTTAACAAGTCAATGCTATCCAGTCAAGGCAAGGCAATGCTATCAATCCACAAACTACCATGCTTATTTATAGCACAGAAGCAGACATTTACGCTAGGCAATGCTATCCATATGTATGATTTAATTGTATATCTAGCTCAAAACCATAAAAATTCCTTTTGAAAAGGTAATGCTTACGAAAATAATAAACTTACGAAAACAATTAAGTGTAGCAAATGGCTTGATTCACCCCAAGCATAGTAGAGGTGCACTGTTTTTCCCCTTCCGTTTTTTTTTTCTTCCTTCAATTGTTTGTA
Source organism: Camellia sinensis (assembly GCF_055761805.1). NCBI lineage: Eukaryota > Viridiplantae > Streptophyta > Magnoliopsida > Ericales > Theaceae > Camellia > Camellia sinensis. The sequence continues at coordinate 114,401,882 of NC_138969.1, read as the reverse complement.
GTTAAGTGTTGGGAAATATTGAAATAGGTAATACTAGAATGAAGACGTGATGGGTCATATGTTAAAAGATGCCAATTTGATGCAACCGTCCACATAAATTATAATAACAAGTGAAAAGAGTTCATTCACAAATGAAAGGGAAAAAAAAGTTTATTATCAAACAAACCAGATCTTGTTCTGATAGAAACCATTCAGAAGCTGATTTAAATCACCCCATTCAGATTACCAAAAATAAATTTGAAAGAAACTGAATTAAATATTCTGATCAGCAAGAACATAATGATTTTTTATGGAAAAAATTCCATAGCATTGCGAAAGAGATGCGGCAACTGGCAATACAGGAGATGATTAATAAAATATGAATGCATCTCCGAAAGACTTTAGAGAACATCAAGGAAGATATATTTCTCATAAGCAAAAATATCAATAATTGCACCCAGTCTTAAATGCACCAGAGAGAAAACTAAGAAATGCGACCCATGATTTAAACCCCCCCCCCCCCCCCAAAAAAAAAAAAAATAAGGTCAAGGACAAAGGACGAATGTAGCTGATCACAAGTACATAGAAAATAAAATCCATTTAATCTGAAGAAAATCTTTACTCAAAACCATAAAAATTCCAAAAGCAAAAATAAGGTCAAGGACAAGGTTTGGACCTATATTAAGTACCTCAACATTGTTACAAGGCATCCAAAAGCAACGAGCCGCTAGTATATTTACTCAAAACCATAAAAATTCCTCTTTTATATGTACTACTACTACAAGACTTTGCCCTAGTTTATATAGCAAATGGGTTGATTCACCCCAAGCATTGCCCTAATTTTTAATTTGAATCACATTTCAATAACAATGCCCTAATTAAGGACATTTCGACTTCATATTCTGTGTGTTTTGACACACATATATATATATATATATATATGTATGTATGTATGTGTGTGTGTGTAAACAGAGACAGATAGAAACTGAGGCAAATCGAGAGGGAGATACAGAGAGAGGGAGAGACAGATGCGAAATTCAAACACACCTGGGAGGGAGTTCGGGGGATGATCCAGTTCGGGGGAGTTCGGGCGATGGAGACTATTCCTGTACAGAAGAGGGCAGAGGCGTGAGTGTACATATGATTTGGGAAAATAATCGAGTATATATGGAATCAATGTTGTGAATATATGATTCGTGTATGTGTGTGTAAACAGAGAGAGAGAGAGAGAAAGAGGGAAACCGAAAGGCCGTGTGAGATGTTTAAGAAATGGAGAGGGAGATACAGAGAGAGAGAGGGAGATACCTGGGAGGGAGTGCGGGGGATGTATATACAGCAACTCTTGCGATGGAGACAGAGCAGTGATAGAGGCGAGAGTGCGAGAGGGAGGGAACTGGGATACTTTTGCAATGCAAATAGAAGAAAAATTAATATTCCCTCCACAATTTCGTGGCACGTTTGGCTACCAAAAACATAGTCGGTGAAACTGCATTATTTGGCGACCAAAATCTAATTAGTCGCCGAAACTAATTGGTGACATTTTCTTTTATTTTTTGTTTTCATTCGACAAAACAAATTGAAAAATTATAATTTTGTTCTAAAATTTCAAAAAAAATTCAGTAAAGATCAAAAATAACAAAAAAAAATAGTAAATATTTGTTGCTTATTTTGAATTTTTAAAACATATATATTTGTTAGATTCGGCTCGAAAAAATGAATTATCTTCAAATAGGTGTTTTTTTAGATGTTGCCCAATGGTTCATGTGATAGAAAAATAAAATTAAAAATATTAATTGATTATCTTAAAAGAAAATAGAAGTAAATGTTACAAAGTTTGTAACATTAATGTTTTAAAAATCGAACCGGTGAGCAAATCGAACTGTGACATAACAAATATATTAAAATTATATTTAAATAAAAATATAAGTAATAAAATTATAAATTATAAATATTAAATTATCTTAAATATTTGTCCTAATATTTTTTTCAAAATACATAATTTCAAAATTTCAAAATTTTTGCAAATACATAATTTCAAAATTTTCCCTATAATTCAATATTGTAAATATTTTTTTAAAAGACTAATACTATACAAATAGAAAAATTTATTGTGAATTTCTTATTTTAAAATAAATTAATATAAAAAATAAATTTATTTATAATAATCATATTACCGCATTATTGTCAAAATTTATTTATTTATTGTAAAATTTTTTTTGGGGGGTATGAATTAGAATAGAGATGAGATTGGGAAGTTTTTTTTCTTCCACAGGACTAATAAAAAAATAAAAGAAATCAAACACAAATTCAAACATAGGGAAGCCTTCAAATTGGTCCCAGATTTGAAACGGTCAACTGTGATCAAGATCTTGTCTGCTTTTGTCTTCCCAACTCTGTAATTCACTTCTTTCCAATACATAGGTCGATTGATATATACATACATATATATATATATATATACACATTTCCAGAGACACATGATTTTCATTTTTCTTCTTTTTTCTCTTCTCCAGGATCCCCAAATTCCTCATACATATACACACACATTTGCAGAGATATATTAATAGCGAAACTCACAACTATTATGTTGCTGATAAAATCCACCCTTGTTCTGAGAGGATTTATGAAATGCTGCATGAACTCTTTCTACCGATGAAGGGAGACACTAATTTTACAGATTTTGAATATTTTATGTAATCAGTACACTGCATTGTGCCTAAGTTATGTGGTGGTGCAACGGACGGAGTGACTTCAAATATAAGAATATTTGAGATTAAAGAAAATTGACTTATTATCTTCTTTAATTCAAACTGCCATCATCAAAATTAAGGTCAATTATCATCAGGATTGCCTCTAGTCTATAAAAGTGGATCAGGCATGCAGTCTTGCTATAAGCCTCACCTCAAGTCTCACTCAAGTGATCTAAATTGTTCATTTTGTAAATCCCTATGTATAAATCATAAATCAAACATAAAATGAATCAAAATAATCGTAGCCACATTATTTCATCATTTAGTCAAAAATAAACATATAAACTTCATTGTAATTTTAAAATATGCATTGCATTGCACCAAAGGGAGAAAGAAATCGCATTATAAAATGGGTCAAAAGTATTACATATAGATATACAACAAAGCTTCTCCTATGAATTCTTCACAGGATGAAAAATAGGTGTATCCACCAACTAATAAATGGTATGAGAATCTCAATGCTACTCAATTTGACAATGCAAATTTCTATTGTCAAGGAAATTGTGGATCATGGTGTCAGGTCAAAATTTGCTTCCAGTAGTGAATGAACATGGGCAAGATAAGACACGTTGTAATCTGGCTGAAATTCCACATCTGTGTATTCGGGAGAATCATACCTCCCTGTTTCGTCAAGCAAGCATGTAAATGCTCCCGCTCGTTTCCCACAAGCAACCTGCGAAGACCAAGTAAAGGAGCTTTAATTTACACAAAAGCATGTTTTGATTCAAACAAATTTGATAAAAGAATGTGAAATTAAAAAATACATATATACAAAAACAGCACCTCAAAATGAATCAGAAATGTTCTTAACAAATATGGTGCAAATGATGGAGAGAGAAATAGAGCAGAACTCACATCATCTTTAAGGTTATCCCCAACCATCATTACTTCATTAGGTTGAACTTCCCAAACGGAACAGATATGTAACAGTGGTGCTGGAAGGGGATTGATATATATTTAAGGGGGTCATCTCAACCATCTATTTAAATAGACAAATGAATCATAGTCATTGAAATGTCTTAGTAGGACAATTGTCTCTAACATATTTTCAAAAACCGTTCTGTCTTATTATATAGATATTGTAAAATATACTTAATTTTTTTGGGGGACTCCTGCATGACTAACTAGGCACTAATCAATTTGATTTAGAAATTTAGAACATTTAATATGTATATTTTGTCATAAATAAAGACAGATGAAGAAATCATGTGTCAAGTGGATTTAATTAATTTATTATGCAGTTGTAACTAGTTTATTATATTAAAGTAAACCACAAATTAATTTTAGAAGATGATAAACCATTTGGATTCTAGTATAGCCTAATAAAGCCAACTGGCCATGGCTTTTACCACTTAATTCAATAAATTTGATTGTTTTATTCATATACCTACTACTAATGGGAATTCATTTTTATTTACTTAACTAGCGGTAAACCGTGCGATGCACGAAAAAATAAACTATATATATTTTGTGTGATATAAATTATTCTAATCTTGAATTATATTTTAATAGCAGCAAGTCATGATGTTAGGCCATCTTGGCTGATGTTAACAATAATTAATCTACAAAATTTCACAATAAAAAATTGATATACATAAAAAATTGTTAATTATAAAGATTGTTAGGATAATAGTATTACAATCACTTGCTAACATAAATAATTTGTATCAGACTATAGTGTAAGAAAGAAAGAATATCAAATTATTACCTTGGATAAATATAGTGACGGAAAATAATTTTGTGAGATTTTTGTATTGCCTTCTCCCATACAGCTTTCATTATTTAATTATTAATACTCTTCTTATTCATAGCCAAACATTCTTTTTTTATATATATCTTTATCACTTGGTAGATAATAACAAATAATAAAAATTATGAGGATTAGGTTAAGAGGAGATAAGAAGTTATAGATAAGAGTATTTCACAAGATAAAAAATTTAAAATAAAAAGAGATAATATGTGATAAAAGGAGAAAAAAAATATATAAGTAAACCAAAATAGAGATTTAGATAGATATGTTTTTGATAGATATGGATTAACAAATCATATATTTATCTAAATTTTATTATTTTAATTTTTTTTTTGTAAATCAATTAGTTAATCTTTATCTGTAGACCATGGAATTAATTTTTATAAATTATTTATCAATTCTTATATGTTTATTTATCTATAAGTCATGAAATTATTATTTTTCAAATAATTTTTAAAATTTTTATCTTTATCTAAATGTCATGAAATAAATTTCCATAAATTATTTATGATTTTTTTATATGTTTATTTATAATGAAATTAATTAAAGTACAAAGTGAAGGGCAAAAAACATGAGTAATTTTTCTTTTAAATCAATTTTTTAACCTTTATTTTTATCAGTAGGCCATGAAATTAATTTTTATAAATTATTTATCAATTTTTATATGCTTATTTATGGGAAGAAATTTTAAATTATCTATAAGTTATGAAATTAAGTATTTAATTTTTATCTTTATCTGTATACCATGAAATTAATTTTCCTAAATTATTTATCAGTTTTTATATGTTTATCTATATGGAGGAATTTTGGAATTCAAATATTTATCCATAAGCCATGACATTAATTTTCATTTTAATTAATCAAACAAATAGAAAATGGAGGAAAATAGAAAACACGTAACCCGTGCGATGCACGAAAAAATAAACTATATATATTTTGTGTGATATATAAATTATTCTAATCTTGAATTATATTTTAATAGCAGCAAGTCATGATGTTAGGCCATCTTGGCTGATGTTAACAATAATTAATCTACAAAATTTCACAATAAAAAATTGATATACATAAAAAATTGTTAATTATAAAGATTGTTAGGATAATAGTATTACAATCACTTGCTAACATAAATAATTTGTATCAGACTATAGTGTAAGAAAGAAAGAATATCAAATTATTACCTTGGATAAATATAGTGACGGAAAATAATTTTGTGAGATTTTTGTATTGCCTTCTCCCATACAGCTTTCATTATTTAATTATTAATACTCTTCTTATTCATAGCCAACCATCCTTTTTTTATATATATCTTTATCACTTGGTAGATAATAACAAATAATAAAAATTATGAGGATTAGGTTAAGAGGAGATAAGAAGTTATAGATAAGAGTATTTCACAAGATAAAAAATTTAAAATAAAAAGAGATAATATGTGATAAAAGGAGAAAAAAAATATATAAGTAAACCAAAATAGAGATTTAGATAGATATGTTTTTGATAGATATGGATTAACAAATCATATATTTATCTAAATTTTATTATTTTAATTTTTTTTTGTAAATCAATTAGTTAATCTTTATCTGTAGACCATGGAATTAATTTTTATAAATTATTTATCAATTCTTATATGTTTATTTATCTATAAGTCATGAAATTATTATTTTTCAAATAATTTTTAAAATTTTTATCTTTATCTAAATGTCATGAAATAAATTTCCATAAATTATTTATGATTTTTTTATATGTTTATTTATAATGAAATTAATTAAAGTACAAAGTGAAGGGCAAAAAACATGAGTAATTTTTTTTTTAAATCAATTTTTTAACCTTTATTTTTATCAGTAGGCCATGAAATTAATTTTTATAAATTATTTATCAATTTTTATATGCTTATTTATGGGAAGAAATTTTAAATTATCTATAAGTTATGAAATTAAGTATTTAATTTTTATCTTTATCTGTATACCATGAAATTAATTTTCCTAAATTATTTATCAGTTTTTATATGTTTATCTATATGGAGGAATTTTGGAATTCAAATATTTATCCATAAGCCATGACATTAATTTTCATTTTAATTAATCAAACAAATAGAAAATGGAGGAAAATAGAAAACACGAAAGACAATCAAAAAGGGTTGCCACGTAGGAAAGAGATAATTTGAAAATTATGAGAATTTAGGAATGAATATTTACATATTTTTGACAAAACCACTACATTTGATTATATATATAGTATAGATAAGCATGTTTCATTTTCATTTTTATTTTTAAAAAAGAAGTTTCTTTCAATTTTATTTTTCTCATTTAAAAAAAAAAGTCAAATTCCATGGATAAAATGTCATTGTTGTTACGATTTGACAACCTTTTCATAAAAATAAAAATAAAATAACTATTTTGTTTAATAATTTTTGGCGACCAAAAGTTTGGTCGCCAAAGATCAAAAATAAATTTTTTTATTTCCCTTCGACTACCAAACAATTTAGTAGGCAAAAGTAGGTCTACAGCGACTAAAGTGGATTTTGTCGCTGAAAAGATAGTTTTGGTGACCAAAATTTTGGTCGCCAAAGATAAAAAATAAAATTTTTTATTTCCCTTCGGCTACCAAACAATTTAGTAGGTAAAGGTGCGTCTACAGCGACTAAAGTGGATTTTGTCGCTGAAAAGATAGTATTGGCGACCAAAAGTTTGGTCGCCAAAGATAAAAAATAAAAATTTTTATTTCCCTTCGGCTACCAAACAATTTAGTAGGTAAAGGTGCGTCTACAGCAACTAAAAGTAAAATTAGTCGCTAATGGAGATATGATTAGCTACTAAAAATTTTTTTAGTGGCCAATTGTAGTATTTTTAGCTACCAAATTTATTTTAGTCGCCAATAATTAGCTAAATTAGTAGCTAAAATGTTGACTTTTGCCGACTAAAATTAATTTTGGTAGCCAATTCCCACACTTTTGGCGACTAAATTTGTTTTGGTAGCCAAAACTGGTCGCCAAAAATGTGTTTTCTTGTAGTGTGGTGATGAGATGGACAGATAAGCAACATTGAACAAATATTGGTGAATATATACATGAGATGTGTACAAACATATGAGATTTGAACAAATAATTAAACAAATAGATGACACGTACATTTGGACAGATAGATAACATTTAGATACATATGTGACACTTGCATAAATATACAGATAATTTTGGTCATTCAAAGCTTTCCTTCTTTTGGTTTCTTTCCTTTTGAAACTAATAGTTTAAAATAGATAGTCTTTACATGATGACTACTCCATCCTAGGACAAGAGTTTTTGTAGGTAAACTCATAGTTCTGGTATTGTTTCAGTCATTGTACGTAATTTTGTTCTTGGAAAAATTCTAAACAAGTGAAACAATTATATTATAAATAAATAAATAAAAATTTAGTGCAACTTTAACATATAAGAAATACTTGCAGTACAAAAATATAATATTATTTTTCTGCTTTCCAATTGAAATATAATTTCCCCTTTGTTTTTTTTTTTTTAAACTTTTTTTGGGTAATGAATGGGCAATTGTTAGATCTAAAAGAGAAATATATATATATATATATATATGTTTAATTTAAGTGAAAATTGTTAAAAAGTCCAATCTAAGGGATATAAGGTATTAGGTTTAGTGTATATATTTTTGTTAGTGAGGTCCACCTTTTGTGAAATATTTTGGTGAGAAATCATTTTTATTATTTTAAATGACATTTTGTTTCTAATTTTATTCCTTAATTTATCTGTTGAATTTTTTTTATCTGTTGACTTTTTGACTATCTGTTCAAACTTATATTTATCTGTTGAAAATTTTTCCCTATCTATTCAAATTTATATCTATCTGTTTAATTTTTTTCTATCTATTTAAATTTATATCTATCTGTTCAATTTTTTCCCCTTATTTATTCAGATTTTTTCCCTATCTATTTAATTTTTTTACTGAATCTATTTAATTTTGTATCTTTTCAATTCAAAGTTCCCTTATCTGTCCAAAAGATCTATCCAAATTTATTATCTGGTGGAATAAAAGCCAAACCAAATCTTATATGTTGAAATATAGAGTTAAACCAACCCTATCTGTTGCAATAATGGACAAAGTATTATCCATCATATATTGAAATGCAAATCTTTGTTATTGAAAATTTATGCCACTGTTCAAATTTGGAATATATATGTCCTATCTGTAAATTTTTTGATCAGTTACAATTTGTTTCTTGATCTTCATCATCACCACCATCATCATTACCACTACCACCACCAATAACAACAACAAAACACAAATCTGGCCACTACCTCCGGCCTCGTCGCCGCTCGTGGGTCTCTCTCTCTCTTTCTCTTTCTCTCTCTCTTTTTCTCTCTCCCTACTTTCTCTCTCTAGATCTTAGTGATCCACACACATCCATTGTCTTCAGATTTAATTCATCATCGTTGTAAGTAGCTCTGTCATCTTTTGGAGACAGATTATTGTTGTTGCTCTTTTTGTTCTTGTTCATCATTGCTATTGAAATTGCGAAATCCTAACCCTAAGTTCGATTTCCGATGATGGCAGCAACCAAGCTACGTTTTTATGAGATCTTTTGACTCATTGAAACTTTCATACATAGCAAGAGTTGAGTAGATCAAGTCTAATAGCAGATGCGACAACGTTAAGGTTCAGGTGCGATGGCACTACCGGCCGAAAGAGTCGATTAACGGTCATAAGCAATGTTACGGCTCCAAGGAGTTGTAACTTGGAGCCATAACTTATGGAAACCCCATGGAAATCTCTTTATAGAGAGAGAGAGAGAGACAGAGAGAGAGAGAGAGAAATGGGTTATTTGTAGAGAGAGAAAGTTTGTTTGAGGAGAACCTTGACCTAGATCTTCATACACCTGAGTTGTTTCAGATGCAATAAAAAGTTCGACGATCGCGTTTCAAGTATCTGTGTTGTTGTTCTCAACAACCCCTATGATCTACCTGAAGTTGTGAAGAAAACGAAGAAGATAACGATTGATTCTTTCATTGAAGAGGAGATCGGCGTCGGAGACAGTGACAGTGGAGATTGGCGATAGAGATGGAGACAAAGACAGAGACAACAATGATGAGAGAGAGAGAGAGAGAGAGAGAGAGAGAGAGAGATAGATAGATAGATAGATAGATAAATAAATAGATATGCCGACTAAGATTGCGAGGTCACTGTTTGGATTGCAAACTGAGATCAATTTTTGTCTTTCTTCTTGTTTAGCTTTTCGGCGGCGGCGGCAGACAACGGAAGAGGTCTCGCCTCCCTCTTCTTCTTCTTTTTCTTCTTCTTCTTCATTGATCTCTCTCTCTCTCTCTCTCTCTCTCTCTCTCTCTCTCTAGGTTTTCAAGCACTCTCTCTCTCTGTATTTGGCTTTACTGCTTCATGTGGTTGATAGTGCTATTATATGGGTAGTTTGGTCATTTTGGAGAAGTATGTCTTTATGAACATTATTGTTTAGAGAGTTGATCTTTAGACAAAAGTAATATAAATTTGGATTTATGAACTAACATGCTTTTTAGTAACTTTTTGACTTTTTGACCAAAATATGATGTAAAAAAAAATAATATGTTTGTGATGGCTTTTTGGCTTTTTACGAAAAAATATGCAAAAAGTAGAGAAAAAATAGAATCTTTAACTTTTTTGTATAGATTGTTGGCTTTTTGACTTTTTTAGTAATTTTTTAATTTTTTGGCTAAACAAGCCACTTGCCAAACGAGGCCTGAATATCTAAATTTATTTGAACTTAAAGCTCTAAATAAAATAGAATAGCAATATATATATATATATATATGTAACCAAACCACTTAGGCCTTATTTGAGAATATGTTAAATTAGCCAAAAAGTTAACCAAAAAAAAAAGGAATGCAGAAAGTCAATCTATATTTTTTAATATTTTTTTTACATGTCTTTTCATAAAAATAAAAAAAATAAAAAAAAATAAAAACTAAAAATTCACTAACAAAATCAATTTGCAAAGGGTTAGTTTGGGAAGTGACTTTTTAACTAAAATATGAGCTGAAAAAAATTAAACTAATTGGAAAAGACTTTTTAAAATTTTACGAAAAAATATACACAAATATACATTATGAAATGAAATCATTGACTTTATATAGGGACTTTTTAACTTTTTAGCCCAACTACTTCTCAAACATAGCCTTAAATGGGACACACAACTTAAGTTAAAAAAATCAACTGCTTAGACATATTACACAAGATAATGATACAATAATGTATATACACAAATATATTTTCTTTGTTTTTTTTATTAATATAATTTTGTTGTACTCTTCTTCGTACTCACTTATTTTACATCAATAAATTATTTTCTTTGCCAATAAAATAGAATAAAATGAAGCCATTCAGTCTTCACTTGGAAGTATTTTTTTGTTATAGTATAATTTCATCTAAAATTTATATTATTCGCTGTAACTCAACCCAATAATCAACTTCATGAGTTTGTCACTTTGTGCTCTATGCCCTAAAGGCACCTCCAGGATAAAAATATTGGGCACCGTCTTATAATCTTGCACAATTTACGCAGTTGATGACAACACCAAAAATCTATAAATTAAATGTTAAATAACAAAACACAGCCTCCCCCCCTCCAAAAAAAAAAAAAAAAAAAAAAGGAAAAAGAAAAAGAAAAAGAAAAAGAAAAGAAAAGAAAAGAAAATAACACCTGAATTCTAACATTTGTTTTAAAATTTTACAGAATGAAATCCATTCTCTATATGCACTTTATTAAAACTTCCCCATTCATTAATAATTTTCATACAAATTTTCAAAAGGAAATTTTTTTATTTTTTTTACTTTGTTGGTCTCTTACTCAATAATTTACTGTCATCTTCTTTGTGGCTTTGTTGTGTATAAAGGTGTGTAATAGTGTTACTAGGAGTGGTGTAATTTTGCACTCTGAATTCAATTTGGAATGAAGGCTCATTTTCTCTTCGAAAGGAAACTTGTGCACAAAATTGTTGAAGAATTTTTTTTTTTTTGGTTTGGTTTGATCGGCAAAGGAAATCTTTGCTGATGAAAGCATACAAGGTATGATACAATACATCAATAAAGAAGAGTTTGGAGCTAACACAAAGTTCCAAGCGCCAGTTGGTGAGGAACCAGCAAACTAGAGAGCAAAAGATGCAGCCTCAACAACAAGCTAAGAAGAAAAGAAAAACACAAAAAAAACAGAGATTTGCAGTTGAGGCTGATAGAGCAGCACCAAACTTCATCCCAAAAACAGCAGCACAGCAGCAGTTCACCTCAAAGCTCACACAAAGCTCACACAGCAGCATTTCACCACAAAAACTCATTAATTGTGATAAGTTAGTAATGTGATTCTTAGAATTTAGACTTTTATATTCATGCAATTTCAATGAAAAAAAAAAAAATTATAATTATAAAAATTTTATATTGGATTTTTAAAGTGATATATTTTAATGCCGTTACGTTATTATATAATTTTGTATATTTTTTCTTTTTGTGGATTATTTATGTCATTATAAGTACAAAGGCAAATATATATATAGTCTCCATTATTAATACATATGTAATATTCTTTTAATTCTTTTGTTCTATATTAAAGCATCTCTAATGCTTATTCCTTTTTTTTTTTCATTAAATTTGAGTAAGGATTTCAGTTAAAAATTTCATCTGACACCCCAACCGTTCTAATGTTAAATTTTCAATTTTCATCAAATAACGGGTCAACCGAGAGGACGACCGAGAGGATGTCTGGGTGGTCACCCACTCGGTTGTCTGGCCGATCATTCATTTGGTCGTCTACCAATGGTCACTTGTGAGATTTGATGAAAGTTAAACACTCTCTTGATTTGATGAAAAAAGTAAGGCTCCCTCCATTTGATACCAATTTGGTGAAATAGTTGGAACATTGTTTTCACCAAATTTTAATCAAATTTAAATTTGATGAACGATTTGAGTTTGAGTTGGAGATGATCTTATGTGAAAAAAATTATTTATACAATACATTTTGTTTTATACATGTATTTATTAAAATTTTGTTAAATTTTATTAATTTTTTTTCGTTTTTATGCTTGTAAAAGTGGATATTTTTCTATAACATATAAGTGATATTTTCGTCAATAATAAAATAATTAAAATTTTATTATCAATTCCAAATGCATATAACTAGCCTCCCCTCTTGTGTCCGCATGTCCGCCACTCTGCAGGACGCCCAATAATCCAAGCATCAGAGGCAATAATGAATTTCTGTCTTAAAACACAGTGTTCAAATACTAATCTCAGTCACAATTTATTCCGACTTTTGTAGAATTTCTTCTGCAAGGACTTTCTTCTGCAGTTTTATTTTTATTTATTTGTATTAAATTGATTTTTTCCAAAAATATTTTCCTACAAAAATTTCATTCTTGTTGAAGTATGAAGCTGGGGGAAGGAAAAAAGAAAGCAAAGGATGATTATAGCTTTTCTTGGTCTTGTGTGGAAATGGATTCTTGGAAAAGGCAAACATTGTGTATTTTGTCGCCTTCAGGCTGTGTCTCTGTTATGCCACTCTCTGCTGACTTTAGTTCAGTGCCATCAATTTAGGTGGATGTGTTCTGGAATTACTAAGATCAATTAGATCATGGTTTGAAGCTCACAAAATGGGTGCTCTGTTGTGATGTGGTGGGCAAATTGCTTGCTCTGTTTCAAGATCTCCATCAATGTTTGGCTGACTTGTTTCTTAACTATATGTGTCTGAGTTATTTATTTATTTTTTTTTCAGCTGTGAGGTGTTGTATTTTCATAGGTGGTTGTTTTTGTTGGCACCTTGCCAACCTATGGTATCTTTCTCTTGGATTGAGTTTTGTTTTAGACGTGTGCCAATTTTATTAGGATGTTGGAATATGTCTTTCGGCCATATTGTTCTTTTCTTTATTATCTCATTGTATTTTTATATTTTGAGTTGATTTTTTTATTTATTCATAAAAAAATAAAAAAAAATAATGCAGGGTGAGTTTATCTTTGTAGTGCTCCATTCCTTTTAATAAAATTTTACTTTTAAGGATCCAAAAAAAAAAAAAAAAACTATATTGATTGCTTATCAAACAATAATACAGTGCATCTTGTTGAAAAAAATGGTTTTTTGGTGACTTTAATTAAATATTAAAGTGGGTCTCAATCGTTTATTGTATTGGGTCCAAAGGAGTCTAGATACTTTGTAATAAGATCTTTACACCACAAATAGAATGGGCAAAAATCATTGAGAATTGAATGAGAAATTGCCCCATAAAGTTAGCCTCATGAGAGAGTTAATGAGGTTTGTAACTTCTGCCTTTATTGCAGAGTTTAATAGTGCATTAATGAGATTTGTAACTCTTGCCTTTATTGCAGAGGTTAATGGTGCATTAGTGACCAGCCATAAAGGCTGGAGGCTTCTCCTCTCTCCCCTATATATGTATAAATTGAGACCCTCCTGTCAAGTCTCAAACACAGAAATTGTTTATTCCATTCTTTAGTCAGTTTGCCAGAAAGTTCCTACTCTGAGAGAGTGCTGCCACTGTTTTTGTTCGCTAAGCTAGACAGAGAGTGCTTCTGCCGTAACTGGTTTTTGACCATCGTATCCTAGGAGACAGACACCGGGATTCCTCAAGCACTCGACCCGTGAGGCGGCGAAATCTGTTTTAAGAAAACTGCTACCGTGTAGGTTTCGGTTTGGTGTCTTTACCATTTTATTATTTTGTATATTTCTGTTGAAATTTAGTTGTAATTATCAGCATATGTTCATGGTATATATTTTTGATTTCTTCATAAATCTATTTATTTAATTTCACAATTTGAAGTACACATCTATGTACCAAAATCATTTTCGGTGTGACTTGCATTCACCAATTTTAAATCGACACCATCCACCTCATTTTCAAGATAATTTTCTAAATTGTCATTACTGTAAGATGGATAGAGGATGCTTTTTTAGATGGCACTTCCATTGAAATGTTATTCAATAAATTGAAATATAATATAATCTATAATTTCTGAGTAAAACTTCGATAAGAAAAGCATGACACATCATAAAACTTCATTTTAGCAACCACAAATTGTAACAACTTTGGGTGTATATTTGCAGTTGTTGTTGAATGTTGATGCTACAGAGCTGTTTTTGGCCTTGGGTGTATATCTGGAACTTGGGGGATTATTTTACCTTGGAGGTGATCTGTTATTTTTATTTTTTTCTTTTGCTTTCTTGACTGTTTTGATTGGATTCTCTTCAATCTTAGGCTAAGTGCTGGCACAGATTGAACTACCTCTTTAGTGCTAACTTAGTTGGGATTACAATGCTCGATGGACTTCCTTGCTTTATTGTTGTAAGTTTCATTACTTTTATTTTGTTTCTTCATCAATAAAGATTACTTTTTTGTTGATGAAAAAAAAAAAAAAAGAATGTAACAACTTTGTCAAAAAAATTGTGTAACATTTATCACAATTTTTGTTTTTAATATTTATCAAAAAAATATGTAACAATACGTACACAACCTCTTTTATATATAATTGACCTAATGTGACAATTTATTTAAAACACTAGAAATAAAAATAAAAATACAATAAAAATATTTATATTTAGTCATATATTAATTACAAAGCTGCAGATGATTACTAATAAACACTAGTATAATAAGAATATTTTCAAATCATAAGGGTGATGAATCATCCTTACTTTCTACCTGCTAGGTCTATCATTTGTCAATATATTATATATTTATCAATCTTATTTATATTGGGTTCAAGTCACGAAAGCAATCTTCTTCTTCTTCCTTTTTTTTTTTTTTTTTTTTTTTTTTTTTTTTTTTTTTTTTTTTTGGTTTAAAAAAAATTTAAGACTGAATATACTATTTTAATAAAAATCTCGTGCATGACTCATAATTAATATTGTGCCTCTATAAATACTTATCTCAGGTGTTTGCTATTGTAACACCTAAAGCAAATGGCATCATCAAAACCAAAGGGGTTAGGGAGTTCACTGACCATTCAAGAGCTTGCCAAAGAGCCCATGCTTGTCATCCCAGAGCGCTATGTTCGTTTAGATAACAAACCTTGTTCAATTCTCTCCGAAGATGCCACTTCCCAAGCCATCCCTACTGTTGACATGCAACCATTACTTATGGGTGAAGCAACCGACTTTCAACTAGACAAGTTGCATTCCATTTGCAAAGAATGGGGCATCTTTCAGGTTTTCATCTCACATATATCTTCATTTTATTTTATTTTATTTTTGTTATATTGCTTTCGTTAGTACATCGGAGGCTGTATCATAAAGAGAGATAACAAGCCTCAAATTATTAATCTCTTAGTCAAGTGCAATAATTTTGGCTAATTAAATTAGCCTATTTTAAATTTTATTTTATGAGCGAAAAAGGTAGCTATTATTAAAGAACCCAAAAGAGTGGAGCTAGTTCAGTTGATTGCACACTCAAATCGCTTTTAGGGTGACTATATGAACCAAGATTTTCATTCTATGATTTTTTTGATTGACAGAAAAAAAGTTTATTGGTAAAAAGGGAGTATAAGACCGGTACATAAAAAAAATAATAAATAAAAAATAAATACAATTACATCAATAAAAAGGTCAGGAAAAATATTATTACTTAGGAACCCATTCTAATTAAGTGGGCACTTGATCCAAAGCCGATCATATGCAAGCATCCAAAAAAGGAAGAAAAAAAAAAAAAACTAAAAGTGGACCGAAGTACAAGAAAATAATTTTGGTAAGTACTTTGGATATGGTTTTTCAAATTTCAATTTGAAAGAATTTGAGGGGCTCGTAGTGATATCGTGAGTCCCACTTTAATTATTTGAATTGTTGATTTGGTAAGGCTTCTCATATATATTATTTATGAAAAAAATTAAGTCGACATGATAATCGTAACTTTTTTTATTTCATCATGTTTGCCTCCAAAAAATTGATGGACTAATGAAAATGTTATCATAATTGGATTGACTTAATTTTTTTCATTAATAATATAAACCGTGGACTTTACAAAATAAATTATTCAGATTATAAAAATGAGACCCGTAATGGATCACCCGTAATGGATCTCACAGACTATTCAAGTTCTCACAAATACAGATTGAAACTTGAAAAAAAGAAAGAAAAAAAGAAAAACCCAATATTTTGGGGAACAACCCCTTATATTTGAAGAAGAACCATACTAAGATGTGTTTGTGTGTAGAAAATGAAAATATTTGTACTAATATATGGTAGTGCTAATGTTTGTAGTTGGTGAACCATGGAGTTACCTCTTTACTAATGGAGAAACTGAAATATGAAATTGAAGAATTCTACAAGCTTCCTTTAGAAGAGAAGATGAAATACAAGATACAGCCAGGTGATGTTGAAGGGTATGGACAAACCTTGCTCATGCAAGATGATGAAAAACTAGATTGGGGAGACAGGTTTTATATGGTCGTCAACCCTGTCCACAGAAGGAAGGCACACCTACTTCCACAGCTCCCTTCTTCGCTTAGGTCCTCTCTCTCTCTCTCTCTCTCTCTCTCTCTCTCTCTCTCTCTTCACACACACACACACACACACACACACACACACATGTTGTAATGAATCTATGTATGTATTTCTACGCAAGAACATGTTCTTATGTGTCCACGTACCGGTATACTTAAAACGCACACAATCTAAGACAATGAAAAAAATATTTAAAATTTAAAATGAGATGTAACTTTAAATCACATAATATTTTTTTAGGTATATAATATTTCTGATTAAACCATGAATTAAGTTCTAGTTTGCAAATGCCTTTTTAGTAATTTTTTCCATTTGGTTATTGACTTTTAGGATAAAGTTATAGCCAAGAAAATGTTGATGCAATTGGAAAATAGTATAAAAAAAAGTTATCTTTTGTTATTGAGAAGGTTTTGGTCAAGTATTTTTCTTTTAGCAAAAATTTTCTGAAAGACTTGAAAATTTTAAAAATTAAAAAATATAACTAAAGACAAAAAAGTTAAAAAAAAAAGGAGTCAAAAACAAAAAAAGAAAAAAAAAGACATTTGAGCACTTACCAATCCTGGTAGGTCAGGTAAATATATATATATATATATATTCTCATTTGTCAACTGAATAAGATGAATTTTAATTGTTATAATGTTTTTTGTTAGCTTATTTTCGTCTTTAACGATTATTTTTTTTATTCAAAAAATTTTAGACGTCTAGATTTTACTTGGCGAGGTGAACCGAGAAATTTATAAAGTCCCAAAAAAAGACAAAAAATATTAGATTTTTTTGACTTTTTAAATTTATTTTAGAAACTTTTAAAAAAAAATTAATTTTTAGATTTGCCTACTCAAGCGGATTATAGAAAAGTAAAAAAAATTGACAATAAAAAAAAAAAAGTCAGTAAAGACAGAAGGTTAAAAAAAATAAATGATCCATTTGGAAATTCCCAAATAGCCAAATATCCAAAAAAGTGACTGTTTCTTGGCTGAAACCAAACGTAGCTTATGTATTTGATAATGTTTTTTTTTTTTCTCTTTCTTCTTGTAGGGAAACCTTGGAGTCTTACATCTCAGAGTTGCAAAAACTTGCAATTACAGTTTTTGGGTTGATGGCAAAAGCTCTAAAGATTGACAAGGGAGAGATGGAGGAGATGTTTGATGATGGAATGCAATCAGTGAGAATGTCATACTATCCTCCATGTCCCCAACCAGAGATGGTGATGGGCCTGAGGCCTCACTCCGATGCTACCGGCATCACCATCCTTCTGCAAGTCAATGGAGTTGAGGGCTTCCAAATTAAAAAAGATGGGATTTGGATTCCTGTTAGTTTCCTCCCAGATGCCTTTGTTGTTAATGTAGGAGACACTCTAGAGGTTTGTTTTCCATACTCTCGCTTCAAAATTAAATATTTCTTCCAAATTACTTGTTCTGATTCTGATCCGGTTAAATTTTTTAAACCCTACCAATCATTGCCAAACCTTTTTGTTTTTTTAGGTTGAATGTGTCTTTCAAACATGGTCTTGGTAGGAAACAAACAAGTGCATATATGTATATATATATCATTCACCTATTTTGGATTGGTCAAAATTTGTAAAACCTACCAATCATTTTCAAACCTCTTTGTTTTTTTAGGTTGAATGTGTAAAACAATACTTGGTAGTCTAAATTTTCATAGTTTGAATGGTTCAAATGTCTCAAAACGATAAACGACATCGTTTTGATACATTTGATTCATTCGAGCCGCACGAATTTGAACTATCAAGCATTTTTTGAATGTTCCTTTCAAGCATGGCATGTACCAAACAAGTGCATATATATATATATATATATAATTTACCTATTTTTGATTTGTTTTTCTTTATTTCTTTTGTGATTTGATTTTGTTGATCTGATACCATATTGAATTATTGACCACTAACTCATCTAAAAGAGAGATAAGCAATTTTATTATTTATATTTTATTCTCAACAATTTCATTTACATAACCCTAATACCACAATAATTGCCATTTTGTTTTGAATTAAAGAAGAAAGTTGCTTCAACATAATTAAGTGTCAACATGTCTAGATAAGATGTATAGTACTAATCTTATTTTTACAAATTAATAGGTAAGGATGTTTAAGAAATAGTAGATATTCAAAGAATTCTAAATTAGTGAAAATTAATAACCACAATTCATATCACTTAAAAATTTTAATATTTTTTAAAATGCAGATTAAAATTAAAAATTTTAAATAATATGATTCTAACTAAATTTGTAAGTGCTGGTACATAAGTTCGTTCACTATTAGAAATTCTCTTTGTTGTTGTTACCATAACCACCATTAATATACTCCTATCGTGCAACCGCTATCGTTAACACTACTGTCACACCACCCCCACAATTATTGCCACCGCTGCCACCTCTGCTACTACCACTACTAACTTCATCAATATTGTCGTTGTCACCACAGCCACTACCATTATTTCACTACTACCACCACACCGTCACTGTCACCACCTATTTCTATCAAAACTCGCAACCTCCACCACCATAGTTGTTGTTGCAATAGTCACCATCACTACTTGTCTACCTCCGCGTAGAGCTGGCAAACCCAACATAAACTTATGAACCCATCCAACTATACACATTTAAAACCAATATAAACCCGCCGAAATCAATAAATGAGCTTAAATGAGTTGTTCATTGACAACCAATTAAAATTGGATTTACATGAGTTGGGCATGAGTATCCATTTAAGCCGGTCCAAATGGAACTCCAATCCACCTCTACCGCTATCTCTACCATTGTCACTCAATTACTACCACCACTCCACTACCACGACTGTCACTCTACCACTACTATGACCACCACCACTCCACTACCACTACTGCCACTTTACCACTACTACGACCACCACCACCACCTCCATCATCACTACTACCTTCTCAACCACCACGACTTTGCCGCCACCACTATCCTCGTAGACATACCACCATACCGCCACCGTCACTCATCCATTACCACAGCCATTGCCATTCTACCACCACTGCTGTCACCACTCCACCACCATTGCCTCTGATAGACCACCAACACAACCTTGTCCTCCACTACCACCATTCCACCACCACCACTTCACCGCTACCTCCTCTCCGCCACAACTATTGTCATCATTAAAAAATAAATAAATAAATAAATAAAATAAAAAAACTAAAATTTTTAAAAAATAATAAATAAATAATAATATTTTTATAAATATATATATATATAAAATAAAAAATATATTTTTTAAAAATAATAAAAATAATTTTAAAAAATAGATGAAGTAAATGGATTGATTGGGTTTATTTATCCAACCTATATCCAATTTAACCCGATCCATTTAAACCCATTTATTAAATGGGGCTAGTTTGGGTTATGTTGCTTTAAATACAAAACCCATTTTGATCTGGCCATACTTGCCCTTTTGCCACATCTATAGGCTCCATTACACCTCCCACTATCATAACAACTACTATCCCTCTACCTTTACTTCTACCTCTACCTCCATCTCCATTTCCACTACCATTGACGTCAGCACCATAGCCATCATTGTCGTGGGCATTGCCACTTTCTTCTTCTCCTCCTCCTCCTCCTCCACCACCAACACCTCACCACCACAATATATAAAAATTGAAAGATAAAATTTTAAAATAATAAATTTTATATTTCAAAATCAAATAATTTTTTTTTATAGTTCAATACTCATATTTTTATCAGACAAACATTCAACTTCAAATATTAAGTATTTAGTATTCAAAATTCAATTTTTATTTTTATAAAATATCACTTTAATTTGGTAGTTAAGACTTTATTTTTGGAAAATTAAAAAAACCCCTAATGTTTGACTTTTCTTACAAAATAAATTACGAGTTTTAAATTGTGTTAATTTAAACCCTAAAAGTTTAATTTGTTCTCAATCTAAAACCGTCTAAGCATTTTCATTGAGTAAAATGGACGGAAGAAATAGTATTTTAGTTATTGAATTCAATGTAAGTGTATATAAAATATCTAAAATATAATTTTTCATTGAGTTTAATAATTAAAATATTCTTTTTACATTGGTTTTACTCAACGAGAATAGGTTGATGGTTTAAATTAAAAATAAATAAAAAAAATTAGGATTTAAAATGACAATAAAATATTCAGTGTTTATTTTATTACAATAATCAAAACCTAAGTTTTCTTAATTGGTCCAATAAACTGTTCAAAATTTGATAAATTAAAAAAAAAAAAAAAGCCACTTGGACACCACTAGACGGTATATATATATATTTTTGATCGGCAAAAAAGAAACTTTATTGATGGAATAAATAAGTACAAGGCACAAGACAAATTACATCAATAAAGAAAAGGGAAGTGCAAAAGTATCACAATGAGCTAAATGATTCCAACTAGGTTGGCACCACAAAGCTCATCCTATCATTTGCTAATACCCCAAGTTGGTGAGTGACCTACAAAAAAGAACAAACCATATTAACATCAGAATGGCTACCCAATTCAGACCATCAGCCAAACATCTGAAATAAAACAACCAACCAACCAAACCTAGCACCTAAGCATAGCAGACCAGCAAATCACCAATTCGGATCTCAGCAGATCACCAATTCAGATCAAAAAGCAGAACACCAGCATCACATTCCTTAAGTTGCTAGCAATAGGCCAAATCTGTTGAGATATGACATATGACATTTTATCTGACATTTTATGAGATTTTATCTGACGGTATATGACATTTTATCTGACCAAAATTCGAGGGCAATACATGAAAAATAGTATAACTTTAAGTATTGTACAAAAAAATTGGATGGCTCTTATCAATGTAAGAAAAATATAATAGTTAAGTGAACAATGTGCGAAATTAATTTTTAAACTTTTTTCATGCATTTCCTCAAGCTATGGTCTAGTAAAATTCTAGGTTTGCCAAGTGGCACAATGTGATAATTTATTGAGATTTATGGTATCAATTTGCAGATATTGAGTAATGGTCTCTACAATAGCATTGAGCACAGAGTAACGGTGAATTCAGTAAAAGAGAGAATGTCCATTGCAATGTTTTTCAACCCCAAGTTTGAAGCAGAGATCGGACCAGCAGCTAGCCTTCTAAACCCACAAAACCCTCCGTTATTCAAAAGGATTAGTACAGAAAAGTACTACAAAAAATATTTCTCTCGCAGGCTCAACGGAAAGTTATTCTTAGAGCAAATGAAGACTGAAAATGGAGAAGATGACACTGCTTGATGATAATCACTAGTACTCTTAAAAATAAATTAAGAAAAATAAAATATTGGTATTTGTACTATCTAGTGTGTTAAGGTTTGGTACACAACCTCGAATAACATGTCATGTTTGAGACAACGACATGCAAAACCTCCCTTCATGTGTAAGATAACCCAAAATATAACTAGCTTGCCCAACCAAACTAGTTTCTTGATCCTTTTTTATGTATAAGTAATGTACAAAAAAATAATAAATTTGTGTGGTTTGTATGTTGAGTATTATAGTAGTTTGAAATTTGTGTATGGTTAATTGCACCAAAACCCTCTAAACTATTAGTAATTATCAGTTTACCCCTGTATTTATGAGCCTGTATGCACATATTGATGACCTCAAAAAAAACCAATTACTCCTCTAGAAGGGGGCTCTACTTGTTTGTTCTTTTAAGTGGGTCAAAATGTATAGGTTAGTAGATGAAAGGTAAATTGCCATTCACTGGTAGTAGGGTGTAAATGCAACCGGCCTCCTTGGAGGATACGTGCAATCGGCTTGTAATTTTCGTATCCTATTATCTCTCAAGATCATTGAAAATGTGGTCAAATAGAGTTTAACCGGAGCCCACTTAAATACATCATATGAGCTGTATAGATTTTTTTTATCCTTTTCCCACATAGGTTAAGTATCCAAACAAAAAACACCACAACAAAAAAAGATTTTTACGACGCCAAATGCACGCCATGGATACGATTTTACGACCACTATAACAAAAAACATTTTTGGCGACGTTTTTTAGCAACTAAATTGCCAATTTTATATAATCGGCAACAATATACTTGTTGGTCACCAAAAAATATACTATTGGCGACGAGTTGAGATTTTTAGTTGTCAAAAGGTTTAGCGCCAACTTAATTTTTTGCGCGGGAGTGCCAAAAATATTTTCACGACCAAATTAATATATAGTGATGAAAAGATTGGTTGCCGATTGTAATTTTTTACAACAAAAGTGAAATAGTCACGGAAAAGGTGAACGGTACTTATGGCGACAGAAGGATTTTGGTTACCAATAAATTAGCTATCGAAACTACATCGTTTTGTATTTTTTTTTTATTTTAAGACTTGACCGACCCTTTTGGTGAATAAACAAATAAGACCTAACAATTGGTCATCTCATTCTCTCTCAATCTACAACCTCAAGCGGCGCACAACAAAACAGAGGTATGTCTCCCTCTCCCTTTCCCTCTCTCTCTCCCTCTCACTCTCTCACACCGCCTCCTCCTCCTATTTTTCTTCTTTGTCTCTCTTCCTCTTGCTCTCGTGCGCCACCGACAACATTTACTTCTCTCTCTCTATGTCTTTCCGAATATATGATAAATAAAAGACTATAATGTGTATATAGATATGAGTAGAGAGAGGGAGAGAGAGTGGAATAGAATAAAAAAATAATGGATTCTGAGAGGGACGGGGAGCAGGAGGAAGAGGAGTGAGAAGAAAAGAATTAGCTTCTACTTGATTAATCTTTTCTTATTGTTGTTTCCATTGTTAATCGGTTAATGAAATTTAATGAAATTGCTTGGATATTGGATTTGTGAAGGAATTGCACAGAGAGAAGAAAAAAATTAGCTTCTACTTGATTAATCTTTTCTTATTGTTGTTTCCATTTCATTTTATTTTCCTACCATAGCTTCTGGTGAATCCGAGTAAATTTCCCATGTTTAACTTCCCATTTTAGCACGTTCATCAACTTCAAATTCAAAACCAAACATATGTAGCTTGGGGTCTAACACTGTGTAATAATTCTTCTGCAAAAAGACAAACCATGTTCAGATCACAAAGTGTTACTATTAAGTTAAAAGCCGATTGTTCTGGAGACAAAGAGTGCATATATAAAGAGAAGTTATGCACAATCAATACCGTAAATTAAATAAATAAAACAGTGCTAAAATCAGGAAGAATAAGCATTATGTTTGTGTTTTTATTTTTCTATTTGTGTTTTTGTTTTTGTATATTTTGTTTGTTAATCGGTTAATGAAATTTAATGAAATTGCTTGTTAATCAGTTAATGAAATTTGTGTGTTTTGCTTGTTAATCGA
This sequence comes from Camellia sinensis, assembly GCF_055761805.1. NCBI lineage: Eukaryota > Viridiplantae > Streptophyta > Magnoliopsida > Ericales > Theaceae > Camellia > Camellia sinensis. Next base: position 114,377,610 of record NC_138969.1, on the reverse strand, counting down.
TTAATGGAATTTGTGTGTTTTGCTTTCTTGTTAATTGGTTAATCTATTTTGTGTGCTCTACTTCTTGTTTTCATTTTTTTCAAAGCAATCTCATGGTCTATTCCCCTCTCACTTTCTTGAGGGGGCATGATAAGGATTTAGGTTGAACTCAAGTTCTTGCTAATGCTTAGCCTATCAAAGTTCATCACAACAGCTAGAGTTAGTGTTTGTGTAATAAGGCTCCTATAAAGTAATATGGCTTTTATAATTGAACTATCAAATTCAGTTACAGCTAGAGTCGGTTAGAGAGTTAGTTAGATTTAGTTAAGAGTTAGAATTAACTCTAGCACAATTTTTGTCTACGTAATACATGTATAAAAGATGCAACTCTTGTACAATTCTATCAAGTTGAATAAGAACTCAGATTTTCTTCATATTGTCTATATCGAACAATAGTGCCTTAACCACGTTGAGGTCGTTTCATACAAACTCAATACATGACATTCATTATTTTCTTCATAGTATAGTTACAAGTTTAATGTTTTGAATATATATTAGTTTCACAATTTTGAATTTCTAATAAAAAATAAAATTAAAATTTTTTAACCATTAAATCAGATAGAGTATGATACAGTGCTTGATATCAATAATTTATGGAAAAAAGCTTTGATATGAAACTTTCTCTGAATGAGAAATGTAGAGCAGGTACATTATAGAAAAGGAATGGAAATTGTCTTCTAGTGAATATTTTTTCATCTAAAATAGATTACACTTACTTCGAATCATCACCTTATTGATAAATGAATTGAATCATTGATACTGTTTCATCTCATGAATATACATAAAACTAATAAAGAGAATTTTAACATCTCATGTTTATAAAGGCAAGCAAAGAAGGAAAAAGAAAAGAAATCACTATGACTCTTTAACCTGTTATATTATGATCCTAATCTTTTTTGTTGGGTGATAATTTACAATTATTATGAAATTTACATTGTTTGCAGTTTCTTTTTTCTTTTTCTTTTTTTTTTGGGGGGGGGGGGGGGGTGGGGGCGGCGGTATGAAAGAGTAGATAAAGTCACCAAGGCTTTATTCTTTTTTTTTTTTGTATACTACAAAGTCCCCCCTGCCTTGTTTGATACAAAAAGGTAACCATTTTACAACCAAACAAAGTTCATTCCTTTTTGGCAAGAATACAATTGTTGTCTAGATTATAAGTACAAGCATTTATGTTATTTGACAATAAGGTAGAAAAAAAAAATGAAAACAGGACATGAGTATCCTTATATGTTATTTGACATTCATTTCAAGCCCATAACTCTCCATTAATTTCATGTATAGTGCGATTTTGATTTAAACTTTGATTTATAATTCAAATGTTATAGGTTATTGGCTAATGTAGAGAAATAAAAAAGCTGCAATCATTCATTGGAGACAATTACTACATCAAGTAAACTTTGACTATATGTTAGGGCATTTTTAATTTATTTAGAGAATTTTGGCACTTTTTTTTTTATTATTAAATTTGAGGTTGTTAGAAGATTCACATTCTGTTCCCTAATGTTTTGAGCATTCATGATATGACAAACACTTAGATGACTCATGGAACTATTTGACATGTAAACAAAATAAGACCAAATGTGATGATTAGGGATGGCTGCTGTGTTTGGTTTCAAAATCTCAATTTCATGTCTAACTCAACAAAGAAATACGTCAAATAGCTAAAATAGATGAATATGCTTTTTCAAGAATAACTAAACTAATATGTAACAATTTTAAGACCACAATTTATATAGCAATTCTAATCTATATATCAATTTCATCACTTACTATATGATTCTTTTTCACCATTTACTTTAGATTGCATATTCTACTTGAATAGTAATTCTTGTTTATCACTTTCTATTGTGATGTATCATTTGGTCATGAAAGGGATGTGGAACCATAATCTTGTGGGTCACCAAAAGATATGGAACCATAATCGTATGAATTCTCTAATTCAAAGGTATTTCACATAACCTTGGCTTTGTAGGTGACCAAATATGGACAAGAGTTGGATGTTACTTAAGAATATGATGAGTTCCCAGTATCGAGATGGGGTGAAGGCTTTTGTTCAATTTGCAATGATGAATGTAGGGCCAAATGATAAGATTCATTGCCCTTGTATGGACTGCTTGAATTGTGAAAGACATACTAGTAAAATTGTGGAGTATCATTTAGTTATGAAAGGGATGTCCCTTTCTTATAAGACTTGGGTGCATCACGGGGAATCTGTTCCTATGAATCAATCTCATGCATTGAATGATGACAACCACAATGACTTTAGAAGTGTTGGGGATAGAATGGAAGCAGAGGCAGACGAAGATTAAGATGAAATCCTAAATTTGTTAGAAGATGTATACATGGGGACTATCATAAATGATGATGAAAATGAAGAGGATGAGAAGGACGATGATAATGACAATGACGATGATGTGGCTAACAATGTTGAAAAAGAGAGCGTGCCCAACTTTAACAAATTGTTGAATGATGCTCAAAGAGAGTTGTACCCTAGGTGTCGTAAGTTTTCTTTTTTATTATTTGTTGTTAAGATGCTTCATGTGAAAGTGTTTAACAAGTGGAACAATAAGTCTATCAACATGTTGTTGGGGATATTAGAGGTCCTTCAACCGGTAATTGATCAAGTGATTTGATGGACCCTTTATGAAGCCAAAAGATTCCTACGTGACTTAGGCTTAGGATATGTGTCGATTCATGCATGCAAGTATGATTGTACACTTTTCTAGAAAGAGAATGCAAATTTAGAGAATTGTCTGATTTGTCAAGAGCCCAGATACAAGTTGAATAGACTTGTAGGAACAAACGGGACCTCGATTGGATTTTCGGTTAGAAAATTAAAGGGAAAAATGTAAAACACAAGACTTAAAAGGCCCGTTCGGGGGCCGAAATTGCGAAATGAGCACCGAAGCCACCGAAACTCGGCACGAATAGCTTATTCAAGCCTAAGTAGACTTGTAGGAACAAATGGGACCTCGATTGGATTTCCGGTTAGAAAATTAAAAGGTAAATTGTAAAACACAAGACTTAAAAGGCTCATTCGGGGGCTGAAATTTTGAAATGACCACCGAAACCACCGAAACTTGGCGCGGACAGCTTGTTCAAGTCTAAATAGACTTGAGGAACAAATGGGACCACAATTGGATTTCCAGTTAAAAAATTAGAAGGAAAATTGTAAAACACAAGACTTAGAAGGCCCGTTGTAAACGTCCCCGAACGTCCCGAGAGGGAAATCTCGCCCGTTTTGTTCATATGGGCTCACTACAGTTCAGGACTCAATGTCACGGTCCTGTATCTAATCTCGCAGAGTGCAATGCAAGACCGATGAAATCATCAAAGAGTCCAAATCCGGCAAATCGTTTTTGAAAACAGATTTTTTGAAAGAAGTGCTAAACATGGACTGTTTTCCAGATACAGGGTCGCCACTTAAATATTTATTTTGGGGGAATTTAAGAAACCCTGACTCATTGCCTAAGGCCACGTGTCCGTCGTCACCAAAGTTGTCTCGGCTCGGGAACTTGGGTACGATTGGGGAAGGTCACTTCGTGAGCACCCCCGCTCGCCCGATCAAAGATCGGCCTCTACTAACCATGATATCTAGTTTTGAAAACATTATGCGTTCTTATTTCAATTATTAGCCTAGATTTACTACATGATGCGCACAACATACAAGTATAGATTGGATCGCCTGAATTGGAACGAAACATCTCATGTTTGTTTAGAAAATGATTTGATGGTGCTACCCGCAAGTAGGCTAAGACGTGGATTTGCCACCCTCGAATGGGCTTAGAAAACATGATTTTGCCACTATCTAGTGAGCTTAAAACTCACAATTAATGAATTGTTCCAATTCGAATAACCCAACCTTCACCCATAAGCATTCTGGCAGTTATATCACATAAGCAATTAGCCTCATGGTAAGCATGCTATCATGGCAATCACTCACACGCATGCAAAGATGCTAAAACATTAAACGCTTACCGAGTACTCCAAGCCAAAACAAAAGCTATGTTAGAAATCCATGCATGATCCTAACTATACAGAAATGCCTAATACAACACATGCAAAAATGCAACTACAATAGACTCGGCTATTCTAAACATGGCATATGATGATGCTACAGCTAACACATATTCAATTTGGAATTGAAAGACAAATGCAGTTAGTATGATGCGCCGAGCCCGGTGCATGCAATACAGATGAATGAATGCAAACATGCGAGCATAAGTATGCTAATTGAAACATGCCCTAATCTAACCATCATAAGCTGGTAAATAAAAGAGGGAAAGACGTGGGGTTGGAAGACATACATCACACGCACGCACACTTATTACAATTGCGCCCTCGCTCAGACGGTCTGAATAAATAATATACAGTCCGAACAAATAGTACAGTCCGAATAAATACAAAATCCTAATTAATTAACAAATTAATCTAGGAAAGCAGGTAAATTAGCACGCGAATCCATGGACCGCCTTAGCTCTGTTCCGAATGATGAATGATGCATGCTTGAGTTGCCTTACGCAGAAATCCATTGCGATGCCCCGGTTTGCCTCTGTTTGCAATTGTTCTCGGAATATTGTGCAAAGCTCCAAAAGGCTGCTGATTTCTGATTTGCTGCAACAGAGAGCAACAAAGGGACATGGCAAAGTATTTTCACATATGTATGCATGACTACTCTTCAGGGAGTGTAGTCCTCGATCCTCGTGCCACCAATCACGTATCTCGATGTATGATGGCCAAGGAGTCGAATTGCACGACTCAATGTAAAATGAATGTACATGAAAACACAAGAAGACCTAAACTCCATCATGGGTAATCCAGAGTGTCGGCGACAGGGAATTGAGACACGTTCTGTCACTCGGAGTACGAAACGTCTCTCGTTTCCCGTGCTTGGGCTAACTCCTATCCCAAACACGATGCAAATGAGATGGCATACACAATGCGATTAACATACAACCTAGCATACGCAATGCTATGAAATGGCATACACAAGGCTCGATGTAACATGGCATACACAATGCTCTAACATGCGACCTAGCATACGCGATGCTATGAACTGAAATGGCATACACAATGCATGATAGACTTACACCAATCATGAGTGGAACTCAGCCATACTCACATCAGTGGCCATGAGATGAAAATGAGACAACCGAAATGCGTGCAGACATGCACGCATACCAAGGACCGAACCTAGAGCATCAAATGCCACTCCATCAAAGCATGGCAAGAGATGCAAGATAGCATATGAACATATGATTTCCAGCACTGAAATATGATATGCAATGGTCCCGAATCATGGAAATATATCACTCTATGTATGAAATAAGCCCCGAAACTCAAAACTAGTCCAATGCATTAAACCACAAGTATACAAAGCGAGCATAATTTGATCGTGAAGTACAAAAATCGAGCCAAGACAGTCCCAAAATATGCACATTTCTAGTTTAAAGCATGGCCAAAAAATGCTAACATGATGGACTAAAATAGCATGCAACATTGGCTAGCAAGCATGGTTTACATGGCATGTATATGAAGCATATGAGAACTCATCAAACCAGCCAAAAATAGTGAATAAAACATGTCAAAATATGCCCAAATAACCACTGAAGTGCAACCAATGCATGCAAAAATAATGAGCTCCTTTAGAGGGCCATACAAGGGGTTATTAAGAACATACAAGATAGACATGTAACATGGTAAAATCACCTCTGGAAATGAGTTATGAAAACCCTAAAACCCACCAAATAGGCCTTGAAATTAGTCTCGGAAACATGCAAAGAAAGGCCCCTTTGAAAGGCCTTGAATGTAATTGCTCTATACATGCATCATAGACATAAAATATGGCAAAATGGGCTCTTTACAGAGCTTAGGCAGACCTTAAAACCCTCAGAATGAGGCCTGAAACATGACTTCAATGCATGCAAAATAGGGTCCCTTTGGAAGGCCAACAATGCTAGTAAAGAGAATGAGGGGTGAGAGGGTCACCCCTCTATGATTTTGGAGCTCAGAGACACATCAAGGCCACTGAATAGAAAAGTGACTCCAATCAAGGCCAAAACAAGGCCAATGTAAATGCTCACATGCATGGCTCAAAGCATGGGGAAATGAAGCATGCAAGGAAGAAAATGACTCCAAATAGAAAAGTAACCTCAATCAAACTTAAAGAGGAGGTCAAAAGAACACTTTCTTCAGTTTAGGTCGAGGTCCAAAAATGCTCACAAATAAGGCTAATATATCATGCAAAATAAGCCCTAAAAGAGAGATAAAGCATACAGGGGGGTAGGAGAGCTCAAAAAGAAAAGTACTCTTAAACAAACATGAAGAGGAGCTCAAAATACGACTATTTTCAGTTTACACCAAGGCTAAAAAATGCTTGCAAATAGAGCTAAAGTATAGAGCAAAATAGTGCAAAAAAGGGGGCAAATGAAGATTTACCCTTGTAGAGCCGACCCTCAGCAACTTCTGGACCAAGAATATGACTCCTCAAGCTCTGCAAATGACCTCCAAGATGCTGGAATGGATGGTGGGGGTGGTGGGCTATGAGGTGTAGTGTAAAAAGGCCAAGAATATTAGGGTTTGGAGCTTGGAGAAGAAGGCAATGGAGGATGGAGTGTGTATGCCTTAACCAAATGTCTACCCCTTGCAAAATGAGATGGAGGGTTGGTTATATAGAGGGAGAGAAGTAAGGCTTCTTGGAGAAGCCAAGAGAGAGGTTCAAAGCTTCTAAAAGAAGCTTGACTAAAGGGGTCAAGCTTCTTGAGGAAGCTTGACCAAAAGGGTCAAACTCCTCCTACCAACCAAGCAAAGGGGTCAAAACCCCCTTTTAAGGACCAAAACAAGGACAAAACCCTCGGATAGTGGGTCAAGTGCTTCACAGCTGGCACAGCTGTGTTGCACTTGAGAAGAGCAAAACGCAGAAAGCTGGCCGACCAGCTAAGGTGGCCGGCCGGCCACTCCCCCTGGTCGGCCGACCAGGGGTCAAAAGGGTCAAGCAAAAAAGCTAGTCGGCCTCCCCAGAAAGGTGGCCTCCCAGATGAGTAAAATACAGCTGTGTGGTGAAAAACTAGAAAATGTGACCCAAGAGAGAGAAAAACTAGCTTTTTAGAGGGGTTCCAAAGGGTCAAGAAGAATTATTGGTCGACCTACCCGTATTGGTGGCCTCCCAGATGAGCACAACACAATAATGGTGTGAAAAACTAGAAATTGTGGCTCAAAAGCGAGAAAAACTAGCTTTCTGTCAGAAAAATCGGCTTTTGGAGAGAGAAAAAGAGAAAACTGGTTTTTCAGGGTAAAAGGTGGCCTCTCACAATCCTACCATCTTCCTAACAATGAAAATAGGGTCTCTGTCAAAAATGAACCCTAACCGATGCAAAACGATGGTTCGGAGGCCAAAACGCGCGGTCTGGGGCCCCAAAAACAGGCTGTTAGGCACTGGAAGTGGCGTATGACCACGAAGGTGGTCTCCCGGGCCACAGTGTCCCTCAAAAGGGAGGAAGCAAGGTGTGTGCCAAAAACCAGAGCAAACGGAGGTAGTTAAGCGGTCCCAAACCGAGGCACACGGCCGACGGCTCCGAAAATCGAAAACTGGGCTCCAAACGGAAAAAATGGCCTATGACCACGAAACGTAGCCTACGGCCACCGAGAGATGATCTACAAGACCTCTCCATCCCTTCGGGAAGAGAAAACAGAGAAAACAGGACCTGATTCGCAAACCGAGGCAAAGCACAAAAGAGCTCTGAAGTCCGGAGGCAAGGCTCGCAGCCGAGACTCCGCAACCTCAGAACGAGCACAATATGCAACATCACCGAGCGCTCAGTTGGTGACGTCTGAGTCTTAAGGTCGGTCAAAAATGGGGTGTCTACAGTTGCCCCTCTTTGACAGAACTCGAAAGTCGTAAATGACGGGAGTGAATGTCAAAGCCGAGAGACGACCCATTTTTGACAAGGCCGAAGACTTAGACAAACAAGCAAGATAACAAAGATGTGCCCGCTGGCACGCCAGCAGGCAGGGGGCAAGATACAAAATGATATGCACAAAGCCGGACGTAACTCATGATCATGCAAAGAAAGCTGTAATGAAGCATATCATGCAACAGTTTTGAGCGAGCGAATACAAATCTAACTACAATTCATGTAGAAAGGATGTAAGAGAATTATTCAATTTTCGCTACGTCTCACACGAAGATCATAATACATGTCCGGCTCGTCTGGTCGTGCCAGCCTCAAATGAACCGTACATACAATATCGTGTCTCATGCTGCTGGGGGTGTTTCGCTTCTTCTTAGTTGAACCATAGGTACTACTTTTCTCCCTGACTATGGTCGCAGTTTTCCCTATTCTCCAACAGGGTCACAGACTAGGTTGGTTCAGTATCCAGAATTGAGGTGCATACACATGCTATCTCAATCTATGGGGCTGCCATACAGATTTCAAGCCGAGGATATATCTTGGGTATTTAAACCAGACTTTAGTCTCAGAAATCCCGAACCTTTGCGTTCTAGGCATGAGCTATTCGAACTCTAGTTTCCACCGTCTCAGTTAGTCTCCTAGGAACTCACTGCAAACACAGACAGGTGGCTATACTAGACCACCGGAAGTCGTTCGGGCACGACAAACACCAAAGGAATTGCACCTTTAGAGGATTTAAGGTCTCCTAGACCAGAGGGTGCACAAGACAGTGCGATGCAGAGTGAATGTACAAAACAGTGCTAAACAGATGCACAAAACAGTGCGATACAGATAAGGTGCGCAAAATAGCGCGAATGAATGTAATGCACAAGACAGTGCGATGCGCAAAATAGTGCGAATGATGCAATGAACTAACAAGTGTAGGTAAGGTATGTAAGATAGCTCGATAAAATGCATATACAATGCAAGTAGAGTGCACAAAACAGTGCGATGCGCAAGAAAGCGTAAAAGTAAATTGCACAAAACAGTGCGATACGCTAAATAGTGTGAGTGTAAACTGCACAAAACAGTGCAATGTGCAAGAAAGCGCGAGTGATAAAATGCATGCACAATGCAAGACTTGGCACACAGCTTACAACATAGCATTCCATTCATTTGGCGCGCAGCTCACAACACAACACTTTGTTTGTTTGGCACGCGGCTCACAACACAATATTCTGTTCATTCGGCATGCAGCTCGATACACAGCACTCTGTTGATCTAGGCACACAGCTCTTTCGGGCACACAGCTCATTCGGGCACACAACTCATTTTTCAGGCACACGGCGGCACACAACTCATTTGGGGGCACACAGCTCATTTGTGGGCACACGGCTCATTTTTCGGGCACGCAGCTCGTTTTTTCGGGCACACGGCTCATTTCGGGCACACCGCTCATTCTTTGGGCACACAGCTCGTTCTTTAGGCACACAACTCATTCTTCGGGGCACACAGCTCATTCTTCGGGCACACAGCTCGCAACACAGAATTTTGTTGAGTTGGCACATAGCTTGTTCTGAACACTCAGTCTATAACACAACATTCTATTTGCATTTTGAACACACAACTCTAGCACTTGAATTTTTGAAATCTGAACACACAGCTCAAACCTTTTGTTGTGAACACACAGCCCATATTTTGATGGTGAACACATAACCCATAGTTTTTGAAAGTTGAACACGTAGTCCAAACTTTTGATGATGAACACACAGTCCACAGTTTTGAAAGTTGAACACACAGCCCAAACTTTTTGTAATCTGAAGACACAACTCACAGTTTTTGAAATCTGAACACGCAGCCCAAACTCTTGAGGTGAACACACAGCCCACAGTTTTTGAAATTTGAACATGCAGTCCAAACTTTTGAGGTGAACACACAACCCACAGTTTTTGAAAGTTGAACACACAGCCCAAACTTTTGAAGTGAACACACAGCCCATAGTTTTTGAAAGTTGAACACACGGCCCAAACTCTTGAGGTGAACACACAGCCCACTGTTTCTGAAAGTTGAACACACAGCCCAAACTCTTGAGGTGAACACACAGCCCACTGTTTCTGAAAGTCTAACACACAGCCCAAACTCTTGAATTTCTGAACACGCAGCCCATTTTGATTGTGAACACGCAGCACACACTTGTTGAAAGAAGTTGAACATGTAGCCCAAACTTTTGAATCTCTGAACACGCAGCCCATTTTGATTGTGAACACGTGGCACACACTTGTTGAAAGTCGAACACGCAGCCCATACTTTTGAATTTCTGAACACGCAGCCCATTTTGATTGTGAACACGCAGCACATATTTGTTGAAAGAAGTTGAACACGCAGCCCAAACTTTTGAATTTCTGAACACGCAGCTCATATTTTGAATGTGAACACGTAGCATACACTTGTTGAAAGTCGAACACGCTGCCCAAACTTTTGAATTTCTGAACACGCAGCCCATTTTGATTGTGAACACGCAGCACACACTTGTTGAAAGTCGAACACGCAACCCAATGCTTTTGAAATCTGAACACACAACCCAAGTACTTGATGTTGAACACACGGTTCAAACTTTGAGGTGAACACACAGCCCACTGATCTTGAAATCTGAAAACAGAGCTCAAACACTTCTACTCTGGACACACAGCTCGAACTTTGAGATGAACACACGGCCCACTGATTTTGAAATCTGAACACACAGCCCAAATACTTGATGTTGAACACACGGCTCAAACTTTGAGGTGAACACACAGCCCACTGATTTTGAAATCTGAACACGCAGCCTAAATACTTGATGTTGAACACATGGCTCAAACTTTGAGGTGAACACACAGCCCACTGATCTTGAAATCTGAACACACAGCTCAAACACTTCTATTCTGAACACACATCTCAAACTTTGAGATGAACACGCGGCCCACTGATTTTGAAATCTGAACACACAGCCCAAATACTTGATGTTGAACACACGGCTGAAACTTTGAGGTGAACACACAATCCACTGATTTTGAAATCTGAACACGCAGCCCAAATACTTGATGTTGAACACACGGCTCAAACTTTGAGGTGAACACACAGCCCACTAATCTTGAAATCTGAACACATAGCTCAAATACTTTTATTCTGAACACACAGCTCGAACTTTGAGATGAACATACGGCCCACTGATTTTGAAATCTGAACACACAACCCAAATACTTGATGTTGAACACTCGGCTCAAACTTTGAGGTGAACACACAGCCCACTAATTTTCTTGAAATCTGAACACACAGCTCAAACTTGTTGTCGTGAACACACAGCCCACAGTTTTTGAAAGTTGAACACGCAACCCAAACTCTTGATGGTGAACACATAGCCCACACTCTTCTAGTGAACACGCAGCCCACACATTTCTCTTCTAAACACGCAGCTCAGTCATTTCATTTACACGCAGCTTATATACTTTATGTTGAACACGCAGCTCACATACTTCAATTCTGAACACACAGCTCATATACTTCAATTTTTGAACACACAGCTCACACATTGCGTTTGCACGCAGCTCATATACTTTATGTTGAACACGCAGCTCACATACTTCAATTCTGAACACACAGCTCATATACCTCAATTTTTGAACACACAGCTCATATACTTCAATTTTGAACACGTAGCTCATAACACAACACTGCTCGATCTGAACACACGGCTCATAACACAATATTCTTTTAATTTTTGAACACACAGCTCATTCTAAACATACAAGATGTGACGACGGAACTTGCAGAAGTTGAAACAAACTTGGATGCTCGACATTTTTCCTTTTTTCTTTTGCTTCGAAGTCTGGAACCTATATAGCTTTTGATAGGTCCTGCTTTTACTGTTCTCACATGACCTAGGTGGAACCCTGCTGTTTTTGAAACAACAAAATCTTGTTTTGCACAAATGTGGAGAACGACATGGTACTCTGAGCACAAAACGGTTTTTTTGAAATTGAGAGTGAGAGTAAGTTCTTAGCTGGGTATTGAGCCTACGACTGAACACAGCGCACCACGACTCGACAAAGGAAAACAAAGGTAAAACAACCTAAACGCAAACACAAACACTTGAAATGACTCAACAAGAATCGAGACAAAATAAACAAGAGACATGACACTCAGACATGTTCCAATGGCGAGAGACCTCTTAGTTCACGAGGAGCCAATTTCTCCGGGTATTGTTTCCCACTCTTTCTCATTTGTGATTCTTACATCACTCGACCCTCAGGCTCTGTTTTTCTCTGAAAACCCTTTTCTCACTTTTTCTCTCCACTCGCATCTCTCTATTCTTCAATCTCTCAGATTTTTTTTTATCCCTCCCCTGGCTGGTTGATGGATAAACAGGAAGTTGTGGGTTCATGCCTAACACTATCAGCTCACGGCTATTTCCTCCGATGATGTTTAGTCGACGCCTCGGATAAGGGAGTGGAATATATTGATCCATTCCAATTCGTGCCTCGCACTTGGCTTGATACGTCGTTGCTCAGAGGGTGAGAGAGCTTTCCGCCTTTCGTTATTAACCTCAGTTGTGCCCTTTTTGGCAGATAGAGTGCCCTTCTTGGCAAGTAGAGTGCCCTTTCTGACAAGTATGTTGAAAATGGGGAAAAGACAGAACACCTGACTCAAATGTGCTAATTCATCATTTTGACCATTTTTGTTTTGGTTTTTTACTAAAACAATTTTGACCAACATGAGAGTCAGATTAACATGCTTGTTCGATTTTCTGATTTGAAATCATGCAAGTCAGGTTATGAGCACTGAAAATTTTTCTTTTTTTAAGTCCTAAAAACGGTCCAGTTTTTGGAAAAGATAGAACAATTTTCGAGAAAATTAGTCAATCTCAGTAAAAATTCTCAAAAACTATTTTTACAAACGGCCACTGCTTAACGAGCATGAAACTTACTTTTGAGATGCACAACCTCAGATCTTAAGGAAAATTGCCCCTTGCTTCAAGAGAGCTGCATGGCAACGAAAAGTTGCCCCTTGTTTGAACGGCACCGCAGCGCATTGAATGGCAACGGAAAGTCGCCCCTTGTTTGAATGGCACCACCGTGCGTTGAATGGCAACAGAAAGTTACCCTTTGTTTGAATGGCACCGCAGCGCGTTGAATGGCAACGGAAAGTTGCCCCTTGTTTGAATGGCACCGCAGCGCATTGTAGTCAGTCCTCAGAGTGACGAACACAACCAAACTCTCGGATATAGAGAATACAAAGATGACCAGAACCATCACATGGACACAGTCAGATTTGAAGTGTTTTGCGGTTGGACTTCATAATGAAGTTGCCTACGTATCCCAAAGATGGGAATCAAGCCTTACGTAGTTCGGGGTTAAGGTAAACTCGGGTATTAACCTCTCCTTTTAGGCTCTAACTTTTGCCAAGGCCGTCCTTTCTAGGTTTTTAACTTTGCGAGCTTTGTTTTTCTTTTCTTTTCAATCCTTTTCATTTCTTTTCTTCTTTTTCTTTTTCATCTTTTCTTTTCATTTTCTTCATTTTTCTTCATTTTCTTTTTCTTCTCTTTTTTTTTTCATTCTTTGCATTTTTCTTTTTTTTGTTCTTTTTTGTTCTTTTTCTTGCTCTAACTTTTGCCTGGGTCGCCCTTCCGAGTTTTCGGCCCAGCGAGCCTCTCAAGGGTAAAAGTGTAGCTGATCCATGTCAAATGGTTTTGAGATCCTAAAGTCATCTGAATCCAGGAGAATGGCTGCTGTTCGCTGATGATGTAGGAGTCCATCCAATGGGGTGGCTGAATTTGCCCCTAGTGTTGTGGATCGGGACTCAGTTGTCCTTCAGCGACACCTTCTTATTTCTTCCCTTCTAGGATTTGGCATTCTTGCCAGTCTCTGTCTTTGACTTTTCGAGCACATCCGACATTTTTGCCCCTAGTTCGAGGGATGCTTCTGATCTAGCTTCGCAAGCTTCTTTTGACCTTCTGATCTTCTTGATCCGACTTTCCTGGCCTCTTGTTCGAGGGCTGCTTCAAATCTGGCCACACAGGCCTCACATTATGGTTAACCGTTGAACATTTTGAATTCAAGTTCAAGGTTTGAAAGCAAGGGGCCGAGTCTTGAGGCTGAGAGCGATCCTAGGCTACACAATCTCAAGAGCGATTCCACACAAGTCTTTGCAGGATCGCGCAAAACATTTTTTGAAATCTTTTAAAAAAGCGACAAATCGCTCGCGCTGAAGACAGTGTGGAGCCAATCTGGATCAAGCCAAGATCCTTCTCAGTACTCACATTAACAAGCACGATCTCATTCATTAAGGGCCTAGCATGCCTCTCTTTCTCTCAATGGATCAAATTTTTGCAAAACCGGAGGAATTCCTTCCTCTTCGTTTTCACCACAGTGTTAGAAAAAGTTTTGAAAAACTTAGGTCAATGCAATAATTTCAGAGCACAAAAGAGCAGGTGGAATGCACTGCCATTTCATTCAAGCTTCTAGCATAACTGGCGCAAGGCGGAAGCAAACACAAGAGTGTGAAAATTACTGCTGTTTCATTGAGATCTGTTGGCACAACTGGCTCCTCGGCAGAAACAGACTCAAAAGAAAGCAAAAAGACAAACACAAAACAAAAATAGTGACGTCCGAGGTAACACCCCAGGAATCACCCGACTCCTATACAAGAGGACCGACTCGATACAACAAGACAGACCTGAAACAAAAGGACTGACTCAGGACAATGAGACAGACTCAAAACAAAACTACAGAACTGACTCAACACCCAAGTCGGAAACTACAAAACTAGCATTCGCAAATGCCCCAAAACAGTGCGTGCCAAACGCCATATCTGAAGTAAACTGAACACTGCCCGCAGGTGGTTCATCTCCTAATCACATTCTTGTATTATCCTCGAAATTTGCTGACCCAGTGATGGTGGACTGCGTCGAGCTTGGCGGGAGGACAACCCCGTTGTCAAACAGATCCTGTACTTCATGACGAAGACGGAAGCAGTTGTTGGTGGTGTGACCAGTCTGTTGGTGTAGACGTCCCCCGAACGCCCCTGGAGGAACGAGTCCCCCCCGTTCCGTTCGATATTGGGCTCACTACAGTTCAGTACTCTCTAATTGCCACAGTTCTAAATCTGAACCAAAGAGTCCAAATCCGGCAAATCGTTTTGAGAAAACAGATTTTTTTAAAATAAGTGCCAAACATGGATTGCTTTGCCAGATACAGAGTCGCCACCTAAATATTTTATTTTGGGGAAATTTAGGAAACCCTGACTCGTTTGCCTGAGGCCACGTGTCCGTCATCGCCAAAGTTGCCTCGGCTCGGGAACTTAGGTACGATTGGAGAAGGTCACTTCGTGAGCACCCCCGTTCGCCCGATCAAAGATCGGCCTCTACTAACCATGATATCTATTTTTGAAAACATTATGTGTTCTTATTCCGGTTATTAGCCTAGATTTCTATGTGATGCGCACAACATACAAGTATAGACTGGATCGCCTGAATTGGAACAAAACATTTCATGTTTGTTTGTTTGAAAATGGTTTGATGGTGCTACTCGCAAGTAGGCTAAGACGTGGATTTACCACCCTCAGGTGAGCTTAGAAAACATGATTTTGCCATTATCTAGTGGGCTTAAAACTCACAGTTCATGAATTGTTCCAATCCAAATAACCCAACCTTCACCCACAGGCATTCAAGCAGTTATATCACATAAGCATATAGCCTCATGGTAAGCATGCTATTCATGGCAATCACTCACACGCATGCAAGGATGCTAAAGCATAAAAACTTACCGAGTACTCCAAGCCAAAACAGAAACTATGTTAGAAATCCATGCATGATCCTAACTATACAGAAGTGCCTAATGCAACACATGCAAAAATGCAACCATAGCAGGCTCGGCTATTCTAAACATGGCATATGAAATGCTACAGCTAACATGTATTCAACTTGGAATTGAAAATACAATGCAGTTAGTATGATGCGCCGAGCCCAGTGCATACAAAACAGATGAATGAATGCAAACATGCTATCATACTGTATGCTAATTGAAACATGTGCTAATCTAACCATCATAAGCTGGTAAATAAAAGGGAGAAAGACGTGGGGTTGGAAGACATACATGACACACACGCACACTTATTACAACATTGCCCTCGCGTAGAGGGTCTGAATAAATAATACAGTCCCGAATAAATATTACAGTCCTATTAATTACAAAACCTTAATTAATTAACAAATTAACTAAGAAAACAATAAACTGGCATGCAAGCCAGGGACTGCCTCGACTCCGCTCCGGATGATGAATGGTGCATGCTCTGGTTGCTTGGCTCGGAAATCCACTGCGATGCCCCAATTAGCCTCTGTTTGCGATTGATGCCAGAATGCTGTGCAAGGCCTTTGAAAGTCTACTGATTCTTGATTTGCTGCAACAGAGAGCAGGAAAAGGGCATGGCAATGTATTTTCACAAATGTATGCATGCCTCGATCCTCGTGCCACCAATCATGCATATCGATGCATGATGGTCGAGGAGTCGAATTGCACGACTCAATATGAAATGAATGCACATATAAACACAACAAAACCTAAACTCCATCATGGATAATCCGGAGTGTCGGTGACTGGGAATTAAGACACGTTTCGTCACTCGAAGTACGAAACGTCCCTCGTTTCCCGTGCTCGGGCTAACTCCTATCCCAAGCACAATGCAATATGCATGACATGCATGAATGCAACTAATATACAACCTAGTATACACAACGCTATGAAATGAAATGGCATACACGATGCACGAGATAACATGTCATACACAATGCACTAACATACAACCTAGCATACACAATGCTATGAAATGAAATGGTATACACAATGCAATATGGGCTTACACCAACATGAGTGGACCTCAGCCACACTCACATAAGAGGCCATGAGATGAAAATGAGACACTCGAAATGCGTGCACACATGCACACAAATCGAGGACCAAACCTAAGGCACAAATGCCACTCTAACAAAGCATGGCAAGGTATGAAACATGATACCTGTTCGAAGGGCCAGTTGGTAGGGCCTGGTTTTTGGGCGACCGCTTCTTGCGTCAGGTCTGGGGGTACACTTCTCAGGACCCTCCCTCAGCACCCTCAGTCGATATGCGGATTGCTGATAGGCTCTCTTCCCGGGATGTTGTTAGTGCTACGCTGGGTACTGATGCTTTGCTACATCTTGAGGAGGGGGATTACGCTACTTACCGTCACATATACCTGATGCCTCCATTAACGGGAGTTCGTACTCCGACGATGAGGCCTGCTGGCATGCCATCTTCGAGCCAGGCCCGGGCTCGGGCTGCAGGCGCCCCTTCTACCAGCAGGGCTGGTACATCTAGAGGTGGGGGTGGATTGGTTCCCCCGATTCCTCCAACTTATCCTCATCCTGGATGGCCGGACATGCCGACCGAGTTGATGGGGTGGCAGTATGGGACTACCTCTCCGATTCAGATCCCGATAGAGCCTCCGATGCCCGGCCATCGATATGTTAGAGACCCCGACTCACCACCGGTATGTTTTACGGCTTTGATTCACTACTCAGATACTTGGACGTTCATTCCTCTACTGATACCCTTGCATTTGCATCTACAGCCCCCTGTTGAGTACATGGATCAGGTGCTCGAGATGGTAGCCTCACTTGAGGGGATGGTCCTGCGGAGGGAGGCGCAGTTGTCCATCATGGGCTTCCAGGTACCCTTTAGTTTTCTGGCGTTTATCATACTTCTGATGATATGCTGATTTCTGCTGCATTGATAGGCTACTTGTGTAGAGCACATTTGACACACACCTCACTTATACACTGTGTTTACATGTACCCACTTCATGTAGTTTTCTTGTATCTGCATCTGATGTACATATTTGGACTGATGTATTTAAATTGAACTCTTTATTCTCAGATGCCCCCGGTATATGCTCAGCCGCAGGTCGGGCCACCTGGGCTTTCTCGAGGAGGTGGACCATTTGGGCCTTTTCGAGAAGCTGGGCCATCTGGGCCTTTTCGAGGAGCTGGGCCATCCAGGCCTTTTCGAGGAGCTGGAGGGGGGTCATCTCGTAGATGCAGAGCACACATTGTAGAGGAGGAGCCCAGTGAGGATGAGGAGGAGGAGGAGGCTGCAGATCGTCAGTCGGAGACATCTGCTGACAGAGAGGACGGCTTCGGTCTTGGTTCCGGGAGTGGAGGCGAGGCTGAGGGGGATCCCGAGGATGAGGACTCCGATTCAGATGATGATGATGGCGATGGTGGCGGAGAGTCTATTTCGCAGAAGAGGGCGAAAAGGGCCTCTTATTCCTGCTCTTGAGAGCACAGATGTGGCTGTTTCCTATTTTATTTATCTTTTTGCTAGTAGTTGTAGCACATTGCACATTATCGGGCAGTTTTATTCTTTGTAAAACTTGTGCCTTAGTCTATAAAATGTTGTAACAAGCGAGGCATGATGGAATGAAACAGCTTTTGAAAAAGGTGTTGTATTTTAAACTCTTAGCATCATATCGCATCATTTTGCACCATAATGAGATTAAATGGAAATGTGCATTGTGCATTTTGTCCAGTCAGGTAGTGAACCGACGCAACAACTTGACTTTCTAAGATATAGCAAAACCTTAGCAAGTTTACAACTCGATAAGCAAAACACAATAGTGTTGACAACTCAATAAACAAGACTCAAACAAAAATTGCTTAAACAAAGAGTAACAACTCAAAAACACGAAACACGACAGCTCGACAAACAACTCGATAAGCAAAACGACAACTCGATAAACAAAACAAGAACTCGATAAACAAAACTTATCAAAACAAAATGTACTTCGGACGATCTGGGCAACGGAACGCATCCGAAACAGAGAGAAATAGAGGCCTCCGACACACCCGTTGCATGGAAATGCTTGAAACTTTTTCTTGGAGGGTAGAACAGAGCTAAAGACACCCATTGGAGCATGGCCGGCTACTTTTGGGGGTTGGCTGGACAGATTTATTGTAAGGGGGAGGCCGTCGGCCAGGTTTTGAAAAAAGAAATGGCCGACCTGCTAGAAAAGGTGGCCGGCCGGCCACTTAGTTCAGCAACTGTCAAATTTTTGACACTTGTCCCCCGAATAGTGTCTTTTCCTCTTTAAAAGCCTTAGCTCCGTGTTTTGATTCAATTCATCTTAGTTTTACACAAAAATGGAGGCGTTTCTCGTTGAAAATCTCACAGCTTGGATCGCTTCTCTAGATGGTTTGGAAAAGTTGAACTTTCGGGGTTTCGGCTTGAATGTACTGTTCGCGCTGAGTTGCGCTCCGTTGCACCTTCCTTTCCTCCATGCCGCGGCGAGGTTTTGGAACCCAGTGACGCATGTCTTTAGCTTTGGCGGGCAAGGGGTATGTCCAACTTTTGAAGATTTTCAAGTTTTGATGGAATCTGAATGTCATGAAGAGATCTTGCCCCAGTTCCGCTTTGGCCACGCCCAAGCTTTAGGGCGGATGTGTGGACTCACCGCGCATGATGCTCGTTCTCTGATCTGTAATGGGGAACTGGATATCCTTGATTTGATTCATCGCTTTTCTGACGCTGGTGATCGCAGTAACCATTATTGGCAAGGTTTCCGGCAACACGCCCTTTGCTTATGCCTGCTGTCTCACTTTCTGCTTTCCCCAGGCTTTGGCGGATTTAGCATTCGTCTGATTGAAGTTGCTCAAGGCTTGAAAGAAGGGAAGAGTTGCATCGCCATAACCTTGGCTGAGACATTGATGGGCTTGGATGCTATCTATCGCCGGGAGACGACTAGATTTGCTGGGAGTCCACTGCTGCTGCAGGTAATGTTTCCCACCAAATCTTACATATGTATTTGCTCACATCACTCGGCCCTCAGGCTCGGTTTTTTCTCACAAAAACCCTTTTCTCACTTTTCTCTCACCGTACATCTCTCTATTCTTTATTCTCTCATTTTTCATCCCTCCCCAGGTATGGTTGATGGACAAATTGCAGGTTGTGGACTCTTGCCCAGCCTACTCAGCTTGAGGCTATTTCTTTCGACAGTGCCTAGTCGATGCCTCTGATGAAAGGTGGTGGTTTGACTGGATGTGCAATTTGTCTGTAGGTCGCATTGCTTGGCGTTGTCCTTGGCTCAATCTCTCGGCAATGAGCTATAGCATGTCCCGGCTGATCGGGATCCAGTTGATTGGTCTGACCCACTGTGTGTTCTACTTTCCGTTTCGGTTCCTGCGCCAGTTTGGTCATGATCAGATTTACCTGCCAGAGGGGATTGCGTACCCGGCTGCTTTCCCGATCTGAGGTGCACAACTTGCTCGATATGCCACAGCATGGAGGACTAGAGAGCTCCTGGCCCCTGCTCCCACTTTCAGTTGCACTTTGTCTAACGAGTGCTTGGATTGGCTCAATGAGGAGGCACAGATTGGGCCTAGCTTGGCATTAGAGGCTTCGACCAGCTCTGGGAGGGGGCGCAAGGATACTTGACTTGACTATGCCCCGGATTTATTGCTTTACTAGTACTTTCAAGTTTTCTTTATGAATGTAATAAAAAGCAACTTCGATTGTATGCAAGAGTAGGAGAACTCTGTTTTGAAATCAATGAAATTGAAGGTTGTGGTACTGAAAATTTTCCGCTTTTGGTCCCAAAATGGTCTTAGTTGTAAAGAGATTAATTTGAACAAAATCAACTTTTATTAAAAATTTTCAAAACCATTTTCGATATGGATCAGAACTGGACACGCCTAAGATCTGTCACTGAGATGCACAACCCCAAATCCCTGCAACTGGAAAGTTGCCCCTAGTCTGAAGAGTACCGCGACACTGCATGGCAATGGAAAGTTGCCCCTAGTCTGAATAGCACTGCACCGGAGATTGTGATAAATGCTGATGGATAAAGATGACTGAGATGGTCCAAATGGACAAAGTTGATCGGGGAAAAGTTTATGGCTGAACTTCAGGATGAAGTTGCCTACGTATCCCAAAGATGGGAATCAAGCCTTACGTAGTTCAGGCTTAGGTTCACTCGAGTATTTTCACTCTCCTTTTACGCTCTAACTTTTGCCAAGGTCGCCTTTTGCGGCTTTTCAACCTTGCGAGCTCAATTTTTATATTTTCTAACTTTTTGTGCTCTAACTTTTGCCTAGGTCGCCCTTTCGGGTTTTCGGCCTAGCGAGCCTCTCAGGGGTAATATTTCTTCAACTTGTCCATGTTGATCGGTTGGGGAAATTCCAGGCCATCTAGGTCCATCAGAACCACAGCTCCACCTGACCAGATAGCTTTGATGATATAGGGACCAGTCCAATTAGGCCTGAACTTGCCCCTTGGGTCGTAGATGGGAGCTCGGTTGTCCTTGAGCACCAAATCTCCTTCTTTTAGATTCCTGGACTTAACTTTCTTGTTGAAATCCCGGGCAATTCTGCGCTGATAACCTTGAACATGGTATAGTGCTTTCAATCTTCTCTCATCAAAGAGCATGAGTTCCTCAAACCTGCTCTGCTGCCAATCCGCTTCGGCTATTTGACACTCAGCCAATACTCGTAATGACGGAACTTCAATCTCGATAGGTAGAACGGCCTCCATCCCATAAACCAATGAATACGAAGTTGCTCCGGTAGAAGTTCTAATTGAAGTCCTGTAGCCCCACAGAGCAAATGACAGCTTATCTGGCCAATCCCGGTAGGTTTTCACCATCTTCTGCAGTATGTGTTTGATATTCTTGTTGGCGGCCTCGATCGCTCCATTGGTTTGCAGCCGGTATGTGGATGACTTATGGAAAGCCACGTTGTATTTCTCCATCAAGTCAATCACTTCCTTCTTAAAGTGGGAACCATTATCTGAAATGACCTCGTTTGGGACCCCATAGCGACAGATGATGTTGTTTCTGATAAACTTTGCAACGTGCGACGCCTTCAACACCGCATACGATTGGGCCTCGACCCACTTTGTGAAATAATCTATCGCGACCAGGATGAACTCATGCCCATTCGACCCCTTCGGAGTGACAGCCCCGATCACATCGATTCCCCAAACTGAAAATGGCCATGGCGAAGTCATGTTATACAGCTTCGACGGCAGGATATTCATGCGGTTTGCATGGATCTGACACTTGTGGCATCGCCGAACAAAACTAATACAATCCTCCTCCATGGTGGACCAGTAGTAACCCTGTCTGAGGATCTTCCGTGCTAGCATTACTCCGTTCATATGCGCGCCATATTCTCCTCCATGGATGGCCTCCATCAGGCGCTTCGATTCCTCGGCTTCAACACACAGCTTATGCATTCTCAGATGACCTCTCTTATACAGCTTACCCCCACAAATGATGAACTAAACGGCCATTCTTCTGATTGCCCTTTTATCCTTGGCATTTACCCCTGGCGGGTGTGCTTCCTTTTCCAAGAAATTCCAAAGGTCATAATACCAGGGGTTTTCGTCCTGAACCTCATCTATAGCAGCAATCGACTCGTAGGCTGGCGCAAATTTCTGGTCAATGACGACTGGACGCATCCGGATTCCAAACGGGATGTCTATCATGGAAGATAGAGTTGCTAAAGAATCTGCGAACCTGTTGTTCTCTCTTGGAAGATGAGCAAAGTTTAGCTTCTCGAACCTAGGAATTAACAAGTCCAAGGTCTGGTGATACATCATCATCTTTTCTTCTTTGACTTTCCAGTCTCCTTTTGCTTGAGACACAACAAGGTTTGAATCCCCGATGACGTCCAACCGTCTTGCCTCCAGTTCCAGGGCTGCTTCTAGATCGGCAATGCATGCCTCATATTCTGCTTCGTTGTTCGAGACTTTGAACCGGAGTTTAAAGGCTAGAGGGATACAGGAATTGTCAGGTGCTATCAGCAACACTCCTATCCCATACCCGTACTGATTTGACGCTCCGTCAAAGTACATCGTCCAATATTCGTCGTCGATGTGCAAAATGGCTTCATCTGGGAATAGGTACTCAACTGCTTCACCTTCTTCGACTGGATGATCGGCTAAGAACTCTGCACTGCTCTTCCCTTGACTAACTTGCGTGTTACATATTTCAAATCGAATTCGGAGAGCAACAGCAACCAACGAGCTAGCCTACCCGTAAGTGCCGGTTTCTCGAAAAGGTATTTGATGGGATCCAGTTATGAAACCAACATTACGGAGTGAGCTAACAAGTAGTGCCGCAGCTTCCTGGTAGCCCATACCAAAGCTTAATGGTGTGTAGCGAGTCTCATACTCTAGCATCTTCTTGCTCAGATAGTAGATGGCCCTCTCCACCTTATCCTCTGATTCTTGCGCGAGCATACAGCCCATTGTAGTCTCAGTCACTGAAAGGTACAATATCAACGGTTTCCCCGGCTCTAGTGGCGACAACACGGGCGGGTTCTGTAAATATTTCTTGATCTGTTCGAAAGCAGCTTGGCATTGGCCGTCCCATTGGAATTTCTTGCCTTTCTTCAGGAGACCGAAAGGTGGTTCACAAGTTAAGGTTAATTTCGAGATAAACCGTCTTATGAATTGCACTTTACCCAGAAAGCCTCGCACCTCCTTTTCAGTCCTTGGTGGTGGCATTTCTAAGATGGCCTTGATCTTTGAAGGGTCGACCTCGATGCCCCTTTGTGTAATCAGAAATCCCAACATTTTTCCCGCTGTAACACCAAACGTACACTTCTGAGGATTTAGCCGCAACCGGAATTCCCTGATCCTTTGGAAGAACTTCTGTAAGGCGGTGTAGTGGCCCTCTCTTTCTTTGGACTTGACAATCATGTTGTCCACGTACACCTCAACCTCTTTGTGGATCATATCATGTAATATTGTAGTCGCGGCCCGTTGATATGTAGTTCCAGCATTCTTCAACCCAAACGACATTACTCTGTAGCAGTATGTCCCCCACGGGGTGGTGAATGCAGTCTTTTCCCGATCTTCAGGTGCCATTACTATCTGATTGTACCCTGAGAAGCCATCCATGAATGAGAGCAAAGCATGCCCTGCTGTGAAATCCACCAACTCATCAATATGCAGCAAGGGAAAGTCGTCCTTCGGACTAGCTCTGTTTAAATCCCTGAAATCCACGCAGACCCGGATCCTGCCATCCTTCTTCGGCACTGGAACGATGTTGGCCAACCAAGTCGGGTATTTGGACACCAGCAGGAAGCCTGCATCGATTTGCTTGGTGACCTCTTATTTAATCTTGAGAGCCTAGTCCGGGCGGACCCTTCTGAGTTTCTGTTTGACAGGTCGGGCCTCGGGGTCAAGAGGGATCCGGTGTTGTACAATCTCAGGATCGATCTCAGGCATGTCTTCGTAGGACCATGCGAAAACATCTTTGAAATCTTTTAATAAGGCGACTAAGCGCTCGCGTTCCTCCGAAGACAACGTGGACCCGATCTGGACCAGCCGCGGGTCCTCCTCAGTACCAATATTCACGGTAATGATTTCATCCGTTAAGGGTTTGACAAATCTCTCCTGCTCCTGCTCATGCTCAATTAAACGTTGCAAAACCGGAGGAATTTCTTCCTCGTCGTTTTCATCAAAATTTTGAAAGTCTCAGTTTATGCAATAAATTAAGGGCACATAAAAGTACTCAGAAACCACAGTCACTTGATTCTCATTAAGCACATCCAAATCATCCGAATTCTCGGTTACAACAGACTCAAACGAGAAAGAAAAAGACGACCTGGACATAACTATGGCATCCGGGTTATCATCTCCAGGATTACCAGACTCAGACCCAGTCGAGCTGCAACCTGATTCCGACTCACATGACTCGGTGGAATCAGATTCCGGCTCACTACCTGACTTGGTACTGCTGGACAAAAATCCCTCTTCGTACTGCCAAGTGAGAGAGGGTGCGATAGATGCATCCAAAATAGTTGCTGGCGGGCCCGCAGCCGTTCCATTCTCGATCACGCAAACCGAGAAGTTATCCCCCAAGCACTTATGGTCGATCGGAGGATCTGAGAGTAGACTTTCCAGTGCTACCCCCATTTCAATTTCAGCGCCTTCGGAATCCACTGCCTTACACTGCCCAATCTCAGCTGATGGGTCTGTCTGCTCTTCGGCAACGTCATCCCCGGATAGTTGCAGGTCAAAGAAAATCTCAAACCCCGGCACACGCTTCTTCTCCGCGTTTAGCCACGGCTCTGGGAAGCCGCAAAATGGGAAGTCCTCCCCCTCTCGGACGAAGCGTCTGTTTAGGGTACCCTGAATGGGCCTATGTATCAGCTCAAAAGGCTTCCCCGCCTTCTTTGCTCTGGCTCTCCCAGCCATCTCTTTACCCTTCCTTACCCAGTCCTCTTTGGTGGGCAGATAACCCAAGCCAAAGGTATGAGGGTTGTGTGGCACTTCAGCCAATGCTGCGACGCCCTTCCGGCCGCTCCTTCCTAATCCCATCCCGGGGATGTGTTGTAACTTGTTCATGAGGTAGACGGATTGAGCAATGACGTATATTCCCTCATTAACGGCCATGATATTTTGCACAACTCGGGCCTCAACCAAAGTAAATCCTAATAAGAACACATCCTCCATGCCGTGCTCGATTTCCAAGACTGGTGTAGACACTTCTGGCGGTGGATGGATTGATGAATTCCCAAAAACAATAGCTACCCCTTTCCCGTGAGGGTACTTTAACATCTGATGCAAAGTGGAAGAGACTACCTTGACCTGGTGCAACCACAGTCGCCCCAAAAGTAGGTTAAAGGTTGCGGGAACGTCCAAGACATGGAATTCAATGTCGTGTTGTCCTGGACCAACCTGAGTCTGAATTTTGACAGTCCCCATCACCTCCCTGCTAGTGTTATCATAGGCTCTGATCACTTGAGTAGTCAGCACGAAGTCCGCGGGCTTCAACCCGATCGCATATGCCATCCTTGACGGGCATACATTAATGGCGGATCCCGTGTTGATAAGAACTACTGGCACCCACTTGCCTCTACATTCCACGAAAACGTAGAGGGGTTTGTTGTGATTTGTGCCCTCAGATGGTAGTTCTTTGTCTGAAAAGGTTAATGCCGGGGAACCCCCTCCCGAAAAAACCAGCCCAACCAGCTGTTCTGGTGTAGTATCTATAGAGAGTTTGGCCTTGTTCATGGCAGATAAGACAGTCTGTCTGTGTACTCGCGACGCCATAAGCAGTCCCCAGATGGAGATGTCTGCTTGTATTTTCTTTAACTGCTTCAATACAGCCTCCTCTTCAAACTGCTTCTCCTTCTGTTTCTCAGGTTCTTTATCCTTCCCAGATGCCTCGGGTTGGTCTAGGTGCGGGGGCTTGAAGTACCGCCCGCTTCTTGTCATGTGATCAACCTCATCGAGGTACCAGGTGTCATCTGGTTGATTGCTTCCCCAGTCTTCGTCTGTGTGGGCAAGACATAAGTCATCGTCTTCCCACCACATTCCGTTGGCATTCAAAAGGCACATGTCTGGCTCGGGCATGTTTGTACTCACAACACATTCAGCCTGCATGCTCACAGCATCCTCTGTTCTTGTGCCCACAGTACTTCCGATCCCCTCATGGATTTTGGCTTTCCCGGTTCTCTCAGAACCCTGTTGTTCTACCTGCGTCAATGCAGTTTGTTGTTCAACTTTCCCTGCATTTACAATGCCTCTGTCCTGAGCGAAATTCTTTGTACCGGCGCTCTCCGGCAATGTAACCTGACTCTGGCCCTTCCGGCCACAGTTGATACTCTCGCCCCTACCGGGCCCTGTTCTGGTTAGGATTCTTCCACCACATCTGGTTGATCATCCAGCCATCCAGTGGCCTCTATCGATTCCTCATAATCAAACCAGTTGACTGCCGCGACCCCTGATTCTTGGTCATCGAAAAACTGTAGGTTGGTAAAGTCCTCCTCCACAGCCGTCAGATTGTCCATTCCTTGTTCAAATCTGTCCCCCTGAATCACACATAATTTTGTTTCTTCTGGCAGCCCTACACTTAGCTCAGATTGGCCCACTGACAGGATGTACTCACTTGGGTCGTAGGCTTCCCCAGCAAAACTCTCAGACTGTTCAATCCCAGACTCAACAATCCCATTCTTTCCTAAAGTCTGCCCTGCCCCATCTTCGATGGTCACCACCGTTGGCTCGGGTTGGGTTGTGGAGATGTCCATCATGCACAAGAAGTCAGTGCAGTCGGGAAGGAGCACCTCCGGCTTAGGTAGATGGGTAAGAGTAATATAGATGCTAGGATCGTAAGACACGACCCCAGTCTGGATAAGATTGGCTCTTTTGGGAGGTGGAGCTTGGTTATGTGGTGGGAGAGGATTGGTTGTGACGTTGGGTTTCTTTGGAGGTAGAATCACATTTTTGTCAACGAGGTCTTGAATCTCGTGACGCAGTCTGAAACATTGGTCAGTATCATGACCGTGCTGCTAGTGGTATGCACAGTACTTGGCTGGCTTGTGAGAGGGTGGAAGTGGATTTGGTAATGGCCTCGGCTCCAGGGGTTTTAGATGCCCCTTTCTGATTAAGACCCCCAGAGCCTTAGACAAAGGCATGTACAGTGGGGTGAAGGTTCTTTGGCCTCTGGGCTGGTATTTAGTGGTTTGGGTATTACTTCCGGATGCACCAGAGAAGGGTGTGGCTGCCATGGGCCTTGGAAGGGGAGGGGGAATGGTGGCGACCATGTTGACCTCCGAAGCTCTTGCGGTTGCAGTGCCACTCGGGCCTGCGTTATTGTTACGGTTGAAAGTCCTCCTTGGTTGCTCCCTATCTTGGTCGATCAGACCCTGTTTCATTGCATCTTCAATATGTACCCCCATCTCGTGCAGATCTGAAAAAGTGGGAAAGAGGAGTACAATCATCTTTTGCATTAATTTTGTCTGGAGATTGCGCACAATCATCCTGATCTGGTCTTTATCGGTGGGCCTTAAAGTCATCATCGAGGCCTTCGCCCTCCACCGGGTTACGAAATCTGAGAAAGTCTCCTTGGGCTCCTGCCTCGTTGTTTCGAGATCACGAGTTGTAATCTCGATCTGGGCATTGTATGAGTACTGTGCGACAAAGGCCTCGGCCATTTCATCCCAACTTCTTTTTACCTCATCTTCCAACTTCGCGTACCAGATAGCGGCCACACCCGACAGGGTCCGGCCGAACAGTGAAAGCTTTTGTGGTCGGGTTAGGCCCATTGGCCGCAGTATATCTGAGAATAACCGGAGGTGGACCATGGGATCCCCGGATCCGTCGAAACGATCAATCTGCGGCATCTTGAACCAATCTGGCAATGTTACGGCCACATCGGTATATCCGTCATCAATATCCGGAATAGCCTTTACTCCTTGTGATTTCTTGAAAAGCTTCTCGAGCTTGCTCAGTTTCAGAGTTGTATGGTCTATTTCGAACTCGAAGGGAGAGTCCGGGTGGTTGGGTGTATGGGTCTTGGACAATTAAGGCGGAAGCGGGGGCGGAGCTGGCCCCGTTGGAAGGTCTGTGTCCTTTTGGATGTTCTGGAGATTGGGTAATGTGTTCTGGGTGTTTGGCAGGGCATTCTGGACAGTTGGTGTCTGCTCTGGTAACGGGATCCCTGGTGGGGGAGGAACTGGATGTGAGGCTGACGCTCCGGCTTGCTACTGGAGCCGGGTAATTATCTCCGCTTGTTGGGTCATGATTCCGGCCTGCTGCTTAGAGAATTCCGCTTGGTGGACAGCGTCCTCCTGCATTTGTTTCATGCTCTCTTGGAGCTGGCGCATCATTTCTTCCATCCTGGCAGTATTCTGCTGATCTTGCTGACTGACTGGTATGTGTATCTCTATGGCAGAAACTAAAACCTCAGCCCGACTGTTCACTGCTAGGGTAGACCACTGTTCTGGTAACCTCTGCTCAGACTCACTGCACCTTCTCGGCCTTCTTCTGACAATTGTGGGTAGAGAATGAAACACTGGCTGTCCGTCAACTAGATCCTCGGATCGATTGAGCCGGCGACCTCTTGTCCAAAGTGCTTGGGGAATATCTACTGGGTCGGAAGCAATTGTGCTAAAACTGCCCTAGTAAAAAGATAAATAAAGCAATAAGGAAATAAATAAACAGATAAACGGACAGCATAACAGCTTAAAGTAAATGCATGACACAAAGCCGGGCATAACAACACACGGTCGATAAGCTGAATACACACTGTCCTCAAACACTGATCATTATCCCTGAATCACTGTCCCCAAAGATTGAATCTCTAATACCCGCAGATAATTGATTCTCAAATACTGACTGATGCCCGCAGGCCTGATGCCCCAAACTCATAAACTGATACATGCATTTCCCTGTAGAGACGCACTCTAACAGCACATAACAGATAATTGAGAGCCAAAACACCCCTATGTTGGGGTAGGGTTTTCCCTGTCCTATTTTGTCAGGAGCTAGGGTTTCACTACGCACGCAGCAGTTTCAAACAACCTATATCGGGTAAGCAACCTGTCCTAGTTTGGAATGGTCACTATGGATCCGAATATGCACTAGGTCGAATGGTCAAAAAGGGTGCCCCGATAAAACCGGGGTTTGTGTTCCCATATTGGCAGAGCCCACAATCGGTCAGCCTTATGGTCATGCCTTGACAAGACAAGCCTCCGGCAAACCGTTCAGGAATAGCAGATGGCAAACACGGTGTCCTAGGCGCACCAATGCAAATGCAATGTAAAGAAACACATAAGTGTAATCAAAACAAGATATCATGAGTCATATTTGGGCTGTTGTTTCATTGAGATCTGTTGGCACAACTGGCTCCTTGGCAGAAACAGACTCAAAAGAAAGTAAAAAGACAAACACAAAACAAAAATAGTGACGTCCGAGGTGACACCCCCGGAATCACCCGACTCCTATACAACAGGACCGACTCGATACAACAAGACAGACCTGAAACAAAAGGACTGACTCAGGACAATGAGACAGACTCAAAACAAAACTACAAAACTGACTCAACACCCATGTCAGAAACTACAAAACTAGCATTCGCAAATGCCCCAAAACAGTGCGTGCCAAACGCCATATCTGAAGTAAACTGAACACTGCTCGCAGGTGGTTCATCTCCTAATCACATTCTTGTATTATCCTCGAAATTTGCTGACCCAATGATGGTGGACTGCGTCGAGCTTGGCGGGAGGACAACCCCATTGTCAAACAGATCCTGTACTTCATGACGAAGACGGAAGCAGTTGTCGGTGGTGTGACCAGTCTGTTGGTGTAGACGTCCCCCGAACGCCCCGGGAGGAACGAGTCCCCCCCGTTCCGTTCGATATTGGGCTCACTATAGTTCAGGACTCTCTAATTGTCACGGTTCTAAATCTGAACCAAAGAGTCCAAATCCGGCAAATCGTTTTGAGAAAACAGATTTTTTTGAAAGAAGTGCCAAACATGGACTGCTTTGCTAGATACAGAGTCGCCACCTAAATATTTTATTTTGGGGAAATTTAGGAAAACCTGACTCGTTTGCCTGAGGCCACGTGTCCGTCATCACCAAAGTTGCCTCGGCTTGGGAACTTGGGTACGATTGGGAAAGGTCACTTCGTGAGCACCCCTGCTCGCCCGATCAAAGATCGGCCTCTACTAACCATGATATCTATTTTTGAAAACATTATGTGTTCTTATTCCGGTTATTAGTCTAGATTTCTATGTGATGCGCACAGCATACAAGTATAGACTGGATCGCCTGAATTGGAACAAAACATTTCATGTTTGTTTGTTTGAAAATGGTTTGATGGTGCTACTCGCAAGTAGGCTAAGACGTAGATTTGCCACCCTCAGGTGGGCTTAGAAAACATGATTTTGCCACTATCTAGTGGGCTTAAAACTCACAGTTGATGAATTGTTTCAATCCAAATAACCCAACCTTCACCCACAGGCATTCAAGCAGTTATATCACATAAGCATATAGCCTCATGGTAAGCATGCTATTCATGGCAATCACTCACACGCATGCAAGGATGCTAAAGCATAAAAACTTACCGAGTACTCGAAGCCAAAACAGAAACTATGTTAGAAATCCATGCATGATCCTAACTATACAGAAGTGCCTAATGCAACACATGCAAAAATGCAACCATAGCAGGCTCGGCTATTCTAAACATGGCATATGAAATGCTACAGCTAACATGTATTCAACTTGGAATTGAAAATACAATGCAGCTAGTATGATGCGCCGAGCCTGGTGCATGCAAAACAGATGAATGAATGCAAACATGCTATCATACTGTATGCTAATTGAAACATGCGCTAATCTAACCATCATAAGCTGGTAAATAAAAGGGAGAAAGACGTGGGGTTAGAAGACATACATCACACACACGCACACTTATTATAACATTGCCCTCGCGCAGAAGGTCCGAATAAATAATACAGTCCTGAATAAATATTACAGTCCAAATAATTACAAAACCTTAATTAATTAACAAATTAACTAAGAAAACAATAAACTGGCATGCAAGCCAGGGACTGCCTCGACTCCGCTCTGGATGATGAATGGTTCATGCTTGGGTTGATTGGCTCGGAAATCCACTGCGATGCCCCAATTAGCCTCTGTTTACGATTGATGCCGGAATGCTGTGCAAGGCCTTTGAAAGGCTACTGATTCTTGATTTGCTGCAACAGAGAGCAGGAAAAGGGCATGGCAATGTATTTTCACAAATGTATGCCTTTCTCGATCCTCGTGCCACCAATCACGCATATCGATGCATGATGGCCGAGGAGTCGAATTGCACGACTCAATATGAAATGAATGCACATATAGACACAACAAAACCTAAACTCCATCATGGATAATCCGGAGTGTCGGTGACTGGGAATTGAGACACGTTCCGTCACTCGAAGTACGAAACGTCCCTCGTTTCCCGTGCTCGGGCTAACTCTTATCCCAAGCACAATGCAATATGCATGACATGCATGAATGCAACTAAAATACAACCTTGCATACACAACGCTATGAAATGAAATGGCATACACGATGCACGAGATAACATGGCATACACAATGCACTAACATACAACCTAGCATACACAATGCTATGAAATGAAATGGCATACACAATGCAATATGGGCTTACACCAACATGAGTGGACCTCAGCTACACTCACATAAGAGGCCATGAGATGAAAATGAGACACTCGAAATGCGTGCACACATGCACGCAAACCGAGGACCGAACCTAAGGCACAAATGCCACTCTAACAAAGCATGGCAAGGTATGAAACATGATATGCAAACATGCAAATTTTAGTACCAAAATATGATGCAAAACAGCCCCAAAACATGGAAACATGGCACCCGATGCATGGAATGAACCCGAAATACAAAACTAGGCATATGCAATGACCTATAGCTATGCAAAGCATGCATTATTTGAACATGAAGCGTGAAAAAAGAATCAAGACAGTCCCAAAACAAGCATATTTACAGTTTTAAGTAAGGCCAAACAATGGACACAAATAGGACTAAGCTAGCATGCAAAAATAGCCCTAAAAGAGAGATAATGAAGCAAGTAGAAGCTGCTGGCCCTAAATGGCCAAGAGCCCTTCAAAAAAGTTGAAGAGGGGCTCAAAATGAAGCACTTTACAGTTTACAACAAGCCACAGATCTAAACACAAACAGGCCTAAAACATTGTGCAAGAAATGGGCCAAAAGGGAGACAAAGAAGCAAGTGATGGTTGATGGCCTCAAACAGAGGAGGGCCCTTCAACAAAGTTGAAGAGGGGCCTAAAATATGGTATTTTACAGTTAGTGACCAAACCCAAAACAGTGCACATGCAAGCTCAAAGTACTATGCAAAATAAGGCCTAAAAAGTGGTTTAAACACAAAGAGCAAAAAGGGAGTCTCAAACAGCAAAGGACCCTTGATCAAACATGAAGGGGTCAAAATAAGGCTATTTACAGTTAGGGTCGGAGCCCAAAAATATAAGCACAAGGGGGTAACAAAACATGCAAAAATGAGGCCCAAAAGAGGGATAAAGAGGCAAGTGACAAAAGGAAGCCTCAAACAGTGAAGAGCCCTTCAACAATGTTGAAGAAGGGCTCAAAATAAGCCACTTCACAGTTTATAACCAAGCTCGAAATAGTTTACAAATACGTCAAAAATACTATGCAAGAAAGAGGCATACAAGAGAGGTAAAGAAGCAAGTGTTAAAAGGAAGCCTCAAACAGGGAGAGGCCCTTAAACAAACATGAAAAGGAGCTCAAAATAATGCTATTTTCAGTTAGGGTCGGAGCCCAAAAATGGAAGCAAGTATAGCTTAGATTGTATGCAAAAATAAGGCCAAAAAGAGGAGAAGAAAACTTGCCCTTGAAGACCAAGTCTTTGACAACTCTTTGACCAAGTTTGGTGGCTCCTTAGCTCTGGAAAATAGCTCCAAATGGCTGGAATGGATGGTGGTGGTGTGGTGCTAGGTGGTGGTGTAGGAATGGTGTAGGGTTTGGAAGGTTTTGGTGCTTGGAAGAGAATGAGAGGGAGATACAATATAGGAGGCTTAGAGCAAAATTTGTAACCCTCAGATGGATGCTGGAGGTGTTGTTATATAGGCAAAAGAGGGGGAAAAAAAGGGGGGGGGGAAATGAATTCAAGTTTCCCCCCAAAAGTGCAGCCCCCCAGATACACAATCTGGGGGGAAACAAAATTCATATCTGTAATGTACCTGGAGAGAGGATCAAGGCCGGTTGGTTTGCTAGGGTTTAGGTGGCCGGCCGGCTCTCCCCATGGCCGGCCGGCCAAGGGTCAAAAGGGTCAATCATGATTAGTGGTCGGCCACCCCAGAAAGAGGGCCTCCCATGTGTGCACAACACAACCATGTGGTCAAAAACTGGAGAAAGTGAACCAGGAGAGAGAAAATGTCACTTTTATGAGGGGTTCAAAAGGGTCACACGGAATTACTGGCCAACCATGTGATATTGGTGGCCTCCCAGGTGTGTACAACACAAATATGTGGTTTGGGGCAAGAAAAAGTGGCCTTAGGGTGGTCAACATTGGCTTTCAAGTGAGAAAAACGGGTGACGGAGGGCGATGGAGGAATAAAACTGGTTGTCAGAACAATTACTGGCCTCCCACCCTTCTACGACCTTCTTAACAACGAAACAGAGGTCCCTACCAAAAATGAACCCAAACCGATGCAAAATGGAGGTTTGGGGGCCGAAATGCGCAGCCCGAGGCCCTGAAAACTGACTGTTAGGCACCGGAAGTGGTGTTCGACCACGAAGTTGGTTTTTCGAGCCACAGTGTCCCTCAAAATGGAGCAAATAAGATGCATGCCAAAAACCGGAGCAAACGGAGGTGGTTAAGCGGTCCCGAACCGAGGCACACGACCAACGGCTCCGAAAAATCAAAAATCGGGCTCCAAACGGGCAAAATGGCCTACGACCACGAAACGTAGCCTACGGCCACTGAGAGATGATCTACGAGACCTCTCCCTCCCTTCGGGAAGAGAAAGTAGAGAAAATAGAGCCTGGTTCGCAAACTGAGGCAAAGCGTGAAAGAGTCCGGAAGTACGGAGGCAAGGCTCGCAGCCGAGACTCTGAAACCTTTGAACGAGCACGATATGCAACATCACCAAGCGCTTAATCGGTGACGTCTGAGTCTTAAGGTCGGTCAAAAATGGGGTGTCTACAGTTGGTGGTACACACAGTACAGGGTAGCATCATGTGAGAGAGGGAGATTACTTGGAAGAGGTCGAGGCTCGAGGGGTTTGAGATACCCTTTTTAGCGAGGATTTGAAGTGCCTTAGACAAAGGCATGTAGAGGGCGTGAAAGACCCTGCGACCTCGGGGCAGATACTTCGAGGTCTGCGTGCTTTTGCTGGACGCACTTGAAAAAGGATCGGCAGGTGCTGCCTTGGCTCTCCGATCTTTTCCAGGTGTAGGGTTAGGATTGGCAGGCAAAGTTCCGGTGCGACGGTCCCTATCCTGATTTTTCCCCCGGCCTGAACTGCTCTCGGCCTGAGTGGGAAAGACGTCATCTACAGTCTTAGCCACAACCGCAAGTATTTGCTACTTATTCAACCCCTTGGCTTTTAGAGCCTCAGCAGCTTGCTGGAGTTGTTCATAGGGATTAGTGTCCACCTTCATCTTGTTCTTTCCACTAGCCTCAGCTTGGCAAAAGGTTTGGGTTACTTGGTCAGAGTGGAGCCTTGTTGTCGGCATGTCATTATCGGAGCTGGAGACAGCTTCAGGTTGGCTGAGCTCGA
Source organism: Camellia sinensis (assembly GCF_055761805.1). Classification (NCBI taxonomy): domain Eukaryota; kingdom Viridiplantae; phylum Streptophyta; class Magnoliopsida; order Ericales; family Theaceae; genus Camellia; species Camellia sinensis. The sequence continues at coordinate 114,342,543 of NC_138969.1, read as the reverse complement.
TCACAATTCGCCCCAGCAGTAGGGGCTCCTGTGGTATGAAATTCCTGGCATACGGTGTAGTTAGTGGCGAAGCCGACATCCCATAGGCGAGATCAGCCACAGACCTCTGAAGGTCACCAATCATTCCCATCAACTCAAATGTTGTGGGTTCATAAGCTTGAAACAACTGGGGTTCCCAAATCGGGCGCGCGGCAGGCGACCTGGGCGGGTGTGGTATTTCAGCGTCGATTTCACCCTGTAAGATGATTCCTTGATCGAATACGGCTTCCATAACCACAATTTCCTCTGAATTTTGTGTCATCATAAATCCGCTGAACTGAACGGAGGTGAGGTGACTGGTGACTGACGGATCTGATGAACCGGTGAGTCTTTTCCTACCTTGCCTCAGCAAAGGAGAACACTGGTTGCTTTGAACTAAATCTCTGAACTGAAAGAGAAAACAAGCAGCATCTCAGCCCAATCAATACATAGCTGAATAACTGTATTCGACCACTGATCACTGTTCCCCAAATTACTGTCCCAAAACTGAATCTGATACCCGCAGATAACTGATTCCCAAAATACCGATACTGGTGCCCGCAGGCCGGATGCCTAAACTTGCAAACTGATACATGTTTTCCGGTAGGGACGCACTCTAAAAGCACATAACAAACAAGTGAGAGCCAAAACACCCCTACGTTGGGGTAGGGTTTCCCTGTCCTATTTTGTCAGGAGCTAGGGTTTCACTACGCACGTAGTGGTTTCAAACAACCTATAATCGGGTAAGCAACCTGTCCTATCTTGGAATGATCATTATGGATTCCGAATATTCACTAGGTCGAATGGTCAAAAGGGTGCCCTGGTAAAAACCGGGGTTTGTGTTCCCGTCGTGGCAGAGCCCGCAACTGGTCAGCCTTATGGCACGCTTCTCGAAGTGAGCCTCCGGCAAACCGTTCAGGAATAGCATACGGCAAACACGGTGTCCTAGGCGCACCAATGCAAAATGCAATGCAAAGAAACACATAAGTTTAATCAAAACAAGATATCATGAGTTCGAGTCAAGTTCTCTAACTCCCCAGCAGAGTCGCCAGAAACTGTAGATGTCCCTGAACGTCCAGGGAGGGAAATCCCGCCCGTTTTGTTCATATGGGCTCACTACAGTTCAGGACTCAATGTCACGGTCCTGTATCTAATCTCGCAGAGTGCAATGCAAGACCGATGAAATCATCAAAGAGTCCAAATCCGACAAATCATTTTTGAAAATAGATTTTTTGAAAGAAGTGCCGAACATGGACTGCTTTTCCAGATACAGAGTCGCCACCTAAATATTTATTTTGGGGGAATTTAGGAAATCCTGACTCGTTGCCTAAGGCCACGTGTCCGTCGTCACCAAAGTTGCCTCGGCTCGGGAACTTGGGTACGATTGGGGAAAGTCACTTCGTGAGCACCCCCGCTCGCCCGATCAAAGATCGGCCTCTACTAACCATGATATCTAGTTTTGAAAATATTATGCGTTTTTATTTCGGTTATTAGCCTAGATTTACTATGTGATGCGCACAGCATACAAGTATAGACTGGATCGCCTGAATTGGAACGAAACATCTCATATTTGTTTTGAAAATGGTTTGATGGTGCTACGCGCAAGTATGCTAAGATGTGAATTTGCCACTCTCGGATGGGCTTAGAAAACATGATTTTGCCACTATTTAGTGGGCTTAAAACTCACAATTAATGAATTGTTCCAATTCGAATAACCCAACCTTCACCCACAGGCATTCAGGCAGTTATATCACATAAGCAATTAGCTTCAAGGTAAGCATGCTATCATGGCAGTCACTCACACGCATACAAGGATGCTAAAGCATAAACGCTTACCGAGTACTCCAGGCCAAAACAAAAGCTATGTTAGAAATCCATGCATGATCCTAACTATACAGAAATGCCTAATGCAACACATGCAAAAATGCAACTATAATAGACTCGGCTATTCTAAACATGGCATATGATGATGCTACAGGTAACACGTATTCAATTTGAAATTGAAATACAAATGCAGTTAGAATGATGTGCCGAACCCGGTGCATACAATACAGATGAATGAATGCAAACATGCGAGCATAAGTATGCTAATTGAAACATGCCCTAATCTAACCATCATAAGCTGGTAAATAAAAGGGAGAGATACGTGGGGTTGGAAGACATACATCACACGCACGCACATTTATTACAATTGTTCCCTCGCTCAGAGGGTCCGAATAAATAATATACAGTCCGAACAAATAGTATAGTCCGAATAAATACAAAATCCTAATTAATTAACAAATTAATCTAGGAAAGCAGGTAAATTAGCACGTAAATCCATAGACCGCCTCAGCTCTGTTCAAAATGATGAATGATACATGCTTGAGTTGCCTTGCGCGGAAATCCATTGCAATGCCCCGGTTTGCCTCTGTTTGCAATTGTTCTTGGAATATTGTGCAAAGCTCCAGAAGGCTGTTGATTTCTGATTTGCTGTAATAGAGAGCAACAAAGGGGCATGGCAAAGTATTTTCACATATGTATGCATGACTACTCTTTAGGGAGTATAGTCTTCGATCCTCGTGCCACCAATCACGCATCTCGATGCATGATGGCCAAGGAATCGAATTGCACGACTCAATGTGAAATGAATGCACATGAAAACACAACAAGACCTAAACTCCATCATGGGTAATCCGAAGTGTCGGCGACAGGAAATTGAGACACGTTCCGTCACTCGGAGTACGAAACATCCCTCGTTTCTCGTGCTTGGGCTAACTCCTATCCCAAACACGATGCAAATGAGATGGCATACACAATGCGATTAACATACAACCTAGCATACGCAATGCTATGAAATGGCATACACAATGCTCGATGTAACATGGCATACACAATGCTCTAACATGCGACCTAGCATACGCAATGCTACGAACTGAAATGGCATACACAATGCATGATGGACTTACACCAATCATGAGTGGACCTCAGCCACACTCACATCAGTGGCCATGAGATGAAAATGAGACAACCGAAATGCGTGCAGACATGCACACATACCAAGGACCGAACCTAGAGCATCAAATGCCACTCTACCAAAGCATGGCAAGAGATGCAAGATAGCATACGAACATGTGATTTCCAGCACTGAAATATGATATGCAATGGTCCCAAATCATGGAAATATAACACTCTATGCATGAAATAAGCCCCGAAACTCAAAACTAGTCCAATGCATTGAACCACAAGTATACAAAGCGAGCATAATTTGATCATGAAGTACAAAAACAGAGCCAAGGCAGTCCCAAAATATGCACATTTCTAGTTTGAAGCGTGGCCAAAAAATGCTAACGTGATGGACTAAAATAGCATGCAACATTGGCTAGCAAGTATGGTTTACATGGCATGTATATGAAGCGTATGAGAACTCATCAAACCAGCCAAAAAAAGTGAATAAAATATGTCCAAATAACCACTGAAGTGCAACCAATGCATGCAAAAATGATGAGCTCCTTTAGAGGGCCATACAAGGGGTTATTAAGCACATACAAGATAGACATGTAACATGGAAAAATCACCTCTGGAAATAGGTTATGACAGCCCTAAAACCCACCAAATAGGCCCTGAAATTAGTCTCGGAAACATGCAAAGAAAAGCCCCTTTGAAAGGCCTTGAATGGGATTGCTCTATACATGCATCATAGACATAAAATATGACAAAATGGGCTCTTGACAGAGCTTAGGCAGACCTTAAAACCCTCAGAATGAGGCTTGAAACATGACTTCAATGCATGCAAAATAGGGTCCCTTTGGAAGGCCTTTTTTTGGGTGGATACCTTTGGAAGGCCAACAATGCTAGTAAAGAGAATGAGGGGTGAGAGGGTCACCCCTCTATGATTTTGGAGCTCAGAGACACATCAAGGCCACTGAAAATCCACTGGATTTTAGTGGTTAAGAGGCCAAAACAAGGCCAACGCAAATGCTCACATGCATGGCTCAAAGCATGGGGAAATGAAGAATGCAAGGAAGAAAATGACTCCAAATAGAAAAGTGACCTCAATCAAACTTAAAGAGGAGGTCAAAAAAACACTTTCTTCAGTTTAGGTCGAGGTCCAAAAATGCTCACAAATAAGGCTAATATATCATGCAAAATAAGCCCTACAAGAGAGATAAATCATACAAGGGGGTAGCAGACCTCAAACAGAAAAGTACTCTTAAACAAACATGAAGAGGAGCTCAAAATAAGACTATTTTCAGTTTACACCAAGGCTCGAAAATTCTTGCAAATGGAGCTAAAGTATAGAGCAAAATAGTGCAAAAAAGGGGTAAATGAAGACTTACCCATGTAGAGCCGACTTTCAGCAACTTCTGGACCAAGAATGTGACTCCTCAAGCTCTGTAAATGACCTCCAAGATGCTGGAATAGATGGTGGGGGTGGTAGGCTATGAGGTGTAGTGTGAAAAGGCCAAGAATATTAGGGTTTGGAGCTTGGAGAGAAGGTAATGGAGGATGGAGTGTGTATGCCTTAACCAAATGTCTAACCCTTGCAAAATGAGATGGAGGGTTGGTTATATAAAGGGAGAGAAGTAGGGCTTCTTGGAGAAGCCAAGAGAGAGGTTCGAAGCTTCTACAAGAAGCTTGACCAAAGGGGTCAAGCTTCTTGAGGAAGCTAGACCAAAAGGGTCAAGCTCCTCCTACCAACCAAGCAAAGGGGTCAAAACCCCCTTTTAAGGACCAAAACAAGGACAAAACCCTCGGATAGTGGGTCAAGTGCTTCACAGCTGGTACAGCTGTGTTGCACTTGAGAAGAGCAAAAAGCAGAAAGCTGGCCGACCAGCTAAGGTGGCCGGCCGGCCACTCCCCCTGGTCGGCCGACCAGGGGTCAAAAGGGTCAAGCAAAAAAGCTGGTCGGCCTCCCAGATGAGTAGAATACAGCTGTGTGGTGAAAAACTAGAAAATGTGACCTAGGAGAGAGAAAAACTAGCTTTTTAGAGGGGTTCAAAAGGGTCAAGAAGAATTACTGGTTGGCCTACCCATATTGGTGGCCTCCCAGATGAGGACAACACAATGATGGTGTGGAAAACCAGAAATTATGGCTCAAAAGCGAGAAAAACCAGCTTTCTGTCAGAAAAATCGGCTTTTTGAGAGAGAAAAAGAGAAAACTGGTTTTTCAGGGGAAAAGGTGGCCTCCCACCATCCTACTATCTTCTTAACAATGAAAATAGGGTCCCTGCCAAAAATGAACCCTAACCGATGCAAAACGAGAGTTCGGGGGCCAAAACGCGCGGTCTAGGGCCCCGAAAACAGGCTGTTAGGCACCGGAAGTGGCGTATGACCACGAAGGTGGTCTCCCGGGCCACAGTGTCCCTCAAGAGGGAGGTAGCAAGGTGTGTGCCAAAGACCGGAGCAAAAGGAGGTAGTTAAGCGATCCCGAATCGAGGCATACGGCCGACGGCTCCGAAAACCGGAAACTAGGCTCCAAACAGGAAAAATGGCCTACGACCACGAAACGTAGCCTACGGCCACCAAGAGATGGTCTACGAGACCTCTCCCTCCCTTCGGGAATAGAAAACAGAGAAAACAGGACCTGGTTCGCAAACCGAGGCAAAGCCCAAAAGAGCTCCGAAGTCCGGAGGCAAGGCTAGCAGCCGAGACTCCGCAACCTCAGAATGAGCACAATATGCAACATCACCGAGCGCTCAGTTGGTGACGTCTGAGTCTTAAGGTCGGTCAAAAATGGGATGTCTACACCCGTTCGGGGGGGGGGGCAAAGTTGCGAAATGACCACCAAAACTGCTAAAACTTGGCACGGGCAGCTTGGTCAAGCCTAAATAGACTTGTAGGAACAAACGGGACCTCGATTGGATTTTCGATTAGAAAATTAGAAGGAAAATTTGTAAAACACAAGACGTAAAAGGCTCGTTCAGGGATCAAAATTGCGAAATGAGCACCCAAATCACCGAAACTTGGCACAGACAGCTTATTCAGGCCTAAATAGATTCGTAGGAACAAACGAGATCTCGATTGGATTTTCGATTAAAAAATTAAAAAAAAATTATAAAACATAAAACTTAAAAGGCCCGTTCCCACCTCTGGGGTGATTAGGTGGGAGCTTCTCTCTCTAAAACTTAGAGAGAGAAAGCTTCCCTATTAGTAACCCCTTCTGGTTTTCTTGGTTGTATCGTCATGGGTTGCATCCAAGGTGGTTCCCAGGTCCTGTAAACTTCTCTTCCTTGAGGGTAGTTGTTGACTCCGGCATAGGCCCACATTGGTTTCTGGAACCCAGTGTTGCTGTTGTTGTTACACTGTGCGGTGGCTACTGTGTGGCCATGGGTGCCTTATGGTTCATCGTTGGTGTGTTACGGGCTCTAGTGTCTGGTCCATAACAAGTGGCTTTTGTTTTTCACCGGAGATGCCAGGCCTGTCGGTCTCTCTTGCGTGTGCCGCTAAGCTGGGGAACGCCGTGTTGGCTGTTTGTGTGGTAGTGGTGGAAGTTTGTCTCCGCTACTGGTTCCTCGTCGGAGTTACTTGGTTTGAATGATTGTGCTCTATGTGATGAAGGTCGGCCATGGCTGCTTGCAGTGGCGACGTTGTTTAAAATGGTGTTCGTTGTGGTCCCAGAAATGCTCTCTGTTCTGGGTTGTGCTTCTACGCTGGTTTGTGGAATATCCAGTGGGGCGTCATGGGTTACTTCGTAAGCTTGGCTTAACGAAGGTTGGTGTGTAGTTGTTCAGTTCATGAGTTGCTGCCGTGAGGTGAAGAGTAATACGCCGGCGAGTATCCATTGCGAGCATTGGCCTAGTTTTATGCCCTAGTTTTTTTTTTTTTAGGCTGCTCGTCGGAGTTGCTGAGCGGTTTCCATGGTGGTTTTGAGCTTTATGGCGTGCAAGGAAGATTGTAGATGATAGGTGCATTCACGCGGTCGATGAGTGTATTGGGTGCGGATTGTGGTGATAGCTCCTGAAGCCTGCTGCTGTGTGTGACGACGATGCCTATCTCACTCTCTGTCCAAGCTAGTTCCTCACCAACTGATGTTGTGTATGCATTGGTTAATGGGATCACGTGGAGGAGGTGATGTCAAGCTTCATTTTGGTGAGTCCGGATCCTCTCCTTGAGGAGGGTCCTTCATTCCCTGCTTGCAACGGCTCAGATGAGCCGTTGGTCATCCAACGGCTGAGATTATAAAAAAAAAAAATCAAAAATGAAATTTCGGACATCTCCCGCCCAAGACAAAACACACAACTCTCAACGCCCAAAACACAGCTCACACAGCCTACACTCACCCATTCCCTCCGTCGAACCCACCCTCACCGACGACCCAATACCGGCGGCGACCCACTATCGACGTCGTTGCAAATCCGACGACGGTAACCCAGTCTCAAATCCGGACTCATGCAACACACCCACCGAGCCATCACACTGTTCTGCAAAATCGATAATAATTATAAGCCGATCTTTGTCACCATTATAATCGAGAAATCGTAGCCATAGATTCCTAATCCTGTCTCTATATATATATAGGTGTATGAGTGACCATTGATCTCTCTTGCTCCTCTTCTCTGTTTTTAGACCAAGAACTCTGCAAAAGGGTTTTGTGGAAAGGTGAGTTGTGGATAGAAGATTTATGTCGGCAGAGTCTGAATCGGCGTTGATTGGGGCTCAGTTGAAGCTCTAGATTTCATTCACTTCTGTGTTCTTCGCTTTGTGCTTGCAACAACTCTGCTGTCTTTACCAGCAGAGAACCAATCTCTGTTCCCAACTGTTTCGATGCGTTTGAGGCCAAAGAGGTACAATTTTTTTTTAAACCTTTTTTTTTTTTGCATATGTTTCAAGCTTTTGTGTGTTTTTTGATGGTTTTGTGGACTGATCTGAACTGGGTTTTTGTGTTTGTGATTTGCAGGACTTGTTCTGGAGTAGAGTGTTTTGGGGGTTTTCACATAAAACGAAGAGAATCCGAATAATCTGTTACGATCCGTATGCAACAGATTCGCTGTTTATGGATGATTTTGGACATCTGTTTGATGATTTTGGGAGTCTTGATGATCTTCAAATCTTTGGGTTTGAAGAGAATGAACCAAGTGATCTTCCTGATTTTGATTTTGAGCTTGGAAATGAAGAGTTTGCTTGGATGGATGGACCCCTCAATATAGCATGCCTATAAGTTTTGCAGCTAATAGAAATGAGTGTTGGTATTATGATTATATTATATAGTTTTAGGGAGAGAAATGCACATATCAAGAACATTTGATTAAGTTCTTGAGAGTGGTTTTGTTTATTTGTTTGTTTGTTTGTTTATTAATATAGAAAGAGATGAGTGAGCTTGATTCATTTGATTTTTCATGTGCTATTAAAACAAATTCTTTAATATTAATATAATTCTGGTTCTGCTGGTATGCTTCTGATCTGGTATGAATTCTGGTAAATTCTAATTCTGGTTCTGGTTCTGTAGATGGACATGATTTTGCAATGGTTCTGCAATGGTTACAGTTTATCTATATTTTGCAATGGTTTTGCAATGGTTACAGATTATGTCCAGTTTTGTGATCAAATTTTGTGCCCATAGAGAATTGGAATTAAAAATCTGGAAACTTGGTTGCTGGTTGTGTTATTCAGATGCTGCTAACCATTCACAAATTAAACCAGAAAGCAAGCAAAAGGCCATTTTGATTAATAATAATAAAAATAAAAAATAAAAAAAAAGTAATTACAAGAGTAACACATTCTCATACTCTCTGTGTTCAACTACATATAATCCAAAAATATACAGAACTTGATTAATCATTTTGTCCATTTTGATTAGTGATCAAGGAGAATTAGAAGAAAAAATATACACTGCCAATTGATCCAATTGATTGTTCGAACCACTCACAACAGAGGAAGGAAAAAGAAAAAAAAAAAACAAAACAAAAAACAAAACAAAAAAAGTGGGTTTATTTTCTTTTGCTCTGTTTTTCCTTGTTTCTTTGGTTTTTTTTTACTTTTCCCCTTCCAAATTCTCAGCAAGAAATTGGAACATCACACTCACATATTCTACAAGAAAATCATTTGCAGAATATCAAGAAAAGCTAAAACAATGTATCAATAGAAACTAACAAAAATTGAACACACAACCACCTTAACTAGCACTGGTGCAACAAGAATTGAACAGTCATATATGTTGCAACAAGAATTCAGCATTTATAAACAACAAATTCAGTACAATTTCAGTGTGAATACAAGCTATAACACACATTTCAGCCCAATTTCAGCAACTATAAACAAAAAACAATTTCAGCAAACATTTAACCCTCATACATGTTCACACAAAAATAAGAACAAATTCAAGCTCTTTTATGTTCGCAACAGATGCACAGCAGCAGCAACAGATGGACAGTAGTTTCAGACAGTGTTCAACCCCATTTCTGCCCGCGACATCTCGGCCTTTGCAAAGACAGTGTTCAACACTCTCGCCTTTCAGACCCGTGGAGAAGGGCTGCAACGGCTGAGATCAGCAGTTTCAGACAGTGTTCAAGCTCTTTTATCTCTGCACCCATTTCAGCAGCAAGAAAGACTCCCCAATAAGGACAGAGAGAATGAGGGCAAAGCAATGGGTTAGGTTTGGGGAGTGGGTCGCCGTCGAGAGGGTCGCCGGTGAGACGGGTTCAATGAGGTGTAGGAGACGAGCGTGAAAGCTGTGTGTTTGCGAAGCAGATAGATAAAAGATTCACCTCGATCGGTTAGGTTGGGTTTCACGAGTGGGTCGTCGGCGTTGGGAGTGGGTCGCCGTCAAGCTTGGGTTTCCGTTGGGAGTAGGTCGCTGGTGAAGGTGGGTTCTGTGGAGGAGAAGAAGTGCGTGTATAACCTATACAGCTTTGGGTTTGGCTGAGTTTGTTTGGGCGGGAATGTTTGAAATTTCATTTTTTTTTTTTAATCTGAACCGTTGGATGTCCAACGGCTCATCTGAGCCGTTGCCAGTAGGGAATGAAGGAGAGTGCCTCAAGGAGAGGATCCGGACTCCATTTTGGTTGGTAAAAAGCTTTTGTTAAGTGGTCCAATTATATTTATATATATATATATAGTGATATATTGCATGTCTTTTGGATGGAGTGATGTAGTTGCACTGCACACATGGGCTACATTATCCGAGAGCAATACACAGGAAAGTGGTGCACGTGGGTTGTTCTTGGCCCACGGTTTTAGGTTAAACCAGCAATGGTTTTGTGGCAAAAGGTTATAAATATTTATTTTGTGTTGCATGTGGTGTAAAAAGAGTGGGCCAATTTTTGGTTGGGTTCTTTTTGGTCGGTTAGGATTATATGGGCTCATTTTTTAATCATGGACTTCAAATATATATTTTTAAGTGGGCTCACAAATTTTTACCATGGCACAACAGTATATGGTTTATAGCGGTTTATTTATGCTGATTGATTACATGGTCATCATGTGACTCTATATGACATTGGTAGTGAGCCATCTCTACCAAGAGTGATTGAGTGGTCGTTGCTATGGGAATTTGTGATTCGATGGCTAGTTGAGTTAGGGGCTGAGAGATGAGCGGCCTACTGATTTTTTCTGGTTACTTCTTGTCTTCACGTGACCCATCCTGATTGATCGTCAGCCACTCCCAACATGGAATGAAAGGGACACTACCGTGGGGATTGAGGCTTGTGGTCAGCTTAGGAAGGAGCTGGGGGATGTGGGGGTTATTCTCATGATGGGATCGCTGTCGATTTTGTCTGTTGATGTGGTGGTTAATGGTTTTTACTACACTTCTTAAGACGTTGATTATGGTGATTGACTATGTAGGTTTCATGTGACTCCGTCGGGATCTTTTCATAGGATAGATCTTTTCCTTCGTCATGGCTTTGGTTAAGTGGCTAGGATGTCACGGCTATGAGAAGCGAGATGCTTATTGGGTTCCATGTTTTCATTCGAGGTAGAGACTAGGAGCAAGCGCGGGCGGTTATCATTTTTTCAACTGGTTTTTTGGGTGTTTAGTTTAGTTACATTTGTATTGTGCGTATGTCTATTATGTTTTATGAGCTTCTGGCGTGTATATGTTTATTTGCCCATATATCCACCACAAGTTTCCATCTATTATGTCTGATGGTAGGGTTTACTTGGGGACAAAAAGGATATATGGGCAAAGTAGGGGTTCTTGTATTTTCTGTTCTTTCGCTTTTGCGGGGGTGGTTTTTTTTCTTGCAGTGGTAGTTTTATGTGGCTATTTTGTTGTCGTTTTTATTTGTTGTAGGGCGTACTTGGGGTATGCCCCTTGTAAACTTGTATATTTTATTGTCTTTTATTTTATGACTTACTCACCAAAAAAAAAAAAAAGGCTCGTTCGGGGGCTGAAATTGCGAAATGAGCATCGAAACCACCGAAACTTGGCACGGACAGCTTGTTCAAGCCTAAATAAACTTGTTGGAACAAATGGGACCTCAATTAGATTTCCAGTTAGAAAATTAGACTGAAAATTGTAAAAAACAAGACTTAAAAGGCTCGTTTGGGGGCCGAAATTGCGAAATAACCACCAAAACTTGGCACGGGCAGTTTGCTCAAGCCTAAATAGACTTGTAGGAACAAACGAGACCTCGATTGGATTTCTGGTTGGAAAATTTGAAGAAAAAATGTAAAAATCAAGACTTAAAAGGCCCGTTTGGAGGTCGAAATTGCGAAATGACCATTGAAACCACTGAAACTTGGCACAGACGGCTTGTTCAAGCATAAATAAACTTGTATGAGCAAACAACACCCGATTGGACTTCTCGTTACAAAATTAAAATTAACATTGTGAAATTCATATCGAGGTTTTTTTTTTTTTTTTGTCAATCTAATATATATATTTTTTTCATGTGACAGATTGTCAATGGTGGAAAATAGTTCAGGCTACATCAGAAGATTTGATTTTATGTTTTTGGAAATATTTTGACATAGGATTTTTGGTAAATGATTTATGAATTACATGTTTAGCATCAAAATATTTGGTGTTGTGTTTTTACAAATATTTTGACATAGGATTTTGGTAAATGACTTGTTGGTTAAATGTTTAGCATCAAAATATTTGGTTTTATGTTATTGAAAATATTTTGACATAAGATTTGGAAATGTATTTGTGGGTTTGATGTTAATAGTTTGTAAGTACTTTGGTGTGAATGTTTTAGATTGTCAGAGAATTGTAATTATTTTGGGTTGTTTAATAGCTATTAATCTTGAATTATTATGAATGTCTCGCACAAGTATATTATTATTTACATTACATTTGTGTATATATTCTGTAGAGAAAAATAAGTGTTTTGGATTATTTTGAACAGGAAAACTATTAAAATCAAAATTTGTGCAGTGAATTTTTAGTGACAGGTGGTATTTTGGTCGCTGTTAATATATTTGGCGACAACATAAAGTTCGTGGTTATTCCAAAAACTTTTAGCAAACAAAAGTTTTTAGCGACCAAATTAATTTTGTTGCTAAATAGTACTTTTGCCGATGCATTTATTTGTCGCTAAAACTACATAGTCTATCTAAATTTTAACCTTTTAGCGACAAAAAATATATGATTTTTGGCGACCATTTTTGTTTGCCGCTAAATGTCTATATACGGTGACAATTTATGATTTTGTCGCCAATACTTTTGGTGACAGGCCTTTGGTGACCAATTGTGTACTTGTCACTGATTCTTTTGGAGACGAATTGGTCGCCAAATGTGTTTTTTGTTGTAGTGGTTAATGCATAAGGCAACGTCATATTATGACCAGTCATTGAAAGTCATTCACTTTCAACGGCATGCTATTAAAACTTTTAGCCACGCATCTTAAACGTCATGCTTAATTTTTCTACAACTACTTTTGCACGACATTAACTCAAGAGACAAACCACGATGCTCATTGCTAGTCATTAAATATTTAATACAACGGCCTATTCTACCCATCGTAGAATATGTTTAGTTTTTTTTTTTTTTTTTATAATTCAACCGGTTCTATTTCACTTGTTCTGTACAATCTAAAACAAATATTACAAACAAGTTTCACACACACACACACACATATATATAAGTATCAATCAACCATCAAATTATCATTTCAAACATCAAAAAAACTATTATAAGTTTCGAACATCCAAAAATTGTCTGTACATTCCAAATCATCCAAAAACTATGTTTCTAAACATCAAAATTTGTCCTCACTTCAAAACCGTCCAAAAAGTTCTAAATCATCCCACACACACAAAAAAAAAAAAAAAAAAAAAAAAAAAAAAAAAAAAACCACCCTATCTTCCGGTTCTAAACGGTACAAAATTTACCCAAATATTTTCTTACGAGTGCACTATCATGAGTTGATTCAATTGCATCAACACTTGACTTGCAAAGGAACAAATTATATTTATAGATACATACTCTTTGGGATGTAAAGCCATTGCTCACACATATTTCTTATGGTGTGTAAGGGTTGTCGTTGTTTTACCTGCCAAGCAAAAATCAATTGCTATCATTATAAACTAAAAAGAGAAAAGAAACACACAACAAAGCACAAAAAATAAAAACCAAAATATTGATTACTAAATCTAAGATCCCAGAACTTTATCGTTGTATCATGAGAGCCAATTAATTACAACTTGTGGATCTTAAAACAAACATTTTACAATGAGGCTTGATCACAAGAAAAGGACTTCCTTGCTATAAATAGATGTTATAATGCACGAACTATACAGCATAACCTTTTTCTACTTTGTCATACCAGAGAGCTCAAATCATTGTTGGAGACCAAGGCTCTCTCTCTCTCTCTCTAATATATATATATATATTTTCAACATTGAGAGGAAAGGGCCCAGTCTCTCTCTACTTTCATGTTGATCACCAACAGATGTATATTTTTGTATTGTGTCCTTTCACATAAATTATCAGATCACCCTACCCTTCTGGCATCTCTGACATGAGTAAAAAGTATAATATATCTAATAGATGAAGAAAAATATTCTAATGTCGAAGCCACTCAAAAATTTTATACAGTTTCTCTTCCATAAGATTCTGTCACAATTTTATTTAGTCTAGAGGTACAAAATAGTTTTTAAGCAGCACATGCAATTTTATTTCAGAAGGAACTAATACATTTAGAATAACTCAACATACGTGCTAACAGCTATCAACTTATAGAATGGAGTCCTCATAATTCCAACTAGGCACACACAAAATCTAAAAATATTTTTAAATTCTTTATGATTACACCTTCTTAGCTCATACGCAATTATCTTCAAGTTAACTCTCTTTTCACAACCACCATTATTCCAAAAGTTTATTTACCCATAAGCGGCAAGCTTCATTTTACCAAACTATTAATGCTTCCCTTGTAATCAACGTAATAAAGAATCACTATATATACAAACTTCAGCCTAAATCACTAGAATCCCACTTTCAAGATATGATTTGTGGTCATGGACACACAAATGTCATAGACACAAGGCACCATACTTGTCAAGTCCATATTGTCTCAAAATGGTAGCAGGCTTACGTATGAATTGCAATGACAACCATATGTATTTAACTTTTATTTTTCATCTGGAAAACCTAAAGTAAACAATCACAATCAAGAAAACAATACTGAAACCTTTTGTAAACATCGGATAGGTATTGATGTATTTGACAAACTAATCATTGCCATGAAAGTGTCCTACATATATCTTATGAAATTTTCGATAAGAAAACTAGTAAAAACTGTTAAAAATTATTATATGGTCTAAATTTAATCAAAATAACTCTACACATTGCAAAAATAATATCATAAGAAAAGAGGAAAAAAACAAAGCAAAAAAAATAAAAAATAGAACTGTGCCTATTTTAATTTAAACCATCATTTCTCCTCCACCACAGAAAAGGTTTTGCCTACCGTAGGTTGAGTAAAAACTGAGCAAACGGTGTTCTCATACCCAGACAGTGCATGAATTTGCATCTTGCTACGGATATCCCAGACCTGAAAGCATGATGTATCATCCAAGTAAGAGAATAATCTTTCTAGATTAAATTCAAATTTTATATATATATGCACTTTAGGCAGAGATTGAAATACTACAGAAGTAACATTGTGTGCTGTAACTTATATGTGGTAATGAATCATACTCGGCAGATAGTCACGACCCCCAGTGAGCAGAATGTCAATAGTCGGATGAAGAGCCCAGCAATAAACTCCACTTAAATGACCTCAGTTTAAGACCAAGCCAATCAAGCTCTAATTGTTTGATATATCTAAAGTACTATTGCCTATGAAAGTTCATTTTATTTCTAGTTTCCTCTATTTTCTCAGCAAACAGACAACAACTATGCAACAAGTATATAACTCAATTTAAGATAGTTTCTGAAATTTGAATGCAAAATTGACAAAGTCTAGTTGGAAAGTGTGGAGTGGGTTACGACGAGAGATGCAGATGTTAGTAACTTTCCTTCAAATCTCTAGTTATGCCAAATTACAACAATGATTGAATGTTATTGTCCTAGTTTGTTTTTCTTAGCCTAAAAGCAAGTCACATACAAAACAAAGCATGTCTTAAAAATTGGATCAAGCAAGATCAAATTAACTCCACAATCCAACAAGATCCAGCTATTAGGATGGCATAATAGCTTTACTATAAGATTTTCTTTTCAATTCTGCTAATATTCATTGATCACGTAAGATGTTAGAAGTCAACAACATACTTCCATTCTATAGATCACATCATATTCAACTTCTCTATCCTTTTCAATAATTGAACTCAGGTAATGAAAATATTCAATCTTTGTTGTCTTTTAGTTTCAATCCTCACTTCTCGATTATTTTTACTCGTATTGTTACTAAAACTACATTCCATACATTCAATTTTAGTGCCACTAATTTTACTCAAGCTCTTCTCTCCATATTTCTATATTCTTACAAGAATAATCACAAAACTTAAAACATCATGACCATAAAACCAATTAGAATCAATCAATTAACTTTGGTACCAATATCATCAAAATTGTATAGTGCACAACTGCACATACACATGTAGTCCTAGCAAGGGATATATTTTAAAGATCAAGTATCAGATAAATCCATAAATTCTATTTGAATTAAAATCAATTCAAGTACTCATTAGAAAATCCCATAATTACACAACCAAAACTAAAAATTTTAGAATAACTGAGAAGGAAGTAAGGTATTGAAAACTGATCAATTAGGATTTGGATTAGATCAATTGCTCTAGGGATCTAGAATTGGGAAAAGCCCTGCTCCGGCGGCACCTCTTGGTGGCGAAAACCCTAAAAACTTCTACAAATTGGACCGAATACTAATCGAACACAGAAAATACAAACACACCGTAGAATAATCAGTCAGATCGTCCCCTTGCAAGCCTCTGTGGCTCATCTTCTGGACAATTCTGGCAGGAACAAAGGGAAGTTTCGTGACGGCCTTTCCTTCGAAGAGAGAGTTCAAGAGGGCGAGAGCAACGACAGCGCTAGATTTGAACTTGAAGAGGGAGAGATCGTGGTTGGACTCAACGCGATAGATCTTCTTGGTCTTGGACTTCTTGATGTTGAGCTTGGAAGGGTTAGAGTCCGTCTTCATGGTCTTGAGCTTCTTTGAAGCTTTGTCGATGGAAAATTTGATGGACTTGTAAGAGGTTGTTCGGTAGATTAGAACCCATGAGATTGCCTCGCAGACTATGGTAGTGTAGACGAAGATTCTAACAACGATTAGGTTGTCGAAATAATGGAAATTGGAAAAGAAAGTGCTCGCCATTGTCGAGAGAGAGAGAGAGAGAGAGAGAGAGAGAGCGAGAGATGTGTTAGGGCTTGATAATTCTTTGAGGCAAATTGAGAGGTCTAACAGTTTTTTTTGGTGTTGAATGGTGGCCTAGGGTTTGTGCTTATGTGAGTGTGAATGTGAATGTCAGAGAGACAAAGAAATAGACGAAGACTTAAAGAGAGAGAGAGAGAGAGAGAGAAATAGAGGATGTTGGGGCTGAAGATTTATGGTTTTGATTATTATTATTTTTAATTTTTTTTTTGGTGTTTGGCACTGAAATTTCATTTTGGTGCTATTTTTTTTTTCAATCGTGCCTTTCACGATAGCAATTACGTGTCATGGAAAGTGCAATATTTTAAATGACAGGTTTTTGTGTGTCATGAAAAGTGTAATTTTTAACGACTAGCTTTTTGTGCGTCGTGAAATATTCAATATTTTTAATGACTGGTGAACGCGTGTCGTGTATAGTTAATGTATTAATGGCATGCCATATGCATGCCATAGAAAGTTTTATTATTTACGACTAACATTGCAAGCAGTAAAAAAATCATCGTTATTAGCATTCACGACCTACGCAATAGATACATCATGGTTGGGAAATTATTTACGACATGCAAAAAAAGCAACCTGTAAAAGTGAGAAATCACGGCTTGCATTTACTGTATGTCATTGATGTGAAGCCGTAAAAATTCAATTTTGTTGTAGTGAAATAATCCAAACTCAAATCGTCCACTTGGTTTTAAAGACCAAGAATCATAAAATGACTCCCTAACAGCAACTGATCAATCATTACAAGAGAATTCGATTATGGGACTTAGGTACGAGATATGAATGTTTTACGCACACACATCACCTTACCTCTACTAATCATCATGACAATTTTA
Source organism: Camellia sinensis (assembly GCF_055761805.1). Classification (NCBI taxonomy): domain Eukaryota; kingdom Viridiplantae; phylum Streptophyta; class Magnoliopsida; order Ericales; family Theaceae; genus Camellia; species Camellia sinensis. The sequence goes on along the minus strand of NC_138969.1, from coordinate 114,324,932 downwards.
AATCTAAAATTGGTAAGACTTATACATGACATGCCTCAACAAAAAAATGTATGGGAGAGCTAGAATAGGAGGTATGCATAAAGAGGGAAATAAGCAAAATATAAGAGGATAGACAAGGATTGGAAGCATGCATGAGGGATATACAAAATAAACAAAACTTTAGATAGCTAACCTATATGCAACTATGGAAAAAATGACTTGATCGCATATGGGTCATATGCTCATATGACCGAAAATGAAAGACAAAAAATGAACAACAATAATGAAAAGAAAGAAAAACACTAACCTTTCGAATCATAGAACTGCAATGGTGAATTCCTAGCTACCCTTAAGTTTTTCTCTTTGCTTGGAAGAACTCCTGGCTTATCTTTGTGTGAATGGCTCGAGACTAGACTCAACACGAAAACTTTATACTAGAATGGCCAAGTCAATGCACAAAGGTGCTAGATATCCAAGATTTCTATAAGTACTTAGAGTAATCTCTTAAATTCAGAAAATGGCTTCTTGAACTCAAACCTTGGACGAAAAATATTGAAAGTGAAGGGGGAGGGGGGTTTATATAGGCTCTTAGAGGAGTATTTTTTAGCTAAAAAATGATGTGGGATTGCAAATTTTCAAATACCAATAAGAGCAACTGTGCAGAACAGTAAAAAATTACCATCACGAAAAATTAGTTGTTGGACCTGATTCGACCATGGAAGAGGGCTGATTCGGTCATATAGCGTTGCGCGCTTTTTTTTGTAATTTTTTGCCAACCTTAACTAAGTGAGGGAAAATGTTTTCAAAATGGATTTTGGGCTTGGGCCACCTTTTTTTTTTTTTTTTTTGAAAATTAGTCCAAACTAAATAAGAAAGTAGGCCCAAAATAAAATATAAAAAGCTTGGTCCAACTATGGTTTGTAGATTTTGTGAAAAGACCATTTTATCCTTTATAGTTGAGTGATCAAAAAATGTCTACTAAAATTTCGTTTGAAATAAGATTTTTCATATTATTGGAATGCTCTTTGAAAAATTTACAAACTAACATGAACGATTTTCGAAAATTCTAAACTTTTTTTTTATACATAAAATAATGTGCTAAAGGCAATATCTTTTTTAAACTTGTGCACAGTCAAGAGAGAATAGAATATAATTGGATCATAGGGACCTAATGAGGCTCAAATTGGTTATGAATGAGATTTTAAGGGTGTTAGGATAAATTCAGACTAGTCTTAGTACATGCAATTCCAAATTGGAGCTGACAAATTAAGAATTTCTTATTGTTTCGAGTACATCATAGGGTGGCATTCCTCAAGCGTGGCCAAGCATAATAGTAAATGTAGACACCCTATTTTGACCAACCCTAAGACTTGGGTGCTTTCTTTTGATCACCCGATGATGAAAATAAAAAAAAAATTCCCACAAAATCCTCAGTAAAAAGATGAAATTTGAGCTTTGTTCCTAACCCAAAGCTTGCTTTGGTCAAGTGTTTAAGCTCCATCAAACAATTGGAGCAAAGCTGGACTGAACCGAAGCAAAGCGGCCAACTTTCTCTTTAGCCGGCCGACTACTCGGTCGTTCGGCAGTCGACCGGCTAATTGATTACCCAAGGACAGTGCAGGCTGATTTTTTTGTTGGCTCGGGTGGGGCACTTGACAACCCCATTTTTGGACCTATTTTGCACCAAATGCATATGCACTCAGCTTCCAGTGCGTAGTGCTTGATCCATTGAGGGTAATGCTCCATATTTGTCTTCCATTAACTCCATTTTTGCGCCATTAGTTCCATTATCTTCCCTAAACTCTCCATTAGTTCTCTACTTTGTCTTCCACCATTGCTTCACTTGCATTACCTGTATAAGGAGGGCTCAAGTCTTGAATTTGGGGAAATGAATTTGAAAGAAGAGTTGTAAAGAGAATGATGAGCTTAAATTAGAGTTTGAGAAGGAAAAGAAAGCTTTGAAAATAAGAGTGTTGTCTTGCCAAAGTAGTGAAGTTGTCTTTAGTCTTCATATATCTCATCTTTCATTACAAAAACCTCCCAAGAAACTCATTGAAACCAAGTCCTAGAGTTTTGATAAAAGTTCGAGAGTAGTCTTTGCCAAGTTTAAGAACCAAGTGATCATTTTCTACACTTGTCCGAAGCCACCGGTATAGCTCAAATTCCAAGATTTTGAATTGATGATTGAGAACTTAATTCGCAACCTTGAGGGTGATCAAAAGGAAGTTTGGAAATCAAGTAGTTCAATATTTCTTTAGAAGGTGAATTTTCAATCCTTTCATTTTCTTGTATTTTTTATCTTATATTTGTTTCTTACTTAAATTTCATATTAGTCTTGTAATCTAATTGGAAGTGGTTAGTTGAGCCACTTACATATTCCTTATTTGTTCTTTTTTCAGTGTTGCAACATGTTTTGCTAGGCCTAGTTGGTCGGCCAGCTAACTTAGAATACAACAGCCATCCTGCGTTGAGCATGATAGTTTTCGACGATTTTCAAGGCCGATGAAGCATCTATTTTGTTTCATTTGAGTGTTTTGTGAGTTTTTTTTTTAATGTTTTTATTTATTTTATTTTGTTGTAATATTTTCTTCAATTCTCTCTCATTCAGTTTGTAATTATTTATTCAAAGTGTTTTAATAATTCTCCGCCCCGCTTCTTTCTATCCCGTTCTTTTACTTTCTTTCCTTATTTGTACATAAGCATCATATTTTTCTTCTTATTATATCCATGCTTTACATCCATGTTTCATGCATCTTAATTCGACTAAGTTTGCATTTGCGGATTTAATCAATTCCTATGTGATTATGTGCACTACCTCATGTTCTTGAGATGATTCACATGTCATAGATTAGAAGTCGAATCTTTAGTTACATCTCATGAGTGAATTGCATTAGAATTTTATATATAAGATCATGCATATTTTGCTAACTTTATCTTGTAGCTGTTCGCGAGACGTCGGTAAATATTTAAGTTTTTATACTTGAACATCCCGCTTGTATGTGTTTTTCTTAGTATGTTTAGTATCCTACCATGTGGCTACTTGCTTTCTTGATATAACTGTATGAATGCCGGTGGATGAAGGTTGTGTTGCATAATTTGGAATGATGTCTATGTTCATCTTTCTAAACTCAATTTCTTTGAGTTGTACATCTTCAAAACTCTTTCAAATACATGAAATCAGATAGTTCCAAAATGAATAGCATAGTTTATACTTGTTTGCTTCACATAGTAAATTTTAGGATTTATTAAATAATTGGAATATAGACATATAAAGTTAATAAAATTCATATCATGGTTTAGTAGAGGTCTATCTTTTGATTGGGTGAGCGGGAGTGCTCAATTAATGACCTTCCCCTCTCATACTTAAGGTTCCGAGCCAAGTATCCTTGGTTACGATGAACAATGGCTTTAGCATGAGTCACGTGATTCCTAATTTTTTGAAAATATTAAGTGACGACTCTAAGATCTAGTGATGTAGTTCATTTCTAGCAAAGGTTTGGTAATAAAAAAGATTTTCTATAAAAATTGCCAAATCTAGACTCCCACCTATGTTTCACATTGCACTCGTGAGACTAGATCAAAGAATTGAGGGTCTGAACTATTTAAACGTGCATGGGTAGCCCCCGGGTGATGTTAAAGTTTTTGGCGACTCTGCTAGGGATTTTATCAAACCTTGACTCAAACTCCATGATATGACTTTTCTTTTCACTTATATGTTCATTGTTCATGGCATTGCATGCATTGGTGCACTTAAAGTCCCTTTGTTGCCTAGATAGTGGTGGAAGTACATACAAGATTTTTGTGACACTATACCTATATTCACGTTACTTTTGAGACCTTGTGTTAATAACTTTTCAAGATCTGTCAAAAAGGTAGCTCTGCTATCTAAGGTTCTTGGACTTCGAAGAGAGGCTTTATTGACTCTTTCGACGTCCTGTGATCTTCACTAGTTATTACCTAAAGGACTCTTTTGTAATGTCACCTTGACTTCAACCCCTAGAGTAGAACTAACCTTGTACATATAGTGAGCCATAGTCCCTTCCAAAATTAGGAGAAGATGCTCTCCCATTTCTAGGATGTATAATACCGTTTGTTTGAATAGTGAAATCCTAGATCGTTTCAAAACTAGGAAATGGTAACCTTACCCTCCATAAGGGTGTTTGTTCTCTTTTTTGCTATGTGCTATGTGCTATGTGCAATGTATGGGATCAATATAAGGATTCTCAGATTTTGATGAATGGTTTAGGCATTTTGGTTTGTGGGGTTAAGTTCAATTTTTTAGTATGATTTAGCAGTAATCAGTTGAGTCGGCATGCTGCTAAAATTTTAATTGGGGGTTTTGTTTTATTTTTACAAGGTAGTGTGGCACCATAGCTTCAAAACGGTTTGATATCCCTCAAGTTTTGTGGACTTGCATTGGTAAACTCTATAAGACTGCAGATTTGGGTTAAGGACAACCAATTTAGTTTCTTTACCACCAGTTACATGAAGAAGAGCAAAAGCCTCATGAATTGTCCATAGTATCCTTTCCTCACCAACTTGATCATCCCCGCTCAATTCATCAGAATTAGTGATGGCTTAGGTTCTTGAAAACAGAGTGGACATGTTATTGGCCCTTCAACAAAGTATGGATGCTATTGCCAATACAGTTGCCACCCATGGTGATGTTGTTGCTGAATTGTGACACCTATTTGGGGCATCTGCTACTTAACCACCTTTAGCGATTAATCAAATCACACCTCCACTAGTTGAGGAATTTCTTGAACCTAACTTACCATAAGGAATTTCTTGAACCCAACTTACTAGAAGACCTGCGCAATCATTAGGAGGACCTTTTTCCTTTCTACAACTAGGAGAGGGCTTTTTCCTCTGGAAATGAATGAGTTTGATCTGATTATGTTAAAACTAGCCAAGCTGGAGAAACTATTTAAAAGGTCGTAGAGAATTAACTATTCCAAACATCGAAGATGGATATGTAGAAACTGCTATCAAGCTGCTTGAACGATTTACGATGCCATAAATTGATAGGTTCAATGTATCTGGTGACCCTGTGGTGCATATCCACTTATTTTATGATGTTCTAAAGCCAATGGGTTTGACTCATCTACAAAAGCTATCTCTATTCGGATGAACTCTATCAGGAGTGACTGCCATCTGGTATGCCAAACTCGAAGATTTGGTGAAATAGAGTTGGAAAGAATTAGCTGAGGCTTTCGTCACCCAATATGCATACAACACTCAGATTGATGTAACCACCTAGGAGTAAGAAGCAACCCGACAGGAACCAAACGAAGGTTTTGTAGCCTTCATTACCAAATGGAGGGCCAAGACGATGATGATGACTAACAGATCGACGGAGAAAGATCAAATCCGTATAGTAGTAAGAAATTTGCATAGAAAAATGTTGCAGAAAATGATAGTCGTTCCAGTTTTCACTATCAAAGAGCTGCATGAAATAAGAGTTCAGATAGAGGATTCCATCGAGGAGGGAATTATAGTGGATGACAAAGAACTAGTACATAAGACCTGGCCGCAATCCAAACACTGCGACCAGTAGTAGCATGGCTCAGAAGCCTTCTAGGGTCAACTCAGTTGCTACCACCACCGCCAAAATAGCCGACTCCTTTGCCAACGCCAGCCCACAAATAACAAACCTAGCCCGAACCTTAACCAGAAACTTTAAGCCCCTCTATATGTCCCTTAACAATGCCATGAAGATCTTGATAGAAAGAGACTATCTCAAACCTCTTGACCCACGACCTCTTCCAGATCCTCTCTTAGCTAAACATGACCCTGCCAAATATGGTGCCTTTCACCAACAGCCTGGACATTATACCTATCGTTGTTTTCGTCTCCGTCATGAGATTCAAGATCTCATTAACAATAAAAACATTGCTCCTCAACAGCTACCAAAATCCAATGCCACTACCAACCCATTGCCACCCAATGACAAAATATCACCAACTCCTCGTCTTAACTTTATCCATATATTGCCCACTTCTAACCCCAGCATCTATATCACACCCTCTTATCTACCTAAACCTGATGTACACATTCCTAGATGCATCTTTAACCCAGCCAAAACCCAAAATCCCTATGATGGTAGTGTTAAAGGAAATAGCCAAAGTACCTGTGATTGATGTTGGGAAGCTACCAGAGCAAGGATAAAATCCTAGCAAGTATATTGTACCTATTGGTCAACTGAAGCCGGAGGTTATTCTGCCTGACTTATGTTCTATCAATGTTGTCAGAGAGGATGTACTTGAATAGGGGTTGGATGACTTGGCCAACCTAGAGGAGGACTTGGCCAATTTCTAGTTATTTGGAGAATTAGACCTTGGAAATATACAGATAGGATGGTGGGATCCATGAAATTCCAATGCTAGTCATGGTTGGTCAAGCAGTGGCGAAGTTTCTAATGGAAAAATTAGGAGAAAAGTGAATGAACCAAAAATCAACACCGAAAAAACTGAAGGCAGTAGTAAAGAAAAAGGTTCTAGAGAGAAGGGAAAAGAACTAGAAAGCTAACCAAAGTATAATGTGGGGATGATTCGAGTAGAGCCTGATAATTGCCTTTTGGTCAACGAACGTGAATGATGGGATGATAATGACCTACAACTCGTCCATACTGATGATTAATGGATAAACAATGTGCCTAACGAGACTTAGTGCTCAGAAGAAATTGATCATTTGACTACGAGTGGGTGCTACTTCAAGCCTCTACACCTAGACCAAGGAAAGTCTTCGGGCAAAGACAAAGAAACTGAGAAAGAGAAAGAGAAAGAGAAAGAAGTGGAAGAAGACCTAGTTCTAAAATAGCTGAAAAAAGATCCAGGCAAACATCTCCATCTAAGGGCTTTTTATGCCTTCCCGAGAGCACCGACAAGCGATGTTGTCAGCTAATAACCTTTGCCAACAAAGAATTTCCACTAGAGGGATTAGAACACAACAAACCTTTATATGTGTCACTGGAATGTCAGAAGAAATGGGTCTCATTTGTTTTGATTGATACTGGGTCTACTATCAATGTTTGTCCTTTACGCACTACTTATGTGATAGGGCTAAAGGCGGCCGATTTCACACCTACTACTCAGTTGATCTAGACTTACGATAATACTAGTTAGGAGGTTATGGGGACAGTTAAAGTCAAAATAACAATGGATCCATCTGAGCACGAAGCTGAATTTAATGTCATGGATGTCCCCGCAACATTCAACTTGCTATTGGGAAGGCTCTAGCTCCATCAGATGAAGCTGTATCACCCATGATGCATCAACTAGTAAAATACCCATATGACAGAGGAATTGCCACAGTCTTAAAAAATTCATCCATTCATCCTTCCCTAGAAGTCACAATGCCGTTGCTGGAAATACAACATGGAGAGGAGGATATGTTCCTTTCAGGTTTTACATTGGCAGAGGCCCAGCTAGTTCAAACTATCATGGCAAAAGACAAAGGTGCATACGTTAGTGCCCAATCAATCTACTTCATGAGTAAATTGGGTAACATTCCTGGAATGGGATTAGGACAAAGTGGCAAGAAAGGTATGGATAAAACCAGTGAAGTACCTCATAACCCGCATGTATTCAGACTAGGTATGCACCTACAAAAGCTTTTTGGAAAAAGGAAGAGTGTAGAGATCAAGTAGAGGATTAAGGCAAAGAGAATTGGGTGACAGTTTGAATTGGTCCATAAGCCAATTCATTGAACCTTGAATGGGCATTTTGTCCAGGAACAAGATGATTTCCCTTTCTGTGGGTTTCCTAAGCCATGGATTGACTAAGAGGAAGAGAAGAGATATCCTGAGTTTGAAATCTTCTTCGATCATCAGCTCTCTGATAGTGATGAGGAACAGGTAGATCCTAGCATCAACATTGGTCAAGACAGTGATGTCAATTATAAAAGCAGTACAGAAGACGTTGTGGGTCTAACATTGGCTGATTTGCTAAAAGATTCTAATACTAGTGCTGAACCAATGAACTTAGGGGATATGACTATTTTTGTGATTGAGAAAGGACCGCCTTTTGATTACTCAAGCTTTATCGTGGATACAGTGAATGGCTCGCAAGCAAATTGGCATATTGAAAAAACTTTTATTGAGAGTTCTGAATTGGTTATTGGGTCTGAGTCCGATGGACTTGTGGGGTTGGAGTCAAATTCAAGTTTGTCTGAGATGTCAAAGTCTTTTTTTTTCTTTTTTTTTTGAGTCTGTTGCAACTGTTGAGCCCCAGGTTCTATATAAAGATTTTGTCATTTTTACTTGCTTCTCTGTGCCTATAGTTCATAGCCTTGACCAGAATTTTTAGAATTTTGTTGAAAACGAAGAGGAAGACATTCCTCGAGCTTTGAAAAATTTAATCAACTAGGAGGAAGAAAGGCATGCTATGCCATTAATCGATGAAATTGTTTCAACAAATTTGGGTACTGAGAAAGATCCTCCCTTAGTTCATATTGGTTCCACTTTATCTTCGGAGGAATGTAAGCAATTAGTTGCTTTATTAAAGGAATTCAAAGATGTTTTTGCATGGTCCTACGAAGATATGTCTAGAATTGTTCTTGAGGTTGTACAACATAGGATCCCTTTTAATCCTGAGGCCCGACTTATCAAACAAAAGCTTTGCAGAATTTGTCTGGATTGGGCATTGAAAATCAAAGAAGAGGTTACTAAACAAATCAATGCTAGGTTTTTTCTTGTATCAAAGTATCCGACTTGGTTAGCCAATATTGTGCCAGTCCCAAAGAAAGATGGCAAGATCAGGGTTTGCGTTGGCTTCCGAGATTTGAACAAGGCTAGTCTGAAGGATGACTTTTCATTACCACATATCGATGAATTGGTAGACTTTACTACAGGGCATGCCTTACTATAATTCATGGATGGTTTTTCGGGGTATAACTAGATCCTTATGGCTCCAGAGGACAGAAAAAAGACTACATTTATTACACCATGGGGGACATATTGTTACAGGGTCATGCCATTCGGTTTTAAAAATGACGGGGCCACTTATCAAAGAGCCACTACCACACTTTTGCATGATATGATCCACAAAGAAGTTGAGGTGTATGTAGATGACATGATTGTCAAGTCCAGAGATTAAGAAGGCCATTATACTGCACTGAAGAAATTCTTTGAGAGAATCAGGGAATTCAAGCTGAGGTTGAATCCACAGAAATGCACCTTTGGGGTAACTATAAGCAAGATGTTGGGATTTTTGATCACATAGCGAAGAATCGAAGTTGATCCATCTAAAATTAAGGCTATCTAAGAATTGCTGCCACCAATTAACCTTGAGGTGCGGGCTTTCTTGGAAAGGTGGAATTCATAAGGAGGTTTATTTCCAAATTAACATTGACCTGTGAACTGGTATTTGGTCCTTTAAAGAAAGGAAATAACTTCTAATGGGACGATCGGTGTCAGTTCACCTTTGAGCAAGTTAAGTAGTATTTGTAGAATCCACCTGTGTCATCTCCACTTGTGCCAACAAAACCATTGATTCTGTATTTATTAGTGACTAAATCAGCCATGGGATGTATGCTTGCGCAAGGGTCAAATGGGAAAGTAGAGAATGCCATCTACTATTTAAGTAAGAAGATGCTTGACTATGAGACCTGCTATACTCCTTTGGAAAATGCTTGCTGAGCTCTGGTTTGGGCCACTAGGAAGTTTAGACATTACTTGTTAGCCCACTCGATAATTCTGGTTTCAAGATTAGACCCCATCAAATATCTCTTTGAGAAACCAATGCTTACCGATAGGCTAGTTCGTTGGTTGCTTTTGCTTTCTGAATTCGACCTCAAGTATGTGGATCCTTCTCAGTATCCACATTAATGGCAATGATTTCATTAGCACAGGGTTTGGCAAACCTTTCTTCCTCTCTATTAATCAAGTTTTTCAAAACCAGAGAAATTTATCCCCCTTCGTTTTTATTAAAATTTTGAAAATCTTGGTCAATACAATAAACCAACGGCACAGAAAAGTACACAGAATCTGTAGAGTTTTCATTCAAAAGGTTCATATCTTTAGTTACAGACTCAAAGGAAAAGCTGAATGAAAACCTAGACAGGACTTTGGTATCTGGGTTACCACCCCCCAAAATACCAGACTCAGACCCAGAAGAACTTGAACCTGATCCCGACCCCACAGACTCAGTGGAATCAGCTTGTAGCTCATTACATGATTTAGAACTAGACAGATAGCCTTTCTTCAATTCAAAGTATCCAACAACGAAGTAGAATACGAGGCGTGTATTACTGGTTTGGAAACCGCCCTGGAACTAGGGGCAAAAAGGTTGGACGTCATTGGGGACTCGAACCTAGTTGTGTCTCAAGCAAAAGGAGACTGGAAGGTTAAAGAAGAAAAGATAAAGACTTATTAGCAAACCCTAGACATTCTGATTCCTAGGTTTGAGAAGCTAACCTTCACGCATCTATTAAGAGAGAACAACAGGTTCGTTGATGCCTTATCAACTTTATCATCCACGATAGACATCCTGTTTGGAGTCTGGATGCATCCGATCATTATTGAGCAGAGATATACGCCAACCTATGAGTCTATCGCCGCAATAGATGAAGTGCAAGATCAAAACCCTTGGTTTTATGATATCTGGAACTTCTTGGAAAAGGAGGTTTATCCACCAGGGGAAAATGCCAAAGATAAGAGGGCAATATGGCGGATGGCCATTCAATTTATCATCTGCAGAGGTAAACTATACAAGAATGGTCATCTGGGAATGCACAAGCTGTGTGTCGACGCAGAGGAGTCAAAACACCTAATGGAGGCCATTCATGGAGAAGAGTGCGGAGCGCACATGAACGGAGTAATGTTAGTCGGGAAGATTCTCAGGCAAGGTTACTACTGGCCTACAACGGAGGAGGATTGTTTCGGTTTTGTTCGGCGATGCCACAAATGCCAAATTCATGCCAATCGCATACCATGGCCTTTCTCAGTCTGGGGAATCAACGTCATTGGCGCAGTCACACCAAAAGGGTCAAATGGGCATGAATACATTTTGGTGGCAATTGATTATTTCACAAAGTGGGGGGAAGCTGAGTCTTATGCAGTGTTGAAGGCAGCGCATGTGGCTAAGTTCATTTGAAACAATATCATTTGCCGTTATGGAGTCCCAAACGAGATCATTTTGGATAATGGCTCCCATTTCAAGAAATAAGCAATTGGCTTGTTGGAGAAATACAACGTGGCTTTTCATAAGTCATCCACATACCGGCCATAAACTAATGGAGTTGTTGAGGCTGCTAACAAGAACATCAAACATATTCTGCAGAAGATGGTTGAGACCTATAGGGACTAGCTAGACAAATTGCCATTTGCACTCTGGGGTTATAGGACTTCAATTCGAACGTCTACTGGGGCAACTCCATACTCTCTTGTTTATGGGATGGAAGCTGTTCTGCCAATCAAAATAGAAGTTTTGTCGCTACAAGATATGCCTAAATGTCAGATAACAGAGGCGGATTGACAGCAGAGCAGGTTCGAAGAACTGATGCTGTTCGATGAGAGAAGGCTGAAACCACTGTACCATGTTTAGGGTTATCAACGTAGGATTGCCAGGGCTTTTAACAAGAACGTTAAGTCCCGGAATCTCAAGGAAGGGGATTTGGTGCTGAAAGACAACCGAACTCCCATTCATGACCCTAGGGGCAAGTTCAGACCCAATTGGACTCGTCCTTACATCATCAAAACTATCTGGTCGAGTGGAGCTGTTATTCTCATGGACCTAGATGGCCTAAAATTTTCCCAACCGATGAACATGGACAAGTTGAAGAAATACTATCCCTGAGAGGCTTACTAGGCCAAAAACCTGGAAGGGCGACCTAGGCAAAAGTTAGAGCACAAAAAAATTAGAAAAAAGAAAAACTGAGCTCGCAAGGTTGAAAACCCTAAAGGGCGGCCTTGGAAAAAGTTAGAGTGCAAAAAGAGAGCATTAATACTCGAGTGAACCTGAACCAAACTACGTAAGGCCTGATTCCCATCTTTGGGATACGTAGGCAACTTCAACTTGAAGTTCGACCGTAAACACCTCCATCTCAATTGTCTTGTCCATGTGTCTAATCAGGTCATCTTCGTCTGTTCTTTGCCTGAAAGTTCGGTTGTGATCCTTACTCTGAGAGAAGAGCTGGTTACAGAGTTATGTTGCCACGACCCAAACCTGCCCCTAAAAGTTTGGACATGACTGGCTTAGCCTAAGGCCTCAACTTTGCTATAATAAGTTTTACTTAATATTGGGGCCAGAACGGAAGCAAAAATAATAGAATAAAACATTCATTGAGCTATGACTACATGCCAGGATCTTAATGCATTACCATACATAGGTACATAATATTCCATACACCATTTACATTATTGGATGTGGAAAAGGGGGACAACCCAAAAGGTAGGTATTGACAATATATACACATGTCTATTCTTCCGAAATCCAACAAAACATGCCAACATACGGGTTTCCCAAAAATAAACAAAAGAGTCACTTCGGGTGGCTCAGCAAAACGGGTCCAGCAAAAGGCTCCTAGGCTGACCTAAGGTTGTCCCACGACCTGGTCACCTACAAAACATCCACAAAAAAAAATGGAGTGAGCAGGGCTCAGTGAATGATAGTAATACGAACAAATCAAGAGTATGAGTATAATTTCATAGTGCATATTCTTAAATCATAGGTTGGTCTTATTCATATTTCCCTTCCTGAACAGCCTCAGGTCCATATAAGACAAAACGGCCTTAGGCCCAACGTAATACAGAACGGCCTTGGGTCTATCGTAGTACAGAACGACCTTGGGCCCATCGCAGTACAGAACGACCTTGGGCCCATCATATTAGCAAACAGAACGACCTTGGGTCCATATCTCATATGCCAAAGTTCAAACATATCTGAAACATATCTTATATAATATAAGTTGTTTACTAAAAAAGAGTGAAAAAGATACCGAACAACATATATAAACACAACACGTGAATAAAGCATGATATTACACTGCTATCACTTACACTGATGCGGTGAGCGCTGGTCCCCTCCTGTACGTGCCCTACACATAACACGTAACTCGTAAGGACATCACCTTTCCTTAGTTTCCACTTATTTCTCAATTATTCGATTCGTTAAGTTTCATGCAATTAAATGCATTGTAGGAACATCGAATGGACATAATAACACATTTAGAGGGTCGAAAGAGCGAAAAAAAATTACAGAATCTTTCAGCTTGGGCCGCACGTACGGAAGTCCCCACTGCCCATTTTATTATAGTGTAGCCCAATCTTTCTCCCCTGTTTTCTGCATGTGCGGCTATGATCCCTACACGTGCGGCTGTGTCTCCCGCACATGCGGCCAAGGGCCCCGCACATGCGGTCGTATACCTTGTTTTGGCAGTCCGAAACCTAGACAAAAACTCAACTAACCAAACTCATTGCAAGGTATAAGATAGGGAAAAATTAGCCCAATATCATGGTATGTCATCATAATGAACATGAATCACAAGCATAATGAGTCCATTTTCCTCTTAAATTCATATACACATCCCAAATTCTTTATATTTCATCCATGCTTGGTTGATCACAATATTTCTCTATAAACAACAAGATGTATGTGTGAGGTCAAAACATGTAGAGCTAAGGGAACATAGCTCAAAACAACCTCAAACACAAGGATCATCCATCAAAGCAACCAACTACCACAAGCAAGGCTCTTGTTGTAAACCCTAACTTACATGAATGTAAAAATTTCATTCTCAAATCAAATAGAGAGAGAGAGATGGATGTTCTAGTTAGATTATACATACCTTGAATTGTAGTCTCAAAGCCCTTTTCAATTCTTTCAAGCCTCACTCTTGTTGACCCTCTCTTCTTCCCTCTTCTTCTTTAGCTCCTTCTCTCCCTCTCTCAGGAGATATTAAGTCGTCCATGTCTTTTATATCTATCTAGTATAAGTTTTAAGAGTGTTGACTCTAAATTTTCCCAATTAATTCGTTACGAATCAAATTTTTACAAAACTTAATATTATGTCCTAAAAATTATGCGAATCACAAATGTAAAGTCAATTTTGGGTTATCGCACCTCTACGGCTTCCAATTTCAAATTCAAACGTCGTAATTTTAATATATTTCTCCAATAACCAACAGATACAATGACATAATTAAATAATTCAAATATGTAAGCACAACTCCACATGGAATTTCACACTAAATAAGTAATTATGCATATAACTAGAAATGTAAAGCACATAAGAGGGTCGGGTTATTACATAAGTAGTGCTATTCAGTCAAGGGGCAATTTGTGATCTTTGGATTCAGGGCTGTTCATCTTGAGGATGGATTTTGTGTGTGTCAAGTTATGATCCTTATCGAAAATGGTTTTGAAAAGTTTTCATAAAAGTTAATTTTTGCTCAAAATTTACCTTTTACAACTTAGACCATTTTTGAACCAAAAGGAAAATTTTCAGTGCTCATAACTTTAATTTCATTGATTTCAATACAAAGTTCTCTAACTCTCGATACAAATTAAAGCTGCTTTTATTACATTCATAAAACTTGAAAAGTGAGATCAAAGCAATAAACTAGGGGCATAGATGAGTCAGGTTCTCATCTAGTGTATGCGAAAAAGTAATAATACACTAGTGTATGGGAAAAAGTAACTAGAGTTGCAAATCGGGTTACGTGGGTTAAGGGTTCTACCTAGGCTCTGATACCAAGTTGTGACGCCCCAAAAATCATCAACTTCAGAGAATATATTATCAATTAAATATAGGGTTTATCTAAGGTTAGGAGTCTAGGAAACAACACTAATGAGTCCTATGGCCAATAATCGAGTAAGATCCCAGATCGCCGAAGGAGTCAAGTTAGCCTCCCTTCTAAGTCCAGCTTTCTTAGGTAGCGTACCACCCTTTTGACAGATCTTAAAAGGCATTGATGCAAGGTCTCATAAGCAACACAGAGATAAGCATAGGATTACAAAGTAAATAATAATTACAGTGCCTCAAATTTTAAATTTACAAAATGAGTTCCATTACTATTACAATCCAAAAAGAATAAATAAAAGCACAATTAAACTAATGAGTGAAATGGTTCCAAACTTTCTCTAAGGAAAACTTAAGTCTTCAAATGTCTTTGACTCTTCGTTAGCTTCGTACGTTTCTTCGATACCTAGCATGAAACGCCATGAGCTTTGAATGCCTAGTAAACGCACACACACCCCATCCCTTTTTCCCAATCCAATACACCATGACAATTATAACAAGCAAGTAATGAAGTATGATAATCATTCAATAATAAAGGATAACAAGGTTAGATGTTCGAAATCTAGAAATCTCCCAAAGAGACTTCGTCCTCCCAACTATAAGAATCGGACGCGGATTATTCGGTATGCCCCCTCTTTTGTTGCTTTGTTGCAGAACTAATCTCGGATGTCTACCAACGGTTATATACCGCGTAGCGCCAACCGCAGGGCCTCAAAAGAGGCGGTAATAATGGGCCTTGCCCAAATCCCTCCTTACACCAAATACCTAGGGTCCGAATACAACCGCTTCGTTCAGGGGTTTCGAAAACTACTTGCGCAAGATTTTAACTTCCAAATAGGGAATGCATCCCGTCAACTAATCAATATGTTAGTAATCTTGTCCAAAAATTTGCAACCCATTACCACCCATTAAGTTTCCCGTTTGAGTTAGATAATTTAAGTTAGAGTTAGGACATGTCCTTGAAACGACATCTATTGCACAAGTTTGAACAACTAAATAGTACAAATAGAAGGAAATAAGGTTACAACCCATGAGATTCAAATATGAAGATAGGCACAAGTAGCTCTAGGCATATTCAAGTAGTTAAGGAAATAAATTCGCACATGAATATAATTTAAAGATTTGCATAAGTGTGAGCACCATCGAAGGATTAAAATAAAATACATAACCTATGACATGTGAAATATCATATCGAGACATGATCATAAATTAATAAGCATATTCATGAACACAAGAGCATAAAACACTAATAAAAACAGAATTTCCAGATTCAGTACTACCTAAAGATTATACTCAAAAGGGTTATTTCAGATTTTTCCAGAGCCCGGCCTTCCTATGGTTCATAGGGAATTTTATCTAGTTTTCAAAACATTTTTCAGAAATGGAATAGCTTTTGTAGATTTGTAGTTATTTAAGAAATACTCCAGCTCTATCCAAATTCATCGACCGTTATGGAAATCAGATTTTCTCACAAACCGCTTCCTTGTTTTCAATGAAACCAATTTTCCTTGAAAGATAACTCTTTAAGAAAGATTTTGACATAAAATGGAGGTCCACAATGTTTTAATACATTTTTCTACAATTTTCGTAAGGTGGCTGTAAAATAGATTTTTCTGGCACAGTTCTTGAAAATAGAAAGTTGGTGAGAAAAGAGGTTAGCTAGAGGAAATTTTCCACTTATCTCGCGATGAAAACAGCCTAAATATTTTGTATTAAAATTAGATTTAATGTGAAGGTGTGCCTTTGAAAATTTTGAGAGATTGATAGGAAAAAATGTAGTCTTATACCGATTAAGAGAAATAGAAGAAGGGTAGAATCAAGGCTCAACTCCTTTCATTTTTGACACAAGAATACCATTATAACACATCTGAAAATACCATTTTAAACTTCCAATAACATGTATTTGAAAAAGAAAAATGGAAGAGAGAGTTGTGTTGTGGCTTACTTAGGGTTGTTGGAATTGCTAGCCAACTTTTTCTTCCTCTCCTCTCTTCTACCAAGCTCACCCTCATTCCTTTCTTCTCTTTTAGCTGAATATAGTGTGTATAAGTGTTGTTCTTGTATGTAAAATGCTAAGGGAGGGGTTGTTTATATAATGAATTTGGTGCAAAAGGTCATAAATGCCCCTTGGTTGGAATTGGATTGGATAGTTTGGATTTAGTTTGAATTCAATGGAATAGTGGAGGATTAAAGGTCTTAATTAGGTTCCTAAAAATGATCTAGTTAGGCTTTTCCTCCTAATCAAACCAACCTAGTTGCATAGATACATATATATAAAAGTTTGTTGCAAGTCAAAGACTTTTCTTCCTTAAATCATGGAAAATTGTCTCATAATACGTTCATTACACCTACAATGGTGATGGCTAGCCATGTTATGGTGAATTGATAGACTTGTTTTATATTTTTTTTTTTTGTGTACAATTGCTGGAATTTGTAAAATAAAATGTTTTGGGATACAAGTGTATAAATAAATATATAATGGTACTTGTTTGGGGTCAATTTGTGATTTAATAAAAATGTGAGGGCTTGTGCTCAATTAAAGTATCTATTTCAAGTGTAGAGTTAATAAATTAGTGTTAGGAAAAATAATTCAATTTGTATTATCTTGCTTTGAATTTAAAAGTAAATAAAGGAATGAAAATTGTGAAAATCGGAAGTTAAGGTTTGGAGTGATTAATCTAAAATTTGAGAGTTAAATAATTAATATTAGAGTGTTAGAAATGATTTCTAAGCTTCCATGGTCGATTAGGGTTTGTATGGGTTCGTCTGTGATGCGTTTTCAGTTCTAGGGTTTAATTTGCGAGCAATCAACGAATTAAGGGCTTTATTATAATAACTCAAAATTTAGGGACCTAATAAGGTTTACAAAAGTTAGGACTCTCACATTGCACCACTTCAACTAGGTGAATGCTAGACCCTCCGACACTAGGGGCAAGATGGAAATGAGCTAACATGCACAAACAAAGGGCGTGTTGCCGAAAACCCCGCCAAAGAAGATCACCACGGTCACCAACGACAGAAAATTGATGAATTAGACTGGAATGTCCAACTCTCCATTGTGAACCAAAGATCAGGCCTCGTGGAGAGTAAGCCCGCACATCCGTCCCAAAGCTTGGATGTGACCAAAACGGGGTTGAGGCAAGATTTCCTCATTGCGCCAGGACTCCATTAGCATTTGAAATTCTTCGATCGTCGGGCATATCTCTTGTCCCTCGAAGCTAAAAACATGCATAATTGGGTTCTAACACCTAGCCGCGACATCAAGAAATGGAAAACAAAGTGGCGAACGGCTTAGCAGG
The DNA here is from genome assembly GCF_055761805.1 of Camellia sinensis. Taxonomy (NCBI): domain Eukaryota; kingdom Viridiplantae; phylum Streptophyta; class Magnoliopsida; order Ericales; family Theaceae; genus Camellia; species Camellia sinensis. The sequence goes on along the minus strand of NC_138969.1, from coordinate 114,306,916 downwards.
AATAGTGCATTTATGCCGAAACCCTAGAAACTCACCTTTTCTGAGCCATCCAAAGTTGTAATCTAATCCGAGAGTTTTTCGGCAAGAAATGGTTCCATTTGTGAAGAATTTGCAGCTAAAATAAAGAAACTATGAGGTCCAAACCTTTTCTAGAAGATAAGGCAGTGAGTGGAAGCCAACTGTCAACAATCTGGAGGTTTTGCGCATTGGTGGCCGGCTGGCCACCACTGATGGCCGGCAGACCGCTGATACTGGCCGGCACACTCCATCCATAGCCGGCATGCGGCTGGCACTTTCCATCCATGGCCGGCAGCTGTCTTATCTCTCCTGCTTTCCCTTTGCATGCTGAAAATGTTGAAAGCATGTGTTTTGTTCTGATTCTTTATGCATTTTAAGGTATTGTTTTGAGTCCTTTTAGTTTTAGCAAGTTTGTTGTGTTGAATTCAAGTTGTTTCATTTTGTTGTTTCATTGTTTATCGAGTTGTTTTACTTATCGAGTCATTTTTATTTCCATTATCGAGTTATATTTTGTGTTTAGAATTTTAATTGTTGGTCGGTTCATTACCTGATTAAAACTGTTGTGGCAATACAAGTATTCGGTTTTCGATATCAAATTCAATTTCCATTCCGTACTAAATGGTGCTCATGATGCAAAATACAACACTTTTTCAAATAACAGCTGGTTTTCATTCCGATCATGGTCGTCTTTTTATAAAAGTGAAATACAAGTTTTTAAAGCAAATAAAATATGTCTAAGGCTGTACAATGTGCTAACACTACTAACAAAAAAAAAACTAAGCAAAAATACAAAAGATCAGTGCTAGCTATCTCAAGCTCGAGAGGCCCTCTTCGTTCTCTTCCTGGACGGGGACGTAGAGCTGTCTCCATCTGCACCGCCGTCTCACTCAGATGTTGAACCAGAGTTGTTGCCGCTCTCTGCCTCGGAGCCTGGCTCAACATCGCCTCCACTCTCAGATCTATAGTTGTTGTCATCTCCACTCTCAAAGGACTCTGACTGTAGACTCACGGCCTCCTCGGAGCCACTGGTCTTAGTATCGTCATCACTCAACATTAGCTCTGAAGGGCTCCTCCGACCTCAACCACGATGTCCCTCTCGGCTGCGTGCTGGGGGCTATCTCTCTCTCCTCTCTATTGCTAGAGGAGGTGGTGATGGTGTAGGCATCGCTGTTGCTGGTGCCCTTGGTATGGCTGGAACCTGAAAAGATACAGTATTGGCATATCAAATATAATGAATAGGTGCAGATGCAGTATGATAAAAATGGTGGAATGCAACGAGCCAGATACAATGCAAGTATAGTATAGTCTGTCAGTGTAACATAGCAATGTGATGTGATAAGGGGAAAAATGCATACCATGAGATGAGTATCAATGCTTCAATCAGAATGCGGTGCATAACAGTGTGGAACATGCTACAATGTGGGCAAAAAGTAGGCAAAGAATACATGAATGCCATGAAGACTGAGTAGTGCCTTCCTCCTCGGAATCATGCTCTCGAATGAGGCTACTAGCTCGAGCAGTCCCTCAGTGTACCCTGGGGGTGCCTACGAATGTTTTGAGAATCATCAGTATCCGGAAGGAACAAATATCAGAAAGAGAACGGAAAAAATGAAAAAATATGGTGCATACCGGAGGTGCGTCGTGAGCTCGGACGTATCTATGCCCGGCCTCTACTAGCTCAATCAGAATCTGATAGGACGCCTCGACTGGCCTCCAACATGTTAGTGTGGTCGGGATCTTTGGCCAACCAGTAGCCTATCCAGCGGAAGGAACCCCTCTAGCCCTGGCCCTCGTCCCCCGGGTCCTACTCGTCGAAGGGGCATCAACTACTCTACCTGTGCGAGCATAAGCACCCGTCAAAGGAGGTATCAAATGTGTCTGGACGAATGTCGTATAATCTCCCTCCCCGAGAAAGTAATCGGCGTCCAAGCCCCCGATAAACTGAATCATCTCCTGGAAGGAGAGACTCTCTGTAGCCCTCATGGATGGCGGGAGCGATATGTGAACTATCGACTGAGGCAAACCTAAGGTCTGGCGCACGAAGCACAGACCTAGAAACCAGGCTTGACAAACCGGGCCCTCGAGTAGAAGCTGAAAACAGAAGCCCCTCAAGCCATACTAGTCCCAGACTCCATCCGGCATTGCCACCCAACGTTGCCAAGTGATCTACAAACAGAGAATGCATCGATTGTTTAGTTGCAATATGAATCAGAGCTGAAGTAGAGGAAAAACAATTGTGAGTTTTGAGTTACCTTTGCGGCAGTCACCGTATCGAAGTACTGACGAAAGAATGCGAAAGTCTCCCGGGTCCTCCATAAGCATCTCTCGTCATACCGGTGAGAGTATGGCACAGTAGGAGGCATCTCTACCTCTGGCTCTGGGGCAAGGGTAGGAAAATATAAATATACCCATAGCTGCAAGGAAAAGGCAACAGTAAGTGTGCAGCGTACAGAAAGTACAGATGTAGAGCGTGTGTATAACGTACCGAAAGTACATATATAGAATGTAAAAAACAATAAGTGTGCACCGTACGAAAAGTATAGATGCAGAGTGCAGAAAGCAGAGTGTGTGTATAGTGTACAGAAAGTATAGATATAGATAGTAGAAAATAGTAAGTGTGCAACATACAAAAAATACAGATACAGATGACGCAAAATGTGCAGTGCAATATATAGGTGTAAATAATGCAGTATGCAGGGTACAAAAAGTGCGAAGCCGAAAGCACAGGAATGCCGGGCAGAAAATATAAAATAAAAATGTAAAGCGTACCTCCCAGGCTCGCTAGTAGCCTTTGACTCTGTCTCCACTCCTGCGGGATGTCGAGCTCATATAGCTGTACAATGTGGCTAGGCCGACATCGCCCCAATCATAAGGCCGAACCTGAGATAAGTCCACTAGAGCACTCAGGAGATATAACCCTACAGTGTTCCACCTGTTCACAAACAAGGTGATCTCGAATAGGAACATCAAGAAGCCTTGGGCGTAATGCTCGGTCTCCTTTGGGGTCTCTGGCTCTCTCCCTTGGAAATGCTTGGCGAACCAGCTATAGCATACCATCCCTGGCCAGAACAGAGGTGGACGTGCACCAAGTAGGTGTAGCTAGACGGCCTCCCACTCGCCCATGTCTGTATCATAAGGGATCCAATGACCCCCTACCTCTATGCCTGTGAGCATGGCAAAGTCATAGGGAGCCATCGTCATCTCCCCAGTAGCAGAGAAGTAGAAGGAGTTGGTGGTATCCCACCACCGCTCCACTAATGCACCAAGAAGCGGGCGACTCGCGATATGGCGTGACAACCCCATGCAGAATAAGCTGAAGTCGGCCTCATCGATGATGTAGCGGACACCGGCATGAAGCTCTATGTACCAGTCCCTCGCGAACGTGGCTCCATATCCCTTGATAGCACGAGAGTCCTCCTGTGAACAAAACAGTGATATGCAGTGATATGAGATGGAAATGCAGTGTATGAAATATAGTGCAAGAGTGTGATTATGGCAAGAAATGCAATTAGAGGCAATAAATGCAGTGTAAACATTACAGTTGAAGTAAGGAACACAGTTAAAGCAATAAGTGCAGTGCCGAAATGTAGAAGACATGAGAATACAGTGTATACCTCGATAGCGCCATACGACAAATGAGAGTTTGTCTCCCGTAGCAAGAGGTCCTCTGGGTCGAGTCGCACAAATGCTCTGAAGTGCCTGATACCCCCAAGGGGTAGCATATGCGTCTCAAGATGATACATCGTCGGATCAAAGGGTGGAATCCTAGGTGGTAATAGCATCGGCTCAGGCTCCGCCTCCATCTCCAGAGGCAACTGAGGTGGGATCTCTGGGAAGGCTCCATCGTGAGGTACGTCATCCATCATCTGGAAAGAAGATGAGAAGGTGGTCGAAAATGAAGAAAATAGGTGGGAAATGCCAGAAGTCAACCCTAAGAGAGAGAAAGTGGAGAAAAAAGTCAAAGCCCAGGAAAAGGTGCAAAACCCAAGAGAAACTCGAGGGGAATAAACTTCAAAAGGTGAAACTCCAAGAAAAAGCACCGAAATCGAATTTCAATCGGTTCAAAACGGAGTAAACAAAGAGGATTTAGTGAATAAACTTCGCGTGGGGTGTTGGAAAACAGGTAGAAAGCCCGGATCTAGAGAGATGGAGCACCTAGAGAGAGAGAAGGAGCAATTTCGGGCATGGGGTAATGAGGAAATGAAACCCCATGCCCTATACTTAAAGACCCCAGGCAAATTGACTAATTTGCCCCAAATCGGCCACAGGTGGCCGGCAGGCCACATTGGTGGCCGGCAATGAGCACTGGTGGCTGATAAGAGTTCTGAGGCTTCCCTTGGAGTTTTAATGATGCTTGGTGTCTTTGGTCTTCAAGAATTGAAGGGTTTGTTCATTGTTTGGTTCAGAATGTCTCTGCGAAAGCTTGAAACTATGTTTTTAATGAATGAAGTCCATCACTTGTCAATGTGGATGAGGTGTATCCTTTAAATACATTGTAATTCTTCCGAAAGGTGAATTGGAAGTTCCCTTTGAGTTTATTTCGTTAAATCATGCTTTGTTATCTTGTATAGAATGCGCATTTCTTATTTGTTGTTGCATAGAACATGCATTTTACTTCTGTGGCATAGAATATGCATTTTACATATGTTGTTGAAAGATGTGCATCCCACGGGCATTACATGCCCATCTTGCATTCGTCTTGAATCATGCATGGAACGTTCACCCGCTTTTACGCATAGAATATGCTCTTGTTATCAATCAAGCATAGAATATGCTTGTGCTTTTGTTTCTTGCATAGAACATGCTATTGACATTGTATCTTGGTTGTTTGTCTCACATAGAACATGCATTCATACTGTATCACACTTGTTATGGCTCTTTCCTTCACATGCACGATATTGTATGTATGGTTCGTTCAGAGGAGTTCCAAGTAGGATCATTTGTGCTCTTCGAATTGCATTTATTCATTTTCTCCTCTCGCGTGAGACGCATTTGGACGTATTCACTTTCTCCTCTCGCATGAGATGCGTTTGGACGTATTCGCTTTCTCCTCTCACATGTGACGCGTTTGGACGTACTCACTTTCTCCTCTCACGTGAGACGCGTTTTGATGTATTCACTTTCTCCTCTCACGTAAGACGCGTTTGGATGTATTCACTTTCTCCTCTCGCGTGAGACGCGTTTGGACATATTCACTTTATCGTCTCATGTAAGACGTGTTTGGATTTTTTCTTCTTTCTCCTATCACGCGAGACGCGTTAGGATTGTTTGCTTTAAAAAATATTTGGGTGCGCCCAGTGTTTACATCGCTTTCCCTCCTCCCGTGTGCAATGCGTTAGGATCTCGGTTGAAACCTTGAGTGAGCCCGATGGTTATGTCGCTCTTCGCCTTTCCTGCACGTCGCGTAGTTAGGCTTGCATAATTTTCTTACATCATTTCTGCATGAAATGTGGTTTAGCTGATGATTCTCATGCGTGGTGTGTTCATTTGCTTATTTCGTTTCATAAATGGGATTGTTGTACCTTGTTCCAATTTGTGTGAATATGGCATTTTCATTGCATTGTATTTACATTTAAATGTTTCATTATAGCCTCATTGCATGATCATAGGTTATGTTCCTGCATCATGTATCTCGCTTGCATCTTGCCCTAGAACTACGCTGGTTTGATTCCTTACAAACGGATACGTAGGCAGCCTGCGGGCGTAACCATTTGTTTCTGACTTGTTTGATAGTCCAAGTCTTCGGCCTTGTCAAAAATTGGTCGTCTCTGGGCTTTGACATTCACTCACGTCATTCCATGACTTTCGAGTTCTGTCAAAGAGGGGCAACTGCAGACATCGCATTTTTGACCATCTTCAAGACTTGGATGTCATCTTTGGTGCACACAATGACTGTGATTGTCTGTGCTCGTTTTGGTGCCCGAAGTCCTCAGCGAAATGCCCTGTCTTTGAGCCTTCAAACCCTTATCCATTTTGTGCCCTGTTTTGGGCCAACATCTTCAAGCCTACAACCCTTGGTGACTGTCGGCCACCAAATGAGGTTATCGGCCACCTGAGTGGCTTGCCGGCCATAGTGGCCTGCCGGTCATTGATGACTTTTTTTGCAGATATTTTCTTGACAGCTGTTCCAGCTGTTGGCACAATCAGCTTGATCACCATACACGTGTTTGGACGGACATACCTCAGCCAAAAACTTGTTTTTCTATAAATATGGGACCTTCTCCCCCATTGAAGGAGGTTAGAAATTTTGGAACAAAATTCTGCATCTCTCTACATTTCTCTTTCTCTCTCTTCAACTTTTGTGCATGCAAGTATAGATACACTCTGCTTTTGTCTGTCAACCCGTAATCAAACTTGCTTATCTTTGGGCTGAGGTTACTTGGGACCCTCTTTGAGCTCTAGAAGGTGGTCTTGGCTTGATTTATTGCCTCATTTGTGTCTCCCTTCAAGAGGTATAACACTCTCATTTTATACTTGTTTTGCACACTTGCGTTTCCATCCTTTTCAATTGTTTTTGGCCTGTTTTTGAACTGTAAAAAACTCTGTTTTTATCGCCTAAAGATGATGGATTGAGGCCATTTTTAGTTGGGGGGTGTTCTACTCTCCTTGTTTCATTGCTTGTAAAGTTTTTGTGCCTTTGTTCATCACTTTCAAACCAACTTTTTTTGACCTTTTAACCACTGAATTTTAGAGGTTTTTTAGTAACAAAAAACTCATTTTAAAGTTCAAATTTGGAGAGGTTAGCCTCCCCTCTTTGTGTCTTGTTTGCATGCCTAGTTAGCTTCACATGTTAGCTTGTTTTTCTAGCCTAACTTAGCTCAAGTCCAGCATGTTTTTGCCTCCGAAATAGCATGATTTAGCTTTGTTTTGGGCTGTTTGGGTTGGTTGAGTCTTGTTTTGCATGGTTGTAGTGTAATAGTCCTCACAAGTTGGTGTTTTAGGCCTTTAGGCACCACTTGTTTGAGTTGATTCCATGTTTTAGTGCTTCTCACTTCATTTTAGCACTTATAGGGCTTGTTTGGTTTGTTTTTCGGAGAGTTGTTTTTGAAAAAAAAATTGGAAAGAGAGTTTAGAAATTTTTTTGGTTTGTTTGGTTGTATATTTTGAAAGTAGTTTTGGAGTTTTGGAGTTTGGGATGATTTGATATTTTGTTGTAATTGAGTAGATGTGTGTGAGAGAAAAAGTGATTGAGAAAGAGAGAGGAGAGAGAAAAAGTGATTGATTGATGTGTAAGAAAGAAAAAGTGAGTTTGGAAATTTTTTGAGAAAAACCACAAACCAAACAAAATTTTGAAAAAAATTTCAAAAACAACTCTCCCAAAAACAAACCAAACAAGCCCATAATCTCTGCAATCCCCCTCATTTCTTCACTCTTCTGTTTTGTTTTGAAAGTGGCTTCAAGCCACTTGTTTACCTAAGTGTGAAATGGAGGTGCTACACCTAATGGTTTAATTCCTTAGGGGGTTCATTACCAATAGTGTGATACCTCTTTCATGCCCAAAGCAACTTGTGGTTTGAACCCTCTTTCCATTAGAGGACACTCACCAAAGGACAAATTGATTAAAGAATGATTTGGTAATTAAAATGTGTAAACAAAATTGGCAAGTAAAAGGGGCAAGATAAGCATTCTTTGTGTCGCATTGCATGTGCTCAAATCAAACGTTAGTTTGAACAAAAGGAAAATGGGACATTTCATACTCAATAGTGATGAAATGTGCCACTTTCCTCAGTCTCCATTGCCTTTGATCATGCATGATAGGGTGACGGCACTTGAGTCTTGTTTTGCACTCATTAAACTTCCCTTAGCCATCATGCATGGAAATTGCTTGATTGATGGTTTGAGGGCCAAATGTATTACTCCTTTGAGCCTATGTTGATGATAAAGGGTGATACATAGTACAAACAACCTGTGGGAATGCTTCTTTTCTTACCCTATTTGCTCTCTATTGCAGCAAGAAAAGGGGCATCACCAGTGGCTGGCCGGCTACTACTATTGGCCGGCAGGCCACCACTATTGGACGACACCCCTTGCTGGTGGTAGACCGGCCACCACTTCTGACCTGCCGACCACCAATGAAAATTTGGCAGAAAGCTTGTCAAGCAAAGCAGAGTTGATTTGGAGAAGGAGGACCAGTGCATAGGGTGTGTAATAGAGGCAATTGGAAGCAAAACAACGGGCGTTCTTCGGGTGGAAATCAAGCATGCATTGGGCATCCCTCGCCTCCTGGGACCATTTGTTTAAATTGATTAGTTAGTTAGTTGTAGCTAAATAATTAATGTTGTAATTATTTAAGTAGTGTAGTTAATTAGTTGATATTGTAGTTAATTAGCTTAGTTTCTTTTTAATTAGTTAGTTAAGTATTTAGCTAATTAGTTTGCTTTGTGATATTTAATTAGCTTAGATAGTTAATTATTTAATTGATTTAATTAACTAGCTTAGAGTAAGCTCGTTATTCATTTGACATGTTGTAATAATTAGCTTAATTAGCTTAGCGTAGCTAGTTGATTAGTTTATTCATTCGGACCCTCTTTCGAGGGCGTAATGTTGTAATAAGTGTGCGTGCGTGTGTGTATGTTTTCCAACCCCACGTCTTTCTTCCTTTTATTTAATCACTTTTGATGGTTAGATTAGGGACATGTTTTAATTAGCATACCTTATGCTTGTATCCATTCATTCAAATTGCTTGCACCGAGGCTTGACGCATCATTCAAACTGCATTGTCATTTCAATATCTTATTTGAATACGTGTTTAATCGCATGTTGTTCAAATTGATTCATATGCTATATTAGTAGCTGAGCCTATTAATTCCATTCTTTGCATGTGTTGCATTAGGCATCTTGTATAGTTAGGAATCATGCATAGTTTTCTGACTTTGTCTTCTTAGCTTGGAGTACTAGGTGAGTTTTACGCTTTAGCATACTTGCATAAGTGTGAATGTTGCCACGATTAGCATGCTTGCCATGAGGCTGTGTGCTGAACTATTTGAATGCCTTTGGATGAATGCTTGTTGTTTGAATTGGAATGATTCAACAAAGGTACGTTTTAAGCCACTTTGTTGAGTGGCAAATCATGTTTTAAACCCACTATGTTTGGTGGCAAATCCGTAATCTTTAAGCCCACTTGAGGTGGCAATTTCAAACCATTTTCGCAAACAAACATGAGTCGAATTATTCAAAATTGAGCAAACTAGTGTATACTTGCTTGTGCATATCACATAGTAATGCTAGTTTAATAACTGGAACAAGAGCACATAATGTTTATAAAAAAGCATATCATGATTAATAAAGGCCGATCTTTGATCGGGCGAGCGGGGGTGCTCAATTCATGACATTCCCCTCTCGTACCTAAGTTCCCGAGCAGAGGCAACTTTGGTGATGACGGACACGTGGCCTTTGGCACGAGTCATGGGTTTCCTAAATTTTTCTAAAATAAAATATTTAGGCAGCGACTCTGTATCTGGCAAAGCAGTCCAATTTTTGCATTTTTGACCCTAAAATCAATTTGCCGGATTTGGACTCTTTGGAGTTTATTAGTTTCACATTGCACTTGTGAGATTAGATTCAAAACCGCGGAAGTCCGAACTGTAGGGCTTTCTTTCAAACCTTCTGAAAGGGGGCACGAAAAAGGCGAGATACACCATCCCATAGACCAAAGAATAAGGAGTTACCCTAGTTAAAGTTCTAATTCACGTTCGACACCCCCATAATGCCAATGGAAGCTTTTCCGACAGTTCTTGTATTGGTCAATTATCTTTTGTAGAATGGTTTTGACATTCTTGTTTGCAGCTTCGACAGCGTCATTGGTTTGTGGTCAGTAGGGTGATGATTTATGGAAGGTCATACCGTATTTTTCAAGCAAGTCAGCTACCTCTCCTTTGAAGTGGGAACCGTGATTTGACAATATTTCAGTTAGCACTCCTTATCTGCAAATGATATTATTTCTGATGAACTTGGCCACATGCGAGGCTTTGAGTACTGAGAAAGATGTTGCTTCAACTTATTTGGTGAAACAATCAATGGTCATTAATATGTACTCATGTCCATTAGATCCCTTTGGCGTGACTACCCCAATTACATCAATGCCCCAGACTGAGAAAGTCCAAGGTGAGGTCAAGTTTTACAACTGTGACAGTAGCACATTCATGTGGTTTGTATGAATCTGGCATTTGTGTCACCTTTTGGCTAGCCATATGCAATCACTCTCCATGGTAGACCTGTGATATCCTTGTCTAAGGATCTATCTTGCTAGGATAACTCGATTCACATGGGCTCTACACTCTCCATCATCCACTGATTGCATGATCCTCTTTTTTTCTTTTGCATCTACAAATAGCTTGTGCATCTCCAGATGACCCCTTTTGTATGGCCTTCCTCTGCCTAAGATGTATTGGGTAGCTAAGCATTGGATAGCCTTTTTGTCTTTCTCTGTTGCCCCTTGTGGATAATCCTCATTCTCTATGAAACTCTAGATGTCGTAGTACCAAGGATGTCCATCTTGGATCTCTTCCACTATAGTAATCAACTTATTTTAAGACCTTCCGGGATATCAACTATGGAAGCTAAGTGTAGCTTGCTTTTTGAGCTCCTTTCAGATACGATATCCCTACAGTTCGGACACTCGTGGTTCTGAATCTGATTTCACAAGTGCAATGTGAAATAGATAAACACAAATAAGTCCAAATCTGACAAATCTTTTGAAAAATCGATTTTGAATCAAAAATGCCAAAAATGGACTGCTTTGCCAAATTATTGAGTCGCCACCTACATATTTCTAGGAAATTTAGGAAACTCGAGACTCGGGCCAAAGGCCACTTATCCGTCATCACCAAACTTGGGTACGAGAGGGGAAGGTCATAAATTGAGCACCCCACTTGCCCAAACAAAAGATCGGCCTCTGCTAATCATGATGTGATTCTTATGTACATTACATGCTTTTGTTCTGATTATCAGGCTATTTTACTATGTGACGCACACAAGAATAGACTAATTTGCAAAAATTGGAACACTTCGATTTCATGTTTGTTTTGAAAAGAGGTTTGAATATGTACCACTTGAAAAAGTGCTCGCATATATATAGTCATCTAATTATCCCAATTCAAGCAATTAGCCTTCATCTACTGGCATTCAAACAAGTATATCACTTAAGCATTTAACCTCATGGTAATCATGCTTGACATAGAAACAATGACACGCATGCGATATGCTAAAGCGATAAGCACTCACCTAGCAATCCGAGGGTTGTCAAAGCAAGAAAAAAGGTTAGAAAAATGCATGATCTTAACTATGAAAATGACTAATACAACACATGCAATATGCAATTTAATAGGCTCGACTACTAATATGACATGTGAATCAATTTGATAGCATGCGGTTTAAGCACATTTTCAAAGAAGTAATAAATAACAATGTGAGTTAGAATGATGCGTCGAGCTTAATGCATGCACGACAAATGAATGCTTTATACATGGGAAATGCTAAACGAAATATGATGCTCTATACTATCCACCATATGTGGGTAAATAAAAGAGAGAAAGATGTGAGGTTGGAAGACGTACACACATTATTACATTTTTGCAATCGCACAAGAGGATCCGAATAAACGCCCTTGCTAATTACTACGAATTAACTAACTATTACAAACCAAATGAAATAAATTAACTACACTAGCTAATTAGTACAAATTGGCCCTCACATAAGAGGGTTTAGCTAAACTACTTAACTAATATTACAACGCCGAATTTAACTAACTATTCTAGCTAATTAAATAATTACAACACAAAATTAGTTATTCTAACTAATTAATTACAACACAAAATATAATAATACAAAGGACTAACTAAGTACTTACACTATAGAATTAGTTAAGCTAAGTAATTAATTACTTTAACTAATCAGCCCTGAGAAGTAAAGAATGCTCATGCATGACGGTGGTTTCAACCCAAAAATGCCTCTGTTTTGCTAAGTAATTAATTACTCTAACTAATCAGCCCTGAGAAGTAAAGAATGCTCATGCATGAAGGTGGTTTCAACCCAAAAATGCCTCTGTTTTGCTGCCAAAAGGATTCTATTTTGCAGTCAGAAAATTACACTCTTTTGCCTCAGCCTCTGCTCTGTTCTGGAGGAAAAACGGTACTGTCTGGCTGAAAAAGGTGGCCCACTGGCCAGAAGTAGTGGATGGTCGTATAGTATAATTGGCCGGCCGGCCGGCCACTAGTTTGTGGTATAGCCTTGCTGCGACAAATAACAAACAAAGCACAAACAGAGTATTTTCAGGGGATGTCTGTCCACCTTGCCTCTCCTTATCATCAAACAGCTCAAAGGAAGGGTAGGCTTGATTTGCAAACCATCAATCGATGCAAATTCATTGCATGATGGCCTAAGAACCAAGGAATACAATCTCAATAAATGCACAATGAAAGACCCACAAACCTCCTCCCTATCATGATATTGATCAAGGAAAGTGATTGACCTTGAATCTTGAGCCATTCGCATCACTAAAGAGTATGAAATGCTTCAAGGCTCAATTGGTTCAATTAACGTCCGATTGCACCCTAAACTTGATTTTATTATCTTGTTGCACTTTTAAGCCCCAATTCATTACCTCTTTTCATTACATTTCCATTCATTAGTCCATTTTGTCCGTAATGAAGATTAAGTCCACTAATGGAGAGAGGTGTTGAACAAGAAGTTGTTTGGGCATGAAAGAGAGGTCACGTCGTTGGTAATGAACCTTCGAAAAGATTAAACCATTAAGCATGGGGTGACCTCTTTCTCAAGCCTAAACAACACTCAGTTGAAACAACTCACAAAGCAATAAAAAGCCAAGATAGAAGGGACGATGCAGAGGTGTACACAAGTATGAAAAACTTTGAAATAAATGCTATCAACTCAAATAGGGTGGTGGTTAAGGCCTAAAACACCAAACCTATGAGGACCGTTACACTACAAGCATGCAATACAAAGCATAAATGACATGAACAACCTACAAAATTTTAAAATAGGCTAAAACGACACTAAAATTAAGGTAAAAACATCTACAAAGGCAAGCTAAAATAATGAAGCAATTAAGCAAGTAAACAAGCTAAAGAATGAGAGGCTAACCCCTCCATTTTTGGAACTTCAAAACCATATTTCAGCCTCTAAAAAACCTCTAGAAAAAAAAACATCGGTAAAATGCTCAAAAAGAGTTTATGAAAAGATGGGAAACGCAATGGTAAAGGCCTAGAAGACAAGGTTCAAAGAAAAGTGGTCAACCCCTCTACCTTTACTGGCCTTAAACCACAAGTTTCAGCCCGTAAATACAGGTAAAAAAAATAATACAAAAACAACAAGAAATGATTGGAAAGAAGTAGTGCAAAGGAGCTAGTAGTTATACCTCTTGAAGAGGAGTAACACTTTGAATAACAAACCGCCAGTTTCACACCCTCAAGAGCTAAAATGCAAGCTTAAACAACTCAGGAAAGAACCCTCAAGGTTTGGTTTAGAGTGTCTAAAGGGTATAAAAGTTGCAAGGGAGAGAGAAAAATGTAGAGAGAGAAACATTTTCCAAGACTTTGCTCCACATATTTTTCTAACCCTAAAATATGAGAGGCAGTCATCCATATATAGCAATATATGAGACTATCTTGAAAATATCCATACAGACATAGCTGTTATAGTTCATGTATCTGTGGAGACAGCTAGCACAGCTGGCAAAAAGATCTGTGTTTTTACACAAGTGGCTGGCAAGCCACTAATAATGGCCGGCAGGCCACTAGTGGGTTTGCAGGTCTTTGGGTGGTCAAGCTTGAAAAACTGTTGTTTTGGTCCAAAAACAAGGCACAAGGATTGTAGGTTTCTAAGGCTTAAAACTAAGGTTTCCTATTGAGGAAATCAAGCATTTGGGCAAGCATGTAAATTAATCACTAGGTGATCAATCGGTAGTGCCCAAGTCTTAAGGGCGGTCAAAATAAGGCGTTTACAGTTGCCCCTTTTTGACAGAGCTCGGAGTCATGAAATGACATGAGTGAATGTCAAAATCCAGAGGCGACCAATTTTGATAAGGCCATAAGACTTGGGAAAACAATCAAGACATAAATTAAATTAGCTGAGCTCAAAAGTTGCCTACGTATCCCTTTGCAAGGAATCAAACCAGCATAGTTTAGGGGCAAAATGCAAATGATATGAACAAAGCATATACTTTGAAAGTTGGACTCACACGCTTCGCGAAGCCCTTTTTTTGAAATTCTGTGATCACGAAAGATGATGCAATAAGCAATAACAAAAGAATTCCAACCACGTTTCACACGGAAAGAAATAAAAACACACTGTAATCACGTCGAAATTGTGAGAAGAAGGGAAAAACTGCTCAGGGTCGTGCCTCCTCACACCCCGAGATGATACGATAGATGCACAAGGCAGTAAGAGTTCGCAATAGATACACACTCCATATTGATTGTGCAATAGATGCATGAAATGAACGAGTGTGATAGATGCACAAAGTGACAAAAGCGTGCGATAGATGCACAATGTAACAAAAGTGTACAGTAGATGCCCAATGTGAGAGTGTGCAATAAATGCATAAAGTAAACGAGTGTGATAGATACACAAAGTAACAAAAGTGTACGATAGATGCACAATGTGAATGAGTGTGCGACAGATGCACAAAGTGAACGAGTGCGATAAATGCACAAAGTGAATGGATGTGCTAGATGCACAAGGTGAACGAGTGTACGATAGATACACAAGGCGAACGAGTGCGATAGATGCACAAAGTGAACGGATGCAATAGATGCACCTGGTGAACGGGTGCGATAGATGCACAAGGTGATGAAATTGAAAATCAATACAATGACAACGCATGTTCTATGCAAGATAACAAACAAGCAACATATGATATTAATTGAAAGCATATTCTATGCACGAATCGAAAGTATGTTCTAAGCAAGATAATTGAAAGCAAAGCATGTTCTATGCAAGATAATTGAAAGCATGTTCTATGCAAGATAAGATTTCAGATACGTAAATCGACAAAATGGACAAAAGTGACGTTTGACGATAACCTCCAACTTACCCCCTTGGAGGATTTGCAAAATGCTCAAAAGGATACAACTTGTTCATATTTGAAATTGGGGCACATTCGCGTGCTGGAGTACAGCTGGCATTGGAATGACGCAACCGGGATACTGTTTCGAGCACCTCGAAAATAAAATCCAATGCAAATACATCAATCCTTCTTTCCAGACCCAAAATAGGACCTCCCATACACTGTTAGGGAAAAGGGGAACAAAACCAGTGCTGGGCCACAAGAGGGGCCTGCTAGCCACTAATGGTGTATAGCCGGCCATTAATGGCAATTTGGGGGCAAAAATGGGATTTCAGCTTCGGCTCGAGTCTACTTAAACACATCACCAAACTTTATTTCCTCACACCCCAAGTCCGAAAACTCCTCCCCTCCGTCTCTAGGTGCTTCTTATATCTAGATTTGCACTTTACATGCATTTTCCAACGTCCCACGCAAACTTTATTCGTAAACCCTCTTTGATCCTCTTCACTTTGAACCGATTATATTTTGTTTTCGTTGATTTTTCGGTTTATCAACACTTTGGGCTTGTTTCCCTCAAGTTTTTCTTGGGTTTTGCGAACTTTCCCAAATTTTGACTTTTTCTGCCATTTTCTCTCCTAGGGTTGACTTTTTTCAAGTTTTCCCTATTTTCTCCATTTTTCTTCATTTTTCGCCCACTTTTCACTCACTTTCCAAATGGCAGACGATGTCCCACGTGATGGTGCCCCTCCCGCGGTACCAATATTTCCACCTACTGTCAAGGTTGAGGAGCCTATAGCTGATGGCGAGGCAGCGAAGGACATTGCCACTGACCTCGAAGCAGAGGTCTTCGCCCCAGGGCCCGAGCCTGAGTTACCACCATTGAGGGTGAGGCCCTTTCATCCAGCCACTTACCACCCATGCACGCACGTAATGGCGCCTGCAGGCAAGATACGCTTTGATGACTTCGTTGATGACGTGCCGGAAGATATTTTACTGAGGGAGCCAAACTTCCACCTTTCCCACGGTGCTACTGAGGTACCACCTTTATTTTTATGCTTTACTTCCTTTCTTCTATTGTCTTGCACTGCCTTTTATCTGACTCTTCTTTTATCACTGTCTTTCATCTGATTCACTCTTTCTTTGCCAGAGGAGGACTCTCGCTCCTCTAGGGGTTATGGGGTAGTGACGACCAGGGATTGATATCACGACCTCGCCCCCTGGTCTGTGACCTTGTTGATGAGGCATGGTTTGGCTTACTCTACATTGGGCTCATGCGCCACATGGCTAGCTGGGCCCTACTCGGAGCATTAGTGGAGAGCTGGTGGGATACCACCAATTCCTTCCACTTCTCTTCTGTTGGGGTGATGGCGATGAACCCCTACGACTTTTCGATGATCACAGGGTTTGGAGTAGGAGGTGATCTGATCCCTTTTGACATGGACATAGGCTAGTGGGAGGCGGCTTGGATCTACTTGCTCGGAGCGAGCTCGGCCCTATACAGGCCAACTATGGTGCAATATAGACCAGCCAAAGTAGAAACTCAAAGTCGTTTCTACTTCATTCCCAGTGTTATTATGCTGATCCATATTGTGACAACAGAACAATTAACAACTTGTACCATCTCTATTTGCAGATCACGTGGCAGGCATGGGCAACAATGCCAGCCAGAGTTAGAGACCAATATGCTGGGACTTGGGCTACCTCTCGATATCAGATCCTGCCAGAGGGCCTATTCTGCCAGCCTAGTTCTTAGGAGAGCGGTTTGTATGCCAGACACTGGGCTTGCCTGTCCCAGTTGTTCCTATGTCGTCCCCAGCATCCATGAGGACATCTGATAACCCCTCAATTGCGGCCATTATTCAGTATATAGTGGAGCTGTATGCCAACTATTTTAAAGGTGAGGGCAACTACAAAGCCTTCATCAGGACTCACCTTATACCACCCCTGACTGGAGTTCACGCAGGCGACACAACAGGTGCTCCTTTGGCTGGAGAGGCTACTCAAGAGGCCGAGGCTAGTATTAGAGTGACCCCTCCTACTGTGCGGGCTATCAGCTGCCAGGTGATTCCCACCACAATCCCTTGTGGGCGGCCAAGCAGGACGATGTATCAGCTCCCAATCGAGCCACTGGAGGCGGTACACGAGTATGTCCGAGCTCCAAGAGCATCTCAGGTATGGACCACACTTTGCAACTTGCATCCCTCATTCTCCCTTTTCAAATACTGATTATTCAAACTCCCTTACAGGCACCCACAAAGTAAATGGAGGGCCTTCTTCAGCTGGTTGCTTCCCTAGTTCACATGGTGCAGAGGAGGGAGATGTTACTCACTTTGCACAATATCTAGGTATACTTTCCTTCCCCTCATGCATTGGATTGCTTCCCATATTATACTAACATGCTATGTTGTCATTGATACACGATACTCATACCGTGCGACACTCACAGTGATACACTGCATATTGACATACATTCTGATACACTGTCTTGACATACTGTACTAACACATTGTACCCATGCTGCATCTACTTTCTATATCATACTCATACTACATACTCCATTTTGCCACAATACATACACTATATCTGATATGTTGATGGTTATTTTTTAGGTTCCATCTGCACCGAGGGCAACAGCAGCAGCAGCAACACCAGTGGCACCTTCTCTAGCTGCAGGGAGGAGAGGTAAATAGGCTCTAGTACGCGGCTGAGATGAGCATTGAGGTTGAGGTAGGGGCAGAGTGTAGACACCCCATTTTTGACCGACCTTAAGACTCAGACGTCACTGATTGAGCGCTTGGTGATGTTGCATATTGTGCTCGTTCAGAAGTTTCAGAGTCGCGGCCGTGAGCCCTGCCTCCGGACTTCCGAACCCTCTTTTGTGCTTTGCCTCGGTTTGCGAACCAGGCTCAGTTTTCTCGGTTTCTTTTCCTGAGGGAAGGGAGAGGTCCCGCAGACCATCTCTCAATGTCCGTAGGTTACATTTCGTGGTCGTAGGCCATTTTGCCCATTTCGGAGTCCAGTTTCCGATTTTTCGGAATCGTTGGCCGTGTGCCTCGGTTCGGGACCGCCTAACCATCTCCGTTTGTTCTGATTTTTGGCATACATCTTGTTTGCTCCATTTTGAGGGACACTGGGGTCTGAAAAACCCACTTCGAGGTCGAATGCCATTTTCGGTGCTTAACAGCCCATTTTTGGGACCCCGAACTGCGCGTTTTGGTCCCCGAGCATTCGTTTTGCAACGGTTTTCGTTCATTTTTGGCAGGTACCTCTGTTTTATCACTAAGAAGGTCACTGAAGGGTGGGAGGCCAGTAATTGTTGCAGCAACCAGTTATACATCCTCCGACGCCCTCCGGCGCCCGTTTTTCGCACTTCCGGGCTAATGTTGAACACCTTGGGGCCATCTTCTTGAACTTTCAACCACATATTTGTGATGTACACACTTGGGAGGATCCTAAAAAAATGGTGGCCGGCCATTAATTCAATTTGACCCTTTTGAACCCCTCCTTCTGGGCTAATGTTGAACACCTTGGGGCCATTTTCTTCAAACCCAAACCACATATTTGTGATGTACACACTTGGGAGGACCCTAAAAAATGGTGGCCAGCCACTAATGTTGCTTGACCCTTTTGAACCCCTCCTTCCGGGCTAATGTTGAACACCTTGGGGCCATTTTCTTCAAACCCAAACCACATATTTGTGATGTACACACATGGGAGGACACCATCATGTGGTGGCCGGCCACTAAATCTGCTTGACCCTTTTGACCCCTAGCCGGCCGGCTAGGGGGTGTGGCCGACCGGCCACCTGCAACCAAAGTAACTGGCCGGCTGAGATCCTTGCACTGTTCACTTTACAGCTGTAGAGCTTTATCCCCCAGAAAATATCAATATCCGGGGGATATTTTGTGGGGGAAAGTTGCCCTCCTTTTCCCCCACCTTTACACCCCCTTTTTGGCCCTTATAACCAGCTGGTGGCATCAGATTTTGGGGTTCGAATAATTGTTCTTCAAGCCTCAAGATCCATATCTCCCTCCATCCTTCTCATTTCCCTAAAAAACCTTAAGTCCTATACCTTGTGTTCTTCATCACCACCAAGCTCTACCATCACCACTTCATTTCCAGCAACAAGGAGAGCTTCTCAAAGGCTAAAGGAGCTGCAAATTGGTCCAAGAAGCAACAAAAGCTTTGGTCTTCAAGGGTAAGTGACATTTCTCCTCTTTTGACCCTTTTTCTTGATCCATTTGTAAGCCCTATATGCTTTTTGTTTCAAGCTCCGGCCCTAACTGAAAGTGGCCCTCTTTTGAGCTCGTCTTCACTTTTCATTAAGGGCTCAACCCTGTTTGAGCCATCCATGATGCACTTGCTTCATTAATCCTCTTATATGTCATAATCTTGCATGCTATTTTTGGCCCATGAGTAATCTGTTTTGAGCATGTTTTAAACTGATATTAGGCTTATTTTGAGCCCCTCTTCAACATTGAAGAAGGGCTCAACACCATTTGGGACTTCCATGTTGTATTTACCTTTATACTCCCCTTTTGGTCCCATTTTTGCATGCAATGGAAGCCTACCATACTTTTGTTTTTGGCCATTTTACAGTTCTAAAAAAGTGCTTATTTTGGTCCATTCTTCATGTTTCATTTAGGTCCTTTCATGGTTTGGGACCTCCATATGCCACTTCATGTTATATCTCTCTTTTATTCCCCATTCTTGCATGTTTAGTTAGCCTATCATGATTTTGTTTTTGGCCATTTTACAGTTCTGGAAATAGTCCTATTTTGGCCCATTCTACATGTTTTATTAAGGGTCTTTGGCTGTTTGGTGAATATTTTGCATACCTCATGTTATAGCCACTTTTGAGCCTCATTTTGCATCGCATTTCTATCATGTTTGTATACTGATTTTTAGGCTTCCATAAACTGTAAATGTGCATATTTTTGGTCCCTCTTCAGTGTTGTATAAGGGAATTTTTCAGTTTGGATTTTTCTTATATCACTTGCTTCATTACCCCTCTCTTGGCCCCTATTCTTGCATGCCATTTTTGCCCTACCTATGCTTTCTGTTTGGCCATGTTTATAACTGTGAAAGTGCCTTTTTTTGGGACTGCCTAGCTTCTGTCTTTGCATTACATGTCCATATTGTGCATGTTTGGCATAGCTATAGGCCATTTCGGGTGCCTAAATTCGCATTTCGGGACAATTCCATGCATTTAGTGTCATTTCGCCTCATTTCGGGACTGTTTTCCCCCATATTTTAGTGAGAAATTCTATTAGAATGATTGCTTTCCATTTCTATGTCATTGCATCGCATTATATCATCGCCTCGGTTTGCGTGTCCGTGTGCACGCATTTCGAGGCGCCTCATTTTCATCCATCGGCATCCTATATGAGTGTGGCTGAGGCTCTCTCATGTTGGTATAAGCCCATATCATGCTTCCATGTCATCGCATCGCATTCTATCATCGCCTCGGTTTGCGTGCCCGTGTGCACGCATTTCGAGGCACCTCATTTTCATCCTTCGCCATCCTATATGAGTGTGGCTGAGGCTCTCTCATGTTGGTATAAGTCCATATCATGCTTCCATGTCATTGCATCGCATTCTATCATCGCCTCGGCTTGCGTGCCCGTGTGCACGCATTTCGAGGCACTTCGTTTTCATTCACCGGCATCCTATATGAGTGTGGCTGAGGCTCATTCATGTTGGTATAAGCCCATATCATGTTTTCATGCCATTCGCATTGCGTATGCCATTGCCTCGGTTTGCGTGCCCGTGTGCACGCATTTCAAGGCACTTCATTTTTACCTACCGGCTTCTCATGTGAGTGTGGCTGAGGCTCTCTCATATTAGTATAAGTCCATGTTACATTTTCCATGCCATTTTAGCCATATTACATTGCATTCTGTCATTTCCTCGGTTTGCGTGCCCGTGTGCACGCATTTCGAGGCACCTCATTTTTACAGCATAGTGCATGCTAGGTTGTATCTTAGATCGCATTCTGCCATCGCCTCGATTTGCGTGCCCGTGTGTACGCATTTCGAGGCATGTCATTCCATAGCATTGTGTATGTTAGGATTGTACCTTAGTCGCAGTTCATGCATGTCATGCATATTGCATCGTGTTCGGGATAAGAGTTATCCCGGGGGACGGGAAACGAGGTGCATTTCGTACTCCGAGTGACGGAATGTGTCTCAATTCCTCAGTCACCGACACTCCGGATCATCCATGATGGAGTTAGGTTTTATTGTGTTTTCATGTGCATTCATCCTATATTGAATTGTGCATTTCGATTCCTCAGCCATCATGCCGCGGTATGCGTGATTGGTGGCATGAGGATCGAGGTATGCATATATCTGTGAAAATACATTGCTATGCCCCTTTCCTGCTCTCTGTCGCAGCAAAATGAAGAATCAGCAACTTTTCGGAGCTTGGCACGCTTTCCAAGAATAACTGCTAAACAGAGGCTAATTGGGGCATCCCGGTGGATTTCCGCGCAAGGCAACCCGGACATGCATCATCCATCAGAAGCGAGGCAGTTCCTGGCTTGCACGCCAGTTTTACAGCTTTCTTAGTTAATTTGTTAATTAATTAGGAATTTGTACATTATTCGGACTGTAATATTTGGACTGTAATATTCTTTTATTCGGGACTGTATATTTATTCGGACCCTCTGCGCGAGGGCACAACTGTAATAAGTGTGCGTGAGTGTGTTGTATGTCTTCCAACCCCACGTCTTTCTCCCTTTTATTTATCCGCTGATGATGGTTAGATTAGGGCATATTTAAATTAGCATACAGTATGGCAGCATGTTTGCATTCATTCATCTGTTTTGCATGCACCGGGCTCGGCGCATCATACTAACTGCATCATATTTTTGATTCCAAGTTGAATACATGCTAGCTGTAGCATTTCATATGCCATGTTTTAGAATAGCCGAGCCTGCTATAGTTGCATTAGGCATTTCTGTATACTTAGGATTCATGCATGATTTCTAATGAGTTTTTGTTTTGGCTTGGAGTACCTGGTAAGCTTTATGCTTTAGCATCCTTGCATGCGTGTGAGTGACTGCCATAAATAGCACGCTTACCATGAGACTATGTGCTTATATGATATAACTGCCTGAATGCCTATGGGTGAAGGTTGGGTTACTTAAATTGGAATAAATCATCAAATGTTTTAAGCCTACTTGCGAGTAGCAAACCATCTTTCAAATAAACAAGCATGAAATGTTTTGTTCCAATTCGGGCGACCCAGTCTATACTTATATGCTGTGTGCATCACATAGTAACCTAGGCTAATAACTGGAATAAGAACACACAAAGTTTTCAAAAATAGATATCACGGTTAGTAGAGGCCGATCTTTGATCGGGTGAGCGGGGGTGCTCACGAAGTGACCTTCCCCAATCGTACCCAAGTTCCCGAGCCGAGGCAACTTTGGTGATGACGGACACGTGGCCTTTGGCACCGAGTCAGGGTTTCCTAAATTTCCCATTAAAAAACATTTATGTGGCGACTCTGTATCTGGCAAAGCAGTCCATGTTTGGCACTTCTTTCAAAAATCTGTTTTCTCAAAAATGATTTGCCGGATTTGGACTCTTTGGTTCAGACTTAGAACCGTGACTGACAAAGTCGAGTCCGAGCTATAGCGAGGTCCCCTGCGGGCTTGTTACAGTTTCTGGCGACTCTGCTGGGGATTTAGAGAACTTGACTCGAACTCGTGATGTCTGTTTTTGATTACACTTGTGTGTTTCTTTGCATTGCATTTGCATTGGTGCGCCTAGGACACCGTGTTTGCCATCTGCTATTCCTGAACAGTTTGCCGGAGGCTTGTCTTGTCAAGGCATGACCATAAGGCTGACCGGTTGTGGGCTCTGCCAGTATGGGAACACAAACCCCAGTTTTACCGGGGCACCCTCTTTGACCTTTCGACCTAGTGCATATTCGGATCCTTAGTGACCATTCCAAATTAGGACAGGTTGCTTACCCGTTTATAGGTTGTTTGAAACCGCTCTGTGCGTAGTGAAACCCTAGCTCCTGACAAAATAGGACAGGGAAACCCTACCCCAACATAGGGGTGTTTTGGCTCTCACTTATCTGTTATGTGCTTTAGAGTGCGTCTCTACAGGAATGCATGTATCAGTATATGAGTTTGGGCATCAGGCCTGCGGGCATCAGTTCAGTATATGAGTTTGGGTATCAGGCCTGTGGGCATCAGTTCAGTATTGTCAGTATCAGGCCTGCGGGCATCAGTTCAGTATTATGGGTATCAGGCCTGCGGGCATCAGCCAGTATTTGAGAATCAGCTATCTGCGGGTATCAGATTCTGTTTTAGGAGACAGTGATACAGGGATAATAATCAGTGTTTGAGGACAGTGTGTATTCAGCTTATTGACTGTGTGTTGATTATGCCCGGCTGTGTGTCATGCATTTTATTTTAAGCTGTTATGCTATCCGTTTATCTGTTTATTTATTTCCTTTTCGCTTTATTTATCTTTTCCTAGGTCAGTTCTAGCACAATTGCTTCCAACCCAGCAGGCATTCCCCAAGCACTTTGGACACGAGGTCGTCGACTCCATCGATCTGAGGATCTAATCGACGGACAGCCAGTGTTCCATTCTCTACCCCCTGTTACCAGAAGGAAGCAGAAAAAGCGCAGTGTATCTGAACAGAGATCACCAGAACAGTGGTTTCCCCCATCAGTGGACAGTCGGATTGAGATCCCCATTGAGACAGATCTGCCAGTAGTTCAGACAAATCAAAACAGTATGACGGCACCAACATGAGTTGAGGAGATGATGCGCCAAATGCAAGAAACCATGCGAGCCATGCAACAGGATGCCGTTCGCCGGGATGAACTCGCTAAGCAACAAGCTGAGATTATGACCCAGCAGGCTGAGCTGATTACCAGGCTGCAACAACAGAATACAGCATCTGCTTCACAACAAATTCCTCCTCCGGCGAGGGCTCCAATACCTGAGCAGACACCTGTTGTTCAGAACGCTCCTCCAAACACCCAGAATACTGTGCCGACTATCCAGAATCTGCAAGAGGACACAAATCTTCCAACGGGGCCAGCTCCGCCCCCGCTTCCGCCACAATTGTCCAAGGTCCATACACCCAATCACCCGGACTCTCCCTTCGAGGTCGAGGTTGATCATACAGCTCTGAAATTGAGCAAACTGGAGAAGCTCTTCAAGAAATCCCAAGGGGTCAAGGCTATGCCGGATATCGAAGATGGATATACCGAGGAGGCCGTAACATTCCCCGATAGGTTCAAAATGCCACAAATCGACCGCTTTGATGGGTCCGGCGACCCCATGGTCCATCTCCGACTGTTTGCAGACATCTTGCGGCCGATGGGCCTAACACGACCACAGAAGCTCTCACTATTCGGCCGAACCCTGTCGGGTGTGGCCGCCCATTGGTACGCAAAGTTACAAGATGAAGTGAAAAAGAATTGGGATGAAATGGCTGAGGCCTTTGTCGCGCAATATTCGTACAACACTCAGATCGAGATCATAACCCGTGATCTTGAAACGACAAGGCAAGAGCCCAAGGAAACTTTCTCGGACTTTGTGATCCGATGGAGGGCAAAGGCGTCAATGATGACTTTAAGGCCCACTGACAAAGATCAAATCCGGATGATTGTGCGCAATCTCCACCCAAAGTTGATGCAGAGAATGATTGTAGTCCCCTTTCCTACTTTCGCAGATTTACATGAGATGGGGGTGCAAATCGAAGACGCAATGAAACAAGGTCTGTTTGACCACGACAGAGAACAACCGAGGAGGACTTTCAACCCCAACAACAATGTGGGCCTGAGTGGCGCTGCAAATACGAGAGCCTCGGAAGTTAGTATGGTCACCACCACTCCCCCTCCCCCTCCAAGGCCCATGGCTGCCACACCCTTCTCCGGCGCGTCCGGAAGCAACACACAAACCAACAGATTCCAACCGCGAGGCCAAAGAACCTTTACCCCACTATATATGCCCCTGACCAAAGTTCTGGGAATATTGATCAGGAAAAATCATTTGAAACCCCTGGAGCCAAAGCCATTACCGAATCCACTCCCCCCCTCTTATGACCCGTCAAAGTACTGCGCGTATCACCAACAACACGGTCACGACACCGACCGTTGTTACAGATTGCGTCATGAGATCCAGGATCTTATTGACAAACAGGTGATCGCGCCTCCTGATAAACCCAATGTCACAACCAACCCTCTCCCACCACATAACCAACCTCCCCCTCCCAACAGAATTAATTTTATCCAGACTGGGGTCGCATCTTACGATCCTAGCATCTATATTACGCCCACCCACCTACCCAAGCCGGAGGTGCTCCTCCCCGACTGCACTGACTTCTTGTGCATGGTGGACATCTCCAAAACCCAACCAGAACCGATGGTGGTGACCGTCGAAGACGGGGCAGGGCAGATTTTGGGAGAGAATGAGATTGTTGAATCTGGGACTGGACAGAGTTTTGCTGGGGGAGCCTATGATCCAAGCAAGTACATCCTATCAACGAGCCGAATTGGGCTAGGTATAGAATTGCCAGAGACAGGAGAGCTATGCATGATCCGGGGGGATGGATCTGGGCTATGGGCAGATGATCTGACAGCCGTAGAGGAGGACTTTGCCAACTTGCAATTTTTCGATGACTAGGAACTGGGGAATGCGTCAATCAACTGGTACGATTATGAGGGATCAGCGGAGGCCACTGGATGGCTCGAGGATCAACCAGATGCAGTGGGGGAAGCCCAACCAGAACAGAGCCCGGCAGGGGCAGAAGTATCAGTTGTGGCCGGAATGGCCGAAAGTCAAGTTGTATAGCCGGAGAGCGCCGGTGCTAAGAATTCCGCTCGGGACATGGGCATTATGGATACAGGAATTGTTGAACAAACAGCTGTACTGATGCAGTTGGAACGAGAAAAGTTTGAGGAAGCTGAGAGAATTAGGAAAGCTAAAGGCCCTGAGGGGACTGAAAGTGTTGTGTGCACGAAGATAGAGAATGCTGCGAGCATGTTGACAGGGAATACTATAAGTGCAACTAAACCGGAGCCAGACAGGTGTCTGTTGGTTGCCGATGGAATGTGGTGGGAAGACGATGACTTATGTCTTGCCCACACGGATGAAGACTGGGGAAATAATCAACCGGATGACACTTGGTACCCCGATGAGGTTGACCATATGACGAGAAGTGGGCGGTACTTTAAACCCCCACACCTGGACCAACCCGAGGCATCCAAGAAGGGTAGAGAAGCGGAGAAACAGAAGGAGAAGCAGATTGAAGAGGAAGCTGTGTTGAAACAATTAAAGAAGATACAAGCAGACATCTCCATCTGGGGACTGCTAATGGCATCACGAGTACATAGAGAAGCTATCCTATCTGCTATGGACAAGTCCAAACTCTCCATAGACACCACGCCTGAACAGCTGGTTGGGCTGGTTTTTCCGGGAGGAGGTTCCCCGGCATTAACCTTTTCGGACAAGGACCTACCGCCTGAGGGCACAAATCATAACAAACCACTCTATATTTCTGTGGAATGTAGAGATTAGTGGATACCGGTGGTACTTGTTGATACCGGGTCTGCGATTAATGTCTGCCCGACCAGAATGGCATATGCAATCGGGTTAAAACCCGCGGACTTCGTCCCAACTACCCAAGTGATCAGAGCATACGACAATACCAGCAGAGAAGTGATGGGGACTGTTAAAATTCAAACCAAGGTTGGTCCAGGACAACACAGCATCGAATTTCATATCTTGGACGTTCCCGCAACCTTTAACCTACTTTTGGGGCGACCGTGGTTGCACCAGGTCAAGGCAGTCTCTTCCACTCTACATCAGATGCTAAAGTACCCTCACGGGAAAGGGGTAACGATCGTTTTTGGGAATTCATCAATCCATCCGCCACCGGAAGTGTCCACACCTCTCTTGGAGATCGAGCACGGCACGGAGGATGTGTTTTTGTCGGGGTTCACTTTGGCCGAGGCTCAAGTGGTACAGAATGTCATGGCTGTGAATGAGGGTATGTACGTTAGTGCTCAATCTATCTACCTCATGAACAAGCTAAAACATACTCCCGGGATGGGATTAGGGAGAAGTGGCCGGAAGGGCGTCTCAGTGTTGGCCGAAGTACCACACAACCCTCACGCCTTTGGACTAGGTTACCTGCCCACCAAAGAGGACTGGGTGAGGAAAGGGAAAGAAATGGCCGGAAGGGCCAGAGCAAAGAAGGCTGGGAAGCCATTTGAGTTAATGCATAGGCCCATCTGGGGTACCCTAAACGAACGCTTCGTCCGGGAGGGGGAAGATTTTCCATTCTGCGGCTTCCCGGAACCATGGCCAAACGCGGAGGGGAAGCGCGTGCCTGGTTTTGAAATCTTCTTCGACATACAATTATCTGGGGATGACGTTGCCGAAGCGCAGACAGACCCACCAACTGAGGTTGAGCAGTGTAGAGCAGTGGATCCTGAGAGCACAGAGCTTGAAATGGGGGTAGCACTGGCGAGTCTACTATCAGATCCTCCGATCGACCAAGAGTGCTTGGGGGATAACTCTTCGGTTTCTATGATTGGAGATGAAATAGCTGCGGGCTTTCTAGCGCCGATCTTGGATGCATCTATCGCACCTTCTCTCATCTGGCAATATGAAGAAGGCTTTTTATCTAGCAGTTCCGGGTCAGGTAGTGAGCCGGAATCTGATTCTACCGAATCTTGTGCGTCGGAATCAGATTCCAGCTCGACTGAGTCTGAGTCCGGTATTCCTGGGGGTGATAACCCGGATGCCACAGTCCTGTCTAGGTCGTCATTTTCATTTTCTTTTGAGTCTGTTGTAACAGAGGAATCTGACAGCTTGGAAATATTTAATGAGAATGATGTGGATGTGGTTTCTGAGTATTTTTCTGTGCCTTTGATTTATTGCTTAAATCAGGATTTTCAAAATTTTGATGAAAACAACGAGGAAGAAATTCCTCCAGTTTTGCAACGATTAATTGATCAAGAGCAGGAAAGATTTGTTAAACTTTTAATGGATGAAATCACTACTGTGAATGTTGGTACAGAGAAGGACCCGCGGCTGGTCCAGATCGGGTCCACGTTGTCTTTAGAGGAGCGCGAGCGCTTAGTCGCTTTATTAAAAGATTTCAAAGATGTTTTTGCGTGGTCCTATGAAGACATGCCTGGAATCGATCCTGAGATTGTACAGCATCGGATCCCTCTTGATCCCGAGGCCCGCCCTGTCAAACAGAAACTCAGAAGGATTCGCCCGGACTGGGCTCTCAAAATTAAGGAAGAGGTCACCAAGCAAATTAACGCAGGGTTCCTGCTGGTATCTGAATACCCAACTTGGTTGGCCAATATTGTTCCGGTGCCAAAGAAGGACGGCAGAATTCGGGTCTGTGTAGACTTCAGAGATTTGAACAGGGCCAGTCCGAAGGACGACTTTCCCTTGCCACACATTGATGAATTGGTGGATTTCACGGCAGGACACGCTTTGCTTTCGTTTATGGATGGTTTCTCAGGCTATAATCAGATAGTAATGGCACCCGAAGACCGGGAGAAGACTGCGTTCACTACCCCGTGGGGAACATATTGTTATAGAGTGATGCCATTCGGGTTGAAAAATGCTGGAGCTACGTATTAACGGGCAGCAACTACAATATTGCATGATATGATCCATAAAGAGGTCGAGGTGTATGTGGACGACATGATTGTCAAGTCCAAAGAAAGAGAGGGCCACTACACCACCTTACAAAAATTCTTTCAAAGGATCGAAGAGTTTCGGCTGCGACTGAATCCCCAGAAATGCACGTTTGGTGTTACAGCAGGGAAGATGCTAGGGTTTCTGATTACACAAAGGGGCATCGAGGTCGACCCTTCCAAAATCAAGGCCATCTTAGAAATGCCATCACCAAGGATTGAAAAGGAGGTGCGAGGCTTTCTGGGTAAAGTGCAATTCATAAGACGGTTTATTTCTAAATTAACCTTGACTTGTGAACCACTTTTTGGTCTCTTGAAGAAAGGAAAGAAATTCCAATGGGACGGCCGATGTCAAGCAGCTTTTGAGCAGATCAAAGAGTATCTATAGAACCTGCCCGTGTTGTCACCACCAGAGCCGGGGAGACCGTTGATATTATACCTTTCGGTAACTGAGACTACCATGGGCTGCATGCTCGCGCAGGAGTCAGAAGACAAAGTGGAAAGAGCCATCTACTATCTGAGCAAAAAGATGCTGGATTACGAGACCTGCTATACACCGCTGGAGAAGGCTTGCTTGGCCTTGGTATGGGCAACCAGGAAGCTGCGGCACTACCTGTTAGCTCACTCTGTAATGTTGGTTTCGCGTTTGGATCCCATCAAATATCTCTTCGAGAAACCAGCACTTACGGGTAGGCTAGCTCGTTGGCTGCTGTTGCTCTCCGAATTTGATTTGAAGTATGTAACACGCAAGTCAGTAAAAGGGAGAGCGGTAGCGGAGTTCCTTGCCGACCACCCGGTTGAGGGGGATGAAGCGGTTGAGTATCTATTCCCAGATGAAGCCATTCTGCACGTCGAAGATGAAACTTGGACGATGTACTTTGACGGAGCGTCAAACCAGTATGGGTATGGGATAGAGGTGTTGCTGATAGCGCCTGACGATTCCCGTATCCCTTTAGCATTCAAGCTCCGGTTCAAAGTCTCGAACAATGAGGCAGAGTATGAGGCATGTATTGCTGGCCTGGAAGCAGCCCTAGAACTAGGTGCAAGACGGTTGGACGTCATTGGGGACTCGAACCTTGTTGTGTCTCAAGCAAAAGGAGATTGGAAAGTCAAGGAGGAAAGGATGATAATTTACCACCAAACCTTGGATTTGCTAATTCCTCGGTTTGAGAAGCTAAATTTCACCCACCTCGTAAGAGAGAACAACAGGTTTGCAGATTCACTGGCAACTCTATCTTCTATGATAAACATCCCGTCCAGAGTCCGGATGCGTCCAGTCATTATTGATCAAAAGTTTACGCCAGCATACGAGTCGATTTCCGCCATAGATGAGGCTCAAGACGGTAACCCCTGGTATTACGACATCTGGAACTTCTTGGAAAAAGAGACATATCCACCAGGGGCAAATGCCAAGGATAAGAGGGCCATCAGAAGAATGGCTGCTCAGTTCATTATCTGCGGGGGTAAGCTGTACAAAAGGGGTCATCTGGGAATGCATAAGCTCTGTGTAGAAGCTGAAGAGTCGAAATGCTTGATGGAAGCCATCCATGGGGGGGAGTGCGTTGCACACATGAATGGAGTAATGCTGGCCAGAAAGATCCTCAGACAGGGCTACTACTGGTCAACCATGGAGGAGGATTGTATTAGTTTTGTTCGGCGATGCCACAAGTGTCAAATTCATGCAAACCGCATGAACATCCCGCCGTCAAAGCTGTACAACATGACTTCGCCATGGCCTTTTTCAGTCTGGGGAATTGATGTGATCGGAGCTGTTACCCCGAAGGGGTCAAACGGGCATGAGTTTATCCTAGTAGCGATAGATTATGTCACAAAGTGGGTCGAGGCCCAATCATACGCGGTGTTGAAGGCGTCGCACGTCGCAAAGTTCATCAGAAACAACATCATCTGTCGCTACGGGGTGCCAAACGAGATAATTTCAGATAATGGTTCCCACTTCAAGAAAGAAGTGATAGACTTGTTGGAAAAATACAATGTGGCTTTCCATAAGTCATCTACATACCGGCCGTAGACCAACGGAGCGGTTGAGGCCGCCAACAAGAATATCAAGCATATACTGCAGAAGATGGTGGGAACCTACCGGGATTGGCCAGACAAGCTGCCATTTGCTCTGTGGGGCTACAGGACTTCAATCAGAACTTCTACTGGAGCAACTCCATATTCATTGGTCTATGGAATGGAGGCTGTTCTACCCATCGAGATTGAGGTTCTGTCGTTACGAGTATTGGCTGAATGCCAAATAGCCGAAGCAGATTGGCAGCAAAGCAGATTCGAAGAACTCATGCTCTTTGATGAAAGAAGACTAAAAGCACTGTACCACATCCAAGGCTATCAACGCAGAATTGCCCGGGCTTTCAACAAGAAGGTTAAGTCCAGGAATCTGAAAGAAGGAGATTTGGTGCTCAAAGACAACCGAGCTCCCATCCACGACCCAAGGGGCAAGTTCAAACCCAATTGGACTGGTCCTTATATCATCAAAGCTATCTGGTCAGGTGGAGCTGTGGTTTTGATGGATCTAGATGGCTTGGAGTTCTCACAACCGATCAATATGGACAAGTTGAAGAAATACTACCCTTGAGAGGCTCGCTAGGCCGAAAACCCGAAAGGGCGACCTAGGCAAAAGTCAGAGCACAAAAAATTAGAAAATATAAAAACTGAGCTTGCAAGGTTGAAAACCCGCAAAGGGCGGCCTTGGCAAAAGTTAGAGCGCAAAAGGAGAGTAAAAATACTCGAGTGAACCTCAGCCTGAACTACGTAAGGCTTGATTCCCATCTTTGGGATACGTAGGCAACTTCACCTTGAAGTTCAGCCATAAACTTTTCCCCGATCAACTCTGTCCATTCTGATCATCTCAGTCATCTTTATCCATCAGCATTTATCGCGATCTCCGGTACAGTGCTGTTCAAACTAGGGGCAACTTTCCGTTGCCGCGACGGTGCAAAGTTACTCAGACAAGGGGCAACTTTCCGTTGCCATGAAGTGCCGCATTGTTCTTCAGACTAGGGGCAACTTTCCAGTTGCAGGGATCTGGGGTTGTGCATTTCAGTGACAGATCTTCGGCGTGTCCAATTCTGATCCACATCGAAAATAGTTTTGAAAAGTTTTAATAAAAGTTGACTTTGTTCAAATCAATCTTTTTACGACTAAGACCATTTTTGGACCAAAAGCGGAAAATTTTCAGTACCACAACTTTCAATTTCATCGATTTCAAAACTGAGTTCTCCTGCTCTTGCATTACAATCGAGGTTGCTTTTTTTAGTACATTCATAAAGAAAACTTGAAAATGCTAAATAAGCAATAAATTTGGGGCATAGTTGAATCAAGTATCTCTGCGTCCCCTCCCAGAGCTGGACGAAGCATCTGATGCCAAGCTAGGCCCAACCTGTGCCTCCTCATTGAGCCAATCCAAGCACTCATCGGACAAAGTGCAACTGAAAGTGGAAGCAGGGGCCAGGAGCTCTCTAGTCCTCCATGCTGTGGCATATCGGGCAAGGTGTGCACCCCGGATCGGGAAAGCGGCTGGGTACTCAATCCCCTCCGGTGGGCAGGTCTGATCATGACCAAACTGACGCAGAAACCGGAACGGAAAATAGAATACGCAGTGGGTTAGACCAATCAATTGGATCCCAATCAGCCGGGACATACTATAGCTCATTGCCGGGAGGTTGAGCCAAGGACAACGCCATGCAATGCCGTCTGCGGACAAGTTGCACATCCAATCGAACCACCACCTTTTGTCAAGAGCATTGACTAGGGGCTGTCGAAAGAAGTAGCCTCGAGCTGAATAAGCCGGGCAAGAGTCCACAACCTGCAACTTATCCATTAACCATACCTAGGGGAGGGATGGAAAATGAGAGAATAAAGAACAGAGAGATGTACGATGAGAGAAAAGTAAGACGAGGGTTTTGTGAGAAAAACCGAGCCTGAGGGTCGAGTGATGTGAGCAAATATATATGTTAGGTCGGGTGGGAAACATTACCTGCAGCAACAGTGGACTCCCGGTGAACCTCGTCGCCTCCCAGCGATAGACAGAATCTAAGCCCATCAGTGTCTCGGCCAAGGTCATGGCAATACAGCTCTTCCTTTCTCTCAAGCCTTGGGCGACTTCAATCAGGCGAATGCTAGCCCCGCCGAAGCCCGAGGAAAGCAGAAAGTGAGACAACAAACATAAGCAGAGGGCGTGTTGCCGGAAACCCTGCCAATAATGGTTGCTGCGATCACCGGCGTCGGAAAAACGGTGGATCAGGCCGAGGATGTCCAGTTCCCCACTGCAGATCAGAGATCGAGCGTCATGCGCCGTGAGCCCACACATCCGCCCTAAAGCCTGAGCATGGCCAAAACGGAGCTGGGGCAAGATCACTTCAGAGCATTCAGACTCCATCAAAACCTGAAAATCTTCGAAAGTGGGACACATCTCTTGGCTGCCAAAGCTAAAAACGTGCGTCACTGGATTCCAGAACCTTGCCGCGGCATGGAGAAAAGGGAGCTGTAGCGGAGTACGGCTCAGCGTGAATAGTGCATTCAAGCCGAAACCCCGGAAGTTCAGATTTTCCGAACCATCTAGAGAAGAGATCCAAGATGTGAGATTTTCCGCGAGAAACGCCTCCATCTTTGTCTAAAACTAAGATGAAATGAATGTTCCCGAAGTTGAGGCTTTTATAGAGGGAAGAACACTATTCACGGGGGCACGTGTCAAAAACCAGGTGGCTGCAGGAATAAGTGGCCGGCCGGCCACCTTTTCTGGCTGGCCAGCCATTCTCTTTTTCAAAAACTGGCCGGCCGGCTCCCTCTCTCCATATAATTGGCCGGCCGGCTCCCAAAGATGGCCGGCAATGCTGCAGTGTATCCCCTTGGCCCTGTTTTACCCTTCGAGGGAAAATTCTAAGCATTTCCGTGCAACGGGAGAGTCAAAGACCTTCATTTCCCTCTGTTTCGGATGCGTTTCGGTGCCCAGATCGTCAGAAGTACGCTCTGTTGTTGCTGAGTTTTGTTTATCGAGTTGTTGTTTTGCTTATCGAGTTGTTTGTCGAGCGGACGTGTTTCGTGTTTTTGAGTCATTGCTCTCTGTTTAAGCAATCTTTGTTTAAGTCTTGTTTATTTGCGTTGTCAACGTTATTGCATTTTGTTTATCGAGTTGTAAACTTGCTAAAGGTTCTGTTATATCTTAGTAAGTTGAGTTGCTTAGTTTGTTGCGTCGGTTCACTACCTGACTTGGTGATTACACAATTCGCATTCCCATTCAATTTCATTTTTGTGCAAAATAAAATGATGCGATACGATGCTAAAAGTTTAAAATACAAACACCTTTTCAAAAGCTATTTCATTCCATCATGCTTTACAACGAACAAAGGTACAAGTTTTACAAAAAATAAAACTGCCTAACAATGTGCAAAGTGCTACAAACTACTAGCAAAAAGAAAAATAAAGCAGGAAATAACAGCATCAATGTCCTCGGGAGCGGGAACGAGAAGCACTCCTCATCCTCTTCTGCGGGACAACCTCTGCACCATCATCATCATCTGAGTCGGAGCTGTCACCCTCAGGATCCCCCTCAGCCTCGCCTCTATTCCCCGAGCCAAGACCGGAGCCCCCCTCCTCAGCAGATGTCTCTGACTGACGATCGGTAGCCTCCTCCTCCTCCTCCTCCTCCTCCTCAACATCCTCCTCCTCATCAGGCTCCACCTCCACAACGTGAGCCCTGCGTCTGCGGACAGGCGCTCCTCGAGCCCCTCGAAAAGACCTAGATGGCCTGGCTCCTCGGAAAGGCTGGGATGGCCCCGCCCCCTGAAAAGGCCCGGGTGACCCAACTCCCTGAAAAGGCCCAGATGGCCCAGCTCCCCAAGGAGGCCCAGGTGGCCTGGCCTGCGGCTGACCGGACCATGAAGGCATCTGAAAACAAAAAGATCAATTCAAATACATCAGTCCAAATATATACATCAGATGTAGATACAAGCAAAGGCTACGTGAAGTGGGTGCATGTAAATGCAGTGTCCAAGTGGGGTGTGTGTCAGATGTGCTCTACACAAGTAGTCTATCGATGTAGTAGAAATCAGCGTGTCATCAGAAGTATGATAAATGCCAGAAAACTGAAGGGTACCTGAATGCCCGCGACAGACAACTGTGCCTCCCTACGTAGGACCATGCCCTCGAGTGTGGCCACCAGTCCAACCACCTCCTCCATGTACCCTCGCGGTGGCTGCAAATATGAGCTCATAATCATCAGTGAACAAAAGAATGGCTAAACATCTGAATGATGAATGAAAAACAGTGGAGCATACCAGCGGTGAGTCAAGATCAATGGCGTATCGATCACTGGGCATCGGAGGCTCTAGCGGGATCGGGGTCGGAGAGATAGCCCCATACTGCCACGCCATCAACTCAGTCGGCATATCTGGCCATCCAGGATGAGGATAAGTCAACGGAATCGGAGGAACCGGTCTACCCCCACCTCTAGATGTACCAGCCCTACTAGTAGAAGGGGCGTCTGCAGCCCGAGCTCGGGCCTGGCCCGAGGATGACATACCGGCAGGCCTCGTCATCGGGGTGCGAGCTCCCGTCAATGGAGGCATCAAATATATGTGACGGTAAGTGGCGTAGTCCCCCTCCTCAAGATATAATAAAGCATCGCTACCCAGCATAGCGCCGACTACCTCCGAGTATGAGAGCCTGTCAGCAGTCTGCATACTGACTGGGGGTACCGCGGGAGGATCCTGAGAAAGATACCCCCACACCTGACGCAGAAAGCGTTCCCCCAGGAACCATGCCCTGCCAACCGGCCCCTCGAGCAGGACCCTATATTGGGAGATGTCCGACCCTCCGGTATACTGAAGTCGGAGACTATCACCCAGGGGCGCCCAAGGCTGCCCTGAGATCTGCGGATGGCAAATGCATAAACCAATCAGAAATCGGGAATATACAGAGCAAATCAAAGATGAAAATGAAGGAACTGAAAGTTCTGAAGTACCTCCGAATGCCGCACAGTGTCAAAATACTGTCGCAAGTAAATGAGGGTCTCTCGGGGTCTCGGCCGGTGCGGGCCCTCGAACACTAGTGAGTATGGGGTCATGGGAAGCCCTGCCACCTCCAACTCTGGGGCTAATGCTGGGAAGTATACATAGACCCATAGCTGAGAAAAGCAGTGCAGAATGTAAGTACGAAATGCTGAGAGCAAAATACAGACTGTAAAAGTGCGCTGTGTGTGCAATGTACAAGTAATGAAGAGCAGAAATGTAAATCAAGGGGACAGAAAAGTACCTCCCAGGCTCTCCAGTAGCCGCCAAGTAAATCTCCCCACCCGCGGGAGGTCGCGCTCATATAAAAGTAAAGGGTAGACAGGCCGGCGCCACCCCAGTCATATCGATGGACCTGTGATAGGTCAACCAGAGCGCTCAGCAGATATAACCCGACTGTGTTCCCTCTATCGGCGAACAGGGTAGTCCCGAAGAGGAACATAAGGAAACCACGGGCGTACTGCTCCGTCTCCTCAGGAGTCTCAGGCACCATCTCCGCCCGCCAGAAGTGGGAAGAGAACCAAGTGTATCGGACTCTCCCAGAAACCCTGTCAACGGGCGGGCGAGCCCCCAATAGATACATCCAAGCAGCCTCCCACTCGCCCATATCCTCATCATAGGGGATGGGCCAACCTCCTATGTCCAAGCCAGTCAATACAGCGAAGTCTAGAGGTGTCATGGTCATGTCCCCGGTAGCAGAGAAATGAAAGGAGTTGGTGGTGTCCCACCATCTCTCTACCAAGGCTGCCATCAGAGTCCTCCTGGCAGAGCAACGGGACAACCCAACGCAGAAAGCCCCGAATCCTGCCAAGTCTATCAAATCTCGGACACCCTCCGGGAGCTCAGCGTACCAGTCCCGCGCGGCGGTGGAACCATACCCCCGTACGCTGCGGGAACCAACCTGCATTCAGAACGAATACATGTGTCAATAACGAAATGAAATGGGCTGCGTGCCAATGGAATGAAATAGGCTACGTGCCGATGAAATGAAATGGGTTGTGTACCGATGAAGTGAAATAAGCTACATGCAAATTCTAATCTGGGCTGCGTGTTCAGAAAATTTGAAGTTTGGGCTGCGTGTTCAACTTTCTATCAGTGTGGGCTGCGTGTTCACTATTTAATCTGGGCTGCGTGTTCAGAAAATTTGAAGTTCGGGCTGCGTGTTCAACTTTCTATCAGTGTGGGCTGCCTGTTCACTATTTAATCTGGGCTGCGTGTTCAAAAAATTTGAAGTTTGGGCTGCGTGTTCAACTTTCTATCATTGTGGGCTGCGTGTTCACTATTTAATCTGGGCTGCGTGTTCAGAAAATTTGAAGTTTGGGCTGCGTGTTCAACTTTCTATCAGTGTGGGCTGCGTGTTCACTATTTAATTTGGGCTGCGTGTTCAGAAAATTTAAAGTTTGGGCTGCGTGTTCAACTTTCTATCAGTGTGGGCTGCGTGTTCACTATTTAATCTGGGCTGCGGGTTCAGAAAATTTGAAGTTTGGGCTGCGTGTTCAACTTTCTATCAGTGTGGGCTGCGTGTTCACTATTTAATCTGGGCTGCGTGTTCAGAAAATTTGAAGTTTGGGCTGCGTGTTCAACTTTCTATCAGTGTGGGCTGCGTGTTCACTATTTAATCTGGGCTGCGTGTTCAGAAAATTTGATGTTTGGGCTGCGTGTTCAACTTTCTATCAGTGTGGGATGCGTGTTCACTATTTAATCTGGGCTGCGTGTTTAGAAAATTTGAAGTTTGGGCTGCGTGTTCAACTTTCTATCAGTGTGGGCTGCGTGTTCACTATTTAATCTGGGCTGCGTG
This sequence comes from Camellia sinensis, assembly GCF_055761805.1. Taxonomy (NCBI): domain Eukaryota; kingdom Viridiplantae; phylum Streptophyta; class Magnoliopsida; order Ericales; family Theaceae; genus Camellia; species Camellia sinensis. The sequence goes on along the minus strand of NC_138969.1, from coordinate 114,269,348 downwards.
TTCAGAAAATTTGAAGTTTGGGCTGCGTGTTCAACTTTCTATCAGTGTGGGCTGCGTGTTCACTATTTAATCTGGGCTGCGTGTTCAGAAAATTTAAAGTTTGGGCTGCGTGTTCAACTTTCTATCAGTGTGGGCTGCGTGTTCACTATTTAATCTGGGCTGCGTGTTCAGAAAATTTGAAGTTTGGGCTGCGTGTTCAACTTTCTATCAGTGTGGGCTGCGTGTTCACTATTTAATCTGGGCTGCGTGTTCAGAAAATTTGAAGTTTGGGCTGCGTGTTCAACTTTCTATCAGTGTGGGCTGCGTGTTCACTATTTAATCTGGGCTGCGTGTTCAGAAAATTTGAAGTTTGGGCTGCGTGTTCAACTTTCTATCAGTGTGGGATGCGTGTTCACTATTTAATCTGGGCTGCGTGTTCAGAAAATTTGAAGTTTGGGCTGCGTGTTCAACTTTCTATCATTGTGGGCTGCGTGTTCACTATTTAATCTGGGCTGCGTGTTCAGAAAATTTGAAGTTTGGGCTGCGTGTTCAACTTTCTATCAGTGTGGGCTGCGTGTTCACTATTTAATTTGGGCTGCGTGTTCAGAAAATTTAAAGTTTGGGCTGCGTGTTCAACTTTCTATCAGTGTGGGCTGCGTGTTCACTATTTAATCTGGGCTGCGTGTTCAGAAAATTTGAAGTTTGGGCTGCGTGTTCAACTTTCTATCAGTGTGGGCTGCGTGTTCACTATTTAATCTGGGCTGCGTGTTCAGAAAATTTGAAGTTTGGGCTGCGTGTTCAACTTTCTATCAGTGTGGGCTGCGTGTTCACTATTTAATCTGGGCTGCGTGTTCAGAAAATTTGAAGTTTGGGCTGCGTGTTCAACTTTCTATCAGTGTGGGATGCGTGTTCACTATTTAATCTGGGCTGCGTGTTTAGAAAATTTGAAGTTTGGGCTGCGTGTTCAACTTTCTATCAGTGTGGGCTGCGTGTTCACTATTTAATCTGGGCTGCGTGTTCAGAAAATTTGAAGTTTGGGCTGCGTGTTCAACTTTCTATCAGTGTGGGCTGCGTGTTCACTATTTAATCTGGGCTGCGTGTTCAGAAAATTTAAAGTTTGGGCTGCGTGTTCAACTTTCTATCAGTGTGGGCTGCGTGTTCACTATTCTAATCTGGGCTGCGTGTTCAGAAAATTTGAAGTTTGGGCTGCGTGTTCAACTTTCTATCAGTATGGGCTGCGTGTTCACTATTTAATCTGGGCTGCGTGTTCAGAAAATTTGAAGTTTGGGCTGCGTGTTTGAATTTCAACTAGCGTGGGCTGTTCACTATTCTAACCTGGGCTGCGTGTTCAGAAAATTTAAAGTTTGGGCTGCGTGTTCAACTTTCTATCAGTGTGGGCTGCGTGTTCACTATTTAATCTGGGCTGCGTGTTCAGAAAATTTAAAGTTTGGGCTGCGTGTTCAACTTTCTATCAGTGTGGGCTGCGTGTTCACTATTCTAATCTGGGCTGCGTGTTCAGAAAATTTGAAGTTTGGGCTGCGTGTTCAACTTTCTATCAGTATGGGCTGCGTGTTCACTATTTAATCTGGGCTGCGTGTTCAGAAAATTTGAAGTTTGGGCTGCGTGTTTGAATTTCAACTAGCGTGGGCTGTTCACTATTCTAACCTGGGCTGCGTGTTCAGAAAATTTAAAGTTTGGGCTGCGTGTTCAACTTTCTATCAGTGTGGGCTGCGTGTTCACAGTTCTAATCTGGGCTGTGTGTTCAGAAAATTTAAAGTGTGGGCTGTGTGTTCACTTTTGAATTCGGGCTGTGTGTTCGGCAAATCAGTGTTTGAGCCGTGTGTCCACCTCTTAACTAATGTGTACTGTGCGTTCGCAATTAATTAATGAGCCGAGTGTTCAGAAATTCGAGTGTTGAAACTACATGTTCAGGATGCAAGCAAAGTACTATGTCATAAGCTAAACTGCGTGTTCAAGCATGGCAAAGGTGCTGAAATGTACGAAAAATACAGAAAATGAAGTAAATACCTCTCGGGCCTCATGAGAGAGGTGATGCTCTGGCTCTCGGAGAAGCAGATCTCCGGGTACTCGCTCGTCAAAGCTAGTGAAGTGACGGAAGACGGCACGAGGGAGGACATGTGCTGGCGGATTGTACCTCCCGGGAATAAAAGGTCGGGTCCTCGGGGGTAGAGTCATGGGATCAAAATCGTCTCCGGCACCTGGAAAGCCTCCGCCGTGGGGAGAATTGCCCGCCATTTTCAAAGAATCTGCAAAAGGAGCGAAAATGAGCCAAAATTGGAAAAAGTCAACAAAAGTCAACTCTCGGGAAATGAAAAGTCAACAAAAGTCAACTCCCGAGAAAATCTTCCAAATATTGAGACAAACTTACCTCAAGTGGCGAAAATGAGAAAAGAAGCTCCGAAACTGGAATTTAATCGCTTCAAAGTGCTTGAAACTGAATGTTTTTGCGGAAACAACTTGCGTGGGGCGTTGGAAAACGCGTACAGAACTCAGATCTGGAGAAGAAAGTGTTGTGGGAGGCAAGAAAGGAAGAGATCTCGGCTGCATTATATAGGCCCCAAGTCTTGGATTGAAGGAGCATAAAAAAGGAGGTGAAAATACCAAAATGCCCTCGGATTTGGGCATATGGCCGGCCGGCCACTTTTTCTAGCCGGCCAGCCATTTCCTTTTTGGAAAACTGGCCGGCCAGCTATTTGCTTTTTGGAAAACCGGTTGGCCACCTCCCCCCTCCCATATAACCGGCCGGCCATGTCCCTCACAGGCTCACCTAGCTCTCTGCAAATTTTGAGGAAGATCGGAGTTCCCGGGACCTAAAAAAGTTTAAGAAAAGTACACTCCCGGTCGCAAAATTGATCCGCCGGGACTTCAGCTTCAAGTTCTGACATATGTCTCATCATCATTCATCGAAATCGAAGTATATCCTTTTGAATGAGTTGTAGCCTTTCCGGGAAGCGGATCGGAGGCCGCGATCGAATTGCCTTCGCCGAAACACGCGTTTCCGTGCTCGTTATTTCATGACAAACGGGCACCCTGATTCATGCTCATTTTGTACTATCATGCACATAACTTGCATTCTCATGAGCATACTCACATTTTTATGCACTTTTCTTGATATTGGCATACCTCTATGTTTGAGCATACGTTGTCACGCATGTTCCACTCTTGCATTGCGATGCATTCACTCACCAGCGCTGCGCGTGTCAAACTTCCAGAATCACATTGGATATATGTTGGTAGCATATTGTACTTGTTGCAATTTCTCTCTTTTACAGGCACGATATTGTATGTACGGTTCAATTGAGGCTGGTGCGACCAGACGAATCGCGCAGGTATCGTATCTTCTCCGTGTGAGACGTGGCGGGGATTGAATAATCCTCCGCATTCTTAACTGCATGAAATGTAGTTGTTGCCTTGCATTCTTGCTTAAAACTGTTGCATCTATGTTGGACTTCTTGCATATCGCTTTGCATTTTGCCCCACCTGCCTGCGGGCATGCCTGCGGGCACATCGCTGTTTACTTTGTACGTTTGTCTAAGTCTTCGGCCTTGTCAAAAATGGGTCGTCTCTGGGCTTTGACATTCACTCCCGTCACTTATGACTTTCGAGTTCTGTCAAAGAGGGGCAACTGTAGACACCGCATTTTTGACCGACCTTAAGACTCAGACGTCACTGATTGAGCGCTTGGTGATGTTGCATATTGTGCTCGTTCAGAAGTTTCAGAGTCGCGGCCGTGAGCCCTGCCTCCGGACTTCCGAACCCTCTTTTGTGCTTTGCCTCGGTTTGCGAACCAGGCTCAATTTTCTCGGTTTCTTTTCCTGATGGAAGGGAGAGGTCCCGTAGACCATCTCTCAATGTCCGTAGGCTACATTTCGTGGTCGTAGGCCATTTTGCCCATTTCGGAGTCCGGTTTTCGGTTTTTCGGAATCGTTGGCCGTGTGCCTCGGTTCGGGACCGCCTAACCATCTCCGTTTGTTCTGATTTTTGGCATACATCTTGTTTGCTCCCTTTTGAGGGACACTGGGGTTCGGGAAACCCACTTCGAGGTCGAATGCCACTTTCGGTGCTTAACAGCCCATTTTCGGGACCCCGAACTGCGTGTTTTGGTCCCCGAGCATTCGTTTTGCAACGGTTTTCGTTCATTTTTGGCAGGTACCTCTGTTTTATCACTAAGAAGGTCACTGAAGGGTGGGAGGCCAGTAATTGTTGTAGCAACCAGTTATACATCCTCCGAGGCCCTCCGGCGCCCGTTTTTCGTACTTCCGGGCTAATGTTGAACACCTTGGGGCCATCTTCTTGAACTTTCAACCATATATTTGTCATGTACACACTTGGGAGGATCCTAAAAAAATGGTGGCCGGCCATTAATTCAATTTGAACCTTTTGAACCCCTCCTTCCGGGCTAATGTTGAACACCTTGGGGCCATTTTCTTCAAACCCAAACCACATATTTGTGATGTACACACTTGGGAGGACCCTAAAAAATGGTGGCCGGCCACTAATGTTGCTTGACCCTTTTGAACCCCTTCTTCCGGGCTAATGTTGAACACCTTGGGGCCATTTTCTTCAAACCCAAACCACATATTTGTGATGTACACACATGGGAGGACATCATCATGTGGTGGTCGGCCACTAAATCTGCTTGACCCTTTTGACCCCTAGCCGGCCGGCTAGGGGGTGTGGCCGGCCGGCCACCTGCAACCAAAGTAACTGGCCAGCCGAGATCCTTGCACTGTTCACTTTACAGCTGTAGAGCTTTATCCCCCAGAAAATATCAATATCCGGGGGATATTTTGTGGGGGAAAGTTGCCCTCCTTTTCCCCTACCTTTACACCCCCTTTTTGGCCCTTATAACCAGCTAGTGGCATCAGATTTTGGGGTTCGAAAAATTGTTCTTCAAGCCTCAAGATCCATATCTCCCTCCATCCTTCTCATTTCCCTAAAAAACCTTAAGTCCTATACCTTGTGTTCTTCATCACCACCAAGCTCTACCATCACCACTTCATTTCCAGCAACAAGGAGAGCTTCTCAAAGGCTAAAGGAGCTGCAAATTGGTCCAAGAAGCAACAAAAGCTTTGGTCTTCAAGGGTAAGTGACATTTCTCCTCTTTTGACCCTTTTTCTTGATCCATTTGTAAGCCCTATATGCTTTTTGTTTCAAGCTCCGGCCCTAACTGAAAGTGGCCCTCTTTTGAGCTCATCTTCACTTTTCATTAAGGGCTCAACCCTGTTTGAGCCCTCCATGATGCACTTGCTTCATTAATCCTCTTATATGTCATAATCTTGCATGCTATTTTTGGCCCATGAGTAATCTGTTTTTGAGCATATTGTAAACTGATATTAGGCTTATTTTGAGCCCCTCTTCAACATTGAAGAAGGGCGCAACACCATTTGGGACTTCCATGTTGTATTTACCTTTATACTCCCCTTTTGGTCCCATTTTTGCATGCAATGGCAGCCTACCATGCTTTTGTTTTTGGCCATTTTACAGTTCTGAAAAAGTGCTTATTTTGGTCCATTCTTCATGTTTCATTTAGGTCCTTTCATGGTTTGGGACCTACATATGCCACTTCATGTTATATCTCTCTTTTATTCCCCATTCTTGCATGTTTAGTTAGCCTATCATGCTTTTGTTTTTGGCCATTTTACAGTTCTGGAAATAGTCCTATTTTGGCCCATTCTACATGTTTTATTAAGGGTCTTTGGCTGTTTGGTGAATATTTTGCATACCTCATGTTATAGCCACTTTTGAGCCTCATTTTGCATCGCATTTCTATCATGTTTGTATACTGATTTTGAGGCTTCCATAAATTGTAAATGTGCATATTTTTGGTCCCTCTTCAGTGTTGTAGAAGGGAATTTTTCAGTTTGGATTTTTCTTATATCACTTGCTTCATTACCCCTCTCTTGGCCCCTATTCTTGCATGCCATTTTTGCCCTACCTATGCTTGCTGTTTGGCCATGTTTATAACTGTGAAAGTGCCTTTTTTTGGGACTTCCTAGCTTCTATCTTTGCATTACATGTCCATATTGTGCATGTTTGGCATAGCTATAGGCCATTTCGGGTGCCTAAATTCGCATTTCGGGACAATTCCATGCATTTAGTGTCATTTCGCCTCATTTCGGGACTGTTTTCCCCCATATTTTAGTGCTGAAATTCTATTAGAATGATTGCTTTCCATTTCTATGTCATTGCATCGCATTATATCATCGCCTCGGTTTGCGTGCCCGTGTGCACGCATTTCGAGGCGCCTCATTTTCATCCATCAGCATCCTATATGAGTGTGGCTGAGGCTCTCTCATGTTGGTATAAGCCCATATCATGCTTCCATGTCATCGTATCGCATTCTATCATCACCTCGGTTTGCGTGCCCGTGTGCACGCATTTCGAGGCACATCATTTTCATCCTTCGGCATCCTATATGAGTGTGGCTGAGGCTCTCTCATGTTGGTATAAGCCCATATCATGCTTCCATGTCATTGCATCGCATTCTATCATCGCCTCGGCTTGCGTGCCCGTGTGCACGCATTTCGAGGCACTTCGTTTTCATTCACCGGCATCCTATATGAGTGTGGCTGAGGCTCATTCATGTTGGTATAAGCCCATATCATGTTTTCATGCCATTCGCATTGGGTATGCCATTGCCTCGGTTTGCGTGCCCGTGTGCACGCATTTCAAGGCACTTCATTTTTACCTACCGGCTTCTCATGCGAGTGTGGCTGAGGCTCTCTCATATTAGTATAAGTCCATGTTACATTTTCCATGCCATTTTAGCCATATTACATTGCATTCTGTCATTTTCTCGTTTTGCGTGCCCGTGTGCATGCATTTCGAGGCACCTCATTTTTACAGCATAGTGCATGCTAGGTTGTATCTTAGATCGCATTCTGCCATTGCCTCGGTTTGCGTGCCCGTGTGCACGCATTTCGAGGCATGTCATTCCATAGCATTGTGTATGTTAGGATTGTACCTTAGTCGCATTTCATGCATGTCATGCATATTGCATCGTGTTCGGGATAAGAGTTAGCCCGGGCACGGGAAATGAGGTGCATTTCGTACTCTGAGTGACGGAATGTGTCTCAATTCCCCAGTCACCGACACTCCGGATCATCCATGATGGAGTTAGGTTTTATTGTGTTTTCATGTGCATTCATCCTATATTGAATTGTGCATTTCGATTCCTCGGCCATCATGCCTCGGTATGCGTGATTGGTGGCACGAGGATTGAGGTATGCATATATCTGTGAAAATACATTGCTATGCCCCTTTCCTGCTCTCTGTCGCAACAAAATGAAGAATCAGCAACTTTTCGGAGCTTGGCACGCTTTCCAAGAATAACTGCTAAACATAGGCTAATTGGGGCATCCCGGTGGATTTCCGCGCAAGGCAACCCGGACATGCATCATCCATCAGAAGCGAGGCAGTCCCTGGCTTGCACGCCAGTTTTACAGCTTTCTTAGTTAATTTGTTAATTAATTAGGAATTTGTATATTATTCGGACTGTAATATTTGGACTGTAATATTCTTTTATTCGGGACTGTATATTTATTCGGACCCTCTGCGCGAGGGCACAACTGTAATAAGTGTGCGTGAGTGTGTTGTTTGTCTTCCAACCCCACATCTTTCTCCCTTTTATTTATCCGCTTATGATGGTTAGATTAGGGCATATTTAAATTAGCATACAGTATGACAGCATGTTTGCTTTCATTCATCTGTTTTGCATGCACCGGGCTCGGCGCATCATAGTAACTGCATCGTATTTTCGATTCCAAGTTGAATACATGCTAGCTGTAGCATTTCACATGCCATGTTTTAAAATAGCCGAGCCTGCTATAGTTGCATTTTGCATGTGTTGCATTAGGCATTTCTGTATACTTAGGATTCATGCATGATTTCTAATGAGTTTTTGTTTTGGCTTGGAGTACCTGGTAAGCTTTATGCTTTAGCATCCTTGCATGCGTGTGAGTGACTGCCATAAATAGCACGCTTACCATGAGACTATGTGCTTATATGATATAACTGCCTGAATGCCTGTGGGTGAAGGTTGGGTTACTTAAATTGGAATAAATCATCAAATGTTTTAAGCCTACTTGTGAGTAGCAAACCATCTTTCAAATAAACAAGCATGAAATGTTTTGTTCCAATTCGGGCGACCCAGTCTATACTTATATGCTGTGTGCATCACATAGTAACCTAGGCTAATAACCAGAATAAGAACACACAAAGTTTTCAAAAATAGATATCACGGTTAGTAGAGGCCGATCTTTGATCGGGCGAGCGGGGGTGCTCACGAAGTGAACTTCTCCAATCGTACCCAAGTTCCCGAGCCGAGGCAACTTTGGTGATGACGGACACGTGGCCTTTGGCACCGAGTCAGGGTTTCCTAAATTTCCCATTAAAAAACATTTAGGTGGCGACTCTGTATCTGGCAAAGCAGTCCATGTTTGGCACTTCTTTCAAAAATCTGTTTTCTCAAAAACGATTTGCCGGATTTGGACTCTTTGGTTCAGACTTAGAACCGTGACTGACAAAGTCGAGTCCGAGCTGTAGCGAGGTCCCCCGCGGGCTTGTTACACAGAGGTACTCAGAGTATGAGCAGCTCGGAGCCAATTTTGAGTGGGGATGATACTGAGACTAGTGACTCCAAGGAGGCAGTAAGCCGACACTTGTAGACACCCCATTTTTGACCGTCCTCAAGACTTGGACGTTATCGTTTGAACACTTGATGATCATCCATGCTCGTGTTCGCAGTGAGTTCTTGGGGGTCTCAGTCTCGCGCCTTGCCTCAAGATCTCTCAACTTGTCTGTTTTGTGCTTGTTTGTAGACCAAGCACTTGTGTTTTTACTTTGGTGGGAAGAGGGTGGCTTGTTGGCCATCCCCTCAACCCATCAGCCAAGGCATGAAGCCATCGGCCTTGTTTTCCTGCCATCGGCCAAAAGTGTTGGCCGATCGGCACTTTTTTTGGTCGGTCGGCCCTTATGTTGGTCGATCAACCATATTTTTTGGCCGAACCCTGTTCATCTGCTTTTTGTAGATATTTTATGCCAGCTATCACAGTTGGCATGCACAATTCACCCCCTCCATACACGTGTATGGAGGGATTTGCCCCTTGGCTTAGCTTCTCCAAGAAGCTTTGGAATTGAATTCTTTAAGAAGGGAGCTTCTCCTCCCTTCTCAGAGGTTCAAAAAATTTAGGGTTGAGTGATACATATAGTTTTGTATCTATATTCTCTTGTTTGTTCTTATTTTGTGTTCAAAAGTGTCATTTTGTCTTACTATTGTACACAAACACAGACTAGAACACCATCCTCTTGGAGATGAGGTCCCTTGAGGTTGATTTTAGTGCTCTTGGAGTGGTTTTGATCAGAGAAAGCTGCTGGAGTTGTGTTCTTGAAGGTGGTCTTCAAGGGTGAGCTTTTTGCTTTTAAACCCCCATTCTTGCTTAAGCTTTTAGACATACTTGCTTATTGTTTTAAGCTTGACTCTTAACTGATAAAAGTTCTGGTTTTTATGCTTTAGATCTTTGTTTAAGATCACTTTTTGGTTTGTGGTTGTTTACCCTCTCTTAGGTCTTGTTTGGAGCCATCCCTTTTGGCCTTTGTTCTTGTCTTTGCATGACCTTTCTACAACAGAAATCCAGGGGATTTTCAGTGGTGGAAAGGTGGTCTTGAACTCCTAAGTAGGAGAGGGTCATCCCCTCTCCTTGTTGTCTTGTATGCTATAAATGGCTTATATTGGTAGCATATTTGCTTAGCTTGTTTTAGCTCCATTTTAGCAAGCATTTGATGTTATTTTTCCATGTTTTACCTCTGTCTAAAGTTGGTTTAATGGCTTCTTGCATGCACGATATACTTGTCTTGTAATCTTCTTTATTGCCTTAACATGCATCTTGTGTTTAGACCATCATGCTTGCATATTTCAGCTCAACTCAAACAAGCTTTTGGCCTTGTTTTGCCATGTTTAAGCTTTGTTTTGTGTTGTTTTGATCATCTATGCCATGCTTTGTATAGCCCTAAGGCATCCTAGCTTGTTAGCTTCAAGTGTCCAAGTCACTAGCATGCATTACTTGGCTCATTTCAATGATTTGGCATCGTTTGTTATGTTATTTCAGGCCATGTTTCATGCTCATACACTTGCACCTCTCACTCCTTTAATGCTTTAAAGAGTTGATGTTTTATGCCTCGTGAATGGATCATTGTACATGCCTCCATACTTAGGTCTTTTGGATGCCATCTAAGTGGGTTTTTAGTCTTGTTTTACCATGCCATAACTCTATTTTTCATTGGATAATTCATGCCATGTTTGGTTTTGATAGGTGTAGTATAACACCTCCTTTGTAGCCTTGCATGCCTCATGCTTGTCGACTTTTATTCTAGCTCGTGTTGGCTAGGTTTAAGCTTGTTTTTGGCCCTATCTTGACCTGCCTTGGGACTGTTTTGATAGCCCTTGGCCCTTTGGGGCTTGCCTTGTTTAGCCATGGTTTGAGTCCCTTAGCTAGCCTCAAGCTTTAGGCTTTCTTGCATGCCATATTTGCTTTGTTTGGTTGATTCGGCATCAATCCTCACATATTTTCAGAGCTTATTGCATTGCCACATTCTCATGTTTGTCACACCTTGCTTATGTTTGAGAGTTGTGTCTTATTGCCTAGCTTATGGGCCAATTGGCACGCATGTTTGTTTTGCATTTTGGTACCATCATTTTAGCACTTTTGGCCACTGATTTGGGCATGTTTAAGAGCTGTCCACTTTAGTTTAAGTCCATCTTTGCATGTTATTGCATGCTTGTCTTGCATGTTGTTGCATGCTTGCTTCATTTTGCATGTTTGTTGCATTCCATGCATGTTCACATGTTTAGATTGTATGCCCATTGCATATTAGATGCATTGCATGATCTTGTTGCATACTTGTTACATACTTGAGTTGTTCGCATCATGCTTGCACGTTTGCATTGCATTATGTGTGCATCCCCTGCCTCTTGATCAAGCATGATAGAGGTTGGGGCCCCTTATGTGTTTTGTGCATTTCATTTGATATTGAATTGCACACATGGCTCCTTTGGCCATCATGCATTGGAATGTGTGATTGGTGGCCCGAGGGTCGAGAGCCACACACATTTGAGTCTTAAACGTGATAAGGGGTGTGGTTGCAAACATTTTCTTGCAAATGCATTGCCATGCTCTGTTTGTCCTCTGTTGCAGCAAAAGGAGCAGTCAGCAGGAATAAACGGCAGATCGACCATATTCGGTGCCGATTGGGTAACAATGTCTGGCCGAGAGCCTTATTTTTGGTTGATGACCTTCATCTCTTGGCCGATGGCCTTTCCATTTGACCGATGGCCTCTCAGCATGACCATGAAGTGGTTCTGGAGCATCACAGAGACTTGTGCAGTTTTCAGAGGTGAAAAACAGTGCAAACAGAGGCAACATGTGGCATGGCAACGGATTTCCAAGCGAAGCCGATCGAGCATGCATTTGTCCTTCTTCTCGAGGCCTCTTTACTGCTTTTCGTAGCTTAATTAATTTGTTAATTATTTAAGTGTTGTAATAATTAGTTGTACCTAGTTATCCATTTGATTGTGTAATAATTAATTAGCTTGTTAGTTAGTTAATTAGATGGTTTGTATTATTCTTTCGGACCCTCCGTTGACAGGGCCAATTTTGTAATAAGCGTGCGCGTGTGTGATGCATGTCTTCCAACCCCCACTTCTTTCTCCTTTTTACTTAGCCACTTACGATGGTTAGTTTTAGGGCTTATTTAATTTAGCATCCTTATGCTATGCATGTTTGCATCATTCATCTTTATTGCGTGCACTGGGCTCGGTGCATCATACTAACTGCATTGTACTTCAATTCCAAGTTGAATACATGTATCGAATTGTCACATCCCATATGCCATCTTAGAATAGCCGAGCCTATTTCTAATTGCATTTTGCATGTGTTGCATTAACCATCTTAACATGGACTAGGATCATGCATTGATTACTAACTAGTTCTTTATTTTGGCTCGGAGTACACTGTAAGTGTTTATGCTTTAGCATCTTGCATGTGTATAAGTGTTGCCATGACAGCATGCTTGCTATGAGGCTAATTGCTTATATGATATAACTGCTTGAATGCCTGTGGGTGAAGGTTGGATTACTTGAATTGGAATGATTCATTGAAATCCGTGTTTTAGCCTACTTGCGAGTGGCAAACTTCAAACCATTTCCAAACAAACGGATATGCGATGCTTTGTTCTAAATTAGGTGATCTAGTCTATACTTGTGTGTTGTGCGCATCACATAGTAATTCTAGCTAATTAACCGGAATAAGAATGCATTTGTTTTAAAAAACAAGATATCATGCTTAGTATAGGCCGATCTTTGATCGGACGAGCGGGGGTGCTCGTAGATGACCTTCCATTCTCGTACCCAAGTTCCCAAGCCGAGACAACTTTGGTGATGACGGACTCGTGGCCTTAGGCACGAGTCAGGGTTTCCTAAATTCTCCCAAAAAAAAATATTTAGGTGGCGACTCTGTATCTGGCGAAGCAGTCCATGTTTGGCACTTCTTTCTTAAAAATCAGTTTTCCAAAATGATTTGCTGGATTTGGACTCTTCGGTGATTTATTAGTCTTACATAGCACATTGTGAGATTAGATTCAGAACCGTGACATTGAGTCCGAACTGTAGCAGCCTATTAAACCAAACAAGATTTTCCCGGGATGTTCGGGCACGTCCACAGTTTCTGGCGACTCTGCTGGGGATTTAGAGAACTTGACTGAAACTCATGATATCTTGTTTTGATTACACTTATGTGTCTCTTTGCATTGCATTTGCATTGGTGCACCTAGGACACCGTGTTTGCCGTATGCTATTCCTGAACGGTTTGCCAGAGGCATGCTTTGAGAAGCGTGCCATAAGGCTGACTGGTTGCGGGCTCTGCCACGACGGGAACACAAACCTCAGTTTTTACTGAGGCACCCTTTTTGACCATTCGACCTAGTGCATATTCGGAATCCATAGTGACTATTCCAAACTAGAACAGGTTGCTTACCCGATTGTAGGTTGTTTGAAATCGCTGCGTGCATAGTGAAACCCTAGTTCCTGATAAGATAGGACAGGGAAACCCTACCCCAACATAGGGGTGTTTTGGCTCTTCTTTGCCTGCTATGTGCTTTTAGAGTGTGCCTCTATAGAAATGCATGTATCAGTTTGCAAGTCTGGGTGTCAGGCCTGCGGGCATCACTATTTTGAGAGTCAGTCATATCTACGAGTATCAGATTCAGATTTGGGGTAGTGATTTTGGGAATAGTGATTAGTGGTTGAGAACGGTTCATTCAGCTTGTGTTTGCCAACTGTGTGTTGTCTTTATTTAAGCTGTTATGTTGTTCGTTTTTCTGTTCATTATTTCCTTGTTTTGCTTTATTTATCTTTTTGCAAGGTAGTTTAGCACTATTGCATCTGACCAGATAGAAATTCCCCACGCACTCTGGGTTAGAGGTCGTAGACTTAATCAATCTAGGGATCTGATAGACGGACAAGCAGTGTTCCTTTCTTTACCTTCAGTTACGAGACGGAGGTCAAAAAGACGTAGTGTATCGGTACAACGGTCGCCAGATCAGTTGTCTACCCCACCAGTGAACAGTCAGGCTGAGGTCTTAGTTTTTACTCCAGGGACAGATATACCAGTTATTCAGTTAGATCAGTACAATATGGCAGGCTTAGAGGACATGATGCATCAGCTCCAGGAAAGTATGAAAACCATGCAGCAGGACACTGCCCGTCAAGCAGCATTTGCCGCAAGCCAGGCCGAGGTCATGGCCCAACAGGCATAGTTAATCACCAGGCTACAGCAGGAAACCGAGGCATCTGCTTCACACCAAGCTCCTCTCCCACCAAGAGTTCTAATGCTCAGGGAGACACCCAACGTCTAGGAAAATACAGACGATCCAACCGGGCCAGTTCCGCCCCCGATCCTACCCTAGCTGTCCAAAACACCTATCAACCCACCTGATTCTCTCTTTGAGTTCGAGGTGGACCCCACCGCGTTAAAAGTGAGCAAGCTTCAAAAGCTGTTCAAGAAATCCCAAGGTATGAGGTCCATTCCGGATATTGAGGATGGGTACACCGACTCAGCCGTGACTCTGCCGGACCGATTTAAAATGCCGCACATAGACCATTTCGAGGGGTCTGGAGATCCTATGGTGCATTTGCGGCTATTCTCGGACATACTAAGGCTGATGGGCCTCTCCAGATTGCAGAAGCTTTCTTTGTTTAGCCGGACCCTGTCGGGTGTAGCAGCTATTTGGTATGCAAAACTGGAGGACTCTGTTAAGAGGAACTAGGAGGAGATGGCTGAGGCCTTCATAGCTCAATACTCCTATAATACACAGATCGAGGTCACAACCCGTGATCTTGAGACAACTAGGTAGGAGCCAAAGGAGAGTTTTTTTGATTTCGTAACCCGATGGAGGGCCAAGGCCTCGATGATGACCATCAGGCCTGTTGACAAAGATCAGATTCGGATGGTTGTGCGTACCCTCCAGCCCAAGCTTATGCAGAAGATGATCGTTCTCCCCCTCCCCACCTTTGCAGATCTACATGAGATAGGGGTGCAGATCGAGGACGCTATGAAACAGGGTCTGATTGACCAAGACAGAGAGCAGCCTAAGACGGCATTCAACCGTAGTACAAATGCAGGCACAAGCAGTGCTGCAGCTACCAGATCTTCAGATGTGGGAATGGTCACTACCACCACCACCCTGAGAACCCTTGTAACTGCACCATTCACCGGTGCGTCCGGAAGTAGCTCACAAACAACCAAGTATTCTCCCTGAGGCCAAAGAACCTTCACTTCACTATACATGCCCCTGTCCAAAGCTCTGGGGGTTTTGATCAAGAAAGGGCACTTGAAGCCCCTAGAGACATAGCCACTAGAAGATAAACTTCCCACTTCCCATAACCCGGCCAAGTACTGCGCCTTTCACCAACAACATGGTCATGACATCGACCAGTGCTTTCGATTGGGTCATGAGATTTAGGATCTCATTGACAACAGGGTGATCGTGCCTCTGGAGAAACCGAATGTCACAACCAACCCTCTCCCACCACATAACTAAGCTCCCCCTCCCAAACGCATCAATTTGATCCAAACTGGGGTTGTGTCATACGACCCTAGCGTATATATCACCCTTTCTCACCTACCCAAGTCGGAGGTGTTCATTCCAGACAGCACTAACTTGTGCATTTGGACATCTCCCAAACCCAGCCTGAGACGGTGGCGGTGGCTATCGAAGATAGAAGTGGGTCGATTGTGGGAGCGGATCAGATTGATGATACAGAGCCTGAGGGGTCTGCGAGCTTCATGAACAATCGGAGCGATTACATTATATCAGCAGGCCAGGCTTGGTCGAGAGTGGAGTTGCCAGCGGGGGCAGAGATTTGTGTGGTACAAGAAGATGGACTTAATCAGGGGCTGGATGACCTGGCAGAGCTAGCGGAGGACATTGCGAACTTCAATTCTTCAATGAACAGGACTCAGGAGATTTGACTGTCAACTGGTTTGGTCAGGAAGGGTCAGCGGAGTCTACTGGGTGGCTTGATGACCAACCAGATGTTGTTGAACAACATCAGCTAGAACAAGGTCCGTTAGGGACAGGGACATCAACTGTGGCCGGAAGGGCCGAGAATCAGAATACATCGCCGGAGAGCATTGGTGTAAAGAATTTTGCTCAGAATGTGGGCAGTTTGGGTACAGAGTATGATGAGCAGCAGGTTGCACTGAAGCAGTTTGAGCGAGAAAGGATCAAAGATTCTGAAAGGACCAGAAAAGACAAAGCCCCTGTGGGGACAGAACGTGCAGCGAGCACAAGAACGGAAGGTGCTGTGGGCACAGGAATAGTTGTAACGGAGCTGGGCAGATGTCTGTCAGTTGCCGATAGTATGTGGTGAGAAGATGATGATCTATGTCTTGCCCACACTGATGAAGATTGGGGACAAAGCCAACCGGATGATACCTGGTATATTGGCGAAGTTGACCACATGACTAGGAGCAGGCATTATTTCAAGCCCCCGCACTTAGATCAACTAGAGGCGTCCGGAAAGGACAAGGAGGCAGACAAGTAGAAAGAAAAACTGCTCGAAGATGAGGCTATGCTGAAATAGCTGAAGAAGATACAGCCATACATCTCTATCTGGGGACTGATTATGGCTTCAAGAGTACATAGACAAGCCGTCCTCTCTGCAATGGACAAAGCCAAACTTTCAATAGACACCACGCCTGAGCAGCTGGTAGGATTGGTTTTTCCGGGAGGAGCTTCCCGGACGTTGACATTTTCTGACAAGGAACTGCCGCCTGAGGGTGCAAATCATAACAAACCTCTCTGCATCTCTGTGGAATGCAGAGACAAGTGGGTACCGGTAGTTCTTGTCGATATAGGATCCGCTATTAATGTGTACCAGTCAAGGACAACATATGCAATTGGGTTGAAGTCCATGGACATTGAGCCAACTACCGAGGTGATAAGGGCCTATGACAATACTAGCAGAGAAGTGATGGGGACCATGAAGATTCACACTCAGGTTGGTCCAAGACTACACGAGATTGACTTTCATGTCTTAGACGTTCCTACAACCTTTAATCTACTCTTGGGGCGTCCGTGGCTGCACCAGGTAAAGGCGGTCTCTTCTACCCTGCATCAGATGTTGAAATACCCCCACGGGAAAGGGGTGGCTATAGTTTTTGGGAATTCGTCAATCCATCCGTCGCCTGAGGTGTCTACACTAGTTTTGGAAATTGAGCATGGCACGGAGGATGTGTTCCTATCAGGATTCACCCTAGCCGAGGCCCGGGTTGTTCAGAATATCTTAGCTGTTGATGAGGGGTTGTATGTCAGCGCACAGTCAGTGTACCTCATGAACAAGCTCTAGCATATCCCTAGGATGGGACTAGGAAAAAGTGGTCGGAAGGGCATTGTAGTATCGGCCGAAGTGTCGCACAACCTGCATACCTTTGGTCTGGGTTATTTGTCCACCAAAGAGGACTGGGTGAGAAAAGGTAAAGAAATGGCTGGGAGAGCCAGAGCCAAGCAGACCGGGAGGCATTTTGATTTGATACATTTGCCTATTCAGGGCACCCTGAACGGACGCTTTGCTCGGGAGGGGGAAGACTTTCCATTCTGCGACTTCCAAGAGCCATGGTTGAATGCAGAGAAAAGGC
This sequence comes from Camellia sinensis, assembly GCF_055761805.1. NCBI lineage: Eukaryota > Viridiplantae > Streptophyta > Magnoliopsida > Ericales > Theaceae > Camellia > Camellia sinensis. The sequence goes on along the minus strand of NC_138969.1, from coordinate 114,252,153 downwards.
GCCTGCCGGGATTTGAAATCTTCTTTGACTTGTAGTTATCTAGGGATGATGTTGCCGAGAAGCAGACAAACCCATCAGCTGAAGTTGAGCAGTGTAAGGAAGTGGATTCCGAGAGCACCGAGATCGAAATGTGGGTAGCACTGGCTTGTCTACTATCAGATCCTTCAATCGTACATGAGTGCTTAGGGGATGATCTCTTAGTGCCTATGATTGGAAATGAAACGGCTCTGAGCCTATCTTCAAGCATTTTGGATGCGTCCATCGCACCCTCCCTTGTCTGGCAGTACGAGGATGGATTCTTTTCGAGCAGCACCGGGTCTAGTAGTGAGCCGGAATCCGATTCCACCGAGTCTGTAGAGTCGGAATCAGGCTACAGCTCATCTGAGTTTGAGTCCAGTATTCCTGAGAGTGATAACCCGGATGCCATAGTCTTGTCCAGGTCATCTTTTTCTTTCTCTTTTGAGTCTGTTGTAATAGAAGAATCAAATGAACTGGATGAAGTACTTAATGAGAATTATGCGGTTGTGGCCTTCAATTACTTTTCTGTACCCTTGATTTATTGCATTAATTCTGACTTTCAAAATTTCGATGAAAACGACAAGGGAGAAATTCCTCTGGTTTTGAAATATTTGCTAGAACAAGAGCATGAGAGGTTTGTAAAACCCCTGGTTGATGAAATCACCCAAATCAATGTTGGTACTGAGAAGGACCCGCGGTTGGTCCAGATCGGGTCCACGTTGTCTTCGGAGGAGCGCGAGCGCTTAGTCTCTTCATTAAAATATTTCAAAGATATTTTCGTGTGGTCCTACAAAGATATGCCTGGAATCGATCCTGAGATTGTACAGCACCGGATCCCTCTTGACCCAGAGGCCCGACTTGTCAAACAGAAACTCAGAAGGATCCGCCCGGACTTGGCTATCAAGATCAAAGAAGAGGTTACCATGCAAATTAACGCAGGGTTCCTGCTGGTATCTGAATACCCAACTTGGTTGGCCAACATAGTTGTAGTGCCGAAGAAGGACGGCAGAATTCGGGTATGTGTGGACTTCAGGGATTTGAACAAAGCCAGTCCGAAGGATAACTTTTCTCCGCCGCATATCGACAAATTAATAGATTTTACAGCAGGGCATGCATTGCTCTCGTTTATGGATGGCTTTTCAGGCTACAACGAGATTGTAATGGCACCCGAATACCGGGAGAAAACTGCTTTTACCACCCGTAGGGGACCTACTGTTATAGGGTGATGCCGTTTGGGCTGAAGAATGCTGGAGCTACATATCAACGGGCCGCGACCACAATATTGCACGACATGATCCACAAAGAGGTTGAGGTGTACGTGGACGACATGATTCTCAAGTCCAAAGAAAGAGAGGGTCACTACACCGCCTTGCAAAAGTTCTTCCAAAGGATCAGAGAATTTCGGTTGCAAATGAATCCTCAAAAATGTACGTTTGGTGTTACAACAGGGAAAATACTAGGGTTCTTGGTCACACAGAGAGGTATCAAGGTCGATCCTTCCAAAATCAAGGCCATCTTAAAAATTCCACCACCAAGGACTAAAAAGGAGGTGCGAGGCTTGCTGGGTAAAGTGCAAATCATAAGACGGTTTATTGCAAAATTAACCTTGACTTGTGAACCACTCTTTGGTCTCCTGAAGAAAGGAAAGAAATTCCAATGGGACAGCCGATGCCAAGCCGCTTTGAACAGATTAAGCAATATTTACAGAACCCACCTGTGTTGTCACTGCCTGAGCCAGAGAAACCATTGATTCTGTACCTTTCAGTGACTGAAACTACGATGGGCTGCATGCTTGCACAAGAGTCTGAGGACAAAGTGGAGAGAGCTATCTACTACCTGAGCAAGAAGATGCTGGATTACAAGACCCGCTACACTCCGCAGGAGAAGGCTTGTCTGGCCTTGGTATGGGCCACCAGAAAGTTGCGGTACTACTTGTTAGCTCACTCCGTAATGCTGGTTTCGAGATTAGATCCCATCAAATATCTTTTCGAGAAACTGGCACTTACGGGTAGGCTAGCTCGTTGGTTGCTCCTACTTTCCGAATTCGATCTGAAGTATGTGACGTGCAAGTCAGTAAAGGGGAGAGCGGTAGCAGAGTTCCTAGCCAATCATCCAGTTGAAGGGGATGAAGCAGTTGAGTACTTATTCCCAGACGAGGCCATTTTGCATGTTGAAGAAGAGTTTTGGACAATGTACTTTGACGGAGCGTCAAACCAATACGGGTATGGGATAGGGGTGTTGCTGATAGCACCCGACAATTCCCGTATCCCTCTAGTATTCAAACTCTGGTTCAAAGTTTCGAACAACGAAGCAGAGTATGAGGCATATATTGCTGGTTTAGAAGCTGCCCTAGAACTAAGGGCAAAACGGTTGGACGTCATCGGGGACTCGAACCTTGTTGTATCTCAAGCTAAAGGAGATTGGAAAGTTAAAGAAGAAAAGATGAGAATCTACCACCAGACCTTGGATTTGCTGATTCCTCGGTTCAAGAAATTAAATTTCGCTCATCTGTTAAGAGAGAACAGCAGGTTCGCAGATTCATTAGCAACTCTATCTTCTATGGTAGACCTCCCTTTTGGAGTCTGGATGCGTCCGATCATTATTGGCCAGAAATTTGTGCCGGCCTACGAGCTGATTGCTGCCATAGATGAGGTTCAAGACGAGAACCCCTGGTATTACGATGTTTGGAACTTCTTGGAAAAAGAGGCATATCCAGCAGGGGCAAATGCCAAAGATAAGAGGGCAATTCGAAGAATGGCTGCCCAGTTCATCATCTACGGGGGTAAACTGTATAAGAGAGGTCATCTTGGGATGTATAAGCTGTGTGTTGATGCTGAAGAATCGAAGCGCCTAATGGACGCCATCCATGGAGGAGAGTGCGGAGCGCACATGAACGCGGTGATGCTAGCCCGGAAGATCCTTAGACAGGGTTACTACTGGTCCACCATGGAGGAGGATTGTATTGGCTTTGTTCGGCGATGCCACAAATGTTAGATCCATGCAAACCGCATGAACATTCCTCCATCGAAGTTGTACAACATGACTTCGCTGTGGCCATTTTCAGTCTGGGGGATTGATGTGATCGGGGCTGTTACTCCGAAGGGGTCCAATGGGCATGAGTTCATTCTGGTCATGATAGACTATTTCACGAAGTGGGTTGAGGCCCAATCTTATGCAGTGTTGAAAGCTTCGCATGTCGCTAAGTTCATCAGGAACAACATCATATGTCGCTACGGGGTCCCGAACGAGATCATTTCAGATAATGGTTCCCACTTCAAGAAGGAAGTGATCGACTTGTTGGACAAATACAACGTGGCTTTTCACAAGTCATCTACATATCGGCTGCAAACCAACGGAGCAGTTGAGGCCACCAACAAGAACATCAAACACATACTGCAGAAGATGGTAGAAACCTACAGGGGCTGGCCAGAAAAGTTGTCATTTGCCCTGTGGGGCTACTGGACTTCAATTAGAACTTCTACTGGGGTGACTTTGTATTCATTGGTCTATGGGATGAAGGTCGTTTTGCCTATCAAAATTGAGATTCCGTCATTGCGAGTACTGACTGAGTGTCAGATAGCTGAAGCAAATTGACTGCAGAACAGGTTCGAAGAACTCATGCTCTTTGACGAGAGAAGGCTGAAAGCACTGTACCATGTTCAGGGTTATCAACGCAGAATTGCTAGAGCTTTCAACAAGAAGGTTAAGTCTAGGAATTTGAAAGAACGGGATCTAGTGCTCAAAGACAACCGAGCTCCCATTTACGACCCTAGGGGCAAGTTCAGACCCAATTGGACTGGCCCTTACATCATTAAGTCTATCTGGTCGGGTGGAGCTATCGTTCTGATGGACCTAGATGGCCTAGAATTCTCCCAACCGATCAACATGGACAAGTTGAAGAAATATTTTCCCTGAGTGGCTCGCTAGGCCGAAAACCCGAAAGGGCGACCTAGGCAAAAGTTAGAGCATGAAAAATTTCAAATTATAAAAACTGAGCTCGCAAGGTTGAAAACCCACAAACGGCGGCCCTGGCAAAAGTTAGAGCATAAAAGGTGAGGGTCAATACACGATTGAACCTGAGCCGAACTACGTAAGGCTTGATTCCCATCTTTGGGATACGTAGGCAACTTTATCCTGAAGTCCAACCAAGAACACTTCCCCGATCAACTTTGTCCATATGATCATGTTTGGTCATCTTTGTCTATTCAGCATTCAAGAGCTCGATTGTGATCTCCAGTGCAGTGTTATTCAGACTAGGGGTAACTTTCCAGTTGCTAGAATTCGGGGTTGTACATCTTAGTGAAAGATCTCAGGCGTGTCCAGTTCTGATCCGTATCGAAAATGGTTTTGAAAAGTTTTAATAAAAGTTGATTTTGTTCAAATTAATCTTTTTCCAACTTAGACCATTTTTGGACCAAATGAAAAATTTTCAGTACCCACAACCTTCAATTTCACCGATTTCAATGCAGAGTTCTCCTACTCTTGATTACAAATTGAAGTTGCTTTTATTACATTCATAAAGAAAACTTGAAAGTTCTGATTAAAGCAAATAAATCCGGGGCATAGTCAGGTGTTCCTACGTCCCCTTCTAGAGCTGGTCGAAGCCTTTGATTCCAAAATGGGCCCAATCTGTGCCTCTTCATTGAGCCAATCTATGCACTCATCAGAGAGGGTGCAGCTGAAAGTGAGAGCGGGGGCCAGAAGCTCTCTCGTCCTCCATGTTGCAGCATACCGGGCCAGCTGTGCGCCTCGAACTGGAAATGTAGAACGGTACTCTATCCCCTCCTCCAGGCAAGTCTGATCATGTCCGAACTAGTGTCGGAACCGGAAGGGAAAATAGAAGACATAGTGTGTCAGACCAATCAACTGAATCCCGAGCTGGTGAGTCATGCTGTAGCTCATCACCGGCAGATTGAGCCAAGGGCAACGCCAAGTAATGTGGTCCGCGGGCAAATTGCACATCTAGTTGTACCACCATCCTTCGTCCGGAGCATCGACTAGACGTCGTCGGAAGAAATAGCTGCGAGCTGAATATGCCGAACATGAGTCCACCACTCTCAATTTGTCCATCACCCATACCTGGGGAGGGTTGAAAAATGAGAGATTGAAGAATAGAGAGGTGTACGTTAAGAGAAAAAGTGAGCAGAAGGTTTTGAGAGAAAAACCGATCCTGAGGGCCGAGTGATGTGAGCAATATATGTGAGATGGGGTGGGAAACATTACCTGCAATAGTAGTGGACTCCCCGCAAACCTTGCCGTCTCCCGACGATGAAAAGCGTCTAAACCTATCAATGTCTCAGCCAATGTCATGGCAATGCAGCTCTTGCCCTCTCTTAAGCCCTCAGCAACCTTGATCAGACGAGTGCTAAACCCACCGGAGCCTGGAGCAATTAAGAAATGAGGCAGCATGCATAAGCAAAGCGCATGTCGTCGAATACCCTGCCAATGATGGTCGCCGCGATCACCAGCATCAGAAAACCGACAAACCAAGCTCGGAATGTCCAGCTCTCCGTTGTGGATCAATGAACGAGCGTCGTGCAAAGTAAGGCCGCACGTCCTTCCTAGGGTTTAGGCGTGGCCGAACCGGAGTTGAGGCAAGATTTCTTCATCGCGCTCGGATTCCATTAAAGCTTGGAAATCCTCGAAAGTAGGACACATCACTTGACCACCAAAGCTAAAGACGTGTGTTACCGGATTCCAAAACCTTTTTGCGGCATATAGGAACGGAAAACGCAGCGGAGTGCGACCCAACATGAATAGTGCATTTATGCCGAAGCCCCGGAAATTTAGCATTTCCGAGCCATCCAAGTTGGCAATCCAAGTTGTGAGATTTTGGACAAGAAATTCTTCCATTTGGTGCAAATCAGAGCTGCAATGAGGAAAACAATGAAGCTGAGGCTTTTGTAGAAGATAAGATGTTGAGTGGAAGACAAGTGTCAACATTCTGGAGGTTCTTGCCATTTTTGGCAGATCGGCAAAAAATAGTGTCGACCGACCAACCATCTTTTTTGGCCGATCGGCTAGAAATGTTGGCCGATGGCCATTTCTTATGGCCGATGGCCTTTCCCTCTGGCCGATGGCCTCTCCCTTTGTTGTATGAGCTGTTTATGTGTTGAACATGCTGAGAATCTGTGATTGGTACCACTTCCAATGCTTTCCGGTGATGATTTTGCGAAGTCACGCCTGTGTTACTTCAATTTGTTTATCAAGTTGTTGTACGTTTGCTTATCAAGTTGCATTTCGTATTCTTTAAGTCTTTGTTTTACTTATCGAGTTGTAATTACACTTGGTTGGCTTGTCGAATCTTTGTTTTACTTATCAAGTTGTTTTGTCGTTAGTTGGTTCACTACATGATTGATGCAATTCGAGCGTCTGGTTTTCAAAACAAAGTTCAATCTCATTTATATTGTAATGTAATGTGATGCGATGTGATGCGATGCATACAATGTACAAGTGTAACACTTTTTGAACAAAATAGTTGTTTCATTTCATCATATGTCTCTTGCAAAAGTACATAGTTTTGAAGAAAGTAAAATCTTCCTGAGGCAGTACAATGCGCTTAAACTACTAGCGAAAAGAAAAGTAAAGGAAAAAGGAGAAAAGCAACAAAATGTTTGAACAAAGCAGCAAAAGAAAAGTAGCAAATGTCTGGGTCAACATCAATCGTCTCAGGCATGGGAATCCGTCCTGGTCCTCTTCCTAGACGAGGGTCCAGGATCACCACCGCCAGCTCCGTAGTCTAAATCTGAGCTATCTCCAGCCTCACCCCGAGAAGACTCTGCCTCCTCGTCAGAATCATCGAGGGAGGCCTCTCGTGAACTGCTCTCAGCACGAGCGCGTCTGTGTCTGCCCCGATTGTGGATTGTCATCCGCCACCTGACTCTCCCTCCTCCTCGAGCAGGTATAGAAGGTCCAGCTGGAGCACCTCCCACGGCTGGAATCTGGAATGGGGCCTGAAAAGAACAGTGGGCAAATGCATCAGTTATGCTATGCAAAGCAGAGTATGAATACCGAATGTAGTGTATGTGTACAGTATACAAATGCCGCGACCCATGCCGTGAGCAGTGTGCGAGTTACAGTGAACGAATGTCGTGAGCAGTGTATGGATACAGGGAATGAATGCCGTGAGCAGCGTACGAATGCAGTGTATGAATGCCGTGTGCAGCGTATGAGTATAGTGTATGACAGCCGTGGCTAGTGTGTGATTACAGTATATCGGGTGCCGTATTGGTAATGCGATGTGTCAGATCATGCATGGAACAGAATATGCAAAGTTTCGGGACTAGGTTTGAAAGAACTTACCGGGATACCATAGATGGTCAGCAGGTTCAGGCTCATCTACAACATCCCCATCACTGAAGCTGTCAGCTCTAGAGACTGTCTAGTGTACTCTATAAAAGCCTGCAAAAGTACTGGAATCATTAGTATTCTGAGGGATATTAAATAAAATGAAATGACTGTACAGAATTCAAAGTCTGGCAGTACATACCAGGGTCGAGCCGTAAACTCCAACAAGCACATGATCAGCCGGAGGAGGAGCGATGGGTATCGGATAAGTCTCCCCACCCTGCCCTCGGCATGTCATGGTGGCAGGCAGTGCTAGCCACTCAGCTCCCCGTCCCCTCTGGGACCCACTCCTGCCACGGGCCTGAGTCGCCCTCGGTGCTCCTGCTCTTGCCACTGGAGCCGTAGGTCACTCTCTCTCGACTCGACGAGCACCGGTCAGAGGCCGTGTGAGATAAACATGGATAAACTCAGTGTAGTTGCCCTCATCTCTAAAGGGGTCTGAGTTCCAGCCAATCGTGTAGTCCATCATCTCCTCCAGGGTGTACATCTCTGTCGGCCTCATGTGCGAAGGAGGTGAAATCGGAACCACTGGCTCGGGAAAACCGAGGGTCTGCCGCAAGAAGCACTCTCTTAAGTACCATGCCTAACAGACTGGGCCGCCCAGCAGAATCCAAAATCGGGCAGTCTCCCGGGTACCCATGTATCCGTCTTTCACTGTATCAAGCAACACCGCCCAGGGCTGCCAGGTGAGCTGCAAATGACAGGACATACAGTTTGTTATCTGTCATCGAAAGTACAATGTAAAGCGAAGCTTAAATGAACTAGAAGGTTTGAAATACCTCTGCGGCGGTAATAGTGTCAAAGTATCGGCGGAAGAACAAGAAAGACTCCCTAGGCCTCCGCTCACACCTCACATCGTATCGATGAGGGTATGGAACCATGGGGGGCGTCTCCACATCTGGCACTGGGGCAAGCCTCCGAAAGTAGGCATACACCCACAACTACAGAATGTAGCAGAGTAATAGTGAGTACGCTTATCAGACAAAGCAGAATGCAGAATCAAGTAGAAATCAAAGAACAGTGTGCAGCGTACAACCAGTGTATTGTGCGGTAAATGTGCAGTGTGTGCAGTATGTTGTGCAGTATACAGTCAGTGTAAAGCAGATTGTGTGTGTACAACGTGTGTAGTGTACAGATAATGTAAAAGCAGAACTGTAAAATAGAAAGGGAAGGTGTACCTCCCAGGCTCGGCAATAGCCTCCAAGCAAGTGTCCGCTGTGGCGGGAAGATGAGCTCATATATCCATAGAGCGTGGCCAAGCCTGTGCCACCCCAGTCGTAGCGGCTGATCCGCGTCACATCCACTAGTGCACTCAGAAGGTAGAGGGCAACGATGTTCGCCCGGTCAGCGAAGAGGGTGGCCCTCAGTAGGAACATGATGAAGCCGCGAGCATACTGCTCCACCTCCTCGCGGGTTATGGGTGCCTGAATCTGAAAGTGGTCCTCGAACCAAGAGTACCTCACGAACCATGGACGAGAGAGAGGTGGCCGAGCGCCAAGCAAATAGATCTGGGCAGCGTCCCACTCGCCCATGTCGGTATCAAAAGGAATTGGATCACCCCCCACTCCAATGCTAGTGAGCATGGAGAAGTCAAAGGGAGTCATCGTCATCTCCCCTGTAGCAGAAAGGTGGAAGGAGTCGGTGGTGTCCCACCACCTCTCTACCAGAGCACCCAGAAGAGGCCTACTCGCAGTGAGGCGCGAGAGTCCCCTGCAAAAAATGTCTAAGTCGGCATGATCAATGATGTCACGAACTGCGTCAGGCAACTCCATGGACCAACTACGGGAAATGGTGTTTCCATACCCCCGGAAGGCATGAGAATCTCCCTGTGTTTAAAACAGACAAATGCGAAGCAGTGTCAGAAGTACAGTGTTTGAATATGCTCAGAATTGACAAAAATACAGTGTGTGTGCATGTGTCCAAGTTTACACAGATATCGGGTGTGGGTGTGCTCATGGTGAACTAAGTGTTGATATATCAGTGTATCTGGGTTATTCAGTTAAAGAACAGTTTTGACTATCGCAGTTATGTGTTCTACATTGCAGAAAATGAAAGAAGGGAAGAGTGTACCTCAGCAGCGCCATAGGACAGATGCGACTCTGGCTCGCATAGAAAAAGCTCCAATGGCGCGCCCCGTGCATGGCTCCTTAACTGCCGGATGCCATCGGGAGGCAACACGTGTATCGTCGGTCTGTAGGTCGTCGAGTCAAACGGTCGAATACTCAACGGCAAGAGCTCGACCTCAGGGTCCACATCCATCTCCGGGGGAGTCCCACCTCGTGGAATGTCATCCACCATCTCGAGAAGGGTGTAAAAATGGTGGAAAGTGTGAAATGTGGGCAAGAATGCCAAAAGTCAACCCAAAAGTCAACCCCGAGAGGTAAAAAATGGGAGGAAAGGGTCGGAGTGTGGAAAAGGCACAAAGATTGAGGGTAACTCGGGGAAAACAAACCCTAAGTGGAAACTAAGAAAGGGACACCGAAATCGAGTTTTGTTCGGCTCAAAGTGTGCGAAACGAAGAGGGTTTGGCAAATCGAATGATGAAAAAGGCTCTAAAACAGGAGAAAAACGCGGATCGAAGCGAAGAAAATCACCTAGAGAGAGGGAGAAATGTTTTTCGAGCTAGGGTGAAGGGAGAATATAAGGTTTGGAACCTTATATTTAAAGACCCGAAGCAAAATGTCAAAACTACCCTGAAAATTCCATTTTTGGCCGATCGGCTAAATATTTGGCCGATGAGCTTCTTTTGTGGCCGATGGATGGCCGATGGACTCCCTTTGTGGTCAATGCACCTCCCACACCCTTGTTTGGGTCATTTTTGTTGATTAGCACCTTCATCTCTCAAGACAGTGCAAGAAAGTACACTCTTGAAGCTTAACCAGCCTTCGTGTTGACCTCGAACCATGTCTTCTGGGTGCGGCATTCGATATGCATGAGGTGTATCTCTTTTCGTATCCTTTTATACATTGCGATGTTCAAGAATTGTTATTGAATATCATATACCTATGCGTTGTCTCGCATGTTTCATTTGCATTGTCATGCATTTCATTACATGCGTCGTCTCGCATGCTTCATTTGCATTGTCATGCATTTTCCTTACCTCGCATTGTCATGCATTTCATCACATGCGTCGTCTCGCATGCTTCATTTGCATTGTCATGCATTTCATCACATGCGTCATCTTGCATGCTTCATTTGCATTGTCATGCATTTTCCTTACCTCGCATTGTCATGCATTTCATTACATGTGTCATCTCACATGCTTCATTTGCATTGTCATGCATTTTCATCACATGCGTCGTCTCGCATGCTTCATTTGCATTGTCATGCATTTTCCTTACCTCGCATTGTCATGCATTTCATCACATGTGTCGTCTCGCATGTTTCATTTGCATTGTCATGTATTGTCCTTACCTCGCATTGTCATGCATTTCATCACATGCGACGTCTCGTATACTTCATTTGCATTGTCATGCATTTTCCTTTCCTCGCATTTTCATGCACTTCATTACATGCGTCATCTCGCATGCTTCATTTGCATTGTTTTGCATCCCCTATAACTTGCATTGTCTTGCTCGTTAGTTGCATTGTTTTACATCCCCTATAACTTGCATTGTCTTGCTTGTTATGTGCATTGTCTTGCACCCCCTACTAACTTGTGCATTGTCTTGCACCCCCTACTAACTTGTGCATTGTCTTGTACCCCGTCTAACTTGTGCATTGTCTTGCACCCCCTACTAACTTTTGCATTGTCTTGCACTTCCCCCCTACTAACTTGTGCATTGTCTTGCACCCATACTAACTTGTGCATTGTCTTGCACCCCCTACTAACTTGTGCATTGTCTTGCACCCCCCTCTAACTTGTGCATTGTCTTGCACCTCCCTACTAACTTGTGCAATGTTTTGCGCCCCCTCTAACTTGCATTGTCTTGCACCCACCTAACCGGCTTTGTTTCGCACTTCTCTAACCCGCGTTGTTTTGCACTCCTCTAACTTGCGTTGTTTCGTACACCATCTAACTTGCATTGTCTCACACCCTTAGGTTGCATTGTCTTGCACCCCTTTTCATATTGTTACGTGCACGCTTAGGTTGCATTGTCATGCACCACTTCACTCGCGTTGTCACGCACTTCTCACTTGTATTACTATGCATGTTTCTAATGATATTGTCCCTGCTAAGTTTCTTTCTTTTGCAGGCACGATATTGTATGTACGGTTCATTTGAAGCTGGCACGACCAGACGAACCAGACGGTACTGTATATTCTCCGTGTGAGACGTAACGAGAATTGTATAATTCTCTTACATTCTTTCTGCATGTAATGTAGTTTGTTTTTTTATTTGCTTGCTTAAAACTGTTACATGTTATGCTTCGTTACAACTCCCTTTGCATGATCATAATTTATGTTTGGCACCGTGCATGTCCTTTGCATTTTGCCTCTGCCCCCGCCCGCGGGCACATATCTTGCTATCTTGTATGCTTGTCTAAGTCTTCGGCCTTGTCAAAAATGGGTCGTCTCTGGGCTTTGACATTCACGCCATTCATTTTTATGACTTTCGAGTTCTGTCAAAGAGGGGCAACTATCGACCCCCCCCCCCCTTTTTGACCGTCCTCAAGACTTGAACGTCATCGTTTGAACACTCGATGATCATCCATGCTCGTGTTCGTTTTGAGTTCTCGGGGGTCTCGGTCTCGCGCCTTGCCTCAAGATCTCTCAACTTGTCTATTTTGTGCTTGGTTGTGGACCAAGCACTTGTGTTTTTGCTTCTGAGGGAAGTGGGTGGCTTATTGGCCATCCCCTCAACCCATTGGCCATGGCATGAAGCCATCGGCCTTGTTTTCTTGCCATCGGCCAAAAGTGTTGGCCGATCGGCACTTTTTTTGGTCGGTCGGCCCTTCTGTTGGTCGATCGGCCATATTTTCTGGCCGAACCCTGTTCATCTGTCTTTTGCTGATATTTTATGCCAGCTGTCATAGCTGGCATGCACAATTCACCCCTTCCATACACGTGTATGGAGCGATTTGCCCCTTGGCTTAGTTTCTCCAAGAAGCTTTGGAATTGAATTCTATAAGAAGTCCTCCCTTCTCAGAGGTTCAGAAAATTTAGGGTTGAGTGATACATAAAGTTTTGTATCTATATTCTCTTGTTTGTTCTTATTTTGTGTTCAAAAGTGTCATTTTGTCTTACTATTGTACACAGACACACACTAGAACACCATCCTCTTGGAGCTGAGGTCCCTTGAGGTTGATTTTAGTGTTCTTGGAGTTGTTTTGATCAGAGAAAGCTACTGGAGTTGTGTTCTTGAAGGTGGTCTTCAAGGGTGAGCTTCTTGCTTTTAAACCCCCATTCTTGCTTAAGCTTTTAGACATACTTGCTTATTGTTTTAAGCTTGACTCTTAACTGAAAAAAGTTTTGGTTTTTGATGCTTTAGATCTTTGTTTAAGATCACTTTTTGGTTTCGTGTTGTTTACCCCCTCTTAGGCCTTGTTTGGAGCTATCCCTTTTGGCCTTTGTTCTAGTCTTTGCATGACCATTCTACCGCTGAAATCCAGAGGATTTTCAGTGGTGGAAAGGTGGTCTTGGAGTCCTAAATAGGAGAGGGTCATCCCCTCTCTTTGTTGTCTTGTATGCTAGTATAAATGGCTTATATTGGTAGCATGTTAGCTTATCTTGTTTTAGCTCCATTTCAGCAAGTATTTGGTGTTATTTTGGCATGTTTTACCTCTGTCTAAGGTTGTTTTAATGGCTTCTTGCATGCACCATGCACTTGTCTTGTAATCCTCTCTATTGCCTTAACATGTATCTTGTGTTTAGACCATCATGCTTGCATATTTTGGCTCAACTCAAAGAAGCTTTTAGCCTTCTTTTACCATGTTTAAGCTCTGTTTTGTGTTGTTTTGATCATATATGCCATGCTTTGTATAGCCCTAAGGCATCCTAGCTTGTTAGCTTCAAGTGTCCAAGTCACTAGCATGCATTACTTGGCTCATTTCAATGATTTGGCATCGTTTGTTATGTTATTTCAGTCCATGTTTCATGCTCATACACTTGCACCTCTCACTCCTTTAATGCTTCAAAGAGTTGATGTTTTATGCCTCGTGAATGGATCATTGTACATGCCTCCATACTTAGGTTTTTTGGATGGCATCTAAGTGGGTTTTTAGTCTTGTTTTACCATGCCATAACTCTGTTTTTCATTGGATAATTCATGCCATGTTTGGTTTTGATAGGTGTAGTATAACACCTCTTTTGTAGCCTTGCATGCCTCATGCTTGTGAACTTTTATTCTAGCTCGTGTTGGCTAGGTTTAAGCTTGTTTTTGGCCCTATCTTGACCTGCCTTGGGACTGTTTTGATAGCCCTTGGCCCTTTGGGGCTTGCCTTGTGTAGCCATGGTTTGAATCCCTTAGCTAGCCTCAAGCTTTAGGCTTTCTTGCATGCCATATTTGCTTTGTTTGGTTGATTCAGCATCAATCCTCACATATTTTCAGAGCTTATTGCATTGCCATATTCTCATGTTTGTCACACCTTGCTCATGTTTGAGAGTTGTGTCTTATTGCCTAGCTTATGGGCCAATTGGCATGCATGTTTGTTTTGCATTTTGGTACCACCCTTTTAGCACTTTTGGCCACTGATTTGGGCATGTTTAAGAGCTGTCCACTTTAGTTTAAGTCCATCTTTGCATGTTATTGCATGCTTGTCTTGCATGTTGTTGCATGCTTGCTTCATTTTGCATGTTTGTTGCATGCCATGCATGTTCACATGTTTAGGTTGTATGCCTATTGCATATTAGATGCATTGCATGATCTTGTTGCATACTTGTTGCATACTTGAGTTGTTCGCATCATGCTTGCATGTTTGCATTGCATATGTAGGCATCCCCTGCCTCTTGATCAAGCATGGTAAAGGTTGGGGCCCCTTATATGTTTTGTGCATTTCATTTGATTTTGAATTGCACACTTGGCTCCTTTGGCCATCATGCATTGGAATGCGTGATTGGTGGCCCGTGGATCGAGAGCCACACACCTTTGAGTCTTAAACATGATAAGGGGTGTGGTTGCAAACATTTTCTTGCAAATGCATTGCCATGCTCTGTTTGTCCTCTGTTGTAGCAAAAGGAGCAGTCAGCAGGAATAAACAGCAGATCGACCATATTCAGTGTCGATCGGCTAACAATGTCTGGCCGAGAGCCTTATTTTTGGTCGATGACCTTCATCTCTTGGCCAATGGCCTTTCCATTTGACCGATGGCCTCTCAGCATGACCATGAAATGGTTCTAGAGCATCACAGAGACTTGTGCAGTTTTTAGAGGTGCAAAACAGTGCAAACAGAGGCAACATGTGGCATGGCAACGGATTTCTGAGCGAAGCCGATCGAGCATGCATTTGTCCCTCTTCTTGAGGCCTCTTTACTGCTTTTCGTAGCTTAATTAATTTGTTAATTATTTAAGTGTTATAATAATTAGTTGTACCTAGTTGTCCATTTGATTGTGTAATAATTAATTAGATTGTTAGTTAGTTAATTAGATGGTTTGTATTTTTCTTTCAGACCCTCCGTCGAGAGGGCCAATTTTGTAATAAGCGTGCGTGTGTGTGATGCATGTCTTCCAACCCCACTTCTTTCTCCCTTTTACTTAACCACTTACGATGGCTAGTTTTAGGGCATATTTAATTTAGCATCATTATGCTATGCATGTTTGTATCATTCATCTGTATTGCGTGCACCGGGCTCGGCGTATCATACTAACTGCATTGTACTTCAATTCCAAGTTGAATACATGTATCGAATTGTCACATCCCATATGCCATCTTAGAATAGCCGAGCCTATTTCTAATTGCATTTTACATGTGTTGCATTAACCATCTTAACATGGACTAGGATCATGCATTGATTACTAACTAGTTCTTTATTTTGGCTCGGAGTACGCTGTAAGTGTTTATGCTTTAGCATCTTGCATGTGTGTAAGTGGTGCCATGACAGCATGCTTGCCATGAGGCTAATTGCTTATATGATATAACTGCCTGAATGCCTGTGGGTGAAGGTTGGATTACTTGAATTGGAATGATTCATTGAAATCCGTGTTTTAGCCTACTTGCGAGTGGCAAACTTCAAACCATTTCCAAACAAACAGATATGCGATGCTTTGTTCCAAATTAGGCGATCTAGTCTATACCTGTGTGTTGTGCGCATCACATAGTAATTCTAGCTAATTAACCGGAATAAGAACGCATGTGTTTTCAAAAACAAGATATCATGCTTAATACAGGCCGATCTTTGATCGGGCGAGCGGGGGTGCTCATAGATGACCTTCCCCTCTCGTACCCAAGTTCCCAAGCCGAGGCAACTTTGGTGATGACGGGCATGTGGCCTTAGGCACGAGTCAATGTTTCCTAAATTCTCCCAAAATAAAATATTTAGGTGGCGACTCTGTATCTGGCGAAGCAGTCCATGTTTGACACTTCTTTCTTAAAAATCAGTTTTCCAAAACGATTTGTCGGATTTGGACTCTTCGGTGATTTATCAGTCTTACATTGCACATTGTGAGATTAGATTCAGAACCGTGACATTGAGTCCGAACTGTAGCAGCCTAATGAACAAAACGGGATTTTCCTGGGACGTTCGGGCACGTCCACAACACTCTGAGTTTGAGAATGGGGATGATGACGCTGACTCGAGATCAGGGAGTGGAGATGATGATACTAGCTCTAGCTAGGAGTCCGATTCTGATAGTGGCGCCAACGGAGAGAGTACCCTTGAGTCCCCTCCGAGGAAGAGGACAAAGAGGGCCTCTGGAGCTTGATGCGACTGGCACAAATTCTTGTACTTTTTTCTTAGTTTCTTTTATTTTGTAGTTTAGCACATGTACAGCTTCAGATAGTCTTTTTATTTTGAAAACTTGTACTGTCTTTTGTAAAAACCATGATCGAGATAAAAACCCCGCAGTTTTATGGAAAGAGTTATTGTTTTTGCATCATGAGCACCACACCTTCATAGAATGAGAATGGAATTGAATTTGAAGCTGCTTGTATTGGAATAATGTTTGTAGCCAGATATTAAGCCAACCAACGACCAAAACACAAAACACAACTCGATAAATGGAAAACAAAGGAAAAACAACTTAAACACAACTATGTACACCTGCTAAAAACAAATGACTTAAACAAGACCCCAAAACACAAAGACTAGGACCAAACCAAAATGCCAAACTATTAGGCCACAAAGTGGACGGCCGGCCACAAAAGGTGTATAGCCAGCCAATAAAAGTGGACGACCGGCCAATAAAAGTAGACGGCCGACCACTTGTGGTGATCCACCAACCGGCTGATAGCTGGCCTCCACTCCTTATCTTCTACAAAAGGTCTTTCTGCGCAACTTCTTCACCAGAACCTCATTTTAACTGTTGTTTTCTTTAAAAATGGAGACATTCTTGCCAAGAAACTCAAAGATTGGATAGCCACTTTAGACGACACGAAAAAGGTGAATTTCTAACATTTCAATATAAACGCACTTTTTTCATTGAGCCGTACTCCACTTTGTTTTCCATTCCTCTATGTTGCGGCTCAATGTTGGGACCCAATTACACAGATATTTCGCTTCAAAGCACATGAAATGTGTCCGACTCTTCAAAAGTTTCAAGCAATATTAGAATCCCGATGCGAAAAGGAAATCATGCCTCAGTTCTGTTTTGGCCATGCCCTGGCTTTGGGACAGATGTGTGGGCTTACTTTGTACGAACCTCGATCTTTGGCTCATGACGGGGAGCTAGATGTACCCGGTTTGATTAATTGGTTTTCTAACATCAACGATAGAGGCGACCTTCTCTAGCGAGGCTCCCGGTAACATGCCCTCTTTATGTATGCTCGTACATTTTCTTCTTGCACCTAATTGTAGCGGAGCCACATTACGCTGATTGAAATGGCCCAATGCTTGAAAGAGGGTAAGAGATGCATTGGTTTAGCACTAGCCTAGACCCTGATGGGTTTACATGCTTTTCTTCGGTGAGAGACCACCAAGTTTGCACGGACTCCACTACTGGTCCAAGTATTGTTTTCCACCCTTTCTTATATATGTTATTCTCAAATCACTCGGCACTTACGATCTATTTGCTCTCAAGACCCTTTCTTTTCTTTTCTCTCAACGTACATCTCTCTATTCTTTAATCACTCTTCTTTTTCGTCCCTTTCCAGGTATGGCTCATGGATAAGCTGAAAGTGGTGGACCCTTGCCCCGAATATTCAACCCGAGCTTACTTCTTCTACTAGTCACTAGTGGATTTTCCCAGTGAGGGATGGTGGTGCAACTGGATGTGCAGTAGATCTGCAGCTGGCATAGCTTGGCGTTGCCCCTGGCTTAATTTAACCTAGATGAGCTACAACATGTCCCAACAGCCTAGTATTCAGTTCATTGGCCTCACACACTGCATGTTCTATTTCCTCTTCCGGTTTAGACGTCAGTTTGGACATAATCAAACCCGTCCAAATAAGGGGGCAGAATACCCGACTTCATTCCCACTTCGTGATTCGCACTTGACTCCGTACCTCGCTGCCTGGAGAATGAGAGAGCTTCTGTCCCCTGCTCTTAGTTTCAGTTACGTCCTTTCTGGCGAGTGCTCGGCTTGGCTCATGGACGAGGCACAGGTTGGGCAACTTTGGTTGCAGAGGCTTCCGTGAGCACAAACAGAGAATGTAGGAACACCTAACTTATCTATGCTTCTAGTTTATTGCTTTGACTTTTCTTTTCAAGTTTTATGATGTAAAAGAAACTTTGATTCAACTCAAAGAGTTGGAGAATGTACTTGTGTTGAAATCAATGGAATTAAAGTTATGAGCACTAAAAATTTTCCTTCAAGTCCCAAAATGGTCTAAGTTGTAAAAAGGTAAACTTTTGAACAAAATCAACTTTTATTAAAACTTTTCAAAGCCATTCTTGAAAATGATCACTACTTGACACGCATGGCATCGGTCCTTAAGATGTACAACCCCCAAATCAGAAGATCATAACTGCCCACAACTGCATTTATCATCATTTCTCTGTCTTGCAACTAGCCTTTCTACCAAAATAGAGGTAACACAATCGAGATAAATAATGATGGGCAAAAATGACCTGATCAAATAGACGGACAATACAGTTGAGCTGAATGGTTGCGACCGAACTTCAAGATGAAGTTGCCTACGTATCCCAAAAATGGGAATCAGGCCTTACGTAGTTCGATTCTGGTTCACTTGAGTATCAACTCTCTCTTTTTGCGCTCTAACTTTTGCCAAAGTCACCCTTTAGGGTTTTCAACCTTGCAAGCTTAGTTTTTCTTTATTTCTAATTTTTCATGCTCTAATTTTCGCCTAGGTCGCCCTTCCTGGTTTTCGGCCTAGCGAGCCTCTCAAGGGTAATATTTCTTCAACTTATCCATATTGATCGGATGGGAAAACTCCAGGCCATCTAGGTCCATAAAAATAATCGCCTCTCCTGACCATATAGACTTGATTATATACGGTCTAGTCCAACTGGGTCTGAACTTGCCCTTGGGGTCATGGATAGGAGCTCAGTTGTCCTTAAGCACCATGTCTCATTCCTTGAGATTTCTGGACTTGACCTTTGTGTGAAAAGCGCTAGCAATTTTGCGCTGGTAGCCCTGGACATGATACAATACCCTTAGTTTTCTCTCATTAAATAACATTAATTCCTCAAATCTACTCTGCTACTAGTCCACCTCCGCCATCTGACACTCGGCCGTTACTCGTAGTGACGGTACTTCAATTTCAATTGGTAGAACAGCCTTTATCCCATAGATGAGAGAATAGGGGGTTGCCCCTGTAGATGTTCAGATTGAGGTTTTGTAGCCCCAGAGCATGAATGGTAGTTTATCTGGTCAATCCCTATATGTTTCTACCATCTTCCGCAAGATATTCTTAATATTCTTATTAGAGGCCTCAACAGCTCCATTGGTCTGTGGTCTATAAGTTGACGACTTGTGAAAAGTCACATTGTATTTCTCGAGTAGATCCACAACCTCTTTCTTGAAGTGTGAGCCATTATCTGATATGATCTCACTCGGAACTTCATACTGGCAGATGATGTTATTTCGTATAAACTTGGCTACATGCGACGCTTTCAACACCACATAGGACTGAGCTTCCACCCACTTTATGAAGTAGTCAATCGCCACCAAGATGAACTCATGTCCATTTGACCACTTTGGCGAGACTGTACCAATAACGTCCATTCCCCAGACTGAGAAAGCCCATGGCAAAGTCATATTGTAGAGCTTAGACGACAGTATATTCAGGCGATTGGCATGGATCTGGCATTTATGGCATCATCGTATAAAACCAATACAATCCTCCTCTATGGTTAATCAGTAATAACCTTGTTTGAGAATTTTTTGAGCTAGCATTACATCGTTCATATGTGCTCTACACTCCCCTCCATGGATAGCCTCCATAAGGCGTTTCGATTCCTAACCTTCAACATATAGCTTGTGCATTCCCAGATGGCCTCTTTTGTATAGCTTACCCTTGCAGATGACTATTGGATAGCGAGACGCCGTATGCCCCATTTATCTTCAGCATTTTCCCCTGGTGGCTATGCATCCCTTTCCAGAAAGCTCCAAATGTCGTAGTACCAGGGGTTCTTGTCTTAAACCTCATCTAGAGCAGTGACGGTCTTATAGGTCGGCGTGTATTTTTGTTCGATAATGATTGGATGCATGTAATAACCTGACCCTTATATGTGTTTCTGATATACTTTCAGTCATATGTTCTGTGCATTTAAATACGTATTGTGAAATCTTACGTGAAATTAAGTCTAATTGAGTGCATCCTATGGTTGTGGATAAACAGAAGAATATCTGTCACAATTAAAATGTTCGGATCAGAAATTGGAAGCCTTAGAGGCTTAATTATCTGAAATTGATTCTATATCTGTGATCAGCTTAATTTTTAGGTCATAATATGATTTTCTGTGAAATTTTGATTTGGAATGATTTAACTGATTAAATTTCGTCTTATTCACTTTATATTTATTATGGTCCCTTAAACATTTGACTTGGCCATCCATTTTCAAACAAATATCTCCTGAGGGAGAGTGAACTAGAGGGGAAAAGAGGAAGAGGGTTTGAGAGGGAGTTCATCATGGAGAAGATGGGGAGAATTAAGAGGACTCTTAGAGATTCTAATTCAAGGTATGTTTAGCTTATGCTAATTGACCCCTCTCTTTGATTTGGGTAGGAATTTCTTTATGTTTTGTAAGTTGGAGTTCATAATATGGATCAAGCATGTATTTAAATGATTACTTGAGATGATGTCTCTTATGTTGGGTTGATTTGATATATATATATATATATATATTGCATATCTAGTGAGAATTACATCTCTTTTCTTCAAATGATATGCTTGAGCTCAATGATGAAGACAAATGGCCATGTGTGTATATGTCTATGTGTGTGTGAAGTTGGAAATCTCATAGGGTTGAGTTATGTAATGAGTTTTAAGGATTAAAGACCCAATTGTAAGTTCTATTTATATGATTTTTGGACCTACTGGAAGCCTTGTAAACACTTGCCAAAAATTGGGTTTTGTTTGGAAAATTTCGGACTGAAACTTGGCAAATCGCCGCACATGCGGGAGCACTGCCGCACGTGCGGGAGTCATGGCCGCTGTAGACGCGCCCGCGTGGGGCCCCGCTACAGCTCGAACTCGATTTTGTTTGTGGTTCTAAATCTGAACCAAAGAGTCCAAATCCGGCAAATCGTTTTGAGAAACAGATTTTTGAAAAGAAGTGCCAAACATGGACAGCTTTGCCAGATACAGAGTCGTCACCTAAATATTTTTTATGGGGGAATTTAGGAAACCCTGACTCGGTGCCAAAGGCCACGTGTCTGTCATCGCCAAAGTTGCCTCGGCTCGGGAGCTTGGGTACGATTGGGGAAGGTCAGCTACGAGCACCCCCTCTCGCCCGATCCGAAGATCGGCCTCTACTAACCATGATATCCGTTTTTGAAAACGTTATGTGTTCTTATTCCATTTATTAGCCTAGAATTACTATGTTATGCGCACAACACACAAGTACAGACTACATTGCCTAATTTGGAAATAAACATTGCATACCCGTTTGTCTAAAAAAAAAACACTTTGGAATTTGCTACTCGCAAGTAGGCTAAAACACAGATTTCAATGAGCTATTCCAACTCAGACAATCCAGCCTTCCCCCACAGGCATCCAAACAGTTTATCACATAAGCATCAAGTCACATGGTAAGCATGCTGTCATGATAGCATTCACACGCATGCGATATGCTAAAGCATAAATGCTTACCGGGTACTCCAAGCCAAACAATAAACTAGTTAGCCAACATGCATGGTCCTAGTTCATGTCAAATTGACTAATGCAACACATACAGGATGCAATTAGGGTAGGCTCGGCTAACCTAAACATGGCATGTGAAATGTAATCAATTGATGCACGTATTCAGTCTGGAATTGAGATACAAGTGCAGTTGAATGATGTACCGAGCCTGGTGCATGCGAGACAAATGTATGGATGCACGCATGCATAGCATAAGGTATGCTAATTTAAACATGACCTATTACTAACCATCAAAGCAGGTAAGTAAAAGAGAGAAAGAAGTGGGGGTTGGAAGACATGCACACACTCACCCACACTTATTACAAATTCGCCCTCGCTCGGAGGGATCGAAAGAATAATACAAATTAACTAACTCGCAAGCTAATTAATTATTACAAATCACCTAATTAATTAACAAACTAACTAAGCATAAGAAAAGCAATAAAAGGGGCCTTGGGAGGAGGGTTCGATGCGCGTGTGCTCGGGTCTTGCTCGGAAGTGCACCGCCATGCATAAGCGGCCTCTGTTTTCCCTGCACTGCCTCTTGAAAGATTGCCAAAGTCTCAGAATTGTTTCCCTGGGCATTGGGAGACACCACCGGCTGAGTAGAATAGCCACCGGCAGTGTTATGTGATCATCGGCTGTTGATGAAGCTATTGGCCCAGGAAGGATTGCCGGTCGGCACTAAACTCTTCTTGTCGGCAGAAAATTCCTGCAGAATCCTTGAAGACCTCTTTCACGAATGAAGCTCCAGCAACTCCTTAAGCTCCAAACCAGCTCCAAAACTCTGAAAACAATCCTTTAGAACCTCAATAGTCAAGGGAAGGTGTAATGGTGCGTGTTTGTGTGCAATACTATGAACAAATACACCTAGAACACTCAAGGGAGGGAGAGATATAGAGATAGAATATGTATAAGTTCTAACCCTAGAACCAGAGCTTCTAACAATGTCTTTTCTCTCTAAAATGTCTAACCCTAAGCAAGGGAGAGGGGAGCTCCTCTTATAGAGGAGCCAATCTTGTAAAGCTTACAAGGTAAGATAACAAGAAGGCCATCCCTCTATACACATGTATGGAGGGGAACAAAATGCCATACAGCTGTATTAAAATATCTGCAAAAGCAGATGAACAGTAGTCGGCTGCTCAAAATTGCCATCTTCACAAAATTGACTACCGACCGGCAACAAAGAATGCCGACCGGCAATATACATTGCCGATGGCAACAAAACACCAGCCGGTGGCCTCTGGCCATGGCCAGTGATGTATGGGGATGCCTCACAAGGCATTCCTTGCCCCTCCAAGGCAAAACACAAGTGTTTGGTGCAAAACCAGACACTAAACAGTTGAGTTCGGAGATCTTGAGGCAAGGCGCGTAGCCGAGACCTCCAGGAACTCCAAACGAACACAAACATGGATGATCACCGGGTGTTCAAACGGTGACGTCCAAGTCTTGAGGACGGTCAAAAATGGGGTGTCTACAGCCGCACGTGCGAGAAATGGTCAATTTTTGGGCTTTTGATTCTGCCTAAAAGGCACATGCGGGGCTTCCTAGCCGTATGTGCGGGACCAATCGCCGCACATGCAGGGCTCACAGCCGCACGTGCGGCCCATTCTGCAAAACTTTGTTCGCTCTGTTTTACGTGCTTGGTCCTCTGGTATTTTTGAAATCTATATTTGATGTTCTTAAGATATCTATAAATTCATGCGAAGTGAAATAAGTCAGAAAACGAATTAAGAAAGAAAAAGGAATTAATGTATAAGTTGTGCATGTGTGTAGGGTATAACCCGGGAGGAGCAAGCAGTTCGCTATAGCACTATGAGTAATAGTACTATCGTAGTATGCGTTACTTACAGCTACCAATTGCCCTTAGCACTCTGTTAATTGCAGGTTAATTATGTTAACGTATATGAACGATTAAACAAAGGTGAATACCTCTGTATGACTGATAAATAGTTGATGTTAACATTCTATCCTCCGTAAGTAAATTACGTCGTTTCTTAATGAATAAAGAGAACTTATGTTAATTCTGGAATAACGGTTTTAGTGTAACTATGAAAGCATACCGTTTTGCTACTAATAGGCCCGAGGCCGTTCAGTTATAAATCATCGAGTATGGATATTTCTGAAGGATCAAAATAATTGGGCAAGTGTAGACACCCCATTTTTGACCGACCTTAAGACTCAGACGTCACCGATTGAGCGCTTGGTGATGTTGCATATCATGCTCGTTCAGAAGTTTCAGCGTCTCGGCTGTGAGCCTTGCCTTCGGACTTCCGAACTCTTTTGCGCTTTGTCTCGGTTTGCGAACCAGGCTCTACTTTCTCTATTTTCTCGTAGACCATCTCTCAGTGGCCGTAGGCTACGTTTCGTGGTCGTAGGCCATTTTTGCCCGTTTGGAGTCCAGTTTCTGGTTTTTCGGAATCGTTGGCCGTGTGCCTAGGTTCGGGACCGCTTAACCATCTCCGTTTGCTCCGATTTTTGGCATACTTCTTATTTGCTCCCTTTTGAGGGACATTGTGGCCCGAGAAACCAACTTCGTGGTCGAACACCACTCCCGGTGCCTAACAGCCGGTTTTCGGGGCCTTGGGCTGCGCGTTTCGGCCCCCGAACCTTCGTTTTGCATTGGTTTTGGTTCATTTTTGGCAGGGACCTCTGTTTCATTGGTAAGAAGGCCGAAGAAGGGTGGGAGGCCAGTAATTGTTCTGTCAGCCAACTTTATCTCTTCATCGCCCTCCGTCGCCCGATTTTCCTCACTTCAAAGCCAATGTTGACCATCCTTGGGCCATTTTCTTCCACCCAAAACCCCATATTTGTGATGTACACATCTGGGAGGCCACCAATATTTGGTGGCCGGCCAGCAATTGTTGTTGAACCTTTTGAACCCCTTTGAAAAGTGGGTTGTTCTCTCTCTTGGTTCACTTTTTCCAGTGTTTAACCACAGGGTTGTGTTGTGCACACATTAGAGGCTACCTTTTTGATATGGCCGGCCACTAATTCTCATTGAACCTTTTGAACCTTGGCCGGCCGGCCATGGGAAGTAGCCGGCTGGCCACCTGCAACCTAGATAGCTGGCCGGTCATGATCCTTGCACCTTGTTCCTTACAGCTGTATATCTCTTTTCTCCCCAGATTGTGTATCCGAGGGGGTGCATTTTTGGAGGGAAACTTGGATTGTTTTCCCTCCATTTTTCCCCCCCTTTTCCCTCCTTTTTGTCTATATAACAGCAGCCCCAGCTCTGTTATTAGGGTTACAAAAATCCCCCCTAAGCCCTTGCCTTGTATATCTCTCTCTCTATATCTCTAAGCTTTAAACCTCTCAAACCCTACACCATTTCTTCACCAACCCATAGCCCCACCCTTCCATCCTTCATTCCAGCAGCTTGAGGTTGTTCTCCAAAGCTAAAAAGCCACCAAACTCAAGCCAAGAGTTGCCAAAAGATTGGTCTACAAGGGTAAGCTCCATTTCCCCCTTTTTGGTCCATATTTTGCATGCTTTCTTAGCCATACTTGTTTGCTGTTTTGGGCTCCGACCCTAACTGGAACTAGGCTTATTTTGAGCTATTTTTTATGTTTGTTTAACAGTATTTACCTGTTTGAGGTCTCCTTGTTGCACTTGCTTCATTACCTCCCTTGTATGCTATCTCCTTGTGTAGTATTTTTGGCCTATGCATAAACTGTTTTGAGCTCTGTCATGAACTCAAAAGTGGCTTATTTTGAGCCCTTCTTCAACATTGTTGAAGGGCTCATTGCTGTTTGAGGCTTTCATTTATCACTTGCCTTTGTATCTCTCTTTTGGCCATATTTTTGCATGGTTTGTTAGCCTATTTTTCTTCTGTTTTTGGGCTCTGGTCCGAACTACAAATAACCTTATTTTGACCCCTTGTTCATGTTTTATTAAGGGTCTTTCACTGTTTGAGGCATCCTTTCTATACTTTGTGTTCTAGCTCTTTTTTTGGCCTTATTTTGCATAGCATTTTGAGCATTCTTGTACACTGTTTTGGGTCTGGCCACCAACTGTAAAATATCATGTTTTGGGACCCTCTTCAACTTTGTTGAAGGGCCCTCTCTTGTTTGAGGCCAGCAGCTGTGACTTGCTTCTTTATCTCACATTTAGGGCCATTTTTGCATGCTAGTTTTGCCCTATTTGTGTTTATTGTTTGACCTTGATTAGAACTGTGAATGTGCTTATTTTTGGGCTTTATTGACTCTGTCTTTACATTCCATGGTCAAGTAATGCATGCTTTGTATAGCTATAGGTCATTGCGTATGCCTAGTTTTGCATTTCGGGTCTTATTTCATGCATCGGGTGCCATGTTTCCATGATTCGGGGCTGTTTTGCATAATATTTCAGCGCTGAAATTTGCATGCTTGTATTCCATATTCCATGCCTTGCCATGTCTTCTTAGAGTGGCATTTGGTGCCTTAGGATCGGTCCTCGGTTTGCATGCACGTGTGCACGCATCTCGAGTGTCTCATTTTCATCTAATGGCCTCCTATGTGAGTGTGGCTGTGGTCCACTCATGTTGGTGTAAGCCCATATTACATTGTGTATGTCATTTTATTTCATAGCATTGCGTATGCTAGGTTGTATGTTAGCGCATTGTGTATGCCATGTTATCTTGTGCATCGTGTATGCCATTTCATAGCATTGTGTATGCTAGGTTGTATCTTAGTTTCATTTCATGCATATCATGCATGTTGCATTGTGCTTGGGATAGGAGTTAGCCCGAGCACGGGAAACGAGGTACGTTTCGTACTCCGAGTGACGGAATGTGTCTCAATTCCCAGTCACCGACACTCCGGATTATCTATGATGGAGTTAGGTCTTGTTGTGTTTTCATATGCATTCATTCTATATTGAGTTGCACAGTTCGACTCCTCGGCCATCATGCATCGATATGCGTGATTGGTGGCACGAGGATCGAGGCATGCATACATTTGTTAAAATACATTTCTATGCCCCTTTCCTGCTCTCTGTTGCAGCAAATCAAGAATCGGCAACCTTCCGGAGCTTGGCGCACTTTCCACGAGTAATCGTGAAACAGAGGCTAATTGGGGCATCCCAGTGGATTTTCGCGCAAGGCAGCCCAGACATGCATCATCCATCATCTGAAGAAGAGTCAAGGCAGTCCTTGGCTTGCATGCTAGTTTATTGTTTCCTTAGTTAATTTGGTAATTAATTAGGAATTTGTATATATTTGGACTGCATTATTTGGACTGTACTATTTATTCAGACCCTTTGCGCAAGGGCATAACTGTAATAAGTGTGCGTGTGTGTGATGTATGTCTTCCAACCGCACGTCTTTCTCCCTTTTATTTTCCTGCTTATGATGGTTAGATTAGGGCATGTTTTAGTTATCATACAGTATGACAGCATGTTTGCATCATTGATCTGTATTCCATGCACCGGGCTCGGCGCATCATACTAACTGTATTGTATTTTCAATTCCAAATTGAATACATGTTAGTTGTAGCATTTCATATGCCATGTTTAGAATAGCCGAGCCTGCTATAGTTGCATTTTTGCATGTGTTGCATTAGGCATTTCTGTATAATTAGGATCATGCATGGATTTCTAATGAGTTTCTGTTTTGGCTTGGAGTACTCGGTAAGTTTTATGCTTTAGCATCCTTGCATGCATGTGACTGACTGCCATGAATAGCATGCTTACCATGAGGCTATTTGCTTATGTGATATAACTGCCCGAATGCCTGTGGGTGAAGGTTGGGTTATTTGGATTGGAACAAATCATCAACTATGAGTTTTAAGCCCACTAGATAGTGGCAAAACCATCTTTTCTTAAGCCCACCTGAGGGTGGCAAAATCTGCATTTTAAGCCTGCTTGCGAGTAGCAAACCATCTTTCAAACAAACAAACATGAAATGTTTTGTTCCAATTCAGACGATCCAGTCTATACTTGTATGCTGCGCACATCACATAGTAAATCTAGGCTAATAACCGGAATAAGAACGCACAATGTTTTCAAAACTAGATATCATGGTTAGTAGAGGCCGATCTTTGATCGGGCGAGCGGGGGTGCTCACGAAGTGACCTTCCCCAATCGTACCCAAGTTCCCTAGCCGAGGCAACTTTGGTGATGACGGACACGTGGCCTTAGGTAAACGAGTCAGGGTTTCCTAAATTTTTCCCAAAATAAAATATTTAGGTGGCAACTCTGTATCTGGCAAAGCAGTCCATGTTTGGCACTTCTTTCAAAATCTGTTTTCTCAAAACGATTTGCCGGATTTGGACTCTTTGGTTCAGACTTAGAACCGTGACAATTTTAGAGTCCTGAGCAGTAGTGACCCCAAATGAACAGAACGGGACTCACCCTCCCGGGGCGTTCGGGGACGTCTACAGTTTCTGGCGACTCTGCTGGAGATTTAGAGAACTTGACTTGAACTCATGATATCTGTTTTTGACTACACTTGTGTGTTTCTTTGCATTGCATTTGAATTGGTGCGCCTAGGACACCGTGTTTGCCATCTGCTATTCCTGAACGGTTTGCCGGAGGCTTGTCTTGTCAAGGCATGACCATAAGGCTGACCGGTTGTGGGCTCTGCCAGTATGGGAACACAAACCCCGGTTTTACCGGGGCACCCTCTTTGACCATTCGACCTAGTGCATATTCGGATCCGTAGTGACCATTCCAAACTAGGACAGGTTGCTTACCCGTTTATAGGTTGTTTGAAACCGCTGCGTGCATAGTGAAACCCTAGCTCCTGACAAAATAGGACAGGGAAAACCCTACCCCAACATAGGGGTGTTTTGGCTCTCAATTATCTGTTATATGCTGTCAGAGTGTGTCTCTACAGGGAAATGCATGTATCAGTTTATGAGTTTGGGGCATCAGGCCTGCGGGCATCAGTCAGTATGTGAGAATCAGTTATCTGCGGGTATCAGAGATTCAGTTTTGGGGGCAGTGATTCAGGGATAATAATCAGTGTTGGAGGACAGTGTGTATTCAGCTTGTCGACCGTGTGTTGTTATGCCCGGCTATGTGTCATGCATTTACTTTAAGCTGTTATGCTGTCCGTTTATCTGCTTATTTCATTCCTTATTTGCTTTATTTATCTTTTTACTAGGGTAGTTCTAGCACAATTGCTTCCAACCCAGTAGATATTCCCCAAGCACTTTGGACACGAGGTCGTCGACTCAATCGATCCGAGGATCTAATTGACGGGCAGCCAGTGTTCCATTCTCTACCCCCCGTTGTCAGAAGAAAGCCAAGAAAGCGCAGTGTGTCAGAACAGAGGTTGCCAGAACAGTGGGTTACTCCATCAGAGGATAATAGGGCTGTGGTCTCGATTGTTGCTATAGAAATAGACATACCAGTTAGTCGGATGGATCAGCAAAATACATCAGGGATGGAAGCCCTGATGTGCCAAATGCAGGAGAGCATGAGACAAATGCAGGAGGATGCCGCCCGTCAAGCCGAATTCTCCAAACAGAAGGCCATGATCATGGCCCAGCAGGCCGAGCTAATCACTAAACTGCAACAGCAGAATGCGGCATCTGCTTCACTTCAAGTTCCTCCTCCGCCAGGGGCTCCATTACCCGAGCAGGCACCTACTGTCCAAAATGCTCTACCAACCATCCAGAACACCGTGCCAAATATCCAGAATATACAAGAGGACACGAACCTTCCAATGGGACCAGCTCTGCCCCCGCTTCTGCCTCAACTGTCCAAGACCCATACACCCAACCACCCGGACTCTCCCTTCGAGTTCGAAATAGACCATACAGCTCTGAAACTGAGCAAGCTTGAGAAGCTCTTCAAGAAATCACAAGGGGTAAAGGCTATTCCAGATATCGAGGGCAGATATACCGATGTGGCCGTGACATTGCTCGATAGGTTCAAGATGCCGCAAATTGACCGTTTCGACAGATCCGGAGACCCCATGGTCCATCTTCAGCTATTCTCAGACATCCTGCGGCCAATGTGCCTAACCCGACAACAAAAGCTTTCGCTGTTCGGCCGAACCCTGTCGGGTGTGGCCGTTATCTGGTACGTGAAGTTAGAAGACGAGGTAAAGAGGAGTTGGGATGAAATGGCCGAGGCCTTTGTCGCATAGTACTCGTACAAAACCCAGACCGAGATTACAACTCGTGACCTCGAAACGACAAGGCAGGAGCCCAAGAAAACTTTCTCAGATTTTGTAACTCGGTAGAGGGCAAAGGCGTCGATGATGACTTTGAGGCCCACTAATAAGGACCAAATCAGGATGATTGTGCGCAATCTCCAACCAAAATTAATACAGAAAATGATTGTACTCCCCTTTCCTACTTTCTCGGATCTGCATGAGATGGGGGTGCAAATCGAAGACGCGATGAAACAAGGTCTGATTGACCAGGACAGGGAGCAACCCCGGAGAACATTCAGCTGTAACAACAATGCAGGCCCGAGTGGCGCTGCAACCGCAAGAGCTTCGGAGGTCAGCATGGTCACCACTATTCCCCCTCCCCTTCCAAGGCCCATGGCAGCCACACCCTTCTCCGGTGCATCCGAAAGCAATACTCAAACCTCTAAATACCCACCCAGAGGCCAAAGAACCTTCACCCTACTATACATGCCTTTGTCTAAGGCTCTGGGGGTCTTGATCAGAAAGGGGCATCTAAAACCCTTAGAGCCGAGGCCATTGCCGAATCCACTCCCTCCCTCTCACAACCCAGCCAAGTACTGTGCATATCATCAGCAGCACGGTCATGATACTGACCAATGTTTCAGGCTGTGTCACGAGATTCAAGACCTCGTTGACAAAAATGTGATTTTGCCGCCAGAAAAACCCAACGTCACAACCAACCCCCTCCCTACACACAGCCAAGTACTGGGGTCGTGTCTTACGATCCTAGCATCTATATTACTCCTACCCATCTACCTAAGCCAGAGGTGCTCCTTCCCGACTGCACTGACTTTTTGTGCATGTTGGACATCTCTACAAGCCAACCTAAACCAGTGGTGCTGACTGTGGAAGATAGCGCAACAGGGGTTGCAGAGGGGGATAGAATGGTCGAGGCAGGGTTTGAACAGTCTGGAAATTTTGCTGGGGAAGCCTACGACCCAAGTGAGTACATCCTGTCAGTGGGCCAATCTGAGCTGAGTGTAGGGCTGCCAGAGGAAGCAGAATTATGTGTGATTCAGGGGGACATATTTGAACAAGGAACGGACAATCTGACGGTTATAGAAGAGGACCTTGCCAACCTCCAGTTTTTCAGTGACCAAGAATCAGGGGATGCGGCAGTCAACTGGTTTGAATATGAGGAGTCGGCAGAAGCTACCGGATGGTTAGATGATCAACCGGATATTGTAGCATTTCAACTAGAACAGGGCCCGGCAGGGGCGAGAGTATCAGCTGTGGCCGGAAGGGTCGGAAGTCAGGTTACATTGCCGGAGAGCGCCGGTACGAAGAATTTTGCTCAGGACGGAAGCATTGTGAATGCAGGGAATGTTGAACAACAAACTGCACTGACACAGGTAGAACAACAGGGTTCTGAGAGAACCGGGAAAGCCAAAATCCATGAGGGGATCGAAAGTGCTGTGGGCACAAGAACAGAGGATGCTGTGAGCATGTAGGCTGAAAGTGTTGTGAGTACAAACATGCCCAAACCAGACAGGTGCCTTTTGAATGCCAGTAGAATGTGGTGGGAAGACGATGACTTATGTCTTGCCCACACAGACGAAGACTGGGGTAGCAATCAACCGGATGACACTTGGTACCTCGATGAGGTTGATCACATGACAAGAAGTGGGCGGTACTTCAAGCCCCCACCCCTAGACCAACCCAAGGCATCCGGGAAGGATAAAGAAGCTGAGAAACAGAAGGAGAAGCAGATCGAAGAAGAAGCTGTGCTGAAACAGCTAAAGAAGATACAAGCAGACATCTCCATCTGGGGACTGCTTATGGCGTCGCGAGTACACAGGCAAGCTGTCTTATCTGCTATGGACAAGTCCAAACTCTCCATAGATACTACACCAGAACAACTGGTTGGGCTGGTTTTTCCGGGAGGAGGTTCCCCGGCATTAACCTTTTCAGACAAAGAAATACCGCCTGAGGGCACAAATCACAACAAACCCCTCTACATTTCTGTGGAATGTAGAGACAAGTGGATACCGGTGGTACTTGTTGATACCAGGTCCGCTACCAACGTCTGCCCAACCAGAACAGCGTATGCAATCGGGTTGAAGCCCGCAGACTTCGTGCCGACTACTCAAGTAATCAGAGCATACGATAATACTAGCAGGGAAGTGATGGGGACTGTCAAAATTCAAACTCAGGTTGGTCCAGGACAACACAACATTGAATTCCATGTCTTGGACGTTCCCGCAACCTTCAACCTACTTTTAGGGCGACCGTGGTTGCACCAGGTCAAGGCAGTCTCTTCCACTTTACATCAGATGCTCAAGTACCCTCACGGGAAGGGTGTGGCTATTGTCTTCGGGAAATCATCAATCCATCCGCCGCCGGAAGTGTCCACACCAGTCTTGGAAATCGAGCATGGCACTGAGGATGTGTTCTTATCAGGGTTCACTTTGGCTGAGGCTCGAGTGGTGCAAAATATTATGGCTGTGAATGAGGGGGTGTACGTCAGTGCTCAATCCGTCTACCTCATGAACAAGTTACAACACATCCCCGGAATGGGATTGGGAAAGAGCGGCCGGAAGGGCGTCGCAGCATTGGCCGAAGTGCCACACAACCCTCACACCTTTGGCTTGGGTTATCTTCCCACCAAAGAGGACTGGGTGAGGAAGGGTAAAGAGTTGGCCGGAAGAGCTAGGGCAAAGATGGCTGGGAAGCCTTTTGAGTTAATGCATCGGCCCATTCAGGGTACCCTAAACGGACGCTTCATCCGAGAGGGGGAAGACTTTCCATTTTGCGGCTTCCCAGAACCATGGCTGAACGCGGAGAGGAAGCGCGTGCCTGGTTTCGAGATCTTCTTCGACCTGCAACTACCCAGGGATGACGTTGCCGAAGAGCAGACAGACCCATCAGCTGAGGTTGGGCAGTGTAAGGCAGTGGATTCCGAGAGCACCGAACTTGAGATAGGGGTAGCTCTGGCGTGTCTACTTTCAGATCCTTCAATCGACCAAAAGTGCTTGGGGGATAACCCCTCGGTTTCCATGATTGAGGATGAAACGGCTGCGGGCCTTCCAGCAACTATTTTGGATGCATCTATCGCACCCTCTCTCACATGGCAATACGAGGAGGGATTTTTGTCCAGCAACACCGGGTCAGGTAGTGAGCCGGAATCTGATTCCACCGAGTCCTATGAGTCGGAATCAGGTTCCAGCTCGACTGAGTCTGAGTCTGGTAATCCTGGGATGATAACCCGAATGGCACAGTTATGTCTAGGTCGTCTTTTTCTTTCTTATTTGAGTCTGTTGTAACCGAGAATTCGGACGATTTGGATGTGCTTAATGAGAATCAAGTAACTGTGATTTCTGAGTACTTTTCTGTGCCCTTAATTTATTGCATAAACTCAGACTTTCAAAATTTTGATGAAAACGACGAGGACGAAATTCCTCCGGTTTTGCAACGTTTAATTGAGCAGGAGCAGGAGAGATTTGTCAAACCCTTAATGGATGAAATCATTACCGTGAACATTGGTACTGAGGAGGACCCGCGGCTGGTCCAGATCGGGTCCACGTTGTCTTCGGAGGAATGCGAGCGCTTAGTCGCTTTACTAAAAGATTTCAAAGATGTTTTCGCGTGGTCCTATGAAGACATGCCTGGGATCGATCCTGAGATTGTACAGCACCGGATCCCCCTTGACCCCGAGGCCCGACCTGTCAAGCAGAAACTCAGAAGGATCCGCCCGGACTGGGCTCTCAAGATTAAGGAAGAGGTTACCAAGCAGATCGATGCAGGCTTCCTACTGGTATCCGAATACCCGACTTGGTTGGCCAATATCATTCCAGTGCCGAAGAAAGATGGTAGGATCCGGGTATGCGTGGATTTCAAAGATTTGAACAGAGCTAGTCCGAAGGACGACTTTGCCTTACCGCATATTGATGAGTTGGTGGATTTCACAGCAGGGCATGCTTTGCTTTCATTCATGGATGGCTTCTCAGGGTACAATCAGATAGTGATGGCACCAGAAGACAGAGAAAAGACTGCATTCACCACCCCGTGGGGAACATACTGCTACAGAGTAATGCCGTTTGGGTTGAAGAATGCCAGAGCTACTTATCAACGGGCCGCAACCACAATATTGCACGACATGATCCACAAAGAGGTTGAGGTGTATGTGGACGACATGATTGTCAAGTCCAAAGAAAGAGAGGGCCACTACACCGCCTTGCAAAAGTTCTTTCAAAGGATCAGAGAATTTCGGTTGTGGCTAAATCCTCAGAAGTGTACGTTCGGTGTTACAGCGGTAAAAATGCTGGGGTTTCTGATTACACAAAGGGGCATCGAGGTCGACCCTTCAAAAATCAAGGCCATCTTAGAAATGCCACCACCAAGGACTGAAAAGGAGGTGCGAGGCTTTCTGGGTAAAGTGCAATTCATAAGACGGTTTATTTCAAAATTAACCTTGACTTGTGAACCACTTTTTGGTCTCCTGAAGAAAGGCAAGAAGTTCCAATGGGACGGCCGATGCCAAGCTGCTTTTGAACAGATCAAAGAATATTTACAGAACCCACTCGTGTTGTCGCCACTAGAGCCGGGGAAACCGTTGATATTGTATCTTTCAGTGACTGAGACTACAATGGGCTGCATGCTCGCACAAGAATCAGAGGATAAGGTGGAGAGGGCCATCTACTATGTGAGCAAGAAGATGTTGGACTACGAGACCCGCTACACTCCGCTCGAGAAGGCTTGCTTAGCTTTTGTATGGGCTACCAGGAAGCTGCGGCACTACTTGTTAGCTCACTCCGTAATGTTGGTTTCACGACTGGATCCCATCAAATACCTTTTTGAGAAATCGGCACTTACGGGTAGGCTAGCTCGCTGGCTGCTGTTGCTCTCCGAATTCGATCTGAAATATGTGGCACGCAAGTCAGTCAAAGGAAGAGCAGTGGCAGAGTTCTTGGCTGATCATCCAGTCGAAGGAGATGAAGCAGTTGAGTACTTATTCCCAGATGAAGCCATTTTGCACATCGACGACGAATATTGGACGATGTACTTTGACGGAGCATCAAATCAGTATGGATATGGGATAGGGGTGTTACTGATAGCACCCGACAATTCCCGTATCCCTCTAGCCTTCAAACTCCAGTTCAAAGTCTCGAACAATGAAGCAGAATATGAGGCGTGCATTGCCGGCCTAGAAGCGGCCTTAGAACTAGGGGCAAGACGTTTGGACGTCATCGGGGAATCAAACCTTGTTGTATCTCAGGCAAACGGAGACTGGAAAGTCAAAGAATAAAAGATGATGACGTACCATTAGACCTTGGACTTGCTAATTCCTCGGTTTGAAAAGCTAAACTTTGCTCATCTTCCAAGAGAGAACAATAGGTTCGTAGATTCTTTAGCAACTCTATCTTCCGTGATAGACATCCCATTTGGGATCCGGATGCGTCCAGTCGTCATTGACCAGAAATTTGCGCCAGCCTATGAGTCGGTCGCTGCTATAGATGAGGTTCAGGACGAAAACCCCTGGTATTACGACATTTGGAATTTCTTGGAAAAAGAAGCATACCCGCCAGGGGTAAATGCCAAGGATAAAAGGGCAATCAGAAGAATGGCCGTCCAGTTCATCATTTGTGGGGGTAAGCTGTATAAGAGAGGTCATCTGGGAATGCACAAGCTGTGTATTGGAGCCGAGGAATCAAAGCGCCTGATGGAGGCCATCCATGGAGGAGAATGCGGTGCGCATATGAACGGAGTAATGCTAGCACGGAAGATCCTCAGACAGGGTTATTACTGGTCCACCATGGAGGAGGATTGTATTAGTTTTGTTCGGCGATGCCACAAGTGTCAGATTCATGCGAACCGCGTGAACATCCCGCCATCGAAGCTGTACAACATGACTTCGCCATGGCCATTTTCAGTTTGGGGAATAAATGTGATCGGGGCTGTCACTCCGAAAGGGTCGAATGGGCATGAGTTCATCCTAGTTGCGATAGATTATTTCACAAAGTGGGTCGAGGCCTAATCATATGCGGTGTTGAAGGCGTCACACGTTGCAAAGTTTATCAGAAACAACATCATTTGTCGCTATGGAGTCCCGAACGAGATCGTTTTAGATAATGGTTCCCACTTCAAGAAGGAAGTGATTGACTTGTTGGAGAAATATAACGTGGCTTTCCATAAGTCATCTACATACCGGCTGCAAACCAACGGAGCGGTCGAGGCCGCCAACAAGAATATCAAACACATACTGCAGAAGATGGTGGAGACCTACCAAGATTGGCCAGATAAGCTACCATTTGCTATGTGGGGCTACAAGACTTCAATCAGAACTTCTACCGGAGCGACTCCGTATTCATTGGTTTATGGGATGGAGGCCGTTCTACCTATCGAGATTGAGGTTCCGTCATTACGAGTATTGGCTGAGTGTCAAATAGCCGAAGTAGATTGGCAGCAGAGCAAATTTGAGGAACTCATGCTTTTTGACGAGAGAAGACTGAAAGCACTATACCATGTTCAAGGTTATCAACGTAGAATTGCCCGGGCTTTCAACAAGAAGGTTAAGTCCAGGAATCTAAAAGAAGGAGATTTGGAGCTCAAGGACAACCGAGCTCCCATCCACAACCCAAGGGGCAAGTTCAAACCCAATTGGACTGGTCCCTACATCAACAAAGCTATCTGGTCAGGTCGAGCTGTGGTTCTGATGGATCTAGATGGCCTAGAGTTTTCCCAACCGATCATCATGGACAAGTTGAAGAAATATTACCCCTGAGAGGCTCGCTAGGCCGAAAACCCGAAAGGGCGACCTAGGCAAAAGTTAGAGCACAAAAAATTGGAAAATATAAAAACTGAGATCGCAAGGTTGAAAACCCGCAAAGGGCGACCTTGGCAAAAGTTAGAGCGTAAAAGGAGAGTGAAAATACCTGAGTGAACCTAAGCCTGAACTACATAAGGCTTGATTCCCATCTTTGGGATACGTAGGCAACTTCACCCTGAAGTTCAGCCATAAACTTTTCCCCGATCAACTTTGTCCATTTTGACCATCTCGATCATCTTTGTCCATCAGCATTTATCGCGATCTCCGGTACAGTGCTATTCAGACTAGGGGCAACTTTCCGTTGCCACGATGGTGCAGAGTTATTCAGACTAGGGGCAACTTTCCGTTGCCATGTAGTGCCGCGGTACTCTTCAAACTAGGGGCAACTTTCCAGTTGCGGTATCTGGGGTTGTACATCTCAGTGACAGATCTTAGGCGTTTCCAGTTCTGATCCATATCGAAAATAGTTTTGAAAAGTTTTAATAAAAGTTGACTTTGTTCGAATTAATCTCTTTACAACTAAGACCATTTTTGGACCAAAGCGGAAAATTTTCAGTACCACAACCTTCAATTTCATTGATTTCAAAACAGAGTTCTCCTGCTCTTGCATACAATCGAAGTTGCTTTTTATTACATTCATAAAGAAAACTTGAAAGTACTAATAAAGCAATAAATCCGGGGCATAGTCAAGTCAAGTATCCCTACGCCCCCTCCCAGAGCTGGTCGAAGCCTCTGACGCCAAGCTAGGCCCAACCTGTGCCTCCTCATTGAGCCAGTCCAAGCACTTGTCAGACAAAGTGCAATTGAAAGTGGGAGCAAGAGCCAGGAGCTCTCTAGTCCTCCATGCTGTGGCATATCGGGCAAGTTGTGCACCTCGGACCGGGAAAGCAGCCGGGTACTCAATCCCCTCTGGTGGGCAAATCTGATCATGACCGAACTGGCGCAGGAACCGGAACGGAAAGTAGAACACACAGTGGGTTAGACCAATCAACTGGATCCCGATCAGCCGAGACATGCTATAGCTCATTGCCGGGAGATTGAGCCAAGGACAATGCCAAACAATGCGATCTGTGGACAAATTGCACATCCAGTCAAACCACCACCTTTCGTCAGGGGCGTCGACTAGGCGCTGTCGAAAGAAATAGCCTCGAGCTGAGTAGGCCGAGCAAGAGTCCACAACCTGCAATTTCTCCATTAACCATACCTGGGGAGGGATGAAAAATAAGAGAATAAAGAATAGAGAGACGTACGGTGAGAGAAAAGTGAGAAAAGGGTTTTTGTGAGAAAAACCGAGCCTGATGGCCGAGTGATGTGAGCAAATACATATGTAAGATTGGGTGGGAAACATTACCTGCAGCAGCAGTGGACTCCCAGCAAATCTAGTCGTCTCCCGGCGATAGACAGAATCCAAGCCCATCAGCGTCTCGGCCAAGGTCATGGCGATGCAGCTCTTTCCTTCATTCAAGCCTTGAGCAACTTCAATCAGACGAATGCTAAATCCGCCAAAGCCCGGGGAAAGCAGAAAGTGAGACAGCAGGCACAAGCAAAGGGCGTGTTGCCGGAAACCTTGCCAATAATGGTTGCTACGGTCACCGGCGTCAGAAAAGCGATGGATCAAACCAAGGATATCCAGTTCCCCATTAAAGATCAGAGACCGGGCATCATGCGCGGTGAGTCCACACATCCGCCCTAAAGCTTGGGCGTGGCCAAAGCGGAACTGGGGCAAGATCTCTTCATGACATTCAGACTCCATTAAAACTTGAAAATCTTCAAAAGTTGGACATACCTCTTGCCTGCCGAAGCTAAAGACATGCGTCACTGGGTTCCAAAACCTCACCGTGGCATGGAGAAAAGGGAGATGTAGCAGAGTGCGGCTCAGCGTGAATAGTGCATTCAAGCCAAAACCCCGGAAGTTCAAATTTTCCGAGCCATCTAAAGAGGCGATCCAAGCTGTGAGATTTTCAACGAGAAACGCCTTCATTTTTGTGCAAAACTAAGATGAATTGAATCAAAACACGGAGCCAAGGCATTTAAAGAGGAAAAGACACTATTCAGGGGGACAAGTGTCAAAAATTGGGCGGTTGCTGAGCTAAGTGGCCGGCCGGCCATCTTTTCTGGCAGGCCGGCCATTTCGTGTTTCAAAACTGGCCGGTGGCCGCCCCCCCTCTGCAATAAACCTGGCTGGCCGGCTACCAAAAGTGGTCGGCCATGCTCCAATGTGTGTCTTTGGCCCTGTTTTACCCTCCGAGAGAAAGTTTCAAGCATTCCCATGCAACGGATGTGTCGAAGACCTCTATTTCTCTCTGTTTCAGATGCGTTCCATTGCCCAGATCGTCCGAAGTACATTTCGTTTTGTTAAGTTTTGTTTATCGAGTTGTTGTTTTGTTTATCGAGTTGTCGTTTTGCTTATCGAGTTGTTTGTCGGGCTGTCGTGTTTCGTGTTTTTGAGTTGTTACTCTTTGTTTAAGCTTTTTGTTTGAGTCTTGTTTATCAAGTTGTCAACATTATTGTATTTTGTTTACCGAGTTGTAAACTTGCTAAGGTTTTGTTATATCTTAGAAAGTTAAGTTGTTGCATTGGTTCACTACCTGACTGGGCAAAATGCACAATGCAGATTTTCATTCAATCTCATTATGATGCAAAATGATGCGATATGATGCTAAAAGTTTAAAATACAATACTTTTTTCAAAAACTGTTTCATCCCATCATGCCTCGCTTGTTACAACATTTTACAGACTAAGGCACAAGTTTTACAAAAAATAAAACTGTCCGATAATGTACAATGTGCTACAACTACTAGCAAAAAGATAAATAAAACAGGAAACAACTGCATCTGTGCTCTCAAGAGCAGTAATAAGAGACCCTCTTCGTCCCCTTCTGCAGAATAGACTCTCCGCCACCATCGCCATCCCCATCATCTGAATCGGAGCCGTCATCCTCAGGATCCCCCTCAGCCTCACCTCCACTCCCAGAACCAAGGCCAGAGCCGTCCTCTCCATCAGCGGATGTCTCCAACTGACGGTCTGCAACCTCCTCCTCCTCATCCTCACCAGGCTCTTCCTCCACAATATGTGCTCTGCGTCTGCGAGACGACCCCTCCCCTCGAAAAGGCCTAGATGGCCCAGCTTCTCGGAAAGGCCTGGACGGCCCAGCTCCGTGAAAAGGCCTGGATGTGTAGACACCCCATTTTTGACCGACCTTAAGACTCAGACATCACCGATTGAGCGCTTGGTGATGTTGCATATCGTGCTCGTTCAGAAGTTTCAAAGTCGCGGCCGTGAGCCCTGCCTCCGGACTTCCGAACCCTCTTCTGTGCCTTGTCTCGGTTTGCGAACCAGACTCGATTTTCTCTGTTTCTTTTTCTGAGGGGAGGGAGAGGTCTCGTAGACCATCTCTCAGTGGCCGTGGGCTACATTTTGTGGCTGTAGGCCATTTTGTCCATTTCGGAGCCCGGTTTCTGGTTTTCGGGACCGTCAGGCCGTGTGCCTCGGTTCTGGGCCGCTTAACCGTCTCTGGTTGCCCCGGTTTTTGGCATACATCTTATTTTCTCCCTTTTGAGGGACACTGTGGTCCGAGAGACCGGCTTCGTGGTCGAACACCACTCCCGGTGCCTAACAGCCATTTTTCGGGGCCTCGGGCTGTGCGTTTTGGCCCCTGAACCTTCATTTTGCATCGGTTTGGGCTCATTTTTGGTGGAGACCTTATTTTCACTGTTAGAAAGCTTGTAGGAGGGTGGGAGGCCAGCAATTTTGCTGAAAATCCAACTTCTTTTTGGTCAAAAGTGGTTCAGCATGAATCCGGGAAGGAGAAAAATCTGCGCGGCTTCACCGAAATGGGCGTAACTCTTTTCACAAGAGAAATTAAGATACGAGGCCACCACCATTGGAAATCTTACTTCCGGGGCTTCATTTTGCACTCAAGAATCTCCCAAGTCCAAGTCCGGGGGGAAGAGATGTGGTTGGTTGAAGTCCGGTTGGACCGAATCTGCGCGGCTTCACGGAAAAGGGCATAACTTTTTTCTACAGGAGGAATTTTAATGCAAGGTTTGCGCCATTGGAAAGCTAACTTCTGGGGCTTCATCCTAAAGGGTGGCCGGCCACTTTTTTCCCTTTGACCTAGCCGGCCGGCCACTTTTTCTGGCCGGCCCGCCACTTACCTGGTGGATGACTTTTTTCCCCTTTTAAACTGGCCGGCCATTTTTGTCCCTGTGAGTGCATTCCAGCCATGTATTTGTTTTTACACTTCACCCATGTCCGAGGGTTCGGCATTTTTTGGAGGGAAACTTGATCCATTTTTCCCCCACTTTTCCCCCCCCTTTTTTTCCCCCCATTCTTGCCTATTTAACAGAGGCTCCAGCTGCTGGTTTAGGGTTGGAAAATTTCCCTAAGAGCCTCTTGCATTATATCCCTACACCACCAAGCCTCACACCACCACTTCCATTTCCAGCAGCTTGGAGGTCTTCTCAGAGGCTAGGAGGCAGCAAATTTGGTCCAAGAAGTTGCTAAAGGTTGGTCTACAAGGGTGAGTTATCATTCCCCTCTTTCTAGCACATTTTTTGCAACATTTCTTAGCCATATATGCTTGCTGTTTTGAGCTCCGGCCCTAACTGAAAGTGGCCTTCTTTTGAGCTCTTTTTCACTTTTTCTTAAGGGCTCAACCCTGTTTGAGCCCCCCATCTTGCACTTGCTTCAATATCTTCCTCGAATGCTATTTTCTTGCATGTTTTGGCAGCCTATTATACTTCGGTTTTTGGTCATTTTACAGAACTGAAAATAGTCTTATTTTGGTCCATTCTTCATGTTTCATTAAAGGCCTTTGGCTGTTTGATGGATATTTAGTATACTTTGTGCTTTGGCCATCTTTTGGGCCTCATTTTGCATTGCATTTCTAGCATGCTTGTATACTGATTCTGGGGCTGCCATAAACTGTAAATGTGCATATTTTTTGTCCCTCTTCAGTGTTGTAGAAGGGAATTTTTCAGTTTGGGTTTTGCATATACCACTTGTTTCATTGCCCTCTCTTGGCCCCTATTTTTGCATGCCATTGTTGCCCTATCCTTGTTTGCTGTTTGGCCATGCTTTGAACTGGAAAAATGCTTATTTTGGGGCTGCCTTGCTTCTGTCTTTTCATTCCATGTACCAATTATGCACGCTTTGTATAGTTGTAGTTCATTCTATGTGCCTAATTTTGCATTTCGGGAGAGATTCCTTGCATCGGGTGTACCTTCGCCTCATTTCGGGGCTGTTTTCCCCCTCATTTCAGTGCTGAATTCCATTAGCATGTTTGCATATCATTTTCCTTGCCATTGCATTGCATATGCCATTGCCTCGGTTTGCGTGCCCGTGTGCACGCATTCCGAGGCACTTCATTTTCATCCATCGGCATCTTATGTGAGTGTGGCTGAGGCTCTCACATGTTGGTATAAGCCCATATCATATTTTCATGCCATTCCATTGCATATGACATTGCCTCAGTTTGCGTGCCCGTGTGCACGCGTTTCGAGGCACTTCATTTTCATCCATCGGCAATCTTATGTGAGTGTGGCTGAGGCTCTCTCATGTTGGTATAAGCCCATATCATATTTTCATGTCATTTGCATTGCGTATGCCATTACCTCAGTTTGCGTGCCCGTGTGCACGCATTTCGAGGCACTGCATTTTTATCCATCGGCATCTTATGTGAGTGTGGCTGAGGCTCTCTCATGTTGGTATAAGCCCATATCATATTTTCATGCCCTTGCATTGCATATGCCATTGCTTCGATTTGCGTGCTCGTGTGCACGCGTTTTGAGACACTTCATTTTCATCCATCGGCATCTTATGTGAGTGTGGCTGAGGCTCTCTCATGTTGGTATAAGCCCATATCATATTTTCATGCCATTGCATTGCATATGCCATTGCCTCGGTTTGCGTGCCCGTGTGCACGCATTTCGAGGCACTTCATTTTCATCCATCGACATCTTATGTGAGTGTAGCTGAGGCTCTCTCATGTTGGTATAAGCCCATATCATATTTTCATGTCATTTGCATTGCGTATGCCATTGCCTCAGTTTGCGTGCCCGTGTGCACGTATTTCGAGGCACTGCATTTTTATCCATCGGCATCTTATGTGAGTGTGGCTGAGGCTCTCTCATGTTGGTAGAAGCCCATATCATATTTTCATGCCATTGCATTGCATATGCCATTGCCTCGGTTTGCGTGCCCGTGTGCACGCATTTCGAGGCACTTCATTTTCATCCATCGGCATCTTATGTGAATGTGGCTGAGGCTCTCTCTTGTTGGTATAAGCCCATAT
The DNA here is from genome assembly GCF_055761805.1 of Camellia sinensis. NCBI lineage: Eukaryota > Viridiplantae > Streptophyta > Magnoliopsida > Ericales > Theaceae > Camellia > Camellia sinensis. The sequence continues at coordinate 114,209,267 of NC_138969.1, read as the reverse complement.
CATATTTTCATGTCATTTGCATTGCGTATGCCATTGCCTCGGTTTACGTGCCCGTGTGCACGCATTTCGAGGCACTACATTTTTATCCATCGGCCTCTTATGTGAGTGTGGCTGAGGCTCTCTCTTGTTAGTGTAACTCCATGTTGCATTCTATATGCCATTTTAGCCATATTGCATTGCGTATGCCATGGCCTCGATTTGTGTGCCCGTGTGCACGCGTTTCGAGGCACTTCATTTTCATCCATCGGCCTCTTATGTGAGTGCGGCTGAGGCTCTCTCATGTTAGTGTAAGCCCATATCATATTTCGATGTCATTTGCATCGCGTATGTCATTTCCTCGGTTTGCGTGCCCGTGTGCACGCATTTCGAGACATCTCATTTTCATAGCAATGTGCATACTAGGCTGTATCTTAGTTGCATTCATGTATGTCATGCATATTGCATCATGTTCGAGATAGGAGTTAGCCCGGGCACGGGAAACGAGGTACGTTTCGTACTCCGAGTGACGGAACGTGTATCAATTCCCAGTCACCGACACTCCGGATTACCCATGATGGAGTTAGGTTCTTGTTGTGTTTACACGTGCATTCATTCTATATTAAGTTGCATATTTCGACTGCTCTGCCATCATGCATCGATATGCGTGATTGGTGGCACGAGGATTGAGGCATGCATATATTTGTGAAAATACATTGCTATGCCCCTTTCCTGCTCTCTGTTGCAGCAAAATGAAGAATCAGCATCTTTTCGGAGCTTGGCACGCTTTCCAAGAATAACTGCTAAACAGAGGCTAATTGTGGCATCCCGGTGCATTTCCGCGCAAGACAACCCGGACATGCATCATCCGGAGCGGAGTCAAGGCAGTCCCTGGCTTGCATGCCAGTTTACAGCTTTCTTAGTTAATTTGTAAATTAATTAGGAATTTGTATATATTTGGACTGTATTATTTTGGACTGTACTATTTATTCGGACCCTCTGCGCGAGGGCACAACTGTAATAAGTGTGCGTGTGTGTGTTGTATGTCTTCCAACCCCACGTCTTTCTCCCTTTTATTTATCCGCTTATGATGGTTAGATTAGGGCATATTTCAATTAGCATACAGTATGATAGCATGTTTGCATTCATTCATCTGTTTTGCATGCACCGGGCTCAGCGCATCATACTAACTGCATTGTATTTTCAAATTCCAAATTGAATACATGTTAGCTGTTGCATCTCATATGCCATGTTTAGAATAGCCGAGCCTGCTATAGTTGCATTCTTGCATGTGTTGCATTAGGCATTTCTATATACTTAGGATTCATGCATGATTTCTAATGAGTTTTTGTTTTGGCTTGGAGTACCCGGTGAGCTTTATGCTTTAGCATCCTTGCATGCGTGTGAGTGACTGCCATGATAGCATGCTTGCCATGACGCCAAATGCTTATGTGATATAACTGCCTGAATGCCTGTGGGTGAAGGTTGGGTTATCTGGATTGGAGTAAATCATCAACTGTTTGTTTTAAAGCCCACTAGATAGTGGCAAAACCATCTTTTCTAAGCCCACCTGAGGGTGGCAAAATCTGCATTTTAAGCCTACCTGCGGGTAGCACCATCAAACCATTTTCAAACAAACAAACATGAAATGTTTTGTTCCAATTCAGGCAACTCAGTCTATACTTATATGCTGTGCGCATCACATAATAACCTAGGCTAATAACCGGAACAAGAACATACAATGTTTTCAAAAATAGATATCATGGTTAGTAGAGGCCGATCTTTGATCGGGCGAGCGGGGGTGAGTGACCTTCCCCAATCGTACCCAAGTTCCCGAGCCGAGGCAACTTTGGTGATGACGGACACGTGGCCTTAGGCAACGAGTCAGGGTTTCCTAAACTTCCCAAAATAAAATATTTAGGTGGCGACTCTGTATCTGGCAAAGTAGTCCATGTTTGGCACTTCTTTCAAAAAATCTGTTTTCTCAAAACGATTTGCCGGATTTGGACTCTTTAGTTCAGACTTAGAACCGTGACAAATTTGAGAGTCCTGAGCTGTAGTGACCCCAAATGAATAGAACGGGGGCTCGTCTCTCCCGGGGCGTTCGGGGATGTCTACAGGATGGCCCAGCTCCGTGAAAAGGCCTGGATGGCCCAGCTCCCCGAGAAGGCCCAGGTGGCCCGGCCTGCAGCTGAGCATATACTGGAGGCATCTGAGAACAAAGGGTTCAAATTAAATACATCAGTCCAAATATGTACATCAGATGCAGATGCAAGCAAAAACTACATGAAGTGGGTGCATGTAAACACAGTGTACAAGTGGGGTGTGTGTCAGATGTGCTCTTCACAAGTAGCCTATCAATGCAGTAGAAATCAGCATGTCATCAGAAGTATGATAAATGCCAGAAAACTAAAGGGTACCTGGAAGCCCATGATAGACAACTGTGCCTCCCTCCGCAGGACCATCCCCTCAAGTGAGGCTACCATCTCGAGCACCTGATCCATATACTCAACAAGGGGCTGCAGATGCAAAGGCAAGGGTATCAGTAAAGGAATGAACGTCCAAATATCTGAGTGATGAATCAAAGCTGTAAAACATACCGGTGGCGAGTCGGGGTCTCTGACATATCGATGACCGGGCATCGGAGGCTCTATCGGGATCAAAATCGGAGAGGTAGTCCCATACTGCCACCCCATCAGCTCAGTCGGCATGTCCGGCCACCCAGGATGAGGAAAAGTCGGAGGAATCGGGGGAAGCGATCCACCCCCACCTCTAGATGTACCAGCCCTGCTGGTGGAAGGGGCGTCTGCAGCCCGACCCCAGGGCAGGCTCGAAGATGGCATACCAGCAGGCCTCATCATCGGAGTGCGAACTCCCGTCAATGGAGGCATCAAGTATGTGTGACGGTAAGTGGCGTAATCCCCCTCCTCGAGATGTAGCAAAGCATCAGTACCCAACATAGCCTTAACGACATCCCGGGAAATGAGTACATCAGCAATCCGCATGTCGACTGGGGGTGCCGAGGGAGGGTCCTGAGAAGTGTACCCCCAGACCTGACGTAAGAAACGCTCCCCCAGAAAAAAGGCCCTACCAACCGGCCCTTCGAACAGGAGCCTGTACCGGGAGGCACCCCACCCTCCGGCAAACTGGAATCGGAGACCCTTACCTAAGGGCGCCCAGGGCTACCATGTAATCTGCAGATAACAGGTGCATAAACAGAGCAGAAATCGAAGATGTATAGGACAAATCAAAGATTAAAACAGAAAGAACTGAGAGTTCTGAAGTACGTCCGATGAGCGCACCGTGTCGAAATACTGTCGCAGGTAAAGGAGAGACTCCCGAGGTCTTGGCCGGTGCCGGCCTTCAAACACAAGTGAGTACGGGGTCACGAGAGGTCCCGCTACCATCAACTTTGGGGCCAATGTCGGGAAATATACATAGACCCACAACTGTAGAAAACAAAGCAGAATATAAAATGCCGAGGGCAAAATGCACGATACAGAGTATAAAGTGCGCCGTGTGTGCGATGTGTAGGTAATGAGGGGCAGAAATGTAAATCAAAAGGGCAGAAAAGTACCTCCCAGGCTCTCCAATAGCCGCCAAGTAAGTCCCCCCATCCGCGTGAGGTCGCGCTTATGTAGCAATAAAGGGTGGCCAAGCCGGCACCACCCCAGTCATACCGCCTGACCTGTGACAGCTCCACCAAGGCACTCAGCAGATAAAGACCAACAGTGTTCCCCCTATCAGCAAACAGAGTGGTCTCGAAAAGGAACATCAAAAAGCCGCGAGCATACTGTGCCGCCTCCTCAGGAGTCCCGGGCTCCATCTCCACCCGCCGGAAATGGGAAGAGAACCAGGTGTATCGGACTCTCCCCGAAGCTCTGTCAACAGGCGGGCGAGCCCCCAGCAGATATATCCAAGCGGCCTCCCACTCACCCATGTCCTCATCATATGGGATCGCCCAGCCTCCCACATCAAGGCCGGTCAATACATCGAAGTCAAAAGGGGTCATAGTCATATCCCCAGTGGCAGAGAAATGGAAAGAGTTGGTGGTGTCCCACCATCTCTCCGCCTGGGCGGCCATCAGCGTCCTCCTGGAAGGACAGCGAGATAGCCCAGCACAGAAGGGCCCAAACCCTGTCAAGTCGACCAAATCCCGAACGGCCTTCGGAAGCGCAGCATACCAGTCTCTCGCCACGGTAGAGCCATACCCCCGCACGGTGCGAAAAGTCACCTGCATTCAGAATGAACACATGTTTCAGCATGAAATGAATAGGCTGCGTGCAAAGTAAAGTAAGTGTGTGCTGCGTGTTCACCATCAATCTGGGCTGTGTGTTCAGAAAATCAATTTGGGTTGCGTGTTCAACTCTCAATAAGTGGGCTGCGTGTTCACTTTCAAACTGGGCTGTGTGTTCAGAAAAATCAATTTGGGCTGCGTGTTCAACTCTCAATAAGTGGGCTGCGTGTTCACTTTCAAACTAGGCTGTGTGTTCAGAAAAATCAATTTGGGCTGTGTGTTCAGAAAATTAGTGATCTGGGCTGTGTGTTCAGAAAAATCAATTTGGGCTGTGTGTTCAGAAGATTAGTGATTTGGGTTGCGTGTTCAACTCTCAATCAATGTGTTCTGCGTGTTCACCTTCAATTTGGGCTGTGTGTTCAGAAAATCAATCTGGGCTGTGTGTTCAGAATATCAACTTGGGCTGTGTGTTCAAAAGATTAGTGATTTCGGCTGCGTGTTCAACTCTCAATCAGTGTGTGCTGCGTGTTCACCATCAACTTGGGCTGTGTGTTCAAAAGGTCAGTGTTTTGGGCTGCGTGTTCAACTCTCAATAAGTGGGCTGCATGTTCACCTTCAATTTGGGCTGTGTGTTCAGAAAATCAATCTGGGCTGTGTGTTCAGAAAATCAATTTGGGCTGCGTGTTCAACTCTCAATAAGTGGGCTGCGTGTTCACTTTCAAATTGGGCTGTGTGTTCAGAAAATTAGTGATCTGGGCTGTGTGTTCAGAAAGTCAGTGCTTTGGGCTGCGTGTTCAACTCTCCATTAGTCTGGGCTGTGTGTTCAGAAAATCAACTTGGGCTGTGTGTTCAAAAGATTAGTGATTTGGGCTGCGTGTTCAACTCTCAATCAGTGTGTGCTGCATGTTCACCATCAACTTGGGCTGTGTGTTCAGAAAATCAATGTTTTGGGCTGCGTGTTCAACTCTCAATTAGTGTGTGCCGTGTGTTCACCTTCAATTTGGGCTGTGTATTCAGAAAATCAGTATTTGGGCTGCGTGTTCAACTCTCAATTAGTGTGTGCTGTGTGTTCACCTTCAGTTTGGGCTGTGTGCTCAGAATATCAATGTTTTGGGCTGCGTGTTCAAATCTCAATCAGTGTGTGCTACGTGTTCACCATCAATTTGGGCTATGTTTTCAGAAAATCAGTGTGTTGGGCTGCGTGTTCAACCCTCAACCGATGTGTGCCGTGTGTTCACAATCAATTTATGGGCTGAGCGCTCAGGAATTCAAGTGATTGGAACGTGTGCTCAGAGCGCAAACAGAATGCAAGAAAAATTCGTAATACGTTACAGAAAAGGTAGGAATGAAGTAAATACCTCTGCTGCCTCATAGGAGAGATAATACTCTGGCTCCCGCAGAAGGAGATCCCCGGGTGCTCGCTCGTCAAAGTCGCTTAAATGATAGAAAACAGCCCGCGGGAGAGCGTGTACTGGTGGATCATACCTCTCGGGGATGAAGGGGCGAACCCTCGGAGACAGAGACATGATGTCAGGCTTGCCTCTGGCGCTTGGAGAACCTCCACCATGGGGAAATTGACCCGCCATTTCAAGAAATCTGCAAAAGGGGCAAAAATGAGCCAAAATTGGAAAAAGTCAACAAAAGTTAACTCTCGGGAAATTAAAAAGTCAACAAAAGTCAACTCCCGAGAAAATCTTCCAATTATTGAGACAAACTCACCTCAAGTGGCGAAAATGAGAAAAGAAGCCCCGAAACCAAAATTTAATCTTCAAAGTGCTTGAAACTGAAAGATTTCGCGAAAACAACTTGCGTGGGGCGTTGGAAAATGCGTATAGAGCCTAGATCTGAGGGAGAAAATGGTTTAGGAGGCTAGAGAGGAGGATTTCGGAGCTGCACTTATGAGCTCAAAGTGTTTGGATAAGTGTATTTATAGAAAAGAGGCTAAAAGGACAAAATTGCCCCCGGATTTGGCAAAGTGGCCGGCCGGCCACTTTTTCTGGCAGGCTGGCCATTTACTTTTCAAGAAATGGTCGGTGGCCGCCCTCTCCCAATAAAACTGGCCGGTGGTGCTGCCCACATGCCCTCCAAGGTCCCTGCAAATTTTGAGGAGGATTGGAGTCCCTGAAACCTGAAAAAGTACAAGAGAAGTGCACTTTCTGTCGCGAAATCGCTCCGCCGGAACTTCAGCTTCAACTTCCGATGCATGTCTCATCGTTTACTCATCGAAAGTGAGGTATATCATTTTGAACATGTTGTAACCTCTCCGGGAGGTGGACCGGAGGTCGCGATCGAGTCACCCTCGCCGAAACGCGTGTTTCTTCCCGCATTGCGATGCACTTTTCTATCAACACCGTGATTGTCTGCATTCGATATCACATTGAACGCATGCTGTTAGATATGTTGTGCTTGTTGAGTTTCTTTATTTTGAAGGCACGATATTGTATGTACGGTTCATTTGAGGCTGGTGCGACCAGACGAATCGCGCAGGTATCGTATCTTCTCTGTGTGAGACGTGGCAAGGATTGAATAATTCTCCGCATTCTTAACTGCATGAAATGTAGTTGTTGCTTTGCATTCTTGCTTAGAATTGTTGCATCTATTTGCGAATACTTGCTTCATTACAGCTTGCTGCATTTGCATGATCATTGAGTTACCTTCGACTTCTTGCATTGTCAGTTGCATTTTGCCCCTGCCTGAGGGTATGCCTGCGGGCACATCTCTGTTTATCACACCTGTTTGTCTAAGTCTTCGGCCTTGTCAAAAATGGGTCGTCTCTGGGCTTTGAAATTCACTCCCGTCACTTATGACTTCCGAGTTCTGTCAAAGAGGGGCAACTGTAGACACCCCATTTTTGACCGACCTTAAGACTCAGACGTCACCGATTGAGCGCTTGGTGATGTTGCATATCGTGCTCGTTCAGAAGTTTCAGAGTCTCGGCTGTGAGCCTTGCCTTCGGACTTCCGAACTCTTTTGCGCTTTGTCTCGGTTTGCAAACCAGGCTCTGTTTTCTCTATTTTCTCTTCCCAAAGGGAGGGAGAGGTCTCGTAGACCATCTCTCAGTTTGCCGTAGGCTACGTTTCGTGGTCGTAGGCCATTTTTGCCCATTTGGAGTCTGGTTTCCGGTTTTTCGGAATCGTTGGCCGCGTGCCTCGGTTCGGGGCCGCTTAACCATCTCCGTTTGCTCCGATTTTTGGCATACTTCTTATTTGCTCCCTTTTGAGGGACACTGTGGCCCGAGAAACCAACTTCGTGGTCGAACACCACTCCCGGTGCCTAACAGCCGGTTTTCGGGGCCTCGGGCTGCGCGTTTCGGCCCCCGAACCTTCGTTTTGCATTGGTTTTGGTTCATTTTTGGCGGGGACCTCTGTTTCATTGGTAAGAAGGCCATAGAAGGGTGGGAGGCCAGTAATTGTTCTGTCAGCCAACTTTATCTCTTCATCGCCCTCCGTCGCCCGATTCTCCTCACTTCAAAGCCAATGTTGACCATCCTTGGGCCATTTCTTCCACCCAAAACCCCATATTTGTGATGTACACATCTGGGAGGCCACCAATATTTGGTGGCCGTCCAGTAATTGTTGTTGAACCTTTTGAACCCCTTTGAAAAGTGGGTTGTTCTCTCTCCTGGTTCACTTTTTCCAGTGTTTAACCACAGGGTTGTGTTGTGCACACATTAGAGGCTACCTTTTTGATATGGCCGGCCACTAATTCTCATTGAACCTTTTGAACCTTGGCCGGCCGGCCATGGGAAGTAGCCGGCCGGCCTCCTGCAACCTAGATAACTGGCCGGTCATGATCCTTGCACCCTGTTCCTTACAGCTGTATATCTCTTTTCCCCCCAGATTGTGTATCCGAGGGGGTGCATTTTTGGAGGGAAACTTGGATTGTTTTCCCTCCATTTCCCCCCCCTTTTTCCCTCCTTTTTGTCTATATAACAGCAGCCCCAGCTTTGCTATTTGGGTTACAAAAATCCCCCCTAAGCCCTTGCCTTGTATCTCTCTCTCTCTCTATATCTCTAAGCTTTAAACCTCTCAAACCCTATACCATTTCTTCACCAACCCATAGCCCCACCCTTCCATCCTTCATTCTATCAGCTTGAGGTTGTTCTCCAAAGCTAAAGAGCCACCAAACTCAAGCCAATAGTTGCCAAAAGATTGGTCTACAAGGGTAAGCTCCATTTCCCCCTTTTTGGTCCATATTTTGCATGCTTTCTTAGCCATACTTGCTTGCTGTTTTGGGCTCCGACCCTAACTGGAACTAGGCTTATTTTCAGCTATTTTTCATGTTTGTTTAAGGGTATTTACCTGTTTGTGGTCTCCTTGTTGCACTTGCTTCATTATCTCCCTTGTGTGCCATCTTCTTGTGTAGTATTTTTGGCCTACGTATAAACTATTTTGAGCTCTGTCATGAACTGAAAAGTGGCATATTTTGAGCCCTTATTCAACATTGTTGAAGGGTTCATTGCTGTTTGAGGCTTTCATTTATCACTTGCCTTTGTATCTCTCTTTTGGCCATATTTTTGCATGGTTTGTTAGCCTCTTTTGCTTCTGTTTTTGGGCTCTGGTCCGAACTAAAAATGACCTTATTTGGACCCCCTATTCATGTTTCATTAAGGGTCTTTCACTGTTTGAGGCATCCTTTCTATACTTTGTGTTATAGCTCTCTTTTTGGCCTTATTTTGCATAGCAGCATTCTTGTACACTGTTTTGGGTCTGGCCACCAACTAAAAAATATCATGTTTTGGGCCCCTATTCAACTTTGTTTAAGGGCCCTCTCTTGTTTGAGGCCAGCAGCTTTGACTTGCTTCTTTATCTCACATTTAGGGCCATTTTTGCATGCTAGTTTTTCCCTATTTGTGTTTATTGTTTGACCTTGCTTAGAACTGTGAATGTGCTTATTTTTGGGCTTTATTGACTCTGTCTTTACATTCCATGATCAAATAATGCATGCTTTGTATAGCTATAGGTCATTGCGTATGCCTAGTTTTGCATTTCGGGACTTATTTCATGCATCGGGTGCCATGTTTCCATGATTCGGGGCTGTTTTACATCGTATTTCAGCGCTGAAATTTGCATGCTTGTATTCCATATTCCATGCCTTGCCATGTCTTGTTAGAGTGGCATTTGGTGCCTTAGGATCGGTCCTCGGTTTGCATGCACGTGTGCACGCATCTCGAGTGTCTCATTTTCATCTAATGGCCTCCTATGTGAGTGTTGCTGAGGTCCACTCATGTTGGTGTAAGCCCATATTACATTGTGTATGCCATTTTATTTCATAGCATTGCGTATGCTAGGTTGTATGTTAGAGCATTGTGTATGCCATGTTATCTTGTGCATCGTGTATGCCATTTCGTAGCATTGTGTATGCTAGGTTGTATCTTAGTTGCATTTCATGCATATCATGCCTGTTGCATTGTGCTTGGGATAGGAGTTAGCCCGAGCACGGGAAACGAGGTACGTTTCGTACTCCGAGTGACGGAACATGTCTCAATTCCCAGTCACCGACACTCCGGATTGTCTATGATGGAGTTAGGTCTTGTTGTGTTTTCATATGCATTCATTCTATATTGAGTTGCACAGTTCGACTCCTCGGCCATCATGCATCGATATGCGTGATTGGTGGCATGAGGATCGAGGCATGCATACATTTGTGAAAATACATTGCTATGCCCCTTTCCTGTTCTCTGTTGCAGCAAATCAAGAATCGGCAACCTTCCGGAGCTTGGCGCGCTTTCCAAGAGTAATCGTGAAACAGAGGCTAATTGGGGCATCCCAGTGGATTTTCGCGCAAGGCAGCCCACACATGCATCATCCATCATCTGAAGAAGAGTCAAGGCAGTCCCTGGCTTGCATGCCAATTTATTGTTTCCGTAGTTAATTTGGTAATTAATTAGGAATTTGTATATATTTGGACTGTATTATTCGGACTGTATTATTTGGACTGCACTATTTATTCGGACCCTCTGCGCAAGGGCATAACTGTAATAAGTGTGCGTGTGTGTGATGTATGTCTTCCAACCCCATGTCTTTCTCCCTTTTATTTACCTGCTTATGATGGTTAGATTAGGGCATATTTCAATTAGCATACAGTATGACAGCATGTTTGTATCATTCATCTATATTGCATGCACCAGGCTCGGTGCATCATACTAACTGCATTGTATTTTCAATTCCAAATTGAATACATGTTAGCTGTAGCATTTCATATGCCATGTTTAGAATAGCCGAGCTTGCTATAGTTGCATTTTTGCATGTGTTGTATTAGGCATTTCTGTATAATTAGGATCATGCATGGATTTCTAATGAGTTTCTGTTTTGGCATGGAGTACTCGGTAAGTTTTATGCTTTAGCATCCTTGCATGCGTGTGAGTGACTGCCATGAATAGCATGCTTGCCATGAGGCTATTTGTTTATGTGATATAACTGCCTGAATGGCTGTGGGTGAAGGTTGGGTTATTTGGATTGGAACAAAGCATCAACTGTGAGTTTTAAGCCCACTAGATAGTGGCAAAACCATATTTTCTTAAGCCCACCTGAGGGTGGCAAAATCTGCATTTTAAGCCTACTTGCGAGTAGCAAACCATCTTTCAAACAAACAAACATGAAATGTTTTGTTCCAATTCAGACGATCCAGTCTATACTTGTATGCTGCGCGCATCACATAGTAAATCTAGGCTAATAACCGGAATAAGAACACGCAGTGTTTTCAAAACTAGATATCATGGTTAGTAGAGGCCGATCTTTGATCGGGTGAGCGGGGGTGCTCACGAAGTGACCTTCCCCAATCGTACCCAAGTTCCCGAGCCGAGGCAACTTTGGTGATGACGGACACGTGGGCTTAGGCAAACGAGTCAGGGTTTCCTAAATTTCCCCCAAAATAAAATATTTAGGTGGCGACTCTGTATCTGCCAAAGCAGTCCATGTTTGGCACTTCTTTCAAAAATCTGTTTTCTCAAAACGATTTGCCGGATTTGGACTCTTTGATTCAGACTTAGAACCGTGACAATTTTAGAGTCCTGAGCTGTAGTGACCCTAAATGAATAGAACGGGACTCACCTTCCCGGGCCGTTCGGGGACGTCAAGAACAAGCTATGTGCATCCGTATGAATCCGAAATAGTTCTGTTGTGTTACATATGGACCCGAGGTCATTTAGAACCTATGATATGAATGCAAAGGTTTAACGTTATTATGTGCTCTCTGTAATAGTTATTATTCTTATTCTGCTATACGCGAGATAACTATGTTAATCGGTAAGTAAGTTATGAGAAATTTATGTGCACTATCCCATAATGGTATTCTTAAAGAACTGAGGTTATTCTGTTTTTGATTATCCGTTCCGGTTATGCTATGTTATGACATAATATGCATTGTTCGGTCTTTATGACCTAATAATTTCCGGTATGGAACAAAGTGCTGCATGGAACTAAGTGATGCAATGCGAGTCACCTCTAGAATCCGTGCGAGACACCTCTTGAGTCCATACATACATGAACTGGGCTTAAAGCCAATCTGGGCCTATGGCCATTCTGTATGATCTGTTAGGCCAGAGGCCATTCTGTGTGATCTGTTAGGCCTATGGCCAATCTGTATTTTCTGCTATGAATCAAAGTGTTGTACAGAACTAAGTGCTACAATGTGAGTCACCTCTAGAATCTGTGCGAGACACCTCTTGAGTTCATACATGTCTAATAAGGGCTTAATGTCATTCTAATAAGGGCTGTATGCCATTCTGATAAGGGTTGTATGCCATTCTGATAAGGGCTTAATGCCGTTCTGTTTAAGGGCCAATTTGTGAAGCTATGAATCCATGAGGCCAAGGGCCAATTTGTGAAGCTATGAATCTATGAGGCAAAGGGCCAAATTGTGAATGTGTGAACCCACCAGGCCAAGGGCCAATCTGTGACATTATGAACCAATGAGGCCGTTCTGAATATTAGTACAGAATCAGATTAACCACCTGTCTTTTACATTGTATACGCATTGCTCTGCATTATAATTCAAGTTAAACATTGAGTTATTAAAGTACTATTATTCACTGAGATTGTCTCACTCTGTATTTTGTCTGATTCTGTAGGTAATAAATCTAGAGGTCAGCCATAACCCTCGATGCTCGTCTTCCTTTCTCAACCTCTGTGTGTGTACCCGTTTTTGTGAAGGTTGCTGAGTTTTGGCTTATACTCTGATTGTCTATAATATGTTGAAGTTTCCAATGTTTTTGTTATACGCCCAAACAATGGGCGGGGTTGTATATGTGTATGTAAATATTTATCATCTGATTCACTGTTTGTGATCCAGGCATGATAGTGGTCGCTCAATGGATGTAGTTTCTCTTTATTCCATGTTATTTTATAATATTTAATGCTTCCGTTCAGGCCCCATATGTATGTATATCGAATTTTATGTCCGTTTCTGAAGTGATCATGCCCGAACTTTTAGGGACGAGTTTGGGGCGTGACAACACATCTTCACTCCCAGCGGGATGTCTACCATAGAAGATAGAGTTGCCAAAGCATCAGCGAACCTGTTGTTCTTTCTTAACAAATGTGTGAATGTCAGTTTTTCAAACTTCGGAATCAGAATATCCAGGGTCTAACGATAAACCTTCATCTTCTCTTCTTTGACTTTCCAGTCTCCATTTGCTTGATAAACAACCAAGTTTGAGTCCCTAATGACATCCGACCGCTACAACAAAAAAGGGTTTTTACGGAGCGCAATGCACGCTGTAAAAACCCTTCTGCGACGTGCAAATAAGCGTCATATTATGACCAGTCATGGAAAGTCACTCACTTTTAATGACATATTTCGCACACCGTTAAAAACTGTTTAACGACAGATTTTGTACGTCATTGTTACTTTTTCTATGACATGCTATAGTATGCCGTGAAAAACTATTTGACAGCAGATTTTGTGCGTCATTGTTAAAATATGTAATATAATTACTTATTATGCCTGCCGTAGAATGTGCAATTTTTTTTTTTTTTTTAAATTCAGCAAGTTCTATTTGACCAATTTTATACAATCTAACAAATATTACAAACAAGCATCAAAAAACATCAATCAACCACCAAAATATTGCTTGAAACGTCACAAAGAAACTATATCGATAAATCATAAACTTTCAACAATTGTCTTTACATTCCAAACATTCGAAAACTATATCCTTAAGTTCTAAACTGTACAAAAAGTTTAAACCATCCCAAACTATGCATATCTAATTTTCTAAACATATCGACAACTATTAAGAGATTATCTAATTTGTCAATGATCCATTATTTGAGCTACCATTAAGTTCTCCTTTGACTTCTAAATTTGTCGTCGACATTAACTTTCGCTTATTGATTCGGCAAAGTCGGCGATCTCTGTTCCGTTTCCTTTTTTAGAATCAATGACAGTGCAGGTTTCACTGCCTCCATTTAGTTCCTTCCCACAAACTGTTGCTTTCAAGTTTGACTGGCAAGTCGGGTCATCCACACCTATTTGGTTGCCGAGTTTATTACTCCGATGACTACCTCTATTCTGTTTCCTTTTTCTAGATTCAGTAGTAATGTAATTTTCACTGCCTCCATCTAGTTCCTTCCCCCAAACTATCACCTTTAAGTTTGATTGACAAGTCGGAACATCCACACCTCCATGGTTGACAACTTTCATGCATCCGTGGCTTACTGGTTGCTTTGCAAGATAATACTTAAAAACAAGCTGATGAGCCAATTTTGCAAGAGACTGACCAGAGACAGACTCTGGGATGGGTGGCCTGGAAAGGTTCACAAAGTGTAGCAGAAGACATGAGAACAAACACAAGGAATGGTTTCTAATAAAACGTAGACCAAGTAACATTAACAGAGTCAAGTGACCTAAATCATTGCCTAATTGCGTATGAGATCATGTTTTTTTTGTAAATGGAGCTGTAAAAAAACTTTTGGTTGCTTGAGCTTGATTTTAAAAAACTTTTTGAAATATCTGCTTAATACTTGTATAGTTCAAGTAGGGATCAACAAACTTTCATTTAATAATGTTATTTGAGTCATGGAACAAATGCCTTGTGCAATGGACCAACGATTAAGCTTCAGCCCATAAGCACAAGCATGTGGGTTAAAGGCAACCATTTTATGCAAATAATCAGGACATGCATTCAACCATATAGGAAACGGGCGTTTAAATTACTCTAGCTAACTCATATTAAAAGGAGTGGAAGCCTTATCTATTTGGCTCGAGCCTTCGCATAAAATGAACTAGCTTTTGGTTGCAAGCAGACTCATGGATCCAATACGTAATTACTACAAAAGAAAGAACAAATCTGGAAGCTCTCACCTTTTAGGAACTATGCGTCCAAGAAGGGACGATTTCTCATGCCATAGAACAGGTAAAGGTAGGACATCGCACTTTTTGACAGCCTGATACAAGACAAGTACAAGATGCATGACAAGCAAACTAAAGACTGAAATAAGGCTCAATGCAACTATCATAAATAAAGGAATAAACACTGATATATTCATTCAATAAGAATGAAATAGAGATGATATTATTCACAACATGCCAATCAAGGAAACATGGCATAATCTGACTTAACCATGTTTGAGTAGATTTTGCACAACACATTAACAAAACAAAATCTTTTTAGACTTTTGAACATTACTTGACTGGTTGGGTTTCAAACTCGCAACAATATATAAACATTACATACCTTCTCAGGCACAGTCACTCCTGGTGGTTTTGGGATGTGAGAATGAAATGAAGGGTATTTATAGAAGACAGATCTGCAAAAGATGAAGAAAGTGAACAATTAATAGTTGACAAGGAACTAGTGATGTACCACTTGGTACAGTCTATGTTCAAAGCAAACATAACCATCCCCACAAACATACATGACTACGTTCTTCATAATCATCGCCATATCACCAATCGGTGGATTGTTCTCCAGAGGACACACAGGTTTATCAGAAATATAAATGTATCCATTCATCCCACCGCTGCATGAAAGTTCCAGTTAGCAGTAGAATGGTAAAAAAAAAAAAAACTAACTGGAATATAATAATTTTTTAACAATTACTTCAACTAAAAGGCAAACTTCAATTAGCACTCCTAAGGAGCAAATAATAGAATAAGATCATCTTATAGTCCAGAGAGCATAGCATGACAAAAAATCATGTGAAGCTTGCAAAACAAGTAACCATGTACTACCAAAGGTTTAAAATTTCATAAGGTTGAACAAGGAATACATGTCAACACAGATTGTTCTCCAATGGTCCACAACAAACTCAGGTAATTGCGACAAGGTTTCTTTGTAAGGTGGACAACATCAGGGGGTGATCATAGTCTCTGACACACCAGATGAGAGTGGTGAAACATGTGAATTTATGAACTATCAGGCTTGGATACCACTTCAAAAGTTACTAGGTCATTAGCCAATCGAAGGCTCTCCTAGGGCACTGAGTCCCATATTGGTGGAATCAAATGGACATAAATTTACTTTTTAGGATGTAGGCTGCATCTACATATTTCAGCTGGGGGAAACTAAAACTGACATGGGAAACAAAGTGCTCTATGATGGACTTCAAGAAAAGAACAGCATTACCCCTTAACAAGCCCCAACAGTGATTAGCTAGTGATTTTAAAACATACACAGAAATACTTATATGCACATATCAATAAGCAGTCGGCTGTGCAACTCACTCATGCACATAACTGAGTATAAAAAAAGATTAGAAAGAGAAACCAGAAAGATTGTCAATAGCAGAGAACAAAAGGGGGGGGAGAGATTTTGGAGAAACAAAAACAGGAGTCCGTCTAGGAAACAAAAACAGAGGCGGTATCCCAGATGAGTAATCTGGGATACCGCCTCTGGGAGCTCCAATGTTCAATCTACTTAAATTGAAGTGAAGTGAAGACCAATTCTAGAAAGCCCAGAGAATACATGGATTTTATTTAGGTGCACTTTTGGCACAAAAAGTACGATGTCTATTGAAAGACTCTGGATACTACATTGTCAATAGTCCCCACATATTCAAAGATGTGCATAACCAAGACTATAAGCATAGCGTTAACTAGAATACGACTAGTAATGCCATGCCGGGTTTGCGTTATGGAGCCTCTATAAGGTCTGCATCACCGTGCATACAAACAAAACTACTAGTTCACCAGCAAGTCAATGATTGATGAAATATGAAACATGTTGAACATGAGACAAATCCTTCAAACAGAGGCAAGAAGAGAAATGCTCAAACTAAACGTAAGGCGGCACGTCACCTCAGCTAGTCATGGTGGGTGTCATCCAATGGCTGTCCGATAGCTTAAGCTATTAGAGAATAGACCAAACTATTTATATCAAGTTGTCACACCTTCTTCGACATAAGAAACACTTGGCACACAGAGATGGATGGACAGACAATATGGAGTATAACTAAACAGACAAAAGGGAGAACAATGCAACTAGAAATACCTGAACCCAAGAACTACTAGAATCAAAACTCTAATACTATGTTAGACAACCACTTTCTCAAAAGTTGAAACTATTAGAAAACATGCCAAAGAAAATACACCAAGCCCACAGTAATGTCAGGTCTAGCTTCACTTTCTAAACAGTTTGTTACCTCTCAACATTTCAAAACTATCCTCTAATTGATGGTTACATCCAAAGTTGAGTTCTTTCATTTACTCAGCATTCCCAAACTACAAAACTAAAAAAAAAAAAATCAACTAAGCTTTAGTCTAATTTACTTGAGAAACATAAATACATTTAGAGTAGGATTTGTTTAATCCATATCAGTTCTACCCCAAATTCCTAATCCAGGTGCTTAGGTTCATATTACCATGATAAATGAGCTTATGCTAAACAATTTAATATTATATACCTATCTATATATACTATTATAAAGAGAAGCCTTCTCTTGGTGTCTATGTCTCAAATTATAGGTTTTCCCAAAATATGCTTATACCAGCACTAAGCCAAAATCAATTCAAACCATCTTCATAAATTCAAAATGTAGATCAGGTTAATTGAACAAACACAACACAACAATTCATTTTCAGAAACACACACTGTTGGCACATAAATTTCAACTAAATTTATGACACGTATAGAGCCTATGATAGGAAGGTTGTAGATAATCACTTCCTAAAAAAAGATCAATATAATCCGTTGAAGTACATAAATAAAACGACGTTGTATCTCAACGACGTTATTCAAGATGCTCAAGTGACACGTGGAGCCTACGAAAGATGACACATGTAGAGCCTACAGCAAGGACACCACACAGGATGAAACCCCAAAGATCAATCCGGTTAACCAGATATACGATTATTCAGATAGCGCTATTATTCAAAATTCAAATGGTGCTATCATTCAATTTGAAATTCGAATTGAAGATGATGCATTCCTATCACCTGATGGCCCTCCATAAATATGAGGACCATCACACAAGACGAGGGGATCAAGAGAAATCGGAAGTGAAAAGAAGAGAGAAACAAATTGAGAGCTAAACAAATCGTTACAAGAAAGAAGAAGAGAAGCCTAGAGAACTCAAGAGTCTACGCTAATGGCGATGAATAGGTAAAGGGTTCCAAACCCAAACTGTATTTTGTATTCGAGGGTTCAAAACCCATAACAATCTCAATAAAATATAAATTTTTTTTTAAAATTGTCTTTTGTTGTTTATTTTGTTCTTCATTAATCGGAGGTTTCATTTGCATAAAATGTGTAATTAACGATCTGAAATACAGATCGGAAATAAGAACCTGCTATTCAAATAAGCAATACTTTTAGTCAAAAAACTAAATAGTGGACATTTGTAACATAAAATTTTGAAATGTGTTGAAGCACATCATGTTTTAAAATTTGTGTCTACAAATTCTGGCACACCCAATGGGACTTATTTCTCCTCCCATCTTTTGAAGAACAAAAAAATATATACATAGTTGAAACTTACTGACGTATTCTTTTGTTATAGGAATGCTGAAGCAACTGTCAAGCGACAAACCTATGCTCCAGTGGTTCTGAAATCACCAAGGGTAGAGATAGCACCCATCACCCAAGGGGTTCCGGAGCGTATGCTCTTGGCTGTCCCAAAGGTAGAACCAACGAAATCCTGGAAAGATGCACTTCTTTCCCCTATCACCCAAGAGGTTTCGGAGCAAAAGCTCTTGGTTGTCCCGAAGGGAACTAGTGTGACGAAGAAAGTCACACTTCTCCAGAAAGTTGAAAGTTTTAGAAAGATTACCGAAGATTATGTGAAAGCGTCAAAGCAGTACGCAACCGTGAGGGCCACAGCCCGAACAAAGAGCTTTCTAATTCAGCCAAAGGAGGCTAATCAGTTTGTAATTACAACTTTCGTTGCAGCTTCAACAGGGGCAACAAAAAATGTTGTGGCCCAACTACTCAAAAAGGTAGAAGACTTCATTAAAATGCGGGAGTCTGCCCAAAAGAAAGCTTCTACTGAAAACATGGCCATCATTAGGGCCATTGGGAGGAGTGTGATGACCCAAACTCCTGTTGATGGAAAAAAGGCCCTTGTTGTTGAAAAAACAGTTTCGGCCTATGAACCGATAGTTCTGTTCAGAGCGCAAAATCGGTCAAACCAAATCTCAGTCAATTCTCAGGAGCCAAAGGAACACTCGTTGGCTCGACAGGGTTCGAAAAAGGAACACCCATTGGCCTAACAGAATAAGGAACACCCGTTGGCTCGACAGAATAAGAAACACCCGTTGGTCCGACAAGGTTTGAATAAGGAACACTTGTTGGCCCAACGGGATTTGAATCAACATCAATTGATCCGCTCTAAAAATATAGGGATTGTTCATGAGGAATTTGTAGAAATGCAAACGGTTCCTTCTATGCCCCTAGGGGCTCGACTTGATATGCCATCCGGTCCAGTTTTGAAAAGACAAAGGCGAAGAAGAAATAAGGCCTTAAAGAAACTGGACTAAGAACAGTGGTAAGAAATGTTATAGGAGCTATTGAAAGGGCTCTCTTGAAAGATGAACCCCAAAAACAATTGAAAGTTCTGTCTTTGTTGGAAAATCCAAGGTGGAGGAGGGTAAGCAACCCTTGGGAAATATTTCTACTTTGGTTGAACTATCTATGGAGGGAATAAGAAAAGGGCCTGTAACAAGGTCCATAACCTGTCAGGCTCAAAACAAAGCATCGCAGTCAGATGCTTCAAATATGAGTAATGTTGTGGGGGTTGATAATCCTTTATACGAACAAGATGATTCTATCTCGTTTGTTTCAACGAATATTGGAAATAATGAATTGAAAAATATCAACAAAGTCGCAGTTATGATGACTGAGGTTGAGAAAGAAGGTGAAAATTCGCAGGTCCAACAAGACCAAGGTCTCAAGGAAAAAGTGGTGGCCCTACAAGAACAACTCGAGAGAAGAGAACGGGAAATGGCTACTATGCTGGAGCAAATGCAACAGTTGCAGGCCCAAATGACAGGACCAGGAAGTGCACCCAAACAAATGACACAACCTGTTATGGGAACATCCGTAGGCATACAAAGCACACTAGCCCCAGGGTGCAATGGTCCTTGTTACTCTGATCTAACGAGTGGTGGTATGAATCCAATGCTCATGGCCATGATTGATGATATGGTGAGGAGACAAGTAAAGAAAGTCAAAGAGAAAGATGATGAGAACTTTTGAATAATTACAAAACCTTACCCAGCGTGGGTAGATGCTGTTCCATTCCCTTCTGGTTTTTCCCAACCAAATTTCAAAATGTTTGATGGAACAGGAGATCCAAGACCACATGTGGCTCATTTTCTTTCAAGGTGCAGGCCAATAGCCCATAATGAGGCCCTGTGTCTGCAGCTATTTGTTCAATCACTTGAAAGTTCTGCGTTTACTTGGTATGCTAACCTTCCTAAGGGATCAATCCTAAATTGGGATTACATGGTGAAGGAGTTCCTTAAACAGTTCTATAACACACAAAGGCGAGTTGGAGTACCAGAACTGATTGAGACCAAGCAACGTGACAATGAATCTGTTACAGATTTCATTGCAAGATGGCGCGCTTTGACATTTGCTTGTCCTCAAAAGTTTACACAATTAGAGTTAATTCAGATGTGCCTTAACAACTTCCGACATGAGCTCTCTACGGCTATTACGGCTCAAACTTTTGAAGGATTCAATGATCTATGCACTAAAGCTCATGACATGGAGCTGCATCTAGCTAAACGAAGGAGGCCTAGGGCCGTTGAAAGGGTTGAGTCCTCAACTGTAGCTACAATCGAAACCAGAAAGAAGGGTCCCGTTGTAGTAGGGGCTAAAAAGCCCAAGGAATTTAAAAAGGTGACTATGAAAGAGAGGTGGGAGAAGAAATATTCTTTCATGGATGATCTGGTTGAAGACCTATTTGAAGATCTGTTGGAGCAAAAGTTGATTGCTCTCCCTGAGGTGAAAAGACCACATGAGGTAGGAAAGACCAACAATCCAAAGTATTGCCCCTACCATCGTTTGATTAGCTATCCGATAAAAGAGTGCTTTGTTCTGAAAGATAAAATTCAGGAACTTTTGGACTCTAAGATTATCGAGCTCCCTCATCAAGAGAAAGCATTTGCTAACCCAATCACTATCGACAACGATAATGAAGGTGAATGGGTTGTTTATCAGTCAAAAAGCATGAAGAAAAAACAAAATGCCATAGTGAAAGCTAGAAGTGTGGTTGATTCAACAACACAAGGGCCAAAAGTTTCCAAAAAGCAAAAACCAAAAGTTTCCAAGAAACTGAAGAAAGCCAAAGTAAGTAAGAGAAAACGAAAGAAGAACCCAAAGAAGGAAAAGGGAGAGAAATTGGTCCATGATGAGCAGTTAGAGCGATGTCCCCTTGTCCCAGTCACATTGAACGAATTTCTACTTTCAAAATTTCAATCTGTGGAGTTGCAGACACACTTTGATAAAAGGAGGGAAGAAAAGCTTACTTTGGCCCCTTGCCTAACCATCATTGTTTTGAGTGATGACGAGGAAGACAAGGGTGAAGTTGGTTCAAAAGTTAGGGAAGGAGATTGCATTACATCTCCTATCTGCATACCTGCACTACTACAAAAATAGTTAAAGATCACACTTTGACAAAAAAAAAAAAAAGATCTCACTTTTATTGGAAGTGTGATAAAAAAAATTAGATTGATATTTTAATCACACTTAATTTGATTGAGTGAGATAATATTTATTTTTTATATCACTTTTCAATTAAGTGTGATTATATATATATATATATATATAATCACACCTTCTAATTAAAGTGCGATTATATATACACTACAACTTTTTAATCACACTTTTTAAACAAGTGTGATTATATATATATTTTTTAATCACACATTCTAATTAAAGTGTGATTATTTATATATTTTTTAATCACACCTTCTAATTAAAGTGTGATTATATATACACTACTACTTTTTAATCACACTTTTTAAATAGGTGTGATTATATATATATATATATTTTTAACCACACATTCTAATTAAAGTGTGATTATTTATATATTTTTTAATCACACTTTCTAATTAAAGTGTGATTATATATACACTACTACTTTTTAATCACACTTTTTAAATAGGTGTGATTATATATATATTTTTTAACCAATTCTAATTAAAGTGCGATTATTTATATATTTTTTAATCACACATTCTAATTAAAGTGTGATTATATATACACTACTACTTTTTAATCACAATTTTTAAATAAGTGTGATTATATATATTTTTTAGTTACACATTTTAATTAAAGTGTGATTATATATAAATTACTACTTTTTAATCACACTCCCTAAATAGGTGTGATTGTATAAAATATTTCAATTTGATTTTTATATAAAATATACAATTCCCAAATCCGCACCTCTATTCTACCCATGAATGATAGAGATGACTAACTACTAGAAAAGGAGGCTTTAGACACGGAACTTTTTCACCCATTTTTTCATCTTTCTATCTCTCTGTCTCTCTTCTCCCTCTCTCTCTCTCTCACTCATCACTTTTCTCTGTCTGTCTGTCTCTCTCTTTCTCTTTGTGTCTCTGTTTCTCTTATTTTTCTCTTTCTTACTCATCACTCTTCTCTGTCTGTCTGTCTGTCTGTCTGTCTCTTTTTCTCTTTGTGTCTCTCGTCCATCTCTCTTCTGTCTATCTCTCTCGTCTCTCTTCTCTCTCTGTCCCTCTTCTCTTTATCTCTCTCGCTCATCTCTCTCTGTCTCTCTCTCGTTTATCTCTTTTCGCTCTTTTTTCTCTCTCTCTCTCTCTCTCTCTCTCTCTCTCTCTTTTTGTCTATATCTTTTCACCTATTTTTTCATCTTCCTCTTTCTCTTCTCTTTCTCTCTCTCACTCATCACTCTTTTCTTTCTGTCTATCTCTCTCTCTCTCTCTCTCTGTGTCTCTCACTCATCTACCTCTTCTCTCATCTCTTTTCTCTCTCTCTCTCTTTCGCTCATCTCTCTTCTCTCTGTCTCTCTTATCTCTCTTTGTCTCTCTTGCTCATCTCTCTTCTCTCTCTGTCTCTCTCTATCTCTCTCGTTCATCTCTCTTCTCTCTCTTTCTCTTTTCTGTCTCTCACTCTCTATCTCTTTCTTTTTTTGTCTCTCTTTCTCTCTCTCTCTCTCCCACTGTGTTTGCGTTGCTCACTCTCTCCCTCCCGTCTTCTCTATTTACTGTGCTCCCTTTCGATTTATCGATCCACTACAAGAAAATACACTTTTAACAAACCACTTTGTCTCTCTCTCGCTCATCACTCTGTCCATGTTTCTCTTTATCTGTCTCTCTCTCTCTCTCTCTCTTCTATCCGTCTCTCACTCATCTCTCTCTCTCACCACCCATCTCCTCTACCACCTTCACCACTACTGCAAACGTCATTCCACCACCACCACTACTTCCACTGTCGCCACTTCATCGCTACGACTACCATTACTACTACTATCGCCACCACTCCACTACCACCACTACCACTACTGCCACTACTACTACCATTACCTCTCATTCACCCCTGCCACTCCATCTACACTACCACTATCACAACTTCACCACTAATATCTTTCACCATCACTACCACCACAACCATCATCTCTTATCCACCACCTCCACCACTAATGTCGCTCCCTTTCCTCTACCACAAAAAAATAGTTCATGATTTTTAGTAACCAAAAAAAAAAAATAGGCTGTAGAAAAATATTTTTCATTGACCATAGAAAATTAACTTTTATTTTAGTGAAAAATATTTTTCATTAAAATATTACCCCTACTTCTACCAAATAAAAAATAATAATAATAATTTTTTTAATTAAAATAAAAATGAAACAAATAAATTTTCAATCTTAGTAACTAAAAAAAATGAAATTTTTTTCATTAACTACAAAAAAAAATTTATTTTAACAAAAAATAAAATTTTTTAGCGACAGCAACCCTCGTCACAAAAAATAGAAGAAGAAGAGTTAAACGACATTGTTTTGTTGTTTAAATTTTATTTGTGAACCCCCTAAAAAAAAAAGATTTTAATGTTTTTTTATCCACCCCCGTCTCCCTCTCTTTTTTTTTTCATTCCCGTTTTTTTTTTTTTTCCATTCCCCCCCCCGGGGGCCCAAAACCAAAAATCCCTAATCTCTTAAGATTTGTTAAGCGTCAAGGAGATTACATAGAGCTTCAGAGGAAGAGAAATGGCTATCGCCATGATCATTTCAAGCGCAAACGAAAGAAAGAGGCTCGTGAAGTCCACAAGCAATCTCAGATTGCTTAGAAGGTTCAGTTTCTTCACTTTTCTATTGAGGATCTTGTTTACTGTTTTGGAAAATGAAATTACTATTGAGGATCTTGTGGACTCACAAGTTGCCAGATCAACTGTCTATAAATTCCTGGGATGTTTTGGGGGCTTTTTTTTCTTTGTGGGTTGTCTTTGTTTTTTCATTTGAATAGTATCAACTTTTGGAGTGGTTTCTTTTTTATTTTGACTCTTCTCTCTCTTCTTTGGACCTAAAGATTCATCAGATTTGGGTAATAATCTCAATTGGGTTTTCTGTTTCTTCTTCTTTGTATTGTAAGAGATTGGATGGTCAGTTTGTCAGTTGCTTAATGGTCTTATTTGTTTCACTCTCAAATTATAAAATATCATTTTTATAAATTTATTTTCTATTTTTGTTTTTGTTTTTGAAGGTTTGTAACTGGTGATTATGATGTTCATACGTTTTGATCTTGATATCGGAAGATGATTATTGTATTGGGCTTTGTATTAGTCCTGAATTCCTCTTTATTATTTCTCTCTATTTCTTATCAAGATTTGATGATGTTGAATATTTGGATTCTCACAAAAACAAATAAATGTGGACAATTTTGATCTGAGCATTTGAATGTGGCAGTCATGACATCTAGTAGATTTATGAATTTGGTTTTTGAATCCTTATTGCAGAACACTATTTTTCTTTTCATTAGTTTTTATTTTTATAAATCTTCATTTGGTGTTGGTAATTCATTTGGATTTTGTTAAATGCTGAGAACCGCGAGTTTCTGTTTTTATTTTTATTTTTCTTTTTTTATGATATATATATATCATTCTTCTTTTAGGATATATTTTCATTTTGCGGCTTTTATTCCCTGGAGAAAGCAGCTTCTCATGCATCATCATTGCTTGGAAGGACAAGGAAACATTTATTCTTGAGAGATGGTGAGAATGAAAAACCTCCTATTTTACTTCAGATGGCCAACAATACTAATGATCTTCCATTTATGTGAGCCCTCGTGAATTTAATAGATTCTGATTAGAAGTCAAACAAATGTTTCTTTGTGACTACAAATGATATAGAACCTATCTTGACTCCTTGTCTTGTCTCTGCAGATCTACTCTACGGTCCTTTAGACGTCGGGTTGCCTACGCTAATGCACGATATGATCGTATCCTGCCATACTATATACATTTGTTTATTATTTTTTACTTGTTTATGTAGGAAAATATTTGGAGATAAAATGTCAGGACATTTAAACATATGCTCAAGCAATACATGAAAAACTAGTTAGGCTGTTCCAATTTTCTTCTTTTTGAAATCCTCTAATTTATGTGAAGAACTTAACACTTCCTCTTAGATCTTGTTGGATGGAGTACATCATCACTGTGGCGTCGAAGTGAGCTCCCAAGGTAATTCTTAATCTTTATGGAGCTTTAGAATTGTGTTTCCAAATTTTCTTACTTTTTTTTCAGCGTCAAAATCTGTCAAGAATTGACAAATACCCGCATGTCGTAAATGTGGAGTTAGCAAAACCTGTGAATACTCAAAAAGAAATGTCTTTAGAGGGCCAAGTCAATGTATGCAAGACCATTGATATGGAAGGTTAGTTACCAAATTTTTGTCAATGTTATTCATGTTCTA
Source organism: Camellia sinensis (assembly GCF_055761805.1). Classification (NCBI taxonomy): domain Eukaryota; kingdom Viridiplantae; phylum Streptophyta; class Magnoliopsida; order Ericales; family Theaceae; genus Camellia; species Camellia sinensis. The sequence goes on along the minus strand of NC_138969.1, from coordinate 114,183,716 downwards.
CAGCACTAATCTTACAAGATTCAAGAACCATTACTTTCCATTAAAAAACCAAGTTAAAAATTAAAATAAAAATGGTTTTTCCTTCATTGTAAATGTAGATTTCACTTGTATATTTAGTTTTTCTGGAATTCTGAAAGAGAGTAAAAAGTTACTGGCATTATTGTGAATCCCACTCGACACCATGTTGTACCAGCTGGTACATGCCATTTTAACAGGAAACTGGAATAATGGAGACTCAACACAGTTCCAGTTAATTTTCTGGTTTGTACCGGATTACTTTAGGTGTATCGGGCTAGCTCAATTTCCAAGCATACAGACCATTCTAGCATATACCAGTTAGTGAAAAGAATGAAAGAACTGAAAATGAATTTCAGCGTGAAACAAGGTTGGGCTTCGAATTAGCATGCCTTGGTTTAGTCAAAACTGAAAGAAAAACACACACACAACCTGATTTGTTATAGTAAGCGGAAAGAAAATGGAAAAGAGAAATTGAAGAGGTAATACTAGAAGTTGTAGAACAGTTATTTGGTGAAGAACTTTATACAAGTAAATGAAATTTTCATTATGCTCTAGAGGATTTGAAGTTCAATATGATTTCATTACCATCATTTCAGATTGTCCAATTATTCTGAGCTCTATATGTAAGTAAAATATTTATTCTTGATTATTCCCTAATTTTCACACTCTTTCCTCATTGCGTCCAATTGTAGAGGCAATGATCAGGGGTCTCACAAAAATGAGCTGGGAAAGGGTTGATATTGACTTCAGTGGAACTAAACAAAGACTTTTGGCGCACAGTACTATTCAGGCAAGTTTCTTCTTTCTCTTTAATTTAACTACAGAATCAAGGAAAAACATAATAACCTCAATGAGTAAAATGCGGTTTGGAGGTCAACCTCTTGAAATGGATTGGAACTCTCTAGTTTGAATTCCCCTCCAGATAAAAGAGGGTCAGCACAATCAGATTTCAGTCCATTTGGCAAAATAGGAGAGAAGTAAACAAAGAAATGATAGTAGTACTAGTTTAACTTCTTCTTGTTTGGATAGTATAAGAGTGAGATAAAAGAGAAAGAAAGTAGTTTATCATCTCTTCTTGTTTGGGAAAGATAGTAGTATCAACATTTCTAATGAGTGACCTTTTTCTTTTGTTCTGCTCGTGCAGGTAAAAACTTACTGTGTGAATTCCGCCGGAGCTGATGTGATACAACATATGATCGACAATTTTCTGTTATAGGTGTCACCAAATTACATTTATTTATGCATCAATTTATTTTATTTTATTTTTCAGTTTCTTCCATATGGAGATAATGTAAATATGCGCAAGCAATCCTTGAGCATTTCGTTCCTTTTAGAACTCTAATTTTTAAAATTTCAGAAACACTGGAGGGAGTAATTTTCCCTGTTTTAGAGTTATATGTAACTTTCTGCCTAACATGCTATTTTAGTAATTTTTTTATTTTATTTTTTGACAAAAATATAAGGTAAAAAAAAGTATATTTGGGATCACTTGTTGACTTTTTACAGAAAAATGTACAAAAAATATAGAGAAAAAATAATATTTTACCTTTTTTTTTTAAGTTGTTATAAGTTGTTGATTTTTTTGATTTTTTTAATGATTTTTTGATTTTTTTAATTAAAATATTGAGTTAAAAGTGCCAAGGAATAGTTTAAATTATAGTGCATTTGCAAAATGTTTGATTGGTGGTTGTGCGCTAGTAATTTCAGTTCGTGGATATTATTTTAGTGTAATTGGTATACTGGATGGTGTCTCGATTACTTTGACAACATGTGTGTGGAACCTAAATGTGGGCTCTGCGTGTGGAACCTGAATATATTTTCAAATATTAATAAAATGAATTCATCATTTGTATTTCTATATTCTACAATTATTTTGCATTCTTTATATTGCAATTAATTGTCATGTGATTGATATATTGATGTTTTTAGGTTATGAAATTTATAACCTTTTAATTTTAATTAGTGTTATTTTGTTTTTTTTTCATTACCTCTGAATAATCTATTCACATAGTTGACATATAATAAATTTATAAAAGTACAATTTTTAAAAATGTTCCAGACATATCGTGTCGTGCATTTTTTGAAAATCAATGTGGCCTTGTGTCAAAGCTGTGCCCTTGTCACGTGTCAGTGCTACTTAGAGCACATCACAACAAATTATTTGGGAGAAACCAATAATTTAATTTGTGTGTGTATGTGTGTGTGTGTGTTTCTTCATCAAGTTTATTTGGATTTGATGGTTTGAATTACAATTTTAACTTCACATTACGTAGCACTAATTGAGGATTGGAAAGCACCTACAGGCTGCAGCACTTATATAGTTTTCATAACTAGCATTTGTATCAATTTGTTAGGGGAGAACATATGTACAGATGTAAAACTGAATAGATCACACTCCAATTATATGAATCAGTTAAGTGTTCATTATTTTCTAATGCATAGATTTCTACCTTTGCTTGTTCCGAATGTTGTTCTAGATTCATTTCATTTGACTACTTCAAAGTTTCTTTTTATCGTTGTTGTAACAATTGTTATTCTCAACAGGGATGAGTAAAGCTTCTTGAGATATTTCTGACCAGACCATCTAGTTCTGTAACTGCTCTCTTCCTTTCCTTTTATTTGTTTATTTATTTTTTGAGGTTTTCTCTTCATTTTGACTCATTTATTTGTGTTTTTTCTTATAGAAAGAACATACTTGTTTATACTTCATAAAGTAAATCATTGTAATTTGAAAGATATCTGAAAAGGAAACACACTTGCACTTCCTTGAGTGCAGTAGGATTGGGATTGTGTTCTTAATTGCATTTATTCAAGAACCATAACAGTTCTGTGGTGAATCCAATCAATGATTAATCCTACTTAGAGGTGTGATAAAAGAGATGATATGTTAATTCTATGATTTTTGGAGATTGTTGAGTGTTGCTGAGCTCTTTCATCTCAAGTCTAGAAGAATGAGGTTTACCATGATCAATGAAAGAGATGGGAATTGACACATTTAGTAAAGCCACTTAATTTGTTCATACATGTCAAAGGTGTTAGCAATCCATAATGCCTAACTATAATCGGTAAGACTCAAAACACAAGAACAACAAACACATAAGAAAGAACACACAAACTTGACCTCTAGGTGACAATGCTTTAAGGCTAGGGAAATTAACATAGAGTAAATTAGATATGAAAAATAACAGCAGAGAAAATAATATATAGTTTTATTCATTAGGTGATCTAATCCATTATTAGATAAAGAAGAAGAAATTCTTGACCTAAATAACAGCAGAGAAGAAATTTAGAGAAATTCTTGATGGGTTTCCCAAATATTTGATTTTTGTTTAAACAAATCTTTAAAATTTTGAATTAGTAAGATAAGAGAACCCATTATGGTGTTTGAATGAAATTCTTGAATGGGGGGCTTTAGTGTTCAAATGATTCTATTACAATGTTGAATTTCTTTTTCTTTTTAATCTTTTTGGGTATTTTTCCTGATTGTGGTATTTGATTTCTAAATTTTTTTTGGTGGTATAAATAAATGGGTAATGTAGGGTGGTATAATATCTCCAAGTAAATTGAGGATGAAGCTAATAGGGGCAGCTGCTCAGCATAAGAGGAAGAAAGATGGATCAAATAGTAACTCAGCAAGAACATCTCTTTCCATGCTTGACGATTCTGAGTTTGTCAACAACAGTTTGTTAGCCACCATGACTGCAGGAGACTTTGATGACCATGGTATTTTATGTGACTCTGCTCCATCTTTGTTTTCTCATTACATCCATTGGTAATTAGTATTTAACATTATATTTTACTCTCAAACTAATTTTCTGTTTCTTCTTTGTAAACAAAAAGCAGGAAACATATTGTCCCAAAAAAAAAAAAAAAAGCAAAAACTAAAAACATGTTTAATATACACATGTTTTCCAAACAAATACTAACAAAAATAAGAAAACATGTTTGGTGAGTTGCGGGAAAGGTGAAGTAGTCGCCGGGAAGGGAAGGGGTGGCTAAAGGGGGTGAGGGAGTGGCTGGAGGGGGGATGGAGGAATAGTGTTTTCAAAGGCTCAAGGAACCCCCAAGGCACCAAAGGTTTCTTGAGTTTTTATTTATTTATTTATGGGCACCTAAAATTATGGTTCAACAGTAATAATAATATATATTCACAAAAAGATCGTACACAAGCTGTATTGAGATTTATCATTTTTAAATACTGTGCTCATTAGTGACCTCCTAATTACAATGCCATTGACACTGAGCTGCTATGGCATCTAATTGTTAACAGGGAAGTTACTTCCAAAATGATTAAGATCAAACAGAAATGATTAATGTTCCTATTTTAGTTTGCTAAATTAACTTTTTAGTTTATTCATATGCATCAGTGGCTTTTGGATTAATTTGTGTTTTCATTTTTCAGGTCAGAAATTTTTTGGAGAGATTCAAAATATGGTCCAAGAATTAAAGAACTTAGTTTTTTAAGTTTTTTCATTTTTTAACAGATGTAAACACAGTTATTTTTTTTTATTTAATTCTTTTGTATATACTTTTGAATATTTAATTTTTATTTATGAAATATATGACGTTATTCTATTCAATATGTGGTTATGATTCAAAATATAATATATAGTGTGTATTATATTCTTCAAATGTGCATAAAAAATAATATTGATTATTTTTCAAATATGTCGAATCCTTTTTTTATCACATATTTTATTAGTCATTAATCACACTTAAAAGATGTGATCTAAATATTATTAATCACACTTAAAAGATGTGACGTAAATATTTTTAATCACACTTAAAAGATGTAATCTAAATGTTATTAATCACACTTAAGAAGCGTGATTAAAAATGATCCGTTTTAATCACACTTCCAAAGATTACATTTAAAAGGTGTGATCTAAATATTTTTAATCACACTTAAAAGATGTGATCTAAATAATTTTAATCACACTTAAAAGGTGTGATCTAAATGTTATTAAGCACACTTAAAAAGTGTGATTAAAAATAACCCCTTTTAATCACACTCCCAAAGATCACACTTTGATAAAACTTAAAAGGTGTGATTAAATAACATACATTACACAAAAAAAGTGTGATCTTTATCTGTTTTTGTAGTAGTGCTGACTCACCAGAATATACACCAACTTCTCCTGAATACACACCAGCCTCACTAGAGTATACACCAGCTTCTCTGAAGTACACACCAGAAGCCTTTTTTCCAGAATATTTGCCCGTACCGCCAATGTACTATCAAAGCACTCCAGAATATATAAGGAGAGCAAAACAAGATGACACTAGGTGTAGGTCCGACTCTGAGCTTGTGAAAAAGGCAAAAAAATGACTACACTTCAAGGATGATGAGGTGAATGGCAGGTGCATGTCGGATGATGAAGTATGGAAGCATTCAAGTAAACAAACAAAGTCATCTCAAGTTGAGGATCCTAATGAAGATTGGGAACTTGACTTTTCTCCTGATGGTTCACCATACACATCCCCAGCTAGGACATACGATGAAGAAAGTGTATCAAGTGACCACTTTGACTTTCCTTGTAATGTCATCATTGTGGATATAAATTTTGAAGAGCGAGAAATACATATCATTCGCAATCTAGGTGATGATGAGAAAGCAAAAATTGAAGCTAGAAGGGAAGCGGAACATCAGGCAAAATTAACAGTCTCTTTGAAAGATGAGGGTTTTAAAGCCAATCAAAATTTGATTATTGAAAGAAATCAAATTTATGGACACCCTTTCCCTAATTGGGTCGAATGGGTTCAATTCCCATGAGGATATGCAGTACCTCATTTTCCTTTATATAATGGGACAGGTTGTCCAAGGCGCCATTTGGTTTGTTTCCTTGCACAATGTGGAAACACAGTAAAAAGTCAGGCGTTACTTCTACGGCGGTTCGTTCTTTCTTTGGAAGGATGGGCAGCAGATTGGTACTTCAGCTTGCCACCTAATTCAATCCCAGGTTGGGACACCATGGCTGAACGATTCTATAGGACATTTTATAAACCATGGCCAATAGAAATTGAGATGTCAAAACATTTGGATGACGAAGGTACATCTTCTCAAACATATGATTTCATAGAAGGCACAATTGAGGAGAAGATTGAAACTGCCCTTGATCTTCGAGAGATGGGCACTTATCGCCCAAGGGATTTGTTCCCTTTATGGGTAGAGCAAACACCATTTCCTGAAGGATACGAGCTTCCAAATTTTGTCCTATATAAAGGGTATGGAGATCCTCAAAAACATATTAGGCGTTTTTTGAAACAGTGTGGGGAAATAGCTCAAAATCAAGCACTTTGCCTAAAACAATTCCCCCTTTCTTTGGAGGGGATCGCCTGGTATTGCTCCCTCGATGGAGTTGCGGTGCCTAGTTAGGAGGCCATGAAGAATGGTTTTGAAGAATCTCAATGCTTTTATAGGCGTGACTCCCGGTACCTATGAAATGGGAGAAGAATGCAGCACCAAGAAGATGGAGAAGTGATTGATGATGATGATCACCTTGCAGCTGGACCAGTTAACATGGTCCAACTAAGTGAGGGAATAAAAGAAGTTGAGGTCAACGAAAAGGCAGTTACTGGAGTATGCCAGACTTACTTGACCTACCAGAGGAAATTACGAAATCCTCAGGACCCTCAAACGTCAGAAGTTCCACAGGTTTTGCTGGAGGAAGAGCAAGTGAAATATGATGTACTAGCTCATCTAAAGAAAATTCCAGCATTGTTGAGCGTATATGATGCACTAAAAATGTCTCTAGAGCTTCGAAATTCTTTAATATATGCCCTGTCCAAGCCAGAGAATTTCCACAAAGAAATCGAGGGTAGAAATCAAGAGAAGGCAACTACATGCATGGCCATGGTAACCTTTGGTGAGAAAGACATGTGTGTTGAAATGACAGACCATAATTGGCCTTTGTTTATCACTGGGCTTATCAATGACGTGAAAATTTCTCGAATTCTGGTTGATGGAGGATCTGCGGTAAACCTCCTGCCTCGGAGGGCCTTAAACTTGTTAGGGGTTTGAATTTCACAACTTCGCCCAAGTCATTTGGTCATTCAAGGATTTAATCAAAATGAACAACGCCCAATGGGGAAGATTGAATTGTGAACCAAGTTTGGGGATATTGAAGAAAGCACTGAGTTCTTGGTCATTGATGTTGACACCTCTTACAATGCTTTGCTTGGGAGACCATGGATGCATAATCATCATGCAGTGCCATCAACTTATCACCAATGTATCAAGTACCCGTTGCCTTTACCCAAAAAGAGGGGACAATTGTGGCTGACAATGATCCATTTGGAGAAGTAGAGGCCTATTATGCTGATGCTCGCTTCTACACAAAGACTTCACAAAGAAAGGGAAAAGATGTGAAAAAGTCTGAAGATAATCCAAATGTCAAAGACGCTCTAGAATCTACTCCAGTTTCAGCAAAAAGAACTTTTCGATATGTGCGAAAGTCCGAAAGGAAACTGGGGGCAAAGGCTGTAGCCCCAATAAATCCAGTTTTGGATTTCAAGGGTGAGTTCACATTGCCATTAAGGAGGACAGAATGCACCTATGTGGAGAAATATAATAAGATTGTCGTCCCTCCTAAAGGAAAAGGGTCGAAACCCATAATATTCCACTCACTTGGAGATGTTGAACAGAAAGTGAAAGCTGAACAAGTGCCAGAAGAAAACATCTCGAGCTTTGAGAAGCCTACCTTCAGTGCAGAAATTACATAGATGTTGGTGAAAGTTGGTTTAGGTCCTGAAAAAATACCAGGAACAATGACACCCTTTGACTTTGCATTAACACCTTCGCAGAGGCAGGCTATCCAACAAGGCGGCATTATCACCGCCAGGATAGAAGGGTTGGGCTATCGGGGTGATGAGGAAAAATTTCCAGTAAACATGACTATCACTCAAGATATGTTGGAAGATGTTGACCAAGATAAAGCTCAACCTACACCAACAGAATTTGAAGGATGAGGCCAAGCCACTGTGGATGACCTTCGTGAGGTAAATCTGGGTGATGAAGGAGAAAACAAACCAACCTTCATTAGTGCAAATTTAAAGGAAGAAGAAGCTCAACAATATATTTCCTTCTTAAGAGAGTATCGTGACATATTTGCATAGAACTACAGTGAGATGCCTGGTCTTAATCCATAGATTGCAGTCCATAAGCTTGCAATTCACCCTGAGAAATGGCCAGTTAAACAGCCTCAGAGGCGAACTCGACCAGAGCTTACAGCCCAAATTGAAGCCGAAGTTGACAAGCTTATCAATGCAGGATTCATCAGGGAAATCCAATATCCAACCTGGCTAGCAAACATAGTGCCGGTCAAGAAAACGAATGGTCAAATCAGGGTCTGCATCGATTTCCGTGATCTCAATGAGGCTTGTCCTAAAGATGACTTTCCCTTGCCCATCACTAAGCTTCTTGTAGATGCAACTACTGGGTATGAAACCTTGTCTTTTGTGGACGGATACTCAAGATACAATCAAATCCGAATGGCACCTGAAGATGAAGAAATGACTGCGTTCAGGACTCCGAGAGGAGTCTTTTGCTATAAGGTAATGCCTTTTGGCCTGAAAAATGCTGGGGCCACGTATCAAAGGGCGATGACTGTAATTTTCAGCGATATGCTCCATGACACCATTGAATGCTATGTTGATGATCTTGTTGTCAAGACGAAGGAGAAGTAAAACCATGTGGAAGATTTGAGAAGAATCTTCGAATGTTTAAGGAGATACAAACTCAAGATGAACCCACTAAAATGTGCATTTGGAGTTTCCTCAGGAAAGTTTCTAGGGTTTGTGGTTCGAAACAAAGGGATTGAAATTGACCCTACTAAGATTAAAGCCCTTGCTGAAATGCCTCCTCCGCGAAATTTAAGGGAATTGAAGGGGCTACAAGGGAGGTTGGCTTATATCAGAAGATTTATTTCGAACTTGGCTGGTCGATGCCTGGCATTCTCAAGATTGATGAAAAAGGGTGCTCCATTTGAATGGGATCAGCAGTGCCAAAATGCTTTTAATAGTATTAAGGAGTATCTTTTGAAGCCTTCAGTACTCATGAGCCCAATAAAAGGGAAACCACTCCTGTTGTACATAACAGCCCTGGATGGTTTGTTAGGGGCACTGTTGGCACAACACAATGAGCATGGGAAAGAAAATGTCTTGTATTACTTGAGTCGTACTTTGGTTGGGACAGAAGTCAATTACTCTCCTATCGAAAAGACATGTCATGCCTTGGTGTTCGCCTTGCAAAAACTAAAGCACTATGTATTGGAACACGACGTCAAGTTGATATCAAGAGCAAACCCCTTGAAATATATACTTTCACGGCCCATACTTTCAGGGAAAATTGCAAAGTGGGCTGTAATTCTCCAACAATTCGCAATTGAATATGTTCCCCAAAGAGCTATAGAGGGGCAGGCTCTAGCAGATTTTTTGGCAGCACATCCTATACCTGATGACTCACCTCTAGTAACTGATTTACTAGATGAAGAAGTTATGCAAGTAGAAATTCAGAAAGGATGGGAGATGTATTTTGATGGAGCTTCAAGGAGTCCAGATGGCAAGAAGCAAGAAAATTCTAAAAACAATAAAGCTGGAATTAGAATTGTGTTTGTGACTCCAGACAATGCTATAATCACTCATTCTTTTGCCTTAAGTGAAGGATGCTCCAATAATGAGGCAGAATATGAAGCTGTAATTGCTGGATTAGAATTGGCATTACAAATTCCTATTGAAGAACCCTCAATTTATGGAGATTCGGAACTGGTGGTAAAGCAACTCCGTGGAGAATACATTGTTAAGAAAACAAGTCTCATCCCGTATCATGAAAGGGCTGATCAATTACTTTCGCAAATCAGGAAAACATATATTTTCCATGTGAAGAGAAGAACAAATGCTTGAGCTGATTCACTTGCAAGTTTGGCTGCATCACTCATCCTACCAGATAGCAAAACAATTACTATCACGGTAGGTGAAAGAAGGGTGTTACAACCTTTAAAAGAAGTATCTGACTTGGTTCCAATCTTGGTCGTCACCATGAAAGGAGAAAACGAGGAGGATTGGCGGGAACCATTCATTGCTTGCCTCCAACATGGTAGGCTACCTGAAGATAAAGTAAAAAGATTTGAAGTGAGATGCAAGGCTACCAAATTCGTCCTGTGGAAAGATGGAACGTTATACAAAAGGTCTTTGGATGGAATGTACATGCGGTGTATAGCCAAGGAGCGTATTCAAGAGGTAATGGCAGAAATACATGCAGGTGTATGTGGGGCATACCAAAGTGGTCCTAAATTACATATGCAGCTAAAATGGTTGGGATACTATTGGCCGACTATGATTACAGATTGCATAGATTATGCTCGAATATGCCAAGTCTGCCAATTCCATGGGAACTTTCTCCACCAACCCCCAGAGCCTTTACGTTTAACAACTTGTTCTTGGCCATTTGCAGCATGGGGTATGGACATTATTTGTCCTTTTGTACCTCCATCTTCAGCAGGATACCGATAAATCCTAGCTGCAACTGACTATTTCTCAAAATGGGCAGAGGCCGTGGCTTTAATGGATATAAAAAGCATAGTTGTCTCTGAGTTCATCCGAACCCATATCATTTACAGGTTCGGGATTCCAGAAAGTATCATCATGGATAATGGATAGCCATTCAGGAGTGATGCTTTGAACAAGTTATTTGCCAAGTACAAAATCAAAAACAACCATTCATCAAGATATCATGCATCTGCCAACGGTTTGGCAGAAGCTTTTAACAAGACATTGTGCAAAATTCTTAAGAAGATGGTGGATAAGAACAAAAAAGCTTGGCACGAAAAGTTACAAGAAGCTTTGTGGGCTTATCGGACTTCGCACCGAACTCCTACTCAAGCAACCCCTTATTCGTTGGTTTTCTGAGGAGAAGCAGTGTTACCACTTGAGGTTCAAATACCACCATTACGAGTGGCAATACAAGAGTCCTTAACAGAAGATGAAAATGCAAGAGTGAGGTTGGCTGAGCTGGAGACCATGGATGAAAGAAGGTTGTATGCTCAACAATACTTGGAGATCTACCAACAAAGGATGACAAATGCATTCAATAAAAGAGTGAGGCTTCGTTCCTTTAAAACACCCGTAGTAGTCTCACGAAGAACCAAAGGAAAACTTGAGCCCAAATGGGAAGGACCTTATGTGATTGAGAAGGTTTATTCTAATGGGGCCTATTTGTTGATAACGATGGATGGTGACAGAATCATTCCCCCAACCAATGCAAGGTTCTTGAAGAGATATTACCCTTAAGAAAGCCTGCTAGGTTGAAAACTCGAAAGGGCGGCTTAGGCAAAAGTTAGGGCAAAGAAAAAAAAAAAAAAAAAGAAGCCTGCTAGGTTCCCGAAAGGGCGGCCTAGGCAAAAGTTAGGGGAAAAAAAAAAAAAAAAACCACCAACGGTATTGTATGCGGTTAAACTACAAAAATATCCCACCGAAATCTAAGGTGGTAAAACATTGAATACTCCTGGCCCGCAAGAGTATAAACTGTGTATGGCCAAACAAAAGTCGAATACCACCAACAATATTCACTACAACAAAAAAGGTCTATGGTGACGAAAACGCGTAATGAAAAAATATTTCGTCTCTAAATATGCATGTTTTAGTGATGAAAATAAGATTTCGTCTCCAATTGTACTATTTTTAGAGATGAAAATCAAATTTCGTCACCAAATGCTTAAAATCAAACAAAACAATAGGTGACGAAAATTTTATTCGTCTCTAAATTTTATTTTTCGTCACAAAACAATTTCTCGCCCTTGGAAAATTTGGCCGAAGATTAGGCGCCATTTTAGAGACGAAATTTTTGGTCACCATTGTAAAAAAAATTAGAGAGGAAATAATTTCGTCTCCAAATGTATTATTTTTAGAGAGGAAAACCAAATTTCGTCACCAAATGCTTAAAATCAATAAAAAATAAAATTGAACCATAGATATCTCTCTCTGTCACTCCCTCACCCATATATCTCCGTCACACCGTCCGTTCATCTTTATCGCATCGGTTAACCCGCACGTCACCGGCCAGTGCTCTCTTTCTCTCTCTCTCTCTCTCTCTCTCTCTCTCTCTCGCTCCCTGTTTTCGCCTCACTCTCTCTCCCCTGCCCTCTTCTCGCTTTTCTGAGCTCCCTCTTCCCTCTTCTCACTTTTCCAACCTCTGGGTGGTGTCAAAATTTTAAAACTTTTGGTGAGAAAAAAATTTGTCATTAATTATAAAATTATTAGTGAAGAATATATTTTCGTCACCATTAATTTTATATTTTTTTTTTAAACAAAAAACTTGATTTTAAATATTTTAAGATTGTTTGGTGAGAAATATATTTCCATTACTAATAATTTTCAATATTTTGAGACCTTTTAGTAAGGAAATTATTTTGTCACTAATTTTGGAGGGAAAATTTTGACAAATTGGATTGTAATGAAAAAAAAAAATAGACTACTAATTTTTTCCTTTTTTTTTTTGTGTGTGTGTTTATCAGTTTTCCTTTTATATCTCTCTCTCACTACAACAAATTGCAAATTTGGTAACTAAAAAATTTCATAAAATACCTAAATTTATTTTTTGGTGGGAATACTTTCACATTACTACCCAATTATAATTTATTTTTATTTTTTTTCATATTTTTCTATGTCTTTACATGCACCCAAAATTATAGCGCCAATTTTTTTTTTGATTTAGCGCCTAAATTGAATAATATCAAAATTTCGGTCCAAAATAACTTTTCATCTCCTTGATTAGAACTTTGTACCCTAATCTATCTATAGTTCTTTCACAAAGCTGTAACAGAGAACCATCGTGAGTTCATACTCCACCATGAGGACGGTTCATCCACCACCGTGAGTTCATCCTCCATCGTCAGGATGGTTCGTCCTACACACCGTGAGTTCATCCTGCACCGGCATCAAGCTGCAGCACCACCGTGAGTTCCAGGTCAGTTTGTTGTCTATCTTTCTCTTTCTCTACCCCTCTCTCTCTCTGTTCAAGTCTCTAGGTTTCTCATTCTGTACCCTCACTCTGTCTTCGGACATGTTTGCGTCAATGGAATTCATTGTTAAGTTGAGATTAAAGTCATTCCATTTGTTACTTCTAACATCTCCAAAACTTCTCTACTTTAAAGGGTTCTATGAACAACTTGAATGATTTTAATTTGGGGAAAAAATATAGAAAATAGAATGATTAACATGTTATGTATTCTAATTATGATATTCATATTCTACCCAATATAATCATTGAAGTGAATGAATTGTTGGTGATTCTACACATAGTAAAGTCTCATGCTTCTGATTATGGGTCTACTAGGTGTTTGATAAAATGCCACAATGGCTAATTTTTTCTTCATTGTTTTGTTTATTTTTTTATTTTATTTTTGTTGAGCAGCAGGATTGGATAATTATAAAATCTGATTTATCAATTTGTATATGTCAATTGTCCGGTGGATGAATCGCAGTTTCATTCCCTATGCATTTATGCTCTTTAATTTTTCTGTTTGTTGCATCTGTTATTTTTTTTGTTCCACAGATTGTTACTCTTTCGTACAGTGCTCCAGAGGTTTTATTAGGATCAACTCATTACTCAACTGCCTTGGATATGTGCCCTGTGGGTTGCATTTTTGGCAACACCCTTCAATTCCATAGTCCACCATATACTTTCTGTGGATTGTAATTTAGTTGTTTTCAGACTGCTATCTAGACATTAGGCTTGGGGATTTTACAATGAAGTCTCTAATTGCCCCTAAAAAACATTCATCAATTTCTATTGTAGCTTTCACATTATTGGATATTGTGTGTCTATCACCCTTTAGCTCCTATTGCCCGGACACCACACCAGCTGTGATCAACAAATTAGTACGGATCAAGGAATTTAATCTCTTTAGTCACTTTTCACTGCATCTGTTTTTCTCTGAGCACAAGTATAACAAAATGATACAAACTCAAAAACGATCCATCGTCTAAACCCTGCTGTAAAAGAAACTGTCTGTTGTTCTTGCTTTAGTGGCAACTGCTAAGCTCAAGGACATCAGTGTATTTTCCTGGGAAAAATTTCACTTAACCTTGATCTATAGGTCGTTATAGGGATAAATGTACCCGACCATCTTCCATGCAGTCATACCAATGATTTTTTGTTAATTCCCTTTTTGAAGTTTCTTTTCATGTCTTGTGTTTTTTACTGACAATGTCACCAATTATCTTTCCTTGGATTATTCTTTGCAGCTGAAATGGCAAGGAGACACTTTATTCCCTGGCGACTCTGGGTTTCAGCAGTTGCTTCACATATTCAGGTATATTCTTTTAAACTTTGGTTAGTTATCCGTCCTCTAGAGGAACCTTTGGTAGACAGGTGTTCCTGACTGATGCTGCTTCTCTTTTTCATTTTGGTTCTGTTCCTCATTGCTAGTTTGCTCTCTGTAAAATCCAAGTCATCCAATAGGTTTGATTCACCATAAAACAGGTTCCATTTAATCGGGGGGGGGGGGAATATGCCTTGTGAAATATTCATGATTGGTAGTAAATTGTTTGGGAAACCATGGTTCGTATAAGAGGGTTTATCTTTTGCCTTAAAAAAATGCATATCTTCATCTACTTTCTCCAATGTTTTTGGGAACAATATGAAATTTTGCAGCAAATGATATATAGAAAGATTGGTTTGAACGTCTGATTAACACAATTGTATTGGCAAGAGGGACATATGATTTGACATATTTATTGACTGGCACAATTGTACAGAAAATTATCTAAGTAGGAAACCCCAAGTTATATCTCAACACCTTTAGATGAACAAGATGACAAATAGCTCTTAATGATCATAATGATAAAAAAGTCACACCTATTCTTTGTAATAGCTTTGCGAGTAATATTCTAGACGATGGTTATTATTATTGCAAGTGGTTCACTAGATTGCAAGGATCAATATAGCTCACTTTTTTAAATTTAAGTCCAAGTTTTCCTTTGCTTTTGATTCTGTGCATTTCTTGTGGTCTAAGTAGCATACATACAGAGAGAGCAACACAAACTGTGGATATGATACATGACACATACATCAATTACACAAGTACATAAACACTCTAAAATGTAAAATAATGCAACTATAACTATGTATTCAGTTTGTATCCTTGCGTAGTGAAACACAATAGAAAATCTAAAAATTTAACTAGTGATGCATATATTAGTAAACACTAATATAACTAGTGATGCCAACAAATAAATAGGGAAGTATTCTTGTTAGTAGTAATCAATTCATGGAAACAATAGCTATGAATAGATGGAGGTCATTATATTGGCTTCAAGCAAGGTGACAGAAAGCAGAGGGTATTTGATTTAATTAGAATAGATGGAGGAAAAAGGCAGAGATCCTTGGTTAGCTGAATCAAGGGTGCCTAAATTGTCCAATTCAGAAATAGATGAATTAGCTAAAACAGGGGCAGTAACTCTAGCATGTTTGATGGGCCACTTTTCACTTGATGAGTTGTGTGATGTGGTAGGCAACCTTATTTTCTGTCAACTGATAAGACTACTGCATTTTACCAAGATTGATATTGTAGTAGGCAACCTCATTCCTTCTTTCTCAAAAGAGAAAATAATGTATGTCTTTGTATTCGCCGACAACATTGTGTGAACCTTTTAGATGAGGAATAGTTAAGGTCCTTTGCAGCTCTGCCTTTCTAAAGGTGAAACTAATCCTTTTAGTCTGTGTTGTGGGATTGATACTTGTAGAACTGCTTTCGGGGTATTTCCTTATGTGTGATTACAAATACCCACCTTTTTTTTCTTGTTCAATAGGTGTAAAAGTAGTCGTGTTATTAATTGTATGCCTAATAACAATTGTGGACAACATCAATAATATTTAGCAGTTTAAAGTAAAAAGTTCATGTGTTTATTGTTTGCTTGGGGGAATCATACTTGCAAGAGTTAACTTGCTAATTAATCATTCTTAAGTTTTATCATCTTGTGGTTTCCACAACAAAGAAGGATAGTGATGGACATATTCTGTTTACAAAGCTATATCGTATTTTGGTCAATGAGGCTCGGCTTAGCATCTTGACCGAGTCACAGACATTTTTTGCTCCCGCTGGTATTTCATATCACAGTCCTGGAATTGTTATGGTTAGGCCTGAAGCAAAACATGATCGTATGCCTTTCAATTTTTTTAAGTTTTAGTCCCATGTACCAACTTGTCTCTATGCTCAAATCTCTTAAAGCAGTTCTTAAATCTTTTAAAAAGACTCACTATAGTAATGCCTCAGTTAGAGTTGCTGAAGCAAAGTTTAGTTAGAAAAGCTCCAAATTGATGTTCAATCAAATCCTGATCATGTTGCTGCTATTGCTTCTGAAAAGACTGCCTTTGCTGCATATGTTGATCTTCTTCTTGCTGAGGAATATTTTTATAAACAAAAGGCCCATGGATAATTGTATAACATTTGGGCATCAGAATGCATCCTAATTTTGTAAGAAGCTGAAAATTGACAGAGCTAAGAACAAGATCCTCTCTATAGATGACTCTGATGGTAATAGGCATGAAAAGTATGATGAATATTACTTCTCATTTAAAAAATATGCTTGTTCTTCTGTTAATTATCCTAGGGATGGGGAAGCCAAAGTTGTTCAACCTTGTTTATCTGAATCTCATCCCCCTTTGCTTATTTCTTCTGTTTCTGAGGCTGAAATTAAATTTGTTGTTTTTGGGCCTTGCGATAAAATTTACGGAACAAGCACGGTAAAATTTGGTTGAAAATTTACTTTGAAATTTTTATTTTTTCTCTTTTAGGTTGTATATTAACATATTTAGTGAATGGTTACCTTAACCTTTTGTTTTTGTTGTCTTTTTTTTATTTTTTCTTTTTTAAATGGCCGATTGGAGATGAACGAATTTGGTAACCTGCATAGCAAGAGTTTTTTGTTGATATTACCAGACACATCCATCACAGTGTAGTTGTACTTTTTGTTGATATGACCAAACATGTATTTTGACTATGTTGTTGTGGGTTATGATTATATTGTGATGGATCTTACCTTTTTGTTGATATTTTATTGAATAGATTAAAATGAACAGGTTTTTGTTGATATTACCAAATGAACAGGTTTTTGTAATAATTTGTAATGGATATTATATTCAGCAGGTTAATGCAAGTTATTTTGATTGTGTTGTATTTTTTGATTTTACTAAAATAGATGTTATAGTTTGGATGTTATATATTAATTTCTTGATACTATGAAACATGTATTTTTCTTGGGTTGTTTTATGATAATGAACAGTTTAATTTTATATTGATTTCTATTAGATATTTTATTTAATAGATTATTAAAATGTACATGTATTGTTTATTGAAAGAAATCTATAAATTGCAAATATAACCCTCCCCTCAATTTTTAAAATTTATTTATTATTGGCGACGAAAAAAAATTGAAAAACTTTCTAATCCCAACAAATAATTTCGTCACACATATTTACTATTTCATTATCAAATTAAAATATTTGTTGACAAAAAGTTTTCATCACTGAAGGGTCTTTTTTTTTCCACCTTTTGGTGACAATATTTTCGTCACTAAAAATTTTATCACTATTTTTAATGACGAAATATTTTGTCACCCAAAACAAATATAATAAAATTTTATTTAATTTTGGTGACAAAATGGACTTTATAGGTGACAAAATATTTAACATTTAGTGACGAAATATTTCGTCACCAAATACCAATAATAGGTGACAAAATAAATTTTCGTCATCAGGTACTTTTAGTGACGTCGAATTAATGACGAAATGGTGACGAAATTATTTCGTCACAGATCAATATGGTGACGAAAATTTCACTATTGGAGACGAAGTGATTTTGTCATTAAAGTACCATTTTGTTGTAGTGATTGTATGTGGTCAAACTGCTAAAATACCTCACTGAAATCTAAGGTGATAAAACATTGGATACTCCTGGCCCGCAAGAGTATAAACTGTGAATGGCTAAAATAAGACAAATCAATGTATTGTTTTGAGAAATTTCATATAACAAATAAATCTATCACTGAGGAAAATGTCATAAATACATTATGTTCGGATGAATAAAAAAAATTTAAAAGTGCATTCATTCATTAAGAGAAGCCTTAGCTCTTTCAAAGGCATGTTCCACAACACTGTGTTGTCCATTCTTCTTTTTGTGTTGGCTCAAAACATTCAGGGCAGTTTGCACGTCTTCTTCTGATTTAGAAACATTCTTGGAAGCTTGTGCAAAATTACGCATAAATGATGCATGTTCCGCTTGGGTGGATGACAATTCCTCTTCAAGTTGTTTGAGTCACTCTTTGGTTTGAATAATCCTTTGATTAAGACCCGCAATGTGCTCATCCGACTTGATAATTGAATCAGACAATTGTTCATGTTCGCCAGAAACTTTGTCGAAATGAAGCTTCTTCTCATAATATTGGGCCTCAAATTCTGTAGTAAACAAGTTTGAAGAATCTGCAAGTTGGGTTTTCAAAGCAAAGCACCCAAGGAATATCTTCACCTTCTCGTAAAAGGAGATGAAGTGTACACCCAAACTCTTCAAAATCATGAAAATGTTGTTTGCTACAACAATCATGCCATTAACATCCATCATTGATTAGAGAGAAATAATAAGACCTTTTTGAATATGGGTGGCTGCTTCATTAGAGAAAGTTCTCAAAAGAAGGCTAGATTGAGCAAAGGGTGCTTCAAGTTTGTCAAATAATTTGTTAACCCCATTTGCTTCAAGTAAGTCTGCAAGAATTTGGGCCTCTTCCGACGTATCAGAAGTAATTTCATCTGTCTCTTCCAATGTGTCAGAAGTATTTTCTGTGAAAGTAGAAGGAGATACTCAATGAAAACGTAGAAGATAAAAACAATTTATATATATATATATATATATGAATGAAGTATACCTTGGTGTACGGGTTGAAGAGACTTAGGTGGGGGAGAAGACAAGTTGTGATTCCCACAAGCGGACCACAGATTTTGCAATGTGGCATGATCTAAAGAGAAAAGAGTTCCTTGAATATGTATACATGAGGAAATAAAATGAGATACAAAGAATGAATAAGAATACCCTTAAAGGTAGCCAATGGCATATGCGAGGCAGCTGGGGAAGTCCGAGGCGCAGTGCCTAAGAAAATGAAAGGTATTCAAAAATAAATAAAAAAAATAAAAAATAAAATAAAAAACAGAGTTAAAAATAATAAAAAAAATTATACCTTTCTCTAATAGCTTGGATGACTCGTTTGAAGGAGAAGAAAAAGCTACATTTGCTGAGGGCAATGTACTTATCTTAGTCGGTGTGCCATCTAAAAGAGAGGTGTAGTCATAAAACTCATCTTCACTCTCGCTACTACCATTGAGAGAACAATCAAAAGATTTGGTAGGAGAAGGAATTTCAACACTCTTAATGCGAATACGACCCAAGGCAGTTAATTCATACCCATCTCCGTCAAAGAGTTCTTGAATCATATTCTCATCTTTATCTTCAAGAAAAGCGTACAAGTATGTGCGAAATTGATCCATTGGGGTTTTGGTCGCTACGGTGGGTTGGGAAGTTCCTGTACAATCACTGATAAACATAGTCTCTGGAAAAAGCTTTGCGAGATTAGAAAATTGAGGACCAGAATCTACTTGCTCAAAACTAAATCTCATTTTAAATTGAGAATTACACATATCCTAGAAAATATGAAGGAGATCTAAAACCGAGTAAGTAGATCGAGAAGGAGCAATAAGTGGTCGACTATTATCCATTCTTTGAGGTGATGATGCTTCGAGAGAAATAGGTGAAGATGATGACCTAGCTCTAGAGTAAGAAGGATTCTTCGTCTTTCGGTCTTTAATTGACATATCCAGTTTTCTCTTGCGTGAAGATTTCGGCTGGGTATGAGTAACATATTGAAGCACGGTAAAGGAAGTTCCCAAACACCAATTGGCATAAGGCATGGTTACGTGAGAAGTAGATCGGGAGCCTGGTAACTCCAATGAGACTTTTGTACCGCAACATAGCATATGCGCCAGTTGTAATAAAATTTAGACCACTCAGAGGGCTACCAACAAGATACATTAAGCAGTGTAGGGCACGCTTGAGCAAACCCAAATTGATGACCTTATCGGCTAGGGGAGTACGGTTCAGAAATGAAATTAAATCCCATTGTAAAAGTTAAAATCCCTTGCCTCAAAGATATAAGATAGCCAAGGTGGAACGATGATATCCTTTCAGAGTCGACCGGAACGCCGGAAGGTTCACTTTCATGGGTAAGAGCCCTAAACTGACACTCCGTACGATAAGTTAGGAGAGAGTCCACGAATGAAAATTTATTAGTAAAAAACTGTGCAGCCGATTGGTGTCCAATAAACCCAAGATATGGCATGAAATGAATATCAGAAATCGGACAAATCGACTGAGGATCCCCATGAGAGTAAGTCTTAACAAAATATAATGAAATCCATCCAAAAAGGTAATATAAAGGACCCTGAATATTTTGTTTCCCATGTGAAGATGATGATGCCATTTTACCAAGAAAATGATAGAGGTATGTAAGGACGGGGATGGCCAGGCTAAATAAGGTTCCACCTGCCATTTTGGTGGCTACATGAAAGGTCGTTGCACGAATTACCCCGGAAGAGTGAGGGAAGACAAATCCGCTAAGCCAGCTCGCCAAAAAAACCAGAAAGATACACATCATCAAGAATTCTTTCTTTTCGTTGAAAACCACTAATCGAAGTTGGGGATTCATCAATGAATTTGAAAGTCCAGTGGTTAAACTTCTTGGATTGAGAAGAGCTGGCATAAATGTTGAAAAGCCCACGACATGCCTTGGATGTCTAGGACGAATATAAAATGTCATTGGAGGGGGTGAACTCTTCATAAAACTCACCACGGATGGGGAGCCCACTAATGCGATGAAGGTCCCATAAGAGATCCCAAGTTCGCCGTAAATGGTGTGGAAAGTGTTGGTGTCGGGTGACCACCGCTCTAAGAATCCTTTGAGCAGGGCGACATTCCTAGCATAGGCAAATTGGGATACATAGATTGCAGCATAAATCCCACAATTCTTCAAAATAGGGGCAAATGTGGAAAGAACGCCATTCAACCAAAAAATCCATATAGGGGATTACAAATGGGTAGAAATACCGCGGACATTAAAAGAATTATCCCACTTCAATTTTTCATGTTTCATTCTCTTAAGAAGAGTATTAAATTCAGAGTAGTCAAGGTCTTTAGAAAATGGACAGAGGATTGAGACAGAGAATGAACCGATTGATTTGGAGTGCGCTTTCTCGAGAATCTCACAGCAGTTTCGAATTCCTGTATAGACCAAGTCTTCGGAAGCCGTATGTAAAGGGATGTGGGGGTCCAACTCGGTAGGTGACAATAAAACAGTGATAGGTTTGTGCCGAATTATTTTCGGGCCAGATTTATCCAATGCATTCCTGTCGTCATGTCGAAGATATTCAAGTGTCTTTTCCATGCTTCCTAAAAAAAAAAAAAAAAAAAAAGGAGGTTAGTTGAGGCAAAATGTCCTAATATAAAGAAAGTGACGAAAGCCCCTTGCCAATAAATCAAACCAATGGGGTGAAAGACACAATCACTGCCAAGCTTCCAAGCCATTGGGGGTAACAGACACAATCACTGCCAAGGTTTCAAGCTGTTGGGGTGACGGACACAATCACTGCCAAGGACTCAAGCCGTTGGGATGACGGACACATTCACTGCCAAGGATTCAAGCCGTTGTGGTGACGGACACATTCACTGCTAAGGTTTCAAGCCGTTGGGGTCAAGGACACAATCACTGCCAAGGATTCAAGCCGTTGGGGTGAAAAGACACAATCACTACCAAGGATTCAAGCCCTTGGGGTGACGGACACAATCACTGCCAAGGATTCAAGCCGTTGGGGTGAAGGACACAATCACTGCCAAGGTTTCAAGCCGTTGGGGTGAAGGACACAATCACTACCAAGGTTTCAAGCCATTGGGGTGAAGGACACAATCACTGCCAAGGATTCAACCCATTGGAGTGAAGGACACAATCACTGCCAAGGATTCAAGCCATTAGGGTGAAAGGACATAATCACTGCCAAGGTTTCAAGCCATTGGGGTGAAGGACACAATCACTGCCAAGGACTCAATCCATTGGGGTGAAAGACACAATCACTGCCAAGGATTCAAGCCATTGGGGTGAAATGACACAATCACTGCCAAGGATTCAAGCCACTCATTGCCATTAGGTTGGAACGAGCATTGATATCTACAAACAAACTCTGACGCCTTGCGTGTTGCTTGCAAAAGAGATAAAAAGACATGAAATAATTATTAACCCAAAAAAAAAGGAAATTAGTCATCGTGATTCGTACAATTAAAATTCACTTGCACGAATCACGAGGGGCAAGGCTGGCTGATTCGACTTTTTTTTGAAAAAAAAAATTTTGACCAATGGTACAAAGGGCTGCTACTAATACAAAATAAAATAAAAGGCAGCAAGCATAAAAAATAAAATAATATATATATATATATATATTTAGTAGACAGTTTGAAACTTTATTTGGCCTATTTAGATTCATGGTCTACAAAAAAAGGGTTTAAAAAGAAAAATCAGCTAAACAGTTTGAAAAAAAAAATGAAGCTAGTGTGGGAATAAAAAAAGCAACATGTGTTGGTCTGTTCTTTGAAGAAACAAAAAAAATGGGCCTTTGTGACAAGGACTTTGTTTGGCCCATTTAGATTCATGGTCTAAAAAAAAAAAAAAAAGCAGGAAAAGTCTTTGTTTAAAAAAGCAGGAAAAGTCTTTGTTTGGGCTCAAGTTTTTTTTTTAAAAAAAAATAGCAATAGCAATACATAGTAATCAAACTGTGACAAAAAGGCATCAGGTTATACACAAGGTTCATATGGGTTATAAAAAGGTTAATGGAGAAGAACAATTCTACTGGAAGGTAAAAAAAAGGAGAGCAGATTAAACTGTGACAAAAAGGCAGCAGGTTATACACAAGGTTCATATGGGTTTTAAAAAGGTTCATGAAAATTTTCATGGGTTATAAAAAGGTTCATGGATAAGAAAAATTCTACTGGAAGGTAAAAAAAAAAAGAAGAGAGAGCAGAGTAAACTGTGACAAAAAAATACACAAGGTTCATAAAAGGTTTATGGAAATTTTCATGGGTTATAAAAAGGTTCATGGAGAAGAAAATTTCTGCTGGAAGGTAAAAAAAAGAGAGAGCAGACTAAACTGTGAAAAAAAAAGGGGGGGTCTTTGGGCTAGAAAAAAAATTTCTGCTGGAAAGGCAGCAGGTTTTTTTTTGTTCAAGTAAAAATAAAAATAATAAAATAATAAAAACAAAAGAGCCTACAACTTTTGTTATGAAATAAGGCAGTAGGTTATTCATCGTTTCAAGAAAGGTCTTTGTTGGGACTACTTGGACTTAGGGTCTAGTAAAAATTTTTGGAAGGGGCTGTCACATGCTGATATACATGCTAAAAGCAATATTTTAGGGAGAAGAAAGCATACCTGATTTAAAGGAGTTTGAAGAGATTCTTTTGTGTCTTCTTTAATGTATAAGAAGAATAACTTTTGTTGGAAAAAAAATAAGAAAAATAATGGCTGGAAGGTTGCTGGAAAGCAAAAAAAAAAATCTGCTAGGAGAAACAAAATCTGCAGGGAAAAAAAAAAGGGGGCTGCAGGAAAAAAATATATGAATAGGTGTTATAAAGCAAAAAATTCTTGCTTAAGAAAGGAGGTAGTGTTCTCTTAAAATACTTCAAACAAGCAAGAGTTTAGGTAGGATTTGAAATACTAAGTAAGAGTTTGTGTAGGATTAGAAATCCTACCAATGCCAATCCATCCTATTCCATTTAGACAAATTCCTAAAATATATATATATATATATATGTTGTAAAAAAATCCTAAAAAAAATAATAAGTGGCAAGTTGGAGGCCCACAAAAGAAAAGGCCCAATTAAAAATGATGGCCCATAAAAATCCATGATGGCCTAGAAAAAAAATCTACTGTAAAAAATGGTGGCAAGTTGGAGGCCCACAAGAGAAAAGGCCCAATTAAAAAATAGTGGCCTAGAAAAGGAAAGGTCCATGATGGTCTAGAAAAATCCATGGCCTAGAAAAGGAAAGGTCCATGATGGCCTAAAAAAAAAAAAAATTGGTGGCAAGTTGGAGGTCTACAAAAGAAAAGACCCAATAAAAAAATGGTGGCCTAGAAGAAGAAAGATTCATGATGGTCTAGAAAAATCCATGATGGCCTAAAAAAAAAACAATCTCTACTGCAAAAAAAAATGGTGGAAAATTGGAGGCCGACAAAAGGAAATGCCCAATTAAATCTTGGACCTTACTCATGACCCTTCAAAAAAATAAAAAATAAAAAAAAGTCAAGTCCGTAAGAAGGACCCATGCAACAAAAGTAAAAGGGCCCATGAAAAAAGAGCCATCAACCCAAAAAAAAAAAAAAAAAAAAAAAAGGGTCGAGGGACCAAAACAAACAAATAATCCCACCAATGACCTAAAGATCATCCAGATAAAAGTGCCAAATTATCGTGACTCGCACAGTTAAGAAAATTCACTTGTGCAAATCACGAGGGGAATTTGTTGGCACATAAATTTCAACTAAATTTATGACATGTATAGAGCTTATGATAGGAATGTTGTAGATAATCACTTTCTAAAAAAAGATCAATATGATCTGTTGAAGTACATAAATAAAACGACGTTGTATCTCAACGACGTTATTCAAGATGCTCAAGTGACACGTGGTGCCTATGAAAGATGACACATGTAAAGCCTACAGCAAGGACACCACACGGGATGAAATCCTAAAGAACAATCCGGTTAATCAGATATATGATTAATCAGATAGCGCTATTATTCAAAATTCAAATGGTGCTATCATTCAATTTTAAATTCAAATTGAAGATGACACATTCCTATCACCTGATGGCCCTCCATAAATATGAGAACCATCACACAAGACGAGGGGATCAAAAGAAATCAGAAGTGAAAAGATCAGAGAGAGAGAGAGAGAGAGAGAGAGGGAAATTGAGAGCTAAACAAATCGTTACAAGAAATAAGAAGTGAAGCCTAGAGAACTCAAGAGCCTACGCTAATGGCGATGAATAGGTAAAGGGTTCCAAACCTAAACTGTATTTTGTATTCGAGGGTTCAGAACCCATGAGTCCTTCGTAGGAGCCCTGTACTATATATACATATAGGTTTATAACCAAAACAATTCCCCACATTTGCCGATTAATAATACAGCAAGTGGTGGGCACCCAAAACCATCTATTTTCCCACTTTCGCCGACTATTATAGAGAAAGACCAGTGGACACTCAAAAACATTTTTCCCACATTCGTCTGGCGATAAGCTCAAGACAGGGCAATTAGGCATCTTAATTTCCCCACGCAAGTACCAACACAACACATTGTTTTCAAAACCAACTTTCTACCTAGACTCACATTTTATTTACCTCTCCCTTTTTACCACATTCCAAGTAATCAAGTATTCAATAAAACATGAGAAGTATTGTGAAAATAGAATACATGCGTCATAAATATTCCAAGTCCCAAATCTCAAATTAAAACACCTTAACAACATATTCCAAATTCTAAGTATCCACATCATTCAAGCTTTGAAATCCAATTCCATCTAAGCATCATATTTTCCCCAACTCAAGACTATGGGTTTATGCATACTTTCCGACGCTAGCCCTGGAGCTCGAGGTGGAGGTGCCTCTTGTGATTCTTTACTCTCACGTATTTGAGGGTCGGTGCCAGCCGAGGGCTCGGGAGACTCTGCCCTACCTGCGGCAGTTCTTTGATACGGTGCGGGCGACCAAGGTGATTCAGAACTCTCAGTTTTTCATGTTTTCAGCTTTGATTCATCTTGCATATTTGTCATATCTAATCAGCTCACGCACTGGTTATTCGCAGATCACTTGACAGCCCTGGGCGCCCTTGGGAGGAGATATCCGTTTCCAATTCCTTGGGGGGTGGGCCTCTTCTCTATACAGGACTTTATTTGAGGGGCCAGTTGGCAAGGCCTGGTTTCTGGGGATCGCTTCATGCGTCAGACGATGGGCATCCTTGATCAGAGTATCCCCTCAGCACCTCCAGAGGACATGCAGTCCACTGAGGGACTCACTCCCGAGGAGGTCGACGTCGCTATGTTGGGTACTGATACGATTCTGCACACGGAGGAGGAGGAGTATGCGACTTACCGTCATATGTACCTGATGCCCCCACTGACAGGTATCCATACTCCTGCGAGGAGGGCTGCAGGTGCATCATCGTCAGCTCGAGCCCGGGCTGCAGATGCTCCTTCGACTAGCAAGGCCGGTACATCGAGAGGTGGGGCTAGACAGATTCCCCCGATTCCCCCGACTTACCAACATGCTGGATGGCCAGATCTTCCGACCGAGCTAACAGGATGGCGGTACGGGACATCTTACTCGATTCCATTGGAGCCTCCATTGCCTGATCATCGATACGTCAGAGACCTTGACTCGCCACCGGTATGCTTTACAGTTTTGATTTATCACTCAGATATTTGGACATTCATTCATTTACTGATAACTTGCACTTGCATCTGCAGCCTCCCATTGAATATTGTGACGGGTTGCTCAGGTTAGTGGCCTCACTCAAGGGCATGGTCCTGCGGAGAGAGACGCAGCTGTTCATCGCCGGTGTTTTGGTACTTTTCAAATTTCTTGCATTTATCATACTTCTGATGACATGCTGAATTTCACCATTTCACTGCATTGGTTGACTGTATTTGTAGAGCACATCTGACACACACCACATTCATACACCGTATTTGCATACACCCACTCTATGTAGCTTTCTTGTCTCTGCATCTGGTATACAGATTGGCTAATGTATTCAAATTGTCTTCTTTTTCAGATGCCACCGCTACAGGTTAGGCCATCCTGGCCTTCTCGAGGAGCTGGGAGAGGGGATTCGACTTGCAGCTGAGGTAGGCGTAGAGCACCCATCAGAGATGATCCAGAGTCCAGCGAGGAGGAGGAGTCTGCACATCCTCAGTCAGAGACATCTGCAAGCAGAGAGGATGACTTTGGATCCAGTTTTGAGGGCGGAGGTGGTGCCGAGGAGGATTCCTCCTCGGGCAGCGACTCTGATTTGGATGGTGATGGTGCAGAGGTTGCTCAGCCGAAGAGGACGAAGAGGGCCTCTCAGTCTTGCACTTGATAGTACTGATGCAGATGTTTCTGCTTTGTTTTCTTTTATTACTAGTAGTTGTAGCACATCAGCTTTTAGGCAGTTTTATTTTTTTTGAAAGTTGTACCCTATTGTAAGATGTTGTAAAAAAAGCTATGATGGAATGAAACAACTTTTTGTTCAAAAAGTGTTGTATTTTTTTTCTTAGCATCGCATCGCATCGTTTTGTACAAAAACAAGATTAAATGGAAATTGGGCACCGTGTATTGCCAAGTCAGGTAGTGAACCAACACAACAAACTAAACAACTCAACTTACTAAGAAACAACAAAACCTTAGCAAGTTTACAACTCGATAAGCAAAACACGACAATGTTGATTGAACAAAGAGTAATAACTTGATGCACAAAACTCGACAACTCGATAAACAAACTTAACAACTCGATAAGCAAAACTCAACAACAACTCGATAAGCAAACACATTTCTAACAAACTGGGCGACGGAATGTATCCGAAACAGAGGTAAACACAAACCTTCAACACTCCCAACGCAAGGAAAGGGTAGGAGCTCCCTTCTAGAGACTAGGAAAAGACCAAAGACCAACTTTCCTCCATGGCCGACCACCAGAGAAGGCTGGCCGACCAGGTTTCTACCTTGGAGACCAATGGGGTGGTCGACCGACCAGAAAAACTGGCTGGCCGACCAGAAAAACTGGTCGGCCGACCACTTGGCCCGGTGACCTCCAGATTTTGGACACATGTCCTCCAAACAGTGCCTTATCCTCTATAAAAGTTCCAGCTTCGTGGTTCTTTCATTCCATCTCAGTTTTGCATCAAAATGGAGGCATTTCTCATCCAAAATCTCACAGCTTGGATTGCTACCTTAGACGGTTCGGAAAAGTTGAACTTCCTGGGCTTTGGCATAAATGCACTATTCACGCTGAGTCACACTCCGCTACATCTTCCATTCCTTTATGCCGCAGCAAAGTTTTGGAATCCGATAACACATGTCTTTAGCTTTGGCGGGCAAGAGGTGTATCCTACCTTCGAAGATTTCCAAGCTTTGATGGAATCCAAGCGCAACGAAGAAATCTTGTCCCAACTTCGCTTTGGCCACGCCCAAGCCTTAGGGCGAATGTGTGGGCTCACTATGCACAACGCTCGATCTTTGATTTGTGACAGAATGTTGGATATTCCGAGTTTGATTTGTCGGTTTTTCGATGTCGGTGACCACGATGACCATCATTGGCAAGGCTTTCGGTGACAGGCCCTTTGTTTGTGCATGCTATCTCATTTCTTGCTTGCCTCAGGCTCCGGTGGATCTAGTGTCCAATTGATTGAGGTTGCCCAAGGCTTAAGGGAGGGCAAAAGCTGCATTGCCATGTCATTGGCCGAGACATTGATGGGCATGGATGCTTTTCATCGTCGAGAGACGACCAGATTTCCGGGGAGTCCACTACTGCTGCAGGTAATGTTTCCCACCCTATCTTACATAAATATTGCTCACATCACTCGGCCCTCAAGCTCGGTTTTTCTCACAAAGCCCTTTTCTAACTTTTCTCTCATCGTACATCTCTCTATTCTTTAATCTCTCATTTTTCATCCCTCCCCAGGTCTGGTTGATGGATAAGTTGCAGGTCGTGGACTCCTGCCCAGTATACTCAGCTCGCGGCTACTTCTTCTGACGTCGTCTAGTCAATGCCCTGGATGAGAGATAGTGGTTCGATTAGATGTGCAATTTGTCTGCAGACCGCATTGCTTGGCGCTGTCCTTGGCTCAATCTACCGGCAATGAGCTATAGCATTTCCCGGCAGCCTGGAATTCAGTTGATTGGCTTGACACACTGTGTGTTCTACTTTCCTTTCCGGTTCCAGCGCCAGTTCGGCCATGATCAGATCTGCCCGGCAGAGGGGATAGAGTATCCAGCTGCATTTCCGGTCCGAGGCACACAGCTAGGTCAGTATGCCACAGCATGGAGGACTAGAGAGCTCCTGTCCTCCGCTCCCACTTTCAGTTGCACTTTGTCTGACGAGTGCGTAGATTGGCTCAATGAAGAGGCACAGGTTGGGCCCAGCTTGGCATCAGAGGCTTCGACCAGCTCTGGGAGGGGACGCAGCAACATCTGACTATGCCCCGGATTTATTTGCTTTAATCAGAACTTTTAAATTTTCTTTATGAGTGTAATAAAAAGCAACTTCAATTTGTATTCAAGAGTAGAAGCACTCTGTAATGAAATCAATGAAATTGAAGGTTGTGGGTACTGAAAAGTTTCTGTTTGGTCCAAAAATGGTCTATGTCGTAAAAAGATTAATTTGAGCAAAATCAACTTTTATTAAAACTTTTCAAAACCATTTTCGATACGGATCAGAATTGGACACGCCTGAGATCTATCACTAAGATGCACAACCCCGGATCCCAGCAACTGGAAAGTTGCCCCTAGTCTGAATAGCACTGCAACGGAGATCACAACCGAAGCTCTTGAATGCTGAATAGACAAAGATGACCGAGATAATCAAATGGACAAAGTTGATCGGGGAAAAGTTTATGACTGGACTTCAGGATGATGTTGCCTACGTATCCCAAAGATGGGAATCAAGCCTTACGTAGTTCAGCTCAGGTTCACTCGTGTATTAACCCTCACCTTTTACCTCTAACTTTTGCCAAGGCTGCCCTTCGCGAGTTTTCAACCTAGCGAGCTCAGTTTTTATAATTTCAAAATTTTCATGCTCTAACTTTTGCCCAGGTCGCCCTTTCGGGTTTTCGGCCTAGCGAGCCTCTCAAGGGTAATATTTTTTCAACTTGTCCATGTTGATCGGCTGTGAGAACTCTAGTGTAATAACCCGACCCTCGTACATGTTTTTTGATATATTTTCAGACCCTATTTTGTGTTTTTGAATGGTTATTGTGAATTTCTATGAGAAATTGAGGTTAAGTAGGGGAACTCCATGTTTAGGGATGCCTATCTGTTTGACAAGAAAAGTATCTGCCACATCAATAAGTTAGAAGCAGAAATTGGGAGCCTTGAGGGCTTAATTATCTAAAATTGATTTTATATATGTGATCAGCATAATTTTTAGGTAATATTAAGCGTTTTTGTGAAATTTTAATTTCAGATGTTTAAACGATTGCTTTTCGTCTTTTTTCACTCTTCGTATATGTATGTCTATAAAAGCCTCTTTGAACTCAAGACTTAGGAACTTTTTTATAACATATTCCCTGGGAGAAAAGTGAAGAGAGGCTAAGAACAAGGAAGAGTTGAGAGAGATTGAAGCTAAGATAAGTTTAATTTCCCAAGTCCAATCCTCTTTCTCAATTTGAAATAGGAAGCTCTTAATGTTGTATAATCTAGAGTGGAATGAAAGTCTTGGAAGTGTGTGTGTTAAAGACTTGGTATGATGATCCTATCGTTTGTTTATTTTGAATCCAATTCAAGTGATCTAGAGAGAGCATCATCTTGTCTCTTTACTTATCAAATTGGTATTAATGCTTATGCCATGTTTTTGAATATCTATGTTATGTATATGTAAAGTTAAGAACCTCAAGAATGAGATTATGTTGATGAGCTTCAACTTTTGTTCAAACTACTTGAGTTGTGTTCATGGGTACAATTCAAGATTAGATTGTTGTATGTTGTACTTTGAATTATATGCTTTTTGAACCATGATTTAGCAATGAAAATATCCATCTTAGAGCCTTACAAACACTCCCAAAAGAATGAGGTTTGCTGCAATTTTTAGGCTGAAACAGGGCAATTGCCGCACGTGCGGGAGTCACTGCCACACGTGCGGCAAATGTTGAATTTTGAGGGTTTGGTTCTGCTTAAAAGGCACGTGCGGGGGAATTTTGCCGCACGTGCGGGGGAGTTTGCCGCACGTGCGGCCCATGCTGAAAAACATGGGTCGCTTCGTTTTGTGTGTAGGACCCTCTAATATTGTCGAAATATATATTTGATGCCTTTTCGATATGTATTAATTCCTTTGAAGTAAAGCGAAACAGGAAATAATTTGATATGAAAGCTGAACTGAATCATAAGTTTTGAATGTGTGCAGGGCACACCCCGGGAGGAACAAGCACGTCATCACAACACTGTGAGTAGTAATGCGCTTCACGTATAGCTAATGAATTAGCATTCTATTGACGCATGACTACTATGTATGTAACTGTATGAATGAAGTCAAGCATGAAACGTGAAGTCAAGCATGAAAAGAAATAAAGGAAAGAATGAAATACTTTCACATGACTCTAAGTGTTTGTAAGACTCGACGCCTATGGCCATTCCGTATTAGTTGTTATGATATGAAACAAAGTGCTACACGGAACTAAGTGCTACGAAGTGAGTCACCTCTAAAATCCGTGTGAGACACCTCTTGAGTTCATACAAGCATGTTCAAGGGCTTAATGCCAAATGATTCAAGGGCTTAATGCCAACTTATCCAAGGGCCTCGTGCCACTATGTACAAGGGCTTAATGCCAACTTATCCAAGGGCCTCGTGCCACTATGTTCAAGGGCTTAAAGACACCATGTTTAAGGGCTTTCTGGCACTACCTTTAAAGTCTTATAGCCATCATGTCTCAAAATACTATGTTTCAAGCCATTACGTTTCAAGAATGGGCCTAAGGCCGTTATGAAATTAGTACAGAATTAGACTAACTATGTGTGCATCTTCTTACGCTTTGATATATTATATTTCAAGTTAAGCATCGTTTTATTTAAGTATTGCTATTCACTGAGCCTGGCTTACTCTGTGTTATGTCTGTTTCTGTAGGTAACCAACCAGGTGGTCGGTCCTAGCCATGACACTCGTTTTCTTTTGTCAACCTTCATCTGTCCAGGCATTCTACAAGGCTACTTATTTTGTGAAGTTCGTTAGGATGATTGGCCTACTTTTTGATTGCCTATCTATGGTTGAATGTATACAACTTCAATGGTTTTTGTATATGCCTAATTATAGGGCTGGGACTGTATATGTGTTTGTATATAACCGATGCTCCATGATATAGTTTGGGACTTTATCTATCTACTATGATGCATGTGTTGTATGAGATCCTGGCATGTAGAAGTAGCTCAATGGAGTTTATATGTATCATTATTTTCATATTAGGTGCTTCCGATAAGGCCCCGTATGTTATGTACATCAAGTTAAATTTTCGTTTTTGAACGGGTCATGCCCAAACTTTTAGGGGCAGATTTGAGGGCGTCACAAGTGGTATCAGAGCATGAGTTGCTATCCCACACACGGATTCATTGAGCTTTAGTGTGTCTAGAAAAGATTTAGGCATCATGCATGACACCTTGAAAGTATAGAAGAGATCGATGGCAACGTTATATGAACTCTGGTAATGCTAACAATTTGAAATTATGTCTATTGTATATAATTGATTGTTGTGTAGGCTATGGTGAGGACAAGGAAAAAAGATGCGGAAGATGCTACTTCTGCACGGTTGGATAGGATGGAAAGAATGATTATGGAAATGGCGGAAACCCTACGGCAACAACAGCAACAGCCTCAACAACAACCGCCACCGCCACTGGTACCTCCACCGACAGTACAAGATTTCCATGTTGAAGACCGGACCATTACCCTTACTAAGGAGTTCAAAAAGATGAAACCGCCATCCTTCAAGGGGGGAAAAGAACCAATGAAAGCTGAGGCGTGGGTGTTAGGGATAGAGAAATTATTTGAAGTTTTTCCTTGCACCGAAGCTCAAGAGGTGCAACTGGCTGCCTTTACTCTTGAAGATGAGGCATGGAGATGGTGGATGCTTACGAGAACTATACATCAAGGATTGACATGGGACAGGTTCTTGGAATTGCTTTATGATAAATATTTCCCTCAAAGTATGCGAGATAAGAAGGTGACTGAATTTGAAACTCTCAGACAAAGGAACAAGACTGTTGCTGAATATGAAGCTCAATTTGCGGAGCTAGCCCGGTTCGCACCTCATATGGTAGACACGGATTATAAGAAAGCACGAAAATTTGAAGGGGGATTACGAGGTGTTATTTTGGACCGAGTCAATAAGTTGAAGTTGCCTACCTATGTAGATGTGTTAGAGAGGGCCGTCATAGCGGAAGGAAATATTGCTGCACAAAATCGAATTTCTGAATGGAAGGGGAAAAGACAAAACAACCAATGGTCAAAGGGGTCAACTACTCCACCAAACAAGAAGCAAAATTCTAGGACTTCAAATGCGTCTACCCCTAGCCAGGATCCAATTCCCATATGTGTAGAGTGTGGAAAGAAGCATCGTGGAATATGCTACCGGAAGTCTGGAGCCTGCTTTCAGTGTGGGAAAACGGGTCATGTGATAAGGGATTGCCCTTAGAGGAAGCAGCAACAAAATGGCAACAGGACTACTACCAGTTTAGTGGGGTCTACACGAAATACCAACACCAAGGCACCGGCCAAACTGACTAACAATAAAGATATCGCGAGAGAAGGCAGGGTGTTTGCATTAGTTCCAGGTGATGTACAGAATGCGGCAACGGTGGTGTCAGGTATATTTATGGTTCACGGTCATTCTGCTTGTGTATTATTTGATTCTGGCTCTACCCATTCTTTTGTGTCAAAACTATTTGCTCCTAATTTAGATAAATCTAAGGAGGTATTATCCTATATGCTATGTGTATCCTCACCTTTGCGGGATTCTATGATTTGTACCTCTATATATGTCGCTTGTGAACTCCACCTTGGGGATATTCGGGTATGTGCTAACCTGTTACCTCTCGACATGACGTATTTTTATATTGTTTTGGGAATGGATTGGTTGAGTGAATATGGTGCAACTATAGACTGTTTGACTAAGCAAATTAGTTTTCACCCTCCGGGTCAATCAGAATTTATGTTTCAAGATCAGGAAGTAACTTCTCCACTTTATTTGATCTCGGTAGCAAAGGCTTGTAAATTAATTCAGAAAGAGTGTAGAGGTATTTATGCAGCGTTTTGGAGGAGCAAGTGGGGAGCAAGAATATCGACATGATCCCAGTCGTCTGTGAATTTTCGGATGTTTTTCCAGAGGAGTTACCAGGGCAGTTAATAGACCGTGAAATTGAATTTACAATTGACGTAGCACCGGGAACGCAACCCATTTCTAAGACTCCCTATAGAATGTCACCAGTTGAGATGAAGGAATTAAAATTTCAGTTGCAAGATTTACTGGACAAAGGATTCATCTTTCCAAGTGTGTCTCTGTGGGGTGCACCAGTTTTGTTTGTGAAAAAGAAGGATGGAACACTCCGGCTTTGTATCGATTACAGATAACTTAATAAGGTAACAATCAAGAATAAGTACCCGTTGCCAAGGATCGATGATTTATTTGACCAGCTTCAAGGGGCACAAGTCTTTTCCAAAATCGATTTACGGCCCGGATACCATCAATTAAAGGTCAAAGCTGATGATGTCGAGAAGACCGCTTTTCGAACCCAATATGGCCATTATGAATTTCTGGTTATGCCCTTTGGAGTGACTAACGCCCCAGCAGCCTTTATGGATTTGATGGACCTTGTCTTTAAGCCCTATTTGGATGAATTTGTGGTGGTCTTTATTGATGATATTCTCATTTATTCGAAGAATGTAGAAGCTCACGAGAATCATCTTCGCTTGATCCTCCGAACCCTTCGGGAAAAGAAACTGTATGCAAAGTTGAAGAAATGTGAATTCTGGCTAGTAAAGGTGGCATTTCTGGGGCATGTTATCACAAAGGATGGAGTTTCTATTGATCCACACAAGATTGAGGTGATTGTAAATTGGCCAACTCCCACTAATGTGACTGAAGTACATAGTTTTATGGGGTTAGCCGGATACTACAGACGGTTTGTTCAAGATTTTTCCAAAATTGCGGTACCGCTTACCCAACTGACCCGAAAGGGAGTTGCATTTGAATGGTCAGAAGAGCGGGAATCTGCTTTCCAGGAATTGAAGACAAATTTGACAACAGCACCAGTTTTGGCCTTACCATGCGGTACTGAAGGATTTGTAATCTATAGTGATGCTTCACACAAAGGGCTTGGTTGTGTACTTATGCAAAATGGAAGAGTAATCGCTTATGCTTATCGACAGTTGAAACCCCACGAGAAAAATTATCCCACGCATGATCTTGAGCTAGTAGCAGTAGTCTTTGCTTTGAAGATATGGAGACACTATTTGTATGGCACTACTTGGGAAGTATACACCGACCATAAGAGTCTCAAGTATATTTTTACTCAGAAAGAGTTGAATATGCAGCAGTGATGGTGGTTGGAACTTATTAACGATTGTGATTGGTAGATCCATTACCATCTTGGCAAAGCCAACACAGTTGCGGATGCACTTAGTCGAAAAAGTATGGGGACTCTAACAAATTTTGTTACCGGGCAAAAGAAATTAGCAGATGAAATGGCTAAAATGGAAGTGGACGTTGTATTACATGGGCAAGAAGCTTTAATGGCAGTGGTGATGGCCCAACCAACCTTACTTGAGGAAATTAAATTGCATCAGATGGAAGATGAAACTCTAAGGAAGATATGTGATGAGTTAAGAACCAAGTCGAAACCGGGATTTAGTTTGGTAGATTCGGTGCTCAAATTTCAAAACCGAGTATGTGTTTCCAATGTGTTAAATCTTAAGCAAAAACTAATGGAAGAAGCGCATACCTCAAGATTTTCAATGCATCCAGGGAGTACCAAAATGTCTCGAGATTTAAAACAAAATTTTTGGTGGCCAAGTATGAAAAAGGAGATCGCGGAGTTCGTCTCTAAATGTTTGCAATGCCAACAAGTAAAAGCGGAGCATCAAAGGCCAGCAGGGTTATTACAGCGCCTTCCAATTCCAGAGTGGAAGTGGGAACATTTGACCATGGATTTCGTTGTGCGGTTACCACGGACTCCTTGAGGTATGAATTTAATATGGGTCATTGTAGACCGATTAACTAAGTTTGCCCACTTCCTACCCGTGAAGACTCCGTGAAAACTCAATATAATGCAGATAAATTGGCAGTGCTATATTTGAATGAAATTGTAAGGCTTCATTGTGTTCCAATCTCAATTGTATCACACAGGGATCCGAAGTTTGTTTCCAGATTTTGGCAAAGTTTACAAGAAGCCATGGGTACAGAATTAAAGTACAACACAACTTTCCATCCTCAGACTGACGGTCAATCCGAGAGGACCATACAAACGTTGGAAGATATGCTCTGAATGTGTGTTTTAGATTTTCAAGAAAGTTGGGAAACGCATCTACCGTTGGTAGAGTTCGCATACAACAATAGTTACCACTCAAGTATTGAAATGGCACCCTATGAAGCTCTTTATGGAAGACCGTGTCATTCTCCCGTGTGTTGGGCTGAAGTTGGGGAGAAATCCTTACTCGGACCTGAAATTGTTCAGTTGACAACTGAAAAGGTTAAACTTATTCGGGAAATATTGAAAACTGCACAAAGTAGACATAAGAGTTATGCGGATAACCGATGGAGGGATTTGGAATTTGAAGTGGATGGTCTTGTCTTTGTGAAGGTCACTCCGATGAAAGGACATCCAAGATTTGAAAAAACAGGTAAGTTAACACCCCGTTATGTTGGTCCCTTCCAAATTCTGGAAAGAGTGGGTCCGGTAGCTTACCGGGTTGCCGTTCCACCACATATGGGTCAAGTACATAATGTGTTTCATGTCCCTATGCTTCGAGGGTATCTTGCGGACCCGTCTCATGTTATTGATTATCACCAAATTGAGCTAGATGACAAGTTAACTTATGAGGAAAAACCAATTCGAATTCTGGATCGGCAAGTGAAACAATTGCGAAATCGAGAAATTCCAATGGTAAAAATGGAATGGCAAGAACATTACGGAACCGACGCAACTTGGGAAAGAGAGGAGGAAATGCGACACCAGTATCCGCATTTGTTTCTACCCTAAGGTAAAACAAGTTTGAGGGACCAAACTTATTTAAGGGGGGGAGAGTGTAATAACCCGACCCTCGTACATGTTTTCTGATATATTTTTAGACCCTATTTTGTGTTTTTGAATGGTTATTGTGAATTTCTATGAGAAACTAAGGTTAAGTAGGGGAACTCCTTGTTTAGGGATGCCTATCTATTTGACAAGAAAAGTATTTGTCACATCTATAAGTCAGAAGCAGAAATTGGGAGCCTTGGGGGCTTAATTATCTGAAATTGATTTTATATATGTGATCTGCATAATTTTTAGGTAATATTAAGCGTTTCTATGAAATTTCAATTTCAGATGTTTAAACGATTGATTTTCGTCTTTATTCACTCTTGGTATATGTATGTCTATAAAAGCCTCTGTGAACTCAAGACTTAGGAACTTTCTTATAACATATTCCCTGGGAGAAAAGTGAAGAGAGGCTAAGAACAAGGAAGAGTTGAGAGAGATTGAAGCTAAGGTAAGTTTAATTTCCCAAGTCCAATCTTTGTTCTCAATTTGAAATAGGAAGCTCTTAATGTTGTATAATCTAGAGTGGAATGAAAGTCTTGGATGTGTGTGTGTTAAAGACTTGGTATGATAATCCTATCATTTGTGTATTTTGAATCCAATTCAAGTGATCTAGTGAGAGCATCATCTTGTCTCTTTATTTATCAAATTGGTATTCATGCTTATGCCATGTTTTTGTATATCTATGTTATGTATATGTAAAGTTAAGAGCCTCAAGAATGAGATTATGTTGATGAGCTTCAACTTTTGTTCAAACTAATTGAGTTGTGTTCATGGGTATAATTCAAGATTAGATTGTTATATGTTGTACTTTGTATTATATGCTTTTTGAACCATGATTTAGCAATGAAAAGATCCATCTTAGAGCCTTACAAACACTCCCAAAAGAATGAGGTTTGTTGCAAATTTCGGGCTGAAACAGTGTGCGGGAGTCACTGCCGCACGTGCGGCAAATGCTGAATTTTGAGGGTTTGGTTCTGCTTAAAAAGCACGTGCGGGGGAATTATGCAATACGTGCGGCCCATGCTGAAAAACATGGGTTGCTCCATTTTGCGTGTAGGTCTCTCTAACATTGTCGAAATATATATTTGATGCCTTTTCGATATGTATTAATTCATTTGAAGTAAAGCGAAACAGGAAGTAATTTGATATGAAAGCTGAACTAAATTGTAAGTTTTGAATGTGTGCAGGGTACACCCAGGGAGCAACAAGCACGTCATCACAACACTGTGAGTAGTAGTACACTTCACGTATAGCTAATGAATTAGCATTCTATTAACGCATGACTATTATATATGTAACTGTATGAATGAAGTCAAGCATGAAAAGTGAAGTCAAGCATGAAAAGAAATAAAGGAAAGAATGAAATACTTTCACATGACTCTAAGTGTTTGTAAGACTCGAGGCCTATGGCCATTCCGTATAAGTTGTTATGATATGAAACAAAGTGCTACACGGAACTAAGTGCTACGAAGTGAGTCACCTTGTAGGCACCCCATTTTTGACCATCCTCAAGACTTGGACGTCACCATTGGAACACTTGGTGATTATCCTTGTTTGTGTTCATCTTGAGTTCCCGGAGGTCTCGGTTGCGCGCCTTGCCTCAGGATCTCTCGACTCGACCGTGTTGTGTTTGGTTTTGCACCAAACACTTGTGTTTTGCCTTGGAGGGGCAGGGAATGCCTTGTGAGGCATCCCCACACATCACCGGCCATGGCTTGAGGCCACCGGCCAGTAATTTTATGCCATCGGCAATGTATATTGCCGGTCGGCACTCTTTGTTGCCGGTCGGCCATTTATTTTGCCAAAATGGCAATTTTGAATGGCCGATCACTGTTCATCTACTTTTAGTAGATATTTTGTGCCAGCTGTGATAGCTGGCACCCACTCTGCTCCCCTCCATACACGTGTATGGAGGGATTTCCCTCTTGGATGGCTTGTTTTGAAAGCCTTACAAGAGGGAGTTGCCTATAAGAAGAGGCTTCCTCTCTTGGCATTAGGGTTACAAAATTTTCAGAGGGAGCTCTGGATTAGGGTTAGGGTTGATACATATTTCCTATCTCTATATCTCTCTCTTGTGTGTGTCTAGTGTGTGTTTGTCCATACTATTGCACACAAACACATAGTGTTACACCTTCTCTTGGTTGTTGAGGGACCAGAGGGTTGTTCTTAGTGTTCTTGACTGGATTTGAGCTCAAGGAGGCAACAAGATCATCATTTGTAAAGGAGGACTTCAAGGGTAAGAAATTAGTCCCTTTTTACCCCATTTTTGCACACTACTTTTACCTATCTTGCAACTGTTTTTTGGCTTTGCATATAATACATAAAAGTTCTGTTTTTAAGGCCTCTAAATAGTTTATTAAGAGTGTTTTAATCTTTGGGGTTGTTTGACCCCTCTTAAGCCTTGTTTGGCCCCTGTTTTGTGCTATTTTGTGTGAGCTCCGGGACTTTGGTGTTTGGGCCTCCTCACCACTAAAATCTTGAGGGATTTCAGTGGTAAGGATGGTGCCTTGAGGTCCCAAGAAGGAGAGGGCCACCCCCTCTCCTTGTTGTCCTTGAAAAGGACCATTTTTGCCTCTTGAGGGAGCACCTAGCTTAGGCTCTTGTTGACCATGCCTTAGCTATTATTTATGCTTATTTTGCCATGAAATAGCATTTTTTAAGTTGGTTTTGGTACACCATGCTTGCTTAGCATACATGGCTTGTAATGCCATTTTGTTGCCTTAACATGCCTTAGGTTGTAAACCATTGTTCTAGCATGTTTTAGGCTTGGCTTTGTGAAGCTTTTCATGTTTATTTTGCCATGATTAAGGTCTATCCTTAGTTGTTTTGGTCGACTTTGGCATGCATTGTATAGCCCCTTTGCATTTTTGGCTTGTTGGCCTTAAGGGTGTGAGTGTATAGCATGCATTAATTGCTTTGATTTAGTGGGTTGGGACCATTTTCCATGTCATTTCAGTCCACTTAGTATGCTTGTATGTTTGCATTTCATGGTCCCTTTGATGTGTCAAGGGCTTGTGTTGCATGCTCCATGTTTTGGTCATTGTGCATGCTTTTGAATTCAAGTCATTTTGATGCCATCTAAGTAATCTTTTGCGCTTTATTTTATGTGCTAAAACTTTGTTTTGGGTCATTGAATTCATGCCATGTTTGGTCTTGTTAAGTGTGGTTCAATACCCCTTTAGCTTGCTTTGAATCTTGGACTTTGCTTGCATACCTTGATTGCATTGTTTGGGTTGGTTTGGCACCATGTTCTTGCATGATTTTCAAAGCTTAATTTAAATGCTAATTGTCCATGTTATGCCTCTTTCAAGTGTGCTTGAGAGTTGCCCTTTTGTGCTTAAATATTAGCCCTTTGACATGTTCATGTGTGTGCGTGTGTTTGCCTCCATGTTTGAGCACCTTGGCCACTGATTTAGGCTTGTTTAAGAATTGCCTAAGCAAGTTTAAGTCCATCTCTTTTGCTTGTTTGCATGCTCACCTCGCATGGTTGCCTGCATACTTGCATGTACACATTGCATTGCCATGTTGCATCCTTAGCTCGCATGCCTAGGTTGCATTGCATTGTGCATGCATTGCCTCACCTCTTGATGTGAGTCATGATAGAGGTAGAAGCCCCTTGGTTTGACTATGTGCATTGCATTACATTTGAAATAAAAAATGCACAACTTGGTCTCTTGGGCTATCACGCATTGAAATGCGCGCTTGATGGTCTGAGAACCAAGGACCATGTCCCTTTGAATCATAAACATGATAAGGGATATGGTCAGTGCATACATTGCTTGAAATGCAATGCCATACTGTGCCTTGCCCTTTGCTGCTGTCAATTGCAGATTCTGCAGACATTCTTGGCTGATCGGCAGTGTTCAGTGCCGACCGACCATAAATCCGTGGCTGATAGCTTCATCAACAGCCGATGATCACATCTTACTGTCGGTGGCCATTCTCCGCAGCCGGTGGTGTCTCCCAATGTCCAGGGAAGCAATTCTGAGACTTTGGCAGTTTTCAAAGGGGCAGAGCAGGGAAAACAGAGGCAGCCTACGCATGGCAGTGGAATTCCGAGCAAGACCCGAGCACGCGTGCTTTGAGCCCTCTTCCCGTGGCCCTTTTTCTTGCTTTCTTAAATTAATTAATTTGTTAATTTAGTCGGTCTGTAATAATTAATTAGCTAGGATAGTTAATTCATTATTCGAATTGTATTATTCTTTTGGTCCCTCCGAGCGAGGGCGAATCTGTAATAAGTGTGGGTGAGTGTGTGCATGTCTTCCAACCCCCACTTCTTTCTCCCTTTTACTTACCTGCTTTAATGGTTAGTAATAGGTCATGGTTAATTTAGCATACCTTATGCTATGCATGCATGCATCATTCATCAGTATTGCATGCACTGGGCTCGGCGCATCATGCTAACTGCATTAGTATTTCAAATCTAACTTGAATACATGCTACTTGTGCATTTTCACATGTCATTCATAGACTAGCCGAGCATACTCTAGTGACATTCCGTATGCGTGGCATTAGACATTTAAACATGGACTTGGATCATGCATTGATTGCTAACGAGTTCTTTGTTTTGGCACGGAGTACGATTTAAGTATTTATACTTTAGCATCCTTGCATGCATGTGAGTGTTACCATGATAGCATGATTACCATGAGGCTAGCTGCTTATGTGAAATAACTGCTTGAATGCCTGTGGGTGAAGGTTGGATTGTCTGAGTTGGAATAGCTCATTGAAATCTGTGTTTTAGCCTACTTGCGAGTAGCAAATTCCAAAATATTTTTCCAAAACAAACGGATATGTAATGTTTATTCCCAAATTAGGCAATCTAGTCTATACTTTTGTGCTGTGGGCATAACATAGTAATTCTAGGCTAATAATCGGGATAAGAACACATAACGTTTTCAAAATTGGATATCATGGTTAGTAGAGGTCGATCTTCGGATCGGGCAAGAGGGGGTGCTCATAGCTGACCTTCCCCAATCGTACCCAAGTTCCCGAGCCGAGGCAACTTTGGTGATGACGGACACGTGGCCTTTGGCACCGAGTCAGGGTTTCCTAAATTCCCCAAAATAAAATATTTAGGTGGCGACTCTGTATCTGGCAAAGCAATCCATGTTTGGCACTTCTTTCAAAAATCCGTTTTTCTAAAAATAATTTGCCGGATTTGGACTCTTTTGTTCAGATTAAGAACCGTGACACAAAATTGAGCCCAAACTGTAACACGAGGGCCTCACGCGGGCTCGTCTACAGTTTCTGGCAACTCTGCTGGGGAGTTTGGAGAGCTTGACTCGAACTCATGATATCCTGTTTTGATTTCGCTTATGTGTTTCTTTGCATTGCATGTGCATTGGTGCGCCTAGGACACCATGTTTGGCATTTGCTATTCCTGAACGGTTTTCCGGAGGCTTGTCTTGTCAAGGCATGACTATAAGGCTGATCGGTTATGGGCTCTGACAGCATCGGAACACAAACCCCAGTTTTACTGGGGCACCCTTTTTTGACCATTCGACCTAGTGCATATCGAAATCCATAGTGACCATTCCAAATTAGGACAGGTTTCTTACCCGATGTTAGGTTGTTTGAAAATCGATGTGTGCATAGTGAAACCCTAGCTCCTGACAAAAATAGGACAGGGAAACCCTACCCCAACTTAGGGGTGTTTTGGCTCTCTTTATTTGCTATGTGCTTTTAGAGTGCATCTCTACAGGAACGTACATATCAGTTTGCAAGTTTGAGTATCAGGCCCGAGGGCACCAGTATCAGTGATGTTGAGAAATCAGCTATCTGCGAGTATCAAGTTCAGTTTTGGGAACAGTGATTCTGGGAAACAGTGATCAGTAGTAGAGTGCAGTTGTTCGGCTACACCTGTGATTGATCTATTTGGGCTGAAATGCTGTTTGTTTTTCCTTTCAGTTCAGAGTGTCCAGAGATTTGATACAGAATAGCTAGTGTTCCCCCTTGCTGAGGCAGGACTTATGATGACGCAGAATTCAGAAGAGATTGTGGTTATGACAGCTACGCTAGATCAAGGGATCACCCTGCGGGATGAAACCAATGTTGATGTATCGCATCCGCCTAGGTCGCCTGTCGTGCACCCGGTCTGGACCCCCCAATTGGCTCGCGAGCCCACTACATTCGAGCTGATGGGAATGATTAGTGACCTCCAGAGATCCGTGGCCGATCTGGCCTATGGAATGTCGGCTTCGCCGCCAGCGGCACCGTATGCCGGGAATTTCATACCACAGGAGCCCCCGCTACTGGGGTGGATTGTGATAGAGCTCAGCCAACCAATGGTTGCTTCCAGCTACAGCAATGACGTGTCAGCAACAACCGGGCTTCGCTCTGATGTAGCAACCCAAACCCTTGATCAGGCCGAGGCCAGAGGCAAGAACAAAATGAAGGCAGATGCCGATCTCATTGAACAACTGCTGCGGGCAGTCGAGGCTTTGAAAGCCGGGGGGATGAGCAAGCAACAGATATCCACAGTTGTGGCAAAAATTGTGGAGGATGCTTTCCCCACTCCACCTGAGGGAAGTTCAAGTCAGTCAGAAAATCGGGATAGCCCCCATCATGCCAGAATAGTTCCTCCTATTCCCAACCCTGCACCTGGGAAA
The DNA here is from genome assembly GCF_055761805.1 of Camellia sinensis. Classification (NCBI taxonomy): domain Eukaryota; kingdom Viridiplantae; phylum Streptophyta; class Magnoliopsida; order Ericales; family Theaceae; genus Camellia; species Camellia sinensis. The sequence continues at coordinate 114,139,977 of NC_138969.1, read as the reverse complement.
GATCAGAAAACCAAGGAAGTGCCTGCCGACCCTTTTGCTAGTGCGTCTAGTAAGAATACTCAAACTTCAAAGTACCTACCCTGAGGGCGCAAGATCTTTCATGCTCTCTACATGCCTCTGTCTAAGGCACTTCAGATTCTTGCCGAAAGGAGGCACCTCAAACCCCTTGAACCTCGGCCTCACCCGAAGAATCTCCCTCTCACACATGATGCTACTTTGTAGTGCGCGTACCACCAACAGACCAGTCACGCCACCGACAACTGTTTCCGCCTTCGCCATGAAGTGCAGGATCTGATCGATAATGAGGTCATTCTTCCACCTACCTCAGCAAAGTCTGTTACCACCGAGTTGTTGGAATTTGTGGATGTTGCGAGTATGTGATCAGGGATTGGACCACCTGCGGGCGGCGCTCGGTGTATTTCAGATGTGGCATCTGGCACGCACTTTTTGAGCATTTGTAAATCCAATTTTGTAACTTTTGGCTTGGGTTTTGAGTCAGTTCTCTATTTTGTTTTTGAGTCTGCCTCTTTGCTTTGAGTCAGTCTTTTTGTTTTTGGGTCTGTCTTGTGGTACCGAGTCAGTCCCGTTGTATAGGATGTCAGGTGATTCTACGGTTGTTGCCTTGAACACCGTTTTGGTTTTGTAAATACCCTTTTGTTTTGAGTCTGTCTCTGTTGTGGAGCCAGTTACAATCAGGGAATTTGAATGGAGCAACTGAGGCCACCATGTTTCCATGCTTATTGCTAATTTTGGGCTAGTTGTGCCAAAGGATTTGAATCGAACCGCCATGCATTCCACCTGTTCTCTTGTGCCCTGAAAATCATTGCATTGACCTATGTTTTTTAAAACCTCTTTAACACTGTGGTGAAAACAAAGAGGAAGGGATTCCTCAAGTTTTGCAAACCTTTGATCAATTTGAGAAAAGGAGAGGCATGCTAAGCCTTTAATGAATGAAACCATGCTTGTTAGCGTGAGTACTGAGAAGGACCCTGGCTTGATCCAGATTGGTTCCACACTATCTTCGGCGCGAGCGATTTGTCGCTTTCTTAAAAACTTTCAAAAACAAATGTTTTGCGCGGCCCTGTGAAGACCTGTGTAGAATCGCTCTTGAGATTGTGCAGCCTAGGATCGCTCTCAGCCTCAAGATTAGACCTGTTTGTTTTGAACCTCGAACTCATTCGGAACATTCAACGGTCAACTGTCAGAGGAGGCCCGTGTGGCCAGTTTTGAAGCAGCCCTCGAACAAGAGGCACCAAAGTTGAATCAAAAAGATTAGATCTCACCAGAAGAAGCTCGTGGAGCAGCCATGATGGATTCTTCTGCAAATCATTGCAACAGCCATTCTCCTAGATACAGAGAGGCTTCAACTTCAAAAACCATTTGGCATGGACTTGTTACACTTTTACCCTTTGAGAGGCTCGCAGGGCCGAAAACCCGGAAGGGCAACCCAGGCAAAAGTTAGAGCAAGAGAAAAATAGAAAAAATGCAAAAAAAAAAAGAGAAGAAATAAAATAAAAAAAAAAAGAAAGAAAAAAAGAGAATAAAAAGATACAAAAGATAAAGAAAAAAAAAAGAAGAAAAAAAAGAAAATGAAAAGAAGCTCACAAGGTCGAAAACCCGCATCGGGCACCTTGGCAAAAGTTAGAGCCTGAAAAGTGAAGGTTAAAATACCCGAGTGTACCTTAACCGGAACTACGTAAGGCTTGATTCCCATGTTTGGGATACATAGGTAACTTCATTCCGAAGTCCAGCCCTCAACGCTTTCATAGAGCCTCAGTCCATGTAATGGTTTTGATTATTCTTGCCCTCCCCGAATCCGATAGTTCGGTTGTGACAACCGGATACATAGGCAACTTCGTCCTGAAGTCCAGCCCTCAACACCTTCAAAGTGACTGTGTCCATATATTGGTTTTGACCATCTCTGTCTTCTCAGCATCCGAGAGTTCATTTGCAATCATCACTGACGAAGACTGTCTACCAAATGCTGCGGCGTCATCTAGACAAGGGGCAACTTTCCGTTGCCATGATGTCGCCGTTCAAACTAGGGGCAACTTTCCGTTGCCATCCACCCCTTCCAAGCCAGGGGCAATTTTCCATTGCCTCCGATCCGTGGTTGTGCATCTCGAGAATGAGTTCTGCGCTCGTTGGGCGGCGGCCGTTTACAAAAATAGTTTTTGAGAATTTTTAGTGAGGTTGACCATTTTCTCGAAAATTATTTCATTTTCCAAAACTGGACCATTTTCTTGGACCCAAAAAGGAAAATTTTCAGTGCTTATAGTCTGACTTGCATGGTTTTCAAATAAAAAATCGAACAAGTGTGTTAATCTGACTCTCATTCTGGTCAAAATTGTTTTAGTAGAAAACCAAAACAAAAAAATGGTCAAAATGGTGAACTATGGGCACGGTTGAGTCAGGCTTCTTGTCTTTCCCCCATCGCCAGCACACTTCCAGGAGGGCACTCTACCCACCAGAAGAAATAGCTGTGAGCTAACGGCGTTGGGCATGAACCTGCAACTTCCTATTCATTCATCAATCACCTTGGGGAGGGACGAAAAATGAGAGAATAAAGAATAAAGAGGTGTAAGTTGAGAGAAAAGTAAGAAAAAGGGTTTTGAGAGGAAAAAACCAAGCCTGAGGGCCGAGTGATATGAGAATCACAAATCAGAAAGGGTGGGAAATATACCCGGAGGAACTGGCTCCTCGAGATTTGAGGTCTTTTGTTGAACATGTCCGCGTGTCGTGTCTTTCGTTTTGTTCACCTCAACTTTTGTTTTGGGTCTTTTTCGAGCGTGTCTCGTTGTGTTTAGGTCGTGTACCCTTTTGTTTGAGTCCTTCCTGCTGTGTTCAGTTGTAGGCTCGATACCCCGGTTGAAAATCCTTTTTTATTTCAAAAATTGTTTATGCTTAGAGTGCTGTGCCAGTCTCTACATCTGTGCGAAGCAAAAGAAGAAGAAAAAAATTCGGGGCATCTGAGCGTGCTTCAACTTCAACTGGTTCCATCTTTGTGTTCCTTCTTGTCAGATTGGGCCGTTTGTTCAGGATTTGCTGTGTGCAGAATGAACTGAGTGTGGTGTTAGGGGCTGTATGCAGACTAATCCCCAACAGAGTATGGGTTGTGCGTTCAGTTCGAGATGTGTGTTGCTTGGGCTGTTTTGCTATGAGGCCGTTTGGTTATCTGATCATTACAGTACAAATGCTCGATTTTTCAGACAACAGGTCAATTCCATTCACATTAAGGTGTAACATGATGTGATGCGATGCAATATATGAGATATGTAAATGTAACACTTTTAAACAAAAAGTTTGTTCATTTCATTATCTTTTTCAAGTATATAGCTTTGAAAACAAAAATCTGCCTGCGGCAGTACAAGGTAATCTAACTACCAGCAAAGAGAAGGAAGAAAAAGAAAAAAAAAAGTACAAAAAAGAAGAAAAGCAGCAATCTGGATCATCATTAGTAGTCTCGGCCAGGGGATCTGTCCTCGCCCTCTTCCTGGACGAAGGTCCAGGGGCATCATCATCAGCATCGCCATCTGAGCCTGAGTCTGAGTCGTCTCCAGCCTCCTCAGATGACCCGGCCTCTGCCTCTGCCTCGGACTCATCATCATCATCATCGTCATCATCAAGGGTCGGCGCCCGAGAGCTACTCTCGACATGAACACGCCCCGCCCTGGTACGGGGACGTACAGCGTCTCCACGCCCTCCTCGAGCAGGAATAGAGGGCCCAGCTGGAGCGCCACCCACCGGAGGAATCTGGAAGGGAGGCTGAAAAGCACAAAAGGCAAATACATCAGAATACTGTGAGCAGTGTATCAGTACAAAATGCAGTGTATGAGTACAGTGTGTGAATGCCGTGAGCAGTTTATCAGTGCAGAATGCAGTGTATGAGTACAGTGTGTGAACGCTGTGAGCAGTTTATCAAGTGCAGAATGCAGTGTATAAATGCAGTGTATGCAGTGCATCAGATGCTGTGAGATCAGTATGTCAGGTGTTGTGTCGTGCATCAGATTACGCGAATCAATTTATGAATGGTTTGAGACCGTCGTTAGAAGGACATACTGGAATACTATAGAGGGCCAGGAGGTCGAAGGTCCGCTGTAGCATCCCCATCATGGAGGCATTCAACTCCAGGGACTGCCGGGTGTACTCGGAAGACGCCTGCAAAAGTATGAAAGGCATCAGTATTCTGCGGAATATCAAATAAACTGAAATGAAATGCCAATGTAAGATGCAAGATGAAGTAGTACATACCGGAGGTAAGTCATAGAACCTGACCAACTCATGGTCAGCCGGAGGAGGAGCAAAGGGAATCGGGTACGTCGTCCCACCCTGCCCTCGGCATGTCATCGTCGTGGGTAGCGTTGGCCAACTAACCCCCCGACCCCTCCGAGCTCCGCTCCAGCCACGGACACGAGCCGTCCTCGACGTCCCTGCCCCAGCTCCTGCTCTACCTACTGGCACCGCAAGTCCCCCTCTCTCAGCTCGGTGACCACTGCTCAAGGGTCGCATAATGTAGGTCCGGACGTACTCTGCGTAGTCGCCCTCACCTCTGTGACGCTCTGCACCGCAGCCGACGGTGTAGTCCCTCATGTGCTCAAAGGAGAACCCCTCTGTATGCCTCATATGTGTAGGAGGTGGACCTGGAACTATCTGCTCCGGTAAACCCAGGGGTGACGCAAGAAACGCTCGCACAGGTACCAAGCCCGACAGACCGGGCCCTCCAACAGAATCCGGCAACGGGCAGTCTCCTCTGCGCCCTCGTAGTGATCCCTCACCACGGCCGGCAACGGAGCCCAAGGCTGCCAGGTGATCTGAAAATGAAATACAGTTTGTTATCTACTGTTATTGAAAACATATAGTGCTAAGCGAAGCCTAAGAAAATTCTAAAGTTGAACATACCTTCGCAGCGGTGATGGTGTCGAAGTAGCGGCGGAAGAAAATAAAAGACTCCAGTGGTCTCCGCACGCATCGCACATCAAAGCGATGAGAAAAGGGGACGCCGAGTGGGGTCTCCACATCAGGTACTGGGGCAAGCCTGGGAAAGTAGGCATACACCCACAACTGCAGAACAGATATAAGTATGACTATCAAATAAAGCAAAATACAGAATAAAGCAGAAATGGCAGAGCCGTGTGTTGTACAGTGTATTGTACAGAGTATACAGTGTGTGCAGTATACAGGCAAAGTAAAGCAGAGTATATGTGTGCCGCGTGTGCAGTATATAGTTAGTGAGAGGCAGACCGTGGTGTGTGCAGTGTACAGAATATAGAAAACGTGAAGCAGAAGTGTAAAAGGGGAAGAAGATGTACCTCCCAAGCTCGCCAGTAGCCGCCGAGAAGCTGTCCGCTGAGGTAGGAAGAAGAGCTCATATAACCATACAATGTGGCCAAGCCTGCGCTACCCCAGTCATAACGGCGGATCCGCCTGACATCCACCAGTGCGCTCAACAGGCATAGAGGCACCGTGTTCGCCCGGACGGCGAAAAGGGTCGTCTCGAGCAGAAACATGATGAAACCCCGTGCATACTGATCCACCTCGTCCGGGGTCATCTGTGCCTCCTCCGCCAAGGCTGGCTGAATCTGAAAGTGGCTCTCGAACCACGAGTACCTGACAAACCCTGCCCGAGCAAGGGGTGGCTGAGTGCCGAGCAGGTACAGCTGGGCGGCGTCCCACTCATCCATATTGGTATCGAAGGGGATCGGATCACCCCCTACCCCGATGCCGGTGAGCATCGAGAAATCATAGGGAGTCATCGTCATGTCCCCCGCAGTAGAGAAAAGGAAGGTGTTGGTGGTATCCCACCACCTCTCCACTAAAGCAGCAAGCAAGGGCCTGCAGGTCGTAAGCCGGGAGAGCCCCCTGCAGAAGATGCCGAAACCGGCCTCATCGACGATATGGCGAACCGCGTCTGGCAGCTCTATGTACCAGTCCCTAGCAATGACGTTCCCATACTCGCAGATGGTATGGGAATCCCCCTGTAATCAAAAACAACAATTGCGAGGCAATATTCAAAACGCAGTTTTAAGAAACATACAGGTATACAGCATGTGTGCATGTTTTCAAATTCGAACAGACATCGGGTGCCGGTGTACTTATAGTGAACTACAACGTGTGATGTGTCAGCTTGTTTGAGTGGTTCAGGGCAAATACAGCGTGTGTGCATGTTTTCAGACTCAAGCAGATACCGGGTACTAGTGTATATGCAGTGAAATACAGTGTGTGCCGTGTGTTTGGGTGATTCAGGGTCAGTGCAGTGTGTGTGCACGTGTAAGTTTCAAAAGGATATCAGTTGTAAGTTTGTTTGCAATCAACTACAGTGTACAGTGTATCGGTGCATCCAGGCTAAGCAGTTAGAGAACAGAATCAACTAATGGCAGTTATGTTCTACATTGCGGAAAATAATAAAACAGAAGAAAGAATGTTACCTCGGAAGCGTCGCAGGACAGATGGGAGGTAGGCTCACGCAGGAGAAGGTCGGGTGCCACGCCCCTCTCGAAGCTCCGGAACTGGCATAGTCCATCGAGGAGCATCACATGAACCGCGGGCCTGTAGGTCTTCGGATCGAACGGCCGGATATGAAGTGGCAAGGGGTCGGCCTCGGGATCCATCTCGAGCTTTGGAGGGGTCCCGCCCTGTGGAAGATCGTCCGCCATCTCGAAGAGAATATGAAAATGGCCGGAAGACGAAAAACCGGGCGAGAATGTGAAGAGTCAACAAAAAGTCAACCCCGAGAGGGCCGGAAAAGGACAGAAAAGTCGAAGTGCGGAAAAGGCACAGATATTGAGAAAAACTCAAGGGAAACAAGCCGCGAGTGACGAAAATTGAAAAAACAACACCGAAATGAAATTTCAATCGGTTCAAAACGTTCGAAACGCAAGGGTGAACGCGAATCGAACGACGAAATAGAGCCAAAAACCAAGGAAAACGAGGAAATAAGGCTCGAAAAATATTTTAGAGAGAGAGAGGAGAAGATTTCGAGCAAGGAGAAGTAAAGAAAATTGGGCTAGAAGCCCTATTTTAAAAGGCCCGTAGCGAAATGCCAAAATTGCCCCGATACAGGGACTTTTTGCCGGTCGGCCACACTCTTTGCCCGTCGGCAAAATAGTTTGCCGATGGAAATTGTATAATGGCCGATGGACGGCCGGTGATGCATTTTGATGGCCGGTGGGTATCCGGTGGTCTCTTATAGTGGTTTTGGAGCCTCCTACATCCTTTTTTGGGTTATATGTGTGGTTCAGGGCCTTCATTGCTCAAGACAGTGCAAGAAACGTGCATCTCCGACGTTCAACCGACCTCCGTTTTGACCTCAGATCGTGTCTTCTGTGCGTGGCACTCGAATTCGTGCAAGGTGTATCCTTTCCGTATCCTTTTGGCTTTTACAAAACTCAAAAGTTGCCCCATGTGCATCACATGTCAATCGCACTGTCTTGTGCATTTCAAATCAATCGCATTGTCTTGTGCATTTCAAATCAATTGCACTGTCTTGTGCACTCGCGTTGTCTAACGTATCGCGCTGTTTTGCGCATCCCATTTCATTTTACATGCATTCCATCGCGCTATCTTGCGTATCACATTGTCTTGTGCACTCGCGTTGTCTAACGCATCGCGCTGTTTTGCGCATCTCATTGCATTTTGCATGCATTCCATCGCGCTATCTTGTGCATCGCACTGTCTTGTGCACTTGCGTTGGCTAACGCATCGCGCTGTTTTGCACATCTCATTGCATTTTACATGCATTCCATCGCGCTATCTTGCGCATCGTACTGTCTTGTGTACTCGCGTTGTCTAACGCATTGCGCTATCTTGCGCATCTCATTGCATTTTGCATGCATTCCATCGCGCTATCTTGCGCATCGCACTGTCTTGTCCACTCGCGTTGTCTAACGCATCGCGCTGTTTTGCGCATCTCATTGCATTTTTGCATGCATTCCATCGTGCTATCTTGCGCATCGCACTGTCTTGTGCACTCGCGTTGTCTAACGGATCGTGCTATCTTGCGCATCTCATTGCATTTTGCATGCATTCAATCGCGCTATTTTGCACATCTCATTGCATTTTGCATGCATTCAATCGCGCTATTTTGCGCATCACACCGTCTTGTACATACGACGGTCTAGGAGGCCCTAAATCCTCTGAAGGTGCAAGTCCTTCGGTGTTTGTCGTGCCCGAACGACTTTTGATAAGTGGCATTATACATGTATTTCAAGCGACTCGCGTCGTCGCATATTCAAGTTCATGTACATCTTAAAAGCCGCGCGTTGTCGCGCACTTCGAAATCATGCATCATCATGCATTTGCATTTCAAAAACAAAAACAAAACAAGAAATATAATTGCATTGTCATGCATCATCGTAAATAGTTGCATTGTCATGCACCATCGTAAATAGTTGCATTGTCATGCATCATTGTAATATAGTGTATATTGCATTGTAGCTTGCATGCATTCATTGCATCACTTCCATTTATGGCTTGCGCCTTTCCATGTTGAGCTTGGTCCGGTATGTGCCCATACTTCTCGTGTCGAAGCATAGTTCAGTGGACCGTTCTATGTTAGACGTGGCTTGTATGCGTACATGCTTTGCCTAGGCAAGATTTGGTTTGGCCCGTGTGCCAATATCCATTGCCATTTCCCCAACATTTTCATTATATATTACATTGTAGTGTAATTGTTGCATCCAGCATTAGGATCGTAGTCCTTTCCCCAGTGGGTCATTTCCCCACCTTTGTCATTACCCCCAATACTTGTTCTTGTGTCCGTCTACATTACTCATAGTTCTGTTGACCGTTCTATGGTAGACTGACTTGTTACCTCCATCAATCTATTTGACATAGGTGTGGTTTCGAACTGCTCATGATTGGATCATGATTCAATTGCATTGCATTTTCATTTGCATTGTTCATACATAGTTTTGTATATATTGCATATCATTTTGCATTCATTTTTGCGTTGTCATGCATGTTGCTAATAACATTGTACCTGTTAAGTTTGCTTTCTTTGCAGGCACGATATTATATGTACGGTTCATTTGAAGCTGGTGCAACCAGACGAGCCGCACAGGTATTATATCCTCCGAGTGAGACGTATCGAGAATTGCATAATTCTCTTACATCCTTTCTGCATTTGTAATGTAGTTGCATTGGTGTACGCTAGCTTAAAACTATCGCATGTGTGCTTCATTACAGCTTTCTTTGCCTGATCATAAGTTATATCCGACTCTATGCATTGTCTTGCATCTTGCCCCCGACTTCGGGCGCATATCTTGTTTGTCTTGCATGTTTGTCTAAGTCTTCGGCCTTGTCAAAAATGGGTCGTCTCTGGGCTTTGACATTCACTCCCTTTATTGTTATGACTTTCGAGTTCTGTCAAAGAGGGGCAACTGTAGGCACCCCATTTTTGACCGTCCTCAAGACTTGGACGTCACCATTGGAACACTTGGTGATTACCCTCGTTTGTGCTCGTCTTGAGTTCCCGGAGGTCTCGGTTGCGCTCCTTGCCTCAGGATCTCTCGACTTGACCGTGTTGTGTCTGGTTTTGCACCAAACACTTGTGTTTTGCCTTGGAGGGGCAGGGAATGCCTTGTGAGTCATCCCCAGACATCACCGGCCATGGCTTGAGGCCACCGGCCAGTAATTTTATGCCATCGGCAATGTATATTGCCGGTCGGCACTCTTTGTTGCCGGTCGGCCATTTATTTTGCCAAAATGGCAATTTTGAATGGCCGATCACTGTTCATCTACTTTTAGTAGATATTTTGTGCCAGCTGTGATAGCTGGCACCCACTCTGCTCCCCTCCATACACGTGTATGGAGGGATTTCCCTCTTGGATGGCTTGTTTTGAAAGCCTTACAAGAGGGAGTTGCCTATAAGAAGAGGCTTCCTCTCTTGGCATTAGGGTTACAAAATTTTCAGAGGGAGCTCTAGATTAGGGTTAGGGTTGATACATATTTCCTAACTCTATATCTCTCTCTTGTGTGTGTAGTGTGTGTTTGTCCATACTATTGCACACAAACACATAGTGTTTCACCTTCTCTTGGTTGTTGAGGGACCAGAGGGTTGTTCTTGGTGTTCTTGACTGGATTTGAGCTCAAGGAGGCAACAAGATCATCATTTGTGAAGGAGGACTTCAAGGGTAAGAAACTAGTCCCTTTTTACCCCATTTTTGCACACTACTTTTACCTATCTTGAAACTATTTTTTGGCTTTGCATATAATACATAAAAGTTCTGTTTTTAAGGCCTCTAAATAGTTTGTTAAGAGTGTTTTAAGCTTTGGGGTTGTTTGACCCCTCTTAAGCCTTGTTTGGCCCTTGTTTTGTGCTATTTTGTGTGAGCTCCGGGACTTTGGTGTTTGGGCCTCCTCACCACTGAAATCTTGAGGGATTTCAGTGGTAAGGATGGTGCCTTGAGGTCCCAAGACGAAGAGGGCCACCCCCTCTCCTTGTTGTCCTTGAAAAGGACCATTTTTGCCTCTTGAGGGAGCACTTAGCTTAGGATCTTGTTGACCATACCTTAGCTGTTATTTATGTTTATTTTGCCATAAAATAGCAATGTTTTAAGTTGGTTTTGGTACACCATTCTTGCTTAGCACACATGCCTTGTAATGCCATTTTGTTGCCTTAACATGCCTTAGGTTGTAAACCATTGTTCTAGCATGTTTTAGGCTTGGCTTTGTGAAGCTTTCATGTTTATTTTGCCATGATTAAGGTCTGTCCTTAGTTTTTTGGGTCGACTTTGGCATGCATTGTATAGCCCCTTTGCATTTTTGGCTTGTTGGCCTAAAGGGTGTGAGTGTATAGCATGCATTACTTGCTTTGATTTAGTGGGTTGGGACCATTTTCCATGTCATTTCAGTCCACTTAGTATGCTTGTATGCTTGCATTTCATGGTCCCTTTGATGTGTCAAGGGCTTGTGTTGCATGCTCCATGTTTTGGTCATTGTGCATGCTTTTGAATTCAAGTCATTTAGATGCCATCTAAGTAATCTTTTGGGCTTTGTTTTATGTGCTAAAACTCTGTTTTGGGTCATTGAATTCATGCCATGTTTGGTCTTGTTAAGTGTGGTTCAATACCCCTTTACCTTGCTTTGAATCTTGGACTTTGCTTGCATACCTTGATTGCATTGTTTGGGTTGGTTTGGCACCATGTTCTTGCATGATTTTCAAAGCTTAATTTACATGCTAATTGTCCATGTTATGCCTCTTTCAAGTGTGCTTGAGAGTTGCCCTTTTGTGCTTCAGTATTAGCCCTTTGACATGTTCATGTGTGTGCATGTGTTGGCCTCCATGTTTGAGCACTTTGGCCACTGATTTAGGCTTGTTTGAGAATTTGCTAATCATGTTTAAGTCCATCTCTTTGCTTGTTTGCATGCTCACCTCGCATGGTTGCTTGCATACTTGCATGTACACATTGCATTGCCATGTTGCATCCTTAGCTCGCATGCCTAGGTTGCATTGCATATGCATGCATTGCCTCACCTCTTGAAGTGAGTCATGATAGAGGTAGAAGCCCCTTGGTTTGACTATGTGCATTGCATTACATTTGAAATGAAAAATGCACAACTTGGTCTCTTGGGCTATCACGCAATGAAATGCGCACTTGATGGTCTGAGAACCAAGGGCCATGTCCCTTTGAGTCATAAACATGATAAGGGATATGGTCGGTGCATACATTGCTTGAAATGCAATGCCATGCTGTGCCTTGCCCTCTGCTGTTGTCAATTGCAGGTTCTGCAGACATTCTTGGCCGACTGGTAGTGTTCAGTGTTGATCGACCATAAATCCATGGCTGATAGCTTCATCAACAGCCGATGATCACATCTTACTGCCGGTGGCCATTCTCCTCAGCCGGTGGTGTCTCCCAATGTCCAGGGAAGCAATTCTGAGACTTTGGCAGTTTTCAGAGGGGCAGAGCAAGGAAACACAAAGGCAGCCTACGCATGGCAGTGGACTTCCGAGCAAGACCCGAGCACGTGTGCATTGAGCCCTCTTCCCGTGGCCCTTTTTCTTGCTTTCTTAAATTAATTAATTTGTTTAATTAATTTAGTCGGGCTGTAATAATTAATTAGCAAGGATAGTTAATTCATTATTCGAATTGTATTATTCTTTTGGTCTCTCCGAGCGAGGGCGAATCTGTAATAAGTGTGGGTGAGTGTGTGCATGTCTTCCAACCCCCACTTCTTTCTCCCTTTTACTTACCTGCTTTAATGGTTAGTAATAGGTCATGTTTAATTTAGTATACGTTATGGTATGCATGCGTGCATCATTCATCAGTATAGCATGCACCAGGCTCGGCGCATCATGCTAACCGCATTAGTATTTCAAATCTAACTTGAATACATGCTAGTGACATTCCGTATGCGTTGCATTAGACATTTAAACATGGACTTGGATCATGCATTGATTGCTAACGAGTTCTTTGTTTTGGCACGGAGTACGATGTAAGTATTTATGCTTTAGCATCCTTGCATGCGTGTGAGTGTTGCCATGATAGCATGATTACCATGAGGCTAGCTGCTTATGTGATATAACTGCTTGAATGCCTGTGGGTGAAGGTTGGATTGTCTGAGTTGGAATAGCTCATTGAAATCCGTGTTTTAGCCTACTTGCGAGTAGCAAATTCCAAAATATTTTTTCAAAACAAACGGATATGCAATGCTTATTCCCAAATTAGGCAATCTAGTCTATACTTTTGTGCTGTGCGCATAACATAGTAATTCTAGGCTAATAATCGGGATAAGAACAGATAACGTTTTCAAAATTGGATATCATGGTTAGTAGAGGCCGATCTTCGGATCGGGCGAGAGGGGGTGCTCATAGCTGACCTTCCCCAATCGTACCCAAGTTCCCGAGCCGAGGCAACTTTGGTGATGACGGACACGTGGCCTTTGGCACCGAGTCAGGGTTTCCTAAATTCCCCCAAAATAAAATATTTAGGTGGCTACTCTGTATCTGGCAAAGCAGTCCATGTTTGGCACTTCTTTCAAAAATCTGTTTTTCTCAAAACAATTTGCCAGATTTGGGCTTTTGGTTCAAATTAAGAACCGTGACACAAAATTGAGTCCGAACTATAGCACGAGGGCCTCACGCGGGCGCATCTACACACCTCTAGAATCCGTGTGAGACACCTCTTGAGTTCATACAAGCATGTTCAAGGGCTTAATGCCAAATGATTCAAGGGCTTAATGCCAACTTATCCAAGGGCCTCGTGCCACTATGTACAAGGGCTTAATGCCAACTTATCCAAGGGCCTCGTGCAACTATGTTCAAGGGCTTAATGCCACAATGTTTATGGGCTTTGTGCCACTACGTTTAAAGCCTTATAGCCATTACGTTTCAAGAATGGGCCTAAGGCCGTTATGAAATTAGTACAGAATCAAACTAACTATGTGTGCATCTTCTGACGCTTTGTTGTATTATATTTCAAGTTAAGCATCGTTTTATTTAAGTATTGCTATTCACTGAGCCTGGCTTACTCTGTGTTATGTCTGTTTCTGTAGGAAACCAACCAGGTGGTCAGTTCTAGCCATGACACCCGTTTTCTTTTGTCAACCTTCGTGTGTCAAGGCACTTTACAAGGCTATTTATTTTGTGAAGTTCGTTAGGATGATTGGCCTACTTTTTGATTGCCTATCTAAGGTTGAATGTATATAACTTCAATGGTTTTTGTATATGCCCAATTATAGGGCTGGGACTGTATATGTGTTTGTATAACCGATGCTCCGTGATATAGTTTGGGACTTTATCTTTCTACTATGATGCATGTGTTGTATGAGATCCTGGCATGTAGAAGTAGCTCAATGGAGTTTATATGTATCATTATTTTCATATTAGGTGCTTCCGATAAGGCCCCGTATGTTATGTACATCAGGTTAAATGTTCGTTTTTGAACGGGTCATGCCCAAACTTTTAGGGGCAGGTTTGAGGGCGTGACATCTAGGCCATCTACGTCCATCAGAACGACAGCTCCTCCTGACCAGATAGACATAATGATGTAGGGACCAGTCCAATGGGGTCTGAACTTGCCTCTAGGGTCATGGATGGGGGCTCGGTTGTCCTTGAGCACCAAGTCTCCTTCCTTCAAATTTCTGGACTTAACCTTCTTGTTGAAAGCCCTGGCGATTCTTCGATGATAACCTTGAACAAGGTACAGTGATTTTAGCCTCCTCTCATCAAAGAGCATGAGTTCCTCAAATCTGCTCTGCTGCCAATTTGCTTTGGCTATCTGACACTCAGCCAGCACTCGCAAAGACGGAACTTTAATCTCGATAGGTAGAACAGCCTCTATCCCATAGACCAATGAATACGGAGTCGCCCCAGTAGAAGTTCTAATTGAAGTTCGGTAACCCCACATAGCAAATGGCAGCTTATCTGGCCAGTCCCGGTAGGTTTCCACAATCTTTTGTAAAATACGCTTGATGTTCTTGTTGGCGGCCTCAACTGCTCCATTGGTTTGCGGCCGATATGTGGATGGCTTATGAAAAGCCACGTTGTATTTCTCCAACAAGTCAATCACTTCCTTCTTGAGGTGGGAACCATTATCCGAGATAATCTCGTTCGGGACCCGTAGCGACAGATGATGTTGTTCCTAATAAACTTCGCAACGTGCGACGCCTTCAACACTGCATAAGATTGGGCTTCAACCCACTTTGTGAAATAGTCTATCGCGACCAGAATGAACTCATGCCCATTGGACCCCTTCGGAGTGACAGCCCCAATCACATCGATTCCCCAAACTGAAAATGTCCATGGCGAAGTCATATTGTACAGCTTCGACGACGAGATGTTTATGGGGTTTGCATGGATTTGACATTTGTGGCATCATCGAACAAAGCCGATACAATCCTCCTCCGTGGTAGACCAGTAATAACCCTGTCTGAGGATCTTTCGGGCTAGCGTCACCCCGTTCACGTGCGCTCCGCACTTTCCTCCATGGATGGCCTCCATGAGGCGCTTCGACTTGTCAGCCTCAACACACAACTTATGCATTCCTAGATGACCTCTCTTATACAGTTTTCCTCCGCAGATGATGAATTGAGCAGCCATTCTTTGGATTGCCCTCTTGTCATTGGCATTTGCCCCCGGTGGATACGCTTCTTTCTCCAAGAAGTTCCAGACAACGTAATACCAGGGGTTCTCATCTTGAACTTCCTCTATGGCAGCAATTGACTCGTAGGCCGGGGCAAACTTCTGGTCAATGATGATCGGACGCATTCGGACTCCAAAAGGGATGTCTATCATGGAAGATAGAGTTGCTGGTGAATCTGTGAACCTGTTATTTTCTCTTAGTGGATGAGCGAAGTTCAGCTTCTCAAACCGAGGAATCAGCAGGTCCAAGGTCTGGTGGTACAGTCTCATCTTTTCTTCTTTGACTTTCCAATCTCCCTTAGCTTGGGATACAACAAGGTTCGAGTCCCCGATGACGTCCAACCGTTTTGCCCCTAGTTCTAGGGCTGCTTCTAAAACAGTAATGTATGCTTCATACTCTGCTTCATTATTCGAGACTTTGAACCGAAGCTTAAGTGCTAGAGGGATACGGGAATTGTTGGGTGCAATCAGCAACACCCCTAACCCATACCCATACTAGTTTGATGCTTCGTCAAAGAACATCGTCCAAAACTCATTTTCGATATGCAGAATGGCCTCGTCTGGGAATAGGTACTCAACTGCTTTATCCCCTTCTACTGGGTGATTGGCTAGGAACTCTGCTACCGCTCCCCCCTTTACTAACTTGCGAGTCACATACTTCAGATCGAATTCGAAAAGCAGAAGCAACCAACGAGCTAGCCTATCCGTAAGTGCCAGTTTCTCAAAGAGATATTTGATGGGATCTAATCTTGAAACCAACATTATGGAATAAGCTAACAGGTAATGCCACAGCTTCCTGGTAGCCCATACCAAGGCCAAACAAGCCTTCTCGAGTGGAGTGTAGCGGGTCTCGTAATCCAACATCTTCTTGCTCAGATAGTAGATAGCTTTCTCCACTTTATCTTCTGATTCCTGCGCAAGCATGCAGCCCATCGTAGTTTCAGTCACTGAAAGGTACAAAATCAACGGTTTTCCCCGCTCAGGTGGTGACAACACGGGCGGGTTCTATAAGTATTCCTCGATTTGTTCAAAAGTAGCCTGGCATCGGCTGTCCCATTGGAACTTCTTTCCTTTCTTCAGGAGACCAAAAAGTGGTTCACAAGTCAAGGTTAATTTTGAGATTATCCGTCTTATGAATTGCACTTTACCCAGAAAGCCTCTAACCTCCTTTTTAGTCCTTGGTGGCGGCATTTATAAGATAGCCTTGATTTTGGAAGGGTCGACCTCGATACCTCTGTGTGTAATCAAGAACCTCAGCATTTTCCCTGCTGTAACACCAAACGTACACTTCTGAGGATTCAAATGCAACCAAAATTCTCTGATCCTTTGAAAAAACTTTTGCAAGGCGGTGTGGTGGCCCTCTCTTTCTTTGGACTTGACAATCATGTCGTCCACGTACACCTCAACCTCTTTATGGATCATGTCATGCAATATCGTCGTTGCGATTCGTTGATATGTAGCTCCAGCATTCTTCAACCCAAATGGCATCACTCTATAGCAGTAAGTCCCCCACGGAGTGGTGAAAGCAGTCTTCTCTCGGTCTTCAGGTGCCATAATTATCTGTAGCCTGAGAATCCATCCATGAACGAAAGCAAAGCATGCCCCGCTGTGAAGTCTACTAACTTGTTGATATGCGGCAAAGGAAAGTCGTCCTTCAGACTAGCTCTATTCAAATCCCTGAAATCCACGCATACCCGGATCCTGCCATCCTTCTTCAGCACCGGAACGATGTCGGCCAGCCAAGTTGGGTACTCAGATACCAGCAGGAACACTGCGCCAATTTGCTTGGTGACCTCTTCTTTAATCTTGCGGGTCCAGTCCGGGCAGATCCTTTTGAGTTTATATTTAATGGGTCGGGCCTCTAGGTCAAGAGGGATCCGGTGCTGTACAATCTCAAGATCGATTGCAGACATGTCTTCGTAGGACCACGTGAAAACATCTTTGAAATCTTTTAATAAAGCGACTAAGCGCTCGCCCTCCTCCAAAGACAACGTGGACCCGATCTGGACCAGCCACGGGTCCTCCTCAGTACCCACATTAACTCTTGATCAATTAGACGTTGTAAAACCAGAGGAATTTCTTCCTCGTCGTTTTCATCAAAATTTTGAAAGTCCTGATTAATGCAATAAATCAAAGGCATAGAAAAGTACTAAGAAACCACAACCATTCCATTCTCATTAAGCACATCCAAATCGTTTGATTCCTCTGTTCCAACAGACTCAAAAGAGAAAGAAAAAAACGACCTAGACAGGACTGTGGTATCCGTGTTATCACCCCCAAGATTACCGGACTCAGACTCAGACGAGCTGGAACCTGATTCCGACTATACAGACTCGGTGGAATCAGATTTTGGCTCACTACCTGACCCGGTGCTGCTTGACAAAAATCCCTCATCGCACTGCCAGATGAGAGAGGGTGTGATGAATGTATCCAAAACGCTTGATGGTGGGCTTGCATCCATTTCATTCCCAATCATGGACACCGAGAAGTTATCCCCAAAGCACTTCTGTACGATCGGAGGATCTGAGAGTAGATAAGCCAGCGCTACCCCCATTTCGATTTCAGCGTTCTCAGAATCCACTTTCTTGCACTGCTCAACCTTAGCTGATGGGTCTGTCTGCTCTTCGACAACATCATCCCCAGATAACTGTAGGTCAAAGAAGATCTCAAACCCCGGTAGGCGCCTCCTCTCGGCATTCAGCCATGGCTCTGGGAAGCCACAAAATGGAAAGTCCTCTCCCTCCCGGACGAAGTGTCTGTTTAGGGTACCCTTGATGGGTTGGTGCGTCAACTCAAAAGGCTTCCCCGCCTGCTTCGCTCTGGCTCTCCCAGCCATCTCCTCACCTTTCCTCTCGCAATCCTCTTTGGTGGGCAGATAACCCAAGCCAAAGGTATGTGGGTTGTGCGGCACGTCAGCCGATACTACAATGCCCTTCCGGCCACTCTTCCCTAATCCCATCCGGGGATGTGTTGGAGCTTGTTCATGAGGTACACTGATTGAGCACTAACATATAACCCCTCATTAACAGCCAAGATGTTTTGTACAACCCGAGCCTCGACTAAGTTAAATCCCGATAAGAACACATCCTCCATACCATGCTCGATTTCCAAAACCGGCGTAGCTACTTCTGGTGGTGGATGAATCGATGAATTTCCAAAAACAATGGCCACCCCCTTTCCGTGGGGATATTTCAACATCTGGTGCAAGGTGGACGAAACTGCCTTCACCTGGTGCAGCCACGGACGCCCCAAGAGTAGGTTGAAGGTTGCAGGAACTTCCAAGACGTGAAAGTCCATCTCATGCTGTCCTGGACCGACCTGGGTCTAAATTTTCACCGTCCCTATTACTTCTCTGCTTGTGTTATCATATGCCCTTATCACCTAAGCTATCGGCACAAAGTCTACGGGCTTCAACCCGATTGCATACGTTGTCCTTGTTGGGCACACGTTGATGGCGGATTTGGTATCGACAAGAACCGCCGGTATCCATTTGTTTCTACACTCCACAAAGATGTAGAGAGGTTTGTTGTGATCTGAGCCCTCAGGTGGTACTTCCTTGTCAGAAAAAGTCAGTGCCGGGGAACCACCTCCCGGAAAGACCAAGCCCACCAGTTGTTCAGGCGTGGTGTCTATTGAGAGTTTGGCCTTGTCCATTGCTGATAAGACAGCTTGTCTATGAACACGTGAAGCCATAAGTAGTCCCCAGACGGAGATGTCTGCTTGTATCTTTTTCAATTGTTTTAGCACAGCCTCATCCTCAAGTAACTTCTCTTTCTGCTTTTCCGCCTCCTTGTCCTTCCCGGACGCCTCTGGCTGATTTAGGTGTAGGGGCTTAAAATATCGCCCACTCCTAGTCATATAGGCAACTTCGCCAATATACCAGGTATCGTCCGGTTGATTGCTCTCCCAATCCTTATCTGTGTGAGCAAGACATAGATCATCGTCCTTCCACCACATTCCATCGGCAGCCGATAGACACCTGTCTGGCTTCGTTACCGCTGTCCTTGTACTTACGGTACCTTCTGTCCATGTGCTCGCCGCACCCTATGTTCTTGTGCACACAGCGCTTTCAGTCTCCACAGGGGTCTTGGCTTTTCTGGCTCTCTCAGAGTCTTCAATTCCTTCCCATTCTAGCTGCGTCAATGCAGTCTGTTGTTCAACATCTCTTGTATTCAAAATGCCCAGATCCTGAGCAAAATTCTTGGCACCGGCGCTTTCCGGCGATGCATTCTGACTCTCGGCCCTTCCGGCCACAACTGATGTCCTTGTCCCTGACAGGCCCTTTTCCGGCCGAGATTCTTCAGCAATATCTAGTTAGTCGTCAAGCCACCCTGTACGCTCTGCTAACTCCTCAAAATCAAACTAGTTGACTGTTATGTCTCCCTGATCTTGTTCGTTGAAAATCTGAAGGTCAGCGATGTCCCTTCCCGAACTGCTAAGTTATCTATCCTCTGATCCAGTCCATCCCCCCGTAGTACACAAATTTCTGCCCCCACTGGCAATTTCACATTTGGCCTAATCTGACCCGCTGACGCAATGTAGCCACTCGGGTTGTACGCTTCCTCAGCAAAGCTCCCCAATTCCTCAGTCCCTGAATCCACTATACCACTTTCCTCTGAAATCATCTCTATTTTGCCTTCGACAGCCACCACCATTGGTTCGGGTTGGGTTCGGGAGATGTCCAACATGCATAAGTCAGTGTTGTCAGGACGGAACACCTCCAGCTTGGGTAGGTGAGATGGGGTGAACATATGCTAGGGTCGTATGATATGACCCCGATCTGGATAAAGTTCATTTGTTTGGGAGGTGGAGCTTGGTTGTGTGGTGGGAGAGGGTTGGTTGTGACGTTGGGTTTTTCTGGAGACACAATCACCCTGCTGTCAACGAGATCCTGAATCTCGTGTCGCAATCTAAAACAATGGTTGGTATCGTGACCATGTTATTGGTGAAAGGCGCAATACTTCGCCGGGTTATGAGAGGGAGGTAGTGGATTTGGCAATGGCCCCGGCTCCAGGGGTTTCAAGTGCCCATTCCTGTTTAAAACCCCCACAGCCTTGGACAGGGGCATATATAATGGGGTGAAGGTTCTTTGGCCTCAAGGTTGGTATTTGGTTATTTGTGGGTTGCTACTGGACGCACTTGTGAATTGTGTAGCCGCAAGAGCTCTTGGGGTGGTGGTGGTGACCATGCTTACTTCTGAAGCTCTGGCAGTTGCGGCATTGCTTGTGCATGTATTGGTGTTGCGGTTGAAGGTTCTCCTGGGTTGCTCTCCGTCATTGTCAATCAGACCTTGCTTCAAAGCATCCTCGATCTGTACCCCCATCTCATGTAAATCTGAAAAGGTGGGGAAGGGGAGAACAATCATTTTCTGCATAAGCTTGGGTTAGAGATTGCGCACAATCGTCTGAATCTGATTTTTGTCAATGGGCCTAGTGGTCATCTTTGAGGCCTTGGCCCTCCACCGGGTTATGAAGTCAGAAAAACTCTCCTTAGGCTCCTGCCTAGTCGTCTTGAGATCACGGGTTGTGATCTCGATCTGCGTATTATAGGAGTACTGAGCGACAAAAGCCTCGGCAATCTCATCCCAATTCCTCTTAACATCGTCTTCCAATTTTGCATACCAGATGCCCGCTACACCTGACAAGGTCCGGCCAAATAAGGAAAGCTTCTGTAATTTGGTGAGGCCCATCGGCCGTAGTATGTCTAAGAACAACCGCAGATGCACCATGGGATGCCCAGATCCATCAAATCAGTCAATGTGTGGCATCTTAAATCTGTCCGGCAGTGCCACGGCTGCATCTGTATACCCATCCTCGATATCCGGGATGGACTTCACACCCTGAGATTTCTTGAACAGCTTTTCAAGCTTGCTCTCTTTTAATGCCGTGGGGTCCACCTCGAATTTGAAGGGAGAGTCCGGTTGATTGATAAGAGTGGGTGCCTTGGATAGTTGAGGTAGAATCGGAGGCGGAGCCGGCCCTGTTGGGATGTTTGTATCCTCCTGGACATTCTGGACATTCGCTGTCTCCCCAGGTATTGGAACCCTTGTTGGGGGAGGAGCTTGGTGTGAAGCTGATGCTCCGGCTTGCTGCTGTAGCCGGGTAATTAGCTCTACCTGTTGGGCCATGACGATGGCCTGCTATTTGGCAAATTCTGCTTGACGAGCAGCGTCCTCCTGCATAGTTTTCATACTTTCTTGGAGTTGACGCATCATTTCCTCCATTCCTGCTAAGCTGCCTTGATCTAACTGAACTGCCGGTATATCTGCCTCTGCAGTGGACTCGAAAATCTCAACCTAACTGCTCAAGGACCATTGATCTGGGAGCCGTGGTACCGATATACTATGCCTCACTAACCTCCGCCTAGCAACTGGGGGTAAAGAGTAGAACACTGGTTGCCCATCTACCAGATCCTTAGATCAATGGAGTCGACGACCTCTAGTCCAGAGTGCTTGGGGAATATCTGCTTGGTTGGAAGCAATTGTGCTAAACTACCTAGCAAAAAGATAAATAAAGCATATTAAGGAAATAAACAACCAGAAACAGACAACATAACAACTTAAATAAACACAACACACAGTCGGCATGACAACACACAGTTGGCATGTGTAAGGTGAATATACTGTTCTCAAATACTGGTCAATGTTTCCCAAATCACTACCCCAAATCTGAATTTGATACCCGCGGATATACTGATTCTCAAAACACTGGTGCCCGTAGGCCTAATCCCCAAACTTACAAACTCTCTAAAAGCACATAGCAAACAAGTGAGAGCCAAAACATCCCTATGTTGGGGTAGGGTTTCCCTGTCCTATTTTGTCAGGAGCTAGGGTTTCACTACGCACGCAGCGGTTTCACACAACCTACAATCGGGTTAGCAACCTGTCCTAGCTTGGAATGGTCACTATGGATTAAGTATATGCACTAGGTCAAATGGTCAAAAAGGGTGCCCCGGTAAAATCGGGGTTTGTGTTCCCATCGTGGCAGAGCCTGTAACCGGTCAGCCTTATGGTACGCAGCCTCCGGCAAACCGTTCAAGAATAGCAGATGGAAAACACGGTGTCCTAGGCGCACCAATGCAAATGCAATGCAAAGAAACTCATAAGTGTAATTAATACAAGATATCATGAGTTCGAGTCATGTTCTCTAAACTCCCTCACAGAGTCGCCAGAAACTGTAGACGTCCTCGAACGTCCCGGGAGAAATCCCGTTTTGTTCATTGGGCTTACTACAGTTCGGACTCAATGTCACAGTTCATAATCTGAACTCGCAAAGTGCAATACGAGATTGATAAATCACCAAAGAGTCCACATCCGGCAAATCATTTTGAAAAACTGATTTTTAGAAAGAAGTGCCAAACATGGACTGCTTTGCCAGATACAGAGTCACCACCTAAATATTTTATTTTTGAAGGAATTTAGGAAACCCTAACTCATGCCTAAGGCCACGTGTCCGTCATCACCAAAGTTGCCTCGGCTCGGAAACTTGGGTACGATTGGGGAAGGTCATTTCATGAGCACCCCCGCTCGCCCGATCAAAGATCGGCCACTACTAAGCATGATATCTTGTTTTTGAAAACACATGTGCTCTTATTTCGGTTATTAACCTAGAATTACTATGTGACACGCAGAGCATACAACTATAGACTAGATTGCCTAAGTTGGAACAAAGCATCGCATATCCATTTGTTTTTGAAAATGGATTGAAGTTTGCTACTCGCAAGTAGGCTAAAACACGGGTTTCGACAAATTATTCCAATTCAAGCAACCCAACCTTCACCCACAGGCATTCAGGCAGTTATATTACATAAGCACATAGCCTCATGGTAAGCATGCTATCATGGCAGTCACCCACACACGTGCAAGGATGCTAAAGTATAAACACTTACCGAGTACTCCGAGCCAAAGAAAGAAGCTAATTAGCAAACATGCATGAGTCCTAACTATGCTGAGATGCCTAATGCAACACATGCAAGAATGCAACTAAGATAGGCTCGACTATTCTAAGATGGCATATGAGATACTACAGGTAACATGTATCCAACTTGGAATTAAAATACGATGCAGTTAGCATGATGCACCGAGCCCAGTGCATGCAATACAGATGAATGAATGCAAGCATGCGAGCATATAGATGCTAATTGAAACATGCCCTAAAACTAACCATTATAAGCTGGTAAATAAAAGGGAGAAAGACGTGGGGTTGGAAGATATGCATCACACGCACGCACACTTATTACAAAGTTCGCCCTCTCGCGGAGGGTCCGAATAGATAATATAGAACCAACTAGCTAATCTAAGCTAATTAAACTAGTTATTACACAACCGAAATGAATAACGAATTACAACTAATTATTACACAACTCTTATTAATTAACAAAATAACTAAGTAAGCAATTAAAGTAGCATGCAAACTACATGAATGTGGACTGCCTCAACTCTGCCTTGAATGATAAAGGATGTATGCATACTCGAGTCACCTTGTCGGGAAATCCATTGCGATGTCTCAACTCACCTTTGTTTGCAATTGAACTCAGAAACTTGCACCAAGCTCCAGAAGGCTGAAACTCCACCCTGGGAATCTATGGGAAGGCTGCCGACTAGCTTATGGGCATGGGAGACCACTTGCCGATCACCTTCTATGGGAGAAACCAAAACGGGTGGTCGGCCTGCCAGAAAAGTGAGTCGGCAGACCAGTTTCTGCCTCTAGTTTTCGGATTTTCTGCAACCAAGGCAAGAGAGTGAGAAAGCAAGGTATTTGCAACACATGTGTGCACGACCACTCTCCCCGTCATTGCATAAGCTCTAGGGAGTGTAGTCCTTGATCT
The DNA here is from genome assembly GCF_055761805.1 of Camellia sinensis. Classification (NCBI taxonomy): domain Eukaryota; kingdom Viridiplantae; phylum Streptophyta; class Magnoliopsida; order Ericales; family Theaceae; genus Camellia; species Camellia sinensis. The sequence goes on along the minus strand of NC_138969.1, from coordinate 114,116,069 downwards.
TCGGGCCACCAATCATGCATCCCGATGCATGATGACCGAGGAGTCGAATTGGACGACTCAATGGGACGTGAATGCACATATAAGCAACTAAAACCAACAACTCCATCATGGATGGTCAAGAGTTTCGGTGACCGGGAATCGGGGCACGTTTCATCACTTGAAGTACGAAACGTAACTCGTTTTTCGTGTTTGAACTAACTCGTATTCCAAACACAATGCAACAAGTAGAATGGCATGGCATGTGCAAATGCAACTCTAGTATGCAATCCTAGGTGTAATGCAACTGAGTGATGCGATGATGCACGGAATGACATGTAAGCATGAAAATGGCATACACAATGTTATGCACTAATCAATGGCATACTCAATGCACATGGATTATGTGGCATGCACACACAATGCACTAACATACGCAATGTTATGAACGAGGCATATGCAATGCAATGATCAAACATGCGATAACATGGACTACAAGTCACACACAATGCAAGATGGACTTAAACCAAGATGGAGGGGCCTCAGCCACAACCAAATCAGTGGACAAACATGATGAAAACAAGGCAATGACACACACAAGCATGCACAAATGCAAGGAACCAAACCTAAGGAACAAAGTGCAACTCTATCAAAGCATGACAAGGATGAAATATGGCATACAATGACACATGTTCCAGCTCTGAAATGACATACAAGATGGTCCCGAATCATGCAAACAACTCACCTGATGAATGTTGGATGGCACAATTACCGAAACTAGTGAAGTGCATTACACTAGAGGTATGCAAAGCGATGCCCAAATGACCAAACCAACCCCAAAATGTCCCTATTCAGACCCCAAACAGTGGCAAAATGGATTAAAATGATGGCTTGCAATGCACAAAAATGAAGCTCATGCAATGGCCCAAAAATGAGGCATACAAGCACAACTCTCAAACGCATTTAAAGAGTGGAAAACATGGGAATATGGCATAAGTAAAAGCTCTGAAATAACTTGTTTAATGATGCCAAAACATGAAAACAACTCAAGTTAAGCATGCAAGAGGCTTCAAAACTTGAAGCTAGGCAAGGGTATTACACTACAAGTATGCATGGCAAACATCATTCAACCATGGGACCTCAAAACAGAGCTAAGGCAGTGCAAATCATGAATAAAATCAATTAGAACATGGCCAAAATATGGTAGAATCAAGGGCCAAAACAACATGCAATGTGAGCTAGTGAACATGAATTACACTACAAGCATATGAAGCATTCAAGAGGCCACTAAACCAGCAAACGTCAGAGACATGAAATGCCAAATAAAGCCCAAAAACCCACTGAAACATGATCAATTCATGCAAAAATGACATGCTCCTTTGATAGGCTATAAGAGGGGTTATTCTACACATGCAAGAGAAACACCCAAGGTGACAAAACCAACTCTGGAAAGAGCCTAGGTAGGCCCTAAAAGTCACTGAAAAGGGCCTGAAACAAGGCTTAGAGGTGTGCAAATGAAGGCTCCTTTGTAAGGCCAAAAATGCTAGTGAACAAGACAAGGAGGGAGAGGGTCACCCCTCTCTGATTTTGGCTCTCAAAAACACATATTAACCACTAAAAATCTGCTGGATTTCAGTGGTTAAAAGGTCAAGCAAAGGTCAACACAAAGGTCTTAGGGCATGGCTCAAAACAAGGCAAAATGAAGCATGCAAGGGGGTAGATAACCCCCAACAACAAAATGACCTTAAACAAACATCAAAAGGACCTCAAAAGAAGAATTTTTTTTAGTTGACAACAAATCTCAAATATGCAAGAAAATAAGGCTAAGAGATGGATCAAAATAAAGCTTAAAAGAGAAAAAAAATGTGTTACCCTTGAAGCTCAGCAAGACAGCAACTTCTCTAGCCCAAAATCACCTCTTTGACACCTCTCAAGACCCTCTAAGAACCTTAGAACAATGGTGGAGGTGTGTGGCTATGAAGTGTGGTGTACTAGGTCAAGAACAAGACCCTTTTGAACCCAAAACAAAGAGATATAGAGGGAAGTGTATGCACAAGCCTTAGACAAATTTTTGAACCTATGCCAAGGAAGAGGAGGGCCTCTCTTATAAAGATACAAGGATAATGCTTCTTCAAGAAGCTAAAAACCAAGGCTCAAGATCCTCCGTACACGTGTATGGAGGATGCAGTTTGTGCCTTCCAACTGGCACAGCTGGCAACAACTTACAAAGACAAAACTGAGGGAGGCAGGCTGACCAGTTCAGGTGGTTGGCTGGCCACTTTCCCTGGTTGGTTGACCAATTCAAAAGGTTCAATCCCAAGAAAGGTGGTCGGCAGCCCCATTTGATGGTCTCCACATTGAATGCAAGCTAATGGTATGGTGAGAGACCAGTAAATGTGGCTCAAAGACCAAGCAGACCAGCTTCCTGACAAGAAAACCGGCCGGTGGGGAAAAGTAGTCTCCGAGGAGAAAAGGTGGCCTCCCATCCTTGTACCACCTCCCAATCAATGAAAACAAGGTCCATGCCAAAAATGAACCAAGACGGATGCGAAACGAGGGTTTGGTTGTCAAAACGCGCAGCCGGGTGCCCCGAAAAAAGGCTGTTAGCATCGAAAGTGGCGTGCGACCACAAAGGTGGTCTCCCGGACCACAGTGTCCATCTAGATAGAGGAAACAAGGAGTACACCAAAAACCATGCCAAACAGAGAAAGTTAAGTGGTCCCGAACCAAGGCGCACGGCCGACGGCTCTGAAAATCGAAAATTGGTCTCCAAACGGGAAAAGAGGCCTACGGCCATGAAAAGTAGCCTACGGCCACTGAGAGATGGTCTACGAGACCACTCCCTCCCTTCGAGAAGAGAAAATAAGACTTGGTTCGCAAACTGAGACAAAGCACAAAAGGGACCCGAGGTCCGGGGGTAAGGCTCTCAGCCGAAACTCCGAAACCTCAAAACGAGCACAACATGCACCATCACCGAGTGCTCAATTGATGACTACAATGATACCCCTCAGTATCTCTGTCTGCAAAACGAGATACTGGGAGCCCCTTGTAGACACCTCATTTTTTACCATCCTCAATACTTGGATGCTCTTGCAGGTACATTCGGTGACAAGTGTCATTGCTCATTGAGCAGTAGAAATCCGCGGCGGAATGCCACAGGTTTGAGCATTCCAAACCCTGCATCCATTCTTTCTCATTTTTGGACCATGTTTTGGTCCTTCTAACTTGTTGTTTGTGGTGAACTGCAGGCCATGATTGGGCTCTGTCGGCTATTCATCTTGGCCTCCGGCCATCGATGAGCCACTGCTGGCCATCAGGCCGGCCACCAATGCATCAGTAGGTATTTTGTAGATATTTTTGACAGTTGTTTGCACATAATGGCCCATCTACTTGTACGTGGATGGTTGGATCTTTACAAGAGGCCTTTGTATCTTCTATATAAGAGGTCATCTTCTTGCATGCAAAGGATTGAACATTTTGGAAGACCAAAATTTCTCTCTCTCTCTCTACAATCCTCTCTCTCTCTCTCTCTCTATATATATATATATATATATATTGTGTTTGAAAGTGAGTTTTCTCTACAAATTTGCACTAGCACTCTTAGCCAAACACCTTCACTTTGAAGCTGAGGTTCTTGAAGGCCTTGTTTGAGCTTCTTAAAGTGGTTTTAGCTCAGAATCTTTGTTGTTTTGTTGCTGTGCTTCAAGGGTAAGAACTTAACTCTTTTAAGCCTTGTTTTAATTCATTGTTTGGCCATCTTTGCATGCTACTTTGAAGCTAGTTTTATCCTCTAAAAAACTCTATTTTTAAGGTTTTAAAATCATGGTTTGAGCCTTGTTTAGTTAGGGGGTGGTTTCCTCCATTTGCTCTTTCGCTTGTAAAGCCTTTTGAGCCATCTTTCATAGCCTTTGAAACAACCTTTTCTTGGCCTTTTAACCACTGGATTCCAAGGGAATTTCAGTGGTTAAAAGTACGTTTTGAGGTCCAAAATAGGAGGGGGTGGCCTCCCCTTCTTGTGTCTTATTTGCATGTGTTGATGGCCTAGCATGTGAACATGTTTTTCTATCTACTTATGGTATGATCTCAGTATGTTTTTACCACTGATTTAGCATGCTTTAACTCTATTTTGAGTGGTCTTGGTCATATAAGCCTTGTCTTGCATGGTTGTAGTGCAAATGGCCTTCACTAACTCATTGTTTTAAGGATTTAAGCATGCTTCGCATGAGATGTTTGCATGTTGTAGCATCATTTAACATGTAATTTCAGTGCATATATCTTTGTCACATTCTCATATATTTCACTCTTTCATGGCTTTTGAGAGTTGTGCCTTGTGTCTTGTTTGCGAGCCAACATGTGAGCATGTTTTCTTGCTTTTCATGCTACCATCTCAACTCATTTTAGCCACTGTTTTGGCTTGTTTAAGCTCTATCCCCAGCTGGTTTTGTCCTTTGTGCTTGATATTGCATGCCTCCAGGATAGTGCTCTTCACTAGCTTTACTGCTTAAGTCTCTCAACATGTTGTGCATGTGTTTCTTGCATGTTTCAACATTCTTTTTCATGCCATTTCAGCACTGAAATTCTGCAACCTCCCTCATTTCTTCTCTTTTGTTTTTGTTTTGAGGGTTTGTTGGCCTTAAGGTTGTGTTTAAGCATGAGTTAGAGTTTGTGCTCAAATGGCTTTAACCCTATTTTGAGGGTTCCTCCTAGTCAAAGGCATGATCTCCCTCTTGTTTTAAACCCTCCTTTGGTTGACCCCTCTCTCATTAGAGGACAATCATCTTAGACAAACCAACTAAAGAATGGCTTGGTAATGCTAAAATGTGTAATTAAAATGAACCAAGTAAAACATGACCAAGATATGTATGTTATGTGTGCATTACATTGTGTTCAATCAGACGTTATATTGAACACGAGGAAGATTGGTCCATTTCATACTTAAAGTGATGAAATGAGCCAATCTCCTTTGTCTCCATTGGCTTTGATCATCCATGATAAGGTAGTGGACTTGAGTCTTTGTTTTGTGCGTTTATTGAATGTGTACAAGTTGGATCCTTGACCATCATGCGTCAAAAATGCTTGATTGGTGGTCTTAGACCCAATAGCTCCTCTCCTTTGATGTTTTGAGATGATAAGGAGAAGGCGCAACACAAGCATACCCTTGGGAGACCCTCCATTTTTCTCTGTTTGTGCTCTGTTGCAGAATGGTGATTCAGCACACCAGTGGCCAGTAGTGCTTCATCATTGGCCGACAATGCTTCATTGTTGGCCGGCAATGCCTCTCTTTGGCCGGCAGGTGGCTGACAGCAGCTTCTCATGGACGGCAGGCCACTGGTGCATTCCTCAGCATGGAGTTGGTAAGGCAGAGTAAAAGTTCATGGAGTAACCCTGCAAACAGAGCGTCCCAAGAGCAAACTGGTGGGCTTTTCGGGGGCAAGAAACCAAATGCATGCATGTTCAACTTTCTGAGGCAGAGCTGAAGTAGTGTAATTTAAATCTTTACTTATTAGTTAGCATTGGTTTTGTTATTTAATTAATTAGTTTGCTAATTGATTAAGTGTTGTAATAATTAAGTAGCTTAGTTTAGCTATTTCTTTATTGTTTTGTAATAATTAGTAAGTAGTTTACTACTTATTCAATTGGTTATGTAATAATTAGTCTAATTAGATTAATTAGATTAGGTCAATTAGCTTAGCTTAGATTAGCTTAGCTTATTTATTCGGACCCTCCTTCGTGAGGGCACAATGTTGTAATAAGTGTACGTGTGTGTGCATGTCTTCCAACCCCACGTCTTTCTCCCTTTTATTTAACCGCTTTCGATGGTTAGATTAGGGCACGTTTTCATTAGCATACCTTACTACAGTTCGAACTCCTGTTACGGTTTTGAATCTAATCTCACAAAGTGCAATGTAAGACTGATAAATCACCAAAGAGTCCAAATTCGGCAATTGGTTTTGAAAAATCAATTTTGTATCAAAAGCGCCAAACATGGACTGCTTTGCCAGATTTCAGAGTCGCCACCTAAATATTTTATGTTGGGAAATTTAGGAAACCCTTACTCGTGCCTAAGGCCACGTGTCCATCATCACCAAAGTAGCCTCGGCTCGGAAACTTGGGTACGAAAGGGGAAGGTCATGAAATGAGCACCCCCGCTCGCCCGATCAAAGGATCAGCCTCTACTAATCATAATATGTTGTTTTTATAAACACATGCGTTCTTATTCCAATTGTTAATCTAACTTACTATGTGATGTGCACAGCATATAAGTATAGACTAAATCGCTCGATTTGGAACAAAACATCTCGTTTTTGTTTTTCGAAAATGGCTTGAAGATGCTACTCGCAAGTAGGCTAAAACGTGGATTTGCCACTAGACAAGGTGGGCTTAAAACATGATGATTTGCCACTCCAAGTGGGCTTAAAACTCACAGTTTGATGAACTGTTCCAATTCAAGTAATGAAGCCTTCATCCACAGGCATTCATGCAGTTAATCATTTAAGCAAATAGCCTCATGGCAAGCATGCTATCATGGCAGTCACTTACACACTTGCAAGGATGCTAAAGCATAAACACTTATAGTGTACTCCGAGCCAAAACAGAAGCTAGTTAGAAATCATACACGATCCTAACTATGTCAACAATGCTTAATGCAACACATGCAAAATACAACTAAAATAGGCTCGGCTATCTAAAATGGCATATGAATGCAACACTTGATAACATGCTTTGAAACATGTATTCAAGAAAGTGTATTGAAATACAATGCAGTTTGAATGATGCGCCGAGCCCGGTGCATGCAAGACGAATGAATGATGCACACATGCAAGCATAAGGTATGCTAATCGAAATATGCCCTAATCTAACCACTGAAAGCAGGTAAATAAAAAGGAGAAAGATGTGGGGTTGGAAGACATTCATACACACACACACACTTCTTACAACATTTTTCCCTCTCGATAGAGGGTCCGAATGAAAGCTAAGCTAATCTAAGCTAAGCTAATCAACTATTCCAATTAAGCTAATTAGATTTATTAATACAAATGAATCAAATAACGAGTAAACTACTTACTAATTATTACAACACCTTAACTAACTAACAAATTAATTAAAGCACAAATTCAGATGTTAACTAACAAATAAAACTTTAAACTATGCCGCCTCAGCTCTGTTGAAGAAGTTGAACATGCATGCTCGCATTTGGTTTCTCGCCCCGAAAAGCTCTCCTGTTTGCTCTCTTGAGGCTCTGTTTGCAGAGTGTCTTCAAGATCTTACTGCTGAAACTTACCAAAACAGTGCTGGGGAGTGGACCAGTGGCCTGCCGGCCTTGAAAGGTGGTTGTCGGCCCCCTGCTGGCCAAGAGTGGGCCTCTGCCGGCCAAGGTTGGAAGGGTACCAGCCATCAATGTGGCACTGCTAGCCACTGGTGTGCTGTGACACCATTCTGCAACAGAGCACAAAAACAGAGGAAATTGGAGGGTCTCCCAAGGGTATGTACGTACTATGCCACTCTATATCACCTCAAAACATCAAGGGAGAGGCATCATTTGATCTAAGACCATCAATCAAGCATCGCAATACATGATGGCCATAGATCTAACTTGCACAAATTCAATGAATGCACAACAAACAAGGCTCTAAGACCATGGCCTTATCATGAGTGATCAAAGGCAATATTGGCTCACTTTCATCACTTTGAGTATGAAGTGGGCCAATCCACCTTGTGTTTAACATAACGTCCGGTTGAACACGATGCAATGCAAACAACATGCTCATCGTGGCATGAAATGCAAGACTCTAACCTAAAAACAACGCATGCACAACATGTTAAGAGACTTAAGCATTAAAAACTAGTGAAGGATACAACACTAGGACTATGCAATACAATGCTCAATGGACTAAACCAACCCCAAACAGACATCATGCATGCCAAAACTGTGGCCAAGATGATCTAAAATGATAGCATGAAAGGCAAGAGAATGATGTTCATGCATTGGCTTACAAATAAGGCATAATGCTCAATTCTCAAACAAAATTAAAGAGTGATAAACATGAGAGTATAACAAGGCTATATGCTCTGAAATTATGTGTTAAATGATGCCATAACACATAAACATCACAAATAAGCCATGCTATAAGACCTAAAGTACAAGCTAGTAAAGAGCACTACACAAGAAGAATGCAATACATAGCCCAAACAACCCAACCAGCTCTAGACAGAGCTCAACCATGCCAAATCAAAGGCCAAAACATACTGAAATGATAGCCCAAAAGCTTAGACAAGCATGCATACATATTGGCTCACAAACAAGGCATAAGACACATCTCTCAAAAGCATTGAAAGAGTGGAATATGTGAGAGTGTGACTACACCATACACACTGAAATCATGTGAGAAAAGAGGCTAAGGCATGCAATCATCACATACAAAGCATGCTAGGGACTTTGAAACTCAAAGCTAGTTAAAGGCCTTTACACTATAGCTATTCAAAGCAAGGCATGCATGAGCAAAACCACTTAAAAGAGAGCTTAAGCATGGCAAAACATGAGTAAAAGCTTGCTGGAGTGTAGCCAAAATAAGCTAGAATGGTGGGTTAAAGCATCAAGCATGTTAGGCCAATTAGCAAAATTACACCACAAGTATAAGAAGCATGCAAGTAAGAGCCAAACCAGCCTAAAACACAGTTATGGCAGCTCTAAGAGTTCACAAAAAAATGCTTGAACAAAGCCACAAAGAAGTAGAAACACATGCTCATTTGGTAGGTCAACAACACAAGCAAGCAAGGCAAGAGGAGAGGGGACCATCCCCACCCATTTTGGACCTCAAAACCACCTTTCTATCATTGAAATTCCTCTGAGTTTCAGTGGTAGAAAGGACATGCAAAGGCTATTACAAAAGCTTCAAAGGATGGCTTAAAAGCATAACAAATAAGGCATACAAGGGGGTGAAACACCCCCAACTCCCACAAGGCCTCAAACAACCATTTTTAACACTTAAAAATAAAGATTTTTGTAGTTGAAAGCTTGGCCTAAAATAAGATGCAAAGGTGGCTAATATGGTATACAAACGCAAGCTTAAAAGGAAAATATACTCACCCTTGAAGCACCGCAGCAAGAGGACAACTTCTGAGCCCAAAAACCAGCCTTTTGAACTCCAAACAAACCTTCAAGGACCTCAGCTCCAAGGTAGTGGTGTTTGACTAGGTGTTCCTTTGCAAAAATGTGAAGAAAAACACACTTTAAGGCACTATTGAGCACAATATAGAGAGAAAAAGTGAGAATTCTAGAGAGAGAGGGATATTTTGTCTCTAAACTTTCTGAACCTCTGGAGAGGGAGAGGGGCCTCCCCTTATATAAGCAATGCAAGCAAAAGCTTGCTTGATAAGCTTGAAACTTTCCTTCATCCCTCCATATATGGAGGATGGCTTAGTGAGCCACAGCTGGCTCAAAATATCTAAAATATATCTGTTGAAATAATGGTGGCCGGCCGGCCATTAGCGGTGGCCGACAGTGCCCCATTGATGGCCGGCAGGGCCTATCTGTGGCTGGCAGGGAAGATACCATGGCCAACAGCCCTTGATCATGGCCGACAGTGCACTAAAACAAGCACTAGGGAGGGACCAAAGCATGGTCCAAAAATGGGGTTGAAATGAAACAGGGTTTGGAAAGCTCAAACCTGTGATGTTCCGCTGCGAAATTCGAGTGCTCGGTGAACAGCCAAACTTGCCACCAGGTGTACTTGCAAGCACATCCAAGTCTTGAGGACTGTCAAAAATGGAGTGTCTACAGTTGTCTTTCTTTTACAGAACTCGAAAGTCATGAAATGACGGGAGTAAGTGTCAAAGCCCAAAGACGACCCATTTTTGACAAGGCCGAAGACTTACACAATCATTCAAAATAGCAATAGAGATGCGCTCGCAGGCTGGGGCAAAATGCAAATGACATGCACGATGCCGAACATAACTCATGATTATGCAAAGAGAGCTGTAATGAAGCATTTATGCAAAACAAATACAACAATTTAAGCAAACGTACAAGTTACAACAGTCTCACACATTGCAAAAGAAAGGATGTAAGAAAATTATGCAATCATCACCACGCCTCATGCAGGAAAGGCCAAAAGTGACTATTGGGAGAACCTGAAGTCTTATACAAAATACCTCTCAGTGTATCACACGCAAGAGAGGGAAAGGCAACACCTCTCAGCGTATCACGCGCAAGAGAGGGAAAGGCAAGCACCTCTTAGCGTATCACACATGGGAGGTGAAAAGGATGCACCTCGTAGCGTATCACACGCGAGAGGTGGAAAGGCAAGCACCTCTTAGCGTATCACACGCGAGAGGTGAAAAGGACGCACCTCATAGTGTATCACACGCGAGAGGTGAAAAGGACGCCCCTCGTAGCGTATCATACGCGAGAGGTGAAAAGGAGGCGCCTCGTAGCGTATCACACGCGAGAGGTGAAAAGGACGCAAACATCGGGCATACAACCCAAACAATTTCAACAGGGTGTTAGCGTAAACACCGGGCGTACCCGGGTGTTTCTAACCAATGGAATGTCAGTGTAAACATCGGGCGTACCCGAATATCTCTAACCAACAGAATGTCAGTGTAGAGATCGGTGCACCCGAATGTCTCTAACCAACGGGATGAGGGAGAGGAATGGTTTTACCTGGAATTCCTCTGAGTGAACCGTACATACAATATCGTGCATGTATGAGAAAGAAACTTGAAAGGTACAATGCAATACAATGCATATCCCATACGAGACGAAGGATCGCAACACGATGCCAAGGCGTGCTCAATGCTCAACATGCAAGAAATGGAACCGAAGCATGTTCTATACGAGATAGTCAACGATGCATATTCAATGCAAGATAATCAACGATGCATAATCCATGCAAAATAATGATGCACGTTCAATGCGACTATTCAAAATACATGCTCCGTGCATCAATAAAAGCGATGTTGTTTCTATGCCACAACAAAAGCATAAAATAGAAACATTTCAAAGGCAACTCCCGATTTACCACTCGGAGAATTACACCATGCTTAAAGGATACACCTTGTGTGGGTTGAAGGTTGATGACCCTTGCGCACTGCAAATGTGATTCTGGGCTTCCACGGAGGCATTTTGAATCAAATTTTGAGCATACCCTGCATTTCTTAGAACCCAAAGACACATACTAAGGCCAAAGAGGCAGGGGAAACTGGTGGAGGCCTGTCGGCCATCAGGGGAAGCTGCCGGCCCCCTACCGGCCATCAGTGGCCTCTGCCGGCCATCAGTGGCAGATTTGGGCAAAATGGTCCTTTCAGCCGTGGCTCTTTAAGTAGAGGCAAAATCACTTTATTTCCTTACAAACCCTTGTACGAAAATCATCTCCCTTGCTCTCTAGGTGTGCCTTCTCTCTAGATCCGCGTATTCTACGTGTTTCCCAACACCCTAGAAACATTTTCTTTGCAAAAACCCTTTCGTTCTCTTCGATTTGAACCGATCAGAATTTGATTTCGACGCTTCCTCCGTCATTTCCACCATTCAAGGTCGATTTCTCTCGAGTTTCTCCTAAAGTTAGTACACTTCTCCCGGGTTTTCAACTTTCTTTGATTTTTTCTCTCTCCTGGGGTTTACTTTATTCAAAGTTCACCATTTTCCGTATTTTTGCTCATTTTGCATCAATTTCAGATGGCTAATGATGTCCCACATGACGGGGGCTTCCCCCCACTACCTCCAGTAGAGTTTGCAGCGGACTTCGAGGCTGAACCTGAGGTTGAGCCCGAGCCACTACTGCTGAGCATTCGCCCATTCAATTCAACGAGGTACCACCCCGAGACGCACATTATACCAATTGCGGGAGGCATCAAGGCTTTCACTGACTTCACCGAGGACGAGCCAGACGAACTCTTACTGAGAGAGCCTATGTCTCACCTGTCGGCCATCGCCGTGGAGGTACAAACCTCACTTTTCTGCAATACCACCCATAACTGCTACATTTCTTGCACTATTTTGATTTGATTGCATCACATGTCTTGATCTAACTGTATTTCATACACTGTTGCTTCACATTCAGTTGTACTTCATACATCACTGCTCTGAATTCAACTGTACTTCCAACTGTACTTTCAAATGTACTCATACATCACTACTTTGTATTCAACAGTACTTCCAACTGTGTTTTCATCGCTTGAGCTAATTGTATCACATACATTAACACAGGATGGATTTCGCACCTTTCACGGCTACGGTACCACTACTGCTCGGGATTGGTACGATGAGCTTCCAGCCGGGGTCCGTGATGTCATCGACGAGATCGACTTTCGTCTGTTTTGCTCCAGCTTGACGCGGATCACAACGAGCCGCCCTGTCTTAGGAGATCTTGTGGAGAGGTGGTGGGACACCACCAACTCCTTTCATTTCTCTTCTATATGGGAGATGACGATGACTCCTTACGACTTTGCCATGATCACTGGCTTGGGCGTAGGAGGTGATCTGATCCCCCTCGATCCTAACATGGGAGAGTGGGAGGTTGCATGGGCTGCACTACTCGAGGCACAACCACCGACTCTTCGGGCAAGTATGGTCCGATACAGCTGGTTTGAGGGGCAGTTCAGAGGAGTCGAGCTTGAGACCGTTGAGTAGACCGAGCAGTACGCCATGGGCTTTCTTATGTTCCTCTTCGGTACCACCTTATTCTCGAACAGGTGGAACACCATCGGTTTGTATTTTCTGAGTGCATTGGTAGTGTTGCAGCGTGTCCCGTTCTACAACTGGGGCGGAGCCGGCCTCACCACTCTATACGGATACATGAGCTCAACCTCTTGGACGAGCGGGACCTTGCTTGGCGGCTACTGGCGGGCTTGAGAGGTACACAGCTTAGTTCCCCCTTTTTACCTTATAGTTTCTGCCTAGCATTTCTTGCTTTACTTTTGTGAAACACATGTACTCTCTATTCTGCATTTTCTGTATCTGCTCATACACTGTATGCTTTCTGCTTTGTATTTTCTGTACACGCTCACACTACGCACTAAATACTACACACTGCACACACAAAGTCTAATCTCTGCTCTAAACTTGCACTTTCTACGCATTGTACTGCATTTTGCTCTCTGCATTTTTTGTACATTGTTCAGACACTATATTGATCACATTTTCCTTGCAGCTATGGGTGTACGCATATTTCCCAGTTCTTGCCCCATAGCCTACAGTGGAGACCCCTGCGATAGTCCCATTCTCTCGAGTGTATGACGGCCTGCTCCGTCGTAGGACTCAGGAGAGCTTCATGTTCTTCCGACAGTATTTTGACACAATTACGGCGCGCGAGGTAACCCAAAACATAGTCATGCTGCTTTTCAATTAGTTTGATACACACAGTAGTCAATTGATAACGACTAATCATCTGTTCATTTTTCTTATCTTCAGATCGCATGGCAGTCATGGGACGTGATACCGTCAGGGGCCAGATTCGCATATGAGACCGCTAGGGTCGTGGCTCGCTACCACATCCTCCTTGAGGGACCGATCTGTCGCGCTTGGTTCTTGAGCGAGCACTTCGTGCATCAGACCTTGAGCTTGTTTGCCCCGTTTATACCGATGGCACCCCCGGCATCTATGAGAGAGACACACAAACTTTTTGAGGATGAGGTGATCCAGTTCATGGTAGGCCTAGATGCAGACCTTTTTCGCATGGAGGACGACTACACGACCTTCATTCAGACGCATCTGATGCTACCTCTGCTTGGCATTCGAGGAGGTGAGAGAGCTAGAGCTCCAGCTGTGAAAAGGAGAGGAAGAGCAACCAGATTTCGTAGGAGGAGGGATCCTGAGGCAAGGCAGGAGACTGGATGGCCAGAGCTACCTACTACAGTGACTTATTGGAGACGTTCTGGGGAGACCAGACAGATCCCCATCGAACCTGCACCAGCTGGTCACGCACTTGTCGGGGTTCGAGGCCCGACTCCAGTATGTACCAAACTTTATATTTTGTATATTTACCTCATTTCAATTATGCTGTATCGAATACTGATCTCTTCAATGCACTTACAGGCACCCATTGAGTACACAGGGCAGGCCCTTGAGCTTGTGGCTTCCTTGACAGACATGGTGCAGACAAGCCTCGATCTGCCTAGCCTTTATGGATCCCGGTAATTGTTCAATTTGCATTTCATGCCATAAAGTTTTTTTGCTAACACATTAGTAGTGCAACTGCTCCAAGCTTCACTGATCTAGCACATTACACCAAACACTACATCGATACACTGTTCCCACACACTGCGCACGACATACATACACTGCAATCATCCATTGTTCACAACAAATACACTGGAATCATCCACTGTTCACAGCACATCATCTGCAATCATTTACTATTCACCGCATATATTCCTCGACTAATGCATTTTCACAAATTGCCCTTTTCAGATTCCTTTCGAAATGCCAGCCCCGTCATATGCCCCAGCAGGAGCAGAGGTAGGACCTTCAGCGCCTCCCCCAACAGCAGAGAGGAGAGGGAGACAGGCTCAGACACACGGGTAAGGTAGAGCTAGAGGCACCCGCAGTGAGAATGGCCCTTCGAAGCTCGTTCTAGGCGATGATGATGATGAGGCAAGCGAGGAGGTTAAGGTGGCGAGTGCACATTCAGAGTCCTCTGGAGATGGAGACGGCAACACCGGCTCAGGTTCATCTGGGGCAAGGCTAGAGAAACTGAGGAGGGCTCCGATTCAGCTTCAGACAGCGGAGCCGATGGCGATAGTGCTCCAGAGGTCGCTCGACCGAGGAAGAGGACGAAAAGGGCCTCTCGATCTTGAGATAGACGGCACCAGTTCAGATGCTTTTGCTTTGTTTTCTTTTTTGCTTGTAGTTTTATTACGTTGTACAGCCTTAGGTAGTTTTATTTTCTTAAAACATGCACTCTTTTGCAAAGAGAAACCATAATGGGAATGAAAATCGCTTTTTGGTTAAAAAGTGTTGCATTTTTACATTCTAAGCATTGCATCGCATCGCACGCTATGAAAATGAGATTGATCTTTGTTTGAAAACTGCACATTCAAAATGCATTGCTCTCAATCAGGTACTGAACCGACTAACAACTGAAAAGAACAAAACAACTCGATAAACAAAACAAATCAAACTCGATAAGCAAATTAAAATAACTCGATAAGCAATCTACATACAATTCGATAAGCAAAGTGTCTACAACTCGATAAGCAAACTACACACAACTCAAAGAGACGTGTTCAAGCTTAAAAAGAACCAAAACAGGACCCCGAAAGGTACCGATGAGAGAATTCAACTTTTGAAAGCGTCTGAATCTTCACATAGGAGATTATTGAACATGAAGGAAGGCTGCCGGCCATCGGGAATGGCCTTCCAGCCATCACTCTCCTCTGCCGGCCATCAATGTGCCCCTGCCGGCCATTAATGAGCCACAGCTGGCCATCCATGTGCTGCTGCCGGCCATCGATGGCAGAACCTCCGAAACGTCGACATCTGTCCTCCACTCACTTCTTTATCTTCTATAAAGGTTCCAGTTTCGTGGTTTCTTCATTTCAACTCCATTTTTGCCCCAAATGAAAGCATTTGTTGCCCAAAAACTCTCCGATTGGCTTGCAGCTTTGGATGGCTAGGAAAAGCTGAATTTTTGGGGTTTCGGAATAAATGCACTATTCACGTTGAGCCGCACCCCGCTGCATTTTCCGTTCCTCCATGCCGCGACTAGGTGTTGGAATCCGGTAACTCATGTTTTTAGCTTTGGCGGGCAAGAGATATGCCCTCCTTTTGAAGATTTCCAAGCTTTGATGGAATCTCAACGCGATGAAGAGATCTTGCCCCAATTCCGCTTTGGCCATATCCAGGCTTTAGGGCGGATATGTGGGCTTACTTTGCATGACGCTCGGTCTTTGATCCGCGGCGGAGAGCTGGATATTCCGAGCTTGATTCATCGATTTTCCTACACCGGTGACCGCAACGATCATCATTAGCAGGGTTTTCGGCGACACGCCCTCTGTCTATGCATGTTGTCTCATTTCCTGCTTGCCCTAGCTCCGGAGGGTCTAGCGTCTGTTTGATTGAGGTTGCGCAAGGCTTAAAAGAGGGCAAGAGCTACATTGGCATGACACTAGCTGAGACTCTGATGGGTTTAGATGCCTTCCATTGCTAGGAGACGACTAGGTTCGCAGGGAGTCCACTACTCTTATAGGTAATGTTTCCTCACCCTTCTCTCATGTGTATTTCTCACATCACTCGGCCCTCAGGCTCTGTTTTTCTCTCAAAACTCTTTCTCACTTTTCTCTCCACGTACACCTCTCTATTCTTTAATCTCTCTTATCTTTCATCCCTCCCCAGCTATGGCTGATGGACAAGTTGAAAGTAGTGGACTCATGCCCAGCATATTCAGCACATGGTTATTTCTTCTGGCAATGACAAGTTGATGCCCCAGATGAGGGATGGTGGTGCGAATGGATGTGCAGCCTATCTGCTGTCAACATTGCTTAGTGTTGCCCTTGGCTTAATCTACTGACGATGAGCTACAGGATGTCTCGGCAGCCTGGGATTCAGTTGATCGGCCTGACACACTATGTCTTTTACTTTCCATTTCGATTCCGGTGTCAATTCGGTCACAACCAGACATGCCCAGAAGAGGGGATAGACTACCCGGCTTCATATATGATCAAAGGTTCACATCTAGCTCGGTATGCCATAGCATGGAGGATGAGAGAACTTCTAGCCCCGCCTCCCACTTTCAGTTGTGCCCTTTCTGGCGAGTGCATAGCTTGGGTTGATGAAGAGGCACAGACTGGGCCTACTTTGGCATTAGAAGCTTCCACAAGCTCTGCGAGGGGGCGCAAGAACACCGCAAGAACACCTGACTTGATTATGCCCCAAGTTTATTGCTTTAATATGTACATTTAAGTTTTCTTTATGAATGTAATAAAAAGCAACTTTAATTTGTATCGAGAGTAGGAGAACTCTGTATTGAAATCAATGAAATTGAAGGTTGTGGGTACTGAAAATTTTTCGTTTGGTCCAAAAATGGTCTAAGTTGTAAAAGGAATAATTTGAACAAAATCAACTTTTATTAAAACTTTTCAAAACCATTTTCGATATGGATCACAACTGGACACGCCCGAGATCTATCACTGAGATGTATAACCCCGGATCCCAACAACTGGAAAGTTATCCCTAGTCTGAATAGCATTGCACTGGAGAACACAACCGAGCTCTTGAATGCAGAAAAGACAAAGATGACCAACATGATCACATGGACAAAGTTGATGTGGAAGTGTTTATAGCTGGACTTCAGAATGAAGTTGCCTACGTATCCCAAAGATGGGAATTAAGCCTTACGTAGTTCGGTTTAGGTTCACTCGTGTATTAACACTCTCCTTTTGTGCTCTAACTTTTGCCAAGGCCACCCTTTTTGGGTTTTCAACCTTGTGAGCTCAGTTTTTATTATTTCAAATTTTCTGTGCTCTAACTTTTGCCTAGGTCGCCATTTCGGGTTTTTGGCCAAGCGAGCCGCTCAGGGATAGTATTTCTTCAACTTGTCCATGTTGATCGGCTGGGAAAACTCTAGGCCATCTAGGTCCATTAGAACGACAGCTCCACCCGACCAGATTGACTTGATGATGTAAAGACTAGTCCAATTAGGTCTGAACTTGCCCCTAGGGTCGTTGATGGGAGCTCGAATGTCTTTAAGCACCAAATCTCCTTCTTTCAAATTCCTGGATTTAACCTTCTTCTTGAAAGCCCTGGCAATTCTTCGTTGATAACCCTGGACGTGAAATAGTGCTTTTAGTCTTCTCTCGTCAAACGGCATGAGTTCTTTGAACCTGCTCTGCTGCCAATTTGCCTCAACTATCTCGCACTCAGCCATAACCTACAATAACGGAACCTCAACTTCAATAGGCAGAACAGCCTCCCTCCCATAGACTAAGGAGTACGGAGTTGCCCCAGTAGAAGTTCGAATTAAAGTCCGGTAGCCCCAAAGAGCAAATGGCAGCTTATCTGGCCAGTCCCTGTAGGTTTCCACCATCTTCTGCAGGATGTGCTTGATGTTCTTGTTGGCCGACTCAAACGCTTGTTGGTTTACGGCCGATATGTGGATGACTTATGGAAAGCCACGTTGTACTTCTCCAACAAGTTGATCACCGCCTTCTTGAAGTGGGAACCATTATCCGAAATAATCTCATTCGGGACCCCAAAGTGACAGATGATGTTGTTCCTGATGAACTTAGTAACATGCGACGCCTTCAACACCGCATAGGATTGGGCCTCAACCCACTTCGTGAAGTAGTCTATCGCTACCAGAATGTACTCATGCTCGTTCAACCCCTTCAGAGTGACTGCCCCAATCATATCAATCCCCTAGACTAAAAATGGCCATGGCGAAGTCATGTTGTACAGCTTCAACAGCGGAATGTTCATGCGGTTTGCATGGATATGGCATTTGTGGCATTGCCGAACAAAGTCAATACAATCCTCCTCCATGGTTGACCAATAATAACCCTGCCTTAGAATCTTCCGGGCTAGCATCACCCCGCTCATATGCGCTCCACACTCTCTTCCGTGGATGGCCTCCATCAGGCGCTTGGACTCTTCAGCATCAACACACAGTTTGTGCATCCCCAGATGACCCCGCTCATACAATTTACCCCCGCAGACAATGAACTGAGCAGCCATTCTTCGTATTGCCCTCTTATCTTTGGCATTTGCCCCTGGTGGATAAGCTTCCTTTACCAAGAAGTTCCAGATGTCATAATACTAGGGGTTCTGATCTTGTACTTCATCTATGGCAGCAATCAGCTCATAGGCTGGCACAAATTTCTATTCAATGATGATCGAACGCATCCAGACTCCAAAAGGGATGTCTATCATAGAAGATAGAGTTGCTAATGAATCAGCGATGTTGTTCTCTCTTAATAGATGAGTGAAGTTTAGTTTCTCAAACCGAGGAATCGGCACGTCCAAGGTCTGGTGATAGATTTTCATCCTTTCTTCTTTAACTTTCCAATCTCCTTTAGCTTGAGATATAACAAGGTTTGAGTCCCCGATGACATCCAACCGTTTTGCCCCTAGTTCTAGTGCGGCTTCTTGTCCAGCAATACATGCCTCATACTCTGCCTCATTGTTTGATACTTTGAAATGGAGTTTGAATACTAAAGGTATACGGGAATTGTTGGGTGCTATCAGCAACACCCCTATCCCATAACCGTATTGGTTTGGCGCTCCGTTAAAGTACATAGTCCAAGTTTCTTCTTCAACCTGCAGAATGGTTTCATCTGGGAACAGATATTCAATTGCCTCATTTCCCTCTACCGGGTGATCGGCTAGGAACTCCGCTACCACTCTCCTTTTCACTGACGTGCGCGTCATGTACTTCAAATCGAATTCGAAGAAAAAAAGCAACCAACGAGCTAGCCTACCCATAAGTGCTGGTTTCCCGAAAAGATATTTGATGGGATCTAATCTCGAAAGCAGTATTACAGAGTGAGCTAACAGGCAGTGCCTTAACTTCCTGGTAGCCCATACCAAGGCTAGACAAGCCTTCTCCAGCGGAGTGTAGCGGTCTTGTAATCCAGCATTTTCTTGCTCAAGTAGTAGATAGCCTTCTCCACTTTATCCTCAGATTCCTGCGCAAGCATGCAGCCCATCGTAGTTTCGGTCACTGATAGGTACAGAATCAATGGTTTCCTCAGCTCTAGCGGCGACAACACAGGTGGCTTCTGTAAATATTGCTTGATATGCTTGAAAACAACTTGGCATCGGTCATCCCAATGGAACTTCTTTCCTTTCTTCAGGAGACCAAATAGTGCTTCACAAGTCAAGGCTAATTTTGCAATAAACCATCTTATTAATTGCACTTTACCCAGAAAGCCTTGGCACCTCCTTTTCAGTCCTTGGTGGTGGCATTTCTAGGATGGCCTTGATTTTGGAAGGATCGACGTCAATGCCCCTTTGTGTGATCAAGAACCACAGCATTTTCCCTGTTGTAACACCAAAAGTACATTTCTGAGGATTCAACTACAATCGATACTCTCTAATCTGTTGAAAAAAATTTTGCAAGGCGGTGTAGTGGCCCTATCTTTCCTTGGACTTGACAATCATGTCATCCACGTGCACCTCAACCTCTTTGTGGATCATATCATGCAAAATTGTGGTTGCAGCCCGTTGATATATAGCGCCTGCATTCTTCAAACCGAACGGCATCACCCTATAACAATATGTTCCCCACGGGGTAATGAAAGCAATCTTCTCCCTGCCTTCAGATGCCATCAAAATCTGGTTGTAGCCTGAAAACCCATCCATGAATGAGAGTAGCGCATCCCCAGTAGTGAAGTTCACTAATTCGTCGATATGCGGCAGAGAAAAGTCGTCCTTCGAACTGGCTTTGTTCAAGTCTCTGAAGTCCACACATACCCAAATTCTGCCATCCTTCTTCTGCACCAAAACTATATTAGCCAACCAAGTTGGATACTCAAATACTAACAGGAAACCTGCGTTGATCTGCTTGGTGACCTCTTTTTTGATTTTCAGAGTCCAATCCGGGTGGATCCTTCAAAGCTTCTACTTAACAAGTCGGGCCTCTGGGTCAAGAGGGATCTGGTGCTGTACAATCTCAGCATCAATTCCAGGCATGTCTTCGTAGGACCACGCGAAAACATTTTCGAAATCTTTTAATAAAGCGACTAAATGCTCGCGCTCCTCCAAAGACAACGTGGACCTGATCTGGACCAGCCGCGGGTCCTTCTTCGTACCAACATTAATTGAGGTGATTTCATCAATCAAAGGTTTTACAAACCTCTCCTACTCTTGATCAAGCAAGTGTTTCAAAATCGGAGGAATTTCATCCTCATCGTTTTCATCAAAGTTTTGAAAGTCCTGATTAATGCAATAAACTAAAGGCATGAAAAAGTACTCAGAAGTTGTAGCAGCACCATTCTCATTAACAACATCTAGTTCATCTGATCCTTCGGTTACAACAGACTCAAAGGAAAATGAAAAAGACGACCTGGACAGGACAGTGGCATCCGGGTTATCACCCCCAGGAATACCGGACTCAGACTCAGAAGAGCTGGAATTTGATTCCGACACCACAAACTCTGTGGAATCATATTCCGGCTCACTACCTGACCCGGAACTGCTTGACAAAAAGCCTTCCTTGTACTGCCAAATGAGGTAAGGTGCGATGAATGCACTGAGAATGCCAGAAGATAGGCCTGCAGCTGCTTGATTCTCGATCATGGAAACTGAGAAGTTATCCTCCAAGCACTCCGGTACGATCTGAGGATCTGAGAGGAGACAAGCCAGTGCTACCCCCATCTCAATAACTATGCTTTCGAACTCATCCTCCCTGTACTGCTCAGCCTCAGTTGGTGGGTCTGTCTGCTCTTCCACTATTCTGAATTCAACTATGGCTCCAGAAAGCCACAAAACAGGAAGTCTTCCCCCTTCCGGACCAAGCATCCGTTTAGGGTCCTTTGGATAGGTCTGTGCTCCAACTCGTAGTGCTTCCTAGCTTGCTTTGCCTTGGCTCTTCTGGCCATTTCCCTTCCTTTCCTGGCCCAATCCTCTTTGGTAGGCAGATAACCTAAACCAAAGGTATATGGGTTGTGTGGCACTTCGGCTAATATAGCGACGCCCTAGTCCCATCTCGGGCATGTGTTGAAGCTTGTTCATGAGGTAGACAGATTGCACACTGACGTATAGTCCTTCATCAACAGCTAGCATATCCTACACAACCCGAGCCTCATCTAAGGTGAATCCTGACAAAAACACATCCTCCACGCCGTGCTCAATCTCCAGAATTGGTGTAGAAGCCTCTGGCGGTGGATGTATGGATGAGTTCCCAAAAACAATTGTCACCCCCTTCCTGTGGGGGGACTTCAGCATCTGCTGTAAGATGGAAGAGACGGCTCTCACCTGGTGCAACCAAGGTTGCCCAAGGAGTAGATTGAAGGTGGCTAGAACATCCAAGACATGGAACTCAATGTCATGCTGCCCCGGGCCAATCTTAGTCTTGATCCGTACGGTCTCCAGTACCTCCCGACTGGTGTTATCAGAGGCCCAAATTACATGGGCTTTTGGCGTAAAATCTGCGGGCTTCAATTTGATAGCATATGCCGTTCTCGACGGACATACATTGATTGCAGATCCTGTGTTGACCAGGACCACCGGTATACATTTTTCTCTACACTCCACAAAGATATACAACGGCTTGTTATGATCGGAGCCCTCAGGCAGCAGTTCCTTGTCGCGGAAGGTTAAGGTCAGGGAAGCTCCACCTGAGAAAACCAACCCTACCAACTACTTGGGTGTTGTATCAATTGAAAGCTTAGCCCTGTCCATGGCTGTAAGGACGGCTTGTCTGTGAACCCTCAAGGCCATAAGAAGTCCCCAGATGGAGATGTCTGCTTGAATTTTCTTTAGCTGTTTCAGCACAGCTTCCTCCTCCAGCAGTTTTTCTTTCTGCCTCTCTGCCTCTTTGTCTTTTCTGGACCCCTCCGGCTGGTCCAAATGTGGGGGCTTAAAGTACCACCCACTCCTGGTCATATGGTCAAGCTCCTCAATATACCAGGTGTCATCCGGTTGGTTCTGTCCCCAGTCTTCGTCAGTATGGGCAAGACGTAAGTCATCGTCTTTCCACCACATCCCATCGGCCACCGACAGACAGTTGTTTGGTTCTGCTATAGTTGTTCCTGTGTTTTCAACACACTCAGCCCCCTCAGGTGCCTTGGCTTTTCTAGCCCTGTCTTTGTTCTCAATTTTCTCCTGCCCAAACCTCTTCAACGGAGCCTCCTGTTTGGTATCTTCCGTACTCAAATTACCCAAATCCCGAGCAAAATTCTTCGCACCGGTGCTCTCCAGCGATTCTTCCTGATTTTCGGCCATTCCAGCCACTGTAGACGTTCCCGTTTCTAGTGGTCCCTGTTCTAGCTGAAGCACCTCAACAACATTCGTCTCGTCACTGAGCCACCTGGTGGTATCTGTTGACCCATTCAAATCGAACCAGTTGACGCTCACATCCCCTGGGCCCTACTCATCAAATAACTAAAGGTTGCTAATATCCTCCTCTAGCTCGGCAAGGTCATCTAGCCCCTGATTCGGTCCATCCTCCCGAACCACACTAATCTCCGCCCCGGTTGGCAACTCTACCCTCGGCTTAGCCTGATCTGTTGACAGGATATAACCACACGGGTTATATGATTCCTCGGCAAAGCTCCCAGATCCCTCAGGCTCTGAATCAACATTCCCATTCTCCTTCGAAGTTGCCCCAGTTCTGTCTTCGACAGTCACCACCATTGGCTCGGGCTGGGTTGGAGAGGTGCTCAACATGCACAAGTCCGTGTTGTCCGGGATGAACACCTCAGGCTTAGGTAGGTGGGAGGGTGTGATGTATATGCTAGGGTCATACGGAATGGTCGCGGTTTGGATCAAGTTGACTTGGTTGGGTGGTGGAGCTCGGTTTTGGGGTGGGAGTGGGTTGGTAGTGACGTTTGGCTTGTCAGCAGGCGCAATCACCTTGTTGTCAATGAGATCTTGAATATCATGACCTAGTCTAAAGCAGAAGTCGGTGTCGTGACCATGCTACTGGTGAAAGGCACAGTATTTGGTCAGGTTATGTGTTGGAGGGAGGTTATTTGGTAGTGGGCACGGTTCCAGGGGCTTTAGATGCCTCTTTCTGATTAAAACCCCCACGGCCTTGAACAAAGGCATATACAGTGAGGTAAAATTCCTCTGGACCTGAGGTGGGTATTTTGCTGGTTGAGGGGTGGCACTAGATGTGCTGGTGAAGGGTGTGGTTATTTTTGGTGTGGTGGTGGTGACCATGCCCACATCAGAAGTCCTTGCGGCTGTAGCACTACTCGTACCTGCATTCGAACCGCGAGCAAACACCCTCTTGGGCTGCTCTCTCTCGTGGTCAATCAGACCTTGCTTTATGGCATCCTCAATCTGTACCCTAATCTCGTGTAAGTCAGTAAAGGTGGGAAGGGGTAAGACGATCATTTTTTTGCATGAGCTTGGGTTGAAGGTTGCGTACAACCATTCTTATCTGATCTTTCTCGAGTGGCCGAGTTGTCATCATGGAGGCCTTGGCCCTCCATCGAGTGACAAAGTCAAAAAAGCCCTCTTTTGGCTCTTGCCTGTACGCCTCAAGATCACGGGTCGTGACCTCGATCTGGGTGTTGTATGAATATTGGGCGACAAAGGCCTCAGCCATCTCCTCCCAACTTCGTTTCATTGAATCCTCCAACTTGGCGTACCAGATGGCCGCGATACCCGACATGGTCCGACCAAAAAGGGAGAGCTTCTGTAATCTTGTCAAGCCCATCGGGCGCAAAACATCTGAAAACAACCTCAGGTGGATCATGGGTTCTCCCGACCCGTCAAAACGGTCGATGTGAGCCATCTTGAACCTGTCTGGCAATGTCACCACTGAATCAATATATCCATCATCTATGCCCGGGATTGAGTTGACCCCTTAGGCTCGCTTAAACAGCTTCTCGAGCTTACTGACTTTCAGCGCGGTTGGATCCACCTCGAATTCGAACGGTGTGCCCACAGGATTAGCCAGTGCTTTAGACATCTGAGGTGGGATTGGCAGTGGGACTGGCCCCGTCGGAACGTCCGTATTTTCTTGGACGTCAGCCGCCTCCCCAAGTGTTGGAACCATAGGTGGAGGTGGGGGTGGATGCGAATCAGACGCTCCGGCTTGTTGGGGTTGATGTTGCTGCTGAAGTCTGGCAATTAGTTCTGCCTGTTGAGCCACAACTTCCGCCTGACGGGCGGTGACCTCTGCCTGGCGGGCAGCATCCCGCTGCATGGCCTGCATGGTCTCTTGGAGTTGACATATCATGTCCTCCATATTAATTGAAAACTACTGATCTGACTGAACAGGTGTGTATCCCCTCTCTGAGGTAGAAGCAGATATTTCTGCCCAACTGCGCACAGGTGAGGTGGATAATGACCGCTGATTTGCTAACCGCTGTACTAATGATCTGTGCCTAGATGACCTCCGTCTCGTAACTGGTGGTAATGCAACAAACACTGGTTGTCCGTCAACTAGATCCTCAGATCGATGAATTCTCCCAATCTGGGTCCAAAGTGCTCGGGAGGTATCTGCCTTGTCGGAAGCAATGATGCAATACTACCTTGCAAAAAGATAAATAAAGCAAAAGAAACAAAAAACAAAAAAAAAAAAAGACAGTATTTCGGCTTAGATAAAGACAACACACAGTTGACATCACAAGTTGAACAAACTACACTCAAACACTGATCTCTGTCCCCCAAACCACTGCCTCAAATCTGATACCCTCAGGTACTGAATGTCCTCAGACTGATACCCAGACTTGTAACTGATACATACAACCTGTAGAGATGCACTCTGACAGCACATATCAAGCAAGTAAGAGCCAAAACACCCCTATGGTGGGGTAGGGTTTCCTTGTCCTATTTTGTCAGGAGCTAGGGTTTCACTACGCACGCAACGGTTACAAACAACCTACATTCGGGTAAGCAACCTGTCCTAGTTTTGAATGGTCTCTATGCCTTCCGATATGCAACTAGGTCGAATGGTAAAATAGGGTGCCTCGGCAAAAATCAAGGTTTGTGTTCCCATCGTGGCAGAGCCCGTAACCGGTCAGCCTTATAGCATGCTTTTCAAAGCAAGCCTCCAGCAAACCGTTCAGGAATAGCAGATGGCAAACACTGTGACTTAAGCGTACCAATGCAAATTCAAATGCAATGCAAAGAAACACATAAGTGTAGACAAAATAGCATATCATAAGTTTCGAGTCTAGTTCTCTAAATCCCCAGCAGAGTCACCAGAAACTGTAGACTGCCCAAAACTCTCTCCGCGCGCCCCCATTTTCGAAGAGGGCGCAAATTGGGTTCTAGCTACTATAGTTTGGACTCCTGTCATGATTCTGAATCTAATCTCACAAAGTGCAATGTAAGACTGATAAATCACCAAAGAGTCCAAATCCGGCAATTGGCTTTGGAAAATCAATTTTGAATCAAAAGCACCAAACATAGACTGCTTTGCTAGATTTCAGAGTCGCCACCTGAATATTTTATTTTGGGAAATTTAGGAAACCCAGACTCGTGCCTAAGGCCATGTGTCCGTCGTCATCAAAGTTGCCTCGGCTCGGGAACTTGGGTACGAATGGGGAATGTCATGAAATGAGCACCCCCGCTCGCCCGATCAAAGGATCGGCCTCTACTAATCATGATATGTTGTTTTTATAAACACATTCGTTCTTATTCCGATTGTTAATCTAACTTACTATGTGATGCGCACAACATACAAGTATAGACTAAATCGCTCGATTTGAAACAAAACATCTCATGTTTGTTTTTCGAAAATGGTTTGAAGATGCTACTCGCAAGTAGGCTAAAATGTGGACTTGCCACCTGACAAGGTGGGCTTAAAATATGATGATTTGCCACTCCAAGGGGGCTTAAAACTCACAATTTGATGAATTGTTCCAATTCAAGTAATGAAGCCTTTATCCATAGGCATTCATGCAGTTAATCATTTAAGCAAATTGCCTCATGGCAAGCATGCTACCATGGCAGTCACTTACACACTTGCAAGGATGCTAAAGCATAAACACTTATAGTGTACTCCGAGCCAAAACAGAAGCTAGTTAGAAATCATACACGATCCTAACTATGTCAACAATGCCTAATGCAACACATGCAAAATACAACTAAAATAGGCTCGACTATCTAAAATGGCATATGAATGCAACACTTGATAACATGCTTTGAAACACATATTCAAGAAAGTGTATTGAAATACAATGCAGTTTGAATGATGCGCCGAGCCCGGTGCATGCAAGATGAATGAATGATGCACAGATGCAAGCGTAAGGTATGCTAATCGAAATATGCCCTAATCTAATCACTGAAAGCGGGTAAATAAAAGAGAGAAAGATGTGGGGTTGGAAGACATTCACACACACGCGCACACTTATTACAACATTTTGCCCTCTCAACGGAGTGTCTGAATGAAAGGTAAGCTAATCTAAGCTAAGCTAATCAACTATTCTAATTAAGCTAATTAGACTAATTATTACAAACCAATAAAATAACTAGTAAACTACTAACTAATTATTACAACACCTTAACTAACTAACAAATTAATTAAAGCACAAATTCAGATGTTAACTAACAAATAAAACTTTAAACTATGCTGCCTCAGCTCTGTTGAAGAAGTTGAACATGCATGCTCGCATTTGGTTTCGCGCCCCGAAAAGCTCTCCGGTTTGCTCTCTTGAGGCTCTGTCTACAGGTTGTCTTCAAAATCTTGCTGCTGAAACTTACCAAAACAGTGCTGGAGAGGGCACTAGTAGCCTACCGGCCAAGAGTGGGCCTCTGCCAGCCAAGGATAGAAGGGTGCCGGCCATCAATGTCGCACTGCCGACCACTAGTGTGCTGTGACACCATTCTGCAATAGAGCACAAAAACAGAGGAAATGAGAGGGTCTCCCAAGGGTATGTACGTACAATGCCACTCCATATCACCTCAAAACATCAAGGGAGAGGCATCATTGGATCTAAGACCATCAATCAAGCATCGCAATGCATGATGGCCAAAGATCTAACTTGCACAAATTCAATGAATGCACAACCAACAAGACACTAAGACTACGGCCTTATCATGAGTGATCAAAGGCAACGGAGACAAAGGGGATTGGCTCACTTTTATCACTTTGAGTATGAAGTGGGCCAATCCACCTTGTGTTCAACATAACGTCCGGTTGAACATGATGCAATGCAAACAACATGCTCATCGTGACATGAAATGCAAGACTCTAACATACAAACAACGCATGCACAACATGTTAAGAGACTTAAGCATTAAAAACTAGTGAAGGATAGAACACTAGGACAATGCAATACAATGCTCAATAGACTAAACCAACCCCAAGCAGACCTCATCCATGCCAAAACAGTGGCCAAGATGATCTGAAATGATAGCATGAAAGGCAAGAGAATGATGTTCATGTATTGGCTCACAAACAAGTCATAATGCTCAACTCTCAAACACAATTAAAGAGTGATAAACATGAGAGTATAACAAGGTTATATGCTCTGAGATTATGTGTTAAATGATGCCATAACACATAAACATCATAAATAAGGCATGCTAGAAGACCTAAAGCACAAGTCTAGTAAAGAGCACTAAACAAGAAGAATGCAATACATAGCCCAAACAACCCAACTAGCTCTAGATAGAGCTCAACCATGCCAAATCAAAGGCCAAACCATGCTGAAATGATAGCCCAAAAGCTTAGACAAGCATGCATACATATTGGCTCACAAACAAGGCATAAGGCACATCTCTCAAAAGCATTGAAAGAGTGGAATATGTGAGAGTGTGACTACACCATACACACTAAAATCATGTGAGAAAATAGGCTAAGGCATGTAATCATCACATACAAAGCATGCTAGGGACTTTGAAACTCAAAGCTAGTCAAAGGCCTTTACACTATAGCTATACAAAGCAAGGCATGCATAAGCAAAACCACTTAAAACAGAGCTTAAGCATGGCAAAATATGAGTAAAAGCTTGCTGGAGTGTAGCCAAAATAAGCTAGAATGGTGGGTTAAAGCATCAAGCATGTTAGGCCAATTAGCAAAATTACACCACAAGTGTAAGAAGCATGCAAGCAACAGCCAAACCAGCCTAAATCAGAGTTGTGGCAGGTATAAAAGGTCAAAAAAAAATGCTTGAACAAAGCCACAAAGAAGTAGAAACACATGCTCATTTTGTATGCCAACAACACAAGCAAGCAAGGCAAGAGGAGAGGGGAGCACCCCCTTCCATTTTGGACCTCAAAACCACCTTTCCACCACTGAAACTGAGTTTCAGTGGTAGAAAGGCCATGCAAAGGCTGTTACAAAAGCTTCAAAGGATGGCTCAAAAGCTTAACAAATAAGGCATACAAGGGGGTGAAACACCCCCAACTCCCACAAGGCCTCAAATAACCATTTTTAACACTTACAAATAAAGCTTTTTGTAGTTGAAATCTAGGCCTAAAACAGCATGCAAAGGTGGCTAATATGGTATACAAACACAAGCTTAAAAGGGGAATATACTCACCCTTGAAGCACAGCAGCAGGAGGACAACTTCTGAGCCCAAAGACCAGCCTTTTGAACTCCAAACAAACCTTCAAAGACCTCAGCTCCAAGGTAGTGGTGTTTGACTAGGTGTTCCTTTGCAAAAATGTGAAGAAAAACACACTTTAAGGCACTATTGAGCACAATATAGAGAGAAAGAGTGAGAATTCTAGAGATAGGGATATTTTGTCTCTAAACTTTCTGAACCTCTGGAGAGGGAGAAGGGCCTCCCCTTATATAAGCAATGCAAGAAAAAGCTTTCTTGACAAGCTTGAAACTTGCCTCCATCCCTCCATACACTGTATGGAGGATGGCTTAGTGAGCTACAACTGGCTCAAAATATCTAAAATATATCTGTTGAAATAATGGTGGCCAGCCGGTCATCAGCGGTGGCCAGTAGTGCCTCATTGATGGCTGGCAGGGCCTATCTGTGGCCGGTAGGGAAGATACCATGGCCGGTAGCCCTTGTTCATGGCCAGTAGTGCACTAAAACAAGCACTAGGGGGGGACCAAAGCATGGTCCAAAAATGGGGTAGAAATGAAACAGGGTTTGGAAAGCTCAAACCTGTGATGTTCCGCTACAAAATTTGAGCACTTGGTGAACAACCAAACTTACCACCGGGTGTACCTGCAAGCACATCCAAGTCTTGAGGACGATCAAAAATGGGGTGTCTACAGTGGCGCGCGAAGAAAGTCGAGTCTACACCCCTTGTATTCGCTCGAGCGGTCCCTAAGCCTGCAAAACAAACTACTAGGAACACCAAATCTTCGCTCAAACGGTATGTCTACCGCTTAAGTGGTCACTTGAAACAAAATGTCACTATCTCCCTCCCTTAAGGGATTTCGCCCCCGAAATAATGTCAATCATCAACACCACATCAATAGTATGATAGCAACCTAACAATCATTAGTTTTTAACAATTCCTAAATAAACAACAAATCATTTCTAGTAACAAAAGAAAGAAAAAGCATGAAAAAATATGGTTTAAGCTTGGTTTATCACATATCAATTGAAAAGAAATATGAGAGGATACATCACATATTTTGGAATAAATCTAGATATTTCTTGTGGACCACGGCTTCACACTCCCAAGTTGCTTTCTCAACATCGTGATAGTGCCACGACACTTTGACTAATGGAATGGTCTTACCCCTTAACACTTGCTCCCGGGTGTCTAGGACTTGAATCGGTCTTTCCTCATAAGATGCATCATCATCAACTTCTATATCCGTCCAATCTAAGACGTGAGAAGGATCGGGTTCATATTTACGAAGCATTGACACATGAAATACATTATGCACTCTTGAGAGTTGTGGTGGTAAGGCAAGACGACACGCAACTTCTCCTACCCACTCTATGATGTCAAAAGGGCCAATAAATCAGGGAGATAATTTTCCGCTTCTACCAAACGTCATCAATCCCCTCCTAGGCAAGATTTTTAGAAACACATGGTCTCCTACTTCAAAGGACAACGCCTTTCATCTCTGATAGGCATAGCTTTCGAACAACTTTGAGCCGTGACTAATCTCTTCTGAATAAGAGCTACTTTCTTAGTGGTTTCACGAACTAACTAAGCCCCAAGCATAGGTGAATCCCATACTTCAGCCCAACAAACAAGTGATCTACAAGGATGTCCATAAAGAGCTTCAAAGGGCGCCATTTCAATGCTAGCCTGGTTACTATTGTTGTAAGCAAACTCAACTAATGGCAAGTGTTTCTCCCAAGACCATTTGAAATCGAATGTGCACGCTCTTAACATGTCTTCTAGAATTTGTATGGTGAGCTCAGATTGTCCATTAGTCTGAGGGT
This sequence comes from Camellia sinensis, assembly GCF_055761805.1. Lineage (NCBI taxonomy): Eukaryota > Viridiplantae > Streptophyta > Magnoliopsida > Ericales > Theaceae > Camellia > Camellia sinensis. The sequence continues at coordinate 114,085,168 of NC_138969.1, read as the reverse complement.
GGTAGGCAATACTAAAATTTAGTTGGATACCCAAGGCACTCTAAATACCCTGCCACAACCTGGCAGTGAAACGAGGATCTCTATCAAACACTATGCTCACCGGAACCCCATGGAGTCAAATAATTTCACTGATGTAAAGTTCGGCCAAAAACTTAATAGAATCCACCACACATATGGCAAAAAGATGGGCTGACTTGGTAAGTCGATCTATAATTACCTATATCGCATCATTACCCCTTTTGCATTCTTGGATGACCAGTAACAGTATCTGTGTTAACATGTTCCCATTTCTACTCGGCAATTGGAAGAGGTTGTAATAATCTTAAGCGTCTTTGATGTTTGGCTTTCATTTGTTGATAGGTTAGGCACTTAGACAAAAATGATGCTACATCCTTCGTCATACCCCTCCACCAAAACTAACGGCTTAGGTTGTGGTGCATTTTGGTGCCTCCTGGATCCACCGCAGGGCAAAAGTGGTGGAATTCCCGAAGAACTTCATCTCTAACAAATTCAGGCACAAACAATCAATCAAAATAACAAATACTCGCATCAACATAGACATTCAAACCCTTCTCCTCCTGCATAGATTTTTGTATTATCCCCAATGGTTCTTTACTAATGTGGGGTTATTGAGTTTCAGCCTTCTGGTGTATTGGCGACAGTGGTGGAGTTTAAGCAGCAACAGCGGTGGACGATGTCATCAGTGATGGCAGCGACAATGGTTGTGTGCTTGAGGCATACCTTCCATCTAGGTCAGAACCCCAAACCATGTCTGCGAGTAGATCTGATCTTTTCAAATCGCAGTTGTTTTTAGTGGTTTTTTTGTAGTTTGTATTACTATAGTTTTTTTTCTTTGCTGTTCTTGTACTCTATTACTTTCTTTTAATATATTGCATGTTTTTTTAGTTCCAAAAAAAAAAAAAAAAAGAAAAAAAGTTCAAGTAAAAATCAAAATTGTTTTGATGGTGTGCAAACAGGAACAAAAGCAATCATTTCTTTCCTCCTTTTGGGTTATTCTATTTCCACATATCAATTATCATCAGTTCACACACTTAATTAAATTTTTCCTTAATACAATTTCATCCTAAAATGGAAATACAGTAGTATCCTTGTAACAACCCGACCCGCTTATATACTTTCAGTCTCTCATTATATGTGTAATTATATGCTAAATGTGAAATTTCTTGTGAAATTAAGTTTAACTATGTGAATTACATGACTATGAATTTGTATCTGTCAGTTATGTGAAAAATCTGTTACAATTGTGACGTTTGGATTAGTAATTGGAAGCCTTAAAAGCACGGTAACCCAAAATTGACTCTATAATTGTGATGAGCATGATTTTTAGATCATAATATGAATTTTTGTAAAAATTTGATTTGTAATGATTAAATTGTTTAATTTGTGGTCAACCCTTAAATAACCCTCTTAAACTCTTAACTTGATAACTTTCCATCACAAAGGAAATATCTCTTGAGAAGGAGAGAGTGTTAGAGAGGGAGAGAAAGGAGAGGAGGCTTCAACAAGAGGGAAGATTGAAGGACTTGAGAAGAATTGTAGAGATTTGAGTTTAAGGTAGATCTAATCCACCTAAAATATCCTCTCTAATTGATTTGAGTAGGAACCTTTGTACATTTATGTAAGCTAGGGTTTATAATTAGGGTCAAGTGTAAGACAATTGGTTAATTGGAAAGATGTTTCTTATCTTTTGGTTGTTTTGAATTAATTTGAGCTATATGGAGAAAAATTACATCTTATTCTTTAGTTTTACATGTTTGAACTCACCTCTACATCTAGATGGTTATATATATTTGACAAACCAAATATGGCTAGAAATCTAAGAGAATTGAGTTGTGTATATGAATTTGGAGGGGGTTATGATCTCGATAAGCTTGTGATTCATGTTTATTGTGGTATTATAGGCTTGTGATTCATGTTATGGTGATGTAATATGATAATATTGAGTTGATTTCCCCTAATTTGTACATTATGATGTGGTTGCATAGTTGAATTTTTGCCTTGGTTCTAACTGCTCAAAATAGGGGTTATGACCGCGCACGTGCGGGGCTCATGGCCACACGTTCGAGTAGCACCACCGCACGTGTAGGGTCCACAGCCGCACGTGCAGAAAATAGGGGAGGGTAAACTTGAGGTTCTGAAATAAAAGCATGTGCGGGGCGCACGTGCGGCCCAAGAGGAAAAATTCTATGTGCTTTGTTTTCTTCTGTTAGACCCTCTGGAAGTATTAAAATGTACATTTGAACCTTCTAAAATGCTTGGAAATAAACAAGAATTGAACGAATCAGATATTGTCTAAACAAAAGTAACTGACTTATGGGTTGCATATGTGTAGGTCACATTCAGGAAGGGACTATTGCTCCTCCACAGCACTGTAAGTAATAGTAGTGTAGTGTTTTGTTCCATTTACTTCTACTAAATATCATTAGCATATTGTTACTCGTGAATGGGTTGTGTCTCGATATGGTGAACAGTTGAAACACTTGTGTTGTAGTATTTGAGCAATTGCGTTATTATGGACTCGAGGTCATTCTGTTTTGGTATCAATGGGCCCGAGGCCGTTTGGATGTAAGCTACGTATTATTGACGGCCTTAAGGCGGAGGGAGGTGAGGACATGCCGATGTCTCATAGACCCTAAATATGATATGAACCATTTATGACTCATGGCCTAAGGTCGAGGGACGTGGTATACATGTTGAGGTTCTACCTACCCTCCAATGTTCCAAATAGCTGTTGATATGTTGGGCCTAAGGCCATTCTGTATAATATAGGCCCCGAGGCTATTTTGGGAATGAATGCAAAATAAACACAAGAACGTGAATTATATGTTTACATTCTGTGTGATTTATGCTTATTCATATGAACTGCCTTGCATTGCTATTATTTACTGAGCCTCGCTCACTCTGTATTATGTATATCTACGTAGGTAATCATCTCGGAGGCCAGTCCTAATCTAGCCCTAGCAGCTCTTTTGTCGACCCCGTTGTGTTCAATTAACTAAAGTAAAGCCTAGTTGTTTTTGAAGAGTTGCTTTCATGGCGCATAATGTTGGGTCACTAGTACTGTTGTCAAACGATGATTAATATGTATAACTTTCTACTCTTGAATGTTTTGATTACACCTCCATTTACTGGGCTGGGTTTGTATATGTGGATCTGTATATACGTATGTGAAGTCGACTTATGTATGTAGTGGAAATGTTTTGTGATCCTGGCATGTAAACACTACTCAATGGATGGCATATTTAACTATTATTGCTTCCGTATTAAGCCCCAATGGTTTATAAGATGGACATATACTATCTAACTATTTGGTTTTGAGGCCCACCTTTGGGCCGGTCATGCTCAAACTTTCAGGGACGGGTTTGGGGTGTGACAATCCTTATCTTCTTCTACCAAACCTTAACTCTAAAACACTACAACCATCCTCCATCACCAATGGCACCTGTAGACGTCCCTGAACGCCCCGTGGGAGGACCCCCATTTTGTTCATTTTGGGCTCACTACAGTTCAGACTTAAATTGTCACAGTTCTTAATCTGAACCAAAGAGTCCAAATCCGGCAAATCGTTTTGAGAAAATAGATTTTTTTAGAAAGAAGTGCCAAACATGGACTGCTTTGCCAGATACAGAGTCGCCACCTAAATATTTATTTTGGGGGAATTTAGGAAACCCTGACTCGTTGCCTAAGGCCACGTGTCCGTCATCACCAAAGTTGCCTCGGCTCGGGAACTTGGGTACCATTGGGGAAGGTCAGCTATGAGCACCCCCGCTCGCCCGATTCGAAGATCGGCCTCTACTAACCATGATATCTAGTTTTGAAAACGTTATGTGTTCTTAAACCGGTTATTAGCCTAGAATTACTATGTGATGCGCGCAACAAAACAAGTATAGACTGGGTCGCCTGAATTGGAACAAAACATTTTATGTTTGTTTTGAAAACTGTTTGCTACCCGCAAGTAGGTTTAAAATGCAGATTTTGCCACCTTCAGGTGGGCTTAGAAAACATGATTTTGCCACTGTCTAGTGGGCTTAAAAACTTGCAGTCGATGCATTATTCCAATTCAGATAATCCAACCTTCACCCATAGGCATTCAGGCAGATATATCACATAAGCACATAGCCTCATGGTAAAGCATGTTATCATGGCAAGACTCACACGCATGCAAGGATGCTAAAGCATAAAAGCTTACCGAGTACTCCAAGCCAAAACAAGAAACTAGTTAGTAATCATGTATGACCCTAGTTTATGTTAAAATGGCTAATGCAACGCATGCAAAATGCAACTAGAAATAGACCCGGCTATTCTAAGAATGACATGTGAGATGCTACAACTAACACGTATTCAACTTGGAACTGATATACAATGCAGTTAGTATGATACGCCGAGCCCGGTGCATGCAAAACGAATGAATGTATGCAAACATGCTATTATAAGTATGCTAATTGAAACATGGCCTAAACTAACCACCGAAAGCTAATAAATAAAAGGGAAGAAAGACGTGGGATTAGAAGACATACACACACTCACACACACTTATTACATAATTGCCCTCACTCGGAGGGTACGAATAAATAATACAGTCCGAATAAATAATTAACTACTCTAGCTAATTAAGTATTACAAAACCCCTAATTAATTAACAAATTAATTACAAAGGGAGGCTGCCACAGCCCTGCCTCAAAATGCTTGGATGATGCATGCTCGATTCTCCTCGCCCGGAAATCCGTACCATGCCACTGTTCCCTCTGTTTATACTGTTCTGCACTTCTGAAAATTATGAAAATCCTGAGGTTGCTTCTGAACTGCTCTTTAAGCATTGTGGAACGCCGCTGGCCAAGAAATAAGATCACCGGCCATGGGAATATGCTCATCGGCTAAATATTGGGCCATCGGCTGGACACTGGTGGTCGGTCGGCGATACAAATGGCCGGCTGGCTATTTCTTTCTGCAGAATCCTGCAGTTGACAGCAGCAGAGAGCAAGCAGTGTATGGCATGGAATTCTCAAGCAAATGTAAGCTTGGCCACACTCCCTATCATGCAATGGACACAAGGGAGCGTGGCTCTTGACCATCGGGCCATCAATTATGCATTTTGATGCATGATGGCTTAAGAGGCCAAGTTTGCCATTCAATATAAATGCATGCACAACAGAAATGAATGCCTCATGCCCTATCATGTTAAGGTCAAGGGCATTGGCAACCGAGGATTGAGATGTGTTTCGTCACTTTAAGTACGAACACGCCTCATTCCTCAAGTTTGGTTTGATACCCCATGCAAGCTAAACTAATGCAATATGAACATGTTAAGCATACAACAAGACTATGTGATGCACTCAGCTAAGCAATATGCAAACATGAAAACGAGATATAATGCAAGCATGCAACTAATGTAATGCAACATACATCATGCCAAGTATGCAATTATGTACAAGGGTGGTCTTAAACTGAAATGGGAGGCCTCAGCCATGCCCCAAAACAGTGGCCAAAGATGGTGCAAAAGCGCACCAATTATGCATGCAAGCATGCACACAACAAGGTTCATCATCTAAGCGTGGAAGGGGACAACTCTAGGCATACTTGAAGGCGATATACATGGATGCTAAACACTCACGTTAAACTCTGAAAAGCATGCGAAGAATTATGCCAAAACATGCTAGGGAATGGGTGCGAAATAGAAGGCATTCAAGGCCACAAAAGAGAGCATTGCTCAACACCTATCCCATGCAAACATGGTATGGACTATGCAACCAAAAACAGAGTTACAATGCACCAAAATAAGTCCCAAAACCCACTGTTATGGCAGCTCAAATGACTCAAACACATAGGCATGCATAAAAGCCCAAACATGGAGCATGAGACCACACCTCTTCAAGGCATAAAAGGGGAACAAATGCAAGTATATAAGCACAAAACATGGACTAAAATGGCATGGGAAATGATTCCAAATCACTAAAACAACCCAACTCAAGTATGCTCATGACTCACACACTCAAGGCTCACAGGCCAAAATGCAAAGAGGCTATACCAGACATGACAAATATGATCAAATTAGTGCCTAACAGACCTTAAGCATGATGAAATATGACCAAGAACTTCACAAACTTAAGCAAGAACATGCAAGCATGATGGTCTTAAAGGCAAGATGCATTTCTAGGCAAAAATGAGAAATGCAAAGCAAGTATATTATGCATGCAAGGGGCCATTAATCTGACTAAAAACAGAGATATAATAGGACCAAATAACACCCAAAAACCTCTTAAATGAAGCCAAAAGCAACTAAGCATACATGCTACCCTTATGAGCCAAAAATACAAACAAAAGAGAGACAAAGGGAGAGGGGTGTCCCTCCACTATGCAAGACTTCAAGACCCCTTATTCACCAATAAAAATCCACTAGATTTCAATGGTGAGAAGGTCAATACACAAAAGTCCCCAAAGCTTAACAAAGAGAGCACAAAAAGGGCCAAACAAGGCCTAAGAGGGGGAGGCCGACCCCCAACACCAAAATGACCTTAACGAAAGATCTTAATCATGTAAATACAAGACTTTTTTCAGTTATATACAAAGCTTAAATCAGTGTGCAAGATAGGTCAAAGACTACTGCAAGATTGGGGGAAATAAAGTAATAGTGTTACCCTTGAAGAACACTTCAAGAACAGCAAGTGCAGCCACCTTCTTCTGATGAAAACCAGCCCAAAACTCCAAGAACAACCTCTCAACACCTCCAAAGTTGAAGTATGGTGTAATGCTAGGTGACTTAGTGTAAAACTAAGAACAAATCACCCTTTTAGGCCATCTAACACACACAAATGAAGAGAGAGAGGGTGATATATATCAGAGATATATGTAATTAGGTCTGGTTTTTGCTGAACCTCTTCAAAGGAGAGGGAAGGTCTGCTTTTATAGACAAGGCAATGGTGCTAAGCTTCTTAGAGAAGCTAATATAAAAGGGTCAAAGGGGTTCAAGCTTCCAAGGGAAGCTAACCCAAAGGTCCAAGCTTCTTGAGGAAGCTAAGACAAAGAGTCAAGCTTCCTCAAGAAGCTAGACCAAAAGAGGTCAAGCTTCCATGAGAAGCTTGAGTAAAAGGGTGCAAAGGTTCAAAACAGCCACACACGTGTATGGGGGGGAGCGTCCGTGCACTCCAACTGGCACAGCTGGCTTACACCATGCCTGGAAAAGGAAAAAAGGAGGTACCGGCCAGAAAATGAGACAATCGGCCAAATAAATGGTTGGTCGGCTACTATAAATGGTCGGCCTGCTATTTTTCTAGCTGGCCGGATAAATTGGTGGCCGGTACATGGCTTCCAAGGCCAAAAAGTGGTCAATGTATGTCTTGATTGAACCCACAGAAGTTAGCTTTCCAATGGAGTAAACCTTGCATTAAAATTCCTCCTGTGTAAAAAGTTATACCCGTTTTGGTGAAGCTGCGTAGATTCGATCCAACCGAATAGATCCCCTACTTTAACCAACCATATCTCCCCCACCCGGAATTGGCTTTAGGAGATTCTTGAGTGCAAAATGAAGCCCCGGAAGTAAGATTTCCAATGGTGGTGGCCTCATAGCTAAAATCCAAGTATGCAAATGAATAAGCCCGATTGAGCGAGGGCTGTTCGACTCTCTCTCCTACCCGGATCCTTGCTGAACTTCTTCTCCAACTTGGTTTCTCCCCTCTTCACCTCTTTTCTTCAATTTCAAACCCCTAAGCAAGGTGTTTTGAAAGACTTTTCAAATATTTCATCTCTCTTTCATTCATTTCCACTTTGTCCTTGCTCGGTTTACCGAAAAGCGCAACATTTGCCAAAATGCGAGCCTCGGAACATCGCAGAAACTTTATTTCAAAAATGTTTTGAAAGAGAGGGTTTTAAGGTCTAAAAACCATTCAAAATAGTTTTGGTCCAAAAGGGGTGTGAAGTTGGGATTTGGCTCTCTCTCCTTGTCGAAGAGATTGAACCTTTGCCCTGCACATCTTTCATCACCGAGAAAACCATCAGTAGCACCCAAGTCTTAAGGGCGGTCAAAAATGGGGTGTCTACAGTTGCCCCTCTTTGACAGAACTCAGAAGTCAGGAAGTGACGTGAGTGAATGTCAAAGTCCAGAGACGACCCATTTTTGACAAGGCCGAAGACTTGCACAAACAAACAAAATACCGATAAATAAATGGTTGTGCCCGCAAGTTGCCTACGTATCCCTTTGCAAGGAATCAAACCAGCGTAGTTCAGGGGCAGGATGCAAATGATATGCTGGAGGACTTTGATAATTGGACTTATACGCTACGCGAAGCCGGTTTGAAAATTGGACTTATACGCTGCGCGAAGTTGGTTTCATAATTGGACTTATAAGCTACGTGAAGCCGGTTTGATTGAAAATTCAGGATTTATACAAAAAAGGAATCGCACCTTTAGAGGATTTAAGGTCTCCTAGAATTGAGAGTGCACAATATAGTGCGAGTGATACAAAAACACAGTGTGCACAAGACAATGTGATGCACAAAACAATGCTAAGATGATGCACAAAACAGTGCGATACAAGTTGGAATGCACAAGACAGTGCAATGCAAGAGTGAATGCACAAAACAGTGCTATACAGGTGCTCAAGAGAGTGCTATACAGGTGCACAAGATAGTGTGATGTGGCTAAAGGTGTACAAAAATTGTACGAGCAGGGTGAATGCACAAGGCAGTGTGATACAGGTGTGGTGCGCAAGATAGCGCGATGCAATGCACTAACAAGTGCAGGTAAGGTACGCAAGATAGCGCGATAAAATGCATGCACAATGCAAGTAAGGTGCACAAAATAGTGTGATGGGCAAAATAGCACGAATAAAATGGAATGCACTAACAAGTGCAAGTGGGATGTGCAAGATAGCGCGAATGATACAATGTAATGCACAAAACAGTGCGATGCGCAAGAAAGCGCGAAAGTAAATTGCACAAAACAGTGCGATACGCTAAACAGCGCGAGTGTAAACTGCACAAAACAGTGCGATGTGCAAGAAAGCACGAGTGATTACAAATGCGAAAGTGCACAAGACAGTGCGATGCACAAAATAGCCCGAACCTGAACCTGCACAAAACAGCGCGAATGATAACCTGCACAAAACAGTGCGATGCGCAAAACAGCGCGAATGATTTGAAATGCACTAAACAGTGCAATATGCTAAACAGCGTGAGTGATTCGAAATGCACTAAACAGTGTGATACGCTAAACAGCACGATTGATTTGAAATGCACTAAACAGTGTAATACCCTAAACAGCGCGATTGATTTGAAATGCACAAGATAGTGAGATAAAATGCACCTTCTATGCAAGTATGGAGGCATTTTCCATGCGAAAGATACGAGCATTTTCTATGCAAATATGGGGGCATTTTCTATGTATGAAACATGAGCATATTCTATGCAATATTGAAAGTAAAGATATTCTATGCAGAATCCAAAGCAAGCATATTCCATGCAGGAATCATAACGATGCGCGGCACGCATGCAACAAAAGTATATATGAAAGTTCATATTCTATGCAATAGAGGAGCATCAAATATGTACTCTGGTGCCTCTGGCTTACCTCTTAGAGGACTTTGCAACACACTCAGCTCGAAAAGGGGACACCCTGTTCATATTGGCAAGAGGTAACATCTACATGTGAAACCCTCGGGTGCTGCTTGGACTGCCATTCTGACTTGAAGCAGGCTTACACTTGGGGTCGAGATACACTCATACTCCAGAGAAATGACGAGGCCTGAAAAGGTGCACCTGGAATGCAGTATCGGAATTTGCTGAAGTTGAAACACACTAAGATGCTCCAAATTTTCCTCTTTTCTTTTTTTTTTCTTTTGCTTTGCAGTCCGGAACCTATATAGCTTCAAATAGGTCCTTGTTCTACTGTTCTCACATGACCTGGGTTGAACCCTGCGGTTTATGAAAGAAAGAATCTTGTTTTGCATAAATGTTGAGAATGGCATAGCACTCTGAGCACAAAACGATTTTCTTTTTGAATTTGAAATTAAGAAACAAGATCTTAACCGGGTATTAAGCCAACGACTGGCCATAGCTAAAATGACTCGACAAAGGAAAAACGAAGTTAAAACAACCTAAACACATCCGTTGATACTCAAAACGACTCAAAACAAGAATCGAGACAAACACAACACTCGGATGTGTATCACCAATGGCAAGAGACCTCTCAGTTCGCGAGGAGCCAGTTTCTTCAGGTATTGTTTCCTACCCTTTCTCATTTGTGATTCTCACATCACTCTGGCACTCAATCTCTATTTTTCTGAAAAAACCCTTTTCTCACTTTTTCTCTCATCACACATCTCTCTATTCTTCAGTCTCTCATTTTTCATCCCTCCCCTGGGTGGTTGATGGATGAACAGGAAGTTGCGGGCTCATGCCCCTAGCATTCTGCTAGATTCTCTTTCTTCTGCTCTCAACAGTGAACTTTCTCACAGCAGGGTTGCGCTACAACTGGGTTTGTAGCAAATCTGCGGCTAACATCGGTTGATGATGCCCTGCTGGGGAGTTTGGACGTGATCAGATCTGTCCAGATGAGGGAGTGGAATATCTTGATCCATTCCAGTTTGTGTTTCGCACTTGGTTTGATACCTCGTTGCTCGGAGGATGAGAGAGCTTTCAGCCCTTTTGCTGTTAACTTCAATTGTGCCCTTTTCTGGTAGGTAGAGTGCCCTTCTTGGCAAGTATGGTGCCCTTTCTGGCAAATGCATTGACAATGGGGAAAAGACAGGAAGCCTGACTCAATTGTGCCCCCAGTTCATCATTTTGGCCATTTTTTATTTTTGTTTTAAAACAATTTTGACCAACATGAAAGTTAGATTAACATGCTTGTTCAATTTTCTGATTTAAAATCATGCAAGTCCGGCTATGAGCACTCAAAATTTTCCTTTTTTGAGTCCAAGAAATGGTCCAGTTTTGAAAAATGGAATACTTTTCGAGAAAATCAGTCAACCTCTGTAAAATTCTCAAAAACTATTTTTGCAAACAGCCAATGCTCAACAAGCACGGAACCTACTCTTGAGATGCACAACCTCAGATCCGAAGGAAAATTGCCCCTTGCTTGAAGAGAGATGCATGGCAACGGAAAGTTGCCCCTTGTTTGAATGGCACCACGGCATACTGTATGGCAACAGAAAGTTGCCCCTTGTTTGGATAGCACCGCAGCACATTGTAATCAGTCCTCAGAGTGACGATGACAACCGAACTCTCGGATACAGAGAAGGCAAAGATGATCAAAACCATTACATGGACACAGTCGATTTTGAAGTGTTTTATGGCTGGACTTCGGAATGAAGTTGCCGACGTATCCCAAAGATGGGAATCAAGCCTCACATAGTTCGGGGTTAAGGTACACTCGGGTATTAACCCTCTCCTTTTGCGCTTTAACTTTTGCCAAGGCCGCCCTTTCTGGGTTTTCAACCTTGCGAGCTTTGTTTTTCTTTTCTTTTCAATTCTTTTCATTTCTTTTCTTTTTCATCTTTTCTTTTATTTTCTTCATTTTTCTTCTTTTCTTTTTTCATTCTTTGCATTTTTCTTCTCTCTTTTTTTTGTTCTTTTTTCTTCTTTTTCTTGCTCTAACTTTTGCCTGGGTCACCCTTCCGGGTTTTCAGCCCAACGAGCCTCTCAAGGGTAAAAGTGTAGCTTTGTCCATGTTGAATGGTTTGAGATCTTGAAGTCATTTGAATCCAGGAGAATGGCTGCTGTTCGCTGATGATGTAGAAGTCCATCCAATGGAGGGTGAATTCGCCCCTAGTGTTATGGATAGGAGCTCGGTTGTTCTTCAGCAATGTCTTCTTCTTTCCTCCCTTCTGGGATTTGGCATTCTTGCCAATCTTTGTTAGCTTGAGCAATGACCCCATTTTTTACTCTTCAAGCACATCTGACACTTTTTGCCCCTAGTTCGAGGAGTGCTTTTAATCTAGCTTTGCAAGCTTCTTTTGACGACGTCTGACCTTCTTGATCTGACTTTCTTGCCCTTAGTTCGAGGGCTGCTTCGAATCTGGCCACACAGGCCTCACGTTGTGGTTGACCGTTGAACGTTCGGAACTCAAGTTCAAGGTTTGAAAGTAAGGGGTCGAGTCTCGAGGCTGAGAGCGATCCTAAGCTGCACAATCTCAAGAGCGATGCCACATAGGTCTTTGCAGGACCGCACAAAACATTTTTTGAAATTTTTTAAGAAAGCGACAAATCGCTCACGTTGAAGACAGTGTAGAACCAATCTACATCAAGCCAGGGTCCTTCTCAGTACTCACATTAACAAGCATGATCTCAATCATTAAGGGCTTAGCACGCCTCTCTTTCTCTCAGATGATCAAAATTTGCAAAACTCAAGGAATTCCTTCCTCTTTGTTTTCATCACAATGTTCAAAAAGTTTTTGAAAAACTTAGGTCAATGCAATGATTTCAGAGCACAAAAGAGCGGGTGGAATGCACTGCCGTTTCATTCAAGCTTCTGGCAAAACTGGCGGAAGGCGGAAGCAAACACAAGAGTTTGAAAACTTCTGTCGTTTCATTGAGATCTGTTGGCACAATTGGCTCCTCAACAGAAACAGACTCAAAAGAAAACAAAAAGACAAACACAAAACAAAAATAGTGACGCCCGAGGTAACACCCCCGGAATCACCTGTCTCTAACAAAACAGGACTGACTCGATACAATAAGACAGACCCGAAACAAAAAAGATTGACTCAAAACAATGAGACAGACTCAAAACAACACAACAAAACTGACCTAAATACCCAAGTCAGAAACTAGCATTCGCAAATGCTCAAAACAGTGCGTGCCATACGCCACATCTGGGGTAAATCGAGTGCCGCCCGCAGGTGGTTCATCCCCTGATCATATCACATTATCCCCCAAGTTCACTGACCCGGTGCTGATAGACTTTGCAGGACCCGGCGCGACGATGATTCCATTGTCAATCAGATCTTGTATTTCATAGCGGAGACGGTAACAACTATCAGTGCCATGGCCGGTTTGTTGATGGAAGGCACAGTACTTGGCCAGATCGTGGGAGGGGGGAAGTTTATCTGGTAGTGGCCGCAACTCCAGGGGCTCCAGATCCCCCTTTCAGATCAGGACCCTTAAGGCCGCTGATAGAGACATGTATAGTGGGGTGAACACCCTCTGGCCCCGAGGAGGGTGTTTTGAGGTTTGTGGCTTTTTGCTGGATGCACCAGCAAAGGGATTGACAGGCGTTGACTGGGTTTACTGATCTCTTTCGAGCACTGGATTAGAGCTAAAAGGAACATTCCTGGTACAACGGCCATTCTCCCAGCTTGCCCCTTGATTCAGACTGCTCTCATTCTGAGTGGCGAAAGTGTCATCCACAATTTTTGCAATAACTGCGAGTACTTGCTGTTTGTTCAGCCCTTCGGCTTTCAAAGCCTCAATATCCCATTGAAGGTGTTCATGGGGAACAATGCCTGCCCCTACCTTGTTCTTACCACTTCCCTCCACTTTGCCAAGGGATTGGCCTTCTTCCAATGCAACCCGTCCCAAGGTTGGAGAGCCTTTAGATATGAACTCCCCGGTATGTGACGTGGTTGATGATGGGGCCAAAACCCCAAAGGCTAAATCTGCCACAGTTCTCTGAAGATCTTCGATCATTCTCATCAGCTCAGAAGTAGTGGGCTCATGGGTTTGAGATGATTGGGGTTCGGGTGCATCCATCATGCATAAGTCTATGCTGACTGGAATGAACACCTCCGATTTGTGTAAATGGGCTGGGGTGATGTATACGCTGGGGTCGTAAGGGACGGCCAGTGTGTGGATTAGCTTGAGATGTGGATGAGGTACTTGGTCATTGGGGGCTGAAGGTTGAGCTATCGTCTGGTTGTCGATGAGATTTTGGACCACATGACCAAGGCAGTAGCAACGGTCGGTGCCATGACCGCGCTGCTGATGGTACATGTAGTACTTGGAGGGGTTATGTCTGATTGGGAGTGGGTCAAGCAGAGGTTGAGAATCGAGGGGTTTGAGATACCCTCTTTCCATCAAGACTTTTAATACGCTAGTCAGGCTCATATAGAGGGGGGTGAAAGTTCTGCCTTGAGCTCGGGCTAGGCCGGCAGTTTGTAGGCTTGGATTGGCAAAAGGGTCGACTGTGGCAACTGCATTGATTTCGATGGGTTTGGGAACAACGCTACTACCAGCATTGGTACTCCCTGAAATCACCCTCCTTGTCGGTTCACTTGTTTTGGGAATGATCCCACTGTTGAACGCATTCTCGATCTGAACCCCGAGTTCATGCAAACTTTTGAAAGTGAATAGCGAAGCGACTATCAACTTTTGCAACATATCATGCTCGAAGTTTCGCACCACCATCTGCACTTGATCCCTCTCAGAAGGGCGACGATCTGTCATCTGTGCTGCCTTTGCTCTCCATCTCGCAATAAATTCCACAAAAGGCTCTGTTGGGTTCTGGTGGGTTGCTTCAAGCTCTTAGGTGGTCATTTCAACTTGGGTGTTATACAAATACTGATCGACAAAGGCCTCAGCCAGTTCTTCCCAGTTTTGCTTCACTTTATCTTCCAACTTAGCATACCAAGTGGCTGCTACACCTGACAGGGTTCTTCTATACAGAGAGAGTTTATTTGGCTTAGTCAGACCCATCGGTTTCAGGACATCCAAGAAAAGTCAGATATGTACCATTGAATCTCCAGACCCGTCGAAACGGTCAATATATGGCATTTTGAATCTGTCTGGGAGTCGTACGGTAGTCTCGGTGTGCCCACCCTCAATATTGGGAATCGAGTTAAGGCCCTGTGCCTTTTTGAATTGCTTCTCAAGGTTCACAATTTTCACTGCAGTCAGATCGAGCTCATTAGCATCAAGGGGATAAAGCCTCTCATTAGGCTGCACCAGGGGTCTGAAAACTCGAGCTTGGGTCAACCTTTCTCGAGGATTCGGACACTGCAAATCTTCAACTGGCGGAAGTGGGTCAAAGGTTGGCTGGGGTCCCAAAGCTGGATGTGAGGCAGATGCCCCAGATGGGCGCTGCGTTTCAATACTGGTCTCGGCCTGCATGGCAGTTCCCTGATTTAACATTGCTATCACGGCCACAAATTCTTCCGAACCCTGTGCCATCATGGTCTGCTGAGTCCGAACAAAGGTGATGTGACTGGCGACTGAAGGATCAGATGAACCGGTGAGCCCTGACTGGCCTTTCTTTGCCTTGCCTCAACAAAAGAACACTGGTTGCCGTTGAATTCAATTTCTGACCTAACAAAGTCTATCAGCACTAGTCCAATGTACCCGAGGGATATCGGAGCCTTCCGAAGCAATGGTTCCCAGACTACCTAGCAAAAGAGAAAACAGATAGCATCTCAGCCTGATTTCACTGAAACAGAAATGAGCACAGCTGAATGACTGTACTCTCTACTAAATTCTGCCCAAAATTTTGCCTCAAATCCAATACCCTTGGGCAAAACAGATTCCCCAAATACTGATGCCCTCGGGCTGGAGACCCAGACTTGCAAACTGATACATGCATTCCCTGTAGAGGCACACTCTAAAAGCACATAGCAAGCAAAGAGAGCCAAAACACCCCTATGTTAGGGTAGGTTTTCCCTGTTCTATTTTGTCAAGAGCTAGGGTTTCACTACGCACGCAGCGGTTTCAAACAACCTATTTATCGGGTAAGCAACCTGTCCTAGTTTGGAATGGTCACTATGGATTCCGAACATGCACTAGGTCGAATGGTCAAAAAGAGTGCCCCGGTAACAATCGGGGTTTGTGTTCCCATCGTGGCAGAGCCCGTAGCCGATCAGCCTTATGGCATGCTTCTCAAAGCGAGCCTCCGGCAAACTGTTCAGGAATAGCAGATGGTAAACACGGTGTCCTAGGCGCACCATTGAAAATGCAATGCAAAGAAACACATAAGTGTCGACAAAACAAGATATCATGAGTTCGAGTCAAGTTCTTTATCTCCCCAGCAGAGTCGCCAGAAACTGTAGACGTTCCCGAACGCCCCGGGGGAGGACCCCCGTTCTGCTCATTTTGGGCTCACTACAGTTCGGACTCAAATTGTCACGGTTCTTAATCTGAACCAAAGACTCCAAATCCAGCAAATTGTTTTGATAAAACAGACTTTTTTAGAAAGAAGTGCCAAACATGGACTGCTTTGCCAGATACAGAGTCGCCACCTAAATATTTATTTTGGGGTAACTTAGGAAACCCTAACTCATTTCCTAAGGCCACGTGTCCGTCATCACCAAAGTTGCCTCGGCTCGGGAACTTGGGTACCATTGGGGAAGGTCAGCTATGAGCACCCCCGCTCGCTCGATCCGAAGATCGGCCTCTACTAACCATGATATCTAGTTTTGAAAACGTCATGTGTTCTTAAACCGGTTATTACCCTAGAATTACTATGTGATGCACTCAGCAAAACAAGTATAGACTGGGTCGCCTGAATTGGAACAAAACATTTCATGTTTGTTTTGAAAACTGTTTGCTACCCGCAAGTAGGTTTAAAATGCAAATTTTGTCACCTTCAGGTGGGCTTAGAAAACATGATTTTGCCACTGTCTAGTGGGCTTAAAAACTCGCAGTCGATGCATTATTCTAATTTAGATAATCCAACCTTCACCCACAGGCATTGAAGCAGATATATCACATAAGCACATAGCCTCATGGTAAAGCATGCTATCATGGCAAGACTCACACGCATGCAAGGATGCTAAAGCATAAAAGCTTACCGAGTACTCCAAGCCAAAACAAGAAACTAGTTAGTAATCATGTATGACCCCAGTTTATGTTAAAATGGCTAATGCAACGCATGCAAAATGCAACTAGAAATAGACCCGGCTATTCTAAGAATGACATATGAGATGCTACAACTAACACGTATTCAACTTGGAATTGAAATACAATGCAGTTAGTATGATGCGCCAAGCCCGGTGCATGCAAAACGAATGAATATATGCAAACATTCTATTATAAGTATGCTAATTGAAACATGCCCTAAACTAACCACCAAAAGCTAGTAAATAAAAGGGAAGAAAGACGTGGGATTAGAAGACATACACACACTCACGCACACTTATTACACAATTGCCCTCACTCGGAGGGTCCGAATAAATAATACAGTCCGAATAAATAATTAACTACTCTAGCTAATTAAGTATTACAAAACCCCTAATTAATTAACAAATTAATTACAAAGGGAGGCTGCCACAGCCCTGCCTCAAAATGCTTGGATGATGTATGCTCGATTCTCCTCGCCCGGAAATCCGTACCATGCCACTGTTGCCTCTGTTTATACTGTTTTCACTTCTGAAAATTATGAAAATCCTGAGGTTGCTTCTGAACTGCTCTTTGAGCATTGTGGAATGCCACCGGCCAAGGAATAAGATCACCGGCCATGGGAATATGCTCATCGACTAAATATTGTGCCATCGGCTGGACGCTGGTGGTCGGTCGGCGATACAAATAGTCGGCCAGCTATTTCTTTCTGCAGAATCCTGCAATTGACAGCAGCAAAGAGAAAGCAGTGTATGGCATGGAATTCTCAAGCAAATGTAAGCATGGTCACACTCCCTATCATGCAATGGACTCAAGGGAGCATGGCTCTCGACCCTCGAGCCATCAATTATGCATTTTGATGCATGATGGCCTAAGAGGCCAAGTTTGCCATTCAATATAAATGCATGCACAAAAGAAATGAATGCCTCATGCCCTATCATGTTGAGGTCAAGGGCATTGGCGACCGAGGATTGAGACGTGTTTCGTCATTTTAAGTACGAACGCGCCTCATTCCTCAAGTTTGGTTTGACACCCAAACCAAACAAGATGCAATGCATGTATGCCATATACAATGCCAAATGATGCAACTCATGCAAGGCAACATGAGCATGCTAAGCCAATGCAACATGACACTACTTACTCATGGAAGCTAAACTAATGCAATATGAACATGTCAAGCATACAACAAGACAATGCAATGCACTCAGCTAAACAATATGCAAACATCCAAACGAGATATAATGCAACCATGCAACTAATGTAATGCAACATACATCATGCCAAGTATGCAATTATGTACAAGGGTGGTCTTAAACTGAAATGGGAGGCCTCAGCCATGCCCCAAAACAGTGGCCAAAGATGGTGCAAAAGAGCACCAATTATGCATGCAAGCATGCACACAACAAGGTTCATCATCTAAGCATGGAAGGGACAACTCTAGGCATACTTGAAGGTGATATACATGGACGTTAAACACTCATGTTAAACTCTGAAAAGCATGCGAAGAACAATGCCAAAACATGCTAGGGAATGGGTGCGAAATAGAAGGCATTCAAGGCCACAAAAGAGAGCATCGCTCAACACCTTTCCAAAGCAAACATGGTATGGACTATGAAACCAAAAATAGAGTTACAATGCACCAAAATAAGTCCCAAAACCCACTGTTATGGCAGCTCAAATGACTCAAACACATAGACATGCACAAAAGCCCAAACATGGAGCATGAGACCACACCTCTTCAAGGCATAAAAGGGGAACAAATGCAAGTATGTAAGCACAAAACATGGACTGAAATGGCATGGGAAATGATTCCAAATCACCAAAACAACCCAACTCAGGCATGCTCATGACTCACACACTCAAGGCTCACAAGCCAAAATGCAAAGAGGCTATACCAAACATGGAAAATATGATCAAATCAGTGCCTAACAGACCTCAAGCATGATGAAATATGACCAAGAACTTCACAAAGTTAGGCAAGAACATGCAAGCATGATGCTCTTAAAGGCAAGATGCATTTTTAGGCAAAAATGAGAAATGCAAACCAAGTATATTATGCATGCAAGGGACCATTAATCCGACCAAAAAAAGAGATATAATATGACAAAATAACACCAAAAACCTCTGAAATGAAGCCAAAAGCAACTAAGCATACATGCTACCCTTATGAGCCAAAAATGCAAACAAAAAAGAGACAAAGGGAGAGGGGTGTCCCTCCCCTATGCAAGACTTCAAGACCCCTTATTCACCACTAAAAATCCACTGGATTTCAATGGTGAGAAGTTCAATACACAAAAGTCCCCAAAGCTTAACAAAGAGAGCACAAAAAGGGCCAAACAAGGCGTAAGAGGGGGAGGCCGACCCCCAACACCAAAATGACCTTAATGAAAGATCTTCATCATGTAAATACAAGACTTTTTTCAATTATACACAAAGCTTAAATCAGTGTGCAAGATAGGTCAAAGACTAGTGTAAGATTGGGGAAAATAAAGCAATAGTGTTTTCCTTGAAGAACACTTCAAGAACAGCAAGTGCAGCCACCTTCTTCTTGTCAAAACCAGCCCAAAAATCCAAGAACAACCTCTCAACGCCTCCAAAGTCAAAGTATGGTGTAATGCTAGGTGACTTAGTGTAAAACTAAGAACAAATCACCCTTTTAGGCCCTCTAACACACACAAATGAAGAGAGAGAGGGAGATATATAGAGAGAGGGTGATATATATCAGAGATATATGTAATTGGGTCTGGTTTTTGCTGAACCTCTACAAAGAAGAGGGAAGGTCTCCTTTTATAGACAAGGCAATGGTGCTAAGCTTCTTAGAGAAGCTAATATAAAAGGGTCAAAGGGGGTCAAGCTTCCAAGGGAAGCTAACCCAAAGGTCCAAGCTTCTTGAGGAAGCTAAGACAAAGGCTCAAGCTTCCTCAAGAAGCTAGACCAAAAGAGGTCAAGCTTCCATGAGAAGCTTGAGTAAAATGGTGCAAAGGTTCAAACCAGCCACACACGTGTATGGGGGGGAGGGTCTGTGCACTCCAGCTGGCACAACTAGCTTGCACCATGCCTGAAAAAGGCAAAAAGGAGTTACAAGCCCGAAAAGGAGACAATCGGCCAAATAAATGGTCGACCGGCTACTATAAATGGTCGGCCTGCTATTTTTCTGGCCGGCCAGCTAAATTGGTGGCCGGTACATGGGCCAAGGCCAAAAATTGGTCAGTGGATGTCCAGATTGAAGCCCCAGAAGTTATCTTTCCAATGGCACAAACCTTGCATTAAAATTCCTCCTGTGCAAAAAGTTATGCCCGTTTTGGTGAAGCTGCACAGATTCCATCCAACTGGATTGATCTCCTACTTCAACCAACCATATCTCCCCCACCCGGACTTGGCTTTTGGAGATTCTTGATTGCAAAATAAAGCCCCAGAAGTAATATTTCCAATGGTGGTGGCCTCATAGCTAAAATTCAAGTATGCAAATGAATAAGCCCGATTCAGCGAGGGCTGTTCGACTCTCTCTCCTACTCGGATCCTTGCCAAACTTCTTCTCCAACTTGGTTTCTCCCCTCTTCTCCTCTTTTCTTCAATTTCAAACCCCTAAGCAAGGTGTTTTGAAAGAATTTTCAAACATTTCATCTCTCTTTCATTCATTTCCACTTTGTCCTTGCTCAGTTTACCGAAATGTGCAACATTTGCCAAAATGCGAGCCTCGAAACATCGCAGAAACTTTATTTCAAAAGTGTTTTGAGAGAGAGGATTTTAAGGTCTAAAAACCATTCAAAATAGTTTTGGTCCAAAAGGGATGTGAAGGTGGGATTTGGCTCTCTCTCCTTGCCGAAGAGATTGAACCTTTGCCCTGCACATCTTTCACCACCGAGCAAACCATCAGTAGCGCCCAAGTCTTAAGGGCGGTCAAAAATGGGGTGTCTACATCACCTCTCTCCTTTGCCATCTTCTCTCATCACCTCTTTCCCTATTTGCTTGCAACCACTCTCTGCCATAAGCCATACGGTTCCATAAGTCTCCCTCCTTGAACCACTTACTTTCAATGTTAATTGTGGAGGTCTGTGATAGAAGGTAAGTTGAAAGTGATGATCATGGTAGCGATGAAAAGTTGAGAGTATAAGAGTGTGGGAGCCGAATAATCTTGGATCAACAGACGAGTGGACCAGTCCGATCCAGAGCATAACCTCTATTCGGCATTGACCTTATTCAATTGAAGAGCCGAATAAAATAGCCGGCATTTCTATCAGTAGAACAAAGGCCGAGTAGAAGTACATGTAAAAGATCAGGGTTGGGCCAGGCCCTGAGGTCCAAAGAGAATATTATAAATACAAGATCCTCAGTCAGAGAAAGGTATGTGAGAACTATTATGGTTAAATTAGAATACAAGTAATCCTGAGTGTAAAGACTGACTTGCACATCAGAATGCTAATTCTGGCACCCCCGACCGGAGTGTTTATTCATTTTCAGGTGACTAGTAGAGGATCAGTAGCATCCCCCAGGATTAGAAGAGTATTTCCAAACCACATCTCTACAATTGGCGCCGTCTGTGGGAATACTCAAACACATCCATGGCGGGCATAACGAAAGACCCTCCGATAGTCACTGATGAAACCATGCAGAGAGACGACCTCACTCCAACAAACATGCTTGGACCGGAGACTATCCTCGTAAGACGTGCTTTGAACATCGCCTCACCCTCGACTCCAGAGCATGAAGCAATGCAAGCGATCATGGAACAAGCAAAACAAAACGGACAAAGGTTGGAGAACATGATCACAGAGAACGAACGTCTCTGTCAGAATTTGGCCTTGGAGGTGGCGAAGTCCAAACAAGTTGTACGCCAAGGCCCGGAACGACCTGTGAGGGCAGGCAGTCGACGATCTCGAGCTTGACAACAAGACACTGATAGCAACTCCGACTCATTTTCCCCGGAGCCCAAGAAGAAGGGGTGATCTGAAACCTCCAGTTCCTCTAAAGAGAGTCCCAGTATAAGGCATAAGTGAAGAAGAAACAGCTCAGATGAAGACCAGCATGACCCCTTTGTACGACGGATTGCAAAGGCAGTGCTACTCAAGAAATTCAAAGCACTGTTCTTCACTTTGTACGACGGTAAATCTGACCCCACCAACCATATCTGCCATTACAAGCAAGCCATGACGCTGCATGCGGATGATGAAGCTTTGATGTGCAGAATATTTCCAAGCGGTCTGGGACCACTAGCTGTCAGGTTGTATACTAAACTGGAGTCGGCTTCGATTAAATGCTTCCACCAACTCCAAAAATCTTTCAGGGCGAGGTTTATCACTAATGAGGTCCAGCCAAAGCAAGCCGATTCCCTCTAGGCAATGCAGATTCAACCGGGGCAAACTCTTTGTGCCTACTCGGCGTGGTATTGGGAATGTTTCAATCTAGTAGACGATGCTTGCAACAACTCCATGGCCATTACCGCCTTCAAGATGGGGCTGCACCCTAATAGTGCCCTCCGCAGCTCTTTGACCAGACGGCCCCCTAAAACAGTTTGGTCGTTAATGAAGAAAGTTAAAGAATACTGTAAAGTGGAGGACGATGCCTTGAGGGTTAGAGCCAGAAATGTGACCAACAAAATGGCTCCTGCTGAAAATTGCACAGCCGTTAAATTCTGTAGCACCTTAGAGCCCTGAACCACGGCATCGGGCAAAATGAGATAAGAGACAGGATTCCCGCCGATCAAGCGACCATTGCTCCCACCAAGAAAGTGAACAACTGCAAGTTGACAGTAGGCGCACGAGGCGCACCGACAAGAAATATACGAAGTTGACAGAGCCGATCAGTGTGGTTCTGTCCAAAACCCACCACCTTCCGTTCTTAGAGTGGCCGTCAAAAATGGTAGGACCTCCTGACACGAGAAGACGGGATAGATGGTGTGAGTATCACAAGGACCATGGCCATGATACTGAGAATTGTTATGCACTGAAGGATCACCTGGAGGAATTGGTACAAGATGGCCGCCTGCAACAGTATGTCCGAAAAAGTAACCTAACTAAAGCAATAGCCTTAAGACAGGATTCACCTCCGCTCGGTGTGATCCACATGATATATAACCTGCCAATGTCATCGGCGGTGCATACGATTCAGTCGAATCCTGACCCCCAAAATCAACTCACTCCGGCTGCACGACCCCATGAAGCCGCAGGCATTACTTCTGATGATTCAGATTTAGACAGAGTGACACTGCCCCACATTGATCCCTTGGTAATTGAGTTACGCGTAAACCGATTCACAGTTGAGCGCGTACTCATTGATCCGGGGAGCACATCGAAGGTCATGTACTACAAGACATTCACCAAACTCGGCTTCTCTGAATCAGATCTCTCTCTGGCTCCTTATCCACTATTCGGCTTCAACTCCAATCCAGAGTACCCGTTGGGGAAAATTACACTACCTGTTCGAGCGGGCTCTCGAACAGCGGATGTAGAATTCTTGGTCGTCAAGCTACCATCGCCGTACAATCTCATTATGGAGCGAACTTGGTTGCACACCATGCAGGCCATGCCAAGTACATATCATCAGTTGCTATGCTTCCTGACGGAACGCGGCATTGAGCAAATCCGTGGCTCCTAGAAATCAGCACGAGCATGTTATCTCCTCGCTGGAAAGATGGCAAAGGGGTTGAAAGTAAATTCCATTGAGGTGCCAGATCGGGAGAGCCTCGACGATGTCGGGCGGCTTCCAAGTGAAAAGGCCACGGAAGGCCTAGACCGAGTTGGAATTAACGGAAGCCCAGAGAAGTTCTTCATGGTCGGCGCCTCCTTGAGCCAAGCTGATAGACAGCAACTAATCTCTTTCTTGCTCAGCAACCTTGACGTCTTTGCGTGGACTCCATACGAGATGCCGGGTATAGATCCATCTGTTTCATAGCACCGTTTGAATGTTGACCACAAATGCAAGCCGATTATTTAGAAAAGCCGGCGGTGAGCCGCAGAGCACATTGCCGCCGTTATTGAGGAGGTTGAGAGGCTGCTTGATGCCAAGGCAATCACGAAAGTGACCTACCCTACATGGCTCTCTAATATAGTGGTTGTGAAGAAGAAAAATGGGACTTGGCGAGTGTGCGTCGACTTCACGGACCTAAACAAGGCCTGCCCCAGGGATTGTTTTCCCCTATCCAGAATTGACGAACTTGTAGATGCGACGGCACGCCATCAACGCATGAGCTTCCTTGATGCTTACAAAGGCTACCATCAGATCACAATGCATCTTGAGGACCAAGAAAAAATTGCATTCCTCACCCCAAGGGGAACCTACTGCTATAAGGTTATGCCTTTTCGGCTGAAGAATTCAGGGGCAACTTACCAAAGACTGGTCACGGCTATGTTCAAGGAGCAACTCGGCCACACTATGGAAATGTATATTGATGACATGGTAGTCAAGTCCAGAGAAGAGCAAACCTATCTAATCGATCTAGAAGAGACGTTCGGCATCTTACGCAAATACAAAATGAAGCTGAATGCTTCCAAATGTGCGTTTGGGATTGGCTCTGGCAAGTTTTTGGGTTATATTGTCAACCACCTGGGAATTAAGGCCAACCCGAGGAAGATCACAGTAATCTTGGAACTCAACTCCCCTCGTTCAGTAAAAGAACTTCAAAAGTTGATGGGGATGGCCGCCGCACTCAATAGGTTCATCAGTCGGTCTACAGATTGCTGCCGAAAATTCTTCCATACACTACGGCAGGGCAAGGCTTTTGAATGGTCTGCCAAATGTGAAGCCACTTTCAACGGCCTCAAGACTTACCTCCGCTCAGTACCGTTCTTGACAACACCTGCAACTGGTGACCTGCTCATTTTATATCTGGCAGTTTCCGACAGGGCCGTCAGCGCCGTACTGATAAAGGAAGAGCTGGGGGAGCAGCGGCCAGTGTATTATGTGAGCAAGGCAATGGTTGACGCCGAAACACGCTATATTCCACTGGAAAAACTCATCCTAGCCCTAGTCATGGCGGCAAGAAAACTTATGCACTACTTCCAAGGACATAGTATTGGCGTGCTAACAGATTATCCCCTCCGGTCAGTACTACGAAGTGCAGAAGCATCAGGACGTGTATCAAAGTGGGCTCTCGAACTTGGCCAGTACGACATTCAGTTTCTACCCAGAACCTCAATCAAGGGACAGGTGCTAGCCGACTTTGTTGCCGAATTCACTGGGGGTCTTGCCGATTTCAAGTCCGATGAAATTCGACCGGAGCTGAACTGGAGAATTTATGTTAGAAAAATCTGGCAGTTGTACTGTGATGGATCATCCAATCAGCGGGGTAGCGGAGCTGGAGTTGTGATCATGGCTCCCGACGGAGCAATAATTGAGAAGGCCGTCAAGCTCGGCTTTGAAGCATCAAATAACGAAGCTGAATACAAAGCCCTTCTAGCCGGTTTGTGGAATGCACATCTTTTGGGTGCTCGGCGCTTGCTTGTATTTTGCGATTCAAAACTGGTGATCAATCAGCTAAAGGGGGAGTACGCGGCAAGAAACGACCGTATGGCAGCTTACATGAAAACGACCAACTCCTTGCTGGCAAAATTTGACCATCATGAATTGAACCAGATAACACGTGATCAGAACACACATACAGATGCCCTTGCCTGCCTAGGCTCCGCCATTAACTCAGAGATTAAAGGAACCATCAAAGTAGGTTTCATCCCGGAGCTGAGTATCAACCCTACGGAGGAAGTTCAGGTCAATGTTATAGAATCTGGACCGAGTTGGATGGATCCCATTGCTGCATTCCTGTCTTCCGAACTGCTCCCAGAGGACAAGAAAGAAATGCACAAGCTGCGAAACAAAACCCTGCAATACTACTTGGATCCGCAAGGAAGGCTTTATAAAAAATCCCTCTCTGGTCCATATTTGGAATGTGTGCACCCTGACAAAGTCGAAGAGCTTCTTGCTGAAATACATGAAGGTAGTTGTGGCACCCATTCGGGCGAGCGCTCTTTGGCCCATAGAGCTATAACACGGGGTATTATTGGCCGACAATGAGATCTGATGCGGAAAGCTATGTGAAAAAAGGCGAACAGTGCCAGAAGTTCTCCCCGTTAACCCATCTGCTTGTTGAAGAGTTGAGCTCTATCACCAGTCCGTGGCCATTTGCCCAGTGGGGGCTTGATATCGTAGGATCGTTGCCGACGGCCCCAGGAAACAAGTGATACTTGATCATCACCACAGACTACTTCACAAAATGGGTCGAAGCAGAGGCATTAACGCACATTCGTGATTCTGATGTCAAGCGCTTTGTGTGGAGAAATATCATAACGCGATTCGACATTCTAAGAGCTCTTATGTCAGACAACGGCACCCAGTTTTATTGTGGTGTCTACCGGGAGCTGTACAGCAAGTATGGTATCCAGCCCTACTTCTCCATGCTGGCTTACCCCCAAAGCAATGGTCAAGCCGAAGCCTCTAACAAATCCATCCTGGACGGCATCAAGAAGAGGCTGGAGAAAGCAAAGGGCAAATGGGTTGAAGAATTACCGAGTGTATTGTGGGCACATCAAACTACGTCGAGGCAATCCACTGGTGAAATGCCGTTTTCTCTATGCTTTGGAACCCAGGCGATCATACCCCTGGAGATCGGCCATCCAACCCTGAAATCTCAAGTTTTTGATATGGGTCGAAACGACATGATGTTGGCTTTGGATTTGATTCTGATCGAAGAACAAAGAGACCGCGCCCTTGCTTCCATGGCACAATACCAGCAACATCTTGCCAAGTCATACAATTAATGTGTTCAGCTGCACCCCTACACACCAGGAGAGTTGGTCCTGAAGAAAGTACTTCCGGCAGCCAAGAAACCGGCTAATGGAAAATTGGGCCCTAACTGGGACAACCCTTATCAGGTCGATTCAATCGTAGGGGTAGGGGCGTATCGACTTAAGGACATGTCTGGAAGGAGTCTACCACGGCCTTGGAATTCAACGCACTTACGAAAATTTTATCATTAAACCTGACTTGTGGGGAATGATACTAATTCTGAATGGTTCAACGTGTACATGCTCCACTCTTATAATACAAAGATCTTTGTTTATTAACTGCCAAATCCAGTTCAAAAGTGTTCCGAATAAAGCCTTCGGATTCGAAGCGCCCTTCGTGGATATCGCGATTGGCCAAATAAGTCTCCAGATTCGGAGCCCTATCGGCGCACGACGTCTTTGGACCGATAAATCCTCCGGATTTAGAGCGCCCTTCGTGGATATCACGATTGGCCAAATAAGTCTCCGGATTCGGAGCCCCATCAGTGCACGACGTCTTTGGCCCGATAAAGCTTCCGAATTCGGAGTGCCTTTCGTGGATATCACGATTGGCCAAATAAAGCCTCCGGATTCGGAGCGCCTTTCGTGGATATCACGATTGGCCAAATAAGTCTCTGGATTTGGAGCCCTACTGGCGCACAACGTCTTTGGGCCGATTAAGCCTCTGGATTCAGAGCGCCCTTCGTGGATATCACGATCGGCCAAATAAGCCTCTGGATTCGGAGCCCCATCGGCACATGACGTCTTTGGGCCGATTAAGCCTCCGAATTCGGAGCACCCTTCGTGGATATCATGATTGGCCAAATACGTCTACGGATTTGGAGCCCCATCGGCGCACGACGTCCTTGGGCTGATTAATCCTCCAGATTCGGAGCGCCCTTCGTGGATGATTGCGCCGTTTAACTACTTAATGTAGAATGCTCTCATATCGAGACGGCAAAACCCGTTTATACATCAAAGCATATAAACATTCGGAATGATGTTTATACAATGTTCAATGTTCATGAATTTATACAATGAAATATTCAATGTTCATGAAAATCATAATGAAACACATTTAAAATAGAACATTTTATTCAATCAGGCGATGATTACATAGTTTTGAACGCGATTTGTGTTTAAACATCACAATGAGTATTTTTATACGGCGTCGCCATTATCCTCACTCTGCTTGACTTCAAAGGCAAAAAACGAAAAATGATTTCGTTGGTAGAGTGGCGATGCCGAATCAATGCCCGACGCTCGGAGAGCTTCCGCGGCTTGAGATGCCTTGATCCAGCCGTGCTTAAATCCACGATTTTCACATCGGCAAACTTCTTTGGCGAGTTTCTCTTTGGTTTTCTGAATTCCGACCAATCGGCCGTCATGGAAGCCTTTTTCATAGGCCGCGGCCCTCGCAGTCTCAATCGCGAACATACTAGCCGTATTACGATCGGCAATCGCATCACTAATCATCCTTTGAGTAACCCTCTCTTCGACAATTGGGTTGGGGTGGCTGGTTGATTGGGGCTCGGCAGACTTGACTTTCCTTAGCTCACGCTCGGCCTTCTCGGCTCGAGCTTCTAACTTCCAAATGCGTTCATCTCTTTGTTCTATATCACGGCGAGCGGCGCGGAGACGCATGCCGATCTCATAAGCCGTGTACAGTCCCCTCACCGCCCCCGTGAACACCTTCACGAAACACTTCAAAGTCCTGCCAACCTACCATCGACTGCTGAACTTCGGGTGAAAAAATCTGTCGAGCGAACTCGACTGCCACATTTGGATCTCGAATGATCGAATCCGCCTCTGTCATTGGTCTACTACCCATGAAGACCGCAAAACTCAATGGGCAAGGAGTCACGTCAAATTCCCTTCTAGGACGGGGTTAAGGAGACTTATGTTGTGGCTGCTTGTCCCTTCTGGGCGACCTACTTTGACGACGAGGAGATTGGTGTCTCTTCCGATCCCTCGAAGTCCTACTGCCCGTGCATGAAGGTTCACCGCTTCGACTCATGGCTCCTCCCATCTCAGCTAGCATCTTCGCTTCACCTCTACTGTTGAAGACAAGTCTATTTGACATTCGCACTTGTTTAATCTTCCTCAAAGAGCTGGACTGAGTTACTGACTGAGCACATAAATAGGACCCTCGTTCACGAAGTAGACGCCCATTTATTCCCTACGAGGGCAGCACCTTCGAGGCAATGTCATTAATATTGAAACGTCAACAACCCGGTGCCGACTGAGCCATATGCCCCATTCGCCCCATCAACCATTGATATTCGGCGTTTAATATTCATGAATCAGCTGAGGCAAGCGCAGATTCATCAATTTAGTCGGCTTAAGTGGCCCAGTTGTTCCACGAATCGATTCATCAGTACAAGATTCATAAGTAACGTGTTATTCGGCGTTATACAATCATGAACCAGCTGGGACAAGGGCAGATTCATCAATCTAGTCGGCTTGAGTACCCCAGTCGTTCCACGAATCGATTCATCAGTACGAGATTCATAAGTAACGTGTTATTCAGTGTTATACAATCATGAACCAGCTGGGGCAATGGCAGATTCATCAATCTAGTCAGCTTGAGTGCCCCAGCCGTTCCATGAATCGATTTATCAGTAAAAGATTCATAAGTAACGTGTTATTCGGCGTTATACAACCATGAACCTGCTGGGGCAAGGGCAGATTCATCAATCTATTCAGCTTAAGTGCCCCAGCCGTTCCACGAATCGATTCCTCAGTACAATATTATGAATTTAATCGGCTAAATTGGGCAGATTCATCAATTCATCTTGTTTATGATTAAATCAGATCCCCAAATTTAGTCGGTTCTTTATGATTAAAAGATGAAAGTCAACTAACAAAAAACATACATTGAAATTGAGAAAAGCCTAACAAAACTAGAATGTCACCCAAATCAAGTCTCAGGATCAGACTCAAACAGCTTAACGTCCACTTGCTCGTATGGAATTGGCATTGCCAATGTAACTCCAACGGCAACAAGGGCATTGAGCCAACTGTGTTTGAATCCACGATTCTCAAATTTGGGAACTTCTTCTACGTAGTCATTAAAGGTGGCGCTCTTCCCAGCCTCGAATGCCACGGAAACCTTAGAGTCGATTTTTTCCTTGGCCTGCTTTAATTCTTCCAACTCGGCCTCCAGTTTCGCAAGCGCCTCCTTGGCCAACTTGAGCGATTCCTCGCTCGCATTTGCCCTCTCCTCAGCGTCAGATCTGAGTTGATCAGCAGTCCTGGCGCTTTCTTTCTCAGCCTCGGCCCGTGCACTTTCCATTGCGGCTCTCATTGCCTCAAACTCCGCCCTGCTCCTTTGACCATCGACTTTCGATTGCAAACGGCCAACCCTTTCAACGGCCTCATGCTGTCGGCAGCCTAATTCTGCAATCCTTTCAACCGTCTGCCAAACAAAGAATCGTCACATTCCAGAAAACATCGAATGTAAACCAAACCAACAAAAGAGTTAGTCACATACCAGAAGGGCCGACTGGGCAGCTAATGCTACTGTTACCAAATCCGGCTCGGCATGAAAGGTCGCCTTGTCAGCCGGCAAAGAGACCAAGGCAACCAAGCTCAGTGCCACAGCTGGATCTTTCAAAGCCGACGCTTCAGAGGAGATCGGCATGTTTTTTTTTTATTTTTGGCTCAATAATGAAAGGAGCAATCACAACCAACTCCTCTAAGCGTGACCGTTTATCAATGGGGCCCTCTTCAGAGCCGTCCTTGCCCTCAGCGCTTCGTTTTTCGCCCTGATCCTCTGAAATCGACTGCTCTTCTGTAATTTGGCGCTCATCTTTTTCCGTCTCGGCCACGACAACGTGAGCCGTTTCTTCTACAATAGTAGGTTGAATGGATTCAGTCGGAACAAGTCCGGAATGGATGGCCTAAGCCTTTCGTCGGGCGGCCATGCGTTCGGCGTTTCTCTTTCGCACCATCTGCATAAGGTTTTCCCCCGCCATATCCTCAGAGTAATCGCCAGGAAGGTCTCTCATGTTTGTAAAAATATTTTTGAAGGCGTCCCCTCGGCCTGATGTAGACGGAAGGTCAGAAGAGTTCAATCTGGCTTCCTCAAAGGACGAATTAATAGCTTCGTCAACTTCCGCGACCAACCGGTCCGAGACCTCGACGATTGGTTCGGCCGCTTTTTCTTCCACGTGTTCAGAATCAAATGATTCCAAATCGATCGGTCTCAAGTTTTTGAAGCTGGGGAAGATGAGGGCTGTAAGATGATTGTCGCCTTGCGCGATCGAAATGTTATCTGCCGCCGAGAACGTTGTGTAAGTCGGCTCGTACCGCAGTAGTATGTGGGCTGCCCTCCCCTGTTTTTGAAGGTTTGGACGGCCAAAGAACTGTAGTGCGGTTTTAATTTCTGCCAGCACAACGTCGTCATCTGAAACTAGTACTCTCTTCAAATCGCCGCCTACTTAAACAAAATGATTAGATGAATATAGTACCAAATAAATATATACATATGTAAATAACAGAAACAAAGTGATCTAATCGGCCACCTGGTTTGCCCTTTCACCTTGGCACAGGGTCTAGGCGATCTTCACCTTCGCCGAATTCCCAATTGTCGCGGACAACGACCATCACGTCGTCGACACGCTTGCTAGAGCTGGCAAGCATGGTCACTAAGTGATGATCAATATCCTTGGCTCTAAGAAAGTAACGTCCTAGCCGCCCGGTAGATTTGGCTAGGGCATAACAGTACCGAATTGGGGGAATACCTAAATTAATTCTAAGACGCCGATTTATCTCTACAATTCGCATTATGATGCGAAAGAAGTTCACATTGGGCTGGGAAGTAATGAGACCCAGTACCGAGGAACGGCCCTCAAAAGTGGGTGAAGAGGAAAGCGGACGCCGCCCTCAGCAATTGATAGGAGAGGAAAAATGATTGAGCTCTTTTCTTCCCTCTCCATATCAGTGGTGCTGTCTGCCAAAAGTGACAGATGGACGTTGTCGGGGATGGAGAATTGGCATCGGAAGCCGGAGATTTGATCCGCAGAAAGGAGCTCCTTCAGATGTTTTGCCATTTCGGCCAACCCAAGGATTATGGAAAACTAAAAGCAAAGAAAGGAGGAGGATCAAAAATGAAGGAAAAAAAAACTTACAGGAGACGAAGGAAAGAGCGAGAAACAAGGACTTGCAGAAGCTGCGAAATGTAGGAGTTGCACTAGAAGGCGAACCAGATGTCTTTGGGTACTCAGAACATACATTCGAAGAGACAATCTCAAATCGCATTAAATGGAGGCAGTGTACGAAGGGGCGGGAAATCGTTACAATGACCAAAAAGCATGTACGCGTTTTGACATGCATCGGGAAGGGGATTAACCGCCGAATTTTTGACTTCCCAAACTAAAAGCCAAACACGCCGACTGACTGATGCTAGTGGGGTGTTTGGAGGGCAATTGTGGGAGCCGAATAATCTTGGATCAACAGACGAATGGACCAGCCCGATCCAGAGCATAACCTCTATTCGGCATTGACCCTATTCAATTGAAGAGCTGAATAAAATAGCCGGCATTCCTATCAGTAGAACAAAGGTCGAGTAGAAGTACATGTAAAAGATCAGGGTTGGGCCAGGCCCTAAGGACCAAAGAGAATATTATAAATACAAGATCCTCAGTCAGAGAAAGGTATATGAGAACTATTATGCTTAACTTAGAATACAAGTAATCCTGAGTGTAGAGACTAACTTGCATATAGGAGTGCTAATTCCGGCACCCCCGACCAGAGTGTTTATTCCTTTTCAGGCGACTAGCAAAGGATCACTAGCGTCCCCCAAGATCAGAAGAGTATTTCCAAACTACATCTCCACAAAGAGTATTATTGAAAAAGAGATGCATATTGAGAATTTTTTACTTTTTTATGCGTGTAATGATGTTCATTAAGGCTTCATTTGGCTACGTGGGTTGGGTTGGATTAGATTGGGTTGAGATTAAATTAATTACTAAAATACAAAATAGGTAAAACGTTAATAAGATAAAATATCATATTTAAATCATAATTATTACACTTTTTTTTTTACAAAAGAGAAAAAAATAAAATCAACTCAAACGAACTTTTTTATCACAAGTTAAAAAATTCAACTCTAAAAAAGTCTACTAAAATTTTTTGGTGGCAAACCACGAAAGTGCGAAAAAAGGAAAATTGTTTTGTGAAAATAGGGTTGTGTTTGGTGGGGACTTCTAATCATGACTTCACACCCATATTTGAGTATGATGTTTGGTTACATTTTTTAAAAATTAATTTCATACCCACTTTTGAAAACTCATTTCAGGCGGGATTTGAATTTTGAAATTTGGCCTACCCGGTTGTCCCCTCGGACGTTCAGTTGGTTGACTAGAACAGTGCAATTTTTTTTTTTTTTTTTAGTGACAATCGGCACCTATTATTTTTTTATATATTAAATAAAAAATACGTGCCTAATTTTTTAAAATATTTTATAAATTTTGAATAGAGTTTTAGGTTATACATTTGTTTATGCATTATAAATTTTTTAATCAAATATGATATGTCATTCCCATCCATTGATTTTATGTGATAACAAACATAAATTCGAAATTTGTTGTTATGCGTGTGAGATTTATTTGGGGGATTCGATTTGTTTTTGCGCCGAATGCAAGGTTTTATTGCACGAATCATGTGCTGATTTGCCCCACGAAATGAAGGACACGTTCACCCAATGCACACTCTCACCCTCCGCTACCATCGGTATGGTAAATGCGAGGCTTGTTTACGTCATTCATCTGGTTGTTTCTACGAATGTTCCCAGTGTCAATTGTACATGGATGTTAGATGTCCTTTGTCAAAGCCCAAAACCATGATGTCTAAAATTCACCCACACCCTCTTGCTTTGTTTAACAAGCCAAATTATGATATACTATGCACTACTTGTCGCCAATTCTGCCTTACCTCTTTCTTCCGTTGTGTGCTGTGCCATTTCGATCTCCATATCCATTGTATTTCAATATTACCACCCACACTCAAGTACTTCAATCATGTCCATACCCTCACTCTCAACCGTGCTCCAATTAAAGACTATCCTGATGAAGATGATGTTGCAAAGTTTTACTGTGACGCTTGCGAAGAAAGAAGTGTGCTGGCCCACCCAACTTATTATTGTAAAGATTGCCACTATGTTGCTCATTGTCATTGCACCGTGTCTGAGGTACGTCTGCTTTCAGTTTTACACATCAAATTAAAATTTATAAATCATATTGTTTGATTTATCTGTTTATCTTCTTTTTTCTTTACTTCATACACATCACATGGAATGGATGATGCACATAATTTGGTGGGCTGAAGCGTCAAAATTTTTTTAACACTGTATTTGGTTGGGGGATTTTGGAAGAGATTTGTAAAGAGAAAGGGAAAATGTGCGTGAAATCCGTCTCTTGGCATTTGTGATGAAAATTGAACTCTAATTCTTTGTTTATATTAAATATGCTAATCTAGAAAATCTGTGAATGCTTTCATAACCAGTAAGAAGTGGTAAAGGGACACGGTGTTATCTTGTTTGATCCACTTTGTCCCTTAAAAATACCTTTGTATTGCACCATTTTAAACAATGGAATATCTTACTCTGAAAATTCACTCTTTACCGCCAAGCAAACATTTTATGGGAACTCCAGCACTTAAGATCGAGGAGAAGTCTTGGTTTCACTGAATCATATGGTTTCACTATACCTACGTTTACTCCATTGTTTTCTGGTGGAGATTCCTTGTGGTAATTTTTATCTAATTTCCTTATGAGAATGTTTTCTGTAAATTTTGTCCCTTTTTGAAAGTAGATTGCTGGACACCAGTGATGTGAAGTGTTGACTTCATTATGTCTGCAATGATCTTGGCTATGGCTTTGCAGCAAGACATAGGTTTGAAAATTTTCATTGAACTGGATTTTTGACTTCGTGGATCAGCACTACTGCTGTAGAATTCCATTCCTTTAGGGTATGTTTGATAACGTTTACGTTTTCAGTTTATATTTACAAAAATTTTATAAACTAGTTTTTGTTTATTTTTTGTTTATTTTTTAAAAAACATAAACTACAAACGCGTTTGGTAATTCACAAAGGTGCCGTTTGGTAACACTTACGTTTTCTGTTTTCTGTTTATATTTACAAAAATTTAAAAAACTCAAACAAAAACTTGTTTGGTAAAATTTTTGATTTATAAATCAATGATCTCAGTTTATAAATTTGGCCAAAAAATGAAAACACAAAAAATGTGTTTCCATTTTGAGTTTTTAGTTTTTTTTTTTTTACCACCCAACACTAGCCACCATCTGCTACCATTTTCCACCACCGTCTTCCGCTACCACCACTCACCACCGGCCACCACCGCCCACCACCCACCACCCATCTGCCACCCATTCGCCACCACCACCCACCCCTCGCTGCCACTACCACCACCACCACCACCCACCCGCCACTACCATCCACCGCCAGCCACCACCACTCACCACCCACTTGCCACCACCATCCACCGCCTGCTACCCACCACCACCAACCGCCTACTACCCACCACCACCAACCACCTGCCACCCACCCGCCA
This sequence comes from Camellia sinensis, assembly GCF_055761805.1. NCBI lineage: Eukaryota > Viridiplantae > Streptophyta > Magnoliopsida > Ericales > Theaceae > Camellia > Camellia sinensis. The sequence goes on along the minus strand of NC_138969.1, from coordinate 114,050,064 downwards.
CCACCACCCACCACCTACCAACACCACCACCAACCACCACCCACCCGCCACGTACCTGCCACCGCCACCCACCACCACCGCCACCACCACACCATTCACTCGTTACTACCTACCACCTACCACCCGCCAGCGTCACCCACCCACCCACCATTACCCAGCACCCACCCGCCACCCACCTGCCACCGCCACCCACTCGCAACCACCTACCACCACCACCACCCACCACCACCCGTCATCCGCCACCCACCTGCCATCACCACCTGCCACTACCACCACCACCACCCACTCGCTACCACCCACTAACCGCCACCGTCACCCACCCATCCACCCACCATCACCACCCACCCGCCACCACCCACCACCACCCGCTATCTGCCACCCACCTGCCATCACCACCTACCACTCGCCACCACCACCACCACCACCACCACCTGCCACCGTCACCCACCCACCCACCCATCACCACCACCACCACCACCACCACCACCCGCTACCACCACTACCCGTCATTCGCCACCCACCTGCCACCACCACCCACCACCTGCCACCACCACCACCACCACTACTCACTCGCTACCACCCGCCACCGTCACCCACCCACCCACCACCACCAGCTACCCACCACCCATCGTCACCACTTTCTACCACCGTCTTTCGCCGTCACTTGCCACCACTTGCCATTTCTCAATTTTTTTTTTTATATTTTGAAGAAAATTATAACTGTTTTTGTAAATTCATCAACTACAAGCTCCCAGTTCGGTTGAAACTATAACAGGTGTTTTGTCCCTTTTGGTTGAAAATATTGTTGTCATTTATTTATTTATATTCTAAATCTCTCCGGGAGTAACAGGCTTTTGTAAATCTTCTTTCTGCTCCCTTGAAGTTTCTGCTTCATCACATCTCCAGGTCTTTGTTTGGAATTACAGCTTAAGGATTATTTGTTCCTACTTCCTAGTAGGTTTTGGAAGTAACTGATTGGTTTTTTCCTTATTGCTTTATTTTCTTCAAAAGTATTCTCTCTTTGGTTAAGATATTTTTTTCTTGGCTTTGTTCCCACATTTATTATTATTTTTTTTTTTCTCCCCTTTGTAATATGCTGCTTCTACTTCTACTTCGTTGAAGGTGATATGCTTCAAATCTTGTTTTAATCATCTATGTCATCCTTATTTTGATCATATAATTGCCATCAGAATCTTGAGTCTTGACACCATTCCCTTGTATTCTTATATAATCCAACTTGATAGTTAGGGCAACTGGACAGTGCTCTGAACATTTGGTTGCAAAAATTTAGTTTTGGTTCTGAAAAAAAAATAAAATAAAATAAAAATTGTTTCCTTTTGTCATTAATGAGTGCCTTGTCCAATTTGCTTTAAATGGTGTCCAATACCTCCATTTTATCATTCTAAGTCAGCCAAAATCCTCTAGTATTCATCTCAAACATCCCAAGTTCCCTCAGGTAATTATTCAATGTTTCAGTTGCATTATAGTAATACCAATGCCTTCCTTTTCTTCATGAGCTCCGCCCACTACATTAAAATATCCCATGAGAATCGAGTGATCATCATTTGTGGTTTTATTTCTTCGCATTAGATGATTTTGTAAAGCTTTTCTTTCCTTCTCACCATTGTGCCCATGTATCATGTAACATGGCTGCATTTAAGAGTTTACATGGTCCTTTTATTTATCATCCCAGCATATCCATATTGATTCAATATTCTCTTTATCAATGTTTTGACCTTGCAATCTGTAAAACAATTATTAGATGTGCTTTCCAGATTATCTTGCTTAATCTTTTCTCTGTTAGATTGGGTTTGAGAAGATTCTTGACTTAATGTTTGGTTTACGGGGTCAGTTGGTTACAATCTCTAAGCAGCAACTTTGATAATTTGTGCTTCTAGGGTTCTTTGGTTACAATCTCTTTGCAGGGTTTCTCATTTCCCCTTGGCCTTTCCCCTTTTTTTGAACTCTCTCTTCCCATTTCTTTCCATCTGAAAGTTGGGAGATACCTCTATCTCCGTTTCAGTGACCTAAGCAGCGTTTGCAATACTATTATCCAGACATCATGAAGTTCCCACAATCAGATCCCTAACATTTTTCTAGAGTGCAGGGGTATGCCCTTGTTACTTTTGTTTTTGTGTTTCCTTGTGGAATAAAATTTTAAGTTACCCAAAAAAAAAAAAAAAAAAAAAACCCTTAAACATTTAGCTGTCTGGACTCCAAAAGTTTAATATTACTTTTTTACCGGCCTTTCACTGTATCATATTACTATTAGTTCTAACAACTGATATAATTTCTTCTGCAACCATATATATATATATATATATTGCATTTTTTGTTTTTTTGGTTTTTTTGTTTTTTTGTTTCTATATCTTTGAGTACATCTGCTGAGTTATGTACAATTTCACTTACTATTTCTAATTGTTGTGGTTCTATGATGGACAACTTTAGGAAACTTGCTGTTATGGTGAGTTTAGGGTTGGATTAGATTCTACAATTTAGGGTTACATGAAGTAGAAGAAGAATTCAAGTGTTTGCAAGAAGGAAGAAGGTGAAATTCTCTGCAAACAACTAGGTTAGATTTCTCTGTGCAGCTTTGGAATCAAAGGTTGAAGCATGCATTAAATGGTGAAAGGGTTGGGAATAGAGTTAGAGGACTATTTTTACTTGATTGGCTAAGGTTTAGGGTCTGAAAAGGGGCTGTGGTATGGCTGTGAACAGTAAATGGGAATAGTAACCTGAGTATGTATGCAAAGAAGAAGACTAAGAGAAGAAGAACACTTTGCCCTTGCAACGGTAAAATATCAACTTTGTTGAATCAATGAGATTACACGTAATTATAGGCTATAAGTCTCTTCCACTTTTAAAAGATTGTGACTCCAATTTAGAAATTAAAAATATTTGGTAACTACAAATATTTTATACCAATATTGCCATGACTTGTAATCACATTTAGGCCAAGTTTGGGAACTTGTAAAAAAGTTAAAAAGTCAAAAAGTTATTTAAAAAGTTAAAAAGTTAACACTATTCACCAAAAGTCAACAATTACGGCTGCACAACTCCCAATTCGAATTTTTCTCTACAAATCAATTTTTACAATTTTTTATTACACATTTTTCCATAAAAAGTCAAAAAGTTAACCCAAGCATCTATATTTTCAACCTCAATTTTTTAGTACAAAAAGACAAAAAGTACATTTATTTAAGACACCCCAAACAATCTCTTACACTGTGATAATGAATTCAAAATAGAAAAAATTTGACCCTTTTGGCCACAAAGACTATTTTAAATATAATAAAACCTATATATAATGTCTCACTTAATAACTTGACCCACAACATGATCCATGATCCATGGATCCATGGATCCATATTACAGCCCAAAAGTGCGACAAATCCAGAATGTACTAACATACCCTCTGCTCCTAAAGCCTACCATAGACACTTGTTGGACCAAAAAGCTTATTGATGGTCATTGGTCCCATAGACTTCACTTTTTTAGGCTTCCAAAACCTATTATACCTGTTTAGCCATGCAATAGATATGGGCCATGTGTCTGATCTCTTTTCCTGTGAGCTGTTTTAGAGATTTTCCCGCTTCCCCTTGTTCCACCATAATAATTTCTACTCCTGAAAATTTCTGCTTTCTTTTATCTGTTTCAGTAATAGGACTCAGTGGTCTCCATACCTTGTCTGCTACTTTGGAGCATATGCTGGTATTATGTCAAAATATTTTGCATTTTTTACACACCAATGGTTTCAAATGTACTAAACTTCAATTTTAGTCATTTGTCCTTCTCCTAGTAGATATCAAATTAAGCATTTAATTGATTGGGTTCAACATTCTTTACACATATCCTAGCAAAGCTGTTTATCTGTTGTGCTTTTGTCATTAAATCTGCTTGCAATGGCCCATCCGCAGTACTAACCAGATAGCTCCATCCCTGTTCAGTTCGGTAGCAATGTCTAATAGTTGTATCTTTTTGAAATCTACTTGTTGAGATCGATCAAACAAGATCCATATTGAATATAAAATTTTGTGATAAAGAAAGTCAAATATGTCTCAGTTTTTCGAGTTCAAAACTGAGGCATGCTTCAGTTTTTCAAGTTCAAAAGTGAGAAGTTGCTTTTTTTTGTTTGCAAAACTAAGAAAGTAACTCATGAAATTTTTCAACTCAATTAGAAAAAGTTACACATAATCTGAGATTTGTCATAGTTTCTTCGTCTCAAAATTGACACATTACAATTTTTTCGGGGACAATTTTTCATAATCATTATGGAACTTGTTTAATAGATCTCGATGAGTAGATTCAAAAAATGTAAATTTTAAAGAAAACAGATTAGAATAGCAAAATTTGTTTTAGTTTCAAGTGTTTGTAAACAAAATTATAGAGCCCTGACAGCTTTGTGTGTTGCTCTGAGGGGCATCACTGTCCGCTTTTAACATGAGGGACTTAATGCTCTATATATATATTTTTTATTTTTTATTTTAGACTGATTGGTATAAAATATTTGTTCCCGGGACTTCTTGGTAACATCTTCTAAAGTATTTCCTTGAGATTCTAAGTTTTACCTTTCGGTTCAAGACGAAGTTGAATTCATCAAATCATCACTTGTTCACAAATTATTTTTAGTTTTTCTTACTTTATGTTAATTCAACGGTAGAAGAAAATTCTGAAGGGAGCGTTTTTATACATAGCTTAAATGGTTGTATTTGCAGTCTTTCTTCTTAAACGGAATGATCCAACCATAGGCGAGAGGGTTGTGTATACAGCAAACAAGGCTGTGGATATAGCCCCTAGCAGTTTTATTTTATCTGCTTTATCTGAAAAATGAAGTCTTGGTTTATGATTGTCTGAAAGTACATGTCAGTCAATGAATCATGGTGCGATTATTCAAAAGCACAAATTGAAAGGCCCATAAAAAATAAAAAAGGAAAAGCATAAATTGAAAGGAACTTTTAAAATCAAAAGAAATATTTTATTTTGAAATCGAACTTCTTTTTGTTTTAAAACTATCTCAAGAAAGAACAGTTGTCACATTTTTTCACATCATTTTAATTCAAACCCAAATGCTTCAGTCGATTTCAAGAGTTTCGTTTAAATTTTACTTTGGATTTCATGGCTCATGAATTTGTGGATAATCCTTGTTGAATTTCAACTTTAATTATATGCAGCTTTAAACTCTTAATTAATGGATAATGCCAATGCAAATTGCTTTCTCCTCTTCTAAAATTGGAATAGTGATTAGTTTACTAAAAGCAGCTTAAAATTTTATCAGAATGCAGAGTGGCTATATCCATTGCTTGAATGGCGATATTTGTGCGTATAGGATTTTGCACTAGATGAAAATGGATCGGGGCTCCGCACTTGGTGGACTATCCAGGGACTGAGGTTCCTGCCACAGAAAGCACCGTTAGAGCTGCTCGGCCGGGGTTGGCCGGATAACCCCTCCGGTGTGGGAATTAGCGATCGGAGAAGGAGTGTATAGAGAGTTGAGTTTGTATGTAAGTGTGGTTTAGCTTGAAATAGTTCAGTTACCTTCAATGTGAGGTTCATGTATTATATATAGGATTCCTTGCTTGCTTCTCAAGATGGTTTCATGGAGCTTGGGTGCTGCCAAGTGTTCTTTTGGCACTGCTCAAGGTGGGGAACCACTTAGTAGTTGTCATTGAATGTATATACTCATTGTAGTCATGCTGATAACAAACCACATTCCTTTGGTTCAACAACTTTCATGATCCTAGGTGTGGTGGACCAGCTGAGGTGGCAGCTTGCACATGCACATGATCACAACTTTCACGTTTCCCTATGAGGTTCCCTCTGCTCGGTACCTTAGTACCTTGGTTCGGCCTTAGACCAGATTTCTGTCGGGATGAGCCGGTCCATTCGGACATCTTTGTGTGGGCTCGACCCACTTTCTGTTCGGCCCATAGATTCAATCTCGCAGCTCAGCTCGGCCCAGCCCAGCATCACGTCTAGACTAGCCTTTCCACTACGGGTTGGGCCTAAGTGCTTGAGGACTTGGGTTGACTGTTGATCATGAAGTTGGGCTCAATTGGATTGCCCATATACTCATCTAATCCACTTGGATTTGGGTTTCAGTAGATTGGGCGCCCAAGGCTTGGATCCGACCCATTTCACATTCAGCCCCATCATTTGCCCCCTAGCTCGTGCTAAGGTTCCCCTTGGGGGGAGCTATTGTTCTGCTCTCCAAACGTTGCGTCGTTTCGGTTCTCCCCCAGTTCGGCCTTGGTGACGGTTCAATCCTGACACATAATCCCTGCATGCGTCCTTTCATGGTGACACATGGCGATGTCGGATAGGTGTGCAGAGATAGTGCGTCGATTCCATACTGAAGGTCGTGCTTCGTGTACCTGCATGCCGGCTGGTGCAATTAATGCTCTGGCTGTCAATACAAATCCCCTTATCTGCTATTTCGCTCTTTCAGAGAGTTTCAAAGAAAGAAGAAGGACTCTTTCCGTTCCTTTGAACCAGTCTCGTTGGTGCTCTATTCAGACTTTTTTCGCCGCCGGTCTTGCTTTGCTACCACTGCTCTAATCTCTGTAAGTCCTTTTGTGGTCCTTCTTCTCTTGTCTTTTTCTGTTTCAATCATCTTGTCTAGCCCTTGCATCGTTGTGTTCTACACTCTGTTACTTGAGTTCTTCCTCTGTCCCATTAGGTTTGTTAGATGGGAAAGTTCCGCTCACTAGTTGATACCCCCGAGGCCATGGTTATGTTCCGCCTTGACTATAATATTCCCAATGACGTGACCCTTTCGCTAGCAAAGGTAGATGCCAAGTGTATGGGCACAAGGAGTACCGTCGCTTTTCCGATTGCGGCCATTGTCGGGGGTGGGGTTCGGTTTCCCCTTGACCCTTTGGTGCGCCGATTTCTGCATCAAGTCCAGTTAACCCCAATGCAAGTGTCTATGAACCTCTTTCATTTCCTCTGTGGCGTATCCGCCCTTCATAGGCAGTTGGGTTTGAACCTTGACATATGGGATATTTTAGGCTGCTACACTCTCTCACACAACAAAGACCACAGCACGTATTACCTGCATGTTCGTTCGGCCGATTGTCATTTGGTGACTGGGTTGCCCGATTTGGATAAACACAACGATGATTTCCTGCAAGTTGGTGGCAACTGGGAGTTCCCTGCCGGGACCGAATTCTAATCCGAACAGATGCCTCAGAAGGACGGCTACCCAGGTTTAGGTCCTTCCCTCTAATGTCTTTTGTATTTCTTACTTTGTTTTGCATGTCACTCTAATGAGTCACTTCTTTTTTTGCAGAGGCCTCTCGTTTTCAACGCAGACCGAACCGGAAAAACGCCGAAGCCATAAAAGCTGCTCTGAGGTACAAAAAGAGATCTGCGCTCGAGTTGTTGGATTACCAGTCAACTTACCGTTCCACCATTTCGAAGAAGGCGAGGCTTGCTACATCCTTTCTGGATTCGGATACTGAGACTAACACATCCCTCACTCTACTGGTTATGAGTCGTCGCCGAAGCCAGGTTGCACCATCTGAGAGAACGCCCTCTCCTGCCCCTAGTTTCGCAGGGGGCGGGTCTGTGTCGAAGAGAAGAGTGCTGGTAGATTTGGAGGCTGAGGCTTTTGGCGCCTCCGATGTTTTGGAGGCACCTCTGATGTTTTGGAGGCACCTCTGATGTTTTGGAGACCCCTCTAGAGAAGACCGAGGCGAAGAGTCTCATAGAAGTGAAAATGAAGGTGGGAGCTTCTGGGACCCCTACTATTGTTGCCGAGCCCTCTGCTTTAGTTGGTACGAGAGCAAAAAAGAGGAGGAGAGAGCCTGGCAAGGCAGTGGTGGGGGAAGCTTCCAAAGATCCCGTTGAGGATGAGGCATTTGAGAAATGAGAGCCGCCAATGTTGCATCAAGGCAGGCCAATTTCTACTTCTAATTCTGTTGTTGCTTCACAAGATTTTGCTTTTGAATTGACCAGGTTTCTGTTGATGCCGGTTGACACGGCTGACCGTAATGGGCCCCGCGATATTCCTATTCTGAAGAGGACCCTCCAGATGAGGACTGCTGTAAGTGTTTTCCTGTTTTGCATGTTTTTGGTGTTATGCTACTGTTTCCTTCTCTTTTAATACTTTGTTGTCCTTTGTAGTGTATACAAAGGATGCATCTGTCCATCACCCGCCCTGAAGAATTAGAAAAGGTTGTGCTGGAGGCCGCAATGAATGCTAACAGATTGACAGTAAGCCTGGAGACCGAGAAAGAAGGATGTCGAACTGCTGAAAGGGAGGCATTTCGCTTGAACAAGATTGTTGCTTCAGCTGAAAAATCGAAGGAAAAGTGGCCAAGCTGGAGGCCGTTGTCGCAGTGATGGCTGTCGAGCGCTCTGCGTTGGAGGCCAAGCATGGGCAACAAGGTTGGGACGAGGCTGGGGCTGCCTATAAGGAGGAGTTGCTAGTGCTGCGACACAAGCTCTTCCTAAAGGGTTGGACGAGTGCTTTAGCTGTTGCCATGGTTCCTGAAGACTCTTCTTTGTTTCAGGATATCCCAGTTCCCTCAAGATCCTTGGGTTCAAAGACTGTCTTCACCCCTGCTGTTCTTCCAGCTGAAGTTTCCCCAGAAATTGATTCTGTAAAAAAGACCCAAGACAGTAATGTTGCCACTGAAACGCTGAAATGGTGAATGTTGAAGGGGGTGAAACCCTGGAGACTGTTGCCGCGGGAGATGTGGTTAAGGAGGCTCCTACTTCTCAGGAAGTTGGAGCTGCCTCTATTTTTCCTCCCAAACACGGGCTGGACAAGATCGTGGATGCTGCTCCTAAGGTTTCTACGGTTAATGAAAGTTGAAGTTCTTCTGAAAGGAATTGAAGTTTTTGCTTTTTTGTTTTGATGTACTGTGGCTCGGTCCCCTTGACGAGCTTTCTTTCTGTACTTGCGAAGACAATTTTTCTTTTCTCTTTTCTTTTCTTTGTTGCTAGTTATGAGGCCATTTGTGCCTTTTGCTGGATGATAGGATTTTCTCTTTGAATTTGCAACGTGATGTTGTTTGGCTTTTATGTCTGAATGTTTTCTATACTGCTTGCCCCCGGCCGAGCACTGTTGGGACCTTGGGGCTGAATAGAGGCTCGGTTTGGTTCTGTACTGTTTGAAATAGGTGCTCTGTCTAATTCTGTACTACTTGCCCCCGGCCGAGCACTGTTGGGACTTCGGGGCCGAATAGAGGCTCGGTCTGGCTTTGTACTGTTTGCCCCCGGCCGAGCACTGTTAGGACCTCAGGGTCGAACAGATGCTCGGTGTGGCTAACGAATATGTGGTATGGCTGTGCTTGATTTCGTAAGAGGGTCTTACTTAGGTCCAGGTTGGTTTTTCAAAAACAATTGTTTGCCCTCACCTGGAGCTAAGTAAGATTAGTACTGAAGATTGTGCTCTTAGGTAGAACTGCTTAAGTTTGTTTCAACTTTGATAGCACAGATGCATTTGAATGGGATAAAGGCATGGAGAGGTGTCTTACTCAGGTCCAGGTTGGTTTGAAAAAACAATTGTTTGCCCCCACCTGGAGTTAAGTAAGACTAATGCTGGAAGTTTGCTGCTGACAGAGCGTAGCCAAGTTTGTTCCAACTCTGTTTGTTTGCATTAGTACTGAAGTGTTGACGTGTTGATACTTAAGGAATTCTGTGGATTCAAAGATGTTTACTTAAGATATGTTAGTGTGGTTTCCACCAAGCAATTCCACTTGGCTAAAGTCCAATTTAGTTGCTAAACATTATTCCACCAAGCAATACCACTTGGCATGTTTGAGTGCTAACCAAATTTAAATTCCGTCCAGTCGTTCTTAAACTAAGTCCACTTGGGTTAAGACCAAAGTTTACTCCGTTTGATAAACATCAAAACTAATTCCGTTTGGTAAGAGCCAAAGCTAATTCCATTTGGTGAGAACCAAAGCTTATTCCGTACAAGAATTTGATAAATTTGAGAGAAGTGGGGAAGCATTTGCATTGGGCAACAGATAAATGTCTTTACATTCTGATAGAGAAGTTGGGGGATAATTCTATTTATAGTATTTTTTGAGATTTGCTACATTCCAGGGCCGAGGTATAGCTCTGCCTTTCAGATCCTCTAGGTAGTAAGCTCCATTCCCGACAACAACTATGACTTTGTACAGACCCTCCCAGTTAGGCCCAAGTTTGCCCTCGCCTAGCACCCGTTTGTGATCCATTACTTTTCTCAGAACCAGTTCTCCAGGTATGAATTGCCTAGGGAAGACTTTTTGATTGAAACTTCTAATGAGTTGCTGCTGATACGCTTCAAGTCTGATCAGCGCTGCTTCTCTTCAGCCCTCTGCCATATCCAGTACTTGGGCAATAGCTTCCTCATTACTGGTGCTTTCAAACAATTTAGACCGAAGGGTTGGGAGACCTACTTCGAGTAGGATGATGGCCTCCATGCCATAAGTTAGGGAGTAAGGTGTTTCCCCCATTGAACGCCGTGCTGTGGTTCGGTAGGCCCATAATATGTGGGGTAACTCTTCAACCCATTTGCCTTTTGCATGTTCAAGTCGTTTCTTTACTCCGTTGATGATGGTTTTGTTTGATGCTTCTGCCTGTCCATTACTCTGTGGGTACCCTGGAGAAGAGTTCCTATACTCGATCCTAAGGTCAGTACAAAACTTTCTGAAGATCTTACCATCGAACTGTGTTCCATTATCCGTAATCAAAATCTGCAGGATGCCGAAGTGCACCACCACGCTTTTCATGACAAGCCGCTTTGTGTCTGCTTCCTTGATACTTGCCAGTACTTCGACTTCGACCCACTTAGTGAAATAGTCGGTTGTAGCAATGAAGAATCGCCTGTTTCCAGTGCCCCATGCCAATGGTCCGACAATATCCAGACCCCACTGGGCAAAGGGCCATAGGTTGGTCAGGAGAGCAAGAGTTTTGGCTGGCTGATGTACGAGTGGAGAAAACCTCTGACATTTATCACACTTCTGTACGTACTGCTGCGCATCTTGTTGCATCTGTGGCCACTAGTACCCGTGAGTGAGGGCCCGATGTGCTAGTGACCTTTCACCAACGTGGCATCCACAAATCCCATCGTAAATTTCGTAGAGAACATTCTTGATTAGATTTGGATGCACGCATAGAAGATAAGGGCCTAGATAGGAGCATCTGTACAACTTCCCGGATGGTGAGATCCAGAATCGAGCTTACCTGTGTCTGACTTTGTTGGCTTCCCTTTTGTCTTCGGGGAGAGTACCAACTTTCAGAAAAAGCAAGTATTGGATCCATCCAGCTCGACTCGAAGTTGCTGCAGAGGACTGGAGATGCAATACTTGGTTCTGGCACAAACTCAACCCAAACTTTTCCAGCATCCTTTGTATCCACTGGTGAGCCGAGGCAAGCCAGAGCATCAGCGTGGCTATTTTTGTCCTGACTAATTCATTCCACTCGTATCGATTGAAACTTTTTGAGTAGGTCATTGGCCTTGCCTGCGTACATAGCCATTATTTCATCTCATGTTTCATAGACCCCAGAAAGCTGGTTTACCACTAATTGTGAATCACTGAAAACAAGAAGCTGTTCTACACTGAAGTGTTCGGCACTACGTAAGCTAGCCAATAACGCTTCGTACTCTACCTCGTTGTTTGAGGCCTTTCAACCGAGCCTGAGAGCCTGTTCCCAGATAAATCCTTCTGGTGAGATAAGTACTACTCCTGCCCCTAAGCCTCGATTATTAGACGACCCGTCAACATAAAGTTGCCAGATTTTTCCAATAAAGAGTTTCCATGTTTCCGAAGCGCAGGGCTTTCCCTGTTCGGTGATGCGTGGCATCTGTGCCGAACTAGGATTCCCCGGTTTGGTACTCTGGGTGGGAGCAAATTCTGCGACGAAATCTGCTAAGACCTAGGCCTTGATCGCCATCCTGGGTTGATACCGAATGTCAAACTCACCAAGTTCTACCGTCCATTTCGCTGTTCGGCCAGAGAAATTAGCTCGACTAAACACAGATCTGAGGGGGAATTCAGTGAGGACATTAATGGTATGCCCCTGGAAGTAATGTTGTAACTTTCTTGAGGCGATAAGCAGCGCGTAAGCTAACTTTTCAAATGGTAGATACCACGTCTCGGCATCTAGTAAAGTCTTGCTAACATAGTATACATGCCTCTATTCCTTGTTAACTTCTCGAATTAATACTGCGCTTACGGCATGATCTGAGACTGCTAGATAGAGGTACAGCTCCTCTCCTGATTTTAGAGTGGACAGAAGATGAGGTGTGCTGAGGTATCTTTTGAGACTTTGCAGTGCTTTGGTACACTCGTAACTCCATTCAAATGCTATCCGTTTCCTCAAAAGCTGGAAGAAGGGCTTCATCTGATCTGAAGATTTGCTGATGAACCGATTCAATGCGGCCGCCATTTCAGCTAATTTCTGTAGCTCTTTGGCCTTTGTTGGTACTTCAAGATCTTGTATTGTTTTGATTTGGTCCGGATTCGCCTCGATTCCTCTGTGAGTGACCATATATCCCAAGAACTTCCCTGTTCCTACCCCGAAAGCACATTTCGAGGCATTGAGGCGAAGCTGATGGTTTTTCAGGATGGCAAAAACTTCTCTTAAGTCTGTAAGGTGGTCTGTAGCGAGCTTGCTTTTTACTATCATATCATCTATATAAGCTTCCATGGTTTTTCCCAGTTGGTCCTTGAACATCTGAGTGATCATCCGCTGGTAGGTTGCCCCGGTGTTCTTGAGGCTGAACGACATCACTTTGTAGCAGTAAGTTCCTCTTGGAGTGATAAATGTTGTTTTTTCTTGATCCGGACCGAACAGTGGTATCTGATGATAGCCGCTATAAGCGTTCAGAAAGCTCATGCACTCATGCCTCGCTGTTCAGTCTACTAGTTTATCAATGCGAGGCAGCGGAAAGCTATCTTTAGGGCAAGCTTTGTTCAAGCAGGTGAAGTCAACGCAAACTCTCCATTTTTCGTTCTTCTTTTTTACTACAACTGTGTTGGACAACCACTGTGGGTACTGAACTTCTCTGATTGCTCTCGATGCCAGGAGTTCTTCGACTTCGGCAATTACTGCTTAAGTGTGCTCAACTGAGAATCTTCGACTTTTCTGTACAACGGGCCAAGCGGAAGGGTTGATGTTGAGCTTATGGCAAGCAAATTCTGGGTCCAACCCTGGAGTGTCATATGTGGACCATGCGAATACCTCTATATTTTCCTTTAGCAGTTCCAGTAGCTGAAGTTTCTCATCAGTACCAAGCGAGGTACTGATAATGAAGTACCTTTCTAGATCATCCTCTTTTACCAGGACTTTCTCCAAATCCTCCACTATCTTTTCCTCTGGGGCTCCCCCTACATTTTCTAAGACTGGTTGTTCGGCCACTTCCATTGTCTGTACCCGATTACAGAGTTGTTTTGCCTTCAATGCCGCCATGAAGCAGTGTTTGGACGCGACTTGATCCCCTGAGATCTGCTCTACTCCGTGTTTCGTTAGGAAATGGATGAGTTGGTGGTAGGTTGAAGGGACCGCCTCCATTTGATGAATCCATGGACAGCTAAGTATGGCATTGTAAGTGGATGGTGTATTAATAACTAGCAACTCTATCTTGAGGGTTTTTGTTCCTGCCACGACTGGCAACACTATTTTGCCAAGCGGCCATTCTGGCTGCGAATTGAAGCCAACTAACAGGGCTACTGCTGGGGTGAGGTGCTGCTCGGAGAGACCAAGCTTTCTGAACAAGTCATAATACAATATGTCTGCTGCACTGCCTTGATCTACCAGGACTCGCTTTACGTCAAACCGTTTCCCAATTCCCATAGTTATAATCAATGCATCAGTATGTGGGTGCTGTATGCCTTCTAAATCCTTTCTAGTAAATGAAACAGTGCACAAGGGGGATTTAGGTACCGTGCATACCTTTTTCGATGCAGGCTCTACTGACATGACCTATTGGATTTGCACAACCTTAGCAATCTCTTCTCTCGGTGTCTCCTCAGGTTCCTGAGTCACTGTCCCATGGATCACATTTATTATCAACCGAGGTAGATGCTCAATATTCGGTTCCGGTGGTGGGTTCCCCTGTTCGGTCACTTCCTTACCCTAATCAATGTAATCCCGGAGGTACCCAGCTGCTACTAAGTCCTCCAGGTGTTGCTTCAGTGCCCTACAATTCTGAGTCATGTGCCCCCTATCTTGATGGTAGGTGCATCTGAGCTTCTGATTGCTCCGAGCCGGATCTCCCAACATTTTCGGCGGCCAGACAAAGAAGGGCTCTCTCTTGATCCTTTCTAGGATTCGATAGATCGGCTCTTTGAATACGGTTATGACGGCTTCGTGGGATTTGGACTTATCCACTTCATTCATTGTGATCCCTCGGTGTTCTCCTTGATTTGATCTCTTCTTGTGCCTAGATGTTTGTTCTGCTGATGCTACCATGATGGGGATCTGATCATCTTCGAGGCGAGCATACTGCTCAATCCTGACACGCAAGTCTTTCAATGCTGTGGTCGGGCGCTTGGTAAGTGATTGTCTCAGCTTACTCTCCGGGCGTAGACCATGTTTGAAAGACATAACGGCCATCTGCTCGTTGCACACATTTTCCTCCAGGTCATTGTACTTTTCCCAGTACCTCCTAGCATAACTGCGCAGCGTTTCCTTCTGCTCCTTCCGGAGGCCGAACAGTGTATCTGGCTCCTTCTGGATCTTAGTGTTGGAGATGAACCTGGCTAGGAACTCTTCGGAGAGCTGCTTCCAGCCACGAATCGATCCAACGGGGAGTCGATCGAACCATCGAAGTCCGGTTTCTCCCAAGCTGGGTGGGAAGACTTTGCACATCAGTGCCTCATCTCAGCTCCATAGAGACATCATTTGTCTGTAATGGTTAATATGTGTCAGAGGGTCCGACTTCCCATCGTATGAAGTGAACTTTGGTGGGGTGAATTTCTTCGGAGGTCTCATGGCCTCAATTTCCGGGGAGAATGGTGAGAAGACAAGCCTATCTAGCGCTCGGCGTTCTCTCTGGTGAACAGTACGATCCAGATGATCTAGATGTTGTTCGTTCTGCTTGTTGCTGATCAACCAAGTACGAAGGTCGTAAGGGGGGTATTCAGTTTGTTGACTAACCGTCTTCTGCCTCTTAGCCCTTCTCTGGCGTGACCCACGAGTGTGGCTACTCGCTGCCTCACTCTGCACCGGGATGGGCTGGCTTTGTTGCCCAGACTCATTTCTGGGGAACTTTTTCACTAGTGGCTCTCTGGACGAACTCCCCCATCGTAAACATGAGGGCTCTACTTCAGTCTTCTTTTCCATCGGATCACCCAACACCCTTTTAAGTTGTGCTTTCAGCTCCTGTATCTCCATTCCCATGGAGTCTATCATTCGATCTCTACAATCCTTTTCAAGAAGAAAATGATAAGAAAAGCCTCCAGTGAAGGGCAATCGATGCTCGACGGATTCGGGGGTCTGATTATTGTTTCCAGTTTGTTCTTCTAGTAGTGTTGGGAGTGCCAAGCCTTTGTCTTTCATCTTCTCCGTCTGTGGAGTATGTGTCAAAGGTGGAATGTCCTCAATCCCCATTGCCGGAACTGAGTGCAAAGTTTAGAGATGAAGTGATCCACGTTCACCGCACCAATTGTGCGTACCATATTTCGCACTAGATGAAAATGGATCGGGACTCCGCACTCCGTTGGACTATCCAGGGACTGAGGTTCCTGCCACAGAAAGCACCGTTAGAGCTGCTTGGCCGGGGTTTGCCAGATAACCCCTCCAGTGTGGGAATTAGCGATCGGAGAAGGAGTCTATAGAAGGTTGAGTTTGTATGTAAGCATGGTTTAGCTTGGAATAATTCAGTTACCTTCAATGTGAAGTTCATGTTTTATATATAGTATTCCTTGCTTATTTATCAAGATGGTTTCATGGAGCTTGGTCCTTTTAGCACTGCTCATTGTAGTCATACTGATAACAAACCACATTCCTTTGGTTCACCAACTTCCGTGATCCTAGGTGTGGGGGACCAGCTGAGGTGGCAGCTTGCACATGCACATGCACACAACTTTCATGTTTCCCTGTGAGGTTCCCTCTGCTCGGTACCTTAGTACCTCGGTTCGGCCTTAGACCAGATTTCTGTCGGGATGAGCCGGTCCATTCGGACATCTTTGTGTGGGCTCGACCCACTTTCTGTTCGGCCCATAGATTCAGTCTCGCAGCTCGGTCCAGTCCAACATCACGGCTTAACTAGCCTTTCCACTGTAGGTTGGGCCCAAGTGCTTGAGGACTTGGGTTGACTATTGATCATGAAGTTGGGCTCAATTGGATTGCCCATATACTCATCTAACCCACTTAGATTTGGGCTTCAGTAGATTGGGCCAGCCCAAGGCTTGGATTCGACCCATTTCACATTCAGCCCCTTCAATATTCATATTCCTCTGACATAGTGGGGCTTGTCTTTGTAAGTGGGAAAGGTTATGGGTACAGTTGCATGTAATGTAGATTTAGTACCACTCCAAAATATTACACTTTGGTGGATGATAATAGCACAGAAAATATATGCTTATCATTAAAAAGCATGCTTTATTTAGTAAAATTCTTGACTAATTTTATAGATTGTGAATCATGTTATTTATATAGTTTATAGAATTGTATATTTACCTTGGGTTCTTACTATATGTTTTTAGGGTTAATAATGACAACTGGCCTATGGCAAAAGTCTTGACATTAGAGACTTTTCATTGGGTTTATAGTCTAGTTACGATTTAGCTCATTAATTTAGTTAATATAGGGTGTGGTTTTGCTGATGTTGTCTTGATGCAGTCATGTTTGGTTGCTAAGGTTCCATAGTGCGCATTTTTGACTTCTACTATGGAAATGTAATAGGAGATCCGTCATTATTGACTGCCACATTAATGATGTATGGAAATGTAACGGGAGATCTCTCAGTCTGAGGGTGTATATTTGCATTTACAATTAATGTAAAAAGTTCTTAAAATGTCGTCCAGCCAATGATGCAAAGTATAAGAAGCTCAAGGAAGAGTAAATTCAAAGAAGCAGCGATATTTGGAAATTCAACTTTGAAGTCGTTGCAGAGCTGTCCTACAACAGCCAAATTTTAGAATGGTGCAAGTACATTAACCATAAACTAGGGTGGTTAAACAAGATAGTAGTGAATGAACTTTCATTTATAATGTTTTGAGACATTTTTGGGTTTTTAGAGGAAAAATCTGTTTTGCCTAAACCCGAACTAATAATCGATGAAAAAATTATCTCTATAGCACAAAATACTTCCTAGTTTAGATTACAAAGATTATTTTTTGATATATTTTTTTTTTCTTTTCGTTCTTTACATTTGGATCTATAAAAATACACTGGAATTTCTGTGGAAACTTCTACATTAAATAAAATGTTTTTGACACTTTCTAGTGGCTTTTCAATGAATTAAAAACTAGGACATCTAGAAAAGAATCAATTATGGAAATGTAGAAAAGTAATCAATTTTAGTGATCTTATCCCATCTTTTATTATTTATCCTTTCTTTACTTAACTTATTTGGTGATCAGTTGTTCCAACTTAAGTTATTGTTGCCTGTTAGATCATTCATCTTCTAGAGGAAGAGTGGTCAGAGCAAGAGAGCAATAGAGGTGCAGAGCAAGTCGAGGTAAAATCTGGCATAGTGTTCTGGTGTAAGTACGTTGTGTACAGGAGCTATTTTTTAGATTTAATTCCATTAATTCTTTAACTTAAGCTTCTAGCAAAGCTTAATTGCTTCAAAAAGTTACTGTCATGATTTTGTGCTTTGGTACTTTTCAGGAGCCAACTTCACTAACATTAAAACAATTTTTAGATTTGTTCAAAGGGGATAAGAACAAGGAAGTACAAGGTGTTTTTGATGCCTATAGGAGGGACAGCCAAGGTGATAGTAGTGACAATCCAAAAGATTCCTCGTACTTAGATGAGGCCTCTTCCGAGATTATGAAAATACTTGTTTCGAAAAATCAAGTCACAATGCCTTGGGAAAATTAGAATTCCACATCAAGGCTTTTTAAGGTCGATAACTATATGATCCTTGAGAACTTGGCACCCATCTGAGGAACCTTGTTTGGGAAATATAGGGACTTCAGTGGCATGTCCAACTTGAGTCCAAAGGCAAAGATGTTATCCATAATGACAGTATGTGATGCTGTAAACAACATGTGGAGTACCAAGGTCAAGGACATTACTACAAATCTACTATTGAGTTGGTTTCACTGCTTCATGCTTGGCCACTATGCTGGCTTCGAAATTCAATTTGCCTTTGGTCATTTGATGAGAGTGGTGCGTTCTCACTTTGGTATCCAAGCTGATGTTTCTACAGACCTCACCCTTGCCAAATTGGATGAAGAGATTGGAGAGCAACGTGCATTGTTAGATTCTAAAGAGATCATCGCTTCCGAACAAGATAGGGAGATTGATAAGCTCCGATGCAGCTCACAAGCACCAAAGTACATAAAGAGATTGCAGAACTTCATAAGAAGATAAAGGCACTAGAGGAGAAGCATGCAATATCTAGGTTCACAGAGGAGTGCCGTAGTGATGCCCTGGAACTAGAGGAACAAACAGCAGGTATGGGCCTGTTGTGATGTGCAGTGAAAGGTCTCCTAAAGGTAGCTTGTTTGCTGCTATGTTACTACAAGAATATTGGTATCAATTCATCACAAGCACATCAACATGTCTATGTAGGCAGGATCTTGTGCTCTTTGGCTCTTGGTGTGGATTTGGATCACCTTATGTTTGATAGGTACTACCTAAATTTTACCATGCAGACTGTTCTTTCTTTTTTGTTTCTTTATTTGTGCTGTTTGCATTAACAAAATATAGGCTGACCCTTTCTATTTTATGTATGTTTATACATTTGAAAAGGCACATGATCAATCAAAAAGGGTTACAATTCTATGTCAAGTCTTGGGATGTGGGTGGGTACACTACTAGAAAATGCATCTTTCACTATGGAGTTTTTTGTGACGGTGTAAATGACGTGGTAAAGATGTACTTTTTGAGATGGCAACATTACCGTCTCAAAGTACATGGCCTTTCCTGTTCTCTCTTAACTTCTTGGAATACGGGTCTACCACTAAATTCTAGCTTGAATTACAAGAAAAACAATGTAGATCTCTAGAAGGATTGAATCTGAATGAAACAGCGAATTTCAACCATAAGTTTCTTTGTGTGCGCTTCGATATGTGTATGGGTTAAAGCAGAATGTTTTATCTTGATAAGATAAAATAAATACCCTTTATTTTCTTAGAGAGAGAGAGAGAGAGAGAGAGAGAGAGAGAGAGTTCCTAAAGAGCTGGTTGGGTCATGAAATACATCATAACATACTTTGAATGTGCATTGGCACATATATACATTTAATCTAATACAAGTTTCTTTCTTTTTTTTGTTGATAAACAAAAAAGAAAAAGAAAAGAAAAACTATACAAATTGTAAAAATTTCAATTGAAAAAGTCTTACATTTGTAAAGAAAATAAAATAAAAGATTCAATTTATTTTACAGTTTGAATGGTTCATGTATATAGATGTGCATATCTAGAAATCTGCCCAAACTGAAAATACAAACCTATAAGGAATTGGAATGAGTTCAGTTTCTGTTAGTTATGATTGTTTTCATTTCCAAAGACCCATTGTATTTTATGATTGTGTTTACATAAATGCGGCTTCAATTAAGAATAGAATTTGAATGACCCCTGTTTTTTTTTCCCCAGCATGAGTTCTTTTCTCTTCCTTTTTATCAGGGCACATGTTTAATTTGAGTTTTCGGCAGGTCAGTTTTGGGTGATGACCTTAGTGATGCTTCTGTTTTTATCTTCTGAGTTTTTCTTCCCTCATTTTTGATGTTTCTGTGTTGCATCTGTTGGTATCTTGCCAACATTCTTCTTGCTCTTCTTTTCTTCTATTCTTCTATTTGTGGAGTTAATCGGGTGAGGGGCAGAGGAGAGTTTTTGTGTAGGATTGAAGGGAGTATTTTTGTAATGTTGTTTTTCTTATGGAGTAATAAAGAATTTAAAAAGAAAAACAACAATCCTTGAATTTTTCATGGGTTTATGTGATCTTTTTTAGGCCCTCTCTACTTTTTGTATCTTCTCTTTCACTCTTTGGTAACACCTAATTAGAGAAGAAAGATGTCTATTGCATTTCTTGTGCCACACATTTTAGTTTTATTTATAGCTGTATATATTCCTCATCAATATTAGGTGTAAGCTCAATTTAATTAGGCCTCCCTATTGTTCCTTTTTGTTTTGATATATATTTGTCATCATCATCATTGTTCATCAAATTTTTAGTTTAATTTTGGCTTGGCTTGGTTTGTCCTTATGTCAATGTTAGATTTGAAACATTTTAAATAAACATCTATGCTGGCATCCGTAGAGTAAATCTATTTGAACATCTAAGTGAGAATAATCATTACGGTTTTCGAACTTCAATTCTCGCTTGTGTAAATTTGACTTGTAAATAAATTCCTACTTTAAAAAATGATCTTTTAGTGTGGAAAATAGTTAATTGGTTCTTGGTTTATTCACTTATATAATTTAATGCTCTTTCCATGCATATAACCATACGATATAAATAATGCATTAACCTAAAATAACCTTCACGTTATAGGTGACCAAATTTGGACAAGAGTTGGATGTCCATTAGAAATAGATTGAGTTCGGAGTATAGAGAAGGGGTTAAGCCATTTCTCCGATTTGCAATGACAAATGTTGGCCTAGATAATAGAATTTGTTATCCGTGTATGGATTGCCTAAATTTTGAACGTCATACCATTAAGGATGTGGAATATCATTTGATCCGAAAAGGGAAGTCGCTTTCATAAAAGACTTGGGTGCACTATGGGGAAACTGTTCCCGTCAATCAATCTCGCATGTGGAATAATGACAATAAGGGTGAAGATGTTGGTGATAAAGGGATAACCAATGAATTTCTTGACCTTAGAGAATGCTCGGCATCCATTATACCTTGGCTGTTAGAAGTTTACTTTCTTGTAATTTGTCATTAAGATGCTTCATATGAAAGTGTTAAACAAGTGGAGTAATAATTCTTTTGATATGATGTTGGTGTATTGAAAGATCTTTTGCCAGAAAGTGATCAAAAGGTTCCATGGATGCTTTATGAAGCCAACAAATTTTTGCGTTACTTGGGTTTAGGATATGTGCCTATTCATGCATGCAAGTATGATCATGCTCTTTTTTGGAAGGAGAATGCAAATTTAGAAAATTGTTCAATTTTTAAGGAGCCTAGTTACAAACTGAATGATGGCAAAGATAAGATGATCCCTCATAAGACTTTGAGATATTTTCCATTGACACCAAGGTTGCAAAGACTATACATGTTGAGAAAAATAGCTGCAAATATGAGATGGCAAAAATAAAAACGTGTTGGCGATGGCATATTAGGGCATCCAAAGCTGTCTTCCGCTTTCAAATCTACAGCTAGGTCACCAGCACATGATGAAGAGGTTAAGGGCCTTAAAGAAGAGGTATGCTTTGCACAGTTCAAACACCTTATGAATCAAATGCAAGGCAATCAGTGGATACGACTCTTTTGATGAATAAGTACTTTAAATTTTTGTACATAAGTTAGTGTTTATGAAAGTCGTATTGATTCTTTTTTCTATCAACAAATTAAACACTTTAGCTAGCACACCCTTAGTCATGAATTGAAAACTGCATCCCTTTTGGACAATATTTGATCCACATAGCTACTCTAGTTTTGATTACCTCTCCCAATGCATTGAAGTCTTGACTGTATTTGTCCATTGATTTGTTCCATAGTCTCAATTCAAACTCACTTCAGACCATACCTTGCAAATCAATGGACAAAGGAAAATGTGATTCATTGTCTCTACTTTAGCATTACAAAATAGACTATGAACTTGCATTAGGATTAATTACCACAATTCCTTGAAGATGTGTTGAGGTCTTTACCCTTCTTTTCCAACCCAGCCAACCTAGGAATTAAGCCTCAGGAGGGGCAGCATTTCTCCATAACAGCTTTAGGAATTGGTTGGGCTGGCCCATGGGATAGTTCACCCCACCTCCTCACAGATGACACTGAAAATAGGCCTGATGAGTCTACACTCCACCTTAGTAAATCTATCATGCCTTCCCTAAGAATTGGGCTGGAGCAGCCCATCACGGTCATACAATCTTGCTAGCTCCTCCTCCTCCCAAACTCTTAAGGGTATTCTAAATAACAACACCCACTCCCATGATGTGTCTCTTTTTTGGAGAACCATCTGCAGTGTCCCATTCTTCACCTCAGAAAAACCAAAAAACCTGGGAAAAATCATCCTTCAACTTACCATCTGGCAGCCAATTATCTCCCTAAAAAAAAAATTATTCTCCCATTCCCAACCAAAACCTTAATGTTAGTCACAAAAAAGTTATGCAGATCTGACCTCCCTTCTTCTAGCTCTCTCTGCTTCAGTTAGTGATCTAGATTAAGCCACTAAATCAATAGCATGTAGCTCCTCCTCAGCCTCCAACAATTAATTATCAATATTGCCAAATACCTCCTTGTTCCACTTCAACTCAAGCTTTAGAGCAACCAATTTCAATCTTAGCTTATAACCAACCAATTTCACTTGTTCCCTTTATGCATGCTGTTAAAGTGACTGTTAATGGCAAAGATATAGCTCAAGGGATGAGAATCAATGAGCATCCATTGATCTTAGCTTGGATTTGGTAGCTCTTTGTTATTGGAATCTTTTACTGTTGCAAAAGAACAGATCAATGATCCATCAACATGACAAAGTAATGCTGAGTATATTGTGCCACTAATTTTTCCATACAATAAAATTAGTTGAATTGAGTTATCTTGTAACAAATAAACTCAAATTTGAAATCAAGAATGGGAGATTGGAAGGAAGCTGAAAGGAAGACGACGACAATGATGATAAATTCAGCATTTCTTCCATTAGAGGATCTTCGAGCTCACAAGAGCTTAGAGCTCTGATACCATGAAGAAGACCTGAGTTTTTATCCAACTAAATGAAATTGTAAAAGAGTTACACCTTTTATGGATGCATTACACAAAGACTAATTGTACTAAAGTTAATTCTAACTCTTAACTAAATCTAATTGACACTCTAACCGACTCCAGTTGTAACCGAATTTGTTAGTTCTATTATAGGAGCCTTGCTACTTGGTAGTGACACAACATTAGGGTCAGTATTGTTGTGAAGTTGAGATCTATTGCCCTGAACTATAAATTGAGTTGTGATAGACTGAACATTAGGCTGAACTTGAGTTGGAACTGAATCCTTGTCACAATCCAACTATTACATATTTAGCTAAAATTTAAAATTTTCACATAGGACACGACAAGCAATTGCCTCCTAGAAATAAATATTACGTCTTGCTATTAATCATAGGTGTTGTTCTAATTGATCATTAAATGTTTTGGTATGAATTAGTTGTCATTTATAGAGTTGACTCTAAACTTTGGATGGTATATATATACATCTACAAAGCATATAGTACAAGGTTTGAATTCATTTTACAAGCTTAACTCGTTCTGTCCTTTTCATACCATTGCTCCATGATAGTTTGATCCAATTCTCATAAGACTAATAAAAATCTGCATAAAGGCATATATACCCACACATAAAGATCTGCACACATACATATATACCCACAATTAATGCATTTCTACAAGCTTAACTTGTTTTATATTTTTCAAATGTTGATTAATTTTAGTGGGACTGGAATTGGTGAGTTGAGTTAATTTTTACTTAGTCAAGAGGTTTACAACCAAATTTATAATGGTAGGGAAACCCTAGTTCTACTAGGAAGTAACTATAATAATCCAATCCTAGGTGTAAGAACTCCACTTAGAATTGACATTGTGAAAAATGCCTCCTAGCTTTTAAGTTGCTTGTGATTCATTTAAATATTTCTACATGTTTCCTATCATGAAAATTAATAATTGTTTCTGAAAAACTGGGATGATAGTTGCCACCATCAATGCAACATTATCTAGTTAGATTAATTCCCTATTTTCTTGTGTTTTTTTGTTTTTGGTTTTTGTTTTTGTTTTTGTTTTTGGTTTTGTTTTTGTTTTTTTTCGGTCTTGTTTTGTTTTGTTTTGTTTTTTTTTTTTTTTTTTTGGAACTAGGCAGTAAGGCTGTGTAATTGCTAGTTTTAGGAGTGGAATTGGATCCACAGTAAATTTAATTACACAGATTTTTACAAAATTAAATAGAAATGTAAGCAAAAATATCATTATTAATAACGCTTTTTTTATTTTTTTAATTTTTTTTTTAAATTTATTATTATTATTATTATTATTATTATTATTATTATTATTATTATTTTTATTGCAAGTAGAGGTGTAGTCATGTGTTTATGGACTTGAGTTTGCTGGTGCAATAATTCTAATTCGTGCTTATACGTGGAGTTTTTGATATATTTCGCATCGAACAAATATGACACATACTTGGGTATTAATGGTTTTTAAGTATTTTGATGGTTTTGTTAAATACGTTTTTGATGTGGGGAATTTGTAGTAAACTAAATGGATGGATGATTATTTTGGACTTGTAATGTGATGTGTTGATGTTGGTTGGTGGTAGTAATTAAATAGATTAACTACTATTTTGAAATTGATTGGATTGACATGAATTATGCATTAATTGCAAATGTATTACCGGTATTAAAAAAAAAGTAGCATTACATTTGAAAAAACTAATTTTTGAAACTGAAAGCTTTTTTGCAACCAATAAAATTTTAGTTACAGTAAGTCTTTGAGAAGGTTCTAGGAATGATTGGTGACCATGGATGCGGTGGCTAAAACATAGACTTTCAACGACTAAATTACTAGTTGCGAATTAGTCCCTTCCCACGACCACATATTTTTGTTGCTAAATATGACTACTCCACGACCAAGTTCAGTTTGGTTGCCAATGATGTCTTTTTGTGACCAGATTTTTTGTTGCAAATGATTGACTTTTCAACAAATTTAGATCCTTTCTAATGGAGTAATCCACTAATAGGCACATCGCTCCCACTGTCCCTAGGATATTAGAAATTTCTTTTCATTCTCAACTAGGCTACATAAAGCGCCATACTTAGAATTCTCTATCTATGGAAATTTGCTAGTCTCTTTCTCCTAATCTCTTTCTTCTTTTTCTCTGTCCATGAAAACATAGAACTATGCCTTTGTGCTGTGAATAGTGTGGGTAGTTATCTAGTAGTTCTATTCTACTATTGGGAGTTGTTTGAAGACATCAATGGAGGCATGTGATTCACCAACATGATCCATGGATTCGGTTTAAGCGTAAAAGGGGGCATCTACAGTTGCCCATCTTTGACGGTGCTCAAACAATCATGAAGTGATGAGAAGTGAATATCAAAGATTCAAGACCATCCTAGTTGACATGACCCTAAGGCTTAAGGTGGTGCCATTCATTCATGCAAGTGATTGGATTTGCAAGTTTCCTACATATCCTTATTTACAAGGAATCGTATTAGTGTCGTTCAAGGGCGATTATGCAACAATTCGTACATGAGTAAGCATATGCAACAAGCAGTCAAGCAATCATCCAAGTATGCATTAAGAAGGGGAGAGCTGGTGATACTTGTCGTACTCACCTTGTCGTTTCTATGACAAGTTCCTTTATATTCTTTTCCAAGTTTTGCCAATCCTGCAGAATTTTTCAAAAAGAGCTATTCCAGATAATACACACCACAGTGTGGTTAGAGTGATGTCGTTATGATATGAATGATGCCTATGAATGCCATTCCATGCTCGTGCCGACAAATCATGGAGATTTAATAAATGCCATTCCACGCTCGCATTGACAAGACATGGGGTTTATTTGATGCTAGGTGATGTCATTCTATGCTTGTATCGACGAGTCATGGAGATTTAATAGATACCCAGTAGTGTCTTTCTATGCTTGTATCAACAAGTCATGGAGGTATAATAAGTGCCATTCTACGCTCGTATTGGCAAGACGTGAGGTTTATCAGATGCCAAGTAATGCCATTTCATGCTCGTATCGACAAGTCATGGAGGTTTAATATATGCCAAGTGGTGACTTCCCATGCTTGTATTGACTAGTCATGAAGGCATTATAAGTGCTATTCTAAGCTTCCATCGGTAAGATGTGGGGTTTATTAGATGCCCAATGATGCCATTCCATGCTCGTGTCGATGAGTCGTGGAGATTTAAAAGATACTTTTCCCACGCTCGTATCAGCAAGATGTGGGTTTATCGGGTTCCAAGTGGTGCCTTTCTATGCGTGCGTCGACGAGTCATGGAGATTTAATAAATGTCTCTCCCACGCTTACATTGGCAAGACGTGGAGTTTATTGGGTGCCAAGTGATGCCTTTTCTATGCTCGTGTCAATGAGGCATGGGGGTTTAGTAGATGCCTTTCCAACACTTGCATCAGCAAGACACATGGTTTATTTAGATGCCAAGTAGTGCCTTTTTATGCTTTGTCGACGAGACATGGCAGTTTAGTAGATGCCTTCCTACGCTCACATCAGCAAGATGTGGGGTTATTGGGTGCCAAGTAGTGCCTTTTCCATGCTTGTGTCAATGAGTCATAGGGTTTAGTAGACGCCATTTCCACACTTGCATCGGCAAGACATGGGCTTTATTTCGATGCCAAGTGGTGCCTTTCCATGCTTGTGTTGATGAGACATAGAGTTTTAGTAGATGCCTTTCGCACGCTCACATCGGCAAGACGTGGGTTTCTTGGGTGCCAAGTGGTGCCTTTTACATGCTCGTGTCGACAAGATATGGGGTTTATTTAGATGTTAAGTGGTGCCAAGTGGTTCTGATTTTGCCAAGATGTACTAAGGGGTGTGGAATGTTTTGCCAAAATGTATTTAATTGGTGCCAAGTGTTTTGCCAAGACTTGCCATATGCAAAGCTTTACCATGGTGGTACCAAGGGTATGCCAAGTTTTTGCCAAATTTTACTCTATGGGTGTTGAGATTTTCCAAGTGTGTCATGATGCCAAACATGATTATGAGAAACATTTTTGCTATGCCAGATGATTTGTGTGCCAATGTTGTATGATGTGCCTTGAAAGGTGTGCCAATGCCATAGATGATAAAATACACCTCGAAAGGCATGCCAATGCCTGAATTTTATAAAATGATGTACCTTGAAAGGTGTGCTAGTGCCTAAGTTTGAGTTTAGAATATACATGTGCCATGAGGATGTCCAGAGGGTTCCACAAGTTAGCCATGCATGACGACTACACGTGTGCTAGCATAAAATGTGCGCGTGCACATGTAGCCGATATGTGCACATATGAAGCTTGTGCGTACGCACAAGGCTTGTGTGCACGCATAATCAGTGTAGCCTGAGACAGTTCACGTTACCCGAAAGGTTTCAATTCATTTGGTGGCCTCATTTCCCACTCCACCATACTCTAAAATTCTCTCATTTCCTTCCTAGCTTCTTTCTTTTCCACTTTGGTGCTTCTTTGTTGCTCGATGGTTCGAATTTTTCCTTATCCTTTCGGATTCCTCACTTCGCGGCCTCTATTTCTATCGAGCAATTTTGAGTTTTGGCTACTTCTTGCTCATTTTCAGGTATTTTTGCTTTTTCTCTAACTTTTTTGGCTTTCCTTTCAATGTTGCATGTTTTCATGGGTTTATACGAGCTTTTAGGTTGATTTTTCAATTATTTCTATGAATGCCAAGAGTTTTCTCACATGTTTCCCATTTGTATATGATTGTTTGCCCTTGCTTGCCATTCTACCATCACCATTGCCTTATGTAGCCCATAAACACACACGTACCTGAGCTTTTGTTTAATTTTTCTACAGTTTTTCACCGTATTTTGCTACCTTTTTTCCACTGCTTCTCATTATTTTGGCCATTGTGTTGTGGCAGACTACAACATGGTTAGACAGTTCCCTCCTTTTGACCCTACCACTTATGTGTCTTCCGCCCACACTCTGTGGACCGGGATGGGTCGGTTTCCTGAGATGGACAATGCTAGCCCCTCGTTCGGTAGTTCTCCATGAGCCTGAGCAGCATTTATTCCACACGGGCTACAGGGTATGACCATATTTTTCTTCTTCCATATTTTACATCGCACTTCCACTTTTTATTTTTTTTATTGGTTTCACTGATCTCCTGCTTATCTCTACAGGATCGCTCCCATTCCATGCATGGTTTTGGCTCCACATCTGGTATGGCAGAGTAGTACCTATCTCTCTCCGTGACTGTTAGGACATTGGTGGATAGATATGACTTAGACCCCCTATGCACGTCTTTCGACGATATTCAGGTCGGTTATGGCCTACTTACAGCCCTTATGGAGAGATAGTGGGATACCACAGACACCTTCCATTTTCTCAGCTTTGGTGAGATAATTATGATGTAGAGGACTTCACGATGCTATTGGGCCTTCCAGTCAGTGGTCTCTCTATATTGCTTGACCTTGACCTTGCTTACAAGGATGATGCGCTGAGATATTTCCTAGGCACTGCCCTACCTCGTAAGAGTGGGTTGGTTCCATACTATTGGTTCTACACCTGTTTCCGACACCGTTGCCCGATTTCTCACATTCAGATCGCCCATTACACTAGAGGATTCTTGTTATACCTATTCAAAAGTGTTCTGTTCATGAATAGGTCTAATAGGGTCTATCTCTGCTTGCTGGCCTCTATAGTGGATATGGACCAGATCAGAGATTATGACTGGGGTGGTATAGTTTTGGTTACCGTACAACTTTGGCTACCATATACGGTTATGCGAGTGCTGCCTCGTGCAAACGTGATACCGGATTGGGCAGGTACTGGCACTTGTGGGAGGTATATTGCTTACTACCTTTCCTTTATTTTCCTATCTATTCCTCTGTACCATTTATCTATTGCCTGTTTATCTGATTTATCTATTCTTTGTGCTTGCTTGCAGATGTGGTTTTTCGAGTACTTCCCCGAGGTGGGTCTCGGGGTACGAGATGTCTCTCCAGATGTGTTCCCTCGAGCTATCTGGTACCAGAGGGCCCATAAGGACCGACAACATCCCTAATTTCTTTCCACTGTCACCAAGTATTAGCAGATACTTGATACCATTACCCATGACCATGTGAGTTCCTATCTGAATATACCTTGACTGTTCTGATTCTTTTCTACTAGTATACTTATCATTATTTAGATCATGTGGCATTTTTGGGTTGCTGCGCTTCTTGTCGATGAGGCTTGGTATTTGGCTCTTTAAGCGGTTGCCCGACAGCAGCTTTTGTTGGATGGCCTATTTTGTAGAGTCTGGTACTTGGCCAAGTAGGTCTGTCGTCAGTCCTTCAGCCTGGCCTATCCACGGATTCCAACATCTCCCCCAGCTAGCATGATGGCGAGGAATTCTTTCACAAAGGAGGAGCTCCTCTTTGTTCAAGGCAGCAATAATGTTGAGGGGCTACTGATGGATGGACTATGTCTAGGCCTATTTAGGAGGACAGTTAGAGGGAGTTACGATAGGCCTTGGCATCTTTCCAGCCAGTTGAGGTCGAGGTCGAGGAAGAGGCCAGGTTCCCGCTCTAGCCCTTGGAATAGTACTTGTTAGAGGCATTGGTGTTGCGATGGTGATTGAGGGATTGCTGGTGATGCCTTCTGTTGTCTCCTTGATAATGGGAGAGGACACAGTAGCATTGCCCATCCTTGAGCTGGCCATAGTACCTTATCATCTTCCTCCTCAAGTCGAGCAGGTATTCTTTTACCTTCTTAGTTTCTGTTTTCTTTCTCTTTGCCTTTTATCAGTACTGATCCTCGTTCCTTCTTCTAATATAGGTTTCTCGGGAATATGTGGAGGCCTATTGCAGGATAGTGGCAGGCTTGGTGGAGATGGTCCAAGGGTATAAGAGTGGCATTTGTGTCCTAAGTCTGTTATCTTTCTCTCTGGTAATTCCCATCATTTATGAAGTTCTAGCATGATTGATTATGAGTGTTTTTCGATTCTTTGCAGGATGCCGCTCATTTGGGCTTGTAGGTGGTGTTGTTGAAGGAACTGATTCAGATGAGGATTACGTTGACTCTGGCAGTGAGAAGAATGATGATGAGGATGGTGAGGGTCCATCTCAGGGTGTTTCGAAGTGCCCTCGAGGGGGTTGACTAAGTCCATACACCTTTTCACTTTTTACCTTTTTGTATAGTCCATACACCTTTTCACTTTATACTTTTTGTATTTTCTTTTCATTTTTTAGAAACACTTGTATAGGATGCCATTGGGGGATGCCCCACATTTTGTACAAACTTTGTATAATTCAAGATCGATAGTGTATGCAATGAATTCCAATTCCTTTTGCTAAAATTTTGAGTATTCTTTCAAATGACTAATCTTTTGTGTTTATTTCATGGATTTGATAGATGCTTTTGAATAGAATACCAAAATTACAACTCAAAAATTCTTGAACAAAGAACCTAAACAACCTAAAATGACTCGAACAAAGATGCTAGCATGCCCCCCACTATCTTTGGAATGTTGTGCTCTGAACGGATCAAACTCCTCTATTAGCGTAAGATCACGAGCCATGGTTGTGTGCACACACTAAAAACGTGCGCATGCAATAGGCACATGTGTACGCACGAATGACCAAGATGTCCAGGTTTTAGGGTTTCGTTTCTTTGGCCACCGTTGCTCTGTTTTAGCTTATAAATACTCCATCTTGCATGAAGGTGTCTTTACTCAAGCCTTTCCTTCATCAACCTTCCCCAACCATGTTTTTCATCTTTGCCACGTAGTCATGTCTTTCCAGGATAGTTTGTTGGCATGGATGGATAGTCTAGATGGTGTCGAGCGTGTTAACTTCCATTGTTCTGGGTTGAACTCCATGCTTCCTCCTAGCAGGGTTGACATTGACTTGTCCTTAACGCAGCGATTTGGTTTTGGGATCCAAACGTCCATATCTTCCAATTTGGACATCAAGAAGTTTGCTCAACTTTCAAAGAGTTCGAGGCTATACTGAAGTGCCCTCCAAATGCTGATTTGGTGCTACCAATTCCTCTAACGAGCTATCCCAAATTGCTTAGTGAGATCTACAGGTTACTTCCCAATGAGGCCAAGGCTTGTGTTTGGAATGGTGAGCTATCAATTGCTGCTTTGATCAATAAGCTCACCGGTAGACAGGATTCGGGGGATTGGAAGTTCCAAGAGCATACACAAGCCTCCTTGTGTATCTGCTTTACTTGTACAATTCTTGGTGGTGCCGAGTAACGGGGTGGCTAGTCCTATCTTGGTTGATGTGGCCAAGTAGGTTGAGGATGGAAAGAGCTTTGTTGAGTTGGTCTTGGCAGAGACTCTAACAGGTTTGAATGAGGACGGAGCTGGTAAGACCATGGAACTTGGTAGGAGTTTGTTATTGCTCCAAGCACCACCCATCTCACTTGGTCTCTCATCTCACACCTCTCTTCTTTTTTTCTTTTTTTCTAACACACCCCAACTCACTTTTTCTTCTCATCTCAAACCTCTCTATTCTTTTGTGTCTCTCTCTTTTCTTTTTCTCTCTTTTGCCAAATATAGCTGATGGACAAATTGAAGGTGCAGGCAACTCCTACCCATTACTCAGCAATCTCGTACCATTCTCGGGCCCTACTGGTAAAGATGGACTTTGCTGAATAGTGGTACCACTAGATAAACTCCCCAAATTCATAGAGATATAGCTTGGTGTTTTCCCCAGTTAGTGCTTTCGGCCATGACTCGAGAGATGCCCCGTTTTCCGATGTAGAAGTAGTTGGCTTGACCCACATGGTCCACTATTTCCCTCGTCGAATCTTGCGGCAGTTTCGAGATCAAGTTTTTTGGTCCCTAAAAGTGAAAATTTTGTTGCAAAAGATATTTAGGGACCAATTTCTATTGATGCGAGGATAGTCACTAAAAGGTCGTTTCGAAAAGGCAAAAATAAGGCTTTTAACGACAAAATTTTGAAAATGTCACTAATAAATACAATTTTAGGGACAAAATAATGTGGTCTCAAAAAATTTCATTTTTTAAGACACAAAATTTGGTCCCAAAAAGATAATAATTCATCACTAATGTCCAATTTTCGTTGCTAAAAATATAATAATGACATTTTTTGCAACAAAAATATTTGGTTCTTAAAAAATAATTTTGTTCCTAAATTTTGGTCTCTTAAACTTTAATTTTTTGTAGTGTAATTTCATAAAATAGAATTTTTCGCGTCAAGCTAACTTAAGTCCCTAGTAGAGGTGCCGTGCCTTTTAAGAGTCTAAGGCATTGCTTCCCACATCGACTTGTTTTGACACAAAGAATCACCACTTAATTTTTTAAGGGGAAGAAACCTTTAATAATGAAAACTAAGTTAAGGCCTAACCCGTCACAACCAAGAAAATTTCGGGTTCAGGAGCTTAGATACAAAAGGGGAAGTCCATTTACATAGAAGCACCTCCTATTGCACTATTCGAAGATTGGTCTCTGCTCACTTTCTATTTTATGATTTTAGTGGTTAATTGTTTCACACAAGTTAATTATTGGACCCTAAAACCATTAACTTACCTAACAACTATGTGATTTGAATAAAACAAGCATCATCATGAATAAAGTCATATGTTTCGTAAAAGCAATTTTTCGTTGAAAACAGATTTTTATTAATCCATGACTTTAAACCATATCAAACCAAACCAAGCCTTAAGTCTCATCACATGGGGTTGGCTACATGAATCCTTCTTCTCCACACGGTCCTATCAAAGACCATTCCGTTAGTCAAATTAAGTAGATCCATATCCCTATTTACAACGCTAGCCAATGTTAATCTAGGCCTACCCTATCCCCTAACACTCCTATCTACCGTTACAGCATCGCATCTCTTCATTACTGCCTCTATTGGTCTCCGTTGAATGTAACCAAACCATCTCAATCAATTATCTCTCAACTTATCTTTTATCGGTGCTACTCCTACCCATTCCCAAATACACTCATTCCTAATTTTGTCTTGTCTAGCCTTGCCACACATCCACCTGAGCATCCTTATCTCAGCCAAACTCATCTTATCTACATGTTGTTTCTTGGTTTCCCAACACTCCATCCCATACAGCATCGCTGGTCTAATAGCCATTCTATAAAACTTACTTTTTAGTCTAGTGGGTATTCATTTATCGCACAGTACCCCAGACGCACTTCTCCACTTACACCATCCTGTCTTAATCCTATGGGCCACATCTGCATCAATCTCCCCCACTATTGTGATAATCCATGACTTTAAACATAAACTAAAATAAGCGATACATATGAAAATCAAGCAAAACACACAATCTTGCATAGAAAGAGCATTTAACTAGCACAATTGAAAAACAACACATGAAGCACACATGCCAAGAGGATAGAGAGGACTTACCTGGATGCCCACTTACATGTCTTACATGCATGCATAAAATAAATGTCCTAATCATGCAACTAACATTCAAAAACATGAACCTATGCTTGGTTTGAGGCTACTAATGATGCTTATGCACAAAATACAACTAACAAGTAAAAAGCATAAATATGAACTAGACTACATGATGATCCAAATCGGGCCTGGCACATGATTTCAACATGATTAAATGAACCTAAACATTCTGTTCTAATGAAAATAGAGAATACATGCAAGAGGAGGCGAGAAGGTGAATAAAGCTGCCTAAACTACGTGATGTTAGGATGGATTAATGTCCTAGCATGGATAAACACTGAAAATAAACAAAGAATAGGTACTGAAATTGACAAAAAGATGGGGGTTTTACCTGCTGATTTATGTAAACTGAAGAGTGCACAAAAAAAAAGAGCAAGAAAAATCGAGTTCCTTGCTTGCAAGCCTTCCTCAAGCTTTGGTTCTAAGGTAGAGTTCAAGAGCTTCAGTCCTTAGGTGTTTTCAAAGGCTTAAAGTTGCTATGAGGGTGAAGAAATTTCATCACCAAGGCAAAGGAGGGAGAAGAGAGGAGTTTTTGCTTTCAAAAGCTTACAAAAGGTTCAAAATCCTTAGCCCCTTGAAAGGGAAGGGGAGAGGTCTCTTTTATTCGCAAGAGGGAAGGCTCTGGAACCCGCACAATATGCTATCACAATCTTGGGGTAAAGAATAAGGATGAAGAAATAAAATAGCAATTGTGGTGATTGATTGTGTGGGATCTCTTAAATTCAATTTATAATAAACTTAGCAACATATGTGTTTTGATGAAGAAGACACATGTAATCAATAGTAACTACAAGTATAAAAAAGAAAGAAAATATGAACTATATATATATATATATATTTAATTCCTTTGTATTTGGAAATAATTTTAAAACGTAAATTGAAAATGTAATTAAATTATTTGATGGTGTGAACAATTTTTGCTATTTCGTTTTACGATAAAGTAAAAGAGGAAGGAATTTGTAATAAAAAATTAACCTCAACGGAGGTTTGTATCATTTTAGAAACCTCAGGGGAGGTCAATGCAATTTAAAGCTCACCCGCAAAGAGATTTTTGTCAAATTTTTGCAATTTCATTAAATCTTAGGGGAGGTCAGTGTAATTTAAAAATAAATCTTCAAAAAGATTTTTGTCATTTCAAAAACCTCAAGGAAGGTTAGTGTAACTTGCCCTTTTATTTTGAATTCAAGATAGAAGTGCCCACAACATTATGTCATTCCTTATTTTATTTCTTATTTTAGCATATATTAGAAATTATATATAACAAAATCTAAATTCATGCATGGGAGATAAACATATTAATAGATAATTTTACACCTTAAATATGAATAAAATAATCAACCTATGAATTGAGGGTTAATTACACTTTTAGTATCTGGAGCATGCATTTTGTGTTATTTTCATTCCTCAACATTTCAATTGTCAATTTCATCTCCAAAATATTAAATGTGTTTAAGTGGTTACCAAAGTTGGTTGATGCCATCATCGTTAATCATTAGAATCAAGAATAGCTTCATTCAAATCCCTAAAGTCACTGCCAACTCTAATTTTGCCATCTTTGTTCAGGATGGGAACTATGCTGGCTACCCATGTTGGATATTGTGATACCTTTAAAAATCCAGCATTGATTTGTTTCGTTACTTCTTTAATCTTAAGGGCCTAATCCGGACGAATTCTTCTTAACTTCTATTTCACAGGTTTAGCCTCGGGGTCTAGGGGGATTTTATGGTGTACAATCTTAGGATTGATTCCAAGCATGTCTTCATACGATCGTGCAAAAACATCTTTAAATTCTTTTAAAAGGGCGACTAGGCGTTCGGGTTCCTCTAAAGACAGTGTGGATCCAATCTAGACCATGTGAGGATTTTCCTCATTGCCTAGGTTTATAGAGATTATTTCATCCATGATAGGCTTAGCACCCCTCTCCTCTTCCCATCCAAGTAAGTCTTTTATGCCTTGACGAATTTCTTCCTCGAAATCTTTTTCATTATTAAAATTGACGGGGTCGATGTTGTTAACTAATGGTATTGCAGGGTACTCAGAATCATTCATTATTTCATTAATTGAAGTAGGGGAACTTATATATAACTCAAACTCAAAATAAACAAAAAATTTAGATGGGTTTGTAGTTGAGCTTGTATTTTATGCCCCCTTCTTTTTCCCTTGCCTTGTCTCATGCTTCAGTCGGCTTTGCTATCAAATCTCCTTTTGTTGGTTGGTATCCCGGCCTAAAGGTGAACAAGTGGTTGTTGACTTCTGGCACTTTTGTAACTCCCTGTTTACTGCTCTTTCCTAGACTAAAATCAGGAATGCATCTTTGTTTGTTCATCATAAGAATAGAGCGTGCACCAACATATCGATCCTCTTCAAATGCCATGATAGATTGTACTATCTGAGCTTTTTCCATGGTGAAGCTTGAGAGGAAGGCATCCTCATTTCCATGGTGGATCTCTAGTAAAGGAGGGGTTACGTTGGGGGGTGAACGTACAGAAGTGTCACCATCCAAAGTAACCACACAGTCCCCTTTGACATACTTGATTCTTTGGTGGACGATTGAAGGCACGACTCGAAGTCAGTGCATCCACTATCTTCTTAGTAACATGTTGAATGTGGCAAGAACATCCATGACATGGAACTCCACATCATGTTTGTCCGGCCCGAGCTCGATCCTTAGTTTCACCGTTCCTACAACTTCCCTCTAGGTGTTGTCATAAGTTCTGACAGTGTGTGTGGTTGCGATGTAATCCTTAGCCTTCAATACTAGAGCATATGCAATCTTAGCTAGGCATACATTTATGGTAGATCCATTATTGATGAGCACCACTTGTATTCTTTTGACACTTTAGTGACACATACAGAGGCTTGTTGTGAGTTGCTACTTCCGGCAGCAAATCCTTGTTAGAGAAAGTGATGGTCGGGTTCTTCTTTACAGGTGAGACTAATGCCACTAGCTAGTATGGGATGGTGTCTATAGACAGCTTGGCTTTGTTTAGTGCGGTTAGCATGGCCTAGCGGTATTCACGAGAAGCCATGAGAAGACCCCATATAGAGATGTTTGCTTGAATCTTTTTCAGCTACTGAAGCACACAATCTTCCTCGTGTTCTTTTCCCTTCCCTTTAGAGGCTTCTGAAACTTCACCTTGCTCAAGGAATGCAAGTTTGAAATGTCGTCCGCTACGTGTGAGGTGATCCACTTCCTCCACATACCAAGTGTCATCTGACTAAACATTCCCTTAGGTTTCATCAATGTAAGCTAGGTGAAGGTCTTCGTCCTCCCACCATATGCCTTTTTCCATTTGGGTTACATCCTCTGTCTAAACCAAACAGCTGTGAGCCATTGGGGTGTTAGTTTGGCCTTCACCATCTAAGGACATTTTCTGAAGCAGTACCGTCAGATTCCCTAATTCATTTTGCTGAGACATGGCTTGTAATTGATTAGACTGATAGAGCTTGTTTGAGTACGAGGCACAATAAATTGACTCGGAGAATTATCTTTCTAAGGTGCTGACTGCGAATACAATCCTGCGAAGTATGCAAATGAACCTAGTCAGACTCTTGTTTGATGCTCATCATAGGGTCTCAAAATCATCATCATTGCTAGTTCTGTGAAAGTTTCCCAATCAAGGAAATTTTAAGAAATTTGAATGGTCCTTACCAATGTGATCAACCAATGTAGCTGTGTTTCCATTATTTGTTGCTTTACTAAAAGGGTGTCCCATTTGTATCTTAGAATCACATGATCAAATTACAACTCCACTCTTTTCCAAAATTATTTTTCAAAAAAAAAAAAAGTCCAATTTTTTTATTTTATTTTTCAAATTTCAAAATTTTCCTCTTCCACTTATTTTTTTTTTCTTCAAAAAATTCTAAGGGGTTCGAATTTTATTCCAAGTAATCAATCAAACAAATATCCTTTAACCAAATACCCTATAGACGAACTAGAATTTTATTCAAAATGAAAGACTTGGCCACCACTTCCTTATTTACCATTCTTTCATAAAATTAGAGTTCACTTGAAAGTCATTAACCCAAAATTTTTACTTGATGAAAAGAACTTTCCACAATTTCCGAACTCTACTCAAATTTTATTTTAAAAATTTTCCAAAGAATTTTAGATTTTATTCCAAAAAATCAATCAAACAATCATATTCTAGTCAAATGCCTCATAATGAATTTCAAAATGAAAGACTTGGTCATCATCTCATTGTCTAACACTTTTCCATAAAATCAAAATTCCTTCCAAAGTCAACAACTTAAAGATTTTCATTTACTCAAGAAGTTTCCATAATTTCTAAAATTCT
This sequence comes from Camellia sinensis, assembly GCF_055761805.1. NCBI lineage: Eukaryota > Viridiplantae > Streptophyta > Magnoliopsida > Ericales > Theaceae > Camellia > Camellia sinensis. The sequence goes on along the minus strand of NC_138969.1, from coordinate 114,012,388 downwards.
ACTCAGAATTTTTCAAAATTCTTTCCTCCCAAGGAGTTTTAGATTTTATTCCAAGCTTCTAATCAAATAATTGTCTACTAGTCAAATACTTTTTAAGGGAATTGGAATTTTATTTCAAAATGGAAGACTTGGTCACCACTTCCTTACCTACCCTCTTTCATAAAATTTGAAATTCCCTCCAAAGTCAATGACCCAGAGATTCTTATTTAATCAAACACCTTTCATAATCTCCGAGGTTCAACTTAGGTTGGAAAGTTTTTTTTTTTTTTTTTTTTTTAAAAAGTTGTCTTTTGATCACATATTTTCTTAGCGATTTAAATTTTTAAAACGCAATCATTCTTAATTGATCACTAAGGTAGGAATTTAAATTCAAACTCAAATCCTTTAATTTGGGAAACTACCTTCTAATTTTTTACAGAATCGTAATCAAAATCAAAACTCTCCCTAAATTTTTGTAATTGAATCACTGCCCCCAAATAACTCAGATTTCTCCATAATCAAATCACTGCCATTTCTGACTCCCCATATTTTTGCAATGAAATCACTGCCTTTTTTGTTGTTGATCTCAAAATCAAATCAAACCATTTCCATTCAAGACAAGATACCATAAAAGCACATAATTTGCATTCATGCCTATTAGGGGGTGTAGACACCCCATTTTTGACCGGCCTTATGACTCAAACGTCATCGATTGAGTGCTCGGTGATAGTGCATGTTGTGCTCGTTTCGAGTTTCCGGAGTTTTTGGCTGAGTGCCTTGCCTCCGGGCCTTTGAACTCTTTGTGCTTTGGCTCGGTTTGTGGACCGAACCTTGTTTTCTCTTCACTGGAGGGAGGGCGAGATCTTGTAGACCATTCTTTTGTGGTTATAGACCACTTTTTGCGGTCATAGACCACTTTTCCCGCTTGGAGACTAGTTTCCGATTTTCAGAGCCTTCGGCCGCTCGCCTTATCTCGAGACTGATTAACATTTTCCGTTTGGCTTGGTTTTCGAACCATGCCTTGTTGCCTTGGCCTAGAGGGCCACTGTGGTCTGGGAGACCACTTTTGTGGTCGTAGGCCACTTTTGGTGCCCGTATACTAGTTTTTGAGGCTCCCGGCTGCGCGCCTTGCCTCCTGGACTCTTGTCTTGCATCCTTCTTAGTTTGTTTTTGGTAAAAACCTTGTTTTCCTTGTTTGGAAGGTGGTATAAGGGTGGGAGACCAGTTCTTCCCCTTGGAGACCACTTTCCTTCCTACCAGCCAGTTTTCTGGTCAGCCAACTGGTTTTCTTGGTCTTTGGACCACCTTTTTTGGTCGGCCACCACACCACTGCCTTGCTTTCATGCTGCAGACCATCTCCTCCCCATGGCCAACCACTTTCTTCCTTGGTCGACCACTTCCACTGGTCGGCCGACCAGTGTAAGTAGCTGGCCGACCACTTCAAGTGGCCGACCACTTCAAGTGGTCGGCAGCTTTCCATCACCTTTTTGGAGATATTTTCTAACCAGTTGTTACAGTTGGAGGGCATAGAAGCCATCCTCCATACACGTGTATGGAGGGATGGCTTTAGGCCTAAAGCTTGTCCAACAAGCTTGTTGCATGTTTTTCTATATAAGGGAGCCTCCTCCCTCATGCCTTAGGTTCAGAATTTTGTGCTTGAGAGATATAGATACATATTTGTCTCTATCTTGCTCTTTGCTTCAGATTTGTGCTTCCAAAGTGCCTTTTTATCACACTTTAACACACAAACACATAGTGAAACACCATACTCTTGGAGCTGAGGTCCCTTGAAGTTGTTTTTGAAGTTTTTGGACTGGTTTTGGTCTGAAAAAGCTGCTAGAGTTGTTGCTCTAGAGTTGTTCTACAAGGGTGAGAAATTAACCTCTTAAACCCTTATTTTTGCTTAAGCTTTTGGCCCTACTTGCATGTTGTTTTAGACCTAAATTTAAACTACAAAAAGTTTTGTTTTTCAGTCCTTAACATGTTTGTTTGATGCCTTGTTGGTGTTGGGGGTGGTTCACCCCCTCTTGTGCCTTGTTTGGCCTTATTTTGTGCTTTCCTTTTAAGCTATTGGGACCACCTTGTTTTGGCCTTCTCACCACTGAAACTCAGAGGAATTTCAGTGGTGGAAATGGTGTTTTGAGGTCCCAAATAGGAGAGGGTCATCCCCTCTCCTTGTGTTTTGTATGCTTGCTTTGTATGCCTCATGTGTGGGCATGTTTGTCAAGCTTATGTTGGCTCCATATTAGAATGTATTTGGGGTTATTTTGACATGGCATACCACTTTTTTGATTTGGTTTTGTCACCTCATGCATGCCTTATACACTTGTAGTGTAAATCTTGCAAACTAGCTTTGTGTGCTTCATGAAGTAGCATGTCTTTCTAGCTTGTTTTGAGTCCATCTCAGCATGTTCTTGGCGTTGTTTTGCCATAATATACCTCAGTTAAGGTTTGGTTTGATAGCTTCGTGCATGCTCCATGCACTTGTAGTGCAATTCCATGAACTAGCCTAATGTGTATCATGCTTTAGACTGTCATTCTAGCATGATTTTGGCTTGACTCTGAGAAGTTTTTGTTCATGTTTTACCATGCTTAAGCTCTAATTTGTGTTTTTTTGGTCATGCATGCATTGCTTTGTATAGCCATGGTTCAATCTTACTCACTAGCTTTGTGTATTGAGTCCATTAGCATGCATTATTTGGACTATTTTCATGATTTGGAATCATTTTATATGTGATTTTAGAGCATGTTTCACTGCCATGCACTCACATTTGTCACTCTTTCAATGCTTTGGAGAGTTGGTGTTTTATGCCTTAAACATGAGTCATTGCGTATGCTTTCATGTCTAAGCTTGCAAGCTATCATTGCAGTATGTTTTTGGGGTTATTTTGCCATGATATAACTCTGATTTTTGTTGGCGAAGCCACCCCATGCTTGGTCTTAGTAGGTGTAGTGTAATCCTCCCTTTTAGCCTTGCATATTCCATGCTTCATGCCCTCCATGCTAGCTTATTTTTGGCTTTCTTATATACATGTTTTAGCATCATTTTGACATTCTCTAGGACTATTTTAGGTTGTATTTTCCTTATGCTTCATGTATTGCATAGTTGTAGTGCAATTGGCCTTGCTGGCTTTCAGTTTTGAGCACCATAGCATGCTTATTTTGTGACATGTACATGATTTGGCATCATTAAACATGACATTTCAAAGCATATAGCATCGCCATGTTCTCACTTCTTTCACCCTTTGAGTGCCTCTAAGGGTTGTGCATTGTTGCCTTGTTTGTGGCCAAGTATGCATGCATGCATACTTAAACCTTTGAGCCCCCATCTTCGCATGTTTTGGTCTTTGTTTAGACCTAATTAAGCTTTGTCCATGGTTAGTTCATGCATTTGTGCCATGTATTGCATGTCCCTTTGTATAGTCCTCTTTGCTAGCTTTAATGCTTAAGGACCCTTGCATGCTTTGCTTGTGTTGTTTGAATGATTTGGCATCATTTCATACCTTATTTTAGAGATTATAGTGTTGTTACACTCCCATATTTATCACTTCTTGAGCGCTCTTGAGAGTTGTGCTCTTAGGCCTAGTTGATGGGCCAATGCATGTGCATGCTTTGTTTTGCATTTCATGCCATCATTTGAGCATTATAGCCACTAATTTGGGCATGACTGAGATCTGTCCATTTTTGGTTTAAGTCCATTAAGCATGTTTGTTTTCATGTTATTTGCATGCTTATGTTGCTTTGCATTGAGTATGCATGACATTAGCATTGATAGGTTGCTTATGTTGCATTGCATTGTGTATGCATGCCATTGGTATCGATAGGTAGCTTATGTTGCTTTGCATTGAGTATGCATGCCATTAGCATTGTTTGCATCCTTATGTCATATTGCATTGAGTATGCCATGTTGTTCTTAGCATTGCGTAAGCCATATCGTTTGCATGCTTATGTTACATTGCATTGCGTATGCCATGTTCTTCTTTGCATTGTGTATGCCATGTTGTTAATTGCATTGTGTTATGCGTATTGTTGCTTGCATTGTGTTTGGATTAGGTGTTAGTCCAAACACGAGAAACCAGGGACGTTTCATACTTGAAGTGATGAAACGTGCCTCAATTCTCGATCACCAACCCTCTTGATCATACATGATAGAGGTCAAGGCTTTATGTGTTTATGTGTGCATTCATTTCATATTGAATTGTGCAATTTGGCTTCTTGGCCATCATGCATTGAAATGCGCGATTGGTGGCCCGAGGGTCGCGAATCGCATTCCCTTGAGCTTATGAAATGATAGGGAGGGTGGTTGTGCACACATACCTTGCAAATGCATTGCCATGCCCTTTCTTGCTCTTTGTTGCAGCAAACTGAAGAAGTGCAGCAACAACTAGTCAGCCGACTAGAAAAACTAGCTGGCCAACCACTTTTTCTGGTCTGCAGCAAAGAAAAGTGGTCGGCTGGTGGTCTACAACATCAACAACTGGTCGGCCATGCTCCTGAGGGTCCCCAAGGTGAGTTAGAAGCTATGTGAAGCTTTGTGCAAGGTTCTGAGAACAATTGAAAGCAGAGACAAGTTGGGGCATCGCGACGGATTTCCGAACGAGGCGACCGAGCATGCATGCACTCTTCTCCCTCTGAGGACATCTCTTTACTACTTTACTAGGCTGCTTTCCTTAGCTAGTTTATGCTTTGGTTCTGTATTAAAGTAGTTAATGCGTTTAGCTGCGTATTTGTGTTGTAATAACCTAGTTAGTTAACTTGTTATTTAATTAGATTTATTTTGTAATAATTAGTTTAATTAGCTTAGATTAGCTAGTTAGCTTCTTATTCGGACCCTCGCCAACTGTTGTAATAAGCGCGCGTGTGTGTGATGCATGTCTTCCAACCTCCATTTCTTTCCCCCTTTTACTTAATCGCTTACGATGGTTAGTTTTAGGACATATTTCAATTAGCATCCTTATGCTTCGCATGTGGGCATCCATTCATCTGTATTGCATGCACCGGGCTCGGCGCATCATACTAACTGCATTGTATTTCAAATGCATTTACTTGAATACGTGTTCAACAACATGTTATCAAGTTGTATTTCACATGACATCTTAGAATAGCCGAGCCTATTTTAGTTGCATTTTCACATGTGTTGCTTTAGCCATCTTAACATGAACTAGAATCATGCATGATTTCTAACTAGTTCTCTATTTTGGCTCGGAGTACACTGTGAGTGTTTACGCTTTAGCACACTGCATGAGATGTGTATGTTGCCATGTTAGCATGATTGCCATGAGGCTAACTGCTTAAGTGATTAACTGCTTGAATGCATGTTGGTGAATGTTAGATTGCTTGAATTGGGACAATTCATCAAGCTGTGTGTTTTAAGCCCACTTGAGAGTGGCAAAATTCACGTCTTAGCCTACTTGCGAGTAGCACCTCTAAACCATTTTCAAACAAACAAACACGAAATGTTTTGTTCTAACTTAGGCGCTCTAGTCTATACTTGTATGCTGTGTGCATCACATAGTAATTCTAGGTTAATAACTGGAATAAGAACATATGTGTTTTAAAAAACAACATATCATGTTAGTAAAGACCGATCTTTGATCGGGGGAGCAGGGGTGCTCATTGCATGACCTTACCCTCTTGTACCCAAGTTCTCGAGCCGAGGCAACTTTGGTGATGACGGACACGTGGCCTTAGACACGATTCAGGGTTTCCTAAATTTCTCAAAAATAAAACATTTAGGTGGCGACTCTGTATCTGGCAAAGCAGTCCATGTTTGGCACTTCTTTATAAAAATCAGTTTTCCAAAACGATTTATTGAATTTGGACTCTTTGGTGATTTATCGGTCTCGCATTGCACTTTATGAGATTAGATTCAGAACCGTGACACGAGTCCAAACTGTAGTAGCTAAAGAGCAAACGATTCGCTCCCTCACACGCAGAGCAGGAGTTCTCGAGGCGGTCTACAGGGGGTAGGGTTACCCTATTGTAGACTGCCCGGAACTCCACTCCGCGTGCGAGGGAGCGAATTGTAGTTCTTAGCTACAACAGTTCAGACTCCTATCACGGTTCTGAATCTAATCTCACAAAGTGCAATGTAAGACTGATAAATCACCAAAGAGTCCAAATTCGGCAAATCGTTTTGAAAAATCGATTTTAATCAAAAAGTGCCAAACATGGACTGTTTTGCCAGATTTAGAGTCGCCACCTAAATATTATATTTTTGGGAAATTTAGGAAACCCTGACTCGTGCCTAAGGCCACGTGTCCGTCATCACCAAAGTTGCCTCGGCTCGGAAACTTAGGTAAGAGAGGGGACGGTCATGCAATGAGCACCCCCGCTCGCCCGATCAAAGAATCGGCTTCTACTAACATGATATGTTGTTTTTGAAAGTACATGCGTTCTTATTTCGGTTAATAATCTAGCTTTACTATATGATGCGCATAGCATACAACTATAGACTAAATCACTCAAGTTGGAACAAAACATCTCATGTTTGTTTGTTTGAAAATGGTTTGAAGATGCTACTCGCAAGTAGGCTAAGACACGAATTTTGCCACCCTCAAGTGGGCTTAGAAAACAACATGATTTTGCCACTTCAAGTGGGCTTAAAACTCGCATTTCGATGAATTGTTCCAATTCAAGCAATGAAGCTTTCATCCATAGGCATTCATGTAGTTATATTAGTTAAGCAAATAGCCTCATGGCAAGCATGCTATACATGGCAACATACAAATCTCATGCAGTATGTTAAAGTGTAAAAGCTTACCTAGTACTCCGAGCCAAAACAAAAGCTAGTTAGTAATCAATGCATGATCCTAGCTATGTTAACAATGCCTAATGCAACACATGCAAAAATGCAGCTTCAACAGGCTTGGCTATTCTAAGATGTCACGTGAATGCAATTTAGATAACATGTATTCAAATTGGTATTGAAATACAATGCAGTTTGTATGACGCGCCGAAACCGGTGCATGAAAGAAGAATGAATGAATGCAAACATGCTAGCATAAGGATGCTAATTGAAACGTGCCCTAATTTAACCACCAAAAGCTGATAAGTAGAAGGGAGAAAGAAATGGGGCTTGGAAGACATGCATCACACACACGCACACTTATTACAAAATTACCCTCTCGACAGAGGGTCCGTATAATAAGCTAACTAACTAGTCTAAGCTAATTAAACTAATTATTACAAAACGAAGCTAATTAACTAACAAGTTAACTAATTATTACAAAACAAATCAATTAGCTAAGCGCATCAACTAATTAAGTACAAAACCAAAGCATTAGCTAGCTAAGCCAAACAGCCAAGTAAAGCAGTAAAGAGATGTCCTCAAGGCGAGAAGTGCATGCATGCTCGGTCGCCTCGTTCGGAAATCCATTACGATGCCCCAACTTGCCTCTGTTTGCATTTGTTTTCAGAACACTGCACAAAGCTCCAGGTAGCTTCTATTCCAAAATGGGGACCCCCCCGGAGGGTTGCCGACTAGTTGATGGTGATGTAGACCACCTGTAGACCACCCAAGTATGTTGCAGACCAGAAAAAGTGGTCAGCCAGCTACTTTTGCTGGTCAGCCGAACAGAAAATTCTGCATAACTCCATTTTGCTACAACAAAGAACAAGAAGGGTCACAGTAATGTATTTGCAAGGTATGTATGCACAACCACCCTCCCTATCATTTCTTAAGCTCAAGGGAGTGCGGTTCTCGACTCTCGGGCCACCAACCGATCATCGCAATGCACGATGGCCGACAAGCCAAGTTTGCATGAATGAATGTGAATGAATGCGGACATAACACATAAGGGCCTTAACCTGTATCATGCATGATCAAGAGGGTCAGCGACCGAGAAATGAGGCACGTTTCATCACGTCAAGTATGAAGTGCCCCTCATTCCTCGTGTTTGGATTGACGTCCAATCCAAACACATGCAATGCAACTCAAGCATGCCAACATAATGCAATGCAACAAGCATGCAAACACAATGCGAACAACAACATTCAAACAACATGCTCAATGGACTTAAACCGGATATGGACAAAGCTCAATCATGCCCAAAATAGTGGCCAAAATACTCTGAAATGATGGCATGAAATGTAAGAAAATGCATGCAGATGCATGGCTCATCAACTAAGCATAAGAACATAACCCTCAAACATGATTAAGAAGTGACAAATATGGAAGTGTGACAACACTATATGCACTGAAATCATATATGAAATGATGCCAAACCATTCAAACAACACAAGTATAGCATGCAAGAGGGCCTAAGGCACAAAGCCACCAAGAGGTACTACACAAGAGGCATGTAATACATGGCACAAATGACTAAACGAGCCATGGATAGAGCTCAATTAGGTCAAAACAAAGACCAAAACATGCTGAGATGGGAACTCAAAAGCCTAGGCATGCATGCATACAAGTTAGGCCAGAAACAAGGCAATAATGCATAACCCTTAAAAGCATTCAAAGAATGAAAGAAATGAGAATATGGCCATGCTATATGCTCTGAAATAACATGTTAAATGATGCCAAATCATGTCACAAATGAAGCATGCAAGATACCTCAAAACTCAAGGCTAGCAAGGCCAATTTCACTACAGCTATGCAATACATGAAGCTTATGGCCAAGAAAACCCAAAATAGTCCTAGAGCATGCCAAAATGTTGCTAAAACATGCATGGACTAGAGCGAACACATGCTAGCATGAAGGGCATGAAACATGGAGTATGTAAGGCCAATAAGGAGGATTACACTACACCTACCAAAACCAAGTATGAGATGACTTTGCCAATAAAAATCAGAGTTATGGCATGTCAAAATAATACCAAAAATGCACTAATATGGCAGCCCAAAAGCTTAAGCAAGATGGCATACATATAAGCTCATATTTTAAGGCATAAAGCACCAACCCTCCAAAGCATTGAAAGAGTGAAAGATATGAGGGCATGACCACACTACATGCACTGAAATCACATATCAAATGATGCTAAATCATGCAAATAGCCAAGCAATGCATGCTAGTGACATGAAAACACAAAGCTAGTGAGCTAGAATGCACTATGACTATACAAAACAAGGCATGCATGACCAAAACAACATCAATCAGAGATTAAGCATGGTAAAACATGAGGAAAAGCTTCCTGGAGTAGAGCCAAAAGCATTCTAGCATGATGGTCCAAAACATGATGCATGTTAGGCTAGTGAATGGAAATGCACTACAAGTGCAAGGAGCATGCAAGGGGCTATCAAACCAACCCTTAACAGAGCTATAACATGCTGAAATAATGCCTAAGACATGCTAAGATAGAACCAAAACATGCTAGAAGGACATGCTACTTTGATGAGCCACAAGTAGGATTACACTACACATACAAGAAGCACGCAAGGGGTGACCAAGACAACTAAAAAAAGAGTCATGGCAGGTCTAAAAGGTCACAAAAAGTGACCAAACAAAGCTTCAAGAAAATAAAAATACATGCTCTTGTGATGAGCCATCAACACAAGCATACAAGAGAAGAGGGGGGAGGGGGGGACAACCCCCACCCATTTGAGGCCTCAAAACCAAGTTTCCACCACTGAAATTCCTCTAGAATTCAGTGGTAGAAAGGCCAAATAAAGGTGATCACAAAGGCTCAAAGTGATGGCTCAAAAGCCTAGCAAATAGGGCATGAAAGGGAGTAGATCACCCCTAACACCAAGGAAGCCTCAAACAAACATCTTAAACACTTAAAATCAGATCTTTTTGCAGTCCAAAATCAAAAATAGGGCCAAAGACTTAAACAAAAACAAAGCTTTAAGGGGTTAGAAACTCACCCTTGTAGAACAACTTCAAGGAAACAACTCCAGTAACCTTTTTGGATCAAAAGCAGTCCAAAAACACCAAAACCAGCTTCAAGGTTCCTCAGCAATAAGAGTGTGGTGTTTCACTGGGTGTTTGTGTGCAATAGTGTGAAGAAAAGGCACTTTCAAGCACAAATATGAAGAGGAGGAGCGATATAGAGATAGATGATATATGTACAGCTCCAGTACAAAATTCTGAACCTAAGGCAAGAGGGAGGAGTCTCTCTTATATAGAAAAACATGTAACAAGCTTGTTGAACAAGCTTTAGGCTCCAAGCAATCCCCCCATACACGTGTATGAAGGATGCCTTCTATGCCCAACAACTGGCATAACTGGCAACAAAATATCTGCAGAAAAATCCAGGAAAGCTGCCGACCAGTTGAAGTGGTCGGCCAGCTACTTGCACTGGTCGGCTCACCACCAAAAGTGGTCTCCAAGGAGACCAACTAGTCGGCAAGGGGAAGAGGTGGTCTGCACAAAGAAAGCAAGGTGATGGCATGGCTGCCGACACTTTTGGTGGTCCAAAGACCACCAAGACCAGTTGGCCGACCAGAAAATTGGCTGGCAGGCAGGAAAAATGGTTTTCAAGGAGAGAAACTGGTGTACAGCCCCTATTCCACCCTCCAAGCAAGGAAACAAGGTTTATGCCAAAAACAAACTAAAAAAGATGCAATACAAGAGTCCACGGGTCAAGGCACGCAGCCGAAAACCTCGAAAACTAGTCTACGGGCACCAAAAATGGTCTACGGGAGGGAAAAATGGTCTACGGCCACAAATAGTGGTCTACAACAGCTCATTGCCCCTCTAGACCAAGGCAACAAGGCATGGTCCACAAACTAAGCCAACACACAAAGAGTTCAGAGGCCTGGAGGCAAGACACTCAGCCGAAAACTCTGAAAGCTCGAAATGAGCACAAACATGCGCAATCACCGAGCGCTCAATTGATGACATCTGAGTCTTAAGGTCGGTCAAAAATGGGGTGTCTACAGTTGCCCCACTTTGACAGAACTCGGAAGCCAAGATGTGATGGGAGTGAATGTCAAAGTCCAAAGACGACCCATTTTTTACTAGGCCGAAGACTTGGACAAACTGGCAAGATAACAAAGAGATACGCCCGCAGGCAGGGGCAAAATGCAAATGACATGCACAATGCCAAACATAACTTATGATCATACAAAGAGAGCTGTGACGAAGCAATTATGCAAAATAAATGCAACATTTAAAGCGAATGTTATGCAAAGAAATGCTACAGCAAACTTGTACATAAGCAAGAAAACATGAACCAAACTACATCTCATGTGTGATAGATACACAAGGCGAGCATGTGTGATAGATACACAAGGCGAGCATGTGTGATAGATACACAAAACGAACATGTGTGATAGATACACAAAGCGAACGTGTGATAGATACACAAAGTGAGCATGTGTGATAGATACACAAAGCGAACGTGTGATAGATACACAAAGTGAGCATGTGTGATAGATACATAAAGCGAACGAAGTGTGATAGATACACAAATTGAGCATGTGTGATAGATATACAAAGTGAACGTATGATAGATACACAAAGTGAGCATGTGCAATAGATTACACATGCTCACGTGTGATAGATACACAAAGTGAGCATGTGTGATAGATACACAAAGTGAACGTGTGATAGATACATAAAGTGAGTGTGTGTGATAGATACATAAAGTGAACGTGTGATAGATACACAAAGTGAGCATGTGTGATAGATACACAAAGTGAAAAAAAGTGTGATAGATACACTAAGTGAGGAGAGTGTGATAGATATACTAATTGAAAATGTGCGATAGATACACTAAATGAACAAAGTCTGATAGATATACTAAGTGAACAAAGTGTGATAGATACACTAAACATAATCAATTTTAAACGGAACTCCTCTGAATGAACCGCTCATCCAATATCGTCTGGTTGCACCAGCTTCAAATGAACCGTACATGCAATATCGTGCATCAATGAGAAAGAAACTTGATAGGTTCAATGCAATACAATGCATGATATTTAAAGAATGCAACAAACAAACATAGCAGTGCTTTAGAAAGCACCTCAAGGGGTGAGTGGCGATGAACCACTCTACTCTGACGGGGATCTCCCCTTGTGTTCTTCGAACACTTACCTTGCGTTCTTCGAACTCTTTCCTTCAACTCACAGTATAAAGGTTCTGAAATGCTGACAAGAATTCTTCACGTAGAACACCTTGGATGCCACATTTCTTCCTGACCATATTCACAACTTTCTCTATTCTCTAAAGGGGTGACAGACTAGGTTAGTTCAGTATCCAGAATTGAGGTTCATACATGCTATCTCAACCTATGGGCCTTCCATACAGATTTCAAGCCGGGGATACACCCCTGGGCATTTAAACCAGACTTTACTGTCGGAAATCCCGAATCTTTGCATTCTAGGTATCAACCATTCGAACTCTAGTTTCCACCATCACAGTTGGTCTCCTAGGAACTCATTGCAAACACAACCAAGATACCACTGGCAGGAATTCGTACTCAGGAAGAGCCCTTCTGATCGCCATTCTGGCTTGAAGCAAACTTGATCTCGAGCTTGAGGTAGAGACACACTCGTACTTCGAAGCATTGACAAGGCCTGATGAGGTGCATACTGAATGCAATCTCGAAACTTACTAAAGTTAAAACAAACTCAGATGCTCCAACATTTTCCTCTTTTCTTTTGCTTTGCAGTCCGGAACCTATATAGCTTCAAATAGGTCCTGGTTTTACCATTCTCACATGACCTATGTTGAACCTTGTGATTTTATGAAAGAACAAATCCTATTTTGTACATATGTGGAGAACGGCACAGCACTCTGAGCACAAAACAATTTTTTGAAATTGAAACTGAGAGAAGAGTTCTCAACTGGGTATTGAGCCTACAACTGACCACAGTTAAAACGACTCAACAAAGAGAAAACGAAGGTAAAAAACAACCTAAACACATCTATTGACACTCGAAACGACTCAAAACAAGAAACGAGACAAACAAAAACAACAGACACGACACTCAGATGTGTTCCAATGGCGAGAGACCTCTCAGTTCAAGGGAAGCCCACAAATTTTCCGAGTAATGTTTCCCACCCTTTCTTATGTGTGATTCTCACATCACTCTGGCACTCAATCTCTTATTTTTTTGAAAAAGCCCTTTTCTCACTTTTTCTCTCAGTGCGCATCTCTCTATTCTTTAATCTCTCTTCTTTTTTATCCCTCCCCTGGGTGGTTAATGGATAAACAGGAAGTTGTGGGCTCTTGCCCCTGGTATTCTACCAGATTCTCATTCTTCCACACACAACAGTGAGCTTTCCCACAGAGGGGTTGCGCTACAACTGGGTGTGTAGCAGATCCGCAACTGACATTGGATGACGACGCCCTTGGCCAGTTTGGATGTGATCAGACCTGTCCAGATGAGGGAGTTGAATATCTTGATCGATTCCAGTTCGTGCTTCACACTTAGCTTGATACCTCGTTGCTTGGAGGATTAGAGAGCTTTCATCTCTTTTCTGGCAAATATAGTGCCCTTTCTGGCGAATATGATGACAACGGGGAACAGACAGAAAACCCAACTCAACTGTGCCCCTAGTTCATCATTTTGACCATTTTTGTTTCTGCTTTCTGCTAAAGCAATTTTAATCAATATTAGAATTAGATAAACATGCTTGTTCGATTTTCTGATTTGAAATCATGCAGGTCAGGTTGTGAGCACTGAAAATTTTTCTTTTTTGGGTCCTAGAAAAGGGTCCAGTTTTGGAAAAATTGGAATAATTTTTGAGAGAATTAGTCAACTTTAGTAAAAATTCTGAAAAATTATTTTCACAAATGGCCACTGCTCGACCAACACAGAATTTATTCCTGAGATGCACAACCTCAGATCCAAAACAATGGAAAATTGCCCCTTGCCTAAATGGCACTACACGGCAACGGAAAGTTGCCCCTTGTTTGAATAGCATCGTAGCACACTGTAACCAGTCCTCATAGTGACAATCACCATCGAACACTCAGATACAGCGAAGACAAAGATGACCCGTTCAATCTCATAGACAGGACAATTGAATTTGAAGTGTTTTACTACTGGACTTCAGAATGAAGTTGCCTATGTATCCCAAAGATGGGAATCAAGCTTGACGTAGTTCCGGGTTAAGGTACACTCGGGTATCAACCTCTCCTTTTGCGCTCTAACTTTTGCCAAGGCTGCCCTTTCTGGGTTTTCAACCTTGCGAGCTATGTTTTTCTTTTGTCTTCAATTCTTTTCATTTCTTATTTTCTTTGTTCATTTCTTTTCAGAATTTTCATTTCTTTTTCTTCATTTCTTTTTTGTTCTTTTTGCTCTAACTTTTGCCTGGGTCGCCCTTCTGGGTTTTCGACCCAGCGAGCCTCTCAAGGGTAAAAGTGTAGCTTTGTCCATGTTGACTGGTCGTAGGATCTCAAAGCCATCTAAATCAAGGAGAATGGCTACTGTTTGCTGATGATGCAGAAGTCCATCCAATGGGGGCTGAATTTTCCCCTAGTGTTGTAGATAGGAACTCGGTTGTCCTTTAGCAATACTTTCTTCTTTCCTTCTTTTTGGGATTTGGCATTCTTGCCGATCTTCATTGGGTTGCAGAATGATCCATCTTTGGCTCTTCGAGCGCATCTGACGTTTTTGCCCGTAGCTTAAGGGCTATTTCTGATCCAGCTTTGCAAGCTTCCTTTGATCACATCTGATCTTCTTGCCCTAGTTCATGGGCTGCCTCAAATCTGGCCATACAGGCCTCACATTGTGGTTGACTGTTGAACATTCTGAATCCAAGTTCAAGGTTTGAAAGCAAAGGGGTTGGGTCTTGAGGCTGAGAGCGATCCTAGGCTGCACAATCTCAAGAGCGATTCCACACAGGTCTTCGCAGTACCACGCAAAACATTTTTTGAAATCTTTTAAGAAAGCGACTAGTCATTTGCACTGAAGACAATGTAGAACCAATCTAGATCAAGCCAGGATCCTTCTCAGTACTCACATTAACAAAAATGATTTCATTCATTAAGGGCTTAGCACGCCTCTCTTTCTCTCAGTTGATCAAAATTTGCAAATTCCGAGGAATTCCTTCCTCTTTGTTTTCATCACAGTGTTTGAAAAGTTTTGAAAAACTTAGGTCAATGCAATGACTTCAAGGCACAGAAAAGGCACAGTTTTTAGTCAAATACTGCCATCTTATTCAGAACTTCTGGCACAACTGGCGCAAAGGCGAAAACAGATGCAAAAGGCTGAAAATCACTACTGTTTCATTCAAATCTGTTGGCACAACTGGCTCCAAGGCAAAAAAAGACTCAAAGGAAAGCGAAAAGACAAACACAAAACAAGAAAGTGATGTCCGAGGTAACACCCCCGAAATCACCCGACTCCGACACAACAAGACTGACTCGATACAACAAGACTGACTCGACTGACTCAGTATAAAAGGACTGACTCAATACATCACAACAAGACTGACCCAATACCCAAGTCAGAATGTAAAATAGCCAGCATTTGCACAATGCTCAAAACAGTGCGTGCCATCCCCAAGTCTGGAGTAAACCGAGCGCCATCTGCAGGTGGTTCATCCCCTGATCACATAGTCACATTATCCCCCACGTTCACTGATCCAGTGCCGATAGACTTTGCAAGACTAGTGCGACGATGACCCTGTTGTCAAATAGATCTTGTATATCATGGTGAAGACGAAAGCAACTGTCAGTGTCATGACCGGTTTGTTGATGGAAGGCACAGTACTTAGCCGAGTCATGCTTTGAAGGGAGTGGGTCGGGTAGAGGCCGTTGTTCCAACGATTTCAGATGTCCTTTCCTGAGTAAGACCCCCAGAGCTTTTGACAAAGGCATATAAAGTGAGGTAAAAACCCTCTTGCCTCGGGGTGGATATTTGGCTGTTTGTGAGCTGGTTCCGGACGCACCGGTAAATGGGGTGGCTGTTTTTGGTGTGGTGGTGGTGACCATGCCCACGTCTGAAGTTCTAGCAGCTGCATCACTACTGGTGGTCGCATTCGAACTGCGGGTAAACACCCTCCTGGGCTACTCCTTCTCCTGGTCAATAAGGCCCTGCTTCATAGTGTCCTCATCTCGTGCAAGTCGGCAAAGGTGGAAAGGGGTAAGATGATCATCTTTTACATCATCTTGGGTTGGAGGTTACGCAGAACCATCCGTATCTGATCCTTGTCGACCGGCCTGATGGTCATCGTAGAAGCCTTGGCCCTCCAACGGGTTACAAAGTCGAAGAAGACCTCCTTCGGCTCCTGTCTGGTTGTCTCGAGATCACGAGTTGTGATCTTGATCTGTGTATTGTAGGAGTATTGAGCAACGAAGGCCTTTGCCATCTCTTCCCAATTCTGTTTCATAGAGTTCTCTAATTTCGTATACCAGATTGCAGTTATCCCAGACATGGTTTGGCCAAATAGTGACATCTTCTGGGCTGTGGTCAAACCCATTGGCCTCAGGATATCATAAAACAAGTAGAGGTGCACCATTGGGTCTCCAGACCCATCAAAGCGGTCAATATGTGGCATCTTGTACCGGTCCGGCAATATCACCGCTGAGTCGGTGTATCCATCCTCTATGTCCAAAATAGAATTAACGCCTTGAGCTCTTTTGAACAACTTTTCTAGCTTACTCACTTTTAGCGCTGTTGGATCTACCTCAAAGTCAAATGGTGTGTCCACTGGATTAGCCGGTGCTTTGGATAGCTGAGGTAGGATTGGGGGTGGAGCTGGCCTTGTTGAGATGTCTGTTTTTTCCTAGACGTTTGCAGTCTCTCCGGGTGTTGGAACCCTAGGTGGGGGAGGAGGTGGGTGCGAAGCAAACACTCCGGCTTGCTGTGGTTGTTGCTATTGCTGAAGTTTGGCAATCAGTTCTTTTTGTTGAGTCACAACCTCTGTCTGGCGCACAGCAAACTCTGCTTGTTGGACAGCATCCCGCTACATGGCTTGCATAGCCTCTTGGAGCTGACGCATCATGTCCTCCATATTAACTGACAACTGCGGATCTGACTGAACAGGTGTGGATCCCCTTTCTGAGGTGGAAGCAGAAATCTCAGCCTAACTACGCACAGGTGAGGTGAGTAATGACTGCTGATCTGGAGACTGTTGAACTAGTGATCTGTGCCTAACTGGCCTCTTTGCCCTGCCTCTGGCGAAGGAACATTGATTGCCCTTGAACTAAATCTCTGACCTGACAAAGTCTATCGGCACAAGTCCAATGTGCCCGGGGGATATTGGAGCCTTTTGAAGCTATGGTTCCAAGACTACCTAGCAAAAGAGAAAACAGGTAGGATCTCAGCCCAATTTCACCAGAACATATTTGAGCATAGCTAAATGATTGTACTCTTTACTGAATTCTGCCCCAAATTCTGCTTGTAAACTGATACCCTCAGGTAAAACTGATTCCCCCAAAATACTGATGCCCTCAGGCCTGATACCCAGACTTGCAAACTGATACATACAACCTGTAGAGACACACCCTAACAGTACATACCACGCAAGTAAAAGCCAAAACACCCCTATGGTGGGGTAGGGTTTCCCTGTCCTATTTTCTCAGGAGCTAGGGTTTCACTACGCACGTAGCGGTTTTCAAACAACCTACAATCGGGTAAGCAACCTGTCCTAGTTTGGAATGGTCTCTACGGATTCCGATATGCACTAGGTCGAATGGTCAAAAAGGGTGCCTCGGTAACAATCGAGGTTTGTGTTCCCAATGTCGCAGAGCCTGCAACCGGTCAGCCTTATGGCATGCTTTTCCAGACAAGCCTCCGGCAAACCGTTCAGGAATAGCAGACGGAAAACACGGTGTTCTAAGCACACCAATGCAAATGCAATGCAAAGAAACACATAAGTGTAGACAAAACAACATATCATGAGTTCGAGTCAAGTTCTCTAAATCCCCAGCAGAGTCGCCAGAAACTGCAGACCGCCCGGAACTCCGCTCCACGCACGAGGGCGCAAATTGTAGTTCTTAGCTACTACAGTTCGGAGTCCTGTCACTGTTCTGAATCTAATTTCACAAAGTGCAATGTAAGACTGAAAAATCACCAAAGAGTCCAAATCTGGCAAATTGTTTTGGAAAATCGATTTTAATCAAAAAGCGCCAAACATGGACTGCTTTGCCAGATTTCAGAGTCGCCACCTAAATATTTTATTTTAGGAAAATTTAAGAAACCCTAACTCGTGCCTAAGGCCACGTGTCCGTCATCACCAAAGTTGCCTCGGCTCGGGAACTTGGGTACGAGAGGGGAAGGTCATACAATGAGCACCCCCACTCGCCCGATCAAAGGATCGGCCTCTACTAACATGATATGTTGTTTTTGAAAACACATGCGTTCTTATTCCGGTTAATAATCTAGCTTTACTATGTGATGTGCACAGCATACAAGTATAGACTAACTCACTCAAGTTGGAACAAAACATCTCATGTTTATTTGTTTGAAAATAGTTTGAAGATGTTACTCGCAAATAGGCTAAGACGCGGATTTTGCCACCGTCAAGTGGGCTTAGAAAGCAACATGATTTTGCCAATTCAAGTGGCTTAAAACTCGCATTTCGATGAATTGTTCCAATTCAAGCAATGAAGCTTTCATCCACAGGCATTCATGCAGTTATATCAGTTAAGCAAATAGTCTCATGGCAAGCATGCTATACATGGCAATATACACATCTCATGTAGTATGTTAAAGCGTAAAAGCTTACCTAGTACTCCGAGCCAAAACAAAAGCTAGTTAGTAATCAATGCATGATCCTAGCCATGTTAACAATGCCTAATGTAACACATGCAAAATTGTAGCTTCAATAGGCTTGGCTATTCTAAGATGTCATGTGAATGCAATATAGATAACATATATTGAAATTGGTATTGAAATACAATGCAGTTTGTATGATGCACCGAGCCCGGGGCATGCAAGACGAATGAATGAATGCAAACATGCTAGCATAAGGATGCTAATTGAAACGTGCCCTAATCTAACTACCAAAAGCTGATAAGTAAAAGGAAGAAAGAAATGGGGCTTGGAAGACATGCATCACACACACGCACACTTATTAAAAAATTGCCCTCTTGACAGAGGGTCCGAATAATAAGCTAACTAGCTAATCTAAGCTAATTAAACTAATTATTACAAAACGAAGCTAATTAACTAACAAGTTAACTAATTATTACAAAACAAATCAATTAGCTAAGCGCATCAACTAATTAAGTACAAAACCAAAGCATTAGCCAGCTAAGCCAAGCAGTTAAGTAAAGCAGTAAAGAGATGTCCTCAGGGCGAGAAGTGCATGCATGCTCGGTCGCCTCGTTCGGAAATCCATTACGATGCCCCAACTTGCCTCTGTTTGCATTTGTTTTCAAAACACTGCAGAAAGCTCTAGATAGCTTCTATTCCAAAATGAGGACCCCCAGGAGGGTTGCCGACCAGTTGATGGTGGTGTAGACCACCCAAGTATGCCGCAGACTAGAAAAAGTGGTCGGCCAGCTACTTTTGACGGTCTGCCGACCAGAAAATTCTGCATAACTCCATTTTGCTGCAACAGAGAACAAGAAGAGGCACAACAATGTATTTGCAAGGTATGTGTGCACAACCACTCTCCCTATCATTTCTTAAGCTCAAGGGAGTGCGGTTCTCAACTCTCGGGCCACCAATCGAGCATCGCAATGCACGATGGCTGAGAAGCCAAGTTTGCACGAATTAATGTGAATGAATGCACACATAACACATAAGGGCCTTAACCTGTATCATGCATGATCAAGAGGGTCGGCGACCGAGAAATGAGGCACCTTTCATCACTTCAAGTATGAAACGCCCCCTCGTTCCTCGTGTTTGGATTGACGTCCAATCCAAGCACATGCAATGCAACTCAAGTATGCCAACATAATGCAATGCAAGAAGCATGCAAACACAATGCGAACAACAACATTCAAACAACATGCTCAATGGACTTAAACCAAATATGGACAGAGCTCAATCATGCCCAAAACAGTGGCCAAAATACTCCAAAATGATGGCATGAAATGCAAGAAAATGCATGCACATGCAATGGCTCATCAACTAAGCATAAGAGCACAACCCTCAAACATGATTAAGAAGTGACAAATATGGAAGTGTGACAACACTATAGGCACTGAAATCATGTATGAAATGATGCCAAACCATTCAAACAACACAAGTATAGCATGCACGAGGGCCTAAGGCACAAGGCCACCAAGAGGGACTACACAAGAGGCTTGTAATACACGGCACAAATGACTGAACCAGCCATGGACAGAGCTCAATTAGGTCAAAACATGCTGAGATGTGAGCTCAAATGCCTAGGCATGCATGCAAACAAGTTAGGCTAGAAACAAGGCAATAATGCATAACCCTTAAAAGCATTCAAAGAATGAAAGAAATGAGAATATGGCCATGCTATATGCTCTGAAATAGCATGTTAAATGATGCCAAATCATGCACATGTCACAAATGAAGCATCCAAGATACCCCAAAACTCAAGGCTAGCAAGGCCAATTTCACTACAGCTATGCAATACATGAAGCTTATGGCCAAGAAAACCCAAAATAGTCCTAGAGCATGCCAAAATGTTGCTAAAACATGCATGGACTAGTGCTAACACATGCTAACATGAAGGGCATGAAGCATGGAGTATGCAAGGCCAATAAAGAGGATTACACTACACCTACCAAAACCAAGTATGAGATGACTTTGCCAATAAAAATTAGAGTTATGGCATGTCAAAATAACACCAAAAATGCACTAATATGGCGGCCCAGAAGCTTAAGCAAGATGGCATACATAGAGGCTCATATTTAAGGCATAAAGCACCAACCCTCCAAAGCATTGAAAGAGTGAAAGATATGAGGGCATGACCACACTACATGCACTGAAATCACATATCAAATGATGCTAAATCAAGCAAATAGCCCAAGCAATGCATGCTAGTGACATGAAAACACAAAGCTAGTGAGCTAGAATGCGCTATGACTATACAAAGCAAGGCATGCATGACCAAAACAACATCAATCGGAGATTAAGCATGGTAAAACATGAGGAAAAGCTTCCTGGAGTAGAGCCAAAAGCATGCTAGAATGATGGTCTAAAACATAATGCATGTTAGGCTAGTGAATGAAAATGCACTACAAGTGCAAGGAGCATGCAAGGGGCTATCAAACCAACCCTTGACAGAGCTATAACATGCTGAAATGATGCCTAAGACATGCTAAGATGGAGCCAAAACATGCTAGAAAGACATGCTACTTTGATGAGCCACAAGTAGGATTACACTACACATATAACAAGCATGCAAGGGGTGACCAAGACAACCAAAAAGAGGGTCTTGGCAGGTCTAAAAGGTCACAAAAAAATGCTCAAACAAAGCTTCAAGTAGATAGAAATACAAGCTCTTGTGATGAGCCATCAACACAAGCATACAAGAGAAGATGAGGGGGCAAAACCCCCACCCATTTGAGGCCTCAAAACCAAGTTTCCACCACTGAAATTCGTCTGGAATTCAGTGGTAGAAAGGCCAAATAAAGGTGATCACAAAGGCTCAAAGTGATGGCTCAAAAGCCTAGCAAATAGGGCATGCAAGGGAGTAGATCACCCCCAATACCATGGAAGCCTCAAACAAACATCTTAAACACTTAAAATCAGAGCTTTTCATAGTTCAAAGTTAGGCCTAAATCAGCATGTAAATACGGCCAAAGACTTAAACAAAAACAAAGCTTTAAGGGGTTAGAAACTCACCCTTGTAGAACAACTTCAAGAAAGCAACTCCAACAACCTTTTTGGATCAAAATCAGTCCAAAAACACCAAAACCAGCTTCAAGGTGCTTCAGTAACAAGAGTGTGGTGTTTCACTTGGTGTTTGTGTGCAAAAGTGTGAAGAAAAGGCACTTTCAAGGACAAATATGAAGAGGAGGAGTGATATAGAGATAGATGATATATGTATAGCTCCAATACAAAATTCTGAACTTATGGCAAGAGGGAAGAGGCTCCCTTATATAGAAAAACATGTAACAAGCTTGTTGAACAAGCTTTAGGCTCCAAGCAATGCCTTCTATGCCCAACAGCTGGCACAGCTGGCAAGAAAATATCTGTAGAAAACTGCAAGAAAGCTGCCGACCAGTTGAAGTGGTCGGCCATCTACTTGCACTGGTCGGCCGACCACCAAAAGTGGTCTACAAGGAGACCAACTGGTCGGCAAGGGGAAGAGGTGGTCTGCACAAAGAAAGCAAGGTCATGGCATGGCTGCCGACCACTTTTGGTGGTCCAAAGACCACCAAGACCAGTTGGGCGACCAGAAAACTGGCTGGCAGGCAGGAAAAATGGTTTTTAGGGAGAGAAACTGGTGTACAACCCCTATTCCACCCTCCAAGCAAGGAAAACAAGGTTTGTGCCAAAACCAAACCAAAAAGGATGCAAGACAATTGTCCACGGGTCAAGGCACGCAGCCGAAAACCTCGAAAACTAGTCTACGAGCACCAAAAGTGGTCTACGGGGGGGAAAAGTGGTCTACGACCATAAAAAGTGGTCTACAAGACCTTAGTGTCCATCTAGACCAAGGCAACAAGGCATGGTCCACAAACCAAGCCAACACACAAAGAGTTCAGAGGCCCGGAGGCAAGGCACTCAGCCGAAAACTCCGAAAACTCAAAATGAGCACAAACATGCGCAATCACCGAGCGCTCAATCGATGACATCTGAGTCTTAAGGTCGGTCAAAAATGGGTTGTCTACACCTATCCTAATTTTGGAAATGGGATCTAAGATTCACTAAATTATACAAAAAGGCAACATTGCAATCTTAGAAGGGTGGGTATCCTGTCCTAATTTCGAAAGTGCTAATGCTCTCTATATGCAAAAGGTAGGTTGGGTCACAAAAGGGTGTTGAATATAGAAATTAGAGTACATAGAATCTTTTTATTTTTAGTATGATGTATATAATCTGTGATTGTGTCAATCGCTGATTTAGTATTGTTTCCTTTTTTATATCATTTCCTATATTGTATCATGAATCTATTATATATACATGGCCTCTACCTCATTGATGGAAAAGCCAAATAATTCTTTCATTCTTTTTGGTATCAGACCTAGGTTAAGTACCTAGTAATTTTGATTTACCCGTGGGCTACCTTGCCATAGCCACCGGCCAGCCCTCAACCCATTCTACTGTCATATTTTCTTTCAGTATCACTTCGTGGTGATCTCTTCCTCTATCCACTAGTTTATTCCTATCATAAATATCTCTATCATATTTTTTTTACTCGCAATCCATTTTTTTGTGTGTTTTTGCTCCACTTTGTCTTTTCTTTTGTTTCAACCTCAAATAAGTTTCTATCTTCAAACCTATTTGAGTTTGAGGAGGGTATTTGTAATGACTCGGATTCTAATTCATATTAGATTGGTGTTGATGGGTTGGAAAGTGAACTTTAAATCTTATAATTGAGGATTCTTGTGTGATGTTTGGAACCTTGATTGAAGCCTTAACAAAGTGTTTAGGCAAGATTAGATCAAAAGCCCCAAATTTGAGTTTTTGTTTTTGACCAACCTTCACTCTTTTTCCCTTTTCTTTTTCCATACTTTGAATTTGGATGTGAGGCTAGAACCATTGGAAAGCTTGTTTTTGGGGCTTCGATTTGGACACAAGAACGACCTAAAACGAAGTCCGAACAAGAGAGTTATACCTGTTTGAATTCTTAGTGCTTCTGCTGGTTTTCTATAGACTCGAAACCAGTCTGGGAAGGGTCAACCCTCTTATGTTGCAGAATTTTCGTGTTGGTTGCTAGAAAATAGGGTTGACCCCCTCTTATCTAAGGGTCGACCCCCCCTTGCTTGTGCCAAATTGTCTTTTCTACCTAAATGGTCGACCCTCCTGCCTGAAGGGTCGACCCCTGCGTGTTTTTTTTTTCCTCCAGATTTTGGGGTTCAAATGGGCCCTACCTTTGGGGGGTTTTGGGCCTATTATTTTATTGATCTTATGGCTACTTTTCTACTACTATAAATAGGCTCCAAGCATGGTTTCATTTCACTTTTCTCCTCGTTCCTCTCTCTCAAACCGTGAGCCTCTCTCATCTCTCTATAAACCCAACTTTTTCCCACTTAGATTGCCAGATCTACGCATCTAGAAGCATCTTCTCACCTAGGTCCCTTGAGGAAGGTTGTAGAGAGCACCAAGGGCTTTCAATCCATCCAAGAAGATCGTGTTTTTGTTGAAGTTGAAACTTCGGGTTTCTCTCTCTCCTTGCTTAAGGTAGGGATTTTCCTTGCTTCTCTTCAATAAAATTTTGTGGATAGGTGTGTGATAATTTCTATTGCATAAAACACTCATTTTGAGGAGATTTTTAATAAAAGACATGTGAAGGAAGCTATGGTTTTTAATTTATGGAAGTTGAATTGATGATTTAAGTGAAATATAAAATGTTTGGGTTATAAGAATGTGGTTTTGTGTCAAATAGTAAAAAGCCCTAATTTATGTTTAACCCTGGTTATGAAATCTATGTTGGGAATGAAGAAAGCTTCAATTGGCATTTGATTTATGAAATTAAGTTTATGTTTTGTAGAGATGGGAATAGATAATGATGAATAATGGTTGGAAAATAACTATTGTATAGAAAGGTTACTTTAAAGAAATTAAGATGAGTGTTTAAATCAATTAATTGGGGATAATTTATGATGGTTATTGTGTTATGAAATTGAGTATGAAGATTTGATAATTGTGTGGAAAAGTTAAAAGACCATTGAAATGTAAGAATTGAGAATGCTTCTAAAAATGCGCCAAATGCTCTTACTGGATGAATTTTGTGATAAAAATAATGAATGTTATTGTTGGTTTTGTTGGGGTTGTAAGAATGAATGACTTGATGAATACCAGAGAATGGTGGAAAATAATGAGTTCGTGTTCTTGAGCTAACAAGTAATGGAAATGATGAATGAATGTGTTGGCTTTGCCCACAATTCATAACGAGCAACGACTTAAGAAATTGATGGATTGTAATGTTACCTTGGGGTCCGTTTCCCACCGTATTTGAGCCAGCAAAGCGTGACGCTTAATAAAAGCTCTGCCTACCTTCTAGAGTAGCGCCTGGTAAAGAGCGTGGGTTGATGAAATGTGTAAAGGTTTCGCGTTCCTTCCGGCTTGGGACCGGTAAAGCATGAGGTTCCGCATTCCTTCCGGCTTGTGACCGGTAAAGCGTGTGGTACGATGTTAAGACTCGGTAATAGAGTTGGTGTCCAATTTGGATTGTATGGAATGATTATAACGAGATTTGTACTTGTGCTTGAGATAATGGAAAGTGAATAATCTTGATTGGGTAAAGTTGAATATATGGAATTGCATGGCTTTTTTTTTTATGTGGATTATAATGGGTTGTGATGTGTTGTGATATGTAGGAAAATAACTCGTGGATATGTTTGTACTTTTAGGTAAAGTTAACAAGGGATTCTTGAGAAGACATTTTTTTTGAAAAATATATTTGACTGATACAGAAACAGATGAAAGTGGTTTTTCTTTGAAAAGTTTTGATGAATTTCTTTATGAGAATGGCATTACCTATATGTATTGCAATTTGTGTATGAAAAGAACACAACAAATTTCTGTTTATATCACTCTTTAGCATTTCATGATCACATGTATCTAGGGATCTTATTGTTTAGAATCGAGGAAGATTCCTACTGGACTTCGTGTTCATCCCAATTATTTTAACTATTTTTTAGGAACGAAGTTTGGAACGCCGGATTGAGGATTGAAGAGTTTATTCTCTCTTATTTGTCATAGCATAAATGATAGATGTTTGTTGTAATGCGGGATTCTTATGTAATTCAATGGGAACCTTGACTTGTATTATTATTGTATTTATTCAAGAAGGAATAATATTATTTTTACTCCATGTAATGAGTAGTTGTAATTATAACTGCAGTTAATAAAATGGACTTGTACGGAAGGTTTTGGTTATATTTTCGAGTAATAAAACTTGAGGCGTGACAACTTGGTATCAGAGCATTAGATTTGAATACATTAGGCTCGTGGGAAGTGACTTTATGTCACAATTGGATTCCTAGGCTAGGATGGGATGTTTACGTGCCTTGTATGCCTTGTGTATATATGTGGTTCTATGTGTGTGGGATTAAGCTTCTAAGATATGACTAGTGACCATTGTACTCATCGAAATCCTTTGAGAACGGCATCTGATCAATGCTTTTTCCACTTGGAGGTCCTTGAGCGCTGTGGAACAAGTTGATATCTTAGTAGAATGATCCATATGTGCTCTATGTGCTTATGTGCTTATGTGGTTTGTCATATATGGAAGTAGATACATGTATAGGCATATGTGTAACTCGTGTATGGCGTGGGAGGTCTCGTGTAGAATATTTAAGTGTGGGTTAGACTTTATCTCTAACTTTTTATGGGATCCAAGGATGTGAGTGACCCCAAATGGGGAAAAACTTTTGGAACTTAAAATCTTTGGCACGATGGGAATTGAGATGGGTGAGAATTTGGCTAGTTTGGAACCTAGTGGTGAATTTGTTTTAGAAAGTGAGTTAAATGTAGAGTTTCAAGGTAAATTAGATTGTGGATAGCAAGTGATAGAGGTTGTAATAATGGTGTTAAACCTATAGTGGTGGAGAGATAGTGACTTGAGGGTTGGTGATTTGTTATTAACGGTTGAGATATTGAGTGCCAGAATTGGTTGCTCTCTAGAAATTATGCTGTAGTTATTTTATCAGAGGTCTTGATGGCATAATAAATATTCTTAGAAGAAGTTCTTGGAGTTAACTTTGGAGGCTATTATGGTTCAATGGAGCGTGTAACTAAAGTGTGTTGGATTGATTGGTGAAGTTAGATCGGTGTGTCCTCATAGAAATCTGTGCTTGATAGTTTGGGAATCATTCATATTAATTCTAGTGGCTACTTTTGACTATGACTTAGAATTTTGTAATGGTTAAGGGTATATGTTATTATTTTGGTTAGGATTAGAAGATGTTTATGATAACATAATTTCAAATATTGAGATGAAGATAAAATTTGGTTATTGTAGCTTGTTTATGAGGTTGATACATGTCAAGTAAGTCGCCAATTGGAGTGTACATGTGGAGAGTTTCTCGAGTAAGAGTTATCTTAATTTTTTTTCTTTTGGGAGCTTAAGCTTTTGACTTAGTTTACCGTTGTACTATGAGCATGGAGGAGATCTCAGGTTGCTAATGGGTCAGTGTAGCATTACCATTGAGCTTGGTTTTATGTTTGTCCCATTTTGAATGTTTGGAGTTAGCTCAGATTCAAGGGTACTTGGTTTCCCTTGTTAAAAGAGGACGATTCCTTACCTGTGGGAATAAAATAAATTTGTGAGGTGCTTATTTGATAGGAGATAGGATCTGTTAGTTGGTCTAAGGGATTGTATCATTGTTTAGTACCATGTGGATGGTGTCAATAGGTTATTGTTAAGTGTAAGTTGGGCATTGTGAATCACGGTAGTACCAATGTAGTGTTGTGTGCTAATTTTGGAGTAAGCTCCATGGTGTGTTGGGTTGCTGAAATATGGTTTGGTTGTATACCTAATTGTGAAAGAGCCCTGAAAGGACCTAGAACATATTTTTGGATGTTTTTGGTGAATGCCACGTCAGAGAAAAACTAGTTGGGTTGGTGTTGATAGGTTGTGTAGGGTGATGGTAATTATTGGTGGCAAGTTTATTAATTGTCATGTGGAAATGAGTGGCAAACGAGTATTTGTTGGTGTACCCTTTCATCTTGAGTTGTATAGGCTTTTGATGAAAGGTTTGATATAATGGTTAGTGTTATTGTTTGGTGACTTGAGCAATTGTGAGAAGCATATTTTAATTTCATTTGGTAAGCCGCAGCGATTGACCTTTTGAGTTAAATTATTTTTTAAGGGTGGAGCAGCTGTAGTAGAGATTGGATTGAAATACTGGAAGTACGATTTTGTTAGAATTTTAAACTAAAGGTATAGTACCATCATTAATGGTGAGAGTGTTTGTTATGGAGCAAGTATGTGCTATCAAAGGTGTTGAATTTGGATTTGACCACCTAGGACATCATAATCTTACTATGGTTGAGAGTCGTGTTTTAACCTGGGAAGTAAATACCTTGGCATTGACTTTAGAGAATGCGGTGTACTGTACAAGTATAGTCTGAGGATTTTTCTTTACGTGGTGTTAGTAATTGTGGTGTTAGTGAATGTGTGTGTGTGTGTCACTCAAGGGAGTGGCAAGTCGTCAAAATTGCTTGGTAATTGTTTTCAGTTGATTGTGCGTGATTCCCCAAAATGGGGTTCATGGTGAAAATTGTGATGCAAATGTAAAATAAATAAAGAGTAATTGGTGGATATTGGTAGAGGTTGTAAATGGGATGTGATTTCCCCAAACTCATAATGTTTAGTTTATTGGTGTTGTTATGTGTGGTTATTGCTTGAATAGCTATAGAGAGATTGTGGCATCACTATAGTGAAAGGATTATTGGTTGGGTGACGGTTAAGAGTCACCGGTCGAAATATGCTTGAGAATAGAATTGGGAACAGAGTTCTCCCATTGAACATGATCTTGTTTTTACCAAAATTGGGAATATATTATGATGGATAAACCAATTATTAAATGTGAAACAATTATGAACAATGCATATGGAGTCTTATGGTGTGTAGCATTCTTAAAAACCTTAAAATAAATAAATATATCGTTTCTTAAAACCCAGTACTTTTACAAATCATTTGTATGTATTTGAAACATTTTCATATAAAGTCTTCTACCATGAATGATCACTATTAAAATTCAAAGGTTAGAAAATGTATTTTCAGATGTTCTTTCCTTTTTGGTTATTAAATATTTTAAAATCACAAGTGAGTAATGAGAAGACACAATACTAGTTGTGTTGCAAGCACGAGGTTTGAGGTGCTTGGTTTCGTAGAGTTGTGCTTTGTTGAAGGCCATGATTGGCGGATAAAACATTTATTAAAATCTTTTCTCCTTATGAAGAGGGATTGAGGACTTGGGTTGTAATGTAAGGCAATTGTTTGGAAATTTGTTGCCGAGAGACCGATGGTTGTTTCTTGGGGTATGAATGTAAGGTGAAAGCTCTGCCTCCTAAGGTTCTACATGGTTAGACAACTGAGAATTAATTCCTTGAGGTTAAGTTTGTTTGAGATACGACTGTAGGGCACGTTAGGGAGGCCTTTACTTGACTTCTTGTTTCATAAAATTGATGAATTCGTATGGCTTGTTTAATATAATCACGTGAATAAAAATGGGGTTTACCACTTGGGAATTGTCGTTCGTATTATTTGGGTGTTATTAGAATATCAGTGTGGGACCAAAATATGGAAGTTTTCTTTAATTTTTCAGTTAGATTTTGGTGTGGTGAATGTAAACCAAATTAGGAGTTGTTCTTGTTCAACTCGTGAAATTCATTGCGTTGGGAGACTCTTCTAGAGACTTGTGATTGGGTAGAGATTGTTCATGATTAGCTGGAGTAAGTGTAAATTCCTATATCCGTTCCATTTTTGGTTGTTCGAAACTCTGATTCTTGAATTGTCTAATTTCGGGGACGAAATTTCCTAAGGTGGGGAGATTGTAATGACTCGGATTCTAATTCATATCAGATTGGTATTGCTGGGTTGCCAAGTGAACTTTAAATATAATAATTGAGGATTCTTGGGTGATGTTTGGAACCTTGATTCAAGCCTTAACAAAGTGTTTAGGCAAGATTAGATCAAAAGCTCCAAATTTGAGTTTTTGTTTTTGACTAGCCTTCACTCTTTTGCCCTTTTCTTTTTCCATACTTTGAATTTGGATGTGAGTCTAGAACCATTGGAAAGCTTGTTTTTGGGGCTTCGATTTGGACACAAGAATGACCTAAAACGAAGTTCGAACGAGAGAGTTATACCTGCTTTAATTCTTAGTGCCTCTGTTGGTTTTCTATAGGGTCGACACCAGTCTGGGAAGGGTTGATCCTCTTATGTTGCAGAATTTTTATGTTGGTTGCTGGAAATAGGGTCGACCCCATCTTGTCTAAGGGTCGACCCCCCCTTGCTTGTGCCAAATTGTCTTTTCTACCTAAAGAGTCGACCCCCCGGCCCAAAGGGTCGACCCCTGCGTGTTTTTTTTTTTCCATATTTTGGGGTTCAAATGGGCCCTACCTTTGGGGGGTTTTGGGCCAGTTATTTTACTGACCTTAGGGCTACTTCTCTACTACTATAAATAGGCTCCAAGCATGGTTTCATTTCACTTTTCTCCTCGTTCCTCTCTCTCAAACCATGAGCCTCTCTCATCTCCCTCTAAACCCAACTTTTTCCCACTTAGATTGCTAGATCTACTCATCTAGAAGCATCTTCTCACTTAGGTCCCTTGAGGGAGGTTGTAGAGCACGCCAAGGGCTTTCAATCCATCCAAGCGGATCGTGTTTTCGTTGAAGATGAAACTTTGGGTTTCTCTCTC
This sequence comes from Camellia sinensis, assembly GCF_055761805.1. Taxonomy (NCBI): domain Eukaryota; kingdom Viridiplantae; phylum Streptophyta; class Magnoliopsida; order Ericales; family Theaceae; genus Camellia; species Camellia sinensis. Next base: position 113,982,100 of record NC_138969.1, on the reverse strand, counting down.
TCCTTGCTTAAGGTAGGGATTTTCCTTGCTTCTCTTCAATAATATTTTGTGGATAGATGTGTGATAATTTCTATTGCACAAAGTCCTCATTTTGAGGAGATTTTTATAAAAGACTTGTGAAGGAAGCTAGGGTTTTTAATTTATGGAAGTTGAATTGATGATTTAAGTGAAATATAAAATGTTTGGGTTATGAGAATGTGGTTTTGTGTCAAATAGTAAAAAGTCCTAATTTATGTTTAACCCTAGTTATGAAATCTATATTAGGAATGAAGAAAGCTTCAATTAACATTTGATTTATGAAATTAAGTTTATGTTTTGTAGAGATGGGAATAGATAATGATGAATAATGGTTGGATAATAACTATAGTATAAAAATACTGTTTTGAAGAAATTAAGATGAGTGTTTAAATCAATTAATTGGGGATAATTTATGATGATTATTGTGTTATGAAATTGAGTATGAAGATTTGATAATTTTGTGGAAAAGGTAAAAGACCATTGAAATATAAGAATTGAGAATGCTTCTAAAAATGCGCCAAATGCTCTTAGTGGATGAATTTTGTGATAAAAATAATGAATGTTATTGTTGGTTTTGTTGGGATTATAACAACGAATGACTTCATGAATACCAGAGAATGGTGGAAAATAATGAGTACGTGTTCTTGAGCTAATAAGTAATGGAAATGATGAATGAATGTGTTGGCTTTGCTCACAATTCATAATGAGCAATGACTTAAGAGATTGATGGATTGTAATGTTGCCTTGGGGTCCATTTCGCGCCGTATTTGAGCCGGCAAAGCGCAGCGCTTAATAAAGGTTCCGCCTTCCTTCTGGAGTATCGCCCGGTAAAGCGTGTGGTTTGATGAAATGAGTAAAGGTTCTGCGTTCCTTCCAGCTTGTGACCGGTAAAATATGTGGTATGATGTTAAGACTCGGTAATAGAGTCAGTATCCAATTTGGATTGTATGGAATGATTATAACGAGATTTGTACTTGTGTTTGAGATAATGGAAAGTAAATAATCTTGATTGGGTAAAGTCGAATATATGGAATTGCATGGCTTTTTTTTTATGTAGATTATAATGGGTTATGATGTGTTGTGATATGTAGGAAAATACCTCGTGGATATGTTTATACTTTTAGGTAAAGTTAACAAGGGATTCTTGAGAAGACATTTTTTTGAAAAATATATTTGACTGATACAGAAACAAATGAAAGGGGTTTTTTCTTTGAAAAGTTTTGATGAATTACTTTATGAGAATGCTATTACCTATATGTATTTCAATTTGTGTATGAAAAGAACACAACGAATTTATGTTTATATTACTCTTTAGCATTCCATGATCACATGTATCTAGGGATCTTATTGTTTAGAATCAGGGAAGATTCTTACTGGACTTCGTGTTCATCACAATTATTTTAACTATTTTTCAGGGACAAAGTTTGGAATGCCAGATTGAGAATTGAAGAATTTATTCTATCTTATTTGTCATAGCATAAATGAGAGATGTTTGTTGTAATGCGGGATTCTTGTGTAATTTAATGGGAACCTTGACTTGTATTATTGTTGTATTTATTCAAGAAGGAATAATATTATTGTTACTGCATGTAATGAGTAGTTGTAATTATAATTGTAGTTAATAAAATGGACTTGCACGGAAGGTTTTGGTTATCTTTTCGAGTAATAAAACTTGGGGCGTGACAATATTGTACCTATATTATGGTGAGCATAGTAATATACCATGTGAACCACTTTAGTCGCCCTATCTGGCGCACAACCCAAGTCATCCCTTCTGGCGTACAACCCAAGTCGCCCCCTTGGCGAACCACCTAAGCCGGTCCTCCTGGCGCACTTTCTAATAAGTCACCCATTGGTGCACTCAGTCATATGTTGGCATCATTGTTTAGCACCACGTCATAAGTTATGTGTGTGCCACACTTGCAAGTTCAACATCCAGTTAGTCTCTACAAAGGTCCGATATGACCTCTTAAATTGTCTCGATATTGATTTCGATTAGCTCCTACAATGGTCCGACAAGACCCTGCAAACTATCCCGACATTGATTCCGGTCAGTTCCTACTACGGTCCAGCATATCCCCTTTAAACAGTCCTGACATTAAATCCGATTAGTTTTTTCTGGGGCTTTTTCTTTTTTTTCCCCCTTTCTAGGGTGTGGTGTTGATGTATTAAGCACTTTTTTGGCCCTTTCTACCAGATTTGTTTGGTAGCATTTATTTGGAGTAGCCATTGAGTTTTTTTCGGCTTCTTCTAGTCATCCATTGGCGAACTGCGATTGTTGAATATTTTCACACCAGCTTGAGGGGGAGTGTTGAATATAGAAATTAGAGTACATAGAATCTTTTTATTTTTAGTATTATGTATATAATTTGTGATTGTATCAATCACTGATTTAGTATTGTTTTCTATATTGTATCATGAATCTATTATATATACATGGCCTGTAATAACCCGACCCTCGTACATGATTTCTTAAATGCTTACTGTGTAGTTCCGTGAAAAAAAAAATTATGATTAAGGAAGTGAAATCCATGTCTATGAATGTCTATCTGTCTCACAAGGAAACTATCTGTCACCATCAACGCGTTTGAATTAGAAATTGGAAGCCTTAACAGCTTAATTAGCTGAAATTGATTATATATCCGTAATCAGCATAATTTTAGGTAATATTAAGCATGTTCGTGAAATTTTAATTTTGGAATGATTAAACGATCCATTTTTGTCTTATATGCCTTACTTATGCCTTACTTATATATATATATATATATATATATATCTAAGCCTTTAGGAGCCTTGATCAAAAAATAAACAAACGTGAATACCATTTTGGGGGAAAAGAGGAGAAATCGGGGGAGAAGGGATTCCACAAGGAAGCTTGGCAAAATTGTTAGAGGTGTAGGATTGAATTCAAGGTAAGCTCAAATCCTTCTTGCTATGGCCACTTAGAGTTTGTATTGATGTGTATGTTTGATTCATGTCTAATTCATGCATGAATGATGAGGGTTTCTCTTACTTGGTTGCTTAGGCACCTAGATTTGGGTGTGGTATGAAAGTATACTTCAATCTATAGTTTTCTATCATCACTTCATGGAATTATGTATATATCATGTGTTATGTTTCAAAGATATGAAAGAACTTGAATTCAAGAGTGGAATTAGAGAGGGAGATGACTTTTTAAAGCTCCTAATCTTGCTTAATTTATGATACTCAAGGTAGAATTCATGTTATAGTGAAGTTAGGTGAGTATATTGCATTAACCTAACCTTGGGTTGCATGTAAAAATGGAATGAATACCTGGTTGGGACTCGAATGAAGGTCCAGAATTTCAGAAAATTCGCTTGGTCCGCTGGAGCGTAGGAAAGCCCGCTCGAGCGGGAAAAACCACCTCTCAGCAGTTTTGTGCAATTTACAGTCCGCTCGAGCGGCCAAAGTTACGCTCGAGCGGAGGACTCATTTTTAGGAAAAATTAAATGTTTGTTCAGCTTTGAGTGCTTGTTTCTCTGGTATTTTTAGAATGTTTTACAGATGATTTTAAAGTGGTTGTAAGCATGCAAGGTGTAAGACTCAGGAAATGCTTTATAAAAAAAAGAGAGACTAATGTATTACTTGTGTGCAGGGCACATTCCAGAAGGAAGCAACACGCCATCTCAACACTGTGAGTAGTAGTACTTATGTTATGTTATGCAATCATGTTAATGTCTCAAGCATGTAATGCTCTTATGCATGTTTAAGATATGTTAATGTTATATGTAAAGAAAAGCATTTACAAGGGCTATATGCCATTTTCAAGGGCCGTGTGCCACAAGTTTCAAGTACATTTTCAAGGGCCATGTGCCACAAGTTTCAAGAATATGTACAAGGGCCTCGTGCCATATGTTCAAGGGCCTCGTGCCATATGTACAAGGGCCTCGTGCCATATGTTCAAGGGCCTCGTGCCATATGTTCAAGGGCCTCGTGCCATATGTTCGAGGGCTTCGTGCCATCATGTTTCATGGGCTTCTAGCCACAAGCTTATGTCACGGGAATAGGCCTAGGGCCATTATGAGTTAAATGCAGAATCAGACAAATCATGTGCATGCTACATCATTTTATGTATTGATGTATTTAAGCTTCAAGTCAGACGTCTTTCATTATGTATTACTACTCATTGAGCTCGGCTCACTCTTTATTATGTCTGTTTCTGTAGGTTATCGGTCAGGGGGTCAGTCCTAACTTTGACGCTGTCCCTTTTGTCAACCTTTACATGTTCAGGCACCATACCAGGCCATTTATTTTTGTGAAGCTGCTAAGATATGGGTCTGCTTTTGAGAGCCACCTATGGATGTTGTACTTAACTTTTATATTCCTTTCGTTATGCCCAATTATCGGTCTAGGACTGTAAATGTATATGTTATACACTATATCCAAGGATATAGTTTTAAACTTTATCCGCTTTTGATGATGTATGTAATGCATGAGATCCTGGCATATAGAAATAGCTCAATGGAATATGCTTGTTTTTTTTTTTTTTTGTTATATTAATATTTTATGCTTCCGACAAGGCCCCGTACGGTATGTACACCAGTTTTCATGACAGGTCTTGCTTAGGTCATGCCCAAACCTTTAGGGGCAGGTGTAGGGCGTGACAGTGGTATCAGAGCACGAGTTGCTATCTCACACACGGATCCATTGAGCTGTAGGGTGTCTAGAAAGGATTTAGGCCTCATGCATGACATCCTAAACATATAAGACAAGTTCGATGGCAACATTAAGTGTACTCTGATAATACTAACCATGTCGCATTATGTCTATAGTATTGAATTAATTGTTGTGTAGATCATGGTGAGAACAAGGACAGAAGATGTGGAAGATGCCACCTCAGCACGACTGGATAGGATGGAAAGGATGCTCATGGAAATGGCAGAGACCTTACGGCAACAACAGCAACAGCCCCCCCAACAGCCGCCACCACCACCAATACCCCCACCTGTAGTGCAAGATTTTCATGCTGAAGACCGAACTATCACCCTCACTAAGGAGTTTAAAAAGATGAAACCGCCAACCTTCATAGGAGGAATAGAACCGATGAAAGCTGAGGCCTGGGTATTGGGCATAGAGAAGTTATTTGAAGTCTTTCCTTGCACCGAAGCTCAAAAGGTACAACTAGCGGCCTTCACTCTTGAAGACGAGGCACGGAGGTGGTGGATGCTTACGAGGACAATCCATCCAGAATTAACATGGGATAGATTTTTGGGGCTTTTTTATGATAAATATTTCCCCCAAAGCATGCGGGACAAAAAGGTGACAGAATTCGAGACTCTCAGACAAGGGAACAAGACTGCTGCTGAGTATGAGGCCCAATTTGCAGAGTTAGCCCGGTATGCACCGCATATGGTGGATACGGATTATAAAAAGGCACGAAAATTTGAAGGGGGCTTACGGGGTGCCATTTTGGATCGAGTCAATATGTTAAAGTTGCCTACCTACGTAGATGTGCTGGAGAGGGCTGTTATAGCTGAGGGAAACCTTGCTGCTCAGAACCGGATTGCTGAATGGAAGGGAAAGAGACAAAATAATCAATGGTCAAAGGGAGTAGCTACTCCACCAAACAAGAAACAAAACTCAGGGACTTCGAATACTTATGCCCCTAATCAGGGTACAATTTCTGTTTGTTTGGAATGTGGAAAGAGGCACCATGGGATATGTCAATGGAAGTCTGGAGCCTGTTATCAGTGTGGAAAAACGGGTCATTTGATAAAGGATTGCCCTCAGAGGAATCAACGAAATGGTAACAGGACTGCTACTAGCTCAGCAGGGTCGACACCAACCGCTAATACCAAGGCGCCGGTCAAACCCAACAACAGTAAAGACATAGCGAGACAAGGCAGGGTGTCTGCATTGGTTCCAGGAGATGTGCAGAATGCAGCAACAGTGGTGTCAGGTACATTTATGGTTCACGGTCATTCTGCTTCTATCTTATTTGACTCTGGCTCTACTCATTCCTTTGTGTCAAAATTATTTGCACAAAACTTAGACAAAACTGAAGAAACACTGTCTTATATGTTATGTGTATCCTCACCTATGGGAGATTCTGTGCTTTGTACTTCTGTTTATTGTGGTTGCGAACTCGAACTTGGGGATGTCCGGGTATATGCCAACCTGTTGCCTCTCGACATGACTTATTTTGATATTATTCTGGGAATGGATTGGTTGGGTAAATATGGTGCAACTATAGATTGTCTAACTAAACGAGTCAGCTTCCATCCTCCGGGACAATTAGAGTCTACCTTACAGGGGCATGGCGTAATTTCTCCACCTTATTTGATCTCGGCAGCAAAAGCATGTAAATTAATTCAAAAAGGGGGTCAGGGGTATTTATGCAGTGTTTTGGAGGGGCAAGTGGTGAATGGAACTATTGACATGATCCCAATTGTGTGTGAATTTCCGGACGTCTTTCCTGAAGAATTACCAGGGCAGTTGATAGACCGTGAAATTGAGTTTACCATTGAAGTAGCACCGGGAACTCAACCCATATCAAGGACTCCGTATAGAATGTCGCCAGTTGAGATGAAGGAATTGAAAGTGCAGTTGGAAGATTTATTGGACAAGGGGTTCGTTCGTCCGAGTGTGTCTCCGTGGGGTGCACCGGTTCTGTTTGTAAAGAAGAAGGATGGAACACTCCGGCTTTGTATTGACTATAGAGAACTTAATAAAGTTACAATCAAGAATAAGTATCCATTACCAAGGATTGATGATCTATTTGACCAGCTGCAGGGGGCACAAGTCTTTTCCAAGATTGATCTGCGATCTGGGTACCATCAATTAAAGGTCAAGGCTGATGATATTGAGAAGACAGCTTTTCGAACCCGGTACGGTCATTATGAATTTTTGGTTATGCCATTCGGAGTTACTAACGCACCAGCAGCTTTCATGGATTTGATGAACCGTGTTTTCAAGCCCTATTTGGATGACTTTGTAGTGGTCTTTATTAACGATATTCTCATCTATTCGAAGAATGCAGATGCTCACGAGAATCACCTCCGTTTGATCCTTCAAACCCTCCGGGAAAAGAAATTATACGCAAAGTTGAAGAAATGTGAATTTTGGCTACTAGAGGTGGCATTTCTGGGGCATATCATCACAAAGGAAGGAGTTTCTGTGGATCCACACAAGATTGAGGTAGTCGTAAATTGGCCAACTCCCACTAATGTGACTGAGGTGCGTAGTTTTATGGGGTTAGCTGGTTATTACAGGAGATTTGTTCAAGATTTTTCGAAAATTGCTGTGCCACTTACACAACTAATACGGAAAGGAGTTGCATTCGAATGGTCAGAGGAACGAGAATCTGCTTTCCAGGAATTGAAAACAAGGTTGACAACAGCACCAGTTTTGGCCTTACCATCCGGTACAGAAGGATTTGTGATCTACAGTGACGCTTCACACAAAGGGCTTGGTTGCGTACTTATGCAAAACGGAAGAGTCATCGCTTATGCATCTAGACAGCTGAAACTCCATGAGCAGAATTATCCCACACATGATTTGGAATTAGCAGCGGTAGTCTTTGCTTTAAAGATATGGAGACATTATTTGTACGGTAGCACCTGTGCGGTATACACCGATCATAAAAGTCTCAAGTACCTTTTCACTCAGAAAGAATTAAATATGCGGCAACGACGGTGGTTGGAACTTTTGAAAGATTATGACCTGCAGATTCATTATCATCCTGGTAAAGCCAACACAGTTGCAGATGCGCTCAGTCGGAAAAATATGGGGATTTCAGCAGATATGGCGAGTATGGTTACAGGACAAAAGGACTTAGTAATTGAATTGGATAAGGAAGAATTGAACCTTGTGTTACATGGTCAAAAAGCCCTAATAGCAGCGATAGTAGCACAACCAACCTTATTGGAAGAGATTAAAGTGCACCAAATGGAAGATGAAACTTTGAGGAAGATGCATGGTGAGTTCGAAACAAAACCAAAACCGGGATTCAGTGTGGTAGATTCAGTGCTCAAATTTCAAAACCGACTATGCGTTCCCAATGTGATGAGTCTTAAACAAAAATTGATGGAGGACGCGCATACCTCAAGGTTCTCAATGCATCCAGGGAGTACTAAAATGTACCGAGATTTAAAGCAGAATTTTTGTTGGCCAAGTATGAAGAAGGAGATTGCGGAGTTTGTTTCTAAGTGCTTGCAATGCCAACAAGTAAAAGCGGAGCATCAAAGACCTGCCGGATTATTGCAACCTCTTCCCATCCCAGAATGGAAATGGGAACATTTGACTATGGATTTTGTTATAGGGTTACCACGGACTCCTCGAGGTATGAATTCAATTTGGGTCATTGTGGACCGATTAACTAAGTCCGCCCAGTTTTTGCCAGTAAAAACTCAGTATAACGCAGATAAATTAGCAGAGATTTATGTAAATGAAATTGTGAGGCTTCATGGTGTTCCGGTCTCGATTGTGTCAGACAGAGATCCTAAGTTTGTTTCTAGATTCTGGCAAAGTTTACAGGAAGCAATGGGTACAGAATTAAAGTTCAGCACAGCTTTCCATCCTCAGACCGACGGTCAATCCGAGAGGACGATACAGACTCTTGAGGATATGCTCCGAATGTGTGTACTAGATTTTCAAGACAGTTGGGAAACCCATCTCCCGTTGATAGAATTTGCGTATAATAATAGTTACCATTCGAGCATAGACATGGCACCTTATGAAGCTTTGTATGGAAGACCATGCCGTTCTCCCGTGTGCTGGGCTGAAGTTGGGGATAAATCCTTATTAGGGCCTGAAATTGTTCGGTTGACTACTGAAAAAGTTCACGTTATTCAGGAAAGATTGAAAACTGCTCAAAGTAGGCAGAAAAGCTATGCTGATAACCGACGGAGAGATTTGGAATTTGACTTGGATAGCTATGTTTTCGTGAAAGTCACTCCGATGAAAGGACACCCAAGATTCGGAAAGAAAGGTAAGTTGACACCCCGGTATGTCGGTCCTTTTCAAATTCTGGAAAAAGTGGGTCCGGTAGCTTACCGAGTTGCCCTTCCACCACATATGAGTCAAGTGCATAACGTGTTTCATGTCTCTATGCTTCGTGGGTACCTTCCGGATCCGTCACATGTTATTGACTACCATCAAATTGAGTTGAACGACAAGTTGACTTATGAGGAAAAACCAATTCGCATTTTGGACCGACAAGTAAAACAATTACGAACCCGTGAAATTCCAATGGTAAAAGTTGAGTGGCAAGAACATTACGGAACCGACGCAACATGGGAAAGAGAGGAGGAAATGCAACATCAATACCCACACCTGTTCCAACCCTAAGGTAACCCAAGTTTGGAGGACCAAACTTATTTAAGGGGGGGAGAGTGCAATAACCCGACCCTCGTACATGATTTCTTAAATGCTTACTGTGTAGTTCCGTGAAAAAAAAAATTATGATTAAGGAAGTGAAATCCATGTCTATGAATGTCTATCTGTCTCACAAGGAAACTATCTGTCACCATCAACGCGTTTGAATTAGAAATTGGAAGCCTTAACAGCTTAATTAGCTGAAATTGATTATATATCCGTAATCAGCATAATTTTTAGGTAATATTAAGCATGTTCGTGAAATTTTAATTTTGGAATGATTAAACAATCCATTTTTGTCTTATATGCCTTACTTATGCCTTACTTATATATATATATATATCTAAGCCTTTAGGAGCCTTGATCAAAAAATAAACAAACGTGAATACCATTTTGGGGAAAAATAGGAGAAATCGGGGGAGAAGGGATTCCACAAGGAAGCTTGGCAAAATTGTTAGAGGTGTAGGATTGAATTCAAGGTAAGCTCAAATCCTTCTTGCTATGGCCACTTAGAGTTTGTATTGATGTGTACGTTTGATTCATGTCTAATTCATGCATGAATGATGAGGGTTTCTCTTACTTGGTTGCTTAGGCACCTAGATTTGGGTGTGGTATGAAAGTATACTTCAATCTATAGTTTTCTATCATCACTTCATGGAATTATGTATATATCATGTGTTATGTTTCAAAGATATGAAAGAACTTGAATTCAAGAGTGGAATTAGAGAGGGAGATGACTTTTTAAAGCTCCTAATCTTGCTTAATTTATGATACTCAAGGTAGAATTCATGTTATAGTGAAGTTAGGTGAGTATATTGCATTAACCTAACCTTGGGTTGCATGTAAAAATGGAATGAATACCTGGTTGGGACTCGAATGAAGGTCCAGAATTTCAGAAAATTCGCTTGGTCCGCTGGAGCGTAGGAAAGCCCGCTCGAGCGGGAAAAACCACCTCTCAGCAGTTTTGTGCAATTTACAGTCCGCTCGAGCGGCCAAAGTTACGCTCGAGCGGAGGACTCATTTTTAGGAAAAATTAAATGTTTGTTCAGCTTTGAGTGCTTGTTTCTCTGGTATTTTTAGAATGTTTTACAGATGATTTTAAAGTGGTTGTAAGCATGCAAGGTGTAAGACTCAGGAAATGCTTTATAAAAAAAAGAGAGACTAATGTATTACTTGTGTGCAGGGCACATTCCAGAAGGAAGCAACACGCCATCTCAACACTGTGAGTAGTAGTACTTATGTTATGTTATGCAATCATGTTAATGTCTCAAGCATGTAATGCTCTTATGCATGTTTAAGATATGTTAATGTTATATGTAAAGAAAAGCATTTACAAGGGCTATATGCCATTTTCAAGGGCCGTGTGCCACAAGTTTCAAGTACATTTTCAAGGGCCATGTGCCACAAGTTTCAAGAATATGTACAAGGGCCTCGTGCCATATGTTCAAGGGCCTCGTGCCATATGTTCAAGGGCTTCGTGCCATCATGTTTCAAGGGCTTCTAGCCACGAGCTTATGTCACGGGAATAGGCCTAGGGCCATTATGAGTTAAATGCAGAATCAGACAAATCATGTGCATGCTACATCATTTTATGTATTGATGTATTTAAGCTTCAAGTCAGACGTCTTTCATTATGTATTACTTCTCATTGAGCTCGGCTCACTCTTTATTATGTCTATTTCTGTAGGTTATCAGTCAGGGGGTCAGTCCTAACTTTGACGCTGTCCCTTTTGTCAACCTTTACATGTTCAGGCACCATACCAGGCCATTTATTTTTGTGAAGCTGCTAAGATATGGGTCTGCTTTTGAGAGCCACCTATGGATGTTGTACTTAACTTTTATATTCCTTTCGTTATGCCCAATTATCGGGCTAGGACTGTAAATGTATATGTTATACACTATATCCAAGGATATAGTTTTAAACTTTATCCGCTTTTGATGATGTATGTAATGCATGAGATCCTGGCATATAGAAATAGCTCAATGGAATATGCTTGTGTTTTTTTTTTTTGTTATATTAATATTTTATGCTTCCGACAAGGCCCCGTACGGTATGTACACCAGTTTTCATGACAGGTCTTGCTTAGGTCATGCCCAAACCTTTAGGGGCAGGTGTAGGGCGTGACATGGCCTCTACCTGATTCATGGAAAAACCAAATAATTCTTTTCATTGTTTTAAGGGTACATCAGTTATTACTATCAATAGATCTCTGATTCCGTAAGGAAATGATCAAACAATACTAATAGCATAATCTGACGCTTGCCTTATTGACATAACATAGCCTGCGAATAGAGTCTAGGATATTATGCAATAAGGCAAATTTCCTAAGTTCTAAAATGAAACAATGCAACTAACAATTAACCACTAATCTCATAAAATATAAATTTTCAAGTCAATCTAACTTAATTCCCTGACAGAGTCGCCAACTGTGGGTGTCGTGCCTTTTTTGAGTCTAAGGCATGCATCCCACACCAACTTCCTTTATTACCACGAGTTGCCACTTATTTTTTAAAGGGGAATTAAGAAACTTTTAACGATGAAAACTAAGATAATGCCTAGTTCATCATAACCACGAACATTTCAGGTGCTGGAGCTTAAGTACAAAAGGAGAAGGCCATTTACATGGAAGCACCCCTTTTATCCAATCTGAAAATTGGCCTCAACTCACTTTCTATTTCATGATTTTGGTGGTTAATTGTTCACAAAAATTCATTTTAGATCTAAATCCCTTAACTAACTTGAAACTATGCGGTTAAAGTAAAAATGAATATCATATATTTTAGGTTGAATGAATAAAGTCATATATATATATATATATTAATAAAAAATGATTTTCCGTTAAAAGTGAATTTTTGACAATCCATGACTTTAAACATAAACTAAAATACACAATATTCAAAAAAAATCATAGAAACTTGCATTATTTAAAGAATAATGCAAATAACACACAAATGCCTAAAAGGACAAAGAAACTTACACGGATGCTTACTTTCGTGTCTTACATGCACGCACAAAGTAAATATGACCTAGACATGCAACTAATCATATCAAATATGCACCTAGGCCTGGTTTAACGGTTCTAATATGATTTAATGGCTGAAAGACAAGTAACACATCGAATAATGCAAAACTAACCTACATGATGCTTAAATTGGGCCATACATGCTAATTATATGATTAAAACAAACCTAAAAGCATGTTGTTTTTAATAAAAATGAATAGAGCATGCATGAAGAAGCGAGAAAGTTTAAGAAACCAAAGAACTATATGATAGGAGGATGAGCTAACACCCTAACGTGCTTTGAATACTAAAATAAAAGACTAAAAGACACTAAAATTAAAGAAAAGATGAGAGATTACCTGCTGTTTTGAAGAAATGCAAGAAAAGGCAAGAAAACCTTGTTTTCTTACTTGTAAACCTCCCTCAAGCTTAGGTTGTGATTATAGTTTGTGTTCTTCAAGCCTTACAATGTTTTTAGAAGTTCAGAGTTGCTTGGGGTGTGTTATTTGTGGAGCTAAGGTCAAAAGGAGAGAGGAAGAGGTGTTTTACTCTTAAAAACCTTTGAAAAGCTTCAAATTTCTTAACCCCTTCAAAGAGAGGGGAAGGGGCTCTATTTATAGAGCTGGGGGAAGCCTCTGGAACCCTTCTAGGATTTCATCTCTTCCCCCTCTTCCGTTTCCACAAAAAATACACCGAAATTGAGTTACCAAAAATAACTTTGTGATGCTTCAATGTTCGCACGTACAAACCAAGTGCACACATGTAATGATTGTGCACACATACAAACAATGTGTACACTTACATCTAACACGCGCACATGCATTTTGCCATGGTACACGTGCAATGCCTTCGTGCACAAGTATGTGTCCTATGCTCTTGGCTTGCTTGTGGCATAAGTAAGCCCAAATTGCATTTTTGTTAAAACGGCTCATTGATTTTAGAAAATACGATCAATCAAAGCACAATTGTGCTTTCCAGGGTTAAGAAGTTGGTTTTTGGCTGAAACGGGTCCAAGGATAAAATGGTCATTTTTGTAAAAAGTTGATTTTTGGCCAAAACGGGTTTGTACAATAACTCTAAACAACTTTAAACATTCCAAGGATGAAGTAAGTACCATTTCATCATCGGGAGGCTTGAAAGCACTTGAAGTCTTAGGGTCAGTCAAAATGGGTTGTCTACGATTGCCGATCTTGCTTAGAGCAAGGAACAAATCTACGAGGGTTTCCTAAATCTATCCATGGGGTAGTATGTCAGTAGGGATGCTGTCGATCTCTTGCTTAGAGCAAGGAATCAAACCTATGAAGGTTTTCTATGAAAAACCATCTCAGGGATGGTACGTCAGCAAGAATGCTGTCGATCTCTTGCTTAGAGCAAGGAATAATCTAACACTAATTGTTCCCCCATACACACAAATAAAAAATATACATCATGTGAATAAATAAAAGGCAGAATAAAAAATGATAAAGAAACGCATATTTAATATATCCATAAAACAACGTTTATACAAAGAAAAAGGAAAAATTATATAAGACCTTAAAATTACATCCTAAAAATAAAGAAAAAGAAAAAAAAAGTCTCTCAATAGGTAGCAGGAGGGTTCTCTTTGCCAGCTCCTTCAGCAACTTCTTCACCGGGCTTCTCCAAGGCCTTAGGTTGGGGATAAGGAATGCTCTTCATTATTTCGTACCTTTCTGGAACCTTGGTAGCATGAAGAGCAACCATCCATCCATCCTCAAAGAGAATATTCTCTAATTTGATGAACTACTCCTTATAATTGGTTGTGGCCTCGCTGCATCTCTCCTTCTTCGCATCCTTGACAAGAGAATCAAGGCCTGTCTTGGATGTATCTAAGGCAGCAGAGAGCTGCTGCTTTTCCACTTTCAAGACAGTAATTTTTTCAGCCGAAGACTTCAACATGGCGTCCATCGTCTAAAGCTTCTTCTTTGATTCCACCACTTTGCCCTCCAAAGTAGCCAGCTTGAGCTGCAACTCCTTCACTTTCCCATTCTACTTGTCCTTGGAAGACTTAAGTGTGTTAAAAGTCTTGATCAGCTTCTCATGGCAAGACATGGTCTCATAAGCAAAAAAAGGCCCTACAAGAGAAAAATGTGAAGTTAGCAAAGGATTAGTACCTCCGGTAAATAAATAAATAAATAAATCAAAATAGTGAACACTTACTACCAAGGAAAAGTGCAACGCCTGAGAAAAGATAGTTGTATCCGACTGCTCAGACAATCGAGCAATATCCATAGGAAGAATGAAGCTGCGAATAGTGGCAAAAGCCACCTCGGCACTGCCCATGGCCGTATAAGCATTCGTGAGCTACTAATCTTTCAGTGCAGGTATGAGGATGATTGGGGAAATGGCAGTTGTCACCTTAGGAGCAGAAGAAGATGCAACAACAAAAGCGAGAGAACGGTCATATCAGCTCTTCTTTCGTGACTCTTCTTTCGTACTTTTGAAGATTGATCTACTGGGCACTTGCCAGACTTCTGCCCTGTGGGTTGGGGCAGAGTGCTCCCAGCAGTAGCAGCGGCTGGGAAAGGGAGAGCATCATTGACTACCATGATTGGCGATTGTTAAGGCTGATCAAAAGTAGTGGAGCCAGAGATGGCCTGGGAGGTAGAGGTCGACTCACCCTCACTTTGGCGGCATGATATCAGAAAGAGTAGTCTCAAAACCGGCTGATTCCTCTTGAGGCTATTCTTCTTCGGCCTCTAACTCTTCAATATTCTTCCGAAGATGAGGGAGAACGTAGAAATTGAAGCCACCATCGTCACTAAGAGGAATGTCATTGGTCGTTACTATGGTACTATAGTAAAGGATGTAGGAAAGCAACACGTGAGCAGCCCGACCTTGTCCATGCTATTTGGGAGGACCATTGTACACCCAAACTTGCTAAAGAAGGGGTATGTTGACTTGATCTTCCCAATCTTCCCACTCACTTGGGTGAGAAAGGACTTCTAAGGCTGAAAAAGAGAAACAAGAACATCAGCACTAATCTCATGAAAGGCAAGTTTGTGAGCAAGCAAAAATGAAAATATTAACTTGGTTGACCGATGACCTTAGGGATAGGTCTGACTATGTCGACACTAGGAGGGAATTCACAGTTACCCTCCACTATTATAACCATGTCATTGATGCCTTTACCAGAATCAGGAAGCATTTGACCTAAATGGTGCTTCGCCAATCTAGGCTTGACGTAAAACTCTGTCCTCTCTCTAGCAGTAGGGACGAAGTTGTAGCAACACCTAAACTCTGAAAGCCCTAAGTTTACTCCTAAAATATTGTTCATAGCAATTACTTCCATAACTATCCTAAAAAAGTTGGGGGCAGGTTAAGAAGCATGTACTCCGTCGAAATGAAGTACCTCTTTGAGAAGAGGGCGCAAAGAGAATTGAACTCCTCCCTTGGCAATGTCAATTGGGGGCAGAGGGATCTGCTCCTCTAACGCTTCGACGATGTCGTCTTCATCAGTAGGGAAATGGATGACAATGTCATCAGGGATACTATATATAGTTCTAAACTCTTGAATACTTTCTTCAGAATCAAAAAGTTGTATGAGACGATTCATGATGAATAAAAAACAGAAAGGAGCATTGAAAGTATGAAATTGAAAGAAATCAAAAAGAAGAGGGATGAACTTACCGAAAGAACGAACTAAGGCTTGAAATGGTAGAGAGAGAAAAATACATCTCCTCATCTAATATGTCTGAAGTGAAACGGTGCATAGAAAGACGATATGACGGATGCCGTTATTAATGTAGCAAGCCAAAAAGGACTCATATCACCAACGAAGGGAAAGGTTTGACTCTACATCTAATCGGCTTATCATTTTCGGCAACCGCCCGAGGACGATCACCGAAGGGGATCAATTGTGGAAGGATAAAATGCTGGCCCAAGTCCAAAAGCAATTAGGCAAAATGGCCCAAAGGAAAAGGCCCAGACAGATTACTAAAGGGACCATTAATGACCAACTGGCAGAACAATGGCACGTGATTGAGCACATGAGGAACAAGATCTCTTTCTAGAAGAAGATTTGCAGAATACCAGAGGATCGTCAAATTCATCTTCATCTAATGGTGGAGACATCAAACAACAAATACGGAGACATAGGTTAGGCCTATTAAATGACACAATCGTCTAATCAAGCCTGATTGAATGAACATAGCACTTGGCAAGTTGCCTACTAACATCTGATGCAATCTAAGCCGTCCAAGGAAAGATGATCCAATGATTAAAAATAAAAGCAACATGGCCACTTGCCTGACCAAATCCAAGAATGAACAAAACCCTCGGATAAAACATTTATCCAACGGATAGGATTTTAAGTCAAGAATACTATTAAAGGCAAAGCAGGCGAAGCAAGAAAGACAAAGCAAAGGTAATCCAAGAACCCTTATTTAAATATTGAATTCCTATGGCCAAATAGTATTCTGACTTGACTGTCGGAGGGTCCTCCTGAACACTCTTTGTCGAGGGCGATCACTGACTTTTTTAGTTTCTCTTGGCAGAGTAAAGGAAGGGACACATCATCTCGTTTTCCCTATGGAGAAGAATTCTACCTTCCACAATATATAATCTGATCCTTTCAAAAATTTCCTTTCAATAAATAAGAGTTGTGCATGAATTTGTCAAATTTACTTCAAATGGACAAAAGCAAGAAATTTTTCAAAACCCTAGAAATTAAGAAATTGGTGGAATGTTGAATTGATGCTATTCTTTATGAATCGAGAGTACCAATAAAGAGATTATGATGTATTGAGATACAATTGAAGATAATTGTTTGTGGCAATCAGAAGAGGATTGCATTGTTGTTGTTGTAGAAATTGATTGATGATTTGGAAAATATGCATTGAGCATCTCATTTTATCATCAGGCATTATGCATTGGACAAATTATGATTTTGGTCGTGTTCATATAATGTTCATGATTATTGAAAATTGTTGAATAATAGTGGGTGAATCTAAGTAGTGTATAAAATGATTTGAAATGTTGAATTAAGTTAGCTTGAAGTCCTAGTGAAAGACTGGAAACCCGCATAGAGTAGGTACCACTTTCCTTTCAGCTAGCAACCGGTAAAGTGGCGATGATTTTGGTAGTTCTTTGATAGACTACTGGTAGCTAGGGATTCACCTTGTTTTCTAATTGAAAAAACATTCTTATGAATTATGAAAGTTGAGGAATTGGAAAATTATTTGTTTTTAGAACTGTTTTATCATGAAATGGCATGTGGATTTACATTCATGATCATATGCATATTCAAATGCTTATTTATTAAGTTAAGATTTTCTTTACTAGGCCTAGTGCTCATCTCTTCGTGAAAAACAATTTTTAGGTGTTGATAGATTGTCTCTGCCGAGATGATGGCTTAAGAATTTTGGGTGTGAGAAGCTAGTTTATTTTGTAAAGCCTATGTATTGGGATGAATGCCTTTTTGTTATACAAAGGCAAGTTCCTTAGTATACGTAAGCCCTTCGGGCATTCTCTTTTGAACTTAAACATTTATACTTGAATTTAATGTTTCATATGCTCAATATTCATGTCATGTAGTGAACTTGAATATAGGATGCATGTGACATTTGTAACCCATGGTATTGAATGAATATATTAAGAAAGGGTTTTCTATTGTTTATCTTGTTCCCCATTTCCTTCTTCAATTGTAAATTGTTATTTCACAAGGTTATATGTAGATATTTACTTATTAATCCATGAAAACTATTTTCTCAAATGGATTAGGATTCTTGAGAAATCGGGACATCAAACAATAAAACATGTTCTACTATGGTGTGAACAAGTATAGAGGTTATGGTCTTCAATTATCAAATGATGGAGGATAAACATGATTGTCCCAAGCTCTATAAGCCTTTCTATTTCAATGGTGGCAAATTTGGATGTTCAAAAAAGCAAAGAAGATAGTTTGGTAGGTGACTCCTTTCGTAGTATTACAATCAATGTGGGTGCTTAGAAACAAGTTTATCTTTTCTAATGTGCGACCAAATTGGGAGGAGCTTTTTGATTCAATAATTTTTTGGGTTACTCTTTGGAAAAGATGAAACCCAACCTCAAGGACTGTTTGCTGATGTTTAGGTTCATGGCTGTTTCAACAAGGTCTTTGGTTCCTGCTATTTGAATGTTGTTGATGATCTTGCTGCTATTAATAAGAATGATGATTTGATGTGATTCTTCATAGTTGATCGCACTTGTTGAGATTGTTTTGTAGTTGTTTGGATTGTTATGTTTTTTGTTTTTGTTTTAGTTGGTTTGCCACCAACCTTCGTTGTAATGCTAGCTGATGATAGGGCTTGCTAATCTAATTGGGATTGATTAGCTGCTTTGATACTTTGTGCACTACAAATCTTTCTTTTATTGAGTTTGCCTCAATATTCTTTGTACATTGATTTTCATTAACAAATTGTTTTCTTGGTTGATTTGGGGAGGGGGGGGGAACAAAAAAAAATTATTAAAAAAAATCCTTATACATCATGACATTGAAAGATGAATGTCTTCCTAATTTATGTAACAAGTAGATAATGTAGATCAATAATTTGAGAAAAATTTAAGAAGAGTGTATATAGAAGTTTTGTCCACAAATCTCTCTATCGTTTTATCAAATGAAATAAAAACAATGAATTTGAGATAGAATCTTGTGCCTAGAATTATTATTTTTTTGTTGTATATATGTTCCAGAGAACAATGTAAACCACAAGCAAAAAGTAGGAGAAACAATTAATGTAGAAATTTAGTAACTGTATTAAAGGAGGGAGTGTTGATCAACTTTACATGTATGTTTTATGATATTTTGTTAGCTGAGAATGATTTAGAGTTGATTGTTGCCACTGATTTAGAGTTGATTGTTGCCACTCATAAGAGGTTGTCTTCTACATTTGAGATGAAGAACATGAGTTAGGAAGATTATGTACTAGGAGTTAAGATCTCAAGAGATCGGACTAAGAGACTTCTTACTTTGTCTCAAGAGACTTAAATAAGGAAGACTTTAGTGTAGTTCCGTATGCACTATTTGAGACCTATAGACACTCTAGTTGAGTAAGGTCAAATTCTTAGTACCATATAAAATCCTAAAACAAAGGAAGAAAAGAGGTAGATAGCTAATGTTCCCTGTGCAAGTGTTGTTGGTAGTTTGATGTATGCTATGATGTGTACTCGACCCAACATATGTTTCGCAGTTGGTATGTTAGCTGATATCAAAGTAATCCTAGAGCTACGCATTGGGCTGTAATTAATAGGATATTTTGATATTTGTGAGGGACTGCAGACTTCGCTTTATGCTTCCAACGTGGTTCTTTCAGATTGGTTAGATTTAGTAATGTAGATGGGTCTGCTGATAGAGATAAGCATAAATCAATTTATGGTTACACTTTTATACTTCGAGGAGAAGCAGCATGGTTAAGAGGATTCTTGTAGAGCTTGAGATAACAAGGCATTTGGATGAGGTTACTGTAGTCTATTGTGATAGCATAATTGCAATAGCTTATGGAAGAGATCCCAAATACGATGGTAGAACTAAGCACGTTGATACCCGTTATCACTTTATTCAAGACATCATTGCGGAGGGTTTGGTGGTCCTAAGGCATGTCTCTACTAGTGACATGGTTGCTGATCCATTGACCAAACCCATTGCAAGAGATATTTTTGTGACGACCTTGGCATATGTATTATTTTTATATATTATTTAGTGAGCATAATTACATGATTATATGTTTATTTTGTGCCTATCTGTTTGCTTATGGACTATCTGTTAGAATACCGACTTACAATTCGAAATTGGAAGCCCAAACGGATTCAGAAACCAAAATTGACTAGTTCAATAGGCTAATTGGAATATTTAGAACCTTATGGAAAATTTGATTTGGATCAAAATAATTAGAATAAATCAATTAGAATTGATTTGGATTAACTAAGCCTAAACTAGATTAATTAGCCTAATCTAATCCTTCCATATATATGTGTGTCTTAAACATGTTGAATTCATTTCCTTCTTCAACAAAATTGTGGTTGAGAAATTAGAGACAGAGAGAGCTTCAACTTCTAGAGAGATTGTAGAGAATTGAAGAGGGATTGAAGAGATTTAGCTAGTACAACTTCAATTCAAGCTCTAGGTAAGATTATCACCCATAATTCTTGAAAATAATGCATGTAGAAGTTGAATTTATGAAGCTTGTAGGATCATTTGCATGTAATTGAGAAAAAAAATGCTAGAATCACTTGAATTCTTGTAGGATTGGGTTGAAATTGGACATGCATGCATAATTCTCCATCTTTGAGCTTAATCTTCTACAAATTCATACACGTATGAAGCTTATACATATGAACTTGCAAGATTTTCCATTATTTCATACTTCACATTTCATTTAATCATGGTTTGAAAGGAAAGAAGTGCAAAACGTTACATGCATGGCAAGAACATTGAGTTTTAAGTCTTGTTTTGGAAAATTGAAAGAGATATGGAATATGGTTTCATAATTTTCATGAATTCATGCATTATAAGGAGTTTCTACCTTTTTTTTTTTTTTTTTGGTCAAGTCATGCAAACTTTGAACATAAAAGACATGTTTTTGAACACCAAAGAGCAATCTAGAAAACCCAGAATTTGCCCAGTGCGCTCAAGCGACGAATCCGTGGCTCGAGCGCATTTCGCATGCTCCTTGTATTTTTGCAACATTTGCACTTGGCTTGAGCGACCAAGTGATGGCTTGAGCCTCTTTTGACACCATCCAGTACTTTTGCAGTCAAGCCACACCGCTTGAGGGACCAAAGGTGCGCTCGAGCGAAGACCCTATTTTCATCAATTTTTGACATACAGTCGCATGTGCATATTTTCATCTTAAGCATTAATGAGACATCCTTAGCCATGGAATAACTGAGAAACACACGTAAGAGAATTGAATTAAGATACGCTATTTATTATGAACGTGCACTTCAATCTGTATCTCTATTATGTGTTTTGTATAGGTGGTTATCCGAGGTCCAACACCTATGCTAGCCCACTATGAGTAGTATCTTTGTATAGATATGTTCAAATGTATATTTTGAATTATTACAAGAATCTTATTTTGAAATTCTATTTTGATAAGAATGAATGATTGTCTCATTTAAAAAGTAATTGTGGCATCCTTAGTGAAGCCCTCACTTGGGGAAAACAATACCATGGCCCTTTGCTTGATAAGGCCCTTGCCTGGGGGAAACAATACCAAGGCCCTTTGTTAAATGAGTATAGAGATCTCTGATGTTGACCCAAGTGATCTCTTTGCTTGACCTATATGGTCCCTTTGCTAAGACCCACGTGGTCCCTTTAATATATGCCTTATGGCCCTTTGCTTTGCGCTATTGCATGTACCGCATATGAGTTATGATTTATAGAATTTGTTAAGACAAGTACTTAATTATGATTTGTTTTGAAACTCATGAGATATGATCTGTATTATGCTAGACATCATTTATCTAACCTCTTTATACTAATATTACTCACTGGGCTTAGCTCAACCCCTTCCCCAATATATATGTAAATGAACAAAGGGAGCGTCAAGTCTAGAGCAATCTCGGGAGTCCTCTGTGATGGGGCGTACTTGGAGTCAAGTGAAGCCAAGCTGTGAGATGGTTGATCTTAACCTAATAGCCACTACCACATATAATTCAAGATATGTGCTCAAACAATAATTCAAGATATGTGCTCTAATAATTTTAGAGAATACAAAGATTAGGGAATGATTGTGATATCATCCCCCTTTTATATTAATAAAGATTAATAATTACAAGGAAGCCCTAAGGCATAGAATAATTACAATGGATAAATAACCCAACTAATAACATGTTATTCTAACACTCCCCCTGAAGCTGGTGCGAAGATATCTCTCATACCCAGCTTGCCTAGGATGTCTTGCAATGGCTTACTTCCAACTCCCTTGCTGAGGATATTAGCGTGTTGTTCACCAGACTACACAAATAGAGTACATATTGTGCTACCAGTGAGTTTCTCCTTAATGAAGTGCCGATCAATCTCAACATGCTTTCTCCTGTCATGTTGAACCAGATTGTGAGCGATGTTGATGGTGGCCTTATTATCACAGTATAACCGCATGGAGTCCGTCTGATCAATACCTAGATCACTCAACAATAACTTGATCCATAAGAGCTCACACAACCCTTGTGTCATAGCTCGAAACTCAACTTCTGCACTTAACCTATCAACCACATTCTGTTTCTTACTCCTCCAAGTAACTAGTCAGTGACTGATCCAGCCCAGTCAGCATCTCTATAGGCTTCCACACGAAGATGATCATGTTTTGAAAAATAAAGACCCTTATTAGGAGCAGACTTCAAGTACATCAAAATTCTTATGACAGCCTCGAAGTGAATCTGACGAGGAGCAGGCATAAGCTGGCTAACCCCACTGACAACAATAGCAATATCAGGACGAGAGTGAGATAGGTAGATAAGCTTATCCACTAATCGTTGATAACTGCTCCTCCTTCATCATCCCCCAGTTTCTGATTGGATTTTAGTGGAGTGTCACAGGCTTTGTAGCCAAGCATCCCAGTTTCCTTCAGCAGGTCAAGCACATACTTCCTCTATGAGATAAATATCCCATCCTTAGGAGAGAATACCAAGATTAGGAAATGATTGTGATATCATCCCCCTTTTATATTAATGAAGATTAATAATTACAAGGAAGCCATAAGGCATAGAATAATTACAATGGATAAATAACCCAACTAATAATATACTATTCTAATATGCTCAAACATATAATTCAAGATATGTGCTTATCCACATAAACCTCTACCTCTTTATAAATCGTGTCATGTAACAGTGTGGTAGCGGCTCTCTAGTAAGTAGTTCCGGCATTTTTCAGTCCAAATGGCATGACCCTATAGCAGTATACATATAATTCAAGAACCTACCTCTCCGTAGGGAATATGCTGCTATAGGGTCATGCCATTTGGACTAAAAAATGCTGGAGCTACCTACTAGAGAGCCACTACCACACTATTACATGACATGATTCATAAAGAGGTAGAGGTTTACGTGGATGATATTATTGTCAAGTCCAAGGAAAAAGAGGGCCACAGCGCCGCTCTAGGTACAGACTAAGGTTAAATCTATAGAAGTGCACATTCGGGGTAACAACAAGGAAGATGTTGGGGTTCTTAATCACACAAAGGGGTATAGAAGTGGATCCTTCCAAGATTAAAGGTATTCTAGAAATGCCACCACCAAGGACTGATAAGTAGGTGTGAAGCTTTCTAGGCAAGATGCAGTTCATAAGTCGATTCATTGCAAAGTTAACATTAACATGTGAACCGTTGTTTAAGCTTCTGAAGAAAGGAACTAGGTTCCATTGGGATAAAAGATGCCAATTCACCCTTGAGCAAATCAAGCATTGCCTACAAACTCCACCAGTATTATCACTACCGAAACCTGGGAGACCCTTGATTCTATATTTATCAGTGACAGATTCAACCATAGGATGTATGATGGCACAAGAGTTGGAAACAAAAGCAGAAAAGGCTATCTACTACCTCCATAAAAAGATGTTGAACCACGAGGCCCAGTAAACACCATTAAAGAAAACTTGTCTCGCATTGGTGTGGGCCACTAGAAAGTTGCGGCATTATTTGGTTGCTCATTCAGTGATGTTGGTTTCAAGACTAGACCCCCATTAAATATCTTTTCGAGAAACCAGCATTAACTAGTAGGCTACCAAGTTGGCTGCTACTTGTGGCTGCGTTTGATTTATGGAAATGGGTAATGAATATGGAATATATCTATTGGGTCGGGTTTTAATAAATTAAGAGCATTACTAATCAAGTCAGGTGTAGGGTTTGTTTTCATGGTTTACAAATTTTATTCTCATAGTTTCTTTTCTCTCTATTCTCTTCTTCATTTCAGGTTTCTAAAATTAATACCTCATGCTCGATTTCTTTAATTCCAGAACATAAAATCAAGTATGTTGATTGTTGAAATTCAATGATCAAAAAGTACTCAATTTTTGATTTGTTGGTTTTGAGTTAAACTCTCGATTGTGTTGTGATGAATCGTCTAATTTTCTAAGAAAATGGTCAGAAAAGAAGGGAATTTGAGAACTTATTGTTTAGTTAATGAGGATTTGAGATCTTCTTCTTTGGTTATTGGGAAAATTGAAAGCTTTACTGAACTGATAGTAATGCAATTGTTTCGAGATGAGATGTTGAGTGCAAAAGGTTTCTATTCTATGCTTTTTTTTTTCTTTTTTTTTTCCTCTCAATTTTCTTGGTATCCAAATATGAGCAAGGGTTAGATGTCAGTACATTGAAATTTGTTAGTTTAATTGATGATTTTACAGATTTTAATATATAAAAAACATTTGTGTATGGAAATTTTGATTTATATGTTTTAAATTTTGAAGTCCCTCCCTCTATCTATATGAATGTAAACACACCATATATGTGTTGTCATTCCTTGATTTCTTGATTTCTTGATTTTTTGTCATTACTGTGAATTGCTTGTGTGTATGTTGGTAGTTGTGTTTTCCAAAACTCTGAACTGGATTGGGTGCTCTACCCTTGGAAAAATGTATAATTTGGCATGGCTATGTCATCCTCTTGAACTGTATGAGTTATATGGTTAATTGCACTAATGGTCACCAAAGTAGGCGTAGTTCCCAAAGTTTGTGATCTATTATACTTTAATCTCTATCATCAATGTCGTTCAAATTCAATAACAGCAGAATAGGTATTTTTGAAATTTTACAAGAATCTTTTACAAAACCATAATGACCAAATACTAGAAATTTTACGTATGTTTAAATTAAAACCAACTTGAGTAGTAGATAGAGTACTATTTCTAACCGTGTTAAGTTAATCAACACTGCTAACATTGCACCAACTAGAAGACGAATCTAGAACATTTTATTCTTGTCTTAGAAGACGTATTTCCTATTATAAATTTGTTTTTCAAAATTTATCAAAAGTTTCCTTTCCTAGGATGGATCAATCGTAAATGCATTCATTATACCTATACTTCATATTTCTATAATGCCTCACTCTCTCTCTCTCTCTCTCTCTCTCTCTCTCTCTCTCTCGAGCAAAATCCCTACTTTCTCTCTCTTATAGGGGAACCTATCATTGTTTTTTTTTTTTTTGGGTGTTCTCTTCTTTCTCTCAAGTCTCATCATCAATCTCATCTAGGTAAATCACAAGTTTTGAAATCAATGCATCTATCTGTGTATATATGCAATGATCCGGAATTTTGCCCTTTGCTCGAGCGGGAAAGTTGACGCTCGAGTGGACTTGAGACGTTCTCAGTATTTTTGCAAACAGTCCGAAACTCTGAGAGTTGTGAATTCCCGCTCGAGCGCAGGAGTGGTCGCTTGAGCGGATAGCTTTGTTGGTCCACGCGCTCGAGTATGGAAAGCAATGCTCGAGCATGGAAAGTGAGATTACCCTTGACATTTTTATTAGTGTATTTGGAACCTCCTTATTTTATTTTGGGGTATTAATTGAAGTGGTATCATGATGGTAAAGTAAGAGTGAACTGAGAATTTAATTCGGATAACTTTTCCTATGAACAGCCGTCACTCTTTTGCCCTTTTCTTTTTCCACACTTTGAATTTGGATGTGAGGCTAGAACCATTGGAAAGCTTATTTCCGAGGCTTCGATTTGGACACAAGAACGACCTAGAATGGAGTCCGGATGAGAGAATCATTTATGTGCTCGGCACATAGAAATATCTCTAGTTCAACACAAAAGTCCATATTTGGATGTAATCTTTGCACTCGGCAATATACTACACCCTCACCCGGGGGTTATATAATACCGCAGCCTACACCCTCGTCCGGGGGTTATAATACCATGACTTACACCCTCGCTCGGGGGTTATAATACCACAGCCTACACCCTCGTCCAGGGGTCATAATACCATGGCCTACACCCTCGCCAAGGGGTCATAATACCGTGACCTACGGCCCTTGCCCGAGGGTAACAATACCGTGGCCCATCATTATGATTTTTTTGGAAATCATGTGATATAATTTCGTCCTATGATCGTCATCCTTTATTTAACCTTTTTATACTATATTCCTTCTTGGGTTTTAGCTCACCCCTCCATCCTATGATAGACATATATACATTTACACATACATTCAAGGCATATGTACATTTATACATACATTCAAGAATACATGCATTCATGCAGTCATTCATTCATACATTTTATTCATTTATCCAGAGTGTTCTTTATCAAAAAACTTAACAGCTATTTGAACAGCGTAACTTGGCAGGAAAAACTCTCATTCCTTCTACCGTAGACAATGAAAGTTTTGGAGTAATTATGGGAGCCAGAAAAAAAAATATATCAACTTAGTGGGGTTAACCCAAACAAGGCCTACAATGGGTCCAGCCCAAACAAATATCACACCCCCCATTTATATAAAGGGGGGCATCCCGGAAGAGGATGTATGTGCTTTCTCCCTACACTACACACCAACACTCTTGATTTCTATAGCTTCATTCTTTCAATCAAGTGACTAACTTTATCATCGAAGTGTCTCCGGCCGGCAACCCCGGTTGGGTGGCGCCTACTATGTTCATCTTTGCAGATATATATGGGCAAAGCTCATCTCTTCGTTGGATCTCTACAATCCATGTGAGAGGATTTTTCTGGTCTCACAGTAATGAACAATCTGTCATTTTGTGAATCTGAATAAAAAAAATTTCATTTCTTGTTATGGTGTTAGAGCTAATTTAAGCTCTCCTGAGCAAGGTTTAACAATGGCGAACTCTGCTTCGTTTTCTTCCTTCGGTTATTTACCCTCTAATCTCAAACATCTTGTTTCCAATCTCAATTCACATGCTACAGTAAAATTAAACTTTTCTAATTTTCTTATCTAGAAGAATCAACTTAAAAATGTTTTTCGTGCTATTGATTTTCTTGGCTTTGTGACTGGTTCAACTCTATGTCCAGTTTCTGAGATATTAGATTCAACAGGAAAAGCTAGTCCTAATCCAGAATTTGAAAGATGGAAGTTGATTGATTAGTCGTATCACTATAACTCTTTCTCCATCTGTGCTCACATCTATTTTGCATATGAAGACCTGATCTCAAATCTGATATGCTTTTGAAAAACGTTATATTTCACTTTATCGATCACATATACATCAATTGAAGAACAAACTTCAATAAATTTTCAAGAAAGGACTTCTGATTGAAGAATATCTCAGTCAAATTAATGAGATCTCAAATCAATTGAGTCTTGCTTCATCTGCTATTAATGATGAAGATCTCATCATTCTCACTTTGAATGGACTGCCCGATGAATATGATGCTTTTAAGACAACCATTCACACCAAAGTTGAAGCCATAACAATGGAGGAATTGTCTGCACTCTTGTGTTCATATATTCATATTGAAGGTAAAATCAAGAATGCTTTAGGGAATTGTCTGCACTCTTGTGTTCACATGTTGCTTACTCCTCTACAAATCCTGAATCTGGTACTAGTTCCTTATCTTCTTTTCCTCAGTATTCTGGTAATTGAGGACAAACTTCCTACCGAGGTAGACATCAATTCAGAGGATCTCGAGGTAGATATGGAGGAGGAGGTAAATATCATCACAATCCTAGAGGTAGACAGACCTACTATCTTAGCACTGGTTGTCAAATTTGGGTGATCTAGGCCATAATGCTTTTTGATTGTTGGTTCAGAATGCATCCTAATTACCAACCCCAGTCTTTCTCCTTTAATCAGAATCATCATTTTTTAGTTTCTTCCTCTACCCAATGTCACATCCTTGAGCCTACTCTGTTACTTCTTCTTAGATTTTTTCTTCCAATCCTTCACCAACCACTTCAACCCCTTGGTACATTGATTCGACAGCTACCTCACATTACCAATGACTTAGGAAATCTTCAGATTAGCAACCCTATCAGGGCTCAGACCAAGTCACTATTGGTAATAGAAATAGTGTTCCTATTCATCATGTTGGTAAGGGACTTCTACCAACTTAATTTTCTTTTCAGCTAAATAAGCTACTTCATGTTCCTCATATTGCTTTTAATCTTCTGCCGGTTTATAAATTGACTAAAGATAATAATTGTTTTGTGACTTTTGATGCTAAGTTTTTGTGATTCAAGATAATCAAACTAATCAGGTTTTGCATAAAGAACCAACTATCCATTGTCTTTATCAGTTTGCACCTTACTCTACTATTTCATCTCCACGAGCTCATCTCACACAATCTCAGGCTAATGTTTCTTTGTCCACTTGGCATCACAGATTGGGTCATCTATATGCTTTAAAATTTCAGCATATAGCTAAACATTTACTTGTTTCTTTTAAGGGTGATTGTGACTCCTTTTCATGCACATCTTGTAATGTTTCAAAGGTTCATAGGTTGCCCTTTAAACTTTCCAATACTCTCTCATGCACAATGATGTATGGGGACCTTTCCAACCATCTCTTTCTAGGTTTGAGTACTATCTTTTGTTTGTGGATGATTGTACTAAGTTTACTTGGATTTATTCTTTGCATGTTAAGAGTGAGGTGTTCTATACTTCTCACCAACTCACTTGTCCTTACACACCTGAACAAAATAGTGTTGCCGAGTGAAAGCACCGACATATTACTGAAACTGCCATTGCTTTAATCCATCATTCATCTTTACCTCTTACCTACTAGTTTGAAGCTGTAGCAACTGCTGTCTTTCTCATAAATAGGATGCCTAGGCCCTTTCTTCATCATAAGTCTCCCTTTGAGCTTCTTTATCAATATGTTCTTGATTATACATTTTTCAAAGCTTTTGGATGTCATAGTTTCCCATGGTTAAGACCTTACACTTCAAAGAAACTTCAACCTTGATCCACACCCTATGTTTTCATAGGTTACTATCCATCTGTACAAATTCAGCAGCTTAAAATGCAATTTTTTAGCTCATTCTTTGCATTTTCCTTTTCCTTCTTCATTCCTCTCACCCTAGGTCCGAAAACCCTAGGTTTTTTACCCCAAATACCTTCTATTCCTCTAAGATTTGGCCAAGATCCCTTGTGTAGATGTCCCCCGAACGCCCCGGGAGGAACGAGTCCCCCCTGTTCCATTCGATATTGGGCTTACTACAGTTCAGGACTCTCAAATTGTTACGGTTCTTAATTTGAACCAAAGAGTCCAAATCCGGCAAATCGTTTTGAGAAAACAGATTTTTTGAAAGAAGTGCCAAACATGGACTGCTTTGCCAGATACAGAGTCGCCACCTAAATATTTTATTTTGGGGAAATTTAGGAAACCCTGACTCGTTGCCTAAGGCCATGTGTCCATCATCACCAAAGTTGCCTCGGCTCGGGAACTTGGGTACGATTGGGGAAGGTCACTTCGTGAGCACCCCCGCTCGCCCGATCAAAAATTCGCCTCTACTAATCATGATATCTAGTTTTGAAAACATTATGTGTTCTTATTCCGGTTATTAGCCTAGATTACTATGTGATGCGCACAGCATACAAGTATAGACTGGATCGCCTGAATTGGAACCAAACGTTTCATGTTTGTTTAAAATGGTTTGATGGTGCTACCCGCAAGTAGGCTAAGACGTGGATTTGCCACCCTCGGGTGGGCTTAGAAAAACATGATTTTGCCACTATCTAGTAGGCCTAAAAAAAAACTCACAGTCAACGAATTGTTCCAATCCAAATAACCCAACATTCACCCACAGGCATTCAGGTAGTTATATCACATAAGCAATTAGCCTCATGGTAAGCATGCTATCATGGCAGTCACTCACACGCATGCAAGGATGCTAAAGCATAGAACTTACCGAGTACTCCAAGCCAAAACAGAAGCTAATTAGAAATCCATGCATGATTCTAATTATACAGAAATGCCTAATGCAACACATGTAAAAATGCAACTATAGCAGGCTCGGTTATTATAGACATGGCATATGAAATGCTACAGTTAACATGTATTCAACTTGGAATTGAAAATACAATGCAGTTAGTATGATGCGCCGAGCCCGGTGCATGCAAAACAGATGAATGAATGCAAACATGCTGTCATACTGTATGCTAATTGAAACATGGTCTAATCTAACCATCATAAGCGGGTAAATAAAAGGGAGAAAGACGTGGGGTTGGAAGACATACATCACACACACGCACACTTATTACAGTTGTGCCCTCGCACAGAGGGTCTGAATAAATAATATACAGTCCCAAATAATTACAGTCCAAATATGTACAAAACCCTAATTAATTAACAAATTAAATTAGGAAAGCAATAAATTGGCATGCGAGCCAGGGACTGCCTTAAATCTGCTCCGGATGACGAATGATGCATGCTCGGGTTGCCTTGTGCAAAAATCCACTGCGATGCCCCGGTTTGCCTTTGTTTGCAATTGCTCTTGGAATGCGTGCCAAGCTCCGGAAGGCTCCTGATTTCTGATTTGCTGCAACAGAGAACAACAAAGGGGCATGGCAAAGTATTTTCACATATGTATGCATGACTACTCTTCGGGGAGTGTAGTCCTCGATCCTCGTGCCACCAATCACGCATATCGATGCATGATGGCCGAGGAGTCGAATTGCACGACTCAATATGAAGTGAATGCACATATAAACTAAACTCCATCATGGATAATCCAGAGTGTCGGTGACTGGGAATTGAGACACGTTCCGTCACTCGAAGTACGAAACGTCCCTTGTTTCCCGTGCTCGGGCTAACTCCTATCCCAAGCACAATGCAATATGCATGACATGCATGAATGCATGAATGCAACTAATATACAATCTAGCATGCACAATGCTATGAGATGGCATACACAATGCATGATGTAACAAGGCATACACAATGCTCTAACATACAACCTAGCATACGCAATGCTATGAAATGAAATGGCATACACAATGCACAATGGACTTACACCAACATGAGTGGATCTCAGCCACACTCACATCAGTAGCCATGAGATGAAAAATGAGACTCTCGAAATACGTGCACGCATGCACGCAAACCGAGGACCGATCCTAAGGCACAAATGCCACTCTAACAAGGCATGGCAGGGCACGAAATATGGCATACAAACATGCAAGTTTCAGCACTGAAATGTGATGCAAAATGATCCCAAAACATGGAAACATGGCACCCGATGCATGGAATGAACCCGAAACACGAAACTAGGCATGCGCATTGGCCTATAGCTATACAAAACATGCATTATTTGATCATGAACCATGAAGACAGATGCAATAAAGTCCCAAAAAATGCATATTTCCAGTTTATAACAAGTCCCAAAAATGAATGCAAATAGGGCTAATCTATCATGCAAAAATGGCCCCAAAATAGAGATTAAACACAAAGGGACAGCAGCTGGCCCCAAATGGCAAAGAGCCCTTCAACAAAGTTGAATAGGGGCTCAAAAAAAGGCACTTTACAGTTTACATAAAGCCACGAAAATAATCACAAGTAAGGCCAAACAATCATGCAAGAAAAGGCCTAAAATATGGTTAAAGAGACAAGTGGCAGCTGCTATTCTCAAAAAGAGGTGAGACCTTCAACAATGTTGAAGAGGGGCTCAATACAAGAGGTTTTACAGTTTATGGAAAGATTCAAAACAGCACACGAATAGGCCTAAAGTACTATGCAAAAATTGGCCTAAAAGAGAAATAGAGAAGCAAGTGATAGAAGGAGGCCTCAAACAGAGGAGAGCCCTTCAACAATGTTGATGAGGGGCTCAAAACAAGCTATTTTATAGTTTATGGAAAAGTCCAAAAAAACTCACAAACAGGCCAACAATACTATGCAAAAATAAGGCCTAAAAGAGAGTTAAAGAAGCAAGTGATAGCAGGAGGCCTCAAACAGAGAAAGACCCTTAATCAAACATGAAAACGGGCTAAAAATATGACTATTTACAGTTAGGGTTGGTGCCCAAAAATGCAATAAACTAAGGCTTATTTACAAAGAAAAAAAAGACTAGAAAAGGGAAGAAAGTGACTCACCCTTGTAGACCAATGCTTCAACAACTTTTGAGCCAAGTTTGAGAGTTCTTCACCTCTGGAAAACAGCCTCAAGTTTCTGGAATGGAGGATGGAGGCCTTGTGCTATGAGGTGTAGGGTAAATGGTGTAGGGCTAAGGGTGTTTTGAGGCTTGGAAGAGAGGGAGAGGGAGAGTTGTATGCAATGGCCTTAAACCAATTTTGTAACCCCTCAAAATGCAGCTGAGGGGCTGGTTATATAGGCAAAGGAGGGGAGGAAAAAGGGGGGGAAATGAATTCAAATTTCCCCCCAAAAGGGCACCCCCCCGGATACAGGATCTGGGGGGAAAAAGAGGTCACAACTGGAAGGAACAAGGTGTGGGTGTCATGGCCGGCCAGGTTTTGGGGGTTCAGGTGGCCGGCCGACCAAGGGTCAAACGGGTCAAGCAAAATTACTGTTCGGCCACCTCATATTGGTGGTCTCCCATGTGTGCACAACACAACTATGTGATTGAAACCCAAAAAAAGTGAACCAGGAGAGAGAAAAGACCATTTTTTAGAGGGGGTCAAAAGGGTCAGGAACAATTACTGGTCGGCCACCAAATATTGGTGGCCTCCTAGGTGTGTACATCACAAATATGGGGTCTAGGGTTCAAGAAAGTGGCCCCGAGGTGGTCAACATTGGCTTTCAAGTTAGGAAAACGGGCGTCGGAGAGCGATGAAGAGATAAAACTGGTTTTTTGGAACAATTGCTGGCCTCCCACCCTCCTACAAGCTTCCTAATCATGAAAATAAGGTCTCCACCAAAAATGAACCAAAACAGATGCAAAACGAAGGTTCGGGGACCGAAACGCACGGCCCGAGGCCCCGAAAATGGGCGGTTAAGCACCGGAGGTGGCATTTGACCATGAAGTTGGTCTCTCAGACCACAGTGTCCCCCAAAAGGGAGTAAATAAGATGTGTACCAAAAAACGGAGCAAAAGGAGATGGTTAGGCGGTCCCGAACCGAGGCACACGGCCGTCGGCTCTGAAAAATCGAAAACCGGGCTCCAAACGGGAAAGATGGCCTACGACCACAAAACGTAGCCTACGGCCACTGAGAGTTGATCTTTGAGACCTCTCCCTCCCTTCGAGAAGAGAAAACAAAGAAAACAGAGCCTGGTTCGCAAACCGAGGCAAGGCACGAAAGAGTCCGAAAGTCCGGAGACAAGGCTCGCAGCCGAGACTCTGAAACTTCTGAACGAGCACGATATGCAATATCACCGAGCGCTCAACTGGTGACGTCTGAGTCTTAAGATCGGTCAAAAATGGGGTGTCTACAGTTGCCCCTCTTTGACAGAACTCGGAAGTCAAGAAGTGACAGGAGTGAATGTCAAAGCCCAGAGACGACCCATTTTTGACAAGGCCGAAGACTTGGACAAACAAACAAAATATAGATAAATAAATGGTTGTGCCCGCAAGCTGCCTACGTATCCTTTTGCAAGGAATCAAACCAACGTAGTTCAGGGGTAGGATAAAATGATATGCAGAAATATTTTGATAATTGGACGTATACGCCACGCGAAGCCGGTTTGAAGATGGGACTTATACGCTACGCGAAGCCGGTTTGAAATTTGGACTTATGCAATGCACTGTAATGTAATAACTGAAATGCAATGTAATAGCTAGGAAATGAAGGTACCTCACAGGGGCAATTGGAAATGACTTACCTCATGCTGCTGGGGATCTCCCGCTTCTTCTCAGTTGAACCACAGGTACTACTTTTCTCCCTGACTATGGTTGCAGCTTTCCCTATTCTCCAACAGGGTGACAAACTAGGTCGGATCAGTATCCAGAATTGAGGTGCATACAGATGCTATCTCAATCTATGGGGCTGCCATACAGATTTCAAGCCGAGGATATACCCCTGGGTAGTTAAACCAGACTTTAGTCTCGGAAATCTCGAACCTTTGCGTTCTAAGCATAAGCCATTCGAACTCTAGTTTCCACCGTCTCAGTTGGTCTCCTAGGAACTCACCGCAAACACAGGCAGGTGGCTATACCAGACCACCAGAAGTCGTTCGGGCATGACAAACACCAAAGGAATTGCGCCTTTAGAGGATTTAAGGTCTCCCAAACCGAAAAGTGCACAAAATGGTGCGAATAAATGCAAGTGCGATGCGCAAAACAACACGAATAATGATGCAGGATTTAAGGTCTCCTTAGACCGAAGAATGCATAAGACAGTGCAAATGATGCAAAAATACAATGTGCACAAGATAGTGCGATGCAGAGTGAATGCACAAAACAGTGCTAAACAGATGCACAAAATAGTGCGATGCTAAAGGTGTATAAAACAGTACGAGTAGGATGAATGCACAAAACAGTGCGATACAGATAAGGTGCGCAAGATAGCGCGATGCAATGCATGCACAATGCAAGTAATGGTCATGGCGCAAGATAGCGCGATGCAATACACTAACAAGTACAGGTGAAATGCGCAAGATAGCACGATAAAATGCATGCACAATGCAAGTAATGTGCACAAAATAGTGCGATGTGCAAAATAGCACGAGTGAAATGTAATGCACTAACAAGTGCAGGTGGGACGCGCAAGATAGCGCGAATGATACAATGCACAAAATAGTGCGATACGCTAAGTAGCGCGATTGATTTGAAATGCACAAGATAGTGCGAATGATAAACTGCACAAAACAGTGCCATTGAGGTGCGCAAAATAGCGCGAATGTAAACTACACAAAACAGTGCGATTGAGGTGCACAAAATAGCGCGAATGATAAACTGCACAGAACAGTGCGATACGCTAAACAACGCGAGTGATTAGAAATGCACAAAACAGTACGATACGCTAAACAACGCAAGTGATTAGAAATGCACAAGACAGTGCGATACGCTAAACAGCGTGAGTGATTTGAAATGCACAAAACAGTGCGATACGCTAAACAGCGCGAGTGATTAGAAATGCACAAGACAGTGCGATACGCTAAACAGCATGAGTGATTTGAAATGCACAAAAATAGTGCGATACGCTAAACAGCGCGAGTGATTAGAAATGCACAAGACAGTGCGATACGCTAAACAGCGCGAGTGATCAGAAATGCACAAAACAGTGCGATACGCTAAACAGTGCGAGTGATTTGAAATGCACAAAACAGTGCAATACGCTAAACAGCACGAGTGATTTGAAATGCACAAGACAGTGCGATACGCTAAACAACGCGAGTGATTAGAAATGCACAAAACAGTGCGATACGCTAAACAACGCGATACGCTAAATAGCGTGAGTGATTAGAAATGCACAAAATAGTGCGATACGCTAAACAGCATGAGTGATTTGAAATGCACAAGATAGTGCGAGTGAAATACAGCCACAAGATGCACAAGACAGTGCAAGTGAGATACAAAGTGTAAGTGCACAAGACAGTGCGAGTGAGATAAAATGCACAAGAACGTGCGATAAAATGCATCTTCTATGCAAGTATGGGGTATTTTCCATGCAAAAGATACAGGCATTTTCTATGCAAGTATGGAAGCACATTCTATGCAATATTGAAAGCAAGCATATTATATGCATGAAACAAGCAAAGCATATTCTATGTGGAATCAAAAGCAAGCATATTCTATGCATAAATCATAACGATACGCGGCATGCATGCGACAACAGTGTATATGAAAGTTCACATTCTACGCAATAGAGGAGCATCAAATATGTACTCTTGTGCCTCTAATTTGCCCCTTAGAGGGCTTCGCAACTTACTCAGCTCAAAAAGGGCACACCATGTTCATATTGGCGAGAGATAACATCTGCATGTGAAACCCTCAGGTGCTGCTTGGACTGCCATTCTGACTTGAAGCAGGCTTACACTTGGGGTCGAGATACACTCATACTCCAGAGAAACAGCGAGGCCTGAGAAGGTGCACATGGAATGCAGTCTCGGATTTTGCTAAAGTTAAAACATGCTAAGATACTCCAAATTTTTCCTCTTTTCTTTTGCTTTGCAGTCTGGAACCTAAATAGCTTCAGATAGGTCCTTGTTTTACTATTCTGACATGACCTGGGCTGAACCCTGCGGCTTTATGAAAGAACTGATCCTTTTTTTCACAAATGTAGAGAACGGCACGGCACTCTGAGCACAAAACGATTTTTAAAATTGAAATGAGAAAAAGGGTTCTCAACCGGGTATTGAGCCTACAACTGACCATAGCCAAAACGACTCAACAATGGAAAACAAAGGTAGAACGACCTAAACACAACTCAACAAAGGAAAAACAAGGTAAAATGACCTAAACACATTTGTTGACACTCAAACGACTTAAAACAAGAAACGAGACAAACAAAACGCACAAACACAACACTCAGCTGTGTTACAAAGGTGAGAGACCTCTCGGTGCACGAGGAGCCAGTTTCTCCAGGTATTGTTTCCCACCCTTTCTCATTTGTGATTCTCGCATCACTCTGCCCTCAAGCTCCGTTTTTTTCTGAAAAAGCCCTTTCCTCACTTTTTCTCTCAGCTCACACCTCTTTATTCTTCAATCTCTCATTTTAAATCCCTCCCCTAGGTGGTTGATGGATAAACAGAAAGTTGTGGGCTCTTGCCCCTAGCATTCCGCTAGATTCTTCTTCTTCTGCACGCGGCTAGTGAGTTTCTCCCACAGAGGGGCTGTGCTACAACTGGGTGTGTAGCAAATCTGCAGCTGACATCGGTTGACGATGCCCTGCTGGGGAGTTTGGACTTGATCAGATCTATCTAGATGAGGGAGTGGAATATCTTGATCCATTCCAGTTCGTGCTTCGCACTTGGCTTGATACCTCGTTGCTCGGAGGGTGAGAGAGCTTTCAGCCTTTTTGCTGTTAACTTCAGTTGTGCCCTTTTCTGGCAGGTAGAGTGCCCTTCTTGGCAAGTATTGTGGCAATGGGGAAAAGACAGAACACCTGACTCAACTGTGCCCCTAGTTCATCATTTCGACCATTTTTTGTTTTTGGCTTTCTACTAAGACAATTTTGACCAAAATGAGAGTTCGATTAACATGCTTTTTCAATTTTCTGATTTAAAATCATGCAAGTCAGGTTATGAGCACTGAAAATTTTCCTTTTTTGGGTCCAAGAAATGGTCCAGTTTTGGAAAAATGGAATAATTTTTGAGAGAAAATTAGTCAACCTCATTAAAAATTCTCAAACACTATTTTTGCAAACGGCCACTGCTCAACGAGCACGGAACCCGCTCTTGAGATGCACAACTTCAGATCCGAAGGAAAATTGCCCCGTGCTTGAAGAGAGCTTCCTGGCAACAGAAAGTTGCCCCTTGTTTGAACGGCACCGCAGCGTATTGAATGGAAACGGAAAGTTGCCCCTTGTTTGGATAGCACCGCGACGCATTGTAGTCAGTCCCCAGAATGACGAACACAACCAAATTTTCAGATTCAGAGAAAGCAAAGATGATCAAAACCATTACATGGACACAGTGTTTTACGACTGGACTTCAGAATGAAGTTGCCTATGTATCCCAAAGATGGGAATCAAGCCTCACGTAGTTCGGGGTTATGGTACACTCGGGTATTAACCTCTCCTTTTGTGCTCTAACTTTTGCCAAGGCCGCCCTTTGCGGGTTTTCAACCTTGCGAGCTATGTTTTTCTTCTTTTCAATTTTTGTGTTCTTTTCTTTTCTTTTTATTTCTTTTTTGATTTTCTTTTTTTTTGTTCTTTTCTTTGCATTTTCTTTTTTGTTCTTTTGTTCTTTTCTCTTTTTTTGTTCTTTTTCTTCTTTTCTTGCTCTAACTTTTGCCTGGGCCGCCCTTCCGGGTTTTCGGCCCGGCGAGCCTCTCAATGGTTAAAAGTATAGCTTTGTCCATGTCAAATGATTTTGAGATCCCGAAGTCATCTGAATCCAGGAGAATGGCTGTTGTTCGCTGACGATGCAAGAGTCCATCCAATGGAGGGTGAATTTGCCCCTAGTGTTTGTGGATAGGAACTCGGCTGTCCTTCAACAATGTCTTCTTCTTTCCTCCCTTCTGGGGTTTGGCATTCTTGCCGATCTTCATCTTGGTCTCTTCGAGCACATTTGAAATTCTTGCCCTTAGTTTGAGGGGTGTTCCTGATCTAACTTCGCA
Organism: Camellia sinensis; assembly: GCF_055761805.1. Classification (NCBI taxonomy): domain Eukaryota; kingdom Viridiplantae; phylum Streptophyta; class Magnoliopsida; order Ericales; family Theaceae; genus Camellia; species Camellia sinensis. The sequence goes on along the minus strand of NC_138969.1, from coordinate 113,943,681 downwards.
AGCTTCTTGATCTGACTTTGTTGCCGCTAATTCACGGGCTACTTTGGATCCGGCCACACAGGCCTTACATTGTAGTTGACCTTTGAACTTTCTGAGTTCTAGTCCAAGGTTTGAAAATGAGGAGTCGAGTCTCGAGGCTGAGAGCGATCCTAAGCTGCACAATCTCAAGAGCGATTCTACACAGGTCTTCGCAGGACCGCGTAAAACATTTTTTTTTTTTTTGAAATCTTTTAAGAAAACGACTAATCGCTCACGCTGAAGACGGTGTGGGACCAATCTGGATCAAGCCAGGATCCTTCTCAGTATTCACGTTAACAAACATGATTTCATTCATTAAGGGCTTAGCATGCCTCTCTTTTCCTCAATTGATCAAATTTTTGCAAATCCGAGGAATTCCTTCCCCTTTGTTTTCATCACAATGTTCAAATGGTTTTGAGAAACTTAGGTAAATGCAATGATTTCGAGGCACAGAAGAGCAGGTGGAAAGCACTGCCATTTCATTCAGAACTTCTGGCACAACTGGCACAAGGCAGAAGCGAACACAAGAATGTGAAAATCACTGCTGTTCATTCAAATCTGTTGGCATTACTGGCTCCAAGACAGAAACAGACTCAAAAGAAAGCAAAAAGACAAACAAAAAACAAAACAGTGATGCCCGACGTAACACCCCCGGAATCACCTGACTCTAACAAAACAGGACTGACTCGGTACAATAAGACAGACCCGACTGACTCAGTATGAAAGGACTGACTCAAAACAAAGAGATAGACTCAAAACAACACAACAAGACTGACCCAATACCCAAGTCAGAATGTACAAAACTAGCATTCACAAATGCTCAAAACAGTGCGTGCCATACGCCACATCTGGAGTAAACTGAGTGCCGCCCGCAGGTGGTTCATCCCTTGATCACATAACATTATCCCCCCAAATTCACTGATCCAGTGCCGATAGACTTTGCTGAGCTCGGCGGGAGGATGGCCCCATTGTCAAATAGATCATGTACTTCATGGCGAAGACAGAAGCAGTCGTCGGTAGTATGGCCAGTTTGTTGATGGTACGCGCAGTACTGGGTAGCATCATGTGTAGCCGGAAGAGGGTTCGGGAGAGGCCAAGGCTCAAGGTGTTTGAGATGGCCTTGTCCAACAAGGACTTGGAGAGCTTTAGACAAAGGCATATAGAGGGCATGGAAGACCCTCTAACCTCGGGGTTGGTACTTCAAGGCTTGTGGATTTTTATTGGGCACACCAGCAAAGGGATTGGCAGGTGCTGGCCTGGTTTGCCGATCTCTTCCGAGTGGAGGATTAGAGATAACAGGATCGTCTCTGGTATGACAGCCCTTCTCCCGATGTTCCCTTTGATTCAGACTGCCCCCAACTTGAGTAGCGAAAGTGTCATCCACAGCTTTTGCAACAACTACGACGACTTGCTCTTTGTTCAGTCCCTCGGCTTTCAAAGCCTTAACAGCGAACAGGAGATGTTCATGGGTATCCATGCCCGCCCCTACCTTGTTCTTTCCACTCGCCTCCACTTTGCCAAGGGATTGGCCTTCCTCATATGCAGCCCGTCCCAAGATCGGGGAGCCTTTTGACATGAAGTTCCCGGTATGCGGTATGGTCGATGATGGAGCCAATGTCCCGGAGGCCAGATCTGTCACGGTTCTTTGAAGATCTTTAATCATTCCCATCAACTTAGAAGTAGTGGGTTCACGGGTTTGAGATGGTTGAGCTTCAGGTGCACCCATCATGCATAAGTCCATGCTTTCTGGGATAAACACCTCAGGCTTGGGTAGATGGGCCGGGGTGATGTATATGCTGGGGTCATTGGTGGATGGCAGTATATGGATGAGATTGAGGTAGGCAGGAGATGTTTGGTCATTGGGGTCTGAAGGTGGAGCTATCGTCTGATTGTCGATGAGATTTTGGATCTCATGACGAAGGCGGTAGCAACGGTCGGTGCCATGACCGCGCTGCTGATGGTACATACAATACTTTGAGGGATTATGTCTGGCTGGGAGTGGGTCAGGAAGAGTTTAAGGATCGAGGGGTTTGAGATGCCCTCTTTCCATCAAGGCTTTTAGTGCGCTAGTCAGGCTCATATAGAGGGGGGTGAAAGTTCTACCCTGAGCTCGGGCTGGGCCAGCTGTTTGTAGGCTTGGTTTGGCAAAAGGGTCGGCTGTGGCGACTATATTGATTTCGGTGGGTTTGGGAATAGCGCTACTACCAACGTTGGTACTCCCTGAAATCACCCTCCTTGTCGGTTCACTTGTTCTGGGAATGATCCCACTGTTGAACGCATTATCGATCTGGACCCCCAGTTCGTGCAAACTTTTGAAAGTGTATAGCGGAGCGACTATCAACTTTTGCGACATATCATGCTCGAGGTTTCGCACCATCATCTGCACTTGATCCCTCTCAGAAGGGCGACGATCTATCATCTGTGCTACCTTTGCTCTCCACCTTGTAACAAATTCCACAAAAGGCTCTGCTGGGTTCTGGCGGGTTGCTTCAAGTTCTTGGATGGTCATTTCAACTTAGGTATTGTAGGAATACTGATCGACGAAGGCCTCAGCCAATTATTCCCAATTTTGCTTCACTTTGTCCTCCAACTTAGCGTACCAAGTGGCTGCTACACCCGACAGGGTTCTTCCATACAGAGAGAGTTTTTGTGGCCTAGTCAGACCCATCAGCTTTAGGACATCCAAGAAAAGTCGGATATGTACCATTGGATCCCCAGACCCGTCGAAACGGTCAATATATGACATTTTGAATCTGTCTGGGAGCCGTATGGCAGACTCGGTGTACCCATCCTCAATGTCGGGAATGGAGTTAAGGCCCTGTGCCTTTTTGAACTACTTCTCAAGGTTCGCAATTTTCACTGCGGTCGGATTGAACTCATCAACATGAAAGGGTTGAGTTCTCTCATTAGGCTGCACCAGGGGTCTGAGCACCTGAGCTTTAGTCAACCTTTCTCGAGGATCTAGACACTACAAATCTTCAACTGGCGGTAGTGGGTCAAAGTTTGGCTGGGGTCCTAAAGCTGGATGTGAAGCAAATGCCCTAGATGGGCACTGCGTTTCAATACTGGTCTCAGCCTGCATGGCAGTTCCCTGATTTAACGCTGCCATCACGGCCACAAATTCTTCCGAACCCTCTGCCATCACAGGTCTACTGATGATGTGACTGGTGACTGTCGGATCAGATGAACCAATGAGCCCTGTCTAGCCCTTCTTTGCCTTGCCTTAGCGAAAGAACACTGGTTGCCCTTGAATTGAATCTCTGACCTAACAAAGTCTATCAGCACTAGTTCAATGTACACGGGGGATATCGGAGCCTTCTGAAGCTATGGTTCCCAGACTACCTAGGAAAAGAGAAAACATGCAGCATCTCAGCCTAACTTCACCAAAACAGATACGAGCATAGTAGGATGACTGTGCCCTCTACTGAATTCTGCCCCCAAAATTCTGCCTCAAATCTGATACCCTTGGGTAAAACTGATTCCCAAAATACTGAATTGGTGCCTGCAGGCCTGATGACCAGACTTGTAAACTGATACATGCATTCCTGTAGAGATGCACTCTAACAGCACATAATAGATAAGTGAGAGCCAAAACACCCCTATGTTGCGGTAGGGTTTCCCTGTCCTATTTTGTCAGGAGCTAGGGTTTCACTACGCACGCAGCGGCTTCAAACATCCTATCGGGTAAGCAACCTGTCCTAGCTTGGAATGGTCACTATGGATTCCGAATATGCACTAGTTCGAATGGTCAAAGGATGCCCCGGTAAAACCGGGGTTTGTGTTCCCATACTGGCAGAGCCCATAACCAGTCAGCCTTATGGTCATGCCTTGACAAGACAAGCCTCGGGCAAACCGTTCAGGAATAGCAGATGGCAAACACGGTGTCCTAGGCACACCATTGCAAATGTAATGCAAAGAGACACACAAGTGTAGTCAAAACAAGATATCATGAGTTCCAGTTAAGTTCTCTAAATCCCCAGCGGAATCGCCAGAAACTGTAGACGTCCCCTGAACGCCCCGGGAGGAACGAGTCCCCCCGTTCCGTTCGATATTGGGCTCACTACAGTTCAAGACTCTCAAATTGTTACAGTTCTTAATCTGAACCAAAGAGTCCAAATCCGGCAAATCGTTTTGAGAAAATAGATTTTTTGAAAGAAGTGCCAAACATGGACTGCTTTGCCAGATACAGAGTCGCCACCTAAATATTTTATTTTGGAGAAATTTAGGAAACCCTGACTCGTTGCCTAAGGCCACGTGTCCGTCATCACCAAAGTTGCCTCGGCTCGGGAACTTGGGTACGATTGGGGAAGGTCACTTCGTGAGCACCCCCACTCGGCCGATCAAAGATCGGCCTCTACTAATCATGATATCTAGTTTTGAAAACATTATGTGTTCTTATTCCGGTTATTAGCCTAGATTACTATGTGATGCGCACAGCATACAAGTATAGACTGGATTGCCTGAATTGGAACCAAACGTTTCATGTTTGTTTAAAATGGTTTGATGGTGCTACCCATAAGTAGGCTAAGATGTGGATTTGCCACCCTCGGGTGGGCTTAGAAAAACATGATTTTGCCACTATCTAGTGGGCTTCAAAAAAAAACTCACAGTCAACGAATTGTTCCAATCCAAATAACCCAACCTTCACCCACAGGCATTCAGGCAGTTATATCACATAAGCAATTAGCCTCATGGTAAGCATGCTATCATGGCAGTCACTCACACACATGCAAGGATGCTAAAGCATAGAACTTACCGAGTACTCCAAGCCAAAACAGAAGCTAATTAGAAATCCATGCATGATCCTAATTATACAGAAATGCCTAATGCAACACATGCAAAAATGCAACTATAGCAGGCTCGGTTATTCTAGACATGGCATATGAAATGCTACAGCTAATATGTATTCAACTTGGAATTGAAAATACAATGCAGTTAGTATGATGCGCCGAGCCCGGTGCATGCAAAACAGATGAATGAATGCAAACATGTTGTCATACTGTATGCTAATTGAAACATGCCCTAATCTAACCATCATAAGCGGGTAAATAAAAGGGAGAAAGACGTGGGGTTGGAAGACATACATCACACACACGCACACTTATTACAGTTGTGCCCTCGCGCAGAGGGTCCGAATAAATAATATACAGTCCCAAATAATTACAGTCCAAATATGTACAAAACCCTAATTAATTAACAAATTAAATTATGAAAGCAATAAATTGGCATGCGAGCCAGGGACAGCCTTAAATCTGCTCCGGATGACGAATGATGCATGCTCGGGTTGCCTTGTGCAAAAATCCACTGCGATGCCCCGGTTTGCCTTTGTTTCCAATTGTTCTTGGAATGCGTGCCAAGCTCCAGAAGGCTGCTGATTTCTAATTTGCTGCAACAGAGAACAACAAAGGGGCATGGCAATGTATTTTCACATATGTATGCATGACTACTCTTCGGGGAGTGTAGTCCTCGATCCTCGTGTCACCAATCATGCATATCGATGCATGGTGGCCGAGGAGTCGAATTGCACGACTCAATATGAAATGAATGCACATATAAACACAACAAGACCTAAACTCCATCATGGATAATCCGGAGTGTCGGTGACTGGGAATTGAGATACGTTCCATCAGTCGAAGTACGAAACGTCCCTCATTTCCCGTGCTTGGGCTAACTCCTATCCCAAGCACAATGCAATATGTATGACATGCATGAATGCAACTAATATACAATCTAGCATGCACAATGCTATGAGATGGCATACACAATGCACGATGTAACAAGGCATACACAATGCTCTAACATACAACCTAGCATACGCAATGCTATGAAATGAAATGGCATACACAATGCACAATGGACTTACACCAACATGAGTGGATCTTAGCCACACTCACATCAGTAGCCATGAGATGAAAAATGAGACTCTCGAAATACGTGCACGCATGCACGCAAACCGAGGACCGATCCTAAGGCACAAATGGCATACAAACATGCAAGTTTCAGCACTGAAATGTGATGCAAAATGATCCCAAAACATGGAAACATGGCACCCGATGCATGGAATGAACCCGAAACACGAAACTAGGCATGCGCATTGGCCTATAGCTATACAAAACATGCATTATTTGATCATGAACCATGAAGACAGATGCAAGAAAGTCCCAAAAAATGCATATTTCCAGTTTATAACAAGTCCCAAAAATGAATGTAAATAGGGCCAATCTATCATGCAAAAATGGCCCCAAAATAGAGATTAAACACAAAGGGACAGAAGCTGGCCCCAAATGGAAAAGAGCCCTTCAACAAAGTTGAAGAGGGGCTCAAAACAAGGCACTTTACAGTTTACATCAAGCCACGAAAACAATCAAATTTAAGGCCAAACTATCATGCAAGAAAAGGCCTAAAATAGGGATAAAGAGACAAGTGGCAGCTTCTGTGCTCAAAAAGAGGTGAGCCCTTCAACAATGTTGAAGAGGGGCTCAATACAAGAGGTTTTACAGTTTATGGAAAGATTCAAAACAGCTCACGAATAGGCCTAAAGTACTATGCAAAAATTGGCCTAAAAGAGAGATAGAGAAGCAAGTGATAGAAGGAGGCCTCAAACAGAGGATATCCCTTCAAAAATGTTGAAGAGGGGCTCAAAAAAATCTATTTTATAGTTTATGGAAAAGTCCAAAACAACTCACAAACAGGCCAAAAATACTATGCAAAAATAAGGCCTAAAAGAGAGTTAAAGAAGCAAGTGATAGCAGGAGGCCTCAAACAGAGAAAGACCCTTAATCAAACATGAAAAGGGGATGAAAATATGACTATTTACAGTTAGGGTCGGAGCCCAAAAATGCAAAAACTAAGGCTTATATACAAAGCAAAAAAAGCCTAGAAAAGGGAAGAAAGTGACTCACCCTTGTAGACCAATGCTTCAACAACTTTTGAGCCAAGTTTTGGAGTTCTTCACCTCTGGAAAACAGCCTCAAGTTGCTGGAATGGAGGATGGAGGCCTTGTGCTATGAGGTGTAGGGTAAATGGTGTAGGGCTAAGGGTGTTTTGAGGCTTGGAAAAGAGTGAGAGGAAGAGTTGTATGCAATGGCCTTAAACCAATTTTGTAACCCCTCAAAATGCAGCTGAGGGGCTGGTTATATAGGCAAAGGAGGGGAGGAAAAAGGGGGGGAAATGAATCCAAATTTCCCCCCAAAAGGGCACCCCCCCGGATACAGGATCTGGAGGGAAAAAGAGGTCACAGCTGGAAGGAACAGGGTGTGGGGGTCATGGCCGGCCAGGTTTTGGGGGTTCAGGTGGTCGGCCGACCACCTCCCATGGCCGGCCGACCAAGGGTCAAAGTGGTCAAGCAAAATTACTGGTCGGCCACCTCATATTGGTGGTCTCCCATGTGTGCACAACACAACTATGTGATTGAAACCCAAAAAAAGTGAACCAGGAGAGAGAAAAGACCATTTTTTAGAGGGGGTCAAAAGGGTTAGGAACAATTACTGGTCGGCCACCAAATATTGGTGGCCTCCTAGGTGTGTACATCACAAATATGGGGTCTAGGGTTCAAGAAAGTGGCCCCGGGGTGGTCAACATTGGCTTTCAAGTGAGGAAAACAGGCGTCGGAGAGCGATGAAGAGATAAAACTGGTTTTTTGGAACAATTGCTGGCCTCCCACCCTCCTACAAGCTTCCTAATCATGAAAATAAGGTCTCCACCAAAAATGAACCAAAACGGATGCAAAACGAAGGTTCGGGGACCGAAACGCACGGCCCGAGGCCCCGAAAATGGGCTGTTAAGCACCAGAGGTGGCGTTTGACCACGAAGTTGGTCTCTCAGACCACAGTGTCCCCCAAAAGGGAGTAAATAAGATGTGTACCAAAAATCGGAGCAAACGGAGATGGTTAGGCGGTCCCGAACCGAGGCACACGGTCGTCGGCTCCGAAAAATCGGAAATCGGGCCCCAAACGGGAAAGATGGCCTATGACCACAAAATGTAGCCTATGGCCACTGAGAGATGATCTTTGAGACCTCTTCCTCCCTTCGGGAAGAGAAAACAGAGAAAACAGAGCCTGGTTCGCAAACCGAGGCAAGGCACGAAAGAGTCCGGAAGTCCGGAGACAAGGCTCGCAGCCGAGACTCTGAAACTTCTGAACGAGCACGATATGCAATATCACCGAGCGCTCAACTGGTGACGTTTGAGTCTTAAGGTCGGTCAAAAATGTGGTGTCTACACCTTGCCAAAAAGTGAAGAAGGCTTGAAGCTCAACATTTTCTACCGATTGAAATTCGGATTTGTGAAGGAATGTCATCAAAGCTTTGCTTTTTGCTTGATTCTTGAGGTAGGGGTCCTAGTTCTTCTTCAATACTTGCATCAATAGATAGATTTGTGGTATCTTGATTATATAAATACAAAATCTCCATTTTTAAGCATATAGTGTTACATCATGGAATTTAGTGGTTTAGGGTTTGAAATGTTAGGAGTTTAATTGTTGGGTTAATATGGTGGATTATGAACCTTAGGTGTGTAATCAAGGGAAAAATTAGAATTAAAAGTAGTGGTGAGAGAAGTTTTAATTTTTCTTGAAAGTCTTGATTTTTCTTGAAAACCCTAGGTTGATTTATGATGATAATTAATGATTTTGCCCAAATTGAAAGTAGAATCATGAAATTGAAAGATTGAATTGCATACATACAAGTTTAATTAGACTTTGGATGTGTTTGAAAATTATGTTAAAAATTAGCGATTGAACCTTTGTTATGGATATTGTAAATTATGCTATAATGTGAAATGAAGATTAGGGAAATGATTTATTAATGATATGGATGACATGAGCCTTGGGGTGAAATGATGAAATAAAGGTTGAAAAGTTCACCTTGAATTATGTTGAATAGTGTTGATTATGTTGAATTGTGTTTGGATCATGTTGAATTGTTTTGAGTTAAGTAGTGTTGGGTGTGTTGAGTTTGAGTTGTGTTGTGTTGGGTCATGTTGAGTTTGAGATGAGTTGTGTTGGGTGGTGTTGTGTTGGTACTCGCAGGGGGAGTTGAAAGACGATACGGAATTTGTGATAAGATGGTGAAGTGAAGATTTAAGAATTTTATTGTGTAATTAGAAAGTGATTTTATACCTCAAAACTAAAAGTCCAACTTTATATTTAACTCTAGTTATGAAGTTTTATTTTAGAAAATGGGGATACTTCAATCAACATTAAATTTATGAAATTAAGTCTATGTTGGGTTAAGATTAGTGTAAATAATGATAAATAGGAGATTGTGAAATATGACGATGTTATATGAAGGAGTTGTATCAAAGAAATTAAATGTTGGAGATTTAATTTATAACCGTGGGTAGTAATTGATAAGCAATGTGTTTTAAAAATTGAATTTAAGACTTGATAATAATATGGAAAAGTAAAGAAATAGTTTGAACCCAAGAATTGTGAACACTTTAAAGATGAATCTTTGCCTCTATGGATGTGTTGTTATATTTTTGTGTGACAAAACTATGAATAATTTAATGGATAATAAAAAAAGGTCGTGGAACAAATTTGTACCTGTTATGTGAATGAAATTTTAATATATGGTGGATGTATATTGAATTAATGTGTTATGGAAATAATGGAAGATGTGTTGGCATTGTCCACTAATTGTAATGATGGATTGTGATGTTATCTTAGGGTCCGTTTCCTGTCGTATTTTGAGCCAGCAAAGCGTAGCGCTTGAGATAGGTTCTGCCTTCCTTCCGGAGTAGCGCCCGGTAAAGCATATGATATATTGAAGCGTGAGGTTCCGCATTCCTTCCGGCTTGTGACTGGTAAAGCGTGAGGTTCCACATTCCTTCCGACTTGTGGCCGGTAAAGCGCGTGACTCATGGGGATGACTTGTTATTGGATCCGGTGTTTGATGTGAAATTAATTGAAAGAATGGAAAATGAAATGGTAATTGGATTAGGGATTGGTGTTGATACACTCAATGGATTTCTTGTGATTATAATGGAAGATTATGGGTTTTGTTTTGTAAATAATAGAGAAATTGAATTAAAAAGGGATTGTTATTCTTGTGTTATGCTTGTATTCTATTTGGTAATGCAAACGTTAATGTGAGGTAATTGTTAGGCAAGTTGGAGTTGAGTGTATGAGGATTGTCTCTTTTTGAACATAAAGGAAATTGGATCTTGACATTATGGAGTTATAGTGATTGGAAATAGTATAAGGGAAAAATAGAAATGAAATGGGAAATATTTTGGGAATTGGTTAATAAATTTTTAAATGATGTTGTTTCTTAAACATGTTTGTTTCACAAGGATCTATGGTTTTCTAAAGTTAAGGGATGATTTTTAATGGTTGGAGGTTTTTCTTAAAAGTGTTTAAATAGTTTTGAGAAAAAGGTACTTTACTTATGATATTTTGAAGTTACAAGATGTCACCCTACTATATGGTATCAACCTGCATTCATGATCATTTCTATCTGTGTGTTAGTTATTGATTTAGAACTATGAGATTCCTACTAGGCATTAGTGCTCACCCCTTATTGTTTTATCTTTTTACAAGAAGAAAGTTTGGATTCTTTGATTGGAATTTCATTGTAGATGTGATAGATCATGTATTTGTATTTTATTCATTTGTAGCTTCACAGTAGGAGATTGGCATGTATTGTTATCATTGTAATGTTCTTTGAGAGGGAGAAAGCATGTATAATTGTATTTCTATTACTTAAGGGTAATGGATGTTTGGAAAAAAAAAATGGACCTAATTTTAAAGCTTTGGTAATGTTTCCGAGTAATTAAAATTGGGGCGTGACAATATAAGTTTTGCGCAGTTTTTTATTTGTGTTTCTCATGTTTGCTGCGGTTATTAACATAATTTCTGTGATTTTGAAATTCAATGCAATACTACTTGATTGAGTTGCAACAGAGAGTATTAGCTTGTTCAAGTAATAAGAAAGATTGTTGATTTTGAAATGTTCATGTGGATGGTTTAATCTCCATACACCTTAACTACAGAACACCTTAACCCGTATGCACCACCACCAGTTCGAGTGGTACTTCTTGTTGCCTCTTATTTTTTGCTTAGTTACTAATAAAAGGCATAAGCTTAGTAATGGGGATTACTTAGAGCAGAACATAAAGTCCAATTTGATTCAATGGAGAGATAAACCAGTGGCACTTTTCATTGTGCAAGCATCACATTGAAAATAATGAATATCATGAGATTTGACCAATGGTTCCTTAGTCTAATCATAAATGGGAGATATATATGGTTTATAGGTATACATTGGAAACACAGTTTGCTGGCTTCATCCCCTTTTATGATTGTTACACTCTCTCCCTAGGCATTACATGTAAATTAATCAACTATTTGATCTAATATTTTGGTCGATATATTAATCGTTTTGCAATTTGGATGCTTGGAGGTTCTTCATTAATTTCTTAAACCCCCTCCCCAACCCTGCCTTATTTTTTATTTTATTATTATTATTATTTGGTTGTTGGGGGGATGGGGCTGGTGCTCTCTGTAATCACGTAACTCTTCAGTCTTTGCTTTTCAGATATTTTAAATTTGATGCATTGAATGGAATTTAATAACTTACATATATATAAACATTGTGGCATTCGATCTGGTATTCCTAAGTGATCACCTTCATGACATGCTGGTTAGAGTCGCTCATGGGAAGGGAGCAAACATCATTTTTATTCAGGTAATTGCGCTTGATGATCGAATGTGTAGCTCTCTTGAAACTATCTTGCTTGATGTTCTTGAAGAAATATTTCTTCCACACTTAAAATGTTTGTGCCCAATTTATCTTTATGCTATACCTTAAGATTATTTGTTTATATGAAGATCTAATATTTTTGAACTGGTTTAATCTTCATGCCTAAAATGCCTTGTTCCTTTTGCAAATGTTGAATGATATAAATTTGAGAGTAATCAATGTATATTTGTCCAATTGAAGACCTTGATATCCTTTTTCTTCAGTTCTAATAAGTTTAGAAATAAGTCTTATTGTTTAATCTTTTGGTTGACTACGAAGGCATAGCATGGTGTTGCAACTTACTAGTGTCCTTTCTTCCCTATGTTTTGTAGTATAGTTTTTGTTCTAACTTTTATCAGCAGTCTACTCTTCAACATTCAATATCGTCTTTGTTTCCTTGGTGACGAGCTGATAGATGAAATGAGGGAAACTTCTATAAAATGGCACTCTACTATCTGTTCTTTATAAAATGAGATCTTGGGTATGCTGGAAGAATCATGCCTGTAAATGACCCAAGTTGAAATGAAGATTTTTTTCCATGGATGATTGGTTGCACAAGAAAAGATTAAAAAGCCAATGCTTATGTAAAGAAACTTTAATAACATCAATTCAGATAGAAAGAAAGAAAAAAAGTCTGGTGAAGGTTGCTAAAAAGATCTCATAATGTGCATTGAAGATCAAAAATTAAATGAGATTGAAGGAAGTTTTGTGATTCAAGAGGTAGGTGTTATGAGTAATGAAGACCCAGCTTAGTTTGTATCATCCTTGAATTAGGACTCAGTTAAACTTGTCTTGAATCAATCACTCGTCATTGACATGCTCTATCATTAATTAGCAGATTAAACTATCAACTGCTGATAAAAGACTGGAAGTGGCTAATTTTTTGGGAAAGTTTTGTTTTCCAATTTTTGCTTGTGGGCGTTAAAATATTGAATTTGTTGAAACACCAATAATGATAAAGTACGAGTTGAGGAAAATATATAAAAGCATTGTTGGATGCTCTTATCTGAGAATACAAATGGGAAAAAAAGAAAGTTGAGAAAAAGCATAAAGGTCAAAAAGAGATGGTTCCTAGGTGTTTTGAAATAGGAAGAGCACACGGCAAGTTTGACAAAAAAATAAGAACCAAGAATCTTTTTGCACTTCTACAGACTGAAATACAGTAATTTTGGGAATAACAAGAAAGGAGAAAGGACATCATTGATAGGGTATAATAGCCTCATTTGGCAGAGTTGTGAGAAAATGATTATAGATTATGAATTAACAGATTATACATTATAACTTTAAACATAAACTGTTAATCTGTTTGGTGCAGTTGTGAGATTATAGATTTAATCAGCAGAATAGTGTTTGGTTAAATAAGCTGTAAAATAGCTTTTTGCTGTGTGATGTCTTTTTTGCCCCTTTTTTTCATTTTATTTTTTTATATTCATTTTAATTATTTATTTCTATATTTCTTTTCTTTATTATTATTATTTCTTTATTTTATTTTTATTCATTTTATTTTCTTTTCTTTTTCTCTTTATTTTCTTTCCCCCTCTTCTTCTTCTTCTTCTTCTTCTTCATTTCTCTTCTTTCTTTGTTAATTTTGATTAATTTATTAATTCATTACAATTAATACCAATTAATGTTCATGTTCTAATTTATATTAATGTTGTGATTTCATTACATTCTATTTTTTTATATTCATTTTAATTATTTATTTCTATATTTATTTTCTTTATTATTATCATTTTTTTTTCATTTTTTTTTCTTTTCTTTTCTTTTTCTCCTTATTTTCTTTTCTCTCCTTTCTTTTTCTTTTTCTTTTTCTTTTTTTTGTTTTTTTGTTTTTTTTGTTCTTCTCTTAATTATTTTTTATTCTCTTCTTTCCTTATTTCTTTTTTTTTTGTTTTCTTCTCTTAATTTTTTTTCTTTTTCTTCATTTGATTTTATTTTCTTCTCTTCTTACATGTTAATTATTTCCTTTCTTTTTTCTTATCTATTTTTTATTTTTTATTTCTTTATTTTTTTTCTTCTCTGCTCTCCTCTTTCACTCACGACAATCGAAACCCTAGAAATGGCTTGATTTCTAACGATGAGCTCAAATCCAGCAACCACGCCAGCACCGGAACGACCCAATGAGCCATCACGATCAACACAAAAGAGAGAGAGAGAAAGAGAGAGAGAGAGAGAGAGAGAGAGAGAGAAAGCTCTGGTTTTGGTTCGTGAGAGAAAGAGAGAAGAGAGATCACAACGGAGGAGATTGTGATTGCAACGAGGTAGGTCGCGATCGCGACGACACTAGGATTTCGGGGAGAGAGAGAGAGAGAGCGAGAGAGCAGATTGCGATTACGACGGCACTAGGATTTCAGATCGATTGCGATGTTTTTGTCATGACCCGAACCCGCTCCCGTGGGTTAAGGACATAACCGGCCAGTAATCATGAGATTACCTACGGCCCCAAACCAAACCAAACGTATTTTAACAGAGTTAATTGGGGCCAAACGGAAGCAATTTAAAACTTTGTCCATAGAGCTATGCTTACATGGCACATCATAACAAACCATACATATGCACATTAATAACTCACAACAAAATATGTACTTTATAAGGTTCAGTACAAACAGGATCACGTAAGTCTAAGTCAACCCATCAAAACTATGTACAACATATAAAAAGTCTTCGCCAACAGGACAAAATATAATTACATAACAAAAGGGCGAAGACAGGTCTCGTGCGTGAGACACAAGGGCTGACTCTCCCAAAAACTTTTGCTGTTCCACATAGACTTCACTGAGGCTGGGTTTGGACCTCTCTTGGCTCACCTACAAACACATGAATGAGCGTGAGCGATAGCCAGTGAATAATATCAAATAAGAAGATACAAACGATATGTAGAACAACATATTCCGAACGGCCTTGGGCCCAATTCACATTTTTATTTAACATTTATATACACAATTTAAGTCAAGTGACTGTGGTTTCAACATACTGGCTTTTGGCCCATTTATCTTTAATTCCTGTCAAAACGGCCTCTGGCCCATTCATTCATGTCAAAACGGCATCTAGCCCATCCATTCATGTCAAAACGGCCTTTGACCCATCCATTCATTCATATCAAACATTTGTCCATAATTCAAACAGGCAGACTCATAAGGCTTATAAGGAAATAAGCAATTGGATGAATGACAAGTTTCAAATATCGATATTACTCACAGTGATCGGTTGGTTGGTTCGCCCTGGAGCTCGACCCTACACATTCCATGAACACAAAAGGGTCACAAACAATTCGATCCATTCTAAATTCACATTTTCCTCTTTAGGCTTCATTCTTATCTCATTAACTCAATTACAATGCTCAATGCATGCCTAAGAGTGCTTACAAGTGAACGAGGACGAAAAACGAAACACAGAACGTATAAACAAAATTTCAGAAAATGGGGTTCCCGCTCGAGCGTGGACTTCCCCGCTCGAGCGGACCCATGAGGTCTGCAAAAGTACTGGTTATGTCATTTTTACGCTCGAGCGAGGAACTTGGACGCTCGAGCGGAAGTCCATCCTACATAGCTCCCCGCTCGAGCGTGGACTTCCCCGCTCGAGCGGACATCATGGTCTGCAGAAAATACTGGGAGCACGAAATTCACGCTCGAGCGGCGGTTTCCCCGCTCGAGCGGACATCAAATTTTTAGGTTTTCCAAAATGTGTTCTTGAGCTCAAAACGACCTCCAAAGGTTCCAAACTCATAATCTCAGCTCAAACTTCACATATTCATGTACTAACATGGTACAAACACCAAATTACAACATAATGGAGCTCAATTTCACAAAATAATCACATGCATGGCTCAAATTATACCAAATTCATTTTCATCATAACACATTCATGTATTCAAAGCTCCTATCCTCATAAATTGTACTTGATGTATTACTCTCATTCTCAACTTAGATGATACAAATGGTGATCATAACATGAGCTTTAACCAAAACTCTACATGAATCATGTATTTCAAGCTCAAACATGCAAATTCAAAATAATTTCTTACATGCATGCACATATTAGCTCTCAATTCAACAAAAACCAATTCAATTACATCATGCTCAATCAAATTCATGTTCTTGACCGTTATTCCAATTTAAATTCACAAAATCATAACTAATATTCACAAATTCACTCACATAAGAGCTTCAAACACCCAAGCTTTAGTCAATTCTTGAGTTAAATCTTCAAATCCCCAAGCTTGAGCCAAAAATTGCACAAGTCTCTCCCTTTCTCTCTCTAATAGCCGACCTTCTCTCTTTCTAGAGAGTTGATCAGCCCAAATGAAGATACAAGGAGGAAATTGAGTGTATAGTGCCTTTTTACATAAATTCCCACTAGCCACAACTTAATAATAAGAAATAATTGGGCACTAATTCGCCAATTTAATCAACTTAATCTGGTCTGAATCAATTTTTCAATTAAACTTCACCGTAGGCTCTAAAAATTATGCCAATCACAATGGCGCAATCAATTTTGGTTTCGGTGGCCGATAAGGCCTTCAATTTAATTTCGAAAGCAGAAAATCAAACAGATATTCCTACGGTGAATATATAGAAATTCAAAACCGCATATTTTTACATACTTGCACACAAAATCATATTAAACACATAATCATACTCATTTTAAGGACCAATAGTTTGGTCCTCCAAACTTAATTTACCTTCGTCGAGAAACAAGTGTGGGTAGCGTAGTCGCATTTCCTCCTCTTTTTTCCATGTAGCATCTGTCCAATAGTGTTCCTTCCATTCCACTTTCACCATTGGGATGGACTTGCTTCTCAATTGTTTCACTTGCCGATCAACAATTCGTTCCGGCCATTCAGCGTATTCCATATTTTCATCTATAGCTACTCGGTGATAATCAATCACATGAAACGGGTCTAGGAGGTAACCCCTCAACATCGACACATGAAACACATTATGAATTTGCTCGACTCCCGGTGGCAAAGCAACTCTATAAGCAACTGGACCAAGCCTTTCTAGAATCTGAAACGGCCCGATGTAACGGGGCGACAACTTGCCATTCTTTCCAAACCTGACTTGGCCTTTCATCGGGGATACACGGATGAACACATGGTCACCGACCTCATACTCAAGAGGTCTTCTCCGAACATCTGCATAATTCTTTTGTCGGTCCTGAGCTGTTTTGAGCCTTTGCCGAATGATCTTAATTTTCTCAGAAGTGTCTTGCACAATTTCAGGCCCAAGTAAAGCCCTATCCCCGACTTCTGTCCAGTAATTTTGTGATCTACACCTTCTTCCATACAAAGCCTCGTATGGTGCCATACCAATGCTGGAGTGGAAGCTGTTATTATAAGCAAATTCTGCAAGTGGCAAGTAGTCTTCCTAACTCCCCTGGAAATCCAAAGCACACATCCGAAGCATATCTTCTAGAGTCTGTATTGTTTGTTCTGATTGCCCATCTGTCTGTGGGTGGAATGCAGTACTGAACCTTAGTTCTGTCCCTATAGCTTCCTACAAACTCTTCCACAATCTAGATACAAATTTCGGATCTTTATCCGATACAATAGATACCGAAACTCCGTGTAAACGGACAATCTCATCAACATAAATAGTAGCCAATCTATAAGCATTAAACATAGTTCTAACTGGCAGAAAATGTGCAGATTTAGTCAGTCTATCAACTACAACCCAAAAAGAATCCATACCTCGAGAAGTCCGAGGTAGGCCAACAACGAAATCCATAGTCACATGCTCCCACTTCCATTCAAGAATAGGGAGAGGTTGAAGTAGACCGCCTGATTTCTGATGTTCAGCCTTAACTTGCTAACACTAAAGATACTTGGACACATATTCTGCAATCTCTTTCTTCATTTTAGGCCACCAATAGGTTTGTTTCAAATCCCGATACATTTTATTGTTACCTGGATGCATAGCAAATACGGATCTGTGGGCTTCGTCTAAAACCCTCTTCTTTAGTTCCGGAATGTCTGGGGCACACATTCGGTTTCAAAATCTCAGCACTTCATTTACAATACTGAACTCTGCTTTCGGACTTGTCTCGAATTCATCAATCACTTTCTTGAGGAATTCATCCTCTTTCTATTTCTGCTTAATTTCATCAATGATTGCCGGCTCGGCTGTAATAGCGGTTATCAATCCGCCCTGTTCATATATTACCACTTCAATTTTAGATTTCTCAAAATCTTGCAAGATCTCTCTCTGTTCAGTAAGCAAATAAGCCATACTCCCCGTTGATTTTCTGCTCAAGGCATCAGCAACTGTGTTAACTTTCTCGAGGTGATACTGAATCTCTAGATCATAATCCTTTATCAGTTCGAGTCATCTCCTCTGTTGCATATTTAAATCCTTCTGCGTAAAGAATTATTTCAGACTTTTGTGATCCGTGTAGACTTCACACTTTGCCCCATACAGATAATGCCGCCAGATTTTCAAAGCAAAAACGACTGCAGCCAATTCTAAGTCATGTGTTGGGTAGTTTTTCTCATGCAGTCTCAACTGTAGGCAGGCATTAGCAATAACCTTTCCGTTCTGTATTATCACACAACTCAAAGCTTTATAAGATGTATCACTGAAAATTACAAAATTTCCATACCTGACGGTAGTGTCAACACTGGTGCAGTGGTCAATCTCGTTTTCAATTCATGAAAGGCAGCTTCTCTTTCGTCATTCCATTCAAATAATTGCCCCTTGCGAGTCAGCTGGGTAAGAGGTACAGCTATCTTGGAAAAGTTTTTCACAAACCTCCTGTAGTACCCGGCTAAGCCCATGAAACTGCGGACCTCTGTTACATTTGTCGGTATAGGCCAATTCACAATCGCCTCTATTTTCTGCAAGTCTACTGAAATTCCCTCCTTGTTGATCACATGCCCTAAGAAAACAACTTCATCCAACCAAAACTCATATTTCTTTAGTTTAGCAAATAATTTCCTTTCCCGAAGTATTTGTAAGACCATTCTCAAATGATGTTCATGTTCAAGTCTATTTTTAGAATATATCAAAATATCATCAATAAAAATCACAACAAATTCGTCAAGGTAGGTTTTAAAAATTTGGTTCATCAGGTCCATAAATGCTGCCAGAGCATTAGTCACTCCAAATGGCATGGCAAGAAACTCAAAATGTCCATACCTCGTTCTGAATGCTGTTTTCTCAACACCCTCTACCTTAACTTTCAGCTGATGATACCCGGATCTCAAATCGATCTTAGAAAATACCTGTGATCCCTGCAACTGGTCAAATAAGTCATCAACACGGGGTAGGGGATATTTGTTCTTTATTGTTACCTTGTTCAATTCCTGATAATCGATGCACAGGCGTAGGGTTCCATTTTTCTTTTTCACAAACGGTACCGGTGCACCCCAAGGTGAAGTGCTAGGTCGGATAAACCCTTGTCAAGTAGGTCTTGCAACTATTCTTTCAGTTATTTCATTTCAGCAGTAGCCATTCTATAGGGAGTTTTAGAAATGGGCTGGGTGCCTGGCACAGTCTCAATAGTGAACTCTATCTCCCTGTCTACCAATTCTCCTGGTAATTCATTTGGAAACACATCTGGAAATTCTCTAACAATAGGGATATCATTCAATTCAACATTCACAGATTGTTCAGACAACATATAGCACAAATAACCCTAGCAGCCCTTCCTGATTAGTTTACATGCTTTCATTGCAGATATCAAATAAGGTGGAGGCACTACCCCATTACCCACAAACACAATCTCTTTATGTTCTGGTGGTTTAAATACAACTCGTTTTGTCACACAATCAATGGTGGAACAATACTTGGTCAACCAATCCATGCCCAAAATTACATCAAAATGCCTAAAGTTGAAGGGCAGCAAATCTACATATAGGATAGCATCCTCAACACGCATATTACAAAACCGGTATATAGATTCACACAATACAAATTTTTCAGATGGAGCCAACACACATAGCAGATATGGCAGTAATTCTAAAGGTCTATTCAGTCTAGATGCAAATGTATATGTCACAAAAGAGTGTGTGGATCCGGAATCAATTAATACCAAAGCATCCTGATTACATATAGAAATAGTACCTGAGACAACTGCGTTGGCATTCCGTGTATCGCCCGGAACAAGCGCAAAAACTCTCCCCTGTCTCACGGTATCCCCGGTGGTAGCGGATCTCAAAGTATTTCCCGGTTTCGGGATCGATACAGTGTAACTAGCAGCTATTTTTCCCCATTCTGATTACAATCTTAGGCCATATGCCCTTGTTTCCCACATTTGAAACAGGCTCCTGACACACGATAACAAACTCCACGGTGGTTTCTGCTACAAATATTGCACATGGGAGCTGTGTCTCGGGAAGAATTTGAAGTATTTGAGGAGCCTGTATTTTGCTTTTTCGAAAAAAATTTCTTCGAAAAGAAGCCTTGCCTTTTGTTACTTTTCTAGTCAGTTGTTGACTTGGTCTATCTAGCTATGTTAGCCTCTGATATGATAGCCCTGTTTAGCACCCCAATGTAAGTCTCCAGCTTCAAGACATTCACCCTCTCTAAAATGTCACTTCAAAGCCCACCTTCAAAATGCCTCGCTTTCTTGTAATCGGTATCAATCACATGAGGTGCAAACCTAGCCAATTCAGTGAATTTGGCCTCATACTCGGCTACAGTCATACTGTCTTGCCTTAGTTCCATGAACTCTGCTACTTTCCTATCTCGAGCACACTTTGGAAAGTACATGTCGTAGAAAATTTCCAAAAATTTCGCCCAATCAACATCCCTGTGGTTTTCTCGCATTAACATCCACCATCTTCTTGCCTTGTCTTCTAGCATAAAAGTGGCTAAAAGCACTTTCTGGGTCTCCGAGCAAGGGAATACTTCGAACAATTTTTTGATACCAAGGACCCATGTTTCAGCTTTCAAAGGATCCAATCCCCCGTGAAACTGTGGTGGTTTTATTTTCTTGAACTCTTTGGTGAGAGCTATGTTTCGGTCATCATTCTGATTATCTAGCACAGGAGGTGCCAGAGGCTGAGGTGGAGGATGTGGCTGCTGCTACTGTTGTTGCCATTCCTGTTGTTGCCTCAATGTCTCTGCCATTTCCTGAATCAATCTTTCCATTCTATCCAGTCTGGCAGTAGAAGATTCCTCTATCTCATCACTTCTTGTTCTCACTATCTGATTAAAATTGCATTATACTTTATACAAAAGATACACAGGTATGCATATACTAAGGAGCATACATCATCGAATAATTTGAAATGCAAGCAGTTCACAAACTTATAACACATAGTCATTCATATCAAAACAGTTAAGCATATTCTCGATGCTTCTGAGTCCATATTTATCACATGAATGCATCCTAGATCTTTTCTAGACACTCATTGCTCTTTTGGACAAATGTGTGAGTTATTAACTCGTGCTCTGATACCACTTTGTCATGACCCGAACCCGCTCCCGTGGGTTAAGGACATAACCAGCCTGAAATCATGAGATTACCTACGGCCCCAAACCAAACCAAACATATTTTAACAGAGTTAATGGGGGCCAAACGGAAACAATTTAAAACTTTGTTCATAGAGTTATGCTTACATGGCACATCATAACAAACCATACATATGCACATTAATAACTCACAACAAAATATGTACTTTATAAGGTTCAGTACAAACAGGATCACGTAAGTCTAAGTCAACCCATCAAAACTATGTACAACATATACAAAGTCTTTGCCAACAGGACAAAATATAATTACATAACAAAAGGGCGAAGACGGGTCTCGTGCGTGAGACACAAGAGCTGACTCTCCCAAAAACTTTTGTTGTTCCACATAGACTTCACTGAGGCTGGGTCTGGACCTCTCTTGGCTCACCTACAAACACATGAATGAGCGTGAGCGATAGCCCAGTGAATAATATCAAATAAGAAGATACAAACGATATGTAGAACAACATACTCCGAACGGCCTTGGGCCCAATTCATATTTTTATTTAACATTTATATACACAATGTAAGTCAAGTGACTGTGGTTTCAACATACTGGCCTTTGGCCATTTATCTTTCATTCCTATCAAAACGGCCTCTGGCCCATTCATTCATGTCAGAACGGCCTTCGGCCCATCCATTCATTGATATCAAACATTTGTCCATAATTCAAACTGGCAGACTCATAAGGCCTATAAGGAAATAAGCAATTGGACAAATGACAAGTTTCAAATATCGATATTACTCACAGTGATCGGTTGGTTGGTTCGCCCTGGAGCTCGACCCTACACATTCCATGAACAAAAAAGGGTCACAAACAATTCGATCCGTTCTAAATTCACATTTTCCTCTTTAGGCTTCATTCTTATCTCATTAACTCAATTACAATACTCAATGCATGCCTAAGAGTGCTTACAAGTGAACGAGGACGGAAAACGAAACACAGAACGCATAAACAAAATTTCAAAAAACGGGGTCCCCGCTCGAGCGTGGACTTCCCTGCTCGAGCGGACCCATAAGGTCTGCAAAAGTACTGGTTATGTCATTTTTACGCTCGAGCGTGGAACTTGGACGCTCGAGCGGAAGTCCATCCTACATAGCTCCTCGCTCGAGCATGGACTTCCCTGCTCGAGCGAACATAATGGTCTGCAGAAAATACTAGGAGCACGAAATTCACGCTTGAGCGGCGGTTTCCTCGCTCGAGCGGACATCAAATTTCTGGGTTTTCCAGACTGTGTTCTTGAGCTCAAAACGACCTCCAAAGGTTCCAAACTCATAATCTCAGCTCAAACTTCACATATTCATGTACTAACATGGTACAAACACCAAATTACAACATAATGGAGCTCAATTTCACAAAATAATCACATGAATGGCTCAAATTACACCAAACTCATTTTCATCATAACACATTCATGTATTCAAAGCTCCTATCCTCATAAATTGTACATGATGTATTACTCTCATTCTCAACTTAGATGATACAAATGGTGATCATAACATGAGCTTTAACCAAAACTCTACATGAATCATGTATTTCAAGCTCAAACATGCAAATTCAAAACAATTTCTTACATGCATACACATATTGGCTCTCAATTCAACAAAACCAATTCAATTACATCATGCTCAATCAAATTCATGTTCTTGACCATTATTCCAATTTAAATTCACAAAATCACAACTAATATTCACAAATTCACTCACCTAAGAGCTTCAAACACCCAAGCTCTAGTCAATTCTTGAGTTAAATCTTCAAATCCCCAAGCTTGAGCCAAAAATTGCACAAGTCTCTCCCTTTCTCTCTCTAACAGCCGGCTTTCTCTCTTTCTATAGAGTTGATTAGCCCAAATGAAGATACAAGGAGGAAATTGAGTGTACAGTGCCTTTTTACATAAATTAATAATAAGAAATAATTGGGCACTAATTCGCCAATTTAATCAACTTAATCTGGTCTGAATCAATTTTTCAATTAAACTTCACCGTAGGCTCTAAAAATTATGTCAATCACAATGGCGCAATCAATTTTGGTTTCGGTGGCCGATAAGGCCTTCAATTTAATTTCGAAAGCAGATAATCAAATAGATATTCCTACGGTAAACAGATAGAAATTCAAAACCACATATTTTCACATACTTGCACACAAAATCATATTAAACTCATAATCATACTCATTTTAAGGACCAATTAACATATTACGGAATAGGGATATCACAGTTTTACCCGTCAATTGAGAGAGAGAGATGTTGATGAGCTCCTTGTTGTGTTGGGTTAGAAGGTAAAGGCCTCAAACATGGATGATGTGCTATGTTGACCCCTCATCGTCGCTCCTTTTGTCACCGAGAATCGCCTCTCTCCTTTTGTGAGAGGGAGAGAATGAGTGTGTTTTGTTTATATACCTGGTGCACTTGTAATAACTTGAAAGTATGAGGGACATTTAAGTCTTTGATATTTAGCTTGCCACTTAAGCTAAAAAAATAAGCACCTCCTCCCTCACTCAACCAAAATGCTCATTTTTCACTTATAATAAGCTATAATCTACACCCATTAAGCTAAACCAAACACTTAGAAACAGTTTAATTTAAGCCAAAAGCTGAGTTAAGCAGTTTTTAAGCTGTACCAAATAGACACAATATAGACACACATATATGCTTATAAATATGTACACACACACACACACACATGGTCACTTGGAAAGAAAACAATAAAGGATTACTACTTTTGAAACAATATATGGCCTTGTGTTGAAGAAATATTTTCCTATCACTCCATGTGTCACATATGTGTCACATGACATGAATGTTTTGGCCTAAAGTCGAATTTTGCACTAAATCAAAAGACTAACCTTAACAAAGTCACAATGCCCTAATGGACGAAAACCAACACATGTAAGATATATTCCCCCAATAGCTTGTGGGAATAATTATCTGCTAGGGTACCTAGCTTTTATTAATGAAACATTTAGAAATCAAAACTTTCAATTTTCATTTTCATTGCCTCCTAAAGATAAAAATTTTAAAACTTGAGGTGAACATTAAAGTTTAAAAAAAAAAGAAAAAAAAAAAAAAACACCGAAGTGCTTATACAAAAAATGATGAATTTGTGACATACTAGGAAGAACTCTAGGACAGCTTTCTATACACAAAAGATGCATATCTGTATTTTGACTTGGGCCTAACCGGTTAAGATATTGGTGGTGGTGGTTAATTTAGTCACATAAACACTTTTAATGACACTTTCAGAGTTTGAAAATAGAAATCAGTTGCAATTCTTATGTCATTCATGTTAAACCAGTTTAGAAGTTCAAATAACTCTTTGAGATATACTGCAAATCATTTGAGTATTTGTTGGTTTGCAGATATTACTCTACTGAGGAGGCGGTGGTGATAAATTCTCATGTTGAAGTTGGAACTTACTACCGTTGTTGATATTTGTTTTTACAACGATTTGTTTTGTTACTTGGTCAGTAATTGGATATGGATACTAAGGCCTCGTTTGGGAACAGGCTAATTTAGTAACTTTTTGGTTATTTGGCTAAAAAGGTAGGTAAAAAAAACTTGTATGTTTGGGATGACTTTTTGGCTAATTACGAAAAGATGTGCAAAAAGTAGAGAGAAAAGAGAATCTTTGACTTTTTGGTATGGGTTGTTGGCTTTTTGGCTAATTTAGTAACTTTTTGGCTAATTGGCTAAAATAGCCTCTTGCCAAACAAGGCCTAAAATTCAGGTTGTATTGAATATTTTGGTTAAATTTAGCAATTTGATTGCTTTGGATTATTATTCAAATATTTGATTTTGCGAGTGTCAATTGATATTTGTTTTTGCAAATATTAATAGTTGATACCGGGATTTTGTAAATATATATATATATATATATATTTTAGATATAAATTTATTTTATCACAAGAAATATTATATAGGTAATTTTATATAATGGTTTCACATTTTTTAAAATAATATTTTGCGACGGTTAAATACAATCGCAAAAGAAAAATCAATAAAATGAGAATTTTTTTTCCAGCAATTTAACCTTTAGCAATTTTTTAACGACAGTATAATATCGTCACAATTGGTGAACTATATTCGTTGCAAAAGAAAGCCATATTCTGTTATATACTTATTTGCGACAGCTAACTTCCGTCACAAAAGATAAGCACAATCAATCGCCAATAAATTACGATGGTGTATTTCCATCACAAATATTATTTGCCCTGCGACTTGTTGCCTTGTCTTATATCTGTCACATATCTGTCGCTAATATATTTTTGTGATGAATTTTGTACTTTTAGCGATGGTTTTTATCCGTCACTAAAAGTTTCATTTTTGTAGTGACTCTAACTCTAGCCTCCATCCTTTATTTTTTCATTGATGTGTGAGAGAAAATAAGAGTAGGGTTTTGGAGTAAAAAACGATAACGATCAAGAAGTCTACTATCTAAATTACCTCCATCAATGGGGTTAAGTACACAACTATTATTATTTTATTCTATTGATTTGACTTGAAATCTTTAAATTTAGTTTTCTATTAAATTATCACATGATAGAGACCCAATATTAGCAAAATGAATTGATAACTATAATCTCCTATGAATTAGGTTAGCTGGCCACTGCACTTTTATTCAGATGGTCAAGTCAATCCCAACACATTTTTAATGTGATAACTTAACTTGAGAGTAGGTCTATTATGTGAGAGCCACAAGGTTAGCTGGCCACTGCACTTTTATTCAGATGGTCAAGTCAATCCCAACACATTTTTAATGTGATAACTTAACTTCTGAGTAGGTCTATTATGTGAGACCCACAAGGGACATTCAACTTTAATAGCAAAGAAAAATGTCACTAGAAATTCAAAAAAGCAAATACAAAAGTCGTTGCAAGAATTTTAAGGCCTAGTTTGAGAAGATTAAATAAGTCTACTTTTTGATTTTTTATGAAATATGGGTTGGATTTGAGTTGGGTTTGAAATGATGTGTTAGAGAGGTGATGTGACTTAAATAAGATGATGTGACTTAAATAGGATAGTGACTTTTTTACTTTTTGTCTTTTTTCAATTATGTCAAACTTGACCTAAATTTCCTTTATCGCTCTATTTGTTTTGGACAAAAAAAATCTTAAGAAAATATTCATTGGTTTTAAAGGGAGAACTATGAGGAGTCAACTCTAGTACGAAAGGACTAGATGGGGCCAACCTATGGTGTACCAGCTCTTATGCCAATAGCAGCACAAGGCAACTCCAACCCTTAACATCCACCACCGCTCCATCGAACCTCTCTTTACTTTTGCAAAAAATATTTTTCCCAAAAAATATTTTTGTATATTTGAATGCAAATTTGAAAATGATGGTTTTGGTAGTTGTGGTAGTGGTGGTGGTGTTGACGGCTGAGGAGTGAGGTGGTAGTGGTGGTGGTGGTGACGGCAACAACTACAGTAGTGTTAATTCATGGTAACAACAATTTTAATAGAGTAGGTACAACTCTAGTAAGTTTCGTAAAAATCACAAAATATTATCTATATATTTAAAAAAATAAAAAAACTTATGGCAGTGTTTGGTAGAGTTTTAGATTTATGATTTGAGAATAGAGTTGTATTTTGAGTTTGTGAGATTTGAAATTATATTTAAAAAGAGAAAATTTGTTTGGTTATGAGTTTTGAAAAGAGTTTTGAATTGAATTTTGAATTGAATGTTGAATTTTTTAAATGAGTTTTAAAATAAGAAAAGTTGTTTGATTATGAGTTTTAAAAAGGATTTTCAAAACTTAATTCAAAAACTTGTAACTCATAACCAAACACATAATTCAAAACTCTATCGAAAATTTTATTCAAAACGCATAACCAAATTCTTTTTAAAATTCACTTCTAAAAAATAACTATAGAAAAAATTTGTTTGAAATTTTTTTTCACAAAAAAAAAAGAAAGATAAAGAAAAAAAAAATTGTTCTTGTCAACCGGTCGAACGTTCTGGAGGACAATCGGACACACCCAAAAATTCAAAAACTGTCCAGGAAGATATCCGGCCGGACGACTGATAGATCAAACTTCGAAATTCAAAATTCAAGTACTGGAAAGAGTTTTCAAACATGGATATATAATTAATTTTTGAGAATTATATCCAAACATAGTGCTCAAATATAAATGTAAAATCATGATTAGAACTCTGCAGCCTAGTTTTTACCAAATCAACTCATTTTCTATTGATTATGAAAATAATTTTCTATTAACTCATTCTCGAACGCACCAAAGGTTAGAAATTACAAAAATAAAAATTTATCCAATCAAACAGTGTACGTTTAGCTCCCAAACAAAACTAAGAAAAATTTTTAGAAGTCAGAATCTTTATATATTTATTGGGTTATTTATACGAATAACCTTTAAATTATTAAAAAATATCATTTTCACTCCCAAAATTATAAATCATATAAATAAACCTCTAAACTATTGAAAAGTATCACTTTACCTCTTTAACTATAAAAGCATACAAATTGAGCCCCTAACGGAAGGGATCAAAGTGAAATAAAGTGATACTTTTATAATTTGTAAGCTTTTATAATTTAAGAAATAAAGTGATACTTCTCAATAATTTAAAAAATTTATTTGTACATTTTTATAATTTAATAGATTAAAATAATACTTTTTAATACTTTATAAGTCTCCATGTAAATAACCATATATCTATTTGAGCTTAGGTGCCTACCTATTGAAGTCCGAAGAATGCAAAACATAATAATAATAATAATAATAATAATAATAATAATGGAAATTCTAATTGCGCTCCCTTAAAAGGATGTATCATATACACATTTAATTATGTTAATTTCTTTTTTATTTATGATATTATTTTAGTTATGACTCATGAGTTCTTTAGTTATGTTTCATATTGTGTTTAGTTATGATAATTTTTTTATTTATTTATAATTATGATTCAGAAAATATGAAATTATACAATTTTATTTTTTTAATTGAAAAGTATATATGATACACACCATATGACACTTCACTTTCAACTTATATGACAGATACTTAACAACCCCCCAAAAAAAATATTTATGACAGAGAGAATAGTTTGTTTTTATTTATTTTTCTATTTTTTAAGATGGGCATATACAGTAGTTTAAATGGGATTTGGATTTTTCCTCCACCTATCATTCAACACTATCTAAAGGTTATAAAATATGATAACGACTTTTGGTAGTCTTTGGATCAAGTGTTGGACGATTATTGAACAAACAAGAAAGTGTTAGAGAGGATTTCCTTCCATTTATACAGTGAAAAATATAATCGATCGAGTAAATATTAGATGTGACAATACTATGTGATGGTATTACTATCCAATGAAAAATCTTATTTTGAGATAGGAAACACAATATTTTTTAATTTGTGGGAGACAAGAATAGTTCACTTAATCTCATTTGTAATTTTTTATTGAGCGGTCACAGCAATACACTCAATATTTTTTCCAATGGTAGATAATGTTAGGTTGCAACACTAGGCAGAAATTGCAGCTAACTTAACTATTAAGGGATATGAAACTTTTGGTACAAATTATCATTAACTTTTTCTGAGTGTTTGAATGCACACTTGAGAAGAGTACATCGAAAATTTCAAATGATTTCCAGCCTGATAATGGTAAACTCTGTTAATAATGAAAATCAAAAGTACAAGAAATACATCCAAATTACACGAATGAAAAAAAGAAAGAACATTATTGTTTAAAACATATCTCAACTATTTTAGAAAATGCTTTAAAGTTAATCATATGTAGAATCAAAACCCAACAAGTGACACTCAACAATAGGCTAAACATTTAAATGAGGTCTTATTGTATTATTCTCCTAAAAAATTGAGACCTTCAACATTAAAAATTATTTAAAGTTTTTTTGTATGAACTTTAGATAATAAATTAAGCGGCCTAATAGTCAAACAACTTCCAAAACACCCAAACAGAAGACACAAATGGCAACCAACCAACAACACAAGGCAAAAACAACCAACAGCACAACAACCACACAAAACAAAATATCTAAGGAGCCAGACCCCTTGGTTCTTTTTCCTTTTCTTCCAAATTCTTTTTCTAACACCATCAATGCACCTTAGAAAGTCATTAACAGAGTAATCAAACAGAGAGATTGTGGGCCTTCACCCAAGCTGATACAATAAAAATCTATAAACAATTCAAACAATTAAGGCCATGTGAAAGTCATTTTTCAAACAATTTTGTTTTATGTGCATTGTTATTCAATAAGTTAGGCTCAAACAACTCATCAATAATTTAACGTAAGGGTATATGTAATGTGACAGTTATTCTTTAGGGAAATTTTATCTATATGCCTAACTTTGGTGGTCTTTAGTTATCACTTATTGCAGTGTTAGTTATGATTTAATTATACATGTTGGGTGGTTGTGATATTATTTTAATTATAATTCAACAGCTCTTTAATTATATCTTATATAGTGTTTGATTATAATTTATTTTTTTAAATTATGACTCATATAATATTGAGTTACGATATTTGTGATAATCAATCTCACAAATATTATAACTTATATATGAAACACATTTTTTAAGATACATACCATAACATAATCGTATTCTTTAATATATTAAATAAAACAGGCAATCTATGTGCTTTTAAAACAACCATTGTGGAAAACACTTTGAAATGTTTGTTAACTTAATGATGTCCAATAATATTAGTCAATTAATTTTGAGTTTTTAATTTTATCAATTTAAATCTTAAATTTTTTTTATTTGTTTTAAATCTAAACTATTGTCTATTTTGTTAAGCAAATTGATGGGAAAATATAAATATTAGTCATTGGGAAGAAGTTTTTTTAGTTTTTTTGACTAAATTATTATTGAAAGACAAAATAGGTTAAAATAATTAATAAGACAAAATGTCACATCAAACTCATAATCGTTTCACTTTTTCTCTCACAAATATCACATCCAACTACAAAAAATTTCAACAATCTTCTCAAACACAAAAAATTTAACCTACTAAAATAACTTACTAAAATAACAACTTCTCAAACGCCCACTTAATAAAAAAATATTTTAAACATTTTATACATATTTGCCATCTAAACCTACTTCTTGAATTACCATTTGGAATCCAATGATATTTCGATCTTGAATGTGTAGATTGGTTAATATATATATATATATAAGAAAAAAGAAAAATATATATATATTTATTTATTTTTCTCCCCAAAAAAATTCTAGATCTAATTAAATGACATAATTGATACTCATATTTATTTTTTTATTTCTTCTCCAAATCCACAATATCACGAAAATCCATCTATGCTTTTCAAGGTATATTTTGCTAAACATAAAACTAAACCAATTAATTCTCGAATGTACTAATCATTACATAAATGTTCTCCCTACTTTATTTTATATTGCTGCCACTTGTCCTCTCGATACGTTATCTCCATTTATATACGTATATAATAATAATATATATTTACACGTGATCCCGTTTTCTTAAAGATTTGACTTAAGACCAACTCAAACCATGATTGCTTTCATCCATCCATTCCAACCAATCCGCGACCACAATAAATAGACTATGGCAACCTAGTTTAAGTTATCAAATAAACACGTGGTAATCCTTCGTTGGAGTGTCAAATCTGGTACAAACGCATTCTCACCATGCTTCTTCTACATTGTATTTATTTTATTTTATAATAAACTACTAATAAGTCTTAATAATAAAATTTAATTTTGATCTTATCTTATTAAAAATAAGTTATAATAAAATCATAATTAAAATTAAATTTTTGTGACGATTTTTTACATGTCGCTAAAAATTAATAATTAGTGACTTTTTTTTATTACGATTTTTATAAATTGTTGCTAAAACTTATAATTAGTGATGTTTTTCTATGACAAATTTTTCAAACTGTCATTGAAAATTGAAAATTAGTATTTTTTTTCGTGACGATGTTTTTAAACTGTTACTAAACTTTTAATTCGTGACATTTTTTATAATAAAATTTTCAAATTGTCATTGAAAATTAACAATTAATGATATTTTAATAGTATTTGATAAAAAATATTATTAATTATCATAAAACTTATTGAACAATAAGTCTACTACTTCTTATGACCTACATGTAAATCTCCATATATTTTATACATTCATGGTCTCTATTGACAACTAAATATATGTTTTTATTTTATTTTATTTTATTTTTTTATCGAAAAAGTAAAATTTTTATTAAAAATATAAAATTAAAGGTAGAAGAAAAAAATACACATTGAGAGAGCTTAGAAAGTGAAAACTTCATTAATTACTATTGCTACTTGCATTTTTACAACCCGATAGCCTAACCATTTTATTAAAAAAAAATAATAATAATAAACAAACAAGCAAACAAACAAAAATTAAAAAAAGTTAGGTAGGTCTTCACTAAATTCAAAAGAAAAATACTATAGCTCCCAACTTTTCTACTAAATAAATGACTAAGGTCTCGTTTGGGAACATGTTAATTTAGTAACTTTTTGGTTATTTGGCTAAAATATGAGCTAAAAAAAATTAGTATATTTGAGATGGCTTTTTGACTTTTTACAAAAAGATATGAAAAAAGTAAAAAGAAAAGAGAATCTTTGACTTTTTGGTATGGATTATTGGCTTTTTGACTAATTTAATAATTTTTTAACTTTTTAACTAAAAAAGAAAGTTCCCAAACAAAGCCTAAATGTTTCATATACATATGATATTCACGTTTTTTGGAGTTCACACCAATATAAAACATTTGATCACTTATTTAATAAAAAATTTAATACCTTTAATATAACTTGATTCAAAATACATTAAGGCCAAGTTTGGCGACTCAAAATAAGTATACACTTTTTATCTTTTTATATTTTTTCTATCACATCACCTCTCTACTTTTCTGTACATTTTTTTCATAAAAAGATAAAAAATACACTTATTTAAGTCATCCCAAACAACTCTTAAATCCCAAACAGTCTTCCACCGCAGATCAAAACTGACACCCAAGCCAATAGGAAATTATTACGGCACAGCCTCCCACGACAAGTTGTTTCCCATATTTTTCACTCCACGCTCCACCAACACACTTTGTTTCTCTTTCACCACCTTAGTCACGACCAGCCATTCAACCCAACCCATCTCCCGAACTATCGAACCATTTGCAGACCTCTTCCATGGCCGAAAGACCCATGACCAGCATACTCCTAAAGCCAAACGCCACCCGAAAACTCCCTTGTCCGAAAAACTAACCATGGCAAGAGTGTAATATAGAAGCTTTAGTCCAGCAGCTCTGCTCCATACACTCTGCTCCAGTAACTAAATATATGTAATCATCCACAAATCACGAATTAGGCCCAAAAGTTATTGCTAAAAAAATTTGAATTGATAATTAAACATATATAACTCACTCAATCAGTAAGCTATCCGGGTGATTATTGACCATGCTTATCTCTATGTTCTAAACACTTTAACACCCTTGTTAAAGTTAGTATATCTCTATGTCAAGTATCTAAAATAGTTATTATTTTTGTAAGACTTAGGCCATCTCCAACGCTTCACTAGATTCATCATCAAATTCAAATTTGGTGAAAAAGTACCTCTTTTTGTGCTCTAATGGTTTCACCAAACCTGTATCAAACTGAGAAAATAGCACATTTTGCACCAAACTGAGAATCTGGGAATCTTTCATCATTTTATGGTGTATGACCGTTGAGAATGGGACGGACAGGACGACCAACTGGACATCCGGTCGGATGTTCCCCCTGTCGTCGTCGTCCTTGAACAATTCATTGAATTTCCAAGCTTATTTGAAGTCAAATCAAGAAACTCAAGCTGAGACAAATTCCTAAAAGCAGGTGAGATTGATCCATGGAAGTTATTATATGAAAGGTCAAGCCATTTCAATGCTTTGAGCTCAGAAATGATAGTGACATTACCTTCTATCCCTCGGCGCATAAGATCGAGCTTTTCAACCATGCAATCGCTGGAGTTACATCCAATGCCAGACAAAGAACAACAGATGGAATTGCTTTGAGCACATAAACAAAAATCACTTTTTAAAGATGACCTATTTTAGAAATCCCCAACTTAGCACTTTCTTTACGTTCGGCCTAGAAGAGAAATCCCCAAATCTCCGATGGTTTGGGCTTTGAAGAGAGAGAAGAGTAAGGAGAGCCAAATTGGTAATAGGAAGAAGAAGAAGAAGAAGAAGAAGAAGAAGAAGAAGAAGAAGAAGAAGATGATGATGAGGTAGAAGGAGGAGAGGGGGAGGAAGTAGGGTGAAAATGAAAAGGGGAAGAAGGAGAGGAGGAGGAGGTGGTGGTGATGGTTGATGAGGCACTTTTCATAAAAGGCTCAAGTGCTTTCATAAACTCACCCCTGACTTTCAAAGTGCTTCCATCAATGTCTCTCTCTTCTCTCACTCATTTGCACATATCAAGAACACTCTCATTGTCTCTCTCACTGATGCTCTGTTTTGGACATACTTCAATAACCTCCATTATGAAGCACCTCTCTCTCTCTCTCTCTCTGTGTGTGATTGAAGAATGTCCATCAAAGAAAATTTCTTTGTAAAATTGAGATACTTGAAGCTATTTGAGAGTGATTATTACAAACAACCAGCAATAGTAAAAATTGAGATACTTTGGTGCCTCTGCGATGATGTGATTGAAGTGGAAGCCATAAGGTCAGAGATTAATAAGAGAACACTGGTAACTGAATTGAATATGGATATTGATCAAAGTATAAGGGTTGAGACTGCTACGAAAACGACTTCAAATGATGTTTCTGGTGGTTCTTTCTTGACTGAGGAGGAGGTTGATGTTTCCACAGACTGGAACAGTGATGAATGCTGCCTCTATAAGCTAGAACAATTGTCGGTCCACCGGCCGGACGTCCGGTTGGTCGTCCCCCCGATTGCCTTGTGTTTTGATAACAACACCATTGAAGTAGCTAATATCAAATAGGGGAATTCGTGCTTTTTTTATTCAGATTTGATGAAATACTTGGTGAACCGTTGGAAATGCCCTTTGTATATCATTCTTGCCATCCATATGATATGTAACGATATTAGGGCATTTAGGAAAACAATGTCATATTTATTGTTATAAATATTATTATATGTACTAATCATTTTGGATTTATATGATTTTGTGTTTAAACAAAAGAAAATTAACATTCCCATGTATAACATTTACTTATTAACAATGTTTTATCATTTTTTACAAAATAAAACACGTTTAATATTTAATAGTTTGCCTTCGTATGGGATGTGAGTTGGTTTTTTTTTTTTTTTTTTTTTTTGGCTTTTTGACCATTTTAGTCTGGGGCTAAAAAGTCTCGTTTGGGATGGGCTTTTTGGCTTTTTTGACTTTTATGAGAGACAAAATGAAATGGTTATAGTTTGGATGTGACATTTTGTCTTTTGACTTTTTAACCTATTTTGTCTTTTTTGTGACTATTTTAACCCAAACCATTCATGCCAAATTTGTAACACAATATGCAATGCACCAAAAAAAAAAAAAAAAGGACAAATGGTACTTGTGGTTTTGTAATTTTATTTTTTGGTATCAATTAATTTTAATCGTATCAATTTTCTGTTTTTAATTACTCACACTAATTCAATTTATTTCAATTAATAACATTGTTTAAAAAAAGTTGGGATAAATTACACTTTTTCCCTTCTAACTTTCTCATGGCCATTCACATTCTAATTGTAACAATTAAACCATTAGACTGCTACCCTAGTTTTAATGTAATTAGTCCATTACCCCACCGTTTAAGTTTGAGTAAAAATTGAAAAATGAATGACCAAAATAAAATTTGAGTGGAAAATTTAATAAAAGTATAATTTTTTACATATATATATATATATATATCTTTTATACTCTTAAAATGTGTTATGGAACCCATCCTGTGACTTCTTTCTACCTATTTTTTTACATGGCGAGGAATTATATTAGAACACGGGTTAAACTTTGAAAAATTAACTGGACCAAAGTAAAATTGGAATAAGTTTGAAGGTCAAAAGTGCAACTTACAAACCCATCAAAGTCTTGGCTTGGAGAAATAGTGGGCTCCCTGTGAACTGGGAGGTCTTATGTCGGTGAGATGCATCTTTGGCCTTGTCGGAGGTGCTTAGTCACCTCAATAAGCCTAACGCTAGCCCTATGACCGCTAAGGGCAAGTAAATAGTGTGCTAGGAAACACATGCAAAGAGCATGTTGGCGATACCTGTGCCAAATAGGATCACTCTTATCTCCAACAACAAAAAATCGACGAATCAAGTTAAATGCATCTAACTCCTCACCTTGAGCTATGGACCGAGCCTCATTCAATGCCAGACCAAACATCCATGCTAGGGCCTATACATGGCCAAAGGTAGGTTGGGGCATAATTTCCTTATCTCGAGGAAGCTCCATTAATACCTGAAACTTCTCAATGGTTAGGCATAGTTCTTGCGTATCGAAGTGGAACACGTAGGTAATTGGATTCCAATAACGAACAACTGCCTGAAGAAAGGGAAAATGGAGTGGAGTGTGACTCAGGGTGAAACGGGCATTCAAACCAAATCCTGTGAAGTTTACCTTATCAATTCCATCCAAAGTAGTCATCTCGTCTTTGAGCTTAGTAGTAGATAGAAAGTCCATCTTTAGAGCAAAACTCCAAGTTTTTGACTTTTCGTCGCGAAAGCAGTGGGAGACCATCTTTTGAAGGAGATAAGGATGTTTAAGTGCCTGACAACTATTTCCAATTGCCCAGCCATGTCACGACCCGAACCCGCCCCTATGGGTTAAGGCCATAACCGGCCAGTAATCACGAGATTACCTACGGCCTCAAATCAAACCTTTCGAAACTCATTAGAGTAAAGGGGCCAAACGGAAGCAAATTTAAAACTTTGTCCATAGAGCCGTACTTATATGCACATCATAACGTTCCATACATATATATGTTAACAACTCACAACAGAAAGTATAGTAACATAAAGTTCTATACAGACAGGATCATTCAGATCTAAGTCAACCAAAACAAAGCTATATACAGACGTACACCAAAGTCCAAGCCAACATGCCAAAGTAACATAGAATGGCAGAAGGGCGAAGACGTGTCTCGTGCGTGAGACGCAAGGACTGACTCTTCAAAACCTTAGTTATTCCATACAGACTACACTGGGGCTGGGTTTGGACTTCTCTTGGCTCACCTCCAAACACATGAATGAGCGTGAGCGAAAACCCAGTGAATAATATCAAATAAAGAATACACACTAGAACAATATACATCAAACGGCCTTGGGCCCAATTTATATTTCTACTAATACATACATACATAGACATATGTAAGTTAAGTAACTGCGGTTCCAAACACATCATACGGCCTCAAGCCCAATTCATTAGTGTCAAACTGTTATTCATGTCAAATTGTCATTCGTGTCAAACTAGCCATTGGCCTTTTCAAACTTCCATATCAAACTGGCCTTTTCAAACTTCCATATCAAACTGGCCTTTTAGGCCTTTCAAACTTTCATATCAAACTGGCCTTTTAGGCCTTTCAAACTTTCATGTCAAACTGGCCTCTGGCCCATTCACGTATGTCAAACTTTCATTTGTGTCAAAACAACCTTTGGCCCAACCATTTATGTCAATCGGCCTTCGGCCCAATCATTTATGTCAATCGGCCTTCGGCCTAATCATTCATCTCAAAACAGCCTTCGGCCCATTCATTCCTGCCAAAACGGCCTTTAGCCCATTCATTCCTGTCAAAACAGCCTTCGGCCCATTCATTCGTTCTTATCAAAACGGCCTCTGGCCCATTTATTTAGTATAACAACCATTGTCCACCAAACGAATCAATGAACTTATAAAACTTACATAGAAGTAAGCAATTTGGACAACAACATATTTCAGATATCAGATATTACTCACAGTGATCGGCTTGTGGATTTGCCCTGGAGCTTGACCCTACACATCATATAACACATATGGGTTGCAAACGATTCAATCTGTTCTTTAATTCACATATTCCTCCGTAGGCTTCATTATTATCTCTTTAACTCAATTACAATGCTTAAAGCATGCCTAAGAGTGCTTGCAAGTGAAAGAGAACGGAAAACAAAACACAGAACGATCAGACAAAATTTTTAGAAACAGGGTCCCCGCTCGAGCGTGAACTTACTCGCTCGAGCGGACCCATGAGGTCTGCAAAAGTATTGGTTGAGCGTGAACTTACCCGCTCGAGCGGACCCATGAGGTCTGCAAAAGTATTGGTTATGTCATTTTTACGCTCGAGCGTGGAACTTGGACACTCGAGCGGAAGTCCATCTTACATAGCTCCCCGCTCGAGCGTGGACTTCCCTCGCTCGAGCGGATATCATGGTCTGCAGAAAATACTGGGAGCACGAAATTCACGCTCGAGCGACGGTTTCCCCGTTCAAGTGGACATCAAATTTCTGGGTTTTCCAGAATGTGTTCTTGAGTTCTAATTCGACCTTCAAAGGTCCAAAACCCACAATTCTGGTCTCAAAACATGCAAACACAATATATATCATATGGATGTAACCAACATGAAGTCAATTATTCAAAATCATGGCCCAACCTTCAAAATTAACCAACATTCCTTTTTGCATGATCAAAATCCATACATTCAAGCTTCATACCCATTTCATAATCTCTTCAATCATGCATGCATGTCAATTTTGACTTCATTTTTGTCACAAATGGTATAAATGATGCTGCAAATCACAAAGCTGCACAAAATTACTCATGCATGTAAGGTTTGGTGCTCCATTCTTCATTTTTAACATGCTATATGCTAGAACACCCAAGATTGTAACAATTATGTACATGCATGTTCATTCTAACTTCAAATTCATTTTAATTCTTGCTCTTGATCATTAATCAACTTTGAATACGCAAAATTACACATTAAACTCATGGATTTATTTACATAGGAGCTTCAAACACCCAAGTTCTAGCCAATTCTTGAGTTTATTCTTCAAATTCCCAAGCTTGAGCCAAAAATTGCACAAGTCTCTCCCTCTCTCTCTCTATGGCCGACCCTCTCTCTCTCACAATTGTATAACCCAGATTTTTTTGAGTTCAATAGAAGTAAGGGAGAGTGTATTAAGGCCACCACTCAACACAATATAATAATAATAAATAATTTGGCACTAATTCACCAATTTAATTAACTTAATCTGGACCGAATCAACTTTTAATTAAATTTCACCGTAGGCTCTAAAAATTATGCCAATCACAATGGCGCAATCAATTTCGGTTTCGATGGCCGATAAGGCCTTCAATTTAATTTCGAAAGCAGATAATCAAACAGATATTCCTACGGTAAACAGATAGAAATTCAAAACCACATATTTTCACATACTTGCACACAAAATCATATTAAACACATAATCATACTCATTTTAAGGACCAATTAACATATTACGGAACAGGGATATCACAAGCCAAAGGTTTAGGCCGTTCGGACATTTTATGTTCGGCTGGACAGATTTTGGTCCAACCGGCTTCAAATAGTACAAAAGCAATTTGGTCCAGCAGCTTTTACTTGTAATTTTATTTCAGGTCTTGTTTTGAGTCTTGTTCATTCCAACAAGCGTAAATAGGTGTATATAGGTTATTTTTACTTTGTTTCGCTCTTATTGAGTTATATTTTTGTAGACGTCCCCGAACGTCCCGGGAGGGAAATCCCGTTTTGTTCGTTGGGCTCACTACAGTTCGGACTCAAAAGTCATGGTCCTGTATCTAATCTTGCAAAGTGCAATGCAAGACCGATGAATCATCAAAGAGTCCAAATCTGGCAAATCATTTTGGAAAACAGATTTTTAGAAAGAGGTGCCAAACATGGACTATTTTGCCAAATACAAAGTCGCCACTTAAATATTTTATTTTGGGGGAATTTAGGAAACCCTGACTCGTGCCGAAGGCCACGTGTCCGTCATCACCAAAGTTGCCTCGGCTTGGGAACTTGGGTACGATTGGGGAAGGTCACTTCGTGAGCACCCCCGCTCGCCCGATCAAAGATCGGCCTCTACTAACCATGATATCGAGTTTTGAAAACATTATGCATTCTTATTCCAGTTATTAGCCTAGATTTACTACGTGATGCGCACAGCATACAGGTATATACTGGATCGCCTGAATTGGAACAACACATCTCATGTTTGTTTATTTTGAAAATGGTTTGATGGTGCTACCTGCAAGCAGGCTAAGACGTGGATTTGCCACCCTCGGGTGGGCTTAGAAAACATCATGGTTTGTCACTCTCAAGTGGGCTTAAAACTCACAGTCAATGCATTATTCCAATTCAGATAATCCAACCTTCACCCACAGGCATTCAGGCAGGTATATCACATAAGCACATAGCCTCATGGTAAGCATGCTATCATGGCAGTCACTCACACACATGCAAGGATGCTAAAGCATAAACACTTACCGAGTACTCCAAGTCAAAACAGAAGCTATGTTAGAAATCCATGCATGATCCTAACTATGCTGAAATGCCTAATGCAACACATGCAGGAATGCAACTACGATAGGCTCGGCTATTCTAAAGATGGCATGCGAAATGCTACAACTAACAAGTATTCAACTTGGAGTTAAAATACAGTGCAGTTAGTATGATGCGCCGAGCCCGGTGCATGCAAGACAGATGAATGAATGCAAACATGCTATCATAAGTATGCTAATTGAAACATGCCCTAAACTAACCATCATAAGCTAGTAAATAAAAGGGAGAAAGACGTGGGGTTGGAAGACATACATCACACACACGCACACTTATTACAACAATTGGCCCCCTCTCGGAGGGTCTGAAA
The DNA here is from genome assembly GCF_055761805.1 of Camellia sinensis. Taxonomy (NCBI): domain Eukaryota; kingdom Viridiplantae; phylum Streptophyta; class Magnoliopsida; order Ericales; family Theaceae; genus Camellia; species Camellia sinensis. Next base: position 113,903,646 of record NC_138969.1, on the reverse strand, counting down.
GAATATTACACAACCAAAATAGATAACGAATTATTACACAATACTAATTACTTAACAAATGAATTAGGTAAGCAAAGTAAACAAGCATGCTATGCTACGTGCAATGGACTGCCTCAGCTCTGTTCCGAATGATGAAGGATGCATGCATACTCGGGTCGCCTTGTCGGGAAATTCCATCACGACACCTCGCCTCACCTTTGTTTGCAATTGATCTCAGAAACTTGCACAAAGCTCCAGAAGGCTGAAACTCCACCTTGGGAAGGCCACCGACCAGTTATTAGCATGAGAGACCACCTGCCGACCACCCTTTGTGGTGGAGACCAAAGAGGGTGGTCAACCTGCCAGAAAATCTGGTCGGCTAACTAGTTTCCACCTCTGGTTTCTGGTTTTTCTGCAACAAAGGCAAGAGAGAGAAAAGGCAATGTATTTTCAACAAATGTGTGCATGACCACTCTCCACGTTCTTGCACAAGCTCAAGAGAGTGTAGTCCTCGATCCTCGTGCCACCAATCACGCATCTCGATGCATGATGGCCGAGAAATCGAATTGCACGACTCGATATGAAATGAATGCACATATAAGCAAGTAAAGCCAACAACTCTATCATGGACAGTCAAGAGTGTCGGCGACCGAGAATCGAGGCACGTTTCGTCACTTGGAGTACGAAACGTCCCTCGTTTCCCGTGTTCGGACTAAACCCTACTCCAAACGCAAAGCAATGAGATGGCATACACAATGTGACTAACATGCAACCTAGCATATGCAATGCTATGGGCTAAAATGGCATACACAATGCACGTGACGTAACATGGCATACACAATGCACTTACGAAGACTATCATGCGCACATGAACTAAATGGCATATACAAATACGAGATGGACTTACACCAATATGAGCGGACCTCAGCCACACTCAAATCAGTGGCCATATGATGGAAATGAGACAACCGAAATACACGCAAACATGCACGGGTGCAAAGCATCGACCCTAAGGCACAACATGTAACTCTAACAAAGCATTAAAAGGTATGACATATGGCATATAATGACACAAATTTCAGCTCTGAAATAGCATATAAGATGGTCCCGAAACATGCAAACGACTCACACAATGCATGCTAGATGGCCCGGATACCGAAACTAGTGAAGTGCATTACACTAGAGGTACACAAAGCAATGCACAAATGGAAAAACCACCCCCAAACAGACCTTAGGCAGGTCCAAGACAGTGGGAAAATGGCCTAAAATGATGGCTCAAAGTGCATGGAAATGAAGCTCATTCAATGGTCCGAAAACGAGGCATTTATGCACAACTCTCAAACGCATTTAAAGAGTGGAAAACATGACAATATGGCATGCATGTAAGCTTTGAAATATGATGTGCAATGGCCCCAAGACATGAAAACACCTCAGCATATGCATGTAATAGACCTCGAAACTCGAAGCTAAGCATAGATATTGAACTACAACCATGCAAAATAAGCATCATTCGACCATGAGACCCAAAAATAGAGCTGAGGCAGTCCAAAATATGCACAAAATCAGTTTAAGACATGGCCAAAAGGTGCTAGAATCAAGGGCCAAAAGATCATGCAATATAAGCTAGTGAACCATGATTTGCACTACAACTATATGAAGCACATGAGAGCTCACCAAACCAGCCAAAAACAGAAGTATGACATGCTAAATCATGCCCAAAAACCCATGGAAACATGGTCAACGCATGCAAGAATGATGTGTCCCTTTGAAAGGCAAATAAGGGGGGTATTCTACACATATATGATGGACATACAAAATGGAAAAACCACCTTTGGAGAGAGGTTATGATGGCCCTAAAACTCACTGAAAAGGGCCTGAAATGAGTCTAGGAAGCATGCAAGCAAAGGCCCCTTTGAAAGGCCTTAAAGAGGATTACACTACACATGCATAATAGACATTCAACATGACAAAAAGGGCTCTGGATAGAGCCTATGCAGGTCACAAAACTCACAAAAAGTGGCCTGAAACCTGGCTCGAAAACATGCAAATAGGGGGCTCCTTTGTAAAGCCAACAAAGCTAGTAAATAAAACAAGGGGTGAGGGGGTCACCCCTCTCTGATTTTGAGGCTCAAAAACACATGTTAACCACTGAAAATCCACTAGATTTCAGTGGCTAAAAGGTCAAACCAAAGCCAACACAAATGCTCTAATGCATAGCTCAAAACAAGATGAAAAGAAGCATGGAAGGAGGTAGATGACCCCCAACAGAAAAATGGTCTGAAACAAATAAGTTTGGAAGCTCAAAACAAAATTTTTTTTTTCAGTTTATGACGAAGCCCAAAAATGCTTGCAAATAAAGCTAAGCTATGAAGCAAAATAATGTCAAAAAGAGGGAAAGAAGTGTTACCCTTGTAGAGAAGAGAACCAGCAGCTTCTGAACCAATGTAGCAAGCTTTCAACCTCTGAAAAACAGCTCCAAGGTGCTTAAAGTGATGATGGAGGTGTTGTGCTTGGAGTTGTAGGGCAATGGTGCAAGAACAAGAGACTTTTTGAAGGCAATATAGAGAGATAAAGGGAGAGAGGTGTATAAGCTTTAGATATAAAAATCCCAACCAAGGCCAAGGAGGGGAGGCATTTCCTTTATAGAGGAGAAGGTCTAAAGCTTCTCAAAGAAGCTTAAAAGCTAGGCCAAAATCCTCCATACACGTATGGAGGATGCACCAAATGCCTCCCAGTTGGCACAGCTGGAACACACTCAAAGAGAGGAAAAAGCAGATGGCTGGCCGACCAGTTCAGGTGGTCGGCCGACCATGCCCGCTGGTCGGCCGACCAGGTTCAAAAGGGTCAAGCTCAAAAGGTGGTCAACCAGTCCATATGGGTGGTCTCCCAGGTGAATGCAACTCAGTGGTGGTATGGGAGACCAGAAAATGTGGCTCAAAAGTGAGGGAGACCACCTACCTGTCAAGAAACTCGGCCGACCGGGGAAAGGTGGTCTCCAAGAAGAAAAGGTGTCCTCCCACCCTACTACCACCTTCCTAACAATGAAACTAGGGTCCATGCCAAAAATGAACCCACACCAATGCAAATCGAAGGTTCGGGGGCCAAAACGCGCAGTCGGGGGCCCCGAAAACTGACTATTAAGCATTGAAAGTGGCGTGCCACCACGAAGGTGGTTTCCCAGGCCACAGTGTCCCTCTAAAGAGAGGAAACAAGGAGTGTGCCAAAAATCGGAGCAAACAGAGGTAGTTAAGCGGTCCCGAACCGAGGCGTGCGGCCAACGACTCCGAAAACTGGAAACTGGTCTCCAAACGGGAAAAGTGGCCTACGACCCCAAAACATAGCCTACGGCCACTGAGGGATGGTCTACGAGACCTCTCCCTCCTTTCGGGAAGAGAAAATAGAACTTGGTTTGCTAACCGAGGCGAAGCACAGAAGAGTCCCGAAGTCCGGAGGCAAGGCTTTCAGCCGAGACTCCGTAACCTCAGAACGAGCACAACATGCGCCATCACCGAGCGCTCAATCGATGACGTCTAAGTCTTAAAGTCGGTCAAAAATGGGGTGTCTACATTTGTCCCTCTTTGATAGAACTCGAAAGTCATAAGTGACGGGAGTGAGTGTCAAAGCCCAGAGACGACCAGTTTTTGACAAGGCCGAAGACTTAGACAAACAGGCAAGATAACAAAGAAATGTGCCCGCAGGCAGGGGAAAAATGCAAGGGACATGCACAAAGCCGAACATAACTTATGATCATGCAAAGGAAGTGGTAATGAAGCACATATACACAACAAATGCAACAATTCAAGTAAGCGAATAAAAACCAAACTACATTACATGCAGAAAGGATATAAGAAGATTATGCAATCTTAGCAAGCATGTACGATAGATACACAAAAGTGAACGAGGTGTGATAGATACACAGAGTGAGTAAGCATGTGCGATAGATACACAAAGCGAGTGTAGTGATAGATACACTAAAGTGAACATGTGATGGATACACAAAGCGTACGTGTGATGGATACACAAAGTAAACGTGTAATGGATACACAAAGCGAGCGGGTGCTAAATACACAAAGGGTGAACACAAAGTGTGATAGATGCACTTAGTGAACAAAGTGTGATGGATACACAAAAGTTGAACACAAAGTATGATAGATGCACTATGTGAAGAAGTGTGATGGACACACAAAAGGTGAACGCGAAGTGTGATAGATGCACTAAGTGAACAAGTATGATAGATACACTAAAGGTGAACACGAAGTGTGATAGATGCACTAAGCGAACAAGTGTGATGGATACACAAAAGGTGAACACGAAGTGTGATAGATGCACTAAGTGAACAAGTGTGATGGATACACTAAAGGTGAACACAAAGTGTAATAGATACACTATGTGAACAGAGTATAATAGATATACTAGAAATGAACACAAAGTGTGATAGATGCACTATGTGAACAGAGTATAATAGATATACTAGAAATGAACACAAAATGTGATAGATGCACTATGTGAACAGAGTATAATAGATATACTAAAAATGAACACAAAGTGTGATAGATGCACTATGTGAACAGGTGTGATGGATACATGAAAGTAAATGAAGTGTGATGGATACACTAAAGGTGAACACGAAGTGTGATAGATGCACTAAGTGAACAGGCGTGATAGATACACAAAAGATAATGAAGTGTAATGGATACACTAAAGTAACTGAAGTAAATATGTGCATGATAGATACACAAAATAAGGATGTGTGTGATAGATACAAAAAATGAGAATATGTGTGATAGGTACAGAAAATGAGAATGTGTGTGATAGATACAGAAAATGAAAGAAGTGTGATTGATACACTAAGTGAAGAGAGTGTGATTGATACACTAAATAAATAAAGTGTGATTGGTACACTAAGCGAATGAAGAAAGTGTGATAGATACACTAAGGGTGAATGAGGTGTGATTGATACACTAAATAAATGAAGTGTGATTGATACACTAAATAAATGATCTCAAACGGAACTTCTTTGAATGAACCGTACATACAATATCGTACATGAATGAGAAAGAAACTTGATAGGCATAATGCAATATAATGCATGATGTTTAAGGAACGCAATAAACAAGCGTAGCGACGCTTTAGAAAGCACCTCATGGGGTGAGTGGCGATGAACCACTCTACTCTGACAGGGATCTCCCCTCGTGCTCTTCGAACACTTACCTTCAACTGATAGTACAAAGGCTCTGGAATACTGACAAGGGTTCTTCACGTAGAACACTCTGGATGCTGCCTTTCTTCCTGATCATATTCACAACTTTCCCTACTCTCCAACGGGGTGACAGACTAGGTTGGTTTGGTATCTAGAATTGAGGTGCATACACGCTATCTCAACCTATAAGGCTTCCATACAGATTTAAAGCCAAGGACACGCCTCTGGGTATTTAAACCAGACTTTAGTCTCGGAAATCCCGAACCTTTGCGTTGTAGGCAACAGCCATTCGAACTCTAGTTTCCACCGTCGCAGTTGGTCTCCTAGGAACTCATTGCGAACACAGCCAAGATGCCTCTGGCAGGGAATGGTACTCAGGGAGAGCACTTCTGATCGCCATTCTAGCTTGAAGTAGGCTTGATCTTGAGCTTGAGGTAAAGGCACACTCATACTTTGGAGCATTGGCAAGACCTGAAGAGGTACATACGGAATGCAATCTCGGAACTTACTGAAGTCGAAACAAACTCAGATACCCGACATTTTCCCTCTTTTCTTTTGCTTTACAGTCTGGAACCTATATAGCTTTAGATAGGTCCTAGTTTTACTGATCCTGCATGACCTGGGTTGAACCATGCGGTTTTACGAAAGAATGAATCTTGTTTTGCACAGATGTGGAGAACGACACAACACTCTGAGCACAAAACAAATCATTTTGAAATTTGAGAAATGAGTTCTCGACTGGGTATTGAGCCTACGACTGAGCACAGTGCACCACGACTCAACAAAGGAAAACAAAGGTAAAACAACCCAAACACAGACACTCAAAAATGACTCAAGACAAGAACCGAGATAAAACAAAAAGACACGACACTCAGACGTGCACAGGGAGCCTGTTTCTCTGGGTATTGTTTCCCACCCTTTCTCATTTGTCATTCTCACATCACTCGGCCCTCAAGCTCGGTTTTTCTCTCAAAACCCTTTCCTCGCTTTTTCCTCTCGGTGCATATCTCTCTATTCTTCAATCTCTTATTTTTTTATCCCTCCCCTGGGTGGTTGATGGATAAACAAGAAGTTGCGGGCTTTTGCCTCTAGTATTCTACTAGATTCTCTTTCTTGTTCACAACAGTGAGTTTCTCCCACAGAGGGGTCACAATGCGACCAGACGCGCAGCAGATCTGCAATTGACATCGGTTGATGATGCTCCGCTGGAGAGTTTGGACGTGATCAGATCTGTCCGGATGAGGGAGTGGAATACCTTGCTCCAATCTAGTTCGTGCTTCGCACTTGGCTTGATACCTCGCTGCTCAGAGGATATGAGAGCTTTCAACCCTTTTCTGTTAGCTTCCGCTGTGCCCTTCTTGGCGAATAGAGTGCCCTTTCCGGCAAGTATGGTGCCCTTTCTGGCAAATGCATTGACAACGGGGGAAAGACAGGAAGCTTGACTCAACTGTGCCCCTAGTTCATCATTTTGACCAATTTTTTTTTTTTTTTTTTTTTGGTTTTCTAGTAAAACAATTTTGACCAACATGAGAGTTAGATTAACATGTTTGTTCGATTTTCTGATTTAAAATCATGCAAGTTAGGTTATGAGCACTGAAAATTTTCCTTTTTGGGTCCAAGAAATGGTCCAGTTTTGGAAATATAGAATAATTTTTGAGAAAATTAGTCAACTTCATTAAAAATTCTCAAAACTGTTTTTACAAATGGCCACTGCTCAACGAGCGCCGAATTTACTCTTGAGATGCATAACCTCAGATTCGAAGGAGAATTGCCCCTTGTCTAAACGGCACTGCATGGCAACGGGAAGTTGCCCCTTGTTTGAATGGCACCGCAGTGCGCTGTATGGTAACAGAAAGTTGTCCCTTGTTTGAATAGCACCGCAGCACACTGTAACCAGTTTTCGAGGTGACGATCACAACCGAACTCTCGAATATAGAGAAGAAAACGATGATCAGAACCATCACATGGACACAGTCGAATTTGAAGTTTTTTACGGTTGGACTTCATAATGAAGTTTCCTACGTATCCCAAAGATGGGAATCAAGCCTTGCGTAGTTCAGGGTAAGGTACACTCGGGTATTAACCTCTCCTTTTGCGCTCTAACTTTTGCCAAGGCCACCCTCTGGGTTTTCAACCTTGCGAGCTTTGTTCTTCATTTCTTTTCATTTTCTTTTCTTCAATCTTTTCAAGATTTTTTATTTCTTTTTCTTCATTTTTTTTTGCAATTTTTCTTTTTTTGCTCTAACTTTTGCCTGGGTTGCCCTTCCGGGTTTTTGGCCCAGCGAGCCTCTCAAGGGTAAAAGTGTTTCTTTGTCCATGTCAAACAATTTTGAGATCCTGAAGTCATCTGAATCCAGGAGAATGGCTGCTGTTCGCTGATGATGCAGGAGTCCATCCAATGGGGGGCTGAATTTGCTCCTAGTGTTGTGGATAGGAACTCGGTTATCCTTCAGCAATGCTTTCTTCTTTCCTCCCGTCTGGGATTTGGCATTCTTGCCGATCTTCGTCTTTGACTCTTCGAGCACATCTGACATTTTTGCCCCTAGTTCGAGGGGTGCTCTTGATCTTGCTTCATAAGCTTCTTAATCTGACTTTTCTTGCCCCTAGTTCGCGGGCTGCTTCAAATCTGACCACACAGGCCTCACATCATAATTGGCCTTGGAACATTCTGAATCCAAGTTCAAGGTTTGAAATCAAGAGGGGTTGAGTCTCGAGGCCGAGAGTGATCCTAAGCTGTGCAATCTCAAGAGCGATTCCGCACAGGTCTTCGCAGGACGGTGCAAAACATTTTTTGAAATTTTTTTAAGAAAGCGACTAGTCGCTCGCGCTGAAGACAATGCGAAACCAATTTGGATCAAGCTAGGATCCTTCTCAGTACTCACGTTAACAAGCATGATTTCATTCATTAAGGGCTTAGCATGCCTCTCTTTCTCTTAATTGATCAAATTTTTGCAAATCTCGAGGAATTCCTTCCTCTTCGTTTTCATCACAATGTTCAAAAGGTTTTGAAAAACTTAGGTCAATGCAATGATTTCAAGGCACAGAAAAGACACAGTTTTTTGGTCAAATACATCCGTCTTATTCAGGACTTCTAGCACAACTGGCGCAAAGCAGAAGCAAACACAAGGGTGTGAAAATCACTGTTGTTCATTCAAATCTGTTGGCATTACTAGCTCCAAGGCAGAAACAGACTCAAAAGAAAGCAAAAAGACAAACACAATACAAAATAGTGATGTCCGAGGTAACACCCCCGGAATCACCTAACTGCAACGCAACAGGACTGACTCGATACCACAAGAGAGACCTGACTGACTCAGTACAAAAAAATTGACTATGCACAAAACAACAAAACTGACCCAATACCCAAGTTAGAAAGTACAAAAACTAGCATTCACAAATTCTCAAAACAGTGCGTGCCATACGCCACATCTGAAGTAAACTGAGTGCCGCCCATAGGTGGTTCATCCCCTGATCACATCACATTATCCCCCACAAGTTCACTGATCAAGTGCCGATAGACTTTGCTGAGCTGGTGCAGCGATGACCTTGTTGTCAAACAGATCTTGTACATCATGGCGAAGACGAAAGCAACTGTCAGTGTCATGACCGGTTTGTTGATGGTAGGCACAGTATTTAGTGTGGTCATGCTTTGGAGGGATAGGATCGTATAGAGGTCGTTGTTCCAATGGTTTCAGATATCCCTTCCGGAGTAAGGCCTCTAGAGCCTTTGACAAAGGCATATAAAGTGGGGTAAAAACCCTCTTGACTCGAGGTGGATATTTGGTTTTTTGTAAGCTACTTCCGAACGCACCAGTGAATGGGGTAGCTGTTTTTGATGCGGTGGTGGTAACCATGCCCACTTCAGAAGATCTTGGAGCTGTATCACCACTGGTGGTCGCATTCAAACTGCAGGAAAACGCCCTCCTGGGCTGCTCCTTCTCCTGGTCAATGAGGCCCTGCTTCATAGCATCCTCAATTTGTACCCCCATCTCATGTAAATCTGAAAAGGTGGGGAAGGGGAGAACAACCATTTTCTGCATAAGCTTGGGCTGGAGATTGCGCACAATCATCCGAATCTGATCTTTGTCAGTGGGCCTAGTGGTCATCATTGAGGCCTTGGCCCTCCACTGGGTTACGAAGTCAGAAAAGCTCTCCTTAGGCTCCTGCCTAGTCGTCTTGAGATCACGGGTTATGACCTCGATCTGTGTATCATAGGAGTACTGAGCGATAAAAGCCTTGGCCACCTCAACCCAATTTCTCCTAACATCGTCTTACAGTTTTGCGTACCAGATGGCCGCAACACCCGACAGGGTCCGGCCGAATAAAGAAAGCTTCTGTAGTCTGGTGAGGCCCATCGGCCTTAATATGTCTGAAAACAGCCGTAAGTGCACCATAGGATCCCTGGACCCGTCAAAGCGGTCAATATGTGGCATTTTAAAGCAGTCTGGCAGCGTCACGGCCGCATCGGTATACCCATCCTCAATGTCTGGGATGGACCTGACGCCCTGAGATTTCTTGAACAGCTTTTCAAGCTTGTTCACCTTCAATGCTGTGGGGTCCACCTGGGACTCAAAGGGAGAATCCGGCAGGTTGGTGGGTGTTTTGGATAATTGCGGTAGGATTGGGGGCGGAGTCGGTCCTGTCGGAATGTCCGTATCTCCCTGGACATTTGGTGCCTCCTCGGGTGCTGGAACTCCTGGTGGGGGAAGGGCTTGGTGCAAAGTAGGTGCTCCGGTTTGCTGTTGTAACCGGGCGATCAACTCTGCTTGTTGAGCCATGACCTCGGCCTGTTGTTTGGCAACTTTGGCTTGACGAACAGCGTCTTGCTGCATGATTTTCATACTTTCTTGGAGTTGACGCATCATCTCCTCTATTCCTGCCATACTGCCCTGATCTAACTGATCTATCGGTATATCTATCTCTGTAAAAACAGATACCTCAACCCAACTGCGCACAGGTGAGATGGATAATGACTGTTGATCCGAAGACTGTTGAACTGATGATCTATGCCTGACTGGCCTTTTTACCCTGCCTTTGGCGAAGGAACACAAATTTGCCCTTGAACTAAATCTCTGACCTGACAAAGTCTATCAGCACAAGCCCAATGTACCGAGAGATATTGGAGCCTTCAGAAGCTATGGTTCTGAGACCCCTGCAAAAGAAGAAAATAGACAGCATCTCAGCCTGATTTCATCAAAACAGATATGAGCAAAGCTGAATGACAGTGCTCTTTACTGGATTCTGTCCCAAATTCTGCCTGTAAACTGATACCCTCAGGTAAAACTGATTCCCAAATATTGGTGCCCTTAAGCCTGATACTCAGACTTGCACAGTGATACATGCATTCTTGTAGAGACACACTCTAAAAGCACATAGGAAACAAGTGAGAGCCAAAACACCCCTATGTTGGGGTAGGGTTTCCCTGTCCTATTTTGTCAGGAGCTAGAGTTTCACTATGCACGCAACGGTTTCAAACAACCTATGATCGGGTAAGCAACCTGTCCTAGTTTGGAATGGTCACTATGGATTCCGATATGCACCAGGTTGAATGGTCAAAGAGGGCGCCCCGGTAAAACCGGGGTTTGTGTTCCCGTGGTGGCAGAGCCCGCAACTGGTCAGCCTTATGGCATGCTTCTCGAAGCGAGCCTCCGGCAAACCGTTCAGGAATAGCATACGGCAAACACGGTGTCCTAGGCGCACCAATGCAAATGCAATGCAAAGAAACACACAAGTGTAGTCAAAACCAGATATCACGAGTTCAAGTCAGGTTCTCTAACTCCCCAACAGAGTCGCCAGAAATTGTAGACGTCCCCGAACGTCCTAGGAGGGAAATCTCGTTTTGTTCGTTGGGCTCACTACAGTTCGGACTCAAAAGTCACGGTCTTGTATCTAATCTCGCAGAGTGCAACGCAAGACCGATGAATCATCAAAGAGTCCAAATCTGGCAAATCAGTTTAGAATACAGATTTTTAGAAAGAGGTGCCAAACATGGACTGTTTTGCCAGATACAGAGTTGCCACCTAAATATTTTATTTTGGGGGAATTTAGGAAACCCAGACTCGTGCCGAAGGCCACGTGTCCGTCATCACCAAAGTTGCCTCGGCTCGGGAACTTGGGTACGATTGGGGAAGGTCACTTCGTGAGCACCCTCGCTCGCCTGATCAAAGATCGGCTTCTACTAACCATGATATCGAGTTTTGAAAACATTATGCATTCTTATTCCAGTTATTAGCCTAGATTTACTACGTGATGCGCACAACATACAAGTATAGATTGGATCGCCTGAATTGGAATAACACATCTCATGTTTGTTTATTTTGAAAATGGTTTGATGGTGCTACCCACAAGTAGGCTAAGACGTGCATTTGCCACCCTCGGGTGGGCTTAGAAAACGTGATAGTTTGCCACTCTCAAGTGGGCTTAAAACTCACAGTCAATGCATTATTCCAATTCAGATAATCCAACCTTCACCCACAGGCATTCTGGTAGGTATATCACATAAGCACATAGCCTCATGGTAAGCATGCTATCATGGCAGTCACTCACACACATGCAAGCATGCTAAAGCATAAACACTTGCCGAGTACTCCAAGCCAAAACAGAAGCTATATTAGAAATCCATGCATGATCCTAACTATGCTGAAATGCCTAATGCAACACATGCAGGAATGCAACTACAATAGGCTCGGCTATTCTAAAGATGACATGTGAAATGCTACAACTAACAAGTATTCAACTCAGAATTGAAATAAAATGCAGTTAGTATGATGCGCCGAGCCCGGTGTATGCAAGACAGATGAATGAATGCAAACATGCTATCATAAGTATGCTAATTGAAACATGCCCTAAGCTAACCATCATAAGCTAGTAAATAAAAGGGAGAAAGACGTGGGGTTGGAAGACATACATCACACATACGAACACTTATTACAACAATTGGCCCTCTCTCGGAGGGTCTGAAAGAATATTACACAACCAAAATAGATAATGAATTATTACACAATACTAATTACCTAACAAATGAATTTGGTAAGCAAAGTGAACTAGCATGCTATGCTACGTGCAATGGACTGCCTCAGCTCTGTTCCGAATGATGAAAGATGCATGCATACTCGGGTCGCCTTGTCGGGAAATTCCATCGCGACGCCTCGCCTCACCTTGCTTTTGTTTGCAATTGATCTCAGAAACTTGCACAAAGCTCCAAAAGGCTGAAACTCCACCTTGGGAAGGCCACCGACCAGTTATTAGCATGGGAGACCACCTGCAGACCACCCTTTGTGGTGGAGACTAAAGAGGGTGGTCGGCCTGCCAGAAAATCTAGTCGGCCGACCAGTTTCCACCTCTGGTTTCTGGTTTTTCGGCAACAAAGGCAAGAGAGAGAAAAGGCAATGTATTTTCAACAAATGTGTGCATGACCACTCTCCCCGTCCTTGCACAAGCTCAAGGAAATGTAGTCCTCGATCCTCGTGCCACCAATCACGCATGTCGATGCATGATGGCCGAGAAGTCGAATTGCACGACTCGATGTGAAATGAATGCACATATAAGCAAGTAAAGCCAACAACTCTATCATGGACAGTCAAGAGTGTCGGCGACCGAGAATCGAGGCACGTTTCGTCACTTGGAGTACGAAACGTCCCTCGTTTCTCGTGTTCAGACTAAACCCTACTCCAAATGCAAAGCAATGAGATGGCATACACAATGCGACTAACACATAACCTAGCATACGCAATGCTATGGGCTAAAATGGCATACAAAATGCACGTGACATAACATGGCATACACAATGCACTTACGAAGACTATCATGCGCACATGAACTAAATGGCATATAAAAATACGAGATGGACTTACACCAATATGAGTGGACCTCAGCCACACTCACATCAGTGGCCATATGATTGAAATGAGACAACCGAAATACATGCAAACATGCACGGGTGCAAAGGATCGACCCTAAGGCACAACAGGTAAGTCTAACAAAGCATGGAAAGGGATGACATATGGCATATAATGACACAAATTCCAATTCTAAAATAGCATATAAGATGGTCACGAAACATGCAAACGACTCACACAATGCATGCTAGATGGCCCGGATACCGAAACTAGTGAAGTGCATTACACTAGAGGTACACAAAGAAATGTACAAATGGAAAAACCACCCCCAAACAGACCTTAGGCAGGTCCAAGATAGTGGGAAAATGGCCTAAAATGATGGCTCAAAGTGCATGGAAATGAAGCTCATTCAATGGTCCGAAAACGAGGCATTTATGCACAACTCTCAAATGCATTTAAAGAGTTGAAAACATGACAATATGGCATGCATGTAAGCTCTGAAATATGATGTGCAATGGCCCTAAGACATGAAAACACCTCAGCATATGCATGTAATAGAACTCAAAACTCAAAGCTAAGCATGGATATTGAACTACAAGCATGCAAAAATAAGCATCATTCGACCATGAGACCCAAAAATAGAGCTGAGGCAGTCCAAAATATGCTCAAAATCAATTTAAGGCATGGCCAAAAGGTGCTAGAATCAAGGGCCAAAAGATCATGCAATACAAGCTAGTGAACCATGATTTGCACTACAACTATATGAAGCACATGAGAGCTCACCAAACCAGCCAAAAACAAAAGTATTACATGCTAAATCATGCCCAAAAACCCATGGAAACATGGTCAACGCATGCAAGAATGATGTGTCCCTTTGAAAAGCCAATACGGGGGGTATTCTACACATATATAATAGACATACAAAATGGTAAAACCACCTTTGGATAGAGGTTATGATGGCCCTAAAACTCACTGGAAAGGGCCTGAAATGAGTCTAGGAAGCACGCAAGCAAAGGCCCCTTTGAAAGGCCTTAAAGAGGATTACACTACACATGCATAATAGACATTCAACATGACAAAAAGGGCTCTGGACAGAGCCTATGCAGGTCACAAAACTCACAAAAAGTGGCCTGAAACATGGCTCGAAAACGTGCAAATAGGGGGCTCCTTTGTAAAGCCAACAAAGCTAGTAAACAAAACAAGGGGTGAGGGGGTCACCCCTCTCTGATTTTGAGGCTCAAAAACACATGTTAGCCATTGAAAATCCACTGGATTTCAGTGGCTAAGGCCAAACCAAGGCCAACACAAATACTCTAATGCATAGGTCAAAACAAGATGAAATGAAGCATGCAAGGGGGTAGATGACCCCCAACAAAAAAATGGCCTGAAACAAACATGTTTAGAAGCTCAAAACAAGACTTTTTTCAGTCTATCATGAATCCCAAAAATGCTTGCAAATAGAGCTAAGCTATGAAGCAAAATAATGTCCAAAAGAGGGAAAGAAATGTTACCCTTGTAGAGAAGAGAACCAGTAGCTTCTGGACCAATGTAGCAAGCTTTCAACCTTTGAAAAATAGCTCCAAGGTGCTTAGAGTGATGGTGGAGGTGTTGTGCTTGGAGGTGTAAGGCAATGATGCAAGAACAAGGGACTTTTTGAAGGCAATATAGAGAGATAAAGGGAGAGAGGTGTATAAGCTTTAGATACAAAAATCCCAACCAAGGCCAAGGAGGGGAGGCCTTTCCTTTATAGAGGATAAGGTCTAAAGCTTTTCAAAAAAGCTTAAAAGCTAGGCCAAAATCCTCCATACACGTGTTTGGAGGATGTACCAAATGCCTCCCAGCTGGCACAGCTAGAATACACTTAGAGAGAGGAAAAAACAGATGGCTGGCCGACCAGTTCAGGTGGTCGGCCGACCATGCCCCCTGGTTGGTCGACCAGGTTCAAAAGGGTCAAGCTTGAAAGGTGGTCGACCAGCCCATATGGGTGGTCTTCCAGGTGAATGCAACTCAGTGGTGGTATGGGAGACCAGAAAATGTGGCTCAAAAGGGAGGGAGACCACCTATCTGTCAAGAAAATCGGCCGACCGGGGAAAGGTGGTCTCCAAGAAGAAAAGGTGTCCTCCCACCCTACTACCACCTTCCTAACAATGAAACTAGGGTCCATGCCAAAAATGAACCCACACCGATGCAAAACGAAGATTCGGGGGCCAAAACGCGCAGTCAGGGGCCCCGAAAACTGACTATTAAGCATCGAAAGTGGCATGCCACCACGAAGGTGGTCTCCAGGGCCACAGTGTCCCTCTAAAGAGAGGAAACAAGGTGTGTGCCAAAAATCGGAGCAAATGGGGGTAGTTAAGCGGTCCCGAACCGAGGCGCGCGGCCGACGGCTCCGAAAACCGGAAACTGGTCTCCAAACGGGAAAAGTGGCCTACGACCACGAAACGTAGCCTACAGTCACTGAGGGATGGTCTACGAGGCCTCTCCCTCCCTTTGGGAAGAGAAAACAGAACCTAGTTTGCAAACCGAGGCAAAGCACAGAAGAGTCCCGAAGTCTGGAGGCAAGGCTCTCAGCCGAGACTCCGTAACCTCAAAACGAGCACAACATGCGCCATCACCGAGCGCTCAATCGATGACGTTTGAGTCTTAAGGTCGGTCAAAAATGGGGTGTCTACAATTTTCAATTTTGATAAGTGGTAGGCTTAACATCTAATCTAGAACTCCTTTTTAAATACAACTAGTCTTGGTTTCAAATTCAAGATAACGTGTTTTGTGCTTGAGTGCAGTGCCATTCACGCCAAGAGGTGCAAAAACCTTTCTTTTCATTACTTCAGGGTTATGCCTTGGTCAAATATTACAAAAAAGAGTTTTCAAAGATAAAAAAAAACCTATCTGAAGCTATACATGACGTGGTAACTACTAAGTAAAAAGAAAAAACAAAACAAAAGTTATTGATTTATTCATTTGCAAAAGAAATATACATAAACAGAGGTTTATTCATTCAGAGATAATCACAACTAGGTTGACACACAAAAGTTGTTCACAAGTTTGGAGTACCCTAAGATAAAGCTATACAAAACATCCTTTCACAGAGCCAAAAAAAAAAAAAAAAAAAAAAAAAAAAAAAATCGCAAAAGTAGGATTAGTCTAGAAAACGAGCTAAGCTACGGCTGCAGTCATCGAATGGAACAAATGAGAGACGGCCCGCCGGGTCCATCATTGTCACTGGCATCACTGTTACTGCTATCATAGGGTCATCAAAATAGCCAACATGGTCATTCTCATCGTCGTCATTGTCACTGCTAATGACGATCACCTAGGGAGTGGATCGACCTCGTCATCTTGCAAAGAAGAAATGTGAACCGTTAATTGAAAAACAAGAATGAAAGAAACTTGAAGCAACTTAGCTTGGGTGTCAAAGAAAGAAACCTCATCCGATAGGTTCGGAAAGTGTACAGGAAAAGGGCCTGGAGGTAGAGGACCTCGATTGCATCCATGACCTTGACCTCAACCTTCACTAGGACCTTTGCATGGCCCGTAGTAGCGCCTACGTACATGAGCATGGCTTGGTGCTTGGCCCCGAGCTCTCCCACGTCCTTAAGCACCCCTGTAGCCCCGAGTTCTCTGACAGCCACGACCTCTAGCGTGCACTGTTGCATACGCTATCTCCAAATCCATGTGCTCCAAAATAGCAATAACAAAAGCTTCTTTAATGTTGTGACCAGAGGAAGAATCACTGTCGTTCGGGGTATTTGGTTTGTCTAAACCAATGGGAGACCCAGGAGGGAAATGAAGCAAATTGTAGCCCTCCATAGGTGGTGTTCAAAAGCAACTAAGGGGAGTGCAGGAAATGTTTTCGGACGAGTATGCATTGAGACATTGTTTCACGCTTTTATAAAGCTTTTGGGAGGTGAAAAGTGCAAACAGTCCCTGTCATTGTCCAATTAATTCAATCAACCATAATTTATACGGCCAGCTATTATTTTATCCGACCCAAAGAAGATGTTGCAAATTATTAGTGTGTTTTGTACAGAGAATCATAGAAGGTGCATGGTTGTTGCCCTATCATTTTTCAGATGTATGGTTATCCTAAGTCCCTAGCAGTTGGCACAAGAATCAGTATTTCCCACCACAAAAATGAGGCTTCCTTGGTGCCGACATTGGAGATCTTGAGGCGATCTCCGAAGTTTGTGGCTGGCACGCCCACCCATGAAGTTGTAAGGTATGTCTTCTATACTACTTTCCTACATTTATTACATGTTGTGTGTTGCATCGTTTCTTTATCCTATTGCTTTTCCCTTTTTGTGTAAAATGTGTCTAGGCCTATTTTCTTGAGGCTACAACCTCTCTCTTTCTCCCTCTCTTCGATCACGTTACGATGCGTTTGGAGTTTGTTTTGAGGTTCACCTTTGTTGACTGCTGGTCAGAGTTAGGGTACCATTTTGCTATGAATGCCAGTCACATGCAAGTTTGGCTTCAGTCACCCTCTCTCCTCTCGCATTGTGGCATGTTTGGAGTTTATTTTAGGGTTCACCTTTGTTGACTATCGGTCAGGATTGGGGTTCCCTGTTGCTGTGACTGCCGGTCACATGCAAGTTTGGCTTCAGCCACCCTATCTCCTCTCACATTGCAACATGTTTGGAGTTTATTTCGGGGTTCACCTTTGTTAACTGTCTATTACGATTGAGGTTCCGTGTTGCTATGACTGTCAGTCACAGACTAGTTTGGCTTCGACCATCCTCCCTTCTCTCGTGTTGCGGTGTGTTTGGAGTTTGTTTCGGGGTTCACCTTTGTTGACTGTGGGTCAGGATTAGGGTTCCTTGTTGTTGTGACTGCTAGTCACATGCAAGTTTGGCTTTGGCCACCCTCCATCCTCTCACATTGTGGTATGCTTGGAGTTTGTTTTGGGGTTCACCTTTGTTGACTACCGGTCAAGATTGGGATTCCCTGTTGCTGTGACTATTGGTTACATGCAAGTTTGGCTTCGGCTATCCTCCTTCCTCTCGCATTGTGGTGTGTTTGGAGTTTGTTTTAAGGTTCACCTTTGTTGCTTGCAGGTCAAGATTGGGGATTCTTATTGCTATGACTGCTAGTCACATGCAAGTTTGGCTTCAACCACTCTCTCTCCTCTTGCATTACGACGTGTTTGGAGTTTGTTTTGGGTTCACCTTTGTAGACTGCCAGTCACATACAAGTTTGGTTGCGGTCGCCCTTTCTTCTATCTCGTCGTAGCGTGTTCAGAGTAGGTTATGGAATTTCCTGTTGCTGTGACTATCAGTCATGAGTGAGTTTGGCTTTAGCCACCTTCCCTCTTATCGCATGGAGCACGTTTGGACTTACATTCTTCATTCATGTAGAAAACACGTTCATGCATCTTGTTTTTTTCACTCTTGTTGAAAGCACATTTGAATAGCATTCTTTTTGCATCAATTAGCACACTTCATGTCATTTGCATGAGGCTTGCCTTATCCCTTACCATCTTTATAGCTTTATCCTTCTTTTATCTCATTGCATTTGCATCATCAAACTTTTCATAATCCGACAGTATGGTACACGTAAGCCTAACTTTCAATCAACCGGCCACGCGTGGCGTGTAAGTCCAACTTTTCAAATGTATTTTGAGCATATCATTTGCATCCTGCCCTTGAAATACATAGGTTTGATTCCTTGTAAAGTGATTCATTAGCAACCCTTGGGTTTAACCACTTGCATTTTTATTTTGTTTGTTTTCCCAAGTCTTACGGCCTTGTCGAAAAGGGTTGTCTTCAGGCTTTGACATTCACTCACGTTATGAAATGATGCACCGAGTTCTGTCAAAGATGGACAACTGTAGACATCCTATTTTCGACTAACCCTAAGACTTGGGTGCTCTTTTTAGAACACCCAATGATGAAAATTGTGATATGCTAATCTTATGAGTTCCTTAGCAGGAAAACCGAGAATTAAGCTTTAAATCCTAACCAGGTAACTGTTTTGGCCAAAAAGCTTTTCAACCAATTGAAAACCTTTTTCAACGTACGTTTGGTTGCGCAGCTCTAGAAATTTCCATCATGTCTCAAGGCTCACCTTTTCAAAACTCAAAGTGTTGTCTTCTTTCAAAAAGACTAAGCAAAAGATGTATTGGGAATGAATGGAGGGGGTGGAATCCTCTAAACTCCTGCTTCTCTTTTCAAATCATGCTAACTTTACCTTATTAATCCAACAATGTATTTTCCATTTGGCCAGACAACAATTCCTGGCTGGATGAAAATATTGTCAGCCAGATACATAACGGTAAAACCTGCTGTATTGTCTAGGAAGAGAGCATTTTTAGAAATTTCGGTCTTTTCTACGAAGTTTCCACAAATATCTTAGATATATATATCCATAACTCCATAAATAGAGGATGAAACCTCATTTTAGTAGGCTAAAAATTTTGCCCAAGGCTTAGAGAGAGATTTTAGAGCTCCTTTCCCACATTTCATCTTCAACCTTCACTTTCCAAACTTCAGTCATCAAAACTCCATTGAAGCTTCACTCTAAGCTTCTTGATGAGGATCTTAAACACTCTAAGCTACATCTAAAGGACCTTAAGGTGCCAAGAAAAAGTTTGGGAACCAAGAAGTTCATTCTCTTTAAGAGGTGAAATTTTTGAACTTTTTACCACTTTACCTCTCTTGTTCCTTATTTCTAAGCTCTATTTTTCATTGTTTGCATGATGTAATCATGTAATAAGTCCTCATGGATGTGGATGCAGGTAGAAAATAGCCACCCATCCATTGAGTTAATAGTTTTCATCACTTTTCTATAGCTTTGCTCTCTTGTCTTGCTTTCTAGAGATATACTCGATTAGTTGTTGTGTATTTTGAAGCCTTGTGGATGTGGATGGAGGTAGAAAGTAGCTACCCATGCACAAGTTTGATTATGTAGAGTTAATTTTTTATTTTTTATTTTTCAAACCTTCTCATCACTTATCTCATTATTACAACACAATTAATTAACTATCTAAGCTAAGTTATTACAAATCAAAACTAATTAACTATTCTAAACTAATTATTACAACACAATTAATTAACTATTCTAGCTAATTAATATTACAAACCAAAACTAAAGAATTAGTTGCACTAACTAATTAAATACAACAACATTGAATAATTAGCTATGCTAACTAATTAAAGCAATTAAGTGGCCTCGAGGGCGAGGGAGACATGCATGCTCAGTTGGCTTCCTCCCGAAAATCCACCGCCTTACCATCGATTGCCTCTGTTTGCATTTGCTTTGATCTCTAAACATTGTTCCAACTTCCAGATTGCCTCTACTCCAACACAAGAACACTTTTTGTGCACAAATTCACTGGTGACCGGTCAGCCATAAAAAGTGGCTGTCAGCCACCTTAACTGGCCGGTTGGCTAGTTTAAGTGGCCGGTCGGCCATCTTTTTTTCCAGACTTCTGTTTTTGCTACAACAGAGAGCAACAGAGGCAAATCAATGCATTTTTCAAGGGATATGTGTAGTGCCACCCTCCTTATCATTTCTCAAGCTCAAAGGACTGTAGCTCTTGGCTCTCAAGCCACCAATCGAGCATTTTCAATGCATGATGGCCAAAGAGTCAAGCTTGTACAAGCTTAATGAATGCACAAATAGCATTCAAAGGACCACCACCCTATCATGCGTGATCAAGGGTGACGGTGACCAAGAAAAGTGGCACGTTTCATCACTCTGAGTATGAAACGTCCCATTTTTCTCTTGTTTGGATTAACGTCCGATCCAAACACATATAATGCAACATAACATGCTTATCTTGTTCATGTTTTACTTGTCATCTTTTATTTACACATTTTACATTACCAATTAGTCCTTTAACCGATTAAGTCCAAAGTGAGAGTCCTCTAATTGGAAAGATGGCCTAAGCCACAAGTACCTTGAGCATGAAAGAGGCCTCATGTTGTTGGTTAGTAGAAACCCTTAAGGGAGGATTAAAACCATTAGGCATGAGAGCCTCAATTCCATACTCAAGCCAACAGGGGGCTCAAGGCCACTTTCAAAACAAAGTAAAAAGTGAAGAATAGAGGGAGGTTATAGATATTTCAGTGTTGAAATGGCATGCAAAAAGACACTAAATCATGCAAGCAACACATGTAAGACATGCTAAGAGCCTAAAACATCAAACTAGTGAAGATCACAACACTATAAGCATGAAACACAAAGCTCAACTCACCAAACCAGCTCTGGACATAATTAAAACATGCCAAAACAGTGGCTAAAACTTGCTGAGATTGAGGTACAACATGCTAGAAAAACATACTCACATGTTAGCTTGCAAACAAGACTGAAAACAAAAATCTCAAAAGCAATGAAAGAGTGAAACAAATGAGCATGTGACAGAGCTAAATACACTGGAATTATATGTTAAATAACCCTACAACATGCAAACATCTCAAGCAAATCAAGTTTAGAGGCCTAAAACACTATACTAGTGAAGGCATTTGCAGTATAACTGTGCAAAACATGGTTCATATGATCAAAGCAGCCCAAAACAGAGCTAAATCATGACAAATTAGAGGCTAAAACATGCTTGAATTAAGCTAGGTTAAGCCATAAAAACATGCTACCATAGGATGCTAACTAGGCATGCAAGTGAGACACAAGGAGGGGAAGCCACCCCCTCCATTTTTGGACTTCAAAACATACTTTTTACCACTGAAATAACTCTAACTTTCAGTGGTTTAAAGGGCCAAAAGGTTTGGTTTGAATATGCTAAAAGATGATGCAAGAAGCTTCACAATTAGACAACAAGAAGGGTGGACTACCCCTTTGCACAAAACGACCTCAAACCAACATGCTAAGGCACAAAAATCAGAGTTTCTTTATAGTTGAAAGCCAGGCCAAAAATAGTGTTAAAAGATGGCAATTCAATTCACTAAAACAAAGCCTACAAGGTAAGTCTTTACCTATTGAAGCACAGCACAAAATCAGTCACAATTCTGAGCTTAAACCACCTTTAGGAGCTCAAACTAAGCCTCAAAGAACCTCAGCTCCAAGATGAAGATGTTTGGTTAAGGGTCTTAGTGCAAAAGTGTAGAAAATTCTCACTTTCAAGCACAAAATAGGAAGAGAGAGAGTTCTAGAGAGAAAGAGAGGAAATTTGCTCACAAAATATCTAACCTTCCCAAATGGGGGAGAGACCCCCCATTATATAGAAATCCAAGCCAAAGGCTTGCATTCATCCCTCTATACATGTGTATGGAGATGGCATTCAGTGAACAACAGCTGGCACAACTGGCTAAGAAAATATCTGAAAAAGGAGAAAAATGGCCGTCGGCCACTTTAAGTGGCCGGCCGGCCACCTCATCTAGCCGACCGACCACTTCAAGTGGCCGACAAGGCCCTTCCCCCCTCCAGGCAAGAGGCACCAAGGTTTGGCCCAAAAACAAGCACAAAACAAAGACGGTTTAGAGGCTCAAAGAAAGGCATTCCACCGAGAACTCCGGGCACTCAAAACAAGCACAAACAAACACAATCATCGAGTGCACAAACGATGACGTCTAAGTCTTGAGGTCGGTCAAAAATGGGGTGTCTACAGAAATGAGTCTCTCCTATTGATTTACTTAGCGTAGTGCGGTATTGCCATGGTACGTTGGGCAACTATTCTACCCACTTATCTTTAATTGTTTCCTATCTCTTTTTTATTCTGTCCAGAATAGTCTTGTTCGATGCCTTGGCTTGGCCATTTCTTTGAGGAAAGCTAGGAGTTGAATAATAATTATTAATCTTATACTTAGAACATAAAGTTTTGATCAGCTTGATGTCAAACTGTGCGCCATTATCAGCTACTGTGGCTGTCGGTATCCCAAACCTAGTGATGATATTCTTCTAGATAAAGTTCTTAATGTCCACATCTCGGCTCTCGGCTAAAGGTTGCCTCTATACATTAGGTAAAGTAGTTAGTGGCAACTAAGTGAAACTTCCTCTAGCCAGTCACTTGAGGCAATTGCCAACTAGATCCATGCCCTATTAGGCAAAAGACTAAGGAGTAGATACTGGGTTCAAGTCTTCAGTAGGTTGGTGTATAAAATGTGCAAACCTTTGACACTTCTCATACTTTTGAATATATGCCTCGACATCTTTTTGCATATAAGGCTACCAGTACCCTTAAGATCGCTCTATGTGCTAAGGAACTACCCCCAGCTGTAGTTTGCTTTTTGTGCTCCTCAGAGGGGTTTAGTCTCCTCGGATACGATAGCCCTATAGTTCGGACTCCCATGATTCTAAATCTGGTTTCACAAGTGCAATGTGAAACAGATAAAACACGAATGAGTCCAAATTTGAAAATTTTTAGAAAAATCCATTTAATCGTTAAAGATGCCAGAAATGGACTGCATTGTCAGATTTCAGAGTCACCACCTAAATATTTTTGAAAAATTTAGGAAACCTATGACTCGTGCCAAAGGCCACTTGTCCGTCATAACCAAAGTGTCTCGGCTCGGGAACTTTGGTATGAGAGGAGCAGGTCATGAATTGAGCATCCCAAGCACTCGATCAAAGATTGACCTCTACTAATCATGATGGGTTTTTTATGTACATTATATGCTCTTGTTTCGATTATTAATACTAACTTACTATGTGAGGCATACTAGTATAGACAATTTCGCTCATTTTGAAATGGTTTGAGTTTATGTTTGTTTAAAAATTGTTTTGATTTTGAAATGGCAAACTCATATGTACTTTGATCAAATCGTCCCAAATTAAGCAACACAACCTTCATCTAGCGGCATTCAAGAGCTGTATCAACTAAGCACTTAGCCTTACGGTAAACAGGCTTGATATGGCAACACTAATATACATGTGATATGCTAAAGCGACAATGCTCACCTAGTACTCAACCGAGGTAAGCCAAAAGAAATAAAACCATTAGAAAAATACATGCTCTATTATGCAAGGTGACTAATGCAACACATGCAAAATGCAACTACAAAGTTCGGTTTATTAGCATGGCATGTGAGTCAATTTGAGGCATACGATGAAGCATGTATTCAAGTAAGGAATTTGAAATTGATATTGATTAGTATGATGAGCCGAACCCTTATGCATGCCAAACAGATGGATGTGAGTCATGGAGAATGCTAAGGAAAATATGATGCTATATAACCACAATAAGCGGATAAATAAAAAGGAGAAAGAAATGGGGTTTGAAAGACATACACAAATTATTACATGTTTGTCCTCGCGCAAGAGGGTCCGAATGTCCAAGTTTTTGAATTAACTACTTATTACAAATTCGAATGAATAACTACTTAATCTATTACAATAATAATATTACAACAATCTATTTAAAATAAACCAATGATCACGTGCGCGCCAATGACAATGTTCCTCGGAAAAAGCTCTGTCTACCTTGCTGGGAAACTGCCCTGCATTCACCCTCAGCCACTACTCTATATTTCTTAAAAATACCCTATGTACCACACATTGGAGGCCGATCGGCCCACAATGAGGCCTGGCCGTGTCCAAACAAATCCAACCTTGCCCTAATTTTTAACAAAAAACTATTTTGTGTACTGAGGTGAAAACAGTGCAAATAGAGTGCTTATAGGCAATGTTTGTCCTTTTTGCCCTTCTCTGTCATGGAGATATTCAAGTAAGGAGCGGGTTCGGTTCCCAAACCATTAATGGTCACAAGTTGATTGCGTGATGATTTCAAAAGTTTAAAGAATGCAATGAAAGACAAACAACACCTCCTTCCTATCATGAAATTCAAGAAGGGAGGTAGACACGCCTCAAGAATCATCAAACATCACGAATTAGTATGCGATGACTCTAGAAGCGATGGATTTGGTATAACGTCCAACCAAATCCAACCAATTTTATTAGTTCCCTTTATGCCGGTTTCAATCCAATTTTAAACCAATTTTATTAGCATTTTTCAACTTATCTTTCCATTTCTTATCTTTTATTCCATTTTTTTTTTCCAAAAGTGATGTTTACATCCACTAAATCCAAAACAAATGAAGTTGAACAAGCATCGACTTAACCCGAGAAATGAGCCTTTCAAGCCCTTTTCTTCGGGGGAAATTGCAAAGGAGGAGTCAAACTCATTAATGAGCGATGAGGGATTCGGAGTCAAACCTGAGAGAGGGCTAATGACTATAAATCCAAACCCAATAATAAGCTATAATGAAACCTTCCTTTGTGATTTCCAAGGGTCTAACTAGAAAGTTAGTCCCATAAAAGTAAATATATAGGTGATAAAGAGGAATGACAAACAAGCGGTAGTGTTTAGCATAAGAGAGATGTAATGCCTTGGTAATGAGCCTTCGAAGAGATTAAACCATTAAACCATTAAGCATGGAACGTCTCTTTCTTATGCTTGAACAACAACCTTTTGTTAAAAACAACTCTTTAATCAAAATAAGCAAAGAATGGAGGGAGGTTGAAGAGATGATTATGCAAAGTTGATTATTACAAAAGTGTGACTATTTAATTGAAAACTAAGTAAACAAGACTATCAACTCAAATGGATTGTTGTCTAACATGATGAGTACAAACATGATATTCAAAACATAATAACCAAATCCATGAGGACTTGCAACACTGCAAACATGATATTCAAAACATAAATTAAAAAAAACTATTAACCAACCCATAAATACCAAGAAAACCAGTGGCAAAAGCAAGAGAAAGTACGTGAAAAAGTAAAGAAAAAGCTATGGAACAAAGCCTAAGGAGGGGTGGCTAACCCCTCCACTTTTTTCAATTTTAAATAACATATTTCAACCCCAAAACAGTCCAAAATCAGTGTATAAAGCAAGGAAAAGAGAGAAGTAAGGAAGAAGATGCAAAGTTATACCTCTTGAAAAGAGAGATAGCTTCTTAGTTAACAAACTTGATTCAAAACACCCTCAAGTTTCTGAAATATGGTTTGAAACTCTAGCAAAGAGCTTCAAGAACAAGCTCTAATGGTGTATGTGTTGTGTATGTATACCTAAAGAATGTTTGAAGATGAATGGGGGTCTCTTTAGCTCTTCAAAGCTTTTGGAAAATTTGCTAATCTTTAATTTTGAAGGAAGGGGGTCTATATATAGAATTTGAGACATTTTTGGTCAAAACTATCTTAAAAAAACAACACCTGGCAAATTCTCGCCAGCTGTCCTGTTTATCGCTAATGAGACCCGGCCAGGCCACAAAACACACGGTCGGGCCCAAAAATGAAAGGTCGGGTCTAAAAACGTACTATAGGCTATTTTTCATTGAAACTCGGCTGGGTCTAAACAAGCCACGGTCGGATCTAAACAAACCTGGTCGGGTCCAAAAAAACTACTTTCAAGCCCGAATTCAAACGGCCATATCTCCCTCATCCGGACTCAGTTTTAGGTGATTCTTGACTCTAAATTGAAGCCCTAGAAGTCTACTTTCCAATGGTGGTGGCCTCTCACATCTAAATTATAAGTGTAATAAGAGATATACCTAATTTAGTGAAAGCTGTTCTTTTCTTTCTTAATGGTTTGACGCTCAACCTTTTCCTAAACTAGTTTTCTTCCATCCCCTCCTGTTTCCTTTAACTCCAAACTTAGAAATAAGACGTTTTTAAAGATTTTTCAAAGAGTTCACCTCCCTTTAATTTATTTCCACTTTCTCCTTACTCGTTTTACTAAAAAGTGCAATATTTTAATCGAAATGCGAGCCTCGGAACATCGTAGAAACATTTGAAAAAAATTATTGAAAAAAGGGTTTCAAGGTGTAAAATAGTTTAGCCAAAATGGGTGTAAGGTTTGGGATTAGAGCTTGAATCCAAATTTTTTTGTTAAGAATTCAAAAGATTATACAGAGTAACTTTCATAATCGGGTATTTGGAATAAAGCGCCCAAATCTTAGGGGCGGTCAAAAATGGGGTGTCTACACCAGCATGGCTTCCACATATTCCATCGTGTATCTCATATAAGAAGTCTTCAACTCAATAAGGACGTAAACACACGCAATAATGGTCTAGTGAAAGACCTTCTATCGAGGTGACCTTCAACTGACAAGTAGAATCTTGCCGACTTAAGTCTTAACTTGTGCGTCTCTTTCATATCCTCTGGTAACTTTCCATCTCTAATGAATTTCACAATTGGGTTCATTTAGCTTGAACCAAGTTCAACACACATTGCTTCATATTCTATAATCATGGGCTCAATACTTAGACCCGACAAGTAGTCTACCAGATTCCAGGAGAGTCTGTCTTCATAGCCGAAGCCAACTTGGCTAATTGTCACGACCCAAACCCGCCCCTATGGGTTTAGCACCGTAACCGGCCCGTAATCCGAGATTACCGAAGGCCTGCTTAAAAGTAGTACAGTAATACAGAGTACAGGGGCTGGCGGAAGCCAATACAGTAAACAAATAATGTCCGATGAGCTGTGACAGTCTGTATGCCAAGAAGACTTCTCATTCAAATATACACAGTTAGACAAAACAGTATATACATATATACAATCATTTAGTACAGTACAGTCTAAACAGTCGTACAAATCAGATACAGAGACAGACGGGGAAATTAAAAACACCCCTAGGCCGTAACTTGACAGGCTCGGGACCTCGCATTGAGGCACATAGGTTGGCTCGACAAAACTGGAGTTTACCCCGACGCTTCTAGCTACGGTCTGGTGCCTGTACACCTACATATATATATGAGCAGTGAGCTAAAGCCCAGGGAATAACACAATGCGTAAAGGGGTTAAGAATGAATGTCCTTACAGTAATGAAAACAGTTCATTAAATCAGTGTTCCAGTCGTTCAGTCAGTGCAGTCATATGTGGTACATCCATTAGCATAGCAGTACAGTAAACAGTAGGTCTTAAAAGACCGAACAGTAAATGATGGCCCTCAGTCAGTAACTGATGGCCATCAATCAGTAACAGTAGTGGTTCCAACGAGGGAACCGACAGAGATCTCTGTAACAGTAACAGTAAACAGTAGTTGCTAAGGATGCCACAATACAATTCAGAATATAGGACATACATTCATTCAATTAACAGTATCAGTTCAGAAAGCAGTACAGTTCAATTGTTCAGAAGGTAATTATTTGAACATATCTTTACACAGTTGTTACTCATAGAGTTCTGGGCTACAGTAAAGCTAGAGCGCGTCCCCAGTCACCAACCCTACACAGTTACAGATTAACACACACTAAGCTACACAGTTAGGAAAATAATAACTTGATCCTTAATTGCCCCGGTGTGTTTCTACATCTATATCCTCAGTAAGATGTCTTAAACTAGGCCTAAGGATGCCTAGAATGAGATGAGAATGCAAAGATGCACTTGAAAAAGCATTTCCAAACTTTTCAAAAAACAGGGGTCACGCTCGAGCGTATATTAAACCGCTCGAGCGTAGACTTACCCGCTCGATCGTTCTGCAAAACAGTCAAAAGTGCTGGATAGGCGAAAATCACGCTCGATTGGGCGCTCGACACCCGCTCGAGCATGAGACATAAAGTCCCACTCGAGCGTCAATTGTTCCGCTCGAGCAGACTTCAAAACAGAACAAAATGCTGGGAGCACGATTTCTACACTCGAGCGTCAGTCACCCCGCTCGAGCGTCAGTCCAAATTCTGGAAATTCTAGATTTGAACCTCAAGCTCAAATTCAACTTTTAAACCATAGCTTTCGATCCTCTTTGGCCAATTTTCCAGAAAACACATCAAAACTCATACTTTAACATGATTCAAAGCTCAATTTGTAAAATCAAAGCCCAAGGGTGTTTCAAATAAATCAAATTCAAACCAATTGTCATGAATATGAAGGACATGCAAACATGCAGGAATTTAAACCGTTTCAATGCTCAAATACGAGCTCAAATGAGCCAATTCTTTCAAAAACAAGATGAAAACATGGACTTAACATAACCATGAGCATGCATGTGACAATCCTCCATGGAATCAACTCAAAAATTCAACAATTCAAACATGCATGCATGAATTAAGCTATAAATCAACATGTTAGAACTAAATTATGACTTAGCTCCTCAATTAGGCATGAACCATGTATGAATCAACTTGAAGACACAATCAAGAGGATGAAATTCATACCTAGGTTCCTCAATTACAAGTCTAGAGGCTCGATTATGCACTTAAGCTTTCAATTCTTCAAGATTCGAGCCAAAACTCTCAAGGACAACTCAACTCCCTCTCTCTCTCATTCTCTATCTCTATGGTCGGTTGTGTGCAAGGAATGGGAGAAGAAATGTTTTGGTTAAGTGTAATAAGACTCAACTATAGTCTAGGTAGTGGGTCACTCATGTGGCAAAATGGTAATTACGTCAAACTATGCAATTTAGCTTAATTTAATCTAGTTTAATCATACCTAATCAGTTTTCAGGTAATTAAACCATAAAATCACATAAATCACGATGATCATAAAACACTAATCGGTTTCCGATTCGGCCGCCAATAAGGCCTTCAATTAGCAGTTTAAGCATAAAAACTGAATAGATAATTAAACAGTCAACAAATAGACATACAGTTAAACAGATATACTTAGTCCATTCAATTCCATATTTCAGTCAGTCAGTTCAGTATTTCAATCAGTTCAATTATCAATCTTAATCAGTTTCAGTTTAACGGTAATCAGTGGTTATTCGGTAAACAGTGACGAGGGTTATTACAGTCTCCCCTCCTTAAAAAGAGTTTAGTCCTCTAAACTCAAATTACCTTCATTCTGGAAGAAAACAGGATTCAGTGGAAATAGTTCAGGATATCTTTTAGCCATGTCATCTTCCCTTTCCCAAGTGGCATACACGCCACCATGGTTCTGCCAGTCAACTTTCACTAATGGGATTTCTTTGTTTCTCAACTTCTTGATCCGTCGGTTTACAATCTGAATAGGCCGTTCCTCGTAAGTGTAGTTATCACTCAGCACTACATGAGTAGGCTCTATCACATGGAAAGGATCCCGGAGGTAGTCCCTCAACATAGAAATGTGAAAGACGTTGTGCATATGCTCCATTTCAGGAGGAAGCGCAACTTGGTATGCCACCGGATTGATTTTCTCAATAATGTCATATGGTCCGACGTATCTCGGCGCTAACTTGCCTTTGACTCCAAAACAAGTCTGGCCTTTCATCGGTGTCACTTTCACAAAAACGTGATCACCCACTTCATATTCTCTATCTTGTCTTCTAATATCAGCATAACTCTTCTGTCTGCTTTGCGCAGTTTTCAGTCTCTGTTGTATCAGTTTCACTTTCTCAGTCGTTTCGTATACAATCTCGGGCCCAAGCAGAGGCCCGTCTCCGACTTCTACCCAGCAAATCGGAGATCTACATTTTCTGCCATACGATGCCTCGAAGGGCACCATACCAATACTCGAATGATAGCTGTTGTTATAGGCGAATTCAGCTAAGGGCAAATGGCTTTCCCAGTTTCCCTGAAAATCAAGGACACACATTCTCAGTAAATCCTCCAGAGTCTGGATGGTCTTTTCTGATTGGCCATCGGTCTAAGGATGATAAGCACTACTCAGTCTCAATTCAGTACCCAATGCGGTCTGTAAGCTTTGCCAAAATCTCGACGTAAACTTCGAATCCCTGTCAGAAACAATGGACACCGGCACTCTTTGTAGTCTAACAATTTCATCAATGTAGAGTATAGCCAATTTGTCCGCATTATAAATAGTCTTAACAGGTAAGAAGTGAGCAGATTTAGTCAGTCTATCAACAATAACCCAAATTGAGTCCATACCTTTACTAGAGCGAGGTAATCCAACGATAAAATCCATGGTAATATGTTCCCATTTCCACTCTGGTATCGGTAAGGGCTGCAATAAGCCTGCGGGTCGTTGATGTTCGGCTTTGACTTGTTGGCAATGAAGACATTTTGATACAAAATCGGCAATTTCTTTCTTCATTCCCGGCCACCAAAAATTCAGTTTCAGATCTTGATACATTTTCGTATTCCCTGGATGGATAGAAAATTTTGAATTGTGGCCCTCTTGCAGAACTCTTCTTCTCAATTCAGAATCGTTTGGTACACAAAGTCTTTCTTGAAATTTCAGTACATTATTTTCAAATTTGAAACCCGGTCTTGGTCTAGTTTCCCTTTCTTCGATGATCTTCTTCAAGAAGTCATCCAATTGCTGTTTCTCTTTAATCTCTTCAATCAGTGCCGGTTGAGCAGAAATAGCAGCTAAGGTTCCACCTTGTTCTCATACAACAATTTCAATTCCAGATTTTTCAAGGTCACAAAGCAACTCTTTCTGTTTGGTAAGCAAACATGCTGAGTTTCCAGTCGATTTCTGACTCAATGCAACGGCAACGGTGTTGGCTTTTCCCGGATGGTACAAAATCTGTAGGTCATAGTCTTTAATCAGTTCTAGCCATCTCCGTTGTCTCATGTTCAGTTCTTTCTGTGTGAAGAAATATTTCAAACTCTTGTGGTCGGTATATACTTCACGTGTTGCCTCATAAAGGTAGTGACGCCAGATTTTCAGTGCAAATACTACTGCAGCAAGTTCCAGATCATGGGTTGGGTAGTTCTTTTCATGCGGTCTCAGTTGTTGGGAAGCATAGGCAATTACTCTCCTATTCTGCATTAAAACACACCCCAAACCCTTATGAGAAGCATCACTAAATATGGTAAAACCATCCGTACCTGAAGGTAGGGTAAGAATCGGTGCAGTTACAAGTCGAGTTTTCAACTCTTGGAATGCTGATTCCCTTTGGTCAGTCCAGTCAAATGATATCCCCTTCCGAGTTAACTGAGTCAATGGTAAGGCGATTTTGGAGAAATCTTTGACAAATCTTCGGTAATATCTAGCCAAACCCAAAAAGCTTCGGACTTCGGTCACATTTGTTGGTCTAGGCCAGTCTACTACAGCTTCAATTTTCTGCGGATCAATAGAAATTCCATCTTTGCTAACAACATGCCCCAAAAACATAACATGATCAAGCCAAAATTCGCATTTAGACAGTTTAGCATAAAGTTTCTGTTCTCTTAGGGTCTGTAGGGCAAGTCTCAGATGTTGTTCATGTTCTTCGCTAGTCTTAGAATAAATCAGGATGTCATCAATGAATACAACAATAAAGTCATCAAGGTACGGTTTAAAGATTCTGTTCATGAGGTCCATGAATGCAGCAGGTGCATTGGTAACTCCAAAAGGCATAACTAAAAATTCGTAATGTCCATACCTCGTTCGAAAAGCAGTTTTATCAAGTCTTCTGGTTTAACTTTCAACTGATGGTATCCGGATCAGAGGTCGATCTTAGAAAACACTTGAGCACCCTGTAACTGATCAAATAAGTCATCAATACGTGGCAATGGGTATTTATTTTTCACGGTTACCTTGTTCAGTTCACGGTAGTCAATGCACAGTCTCAGTGAGCCGTCTTTCTTTTTCACAAATAAAACAGGAGCACCCCAAGGCGAAGTGCTAGGCCTGATGAACTTCTTATCTAATAGTTCTTTCAATTGCACTTTCAATTCCTTCAGTTCAGTTGGAGCCATTCGGTAAGGAGCTTTAGATACTGGTTGCGTTCCCGGAATCACATCAACGATGAATTCGATCTCTCTGTCAGTCAAATCCCCTGGTAAATTATCTGGGAAAACATCTGGGAATTCTCTGACTACAGGAATACTGTTCACACTAGCAATACCATCAGTAGATACAGTCAATACAGAACACAGATATCCTTTACATCCCTTTCTAATCAATTTAACAGCTTTCACAGACGAAATCAGATATGGAGGAGGTACTACTCCAACCCCATTAAACACAAATTCAGGCAAACCAGGTGGACGGAAAACTACTTGTTTCGTTACACAGTCTATGGTGGCATGATATTTCGTTAACCAGTCCATCCCCAATATAACATCAAAATGGTCAATGTTCAGTGGCAGTAAATCAATAAACAGATGTGCATCTCCAACAATAATTTCACAAGTAGGGTACATATATGCACAGGTCATAGATTCCCCAATGGGTGATGATACAGCTAACAGATAATTCATGGGTTCCAATGGTCTATTCAGTTTTCGCGAAAAAGCATGCGACACATATGAATGCGTAGACCACGAATCAATTAGTACATAAGCATTTTGGGTGCAAATAGAGAGAATACCAGACACAACGGTCTCGGTATTCTGCACGTCTCTCGGTACTAGGGCAAACACTCGGCCCTGCCTCATGGGCTTTTTCCCGGTAGCTTTGGGGTTCGGTTTTGGTGCAACAGTTGATGCCGCCACGCTTGGTGCAGCTTTACTACTGGCTTGTGGAGCAGAGGGGCAATCTTTAACCATGTGGCCCACCTTGCCACATCTGTAACAAGCTCCAGATATTTTGTAATAGACCCCTTTGTGCTTCTTGCCACACTCAGAACAGGGTGGTATGAAACCACTCCCTTGGTTGGGGCTAGTTGCTGACCCCGTATTCTGTTTCTTACTCAATGGGTTATGCTTGCCTTTCTTGAACTTAAAACCCTGCCTTTTACCACGCCATTCAGACGCTGGTGTTTCACTTTTCAGTGCTTCGATGTTCAATTCGGCCATCAAGGCTCGGTCAAGAACATTTACATAATTCGGTAATTTCAAAACATTTATTCTGTCAAGAATTGCAACATTCAGGCCGCCTTCAAACTTTCTGGCCTTCTCGTAATCAGTGTCCACCATGTGGGGTGCATATCTAGCAAGCTCGGTGTACTTGGTTTCATATTCAGCAACGGACATTGTGCCCTGCTTCAGCTGTTCGAACTCAGTCACCTTTCTATCCCTAACACAGTGAGGGAAATACTTCTCGAAGAAGGCTCCCTTGAATTGAGCCCAAGTCATAACTGTATTTTCATTACGGATAAGCATCCACCACCTTCTAACTTCTTCTTGCAGAGTAAAGGTGGCCAATAGCACTTTATGTGCTTCAGAGCACGGAAAAGCCTCAAATAATTTTTCAGCCTCAAGAACCCATGCTTCAGCCTTTAACGGTTCAAGGCCTCCCTGAAAGGATGGCGGTTTCATTTTGCTGAACTTGTGGGTGAGAGCAATTATGTCCCCATCATTAACGTTAGTATTCTGTTCCGGTACAGCCGGAGGAGGAGGTGGGGGCTGTTGATTCTGTTGCTGGTCTAATCTTTTAGTTATCAGTTCCATCATTCGTTCCAGTCTGGCCATTCTGGCCTCAGAGGATGAGGTTTCAGTTTCATTTGCAGTTCTTGCATTATCCATTTCACTATAAGCAGTTATAACAGTTATCAACATAAGTAGTCATTTGTTTAAACAGATTAACATATTAGCATATATTCAGTCAGTCATATCACACACTTATCATGCTCATGTAATGCCCTATTCACTTTTCTAGGACATCCTATAGCTCATTTGGACATGTGTGTGCGGTATAACTCGTGGTAAGTATCGCTCTGATACCACCCTGTCACGACCCAAACCCGCCCCTATGGGTTTAGCACCGTAACCGGCCAGTAATCCAAGATTACCGAAGGCCTGCTTAAAAGTAGTACAGTAATAGAGAGTACAGGGCCTGGCGGAAGCCAATACAGTAAACAAATAATGTCCGATGAGCTGTGACAGTCTGTATGCCAAGAAGACTTCTCATTCAAATATACACAGTTAGACAAAACAGTATATACATATATACAATCATTCAGTACAGTACAGTCTAAACAATCGTACAAATCAGATACAGAGACAGACGGGGAAATTAAAAACACCCCTAAGCCGTAACTTGATAGGCTCGGGACCTCGCATTGAGGCACATAGGTTGGCTCGATAAAACTGGAGTTTACCCCAACGCTTCTAGCTGCGGTGTGGTGCCTGTACACCTACATATATATATGAGCAGTGAGCTAAAGCCCAGTGAATAACATAATGCGTAAAGGGGTTAAGAATGAATGTCCTTACAGTAATGAAAACAGTTCATTCAATCAGTGTTCCAGTCGTTCAGTCAGTGCAGTCATATGTGGTACATCCATTAGCATAACAGTACAGTAAACAGCAGGTCTTAAAAGACCGAACAGTAAATGATGGCCATCAGTCAATAACAATAGTGGTTCCAACGAGGGAACCGACAGAGATCTCTGTAACAGTAACAGTAAACAGTAGTTGCTAAGGATGCCACAATACAATTCAGAATATAGGACATACATTCATTCAATTAACAGTATCAGTTCAGAAAGTAGTACAGTTCAATTGTTCAGAAGGTAATCATTTGAACATATCTTTACACAGTTGTTACTCAAAGAGTTCTGGGCTACAGTAAAGCTAGAGCGCGTCCCCGGCCGCCAACCCTACACAGTTACAGATTAACACACACTAAGCTACACAGTTGGAAAAATAATAACTTGATCCCTAATTGCCCCGGTGTGTTTCTACATCTATATCCTCAGTAAGATGTCTTAAACTAGGCCTAAGGATGACTAGAATGAGATGAGGATGCCAAGATGCACTTGAAAAAGCATTTCCAGACTTTTCAGAAAACAGGGGTCACGCTTGAGCGTATGTTAAACCGCTCAAGCGGACGTGCAGACAAAGGCTTCCGCTCAAGCGTAGACTTACCCGCTTGAGCGTTCTGCAAAACAGTCAAAAGTGCTGGATAGGCGAAAATCACGCTCGATTGGGCGCTCGACACCCGCTCGAGCATGAGACACAAAGTCCCGCTCGAGCGTCAATTGTTCCGCTCGAGCAGACTTCAAAACAGAACAAAATGCTGGGAGCACGATTTCCACGCTCGAGCACCAGTCACCTCGCTCGAGCGTGAGTCCAAATTCTGGAAATTCTAGATTTGAACCTCAAGCTCAAATTCAACTTTTAAACCATAACTTTCGATCCTCTTGGGCTAATTTTCCAGAAAACACATCAAAACTCATACTTTAACATGATTCAAAGCTCAATTTGTAAAATCAAAGCCCAAGGGTGTTTCAAATAAATCAAATTCAAACCAATTGCCATGAATATGAAGGACATGCAAACATGCATGAATTTAAACCGTTTCAATGCTCAAATACGAGCTCAAATGAGCCAATTCTTTTAAAAACAAGATGAAAACATGGACTTAACATAACCATGAGCATGCATGTGACAATCCTCCATGGAATCAACTCAAAAATTCAACAATTCAAACATGCATGCATGAATTAAGCTATAAATCAACATGTTAGAACTAAATTATGACTTATCTCCTCAATTAGGCATGAACCATGCATGAATCAACTTGAAGACACAATCAAGAGGATGAAATTCATACCTAGGTTCCTCAATTACAAGTCTAGAGGCTCAATTATGCACTTAAGCTTTCAATTCTTCAAGATTCGAGCCAAAACTCTCAAGGACAACTCAACTCTCTCTCTCATTCTCTATCTCTATGGTCGGTTGTGTGCAAGGAATGGGAGAAGAAATGCTTTGGTTAAGTGTAATGAGACTTAACTATAGTCTAGGTAGTGGGCCACTCATGTGGCAAAATGGTAATTACGTCAAACTATGCAATTTAGCTTAATTTAATCTAGTTTAATCATACCTAATCAGTTTTCAGGTAATTAAATCATAAAATCACATAAATCACGATGATCATAAAACACTAATCGGTTTCCGGTTCAGCCGCCGATAAGGCCTTCAATTAGCAGTTTAAGCATAAAAACTGAACAGATAATTAAACAGTCAACAGATAGACATACAGTTAAACAGATATACTTAGTCCATTCAATTCCATATTTCAGTCAGTCAGTCAGTTCAGTATTTCAATCAGTTCAATTATCAATCTTAATCAGTTTCAGTTTAACGGTAATCAGTGGTTATTCGGTAAACAGTGACGAGGGTTATTACACTAATGCATCTACATGACTATTATCTTCTTAGCAAACCTAATGGAGACAACAACTTTTGATCTATCCTAACAATTGGATGACCTTTTTTACGTAAGCTAAAATTCTCTCATCTCGGGCAACAAACTCGCCCGTTGTTTGACTGATGATGAGTTAGGAGTCATAGTAGACCACCATGTCATCGGCTTCGACTATTGCTGCCGACTTCAATCCTACAATCAACGCCTCGTCTTTTTCCTTGTTGTTTGAGGCCTTAAATCCTAACTTGATAGATTGCTCAACCATTTGTCCATCTGGTAAGGTCACACACAACTCCCGCCCCCGCTTCTTGTCAGTTAGAACTTCTATCGACAAAGAGCCAAAAGGATTTGCCAAGATAAATGTTGCAAGGCTTCAACTTCTCAAACTCTTTCTTTTGGGTTCCCACATCTTCAGCAAGCTTGGGGGGTTGAATTCTGATTTGCTTGTCTTTCGGTCCTACTATTCTCCCAAGTCCAAAGTTCGAAAGTTTGCTCCTTAAAATAGAATTCAGTGTAAACTTAGCAGCAAAGTCAGCCAAGTCCTGACCTTTGATTGCTATCATTGGTCTGTATTCTATGTCATACTTACCTAGAATGACAACCCATCGTGCAATCCTTCCTGACAAGTCTCTAAGCTGTAGCAGAGACTTCAATGGGTGCTCAATGAGCACTATGATTGGATGAGCCAGGAAGTATTGATTCAACTTCTTCGCTGCATCACCAAAGCAAGTGTCAACATTTCCAATGGCAAATATCTTGCCTCGGCACTTGCCAAGGTCTTACTCACTATAGATACCCAATTTTGACCGACCTTGAGACTTAGGTGTATTATTTTGAACACCCGATGATGAAAGTCACAATGTGTAATCTTTTGAATTTCTCATCATGAAATTCGAAATTCAAGCTTTAATCCTAACTATCCCAACCTAATGGCCAAACCATTTTTTACCCTCTTAAAACCCTTTTTCAAAACTATTTGGTTGCGTACTTCCAAACATTTCTACAATGTTCCAAAACTCGTGTTTTCGAACTCCAAATGTTGTCTTTTCAATAGACTGAGCAAATGACAGAGTGGAAGTGAATGAAAGGGGTGGAATTCTATCACGCCCCAAATTTTATAACTTGGATATATTACCATTATTCCTTATAAAAGTCCATTAACCATAATAGTTAAAGAAACGACACAAGCTAGAAAGATTTAATGAGGTCCTCTCTCGCATAATTACAATGATATACATAAATGTTCACAACAATTATTCACATTACATGCCTCAAGGGCTTACATAGAAGATTACACTCTAGTTATTTACAATAAAAGAATAACATCTTTGTCAACAATTCACATAGTAAGAAGTCTTAATGATTTAGAACGTCATGATCTTCAAACTGTTGCACTTGACTCTGTCCCTTAAAAAGGGTTAAACAACATGGGATGAACATGAGGTCCTGTAGGGATCTACAACGATTTCCGACAATAAGATCACAAGGTATTACAACAAAACAATGTTGGCACCACCAGCACCAAAAATTATTGGTTGCTTCTGATGTATTACGTGGTTATATTTCTAATCAATTATAATTTATTTCAATTTTTTATATTTTTTAATTACTTGACACAAACTAATGAACCTTATTCCCTCTATTAAAGTGTGTCAAGACCAACCAATAACTTCTCCCCAGCACCACCACTCGATCATGATCATTACCAATGGCGGAACCAAACAAATAATTTAGAAGGGGCACTTATTAATTACAATATCCAAAATTTTTACAAAAATATTTCACGCAAGTTTTACGATTGATTTTGAGAAACATCATAAAAATAATGTTATTTGTAACTAGTGTATCATGGACATTGACATTTCACTCTAATAATATTTTTGTAATTTTTTTATCTAAAATATTTTCTTTATATTTACAAAATAAAAAAAAAATAAAAAAAAATCTCAAAATCCGGAGGGGACAGTGACCCCCTGATCCCTCGCTCCCTCTGCCACTGATCATTGCCATAGACTACCATTATCACTACTATCAATATGTCACCACAACTACAAGCACAATCATTTTATTTTATTTTATTTTGATTGAGATGATTAGGTCAGTGTGGTGCTCCTTTTGCTGGTTACTAGGCAACTTCTTCTTCTTTTTATATTTTTTTTTATTATGTTATTTTTCTGATCTTTGCTGATGTTGTTTATTAGGTCTGCAAAGATCAGAAACTTATTCTCCGTTGTAGAGCAGATTGGATTCTCTCCTGTTGATAATCTAATTGGAGAGGTTCTATTGGATCTAAATGGGAATTTGAGAGCTCATTTTAGTGATTCAAAAGTTTTTATTGTTAGATTATTAGCTAAATGTTCATTCCAAATATGATTTGAATTTGGTATTCTGGTTGTTAATTGAAATAGGATTTGTGAATAGTTAAACATTGATTTGGTTTTAACTCTTATATTGGTTTAGATTTGTGAGTGACCTATTTGACTTAGTTTGGACTTTCTAAAGTTTTGGATTTAGTATTTCCTAATTGGTTTTGGATTGAAGGAAACCTATTTTTCTTTATAAAGAATTCTTTGGCTATAAATATGTAGAGACTTTCATTCATTCAATTGAACTTTTCAGTTCCATCCATAGAACTTTTTCGTTCCATGGAGCCCTCTATGGGGATTTTGTTCATAGTCTTTCGAGTCTTTAATATAGCATTTGGTTACTTGGTGTCTTTTGATTGAAATTTTAGTCTCGTAAGACTTGTGTAGAAAGAATTTGGGTTTGGTGATATCTTTCTCTTCGTGATTGCCTGTGGATGTAGACTTAGGCTGAACCACATAAATCTTGATATCTTGTTAATATGTAGTTGTTTCTCTCTCTTGAATTTTTATGATTCTTCTACTCCATATTCGAAACTATCAACTTGTTGGAACAATCTTCTGTATACAATAGATAAACTGAAACTAAATCAAACAAATAAAATAAATAATGTACCAAAATTTTTTTACCGAACTGAATGAATAATAAAAAAAAGATCAAGTCGAGTGTGTGATACTCTGTCCTTAAGACAGATTTGCCCCGCTACGGTGCTTACGGTTAAATGGCGTCTATCTCTCAAGATACAATGATCTTCATAAATTGTAGTAGCACTCCAAATAATTTGTTTTGCGAACAAAAGCTGTGTTCTAAACTCTCTGAATTTTTTCCTAAAATAATATGAAGAGTAATTGATGCAAAAGAGCAAAAAGAAGGCAAAATAAATGAATTTTTCAGAATACCAAATGCTGGAACAGATCTGGAAATATATAGACCCGAACAGATGCATAATTTGAAGTGAACAGATGCAAATTCAAATTGCACAGGTGCAACAGATAACTGCCTAGAAGTTTCTATCTGTTGGAAAACTATTGTAGTTCAAAAACCTGTCTGGCAAAAATGAATCTGTCCGGGTTCAAACAAATTTGAAAACTGTTTGAACAATTTAATTTGTTTTGCAAAATTGACTGAAAGAGATAACAAGTTCAAAAAATTAAATTCAAATTTTGAATTAATTGGAAAAAATTTACATAAATTGTCTCCAAAAAATTAATATAATAATCGACTCGACCCACAATCCACACTTGCGCCCGGCACGGCTCTGCTCTGCCGGACGGACAGACGGCGGCGGCGCACGCGCGCGTGTGTGGTGGTTTGGGCTAAGGTTCACTTTGTCAATAGCTCCTTCCGTCTACAAACTTGGGATGCCCCTTGGGGTTGAACCCCAAGTGTTGTAATCTAGAGCTTATATACATACGAAAACTCTCTCAAA
Source organism: Camellia sinensis (assembly GCF_055761805.1). Classification (NCBI taxonomy): domain Eukaryota; kingdom Viridiplantae; phylum Streptophyta; class Magnoliopsida; order Ericales; family Theaceae; genus Camellia; species Camellia sinensis. Next base: position 113,863,047 of record NC_138969.1, on the reverse strand, counting down.
GTTTCGATGTGGGACAACTCATTTCAAAGAAACCCACATTTACTTCTTTAATTGTCCATTCTACGAACCCAAAAACGACGTCAACTTTACATTCAATCAGAAATGGTTTTGACGAACTGTCTTCACCGTGTGACTTGCTACGCGGCAAGGAACACGTCACCTTTTCGGACCCACCCCAAAAAACGTTTGGGGCCTTCTCAATTTTGGGCTCAAAGATGGCCCAAAATAAGCCTTATAAAACCAAATTTTTCAACAATCCCCCACATAAATGGAATTTGACGGAGAGAAAATGCAACAACATGATCTAATTATAGAGAGTACATAAATTGAAAATATTCTGCAAAGAATAGGTAGCTTTTGGCTTTGAACTTTCTCTTGTGAGACACTATCAAATTTACTAGCTAACTAGTGACAATGATGTCTTGAACTGTTCATCCGTTTGTGTAAATCAAGACAATAAAACTCACACAGAATATCACCAAACACAGTTTAGTTCTCACTATTGTGTTCATTTTGGCCCCGAACAACCTACTCTTTCATAAGTGCTCTAGAGAATTGTAGCCTTTCACAAATCTCAGAAAACCGGCCCAGTTCACACTCACATAGGTGATTCTTATGAAGAGTATCTATCATACTCCACTAGGTATACCTAGATATAAGAATCATTAAAAGTTTTACTTAATCTAAACAGCTGCAAACATCACTATTTCATCATAGAAATGGGTAGGAGTTGGACTCCCCAGTGATCCTTTTGAGTCATTCACAACTCGGTTGTCCCTTTGAACCTAGATCTTTGGATCTCCAGTCAACTAGGTTGGGTTGCCGTTGTGATAATTCTTATTTAATTGGCTTAAGTCCCATTCCCCTCGATGAATTCTCAACTAACTCTCTTGCTAACCCTTTGATTAGTGGATCTGCTATGTTGTCTTTAGACTTCACATATTCAATGGAAATAATTCCATTAGAGAGTAGTTGTCTCACGGTGTTATATCAACGATAAATGTGTTGAGACTTACTGTTATATATATGACTCTGTTCTTTACCTATTGTTGATTGACTATCGCAATGTATTCATATAGCAGGCACCGGTTTTGGCCATATTGGAATATCTTCAAGGAAGTGACGAAGCCATTCTGCTTCTTCCCTAGCTTTATCTAAAGCTATGAATTCTGATTCCATAGTAGACCTAGCTATGCAAGTCTGTTTGGAAGATTTTCAAGATATAGCTGCACCACCAAGAGTAAAGACATACCCACTGGTGGACTTTGAGTCTCTAGTATCTGATTTCCAGTTTGCATCACAGTATCCTTCAAGTACTGTTGGATATCTAATATAATTTAGCCCAATGTTATGAGTAAATCGGAGATATCTTAGAACCCTTATAATTGCTTTTCAGTGTTCTACTCATTGGTTACTCGTATATCTACTTAATTTACTTATTGCATAAGCTATATCCGGACGAGTGCAGTTTATCAAGTACATTAAGCTTCCAATAATTTGGGCATACTCTAATTGAGAAATACTTTCCTGCACATTCTTAGAAAGAAACAAATTAACATCCACAGCTGTTCTAATAAGATGATCATCATCTTTGGTAAATTTGTCAAGTATTTTCTCAATATAATGAGATTGTGACAAAGCATAACCTTCTGATGTTTTGGTAATTTTCATACCAAGAATTACATCAGCAATGCCCATGTCCTTCATGTCAAAATGTTTATTCAACATTTTCTTGGTAGTTTTAATCATGTCATTATTACTACCTATGATGAGCATATCATCCACATAAAGACATACAATGACATAACCTTTGTCTGTATTTTTAATATAAATACATTTGTCACACTCATTAATTTTAAATCCATTTGACATCATTGCCTTGTCAAATTTCTCATGCTATTGTTTTGGCGCTTATTTTAAACCATATAATGATTTAACTAATTTACACACTTTCTTTTCTTTTCTTGGAACAAAAAATTCTTCTGGTTATTTCATGTAAATTTCTTCATCTAACTCACCATTTAAGAAAATGATTTTCACATCCATTTGATGAATTTCTAGATTGTACAACGATGCAATAGCAATTAGCATTCTAATGGATGTTATTCTAGTAACCGGTGAGTATGTGTCAAAGTAATCAAGATTTTCTTTTTATCTAAAACCTTTGACCACAAGTCTTGCCTTGTATTTATCAATTGATCTATTCATTTTCATTTTTCTTTTGAAAATCCACTTATACCCAAAAGGTTTACAACCTAGTGGAAAATCTACTAATTCCCAAGTGTGATTTTGCAGGATGGATTCAACTTTGCTGTTTACAGCTTCTTTGCAAAAAGAAGCCTCAGGACTAGACATAGCTTCTTTAAAAGTTAGAGGTTCATTTTCTAACAAAAATGTTAGAAAATCTGGACCAAAAGATTTTGAGGTTCTAGTACGTTTACTATGCCTAGGTTCCTCTGTGTCATTTTGATCTAACTCTTGTTGTTGATCTTGTTCTTGATCATCACTAGTAATGGCACCAAAAGATCTTTTCTTATTACTAGTCTCTTGTCCAATCTTATTCGGAAACATATGTTCAAAGAAAGATGAATTTCGAGATTCAATAATAGTATTTACATGTATTTCGAAATGTTCTGATATTTATGAATAAAAAATCGATATGCACTACTATTCATGGCATAACCAATGAAAATGCAATTCATGGTTTTAGGACCTATCTTAGTCTTTTTAGGACTAGGAATAGCCACTTTAGCCAAACACCCCCACACTTTTAAATATTTGTAGAATGATACTCTTCTATGCCACGATTCATAAGGTGTTTGATTCATTTTCTTTCAGGGTATTTTATTTAAAATATAATTAGTAGAAAGTATTGTTTGCCCCCACAAGTTATGAGGTAATCCAAAACTTATTAACATGACATTCATCATTCCTTTTAAAGCCTATTTTTCCTTTAAGCAATTCCATTTTGTTGATGTGAGTAAGAAGCGGTGGTTTGATGAATTATTCCACGTTCTTTACAAAATTCACCAAAAGGTGATTCATATTCACCACCTCTATCACTTCTAAGTTTTTTGATTTTCTTATCAAGTTGGTTTTCGACTTCATTCTTATATTGAATGAAAGTTTCCAAAGTTTCATCCTTAGTTCAAATTAAATAAACATAACTATATCTAGTATAGTCATCTACAAAACTGATAAAATACTTTTTCCCACGTCTAGTTTGAATTGATTTAAAATCACAAATGTCACTATGAATTAATTTAAGTAGTTCCGTACTTCTTTCAATTAAATGAAAATGAGTTTTGGATAATTTTGCGTCAACGCAAATTTCACATTTATGATTTAAATTAATGTCAAATTTATGTAAACATTCTATATTAATTAATCTACGCAAAGATCCATAATTAACATGTCTTAGTCTACCATGCCATAAATTTGAAGACTCAAGCAAGTAAGAAGAAGATGCATTTTTATTAATAACAGAGGGTACAACAGTCATTACATTCATTTTGAAAAGGTCATCAGGCATGTAACATTTTCTTACATACATCCCATTTTTGGTAAGTACAAACTTGTCACTTTCAAAAACTAACCTAAACCCATTTTTACTCAACAAAGATCCGAAAACAAGATTCTTGCGAATGTCCGGTACATGCAGCACATTGTTGAGACAGAGTTTCTTTCTAGATGTCATCTTCAGAATAATCTTTCCTTGTCCTTTAACTTGGGAAGTTGAGGACTTGCCCATAAAAAGTTATTCACCGTTGTCCACTGTAGAATAAGATGTGAATATCTTTTTGTCGGCACAAATGTGGCGAGTAGCACCAGTGTCCACCCACCATTCTTTAGGATTTCTAACAAGCTTTGCCTTGGAAACAACTGCAGAAAGATTTATGTCATCAACACCATTGGAAATTTTGTCCACTTCGGTCATGTGGGTTTGAGCAGGCTTCTTGCTTGTTCTTCTTTTGTTTTTGCCTTTACTACGGCAATCTTTGGCCCAATGTCCCTCTTTGTCACAGATGTAACATTTTCCATTAAACTTATACTTTTTATTTTCCCCCATTCAGAGCCTTGTGAGGAACTTTCTCCTGAAAACTTCTGTTTCTTTGCTTTTGGAGCATGTTCCATTACATTTGCCTTAAACTCCATTGGGTGCTTACCAGCCCGCTTCTCTGAATTACGGTTGTCCTCCTCAATCCTCAATCCTCAAATGCACAATCAATTCCTCTAAAGACATTTCATTGCGCTTGTATTTAAGGTAATTCTTGAATTCTTTCTAGCCTTGTGGTAATTTCTCAATTAAGGCTGCAACTTAGAAAGATTAACTAAGAGACATGCCTTCTATGTGAATGTCATGCAGAATGAGTTGGAGATCTTGAACTTGGCTAATCACAGTCTTAAAATCAACCATCACAAAGTCTAGGAATTTGCCAACCACAAATTTCTTTGAGCCAGCATCTTCCATTTTGTACTTTTTCTCCAAAGACTCCTAAAGTTCCTTTGTTGTTTTGATAGGACTGTAGACGTATAATGTGTTGTCAAGTCCGTTCAAGATGTAGTTTTGGCAAAGAAAATTAACATGTTTCTAAGCATCGACCGCAACAACCACTTGCCGGTCAGTTTCATCCTCGTTCAGAGTAGGAGCATTCTTACGGAGAAAATGAGCCAAGTTCAGAGTTGTAAGATAGAACAATATTTTCTGCTGCCATCTTTTAAAATCAGTTTCAGAGAACTTCTCTGGCTTCTCGCTGTGATTTACTGATACTGTCACAACAAAAAGAGGGTTGGCGCAATTACAGCCACTATACCAGTACTCATTTGAGCATTTGTTTCAGTAGCCATGAATTCTAAATTATAAAACAAAATTATAATTAGAATATTATACTATACAGAAAATTAATCCAAATTAACAGAATTAAATTCTGTAAAAATAAAAGAAACAAGATTGTAACTTTTATTTTCAATTAATTTGAAAATAAAATTAAATTTATTTAACCAAATTAATTCCACACAGAAAATTAAATTTCTGTAACACTTCAATAATTAAAATACTGAAATAGAATTTTAATTAATGAACACTCAGAAATTATTTATGAAAACCAAAATTAATTTCTGACAAACTTCACAAATAAATATTCTGAATTGTTAATGACACCAGTATATTATTATTAGTTGTCAAAGAAAATAAATAATGTATTACTACTATCTGTCAAACAGTATATTACTACTATTTGTTTTCCAACCAGAATATTATTTTCTAAAATCACAGAAAATAATTTCTGCAAGAAAAAAAAAGAAATGAAAAAAAAGAAAAATTCTTTATAAGCAGAATAATTCGAATCTGTCTTAAGATTGTTGGAACAATCTTCTGTGTACAACAGATAAATTGAAACTAAATCAAACAAATAAAATAAATAATGTACCAAAATAAGTTTACCGAACCGAATGAATAATAAAACAAAGATCAAGTCGAGTGTGTGAGATTTTGTCCTTAAGACAGATTCGCCCTGGTACGATGCTTACGGTTAAATGACGTCTATCTCCCAAGATACAATGATCTTCACAAATTGTAGAAGCACTCCAAACAATTTGTTCGGAAAACAAAACTTGTGTTCTAAACTCTCTGAATTTTTTCCTAAAATAATATGAAGCGTAATTGATGCAAAAGAGCAAAAAGAAGGCAAAAGAAATGAATTTTTCAGAATACCAAATGCTGGAACAGATTTGGAAATATATAGACCCGAACTGGTACATAATTTGAAGTACAATAGATAACTGCCTGGCAGTTTCGATCTGTTGGAAAAATGTTGTAGTTCAAAAACCTGTCTGGCATAAATGAATCTGTTCGGGGTCAAACAGATTTGATAACTGTTTGAACAGTTTAATTTGTTTTTGGAAAAATGGACTGGAAGAGGTAACAAAGGTCAAAAAATTAAATTCAAATTTTGAATTAATTGGAAAAAATTAATATAATAACCGACCCACACCCACGTCCGGCAGAACGGACGGACGGTGGCGATGTTCACGCGTGTGGTGGTTTGGGCTAAGGTTCACTTTGTTCACGACTCCTCCCTTCTAAAAACTTGGGGTGCCCTTTGGAGCCCAACCCAAGTGTTGTAATCTAGAGCTTATATACATACAAAGACTCTCTTAAAGTTTTAATGGGAGACAGCCCATTTCAAAGAAACCCACACTTACTTTTTTAATTGTCCATTCTACGAACCCAAAAACAACGCCAACTTCCCATTCACTCATAAATAGTTTTGACGAACCGTCTTCACCGTGTGACTTGCTACGCGGCAAGGAACACGTCACCTTTTCAGACCCACCCTAAAAGACGTTTAGGGCCCACTCAACTTTGGGCTCAAAGATGGCCCAAATAAGCCATATAAAACCAAATTTTCAAACACAACTATCTTGGTGTGATTGAGTGTTTTCCGAAACTCTCTGCACAACATTTATTTTATAGAATTTGTTGAAGTAAATCATTCTTGTAAAAATTACAATGATTAGATATCGATAGTGATAAGATTGAGTCACATTTGTCTTTAAAGAAAAGAAAAGAAAAAAAAAAGGTTTAATTACACTTTTCACCCCTATAGTTTGACTCAATTTTATTTTATTCTACATTGTTTCAATTTGAATAATTTGATCTTTACATTTTAAGTCCATTTTTAATTTAGTCATTCCATCTAAATTTTTGTTAATTTTGTCTAGGTGTACACCTTAGAAAAAATGTTTTGAGAGTCCAAAATTGTTAATTTTAACCTTCAATTTGGACAAAAAGACCAAATTGAAATTACACCTGCAGTGTAGAGATTAAATTGTTTAATTTGAAAGTATAGGGAGTAAAGTGAAATTTGAATCAAATTACATAATTAAAAAGTGTAATTATCTAAAAAAATATATATAGACGATCTATTTTCAAAATTATAATTGTCATTTATTTATTGAAGACAAATGTAATATTATAATGTATTACCTTTATCATTTTTTTATATTTATTATATAAATGATTTACTTAACAAAACTTATAAGATGAATCATTTAGATTATCGAAATGGCCTATTTAAGCCCAAGAGCCCTCTCCAACAGGAGTTTGGGAAGTAAAAAAAATAGTTAAAAAGTCAACAAAATTACTAGAAAAAAAAAATCAAATATTCTTTCTATTTTTCTGTATATCTTTGTTGTAAAATAATCAATTCTCGAACTAGAATTGGCAATCAAAGAGAATCTATCTGTTCTTAGAATATGCTTTCAGTATTTGGTGTTTTAAACTTGACCAGCTTTTTATTGGTGTATTTGTATGTAATCTCCTTGTACTCTTTATTGTTTTTAAAGAAAAAAGTTACATCAATAAAAATCGGTTTTTAGCTTATTATAAAAAATTAAAAAATTAAAAAAAAATGAAGAAGAAGAAAGAATTAAGGTTCTATAAAAATTGATTTTCGTGGACAACATTTCTATGTCAAAACAAGTGGAATAGCATTTTTCAAACTTCCATAAATCTCCAAGACATGTTTAAAGTTATCTCCGATATAGACCCTTGAATTAATGAGAACCATATATTAATCCTAGCCAATTTGAGAGTGATGAATTTCACATGCTGAAATTTAAAAGATTCCATAAATCTCCTAGACACATTGAACGTTATCCCCACTATAGACCCTTGAATAAATGAGAACCATATATTAATCCTAACCAATTTGAGAGATAAATTTCACATGGTGAAATTTAAGTGAGGAAACGTGTCATTTTCGTGGAATGTAAACGTGAGTTTATATTCAAAATATCTTGACATTGATACAATTTATTTAATTAAATATGTCAATTATTTTGATATAGACCTAATATACTTATAATTGTATTAACGAAAATGATATGTTTAACACAATTACTATAATAATAAGCAAATTATTTCAAGTCACATGTATAAGGATAATTTGTTTAAGCATTAGCACCCACTCACATAATATACATGCCAATATTCATGAAAATAAATTAAAGATTCATGAATAATCCGTTACGCATCTAATCTGAACTGCTAACATCTATTAATATCCAAACATTCAACAAAACTTCACAAACAAAAAAATTTCTTCTAATACTAAAATTTAATTCAATGACTGAAAATAAAACATTAAGGCTTTATGACTACCAGGTTCAAGTTACATTTGGGTTACTTGTGGGTCAATAGTGAATTCGTGTCCACTTGTTGACACGGATTTTTATGAGTTAGATGGTTATATTCGGATTACGCATATTCAATATTTACGCGATCTATTAATATTTGTGTTTTCAGATCGTGCCATATTGCTAGTCATGTTAAAAAAATTATTAATCTTAACTATCTAATTAGGTATACAATTAAAAAAATATATTAATGAATCATGTGTCAAATTCCCAATCCACTGAAATTAATGTCACTGATGACGATTTCATTCTTTTAGTTTAGATGGGTTTTTAGAAAGAATAAGTTTATTATCCCAGACTTATCTGCTCATGTTTTTTTAGATGGGTGATTGTATGGTTGAAATTAAATTTGTGTAATATGAAATCTAGTACATAAAATAAATCTGAACCATAAGATAGTTCTAAATCAGTTTTAGGTTGATAAGTCTAAGTTTGTAATATTATTGTCCCCCAAATTCCATTCCTAATAATATAGGATTAGAAGGGGTTAAAAATGAAAGAAAAAGAGTGTGAAATTGCTTCATATAAATCTTAGAGATATTATTAAAAGTGAATTAAGAGTACTTAATTAAAACTCCAAAATATTTTTCCTTTTAATATCATCCATGCCCCAGTAGCAATTAGCTTGTCTTGTCTCCGTCAAACACTTGCATCATCTACATAGAACAGATCAAAAATTTTAGTCAAAAGCACATGTTTTCTTAAAATTTCACAATTAATCACGTTTTGAAAATGAGCTTAGAAAATGTAAGCCAAGTCTAACACGGCAAAAATGACAGTAATTAATTGCTGTTTGTCCACAAAATTAAAATAACACAATCTCTCAAATCATAGAATGATTAAGGTGATTTTTGATAATTTAATTCAACGCTTAAAATTAAATGTGTTAAGGTTTTGTCTGTTTAGACGTAAAATATTTTCTTGTAAATTAATTTTACACAAAAAACATATTTTTGTGTTTTTTTTTTAAGTGTTTGGTTGACACTTAAAACAAAAATATTTTATTACTTAAAAAAAATTAGATTCAATAAAATGTCATTTATGACTTTTTAGTAAGTTAAAATATTTATTTGAAAAGGCTAAATGTGTTTAATGGTAGTGAGTGAGAGTCAAATTATAAAAATTGACTTACGAAATTTTTAAAAATAAGTCATTTAAAAAAAAATGATGCAAAAATATTTTTCTTAAAAAATGTTTTACTTACTTTTTGTTCAACCAAACAGCAGAAAATAAGTAAAATAGTTTTGACAAAAACATTTTACGTCAAAACAAACGGAATCTAAGTGAAAATCAATTAAGCTCATTTGATAACATAAATGATATCGCTTAAAAATTTAAATGACTCTTAAAATGTAAATTAAAAATTTAAGTAATAGAAAATTTTCTTAATTTTGATTGAGTTTATAAATAACCGTTATAATTTCACAACCGTCACCACCACTACCATCACTGCCATCACCACCTCCACCATCATTGCCATCGCCTCCACCACCACTATTACCACCACTACCACTACCACTACCATCCAATATACTTCTACGACCATTATCTTCATCACCATTGTATTGTTACCACAAGCACCACCACAGTCGTTGCTACTATTACTACCATCACAACAACTACTACTACAACCTTTTACCTCTATTGCCACTGTTTCCATAACCATCACCACCATTCAACACTACCATCCTCACACCACCACTATCACCCCTCTTTTTATCTCTACTGTATTACCTCTCCACTATCACTATAATCATTCTCTCTTTATCTCCACCACTACCACCACAAACTCACTATCACAATATAAAATCAAAAATATAATTCAAAAATAATAAATTTTAAATTTAATATTATACATATTAAACAATTTATTTTAGTTCAGCATTTAAATTTTTATCAAAGAGATTTTCAGTTTAAAAAATTCAACATTTAATTTTTAATACTTAATTTTAAGTATTTAATTTTTAATTTTCAATTTTATTAAACACTGCCTAAGTTGATCATAAAACTAAAAACTAAATTATGAAGGCTAAAAATAAAGTATTGAAAAATAGATTCTCTTTTAGTATAAAAATTATTTAGAATTTAATAAAAAATATAAGTGATGAATTTAACCAAGTCATGTAAAAAAAATTTTAAAAATTATTGATTTCCCATACACTTTATATTTGTGGGGCTGGTGGTGTGGTGGAGTGTGGGATAGTGGTGGTGATGTATGAGGATTGTGGTGGTGGTGGTAATTGTGTGAGATATTATAGAGTTAGCAAAGGTGGTAATAGAGGTGATGACAATTGTACAAGGGTGGTGCTAATAACGATATGTAGGTAGATTCCACCACTTGTGATGAGGTTCAATTAACATTGTATTTAATTAGTATAATTATGTATCCCTAACATCATTATTATTATTATTATTATTATTATTTTTTGATCAGTAAAAAAAAGGAACCTTTATTGATGAAAAAATCATACAAAATATGAGATTACATCAAATAAAGGAGGGGAAGAGCAACAAGCATCATAGCAAACTAACCCGATCCCAACTAGGTTGGCACTGAGAAGAGAGCCCAAATCATCTGCGAGCTCAACCCCAGGAGTTTTATGTATCCCTAACATTATTATTATTATTATTATTATTATTATTATTATTATTATTATTTTGATCAGTAAAAAAAAAGGAACCTTTATTGATGAAAAAACCATACAAAATATGAGATTACATCAAATAAATGAGGGGAAGAGCAACAAGCATCATAGCAAACTAACCCGATCCCAACTAGGTTGGCACTGAGAAGAGAGCCCAAATCATCTGCGAGCTCAACCCCAGGAGTTTGGTGAAAAACCAAACCCAACAAGAAGAAACAAACAAGAGGGAGAAACAATTACGGGCAAAGACCAGCATCCTAGAGCAGCAGCATCACCATATGCCAGCAGTAGAAGTTACTCCACACCCCAGCAGAGATTCAGACCAATTGATATACCTATTCACCACCCAGCTAACCACAACAGTGTCTAATCCTACTCTTCAACAGCAGTGGCAAATCAACTAAACACACAACAAACACAACAGACCACACCGAAACATCTGCAAACAGCAACCCAACTCTGTCCTAGAGACAGAACCTCACTTGCTGCAGGTTATACACTATATCATTTCCAGAGAAATTAAAAAAGGGGGAAGAAGATCTGAACCATAATGCAATCCTAATTTTGATAGCATCACATAATTCTTCCAAGTCCACCAGAGATCCATTAAAAGTATTGTCATTACACTACCTCCAAATAGACCAAAGTACTGCCAACGGAATAATGTTCCAGAGCACCATTTCCTTTTTTTTGAATTTTGTACCAGCCCACCAGAGAAAGAGGCTGCCTACAAAACCAGGTATTGCCCATTTAACACCCCACCAATCCAGAATTTTTGACCAGACTCTCCAGGTAAAGGGACAAAATAGCAACACATGGTTAACAGAATCCAAATCATTATTACAGAAGATACAATTCACATTGGACCCTCTGCTGAGAACACAAATCCTTTGAAGAAAACAGGATGTCTTAATCCTCCATTTCCATGATAACCATCCACAAAATTGAACCCTTGGTGGAGCCACATTCTTCCAAATGAACCCAGTTACTGTGCTAATAACCTTAGAAGGTAAATCATTCCAGTTATAAGCAGAGTCAACAGTGTAGAACCAAAATTTATTTGCCTTCCATCTGATACTATCTATCCTACCAAACCTAGGCACTGGTGCATTAAGCAATAACAAATTCAGCCTCCCCAACTCCTCCACTTCCCACTGAAACAAGGCTCTTCTGAAATTAAGCTTCCATTCTTGAAAACCAATACCTCTGTTCCTCACCCCTGCCACAGACTGAGATTTGTCCAGAGACACAGAGAAAAGTTTGGAAAATTCATCTTTTAAACAGGTATTCCCAATCCAAGTGTCAGTCCAGAACATTGTTCTCCTTCCATCACCAATGTCCAGAACTATGTTTTGCTTGAAAAAATTCACCAGCTCAGGATACAAGCCAGCAACACCCGCAATATCTCTCCAGATCATGGACAACTTGTAATTTTCTACCGGTAAAGGCCACCAACCTCAGGGTATTTTTTGCTGTTGGTGAACTATAATATATGACATATGTTACTACTAATCAATAATAAAACATGACATGAAAATTTTTGCTATTTGGACATAAAAAGCAGATCCAAAAAAATTCAATAACTACATCTGGATATCCCAGCATGATGATTTATTATTGAATGGCATCCTATTTGGTTGAGTTTATAATTTTAATTTTTATTTTCAAAAAAAATTAAAAACTAGTTTGAAAAAAATAGAAAAATGAAAAACTCTCATCATTTCCATATGATTTTTTTAGGGTGAACTAAGTTCTATTTTTTGATTTTTAGATTCAACTATACAAAATAAATGATTAATTGGTAAAAAGTCTATTTCTGTGGGGTCATATGCTATTTTTCTAATGTTTAATTTTTTTTGGATGATAAGGACACACAATGAAAAGTTGCTACTAATGAAAATGTTGGCTAGAAAAGTTGTTGGAAAGTTGCATGCAATAATGATCCGCGGCGGTAGTTGGTGGTGGTGAGGTGGACAAATAGGTAACATTGAACAAATATTGGTGAATATATATATGACATGTGTACAAATATATGAGATTTGAACAAGTAATTAGACAAATAGATGATACATACATTTGGACAGATAGATAACATTTAGATACATATGTGACATTTGCATAAATATTCAGATAATTTGGTCATTCAAAGCTTTCGTTCTTTTGGTTTCTTTCTTTTTGAAACTAATAGTTTAAAATAGACAGTCTTTACACAGGACAAGAGTTTTTGTAGGTAAACTCATAGTTCTGGTATTGTTTCATGGATTGTACGTGATTTTGTACTTGGAAAAATTCTAAATAAGTGAAACAATTTTAAAACAATTATATAATAAATAAATAAAAATTTAGTACAATTTTTTTTTTTTTTGGATCAGCAAGGAAAAATTTCATTAAAAGCATGAAATTAAAGATATAGGAAGATGACATGCATCGAGAGAGATTCGGAAAGTACAAAATACCCCTACTACTGCTACTCGTATCCATACAACCAACCCCTTGACCTCACAGTTTTTTTTTTTTTTTAACTAGAAGATGACATGCATCGAGAGAGATTCGGAAGAAGTTAACTAGAAAATAAAATACAAGACTCCCCACAAAATCAACCCACACAACCCGAACCCAAAAACCAACACCAAAACACCCAAGCTAAACAAACTAGCTCCCAATGCTGCTGCACTCCCAAACCACCTGAGCTGCCAAGACCATCATCAGCCTCTACTTCCACTCTGCTGATTACCCCATGTTGGCTCACCTACCCTAGTACACCATCCTCCTTGCCTCTGTAACCATCTTTTGACTCCAAGCTAGCAACCTATTTGAAGGCCAACTTCTCTGCAAGCCCCTGAACAAAAAACTCACACACCCCCGATAGGACACCCACCACCACTTCCACGGTCGGAACACCTCCTTATAGAACACCCAACTCCACTCCACTTCCGATTCAAACCTCTGAACACTCACAGCAACCGAACACACCTGATGACGTACAAAACCCGCTGCCACTGCGGAACAAAACCCACTGCCAACTCTAGCTCCATGGTCGGACACCTCTGCGGAACAAAATTTAGTGCAACTTTAACATATAAGAAATACTTGCAATACAAAAATATAATATTATTTTTCTGCTTTCCAATTGAAATATAATTTCCTCTTTTTTTAAAAAAAAAAACTTTTTTGGGTGATGAATAGGCAATTGTTAGATCTAAAAGAGAAATATATATATATATATATATACACATTTAATTTAAGAGAAAATTGTTAAAAAGTCCAACTAAGGGGTATAAGGTATTAGGTTTAGTGTATATTTTTTTATTAATGAGAGGTCTACCTTTTGTGAAATAGTTTGGTGATAAATCATTTTTATTGTTTTGAATGACATTTTATTTCCAATTTTATCCCTTAATTTATCTATTAATTTTTTTTTATCTGTTGACTTTTTGACTATCTGTTCAAATTTATATTTATCTGTTCAAATTTTTTGCTTATCTATTCAAATTTATATCTATCTGTTTAATTTTTTTTCTATCTGTTCAAATTAATATCTATCTGTTCAATTTTTTCCCTTATTTGTTCAGATTTTTCCCTATCTATTTAATTTTGTTACCGAATCTATTTAATTTTGTGATCTTTTCAATTCAAATTTCCCTTATCTTTCCAAAAGATCTGTCCAAATTTATTATCTAGTGAAACCAAATCCTATATGTTGAAATATAGAGCTAAACCAACCCTATCGGTTGCAATAATGGACAAAGTATTATCCATCATATATTGAAATGCAAATCTTTTGTTATTGAAAAGCTATGCCACTATTCAAATTTGGAATATATATGTCATATTTGTTAATTTTTTAATCTGTTGCAATTTGTTTCATCATCATCATCATCATCATCGTTATCATCACCACTACTAGCACAAATAACAACAACAAAACACAAATCTAACCACTACCATCGGTCTTGTCACCGCCCGTGGGTCTCTCTCTCTCTCTTCTTACTTTATCTCTTTCCTTACTTTCTTTTTCTAGACTAGGTGATCTGCACACACCCATTGTCTTCAGATCTGATTCGTTGTCATTGGAGATAGCTTAGAGAGAGTCATCTTTTGGAGACAGATTATTGTTGTTGCTCTTCTTGTTCTTGTTCATCATCTCCATTGAAATCGCGAAACCCTAACCCTAAGTTTGATTTCTGGTGATGGCGGCGATCAAGCTGTGTTTGATATTGACTCATTGAAACTTTCATATGTAGCGACAGTTTAGCAAATCAAGTCTGATGACAGATGCGACAACATTAAGGTTCAAGTGTGATGGTAATACCTGCTAGAAGAGTCGATTAGCAGTCGCAAGTAGTGTCACGGCTCCAAGGAGTTGTAACTTGGAGCCATAACTTCTGGAAACCCCATAGAAATCTCTAGAGAGAGAAAGAGAGACAGAAATGGTTTATTTGTAGAGAGAGAAAGTTTGTTGGAGGAGAACCTTGACCTAGATCTTTATATACCTAAGTTGTTTCCGATGCAATAAAAAGTCCAACAATCGTGTCTCAGGCATCTGTGTTTTTGTTCTCAAGAACCCCTGCGATCTACCTGAAGCTGTGAAGAAAACGAAGAAAACAACTATCGATTCTTTCATGGAAGGCATCTGTTTTTGTTCTTAACAACCCATGTGATCTACCTGAAGCTGTGAAGAAAATGAAGAAAATGACCATCAGTTCTTTCATGGAAGAAAAGATCGACGACAGAGGTGGTGGCTGTGGAGATCGACGATAGAAATAGAGATAGAGACGGCGACGACGACGACGATGAGAGAGAGAGAGAGAGAGAGAGAGAGAGAGAGAGATGTGGCAACTAAGATTGCGACGTCAGTGTTTGGATTGCGAACAAAGATCGATTTCAGTCTTTCTTTTTGTTTAGCTCTTCAGTGGAGGCGGACAACGAAGAAGGTCTCGCCGCCCTCTTCTTCTTATTTTTCTTCTTCACTGATCTCTCTCTCTCTCTCTCTCTAGGTTTTCAAACACTCACTCTATAGGTTTTCAAACACTCTCTCTCTGTATTTGGCTTTACTGCTTCATGTGGTTGATAGTGCTATTATATGGGTAGTTTGGTCATTTTGGAGAAGTATGTCCTTATGAATATTATTGTGGAGGGAGTGGACCTTTGGACAAAAATAATTTAAATTTGGAGTTATGAACTGAGTACCTCAATTTATTTGAACTTAAAGCTCTAAATAAAATAGAATAACAATATATATATATGTCTGTGTGTAACCAAACCACTTAGGCTTTATTTGAGAATATGTTAAATTAACCAAAAAGTTAAAAAGCGAATACAGAAAGTCAATCTATTTTTTGATATGTCTTTTCATAAAAATAAAAATTAAAAAAAAAAAACTAAAAATTCACTAACAAAGTCAATTTCCAAAGAGTTAGTTTGGGAAATGACTTTTTGATTAAAATATGAGCTGAAAAAAATTAAACTGATTGGGAAAAACTTTTTCAAATTTTATAAAAAAATGTACAAAATGGAGATTATGAAATGAAATCATTCGCTTTATGTATTGACTTTTTAGCTCAACTACTTCTCAAACATAGCCTTAAATGGGACACACAACTTAATTTAAAAAAAAAAAATCAACTGCTTGGACAAATTACACAAGATAATGATACAATAATGTATATACACAAACATATTTTCTTTTTCTTTTTTTATTAATATAATTTTGTTGTACTCTTCTTCGTACTCACTTATTTTACATCAATAAATTATTTTCTTTGCGAATAAAAAAAAATAAAATGAAGCCATTCAATCTCCACTTGGAAGTATTTTTTTGTTATAGTGTAATTTCATCTAAAATTTATATTATTCGTTGTGACTCAACCCAATAATCAACTTCACGAGTTTGTCAGTTTGTGCTCTAAACCCTAAAGGCACCTCCAAGAAAAAAATATTGGGCACCATCTTATAATCTTGCACATTTTACGCATTTGATGACAGCACCAAAAATCTATAAATTGAATGTTAAATAACAAAATACAGCCGCCGCGCCTCCCCCCCCCCCCCCCCCCCCAAGAAAAAGAAAAATAAAAATAAAAATAAAAATAAAATAAAATAACACCTGAATTCTAACATTTGTTTTTATATTTTACAAAATGAAGTCCATTCTCTATAATGCGCTTTATTTAAAACTTCCTCATTCATTAATAAATTTCATACAAATTTTCAAAAAGCATTTTTTTTTTTTTTAATTCTTTTACTTTGTTGGTCTCTTACCAATAATTTACTGTCATCTTCTCAGTGGCTTTGTTGTGTAGAAAGGTGTAATAGTGTTACTAGGAGTGGTGTAATTATGCACTCTGAATTCAATTTGGAATGAAGGCTCATTTTCTGTTCAAAGGAAACTTGTGCACAAAATTGTTGAAGAATTTAGAAGTGAATGAGAATTGACTACATTCAAATAAAAGAATACAATATTTTATAGAATACGATCTAAGAGTCATAACTTTAAAAATGATCATGAACACTTTTATAAATACAATTTTCATACCATTTATTTTTTATAAAGTTTTTGATATTTATACGGCATGTCAAATATAGGATAGATTAATTTACTTTACACATAAAAAGCCATACAATTTCTAAGTGGTGATTTTATATCCTGCCGACATGACTACTAAGGGATGGAGGAGGAGCTTGGGGGCTGTGGCCCCTGCAAAGATGAAAATCATACAAGTAGATATACTAGTCTATACTAGTCTCAATGTTGGTCTGTAAATTATTTAGGGATTGGCTCCCCCAATCCAAAGCCAACCATATATCCATTTTAATACTTGTGCTATAAAAGTCAAAACCCATTAATTGTGATAAGTCAGTTACGTGATTCTTAGAATTTGGACATTTGTATTCATGCAATTTCAATGAAAAAAAAAAATTATAATTACAAAAATTTTGTAGAATTTTTAAAGTGATATATTTTAATGCCGTTACGTTATTATATAATTTTGTATATTTTTTCTTTTTGTGGATCATTTATGTCATTACAAATACAAAGGCAAATATATATATATATATATATATAGGTTCCATTATTAATACATATGTAATATTCTTTTAATTCTTTTGTTCTTTATTAAAGCATCTTTAAAGCTTTTTTTTTTTTTCCCATTAAATTTGGGTAAAGAATTTGGTAGAAAGTTTAATCTAATATCAAGTGTTCCAATGCTAAATTTTCAATTTTCATCAAATAACGGGTCGACCGAGAGGACGACTGGGAGGATGGCTGGGTGGTCGTCCACTTGGTTGTCTAGTTGGTCATTCATCTGGTCGTCTATCAATGGTTACCTGCGAGATTTGATGAAAGTTAAACACTCCCTTGATTTGATGAAAAAAGTAAGGCTCTCTTCATTTGATGGCAATTTGGTAAAACAGTTGGAACATTGTTTTCACTAAATTTTCATCAAATTTGAATTTGATAAAATATTTGAGTCTGAGTTGGAGATGATCTTATGTGAAAAAAAAGTATTTATACAATACATTTTGTTTTATACATGTCTATATTAAAATTTTATTTGCATATTTTATTAATTTTTTTTCGTTTTTATGCTTGTAAAAGTGGATCTTTGTCTATAACATATAAATGATATCTTTGTCAATAACAAAATAATTAAAATTTTATTATCAATTCTAAATGCATATAACTAGCCTTTCCTACAAAGAATTCTTGTGTCTGCCGCTATGCAAGACGTCCATTAATCCAAGCATCGGAGGTGATAATGAATTTTTGTCTTAAAAACATAGTATTCAAATACTAATCTCAGTCACAATTTATTCCAACTTTTGTAGAATTTCTTTTGCAAGGACTTTCTTCTGTTGTTTTATTTTAATTTATTTGTATTAAATCGATTTTTTCCGAAAATATTTTCCAACAAAAATTTCATTCTTGTTGAAGTATGAAGCTGGGTGAAGGAAAAAAGAAAGCAAAGGATGATTATAACTTTTCTTGGTCTTGTGTGGAAATGGATTCTTGGAAAAGGCAAACATTGTGTATTTTGTGGCCTTCAGGCTGTGTCTTTGTCATGCCACTCTCTGCTGACTTTAGTTCAGTGTGATCAATTTAGGTGGATGTGTTCTGGAAATACTAAGGTCAATTAGATCATGGTTTGAAGCTCACAAAATGGGTGCTCTGTTGTGATGTGGTGAGCAAATTGCTTGCTCTGTTTCAATGTTTGGCTGACTTGTTTCTTAACTATTCAGTGCATCTATGTACCAAAATCATTTTCGGTGTGACTTGCATTCACCAATTTAAATCGACACCACCCCCCTCATTTTCAAGATAATTTTCTGAGTTGTCGTTACTGTAAGATGGATAGAGGATGTTTTTTTAGATGACACTTCCATTAAAATGCTATTCAATAAATTGAAATATAATATAATCTGTAATTGCTAAGTAACACTTCAATAAGAAAAGTATGACACATCATAAAACTTTATTTCAGCAACCACAAATTGTAACAATTTTGGGTGTATATCTGCTAGTTGCTGCTGATTGTTGATGCTACAGAGCTGTTTTTGGGCTTGGGTGTGTATCTGTAGCTTAGGGGATTATTTTACTTTGGAGGTGATCTGTTGTTTCTATTGTTTTCTTTTGCTTTCGTGACCGTTTTGATTGGACTCTCTCCAATCTTGAATTAAGTGCTGACATATGATTGAGCTACTTCTTCAGTGCCAACTTAGTTGGGATTGTTGAGTTTAATTATGATGCTCGATGCCCTTTCCTACTTTATTGATGTAAGTTTCATCGCTAGTATTTTGTTTCTTCATCAATAAAGGTGCCTTTTTTTGTTGAAAAAAAATAAAAAAATAAATAAAATAAAATAATAAATTTGTAACAACTTTGTCAAAAAATTATGTAACATTTATCACAATTTTTGTTTTTAGTATTTATCAAAAAAATATGTAACAAGATGTACATAACCTCTTTTATATGTAATTGACCTAATGTGACAATTTATTCAAAACACTACAAATAAAAAGCAAAATACAATAAAAAATATATTTAGTCATATATTAATTACAAAGCTGGAGATAATTAATAATAAACACTAGTATAATAAGAATATTTTCAAATCATAAGGGTGATGATCACCCTTACTTTCTACCTTCTAGGTCTATCATTTGTCAATACATCATGTATTTATCAATCTTATTTATATTGGATTCAAGTCATGAAAGCAATCCTCTCTCTCTCTCTCTCTCTCTCTCTCTCTCTCTCTCTCTCTCTTTTATTTTTTATTTTTTATTATTTTATTTATTTATTTTTTTTGTAAAAAAAAAAATTAAAACTAAATATACTATTTTAATAAAAATCTCATGCGCTGACTCATTATTGTTCCTCTATAAATACTTATGTTAGGTGTTTGCAATTGTAACACCTAAAGAAAATGGCATCATCAAAACCAAACGGGTTAGGGAGTTCGCTGACCATTCAAGAGCTTGCCAAAGAGCCCATGCTTGTCATCCCGGAGCGCTATGTTCGTTTAGATAACGAACCTTGTTCAAATCTCTCAGAAGATGCCACTTCCCAAACCATCCCTACTGTTGACATGCAACAATTACTAATGGGTGAGGCAACTGATTTTCAACTAGACAAGTTGAATTCCATTTGCAAAGAATGGGGCATCTTTCAGGTTTTCATCTCAAATATATCTTCATTTTATTTTATTTTATTTTTGTTATCTTGCTTTCGTTAGTACAACGGAGGCTGTATCATAAAGAGAAATAAAAAGCATCAGATTATTAATCTCTTTCTGCTGCTGTTTTGGAAGCTCAATAGTTTGGAGCTAGTGAAGAATTATGTTGATTGTTTGTTTTTGCTGTGTTGTTTGTTCTTTTTTTTTGGGATTTTGGTTGCTTTTGATTGGCTTCTCACCGATCTTCGGTCAAGTGCTTGAAAATGATTGTGCTTCGTTTGCGGTGCCAACCTAGTTGGGATTGTGAAGGTTAGCTATGATACTTAGTGGACTTCCCGGATTTGTTGATATAATTTTGCATGTACTTTGCTTTATCATCAATGAATCTTTTATTTTGCTTATCAAAAAAAAAAAAAAAAAAGAAATAATTTTGGCTAATTAAATTAGCCTATTTTAAATTTTATTTTATGAGCAAAAAAGAAAGCTATTATTAAAGAAAACCAAAGAGTAGAGCTAGTTCAGGTGATTGCACACTTATAGTCACTCTAAAAGCGCGCTTTTAGAGTGATTATATGAACCAAAATTTTCTTTTTATGATTTTTTTGACTGACAGAAAAAAAGTTTATTGGTATAAAAAGAGAGTATAAGACCGATACATTAAAAATAATAATAATAAAAAATAAAAATAAAAATAAAAATAAAATTACATCAATAGAAAGGTAAGGAAAAACATTATTACTTAGGAACACATTCTAATTAAGTTGGCACCTAATCCAAAGCCAATCATATGCAAGCATAAAAAAAAAAAAAAAAAAAAAAAATCAAACTACAAGAAAATAATTTTGATAAGTACTTTTGATATGGTTTTTCAAATTTGCATTTAAGAGAATTTGAGGGGCTCATAGGGCTATCGCGAGTCCCCAATTTAATTATCTGAATTGTTGATTTGATAAGGCTCTCCATATGTATTATCTATGAAAAAAAATGAAGTTCACATCATAATCGTAACTTCTTTTATTTTATCATGTTTGTCTCCAAAAAACTGGATGGGCTAATAAAAATGTTATGATAATCGGATTGATCTAATTTTTTCCATTAATAATATA
Organism: Camellia sinensis; assembly: GCF_055761805.1. Taxonomy (NCBI): domain Eukaryota; kingdom Viridiplantae; phylum Streptophyta; class Magnoliopsida; order Ericales; family Theaceae; genus Camellia; species Camellia sinensis. Next base: position 113,841,420 of record NC_138969.1, on the reverse strand, counting down.
CGAGGTGGACTTTACAAAATAAATTGTTTGGATTATCAAAACGAGACCCGTGGTGGATCTCACAGACTGCTCAAGTTCTCTCAAATACAAATTTAAACTTGAAAAAAATCCCAATATTTTGGGGAACAACCCCTTATATTTGAAGAAGAACCATACTAAGATGTGTGTGTAGAAAATGAAAATATATGTACTAATATATGGTAGTGCTAATGTTTGTAGTTGGTGAACCACGGAGTTAGCTCTTTACTAGTGGAGAAACTGAAATATGAAATTGAAGAATTCTACAAGTTACCTTTGGAAGAGAAGATGAAATACAAGATGCAGCCAGGTGATGTTGAAGGGTATGGAACCTTGCTCATGCAAGATGATGAAAAACTTGATTGGGGAGATAGGCTTTATATGGTCGTCAACCCTGTCCACAGAAGGAAGGCACACCTACTTCCACAGCTCCCTTCTTCGCTTAGGTCCTCTCTCTCTCTCACGCGCGCACACACACACATGTTGTAATGAATCCATGTATGTATTTCTACACAAGAACATGTTCTTATATGTCCACGTACCGGTATACTTAGAACGCACACAATATAAAACAACAAAAAAAAGTATTTAAAATTTAAAATGAGATGTAACTTTAAATCACATAATATTTTTTTGGGTATATAATATTTCTGATTAAACCATGAATTAAGTTCTAGTTTGCAAATGGTTTTTTAGTAATTTTTTCTATTTGGTTATTGACTTTTTAGAATAAAGTTATATATATATATATATATATTCTCATTTGTCAACTAAATAAGAAGAATTTTAACTATAATGTTTTTTGTTTGCTTATTTTCGTCTTTAATAATTACTTTTTTTAATTCAAAAAATTTTAAGCTTCTAAATTTTACTTGACGAGATGGAGTAAGAAATTTATAAAGTTCAAAAAAAGACAAAAATATTAGATTTTTTTACTTATTTTGACTTTTCAAATTTATTTTTGGAACTTTTCAAAAAAAATTAATTTTTAGATTTGCCTACTCAAGCCGATTAGAGAAAAGTAAAAAATTTTGACATTTTCGAAAAAATAAAAGTCAGTAAAGACAAAAGGTTAAAAAAAAAAAATGATTTATTTGGAAGTTCACAAATAAGCCAAATATCCAAAAAAGTGACTCCTTGGCTGAACCAAACGTAGCTTATGTATTTGATAATTTTTTTTGTTTTTAGGAAAACCTTGGAGTCTTACATCTCAGAGTTGCAAAAACTTGCAATGACAGTTTTTGGGTTGATGGCAAAAGCTCTAAAGATTGACAAGAGAGAGATGGAGGAGATGTTTGATGATGGAATGCAATCAGTGAGAATGTCATACTATCCTCCATGTCCCCAACCAGAGATGGTGATGGGCCTGAGGCCTCACTCTGATGCTGACGGCATCACCATCCTTCTACAAGTCAATGGAGTTGAGGGCCTCCAAATTAAGAAAGATGGGATTTGGATTCCTGTTAGTTTCCTCCCAGATGCCTTTGTTGTTAATGCAGGAGACATTCTAGAGGTTTGTTTTCCATACTCTCTCTTCAAAATTAAATATTTCTTCCAAATTACTTGTTCTGATCCGGTTAAATTTTTTAAACCCTACCAATCATTGTCAAGCCTCTTTGTTTTTTTAGGTCGAAGGTGTGGAGTAATACTTGATAGCCCGAATTTATATGACTCGAATGTGTCAAAACGATATCGTTTTGAGGGTAAAATTACATTATTTTGATACATTCGAGTCATTCAAACCACACAAATTTGAGCTACCAAGCATTTTTCGAATGTGTGTTTCAAACATGGTAGGTACCAAACAAGTGCATATATATATATATATATCATTTACCTATTTTCGATTTTTATTTTTATTTTTTTCTTTTGTAATTTGGTTTTGTTGATCTGATATCATTTTGAATTATTGACTACTAACTCGTCTAAAAGAGAGATAAGCAATTTTATTATTTATATTTTATTCTCAACAATTTCATTTACATAACCCTAATACCACAATAATTGCCATTTTGTTTTGAATTAAAGAAGAAAGTTGCATCAACGTAATTAGGTGTCAACATGTTCAGATAAGATGTATAGTACTAATCTTATTTTTACAAATTAATATGTAAGAATGTTTAAGAAATAGTAGATATTCAAAGAATTCTAAATTAGTGAAAATTAATAACCACAATTCATATCACTTAAAAATTTAAATATTTTTTAAAATACAGTTTAAAATTAAAATTTTTAAATAATATGATTCTAACTAAGTTTGTAAGTGCTCGTACATAAGTTAATTCACTATTAGAAATTCTCATTGTTGTTGCTGCCATAACCACCACTAATATACTCCCATCGTGCAACCACTAACGTCAACACTACTATCACACCACCATCACAATTATTGCCACCGCCACTACCTCTGCTACTACCACTACTAACTTCGTCAACATTGCCATCGTCCCACAGTCACTATCATTATTTCTCTACTACCACCACACCCTCGCTATCACCACCTCTCCATTATTTCTATCAGAACTTGCCACCTCCACCACTATAGTTATTGTTGCGATAGTCACCATCACTACTTGTCTAGCTGCACTTAGAGGTGGCAAACCCAACATAAACTCATGAACCCATCCAATTATACACATTTAAAACCGATATGAACCCGTCCAAATCAATAAATGAGCTTAAATGGGTTGTTCATTGTCAACCAATTCAAATTGGATTTACATGGATTAGACATAGGTATCCATTTAAGCTGCAAATGGACACCACTTCTACCTCCAACCCCCCTTTACCACTATCTCTACCATCGTCACTCCTCCACCACTACCACCACTCCACTACCACTATTGCCACTCTACCACTAGCTACCACTTCCATCACCACTACTACCTTCTCAACCACCAAGACTTCGCCGCCGGCACCATCCTCGCAAACATACCACCAAACTGCCACCGTTACTCATCAACTACCACAACTACTGCCATTCTACCACCACCACTGGCAACACTCAACCGCCATTGCCTCTGACTAGGGCTGCAAATGAACCGAACTGCTCATGAACAAGCTCGGCTCGATTCGGCTAGGCTCGATAAGGGCTCGGCTCGGTTCGGTTCATTTAGTAAACGAGCCGAGCTCGATCTCAAATATTAGGCTTGTTTGGTAAACGAGCCGAGCTCGAGTTTGCATAAGCTCAACTCGTTTATCATTATTAAATTATTTATATATTAAATAATGTAAATAATCTTTTTTATTTAATATTTTTATTTAAATAATATTAAAAAAAATTATCGAACCGAACTTGAGCTTAGCAAAGCTAGGCTCGACTCAATTCGTTTGTAGTCCTACCTCTGACAGACCACCAACACAACCTTCTCCTCTACTACTGCCATTCCACCACCACCACTACTTCACTGCCACCTCCTCTTTGCCACAACTATCATCATCATTAAAAAATAAAAATTAAAAAAAAAACATGAAATAAAAAAACTAAAAATTTTAAAAAATAATATATAAATAATAATATTTTTAAAAATATATAAAAAATAAAATTTATATCTTAAAATAATAAAAATAATTTTTAAAAAAATAGAGAAAAAAAATAGATGAAGTAAATGAATTGATTGGGTTTATTTATCCAATCTATATCCAATTCAACCCGATCCGTTTAAACCCATTCATTAAATGGGCTAGTTTGGATTATGTTACTTTAAATACATAAACCATTTTGATCTGGCCATACCTGCCCATATTTTACACTTGTAGGCTCCATTACAGCTCCCATTATCATAACAACTACTATCCCTTTGCCTCTGCCTCTGCCTCTACTTTTACCTCTGCATCCATCTCCATTTCCACTGTCATTGACATCAGCACCATAACCACCATTGTTGTGGACATTGCCACTTTCTTCTCCTCCTTCTCCTCCTCCTCCACCACCAACACCTCGCCACCACAATATATAAAAATTGAAAGATAAAATTTTAAAATAATAAATTTTATATTTCAAAATCAAATAATTTTTTTATAGTTCAATACTCATATTTTTATCAAAACAAGCATTCAACTTCAAATATTAAGTATTTAGTATTCAAATTTCAAATTTTATTTTTATCAAATATCACTTTAATTTGGTACTTAAAACTTTATTTTTGGAAAATTAAAAAAAACCGCTAATGTTTGACTTTTGTAACAAAACAAATTACGAGTTTTAAATTTTGTTAATTTAAACCCTAAAATTTTAATTTGTTTTCAATCTAAAACCATATCAAAGCATTTTCATTGAGTAAAATGGACGGAAGAAATAGCATTTTAGTTATTAAATTTAATGTAAATGTATATAAAATGTCTAAAATATAATTTTTCATTGAGTTTAATAACTAAAATATTTACTCAACGGAAATAGGTTGATGGTTTAAATTAAAAATAAATCAAAAAACTAGGATTTAAAATGACAACATAAAATATGCAGTGTTTATTTTATTACAATAGTCAAATCATGATAAGTTTTCTTAATTGTTCCAATAAACTGTTCAAAATTTGATAAATAAAATAAATAAATGAATAAAAGCCACTTGGACACCACTAGACGGTATATGACATTTTATCTGACCCAAATTCGAGGGCAATACATGAAAAATAGTATAACTTTAAGTACTGTACAAAAATATTGGATGGCTCCTGTCAATGTAAGAAAAATATAACAGTTATGTGAACAATGTATGAAATTAATTTTTAGACTTTTTTCATGGATTTCCTCAGGCTATGGTCTAGTAAAATTCTAGGTTTTGCCAAGTGGCACAATGTGATATTTTATTGAGATTTATGGTATCAATTTGCAGATATTGAGTAATGGTCTCTACAATAGCATTGAGCACAGAGCAACGGTGAATTCAGTAAAAGAGAGAATGTCCATTGCAATGTTTTTTCACCCTAGGCTTGAAGCTGAGATCGGACCTGCAGCTAGCCTTCTAAACCCACAAAACTCTCCATTATTCAAAAGGATTAGTACAGAAAAGTACTACAAAAAAATTCTCTCTCGCAAGCTCAAAGGAAAGTTATTCTTAGAGCAAATGAAGATTGAAAATGAGGAAGATGACACTGCTTGATGGTAATCACTAGTAGTCTTAAAAATAAATTTAAAAAAAACAAAATATTGGTATTTGTACTATGTAGTGTATTAAGGTTTGGAACAAAACCTCGAATAAAATGTCATGTTTGAGACAACGACATGCAAAACCTCCCTTCTTGTGCAAGATAACCCAAAATATAACTAGCTTGCTCAGTCAAACTAGTTGTTTGATCTCTTTTTATGTATAAGTATAAGTAATGTACAAAAAAATAATAAATTTGTGGGGTTTGTATGTTGAGTATTATAGTAGTTTGAAATTTGTGTATGGTTAATTACACCAAAACCCCCTAAACTATTAGTAATTATCAGTTTACCCCTATATTTATGAGCCCGTATGCACATATTGATGACCTCAAAAAAACCAATTACTCCTCTAGAAAGGGGGCTCTACTTGTTTGTTCTTTTAAGTGGGTCAAAATGTGCAGGTTAGTAGATGAAAGGTAAATTGCTATTCACTAGCAGTAGGGAGTAAATGCAACTAGCCCCCTTGGAGGATAAGTGCAATCGGCTTGTAATTTTCATATCGCATTATCTCTCAAGATCATTGAAAATTTGGTCAAATGGAGTTTAACCGGAGCCCACTTAAATACATCATCTGACCTGTATAGATTTTTTTTATCCTTTTCCCACATAGGTTAAGTATCCAAACAAAAAACACTACAACCAAAAAAGATTTTTACGATGCCAAATGCATGCCGTGAATATAATTTTACAACGCACAAGGTAACATCATATTATGACCAGTAATGGGAAGTCATTCACTTTTAACGGCATGCCATAGCATGTCGTTAAAACTTTTAACAATGCATCTTATACGTTATGTCTAATTTTTCTATGACTATTTTTGCACGCCATTAATTCAAGAGACAAATCACGACACTCATTGATAGTCATTAAATATTTAACACAATGGCCTATTCTGCCCATCGTAGAATATATTTAGTATTTTTTTTTTTTTAATTCCACATGTTCTATTTCACCTGTTCTGTACAATCTAAAAAAAATATTACAAACAAGTTTCACACACACACATATATAAGTATCAATCAACCACCAAGATATTATTTCAAACATCAAAAAAACTATTATAATTTTCGAACATCTAAAAATTGTCTATACATTACAAGTCATCCAAAAACTATATTTCCAAATATAAAAAATTGTCCTCAACTTCAAAACCATCCAAAAAGTTCTAAACCATCCCCCCCCCCCAAAAAAAAAAAAAAAAAAAAAAAAAAAAAAAACCTTATCTTAAAGCTCTAAACGTTGCAACATTTATGCAAATATCTTCTTGCGAGTGCATTATCATGGGTTGATTCAATTGCATCAACACTCAACTTGCAAAGGAACAAATTATATTTACAGATACATACTCTTTGGGATGTAAAGCCAATGCTCGCACAGATTTCTTATGGTGTGTAAGGGTTGTCATTTTTTGCCTGCCAAACAAAAATCAATTGCTATCATTAGAAACTAAAAGGAGAAAAAAAACACACAAACAAAAGCACAAAAAATAAAAACCAAAATATTGATTATCAAATCTAAGATCCCAGAACTTTATCGTTGTATCATGAGAGCCAGTTACAACTTGTGGATCCTGGAATAAACATTTCACAATGAGGCTTGATCACAAGAAAATGACTTCCTTGCTATAAATAAATGTTATAATGCACAAACTACACAGCATAACCTTTTTCTACTTTGTCATACCAGAGAGCTCAAATCCTTGTTGGAGACCAAGGCCCTCTCTCTATATTTTCAACATTGAGAGGAAAGGGCCCAGTCTCTCTCTACTTTCATGTTGATCACCAACAGATGTATATTTTTGTATTGTGTCCTTTCACATAAATTATTAGATCACCCTATGCTTCTGGCATCTCTGACATGACAAAAAAGTATAATATATCTAATAGATGAAGAAAGATATTCTAATGTTGAAGCCACTCAAAATTTTTATACAATTTCTCTCCCATAAGATTCTGTCACAATTTTATTGAGTCTAGAGGTACAAAATACATTTTAAGCAGCACATGCAATTTTATTTTAGAACTAATGCATTTAGAATAGCTCAACATACGTGCTAACAGTTGTCAACCTTCAGAATGGAGTCCTCATAATTCCAACTAGGCACATACAGCAGCATCTAAAAATACTTTTAAAAATTTTATGATTTCACCTTCTTAGCTCATATGCAATTATCTTCAAGTTAACTCTCTTTTCACAACCACCATTATTCCAAAAGTTTATTTACCCATAAGCGGCAAGCTTCATTTTACCAAACTATTAATGCTTCCCTTGTAATCAACGTAATAAAGAATAACTATATATACAAACCTCAACCTAAATCACTAGAATCTCACTTTCAAGATATGATTTGTGATCATAGACACACAAATGTCACAGATACAAGGCACCATACTTGTCGAGTCCATAGTGTCTCAAAATGGTAGTAGGCAGAGAGCAATAAACGTGTGCTTACGTATGAATTTGCAATGACAACCATACGCATTTAACTTTGTTCTAACTTTTATTTTTCATCTGGAAAAACCTAAAGTAAACAATCACAATCAAGAAAACAGTACTGAAACCTTTCGTAAACATCGGACAGGTATTGATGTGTTTGACAAACTAATCATTGCCATGAAAGTGTCCTACATATATCTTATGAAAGCTTCGATAAGAGGACCAGTAAAAACTGTCAAAAACTACTATATGGTCTAAATTTAATGGAAATAACTCTGCATACTACAATAATAATTTCATAAGAAACGAGGAAAAAAACAAAGCAAAAAAAAAAAAAAAGTGTGCCTATGTTAATTTAAACCGTCATTTCTCCTCCACCACAGAAAAGGTTTTGCCTAACGTAGGTCGAGTAAAAACTGAGCAAACGGTGTTCTCATGTCCAGATAGTGCATGAATTTGCATCTTGCTACAGATATCCCAGACCTGAAAGCATGATGTATCATCCAAGTAAGGGAATAATCTTTCTAGATTAAATTCAAATTTTATATGCACTTTAAGGAGAGCTTGAAATACTACAAAAATAACATTGTGTGCTGTAACTTATATGTGGTAATGAATCATACCCGACAAACAGAGTCACGACCTCCAATGAGCAGAATGTCAATAGTCGGATGAAGAGCCAAGCAATAAATTCCACTTAGATGACCTCAGTTAAAGACCAAGCCAATCAAGCCCCAATCGATTGATATATCTAAATAACCATTGCCTATGAAAATTCATTTTCTTTCCAGCTTCCTCTGTTTTCTCAGCAAACAGACGGCAACTATGCAACAAGTATATAACTCAATTTAAGATATCTTCTGAAATTTGAATGCAAAACTGACAAAGTCTAGTTGGAAAGTGTGGAGTGGATTACGACGAGAGATGCAGATGTTAGTAACTTTCCTTCAAATCTCTACTTATGCCTAATTACAACAATGATTGAATGTTGTTTCCTAGTTTGTTTTTTGTAGCCTAAAAACAAGTCACATACAGAAAAAGCATGACTTAAAAATTGGATCAAGCAAGATCGAATTAACTCCACAATCCAATAAGATCTAGCTATTAGGATGGCATAATAACTTTCCTATAAGATTTTCTTTTCAATTTTGTTAGTATTCATTGATCACATAATATGTCAGAAGTCAACAACATACTTCTATTCTATAGATCACATTGTATTCAACTTCTCCATCTTTTCAATAATTGGACTCAAGTAATGAAAATATTCAATCTTTGTTGTCTTTTAGTTTCAATCCTCACTTTTCGATTATTTTTAGTCGTATTGTTACTAAAATTACATTCCATACATTCAATTTTAGTGCTACTAATTTTACTCGAGCTCTTCTCTCCATATTTCTATATTCTTACAAGAATAATCACAAAACTTAAAGCATCATGACCATAAAACCAATTAGAATCAATCAAATAACTTTGACACCAATATCATCAAAATTGTATAGTGCACAACTGCACATACACATGTAGCCCTAGCAAAGGATATATTTAAAGATCAAGTATCAGATAAATCAATAAATTCTATTTGAATTAAAATCAATTCAAGTACTCATTAGAAAATCCCTCAATTACACAACCAAAACTAAAAATTTCAGAATAACTAAGAAGGAAGTAGGGTACCCAAAATTGATCAATTAGGATTTGGATTAAATCAATTGCTCTTGGGATCTGGATTTGGGAAATGCCCTGCTCTAGCGACACCTCTTGGTGGCAAAAACCCTAAAAACTTCTGCAAATTGGTCCGAATACTAATCGAACACAGAAAGTACAAAAATGCCGTAGAACAATAAGTCGGATCTTTCCCTTGCAAGCCTTTGTGGCTCATCTTCTGGACAATTCTGGTAGGAAGAAAGGAAAGTTTCGCGACGGCCTTGCATTCGAAGAGAGAGTTCAAGAGGCCGAAGAGGACGAGAGTGATAACAGCGCTAGATTTGAACTTGAAGAGAGAGAGAGAGAGAGAGAGAGAGAGAGAGAGAGAGATCACAGCTGGACTCAATGCGATCGATCTTCTTGGTCTTGGACTTCTTGAGGCTGAGCTTGGAAGCGTTAGAGTCGGTCTTCATGGTCTCGAGCTTCTTTGAAGCTTTGTCGATGGAAGATTTGAGGGACTTGTAGGAGGTTGCTCAGTAGATTAGAACCCATGAGACCGCCTCGCAAACTATGGTGGTGTAGACGGAGATTTTGACGATGGTTAGGCTATCGGAGTAATGGAAATTGGAAATGAAAGTGCTCGCCATTGTCGAGACAGAGAGGGAGAGAGAGAGAGATGTGTTAGGGCTTGATGATTCTTTGAGGCAAATCGAGAGGTGTAATAGCTTTTTGGTGTTGAATGGTGGCCTAGGGTTCGTGCTTGTGTGAGTGTAAATGTGAATGTCAGAGAGACAAAGTAATAGATGGAGACTTAGAGAGAATGAGAGAGAGAGCTGAGAGAGAAATAGAGGATGTTAGAGATGAAGTTTTAGGGTTTTGATTATTATTTTTAAATTTTTTTTTTTTTTTTGTGTTTGGCGCTGAAATTTTCATTTTGGCGCTAATTTTATTTTATTTATTTACTTATTTATTTATTTATTTTTCGATCTCACCTTTCACGATAGCAATTGCATGTTGTGGAAAGTACAATATTTTAAATAATAAGTTTTTTTTTGTGTCGTGAAAAGTGTAATTTTTAATGATTGACTTTTTGTGCGCCGTGAAATGTTTAATATTTTTAATAACTTGTGTACACGTGTCGTGTATAGTTAATGTATTAACGGCATGCCATATGCACGTCATAGAAAGTTTTATTATTTATGGCTAACATTGAAAGCTATAAAAAAAATCATTGTTATTAGCATTCATGACCTGCGCAATAGACACGTCGTGGTTGGAAAATTATTTACGACATGCAAAAAAAGAAAGTTGTAAAAGTGAGAAACCACGACTTGCATTTACTGTATGTCATTGATGTGAATTTGTAAAAACTTAGTTTTGTTGTAGTGAAATAATCCAAAATCAAAGTCTCCACTTGGTTTTAAAGACCAAGAATCATAAAATGACTCCCTAAAAGCAACTGATCAATCATTACTAGAGAATTTGATTATGGGACTTAGGTACAAGAGAGGAATGTTTTACGCACCCACAACACCTGACCTCTACTAATCATCATGGCAATTTTAAATCTAAAATTGGTAAGACTTACACGTGACATGTCTCAATAAATAAATGTATAGGAGAGCTAGAATAGGAGGTATGCATAAAGAGGGAAATAAGCAGAATATAAGAGGATAGACAAGGATTGGAAGCATGCATGGGGGATACACAAAATAAACAAAACTTTAGATAGCTAACCTATGTGAAACTATGTCAAAAATGACTTGATCGCATAAGGGTCATTTGCCCATATGACTGAAAATGAAAGACAAAAAATGAACAACAATAATAAAAAGAAAGAAAAACACTAACCTTTCGAACCATAGAACTGCAATGGTGAAGTCCTTGCTACCCTTAAGTTTTTCTCTTTGCTTAGAAGAACTCTCGGCTCATCTTTATATGAATGACTCGAGACTAGACTCAATACGAAAACTTTATACTAGAATGGTCAAGTCAATGCACCAAGGGGCTAGATAGCTAAGATTTCTCGAACTAATTGGAGTAATCTCTTAAATTCAGAAAATGGCTTCTTAAACTCAAACCTTAAACGAAAAATATTGAAGGTGAAGGGGTGTTTATATAGGCTCTTAGAGGAGTATTTTTTAGCTAAAAAATGATATGGGATTGCAAATTTTTAGATACCAATAAGAGCTAGTGCACAGAAGAGTCAAAAATTAAAAATTAGCTGTTGGATCTGATTTGACCATGGAAGAGGGATGATTCAGTCATATAGGGTTGCGCACGCATTTTTGTAATTTTTTGCCAACCCTGTGAGGGAAAAAAATTTCAAAATGGATTTTGGGCTTGGGCCACCTTTTTTTTTTTTTTTTTTAAATTAGTCCAAACTAAATAATAAAGTAGCCCCTAAATAAAATATAAAAAGCTCGGTCCAACTATGGTTTGTAGATTTCGTGAAAAGACCATTTTATCCTCTCTTGTCAAAAATAGTTGAACGATCAAAAAATGTCTACTAAAATTTCGTTTGAAATAAGATTTTTCATATTATTGTAATGCTCTTTGAAAAATTTACAAACTAACATGAACAACTTTCTAAAATTCTAAACTCTTTTTTATTTTTTATTTTTTTATACATAAAATAACACGCTGAAGGCAATATTTTTTTTAAACTTGTGCAAAGTCAAGAGAGAATAGAATATAATTGGATCATAGGGACCTAATGAGGCTCAAATTGGTTACGAATGAGATTTTAATGGTGTTAGGATAAATTCGGACTAGTCTTAGTACATTCAATTCCAAATTAGAGCTGAAAAATCAGGAATTTCTTATTGTTTCGAGTACATCATAGAGTGGCGTTCCTCAAGCGTGGCCAAGCATTATAGTAAATGTGGACACCCTATTTTGACCAACCCTAAGATTTGGGTGCTTTCTTTTGATCACCCGATGATGAAAATAAAAATGTGTTTCCCACAAAATCCTCCTTAAAAAGATGAAATTTGAGCTTTGTTCCCAACCCAAATCTTGCTTTGGTCAAGTGTTTAAGCCCCGTCAGACAACCGGAGTGAAGCTGGACTTAATTGAAGCAAAACGGCCAACTTTCTCCTTACCCAGTCGACCGCCCGGTTGTTCGGCCAATCGGCCGACTAATTGATTGCCCAAGGATAGTTCAGGCTAATTTTTTTTGTTGGCCCAGGTGGGGCACTTCACAACCCCATATATTGACCCATTTTGCACCAAATGCATGTATACTCAGCTTCCAGTGCGTAGTGCTTGATCCATTGAGGGTAATGCTCCATATTTTTCTTTCATTAACTCCATTTCTGCTCCATTACTGCCATTATCTTCCCTAAATTCTCCATTAGTTCTCCACTTTGTCTTCAACCATTGCTCCACTTGCATTACCTATATAAGAAGAGCTCAAGTCTTGAATTTGGGGAGATGAATTTGAGAGAAGAATTGTAGAGAGAATGATGAGCTTGAATTAGAGTTTGAGAAAGAAAAGAAAGCTTTGAAAATAAAAGTGTTGTCTTGAAGCTGTCTTTGGCCTTCATATATCTCATTTTTCGTTACAAAAACCTCCCAAGAAACTCATTGAAACCAAGTGATCATTTCCTACACTTGTCTGAAGCCATCGGTATAGCTCAAATTCAAAGATTTTGAATTGATAATTGAGAACTTAATTCGCAACCTTGAGGGTGATCAAAAGGATGTTTGGAAATCAAGTAGTCCAATATTTCTTTAGAAGGTGAATTTTCAATTATTTCATTTTCTTATATTTTCTATCTAATATTTGTTTCTTACTTTAATTTCATATTAGTCTTGTTGCAATCTAACTGGAAGTAGATAGTTGAGCCAACTACATATTTCTTGTTTGTTCTTTTTCTAGTGTTGCAACAAGACATGTTTTGCTATGCCTAGCTGGTCGGCCGGCTGGCTAACTTTGAACAAAGCAGTTGTTCTACGTTGAGCATGATAGTTCCCGACGATTTTCGAGATCGATGAAGCTTCTATTTTGTTTTATTTGAGTGTTTTGTGAGGTTTTTATTTATTTATTTATTTATTTTATTTTGTTGAAATATTTTCTTCATTTCTCTCTCATTCGGTTTGTAATTATTTATTCAAAGTGTTTTAATAAGCCCCCACCCCGCTTCTTTCTATCCCGTTCTTTTACTTGCTTTCTTTATTTGTACATAAGCATCATGTTTTTCTTCTTATTATATCCATGCTTTGCATCCATGTTTCATGCATCTTAATTCGACTAAGTTTTTATTTGTGGATTTAATCAATTCCTATGTGATTTATGTGTGCTAGCTCATATTCTTGACATGATTCACATGTCAGATATTAGAAATCGAACCTTTAGTTTCATCTCATGAGTGAATTGCATTAGAATTTTATATATAAGATCATGCATATTTTGCTAACTTTGTCTTGTTGTTGTTCATAGGATGTCGGTAAATATGTAAGTATACTTTAAGATCTCGCGTGTGTGTTTTTCTTACTATGTTTAGCATCCTACCATGTGGCTACTTGCTTAGTTGATATAATTATAGGAATGTCGGTGGATGGAGGTTGTGTCGCATAATTTGGAATGATGTCTAAGTTCATGTTTCTAAACTCAATTTCTTTGAGTTGTACATCTTCAAAACTCTTTCAAAATACATGAAATCGGATAGTTCCAAAATAAATAGTATAGTCTATACTTGTTTGCTTCACATAGTAAATTTTAGGATTTATTAAATAATTGGAATATGGACATACAAAGTTAATAAAATTCATATCATGGTTTAGTGGAGGTCGATCTTTTGATTGGGTGAGCGAGAGTGCTCAATTAATGACCTTCCCCTCTCATACCTAAGGTTCTGAGCTAGGCATCATTGGTTACGACAAACAATGGCCTTAGCACGAGTCATGGGTTTGCTAGTTTTTTGAAAATATTAGGTGGCGACTCTAAGATTTCGTGATGTAGTTCATTTCTAGCAAAGGTTTGGAAATAAAATGGATTTCTATAAAAATTTCCAAATCTGGACTCCCACCTATGTTTCACATTGCACTCATGAGACTAAATTAAAGAATCAAGGGTCCGAACTATTTAAACGCATGTGGGTACCTCTCGGGTGATGTTATAGTTTTTGGCGACTCTGCTGGGGATTTTATGAAACCTTGACTCAAACTCCATGATATGACTTTTCTTTTCACTTATATATTCATTGTTCATGGCATTGCATGCATTCGTGCACTTAAAGTCCCTTTGTTACCTAGATAGTGGTGGGAGCACAGCCAAGCTTTTTGTGACATTATATCTATATTGACATTACGTTTGAGACCTTGTGTTAATAACTTTTCAAGATCTATAAAAAAGGTAGCTCTGCTATTTAAGGTTCTTGGAATTCGAAGAGAGGCTATATTGACTATTCCGGCTTCCTGTGATCTTCACTGGTTATTATCGAAAGAACTCTTTCGTAATGTCACCTTGACTTGAACCCTTAGAGTAGAGCCTTGTACATATAGTGAGCCATAGTACCTTCCAAACTTAGGACAAGATGCTCTCCCATTTCTAGGATGTATGATACCACTTGTTTGAATAGTGAAATCCTAGATCATTTCAAAACTAGGACATAGTAACCCTACCCCCCATAAGGGTGCTATGTGCAATGTATGGGATCAATACTAGGATTCTCAAATTCAGATGAATTGTTCAGGCATTTCAGTTTGTGGGGTTGAGTTCAATTTTTTAGTATGATTTAGCAGCAATCAGTTGAGCTGGCATGCTGATAAAATTTTGATTGGGGGTTCCATTTTATTTTTGCAAGGTAGTGTAACACCATAGCTTCAGAACGGTCTAATATCCCTCAAGTTTTGTAGACTAGCATTGGTAGACTCTGTAAGACAGCAGATTTGGTTTAAGGACAGCCATTTTAGTTTCTTTACTACCAGCTATATGAAGAAGAGCGAAAGCCTCATCAATTGTCCATAGTACCCTTTCCTTACCAACTAGATCATCCTCGCTCAATCCATCAGAATTAGTGATGGCTCAGTGTGGCTCGCCTTTTTCGCGCCCCCTTTTGGAAGGTTCAAAAGAAAGCCCTACAGTTCGGACTTCCTCGATTTTGAATCTAATCTCACAAGTATAACGTGAAACTGATAAACATCAAAGAGTCTAAATCCTACAAATCGTTTTGGAAATTTGATTTTGAATCAAAAAGTGCCAAAATTGGATTGCTTTGCTAGATATAGAGTCGCCATCTAAATATTTTATTTTTGAAAAAATTTAGGAAACTCATGACTCGTGCCAAAGGCCACGTGTCTGTCATCACCAAAGTTATCTTGGCCCGGGAACTTAGGTACGAAAGGGAAAGGTCGTGAATTGAGCACCCCCGCTTGCCCGATCAAAGATCGGCCTTTACTAATCATGATATGATTTTTTTATAGACATTAGGTCCTCTTGTTGATTATTAAGCTGGCTTTACTATGTGATGTGCACAATTAAGTATAGACTAGTTTACTCAATTTGGAACAATTCAACTCATGTTTGTTTACGAAAATGGTTTGAATTTGCCACCTCAAGTGGGCTTAAAGATTGCAGATTTTCTACCAAATATAGTGGGCTTAAAACATGATTTGCCACTCAACAAAGTGGGCTTAAAATGCACATTTGTTGAATCGGTCCAATTCAAACAACAAGCCTTCATCCACAGGCATTCAAACAGTTTAGTATTTAGGCACATTGCCTCATGGCAAGCATGCTAATCATGGCAACATTCGCATTCATGCGAGTATGCTAAAGCATAAAAAACTCACCTAGTACTCCAAGCTAAAACAGAAACTAGTTAGAAAGATGCATGATCCTAACTGTACAAGATGTCTAATGTAAGGCATGTGAAGAATGCAATTAATAGGCTCGGCTACTAATATGACATATGGATTGATTTGAACAACATGCGATTAAACACGTATTGAAAGAAGTATTGAAATGGCAATGCAGTTTGGATAATACGTCGAGCCTCGGTGCATGCAATACGAATGAATGGATGCAAGCTTAAGGTGTGCTAATTAAAACATGTCCCTAATCTAACCATCAAGAGCGATTAAATAAAAGGGAGAAAGACGTGGGTTTGGAAGACATTCACACACGCACACTTATTACAACCTTATGCCCCCACGAAGGAGGGTCCGAATGAATGAAAGCTAACTACCTAACTAGGCTAATTAAGCTAACTATTATAATAACTATTCTAAGCTAATTAAGTAAAACAAATAAATAATTAACTACCTAAGTTAATCAAATATAACAAAGCAACTAAGCTAATTAATTACAACATGAACTAATTAACTAATCTACTTGAATAATTACATCACTTGCAAGCATTAGCTACAACTAATTAACTAAACAAACTAACTAGAAGGCCACAGGAACTGAGGGATGCATGCATGCTCGATTTTTCACCCGAAAGACCACTATTTTGCTGCTGCAAGCCTCTATTGGGTAGAAACATTTACGCTTTCTCCTTCTCCAAATCAACTCTGTTTTGTCTCAAGAGCACACTGTTGAATTTGCATTGGTGGCCGACAGGGGGGCCGGTTAGCCACTGCTAATGGTCGGTCGGCCAACAATGGTGGTCGGTCGGCTACTGATGGTGGCCGTCGGCCACCACTAGCTTGGACTTCCTTGCTCTTGAAGTCAAGACACAATTTGGCCAACAATCCAAGCCGAAAACCTCCTTCTAAAGCTCAAAACAAGTCCCAAGCTACCTCAGCCCAAAGACTAGCAACTTCTATCAAGGGTGTATAGGCAAAAGTGTAGGATTTGTGAGCAAATGTGAATAAAATTACAAGAGAGAGAGAGAAGTCCAGAGAGAGAGAGAGAGAGAGAGAGAGAGAGAGAGAGAGAGAGAGAGAGAATTTGGTTCCAAATTTTCTAACCCTCAAAAATGGGGGAGGAAACCCCATATATATAGAAAAACAAGCCTTAAGCTTAGAAACATCCCACCATACACGTGTAGGGAGATGCAGCTCAATGTGCCAACAGTTGGCATAGCTGTCAATAAATATCTGGAAAAAGATACTAGTGGCCGTTGGCCACCACTAATGGCTGACCGGCCATACCAATGGCTGACAACCATACCAATGGCCGACAATTATGAGCCATGGCCAACAACCTATGGTGGTGGCTGACAGGTCACCACAAGTTCCAGGCTTGAAAGAGCAAGGTTTGGGTCCAAAACAAAGCACAAAAAGGACAAGCTTCAAAGGCTCAAAGACAGGGCACTCCGCCAAGGACATTGGGCACTCAAAGCGAACAAATAAAGTCGTAATCATCTAGTGCACAAGCGATGTCGTCTAAGTCTTGAGGTCGGTCAAAAATAGGGTGTCTTCAGGTTCCTGAAAATATAGTGGACATGTTGTTGGCCCTTCAACGAAGTATGGATGCTATTGCCAATACAGGTGCCACCCATGGTGATGTTGTTGCTGAATTATGTTGCCTATCTGGGGCATCTGCTACTTAACCACCTCTAGTGATTCATCCAATCACACCTCCACCAGCTGAGGAATTTCTTGAACCCAACTTACCAGAAGACCTGAGGGTCCTGCACAATCATCGGGAGGACCTTTTCCCCTTCCACAACCAACGAGAGGGATTTTTCCTCTGGAAATGAATGAGTTTGATCCGACTATGCTAAAACTAGCCAAGTTGGAGAAACTGTTTAAAAGGTCACAGAGAATCAACTCTATCCCAGACATCGAAGATGGATATATATAAACAGCTATCAAGCTACCTGAACGATTTAAGATGCCACAAATTGATAGATTCAATGGATTTGGTGACCCTATGGTGCATATCCGCTTATTTTATGATGTTCTAAAGCCTATGGGTTTGACTCGTTGGCAAACGCTATCTCTATTTGGACGAACTCTATCAGGAGTGACTGCCATCTGGTATGCCAATCTCAAAGATTTGGTGAAACAAAGTTGGAAAGAATTGGCTGAGGCTTTCGTCACCCAATATGCATACAACACTCAGATTGAAGTAACCACCTGGGAGTTAGAAGCAACCCAACAGGAACCAAACGAAGGTTTTGTAGCCTTCATTACCAAATGGAGGGCCAAGGCAACGATGATGACTAACAAACTGCCGGAGAAAGATCAAATCTGTATATTAGTAAGAAATCTACATGGAAAAATGTTGTAAAAAATGATAGTCCTTCCACTTTTCACTATCAAAGAGATGCATGAAATAGGAGTTCAGATAGAGGATGCCATCAAGAAGGAAATTATAGTGGATGACAAAGAACTGGTACTGAAGACCTTTGGCCGCAATCCAAACACTGCCACCAGTGGTAACATGGCTCAGAAGCCTTCTAAGGTCAACTCAGTCGCTATCACCACTGCCAAAATAGCAACTCCTTTGCCAACGCCAGTCCACAAATAACAAACTTAGCCTGAAACTGAACCAAAACTTTAACCCTCTCTATGTGTCCCTTACCAAAGCCATAAAGATCTTGATAGAAAGCGTATCTCAAACCTCTTGACCCACGACCTCTTCCAAATCCACTTCTAACGAAACATGACCCTGCCAAATACTGTGCCTTTCACCAACAGCCTGGACATTATACCTATCATTGTTTCTGTCTCCATTATGAGATTCAAGGTCTTATTGACAATAACATCATAGCTCCTCCACAGCTCCCAAAACCCAATGTCACTACCAACCAATTGCCACCCTATAACAAAATCCCACCACCTCCTCGTCTCAACTTTATCTATACATTATCGCCCACTTCTAACCCCAACATCTATATCACACCCTCTTATCTACCTAAACCCAAGGTACACATTCCTAGATGCATCTCTAACCCAACCAAAACCCAAAAGCCTTATGGTGATAGTGTTAAAGGAAATAGCCAAAGTGCTTGTGATTGAGGTTGGGAAGCTACCAGAGCAAGAATATAATCCTCGCAAGTATATTGTACCTATTGGTCAATTGAAGCCTGTGCTTGTTCTGCCTAACTTATGTTCTATCAATGTGTAGGCGTCCCCGAACGCCCCGGGAGGGTGAGTCCCGTTCCGTTCATTTTGGGGTTACTACAACTCGGACTCTCGAATTTGTCACGGTTCTTAATCTTGAACCAAAGAGTCCAAATCCGGCAAATCGTTTTGAGAAACAGATTTTTTGAAAAGAAGTGCCAAACATGGACTGCTTTGCCAGATACAGAGTCGCCACCTAAATATTTTAAAATGGGAGAATTTAGGAAACCCTGACTCGGTGCCGAAGGCCACATGTCCGTCATCAACGGAGTTGTCTCGGCTCGGGAGCTAGGGTACGATTGGGGAAGGTCAGCTATGAGCACCCCCTCTCGCCCGATCCGAAGATCGGCCTCTACTAACCGTGATATCCGTTTTTGAAAACATTATGTGTTCTTATTCCGGTTATTAGCCTAGAATTACTATGTTATGCGTATAGCAAACAAGTATAGACTAGATTGCCTAATTTGGGAATAAGTATTGCATATCCGTTTGTTTTGAAAAAAAATGTTTTGGAATTTGCTACTCGCAAGTAGGCTAAAATACGGATTTCAACGAGTTTTTCCAACTCAAGCAACCCAACCTTCACCCACAGGCATTCAAACAATTTATCACGTAAGCATTTAGCCGCGTGGCAAGCATACTGTCATGGCAACATTCACACGCATGCGAAATGCTAAAGCATAAATACTTACATCGTAGTCCGCGCCAAAACAATAAACTAGTTAGCAAACATGCGTGATCCTAATTCATGTTTAAAAATGGCTAATGCATCGCATGCAAAAATGCAATTAGAGCAGGCTCGACTAACCTAAACATGGCATGTGAAATGCGATCAATTGATGCACGTATTCAATTTGGAATTGAAGTACAAATGCAGTTAGCATGATGTACCGAGCCCGGTGCATGCAAGACAAATGTATGGATGCATGCATGCATAACATAAGGTATGCTAATTTTAAAAATGCTCTAGTCTACCATCATAAGCAGGTAAATAAAAGGGAAGAAAGACGTGGGGATTGGAAGACATACACACACTCACGCACACTTAATACATAATTGTCCTCACTCGGAGGGACCGAATAAATATTACAAAGTAATTAACTACGCAAGCTAATTAAATATTACAAATTGCCTAATTAGTTAACAAACTAATTTAAACTAGGAAAAGCAGTAAACCGCCTCGGGAGGAGAGCCAGATGCAGCGCATGCTCGGGTCCTGCTCGGAAGTGCACGACCATGCATAGTCTGCCTCTGTTTTCCCTTCTCTGCCTCTCTGAAGACTGCCAAAGTCTCAAGGATGCTTCTCCGAATATTGGGAATCACCACCAGCTGAGTGGAATTACCACCGGCAGTGAATTGTGGTCACCGGCACAAAATGAATCCATCGGTTGGTGATTTACTGCCGGTCGGCAATGTATACTGCCGGTCGGCAAATAATGCCTGCAGAACCTGCAACTCACAGCAGCAGAGGACAGAACTTGCATGGCAATACAATTCAAGCAATGTATGCACCAATCATGTCCCTTATCATGTTTGTGACACAAAAGGGCATGTGTCTCGATTCACGGACCACAAATCACGCATTTCCATGCATGATGGCCCAAGTGACCAAGTATGCACATTTTGATGTTAAGTGTAGTGCAAACCAACAAACCAAAGGGGTCCAATCCCTATCACTAAATCAAGGGACAAGGTATGCATGTTTAATACAACCTAGGCATGTTAGCTAGGGATGCAACATGGCAATGCAAACAAGCAAGCAATGAACAAGCATACAAGCTAGTGGTCATGCAAGACACGGTGTAATCAAAGCATGCGAAGTGTAAGACATGTAACAACATGTAAAGATTGGACTTAAACACGATTTGGGTAGCTCTAATTAGGCCCAAAACAGTGGCCAAAAGCTTAAGAAGATGGAACCAAACACACATACACGCATGCACATTTTAAGGCCTAAATGCTTAAGCATCGAAGGGCTACTTCTAAGCACATTTAAAAGAGGCAATCATGGACATATGGCATGCAAGGTAAGCATTGAAAATCATGTTAGGATGGTGTCAAACCAAGCAAACAAAATAGACCAAGCATGCAATGAATGACCCAAGTACTTGAAGCAAGTCAAAGGGGCTTGAACCATGGCTAAGCCAACCAAGCCTCACAAGGCTAAGAGGACATAAAATAGGTTCAAGACAGACCTAGACCATGCAAAGGGGGCCCCCTAGTTGGCATCTAAGTGGCTCAAATTCAAAGCATGCACAAATGCCAAAACATGGGGTATGCAAGACAAGCTTTTAAAGCATTAAAGAGACACCCAAGGCAAGCATATAGGCATGCAAAGGGGACTGAAATGACATGGTGGATGGTTCCAAATCACCAAATCAATGCAAAAATGTCATGCTATACATTCACACGCTTAAGGCCAACAAGCCGGAATGCAAAGGGGCTATACTAAGCATGCCAAATCCGACCCAAACAACCTAGGACAGACCTAAAGCATGGCAAAATGAGCACAAAACCTTCACAAGACTAAGCCTAAAACATGCTAGAGCAAAGGCTAACAACCTAAGGCATATTAAGGCAATAACAAGGCATTACATGGTAGGTATGCTAAGCATGTATGGTGTACCAAAACCAACACACAACAAGGTTATATCATGGCATAATAAGCATGGAAAACAGCCAAGACATGATCAATACAAACTCTAACATGATGTTCCCTCAAGAGGCAAAAAATGGTCCATTTCAAGGACAACAAGGAGAGGGGGTGGCCCTCTCCTTCTTGGGACTTAAAGGCACCATCCTCACCTCTGAAATCCCTCAAGATTTCAGTGGTGAGGAGGCCCAAACACCAAAGTCCCGGAGCTTACACAAAATAGCACAAAATGAGGCCTTACAAGGCTTAAGAGGGGTCAAACAACCTCAAACAACAAAACATCCTAAATGAACTATTTAGAGGGCCTAAAAACAGAACTTTTTTATGTTATACACTAAGCACAAAAACAGTCCAAAGATGGGTAAAAATACAATGCAAAAATGGGGAATAAAGGGACTAGTTTCTTACCCTTGAAGACCCCTTTAACAATGGTGCTCCAACAGCCCTCCTTGGCTTGAATCCAGCTCCAAAACACCAAAACTAGCCCCTTAGAACCTCAGTAGCCAAAGGAAGGTGAAACACTAGGTGTTTGTGTGCAATAGTAAGAACAAGTGCACCTAGAACACTCAAGAGAGGGAAAGAGAGATAGAATATGTATCAAACCCTAACCCTAAAACCAGAGCTCTCCTCTGTGTTTTCTATCTCTAAAATGTGTAAAATCTCTAACCCTAAGCAAGGGAGAGAAGGGCTCCTCTTATAGAGCCTCTTGTCTTGTAAAGCTTACAAGACAAGCTTCTAAAGAGGGAGATCCCTCCATACACGTGTATGGAGGGGAGCCAAATGCAAGACAGCTGTGATAAAATATCTGCAAAAGCAGATGCACAGTAGTCGGCCGGCCAAAGATGCCATTTTGGCAAAAGTGAGTGCCGACCGGCAATAAATAGTGCCGACCGGCAATATACATTGCCGGTGGCAGCAAAAACTAGCCGGTGGCCTCTGGCCATGGCCGGTGGTGTGTGGGGATGCCTCACAAGGCATTCCCTGCCCCTCCAAGGCAAAATGCAAGTGTTTGGTGCAAAACCAGACACTAAACGGTCGAATTCGGAGATCCTGAGGCAAGGCACGTAGCCGAGACCCCCGGGAACTCCAAACGAACACAAACATGGATAATCACCGGGTGTTCAAACAGTGACGTCCAAGTCTTGAGGACGGTCAAAAATGGGGTGTCTACAGTTGCCCCTCTTTGACAGAACTCGAAAGTCATAACAATGACGGGAGTGAATGTCAAAGCCCAGAGACGACCCATTTTTGACAAGGCCGAAGACTTAGACAAACATGCAAGACAAACAAGGTATGCGCTCGAAGGCAGGGGCAAAATGCAAGACAATGCACGAAGCCGAGCATAACTTATGATCATGCAAAGAAAGCTGTAATGAAGCACACATGCGACAACTTTAAGCTAGCATATACCAAACTACACTACAATGCAGAAAGGATGTAAGAGAATTATGCAATTCTCGATACTTCTCACTCGGAGGATACAATACCTGTGCGGCTCGTCTGGTTGCACCAGCCTTAAATGAACCGTACATACAATATCGTGCCTACAAAGAAAACAAACTTAACAGGTACAATATTGTTAGCAACATGCATAATAATGCAAAATGGATGCAAGACAACGCAGGTCGCAAGGAATGTAAGACGATGCAAACGAGGCACGCATGCCGATGCAAATGAGGCACACGTGTCGATGCGAATGAGGCACACGTGCCAATGCAAATGAGGCACACGTGCCAATGGGAATGAGGCACACATGCCAATGAGAATGAGGCGCACGTGCCGATGAGAATGAGGCACACGTGCCGATGAGAATGAGGCACACGTGCCGATGCAAATGAGGCCCACGTGCCGATGCAAATGAGGCCCACGTGCCGATGAGAATGAGGCACACGTGCCGATGAGAATGAGGCACACGTGTCGATGAGAATGAGGCACACGTGCCGATGAAAATGAGGCACACATGCCGATGCAAATGAGGCACACGTGCCGATGAGAATGAGGCACACGTGCCAATGCAAATGAGAATGAGGCACACGTGCCGATGCAAATGGGGCACACGTGCCGATGCAAATGAGAATGAGGCACACGTGCCGATGAGAATGAGGCACACGTGCCGATGAAAATGAGGCACACGTGCCGATGCAAATGAGAATAAGGCACACGTGTCGATGAGAATGAGGCACACGTGCCCATGAGAATGAGGCACACATGCCAATGAGAATGAGACACACGTGCCGATGAAAATGAGGCACACGTGCCGATGCAAATGAGAATGAGGCACACGTGCCGATGAGAATGAGGCACACGTGCCAATGAGAATGAGGCACACATGCCGATGAAAATGAGGCACACGTGCCGATGCAAATGAGAATGAGGCACACGTGCCGATGCAAATGAGGCACACGTGCCAATGA
The DNA here is from genome assembly GCF_055761805.1 of Camellia sinensis. NCBI lineage: Eukaryota > Viridiplantae > Streptophyta > Magnoliopsida > Ericales > Theaceae > Camellia > Camellia sinensis. Next base: position 113,817,077 of record NC_138969.1, on the reverse strand, counting down.
GAATGAGGCACACGTGCCAATGAGAATAAGGCACACGTGCCGATGCAAATGAGGCACACGTGCCGATGAAAATGAGGCACACGTGCCGATGCAAATGAGAATGAGGCACACGTGCCGATGCAAATGATACAAATGAGACACGCATGCCCCATAGGATGCAAAATAATACAAAATGAGACACGCATGCCTCATAAGATGCAAAATGAAACAAATGAGACACGCATGCCTCATAAGATACAAAATGAAACAAATGAGACACGCATGCCTCACAAGATACAAAATGAAACAAATGAGACACGCATGCCTCACAAGATGCAAAATGAAACAAATGAGACACGCATGCCTCACAAGATGCAAAATGAAACAAATGAGACACGCATGCCTCATAAGATGCAAAATGAAACAAATGAGACACGCATGCCTCACGGAATGTAAAATGATGCCAAGTGTGACACGCATGCCACACGGAATGTAAAATGATGCAAACGGACTTAAATGCATGACAATGCATGGTAAGGGAATGCACGACAACGCGAACGATGCGCGAGGCGACGTATGCATTGAAATACATGACAATGCTCGCAATAAAAAATGCAATGACAATGCATGAGAGATGTGCATGACAATGCAAGGGGTGCGTGTTACAACGCATGTAGTATGTGCATAACAATGCAACTATGAGGCGCATGACAGCGCGATATAATGCACCGAAATAGTGCGATGAACGCGTGTAACGCACACGGGGTAACTTTTGGATCTTGTAAAAGGTAAAAAAGGATACCAAAGGATACAACATTGTATGAGTTGGAGTGCTACGCACGGAAGACGCGGTTCTAGGTCAAAACGGAGGCCGGTTGAGCGTCGGAGATACACTTTCTTGCACTTTCTTGAGCTATGAAGACCAAAAACTACTCATATGGCCTAAACAAGGTTGTAGGAACACCACCGGCCGGGAGGGGAAGCCACCGGCTGTCCACCGGCTGCAAAATAATTTAATCGGCACAATATTCTGTCAGCCGGCACAAAATGTTGCCGACCGGCAAAAAGTTCCTGAGTCGGGGCAGATTCGACATTTCACCATGGGTGTTTTAAAATAGGGTTTCTAAACCCTATTCCTCACTTCCTCTTCCGCCGAAATCCCACACCTTCTCTCTCTAGAGTGTTTTCCTCTCCTCTTTTCTCCGTTTCTTCGCGTTCTACGCCCGTTTCGTCGTCGGATTCGCGATTTGCTTCGCGTTTCGGACATTTTCAACCGAACAAATCTTTGTTTCGGTGCCTCTTTTGCCGTTCCCACCTTTTCGGGGTTTGTTCCCCTCGCTTTCCTCATGATTTCCGTACCCTTTTCACATCCCGGCCTTTTCGGCCATTTTCGACCTTCTCGGGGGTTGACTTTTCGGTTGACTTTTCGTATTCTAGCCCGGTTTTCCTTCCTCCGGCTATTTTCTCATCATTTTCGACATGGCGGACGACATTCCACGCGGCGAGAGTCCCCCGGATTCATGTTCTGTCCCCTGACGGACTTCGCCTGTCACACCTTAAACCCGCCCCTAAAAGTTTGGGCATGACCTCTTTAGAGACGGACATGTAACCTGGTAATATAACATACGGGGCCTTGTCGAAAGCACAAAAATAAATAGATAAATAATAATGAACAATTAAACTCCATTGAGCTACTCCTACATGCCAGGATCTCATTCATCACATGCATTATACTGGATAAATAAAGTCCCAACTATATCCCAGAGTATGTACATACACATTTACAGTTCCAGCCCTAAAGTCGGGCGTATACAAAAACAAACATGAAAGGTATATACAACAACCTTAGATGGACACTCATAAGCAAACCAATATCTTGACAACTTAAGAAAATTAAATAACTTAAACAGTGCCTGAACATATGAAGGTTGACAAAAGGAAGCGACGTCTTGGCTAGGACTGACCGCCTGATTGGTGACCTACAGAAACAGACATAACAGAGGGTGAGCCGGGCTCAGTGAATAGTATGATACATAAATGCACAATTTAAACATAGTACATAACAATGCATAAATAAATGCGAAGATCATGTAGTTAATCTATTCCTGTTTTCATTTCATATGGCCTTAGGCCCAATCCTGCAACATAAACATAACGGCTATAAAGCCCTTGAAACATGGTGGCACGAGGCCCTTGAAACGTGTGGCACGAGGCCCTTGTAACTTGTGGCATAAAGCCCTTGTAATATATGGCACTAAGGCCCTTGAAACTTGTTGGCATTGAAGCCCTTGAAAGTGGCATAAAGCCCTTGGAAATGACATGAAGCCCTTGTAAACATATTGGCATTAAAGCCCTTGGAAATGGCATAAAGCCCTTGTAATATATAGCACTAAGGCTCTTGAAACTTGTTGGCATTGAAGCCCTTGAAAGTGTCATAAAGCCCTTGAAAATGGCATGAAGCCCTTGTAAGCATATTGGCATTAAAGCCCTTGAAAATGGCATAAAGCCCTTGAAAGTGGCATAAAGCCCTTGTAAACATATTGGCATTAAAGCCCTTGTAACATATACTTGAAACATACCTGAAACATACGTGAACTCGTAACATACTTGAAACATACCTGAAACACACTTGAACTTGTACATAAGTAAACTTGTAACATAGCTTGTAACATACTTAAGCTGGTATCGTACTCAAACTTGTAACATACTTAAATTTATAACATACGTGAACTTGTAACATGCTTATACTTGTAATATACTTGAACTTGTAACGTACATACACTTGTAACTTAATTATTTAAACCACAGTATTATTACCCCCTGTAGACACCCCATTTTTGACCGTCCTCAAGACTTGGACGTCACCGTTTGAACACTCGGTGATCATCCATGATTGTGTTCGTTCAGAGTTCCCGGAGGTCTCGGCTCGCGCGCCCTGCCTCAGGATCTCCGAACTTGACCGTTTAGTGTCTGGTTTTGCACCGAACACTTGTGTTTTGCCTTGGAAGGGCAGGGAATGCCTTATGAGGCATCCCCACACACCACCGGCAGTGGCTGGAGGCCACCGGATGGTCTTTTTCTACCATCGGCACTTTTGTTTGCCGGTCGGCACACTTTATTGCCGATCGGCATAGATTGTTGCCGGTCGGCACTGTTTTTTGCCGAAATGGCATTTTTGGGCAGCCGACCACTGTTCATCCACTTTATGGAGATATTTTGTGCCAGCTGTGATAGCTGGCACCAACTCTTCCCCCCTCCATACACGTGTATGGAGGGATTTCCCCCTAGCCAAGCTTGTTGAATAAGCTTTGCAAGAGGAAGTCTTATAAGAGGAGGGTCTTCCTCTTTGATCTAGGTTAGCTTCTTGCAACCAAAAACCAGACCTTTGAGATATAGATACATATTATCTCTATACCTCCCCCTCTCTCCTCCTTTGTGTGTGTTTCTTAGCTCAAAAGGTGATTTTTACCTTACTTTTGCACCATTACACACACCATTTCACCTTACTCCGAGATTGAGGGACTTGGAGGAGTTGTTTCTTGAGTTTTGGACTGGTTTTGATCCAAAGAAGGAGGCTAGACCATTTGTTCTTCAAAGGTTCTTCGAGGGTGAGCATCTTGATTTATATTCCCCAAACTTGCAATAGTTTTTTACCTATCTAGCTTGCTGTTTTTAGCTCTTGTGTATAACATAAAAAGGGCTTGTATTTTCCTGCTTTAGCACTTTCATTAAGGTCATTTTGTGGTTTGAGTGCAAACTCCCCCTTCTAAGCCTTGTTTGATCCATTTTGGTGCTCCTTTCATAAGGTTTTGTTCACTTCAGTGTTTTGGTCTTTTGACCACTGAAAATCAGTGTATTTTAGTGTCAAAAAAAGATGGTTTGAAGTCTTGCATAGGGGAGGGACACCCCTCTCCCTTCTTGGTTTTGTTTCCTTGAGTTGTGGCTCAAAAGGGTAGCATGTGTGCTTGATGATCCTTGGCCTCATTTCAGATTTTTTTTGGGTATTTTAGGTCATATGCAACCTCTGTTTCTGGCCGGATTTATGCCTCCTTGCATGCTTGTAATACTTGCTTTGTATTGCTCTACTTTGCTTAGAAGTACATATCATGATTAGGCCATGATTCTTGTGTATGTTGGCTTGGTCCCATGAAGCTTTTAGTATTGTTTTTCCATGCTTAAAGTTTGGTGGTTATCCATTTGATCATGCTTGACATGTTTGTTAGGGTTGCTTTGTATTTTGGCTTGAAAGCTTTGAGCATATTGACTTCTAGCATGTATGTTTGTGATTACCCTCATGATTTAACATCATCTAAGGACCACATTTTAGTCCAAGAATCATGCTTGTATGTGTGCATGCATGGCCTCTTTAATGCCTTGAGGATGTGTCCTCTTATGCCTAGGAATGAGCCTTAGTGCACATGTTTCATGGGAGATACTTTAGCTGCCATATTAGGAGTTTTTGGGGTCCCATTTTGCATGTAAAAATTCTGTTTTTGCTTTGTTTTAATCATGCCATGAGTGGTCATGTTGATGAGAGTGAAATGTTTCCTTTTTGTGCCTTAACCATAGGACTTTTGGCTTGCATGTTGGCATGAACATTGGTCCATCTATCGGACACTTTTGGCCACTGTTTTGAGGAGGGTGAGGGTCTGCCCCCTTTGCCATTTTAAGCCATCTTTGCATGATTGCTTCATGATTGATGCATGGTTGCTTCGCATGTTGTTGTAGCATGATGATTCTATTGCTCAAAGCGTCCATGTTTACATCACATTTGTGCCTTGTATGTCTAATATTGCATGCTTGCCATACTAGTTGCATGATTCTTGGCATACCTTGCATTGTATCATGTTGCATTTTGAGCCACGTTTTGCATAACATGCATTGCATTACTTGGTTTGGGGTGTCAAACCAAGTGTGAGAGTTGAGGGGCGTTCATACCACAAGTGATGTAACGCGTCTTAACTTTCGGTCCCCGAGGCCTTTGACTTCGCCATGATAAGGTTTTGGAGTTCATTGTGTTTGTTGCATACATCCTTACATTAAGTGGCAAATTTGATCCCTTGCGTCATCATGCACCATTGATGGCTCAAAGATCGAAGGTCATGCTTCTTTGAGTTCAAAATATGATAGGAAGTATGACCATGCTTACATGTGTCCAAAAACTCCATACCACGCACTGTCTGTTCTCTGTTTGCTATCAAATTGTCTTCTGCAGGAAGTTTCTGCCGACCGGCAGAATTTAGTGCCGACCGGCACTATCTGGAGTGCCGAGGAATCCAACAAATGCCGATGGGAACTGTGAAGTGCCGGTGGTAATTCTGTCCGGCCGGTGGTGCTCTGCAGGATGCAAGGAACTTGCTCCAGTACTTTGGCAATTTTCAGAAAGACAAGGCAGTACAAACAGAGGCGACAGGAGTACAGTACGGGTTTTCCGGACGAGACGGATTCGAGCATGCATCATTCGCGCATCCCGAGGCAGAGGTTGCGGCTACCCTTTTCTTTCCTTCGCCACCTTTCCTTTAAATTAAATTAGAAATTTTTGTAATAATTTTATTTGTTTATTATTTGGGACTGTAATATTCATTCGGACCCTCCGAGTGAGGGTAAACATGTAATAAGTGTGGGTGAGTGTGTGTATGTCTTCCAATCCCCATTTCTTTCTTCCCTTTTATTTACCTGCTTATGATGGTAGATTAGGGCATTTTTGAAATTAGCATACCTTATGATATGCATGCGTGCATTCATGCATTTGTTGACATGCACCGGGCTCGGTACATCATACTAACCGCATTCGTATTTTCAAACTTCAAAATTGAATACATGAATCAGTTGGTTGCATATCGTATGCCATATTTAAGTTAACCGAGCCTAACTAAAATTGCATCTTGTATGTGTTGCATTAGGCAAAATAACATGAACTAGGACATGCACATTTGCTAACTAGTTTATTGTTTTGGCACGGAGTACAATGTAAGTGGTTATGCTTTAGCATCCAACATGCGTGTGAATGTTGCCATAATAGTATGCTTGCCATGCGGCTAAGTGTTTACATGAGATAAACTGCTTGAATGCCTGTGGGTGGAGGTCAAATTGCTTAAATTGGGATAATGCGTTAAAACTGCAATTTTTTAAGCCTACTAGATAGTGGCAAAACCGTCTTTTCCAAAAACCCACTTGAGGGTTGCAAAATCTGTATTTTAGCCTACTTGCGAGTAGCAAACCGTTTTCAAAATAAACATGAAATGTTTTTATTCCAATTTGGGCGATTTGGTCTATACTTGTTTGCTGCGCGCATAACATAGTAATTCTAGGCTAACAATCGGTTTAAGAACATATAAAGTTTTCAAAAATGGATATCACGGTTAGTAGAGGCCGGTCTTCGGACCGGGCGAAAGGGGGTGCTCATAGCTGACCTTCCCCGATCGTACCCAAGCTCCCGAGCCGAGACAACTCCGGTGATGACGGACATGTGGCCTTCGGCACCGAGTCAGGGTTTCCTAAATTCTCCCATAAAAAATATTTAGGTGGCGACTCTGTATCTGGCAAAGCAGTCCATGTTTGGCACTACTTTTAAAAAAACTGTTTCTCAAAACGATTTGCCAGATTTGGACTCTTTGGTTCAGATTAAGAACCGTGACACAAGTCGAGTCCGAACTGTAGTAACCCCAAATGAACAGGACGGGACTAACCCTCCCGGGGCGTTCGGGGGGACGTCTACACCCCCGGGTAAGGGCCATGTGTTAAGGATATCATGAATTCATTAATTCAAACGTAACATATCATAACTAGAGCATTTCTTGATTATTTAGACTTGCTGGCCTTTAACTCTTACATGTATTGGCATTAAACTTGTTGGCATTTAGCCCAAACATTATCATAGCAAACTTATTTCAAAGTCTTACAGAATTCCAGAATCATAGGAGGGTTGTTTCATTCTTTCTCTTACTTACGTACCTTCCTTGAATCATTTACATAAACATATAACACTTATCTTCCTTGAATCATTTATATACCTATAACATTTATCTTCCTTGAATCATTTACATACATATAACATTTATCTTCCTTGAATCATTTATATACATATAACATTTATCTTCCTTGAATCATTTACATAAACATATAACATTTATCTTCCTTGAATCATTTACATACATAAGTAACGGAATTAACGGAATACTAATGGCAAGCATTAGCGGTGGTAAAGCATACTACTACTCACAGTGTTTAGATGCTAGGTCCGTCCCTGCAGATAATCCTACACAATTCAATTCAACAACATTTAACACAATTCGACATAATCGACATAACCCCCATAATTATCACTATCCAATATAATCCACACTACTTAACATTATTCAACTCAATACTACCAAATATAATTCCACATAATTCAAATTAAATTGCTAAGACTCAATTCAATATTCCGTAGCCAAGTTTACATCATCCACAAACCCTTCCCCCAATCTCCTTTCTCATTAAGACATGATTCACAGTGCTCATAACAAAGTTCATTCGCAAATTCTAAACATAATTTCCAAGTATCACCAAATTCCAATTAAACTTGTATATACATAATTCAATACCTTAATTTCATGATTCTACTTTCAATTTGGGTTAAATCTTTGGTTATCACCTTTAATCAACCTAGGGTTTCAAGAAAATATGGAGATTTCAAGAAATAATCAAACTTATTAACCCAACACTTTTTATTCCAACTTTTCCATTGATTATACACCTAGGACTCATAATTCACCATTTTAACCCATTAATTAACTCTCAACATCTTCAAACCATAAAACCCCAAATCTTATACTATACACTACATGCTCAAAATGGAAATTTGTACATTTATATAATGAAAATATCATAAATCTATCTATCAATATAAGTATTGAAGTGGATTAGAACCCCTACCTCAAGAACCAAGCAAGAAAAGTAAGCTTTGAGAAGAATCCTTCGCAATACCGAATTCCAATCGGTTAAAAGTGTTGATCCTCTCTTGTTCTCCATCCTTGATGTAAGAATCATGGTGGATTGTTGATCAAAGTAAAGGAAATCAAGGTTTTGGGGCTAGGGTTTCGGACCTAGAATGAGAGGAAAGAAGAGGGGAAAGGAAAATATCAAGAATGATCTAGAAATCCCGATTTTAAGCTGCTGTCCCCGAAAATCCCGCTCGAGCGTCCCTATTCCCGCTCGAGCGGACCCGCTCTCAGCACAGATTCCAAAACTTCAAACATATGTAACTCTCCCATCCGAACTCCGTTTTAGGTCATTCTTGTGTACAAATTGAAGCCCCGGAAATAAGCTTTCCAATGGTTCTAACTTCACATCCAAATTCAAAGTGTGGAAAATTAAAAGGACAAAAGAGTGACGGCTGGTCGTAGACAAATCATTCTAATTCAAGCTTTTGGTCCAATCTTACTTTATCATCATATTACCACCTCAACCAATACTCCAAAATAAAATAGAAAGTTACAAAACACTAATAAAAATGTCCAAAAACGAACCCCTGTGCCTCAGAAATACAACTCAACTTGGAGACCCGCTCGAGCGCCCAACCTTGCGCTCGAGCGCGAAGACCAACAAAGACGTCCGCTCGAGCGTCAACTCCCCCGCTCGAGCGGAAAATCACAACTCCCAGAATCTCAGGCCGTCTGCACAATTTGTTGGAAACCCCGAAAGTACGCTCGAGCGCCTACTGCTCCGCTCGAGCGGAGGGAAAAAGTTCCAGATTCTTTGGTAAAGGTCACAAATTCCAGTTTCAAAGGCATAACCCAACGGATCGTTCTTCAATTCCGATAGCAAACACATTAACCCCTAATTAAATAAGGATTACTTCCTATACGCACTTTGGGGTCATTACATTCTCCCCACCTTAAGAAGTTTGGTCCTCCAAACTTGATTCTCCTTGTCACCAGTCTAGTTCATTCTGGACATATAACATTTCTCAATCATTTCATAAATTATCAAACATAATTCAAACTTGGCAAGTTCACTAGGAACTCCCATTATCATAATTCCTCAAAGGTATATGCTTCTTATAACAATTAGACCCATAATAGCAATTAAGTGCTAAATCAACGACTTTGGGGCTCTTTACTCATTATCTGAATTAGACTTATCAGTTTAGATCAAATCTCTAACAGGCTCATATTTAAAATTAAAACTGGCTTATCTCAAAGTCAACGTCTTGACATCAAACATATAATACATTTATCCAAAAGTTAATATATTCTTGTCCCATAGTTAGTCAAATGTTCCTAGCATGGACAAAAACATTTTCCAAGAATATGTAATACATAAGTCCTTTAAACCCTTCATAAATACAGATAATACGTTGTTCAGAGATATTACTCAGAAACTCAGCAGACCTTTCAAAAATATCAGATGATGAAATAATTCTCAATAGTATTAAACTAATGTAAACTTTGACAGAACAATCTCCAAGCCAACTTAGAACAGATAAGACAGTATAGCTTGAAGCGCAACATAGGGCCTTTATCAATTGAAGGACTTATTCATACATAGTGAAATATTTCTTTCAGAAAACTTGTCATATCTTGAACATTCGGAGTTTCGTAACGTATTTAGTTATCTTGGGAAAATTATCCAGAAACTTATCATATCGAACGTAATCATCATTCCTTAATTCGTAACGTAATATATCAGAAAATAAAGCATTGCTTGTCATATCATGTCATTGTCGTGCGCTTAACAAAATAGAATAATTCACTTCTTATATAAGTCACTGTAGACATAAATTTCTCTTGCAGACGGTTATACGTAACATGATTCAACTGTTATACAAAACACAAATTATCAAAGTACGTATCACAATAACTTTCCAAATCATAGGTCCAAACAGTACCACGACAAGGAAGACATAACTATATCATAATTAAAAAAAAATTCCTTACGTCGCGTTTAAGCAATTCATCTAAATAAATGATAAGCAACTATCAATTCAAAAACAACAACCTAAGACGTTAATTCCTTAGGTCCAGTCCATGGTCAACTTATACAAGGTTATACTTGCCAGAAGTATCGAATGTAATTGTTGGTATGACATCTCGAACTAACACGGATCACATAAGTTTCATTCTAATGACCACTCATTTGCAAATTACAATAAAGGAACAGCCTTAATTCTTATACAACTACCTCATCCTTAACTAATAATGGTAGGTTCAGTATGGAAACACATTAAAATAAACTGGACAAGGGCAAAAGTCCATCGATCATTATGTGAGCACAATCATAATACTTGTATTTAACAACATTCCAGGTAGCAATTCCAACGTGCTAACTCGTGACTACTAGTTCCATGCTTGCTATCAACCATCAAATATTCTATTTCAAGAGTTGTCAGCTACCATAGTTCTAATGTCTCTCATTATTCATCTTCCCAAAACTCAACATGTTTGTACTTCTTCATTAGTCAAGTCAAAACGCTACAATTGCATAAACCTTAGCCTTTGATGTTCTTATACATATCATATAGAAAAAGATGGATTACAGATTATAATTTACACGTAACAAAATAGATTACATATGGTAGCGTTAAATTTCAAATTTCAAAGTGCACATTTAACTTACAGGTTTCCATAAACAAATTACACTCGCTAAAGGAGGTCATTATATGCATAACCTCTACTTTCTCAAAACCACAAATCCAAACAGTGTCATGGTAAGGAATAATTCTATCTTAAAATTGGAGTATCACATATAGTATTTCCTTTGTTCTTAGAAATATTCCATGCTTAGAGTTTAATCAATTCACCAAGTCACTTATCGTCATCCTTTCTCACAAATGCCTAACAACCAGCAACATATATTTTATTTAATCTTTACATATAAATCATCTTACCGACTAGTTCGAATCTTCACCACACTTCCGCTGCGCACAGCTTCATTAATCTAATCCCATCTGCAAGTCTTACCATGCTCTGCATAGCAATTACACACAATATACAAGTATAGCAGACATGAACAATAACCATTATGGTTAGCGTCATCATATATACCATAATCGTTGCTATCACTTCCTTTCATATGCACGAAAGATGTCATGCATGATGCCTAAGTCTTTTCTAGACATCCTAAAGCTCAATGGAGTCGTGTGTGAGATAGCAACTCGTGCTCTGATACCACCTGTCACACCCCAAACCCGCCCCTAAAAGTTTGGGCATGACCTCTTTAGAGACGTACATGTAACCTGGTAATATAACATACGGGGCCTTGTCGGAAGCACAAAAATAAATAGATAAATAATAATGAACAATTAAACTCCATTGAGCTACTCCTACATGCCAGGATCTCATTCATCACATGCATTATACTGGATAAATAAAGTCCCAACTATATCCCAGAGTATGTACATACACATTTACAGTTCCAGCCCTAAAGTCGGGTGTATACAAAAACAAACATGAAAGGTATATACAACAACCTTAGATGGACACTCATAAGCAAACCAATATCTTGACAACTTAAGAAAATTAAATAACTTAAACAGTGCCTGAACATATGAAGGTTGACAAAAGGAAGCGACGTCTTGGCTAGGACTGACCGCCTGATTGGTGACCTACAGAAACAGACATAACAGAGGGTGAGCCGGGCTCAGTGAATAGTATGATACATAAATGCACAATTTAAACATAGTACATAACAATGCATAAATAAATGCGAAGATCATGTAGTTAATCCGTTCCTGTTTTCATTTCATATGGCCTTAGGCCCAATCCTGCAACATAAACATAATGGCTATAAAGCCCTTGAAACATGGTGGCACGAGGCCCTTGAAACGTGTGGCACGAGGCCCTTGTAACTTGTGGCATAAAGCCCTTGTAATATATGGCACTAAGGCCCTTGAAACTTGTTGGCATTGAAGCCCTTGAAAGTGGCATAAAGCCCTTGAAAATGGCATGAAGCCCTTGTAAACATATTGGCATTAAAGCCCTTGGAAATGGCATAAAGCCCTTGTAATATATAGCACTAAGGCTCTTGAAACTTGTTGGCATTGAAGCCCTTGAAAGTGGCATAAAGCCCTTGAAAATGGCATGAAGCCCTTGTAAGTATATTGGCATTAAAGCCCTTGAAAATGGCATAAAGCCCTTGAAAGTGGCATAAAGCCCTTGTAAACATATTGGCATTAAAGCCCTTGTAACATATACTTGAAACATACCTGAAACATACGTGAACTCGTAACATACTTGAAACATACCTGAAACACACTTGAATTTGTACATAAGTAAACTTGTAACATAGCTTGTAACATACTTAAGCTGGTATCGTACTCAAACTTGTAACATACTTAAATTTATAACATACGTGAACTTGTAACATGCTTATACTTGTAATATACTTGAACTTGTAACGTACATACACTTGTAACTTAATTATTTAAACCACAGTATCATTACCCCCGGGTAAGGGCCATGTGTTAAGGATATCATGAATTCATTAATTCAAACGTAACATATCATAACTAGAGCATTTCTTGATTATTTAGACTTGTTGGCCTTTAGCTCTTACATGTATTGGCATTAAACTTGTTGGCATTTAGCCCAAACATTATCATAGCAAACTTATTTCAAAGTCTTACAGAATTCCAGAATCATAGGAGGGTTGTTTCATTCTTTCTCTTACTTACGTACCTTCCTTGAATCATTTACATAAACATATAACACTTATCTTCCTTGAATCATTTATATACCTATAACATTTATCTTCCTTGAATCATTTACATACATATAACATTTATCTTCCTTGAATCATTTATATACATATAACATTTATCTTCCTTGAATCATTTACATAAACATATAACATTTATCTTCCTTGAATCATTTACATACATAAGTAACGGAATTAACGGAATACTAATGGCAAGCATTAGCGGTGGTAAAGCATACTACTACTCACAGTGTTTAGATGCTAGGTCCGTCCCTGCAGATAATCCTACACAATTCAATTCAACAACATTTAACACAATTCGACATAATCGACATAACCCCACATAATTATCACTATCCAATATAATCCACACTACTTAACATTATTCAACTCAATACTACCAAATATAATTCTACATAATTCAAATTAAATTGCTAAGACTCAATTCAATATTCTGTAGCCAAGTTTACATCATCCACAAACCCTTCCCCCCAATCTCCTTTCTCATTAAGACATGATTCACAGTGCTCATAACAAAGTTCATTCGCAAATTCTAAACATAATTTCCAAGTATCACCAAATTCCAATTAAACTTGTATATACATAATTCAATACCTTAATTTCATTATTCTACTTTCAATTTGGGTTAAATCTTTGGTTATCACCTTTAATCAACCTAGGGTTTCAAGAAAATATGGAGATTTCAAGAAATAATCAAACTTATTAACCCAACACTTTTTATTCCAACTTTTCCATTGATTATACACCTAGGACTCATAATTCACCATTTTAACCCATTAATTAACTCTCAACATCTTCAAACCATAAAACCCCAAATCTTATACTATACACTACATGCTCAAAATGGAAATTTGTACATTTATATAATGAAAATACCATAAATCTATCTATCAATATAAGTATTGAAGTGGATTAGAACCCCTACCTCAAGAACCAAGCAAGAAAAGTAAGCTTTGAGAAGAATCCTTCGCAATACCGAATTCCAATCGGTTAAAAGTGTTGATCCTCTCTTGTTCTCCATCCTTGATGTAAGAACCGTGGTGGATTGTTGATCAAAGTAAAGGAAATCAAGGTTTTGGGGCTAGGGTTTCGGACCTAGAATGAGAGGAAAGAAGAGGGGAAAGGAAAATATCAAGAATGATCTAGAAATCCCGATTTTAAGCTGCTGTCCCCGAAAATCCCGCTCGAGCGTCCCTATTCCCGCTCGAGCGGACCCGCTCTCAGCACAGATTCCAAAACTTCAAACAGATGTAACTCTCCCATCCGAACTCCGTTTTAGGTCATTCTTGTGTCCAAATTGAAGCCCCGGAAATAAGCTTTCCAATGGTTCTAACCTCACATCCAAATTCAAAGTGTGGAAAAATAAAAGGACAAAAGAGTGACGGCTGGTCGCAGACAAATCATTCTAATTCAAGCTTTTGGTCCAATCTTACTTTACCATCATATTACCACCTCAACCAATACTCCAAAATAAAATAGAAAGTTACAAAACACTAATAAAAATGTCCAAAAACGAACCCCTATACCTCAGAAATACAACTCAACTTGGAGACCCGCTTGAGCGCCCAACTTTGCGCTCGAGTGCCCAACCTTGCGCTCGAGCGCGAAGACCAACAAAGACGTCCGCTCGAGCGTCAACTCCCCCGCTCGAGCGGAAAATCACAACTCCCAGAATCTCAGGCCGTCTGCACAATTTGCTGGAAACCCCGAAAGTACGCTCGAGCGCCTACTGCTCCACTCGAGCGGAGGGAAAAAGTTCCAGATTCTTTGGTAAAGGTCACAAATTCCAGTTTCAAAGGCATAACCCAACGGATCGTTCTTCAATTCCGATAGCAAACACATTAACCCCTAATTAAATAAGGATTACTTCCTATACGCACTTTGGGGTCATTACATCGCCAGTTTCGGAGCTTCGAGAGGCACGTGCCACCCGAGCTATTGCTGCGTGAGCCTACCTCCCACCTGTCCTTTGGCGCTTCCGAGGTAACTCTCTTTCCTCTACTTTACTTTCTGCAATGTAGGATACAAAACTATCGTAGCTAGTTGTACTCTTTAACTGCTTTAGCTCTGATACCCTGTATACTGTAGTTGATTGTAAACATTCGTACAACTGATACCTGCTTGAAACTGACACATGCACACACACTGCACTAGCCCTGAATCACCCGAACACACGGTGCGTACTGTATTTTATTGCAAACACACCGATACCCGATATCTGCTTGAGTCTGAAAATATGTACGCATGCTATACTGTACTGAACCACCCGAACACGCTGACGCATCACACGTTGTAGTTCACTGTAAGCACACCGGCACCCGGTATTTGCTTGAATCTGTCAAACTTGCATACATGCTATATCTGTTCTGAACCACCCAAACATGCTGACACATCACACGTTGTAGTTCACTGTAAGCACACCGGCACCCGATATTTGTTTAAATCTGTTAAACTTGCACGCATGCTACATCTGTATGCTTCTTAGAACTGCATTTTGAATGTTGCCTTGCAATCGTTATTTTCTGTTTACAGGGGGATTCCCATACCATCCGTGGGTATGGGAACACCGGTGCTCGGGAGTGGTATGCCGAGCTTCCTGATGCGGTCCGTCGCATAGTGGACCAGGCGGGCTTCGGCGCTTTCTGCAGAGGACTCTCCAGGCTCACTACATGCGGACCTCTCCTCGCCGCTCTGGTGGAGAGGTGGTGGGACACCACCGATTCATTCCATTTCCCTGCGGCAGGGGACATGACGATGACCCCTTACGATTTCTCGATGCTCACAGGCATCGGGGTAGGGGGTGATCCGATCCCCTTTGATATTGACATGGACGAGTGGACTGCCGCTCAGGTCTATCTGCTGGGTGAGGCACCACCTCTCGCTCGTCCAGGCTTTGTCTGATATTCCTTGTTCGAGGTGCAGTTCAGGGTCCAGCCCACCCTTGTTGATGCAGCCCCGATGACTCCGGAGGCCGTGGAGAGATACGCACGTGGCTTCCTCATGTTCTTGTTTGGGACAACCATCTTCGCCGACCGGGCGAACACCGTGCCTCTCTGCTGCTCAGCGCACTGGTGGACGTTAGAGACATCTTGCATTACGACTGGGGTGGCGCCGCTCTGTCCACTCTCTATGGATATATGAGCTCAGCTTCCCGCGACAGTGGACAGTTGCTTGGGGGCTATTGGCGTGTTTGGGAGGTACATTTCTTTTCCTGCCTTTCATTCCTATCCTGTATTTTCTATGCTCTGTACACCGCACACACTGTAGTCTGCTTTATACTCGCTGTATAGTGTACACACGGCACACACATACTCTACTTTGCACTGACTGTACACTGTACACATGGCACACTCTGCACAATACACTGTACAACACATGGCTCTGCTATTTCTGCTTTTACTCTATATTCTGCTTTATCTGACAAATGCACTGGTATTTACCTTGCAGTTGTGGGTTTATGCCTACTTTCCTAGGCTCGCTCCTGTACCGGCGACGGAGACTCCTCTGGTCGTCCCTTTTTCGCGTCGCTTTGACGGGAGATGCACCCGGAGGCCACGAGAGACATTTGGCTTTTTCCGCCGCTACTTCGACACCATCACCCCTGCCGAGGTATGTTTTACTTGCAGTTCATTTAAGCTTCACCTTTCCACTGCATATTTCAATAACAGTAGATAACAGACTGTATGTCACTTTCAGATCACTTGGCAGCCTTGGGCTCCGTTGCCGGTGACGATGCGGGACCGATTTGCCGGTGCTGAGGAGACCTCGCGTTTCTGGATCTTACTAGAGGGCCCGGTTTGTCGAGCTTGGTACCTGGGTGAGCGTTTCCTACGCCAGACCCTAGGGTTACCGGAGCAGATAGTCCTGGTTCACCCTTCTAAGGACATGAGGGAGACCGAGAGGCTCACCACCGAGCAGATGGCCGATTATACTATCGGCTGGGAGCCGACCCGCTTCAGAGGCATCGGCGACTACCGAGAGTACGTACAGACGTACATTATGCGATCTCTGAGCGGCGGCCGTCGAGCGGAGGGAGCCAGGCCCGTGGCGCCAGCACCTGGGGCAGGAGCGGGAGCTGGAACAGGAGCTTCGAGGAGGGCTCGGGTCCGTGGCAGGGGTGGAGTTCAGGGAGGACGGGGGACCGGTTGGCCTGTTCTGCCCACTTCACTAACTTTCCGAGGGCAGGGTGGGGCGACCTATCAGATCCCCTTCGCCCCTCCGCCGGCTGATCATGAGTGTGTCGGTGTCCCCGACTTGCCTCCGGTATGTATTACTGCATTTTCGTACAGTCATTTCATTTCAGTTTATTTGATATTCCACAGAATATTGATGTATCTAATACTTTTGCAGGCTTCTTCTGAGTATACCCGGCAGTCATTGGAGATGAATGCCTCCATGATGGGGATGCTACAATGGACCTTTGATCTCTTGGCCCTCTACAACATTCCGGTATGTTCTTCTGATCACGGCCTCAAATCATTCACAAGCTGATTCACGTAATCTGATGCATGGCACAACACCTGATACACTGATCTCACAGCATCTGATACACTACATACACTGCATTCTGCACTGTACTCTGTACTGATAAACTGCTCACGACATTCATATATTGTATACTGCATTCTGCACTGATAAACTGCTCACGACATTCTCACACTGTGTACTGCATTCTGCACTGATAAACTGCTCACGGCATTCACACACTGTACTCATACACTGCATTCTGCACTGTCAAACTGTCCACAGTATACTGATGCATTTGCCTTTTCTGCGCTTTTTCAGCCTCCCTTCCAGATTCCTGCTGTAGGAGGTATTCCAGTTGGACTTTCCGTCCCTACCCGAGGGAGAGATGAGGAGGGCAGAGCATTCCCCCGCACCAAGGTGGGGCGCACTCATATCGGGAGTAGTTCGCGAGCTCCAGTCCCTGATGATGATGACGATGAGGAGTCAGAGGCGGAGGCAGAGTCGGAGGCGGAGTCATCGGAGGAGGAGACCGGAGGTGGTTCTAGCTCGGGCTCTAATGACGATGCTGATGATGCTCCTGGACCTTCGTCCAGGAAGAGGACTAGGACAGATCGCTAGCCTTCGGAGTCGCTTGATATGGATACAGATTTTTGTTATTTTTCTTCTTTCTTGTACTTTTCTCTTTTGTTGGTAGTTAGGATACTCTGTACTGCCGCAGGCAGATTTTTGTTTTCCAAAACTTGTGTATTTGAAAAGATGATGAAATGAAACCGGCTTTTTATCTGAAAAAGTGTTTACATCCGTATATCTTTACATTTCAAACTTTGCATCGCATCACACCATATTACACCTCAATGTAAATGAAATTGATTGGTTGTCTGAAAATTGAACACTTGCACTGTAATGATCAGATAACTAAACAGCCAACAGCAAAATAACCCAAGCAACCCACTGCCTGATTTTGGACACACAGCCCTTACTCTACTGGGGATTAATCTGCATACAGTCCGTAACACAGCACTTGGTTCATTTTGCACATAGCAAATCCCGAACAAACAGCCCAATCTGACAAGACGGACTACGGAGGTAAAACCAGCTAGAGTTGAAACACAATCGAATATAGAGAATGGCACAACATTCTGAGCATAAATGATTTTTGTAATTAAATAAGGGTTTTTCAAACCGGGGCATCGAGCCTACAACTGAACACAGTGGGGAGGATTCAAACAAAAGGGTACACGACCTAAAACACAACGAGACACGCTCGGGAGAAGCCTAGAACAAAGGTTGTGGTAAACAAAACAAAAGACACGACACACAGGCGCGTTGAACGAACACGGGGGACCTCAGATCACGAGGAGCTAGTTTCTCTGGGTATTGTTTCCCACCCTTTCTGATCTGTGATTCTCACATCGCTCGGCCCTCAGGCTCGGTTTTTCTCTCAAAACCCTTTTTCTTACTTTTCTCTCAACTTACACCTCTCTATTCTTTATTCTCTCATTTTTCGTCCCTCCCCAAGGTGATTAATGGATGAATAGAAAGGTATGGGTTCATGCCCAATATCGTTAGTTCACAGCTATTTCTTCTGGTGGGTAGAGTGCCCTCCTGGCGAGTACGTTGATGACGGGGAAAAACAGAACACCTAACTCAACTGCGCCCCTAATTCATCACTTTCACCATTTTTCGTTTTGGTTTTCTACTAAAACAATTTTGATCAAGATGAGAGTCGGATTAACGTACTTGTTAGATTTTTGATTTGAAAACCATGCAAGTCAGGCTGTAAGGACTGAAAATTTTCCTTTTTGGGTCCAAGAAAATGGTCCAGTTTTGGAAAATGGAATAGTTTTCGAGAAAATAGTCAACCTCAGTAAAAATTTTCAAAAACTATTTTGCAAACAGTCAATGCTCAAAGAGCATGGAACTTACTCTTTGAGATGCGCGACCTCGGATCGGAGGCAATGGAAAATTGCCCCTGGCTTAAAGGGGGTGGATGGCAACGGAAAGTTGCCCCTTGTAGACGTCCCCGAACGCCCTGGGAGGGTGAGTCTCGTTCTGTTCATTTAGGGTCACTACAGTTCAGGACTCTCAAATTGTCACGGTTCTAAATCTGAACCAAAGAGTCCAAATCTGGCAAATCGTTTTGAGAAAACAGATTTTTTGAAAGAAGTGCCAAACATGGACTGCTTTCCCAGATATAGAGTCGCCACCTAAATATTTTATTTTTGGGGAAATTTAGGAAACCCTGACTCGGTGCCAAAGGCCACGTGTCCGTCATCACCAAAGTTGCCTCGGCTCGGGAACTTGGGTACGATTGGGGAAGGTCACTTCGTGAGCACCCCCGCTCGCCCGGTCAGAGACCGGCCTCTACTAACCATGATATCAAGTTTTGAAAACATTGTGTGTTCTTATTCCGGTTATTAGCCTAGATTTACTATGTGATGCGCACAGCATACAAGTACAGACTGGGTCGCCTGAATTGGAACAAAACATTTCATGTTTGTTTTTGAAAGATGGTTTGCTACTCGCAAGTAGGCTTAAAATGCAGATTTTGCCACCCTCGAGTGGGCTTAGAAAAGATGGTTTTGCCACTATCTAGTGGGCTTAAAACACACATTTGATGAATTGTTCCAATTCAAATAACCCAACCTTCACCCACAGGCATTCAGGCAGTTATGTCACATAAGCAAATAGCCTCATGGTAAGCATGCTATTCATGGCAGCACTCACACGCATGCAAGGATGCTAAAGCATAAAACTTACCGAGTACTCCAAGCCAAAACATAAGCTTATTAGAAATCCATGCATGATCCTAATTATACAGAAATGCCTAATGCAACACATGCAAAATGCAACTATAGCAGGCTCGGCTATTCTCAACATGGCATATGAAATGCTACAGCTAACATGTATTCAATTTGGAATTGAAATACAAATGCAGTTAGTATGATGCGCCGAGCCCGGTGCATGCAAAACAGATGAATGATGCAAACATGCTGTCATACTGTATGCTAATTGAAACATGCCCTAATCTAACCATTATAAGCTGGTAAATAAAAGGGAGAAAGACGTGGGGTTGGAAGACATACAAGACACACACGCACACTTATTACAACATTGCCCTCGCACAGAGGGTCCGAATAAATATACAGTCCCGAATAAAAGAATAGTACAGTCCAAATAAATATTACAGTCCAAATATGTACAAATTCCTAATTAATTAACAAATTAACTAAGAAAATAAATAAACTGGCATGCAAGCCAGGGACTGCCTTGATTCCATTCCGGATGATGAATGTCTGGGCTGCCTTGCGCGGAAATCCACTGGGATGCCCCAATTAGCCTCTGTTTTGCAGTTATTCTTGGAAAGCGCGCCAATCTCCGGAAGGTTGCTAATTCTTGATTTGCTGCAACAGAGAGCAGGAAAGGGGCATAGCAATGTATTTTCACAAATGTATGCACGCCTCGATCCTCGTGCCACCAATCACGCATATCGATGCATGATGGCCGAGGATTTGGTTTGCATGACTCAATATGGAATGAATGCACATGAAAACTCAACTAGAACCTAACTCCATCACGGATGATCCGGAGTGTCGGCGAATGGGAATTGAGACACGTTCCGTCACTCGGAGTACGAAACGTACCTCGTTTCCCGTGCTCGGGCTAACTCCTATCCCAAGCACGATGCAATATGCATGACATGCATGAAATGCAACTAAGATACAATCCTAACAAACACAATGTTATGGAATGGCATACACGCTGCACGAGGTAATATACAACCGAGCATACACAATGCTATGGATGAAATGGCATACGCAATACAATAATGGGCTTACACCAACATGAGAGAGCCTCAGCCACACTCACATAGGAGGCCATCAGATGAAAACAAGACGACTCGAAATGCGTGCACGCGTGCATGCAAACCGAGGACCGACCCTCAGGCACCGAAATGCCACTCTAATGAGACATGGCAAAGACATGGAATATGATATGCAAACATGCAAAAATCAGTAGCAAAATGAGGGGGAAAACAACCCCGAAACAAGGCGAAATGACACCCGATGCATGGAATTTCTCCCGAAATGCAAAACTAGGTACATGAAATGGCTTACAGCTATACAAAGCATGCATAATTGGTACACGGAATGAAAAGACAGAAGCAAGGCAGCCCCAAAATAAGAATTTTTACAGTTCAAAGCATGGCCAAACAGTAAGCACAAGTGGGACTAAATTAACATACAAAAATGGCTCCGCAAGGGAGGCAATGAAGCAAGTGGTAGATAAAAAGCCCAAACAGAAAAATACTCTTCTACAACACTGAAGAGGGACCAAAAATATGACTACTTAAAGTTCTAAAAAGAGCCCAAAAACAAACACAAGTATGGCTGAGCTATCATGCAAGAAATGGGCCAAAAGGTGGACAAAGAAGCAAGTGAAGGTTTCCGGCCTTAAACACAAAGGGGCCCTTCAACAACATTGAATAGGGGCCAAAAATAATGCATTTTACAGTTGATGGCCGGACCCAAAATAGTATGCAAATATGTTCAAAATGCTATGCAAAATGAGGCCAAAAAGAGAGATATAACACAAAGTATATAAAATATGCCTCAAACCATGAAAGACCCTTAATGAAACATGAAGAGGGGGTCAAAATAAGACTTTTTTCAGTTCTGAAAAGATCCCAAAAACAGAATCACAGTAGGCTAGCAGAACATGCAAAAATGGAGCCAAAACAGAGATATAATGGCAAGTGATAAATGGAGGCCTCAAACAGCAATGAGCCCTTCAACAATGTTGAAGAAGAGCTCAAAATAAGAAACTTTTTAGTTCATGATAGAGCTCAAAACAATTTATACACAAGCCAAAAATATTACACAAGAAAATGGCATATAAGAGGGATAATGAAGTAAGTGCACCAAGGAGGCCTCAAACAGTGAGAGGCCCTTAATGAAACATGAAAAATGGCTCAAAATAAGCTTAACTTCAGTTAGGGTCGGAGCCCAAAACAGCAAGAAAATATGACTTATGTATGATACAAGATATGGACCAAAAAGGGACAAATGGAACTTACCCTTGAAGACAAGTCTTTAGCAACTCTTGGCTTGAGTTTGCAGCACTCCTAGGCCTTAAAGAACATCCTCCAGCTGCTGGAATGGAAGATGGAAGGGTGAGGCTTGGTGGTGTAGTGTAAAATGGTGTAGGGTTTGAAGGTTGGAAGCTTTGAAGTATGGAGAAAGAGAGAGACAAGGCAAGGGTTTGAGGCAAAATGTTCCAATCCTAAACCAGCAGCTCCAGCTGCTGATATATAAGCCAAGGAGTGGGAAAAAAAAGGGGCGAAAAATGGAGGGAAAAATGAGTCAAGTTTCCCTCCAAAAGTGGCAAACCCTCGGACATGGGTGAAGTGTAAAAACAAATACATGGCTGGAATGCACTCACAGGGGCAAAAATGGCCGGCCAGTTTAAAAGGGGAAAAAAAGTCATCTACCAGGTAAGTGGCCGTCCGGCCAGAAAAAGTGGCCGGCCTGCTAGGTCAAAGGGGAAAAGTGGCCGGCCACCCCCTAAGATGAAGCCCCAGAAGTTAGCTTTCCAATGGCGCAAACCTTGTATTAAAATTCCTCCTGTAGAAAAAGTTATGCCCTTTTCCGTGAAGCCGCGCAGATTCGGTCCAACCGGACTTCAACCAACCACATCTCCGCCCCCCCGGACTTGGACTTGGGAGATTCTTGAGTGCAAAATGAAGCCCCGGAAGTAAGCTTTCCAATGGTGTTGGCCTCATATCTTAATTCCTCTTGTGCAAAGAGTTACGCCCGTTTCGGTGAAGCCGCGCAGATTTTTCTCCTTCCCGAATTCATGCTGAACCACTTTTGACCAAAAAGAAGTTAGCTTTTCAGCAAAATTGCTGGCTTCCCACCCTCCTACAAGCTTTCTAACAGTGAAAATATGGTTTCCACCAAAAATGAGCCCAAACCGATGCAAAACGAAGGTTCGGGGGCCGAAACGCGCAGTCCGGGGCCCCGAAAACTGATCGTTGGGCACCGGGAGTGGTGTTCGACCATGAAGTTGGTCCCTCGGACCACAGTGTCCCTCAAAAGGGAGCAAATAGGATGCATTCTGGAAACTGGAGCAAACGGAGATGGTTAAGCAGTCCCGAACCGAGGCACACGGCCAACGGCTCCGAAAAATTGGAAACCGGACTCCAAACGGGCAAAATGGCCTACAACCACAAAACGTAGCCTACGGCCACTGAGAGATGATCTACGAGACCTCTCCCTCCCTTCGGTAAGAGGAAACAGAGAAAACAGAGCCTGGTTCGCAAACCGAGGCAAAGCACAAAAGAGCCGGAAGTCCGGAGGCAAGGCTCGCAGCCGAGACTCTGAAACTTCTGAACAAGCATAATATGCAATATCACCGAGTGCTCAACTGGTGACGTTTGAGTCTCAAGGTCGGTCAAAAATGGGGTGTCTACAGTTGCCCCTCTTTGACAGAACTCGGAAGTCATAAGTGACGGGAGTGAATGTCAAAGCCCAGAGACGACCTATTTTTGACAAGGCCGAAGACTTAGACAAACATACGAAATAACAAAGATATGTGCCCGCAGGCATGCCCATAGGCAGGGGCAAAATGCAAAATGATATGCAGGAAGATTTTGATAATTGGACTTATACGCTACGCGAAGCCGGTTTGAAAATTGGACTTATACGCTACGCGAAGCCGGTTTGATGATTGGACTTATGCGCTACGCGAAGCCGGTTTTGATAATTGGACTTATACGCTACGCAAAGCCGGTTTGAAGATTGGACTTATACGCTACGCGAAGCCGGTTTGACAATTGGACTTATATGCTACGCGAAGCCGATTTGACAATTGGACTTATACGCTACGCGAAGCCGGTTTGAAGATTGGACTTATACGCTACGCGAAGCCGGTTTTGAAGATTGGACTTATACGCTACGCGAAGCCGGTTTGACAATTGGACTTATACACTACGCGAAGCCGGTTTGATAATTGGACTTATACGCTACGCGCAGCCGATTTGATAATTGGACTTATACGCTACGCGAAGCCGGTTTGATAATTGGACTTATATGCTACGCGAAGCCGGTTTGAAGATTGGACTTATACGCTACGCGAAGCCGGTTTGACAATTGGACTTATACGCTACGCGAACCCGGTTTGATAATTGGACTTATACGCTACGCGAAGCCGGTTTGATAATTGGACTTATACGCTACGCGAAGTCGGTTTGAAAATTGGACTTACACGCTACGCGAAGCCGGTTTGATAATTGGACTTATACGCTACGCGAAGCCGGTTTGATAATTGGACATATACGCTACGCGAAGCCGGTTTGAAGATTGGACTTATACGCTACGCGAAGCCGGTTTGATAATTGGACTTATACGCTACGCGAAGCCGGTTTGAAAATTGAGGATTCATGCAATGCACTGTAATGTAATAACTGAAATGCAATGTAATAGCTAGGAAATGAAGGTACCTCACAGGGGCAATTGGCAATGACTTACCTCATGCTGCTGGGGGTCTCCCGTTTCTCCTTGGTTGAACCGCAGGTACTACTTTTCTCCCTGACTATGGTTGCAACTTTCCCTATTCTCCAACAGGGTGATAGACTAGGTTGGATCAGTATCCAGAATTGAGGTGCATACAGATGCTATCTCAATCTATAGGGCTGCCATACAGATTTCAAGCCGAGGATATACCCCTGGGTATTTAAACCAGACTTTAGTCTCGAAAATCCCGAAACTTTGCGTTCTAGGCATAAGTCATTCGAACTCTAGTTTCCACCGTCTCAGTTGGTCTCCTAGGAACTTACCGCAAACACAGGCAGGTGGCTATACCAAACCACCAGAAGTCGTTCGGGCACGACAAACACCAAAGGAATTGCACCTTTAGAAGATTTAAGGTCTCCTAGACCGAGGAGTGCACAAGACAGTGCAAATAAAGATGCGGGATTTAAGAGAGAAGAGGTCTGAAAACAACCGCCCAGGTGCGTGCACAATGCGACCTGAGATAAATTCCAAACACGCTGAAATCGCGTAAGGAACGGGACACTCAAACCACGCTGAAATCGTGAGAGGAGGCCCAAAAACAACCGCCCAGGTGCATACACGACGCAACCTGAGAAAAATTTCAAACACGCTGAAATCGCGTAAGGAACGGGACACTCAAACCACGCTGAAATTGTGAGAAGAGGCCCAAAAACAACCGCCCAGGTGCGCACACGACGCAACCTGAGAAAAATTCCAAACACGCTGAAATCGCGTAAGGAACGGGACACTCAAACCACGCTGAAATTGTGAGAAGAGGCCCAAAAACAACCGCCCAGGTGCGTACACAACGCAACCTGAGAAAAATTCCAAACACGCTGAAATCGCGTAAGGAACGGGACACTCAAACCACGCTGAAATCGTGAGAAGAGGCCCCAAAACAACCGCCCAGGTGCGTACACGACGCAACCTGAGAAAAATTCCAAACACGCTGAAATCGCGTAAGGAACGGGACACTCAAACCACGTTGAAATTGTGAGAAGAGGCCCAAAAACAACCGCCCAGGTGCATACACAACGCAACCTGAGAAAAATTCCAAACACGCTGAAATCGCGTAAGGAACGGGACACTCAAACCACGCTGAAATCGTGAGAGGAGGCCCCAAAACAACCGCCCAGGTGCGTACACAACGCAACCTCAGATAAATTCCAAACACGCTGAAATCGCGAAAGGAATGGGACACTCAAACCACGCTGAAATCGTGAGAGGAGGCCCAAAAACAACCGTCCAGGTGCGTACACAACGCAACCCGGAAAGTCCCGGAGGACAACGATCCCAAACGCTGCTCAGCGTAAAAGGATAAAAGGGAGAAGATAACACAAGATGCAAATAAATGGAAGTATGGTGTGTATGACAATACAAGTGGAAAAGTGCATAACAATGCAGGTGGAAGGGTGCATAACTTTGAAGCAGGCTTGATCTTGCGCTTGAGGTAGAGGCACACTCATACTTCGGAGCATTGGCAAGACCTGAAGAGGTACACACGGAATGTAGTCTCGGAACTTACTGAAGTTGAAACAAACTCAGATGCTCGACATTTTCTCTTTTGCTTTTGCTTTGTAGTCTGGAACTCATGTAGCTTTAGATAGGTCCTGGTTTTATTGTTCTGACGTGACCTGGGTTGAACACTGCGGTTTTATGAAAGAACGAATCTTTTTTTTTTTTTTTTGTACCAATGTAGAGAACGGCACGGCACTTGGAGCACAAAACGATTTTATTTTGGAATTGATAAATGAGCTCTTGACCGGGTATCAAGCCTACGACTGAACAAAGCAAGACAACTCAACACAGAAATAAAAGGCACACAACCTAAACACCACTCAACAAAGGAAAAACAAAGTAAAACAACCTAAACACATCGAGACACGCTCGGAACGACTCAAAGCAAGAATCAAGACAAATGAAACAAAAGACACGACACACAGACGTACACAGGGAGCCTGTTTCACCGGGTATTGTTCCCCACCCTCTCTCATCTGTGATCCTCACATCACTCGGCCCTCAAGCTCTATTTTTCTAAAAAAGCCCTTTTCTCACCTTTTCCCTCATCGCACATCTCTCTATTCTTCAATCTCTCATTTTTTATCCCTCCCCTGGGTGGTTAATGGACGAACAGCAAATTGTGGGCTCGTGCCCCTAGCATTCTGCTAGATTCTCTTTCTTCCGCTCACAGCTAGTGAATTCCTCCCACGGAAGGGTTGCACTACAACTGGGTGTGTAGCAAATCTGCAGCTAACATCAGTTGATGATGCTTTGCTGGGGAGTTTGGACATGATAAGATCTGTCCAGACGATGGAGTGGAATATCTTGCCCCATTCTAGTTCGTGCTTCGCACTTGGCTTGATACCTCGTTGGTTGGAGGATGTGAGAGCTTTCTGCCCTTTGTTGTGTCCTTTTCTGGCGAATACGGTGCCCTTTCCGAGAAGTAGAGTGCCCTTTCTGGCAAGTATTTTGACAAAGGGGAAAAGACAGAACACTTGACTCAACTGTGCTCTTAGTTCATCATTTTGACCATTTTTTGTTTTTGCTTTCTACTAAAACAGTTTTGACCAACATGAGAGTTAGATTAACGCGCTTGTTCGATTTTCTGATTTTAAATCATGCAAGTTAGGCTATGAGCACTGAGAGTTTTCCTTTTTTTGGGTCCAAGAAATGGTCCAATTTTGAAAAATGGAGTACTTTTCGAGAAGATTAGTCAACCTCAGTAAAAATTCTCAAAAACTATTTTTGCAAACGACCACTGCTCAACAAGCACGAAACCTACTCTTGAGATTCGCATCCTTGGATCCATAGCAATGGAAAATTGCCCCTTGTCTGAAGGATACTGTATGGCAACGGAAAGTTGCCCCTTGTTTGAAATGACACTGCGGCGTTTTGAATGGCAACGGAAAGTTGCCCCTTGTTTGGATAGCACCGCAGCGCATTGTAGCCAATCCTCAGAGCGACGGACACAACCAGACTCTCAGATACAGAGAAGACAAAGATGACCAAAACCATCGCATGGACACAATTGAATTTGGAAGTGTTTGTGGCTAGACTTCAGAATGAAGTTGCCTACGTATCCCAAACATGGGAATCAAGCCTTACGTAGTTCGGGGTTAAGGTACACTCGGGTATTAACCTCTCCTTTTTAGGCTCTAACTTTTGCCAAGGTGCCCGTTGCGGGTTTTCGACCTTGCGAGCTTTGTTCTTCTTTTTTCAATTTTTGTATCTTTTCATTCTTTTTCATTTCTCTTTTTTGATTTTCTTTTTTTTTGCTCTTTTCTTTGCATCTTTCTTTTTTGTTCTTTTGTTCTTTTTTCTTCTTTTCATGCTCTAACTTTTGCCTGGGTCGCCCTTCTGGGTTTTCGACCCAGCGAGCCTCTCAAAGGGTAAAAGTGTAGCTTGGTCCATGCCAAATGGTTGTAGGGTTTTGAAGTCATCCGTATCCAGGAGAGTGGCTGTTGATTTGGAAAAGGACTCGTCTTCGGCTCTTCGAGCACATCTGACATCTTTGCCCCTAGTTCGAAGGGTGCTTCCTGATCTAGCTTTGCAAGCTTCTTGATCTGACTTTGTTGCCACTAATTCACGGGCTGCTTCAAATCTGGCCACACAGGCCTCATATCGCGGTTAACCGTTGAACACTCTGAATGCAAGTTCAAGGTTTGAAAGCAAGGGGCCGAGTCTTGAGGCTGAGAGCAATCCTAGGCTGTACAATCTCAAGAGCGATTCCACACAAGTCTTCGCAGGATCGCGCAAAACATTTTGTTTTTTGAAAATTTTTAAGAAAGCGACAAATCGCTCGCGCTGAAGACAGTGTAGAACCAATCTGGATCAAGCCAGGATCCTTCCCAGTACTCACATTAACAAGCATGATTTCAATCATTAAGGGCTTCGCACGCCTCTCTTTCTCTCAATTGATCAAATTTTTGCAAAACCTAAGGAATTCCTTTCTCTTCGTTTTCATCGCAGTGTTCAAAAAGTTTTGAAAAACTTAGGTCAATGCAATGATTTTGGGGTGCAGAAGAGTAGGCGAAAAGTACTGCCGTTTCACTCAAACTTTCTGGCACGATTGACGCAAGGCAGAAGCAAACACAAGAGTGTGAAAATCACTGCTGTTTCATTCAAATCTTTTGGTGTCATTGGCTTCTCGGCAGAAACAGACTCACAAGGAAGCGAAAAGACAGACGCAAAAAAAAATAATGATATCCGAGGTAACATCCCCGGAATCACCCGACTTCTGTACAACAGGACTGACTCGATACAACAAGACAGACCTTATTGACTCAGTAAGAAAAGACTGACTTTGTACAAAACAACAAGACTGACCCAATACCCAAGTCAGACAGTACAAAAACCAGCATTCACAAATGCTCAAAACAGTGCGTGCCATACACCATATCTGAAATAAGCTGAACACCGCCCGCAGGTGGTTCATCCCTCGATCACATCACATTATCCCCTACAAGTTCACTGATCAAGTGCTGATAGACTTTGCAGGACCTGGTGCGGGGATGACCCAATTGTCAAATAGATCCTGTACTTCATGGCGAAGACGGAAGCAGTCGTCAGTAGTATGGCCAGTTTGTTGATGGTACGCGCAGTACTGGGTAGCATCATGTGTAGCCGGAAGAGGGTTCGGGAGAGGCCGAGGCTCAAGGGGTTTGAGATGGCCTTGTCCAACAAGGATTTGGAGAGCTTTGGACAAAGGCATATAGAGGGCATGGAAGACCCTCCGACCTCGGGGTTGGTACTTCAAGGTTGTGGATTTTTACTGGGCGCACCAGCAAAGGGATTGGCAGGTTCTGGCCTGGTTTGCCGATCTCTTCCGAGTGGAGGATTAGAGATAACAGGATCGTCTCTGGTATGACAGCCCTTCTCCCGATGTTCCCTTTGATTTAGACCCCCCAACTTGAGTAGCGAAAGTGTTATCCACAGCTTTTGCAACAACTGCGAGGACTTGCTCTTTGTTCAGTCCCTCGGCTTTCAAAGCCTTAACAGCGAACAGGAGATGTTCATGGGGATCTATGTCCGCCCCTATCTTGTTCCTTCCACTCGCCTCCACTTTGCCAAGGGATTGGCATTCCTTAAATACAGCCCGTTCCGAAATTGGGGAGCCTTTTGACATGAAGTTCCCAGTATGCGGTGTGGTCGATGATGGAGCCAATGTCCCGGAGGCCAGATCTGTCACAGTTCTCTGAAGATCTTCGATCATTCTCTTCAGCTCAGAAGTAGTGGGCTCACGGGTTTGAGATGATTGGGGTTCAAGTGCATCCATCGTGCTGAAGCCCATGCTTTCCGGGATAAACATATCGGGTTTGAGTATATGGGTCGGGGTGTATATACTGGGGTTGTAGGTGGGTGGCAGTGTATGGCTGAGGTTGAGATGTGGATGAGGTACTTGGTCCTTGGGGTTTTGAGGTGGAACTATTGTCCGGTTGTCAATGAGATTCTGGATCTCATGACGAAGGCGGTAGCAACCATAGGTGCCATGGCCGCGTTGTTGATGATATACACAGTATTGGCTGGGGTTATGTCTGGCAGGGAGTGGATTTGGCAAAGGTTGAGGATTAAGGGGTTTGAGATGCCCTCTTTCCATCAGAACTTTGAATGCGCTGGTTAGGCTCATATGGAGGGGGGTGAAAAATCTACCCTGAGCTCGGGCTGGGCTGGCTATTTGTAGGCTGGCCTTGGCAAAAGGGTCGGCAATGGCGACTGTTTTGATTTTAGCAGGTTTGGAAATAGTGCTGTAGACACCCCATTTTTGACCGACCTTAAGACTCAGACATCACCGATTGAGCGCTTGGTGATGTTGCATGTTGTGCTCGTTCAGAAGTCTCAGAGTCGCGCCCGTGAGCCCTGCCTCCAGATTTCCGAACCCTCTTCTGTGCCTTGCCTCGGTTTGCGAACCAGACTTGGTTTTCTCCGTTTCTTTTCCTGAGGGGAGGGAGAGGTCCCGTAGACCATCTCTCAGTGGCCGTGGGCTACATTTTGTGGCTATAGGCCATTTTGCCCATTTCGGAGCCCGGTTTCCGGTTTTTCGGGACCGTTGGCCGTGTGCCTCGGTTCGGGACCGCTTAACCATCTCCGTTTGCTCTGGTTTTTGGCATACTTCTTATTTACTCCCTTTTGAGGGATACTGAGGTCTGAGAGACCCACTTCGTGGTCGAATGCCACTTTCGGTGTTTAACAGGCAGTTTTTGGGGCCCCGAACTGCGCGTTCTGGCCCCCGAGCATTCGTTTTGCATCGGTTTTCGTTCATTTTTGGCAGGTACCTCTGTTTCATCACCAAGAAGGCCATGGAAGGGTGGGAGGCCAGCAATTGTTTCAGCAACCAGTTATATTCCTCCGGCGCCCTCCGACGCCCGATTTTCTTCACTTCAAAGCCAATGTTGAACAACCTTGGGCCATTTTCTTGAACTTTTAACCACATATTTGTGTTGTACACACATGGGAGGACACCAAAAGTTGGTGGCCGGCCAGTAATTCCATCTGACCCTTTTGAACCCTTCCCAAAAATGGCTTGTTCTCTCTCATGTTTTACATTTGACAATTTTGAACCACTGGGTTGTGTTGAGGGCACCTGGGAGGACACCTATCTGTGGTGGCCGGCCATTAAATCACCTTGACCTTTTTGACCCTTGGCCGGCCGACCATGGGGGGTAGCCGGCCGGCCACCTGCAGCTCCAAAAACTGGCCGGCCTCTCTCCTCAGGGTGAGTACATTACAGCTGTATATCTGTTTTCTCCCAAAAATATCTGTATCCGGGGGACAGCTTTTGGGGGAAAACTTGGTCCTTTTTCCCCTACTTCTTCCCTCCACTTTCTCCCTCTCCTTGGTCCATATAACTGGCCTCCAGCATTGGTCCAAGGGGTTGGAAGATTTTTGCCTTCAAGCTTGGTATACATATCTCCCTCCATCTCTCTCTTTCAAGCAAGAACAACCAAGTTCTACCACCTTTACTTCATCACCACCTAGCATCACCACCACTACTCCATTTCCAGTAGCTTAGGGAGCTTTCCAGCAGCTAGGAGGCATCACTTCTCAAGCCAAGAAGCATCCAAGGGTTGGTCTCCAAGGGTTGGTCTTCAAGGGTAAGCATCAATCCTCTCTTTTTGAGCTTAATCTTGTATCATTTATAAGCCATACATGCTTGCTGTTTTGAGCTCCGGCCCTAACTGAAAGTGGAATTCTTTTGAGTTCTTTTTCACTTTTGTTTAAGGGCCTCTCACTGTTTGAGGTCCCCATCTTGCACTTGCTTCATTATCCCTCTTGTATGCCATAATCTTGCATAGTATTTTTGGCCTATGTGTGATCTGTTTTGGAGCATGATGTAAACTGTAGATAGGCTTATTTTGATCCCTTCTTCAACATTGAAGAAGGGCTCATCAGTTTTTGGGATCTCCATGTGCCACTTGTCATTATACCCCTCTTTGGTCCCCATTTTTGCATGATTTATTAGCCTATTGTGTTTCTATTTTTGGGCGATTTTCAGAACTGAAAACAGTCTTATTTTGGCCTCCTCTTCATGATTCATTGAGGGTATTTCACTATTTGAGACATCCTTTATATACTTTGTGTTATATCTCTCTTTTTGGCCATATTTTGCATGATATTTTTGGCTTGTGTGCATACTGTTTTGGGTCCGGCCATCAATTGTAAAATGCATTATTTTGGGACCCTCTTCAATGTTCTTGAAGGTCCCCTTTGTGTTTAAGGCCATAAACCTTCACTTTCTTCTTTGTCCACCTTTTGGACCATTTCTTGCATTAGAGTTTAGCCATACCTGTGCTGGTTTTTGTGGTTTTTCATAAACTGTAAAAGATCATTTTTTGGGCCCCTCTTCAACTTTGTTGAAGGGCCCTAATCTGTTCGGGGACAGAAGCTATGAGTTGCTTCTTTATGTCGCATTTAGGGCTATTTTTGCATGCTTGTTTTGCCCTATTTCCGTTTGCTGTTCGGCCATGCTTTGAACTGTAAAAATGCTTATTTTGGGGCTGCCTTGCTTCTGTCTTTTCATTCCATGTATCAATTATGCATGCTTTGTATAGCTGTAAGCCATTTCATGTACCTAGTTTTGCATTTCGGGAGAAATTCCATGCATCGGGTGCCATTTCGCCTTATTTCGGGGCTGTGTTGCCCCTCATTTTGCTGCTGATTTCTGCATGTCTGCATATCATATTCCATGTCTTTGCAATGTCTCATTAGAGTGGCATTTCGGTGCCTGAGGGTCGGTCCTCGGTTTGCGTGCACACGCGCACGCATTTCGAGTCATCTTGTTTTCATCTAATGGCCTCCTATGTGAGTGTGGCTGAGGCTCTCTCATGTTGGTATAAGCCCATTATTGCATTGCGTATGCCATTTCATCCATAGCATTGTGTATGCTCGGTTGTGTATTACCTCGTGCAGCGTATATGTCATTCCATAACATTGTGTATGTTAGGATTGTATCTCAGTTGCATTTCATGCATGCCATGCATATTGCATCATGTTCGGGATAGGAGTTAGCCTGGACACGGGAAACGAGGCGCATTTCGTACTCCGAGTGACGGAACGTGTCTCAATTCCCCAGTCACCGACGCTCCGGATTATCCATGATGGAGTTAGGTTTTAGTTGTGTTTCCATGTGCATTCGTCCTATATTGAATTGTGCAATTCGGCTCCTCGGCCATCATGCATCGATATGCGTGATTGGTGGCACGAGGATCGAGACATGCATATATCTGTGAAAATACATTGCTATGCCCTTTTCCTGCTCTCTGTTGCAGCAAATCAAGAATCAGTGGTCTTCCTAGGCTTGGCACGCATTTCAAGAATAGGTGCAAACAGAGGCTAATCGGGGAATCGTCATGCATTTCCGTGCAAAGGCAACCCGGGCATGCATCATTCATCATCCGGAATGGAATCAAGGCAGTCCCTGGTTTGCATGCTAGTTTATTTATTCTCTTAGTTAATTTGTTAATTAATTAGGAATTTGTACATTATTTGGACTGTAATATTTGGACTGTACTATCCTTTTATTCAGGACTGTAATTATTTATTTGGGACTGTATATTTATTCGGACCCTCTGCGCGAGGGCACAACTGTAATAAGTGTGCGTGTGTGTGATGTATGTCTTCCAACCTCACGTCTTTCTCCCTTTTATTTACCAGCTTATGATGGTTAGATTAGGGCATGTTTAAATTAGCATCCAGTATGACAGCATGTTTGCATCATTCATCTGTTTTGCATGCACCGGGCTTGGCGCATCATACTAACTGCATTGTACTTTCAATTCCAAATTGAATACATGTTAGTTGTAGCATTTCATATGCCATGTTTAGAATAGCCGAGCCTGCTATAGTTGCATTTTTGCATGTGTTGCATTAGGCATTTCTGTATACTTAGGGTCATGCATGATTTCTAATGTAGTTTCTGTTTTGGCTTGGAATACTCGGTGAGTTTTATGCTTTAGCATCCTTGCATGCGTGTGAGTGACTGCCATGAATAGCATGCTTACCATGAGGCTATTTGCTTATGTGATATAACTTCCTGAATGCCTGTGGGTGAAGGTTAGGTTAGTTGGATTGGGACAATTCATCAAATATTTGTTTTAAGCCCACTAGATAGTGGCAAAACCATCTTTTCTAAGCCCACCTGAGGGTGGCAAAATCTGCATTTTAAGCCTACTTGCGAGTAGCAAACCATCTTTCAAAAACAAACATGAAATGTTTTGTTCCAATTCAGGCGACTCAGTCTATACTTGTATGCTGTGCGCATCACATAGTAACCTAGGCTAATAACCGGAATAAGAACTTACAATGTTTTCAAAAATAGATATCATGGTTAGTAGAGGCCGGTCTTTGACCGGGCGAGCGGGGGTGCTCACGAAGTGACCTTCCCCAATCGTACCCAAGTTCCCGAGCCGAGGCAATTTTGGTGATGACGGACACGTGGCCTTAGGCAAACGAGTCAGGGTTTCCTAAATTTCCCAAAATAAAATATTTAGGTGGCGATTCTGTATCTGGCAAAGCAGTCCATGTTTGGCACTTCTTTCAAAAATCTGTTTTCTCAAAATGATTTGCCGGATTTGGACTCTTTGGTTCAGATTTAGAACCGTGACAAATTTTAGAGTCCTAAGCTGTAGTGTCCCCAAATGAACAGAACGGGAGCTCACCCTCCCGGGGCGTTCGGGGACGTCTACAGTTTCTGGCGACTCCGCTGGGGATTTAGAGAACTTGACTCGAACTCATGATATCTGTTTTTGACTACACTTGTGTGTTTCTTTGCATTGCATTTGCATTGGTGCGCCTAGGACACTGTGTTTGCCATCTGCTATTCCTGAACGGTTTGCCGGAGGCTTGTCTTGTCAAGGCATGACCATAAGGCTGACCGGTTGTGGGCTCTGCCAGTATGGGAACAGAAACCCCGGTTTTACTGGGGCACCCTTTTTGACCATTCGACCTAGTGCATATTTGGATCCATAGTGACCATTCCAAACTAGGACAGGTTGCTTACCCGTTTATAGGTTGTTTGAAACCGCTGCGTGTGTAGTGAAACCCTAGCTCCTGACAAAATAGGACAGGGAAACCCTACCCCAACATAGGGGTGTTTTGGCTCTCACTTATCTGTTATGTGCTTTAGAGTGCGTCTCTACAGGAATGCATGTATCAGTGTATGAGTTTGGGCATCAGGCCTGCGGGCATCAGTTCAGTATTGTGGGTATCAGGCCTGCGGGCATCAGTCAGTATTTGAGAATCAGTTATCTGCGGGTATCAGAGATTCAGTTTTGGGGACAGTGATACAGGGATAATAATCAGTGT
Organism: Camellia sinensis; assembly: GCF_055761805.1. Taxonomy (NCBI): domain Eukaryota; kingdom Viridiplantae; phylum Streptophyta; class Magnoliopsida; order Ericales; family Theaceae; genus Camellia; species Camellia sinensis. The sequence continues at coordinate 113,781,579 of NC_138969.1, read as the reverse complement.
TTGAGGACAGTGTGAATTCAGCTTATCAACTGTGTGTTGTTATGCCCGGCTGTGTGTCATGCATTTACTTTACGCTGTTATGCTGTCCGTTTATCTATTTATTTATTCCCTTATTGCTTTATTTATCTTTTTGTCTAGGGGCAGTTCTAGCACAATTGCTTCCAACCCAGCAGATATTCCCTAAGCACTTTGGACACGAGGTCGCCGACTCAATCGATCTGAGGATCTAATTGACGGACAGCCAGTGTTCCATTCTCTACCCCCCGTTGTCAGAAGAAAGCCGAAAAAGCGTAGTGTGTCTGAACAGAGGTCACCAGAACAGTGGTATCCCCCACCAGCGGACAGTCGGATTGAGATCCCCATTGTTGCTATAGAGCTAGATATGCCAGTAGTTCAGATAGATCAAAACAGTATGGCGACACCAACAGGAGTTGAGGAGATGATGCGCCAAATGCAAGAAACCATGCGGGCCATGCAGCAGGATGTCATTCGCCGAGATGAGCTCGCCAAGCAACAGGCCGAGATCATGACCCAGCAGGCCGAGCTAATTACCAGACTGCAACAGCAGAATGCAGCATCTGCTTCACATCAAATTCCTCCTCCGGCAGGGGCTCCATTACCCGAGCAAACACCCACTGTTCAGAATGCTCCGCCAAACGCCCAGAATACCGTGCCGGATATCCAGAACCTGCAAGAGGACACGAACCTCCCAATGGGGCCAGCTCCGCCCCCGCTTCCGCCACAACTGTCCAAGACCCATACACCCAATCACCCGGACTCTCCCTTTGAGTTCGAGATTGACCATACAACTCTGAAATTGAGCAAGCTTGAGAAGCTTTTCAAGAAATCGCAAGCGGTAAAGGCTATCCCGAATATCGAGGATGGATATACCGACGTGGCCGTGACACTGCCCGATAAATTGACCGCTTTGACGGGTCCGGGGACCCCATGGTCCATCTTCGGCTATTCTCAGACATCTTGCGGCCAATGGGCCTAACCCGACCACAGAAGCTTTCACTGTTTGGCCGGACTCTGTCGGGTGTAGCCGCCATCTGGTACGCTAAGCTAGAAGATGAAGTAAAGAGGAGTTGGGATGAAATGGCAGAGGCCTTTGTCGCGCAATACTCGTACAACACTCAGATCGAGGTTACAACTCGTGATCTCGAGACGACGAGGCAAGAGCCCAAGGAAACCTTCTCAGACTTTGTAACCCGATGGAGGGAAAAAGCGTCGATGATGACTTTGAGACCCACCGATAAAGATCAAATCTGGATGATTGTGCGCAATCTCCAACCAAAGTTGATGCAGAGAATGATTGTGCTCCCCTTTCCCACCTTCTCAGATTTGCACGAAATGGGGGTGCAAATTGAGGATGCGATGAAACAAGGTCTGATTGACCAGGATAGGGAGCAACCCAGGAGGACATTCAACCGAAACAACAATGCGGGCCCGAGTGGCGCTGCGACTGCAAGAGCTTCAGAGGTCAGCATGGTCACCACCATTCCCCCTCTCCTTCCAAGGCCCATGGCAGCCACACCCTTCTCCGGTGCATCCGGGAGTAATACCCAAACCAATAAATACCCGCCCAGAGGACAAAGAAACTTCACCCCACTATACATCCCTTTGTCCAAGGCTCTAGGGGTCTTAATCAGAAAGGGGCATCTAAAACCCCTAGAGCCGAGGCCACTACCAAATCCATTTCCACCCTCTCACAACCTAGCCAAGTACTGTGCATACCACCAACAGCACGGCCATGATACTGACCAGTGTTTCAGGCTGCGTCATGACATCCAAGACCTTGTTGAGAAAAATGTGATCCTACCCCCAGAAAGACCTAACGTCACAACCAACCCACCCCCTACACACAACCAAGCTCCACCTCCCAAAAGAGTCAATCTTATCCAGACTGGGGTTGTGTCTTACGATCCTAGCATCTGTATTACTCCTACCCACCTACCTAAGCCAGAGGTGCTCCTTCCAGACTGCACCGACCTTTTGTGCATGTTGGACATCTCTACAACCCAACCCGAGCCAGTGGTGGTGACTGTGGAGGATAGCGCAGCAAGAGTCATGGAGGGGGATGGAATAGTCGAGGCAAGGTTTGAACAGTCTGGAAATTTTGCTGGGAAAGCCTATGATCCAAGAGAGTACATCCTATCAGTGGGCCAATCTGAGCTGAGTGTAGGGTTGCCAGAAAGTGCAGAACTGTGTATGATCCGAGGGGGTAGATTTGAGCAAGGGGCAAATGATCTGACGGCTGTGGAGGAGGACTTTGCCAACCTCCAGTTCTCCAACGACCAAGAATCAGGGGACGCAGCAGTCAACTGGTTTGAATATGAGGAGTCAGCAGGAGCTACCGGGTGGCTAGAGGATCAACCCGATGTTGTGGAAGAAATCCGACCAGAACAGGGCCCGGCAGGGGCAAGAGTATCAACTGTGGTTGGAAGGGCCGGAAGTTAGGTTACATTGTCGGAGAGCGCCGGTACAAAGAATTTCACTCAGGACAGAAGCATTGTGAATGCGGGGAAAGTTGAGCAACAAACTGCACTGACGCAGGTAGAACAACAGGGTTCTGAGGGAATCGGGAAAGCCAAAATTCATGAGGGGACCAAAAGTGCTGTGGGCACAAGAACGGAGGATGCTGTGAGCATACAGGCTGAAAGTGCTGTAAGTACAAACATGCCAGAGCCAGACAGGTGCCTTTTGGACGCCAACGGAATGTGGTGGGAAGACGACGACCTATGTCTTGCCCACACAGACGAAGACTGGGGAAGCAATCAACCGGATGATACCTGGTACCTCGATGAGGTTAATCACATGACAAGAAGTGGGTGGCACTTCAAGCCCCCACACCTAGACCAACCCGAGACATCTGGGAAAGACAAAGAAGCCGAGAGGCAAAAAGAGAAGCAGATCGAAGAGGAAGCTGTACTGAAACAGCTAAAAAAGATACAAGCAGACATCTCCATCTAGGGACTGCTTATGGCGTCGCGGGTGCACAGACAGGCTGTCTTATCTGCCATGGACAGGGCCAAACTCTCTATAGATACTACACCAGAACAGCTAGTTGGGCTAGTTTTTCCGGGAGGAGGTTCCCCGGCATTAACCTTTTCAGACAAAGAACTACCGCCTGAGGGCACAAATCACAACAAACCCCTCTACGTTTCTGTGGAATGTAGAGACAAGTGGATACCGGTGGTACTTGTTGATACTGGGTCCGCTATTAATGTCTGCCCGATCAGAACAGCGTATGCAATCGGGTTGAAGTCCGCGGACTTCGTGCCGACTACTCAAGTGATCAGAGCATACGACAACACTAGCAGGAAAGTGATGGGGACTGTCAAGATCCAGACCCAGGTTGGTCCAGGACAACACAACATTGAATTCCATGTCTTGGACGTTCCCGTAACCTTTAACCTACTTTTGGGGCGACCGTGGTTGCACCAGGTCAAGGCAGTCTCTTCCACTTTGCATCAGATGCTGAAGTACCCTCACGGGAAGGGGGTAGCAATTGTTTTTGGGAATTCATCAATCCATCCACCACCGGAAGTGTCCACACCAGTATTAGAAATCGAGCACGGCACTGAGGATGTGTTCTTATCCGGGTTCACTTTGGCTGAGGCTCGAGTGGTACAGAATATTATGGCTGTGAATGAGGGGATGTACGTCAGTGCTCAATCCGTCTACCTCATGAACAAGCTACAACACATCCCCGGAATGGGATTGGGAAGGAGCGGCCGGAAGGGCGTCTCAGCGTTGGCCGAAGTGCCACACAACCCTCACACCTTTGGACTGGGTTATCTGCCCACCAAAGAGGACTGGGTGAGGAAGGGAAAGGAAATGGCCGGAAGAGCCAGAGCTAAGCAGGCTGGGAAGCCTTTCGAATTGATGCATAGGCCCATCTGGGGTACCCTGAACGGACGCTTCGTCTGGGAGGGGGAGGATTTTCCGTTTTGCGGCTTCCCAGAGCCATGGCTGAACGCGGAGAGGAAGCGCGTGCCTGGTTTCGAGATCTTCTTCGACCTGCAACTACCCGGGGACTACGTTGCCGAAGCGCAGACAGACCCATCAGCTGAGGTTGAGCAGTGTAAAGCAGTGGATTCTGAGAGCACCGAACTTGAAATGGGGGTAGCGCTGGCAAGTCTACTCTCAGATCCTTCGATCGACCAAATGTGCTTGGGGGATAACTCCTCGGTTTCCATGATTGGGGATGAAACGGCTGCGGGCCTTCCAGCGACTATTTTGGATGCATCGATCGCACCCTCTCTCACTTGGCAGTACGAAGAGGGATTCTTGTCCAGCAGCACCGGGTCAGGTAGTGAGCCGGAATCTGATTCCACCGAGTCCTGTGAGTCGGAATCAGGTTCCAGCTCGACTGAGTCTGAGTCTGGTAATCCTGGGGATGATAACCCGGATGCCACAGTTATGTCCAGGTCATCCTTCTCTTTTTCATTTGAGTCTAATGTAACCGAGATTTCGGACGATTTGGATGAGCTTAATGAGAATCAAGTGACTGTGGTTTCTGAGTACTTTTCTGTGCCCTTAATTTATTGCATAAACTCAGACTTTCAAAATTTTGATGAAAACGACGAGGAAGAAATTCCTCCGGTTTTGCAACGTTTGATCGAGCAGGAGCAGGAGAGATTTGTCAAACCCTTAACTGATGAAATCATTTCTGTGAACATTGGTACTGAGGAGGACCCGCGGCTGGTCCAGATCGGGTCCACGCTGTCTTCGGAGGAACGCGAGCGCTTAGTCGCTTTACTAAAAGATTTCAAAGATGTTTTCGTGTGGTCCTACGAAGACATGCCTGGGATCGATCCTGAGATTGTACAGCACCGGATCCCCCTTGACCCCGAGGCCCGACCTGTCAAGCAAAAACTCCGAAGGATCCGCCCCGACTGGGCTCTCAAGATTAAAGAAGAGGTCACCAAGCAAATCGATGCAGGCTTCCTGCTGGTTTCTGAATACCCGACTTGGTTGGCCAACATCGTTCCAGTGCCGAAGAAGGATGGCAGGATCCGGGTATGCGTGGATTTCAGGGATTTGAACAGAGCTAGTCCGAAGGACGACTTTCCCTTACCGCATATTGATGAGTTCGTGGATTTTACGGCAGGGCATGCCTTACTTTCATTCATGGATGGCTTCTCAGGGTACAATCAGATAATGATGGCACTAGAAGACAAAGAAAAGACCGCATTCACCACCCCGTGGGGAAGATACTGCTACAGGGTAATGCCGTTTGGGTTGAAGAATGCCGGAGCTACTTATCAACGGGCCGCGACCACAATATTGCACGACATGATCCACAAAGAGGTCGAGGTGTACGTGGACGACATGATTGTCAAGTCCAAGGAAAGAGAGGGCCATTACACCGCCTTGCAAAAGTTTTTTCAAAGGATCACAGAATTTTGGTTGCGGCTGAATCCTCAGAAATGTACTTTCGGTGTCACAGCAGGGAAAATGCTGGGGTTTCTGATTACACAAAGGGGCATCGAGGTCGACCCTTCAAAGATTAAGGCCATCTTAGAAATGCCACCACCAAGGACTGAAAAGGAGCTGCGAGGCTTTCTGGGTAAAGTGCAATTCATAAGACGGTTTATCTCAAAATTAACCTTGACTTGTGAACCACTTTTTGGTCTCTTGAAGAAAGGCAAGAAGTTCCAGTGGGACGACTGATGTCAAGCAACTTTCGAGCAAATCAAAGAATATTTGCAGAACCTGCCCATGTTGTCACCGCCAGAGCCGGGGAAACCGTTGATATTGTATTTTTCAGTAACTGAGACTACAATGGGCTGCATGCTCGCACAAGAATCGGAAGATAAGGTGGAGAGGGCCATCTGCTATTTGAGCAAAAAGATGTTGGATTATGAGACTCGCTACACTCCGCTTGAGAAAGCTTGCTTAGCCTTGGTATGGGCTAACAGGAAGCAGCGGCGCTACTTGTTAGCTCACTCCGTAATGTTGGTTTCACGACTGGATCCCATCAAATACCTTTTCGAGAAACCGACACTTACAGGTAGGCTGGCTCGTTGGCTGCTGTTGCTCTCCGAATTTGATCTGAAATATGTGACGCGCAAGTCAATCAAGGGAAGAGCAGTGGCAGAGTTCTTAGCTGATCACCCAGTCGACGGAGGAGAAGCGGTTGAGTACTTATTCCCAGATGAAGCCATTTTGCATATTGACGACGAATATTGGACGATGTACTTTGACGGAGCATCAAATCAATACGGATATGGGATAGGAGTGTTGCTGATAGCACCCAACAATTCCCGTATCCCTCTAGCCTTCAAACTCCGGTTCAAAGTCTCGAACAACGAAGCAGAATATGAGGCATGCATCGCCGGTCTAGAGGCAGCCCTGGAACTAGGGGCAAGACGGTTGGACGTCATCGGGGATTCGAACCTCGTTGTATCTCAAGCAAACGGAGACTGGAAAGTCAAGGAAGAAAAGATGATGATGTACCACCAGACCTTGGATTTGCTAATCCCTCGGTTTGAGAAACTAAACTTCGCTCATCTTCCAAGAGAGAACAACAGGTTCGCAGATTCTTTAGCAACTTTATCTTCCATGATAGACATCCCGTTTGGAATCCGGATGCGTCCAGTCGTCATTGACCAAAAATTTGCGCCAGCTTGTGAGTCGATCGCCGCTATAGATGAGGTTCAGGACGAAAACCCCTGGTATTATGACATCTGGAATTTCTTGGAAAAGGAAGTATACCCGCCAGGGGTAAATGCCAAGGATAAAAGGGCAATCAGAAGAATGGCCGTCCAGTTCATCATCTATGGGGGTACGCTATACAAGAGAGGTCATTTGGGAATGCACAAGCTGTGTGTTAAAGCCGAGGAATCGAAGCGCCTGATGGAGGCCATCCATGGAGGAGAATGCGGTGCACACATGAACGGAGTAATGCTCACACGAAAGATCCTCAGACAGGGTTACTAGTGGTCCACCATGGAGGAGGATTGTATTGGTTTTGTCCGGCGATGCCACAAGTGTCAAATCCATGCAAATCGCATGAACATCCCGCCGTCGAAGCTGTACAACATGACTTCGCCATGGCCATTTTCAGTTTGGGGAATTGACGTGATCGGGGCCATCACCCCAAAGGGGTCAAATGGGCATGAGTTCATCCTGCTCGCGATAGATTATTTCACAAAGTGGGTCGAGGCCCAATCATATGTGGTGTTGAAGGCGTCACACGTCGCAAAGTTTATCAGAAACAACATCATCTGTCGCTATGGGGTCCCAAACGAGATAATTTCAGATAATGGTTCCCACTTCAAGAAGGAAGTGATAGACTTGTTGGAAAAATACAACGTGGCTTTTCATAAGTCATTTACATACCGGCCGCAAACTAACGGAGCGGTCGAGGCCACCAACAAGAATATCAAACACATACTGCAGAAGATGGTGGAAACCTACCGGGATTGGCCAGATAAGCTGCCATTTGCTCTGTGGGGCTACAGGACTTCAATCAGAACTTCTACCAGGGCGACTCCGTATTCATTGGTTTATGGGATGGAGGCCGTTCTACCTATTGAGATTGAGGTTCCATCATTGCGAGTATTGGCCGAGTGTCAAATAGCCCAAGCAGATTGGCAGCAGAGCAGATTTGAGGAACTCATGCTTTTTGATGAAAGAAGACTGAAAGCACTGTACCATGTTCAGGGTTACCAGCGCAGAATTGCTCGGGCTTTCAACAAGAAAGTTAAGTCCAGGAATCTAAAGGAAGGAGATTTGGTGCTCAAGGACAACCGAGCTCCCATCCACGACCCAAGGGGCAAGTTCAAACCCAATTGGACTGGTCCCTACATCATCAAAACTATCTGGTCAGGTGGAGCTGTGGTTCTGATGGATCTAGATGGCTTGGAGTTCTCACAACCGATCAATATGGACAAGTTGAAGAAATATCACCCTTGAGAGGCTCGCTAGGCCGAAAACCCAAAAGGGCGACCTAGGCAAAAGTTAGAGCACAAAAAAATTGGAAAATATAAAAACTGAGCTCGCAAGGTTGAAAACCCGCAAAGGGCGGCCTTGGCAAAAGTTAGAGCGTAAAAGGAGAGGTTAATACCCGAGTGTACCTTAAGCCTGAACTACGTAAGGCTTGATTCCCATCTTTGGGATACGTAGGCAGCTTCACCCTGAAGTTCAACCATAAACTTTTCCCTGATCAACTTTGTCCATTTTGACCATCTCAGTCATCTTTATCCATCAGCATTTATCGCGATCTCCGGTACAGTGCTACTCAGACTAGGGGCAACTTTCCGTTGCCATGTAGTGCTGCGGTACTCTTCAAACTAGGGGCAACTTTCCAGTTGCAGGGATCTGGGGTTGTGCATCTCAGTGACAGATCTTAGGCGTGTCCAGTTCTGATCCATATTGAAAATGGTTTTGAAAAGTTTTAATAAAAGTTGACTTTGTTCAAATTAATCTTTTTACAACCAAGACCATTTTTGGACCAAAGCGGAAAATTTTCAGTACCACAACTTTCAATTTCATTGATTTCAAAACAGAGTTCTCCTACTCTTGCATACAATCGAAGTTGCTTTTTATTACATTCATAAAGAAAACTTGAAAGTACTAATAAAGCAATAAATCTGGGGCATGGTCGAGTCAAGTATCCCTGCGCCCCCTCCCAGTGTTGGTCAAAGCCTCTGATGCCAAGCTAGGCCCAATCTGTGCCTCCTCATTGAGCCATTCCAAGCACTCGTCAGACAAAGTGCAACTGAAAGTGGGAGCAGGGGCCAGGAGCTCTCTAGTCCTCCATGCTGTGGCATATCGGGCAAGCTGTGCACCTCGAACTGGGAAAGCAGCCGGGTACTCAATCCCCTCTGGTGGGCAAATCTGATCATGACCGAACTGGCGCAGGAACCGGAACGGGAAGTAGAACACACAGTGGGTGAGACCAACCAACTGGATCCCGATCAGCCGGGACATGCTATAGCTCATTGCCGGGAGATTGAGCCAAGGACAACACCAAGCAATGCGATCTGCGGACAAGTTGCACATCCAGTCAAACCACCACCTTTCATCAAGGGCATCAACTAGACGTTGTCGAAAGAAATAGCCTCGCGCTGAGTAGGCTGGGCAAGAATCCACAACCTGCAATTTGTCCATTAACCATACCCGGGGAGGGATGAAAAATGAGAGAATAAAGAATAGAGAGGTGTACGACGAAAGAAAAGTAAGACAAGGGTTTTGTGAGAAAATTCGAGCCTGAGGGCCGAGTGATGTGAGCAAATACATATGTAAGATTGGGTGGGAAACATTACCTGCAGCAGTAGTGGACTCCCGGCAAATCTAGTCGTCTCCCGGCGATGAAAAGCATCCAAGCCCATCAGCGTCTCGGCCAGGATCATGGCAATGCAGCTCTTTCCTTCCCTCAAGCCTTGGGTAACTTCAATCAGACGGATGTTAGATCCGCCCAAGCCCGGGGAAAGCAGAAAGTGAGACAACAAGCACAAGCAAAGGGCGTGTTGCCGGAAACCTTGCCAATAATGGTTGCTGCGGTCACCGGCATCAGAAAAGCGATGAATCAAACCAAGGATATCCAGTTCCCCATTACAGATCAGAGACCGGGCGTCGTGTGCGGTGAGTCCACACATTCTCCCTAAAGCCTGGGCGTGGCCGAAGCGGAACTGAGGCAAGATCTCTTCAGGACATTTAGACTCCATCAAAACTTGAAAATCTTCAAAAGTCGGACATACCTCTTGCCCGCCGAAGCTGAAGACATGCATCACCGGGTTCCAAAACCTCGCCGCGGCATGGAGGAAAGGAAGGTGCAATGGAGTACGGCTCAGCGTGAATAGTGCATTCAAGCCGAAACCCCGGAAGTTTAACTTTTCCGAGCCATCTAGAGAAGCAATCCAAGTTATGAGGTTTTCAACAAGAAACGCCTCCATTTCTGATGCAAAACTGAGGTGAATTGAATGAACCATGGAGCTAGGGCTTTTAAAGAGAGAAAAACACTATTCAGGAGGACACGTGTCAAAAATTGGGTGGCTGCAGGGATAAGTGGCCGGCCGGCCACCTTTTCTGGCAGGCCGGCCATTTCCTTTTTCAAAACTGGCCGGTGGCCCCCTCTCTTCAATAAAGGTGGCTGGCCATGCTCCCATGTGTATCTTTAGCCCTGCTTTACCCTCCGAGAGAAGGTTACAAGCATTTCCATGCAATGGGAGAGTCAAAGGCCTTCATTTCCCTCTATTTTGGATGCGTTCCGTCGCCCAGATCGTCCGGAGTACACTTTGTGTTGTTGAGTTTTGTTTATCGAGTTGTTGTTTTGATTATCGAGTTGTCGTTTTGCTTATCGAGTTGTTTGTCGAGCTGTCGTGTTTCATATATTTTTGAGTCATTGCTCTCTGTTTAAGCAATCTTTGTTTGAGTCATGTTATTTGCATTGTCAACACTATTGTATTTTGCTTATTGAGTTGTAAACTTGCTAAGATTTCGTTATATCTCAAAACGTTAGGTTGTTGCGTCGGTTCACTACCTGACTGGGAAAATGCACAATACACGCTTCCATTCAATCTCATTTTGGTGCAAAATGATGCGATGATGCTAAATGTTTAAAATACAATACTTTTTTCAAAAGCTATTTCATCCCATCATGCCTCGCTTGTTACAACATTTTACAGATTAAGGCACAAGTTTTACAGAAAATAAACTGCCTGATAATGTACAAATGTGCTACAACTACTAGCAAAAAGATAAATAAAACAGGGAACAGCTGCGTCTGTGCTCTCAGGAGCGGGAATAAGAGGCCCTCCGCGTCCTCTTCTGCGGGACAACCTCTGCATCACCATCATCATCCGGGTCGGAGCTGTCATCCTCAGGATCCCCCTCAGCCTCGCCTCCACTCCCAGAACCAAGACTAGAGTCCCCATCCTCAGCAGATGTCTCTGACTGACGGTCTGTAACCTCCTTCTCCTCCTCCCCCTCGGGCTCCGCCTCTATAACATGTGCCTTGCGTCTGCGGGAGGACCCTCCTCGAGCTCCTCGGAAAGGCCCAGATGGCCCAGCTCCCTGAAAAGGCCTGGATGGCCCAGCTCCTTAAGAAGGCCTGGATGGCCCAGCTCCGTGAAAGGGCCCAGATGACCCAGCTCCCCAAGAAGGCCCAGGTGGCCTGGCCGGCGACTGAGCGTATACCGGGGGCATCTGAAAATAAAGAGTTCAATTCAAATACATCAGTCCAAATATGTACATCAGATACAGATACAAGCAGAAACTACATGAAATGAGTGCATGTAAACACAGTGTACAAGTGGGGTGTGTGTCAGATGTGCTCTACACAAGTAGCCTATCAATGAAGTAGAAATCAGCATGTCATCAGAAGTATGATAAATGCCAGAAAACTAAAGGGTACCTGGATGTCCACGATAGACAATTGTGCCTCCCTCCGCAGGACCATGCCCTCGAGTGAGGCCACCAATCCAATCACCTCCTCCATGTACTCTTTGGGTGGCTGCAAACACAAGCTCAAATCATCAACGAATAAAGGAGAGTCTAAGCATTCGAATGATAAATGAAAAACAGTGGGGCATATCAGTGGTGAGTCGGGATCAATGGCGTATCGATCACCGGGCATCGGAGGCTCTAACGGGATCGGAGTCGGAGAGGTGGTCCCATACTGCCACCCCATCAGCTCAGTCGGCATATCCGGCCACCCAGGATGAGGAAGAGTCGGAGGAATCGGGGGAACCGGTCTACCCCCACCTCTAGATGTACTAGCCCTGTTGGTGGAAGGGGCGTCTGCAGCCTGAGCCCGGGCTTGGCTCGAGGATGGCATATCAGCAGACCTCGTCGCCGGGGTACGAACTCCCGTCAATGGAGGCATCAGATATGTATGATGGTAAGTGGCGTAGTCCCCCTCCTCGAGATGCAACAAAGCATCACTACCCAGCATAGCACTGACTACATCCTGGGAAGAGAGCCTATCAGCAGTCCGCATACTGACTGGGGGTACTGCGGGAGGGTCCTGAGAAGTGTACCCCCATACCTGATCCAGAAAGCGTTCCCCCAGAAACCATGCTCTACCAACCGGTCCTTCAAGCAGGACCCTGTACTGGGAGGTGCCCGATCCTCCGGCATACTGAAATCGGAGACCATCACCCAAGGGTGCCCAAGGCTGCCATGTAATCTGCGGATAACAAGTGCATAAACCAATCAGAAATCGAGAATATGCGGGGCAAATCAAAGATGAAAATGGAAAGAACTGAGAGTTCTGAAGTACCTCCGATGGGCGCACAGAGTCAAAATACTGCCGCAGATAAAAGAGAGTCTCTCGGGGTCTCGGCCGGTGCTGGCCCTCGAACACCAGTGAGTATGGGGTCATGAGGGGCCCTGCCACCTCCAACTCTGGGGCTAACGTTGGGAAATATACGTTGACCCATAACTGAGAAAAGTAGTGCAAAATGTAAGTACAAAGTGCTGAGGGCAAAATACAGACTGTAAAGTGCGCTGTGTGTGCAATGTACAAGTAATGAGGAGCAGAAATGTAAATCAAGAGGACAGAAAGTACCTCCCAAGCTCTCCAATAACCGCCAAGTAAGTCTCCCTGCCCGCGGGAGGTCGCGCTCATGTAGCAGCAAAGGGTAGCCAGGCCGGCGCTACCCCAGTCGTATCGACTGACCTGTGATAGGTCAACCAGAGCGCTCAATAGATACAGCCCAACCGTGTTCCCTCTATCGGCGAACAGAGTAGTCCCGAAGAGAAACATAAGAAAACCACGGGCATACTGCTCCGTCTCCTCAGGAGTCCCAGGCTCCATCTCCGCCTGCCGGAAGTGGGAAGAGAACCAAGTGTAGTGGACTCTCCCGGAAGCTCTGTCGACAGGTGGGCGGGCCCCCAGCAAATGTATCCAAGCGGCCTCCCATTCGCCCATGTCCTTGTCGTAAGGAATGGGCCAACCTCCTATGTCCAGGCCGGTCAATACAGCAAAATCCAGCGGGGTCATAGTCAAATCCCCAGTGGCGGAAAAATGAAAGGAGTTGGTGGTGTCCCACCATCTCTCCACTAAAGCTGCCATCAATGTCCTCTTGGCAGGACAACACGATAACCCAACGCAGAAGGCCCCGAACCTCGCCAGATCTACTAAATCCCGGACAGCCTCCGGGAGCTCAACATACCAATCTCTCACAGCGGTGGAGCCATATCCCCGTACACCGCGAGAACCAACCTGCATTCAGAATGAATACATGTATCAGTATGAAAAGAATGAGCTGTGTGCCAATGAAATGAATGAGCTGTGTGCCAATGAAATGAATGAGCTGTGCGCCAATGAAATGAATGAGCTGTGTGCCAATGAAATGAATAAGCTGTGTGCAAATGAAATGAATGAGCTGCGTGTTCAACTTTTAAAAACTGTGGGCTATGTGTTCACCATCAATCTGGGCTGCGTGTTCTACTCTCAATCAGTGTGGGCTGTGTGTTCACCTTCAACTTGGGCTGCGTGTTCAGAAAATCAGAGTTTGGGGTGTGTGTTCTACTCTCAATCAGTGTGGGCTGTGTGTTCACCATCAATTTGGGCTGTGTGTTCACCTTTAATCCGAGCCGCGTGTTCAGAAAATCAGAGTTTGGGCTGTGTGTTCTACTCTCAATCAGTGTGGGCTGTGTGTTCACCATCAATTTGGGCTGTGTGTTCACCTTTAATCCGAGCCGCGTGTTCAGAAAATCAGAGTTTGGGCTATGTGTTCTACTCTTAGTCAGTGTGGGCTGTGTGTTCACCTTCATTTTGGGCTGTGTGTTCAGAAAATCAGAGTTCGGGCTGCGTGTTCTACTCTTAGTCAGTGTGGGCTGTGTGCTCACCTTCATTTTGGGCTGTGTGTTCAGAAAATCAGAGTTTGGACTGTGTGTTCTACTCTCAATCAGTGTGGGCTATGTGTTCACCATCAATTTGGGCTGCCTGTTCAGAAAATCAGAGTTTGGGTTGCGTGTTCTACTCTTAGTCACTGTGGGCTGTGTGTTCACCTTCATTTTGGGCTGTGTGTTCAGAAAATCAGAGTTTGGGCTGCGTGTTCTACTCTCAATCAATGTGGGCTGTGTGTTCACCTTCAACTTGGGCTACGTGTTCAAGAAAATCAGAGTTTGGGCTGTGTGTTCTACTCTCAATCAATGTGGGCTGTGTGTTCACCTTCAACTTGGACTGCGTGTTCAGAAAATCAATTTGGGCTGCGTGTTCAGAAAATCAGAGTTTGGGCTGTGTGTTCTACTCTTAGTCAGTGTGTGCTGTGTGTTCACCTTCAAATTCGGGCTGTGTGTTCGACAAATGAGTGGTGTGTCCACTTCTTAACTAATTAGTGCCATGCGTTCGCAATCAATTAATGAGCCGAGTGTTCAGAAATTCAAGTGTCTAAGCTACATGTTCAGGATGCAAACAAAGTACTATGTCATAGGCTAAACTGTGTGTTCAAGCATGGCAAAAGCACGAAATGCATGAAAAATACAGAAAATGAAGTAAATACCTCTCGTGCCTCATAGGAGAGGTGATGCTCTGGCTCTCGCAGAAGTAGATCTCCAGGTGCTCGATCATCGAAATCAGTAAAGTGACGAAAAATGGCCCGGGGAAGAACATGTGCCGGCGGAGCATACCTCCCGGGAATAAAGGGTCGGACCCTCGGAGGCAAAGTCATGACATCAAAATCATCCTCGGCACCCGGAGGGCCTCCACCATGAGGAAAATTACCCGCCATTTCGAAAAACCTGCAAAAGGAGCAAAAATGAGTGAAAATGAGCCAAAAATTGGAAAAAGTCAACAAAAGTCAACTCTCGGGAAATGAAAAAGTCAACAAAAGTCAACTCCTGAGAAAATCTTCCAAATATTGAGACAAACTCACCTCAAGTGGCGAAAATGAGAAAAGAAGCCCCGAAACCAAAATTTAATCGGTTCAAAGTGCTTGAAACTGAATGTTTTCGCGAAAACAACTTGCGTGGGGCGTTGGAAAACGCGTACGGAGCTCAGATCTGCGGGAGAAAATGGTGTGGGAAGCAAGAGGGGAAGATTTCGTGGCTGAGGTTATGAGCTCGAAGTGTTTGGGTGAGAGAATATATAGAAAAGGAGGTGAAAAGACAAAATTACCCCCGGATTTGGGCAGGTGGTCGGCCGGCCACCTTTTCTGGCTGGCCGGCCATTCTCTTTTTGGAAAACTAGCCGGCCACCTCCCCCTCTCCATAAAATTGGTCGGCCATGTCCCCCACATGCTCACCTAGCTCTCTGCAAATTTTGAGGAAGATCGGAGTTCCCGGGACCTGAAAAAGTTCAAAGAAAGTGCACTTCCTGTCGCGAAATTGCTCTGCCGGAACTTCAGCTTCAAGTTCTGACACGTGTCTCGTCATTATTCATCGAAATCAAAGTGTATCCCTCTTGAATGTGTTGTAGCCTTTCCAGAAAGTGGATCAGAGGCCGTGATCGAGTCGCCTTCGCCGAAACACGCATTTCCTTGCTCGTTATTTCGTAACAAACGGGCACCTTGATTTATGCTCGTTTTGCACTATCATGCACATAACTTGCATTCTCATGAGCATACTTGCATTATTATGCACATTTCTTGATATTTCCATACCTTTGTGCTTGAGCATGCGTTGTCGCGCACGTCCCTTTCTCGCATCGCGATGCATTCACTCGCCGGCACTGCGTGTGTCAAACTTTCGAAATCACATTGAATATATGTTGGTAGCATATTGTGCTTGTTGAATTTCTCTCTTTTGCAGGCACGATATTGTATGTACAGTTCATTTGAGGCTGGTGCGACCAGACGAATCGCGCAGGTATCATATCTTCTCCGTGTGAGACGTGGCAAGGATTGAATAATTCTCCGCATTCTTAACTGCATGAAATGTAGTTGTTGCTTTGCATTCTTGCTTAAAACTGTTGCATCTATTTGCGAATACCTGCTTCATTACAGCTTGCTGCATTTGCATGATCATTGAGTTACTTCCGGCTCTGTGCATATCATTTTGCATTTTGCCCCCTTGCCTGCGGGCATGCCTGCGGGCACATCTTTGTTTATCTTGTATGTTTGTCTAAGTCTTCGGCCTTGTCAAAAATGGGTCGTCTCTGGGCTTTGACATTCACTCCCGTCACTTATGACTTCCGAGTTCTGTCAAAGAGGGTCAACTGTAGACACCCCATTTTTGACCGACCTTAAGACTCAGACATCACCGATTGAGCGCTTGGTGATGTTGCATGTTGTGCTCGTTCAGAAGTCTCAGAGTCGCGGCCGTGAGCCCTGCCTCCGGATTTCCGAACCCTCTTCTGTGCCTTGCTTCGGTTTGCGAACCAGACTCGGTTTTCTCTGTTTCTTTTCCTGAGGGGAGGGAGAGGTCCCGTAGACCATCTCTCAGTGGCCGTGGGCTACATTTTGTGGCTGTAGGCCATTTTGCCCATTTCGGAGCCCGGCTTCCGGTTTTTCGGGACCGTTGGTCGTGTGCCTCGGTTCGGGACCGCTTAACCATCTCCGTTTGCTCTGGTTTTTGGCATACTTCTTATTTACTCCCTTTTGAGGGACACTGAGGTCTGAGAGACCCACTTCGTGGTCGAATGCCACTTTCGGTGTTTAACAGGCAGTTTTCGGGGCCTCGAACTGCGCGTTCTAGGCCCCGAGCATTCGTTTTGCATCGGTTTTCGTTCATTTTTGGCAGGTACCTCTGTTTCATCACCAGGAAGGCCATGGAAGGGTGGGAGGCCAGCAATTATTTCAGCAACCAGTTATATTCCTCCGGTGCCCTCCGACGCCCGATTTTCTTCACTTCAAAGCCAATGTTGAACAACCTTGGGCCATTTTCTTGAACTTTTAACCACATATTTGTGTTGTACACACATGGGAGGACACCAAAAGTTGGTGGTCGGCCAGTAATTCCATCTGACCCTTTGGAACCCTTCCCAAAAATGGCTTGTTCTCTCTCCTGTTTTACATTTGACAATTTTGAACCACAGGGTTGTGTTGAGGGCACATGGGAGGACACCTATCTGTGGTGGCCGGCCATTAAATCACCTTGACCTTTTTGACCCTTGGCCGGCCGGCCATGGGGGGTAGCCGGCCGGCCACCTGCAGCTCCAAAAACTGGCCGGCCTCTCTCCTCAGGGTGAGTACATTACAGCTGTATGTCTGTTTTTCCCCAAAAATATCTGTATCCGGGGGACAGCTTTTGGGGGAAAACTTGGTCCTTTTTCCCCCACTTTTTCCCTCCACTTTCTCCCTCTCCTTGGTCCATATAACTGGCCTCCAGCATTGGTCCAAGGGGTTGGAAGATTTTTTCCTTCAAGCTTGGTATACATATCTCCCCCCATCTCTCTCTTTCAAGCAAGAACAACCAAGTTCTACCACCTTTTCTTCATCACCACCTAGCATCACCACCACTACTCCATTTCCAACAGCTTGGGGAGCTTTCCAGCAGCTAGGAGCCATCACTTCTCAAGCCAAGAAGCATCCAAGGGTTGGTCTTCAAGGGTAAGCATCAATCCCCTCTTTTTGAGCTTAATCTTGTATCATTTATAAGCCATACATGCTTGATGTTTTGAGCTCCGCCCCTAACTGAAAGTGGCATTCTTTTGAGCCCTTTTTCACTTTTGTTTAAGGGCCTCTCACTGTTTGAGGTCCCCATCTTGCACTTGCTTCATTATCCCTCTTGTATGCCATAATCTTGCATAGTATTTTTGGCCTATGTGTGATCTGTTTTGGAGCATGATGTAAACTGTAGATAGGCTTATTTTGATCCCTTATTCAATGTTGAAGAAGGGCTCATCACTGTTTGGGACCTCCATGTGCCACTTGTCATTATACCCCTCTTTGGTCCCCATTTTTGCATGATTTATTAGCCTATTGTGCTTCTATTTTTGGGTGATTTTCAGAACTGAAAACAGTCTTATTTTGGCCTCCTCTTCATGATTCATTGAGGGTATTTCACTGTTTGAGACATCCTTTATATACTTTGTGTTATATCTCTCTTTTTGGCCATATTTTGCATGATATTTTTGGCTTGTGTGCATACTGTTTTGGGTCCGTCCATCAACTGTAAAATGCATTATTTTTGGCCCCTCTTCAATGTTGTTGAAGGGTCCCTTTGTGTTTAAGGCCAGCAACCTTCACTTGCTTGTTTGTCCACCTTTTGGCCCATTTCTTGCATGAGAGTTTAGCCATACCTGTGCTGGTTTTTGTGGTTTTCCATAAACTGTAAAAGATCATGTTTTGGGCCCTCTTCAACTTTGTTGAAGGGCCCTAATCTGTTTGGGGACAGAAGCTGTGAGTTGCTTCTTTGTCTCGCATTTAGGGCTATTTTTGCATGCTTGTTTTGCCCTATTTCTGTTTGCTGTTTGGCCATGCTTTGAACTGTAAAAGTGCTTATTTTGGCTCTGCCTTGCTTCTGTATTTTCATTCCATGTATCAATTATGCATGCTTTGTATAGCTGTAAGCCATATCATGTACCTAGTTTTGCATTTCGGGAGAAATTCCATGCATCGGGTGCCATTTCGCCTTATTTCGGGGCTGTTTTGCCCCTCATTTTGTTACTGATTTCTGCATGCCTGCATATCATATTCCATGTCTTTGCCATGTCTCATTAGAGTGGCATTTCGGTGCCTGAGGGTCGGTCCTCGGTTTGCGTGCACACGCACACGCATTTCGAGTCATCTTATTTTCATCTAATGGCCTCCTATGTGAGTGTGGCTGAAGCTCTCTCATGTTAGTATAAGCCCATTATTGCATTGCGTATGCCATTTCATCCATAGCATTGTGTATGCTCGGTTGTGTATTACCTCGTGCAGCGTATATGTCATTCCATAACATTGTGTATGTTAGGATTGTATCTCAGTTGCATTTCATGCATGTCATGCATATTGCATCGTGTTCGGGATAGGTGTTAGCCCAGACACGGGAAACGAGGCGCATTTCGTACTCCGAGTGACGGAACGTGTCTCAATTCCCCAGTCACCGACGCTCCGGATTATCCATGATGGAGTTAGGTTTTAGTTGTGTTTCCATGTGCATTCATCCTATATTGAATTGTGCAATTCGGCTTTTCGGCCATCATGCATCGATATGCGTGATTGGTGGCACGAGGATCGAGGCATGCATATATCTGTGAAAATACATTGCTATGCGCCTTTCCTGCTCTCTGTTGCAGCAAATCAAGAATCAGTGGTCTTCCTAGGCTTGGCAAGCATTTCAAGAATAGGTGCAAACAGAGGCTAATCGGGGCATCGTCATGGATTTCCGCGCAAAGGCAACCCGGGCATGCATCATTCATCATCCGGAATGGAATCAAGGCAGTCCCTGGCTTGCATGCCAGTTTATTTATTCTCTTAGTTAATTTGTTAATTAATTAGGAATTTGTACATTATTTGGACTGTAATATTTGGACTGTACTATCCTTTTATTCGGGACTGTAATTATTTATTTGGGACTGTATATTTATTCGGACCCTCTGCGCGAGGGCACAACTGTAATAAGTGTGCGTGTGTGTGATGTATGTCTTCGAACCTCACGTCTTTCTCCCTTTTATTTACCAGCTTATGATGGTTAGATTAGGGCATGTTTAAATTAGCATCCAGTATGACAACATGTTTGCATCATTCATCTGTTTTGCATGCACCGGGCTTGGCGCATCATACTAACTGCATTGTACTTTCAATTCCAAATTGAATACATGTTAGTTGTAGCATTACATATGCCATGTTTAGAATAGCCGAGCCTGCTATAGTTACATTTTTGCATGTGTTGCATTAGGCATTTCTGTATACTTAGGGTCATGCATGATTTCTAATGTAGTTTCTGTTTTGGCTTGGAATACTCGGTGAGTTTTATGCTTTAGCATCCTTGCATGCGTGTGAGTGACTGCCATGAATAGCATGCTTACCATGAGGCTATTTGCTTATGTGATATAACTGCCTGAATGCTTGTGGGTGAAGGTTGGGTTTGTTGGATTGGGACAATTCATCAAATGTTTGTTTTAAGCCCACTAGATAGTGGCAAAACCATCTTTTCTAAGCCCACCTGAGGGTGGCAAAATCTGCATTTTAAGCCTACTTGCGAGTAGCAAACCATCTTTCAAAAACAAACATGAAATGTTTTGTTCCAATTCAGGCGACTCAGTCTATACTTGTATGCTGTGCGCATCACATAGTAACCTAGGCTAATAACCGGAATAAGAACATACAATGTTTTTAAAAATAGATATCATGGTTAGTAGAGGCCGGTCTTTGACCAGGCGAGCGGGGGTGCTCACGAAGTGACCTTCC
Organism: Camellia sinensis; assembly: GCF_055761805.1. Classification (NCBI taxonomy): domain Eukaryota; kingdom Viridiplantae; phylum Streptophyta; class Magnoliopsida; order Ericales; family Theaceae; genus Camellia; species Camellia sinensis. The sequence goes on along the minus strand of NC_138969.1, from coordinate 113,761,342 downwards.
CCAATCGTACCCAAGTTCCCAAGCCGAGGCAACTTTGGTGATGACGGACACGTGGCCTTAGGCAAACGAGTCAGGGTTTCCTAAATTTTCCAAAATAAAATATTTAGGTGGCGACTCTGTATCTGGCAAAGCAGTCCATGTTTGGCACTTCTTTCAAAAATCTGTTTTCTCAAAATGATTTGCCGGATTTGGACTCTTTGGTTCAGATTTAGAACCGTGAAAAATTTTAGAGTCCTGAGCTGTAGTGTCCCCAAATGAACAGAACGGGAGCTCACCCTCCCGGGGCGTTCGGGGACGTCTATAGAAATGCCTAATGCAACACATGCAAAATGCAACTATAGCAGACTCGGCTATTCTAAACATGGCATATGAAATGCTACAGCTAACATGTATTCAATTTGGAATTGAAATACAAATGCAGTTAGTATGATGCGCGGAGCCCGGTGCATGCAAAACAGATGAATGATGCAAACATGCTGTCATACTGTATGCTAATTGAAACATGCCCTAATCTAACCATTATAAGCTGGTAAATAAAAAGGAGAAAGACGTGGGGTTGGAAGACATACAAGACACACACGCACACTTATTACAACATTGCCCTCGCACAGAGGGTCCGAATAAATATACAGTCCCGAATAAAAGAATAGTACAGTCCAAATAAATATTACAGTCCAAATATGTGCAAATTCCTAATTAATTAACAAATTAACTAAGAAAATAAATAAACTGGCATGCAAGCCAGGGACTGCCTTGATTCCATTCCGGATGATGAATGTTTGGGTTGTCTTGCGCGGAAATCCACTGGGATGCCCCAATTAGCCTCTGTTTTGCAGTTATTCTTGGAAAGCGCGCCAAGCTCCGGAAGGTTGCTAATTCTTAATTTGCTGCAACAGAGAGCAGGAAAGGGGCATAGCAATGTATTTTCACAAATGTATGCACGCTTCGATCCTCGTGCCACCAATCACGCATATCGATGCATGATGGCCGAGGAGTCGGTTTGCATGACTCAATATGGAATGAATGCACATGAAAACTCAACTAGAACCTAACTCCATCATGGATGATCCGGAGTGTCGGCGACTGGGAATTGAGACACGTTCCGTCACTCGGAGTACGAAACGTACCTCGTGCTCGGGCTAACTCCTATCCCAAGCACGATGCAATATGCATGACATGCATGAAATGCAACTAAGATACAATCCTAACATACACAATGTTATGGAATGGCATACACGCTGCACGAGGTAATATACAACCGAGCATACACAATGCTATGGATGAAATGGCATACACAATACAATAATGGGCTTACACCAACATGAGAGAGCCTCAGCCACACTCACATAGGAGGCCATCAGATGAAAACAAGACGACTCGAAATGCGTGCACGAGTGCACGCAAACCGAGGACCGACCCTCAGGCATCGAAATGCCACTCTAATGAGACATGGCAAAGACATGGAATATGATATGCAAACATGCAAAAATCAGTAGCAAAATGAGGGGGAAAACAACCCCGAAACAAGGCGAAATGACACCCGATGCATGGAATTTCTCCCGAAATGCAAAACTAGGTACATGAAATGGCTTACAGCTATACAAAGCATGCATAATTGGTACATGGAATGAAAAGAAAGAATCAAGGCAGCCCCAAAATAAGCATTTTTACAGTTCAAAGCATGGCCAAACAGTAAGCACAAGTGGGACTAAATTAACATACAAAAATGGCTCCGCAAGAGAGGCAATGAAGCAAGTGGTAGATACAAAGCCCAAACAGAAAATACTCTTCTACAACACTGAAGAGGGACCAAAAATATGACTACTTACAGTTCTGAAAAGAGCCCAAAAACAAACACAATTATGGCTGAGCTCTCATGCAAGAAATGGGCCAAAAGGTGGACAAAGAAGTAAGTGAAGGTTGCTGGCCTTAAAGACAAAGGGGCCCTTCAACAACATTGAATAGGGGCCAAAAATAATACATTTTACAGTTGATGGCCGGACCCAAAACAGTATGCAAATATGTTCAAAATGCTATGCAAAATGAGGCCAAAAAGAGAGATATAACACAAAGTATATAAAATATGCCTCAAACCATGAAAGACCCTTAATGAAACATGAAGAGGGGGTCAAAATAAGACTGTTTTCAGTTCTGAAAAGAGCCCAAAAACAGAAGTACAATAGGCTAGCAGATCATGCAAAAATGGAGCCAAAATAGAGATATAATGGCAAGTGATAAATGGAGGCCTCAAACAGCAATGAGCCCTTCAACAATGTTGAAGAAGGGCTCAAAATAAGAAACCTTTTAGTTCATGACAGAGCTCAAAACAATTTATACACAGGCCAAAAATATTACACAAGAAAATGGCTTATAAGAGGGATAATGAAGTAAGTTCACCAAGGAGGCCTCAAACAGTGAGAGGCCCTTAATGAAACATGAAAAATGGCTCAAAATAAGCTTAACTTCAGTTAGGGTTGGAGCCCAAAACAGCAAGAAAATATGACTTATGTATGATACAAGATATGGACCAAAAAGGGAGAAATGGAACTTACCCTTGAAGACAAGTCTTTAGCAACTCTTGGCTTGAGTTTGCAGCACTCCTAGGCCTTGAAGAACATCCTCCAGCTGCTGGAATGGAAGATGGAAGGGTGAGGCTTGGTGGTGTAGTGTAAAATGGTGTAGGGTTTGAAGGTTGGAAGCTTTGAAGTATGGAGAAAGAGAGAGACAAGGCAAGGGTTTGAGGCAAAATGTTCCAACCCTAAACCAGCAGCTGGAGCTGCTGATATATAAGCCAAGGAGGGGGAAAAAAAAGGGGGGAAAAAATGGAGGGAAAAATGAGTCAAGTTTCCCTCCAAAAGTGCCAAACCCTCGGACATGGGTGAAGTGTAAAAACAAATACATGGCTGGAATGCACTCACAGGGGCAAAAATGGCCGGCCAGTTTAAAAGGGGAAAAAAAGTCATCTACCAGGTAAGTGGCTGGCCGGCCAGAAAAAGTGGCCGGCCTGCTAGGTCAAAGGGGAAAAGTGGCCGGCCCCTAGGATGAAGCTCCAGAAGTTAGCTTTCCAATGGCGCAAACCTTGCATTAAAATTCCTCCTGTAACAAAAGTTATGCCCTTTTCCGTGAAGCTGCGCAGATTCGGTCCAACCGGACTTCAACCAACCACATCTCCCCCCCCCCCCGGACTTGGACTTGGGAGATTCTTGAGTGAAAAATGAAGCCCCGGAAGTAAGCTTTCCAATGGTGGTGGCCTCATATCTTAATTCCTCTTGTGCAAAGAGTTACGCCCGTTTCGGTGAAGCCGCGCAGATTTTTCTCCTTCCCGGATTCATGCTGAACCACTTTTGACCAAAAAGAAGTTGGCTTTTCAGCAAAATTTCTGGCCTCCCACCCTCATACAAGCTTTCTAATAGTGAAAATAAGGTCTCCACCAAAAATGAGCCCAAACCGATGCAAAACAAAGGTTCGGGGGCCGAAACGCGCAGTCTGGGGCCCCGAAAACTAACCGTTGGGCACCGGGAGTGGTATTCGACCACGAAGTTGGTCTCTCGGACCACAGTGTCCCTAAAAAGGGAGCAAATAGGATGCATGCCGGAAACCGGAGCAAACGGAGATGGTTAAGCGGTCCCGAACTGAGGCACACGGCTAACGGCTCCGAAAAACCGGAAACCGGACTCCAAACGGGCAAAATGGCCTACGACCACAAAACATAACCTACGGCCACTGAGAGATGATCTACGAGACCTCTCCCTCCCTTCAGTAAGAGGAAATAGAGAAAATAGAGCCTGGTTCGCAAACCGAGGCGAAGCACAAAAGAGCCCGGAAGTCCGGAGGCGCAGCCGAGACTCTGAAACTTCTGAACAAGCACAATATGCAATATCACCGAGTGCTCAACTGGTGACGTCTGAGTCTCAAGGTCGGTCAAAAATGGGGTGTCTACACCCCTGGTTTGAACGGCGGCTCGCAACGACTCGTGGCAACGGAAAGTTGCCCCTTGTTTGGATGGTGCCGCAGCAGTCCGCAGACAGTCTTCATTGGTGGTGGTCGAACTCTTGGACACAGAGATGATGAAGACGGTCATAACAGATATATGGACACAATCACCTTGGAAGGCGTTGGCGACTAGACTTTGGGATGAAGTCGAAACCATTGCATGGACCGAGACACTATGAAAGCGTTGGGGGCTGGACTTCATGATGAAGTTGCCTACGTATCCCAAACATGGGAATCAAGCCTTACGTAGTTCCGGTTAAGGTACACTCGGGTATTTTAACCTTCACTTTTCAGGCTCTAACTTTTGCCAAGGTGCCCAATGCGGGTTTTCGACCTTGCGAGCTTCTTTTTTATTTCCTTTTTTCTGTATCTTTTCATTCTCTTTTCCACATTTTTCTCTTTTCTTTTCTTTTTTGCTTCTTCTTTTTTGTATCTTTTTGCTCTTCTTTTTTGTATTTTTCTCTTGCTCTAACTTTTACCTGGGTCGCCCTTCCGGGTTTTCGGCCCAGCGATCCTCTCAAAGGGTAAAAGTATAACGAGTCCATGCCAAAAGGTTTTTGAAGTCGAAGCCTCTCTGTGTCTAAGAGAACAGCTGTTGCAATGATTTGCAGAAGAATCCATCATGGTTGCTCCACGAGCTTCTTTTGGTGAGATCTAATCCTTCTGGTTTGGCTTTGGTGCCTCCGGCTCGAGGGTTGCTTCTGATCCGGCCGAACAGTCCTTGCATGACGTTTGACCGTTGAACTTGCTGAACAGGTTCAAGGTTCGAAACGGACGAGTTGAATCTTGAGGCTGAGAGTGATCCTAGGCTGCACGATCTCAAGAGCGGTTCCACACAGGTCTTCACAGGGCCGTGTAAAACATTTATTTTTGAAAGTTTTTAAGAAAGCGACAAATCGCTTGCGCCGAAGATAGTGTGGAACCAATCTGGATCAAGCCAGGGTCCTTCCCAGTACTCACGTTGACAAGCATGATTTCATTCATTAAAAGGCTTAGCATGCTTCTCTTTCTCTTAAAATGATCAAAATTTTGCAAAACCCGAGGAATTCCTTCCTCTTTGTTTTTATCACCGCAATGTTCAAAAAGGGGTTTTTGAAAAACTAAGGTTAATGCAATGAGTTCGGCGCGCAGGAGAGTGGGCGAGATGTACTGTCAGCCCATTCAAATCCTCTGGCACTTATACTAAAGCAAGCACGAAAGTGAGATAGCAACAGCTATTTCATTCAGATTTGTTGGTGTAACTGGCCCCTCGGCAGAAACAGACTAAAAACAAAAACAGGTAATTACAAGACAAAACGGTGTTCGAGGCAACAATCTCAGAATCACCTGGTATTCTATACAAAAGGGGACTGACACGATACAACAAGACAGACCCTTAAGCAAAAAGACTGACTCAAGACAAAGAGACAGACTCAAAACAAAAGACTGACTCGATACCCAAGCCAGGATTTACAAAGCTAGCGTTCAACGATGCTCAAAATGCGTGCCAAACGCCACATCCAAAATATACCGAATGCCGCCCGCAGGTGGTTCACTTTACATACTTGCAGTATCTGTGTCCTTAAAATCCAATAACTGGGTGGTCACGGACTTAGCTGAGGTAGGCGGGAGGATAACCTCGTTGTCAATCAAATCTTGTACCTCATGACGGAGGCGGAAGCAATTTTCGGTAGCATGGCCTGTCTGCTGGTGGTACGTGCAGTACTGAGCAGCATCATGCGTGGCAGGGAGATTCTTCGGGAGAGGCCGAGGCTCCAAGGGTTTAAGGTGCCCCCTCTCGGCAAGGATCTGAAGTGCCTTTGATAGAGGCATGTAGAGAGCATGAAAGGTCCTGCGCCCTCAGGGCCGGTATTTTGAAGTCTGAGTGTTCTTACTAGCCGCACAAGCGAAAGGGTCGGTAGGCGCCACCCTGGCTTTCTGATCTTTCCCAGGTGCAGGGGCGGGAATAGGAGAAACTGTTCTGGCATGACGGGGCCCATCCCGATTTTCCGACTGACTTGAACTACCCTCAGGTGGAGTGGGGAAAGCATCCTCCATAGTTTTTGCCACAACTGCGGATATCCGTTGCTTGTTCACCCCCCCGACTTTCAAAGCCTCGACTGCCCACAGCAGTTGTTCGATGGGATCGACGTCTACCTTCGCTTTGTCTTTTCCTCTGGCCTCAGCCTGATCGAGGGTTTGGGTTGATGTCGATATGTCATTACCATAGCTGGTGGCCATCTCCGGTTGGCTAAGTTCAATCACAATGCGTCCCAACAGCGGGGGCTCCTGGGGTACAAAACTCCCGGCATATGGTGCGGCTGGAGGTGAAGCTGACATTCCGTAGGCGAGATCCGCCACAGACCTCTGGAGATCACCTATCATCCCCATTAGTTCAAAGGTGGTGGGCTCACGAGCCTGATACAACTGGGGGGCCCAAACCGGGTGCACAACAGGCGACCTGGGTGGATGTGGCATATCAATGTTGGTCTCACTTTGCAGAGCGATCCTTTGATCTAATGCAGTTGTCATAGCCACGAACTCTTCTGAATTCTGCGTCGTCATAAGTCCTGCCTCAGCAAAGGGGGAACGCTGGCTATTCTGTATCAACTCTCCGACCCTCTGAACTGAAAGGAAAAACAAACAGCATTTCAGCCCAAACAGATCAAACACGGGCGTAGCCGAACAGCTGCACTCTACTACTGATCATTGTTCCCCAGAATTACTGTTCCCAAAACTGAACCTGGTATCCGCGGATAGCTGATTCTTATAAACTGATATTGATCCCCCCAGATCTAATGCTCAATCTTGCAAACTGATATGTACTTTCCTGTAGAGATACATTCTAAGAGCACATAGCAAGTAAAGAGAGCCAAAACACCCCTATATTGAGGTAGGATTTCCCTCTCCTATTTTGTCAGGAGCTAGGGTTCCACTAGGCACGCAGCAGTTTCAAACAACCTATAAACGGGTAAGCAACCTGTCCTAGCTTGGAATGGTCACTATGGATCCGAATATGTACTAGGTCGAATGGTCAAGAAGGGTGCCCCGGTAAAACCGGGGTTTGTGTTCCCATGCTGTCAGAGCCCATAACCGGTTAGCCTTATGGTCATGCCTTGACAAGACAAGCCTCCAGCAAATCGTTTAGGAATGGCAGATGGCAAACACTGTGTCCTAGGCGCACCGATGCACATGCAATGCAAAGAGACACATGCAATGCACCGGTACTTAATCTTGAACCAAAGAGTCCAAATCCAGCAAATCGTTTTGAGAAATAGATTTTTTGAAAAGAAGTGCCAAACATGGACTGCTTTGCCAGATACAGAGTCGCCACCTAAATATTTTAAAATGGGAGAATTTAGGAAACCCTGACTCGTTGCCGAAGGCCACATGTCCGTCATCACCGGAGTTGTCTCGGCTCGGGAGCTAGGGTACGATTGAGGAAGGTCAGCTATGAGCACCCCCTCTCGCCCGATCCGAAGATCGGCCTCTACTAACCGTGATATCCGTTTTTGAAAACATTATGTGTTCTTATTCCGGTTATTAGCCTAGAATTACTATGTTATGCGCACAGCAAACAAGTATAGACTAGATTGCCTAATTTGGGAATAAGTATTGCATATCCGTTTGTTTTGAAAAAAAATGTTTTAGAATTTGCTACTCGCAAGTAGGCTAAAATACGGATTTCAACGAGTTTTTCCAACTCAAGCAACCCAACCTTCACCCACAGGCATTCAAACAATTTATCACGTAAGCATTTAGCCGCGTGGCAAGCATACTATCATGGCAACATTCACACGCATGCGAAATGCTAAAGCATAAATACTTACATCGTACTCCGCGCCAAAATAATAAACTAGTTAGCAAACATGCGTGATCCTAATTCATGTTTAAAAATGGCTAATGCATCGCATGCAAAAATGCAATTAGTGCAGGCTCGGCTAACCTAAACATGGCATGTGAAATGCGATCAATTGATGCACGTATTCAATTTGGAATTGAAGTACAAATGCAGTTAGCAAGATGTACTGAGCCCGGTGCATGCAAGACAAATGTATGGATGCACGCATGCATAGCATAAGGTATGCTAATTTAAAAAATGCCCTAGTCTACCATCATAAGCAGATAAATAAAAGGGAAGAAAGACGTGGGGACTGGAAGACATACACACACTTACGCACACTTAATACATAATTGTCCTCACTCGGAGGGACTGAATAAATATTACAAATTAATTAACTACGCAAGCTAATTAAATATTACAAATTGCCTAATCAGTTAACAAACTAATTTAAACTAGGAAAAGCAGTAAACCGCCTCGGGAGGAGAGCCAGATGCAGCGCATGCTCGGGTCCTGCTCGGAAGTGCACGGCCATGCATAGTCTGCCTCTGTTTTCCCTGCTCTGCCTCTCTGAAGACTGCCAAAGTCTCAAGGATGCTTCTCTGAATATTGGGAATCACCACCGGCTGAGTGGAATTACCACCGGCAGTGAATTGTGGTCACCGGCACAAAATGAATCCATCGGCTGGTGATTTACTGCCGGTCGGCAATGTATACTGCCAGTCGGCAAATAATGTCTGCAGAACCTGCAACTCACAGCAGCAGAGGACAGAACTTGCATGGCAATACAATTCAAGCAATGTATGCACCAATCATGTCCCTTATCATGTTTGTGACTCAAAAGGGCATGTGTCTCGATTCTCGGACCACCAATCACGCATTTCCATGCATGATGGCCAAAGTGACCAAGTATGCACATTTTGATGTTAAGTGTAGTGCAAACCAACAAACCAAAGGGGTCCAATCCCTATCACTAAATCAAGGGACAAGGTATGCATGTTCAATACAACCTAGGCATGTTAGCTAGGGATGCAACATGGCAATGCAAACAAGCAAGCAATGAACAAGCATACAAGCTAGTGGTCATGCAAGACACGGTGTAATCAAAGCATGCGAAGTGTAAGACATGTAACAACATGTAAAGATTGGACTTAAACACGATTTGGACAGCTCTAATTAGGCCCGAAACAGTGGCCAAAAGCTAAAGAAGATGGAACCAAACACACATACACGCATGCACATTTTAAGGCCTAAACGCTTAAGCATCGAAGGGCTACTTCTAAGCACATTTAAATGAGGCAATCATGGACATATGGCATGCAAGGTAAGCATTGAAAATCATGTTAGGATGGTGTCAAACCAAGCAAACAAAATAGACCAAGCATGCAATGAATGGCCCAAGTACTTGAACCAAGTCAAAGGGGCTTGAACCATGGCTAAGCCAACCAAGCCTCACAAGGCTAAGAGGACTTAAAATAGGTTCAAGACAGACCTAGACCATGCAAAGGGGGCCCCCTAGATGGCATCTAAGTGGCTCAAATTCAAAGCATGCACAAATGCCAAAACATGGGGTATGCAAGACAAGCTTTTAAAGCATTAAAGAGACACCCAAGGCAAGCATATAGGCATGCAAAGGGGACTGAAATGACATGGTGGATGGTTCCAAATCACCAAATCAATGCAAAAATGTCATGCTATACATTCACACGCTTAAGGCCAACAAGCCGGAATGCAAAGGGGCTATACTAAGCATGCCAAATCCGACCCAAACAACCTAGGACAGACCTAAAACATGGAAAAATGAGCACAAAACCTTCACAAGACTAAGCCTAAAACATGCTAGAGCAAAGGCTAACAACCTAAGGCATATTAAGGCAATAACAAGGCATTACATGGTAGGTATGCTAAGCATGTATGGTGTACCAAAACCAACACACAACAAGGTTATATCATGGCATAATAAGCGTGGAAAATAGCCAAGACATGATCAATACAAACTCTAACATGATGCTCCCTCAAGAGGCCAAAAATGGTCCATTTCAAGGACAACAAGGAGAGGGGGTGGCCCTCTCCTTCTTGGGACTTCAAGGCACCATCCTCACCTTTGAAATTCCTCAAGATTTCAGTGGTGAGGAGGCCCAAACACCAAAGTCCCGGAGCTTACACAAAATAGCACAAAATGAGGCCTTACAAGGCTTAAGAGGGGTCAAACAACCTCAAACAACAAAACACCCTATATGAACTATTTAGAGGGCCTAAAAACAGAACTTTTTTATGTTATACACTAAGCACAAAAACAGTCCAAAGATGGGTAAAAATACAATGCAAAAATGGGGAATAAAAGGACTAGTTTCTTACCCTTGAAGACCCCTTTAACAATGGTGCTCCAACAGCCCTCCTTGGCTTGAATCCAGCTCCAAAACACCAAAACCAGCCCCTTAGAACCTCAGTAGCCAAAGGAAGGTGAAACACTAGGTGTTTGTGTGCAATAGTAAGAACAAGTGCACCTAGAACACTCAAGAGAGGGAAAGAGAGATAGAATATGTATCAAACCCTAACCCTAAAACCAGAGGTCTCCTCTGTGTTTTCTATCTCTAAAATGTCTAAAATCTCTAACCCTAAGCAAGGGAGAGAAGGGCTCCTCTTATAGAGCCTCTTGTCTTGTAAAGCTTACAAGACAAGCTTCTAAAGAGGGAGATCCCTCCATACACGTGTATGGAGGGGAGCCAAATGCAAGACAGCTGTGATAAAATATCTGCAAAAGCAGATGCACAGTAGTCGGCCGGCCAAAGATGCCATTTTGGCAAAAGTGAGTGCCGACCGGCAATAAATAGTGCCGACTGGCAATATACATTGTCGGTGGCAGCAAAAACCAGCCGGTGGCCTCTGGCCATGGCCGGTGGTGTGTGGGGATGCCTCACAAGGCATTCCCTGCCCCTCCAAGGCAAAATGCAAGTGTTTGGTGCAAAACCAGACACTAAACGGTCGAATTCGGAGATCCTGAGGCAAGGCACGTAACCGAGACCCCCGGGAACTCCAAACGAACACAAACATGGATGATCACCGGGTGTTCAAACGGTGACGTCCAAGTCTTGAGGACGGTCAAAAATGGGGTGTCTACACAATGATAGTCAGAGGGGATGTACTTGAACAGGGGTTGGATGACTTGGCCAATCTAGAGGAGGACTTGGCCAATTTCCAGTTCTTTGAAGAATTAAACCTTGGAAATGTACAGATAGGATGGTGGGATCCAAGAAATTCCAATGCCAGTCATGGTTGGTCAAGTAGTGCCAAAGTGTCTGATGGAAAAACCGAGAGAAAAGTGAATGAACCAAAAATCAACATCGGAAACACTGAAGGCAGTAGTGAAAGAAACGGTTCTAGAGAGAAGGGAAAAGAACCAGAAAGCTAGCCTGAGTATAATCTGGGGATGATTTGAGTAGAGCCTGATAATTGCCTACGAGTGGGTGCTACTTCAAGCCTCCACGCCTAGACCAAGGAAAGTCTTCGGGCAAAGACAAAAAGATGAGAAAGAGAAAAAGAAAGAGCAAGACCTAGTTCTAAAATAGTTGAAAAATGATCCAGGCAAACATCTCCATCTAGGGGCATCTTATGGCTTCTTGAGAGCACCGACAAGCGATGTTGTCAGCCTTAAGCAAAGCTAAGCTATCAATTGACACACCTTCAAAATAGTTGGTGTCGCTAATCACCCCAAGAGAGACAGTCCCTACAATAACCTTTGCTGACAAAGAATTAGCACTAGAGGGATTAGAACACAACAAACCTTTATATATGTTGCTTGAATGTCGGAAGAAATGGGTCTCAATTGTTTTGCTTGATACTGGGTCGACTATCAATGTTTGTCCTTCACGCACTACTTATGTGATAGGGCTAAAGCTGGCAGATTTCACACCCACTACTCAATTGATCCAAGCTTATGATAATACTAGTTAGGAGGTTATGGGGACAGTTAAAGTGCAAATAACAATGGATCCATTTGAGCACGAAGCTGAATTTAATGTCATGGATGTTCCCGCAATATTCAACTTGCTATTGGAAGGGCCCTGGTTCTATCAGATAAAAGCTGTATCATCCACGATGCATCAACTGGTAAAATACCCATATGATAGAGGAATTGCTGCAGTCTTAAGAAATTCATCTATTCATCCTCCCCCAGAAGTCACTGTTGCTAGAAATACAACATGGAGAGGAGGATGTGTTCCTCTCAGGTTTTACATTAGCAGAGGCCCAGCTAGTTCAAACTATCATGGCAGAAGATGAACGTGTATACGTTAGTGCCCAATCCATCTACTTCATGAGTAAATTGGGTCACATTCCTAGGATGGGATTAGGACAAAGTGGTAGGAAAGGTATCGATAAAACTAGTGAAGTACCTCATAACCAGCATGCATTGAGGCTAGGTATGCACCTACAGAAGCTGATTGGAAAAGGAAGAGTGCACAGATCAAGCAGAGGATTAAGGCAAAGATAATTAGGCAATAGTTAGAATTGGTCCATAAGCCAATTCATTGAACCCTGAATGGGCATTTTGTCTAGGAAGGAGTTAATTTCCCTTTCTGTGGGTATCCTAACCCATGGATTGACTAAGAGGAAGAGAAGAGATATCCTGGGTTTGAAATCTTCTTTGATCATCAGCTCTCTGATAGTGATGAGGAATGGGTAGATCCTAGCATCGGCATTGGTCAAGACAGCAATGTCAATTATGAAAGCAGTACATAGGACGTCCTGGGTTTAATACTGGCTGATTTGCTAAAAGAGTCTAATGCTAGTGTTGAACCAATGAACTTGAGGGATATGACTATTTCTGTGATTGGGGAAGGACCACTTGTTGATTACTCAAGCTTCATCATGGATACAGTGAATGGATCGCAAGCAAATTGGCATGTTGAAAAAACTTTTATTGAGAGTTCTGAAGTGGTTATTGAGTCTGAGTCCGATGGGCTTGTGGGGTTGGAGTCAGATTCAAGTTTGTTTGAGATGTCAAAGTCTTCTTTTTCTTTTTCTTTTTCTTTGAGTCTTTTACAACTGTTGAGCCCCAGGTTCTAAATAAAGATTTTGTGATTTCTGCTTACTTCTCTATGCCTATAGTTCATAGCCTTGACCAGAATTTTTAGAATTTTGATGAAAATGAAGAGGAAGACATTTCTCGGGCTTTGAAAAATTTAATCAACTAGGAGGAATAAAGGCATGCTAAACCATTAATCGACGAAATTGTTTCAGTAAATGTGGGTACAGAGAAAGATCCTCGCTTAGTCCAAATTGGTTCCACTTTGTTTTCGGAGGAACGTGAGCAATTAGTTGCTTTATTAAAGGATTCAAAGATATTTTTGCATGGTCCTACGAAAATATGTCTAGAATTGATATCAAGATTGTACAACATAGGATCCATTTTAATCCTAAGGCCCGACTTGTCAAACAGAAACTTCGCAGAATTTGTCCGGATTGGGCATTGAAAATCAAAGAAGAGGTTAGTAAACAAATCAATGCCAAGGTTTTTCTTATATCAGAGTATCCGACTTGGTTAGCCAACATTGTGCTAGACTCAAAGAAAGATAGCAGAGATATGGTTCGTATTGACTTCCGGGATTTGAACAAGGCTAGTCTGAAGGATGACTTTCCATTGCCACATATCGATGAATTGGTAGACTTCATTGCATGGCATGCCTTACTATAATTCATAGACATTTTTTCAGGGTATAACTAGATCCTTATGGTTCCAGAGGACCAAAAAAAGACTATATTTACTACACCATGGGAGACATATTGTTACAAGGTCATGTTATTTGGTTTGAAAAATGACAAAGCCACTTATCAGAGAGCAACTACCACATTTTTGCATGACATGATCCATAAAAAAGTTGAGGTGTATGTAAATGACATGATTATCAAGTCCAAACATCAAGAAGGCCATTATACTACACTGAAGAAATTCTTTGAGAGAATCAGGGAATGCAGGCTGAGGCTGAATCCACAAAAATGCACCTTTGGGGTAATTGCGGGTAAGATTTTTGGAATTCTAATCACATAGCGGAGAATTGAAGTTGATCCATCTAAAATTAAGGCTATCTTAGAAATGTTGCCACCAATGACTGAAAAGGAGGCGCGGGCTTTCTTGGAAAAGTGGAATTCATAAGGAGGTTCATTTCCAAATTAACCTTGACCTGTGAACCACTATTTGGTCTTTTAAAGAAAGAAAAAAACTTCCAATGGGATGATCGGTGTCAGTTCACCTTTGAGCAAGTTAAGTAGTATTTGTAGAATTCGCCTATGTCATCTCCACCTGAGCCAGTAAAACCATTGATTCTGTATTTATTAGTGACTAAATTAGCCATGGGATCATGCTTGTGTAAAAGTCAGATGAGAAAGTAGAGAATGCCGTCTACTATTTAAGTAAGAAAATTCTTGAATATGAGAGCCGCTATTCTTCTTTGGAAAATGCTTGCTTAGCTTTGGTTTGGGCCACTAGGAAGTTGAGACATTACTTGTTAGCTTACTCAACAATTTTGGTTTCAAGATTAGACCCCATCGAATCTCTTTGAGAAACCAGTGCTTACCGATAGGCTAGTTCGTTTGTTGCTTTTGCTTTCTGAATTCGACGTCAAGTATGTGGCTTGCAAATCTGTTAAAGAAAGGGTTGTGGTAGAATTTTTGACTGATCACCCGATTGAAGGAGAAGAAAATATAGAATATTTATTTGTAGATGAGGAGATCATGCAGATGGAAGAAGACACTTGGAAGTTGTACTTTGATAGAGCATCCAATCAATTTGGCTATGGGATGGTGTATTGCTCATAGCACCAGATGATTCCCACATCTTTAGCTTTCAAACACTGATTCAGGGTATTCAACAACCAAGCAGAGTATGAGGCGTGCATTGGCGGACTGGAAGCAACCCTAGAACTACGGGCAATAAGATTGGATGCGATTGGGGATTCAAACTTGGTTGTCTTTTAAGCCAATAGAGATATGTTGATCCCAAGGTTCAAAAGACTAACATTTACACACTTGGTGAGAGAGAACAACTAATTTGCCTGTGCATTGGCAACCCTGGCCTCCTTGATAAATATGCCATTCGGGGTTAAGATGCAACCAATCTTGATAGAGCAAAGATATATGCTCGTATATGAAATGGTAGTTGCAACAGAAGAGGTTCAAGATGAAAACCCCTGGAACTTTGATATTTGGAACTTTTTGGAAAGCAGTACATACCGGTAAAGGGAAAATCCCAAGGACAAAAGGGAAATATGGCGTTTGGCTTCTCAGTTCATCATCTGCAGAGATAAGCTGTATAGAAGGGGACACCTAGAAATACACAAGTTGTGTGTAGAGGAAGAAAAGGCAAAGCATATCATGGAAGCCATCCATGGAGGAGAGTGTGGAGCCCATATGAATGGTATAATGTTGGCCAAAAAGATCCTTAGACAGGGATACTATTGGTTAACCATGGAGGGAGATTGCATCAACTTTGTTAGGAGATGCCACAAATGTCAAATCCATGCCAATTGTATGAATATCTCGCCATCAAAACTCTACAACATGACTTCGCCTTGGCCTTTCTCAATCTGGGGCGTAGATGTCATCGAAGCATTCACACCGAAGGGTTCAAATGGGCATCAACTTATCCTGGTTGCTATTGATTATTTTACCAAGTGGGTTGAAGCACAGTCATTTTCAGTGTTAAAAGCATCACACGTGGCCATATTCATCAGAAATAACATCATCTGTAGATATGGGGTGCCAAAAGAAGTAATCTCAAACAATGGCTCACACTTTAGAGGAGAAGTGGCAATGCTACTTGAGAAATATAATGTGGTTTTTCACAAGTCATCAACATACAAGCTACAAAGTAATGGAGCTATTAAAGCTGCAAATAAGAACATCAAGGCCATTCTATGTAAGACGGTGGAAACTTTTAGAGATTGGCCAGAAAAATTGCCTTTTGCACTTTGGAGATACATGACATCAATCTGAACGTCTACAGGGGCAACTCCTTACTCTTTAGTATACGAAATGGAGGCTGTTTTGCTAATTGAGATAGAAGTGCCTTCGATGAGGATTATGGCTAAATGTTAGATAGCATAAGCTAATTGGCAATATAACTAAGTTAATGAGCTGATGCTGTTTGATATGCGAAGATTGAAGGCATTATACCATGTTCAGGGGTATCAATGCAAGATTTCCAGGGCATTCAAAAAAAAGGTCAAATCTAGGAATTTGAGAGAGGGAGACTTAGTGTTGAAGGACAATTGAACTCATATCCACGACCCTAGGGGCAAGTTCAAACCCAATTGAATGAGTACGTACATCATCAAGTCAATCTAGTTAGGAAGAGTAGTCATTCTTATGGATTTGGATGGTTTTGAGTTCTCGCAACCATTCAACTTGGATAAGCTGAAGAAATATTATCCTTGAGAGGCTCATTAGGCCGAAAACCCATAAGGGTGACCCAGGAAAAAGTTAGAACATAAAATAAAATAAAAAATAAAAAATTAGAAAATGAAAAATAATTAATAAAAATGAAAAAAAATGAATAAAAGAAAAATGAAAAAAGCTCGCAAGGTCAGAAACCCGGAAGGGTAACTTTGGCAAAAGTTAGAGCACAAAAGGAGAGTGTTAATACCCGAGTGAACCTTAGCTTGGAACTACTTAAGGCCTGATTCCTATCTTTAGGATATGTAGGCAGCTTCATCTTGAAGTTCGGCCCTAATCATTTATCAACTCACTCATCTCATCCATGTTTGATTGGTGTATCTTTATTCGACTCGACTATCCTATCTATGTTTGATTGACTCATCCTGTTCGATTTAGTTGTCCTACTTCTCCTTCATGACATGTTCAGTTGCAACACAGATTTAGTTGTGCATCTCAAGGGTCGATTTCATGTTGGTCGGGTAGTGGTCATTGGCAAAAATAGATTTTGAGGACTTTCCGTAAAGTTAACTAATTTTCTCGACAACTATTCCATTTTTGCAAAAATCTAACCATTCATTGGACCTTAAAAAGGAAAATTTTCAGTGCTCACAGCTTGACTTACATGACTTCAAAAAGAGAGTAGAACAAGCATGCTAATCTAACTCTTATATTGATCAAAATCTTTTTAGCAGAAAACCAAAACAAAAAAGAAAAAGTCAAAGTGATGAACTAGGGGTACAATTGAGTCAAGTTTTTCATCATTTCTCCCCACTCTCGAGTCCTCGTCGCCTTAATTTGTCCTTTTTTTAAGTCGAGCACTCACTAAAAAATGCATAGTAGTTGTTTCCGACGATGTCCTTTGATTAGATGGTTGACTGAGCAGTCAATAGGTAATGTTTTGTTTTGTGTCCATTTTATTCCAGCAAGCGTAAATAGGTGCGTTTGGGATGATTTTTGCTTTGTTTTCTTTCATTGAGTTATATTTTACATTTTGGTCAGTTATAGGCGTAATATTTAATTCGGAACTCATTGAAATGCAACCATTCTCATTTTCAAAATTCAAAAAAAAGAGAAAAGGTTTTCATGCTCAAGTGCCATTCATGCCATTTGGATTTGCAAAACAAAACTCTTTCTATTAAATGTCAAGGATGAAACCTCAATCAAAGTTGTAAAAAAGAGAGTTGAAGCTATAAGTGCCCACTCCTAAGAAAAAATACAAAAAATGAAAAACAAATTGAAAAAAAAAAAGAGAATGCAAGCATTGTTCTCGATTTCTGGCGACTTGTGTTTCTGGTGGCAAAGGTTATAGGTTAACGCTTCACCACCCGCTTTCATTTTCAGTTCCCTCACTTCATCATTACTCTCGAGAAGCCCTTGACGACTCTACCTCAGCATTGACAGAGCTTCCAAAAGAGATTACTCCTCGTCGGCCGTCAAATGAAGAGCACCAAGGAGCTCTGAATTATGCCATAGAGGTCTCCTATTGTTTCAACTTTTTGCTTTACTTTTCCAAATTTGGAATCTCTTCTCAAGCATCCTTGTACATACGCTGGAGTAGGGAGAGTTATGCATTTAACCGATATACTTCACTTGTCCTACCCTACAACTGGCAGGATGAATTAGAGACCGTGGTTATGATCTTTACGCATGACTTCAATGTGTAATGGTTGGCATCGATATCAGACTGCACGACCATCAGTTGCTTGACTGACAGCACAGGAAAACTGAAAATAGGGGTTGGGACAGAGGCACTCTGTCAAGGCTTAGAGGAGTTGGTGTCAACAAATCTATCGGGGAATCATTAAGATCTAGGAAAAGAGTATGGTGGGAAGATTCCATATCAGAGGCGAGTAACAAAGAGTTTGTAAAGTAATGGCACAGGGGGATTTTATGGTTTTGCTCTCTATCCAGCTCTAACTCACAAGGCTCATTTAAGAAGAAGATGGAGGAAGAAGAAGCCAAATAGGGATTGCTAACGAAATCATTGAAAATCAAGGCCGGTTTAACTATTGTCGGTCAGGCACCGTGATTGTTGAAATCGTGTACCAAGCGTGACTGTTGAAGAAGACAAACAAGGGAGAGGGAGACAAGAACATGGGAGACATATGTATATATTGTGTATATATATGTATACCGTATGTATATATATATGTGTGTGTGTCCATATGTTTTTGTGTATATGTGTGTCTGTCTGTATATATATGTCTGTGTATGTATCCATATATGTATATGTATATATATATATGTATACTGGTGTATGTTGCATGTATAAAAAATAAGAAAGTGAAAAAGAAAAAATACAACATAATTTGAAAAAAGAAGAAAATAAAATGAAAAATAAATTTGTGCATCAATCAAACATAGTTAAAACCTTCCCCTTCTCCGTATGAAATATGGTTAGGTACGCCTGTTAGTTACACCACCTTTCCTCCTTTCGGGTGAAACACATTAGGATTTCGAGATTACCTAGTTAAAACCTTCACCCTTTCTGTATGAAATACGGTTAGGTACGCCTGTTGGCTACACAAACTTTCTTCATTTCGTACGAAATGTGTTAGGAAGTTTACTCGGTTAAAACCTTCCCCACTCTCCGTATGAAATATGGTTTGGTACGCTTGTTGGTTACACCATATTTCCTCCTTTCGTATGAAACGTGTAAGGAAGTTTACTTGGTTAAAACCTTCCCCCCTCTTCATATGAAATATGGTTAGGTATACCTGTTGATTACAACACATTTCCTCATTTCACATGAAACACATTAGGATTTCCAATTTACTTGGTTAAAACCTTCCCCCTCTCCGTATACGGTTAGGTATGCCTATTGGTTACACCACCTTTCCTCCTTTTACGTGAAACGCGTTAGGATTTTGAGATTACCTGGTTAAAACCATTCCTCTTTCCGTGTAAAATATAGTTAAGTACGCTTATTGGTTACTTTACTATTCCTTCTCTCGTGTGAGACACGTTTGGATTTTGAGTTCACTATTCCTCCTCTAGCGTGAGATGCATTTTGATTTTGAGCTCATTTTTTCTCCCCTCGCATGAGATACATTTGGATTTCGAGTTCAATATTTCTTCTCTTGCGTGAGATATATTTGGAGTTTGAGTTCACTATTCCTCCTCTCGCGTGAGACACGTTTGGATTTCGAGTTCACTATTCCTCCTCTCGCTTGAGACGCTTTTGCATCTCAAGTTCACTATTCTTCCTCTCGTGTGAGACACATTTGAATTTCAAGTTCACCTTTCCCCTCAATCATTTATGTTGTGGCACATTTGTATGCGATGTATTCTCTCTATTATTTGTATACGATGCGCCCCCTATGATGCTTCATATCATTTGCATGAGGCTTGCCTCTCATATCACCATCTTCATATTGTTATCATCATTCCATTGCATTGTATTGCATGACCATGAATTTCAAAACAACAGGCTACGCGAAACATGCATGTCCAACTTTTGAATTGAATTTTGAGCATATCATTTGTCTTGCCCTTAAACTGTGATGGTTTAATTCCTTGTAAAGGGATCAATAGGAAACCCTTGAGTTCAACCAATTGTATTTGCATCTTGTTTGTTTTCCCGAGTCTTATGGCCTTGTCAAAAGGGTCATCTTTAGGCTTTGACGTTCACTCATTTCATGAAATGACATATCGAGCTCTGTCAAAGAGGGGCAACTGTAGGCACCCCATTTTGAGCAGCCCTAAGACTTGGGTGGTTTCTTTTGATCACCCGATGATGAAAATAAGAATGTGTTTCCCAAAGAATCCTCAGTAAAAAGATGGAATTTGAGCTTTGTTCCCAATCCTAAGCCTGCTTTGGTCAAGTGTTTAAGCCCCTTCGGACAACCAGAGCAAAGCTGGATTGAATCGAAGCAAAACGACCTACTTTCTCCTTTGCTGGT
Organism: Camellia sinensis; assembly: GCF_055761805.1. Classification (NCBI taxonomy): domain Eukaryota; kingdom Viridiplantae; phylum Streptophyta; class Magnoliopsida; order Ericales; family Theaceae; genus Camellia; species Camellia sinensis. The sequence continues at coordinate 113,741,194 of NC_138969.1, read as the reverse complement.
CGACCACCCGGTCGAGTGTAGACTGATTATTTTGTCGACTCAGGTGGGGCACTTCACAACCCCATTTTGGACCCATTTTTGCACCAAATGTATGCATACTTAGCCTGTATTGCCTAGTTCTTGATCCATCGAGGGTAATGCTCCATATTTGTCTTCTATTAACTCCATTTGTGCTCCATTAGTTCCATTATCTTCCCTAAATGCTCCATTAGTTCTCCATTTTATCTTCCACCATTGCTCCACTTGCATTACCTATATAAGGAGAGCTCAAGTCTTGAATTTGGGGAGATGAATTCGAGAGAAGAAGTGTAGAGAGAATAATGAGTTTGAATTAAAGTTTGAGAAAGAAAAGAAAGTTTTGAAAACAAGAGTGTTGTCTTGCCAAAGTAGTGAAGTTGTCTTTGGCCTTCATATATCTCATCTTTCATTACAAAAACCTCCCAAGAAACACATTGAAACCAAGTCCTAGAGGTTTGATAAAAGAGAGATAGAGAGTAGTCTTTTCCAAGTTTAAGAACCAGGCAATCATTTCCTACACTTGTCTGAAGCCACTGGTATAGCTCAAATTCCAAGCTTTCGAATTGAGGATCAAGAACATAATTCACAACCTTGAGGGTGATCAAAAGGAAGTTTGGAAATCAAGAAATTCAATCTTTATTTAGAAGGCGAATTTTCAATTCTTTCATTTTTTTTGTATTTTCTATCTTATATTTGTTTTCTTGGTTTAATTTCATATTAGTTTTGTTGTAATTTAACTGGAAGTGGTTAGTTGAGCCACATACATATTCCTTGTTTGTTCTTTTCTCAGTGTTACAACAAGACATGTTTTGCTAGACCTAGTTGGCCGACTAGCTAACTTAGAACAAAGCAGTTGTCTTGCGCTGAGCATGATAGTTGATCCTCAAGACATATGAAGCTTCTATTTTGTTTTCATTTGAGTGTTTTGTGAGGCTTTTTTTTGTTGTTGTTGTAATATTTTCTTCCTCTCTTTCTCATTCGGTTTGTAATTATTTATTTAAAGTGTTGTAATAATTTCCCATCCCGCTTCTTTTTATCCTGTTCTTTTGCTTGCTTTTCTTATTTGTACATAAGCATCATATTTTGCTTCTTATTATATCCATGCTTTGCATCCATATTTTATGCATCTAAATTCGGCTAAGTTTGCATTTGTGGATTTAATCAATTCCTATGTGATTATGTGTGCTACCTCATGTTCTTATGATGATTCACATGTCATATATTAGAAGACGAATCTTTAGTTGCACCAGATAAGTGAATTGCATTAGGATTTTGTCTTGTAACTGTTCGCGGGACGTTGGTAAGTATGTAAGTTTTTCTGCTTTAGCGTCCCGCTCGTATGTGTTTTTCTTATTATGTTTAGCATCCTACCATGTGATTACTTGCTTACTTGATATAACTTTATGAATGTCAGTGGATGGAGGTTGTGTCGTGTAATTTGGAATGAAGTTGATTTTCATGTTTGGAAACTCAATTTCTTTGAGTTGTATATCTTCAAAACTCTTTCAAAATAAATGAAATCAGATAGTTCCAAAATGAATGGCATAGTCTTTACTTGTTTGCTTCACATAGTAAATTTTAGGATTTATTAAATATACAGAATATAAACATATAAAGTTAATAAAATTCATATCATGGTTTAGTAGAGGCAGATCTTTTGATCAGGTGAGCGGGGGTGCTCAATTAATGACCTTCCCCTCTCATACCTAAGGTTCTGAGCCAAGCATCCTTGGTTACAACGAGCAGTGGCCTTGGCAATAGTCACAGATTTTTTATTTTTCCCAAAATATTAGGTGGTGACTCTAAGATCTAGTGAAATAGTCCATTTCTGGGAAATGTTTTGTAATAAAATGGGTTTTCTATAAAAATTGCCAAATCTGGATTCTTATTTATGTTTCAAATTGCACTTGTAAGACTATCAAAGAATCGAGGGTCCGAGCTATTTAAACGAGCACGGTTACCCCCCAGGCAATGTTATAGTAAATCAAAATGAGGTGTCTACATAGGGTTTGACATCATTACCCAGTTATAAATTAAAATCTTGTGAATTTCCCTTTCGTTATTAGATGGTGAAAAGATGAAGTTTTGATAAAATGGACTCAATCTTTAAATTTGTTAATAGTTACTCAATTATTGATTTTGCTAATTGTAAACATATTTTATATTAGTTTACCTATTGTTAGTAATTGGGTCAAGTTTCGGACCCGGGTTTCGGCACTCATGGTGGCATCACCCATGACCCATGTACCTTATCAGTTTGAATTTCAAACCACATTCTCTTGGGGATAAGAGTGAATAACCCATAATCTCATCTCTTGGGGAGATAGAGTTGTGGGTGGTTACATCTCTTGCATTTATATATATTACGTAAAACCTATTATGGGTTTTTAACCAAATATCTTTTCAACAAAAGATTCTCTCTTTCTAGCTCTCTGCCATGGGAGAACAACCATGCCTTTGTACTATGAAGAGTGTGGGTAGTTCTCTTGTAGTTCTACCCTATTGCTGGGAATCGTTCGAAGACATCAATGGAGGCACATGATTCACCCACATGATCTACGGATTCTATTGAGCGTAAAAGGTATGCCCAAATCTGTCTATTTTCACTGTGTATTATTTATTATTTTTTCCTACATTGGTATCAGAGCCATTGTTGGGTGTTTTGTGCTATTTTTGCATAAATATATACACGTGTTTTATACATAAAAATTGATATTTTTTGAATCATCTCAAGATCATCCTAAATTTTACATATGTTGTGGTCCATACTACTTTAATCATATCTATAAAGTGTTTGCAAAAATCGAACGGTCAGATTTTGAGAAAAATAATGAGTTATATTTGATTTTCCTAACTTTGACTGCATGTTGTTTTTACATGCTTTGTTTTCATGTTATAAAAATGATATTTTTGGAATCTGCGTTTTGAGACCTTCAAAATGGTATATTATGGTCCTAATTCTGACTTACGGTTAAGGAGAAATCTCAAACCCTAAATTTGGGTGAGAGTTAAAGCCATGGAAGGCTTAATGAAGAAGATAAAGTGCAAAAATTTGCCTTATCACCCTCAACTGAGAGAGAGTGTTGAACATTCCCTCATTTAGAGTCATTGATTGAAAAAAACTGATTGGATTCCTCTTGAAAAATCGAGTCGAGTAGTGCCAAAATCAGCTCAAACGGAATCCGAGAGGTGGCGTGTGGGACTGACGCTCAAATAGTTGGCTTCATGTGACTCAAAGCACTAATTTGACTCACTAACGCGTTGACGTGCGCGACTAATGCATGCTGACATCATCAACATGTGTGGATTGACGCATGCTGGCATCATCGATAACATCACCTGCTGATGCAGGCGGGTTGTTTAGGCTCTGTTTTTTTTTTTGTTTTTTTGTTTTAGTTTTTAAACTATGTTAATTGCTTCTAAATTATTTGTTATAGTTTTGATTGGAGCATGGCTTATATCGTTAGGCTCGTAATTCATTTTTATACAATATGTTAAAGTTTCAGAATTTTGTGGAAAATAAAATATTTTTCATTAATGAATAATTTAATATTTTTATGTTAAATTGCTCTTGGGGAAGCATGACTTGGATTTTGGACTTGAACTTTTAAAATACACTACTATAATGATGTTTTATTTACTGGTAGTATTCTTATGTTTTTGCAATTTCTATAATATTTATTTTTGATTTTTTGTGTAGTTATTAATTACTTACAATTCTAGAAAATTTTAGAAAATTGCAGAAATTATAGAAATCTGTTATGGTATTATTTAAATACTATACACAATAAGTTAATCTCTTTTAAATGTTTACAACTTGTAATATGTTATTTTAAATAGAATGATTTATTTATATTGGTGAATTTTAATTCTATGATTAAATTAATCCAACATGTTTTTGTTTATGAATTCACGTTGAGACTCTATTATGTGGAATTAATATATATTATCACACTTTAGACATGCCATAGTTAGTGGGAGGTTATTCAGTTGAGAGAAATCTTTGAAAATTTACTATCGAAAACCAATATTTTGCATATGAATTAAATTAAATTTTAGATAATTGTGACTTGTGGTACAAGAGATGATTACCAGCATAACGGATTTTCAATCTTGCGACTTATGTAATATTGTCACTATTTGTTACCCAAATAGCAACCTTAGAGGGGGGCTAAATTGGGTTTCTAATAAATTGCTAAATTAAAAAATTAACCCAAATAATAAACAATTAACAATATGAAATAATAAAGATGAGTAATAAATTAAAATTTAATCCAAATGAGAAATAAATATGAAGCAATATAAATGAGACTAATAAAAATAACTTACGTGAAGGAAGGGAAGAGAGAGCAAATACAAAATTTATAGTGGTCCACCTCTCAAGATCCTCCTTGAGATTTCTTCACTATTCGTTAAATAGAAACTACACTCCTAGCTTTACAAGTGCTAGTCAACCTTAATAATTGATCAACCCCAATCACTCCAACTAACTAGTTGTGAATCCGGTACTAGTCACACTTAACACATGTAATTTTATCTAAAAAAATCACTCACAAAAAAATAACTCTCTTTTACAAGAAAAATGATGATGGATTGGAAACCCTTTTACAATAAAAGCTTAAACACTCAACAAATTTCTCTCAAAGAAATTATATAGCTCCATGAAAATGCATAACACAATGTTTTAAGAATTCTTGAATGTCACCCACAATTTGTTTTTACCACTTCTATGTCTTTTCTTTTCTCTACAAAGCTTCTTTTATAGCCATAGCAAAAACTAGCTGTTGCAAACAGATTCTAGGTAGGCTTCTCTTTCCTTCTATTTTTCTTTCATTTGAATTCATAAGCCTTTTGGACTTGCATCATTCTTGCCAAGAAACACTTTAAATCAATCAAAGGAAGAAAATAAATAAGAAAAGATATGGAAATGGTTTGAATTGTTTATATATATACATATTAAATTAAAGTATTCAAAAGATGCACAATAAGTTTAGTTATTTTTAAATTAGTGCAATCTATATCAAAACGATAAATTTTATTTTCATATTTTGTGTCAAATGATTGTAAAAAATGTATATTAAATAATTGCAGTTTATTTCATAATATTTTAGATATCATCAAAATCAAACATAGGATTAACAATCTCTCCCTTTTTGATGATGGTAATACATGTATGATTTTGACACAAAATTAAAATCAAAAAGCAGTTTCATTTATGAATTACAGTAACAAAGATATTTGGCAATTGAAGTATAAGCTTAATTCAAGTTCACATTTCTTCTCCCCCTTGGACATCATCAAAATAAATGGTTTGTGAGGGTGAGGAGTAAGAAAAAAATATTTAGAATAATGTGAAAATATAATTTTTTTTTGAAACAACTACCCTTCAGATCATGAATATTTTAGAAAACTTCTCCTCAAATCGTGGATATATTCAAAATATAAAGTTCAAAAAATTCACAATAGAAATGTTGGAGTCTATTTTTACATTAAAATCATCACTACTCCATATCAAACTTAATAATCTAAGATTTATAAATATGACTTACAATCCAAAATTTAAGAAATTGGATTAGACATTCCAAGTTCTTTTTTGATTAAACAAAATTGATTTCCATTTAGGGCTTTGTGAAAATGTCCGCCAATTGCTTGTCGATGTTTATAAATTCAAGCTCAATATCCCCCTTTTAAAACTTGATCTCGTACAAAATGATGTCTAATCTCAATGTGTTTAGCTCGAGAGTGTTCAATGTGTTTTGTCGGTGTTTAGTTTGAGAGTGTTCAATTGGATTCTTAGTCAAATTTATTACACTTGGGTTATCACATTTAATTGGAATATGATCATAATGCATATTAAAATCCTCCAATTGTTGTTTCATCCATAATATTTGAGCACAACAACTTCCAATTGCTATATATTCAGCTTCAGCAGTGGATAAAGCAACTCAGTTTTGCTTCTTACTAAACCAAGATACTAAAGCAAGTCCTAGAAATTGACAAGTTTCACTAGTGCTCTTTCGGTCTACTAAACTATCGGCATAGTCGGCATTTGAAATACCAATTAGTTCAAATGAGACACATTTAGGATAAAATAATCCCAAGTTTTGATTGCCGGTAAGATATCTAAAAATTCGTTTAACAGTAGATAAGTGTGATTCTTTTGCATTAGATTGAAATCTAGTCGACATGCATACACTAAACATTATATCCAGCCTACTTGTCGTAAGGTAGAGTAAGGATCCATCATACCTCAATATTTCTTGTCATCAACTGACTTACCATTTTCATCTTTGTCAAGCTTTGTTCACGGACTCATTGGAGTTCTGATTGGCTTTGTGTTTTCCAATCCATATTTTTTAAGTAGCTCTTTTGTGTATTTAGATTGGTTAATGAAAATCCCTTCCTTTGTTTGCTTGATTTGAAATCTGAGAAAATATTTTAAGTCACCCATCATACTCATTTCGAACTCACCTTGCATGCACTTAGTGAATTCCTTACTCAAATTTTTATTAGTAGCTCCAAATATAATATCATCTACATATATTTGTATAACAAGAAAATCATCATTTTGTGGTTTTAACAAAGTGTTGTGTCAATCTTTCCACTAGTAAAACCATTTTCAATCAAAAATTTGCTTAAGCGTTCATATTATGCACTTGGTGTAGACATCCCCGAACGTCCCGAGAAAATCCCGTTTTGTTCATTGGGCTCACTACAGTTCGAACTCAATGTCACGATTCTTAATCTGATCTCACAAAGTGCAATGCGAGATTGATAAATCACCAAAGTGTCCAAATCTAGCAAATCGTTTTGAAAAACTGATTTTTTAGAAAGAAGTGCCAAACACGGACTGCTTTTCCAGATACAGAGTCGCCACCTAAATATTTTATTATGGGGGGATTTAGGAAACCCTGACTCGTGCCTAAGGTCATGCAATGAGCACCCCCGCTCGCCCGATCAAAGATCGGCCTTTACTAACATGATATCTTGTTTTTGGAAACACATGTGCTCTTATTCTGGTTATTAACCTAGAATTACTATGTGATGCGCACAGAAAAACAAGTATAGACTAGATCGCCTAAATTGGAACAAAACATCTCATGTCCGTCTGTTTGAAAACAGTTTGAAGTTTGCTACTCGCAAGTAGGCTAAATCGAGGATTTCAATGAGTTGCTCCAATTTAAGCAATCCAACCTTCACCCACAGGCATTCAGGCAATTATATCACGTAAACAGTTAGCCTCATGGCAAGCATGCTATCATGGTAGTCACTCACACATATGCAAGGATGCTAAGGCATAAACACTTACTGAGTACTCCGAGCTAAGACAAAAGCTATGTTAGAAATCAATGCATGATCCTAACTATGTCAAGAATGCCTAATGCAACATATGCAAAATGCAACTAAGATAGGCTCGGCTATTCTAAAATGTCATGTGAGATGCAACTTGATACATGTATTCAAACAGGAATTGAAATACAATGCAGTTAGTATGATGCACCGAGCCCGGTGCATGCAAGACAGATGAATGGATGCAAACATGCGAGCATAAGGATGCTAATTGAAACATGCCCTAAAACTAACCATCGAAAGCTGGTAAATAAAAGGGAGAAAGAAATGGGGGTTAGAAGACATGCATGACACACACGCATACTTATTACAACAATTACCCTCTCGGAGGAGGGCCCGAATGAATAATACAGAACCAACTAGCTAATCTAAGAAAATCTAATTAAACAAGTTATTACACAACGAAATGAATAACAAGCTACAACTAATTATTACATAACACTAACTAGTTAACAAATCAACTAGATTAACAACTAAATAAGCATGCAAACTATGTGAAATGGGCTGCCTCAACTCTGCCTCAGATGATGAAGGGTGTATGCATGCTCGAATCGCCTTGCACGGAAATCCCTCGCGACGCCCCGACTTGCCTTTGTTTGCAATTGACCTCAGAACATTGCACAAAGCTCCAGAAGCCTGAAACTCCTCCCTGGGAATTTGTGGAAAGGCTGCCGACCAGCTATTGGCCTTGGAGACCACCTGCCGACCAGTTTTGTGGCGAAAAACCAGAAAATGTGGTCAGCCAGTCACAAAATCTGGTCGGCCGACCAGTTTCTGCCTCTGGTTTCTGGTTTTCTACAATAGAAGGCAAGATAGAGAAGTGGCAAAGTATTCGCAACACGTGTGCACGACCACTCTCCCCATCCTTGCATAAGCTCAAGAGAGAGTAGTTTTTGACCCTCAGGCAGTCAATCACGCATCTCGATGCATGATGGCCGAGGAGTCGAATTGCACGACTCAATGTGAAATGAATGCACATACAAGCACCTAAAGTCAACAACTCCGTCATGGGTAGTCAAGAGTGCCGGTGATCGGGAATCGAGGCACGTTTCATCACTTCAAGTATGAAACGTCCCTTATTCCCCGTGTTTGGACTAACCCTTATTCCAAACACAATGCAACAAACAAGGCATGCACCAATGCAACTCTAGCATGCAATCCTAATGCAATGCAACTAAGTCATGCAAACATGCAAGGGATAACATGCAAACATGCAACTAGCATACACAATGCTATGAACTAAGAATGGCATACTTAATGCACATGACACTTAGCATACGCAATGCACGTAGAAACTAACATGCACAATGAGATGAACAAGGCATGCATAATGCAATGATCAATCATGCGACAACATGGCATACTCAATGCTATGAACTACAATGGCATACTCAATGCAAAATGCTAAGAACATGGCATACTCAATGCAACGAACATGGCATATACGATGCAATGTAACCTCAGCATACACAATGCGAGATGTATGGCATACACAATGTGATGAAAATGGCATACATGATGCGAAATGGACTTAAACCAAAATGGATGGGCCTCAGCCACACCCAAATTAGTGGCCAAAGATGATGAAAACAAGGCCCTAAAACTCATGCAAACATGCCTAATGCAAAGGCCCCAAACCTAAGGCATAAAACACAACTTTTCAAACGCATTGAAAAGGATGAGATATGGAGTGCAAGGACACATGTTTCAACTCTGAAATGACATACAAAATGACTGCAAATGATGTAAACAACTCACACAATGCATGTTGAATGGCTCAAGCACCAAAACTAGTGAATTGTATTACACTATAGGCATGCAAGGCAATGATCAAATGGCCAAACCAACTCCAAACAATCCATATGCCGGCCAGAATAGGAGCAAAAGTGAACTAAGATGATGGCTTGAAAGGCACGAAAATGAAGCTCATGCAATGGCTCACAAATGGGGTATAATGATGCAACTCTCAAGCACATTGAAAGAGTGACAAACATGAGAATATGACAAAGAAATAAGCTCTGAAATAACATTCATCATAATGCCAAAACATGCAAATACCTCAAGTTAAGCATGCAAGGGACCTCAAAACTCAAAGGTAGGCAAGGCTATTGCACTACAAGCATGCATGGCAAGCATCATTCGACCAAGAGGCCTCAAAATAAAGCTAAGGCAGCCCAAAATATGAACAAAATCAGTTTGGATCAAGGCCAAAATATGCTAGAATGGAGGGCCAAAACAACATTCATTTCAAGCTAGTAAACATGATTTACACTACAAGCATATGAAGCATATGAGAGGCTACCAACCAGCCAAAAACAAAATCATGACATGCCAAAAGATGGCCAAAAACCCACTGAGACATGACCAATACGTGCAAGAATGAGGTGCTACTTTGATAAGCCATGAAAGAGATTATTCTACACATGTAAGAGGCAAACACAAGGTGACCAAACCAACCATAGACAGAGTCTAGGCAGGTCCTAACAGTCACCAAAAAGGGCCTGAACCGAGCATTGGAAGTATGAAAATATGTGCTCCTTTGAAAGGCCAAAAATGCAAACAAACAAGGCCAAAAGAGAGAGGGTCTCCCCTCTCTGATTTAAGCCCTCAAAACCACATGCCAACTACTGAAAATCTGCTGGATTTCAATGGCTAAAAGGCCAAGAAAAGATCAACACAAAGGTCTCAAGGCATGGCACAAAGCAAGGCTAAATAGAGCATGGAAGACGGTAGGTGACCCTGAACACCAAGAGAGCCTTAAACAAACATGAAAAACACTTAAATATGAAGCTTTTTTTTTAGTTGAAAACAAAGCTCAAATAAACATGCAAGTATGGCTAAGAGAGTGATCAAGACAAAGCTTAAAAAGAGGGAAAATGAGTTAACCTTGAAGCTCAGCAAAACCAGCAAGTTTTGGGACCAAAAACCAACTCTTCAACCTTTGAAAATACCCTCCAAGAATCTCAGATCAATGGTGGAGGTGTATGGTTAAGAGTTGAGGTGCTGAAGTGATGAACAACCCACTCTTTTGGTCTAAAATATAGAGATATAGAGGGAAGTGTATACTTGAGCCATAGGAAAATTTCAGAACCTAGTTCAAGGAGAGGGAGAGCCTCTCTTATAGTGATTTGAAGCTAAAGCTTCCTCAAGAAGCTAAAAGCTTGGATGCAAAACCTCCATACATGTGTATGGAGGATACAGTCTGTGCCTTCCAGCTGGCACAGTTGGCATTCACACAATCTGACAAAACAGGAGGAAACCAGCCGACCAAGAAAGGTGGTCGGCCGACTACTTCCCCTGGTCGGCCGACCAGGGCAAGTGGTCTCCCAGAAAAAAGTGGTTGGCCAAGGGTATTTGTGGTCTCCACACTGAAAGCAAGCCCAAGGTGTAGTGGGAGACCAGCAAATGTGGCCCAAAGATCAAGAAAACTAGTTTCCCAACAAGAAAAACCAGCAGGCAGGGAAAAGTGGTCTCCAAGGAGAAAAGGTGGTCTCCCACCCTTGTACCACCTTCCAAACAAGGAAAACAAGGTTCATGCCAAAAAAGAACCAACATGGATGCAAAACGGGAGTTCGGGAGGCAAAGTGCGCCGTCGGGTGCCTCGAAAACTGGTTGTTCAGCACCGAAAGTGGCGCGACCACAAAAGTGGTCTGCCGGGCCACAGTGTCCCTCTAGACAGAGGAAACATGGTTTGTTCCAAAAATCGTGCCAAACAGAGAATGTTCCTGAGCCGAGGCGCGCGGCCTTCGGCTCCGAGAATCGGAAACTAGTCTATAACCGAGAACAGTGGCCTACGACCTTGAAAAGTAGCCCACGACCACTGAGAGCTGGTCTACAACACCTCTCCCTACCTCCGGGAAGAGAAAACAAGACCTGGCCTGCGGACCGAGTCAAAGTACAAAAGGGTCTCGAGGTTCAGAGGTGAGGCTCTCAGCTAAGAACTCCGAAACCTTGAAACGAGCACAACATGCACCATCACTAAGCGCTCAGTCGATGACGTCTGAGTCTTACGGTCAGTCAAAAATGGGGTGTCTACAGTTGCCCCTCTTTGACAGAACTCGAAAGTCATAAGTGATGGGAGTGAATGTCAAAGCCCAGAGATGACCCATTTTTGACAAGGCCGAAGGCTTAGACAAACAGGCAAGATTATCAAAGAGATGCGCCCTCAGGTAGGGGCAGAATGCAAAAGACATGCACGAGGCCAAACATAACTTATGATAATGCAAAGAAAGCTGTAATGAAGCAAATATGCACAATAAATGCAACAATTTAAGCAAGCGAATATAGACCAAACTACATCACATGCAGAAAGGATGTAAGAGAACTGTACAACTCTCGCTATGTCTCACACGGAGAATACAATACCGTCCGGTTCGTCTGGTCATACCAGCTTCAAATGAACCGTACATACAATATCGTCTAGTTGCACCAGCCTCGAATGAACTGTACATACAATATCGTGTCTGCAAAAGAGAGAAACTTGACAGGTACAACATAGTCAGCAACATATGTTCAACACTATATCGAACGCGGATACGTATGACGCCGATGGAAAAGTGCATAGCAACGCAAGCGAAACATGCGTGACGACGTAAGTAAAGTATGGGTGCATGACAATACCAGTGGAACGTGCACAACAATGCAAGTGGTGTGCATAACAATGCAACTTCAAAAGCATGCTTGAAACAAAATGCTGAGTAAAGAAGTACGAGCCTTAAAGAGAGCAACTCAAACGTGACCTCCGATTTACCTCTCGGAGGGGTTGCAACGTACTCAAAAAGGATACACCTTTCTCTTGGCGTAACGATGAGCCACGCATCGAAGACTTGAATTGAAATTCCTGCGGAGACATTTCGCATCGAAAAGTGCACTTTTTTTGTACTTTCTCAAGGGCCGAGGACTCCAATCATCACCAAAATACACAGGGAGAACAAAGGGACCTTGGAGACCACCTAGGACCATGGCCGACCACCTAGAACCATGGCCGACCAGTTTTTGGCCCAAAGGTGGTCGGCCAGCCAGAAAAACTGGTCGGCCGACCAGTTTATGAAAATAGGGACAATTTTGTCCTTTCAGGTTCAGATCTTTAAGTTAACTTGTCCAAATCACTTTTGCTCACACCTCTAAGGCTGAAATTAGCTCTTCTTGTTCCCTAGACCATTTTCCCCCTCAGATCTGCGCTTCATACGCGTTTTCCAATGCCCCACGCGAAGTTGTTTCCCAAAAACTTTCGATTTTCTTCACTTTGAACCGATTAAAATTTGATTTCAGAGCTTCTTTCTCCATTTTCACCACTTGAGGTATGTTTGTCTCAAGGTTTGGCACACTTTCTCGAGAGTTGACTTTTGTTGACTTTTTCCTTTCCCGAGAGTTGATTTTTGTTGACATTTTGCAATTTTGGCTCATTTCGCTCATTTTTTGCAGATTTCTTCGGATGGCGGATCACTTTCATCACGGCGGAGGTCCTCCACATGTCGGGGACGAGCCAGACATCATGTCATTGCCTCCGAGGATTTGCCCTTTTGACCTTGAGAGGTACGACCCTCCAGAGCATATCTTACCTCCTGCCACCTTCCATCGCTTAACTGACTTTGAGCGACGAGCACCTGTGGACCTACTGCTACGGGAACCAGAGTCTCATCTGTCCTACCAGGCGCGAGAGGTACGTACCTTAGTTCCACATTCTCTGCAATGTATTCTGCATTTCCTGCACATTTCATGCTTTCGCCATGTATTTTATCTGTTCGTTCTGAACACCTTCACACACCACTCGGTCTATTTGGCACACCGCTCATATGTAGAAATACTCTGGTTATTTTAGCACGCGGCTCACAACACAGTATTCTGTCCATTTGGCACGCAGCTCACAACATAAAACTTTGTTAGTTTGGCACGCAGCTTACTCTGAACACGCGGCTCATTATGACCACACAGTTTGTCTCAGGCATACAGCACATTCTCGGGCACACAGCTTGTTTTTCGGGCACACAACTCATTTTTCGAGCGCACAGCTCGTTCTTCAGGCACACAACTCGTTCTTCTGGCACACAGCTCATTCTTCGAGCACGTAGCTCATTTTTCTGGCACACAGCTCATTCTTTGGGCACGCAGCTCATTTTTCTAGTACACAGCTCGTTCTTTGGGCACACAGCTCGTTCTTCTGGCACACAGCTCATACTGAACACGTGGTCTATAACAAAGTGTCTGATTTGATTTGCACACGGCTCATACTAAACACGCAGCCCATAACACAGTATCTGATTTGATTTGCACACAACTCATATTAAACACGCAGTCCCTAACGCAGTATCTGATTTGATTTGCACACAGTTCGTACTAAACATGCAGTCCCTAACACAGTATTTGATTTGATTTGCACACAGCTCATACTAAACATGCAGTCCATAACACAGTATCTGATTTGATTTGCACACAACTCATACTGAACACGCAGTTCCTAACACAATATCTGATTTGATTTGCACACAACTCATACTGAACACGCAGTCCCTAACACAGTATCTGATTTGATTTACACACAACTCATACTGAACACGTAGTCCGTAACACAGTATCTGATTTGATTTGCACACAGCTCATACATTTCAATGTGAAATTGAATACATCTGTTCATTCTGAATGCAGGTTTCTTCCCGTTCCACACGGGGTTATGGATCGATCTTTGCTAGGGAGTGGTATATGGAGCTCCCAGATAACGTTCGCCATATTGTGGACAAGGTGGGATTTGGACCTTTCTATGCGGGGTTATCATGTTACCCGGCGAGTAGGAGCCTTATGGGGGCACTCGTAGAGAGGTGGTGGGGCACCACCAACTCGTTCCACTTTTCAGCTACTGGGGACATAACGATGACCCCATTTGGCTTCGCCATACTACTGGCCTTGACGTAGCCGGTCGACCGGTCTCCTATGATGCAGATATGGGCGAGTGGGAGGTGGCTTAGATTTATCTACTGGGAGTCCGCCCGCCGATCGACAGATCATCGGGTAGAGTCAGGTACACCTGGTTTCCCATGCAGTACAGGGGGACTTCAGCCAAGACTGTCGAGGAGATAGAGCAGTATGCTCGGGGGTTTTTGATGTTCCATCTCAGGACCACTGGTTTTTGATGTTCCATCTCAGTGCTTTGGTAGACCTATCACAAGTCAGCCAGTATGATTGAGGTGGCGCCGGCCTCGCTACCTTTTGTTGTTATATGAGCGCGACCTCCCGCGGGCGGGGGAACATAGTCGGTGGCTACTGGAGAGCCTGGGAGGTACTTTCTGCCCTCTTGATTTACATTTCTGCTTTTCATTATTTGTAGACTGCACACACGACACACTTTACATTCTGTACTTTGTACTCCGCTCTCAGCATTCTGCATTCTCTGTACATTCTATATTCACATTCTGCGCTCAGCATTCTGTAGTTTCTATACATTTTGTATTCATACCCTGCACTCAGCATTCTGTATTTTCTATACATTCTGTATTCTGACAGCTACTGTCCCGTTTTTTTTTCCATAGCTATGGGTTTATGCATACTTCTCGATGCTAGCCCCAGAGCTTGAGGTGGAGGTTCCTCTTGTGATCTCCTATTCTCGTAGATTCGAGTGTTTGTGCCGGCCGAGGACTCGGGAGACTCTGCCCTATCTCTGACAGATCTTCGACACTGTATGGCCGACGAAGGTAATCCAAAACTTTCAGTTCGTAATGTTTTTAGCTTTGGTTCATCTTGCATATTTATGACATCTAATCAGTTGATGCATTTGTTATCCGCAGATCACCTGGCAGCCATGGGCACCCTTGTTAGGAGATGCTCGGTTCTGGTTCTCTAGGGCGTGGGCCGCTTCTCGATACAGGGTTTTATTTAAGGGGCCAGCTGGCAGGGCCTGGTTTTTGGGGGATCGTTTCTTGCGTCAGATGATGGGCAACCCTGTTCAGGATATCCCCCCAGCACCACCAGAGGACATGCGGTCCACTGAGAGTCTCGCTCCCCGAGAGGTCGAGGAGCTCATGTTGGGTACTGACGCAGTTCTGCTTTTGGAGGAGGGAGAGTACGCGACCTACCACCATACGCACTTGATGCCTCCACTGTCAGGTATCCGTACTCCCACTCATTCTCGAGTCGAGTCTGGGTCACAGATACCCCTTCGACTAGCAGGGCCGACACACCGAGAGGTGGGGCTGGACTGATTCCCCTGACTTACCATCACGCTGGATGGCCAGATCTCTCGACTGAGCTAACAGGCTGGTGGTATGGGACGTCTTACTCGATTCCCTTGGAGCCTCTATTGCCTGATCATTGATATGTCAGTGACCCTGACTCGCCACTGGTATGCTTTAGAGTTTTGATGTAATATTTAGCTATTTAGACATTCATTCATTCACTGATGACTTGAGCTTTGTAGAGGGCTGGATGCTTCTACAGTTCGGACTCGTTTGTCACGGTTCTTAATTTGATCTTGCAATGTGCAATGCAAGACTGATAAATCACCAAAGAGTCCAAATTCGGCATATTGTTTTGGAAAACAGATTTTTAAGAAAGAAGTGCCAAACATGGACTGCTTTTCCAGATACAGAGTCACCACCTAAATATTTTATTTTGGGAAATTTAGGAAACCCTGACTCGTTGCCTAAGGCCACGTGTCCGTCATCACCAAAGTTGCCTCGGCTCGGGAACTTGGGTACGATTGGGGAAGGTCATCTATGAGCACCCCCACTCGCCCGATCCGAAGATCGGCCTGTACTAAGCATGATATCGAGTTTTTGAAAACACATGCGTTCTTATTCTGGTTAATTAGCTAATCTTTACTACGTGACGGGCACAACAAAACAAGTATAGACTAGATCGCCTAATTTGGAACAAAGCATCGCATACCCGTTTGTTTGAAAACGGTTTTGAAGTTTGCTACTTGCAAGTAGGCTAAAACACAGATTTCAATGAATTGCCCCAATTTAAACAATCCACCCTCCACCCACAGGCATTCAAGCAGTTATATCACATAAGCAAATAGCCTCATGGCAAGCATGCTATCATGGCAACATTTATACGCATGCAGTATGCTAAAGCATAAATGCTTACCTAGTACTCCGAGCCAAAACAATAGCTAGTTAGTAATCACATGCATGATCCTAGCTCATGTTAAGATGGCTAATGCAACACATGCAAAATGCAACTAGAAATAAGCTCGGCTATTCTAAGATGGCATGTGAAATGCAACAATCGATACATGTATTCAACTTGCTATTGAAAAACAATGCAGTTTGTATGATGCGCCGAGCCCGATGCATGCAAGACAGATGAATGATGCAAACATGTGAGCATAAGGATGCTAATTGAAACATGACCTAAAACTAACCATGGAAAGCAGGTAAGTAAAAGGGAAAAAGACGTGGGGTTGGAAGACATTCACACACTCACGCACACTTATTACAAAATTCGCCCTCTTAACGGAGGGTCCGAAAGAATAATACAAATGAAATAATTAACTAACTAACAAGCTAATTAATTATTACACAACCCTTAACTAATTAAACAAATTAATAAGGCTACAAAAAATAGTAAAGCGGCCTCGATAAGAGGGACAAATGCACGCTCGATCAGCTTCGCTTGGAAATCCGTTGCCATGCCTCATGTTGCTTCTGTTTGCACTATTTTGCACCTCTGAAAACTGTGGAAAGTCCTGTGGTGCTCTAGAAGCACTTCATGGACATGCTAAGAGTCCATCGGCCAAAGGGAAGGTGTCATCGACCATTTGTGAAGTCATCGGCCAAACACTTTTAGCCGATCGGCACACCAGATAGCCGATCAGCTATCTTTTCCTGTAAAATGTTGTTTTGCTGCAGCAGAGGACAAACGGAGGTATGGCAATACATTTGCAAGACTATTTATGCACAGCCACCCTCCATATCATGTCATGAGTTCAAGGAGTATGGTTCTCGACCCTCGGACCACTAATCACGCATTTCAATGCATGATGGTCAAAGGAGCCGAATGTGCAATTAATATCAAATGAAATGCAAACCAAAACACATAAGGGGGCCCCAACCTCTATCATGCTTGATCAAGGGGCAAGGGATGCATGCACAATGCTATGCAACCTAAGCATGCAAGCAAACTAATGTAACATGAGCATGCAAACAAAAATGCTATACATGGCAATTAGCATATAGCAATATGCAAAGGCAAGCACGCAAACAAGCATGTAACTTAACAAGCACGCAAACATGCAAGGTGTGTGACAACATTCAAGCATGTAACAACATGTGAGGCAAACACGTAACAACATGTTAAGCAACTTAAAAAAGAGAATGCATGTTAAATGCATTACAACTTAAGCATGCAACAACATGTCATGGACCAAGTATACAATAAGGCACAATTGAACTAGCATACTACAACATGCAATTTACCAAATATGCAACAAGCATGTGACAACATGCAAGGCAAGCATGCAACAACATGTGGGGATGGTCTTAAACCAAAATGGACAGCTCACAAATAGGTCCAAATCAGTGGCCAAGAAACAATGGAAATGAGGACAAATGCACATACAAACATGCATGCCAATTGGCCTAAAGACTAAGGCATAAAAGGGCAACTTTTAAGCACACTTAAAAGGAGTGAAAAGCATGCAAATGTGACAACATTACATGCTCTAAAATGATGCTAGGAGTGATGCCAAATCACATAAACGAGTCAAGCATGGCATGCCTAAGGCTTAAGGCCAAAGACTAGTCAAGGGACTTGAACCAAAGCTACACAAAACAAAGAGCATATAGCAAGCATAACCCAAAATAGTCCTAAATCATGGCAAAGTGAGCCTAGAACAAGCAATGACCGAAGCCGAAACAGGCTAAAACAAAGGGGCAAAACATGAGGCATCCTAAAGGTCTAAGCATAAAGGCATGCACAATAGTCCATTCTTGAAACACAAAACAACAACTCTTCAAAGCAATGAAAGAGTGACAAATGCAAGTGTATGACCATGAAATATGCACTGATATATCATATGGAATGATGCCAAATCATAAGAATAGTCCCAGCAATGCATACTAATGACTTGGACATTCCAAGCCAACAAGCTAGGCTGAACCATGGCTATACAAAACAATGCAAGCATGACAAAACAACACCAAACAGACCTTAAGCATGGTAAAACAAGGCTAAAATCTTCTTTGGGTCAAGCCAAAATCATGCTAAAAACAAGGCTCAAAGCACAAAGCATGTTAGGGCAATTTCATGGAAATGCACTACAAGTGCATGGTGTATGTAAGGGGCTATTAAACCAAGTTTAGACAGAGTTATGACATGATAAAAAAACCCCAAAAATCCACTGAAATGAGGTCAACATGAGCTAGAAGGACATGCTCAAACATAAAGCATATAGGACTAGATTGCAAGATTTACACTATGAGTGTATAAACCAAGCATGGGATGACCAAGATAGGCAAAAACAGTGGTATATGACAGAAAAATAACCACAAATACCAGCTAAGACATGGCCAACATGAACTTAACAAAGGTGCTCACATGTGAGGCAAATATGACAAGTATTGAAGACAACAAGGAGAGGGGATGGCCCTCTCCTTCTTAGGATCTCAAAACACCATCCCCACCACTAAAATGATTTCAGTGGTGAGAAGGCCAATACAAGATGGTCCCGGAGCTCACAAAAAGGGCACAAAAAAAGAGGCCAAACAAGGCCTAAGAGGGGGTAAACAACCCAAAACACCAAAGTGATCTTAAACAAAGATCAAAAGTATGCAAAATCAGAACTTTTATCAATTTATAGCTAAGCTTAAAACAATAAGCAAGATAGGCTAAAAGCTTGTGCAAGAATGGGGAATAACGAGGATAGTTTCTCACTCTTGAAGAACCTCTTCAAGAACACCACTCCAGCAAGTTTTCTGAGTTCAAACTAATCGAAGAACCCTAAAATCAGCCTCAAGGGACCTCAGCTCCATGGGGATGGTGTAACACTAGGTGTCTTTGTGCAAAACTAAGAACAAAAACCCCTTTAGGGCACAAAACACACACATAAATGTAAAGAGAGGGAACTATAGAGATAGATAGATACAAAATCCTCTAACCTAAATCCCAGCACCACTGGAACGGAAGGGGAGGCTTCCCTCTTATAGGAATTCAATTCCTAGGCTTCTTGAAGAAGCTAACACAAGGGAGCAAATCCCTCCACACATGTGTATGGAGGGGGGAAATAATGGATGCCAAAATATCTGCATAAAGCAGATGAACAGGGTTTGGCTAGCAAAAATGGCCGACTGACCAACACAATGGCCGGTCGACCAAATACAGTGCCAACCGGCCAACACTCTTGGCCGGTGGCAAGAAAAAGGAGCCGATGGCCTCATGCTGTGGTTGGGGGGGTGTAGGGATGGCCAACAAGCCACCCTCTTCCCTTAGAAGCAAAAACACAAGTGTTTGGTCCATGGCCAAGCACAGAACAGATAAGTTGAGAGATCTGGAGGCAAGGCGCGTAGCCGAGACCTTTGAGAACTCAAAAGGAACACGAGCATGGATGATCATCGAGTGTTCAAACGATGACGTCCAAGTCTTGAGAACGGTCAAAAATGGGGTGTCTACAAGCTTGTATCTGCAGCCTCCCAGAGAGTATTGTGATGGGTTACTCGGAGTGGTGGCCTCACTTAAGAGTATGGTTTTGTGGAGAGAGACGCAGCTGTTCATCGCCGGTGTTTCGGTACTTTTTCAATTTTCTTGCATTTATCATACTTCTGATGACATGATGAATTTGACTATTTCACTGCATTAGTCGACTGAATGTGTAGAGCACATCAGACACACACCACATTCATATACTGTATCTGCATGCACCCACTTTATGTAGCTTTCTTGTTTCTGCATCTGATATATATATTGGCAAATGTATTCAAATTGCCCTCTTTTTTTTTTCCAGATGCCACCGCTACAGGCTGGGTCATCCAGGCCTTCTC
Source organism: Camellia sinensis (assembly GCF_055761805.1). Classification (NCBI taxonomy): domain Eukaryota; kingdom Viridiplantae; phylum Streptophyta; class Magnoliopsida; order Ericales; family Theaceae; genus Camellia; species Camellia sinensis. The sequence goes on along the minus strand of NC_138969.1, from coordinate 113,720,855 downwards.
GAGGAGCTGGGAGAGGGGACTTGACTCGCAGCTGAGGTAGGCATAAAGCACCTATCAGAGACGACGAGGGGTCTAGCGAAGAAGAGGAGTCTGTGCATCCTCAGTCGGAGACATCTGCAGGTAGAGAGGATGATTCTGGTTCCGGTTCTGAGAGTGGAGGTGGTGCCGAGGAGGATTCTAAGGACGGCAGCTCCAATTCAGATGGTGGTGCTGGTACGGATGGTGCAGAAGCTGCTCAGCCGAAGGGGGTGAAGAGAGCCTCCCGATCTTGAGCCCGATAGCATTGATGCAGATGTTCCTGCTTTATTTTCCTTTTTACTTGTAGTTGTAGCATATTGTACAGTGTTAGGCAGTTTCATTTTCTTTAAAACTTGTACCCTTGTTGTAAAATGTTGTAAAATGTTGTAAAAAAAGAACTATGATGGAATGAAACAACTTTTTGTTCAAAAAGTGTTGTATTTTGTGTTCTTAGCATCACATCGCATCACTTTGCACAAAAATGAGATTGAATGGAAATTGAGCATTGTACATTGCCAAATCAGGTAGTGAACTGACGCAACAAACTAAACAACTTAACTTACTAAGAAACAACAAAACCTTAGCAAGTTTACAACTCGATAAGCAAATCTCGACAATGTTGATAAACAAAGAGCAACAATTCGATGAACAAAACTCGACAACTCGATAAAACTTAACAACTCGATAAACTTAACAACTCGAAAAGCAAAACTTGATAACTCGATAAGCAAAACTTAACAACAACTCGATAAGAAAATGCATTTCGGACAAATCGGGCGACGGAATGCATCCGAAACAGAGGGAAATGCAGACCTTCAGTACTTCTAACACATGGAAAGGCTAGGAGCTCCTTTCTAGAGACTAGGAAAGACCAAAAACCAGTTTTCCTCCATGACCGACCACTAAAAATGGCTGGCCGACCAATTTTTTTCCCTGAAGACCAGTTATGTGGTTGGCCGACCAGAAAAACTGGCTGGCCGACCAGAAAAAGTGGTCGGCCGACCAGTTGGCTTGGCGACCTCCAGATTTTTGACTCGTGTCTTCCAAACATTGCCTTATCCTCCATAAAGGTTCCAGCTTCGTGGTTCTCCTATTCCATCTCAGTTTTACATCAAAATGGAGGCATTTCTCATCCAAAATCTCACAGCTTGGATTGCTACCTTGGGCAGCTCGGAAAAGTTGAACTTCCGGGGCTTCGGCATAAATGCACTATTCACGTTGAGTCGCACTCCACTGCATCTTCCATTTCTCCACGCGGCGGAAAGGTTTTGGAATCCGGTAACACATGTCTTTAGCTTTGGTGGGCAAGAGGTGTGTCCTAGCATCGAAGATTTCCAAGCTTTGATGGAATCCGAACGTGACGAAGAAATCTTGCCCCAGCTTCGCTTCGGCCACGCTCAAGCCCTAGGACGAATGTGTGGGTTCACTATGCACGATGCTCGATCTTCGATCTGCGACTGAGAATTGAACATCCTCAGCCTGATTCATCGCTTTTCTGATGCTGGTGACCGCGGTGATCACTACTGGCAAGGTTTTTGGCGTCATGCCCTTTGTTTGTGCATGCTATCTCACTTTTTGCTTGCCCCAGGCTTCAGCGGGTCTAGCATTCGTCTGATCGAAGTTGCCCAAGGCTTGAATGAGGGCAAGAGCTGCATTGCCATGACATTGGCCGAGACATTGATGGGCTTGGATGCTTTCCATTGCCGAGAAACGACTAGATTTGCGGGGAGTCCACTACTGCTGCAGGTAATGTTCCCACCCTATCTCACATATATTGCTCACATCACTCGGCCCTCAGGCTCGGTTTTTCTCACAAAACCCTTTTCTCACTTTTCTCTCCATGTACACCTCTCTATTCTTTATTCTCTCATTTTTCATCCCTCCCCAGGTGTGGTTGATGGACAAATTACAGGTTGTGGACTCTTGCCCAACATACTTAGCTCGCGGATACTTCTTTCGGTGACGTCTGGTTGATGCACTTGGTGAGGGATGGTGGTTTGATTGGATGTGCAGTCTGTCTGTAGACCGTATTGCTTGGCGTTGTCCTTGGCTCAATCTACCGGCAATGAGTTATAGCATGTCCCGGCAGGCCGGGATTCAGTTGATTGACCTAACACACTGCGTGTTCTACTTTCCTTTCCGATTTCGGCGCCAGTTTGGCCATGATCAGATTTGCCCCGCAGAGGGGATAGAATACCCTACTACATTTCTTGTTCGAGGCACGCAGCTTGCTCGATACGCCATGGCATGGAGAGCTAGAGAGCTTCCGGCCCCCGCTCCCACTTTTAGTTACATCCTCTCTGATGAGTGCATAGATTGGCTCAATGAAGAGGCACAAGTAGGGCCCACTTTGGCATCAGAGGCTTCGACCAGCTCGGGGAGGGGACGCAGGAACACCTGACTATGCCCCAGATTTATTTGCTTTAATCAGAACTTTCCAGTTTTCTTTGTGAATGTAATGAAAAACAACTTCAATTTTGTATTCAAGAGCAGGAGGTCTCTGTATTGAAATAAATGAAATTGAAGGTTGTGGGTACTGAAAATTTCCCGTTTGGTCCAAAAATGGTCTAAGTTGTAAAAAGATTAATTTGAGCAAAATCAACTTTTATTAAAACTTTTCAAAACCATTTTCGATATGGATCAGAACTGGACACGCCTGAGATCTGTCACTGAGATGTACAATTCTGGATCCCAGCAACTGGAAAGTTGCCCCTAGTCTGAATAGCACTACACCGGAGATCACAACCGAGCTCTGGAATGCTGAATAGACAAAGATGACTGAGATGATCAAATGGACAAAGTTGATCGGGGAAGTGTTTATGGCTGAACTTCAGGATGAAGTTGCCTACGTATCCCAATCATGGGAATCAAGCCTTATGTAGTTCAGGCTCAGGTTCACTCGTGTATTAACCCTCTCTTTTTGAGCTTTAACTTTTGCCAAGGCCGCCCTTTGCGGGTTTTCAACCTTGCGAGCTCAGTTTTTGTAATTTCAAATTTTTCATGCTCTAACTTTTGCCTAGGTCGCCCTTTCGAGTTTTCGGCCTAGCGAGCCACTCAGGGGTAATATTTCTTCAACTTGTCCATTTTGATTGGCTGTGAAAACTCTAGGCCATCTAGATCCATCAAAACGACAGCTCCACCCGACCAGATAGACTTGATGATATAAGGGCCAGTCCAACTAGGTCTGAACTTGCCCCTAGGGTCGTGGATGGGAGCTCGGTTGTCTTTGAGCACAAGATCTCCTTCTTTCAAATTTCTGGACTTAACCTTCTTGTTGAAAGCCCTGGCAATTCTGCGTTGATAACCTTGAACATGGTACAGTGCCTTCAGCCTTCTTTCATCAAAGAGCATGAGTTTTTCGAACCTACTCTGTTGCCAATCTACCTCAGCTATCTGACACTCAGCCAGTACTCGCAGTGACGAAACCTCAATTTTGATAGGTCGAATGGCCTCCATCCCATAAACCAATGAATATGGAGTCGCCCCAGTAGAAGTTCTAATTGAAGTCCGGTAGCTCCACAGAGAAAATGGCAACTTATCTGGCCAGTCCCGGTAGGTTTCCACCATCTTCTGCAGAATGTGTTTGATGTTCTTGTTGGTGGCCTCAACTGCTCCGTTGGTTTGCGGCCGATATGTGGATGACTTACGAAAAGCCACGTTGTATTTTTCCAACAAGTCAATCACTTCCTTGTTGAAGTGGGAACCGTTATCTGAAATAATCTCGTTCGGGACCCCGTAGCAACAGATGATCTTGCTCCTGATGAACTTTGCAACATGCAAGGCCTCCAACACCGCATAAGATTGGGCCTCAACCCACTTTGTGAAATAGTCTATCGCGACCAGAATGAACTCATGCCCATTGGACCCCTTCGGAGTGACAGCCCCAATTACATCGATTCCCCAAACTGAAAATGGCCATCGCGAAGTCATATTGTATAGCTTTGACGGCGGGATGTTCATACGGTTTGCATGGATCTGACATTTGTGGCATCACCGAACAAAGCCGATACAATCCTCCTCCATGGTGGACCAGTAGTAACCTTGTCTGAGGATCTTTCGGGCTAGCATCACCCCATTCATGTGCGCTCCGCACTCTCCTCCATGGATGGCCTCCATCAGGCACTTCGATTCTTCATCATCAACACACAACTTATGCCTCCCGAGATGACATCTATTATACAGTTTTCCCCCATAGACGATGAACTAAGCATCCATTCTTCTAATTGCCCTCTTGTCTTTGGCATTTGCCCCTGGTGGATATGCTTCTTTCTCCAAGAAAATCCAGACATCGTAATACCAGGGATTCTCATCTTGTACCTCATCTATGGTAGCAATCAGCTTGTAGGCCAGCGCAAATTTCTGTTCGATGATGATCGGATGCATCCAGACTCCGAAAGGGATGTCTATCATAGAAGATAGAGTTGCTAGTGAATTTGTGAACCTGTTGTTCTCTCTTAACAAATGAGCGAAGTTCAGCTTCTTGAACCAAGGAATCAGCAAGTCTAAGGTCTGGTGGTAATTTCTCATATTTTCATCTTTGACTTTCCAATCTCCTTTAGCTTGAGATACAACAAGGTTCGAGTCCCCGATGACGTCCAACTGCTTTGCCCCTAATTTCAGAGTTGCTTCTAGTCCAGCAATACACTCCTCATACTTTGCTTCATTGTTCGATACTTTAAACCGGAGTTTGAATGCTAGAGGGATAAGGGAATTGTCAGGCGCTATCAGCAACACCCCTATCCTATACCCGTATTGGTTTGACGCTCTGCCAAAGTACATCGTCCAAAATTCTTCTTCGACATGCAGAATGGCCTCGTCTGGGAATAAGTACTTAACTGCTTCATCCCCTTCCACTGGGTGATCAGCTAGGAAATCCGCTACCGCTCTCCCCTTTACTGACTTGCGCGTTACGTATTTCAGATCGAATTCAGAAAGCAGAAGCAACCAATGAGCTAGCCTACCTGTAAGTGCTGGTTTCTCGAAGAGATATTTGATGGGATCTAATCTTGAAACCAACATTATGGAGTGAGCTAACAAGTAGTGCCACAGCTTCCGGGTAGCCCATACCATGGCCAGACAAGCCTTCTCCAATGGAGTGTAGCTGGTCTCATACTCTAGCATCTTCTTGCTCAGATAGTAGATAGCCTTCTCCACTCTGACCTCAGACTCTTGTGCAAGCATGCAGCCCATCGTAGTTTTAGTCACCGAAAGATAGAAAATCAACGGCTTCCCCGGCTCAGGCGACGACAACACAGGTGGGTTCTGTAGGTATTGCTTGATCTGTTCAAAAGCAGCTTGGCATTGACCGTCCCATTGGAACTTCTTTCATTTCTTCAGGAGACCAAAAAGTGGTTCACAAGTCAAGGTTAATTTTGAGATAAACCGTCTTATGAATTGCACTTTACCCAGAAAGCCTCGCACCTCCTTTTCAGTCCTTGGTGGTGGCATTTCTAAGATGGCCTTGATTTTGGAAGGGTCGACTTCGATACCTCTCTATGTGATCAAGAACCCCAGCATTTTCCCCGCTGTAACATCGAACGTACACTTCTGAGGGTTCAGCCGTAGCCTATACTTCCTGATCCGTTGAAAGAATTTTTACAAGGCGGTGTAGTGACCCTCTCTTTCTTTGGACTTGACAATCATGTCATCCACGTACACCTCAACCTCTTTGTGGATCATGTCATGCAATATCGTGGTCGCAGCCCATTGATATATAGCCCCAGCATTCTTCAACCCAAATGGCATCACCCTATAATAATATGTCCCCCACGGGGTGGTGAAAGCAGTCTTCTCCCGGTCTTCGGGTGCCATCAATATCTGATTGTAACTTGAGAATCCATCCATGAACGAAAGCGAAGCATGCCTCGCAGTGAAGTCCTCTAACTCATCGATGTGTGGTAGAGGAAAGTCATCATTCGGACTGGCTTTGTTCAAATCCTTGAAATCCACACATACCTGAATCCTGCCATCCTTCTTCAGCACCGGAACTATGTTGGCCAGCCAAGTTGGGCATTCAGATACCAGCAGGAACCTTGCGTCAATTTGCTTGGTGATCTCTTCTTTAATCTTGAGAGCCCAGTCCGGGCGGATCATTCTGAGTTTCTGTTTAACGGGTTAGGCCTCTGGGTCAAGAGGGATCTGGTGCTGTACAATCTCAGGATCGATTCCAGGCATGTCTTCGTAGGACCATGCGAAAACATCTTTGAAATCTTTTAATAAAGCGATTAAGCGCTCGCGCTCCTCCGAAGACAACGTGGGCCCGATCTGGACCAGCCGCGGGTCCTTCTCAGTACCAACATTAACTGTAGTGATTTCATCAACCAAAGGTTTAACAAATCTCTCATGCTCTTGATCAATTAAACGTTGTAAAACCAGAAGAATTTCTTCCTCGTTGTTTTCATCAAAACTTTGAAAGTCCTGATTAATACAATAAATCAAAGGTACAAAAAAATTCTCAGAAGCCACAGCCATTCCATTCTCATTAATCACTTCCAAATCGCCCTGATTCCTCTGCTACAACAGACTCAAAAGAAAAAGAAAATAATGACCTAGACAAGACTGTGGCATCTGGTTGTCACCCCCAGGAATACCGGACTCAGACTCAGACTCAGACTCAGACGAGCTGGAACCTGATTCTGACTCCACAGACTCGGTGGAATCAGATTCCGACTCACTACCTGACCCGGTGCTGCTTGATAAAAATCCCTCCTCGTACGGCCAGATGAGAGAGGGTGCGATGGATGCATCCAAAATGTTTGAAGGTGGGCTCACAGCCGTTTCATTTCCAATCATGGGCACCGAGAAGTTATCCCCCAAGCACTTCTGTACGATCGGAGGATCTGAAAGTAGACAAGCCAGTGCTACCCACATTTCAATCTCGGTGCTCTCGGGATCCACTTTCTTATACTGCTCAACTTCAGTTAATGGGTCTGTCTGCTCCTCGGCAACATCATCCCCGGATAACTGTAGGTCAAAGAAGATCTCAAACCCTGGCAAGCGGTGCTTCTCTTCATTCAACCATGGCTCTGGGAAACCGCAGAACGGAACATCCTCCCCATCCCGAACAAAGCGTCCGTTTAGGGTACCTTGGATGGGTCAGTGCATTAACTCATAAGGCTTCCCCACCTGCTTTGCTCTGGCTCTCCCAGCCATCTCCTTGCCTTTCCTTACCCGGTCCTCTTTGGCAGGCAGATAGCCTAAGCCAAAGGTATGCGGGTTGTGCGGCACTTTAGCCGACACTGCGATGCCCTTCCGGCCACTTCTTCCTAGTCCCATCCCAGGGATGTGCTGGAGTTTGTTCATGAGGTATACTGACTGAACGCTAACGTACAACCCCTCATTAACAACTAAGATGTTCTGTACGACCCAGGCCTCGGCTAGGGTAAATGCCGATAGGAACACATCCTCCGTGCCATGCTCAATTTCCAAAATCGGTGTAGACACTTCTGGCGGCAGATGGATTGACGAATTCCAAAAAACAATGGCCACCCCCTTTCCATGGGGGTAGTTCAACATCTGGTGCAAGGTAGAAGAGACTGCCTTCACCTCGTGCAGCTGCGGCTGCCCTAGAAGTAAATTACAGGTTACGGGAACGTCCAAGACGTGAAAGTCAATCTCATGTTATCCTGGACCAACCTGGGTCTGAATCTTCACGGTTCCCATCACTTCTCTGCTAGTGTTGTCGCAGGCCCTTATCACTTGGGTGGTTGGCACAAAGTTCGCGGGCTTCAACCCGATTGCATATGCCGTCCTTGACGGGCATACATTGATGGCGGATCCTGTGTCGACAAGAACCACCGGTATCCACTTGTCTCTACATTCCACAGAGATGTAGAATGGTTTGCTATGGTTTGCGCCCTCGAGCAGTAGTTCCTTGTCGGAAAAGGTCAACATTGGGGAAGCTCCTCCTGGAAAAACCAATCCTACCAGCTGCTCAGGTGTGGTGTCTATTGAGAGTTTGGCCTTGTCCATTGCAGATAGGACGGCTTGTCTATGAACTCGTGAAGCCATAAGAAGTCCCTAGATGGAGATGTTTGCCTGTATCTTTTTCAACTGTTTCAGCACAGCCTCTTCTTTGAGTAGTTTGTCCTTTTGCCTTTTCGCCCCCTTGTCCTTTCCGGACGCCTCTGGTTGATCTAGGTGTGGGGGTTTGAAATACCGCCCACTCTTAGTCATATGGTCAACTTCACCAATGTTCCAGGTATCATCCGGCTGGTTGCTCCCCAGTCCTCATTGGTGTGGGCAAGACATAGGTCATCGTCTTCCCACTACCTGCCATTGGCAACCGACAAACACCCGTCCGGTTCCGTCGCAACCAATCCTGTGCCCATAGCACCTTGCGTTCCTATATTCGCAGCATGTCCTGTTCTTGTGCCCACATCACGTTCAATCCCCACAGGAGCTTTGGCCTTCCTGGCTCTCTCAGAATCTTCGATCCCTTCCCATTCAAAATCTCCTGTATTTAAAATGCCCAAATCCCGAACGAAATTCTTGGCACCGGCGCTCTCTGGCGATTTATTCTGATTCTCTACCCTTTCAGCCACAGCTGATGTCCTTGTCCCTGACGGACCCTGTTCTGGCTGAAACCCTTCAACAACATCCGGTTGGTCATCAAGCCACCCCGTGGCCTCTGCTGACCCACCAAAATCAAAACCAGTTGACTGTCATATCTCCTGGATCTTGTTCGTTTAAAAATTGAAGGTTAGCAATGCCCTCTTCCAGACTTGTTAAGTCGTCTAGCCTCTGATCAACTCCATCCTCCCGTATTACACAAACCTCTGCCCACACTGGCAATTCTATATTCGGCCTAACTTGTCCTGCTGACGTAATGTAGCAACTCGGATTGTATACCTCCTCAGCAAAGCTTCTAAATTCTTCAAATTTTGAATCAACAGTCCCACTTTCCTCCAAAATCATCCATATTCCACCTTCGATGATCACCACCATTGGTTCAGGTTGGGTTCGGGAGATGTCCAACATGCACAAGTCAGTGCTGTTAGGAATGAACACCTCTGGCTTGGGTAGGTGGGAAGGGGTGATATATATGCTAGGGTCGTATGACATGACCCCAGTTTGGATTGAGTTGATGCATTTAGGAGGTGGAGCTTGGTTATGTGGTGGGAGAGGGTTGGTTATGACATTGGGTTTTTCCGGGGGTACGATCACCCTGTTGTCAACGAGATCCTGAATCTCGTGACGCAACCTAAAGCAATGGTCAGTGTTGTGACCATGGTGTTGGTGAAAGGCGTATTATTTGGCTGGGTTATGGGAGGGGGGAAGTGTTTCTGGCAATGGCCGTGGCTCTAGGTGCTTCTAGTGCCCTTTCTTGATTAAAACCCCCAAAGCTTTGGACAAGGGCATGTATAACAGGGTGAATGTTTTTTGGCCTCTGGGCACATATCTAGCTGTCTGTGGGCTACTACTGGGTGCACCAGTGAATGGGGTAGCTGTGAAGGTTTTAGGAGGAGTGGTGGTGACCATTCCTACGTCTGAAGATCTGCCAGCTGCAGCACTGCTTAGGCTTGGATTTGCACTGTGATTGATAGTCCTCCTGGGCTGTTCTCGGTCATTGTCAATCAGACCCTGTTTCAAAGCATCCTCGATCTGTACCCCTATCTCAAGTAGATCTGAAAAAGGTGGGGAGGGGGAGAACTATCAACTTCTGCATGAGCTTGAGTTGGAGGTTGCGCATAACCATTCGAATTTGATCCTTGTCAGGGTGTAGACATCCCCGAATGCCCGAGAGGGTGAGTCCCGTTCTGTTCGTATTGGGATCACTACAGTTCGGACTCTTGAATTGTCACGGTTCTTAATCTGAACCAAAGAGTCCAAATCTGGCAAATCGTTTTGAGAAACAGATTTTTGAAAAGAAGTGCCAAACATGGACTGCTTTGCCAGATACAGAGTCGCCACCTAAATATTTTATTTTGGGAAATTTAGGAAACCCTAACTCGGTGCCGAAGGCGACGTGTCCGTCATCACCAAAGTTGCCCCGGCTCGGGAACTTGGGTACGATTGGGAAAGGTCAGCTATGAGCACCACCTCTCGCCCGATCAAAGATCGGCTTCTACTAACCATGATATCTGATTTTGAAAACGTTATGTGTTCTTATTCCAGTTAATTAGCTAGAATTACTATGTGATGCGCACAACACAAAAATATAGACTAGATCGCCTAATTTGGAACGAAGCATTGCATATCCGTTTGTTGGAAAAATAGTTTTAAATTTGCTACTTGCAAGTAGGCTAAAGCACGGATTTCAACGAGTTGTTGCAACTCAAACAATCCAACCTTCACCCACAGGCACTCAAGCAGTCTATATCACATAAGCATCTAGCCACATGGTAAGCATGCTGTCATGTTGACATTCACACTCATGCGAGATGCTAAAGCATAAAAATACTTACAATGTACTCCGAGCCAAGACAAGAACATGTTTAGCAATCAATGCATGATCCAAATTCATGTTAAGTGGCTAATGCAATGCATACAGAATGCAATCTAGAATAGGCTCGGCTAATCTAAGGATGACATGTGAAAATGCACAGATAGCATGTATTCAAGTTAGATTTGAAATACTTTATGCAGTTACATGATGCGCCAAGCCCGGTGCATGCAAGACTAATGAATGATGCACGCATGCATATCATGAGGTATGCTAAAGTAAACATGTCCTAATACTAACCATCAAAAGTAGGTAAGTAAAAGGGAGAAAGAAGTGGGGGTTGGAAGACATGCACACACGCACCCACACTTATTACAAATTCGCCCTCGCTCAGAGGGACCGAAAGAATAATACAATTAACTAACCTACAAGCTAATTAAATATTACAGACCAATTAATTAATTAACAAATTAACTAATCTAATGAAAGCAGCAAACAGCCTCGGGAAGAGGGCCCAATGCAATGTGTGCTCGGCTCCGCTCGGAAAGCCATTGCCATGCACAAGTTGCCTCTGCTTTGACTGTTATCCTTCTCTGAAGACTGCACAAATCTCAGGGTTGCTTCCCTAAATGTTGTGGAACACCACCGGCTGAGGGAATTGGTCACTGGCCATGGAGAATGGTCATCGACCATTTTTTGGGCTCTCGGCCATCTATATTTGGTCGGTCGGCACTGCAAATGGCCGGCCGACCAAATCTTCCTGCAGAATCTATTTTTGACAGCAGCAGAGGGCAAAACATAGCATGGCAATGCATTTCAAGCAATATATGCACCAATCACACCCCTTATCATATTCATGACTCAAAGGGATATGATTCTCGATTCTCGGACCGCCAATCGCGTATTTCCATGCATGATGGCCCAAGGAACCAAGTATGCATTTTGATATGGAATGCAATGCACATAATCAAGCAAAGGGGGCTCAACCTCTATCATACTCAACTCAAGAGGTGAAGCATGCATGCCAATGCAATGCATCCTAGGTATGGAGGCTAGTATGCAACATGGCAATGCAATGTGTAATGTAGGTTAGGCACACAACCTAAGTAAAGAAGCATGTAAGGCATGAAGCAATGCAACCTACAAGTATGCAAGACACAATATGGATGTTCAAGCATGTAAGCAAGCATGCGACTTCATTCAATCATGTGACAACACACTAGTATGCAACAACACACAAGGTGAGCATGCAACAACATGCAAAGGGGTGAACTTAAACTAGTTTAGGCAGCTCCCAAACAAGCCTAAAACAGTGGCCAATGTTATGGAAATGAGGGCTTACACACACACACATGTGCATGTTCATGTGCCAACACTTAAGCATCAAACAAGCAATCTTTAAGCACACTTAAAGGAGTCTAAACATGGACAATTAGCATGTAATGTAAACTTTGGAAATCATGTTAATCATGGGGCCTAACCAATTTAAACAAGATAAACATGGCATGCAATTGGTCCAAGTACTTGAGGCAAGTCAAGGAGACTTAAACCATGGCTAAGTCAACCAAGCCTCACAAGGCCAAGAGGGCTTAAGAAAAGTTTCAAGGCAGACCAAGACAATGCCAAGGGAACATCTAGATGGCATCTAAGTGGCTTAAACATGCAAGCATACAAAGGTGCACATTCATGGAGCATGAGGTAACAACCTTCTAAAGCAACAAAGGAGTATCAAATGCAAGTATGCAAGCATGTTATCAGGATTGAAATAACATGGTAAGTGGTCCCGAACCACTAAAATAATGCTAGTAATGCATGCTACACACTCACACACCTAAGGCTAACAAGCCAAATTGCAAGGTGGCTATTAGGCATGCTATGGTCGACCAAAACAACCAAGAACAGAACCTAAGCATGCTAAAACAAACACAAAAGCTTCACAAAGCTTGGCCAAAATCATGCTAGAACAAGGATCAAAACTTAAAGCATGTTAAGGCGAAAACATGGCATTACAAGACATGTATGCAAAACATGCAAGGTGTGTCTAAACCAACTTAACACAATGCTATATCATGGCAATATAAGCACAAAAATTAGTTAAGGCATGATCAACATGAACCTAAACTAGGTGCTCCCTCAAGAGGCAAAAATAGCCCTTTTCAAGGACAACAAGGAGAGGGGGTGGCCCTCTCCTTCTTAGGACCTTAAGGCACCATCCTCACCACTGAAATCCCTCAAGATTTCAGTGGTGAGGAGGCCCAAACACAATGGTCCCGGAGCTCACCAAAATAGTACAAAAACAAATGCCAAACAAGCCTTAAGAAGGGTCAAACAACCTGAAAACTCAAAACACTCTTAAACAACTATTTGAAGGACTCAAAAATAGGACTTTTATATGTTATACACCAAGTCTAAAAATAGTTGTAAGGTAGTTGAAAAAGCTATGCAAAAATGGGATATTTAAATGTGAAGTCCTTACCCTTAAAGACCTCTTTCAAGAACAGCACTCCAGCTGCTTCTTTGGCTCCAAACCAGTCTAAAAACTTCAAGAAAAGACCTCTGGCCCCTCAGCAACCAAGAAAAGGTGTAAGACTAGGTGTTTGTGTGCAATAGTAGGACAAAACACACACAAAAACACAAAGAGAGAGATATAGAGATAGGATATATGCAAACCCTAACCCTAGAACTCAAAGCTCTAAAAAAAAGTTGTCTAACCTAAAAGAGGGAGAAAAGACCTCCTCTTATAGAGGATTCAATCTTGTAAGGCTTCCAAGGCAAGCTAACAAGAGGGAGATCACGTGTATGGAGGGGAGAAAAGTGTATGCCAGCTAGCATAAAATATCTGCAAAAGCAGATGAACAGTGGTCGGCCAGCCAAAAATGCAATTTGGCCAAAATAGATGGCCGGTCGACCATCTATAGTGCCGGTCGGCCAAACATTTGGCCAGTGGAAACAAAACACAGTCGGTGGCCTCAAGCCATGGCCGGTGATGTGTGGGGATGGCTCACAAGCCATTCCCTGGCCCTCCAAGGCAAAACACAAGTATTTGGTGCAAAACCAGACACAAAACAGTCGAGTCGAGAGATCCTGAGGCAAGGCGCGTAGCCGAGGTTTCCGGGAACTCAAGGCAAACACAAACAAGGATGATCACTGGGTGTTCAAGCGGTGACGTCCAAGTCTTGAGGATGGTCAAAAATGGGGTGTCTACACAGCGGGCCTAATAGCCATCATCGAGGCCTTGGCTCTCCAGCGAGTTACAAACTCGGAGAAACTCTCCTTCGGTTCTTGTCTTGTGGTCTCATGATCACGAGTTATGACCTCGATCTGAGTATTATAGGAATATTGAGCCATGAAGGCCTCAGCCATCTCCTTCCAATTCCCCTTGACAGAATCTTCCAATTTTGCGTACTAAATGGCCACCACACCCGACAAGGTCCGGTCGAATAAAGAAAGCTTCTGTAACCTAGTGAGGCCCATCGGTCTTAGTATGTCTGAAAACAGTCGCAAATGCACCATAGGATCCCTAGATCCGTCAAAACGGTCAATATGTTGGCATCTTAAAATGGTCCGGCAGCGTCACGGTCGAGTCGGTGTACCCGTCCTCAATATCTGGGAAAGACTTCACACCCTGAGATTTCTTGAACAACTTTTCAAGTTTGCTCACTTTCAACGTTGTAGGGTCCACCTCAAACTCGAAGGGTGAATCCGGTAGGTTGGTTTGTGCTTTAGATAGCTGGGGTAGGATCAGGGGCGGAACCGGCCCTGTCGGAATGTCCGTATCTTCCTGGACATTAGCTATCTCCCCGAGTATCGGCACTCTTGGCGGGGGAGGAGCTTGGTGTGAAGCCGATGCTCTGGCTTGTTGTTGTAGCTTGGCAATTAACTTTGCCTGCTGAGCCATGACCTCGGCCTGTTGTTTGGTAAATTCTGCTTGACGGACAGCGTCCTGCTGCATAGTTCTCATACTTTCCTGTAGCTGACGCATCATCTCCTCTAGGCCTGCCATACTGCCCTGATCTAACCGAACTGTCGGTATATCTGTTCCTGTAGTGAAAACTGAGACCTCAGCATGACTATCCACTGATGGGGTAAGCCACTGATCCGACAACCGTTGTAACGATACAATGTGCCTTCTTGACCTCTGTCTGGCAACTGGGGGTAAATAATAGAACATTGGTTGTCCGTCCACTAGATCCTCAGATCGATGGAGTCTGCGACCTCTGGTCCAGAGTGCTTGGGGAATATCTGCTTGGTCAGGAGCAATTGTGCTAAACTACCTAGCAAAAAGATAAATAAAGCATAATAAGGAAATAAATAATCCGAAAAACGGATAGCATAACGGCTTAAATAAACACAACACACAGCTGGCATGACAACACACAGTCGGCGTTTGTAAGCTGAATATATTGTTCTCAAATACTGATCATTGTTCCTAAATCACTGCCCCAAACCTGAATCTGATATCTGCGGATATAACCGATTCCCAAATACTAATACTGATGCCCACAGGCCCAGACTCGCAAACTGATACATTCATTCCTGTAGAGACACAATCTAAAAGCACATAGCAAGCAAGCGAGAACCAAAACACCCCTATGTTGGGATAGGGTTTCCATGTCTTATTTTGTCAGGATCTAGGGTTTCACTACGCACGCAGCGGTTTCAAACAACCTATAATCGGGTAAGCAACATGTCCTAGTTTGGAATGGTCACTATGGATTCCGAATATGTACTAGGTCGAATGGTCAAAAAGGGTGCCTGGTAAAAACTGGGGTTTGTGTTCCCATCGTGGCAGAGCCCGTAACCGGTTAGCCTTACGGCACACTTCTCAAAGTGACCCTCCGGCAAACCGTTCAGGAATAGTAGACGGCAAACACGGTGTCCTAGGCGCACCAATGCAAATGCAATGCAAAGAAACACATAAGCGTAGTCAAAACAAGATATCATGAGTTCGAGTCAAGTTCTCTAACTCCCCAGCAGAGTCGCCCGAAACTGTAGACGTCCCCGAACGTCCTAGGAAAATTCCATTTTGTTCATTGGGCTCACTACAGTTCGGACTAAATATCATGGTTCTTAATCTGATCTCACAAAGTGCAATACGAGATTGATAAATCACCAAAGAGTCCAAATCAAGCAAATCGTTTTGAAAAACTGATTTTTTAGAAAGAAGTGCCAAACATGAACTGCTTTGCCAGATACAGAGTCGCCACCTATATATTTTATTTTGGGGGGATTTAGGAAACCCTGACTCATGCCTAAGGCCACGTGTTCGTCATCACCAAAGTTGCTTCGGCTCAGAAACTTGGGTACGAGAGGGGAAGGTCACGCAATGAGCACCCCCGCTCGCCCGATCAAAGATCGGCCTTTACTAACATGATATCTTGTTTTTGGAAACACATGTGCTCTTATTCCGGTTATTAACCTTGAATTACTATGTGATGCACATAGCAAAACAAGTATAGACTAGATCGTCTAAATTGGAACAAAACATCTCATGTTCGTCTGTTTGAAAACAGTTTGAAGTTTGCTACTCGCAAGTAGGCTAAATCGAGGATTTCAATGAGTTGCTCCTATTTAAGCAATCCAACCTTCACCCACAGGCATTCAGGCAATTATATGGCGTAAGCAGTTAGCCTCATGGCAAGCATGCTATCATGGCAGTCACTCACACACATGCAAGGATGCTAAAGCATAAACACTTACCGAGTACTTCGAGCCAAGACAAAAGCTATGTTAGAAATCAATGCATGATCCTAACTATGACAAGAATGCCTAATGCAACACATGCAAAATGCAACTAAGATAGGCTCGGCTATTCTAAAATGTCATGTGAGATGCAACTTGATACATGTATTCAAACAGGAATTGAAATACAATGCAGTTAGTATGATGCGCCAAGCCCGGTGCATGCAAGACAGATGAATGGATGCAAACATGCGAGCATAAGGATGCTAATTGAAACATGCCCTAAAACTAACCATCGAAAGCTGGTAAATAAAAGGGAGAAAGAAATGGGGATTGGAAGACATGCATTACACACACGTACACTTATTACAACAATTGCCCTCTCGGAGGAGGGCTTGAATGAATAATACAGAACAAACTAGCTAATCTATGCTAATCTAATTAAACAAGTTATTACACAATGAAATGAATAACAACCTACAACTAATTATTACACAACACTAACTAGTTAACAAATCAACTACATTAACAATTAAATAAGCATGCAAACTATGTGAAAATGGGCTGCCTCAACTCTGCCTCGGATGATGAAGGATGTATGCACGCTCGAATCGCCTTGCGCAGAAATCCTTCGCGACGCCTCGACTTGCCTCTATTTGCAATTGACCTCAGAACATTACACAAAGCTCCAGAAGGCTGAAACTCCTCCCTGGGAATCTGTGGGAAGGCTGCCGACCAGCTATTGGCCTTGGAGACCACCTGCCGATCGCTTTTGTGGTGAAAAACCAGAAAAAGTGGTCGGCCAGCCACAAAATCAGGTCAGTCGACCAGTTTCTGCCTCTGGTTTCTGGTTTTCTGCAACAGAAGGCAAGAGAGAGAAGTGGCAAAGTATTCGCAACACATGTGTGCATGACCACTCTCCCCATCCTTGCATAAGCTCAAGAGAGTGTAGTCTTTGACCCTCGGGCCACCAGTCACGCATCTCAATGCATGATGACCGAGGAGTTGAATTGCACAACTCAATGTCAAATGAATGCACATACAAGCACCTAAAGTCAACAACTCCTTCATAGGTAGTCAAGAGTGCCGGCGATCGGGAATCGAGGCACGTTTCATCAGTTCAAGTATGAAACGTTCCTGATTCCCCGTGTTTGGACTAACCCTTATTCCAAACACAATACAAGGCATGCACCAAAGCAACTCTAGCATGCAATCCTAATGCAATGCAACTAAGTCATGCAAACATGCAAGGGATAACATGCAAACATGCAACTAGCATACACAATGCTATGAACTAACAATGGCATACTCAATGCACATGACACGTAGCATACACAATGCACGTAGAAACTAACATGCACAATGAGATGAACAAGGCATGCACAATTCAATGATCAATCATGCGACAACATGGCATACTCAATGCTATGCACTACAATGTGTAGACACCCCATTTTTGACCGTCCTCAAGACTTGGACGTCACCATTTGAACACACGGTGATCTTCCATATTTGTGTTCGTTTGGAGTTCCCGGAGGCCTCGGCTCGCGTGCCTTGCCTCAGGATCTCCGAACTCGACCGTTTAGTGTCTGGTTTTGCACCAAACACTTGTGTCTTGCCTTTGAGAGGCAGGGTAGGGCTTGTAGACCATCCCCACCCACCACCGGCAGTGGCTAGAGGCCACCGGCTGGTTTTTGCTGCCACCGGCAATGTTTATTGCCGGACGGCACTATTTGTTGCCGGTCAGCACTATTTTGTGCCGGTCGGCACTCTTTTTGGCCAAGATGGCATTTTTGGCCGGCCGATTGCTGTTCATCTGCTTTTGCAGATATTTTTAGACAGCTGTCTTGCTTTTGCATCCCTCCATACACGTGTATGGAGGGATCTCCCTCTTGTAAAGCTTTTCTTGTAAGCTTTACAAGACAATATAGAGAGAAGCTCTCTCCAGGGCAAAAGGAGAAGACTTAGGTTAGAGGGGGAGATATTTTTTGAGAGCAAAAAACAGCCATTGTTGAGCTCTTGTTCTAGGGTTTGGGTGAGATACATTTTCTATCTCTCTTTCCCTCTCATTTGTTCACTAGGTGCTTTGTGTCTTACTATTCCACACAAACACCTAGTGTTTCACCTTCCTCTTGGAGCTGAGGTTCTAAAGGGTTTGTTTTGAAGTTTTGGTGTTGGATTCAAGCTAAAGGAGGCCATTGGAGCACCATTTGTAAAGGGGTCATCAAGGGTGAGAATCTAGTCCCATTTTCCCCCATTTTTGCATTAATTTTATACCTATCTTAGAGCTATTTTTGTGCTTATTGTATAACATAAAAAAGTTCTGTTTTTAGGCCCTTTTTATTGTTTATTAAGAGTGTTTTGTTGTTTGAGGGTTGTTGACCATCCTTAGGCCTTAAAAGGCCTTATTTTGAGCCATTTTGTGCTAGCTCCGGGATTTTGGTGTTGGGGTCTCTTCACCACTGAAATCTTGAGGGATTTTAGTGGTGAAGATGATGCCTTGAAGTCCCAAGAAGGAGAGGGCCACCCCCTCTCCTTGTTGTCCTTGAAAAGGGCATATTTTGGTCTCTTAAGAGAGCCTATGCTTGAGTGTGTGTTGAGCATGTTTGGTCTGTTTTTCATACTTATATATCCATAATATAACATGATTTCAAGTTGGTTTTGGAACTCCATGCATGCTTAGCATAGTTGCCATGTAATGCCTTGTTTATGCCTTAACATGTCTTAGGTTCTTAGCCTTAGTTGGAGCATGTTTTAGGCTTGGTCTTGTGAAGATTTTGTGCTTATTTTGACATGTTTTAGATCTGTCCGTAAGTATTTGGGTTGATTTTGGCATGTTTCATATAGCTCCTTTGTATTTGGGCTTGTTAGCCTTGAGTATGTGCATGTGTAGCATGACATCTTTGCATCGAATTGGTGATTTGGGGTCACTCCACATGTTATTTCAGTCCCATTTCCATGCTTGTTTGATTTCCTTGCATGCCCCTTTAATGCTTTGGAAGCTTGTGTAGCAATGCTCCATGTTTTGGTGTCTATGTATGCCTTTGTATTTGAGCCACTTAGATGCCATCTAAGGAGTCCTTTGGCCTTGTTTTGACATGCTAAAAATCTGTTTTAGTAGTTTAATGCATGCCATGTTTGTTGTGATAAACATGCTTCAAAGCTTCATGACTTGCTTCAAGTACTTGGACCATGCTTGCATGCACTTGCTTGTCTTGTTTAATATGGTTTGGCATCATTTCATAACATGATTTTAGAGCTCATGTTGCATGCTAATTGTTCATGATTGCCTCTTTCAAGTGTGCTTGAATGTTGCTTGCTTTGTGACTAAGTGTTGGGTCTTAACATGTGTATGCGCGCATGTGTGTTTAGCCTTCATTTTTGGGCATTATGGCTACATTTTTGGGCCTTATTAGAGCTGCCTAATCCATGTATAAATCCATCTTTCCATCTATTTGCATTGCCATATGTATGCTTGTATGCTTGCATAAGCTTGCCCCCATGCCATGTTGCATCCTTAGCTTGTATGCTTAGGTTGCATTGCATTTTGCATGCATTCCTTGTCCCTTGATTTGGTGATAGGGATTAGGACTTTGGTTTGATTGGTTTGCATACATTTGAAATCAAAGTTGCATACTTGGTTCTTTGGGCCATCATGCATGGAAATGCGTGATTGGTGGTCCGAGAATCGAGGCACATGCCCCTTTGAGTCATTATCATGATAAGGGACATGGTTGGTGCATGTATGCCTTGATTTGTGCTGCCATGCTTTGCCTTGCCCTCTGTTGCTGTGAGTTGCAGGTTCTGCAGGAATACTCTGCCGACCGGCAGTGTAATGTGCCGACCGGCAACAAATTCTCTGCCGACAGCTTAATTTTGTGCCGATGGCCATACCACACTGCCGGTGGTGATTCCACTCAGCCGGTGGTACTCCCCAGTGTCCAGGGATGCAACCCTGAGGTTTTGACAGCCTCCAGAGGAGTGAAGGAAGGAAAACAGAGGCAGCCTATGCATGGCGGCGTGTTTCCCGAGGCGGTTTATCTGTTTTTCTTAGCTTAATTTAATTTGTTAATTAAATTAGTTAATTTGTAATATTAATTAGCTTGCGTAGTTAATTAATTTGTAATATTTATTCGGTCCCTCCGAGCGAGGGCAAATCTGTAATAAGTGTGCGTGGGTGGTGTGTATGTCTTCCAATCCCCACTTCTTCCTTCCCTTTTACTTACCTGCTTTAATGGTTAGTATTAGGGCATGTTTGATTTAGCATACCTTACGCTATACATGTGTGCATTCATGCATTTGTATTGCATGCATTAGGCTCGGTACATCATGCTAACTGCATTTGTACTTCAAATTCTAAACTGAATATGTGATAGTTGTGCATTTTCACATGACATGTTTAGGATAGCCGAGCCTATTCTAGCAACATTTTGTATGCGATGCATTAGGCACTTAACATGGACTTGGATCATGCATGTTTGCTAACAAGTTCTTTGTTTTGGCACGGAGTACTATGTAAGTATTTTAACGCTTTAGCACGTCGCATGTGTGTGAATGCTACCATGGCAGTATGTTTACCATGTGGCTAAATGCTTATGTGTTAAACTGTTTTGAATGCCTGTGGGTGGAGGTTGGATTGTTTGAGTTGGAAAAACTCGTTGAAATCCGCATTTTAGCCTACTTGCGCGAGTAGCAAATTCCAAAACATTTTTAAAACAAACGGATATGCAATGTTTATTTCCAAATTAGGCAATCTAGTCTATACTTGTTTGCTGAGCGCATAACATAGTAATTCTAGGCTAATAAATGGAATAAGAACACGTAACGTTTTCAAAATCTGATATCGTGGTTAGTAGAGGCCGGTCTTCGGACCGGGCGAAAGGGGGTGCTCATAGCTGACCTTCCCCGATCGTACCCAAGCTCCCGAGCCGAGACAACTCCGGTGATGACGGACATGTGGCCTTCGGCACCGAGTCAGGGTTTCCTAAATTTCCCCATTTTAAAAAATATTTAGGTGGCGACTCTGTATCTGGCAAAGCAGTCCATGTTTGGCACTACTTTTTCAAAAATCTGTTTCTCAAAACAATTTGCCAGATTTGGACTCTTGGTTCAGATTAAGAACCGTGACACAAATCGAGTCCGAACTGTAGCGAGGTCCCCCCCCCCCCCCCGGCGGACTTGTTACACAATGGCATACTCAATGCAAAATGCTAAGAACATGGCGTACTCAATGTAATGAACATGGCATACATGATGCGATGTAACCTAAGCATACACAATGCGAGATGTATGGCATACACAATGCGATGAACATGGCATACATGATGCGAAATGGACTTAAACCAAAATGGATGGGCCTCAGCCACACCCAAATCAGTGGCCAAAGATGATGAAAAGAAAGCCCCAAAACTCATGCAAACATGCCCAATGCAATGGCCCCAAACCTAAGGCATAAAACACAACTTTTCAAACGCATTGAAAAGGATGAAATATGGAGTACAAGGACACATGTTTCAACAAAATGACTCCAAATGATGTAAACAACTCACACAATGCATGTTGAATGGCTCAAGCACCGAAACTAGTGAAGTGTATTACACTATAGGCATGCAAGGCAATGCTCAAATGGCCAAACTAACTCCAAACAGTCCCTATGCAGGCTAGAATAGGAGCAAAAGTGAACTAAGATGATGGCTTGAAAGGCACAAAAATGAAGCTCATGCAATGCCTCACAAATGAGGTATAATGATTCAACTCTCAAGCACATTGAAAGAGTGACAAACATGAGAATATGGTGAAGAAATAAGCTCTGAAATAACATTCCTCATAATGCCAAAACATACAAATACCTCAAGTTAAGCATGCAAGGGACCTCAAAACTCAAAGCTAGGCAAGGCTATTGCACTACAAGCATGCATGGCAAGCATCATTCGACCAAGAGGCCTTAAAACAGAGCTAAGGCAGCCCAAAATATGAACAAAATCAGTTTGGATTAAGGCCAAAATATGCTAGAATGGAGGGCCAAAACAACATGCATTTCAAGCTAGTAAACATGATTTATACTACAAGCATATGAAGCATATGAGAGGCTACCAAACCAGCCAAAAATAGAATCATGGCATGCCAAAAGATGGCTAAAAACCCACTGAGCTATGACCAATACATGCAAGAATGAGGTGCTACTTTGATAAGCCATGAAAGAGATTATTCTACACATGCAAGAGGCAAACACAAGGTGACCAAACCAGCCATAGATAGAGTCTAGGCAGGTCCTAAAAGTCACCAAAAAGGGCCTGAACTGAGCCTTGGAAGTATGAAAAAATGTGCTCCTTTGAAAGGCCAAAAAATGCAAACAAACAAGGCCAAAAGAAAGAGGGTCTCCCCTCTCCGATTTAGGCCCTCAAAAGCACATGCCACCCACTGAAAATTCGCTAGATTTCAGTGGCTAAAAGGCCAAGCAAAGATCAACACAAAGGTCTCAAGGCATGGCACAAAGCAAGGCTAAATAGAGCATGCAAGAGGGTAGATGACCCTCAACACCAAGAGAGCCTTAAGCAAACATGAAAAACACTTAAATATGAAGTTTTTTTTTAGTTGACAACAAAGCTCAAATAAGCATGCAAGTATGGCTAAGAGAGTGATCAAGACAAAGCTTAAAAAGAGGGAAAAGGAGTTACCCTTGAAGCTCAGCAAAACCAGCAAGTTTTGGAACCAAAAACCAACTCCTCAACCTCTAAAAATACCCTCCAAGAACCTTAGATCAATGGTGGAGGTGTATGGTTAAGAGTTGAGGTGCTATAGTGATGAAAACCCCACTCTTTTGGTCCAAAATATAGAGATATAGAGAGAAGTGTATACTTGAGCCTTAGGAAAATTTTAGAACCTGGTTCAAGGAGAGGGAGAGCCTCTCTTATAGACATTTGAAGCTAAAGCTTCCTTAAGAAGCTAAAAGCTTGGATGCAAATCCTCCATGCACATGTATGGAGGATACAGTCTGTGCCTTCCAGCTAGCACAGCTGGCATCCACACAATCTGACCAAATAGGAGGAAACCAGTCGACCAGAAAAGGTTGTCGGCCGACCACTTGCCCTGGTCGGCCGACCAGGGCAAGTGGTCTCCCAGAAAAAAGTGGTCGGCCAAGGGTATTGGTGGTCTCCACACCGAAAGCAAGCCCAAGGTGTAGTGGGAGACCAGTAAATGTGGCCCAAAGATCAAGAAAACCAGTTTCCTGACAAGAAAAATCGGCTGGCGGGGAAAAGTCATCTCCAAGGAGAAAAGGTGGTCTCCCACCCTTGTACCACCTTCCAAACAAGGAAAACAAGGTTCATGCCAAAAAAGAACCAACACGAATGCAAAACGAGAGTTCGGGAGGCAAAGCGCGCGGCTGGGTGCCTCGAAAACTGGCTGTTGAGCACCGAAAGTGGCGTGTGACCACAAAAGTGGTCTCCCGGTCCACAGTGTCCCTCAAGACAGAGGAAACAAGGTGTGTTCCAAAAACCATGCCAAACGGAGAATGTTAAGCGGTCCCAAGCTGAGGCGCGCGGCCGACGGCTCTGAAAACCGAAAACTAGTCTCCAACCGGGAACAGTGGCCTACGACGACGAATAGTAGCCCACGGCCACTGAGAGGTGGTCTACAAGGCCTCTCCCTCCCTCCGGGAAGAGAAAACAAGACCTGGTCCGCAGACCGAGTTAAAGTACAAAAGCGTCCCGAGGTCCGGAGGCGAGGCTCTCAGCCAAGAACTTCGAAACCTCGAAACGCGCACAACATGCACCATCACCGAGTGCTCAGTCGATGACGTCTGAGTCTTACGGTCAGTCAAAAATGCGGTGTCTACACCTGGTGCTTGTTTCAACCATATAAAGCTTTTGAAAGTTTAAAAATTTGATTTGGAAATTCATGATTTTCGAAGCCTGGAGCTTGTTTAACATAAAATTCATGATTTTCGAAGCTTGGAGCTTGTTTAACCATTAAGAAAAGCACTTTTAATATCCATTTGATATAGTTTAAAATCATAGCATATAAATGGCTTCTAATCTTCCTGCAGGACCAAAAGTTTCATCAAAATCAATACATTCTTCTTGATTATATCCTTGGAGTAATGCTAGAGACCCCAAATATTCTACCAAAAGTTTTACCACATGTCTCACATGGGTGTGGGACCCACACAATGTGGGTCCCATGTGGGTCCCACACCCATGTGAGACATTTGGTAAAACTTTTGGTAGAATTTTTGGGGCCTCTAGCCTTTTTGTATATCCTTGTGCAACTAATCTAACTTTATTTCTAATAATAATAATACTGGATTCATCAAGTTTGTTTCGAAAAACCAATTTTGTACCAATGATGGAGTGCTTTTGAGGACGAGGGACTAAAGTCCAAACTTGGTTTATTTCAAATTGGTTTAATTCTTCTTGCATTGCTAAAACCCAATTTTCATCATTTTTAGCTTCAGAAAAAGTTTTAGGCGCAATTTGAGAAATGAATGCTAAATTACCACAAATATTTCTAAGAGAGTTTCGAGTTATTATACCTTTGGAAGGATCACCTATAATTTGATCCATATAAATTTCCATTCCCTTGGCAAATTCTGATTGTCTCCACATTGATCTTGATGAAGTTTTTTCGGTTCATCTTTTTGGTATTCATCAATTTTCTTGGAGATATCTAAGTTTTCCATTTCTTGCTCAATATCTACAGCATCATTGCTTACAATCTTCTTGGAAATAGAAAAGTTAGATTCATTAAATACAATATGTATTGATTCTTCAACAATTAAAGTTTGTTTGTTATACACACGATATGTTTTACTTGTTGGAGAATAACGAAGAAAAATAACTTCATCGGACTTAGAATCAAATTTTCCCAAGTTATCTTTGTCGTTGTTCAAGTCAAAACATTTTACACCCAAAGGTGTGAAAATGACTTATATTTTTGGTTTTCTTCCTTTCCATAGCTCATATGGGGTTTTCTTTAAAATGGGTCTACTGATAGTTTGATTTACAATGTAGCGCGCAATATGAATGGCTTCGGCTCAAAAATATTTTGGTAGAGAGTTTTCACAAAGCATCGTTATAGCCATCTTTTCTAGTGTCTTCCTCTCAACTACACCATTTTGTTGAGGAGTTGTAGGGGCCGAGAAATTATGGTCTATACTGTTTTCATTACAAACTTTTTCAAAAGAATCATTATCAAGTTCTCTACCATGGTTCGTCTGTATACTTGAAATAATAAAACCTTTTTCATTTTGAAGCTTCCTACATAATTTTGAAAAATTTGGAAAAATATCATCCTTATGAGCTAGGAACTTAAGCCATATAAATCTAGAGAAATCATTAACTACAAGAAGCATGTATTGTTTGCCACCAAGACTATGTGTCATTAAAAGGACCAATTAAATCCATGTATAATAGTTGCAGTGGTCTAAAAGTTGAAATATTTTTTTTTTATTTAAAAGAAATTCTAGTTTGTTTTCCTCATTGGCATGCATCACATAATTTGCCTTTTTCAAAAGAAATTTTAGGAAGTCCAAAGACTAAATCCTTTTTAAAAAGTTTTGAAATTAAGTCTATGTGAACATGACCAAGTCTTCTATACCACAACCAACTATTATCACTATGTGCTAAGAGGCATGTAATTTTAAAAGATAATAAATCAAAAAAATTAAAAATGCAAACCTTTTTAATGCTAGTGGCCAACAAATAAAGTCTTATTATCTTTGAGATTTTCTATTTTGCAAAGAGATTTTTCAAAGATAACTTTATTTCCTTTGTTACACAATTGACTAATACTAAGTAAATTGTGTTTCAATCCATCAAAAGTAAAACATTTTCAATAATGGGAGAGGGACTTTTACCAATACTACCTACACCGATGATTTTCCTTTGTTGTTGTCTCCAAATGTTACACATCCGCTATCTTTTAGAGATGAGGTAGTGAATGCTGATTTGTCTTTGGTCATGTATCTTGAACATCCACTATCTGAATAGCATTTCCTTTTTCAAATTTTTCCTTGTACCACACCTATAAAAAAAATAATAATAACAATAATAAAAAAAATCAAGTGTTTGATTTTGGTGCCCATATCTTCTTGGGTCCATGATTGTTAGTTTGTGAATTACTTGATTTTGGAACCTATCTCATGTTTGTTCCTAATAAATTTTTCTCGTAAGGACATGATGAAAATAAGTGCCCTTTTCTAAAACAATAACAACAAGTATTATGTGGGCTCCTAGATGAGCAAACTTTAACAAAGAAATTTTTATAAAAAATTTTGTTTCTTGTGAGGCATGTATCCAATAACCGCTTTGTCGAAAACACATATTTGATTTCCAAGTAATTGATGTAAATATTTTGTTCCTTGTGTGAATTTAAAAATTGTTTTATTTAAATCTTCTATGTTTTCTTTTAAAGAATCACTTTTAATTTTCAAATCATTTAAAGAATTTTTCAAAGAATTATTTTCCTTTTTCAAACTTTCATTTTCATTGACAAGCAAAGCATTTGATTTTTTAACCGTAGAATTTTTTGAAATTATCTTTTGAAAATCTTCATGAAGTTCCTCAACAATATCTAGCAATTCATCATAGAAAAGAGCATTTTCGATTACCTCATCATCTTCAATCCCCATGAAGCAAAGATTTGTCATTTCTAAGTCATTTGATTCACTATCTGAGCTACTATAGTCACTTTCTCCCAATGTTACCATACCTCTTTTGCTCTTCTTCTTTTATTTCATCTTCTTTAAGTTGTGACAATCATATTTAATGTGACCCGGTTTCTTACACACATAACATAATATTTGGTCATTCTTTTCTTCATCTTCATTAAATGATTTTTTATGAATTTTTTTTAAATTGTTTATTGCTTTTAAATAAAATTTTAAACTTTTTAGTGACCATGGCAATGTCACCATCCTCATCACTTGAGTTGTTGTTGTCTTCATGTTTTTCTTGAGTTGATGTTTTGCATGTGATTCATTTCTTTTTCTTGTCATTGTCATCATCGTCGATCTTCATAAAAATCTCACGGGTCATTAATGACCCAATAAATTCATCAAAACTGAGTGTGTCAAGATCCTTGGCTTCTTGGATTGTAGTCACTTTCGGCTCCCAATTCTTTGGTAAGCACTTGAAAATTTTTCTTACCATTTCACTGTTAGTATATACTTTACCAAGATTTTTCAAATAATTTGTAATGTTAATAAATCTAGTAAACCTTTTTGAAATAGATTCATTAGATTTCATTTTGAATAATTCATAATTATGAACAAGCATACTAATTCGTGACTCCTTAACTTGATTTGTACCTTCATGCATAACTTCTAATTTATCCCAAATTTCTTTAGTAGTATCACATGTAGAAATTGTATTAAATTCATTAGGATCAAGTGCAAAATATAATATATGTTTGGCTTTAGCATGTGCTTGAATACTCTTAATATCATTTTCATTCCATCCATCTTCTATTTTTGGGACTCTCTTTGTATCGACAATTTTGGAAGGAATATTTGGACCATTTTTAATAATTTTCCATACTGTATAGTCTGTGTCTTGAATATATATCATCGTTCTATTTTTCCAATAACTATAATTAATTCTAGAAAAATATGGAGGCTTGGAAGGTGAGTGACCATCAATAATTCGTGCTTCTATAATGGTTTCCATTGATAAACTCTAAGACTATTAAGTCAAAACAAATACTAGAGCCCTTACTATGATACCAATTATTACCCAGAAAGAAACCCAAGAGGGGGGTGAATTGAACTTCTACATAAATTGCTAAATTAAAAAATTAACCCAAATAATAAACAATTAACAATATTAAACAATAAAGATGAGTAATAAATTAAAATTTAATCCAAATGAGATATAAATATGAAGCCATATAAATGAGACTAATATAAATAAATTAATTGAAGGAAGGGAAGAGAGAGCAAACATAGAATTTATAGTGGTTTGGCTCAAACCAAGCCTATGTCCACTCCTTAAGATTCTCCTTTAGATTTCTTCACTATTCGGCAAATAAAAATTACACTCCTAGCTTTACAAGTGCTAGTGAACCATAATAATTGATCAACCCTGATCACTCTAACCAACTAGTTGTGAATCTTGTGCTAGTCACACCTAACCCAAGTGATTTTATCTAAAACAATCACTCACAAAAATGTAACTCTCTTTTACAAGAAAGATGATAAAGGATTGGAAACCCTTTTACAATAAAAGCTCAAACACTCAATAAATTTCTCTCAAAGAAATTATATAGCTCAATGAAAATGCATAACACAATGTTTTAAGAATTCTTGAATATCACCCATAATTTTACCCCACTTCTATGTCGTTTCTTTTCTCCACAAAGTATAACGATTCTGGTTTATACCCAACCCGTTTGTTGCTTTTGGATCTGAGAACCCATGTACTTAACTGTTGTCCATTTCATTTCCATCTTGTTGCTTGTTGACTTTGGCTATAGGGATTTTTGGTTGTGTTTAAAACATGTTGGGAGGTTAGTTCTTCAAAGAGTTGTTGTCCAGAATTTTGCTTGTTCGCTCGAATGACCATTCCTGCGCTCGTGTGGTCTTTTATAGCCTGCAAAACTACTGAGAGTTTGATATCTTCGCTTGAGCAGTATTTCTTGTGCTCGACTGATCATTTGTAGGTCTGAACTTCTAGGAAGGGGTCATTGTTCGCTCGAGCAGTGGTTTTGGTTGCTCGAGCGATGTCACTTATTATGTCTATTGCTCGAGCGACCATTCTTGTGCTCGACTAGTCTATGCATATATCAGTCCGAGAGGGAGCTATTTTCAGTCACTTTTTCATCTATTTTTTTCTCTAAACATTCCAAAACCCTAGATCCACACACACTCTCTCTATAGTTCTCATTTCTAGCCCCAAATACTCTCAACTCGTGGGTTTCCTTGCCCTAGTCCTTTGGAGAAAAACGTTGAGCACGTCGAGGGCTTCATTTTAATTTGAGCATTTTGTGTTTTTGACTCCGCCAAGTTCTAGCCATCATTTCTTCGTGTCTTCTACTTTGAGTTAGGGATTTTTTTGACTCTTTTATATGATTTTTAGCTTAGTTATTCATCCTTTGAAAATTGTATTGATTGGGGAAATTTTGGGAAAAACCTAGGGTTTTGATTTGAAATCAAAAGCGGGCACTACAACAAAATGCACTTTTGGCGACTAAAAAAAATTTAGTCGCCAAAAGTTGTGGAATTGGGAATAAAAAATAATATTAGTTGAAAAAAGTCAAATATTTAGCTACTAATTTTTTTTAGTCGGGGAATATTGATTATTGGCGACTAAAAAAAAAATTAGTCACTAAAAATATCACAATTGGCGAATAAAAATTTTTTAGTAGCCGTTTAGCTAGTTTTGGCCACTAAAATTGTTTAGTAGCCAAATGAAAAAAAAATTTATTTTTTATATTTGGCGACTAAAAGTTTGGTCTCCAAAGGTATATTTTCAGGGGCAAAAAAATATTTTTGTATTCGTATAGTTTGTTTTAGCTACTAAAATTGTTCAATAGCCAAATGAAAAGAAAAAAAAAATATTTATTATCTTCGGCAACCAAAAGTTTGATTGCCAAAAGTATATTTTCAGCGACAAAAGAATATTTTAGTAGCCAAAAAACTAAAATATTTGGAGGGAGATTTTAAATTTTGAAGGGATTAAAAAAGTAATTAGCGACTAAAAGCTAATTGTTATTAATTATATATGTATTTTGTTTCCAACCCAAATTGTTACAAACCAGGAACTCTCTCTCTCTCTCTCTCTCTCTATTTTTAGCGTTTCGCTCCCTCTTCCACTCTCTCTCCCTCTCCCTCTCTCACCGCCGCTCTGCCTCATGTTTGTTGGCAACCGGAGCACCTCCTCCTCTTCCACCATTGCCATCGTGAAGAGGGAAGATTGTAAACGTACCAAACATGACTCTGTTTTCTCCGAATGGAACGTCTCTCTCTTTCTCTCTCTCCCTCTCTCTCAATTTCAGAAAAACAATTATCATTATGAGGGAAGCTTGTTCAATTGTCCCAAAAACAATGAAAGAAATTTGGGTTTATGAGATTTTGGATGTTCTTTTTTTTTTTGAGAATTGAAGTCATCAAAGTTAGCATCCTATTTATGCAGCTTTCAGTGGGTTGCAAGAGAGATCTGTCATTCATTCATGCCTCTTGTGCCAGTGTTTGTGAAAATGGGTTGGCTTGTTTTCCTGCGTTGGTGACCAAACTAGTCTTTTTGATTTATGCTTACCAAGTGTATGTAAAAATGTCATAGAGAGGTTTTGAGGACTGGTTTGTTGGTTTAGTAATTAAGTTGACTGCATGCTTTATTGTTGGTTGTAGAATGAATTTATTTTTATTTTTGCTAGGATTATCTGCTGAAATTTTGTTCTTTTGTAGAATGTTTTTATTAATCCTCATAACATGATTGTAGAGTATGAGCAAAATGAATTGTTGGTTGTAATTACTTATGTTAATTAAATTTTAGTAAAAATGCCGGACCTGTTGTAGTATAATTTGCCTAGAATATGATAGACTCTATTCAATATGGAGTGTCCACTTGTCAAGTGATGTTAACCGAGTTGTGATAGGGTCAAAATTTCTTAATTATCTGTAATTATGATGTGTTGGACTTGCATAATTATGTCCATTAATACAAAGTGGTTTGTTATCAGTAGGATAGTGATTGGCATACAAGGTTGATTTAGGAGATGATCTTCGAAATTTTATATTTCTTTCAATCATGAATTAAAAGATGCTTATATATTTATCATTGATTAGGTGTTATGAACTCCTAACAGCAGAAACTACAATGAGTTTGGGTTCTGGTGGAGGATAGGAATGTGAAGTTTTTGACACCTCTAGTATCACTCAAGGATTGTAAGCAAAATAATTTTTGTTGCAACGTAGTTCTTGCATAGCACTGTTGAGACATTAGGACTTAGTTAATTATGGTAGATTTTACTGCATGGAATTCAGCTAAAATTGCTCATGTTGGATCATCAGCACATGTTCAATGAGGTTTTATATTGGATGCTACTTCGATATAATTACTGCATAGTTACTTTTGGATCATACTTTTATCATGCAACATAGAATTACTTGAGCAAAATTTGTGGAGAGTTGGACATCTCCACTTGGAAAAGGTATTCCTCTGAAAACATGTTTGAAAACATGCCTTTTCTATTTCTTTAATGTTAGCAGTGAACTTCAATTAACTGAGGACACAACTCTCTCTCTCTCTCTTTCATTATTTTCTAATAGAAAACATGTCTTTTGTTATTAATATAAACCATACGTTTTTTTTTTTTTTTTAATTGCATTGACGGAATTGGAGCATTGGGGTCTAACTACAATCATACTATACTTCACAATAATTTCCAAAGTGTAAAATTTTATGTCACATGCGCATGCCCAAGCATTGAACTCAAACAAAACAAAATCATTAATTTTCACCAGCAACATTCCTTAACAAAGAAAAGACAGACTAGCCTTGTCTCAGTGGGTCTGGATCCTCTCCATTATATGGTTGTGAAAGAGTCACACCAATATATCTTTATTTCAACTTTAAAAATAGATAAGGAATATTTTAGAATTTTCTCAAAACGGTTGATTCAAAATTTTAAATTGGAGCATTTATCATAATTGCATCATCTTACACCAAATATATCAATATCAGGTCACAAATAATACTCCAAGCTCACATGACACAACATAACTAACCATTCTTATTATCCAATTTTTCTTGTTCATTTTACTCATCCCATGTTTCAAAACAGAGCACAGAGCTAAAAACACTCTTTGATGACTTTTACAGCTTTATAACTGTGGTTTCTTCTTGTCTATCTTGCTGCAATCTTCTTATTTAGATCCATTATTTGCAAGTAATTTATTAAACGAACTTTAGATAAATGAAAAAAAGGCAAATAATTGCGAGAAAGTGCGAGAAAGTGAAAAATAATTATTTCATTTTTGCACAGTTCTCACTTACACCAGATACATGTCTCACTTGCACTGTATTGATTTTCGATTATTTGTTCGTTTCCTATTCATTTGAAACTCCCTTTATTCTTTTTTGTTTTTATGGGAAAGTTCATGTACCACATAGGTGTTAATTAAAGACTTGTTTGGTAGTTTGTTTTGTTTTGTTTTTTTTGTTTTTTGGCTATAATTTCGGAAAAAAAAAACAGGGGAGTTATAGGAGGAGATGATACAAACCAAGACTATGTTGTTGGGGCAGAAGAGGCAGTATGGTTAGTAAAATGATTCTTCCTTATTTGAATGAGTTTCTTCTAAAGTTCAGATCCCTTTTTTGTGGAGATCCTGCCACTACAATGAAGGTGAGTTTCATTTCACTCATTTTCTATTGTTTTTCGAGTAATAATGTTACATACTTAGAATAAATATCAGAATAATGTTTAAAATTTGAATCTATAGCATAGTTTTAAACTTGATGATGTGTAGATTACTTTCAAAATGAATTTGATCTACTCAATAGGAATTTTAGGTAACTGTTTTTTCCTCTTCTATAGTACCATAATTTGAATCTATATTATAGATCTATAGTATTCTTTCTTCTGGTTGTTTTATTTTTTTTACTTGGGAAATTACTAGTGAAGTTGACAAAATGTGACCTTGTCAATTGGCAGTCATGCTATTTGTTTTGGCAAGGTGTGGCAGCTCTATAACTATTAGGAAGATGGCCAAATTGGGTGAGTTATGATTTCATTTGAATTTTCAAAATGGAGATGATTGTTTACACTCCTCACTGGCTATTCACACACCATATTGTTTTTTTTTTGCTAAAAGCAAAATTTAAGGATAGAAAGCAAAAGTAGAGTGTGAATAGTAATTTTCTTAAAAATTTAGTTGCTAAATTTGTTGACTAATCTTTTTATTCATTATTATTCATCATTTAAGTGGAGTTAAAAGTCTAATTCGCCTTAGCCCCGTGGCAATATAGGTGTTACATTGGAGTCTCATCAATTATAAATAAAAACATTATAATTAATACACTTCAGTAAGTTATCTTCATTGTGTCAAGGGCAGAGAAGAAGATGAAGATTCTCATGCTAAAAACTTTTTTTTTCTCATTTTTCTCTTTGCTTTTCTAGGAACCCAAGCAAGAACTATATCAAGTAATATGCCTGTCCTTAACCATAATGATTCTTTTTTCAGTTAGTCAACTATTTTATAATCAGTCACTTGGCAAGCACATGTTTCAGAACAAGTTGTAACTACACACTCTTCTCTAGTTCAATGCTTGCTTTAGTAGCATTTCTCATTTTATTTAATCAAACACTTTGCTCATAGTACATATCATTCAACCAAGAATTTTCTTTCATAAATTCTTACAAAGTTAGAATATTTTTACAAATGCTTGAAGTACAGTTGACAGTTTGCAGTCATCTTACAATTTTAAATTAATAACTTTAATTCTTTTAACAGTTTCAATTTATTTTCTAAACTGTCATTCTCGTCATAATGTAGAACATGAACCTCCACATGAAAAATTGATGAAGAACAATTATGGAAGGACCTTCAGCCCAGCAACAGTGTCTCTAGCATCAGCATCAGCATTAGCATCATCACAATTGTTATTAAGATTTTCTTTAATTTGGATTTTAATTATTGGTTTGGATAGTATATGTATTTGTTGGATTATACTATGTTTATGGATTCTTATTTTCTTTGATATGTACGGTTAATAGTTAAGTTTTGTATGTGGTTGAAAATTGAATGGTACAAGTTGTGGAGAAATATTTTTATTGAATGATTGAGAATTGAATTGAATGAATGAATGGATGAATAATTTTGTATATGCACAGGTTACAGGTGGTGCAAAAAAATATTACAAAACAAATTATAAAAACTAAATGAAACCTTTTGGTGACTAAACAAATATCACAAGTTGGCTTTTGGCTACTAAAACTTTAGTCACCAATTGTAAAAAAGTGAAACTTTTGGCTACTAAACTCTTAGTCTCCAATTGTAAAAAAGAAACTTTTGGCTACTAAATTTTTAGTCGCTAATTCTCAAAAAGTGAAACTTTTGGCTACCAAATAATTAGTTGCCAAACATGCATGCTCAATTGGATACTAATAATTTCGTCGCTAAAAGTAAAAATATATATATTTAATTTTTTTTTAAAAAAATATATGGCGACTAAAATTTTAGTCGCTAATAGGCCACTTTTGGCTACTGTAGACGCCCCCCCGAACGCCCCGGGAGGGTTAGTCCCGTTCTGTTCATTTGGGGTTACTACAGTTCGGACTCGACTTGTGTCACGGTTCTTAATCTGAACCAAAGAGTCCAAATCTGGCAAATCGTTTTGAGAAACTGATTTTTGAAAAAGTAGTGCCAAACATGGACTGCTTTGCCAGATATAGAGTCGCCACCTAAATATTTTATTTTGGGAGAATTTAGGAAACCCTGACTCGGTGCCGAAGGCCACATGTCCGTCATCACCGGAGTTGTCTCGGCTCGGGAGCTTGGGTACGATCGGGGAAGGTCAGCTATGAGCACCCCCTTTCGCCCGGTCCGAAGACCGGCCTCTACTAACCGTGATATTCATTTTTGAAAACTTTATGTGTTCTTAAACCAATTATTAGCTTAGAATTACTATGTTATGCGCACAGCAAACAAGTATAGACCAAATCGCCCAAATTGGAATAAGACATTTCATGTTTATTTTGAAAATGGTTTGCTACTCGCACGTAGGCTAAAATACAGATTTTGCCACCCTCAAGTGGGCCTTTGGAAAAGAGGGTTTTGCCACTATCTAGTGGGCTTAAAAGAAATCTCAGTTTTAACGCATTATCCCAATTTAAATAATTTGACCTCCATCCACAGGCATTCAAGCAGTTTATCTCATGTAAACACTTAGCCGCATGGCAAGTATACTATTATGGCAACATTCACACGCATGCTGGATGCTAAAGCATAGCTACTTACATTGTACTCCGTGCCAAAACAATAAACTAGTTAGCAAATATGCATGTCCTAGTTCATGTTATTTTGCCTAATGCAACACATACGAGATGTAATTTTAGTTAGGCTCGGTTAACCTAAATATGGCATACGATATGCAACCAACTGATTCATGTATTCAATTTTGGAATTTGAAAATACGAATGCGGTTAGTATGATGTACCGAGCCCGGTGCATGTCAACAAATGCATGAATGCACGCATGCATATCATAAGGTATGCTAATTTCAAAAATGCCCTAATCTACCATCATAAGCAGGCAAATAAAAGGGAAGAAAGAAATGGGGATTGGAAGACATACACACACTCACCCACACTTATTACATGTTTACCCTCACTCAGAGGGTCCGAATGAATATCACAGTCCCAAATAATAAAAAAAATAAAATTATTACAAAAATTTCTAATTTAATTTAAAGGAAAGGTGGCGACGGAAAGAAAAGGGGTGGCCGCAGCCTCTGCCTCGGGATGCGCGAATGATGCGTGCTCGAATCCGTCTCGTCCGGAAAACCCGTACTGTACTCCTGCCGCCTCTGTTTGTACTGCCTTGTCTTTCTGAAAATTGCCAAAGTACTGGAGCAAGTTCCTTGGGTCCTGCAGAGCACCACCGGCCGGACAGAATTACCACCGGCACTTCACAGTTCCCATCGGCATTTTATTGGATTCATCGGCACTCTAGATAGTGCCGGTCGGCACTAAATTCTGCCGGTCGGTAGAAACTTCTTGCAGAAGACAATTTGACAGCAAACAGAGAACAGACAGTGCATGGCATGGAGTTCTTGGACACATGTAAGCATGGTCATACTTCTTATCATATTTTGAACTCAAAGAAGCATGACTTTCGATCTTTGAGCCATCAATGGTGCATGATGACTCAAGGGATCAAATTTGCCACTTAATGTATGGATGTATGCAACAAACAAAATGAAAACCGAGGCCTTATCAAGTTGGAGTCAAAGGTCCCGATGACCGGGAATCGAGGCACATTACATCACTTGAAGTATGAATGGTCCTTGATTCCCACACTTGGTTTGACACCCCAAACCGAGTAAATGCAATGCATGTAATGCTCAATAAGGCTCAAATGTATCATGCCACCAAGACGTAAAGCACAACAAGCATTATGCAACCAACATGACAAATGCATAATGCCAAGCATACAAGGTATAAACATGATGCAAAAATGGACCAATTTGACCATGGGATTGATATGCTACAAGGCTTAATGGAGCAACCATGCAACAAATATGGAGCAAGCATGCAAGAGGGCCTAAAGCGATAAAAGTGCAGACCTTTATTCACCTCAAAACAGCACCAAAAGTGTTCAAAATGATGGACAAACAACTCATGTTAACAAGCAAACTCATGGTCCCAAAGTTAAGGCACAAAACGGGACAACTTTCCCCCACCAACATGACCTCTCATGGCATGATCAAAGGAAGTAAAAAAAGAATTTTTGCATGCAAAATAGGACCCCAAAAACTCCTAATATGGCAGCTAAAGTATCTCCCATGAAGCATATGCACTAAGGCTCATTCCTAGGCATAAGAGGACACACCCTCAAGGCATGAAAGAGGCCATGCATGCACACATACAAGCATGATTCTTGGACTAAAATGTGGTCCTTAGATGATGTTAAATCATGAGGGTAATCACAAACATACATGCTAGAGGTCAACATGCTCAAAGCTTTTAAGCAAAAAAAATACAAAGCAACCCTAACACACATGTCAAGCATGACTAAATGGATAACCAACAAACCTTAAGCATGGAAAAACAACACCAAAAACTTCATGGAACTAAGCCAACTCTCGCAAGAATCATGGCCTAATCATGAGATGGCCTTCTAAGCAAAGTGGAGCAATACAAAGCAAGTATTACAAACATGCAAGGAGGCATAAATCCGGCCAAAAACAGAGGTTACATATGACCTAAAATACTCAAAAAAAATCTGAAATGAGGCCAAGGATCATCAAGCACACATGCTACCCTTTTGAGCCACAACTCAAGGAAACAAAACCAAGAAGGGAGAGGGGTGTCCCTCCCCTATGCAAGACTTCAAACCATCATTTTTTGACACTAAAATACACTGATTTTCAGTGGTCAAAAGACCAAAACACTGAAGTGAACAAAACCTTATGAAAGGAGCACCAAAATGGATCAAACAAGGCTTAGAAGGGGGAGTTTGCACTCAAACCACAAAATGACCTTAATGAAAGTGTTAAAGCAGGAAAATACAAGCCTTTTTTATGTTATACACAAGAGCTAAAACAGCAAGTTAGATAGGTAAAAAACTATTGTAAGTTTGGGGAATATAAATCAAGATGCTCACCCTTGAAGAACCTTTGAAGAACAAATGGTCTAGCCTCCTTCTTTGGATCAAAACCAACCCAAAACTCAAGAAACAACTCCTCCAAGTCCCTCAATCTCGGAGTAAGGTGTAATGGTGTGTGTAATGGTGCAAAAGTAAGGTAAAAACCACCTTTTGAGCTAAAAAACACACACAAAGGAGGAGAGACGGGGAGGTATAGAGATAATATGTATCTATATCTCAAAGGCCTGGTTTTTGGTTGCAAGAAGCTAACCTAGATCAAAGAGGAAGACCCTCCTCTTATAAGACTCCCTCTTGCAAAGCTTATTCAACAAGCTTGGCTAGAGGGAAATCCCTCCATATATGGAGGGGGGAAGAGTTGGTGCCAGCTATCACAGCTGGCACAAAATATCTCCATAAAGTGGATGAACAGTGGTCGGCTGCCCAAAAATGCTATTTCGGAAAAAAACAGTGCCGACCGGCAACATATTATGCCGACCGGCAATAAAGTGTGCCGACCGGCAAACAAAAGTGCTGATGGAAGAAAAAGACCATCCGGTGGCCTCCAGCCACTGCCGGTGGTGTGTGGGGATGCCTCATAAGGCATTCCCTGCCCTTTCAAGGCAAAACACAAGTGTTCGGTGCAAAACCAGACACTAAACGGTCAAGTTCGGAGATCCTGAGGCAGGGCGCGCGAGCCGAGACCTCCGGGAACTCTGAACGAACACGATCATGGATAATCACCGTGTGTTCAAACAGTGACGTCCAAGTCTTGAGGACGGTCAAAAATGGGGTGTCTACAGTTGCCCCTCTTTGACAGAGCTCGAGAGTCATAACAATGACGGGAGTGAATGTCAAAGTCCAGAGACGACCCATTTTTGACAAGGCCGAAGACTAAGACAAACATGGAAGACAAACAAGATATGCGCCCGAAGGCAGTGGCAAAATGCAAGACAATGCAGAGAGCCGGACATAACTTATGATCATTCAAAGAAAGCTGTAACGAATCATACATGCGACAGTTTTAAGCTAGTATACACCAAACTATACTACAATGCAGAAAGGATGCAAGAGAATTATGCAATTCTCGATACGTCTCACTCGGGAGATACAATACCTGTGCGGCTCGTCCGGTTACACCAGCCTTAAGTGAACCGTACATAAAATATCGTGCCTGAAAAGAAAACAAACTTAACAGGTACAATATTGTTAGCAACATGCAAATTAGTGTACTCGAAATGCGTGACAGCGCAAAGCAAGTGGGGAGCATGACAATGCATATTGAAATACAACTAGGCAAGCGGAGCAAGCGGTCTACGCAGGCGACGAAATTGATCATAAGCACGCAGTCTACGCAGGTAACGAAACAAACAAGCGGTCTACGCAATTAAAACATGCGGTCTACGCAGGTGACGAAACTAAGCATGCGGTCTACACAATCAAAATATGCGGTCTACGCAGATAATGGAATTGAGCATGCGGTCTACGCAATCAAAATATGCGGTCTACGCAATCAAGACATGCGGTCTACGCGGGTAATGAAATCGATAAATCATGCGGTCTACGCAAGCAAAACATGCGGTCTACGCAGGTAATGAAATTAAACATGCGGTCTACGCAATCAAAACATGCGGTCTACGCAGGTAATGGAATTAAACATGCGGTCTACGCAATCAAGACATGCGGTCTACGCGGGTAATGAAATCGATAAATCATGCGGTCTACGCAAGCAAAACATGCGGTCTACGCAGGTAATGAAATTAAACATGCGGTCTACGCAATCAAAACATGCGGTCTACGCAGGTAATGGAATTAAACATGCGGTCTACGCAATCAAAACATGCGGTCTACGCAGGTAATGGAATTAAACATGCGGTCTACGCAGGTAATGAAATTAAACATGCGGTCTACGCAATCAAAACATGCGGTCTACGCAGGTAAAGAAATTAAGCATGCGGTCTACGCAAGTAAAACATGCGTTCTACGCAGGTAAAGAAAGGATGTACCATTACATAGCATAATTGAAACAATTTGCGGAGTTCACAAAGCATGAAAAGGATACAGGGCGGGACATTCTTCGCACGCATCGAGCGTTGCTCGCAGAAGTTGTGGCCTGAGGTCAACTCAAAGGTTCACGTTTCAAAGGTGTGATTTCCCGTATTGTGAGGGCGTCCAATGACGCGGCTGACCCGAACAAAGATGTGGAAGGTGCGTTAACCGCAAGGGGAGTTTCACCGGTATCAATTCTGATACTTGGCTACCCTGCCATTCTACGTTTTATTTTCCTTTTTACTAGTAGTTTAACCACATTGCACTGCCTCAGGCAGGTTTATTTTCTTTCTCAAAATTCACGCACTTTGCAAAACATGTGATGGAAATGAAACGATCCATTTTGTTCAAAAGATGTTGTATTTGTGGATTTTCTGTGCATCGCATCGCAGGGTATCACACCACAATGTGAACGAAATTGAACTCACTTTGGAAATTTGCCATCGTAATAATCAGGTAGTGAACCGACTTACAACTCAATAAGCAAAACAAGGACATGACACAACCAAACAAGTGTGAATACAACTCGATAAACAAATCAAGAGTTCAAAGCGAGCGAAATACAACTCGATAAGCAAATGTTCAAAAACTCGACAAGCAGACAGGCGTGGCTCCGCAAGAGTCTATCGCCGGGGAGGGGGTTGGAGGTGGTGAAGTTCCCCAATTCTTAGCATAAACAGCTCAGGAAACCAGAAGGAAGCCCACCGGCATGGTGTAGGGACCACCGGCTGCAAGGAGTGGCTACCGGTCGTATGCCTGTTTTGTCGGCAAACTAAAATGGCCGGTCGGCAGATTTTTTTGGCCGGCCGGCACTGAACGAGGGGGACCACCAGATGTTGACACCTGTCCCCTACTCAACCTTATCTCCTACAAAAGATCCCAGCTTCGTAGTTTTTCTCATTTTCACACTGATTTGCTCCTAATGGAAGAGTTTCTTGCTCAAAATCTCACAGCTTCGATTGCTAGCTTGGATGGCTCGGAAAAAGTGAATTTCCGGGGTTTCGGCATAAATGCACTATTCACTTTGGGTCGTACCCCCTTGCACTTCCCATTTCTTCATGCCGCGGCAAGGTTTTGGAATCCGGTGACACTTGTCTTTAGCTTCACCGGGCAAGAGATGTGTCCTAC
Organism: Camellia sinensis; assembly: GCF_055761805.1. Classification (NCBI taxonomy): domain Eukaryota; kingdom Viridiplantae; phylum Streptophyta; class Magnoliopsida; order Ericales; family Theaceae; genus Camellia; species Camellia sinensis. The sequence continues at coordinate 113,680,293 of NC_138969.1, read as the reverse complement.
CTTCGAAGATTTCCGAGCTCTAATGGAATCCGAGCGCGACGAGGAGCTCCTGCCCCAACTTAATTTTGGTCATGCCCAATCCTTAGGGCGCATGTGCGGACTCAGCATGCGCGATGCTCGGTCTCTGATGGGCGACGGGATGTTAGACATTCCGAGTTTGGCCAATCAATTTTCTGATGCTGGTGATCGCAGCAACCATCACTGGCAAGGCTTCCGACGGCATGCCCTCTGTTTATGCATGCTATCCCATTTTCTATTTGTCTCGGGCTCTGGAGGGGCTAGTGTCCGGCTGATTGAGGTTGCCCAAGGCTTGAGAGAGGGCAAGAGCTGTATTGCCATGGTTCTGGCCGAGATGCTAATGGGCTTAGACGCCTTTTACCGTCATGAGACGTGCAGATTGGCGGGGAGTCCACTACTACTACAGGTAATGTTTCCCACCCAATCTCGCATTTCTGTATTGCTCACATCACTCGGCCCTCGAGCTCAGTCTTTTCTCACAAAACCCCATTCTCACTCTTCTCTCTTCGTACATCTCTCTATTCTTTAATCTCTCATTTTCCAATCCCTCCCCAGGTGTGGCTGATGGATAAATTGCAGGTTGTGGACTCCTGCCCAGCATATTCAGCTCGCGGCTACTTTTTCCGGCATCTTCTAGTCAATGCCTTGGATGAGGAATGGTGGTTCGCTTGGATGTGCCACTTGTCCGCAGACCGTATTGCTTGGCGGTGCCCTTGGTTGAACCTTCCGGCAATGAGTTACAATATGCCTCGGCAGACTGGGATTCAACTGGTTGGTCTCACTCATTGTGTATTCTATTTCCCATTTCGGATTCGACGTCAATTTGGCCATGATCAGACTTGCCCGCCAGAGGGGATAGAGTATCCTGCTGCATTCCCAGCCCGAGGCGCACAGCATGCTTGGCAGGCCACTGCGTGGAGGATGAGAGAACTCCTGGCCCCCGCTCCTACTTTCAGTTGCACTTTGTCTGACGAGTGCATAGATTGGCTCAATGAAGAAGCACAGATCGGGCCCAGCTTGGCATCAGAGGCTTCGGCCAGCTCTGGGAGGGGGCGCAGGAACACCTGACTTGACCATGCCCTAGATTTATTGCTTTATTAGTACTTTCAAGTTTTCTTTCATGAATGTAATAAAAAGCAACTTTAATTTTATGTAAGAGCAGGAAAACTCTGTTTTGAAATCAAAGAAATTGAAAGTTGTGGCACTGAAAATTTTCCACCTTGGTACAAAAATGGTCAAAGTTGTAAAAAGATTATTTGAACAAAGTCAGCTTATGTTAAAACTTTTCAAAGGTATTTTTGATGTGGATCAGAACTGGACACGCCTGAGATCTGTCACTCGGGATGCACAACCCCAGATTCCTGCAACTAGAAAGTTGCCCCTAGTCTGAAGAGCGCCGCAGCACTGCATAGCAACGGAAAGTTGCCCCTAGTCTGAGTGGCACTGCACCGAAGATTCCAACGAATGCTGATGAACAAAGATGGCTGAGATGATCAAATGGACAAAGTTGATCGGGGAAGTGTTATGGCTGAACTTCAGGATGAAGTTGCCTATGTATCCCAAACATGGGAATCAAGCCTTACGTAGTTCCGGCTTGGGTTCGCTCGAGTATTTTCACTCTCCTTTTGCGCTCTAACTTTTGCCAAGGCCGCCCTTTGCGGGTTTTCAGCCTTGCGAGCTCAGTTTTCATATTTTCTAAATTTTTTGTGCTCTAACTTTTGCCTAGGTCGCCCTTTCGGGTTTTCGGCCTAGCGAGCCTCTCAAGGATAGTATTTCTTCAACTTGTCCATATTGATCGGTTGAGAGAATTCTAAGCCATCTAAGTCCATCAGAACCACAGCTCCGCCTGACCAGATAGCTTTGATGATGTAGGGACCAGTCCAATTGGGTCTGAACTTGCCCCTCGGGTCGTGGATGGGAGCTCGGTTGTCTTTGAGTACCAAATCCCCTTCCTTTAGATTTCTAGACTTAACCCTCTTATTAAAAGCCCGAGCAATCCTGCGCTGATAACTCTGAACGTGGTACAGTGCTTTCAGCCTTCTTTCCTCAAAGAGCATTAGTTCCTCGAACCTGCTCTGCTGCCAATCTGCCTCAGCTATCTGACACTCGGCCAATACCCGTAAAGACGGAACTTCAATTTCAATAGGTAGAACAGCCTCCATTCCATAAACTAACGAATACGGAGTTGCTCCGGTAGAAGTTCTAATTGAAGTCCTGTAGCCCCATAGAGCAAACGGCAACTTATCTGGCCAATCTCGATAGGTCTCCACCATTTTCTGCAGTATATGTTTGATGTTCTTGTTGGCGGCCTCAACTGCTCCATTGGTTTGCGGCCGATACGTAGATGACTTATGAAAAGCCACGTTATACTTTTCCAACAAGTCGACCACTTGTTTCTTAAAGTGGGATCCATTATCCGAGATGATCTCATTTGGCACCCCGTAGCGACAAATGATGTTGTTTCTGATGAACTTTGCGACATGCGACGCTTTCAACACCGCGTATGATTGGGCCTCGACCCACTTTGTGAAATAATCTATCGCTACCAGGATATACTCGTGTCCGTTCGACCCCTTTGGGGTAACAGCTCCGATCACATCGATCCCCCACACGGAAAACGGCCACGGGGAAGTCATGTTGTACAACTTGGATGGTGGGATATTCATACGGTTTGCATGGATCTGGCATTTGTGGCATCGCCGAACAAAGCCGATACAATCCTCCTCCATGGTCGACCAGTAGTAACCCTGCCTGAGGATCTTTCTGGCCAGCATTACTCCATTCATGTGTGCACCGCACTCTCCTCCGTGGATGGCCTCCATTAGGCGCTTCGACTCTTCAGCTTCTACACAAAGCTTATGCATTCCCAGATGACCTCTTTTGTACAGCGTACCTCCGCAGATGATGAACTGAATAGCCATTCTTCTAATGGCCCTCTTATCCTTGGCGCTTGCCCCTAGGGGATACGTCTCTTTTTCCAAGAAGTTCCAAATATCGTAATACCAGGGGTTGTCGTCTTGGGCCTCATCTATGGCGGAAATTGACTCGTATGCTGGCGCAAACTTCTGATCAATGATGACTGGACGCATCCGGACTCCCGACGGGATGTCTATCATGGAAGATAGAGTTGCTAGTGAATCTGCGAACCTGTTGTTCTCTCTTACGAGGTGGGTGAAATTTAGTTTCTCGAACCGAGGAATTAACAAATCCAAGGTTTGGTGGTAGATTATCATCCTTTCCTCCTTGACCTTCCAGTCTCCTTTCGCTTGAGACACAACAAGATTCGAGTCCCCAATGACGTCCAACCGTCTTACCCCTAGCTCTAGGGCTGCTTCCAGACCAGCAATACACGCCTCATACTCTGCCTCATTGTTCGAGACTCTGAACTGGAGCTTGAATGCTAAAGGGATACGGGAATCGTCAGGCGCTATCAGCAACACCCCTATCCCATACCCATACTGGTTTGACGCTCCGTCAAAGTACATCGTCCAAGTTTCATCTTCGATGTGCAGAATGGCTTCATCTGGGAATAGGTACTCAACCGCTTCATCCCCCTCAACCGGGTGATCGGCAAGGAACTCCGCTACCGCTCTCCCTTTCACCGACTTGCGTGTTACATACTTCAAGTCAAATTCGGAAAGCAATAGCAACCAACGAGCTAGCCTACCCGTAAGTGCTGGTTTCTCGAAAAGATATTTGATGGGATCCAAACGTGAAACCAACATTACAGAGTGAGCTAACAGGTAGTGCCGCAGCTTCCTGGTAGCCCATACCAAGGCCAAACAAGCCTTCTCCAATGGTGTATAGCGGGTCTCGTAATCCAGCATCTTCTTGCTCAGATAGTAAGTAGCCCTTTCCACTTTGTCTTCTGACTCCTGTGCGAGCATGCAGCCCATGGTGGTCTCAGTTACCGAAAGATACAATATCAACGGTCTCCCCGGTTCTGGCGGTGACAACACAGGCGGGTTCTGTAGATACTCTTTGATCTGTTCAAAAGCTGCTTGACATCGGCCGTCCCATTGGAATTTCTTTCCTTTCTTCAGGAGGCCAAAAAGTGGTTCACAAGTCAAGGTTAATTTAGAGATAAACCGCCTTATGAATTGCACTTTACCTAGAAGGCCTCGCACCTCCTTTTCAGTCCTCGGTGGTGGCATTTCTAAGATGGCCTTGATTTTGGAAGGGTCGACCTCGATGCCCCTTTGCGTAATCAGAAACCCTAGCATCTTCCCTGCTGTAACACCAAAAGTACACTTCTGGGGATTCAGCCGCAGCCGAAATTCTCTGATCCTTTGAAAAAACTTTTGTAAGGCGGTGTAGTGGCCCTCTCTTTCTTTGGACTTGACAATCATGTCGTCCACATACACCTCGACCTCTTTATGGATCATATCATGCAATATTGTAGTTGCTGCCTGTTGATAGGTAGCTCCCGCATTTTTCAGCCCAAATGGCATCACTCGATAACAATATGTACCCCACGGGGTAGTGAATGCAGTCTTCTCCCGGTCTTCGGGCGCCATTACTATCTGATTATAGCCTGAGAAACCATCCATAAACGAAAGCAAGGCGTGTCCTGCCGTGAAATCTATCAGCTCATCAATGTGCGGCAAGGGAAAGTCGTCCTTCGGATTGGCCCTGTTCAAATCTCTGAAGTCTACACACACCCGAATTCTGCCGTCTTTCTTCGGCACCGGAACAATGTTGGCCAGCCAAGTCGGATACTCAGACACCAACAGGAAGCCTGCATCAATCTGCTTGGTGACCTCTTCCTTGATCTTAATGGCCCAATCAGGGCGGATCCTCCTGAGCTTCTGTTTGACAGGTCGGGCCTCGGGATCAAGAGGGATCCGGCGCTGTACAATCTCAGGATCGATTCCAGGCATGTCTTCGTAGGACCACGCGAAAACATCTTTGAAATCTTTTAACAAAGCGACTAAGCCCTCGCATTCCTGAGAAGACAACGTGGACCCGATCTGGACCAGCCGCGGGTCCTTCTCAGTACCAACATTCACAGTAGTGATTTCATCCATTAAAGGTTTAACAAATCTTTCCTGCTCTTGATCAATTAACCGTTGCAAAACCGGAGGAATTTCTTCCTCGTCGTTTTCATCAAAATTTTGAAAATCCTGATTTAAGCAATAAATCAAAGGCACAGAAAAATACTCCGAAACCACATCCACGTCATTCTCATTAAATACTTCCGAGCCGTCAGATTCCTCTGTTACAACAGACTCAAAAGAAAATGAAAAAGATGACCTAGACAGGACTGTGGCATCCGGGTTATGACCCCCGGGAATACCGGACTCAGACTCAGTTGAGCTGGAATCTGATTCCGACGTACAAGATTCGGTAGAATCAGATTCCGGCTCACTACCTGACCCGGTGCTGCTTGATAAAAAGGCTTCTTCATATTGCCAGATGAGAGAAGGTGCGATGGATGCATCCAAAATTGCTGATGGTAGGCCCACAGCCGCTTCATTCCCAATCACACATACCGAGGAGCTATCCCCCAAGCAACTCTGTACGATCGGAGGATTTGAAAGCAGACACGCCAGCGCTGCCCCCATTTCATTTTCGGCGTCCTCAGACTGCACTTCCTTACTTTGCTCAGCCTCAGCCGATAAATTTGCCTGCCCTTCGGCGGTGTCATCCTCAGGTAACTGTAAATCGAAGAAAATCTCAAATCCCGGTACGCGCTTCTTCTCCGCGTTGAGCCACGGCTCTGGGAAGCCACAGAACGGGAAGTCCTCCCCCTCCCGGACGAAACGTCCGTTCAGGGTCCCCCGAATGGGCTGGTGCATTAAGTCAAAGGGCTTCCCCATCTGTTTCGCTCTGGCCCTTCCGGCCATTTCCTTTCCTTTCCGTATCCAATCCTCTTTGGTGGGTAGGTAGCCCAAACCAAAGGTATGGGGGTTATGTGGCACTTCGGCCGATGCTGCGGCACCTTTCCTGCCGCTCTTGCCTAATCCCATCCCGGGGATGTGCTGGAGTTTGTTCATGAGATAAACTGCTTGGGCACTGACGTACACCCCTTCGTTAGCTGCCATGATGTTCTGTACGACCCGAGCCTCGGCCAAGGTAAAACCTGATATGAACACATCTTCTATACCGTGCTCAATTTCTAGAACAGGCGTAGATACGTCTGGTGGTGGATGAATTGATGAGTTTCCAAAAACAATGGCTACTCCCTTCCCATAGGGGTATTTCACCACTTGATGTAAGGTAGAGGAGACCGCCTTTACCTGATGCAGCCACGGCCGACCCAAAAGCAAGTTGAACGTTGCAGGAACCTCTAAGACATGGAAATCTATCTCGTGCTGTCCTTGCCGGGCAGACGTTGATGGCGGACCCCGTGTCGACAAGTACCACAGGTATCCATTTATCTCTGCACTCGACAGAGATGTAGAGCGGCTTGTTATGGTTCGCACCCTCGGGTGGCAGCTCTTTGTCAGAAAAACTCAATGCTGGGGAACTTCCTCCCGAAAAGACTAAGCCCACCAGCTGTTCGGGCGTGGTATCTATGGAAAGTTTGGCCTTATCCATGGCTGACAGGACAACCTGCCTATGTACTCGAGAAGCCATAAGCAGTCCCCAGATGGAGATGTCTGCTTGTATCTTTTTCAATTGTCTCAATACGGCCTCATCTTCGAGTTGCTTCTCCTTTTGTTTTTCTGCTTCATTATCTTTTCCAGACGCCTCTGGTTGATCTAGGTGTGGAGGCTTGAAATACCGTCCACTCCTGGTCATGTGATCGACTTCGCCGATATACCAAGTATCATCTGGTTGGTTACCTTTCCAATCCTCGTCCGTGTGGGCAAGACATAGATCGTCGTCTTCCCACCACATACCATCTGCAGCTGACAAGCATCTGTCTGGTTCTGGCACAACTATCCCGATACTTGCAGTACCTTTTTTCCCTATGCTCGCAGCATCCTTCATTTCCGTACTTGTGGCGGTTTCGACCCCCACGTGGCCTTTTGCTTTCCTGATCCTCTCAGAATCCTCGAATCTTCCTTGTTCTGACTGTGTCAATGCAGTAGATGGCTCACTGATCCCTGTACTCAAAATGCTCCATTCCCGAGTGAAACTCTCGACACCGGCGCTCTCCGGCGATGTATTCTGCTCTTCGACACTCCCGGCCGTTGTTGACATTCCTGCCCCTGCCGGGCCTTGTTCTGACTGGAACTCCTCTGTTACATCCGGCTGATCGTCTAACCACCCCGTGGCTTCTGCTGACTTTTCATAATCGAACCAGTCGATGGCTGAGTCTTTGTCATCGTGAAATTGGAACTTGACAACATCCTTTTCCACGGCTGTCAAATCATCCGTTCCCTGTCCTGAATTGTCCCCTCGGATTACACACAGCTCTCCCCCGACTGGAAATTCGACATCTGGTCTATTCTGGCCCACTGGTGAAATGTAGTCACTCGGACTGTAAGCATTCCCAACATCATTCTCAGACTCCGCAGACTCTGGTTTGACAACCTCTTTCCTGTTCTCGATGGTCACCACCACTGGCTTGGGTTGGGTAATGGAGACGTCCATCATGCACAAATCGGTGCAATCAGGAAGGAAAACTTTAGGTTTAGGCAGGTAGGAGGGTGTGATGTAGATACTAGGATCGTAGGATGCGACCCCAGTGTAGATGAAGTTGATTCTTTTGGGTGGTGGAACTTGGTTATGTGTGGGGAGAGGATTTGTGGTAACATTGGGTTTCTCAGGAGGTAAAATCACCCCATTATCAATGAGATCTTGAATTTCATGACGTAAACGAAAGCATAGGTCGGTGTCATGACCGTGCTGCTGGTGGAACGCACAATACTTGGCTGGATTGTGGGTGGCGGGTAGTCTTTCAGGTAAGGGCCGCGGCTCTAGGGGCTTCAGATGCCCTTTTCTGATCAAAACCCCCAAAGCTTTGGACAGGGGCATATAAAGTGGAGCGAAGGTTCTGGTGTTTCTGGGAGGGTATTTGGCTGTTTGTGAGTTGCTTCCGGACGCACCGGAGAATGGTGTGGCTGCCGTGTTTCTTGGGGAAGGGTTAGTGGTGACCATACTCACTTCGGAGGTCTTGGCAGTCGTAGCGCCGCTCGGGCCTGCATTAGCACTACGATTGAAATTTCTGCGGGGTTGCTCCCGGTCATTATCAATCCAACTTGTCTCAAGGCGTCCTCGATCTGCACCCCCATTTCATGCAGATCAGCAAAGGTGGGAAAGGGGACTACAATCATCTTTTGCATTAGCTTCGGTTGAAGATTGCGCACAATCATCCGAATCTGGTCTTTGTCTGTGGGTCTCAAGGTCATCATTGAAGCCTTAGCCCGCCATCTAGTTACAAACTCTGAGAAGCTTTCCTTGGGTTCTTGCCTCGTTGTCTCGAGATCCCGGGTCGTGATCTCGATTTGCGTATTGAACGAGTACTGCAGGATGAAGGCCTCAGCCATCTCGTCCCAATTTCTCTTGACGTCGTCCTCTAACTTGGCATACCATGCGGCCGCCACACCTGACAGGGTTCGACCAAACAAAGACAGCTTTTGTAATCTGGTGAGGCCCATTGGCCGCAAGACATCTGAAAATAATCGCAGGTGTACCATGGGATCCTCAAATCCGTCAAAACGATCAATTTGTGGCATCTTAAACCGATCTGGCAGCGTCACAGCTGTGTCGATGTATCCATCTCCAATGTCGGGAATGGACTTCGTACCTTGGGATTTCTTGAACAGCTTTTCAAGCTTGTGCATTTTCAATGTCACAGGGTCCACCTCGGACTCGAAGGGAGAATCCGATAGATTGATGGGGGTGGGTGCCTTGGATTGTTGAGGTGGAATCGGGGGTGGAGCCGGCCCCGTTGGGATGTCTGTATCTTCTTGGACATTCCGGGCGTTTGGTGTCTCTTCGGGTATTGGAACCCTTAATGGAGGAGGGATTTGCTGTGAAGGTGATGCCCCAGTTTGCTGTTGCAATCTCCCAATTAAATCCGCTTGCTCACTCATGACTGTAGCTTGTTGTCTGGCGAATTCTGCCTGTCGGACAGCATCTTGCTGCATCATTTTCATGCTTTCCTGAAGTTGGCGCACCATCTCCTCTAAGCTAGCCATACTGTTCTGCTCTGGTTGAATTGCTGGTATGCGTTCCCTCTCTGTGGGTGAAACGGGATCTTGATCCCTACTGTACACAGGTGGGGTAGACGAAGCCCTTTGCACTGACTGTTGAACCGATGTCCTCTGCCTAGTTGCTTTCCGTTTAGTAACTGGGGGTAGAGAATGGTACACTGGTTGTCCTTCTATCAGATCCTTAGATCGATGGAGCCGGCGACCTCTGATCCAGAGTGCTTGGGGAATGTCTACTGGGTTAGACGCAATGATGCTAAACTACCTAGCAAAAAGATAAATAAAGCAATAAATAAACCAACAACTGGACAGCACAACGGCATAAAATAAACAAATAATATACAGTTGGATATTCAAAACACATAGTCGATAAACCGAACACACTGTTCCTCGATACTGATCGCTGTTCTCAAAATCTCTATTCCCAATACTGAACCTTGATACCCGCAGATAACTGATTCTCTTAAAACTGATACTGATGCCCTCAGGCCTGATGCCCAGACTTACAAACTGGTGTGTTCATTTCCCTGCATAAATACATTCCCTAAAAGCACATAGTAAGTAAAGAGAGCCAAAACACCCCTACATTGGGGTAGGGTTTCCCTGTCCTATTTTGTCAGGAGCTAGGGTTTCACTACGCACACAGCGGTTCTCAAACAACCTAATATCGGGTAAGCAGCCTGTCCTAATTTGGAATGGTCACTATGGATCCGAATATGCACTAGGTCGAATGGTCAAAAAGGGTGCCCCGGTAAACCGGGGTTTGTGTTCCCATGCTGTCAGAGCCCATAGCCGGTCAGCCTTATGGACATGCCTTGACAAGACAAGCCTCCGGCGAACCGTTCAGGAATGGCAGATGGCAAACACTGTGTTCCTAGGCGCACCAATGCACCTGCAATGCAAAGAAACACATAAATGAGATCAAAACAGGATATCACGAGTTCGAGTCAAGCTCTCTAATTTTCCCCAGCAGAGTCGCCAGAAACTGTAGACGCCCCCCCGAACGCCCCGGGAGGGTTAGTCCCGTTCTGTTCATTTGGGGTTACTACAGTTCGGACTCGACTTGTGTCACGGTTCTTAATTTCAACCAAAGAGTCCAAATCTGGCAAATCGTTTTGAGAAACTGATTTTTGAAAAAGTAGTGCCAAACATGGACTGCTTTGCCAGATACAGAGTCGCCACCTAAATATTTTATTTTGGGAGAATTTAGGAAACCCTGACTCGGTGCCGAAGGCCACATGTCCGTCATCACCGGAGTTGTCTCGGCTCGGGAGCTTGGGTACGATCGGGGAAGGTCAGCTATGAGCACCCCCTTTCGCCCGGTCCGAAGACCAGCCTCTACTAACCGTGATATTCGTTTTTGAAAACTTTATGTGTTCTTAAACCAATTATTAGCTTAGAATTACTATGTTATGCGCACAGCAAACAAGTATAGACCAAATCGCCCAAATTGGAATAAGACGTTTCATGTTTATTTTGAAAATGGTTTGCTACTCGCACGTAGGCTAAAATACAGATTTTGCCACCCTCAAGTGGGCCTTTGGAAAAGAGGGTTTTGCCACTATCTAGTGGGCTTAAAAAAAATCTCAGTTTTAACGCATTATCCCAATTTAAACAATTTGACCTCCACCCACATGCATTCAAGCAGTTTATCTCATGTAAACACTTAGCCGCATGGCAAGTATACTATTATGGCAACATTCACACGCATGCTGGATGCTAAAGCATAGCTACTTACATTGTACTCCGTGCCAAAACAATAAACTAGTTAGCAAATATGCATGTCCTAGTTCATGTTATTTTGCCTAATGCAATACATACGAGATGTAATTTTAGTTAGGCTCGGTTAACCTAAATATGGCATACGATATGCAACCAACTGATTCATGTATTCAATTTTGGAATTTGAAAATACGAATGCGGTTAGTATGATGTACCGAGCCCGGTGCATGTCAACAAATGCATGAATGCACGCATGCATATCATAAGGTATGCTAATTTCAAAAATGCCCTAATCTACCCTCATAAGTAGGCAAATAAAAGGGAAGAAAGAAATGGGGATTGGAAGACATGCACACACTCACCCACACTTATTACATGTTTACCCTCACTCAGAGGGTCCGAATGAATATCACAGTCCCAAATAATAAAAAAAATAAAATTATTACAAAAATTTCTAATTTAATTTAAAGGAAAGGTGGCGAAGGAAAGAAAAGGGGTGGCCGCAGCCTCTGCCTCGGGATGCGCGAATGATGCGTGCTCGAATCTGTCTCGTCCGGAAAACCTGTACTGTACTCCTGCCGCCTCTGTTTGTACTGCCTTGTCTTTCTGAAAATTGCCAAAGTACTGGAGCAAGTTCCTTGCGTCCTGCAGAGTACCACCGGCCGGACAGAATTACCACCGGCACTTCACAGTTCCCATCGGCATTTTATTGGATTCATCGGCACTCCAGATAGTGCCGGTCGGCACTAAATTCTGCCGGTCGGCAGAAACTTCCTGCAGAAGACAATTTGACAGCAAACAGAGAACAGACAGTGCATGGCATGGAGTTCTTGGACACATGTAAGCATGGTCATACTTCTTATCATATTTTGAACTCAAAGAAGCATGACTTTCGATCTTTGAGCCATCAATGGTGCATGATGACTCAAGGGATCAAATTTGCCACTTAATGTAAGGATGTATGCAACAAACAAAATGAAAACCGAGGCCTTATCAAGTTGGAGTCAAAGGTCCCGATGACCGGGAATCGAGGCACATTACATCACTTGAAGTATGAATGGCCCTTGATTCCCACACTTGGTTTGACACCCCAAACCGAGTAAATGCAATGCATGTAATGCTCAATAAGGCTCAAATGTATCATGCCACCAAGACGTAAAGCACAACAAGCATTATGCAACCAACATGACAAATGTATAATGCCAAGCATACAAGGTATAAACATGATGCAAACATGGACCAATTTGACCATGGGACTGATATGCTACAAGGCTTAATGGAGCAACCATGCAACAAATATGGAGCAAGCATGCAAGAGGGCCTAAAGCGATAAAAGTGCAGACCTTTATTCACCTCAAAACAGCACCAAAAGTGTTCAAAATGATGGACAAACAACTCATGTTAACAAGCAAACTCATGGTCCCAAAGTTAAGGCACAAAAGGGGACAACTTTCCCCCACCAACATGACCTCTCATGGCATGATCAAAGCAAGTAAAAAAAGAATTTTTGCATGCAAAATAGGACCCCAAAAACTCCTAATATGGCAGCTAAAGTATCTCCCATGAAGCATATGCACTAAGGCTCATTCCTAGGCATAAGAGGACACACCCTCAAGGCATGAAAGAGGCCATGCATGCACACATACAAGCATGAGTCTTGGACTAAAATGTGCTCCTTAGATGATGTTAAATCATGAGGGTAATCACAAACATACATGCTAGAGGTCAACATGCTCAAAGCTTTTAAGCAAAAAAAATACAAAGCAACCCTAACACACATGTCAAGCATGACTAAATGGATAACCAACAAACCTTAAGCATGGAAAAACAACACCAAAAACTTCATGGAACTAAGCCAACTCTCGCAAGAATCATGGCCTAATCATGAGATGGACTTCTAAGCAAAGTGGAGCAATACAAAGCAAGTATTACAAACATGCAAGGAGGCATTAATCCGGCCAAAAACAGAGGTTACATATGACCTAAAATACTCAAAAAAAATCTGAAATGAGGCCAAGGATCATCAAGCACACATGCTACCGTTTTGAGCCACAACTCAAGGAAACAAAACCAAGAAGGGAGAGGGGTGTCCCTCCCCTATGCAAGACTTCAAACCATCCTTTTTTGACACTAAAATACACTGATTTTCAGTGGTCAAAAGACCAAAACACTGAAGTGAACAAAACCTTATGAAAGGAGCACCAAAATGGATCAAACAAGGCTTAGAAGGGGGAGTTTGCACTCAAACCACAAAATGACCTGAATGAAAGTGTTAAAGCAGGAAAATACAAGCCTTTTTTATGTTATACACAAGAGCTAAAACAGCAAGCTAGAAAGGTAAAAAACTATTGCAAGTTTGGGGAATATAAATCAAGATGCTCACCCTTGAAGAACCTTTGAAGAACAAATGGTCTAGCCTCCTTCTTTGGATCAAAACCAGCCCAAAACTCAAGAAACAACTCCTCCAAGTCCCTCAATCTCGGAGTAAGGTGTAATGGTGTGTGTAATGGTGCAAAAGTAAGGTAAAAACCACCTTTTGAGCTAAAAAACACATACAAAGGAGGAGAGAGGGGGAGGTATAGAGATAATATGTATCTATATCTCAAAGGCCTGGTTTTTGGTTGCAAGAAGCTAACCTAGATCAAAGAGGAAGACCCTCCTCTTATAAGACTCCCTCTTGCAAAGCTTATTCAACAAGCTTGGCTAGAGGGAAATCCCTCCATACACGTGTATGGAGGGGGGAAGAGTTGGTGCCAGCTATCACAGCTGGCACAAAATATCTCCATAAAGTGGATGAACAGTGGTCGGCTGCCCAAAAATGCTATTTCGGCAAAAAACAGTGCCGACCGGCAACATATTATGCCGACCGGCAATAAAGTGTGCTGACCGGCAAACAAAAGTGCCGATGGAAGAAAAAGACCATCCGGTGGCCTCCAGCCACTGCCGGTGGTGTGTGGGGATGCCTCATAAGGCATTCCCGGCCCTTTCAAGGCAAAACACAAGTGTTCGGTGCAAAACCAGACACTAAACGGTCAAGTTCGGAGATCCTGAGGCAGGGCGCGCGAGCCGAGACCTCCGGGAACTCTGAACGAACACGATCATGGATAATCACCGTGTGTTCAAACAGTGACGTCCAAGTCTTGAGGACGGTCAAAAATGGGGTGTCTACAGCTACCACAAACATTTTGTTGCCGATTGTTTCCTCGACAAAATATTGGCGACCAAGCGACCAAATATATTTGTTGGCAAAAGTGATTGGCGACTAAAAACAAGGCTTTTGGCGACTAAAATTTCAGTCGCCAAAAGTGAAATTTCTTGTAGTGGGGGTTTTCCAAATGGATTCTTGAAAATGGTTGTGGGAATGTACTTCTAAGTGAGATATGTTAAAATGGTGGATATTTCTTCTTGAAATTGATTTTGTGAAACAAAGGGGGGTTTGCCTTAGATTTTTAGACATTTGAAATTGTGAAGAGAAATGGAAAATGATGTTGAGTATTGTGAATTTGGAACAATGTTTACGTTAATGATGATAGTGGAGTTGGATATATAGTATCATTCTCATTGTAATTGTTAAAAATTCTATATCTGTTGATTTGAAATTATTTATTGAATAAAATATCTGTTTTCGGTTATCAATGGAGGATAGTCTTGATTTTTGTTGATAATGCGTGAGGATTAGGTTGAATTGAAACTAATTTCTCATACATTGTGAACTAAGGATCATTTCATATTTAACATTGTAAATGTATTAGATTTGAGAAAAAGGGGTGAATACCGTGGTGAATCGGGTTAGGGGGGTTGTCATGGTTATGATGTTGTCTTGTGTGTCCTTGCTGAAAGTCAAAAAACCTGCATGGTTAGGTGTTGATCCTTCTAGTTAGTACCGGTAAAATGGCTTTGGTAGTGTTTGTATAGCCTACTGGCGAACAAGTACCTATTGATTTATAATCTGGCATATGCATTCACCTTATAACTTTGCTAAGATTCATATACTGCGTTAGAGTATCTCTACTAGACTGTGGCTCACCTTATGTGGAAAACAACTTTCAGGTACTAATGATATGTCTCTGCCAAGGACGTAGCTTGGGAACACTTAGCTAAAAGTTTCATTTTTGTTTAGTGATGTAATTATTTTTGTTTAAGCATATGGCTTGTTGTAACCAAGCATCATCTTGGAAAGTTGTAGCCAGTAGGGCATTTCATTACTTGGTTTTACCTACCTTTTTACTCATGTATCCATGTCATATGCTATAGATTTAGGATCTATGATTTATGAATATATATTGCATATGTCATCTTTTGTAATGATCAAATATATAATGAAAGAGAATATGAAATGTTGTTGATCAATTGTAGCACCATTATGAGATGGGTTAATGCTAATTATTTCATGGCTTCATAACTTGGTATCAAAGCAACCAGGTTAGAATACTTTGGGATCGTGGGATGTGGTTTTTAACACAATGGGTTCTGTTGCTAGATGATATTAGGAATATGCCTGGTATGCAATGTGATATCATACTTATGTGACTATATGTGTGATAACCCCATTCTGTGATATACTATTAATCGTTAATTATACTTGTGATTATGTGATTATGTGTAGTTTTGAATTCATCTCTGTCAACCGTTGGAAATCTGTTCAGCATTTTGGTATAAACTGAATTGACGGCTGTAGAGGCGTTAGAAACCAAAATTGATTATACCATTGTAATTACCATAATTTTAAGAGCCTATGGTGAAATTTAATTAAAAATTGATTCGGATCGAAATAATTAGAATAAAATAATTAGAATCAATCAAAATTGACTGGGATTAATTATATATAAGCAAGCTTGATTAGCTTAAGCTAATTACACCTATATGTACATGTTATATGCATCTTATTAAGCTCAAATAGATAAAGAGCTGAGATTTTGAGAGAGAAGGGGGGTGAACTCAACACCTAGAGAGAGAACAAGGAGAATTGTAGAGGACTTGTCGTAGATTTGAAGATTGGATCTAAATTATGCATGAATTCACATTTTATGTATGAATTTCAGCTTCAAACCTTGGAGATAAAACATATAGAAGTTGAATGCATCTAATTCTTGAGTTCTTTTGCATGTAATTGCGCAATGGAGTCATGTATTACCTTGAATTTGAAGACAAGAGTTAATCATACACAGGCATGCATAATTTGAGATGGAATTCAAGAAATTCTTACATGCATGGTAATTTTACATCTCAACTAGAAGAGTTCTTCATGTTTTCATACTTCTCAGGTCATTTGATCATGTTTCAAAAGAATAGAATTCAAGTTAAGACATACATGGCTCATAACTTAAGATTTGAGTTTGAATTTAAGAGAATGGACCATGATTTTCGACAATTGGTTTCAAATTGGAAGTGTTTTCATGTTATACTATGTTTTTCCATGTTTTTGGCATCAACTTGCAAGCTTTGAGCCTTTGGAAACATGTTTTGAACCTCAAACACAGTTCTAAAAATTCCAGAATTTCACCAGTTCGCTCGAGTGCAGGAAGTGGCGCTCGAGTGTAAAAGTTAAGCTCCCAGAAGTTTTACAGACAATTGAACAATGTGTGAATTGCCCTACCCCCTACTAATGTTATAGAAGTGCACAGTTTTATGGGTTTAGTAGGTTGCTACAGAAGATTTGTTAAAGATTTCTCCAAGATTGTGGTACCGCTTACCTAATTGACTCAAAAAGGTGTACCATTCAAATGGATAGCATAGTGGGAGTGTACCTTTCAAGAATTGAAGACAAGGCTCACAACAACATCGGTCCTCGCCTTACCGTCAGGTACAAAAGGATTTGTTATTTATAGTGATACTTCTCATAAGGGATTAGGGTGTGTACTTATGCAAATGGAAGAGTAATTGCATATGCATCTCGACAATTGAAGCCACATGAAAAGAATTACCTTATGCATGATTTGGAATTAGCTGCATTGGTGTTTGCATTGAAAATATGGCGGCATAATCTTTATGGAGCAACTTGTGACGTCTATACCAACCACAAGAGCCTCAAGCATTTCTTTACTTAAAAGGAGCTTAATATACGACAAAGATGGTGGTTAGAACTCATTAAAGATTATGACTTGCAGATTCATTACTATCCCGACAAAGCCAACACGGTAGCAAATGCTCTTAGTACGAAGTCAATGGGGAGCCCAGCATGTTTGCTCTTCGAGCAGAATGAGTTATTATCTTACTAGGAAAGAATGGAAGTGGAAATTGTGTTACATGAACGGGGTGAGATGTTAGCCACAATAATAGCCCAACCAGCTATCATTGAAGAAGTTAGACAAAGGCAATTAGAGGATGAATTTCTCAAGAACGTGCATGATGAGATGGAAACAAAGCCAAGACCAGGATTCTCTTTGGAAGCTCAAGTGTTGAAGTTCAAGGGAAGATTGTGTGTTCCATATGTCATCGAAATTAAAAGAAGAGTGTTGGAAGAAGCTCACAAATCCAAATTTGCTATGTGTAGACACCCCATTTTTGACCGTCTTAAAGACTTGGACGTCATCGTTTGAGTGCTCGATGATTGCGCATGTTCACGCTCGTTTGGAGTCCCCGAGGTTTTCGGCTACTCACCTTGCCTATGAGTCTCTAAACTTTCTTAGTTTTGTGCTTGTTTTAAGCTAACCCTTTGTCCTCCCTTTTGCCTAGGGAGAGAAACAGTGGTGTAGACCACATTTCTCCCCTGCCAGCCAGTTTTCTACCCTGTAGACCACTTTTGGTGGTCGGTCAATGAGGGTGGGTGGTCGGTCGACCAGCCTAAGTGGTCTACAGCTTGCCACCACCTTCTTCTCTCTTTGTAGACCACTTTTCTCCCCTTCCAGCTAGTTTTCTCCCTTGTAGACCACTTTTCTTCCCTGTAGGCCACTTTTGGTGGTCGGTCAGCTAGGGTGGGTGGTCGGTCGACCAGCCTAAGTGGTCTACAGCCTACCACCACCTTCTCCTCTCTTTGTAGACCCTTTTTCTCCCCTGCCAGCCAGTTTTTTCCCTTGTCAACCACCTGAGGTGGTCAGTCGACTAGGGGGGTGGTCGGTCGACCACTTTAAGTGGTCTACGGCCTTTTTTGTGCTTTTACAGATATTTTTGGTGCCAACTGTGTCAGCTGTTAGGCACAAAATGCATCCTCCGTGCACATGTATGGAGGGATTCAAACAAGCTCTAAGCTTGTTAAGGAAGCTTACCTTTGCATTGCTTATATAAGGGGAGTTCTCTCTCCTTTTCCAAGGCTCATAATTTTGGATTAGGGCTAAACATATCTCTCTCTCTCACTTGATTTCTCCCTCTCCCTCCATATTTGTGCTATTTTGTGCCTTAAAGTGAGTTTTGTTCACACTTTTGCACTAAACACCGAGTGAAACACCTTCACTCTTGAGCTGAGGTTCTTGGAGGTTGAATTTGAGTGATTTTGGCTTGGTTTTGCCTCAGAAGTGGCTGTTCTTGTTGTTCTTCAAGGGTGAGTCCTATTCCCCCTTTTAAAGTTTTGTTTTGATTGCATACTTAGCCACATTTGCATGCTTCTTTTGGCTTAACTTTTAACTACAAAAACCTTTGTTTTAAAGTGTTTTAAAAGGTTGTTTGAGGCCTTGTTTGAGTTAGGGGTGTCTCTCACTCTCTTGTGCCTTATTTTCTTAACTTCTTGCTATCTTTTAAAGGTATTGGGACCACCACTTTTTGGCCTTCTTACCACTGAAACTCAGAGGAATTTCAATGGTAGAAATGTGGTTTCGAAGTCCCAAATGGGTGGGGGTTGTCCTCCCTCCTCTTCTCTTGTTTGCTTGTGTTGATGGCCCATCAAAAGAGCATGTTTTTCTACTTCTTTGTGGCTTTGTTTAGGCTCATTTTTGTGACTTTTCAGACCTACCTTAACTCTATTTTTGGCTGTCATGGTCACCTCTTGCATGCTTATTACACTTGTAGTGTAATCCTACTTGTAGCCTTGCAAAGTAGCATGTCTTTGTGCCTTGAATTTTCTTAGTTCAAGGATGTTTTTAGCCATTATTTTCCATGTCATAACTCTGATTTTGGTTGGTGGAGTCATCTCTTGCCTTGTTTTTGTACTTGTAGTGCAATCCTACTTGTAGGCCTAACATGCATCATGCTTTATGCCTCTCATCCTAGCTTATGTTGGCTCCATTTTAGCATGTATTTGCTTATTTTAGCATGCCTTAGCTCTGTTTTGAGTGGTCTTGGCCATGTGAGACTTGCCCTATGGGGTTGTAGTGTAAGTGGCTTTGACTAGCTTTGAGTTTCAAAGTCCCTAACATGTTGTGTATGTGATGGTTGCATGCCTTGGCCTCATTTCTCATATGATTTCAGTGTATATGGTGTAGTCACACTCTCACATATTCCACTCTTTCATAGCTTTTGTGAGTTGTGCCTTATGCCTCGTTTATAAGCCAATACGTATGCATGCTTGTCTAAGCTTTTGGGCCACCATTTCAGCATGTTGAGGTCTCTATTTTGGCATGTTTAACCTCTGTCTGGGGTTGGTTTGGTCATTTGTGCCGTGTATTGCATGCATCTTGTGTAGTGTCCTTTACTAGCCTTATGCTTTGGGCCTTTTACATGCCTTACTTGTGATATTTGTATGATATGACATCATTAAACACCTAATTTTAGAGCATGTAGCCTTGTCATACTCTCTTATTTATCACCCTTTCATTGTGTTTGAGAGTCGTGTTTAAATTCTTAGCTTGCAAGCCAATGCATGAGCATATTGTTGTAGCTTTTGGTGCTTCATTTCCAGCATGATTTTGGCATGGTGTAGGTCTGTCCATAGTTGGTTTGACCATTTGAGATTGATAGTACATGCCTCATGTGTAATATGTTTCACTAGCTTCGATGCCTTAGCTTTTAAACATGCCATGCATGCATTGCTTACATGATAGAGTCTTGCGCATGTCACTTTAGCATTGAAGGTTGATCATCTTGTTTGCTTTGCATGTGTTTGGATTGGATGTTAATCCAAACACGAGGAATGTCGCACGTTTCATATTCAAAGTGATGAAACGTGTTGCATTTCTTGGTCGCTGACCCTCTTGATCAAGCATGATAGAGGTGGAGGCCCTTATGTGTTATTTGTGTATTCATTGACATTAACTTGTGCAAACCTGGCTTCTCGGCCATCGTTCATTGCGATGCTCGGTTGGTGGCCCGAGAGTCGAGTACTGCACTTCCTTGAGCTTGAGAAATGATAGGGAGGGTGGTTGTTCATACATATCTTGCAAATACAGTGCTATGCCCCCTATTGTTCTCTGTTACAGCAAAACTGGAGTTTGGCAAATTTACTGGTCGGCCAACCAGTAGGTGTGGTCGACCGACCACTTTTTCTGGTCTACAACCAGTTTTTCTGGTGTACAGCCCCCTTTTCGAGTCGGCAGCCCACCAAGAGGTCCCCATGTTGGAGCAGAAGCAATATGGAAGTTTGAACAATTTTCAGAGATCAAATCAAGTGCAAACAGAGGCAATTGGTGGCATAGCAATGGAATTCTGAGCAAGGCGATCGAGCATGCATGCATCCCTCGTCCCGAGGCTTTCTACTTGTTTTGCTTAGCTAAGTTAGCTTAGTCGTCGTTGTAATTGATTAGTTAATATGCCTAATTAATCGATTTGTTTTGTAATAATTAGTTTAATTAGCGCAGCTAGTTAGCTTATTATTCAGACCGTCCGTCGAGAGGGCAAATGTTGTAATAAGTGTGCGTGTGTGTGTGAATGTCTTCCAACCCCACGTCTTTCTCCCTTTTATTTACCAACTTTTGACGGTTAGTTTTAGGGCATGTTTCAATTAGCATACTTATGTTTGCATGCGTGCATCATTCATTTTGTCTTGCATGCACCGGACTCGGCGCATCATTCAAACTGCATTGTATTTCAATACACTTTCTTGAATACGTGTTTCAGAGCATGTTATCAAGTGTTGCATTCATATGCCATTCTAGATAGCCGAGCCTATTTTAGTTGTATTTTTGCATGTGTTGCATTAGGCATCTTAACATAGCTAGGATCATACATGATTTCTAACTGGCTTCTGTTTTGGCTCGGAGTACACTGTGAGTGTTTAGGCTTTAGCATCCTTGCATGTGTGTAAGTGACTGCCATGATAGTGTGCTTGCCATGAGGCTATTTGCTTAAATGGTTAACGGCATGAATGCCTGTGGGTGAAGGCTTTATTGCTTGAATTTGGAACAATTCATCGAAATGTGAGTTTTAAGCCCACTTGAGAGTGGCAAAATCCTGTTTTTCCAAGCCTACTTGAGGGTGGCAAATCCGCGTTATAGCCCACTTGCGAGTAGCACTTCCAAACCATTTTTTGACAAACGAACATGAGATGTTTTGTCCAAATCAACTACCCTAGCTAATTAATTATTACAAACCCTTAACTAATTTGAACAAATTAATTGCAAAAGGAGGCCGCCACAGCTCCGCCTCGGAATGATTGAATGATGTATGCTCGATCGCCTCACTCGGAAACCCGTTGCCATGTCACATGTTGCCTCTGTTTGCACTGCTCTGCACCTCTAAAAACTGCACAAGTCTCAAGGATACTTCTGAACCACTCCCTGAGTGTTGTGGGATGTCACCGGCCAAGAGATAGTATGACCGGCCATTGGAAAATGGTTATAGACCATTTGTAAGGCTCTCAGCCATATTTTGATAGCCGGCCGGCAGCCGACCGGACATATCTTCCTGCAGAATTCTATTTTTGCTATAGTAGAGGACAGACAGTGCATGGCAAAGCATTTACAAGACAATGTGTGCACGACCATCCTCTCTATCATGCTATGAACTCAAGGGAGTATGGCTCTCGACCCTCGGGCCACCAATCACGCATTTCAATGCATGATGGCCAAAGGTGCCAAGTGTGCAAATTAATGTAGAATGAATGCAACAAAGCAAATGCATGCTACACACTCTATCATGTTGGATCAAGAGTGTCGGTGACCGAGGATTGAGGTACGTTTCGTCACTTCAAGTACGAACGTCCCTCATTCCTCATGTTTGGTTTGACACCCCAAACCAAACACAATGCAATGCATGTATGCCAAATACAAAGTAATCATGGAAGTGCAATGCAATGCAACATAAGCATGCCAAATACAATATGACTCAAACATGCACACGAGGTCAAGGTGGCAAACATGCCAAGTATAATGTAATCTAAGTTAACATGTGACAAGATG
The DNA here is from genome assembly GCF_055761805.1 of Camellia sinensis. Classification (NCBI taxonomy): domain Eukaryota; kingdom Viridiplantae; phylum Streptophyta; class Magnoliopsida; order Ericales; family Theaceae; genus Camellia; species Camellia sinensis. The sequence continues at coordinate 113,658,245 of NC_138969.1, read as the reverse complement.
CAAACTAACAAACATGCAAGATGCAACCTAGATATACAAACATGCATGGCATGCAAAGGTGGACAAGCATGCAATATTTGTCATAAGTATGCAATACTACAATGCGAACCGGGTGTACAAGCACACAAAGTGATAGGCATGCAACAATGACACCAACCACAAGGATGCAACAACATGCGACGCAGTAACAATACAACAATACACAAACGCATGATCCATGGACTTACACTAAAGATGGACAGACCTCAGCCGTACCAAAACAGTGGCCAAAACACCCAAATCAAGGTACCAAAAAAGGAGACATGCATGCACATTCATGGATCTGTAAGCTAGGCAACGATGCAGAATCCTCAACCGCGAGCGACATGGGATAAACATGAGAACATGACAATGCAATGAGCCCTGAAATCATGTGAAGAATGATGCCGAATCATATACACAAGTGAAGCATAGCACGCTAATGGGCTCAATACCCAAAGCTAGTCAAGGGGTTCTCACCATGGCCATATCAACCAAGCCCCAAACGACTATGGTGAGCCAAAACAGTCCTAGGGCAGGCCAAAACAAGGCTAGAGCATGCATGGAATGAGGCCAAAGCATGCTATAAAGATGGGGACAAACAAGGGGCATGCAAGGCTACAAAGGGAGCATTACACTACGCCTACCACAACCAATCATGGCATGAATTAGGCCAACAAAATCAGAGTTATAATACGTCAAAAGAAGCCCCAAAACCCAAAGAGAAGGTCTCCCAAAGACCTAATCATGGAGGCACATACAATGGTCCAAACATGGAGCACAAAACAACAACTCTTCAAAGCATTGAAAGGATGGCAAGTGCAAGCATACAAGCATGGAACATGGACCGAAATATTATGACAAGTGATACCAAATCACTAAAATGGCCCAATTAAAGCATGCTAATGACTCACACAACCAAAGCTAACAAGCTAGAATGCATGATAGCTATACAAAGCATGGCAAACATGACCAAGACAACACCAAACAGAGCTTAACCATGATGGAACAAGGCCAAAAACTTCTCGAAGTTAAGTCAAAACATGCAAGCATAATGGTCTAAATGCAAGATGCATATTATGCAAACATGCAAGATTACTCTATAAGTATGAGAAGCATGTAAGATGCCATGAAACCAACATGGAATAGAGTTAAGGAAGGTCGTAAAAGCCACTAAAAAGTGCTAAAATAGAACCAAGACATGCTAAGCAAACATGCAAATGTTATGAGCCATTTATGCTAGCAAATGAGACACAAAGGGAGAGGGGTGTCCCACCCCTATTCAAGACCTCAAAACCACTTCTCCACCATTGAAAATCCTTTGGATTTCAGTGGTGAGAAGGTTAAAATAAGATGATCCCAAAGCTCAAAAGTAAAGGCACAAAACAAGGCCAAACAAGGTCTAAGAGGGAGTAGACAACCCCCAACCCTAAAGTGACCTTAAGTAACAATAAAAGGCATACAAAATTAGAAATTTTTGTAGTTTAGAGTCAAGCTTAAAACAAAAGAGAAGTATGTATAAAAGTTTAAACAAAAATGGGGTATCTAAAGCAAGTTGACTCACCCTTGAAGAACAACTTCAAGAACACAAGACCAGCAACTCTCTCTGATCAAAACCAGCTCAAGAACCTTAAAAACAACCTCCTAGTACCTCAGCAACCAAGAATGGTGTAACTTTAGGTGTTTATGTGTAGTAGTAAGAACAAAACTCCCTTTTGAACTCAAACCCATACACAAAATGTAGAGAGAGAGAGATATATATAACTCATATAAGATTTCTTCAACCCCTGGAATGGGAGGGGAGGCCCTCCTCTTATAGGAAATCCAATTCCAAGCTTCTAAGTGAAGCTAAGCTCAAGGATGAAATCCCTCCATACACGTGTATGGAGGGGGATAATTGTGCGTGCCAGCTGGCACAAAATATCTACCAAAAGCAGATGGAAAGGGGTCGGCCAGAAAATATGGCCGATTGACCAACAAAGGTGGCCGACCGACCAACTAAGGTGCCGATCAGCCAACACTTTTTGCCCATGGAAAGAAAAAGGGGCCGGTGGCCTCAAGCCTTGGCAGGTGGGTTGAGGGGATGGCCAACAGGCCACCCTCTTCCCTTTAGAATCAAAACACAAGTGCTTGGTCAACAACCAAGCACAAAACAGTGAAGTTGAGAGGTCTTAAGGCAAGGCGCGCGACCGAGACCTCCGAGAACTCAAGACGAACACGAACATGGATGATCATCAAGTGTTCAAACGATGATGCCCAAGTCTTGAGGACGGTCAAAAATGGGGTGTCTACAGTTGCCCCTCTTTGACAGAACTCGAAAGTCAAAACAATGACGGGAGTGCATGTCAAAGCCCAGAGGCGACCCATTTTTGATGAGGCCGAAGACTTAGACAAAGCACACAAGCTACCAAAGATATGTGCCCGAAGGCAGGGGCAAAATGTAGAGACAATGCACAAAGCCGAACATAACTTATGATCATGCAAAGAAAGATGTAACGAAGCATAACATGCAACAGTTTTAAGCAGGCATATACAAATCTAACTACATTTCATTCAGGAAGGATGCAAGAGAATTATACAATTCTCGCTACGTCCCACGCGGAAAGTATACAATACCTGTCCGGTTCGTCTGGCCGTGCCAGCTTCAAATGAATCATACATACAATATCGTGCCTGAAAAAGAAAGGAAACTTAACAGGTACAACATCGTTAGAAACATGCATGGCAATGCAAATGAAAAGTGCGTGACAACGCAAGTGAGTAGTGGTGTATAACAATGCAAGGAGGTGGTATGTGCAACAACGTAAGCCGGTAGTGGTGCATAATAGTGCAATTTGAAACATAAACACATGTGAGCAAAGCATACGCGACAATGCATGCAATGTGTAAAATAAGAGGAACTTGAACACATGTAAGTAAAACACACGCGACAACGTGTACAATGTGTATAATAAGAGGAGTTGGAACACATATAAGTAAAGCACACGTGACAACGTGTACAATGTGTATAATAAGAGGAAGTGGAACATATATAAGTAAAGCACACGCGACAACGTGTACAATGTGTATAATAAGAGGAACTCGAACACATATAAGTAAAGCACACGCGACAACGTGTACAATGTGTATAATAAGATGAACTCGAAGACATATAAGTAAAGCACACGCGACAACGTGCAGAATGTGTATAATAAGAGGAACTTGAACACATATAAGTAAAGCACACGCGACAATGTGTAGAATGTGTATAATAAGAGGAATTGGAACACATATAAGTAAAGCACACGCAACAACGTGTACAATGTGTATAATAAGAGGAACTCGAACACATATACGTAAAGCACACGCGACAACGTGTACAATGTGTATAACAAGAGGAACTTGAACACATATAAGTAAAGCCCATGCGACAACGTGTACAATGTGTATAATAAGAGGAACTTGAACACATATAAGTAAAGCACATGCGACAACGTGTACAATGTGTAAAGCAATGCAACAACAAAGAGAGGCACATGTTAAACATAATCATGGTAAAGGCACATTATTCACAATATGGAGATGCAACTTCACAACAAGATGAGGCACTGTGCAATGCAAGATGCGTAACGAGGGCATTCATTATAGTCATAACAAAACATTGCAACATATTCAAAGCAATTTGCGAAATTCGCAAGATACAAAAGGATACGAGAAAGGATACACCTTGCGCGCACTGAGCATCTCACACAGGAAAACACAGCTCGAGGTCAACATAAAGGCCGGTTAAGTTTCAAGAGTGCACTGTCTTGCACTGTCTTTGAGTAATGAAGGTGCCAAACCACATAACTTACCCAAAAAAAGGGTGTAGGAGGTGCATTGACCATAAGGGGATGCCATCGGCCAAATATTTGGCCGGCCGGCTAAAAATTTGGCCGACTGGCCAAAAATGGCAGTGTCGGGGTAGTTTTGACATTTAACCACATGTCTTAAAATACTGGGCCTGAAACCCTATATTTCGACTTCCTCCTAGCTCGGAAATCCCTCATTTGTCTCTCTAGGTGATTTCCCAACCTTCGATCCTCGTTTTTCCTTGGTTTTTGGGCCCTTTTTGTCGTTTGATTTGCGAAACCTTTCTCATTTCGCACACTTTGAACCGAATAAAACTCGGTTTCGGTGACTTTTCCTTGGTTTCCACCACTTCGGGCTTGTTTTCCCCAAGTTTTCCTCAGTGTTCGTACCTTTCCCACGCTCCGACCTTTTCTTCTATTTTCCACCCTCTTGGGGTTGACTTTTTAATTGACTTTTTGTATTTTTGCACGTTTTACACATTTTTGGCCATTTTCGCAATCTTTCTGAGATGGCTGACGATATTCCACAGGGTGGGAGTGCTCCAGCAATGGACGTGGACCCCGAGGTCGAGCTCCTACCTCTCCATATCCGGCTATTCGATCTGGCGACCTACAGGCCGGCGATATACGTGCTTCCTCCTGACAGCCTCCATCATTTCAGGAGCTATGCGTGAGGCGCGCCACTGGAGCTTCTGCTGCGCGAGCCAGAGTCACATCTGTCCTACGGCGCTTCTGAGGTACACCCTTCTCTACTTCATTTTTTCGCAATGTAGAACACATAACTGCAGTAGTCGATTCTGTTCTTTAACTGCTTGACCCGGATACACCGATATATCCCATGCTGTAGTTCACTGTGAGCACACTGACACCCGATATCTGTTTAAACTTGGACACATGCACACACACTACATTTTCATCGATTCTAAGCGTAGACATAGGCACACACACACACACTGTATTTTCCCAAATTCTGGAGGCGTTCAGACACATGCACACGCACTGCATTTCATCAATTTTGAATGCTTTCAAACATTGTATTTTTAACATTGCTTCACAACTGTTTGTTTTTATTTTGATCACAAGGAGATTCCTATGTCTTTCGAGGGTATGGGAATATCGTCGCCTGACGATGGTATATGGAGCTGCTCGACGCAGTCCGCCAGATTGTTGACCAGCCTGGTTTTGGGACCTTCTGCATGGGGCTCTCACGCCTCACCGCGAGCAGGTCCCTTCTTGCTGCTTTGGTGGAGAGGTGGTGGGACACCACCGATTCCTTCCACCTTTCTGCCACCGAGGAGATGACGATGACTTCCTTTGATTTCTCTATGCTCACCAGCATCGGGGTGGGGGTGATCCGATCCCTTTTGATACAAATATGGATGAGTGGGACGCTGCTCAGATATACCTGCTTGGCGATCGGCCACCTCTTGCCCGGCCAGGGTTTGTGAGGTATTCATGGTTCGAGGACCACTTCCGGATCTAGGTGCCTACTACCCGGGAGAAGGAGGAGCAATACGCCGCGGTTTTATCATGTTTCTGCTAGGGACCACGATTTTTGCTGACCGAGCGAACACCATTGCCCTCTACTTGTTGAGTGCGCTTGTAGATGTGACGTGGATCTGTCATTATAACTAGAGTGGCGCTAGATTGGCCACTCTCTACGGTTATATGAGCTCATCGTCCCGCCACAGCGGCCAGTTGCTTGGAGGCTATTGGCGAGCCTGGGAGGTACACATTCCCTCTCTACCTTTTCAATTATGCTTTTCATTATCTATACACCATGCACACTACGCGCATGCAACTTGCTTTACGCTGGCTGTATACTACACACGCTGCACAACACATTGCACACATTGCACAATACACTGCACATTGTCCTTTGACTTCTTCTTCATTTTGCATACTGCTTTATCTGATAAGCCTACTTATGTCTGTTCTGTTACACTTTGCAGCTGTGGGTGTACACATACTTCCCTAGGCTTGCCCCAGAACCAGACGAGAAGATCCCCCCATGGTCCCATTTTCCCATCGCTTTGACGTGAGATGCGAGTGGAGGCCGTAGGAGTCCATTATGTTCTTCTGCCGCTACTTTGACACCATTACCACAGCCGAGGTATGTTACACTTTACAGTTCATTCAAGCTTCGCTTCACAATGCACTTTCGATATCAGATAACAAACTGTATATCCTATCCTTTGCAGATCACCTGGCAGCCGTGGGCGCTGTTGCCTAATGCGGTGAGGGATCGATATGCGGACGCACAGGAGACTGCCCGATTCAGGATTCTGCTGGAGGGCCCGGTCGGCCATGTTTGGTACTTCGGGGAGCGCTTCTTGCCGCAGACCTTGGGCGTGCCAGAGCAACCAGTTCCAGTGACTCCTCCCGTCCATACGGGGTACACTGAGAGGTTTACCTTAGCGGAGGTGATAGATTACACTATCGGCTGCAGCCATGAGCGCTTTGTAGATGAGGGTGACTATACGGAGTACGTCCAGACGTATATCATGAAGCCTCTGACCGGTGCCGGCCGCGTTGAGAGAGAGAGAGACCAGCGGCGAGAGCAAGAGCATCGCGGGCACCTCAGGCCTGAGGCAGGTGTGGGCTCGGAGAGGGCAGGGAGCTGGGTGGTCCGGACTGCCTACCATGATGACATGCTGAGGGCAGGGTGGGGAGACTTACCAGATCCCCATCGCTCCTCCTTCGGTTGATCACGAGCTAGTCAGATTCTACGACTTGCCTCCGATATGTACTACTACATTTTGCATCCTATATAGTCATTTCATTTCATTTCTCTTGATATTCTGCAGAATATTGACACCTCTAACACTCTTGTAGGCTTCCGCCGAGTACACTCGCCAGTCTCTAGAGTTGACTACCTCCGTAATGGGGATGCTACAGCGGAGCCTCGACCTGCTGGCTATTTACAGTATCCCAGTAAGCTCCTTCAGCCACAATCTCAAACTCTGCATAATATGTTTCATACATAATCTGATACATCGTATTATCAACATAGCACTTCATACACGGCTTTCACGGGATTGATACACTATAACCCACAGACTACTCACAGCATTGCTCATGGCATTCATACATTGCACTCAGTCACTGCATTCTGTACTGATACACTGCTTACAACATTCATACACTGTACTCATACACTGTACTTGGTATTCATACTTTGCTTTGCGTAGCATAACTGATGCATTTACCATTTGTCCTTTTCAGGCCCCATTCCAGATTCCGGCCGCGGGAGGTGTTCCAGCTGGACCATCTATTCCTGTTTGAGGAGAAGGGGGAGCCAGGCGAGGGATGACATTCCATAGCTGGGGCAGACATAGGTGTGCTCAGGTTGAGAGCAGTTCGCGAGAGCCCTCCCCTGATGATTTCGACGAGGAGGCGGCATCGTCCTAGGGCGAGGCCGGGGACAGTTCAGATTCTGACTATGGAGCTGGCGGTGGTGACCCTGGACCTTCGTCCAGGAAGAGGACCTGTCACACCCCAAACCCGTCCCTAAAAGTTTGGGCATGACCACTTCAGAAACGGACATTTAACTTGATATATATATATATATATATATGAGATATGGGGCCTGAATGGAAGCATTAATATTTTTAAATAATAGAAAACCATCTCCATTGAGCTATAACTACCATGCCAAGATCACTAACGGAACATAAGGCAAATAAACATACAGTGACGTGCATCTGAGAATTTAGCTATATGCTTATACACATACATATACAGACCGAGCCCTCAAGATTGGGTGTATAACAAAAGCATTGAAAGGTAAATGGATTATATACACTTCCTCTTTAGACAGACAATCAGGGTACAAAATCAAAAGTTTAGCAAAACTCCATAAAATGAGTTGCCTTCATCTAAGTTCCTGGACACCCTGAGGTTGACATAAGAGGAACGGATGCCTTGGGTTGAGACTGATCTCCAGGTGGAGTGCCTACAGAAATAGACATAACATAAAGTGAGCCAAACTCAGTGAATAGTAGTACGTAACAATTTAACAATTAACTTGAATTACAATGTGCATGTATAAGGGCGGAGGACATATAGTTAGCTTTATCCTGTAATTATTTTCAGAATGGCCTTAGGCCTATGGTTTTCAGCCCTTAAACAGAATGGCATTAAGCCCTTAAACAGACGGCATTAAGCCCTTTTCATGCATGTATGAACTCAAGGGGTGGCTTGCACGGATTCTAGAGGTGACTCGCATGGCAGCACTTAGTCCCGTGCAGCACTTTGTTTCATACTAACAGATCATACAGAATGGCCATAGGCCCAGATGTCACAAATTGGCCATAGGCCTCACAGATGTTACAGAACGGCTATAAGCCTCATAACTTTCACAGAACGGCCATATGCCTCATAACTTTCACATCGGCTTTAAGCCCAGTTCACATATGTATGAACTAAAGAGATGGCTCGTACGGATTCTAGAGGTGGCTCGCATTGCAGCACTTAGTTTCGTACAGCACTTTGTTCCATACCAGAAATCATTAGATCTTAAAGACCAAACCATCCATATCATGTCAGAGCATAGCATAACTGGAACTGATAAACAGAACAAATTCATACATTTTCTTAATTATGCTTAAATCATAAACAGAAATTAGAGTTCATACTTGATTATACTTCGTACTTTCAATAGCGCTAACAAACCAATATAGGGCATACTTGTTAGTTCCATAACGGAACCTCCGGTACTGGGAACTTGTAACATACTTGAACCACGGTATTATTACCCCCGGGCAAGGGCCATAAGACCACGGTATTCTTACCCCTGGGTAAGGGCTTTATGCTAAGAATGCCATGAATACTTATATATATATATATGGACAATCATTCATTAATTCAAAACGTAACATATCAGAAAATAGAACATTTCTTGCCATATCATGTCATTACAGTACGCTTAACAAAGACAGAACAATTTACATTCTAACGTGGGTTACATAATGATGTTAAACCTTTGCATTCATGTCGAAGATTCAAAACGACCTCGGGTCCATACGTAACACAACAGAATAATCTTGGATTCATACAGATACCATTGTTCAAGGATGAACATAAGTTCCATTTATTCTTTAAGAAGTAACGTAGTATGCTGATAAATAATAGAGGGTTAATATTTGTTATTGACAGAACAAAAGGATTCCAAAGTCATACCGATGTGCACAAATCTTTCAATGTTTATATAAGTTCACACTGATTTCCAATGGTCATAAATGTTTGTGTACCACTTACGAAGAACAGAGTGTTAGTGACAATAATTACCAACAGTAAATAAAATATACATTTCTGTACTGCTACTCACAGTGATCGACTCCCGGTAACAATGGGATGGTGTCCTCGTTTCGACCTACAGCACAATGCACAACACATAATATGAGATTATACTCGATCCTTTACTTATTCTCTTTGATCATTTGATCAATTAGCCATGGTGGTACCAAGTTCATTATTCCTTAATAAGCTATAATTCATGTCTCAAAAAACAGGAGAAGTAGATGCGAAATGGTTTAGGTGAAGAAATGGTACAAAATTGGTTGACAAAAAGTGAATAGTTGTCACTAATTTGGGCGTAACTATTTCTGTATTTAGAATTTGGGAGTCGGACCATCGCCATTGGAAAATAGACTTCTGGGGCTTGATTTTAGGCTCAAGAATCACTCAAAATGTAGTCCTGAGGAAAAAGATATGCTTATTCAAAGTTGGCTGGACAAAGCTGTCTCCCGCACGCGCGGGAAATAGAGCCGTACGTGCGGCTCTGGCCAGTTTGCTGTCCCAAAATGGCTCTATTTTCTCCAACACTTGGTTTTTGCATTTTTAATCTTGGTTCTTAACATAAATCACTCAAAAACATGTAAAATTATCTCATAACATGATTAACTAACATCAATCAAGTGCAATTCCATTTTAAACAAATCAATCTTTGCCTCAAAAATAGAAATTCAAGTCTCATCTTCTATATAATCAAGCTTCTATAATATATATACCCCAAAATCATACAAATACATCTTACATATGGTTGATCTTCACACCACAACTTTGTATTCCATCAATCATTCTTAAGATTGAACCCAATTCAAGCAAATTTAAAGAAATCAATGTTCAATTCCTTGAGTTTAACTCATTTGATTCATAACCCAACACACGTGTTCATTTGCATATTAATTTTCCCCAAAGCCATCATTGATTTCATGCAGTAGATGCATTATTTACAAAGATAATAGTTGAAGGCACATACCTTAACTTAATTTCTTGTTTTTCCCCTTTAATCTCTTCAATTTTCCAAGCTTCCATGGATGATCCTCTTTCCCTCTCTATCTCTCTTTCACAGTTCTCTCTCTCCCTCTCCCTTAGATATTTATTTGACTTCAAAATGATAAAATCCCCAACTCACATGGCCTATCCATATATGTATATATCACATACTTAAGCTTAACACAAGGGAGAGCCAAACGTGGCCTTACGAATCGTGCAAAATTAAATTTCAATTAAACTTTCCAGATGACTCTAAAAATTTTGATGAGCATAAATATGCTCCCCGTTCTGGTTTCTAAAGCCTCTAAGGCCTTCAATTTGCAGTACCAAGGTAACCACCCAAACGGACATTAACGAATCAAACAAATTAGATTTCCAATTAAGTTTCTCAAATAGTTCTAAAAATTTCAATTAACACATCCAAGTCCTCAATTGTGATTTCTGAACCCGTAAAGGTCAGTAATTTCAATTTTAAAGCAGTGGCACAACTGTTAATTCCTCAATTTAAACACATATCATTAAATTAAAATGCATTAACCCGTAAGGCCGTAAAGGTAATATTTAATACGGATTTTGGGGTCGTTACACTAAAAGTGAGTAAAGACAAAATTTAATCAGTTTAATCATCCCTAATCAGATTTAGACAAAAATGCTTATTATTACTTAAAAATTATGCTGATCTTAGATGTAAAATCAATTTCAGGTAACTAAACCTCGAAGGCTTCCAATTTCTGATTCAATCATTATAATTGTGACAGATGCTTTCCTTGCCAAACAAATAGAGGTTTCAATTTATAAGAGCCATGTGCTTAAACTAAATTTCTCGAGTGATTTCACATTAAACATTTAAATGCACAGAACAAGGGACTAAATTATGCCAGAAACACACACAAGGGTCGTGCTATTACAGGACTAGGACCGACTCGCGCACTTGAGGCCACTGATATGGGTCCAGACATTTTGCTGCTTTTTCTTCTTTTTGCTCTGTTCAGACATTTTGTTGCCTTTCTTTTCCTTTTTGCTTTACTTTTCTTTTTACTGGTAGTTTGAGCACATTGTACTGCCTTAGGCAGGTTTTATTTTCTCAAAACTATGTACTTTTGCAAAAGAGATGATGAAATGAAATAGTCGTTTTGTTCAAAAAGTGTTGCATTTATACATTTCTACGCATCGCATCGCATTACATAACAATGTAAATGAGATTTGAACTTTGTTTTAAAATTAAGCATCGCATCGTAAAAACCAGGTGGTGAATCGACTAACGACCAAAATAACTCGATAATCAAAACAAAGAACTCGATAAGCTAACCAAGTGCGAATACAGCTCGATAAGCAAAACAAAGACTTAAAGAATGTGAAATACAACTCGATAAGCAAATGTACGACAACTCGATAAACAAATCGAAGTAACAGGCACTGCTTTGCAAAATCATCATCAGAAGGCATTGGAAGTGGTACCAGTCACAAATTCTCAACATGTTCAATACATAAACAGCTTAGGGATCAAGAAGGGAGGCCATCGGCCAACATTTTTGGTCGATCGGCCAAAAAGGATGGTCGGCCGGCACTATTTTTAGCCGATCGGCCAAAAATGGCAAGCACCTCCAGAATGTTGACACCTGTCTTTCACTCAACACCTTATCTTCTACAAAAGCCTCAGCTTCGTAGTTTTCCTCATTTCAACACTGATTTGCACCAAATGGAAGAGTTTCTTGTCTAAAATCTCACAACTTGGATTGCCAACTTGGATGGCTCGGAAAAACTGAATTTCCGGGGCTTTGGCATAAATGCACTATTCACTTTGGGTCGCACCCCGCTACATTTTCCATTCCTCTATGCCGTGACAAGGTTTTGGAATCCGGTAACGCACGTCTTTAGTTTTGGCGGCCAAGAGTTGTGGCCCACTTTCGAGGATTTCCAAGCTTTAATGGAATCCGAGCATGACGAGGAAATCTTGCCTCGGTTCCGGTTCGGTTACGTCCAAGCCTTAGGACAAATGTGCGGCCTTACTTTGAACGACGCTCGGTCGTTGATTCATGATGGAAAGCTAAACATTCCGAGCATGGTTTGTCAATTTTCTGATGTTGGTGACCGCGGCGACCATCATTAGTAGGGTTATCGGCAACATGCGCTCTGCTTATGTATGCTGTCCCATTTCTTGCTAGCCCAGGGCTCCGGCGGGTTAAGCACTCATTTGATTGAGGTTGCCGAGGGCTCGAAAGAGGGCAAGAGCTGCATCGTAATGACACTAGCCGAAACGTTGATGGGATTGGATGCTTTTCATCGCCGGGAGACGACTAGGTTTGCGGGGAGTCCACTATTATTACAGGTAATGTTTCCCACCCTAATCTCACATATGTATTGCTCACATCACTCGGCCCTCAGGCTCGATTTTTCTCTCAAAACCCTTTTGCTCACTTTTTCTCTCAACTTACGTCTCTCTATTCTTTAATCTCTCATTTTTCATCCCTCCCCAGGTGTGGTTGATGGACAAGTTGAGAGTGGTGGCCTCGTGTCTGACATATTCAGCTCGCAGCTATTTTTCACGACGACGCCTAGTCAATGCTCCGGATGAAGGATAGTGGTACAGCTGGATGTGCAATTTGTCCGCGGATCGCATTGCTTGGCACTGCCTTTGGCTTAACCTGCCGGTAATGAGTTACAGCATGACCCGTCAGCCCGGGATCCAGTTGATAGGCTTGACAGGCTGCGTCTTTTATTTTCGGTTCTGGTTACGGCGCCAGTTTGGACATGATCCGACTTGCCCAGAGGAGAGGATTGAGTACCCTACTACATTTTTGGTCCGAGGCATACAACTGGCTCAGTATGCCATGGCATGAAGGACGAGAGAGCTTCTGGCTCCCGCTTCTATTTTCAGCTGCACCCTCTCTGATGAGTGCATAGATTGGCTTAATGAAGAGGCACAGATTAGGCCCAGCTTGGCGTCAGAGGCTTCGACCAGCTCTGGGAGGGGACGCAGGAACACCTAACTATGCCCTGATTTATTCGCTTTTAATCAGAACTTTCAAGTTTTCTTTATGAATGTAATGAAAAGCAACTTCAATTTTGTATTCACGAGCAGGAGAACTTTGTATTGAAATCAATGAAATTGAAAGTTGTGGTACTGAAAATTCTCCGTTTTGGTCCAAAAATGGTCTAAGTTGTAAAAAGGTTAATTTGAGCAAAATCAACTTTTATTAAAAGTTTTCAAAACTATTTTTGATATGGATCAGAACTGGACACAGCTGAGATCTGTCACTGAGATGCACAACCCTGGATCCCAGCAATTGGAAAGTTGCCCCTAGTTTGAATAGTACTGGACCGGAGATCACAACCGAGCTCTTGAATGGTGAATAGACAAAGATGACTAGACATGATCACATGGACAAAATTGATCGGGGAAGTGTTTATGGCCGAACTTCAGGATGAAGTTGCCTATGTATCCTAAACATGAGAATCAAGCCTTACGTAGTTCAGGCTCAGGTTCACTCGTGTATTAACCCTCACCTTTTACGCTATAACTTTGGCCAAGGCCGCCCTTTGCGGGTTTTCAACCTTGCGAGCTCAGTTTTTATAATTTCAAAGTTTCTATGCTCTAACTTTTGCCTAGGTCGCCCTTTCGGGTTTTCGGCCTTGCGAGCCACTCAGGGAAAATATTTCTTCAACTTGTCCATGTTGATGGTTGCGAGAACTCCAGGCCATCTAGGTCCATCAGAACGACAGCTTCACCCGACCAAATAGACTTGATGATGTAAGGACCAGTCCAATTGGGTCTGAACTTGCCCCTAGGGTTGTAGATGGGAGCTCGGTTGTTTTTGAGCACTAAATTCCCTTCTTTCAAATTCCTGGACTTAACTTTCTTGTTGAAAGCCCTGGCAATTCTGCGTTGATAACCCTGAATATGGTACAGTGCTTTCAGCCTTCTCTCATCAAAGAGCATGAGTCTTTTGAATCTGCTCTGCTGCCAATCTGCCTCAGCTATCTGTCACTCAGCCAGTACTCGCAACGACGGAACCTCATTTTCGATAGGTTGGACGGCCTCCATCCCATAAACCAATGAATATGTAAGTCGCTCCAGTAGAAGTTCTAATTGAAGTCCGGTAGCCCCACAGAGCAAATGGCAACTTATTTGGCCAGTCCCGGTAGGTTTCCACCATTTTCTACAAAATGTGTTTGATGTTCTTGTTGGCGGCCTCAACTGCTCCATTAGTTTGCGGCCAATATGTGGATGACTTGTGAAAAGCCACATTGTATTTCTCCAACAAGTCGATTACTTCTTTCTTGAAGTGGGAACCATTATCTGAAATGACCTCGTTCGGGACCCCATAGCGACAGATGATGTTGTTCCTAATAAAATTTGCAACGTGTGACGCCTTCAACACCGCATAAGATTGGGCCTCAACCCATTTTGTACAGTAGTCTATCGCGACTAAAATGAACTCATGCCCATTAGACCCCTTTGGAGTGGCAGCCCCGATCACATGAATTCCCCAGACTGAAAATGGCCATGGTGAAGTCATGTTGTACAGCTTCGACGGCGGAATATTCATGCAGTTTGCATAGATCTGACATTTGTGGCATCGTCGAACAAAGCCAATGCAATCCTCTTCCATGGTGGACCAGTAGTAACCCTGTCTAAGGATCTTCCGGGCAAACATCACCTCGTTCATGTGCGCTCCGCACTCTCCTTCATGGATGGCCTCCATCAAACACTTCGATTCTTCAGCATTAACACACAGTTTATGCATCCCGAGATGACCTCTTTTATATAGTTTTTCCCCGTAGATGATGAACTGAGCAGCCATTCTTCTAATTGCCCTCTTGTCTTTCACATTTGCCCCCTACTGGATATGCTTCTTTCTCCAAGAAATTCCAGACATCCTAATACCAAGGGTTCTCATGTTGAACCTCTTCGATGGCAGCAATCGACTTGTAGGCCGGTGCCAACTTCTGGTCTATAATGATCGGGCGCATCCGGACTCCAAAAAGGATGTCTATCATGGAAGATAGAGTTGCTAGTGAATCTATGAACCTGTTGTTCTCTCTTAATCGATGAGCGAAGTTCAGCTTCTCAAATCGAGGAATCAACAAGTCCAAGGTCTGGTGGTAGATTCTCATCTTTTCTTCTTTGACTTTCTAATCTCCTTTAGCTTGAGATACAACAAGGTTCGAGTCCCCGATGAAGTTCAACCGTTTTGCCCCCAGTTCTAGGGCGTCTTCGAAGCCGACAATGCATGCCTCATATTCTATTTCGTTGTTTGAGACTTTGAAATGGAGTTTGAATGCAAGAGGTATACGGGAATTGTCTGGTGCTATCAGCAAGACTCCTATCCCATACCCGTATTGGTTTGACGCTCCGTCAAAGTACATCGTCCAAGTTTCTTCTTCAATATGCAGGATGGGCTCATCTGGGAATATGTACTCAACTGCTTCATCTCCTTCAACTGGGTGATCGGCTATGAACTTTGCTACCGCTATCCCCTTCACCGACTTGCGTGTCACATATTTCTGATCAAATTCGAAAAGCAGAAGCAACCAACGAGCTAGCCTACCCGTAAGCACTGGTTTCTCGAAAAGATATTTGATGGGATCTAATCTCAAAACCAACATTACAGAGTGGGCTAACAGGTAGTGCCGCAGCTTCTTGGTAGCCCATACTAAGGCTAAGCAGGCCTTCTCCAGCGGGGTGTAACGGGTCTCGTAACCCAGCATCTTCTTGCTTAGGTAGTAGATAGCTTTTTCCACCTTGTCCTCGGATTCTTGTGCAAGCATGCAGCCTATTGTAGTTTCAGTCACTGAAAGGTACAATATCAATGGTTTCCCCAGCTCCGGCGGTGACAACACGAGTGGGTTTTGTAAGTATTGCTTGATCTATTCGAAAGCAGCCTGGCATCGGCCGTCCCATTGGAACTTCGTTACTTTCTTCAGGAGACCAAAGAGTAGTTCACAAGTCAAGGTTAATTTTGAAATAAATCGTCTTATGAATTGCACTTTACACAGAAAGCCTCGCACCTCCTTTTTAGTCATTGGTGGTGGCATTTCTAAGATGGCCTTGATTTTGGAAGGGCCAACTTCGATACCTCTCCGTGTAATTAAGAACCCCAACATTTTCCCCGCTGTAACACCAAACGTACATTTCTAAGGATTTAATCGCAGCCGAAATTCTCTGATCCTTTGGAAAAACTTTTGTAAGGCGGTGTAGTGGCCCTCTCTTTCTTTGGACTTGACAATCACGTCGTCCACGTACACCTCAACCTCTTTGTGGATCATGTCATACAATATCGTGGTCGCAGCCTGTTGATATATAGCTCCTGCATTTTTCAGCCCAAACAGCATCATTCTGTAACAGTAGGTCCCCCACGGGGTGGTAAAAGCAGTTTTCTCTCGGTCTTCGGGTGCCATCACAATCTGGTTGTAGCCTGAAAAGCCATCCATAAATGAGAGCAATGCCCTGCTGTGAAGTCCACTAACTCATCGCTATGCGGTAGAGAAAAGTCATCCTTCAGACTGGCTTTGTTCAAATCTCTGAAATCCACACATGCCGGGATTCTGCCATCCTTTTTCGGCACTGGAATGATGTTGGCCAACCAAGTTGGGTATTCAGATACCAGCAGGAAACCTGTGTCAATTTGCTTGGTGACCTCTTCTTTGATCTTGAGGGCCCAGTCAGGGCGGATTCTTCTAAGCTTCTGCATGACAGGTCAGGCCTCTGGATCAAGAGAGATCCGGTGCTGTACAATCTCAGGATCGACTCCAGGCATGTCTTCGTAGGACCATGCGAAAACATCATTGAAATCTTTTAATAAAGTGACTAAGCGCTCGCGCTCCTCCGATGATAATGTGGACCCGATCTGGACCAGCCGCGGGTCCTTCTCAGTACCAGTATTGATTTGGATGATTTCATCAACCAGTGGTTTTACAAACCTCTCCTGCTCATGTTCTAGAAAATGTTTCAAAATCGGAGGAATTTCTTCCTTGTCGTTTTCATCAAAGTCTTGAAAGTCTAAATTAATGCAATAAATCAAGGGCAGAGAAAAGTAATCAAACGCCACAGTCGCATCATTCTCATTAAGTACTCATCTAGTCCATCTGATTCTTCTGTTACAATAGAATCAAAAGAGAAAGAAAAAGACGACCTAGACTGGACTGTTGCATCTGGGTTATCACCCCCAAGAATACCAGACTCAGACTCAGACGAGCTGGAACCTGATTCTGACTCTACAGACTCGGTGGAATCAGATTTCCAGTTCACTACCTGACCCGGTGCTGCTTGATAAGAATCCCTCATCGTACTGCCAGACGAGAGATGGTGCGATGGACGCATCCAAAATGTTTGAAAGTGGGCTCGCAGCCGTTTCATTCCCAATCATGGACACTGAGAGATCATCCCCCAAGCACTCATGTATGATCGGAGGATCTGATAGTAGACAGGCCAGTGCTACCCCCATTTCAATCTCGATACTCTCAGAATCCACTTCTTTACACTGCTCAACCTCGGCTGATGGGTCTGTCCGTTCCTCAGCAACATCATCCTTAGATAACTGCATGTCGAAGAAGATCTCAAAACCCAGCAAGCGCCTCTTTTTGGCATTCAACCACGGCTCTGGGAAGCCGCAGAATGGAAAGTCCTCCCCCTCTCGGACGAAGCGTCCTTTTAGGATGCCCTAAATTGGCTGATGCATCAAATCAAAACGCCTCCCGGCCTGCTTAGCTCTGGCCCTTCCGACCATTTCTTTGCCTTTTCTCACGCAATCCTCTTTGGTGGGCAGATAACCCAAACCAAAAAGTATGCGGGTTGTGCGGCACTTCGGCCGATACTGCAATGCCCTTCCGGCCACTCCTCCCAATCCCATCCCAGGGATGTGTCGAAGCTTGTTCATGAGATATACTGACTACGCGCTGACATATAACCCTTAATCAACAACCAAAATGTTCTGAATGACCCGGGCCTCGGCTAAGGTAAATCCTAATAGGAATACATCCTCCGTGCCGTGTTCGATTTCCAAAACTGGTGTAGATACTTCTGGCGGCGGATGGATTGACGAATTCCCAAAAACAATAGCTACCCCCTTCCCATGAGGGTATTTCAACATCTGGTGCAGGGTGGAAGAGACTACTTTCACTTGTGCAGCCACGGCCGCCCTAGGAGTAGATTAAAGGTTGCGGGAATGTCCAAGACATGAAAGTCAATATTATGTTGTCTCGGACCAACCTGGGTGTGAATCTTCATGGTTCCCATCACTTCTCTACTTGTATTGTCATAGGCTCTTATTACCTGGGCAGTTGGCTGAAAGTCCGCGGGCTTTAACCCGATTGCACATGTTGTCCTTGACGGGCACACATTGATAGCGGATCCCGTGTCGACAAGAACCACTGGTACCCACTTGTCTCTACACTCCACAGAGATATAAAGAGGTTTGTTATGGTTTGCGCCCTCAGCTGGCAGTGTAGACGCGCCCGCGGAGGGGGGCCTTATGCTACAACAGTTCAGACTCGCGATTTTTGTTGTCGCGGTTCTTAATCTGAACCAAAGAGTCCAAATCTGGCAAATCACTTTGAGAAACAGATTTTTGAAAAAGTAGTGTCAAACATGGACTGCTTTGCCAGATACAGAGTCGCCACCTAAATATTTTAAAAATGGGGAAATTTAGGAAACCCTGACTCGGTGCCGAAGGCCACATGTCCGTCATCACCGGAGTTGTCTCGGCTCGGGAGCTTGGGTACGATCGGGGAAGGTCAGCTATGAGCACCCCCTTTCGCCCGGTTCGAAGACCGGCCTCTACTAACCATGATATCCGATTTTGAAAACATTACGTGTTCTTATTCCATTTATTAGCCTAGAATTACTATGTTATGCGTGCAACAAACAAGTATAGACTAGATTGCCTAATTTGGAAATAAGCATTGCATATCCGTTTGTTTTGGAAAATGTTTTGGATTTGCTACTCGCAAGTAGGCTAAAATACGGATTTCAACGAGTTTTTCCAACTCAAACAATCCAACCTTCACCCACAGGCATTCAAACAGTTTAACACATAAGCACTTAGCCGCATGGCAGGCATACTGTCATGGCAACACTCACACACATGCGGGATGCTAAAGCATAAATACTTACATCGTACTCCGTGCCAAAACAGTAAACTAGTCAGCAAACATGTATGTCCTAGTTCATGTTAAAAATGGCTAATGCATCACATGCAAAAATGCAATCTAGGCAGGCTCGGCTAACCCTAAACATGGCATGTGAAATGCGATCAACTACCACATATTCAATTTGTGAATTGAAGTACAGATGCAGTTAGGGTGATGTACCGAGCCTAATGTATGTAATACAAATGTATGGATGCACGCATGCATAGCATAAGGTATGCTAATTTTAAAGATGCCCTAATCTACCATCATAAGCAGGCAAATAAAAGGGAAGAAAGAAGTGGGGTTGGAAGACATACACACCACCCACACACACTTATTACAGATTTGCCCTCACTCGGAGGGACCAAATAAATATTACAAATAATTAACTACGCAAGCTAATTAAATATTACAAATTGCCTAATCAACTAAGCAAATTTAATTAAACTAAGAAAACAGTAAATCGCCTCGGGAAATGCGCCGCCATGTGTGAGCTGCCTCTGTTTTCCTTCCTTCACCCCTCTTGAGGTTACCAAAACCTCAGGACTGCTTCCTTGGATGCTGGAAGACATCACCGGCTACATGGAATTGCCACCGGCAGTGTGGTATTGTCACCTGCACAAAACAAAGCTATCGGCTGGTGATTTAATGCCGGTCGGCAAAGAAAGTCTGCAGAACCTGCAACTCACAGCAACAGAGGGCAAGACAAGGCATGGCAGCACAATTCAAGGCATATATGCACCAACCATGTCCCTTATCATGATAATGACTCAAAAGGACATGTGCCTCGATTCTCGGACCACCAATCACGCATTTCCATGAATGGTGGCCCAAGGAATCAAGTATGCAATTTTCATGTCAAATGAAATGCAAACCAATCAAACAAACAAGGCCCAATTCCTATCACCAAATCAAGGAATAAGGCATGCATGCAAGATGCAATGCAACCTAGGCATACAAGCTAAGGATGCAACATGGCATGGCAAGACACTTATGCAAGCATACAAGCAAACATGAGGTAATGCTAACCAATGAAAGGGTGGTCTTAAGCATGGTTTAGGCAACTCTAATAAGGCCTAAAACAAGGGCCAAAGTGCTACAATGAGGGACCAAATACACATGTACACATACATATGTTGAAAGGCCAACACTCAGGCACAAATTGAACAACTCTCAAGCACACTTGAAAGGGGGAATCATGGACAATTAACATGCATAGTAAGCATTGAAAATCATGCCATAAATTGATGCCAAATCATGTTAAACAAGACAAGCAAATGCATGCAAGCATGATCCAAGTACTTGAGGCAAGTTATGAAGCTTTGAAGCACATTTATCACAACAATCATGGCATGCGTTAAACAACTAAAAATAGGTTTTTAGCATGTTAAAACAAGGCTAAAGGACTACTTAGATGGCATCTAAGTGGCTCAAATTTAGAGGCATGCACAAGTGCCAAAACAAGGAGCATTGCTACACAAGCTTATGAGGCATTAAAGATGCATTCAAGGCAAACACATAGGCATGAAAATAGGACTGAAATAACATGTAGGGTGACCCCAAATCACCAAATCAATGCAAAGATGTCATACTATACATGCACATACTTAAGGCCAACAAGCCAAAATGCAAGGGAGCTATACTAAGCATGCCAAGATCAAACAAAACGACTATGGACAGACCTAAAACATGTCAAAATAAGAACAAAATCTTCACAAATGTAAGCCTAAAACATGCTAGAAACAAAGGCACACGACCCAAGACATATTAAGGAATCACAAGGCATTACATGGCAACTATGCTAAGCATGCATGGAGTACCAAAACCAATCTAAAATCATGTTATATTATGGAAAAATAAGCATGAAAAACAGCCTATACATGCTCAACACACACTCAAACATAATGCTCTCTCAAGAGGCCAAAACATGCCCTTTTCAAGGACAACAAGGAGAGGGGGTGGCCCTATCCTTTTAGAGACTTCAAGGCACCATCTCCACCACTGAAATCCCTCAAGATTTCAGTGGTGAAGAGGCCCAATCACCAAAGTCCCGAAACTAGCACAAAATAGCACAAAATAAGGCCTTTCAAGGCCTAAGAGGGGTCAAACACCCTCAAATCACAAAACACCCTTAATAAACAATCAAGAGGGTCTAAAAACAGAACTTTTTTGTATTATACACCAAGCTCAAAAACGAATTTAAGATAGGTAGAAATAAGGTACAAAAATGGGGAATAAAGATGTTAGTTTCTTACCCTTGATGACCCCTTTACAAATGGTGCTCTAATGACCATCCTTGGCTTGAATCCAGCACCAAAACTTCAAAATTAGTCCTTTAGAACCTCAGTTCCAAGAGGAAGGTGAAACACTAGGTGCTTGTGTGCAATAGTATGGACTAAAACACACACAAGAGCACAAAAGAGAGGGAAAGAGAGATAGGATGTGTATCTAACCCTAACCCTAGAACTCAAACCCTAACAATGGCTGTCTAAACTCTCAAAATATCTCAAGTGTCTAACCTCTTAAGCCAAGAGACCAACCCCTCTCTATATAGAAGCTTTTGTCTTGTAAAGCTTACAAGACAAGCTTCGAAGAGAGAGATCCCTCCATACACGTGTATGGAGGGGAGCCGAAAGTAAGACAGCTGTCTAAAAATATCTGCAAAAGCAGATGCACAGTAGTCGGCCGGCCAAAAATGCCATCTTGGCCAAAAATAGTGCCGACCGGCACTAAATAGTGCTGACCGGCAATAAATAGTGCCGGCCGGCAACATACATTGCCGGTGGCAGCAAAAACCAGCCGGTGGTCTCTAGCCACTGCCGGTGGTGGGTGGGGATGGTCTACAAGCCCTACCCTGCCTCTCAAAGGCAAGATGCAAGTGTTCGGTGTGAAACCAGACACTAAATGGTCGAGTTCGGAGATCCTGAGGCAAGGCGCGCGAGCCGAGACCTCCGGGAACTCCAAACGAACACAAACATGGAAAGTCACCGAGTGTTCAAACGGTGACGTCCAAGTCTTGAGGACGGTCAAAAATGGGGTGTCTACAGTTGCCCCTCTTTGACAGAACTTGAAAGTCATAACAATGACGGGAGTGAATGTCAAAGCCCAGAGACGACCCATTTTTGACAAGGCCGAAGACTTAGACAAACATGCAAGACAAACAAGGTATGCGCCCGAAGGCAGGGGCAAAATGCAAGACAATGCACGAAGCCGAGCATAACTTATGATCATGCAAAGAAAGCTGTAACGAAGCATACATGCGACAGTTTTAAGCTAGCATACACCAAACTACACTACAATGCAGAAAGGATGTAAGAGAATTATGCAATTCTCAATACGTCTCACTCGGGAGATACAATACCTGTGCGGCTCGTCTGGTTGCACCAGCCTCAAATGAACCGTACATACAATATCGTGCCTGAAAAGAAAACAAACTTAACAGGTATAATATCGTTAGCAACATGCATAGTAGTATACTCGAAATGCGTGACAGCGCAAAGCAAGTGGGGAGCATAACAATGCTGTGGAAATACAAACATGTAAGTGGAGCATGCGGTCTACGCAGGCAACGAAATTGATCATAAGCATGCGGTCTACGCAGGTAATGAAATCAACAAATTATGCGGTCTACGCAAGCAATACATGCGGTCTACGCAAGCAATGAAATTGATATGGGGTCTACCCAAACAAAACATGCGGTCTACGCAAGCAAAACATGCGGTCTACGCAAGTAATGAAATTGAACAATGATGCGGTCTACGCAATCAAAGCATGCGGTCTACGCAGGTAAAGAAATAATGCGGTCTACGCAATCAAAACATGCGGTCTACGAAGGTAATGAAAATAGTAATGCGGTCTACGCAGTCAAAACATGCAGTCTACGCAGGTAATGAAATAATGCGGTCTACGCAAGCAATATATGCGGTCTACGCAGGTAAAGAAATTGAACAATAAATATGCGGTCTACGCAATCAAAACATGCGGTCTACGCAGGTAAAGAAATTAAACGATAAATATGCGGTCTACGCAAGGAAAGAAATTGAACAATTATGCGGTCTACGCAAGCAATACATGCGGTCTACGCAGGTAAAGAAATTGAACAATAAACATGCGGTCTATGCAAGGAAAGAAATTGAACAATTATGCGGTCTACGCAAGCAATACATGCGGTCTACGCAGGTAAAGAAATTGAACAATAAATATGCGGTCTACGCGAGGAGAGAAATTGAACAATTATGCGGTCTACGCAAGCAATACATGCGGTCTACGCAGGTAAAGAAATTGAACAATAAATATGCGGTCTACGCAAGGAAAGAAATTGAACAATTATGCGGTCTACACAAGCAATACATGCGGTCTACGCAGGTAAAGAAATTGAACAATAAATATGCGGTCTACGCAAGGAAAGAAATTGAACAATTATGCGGTCTACGCAGGTAAAGAAATTGAACAATAAATATGCGGTCTACGCAAGGAAAGAATTTGAACAATTATGTGGTCTACGCAAGCAATACATGCGGTCTACGCAGGTAAAGAAATTGAACAATAAGTATGCGGTCTACGCAAGGAAAGAAATGATTACAAACATGTGGTCTACGCAGGTAATGTAATTAACATGCGGTCTACGCAAGTAAATAAATGATTACAAACATGCGGTCTACGCCGGTAATGTAATTAACATGCGCAAAACCGCGCCACGGAATGCAATGCACAAAACAGCGTGACGGTTTGAAATGCACAAAACAGTGCGACGATTCGAATTGCACAAAACAGTGCGACGGTTTGAAATGCACAAAACAGTGCGACGGTTTGAAATGCACAAAACAGTACGCCGGTTTGAAATGCACAAAACAGTGCGACGATTTGAAATGCACAAAACAGTGCGCCAGTTTAAAATGCACAAAATAGTGCGCCGGTTTGAAATGCACAAAACAGTGCGACGGTTTGAAATGCACAAAACAGTGCGCCGGTTTGAAATGCACAAAACAGTGCGACGGTTTGAAATGCACAAAACAGTGCAACGATTCGAATTGCACAAAACAGTGCAATGATTCGAATTGCACAAAACAGTGCGACGGTTTGAAATGCACAAAACAGTGCGACGGTTTGAAATGCACAAAACAGTGCGCCGGTTTGAAATGCACAAAACAGTGCGATTGATATGCGATACACATGGGGCAACTTTGGACCTTGTACAAGTCAAAAGGATACGAAAAGGATACACCTTGTATGAATTGGAGTGCCACGCACGGAAGCCGCAGTCCGAGGTCAAAACGGAGGCCGGTTGAGCATCGGAAATGCACTTTCTTGCACCTTTTTGAGCTATGAAGACCAAAAACTTCTCACATGGCCTAAACAAGGCTGTGGAAACACCACCGGCTGGGAGGGGAGGCCGCCGGCTGTCCACCGGCTGAAAAATAAATCCATCGGCACAAAATACTGTCGGCCGACACAAAATATTACCGACCGGCAAACAGTTGTTGATTCGGGGCAATTTCGACTTTTCACTTCGGGTGTTTTAAAATAGGGCTTCAAACCCTATTTCCTCACTTCTCCACCGCCGAAAACTCTCACCCTCTCTCTCTAGAGTGTTTTTCTCTCATTTTTTGCCCGTTTCTTCGCGTTCTACGCCCGTTTCGTCGTCGGATTCGCGATTTTCTTCGCATTTCGGATATTTTCAACAAATCACATTTTTGTTTCGGTGCCTCGTTTGGCGTTCCCGCCTTTTCGGGGTTTATTCCTCTCGTTTTCCTCTTCATTCCCGTGCCTTTTCACATTTCGGCCTTCCCGGCCATTTTCGACCTTCTCGGGAGTTGACTTTTCGGTTGACTCTTCGCATTCCAGCCCGGTTTCCCTTCCTCCGGCCATTTTCACATCATTCCAGACATGGCGGACGACATTCCACGTGGCGGGACTCCCCCGGACCATGACATGGATCCCGGGGTCGAGCTCCTACCGTTGAGCGAGCGCCCGTTCGACCCGGCGACCTACCGACCGGCGATCCATGTTCTGCCCCCCGACGGCCTGTGTCAGTTCCGGAGCTTCGAGAGGCACGTGGCGCCTGAGCTACTACTGCGTGAGCCTACCTCCCACCTTTCTTTCAGCGTTTCCAAGGTAACTTTCTTTCTTCTGCTTTACTTTTCGCAATGTAGGATACAAAACTGTCATAGTTAGCTGTACTCTTTAACTGCTTGAATTTGATATACCGTAGACTGTAGTTGACTATAAACATACATACAACTGACATCTGCTCGAGACTGACACCTGCACACACACTGCACTAGCCCTGAATCACTCAAACACACTGCACTCACTGTATTCCACTGCATACACACTGGCACCCAGTATTTGTCTGAATCTGTTAAATTTGCACACATGCTATATCTGTTCTGAAACATCCAAACACGCTGACACATCACACGTATTTCACCGTAAGCACACCGGCACCCGGTATTTGTCTGAATCTGTCAAACTTGCACACATGCTTCATCTGCTTTTTCAAAACTGCATTTTGAATGTTGTCTTGCAATTGTTATTTTCTGTTTACAGGAGGGTTCCCATACCATTTGCGGGTATGGGAATACTGGCGCTCGGGAGTGGTACGATGAGCTCCCTGACGCAGTCCGACGTATAGTGGATCGAGCGGGTTTCGACGCCTTCTGCCGAGGACTCTCCAGGCTCTCCACATGCAGACCTCTCCTTGCCGCTCTGGCGGAGAGGTGGTGGGACACCACCGATTCTTTTCACTTTTCTGCTGCAGGGGACATGACGATGACCCCTTATGATTTCTCGATGCTTACTGGCATCGGGGTAGGGGGGATCCGATCCCTTTTGACATTGACATGGATGAGTGGACAGTCGCTCAGGTCCATCTACTGGGGGACGCCCCACCTCTTGCTCGTCTGGGCTTCGTGCGGTACTCCTGGTTCGAGGTACAGTTTCGGGTTCAGCCCGTGTTGGAGGAGGAGGCGCAGATGACCCAGGAGGACGTGGAGAGGTATGCTCGCGGCTTCCTCATGTTCCTGTTCGGGACTACCATCTTCGCCGATCGGGCGAACACCGTGCCTCTCTGTCTTCTCAGCGCACTGGTGGACGTCCGGGACATCCTGCATTATGATTGGGGTGGCGCTGCTCTGGCCACCCTTTATGGATATATGAGCTCAGCTTCGCGCGGCAGCGGCCAGTTGCTCGGAGGCTACTGGAGGGCTTGGGAGGTAAACTTCTTCTCCGCTTTTCACTTCTGTCCGATATTTTCTGTACTCTGTACACTGCACACACGGTAGTCTGCTCTATGCTTGCTGTATACTGTACACACGGCACACACATACATTCTGCTTCACACTGACTATACACTACTCACACTGTACACTGCACACAATACACTGCACAACACACGGCTCTGCCATTTCTGCTTTATTCTGTATTCTGCTTTTTCTGATAGTCATACTGACATCTGTTTTGCAGTTGTGGGTTTACGCCTACTTTCCTAGGCTTGCCCCCGTACCGGTCACAGAGACTCCCCTGGTCGTCCCCTTCTCATGGCGCTTTGACGGGAGATGCACCCGGCGGCCGCGAGAGACTTTCGGCTTTTTCTGCCGATACTTCGACACCATTACCCCGACCGAGGTATGTTTTACTTGCAGTTCATTTAAGCTTCGCTTTCCCACTGTATATTTCGATGACAGTAGATAACAAACTGTCTGTTCACTTTCAGATCACTTGGCGGCCGTGGGCTCCGTTGCCAGCTGTGACTCGAGATCGGTTTGCCGGTGCCGATGAGACCTCACGTTTTCGGATCTTGCTGGAGGGCCCGGTCTGTCGGGCTTGGTACCTGGGGGAGCGTTTCCTACGCCAGACCCTGGGGTTACCTGAGCAGATAGTCCCGGTTCACCCTCCCGCGGATATGAGGGAGACCGAGAGGCTCACCAGCGAGCAGATGGATGACTACACCATTGGCTCGGAGGAGGCCGGCTTCAGAGGCACCGGCGACTATCGGGAGTACGTGCAGACGTACCTGATGCGACCCCTGAGCGGTGGCCGTCGAGCAGAGGGGGCCAGGCCTGTGGCATCGGCGGCTGGGGCCTGAGCGGGATTTGGAGTAGGGGCTGCGAGGAGGGCCCGAGTCCGTGGCAGGGGCGGAGTTCAGGGAGGACGGGGGACTGGTTGGCCCGCCCTGCCTGCTGTATTGACTTTCCAGGGGCAGGGTGGGGCAACCTATCAGATCCCCTTCGCCCCTCCGCCAGCTGATCACGAGTTCGTCGGTGTCCCCGACTTACCTCCGGTATGTATTACTGCACTTTGTATAGTCATGTCATTTCAGTTTATTTGATATTCCACAGAATACTAATGCATCTGACACTTTTGCAGGCTTCTTCTGAGTACACCCGTCAGTCGTTGGCGATGAATGCCTCGATGATGGGGATGCTTCAGCGGACATTTGACCTCCTAGCCCTCTACAGCATACCGGTATGTCCTTCTGACACTGGCCTCAACCATTCATACATTGCTTCACATAGTCTGATGCACGGCACAACACCCGATACACTGATCTCATAGCATCTGGTACACTGCATACACTGCATTCCGCACTGTACTCTGCACTGATGAACTGCTCACGGCATTCTCATACTGTACTCATACACTGCATTCTGCACTGATAGACTGCTCATGGCATTCATATACTGTACTATGCATTGCATTCTGCACTGATAAACTGCTCATGGCGTTCATACACTATACTCTGCATTGCATTCTGCACTGATAAACTGTCTACGGCATTCATACACTGTACTCTGCATTGCATTCTGCACTGATAAACTGTCTACAGTATACTGATGCATTTCCCTTTTGTGTACTTTTCAGCCTCCTTTCCAGATTCCCATGGCAGGAGGTGCTCCAGCTGGACCTTCCGTCCATGCCCCGGGGAGAGATGAGGAGGGCCGGGTATTCCCCCGCTCCAAGGCGGGGCGCGTTCATGTCGGGAGCAGCTCGTGAGCTCCAGTCCCGGATGATGATGATGACGAGGAGGCAGAGGCAGAGTCAGAGGCGGAGTCCGAGTCATCGGAGGAGGAGACCGGAGGCGGTTCTAGCTCGGGCTCTGACGACGATGCTGATGATGCTCCTGGACCCTCGTCCAGGAAGAGGACCAGGACAGATTGATGGCCCTTGGAGTGCTCGACACAGATGCGGATTTTTGTTATTTTTCTTCTTTCCTGTGCTTTTTCTCTTTTCTTTGGTAGTTAGATTATCTTGTACTGCCGCAGGCAGATTTTGTTTTCTTCGAAACTTTGTACTTGAAAAGATTATAAAATGAACAGATTTTTGCTTAAAAAGTGTTACATTTACATATCTCATGCATTGCATCGCATTCCACCATGCTACACCTCAATGTAGATGAAATTGATTGATTATCTGAAAATTGAACACTTGCGCTGTAATAATCAGATAATTAAACAGGCAACAACAAAATAACCCAAGCAACCCACTGCCTGATTCTGGACACACAACCCTTGCTCTACTGGGGATTAATCTGCATACAGCTCATAACGCAGCATTCGGTTCATCCTGCACACAGCACACCCCGAACAAACAGCCCAACCTGACAAGACGAAGCTCAAAGATGGAACCGGAACATGTTCGAATCGTAGAGAATGGCACAGCATTCCGAGTGCAAATGATTTTTGAAATCAAATGAGGGTTTTTGAAACCGGGATATCGAGCCTACAACTGAACACAGCGGGGAGGACTCAAATAAAAAGGTACACGACCTAAACACAATGAGACACGCTCGGAAAAGACCTAAAACAAAGGTTGAGATATACAAAACAAAAGGCACGACATACAGACGCGTTAGCGAAGATGGGGGACCTCGGACCACGAGGAGCCAGTTCAATCTGGGTATTGTTTCCCGCCCTCCTCTCATTTATGATTCTCACATCACTCTGGCACTCAAGCTCGATTTTTCTCTCAAAACCATTTTCCTCACTTTTCTCTCAACTTACACCTCTCTATTCTTCATTCTCTCATTTTTCATCCCTCCCCGGGGTGATTGATGGATAAAGAGAAAGGTGTGGGTTCATGCTCAACACCGTTAGCTCATAGTTATTTCTTCTGACGGGTAGAGCGCTCTTCTGGCAAGTACGTTGATGACGGGGGAAAGACAGAACGTCTGGCTCAACTGTGCCCCTAGTCCATCATTTTAACCGTTTTTTTCGTTTTGGTTTTTTCTACTAAAACAATTTTGATCAAAATGAGAGTCGGATTAACGTACTTGTTCGATTTTTGATTTGAAAACCATGCGAGTCAGGTTGTAAGCACTGAAAATTTTCCTTTTTGGGTCCAAGACAAAGGTCCAGTTTTGGAAAATGGAATAGTTTTCGAGAAAATAGTCAACCTCAGTAAAAATTTTCAAAAACTATTTTTGCAACAGTCAATGCTCAACGAGCGTAAAACTTACTCTTTGAGACGCGCAACCTTGGATCAGAGGCGATGGAAAATTGCCCCTGGTTTGAAAGGGGGGGGGGGGAGGCAACGGAAAGTTGCCCCTGGTTTGAATGGCGTCTCATGGCAACGAGGAGTTGCCCCTTGTTTGGATGGTGCCGTAGCAGTCTGCAAACAGTCTTCATTGGCGGTGGTCGAGCTCTTGGACACAGCGATGACGAAGACGGTCACAACAAATATATGGACACAGTCGCCTTGGAAGCGTTGGCGACTAGACTTTGGGATGAAATCGAAACCATTGCATGGACTGAGACGCTATGAAAGCGTTGGGGGCTGGACTTCATGATGAAGTTGCCTACGTATCCCAAACATGGGAATCAAGCCTCACGTAGTTCCGGTTAAGGTACACTCGGGTATTTTAACCTTCACTTTTTTAGGCTCTCACTTTTGCCAAGGTGCCCGACGCGGGTTTTCGACCTTGCGAGCTTCTTTTCATTTTCTATTTATTTTCATTTCTTTTTCTTTTCCTTTTTGCATTTTTTGTCTTTTTCTTTTCTTTTCTTCTTTTTTGTATTTTTTGCTTTCTTTTTTTGTATTTTTCTCTTGCTCTAACTTTTGCCTGGGTCGCCCTTCCGGGTTTTCGGCCCAGCGAGCCTCTCATAGGGTAAAAGTGTAACATGTCCATGCCAAATGGTTTTCGAAATTGAAGCCTCTCCGTGTCTAGGAGAACGGCTATTGCACTGATTTGCAGAAGAATCCATCACGGTTACTCCACGAGCTTCTTCTGGTGAGATCTACTCGTTTTGATTCGGCTTTGATGCCTCCTGCTCGAGGGCTGCTTCTGATCTGGCCATGCGGCCCTTACATGACGTTTGACCGTTGAACTTTCTGAACGTTCTGAACGGATTCAAAGTCGGAAAACAAACGGGTTGAATCTCGACGCTGAGAGCGATCCTAGGTTGCGCAACCTCAAGAGGGATTCCACACAAGTCTTCACAGGGCCGCGTCAAACATTTGTTTTTGAAAGTTTTTTAAGAAAGCGACAAATCGCTCGCGCCGAAGATAGTGTGGAACCAATCCGGATCCAGCCAGGATCCTCCTCAGTACTCACGCCGACAAGCATGATTTCACTCATTAAAAGGCTTAGCACGCCTCTCTTTCTCTCAAAATGATCAAAATTTTGCAAAACCCGAGGAATTCCTTCCTCTTCGTTTTCATCACCGCAGTGTGTAGACGCGCCCGCGTGGGGCCTCATGCTACAGCTCGGACTCTCGATTTGTGTCACGGTTTTTAATCTTGAACCAAAGAGTCCAAATCTGGCAAATCGTTTGAGAAAACAGATTTGTTTGAAAAGTAGTGCCAAACATGGACTGCTTTGCCAGATACAGAGTCGCCACCTAAATATTTTTAAAATGGGGAAATTTAGGAAACCCTGACTCGGTGCCGAAGGCCACATGTCCGTCATCGCCGGAGTTGTCTCGGCTCGGGAGCTTGGGTACGATCGGGGAAGGTCAGCTATGAGCACCCCCTTTCGCCCGGTCCGAAGACCGGCCTCTACTAACCGTGATATCCGTTTTTGAAAACTTTATGTGTTCTTAAACCAATTATTAGCCTAGAATTACTATGTTATGCGCGCAGCAAACAAGTATAGACCAGATTGCCTAATTTGGAAATAAACATTGCATATCCGTTTGGTTTGAAAATGCTTTGGAATTTGCTACTCGCAAGTAGGCTAAAATGCGGATTTCAACGAGTCTTTCCAACTCAAACAATCCAGCCTTCACCCACAGGCATTCAAAACAGTTTAACACATAAGCATCTAGCCACATGTTAAGCATGCTGTCATGGTAACATTCACACTCATGCGATATGCTAAAGCGGAAATACTTACATAGTACTCCGTGCCAAAACAAAGAACTTGTTAGCAAACATGCATGATCCAAGTCCATGTGAAGTGCCCAATGCATCGCATACAAAATGTCGCTAAGATAGGCTCGGCTAATCCTAGACATGTCATGTGAAAATGCACAATTTAACACATATTCAGTTCGGAATTGAAGTACTGATGCAGTTAGCGTGATGTACCGAGCCTAATGCATGTAATACAAATGTATGGATGCACACATGCATAGCATAAGGTATGCTAAATTAAGCGTGCCCTAATCTACCATCATAAGCAGGTAAATAAAAGGGAAGAAAGACGTGAGGTTGGAAGACATACACACACTCACGCACACTTATTACAGATTTGCCCTCGCTCGGAGGGACCAAATAAATATTACAAATTAATTAACTACGCAAGCTAATTAATTATTACAAATTAATTAACAAATTAATTATTCTAAGAAAACAGTAAACCGCCTCGGAAAGCGCGCCGCCATGCGCAAGCTGCCTCTGTTTTCTTTCCTCTGCTCCTCTGGAGGCTGTCAAAACCTCAGGACTGCATCCTTGGACAGAGGGGATCACCACCGGCTGAATGAAACTTCCACCGGCAGTGTAGTATGGCCATCGGCAAAAAATAGGGTCTGTCGGCAGAGAAAATGGTGCCGGTCGGCACATTACACTGCCGGTCGGCAAAGTATTCCTGCAGAACCTGCAACTCACAGCAACAGAGGGCAAAACAAGGCATGGCAGCATATTTCAAGGCATGTATGCACCAACCATGTCTCTTATCATTGTGATGACTCAAAGGGACATGTGCCTCGGTTCTCGGACCACCAATCACGCATTTCTATGCATGATGGCCCAAAGAACCAAGTATGCAACTTTGGTTTCAAATGCAATGCAAACCAATCAAACAAAACTCCCAATCCCTATCACCCAAGTCAAGGGACAAGGAATGCATGCAAGATGCAATGCAACCTAGGCATACAAGCTAGGAATGCAACATGGCATGGCAAGGGACTTATGCAAGCATACAAGCATGCATATGGCAATGCAAACAAATGGAAAGATGGACTTATACATGAATTAGGCAGCTCTAATAAGGCCTAAAACAGTGGCCATAGTGCTATAAAATGAAGGCTAAATGGCATGCACACACATATGCACATAAGGGCCAACACTTAAGCATAAATCAAACAACATTCAAGCACACTTGAAAGAAGGAAATATGGACAAATTAGCATGCAACATAAGTATTGAAATCATGTTAGGATGGTGCCAAACCAAGCAACAAAATCAAGCCAAAACATGCAACGAATAGTCCAAGTGTTCAAAGCAAATCAATAAGGCATTGAACTACACTTAACATGACCAAACATGGCATGCATTAAGGACCAAAATCAGAGGTTTAGCATGTTAAAACAAAGCTAAAGGACTACTTAGATGGCATCTAAATGGCCCAAATACAAAGGCATGCACCATGGCCAAAACATGGAGCATTGCAACACATGCTTTCAAAGCATTAAAGAGACATGCAAGGCAATCCAACAAGCATGGAAATGGGACTGAAATAGCATGTAGGATGATTCCAAATCATCAAAACAATGCAAAGATGGCATGCTACACATGCACATACTCAAGGCCAACAAGCCCAAATACAAAGGAACTATATAATGCATGCAAAGATCAACCCAAACGACTATGGACAGAGCTAAAACATGGCAAAATAAGCACATAAACTTCACAAATACAAGCCTAAAACATGCTCCAACAAGGCTAACAACCTAGAACATGTTAAGGCACAAATAAGGCATTACATGGCAACTATGCTAAACATGCATGAAGTTCCAAAACCAACTTTAAATCATGTTATATCATGGATATATAAGCATGAAAAACAAACCAAACATGCTCAACACACACTCAAGCATAGGCTTCCTTAAGAGGCCAAAATATGCCCTTTTCAAGGACAACAAGGAGAGGGGGTGGCCCTCTCCTTCTTGGGACTTCAAAGCATCATCTTCACAATTGAAATCCCTAAAGATTTCAGCGGTGAAGAGACCTCAACACCAAAATCCCGGAGCTACCACAAAATGGTCCAAAAAGAGGCCTTTTGAGGCCTAAGGGTGGTCAACAACCCTCAAACAACAAAACACTCTTAATAAACAACAAAGAGGGCTTAAAAACAGAACTTTTTTATGTTATACAATAATCACAAAAACAGCTCTAAGACTAGTAGAAAATCAATGCAGAAATGGGGGAAAAAGGGACTAGTTTCTCACCCTTGTAGTCCTCTTCAACAATGATGCTCCAATGGCCTCCTTGAGCTTGAATCCAAGACAAAAACTTCAAAACACACTCTTTAGAACCTCAGCTCCAAGAGGAAGGTGAAACACTAGGTGTTTGTGTGCAATAGTGAGACACAAAACACCTAGTGTGCAAAATGAGAGGAAAAGAGAGATAGGTGAGTGTATCTAACCCTAACCCTAGGAAAAACCAGAGCTCTCCTCTGTCTTCTCTCCTCAAAAATGTCTAAAGCCTCTCCTCTTGCCTTAGAGAGAGCCTCTCTCTATATGCCTCTTGTAAAGCTTACAAGACAAGCTTTGCAAGAGGGAGATCCCTCCATACACATGTATGGAGGGGAGCAAAAGCAATACAGCTGTCTAAAAATATCTGCAAAAGCAGATGAACAGCAATCGGCCGGCAAAAAATGCCATCTTCGCCAAAAAGAGTGCCGACCGGCACAAAAAAGTGCTGACCGGCAACAAATAGTGCCGATCGGCAAACTATATTGCCGGTGGCAGCAAAAACCAGCCGGTGGCATCTAGCCACTGCCGGTGGTGGGTAGGGATGGTCTACAAGCCCTACCCTGCCTCTCAAAGGCAAGATGCAAGTGTTTGGTGCAAAACCAGACACTAAACGGTCGAGTTCGGGGATCCTGAGGCAAGGCGCGCGAGCCGAGACCTCCGGGAACTCCAAACGAACACAAACATGGATAATCACCGAGTGTTCAAACGGTGACGTCCAAGTCTTGAGGACGGTCAAAAATGGGGTGTCTACAGTTGCCCCTCTTTGACAGAACTCGAAAGTCATAACAATGACGGGAGTGAATGTCAAAGCCCAGAGACGACCCATTTTTGACAAGGCCGAAGACTTAGACAAGCATACTAGACAAATAAGGTATGCGCCCGGAGGCAGGGGCAAAATGCAAGACAATGCACAGAGCCGAGCATAACTTATGATCATGCAAAGAAAGCTGTAACGAAGCATACATGCGACAGTTTTAAGCTAGCATACCAAACTACACTACAATGCAGAAAGGATGTAAGAGAATTATGGAATTCTCAATACGTCTCACTCGGGAGATACAATACCTGTGCGGCTCGTCTGGTTGCACCAGCTGCAAATGAACCGTACATACAATATCGTGCCTGCAAAGAAAACAAACTTAACAGGTACAATATTGTTAGCAACATGCATGACAATGCAAATGAATGCAAAACGATACGCAATATATACAAAACAATGTATAAACAATGCGAATGAAGATGCAATGTAATTTGAAACAATGCAAGCTACATGCAAAGCATTTGAATCGTGATCCAATCACGAGCGGTTCAAAACCACACCTATGTCAAATAGATTGATGGAGATAACAAGTCTGTCTACCATAGAACGGTCAACTGAACTATGAGTATTGTAGACAGACGCAAGAACAAGTATTGGATGGAATTGACATAAGTGGGGAAACGACCCGCTGGAGAAAGGGCTACGATCTGAATGCCGTATGCAAAAATTACACTACAATGTAATACATGAAAATGGCACGCAGGCCAAACCAAATCTTGCCTAGGAAAGGCATGCATAGATACAAGCCATGTGTAACACAGAAAAGGTGCCGCAACCCTCAACCAACATATCAACGTGGAATCGGCGCGATACACATACAGAACTGTGTTTTAACATGAAAAGTAAGGGCACATACCGGACCAAGCTCAACCTGGAAAGGCGCAAGCCAAAGGCGGAAGGTGATGCAATGAATGCATGCAATCTACAATGCAATATCTACAAATATGCAATGGAATGGATATGGATACAATGGATATGGCACGCAAGCCAAACCAAATCTTGCCTAGGAGAGGCATGCACACGTACGAGCCATGTGTAACACAGAAAAGGTGCCGCAACCCTCAACCAACATATCAGCGTGGAATTGGCGCGATACACATGCAGAACTGTGTTTTAGCATGAAAAGTAAGGGCACATACCAGACCAAGCTCAACCTGGAAAGGCGCAAGCCGTGGATGGAAGGTGATGCAATGAATGCATGCAATCTACAATGCAATATCTACAAATACGCAATGGAATGGGTATTTACAACATGCATGACAATGCAGTGCAATGCAACCTACTGGGGAAAATGCAATGGATGCGTGCAAGCTATAATGGAAATGCATGACAATGCACTATGATGCAATGACTATGATTGCAACTTTCCCTATCTTACCAACAGGGCGATATACTAGGTTGGTTCAGTATCCAGAACTGAGGCGTAGACATGCCGTCTCAACCTATGGGGCTTCCATACAGATTTCAAGCCGAGGGTAAACCTCTGGGTATTTAAACCAGACTTTAGTCTCGGAACTCCCGAACCTTTGCGTTCTAGGCATAAGCCGTTCGAACTCTAGTTTCCACCAACCCAGTTGGTCTTCTAGGAACTCATCGCAAGCACAGACTGGTGGCTTTACCAGACCACCGAAAAGTCGTTCGGGCACGACAAACACCGAAGGAATTGCACCTTCCAAGGATTTAAGGTCTCCTAGACCGTACGTGTTTAAGGTCTCGCCAGACCATGTTGCAAAATGTAAGTGCGACACACATGCCACACGGAATGCAAAATGGACTTAAATGCGCAACAACGCACGTATTCCGGAATGCATGACAATGCATGGAATGGAAATGCAATGATGATGCATGAGAAATATGCACGACAATGCAAAGGGGTGCGTGTTGCAACGCATGTAACACGTGCATAACAATGCAAATGTGTGGCGCACGACAGTGCGATGTAATGCATCAAAGTAGTGTGATGAACTTGTGCAACACACATGGGGCAACTTTTGAATTCAAAAGGATACAAAAAGGATACACCTTGCATGAATTCGAGTGCCACGCACTGGAGACACGGCCCGCGGTCAAAACGGAGGCCGGTTGAGCGTCGGAGATGCACTTTCTTGCACTTTCTTGAGCTATGAAGACCACGAACTTCTCATATGGCCTAACCAAGGCTGTGGGAACCCCACCGGCCGAAAGGGGAGGCCATCGGCTGTCCATCGGCACCAAAACAATTCCATCGGCACAAAAAAGTGCCGACCGGCACAAAAAAGTGCCGACCGGCAAGCAGTTGCTGGTGCGGGGCAGTTTTGTCTTTTCACCTTGGGTGTTATAAAATAGGGATTCATGCCCTATTTCCTTACTTCTCCACCGCCGAAATCCCTTCCTCTCTCTCTCTATAGTGTTTCTCTCTTATTTTTCGCCCGTTTCTTCGCGTTCTACGCCCGTTTCGTCGTCGGATTCGCGATCCTCTTCGCGTTTCGGACATTTTCCACCGATCACATTCTCGTTTCGGTGCCTCGTTTGGCGTTCTCGCCTTTTCGGGGTTTGTTCCCCTCACTTTCCTCTTCATTTCCGTGCCCTTTCACATTCCGGCCTTCCCGGCCATTTCCGACCCTCTCGGGAGTTGACTTTTCAGTTGACTCTTCATATTCCAGCTCGGTTTTCCCTTTTCCGGCCATTTTCACACCACTCTCTTCATGGCGGACGACATTCCACGTGGCGGGACTCCCCCGGACCACGAGATGGATCCCGTGGTCGAGCTCTTACCACTGAGCGAGCGCCCGTTCGACCCGGCGACCTACCAGCCGGCGATCCACGTTCTGCCCCCAGACGGCCTGCGTCAGTTCCGGAGCTTTGAGAGGTACGCGGCGCCTGAGCTACTACTACACGAGCCTACCTCCCACCTTTCATTCGGCACTCCCGAGGTAACTCTTCATCTTCTACTTTACTTTCTGCAATGTAGGATACAAAACTGCCATAGTTAGCTGTATTCTTTAATTGCTGAAATCTGATATGCCGTAGACCGTAGTTGACTGTAAACATACATACAACTGATATCTGCTTGAGACTGACATATGCACACACACTGCACTAGCCCTGAATCACTCAAACACACTGTACTCACTGTATTCTACTGCACACACACTGGCACCCAGTATTTGTCTGAATCTATCAAACTTGCACACATGCCACATCTGTTCTGAAACACTCAAACACGCTGACACAGCACACGTATTTCACTGCAAGCACACCGGCACCCGGTATTTGCCTGAATCTGACAAACTTGCATACATGCCATATCTGTCTTTTCAAAACTGCATTTTGAATGTTGTCTTGCCATTGTTGTTTTCTGTTTGCAGGAGGGTTCCCATACCATTCGCGGGTATGGGAATACTGGTGCACGGGAGTGGTATGATGAGCTCCCTGATGCGGTCCAGCGCATCGTGGACCGAGCAGGCTTCGGCACCTTCTGCCGAGGGCTCTCTAGGCTCTCCACATGTAGACCTCTTCTCGCCGCTTTGGCGGAGAGGTGGTGGGACACCACCGATTCTTTCCACTTCTCTGCCGCAGGGGACATGACGATGACCCCTTATGACTTCTCGATGCTCACAGGCATCGGGGTAGGGGGGGATCCGATCCCTTTCGACACAGACATGGATGAGTGGACCGCCGCTCAGGTCCATCTACTGGGGGAGGCCCCACCACTAGCTCGTCCAGGCTTCGTCCGATACTCCTGGTTCGAGGCACAGTTCAGGGTCCTGCCCGCATTAGGGGAGGAGGTGCAGATGACCCCAGAGGACGAGGAGAGGACCGCTCGCGGGTTCCTCATGTTCTTGTTCGGGACTACCATCTTCGCCGACCGGGCGAACACCGTGCCTCTCTGCCTTCTCAGCGCACTGGTGGACGTCCGGGACATTCTGCACTATGACTGGGGCGGCGCTGCTCTGGCCACCCTGTACGGATACATGAGCTCGGCTTCTCGTGGCAGCGGCCAGCTGCTTGGAGGTTACTGGCGGGCTTGGGAGGTACATTCCTTCTCCGCTTTTCATTTCTGTCCGATATTCTCTG
Source organism: Camellia sinensis (assembly GCF_055761805.1). Classification (NCBI taxonomy): domain Eukaryota; kingdom Viridiplantae; phylum Streptophyta; class Magnoliopsida; order Ericales; family Theaceae; genus Camellia; species Camellia sinensis. Next base: position 113,619,477 of record NC_138969.1, on the reverse strand, counting down.
TACTCTGTACATTGCACACACTGCGGTCTGCTTTACACTTACTGTATACTGTACACACGGCACACACATACATTCTGCTTTACACTTACTGTACACTGCTCACACTGTACACTGCACACAATACACGGCTCAACACACGGCTCTGCCATTTCTGCTTTATTCTGTATATTCTGCTTTTTCTGATGGTCATACTGACATCTGTTTTGCAGTTGTGGGTTTACGCCTACTTCCCTAGGCTTGCACCCGTACCAGTTGCGGAGCCTCCACCGGCTGTCCCGTTCTCGAGTCGCTTTGACGGGAGATGTACCCGGTGACCACGGGAGACGTTCGGCTTCTTCCGCCGATACTTCGACACCATCACCCCCACGGAGGTATGCTTTACTTTCAGTTCATTTAGCTTCGCTTTCCCACTGCATATTTCAATAACAGTAGATAACAAACTGTCTGTCACTTTCAGATCACATGGCGGCCATGGGCTTTCTTGCCGTCGGCGATGCGGGGTCGGTTCCCTGGTGCTGAGGAGACCTCGCGTTTCTGGATCTTGCTAGAGGGCCCGGTCTGTCGGGCTTGGTACCTGGGGGAGCGTTTTCTACGCCAGACCCGCGGGTTGCCTGAGCAGATAGTCCCGGCTCACCCTCCTGCAGAGATGAGGGAGACCGAGGGGCTGACCCCTGAGCAGCTGGATGATTACTCCATCGGCTGGGAGGAGGCCGGCTTCCGAGGCACCGGCGACTATCAAGAGTACGTGCGGACGTACCTGATGCGACCTTTGAGCGGCCGTCGAGCAGAGGGGGCCAGGCCTGTAGCATCGGCGGCTGGGGCCGGAGCGGGAGCAAGGGATGGATCTTCGAGGAGGGCCCGGGTCCGTGGCAGGGGCGGAGTGCGGGGAGGACGAGGAGCTGGCTGGCCTGCCCTGCCCGCTGTACTGACTTTCCAGGGGCAGGGTGGGTCGACCTATCAGATCCCCTTCGCCCCTCCACCGGCTGGGCATGAGTTCACTGATGTCCCCGACTTACCGCCGGTATGTCCTACTGCATTTCGTACAGTCATTTCATTTCAGTTTACTTGATATTCCACAGAATACTGATGCATCTGACACTTTTGCAGGCTTCTTCTGAGTACACCCGTCAGTCGTTGGCGATGAATGCCTCGATGATGGGGATGCTCCAGCGGACATTTGACCTCCTAGCCGTCTACAGCATACCGGTATGTCCTTCTGACACTGGCCTCATACCATTCATACACTGCTTTGTATAATCTGATGCACGGCACAACATCCGATACACTGATCTCACAGCATCTGATACACTGCATACACTGTATTCTGCACCGTACTCTGCACTGATAAACTGCTCACGACATTCATATACTGTACTCGCACACTGCATTCTGCACTGTTAAACTGCTCACGGCATTCATACACTGTACTCACACACTGCATTCTGCACTGATAAACTGCTCACGGCATTCTTACTGTATTCATACGCTGCATTCTGCACCTTTAAACTGTTCACAGTGTACTGATGCATTTCTCTTTTTGTGTACTTTTTCAGCCTCCTTTCCAGATTCCCATGGCAGGAGGTGCTCCGGCCAGACCTTCTGTCCCTGCCCGGGGGAGAGATGAGGAGGGCAGGATATTTCCCCGTACCAGGGGAGGGCGTACTCATGTTGGGAGTAGCTAGCGAGCTCCAGTCCCGGACGATGACGACGACGAGGAGTCAGAGGCGGAGGCAGGGAGGAGGAGACCGGAGACGGTTCTAGCTCGGGCTCTGATGACGACGCTGATGATGCTCCTGGACCTTCGTCCAGGAAGAGGACCAGGACGGACTGACAGTCCTTGGAGTCGCTGGACACAGACGCAGATTTTGCTATCTTTTCTTTCTTTCTTTGTACTTTTCTTTTTTGTTGGTAGATAGATTACCTTGTACTGCCGCAGGCAGGTTTTTGTTTCCAAAACTTGTACATTTGAAAAGATAATGAAATGAAACGGACTTTTTATCTAAAAAAGTGTTTACATTTACACATTTCATGCATTGCATCGCATCTCATCATGTTACACCTCAATGTAAATGGAATTGATTGGTTGTCTGAAAATTGAACACTTGCACTGTAATAATCAGATAACTTAAACAGCCAAAATAACCCAAGCAACCCACTGCCTGATCCTGGACATACAGTCCTTACTCTGTTGGGGATTAATCTGCATACAGCCCATAATACGGCATCCGATTCATTCTGCACACGGCAAACTTCTGAAGAAACGGCCCAATCTGATAGGACGGACCTCAATGACGGAACCGGTTGGAGTCAAAACACATTCAAATGTAGAGAATGGCACAGCATTCTGAGCATAGATGATTTTTGAAATCGAATGAGGGTTTTTCAAACCGGGATATCGAGCCTACAACCGAACACAGCGGGGAGGACTCAAACAAAGAGGTACACGACCTGAACACAACGAGACACGCTCGGGAGAGACTCAAAACAAAAGACGAGACCGTCGAATGAAAGAGACACGACACACAGACGTGTAAACGAAGATGGGGGACCTCGGACCACGAGGAGCCAGTTCAATCTGGGTATTGTTTCCCACCCTTTCTCATTTGTGATTCTCACATCACTCGACTCTGAAGCTCGGATTTTCCTCTCGAAACCCTTTTCCTCACTTTTCTCTCAACTTACACCACTCTATTCTTCAATCTCTCATTTTTCATCCCTCCCCGGGGTGATTGATGGGTAAATAGGAAGATGTGGGTTCACGCCCGATGCCGTTAGCTCACGGCTGTTTCTTCTGGCGGGCAGAGTGCTCTTCTGGCAAGTACGTTGGTGACGGGGGAAAGACAGAACGTCTGACTCAACTGTGCCCCTAGTTCATCATTTTAACCATTTTTTTTGTTTTGGTCTTTCTACTGAAACGGTTTTGATCAAAATGAGAGTCGGATTAACGTACTTGTCTAATTTTTTATTTGAAAAGCATGCAAGTCGGGCAGCAAGCACTGAAAATTTTCCTTTTTGGGTCCAAGACAATGGTCCGATTTTGGAAAATGGAATAGTTTTCGAGAAAATAGTCAACCTCAGTAAAAATTTTCAAAAACTATTTTTCAAACAGCTGATGCTCAACAAGCATGGAGCTTACCCTTTGAGATGCGCAACCTCGGATCGGAGGCAATGGCAAATTGCCCCTGGTTTGAAGGGGGTGGGAGGCAACGGAAAGTTGCCCCTAGTTTGAATAGCGTCTCACGACGGCTTGTGGCAACGGAAAGTTGCCCCTTGTTTGGATGGTGCCGCAGCAGTCCGCAGACAGTCTTCATTGGCGGTGGTCGAGTTCTTGGACATAGAGATGACGAAGACGGTCACAACACATATATGGACACAATCACCTTGAAGGGTGTTGGCCACTGGACCTTGAGATGAAATCGAAACCATTGCATGGACTGAGACGCTTATGAAAGCGTTGGGGGCTGGACTTCGCGATGAAGTTGCCTACGTATCCCAAACATGGGAATCAAGCCTTACGTAGTTCCGGTTAAGGTCCACTCGGGTATTTTAACCTTCACTTTGTTTGGCTCTCACTTTTGCCAAGGCTCCCAATGCGGGTCTTCGACCTTGCGAGCTTCTTTTCATTTCTTTTCTTTTCATTTCTTTTCATTTTTTTGATTTTCTTTTTTTGTTCTTTTCTTTGCATTTTTTTTTTCTTTTCCTTTTTTCCTTGCTCTAACTTTTGCCTGGGTCGCCCTTCCGGGTTTTCGACCTAGCGAGCCTCTCAAGGGTAAAAGTGTAGCTTTGTCCATGTCAAATGGTTCTGAGATCTCGAATCCGTCTGAATCCAGGACAGTGACTGTTGTTCGCTGACAATGTAGGAGTCCATCCCATGGGGGCTGGATTTGCCCCTAGTGTTGTAGATCGGAACTCAATTTTTCTTTAACAATACTTTCTCTTTCCTCCCTCTGGGATTTGGCGTTCTTGCCGGTCTTCATTGATTTGCAGGACGACCACTCTTCGGCTCTTCGAGCGCATCTGGCATTTTTGCCCCTAGTTCCAGGGATACTTCTGATCTAGCTTTGCAAGCTTCTTTTGATGACATCTGATCTTCTTGGTTTGACTTCCTTGCCCCTAATTCATGGGCTGCTTCAAATCAGGCCACACAGGCTTCACATTGTGGTTGATCGTTGAACCTTCTGAATCCAAGTTCAAGGTTTGAAAATGAGGGGTCGAGTCTCGAGGTTGAGAGCGATCCTAGGCTGCACAATCTTAAGAGCGATTCCACACAAGTCTTCGCAGGATCGCGCAAAACATTTTTTTTGAAATCTTTTAAGAAAGCGACTAGTCGCTCGCGCTGAAGACAGTGTGGGACCAATCTGGATCAAGCCAGGATCCTTCTCAGTACTCATATTAACAAGCATGATCTCGATCATTAAAGGCTTAGCATGCCTCTCTTTCTCTCAAACGATCAAATTTTTGCAAAACCCAAGGAATTCCTTCCTCTTTGTTTTTATCACAATGTTCCGAAAAAAGTTTTGGAAAACTTAGGTCATTACAATGACTTCAAAGGAACTGAAAAGGCAGGCGAAGAGCACTGTCATCTCATTCAAACTTCTGGCACAACTGGCACACGGCAGAAGCAAACACAAGAGTATGAAAATTGCTGCTGTTTCATTCGAATCTGTTGGCATAACTGGCTCCAAGGCAGAAACAGACTCAAAAGAAGGCAAAAAGACAAACGCAAAACAAGATAGTGATGTCCGAGGTAACACCCCCGGAATCACCCGACTCTTAACAAAACAGGACTGACTCGATACAACAAGACAGACTTGAAACAAAAAGACTGACTCAAAACAGACTCAAAACAACACAACAAGACTGACCCAATACCCAAGTCAGAATGTACAAAACTAGCATTCACAAATGCTCAAAATAGTGCGTGCCATACACCACATCTGGAGTAAATCGAGCGCCATCCGCAGGTGGTTCACCCCCCGATCACATCAGATTATCCCCCAGGTTCACTGATCCAATGACGATAGACTTCGCTGAGTTGGTGCGGCGATGACTTTGTTGTCAAACAAATCCTGTACATCATGGCGCAGACGAAAGCAGCTATCGGTCTCATGACCGGTTTGTTGGTGGTACGCACAGTACTTAGTCTGGTCATGCTTTGCAGGGATAGGATCGGGTAGGGGCCGTTGTTCCAACGGTTTCAGATGTCCTTTCCGGAGTAAGACCTCTAGAGCCTTTGACAAAGGCATATGAAGTGGAGTGAAGACCCTCTTGGCTCGAGGTGGATATTTTGAGGTTTGTGGAGTTTTGCTGGATGCACCAGCAAAGGGATGGGCAAGCGTTGACTGGGTTTTCTGATCGTTTCCGAGCACGGGATTAGGGCTGAAAGGAACATTCCTCGTACAAAGGCCCTTCTCCTGGCTTGCCCCTTGATTCAGACTGCTCTCATTCTGAGTGGCGAAAGTGTCATCCACAGTTTTTGTGACAACCGCAAGGACTTGCTCTTTGTTCAGTCCCCCAGCTTTCAAAGCCTCAATATCCCACTGAAGGTGTTCATGGGGACCAATGCCTGCTCCTACCTTGTTCTTACCAGTCGCTTCCACTTTGTCAAGAGATTGGCCTTCTTCCAATGCAACCCGTCCCAAAGTTGGGGAGCCTTTAGACATGAACTCCCTAGTACGTGATGTGGTTGATGATGGAGCCAAAACCCCAAAGGCCAGATCTGCCACAGTTCTCTAAAGATCTTCGATCATCCTCATTAGTTCAAATGTAGTAGGCTCGCGAGCCTGGTATAGCTGGGAGGCCCAGACCGGGTGCGCAACAGGCAACCTGGGTGAATGTGGTGCACCACCATCGATCTCGCCCTGCAAACTGATTCCTTGACCTAATGTGGCTGTCATAACCACAGTCACTTCTGAATTCTGCGCCATCATAAGTCCTGCCTCGGCAAAGGGGAGACACTGGCTATTCTGTATCAACTTTGCGACTTTCTGAACCCTTGAAAGGAAAAAAACAGGCAGCATTTCAGCCCAAAACGGATCAAACACGGGTGTAGCCGAACAACTATACCGTACTGCTGATCACTGTTCCCAAAAATCACTGTTCCCAAAATACTGAATCTGATACCCGCAGATAACTGATTCTCAATTACTGATCCCCAACAATACTGATTCTGGTGCCCTCGGGCCTGATACTCAAATGTGCAAACTGGTATATGCATTCCTGTAGAGATACACTCTAAAAGCACATAGCAAGTAAGAGAGCCAAAACACCCCTATGTTGGGGTAGGGTTTCCCTGTCCGATTTTGTCAGGAGCTAGGGTTTCACTATGCACACAGCAGTTTCAAACAACTTAGCATCGGGTAAGCAACCTGTCCTAGTTTGGAATGGTCACTACGGATCCGAATATGCACTAGGTCGAATGGTCGAAAAGGGGTGCCCTGGTAAAACCGGGGTTTGTGTTCCCATACTGTCAGAGCCCATAGCCGGTCAGCCTTATGGACATGCCTTGACAAGACAAGCCTCCGGCAAACCGTTCAGGAATGGTAGATGGCAAACACTGTGTTCCTAGGCGCACCAATGCACATGCAATGCAAAGAAACACATAAATGAGATCAAAACAGGATATCACGAGTTCGAGTCAAACTCTCTAAAAATCCCCAGCAGAGTCGCCAGAAACTGTAGACGCGCCCGCGTGGGGCCTCATGCTACAGCTCGGACTCTCGATTTGTGTCACAGTTCTTAATCTTGAACCAAAGAGTCCAAATCTGGCAAATCGTTTGAGAAAACAGATTTTTTTGAAAAGTAGTGCCAAACATGGACTGCTTTGCCAGATACAGAGTCGCCACCTAAATATTTTTAAAATGGGGAAATTTAGGAAACCCTGACTCGGTGCCGAAGGCCACATGTCAGTCATCGCCGGAGTTGTCTCGGCTCGGGAGCTTGGGTACGATCGGGGAAGGTCAGCTATGAGCACCCCCTTTCGCCCGGTCCGAAGACCGGCCTCTACTAACCGTGATATCCGTTTTTGAAAACTTTATGTGTTCTTAAACCAATTATTAGCCTAGAATTACTATGTTATGCGCGCAGCAAACAAGTATAGACCAGATTGCCTAATTTGGAAATAAACATTGCATATCCGTTTGGTTTGAAAATGCTTTGGAATTTGCTACTCGCAAGTAGGCTAAAATGCGGATTTCAACGAGTCTTTCCAACTCAAACAATCCAGCCTTCACCCACAGGCATTCAAAACAGTTTAACACATAAGCATCTAGCCACATGTTAAGCATGCTGTCATGGTAACATTCACACTCATGCGATATGCTAAAGCGGAAATACTTACATAGTACTCCGTGCCAAAACAAAGAACTTGTTAGCAAACATGCATGATCCAAGTCCATGTGAAGTGCCCAATGCATCGCATACAAAATGTCGCTAAGATAGGCTCGGCTAATCCTAGACATGTCATGTGAAAATGCACAATTTAACACATATTCAGTTCGGAATTGAAGTACTGATGCAGTTAGCGTGATGTACCGAGCCTAATGCATGTAATACAAATGTATGGATGCACACATGCATAGCATAAGGTATGCTAAATTAAACGTGCCCTAATCTACCATCATAAGCAGGTAAATAAAAGGGAAGAAAGACGTGGGGTTGGAAGACATACACACACTCACGCACACTTATTACAGATTTGCCCTCGCTCGGAGGGACCAAATAAATATTACAAATTAATTAACTACGCAAGCTAATTAATTATTACAAATTAATTAACAAATTAATTATTCTAAGAAAACAGTAAACCGCCTCGGGAAGCGCGCCGCCATGCGCAAGCTGCCTCTGTTTTCTTTCCTCTGCTCCTCTGGAGGCTGTCAAAACCTCAGGACTGCATCCTTGGACAGAGGGGATCACCACCGGCTGAATGAAACTTCCACCGGCAGTGTAGTATGGCCATTGGCACAAAATAGGGTCTGTCGGCAGAGAAAATGGTGTCGGTCGGCACATTACACTGCCGGTCGGCAAAGTATTCCTGCAGAACCTGCAACTCACAGCAACAGAGGGCAAAACAAGGCATGGCAGCATATTTCAAGGCATGTATGCACCAACCATGTCTCTTATCATTGTGATGACTCAAAGGGACATGTGCCTCGGTTCTCGGACCACCAATCACGCATTTCTATGCATGATGGCCCAAAGAACCAAGTATGCAACTTTGGTTTCAAATGCAATGCAAACCAATCAAACAAAACTCCCAATCCCTATCACCCAAGTCAAGGGACAAGGAATGCATGCAAGATGCAATGCAACCTAGGCATACAAGCTAGGAATGCAACATGGCATGGCAAGGGACTTATGCAAGCATACAAGCATGCATATGGCAATGCAAACAAATGGAAAGATGGACTTATACATGAATTAGGCAGCTCTAATAAGGCCTAAAACAGTGGCCATAGTGCTATAAAATGAAGGCTAAATGGCATGCACACACATATGCACATAAGGGCCAACACTTAAGCATAAATCAAACAACATTCAAGCACACTTGAAAGAAGGAAATATGGACAAATTAGCATGCAACATAAGTATTGAAATCATGTTAGGATGGTGCCAAACCAAGCAACAAAATCAAGCCAAAACATGCAACGAATAGTCCAAGTGTTCAAAGCAAATCAATAAGGCATTGAACTACACTTAACATGACCAAACATGGCATGCATTAAGGACCAAAATCAGAGGTTTAGCATGTTAAAACAAAGCTAAAGGACTACTTAGATGGCATCTAAATGGCCCAAATACAAAGGCATGCACCATGGCCAAAACATGGAGCATTGCAACACATGCTTTCAAAGCATTAAAGAGACATGCAAGGCAATCCAACAAGCATGGAAATGGGACTGAAATAGCATGTAGGATGATTCCAAATCATCAAAACAATGCAAAGATGGCATGCTACACATGCACATACTCAAGGCCAACAAGCCCAAATACAAAGGAACTATATAATGCATGCAAAGATCAACCCAAACGACTATGGACAGAGCTAAAACATGGCAAAATAAGCACATAAACTTCACAAATACAAGCCTAAAACATGCTCCAACAAGGCTAACAACCTAGAACATGTTAAGGCACAAATAAGGCATTACATGGCAACTATGCTAAACATGCATGAAGTTCCAAAACCAACTTTAAATCATGTTATATCATGGATATATAAGCATGAAAAACAAACCAAACATGCTCAACACACACTCAAGCATAGGCTTCCTTAAGAGGCCAAAATATGCCCTTTTCAAGGACAACAAGGAGAGGGGGTGGCCCTCTCCTTCTTGGGACTTCAAAGCATCATCTTCACAATTGAAATCCCTAAAGATTTCAGCGGTGAAGAGACCTCAACACCAAAATCCCGGAGCTACCACAAAATGGTCCAAAAAGAGGCCTTTTGAGGCCTAAGGGTGGTCAACAACCCTCAAACAACAAAACACTCTTAATAAACAACAAAGAGGGCTTAAAAACAGAACTTTTTTATGTTATACAATAATCACAAAAACAGCTCTAAGACTAGTAGAAAATCAATGCAGAAATGGGGGAAAAAGGGACTAGTTTCTCACCCTTGTAGTCCTCTTCAACAATGATGCTCCAATGGCCTCCTTGAGCTTGAATCCAAGACAAAAACTTCAAAGCACACTCTTTAGAACCTCAGCTCCAAGAGGAAGGTGAAACACTAGGTGTTTGTGTGCAATAGTGAGACACAAAACACCTAGTGTGCAAAATGAGAGGAAAAGAGAGATAGGTGAGTGTATCTAACCCTAACCCTAGGAAAAACCAGAGCTCTCCTCTGTCTTCTCTCCTCAAAAATGTCTAAAGCCTCTCCTCTTGCCTTAGAGAGAGCCTCTCTCTATATGCCTCTTGTAAAGCTTACAAGACAAGCTTTGCAAGAGGGAGGTCCCTCCATACACGTGTATGGAGGGGAGCAAAAGCAATACAGCTGTCTAAAAATATCTGCAAAAGCAGATGAACAGCAATCGGCCGGCAAAAAATGCCATCTTCGCCAAAAAGAGTGCCGACCGGCACAAAAAAGTGCTGACCGGCAACAAATAGTGCCGATCGGCAAACTGTATTGCCGGTGGCAGCAAAAACCAGCCTGTGGCATCTAGCCACTGCCGGTGGTGGGTAGGGATGGTCTACAAGCCCTACCCTGCCTCTCAAAGGCAAGATGCAAGTGTTTGGTGCAAAACCAGACACTAAACGGTCGAGTTCGGGGATCCTGAGGCAAGGCGCGCGAGCCGAGACCTCCGGGAACTCCAAACGAACACAAACATGGATAATCACCGAGTGTTCAAACGGTGACGTCCAAGTCTTGAGGACGGTCAAAAATGGGGTGTCTACACAGTGTTCAAAAGGTTTGTTTTTTTTTTGAAAAACTTAGGTTAATGCAATGAGTTTGGCGCGCAGGAGAGCAGGCGAGATGTACTGTTAGCCCAATCAAATTCTCTGGCACTTATGCAGAAAGTAAGCATGAAGTTGAGATAGCAACAGCTGTTTCATTCGGATTTGTTGGTGCAATTGGCCCCTCGGCAGAAACAAACTCAAAACAAAAACAGATAATTACAAAACAAAACGGTGTTCGGGACAACAACCCCAGAATCACCTGGTATTATATACAAAGGGGACTGACTCGATACAACAAGACAGACCCTTAAGCAAAAAGACTGACTCAAGACAAAGAGACAGACTCAAAACAAAAGACTGAGTCGATATCCAAGCCAGGATTTACAAAACTCGGTTTCACCGACGCTCAAAAATGCGTGTCAGACGCTACATCCGAAATATACCAAATGTCACCCGCAGGCGGTTCACTTTACATACTCGCAGTATTTGAGCCCTCGAAATCCAACAACTGGGTGGTAACAGACTTGGCTGAGGTGGGTGGAAGGATAACATTGTTGTCGATCAAATCTTGCACTTCATGACGAAGGCGGAAACAACCATCGGTACTGTGGCCGGACTATTGGTGGTACGCGCAGGACAAGGTAGCATCATGCGTGGCGGGGAGATTCTTCGGGAGCAGCCGAGGCTCCAAAGGTTTAAGATGCCCGTTCTTTGCCAATATTAGTAATGCCCTAGACAAAGGCATGTAGTGGTCGTGAAAGACCCTGCGCCCTCGGGGCAGGTACTTTAAAGTTTGAGGATTCTTGCCAGAGGCGCTAGCGAAAGGGTCGGCTGGCACTGCCTTGGCTTTTTGACCCTTTCCCGGTGCAGGGTTAGGAACGACAGGAATTGTCTGGGCATGACGGGGCCCATCCCGATTTTCTGCCTGGCTTGAACTGCCTTTGATTGGAGTGGGGAAAGCATCATCCACAGCTTTGGTCACGATCGCAGATGTTTGTTGCTTGTTCATCCCTCTGACTTTCAGAGCCTCGACTGCCCACAACAGTTGTTCAATAGGATCGGCATCTGCCTTCATTTTGTCTCTTCCTCCGGCCTCAGCCTGGTCAAGCGTTTGGGTTGCTACTTCAGAGCGAAGCCCAGTTGTTGCTGACATGTCACGGCTGTAGCCGGAAGCCACCTTTGGCTGGCTGAGCTCTATCACAATCCGCCCCAGCAGCGGGGGTTCCTGTGGTGTGAAATTCCCGGTATACGGTGCCGCTGGCGGTGAAGCCGACATTCCATAGGCCAGATCGGCCACGGACCTCTGGAGCTCACCTATCATCCCCATCAATTCAAAGGTGGTGGGCTCACGAGCCTGGTATAACTGGGGAGCCCAGACCGGGTGCACAACGGGCGACCTGGGTGGATGTGACATACTGATGCTGGCCTCACTCTGCGGAGCGGTTCCCTGCTCCAATGCAGCCGTCATAACCACAATTTCTTCTGAATTTTGTGCTGCCATAAATCCTGCCTCGGCAAGGGGAGACACTGGCTATTCTGTATCAACTCTGCGACTCTCTGAACTGAAAGGAAAAACAGACAGCATTTCAGCCCAAACTGATCAAACACGGGTGTAGCCAAACAACTGTACTCTATTGCTGATCACTGTTCCCAGAAATCACTGTTCCCGAAAACTGAACCCTGATACCCGCGGATAACTGATTCTCATAACTGATACTGATACTGGTGTCCTCAGGTCTGATACTCAAACTTGCAAACTGACATGTATTTTCCCTGTAGAAATACATTCTAGAAGCACATAGCAAGTAAAGAGAACAAAAACACCCCTATGTTGGGGTAGGGTTTCCCTGTCCTATTTTGTCAGGAGCTAGGGTTTCACTACGCACACAGCGGTTCTCAAACAACCTAACATCGGGTAAGCAACCTGTCCTAACTTAGAATGGTCACTATGGGTCCGAATATGCACTAGGTCGAATGGTCGAAAAGGGTGCCCCGGTAAAACCGGGGTTTGTGTTCCCATACTGTCAGAGCCCATAGCCAGTCAGCCTTATGGACATGCCTTGGCAAGACAAACCTCCGGCAAACCGTTCAGGAATGGCAGATGGCAAACACTGTGTTCCTAGGCGCACCAATGCACATGTAATGCAAAGAAACACATAAATGAGATCAAAACTGGATATCATGAGTTCGAGTCAAGCTCTCTAAACTCCCCAGCAGAGTCGCCAGAAACTGTAGACGCGCCCGCGGAGGGGGGCCTTATGCTACTACAGTTCGGACTCGCGATTTTTGTTGTCGCGGTTCTTAATCTGAACCAAAGAGTCCAAATCTGGCAAATCGTTTTGAGAAACAGATTTTTGAAAAAGTAATGCCAAACATGGACTGCTTTGCCAGATACAGAGTCGCCACCTAAATATTTTAAAAATGGGGAAATTTAGGAAACCCTGACTCGGTGCCGAAGGCCACATGTCCGTCATCACCAGAGTTGTCTCGGCTCGGGAGCTTGGGTACGATCGGGGAAGGTCAGCTATGAGCACCCCCTTTCGCCCTTTTCGAAGACCGACCTCTACTAACCATGATATCCGATTTTGAAAACATTACGTGTTCTTATTCCATTTATTAGCCTAGAATTACTATGTTATGCGCGCAACAAACAACTATAGACTAGATTGCCTAATTTGGAAATAAACATTGCATATCCGTTTGTTTTGGAAATTGTTTTGGATTTGCTACTCGCAAGTAGGCTAAAATGCGGATTTCAACGAGTTTTTCCAACTCAAACAATCCAACTTTCACCCACAGGCATTCAAACAATTTAACACATAAGCACTTAGCCGCATGGCAGGCATACTGTCATGGCAACACTCACACACATGCGGGATGCTAAAGCATAAATACTTACATCGTACTCCATGCCAAAACAGTAAACTAGTCAGCAAACATGCATGTCCTAGTTCATGTTAAAAATGGCTAATGCATCACATGCAAAAGTGCAATCTAGGCAGGCTCGGCTAACCCTAAATATGGCATGTGAAATGCGATCAACTACCACATATTCAATTTGTGAATTGAAGTACAGATGCAGTTAGCGTGACGTACCGAGCCTAATGTATGTAATACAACTGTATGGATGCACGCATGCATAGCATAAGGTATGCTAATTTTAAAGATGCCCTAATCTACCATCATAAGTAGACAAATAAAAGGGAAGAAAGAAGTGGGGTTGGAAGACATACACACCACCAACACACACTTATTACAGATTTGCCCTCACTCGGAGGGACCAAATAAATATTACAAATAATTAACTACGCAAGCTAATTAAATATTACAAATTGCCTAATCAACTAAGCAAATTTAATTAAACTAAGAAAACGGTAAATCGCCTCGGGAAATGCGCCGCCATGAGTGAGCTGCCTCTATTTTCCTTCCTTCACCCCTCTTGAGGTTACCAAAACCTCAGGACTGCTTCCTTGGATGCTGGAAGACATCACCGGCTACATGGAATTGCCACCGGCAGTGTGGTATTGTCACCGGCACAAAACAAAGCTATCGGCTGGTGATTTAATGCCGGTCGGCAACATATACTGCCAGTCGGCAAAGAAAGTCTGCAGAACCTGCAACTCACAGCAACAGAGGGCAAGACAAAGCATGGCAGCACAATTCAAGGCATATATGCACCAACCATGTCCCTTATCATGATAATGACTCAAAAGGACATGTGCCTCGATTCTCGGACCACCAATCACGCATTTCCATGCATGGTGGCCCAAGGAATCAAGTATGCAATTTTCATGTCAAATGAAATGCAAACCATTCAAACAAACAAGGCCCAATTCCTATCACCAAATCAAGGAATAAGGCATGCATGCAAGATGCAATGCAACCTAGGCATACAAGCTAAGGATGCAACATGGCATGGCAAGACACTTATGCAAGCATACAGGCAAACATGAGGTAATGCTAACCAATGAAAGGGTGGTCTTAAGCATGGTTTAGGCAACTCTAATAAGGCCTGAAACAAGGGCCAAAGTGCTACAATGAGGGACCAAATACACATGTACACATACATATGTTGAAAGGCCAACACTTAGGCACAAATTGAACAACTCTCAAGCACACTTGAAAGGGGGAATCATGGACAATTAACATGCATAGTAAGCATTGAAAATCATGTCATAAAATGATGCCAAATCATGTTAAACAAGACAAGCAAATGCATGCAAGCATGATCCAAGTACTTGAGGCAAGTTATGAAGCTTTGAAGCACATTTATCACAACAATCATGGCATGCGTTAAACAACTAAAAACAGGTTTTTAGCATGTTAAAACAAGACTAAAGGACTACTTAGATGGCATCTAAGTGGCTCAAATTTAGAGGCATGCACAAGTGCCAAAACAAGGAGCATTGCTACACAAGCTTAGGAGGCATTAAAGATGCATTCAAGGCAAACACATAGGCATGAAAATTGGACTGAAATAACATGTAGGGTGACCCCAAATCACCAAATCAATGCAAAGCTGTCATACTATACATGCACATACTTAAGGCCAACAAGCCAAAATGCAAGGGAGCTATACTAAGCATGCCAAGATCAAACCAAACGACTATGGACAGACCTAAAACATGTCAAAATAAGCACAAAATCTTCACAAATGTAAGCCTAAAACATGCTAGAAACAAAGGCACACGACCCAAGACATGTTAAGGAATCACAAGGCATTACATGGCAACTATGCTAAGCATGCATGGAGTACCAAAACCAATCTAAAATCATGTTATATTATGGAAAAATAAGCATGAAAAACAGCCTATACATGCTCAACACACACTCAAAGAAAATGCTCTCTCAAGAGGCCAAAACATGCCCTTTTCAAGGACAACAAGGAGAGGGGGTGGCCCTCTCCTTTTAGAGACTTCAAGGCACCATCTCCACCACTGAAATCCCTCAAGATTTCAGTGGTGAAGAGGCCCAAACACCAAAGTCCCGAAACTAGCACAAAATAGCACAAAATAAGGCCTTTCAAGGCCTAAGAGGGGTCAAACACCTTCAAATCACAAAACACCCTTAATAAACAATCAAGAGGGTCTAAAAACAGAACTTTTTTGTATTATACACCAAGCTCAAAAACGAACTTAAGACAGGTAGAATAAGGTGCAAAAATGGGGAATAAAGATGTTAGTTTCTTACCCTTGATGACCCCTTTACAAATGGTGCTCCAATGACCCTCCTTGGCTTGAATCCTACACCAAAACTTCAAAATTAGTCCTTTAGAACCTCAGTTCCAAGAGGAAGGTGAAACACTAGGTGCTTGTGTGCAATAATATGGACTAAAACACACACAAGAGCACAAAAGAGAGGGAAAGAGAGATAGGATGTGTATCTAACCCTAACCCTAGAACTCAAACCCTAACAATGGCTGTCTAAACTCTCAAAATATCTCAAGTGTCTAACCTCTTAAGCCAAGAGACCAACCCCTCTTTATATAGAAGCTTTTGTCTTGTAAAGCTTACAAGACAAGCTTCCAAGAGAGAGATCCCTCCATACACGTATGGAGGGGAGCCAAAAGCAAGACAACTGTCTTAAAATATCTGCAAAAGCAGATGCACAGTAGTCGGCCGGCCAAAAATGCCATCTTGGCCAAAAATAGAGCCGACCGGCACTAAATAGTGCTGACCGGCAACAAATAGTGCCGGCCGGCAACATACATTGCCGGTGGCAGCAAAAACCAGCCGGTGGTCTCTAGCCACAGCCGGTGGTGGGTGGGGATGGTCTACAAGCCCTACCCTGCCTCTCAAAGGCAAGATGCAAGTGTTCGGTGCGAAACCAGACACTAAACGGTCGAGTTCGGAGATCCTGAGGCAAGGCGCGCGAGCCGAGACCTCCGGGAACTCCAAACGAACACAAACATGGATAATCACCGAGTGTTCAAACGGTGACGTCCAAGTCTTGAGGACGGTCAAAAATGGGGTGTCTACAGGCAGTTCCTTGTCAGAAAAGGTTAACGTCGGGGAAGCTCGTCCCGAAAAAACCAATCCTACCAGCTGCTCAGGCGTGGTATCTATTGAAAGTTTGGCCTTGTCCATCGCAGAGAGGACAACCTGTCTATGTACTCTTGAAGCCATAAGTAGTCCCCAGATGGAGATGTCTGCTGCTATCTTCTTCAGCTGTTTCAGCACAACCTACGCTTCGAGCAGCTTTTCTCTCTAGTTTTCTACCTGCTTGTCCTTTCCGGACGCCTCTGGTTGGTCTAAGTGCGGGGGTTTGAAATAACGCCTGCTCTTAGTCATGTGATCTACTTCACCAATGTACCAAGTATCATCCGGCTGGTTAATCCCCCAGTCCTCATCAGTGTGGGCAAGACATAGGTCGTCATCATCCCACCACATGCCATCGGCAGCTGACAGACACTTGTCTGGCTCCGTTACAACTATTCATGTGCCCACAGCACCTTCCGTTCCCGCGCCTGCAGCAAATTCTGTCCCCACTGGGGCTTTGGCTTTTCTGACTCTTTCAGAATCTTCGATCCTTTCTCACTCAAACTGCCTTAGTACAGCCTGCTGCTCTATTTCTTCTATTCCCAAACTGCCCATATTCTCAGCAAAATTCTTAACACTGGTGCTCTCCGGCGATATACTCTGCTCTTTGGCCCTTCTGGCCATAACTGATGTCCTCGTCCCGGACGGACTCTGTTCTGGCTGCGGTTGTTCAATAATATCCGATTCGTCACTGAGCCATCTGGTAGCTTCTACTGACCCTTATAAACCAAACCAATGGACAGTTACGTCCCCTGGATCCTGTTCGTTGAAGAATTGAAGGTTCGCAATGTCCTTCTCTAGTTTTGCCAGGTCATCCAGCCCCTGATTAAGTTGATACTCCATAACTACACTGATCAGTGCCTCCACTGGCAATTCTACCTCTGGTTTAGGCTAATTCGTTGGTGTGATATAACCGCTTGGGTTGTACTCAAAACTTGCAGATCCCTCAGGGTCTAAATCTTCATTCCTTTCTGCTCCCAAGGTAATTTCTGTTCCATCTTCGATAGCCACCACCGACTCAGGTTGGGTTTGGAAGATGTCCAACATGCACAAGTCCGTGCTGTGAGGAATGAACACCTCCGGTTTGGGCATGTAGGAAGGGGTGATATATATACTAGGGTCGTATGACACTACCCCAGTTTGGATCAAATTGATGCGTTTGAGAGGTGGAGCTTGGTTATGTGGTGGGAGAGGGTTGGTTGTGACATTGGGTTTCTCAGGAGGCATGGTCACCCTATTGTCAATGAGATCTTGAATCTCATGACGCAGTCGATAGCATTGGTCCGTGTCATGACCATGCTGTTGGTGAAACGAACAGTATTTAGCTGGGTTGTGGGAGGCACGGAGTTTATCTGGTAATGGCCGCGGCTCCAGGGGCTTCAAGTACCCTTTTTTGATTAAAACCCCCAAAGCTTTGGATAGGGGCATGTATAATGGGGTAAAGGTTCTTTGGCCTCGGAAGGAATGCTTGGTTGTTTGTGAGCTACTTCCGGACGCACCGGTGGATGGGGTAGTTGCAAGGGTTCTTGGGGTGGTGGTAGTGGTGACCATTCCCATGTCTAAAATTCTGCCACCTGTAGCACTGCTTGTGCCTGCATTTGCGTTGCGGTTGAAAGTCCTCCTGGGTTGTTCTTTATCTTGGTCAATCAGACCCTGTTTAAAAGCGTCCTCGATCTGCACCCCTATTTCATGTAGATCAACAGAGGTAGGGAGGGGGAGAACTATCAACTTCTGCGTGAGCTTGGGTTGGAGGTTGCACACAACCATCCGAATTTGATCCTTGTCAGCGGGCCTGATAGCCATTATCAAGGCCTTAGCTGTCCAGCGAGTTACAAAATTGGAGAAGCTCTCCTTCGGTTCTTGCCTTGTATCACGAGTTGTGACCTCGATCTGAGTATTATAGGAGTATTGAGCTATAAAGGCCTCGGCCATCTCCTCCCAACTCCTCTTGACGGAATCTTCCAATTTTAAGTACCAGATGGCCGCTACACCCGACAGGGTCCGACCGAACAGAGAAAGCTTCTATAATCTGGTGAGGCCCATTGGCCTTAGTATGTCTGAAAACAATCGTAGGTGCACCACAGGATCCCCTAATCCGTCAAAGCGGTCAATATGTGGCACCTTGAATCGGTCTGGCAGTGTCACGGCCGAGTCGGTGTACCCATCCTCAATATCTAGAATGGACTTCACACCTTGGGACTTCTTGAACAGCTTTTCAAGCTTGCTCAGTTTCAATGCTGTGGGATCCACCTCGAACTCAAAGGGAGAATCCGGTAAATTGGTGGGTGCTTTGGATAGCTGGAGTAGGATTGGGGGCGGAGCCGGCCCTATTGGAATGTCTGTATCTCCCTGGACAGTTGGTGCCTCTCTGGGTATTGGAACTCCTAGTGGGGGAGGAACTTGGTGTGAAGTAGATGCTCCGGTTTGCTGTTGTAACCTAGCAATCAACTCTGCCTATTGAGCCATGACCTCAGCCTGTCGTTTGGCAAATTCCGCTTGACGGACAGCGTCCTGCTGCATGATTTTGATACTTTCTTAGAGTTGACGCGTCATTTCCTCCATCCCTGCCATGTTATGCTAATCTGACTGAACAACAGGTATATCTATTTCTGTAGTAAAAACTGTGGCCTCTGCCTGACTGTCCACTGGTTAGGTAGACCACTGATCTGACAACCGTTGTAACGATGCTCTGCGTTATCTTGACCTCCGTTTGGTAACCGGGGGTAGAGAAAGGAACACCCCTTGTCCATCTATCAGATCCCTAGATCGATTAAGTCTATGACCTCTGATCCACAGTGCTCGGGGGATATCTAACTGGTCGGAATCAATGGTGCTAAACTACCTTGCAAAAAGATAAATAAAGCATAATAAGGAAATAATGAATAGAAAATGGACAGCATAACAGCTTAAATAAAGACAACACGCAGTTGGTAAATACAAGCTGAATGAACTGTTCTCAACCACTGATCACTGTTCTCCAAAATCACTGCCCCAAAACTGAATCTGATACTCGCCGATATTACTGATTCTCAAACCACAGATACTGATGCCCGCAGGCCTGATACCCAGACTTGCAGACTAATACGTGTATACCCTGTAGAGATACACTCTAAAAGCACATAACAAGTAAATGAGAGCCAATACACCCCTACGTTGGGGTAGGGCTTCCCTGTCCTAGTTTCGTCAAGAACTAGGGTTTCACTACGCACACAGCGGTTTCAAACAACCTATATCGGGTAAGCCACCTGTCCTAGTTTGGAATGGTCACTATGGATTCCGAATATGCACTAGGTCGAATGGTCAAAGAGGGTGCCCCGGTAAAACCGGGGTTTGTGTTCCCGTCGTGGCAGAGCCCACAACCTGTCAGCCTTATGGTACGCTTCTCAAAGCGAGCCTTTGGCAAACCATTCAAGAATAGCATACGGCAAACACGGTGTCCTTGGCACACCAATGCACATGCAATGCAAAGAAACAGATACGTGTAATCAAAAAAGATATCATGAGTTCGAGTCAAGCTCTCTAATTCCCCAGTAGCGTTGCCAGAAACTGTGGACGCACCCGAGGGGGCTTATGCTTGCCACAGTTCCGACTCAAATGTCACGGTTCTAGATCTGATCTCACAACGTGCAATGCGAGACTGATAAACCACCAAAGAGTCCAAATCCGGCAAATCGTTTTGGAAAACAAATTTTTAAGAAAGAAGTGCCAAACATGGACTGCTTTTCCAGATATAGAGTCGCCACCTAAATATTTTATTTTTGGGGGGATTTAGGAAACCCTGACTCGTTGCCTAAGGCCACGTGTTCGTCATCACCAAAGTTGCCACGGCTCGGGAACTTGAGTACGATTGGGGAAGGTCATCTATGAGCACTCCCGCTCGCCCGATCAAAGATCGGCCACTACTAAACATGATATCTTGTTTATGAAAACACATGCATTCTTATTCTAGTTAATTAGCTAGAATTACTATGTGATGCGCACAACACACAAGTATAGACTAGATCGCCTAATTTGGAACAAAGTATCGCATATCTGTTTGTTTGGAAATATTTTGAAGTTTGCTACTCGCAAGTAGGCTAAAACACGGATTTCGATGAATTCTTCCAATTCAAGTAATCCAACCTTCACCCACAGGCATTCGGGCAGTTATATCACATAAGCAATTAGCCTCATGGCACGCATGCTGTCATGTTAACATTCACATACATGCAAGATGCTAAAACATAAACACTCACAGTGTACTCCAAGCCAAAACAAAGAACTAGTTAGTAATCATGCGTGATCCTAGTTCATGTTGAGATGGCTAATGCAACACATGCAAAATGTAACTAGAAATAGGCTCAGCTATTCTAGGATGGCATGTGAGATGAGACAATTCGATAAATGTATTCAACTTATAATGGAAATACAATGCAGTTAGTATGATGCGCCGAGCCCGGTGCATGCAATACAGATGAATGAATGCAAACATGCATAGCATAAGGATGCTAAATGAAACGTGCCCTAAAGCTAACCATCATAAGAAGGTTAAATAAAAGGGAGAAAGACGTGAGGTTGGAAGACATTCACACACTCACGCACACTTATTACACAATTACGGCCTCTCGACGGAGGGACCGAAAGAATAATACAAACCAAATAATTAATCAACTACCCTAACTAATTAATTATTACAAACCCTTAACTAATTTAAACAAATTAATTGCAAAAGCAGGCCGCCGCAGCTCCGCCCCAGAATGATTAAATGATGTATGCTCGATCGCCTCGCTCGGAAACCCGTTGTCATGCCACATGTTTCCTCTATTTGCACTGCTTTGCACCTTTGAAAACTGCACAAGTCACAAGGATACTTCTGAACCACTCCCTGAGTGTTGCGGGATGTCACCGGCCAAGAGATAGGATCACCGGCCATTGGAAAATGGTTATCGACCATTTGTAAGGCTCTCGGCCATATTTTGATAGCCGATCGGCCATATCTTCCTGCAGAATTCTATTTTTGCTGCAGCAGAGGACAGACAGTACATGGCAAAACATTTACAAGACAATGTGTGCACGACCATCCACCCTATCATGCTATGAACTCAAGGGAGTATGGCTCTCAATCCTCGGGCCACCAATCACGCATTTCAACGCCTGATGGCCAAGGGTGCCAAGTGTGCAAATTAATATAGAATGAATGCAACAAAGCAAATGCATGCTACACACTCTATTATGTTGAATCAAGAGTGTCGGCAACCGAGGATTGAGGTACATTTCGTCACTTCAAGTACGAGCGTCCCTCATTCCTCATGTTTGGTTTGACACCCCAAACCAAACACAATGCGATGCATGTGTGCCAAATACAAAGTAATCATGGAAGTGCAATGCAATGCGACATAAGCATGCCAAATACAATATGACTCAAACATGCACACGAGGTCAAGGTGGCAAACATACCAAGTATAATGTAACCTAAGTTAAAATGTGACAAGATGCAAACTAACAAACATGCAAGATGCAACCTAGATATACAAACATGCATGGCATGCAAAGGTGGACAAGCATGCAATATTGAACAACATGGTAATGCCATAAGTATGCAATACTACAATGCGAACTGGGTGTACAAGCACACAAAGTGATAGGCATGCAACAATGACACCAACCACAAGGATGCAACAATATGCGACGCGGTAAGCATACAACAATACACAAACGCATAATCCATGGACTTACAATAAAGATGGATAGACCTCAGCTGTACCAAAATAGTGGCCAAAACACCCAAATCAAGGTACCAAAAAGGGAGACATGCATGCACATTCATGGATCCGTAAGCTAGGCAATGATGCACAATCCTCAACTGTGAGTGACATGGGATAAACATGAGAACATGACAATGCAATAAGCCTGAAATCATGTGAAGAATGATGTCGAATCATATACACAAGTGAAGCATAGCACGCTAATGGGCTCAATACCCGAAGCTAGTCAAGGGGCTCTCACCATGGCCATATCAACCAAGCCCCAAAGGACTAAGGTGACCCAAAACAATCCTAGGGCAGGACAAAACAAGGCTAGAACATGCATGGAATGAGGCCAAAACATGCTATATAGATGGGGAGAAACAAGGGGCATGCAAGGCTACAAAGGGAGCATTACCCTACGCCTACCACAACCAATCATGGCATGAATTAGGCCAACAAAATTAGAGTTATAATATGTCAAAAGAAGCCCCAAAACCCATTGAGAAGGTCTCCCAAACACCTAATCATGGAGGCACATACAATGGTCCAAACATGGAGCACAAAACAACAACTCTTCAAAGCATTGAAAGGATGGCAAGTGCAAGCATACAAGCATGGAACCTGGACCAAAATATTCTAACAAGTGATGCCAAATCACTGAAATGGCCCAATTAAAGCATGCTAATGACTCACACACCCAAGGCTAACAAGCTAGAATGCATGGTGGCTATACAAAGCATGGAAAACATGACCAAGACAACACCAAACAGAGCTTAAGCATGATGGAACAAGGCTACAAACTTCTCGAAGTTAAGTCAAAACATGCAAGCATGATGGTCTAAATGCAAGATGCATATTATGCAAACATGCAAGATTCCTCTACAAGTATGAGAAGCATGCAAGATGCCATCAAACCAACATGGAATAGAGTTAAGGCAGGTCCTAAAAGCCACTAACAAGTGCTGAAATAGAACCAAGACGTGCTAAGCAAACATGCAAATGTTATGAGCCATTTATGCTAGCAAATGACACACAAAGGGAGAGGGGTGTCCCTCCCCTATTCAAGACCTCAGAACCACTTCTCCACCACTTAAAATCCTTTGGATTTCATTGGTGAGAAGGTTAAAATAAGATGATCCCAAAGCTCAAAAGTAAAGCCACAAAACAAGGCCAAACAAGGCCTAAGAGGGGGTAGACAACCCCCAACCCTACAGTGACCTTAAGAAACAATAACAAGCATACAAAATCAAAACTTTTTGTAGTTTAGAGTCAAGCTTAAAAAAAAATAGAAGTATGTGTAAAAGCTTAAACAAAATTGGGGTATCTAAAGCAAGTTGACTCACCCTTGAAGAACAACTTCAAGAACACAAGACCAGCAACTCTCACTGATCAAAACCAGCTCAAGAACCTTAAAAACAACCACCTAGTACCTCAACATCCAAGGATGGTGTAACTCTAGGTGTTTATGTGCAATAGTAAGAACAAAACACCCTTTTGAACTCAAACCCACACACAAAATGTAGAGAGAGAGAGATATAGAGAGATATATATATAACTCATATCAGATTTCTTGAAGCCCTAGAAAGGGAGGGGAGGCCCTCCTCTTATAGGAAATCCAATTCCAAGCTTCTAAGAGAAGCTAAGCTCAAGGATGAAATCCCTCCATACACGTGTATGGAGGGGAATAATTGTGCGTGCAAGCTGGCACCAAATATCTGCCAAAAGCAGATGGAAAGGGGTTGGCCAGAAAATATGGCCAATTGACCAACAAAGATGGCCGACCAACCAACTAAGGTGCTGATCAACCAACACTTTTGGCCGATGGAAAGAAAAAGGGGCCGGTGGCCTCAAGCCTTGGCCGGTGGGTTGAGGGGATGGCCAACAAGCCACCCTCTTCCCTTTAGAATCAAAACACAAGTGCTTGGTCCACAACCAAGCACAAAACAGTCAAGTTAAGAAGTCTTAAGGCAAGGTGCGCGACCGAGACCTCCGAGAACTCAAAACGAACACGAACATGGATGATCATCGAGTGTTCAAACGATGACGTCCAAGTCTTGAGGACGGTCAAAAATAGGGTGTCTACACTATGGTACTTAAATTTTGTATGGTCATGTAAATTAGTGAATGTGTTATGGTGTAAGTTTTATTATTTTGCCCACATTGGTATAGCTCAATGGACTTCCTCATTTGTTGTATGCTTCCGTTTATGGTCCCTTTATTATATTTATTATGTATGTTTGTTTGAGGCCTTTGGTAATTCACAGATTATTGGCGGTTATGGTCTAAACCTCTAGGAGCGGGTATGGGTCATGACCAAGTGGTATCAGAGCACGAGTTAATACCTCACACACGAGTCCATCTAAGCAATAAGAGTCAGAAAAGGTTTAAGTTGTATTCATAATGCATTCATAATAAAGTACGACATAAAGATGTGCGTTTGAAAATGTCACTTATGTGTATATTATCTGTGAAAGTTATAATGTATGTTCCTATAGATCTTGGTGAGAACTAGGGCAGAAGATGGTGAGGTGTCAGCCTCTACACAGCTTGATAGAATGGAGAGAATGATCATGGAAATGGAGAGGTTTTTAGACAACAACAACAGCAACAACAACAACAACAACCACCACTGCCATCCACTCACAAAGGAATTTAAAAAGATGAAACTGCCACTGTTCAAAGGAGGAATTGACCCACTGAAGGCGGAGGCATGGGTGCTTGGCATAGAGAAACTATTTTAAGTCTTTTCATGTACGAAAGCACAAAAAGTCTTGCTTACTGCTTTTACACTAGAAGATGAAGCACGTCGTTGGTGGTTGCTTATTCGAGATGGACATCAAGGAATGAATTAGGCTCAATTTTTGGTGTTCTTTTATAAAAATTATTTCCCACAGTGTATCCGCGAGAGGAAGGTGACAATGTTTGAAAATTCGAAGCAAGGAAACAAAACCGTAGCAGAGTACGAAGCACAATCGACCGAGCTAGCCCGTTTCACACCGCACATGGTTGATACGGACTACAAGAAGGCAAGGAAATTTGATGGAGAACTTTGTGACTCTATTCTTGAGAAGATTAATGTGTTGAAGTTGCAGAAATCAGTGGATGTGCTAGATATGGGCCTCATATTGGAAGGTAACCAGGCTAACCGCAACCGGTACTCAGATTGGAAGGGAAAAAGGTAGGGTTCCAATATGCACAAGGGGCCGGCATCCGCACAAAACAAGAAACAAAATTTGGGAAGTTCCAGTGCTTCTGGTTTTACTCGTGATTCAACACCAACTTGCCTGGATTGGGGATAAAAGCATCGAGTAGTTTGCTACCAAGCAACCGGGGCTTGTTTTAAGCGTGGGAAAATGGGACATGGGGTGAGAGATTGTCCTGTGTTTGGTCAACAAAAGGGGAATGGGCCAACTACTAGTTTAGCCGATTCCACTCCTGCGATGAAGACCCTGACAAGGCCTACTACTACTAGAGACAATGCTTGACAAGGGAGAGTCTTTCCTCTTGTTTCGGGTGATGTTCAGAATACAAAACCTGTTGTTTCAAGTAAACTTTCCATCAATGGCCAACCTGCTCGTGTGCTACTTGATTCAAGTTCCACTTATTCCTTTGTTTCGAAAACATTTGCTCATAATTTGAATAGATCTATGGAACCCTTAAATTATGTATTGTGTGTGTCTTGATCATCTGAGGACTATATTTTATGTGCTTCTATTTATCCTACATGTGGGCTTTTACTTGGGGATATTCCATTATGTGCTAATTTGATGCCTCTTGATATGGTACACTTTGGCATAATTTTGGGGATGGAATGGTTAGCTAAGTATCATGCGACCATTGATTGTGTGTCTAAACAAGTTTTTTGCCCACCGGGACAACATGAGTTTACTTTTGTGAGACATGGGTAGCTCCTTCACCCTATCTAATATCGTTTACGAAAGCCTGTAAACTACTTTAGAAAGGTTGTAAGGGTTATTTGTGTAGCATCTTGCACTTAGAGACAACCGATGTGAGTGTTGAAAATATTCCAATTGTTCGTGAGTTTTCGAATGTGTTTCCCGAGGAATTGCTAGGGGAGTTGATAAACTGTGAGATTGAATTGTCATTGAGATTGTGTTGGGTTCTCAACCGATTTCAAAAGCTCCGTACAGAATGTCTTCGGTAGAAATGAAGGAATTGATAATACAGTTGCAAGAATAGCTTGACAAAGGGTTCATTCGACGAAGTACACCGCCATGGGGTGCACCAATTTTGTTTGTGAAAAATTAAGATGGGACACTCCGATTATGCATTGACAATCAGGAACTTAAAAAGGTAATTGTAAAGAATAAATATCCTTTGTTGTGGATTGATGATTATTTGATCAATTACAGGTGGCACAAGTGTTTTCTAAAATTGACTTCAGATTCAGGTACCACTAGTAGAAATTCAAAGCAGTGGATGTTGAGAAGACCACCTTCCGAACCAGGCATGGCCATTATGAATTTCTAGTCATGCCATTTGGGGTTACAAATGGACTAGCAGCTTTTATGGATTTAATGAATCGGATTTTCAAACCATATTTGGATGAGTTTGTGGTAGTATTCATTGATGATATGCTCATTTATTCGAATAGCAGGGAGTAACAAGAAAAGCACTTGAGATTAATTCTTGAAATACTTAGAGACAATAAGTTATATGCTAAATTGAAAAAATGTGAATTTTGGTTGAATGAAGTTATGTTTTTTTGGCTTGTGATTAACAAGGATGGTGTGTCTATTGACCTGCAAAAGATAGAGGCTATTGTGAATTGGCCTACCCCTACTAATGTTATAGAAGTGCACAGTTTTATGGGTTTAGCAAGTTACTACTGAAGATTTGTTGAAAATTTCTCCAAGATTGCGGAATTGCTTTCCCAGTTGACTCAAAAAGGTGTAGCAGTTGAGTGTTCAAAACAGAGGGAGTCTGCCTTTTAAGAATTGAAGATAAGGCTCACAACAACACTAGTCCTCGCCTTACCATCAGGTACAGAAGGGTTTGTTATTTGTAGTGATGCCTCTCATAAGGGATTAGGGTGTGTACTTATGCAAAATGGAAGAGTAATTGCGTATGCATCTCATCAATTGAAGTCGAATGAAAAGAATTACCCTACACATGATTTGGAATTAGCTGCAATGGTGTTCACATTGAAAATATGTCAAAATTATCTTTATGGAGCAACTTGTGAAGTCTACACCGACCACAAGAGCCTTAAGTATTTCTTTACTCAAAAGGAGCTTAGAAGGGAGACTTAGAGTTTTAGGTTGGGGATCATGTTTTCGTCAAAGTCACCCCAATGAAAGGGCACACAAGGTTTGGAGAAATGGAAATTTGTCACCCCGGTACATAGGGCCATTTCAGATTTTAGAAAGATTGGGTCCGGTTGCCTATCGAATTGCTTTACCACCGGGTATAGAACATGTGCATAATGTATTCCACGTGTCAATGTTACAAGGCTACCTTCAGGATCCTTCTCATGTTATTGACTATCATCAGATTGTACAACATGATGTTATGGTTTATGAAGAGAAACCTATTCAAATCCATGACCTTCAAGTCATGCAACTAAGGAACAAGCCTATCCCAATGGTAAAAATCGAATACAGGGAACATTATGGAAATGAAGCCACTTGGGAACGGGTAGAAGAAATAGGACAATGCTATCCAGAATTGTTTTCAACTTGAGGTAAACAAGTTTGGAGGACCAAACTTCCTAGAGGAGGGAAGATTGTGATAACCCAACCTATACTATGCTTAATTATGCATTTGATTATGTGTTTGATATGAACTTGCAAGTTTAAGTATGCGAATTATGTGAATTTGGAATAATATTTGTTGAATGTAGGAATATTTGTCGCAATTACAACTTTGAACTGAAATCGAAAGCCTTGGAGGTGCCAGAAACCAAAACTGAGTTTATATCTGTGATTAGCATGATTTTTAGAGCCTATGCTCAAATTTTGTAAAATTACAATTCGTAATGATTAAGTTAAGATTTATGAGTTAAGTCATATATGTGTATAGCTCTTGTGTTCTTCATTTTGGTGGAGACTTGATTGAGAGTGAGTTAGAGAGAGAGAGAGGAAGAGAAGAAGCTAGGATTTTGCTAGAGATTCAAAACGCAAACCCTAGATTGAAGCTAAGTTATGAAAATTTACTTAAAATCTTTGTCTTTAGCTTATCTTTGGCATGCAATCAAGAAGAAATGGGAATTTTGAGCTAGGGTTTTGGGTTATGATAGGGTTTGAACTAAATTTAAGAAATCTCTTGAACCTTGTTTGATTTGAGCTCAATATTCTGATGAATGCATGAAATGAACTCTAGATTGTTCATACATTCAAGATTTGTTGAAAGATTATCGATGTTTATATGTGATTTGAGCTTGATCTTGTAATTTATGAAATTATGAAAAAGATGAGACCATGAATCTAACGTTGAGACAAGACAGATGTGTTGGACATGCAACTACCCTTGAATCATGCTAGTATATCATGTTTTGAGTGAGTTTTACTTTGATTTCGGCTCAAAAATGGTTTTGGAAAAGTTTGCATTTTGTGCCATTTTCAGACTGGCTGTTTGTGCCCGGACTGTTCGTGCGGCCATAGGCTCCGCACGAGCGGAACTCGAGCAAATTTTTTGAGTTTCATTCTGCATGCTCGAGCAGTTCACACTTCTGTATGAGCGGAGCCTGATTGCTCGAGCGATTAGACCGACCGTACAGGCAGCCAGGCAGGGGAGAAAATCTTGCTTTCTTGTTTTGACATTCCCAACCTTCTAAACTCATTTTCAACCTTATTTAAACCCCTTTAGGAGTGAAATGATGATTAGAAACCCATTAAAAATGGTTGTCAAATATGAAGGAAAAGTGTGCGAATGGAAACAAATGATTTATTGAATGTGTGTGTGAAATTTTTATGTAGGTTGTGTGCCGGACAAAACGCCGCAAGATCAAACGCACTGTGAGTAATAGTATTGTACATATATGTTCTTAATTGTGTACCTTGAGACATGAATGGTGAATTGTGCCAACATTGTGTTTTGATCGAAATGAATGAACTTTGTAAATGTTATATGATATGTGTAATGTGGAAAGAAGGACGTTTCGTTTATGTTATGATATCTTTGGGCCGAGGCCGTTCTGTTGGCTCGAGGCTGTCTTGTTAATGACATGATATTATGTGATTGGACCTGAGGTCGCTCTGAATAGTTGTTAATATGTGGGTCGGAGGCCGTTTTGTATCTTATGTGGGCTTGATGCCATTCTATTCATATGATGGGCCCGAGGTCGTCCTGTTTATGTAAAGGGCCTAAGGTCGTTTTGTTATATGAAGGGCCCAAGGCTGTTCTGTTTAAATGACGGGCTCAATGCCGTTCTGTTTGATGATTATGGATATTGTGAGGACCTTACGCTCTTTATTTACATTGCTCAATTGTACTGTTACTCATTGTGCGTCGCTTAGCCAATATTATGTATGCACATATATGTGATTCGTAGCATGGAGCACACCATTAAAGTTAGCTTCAGGAGCTATTTTGTAAACCTGTCGAGTCATGCCTCCAAGATGGAGTTTTGCTTCTGACTCACTTTATGGTTTGACTTTATTTTCTTTTTGTGATTATGGTCTTGGGTTATGTAAGCGATATGTATAAAATTTTCTATGGTACTTAAATTTTGTATGGGCATGTAAGTTGGTGAATGAGTTATGGTGTAAGCTTTATGATTTTTCCCATATTGGCACAGCTTAATGGACTTCCTCATTTGTGGTATGGTTCCGCTTATGGCCCCATTATTATATTTATTTTGTATGTTCGTATGAGGCCTTCAGTAATTTACGGATTATTGGCTGGTAATGGTCTAAACCTCTAGGGGCAGGTTTAAGTCATGACAAGTCTGGACATTGCCATCAGGTACAGAAGGTTTTGTAATTTATAGTGATGCTTCATATAAGTGTAGACGTCCCCGAACGCCCCGGGAGGGAAATCCCGTTTTGTTCATATGGGCTCACTACAGTTCAGGACTCAAATGTCACGGTCCTATATCTAATCTCGCTGCGTGCAATGCAAGACTGATGAATCATCAAAGAGTCCAAATCTGGCAAATCGTTTTTTAAAACAGATTTTTTTGAAAGAAGTGCCAAACACGGACTGCCTTGCCAGATACAGAGTCGCCACCTAAATATTTTATTTTTGAGGGAATTTAGGAAATCCTGACTCGTGCAAAAATGAAACACAATGCAGTTAGTAAGATAGGCTCGGCTATCCTAGTTCATTTTAAGATGGAAAATGCAACACATGCAAAAATGAAACTAAGATAGGCTCGGCTATTCTAAAATGGCATCTGAAATGCAACAACTAATACATGTATTCAACTCGGAATTGAAATACAATGCAGTTAGTATGATGCACCGAGCCTGGTGCATGCAAACTAGATGAATGATGCAAACGTACAAGCATAAGTATGCTAATTGAAACATGCCCTAATCTAAGCATCATAAGCTGGTAAATAAATGGGAGAAAGACGTGGGGTTGGAAGACATACATCACACACACGCACACTTATTACAATTGTGCCCTCACTCGGAGGGTCCGAATAAATAATATTGTCCGAATAAATAATTAATTACTCTAGCTAATTAAATATTACAAAATCCTAATTAATCAACAAATTAACTAGAAAAGCAAATAAATTAGCATGCAAGCTAAATGGACCGCCTCAGCTCTGTTCCAAATGATGAAAGGTGTATGCATGCTCGAGTTGCCTTGTCGGTAAATTCCATCGCAATGCCTCGCCTCACCCTGGTTTGCAATTGATCTCAGAAGCTTGCACAAAGCTCCAGAAGGCTGAAACTCCACCTTAGGAAGGCCATCGACCAGTTATTAGCATGGGAGACCACCTGCCGATCACCCTTTGTGGTGGGGACCAAAGAGGGTGGTCGGCCTGCCAGAAAATCTGGTCGGCCGACCAGTTTCCACCTCTAGTTTCTGGTTTTTCTGCAACAAAGGCAAGAGAGAGAAAGGGCAATGTATTTTCAACAAATGTGTGCATGACCACTCTCCCTATCATTGCACAAGCTCTAGGGAGTGTAGTCCTCGATCCTCATGCCATCAATCATGCATCTTGATGCATAATGGCCGAGGAGTCGAATTGCACGACTCAATGGGACATGAATGCACATATAAGCGACTAAAGCCAACGACTCTATCATGGATAGTCAAGATTGTCGGCGATCGAGAATCGAGGCATGATTCATCACTTGGAGTACGAAACGTCCCTCGTTTCCCGTGTTTGGACTAAATCCTACTCCAAACACAATGCAATATGCATGACATGCATGAATGCAACTCTAACATGCAACCTAGATGGAAATGCCACTGAATGACACAAACATGCGAGGGATAACATGCAAACATGCTACTAGCATACACAATGCTATGAAATAATCAATGGCATACTCAATGCAAGATGATTCTATATGGCATACGCAATGCATATGAAGACTAACAAACACAATGAAACGAACAAGGCATACACAATGCAATGATCAAATCATGCAACAACGTGAACTAAATGGCATACACAATGCAAGATAGACTTAAACCAACATGAGTGGACCTCAGTCACACCCAAATTAGTGGCCATATGATGAAAATGAGACAACCGAAATACATGCAAACATGAACGGATGCAAAGGACCGATCCTAAGGAATAACATGTAACTCTAACAAAGCATGGAAAAGGATGAAATATGGCATAGAATGGCACATGATCCAGCTCTGAAATATGATACACAATGGTCCCGAATCATGCAAACACTTCACACGATGCATGCTAAATGGCCCGAATACCGAAACTAGTGAAGTGCGTTACACTACAGGTACACAAAGCAATGCACAAATGGATAAACCAACCTCAAACAGACCCTAGGCAGGTCCAAGACAGTGGGAAATTGGCCTAAAATGATGGCTCGGAATGCATTCAAATGAAGCCAATGCAATGGTCGGTCAATGAGGCGTACAAGCCCGACTCTCTAATGCACTTAAAGAGTGGAAATCATGGGAATATGGCATGCATATAAGCTCTGAAATATGATGTGTAATGGCCCCAAAACATGAAAACACCTCAGTATATGCATGTGATGGACCTCAAAACTCAAAGTTAAGCAAGGATATTGAACTACAGGCATGCAAAACAAACATCATTCAACCACGAGACCCAAAAACAGAGCTAAGGCAGTCCAAAACATGCACGAAATCAGTTTAAGGCATCGCCAAAATATGCTAGGAAAGGCGGCCAAAATATCATGCAAAACAAGCTAGTGAACCATGATTTGCACTACAACTATATGAAACACATGAGTGGTCACCAAACCAACCAAAAAGAGAAGTATTCCACGCCAAAATATGACCAAAAACCCACTGAAACTCAATCAATGCATGCAAGAATGATATGTCCCTTTGAAGGGCCAATAAGAGGGTTATTCTACACATGTATAATGGACATACAAAATGGCAAAACCACCTCTAGAAAGAGGTTATGAGGGCCCTAAAACTCACTAAAAAGGGCCTGAAATGAGGCTAGCAAGCATGCAAATGAATGTTCCTTTGAAAGGCCATGAAGAGGATTACTCTACACATGCAAGATAGACACCAAACATGGCGAAAAAAACTCTAGACAAAGTTCATGCTGGTCATTAAACTCAGAAATAAAGGCCTAAAACATGATTAAGAAGTGTGCAAATATGGGCTCCTTTGTAAGGCCAATAATGCTAAAAAACAGGACAAGGGGTGACAGGGTCACCCCTCTTTGATTTTGATGCTCAAAAACACATAATAACCACTGAAAATCCACTAGATTTCAAGTGGTCGAAAGGGCCAACAAAGCTCAACACAAAGGCCCTAATGCATGGCTCAAAACAAAGAGAAATGAAGCATGCAAGGGGATAGATGACCCCTAACAGAAAAGAGGTCTTAAACAAACATGTTAAGAAGCTTAAAAAAAGACTTTTTCAATTTATGACAAAGCCCAAATATGCTTGCAAACTAGGCTAAGATATAAAGCAAAACAATGCTAAAAAGGGGAAAAATGAGAGTTACCCTTGTAGTCAAAAGATCCAGCAGCTTCTGGACCAAAATAGTAGCCCTTCAACCTCTGAAAACCAGCTCCAAGGTGCTTAGAGTGATGGTGGAGGTGTTAAGATAAGAGGTGTAGTGCAATGGTGCAAGAACAATGGAGCTTTGGAGCTTAGATGTAGAGAGATAGACAGAGGTGTATGTATATGCCTTAGACAAAATTTTTCAACCCTTGCAAGTGGAGAGGGGGGTCTCTCTTATAGAAGAAGAGGTCCAAGGCTTCTCTTAGAAGCTTGGAGCAAAGGGGCCAAGCTTCTTAAGGAAGCTAAACCAAAAGGGTCAAGCTTCTTGAGGAAGCTAGACCAAAAGGGTCAAGCTTCCTCAAGA
Organism: Camellia sinensis; assembly: GCF_055761805.1. Lineage (NCBI taxonomy): Eukaryota > Viridiplantae > Streptophyta > Magnoliopsida > Ericales > Theaceae > Camellia > Camellia sinensis. Next base: position 113,585,843 of record NC_138969.1, on the reverse strand, counting down.
AGCTAAGAAAAGGTCAAGCTTCTCTAAGAAGCTTAGAGCAAAGGGTCCAAATTCTTTAAGAAACCAAAACAAGAGGGTCAATCTTCCATACACGTGTATGGAGGATGGAGCAAATGCCTCCCAGCTGGCACAGCTGGATAGCACTCAGTGAGACAAAAATGGAGAAAGCTGGTCGACCAGTTCAGGTGGTCGACCGACCCCTTGCCCTGGTCGGCCGACTAGATAGAAAAGGGTCAAGCTTGAAAGGTGGTCGGCCAGCCCATATTAGTGGTCTCCCAGGTGAATGCAACTCAGTGGTGGTATGAGAGACCAGAAATTGTGGCCCAGAAGTGAGGGAGACCAGCTACCTGACAAGAAAATCGGCTAACGGGAGAAAAGTGGTCTCCAAGGAGAAAAGGTGGTCTCCCACCCTTGTACCACCTTCCAAACAATGAAACTAGGGTCCATGCCAAAAATGAACCCACACCGATGCAAGACGAAGGTTTGGGGGCAAAGACGCGCAGCCGGGGGCCCCGAAAATTGACTGTTAAGCATGGGAAGTGGCGTGTGACCGCAAAGGTGGTCTCCCGGGCCACAGTGTGCCTCTAAAGAGAGGAAACAAGGTGTGTGCCAAAAATCGGAACAAACGGAGGTAGTTAACGGTCCCAAACCGAGGCGCATGGCCGACGGCTCCGAGAACCGGAAACTGGTCCCCAAACGGGAAAAGTGGCCTACGACCACGAAACGTAGCCTACGGCCACTGAGAGATGGTCTACGAGACCTCTCCCTTCCTTTGGAATGAGAAAACAGAGAAAACAAGACCTAGTTCACAAACCGAGGCGAAGCACAAAAAGTCCCGAAGCCCGGAGGCAAGGCTCTCAGTCGAGACTTCGTGACCTCAGAATGAGCACAACATGCGCGATCATCGAGCGCTCAATCGATGACGTCCAAGTCTTGAGGTCGGCCAAAAATGGGGTGTCTACAATAAGTCTGAAATACTTCTTCACCCAAAAGGAGTTAAACATGCATCAAACAAGGTGGTTGGAATTAATTAAAGACTATGACATATAGATTCAGTTTCATCTATACAAGGCCAATACCGTAGCCGATGCTCTTGGTAAATAGTCAACAGGAAACTTGGCATGTTTACTTACAGAACAAAAATAATTATTGAAAGACTTGGAAAGACCCGAGATTGAAGTGTTGTTTTAATAACATGGCGGAGTGTTAGCCGCAATTTCTGCATAACAGACAATTATTGAAGATATCAAGCTAATTCACGTGGAAGATGAATTTCTCAAGAAAGTGTTTGATGATATCGAATGAAATCCAAGACCGAGGTTCGTTATTGAAACTCAAGTGTTGAAATTTCAAGGAAGATTTTGAGTTCCTAACGTAGCCGATCTTAAACGAAGAATCATGGAAGAAGCTGACAAGTCCAAGTCCACAATGCATCCGGGCAACACTAGAATGTATCAAGACATGAAGCAAACATATTTGTGGCCAAACATGAAGAGAGAAATTGCCAAATTTTTGTCAAGATGCCTTCAATGTCTACAAGTTAATGTTGAACATCGAAGGAGAGCAAGATTGCTTCTGCCTCTCCCTGTTCCAAAAGGGAAATGGCAGCACATAACTATGGATTTGATTGTTGGACTAGCTCAGACACCTCGATGTATGAATTCTATTTGGGTTACTGTGGAGAAGTTAACTAAGTCTGCACATTTTCTATCCGGGAAAACCTTTTATAATGCAGATAGGCTTGGTACCATTTATATCAATGAGATTATTCATTTGCATGGAGTTTTGGTATCTATTATTTCAAATAGGGATCCTAAGTTTATGTCCAAATTTTGGAAAAGTCTTCAAAAAGAGATGGGAACAGAGTTGAGATTTAGTACCACAATTCATCCACAAATCGATGGATAGTCTGAAAGAACCATTCTAGCCATGGAAGATATCCTTCGATTGTGTGCTTCAGATTTTCAAGGTAGTTGGGAAACTTATTTGTCGTTGATAGAAGTTGCGTACAACAATAGTTTCCACAGTAGCATTGGTTTGGCACCATATGAAGCTTTCTATGGTACAAAATGTAAGTCTCCAATTTGTTGGACAGGAGTTGGGGATAGAGTTTTACTTGGACTCAAAATTGTACAAACAACCATGAAAAAGATTAAGATCATTTAGCAAAGGCTCAAAACTGCACAAAGCCAATAGAATAATTGTGAGGATTAGAGAAGAATGGCTTTAGAGTATGATGTTCATGATCATCCATTCATTAGGGAAACCCCGATGAAAGGCCAGTCAAGATTTTGGAAGAAAGGAAAATTATCACCTCTGTATATTGGGTCGTTTTAGGTTTTAAAAGGACTTGGTCTAGTTGTGTACTGAATAGCTTTATCACTGGGAATGGATTAAATGCACAATGTGTTTCATGTGTCTATGTTAAGGCGTTATCTTTGGGAAGATTGTGATAACTTTACCACATATCCTATATGCATTTATTTAATTTGTATGAGATGTGAATGTTAATTATGTGTTTCTTGTGTAATTTATGTATATTTGTTCATTTGGTATCTGTTAGGAATTTTGTTCTGAATTTGAATTCAAAGCCTTAATGACTTCAGAAATCGAAATTGATGAGTTTACGTAGGTTATTATAATTTTAGTGTCTTTGGGGAAATTTGATTAGAAATTTATTAAGTTTAGTAAAATTAAGTTTTGTTCAATTAAGGATAAGTCCTAATTTATTTGCCTAATACTCGATTAAGAGCCTATGCTAATCTAATATATACATATATATATGAGTTAGAAGAAGAAAATGAGTTCATTTTTCATCACAGTTTATTCTGGAGCATTCCTATAAAGGGAGAAAGCATAATTTAGCGATATGGAGCAAAGGAACTTGAGGTTTTGCTTGAAGAATTGAAGAACTAAGAAGAAGAGGTCAAAACATTGCTAAAGGAAGCTTAATTCAGGACTCTAGGTATGAGTTTGATCCTTAATTCATCTAAATATGTCATCCAGCTAATGAATTCATGGAGAAATTAAGATTAATCATAAGAAATGAGCTTAAGATGAGTGAATTTGAAGTTAGACATACATGCATGCATAATTATGAAGAGATTCATCATTTTAATCTTGATTATTATCATCCTTGTTGAATTTAAAAGTTAAATCATATATGCATCAATGAGTTAGAATGTGTTGAAGTTTAATTTCAAGTTTTAAGAGTTGTGGAAGAAGAGCTTCAACATAATTTTTACATGCTTGAAGTTTCAATTTTTAATTTTGGTAAATTCACAAAGTTTTGAGCTAAGGGTTTGAAATTGGTTATATATTCATGTTTATGGATGTGTTTTCATGGTTCAGAGTATGTCATGCAAGAGTTTAGCTTTTGAAATTGAGATTGGAGCATTGGTTTTTTTTTTAAATATTGAAACCTAGAATTTAACCTCTTCGCTTGAGCGATGAAGTATTTTCTAGAGCGCACAATACGAGCATCCAGTAATTTTGCAAAGTTTTGCAGACCGCTCGAGTGACCAAGAGTCCAGTTGAGCAACCTTAGTTTTCATTACACTTGGCCTGAGCGATCATCGATCCTAGATTTGGAGCATCCAGTGCTTTTGCAGACCATGCAGTCCACTCGAGCGACTAACTATGCGCTCAAGTAAACTGCTCTATTTCAGCTTATTTTAAAAAGTTCATCGTGTTCATATTTCTATTCTCATGTCTCTTCGGGCATTCTTAGGTGTGGGAGCCGAATATCATTGAATCAATAGGGACGAATGGACCTGTTTGGTCCGAAATATAACCTCTATTTAGCATTGATCCTAGTCAATTGAAGAGCCGAATAAAATAACCAGCCCTCCAGCCAGTGGAACAAAGGCCGAGTAGAAGTGCATGTAAAGGATCATGGGTGGGCCTGGCCCTAAGGCCCAAAGAGAATACTATAACTACGGGATCATCAGTCAGAGAAAGGTATGCAAGAACTAGTATGCTTAACTTAAGTTACAAGCAATCAAGAGAGTATACACTGGGATCTGAAGAGTATTTCCAAACCACTTCTGGCACCCCCGACAAGAGTGTTCATTCTTTTTCAGGTGACTAGCTAAGGATCACGAACGTCCCCTGGGATCTGAAGAGTATTTCCAAACCACATCTCCATAATTTGCACCATCTGTGGGAATACTCAAATACATCCACGGCGGGCGTAACGGAAGACCCTCCGATAGTCATTGATGAAACTACACAAAGAGACAACCTCACTCTAACAAAGATGCTTGGACCGGAAACTATCGCCGCAAGATGCGCTTTGAACTTCGCTTCACTCTCGACTTCGAAGCATGAGACAATGCAAGCAATTATGGAGCAAGCAAAGCAAAACGAACAGAGGTTGGAGAACATGATCGTTGAGAACAAACGTCTCTGTCTAGATTTGGCCTTGGAAGTGGCGAAGTCTAAACAAGCTGTACGCCTAGATTCGGAACGACCTCTGAGGGCAGGTGGTCGACGACCTCTAGCCCGACAAGTGGACACTAATAGCGACTCCCACTCATTATCCCCGGAGCCCAAGAAGAAGGGGCGACCCGAAACTACCATTTCTTTTGAAGAGAGTCCCCGTATAAGGCATAAGCAAAGGAGAAACAGTTTAGATGAAGAAGACTAGCATGATCCATTTGTACGACGGATTGCAAAGGTAGTGCTACCCAAGAAATTCAAAGCACTGTCATTCACCTTGTACGACGGTAAATAAGACGCCACTGATCACATCTGCCATTACAAGCAAGCTATGATGCTGTATGCAGACGACGAGGCTCTCATGTGTAGAATATTTCTTAGCAGTTTGGGACCACTAGCTGTCAGGTGGTATTATAAACTGGAGCCGGCTTCGATTAAGAGCTTCCACCAACTCCAAAAATCCTTTAGGGCAATGTTTATCACTAATGAGGTCCAGCCAAAGCAAGCCGATTCCCTCTGGGCAATGCCGATTCAACCGGGGGAAACCTTTCGTGCATATTCAGCGCGGTATTAGGAATGTTTCAATTTGGTAGACGATGCTTGCAATGACGCCATGGCCATCACCGCCTTCAAGATGGGGCTTCTTCCCGACAGCGCCCTCCACAGCTCTTTGACCAGACGGCCCTCCAAAATAGTTTGGTCGTTCATGAAGAAAGTTGAAGAATACTGTAAAGTGGAAGATGATGCCTTGCGGGTTAAAGTCGGAAATGTGACCAACAGGATGACTCCTGCTGAAATTGCTCAGCCATTAAATTTTGTAGCACCTCAAAGCCCTGAACCACAGCATCAGGCAAAACTTGACAGGAGACGGGATTCTCGCCGATCAAGCGACCAATGCTCCCACCGAGCAAATGAACAGCTGCAAGTCGATAGCAGGGGCACAAGGCGCGCCGACAAGAAATATTCTGAGTTGTACGAGCTGATCAGCACGGTCATGTCCAAAATCCAACAACTTCCGTTCTTCAAATGGCCGTAAAAAATTGGTGGGACCTCCCAACACGCGAAGACGAGATAGGCGGTGCGAGTATTACAAGGATCATGGCCATGATACTAAGAGTTGTTATGCAATGAAGGATCACCTAGAGGAATTGGTACAGGATGGTCGGCTAGTCGGCTACAATAGTACGTCCGAAAAGGCAGCTCAACGAAAGCAATAGCTTTGAGATAGGATTCCCCCCCACTCGGCGTGATCCACATGATATACAGCCTGCCAATGTCATCCGCGATTCATACGATTCAACCAAATCCCGACCCGCAAAATCAGCTCACTCCGGAAAAACGGCCCATGAAGCTGCGAGCATCGCTTTTGATGATTCAGATTTGGCCGGAGTGACGTTTCCCTACATCGATCCCTTGGTAATTGAGTTACGCGTAAACCGGTTTACCGTTGAGCGTGTACTCATTGATCTAGGGAGCACTTCAGAGATTATGTATTACAAGAAATTTATCAAACACGGCTTCTCTAGATCGGATCTCTCTCCAGCTCCTTATCCACTATTCGGCTTCAACACTAATCCGGAATACCCGTTGGGAAAAATCACCTTACCCATTCGAGCGGGCTCCCGAACAGTGGATGTGGAATTCTTGGTCGTCAAGATACCATCGCCGTATAATCTCATCATGGGGCGAACCTGGTTGCATACTATGCAGGCTGTGCCAAGCACCTATCATCAGCCCCTTCACCGCCCCATGAACGCCTTCACGAAACACTTCGAAGTCCTGCCGACCTACCATCGACTGCTGGACTTCGGTTGGAAAAATCTATGAAGCGAACTTGACTACCACATTTGGATCCCGAACTATCGAATCTGCCTCTGTTATTGGTCTATTCCCCACGAAGACCGCAAAACTCAATGGGTGCGGTGTCGCATCGGATTCCCTTCCAGAACGAGGTTGAGGAGATCTGCCCTGTGGTTGCTTGTCACTCCAGGGCGACCTACTTCGACGATGAGGGGATTGGTGCCTCTCCCAATCCCTCGAAGTCCTATCTCCAATGCGCGAAGGTTCACCACTTTTACTCATATCTCCTCCCAACTGAGCTAGCGTCCTCGCTTCTCCTCTGTTGTTAAAGAAAAGTCTATTTGACATTCGCACTTGTTTAACCTTTCTCAAAGAACTGGACTGAGCTACTGACTCTAAGCATATAAATAGGACCTTCTTGCACGAAGTACACGCCCATTTATTCTCTACGGGGGCAGCACCTCCGAGGCAATCTCATTAATATTAAAACCTCAACAGCCCGGTACCGATTGAGTCATGTGCCCCAATCGCCCCAATCGCCCCACGAAGCTCTGTTATTCGGCGTTCTAGTTCATGAACCAGGTTGGGCAAGGGCAGATTCATCAATATATTAGCTTGAGTGCCCTAACCGCTCCATGAATCATCAGTACAACATCCACAAGTTCGTTTTATTCGGCGTTCTAGTTCCTAAACTAGCTGGGGCAAGGGTAGATTTATTAATCTGATCGGCCAAATACCTAAGCCCAATGACGATCGATTTGTGCCGCAACCACCCCATAAACAGTGCTATTCGGCTTTCGGAGTTCATACATTGGCTGGAGCAAGGGCAGATTTATTAATCTGATCGGCTATACAACGGGGCCCTGAGTGGATTTACTTGTTCGGCTAAATTAAGGTTAAATTAATTGCCAAACTACACTGTTATCTAATCGGCATCTATGCAGTGGGATTACCTGTTTGGATAAATTAAGGTTAAATTATTTTCCAAGTTACACTGTTATCTAATCGGTATCTATGCAGTGTGATATTTAATCTACTTATCTCATGATCTTACTTCCTATCGGATCGATAGTGAGCATGCACAACAGAAAGTAGTCATTTTATCCAAAGTAGTGAAAAACAAAACTGTTCATTAATATCAAAAATTGCGTACAACTAAGAGTAAAATGAAAAGAAATTTTCATTAATAAATTGAGCGTAGATAGTAACTAATTTATACATGAAAATTACCTTGAACTAACAGAAGTCTACTAAACAAAAACATACATTGAAATTGAAAATACCTAATAAAACTAAAATGTCTCCCAAATCAAGCCTCAGGATCAGACTCTAGTGGCTCAACGTCCACCTGCTCGTATGGAATTGGCATGGCCAATGTAACTCCAGCGGCAGCAAGGGCTCTGAACCACCCATGTTTGAATCCCCGATTCTCAAATTTGGGGACTTCTTCCACGTCGTTTTCAACGGCGGCACTCTTTTCAGCCTTGAACGCCGCGAAAGCTTCAGAGTCGGCTTTTTCCTTGGCCTTCTTCAACTCTTCTAACTCGGCCTCTACCTTGGCAAACGCTTTCTTGGCTAACTTGAGCGATTCCTCACTCGCGTTTGCCCTCTCCTCGGCATCGGATATGAGCTAGTCAGTAGTCCGAGCCTCTCATTCTCAACTTCGGCTCGAGCACTTTCCATTGTGGCTCTCGCCGCCTCAAACTCGGCCCTGCTCTGCTCACCATCAGCTTCCGACTTCAAGCGACCAATTCTCTGAATGGCATCGCGCTGGCGACGGCCTAGTTCAGCTATCCTTCCTACCGTCTGCAAAACAAGGAGTTGGGATCATCACATACCAAGAAATATCGTATGCAAACCAAACCAAACCAAACAAGTTACGATCAAGTCGCACACCAGAAGGGATGACTGGGCAGCTAATGCTATTGCCACCAAATCTGGCTCGGCACAAAAGACTGCCTTGTCAGCCAACAAGGAGACCGTGGCAGCCAAGCTTAACGCCATAGCTGAATCTTTCAAAGCCGATGCTTCAGAGGAGATCGGTGTATTTTTTATTTTTTGTTCAACAACAAAAGGAGCAACCACACCCAACTCCTCTAAGCATGGCCGTTTATCAGCGGGGCCCTCCTCGGAGACGGCGTCGCTCTCGCTTGTGCATTTTTCTCCCCAATCTTCTGAAATTGACTGTTCTTCTGTAATCGGCCGCTCGGCAACCTTTTCCATCTCAGCCTCATGAACTTGAGCCGTTTGATCTACAATAATGGGTGCAGAAGATTCAGTCCAGGAAGGTCCAGAACGGGTGGCCTTGGCTTTCCGTCAGGCGGCCATGCGTTCGGTATTTTTCTTTCCCGCCAACTGTGTGAGACTTTCCCCAGCCATACCCTCAGAATAAGCATTGGGAAGGTCTCCCAAATTCGTAAAAATATCTTCGAAGGCATCCCCTCGGCCTGATGTGGACGGAGGGTCAAATGAGTTCAGTCCGGGTTCCTCAAAGGCCGAGTTAACTGCTTCGTCAACTTCTGCTGCCAACTGGTCCGGGTTTTTGGTCGTTGGTTCTGTAGCTTGTTCTTCTACGTGTTCAGAATCAGATGTTTCTAAACCAATCTGCCTCAAGTTTTTGAAGTTGGGGAAGATGAGGGTTGTAAGATGCTTGTCGCCTCGTGGAATCAAAATGTTGTCTGCCGCCAAGAATGTTGTATAAGCCGGCTCGTACCGCAGGAGAATGTGGGCCGTCTTCTCTTGTTTTTGAAGGTTTGGACGGCCGACGAATTGTAGCGCAGTTTTGATTTCTGCAAGCACAACGTCGTCGTCTGAAACTAGCACTCTCTTCAAGTCCCTACCTGCACAAACAAAACGGTTAGGTGTATATAGTTCCGAATACAAATATGGAAATAATAGAAACAAAAGTGATCTGATCGGCCACTTGGTTTGCCTTTTCGCCTTGGCACCGGGTCTAGGCGATCTTCACCTTTGCCAAATTCTCAATTGCCGTGGACAACGACCATCTCGTCGTCGACACGCTTGCCAGAGCGGGCAAGCATAGTCACTAAGTGATGATCAGTATCCTTGGCTCTAAAAAATTAGCATCTTAGTCGGCCAGTAGATTTGGCGAGGACATAATAGCGCCGAACGACGAGTATACCTAAATTAATCCTAAGACGCCGATTTAGCTCTACAATTCCCATTATGATACCAAAGAAATTCACGTTGGGCTGGGAAGGGATTAGACCCCAGTATCGTAGAACGGCCCTAAAAAATCGATGAAGGGGAAAACGGACTCTGCCCTCAGCAATTGACAAGAGGGGAAAGACGATTGTGCTCTCGTCATCCCTCTCCATATTAGTGGTGCTGTCTGCCAAAGCTGACAGATGGACGTCGTCAGGGATGGAAAAATGTCGACGAAAGCCGGAGATTTGGTCCGCTGAAAGAAGCTCCTTCAGATGCTTTGCCATCTTGACCAGCCCAAGGATTATGGAAAACTAAAATCAAACAAGGAAGCGGGATCGAAAGTGAAGGAGGAGAAAACTTACAGGAGGCGAAGAGGAAAAACGAGAAATAAGGAGTTGCAAAAGCCGCGGAGTGAATGAGTTGCACTAGAAGGCGAACCAGATATCTTTGAGTATTCAGAACATACATTTGAAGAGACAATTTCAAATCACATTAAATAGAGGCAGTGTACGAAGGGCCAGGAAAGCGTTACAATGACCAAAAAGCGTGTGCGCGTTCTAACACGCATTGCGAAAAGGAATAACCGCTGAATTTTTGAATTCCTAGGCTTGAAGCCAAACATGCCAACTAACTGATGCTAGTGGGGTGTTTGGGGGCAATTGTGGGAGCCGAATATCATTGGATTAATAGGGACGAATGGACCCGTTTGGTCCGGAATATAACCTCTATTTAGCATTGATCCTAGTCAATTAAAGAGCCGAATAAAATAACCAGCCCTCCAGCCAGTGGAACAAAGGTCGAGTAGAAGTGCATGTAAAGGATCATGGGTGGGCCTGGCCCTAAGGCCCAAAGAGAATACTATAACTACGGGATCATCAGTCAGAGAAAGGTATGCAAGAACTAGTATGCTTAACTTAAGTTACAAGCAATCAAGAGAGTATACACTGACTTATCCGTCAGAGTGCTAATTCTGGCACCCCCGACAGGAGTGTTCATTCTTTTTCAGGTGACTAGCTAAGGATCACGAACGTCCCCCGGGATCTGAAGAGTATTTCCAAACCACATCTCCACATTAGGCATGAATTAAGCCTCATGAATGGCTTAATAACCTAGAAATGGACTTAAAGGAATTGAATAGAAAAGAATGATTTGATTTAGCTATATGTTTTCAATGTGTGTTTGTTTATGTGTAATGTGTTGGTTGATCCATGGAGACGTTACAATAATCTAATCACTATGAGTAATATCTTAGTAAAGATATTCTTGTATAATCTATTTTTTTCTAAATGTTTCATTGTGGTAAGCTTTTCTGAACTTATCATTTTGTGATTATGAATGAGCTTTCTATCTATTTGAACGTTTTGCTATCCAAAAATATAAATGTGTATAATGGACCCAAGGCCGTTCTGTATTTCTAATAAGATGGACTCAATGTCGTTCTACATATCTGATAATGTGTTTGACCAAATAGTAATTTTATTGATCTAATGATGCTGTAATCAATTGGACCCAAGGTCGTTCTGAAAAGCTATGATCTATTGTTCTTTGTATATCTATCATATCTGTTGTATGTTGGACCAGAGGTCATTCTAACATATATTGGACCAAATGTTGTTCTGTCATTTATTGGACCTGAGGTCATTCTATTTGTAATGAATCTAATTTGAGAATGATTATGTTTAAGTATTGGAACTCATTGATGAAACCCCTTACTTTGATTTTATTCCCTAGCCTATAACTCACTCCTTTATATATATATATATATATATATATATAGGTAGGAAACAGGATGTCCAACCCTAGTGATCGTGTGGATGATTACCTAAGTTTTGCGATGTCAACCGAGGGGTGCCTCTTGGATAAGGCTTTTATCTTTTATCTTTTTGTTTTTGTTGGTCGTGTTTGACCATGTTTTGGGTTATATGAGTTTAACATGAGTTTCTTTGTATTTTGATGAATTGTACTCCCTTTTATAAGTATTTGTATATGCAACCCCGTACGTATTCGTAAGTTTTGGAAGTGAGTTATTAAGATATGAGAGTTTTGTTTATGTTATTTATGCACAGCTCATTGGACAATTTTATTACTATTATTATTCTGCTTCCGCTTCTACTTTCATATACATAATTACGTTTTAAAATTCTGTCTGAGACCATAAGTAATCTCATGATTACTGGCCAATTATGATCCAAACCTCTAGGGCTGGGTTTGGGTCTTGACAAAGTGATACCAAAGCACAATTTAATAACTCACACACTTGTCTAATTGAGCATTAAGGTGTCTAGAAAAGACTTAAGAATATATTCATTTCATAAGTGTATCATTTGTGTACATTGAAAATAAGTGAATATGTGATTATGTGCATATGCGAAAATGTGCCTATGTATATATATATACAAATGTTCTGTATTTATTATAAGATGAGTTCATATAAATCATGGTGAGAACAAGGGTTGATGAAATAGAAGAATCTTTTACCGTCCGTTTGGATAGAATAGAAAGGATGATTCAGGACATGGTCGAAATGCTAAGACAGCAACAACAACCACCGCCACCGCCACCGCCACCGCCTATACCACCTCCTATGCAAAATCATCAAGAAGATGACCAAACCATTACTCTAATGAAAGAATTCAGAAAGATGAAACCGCCATTGTTCTGGAGAGGAGTTGATCCTCTGAAAGCCAAGGCTTGGGTACTTGGCATTGGAAAGTTGTTTAAAGTATTTCCATGCACTGATGCACAAAAAGTTCTATTAGCAGCATTTACCTTGGAAGGTGAAGCCCGTAGATGGTAGATATTAATCAAGGATGAGAGTACAAGAATTAGTTGGGCACAATTCCTTCAAATTTTCTATGAAAAGTACTTTCCACAAAGTATTCGGATCGGAAAGTGTCTAAGTTTGAAAGATTAAAACAAGGTAATCAAATAGTAGCTGAATATGAGGCGCAATTCACTGAGTTGGCTAGATTTACACCACACATGGTCGACACCGACTATAAAAAAGGGCGAAAATTTTAAGGTGGACTTCGCGGTTCAATTCAAGAGAGCGTGAATGTTCTAAAATTGTCAAAGTATGTAGACGTGTTAGATAGGGCTCTGATGTCTTAATCAAATATGGCTTCACATAACCAACCATCCGAATGGAAAAGAAATAGGCAAGGCACTTATTCAAATAAGGGATCGGCATCTTTTAAGAAACAAAATTTGAGAATGTCAAGTACTTCCAGTTCAACGAAGGACTCAGCACGAACATGTACTGAATGTGGTAAGAAACATTGAGGAGTCTATTACTATACTTCTGGGGCTTGTTTTAGATGTGGTAAAACAGGTCACATGGTGAGAGATTGTCCTCAAAATGAACCAAGTGGAGGAAGACCTAGCATTAGTTTTACCAGTTCAGTTCCTATGCTAAGAAATACTGGAAGACCTACTGCTATAAGAGATACACTCAGATAGAGGAGTGTTTTCACACTTGTTCCAATGGATACTCAGAATACCAATGCCTTTGTCTTAGGAACTCTTTATATTTGCAATCAATATGCGTATGTGTTAATTGACTCGGGTTCAACACATTCCTTTGTTTCTACATTACTTTCTCATAAATTGAATTGGTCTATAAAATCATTGGATTATGTGTTATATGTATATGTAGCATCGGAGGGATCTGTTTTGCGTAAATCCATATATTCTGCTTGTGGAATTCTTGTTGGGAATATTACATTGTATGTGGATTTACTACATCTTGATATAAGTCGTTTTGATGTGATTTTGGGAATAGACTAGTTGTCTAAAGACCGTGCTACTATTAATTGTGCAACAAAATGAGTTTTGTTTTGACCTCAGGGACTAGATGAGTTTTAGTTTGAGGGTAATGGTGTAGTACCTCCACCTTATTTAATTTCAGCAATGAAAACATGTAAACTACATAAGAAGGGATGTCGGGGTTATCTATGAAGTATTTTCAGTGTTTAATCTACAAATGGTACTTTAGATACTATCTAGTAGTTAGTGAATTTTCAAATGTCTTTCCGGAAGAATTGCTAGGGGAATTGATTGATTGAGAGATTGAATTTACTATTGAAGTTATTTCGGATACTCAACCTATCTCAAACACTTTGTATCAAATATCAACCGCATAAATGAAAAAAATTGAAAGTACAATTGGAAGATTTGTTTGATAAAGGGTTTATTTAGCCTAGCACGTCACCGTGGGGAGCACAGGTTTGTTTGTAAAGAAGAATGATGGAGCACTTTGATTGTGTATCGATTATCGAGAATTGAATAAGGTGACAATTAAGAACAAATATCCTCTGCCTTGAATTGACAGTTTGTTTGACCAGTTATAGGAGGCACATGTGTTTTCGATAATTGATTTGAGATCCGGGTACCATCAATTAAAAGTGAAAGCTAAAGACATTGAGAAAGCTGCATTTCGAACAAGGTATGGACACTATGAATTTTTACTTATGTCGTTTGGAGTTACAAATGCACCTATAGCTTTAATGGATCTAATGAACCAAATTTTCAAATCCTATCTTCATGAGTTTGTAGTTGTGTTTATCGATGATATCCAAATTTACTTGAAAGCTAGAGAAGAACTTGAACAACATTTAAGAATCATTCTTCAAACACTTAAAGAGAAGAAGTTGTATACAAAGTTAAAGAAATGTGAATTTTGGTTGAATGAAGTTGTGTTTCTTGCGCATGTGATTAAAAGGGATGGAATTTTTGTGGATCCACAAAAGATTGAGGCAATTGTGAATTGGCCTACATTGACTAATGTGATAGAAGTCCGAAGTTTTACAGGTTTAGCAAGGTATTACAGAAGATTTGTGAAAGACTTCTCAAAAATAGTTGTATCGCTTACCCAACTTACTCAAAAAGAAGAACCATTTGAATAGACAGATGAAAAAGAGTCTACATTTCAAGAATTGAAAACAAGGCTAACTACAACACCAGCCTTGACATTGCCATCAGGCATGAAAGGTTTTGTAATTTATAGTGATGCTTCATATAAAGGTTTGGATTGTGTGCTTAAGTAGAATGGAAAGGTGAAGACGTCCCCGAATGTCCCGCGAGGGAAATCCCGTTTTCTTGATATGGTCTCACTACAGTTCAGGAGTCAAATGTCACGATCCTGTATCTAATCTTGTAGAGTGCAATGGAAGACCGATGAATCATCAAATAGTCCAAATCCGACAAATCGTTTTTGAAAACAGATTTTTCTGAAAGAAATGCCAAACATGGACGGTTTTGCCAGATACAGAGTTGCCACCTAAACATTATGTGCTCTTATTCTGGTTATTAGCCTAGATTTACTACGTGATGCACACAACATACAAGTATAGATTGGATTGCCTGAATTGGAACAAAACATCTCATGTTCGTTTTGAAAAACGGTTTGAAGGTTCTACTTGCAAGGAGGCTAAAATACGAATTTGGCACCTCAGGTGGGCTTAGAAAACAAGATGATTTGCCACTCTCAAGTGGGCTTAAAACTCACAGTCAATGCATTATTCCGGTTCAGATAATCCAACCTTCACCCACAAGCATTCAGGCAGGTATATCACATAAGCAGTTAGCCTCATGGTAAGCATGCTATCATGGCAGCACTCACACTCATGCAAGGGTACTAAAGCATAAACACTTACCGAGTACTCCGAGCCAAAATAGAAACTAGTTAGTAATCAATGCATGATCCTAGTTCATGTTAAAATGGCTAATGCAATACATGCAAAATGCAACTACAATAGGCTCGGCTATCCTAAGAATGGCATATGAGATGCTACGGCTAACATGTATTCAACATGGAATTGAAATACAATGCAATTAGTATGATGCACTGAGCCTGGTGCATGCAAAACAAATGAATGAATGCAATCATGCGATCATAAATATGCTAATTGAAACATGTCCTAATCTAACCATCATAAGTTGGTAAATATAAGGGAGAAAGACGAGGGGTTGGAAGACATACATCACACGCACGCACACTTATTACAATTGTATCCTCGCTCGGAGGGTCCGAATAAATAATACAGTTCGAATAAACAATTAACTACTCTAGCTAATTAAATATTACAAAACCCTAATTAATTAACAAATTAACTAGGAAAGCAAAATAAACTAGTATGCAAATCCATGGATCGCCTCAGCTCTGTTCCGAATGATGAAAGATGCATGCATGCTCGCGTCGCCTCGTCGGAAAATTGCTCGCGATGCCCCGATTTGCCTCTGTTTGCAATTAATCCCGGAATGCTGTGCAAAGCTCTAGAAGGCTGCTGATTTCTGGTTTGCTGCAATAGAGAGCAAGAAAGGGGCATGGCAAAATATTTTCACATATGTATGCACACCTCGATCCTCGTACCACCAATCACGCATCTCGATGCATGATGGCTGAGGAGTCGAATTGCACGACTCGATGTGAAATGAATGCACATGAAAACACAACAAGACCTAAACTCCATCATTGGTAATCCGAAGTGTCGGCGACCGGGGATTGAGACACGTTTCGTCACTTTGAGTACGAAACGTCCCTCGTTTTCCGTGTTTGGGCTAACTCCTATCCCAAACACAATGCAATGAGATGGTGTACACAATGCGACTAACATGCAACCTAGCATACACAATGCAATGGACTAAAATGGCATACACAATACACGATGGACTTACACCAATATGAGTGGACCTCAGCCACACTCAAATCAGTGGCCAAACACAATTGAAATTAGACAAGAACACTCATGCAAACATGCCCAATGCAAGGGACAGAACCTAAGGCATCGAATGCCATCTACCAAAGCATGGAAAGGGATGACACATGGCATACAAACACCCATGACACAACTCTAAAATGATATAAAAGATGATCCCGAAATATGCGAATATGTCACACAATGCATGCTAGATGGCCCGAGTACCGAAACTAGTGAAGCAGGTTACACTAGAGGTACACAAAGCAATACACCAATGGCAAAACCAACCCGAAACAGACCCTAGGCTGGTCTAAATAGTGGGGAAATGGCCTAAAATGATGGCTCAGAATGCAAAGAAATGGAGCTCATTCAATGGTCCGTAAATGAGACATACAAGCCCGACTCTCAAACACATTTAAAGAGTACTAAACATGGGAATATGGCATTGAAATAAGCTTTGAGATATGATGTATAATGGCCCCAAAACAAGAAAACATCTCAGTATATGCATGTAGTGGACCTCAAAACTCAAAGCTAAGCATGGACATTGAACTACAAGCATGCGAAACAAGCATCATTCGACCATGAGAGCCAAAAATAGAGCTAAGGAAGTCCAAAATATGCACAAAATCAGTTTAAGACATGGCCAAAAAGTGCTAAAATCAAGGGTCAACAAAGCATGCAAAGAAAGGTAGTCAACCATGAGTTGTACTACAACTATATGAAGCATGTGAGATCTCACCAAAACAGCCAAAAACAGAAGTATGCCATGCCAAAATATGCCCAAAAACCCACTGAAACTCAGTCAATGCATGCAAGAATGATAGGCTCCTTTGGAAGGCCATGCAAGGGGTTATTCTACACATGTATGATGGACACACAAAATGGAAAAACCACCTCTGGAAAGAGGTTATGAGGGTCCTATGACCAACCAAAAAGGTCCTGAAATTAGTCTAGGAAGCATGCAAGTGAAAGCCCCTTTGAAAGGCCTTGAATATGATTGTTCTACACATGCATAATAGACACTTTATATGGAAAAATGGGCTCTGGACAGAGCCTTTGAAGACCTTAAAACTCACCAAATAGGGCCTGAAATATGGCTTTGAAACATGCAAGTAGGAGCCCCTTTGCAAGGGCAACAAAGCTAATAAACAATTCAAGGGGTGAGAGGGTCACCCCTCTCTGATTTTAGGACTCAAAAACACATGTTAGCCACTAAAAATCAGTTGGATTTCAGCGGCTAAAAGGCCAAACCAAAGCCAACACAAATGCTCTAATGGATAGCCCTAAACATGAGGAAATCAAGCATGCAAAGGGGAAGATGACCCCCAACAGAAAAAAGGTCTGAAACAAACATGTTTAGAAGGTCAAAAAAAGACTTTTTTCAGTTTATGATGAAGCCCAAAAATGCTTGCAAATAGAGCTAAGATATGAAGCAAAATAATGTCAAAAAGAGGGAAATGGAGTGTTACCCCTGTAGAGAAGAGGGTCCGCAGCTTCTGGACCAATGTAGCAAGCTTTCAACCTTTGAAAATCAGCTCCAAGGTGTTTAGAGTGGTAGTGGAGGTGTTGTGCTTGGAGGTGTAGGGCAATGGGGCCAAAAACTTCAACCTTTGAAGCTAAATGAGAGAGATACAAAGAGATGTGTATGCATGAGCCTTAAACAAAATTCTGAACCCTAGCAATGGAAGAGGGACCTTCCCTTTATAGAGGAGAGGTCTAAAGCTTCTCCAAGAAGCTTAAAACCAAGCTTAAACATCCTCCATACACATGTATGGAGGATGCATTCTGAGGCTTCCAGCTGGCACAGCTGGCTTTAACTCATTGAGACAAAAAAGAAGAAGGCTGGCCGACCAGTTCAAGTGGTCAGCCGACCATTCTCCGTAGTCAGCCGACCAGGGGTCAAAAGGGTCTGGAAGAAAAGGTGGTCGGCCTACCCATATTGGTGGCCTCCCAGGTGAATGCAACTCAGTAGTATGGTGGGAGACCAGAAATTTGTGGGTCAAAGGTGAGGGAGACCAAGGGGTCAAAAGGGTCAAGCACCAAAGGTGGTCAGCCTACCCATATTGGTGGCCTCGCAGATGAATGCAACACAATTGGTATGGGAGACCAGAAATTATGCCCCAAAAGTGAGGGAGACCAGTTTCCCGACAAGAAAACTGGCTGGAGGAGAGAGAAAAGTGGTCTCGAAGGAGAAAGCTGGTCTCCAAGAAGAAAAGGTGGTCTCCCACCCTTGTACCACCTTCCTAACAATAAAACTAGGGTCCATGCCAAAAATGAACCCTAACCGATACAAAACGAGGGTTCGGGGGCCAAAACGGGAAGCTAGGAGCCCCGAAAACAGGCTGTTAAGGGTCGGAAGTGGCGTGCGACCCCGACGGTGGTCTCCCTGGCCATAGTGTCCCTCTAAGAAGAGGGAAACAAGGTGTATGCCAAAAACCGGAGCAAACGAAGGGAGTTAAGCTGTCCGAAACTGAGGCACATGGCCGACGGCTCCGAAAGACCAAAAACTGGTCTCCAAACGGAAAAAATGGCCTACGACCACGAAATGTAGCCTACGACCACTGAGAGATGGTGTACGAGACCTCTCCCTCCCTTCAGGAAGAGAAAACAGAGAAAGCAAAACCTGGTTCGCAAACCAAGGCAAAGCACAAAAGAGCCCCGAAGTTCGGAGGCAAGGCTCTCAGCCGAGACTCCAAAACCTCAGAACGGGCACAACATGCGTCATCACTGAGCACTCAATCAATGACGTCTGAGTCTCAAGGTTGGTCAAAAATGGGGTGTCTATAGTTGCTCCTCTTTGACAGAACTCGGAAGTCATAAGTGACGGGGGTGAATGTCGAAGCCCAGAGACGACCCATTTTTGACAAGGCGGAAGACTTAGACAAACAGGCGAGATAAAAGAGATGTGCCCGCAGGCATTGGCAAAATGCAAAATGATTGTGATATTACACAACAATGTAGTAAACAATGCAAATGATATGCAATGCATTTGAGATGATCAAACCACAAGCAATATAAAACCACACAAATATCATAAAGATGATGGAGATGCAAAATCCGTCTACCATAGAAAAGGTACCAACACCCTCGAACCACAATCCCATCAGTGGAATAGACGCGTACACATACAGAACTATGTATGTGTAGACGGAACACAAGATACAAGTAATTGGGTGGCATGATATAAGTGAGGAATGATCTGCTGAGAAAAGATCACGATCTTAAATGCTGGATGCAACACACTACACTACACTACAATGCAATGAATGCAATGAATGCAATGGATAAGGCGCGCGGCTAAACCGTATCTTCCCTAGGAAAGGCATGGACACAAACAAACCACGTCTAACACGGAAATGGTGCCGTCACCCTCAAACCACAATCCTTTCAGTGGAATAGGCGTGTACACATAATCACATAACCATGTTTCGACGTGAAAAGTATGGGCACATACCAGACCAAGCTCAACATGGAAAGGCGCAAGCCATAGATGGATAATGCAATAAATGCATGCAAACTATAATGCAATATCAAAAATAGGGTGTCTACAGTTGCCCCTCTTTGACAGTTTCTGTTCACCCATGTATTCCATATGCAATGCAATGGACATACTAGACGATGTAGTAGTTAGGAAGCGAAGGTACCTTACAGGGGCATTTGGCAATGACCTACCTCAGCAATGTCCTACCTCATGCTGATGTGGGAATCTTCCCCTTCTTCTCAGTTGAACCGCAGGTACTACTTTTCTCCCTGACTGTGGTTGCAGCTTTCCCTATTCTCCAACAGGTGACAGAGTAGGTTGGCTCAGTATCCAGAATTGAGGTGCATACACATGCTATCTCAATCTATGGGGCTGCCATACAGATTTCAAGCCGAGGATATACCACTGGGTATTTAAACCAGACTTTAGTCTCGGAAATCCCGAACCTTTGCGTTCTAGGAAATAGCCATTCGAACTCTAGTTTCCACCGTCTCAGTTGGTCTCCTAGGAACTCACCGCAAACACAGGTAGGTGGCTATACCAGACCACCGGAAGTTGTTCGGGCACGACAAACACCAAAGGAATTGCACATTTAGAGGATTTAAGGTCTCCTAGACTAGAGGGTGCACAAGACAGTGCGATGCAGAGTGAATGCACAAAACAGTGCTAAACTGATGCACAAAATAGTGCGATGCTAAAAGTGTACAAAACAGTACAAGTAGGATGAATGCACAAAACAGTACGATACAGAGAAGGTGCACTAGATAGCACGATGCAATGCACTAACAAGTGTGGAAAGGTGCGCAAAATAGCGCGATGCGGTATGCAAAGCACAAGACAATGCGATTGAGGTGCACAAAATAGAGCGATTGA
The DNA here is from genome assembly GCF_055761805.1 of Camellia sinensis. Taxonomy (NCBI): domain Eukaryota; kingdom Viridiplantae; phylum Streptophyta; class Magnoliopsida; order Ericales; family Theaceae; genus Camellia; species Camellia sinensis. The sequence continues at coordinate 113,565,380 of NC_138969.1, read as the reverse complement.
ATGTAATGCACAGGACAGTGCGATGCGCAAAATAGCGTGAATGTAAACTGCACAAAACAGTGCGATTGAGGTGCGCAAAATAGCGCGAATGATAAACTGTACAAAACAGTGCGATTGAGGTGCGCAAAATAGCGCGAATGATAAACTGCACAAAACAGTGCGATTGAGGTGCGCAAAATAGCACGAATGATAAGCTGCATAAAACAGTGCGATGTGCAAAATAGCGCGAATGAAAACTGTACAAAACATTGCTATGCGCAAAATAGAGCGAATGTAAACTGCACAAAACAGTGCAATTGAGGTGCGCAAAATAGCGCGAATGATAAACTACACAAAACAGTGCGATGCGCAAAATAAAGCGAATGTAAACTGCATAAGACAGTGTGACGCGCAAAATAGCACGAATGTAAACTGCACAAGATAGTGCGACGCGCAAAATAGCGCTAATGTAAACTGCACAAGACAGTGCGATGCGCAAAATAGCGCGAATGTAAACTGCACAAAACAGTGCGATGCGCAAAATAGCATGATAAAATGTATACACAATGCAAGTAATGGTACACGGCTAACGACATAGCACTCCATTCATTCGGCACACAGCTCACTACACAACACTTTGTTTGCATGGCACGCGGCTCACAACACAATATTCTGTTCATTTGTCACGCAGCTCGAAACACAGCACTCTGTTTATCTAGGCACACGGCTCTTTTGGGCACACAGCTCATTTTTTCGGCACACAACTCGTTTTTTGGGCACACGACTCATTTTTCAGGCACACGGAAGATCTCGGGCACACAGCTCGTTTGGGGGCACATAACTCATTTTTGGGCACACGGCTCATTTGGGGGCACATAGCTCATTTTTCGGGCACACGGCTTATTTCGGGCACACAGCTCATAACACTGCTTAATCTGAACACTTAGTCCATAACACAACATTCGGTTTGCATTTTGAACACACAACTCAAGCACTCGAACTTCTGAACACGCAGCTCAAACTTTTGTCGTGAACACGCAGCCTACATTTTTGAAATCTAAACACATAGCTCAAACTTTTGTCGTGAACACGCAGCCCACATTTTCTTGAAATTTGAACACAGAGCTCAAACTCTTGCGGTGAACACGCGGCCCACACTTTCTTGAAATCTGAACACACAGCTCAAACTTGTTGTCGTGAACACACAACCCATAGTTTTTGAAAGTTGAACACGCAGCTCACAATTTTTGAATATTGAACACGCAGCCCAAACTCTTGATGGTGAACACACAACCCACAGTTTTTGAAAGTTGAACACGCAGCCCAAACTCTTGATGGTGAACTCACAGCCCACAGTTTTTGAAAGTTGAACACGCAGCCCAAACTCTTGTAATCTGAACACACAGCTCAAACTTTTCACTTCGGAATACGTAGCTCATACTTTTCAACTTTTGAACACGTAGCTCAATTTTTTCAAATTTCTGAACACGCAGCTCAGTCTCTTCAACTTTTGAACACGCAACTCAATTTTTTCAAATTTCTAAACACGCAGCTTAGTCTCTTCAACTTTTGAACACGCAACTCAATTTTTTCAAATTTCTTAGCACACAGCTCAGTCTCTTCAACTTTTGGATAGGCAGCTTAAATTTTCCAAATTTCTGAACACGCAGCTCAGCCTCATCAACTTTTGAACATGCAGCTCAAATTTTTCAAATTTCTGAACACGCAGCTCAGTCTCTTCAACTCTTGAACACGCGCAGCTCAAATTTTTCAAATTTCTGAACACGCAGCTCAGTCTCTTCAACATTTGAACACGCAGCTCTTCAACTGTTGAACACACAACTCAAATTTTTCAAATTTCTGAACACGCAGCTCACATTTGATTTTGAACACGCAGCTCATGACACAGTACTCCGTTTATTTTGAACACACGGGATGCAAAGTCAGAATTCGCAGAAGTCTCGAAACAAACTCAGACGCTCCGAATTTTCCCTACTTTCTTTTGCTCTGCAGTCCAGAACCCAAACAGCTTCCGATAGGTCTTGGTTGGACTATTTTCATATGACCTGGGTTAAACCCCCCCATTTTATGAAAGAACTAATCCTGTTTTGCACAAATGTGGAGAACACCACGGCACTCTGAGCACAAAATTATTCATTTTCAAAATCAAAATTGAGAAATGAGTTCTCGACCCGGTATTGAGCCTACGGCTGAACACAGCGCACCACGATTCAACAACGAAAAACAAAAGGTAAACAACCTAAACACATCGAGACACATTCGAAACGACTTAAAACGAGAATCGAGACAAACAAAACAAAAGACACGATACTCAAACAGGTTCCAATGGCGAGAGACCCCTCAGTTCGCGACGAGCCAGCTTCTTCGGGTATTGTTTCCCACCCTTTCTCATTTGTGATTCTCATATCACTCGGCCCTTGGGCTCTGTTTTTGCTGAAAAAGCCCTTTTCCTCACTTTTTCTCTCAGTGCACATCTCTCTATTCTTTAATCTCTCATTTTTTTTATCCCTCCGCTGGGTGGTTGATGGATGAACAGGAAGTTGCGGGCTCACGCCCAACATAATCAGCTCACGGTTAGTTCCTCCGGTGACATCTGTCGACGCGCCGGATAAGGGAATGGAGTATCTTGATCCATTCGAATCTTGTGCTTCGCACTTGGCTTGATATCTCGCTGCTTGGAGGACGAGAGAGCTTTCAGCCCTTTTGCTATTAACTTCAGTTGTGCCTTTTTCGGGCAGGTAGAGTGCCCTTCTTGGCAAGTATGGTGCCCTTTCTGGCAAATGCATTGATAAAGGGGAAAAGATAGAAAACCTGACACAACTGTGCCCCTAGTTTATCATTTTGACCATTTTTTGTTTTTTTTGCTTTTGCTAAAACCATTTTAACCAAAATGAGAGTTAGATTAACACACTTGTTCGATTTTCTGATTTGAAATCATTCAAGTCAGGTTATGAGCACTGAAAATTTTCCTTTTTTGGGTCCAAGAAATGGTCCAGTTTTGAAAAATGGAATACTTTTTGAGAAAATTAGTCAACCTTAGTAAATATTCTCAGAAACTATTTTTGAAAATGGACACCACTCAACGAGCATGGAACCTTACTCTTGAGATGCACCAACTCATATCTGAAGGAAAATTGCCCCTTGTCTGAACGACACCGTATGGCAATGGGAAATTGCCCCTTGTTTGAACAGCACAGCAGCACACTGTATGGCAACGAAAGTTGCCCCTTGTTTGAATGGTGCCGCAGCGCACTGTATGGCAACGGAAAGTTGCCCCTTGCTTGAATGGTGCCGCAACACAATGTAATCAGTCCTCAGAGTGACGATCACAACTGAACTCTAAGATACAGAGACGGCAAAGTTGATCAAAAACCACTACACGGACACAGTCGAATTTGAAGTGTTTTACGGCTGGACTTCAAAATGAAGTTGCATACGTATCCCAAAGATGGGAATCAAGCCTTATGTAGTTCGGGGTTAAGGTACACTCGGGTATTAACCTCTCCTTTTACGCTCTAACTTTTGCCAAGGCTGCCCTTTCTGGGTTTTCAACCTTGCGAGCTATGTTCTTCAATTCTTTTTCATTTCTTTTCTTTCTTTTCATCTTTTTCCTTTTTTTCTTTTCTTTTCTTCTTTTTTCATTTTTTTATCTTTGCATTTTTTTTTTCATCATTTCTTTTTTTTGTTCTTTTTCTTCTTTTTCTTGCTCTAACTTTTGCCTGGGTCGCCCTTTTGGGTTTTCGGCCCAGCAAGCCTCTCAAGGGTAAAAGTGTAGCTTTGTCCATGTCAAATTCTTTTGAGATCTCGAAGTCATTTGAATCCCGGAGAATGACTGTTGTTCGCTGACGATGTAGGAGACCATCCAATGGGGGTTGGATTTTGCCCCTAGTGTTGTAGATAGGAACTTGGTTGTCCTTCAGCGATACTTTCTTGTTTCCCCCCTTCTGGGACTTGGCATTTTTGCCAACCTTCATTGATTTACAGAATGATCCATCTTCGGCTCTTCGAGTGCATCGAACAATTTTGCCCCTAGTTCCAGCGGTGCTTCTGATCTAGCTTTGCAAGCGTCCATTGATCACATCTGATATTCTCGCTCAGAGTTCATGGGCTGCTTCTGATCCGGCCACACGGGCCTTACATTGCGGTTGACTGTTTGAACATTCTGAATTAAGGTTCAAGGTTTGGAAGCAAATGAAGTGAGTTTCGAGGCTGAGAGCGATCCTAAGCTACACAATCTCAAGAGTGATTCCACACAGGTCTTCACAGGACCGCACAAAATATTTTTTGAAATTTTTTAAGAAAGCGACAAATCGCTCGCGCTGAAGACAGTGTAGAACCAATCTGGATCAAGCCAGGATCCTTCTCAGTACTCACATTAACAAGTCTAATCTCAACCATTAAGGGGTTAGCATGCCTTTCTTTCTCTCAATTGATCAAATTTTTTTGCAAATCCCGAGGAATTACTTCCTCTTTGTTTTCATCACTATGTTCAAAAAGTTTTGAAAAACTCAGGTCCATGCAATGATTTAAAGGTGCCGAAAAGCAGGTGAGATGCTCCGCCAATTCATCCTAGATTTCCGGGCACAACCGGCACAAGGTAGAAGCAAATGTAAGAGTGTGAAAATTACTGCTGTTCCACTCAAATTTGTTGGTGTAACTGGCCCTAGGCAGAAACAGACTCAAAACAAAATGAAAAGACAAACGCAAAACAAAAATGGTGATGCTCGAGGTAACACCCCCGGAATCACCCGACCTTTGTACAACAGGACTGACTCGATACAACAAGACAGACCCTTAATTCAAAAGATTGACTCAAGACAATGAGACAGGCTCAAAACAAAAGTACAGAACTGACTCAACACCCAAGCCAGAAACTACGAAACTAGCATTCACAAATGCTCAAAATAGTGCGTGCCATACGCCACATCTGAGGTAAATCGTGCGCCGCCCGCAGGTCGTCTAACCCCTGATCACATACTTGCATTATCCTCAAAATCCACCAACCCGGTGGTGACAGACTTTGCCGAGCTTGGCGGGAGGATGACTTCATTGTCAATAAAATCTTGCACTTTGTGGTGAAGACGGAAGCAGTTGTCGGTGCTGTGACCGATTTGTTGATGGTATGCACAGTGCTGGGTACCATCATGCTTAGCTGGAAGGGGACTCGGGAGAGGCCGAGGCTCGAGGGTTTTGAGATGCTCTTTTTCGACGAGGATTTGAAGGGCCTTAGACAAAGTCATGTAGAGGGCATAGAAGACCCTGCGACCTCGGGGCGGATACTTCAAGGTTTGTTGACTTTTGCTGGATGCATTTAAAAAAGGATCGGCAGGTGCTGTCTTGGCTCTCTGATCTTTTCCAGGTGCAGGGTTAGGATTGGAAGGAACTGTTATGGCACGACGGTCCCCATCTCGATTTTCCCTTTGGCTTAAACTGCTCTCGGCCTGAGTGGGGAAGATGTCATCCACAATCTTAGCCACAACTACAAGTACTTGTTGCTTATTCAAACCCCCGGCTTTCAAAGCCTCCACAGCTTGCTGGAGTTGTTCATAGGGATTAGTGTCCACCTTCTCCTTGTTCTTTCCAGTAGCCGGAGTTTGGTGGGAGGTTTGGGTTGCTTGATTGGTGCGAAGTCCAGCTGTTGTTGACATGTCATTGCCAGAGCTTGAGACAGTTTCAGGTTGGCCGAGCTTAATTACAATTCGCCGCAGTAGCGGGGGCTCCTGCGGCATGAAGTTCCCGGCATACGATGTGGTTGGTGGCGGAGCCGACATTTCGTAGGCTAGATCAGCCACAGACCTCTGAAGGTCACCAATCATTCCCATCAACTCAAATGTGGAGGACTCACGGGTTTGAAATAACTGGGGTTCCCAGATCGGATGTGCGGTAGGTGACCTAGGTGGGTGTGGCATTTCAACGTCGATATCACCACGTATGATGATTCCCTAGTTTAATGCAGTTGCCATAACCACCATTTCCTCTGAATTTTGTGTCATCATAAGTCTGTTGAACCGAACGGAGGCGACGTGACTGGTGACTGACGGATCGGATGAACCGGTGAGCCATTTCCTACCTTGCCTCAGCAAAGGAGCACACTGGTTGCTCTGAACTGAGTCTCTAAACTGAAAGAGAAAAACAGGAAGCATCTCAATCCAATTTCACAAGAACAGATAGTAGTATAGCTGAATAGCGATATTCAGCTACTGATCACTGTTCCCCAAATTACTGCCTCAAATCTAAATCTTATACTCGCGGATAACTGATTCCCAAAATACTAAACTGGTGCCCACAGGCCTGATGCCCAAACTTACAAACTAATACATGCGTTCATGTAGAGACGCACTCTAAAAGCACATAACAAGCAAGTGAGAGCCAAAACACCCTTATGCTGGGGTAGGGTTTCCCTGTCCTATTTTGTCAGGAGCTAAGGTTTCACTATGCACGCAGCGGTTTCAAAAAACCTATAATCGAGTAAGTAACCTGTCCTAGCTTGGAATGGTCACTATGGATTCCGACTATGCACTAGGTCGAATGGTCGAAAAGGGTGCCCCGGAAAAATCAGGGTTTGTGTTCCCGTCGTGGCAGAGTCCGCAACCGGTCAGCCTTATGGCACGATTCGCAAAGCGAGCCTCCGGCAAACCATTCAGGAATAGTATACGGCAAACACGGTGTCCTAGGCGCACCAATGCACATGCAATGCAAGGAAACACATAAGTGTAGTCAAAACCAGATATCACGAGTTCGAGTCAGGTTCTCTAACTTCCTAGCAGAGTCGCCAGAAACTGTAGACGTCCCCGAACATCCCGGGAGGGAAATCCCGTTTTGTTCATATGGGCTCACTACAGCTCAGGACTCAAATGTCAAGGTCCGGTATCTAATCTCGCAGAGTGCAGTGCAAGACCGATGAATCATCAAAGAGTCCAAATCCGGCAAATCATTTTTCAAAACAGATTTTTTTGAAAGAAATGGCAAACATGGACTGCTTTGCCAGATACAGAGTCGCTACCTAAATATTTTATTTTGGGAGAATTTAGGAAACCCTGACTCGTGCCTAAGGCCACGTGTCCGTCATCACCAAAGTTGCCTCAGCTCGGGAACTTGGGTACGATTGGGGAAGGTCACTTCATGAGCACCCCCGCTCGCCCGATCAAAGATCGGCCTCTACTAACTATGATATCGAGTTTTGAAAACATTATGTGTTCTTATTCCAGTTATTAGCCTAGATTTACTACGTGATGCACACAGCATACAAGTATAGATTGGATCGCCTGAATTGAAACAAAACATCCCATCTTCGTTTTGAAAAACGGTTTGAAGGTGCTACTCACAAGTAGGCTAAAATGCGAATTTGCCACCCTCAGGTGGGCTTAGAAAACAAGACGATTTGCCACTCTCAAGTCGGCTTAAAACTCATAGTCAATGCATTATTCCGATTCAGATAATCCAGCCTTCACCCACAGGCATTCAGGTAGGTATATCACATAAACAGTTAGCCTCATGGTAAGTATGCTATCATGGCAACACTCACACTCATGCAAGGATGCTAAAGCATAAACACTTACCGAGTACTCCGAGCCTAAACAGAAACTAGTTAGTAATCAATGCATGATCCTAGTTCATGTTAAAATGGCTAATGCAATACATGCAAAATGCAACTACAATAGGCTCGGCTATCCTAAGAATGGCATATGAGATGCTACAGCTAACACGTATTCAACTTGGAATTAAAATACAATGCAGTTAGTATGATGCGCCGAGCCCGGTGCATGCAAAACAAATGAATGAATGCAATCATGCGATCATAAATATGCTAATTGAAACATGCCCTAATCTAACCATCATAAGCTTGTAAATAAAAGGGAGAAAGATGTGGGGTTGGAAGACATACATCACACACACGCACACTTATTACAATTGTATCCTCGCTCGGAGGGTCCGAATAAATAATATAGTCCGAATAAACAATTAACTACTCTAGCCAATTAAATATTACAAAATCCTAATTAATTAACAAATTAACTAGGAAAGGAAAATAAACTGGTATGCAAATCCATGGATCACCTCAGCTCTGTTCCGAATGATGAAAGATGCATGCATGCTCGCGTCGCCTCGTCGGAAAATTCCTCGCGATGCCCCGATTTGCCTCTGTTTGCAATTAATCCCGGAATACTGTGCAAAGCTCTAGAAGGCTGCTGATTTCTGGTTTGTTGGAAAAGAGAGCAAGAAAGGGGCATGGTAAAGTATTTTTACATATGTATGCACACCTCGATCCTCGTGCCGCCAGTCACGCATCTCGATGCATGATGGACGAGGAGTCGAATTGCACGACTCGATGTGAAATGAATGCACATGAAAACACAACAAGACCTAAACTCCATCATGGGTAATCCGGAGTGTCGGCGATCGGGGATTGAGACACATTTCGTCACTTTGAGTATGAAATGTCCCTCGTTTCCCGTGTTTGGGCTAACTCCTATCCCAAACACAATGCAATGAGATGGCATACACAATGCGACTAACATGCAACCTAGCATACGCAATGCAATGGACTAAAATGGCATACGCAATGCACGATGGACTTACACCAATATGAGTGGACCTCAGCCACACTCAAATCAGTGGCCAAACACAATTGAAATTAGACAAGAACGCTCATGCAAACATGCCCAATGCAAGGGACCGAACCTAAGGCATCGAATGCCACTCTACCAAAGCATGGCAAGGGATGACACATGGCATACAAACACACATGACACCGCTTTGAAATGGCATAAAAGATGATCCCGAAATATCCGAATATGTCACACAATGCATGCTACATTGCCCGGGTACCGAAACTAGTGAAGCGGGTTACACTAGAGGTATACAAAGCAATACACCAATGGCAAAACCAACCCAAAACAGACCCTAGGCAGGTCTAAAAAAGTTTGGAAATGGCCTAAAATGATGGCTCAGAATTCAAAGAAATGGAGTTCGTTCAATGGTCCGTAAATGAGGCATACAAGCCCGACTCTCAAACGCATTGAAAGAGTACTAAACATGGGAATATGGCATTCACATAAGCTCTGAAATATGATGTATAATGGCCCCAAAACAAGAAAACATCTCAGTATATGCATGTAGTGGACCTCAAAACTCAAAGCTAAGCAGGGACATTAAACTACAAGCTTGCAAAACAAGCATCATTCGGCCATGAGACCCAAAACAGAGCTAAGGAAGTCCAAAATATGCACAAAATCAGTTTAATGCATGGCCAAAAAGTGCTAAAATCAAGGGTCAACAAAGCATGCAAAGAAAGCTAGTGAACCATGAGTTGTACTACAACTATATGAAGCATATGAGAGCTCACTAAACCAGCCAAAAATAGAAGTATGCCATGCCAAAATATGCACAAAAACCCACTGAACCTCAGTCAATGCAAGCAAGAATGATATGCTCCTTTGGAAGGCCATGCAAGGGGTTATTCTACACATGTAAGATGGACAAACAAAATGGAAGAACCACCTTTGGAATGAGGTTATGAGGGTCCTAAAACCAACCAAAAGGTCCTGAAATTAGTCTAGGAAGCATGCAAGTGAAAGCCCCTTTGAAAGGCCTTGAATAGGATTGTTGTACACATGCATAATAGACACTTTATATGGAAAAATAGGCTCTGGACAGAGCCTACGTAGACCTTAAAACTGACCAAATAGGGCCTAAAATATGGCTTTGAAACGTGCAAGTAGGAGCCCCTTTGGAAGGCCAACAAACCAAGTCTACAAATCAAGGGGTGAGAGGGTCACCCCTCTCTGATTTTAGGGCTCAAAAACACATGTTAACCACTGAAAATCCATTGTATTTTAGTGGCTAAAAGACCAAACCATGTCCAACACAAATGCTCTAATGCATAGCCCTAAACATGAGGAAATGAAGCATGCAAAGGGGATGATGACCCCCAACAGAAAAAAGGTCTGAAACAAACATGTTTAGAAGGTCAAAACAAGACTTTTTTCAGTTTATGATGAAGCCCAAAAATTCTTTCAAATAGAGCTAAGATATGAAGCAAAATAATGTCAAAAAGAGGGAAATGGAGTGTTCCCTTGTAGAGAAGAGGGCCAACAGCTTCTGGACCAATGTAGCAAGCTTTCAACCTCTGAAAATCAGCTCCAAGGTGTTTAGAGTGGTAGTGGAGGTGTTGTGCTTGGAGGTGTAGGACAATGGGGACAAGAACTTCAACCTTTGAAGCTAAATGAGAGAGATACAAAGAGATGTGTATGCATGAGCCTTAAACAAAATTCTAAACCCTAGCAATGGAAGAGGGACCTACCCTTTATAGAGGAGAAGGTCTAAAGTTTCTCCAAGAATCTTAAAACCAAGCTTAAACATCCTCCATACGTGTATGGAGGATGCATTCTAAGGCTTCCAGCTGGCACAGCTGGCTTCAACTCATTGAGACAAAAAAGCAGAAGGCTGGCCAACCAGTTCAGGTGGTCGGCCAACCACTCCACCTGGTCGGCCGACCATGGGTCAAAAGGGTCAAGAAGAAAAGGTGTTCGGCCTACCCATATTGGCCCCCTTCCAAGTGAAGGCAACTCAGTGGTATGGTGGGAGACCAGAAATTGTGGCTCAAAGGTAAGGGAGACCAAGGGGTCAAAAGGGTCAAGCACCAAAGGTGGTCGGCCTACCCATATTGGTGGCCTGCCAGATGAATGCAATACAATGGTGGTATGGGAGACCAGAAATTATGCCCCAAAAGTGAGGGAGACTAGTTTCTCGACAAAAAAACTGGCTGGAGGAGAAAGAAATATGGTCTCCAAGGAGAAAGCTGGTCTCCAAGAAGAAAAGGTGGTCTCCCACCCTTGTACCACCTTCCTAACAATGAAACTAGGGTCCATTCCAAAAATGAACCCTAACCGATGCAAAATGAGGGTTCGGGATCCAAAACGCGCAGCCGGGGGCCCCGAAAACCGGCTGTTAAGCACCAAAAGTGGCGCGCGACCCCAAAGGTGGTCTCCTGGGCCACAGTGTCCCTCTAAGGAGAGGAAACAAGGTGTATACCAAAAACCGGAGCAAACGGAGGTAGTTAAGCGGTCCTGAACCGAGGCACACGGCCGACGGCTCCGAAAAACTAGAAACTGGTCTCCAAACCGGAAAAATGGCCTATGACCATGAAACATAACCTACGGCCACTGAGAGATGGTCTACAAGACCTCTCCCTCCCTTCGGGAAGAGAAAATGGAGAAAACAGGACCTGGTGCGCAAATCGAGGCAAAGCACAAAAGAGCCCCGAAGTCTGGAGGCAAGGCTCTCAGCCGAGACTCCGAAACCTCATAACGAGCACAACATGCGTCATCACCGAGCACTCAATCGATGACGTCTGAGTCTTAAGGTCGGTCAAAAATAGGATGTCTACAAAAGGTGATAGCTTTTGCATCTTGACAATTGAAACCACGTGAAAAGAACTACTCAACTCATTACAATTTAAACCACTATGGTACAATTTGTGAAGTCTACACCGACTACAAAAGTTTGAAATACTTCTTCACCCAAAAAAAGTTAAACATGCGTCAAAGAAGGTGGTTGGAACTAATTAAAGACTATGACCTATAGATTCAGTATCATCCAGGCAAGGCCAATACCATAGCCGATGCTCTTAGTAGAAACTCAACGGGAAAATTGGCATGTTTACTTACCATACAAAAAGAATTGTTGAAAGACTTGAAAAGATCCGAGACAGAAATGGTGTCCCATGAACAAGGCGAAGTGTTAGTCGCAATTTCGGCACGACCGACAATTATTAAAGATATCAAGCAAAGGAAAATGGGAGATGAATTTGTCAAGAAAGTGTTTGATGAGATAGATTCAAATCCAAGACCGAGGTTCGCTATTGAAAATCGAGTCTCGAAATTTCAAGGAAGATTATGTGTTCCTAATGTAGCCGATCTTAAAGGAAGAATCATGGAAGAAGCTCATAAGTCCAAGTTCACAATGCATTTGGGCAACACTAGAATGTATCAAGGCATGAGGCAAACTTATTGGTGGCCTAACATGAAGAGAGCAATTGCTAAATTTGTGTCATGATGCCTTCAATGCCTACAAGTTAATGTTGAACATCAAAGACCGACAAGATTGCTTCAGCCTCTCCCTATTCCAGAATGGAAATAGGAGCACATAACCATGGATTTCATTGTTGGACTACCTCGTACACCTAGAGGTATGGATTCTATTTTGGTTATTGTGGATAGGTTAACTAAGTGAACACATTTTCTACTTGTGAAAACCTTTTATAATATGGATAAGCTTGCTACCACTTATATCAGTGAGATTATTCATTTGCATAGAATTTCGATATCTATTGTTTCTTATAGGGATCCTAAGTTTGTGTCCAGATTTTGAAAATGTCTTCAAAAAGCAATGGGAACAGAGTCGAGATTTAGTACCACCTATCACCCGCAAATTGATAGACAGTCTGCAAGAACCGTTCAAACCTTGGAAGATATGCTTCAAATGTGTGCTTTAGATTTTCAAGGTAGTTGGGAAACCTACTTACCGTTGGCAAAATTTGTATATAGCAATAGGTTCCACACTAGCATTGGTATAGCACCATAGGAAGCTTTGTATGGTACAAAATGTAGGTCTCCAGTTTGTTGGACAGGATATAATTTTACTTGGACCTGAAATTGTGCAAATAATGACTGAATAGATTAAGATCATTCAGCAAAGGCTCAAAATCGCACAAAGCTGATAGAAGAATTATGCAGATCAGAGAAGAAGGGCTTCAGAGTATGATATTGGTGATCATGTGTTCATTATGGTAACTTCAATGACAGCTCAATCAAGATTTGGGAAGAAAGGCAGGTTATCACCTTGGTGTATTGGGTCATTTCAGATTTTGGAAAGACTTGGTCCAGTTGCATACCGAATAACTTTACTACCTGGAATAGAGCAAATGCAAATGTGTTTCATGTATCTTTGTTAAGGGGTTATCTTCGGGATCTGTTTCACATTATTAATTATGATGATATGGAATATGAAGAAAGACCGATGTAAATTATCAACGGACATGTGAAACAAGTGAGGAATAGAGAAATTTCAATGATTAAGATAGAGTGGAAGGAACATTATAGCAAAGAAGCCACATGGAAGAAAGAAGATGAAATGAGGCAATGGTATCCCAAACGATTTCCGATACAAGGTAATGTAAGTTTGGAGGACCAAACTTCTTAAAGGGGTAAGACTGTGATAACCTCTTGAGATTTGAAAGTTAATTATGTGTTTGATGTGTAATTTGTGTATATCTATTCATTTGGTGAATTATCTATTAGGAATTCTGTTCTGAATTTGATGAGTTGAATTAGGTTATCGTAATTTTTAAAGCCTTTTGAGAAATTTGATTAAAAATTTATTAAGTTTAGAAAAATTATGTTTTGTTTAATTAAGCTTCAGTCCTAATTAATTAGCCTAATATTAGATTAAGAGCCTCAGCTAATCTAACCCATATATATATATATATATATCTATATAGTAAGACAAAAGGGTTTTTGAAAATGTATAAAATGTATCAGAGATACATTTGATTATAATGGTCTGGATCAATCCTAAGTATATATTAATGGTTTAGATACATTTAGTTCCCGCCTAAACGTCCATCTCTCTCTCTCTCTCATATCTGCCCACGCCTATAAGTTTCATTACCAAACACGTTCTCTTTAACTCTTCAACTCCCTCTTTACACGTACTCTCTCACGTTCTCTCTCATCACCCATAATGTTCTTCAAGGTGTTGTAGTACAGAGAAAGAGATAGGTGTTGTGTTCTAGCCTAATGTCAACCAATAGAGAAAGAGTAGATGTCGCCACTGCTTATTATCATTACTACTGTTGATCAACATTAGTCTACTACCACCATTGAAGGGGAAGATAAGAAAACAGCAAAAACCCACCTCTCCTTGCAACGACCACTGCTATTGCGACACCGACGACCACCGAGAACGTCTTCCGTCCCTCACCGGAGACCCAAACCCGAAACCCTATTCCTGTCCTCCTCCCTCTTTCCTAGCCATAGCCTCAATTCCTTCATTTCTCGCTCCCTCATCCCCCATCATCACTCCAGCCCTCTCCTCTTCGCAACAGTGCTCGTTGAAAAACACCCACCATCTTTGCCACTGACACTTTTGCTACCGACGCTGCTCATCCTTCCTTTCGAACTGGCAAGGTAAGAGTGTTTGTTTTCAAGTCATTGTTTACAGTTCTAGAAAGAGAGAGATAGACAAAGAGATAGAGTTCTAGAGAGACAGAGAGAGGATATAGGATGTTGTGTATACAAATACAAACCAAAATCAAAATCTCCAATTTTTTTTCACTCTAAGAAAAGCAATTGACGAAAATGACTAAAGCAAAGAACAACACCTTTGATTCTATTAGGGAAATGGGTCGTTGATCGCAAGCTTCACATTATTGGTAACCTCTATATATATATATATATATATATATCTGTGTAGTTTGGGTTTTGGGTTTGATTATGATTTTGATTTGATTGTTTTCGTTTCAAGTTTTTTTTGAAGGAGGTTGTGGTTAAGTAGCATAGCGGGTTCAATCGCCTACAATTGGTCCCAACCCAACCTGAAAACCAGGGTTAAGATCATTTACGCTAGGTACGATTTTGGATAACCCATTTAGAAATCTGAGAAAATATAGAGGGAAAAGGAAAATAAAAGTGAAAAGTTTCTGTTTTTGTTTGGGATTTGTTAAAACATTAATTCGATCAATTTAGGGTTTTATAAAAGGGCCTAGCAGATTTTGTGAAATTTCTGTTTTTGTGCTTTTGGTGTTGATGATGATCTTCTAAGGCTCCTTCAATGGGAGCACATAAATACCGACTTTTTTTGGAGGTTTTTTGAGGTTTTTCTTGGTAAATTTTGGACCTAAAATTCAGAGTCTAGGAATTTTCTCTCAAGAGTTTGGGAAATTTCTTGAGGTTTTTCTTGAGGTTTTTCAATGGTAGTTGAGGCTATTAAGTGGAGATTGTTTTTTAGTTTCTAGGAAAGTTGTTGAATTCATGGTAAAGTTCGGAAGATGGGTAGTAAAGATTGAATGGGTATGAGGTAATTTCTTTTCATATTTTATTTTTTAAGATTCCTTAATTTTATGTTAATTTTGGGGTCGGGTTTTGGAGTTCTATAGTTTTTTTTAGTGTATGACAATATAATGTTTGTTTTCTTAT
The DNA here is from genome assembly GCF_055761805.1 of Camellia sinensis. NCBI lineage: Eukaryota > Viridiplantae > Streptophyta > Magnoliopsida > Ericales > Theaceae > Camellia > Camellia sinensis. The sequence continues at coordinate 113,550,183 of NC_138969.1, read as the reverse complement.
GTAGTTATAATTTGATTGGCAGTAGTAGCACTAACTGGTGTGTCCAAGTCTTACGGCCTCGTCAAATGGGTCGTCTTTGTGTTGTGACATTCACTCCCGTCATTTCATGACGTATTGGGCTCTGTCAAAGGGGCGCAACTATAGACATCCCATTTTTGACCGCCCATAAGACTTGGGTGCTTTATTCTAAGCACTCAATGATGAAAGTTACATTGTGTAAATGGTTTGAAATCACAATGAAGGAATCCGGTTTTGAGCTCTAAACAATCCCAACCTTCCAGGCCCACACTGTTTTTACCTTAGAAATCTATTTTTGAGCATTGTGCCAATCTACATTAATTTGAATTGAGAAACAGGGGAACCACATTAGCACTCGACCATGCCTCATTTGGGCCCAACCGTGTCAATTAGGGCCCAGTCGTGCCTTTTGGGCGATAACCACTGTTCTGGGTGGAAATCCGCCAGCTATTTATTTTTGAAGATATTTGTGACCTATTTACCTCAAATTCTATAAATACGAGCTCATGCCTCTATTTTAAGGGTTAGAAAAATTTCAAAGAGCTTAAAACACCTTTGGGAGCTCCTTCTTCCTTAGCAAGTCATCTTTGTGTTATTATATCATCTTTGAGCTATATCTGTACACTATACACACCCTTAGAGCTTAAGCTTGGAGCCCTGGTTGAGACTTTAAAACCATAATTCACACTTGAGAGTGCCTTAGGATCAAGTTTGGTTTACAACAAAAACTTTCTCTCTTCGAGAGGAATAAGCTTGCCACCTTCTTCCTTGCTTTCATTTCAATCCTTTTCAATCTTTTTCTCGTGTTTTCATACTGCTTTGGATCAATTCCAAGTGCTCAAACTTGGGGTTAAAGAGCTAACAAAGGTGGAGGGGCTTATCACCCTTTCTTGAACCTTATCCCCTAGCTTATACCCTTCGTTTTCCCACTCTTTTCTTTGGTTTACATACTGATTTTTAGAGTTTTAAAGGGGTGAAAAATATGGTTTAGAAGTGCCAAAAGTGGAGGGGTTAGCCACCCCTCCTTAGTTTTGCTTACTAGCTTTGTATCTCCTTGTTTTTGGCTATATTTTGTGCTCTCTTAAACATGATTTTGGGTACTATTTTTTTTTACATTTTAGGGGCTGTTTAATTCATTTAAATAGTTTATTCTTTAAAAATTATACTTTTTATGTTGTAAGTCCTGATGGCTTCGGTTGTTTAGGCCATAGACATCGAGTCATTTGAGTGGATAGTTTTCATTACCTAGTTTTCATGTAAAGAGTCCCACTTTTGTAATAATCAACTTTACATAATCATCTATGCAACCTCATTCCATTCTTTCTTTTTTTCGGATCAAAGAGTTGTATTTAATAAAAGGTTGTCGTTCAAGCATAAGAAAGAGATCTTACATGCTTAATGGTTTAATCTCTTCGGAGGTTCATTACCAAGGCATCATATCTCTTATGCAAAGCAAAACATTTTGTTTGTCATTCCTCTTTATCACCAGTGTATTTGCTTCTAAGGGGCTAGCTTTCTAGTTAGGGCCTTGGAAATCACAAAGGAAGGTCTCATTATAGCTTGTTCTCAAGTTTGGGTTTAGAATCCTTATAGCTCATTATGGGTTGGGCTATGTCATTAGCGCTCTTTTGAGTTTGGCTAGTCTTTATCGCTCATCTTGGGTTTGATTTGGAATCCATTATCGGTTGCAAACGAGTCTGATTCCTCCTTTGTAATTTCCCTCAAAGAAAAGGGCATGAAAGGCTCATTTGTCAGGTTAAGTCGATACTTGTTCATCATTATTACTTTTACACTTAGTGGATGTAACACTCACTTTCAGACAAAATGATTAATCAATGGAATGGTAAGTTGAAAAAGGATAATAAAATCGACTTAAAATTGATCAAACCATTGAAAAAGAAGATTAATAAAATTTTTTGGATTTGGTCGGACATTATATTGAATCCATCGCTTCTAGAGTCATCACATACTAATTTGTGATGTTTGATGATTGTTGAGGTGTGTCTACCTCTCTCCTTGCACTAACTTCATGATATGAGGGAGGGGTCGTGTGTCTCTCATTGCATTCATTAATTTTCTATCTTATCGTGTTCGAAACCATCAAGCAGTCAACTTGTGCCTATTGATTGTTTGGAAACCAAACCCGCCCTTCTCTTGAGTATCTTTATGATAGTGAAGAGCTTTGTCTGCACTGTTTTTACCTTAGAGCACATAAGCATTTTTTTGCAACAAAATAAGGCACCAACGGATTTGTTTAGGCCCGGCCGGGTCTGATTGAGGGCAGACCAAGCTCCAATGTGTGGTATATAGTGTAGTTTTGGAAAATACAGAGCAGTGGCTGAGGGTGAACGTAGGGCAGTTTCCCAACAATGCGGACAAAGCAGTTTCTAAAGAACATTATGCGCAATCATTGGTTTATTTCTTGGATTATTGGAATATTATTGTTGTAATAAATTAGATAGTCCTTCATTCATTATTTATTCAAATTTGTAATAAGTAGTTAATTGAGACACTTAGACATTCGAACCCTCTTGTGCGAGGGAAAAATTGTAATAATGTGTGTATGTCTTCTAACTTCCATTTCTTTCTCGTTTTTATTTATCCCCTTAGTGTGGTTGTATAGCATCATGTTTTAATTAGCATTTTCCATGACTTGCATCCATTCAGTTTGCATGCATACGGGCTCGGCTCATCACACTAACCAATATCAATTTCAAATTCTTTACTCGAATATGTGATTTATCACATGCCTTGAATTGACTTACATGTCATGCTAGTAGTCAAGCGTATTATTTGCATATTATACGTGTTGCATTAGCCATTTGCATCATCAGGATCATGCATTTTTTCTAACTATTTTATTCCTTTTGGCTTGCCTCGATTGAGTACTGGGTGAGTATTTTCACTTTAGTATATTGCATGTATGTGATTGTTTTCATGTCAAGCATGTTTATCATGAGGCTAAATGCTTAATTAATATACCTCTTTGAAATGCATGTGGATGAAGGATTTCCGCCTAAGTTGGGATGATTTGAATAAATGTACATAAGAGATCACTTTTTCAAGTGGTACATATTCAAAATAATTTTCAAACAAACATGAAAACAAATGGTTCCAACTTTTGTGAATTACTCTATATTTCTTTGACATCGCATAGTAACAATAGCATAATAATTAGAACAAGAGCATATAATGTAAATAAGAATCACATCATGATTGGTTGAGGCAAATCCTTGATCTGGTGAGTTGGGTGCTTAGTTTATGACATTCCCCTCTCATACCTAAGTTTCCAAGCTGAGACACTATGGTGATGATGGACTAATGGCCTTTGGTTTCCTAAATTTCCCAAAAATACTTAGGTGGCGACTCCGAAATCTGGCATTGCAGTTCATTTTTGGCATCTTTGATTCAAACTTTATTTTCTAATAGGTTTGCCGCATTTGCACTCTTATGGGTTTATCCATTTCACATTGTACTTGTGAAATCATATTCAAAACCACAAGAGTTCGAACTGTAGGGCTATCGTATTCAAGGAGACTAAACCCCTCTGAGGAGCATGAAAAGCAAGCTACAGTTTCTGGCGACTCTGCTGGGGAAATTTAAAGAACTTGACTTGAAGTTCGTGATGTGAAATTTTATCTACACTTATATGTTTTTTGCATTGCATTTGCATTGTTACTTTAAGTAACTATGTTTTCCATCTACTATTCCTGGTCGGTTTGCCGGAGGCTTTCCAAAAGGCTAATCGTCATGGCTTTGCCGGGTTAGAAACACAACACTTGGATCTGGATTGCCGCTGTACCGCTTGATCCACCTTTCACTTCTCGGTGTTCGGTGTGAGAGGTATATTAGGTAATCCTGTTGAGGTACTCTTTTGACCATTTGGCCTAGCTGTGTATAGCAAAGCCTTAGTGATCGTTCCAAATTAAGACAAGATGCCACCCATACATAGGATGCTGTGAAACTCTTTGTTTGAAGTAGCGCAACCTAGATCATGTCAAAAATATAAGACAAGGTAACCCTACCCCCTTATAGGGATGTTTTGGTTCTCTTTTACCTGGTATGTGCTTTTATAGTGAAACTGTGCAGGAACGCACCGTATCAGTGGTACATAAGTTGATATCAGTTTTGGGGGTAGAATTCGGTGGGTAACACAATGTTTCAGTTGTGTTATTTGTTGTGAATTGGGCCAGAGTGCTGTCCGATTTTGATTGCATTTTCTTTTCTTTCTTTTGCTAGGCAGTTTACAATCATAGCTTCAGACAGACTCGGTATCCCCAAGTTGTGTGGACTCAATCTGGAAGACTTTGCAAAACTCAGGACCTTGTTGGTGGTCAACCAGTGTTAGTCTGTCTTCCACCCGTTGCATGATGAAAAAGGAACGGGCAGTTATCATCACCAGCACATATCACTCAACAATCACCTCTTTGTTCACACCCACTCAATTCACCAACATCTAATTCCCCCAGGCCCATAATGCCGCAGAGTGCAGAAGAGGTTGCCCCCATGATGGCAGCTTTCTAGAGAACTATGGATAGCTTGAACCAATGGATAGCCACTCAGGACAAAACTATCGCTAACATGTAACGCCTATCTGGGGCATCAGCATCTATTATGGGTCCAATCCCAGCTACCCAGCTAAATCCAGACCCTCCTCCACCAATTGAAAATCCCCAGGTCTGCGATCTTTCAGAAATGTTTGTACAGGCTCCAGCTTACAGCCCTGCCTCATGGGGAACTCCTTTCCTTTGACAACAACGATATTGATCCAGCCATGATCAAAATTTCAAGGCTAGATGAAGCGCTTAAAAAATCCCAAGGCTTTAATTCCATTCTTGATATTGAAGGCAGCTATATCGAAGCCTCGGTTAGATTGCCGGAGAAATTCAAAATGCCTCATATTGATAGATTTGATGGGAGTGAGGATCGGATTGTTCATGTTTGCCTGCTTTCGGATGTTGTGCTACCAATGGGTCTGCCTTGAGCTTAGAAATTGTCCTTGTTTGGCATAACTTTGTTCGACGTGGTGGCTATTTGGTATGTCAAGCTGGAATATTCTACTAAACGGAATTAGGAGGAGCTGGTTGAGGGGTTTGTTAACCAATATTCTTATAACACTCAGATAGAGGTAACCATCAGTGAGCTAGAAGCAACTACCTAAAACCCTAAAGAATCCTTCATCGACTTTGTTGCCTGATGGAGGGGAAAGGCAGCCAGGATGACAAACAGACCCTCAGAAAGGGAGCAAGTCCAGTTGGTGGTCCAGAATCTTGAGTCGGATATGCTACAAAGGATGATAGTAGCACCAATTTCCACGTATGCCCAAAACCAAAGAACCTTTACCCCCCTCCACATGAGCCCAACCCGTGCTCTGAAGTCATCAATGGAAAAGGGACACCTCAAACCCCTCGACCCTCGACCTCTCCCTGGCCCACTCCCACCAAGATAAGATCCCACCCAGTACTACATTTTCCATCAGCAGCACAGTCATCCCACCGATCATTGCTGCCACCTACGTCATGAGATCCAGGATAAAATTATTGCTCCACCCTCAGCTTTACCCACAAAACCCAATGTAACCACCAACCCACTTCCAGCCCACAACCAAGTCCCTCAGCCTTGAAACATTAACGTAATCCATACACTACCGCCTACCTATAACCCCAATGCATATAGTACCCCATCCCATCTACCTAAACCAGAGGTGGTTATTCCAGAAAGCACAGACATGTGCATGATGAACATAACACCCACAGCCCAACCAGGGCCTGTGGTAGTGGAGATGGAGGAGAAGAAGAATGCACCAGAGAAAGGGTTTCCTGACACCTAAGTGATAGAGAAGGGATCCTTAATCACCGAAGAGTATGACCCTAGCTTGTATTTTGTGGCTGCTGATCAGCCAAAGCATGTAGTCGCACGGCCAGACTCTCTCAGTATTAACACCATCAGGGAAGATGAGCTAGAGCAAAATCAGAATGTTTGGCCTGTGCAAGGCCTTAATGACTTGGCAGCATTAGAAGAGGACCTGGCAAAACTGGAGGAAGATCTGGAGAACCTTTACTTCTTTGAAGCAGAGGATATGGGTAGTGTACAGATTAGGTAGTGGGACTCGAGCCAACCCTAAACCAGTAATGGGTGGTTAAGTAAAGTGGAATCAGATACGGAGGAGCAGGCAAAGGAGGTTGTGAACTGAGAGGAAGTCGGTGATAACAGTAATATTGAGGTCGTGCCCATAACTGAGGCCATGCCTATAACTGACAAAGAACGAGAGTAGGAACAATTCCAACGCAAAAGAATAGAGGAAATCCAGAGGAAGATAGCCCTAAATTAGGGAAAGGAAAAAAGAAATAAGGGATCGAGATAGCAGTGGACAGTGTCCAAATCATGGAGAAGCCCGTGTGCAAGTCTGGTGTTAAGGAAAAGATGCGAAAGAAACTTAGATAGTATCGGGCTGAAGAGATTGCATTAGCTACAAAGGAGGAGTGGTATGTTAGTAAAGAGAGTGATGTGAACATGATCCAGGTAGAGCCCGATAATGGCCTGGTCATGGCAGAGAGAGAGTGGTGGAAAGACAATGATCTGAGCCATGCGTATACCGATGAGATCAACCACATGACCTGAAGTAGTCGATATTTCAAACCCTCGGCTTTAGATTAGCCATAATATTCCTGGAGAGAGGTTTAGAAATCAAATGAGAAAGACGCTAAAGAAGACCTAGTCTTGAAATAGCTCAAGAAAATTCAGCCAGACATCAATTTGGGGGCTACTAATGGCTTTCCGATAGCACAGGCAGGTGCTGCTAGAGGTAATGTATAGAACGAAGCTTCCTATCGACACCACCATTGACCAACTGGTGTCATTGGTTACATCAGGGGATGTTAGTCCAGTGCTATCTTTTACGGAGAAAGAGTTGCCACCTGAGGGTGCTAATCACAATTGATCTTTGTATGCGACCTTGGGAAGCCAGAAGAAGTGGATTCTGGTAGTGCTAGTAGATATCGGCTCACAATTAATGTATGTCTAGCAAGGACTGCCTACGCCATAGGTTTGAGGCTAGCTGACGTCACGCCCATAACTCAAGCTATTCGAGCCTATGACAACACCAGTCGAGAAGTTATGTAGACTTTTAAAAGTTAAATATTAATCGGCCCGTCTGAACATGAGGTTGAAATGCATGTTATGGATGTCCCAGTAACTTTCAATCAACTCTTGGGAAGGCCTTGGCTGCTCCAGATGAAGGCAGTGTCATCAACGGTTTACCAGCTGGTGAAATATCCATTTAAAGGTAGGATTGCTATTGTCTACAGTAATTCTGCAATCCATCCTCCCCAGAGAACTACCACGCCTCTATTAGAAATAATACATGGGAAAGAGGACGTGTTCCTTTCCGACTTCTCCTTAGCAGAGGCCTGGCTGGTCCAAACTATCATGGTGAAAGATGATCGGAACTATGTGAGCACCAAGCCCATTTACATGATGAACAAACAAAGGCATATTCCCGAATCAAGATTGGGTAGAAGTGACAAGCAAGGAGGTACTGTCACCAGAGAGATGAGTTATAACACCCATGCTTTTGGGCATGGTATAATCCTACTCTTGAAGATTGAAAGAGAAAAAGGATGAGTTGAGAGGGAGACTGAAAGAGAAAAAGGATGAACTAATCCACAAGCCAATTCAGGGAACCCTAAATGGACGCTTTGTTCGCCAAGGGGAAGATTTCCCTCTCTGTGGATTCCCAGATCCATGGGTTGACCGGGAAACAAAGACAAAGTACCTGAGATTTGAGATTTTCTTCGAGCATCATTTATCAAAAGATGAGGATGAGTAGATTAACCTGAGTATTAGCACAGCGCAAGGTAGGACTGCAAGCTTACGCACTGGTTGATCTACTAATGGATTGTAACACTGGGGTTGAGTCCCTTAACTTGGGGGATAGTGTTACTATCTCTATGATCGGGGATAAACCAACTTCAAATTATTCCGGTCTTGTCATGGATGCGTTTAAGGCTCTACGCCTGGTCTGGCAATTTGGGAAAGGTACCGTTGGCAATTTTGAACCAGATAATGAGTTTGAATCTAATTTCACTGAGTCTGTGTAGTGGGGTTAAGATTTGAGTTTGTCTGAGTCTGAGTTTGGTACTTCCAAGGTTGGTAACCCAAATGCCAAAGTCCTGTCGAGGTCTTCTTTTAGTTTTTCTTTTGAGTCAGCTGTAATGGAGGACCTGGACTTTTTGAATGAGAATGTTGTAGATTGTATTTACTTCTCTTTGTCTTTGGTTTGTTGCACTGATCTTGATTTTCAAATTTTTGACTTAAATAAAGAGGAAGAAATTCCTCAGGCTTTGAAAAATTTGGTTAACCGAGAAGAGGAGAGGTGTGCTAAGCCCCGGATAGACGAAATCACTGCATTTAACGTGCACACTGAGGAGGATCCCGGCTTAGTCCAGATCGGGTCCACGTTGTCTTTAGAGGAATGCGAGCATTTATCGCTTTGTTAAAAGAACTCAAAGATGTTTTCCCATGGTCCAATGAAGACATGCCTGGAATCGATCTTGAGATTTTACAGCATCGGATCCCTCTTGACCCTGAGGCCCGACTAGTTAAGCAGAAACTATACAGAGTCCATCTAGATTGGGCGTTCAAAATTAAGGAGGATGTCACCAAATAGATTGATGAGGGCTTCTTGATGGTGTCTAAGTACCCAACTTGCCTAGCTAATATCGTTCTAGTTCCCAAAAAGAATGACTGATTCAGAGTCTACGTCGACTTTCGAGATTGAACAGAGCTAGCCCAAAAGATGACTTTGCATTGCCACACATCGATGAACTGGTAGATTTCACCGCAGGCCATGTCGTGCTTTCTTTCATGGATGGGTTCTCCAGGTATAATCAGATTCTGATGGCACCGAAGGACAAAGAGAAGACTACTTTCACTACGTTGTGGGGTGCCTACTGCTACCGAGTTATGCCTTTTGGTTTGAAAAATGTTGGGGCTACATATCAGAGGGATGCGGCCAGAATCTTGCACGACATGATCCATAAAGAGGTTGAGGTGTATGTGGACAACATGATTGTCAAGGCTAAAGAGCGAGAAGGCCACTACACCGCACTAGAAAAATTCTTTGAGCGGACCAGGAACTGCAAACTGAGGTTAAATCCGTAGAAATGCACTTTTGGGATGACTGCAAGAAAAATGTTGGGGTTTCTAATTATGTAAGGGGGAATCGAAGTAGATTTGTCCAAAATCAAGGCCATCTTAGAAATGCCACCAACGAGGACTGAAAATGAGGTACGCAGCTTTCTGGGTAAAGTGTAATTCATAAGACGGTTTATCTCAAAATTAACCTTGACTTGTGAACCACTCTTCGGTGTCTTCAAGAAAGGGAAGAAGTTCTAGTGGGATGATCGATGTCGGTTTGCCTTTGAGTAGGTCAAGTGATACTTGCAGAATCCACCGGTATTGTCACCACCAGAGTCGGGGAAGTCACTAATCTTGTACCTTTCAGTAACGAATTCCACCATAGGGTGTATGTTGGCGCAAGAATCAGAAGCTAAGGTGGAAAAGGCCATATACTATCCGAGCAAGAAGATGCTGGAGTACGAGACCCGCTACACTCATCACGAGAAAGCTTGTTTAGCTTTGGTATACGCAATGAGGAAGTCAAGGCACTACCTGTTTGCCCACTCTGTAATTCTGTTTTCGAGATTAGATCCCATCAAATATCTTTTCAAAAACCAGTGCGTGCTTTGGGGTAGGCTAGCTCGTTGGTTGCTAGTTCTCTCCGAATTTGATCTGAAATATGTCACGCGCAAATCAGTCAAAGGGAGAGCCATAGCAGAATTCTTGGCAGATCACTCAGTAGAAGGAGATGAGGCAGTAAAGTTTCTATTCCCAGATAAAGACATTCTGTAAATAGAAGAGTAAACATGGCCAATGTAATTTGACGGAGCATCTAATCCATATATGGTTATGGGATAGATGTGTTGCTAATAGCACCCGATGATTCCCACATACCCCTAGCTTTCAAACTTCGATTCAGAGTGTCTAACAACAAAGTAGAATATAAGGTGTGTATCGCTGGATTGGAAGTTACCCTAGAACTAGGGGCAATAAGGTTGGATGTCGTCGGAGACTCGAATTTGGTTGTTTCTCAAGCCAACGAGGATTGGAAGGTTAAAGAAGAAAACATGAAGGCTTATCATCAGGCCTTGGATATTCTAATTTCGAGGTTTGAAAAGTTGATGTTTACACATCTGCTAAGAGAGAACAATTGGTTCACTAATGCATTAGCAACTCTATCTTCCATGGTAGACATCACTCTTGGAGTCAAAATACGTCCGATCATGATTGAACAGAAGTACACGCTTGCCTATGAAACCATCGCCGCAATATATGAGGTTCAAGACAAAAACCCCTGGTATTACGACATTTGGAATTTTTTGGAGAAGGATATGTATCCACTAGGGGCAAATGGTAAGGAAAAATGGGAAATACAGTGTTTGGCCATCTAATTCATCATTTGAGGGAAACAATCTGTATAAAAGAGGTCATCTGGGAAGGCACAAGCTCTGTGTTGAAGAAGAAGAATTGAAGCGTCTCATGGAGGCCACTCATGGAGGGAAATGTGGAGCGCACATGAATGGTGTGATGCTGGCTTGGAAAATCCTCAGGCAAGGCTATTATTGGCCAACTATGGAGGAAGATTATATCAACTTTGTTCGGAGATGCCACAAATATCAAATTCATGCTCATAGCATGAACATCCTATCGTCAAAACTTTACAACATGACTTTGCCATGGCCTTTTTCAATTTGGGGAATCAATGTCATTGGGCCAATCTCACCAAACGGTTCAAGTGGACATGAGTACATTCTAGTGGCAATTGACTATTTTACCAAATGGGTAGAAGCTGAATCTTATTATGTGTTGAAGACGTCACATATGGCCAAGTTCATCATGAACAACATCATTTATAGGTACGGGGTGCCAAATGAAATTATCTTCAACAATGGCTCTATAACATGACTTTTCATAAGTCATTGCAGACCGCCCGGAACTCCACTCCGCGCGTGAGGGCGCGAATTGTAGTTTTAGCTACTACAGTTCGGACTCATGTCCCGGTTCTGAATCTAATCTCACAAAGTGCAACGTAAGACTGTAAATCACCAAAGAGTCCAAATCTGGCAAATCATTTTGGAAAATCAATTTTAATCAAAAAGTGCCAAACATGGACTGCTTTGCCAGATTTCAGAGTCGCCACCTAAATATTTTGTTTTCAGGAAATTTAGAAAACCCTGACTCGTGCCTAAGGCCACATGTCCGTCATCACCAAAGTTGCTTCGGCTCGGGAACTTGGGTACAAGAGGGGAAGGTCTTGCAATGAGCACCCCCGCTCGCCCGATCAAAGATCGGCCTTTACTAACATGATATGTTGTTTTTGAAAACACATGTGTTCTTATTCCGGTTTATTAATATAATTTACTATGTGATGCACACAGCATACAAGTATAGACTAAATTGCTCAAGTTGGAACAAAATATCTCATGTTCGTTTGTTTGAAAAATAGTTTGAAGTTGCTCCTCGCAAATAGGCTAAGACGCGGATTTGCCACCCTCAAGTGGGTTTAGGAAAACATAATTTTGCCACTTCAAGTTGGCTTAAAACTCGCATTTGATGGATTGTTCCAATTTAAGCAATCCAACCTTCACCCACACGCATTCATGCAGTTAATTAATTAAGCAGTTAGCCTCACGGCCAGCATGCTATCACGGCAACACTTACACGCATGGAAGGATGCTAAAGCGTAAGCACTCACAGTGTACTCCGAGCCAAAAAAGAAGCTAGTTAAAAATCAATGCATGACCCAAGCTATGTCAAGAATGCCCAATGCAACACATGTAAAATGCAACTAAGATAGGCTCGGCTATTCTAAAATGTCATGTGAATGCAACTTGATAACATGTATTCAAATTAGAATTGAAATACTATGCAGTTTGAATGATGCGCCAAGCCCGGTGCATGCAAGACAGATGAATGGATGCACACATGCAAGCATAAGGATGCTAATTGAAAATGACCCTAAACTAACTATCGAAAGCGGTTAAGTAAAAGGGAGAAAGAAATAGGTGTTGGAAGACATGCATCACACACACGCACGCTTATTACAACAGTTGTGCCCTCTCGACGGAGGGTCCGAATAATAAGCTAGCTAAACTAATTATTACAAAACAAAGCTAATTAACTAATGAGTTAACTAATTAGTTATTACAACACAAATTGAATAGTTAAGTACAAAACTAAAGCATAAGCTAGCTAAGCAAAGCAGCTAAGTAAAGCAGTAAAAGAGGTCCTCAGGGCGAGAAGTGCATGCATGCTCGATCGCCACGTTCGGAAATCCATTACGATGCCCCAACTTGCCTCTGTTTGCATTTGATCTCAAAACACTGCACAAAGCTCCAGATAGCTTCTACTCCACCATGGCAACCTTCAGGGAGGCTGCCGACCACTTATTGGTGGTGTAGACCACCTGCCGACCACTTATATTTGCTGCAGACCAGAAAAAAGTGGTCGGCCAGCCACTTTTATTGTTCTGTCGACCAGAAAATTCTGCACACTTCCAGTTTGCTGCAACAGAGAACAAGAAAGGGCATGGCAATGTATTTGCAAGATATGTCTGCACAACCATCCTCCTTATCATTTCATGATCTCAAGGGAGTGCGGTTCTTGACTCTCAGGCCACCAATTGAGCATCGCAATGCACGATGGCCGAGAAGACAAGATTGCACAAATCAATGTAAATGAATGCACAAATAACACATAAGGGCCTTAACCTCTATCATGCATGATCAAGAGGGTCGGGGACCGAGAAATGAGGCACGTTTCATCACTTAAAGTATGAAACGTCCCTCGTTTCTCGTGTTTGGACTAACATCGTATCCAAACACAATACAATGCAACATGATCAACCTATCAATGCTAATGGCATGCAAACAATGTTAATGCAACATGAGCATGCAAACACAATGCAATGCAACATGATCAACTTATCTATGCTAATGGCATGCGAGCAATGCTAATGCAACATAATCAACCTAGCAATGCTAATGCCATGCAAACAATGTTAATGCAACATGAGCATGCAAACAACAATGAAATGTAACAACATGCAAACAACATGCGAACGCAATGCAATGCAACAACATGCAAACAACATGCTATATGGACTTAAACCGAATATGGACAGACCTCAATCATGCCCAAAACAGTGGCCAATATGCTATGAAACGATGGTATGAAAGGCAAGATGGTGATGCTCATGCAATGGCTCATCAACTAAGCACAAGAACACAACTCTTAAAAGTGCTCAAGGAGTGACAAATGTGGAACTGTGACAACACTAAATGCTCTGAAATCATGTAAGAGACGATGCCAAATCATGCAAAGAACACAAGTATTGCATTCTAGGGTCCTGAAGCATTAAGGCTAGTAAAGGGTGTTACACAAAAAACATGCAAAGCATGGTACAAATGACTGAACCAACCATGGACAGAGCTCAAATAGGTCAAAACAAAGAGCAAAACAAGCTAAAATGGGAGCTCAAAAGTCTATGCATGCATGCATGCATACATGCTAGGGCACAAACAAGGCAATAATGCATGACCCTTAGAGGCACTCAACGGGTGAAAGAAATGGGAACATTGCAGTGACGTATGCTCTGAAATAACATGTAAAATGATGCCAAATCATGCACATGACATAAATGAAGCAGGCTATGGTGCTCAAAACTCAAGGCAAGCAAGCTCAATTTGCACTACAGCTATGCAATACAAGAACCATATGGCCAAGACAACCCAAAACAATCCTAATGCATGTCAAATCAAGGCTAAAAAATGCACGGAGGGTAGCCAAAACAAGCTGGCATGAAGAACCAAAACAACAAGCATGTAAGGCCAACAAGGAGGATTACACTACACCTACCAAAACCAAGCATAAGATGACTTAACCAACAAAAATCAGAGTTGTATCATGGCAAAATAGGACCAAATACACACTGAAATGGTGGCCCAAAAGGCTAGGCAAGATGGCATGCACAATGGCTCATACTTAAGGCATAAAGAACCAACCCTCCAAAGCATTGAAAGATGTGAGTGTATGGCCACACTACATGCACTGAAATCACATATCAAATGATGCCAAATCATGTGAACATCCCAAGTAATGCATGCTAGTTGCTTGGAAACTCAAAACTAGTGAGCTAGAATGCACTATGGCTATACAAAGCAAGGCATCCATGACCAAAACAACATAAATCAGATCTTAAGCAAGGTAAAACATGGCCAAAAGCTTCTTTGACTAGAGCCAAAAACATGCTAGAATGATGGCTCAATGCATGATGCACGTTAGGCTAGTGAATGGAAATGCACCACAAGTGCAAGGAGCATGCAAGAGGCTATCAAACCAAACCAAAACAGAGCTAAGGCATGGCAAAACAACACCAAAAGCATGCTAGAAAGACATGCTCAAACATGAGCCATACAAGGCAAGCAACCAAGACACAAAAGGGGGGGACCACCCCCACCTATTTAAAGCCTCAAAACACACTTTTTACCACTGAAATTCCTTTGGAATTTAGTGGTAGAAAGGTCATGCAAAGGCTAAAGCAAAAGCCTAAAGGGATCGCTCAAAAGCCCAGCAAATAAGGCATGCAAGGGAGTAGATCACCCCCAACACCAACAAAGCCTTATACAAACATTTCTAGCTCTTAAAATTAGAACTTTCTGCAGTAGAAAGTTAAGCCAAAAACAACATGCAAATAGGACCAAATGAGCAATGAACACAACGCTTAAAAGAGGGCTAATGACTCACCCTTGTAGAACCACTTCAAGGAAGCAACTTCAGCAACTTTCTAAGCTAAAAACCAACCGTCGAGTTCAAACAAGACCCTTAGGTAGCTCAGCAACAAGAGTGGTGTTTCACTATGTGTTTGTGTGAAAAAGTATGAAGAAACTACACTTTTGAGCACAAATATGAAGCAAATGAGCAATACAGAGATAGAAGTGTATGTATATTTCCCTAAGCAATTTTCTGAACCTGGAGAAGGAAGAGAGGGCCTCCCTTTTATAGAAGACCAAGCCTCAAGCTTGTTGAACAAGCTTGAAGCTAGATGCAATAATGGAGGATGGTTTCTGTGCTCACCAGCAATCACAACTGGCACCAAAATATCTGCAGGAAACTGCAAGAAAACTGCTGAACACTTGAAGTGGTCAGCCAACTACTTGCACTGGTCGGCCGACTAGCACAAGTGGTCAGCAAGGAGACCAAGTGGTTGGCAAGGGGGGAGAGGTCGTCTGCCCCAAGAAAGCAAAGTGGTGGCATGGCTGCCGACCACTTTTCGTGGTCCAAAGGCCTCCAAGACCAGTTGGCCACCCAGAAAACTTGCTGGCAGGGAAGAAAAGTGGTTTTCAGGGAGAGAAATTGGTCTCCAACCCTTATTCCACCCTCCAAGCAAGGAAAACAAGTTTTGTGCCAAAAACAAACCAAAACGGATGAAAGACGAAAGTCCGCGGGACAAGGCACGCTGCCGGAAGCCTCGAAAACTAGTCTATGAGCACAGAAAGTGGTTTACCCGAGGGAAAGTGGTCTACAACCACAAAAAGTGGTCTATGAGACCTCTGTGTCCCTCTAGACCAAGGCAACAAGGCATGGTCTGAAAACCAGTCCAAAAAGCGAACGTTAAGCGATCCCGAGACAAGGCACGCGACCGAAGGCTCTAGAAATCAGAAATTAGCCTCCAAGAGGGAAAAGTGGTCTATGACTACAAAAGGTGGTCTACAGACCTCTCTCTCCCTCCAGGAAAGGTCAACAAGGCATGGTCTACAAACCAAGCCAAAACACAAAGAGTTCAAAAGCCCGGAGGCAAGGCACTCAACCGAAAACTCCGAAAACTCGAAATGAGCACAAACATGCACAATCATCGAGCGCTCAAACGATGATGTCTGAGTCTTCAGGTTGGTCAAAAATGGGGTGTCTACAGTCATCAACTTACAGACCACAGACCAACAAAGCTGTTGAGGCCGCTAACAAGGATGTCAAGAACATCCTGCGAAAGATGGTTAAGACTTTCAAGGATTGGCTGAATAAATTGCCTTTTGCACTCTGGGCTACATAATGTCAATTCAAACATCTACAGGGAGAACCCCTTATTCTCTAGTGTATGGGATGGAAGTTGTTCAGCCAATTGAGATTGAAGTATTGTCATTACGAATTATGGCTACCTGTCAAATAGTGGAGGCGGATTGACAGTAGAGCAGGTTCGAAGCATTGATGTTATTTGACAAGAGGAGGTTGAGGGCACTATATCACATCCAAGGGTATCAACACAGAATTGCTAGGGCCTTCAACAAGAAAGTCAAGTCTCGAAATCTTAATAAAGGAGATATGGTGCTTAACGACAACTAAGCCACCATCTATGACCCTGGGGGCAAGTTCAAACCTAATTGGACTAGTCCTTACATCATTAAATCAATCTGGTCAGGAGGAGTGATTATTATTATAAATTTAGATGGCTTGGAGTTCTCGCAGCTGATCAACATGGAGAAGTTGAAGAAATACTATCCCTGAGAGGCTCACTAGGTTGAAAACCCGAAAGGGCGACCTAGACAAAAGTTAGAGCATGAAAAATTAGAAATAAAGAAAAATTGAGCTCGCAAGGTTGAAAACCCAAAAAGGTGGCTTTGGCAAAAGTTAGAGCACAAAAGGGGAGAGTTAATACTTAAGGGAACCCTGACTGAACTACATAAGGCTTGATTCCCATCTCTGGGATACGTTGGCAACTTCATCCTGAAGTTCGGCCATAACCGTCTCCAACTCAACCGTCCTGCCTATTTGTGTGATTGGTCCATCTTTTTCAATCTTCTGTTGGCTTGGTCGTGTTACCTCCATATGGCAAAAAGGTTAGTTACAAGATAAAGTGGTGATGGTGAATATAGTTCTGCATAGTTACGACCTTCTGATTTAGGGATGTGCATCTTAAAGGTTGATTCTGTGTGTGTTAGGCAGTGATCATTTTCGAAAATTGTTTTGAAAAGTTTTAATAACTTGATTTTTCTCAAAATTTTACCTTTTCAACACAAACCATTTTAGACCAAAAAGGAAAATTTCCAGTGCTTGCAACTTTAATTCCATTGATTTCAACACAAGTACATTCTCTAACTCTCTCGTTAAACCAAAGTTGCTTTTATATCATAAAAACTTTAAAAGAAAAAGCCAAGCAATAAATTAGGGGCATAGACAAGTCAGGTCATCCTGTGTCTTCGGCTTGCACTTGTGGAGGTTTCTGCCGCCAAGGTTGACCTAACCTGTGCCTCATCTTCAAGCCAAGCCAAGCCAAGCCAAGCACTCACCAGAAACGGCATAACTGAAGCTAGGGGCAGGGAGCAGAAGTTCTCTCACCCTCCAAGCAATGAGGTACCAAGGCAAGTGTGAACCATAAATGGGAAATGGAGGCAGGTATTCCACCCCGTCCTTCGGACAGGTCTGATCATGTCTAAACTAGCGTCTGAACAAGAATGGAAAATAGAACACGCAGTGTGTGAGGCCAATCAACTGTATACCCGGTTGTCGGGACATATTGTAGCCCATCTTAGTCAAATTGAGCCAGGGGCAATGCCAGGTAATGTCATTCGCAGATCTGCCACGCATCCAGTCACACCACAATCCCTCTAAGGGGAAGTCCACTAGTCACTAGCAAAAGAAGTAGGCACTGGTAGAATATGCAGGACAAGGATCCACGACTTTTATCTTATCCATCAACCACACCTTGGAAAGGACGAAAAATAAGAGAGATTAAAGAATAGAGAGATGTGTGTTGAGGGAAAAGTAAGACTAGGGCATTGAGATAAAGATCGAGAGTGAGTGCCAAGTGATGTGAGTATCATAAATAAGAAGGGTAGGAAACAATATTTGGAGAAGTAGTGGACTCCCTACAAACTGAGTGGTCTCCCACCTGTGGAAAGCATCTAAACCCATCAAAGTCTCAGCCAGTGCCAAACCAATGCAACTCTTACCCTCCTTCGGGCATTGGGCCACTTCGTTCAACCTAATGTTAGCTCCACCATAACTAGGGGCAAGAAGGAAATGCATGAGTAAGCATAAGCAGAGGGCATGTTAACGATAACCTTGCCAAAAAAGGTCACCCCTGTCTCCAATATCAGAAAACCGATGAATCAGTCTAGGTATATCCAGCTCCCCATCATGAGCCAGAAACCGAACCTCGTGCAAAGTAAGCCCACACATCCATTCCAAAGCCTTTGCATGGCCAAAGCAAGGCTGGGGCACAATTTCCTCACCACACCGAGATTCCATCAAAGCTTGAAGTTCTTCAAGTGTAAGGCACATTTCTTGGGCCCCGAAGCAAAATACGTGTGTAACCGGGTTCCAACATCGAACAGCGACATGGAGGAATGAAAAACAAAGCGAAGTATGACTCAATGAAAATAGAGCATTTATGCTAAAACCACGAAAATTCACCTTTTCCGAGCCATCCAAAGTGGCTATCCAGTCTTGGAGCCAATTGTTGAGTAAAATCTCCATCTTGAGAGCAAAATATCAAGAACTTGCTATTCTGCTAGAAAAGCAGCATGGGAACACCTTTTATAGAGTTTGAGAAGAGGCAGTGCCTGACAGTTGGATCACACCCACTGACATCCTTTTTGGACCCAACCATATCTATTTGGAGCCGACTAGGTCTAAATATCTCCCTAAGGCAGAGCAGTTATAGAAGGGGGCTAGCTCTTGCCATAGTTCACTGTGGCTGTTTGTTGAGTTTTACCTTGTTTGCATCAAGTGTTATTAGTCTTTTTATGTTGTTTTCGTTTCTTTTTTTTTTTTGTTATCGAGTTATATTTTGCATTTTTCCTGGTTGTAGGTTATTATACAATTCAAGAATAAATTCAAAGCGAACATTATTGTGAAGTATTGTTATGCAAGGGTTACGTTGTTCATCACATATTAGGCAAGGGAAACCATCCAAAATCTTTCTTTTCATAAATTGGTGGGTCCAACCATGATCATTGTTTTACAAGAACAAAAGCAAAAGAAAAGTCTTCAAAAACAAGACATAGGTCTATTTGAAGTTATATAGTTCCTAACTACAAAGAAAAAGAGGGAAAGGGAAACAAATCAGCCCATCCTGGCCCTCTTCGCCGTCAGCTGTGGGGGAGGTACGACGCTGTCATCGCTAGCATTCCTGGACTGGATGTCGACATCATCCCCCTTATCCTCAGGGGTCGTGTACTCATCAAAAGTAGCCTCAGAAGAATGCGAGCTCTGTCTCATTCTGCCTCTCCCACAATCAACCCATCATCTACCTCTCACTGGGGCTCGTCTCCCTTTCGTTCTCCCAGTTGGAGGAGGTCTTACAGGTGTAGTTGGTGCCGGCTCAAGATGAAAAGAGTACAGATATCAGAATAAATTCAACAAGATTATAGGCAAGATTGTAACAACTGTAGACACAGTATACCTTAATCCCATAAGCAACCAGAGTAGTCTGTTTCATCCACACCATGAGAAGCATTAGGTCAACTCTCCGAAGGAGGTCATCAACATACCCCACAAGCACTTGCCAAAGAGAGAAAACTTGAGAATGTGGAACAAAGTGGTAAAGCATAGGGGCAAAAATGTAGAGGAAGTGTGTACCTGCTCGACGCTAAGAGCAACCACCAAGTTGCGGCCCCTCTTCTCAATGTGTTCAAGAGGGGTCTGCTCAATCACTCCCTCTGGTCGCATGTATACAACCTCGGTCGATATCGCAGGAAGCCTAGGAATGGGAGCTACAGCAGCAACATCTCTAGCAGCGGTGGTAGCAACCTTAGGGAGTGCACGAACCACACCCCTGGTGAGAGAAGCCATCACCTGAGTCTGTAAGAAGGCAATGAAGTTGTTGGCCCCGTGGTACCGGTTACCGTCCTCTCCCTGCAAAAGGTGATTAATCAGGGGCCCATCTTAGAGATCATTAGCGATCCTCAAAACTGTAGGAGGGGGATGTGGAACATGAAGATTGGCTTGGCCCTGCATCTGGCGAATGAATCACTCTCTCAAATGATATGCCTTGCCAAAAGGACCCTCGAACAAAATCTACATGGTAGAAGCCTCCCGTGCAGCAACATAGGTCGCCCTTGATGCTTGAAGAATGCTCATCCAAGATGCCAGTCGATCTACAATAAAATGTCCGAGGTCAAGAGTTGAACAATATGAAAGTAGTAAATACGGTAAAAAAAGGAGATCAGTATGAGGATGTGTTACCCTCTCTGTGGTGACCGTATCGAAGAAGAAGCGACAGTAGGGGAAGTCATGATCACGCATCGTCAGCGCTCAAATCGAGAGTGGTAGTACCGAGAGCGGGGTGCAGACAAATCAATCGGCCACACTGGGACTGGGGCAAGGGAAGTGAAGTAATTGTAAACCCACAGCTACAAAAGGAAAACATGTTGAGAAACCAAGTAAACAAATGAAGTAGTTATAAACAAAAATTGCAAAGCAGAAAGAATGGTTTGTAGTAAAACAGAAAGCGAAGTGTAAACGTATACCTCCCAGACTCTCTAGTATCCACCAAGTGAGTCTGCCTTTCGGCAGGATATCGAGCTCATGTAGTAGTAGAGGGTGGCCAGGCTGGCACCACCCCAATCATACTCCTTCACCTGCGAGAGGTGCACCAGTGCTCCTAGAAATTAAAGTCCTACGGTATTCTCCCTGTTCGCAAATAGGGTAGTACTGAGGAGATACATGAGGAAACCAAGAGTGTATTAAGCAATCTCCTTCGCAATAGCTAGCTGGAGGCCGGAGAAGTGGTCCAAGAACTAGCTGTAATGTACCATCCCATGGCTGGTAGTGTCCGGGGATCGCCTCAAAAAGGTGAAGCTGTGTGGCTTTTCATTGTGCGATGCCAGGATCGAATGGGATCGGGCCTCCAACCCCTACCTGCAAGCTTGTGAGCATCGAAAAGTCGGCCCTCATTTATATAAGTCATAAGCAGAATGGCCCGAGGCTGGCAGCGTCAACTAATGTGTAGACCTCTAGGGGGAGCCTCTCGTACCAATGTCGGGGGTCAGAAACAGTCCCCTAGCTGCCTATCCTCTTGACTATCAGCTGTGGCGTGGGGAATGTTGTCAGTATTCGCATTAAAGGACAATAGAGGATTTGCTTACGATATTCAAAATGTGTTCCAAAAACAAAGAAAAATGGTTTCTTACCGTGGAGGCATCAGCAGGCAAGTGCTCCGCGGGCTCTCGCAGCATGACATCCTCATCAATACCTAGGATGAGGTTGTCAAATCTCAAAATACCACCAGGGGTGAAGGCATATTTGCGTGGCTGGTAGGTGGCTACATCAAAAGGCCTATTGGCAGGAGGAAGTAACTCAGGCTCAAGTACAGGAGGGAGAACACCCTCGGCATCCATGTCCTGAGCACGGATGGCTCCAATAGCCACGGTAGGGTCTAGAATGGGAACCTCATCACTAGCCATATGGGAAAATCAGAAATGCATGAAGAAAAATAGGTGGGTAAGTGAGATTGAGTGGAAAATCTAAAAAATCCAAACCCTAGGAGAGAGAAAGTAAGGAGAGAATAGGAAAATCAAAGGGGCAAATGGAAAAGCTTGGGCAAACATGTGAGAAACCAAGAAAAATAAAGGAAAATGCAAAAACTCAACCAAAACAAATTCTAATCGGTTCAAAATGTAGAGGGATAGAAGGGTTTTCAAGGAAAAATTCGCAAGGGTTGATTGGTATTGTGAAAAGAGAGGAAATCTAGAGATATGAGGAGTCTAGGGAGAGAGTCTTCAACCTTGGGTGTGTGCAAAATAAGGGTTGGGTTGTGTTTTAAAGGCAACTGTTTGTGGTTTTGCCGTATTGTCCCGCTACCGCTATCGCAACCCGGCCGGCCCTATTGGAGCACGGCCGTGCTTCATTTGGGCCCGACCGGTCCCAAGTGCAACATAGTTTGTTTGTTTTGTGTATTTCAGCACTGACTAGTCTTCTTTCAACTTTTGGGTAGGCCGGAGTAGGAAAGAGAATAGAAAAAGAAAGAGAGCAGCAAAGAGAACAGAAAAAAGAAAGAGAGCAGCAAAGGGAACAGAGAAAAAAAAAAGAAAAGAAAGAGAACGAAAAAAAAAAAGCAAATAAAAAAAAGGGAAGGAAATATGAAAGGAAAAAAAGAATGTTTTGTTTTCATCGTAATTTGTTTTGGATTTCAATTGTTACGGAATCATAATTCAAATTGTATTCAGTTCTTTATATCATTTTTTTGAGGTATATTAATTTCAAATTAGGCCCACTTTCACGAGAAAATTGGCATAATTGATTTCTTTTTTTAATAAGGGCATCATTTTAATTTCATTTTGATTTGTCTAAACTCATGAGAAAATCATTGTACCTTGAATTGGGTTATCTCTGTAAGCTTCATTCTCCGAAGCGTTTTCAGAGGCAGGTTCACGGGATGGGATAAACTCGTTGCATCGAGTTTCAAAAATTTGTTTGCTCTTTCATTGATTTGATTTCCTCCTTTCATGTGAGACATGTTAGGTTATGATTTTCCTCGGTTGAAAACATCAGGTGCACTTGGTGCTCACACCCTCTTTCCTCCTTTCGCATAAGATGCGTTAGGAGTTGTTTTACTTGGTTAAAAAATCAGGTGCGCTTGGTGTTCACACCATCTTTCCTCTTTTCGCATGAGATGCATTAGGTTGTTGATTGCCCTTAGTTAAAAACATCAGGTGTGCATGCTGTTCACACCATCTTTCCTTCTTTCGCTTGAGATGTGTTAGGTTGTTGACTTCCCTCGGTTAAAAACATTAGCTCCGCCTATTGTTCACACCATCTTTTCTCCTTTCACATGAAAGTGTTATGTTGTTGATTTCCCTCAGTTAAAAAGATCAGGTGCGCCTATTGTTCAGACCATGTTTCCTCCTTTCATGTGAGACGTGCTCGGAGTTGACTAACTTAGTTAAAAACATCAGGTGCGCCCGGTGTTCACACCATCTTTCCTCATTTCGCGTGAGACGTGCTTGGAGTTGACTCACTCGGTTAAAAACATCAGGTGTGCTTGGCGTTCACACCATCTTTCCTCCTTTCGCGTGAGATGTGCTCAGAGTTGATTCACTCGACTAAAAAACATCAGGTGCTCTTATTGTTCACACTATATTTCCTCCTTTTGCGTGAGACGTGCTAGGTAGTTGTTTTACTCGGTTAAAAAACATCAAGTGCTCCTATTGTTCATGCTATCTTTACCTCATTTTGCATGAGCCACGTTAGATTGTTGATTTCTCCTGGTTAAACGTGTTTGTCAATGGCACCATCTTGTTAATTTCTTATTCACTTCTGTACGAGGCACAGTCAGGTTTGTTTTGGGACTTTTCATTTGTGTTTTTACTTGGTTATTGTTTATCGCATCGTTTTGCATGCTCATAGTCTTTTTCAAAAGTAACCGGCATCGCGCGATGTGTGAGTCCAACTTCCAAATGCATCGTATTTTATATGTCATTTTGTATCCTACACCTGAACTACACCAGTTTGATTCCTTGCGAAGAGATACACAGGCAACCCTCGGGTTCAACCAATCGTATTTGCATTTGTTTGCCAAAGTCTTATGGCCTCGTCAAATGGGTCCTCTTTGGGCTTTGACATTCACTTCCATCATTTAATGATGTACTGAGCTCTGTCAAAGAGAGGCAACTGTAGACACCCCATTTTTGATCACCCACAAGACTTGGGCCCTGAGCACTCGATGATGAAAGTTACATTGTGTAAATGGTTTGAATTCTCAATGAAGGATTTCGATTTTGAGCTCTAAACAATCCCAACCTTCCATGCCCACATTGTTTTTACCTTAGAAATCTATTTTTGAGCACTGTGCCAACCTACATTGAACCTGAATTGAGAAATAGGAGAACCACATTGGGGCTTAATAGTGTCCATTATGGCAGGCCATGCCTTTTGGGCGATAAACACTATTTTGGGTGGGAATCCACTAGCTGTCTATTTTTTAATATATTTGTGACCTATTTACCTCAAATTCTATAAATACGAGCTCATGCCTCTATTTTGAGTGTTAGGAAAATTTCAAAGAGCTTAAAACACCTTTGAAAGCTCCTTTTTCCTTTGCAAGTCATCTTTGTGTTATTATATCATCTTTAAGCTATATCTATACACTATACACACCCTTAGAGCTTAAGCTTGGAGCCTTGGTTGAGACTTTAAAACCATAATCTACACTTAAGAGTGCCTCAGGATGAAGTTCGGTTTACAACAAAAGCTTTCTCTCTTCAAGAGGTATAAGCTTGCCACTTTCTTCCTTGCTTTCATTTCTAACTTTTTCTTGTGTTTTCATACTGTTTTGGATCAATTCCAAGTGCTGAAACTTGGGGTTAAGGAGCTACAAAAGGTGAAGGGGCTCATCACCCTTTCTTGAACCTTATCCTCTAGCTTATACACTTTGTTTTCCTACTCTTTTCTTCAGTTTTTTAGACACCCCATTATTGACGGCCCTTACGACTAGGACGTCCTCGCATGTGCACCTGATGATGAGTTTACATGTTCGCCAAGTGCTCGAAGTTCTCAGCAGATTGCCCTAACTTTGAGCCTTTCAAACCTTGCACCCTTGTTGCCTCATTTTTGGACCAAGCCTTGGTTCTTCAAGCCTGCAGCTTTTGGTGGCCAGCCGGCCACTTTTAGAGGCTACCGGCCATCACTTTTGCGCTGCCGGCCACCAACGTATTTTGTAGATATTTTATGCCAGTTGTTTGCACATATTTATGCATCTATCCTTACGTGTACGATTGGATCTCCTTGAGCGAATTTCATGTTTTCTATATATAGGAGGCTCCTCTCTCATGTTTTAAGGTTATAAAATTCTAAAGAAAAAAATTTTCCTCCCTTTCCACAACTCTCTCTCTCTCTCTCTCTCTCTCTCTCTCTGTAGCAAATTTCTACACTTTAGCCTACAATTCTACAACCTTTGCCTATACACCCTTAAGAAAATCTTCTCATCTTTCAGCTGAGGTATTCTTAAGGTTGGTTTGTGCTCTAGAGGGTGTGTTTACTTGGCTTTGTTGCTTGGAATTGCTTCTTTTCTTCAAGAGGTATAAGGCTTTACCTATTTGCTTGTTTTCTCTACTTTTTTTTCCTACTATTTTTCCATTGTTTTAGGTTGTCAAGACTCTATGGTTTTTTGGGTTGAAGCTTGGGTTTAAGGCCATTAAAGGTTAGGGTGTGGTTCATTATTCTTTGCACCTTGTTTTGGAGGCCTTTGCCCTTGTGTTTCCCACCCCTTAACTATCTTTTTCCAAGCTTTCAAACACTGATTTTCAGAGCTTTTTTAGTGGCCAAAATCATGTTTTGAAGTCCACATTTGGATGGGTTAGCCTCCCCTCCTTGTGGCTTGCTTACTAGCTTAATTGGTACTGTGTTTTAGCATGTTAATCTAGCTTTTTTTGGCTCAAGTCCAGCATGTTTTAAGACTTATTTTAACCCGTTTTAGCACCGTTTTGGGCTGTTAGTTGCATTTGAGCTTTTTTTTTGCATGCTTGCAGTGTACTAGTCCTCATAAGTTTGGTGTTCTAGGCCTTAGACACCATCTTGTTTGAGTTGATAGCATTTAGTTATGCTTTTCTCACTCATTTTCAGCACTTAATCATCTCTGCAACCTCGCTTTTTTCTTGACTTTTGTTTTGCTTTGAAAGTGGTTCAAACAACTTGTTTGTTTAAAGCATGAGATTGAGATGTCATGCTTAATGGTTTAATCCTTTAGAGGGTTCATTACCAGTGGCTTGATGTCTCTTTCATGCCTAAAACAATTTTCAGTTTGAGCCTTCTTTCCATTTAGAGGACTCGACCTCACCATTGGACTTAATGGATTAAAAAATGGTTGGTAATTTAAAATTGAGTGACTAAAATTGAGACTAAAATGGTGCAAGATAATAATTGGTTATGTTCAAATGGACGTTAATTGAGAAAATGGAAACTTGAACCATTTCATACTCATTAGAGATGAAATGATTTAAAGTTTCGAGGTCAACCACTTCCCTTGATCATTCATGAAAGGGAGGAGGTTTGTGTCTTGTTTTCCATTTATTGAACTTGCACACTTGGTTTTATTAGCCATCATCCAATGAAAATGCATCCATTGGGGGTTTGTGAACTAAACTTGCTACTCCTTTGATTTGCTCATGAAAGGAGGGGTGAGTGGTGCAAACAAGCACTTGAAATACTCTGTATACTCTCCCCATATGTGTTTGTCTTCCAACCCCATACAAGTGGTGCATCCACTTGTATTGCATGCACCGAGGCTCAGCGCATCATTCTAACTACATTGTTATCACTTATACTTCTTTGAATACATGCTTAGGCCGCATGCTATCAAAATCAATTCATATGCCATGTTAAGTAGCCGAGCCTATTTAGATTGCATATTGCATGTGTTGCATTAGTCATATCGCATAGTTAGGAATCATGCATTTTTCTAACTCATTCCTCTTTTTTCGCTTAGAGTACTAGGTGAG
This sequence comes from Camellia sinensis, assembly GCF_055761805.1. Lineage (NCBI taxonomy): Eukaryota > Viridiplantae > Streptophyta > Magnoliopsida > Ericales > Theaceae > Camellia > Camellia sinensis. Next base: position 113,523,613 of record NC_138969.1, on the reverse strand, counting down.
CCTTTACTCGCTTTAGCATATCGCATTGTGTGATTGTTTCCATATCTAGCATGCTTTCCATGAGGCTAATTGCTTGAGTGCTATAATTGCTTGAATGCCTGTGGATGAAGGCTTGTTGCTTAAATTGAAAAAATTTGGGTGATGTTTATATGCGATCACTTTTTCAAGTCGTACATATTTCGAAACAATTTTCAAAAACAAACATGACTCGAAATGTTCCAATTCATGCAAATTAGTCTATATTTGTTTGTGTCTGCATCACATAGAAATGCTAGCCTAATAACCGGAATAAGAGCATATAATGTTGATAAAAGTCATATCATGATTAGTAGAGGCCTATCTTTGATCGGGCGAGCGGGGGTGCTCAAATATATTCATGACCTTCCCCCCTCGTACCTAAGTTCCCGAGCTGAGACAATCTTGGTGATGAAGGACACGTGGCCTTTGGCACGAGTCATGGGTTTCCTAAATTTTTCCAAAATAAAAAATATTTAGGTGGGCACTCTGTATCTGGCAAAGTAGTACATTTTTGGCAATTTGATTCAAAATCGATTTTCCAAAAGATTTGTCTGATTTGGACTCTTTAGTGTTTATCAATTTCACAATGCACTTGTGAGATTAGATTCAGAACCACGAGAGTTTGAACTTTAGGGCTTATATATTTCAGACTTCTGAAAGGGGCGCGAAAAAGTTGGGCTACTATTTCTGGCGACTCTACTGGGGAACTAGAGAACTGGACTTGAAATTCATGATATGAAATTTTATCTACACTTGTATGTTTCTTTACATTGCATTTGCAATGGTACATTTAAGTCACTGTGTTTTCCATCTACTATTCCTGGACGGTTTGTCGGAGGCTTGCCTGAAAAGCTTGCCAAAAGGCTAACCGGTCACAAGCTCTGCCATGATGAGAACACAATCCTTGGACTGGACTACTGCTGTACCGTTTGATCCTCCTTTCACTTCTCAGTGTCATGTGTGAGAGGTATATTGCGTGGTCTTGCCGAGGTACCCTTTTGACCATTTGGCCTAGTGGTATATTGGCAGTCATAGAGACTGATCCAAACTAGGAAAGGATGCCTACCCGAATGGAGGATTGCGTGAAAACCGCTTTGTCTGAATAGTGAACCCAAGCTCCTAATGAAACTAGGACAGGGTAACCTTACCCCTTCATAGGGTGTTTTGGTTCTCACGCAACTGGTATGTGTACAGGAACGTGCGTATCAGTTGGAAGTTGGGTATTGGTTTTGGGGCCAAAATTTAGTGTTGAGTGCAGTCCTACAACTTTGATTACATCTGTGTTTTATTAACATCTGAGCTGGGGTGTTGTGCGGTTTCTAATTTTTTATTTCTTTTGCTTTATTTCTTTTTGATAGGTAGTATAACATCATAGCTTCGAACAGTTCAGATATCCCCCAAGCGCTCTGGACCCGTGTCAGGAGGCTTTACAGATCCTTGGATCTTGTTAAGGGACAACTTGTGTTTGCTTCGCTCCTACCGGTTACTATACGGAGAAGAGTTAGGCATAATTCACCAGTCCAGCAATCACCAGCATCTAGTCAGGCTCAATTTTCTACACCTAGACCATTACGTGATCATTCGTCCATTCCGATGGCACAATATCCCCCTGTCAATATGGAGGACCTAATCCATCATCTTCAGCAAATAGTTGAAACCATACAGCAAGACGCTACTCGTTAGGCTGAGGTCATCAATAGGTTGCAACAACAAGAATCACAGCCGACAGCGGCTTTTGCTTCTCATGCACCTCATTCGGGTATCCCAGCACCCAGAGCCATAGTCCATACTGCTAATGCCCAGGCTGGGAATCAAGGCAATTTGGTAGAACTGATCCCACCACAAGCCTCCAAAGCGCCAGTGTATCAGACCGAGGCTCCATTTGAGTTTGAAGTCGACCCGACCGTGCTTAAGGTCAACAAGTTGGAAAAGCTTTTCAAGAGGGTGCAAGATGTGAACTCTATTCCCGACATAGAAGAAAGGTATACCGACTCTACAGTGACATTGCCAGACCAGTTCAAAAATGCCACACATGCAGACACTCCATTTTTGACCGTCCTCAAGACTTGGACGTCACCGTTTGAACACTCGGTGATCATCCATGTTCGTGTTCGTTTTGAGTTCTCGGAGGTCTCGGCCACACGCCTTGCCTTAGGATCTCTCGACTTGCTTGTTTTATGTTTTGGTTTTGTACCAAACACTTGTTGTTTTGCTTCTGATGGTAGGGAATGGCTTGTCGGCCATCCCCACACCTCACCGGCCATGGCCTGAGGCCACCGGCCCTGTTTTATTGCTACCGGCCATTGGTGATGGCCGGTCGGCACTCTTTATGGTCGGCCGACCATTATTTTGGTCAATTTGTCATTTTTGGATGGCCGACCACTGTTCATCTGCTTTTGGCAGATATTTTATGCCAGCTGTGATAGCTGGCATCCACAGTGCCCCCCCTCCACACACATGTATGGAGGGATTTCCCTCTTGCTTAGCCTGTTTTGTAAGCTTTGCAAGATTGGAATTCCTATAAAGGGAGGGCTTCTCTTCTCTCCTCAAGGGTTCCAAAAAGTTCCAGAGGTCTGAGATTAGGGTTAGAGAATCCTATATCTATCTATCTCTATATCTCCCTCTCCTTTTCATTTGTGTGTGCTAAAAGGTGTTTTGTTCTTAGTTTTGCACTAAGACAAATAGTATTACACCATACCTTGGTTGCTGAGGTGCCAAAGGGTTGTTCTTGAAGTTTTTGAGCTAGTTTTGACCCAAGGAAGGTGCTGGAGCGGTCTTCTTGAAGAAAGTCTACATGGGTGAGAAACTTCCCCTTTTATTTCCCATTTTTGCACAAGCTTTTAACCTATCTTGCATCCGTTTCTAAGCTTTGTGTATAACTGAGAAAAGTTCTGTTTTTACTTGCTTTTGAACTTTGTTTAAGGTCATTTTGAGGTTTGGGATTGTCTCCACCCTCTAAGGCCTTATTTTAGGCCATACCTTTTGGCCATTGTTTTGGTCTTTGCATGGCCTCTCTACCACTGAAATTCAGAGGATTTTCAGTGGTGGAGAGGTGGTTTTGAGGTCCTAAATAGGAGAGGGTCATCCCCTCTCCTTGTTGTCTTTTATGCTTGTACAAATGGCTTGTGTTGTAGCTTGTATGCCTAGCTTGCTTTAGCTTCATTTCAGTAGGTATTTTGTGTTATTTTTCCATGATTTGCCTCTGTTTTAAGTTGGTTTAGACATTCCTTGTATGCTCCATGCACTTGTCTTGTAATCCCATGTTTGGGCCTTAACATGCATCATGTTGTAACATGTGTTTTTAGCATGATTTTGGCTTAGCTTTGTGAAGCTTTTATGCATGTTTTGGTGTTCTTGAGGTCTGACTTTGGTTGTTTGGGTCATCCATGACTTGCTTTGTATAGCAACCATACAATCTAGCTTGCAGGCTTTGAGTATTGGATTCTCTAGCATGCTCTACTTGCATCATTTCAGTGGTTTGGGATCACTTACAATGATATTTTAGTCGATATAGCATTCTCAAATACTTGCATTAATCACCTATTCCGTGCTTCGGATAGTTTGTGTTTTATGCTCCATGTTTGGACCTTTGTGTATGCTTCCGTGCTTAGACCATTTAGATGCCATCTAAATGTGTCTTTGGCCTTGTTTTGGTCTGCCTCAGGACTATTTTGAGTCCCTTTGGCCCTTTGAGGCTTGGTTGGCTTGGTCATGGCTTGAGCCCCTTGGCTAGCCTTAAGTTTCAGACCTTGTTCCATGCCTTAGTTGCATGGTTTGGTTGGTTTGGCACCATCCTTAACATGATTTCAAAGTTTATCAATGCTTGCGATATGTCCATGTTCATCCCTTTTAAGTGTACTTAAAGTTGCTTCTTTATGCTTAAGTATTGGACCATGTATGCATGCATGTTTGTATGTAAATTTGCCTTCATGTTCTTAGCATTTTGGCCACTAATTCGGGCTTATTTGAGAGCTGCCCATATTAGCTTAAGACCATCCCCACATGTTGTTGCATGCTTGCCTAGTATGTTATCACATACTTGTTGCATGTTTAGTGAATTACATGTTGTAGCATGCTAATTCAATTATCCCTCGTTGTGTACTTAATCCATGACATGTTGTTGCATGCTTAGGTTGTAATGCATTTTGCATGCATTCTCTCTTTTGGTCACTTAACATGTTGTTACATGTTTGTATGTTGTCACATACTTGCATGTTTGCATGCTTGTCCACATTTTCATGGTGCATACTTAGCTTCCATGCTTAGGTTGCATAGTATCATCGCATACATCTCTTGCCTCTTGAATCAATCATGATAGAGGTTTGAAGGGCCCCTTTGTGTATTTGTGTGCATTTCATTTGATATTGAAATTGCACAACTTGGCATCTTGGGCCATCACGCATTGAAATGCGCGATTGGTGGCCCGAGGGTTGAGAACCATGCTCCTCTAAGTCTCAAACATGCTGAGGAGGGTGGTGGTGCATAAATTGCTTTGAAAATGCATTGCCATGTCTTGTTTGTCCTCTGTTGTAGCAAACCAGTCTTCTGCAGGAAGAAATGGCCGGCCGGCAATTTTCAGTGCCGGCCGGCTATCAAAACCCAGCCAGTGGCATAATTTTTGGTCGATGACCAATTCTCCATGGGCGGTGGTGTTCTCCCTTGGTCGGTGACCTCCCACAATGCTAAGGGAGTAGTCCAGAAGCAACCTTGAGACTTGTGCAGTCCTCAGAGGTGCAGAGCAGTGTAAATAGAGGCAACATATGACATGGCGGTGGATTTTCGAGCGGGGCCGAGCGTGCTTGCATTCGTCCCTCTTCCCGAGGCTATTTTACTACTTTCAGTAATTTAATTAATTTGTTTAATTAATTAATGGTCTGTAATATTTAATTAGCTTGTTAGTTAATTAATTTGTATTATTCTTTCGGTCCCTCCGAGATAGGGCACAATTGTGTAATAAGCGTGCGTGTGTGTGATGCATGTCTTCCAACCACCATTTCTTTCTCCCTTTTACTTAACCGCTTATGATGGTTAGTTCTAGGGCACGTTTCAATTAGCATCCTTATGCTATGCATGCGTGCATCCATTCATCTGTATTGCATGCATCGGGCTCGGCGCATCATACTAACCGCGTAGTATTTCAATTCTGTAGACATCCCATTTTTGACCGACCTTAAGACTCAGACGTCACTGATTGAGCGCTTGGTGATGTTGCATAATGTGTTCGTTCAGAAGTTTCAGAGTTGCGGCCGTGAGCCCTGCCTCCGGACTTCCGAACCCTCTTTTGTACTTTGCCTCGGTTTGCGAACCAGGCTCGGTTTTCTTTGTTTCTTTTCCTGAGGGAAGGGAGAGATCCCGTAGACCATCTCTCAATGTCCGTAGGCTACATTTCGTGGCCGTAGGCCATTTTTCCCATTTCGGAGTCCGATTTCCGGTTTTTTTCGGAATCGTTGGCCGTGTGCCTCGGTTCGGGACCGCCTAACCATCTCCGTTTGTTCTGATTTTTGGCATACTTCCTATTTTCTCCCTTTTGAGGGACACTGGGGTCTGAGAAACCCACTTCGTGGCCGAATGCCACTTTCGGTGCTTAACAGCCCATTTTCGGGACCTCGAACTGCGCGTTTTGGTCCCCGAACATTCGTTTTGCAATGGTTTTCGTTCATTTTTGGCAGGTACCTCTGTTTTATCACCGGGGAGGTCACTGAAGGGTGGGAGGCCAGTAATTGTTGCAGCAACCAGTTATACATCCTCCGACGCCCTCCGACGCCCGTTTTTCACACTTCCGGGCTAATGTTGAACACCTTGGGGTCACATTCTTGAACTTTGAACCACATATTTGTGATGTACACACTTGGGAGGATCCTAAAAGTTGGTGGCCGGCCAGTAATTCCACCTGACCCTTTTGAACCCCTCCTTCCGGGCTAATGGTGAACACCCTGGGCCCACTTTCTTGAACTTTGAACCACATATTTGTGATGCACACACTTGGGAGGATCCTAAAAGTTGGTGGCCCGCCAGTAATTCCACCTGACCCTTTTGAACCCCTCCTTTCGGGCTAATGTTGAACACCCTTGAGCCACTTTCTTGGACTTTTAACCACAGGGTTGTATTGTACACACATGGGAGGACACCATCATGTGGTGGCCGGCCACTAAATCAGCTTGACCCTTTTGACCCCTAGCCGGCCGGCTAGGGGGTGTGGCCGGCCGGCCACCTGTAACCAAAATAACTGGCCGGCCGAGATCGCCACACTGTTCACTTTACAGCTGTATAGCTTTATCCCCCAGAAAATATCAATATCCGGGGGATATTTTGTGGTGGAAAGTTGGCCTCCTTTTCCCCCACCTTTACACCCCCTTTTTGGCCCTTATAACCAGCAGGCAACATCACATTTTGGGGTTGAAAAATTTGTTCTTCAAGCCTCAAGACACAAATCCTCCTCCATCCCTCTCATTTTCCTAAAAATCCTTAAGTCCTATACCTTATTTTCTTCATCACCACCAAGCTCTACCACCACCACTCCATTTCAGCAGCAAGAGGAAGAATTCCAGCAGCTAAAAGGCAACAAATTTGGTCCAAGAAGCAACAAAAGCTTTGGTCTTCAAGGGTGAGTGACATTTCTCCTCTTTTGACCCTTTTTCTTGATCCATTTGTAAGCCCTATATGCTTTTTGTTTCAAGCTCCGGCCCTAACTGAAATTGGCCTTCTTTTGAGGTCATTTTCACTTTTCATTAAGGACTCAACCCTGTTTGAGCCCTCCATGATGCACTTGCTTCATTGATCCTCTTATATGTCATAATCCTGCATGCTATTTTTGGCCCATGAGTAATCTGTTTCTGAGCATGATGTAATCTGTGAATGTGCTTACTTTGGGCCCTTCTTCAACATTGTTGAAGGGCCCCTCACCATTTGAAGCCTCCATGTGCCACTTGTAGTTATATCCCTTATTTGGCCCCCATTTTTGCATAAATTGGCAGCCCCCCTTGCTTCTGTTTTTGGCTTTTTCACAGAACTGAAAGTGGCCTTATTTTGGCCTATAATTCATGTTTCATTAACATTTTTTTTCTGTTTGGTGATTATTTTGTATACTTCATGTTATAGCACCTTTTGAGCCTCAATCTTGTGCCTTTTTTTTAGCATGTTTGTATATTGATTTGAGGTTTGCCATATACTGTAAACATTCATATTTTTGGTCCCTCTTCAATGTTGTAGAAGGAAATTTTTCAGTTTGGATTTTTCTTATATCACTTGCTTCATTACCCCTCTCTTGGCCCCTATTCTTGCATGCCATTTTTGCCCTACCTATGCTTGCTGTTTGGCCATGTTTATAACTGTGAAAGTGCCTTTTTTGGGACTGCCTAGCTTCTGTCTTTGCATTACATGTCCATATCGTGCATGTTTGGCATAGCTATAGGCCATTTTGGGTGCCTAAATTCGCATTTCGGGACTATTCCATGCATTTGGTGTCATTTCGCCTCATTTCGGGACTGTTTTACACCCACATTTCATTGCTGAAATTCAATTAGAATGATTGCTTTCCATTTCTATGTCATTGCATCGCATTCTATCATCGCCTCGATTTGCGTGCCCGTGTGCACGCATTTCGAGGCACTTCGTTTTCATCGGCATCCTATATGAGTGTGGCTGAGGCTCACTCATGTTGGTATAAGCCCATATCATGTTTTCATGTCATTGCATCACATTCTATCATCGCCTCGGTTTGCGTGCCCGTGTGCACGCATTTCGAGGCACTTCATTTTCATTCACCGGCCTCTTATGTGAGTGTGGCTGAGGCTCTCTCTTGTTAGTATAAGTCCATGTTGCATTCTGCATACCATTTTTGCCACATTTACATTGCATATACCATTGCCTCGGTTTGCGTGCCCGTGTGCACGCATTTCGAGGCACTTCATTTTCATCTACCGGCCTCTTATGTGAGTGTGGCTGAGGCTCTCTCATGTTAGTATAAGCCCATATCATGTTTCCATGTCATTTGCATTTCATCGCCTCGGTTTGCGTGCCCGTGTGCACGCATTTCGAGGCATCTCATTTTCACAGCATAGTGCATACTAGGTTGTATCTTAGATCACATTCTATCATTTTCTCGGTTTGCGTGCCTGTGTGCACGTATTTCGAGGCATCTCATTTTCATAGCATTGTGTATGTTAGGATTGTATCTTAGTTGCATTTCATGCATGTCGTGCATATCTTAGGAGTTAGCCCGAGCACGGGAAACGAGATACATTCCGTACTCCGAGTGACGGGATGTGTCTCAATTTCCCAGTCACCGACAATCCGGATCATCCATGATGGAGTTAGGTTTTATTGTGTTTCATGTGCATTCATCCTATATTGAATTGTGCATTTCGATTCCTCGGCCATCATGCCTCGGTATGCGTGATTGGTGGCACGAGGATCGAGGTATGTATATATTTGTGAAATACATTGCTATGCCCCTTTCCTGCTCTCTGTTGCAGCAAAATCAGGAATCAGCAATTTTTCGGGATTTGGCACGCATTTCAAGAATAACTGCTAAACAGAGGCTAATTGGGGTATCCCGGTGGATTTCCGCGCAAGACAACCCGGACATGCATCATCCATTAGAAGTGAGGCAGTCCCTGGCTTGCACGCCAGTTTTATTTATTTTCTTAGTTAATTTGTTAATTAATTAGGAATTTGAATATTATTTGGACTGTAATATTTGGGCTGTAATATTCTTTCATTCGGGACTGTATATTTATTCGGACCCTCCGAGCGGGGGCGTAACTGTAATAAGTGTGCGTGAGTGTGATGTATGTCTTCCAACCCCACGTCTTTCTCCCTTTTATTTATCCGCTTATGATGGTTAGATTAGGGCATATTTCAATTAGCATACAGTATGACAGCATGTTTGCATTCATTCATCTGTTTTTGCATGCATCGGGCTCGGCGCATCATACTAACTGCATTGTATTTTCAATTCCAAATTGAATATATGTTAGTTGTAGCATCTCATATGCCATGTTTAGAATAGCCGAGCCTGCTATAGTTGCATTTTTGCATGTGTTGCACTAGGCATTTCTGTATACTTAGGTTTCATGCATGATTTCTAATGAGTTTCTGTTTTGGCTTGGAGTACCCGGTAAGCTTTATGCTTTAGCATCCTTGCATGCGTGTGAGTGACTGCCATGAATAGCATGCTTACCATGAGGCTATATGTTTATGTGATATAACTGCCTGAATGCCTGTGGGTGAAGGTTGGGTTATTTAAATTGGAATAAATCATCAAATGTTTCAAGCCTACCTGCGAGTAGCAAACCCTCTTTCAAAAACAAACATGAAATGTTTCGTTCCAATTCAGGCGACCCGGTCTATACTTGTATGCTGTGCGCATCACATAGTAACCTAGGCTAATAACCGGATTAAGGACACACAAAGTTTTCAAATATTGATATCATGGTTAGTAGAGGCCGATCTATGATCGGGCGAGCGGGGGTGCTCACGAAGTGACCTTCCCCAATCGTACCCAAGTTCCCGAGCCGAGGCAACTTTGGTGATGACGGACACGTGACCTTTTGGCACCGAGTCAGGGTTTCCTAAATTTCCCAAAATAAAATATTTAGGTGGCGACTCTGTATCTGGCAAAGCAGTCCATGTTTGGCACTTCTTTCAAAAAAATATGTTTTCTCAAAAACGATTTGCCGGATTTGGACTCTTTGGTTCAGACTTAGAACCGTGACTACAAAGTCGAGTCCGAGCTGTAGCGAGGTCCCCCGCGGGCTTGTTACAAATTCCAATTTGAATACGTGCATCGAGTTGTTGCATTTCACATGCCATCCTTAGATTAGCCGAGCCTATTCTATTTGCATTTTGTATACGATGCATTAGCCATCTTAACATGGACTTGGATCATACATTTGATTACTAACATGTTCCTTGTTTTGGCTCGGAGTACACTATGAGTATTTATGCTTTAGCATCTTGCATGTGTGTAAGTGTTAATATGACAGCATGCTTACCATGAGGCTATGTGCTTAGTTGATTTACTGCCTGAATGCTTGTGGGTAAAGGTTGGATTACTTGAATTGGAACAATTCATTGAAATCCGTGTTTCAGCCTACTTACGAGTAGCAAACTTCAAATCATTTTCCAAACAAACGGATATGCGATGCTTTGTTCCAAATTAGGCGATCTAGTCTATACTTGTGTGTTGTTCGCATCACATAGTAAATTCTAGCTAATTAACTAGAATAAGAACACATATGCTTTCAAAACAAAATATCATGCTTAGTACAGGCCGATCTTTGGGGGTGCTCATAGCTGACCTTCCCCAATCGTACCCAAGTTCCTGAGCCGAGGCAACTTTGGTGATGACGGACACATGGCCTTAGGCAATGAGTCAGGGTTTCCTAAATTCTCCCAAAACAAAATATTTAGGTGGCGACTCTGTATCTGACAAAGCGGTCCATGTTTGGCACTTCTTTCTAAAAATCTGTTTTCCAAAACGATTTGCCGGATTGGGAATCTTTGGTGATTTATCAATCTCCCATCGCACATTGTGAGATCAGATTAAGGACCGTGACAATTTGAGTCTGAACTGTAGTGAGCCCAAATAAACAAAACGGGATTCCCTCCCGGGACGTTCGGCGACGTCTATAGCACATCAATCGGTTCGATGGCTCTGGAGACCCAATGGTTCATCTCCGGCTGTTTTCAAACATCCTGTAGCCAATGGCCCTGACCACATTGCAGAAGCTCTCACTCTTTGGCTGGACCCTGTCTGGTATAACTGCTATACAGTATGCGAAGTTGGAGGATTCTGTGAAGTAGAGTTGGAAGGAAATGGTTGAGGCCTTTATTGCGTAGTACTCCTACAATACCCAAATTGAGGTCACAACCCGTGATCTCGAAGCAACGCGCTAGGAGCTAAAGGAGGGCTTTTCAGAATTCGTGACAAGGTGGAGGGTCAAGGCTTCAATGATGACCACACGGCCTTCAGAGAAAGATCAGATAAGAATGGTAGTCCACAATCTGCAAGGGAAATTGCCACAGAAAATGATAGTCCTACCTTTGTTCACGTTCACCGAGCTCCATGAGATGGGAGTTTAGATTGAAGACGCCATGAAACAGGGCTTGATTACTAATGAGAAAGAGCAGGCCAAAAGGCCTTTTGTGCACAGTTCCAATACAACCACTAGTGGAAGCATAGCTGTGAGGCCGTCTGATGTGAGTGTTGCCCCCACCACAACCAAGAGTGCCAATCCCTTTGCCAATACAGCTCTGCAAACTTCAAACAACTAGACCCAATCCCATAGGACCTTAACCCCACTCTACGTGCCTTTATCCCAAGCCCTGATGGTGTTGATAAAAAAAGGGCACCTTAAGCCATTAGAGCCTCGCCCATTAGCGGATCCTTTCCCACCGAACTACAATTCAGCCAAGTACTGTGCATTTCACCAGCAGCACGGTCATGACACCGACCAATGCGGCAGGCTGCGTCATAAGATTCAAGACCTCATTGATAACAAGGTGATCGCACCACCCCAGAAGCCAAACGTAGTTACCAATGCTCTCCCGGCCCACAGTCAAGTTCCCCCACCACACAATTTAAATCTAATCTATACACTAGCCCTCCCCTACAACCTCAGCGTATATATTACCCCTTCCCACCAGCCCAGACAGACGTTGTTCATTCCTAAAAGCACAAATTTGTGCATGGTGGACACGTCCACACTTCAACCTAAACCCGTGGTGGTGATAGTGGTAGAAGAAGGGAAGCTGGCCTTAAAGGAGAGTACGAGTCCACTGGTTGAGTGCTCTGAGGACTTGTCAGAGGGGGTGTACAATCCAAGCTACTATATTGTGTCAATTGATCAAGCCAAATCAGAATTGGTGTTGCCAACTATGATGGAGATCAATGTGGTTAGAGAGAATGGTCCCAATCAAGGATTGGATGATTTGGAGGAACTAGAGGAGGACGTAGACAATCTGTAGTTCTATAATGAACAAGATCGAAGGGAAATATAGATTGACTGGTTCGATTTGAAGGGGTCAACGGACAACTTAGGGTGGTCGAGTGATCAACTGGACATGGAGGAAGGAACTGAAACAAAACTGGAAGAAAAGGAAGCAAGAATTGCTGCAATGGCCAGAATGGCCGATGAAAAGAGGAAATCGCCAGACAGCAATGACGTCAAGAATTTAGCATAGGAATTGGGTACTGCGAGTACGGCGGACACAAAATAGGAAGCTGCGTTGAAGCAATTTGAACAAGAGAAAATGGAAGACAACCCGAAAGTTGGAATAGCCCAACACCCTGCGGGGGATGCTTATGACGTAAGAGTGATCAGAACAGAACCTGACAATTGTTTGTCAGTTGTTAGAGGTGTATGGTGGGAGGACGATGATCTACATCTGGCCTATTCCGATGAAGACTGGGATGAGTCTCTACCAGACGGCACGAAATACGCTGAGGAGATTGATCACATAACAGGAAGTGAGCGGTATTTCAAGCCATTGCACTTAGACCAAGCTGAGGCCTTTGGGAAAGATAGACACGTTGAGAAATTGAAAGAGAAGCTGTTGGTGGAAGATGCAGTGTTAAAGCAACTGAAAAGGATCCAAGCCGACATCTGAATTTGGGGTTTGCTCATGGCCTCCTGCGTAGGCTGCATTATCAGCAATGGACAAATCCAAACTGTCCATTGACACTATCCTTGAACAGCAAGTGGGATTGGTCTTTCCAGGTGATGCCGGGCCAACACTAACCTTTTTTGACAAAGAGCTGCCACCAGACGGCTCAGCTCATAACAAACCTTTGTACATATCAATTGAGTGCAGAGAAAAATGGGTACCGGTGATGTTAGTTGACCCCAGTTCAGCTATCAGTGCCTATCCTTCCCTCACAGCTTATGCCATTGGTCGTAAACTGGCGAACTTTGTGCCCATAGCCCAAGTGATTCGGGCATATGATAATACCAACAGGGAGGTTATGGGTATAGTACAAATCAGAGTTCAGGTGGGCCCAGCTCAGCAGGATATCGAGTTTCATGTCCTGGATGTCCCAACCACCTTCAACTTACTGCTAGGGAGACCGTGGTTGCATCTAGTGAAAGTAGTCTCCTCTACCCTCCGCCAAATGTTGAAATACCTTCATGGGAAGGGAGTGGCGATTGTGTTCAAGAATTCATCCATACATCCTCTACCAGAGGAAACTACACCAGTGATCGTTCATGGCGAGGAGGATGTATTCCTTTCAAGGTTTACTCAGGCCAAGGTCCAAGTGGTGCAAAACATCTTGGCAGCTGATGAAGGCATGTATGTCAGTGCCCAATCAATCTATTTCATGAATAAGCTTCAACATGTGCCAGGAACGGGACTGGAAAGAAGTGGCCGGAAAGGCATTACAGCATTGGCCGATGTGCCACATAATCCGCATGCCATTGGCGTTGGCTATATGCCCACCAAAGAGGATTGGGTCCAGAAAAGGGAAGAGATGGAAGGCAGAGCTAGAGCCAAGCAGGCTGGGAAATGCTATGAGCTTGTTCACAGGCCAATCTAGGGAACACTGAATGGCCACTTTGTTCAGGAGGTGAAAACTTCCCATTTTGTGGCTTTCCCGAGCCCTGGATGTATTCTATGAAGCAGCGTGTTCCGGGCTTTGAAAGCTTCTTCGACCTACAGTTACAAGACAGTGATGCCAAGGAAAAGGCTGAGCCAACTGCTGAAGCTGAAAAGAGCATGGAAAGTGACTCGGACAACACCGAACTTGGAATAGGGGCAGTACTGCAGGTCTCCTTTTAGATCCTCCGGCAGACTTAGAGAGCTTGGGGGATAACCATACCATCTCCACGATCGGGGACTAACCAGGTGTGAACCCATCTACCAGCATTTTGGATGCATCTGAAGCACCATCGCTTGTTTGGCAGATGGAGGAGGGCTACCTGTCTAGTTCTGAGTCGGGTGATGAGCCAGAATCTGATTCCACAGAGTCTGTGGAGTCGGAATCAGTTCTGGTTCTTCTAAGTCTGAGTTCGATATTTTTGGGGGTGATAACCTGGATGCCAAGGTCTTGTCCAGGTCCTCTTTTTCTTTTGCTTTTGAGTCGGTTGTAACCGAAGAGCTAGATGAGCCAGATCTTATGAATGACAACGCTGCTGATTCAGAGTATTTCTCTATGCCACTTGTTTATTACATTGACCAAGATTTTCAAAATTTTAATGAAAACGAAGAGGAAGAAATTCCTCTAGTTTTGAAAAATTTGATTAGTCAAGAGGAGGAGAGGTTTGAAAAATCCCTTGTTGGTGAAATCATTCCTATTATTGTGGGTACTGAGAAGGTTCTACGTTTGGTTTAGATCGGGTCCACGTTGTCTTCAGAGGAGCGCGAGCGCTTAGTTACCTTATTAAAATATTTCAAAGAAATTTTTGCATGGTCCTACGAGGACATACCTAGAATCGATCCTGCGATTGTACAACATCGGATCCCTCTTGACCCTGAGGCCCTACCTGTCAAGCAGAAGTTGCGCAGAATACGTCCAAATTGGGCTTTGAAAATTAAGGAAGAAGATACTGAACAGATTGAGGTAGGGTTCTTGCTTGTGTCTGAGTATCCAACGTGGTTGGCCAACATTGTTCCAGTCCCAAAGAAGGATGGCAGAATTAGAGTCTGTGTCGACTTTAGGGATCTGAATAAGGCTAGTCCGAAGGGTGATTTTCCCCTTCCACATATTGAGGAGTTGGTAGACTTCACCACGGGCCATGCATTGCTCTCCTTCAAATTTTTTGGGTACAACCAAATTCTGATGGCGCCCGAGGATAGAGAGAAAACCGACTTCACTACGCCATAGGAAACCTACTGCTATAGGGTGACACCGTTTGGGTTAAAGAATGCCGGGGCTACCTATCAAAGGGCTGCAAGCACTATTCTGCATGATATGATCTAGAAAGAGGTCGAGGTGTACGTGGATGACATGATTGTCAAGTCCAAAGAAAGAGAGGGCCACTACACTGCCTTGGAGAAATACTTTCAACGGGTCAGAGAATACAGACTGAGGTTGAACCTGCAGAATTGTACTTTTGGCGTGACAGCAGGGAAAATATTGGGCTTCTTGATCACACAGAGGGGCATCGAGGTAGATCCTTGCAAAATCAAGGCCATTCTAGAAATGCCACCACCAAGGACTGAAAATGAGGTGCCAGGCTTTTTGAGTAAAGTGCAATTCATAAGGCAGTTTATTTCTAAAGTAACCTTGACTTGTGAACCACTATTTGGTCTCCTGAAGAAAGGAAAGAAATTCCAATGGGATGATCGATGTTAATTCGCTTCTGAGTAGATTAAGTAGTATCTTGGGCCAGCACCAAGCTAATGCAACTCTTGCCTTCGTTTAGATCTTGGGCCACTGCAATCAACGGGATACCTGACCCACTGAAACTAGGGACAAGAAGAAAATGAGCAAGCATACATAAGCAGAGGGCATGTTGTTGAAAACCTCGCTAGAGAAGGTCACCTCCGTCACCGATGTTCGAAAAGCGATGAATCAAACTGGGAATGTCCAGCTCTCTGTTGTGGACCAAAGATTGAGCCTCGTGTTGAGTGAGCCCACACATCCGTTCCAAAGCTTGGACATGGCCAAAACGAGGCTGAGTTGTGATTTCCTCATTGCACTAGGATTCCATTAGTGCTTGAAATTCTTCAATTGTTGGGCATATTTCTTGTCCCTCGAAGCTAAACACATGTGTAATCGGGTCCCAACATCATGCCACGATATGAAGGAACATAATACAAAGTGGAGTACGGCTCAGCAAAAAAAGTGTATTTATGTCGAAACCCCAAAAATTTACCTTTTCTGAGATTTCTAAAGTCGCAATCCAATCTGAGAGCATTTTGGCGAAAAATAGCTCAATTTGTGAAACAACTGCAGCTAAAATGAAGTTCTAGTGAAGAATTAAAAAAGATGAACCGTTTTGTAGAAGATAAGACTTTAAGTGGAAGCCAGCTATGAACAATTTACTGATTCCCACATTTCACGGCCGACAGGTGGCCGGTAGGAAACCAACATACCACATTGATGGTCAGCAAGGCCACCTTTTGTGGCCGACATATGGCCTGCAGGCTCTATCTCTGGCCGACAACCTTCTTTTCAGGTCTGCCGTCCACCTGTGTGTTGAGCAATGCTAGAAGCATGTATTTTGTCTTGATTTTTGAGTATTTCAAGGTCTTTTTTTTTAGTCTTTTTGGTTTTAGCAAGTTTGTTTATTTGTACTTGAGTTGTTTTTGCTTTGTTTATCGAGTTGTATTTGGTATTTTTTATTTCGTTTGTTGGTCGGCTCATCACCTGATTAAGAACATTATCTCAATCAAGCGTGCACTGGCCATTTCGATTCCATGTACATTTTTTGCAAATATGGTGCTTATGATGTAAAAAATAACAACACTTTTTATAAAAAAAAAAAAAAAACTACGCGGTTTTATTCCGATCATGGTTTTTACAAAAGAGGAGTACAAGTTTTAAAGCAAAATAAAACCTATCTGAAGCTATACATTTGCTAATGCTACCAAACAAAAAGAAACTAAGCAAAAAATCAAAAATCAGCGTCAGTCGCCTCAAGCCCGAGAAGCCTTGTTTGTCCTCTTCCTCGGAGGAGAGGACTCTCGAGCACTATTTCCATCAACGCCGTTGTCTGAATCAGTCTTTGACCCAGAAACAGAGCTGGCATCGTCTCCGCTCTCTGCTCCCGAAATTGCCTCGGCATCATCACCTCCGCTCTCAAAACCCGAGCCAGTATCGTCGTCTCCACTCTCGGATGACTCAAAATGCTAACTCATTGCCGCCTCAGAGTCACTGGTCTCAGCAACATCATCGTTCAAGATGGGCTCTGGAGGAATGCTCTGGCCTCGGGTGCCCCTATCTCTGCCTCTCCTTCCTGCTATTGGAGGGGGTACTACCGATGATGATGATGCTGTCGCTGCCGGAGCCATCGGTCTAGGTGGGATATGAGAGGACGGTTTTCAACATATCAGTCGCAGTCTGTGTATCAGATACAAGCATAGTGCGCATAATAAGCGGTATGCAAAAGTCGGATGCAGTATGAGTGCAATGTGGGAATGCAGTATATTAGATATAGTGTATCAGATACAGTAGACTACAATTGAAATGTTAGTGTATCAGTAGAAATTTGAGAACATGAAGTGCAAGTTGAGGAAATTATCAGGATGCCGTAGAGACCGAGCAGCGTCTCCCTCCTCTATACCATTCCCATCAAGGAGGCTATCAGCTCGAGAGCACTCCCTATGTACTCTATGGATGCCAGCAAATGCATTTGGATGATCAATGTCTGGAATGAACATGTCTGAAATAAAATACGGAATGCAAATGGAAAAGTGTAGTACATACCTGAGACGGACCCCGAACTCCGACTAGCCCGTGACCAGCCGCTGCAAGCTCAATCTTGATCTGGTAAGCCACCCCAGTATGCTACCAACATGCCAGTACTGTAGGAAGCTCTGGCCAAATGGTGCCCCGCCCTACCAGGGGAGCCACGCTAGCACAGGCCCTAGTCACCCTACGCACCTCTCTTACTGCAGGAGCCCTTGCCCCCTTGCTTCCACGAGTGCCTGTCAAAGGTGGCATGAGATGAGTTTGAATAAAGGGCGCATAGCCGCCCTCTGCTCTGAAATAATCAGCATCCAAGCCCACCATAAATTGAGTGACTGCCTCAACGGATAGGTTGTCTGCTGATCTCATAGACTTTGGCGGTGGCATCGAAACGATCAAGTCCGGCAAGCCTGTGGGCTATCGATCAAACTGCTCAATCAGGAGCCAGGCCTGACAGACAGTGCCCTCAAGTAGAATGCGGAAGTAAGAATTGGCCCAGGCCCTTGCATACTGGTCCCAAATCCCAGCCGACATCATGGCCTAAGGCTGCCACATGATCTGCAAATAGAGAGTGTACAGATTGTTAGTTGCTGTTAGTTGCTAAAGTGTGAATCAAAATAGTTGTAAAGAAAAAATGGATGTGGTTTGGGTTACGACATGAGTGGCTACTATGTCGAAATAATGGCGGAAGAATGCGAACGACTCGCGGCTCCTGTGCTGACATCTGCCATTATATCGCCTCGAGTAAGGAACTTCCAGGAGGAGCTCCTCCATGTGCTCTGTGGCAAGAACTGGGAAATAAGCATAAACCCACAGTTGCAAGGAAAGTGCAGTAATATGTGATCAACAAAGTATGAATAGATATGAAAGTGCAAAGCAGAAAGCATACAACATGAATACATATAGAAAGTGCAAAGCAGAAAGTGTACAGGATGAGAAGATGCAAAAAGTGCAACATGGAAAGCACAAGTGTTGACCAGATATAAAGCAGAAAATCTGAAGTAGGAAATGTAAAGTGCAAAGAGGGAACTGAAGTGCATACCTCCCAGGCTTGCCAGTAGCCTCCGATTAGCTCTCCCAATAATCAGGAGGTAGAGCTCACATATCTGTATAGGGTAGCAAGGCCAGCTCCGCCCCAATCATAAAAGCGCACTCGGGGAAGGTCACCAGGGCACTCAATAGATAAAAGCCGACGGTGTTCCACCTGTTCGAAAACAAGGTGGTACCGAGGACAAACATCAGAAAGCCCCTAGCGTACTGCTCCATCTAATCTAATGTCTCAGGCTCGCTCCCCCTGAACTGCTCAACGAACCAGCTATATCTGACCAAAGCTGTCGGATACAAGGACGTGCTCTCAGTAGCTCGATCTAGGCAGCCTTCCACTCCCCCATAGCAGTGTCGAAAGGGATTAAATCACCCCCAACTCCTAAGCCGGTAATCATTATGAAGTCGTAGGGAGTCATCGTCATCTCCCCAGTAGTGGAGAAGTGGAAGGAGTTGGTGGTGTCGCACCATCTCTCCACAAGTGCTCCCAGAAGAGGACGACTCACGATGATCCGTGTCAGGCCAGAGCAAAAGAAGCCGAAGCCAGTCTCGTCCACAATGTCACAAACCCTGACAGGGAGCTCATCGTACCAGTCTGTCGCAATCATAGCTCCGTACCCTCTGAAGCTATGAGACTCCCCCTGTAGCAAAGAATAGATGAATCAGGTAAGAAAATGATGAAAGTACAATCACATGAAAGGAAGTGCAAGAAATGCAGTAGAAAATGATGAAAGTACAGTCAGATGAAAGGCAGTGCAAGAAATGCAGGTTAAAGGCAGGAATGCATGAAAATAGAGTTCATACCTCTGTGGTGCTCTCTGAAAGTGGGAACCCGACTCCCTCAGTAAGAGGTCCTCCAATACACCGAGAACGAAGTCGCTAAAGCACCTAATGCCACCGGCTGGCAAGATATGTGTGCGAGGATGATACCTCGCTGGATCGAAAGGTCGTACCCTCAATGGTAACGGCTCCGGTTCAAGCTCAGGATGAAACTCCACCTCGAGGTCGGCCTCAATACCATGAGCTACGTCACCAGCCTCGGCAATGACCGGCTCCTCTGCCTCAGAAACATGTGGGAATACAGAGGGAAGCTCTGGAGGAGCCCCGTCATGTGGTATATCATCTGCCATCTGGAAAATGGGTTAAAAGTGGGTGAAAGGTGAAGAAAAATGGAGAAAATAGTGTAAACTTGCAAAAACTCAACCCTAGGAGAGAGAAAATGGGAGAAAAGCCAAAGCCCGGGAAAGTTCATGAAACCCGAGAGAAACTCAAGGGAAACAAGCCTAGAAGGTTGAAAATGAGGAAAAAGTATCGAAACCAAAATCCAATCGGTTGAAAGTGGAGAGACTCAAGAGGGTGTAGCGAAGAAAATATGCGTGGGGCGTTGGAAAATACGTAAAAAGATCAGATCTAGAGAGGGAAACTGTCTAAAGAGAGAGAGGGAAGGATTTTGGACCTAGAGAAGTGAGAAAATGAGAAGTCAAGGTCTATAGTTAGAGACCCAAGGGTGAAAAGACTGAAAGACCCCCCAACTGCCATCGGTGGCCGGCAAGACCTCTTGATGGCCGGTAGATGGCCGGCAGCATCCCCCTACGGCCGGCAGGTGGCCGGTGGCCTTTCTCTGAGTCCTAATGCTGTTTTGTGTCTTTGTTTCCCAAGAAGTGCAACGAATGTTCATTGTCTGGTTCAGATTGTTTCAAGGGAAGCTCAAAATTGTGTTTTCGTACATGATGTTCATCACTTGTCAACATGAACGAGGTGTATCCTTTTTCAGCATGTTGCCACATCTCCAAGAGGTAAATCGGAGGTTTCCATCAAGTATCATTTTATTCGTTTTGGTCAAATGCTACACATACGTCATATGTCATTTATCAATTTTGCATAGAACATGCTGTTAATTCTTGCATGGAACATGCTGTCGATCATGCATAGATTATGTTTTTATTTCCTGTATAGAATATGCTTATGCTTTTGTTTCTAACATAGAACATGCTTTTAATACATCGGTTATCCATCTTGCATAGAATATGCGTTGTCACTGAATTGACTTAATCCTTTTGTGTATCTATTGCACTTGTTACCATTGTGCATCTATCGCATACCCCTTTGTTTTATCTTGGGACGTGTGAAGCGCGAGCCTGAGCGGTTTTCTCGTATCCTAGGACGTGCGAAACGCTGCCCTGGGCAGGTCAAGACGCATGAAACATGACCCCAAACAGTTTTCTTATATCTTAGGACACACGAAGCGCAGCCCTGGCCAAGTTTCATCTCAGGATGTGAGAAGCACGAGCCCGAGCGGTTTTCTTGTGTCTCAGAAACTGCAAAGTGCGGCCCTGGGCAGGTTTCATCTCAGGACGTGTGAAGAGTGAGCCCAAGCGGTTTTCTTGTATCTTTGGACGCGCAAAATGCGGCCCCGGGCGGGTTGTATGTTGGGACGCGCGAAGCGCTTGCCTGGGCGGGTTGTATCTTAGGATATGCAAAGCGTGAACCTGAGTAGTTTTCTGGTGTCTTGGAACGTGTGGAATGTGAACCCGAGCTGGTTTTCTAGTATCTCGGGACGCGCAAAACGTGAACCCGAGCAGTCTTTCTTGTTTTTCGAAACGCGTGAAACGGGACCCCGAGCGATTTTTGTTTTCAGTTTCTTAGGGTGTGTGAAACACGACCTTGTGCGATTTTCTCAGTTTCACAGGATACGTGAAATCCGACCCTGAGTGGTGTTTTCTTTCCTCGTATCTTGTTTTGACGTGGTTAGAGTGTGTTTTTTTCTTTTCTGTGTTGGCTTGTTTGAAGCTGCTCATTCATATGTTCATATATTATATCATGTTATTGCTTATTGTATCATCTTGAATGATCATGAGTTTTCAAAGTAGCCGGCTTCACAAAGCGTGTGAGTCCAGCTTTCAAAGTTGCATTATGCATATTATTTGCATTTTGTCCCAGAACTACGCTGCTTTGATTCCTTACAAAAGGATACATAGGCAACCTGTGGGCGCAACCATTTGCTTCTGTCTTGATTGTTTGTCCAAGTCTTACAGCCTTGTCATAATGGGTCGTCTTCGAGCTTTGACATTCACTCACGTCATTTTATGACTTCGAGTTCTGTCAAAGAGGGGCAACTATAGACACCCCATTTTTTATAGCAATTACGACTTGGACATCCAAGTGGACAAAGAGGCTATACTATTAGCAAATGGATAAAGCTAAATTGTCTATCGGCACCACCTTGGAACAACTAGTGCGATTAGTCTTATCGGGAGGTGTTGCGCCAACTTTGACCTTTTTAGACAAGGAACTACCGCCAGAAGGCTCTGCACACAACAACCCTATACATATCAGTGGAGTGCAGAGAAAAGTGGATACTAGTGGTATTGGTCGACACTGGGTCAGCAATCAACGTCTGTGTAGACGCGCCCGCGTGGGGCCCTCGCTACAGTTCGGACTCGATTTGTGTCACGGTTCTTAATCTGAACCAAAGAGTCCAAATCCGGCAAATCGTTTTGAGAAACAAATTTTTGAAAAGAAGTGCCAAACATGGACTGCTTTGCCAGATACAGAGTCGCCACCTAAATATTTTAAAATGGGAGAATTTAGAAAACCTTGACTCGGTGCCAAAGGCCACGTGTCCGTCATCACCAAAGTTGCCTCAGCTCGGGAACTTGGGTACGATTGGGGAAGGTCAGCTATGAGCACCCCCTCTCGCCCGATCCGAAGATCGGCCTCTACTAACCATGATATCCGTTTTTGAAAACGTTATGTGTTCTTATCCCGATTATTAGCCTAGAATTACTATGTTATGCGCACAACAAACAAGTATAGACTAGATTGCCTAATTTGGGAATAAGCATTGCATATCCGTTTGTTTTGGAGAATGTTTTGGAATTTGCTACTCGCAAGTAGGCTAAAAAACGGATTTCAATGAGCTATTCCAACTCAGGCAATCCAACCTTCACCCACAGGGATTCAAACAGTTTATATCACATAAGCAGCTAGCCTCATGGTAATCATGCTATCATGGCAACACCCACACGCATGTAAGGATGCTAAAGCATAAATACTTACATCGTACTCCGCGCCAAAACAAAAACTAGTTAGTAATCATATGCATGATCCTAGTTCATGTTAAGTGCCTAATGCAATGCATACGGAATGTCACTAGAGTAGGCTCAGCTAGTCTATGAATGACATGTGAAAATGCACAAGTAGCATGTATTCAAATTGGATTTGAAATGCTAATGCAGTTAGCATGATGTGCCGAGCATGGTGCATGCAATACTGATGAATGATGCATGCATGCATAGCATAAGGTATGCTAAATTAACACATGACCTATTACTAACCATCGAAGCAGGTAAGTAAAAGGGAGAAAGAAATGGGGGTTGGAAGACATGCACACACTCACCAACACTTATTACAAATTCACCCTCGCTCGGAGGGACCAAAAGAATAGTACAAATTAACTAACTCGCAATCTAATTAATTATTACAAATCACCTAATTAATTAACAAATTAACTAAGCATAAGGAAAGCAATAAAAGGGGGGCTCGGGAAGAGGGTCTGATGCGCGCGTGCCTGGGTCTTGCTCGGAAGTACACTGCCATGCGCAAGCTGCCTCTGTTTTCCCTGCTATCCTCCTCTGAAGACTGCCAAAGTCTCAGGATGTGCTTACTGGATGTTGAGGAGTGCCACCGGCTGGAGGGAATCATCACCGGCTGTGATTTGGTGTCCATCGGCACATAATGAATCCATTGGCCACCGATTTATTGTTGGTCGGCACTCTATGCAGTCGATCGGCAAGAAGTTCCAGCAGAACCTGTTTGACAGCAGCAGAGGACAGAACTTTGCATGGCAATGCAATTCAAGCCATATATGCACCAATCATGTCCCTTATCATGTGTATGACTCAAAGGGCCATGATCCTTGGTTCTTGGACCATCAATCGCGCATTTCCATGCGTGATGGCCCAAAGAATCAAGTTGTGCATTTTCATGTCAAATGAAATGCAAACCAACAAACCAAAGGGGCCCAATTCCTATCACTAGATCAAGGAACAAGGCATGCATGCATGATGCAATGCAACCTAGGCGTATGAACTAGCATGCAACATGGACAATGCAATGTATACATGCAAGCATGCAAGCAAACGTGCAAGGTAAGTATGCAAACAGGCATAGGATGGACTTAAACATGATTTAGGCAGCCTTAAATAGACCTAAAACAGTGGCCAAAATGCTGTGAAGTGAGGACTAAACACACATACACACATGCACATGTTAAAGGGCTAACACTCAAGCACAAAAGGGGCAACTCTCAAGAACACTTGAAAGAGGCATAACATGGACTAATGGCATGCAAGGTAAGCATTGAAAAGCATGTTACAAAAGGTGCTAAGCCAATTAAACAAGATAAACAAGGCATGCAAACAAAGCCAAAAACCCAAGACAAGCCAAGAGGCTTAAACCAAGACTAAGTCCACTGAGCTTCACAAGGCTAGGAGGACTTAAAACAAGTCTACGGCGGGCCTAGACAACGCCCAAGGGACACCTAGATGACATCTAAGTGGCTCAAATTCAAAGGGTATGCACAATGGCCAAAACATGGAGCAATGCAAGACAAGCTTTCAAAGCTTCAAAGAGGCATCCAAGGCAAGCATACAAGCATGTTAAAGGGATTGAAATAACATGGCAAATGGTCCCAACCCACTAAATTAAGGCAAGGATGCATGCTATACATTCACACACTTAAGGCCAACAAACCAAAAATGTAAAGGGGCTATACTAAGCATGCTAAAGTCGACCCAAACAACTAAGGACAGACCTCAAACATAGCAAAATAAGCACAAAAGCTTCACAAAGCCAAGCCTAAAACATGCTAGAACAATGGTTTACAACCTAAGGCATGTTAAGGCAACAAAGTGGCATTACAAGGCATGTATGCTAAGCAAGCATGGTGTACCAAAACCAACTAAAAACAGAGGCATATTATGACATAATAAGCACAAAAATCAGCTAAGGCGTGGTCAACAAGAGCCTAAGCTAGGTGTTCCCTCAAGAGGCCAAAAATGGTCCTTTTCAAGGACAACAAGGAGAGGGGGTGACCCTCTCCTTCTTGGGACCTCAAGGCATCATCCTTACCTCTGAAATCCCTCAAGATTTCAGTGGTGAGGAGGCCTAAACACCAAGGTCTCAGAGCTCACTCAAAATAGCACAAAATGGATCCTTACAAGGCTTAAGAGGGGTCAAACAACCTCAAATCACAAAACACTCTAAACAAACTATTTAGAGGGCCTAAAAGCAGAACTTTTTTATGTTATATACTAAACACAAAAACAATTGCAAGGTAGGAAAAAATACAATGCAAAAATGGGGAATAAAGGGACAAACTTCTTACCCTTGAAGACCTTCTTAACAAATGGTGGACCAGCTGCTTCCTTGAGCTTAAACCAGCCCCAAAACTCCAAGAACAGACCTCTGGTCCTTCAGAACCAAGAAAAGGTGTAACATTATGTGTTTGTGTGCAATAGTGAGCCTATAACACACACTAAACACAAGAGGAAGAGAGATATAGAGTTAGGATATAGACAAACCCTAACCCTAGAACTCAAACCCTAAAATGGCTGTCCAAAATGTCAAACCTCTTTTAACATGAGAGAAGTCCTCTCTTTATAGAGCTATTTGTCTTGTAAAGCTTACAAGACAAGCTTCTAAAGAGAGAGATCCCTCCATACACGTGTATGGAGGGGAGCCAAATGCAAGACAACTGTGTCAAAATATTTGCAAAAGTAGATGCACAGTAGTCGGCCGGCCAAAGATGCAATTAACCAAAAAAAGATAGCCGACCGGCCATCTATAGTGCCGGCCGGCCAAATATTTGGCCGGTGGCCACAAAACACAACCGATGGCCTCAAGCCACGGCCGGTGATGGGTGGGGATGGTCTACAAGCCCTACCCTGCCTCTCAAAGGAAAAACACAAGTGTTTGGTGTCAAACCAAGCACAAAACAGTCGAGTCGAGAGGTCCTGAGGCAAGGTGCGCAACCGAGATCTCCGGGAACTCAAGACGAACACAAAGAAGGGTAATCACCAAGTGTTCCAATGGTGACGTCCAAGTCTTGAGGACGGTCAAAAATGTGGTGTCTACAGTTGCCCCTCTTTGACAGAACTCGAAAGTCATAACAATGATGGGAGTGAATGTCAAAGCCCAGAGACGACCCATTTTTGACAAGGCCGAAGACTCAGACAAACATGCAAGACAAACAAGATATGCGCCCGAAGGCAGGGGAAAAATGCAAGACAATGCACAGAGCCGGACATAACTTATGATCATGCAAAGAAAGCTGTAACGAAGCATACATGCGACAATTTTAAGCTAGCATGCACCAAACTGCACTACAATGCAGAAAGGATGTAAGAGAATTATGCAATTCTCGATACGTCTCACTCGGAGGATACAATACCTGTGCGGCTCGTCTGGTTGCACCAGCCTCAAATGAACCGTACATACAATATCGTGCCTGCAAAGAAAACAACTCAACATGTACGATGTTATTAGCAACATGCATGATAATGCAAAAATGGATGCAAAATGATATGCAATATATATAAAACTATGTATAAACAATGCAAATGAAGATGCAATGTGATTGAAACAATGCAAACTATATGCAAAGCAATTGAATCATGATCCAATCATGAGTGGTTCGAAACCACACCTATGTCAAATAAATTGATGGAGGTAACAAGTCCGTCTACCATAGAACGGTCAACTGAACTATGAGTAATGTAGACGGACACAAGAACAAGTATTGGGGGGAATGACAAAGGTGGGGAAACGACCCGCTGGGGAAAGGACTACGATCCTAATGCTGGATGCAACAATTACACTACAATGAAAATGCTGGGGAAATGGCAACGGATATGGCACGCGGGCCAAACCAAATCTTGCCTAGGCAAAGCATGTACGCATACAAGCGACGTCTAACATAGAACGGTCCACTGAACTATGCCTCGACACGAGAAGTATAGGCACATACCGGACCAAGCTCAACATGGAAAGGCGCAAGCCATAAATGGAAGGTGATGCAATGAATGCATGCAAATTACAATGCATTATCTACAAATATGCAATGGAATGGAAAAGATACAATGGGTATGGCCTGCGGTCCAAACCAAATCTTGCCTAGGAAAGGCATGTACACATACAAGCCGCGTCTAATATAGAACGGTCCACTGAACCATGTTTCGACGTAAAAAGTATGGGCACATACCAGACCAAGCTCAATCATGGAAAGGCACGAGCTATAGATGGAAGTGATGCAATGAGTGCATGCAAATTACAATGCAATATCTACTATATGCTAATGATGCAATGGATATGGCACGCAGGCCAAACCAAATCTTTGCCTAGGAAGGGCATGTATACGTACAAGCCGCGTCTAACATAGAACGGTCCACTGAACTATGCTTCGGCACGAGAAGTATGGGCACATACCAGACCAAGCTCAATCATGGAAAGGCGCAAGCCATAGGTGGAGATGATGCAATGAATGCATGCAAATAACAATGCAATATGCACTATATTCCAATGATGCATGACAATGCAACTATTTACGATGATGCATGACAATGCATGTTTTTTTTTTTGTTTTGTTTTTTTTTTTTGTTTTTGAAATGCAAATGATGTATAAAATGCATGTTGCATGGAATGCGCGACAACACGCGGCTTTTGAGATGCACGACAATGCAAACGAACTGTGCACATCAATGCACCAAAGGTCTTGCACCTTCCAAGGATTTAAGGTCTTCTAGACCATATATATTCTCGATATGTCTCACTCGGAGTGTATCATACCTGTCCGATTCGTCAGGTTGCACCACCCTTAAATGAACCGTACATACAATATCGTGCCTGCAAAGAAAACAAACTTAACAGGTACAATGTGATTAACAACATGCATATTAATGTACTTGAAAATGCGTGGCAACGCAAAGCAAGTGGGAAGCATAACAATACTGTGAAGGTACAGACATGTAAGTGGAGCATGCGGTCTATGCAGGCAACGAAACTAATCATAAGCATGCGGTCTACGCAAGTAATGAAATTGAACAAAAGAATGCGGTCTACGCAAGCAGAAAAAATTGGTTTCAAGCGTGCGGTCTACGCAAGCAGAAAAAATTGGTTTCAAGCGTGCGGTCTACGCAAGCAAAACATGCGGTCTACGCAAGTAATGAAATTGATTACAAACATGCGGTCTACGCAAGGAAAACATGCGGTCTACGTGAGGAAAACATGCGGTCTACGCAAGTAATGAATTTGAACAAACATGCGGTCTGCACAAGTAAAACATGCGGTCTACGCAAGTAAAACATGCGGTCTACGCAAGCAAAACATGCGGTCTACGCAAGTAATGAAATTGATTACAAACATGCGGTCTACGCAAGGAAAACATGCGGTCAACGCGAGGAAAACCTGCGGTCTACGCAAGTAATGAATTTGAACAAACATGCGGTCTACGCAAGCAAAACATGCGGTCTGCGCAAGTAATGACTTTGAAGAAACATGCGGTCTACGCAAGCAAAAAATTGGCTTCAAGCGTGCGGTCTACGCAAGCAAAATATGCAGTCTACGCAAGTAATGAAATTGATCACAAACATGCGGTCTACGCAAGCAAAACATGCGGTCTACGCAAGTAATGAATTTGAACAAACATGCGGTCTATGCAAGCAGTGTGATTAATTCTAAACATGCGGTCTACGCAAGCAATGAAATTGATTATAAACATGCGGTCTACGCAAGCAAAACATGCGGTCTACGCAAGTAATGAAATTGAACAAACATGCGGTCTACGCAAGCAAAACATGCGGTCTACGCAAGTAATGAAATTAAACAAACATGCATTCTACGCAAGCAGTGTGATTAATTATAAACATGTGGTCTACGCAAGCAATGAAATTGATTATAAACATGCGGTCTACGCAAGCAAAACATTTGGTCTACGCAAGTAATGAAATTGAACAAACATGCGGTCTACGCAAGCAGTGTGATTAATTATAAACATGCGGTCTACGCAAGCAATGAAATTGATTACAAACATGCGGTCTACAGCAAGCAAAACATGCGGTCTACGCAAGTAGTGAAATTGAACAAACATGCGGTCTACGCAAGCAAAACATGCGGTCTACGCAAGTAATGAAGTTGATTGCAAACATGCGGTCTACGCAAGTTATGAAATTGATTGAATGCATGCAAAATGCAATGAGATGCGCAAAACTGCGCGATGCGTTTTAGACAACGCGAGCGCACAAGACAGTGCGATTGATATGCGATATGCATGGGGCAACTTTCAGGTTTCGTGAGAGACAAAAGGATACAGGAAGGATACACCTTGCACTAATTCGAGTGCCACGCACAGAAGACACGACCCGAGGTCAAAACGGAGGCCGGTTGAGTGTCAGAGATGCACTTTCTTGTACTTCTTTGAGCTATGAAGACCCAAAACTACAGATCTGTCCCATACAAGGATGCAGGAGGCTCACCGGCCAGAAGAGGAGGCCACCGGCTGTCCATCGGCCATAAATACATTCCACTGGCCAAATATTTGGCCGACCGGCCAAAAATGCTTGAATCGGGGCAAATTTGACTTTTCACCTCGGGTCTTTTAAAATAGGGTTCCAAACCCTATTTTACACATCCTCCATAGCCGAAAATCCATTTCCTCTCTCTCTAGAGAATTTTTCTCTCTTCTTTTCTCCGTTTCTTTGGGTTTCACGCCCGTTTCGTCGTTCGATTCGTGTATATCTTCGCGTTTCGAACATTTTCATGTTTCGAACATTTTCATCTGAATATTTATTCATTTCGGGGCTTCCTTTGCCATTTCCACCTTTTGGGGTTTATTCCCCTCGAGTTTCTCTCGACTCGCGTGCCTTTTTCACTTCCCGGCTTCTCGGGCCACTTTTCACCCTCTCGGGTTGACTTTTCAGTTGACTTTCCACATTTTCGCCCGATTTTCCCTTTTCCGGCTATTTTCTCACCATTTTTGACATGGCCGACGATATTCCACAGGGCGGGACTCCCCCGAATCACGAGATAGATCCCGGGGTTGAGCTCCTCCTGTTGAGCGTCCGCCCGTTCGACCCGGCGACCTACCGGCCGACGATTCATGTGCTACCTCCTGACGGACTTCGCCAGTTTCGGAGTTTCGACAGAGTGAGGCCACTAGAGCTCCTCCTGCGTGAGCCTAAATGTAACTTATCCTTCGACGCTTCTGAGGTAACATTCCTTTCTCTATTTTATTTTCCGCAATGTAGAATATAAAAACTGCCATAACTGATTACATTCTTTAACTGCTTGACTCAGATACACTGACACACTGTGCACTGTAGTTGATTGCAACCGTACTGGCAACTGATATCTGTTTGAGGCTGACATGTGCACAAACACTGCGTTTGCCCTGAATCACTCAAACACACCAACACAGTATACACTGCACACATTGTAGTTTATTGCAATCACACCGATACCCGATATCTGTTTGAATCTGAAAAGCTTGCACACGCGCTATATTTGTACTGAACCACGCCAACACGCTAACACATCACACGTTGTAGTTCACTATAAGCACACCAGCACCCGGGATCTGTTTGAATCTGAAAAACTTGCACGCATGTTATATTTGTACAGAATTCTGAATGCCCTTCAAAACTAGCATATTCAGTATTGCCTCGCAATTATTTGTTTGAAAACAGGGAGATTCCCATACCGTCCGCGGGTATGGGAACATTGCCGCTCGGGACTGGTATACTGAGCTTCCCGACGCAGTTCGCCACATTGTGGACCAGGCGGGCTTCGGCACTTTCTGCAGGGGATTATCTAGACTCACCGCGAGCAGGCCTCTCCTTGCTGCTCTAGCGGAGAGGTGGTAGGACACCACCGACTCGTTCTATCTATCCGCGACGGGAGAC
Source organism: Camellia sinensis (assembly GCF_055761805.1). Classification (NCBI taxonomy): domain Eukaryota; kingdom Viridiplantae; phylum Streptophyta; class Magnoliopsida; order Ericales; family Theaceae; genus Camellia; species Camellia sinensis. The sequence continues at coordinate 113,493,241 of NC_138969.1, read as the reverse complement.
ATGACGATGACTCCCTATGATTTCTCGATGCTCACAGGCATCGGGGTAGGGGGTGATCCGATCCCCTTCGACACTGATATGGACGAGTGGACTGCCGCTCAGATCCATCTACTTGGCGAGGTGCCACCTCTCGCCCGTCCAGGCTTTGTTCGTTACTCCTGGTTCGAGGTGCAGTTCAGGGTCCAGCCCGCGTTGGTGGAGGAGGCTCCGATGACTCCGGAGGCCGTGGAGAGATATGCGCGCGGCTTTCTCATGTTCCTGCTGGGGACGACCATTTTCGCCGACCGGACGAACACCGTGCCCCTCTGCCTACTTAGTGCACTGGTGGATGTTAGGCAGATCTTGCACTATGATTGGGGTGGCGCCGCTCTGGCCACACTCTACGGGTATATGAGCTCGGCTTCCCGTGGCAGCGGACGGTTGCTCGGGGGCTATTGGTGTGCTTGGGAGGTACGTTTCTTTTCCGCTTTTCATTTCTGTTTTTCTATCTTCTATACTCTGTACTGTATTCTGTATTGCACACACTGTAGTCTGCTTTTCACTAATTGTATGCTACACACACGGCACACACATACACTCTGCTTTACACTGACTGTACACTATACACAATACACTGTTTGCGCAACACACTGCACAATATATGGCCCTGTTATTCCTGTATTATTTTGCATTCCGCTATTATCTGATAATCATATTGATGTTTTCTCTACAGTTGTGGGTCTATGCCTACTTTCCCAGGCTTACACCCGTGCCAGACACGGAGACCCCCCTCGTCGTCCCGTTCTCACGACGCTTCGACGGGAGATGCGTGTGGAGGCCACGAGAGACATTTAGCTTCTTTCGCCGCTACTTCGACACTATCACCCCTGCCGAGGTATGTTTTATTTCAGAATTCATCTAAGCTTTGCTTTTCACTACATATTTCAATAACGATAGATAACAAACTGTATGCCACTTTCAGATCACTTGGCAGCCTTGGGCTCCGTTGCCGGCGACGATTCAGGACCAATTTGCCGGTGCTAAGGAGACCTCGTGTTTCCGGATCTTACTGGAGGGCCCGGTCTGTCGAGCTTGGTACTTGGGTGAGCGTTTCCAACGCCAGACCCTAGGGTTACCAGAGCAGATAGTCCCGGTTCACCCTGCTGAGGACATGAGGGAAACCAAGAGACTCACTACCGAGCAGATGGCCGATTATACTATCGGCTGGGAGGCGACCCGCATCAGAGGCATCGGCGACTACAGAGAGTACGTGTAGACATACATTATGCGGTCTCTGAGCGGCGGCCGTCGAGCTGAGGGAGCCAGGCCCGTGGCGCCAGCAGTTAGGGCAGGAGCGGGAGCCGGAGCAGGAGCATCGAGGAGGGCTCGAGTCCGTGGCAGGGGCGGAGTTCAGGGAGGACGGGGGACCGGTTGGCCTGCTCTGCCCACTTCACTAACATATAGAGGACAGGGTGGGGCGACCTACCAGATCCTCTTTGCTCCTCCCCGGCTGATCACGAGTTAGCCGGTATCCCCGACTTGCCTCCGGTATGTACTATTGTATTTCGCATCTTGCATTGTCATTTCATTTCAGTTTATTTGATATTCCGCGGAATACTGATATATCTTGTACTCTTGCAGGCGTCCTCCGAGTACACCCGGCAGTCCGTGGAGTTGAATGCCTCCATGATGGAGATGCTACAGCGGACCTTCGACCTCCTGGCCCTCTATAGTATTCCAGTATATCCTTCTGATGACGGTCTCAAACCATTCATAAGCTGATTCATGTAATCTGATGCACGACACAACACCTGATACACTGATCTCACAGCATCTGATACACAGCATACACTGCATTTATACACTGCACTCTGCACTGATAAACTGCCCACGGCATTCACACACTGTGTACTGCATTTTGCACTGATAAACTGCTCACGGCATTCTCACACTGTACTCATACACTGCATTCTGCACTGATAAACTATCCACAGTATACTGATGCATTTGCCTTTTATGTACTTTTTCAGCCTCCCTTCCAGATTCCCGTTGTAGGAGGTGCTCCAGCTGGACCTTCCGTCCCCGGCTGACGGAGAGATGAGGAGGGCAGAGTATTCCCCCGCACCAAGGCGGGGCGCACTCATGTCGGGAGTAGTTCGCGGGCTCCAGTCCCTGATGATGATGACGAGGAGTCGGAGACGGAGGCAGAGTCAGAGGCGGAGTCATCGGAGCAGGAGACCGGAGGCGGCACTGGCTCGGGCTCTGATGACGATGCTGATGATGCTCCTGGACCTTCGTCCAGGAAGAGGACTAGGACAGACCGATAGCCCTTGGAGCTGCTTGACATGGATACAGATTTTTGTTGTTTTTCTTCTTTCTTGTACTTTTCCCTTTTGTTGGTAGTTAGGATACTTTGTACTGCCGCAGGCAGATTTTTGTTTCCAAAACTTGTGTACTTGAAAAGATGATGAAATGAAACAGGCTTTTTATCTGAAAAAGTGTTTACATTCGTATATCTTTACATTTCATACTTTGCATTGCATCACACCATATTACACCTCAATGTAAATGAAATTGATTGGTTGTCTGAAAATTGAACACTTGCACTGTAATAATCAGATAACTAAACAGCCAACAACAAAATAACCCAAGCAACCCACTGCCTGATTCTGGACACACAACCCTTACTCTACTGGGGATTAATCTGCATACAGCCCGTAACACAACATTTGGTTCATTTTGCACACAGCAAATCCTGAACAAATAGCCCAATCTGACAAGATGGACTACGGAGGTGAAACCAGCTGGAGTTGAAACACAATCAAATATAGAGAATGGCACAGCATTCTGAGTATAAATGATTTTTGAAATTAAATAAGGGTTTTCAACCGGGGTATCGAGCCTACAACTGAACACAGCGGGGAGGACTCAAACAAAAGGGTACACGACCTAAACACAACAAGACACGCTCTGAAGAGACCTAAAACAAAGGTTGAGGTAAACAAAACAAAAGACACGACATACAAACGCGTTAACGAAGACGAGGGACCTCAGATCACGAGGAGCCAGTTTCTCTGGGTATTGTTTACCACCCTTTTCTCATTTGTGATTCTCACATCACTCTGGCACTCAAGCTCGGTTTTTCTCTCAAAACCCTTTGGCTCGCTTTTTCTCTCAACTTACACCTCTCTATTCTTTATTATCTCATTTTTCGTCCCTCCCCAAGGTGATTAATGAATGAATAGGAAGTTGCGGGTTCATGCCTGATGTCGTTAGCTCACAGCTATTTCTTCTGGTGGGTAGAGTGCCCTCCTGGCAAGTATGTTGACGAAGGGGGAAAGTTCGAACGCCTGACTCAACTGTGCCCCTAGTTCATCATTTTGACCATTTTTTCGTTTTCGTTTTCTACTAAAACAGCTTTGATCAAGATGGGAGTCGGATTAACGTACTTGTTCGATTTTTGATTTGAAAACCATGCAAGTCAGGCTGTAAGCACTGAAAATTTTCCTTTTTGGGTCCAAGAAAATGGTCCAGTTTTGGGAAAATGAAATAATTTTTGAGAAAATAGTCAACCTCAGTAAAAATTCTCAAAAACTATATTGCAAACAGTCAATGCCCAACGAGCATGGAACTTACTCTTTGAGATGCGCAACCTCGGATCGGAGGCAATGGAAAATTGCCCCTGGCTTGAAGGATGCTGCACGGCAACGGAAAGTTGCCCCTGGTTTGAACGGTGACATCATGGCAACGGAAAGTTGCCCCTTGTTTGAATGATGCCGCAGCAGTCCGTAAACAGTCTTCATTGGTGGTGATCGAACTCTTGGACACGGAGATGACGAAGATGGTCAAAACCAATATATGGACACAGTCACTTTGAAGGTGTTGGCGACTGGACTTCAGGACGAAGTTACCTATGTATCCGGTTGTCACAACCGAACTATCGGATTCAGAGAAGGCAAGGATGATCAAAACCACTACATGGACTGAGGCGCTATGAAAGCGTTGGGGGCTGGACTTCAGGATGAAGTTGCCTACGTATCCCAAACATGGGAATCAAGCCTTACGCAGTTCCGGTTAAGGTACACTCGGGTATTTTAACCTTCACTTTTCAGGCTCCAACTTTTACCAAGGTGCCCGATGCGGGTTTTCAACCTTGCGAGCTTCTTTTCATTTTCTTCTTTTTTTTGTATCTTTTCAATCTTTTTTTTTTCTTTCTTTTTTTTCTTTTCTTTTGCATTATTTTTTTGCTCCTTCTTCTTTTTTTATATTTTTCTCTTGCTCTAACTTTTGCTTGGGTCGCCCTTCCGGGTTTTTGGCCCAGCGAGCCTCTCAAAGGGTAAAAGTGTAACAAGTCCATGCCAAATGGTTTTTGAAGTTGAAGCCTCTCTGTGTCTAGGAGAACGGCTGTTGCAATGATTTGCAGAAGAATCCGCCATGGTTGCTTCACGAGCTTCTTCTGGTGAGATCTAATCTTTTTGATTCGGCGTTGGTGGCTCTTGCTCGAGGGCTGCTTCAAAACTGGCCACACGGGCCTCCTCCGACAGTTGACCGTTGACCGTTGAATGTTCCGAATGAGTTTGAGGTTCAAAACAAACAGGTCGAATCTTGAGGTTGAGAGCGATCCTAGGCTGCACAATCTCAAGAGCGATTCCACACAGGTCTTCACAAGGCCGCGCAAAACATTTGTTTTTGAAAGTTTTTAAGAAAGTGACAGATCACTCGCGCCGAAGATAGTGTGGAACCAGTCTGGATCAAGCCAGGGTCCTTCCCAGTACTCACGCTGGCAAGCATGATTTCATTCATTAAAGGCTTAGCATGCCTCTCATTCTCTCAATTGATCAAATTTTTGCAAAACCGGAGGAATTCCTTCCTCTCCATTTTTTTATCACAATGTTAAAGAGGTTTTGGAAAACATAGGTCAATGCAATAATTCTCAAGGCACAGAAGAGCAGGTAGAATGCAGGGTCGTTCCATTCAAAACCTTTGGCACAACTAGCCCAAAACAAACAATAAGCACGGAAACACGATAGCCGCAGCTGTTTCATTCAGGTTTCTCGGATGTAACTGGCTCCACAGCAGAGACAGACTCAAAAAGAAAGCAAAAAAGGGTAAATACAAAAATGGTGTTCGAGGCAACAACCCCGGAATCACCTGACATTCAGTACAACGGGACTGACTCGGTACCACAAGACAGACCCAAAAAACAAAAAGACCGACTCAAAGCAAAGAGGCAGACTCAAAAACAAAACAGAGAACTGACTCAAAACCCAAGCCAGAAGCTACAAAACTGCATTTACAAATGCTCAAAAGTGCGTGCCAGACGCCATATCTGAACTACACCGAGCGCCGCCCGCAAGTGGTCCAACCCCTGATCACATACTCGCAGTATCCTCAAAATCCAACAGCTCGGTGCTAACAGACTTCGCTGAGGTAGGTGGAAGAATGACCTCATTATCGATCAGATCCTGCACTTCATGGCGAAGGCAGAAACAGTTGTCGGTGGCGCGACCGGTCTGCTGGTGGTACACGCAGTACAAAGCAGCATCATGTGTGAGAGGGAGATTCTTCGGGAGAGGCTGAGGTTCAAGGGGTTTGAGGTGCCCCCTTTCGGCAAGAATCTGAAGTGCCTTAGACAGAGGCATGTAGAGAGCATGAAAGATCCTGCGCCCTCGAGGCAGGTACTTTGAAGTCTGAGTATTTTTACTAGACGCACTAGCAAAAGGGTCGGCGGGTACTGCCTTGGCTTTCTGATCTTTCCCAGGTGCAGGGTTGGGAATAGGAGGAACTGTTCTGGCATGACGGGGCCTATCCCGATTTTCTGACTGACTTGAACTACCCTCAGGTAGAGTGGGGAAAGCATCCTCCATAGTTTTTGCCACAACTGCGGATATCTGTTGCTTGTTCATCCCCCCGGCTTTCAAAGCCTCGTATGCCCGCAGCAATTGTTCGATGGGATCAGCGTCTGCCTTCATTTTGTTCTTGCCTCTGGCCTTAGCCTGGTCAAGGGTTTGGGTTGCTACTTCAGAGCGAAGCCCGGTTGTTGCTGACATGTCGTGGCTGTAGCTGGAAACCACCTCTGGCTGGCTGAGCTCTATCACAATCTGCCCCAGTAGCGGGGGCTCCTGTGGTATGAAATTCCCGGCATACGGTGCCGCTGGCGGTGAAACCGACATTCCATAGGCCAGATCGCCCACGGATCTCTGGAGGTCGACAATCATTCCCATCAGCTCAAATGTTGTGGGCTCGCGAGCCTGATACAACTGGAGAGCCCAGATCGGGTGCACGACAGGCGACCTGGGCGGATGCGATATATCAACATTGGTTTCATCCTGCAGGGTGATCCCTTGATCCAGCGTAGCTGTCATAACCACAATCTCTTATGAATTCTGCGTTATCATAAGTCTTGCCTCAGCAAGGGGGAACACTAGCTATTCTGTATCAATTGTCTAGACACTCTGAACTGAAAGGAAAAACAAACAGCATTTCAGCCCAAACAGATCAACCACAGGTGTAGCCGAACAACTGCACTCTATTGCTGATCACTGTTCCCCAGAATCACTGTCCCCAAAACTGAACCTGGTACCCGCAGATAACTGATTCTCATAAACTGATACTGATGCCCTCAGGTCTAATACTCAATCTTGCAAACTGATATGTACGTTCCTGTAGAGATACACTCTAAAGCACATAGCAGATAAGGGAAAGCCAAAACACCCCTATGTTGGGGTAGGGTTTCCCTGTCCTATTTTGTCAGGAGCTAGGGTTTCACTATGCACGCGGCGGTTTTCAAACAACCTAACATCGGGTAAGCAACCCTGTCCTAGCTTGGAATGGTCACCATGGATCCGAATATGCACTAGGTCGAATGGTTAAAAAGGGTGCCCCACTAAAACCGGGGTTTGTGTTCCTATACTGTCAGAGCCCATAACCAGTCAGCCTTATGGTCATGTCTTGACAAGACAAGCCTTCGGCAAACCGTTCAGGAATGGCAGATGGCAAACACGGTGTCCTAGGCACACCAATGCACATGCATTGCAAAGAAACACATAAGTGTAATCAAAACAGGATATCATGAGTTCGAGTCAAGCTCTCTAAAGTCCACAGCAGAGTCGCCAAAAACTGTAGACGCGCCCGTGTGGGGCCCTCGCTACAGTTCGGACTCGATTTGTGTCACGGTTCTTAATCTGAACCAAAGAGTCCAAATCCGGCAAATCGTTTTGAGAAACAAATTTTTGAAAAGAAGTGCCAAACGTGGACTGCTTTGCCAGATACAGAGTCCCCACTTAAATATTTTAAAATGGGAGAATTTAGGAAACCCTGACTCGGTGCCAAAGGCCACGTGTCTGTCATCACCAAAGTTGCCTCGGCTTGGGAACTTGGGTACGATTAGGGAAGGTCAGCTATGAGCACCCCCTCTCGCCCGATCCGAAGATCGGTCTCTACTAACCATGATATCCATTTTTGAAAACGTTATGTGTTCTTATCCCGATTATTAGCCTAGAATTACTTTGTTATGCGCACAGCAAACAAGTATAGACTAGATTGCCTAATTTGGGAATAAGCATTGCATATCCGTTTGTTTTGGAGAATGTTTTGGAATTTGCTACTCGCAAGTAGGCTAAAACACGGATTTCAATGAGCTATTCCAACTCAGGCAATCCAACCTTCACCCACAGGCATTCAAGCAGCTTATATCACATAAGCAGCTAGCCTCATGGTAATCATGCTATCATGGCAACACCCACAAGCATGCAAGGATGCTAAAGCATAAATACTTATATCGTACTCCGTGCCAAAACAAAAACTAGTTAGTAATCATATGCATGATCCTAGTTCATGTTAAGTGCCTAATGCAACGCATACGGAATGTCACTAGAGTAGGCTCGGCTAGTCTATGAATGACATGTGAAAATGCACAAGTAGCATGTGTTCAAATTGGATTTGAAATGCTAATGCAGTTAGCATGATGCGCCGAGCACGGTGCATGCAATACTGATGAATGATGCACGCATGCATAGCATAAGATATGCTAAATTAAACATGACCTATTACTAACCATCAAAGCAGGTAAGTAAAAGGGAGAAACAAATGGGGGTTGGAAGACATGCACACACTCACCCACACTCATTACAAATTCACCCTCGCTCGGAGGGACAAAAAAGAATAGTACAAATTAACTAACTCGCAAGCTAATTAATTATTACAAATCACCTAATTAATTAACAAATTAACTAAGCATAAGGAAAGCAATAAAAGGGGGGCTCGGGAAGAGGGTCCGATGCGCGCGTGCCCGGGTCTTGCTCGGAAGTACACTGCCATGCGCAAGCTGCCTCTGTTTTCCCTGCTATCCTCCTCTGAAGACTGCCAAAGTCTCAGGATGTGCTTACTGGATGTTGAGGAGTGCCACCGGCTGGAGGGAATCATCACCGGCTGTGATTTGGTGTCCATCGGCACACAATGAATCCATCGGCCACCGATTTATTGCCGGTCGGCACTCTATGCAGTCGATCGGCAAGAAGTTCCTGCAGAACCTGTTTGACAGCAGCAGAGGACAGAACTTTGCATGGCAATGCAATTCAAGCCATATATGCACCAATCATGTCCCTTATCATGTGTATGACTCAAAGGGCCATGATCCTTGGTTCTTGGACCATCAATCGCGCATTTCCATGCGTGATGGCCCAAAGAATCAAGTTGTGCATTTTCATGTCAAATGAAATGCAAACCAACAAACCAAAGGGGCCCAATTCCTATCACTAGATCAAGGAACAAGGCATGCATGCATGATGCAATGCAACCTAGGCGTATGAACTAGCATGCAACATGGACAATGCAATGTATACATGCAAGCATGCAAGCAAACGTGCAAGGTAAGTATGCAAACAGGCATAGGATGGACTTAAACATGATTTAGGCAGCCTTAAATAGACCTAAAACAGTGGCCAAAATGCTGTGAAGTGAGGACTAAACACACATACACACATGCACATGTTAAAGGGCTAACACTCAAGCACAAAAGGGGCAACTCTCAAGCACACTGGAAAGAGGCATAACATGGACTAATGGCATGCAAGGTAAGCATTGAAAATCATGTTACAAAAGGTGCTAAGCCAATTAAACAAGATAAACAAGGCATGCAAACAAAGCCAAAAACCCAAGACAAGCCAAGAGGCTTAAACCAAGACTAAGTCCACCGAACCTCACAAGGCTAAGAGGACTTAAAACAAGTCTAAGGCAGGCCTAGACAACACCCAAGGGACACCTAGATGACATCTAAGTGGCTCAAATTGAAAGGGTATGCACAATGGCCAAAACATGGAGCAATGCAAGACAAGCTTTCAAAGCTTCAAAGAGGCATCCAAGGCAAGCATACAAGCATGTTAAAGGGACTGAAATAACATGGAAAATGGTCCCAACCCACTAAATTAAGGCAAGGATGCATGCTATACATTCACACACTTAAGGCCAACAAACCAAAAATGCAAAGGGGTTATACTAAGCATGCCAAAGTTGACCCAAACAACTAAGGATAGACCTCAAACATAGCAAAATAAGCACAAAAGCTTCACAAAGCCAAGCCTAAAACATGCTAGAACAATGGTTTACAACCTAAGGTATGTTAAGGCAACAAAGGGGCATTTCAAGGCATGTATGCTAAGCAAGCATGGTGTACCAAAACCAACTAAAAACAGAGGCATATTATGACATAATAAGCACAAAAATCAGCTAAGGCATGGTCAACAAGAGCCTAAGCTAGGTGCTCCCTCAAGAGGCCAAAAATGGTCCTTTTCAAGGACAACAAGGAGAGGGGGTGACCCTCTCCTTCTTGGGACCTCAAGGCACCATCCTCACCTCTGAAATCCGTCAAGATTTCAGTGGTGAGGAGGCCCAAACACCAAGGTCTCGGAGCTCACTCAAAATGGCACAAAATGGAGCCTTACAAGGCTTAAGAGGGGTCAAACAACCTCAAATCACAAAACACTCTAAACAAACTATTTAGAGGGCCTAAAAATAGAACTTTTTTATGTTATATACTAAACACAAAAACAATTGCAAGGTAGGAAAAAATACAATGCAAAAATGGGGAATAAAGGGACAAACTTCTTACCCTTGAAGACCTTCTTTACAAATGGTGGACCAGCTGCTTCCTTGAGCTTAAACCAACCCCAAAACTCCAAGAACAGACCTCTGGTCCTTCAGAACCAAGAAAAGGTGTAACACTATGTGTTTGTGTGCAATAGTGAACCTAAAACACACACTAAACACAAGAGGAAGAGAGATATAGAGCTAGGATATAGACAAACCCTAACCCTAGAACTCAAACCCTTAAATGGTTGTCCAAAATGTCTAACCCCTTTTAACAAGAGGGAAGACCTCTCTTTATAGAGCTTTTTGTCTTGTAAAACTTATAAGACAAGCTTCTAAAGAGAGAGATCCCTCCATACACGTGTATGGTGGGGAGCCAAATGCAAGACAGCTGTGTCAAAATATCCGCAAAAGCAGATGCACAGTAGTCGCCCGGCCAAAGATGCAATTGACCAAAAAAAGATAGCCGACCGGCCATCTATAGTGCTGGCCGGCCAAATATTTGGCTGGTGGCCACAAAACACAGCCGATGGCCTCAAGCCACGGCCGGTGATGGACGGGGATGGTCTACAAGCCCTACCCTACCTCTCAATGGCAAAACACAAGTGTTTGGTGTCAAACCAAGCACAAAATAGTCAAGTCGAGAGGTCCTGAGGCAAGGCGCGCAACCGAGACCTCCGGGAACTCAAGACAAACACAAACAAGGGTAATTACCAAGTGTTCCAATGGTGACGTCCATGTCTTGAGGACGGTCAAAAATGGGGTGTCTACAGTCTGTCCATGTCGCACGGCTTATTCTATTGGCATAAAACCGGCTGATTTTGTGCCTACTGCCCAGGTGATCCGGGCGTATGACAATACAGGTAAAGAGGTGATGGGAATAGTGCTGATTAGAGTTTAGATCTGCCCATCTCAACAGGACATCGAGTTCCATATCCTGGATGTTCCAGCCACTTTTAACTTACTACTTGGGCGACCTTGGCTGCACCAAGTGAAAGCTGTCTCTTCCACTCTCCACCAAATGCTGAAGTAACCCCATGGGAATGGGGTGGCCATAGACTTCGGGAATTCATCTATACATCCTCCGCCAGAGGTAACTACACGTGTGCTGGAGATTGTACATGGCAAAGAAGATGTTTTTCTTTCAGGGTTTACCTTGGTTGTGGTCTGGATAGTTCAGAATATCTTGGCTGTTGATGAGGGTTATATATCAGCACCCAATCTATATGCTTCATGAACAAGCTCCAACACAAGCCAGGAACGGGGCTGGGAAGAAGTGGCCAGAAAGGCGTCACTGCATTGGCCGATGTGCCACATAACCTACATGCCTTTGGTCTTGGCTACATGCCCACCGAAGAGGACTGGGTAAGGAAAGGAAAAGAGATGACAGGAAGAGCCAGAGCTAAGCTGACCAGGATGCGCTATAAACTTGTGCATAGACCAATCCAGGGAACCCTGAATGGCTATTTTTTCTGAGAGGGTGAAGACTTCGCATTCTATGGTTTCCCCGAGCCGTGGTTCAACTCTAAGAGGCAGCAAGTTCTCGGTTTGGAGATTTTCTTTGGCTTATAGCTGCAAGAGAGTGATGCAGAGGAACAGCTTAAACTAACCGCTGAAGCTATAAAGAGCACAGAAAGTGATTCCGTCAGCAATGAGCATCAAGTAGGAGTAGCACTGGCATGTCTTCTTTCGGATCCTCCGATCGACTTAGAGAGCTTGGGAGATAACCTGACCATTTCCATGATTGGGGACCAACTAGGTGCAAACCCTTCTAGCAGTATCTTGGATGCATCAGACGCACCATCTGTAGACGTCCCCGAACGCCCCGGGAGGGTGAGTCCCGTTCTGTTCATTTGGGGTCAATACAGCTCAGGACTCTTCAAATTGTCACGGTTCTTAATCTGAACCAAAGAGTCCAAATCCGGCAAATCGTTTTGAGAAAACAGATTTTTAGAAAAAGAAGTGCCAAACATGGACTGCTTTGCCGGATACAGAGTCGCCACCTAAATATTTTATTTTGGGGGAATTTAGGAAACCCTGACTTGGTGCCAAAGGCCACGTGTCCATCATCACCAAAGTTGCCTCGGCTCGGGAACTTGGGTACGATTGAGGAAGGTCAGCTATGAGCACCCCCTCTCGCCCGATCCGAAGATCGGCCTCTACTAACCATGATATCCAGTTTTGACAACGTTATGTGTTCTTATTCCGGTTATTAGCCTAGAATTACTATGTTATGCGCACAGCAAACAAGTATAGACCAAATCGCTTAAATTGGAACGAGACATAGCATGTTTGTTTTGAAAATGGTTTGCTACTCGCAAGTAGGCTAAAATGCAGGTTTTGCCACCCTCAAGTGGGCTTTAGAACAGATGGTTTTTCCACTATCTAGTGGGCTTAAAACTCACAGTGTTAATGCATTATTCCAATTTAGGTAATTTGACCTCCATCCGCAGGCATTCAAGCAGTTATATCACATAAGCAGCTAGCCTCATGGTAATCATGCTATCATGGCAACATTCACAGGCATAAGATATGCTAAAGTATAAAAGCTTACATAGTACTCCGAGCCAAAACAGAAACTAGTTAGTAATCATATGCATGATCCTAGTTCATGTTAAAAAGGGCTAATGCAACACATGCAAAGATGCAATCTAAACAGGCTCGGCTATCCTAAAGATGGCATGTGAAATGCAGCAACTAACAAGTACTCAACTTGGAATTGAAATACAAGTGCAATTTAAATACGCCCTAGTCTACCATCATAAGCGGGTAAATAAAAGGGAGAAAGAAGTGGGGGTTGGAAGACATGCACACACGCACCCACACTTATTACAAGTTTGCCCTCGCTCGGAGGGACCAAAAGAATAATACAGTCCGAATAATAAATCGACTATCCTAGCTAATAAATTATTACAGACCCTTAATTAATTAACAAAATAAATGCAGCAAGAAGGCGGCCGCAGCCCTGCCTTGGGATGCGTGAGTGATGCACGGTTGATCCGCCTTGCCCGGAAACTCGCTGCCATAGCATTGATGCCTCTGTTTACACTGCCTAGCTCCTCTGAAAACTGCACAAGTCTCAGGATATGTACTTTGCACACTGTGGAACACCACCGGCTGGGAGGGGTGGCCATCGGCCTCGGAGGATGACCACCGGCCACAGATGAAGTTATCGGTCATTGATAAATTGCCGGTCGGCACTGTATTTAGCCGACCGGCCAAAGCTTCCTGCAGAACCTGCAATTGGCAGCAGCAGAGGACAAATAGTGTATGGCATGGAATTTTTATGCAAATGTATGCATGGACACACTCCCTATCATGTAATGGACTCAAGGGAGCATGGCCCTCGACCCTCGGGCCACCAATCACGCACTTCAATGCATGATGGCCAAAGAGTCAAGTATGCATTTCAATGTCAAATGCAATGCACACAAAACATACAAGGGACCCAACCTCAATCATGGTTGGTCAAGAGGCAAGGCAATGCACAACAATGCACATGCGACCTAAGCATGCAAGCAAACATACAAACATGCAATACAACTACATGGCACACACAATGCTAACAACATAACATGCACAACGCATTGAAACATGGCATACACAATGCAAGATGGACTTACACCAATGTGAGTGGCCCTCAGCCACACTCACATCAGTGGCCATGAGATGAAAATGAGACACTCGAAATGCGTGCACATATGCACGCAAACCGAGGACCGAACCTACGGCACCGAAATGCCACTCTAATGAGACATGGCAAAGACATGGAATATGATATGCAAACATGCAAAAATCAGTAGCAAAATGAGGGGAAAAACTGCCCCGAAACAAGGCGAAATGACACCCGATGCATGGAATTTCTCCCGAAATGCAAAACTAGGTACATGAAATGGCTTACAGCTATACAAAGCATGCATAATTGGTACATGGAATGAAAAGACAGAAGCAAGGAAGCCGCAAAATAAGCATTTTTACAGTTCAAAGCATGGCCAAACAGTAAGCACAAGTGGGACTAAATTATCATACAAAAAAGGTTCCGCAAGGGAGGCAATGAAGCAAGTGGTAGATACAAAGCCCAAATAGAAAAAACTCTTCTACAACATTGAAGAGGGATAAAAAATATGACCGCTTACATTTTATGGAAACCTCCAAAACAATATACAAGTATGCCCAAAATGCCATGCAAAGTAGGGCCCAAAAGAGGTCAAAACACAAAGTATACGAAACATTCATCAAACAGCCAAAGACCCTTAATGAAACATGACAAGGGGGTCAAAATATGGCCACTTTCAGTTCGGACCAAGGTTCAAAAATAGAAGAAAAATAGGCTAAAAAAACATGCAAAAATGGGGACCAAAGAGGGGTATAATGACAAGTGGCATATGGAGGTCCCAAACAGTGATGAGCCCTTCTTCAATGTTGAAGAAGGGCTCAAAATAAACCTATATACAGTTTACATCATGCTCCAAAACAGATCACACATAGGCAAAAAATACTATGCAAGATTATGGCATACAATGGGGTAATGAAGCAAGTGCAAGATGGGGGTCCCAAACAGGGTAAGACCCTTAATGAAACAGAAAAATGAGCTTAAAAAATGATATTTCCAGTTATGGTCGGAGCTCAAAACAGCAAGCAAAAGGGGCTAAGAAAACTTGCAAAAATGAGCTAGAAAGAGGGAGAAATCAACTCACCCTTGAAGACCAATCCTTTGCTACTTCTTGGACCAAGAAAAGCTGCCTCCTAGCCTCTGAGAAGACCTCCGAGCTTCTGGAATGGAAGTGGTAGTGTGGTGCTAGGTGGTGATGAAGAAAAAGGGGTAGAACTTGGTTGCTTTTTAGGGTTAAAGAGAGAGATGGAGGGAGGTATGTATATGCAAGCTCAAGGCAATTTTTCCAACCCTCAAGGCAGAGCTGGTGGCTCTGTTATATAGACAAAAAATGGGGGAGAAATGGAGGGGAAAAGTGGGGGGAAAATGGATCAAGTTTACCCCCAAAAGTTGTCCCTCGGATAAAGGTTTTTTGGGGGAAAACAGATATACAGCTGGAATCCATTCAATCTGTAGAATACTCCGGAAGGTCGTCGGCTAGCAAAATTGGCCGGTCAGCTACTTTAAGTAGCCGGTCGGCAATCTATTTGGCCGGTCGGCCATCTATTTGGCCGGTCGGCAGGAAAAATTTGCTCTGCAGGTCCAACTTCAAACGGGCATAACTTCTTCATATGAACTCCTTTTTAGGTCAATCTTGTGTCCAAATTGAAGCCCCGGAAGTAAGCTTTCCAATGGAACCAGCCTTGCATCAAAATTCCTAATGTGAAAAAAGTTATACTTGTTTTGGTGAAGGCTTCTCAGTTTCGGCCCAACCGGGATGATGCCCAACTTCAACCAATCATATCTCCGCCCTCCGGACTCGGATTCAAGAGATTCTTGAATGAAAAATGAAGCCCCAGAAGTCTTCTTTCCAACAGTGGTGGCTTTATAGATTAAATTCAAGTGTATAGACTGATAAGCTTGATTTAGCGAGGACTGTTCATCCATTTCTTAGCGATTCATGCCTATCTTCTTCTCCAACTTGGTTTCTTCTCATCTTCTCCTCTTTTCTTCAACTCTAAACCCCTAAACAAGGTGTTTTGAAATATTTTTCAAAGATTTCATCTCTCTTTCATTCATTTCCACTTTGTCCTTACTCGGTTCATCGAAAAGCGCATCATTTGACAAAATGTGAGCCTCGGAACATTGTAGAAACTTTATTTCAAAAATGTTTTGAAAGAGAGGGTTTTAAGGTCTAAAAACCATCCAAAATAACTTTGGTCCAAAATGGGGTGTGAAGTTGAGATTGTCTCTCTTCTTGTCGAAGAAACTGAACCTTCGCCCTGCACACCTTTCTCCACCAAGTAAACCAGCAGTAACGCCCAAGTCTTAAGGGCGGTCAAAAATGGGGTGTCTACAGTTGCCCCTCTTTGACAGAACTCATGAGTCATGAAACGACGTGAGTGAATGTCAAAGCCCAGAGACGACCCATTTTTGATGAGGCCGAAGACTTGGACAAACAAACAAAATACAAATGAATGAATGGTTGTGCCCGCGGGCTGCCTACGTATCCCTTTGCAAGGAATCAAACTAGCGTAGTTCAGGGGCAGGATGCAAATGATATGCAGGAAGACTTTGATAATTGGACTTATACGCTACGTGAAGCCGGTATGAACGTTGGACTTATATGCTACGCAAAGCCGATTTGTAATTGGACTTATACGCTTTCGCGAAGCAGGTTTGATAAAACAATGCAAGTGGAATGTGCGTGACAACGCAAGTGAAGAGGTGTGCATAACAATACAACCTAAGATGAATTCCAAACGTACTGAAATCGTGTGGGGAAATGGGACAGGGAGAAACATAGGGACATATCCCGGTGTTTCGGAACGGTGTGAGCTTTGGAATGTATTCCGAACGCTTTTAACCGAAGAGGGAGAGACATAGGGACGTGTCCCGAGGATTAGGGACGTATCCCAAGGATAAGGGACGTATCCCAAAGGTTAGGGACGTATCCCAAAGGTTAGGGACGTATCCCAGAGGTTAGGGACACATCCCAAAGGTTAGGGACGTATCCTAAAGGTTAGGGACGTATCCCAGAGGTTAGGGACGCATCCCAAAGATTAGGGACGTATCCCAGAGGTTAGGGACGTATCCTAGAGGTTAGGGACGTATCCCAAAAGTTAGGGACGTATCCCAGAGGTTAGGGACGTATCCCAAAGATTAGAAAAAGGAGAAGAAACATAGGGACGTATCCCGGTGTTTCAGAAAAGGAGAAAGAAACGTAGGGACATATCCCGGTGTTTCGGAAAAGGGAGAGAAACATAAGGACGTATCCCAGTGTCTCAGAAAAGGAGGTGTGAAACGTAGGGACGTATCCTGATGTTTCAAAAAGAGAGAAACGTAGGGACGTATCCCGGTGTTTCAGAATGAGAGAGAAACGTAGGGACGTATCCCGGTGTTTTCAAGAAAAGTGAAAGAAACATAGGGACGTATCCCGGTGTTTCGAAAGGAGAAGAAACATAAGGACGTATCCCGATGTTTCAGAGAGAATGAGAAGCATAGGGACGTATCCCAGTGTTTCGGAATGGTGTGAGCATTGAAACGTATTCCGAATGCTCTTAACCAGAGAAGGTCTAACTCATCGCACGCGCGAGGAGAAAGAATGATAATTGCAAGTTAAAAGGTGCATAACAATGCAAGTAATGAGCATGACAATACTAGATAGATGTGCAAAATCAATGCAATGAATGAGCATAACAATGCAATTGGAACGTGCATCACAATGCAAGTGGAACGGGCGTGACAACGCATATTTGGAACAAAATGCCGAATAAAGGAATACAAGCCTTAACAAGACCAATTCAAACACAACCTCCGATTTAACTCTCAGAAGGGTCACAATATATATTTCAAAAGGATACACCTCGTGCATGCCGACTGACGATGACCTAAGCATCGAAGACATGAATTGAAAATTCCGCAGAAACAATTTGAGCTGGAAGTGAGTTACTCTTGCTTATACTTCCAAAACGCAGTTACTACCTTTCTTTCCTGGCAAGGACTGGTTTTCTGAGGGAGCACTTTGATTGCCATTCTGGCTTGAAGTAGACCTGATCTTGAGCTTGAGGTAGGGGCACACCCATACTTCGGAGTAGTGACAAGGCCTGAAGAGGTACATCCGGAGTACAATCACGGAATTTGCTGTAGGTGAAACACACTTAGATGCTTCGATTTTCCCTCTTTTCTTTTGCTTTACAGTCCGGAACCCATGTAGCTTCAAATAGGTCCTGGTTTTACTATTCTCACATGACCTGGGTTGAACCCTCCGATTTTATGAAAGAACGAATCTTGTTTTGCACAAACGTGAAGAATGGCACAGCACTCCAAGCACAAAACAATTTTATTTTTGAAATTAAGAAAAGAGTTCTTAACCGGGTATTGAGCCTACGACTGAACACAGTGAAAAAGACTCAACAACGAAAAACAAAAGGTAAACAACCTAAACACATCGAGACATGCTCGGAACGACTCAAGACAAGAATCGAGACAAAACAAAAGACACGACACACAGACGTGCACTGGGAGCCTGTTTCACCGGGTATTGTTTCCCACCCTCTCTCATTTGTGATCCTCACATCACTCGGCCCTCAAGCTCTATTTTTCTGAAAAAGCCCCTTTCTCACTTTTTCTCTCATCGCACATCTCTCTATTCTTCAATCTCTCATTTTTCAATCCCTCCCTTGGGTGGTTGATGGATAAATTGGAAATTGTGGGCTCTAGCCGCTGGTATTCTACCAGATTCTCAATCTTGTTCACAACAGCGAGCTTCTCCCATAAAGGGGTTACGCTACAACTGGGCGTGTAGCAAATTTGCAGCTGACATCGGTTGACGATGCTCTGTTGGGGAGTTTGGACGTGACCAGATTTGTCCAGATGAGGAAGTGGAATATCATGATCCATTCCAACTCGTGCTTCGCACTTGGCTCGATACCTCGTTGCTTGGAGGATGAGAGAGCTTTTCGGCCCTTTTGCTGTTAACTTCAGTTGTGCCCTTCTTGGCAGGTACGGTGCCCTTCTTAGCGAGTAGTTGATGACGGGGGAAAGACAGAACATCTGACTCAACTGTGCCCCTAGTTCATCATTTTGACCATTTTTTTTTTGGTTTTCTACGAAAACAATTTTGACCAATATAAGAGTTAGATTAACACACTTGTTCGATTTTTGATTTGAAATCATGCAAGTCAGGCTATGAGCACAGAAAATTTTCCTATTTTGGGTCCAAGAAATGGTCCAGTTTTTGGAAAAGATGGAACAATTTTCCAGAAAATTAGTCAACTTCAGTAAAAATTCTCAAAAACTATTTTTGCAAATGGCCAATGCTTAACAAGCACGGAACCTACTCTTGAGACGCACAACCTCGGATTTGGAGGAAAATTGCCCCATGCTGGAGGGAAGCTATATGGCAACGGAAAGTTGCCCCTTGCTTGAACGGTACCGCAGCGCATTGAATGGCAACGGAAAGTTGCCCCTTGTTTGAATGACACCGCGGTGCATTGAATGGCAACGGAAAGTTGCCCCTTGTCTGAATGGCACCGTAGTGTATTGTAATCAGTCCTCAGAGCGATGATCGCAACCGAACTCCCGGATACAGAAAAGACAAAGATGACTAGAACCATCACATGGACACAGTTGAATTTGGAGTGTTTTATGGCTGGACTTCAGAATGAAGTTGCCTACGTATCCCAAAGATGGGAATCAAGCCTTACGTAGTTCGGGGTTAAGGTACACTCGGGTATTAACCTCTCCTTTTTAGGCTTTAACTTTTGCCAAGGCGCCCGTTGCGGGTCTTCGACCTTGCGAGCTTTGTTCTTCTTTTCTTTTCAAATTTTTTTTTTATTTCTTTTTCTCTCTTTTTTTTCTTTTTTTTTTCTTTTCTTTTGCATTTTTTTTTTTGTATTTTTTTCTTGCTCTAACTTTTGCTTGGGTCGCCCTTCCGGGTTTTCGGCCCAGCGAGCCTCTCAAAGGGTAAAAGTGTAACAAGTCCATGCCAAATGGTTTTAGGGTTTTGAAGCCATCCGTATCTAGGAGAGTGGCTGTTGTATTGATTTACTGAAGGATCCATTTTCGGCTCTTCGAGCATATCTGACACTTTTGCCCCTAGTTTGAGGGGGGGCTTCTGATCTAGCTTTACAAGCTTCCTTTGATCTGATCTTCTTGATCTGACTTTGGTGCCTCTTGTTCGAGGGCTGCTTCAAAATGGCCACACAAGCCTCACGTTATGGTTGACCGTTGAACGTTCTGAACTTAGGTTCAAAGTTTGAAAGTGAGGGTTCAAATCTCGAGGCTGAGAGCGATCCTAAGCTGCACAATCTCAAGAGTGATTCCACACAGGTCTTCGCAAGATCGTGCAAAACTGTTTTTGAAATCTTTTAAGAAAGCGACAAATCGCTCGCGCTGAAGACAGTGTAGGACCAATCTGGATCAAGCCAGGATCCTTCTCATTACTCATACTAACAAGCATGATCTCGATCATTAAGGGCTTAACATGCCTCTCTTTCTCTCAATTGATCAAGTTTTGCAAAACCTGAGGAATTCCTTCCTCTTCGTTTTTATCACAATGTTTTGAAAAGTTTTGAAAAGCTTAGGTCAATGCAATGATTTTGGGGTGCAGAAGAGTAGGCAAAAAGTACTACCGTTTCATTCAAACTTTCTGGCACAACTGGCACAAGGCAGAAGCAAGCACAAAAGCATGAAACACCACTGCTGTTTCATTCATAACTGTTGGTGTAACTGGCTCCATGGCAGAAACAGACTCAAAAGAAAGCGAAAAGACAAACACAAAACAAAATAGTGATGCCCGAGGTAACACCCCCGGAATCACCTGACTCTAACAAAACAGGACTGACTCGATACAACAAGACGGACCTGACCGACTTAGTACAAAAAGACTGACCATATACAAAACAACAAAAATGACCCAATACCTAAGTCAGAAAGTACAAAAACTAGTGTTCGCACATTGCTCAGAATTGTGCATGCCAAACGCCACATCTAGAGTAAACTGAGTGCCGCCCGCAGGTGGTTCATCCCTCGATCACATCACATTATCCCCCGCAAGTTCGCTGATCAAGTGCCGATAGACTTTGCAGGACCCGGTGCGGGGATGACCCTATTGTCAATCAAATTTTGTATCTCGTGGCGGAGACGGACGCAATTGTGGGTGTCATGACCGGTTTGTTGATGGAAAGCACAGTACTTGGTCGGGTCATGCTTTGGAGGGAGAGGATCGGGTAGCGGCCATTTTTCTAACGGTTTCAGATGTCCTTTCCTGAGTAGGACCCCTGGAGCTTTCGACAAAGGCATAAAGAGTGGGGTGAAAACCCTCTTGCCTCGGGGTAGATAGTCCGAAGTTCGGGGGTTTGAAGTGGATGCACCAACAAAGGGGGTGGCTGCTCCTGGTGTGGTGGTGGCGACCATGCCCACATCAGAAGATCTTGCAGCTGCATCACCACTGGTGGTCGCATTCGAACTGCAGGAAAATGCCCTCCTGGGCTGCTCCTTCTCCTGGTCAAGAAGGCCCTGCTTCATAGCGTCCTCGATCTGTACTCCCATCTCATGTAAGTCTGAAAAGGTGGGAAAGGGGAGAACGATCATTTTCGGCATAAGCTTAGGCTGGAGATTGCGCACAATCATCCGAATTTGATCTTTGTCAGTGGGCCTAAGGGTCATCATCGAGGCCTTGGCCCTCCAGCGGGCAACGAAATCAGAAAAACTCTCATTAGGCTCTTGCCTTGTCGTCTCAAGATCATGGGTCATAATCTCAATTTGAGTGTTATAGGAGTATTGTCCAATGAACGCCTCAGCCATCTCATCCCAGTTTCTCTTGACATCATCTTCCAGTTTCGCATACCAGATGGCCGCTACACCTGACAGGGTCCAGCCAAACAGTGAAAGCTTCTGTAGTCTGGTGAGGCCCATCGGCCTTGACGGACAGCGTCTTGCTGCATGGCTTTCATACTATCCTGGAGTTGGCGCACCATCTCTTCCAGACTCGACATATTGTCTTGATCTAACTGAGCATCCGGTATATCTGTCTCTATGGTAAAAGCAGATATCCCAACCCAACTGCACACAGGCGAGATGGATAATGACTGCTGATCTGAAGACTGTTGAACTGATGATCTGTGTCTGACTGGCCTTTTTACTCTGCCTCTGGCAAAGGAACACTGATTGCCCTTGAACTGAATCTCTGACCTAACAAAGTCTATCAGCACTAGTCTAATGCACCCGGGGGATAGTGGAGCCTTCTGAAGCTATGGTTCCAGCACTACCCTAGCAAAAGAGAAAACAGATAGCACCTCAGCCTAATTTTACCAAAACAGATATGAGCATAGCTGAATGACTGCACTCTTTACTGAATTATGCCCCAAATTCTGCCTGTAAACCGATACCCTCAGGTAAAACTGATTCTTCACAAACTGATGCCCGCAGGCCTGATACCCAAACTTGCAAACTGGTATATGCGTTCCTGTAGAGATACACTCTAAAAGCACATAGCAAGTAAGAGAGAGCCAAAACACCCCTATGTTGGGGTAGGGTTTCCCTGTCCTATTTTGTCAGGAACTAGGGTTACACTACGCACACAGCGGTTTCAAACAACCTAACATCGGGTGAGCAACCTGTCCTAGTTTGGAATGGTCACTATGGATTTCAATATGCACTAGGTCAAATGGTCAAAAAGGGTGCCCCGGTAAAACCGGGGTTTGTGTTCCCATACTGTCAGAGCCCATAACCGGTCAGCCTTATGGTCATGCCATGACAAGACAAGCCTCCAGCAAACCGTTCAGGAATGGCAGATGGCAAACACGGTGTCCTAGGCGCACCAATGCACATGCAATGCAAAGAGACACATAAATGAAATCAAACTAGGATATCATGAGTTTGAGTCAAGCTCTCTAAAATCCCCAGCGGAGTCGCCAGAAACTGTAGACGTCCCCGAACGCCCCGGGAGGGTGAGTCCCGTTCTGTTCATTTGGGGTCACTACAGCTCAGGACTCTTCAAATTGTCACGGTTCTTAATCTGAACCAAAGAGTCCAAATCCGGCAAATCGTTTTGAGAAAACAGATTTTTAGAAAAAGAAGTGCCAAACATGGACTGCTTTGCCAGATACAGAGTCGCCACCTAAATATTTTATTTTGGGGGAATTCAGGAAACCCTGACTCGGTGCCAAAGGCCACGTGTCTGTCATCACCAAAGTTGCCTTGGCTCGGAAACTTGGGTACGATTGGGGAAGGTCAGCTATGAGCACCCCCTCTCGCCCGATCCGAAGATCGGCCTCTACTAACCATGGTATCCAGTTTTGACAACGTTATGTGTTCTTATTCCGGTTATTAGCCTAGAATTACTATGTTATGCGCACAGCAAACAAGTATAGACCAAATCGCTTAAATTGGAACGACACATAGCATGTTTGTTTTGAAAATGGTTTGCTACTCGCAAGTAGGCTAAAATGCAGGTTTCGCCACCCTCAAGTGGGCTTTAGAAAAGATGGTTTTTCCACTATCTAGTAGGCTTAAAACTCACAGTTTTAATGCATTATTCCAATTTAGGTAATTTGACCTCCATCCACAGGCATTCAAGCAGTTATATCACATAAGCAGCTAGCCTCATGGTAATCATGCTATCATGGCAACATTCACACGCATGCGATATGCTAAAGCATAAAAGCTTACCTAGTACTCCGAGCCAAAACAGAAACTAGTTAGTAATCATATGCATGATCCTAGTTCATGTTAAAAATGGCTAATGCAACACATGCAAAGATGCAATCTAAACAGGCTCGGCTATCCTAAAGATGGGATGTGAAATGCTGCAACTAACAAGTACTCAACTTGGAATTGAAATACAAGTGCAGTTAGCATGATGTGCCGAGCCCGGTGCATGTAAGACAAATGTATGGATGCACGCATGCTATCATTCTGTTATGCTAATTTAAATATGCCCTAGTCTACCATCATAAGCGGGTAAATAAAAGGGAGAAAGAAGTGGGGGTTGGAAGACATGCACACACGCACCCACACTTATTACAAGTTTGCCCTCGCTCGGAGGGACCAAAAGAATAATACAGTCCGAATAATAAATCAACTATCCTAGCTAATAAATTATTATAGACCCTTAATTAATTAACAAAATAAATGCAGCAAGAAGGCGGCCGCAGCCCTGCCTTGGGATGCGTGAGTGATGCATGCTTGATCCGCCTTGCCCGAAAACTCGCTGCCATAGCATTGCTGCCTCTGTTTACACTGCCTAGCTCCTCTGAAAATTGCACAAGTCTCAGGATATGTTCTTTGCACACTGTGGAACACCACCGGCTGGGAGGGGTGGCCATCGGCCTCGGAGGATGACCACCGGCCACAGATGAAGTTATCGGTCATTGATAAATTGCCGGTTGGCATTGTGTTTAGCCGACCGGCCAAAGCTTCCTGCAGAACCAGCAATTGGTAGCAGCAGAGGGCAAGCAGTGTATGGCATGGAATTTTTAGGCAAATGTATGCATGGACACACTCCCTATCATGTAATGGACTCAAGGGAGCATGGCCCTCGACCCTCGGGCCACCAATCACGCACTTCAATGGATGATGGACAAAGAGTCAAGTATGCTTTTGAATGTGAAATGTAATGCACACAAAACATACAAGGGACCCAACCTCAATCATGGTTGGTCAAGAGGCAAGGCAATGCACAACAATGCACATGCGACCTAAGCATGCAAGCAAACATACAAACATGCAATACAACTACATGGCACACACAATGCTAACAACATAACATGCACAACGCATTGAAACATGGCATACACAATGCAAGATGGACTTACACCAATGTGAGTGGACCTCAGCCACACTCACATCAGTGGCCATGAGATGAAAATGAGACACTCGAAATGCGTGCACATATGTACGCAAACCGAGGACCGAACCTACGGCACCGAAATGCCACTCTAATGAGACATGGAAAAGACATGGAATATGATATGCAAACATGCAAAAATCAGTAGCAAAATGAGGGGCAAAACAGCCCCGAAACAAGGCGAAATGACACCCGATGCATGGAATTTCTCTCGAAATGCAAAACTAGGTACATGAAATGGCTTACAGCTATACAAAGCATGGATAATTGGTACATGGAATGAAAAGATAGAAGAAAGGAAGCCCCAAAATAAGCATTTTTACAGTTCAAAGCATGGCCAAACAGTAAGCACAAGTGGGACTAAATTATCATACAAAAAAGGCTCCGCAAGGGAGGCAATGAAGCAAGTGGTAGATGAAAAGCCCAAACAGAAAAGGACTCTTCTACAACATTGAAGAGGTACCAAAAATATGACCGCTTACAGTTTATGCAAACCTCCAAAACAATATACAAGTATGCTCAAAATGCCATGCAAGGTAGGGCCCAAAAGAGGTCAAAATACAAAGTATACAAAACATTCATCAAACAGCCAAAGACCGTTAATGAAACATGACAAGGGGGTCAAAATATGGCCACTTTCAGTTCGGACCAAGGTTCAGAAGAAAAATAGGCTAAAAAAACATGCAAAAATGAGGACCAAAGAGGGGTATAATGACAAGTGGCACATGGAGGTCCGAAACAGTGATGAGCCCTTCTTCAATGTTGAACAAGGGCTCAAAATAAACCTATATACAGTTTACATCATGCTCCAAAACAGATCACACATAGGCAAAAAATACTATGCAAGATTATGGCATACAAAGGGGTAATGAAGCAAGTGCAAGATGGGGGTCCCAAACAGGGTAAGACCCTTAATGAAACAGAAAAATGAGCTCAAAAAAATGATATTTCCAGTTATGGTCGGAGCTCAAAACAGCAAGAAAAAGGGGCTAAGAAAACTTGCAAAAATGATCTAGAAAGAGGGAGAAATCAACTCATCCTTGAAGACCAATCCTTTGCTACCTCTTGGACCAAGAAAAGCTGCCTCCTAGCCTCTGAGAAGACCTCCGAGCTGCTGGAATGGAAGTGGTAGTGTGGTGCTAAGTGGTGATGAAGAAAAAGGGGTAGAACTTGGTTGTTTTTTAGGGTTAAAGAGAGAGATGAAGGGAGGTATGTATATGCAAGCTCAAGGCAATTTTTCCAACCCACAAGACAGAGCTGGAGGCTCTGTTATATAGAAAAAAAATGGGGAAGAAATGGAGGGAAAAAGTGGGGGGAAAATGGATCAAGTTTCCCCCCAAAAGTTGTCCCCCGGATACAGGTTTTTTGGGGGGAAAACAGATATATAGCTGGAATCTATTCAATCTGTAGAATACTCCGGAAGGTCATCGGCTAGCAAAATTGGCCGGTCGGCTACTTTAACTAGCCGGTCGGCAATCTATTTGGCCGGTCGGCCATCTATTTGGCCGGTCGGCAGGAAAAATCTGCTCTGCAGGTCCAACTTCAAACGGGCATAACTTCTTCATATGGACTCCTTTTCAGGTCAATCTTGTGTCCAAATTGAAGCCCCGGAAGTAAGCTTTCCAATGGCACCAGCCTTGCATCAAAATTCGAACTGTGAAAATCGTTATGCCTGTTTTGGTGAAGGCTGCTCAGTTTCGGCTCAACCGGGATGATGCCCAACTTCAACCAATCATATCTCCGCCCTCCTGACTTAGATTTAAGAGCTTCTTGAATGAAAAATGAAGCCCCGGAAGTCTTCTTTCCTACGGTGGTGGCCTCATAGATTAAATCCAAGTGTATAGACTGATAAGCTTGATTTAGCGAGGACTGTTCATCCATTTCTTAGCGATTCTTGCCTATCTTCTTCTCCAACTTGGTTTCTTCTCATCTTCTCCTCTTTTCTTCAACTCTAAACCCCTAAACAAGGTGTTTTGAAATATTTTTCATAGATTTAATCTCTCTTTCATTCATTTCCACTTTGTCCTTACTCGGTTCATCGAAAAGCGCATCATTTGACAAAATGTGAGCCTCGGAACATTGTAGAAACTTTATTTCAAAAATGTTTTGAAAGAGAGGGTTTTAAGGTCTAAAAACCAACCAAAATAACTTTGGTCCAAAATGGGGTGTGAAGTTGAGATTGTCTCTCTTCTTGCCGAAGAAACTGAACCTTCGCCCTGCACACCTTTCTCCACCAAGTAAACCATCAGTAACGCCCAAGTCTTAAGGGCGGTCAAAAATGGGGTGTCTACACCATCCCCCGCTTAGTAGTTGGAGGAGGGCTACCTGTCTAATAGTCCTGAGTCAGGTACTAAGCCAGAATCTGATTCCAAGAGTCTGTCGAGTCCGAATCTGATTCCAATTCTTCTGAGTCTGGGTCCGGTATTCCTAATGTTAATAACCCTAGTGTTGAGGTTTTGTCCAGGTCGTCCTTTTCTTTTTCCTTTGAGTCGGTTGTAACCGAGGAACTGGATGAGCTAGACCTTTTGAAAGTGAATACCACTGTAGATTCGGAGTAATTCTCTGTGCCTCTTATTTATTGCATTGATCATAATTTTCAAAATTTTGATGAAAATGACAAGAAAGGAATTCCTCTGGTTTTGAAAAATTTAATTAATCAACAGGACGAGAGGTTTGCAAAACCCCTCTCTGTTGAAATCATTATAATTAATGTGGGTACTGAGATGGATCCGCGTCTGGTCCAGATCGGGTACATGTTGTCTTCAGAGGAGTGCGAGCACTTAGTCGCTTTATTAAAAGATTTCAAAGATATTTTTATGTGGTCCTACGAAGACATGCCTAGAATCGGTCCCAACATTTTACAGCATCGGATCCCTCTTGACCTCGAGGCCCGACCCATAAAACAGAAGTTGTAAAGAATATGCCCGAATTACGCTTTGAAGATTAGGAAATAGGTCACCAAGCTGATAGATGCAGGGTTTTTGCTAGTATCTGAGTATCCAACTTGGCTAGCCAACAATGTTCCAGTGCCAAAGAAAGACAGCAGAATTCGAGTGTGTATGTGGACTTCGAAGATCTAAATAAGGCTAGTCCGAAGGATGAGTTTCCTTTGCCGCACATCGATGAATTAGTGGACTTCACCGTGGGTCATGCATTGCTCTCCTTCATGGATGGATTTTCCGAGTATAACCAGATTTTGATGGCATCCGAGAACAGAGAGAAAGCTGCTTTCACTACGCCATGGGGAACCTATTACTTTTGAGTGACGCCGTTTGGGCTGAATAATGCTAGAGCTACCTATCAATGGACTGCAACCACAATGCTGCATGATATGATCCACAAAGTGGTCGAAGTGTACGTGGACGACATGATCGTCAAGTCCAAAGAAAGAGAGGGCCACTACACCACCTTGAAAAAGTTCTTTCAACGGATCAAAGAATACAGACTGAGGTTGAATCCACAGAAGTATACTTTCGACGTAACAACAAAGAAAACACTGGGTTTCTTGATTACACAGAGAGGCATCGAGGTAGATCCTTCCAAAATCAAGGCCATTTTAGAAATGCCACAGCCAAGGACTGAAAAGGTGGTGCGAGGCTTTCTGGGTAAAGTGCAATTCATAAGACAATTTACTTCTAAATTTTGACTTGTGAACCACTACTTTGTCTCCTAAGGAAAGGAAAGAAATTTCAATGCGATGATCGATGTCAGTTCACTTTTCAGCAGATCAAGCAGTACCTTCAGAAACCACCTGTGTTGTCACCGCCAAAGCTGGGGAAGCCTTTGATTCTGTATCTATTAGTTACAGACACAACGATGTGATGCCTGCTTGCATAGGAATCTGACGATAAGGTGGAGAAAGCTATCTACTACTTGAGTAAGAAAATGTTAGATTATGAGACCCGTTATACCCCGCTGGAAAAATCTTGTTTAGCCTTGGCATGGGCTACTAGGAAGTTGAGGCACTACCTGTTAGCTCA
The DNA here is from genome assembly GCF_055761805.1 of Camellia sinensis. Classification (NCBI taxonomy): domain Eukaryota; kingdom Viridiplantae; phylum Streptophyta; class Magnoliopsida; order Ericales; family Theaceae; genus Camellia; species Camellia sinensis. Next base: position 113,464,752 of record NC_138969.1, on the reverse strand, counting down.
CTCCGTAATTCTAGTTTCGAGATTAGATCCCATCAAATATCTGTTTGAGAAACCAGTGCTTATGGATAAACTAGCCCGTTGGTTGCTTCTCCTCTCTAAATTTGATCTGAAGTATTTACTCGCAAGTCTGTCAAGGGGAGAGTAGTAGTTGAGTTCCTTGCAGATCACCCAATAGAAGGGGCTGAAGCGGTAGAATACCTGTTCCTAGATGATGTTATTCTGTAAGTCGAGGAAGAGATTTGGACAATGTACTTTGATGGAATGTCTAACCAGTATGGTAATGGGATAGGAGTGTTGCTGATAGCAGCTGATAATTCCCATATACCCTTAGCCTTCAAACTCCGGTTCAAATTATTCAACAACGAAGTAGAATACGAGGCGTGCATCGCGGGTTTGGAAGCCACCCTGTAACTAGGAGCAAAAAGGTTGGACGTATTTGGACACTCAAACCTAGTTGCCTCTCAAGCAAATGGAGACTGTAAGGTCAAAGAAGAAAAAATGAAGATCTGTCACCAAACCCTGGACGTTCTGATTCCTAGGTTTGAGAAGCTGACCTTCACACATCTACTGAGAGAGAACAACAGGTTCGCTGATGCCTTATTAACTCCATTCTATGATAGACATCCTGTTTGGAGTCTGGATGCGTCCGATCATCATTGAGCAGAGATATACATCGGCTTACGAAACTGTTGCTGCAATAGATGAAGTGCAAGATCAAAACCCTTGGTTTTATGATATCTGGAACGTCATGAAAATGGAGGTTTATCCACCAGGGGCAAATATCAAAGATAACAGGGTAATAAGGCTGATGGCCATTCAATTTATCATCTGTGGAGGTAAACTGTACAAGAGGGGTCATCTGGGAATGCACAAGTTGTGTGTCAACGCAGAGGAATCAAAGCCCGTAATGGAGGCCATTCATAGGGGAGAATGTGGAGCGCACATGAATTGAGTAATGTTGGCTCGAAAGATTCTTAAGCAAGGTTACTACAGCTCCACTGTGGAGGAGGATTGTATTGGTTTTGTTCGGCGATGCCACAAATACCAAATTCATGGAAATCGCATGAACATCCCGCCGTCGAAACTGTACAACATGACTTCACCATAGACTTTCCCAGTCTAGGGAATCGAAGTCATCAGCTTAATTAGACCGAAAGGATCAAACGGGCATAAATATATTCTGGTAGTAGTTGATTACTTCACTAAGTGGGTGGAAGCTCAGTTTTATGCAGTGTTGAAGGTAGCGCATGTGGCTAAGTTCATCCGAAACAACATCATTTGCCGTTATGGAGTCCCAAATGAGATCATCTCAGATAATGGCTCCCATTTCAAGAGAGAAGTAATCGACTTGTTGAAGAAATACAACGTGGCTTTTCATAAGTCATCTACATGTCGGCCGCAAACCAATGGAGCTGTTGAGGCCGCCAACAAGAACATTAAGCATATTCTACAGAAAAATGGATGAGACCTACAAGGACTGGTCAGACAAATTGCCATTTGGACTCTAGGGCTATAGAACTTCAATTCGGATGTCTACTAGTGCAACCGCCTATTCTTTTTTTTATGATCTGGAAGTTGTTCTATCGATCGGAATAGAAGTCCCGTCGCTGGGAGTTATGGCTGAGTGTCAAATCGCAGAGACGGACTGGCAACATAATAGGTTCGAATAACTGATTCTGTTTAATCAGAGAAGGCTAAAAGCACTGTACCATGTTCAAGGTTATCAACGTAGGATTGCTAGAGCTTTTAACGTGAAAGTTAAGTCCCGAAATCTCAAAGAAGTGGATCAGGTGCTGAAAGACAACCGAGCTCCCATTCATGACCCTAGGGGCAAGTTCGAACCCAATTGGACTGGTCCTTACATCATCAAAAGTATCTGGTCAAGTGGAGCTGTTATTCTCATGGACTTGGATGGCCTAGAATTTTCGCAACCGATCAACATGGACAAGTTGAAGAAATACTATCCCTGAGAGGCTCGCTGGGCCGGAAACCCGAAAGGGCGACCTAGGCAAAAGTTGGAGCACAAAAATTTAGAAATAAAGAAAAACTGAGCACAGAAGGTTGAAAACCCTAAAGGGCAGCCTAGGCAAAAGTTAGAGCGCAAAAGGAGAGTGTTGATACTCGAGTGAATCTGAACTGTACTACGTAAGGCCTGATTCCAATCTTTGGGATAGATAGGCAACTTCATCTTGTGGTTCAGCTATAAGGACCTCCAACTCAACTGTCCTGTCCATATGTTGATCAGGTCATCTTTGTATATTTTTTATCTGAATGTTCGGTTGTGATCCTCTCTCAGAACTGGTTACAATGTTGAGCAATGCTATTCAGACAAGGAGCAATTTGTGATCTTCGGATTTGGAGTTGTACATCTCGAGGATAGATTCTATGCATGTCAAGTTGTGATCCTTATAGAAAATGGTTTTCAAAAGTTTTGATAAGAGTGGATTTTTGCTCAAAACTTACCTTTTACAACTTAGACCATTTTTGGGCCAAAAGGAAAATTTTCAGTGCTCACAACTTTAATTTCATTGATTTCAATACAAAGTTCTCCAACTCTCGATACAAATCGAAGTTGCTTTTATTACATTCATAAAACTTGAAAAGTATGATCAAAGCAAATAAACTAGGGGCATGGATGAGTCAGGTGCTCCTGCATTCCCCACTTGTGCTTGTGGAAGCTTCTGATGCTGATGTGGGCATGGATTGTGCCTCATCTTCGAGCCAAGTCAGACACTCACCAGAAAGTGCGCAGCTGAAACTAGCGGCAAGAGCCAAAAGCTCTCTTGTTCTCTAAGTAGTGACATATCTAACCAAATGTGAACCTCAGACGGGGAATGAAACCGGGTATTCTACCCCCTCCTCTGGGCAGGTCTGATCATGTCCAAACTAACGTTTGAATCGGAACAGAAAGTAGAATACATAGTGTGTCAGGGCAATCAGCTGAATGCCAGGTTGCCGAGTCATGCTGTGGCTCATTTCGGTAAGATTAAGCTAGGAGCAACGCCAAACAATGTCAGTAGCAAACCTATTGCAGATCTAATGGCACCACCATCCTTCATTCAGGAAATCCACTAGCTGTTGGTGAAAAATGTATGCTCGAGCTAAGTATATGGGGCAAGGGTCCACTACCTTCAGCTTGTCCACTAGGCATATCTGGGAAGGGATGAAAGAAAAAAGAGATGTATGTTGAGAGAAAAGTAAGAAAAGGGCTTTGATAGAAAAACAGAGCATGAATGCCGAGTGATGTGAGAAACATATATTAGAAAAGGTGGGAAATATTACTTGAAGAAGTAGTGGACTCCCCATGAATTTGTTTGTCTCTCACCGATGGAAGGGGTCTAAGCCCATTAAAGTCTTGGCTAATTCTAAGCTAATGCAACTCTTGCCTTCTTTCAAACATTGGACCACTGTCATGAGTCGAATGCTAGACCCTCCGAAGCAATGGGTAATAAGGACATAAGCTAACATGCACAAGTAAAGGGCATGTTGCTGAAAATCCCTCCAAGGAAGATCACCTTGGTCACCAACGGCAGAAAATTAATGGATCAGACTAGGAATATCCAGCTCTCTATTGTGAACCAAGGATCGAGCCTCATGTAAAGTAAGTCTGCACACCCGTCCTAAAGCTTGGATGTGCCCAAAATGAGGCTCTGGTATGATTTCCTCATCGCGCTGAGATTCCATTAGCACTTGAAATTCTTCGATTGTCGGGCATATCTCTTGTCCCCCAAAGTTAAAGATGTGTGTAATCAGGTTCCAACGTCTAGCTGTGGCATGTAGGAATGGAAAGCAAAGCAGAGAACGGCTCAGCGGGAATAGTGCATTTATGTCGAAACCCCGAAGTTCACCTTTTTCGAGCCATCTAAGGTCGCAATCCAATTCAGGAGTTTTTCAGTGAAAAACCGCTCCATTTGTGAAGAATTTGTAGTTGAAATGAAGAAACTACGAGGTCCAACCTTTTGCAGGTGATAAGGCAGTGAGTGGAAGCCAGGTGTCAACATTTTGGAGTACCTGCACATTGATGGCCGACAGAGCCTTACTGGCAGCCGACAGGCCACCTCACATGGTCGGCAATCATCACTTATGGTCAGCAGTCTCCCTCTCTAGCATGTTGTCCTTATTTGTGCTAGAAAAGTGCTGAGAGCTTGTGTTTTGTTTTGTTCTTTGTGTGCTTTAGAGTCTTGTTTTGAATCGTTTTAGGCTTCAGCAAGTTCGTTGAGTTCTATTCGTTTCGTTTTGCTTATTGAGTTGTATTTGTGTTGTTTTTGTTTATGAAGTTGTTGTTGTGTTGTTTATTGAGTTGTATTCTTTTTATTTCAGTTGTTGGTCGGTTCATTACCCAATTAAGACTGTTGTGGCAATACAAGCATTCGGTTTCCATTAGTGATTTCAACCTCATTTTCATGGAATGTGCTGCTCATGAATCAAAAGACAACACTTTTTCAAATAAAAACTGGTTTTCATTCCGATCATGGTTGTTTTTACAAAAAGTGGGGTGTAAGTTTTTAAAGTAAGTAAAACTAGTCTGAAGGTGTACAATGTGCTAAAACTATAAACAAAAGAAACTAAGCAAAAATACAAACATTAGTGTTGATCGCCTCAAGCCCGAGAAGCCCTCTTTGTCCTCTTCCTCGGAGGATAGGACTCTAGGGCACTGTCTCCATCAGCGTCGCTGCCTGAATCTAGACCATAGTCTGAACCAGAGCCATCTCCGCTCTTCGCCTCAAAGCTCACCTCGGCATCGCCCCCGTCCTCGAAACCTGAGCCAGCGTCATCATTTCCACTCTCAGATGACTCTAAACACTGAGTCGCTGCCTCCTCAGAGTCGCTCGTCTCGGCATCATCATTATCACTCAGAATGGGTTCTAAAAGGCCGACCCCGTCTCGAGTGCCTCTAGCTCTACCTCGGTCGCGTGCCGGAGCCTGTCTCACTCTCCTCTCTGCTTCTAGAAGAGGTACTGCTGGTGCAAGTGCTGTAACTCCCACTGGCGCCATCGGCATGGGTGGGATCTGAAAAGACAGTTGTTGCGTATCAAGTACAATATATGTATCAGATGCAAGCATAGGATGCAAATTGAGTATATGCAAAAGTCATATACAGTGTGCGAATACAGTATGCAAGTGTAGTGTGTTAGATGTGGTCTATCAATGCAACGTATTAGTACAGTTTGGGAAGTTTTCAATTTTCAATGTTAGTGTCAGCGTGTCAGTGAAAAGTTGATGCTTGGAATGTAAAACTGAGGAAACCACCTGAGCACCGTAGGGGCTGAGCAGCATCTCTCTCCTCTGTATCATCCGCATCAGCGATGCTATCAGCTCGAGGGCACCACCTGTATACTCGATCGATGCCTGTAAGGGCAATTTGAATGATTAGTATCTTCCATAGATATATCTAAAATGAAATGTGGAGAACAAGTGCTAAGGTGTGGTTGATATCGGAGTTGGGCCTCAGACCCCGACAAGCTCATGACTAGCCGCTATGGGCTCAATCGGGACCTGGTAGGCCTCCTTGGTGTGTCGCCAGCAAGTCAGCATAGTGGGCAACTCTGGCCAAACAGCTCTCCACCCTGCTTGGGAAGCCCCTCTACCACGGGCCCTGCTCGCTCGAATCACTCTACGCCTCGCTCTCATGGCAGGAGCTCCCGCCTCCTCATCTCCACGAACACCGGTCAGAGATGGCATTAAAGGCATGTTTGTTTGGGTGGACATGAGCTTGGGATTGGACTAATAATCCAATAAAATTATTAATCCGATGTTTGGTTAAACAATTGAAGTACGGACTAATTATTTTAAACTTGACTATTAGTTAAGATAGGATACATAATCCAACGAATTCGTAGTCCTAAGACTATTAGTCATGGGAATGCTAATCCAGTCCGCCCAAACAAACATGGCCTAAGTGTGTTAGGATGAAATCTTCATTGTCGCCCTCTGCTCGAAAGAAGTTGACATCGAGGCTCACCATGAACTGGATGACCTCCTCAACTAATAGGTTCTCTATGGACCGTATGGACTCTGGTGGAGCCATCAGGACGAATGGGTCTAGCACGCCCATAATCTGGCACAAAAAGCGCTCACTCAAGAACCAAGCCCGACAGACCAGACCCTCAAGTAGAATATGGTAGCGGGAAACGGCCCAGGAATTGGCAAACTGGTCCCACACCGTCCTGGCATCAAGGCCCATGGCTGCCATGTGATCTACAAACAGAAGTTGTACAGGTTATTAGTTGTTATCAGTTGTTAAGTGTGTAAAGTGAGCAGTTTCAAAGCAAAATGACTGTCTTTCGGACTACCTCATGGGCGCCTACTGTGTCGAAGTACTGGTGTAAGAAAGTGAAAGGCTTATGAGTCCTGCGGCGAAGCTAACCATCGTATATCCGCGAGTAGGGTACCGTCAACAAAAGCTCCACAATAGGCTCCGGGGAGAGGGTCGGCAAGTATGCGTGTACCCATAGTTGTAGGGAAAATGAAGTGGTATGTAATCAACACAGTATCAAGTAGATGTAGAAAGTGCAAAATAGAAAGCACAACATATGAACAGTGTTTAAGCAGATTCAGAAATGCGAAGCAGAAAGCATGTATTGAAATACATGTAAAGCAAGAACTGTAAAGTAAAAGAAATGTGGAAAGAGGGAACTGAGATGTGTACCTCCCAGGCTCACGAGTAGCCTCCAATCATGTCTCCCCTCAGACGGGAGGTAGAGCTGATATATCCATACAGTGTGGTGAGGCCAGCTCTGCCCTAGTCGTAGAAACAAACTCGAGGAAGGATCACCAAGGAACTCAACAAATACAGGCTAATGGTATTCCATCTATTCGAAAAGAAGGTGGTACCGAAGATAAACATCAAGAAGCCCCTGGCATACTGCTCGGTCTCCTTTACCGTCTAGAGCTCTATCCCTTTGAATCACTCTCCGAGCCAAGTATACCTCACCATCCTCGTCTGGTATGTGGGTGGGTATGCTCCTAGCAGCACGAACCAGGCAACCTCCTGTAGACTCGATTTCCTTCTCGCGCCCTCCTTTCGAAGAGGCGCAAATTTGTCTCCTACAGTTCGGACTCTTGTCATGGTTCTGAATCTAATCTCACAAAGTGCAATGTGAGACTGATAAACACCAAAGATTCCAAATCTGGCAATTGGTTTTTGAAAATCAATTTTGAATGAAAAAGCGCCAAACATGGACTGCTTTGCAAGATTACAGAGTAACCACCTAATATTTTATTTTGGAAAATTTAGGAAACCTTGACTCGTGCCAATGGCCACGTGTCCGTCATCACCAAAGTTGCCTTGGCTCGGGAACTTGGGTACGAGAGGGGAAGGTCCTGAAATGAGCACCCCCGCTCGCCTGATCAAAGGATCGGCCTCTACTAAGCAAGATATGTTGTTTTACAAACACATTTGTTCTTATTCTGATCATTAGCTAACTTACTATGTGATGTGCACAGCATACAAGTATAGACTCAATCACGAGAATTGGAACATAACAACTCATATTTGTTTTTTTGAAAATTGTTTGAAAGTGCTACTCGCAAGTAAGCTAAAGCACAGATTTGCCACCCTCAAGTGGGCATAAAACATGATTTCCCCCTTCGCAAAATGAGCTTAAAACTCGCATTCGATGAATTATCCTAATTCAGGCAATCAAGCCTTCATCCACAGGCATTCATGCAGTTAATCGCTTAAGCAAATAGCCTCATGGCAAGCATGCTATCATGGCAACACTCACTCTCATGCAAGTATGCTAAAGCGTAAACACTTACAGTGTACTCCAAGCCAAAACAAAAGCTAGTTAGAAAACAATGCATGATCCTAACTATGCTAGATGCCTAATGCAACACATGCAATAATGCATTTAATAGGCTCGACTATCTAAGATGACATATGAAGCAACAATTGATACAGGTATTCAAAGAGGTATTGAAATACGATGCAGTTTGTATGATGCGCTGAGCCCAATGCATGGAAGACAAATGAATGATGCACGCATGCAAGCAAAAGGTATGGTAATCAAAACGTGTCGTAAAACTAACCATCGAAAGCGGTAAGTAAAAGGGACAAAGACGTGGGATTGGAAGACATGCACACACACACGCACACTTATTACAAAATTGTGCCCTCTCGAAGGAGGGTTCGAATAATTAAGCTAAGCTACACTAAGCTAAGCTAATTATTACCAACCAACTAATTAACTAACTTAGCTAATTAATTATTACAAACCAAATGAAACTAAATTAACTAGCTAATCTAAGCTAATTAGAATATTACACAGATGAATTAAATTAGCGAAACACATTAACTAATTAATTATAAAACCGGTAAATTAACTAGCTAAGAAAAGTAGTAAAATGGCCTCGAGGGGGAGGGAGACATTCATGCTCAGTTTGCTTTGCCCGAAAATGCATTGCCTTGCCATGAGTTGCCTCTGTTTGCACTCGCGGTGATCTCAGAACATCATGTGAGCTTCAAGATTGCGTCTGCCCCAACACAGGAACACTTTGGATAATTTTCCCTGCAAGTGGCCGGTCGGCCACCTTAACTGGTCGATAGGCCACATCAACTGGCCAGCCGGCCAATGCAAGTGGTCGGTAGGCTGCTGAAGTGGCCGATGGGCCACCTCTCTTTCTAGAATTTTTCCTTTGTTGCAACAGAGAGCAACAGAGCCAAGACAATGTATTTGGCATGAAATATGTGTACTACCACCCTCCTCATCATGTCTCAAGCTCAAAGGAGTGTGGTACTTGGCTCTCAAGCCACCAATCAAGCATCTCAATGCATGATGGCCGAAGAACCAAGCTTGTACAAGCTTAGTGAATGCGCATATAAGACTCAAAGTGCCTCCACCCTATCATGCACGATCAAGGGTGTCAGTGACCAAGAAATGCAACACGTTTCATCACTTTGAGTATGAAACGTCTCACATTTCTTGTGTTTGGATTAACGTCCAATCCAAACACATGCAATGCAATACACATATGTTATCTTGCTCATGTTTTACTTGTCCACTTCTTGTTTACTCATTTACATTACCAAACCATTCCTTAATTGATTTGGTCCAATGTGAAAGTCCTCTAATGAGAGAAGGATTAACCAAAAGAATGGCTTAAGGCATGCGAGAGATCGTTCCTTTGGCTAGGTGGAATCCTCATAAGAGGGTTAAAGCCATTTAAACACGAATTCTATCAAGCTTAAACACAAGCACAAGGTAAACCAACCCTCAAAACATATCAAAAGTGAAGAAATGTGGGAGGTGGCAGAATTTCGGTGCTAAGGTGGCATGAAAAACAACACTCTAACATGCAAACAACTCATGTACAACATGTTAGGGAACTTAAGCATTGAAACTAGCAAAGTACACAACACTAGAGGCATGCAATACAATGCTCAAATGGCCAAACCTGCCTTAGACAGACCTCAAACATGCTAAAACAGTGGCCAAAATGTGCTGAAATTAAAGCATGAAAGAGTGGAAGATCATGAGCACATATTGGCTCACAGGCAAGGCATAAGGCACAACTCTCAAAAGCCATTAAAGATTGATATATGTGAGAGTGTGAAAGAGGTATATGCGCCGTAATCACATGCTAAATGATGTCATCTCATGCAAACAACTCAAATAAAGCATGCTAAGAGCCTTAAAACACAAAGCTAGTAAGGGCCATTCACTCTATAGCTATACAAAGCGAAGCACATGTGACCAAGACCACTTGAAATAGAGTTAAGGCATGCTAAATCAAAGCCAAAAAAACATGCTGGAGTCAAGATAACACAAGCTAGAATGATAGGCTAAATCATTAAGCACACTAGGCTAGTAAGCAAGATTCCACTACAAGTGTAAGAAACAAAGAAGAGGTGCTGCAACTAGCCAAAAATAGAGTTATAACATGTTAAAATATAGCCTAAAGCATGTTTGAACTAAGCTAGCATAAGCCATAAAAAGATGCTACTTTGTAGTGCTAACAAGGCTTGGCATAGAAGGACAAGGAGGGGAGGCCATCTCCTCCCATTTTGGACCTCAAAACAAACTTTCTATCACTGAAATTCCCCTAGAATTCAGTGGTCAAAAGGCCAAAACAAGATTGTTTGAAGGGCCTTAAAAGATGGCACAAAGCTTAGCAAATAAGCAACAGAGGAGGGTGGACCACCCTAACTCCAAAAAAGCCTCAATCTACTGTTTTTAACACTTAAAAACAGAGGTTTTTGTAGTTGACAACTAGGCCAAAACAACATGCAAATGTGGCCCAAACTAGTGTACAAAAACAAGCTTAAAAGGGGTAAATCCTTACCCTTGAAGCACAACAGCAAAACAGCCTCAACTTTGAGCTAAAACCAGCTTTGAGAGCTCAAATAAGACATCCAAGAACCTCAGCAACAAGGTAGAGGCGTTTGGTCTAGGGTCTCTTTCCAAGACTGTAGGAAATTCTCACTTCTAAGCACAATATAGGAAGAGAGAGATTTCTAGAGAGAGACACTGAAATTTTGCTCACAAAATTATAGAGAGAGAGAGAGAGAAAGAGATTTTAGAGAGAGAAGCTCCCAAATTTTCCAGCCATCCAATGTATGAGATATAGCCTCTATATATAGAAAAAAAAAAGGGCATTTTGCCGAAATATCTGATTACAAGACAGTTGGAGCTTGTGTAGAACAGCTGGAGGGAAAAGATCTGCAAAATATATGAGTTTGGGACACTAGTCACCGGTCGGCTACTTCACGTGGTCGATCGGCCACTTGTCTTGCAGGTCGGCTACTTGTGGTGGCCGGTTGGCCACTAAAAATTTGCTTCCAGGCCCGACTTCAAACGGGTATAACTCATTCATCTGGACTCCTTTTCAGGTCATTCTTGAGCCTAAACTGTAGCCCCAGAAGTTTTCTTTCCAATGTGGACACCTCACATTAAAATTCCAAGTATTCTAAGAGACATACCTCTTTTAGTGAAGACTGCTCAGTTTCGGTCCAACCGGATCAATGCCCAACTTTAACCAACCATATCTCCCTCATCTGGCCTCGGCTTGAGAAGATTCTTGAGTGCAAAATGAAGCCCCAGAAGTATTCTTTCCAATGGTGATGTCCTCATAGCAGAAATCCAAGTGTACAAATGGATAAGCCCAATTTAGTGAGGGCTGCTCGACTCTCTCTTAACGGTTCATGCCCATCTTCTTCTCCAAATTGGTTTCTTCACTCTCCTCCAATTTTGCTCAACTCCAGACTTCTAAACAAGATATTTTAAAGATTTTTTTCAAATAGTTCACTTCTCCTTCATTTATTCCACTTTGCCCTTGCTCGGTTTACCAAAAAGCGAAATATTTAAGAAAATACGAGCGTCGAAACATCGTAACAAATTTGTTCAAAAATATTTTGAAAGAGAGGGTTTTAAGGTCTAAAATCTTTTTGGTCCAAAAATGGGCTGTGAGGTTTGGATTTGACACTCTCCTTGCCAAGGAACTCAAACATTTGCATAGCATAGCCGACACCATCAAGTAAGCAATCAGTAGTGCCCAAGTCTTAAAGGCGGTCAAAAATGGGGTGTCTACAATTGCCCCTCTTTGACAAAGCTCAAAGTCATGAAATGACGTGAGTGAATGTCAAAGCCTAGAGACGACCCATTTTTGACAAGACCGAAAACTCGGACAAATAAACAAAATGCAGAGGCAGAAACAAATGGTTGTGCCCACAAGTTGCCTATGCATCCCTTTGCAAGGAATCAAACCAGCGTAGTTCAGCGGCAGGATGCGAATGATACACAATGTAACAAAACAATGCGAATGATACACAATGCAATGAAATAATCAAACCACAAGCAGTGCAAAACCACACAAATATCATAAAGGGATGGAGATGCAGAATCAACCTACGTTTAACATAGAAAAGGTGCCGGAAACCTCGAACCACAATTCTCTTAGTGGAATAGGCGTGTGCACATGTAGAACTGTGTGTTTCACAGAAAGAATACAAAGTACAAGTAATTGGGTGAGATAATATAAGTGAGGAATGACCTGTTGAGGAAAAATTGTGATCCTACATGCTAAAAGCAACGAAACAAAGTACAATACAATAGATACAGTGAATAAGCCGCGCGGCCAAACCATATCTTGCCTAGAAAAGGCATAAACACAAAACAGACCGCGTCTAACACAAAAAAGGTGCCGACATGCTCAGACTACAATTCTCTTAGTGGAATAGGTGTGTACACATTATCTCAGAACCATGCTTCAACAAAGAAAAGTATGAGCACATGCCAGACTAAGCTTAACATGGAAAGGACAGTATGATAAAACAATGCAGTAGATGCATGCAATAGATGCTATATGCAATGCGAAAGATGTTATGCAACACTTGTGATAGATACGATGATGCAGCAAGGAAGTGATGCTCTTGAAAGTACCTTACAAGGGTAATTGGTGATGACTCACCTTATGCTGCCGTGGATCTTCCTCTTTTCCTTGGTTGAACTACAGGTACTACTTTTCTCCCTGACTATGGTCGCAGCTTTCCCTATTCTCTAACAGGGTGATAGACTAGGTTGGTTCAGCAACTAGAATCGAGGCGCATACCCGTTACCTCAACCTATGGGGCTTCCATACAGATTTCAAGCCGGGGATACACCCCTAGGTATTTAAACCAGACTTTAGTCTCGAAAATCCCGAACCTTTGCGTTCTAGGCATCAACCATTCGAACTCTAGTTTCCATCGTCTCAGCTGATCTCCTGGGAACTCAACGCAAACACAAGCAGGTGGCTATACCAAACCACCGGAAGTCGTTCGGGCACAACAAACACCAAAGGTATTACGCCTTTAGAGGATTTAAGGTCTCCTAGACCAAGTGAGTGCACAAGACAGTGCAATACAGAGTGAATGCACAAAACAGTGCTATATAGGGGCACCAAACAATGTTATATATGGGCACAAAATAGTGTGATGCGGGTGCACAAGAAAATCTGAGTGAGAATGAATGCACAAGACAGTGCGATGCAAGGAATGCACAAGACAGTGTCATACAGGGGCACAAGATAAAGCGATGCGCTAGACAACACGAACAATTTGAAATGCACTAAACAGTGCGATGCGCTAAACAACGCGAACAATTTGAAATGCACTAAAAACTGCGATGCGCTAAACAGCGCGAATAATTGGGGTGTGCAAGATAGCGCGAATACAATGCACTAATGAGTGCAGGTAAGGTGCGCAAGAAAGCGCGATGCACTGCACTAAGAAGTGCAGGTAAGGTGCACAAGGTAATTTAGCATCATTGCTTCTGACCAGGCAGATATTCCCCAAGCACTTTGGATCAGAGGTCGAAGACTTCATCGATCCGAAGATCTAATAGTCGGACAACCATTGTTCATTTCATTACCCCCAATTACTAGACGGAGGTCAGTTAGGCACAGTTTATCAGTACAACGGTTACCAGATCACCAGTCCTTATCCACCCCACTAGTGAGTAGTCGGGCTGAGGTTTTCGTTTCTGTCGCAGAGAGAGATATACCTGTTGTTCAGTTAGATCAACACCTTATGGAAAATATGGAGGACATGATGCGTTAGCACCAAGAGACTATGCAAGCCATGCAGCAGGATGTCGCTCGCCAGGCAAAGTTCGCCGCGCGTCAGGCAGAGGTTGTGGCTCAACAAACAGAGTTGATTGCTGGACTTCAGCAACAGCAACAACCACAGCAAGTCGGAGCATCTACTTCGCATCTACCCCCACCCTTACCTAGAGTTCCAACACTCGAGGAGATTGCATACATCCAGGAAAATACGGACGTTCCAATGGGGCTAGTTCCACCCCCAATCCTACCTCAGTTGTCCAAAGCACCGGCTAATATAGTGGATACACCGTTTAAGTTTGAGGTGGATCCAACAGCGTTGAAAGTAAGAAAGTTAGAAAAGCTATTCAAAAAAGCTCAAGGTATTAATTCCATTCTGGACATAGAGGATGGATACACCGATTCGGCGGTGACTTTGCCAAACTGGTTCAAGATGCCACATATAGACCGATTTGACGGTTCTAGGGATCCCATGGTACACCTTTGGTTGTTCTCAGATATCCTAAGGCCAATGGGCCTCTCCAGATTGCAAAAGCTTTTCCTCTTCAGCCGGACCCTGTCGGGTGTTGCGGCTATTTAGTACGCAAAGCTGGAGGACTCTGTCAAGAGAAGCTGGGAGGAGATGGCTGAGGCCTTTATAGCTCAATACTCCTATAACACGTAGATCGAGATCACAACTCACGATCTCGAGACAACCAGACACTTGCCAAAAGAGGGCTTCTCCGACTTCGCAACCTGTTAGAGGGCCAAAGCTTCTATGATGACCATCAGGTCGATCGACAAATATCAGATACAGATGGTTGTGCGCAACCTCTAACCTAAACTAATGTAAAAGATGATCGTCTTACCCCTTCCCACTTTTACGGATTTACATGAGATTGGGGTACAGATTGAGGGCGCTATGAAGCAAGGTTTGATTGACCACGAGAGAGAGCAGCCTAAGAGGGCATTTACCCGCAGTTTGAATGCAAGCACGAGTAGTGCTGCAGCTGCCAGAACTTTCGATGTGGGCATGGTCACTACCACCACTCCAAAAACAGCCAATCCTTTTGCTGGTACTTCCACTTCAAACCCCCGAACTCCGAACTATCCACTCCGAGGCAAGAGGGTTTTCACCTCGCTGTATATGCCTTTGTCTAATGCTCTGGGTGTCTTACTCAAAAACGGACATCTAAAACCGTTAGAACAACGGCCTGTACCCGATCATCTCCCTCCAAAGAATGACTCGACTAAATAATGTGCCTTTCACCAAAAGCATCTTCATGACACCAACCAGTGCTTCAGACTTCATCATGAGATTCAAGATATCATCGATAACAAGGTGGTTGCGCCACCACAAAAGCTAAATGTCACCACTAACCCACTCCCACCACATAACCAAGCTCCACTTCCCAAACACATCAACCTGATCCAAACCGTGGCCATTCCATATGACCCAAGCATATATATCACGCCTTCCCACCTACCCAAGCCTAAGGTGTTCATCACAGAACGCACAGACTTGTGCATGTTGAGCACCTCCCTAACCCAACACGAGCCGGTGGTTGTGACTGTCGAAGACAGAACTGGGATAACTTTGGGGGCAGATGGGAATGATGATTCAAAGCGTGAGGGATTTGTGAGCTTTGCATATAACCTGAGTGGTTACATCACATCAACAGACCAGGCTAAGTCCAGGGTAAAGTTGCCAGTTGGGACAAAGATCAGTGTGGTTCGGGAGGATGGACCTAGTCAGGGGTTAGATGACCTAGCAAAGCTGGAAGAGGACATTGCTATCCTTCAGTTCTTCAATGAACAAGATCTGGGGGACGTGGCTGTTAGCTGGTTTGGTCTGGATGGATTGACAGAAAATACAGGGTGGCTCAGTGACGAGCCAGATGTTGTTGAGACACCTCAGCCAGAATAGGGACCATCAGGAATGAGAACAACAGCAGTGGCCGAAATGGCCGAGGAACAAGAAACATTGCCGGAGAGCACCAGTGTAAAGAATTTTGCTCGGGATCCGAGCAGTTTGTGTATAGTAGGCCTTGAACAAGAGGCTGCATTGAAGCATCTTGAGCAAAAAAAAATCAAGGATCTTGAGAGGGCTAGAAAGGCCAAGGCCCCTATGGGGACGGAATGTGCTGAGAGCACACGAACAGTTGCAACGGAACCGGATAGCTGCCCGTCGATTGCCGATGGGATGTGATGGGAAGACGACGACTTACATCTTGCCCACACTGATGAAGATTGGGGCCAGAACCAACTGGATGACACTTGGTACGTTGAGGAGGTTGACCACATGAACAGGAGTGGGCGGTATTTCAAGCCCCCACAATTGGATCAACCAGAGGCATCCGGAAAGGACAAAGAAGTAGAGAGGCGGAAGGAAAAACTGCTCGTGGAGGAGGCTGTATTGAAACAGCTTAAGAAAATCCAAGCAGACATCTCCATTTGGGGACTGCTTATGGCCTTAAGGGTTCACAAAGAGGCCGTCCTTACGGCCATGGATAGGGCCAAACTTTCAATCGATACAACTCTGGAGCAGCTGATAGGGCTGGTTTTCCCGGGTGGAACTTCACCAACCCTTACCTTCACTGACAAGGAACTGCTGCCCGAGGGCTTGGATCATAACAAACCACTCTATATCTCTGTCGAGTGTAGAGAGAAATAGATACCAGTGGTTCTTGTGGACACGGGATCTGCTATCAATGTGTGTCCATCGAGAACGACATATGCTATCGAGTTGAAGTCCGTGGATTTTGTGCCTACGTCCTAGGTGATACGGGCTTATGATAATACCAGCCGAGAGGTGATTGGGACTATACGGATTCGAACTCAGGTTGGTCCAGGGCAACATGATATTGATTTTTATGCCTTAGATGTCCCGGCCACCTTCAATCTACTCCTGGGGCGGCCGTGGCTGCACCAGGTGAAGGTTGTCTCTTCCACCCTACACCAAATGTTGAAGTACCCCCACGAGAAGGGGGTGGCAATCTTTTTTGGAAATTCTTCAATCCATCTGTCACCAAAGGTTTCTACACTAGTTCTGGAGATTGAGCATGGCACAGAGGATGTGTTTTTGTCAGGATTTACCCTAGCCGAGGCATGGATTGTACAGAACATGCTAGCTGTTGATGAGGGGCTATACGTCATTGCACGGTCTGTCAACCTTATGAACAAGCTTCACCACATCCCCATGATGGGATTAGGGCGAAGTGGCCGAAAGGGCATTGCAGTATCGGCCGAAGTGCCGCACAGCCCATACACCTTTGGCTTAGGTTATCTGCCTACCAAAGAGGATTGAGCGAGGAAAGGAAGAGAGATGGCTGGAAGAGTCGGGGCAAAGCAGGCCAGGAGGCATTATGAGTTGGGCACTAACCTATCTAGGGGACCCTGAATGGACGCTTTGTCCAAGAGGGGGCAGACTTCCCGTTCTGCGGCTTTTTAGAGCCATAGTTGAATGTAGAGAGGCGGCGCTCGCCGAGATTTGAGATTTTCTTTGACTTGCAGTTGTTCGAGGATGAACTTACCGAAAAGCAGACTGACCCACCAGCTGAGGCTGAGCAGTGCAAGGAGGAAGATTCGGAGAGCACAGAAATTGAGATGGGGGTAACACTGGCTTGCCTACTCTCAGATCTTCAGATCGTACCGGAGTGCTTGGGGGATAACTTCTCAATTTCTATGATCGGGAATAAAGTGGCTATGGGCCCATCTTCAAACATTCTGGATGCATTCACCACACCCTCCCTCATCTAGAAATAGGAGGAGGGCGTTTTATCGAGCAGCACCGGGTTAAGTAGTGAGCCGGAATCAGATTCCACTGAGTCTGTGGAGTCAGAATCAGATTCTAGCTCGTCTGAGTCTGAGTCCATTATTCTTGGGGGTGATAACTCGAATGCCACTGTCCTATCTAGGTCATCTTTTTCTTTTTCCTTTGAGTCTGTTGTAACAGAGGAATCAGGCGGACTGGATGTTATTAATGAGAATGGTACGGTTGTGGCTTCCGAGTACTTTTTTGTGCCTTTAAATTATTGCATTAATCAAGGCTTTCAAAATTTTGATGAAAACAACGAGGAAGAAATTCTTCCAGTTTTACAACGTTTGATTGATCAAGAGCAGGAGAGGTTTGTAAAACCCTTGGTTGATGAAATCACCACAACTGATTTCGGAACTGAGAAGGACCCGCGGCTGGTCCAGATCGTGTCCACGTTGTCTTCGGAGGAGCACGAGCGCTTAGTCGTTTTACTAAAAGATTTCAAAGGTGTTTTCGCGTGGTCCTACGAAGACATTCCTAGAATCGATCTTGAGATTGTATAGCACCGGATCCCTCTTGACCCAGAGGCCCCACCCGTTAAGCAGAAGCTCCGAAGAATCCGCCCGGATTGGGCTCTGAAAATCAAAGAAGAGGTCACCAAGCAGATTGATGCAGGATTCCTGTTGTATCTGAATACCCTACTTGGTTGGCCAATATAGTTCCGGTGTTGAAGATGGACGGAAGAAACAAAGCCAGTCCGAAGGACGACTTTCCTCTGTCGCATATTGACGAATTAGTGGACTTCACTACTAGGCAGGCGCTGCTCTCGTTCACGGACGCATTTTCAGGCTATAATCAATTTTTGATGGCACCCGAAGACAGGGAGAAGACTGCTTTCACTACCCTATGGGGAACCTATTGTTATAGGGTGATGCCATTTGGGTTGAAGAATGCTGGGGCTATGTATCAACGGGTTGTGACCACAATTTGGCACGATATGATCCATAATGAGGTTGAGGTGTACGTGGACGAAATGATTGTCAAGTTCAACCAAAGAGAGGGCCACTACACCGCCTTACAGAAATTCTTCCCACGGATCAGAGAGTATCGGTTGTGGCTGTATCCTATTTAATGTACATTTGGTGTTACAGCAGGGAAAATGTGGGGGTTCTTGATCACACAAAGAGGTATCGAAGTCGATCTTCCAAAATCAAGGCCATCCTAGAAATGCCATCACCGAGGATTGAAAATGAGGTACGAGGCTTTCTGGGTAAAGTGCAATTCATAAGACGATTTATTGCAAAATTAACCTTGACTTGTGAACCACTATTTGGTCTCCTGAAGAAAGGAAAGAAGTTCCAATGGGACGACCGATGCCAACTTACTTTTGAGTAGATCAAACAATGTCAACAGAACCCACCTATGTTGTCACCGTCTGACTCGGGGAAACCGTTGATTCTGTACCTATCAGCGACCGAAACGACAAGGGGCTGCATGCTTGCACAGGAATCTAAGGACAAAGTGGAGAAGGCTATCTACTAACTGAGCAAGAAAATGCTAGATTACGATACCCGCTACACTTTGCTGGAGAAGGCTTGTCTGGCCTTGGTATGGGCTACCCAGAAGCAGAGGCACTACCTATTAGCTCACTCTGTAATATTGGTTTCGAGATTAGATCCCATCAAATATCTCTTCGAGAAACCAGCACTTACGGGCAGGCTAGCCCGTTGGTTGTTTCTGCTTTCCGAATTTGATCTGAAGTACATGACGCACAAGTTAATGGAAGGGAGAGCGGTAGCGGAGTTCCTAGCCGACCACCCAGTTAAAGGGGATGAAGCAGTTGAGTATCTGTTCCCAGACGAGGCCATTTTGCATGTAGAAGAAGTGACTTGGATGATGTACTTTGACGGAGCGTCAAACCAATACGGGTATGGGATACGGGTGTTGCTGATAGCACCTAACAATTCCCGTATACCTCTAGCATTCAAACTCCGATTCAAAGTGTCGAACAATGAGGTAGAATATGAGGCATGTATTGCTGGACTAGAAGCCGCCCTGGAACTAGGGGCAAAACGGTTAGATGTCATCAAGGAGTTGAAGCTTGTTGTATCTCAAGCTAAAGGAGATTGGAAAGGTAAAAAAGAAAAGATGTGAATCTATCGCCAGACCTTGGATGTTCTGATTCCTCGGTTTGAAAAACTAAACTTCGCTCATCTATTAAGACAGAACAACAGGTTCTATGATTCACTAGCAACTCTATCTTCTATGATAGACATCCCTTTCGGAGTCCGGATGTATTTGATCATCATCGAACAGAAATTCGTGCCGGCCTACGAGCTGATTGCTGCCATAGATGAGGTACAAGATGAGAATCCTTGGTATTACGACATTTGGAACTTCTTGGAAAAGGAGGTGTATCCACTAGGGGCAAATGCTAAACATAAGAGGGCAATTCGAAGAATGGCTGCTCAGTTCATCGTCTGCGGGGGTAAACAGTACAAGAGGGGTAATCTCGGGATGCATAAGCTATGTGTTGATGTCGAAGAATCCAAGGGCCTGATGGAGGCCATCCATGGAGGAGAATGCGGAGCGCACATGAGCGGGGTGATGCTAGCCTGGAAGATCCTTAGACAGGGTTATTACTGGTCAACCATGGAGAAGGATTGTATTGGCTTTGTTTGGCGATGCCACAAATGTCAGATCCATCCAAACTGGATGAACATTCCACCATCGAAGCTGTATAACATGACTTCGCCATGGCCGTTTTCAGTCTAGGGATTGATGTGATTGGGGTTGTCACTCCGAAGGGGTCCAACGGGCATGAGTACATTCTAGTGGCGATAGACTACTTCACGAAGTGGGTTGAGGCCCAATCTTATGCGGTGTTGAAGGCATCGCATGTCGCTAAGCTCATCAGGAACAACATCATCTGTCGCTATGGGGTCCCGAATGAGATTATTTCGGATAATAGTTCCCACTTCAAGAAGGAGGTGATCGACTTGTTGGAGAAGTACAACGTGGCTATTCATAAGTCATCTACATATCGACCGCAAACCAACGGAGTAGTTGAGGCCGCCAACAAGAACATCAAGCACATTCTGCAGAAGATGGTTGAAACCTACAGGGACTGGCCAGATAAGCTGTCATTTGCTCTTCGGGGCTACCAGACTTCAATTCGAACTTCTACTGGGACAAGCCCGTATTTCTTGGTTTATGGGATAGAGGTTGTTCTGCCTATCGAAGTTGAGGTTCCGTCATTACGGGTATTGGCTGAGTGTCAGATAGTCGGGGCAGATTGGTAGGAAAGCAGGTTCGGAGAACCCATGCTCTTTGATGAAAGAAGGCTGAAAGCACTGTATCATGTCCAGGGTTATCAACGAAGAATTGCCAGGGCTTTCAATAAGAAGGTTAAGTCCAAGAATTTGAAAGAAGGGGATCTAGTGCTCAAAGACAACCGAGCTCCCATCCACAACCCTAGGGGCAAGTTTAGACCCAATTGGACTGGCCCTTACATCATCAAGTCTATTTGGTCGGGTGGAGCTGTCGTTCTGATGGATCTAGATGGCCTAGAGTTCTCCCAGCCGATCAACACAGGCAAGTTGAAGAAATACTATCCCTAAGTGGCTCGCCAGGCCGAAAACCTTAAAGGGCGACCTAGGGAAAATTTAGAGCACAGAAAATTTGAAATAATAAAAACTGAGCTCGCAAGGTTGAAAACCCAAAAAGGGTGGCCTTGGAAAAAGTTAGAACACAAAAGGAGAGTGTTAATACACGAGTGAACCTGAACCGAACTACGTAAGGCTTGATTCCAATCTTTGGGATACGTAGGCAACTTCCTTCTGAAGTCCAGCCATAAACACTTCCAAATCAACTCTGTCTATGTGATAATGTTAGTCATCTTTGTCTATTCTGCAGTCAAGAACTCGTTTCTAATCTCCAGTGCAGTGCTATTTAGACTAGGGGCAACTTTCCAGTTGTTGGATCTGGGGTTGTACATCTCAGTGATAGATCTCGGGTGTGTCCCGTTGTGATCCATATAGAAAATGGTTTTGAAAAGTTTTAATAAAAGTTGATTTTGTTCAAATTAATCTTTTTACGACTTAGACCATTTTTGGACCAAATGGAAAATTTTTAGTACCCATAACCATCAATTACATTGATTTCAATACAGATTTCTCCTACTCTTGAATATAAATTGAAGTTGCTTTTATTACATTCATAAAGAAAACTTGAAAGTACTGATTAAAGCAAATAAACTCGGGGCATAGTCAGGTGTTCTTGCGCTTCCTACCAGAGCTAGTGGAAGCCTCTGATGCCAAAGTAGGCCCAACCTGCACCTCCTCATCAAGCCATGTTATGCACTCGTCAGAGAGGGTGAAATTGAAAGTGGGAGCCGGGGCCAGAAGCTCTCTCGTTCTCCATGTTATGGCATACCGAGCTAGTTGTGCGTCTCATACTAGAAATGTGGTAGGGTACTCTATCCCTTCTTCCGGACAAGTCTGATCATGTCCGAACTAGTGCCAGAATCGGAATGGGAAATAAAAGACACAGTGTGTCAGGTCGATCAACTGAATCCCGGGCTAGCTAGACATGCTGTAGCTCATCGCTGGCAGATTGAGCCAGGGGCAGCGCCAAGCAATGTTGGCAGTGGAGAGACTGCACATCCAGTCGTACCACCATCCCTTATCAGGGGCATCGACTAGACACCACCAGAGGAAATAGTTGCGAGCTGAATATGCTGGGCATGAGTCCATAACCTTAAACTTATCCATCAACCATATCTAGGAAGGGATGAAAAATGAGAGATTAAAGAATAGAGAGGCGTATGTGGAGAGAAAAGTGAGAAAAGGGTTTTGAGAGAAAAACCGAGCTTGAGGGTCGAGTGATGTGAGAAATATATGTGAGATAGGGTGGGAAACATTACCTGCAGTAGTAATGGACTCCCCGTGAATCTAATCGTCTCTCGATGATGGAAAGCATCCAAACCCATCAGTGTCTCAACTAGTGTCATGGCAATGTAGCTCTTGCCCTCTTTTAAGCCTTGGGCAACCTCAATCAAACGGATGCTAGACCCACTGGAGCCTGGGGCTAGCAAGAAATGAAACAACATGCACAAGCAAAGCGCATGTCATCGAAAACCCTGCCAGTGATGATCGCCGCGGTCACCGACATCAAAAAATCGACGAATCAGGCTCGAAATATCCAGCTCTTTGTCGCAAATCAAAGACCGAGCGTCATGCAAAGTGAGCCTGCACATCCATCCTAAGGCTTGGATGTGGCCAAAATAGAATTGAGGCAGGATCTCTTCCTCGTGCTCAGACTCCATCAAAGATTGGAAGTCTTCGAAAGTGGGGCACATCTCTTGTCCCCCAAAGCTAAAAACTTGAGTTACAGGATTCCAACACCTTGTCGCGGCATGGAGGAACAGAAAACACAACGGGGTGCGGCTCAGTGTGAATAGTGCATTTATGTTGAAGCCCCAGAAATTCAGCTTTTTTGAGCCATCCAAGTTAGCAATCCAATTTGTGAGATTTTGGACAAGAAATGCTTCCATTTGGAGGAGAAACTAAGTTAGAATGAGGGAACCACGAAGCTGGAACTTTATAGAGGATAAGGCACTGTTTAGAGGACGGCTGGCCAAAATCTGGAGGTCCCCAGCCTCACTGGTCGGCTGACCACTTTTTCTGGTCAACCAGCCACATTTTCTGGTCTACAGACCACAAAAGTGGTTAGCAATCTATTTTGGTGGTCGGCAGTGAGCAAAAGTGCTCTGCAGCCACTTCTTGTCTCCAACGGAGAGTTCCTAGCCTTCCTCTGTGCTGAGAATGCTGAAGGTTTGAGTTTACTTCTGATTCGGATGTGTCCTGTTTGTTCTGTTTGTCCAGAATGCATTTTCTTATCGAGTTGTTGCTCTTTGACTACCGAGTTGTTTATCGAGTTGTTATGCATTGGTTAGCAAGTTGTTATAATTCGTTTCTCGAATTTTTTTTAAAGTTGTTTTGTTTGTTACGTTGGTTCACTACCTGACTTGGCAAAACATGAATGTTCAATTTCCATTAATCTCATTTTTGTGCAAAATGATGCGATGCGATGCTTACAATACAAATGCAACACTTTTTAAACAAAAAGTTGTTTTCATTCCATCATGGTTTCTTTTTTACAGCAGGGTACAAGTTTTAAGGAAAATAAAACTGCCTAACATTGTACAATGTGCTATAACTACTAGTAAAAAGAAAACAAAGCAAAAACGTCTGAGTCGGTGCAATCTGGCTCATGATCGAGAGGCCCTCTTCACCCTCTTCAGCTGAGCAGCCTCTGCCCCACCGCCGTCAGCACCCCCGTCTGAATCGAAGCCACCATCCTCGGAATCCACCTCGGCATCGTCTCCGTCCTCAGAACCCAAACCAGTGTCATCACCTCTGCCCGCAGATGTCTCTGACTGAGGGTGTGCTTACTCCTCCTCCTCGCTGGACTCGTCGTCATGTCTGGCAGATGCTCGACGCCTCCCTCGGCCGCTTGTCAGGATACCTCTCCTTTCTACTTAAGAAGGCTTGAATGGCCCAGGCTGTAGAGGTGTGACCTGAAAAGGCAGTTTGAATACATCAACTAGGGTATGTATATCAAATGCGGATGCAAGTATGGTGCATAGAGTGAGTGCATGCAAATATAGTATGTGAATGTGATGTGTTGGGTGTGCTCTATACATACAGTTAATCAGTGTAGTGAAGTGCTCAGCTTTGGCATGTCATTAGAAGTATGATAAATACAAGGAAATTGAAAAGTACCGGAATGCTGTGGGCGTACAGCATCGTCTCCCTCCGCAAGACCATACCCTCAAGTGAGGCCATCGCCTTGAGCAACCCCTCAACAAATCCTCTGGGAGGCTGCAGATGCAAGTTCAAGTCATCAGTGAATGAATGAATGTCTAAATATCTGAATGATAGATAAAAGCTGTGGAGCATACCGATGCTGAGTCAGGAACACTGACATATCGATGATCTGGCAATAGAGGCACCAGTGAAATCTGGTATGGTGTCCCATACCGCCAGCTTGTCAATTCAGTCGGAGGATCTGGCCACCCAACACACTGCCAAGTGGGCGGTATCTCCTTTGTCCTACCTCTCGATGTGCTGGCCCTGCTAGTCGAGGGGATGTCTGTAGCTCGAGCGCAGCTCTATAATGGAATATTAACAACTCTCCTCATGGGGACATGGACACCGGTCAGTGGGGGCATCAGATATCTTCCTCCAGGAAAAGGATTGCGTCAGCACCCTGCATAAGGTCGCTAACCTCCCGGGGAGTAAGGCTCTCTGTGGTCTGCATGTCTGATGGAGAGGGTGAATGGAGCTCCTGAGCGGGATTACCCAGTGTCTAGCGCATGAAGCGCTCCCCGAGAAACCAGGCTCTGCCCATTGGTTCCTCAAACAAAATTCGATATCGGGAGGTGCCTCATGCCCCACCAAACTGGAACCGAGAATACCCTGCCATGGCAATCGAAGGCTGCCAGGTGATCTACGGTAATAAGTGCATGAATTGATTAGTTGTCATAAATATGCAAGATAAACTGAAGCTGAAAGCATGAGGAACTGAGAGTTCTGAATTACCGCGGTCGCTCGTACTGTGTCGAAATAGTGTCTGACGTATGGCAAGGTCTCTCAGGGTCTGGGCCGGCATCGACCCTTGAATCTGCGCGAGTACGGCACCTCTAGTGGTGCCTAGACCTCTGGATCAGGGGAAAGCGTCGGGGAATATACGCATATCCACAGCTATGAAAGGCAAGATAGAGGCAATCAGAACACAGAATGTACAAAAAATGCCGAATGTAGAGTGCAGAATGTAATGTGTGCAATGTGCGGAGTGTGCAGTGTACAGGTAATGAAAAGCAGAAATGAAAACCAAGAGGGCAGAATGTACCTCCCAAGCTCTCCAATAGCCACCTACTATGTTCCCCCACCCGCAGGAGGTCGCGTTTATATAGCAATAGACGGTTGCAAGGCCAGCGCCGCCCCAATCGAAGTGCCGAACCTGGGATAGGTCTACTAGAGCACTCAGAAGATACAGCCCGATCATGTTCCCTCTGTCGGAGAACAATGTGGTCTCGGGAAGGAAAATCAGAAATCCCCAGGCGTACTGCTCCGTGGCCTCAACGGTCTTGGGCACGGTCCCTCAGTGTTACTCTGTAAACCAGGTGTATCTGGCCATGCATGATGATCAGTAGATCGGCGGATGGGCTCTGAGAAGATAAGTCTAGGCTGCCTCCCACTCATCCATATCATAGTCATATGGGATAGGCCAGCCTCCCACGTCGAGGCCCGTCAGCATAGAAAAGTCGTACGGGGTCATCGTCATATCCCCGGTGGCTGAGAAATGGAAGGAGTTCGTAGTGTCCCACCATCTCTCTACTAATGCGCCTAAGAGCGTCTTACTCGTCGGAAGACGCGACAACCCCATGCAAAATGGGCCAAACCCTCCCTTATCAACAATATGTCGAACAGCGTTTGGGAGCTCCATGTACCACTCCCTCGCTATGATCGATCCATTTCCCCGGTAAAACGAGAAGCCACCTGCGTTTAGAATGTGCAGAAATATAGTGTGAGTTTTGTTTCAGAATGAACAGAATGTTGTGTGTGAGCTGTGTGTAGAATGAACAGATGTATTCAGTTTCAGAATGAACAGAATGTTGTGTGTAGGCTGTGTGCAGAATAAATAGAATGCTATGTGTGAGCCGTGTGCAGAATGAACAGAATGTTTCGTGTGAGTTGTGTTCAAGATGAGCAGATGTGTTGTGTAAGTAAATGTGTTCAGAACGAGCAGATAAAGTACATAGTGAAAGCATAGAAACGCAAAATACATTACAGAAAATGTAAAAGTGAAGTATGCACCTCGCGCACGTGATGAGATAGGTGGGACTCCAGTTCCCGTAGTAGCAAGTCTGCGGGTGCTCGTCGCGTAAAATCTGTGAAATGATGAAAAGTGTTCAGTGGTAGTATGTGCTCTTGAGGGTCGTACCTCTCCGGGTTGAAAGGCCGAATCCTGGGCGGCAATGGCATGATGTCAGGCTCATCCTCTACTCGCGGAGAACCCCCATCTTGTGGGGTGTGGTCAGCCATCTAAAAAAAGGTGCAAAATGAGCAAAAATGAGCGAAATGAGCCAAAATTGCAAAAAGTCAGCAAAAGTCAACTCTCGGGAAGAGAAAAAGTCAAAGAAAGTCAAAGCCCTGAAGAAGGTACTAAACTTCGAGAGAAACATACCTCAAGTGGTGAAAATGGAGAAAGAAGCTTTGAAATCAAATTCTGATCGGTTCAAAATGAAGAGAATCGAAAGTATCAACTTCGCGTGGGGCATTGGAAAACGCATGCAAAACCCGGATCCGAGAGGGAACAGGGTCTAGGAAGGAAGGGGAGTCAATTTCAGCCTTGAGTTTGTGAGCAAATACGTTTTGGAGTTGTGTACTTAAAGGGCCGACCTTCAAAAGACCAAACTGCCCCAATTTCATAAACTGGTCGACCGACCACTTAAGTGGTCTACAGGTGGTCTACAGCTGGTCTAGGTGTAGCCCTCCTGGGTGGTCTTGAGGGTCCCATTGTCCTCCCTATGTGTTTTTATGCTGATTGGAGTCCTTGGCTCTCAAGAAAGTGCAAGAAAAGTTCACTATTTTTGACTCAAAATGTCCCCGCGGGAACTTCGACTCACGTCTTCGATGCACGACTCATCGTCGCTCATCAAGAGCAAGGTGTATCCTTTTTAAGTATGTTGTGACCCTTCCGAAAGGTAAATCTGAGGTTGTGTTTGAATTGATATCATTAAGGCGTGTATTTCCTTATTCGGTATTTTACTTCAAACATGCTATTGATGATGCATTGAAAATGCATTGTTATTATGCACAGAATGTGTATGTCACGTTGCATTGTTATGCACTTTTCACTTGCATTGCTATGCACTTTTCGTTGCATTGTTATGCACACTTTTCACTTGCATTGCTATGCACTTTTCACTTGCATTGCTACGCACTTTTCACTTGTATCGCTATGCCCCACTTGCATTGTATATGCACGTGTTTATCTCGTATCGGAATTGTATATTGATGTAATGTTGAACATGTGCTTCTACTATATTGTACCCGTTGAGTTTCTTTCTTATGCAGGCACGATATTGTATGTACGATTCATTTGAGGCTGGTGCAACCAGACGATATTGTATGTACAGTTCATTCAAAGAAGTTTCGTTTAAGATTGATCGTCTTGTGTATCTATCACACACACTTTGTTCATTTAGTGTATCTATCACACTCTCTTCACTTAGTGTATCTATCACACTTTGTTCACTTAGTGTATCTATCACACTTTCTTCACTTTCTTCATTTAGTATATCTATCGCACTCTCTTCATTTTGTGTATCTATCACACATGCTCACTTTGTGTATCTATCACACTTTGCTCACTTAGTGTATCTATCGCACTTTGTTCACTTAGTGTATCTATAACACTTTCTTCACTTTGTTCACTTAGTGTATCTATCGCACATGCTTGCTCACTTAGTGTATCTATCACATTTCATTCACTTTGTGTATCTATCACACATGCTTGCTCACGTAGTGAATCTATCACAGTTTGTTCACTTTCGTGTATCTATCACACGTGCTCACTTAGTGTATCTATCACACTTTGTTTACTTTTGTGTATCTATCACACATGCTCACTTAGTGTATCTATCACACTTTGTTCCCTTTTGCGTATCTATCACACATGCTCACTTAGTGTATCTATCACACTTTGTTCCCTTTTGTGTATCTATCACACGTTCACTTTGTGTATCTATCACACTTCGTTCACTTTGTGTATCTATCACACATTCTCGCTAAGATTGCATAATTTTCTTACCTCCTTTCTGCATGAAATGTAGTTCGGTCTGTAATTCCCACGCGTGGCGTGTTTACTTATTTTCTTGTGTACGAGTTTGCTATAGCATTTCTTTGCATAACATTTGCATCTAGATGTTTCATTATAGCCCTCTTTGCATAATCATAAGTTATGTTCTGCATTTTGCATGCCATTTGCTTCTTGCCCCTGCCTGCAGACGAATATCTTTGTTATCCTGCCTGTTTGTCTAAGTCTTTGGCCTTGTCAAAAATGGGTTGTCTCTGGGCTTTGACATTCACTCCCGTCACTTCTTGACTTCCGAGTTTTGTCAAAGAGGGGCAGCTGTAGACACCCCAATTTTGACCGACCTTAAGACTCAGATGTCATTGATTGAGCGCTCGATGATCGCGTATGTTTGTGCTCGTTTCGAGTTTCAAGAGTTTTCGGCTGAGTGCCTTGCCTCCCGGCCTCTGAACTCTTGGTGTTTTGGCTTGGTTTGTGAACCATGCCTTGTTGCCCTTGCCTAGAGGGAGAAAGAGGCCTGTAGGCCACTTTTTGTAGTCAGAGACTACTTTTCCCTCTTGTAGGCTAGTTTCCGATTTCCGAAGCCTTCGGCCAAACGCCTTGTCTCGGGACCTCTTAACTTTCTTCTCTTGGCCTGGTTTTCGGACCATGTCTTGTTACCTTTGTCTAGAGGGAAACAGAGGTCTATAGACCACCTTTTGTAATCGTAGACTACTTTTCTGTCTCGTAGGCTACTTTTGGTGCCCGTAGACTAGTTTTCGGGGCTTTCGGCTGACCGCCTTGTCCCGCAGACTCTTGTCTTTCTTCCTCTTGGTTTGTTTTTGAACCAAACCTTGTTTTCCTTTGCTTGGAGGGTGGAACAGGAGGTGTAGACCAATTTCTCTCCCTATAGACCACTTTTCTTCCCTGCCAGCCAGTTTTCTGGTCGGCCAGCTAGGGTGGGTGGTCCGTGGACCACCTAAAGTGGTCGGCAGCCATGCCACCACCTTCTTCTCTTTGTGCAGATCCTCCCCCCTCCCTTGCTGACCAGTTGTTCTCCCTGCAGACCACTTTTTCTGGTCGTTCGACCAGTGGGAGTGGTCGGTCGACCACTTCAACTGGCCGGCACCTTTTCTGCATCTTTTTGCAGATATTTTCTTGCTAGTTGTGCCAGCTGTTCGGCACAGAAAGCATCCTCCATACACATGTATGAAAGGATTGCTTGGAGCCTCTAGCTTGTCAAACAAGCTTGGGGCATGGTTTTCTATATAAGGGAGCCTCCTTCCTCTTGCTTTAGGTTTAGAATTTTGCATTAGGGTTATACATATATCTCTATCTCTATATTCCTCTATTTGCTTCATATTTGTGCTTAAAAGTGTAGTTTCTTCACACTTTTGCACACAAACACCTAGTGTAACACCTTTGCTTTGGAGCTGAGGCACCTTGAAGCTGATTTTTGGATTTTTGGATTGCTTTTGGTCCAAAAAGGTTGCTGGAGTTGCTACTTTGTCCTTGTTCAAGCGTAAGAAACTAGCCTCTTAAAGCTTTGTTTTTTATTAAGTCTTTGGCCCTATTTGCATGATGATTTAGACCTAACTTTAAACTGCAAAAAAAAATTTATTTTAAGTGCTTAAAATGTTCGTTTGAGGCTTCTTTGGTGTCGGGCGTGGTCTACCCCCTTTTGTGCCTTGTTTGGCCTTGTTTTGTGCCATCCTTTTAAGCTATTGGGACCACCTTCTCTTGGCCTTTTCACCACTGACACTCAGAGGAATTTTAGTGGTGGAAAGGTAGTTTTCCCCTCTCCTTGTGTCTTGGTTGCTTGCCTTGTTGGCTCATCAAAGTAGCATGTCTTGCTAGCATGTTTTGGCTCCATCTTAGCATGTCTTAGACCTTATTTCAGCATGCCTTAGCTTTGTTTTGGGTTGGTTTGATCAGTTGTTGCATGCTTCATGTACTTGTAATGCAATCCTCCTTGCTAGCCTAACATGCATGTTTTTGGCTCCACTCTAGCAAGCTTTTACTCATGTTTTGCCATGCTTAAGCTCTGTTTTAAGTTGTTTTGGTCATGCATGCCTTGCTTTGAATAACCATAGTGCAATCTTGCTCTCTAGCTTTCAGTTTCATAGTATCTAGCATGGCTTACTTGAGTTGTTTGCATGCTTTTGCCTCATTTCTATCATGATTTCAGTGTGTGTGGTGTAGTCATACTCTCTCATGTTTTTCACATTCAATGCTTTGAAGGGTTGTGCTTTAATGCCTTAACCATGGCCTAACTAGTATGCATGCATGCCTAAGCATTTGGGCTACCATATCAGTATATTTTTGGTGTTATTTTACCATAATACAACTCTGTTTTTAGCTGGTTTAGCCACTTATGGTTTGCATCTTGTATTTGTAAAGCAAATCTCACTTACTAGCATGGCATGCTTGTTGTTTTAGCTCATTATCCTAGCATGTGTTGGCTTTGTTACAACATGTTTTTGGCCTTGATTTGACATGCTCTAGGACTGTTTTGGGTTGTCTTGGCCATATGTTTCATGTATTGCATAGCTGTAGTGCAATGGACTTGACTATCCTTGTGTTTTGATGCCTCTAGCATGATTTGTTTGAGATGTTTTCTTGCCATGACATCATTTAACATGTTATTTCAGAGCATATTGCATTGCCTTGTTCTCACTTCTTTAACTCTTTGAGTGCTTTTAAGAGTTGTGCCCTTGTGCCTCGTTTATGGGCCAATGCGTATGCATGCTTGTCTAGGCTTTTGAGCTCCCATCTCAGCATGTTTCGGTCTTTGTTTTTGACCTATTTGAGCTCTGTCTATGGTTGGTTCTATCATTTGTGTCATGCATTGCATGCCTCTTGTGTAGTTCCTTTTAGTAGCCTTGTGCATAGGGCCACTTGCATGCTATACTTGTGTGTTTATGTGATTTGGCATCATTTAACACTTGATTTTAGAGCATCTAGCATTGTCATATCCTCGTGCATGTCACTCTTTGATTGTGTTTGAGAGTTATGCTCTTATGCTTAGTTGATGAGCCATTGCATGAGCATCACCATCTTTCCTTTCATGCCATCATTTCAGAGCATTTTGGCCATTGTCTTGGCATGCATGAAGTCAGTTTGGGGCTGGTTTGATCCATTGAGCATTGCATTACATAGCCCTTGTGTTGTATCCTTCACTAGCTTCCATGCTTAAGGACTCTAATTTGACATGCTCATGTTGTTCGCATGTTGTTTGGAATGTCGTTGCATTGCATTGTGTTTGGATTGAATGTTAATCCAAACATGAGAAACGAAGGACATTTCATACTTGAAATGGTGAAACGTGCCTCATTTCTCGGTCCCCGACCCTCTTGATCATGCATGATAGAGGTTAAGGCCCTTATGTGTTATTTGTGCATTCATTGATATTGAATTGTGCAAACTTGGCTTCTCAACCATCGTGCATTGCGATGCTTGGTTGGTGGCCTGAGAGTCGAGTAATGCACTCTCTCGAGCTTAAGAAATGATAGGGAGGGTGGTTGTGCACACATACCTTACAAATACACTGCTGTGCCCCTTCTTATTCTCTATTGCAACAAACTGGAGTTTGGCAGAAATTTCTGGTCAGTAGACCAGAAAAAGTAGCTGGCTGACCACTTTTTCTGGTCTGTAGCATGTTTAAGTGGTCTACAACACCATTAAGTGGTCGGCAGCCCACTAGGAAGTCCCCATGTTGGAGTAGAAGCTATTTGGAGGTTTATACAGTGTTCTGAGATAAAATGCAAACAGAGACAAGTTTGGGCATGGTAATGGATTTCCGAGAAACCGAGTGCGAGCATGCATCCTTTTCTTCTTCAAACAGAGCTGAAGCAGCTTAGTCTAAATGTTTACTTGTTAGTTGGCATTTGTTATTTGTAACTTAATTAATTTCTTAATTAGTTAAGGTGATGTAATAATTAGTTGTAGCTAGTTATTCAATTTGTTATGTAATAACTAGTCTAATTAGATTATTAGATTAGTTAAAGTAGCTTAGCTTAGAATAGCTTAGCTTTTATTCGGACCCTCCATCGAGAGGGCAAATTTTGTAATAAATGTGCATGTGTGTGATGCATGTCTTCCAACCGCCATTTGTTTCTCCCTTTTACTTAACCGTTTTCGATGGTTAGCTTAGGGTCATTTTCAATTAGCATCCTTATGCTTCGCATGCGTGGATCATTCATCTGTTTTGCATGCATCGGGCTCGGCACATCATACAAACTGCATTGTATTTCAATACTAATTTGAATACATGTTATCAAGTTGCATTCACATGACATCTTAGAATAGCCGAGCCTATCTTTGTTGCATTTGGCATGTGTTGCATTAGGCATTCTTGACATAGCTAGGGTCATGCATTGATTTCTAACATAGCTTCTGTTTTGGCTTAGAGTACTAGGTAAGCTTTTACGCTTTAGCATCCTTGCATGAGTGTGAGTGCTGCCATGATAGCATGCTTACCATGAGGCTAACTGCTTAAGTGTTTAACTGCATGAATGCCTGTGGATGAAGGCTTTATTGCTTGAAAACAATTCATCGAAATGTGAGTTTTAAGCCCACTTGCAGTGGCAAAATCATGTGTTTTTCTAAGCTCACTTGAGGGTGGCAAATCCGCGTCTTAGCCTACCTGCGAGTAGCACTTCCAAACCATTTTCAAAAACAAAACATGAGATGTTTTGTTCCAAATCGAGTGATTTAGTCTATACTTGTATGCTGTGTGCATCACATAGTAAAGGTTAGCTAATAAACCAGAATAACAACACATGTGTTTTCAAAAATAACATATCATGTTAGTAGAGGCCGATCCTTTGATCGGGTGAGCGGGGGTGCTCATTTCAGGACCTTCCCCTCTCGCACCCAAGTTCCCGAGCCGAGGCAACTTTCGTGATGATGAACACGTGGCCATAGGCACGAGCCAGGGTTTCCTAAATTTCCCAAAACAAAATATTTAGGTGGCGACTCTGAAATCTGGCAAAGCAATCCATGTTTGGCACTTCTTGATTAAAATCGATTTTCCAAAATAATTTGCCGGATTTGGACTCTTTGGTGATTTATCAGTCTTACATTGCACTTTGTGAGATTAGATTCAGAACCCTGACAGGAGTCTGAACTGTAGTAGCTATGAACACAATTCGCGCCCTCGCGCGCAAAGCGGAGTTTGAGAGGTCTACCACTTCGGTTAAAAACACTCGGTTAAAAAATACTTGGGTACGCCCGGTGTTCGCACCACCTTTCGGTTAAAAACACTTGGGTAAATCCAGTGTTCACACTACCCTTTAGTTAAAAACACTCGGGTGCACCCGGTGTTCACACCATTCTTTCTCCTCTCGCATACAACGCGTTAGGATTTCCAATCAGTTAAAATATTCGAGTGCACCCGATGTTCACACCATCCTTTTTCTCCTTCCGTGTAAGACGTGTTAGGATCTTGGTTGAGAGCTCGGATGTACCCGATAATTACGTCGTCCTTCACCTTTTTTGCGTGATGCATAGTTAAGCCTGCATAACTTTCTTATATCCTTTCTGCATGAGTCGTAGTTTTGAGTTTGTGTTTCTCGCGCATGGCTCATGGTTTTCTTTCCATGTTCAGAATTGTTGTGCCTTATTTCAGTTTTTTTAACTGTGGCATTTCTTTGCATAGCATTTGCATTTAAATGTTTCATTGCACAATCTCATTGCGTGATCATAACTTATGTTCTTGCATCATGCATATCATTTTCATTTTGCCCCAGAACTACGCTGGTTTGATTCCTTGCAAAAGGATACGTAGGCAGCCAGCGGGTGCAACCATTTTGTTTATGTCTTAATTTTTTGTCCAAGTCTTACGGCCTTGTCAAAATAGGTCGCCTCTGGGCTTTGATATTCACTCACGTCATTTCATGACTCCGAGTTCTGTCCAAGAGGGGCAACTGTAGACACCTCATTTTTGACGGACCTTCAAGACTTGGACGTTCTTGCAGGTACATCCGATGACGACTCTGATTCATTGCCGAGCGCTCAAAGTTCCCGGCGGAACGCCACAGGTTTGAGCCTTTCAAACCATGCATCCTTTTTGGACCATGTCTTGGTCTTTCTCCCCTACAGTTTTTGGTGGCCTACCAGCCATAAATGAAGGTTACCGGCCGGAGCTTCTGTTCTTCTGGCCATTGATGTGCCTTCCCAGCCATTAATGATACCTTACCGGCCATCACTGATGGCCAGCTGGCCACCAATGTTTTCTGCAGATATTTTGTGCCAGCTGTGCCAGCTGGTTGCACAGATACTTGCATCTGTCCACACGTGGAGGGCTGGATCTCCTTGTATAGAATTCAAGTTTTCTATATATATGGAGTCCCTCTCTCTTGTTTTAAGGTTGGAAGACTTAGGAATCAAAATTCTCTCCCTCTCTCTCTCTCTCCCTCTCTCTCTATATCTCTTTGTTTCTTGAAATTTTGTGCTTAGTCGTTAGATACTGTAGACACCCCATTTTTTACCGTCCTCAAGACTTGGACGTCACCGTTTGAACACTCGGTGATTATCCATGTTTGTGTTCGTTTGGAGTTCCCGAAGGCCTCGGCTCACGTGCCTTGCCTCAGGATCTCCGAACTCGACCGTTTAGTGTCTGGTTTTGCACCAAACACTTGTGTTTTTCCTTGGAAGGGCAGGGTAGGGCTTGTAGACCATCCCCACCCATCACCGGCAGTGGCTAGTGGCCACCGGCTGGTTTTTGCTGCCACCGGCAATGTATATTGCCAGCCGGCACTCTTTTTGGCCAAGATGGCATTTTTGGCCGGCCGATTGCTGTTCATCTGCTTTTGCAGATATTTTTAGACAGCTGTCTTGCTTTTGCATCCCTCCATACACGTGTATGGAGGGATCTCCCTCTTGTAAAGCTTGCCTTGTAAGCTTTACAAGACATATAGAGAGAGTCTCTCTCTTAAAAACAAAAGAAGAAGAGACTTAGGTTAGAGGGGGGAGATATTTTGAGAGCAAAAAACAGCCATTGTTGAGCTCTTGTTCTAGGGTTTGAGTTATATACATTTTCTATCTCTCTTTCCCTCTCTTTTGTTCACTAGGTGCTTTGTGTCTTACTATTGCACACAAACACCTAGTGTTTCACCTTCCTCTTGGAGCTGAGGTTCTAAAGGGTTTGTTTTGAAGTTTTGGGGTTGGATTCAAGCTAAAGGAGGCCATTGGAGCACCATTTGTAAAGGGGTCATCAAGGGTGAGAATCTAGTCCCATTTTCCCCCATTTTTGCATTGATTTTATACCTATCTTAGAGCTGTTTTGGTGCTTATTGTATAACATAAAAAAGTTCTGTTTTTAGGCCCTCTTTATTGTTTATTAAGAGTGTTTTGTTGTTTGAGGGTTGTTGACCACCCTTAGGCCTTACAAGGCCTCATTTTGAGCCATTTTGTGCTAGCTCCGGGATTTTGGTGTTGGAGTCTCTTCACACTGAAATCTTGAGGGATTTCAGTGGTGAAGATGATGCCTTGAAGTCCCAAGAAGGAGAGGGCCACCCCCTCTCCTTGTTGTCCTTGAAAAGGGCATGTTTTGGCCTCTTGAGAGAGCATTATGCTTGAGTGTGTGTTGAGCATGTTTGGGCTGTTTTTCATGCTTATATATCCATAATATAACATGCTTTTAAGTTGGTTTTGGTACTCCATGCATGCTTAGCATAGTTGCCATGTAATGCCTTGTTTATGCCTTAATGTGCCTTAGGTTGTTAGCCTTTGTGGGAGCATGTTTTAGGCTTAGTCTTGTGAAGATTATGTGCTTATTTTGCCATGTTTTAGGTCTGTCCATAAGTGTTTGGGTCGATTTTGGCATGCTTGATATAGCTCCTTTGTATTTGGGCTTGTTAGCCTTGAGTATGTGCATGTGTAGCATGACATCT
Organism: Camellia sinensis; assembly: GCF_055761805.1. NCBI lineage: Eukaryota > Viridiplantae > Streptophyta > Magnoliopsida > Ericales > Theaceae > Camellia > Camellia sinensis. Next base: position 113,428,719 of record NC_138969.1, on the reverse strand, counting down.
TTGCATCGAATTGGTGATTTGGGGTCCCTCCACATGTTATTTCAGTCCCATTTCCATGCTTGTTTGATTGCCTTGCATGCCTCTTTAATGCTTTGGAAGCTTATGTAGCAATGCTCCATGTTTTGGTGTCTATGTATGCCTTTGTATTTGAGCCACTTAGATGCCATCTAAGGGGTCCTTTGGCCTTGTTTTGACATGCTAAAAATCTGTTTTAGTAGTTTAATGCATGCCATGTTTGTTGTGATAAACATGCTTCAAAGCTTCATGACTTGCTTCAAGTACTTGGACCATGCTTGCATGCACTTGCTTGTCTTGTTTAATATGACTTGGCATCATTTTATAACATGATTTTAGAGCTCGCGTTGCATGCCAATTGTTCATGATTGCCTCTTTCAAGTGTGCTTGAATGTTGCTTGCTTTGTGCCTAAGTGTTGGGCCTTAACATGTGTATGTGTGCATATATGTTTAGCCTTCGTTTTTGGGCATTATGTCTACTGTTTTGGGCCTTATTAGAGCTGCCTAATCCATGTATAAGTCCATCTTTCCATCTATTTGCATTGCCATATGTATGCTTGTATGCTTGCATAAGTTTGTTGCCATGCCATGTTGCATCCTTAGCTTGTATGCCTAGGTTGCATTACATCTTGCATGCATGCCTTGTTCCTTGACTAGTGATAGGAATTGGGCATTGTTTGTTTGATTGGTTTGCATTACAATTGAAATCAAAGTTGCATACTTGGTCTTTGGGCCATCATGCATGGAAATGCGTGATTGGTGGTCCGAAAATCGCGGCGCATGCCCCTTTGAGTCATTCTCATGATAAGGGACATGGTTGGTGCATACATGCCTTGAATTGTGCTGCCATGCTTTGTTTTGCCCTCTGTTGCTATGAGTTGCAGGTTCTGCAGGCTTTCTTTGCCAACCGGCAGTGTAAGGTGCCGGCCGGCAATCAGTCCTCTGCCGATGGATTCAGTTTGTGCCGATGGCCACATACCACTGCCGGTGGTAATTCCACTCAGCCGATGGTACTCCCCAGTGTCTAGGGATGTAATCCTGAGGTTTTGACAGCCTCCAGGGGAGTGAAGGAAGGAAAACAGAGGCAGCCTATGCATGGCGGCGCGTTTCCCGAGGCGATTTTCCTGTTTTAATTAATTTATTTAATTTGTTAATTAAATTAATTAATTTGTAATATTAATTAGCTTGCGTAGTTAATTAATCTGTAATATTTATTTCCCCCCCTCCGAGCGAGGGCGAATCTGTAATAAGTGTGCGTGGGTGGTGTGTATGTCTTCCAATCCCCACTTCTTCCTTCCCTTTTACTTACCTGCTTTGATGGTTAGTATTAGGGCACGTTTAAATTAGCATACCTTATGCTATGCATGCGTGCATTCATGCATTTGTACTACATGCATTAGGCTCGGTACATCACGCTAACTGCATTTGTACTTCAAATTCCAAACTGAATATGTGATAGTTGTGCATTTCTCACATGCCATGTTTAGGATAGCCGAGCCTATTCTAGCAACACTTTGTATGCGATGCATTAGGCACTTAACATGGACTTGGATCATGCATGTTTGCTAACGAGTTCTTTGTTTTGGCACGGAGTACGATGTAAGTATTTCCGCTTTAGCATATTGTATGAGTGTGAATGTTGCCATGACAGTATGCTTAACATGTGGCTAGATGCTTATGTGTTATAAACTGTTTGGATGCCTGTGGGTGAAGGTTGGATTGTTTGAGTTGGAAGAACTCATTGAAATCCGTGTTTTAGCCTACTTGCGAGTAGCAAATCCAAAGCATTTTCCAAAACAAACGGATATGCAATGCTTGTTTCCAAATTAGGCAATCTAATCTATACTTGTTTGCTGCGCGCATAACATAGTAATTCTAGGCTAATAATTGGTTTAAGAACACATAAAGTTTTCAAAAACGGATATCACGGTTAGTAGAGGCCGGTCTTCGAACCGGGCGAAAGGGGGTGCTCATAGCTGACCTTCCCCGATCGTGCCCAAGCTCCCGAGCCGAGACAACTCTGGTGATGACGGACATGTGGCCTTCGGCACCGAGTCAAGGTTTCCTAAATTCCCCCTTAATAAAATATTTAGGTGGCGACTCTGTATCTGGCAAAGCAGTCCATGTTTGGCACTACTTTTTCAAAAATCTGTTTCTCAAAACGATTTGCCAGATTTGGACTCTTTGGTTCAGATTAAGAACCGTGACACAAGTCGAGTCCGAACTGTAGTAACCCCAAATGAACAGAACGGGACTCATCCTCCCAGGGCGTTCGGGGACGTCTACAGTTTCTGGCGACTCTGCTGGGGACTTTTAGAGAGCTTGACTCGAACTCATGATATCCTGTTTTGATCTCATTTATGTGTTTCTTTGCATTGCATGTGCATTGGTGCACCTAGGAACACAGTGTTTGCCATCTGCCATTCCTGAACGGTTTGCCGGAGGCTTGTCTTGTCAAGGCATGTCCATAAGGCTGACCGGCTATGGGCTCTGACAGTATGGGAACACAAACCCCGGTTTACCGGGGCACCCTTTTTGACCATTCGACCTAGTGCATATTCGGATCCATAGTGACCATTCCAAGTTAGGACAGGTTGCTTACCCGATGCTAAGTTGTTTGAAACCGCTGTGTGCATAGTGAAACCCTAGCTCCTGACAAAATAGGACAGGGAAACCCTACCCCAACATAGGGGTGATTGAGCTCTCTTTACTTGCTATGTGCTTCTAGAATGTGTTTCTACAGGAAAAGCACATGCCAGTTTGCAAGTTTGAGTATCAAACCTGGGGACACCAGTATCAGTATCAGTTGTGAGAATCAGTTATCCGCGGGTATCAGTTCAGTTTTCGGGAACAGTGATTTCTGGGAACAGTGATCAGCAGTAGGGTACAGTTGTCTGGCTACACCCGTGTTTGATCAGTTTGGACTGAAATGCTGTCTGTTTTTCCTTTCAGTTCAGAAAGTTGCAGAGTTGATACAGAATAGCCAGTGTCTCCCCTTTGCTGAGGCAGGATTTATGGCGGCACAAAATTCAGAAGAAGTTGTGGTTATGACGGCTGCATTGGAGCAGGGGACCGCCCCGCAGAGTGAGGCCAGCATCAGTATGTCACACCCACCCAGGTCGCCCGTTGTGCACCCGGTCTGGGCTCCCCAGTTATATCAGGCTCGTGAGCCCACCACCTTCGAATTGATGTGAATGATAGGCGATCTCCAAAGGTCTGTGGCGGACCTCGCCTATGGAATGTCGGGTTCACCGCCAGCGGCGTCGTATGCCGGGAATTTCGTACCCCAGAAGCCCCCGCTACTGGGGCGGATTGTGATAGAGCTCAGCCAGCCAGAGGTGGCTTCCAGCTACAGCCGCGACATGCCAGCATCAACCCCGACCCTTGATCAGGCTGAGGCCAGGGGAAAGGACAAGGCAAAGGTAGACGCCGATCCTATCGAACAACTGCTGTGGGCAGTCGAGGCTCTAAAAGCCAGAGGGATGAACAAGCAACAAACATCTGCAATAGTGACCAAAGCTATAGATGATGCTTTCCCCGCTCCAATCAAAGGCAGTTCAAGCCAGGTAGAAAATCGGGATGGGCCCCGTCATGCCCAGACAATGCCTGTAGTTCCCAACCCTGCACCGGGAAAGGTTCAAAAAGCCAAGGCAGCGCCAGCCGATCCTTTCGCTAGCGCATCTGGCAAGAATCCTCAAACTTCAAAGTACCTGCCCCGAGGGCGCAGGGTCTTTCACGACCTCCACATGCCTTTGTCTAGGGCATTGCTAATATTGGCGAAGAATGGGCATCTTAAGCCTTTGGAGCCCCGGCCACTCCCGAAGAATCTCCCCGCCACTCATGATGCTACCTTGTACTGCGCGTACCATCAACAGTCCGGTCACAGTACCGATGGATGTTCCCGCCTTCGTCATGAAGTGCAGGATTTGATTGATAACAAGGTTATCCTACCACCCACCTCAGGCAAGCCCGTCACCACTCAGTTGTTGGATTTCGAGGGCTCAGATACTGCGAGTATGTGAAGTGGACAGCCTGCGGGCAACATTTGGTGTATTTTTTTGAAGCGTCTGGCACGCATTTTTGAGCATCGGTGAAACTGAGTTTTGTAAATCGTGGCTTGGATGTCGAGTCAGTCTTTTGTTTTTGAGTCTGTCTCTTTGTCTTGAGTCAGTCTTTTTTGCTTAAGGGTCTGTCTGGTTGTATCGAGTCAGTCCCCGTTGTATATAATACCAGGTGATTCTGGGGTTGTTGTCCCGAACACCATTTTGTTTTGTAATTATTATTTGTTTTAGTTTTGAGTCTGTTTCTGCCAAGGATCCAGTTACACCAACAAAGCCGATTGAAACAGCTGTTGCTATCTCAAACTTCATGCTTACTTTCAGCATAAGTGCCAGAGAATTTGATTGGGCTGACAGTACATCTTGCCTGCTCCCCTGTGCGCCAAACTCATTGCATTAACCTAAGTTTTTCGAAAAAAAAACAAACCTTTTGAACACTGCGGTGATAAAAACGAAGAGGAAGGAATTCCTCGGGTTTTGCAAAATTTTGATCGTTTTGAGAGAAAGAAAGGCGTGCTAAGCCTTTTATGAAATGAAACCATGCTTGTCGGCGTGAGTACTGAGAAGGATCCTGGCCTAATCCAGATTGGTTCCACACTATCTTCGGCGCGAGCAATTTGTCGCTTTCTTAAAAACTTTCAAAAGCAAATGTTTCACGCGGCCCTGTGAAAACTTGTGTGGAATCCCTCTTGAGGTCGCGCAGCCTAGGATCGCTCTCAGCCTCAAGATCCAACCTATTTGTTTTCTGACTTTGAACCCGTTCAGAACGTTCAGAAAGTTCAACGGACAAACGCCGTGAAGGGTCTGTATGGCCAGTTTTGAAGTAGCCCTTGAGCAAGAGGCACCAAAAGCCAAATTAGAAGGAGTGGATCTCGCGCGGAAGAAGCTCGTGGAGCAATCGGGATGGATTCTCCGCAAATCAGCGCAACAGCCGTTCTCCTAGACACAGAGAGGCTTCGACTTCAAAAAACCATTTGACATGGACTTGCTACACTTTTTACCCTTTGAGAGGCTCGCTGGGTCGAAAACCCGGAAGGGCAGTCCAGGCAAAAGTTAGAGCAAGAGAAAAATACAAAAAAAAAAGAGCAAAAAATACAAAAAAAGGAAAAAATGCAAAGAAAAATACAAAAAAAAAAAAGAAAAGAAAGAGAAAGAAAAAAAAGAAATAGAAAATGAAAAGAAGCTCACAAGGTCGAAAACCCGCATTGGGCGCCTTGGCAAAAGTGAGAGCCAAAAAAAGTGAAGGTTAAAATACCCGAGTGTACCTTAACCGGAACTACGTAAGGCTTGATTCCCATGTTTGGGATACGTAGGCAACTTCATCATGAAGTCCAGCCCCCAACGCTTTCATAGCATCTCAGTCCATGCAATGGTTTCAATTTCATCCCCAAAGTCCAGTGGCCAACACCCTTCAAGGTGATTGTGTCCATATATGTGTTGTGACCGTCTTCGTCATCTCTGTGTCTGAGAGTTCGACCATCGCCAATGAAGACTGTCTGCGGATTGCTGCGGCACCACCCAAACAAGGGACAATTTTCCGTTGCCACAAGCCGTCGTGAGACGCCATTCAAACTAGGGGCAACTTTCCGTTGCCTCCCACCCCCCTTCAAACCAGGGGCAATTTTCCATTGCCTCCGATCCGAGGTTGTGCGTCTCGAAGAGTAAGTTCCATGCTTGTTGAACATCAGCTGTTTGAAAAATAGTTTTTGAAAATTTTTACTGAGGTTGACTATTTTCTCGAAAACTATTCCATTTTCCAAAACTGGACCGTTGTCTTGGATCCAAAAAAGGAAAACTTTCAGTGCTTACAGCTTGACTTGCACGGTTTTCAAATCAAAAATCGAACAAGTACGTTAATCCGACTCTCATTTTGATCAAACTTGTTTTAGTAGAAAACCAAAATGAAAAGAATGGTTAAAATGATGAACTAGGGGCACAGTTGAGCCAGGCGTTCTGTCTTTCCCCCGTCATCGACGTACTTGCCAGAAGAGCGCTCTACCCGTCGGAAGAAATGGCCGTGAGCTAACGATGTTGAGCATGAACCCGCAACTTTCTATTTATCCATCAATCACCCCGGGGAGGGATGAAAAATGAGAGAATGAAGAATAGAGAGGTGTAAGTTGAGAGAAAAGTGAGGAAAAGGGTTTTGAGAAAAAAATCCGAGCTCGAGAGCCGAGTGATGTGAGAATCACAAATCAGACAGGGCGGGAAACACTGCCTAGAGAAACTGGCTCCTCGTGATCTGAGGTCCCCCGTCTTCGTCAGCGCGTCTGTATGTCGTGTCTTTGGTTTTGTTTACCTCAACCTTTCTTTTAGGTCTTTTTCGAGCGTGTCTCGTTGTGTTTAGGTCGTGTACCTATATTTGAGTCCTCCCCGCTGTGTTCAGTTGTAGGCTCGATATCCCGGTTTGAAAAACCCTCATTCGATTTCAAAAATCATTTATGCTCAGAATGCTGTGCCATTCTCTACATTTGAACATGTTTCGACTCCAACCGGTTCCATCTTTGAGGTCCGTCCTGTTAGATTGGGCCGTTTGTTCAGAACTTGCCGTGTGCAGAATGAACCAAATGCTGTGTTATGGGCTATATGCAGATTAATCCCCAACAGAGTAAGGGCTTTGTGTCCAGAATCAGGCAGTGGGCTGCTTGGGTTATTTTGCTGTTGGCTGTTTAGTTATCTGATTATTACAGTGCAAGTGTTCAATTTTCAGACAACCAATCAATTTCATTTACATTGAGGTGTAACATGATGAGATGCGATGCAATGCATGAAATGTGTAAATGTAAACACTTTTTTAGATAAAAAGTCTGTTTCATTTCATTATCTTTTCAAATGTACAAGTTTTGGAAACAAAAATCTGTCTGCGGCAGTACAAGGTAATCTATCTACCAACAAAAAGAAAAGTACAAGAAAGAAGAAGATAGCAAAAATCTGCGTCCATGTCGAGCACTCCGAGGGGGGCCGTCAGTCCGTCCTAGTCCTCTTCCTGGACGAGGGTCCAGGAGCATCATCAGCATCGTCATCAGAGCCCGAGCTAGAACCGCCTCCGGTCTCCTCCTCTGATGACTCGGACTCCGCCTCTGCCTCCGCCTCTGACTCCTCGTCATCATCGTCCGGGACTGGAGCTCGCGAGCTACTCCCGACATGAGTACGCCCTCCCCTGGTACGGGGAAATATCCTGCCCCCCTCATCTCTCCCCCGAGTAGGGACAGAAGGTCCGGCTGAAGCACCTCCTGCCATGGGAATCTGGAAAGGAGGCTGAAAAAGTACACAAAAGGGAAATGCATCAGTATACTGTAGACAGTTTATCAGTGCAGAATACAGTGTATGAGTACAGCGTGTGAATGCCGTGAGCAGTTTATCAGTGCAGAATGCAATGCCGAGTATAGTGTATGAATGCCGCGAGCAGTTTAACAGTGAAAAATGCAGTATATGAGTGCAGTATGAAAATGCCGTGAGCAGTTTATCAGTACAGAGTACGGTGCAGAATGCAGTGTATGCAGTGTGTCAGATACTATGAGATCAGTGTATCAGGGGTTGTGCCGTGCATCAGATTATGCGAATCAGTATATAAATGGTTTGAGGCCAGTGTCAGAAGGACATACCGGTATGCTGTAGAGGGCTAGGAGATCAAAAGTCCGCTGGAGCATCCCCATCATCGAGGCATTCATCGCCAACGACTGACGGGTGTACCCAGAAGAAGCCTGCAAAAGTATCAGATGCATCAATATTCTGTGGAATATTAAATAAACTGAAGTGAATGACTACACAAAAGTGCAGTAGTACATACCGGAGGTAAGTCGGGGACGTCAACGAACTCGTGCCCAGCCGGTGGAGGGGCGAAGGGGATCTGATAGGTCGACCCACCCTGCCCCTGGAAAGTCAGTACAGCAGGCATGGCAGGCCAGCCAGCTCCCCGTCCTCCCTGCACTCCACCCTTACCACAGACCCGGGCCCTCCTCGAAGATCCAGCCCCTGCTCCCGCTCCGGCCCCAGCCGCCGATGCCACAGGCCTGGCCCCCTCTGCTCGACGGCCGCACAGGGGGCGCATCAGGTACGTCCGCACGTACTCCTGATAGTCTCCAGTGCCTCGGAAGCCGGCCTCCTCCCAGCCGATGGAGTAATCATCCAGCTGCTCAGTGGTGAGCCCCTCGGTCTCCCTCATGTCTGCAGGAGGGGGAACCGGGACTATCTGCTCAGGTAACCCTAGGGTCTGGCGTAGAAAACGCTCCCCCAGGTACCAAGCCCGACAGACCGGGCCCTCAAGCAGAATCCGGAAACGCGAGGTCTCCTCCGCACCAGGGAACCGACCCCGCATCGCCGCCGGCATAGGAGCCCACGGCCGCCATGCGATCTGAAAATGACAGACAGTTTGTTATCTACTGTTATTGAAATATACAGTTGAAAAGCGAAGCTTAAATGAACTGAAAGTAAAGCATACCTCCGAGGGGGTGATGGTGTCGAAATATCGGCGAAAAAAGCCGAATGTCTCCCGCGGCCGCCGGGTGCATCTCCCGTCGAAGCGACTCGAAAAGGGGACGGCCAAGGAAGTCTCCGCAACTGGCACGGGGGCAAGCCTAGGAAAGTAGGCGTAAACCCACAACTGCAAAACAGATGTCAGTATGACCATCAGATAAAGCAGAAATGGCAGAGCCGTGTGTTGTGCAGTGTATTCTGTGCAGTGTACGGTGTGAGCAGTGTACAGTCAGTGTAAAGCAGAATGTATGCGTGTGCCGTGTGTACAGTATACAGCAAGTATAGAGCAGACTACAGGGTGTGCAGTGTACAGAGTACAGAAAATACGAGACAGAAATGGAAAAGCGGAGAAGAAGTGTACCTCCCAAGCCCGCCAGTAGCCTCCGAGTAGCTGGCCGCTGCCGCGCGAAGCCGAGCTCATATACCCGTAAAGGGTGGCCAGAGCAGCGCCGCCCTAGTCATAGTGCAGAATGTCCCGGACGTCCACCAGTGCGCTGAGAAGACAGAGAGGCACGGTGTTCGCCCGGTCGGCGAAGATGGTAGTCCCGAACATGAACATGAGGAAGCCGCGAGCATACCTCTCCACGTCCTCCGAGGTCATCTGCGCCTCCTCCTCCAACACGGGCTGGACTCGAAACTGGACCTCGAACCAAGAGTATCGGACGAAACCTGGGCGAGTAAGAGGTGGGGCCTCCCCCAGTAGATGGACCTGAGCGGCGGTCCACTCATCCATGTCTATGTCAAAAGGGATCGGATCCCCCCCTACCCCGATGCCAGTGAGCATCGAGAAATCATGAGGGGTCATCGTCATATCCCCTGCAGCAGAGAAATGAAAAGAATCGGTGGTGTCCCACCACCTCTCCGCCAGAGCGGCGAGGAGAGGTCTGCATGTGGACAATCTGGAGAGCCCTCGGCAGAAGGCGCCGAAGCCCGCCCGGTCCACGATGCATCGGACCGCATCAGGGAGCTCATCATACCACTCCCGTGCACCAGTATTCCCATACCCGCGAATGGTATGGGAACCCTCCTGTAAACAGAAAATAACAATTGCAAGACAACATTCAAAATGCAGTTTTGAACGAACAGATATAGCATGTATGCAAGTTTGTCAGATTCTGGCAAATACCGGGTGCCGCTGTGCTTGCGGTGAAATACGTGTGCTGTGTCAGCGTGTTTGGGTGTTTCAGAGCAGATAAAGCATGTGTGCAAATTTAACAGATTCAGACGAATATTGGGTGCCAGTGTGTATGCAGTGGAATACAGTGAGTGCAGTGTGTTTGAGTGATTCAGGGCTAGTGCAGTGTGTGTGCATGTGTCAGTCTTAAGCAGATATCAGTTGTATGTATGTTTACAGTCAACTACAATCTACAGCATATCAGTTTTCAGCAGTTAAAGAATACAACTAACTATGACAGTTTTTGTATCCTACATTGCGAAAAGTAAAGCAGAAGACAAAGAGTTACCTCGGAAGTGCCGAATGAAAGGTGGGAGGTAGGCTCACGCAGTAGTAGCTCAGGCGCCACGTGCCTCTCGAAGCTCCGGAACTGACGCAGGCCGTCGGGGGACAGAACATGGATCGCCGGCCGGTAGGTCGCCGGGTCGAACGGGCGCTAGCTCAGCGGTAGGAGCTCAACCCCGGGATCCATCTCGTGGTCCGGGGGAGTCCCGCCACGTGGAATATCGTCTGCCATATCAGAAATGATGAGAAAATGGCCGGGAAAAGGAAAACCGGGCCGGAATGTGAAGAGTCAACTGAAAAGTCAACTCCCAAGAGGGTCGGAAATGGCCGGGAAGGCCGGAATGTGAAAAGGCACAGGAATAAAGAGGAAAGTGGGGGGAACAAACCCCGGAAAGGCGAGAACGCCAAACGAGGCACCGAAACAAGAATGTGATCGGTTGAAAATGTCCGAAACGCGAAGGAAATCGCGAATCCGACGACGAAACGAGTGTAGAACGCGAAGAAATGGGCGAAAAGGGAGAGAGAAACGCTCTAGAGAGAGAGAGCAAGAGATTTCGGCGGAGGAGGAATCAGAAAATAGGGTTTAAAACCCTATTTTAAAACACCCAAGGTGAAAAGTCAAAACTGCCCCCGCATCAGCAACTGTTTGCCGGTCGGCAATGTTTTGTCCCGGCCGGCACTTTTTTTGTGCCGATGGACTTATTTTGATGCCGGTGGCCTCCCCTCCCGGCCGGTGATCTTCCCACAGCCTTGTTTAGGCCATGTGAGTAATGTGTGGTCTTCATAGCTCAAGAAAGTGCAAGAAAGTGCATTCCCGACGTGCGACCGGCCTCCGTTCTGACTTCGGACAGCATCTGCCGTGCGTAGCACTCCAACCCATGCAAGGTGTATCCTTTTCGTATCCTTTTGGCTTTTACAAGGTCCAAAAGTTGCCCCATGTATATCGCATATCCATCGCACTGTTTTGTGCATTGCATGTCAATCGCACTGTTTTGTGCATTTCAAACCGTCGCACTGTTTTGTGCATTTCAAATCGTCGCACTGTTTTGTGCATTGTATTTCAACCGCGCTGTTTTGCGCATCGCACTGTTTTGTGCACCTCAATTGCATCTTGCATGCATCCATTCGCGCTATCTTGCGCATCTTGCTTGTACTTGTTAGTACATTACATTGTTTTGAATTCAAAACCGGCTTCGCGTAGCGTATAAGTCCAACTTTCAAAACGGCTTCGCGTAGCGTATAAGTCCAACTTTCAAAACGGCTTCGCGTAGCCTATAAGTCCAACTTTCAAAACCGGCTTTGCGTAGCGTGTAGGTCCACTTGTATCATTTTTGCATCTTATGAGACACACGTATCTCATTTGTTTCATTTTGCATTCCGTGTGGCATGTGTGTCACACTTACATTTTTCGCCATGGTCTGGCAAGACCTTAAACACATACGGTCTGGCGAGACCTTAAACATGCACGGTCTAGGAGACCTTAAATCCTTTGGAGGCACGAAACCTCTGGTGCTTTCCTCGTGCAACACGTATGGTCTGGCAAGACCTTAAACACGTACGGTCTAGGAGACCTTAAATCCTTGGAAGGTGTAAGACCTTTAGTGTTCGCATTGCCGTACACTTTGAAAGCCGCGTGTTGTCGCGCATTTCATATAACATGCATTTTATACATCATTTGCATTTCAAAAACAAAAAAAGCAAACAAAAAACATGCATTGTCACACATCATCGCAAAAAATAGTTGCATTGTCATTCCATTGCATATTTGTAGATATTGCATTGTAGATTGCATGCATTCATTGCATTGCCTACCGCCCATGGCTTGCACCTATCTAGGTTGAGCTTGGTCTGGAATGTGCTCTTACTGTTCATGTTAAAACACAGTTCTGCATGTGTATCGCGCCGATTCCACGCTGATATGTTGGTTGAGGGTTGCGGCACCTTTTCTGTGTTACATATGGCTCGTACGTGTACATGCCTTTCCTAGGCAAAACTTGGTTTGGCTTGCGTGCCATATCCATTGTATCCATATCCACTCCATTGCATATTTGTAGATATTGCATTGTAGATTGCATGCATTCATTGCATCACCTTCCGCCTATGGCTTGCGCCTTTCCAAGTTGAGCTTGGTCCGGTATGTGCCCTTACTTTTCATGTTAAAACACAGTTCTGCATGTGTATCGCGCCGATTCCACGCTGATATGTTGGTTGAGGGTTGCGGCACCTTTGCTATGTTACACATGGCCTGTATGTGTACATACCTTTCCTAGGCAAGATTTGGTTTGGCCTGCGTGCCATATCCATTGCCATCTTCCTAGCATATTCATTCATGTATTACACTGTAGTGTAATTTTTGCATCCGGCATTAGGATCGTAGTCCTTTCTCCAGCGGGTTGTTTCCCCACTTATGTCAATTCCACCCAATACTTGTTCTTGCGTCTGTCTACAATGCTCACAGTTCAGTTGACCGTTCTGTGGTAGACAGACTTGTTATCTCCATCAATCTATTTGACATAGGTGGGGTTTCGAACCGCTCATGATTGGATCATGATTCAAATGCTTTGCATGTAGCTTGCATTGTTCCAATTACATTGCATCTTCATTGGCATTGTTTATACATTGTTTTGTATATATTGCATTTCGTTTTGCATCCACATTTGCATTGTCATGCATGTTGCTAACAATATTGTACCTGTTAAGTTTGTTTTCTTTTCAGGCACGATATTGCATGTACGGTTCATTTGAGGCTGATGTAACCAGATGAGCCGCACAGGTATTGTATCTCCGAGTGAGACGTATTGAGAATTCCATAATTCTCTTACATCCTTTCTGCATTGTAGTGTAGTTTGGTATGCTAGCTTAAAACTGTCGCATGTTTGCTTCGTTACAGCTTTCTTTGCATGATCATAGGTTATGCTCGGCTCTGTGCATTGTCTTGCATTTTGCCCCTGCCTTCGGGCGCATATCTTGATTGTCTTGCATGTTTGTCTAAGTCTTCGGCCTTGTCAAAAATGGGTCGTCTCAGGGCTTTGACATTCACTCCCGTCATTGTTATGACTTTCGAGTTCTGTCAAAGAGGGGCAACTGTAGACACCCCATTTTTGACCGTCCTCAAGACTTGGACGTCACCGTTTGAACACTCGGTGATTATCCATGTTTGTGTTCGTTTGGAGTTCCCGGAGGCCTCGGCTCACGTGCCTTGCCTCAGGATCTTCGAACTCGACCGTTTAGTGTCTGGTTTTGCACCAAACACTTGTGTTTTGCCTTGGAAGGGCAGGGTAGGGCTTATAGACCATCCCCACCCATCACCGGCAGTGGCTAGTGGCCACCGGCTGGTTTTTGCTGCCACCGGCAATGTATATTGCCGGCCGGCACTATTTGTTGCCGGTCAGCACTTTTTAGTGCCGGCCGGCACTCTTTTTGGCCAAGATAGCATTTTTGGCCGGCCGATTGCTGTTCATCTGCTTTTGCAGATATTTTTAGACAGCTGTCTTGCTTTTGCATCCCCCTATACACGTGTATGGAGGGATCTCCCTCTTGTAAAGCTTGTCTTGTAAGCTTTACAAGACATATAGAGAGAGTCTCTCTCTTAAAAACAAAAGAAGAAGAGACTTAGGTTAGAGGGGGGAGATATTTTGAGAGCAAAAAACAGCCATTGTTGAGCTCTTGTTCTAGGGTTTGAGTTATATACATTTTCTATCTCTCTTTCCCTCTCTTTTGTTCACTAGGTGCTTTGTGTCTTACTATTGCACACAAACACCTAGTGTTTCACCTTCCTCTTGGAGCTGAGGTTCTAAAGGGTTTGTTTTGAAGTTTTGGGGTTGGATTCAAGCTAAAGGAGGCCATTGGAGCACCATTTGTAAAGGGGTCATCAAGGGTGAGAATCTAGTCCCATTTTCTCCCATTTTTGCATTGATTTTATACCTATCTTAGAGCTGTTTTGGTGCTTATTGTATAACATAAAAAAGTTCTGTTTTTAGGCCCTCTTTATTGTTTATTAAGAGTGTTTTGTTGTTTGAGGGTTGTTGACCACCCTTAGGCCTTAAAAGGCCTCATTTTGAGCCATTTTGTGCTAGCTCCGGGATTTTGGTGTTGGGGTCTCTTCACCACTGAAATCTTGAGGGATTTTAGTGGTGAAGATGATGCCTTGAAGTCCCAAGAAGGAGAGGGCCACCCCCACTCCTTGTTGTCCTTGAAAAGGGCATGTTTTGGCCTCTTGAGAGAGCATTATGCTTGAGTGTGTGTTGAGCATGTTTGGGCTATTTTTCATGCTTATATATCCATAATATAACATGCTTTTAAGTTGGTTTTGGTACTCCATGCATGCTTAGCATAGTTGCCATGTAATGCCTTGTTTATGCCTTAATGTGCCTTAGGTTGTTAGCCTTTGTGGGAGCATGTTTTAGGCTTAGTCTTGTGAAGATTATGTGCTTATTTTGCCATGTTTTAGGTCTGTCCATAAGTGTTTGGGTCGATTTTGGCATGCTTGATATAGCTCCTTTGTATTTGGGCTTGTTAGCCTCGAGTATGTGCATGTGTAGCATGACATCTTTGCATCGAATTAGTGATTTGGGGTCCCTCCACATGTTATTTCAGTCCCATTTCCATGCTTGTTTGATTGCCTTGCATGCCTCTTTAATGCTTTGGAAGCTTATGTAGCAATGCTCCATGTTTTGGTGTCTATGTATGCCTTTGTATTTGAGCCACTTAGATGCCATCTAAGGGGTCCTTTGGCCTTGTTTTGACATGCTAAAAATCTGTTTTAGTAGTTTAATGCATGCCATGTTTGTTGTGATAAACATGCTTCAAAGCTTCATGACTTGCTTCAAGTACTTGGACCATGCTTGCATGCACTTGCTTGTCTTGTTTAATATGACTTGGCATCATTTTATAACATGATTTTAGAGCTCGCGTTGCATGCCAATTGTTCATGATTGCCTCTTTCAAGTGTGCTTGAATGTTGCTTGCTTTGTGCCTAAGTGTTGGGCCTTAACATGTGTATGTGTGCATATATGTTTAGCCTTCGTTTTTGGGCATTATGGCTAATGTTTTGGGCCTTATTAGAGCTGCCTAATCCATGTATAAGTCCATCTTTCCATCTATTTGCATTGCCATATGTATGCTTGTATGCTTGCATAAGTTTGTTGCCATGCCATGTTGCATCCTTAGCTTGTATGCCTAGGTTGCATTACATCTTGCATGCATGCCTTGTTCCTTGACTAGTGATAGGAATTGGGCCTTGTTTGTTTGATTGGTTTGCATTACAGTTGAAATCAAAGTTGCATACTTGGTCTTTGGGCCATCATGCATGGAAATGCGTGATTGGTGGTCCGAAAATCGAGGCGCATGCCCCTTTGAGTCATTCTCATGATAAGGGACATGGTTGGTGCATACATGCCTTGAATTGTGATGCCATGCTTTGTTTTGCCCTCTGTTGCTGTGAGTTGCAGGTTCTGCAGGCTTTCTTTGCCGACCGGCAGTGTAAGGTGCCGGCCGGCAATCAATCCTCTGCCGATGGATTCAGTTTTGTGCCGATGGCCACATACCACTGCCGGTGGTAATTCCACTCAGCCGATGGTACTCCCCAGTGTCCAAGGATGTAATCCTGAGGTTTTGACAGCCTCAAGGGGAGTGAAGGAAGGAAAACAGAGGCAGCCTATGCATGGCGGCGCATTTCCCGAGGCGATTTTCCTATTTTAATTAATTTATTTAATTTGTTAATTAAATTAATTAATTTGTAATATTAATTAGCTTGCGTAGTTAATTAATCTGTAATATTTATTTCCCCCCCTCCGAGCGAGGGCGAATCTGTAATAAGTGTGCGTGGGTGGTGTGTATGTCTTCCAATCCCCACTTCTTCCTTCCCTTTTACTTACCTGCTTTGATGGTTAGTATTAGGGCACGTTTAAATTAGCATACCTTATGCTATGCATGCGTGCATTCATGCATTTGTACTACATGCATTAGGCTCGGTACATCACGCTAACTGCATTTGTACTTCAAATTCCAAACTGAATATGTGATAGTTGTGCATTTCTCACATGCCACGTTTAGGATAGCCGAGCCTATTCTAGCAACACTTTGTATGCGATGCATTAGGCACTTAACATGGACTTGGATCATGCATGTTTGCTAATGCGTTCTTTGTTTTGGCACGGAGTACGATGTAAGTATTTCCGCTTTAGCATATTGTATGAGTGTGAATGTTGCCATGACAGTATGCTTAACATGTGGCTAGATGCTTATGTGTTATAAACTGTTTGGATGCCTGTGGGTGAAGGTTGGATTGTTTGAGTTGGAAGAACTCATTGAAATACGTGTTTTAGCCTACTTGCGAGTAGCAAATCCAAAGCATTTTCCAAAACAAACGGATATCCAATGCTTGTTTCCAAATTAGGCAATCTAGTCTATACTTGTTTGCTGCGCGCATAACATAGTAATTCTAGGCTAATAATTGGTTTAAGAACACATAAAGTTTTCAAAAACGGATATCACGGTTAGTAGAGGCCGGTCTTCGGACCGGGCGAAAGGGGGTGCTCATAGCTGACCTTCCCCGATCGTGCCCAAGCTGCCGAGCCGAGACAACTCCGGTGATGACGGACATGTGGCCTTCGGCACCGAGTCAGGGTTTCCTAAATTCCCCCTTAATAAAATATTTAGGTGGCGACTCTGTATCTGGCAAAGCAGTCCATGTTTGGCACTACTTTTTCAAAAATCTGTTTCTCAAAACGATTTGCCAGATTTGGACTCTTTGGTTCAGATTAAGGATCGTGACACAAGTCGAGTCCGAACTGTAGTAACCCCAAATGAACAGAACGGGACTCATCCTCCCGGGGCATTCGGGGACGTCTACAGATACACTATACTTTTCCATATCAACCCCTGACCAAAAGTGATCATCTTTGAGCTGAGGCCCTTTGATGTCTTGATTTAGCTCTTGAAGGTGGTTTTGGCTTGCTTTTGTGCCCAAAGTGTGTTTCCCTTCAAGAGGTATAATACTTGCCCGGTAATTTGTTTTAGTATACTTGTTTCTTCATCTGTTCCCACTGTTTTTGGGCTACTTTTGAGCTATAAAAATCTCTGTTTTAATGGGCTAAAATTGGTGTTTTAAGCCATTTGAGGTTAAGGGGGTGTCTCACCCTTCTTTATTTCTTGTTTGTAAGGGATTTGCACCTTTGTTTCCCATCTTTAAACCATCTTTTTTTGGGCCTTTAACCACTGAATGTCAAAGTATTTTCAGTGGCAAAAAACTTGTTTTGAAGTCCAAAATTGGAGGGGTTAGCCCTCCCTCCTTGTGTCTTATTTGCTCAAGTCCAGCATGTTTTAGCGTCTGAAATAGCCTGCTTTAGCTCTGTGTTGGGCTAGTTAGCTCATTTGATTCTTGTTTTGCATGGTTGTAGTGTAATAGTCTTCACAAGTTGGTGTTTTGGGGTCTTAGACAAATTTAGTTTGAGTTGATAGCATCTTTTGGTGTTGTTTTTCACTTCACTTCAGCACTATAAACTCTGCAACTTCCGTCCTTGCTTCACTCTTTCATTTGCTTTTCAGTGTTGTTTCAAGCTTGGGATCCTATAAGCTTGAGATTGAGGTCATGTTTAATGGTTTAATCCTCTTTGAGGGTTCACTATCAACGGTATGATCTCTCTTTTGCCTTACATTATCCCTTGGTTGACACTTCTTTCATCTTAGAGGACCCTCACCAATGGACAAATTGGTTAAAGAATGATTTGATAACTAAAATGTGTAAACAAAATTGGCAAGTAAAAGTTGCAAAATAGTCATTTCTTTGTGTTACATTGCATGTGTTCAAATCGGACGTTAATTTGAACACAAGGAAAATGGGACATTTTGTACTCAAAAGTGATGAAATGTGCCTCTTTCCTAGGTCTCCATTGCCCTTGATCATGCATGATAGGGTGATGGTTTTTGAGTGTCTTGTTTTGCATTCATTAAGCTTTCACACCTTGAATCACAAGTTATCATGCAATGAAATTGCTTAGATTGGTGGTTTGTGGTTTAAGTTCACAACTCCTTGGATTTGTCAATGAAAAGAAGGGGTGAATTGTGCAGACAACCCTTGGAAAAACCCTCTTTTTGCTCTATTTGTACTCTATTGCAGCATGGTGATCCACTGCATCCGTGGCCAGCAGACCACCATCCATGGCCAGTAGTGCACCATTGATGGCCGGTAGGCCACCTTCTTGGCCAACATATGGCCGGTAGCATTCATTCATCGCCGGCTGGCCATTGATGTAAACTTCAACAAATTTTGGTAAGTTGGAGCTGAAAGGTTCTGGAAATGTTCAACTCTACAAACAGAGGCTTTCAAGAGCAAAACAGAGGCCTTTTCGGGGGAAAAACGTGCATGTGCATCTTCCATTTCCTGAGGCGGAGTAGTGGTAGCATAGTTAAATACTTTAATTGCTTAGTTTGTTTACATTTGCGTTGTAAATTAATTAATTAGCTTACTAGTTAGTTCAAAGTGTTTTAATAATTAGCTAGTTATTTCATTTTGGTTTGTAATAATTAGCTTAATTAGTTTAATTAGCTTAACTTAATTAGCTTAGCCCTAATTAGTTGCTAGTTAGCTTAGCTTTATTCATTCGGACCCTCCTTTATAGAGCAAAATGTTATAATGTGCATGGCTTCCAAACCCCACATCAGTTAGCATACCTTATGCTTGCATACATTATGCTTGTGTATATTATGCTTGCATACCTTGTTCATTCGGACTCTCCTTTTACTTAATCGCTTTTGATGGTTAAATTAGGGACACGTTTCAATTAGCATACCTTATGCTTGCGTACATTCATCTTGTTTTGCATGCACCGAGGCCCGGCGTATCATTTAAACTGCATTATCATTTCAATAATTCGTTGAATACATGTTTAACCACATGTTAGCAAATCAATCCATATGCCATTTTAGTAGCCGAGCCTATTAATTGCATTCTTTGCATTTGTTGCATTAGGCATCTTGTATAGTTAGGAATCATTCATATTTTTCTAACTCATATCTCCTTAGCTCGGAGTACTCGGTGACTTTTTAATACTGTAGCATACTCGCATGAATGTGAATGTTGCCATGTCTAGCATGCTTTCCATGAGGCTAAATGCTTACTTACTAAACTACGTGAATGCCTGTGGATGAATGCATGTTGCTTGAATTGGAACGATTCAACGAATGTATGTTTTTTTAAGCCCACTTTGTTGAGTGGCAAATCAATTTTAAGCCCACTATGTTTGGTCGCAATTCCGCAAACTTTAAGCCCACTTGAGGTGGAAAATTCAAACAATTTTCACAAACAAACATGAGTTGAATTGTTCCAAATTGAGCAAACTAGTCTATACTTGCTTGTGCACATCACTTAGTAAAGCTAGCCTAATAACCGGAACAAGAGCACATAATGTTTATAAAAAAATTATATCATGATTAGTAGATGTCGATCTTTGATCAGGCGAGCGGGGGTGCTCAATTCATGACCTTCGCCTCTCGTACCTAAGTTCCCGAGCTGAGGCAACTTTGGTGATGACAGATAGGTGGCCTTTGGCATGAGTCATGGGTTTCCTAAATTTCTCCAAAATAAAATATTTAGGTGGTGACTCTGTATCTAGCAAGGCAGTCTAATTTTGGCACTTTTGATTCAAAATCAATTTTCCAAAATGATTTGCCAAATTTGAACTCTTTGGTGTTTATCAATTTCACATTGGACTTGTGAGATTAGATTCAGAACCACGAGAGTTCAAACTGTAGGGCTTTCTTTTCGAGCTTCCGGAAGGGGGCGCAAAAAAACCGAGCTACAGTTTCTAGCAACTCTGCCTGGGATTTTAGAGAACTTGACATGAACTCATGATATGTTATTTTATCTATATTTATATGTTTTCTTGCATTTGCATTTGCATTGGTGCACTTAAGTCACAGTGTTTGCCATCTACTATTCCTAAATGGTTTGACGGAAGCTTGCTTAGAAAAGCTTGCCAAAAGGCTGACCGGTTGCGAGCTCTGCCACGATGGGAACACAACCCTTGGATTTGGGCTACCACTGTACTGTTTGATCCTCCTTTCACTTCTCTATGTTAGGTGTGAGAGGTATATTAGGTAGTCTTGTTAACGTACCCTTTTTGACCAATCGACCTAGTTACATATCGAAAGCCATAGAGACTATTCCAAACTAGGATACGATGCTTACCCAAATTCATGATTGTGTGAAACATTTTGATTGAATAGCTAACCCTAGTTCCTGACAAAACTAGGATAGGGTAACCCTACCCCTCATAGGGGTGTTTTGGCTCTCACTTAACTGGTATGTGCTTTTAGAGTGAAACTCTACCGGAATATAAGCATCAGTTGCAAGTTTGGGTATCAGTTTTGAGGCAGAAATCAGTGTTGAGTACAGTTCTCCAGCTTATGATTGCAACTGTGTGTTGTTAATGTCTAAGCCAAGGTGCTATACGGTTTTTTATTTTTGTTTTCGTTTGCTTTATTTCTTTTTTGCAAGGTAGTTTTCACCATTGCTTTGGACAATTCTATTACCCCCCAAGCACTCTAGACCCGTGTAAGGTGACTTTACAGATCTAGGGATCTTGTTAGGGGACAGCCAGTGTTTGTTTCACTTCCATTGGTTACCACATGAAGGAGGATCCGGCATAATTCACCAGTCTAGCAGTCACCTTTTACTTCACCTGCGCCCAGTCAGGCTCAGTCTTCTACTTCTACTCCAGATAGAGAGTATTCGCCAGTTCTGATAACTCAACATCACCTAGTTAGCATGGAAGAGATGCTTCGTCAACTCCATCAGACCATTGAGACTATGGAGCTAGATGTTGCAGGCCAAGGTAAGATCACAGCCTACCAAGCAGAACTAATAAATAGGCTTCAGCAACAGCAACCACAACCGGTAGTAGCCTCTACTTCCCATGCACCTCCAGTAAGTATTCCAACACCCGAAGTCACTATCAATGTCTATGAGAATCTGGGCATTCTAGTAGACTCGATCCCACATCAAACCTCCAAAGCACCACTACACCAAACTGAGGCGCCATTTGAATTCAAGGTTGACCACACTGCATTCAAGGTCAACAAGCTAGAAAAACTCTTTAAGCGGGCACAGGGTGTGAATTCAATCCCTGACATTGAGGATGGGTACAGAGACTCTGCAGCAACTCTATTGGACAGATTTAAGATGCCGCACATAGACCGTTTCGACAACTTCGAGAATCCTGTGGTCCATCTATGGTTATTCTCTGACATCCTACGACCAATGGGTCTCGCTAGACTTCAGAAGTTGTCGCTTTTTGGCCGAACTCTGTCAGGTATAGCGGCCATTTGGTATGCCAACCTCGAGGACTCTATGAAAAGAAGTTGAGAGGAAATGGCTGAGGCCTTCATCGTGCAGTACTCTTACAATACCCAAATCGAGGTCACAACCCGGGATCTTGAAGTGACCCGTTAGGAACCAAAGGAGGGCTTCTCGGACTTTGTGACTCGATGGAGGGCTAAGGCCTTTATGATGACTATCAAGCCGTCTCAAAAGGACCAAATCAGAATGGTGGTTCGTAACTTGAAAGGGAGATTATTACAGAAGATGATGGTCTTGTCTCTATTTACATTTGTTGAGCTCCATGAGATAAGGGTTCAAATTGAGGATGCGATGAAACCGGGGCTGATAGACAATGAGAAGGAACAACTCACGAGGCCCTTTACACGTAGCTCCATTGCAACCACGAGTGGTAGCATCTCTGCACAGCCTTTGGATGTGAATATGGCCACCACCACACCCAAAACTACCAGCCCTTTCGCCAACACATCCAATACAACTCCACAAACCTCAACTAGCTAGGCCCAATCTCAAAGGGTCTTTACCTCGCTCTATATGCCTTTGTCCAAAGCCTTAGGGGTCCTAATCAGAAAGGGGCATCTTCAGACATTAGAACAACGCCCATTACCTGATCCTCTCCCTCCGAAACATTACCTAGCCAAATACTGTGCTTTGCACTAGTAGCACGATCATGACACTGATCAATGTTAGGCTGCGTCATGATATTCAAGATCTCATTGACATTAAGGTAATAGCACTTCCCCACTCCCCAAAAACCCAACGTCACTACAAATCCTCTCCCACCACATAACCAAGTCCCTCCACCCCGGCATACAAACCTCATCCATACACTGGTCGTCCCTTATAACCCCAGTATATATATCACCACTTCCCACCTATCTAAGTTGGCATTGCTATCATCCCTGTGAGCACGGAGTCGCGTATGGTGAACACGTCTACACTCCAACCCAAACCAGTGGTGGTGACAGTGGAAGATAAAGAGAGGTCAGCCTTGGTGGAGAATGTCAGTCCATTGCTCGAGGGCTCTGAGGACTTATCTGAAGGGATGTACAACCCATACTGTTATATTGTGTCAATCGATCAAGCTAAGCAAGAAGTGGTGTTGTCGATTGGGATGGAGGTCAGTGTAGTTTGAGAGGATGGCCCAAGTCAGGGATTAGACGATTTGACCAATCTGGAGGAGGACATAGACAATTTGCAGTTCTTTAATGAGTAAGATCAAGGGGACGTGCATATTGATTGGTTTGATCTGATTGGGTCAACAAAAAATTTTGGATGTCTAAGTGATGAACCCGATAGACATAAGGAAACTGAATTGAAGCTGAAAGAATAGAAAGCGAGGATCACTGCGATGGCCGGAATGGCCGATGGAAAGGGTAAACTACCAGAAAACACCGGTGTAGAACAATTGGCTCAGGAACTGAGCATTATTAGTACTCTACATACAAAGCAAGAAGTCGCACTGGAGTGGTTTGAGCAAGAAATGGATGAAAACAATCGAAAAGCTAGAAAAGCCCAGCAGCCTGTAGGGGAGATTTGTAATGAGAAGGTAATCCAAACGGAGCCGGACAAGTGCTTGTTGGCTGCTGAAGGAGTCTGGTGGGATGATTACGACCTACACATGGCCCATATCGATAAGGATTGGGGAGAGGATCTTCTAGATAACACTTGGTATGTGGAAGAGGCCGATCACATGACAAGAAGTGACCAATATTTCAAACCACCGCATCTGGACCAACTTGAAGCCTCCGGAAAGGACAAAGAGGTAGAGAAATAGAAAGAAAAACTATTGGAGGAAGAGGCTGTGTTGAAACAGTTGAAGAATATTCAAGATGATTTATCTATCTGGGGTCTGCTTATGGCTGCGCGAGTGCACAGAAAGGTAGTACTGTTGGAAATGGATAAAGCTAAGTTGTCCAATGACACCACCCTGGAACAACTAGTGGGATTAGTCTTCCCGGGAGGCATTGCGCCAACTTTGACCTTTTAAGACAAGGAACCGCCACCAGAAGGCTCCGCATACAACATGCCTCTATACATATCGGTGGAGTGAAAGGAAAAGTGGATACCAATGGTATTGGTAGACACCGGGTCATCAATCAACGTTTGTCCTTGTCGCACGGCTTGTGCTATTGGCCTGAAACAGGCTGATTTTGTGCCTACAGCCCAGGTGATCCGTGCGTATGACAATACAAGTAGAGAGGTGATGGAAACAGTGCAGATCAGAGTTCAGGTCGGCCTAGCTCAATAGGACATCGAGTTCCATGTCCTGGATGTTCCGGCCACTTTGAACTTCCTACTTGGGCGACCCTGGCTACACCAAGTGAATGCTATCTCTTCCACCCTCCACCAAATGCTGAAGTACCCCCATGGGAAAGGGATGGCCATAGTCTTCGGGAATTCATCTATACATCCTTCGCCAATGGTAACTACGCATGTGCTGGAGATTGTACATGGTGAAGAAGATGTTTTTCATTCGGGGTTTACCTTGCTTGAGGCCCGAATAGTGCAGAATATCTTGGCTGTTGATGAGGGCTTGTGTGTCAGCGCCCAATCTATATACTTCATGAACAAGCTCCAATACATGCCAAGAATAGGGCTAGAAAGAAGCAGTCGGAAAGGTGTCAATGCATTGGCTGATGTGCCACATAACCCGCATGCCTTTGGTCTTGGCTATACGCCAACCAAAGAGGACTGGGTAAGGAAATGGAAAGAGATGGCAAGAAGAGCAAGAGCTAAACAGACCAGGAAGCGCTGCGAACTTGTGCATAGACCAATCCGGGGAAGCCTGCATGGCTATTTTGTCCAGGAAGGTGAAAACTTCCCATTCTGTGGTTTCCCCGAGCTTTGGTTCAACTCTGTGAAGCAACGAGTTCCCAGTTTTGAGATTTTCTTTGACTTACAGTTGCAAGAGACTGATATAGAAGAACAAACTGAACTAACCACTGAAGTTGCAAAGAGCACAGAAAGTGATTCCGACAGCAATGAGCTTCAAGTAGGAGGAACACTGGCATGTCTCCTATTGGATCCTCTGATCAACTCAGGGAGCTTAGGGGATAACCTGACCGTGTCCATGATTGGGGACTAACCAGGTGCGAACCCTTCTAGCAGTATCTTGGATGCATCTGACACAGCGTCCCTCGTTTGGCAGTTGGAAGAGGGCTACCTGTCTAGCAATCCTAAGTCGGGTAGTGAGCCAAAATCTGATTCCACAGAGTTTGTGGAGTTGGAATCAGATTCTGATTCTTCTGAGTTTGGGTCCGGTATTCCAGGGGTTGATAACCCTAATATTGAAGTTTTCTCCAGGTCGTTCTTTTCTTTTTCCTTTGAGTCAGTTGTTATTGAACACTAGATGAGCTGGACCTTTTGAATGAGCATGCCACTGTAAATTCAGAGTATTTTTCTGTGCCTCTTATTTATTGCGTTGATCATGATTTTCAAAATTTTGATGAAAACGATAAGGAAGGAATTCCTCTGGTTTTGAAAAATTTGATTAATCGAGAGGAGGAGAGGCTTTTGAAACCCCTCACTGATGAAATCATTACAATTAATATGGGTACTAAGAAGGATCCGCGTCTGGTCCAGATCGGGTCCATGTTGTCTTCGGAGGAGCGTGAGCGTTTAGTGGCTTTATTAAAAGATTTCAAAGATATTTTTGCGTGGTCCCATGAAGGCATGCTTGGAATCGATCCTGAGATTGTACAACATCAAATCCCTCTTGACCCCGAGGCTCAACCCATCAAATAGAAGTTGCTGGGAATACGCCCGGATTGGGCTTCGAAGATTAAGGAAGAGGTCACCAAGCAGATAGATGCAGGGTTTTTGCTAGTATATGAGTATCCAACTTGGCTGGCCAACATTGTTCCAGTGCCAAAGAAAGACCGCAGAATTCGAGTGTGTGTGGACTTCAAAGATCTAAATAAGGCCAGTCCGAAGGATGACTTTCCCTTGCCGCACATTGATGAATTAGTGGACTTCAACACGGGTCATGCATTGCTCTCCTTCATGGATGGTTTTTTCAGGTATAACCAGATTCTAATGGCGCCCAAGAACAGTGAGAAAACTACTTTCACTACGCCGTGAGGAACCTACTGCTATCGAGTGATGCCCTTTGGGCTGAAAAATGCTGGAGCTGCCTATCAATGGGCATGATGTGATCCACAATGAGGTCGAAGTGTACGTGGATGACATGATCATCAAGTCAAAAGAAAGAGATGGCCACTACACCGCCTTGAAGAAGTTCTTCCAACAGATCAGAGAATACAGGTTGAGGTTGAATCCACAAAAGTGTATTTTTGGCGTAACAGTAGGGAAAATGTTGGGTTTCTTGATTACACAGAGGGACATCGAGGTAGATCCTTCCAAAATCAATGCCATCTTAGAAATGGCACCACCAAGGATTGAAAAGGAGGTACAAGGGTTTCTGGGCAAAATGCAATTCATAAGACAGTTTATTTCTAAATTAACCTTGACTTGTGAACCACTGTTTGGTCTCCTGAAGAAAGGAAAGAAATTCCGATGGGATAATCGATGTCCATTCGCTTTTGAATAGATCAAGCAGTACCTTCAGAACCCACCTGTGTTGTCGCCGCCAGAGCAAGGGAAGCCTTTGATTTTGTATCTGTCAGTCATGAACACAACGATGGGATACATGCTTGCTCAGGAATCTGAGGATAGGGTGGAGAAAGCCATCTACTATTTGAGCAAAAAAATGTTGGATTATGAGACCCGTTATACCCTGCTGGAGAAAGTTTGTTTAGCTTTGGTATGGGCTATCAGGAAGTTAAGGCACTACCTATTAGCACACTCCGCAATTCTGGTTTTGAGATTAGATCCCATCAAATATCTCTTTGAGAAACCAGGGTTTGCGGGTAGGCTAGCCGATTGGTTGCTTCTCCTCTCTGAATTTGATCTAAAGTATGTTACTCGCAAGTTTGTCAAGGCGAGAGGAGTAGTTGAGTTCCTGGAAGATCACCCAGTGGGAAAGGATGAAGTGGTAGAATACCTATTCCCAGATAAAGCTATTCCACAAGTCGAGGAAAAGATTTGGACAATGTACTTTGACGGAGCATCTAGCTAGAACGGTTATGGGATAGGGGTGTTGCTGATAGCACCCGAAAATTCCCATATACCCCTAGCCTTCAAACTCCGGTTCAAAGTATCCAACAACGAAGTAGAATACGAGGTGTGTATTGTTGGTTTGGAAGCCGCCCTGGAACTAGGGGCAAAAAGGTTGGACGTAATTGGAGACTGGAACCTAGTTGTGTCTCAAGCAAATGGAGACTAAAAGGTAAAAGAAGAAAAGATAAAGGCTTGTTGCTTGCCATGAGGCTAAATGCTTACTTACTAAACTGCATTTATGCCTGTGGATGAAGGCTTGTTGCTTGAATTGGATCGATTCAATGAATGTATTTTTTTTAAGCCCACTTTGTTAAATGGAAAATCAATTTTAGGCCCACTATGTTCGGTGGCAAATCCACAAACTTTAAGCCCACTTGAGGTGGCAAATTCAAGCCATTTTCACAAACAAACATGAGTTGAACTGTTCCAAATTGAGCAAACTAGTCTATAATTGCTTGTGCGCATCACTTAGTAAAGCTGGCCTAATAACCGGAACAAGAGCACAAAATGTTTATAAACAATCATATCATGATTAGAGGAGACCGATCTTTGATCGGGCGAGCGGGGGTGCTCAATTCATGACCTTCCCCTCAATTCATGGCCTTTGGCGCGAGTCATGGGTTTCCTAAATTTTTTCCAAATAAAATATTTAGGTGGCGACTCTGTATCTGACAAAGCAATCCAATTTTGGCACTTTTGATTCAAAATCAATTTTCTAAAACGATTTACCAGATTGGACTCTTTGTTGTTTATCAGTTTCACATTGCACTTGTGAAATTAGATTAAGAACCATGGGAGTTCGAACTATAGGGCTTTCTTTTCGAGCTTCCGAAAGGGGTCGCAAAAAAGCTGAGCTACACAAAGGAATAACCGACCCGGAATCGATTAGACAAGCTCACCCATTGACGGCGAAGGAGATATCTCAAACAAAGGTGCTAGTTGTATTAAAGTCCCGTAGAACATAAGGACATTTCAAGAATATCATCAAAAAAAACAAAATACTTGATACAAAAACTAAGGGATAATCATTCATGCTTGATCAAATACTTTTCCAAAACAAAGCAAAGTTTTTATCAAAACATTATAACACTAACTTTATTAAAAATACCACTCACCATAGCTCTTCGGTCAAAGGGATTAAGGCGAAGATCGAAAACCTACAAGTACATAGTAATTCCATTGAATGCACTTAAAGAAAGTAAGAAGATATGCTCAAAGATGGTTATGAAAGGCACTCTCAAAACAAGCTTCAAATAAGTAAAATAGATCCCGACATTTTTTTCCAAAACCAAGTCAAAACAAAGCAAAACATGTGCTGGGAGTTAAATCCATGTTTTCCTTCTTGAAAAAGTATGCTGGGTACAAACCATGTCTTGGAATGGATGCACAAAGATGAGCTGGGTTGAAATGGCCTTGTTGGGTGAACTCAGGAGGTCTTTGCTGAGGATCCACACCTCTTGGCCAAGTTGTGGTCTCCTTGGCCGAGATGTGGCCTGCCCGCCCAGGATGTTACAAGGTGTCAGCAAAGGTGTACTGTGGTCGGCCTTGGTAAGTAGTGGTCGACCTAGGTGTGCATGCAAGGTAGACTAAGGTGCATGTAATCATGCAACGTAGGCCAAGGTGAGATGCAATGCTTGGCCTAGGTGTGAGGTCTGGACAAGAGTGTGTCTCGGAGACCACACTTAGGGAAATGAATTCTGGAAATCTGGGTTTCCTCTTGAAGAATATAAAGAACATGAATGCTAAAAATCATAACTTTTGATTCAAAATCTAAGATTTCATGGTATGAGTTCAAAAAACATGGACCTGGGTACCCATACTTGAAGATTTCAAGAAAACAAACACAAAAACATGGAACTTGATACAAACTTTTGGATCCAAACAAAGTTTTTCTTTGAGAACACAAAAACATCACTTTCTCTCTCTAAAACAAAACTTTAAATCAATGCATGGCTCATGAATCATGCTAGATCATGCAATGTGACCAAATTAATATAAAGAACAACAAAAGTAGATCAAGAATCTAAACTCCAAGCACAAATCCAATGGTTCAAACTCTAATAATCAAGCTTGGTAAATCTAGCTTCCTCCAAGAACATATTCTTCTTCTTCCCAGAGCATCTCTCTCTTCAAGACGAAGATATGGCAAAGATATAGGTTCTTAACTACTAATTTGACTTAAACCCACTATTGGGACACATGGCATCATCTGATCAATCTCTTCAAAAAGGTGATAGAATGAAAAGACTAGAGTATGTCAAAGTGTATATAACAAGTAAGGTGGCATGTGCACTCTAACAAGGCCAGGATCCTGGATCAAACACAGGCTTCGAACAAGGGACAGATAAGTAAGGTCTTCCTGATCTCGGCCAGGAGGGGTAACACTTAGCCTAGGTATGACACACCTCGGCATAGGTTGTCCAAGTCAAGGAACAAGATTGCTAGGTGTTGGCTAAGGTGCACAAGAAGGCTATAAGGTTCAAGGATCAAAGATCCCAGATGCCTAGGTGATGCACATCTCAGCCGAGGTGATGTTCATCTCAGCCTAGATGATGCATACCTTGGCCAAGGTGCAAGGGTGAAGGTAGAGGTTAACCAAGATGGTTCCAAGATGATCCTAGGTGTTGACGCTCAATGGGCTAGGTGTAAGAGGTTCAAAGGTGTGAGGTAGCAAGGATAGATGGCCTAGGTTCAACAAAAAAAGCAAGGAACAAAGAATGGATCTTATACTTTGACAAAACACAACAGCACGAAACAAGACGTGCTCCCATACTTACACAAAATATTAAAGTTCACCTAGCTTAACAAACCAAAATCATGTAAATTCTCATGAATATGACTTAGGTAAAATGAGGGTTGTTATAGTCTAACCCCCTTAAAGAAGTTTGGTCACCAAACTTAAGTTACCTTGCCCCGAAAACAACTCTACATATCGAATTTTCATCTCATTTTCCATTTCCCATGTAGCATATTTGCCGTAATGCTCTTTCCATTCAATTTTCACCATTGATATCGCCTTATTCCTCAATTGGTCTCGGCTTTGTGATAATCTCATCAACTTCCTTCTCGAAAAATTCATCCTCTATTTGTCTTGTCTTTACTTCCTCAATAATAGTTGG
The DNA here is from genome assembly GCF_055761805.1 of Camellia sinensis. Classification (NCBI taxonomy): domain Eukaryota; kingdom Viridiplantae; phylum Streptophyta; class Magnoliopsida; order Ericales; family Theaceae; genus Camellia; species Camellia sinensis. The sequence goes on along the minus strand of NC_138969.1, from coordinate 113,399,133 downwards.
CACTACCGAAGTCATTCCTAAAATTCCTTCATCTCGACGAAGTACAACATCCATATCTAGATCTTGCAAATCCTGAAGTATGCTCCTTTGCTTGGCCAGTAAACATGCCAAACTCCTACCAAATTTTCTGCTCAATGCGTTGGCCACTAAGTTAGCTTTACCTGGGTGATACGGAATTTGCAGGTCATAGTCTTTCAATAATTCAAGCCACCTTCTCTACCTTATATTCAATTCCTTCTGAGTGGACAAATACTTCAAACTCTTGTAATCTATGAAAACCTGACAAGAAGCTCCATACTAGTAATGACGCTGGATTTTTAAAGCAAATATCATGGCTGCTAATTCTAAGTCATGGGTAGGATAATTCTTTTCACGAGAGTTTAACTGACGAGATGCATATGCTATGACTTTACCCCCTTGCATCAATACATAACCCGAACCCTTATCTGAAGCAGCACTATAAATCTGAAATTCCTCATTACCTTATGGTAGTACAAGAATTGGTGCTAAGACTAACCTCATCTTTAGCTCCTGAAAAGCTTATTCTCTATCATCCGTCTGTTCATATGTCACTCCCTTCTAAGTTAACTATGTCATTGGCATTGCAATCTTTGAGAAGTCCTTCACAAACTTTCTGTAATAACTCGCCAAACCCAGAAAACTACGAACCTCAGACACATTAGTTGGCCTCAACCAATTCACAATGGCTTCAATTTTGCTAGGATCAACAGAAATGCCCTCTTCATTAATCACATAACCCAGAAATGAAAGGCTTGAAAGCCAAAACTCACACTTACTAAGCTTAGCATATAATTTTCTGTCTCTTAAAATTTGTAGGGCAAGTCTCAAATGATTCTCATGTTCATCTCTACTCTTGGAATAGATCAATATATCGTTAATGAAAACAACTACAAACTCATCTAAGTATAGTTCAAAGACTCTGTTCATCAAATCCATAAATGCAGCAAGAGCATTGGTTACTCTAAAAGGAATTACAAAAAATTCATAGTGGCCATACCTTGCCCGAAAAACAGTCTTCTCAACATCCTCAGCCTTAACCTTGAGCTAATGGTAGGTCGACCTAAGATCAATTTTAGAAAAGACTCGTGCTCCCTGTAACTGATCAAACAAATCATTAATCCTCGGCAAGGGATATTTATCCTTAGTGGTTACCTTATTCAGTTCTTGGTAATCAATACGAAGGCGAAGTGTGCCATTCTTTTTCTTAACCAGTAAAACTGGCTCTCCCCAAGGTGAAGTGCTCAGCCTAATGAAGCCTTTATCCAACAACTCTTGTAACTGAACTTTTAACTCCTTAAGCTCGATTGGGGCCATCCTACAAGGTGTTTTGGAAATAGGTTGTGTTCTTGGTATAACATCAACAGTAAATTCTATCTCTCTATCCACCAAATGGCCAAGCAAATCATTTGGAAAAACGTTAGGAAATTCATTAACAACTAGAATATCATGCCATTTAATATTTCCATTCAGATTACTTAGTACACTACACAAATAACCTTGACATCCTTTTTGGATCAACTTATAAGCTTTCATGGATGAAATCAAGTAAGGTGGGGGTACTACTCCTTTACGCTGAAATGTAACCTCGGCTTGGTGTAGGGGCTTAAAAGTGACAATTTTAGAAACACAATTAATGGATGCATAATTTGCTGCTAACGAATCCATTCCCAATATAACATCAAAATGAGTCATGTTCAACGGCATCAAATCAACGAATAATTCAATATTCTCAATTATAACAATACATGCTCTATAAATGGATGCAACAATCATAGTTCTTCCAAATGGAGTAGAGACAGATAATAAATAACCAAGGGGCTCCAGTTCCCTTTCTAACTTCTTGACAAACTTAGTACATACAAATGAATGTGTAGAACCTAAATCAATCAATATATATATGCATCTTGAGTGCAAATAGGAAGTATACCTGACAATACCGTCTCGGCGTTTTCAGTTTCCCCTAGCACTAATGCGAAGACTCTACCCTGTCGCATCTGTTCTTTCCTTGCATTTCCTTTCTATACAGAACCCGTGGAGTTCTCACTTTCTTACCATCCTTAATCTCTATCTTGGGACAGTCCTTAACACGATGACCCATCTCACCCTATTCAAAGCACGCTCCAGATGCCCAATGACAGACTCCCCAATGTTGTCTCCCAAAACTTGTGCATGTCGGCCTAATATCATTTTCCTGATTTGAGTTGCTTGAACTACCCACATTCACCTTTTTCTTGGCATTAAATGGTGCTCGATAATTATCATAATTCTGCCTCTTTCTCTAACTCTCTCCTGAACTCTGATATTTGTTCAAGTTAGCTTCTGCTAGGATGGCTTTGTCCAATACCCAGGCGTAAGTTAGCATGTTAAGTTTATTAACCCAATCTTGTATTGGTCCACAAAGCCCACTAGCAAACTTTCTAGCTTTTCTGTATTCAGTATTGACAGTGTGAGGTGTATACCTAGCCAACTCGATGAAAATGATCATATTCAGCTACTATTCTATTACCCTATGTCAGAGTCTAGAATTCTATAATCTTGCGATCTTGGAAACTAAGGGGAAGTGCTTGTCATAAAATAATTCAAAAAATCTTGCCCACGTCAAACCTGGATTACCTTCTCGGATCATCATCCACCACCTGCGAGCATCGTCGTCCAGTGTAAATGTTGCCAATGACACCTTCTGGGTGTCAATACTAGGAAAGATTTCAAATAACTTCTCCATTTCAAGAACCCATGCTTCTGCCTTCAATGGCTCTATACCCCCCCTGAAACCTCAACGGATTCATTTTCTTAAATTCTTTGATCAAAGTTAACGTGTCGTCCCCACATCAAGTTGGCTATGGACGCACTTGCGGTACTAGAGGAGATGGAGGTGGAGGTGGAACTGCATTTTGGCCGTTTGTCTGCTCTGCTTGAGTAGAGGTGGTACCAGTGTTCTGTTACTTTGCTTGCCTCAACTCACGGGTCAAACATTCTATCATCCTTTCTAATCTATCCAACTTGTCCTCGGAATGATCTCATCTAATTGCAAGTCTTCCTCTTCTCATGATGCTAAGAGTATGCGAAATGTGACTTTAAACAAGATGAACAAACAGGCAAGTAGGTAAGTAGCAAATAAACATGCCAAAATAATGTACACCTTGTCCAATAGCAAGCAATATGATGTAATCCTAACGTCATCCTAAGGGAAGTCCTATGCTCTTTAGGACCAAGAGTGTGTGAATAAATGTACTATAAGGAACTTGTGCTTTGATACCAATCTGTCACAACCCCGTTCTGCCACTAATAGAATGATGTCGTGATGGCAGTAATCCAATATTACCAAAGGCCAACTTACTAAGATTCACACAAACAGAGTATACATATGGGGCTTACATGTGCGAAAGTAATAAATTCAAATCTAATTAGTCCATAGGAGCTGTGCATAGATTAAATGAAATGACATATAGATTAACGTGGTTTTACAAATTGAATACAAAACAAAATAAACTTAATATTACATCTTCATCAAAAGGCTTCTCAACCCTAAACATATAAGGCAAATGATCAACAAAGCTAAGAAGTATAATCTTCAAGATGCTACAAAATGCAAACCAAAACATCTTCCAAATAAAGCTTAGGCGACATCGCCTTCTTGTTTATCACCTACATATATATAAGAGAGAGGGGTGAGCTGAAACTCAGTGAATGATATAAATAATAAAGGTTTGAATGAATGATATCCGAGATTCTATCAAAACAATACATATCATAGCTTGTAACAAAATCAAAGAATGAATCGAGTTCATCAATCAAAGGCTTTCAAAGCTTCAAGGGATGTTTACTAAAATCTACATAATACAAAGGATGACATTCATTGACAAAACAAAGGAATAACTGACCTGGAATCGATTAGACAGGCCCACCCATCGGTGGCAAATGAGATATCTCAAACAAAGGTACTAGTTGCATTAAAGTCCCCTAGCACATAAGGACATTTCAAGAATGTCATCAAAACAAACATAATACTTGATACAAAAACTAAGGGATAATCATTCATGGTTGCTCAAATACTTTTTCAAAACAAAGCAAAGTTTTTATCAAAATAATATAACATAACTTTATTAAAAATATCACTCACAATAGCTCTTCGGTTGAGGGGATTAAGGCAAAGATCTAAGACCTATAAGTACATAGTAATTCCATTGAATGCACTTTAAGGAGGTAAGAAGATATGCTCAAAGATGGTTAGGAAATGCACTCTCAAAACAAGCTTTAAATGAGTAAAATAGATCCCGACATTTCTTTCTGAAACTAAGTCAAAACAAAGAAAAACATGTGTTGGGAGTTAAAACAATGTTATCCTTCTTGGAAAAGTATGCCAAGTACAAACTAGGTCTTCGAATGGATGCACAGAGATGAGCTAGGCCGAAATGGCCAAGCTAGGTGAATTCAGGAGGTCTTGGCCGAGGTTCCACACCTCTTGGCCGAGTTGTGGTCTCCTTCGCCAATATGTGGCCTGCCCGCCCGAGATGTTACAAGGTGTCTGCAAAGTTATACTGTGGTCGGCCTAGGTGTGCATGCAAGGTAAAGTGCAAGTGATCATGCAAGGTAGGCCAAGGTGAGATGCAATGCTTGGCCTAGGTGTGAGGTCTAGACAAGAGTGGGTCTCAGTGACCACACTTAGATAAATGAAGTATGGAAATCTGGGTTTCCTATTGAAGAACATAAAGAACATGAATGCTATAAATCATAACATTTCATTCAAAATCTAGGATTTCTGAGTGCAAAAAACATGGATCTGGGTACCCATACTTGAAGATTTCAAGAAAATAAACACAAAAACCTGAAACTTGATACAAAGCTTTTCTTTAGGCACACAAGAACGTCACTTTCTCTCTCTAAAACAAAACTTTAAATCAATGCATGGCTCATGAATCATGCTAGATCATGCAACGTGATTAGATTAAAATAAAGAACAACAAAGTAGATCAAGAATCTAACCTCAAAACACAAATGCAATAGTTCAAACTCTAATAATCAAGCTCGGTAAATCTAGCTTCCTCCAAGAACTTCTTCTTCTTCTTCATAGAGCTTCTATCTCTTCAAGACAAAGATATGGCAAAGACATGGGGTCTCAACTACTAATCTAACTTAAACCCACTACTAGGACACGTGGCATCGTCTGACCAATCTCCTCAAAAAAGTGTCAGAATAAAATAAAAAAAATAAATAAATAAACAAGAGTAGGTCGAAGTGTATAACACAAGTAAAGTGGCATGGACACTCGAACAAGACAAGGATCCTGGATCAAACATAGGCTTCGAACAAGTGAAGGATAAGTGAGGTCTTCTTAATCTCAGCTAGAAGGGGTAACACTTAGCCTAGGTGTGACACTCCTCGGCCTGGGTTGTACAAGTCAATGAACAAGATTGCTAGGTGTTGGCTAAGGTACACAACAAGGCTGCAAGGTTCAAGGATCAAAGATCTTGAATGCTTAGGTGATGCACATCTCAGCCTAGGTGATGATCATCTCGACCTAGATGATGCACATCTCAGTCTAGATGATGCGCACCTCGGCCAAGGTGCAAGAGTGAAGGTAGAGGTCAACCAAGATGGTTCCAAGATGATCCTAAGTGTTGACACTCAATGGCCTACGTGTAAGAGGTGCAAAGGTGTGACCTTGGTGTCAGGTATCAACGATAAATGGCCTAGGTTCAACACACAAAGCAAAGAACAAAGCATGCATCTTACACTTAGACAAAACACAACAACACAAAACAAGACATTCTCTCATACGTAGACAAAATATTAAAGTTCCCAAGATGCAAACTTAACAAACCAAAATCATGTACATTCTCATGAATATGACTAAGGAAAAATGAGAGTTGTTATATTATTGGTATCTCAACAACACAACGTGAAGAAGATTTCTTCAATTTCTCAAGGGATTTAACAACAATTTCACGGATATTTCACAAATTTCACTCTTTCCTAATTTGCCCCAAAACCTAGGTTTGATCGTAAGAGGGGTTTTCTTTCATTTTCAAAATATTTTTCTTCCATGTACCTCCAAGTACTTTATAGTTCACAAAATAATTTATCTTCGACCAAAATCATAAGAAGAAAATCATTTCTCTAATATTTTCTACACCCAACACTTCAAAACTCAAAACCCAAACTCGAAATCATAGCAAAATGGACAAGACATGCTAAGATCATATGTATAACTCAAAGAAACTCCCTCCCTCAAGATTTGAGAAGAAACAATGAAAAGTTTCAAAATCAATAGCCTCGAAATCTGATCTCCACCATACACAATGTAGCCCTTAATGAGCTCTCCAAAATTAAAGAAGGCACTAGGGTCACATTCTCAAAGAATATGGAGAGATCAAGGATGTAAACGAGGAAGGTAGAGGGTTTCTAGAGAGAGATGAGAGAAAAAAGAGTGAGAGTCAATGTAGAGAGAGAGTGAAGTGAAAAGTGAAATAAAAGTGTGTAAGGGCTCAACTTTTAAGTGATTGGACACGTTTTTCAGAGCAAACTAAGGGCAAACTGCTCAAGTGAACAATCCTATGCTTGAGTGATCAATTCAAATACTAAGACTGCTAGAGCGAATAATCCTGTTCTCAAGCTAAAAATGTCAACTCCCATAATCTCTTTCCTCCCAATAAAAGACCGCTCGAGCAAAGAACACACACTCCTAGAAGTTCAGACTGCAAAATGAGAAACTGGAAGGTCGAGATACCAGAAGGTTGACATTACCACTCGAGCAACGAAAGTACCACTCGAGTGGTCCTAACTAAGAGCAAAGGCATCAGCCACCTAAATGCATTTCTACCATTCCCAGAATCACTCCAACACCTAAGCATGGAAAATGGCACCCCAGAACAAACTAGGATGTATCCGAATAACTTCAGAGAAAATGATTGACAACAACAAGAGACTCACAAAGTTCCAAAGTAGCAAGGATGATCAAAAGGAAATGAAAATTTTTGATTGAAATACTAAATTTATTTAAAAACGGTCAGGGGACATCACAGGGAAGTTAAGAGTTCTATTTCCATGTAAATGTCAATGATGCCCCTTTCTGGAGAGTTTTTCAAATTGCTTTCCTATTTCATACAAGGTGCAATGTGTGCTAGTGTAATGCGATGATATGTAGTAGAGATTTCTTTCAGTATTTAAAATGATATGCCTCAAAAGGCATGCAAATGCCAATGCTTGAGTTTAGGACGTATTACTGCTTTGGGAGGGGGTCAAAAGGTGTAATGGATTGGCCACACATGTAGAGACTATGGGCCACACGTACGCCAACACTGGATGTGCGCACGCATATTTTTTATCATCCCCAAATGCTTCACGTGGACCTGAAGAATTTTGTTTTCTTTGAAAAAGTACTTGAAAATCTATTTTCATATTCAGTCTTGCTCAAAATTTCCTCTAAACTCTGTTAGCTATGCTTCCTTGGCACTTCGTACCTTTGATCCCTATTTCACTTTTTAGGTCCCCACATACAATAATAATTTTTCTTTTGATTCCAATGACTCTTCAACCATACCAATTGGCTTTCCAAATTTTCTTCCTTTTTTCTCCTGCACTGATTCCATTGATGATGATGAGAATGGTTTTAATGATGATAGCGAGGATGAGCCTTCTTCTCTCATTACCTATCTAGATACGTCATCCTCTTCTAATTAATGTTTTTGAGCTTGCGGGTGTCTTATGGGTTCATCTTCTACCTTCTTAGGACTATTTTTCTTTTTTCTTTCTTTCTTTCTTTCGTTCTCTTTTTTTTTTTTTTTTTGGAAGAATCATTGTGTGAGATGCTTGGAGGATACGCCATGTTTTATAGTAAGAAAACTTTTATAAAAGTGTACAATTTATCGAATAGAGTTCAATTGTGTTTCTTTTAATGATGCTTGTTTGTTGAATTTGACAACGACTCTTTATACAAGAATTCGAAAGAATATAATTAAAAGAAAATTACAACTCAAAATGGAAATCTTACAAACACCCTAACCACCTAAAAAAATTCTAACAATGACATCGGAGTGCCTACATTAAGGGTGTTCGCGGTTCGGTTACAGTCGGGGAACCTCCACCATCACTCGCTACCGAGGTTAAGGAGTTAGCAGCAAAGGGTATTGTAACTGATCTGGAGGTAGAGTTTGCTCCGGGACTCGAGTCCAAGCCATTACCACTAGGGATTCGGCCCTTCGATCCAGAGACGTATCATCCCCGCACACATATATTACTGCCTAGAGACATCAGGCACTTCAATGACTTTGCACATGGCGTGCCAGAGGACCTTCTGGTGAGGGAGCCAGACTTCCATCTTTCTTACAGAGCCACAGAGGTAAAAACTCCATTTTCACGTATTTCTGGCTTCTCTTGCATTGCATTTCTTGCATAGCCTGTATTATGAATGCTCATTCACCACTGTCTTTCATCTGATTCACTTTTCTTTGTCACAGGGAGACTCTTGTGCCTACAGGGTGTATGGAGCGGCGACGGCCAAGGACTGGTACTACGAGCTCCTCGCTGGGGTCCACAATATTGTTGACGAGGCTGGCTTCGGCATTTTCTGCTCCGAAATTTCACGCCTCATAGCGAGCCGGCCCCTCCTCGGAGCGTTAGTGGAGAGGTGGTGGGACGCCACTGATTCTTTCCACTTCTCTTCTGCTGGGGAGATGACAATGACTCTCTATGACTTCTCTATGCTGACAGACTTAGGAGTAGGGGGTGATCCGATCCCCTTCGACCCGAACATGGGCGAGTAGGAAGCAGCTTGGATCTTCCTACTTGGAGCACGCCCACCTGTATCCAGACCAGCGATGGTGTTGTATAGCTGGTTTTCTAAGCATTTCTACGGGAGCGAGCTGATAACCTTAGAGGAGATTGAACAGTATGCCAAGGGCTTCCTAACGTTCCTCCTCGTTACCACCTTATTTGTGAACAATTGGAACACTGTAGTATTGTATTTACTGAGTGCCTTAGTGACCTTGCCCCAGGTCCGATTCTATGACTGGGGCGGAACTGGCCTTGCCACACTTTACAGCTACATGGGCTCCACTTCCTGCATGAGAGAAGAGTGGGTCGGAGGCTACTGACGAACTTGGGAGGTATGCACTCCGCTTTCTACTTTGCACTTATGCTTTCTACTTTACATTCTCTGCTTCATATCTGTTCAACACCTGTGCTTTCTACTTTGCACTTTCTATATTTGTTCATGCTCTGTGCTTTCTAGTTTGCACTTTTCATATATGTTGACACTGTGCACTCTCTATATCTGCTCCACGTTCTATATCTGTTCACGCTCTGTGCTTTCTGGCTTGCACTTTCTATATTTATTGACACTATACACTCTCTGTATTTGTTGCACTTTCTATATCTATTGACACTATTAATAACATCGATGTCTTTTCCTTTGCAGTTATGGGTGTACCTATATTTCCTAGCCCTTATTCCGGAACCTATGGAGGAGATCCCACTCATAGTACTGTATTCACGATGGAACGACGGCCAGTGACAGCGTCGGAGCCGCGACGACACGACCTTTGCATTCTTCTACTGCTACATCGATACAGTGATTGCTGATGAGGTAACCCAAAACTCATAGTCATTTTTGCTCCACAATTGTTCAGATGCATATTTCGACATCTAACGGCGACTAACAAATTTGTAAATTCTCTATTTGCAGATCACATGGTAGCCTTGGGCGATGATGCCGGCTGGGGTGAGGGACTAGTATGCGGAGCTTAGGGCACATCTCGCTTTCGGATTCTACTAGAGGGCCCAGTATGCCGAGCTTGGTTTCTGTGCTAGTGGTTTGTACGCCAAACCATAGGCTTGTCCGATCAGGTTGTTCCGATGCCACTCCCAGTGTCAATGCAGACAATAGATAGCCTCTTAGTCAAGGCTATTGTTCAGTTCATGGCGGGCCTGGATGTGGACTTCTTCTGAGCAGAGGTGTTCACGCAGGCGAGGGAGCAGAAGCTCCTATGGCGGGTGAGGCGACTTGGCGGACCAGGGCCCATATTAGAGAGGCCCCTCTTGTTGGGCAGATGACCAGTTGGCTGGAGATTCCTACTGCATTCACATGTTGGTGGCGTACTGGAACTACCTACAGGATTCCGATTGAACCGGGAGAGGCAGGGCATGAGTATGTTAGAGCTTGGGGCGCGCCTCAAGTATGGACCACACTTTACAATTTGCACCCTACATTTTTCATTCCAGATATGTCTATCCCAGATATCGATCAGTCAAATGCATTTGCAGGCACCTACTACGGAGTATATAGAGAGCCTTCTCGATCTAGTTGCCACTTTGATTGGCATGGTGCATAGGAGAGAGAAGCTGCTTGATCTCCATGGTGTTCAGGTATTTTCTCTATTTCAGCCTGCATTTCATTACTAATTCTGTTCAGCACCACACTATCCTATTTCCACTGATACATTGGCATCTCCATTGTAGTCTTCCCCAAACTATACTGATATATTACATTAGCACACTGTACTCATATGTTGTACTCATACTGTATCTGGATTCTACATTACACTCATTCTGCATACTATGCATGTATCTAATAAACACACTGTAGCTGATAAATTGGCAACTATTTTTCTAGATCCCAGTTGTACTGAGGGCACCAGTGGCGGTAACGGCTCCAGCACCAGAAGCATCTCCTCCAGCAGTAGGGAGGAGAGAGAGGCAGGCCCCAGCACACAATCGAGATGAGCGTCGCGGTCGAGGCAGGGAAAAGGGTACCCAAGGCTAGTGCAGTCCTTTGGAGCCTTTTCTGAGTGGCGATGATGATGATGATGAGGACAGCGCCTCCGAGGAGATAGTGAGTCAACATTCTGAGTTTAGGAGTAGGGACGATGATGCCTGCTCAGGATCAAAGAGCGAAGATGATGCCGAGGCCAGCTTCAAGGCCTAGAGTGGACGCTCAGAGTCTGGTTCTGACAGCAATGTCAATGGAGATACTGCCTTTGAGTCCCCTCCGAGGAAGAGGACAAAGAGGGCCTCTCGAGCTTGAGACGATTGGCGGTGTTTTTTTGGATTTTTTTCTTAGTTTCTTTTAGTTTCGTAGTTTAGCACATGTATAGCTTCAGATAGGTTTTACTTTTGCTTTGAAACTTGTACTTCTTTTGTAAAAACCTTGATTGGAATAAAACCCTTGCAATTTTTATGAAAAGAGTTTTGGTTCTGCAACATGAGCACTGCACCATGAGTAACATACTTGCATGAAAAAGAACATGAAGTTGAATTTGAAATCGAACATGCTTGCATTGGAATAATGTTCTTAATCAGATAATGAGCTGACCAACGACAAAATACAAAATACAACTCGATAAACAAAGCAAAAACAACTCAAACACACACCAGAAACAGCTATACACACTTGCAAAAACCAAAAGACTCAAAACATGACCGAACAGCACAAAAACCAGAACAAAACCAAGCTGTCAAAACTGTCCAGCAAACAAGTGGATGGCCGGCCAAATTGGTGGATTGCAGGCCAGAAGAAGTGGACAGCTGGCCACAAATGTAAGGGCCACCAGAATGCTGACAGCTGGCCTCTACTCACAGCTTTATCTTCTATAAAAGGTCTTCTTTCATGATTCTTCTCCAGAACTTCATTTCAGTTGTTGTTTCTTCTATAAATGGAGCCATTTCTTGTCGAAAAGCTCACGGATTGGATAGTAACTTTAGATGGCACAGAAAAGGTAAATTTCTAGGGTTTTGGCATAAACGCTCTTTTTCCGTTAAGCCGCACTCTACTTTGTTTTTTGTTCCTCCACATCGCAGTCTGATGCTGGGACCCGATTACGCATGTGTTTCACTTCGAAGCACAAAAAATATGCCCGACTCTTGAGGAGTTTTAGGCACTAATGGAATCCCGGCTCGATAAGGAAATCATACTTCAGCCCCATTTTGGCCATGCCTTAGCCTTGGGACGGATGTGTGGGCTTACTTTGCACAATGCTCAATCCTTGGCCTATGACAGAGAGCAAGATATACCCAACTTGATTTTTTGATTTTCTGACATCGGTGACCAATGAAACCTCCTCTGGCGAGGCTTCCGGCAACACGCCATTTCCTTATGTATGCTTGCACACTACCTTCTTGCCCCTAGTTTTGGTGGAGCCAATATCAAGTTGGTTGAGGTAGCCTAATGCCTAAAAGAAGGTAAGAGTTTCATCGGTTTGGCATTGGCCAAGATCCTGATGAGTTTGGATGCTTTTCATCGGCGAGAGACCACTAAGTTTGCGGGGAGTCCACTACTGCTCTAGGTATTGTTTCCCACCCTATCTTATATATATTTCTCACTTCACTCAGTATTCACACTCTACTTTCTCTCAAAGCCCTTTCTTTTCTATCAACATACATCTCTCTATTCTTTAATCTCTCTTATTTTTCATCCCTTCCAAGGTTTGGCTGATGGACAAGCTGAATGTGGTGAATCCTCGCCCAGTTTATTTAGCTCGAGCATACTTTTTTCGCCAATGCCTAGTGGACTTCCCCCAAAGAGGGATGGTAGTGTAACTAGATGTGCCATAGGTCTGCAGCCGACATAGCTTAGCGTTACCCCTGGCTTGACTTAGCCGACATAAGCTACAACATGACCTGATAGCCAGGTGTTCAGTTGATTGGCCTTACACACTATGTGTTCTATTTCCCCTTCCGGTTCAAATGCCAATTTGGGCATAATTAGACCTGCCCAGAGAAAGGGGTGGAATACCTGGCTTCATTCTCGATTCGTGCTTCACACTTGGCTAGGTACCTTACTGCTTGGAGGACGAGAGAGCTTCTGACCCCTACCCCTAGTTTCAGTTATGCCCTTTTCTAGTGAATGCTTGGCTTGGCTCGAGCACGAGGCACAAGCTAGACCAACTTTAGCTGCAGGGACTTCTGTCATGACAAGTAGAGGACGCAGGAACACCTGACTCATATGCCCCTAGTTTTATTGCTATGATCTTTCTTTTCAAGTTTTTATGATGTGAGCACTAAAAATTTTCCTTTTGGTCCAAAAATGGTCTAAATTGTAAAAAGTAAAATTTTGAGAAAAATCAACTTTTAGTAAAACTTTTCAAAACTACTTTCGAAAATGATCACCACCTGACACGCGCAGAATCGATTCTCAAGTTGTATAACCCAAATCGGAAGATCATAACTACCCCTGCTTGCATACCACCACTGCTATACATTGTACAATGAGCCTTCTTCCCAAAACGAAGATCACAACCAAGCTACGCAGATCATAACGAAGCTTATAAAGATGACCTAATCATACAAATGGACATAACAGTTGAGTTGGAGATGATTACGGCAGAACTTCAGGATGAAGTTGCCTACGCATCCCAAAGATGGCAATCAGGCCTTACATAGTTTGGTTCAGGTTCACTCGAGTTTTAATACTCTCTTTTTGTGCTCTAACTTTTGTCAAAGTCGCCCTTTAGGGTTTTTAACCTTGCGAGCTCAATTTTTCTTTATTTCTAATTTTTCATACTCTAACTTTTTCCTAGGTTGACATTTTGGGTTTTCGGCCTAGAGCCTCTCAGGGGTAATATTTCTTCAACTTGTCTACGTTGATCAGCTGTAAAAACTCCAGGTCATCTAGGTCCATGAGAATAATCGCCCCTCCTAACCAGATTGACTTGATGATGTAAGGACCGGTCCAATTAGGTCTGAACTTGCCCCTAGGGTCATAGATGGGAGCTCGGTCATCTTTGAGCACCATGTCCCCTTCCTTAAGATTTCTAGACTTCATTTTCTTATTAAAAGCCCTAGCAATTTTGCGCTGGTAGCCTTGGACATGATACAATGCCCTTAGTCTTCTCTCATCAAACAACATTAATTCCTCAAATCTGCTCTGTTGCCAATCTACTCTACTATCTGGCACTCGGCTATAACCCATAGTGACGGCACTTCAATGTCAATGGGCAAAATAGCCTCCATCCCATAAATGAGAGAATAGGGGGTTGCCCCTGTAGATGTTCGGATTGAGGTTTGATAGCCCCAGAGCGCGAATGACAGTTTATCTGGCTAGTCCCTGTAAGTCTCTACCATCTTCTGCAGAATTCTTTTGATGTTCTTGTTCGTAGCCTTGACAACTCCACTGGTTTGTGGCCTATAGGTCGATGACTTATGAATAGCCACTTTATATTTCTCAAGCAAGTCCATCACCTCTTTCTTGAAGTGTGTCCCATTATCAGAGATAATCTCATTGGGCACCCCGTACCGACAAATGATATTGTTCTTGATGAACTTAGCCTCATGCGATGCTTTTAATACAGAGTAAGAATGGGTCTCTACCCATTTCGTGAAGTACTCGATTTCTACCACGATGAACTCATGTCCAGTTGAGCCCTTTGGCGTAACTGAGCCAATAACATCTATTCCCCAAACAGAGAAAGGCCATGGTGTAGTCATGTTATAGAACTTCGACGGCAGAATGTTCATGCGATTGGCATGAATCTGGCATTTGTGACAGCGCCGAACAAAACTAATACAATCCTCTTCCATGGTTGAACAGTAGTATCCTTGTTTAAGGATTTTTCAGGCAAGCCTCACACCGTTCATATGGGCTTCACACTCTCCTCCGTGAATGGCCTCCATAAGGTGCTTTGATTCTTTTTCATCTACACATAGTTTATGCATTCCAAGATGGCCTCTTTTGTATAGCTTGCCCCAGCAAATGATAAGTTGAACAGCTAGACGTCATATTTCTCTTTTGTCCTTGGCATTTGTTCTTGGTGGATATGCCTCATTTTCTAGAAAATTCCAGATATCATAGTACCAGGGGTTCTTGTCTGAAGCCTCATCTATCATGGCAATGGTTTCATAGGCCGGCGTGTACTTCTATTCAATAATGATCGGACACATCCTGACTCCCAATGGAATGTCTACCATAGAAGATAGAGTTGCTAGTGCATCAGTCAATCAGTTGTTCTCCCTTAGAAGATGGGCAAACGTTAGCTTTTCAAACCTCGGAATTAGCATATCCAAGGCCTGATGGTAAACCTTTATTTTCTCTTCTTTTACCTGCCAATCTCTATTGGTTTGAGACACAACCAAGCTCGAATCCCTGATAACATCCAACCTTTTTGCCCCTAGTTCCAGGGTGGTTTCTAAACCAACAATATACACCTCATACTCCACTTCGTTGTTTGATAATTTGAACCGGAGTTTGAAAGCTAAGGGTATATGGGAGTCATCAAGTGCTATCAGCAACACACCGATCCCATAACCGTATTGATTGGCTGCTCCATCAAAGTACATCGTCCACATTTTCTCCTCTATTTGCAAAATATCTTCATCTGGGAACAAGTACTCCACCGCTTCATCCCCCTCTACAGCGTGCTCTGCCAGGAATTCTGCTACAGCTCTCCCTTTAACCGACTTGCGTGTAACATATGTAAGATCAAATTCAGAGAGAAGAAGCAATCAATGGGCTAGCCTACCCATAAGTGCTGGTTTCTCAAGGAGATATTTGAAGGGATCTAATCTCAAAACCAGGATTACAGAGTGAGCTAACAAGTAGTGCGCCAACTCTCGGGTAGCCCATACCAAAGCTAGATAAGATTTCTCAACGGGAGTATAACGGGCCTCGTAATTCAGTATTTTCTTGCTCAAGTAGTAAACGGCTTTCTCCACCTTGGCCTCGGACTCCTAAGCTAACATACACCCCATGGTTGAGTTGTCACCGACAGGTACAAAAATCAGCGGCTTTCTCGATTTTGGTAGCGATAACACAGGCAGATTCTTCAGGTATTGCTTAACCTATTCAAAAGCGAACTGACAGCGATCATCCCATTGGAACTTCTTGCATTTCTTCTGGAGACCAAATAGTGGTTCACAAGTCAAGGTTAGTTTTGATATAAACCGTCTTATGAATTGCACTTTAACCAGAAAGTCGCGCACCTCCTTTTCAATCCTTGGTGATGGCATTTCTAAGATGGCCTTGATTTTGGAAGGATCTACCTTAATTCCTCTCTGTGTGATTAAGAATCCCACCATTTTTCTTGTTGTCACGCGGAAGGTACATTTTTGCAGGTTCAATCTCAATCTATACTCTCTGATCCCGTGAAAGAATTTCTCTAAAGCGGTGTAGTGGCCCTCTTGATCTTTGAACTTGATAGTCATATCATCTACATACACCTCAACCTATTTGTGGATCATGTCGTGCAGAATGGTGGTTGTAGCCCTTTAATAAGTGGCCCCAGCATTCTTTAACCCAAATGGCATGACTCGATAGCAATAGGTTCCCCACGGAGTAGTGAAAACGGTATTCTCCCTATACTCAAGTGCCATCAGAATCTGGTTATACCTGGAAAATCTATCCGTGAGCGAAAGCAATGCATGGCCCGTATTAAAGTCTACCAACTCATTAATAAGCAGTAGTGGAAAATCATCCTTTGGACTAGCCTTATTCAGATCCCTGAATTCGACACAGACTCTGATTCTGCCATCCTTCTTTGGGATTGAAACAATATTGTCCAACCACGTCAGATACTCAGATACAAGTAAGAACCCTGCCTCGATCTGTTTGCTAACTTCTTCCTTGATCTTCAAAGCCTAATCTGGGCAAACTTTGCGCAACTTCTGCTTAACTAGCTGGGCCTCAGGGTCAAGAGGGATTCGGTGTTGTACAATCTTAGGATCGATTCCAGGCATGTCTTCGTAGGACCACATGAAAACATCTTTGAAATTTTTTAATAAAATGATTAAATGCTCATGTTCCTCCAAAGACAACGTGGACCCGATCTGGACCAATCTTGGATCCTTCTCAATACCCACATTAATAGCAATGATTTTATCTGTACGGGGCTTAACACGCCTCTCCTGTTTGGAATCAACCAAGTTTTTCAAAGCCTGAGGAATTTCTTTCTCTTTGTTTAAATCAAAATTTTGGAAATCAAGATAAGTACAACAAACCAAAGGCACGGAGTAATAAGCAAAGTCCACCTCATTTCCATTCAAAAGATCTAGCTCCTCAGTTACAATGGACTCAAAAGAAAAAGAAAAAGAGGATCGGGACAGGACTTTGGCATCGGGTTACCAGTCCCGGAGATGCCAGACTCTAAAGAACTCGAATCTGATTCTGATTCTAATTCCACAGACTCAGTGGAATCAAACTCGGACTCACCATCTGATTCAAAACTGCTAATGACGCCCTTCTCAAACTTCCAGATCAGGCGCAGAGCCTCAGATGCATCCACGATAAGACTAGTAAAATCCTCTGTTGGTTTATCCCCAATCATTGAGATGGTAAAACTATCCCCTAGGTTGGCGGACTCAGCTCCAACAGTAGAACTCTCCAATAAGTCAGCCCAGTGCCTTTCCCAGCAACTCCTCCTATTCAATAACCAGGCTCACAACCCTTTCTTCATCTATACCAGTGCTTAAGTCTGCTTGCTCATCCTTCTCTTCCGGTAACTGGTGTCCGAAGAAGATCTCGAACCAACGATACCCAATCTTTGTCTCCTAGTCATACCAAGGCTCCGGGAATCCACAGACGGGGAAATCTTCCCCCTGGTGAACAAAGCGTCCGTTTAGGGTTCCCCGTATAGGTTTGTGGACTAACTCATATTGCTTTTCAGTTCTTTTTGCTTTGATTCTTCCTCTCAACTCCTCCCCCTTTCTTTGCCAGTCTGTAGTGGTAGGTTTGTATCCTAGCCCAAAAGCATAGGGATTATGACTGATCTCCTTAGCAATGGCACCTCCCTGCCTGCCACTTTGGCCTTGTCCTAATCCAGGCATTTGCCCCTGTTTGTTCATCATGTAAATGGATTGCATATTGACATAATTCCCCTCGTCTTCTGCCATGATGTTTTGGACCAGCCGAGCTTCTACCAAAGAGAAGCCGGAGAGAAATACATCCTCTTCTACGTGTATGATTCCCAGCACTGGTGTGGTAGTTTCTTGGGTAGAGTGAATTATAGAATTGCCATATACAATAGCAATCCCACCATGAAAGGGGTACTATACTAGTCGGTGAACAGTTGACGACACAACCTTCATCTGGTGGAGCCAAGGCCTTCCCAATAGCAAGTCAAAGGTGGATGGTACATCCATGACATGGAATTCCACCTCATGTTCAGACAAGCCAATTATGATATGGCTTTTGAACATTCCTATAACATCCCGGCTTGTATTGTCATAAGCCCGGACAACTTGAATCGTGTGTGTAAAGTCAATCGGCCTCAAACCAATGGCATAGGCAGTTCTCACTGGACATACATTGATCGCCGATCCGGTATCTACTAACACCACCAAAATCCATTTTTTTTGACTTTCCAAGGTTATATATAAGGGACGGTTGTGGTTGGCGCCCTTGAGAGGCAATTCTTTATCCGTAAAGGATATTACTAGCATAACGTTCCCAGAGGTGACCAACGACACCAATTGGTCAGCGGTGGTGTCAATGGGTAGTTTGGTTTGGTTCATTGCTTCAAGTAGGGCTCATCTATGCTCCTGATATGCCATTATCAGTCCCCAAATGGATATGTTAGCCTGGATCTTCTTTAGTTATTTTAAGACCAGGCTTTCTTCAACATCCTTCTTCTTTTCTTTCTCAACCTCTCTGTTGGAAGACTCTGGCTGATCTAAAGTCAGGGGTTTAAAGTACCGACCACTACGGGTCAGATGATCAATCTCATCAGTATACCACGTATCATCAGGGGTATCATCCTTCAACTCTTCATCCATGTATGCATAGCTAGATTGCTATCTTCCCACCACTCCTCCTCGGTTATAGCTAGGCTGCAATCAGGTTCTATTCCGAGCATGTTAACATCACGTGCCTCATCATCTTACCATTCTTCCTCCACTATAGTTTGGGTTTCAATATCCCGATACTTTCTGAGTTTCCTTCACATTCTCTTTTGATCACTGGGTTACCGCTCAGTTTTCTTGGCGTTTTGAACACTACCGATTGTGGACTCAGCCTCTTCTTTCTTGTTTCTCCCTTTCTGTTCCCGAACTATCTTCGCCTGGATCTCCTCTATCCTTTCCCTTTGAAATTGTTCTAGTGCTTGTTCTTTCTTAGTCAAAGGTGCAGCCTCAGCCTTGCCACTAGTAGTAATTTCCTCTTTTATCCTAGTCTCTGTTGTCTGTTCCTCCACATCAGACTCTTTCTCACTCAACCATCCATCACTTGTTTCTGGCTGGCTCACGTCCCACTATCCCATCTATACATAGCTTGTATCTTCTTCCTCAAAGAAGTAAAGATCCTCCAGATCCTCTTTCAATTCTGTCAGATCCTCCTCTAGGTTTGCTAAGTCATTCAGGCCTTGCTCGGGCCACTCATTCTAATTCTGTGCCATTTGGTCTTCCCCAATAACATTAATGCTGAGAAAGTCTATCAATATGACTATCGACTTCAGCTGATCGATGGCCACAATGTATAAACTGGGATCATACTCCTCCGCGAGTGAAACCCCCTTCTCTATGACACGGGGTATTAAACAACCCTATCTTCAGTGCATTATTCTCTCTCTCTCCACTTCTACTACCACGGGCTTGGATTGGGTTTGTGGTGTTAGATCCATCATGCACATGTCTGTGCCTTCTGGAATAACTACCTCCAATTTTGGTAGGTGGGATAAGGTAATGTATGTTCTAGGGTTGAAGGTGGGCAGTAGTGTATGGATGTGGTTAATTTTTTTGGGCGGGGGACTTGGTTGTGTGTAAAAAGTGGGTTGGTTGTTGCGTTGGGTTTGGAAGGTGAAGCGATGACTTTGTTGTCAATGAGATACTGGATCTCATGACGTAGGCGGTAGCACATCTTCGTGGGATGGCCATGTGGTTGTTGGAAGATACAATATTCGGTAAGGTCATGTTTGGGTGGCAATGGGTCTTGGAGTAGACGATGATCGAGACGCTTGAGATGCCCCTTTTGCATTAATAGCTTGAGGGCGTAGGTTGGGCTCATATGGAGGGTAGTAAAAACTGTTCGATTCGGGGGTGGGCTGGTACTTTGTGAAGGTTGTAAGGTTATGGCAGTAGCAAAGGGATCAGCCATCTTCGCCATTCAAACAACAGTACTGGCATCCGCAGGCCATGGAATAGTTGCACTGCTAGCATTGGTACTCCGGGAGAATGGCCTTCTTGCGGGTTCACTTGTTGTATGGATAATACCCTTTTGGAATGCACTCTCAATCTAGACCCCCATCTCATGTAAGGAAGCAAATGTGGACAACAGTGCCACTATCATTCTCTACAACATGTCTGGCTCAAGGTTCTGGACCACTAGTCAGACTTGTTCTCTTTTGGCAGGCCTATTTGTCATTCAGGCTACCTTGGCTCTCCACCGAGCGACAAAATCAATAAATGATTCTTTGGGGTTCTGGGTAGTAGCCACTAGATCGCTAATGGTTACTTCTATCTAGGTGTTTTATGAATACTGGTTGACGAATGCCTCAGATAGCTCCTCCCAATTCCGCTTTGTTGAGTCTTCCAACTTAGCGTACCAGATGGCCGCCACATCAGACAGGGTTCTCCCAAACAAGGAAAGCTTTTATCCCTAAACAAACCCATGGGCCTTAATACATCCAAAAACAACCGAGCATGCACAATCGGATCCCCACTCCCATTGAATCTGTCGATGTGGGGCATCTTAAAATTCTCTAATAAGACTGAAGCCTCAGTGTACCCATCTTCGATGTCTGGAATGGAGTTGAAGCCTTGGAATTTCTTCAATGTTTTCTCTTATCTAGCAATTTTGACCAAGGCCAGATCAATTTCATTGATATTAAAAGGAAAGATTCCTACAGGAGGTTAAACCGGAGGCCGATAAGCTGGGGCCGGGGAAACATGTCCTAAGGATTCGAGACAAGCAGATTTTCTACTGGTGGGGGGTAGATCCGGGTTTGGTTGAGCAGCCGAGATCGGATGCACAGTTGATGCTGATGCCCTAGATGTTTGTCGTAGATTGGCGATAATTTCATCCTATGCAGCTATCCTCTGGTTTACGATGTCCATGCTTCTTTGGAAAGTTGCCAACATGGCAGCGAATTCCTCCGCATTTTGTGCTATATTCTGTGCCATATGATTGAGTGAGAACGAATAGGTGTTTGCGGAATGCTTTGTACTGGTGCCACCGATTGTTTGTTCCTTCTTCATCGGGTGACTGGCGAAAGTGAGAACAACACTGGCTGGCCACCAACAAGGTCTTGAGCTCTACAAAGCATGCCAAAACGAGTCCACACAACTTGAGAAATATCAGATCTTTCTAAAAATATGATGGTAAACTACCTAGCACAAAGAAAAAAAGAAAAACAAAATCAAAATCTGACAGCACTTTGGCCCCAATTCACAACAATCAGAACACATAACTAAACTTTAATCTCCACTAAACTCTATTCTCAAAGTCATACTGATATGAACCACCCTGCACAGTTTCACTAAAAAGGCACATATCAAGTAAAAAGAGCCAATACACCCCTATGAGGGGGTAGGGTTACTCTGTCCTAGATTTTTGGCATGATCTAAGTTGCATTATTTCAGCAATGAGTTTCACAACATCCTACAAATGGGTGAGCATCATGTCCTGGTCTGCGACAGTCACTATGGTTTCACTATATGTAACTAGGTCAAATAGTCAAAGAGGGTACCTCAACAAGACTACCTAATATACCTCTCGCACCTAACACCGAGAAGTGAAAGGAGGATCAAACGGTACAGCGGTAGTCCAAATCCAAAGGTTGTGTTCCCAACATGGCAAAGCCTACGACCGGTCAGCCTTTTGGCAAGCTTTTAGGCAAGCCTCCAGCAAACCATCTAGGAATAACAGTCGGCAAACACAGTGACTTAAGCACATCATGCAAATGCAAATGAAAATGCAATGAACATATAAGTGTAGATAAAATTTCACATCATGAATTTCGAGTCAAGTTCTTTAAATCCCCAGCAGAGCTGCCAAAAATTGTAGCTCAACTTTTCGTGCTCCTTTTGGAAGACAAGAATCCCTACAATTCGAACTCTACCTATAGTTCTAAATTTGATTTCACAAGTGCAATGTGAAACAATGAAAACACAAAAAGAGTCCAAATCCGACAATTCTTTTTGGAAAATTGATGTTTTGAATGAATTGCCAAAAATTGACTACTTTGCCAGATTTCAGAGTCGCCACCTAAATATTTTTGGGAAATTTGGGAAACCCAAGACTCGTGCCAAAGGCCATTAGTCCGTCATTGCCAAAGTTGTCTTGGCTTGGGAACTTAGGTACGAGAGGGGAAGGTCATGAATTGAGCACCCCCCTCTCCCGATCAAAGATCGGCCTCTACTAATCGTGATGTGAATCTTATTTACATTATATACTCTTATTCTGAATACTATCTATATTACTATGTGATGCACACACAAGTATAGACTATTTTCCAAAAATTAGAACATTTAATTTCATGTTTTGTTTTTGAAAAGAGTTTGGAATGTGCCGCTTGAAAACGTGGGCTCAAATGTACATTAATCAAATTATCCCAAGTCAAGCAACTAACCCTCATCCACAGGCATTCAGACAGTTTATATCAGATAAATACTTAGCCTCATGGTGAACATGTTTTGACATGGTAAAATTAACATACAATGCAATATGTTAAAGCGAGTAAAAGCTCACCTAGTACTCTAAGCCAAAATAAACAAAAGAGTTAGAAAAGAAATGCATGATCCTAACTAATACAATATGACTATTGTAACGCATTTGATATGCAATTACTAGGTTCAGTTACTAACATGGAATATGAATCAATTTGATAGCATGCGGTCTAAGCATGTATTCAAAGATGCATTTAACTAATGATGCAAGTTAGAATGATGAACCAAGCCTCAATGCATGCAATAGAAATGGATGCAAGGCATGAGAGATGCTAAATGAAACATGATGGTTCTAAACTAACCATCATAAGCAGGGAAATAAAAAGAGAGAAAAATGTGGGATTGGAAGACATACACGTTCTTACGACATTTGCGCCCTCATGCAGGAGGATCCGAATCAACTAACTAGGCTAATTGCTACAAATTACAAACTGAATGAAATAATCAACTAAACTAGCTAATTAAATATTACAACAAATTAACTAACTAATTGAACTAATTAAATTAATTACAAATCAAAACGAACTAATTAATTACATGAATACAACATGAAAGAAGTGCTAAGCTAGCTATTCTAATTACTCCGCCTTGGGAAACAAGGAATGCTCATGCATGCACGGATTTCCACCAAGAAAAGGCCATTGTTCTGTTGCAAGATGCCTCTGTAGCACAGTAAAACATTTTCAATGTTTTTCACCTCAGAGTCAGCTCTGTTTTTCTAAAAAAGTACACTGCTTGATTTTGCAAAGGTGGACGGCAGGCTAGAAATGGTGGCCTACCGGCCATTGATGCATGGTTTTTCCTGCTGCAACAGAGAGCAAATAGAGCAAGCACAAGGTATTCTCAAGGGTTGTTTGCACAACTTACCCTTCCTGTCATCAAACAGCTTAAAGGAGTAGTAAATTTGATTCACAAACCATCAATCGATGCAATTTTATTGGATGTTGTCCTATGAACCAAAGGGTGCAAATTCAATAAGTGCAACGAATGTAAGACTCTCAAACCTCCTCCCTATCATGAATGATCAAGGGAAATGGTTGACAATGACTCTTGAACCAGTTTCATCACTAATAAGTATGAAACGACTCAAGACTCAAGGGTTCAATTAATGTCCAATTCAACCCAAACCAAGTTATTATATTGTCTAATTTTAGTCCAAGTTTTAGTATTCAATTTTAATTACCTTTCCATTCTTTACTTCATTAAGTCCAAAGGTGAGCTTTAAGTCCTCTAACGAAAAGAAGTATCAAACCAAGAGTTGTTTTAGGCAAGAGAGAAGTGTCATGCCATTGGTAATGAACCCCCAAAGGGATTAAACCATTAAGCATAAGGCCTCAATCTCACGCTTTAAACAAGCAACTAGTTTGAACCAACTTTCAAAGCAAAGCAAAAGCTAAGAAAGGAAGGAGGTTACAGAGATGATTAGAGGTGAAAACAAGTATGGAAACCCGTAAACAAGTGCTATTAACTCAAATAGGATGGTGGCTAAGGCCTAAACACCAAACCTATGAGGACAATTACACTACAAGCATGCAATATAAGGCTCGAATGCAATAAACAACCCAAAATAGTCCTATAACAGTGCTAAATAAGTCCTAAAATATGCTGGAATTAATACAAAAAAAACTAGAATAGTAAGCTAAAACATGGTGCGATGTAAGCTAGTAAACAAGACAAAAAGAGGGGAGGCTAACGCCTCCAATTTTGAACTTCAAAACATGTTTTTAGCCACTGAAATAACTCTCGAATTCAGTATTTAAAAGATCAAAAAGAGATATTGTAAAGGTGGGAAACACAAGGGTAAAGGCTACAGTAGAAAGGTGGAAAGAAAGGTGAACCACCTCTCCACCCTTTAAGGCCTTAAATCACAAGTTTCAGCCCAAAACTACAGAGTTTTTACATCCCAAAAAATAGTAGAAAAATAGCAGGGAAAAAAGTAACCAAAGCAATGAAACAAGCTAGGCCTTATATCTCTTGAAGAGAAGAACACTTCTAAGCAATAATTCAACACATACACACCTTCAAGAGCTCAAGTTAGGCTCAAAAGTACCTCAGCTTAGAGATGGCAAGGTTTGGTTAAGAGTGTATAGGCAAAAGCTCAAAAAATTTCAAGAGAGAGAGAGAATTGTAGAGAGAAAAAATTAATTTTGCTCTAATTTTTCTAACCCTCAAAAATAGAAGGGGAGGTCCTATATTTATAGAAAAACAGGGCACTCCCTCTGAAACATTCATCTATACACGTGGGAGCAGATGCGAGCATCTGTGTAAACAGCTGGCGCAGCTGGCAGAAAATATCTGCAAAACACACTTGTGCCCGGCAGGCCACACACTTGGCCGACAAGGCACAAGGATGGCAGGCATCAAAAATAGATGGCCGGCAACCTACAAAAATGGGCCTACAAGTCCCAAGTTTTTCAGGTTTGAAAGGCTGGGGTTTTGGTGCAAAAACAAGGCACAAGTTTTGCAGGGTTTTGAGGCTCAGAGCTGTGGCATTCCGCGGAGGACTTTGGAGCACTTGACAAGCATATACATTCATCATTGGGTGTGCAAGTGATGGTGCCCAAGTCATAAGGGCGATCAAAAATGGGGTGTCTACACATGGCTATGCCATCCTCTTGAACGGTATGAGTTATAGGGTTAATTGCACTAATGGTCACCAAAGTAGGCTGTTTGGTACACTTTAGCCCCCAATCTCTTAATTGTCCCACTTTAGTTCCCAAAGTTTGTGACCTATTACACTTTAATCCCTATCATCAATGTCGTTCAAAATCAATAACAGGAGAATAGGTATTTTTGAAATTTTACAAGAATCCTCTACAAAATCAAAATGACAAAATACGAAGAAATTTTTCTAATGGTTAAATTAAAACCAACTTGAGTTGTAGATAGAGTACAATTTCAAACTATGTTAACATTTCACCAAGTAGAAGATAAATCTAGAACATTTTATTCTTGTCTTAGAAGATGTATTTCCTTTTATAAATTTGTATTTCAAAATTTATCAAAAGTTTCCTTTCATTGGATGGATCAATCATAAAGGCATTCGTTATACCTATACTTTATATTTCTATAATGTCTCTCTCTCTCTCTCTCTCTCTCTCCTGAGCAAAATCCTAACTTTCTCACTCTTACAACAGGACCTATTATTGTTGTTTTGGGCATTCTTTTCTTTCTCTCAAGTCTCGTCATCAATCTTATCTAGGTAAATCACAAGTTTTGAATTCAATGCATCTATCTCTGTAAATAAGTTTTGCCCAGTTTTTTATTTGTGTTTCTTATGTTTGTTGCGGTTTTTGACAAAATTTCTGTGAGTTTTAAATTCAATGCGATACTACTTGATTGAGTTGCAACAGAAAGTATTAGCTTGTTTTGGTAATAAGAAAGATTGTTCTGTGATTTTCAAATGTGCATGTGGATGGTTTAATCTCCAAACACCTTAACTACAGAACACCTTAACCCGTATGCACCACCACTAGTTCAAGTGGTACTTCTTGTTGCCCCTTATTTTTTGCTTAATTACTAATAAAAGACATAAGCTCGGTAATGGGGATTACTTAGAGCAGAGCACAAAGTCCAATTTGATTCAATGGAGAGATAAACTAGTGACACTTTTCATTATGCAAGCATCGCATTGAAAATAATGAATATCATGAGATTTGGCCAATGGTCCTTAGTCTAATCATATGTGGGGTGATATATATGGTTTACAAGTATACATTGGAAACACAGTTTACTAGTTTCATCCCCTTTTATGATTGTTATACTCTCTTCCTAGGCATTACATGTTAATTAATCCACTATTTGATCTAATATTTTGATCGATATATTAATTGTTTTTCAATTTTGATGCTTGGAGGTTCTTCATTAATTTCTTAAACCCCACCCCCCACCCTGCCTTATTTTATTTTATTATTATTATTATTTGGTTGTTGGAGGGACGGGACTAGTGCTCTCTGTAATCACGTAACTCTTCATTCTTTGCTTTTCAGATATTTTAAATTTGACCCATTGAATGGAATTTAATAACTTATATATGTATACACATTGTGGCATTCGATCTGGTATTCCTAAGTGATCTCCTTCATGACAGGCTGGTTAGAGTTGTTCATGGGAAGGGAGCAAACATCATTTTCATTCAGGTAATTGCTCTTGATAATCGGATGTGTAGCTCTCTTGAAACTATCTTGCTTGCTGTTCTCGAAGAAATATTTCTTCCACACTTAAAATGTTTGTGCCCAATTTATCTCTATGCTATATAATACCTTAACATTATTTCTTTATATGAAGATGTAATATTTTTGAACTTGTTTAATCTTCATGCCTAAAAAGCCTTGTTCCTTTTGCAAATGTTGAATGATATGAATTTGAGAGTAATCAATGTATATTTGTGCAATTGAAGACCTTGATATCCTTTTTCTTCAGTTCTAATAAGTTTAGAAATAAGTCTTACTATTTAATCTTTTGGTTGACGACGAAGGCATAGCATGGTGTTGCGACTTACTAGTGTCCTTTCTTCCTTATGTTTTGTAGTATAGTTTTTGTTCTAACTTTTATCAATAGTCTACTCTTCAAAATTCAATATTGTCTTTGTTTCGTTGGTGAGGAGCTGATAGATGAAGTGAGGGAAACTTCTATAAAATGGCACTCTATCATATGTTCTCACTACAAGAAAATTAGTTTATAACCACGCTTTTGTTATGGCGTTTTTTCAAAAAACGTCGTTTTAAAGGTTTTCAAAATATTTTTGTAAATAACTCATTTTAAAAAACACGCGTGTTTTGGTGTACGAACATATTTTTCCTTTTAAGACCCACGCGTTTTTCATTCTTCTATTCTATTTCACGCAGCAATTGATAGATCTAGGTTTTCTATCTCTTCATCACTCCTCTTTCTTATGTTGAAAGGTCACTAGATCGAGCTTCGTAGGCTCCGATTCACGATCTGGTTCTCTCCATCTTGGCTCAAAGCTCTCGATCAGTCCGATTTGAAGATTAATTTTGTGAGTCCTCTGATTTTTTGATTTTGTTTATATACAAACTTAGATCTACGATCTCAAATCTGTTTGATATATATATATATATATATATACTTATTTATGTCTATTGATCGCGATCGATTTTTATTCTATTGATCGATTTTTAGGCAAATCTCGATTGATTGATTTTTAATTTATTGATCGCGATCGAACACTCTTCTCTGGATTTGATCGATTGATTGCTTTCGTTCAGATCTGTAAGTTTGAGTCCCTATGCGCATATTAACATCCTCAAACCGACTCTATTTCTGACTCGTTCGTGGTGATCTTTGCGTTTATGCTTTGTATGCAATTCTAGGGTTAGTCTATTGAGGCTAATCTCTATTGCGTTTGTGTACAGAGTCACATAACCACCATCACAACCATACTGTGTCAATCTTTGCAGCGATGTCAATCTTTGCGTTTGTGCTTGAACAGGTTTTGCTAGAACAGGTTTGTCATTGATTTATTGATTGAAAAGGAATTACATAATAAAATAGTTGATCTAGAACCTGGTTAGTCATTGTTCTTTTTCTTTAATTTAATTTATGGGTAAATTATGCATACCACCTGTTTGCTAATATGCCTCTGAAAAATAGGAAACATAAAATCTGTCAGTTTCTGGTTGAATGTGAATTGTACATGTGTTAATTTCAGAACTGTGTTGCGTATAGTCACAATTGAGGCAAGGTTTTGGAGGCAGTTTCAATTTCAAGACTGCTATGTAGTTCCAAATCCCCCCCTCCTTTAGGTAAAATTCTCCTTGTTCAAATACATGTCTTTCTTTTATGTCATTTTTGTTACTAAATTCAACTCTGTTAATAGATAGTTTCAGTATTTCAAAGACAAAGTAAATGGTGATTGTCTGACTTATTTTTTGTACTGAAGTAAATATTTTATCTGTAAACAAAAATGTGTTATAACTCAAAACTGTCTGTTTCAGTTTCTTGGAGGAAATCATCCTTGGGAGTGGTCAAAACTTTGTATTAGAGGTATTTATTTTAATCGTGTTAGAACTTTGTATGACTTATTGCATGAAGGTTTTCAATACACGCGAGTATGATATGTCAAATAAATTATAAGGATGGGTTTTCTTTTGCTGAAGTGATCAAGAATATATATATTTTTCATTATTTGTGCATAAAGCAAATCCAATTATGGTCTTCTCCTAAGCTGAGTTATCAAAAGCTGCATGTTTACCAAATTCTGTTATTGGCTAATGATATTTTTCTTGCAATGCTAGTTAACAATATTTTTACTTGAACTAGCCACTTGTTCTGTGCTCCTATTTTAGTAAACTAGTAGAATTTAACCATGTACAATCACATAATGACTAGTTTTCATATGGTATCTGCACTGCTTTGGCAATTAAGATTTCATTATAAAGCTGCCTTTAGTCTATACTTACATTTTTTAATGTGTTTTTTTGAACAGGTTATTGATTAGAGGAAACGAAAACCTGTTGAGAAATGTTAACAATCCTTTCTACTTTTGTTTTGATGTTTCAAAGATATGTTGTTGCTGAGGACACTTAAGTTTAACTGAAGTTTAATATCTTCCAATGTAATAGTTTTTATTTATTATTTTTTTATAATATTGGAAACTGGTTATTAGACCATGGTATTTATCATTAATGTGCATATCTTTGCTGGAGCTTTTTCATAACGGTAATTTCTGTAGGGTTGTAACCCTATAGGCATTCGAGGTTGAAGTTGGTAGTAATGATAAAGTGTTCCTGTTGAAGTTTGTGAATTACTAGATGCTGTTTCTGCGTATGGTATGATCAATTTTATATAAGATCACAACTTATCATTGAATAGGATTGAAGGTTGGTGTAGTTAACAATAAAGTGTTCCTATTAAGGTTTGTGAACAACTAGATGCTGTTTCTGCCTATGGCAGAGCCAAGATTTGAACACCTCATTCTTATATTAGCTGTGATAACAAATGTGGAATGGGAGCATGTAGATATCTTTGAAAATGAGGGTGATGGGTGATTCTAGTATTGAAAGCAAAATATGCTATCTAAAAGTGTAATTAATTCATGGAACTGTCTAAAAGTGTTATTGTATGTTAACATGAATTATTACTCTCTTATCAGTAACCACATTTTGATGGATCCTTTTGATATGCTATTTGTTGGCTCGTAAAGACCTACCATCCACTACACGGCTGCTCTATGTACAAAGCTAGAGAAGTCGGTAGTCTTTATTACCTATTAGTTACTCATTAGTGAACTTTCTTCCGAATATTTATCCCGTGCTTGCTCCTTATTGTTTTTATCTAACAATTAATTCATCCATATTAAACTGTGATAGAGGACATCACTTATATGTGTTCCTTGAAAATTCGGAATTCAGGTCATTATCTTCTAGCTAATGCTTTCATAGTTTAACCATGTTCTGCAAGTTAGTTGCTGCTCCAGATTATCAATGTGATAATTTGAACCACTGTTCTAAAAATCTTTTTAAAAACAGAATGATTTGTGAATGAAACTTACAGAGGGCTTATGATGCAAGCATATTCATGCATATTTACCTGATCTAATTTAATACAATTTGAACATGTTATGCAGATCAAAACTCATGACTATATGGCAAAATTTTTCCATGCAATTATCCAGTTTAACATCTTAATTGATTTTGATAGGGACATGTGGGGCTACATATCTTTAGGATACTTCAAGCAGGTGAACTTTCTGATATATTTGTGAATATGTTGCTACTGGTTTTCTTCTGCTAGAACTTATGTTTTTTGAAGTTCAAATGTCAAGCAGATAACTAAGGCTGGTGAGATTGGGTCCTCGACTATGCCTCAAAGTAAATCCCATTGATTTTGAAAATAGTGAGGGCAATCTTGGGAAGGCTAATGGAGGTCTATCCCATTTAAGCATAAAATTACCTATTTCTCGTTGGCAGGTAGAACTCTCTCTCTCTCTCTCTCTCTGTGTGTGTGTGCAAAGATATATGAAAGCTCCATTTTTAGTAAACATTGATTGGTAGTTTTTAGGCACCGAAAGTGCAGAATGTAAGATTATGTCACTGGGCAATTATGATTTCCTTACCATATTACAGATCCAAGTCTGTATTTGCCAAGCCCAGTAAAAGGAAGGATTTTGCTAGTTGTTAATAGTTTTGGTCATCTAATTTTAGTGGTGATAGAGTGAGACATGCTAGAAAGCATACTCAGCCAAATATAGTTTTTTTTTAATATTATATATTTTATAAAATTTAAAAGCATACTCAGCCAAAGGGATTTGTTTGGGCACAAATGAAACTGCTGCCTATAGGCAAATGTTACGGGTACTTTTCTCTATGGACTAGGTAAATGTTACAGTTACTTTTCATGGGTTGGAATTAGGTGCATGCATGTTATTTTGTAGATAGTAAAAGTAAATGGTGATTTTTGCGGGGCTTAATAAAAGTAAATGGTGATTGGCTAATAAAAGAATGCTGATTAAAGTTTGAAGGATATTTTGTGGGGCTTTTTTCACTCCTGTCCAAGCCATATAAGAGACTACCATGTTTTTTCACTCCTGTTCATGAACTTCTTTAATTAGCTCATTGCTGAGGTCTTGAAAGTATATAACTCAATGATTTTTTCCTTGTGCTGATTACAGGACAACTTGCTCGGGAAGTTTACGAGAACATTAGGAGAGGCTTCTTGTCTGAGAATTCAGAGAGATTTTTGTATGCATCTTGCTAGGAAAGCTTATAAAGAATTGTGCTCCTCTGCTGTTTCTATTCAGGCTGGCATGCGTGGAATTGTTGCACGTGATGAGCATCGCTTCAGAAGGCAGATTGGTTTTTATGGAAAGTTTTCATTGCTGTATTCTCTTAGACTACTTGACTACATGAATTGTGGATTTGGATGTATTAGTAGGAACTCCAACAATTTCTTTTTACACTAGCTTCTATTCAACTTAGTTCTTTAAAATTACCATACTATAAGCATTTATAATAATGTTTTTCTTTTGCAGAGTAGTTTGAAAACTGTCTCAGAATCTCTGAATACTTCTTGATGGGTTTAAAATTAGCACAATTTCAAAAAAAAAAAAAATGAAAAAGAATATCAATGCGTTTTTCAAAACGCCGCTTAAACCCTAAATCTAACGGTCATCTGTTTTTAAAAAGATACGATGGCGTTTTAAAAACGTCGCTAAATATCACAGTGATGTCATGGTACTGTTATTTAGGACATTTGGCGGCGTTTTTAAAAACGTCACCTATACTAATATCACGACATTTCTAAAATGCCACAAAGCTATAGCGACGGCCGCGTCCTCGGCGTTTGGTGCTAAGCGTCACAAAAGGAATTTGCGGCGTTTTTGACACTTATAGCGGCGTTTTTTAAATGCCACTAAAAGTCAATTTTCCAGCTGTGTCTTTATAAAATGAGATCTTGGGTATGCTTGAAGAATCATGCCTGTAAATGACCCAACTTGAAATGAAGATTTTTGTCCATGGATGATTTTTTTTCAAGGGATGGAAAATCTTCATGATGCATTTCATGATATTTTTTTCATGACTCCTAGTATTATTCGAGTAAGAAGCCAATGCTTATGTAAAGAAACTTTAATAACATCAATTCAGAAAGAAAGAAAGAAAAAAAGTCGGGTGAAGGTTGCTAAAAAGATCTCATAATGTGCATTGAAGATCAAAAATTAAATGAGATTGAAGGAAGCTTTGTGATTCAAGAGGTAGGTGTTATGAACAACGACCCCGCTCAGTTTGTATCATCCTTGAATTAGGACTCAGTTAAACATGTTTTGAATCAATCACTCGTCATTGACATGCTCTATCATTAATTAGCAAATTAAACTGCCAACTGCTAATAAAAAGAATGGAAGTGGCTAATTTTTTGGGAAAGTTTTTGCTTTCCAATTTTTGCTTGTGGACATTAAAACATTGAATTTGTTGAAACACCAATAATGACAAAGTACGAGTTGAGGAAAATATATAAAAGCATTGTTGGATGCTCTTATCTGAGAATAGAAATGGGAAAAAAAAGAAAGTTAAGACAAAGCATAAAGGTCAAAAAGAGATGGTTCCTAGGTGTTTTGAAATAGAAAAATGATCTGAACCCCCTCCAGAGGTGACCCCTACGACCCCCTCTGGTCTATGATTGGCCAGATTTTTTTTTTTTTTCTTCTTCTCCTCCAATCACCAACCCCCACGTGTAGGTGGGGGTGGCGGGGGTGGTGGGGGTTGGTGATTAAGGGGGTCTTAATCACTTCTCAATACAGTAATTTTGGGAATAACAAGAAAAGAGAAAGGACATCATTGATAGGGTATAATATAGACACATATATGCTTATAAATATATATACTCACACATATATACATACACATGTAAGATATATTCCTTCAATAGCTTGGGGGAATAATTATCTGCTAGGGTACCTAGCTTTTATTAATGAAACATTTAGTACTCAAAACTTCAATTTTCATTTTCATTGCCTCCTAAAGATAAAATTTTTAAAACTTGAGGTGAACATTAAAGTTAAAAAAAAAAAAAAAAAACACCGAAGTGCTTGTACAAAAAATGATGAACTTGTGACATACTAGGAAGAACTCTAAGACAGCTTTCTACACGCAAAAGCTGCATATCTATGTTTTGTTTTGGGCCTAGCTGATTACAATATTAGTGGTGGTTAATTTAGTCACATAAACACTTTTGATGACACTTTGAGAGTTTGAAAATAGAAATCACTAGCAATTCTAATGTCATTCATGTTAAATTGGTTTAGAAGTTCAAATAACTCTTTGAGATCATACTATAAATCATTTGAGTATTTGTTTGTTTGGAGATATTACTCTATTGAGGAGGCGGTGGGGATATATTCTCATGTTGAAGTTGGAACTTACTACCGATGTTGATATTTGTTTTTACAACAATTTGTTTTGTTACTTGGCCAATAATTGGATATGGATACTAAAATTCAGGTTGTATTGAATATTTTGGTTAAATTTAGCAATTTGATTACTTTGGATTATTATTCAAATATTTGATTTTGTGAGTGTCAATTGATATTTGTTTTTGCAAATATTAATAGTTGATACAGGGATTTTGTAAATATGTTTTCATTCATTTATTTATTTACTTAGTTATTTATTTATTTTAGATATGAATTTATTTTATCACAGGAAATATTATACAGGTAATTTTATATATGGTTTCACATTTTTTTAAAATAATATTTTGCGACGATTAAATACCATCGCAAAAGAAAAATCAATAAAATGAGAATTTTTTTTTCCAGTAATTTAACCTTTAGCAATTTTTTAACGACGGAATAATACCGTCACAATTGGTGAACTATATCTGTTGCAAAAGAAAGCTATATTCTGTTACAAACTTATTGCAACGGCTAACTTCCGTCACAAATTTTGTACTTTTACCTGTCACATATCTGTCGCTAATACTTTTTTGCGACAAATTGTGTACTTTTAGTGATTGTTTTTATCCGTCACTAAAAGTTTCATTTTTTGTAATGACTCTAACTCTAGCCTCCATCCCATATTTTTTTCAATAATGTGAGAGAAAATAAGAGTAGGGTTTTGGAGTAGAAGATAATAACCACCAAGAACTCTACTGTCTAAATTGCCTCCATCAATTGGGTCAGGTACACAACTATTATTATTTTATTCCATTGAATTGACATGAAATCTTTAAATTTAGTTTTCTATTAAATTATCACATGATAGGGACCCAATATTAGCAAAATGAATTGATAATTATAATCTCCTACGAATTAGGTTGGCCACTACACTTTTATTGCGATGGTCAATTCAATCCCAACACATTTTTAATGTGATAACTTTAGAGTAGGTCTATTATGTGAGACCCACAAGGGACATACAACTAAATAGCAAAGAAAAATGCCACTAGAAATTCTAAAAACCAAATACGAAAGTCGTCGCAAGAATTTTAACTTTTCTTTATTTTATGGCTCTATTTGTTTTAACTGAAAAAAATCTTAAGCAAATATTCGTTGGTGTTAGAAGGAGAACTGTGAGGAGTCAACCCTAGTACAAAAGGACTAGATGGGGCCAACCTATGGTGTACCGGTTGTTATGCCAATAGCAGCACCAGGCAACTCCAACCCTCAACATCCACCGCTGCTCCATCGAACCTCTCTTTATTTTTGCAAAAAATATTTTTCCCGAAAAATATTTTTGTATATTTAAATGCAACTTTGAAAATGATGGTTTTGGTAATTGTGGTAGTTGTGGTGGTGTTGACGGCTGAGGAGTGAGGTGGTAGTGGTGGTAGTAGTTGGGAAAGCACAGTAGTGACAGCAACAACTACAATAGTGTTAATTGATGGTGACAACAATTTTAATAGAGTAGGTAAAACTCTAGTAAGTTTGGTTAAAATCACAAAACATTATCTATATATTTAAAAAACAAGAAAACTTATGGTATCGCTTGGTAGAGTTTTAGAATTATGATTTGAAAATAGAGTTATATTTTGAGTTTGTGAGTTTTGAAATTATGATTTGAAAAGAGAAAATTTATTTGGGTATGAGTTTTGAAAAGAGTTTTGAATTGAGTGTTAAAATTTTTAAACGAGTTTTAAAATAAGAAAAGTTGTTTGATTATGAGTTTTCAAAAGGGTTTTCAAAACTTAATTCAAAAACTTGTAACTCATAATCAAACACACAATTCAAAACTCTATTAAAAATTTTATTCAAAAACCATAAACAAACTCTTTTAAAATTCAATTCCAAAAAATAACTATTGAAAAAGTTTATTGGAATTTTTTTTTTCACATAACAACTAAAAAAAAAATGTTCTTATCAACCGGCCAGAGGTCCGGAAGGTCAACCGAACACATCCAAAAATTCAAAAACTGTCAGGGAGGATATCCGGGCGGACGACCGGTAGACCAAATTTTCAAATTCAAACATGGGTATAGAATTAATTTTTGAGAATTATCCAAACACAATACTCAAATATAGGTGTGAAGTCATAATTACAACTTTACACCAAACACAACATGCTTTTACTAAATCAACTCATTTTCTATTAATTATGAAAATCATTTTCTATTAACTCATTCTTTGACGCACCAAAGGTTAAAAATTACAAAAATAAAAATTTATCCAACCAAACATAGTGTACATTTAGCTCCCAAACAAAACCAAGAAAACTTTTTAGAAGTCAGAATCTTTATATATTTATTGGGCTGTTTATACGAATACCCTTTAAATTATTAGAAAGTATCATTTTGACCCCCAAAATTATAAATCGTATAAATAGACCTCTAAATTATTGAAAAGTATTACTTTGCCTCTTAATCTATAAAAACGTACAAATTAGGCCTCTAACGGAAGGGATCAAAGAGAAACACGCCAATAGTTTAGAGATCTATTTGTATGCTTTTATAGTTCAAGAGATAAAATGATATTTCTCAATAATTTAGAAAGTTTATTTGTACATTTTTATAATTTAAGAGACTCAAATAATATTTTTTAATACTTTAAAAGTTTCTATGTGAATAACCATATGAGTACTGCTATTAGCACCTGTAGACGTCCCCGAACGCCCCGGGAGGATGAGTCCCGTTCTGTTCGTTTTTGGATTCACTACAGTTCGGGACTCTCAAATTGTCAC
Source organism: Camellia sinensis (assembly GCF_055761805.1). Taxonomy (NCBI): domain Eukaryota; kingdom Viridiplantae; phylum Streptophyta; class Magnoliopsida; order Ericales; family Theaceae; genus Camellia; species Camellia sinensis. Next base: position 113,362,900 of record NC_138969.1, on the reverse strand, counting down.
GGTTCTTAATCTGAACCAAAGAGTCCAAATCAGGCAAATCGTTTTGAGAAAAACAGATTTTTAGAAAAGAAGTGCCAAACATGGACTGATTTGCTAGATACAGAGTCACCACCTAAATATTTTTTATGGGGGAATTTAGGAAACCCTGACTCGGTGCCAAAGGCCACGTATCCGTCATCACCAAAGTTGCCTCGGCTCAGGAGCTTGGGTACGATTGGGGAAGGTCAGCTATGAGCACCCCCTCTCCCCCGATCCGAAGATCGGCCTCTACTAACCGTGATATCCGTTTTTGAAAACGTTATGTGTTCTTATTCCGGTTATTAGCCTAGAATTACTATGTTATGCGCACAGCAAACAAGTATAGACCAAATCGCCTAAATTGGAACAAAACATTTCATGCTTGTTTTGAAAATGGTTTGCTACTCGCAAGTAGGCTAAAAATGTAGATTTCGCCACCCTCAAGTGGGCTTTAGAAAAGTTGATTTTGCCACTATCTAGTGGGCTTAAAACTCACAGTTTTAATACATTATTCCAATTTAGGTAATTCAACCTCCACCCACAGGCATTCAAGCAGTTATATCACATAAGCAAGTAGCCTCATGGTAAGCATGCTGTCATGGCAACACTCACACGCATGCAAGGATGCTAAAACATAAATGCTCACCGAGTACTCCAAGCCAAAACATAAACTAGTTAGTAATCATATGCATGATCCTAGTTCATGTTAAGATGGCTAATGCAACACATGCAAGATGCAGCTACAATAGGCTCGGCTAATCTATGGATGACATATGATGATGCTACAACTAACAGGTATTCAACTTGGAATTGAAATACAAGTGCAGTTAGTATGATGTACCGAGCCCGGTGCATGTAGGACAAATGCATAGATGCACGTATTCATAGCATAAGGTATGCTAATTTAAATATGCCCTAATACTAACCATCAAAAGGAGGTAAGTAAAAGGGAGAAAGAAGTGGGGGTTGGAAGACATGCGCACATGCACCCACACTTATTACAAGTTAGCCCACACTCGGAGGGACCGAAAGAATAATACAATTTAACTGACTAACAAGTTAATTAAATATTACAGACCACCTAATTAATTAAACAAATTAATTAATCTAATTTAAGCAATAAACAGCCTCGGGAAGAGGGTTCGATGCAATGCGTGCTCGATTCCGCTCGGAAGTCACTGCCATGCACAAGCTGCCTCTGCTTTGACTGTTCTGCTTCTCTGAAGACTGCACAAATCTCAGGGTTGCTTCCCTGAATGTTGTGGAACACCACCGGCTGAGGGAATTGGTCACCGGCCATGGAGAATGGTCACCGGCCACAAATTAATCCATCGGCTGCTTATGGCTGGCCGGTCGACACTTCAGATGGGCGGCCGGCCAAATCTTCCAGCCGAATCTGTTTTTGACAGCAGCAGAGAGCAAAACATAGCATGGCAATGCATTTCAAGCAATGTATGCACCAATCACACCCCTTATCATATTCATGACTCAAAGGGATATGATTCTCGATTCTCGGACCACCAATCGCGCATTTCCATGCATGATGGCCCAAGGAACCAGGTATGCATTTTGATATGGAATGCAATGCACATAATCAAGCAAAAGGGGGGGGGGGGCTCAACCTTTATCATACTCAACTTAAGAGGTGAAGCATGCATGCCAATGCAATGCATCCTAGGTATGGAGGCTAGTATGCAACATGGCAATGCAATGTGTAATGTAGGTTAGGCACACAACCTAAGTAAAGAAGCATGTAAGGCATGAAGCAATGCAACCTACAAGTATGCAAGACACAACATGGATGTTCAAGCATGCAAGCAAGCATGTGGCTTCATTCAATCATGCAACAATACACTAGTATGCAACAACACACAAGGTGAGCATGCAACAACATGCAAAGGGGTGGACTTAAACTAATTTAGGCAGCCCTCAAACAAACCTAAAACAGTGGCCAAAATGATGCAACAAAGGCATGAAAACGCACACACAAATATGCATCAACAAGGGCCTAAACATGGAGCATAAGCCATCAACTCTTCAAAGCATGAAAGGGATGGAAAATGCAAGCATATAAGCACATCATGAGGTCTGAAATAACATACCAAGTGATTCCAAACCATTGAAACAAAGCAAGGATGGCAAGCTAGAAAGGCCAAAGCTTAAGGCATTCAAGAGGGATTGCATGGTAGCTATACAAAGCAAGACATGAATGACTCAAATGACCTAAAACAGTCCCTTAGAACATCAAAATATGCATGTAAGCTTCACAAAGCTTAGCCAAAACACATGAGCATGGTAGTCTAAATGCTATGCATGTATTGAGGCAAATCATGGCATTACAAGCCATGTATGCTAAGCAAGCATGGTGTACCAAAACCAATTAAAAACAGAGCTATATCATGACATAATAAGCATAATTATCAGTCAAGGCATGGCCAACATGAACCTAAACATGATGCTCACTAAAGAGGCAAAAATGGCCCTTTTCAAGGACAACAAGGAGAGGGGGTGGCCCTCTCCTTCTTAGGACCTCAAGGCACCATCCTCACCACTGAAATCCCTCAAGATTTCAGCGGTGAGGAGGCCCAAACACAATGGTCCTGGAGCTCACCCAAAATGGCACAAAATGGGGCCAAACAAGCCCTAAGAGGGGTCAAACAACCCCAAAGCTCAAAACACTCTTAAACAACTATTTTAAGAAGGTAAAAACAGAAATTTTATATGTTATATACAAAGCCTAAAAATAGTTGCAAGATAGACAAAAAAGCTATGCAAAAATGGGGAATAAAGGGTGAAGTTCTTACCCTTGAAGACCTTCTTCAAAAAAAAAAAGGTGGACCAGCAGCTTCCTCAGGTCCAAACCAGCTCCAAAACTTCAAGAACAACCTCCAAGGACCTCAGTTCCAAGAGAAGGTGTAATTGTGGGTGTTTATGTGCAATACTAAGACTTAAAACACACACAAATACGCAAAGAGAAAGAGATATAGAGATAGGATATGTGCAAACCCTAACCCTAGAACTCAAAACTCTGGAAAATGTTGTCTAACCTAGAGGAGGGAGAAGAGCCTCCTTTTTATAGACAATCCCTCTTGTCAAGCTTCCAAAGCAAGCTAGACAAGAGGGAAATCCCTCCATACACGTGTATGGAGGGGAGCAGAGTGTATGCCAGCTAGCACAGCTGGCATAAAAAATATCTGCAAAAGCAGATGAACAGTGATCGGCTAGCCAAAAATGCAATTTGACCAAAAAAGATGGCCGGTTGACCATCTAGAGTGCCGATCGGCCAAATATTTGGCCGGTGGCAACAAAACACAGCTGGTGGCCTCAAGCCATGGCCGGTGGAGTGTGGGGATGTCTCACAAGCCATTCCCTGCCCTCCAAAGCAAAACACAAGTGTTTGGTGCAAAACCAGACACAAAACAAGGCGTGTAGCCGAGACCTCCGGGAACTCAAAACGAACACGAACAGGGATGATCACCGAGTGTTCAAACGGTGACGTCCAAGTCTTGAGGACGGTCAAAAATGGGGTGTCTACAGCACCTACTTTTTTTCTTTAAACCCCTTATTTTTTTTTTTTTTAATTCCAATTTTGTCCAAACATAAAGTCACATTTTTACCCTCCTCCCTAACATTCTAATCCTAATTTCCCAAACCCTAACCTTAATTTCTCAAACCCTAACTCACCAACCTTTTCACCACCATCTCCACCAGCGACCACCACTGCCACTGCCGCCGGTGACCTCTCATTCTATCTCCAGCGAGCTCTTTGAGCTGACGGGGCGTTCGTGATCTGCGAACCAGAAAAGCTCTGAAGTGGGTTTGGATGGTAGAGACAGTAACATCACGGAAAGAAATAGAAGCAAAATTAGCAGAGTATTGGCGGCGGAGAGAGGATTTGAGGGCGGCGATGCAGCGGAGAAGAAAGGACACAATGGGTTGGATCTGTATCTGGGTCTGCTAGTCAAGTTAAAACTCTTCTTGGTATTTGCGTTGGTGGGTCGGCGGTGGTGGTTGGTGGAGAAAGGTTTCGTGAGGAGGGTGGAGATAAGGAGAGTGGAATTGGGACTAGGAAAGAGGGTGGTGGTGGTGGAGGAGGATGAGGCATACATTAGGTGGAGTAGTGGCAGTAACAACAGGTGGCGGCAACTGGTGGTGGGTGGTGGCAGTGAGAGGCCATTGGAGGGGAAATCTTGGAAGAACAGTGGGGATTTTTTGAGAGGGGGTACGTTTTAGGGCTTTGATTCGAGTTGCGGTTCGCCGGAGTTAAGGTAGTGGTGCCGGAGGTGGTGGTTGGGAATGAGGCTAGGGTTTTGGTATGGATTTGAGGATAGGGATATAGCTGGTATTAAGGTGGGGTCCAAAGAAAAAATGGTAGGGGCTCATTTTGTTGGGTGGGGATCCAAAGAATTGGGTGGTCTAAAGTAAAGATGTAGGTGTTAATAGCAGCAGTCTAACCATATATCTATTTGAGCTTAGGTGCCTACCTACTGAAATCTGATGAATGCAAAATATAATAATAATAATAATAAGGGAAATTCTAATATGCACCCCCTTAAAAGAATGTTCCATATGCACATTTAATTATGTCAATTAGGGATGTTCCATATGCACAATTAATTATGTCAATTTCTTCTTTATTTATGACAATATTTTAATTATGATTCATGAGTTCATTAGTTATGTCTCATGTTGTTTAGTTATGACAATTTTTTTTAGTGATGACTCAAAAAATATGAAATTATACAATTTTATTTTTTTAATTAAAAAGTGTACATGATATACACCCTTTAAGAGGTGTATACCATAATATTTCCCTCATAATAATGATCCTTCACTTTCGACTTACATGACAGATACTTAACACCCCCCAAAAAAAAATATATATATATATATATTTATGACAGAGACATAGTCTGTTTCTATTTATTTTTATATTTTTTAAGATGGGTATATACAGTAGTTTATACGGGATTTGGATTTTTCATCCATCTATCATTCAACACCATCTAAAGGTTATAAAATATGATAACGACTTTTGGTAGCCTTTGGATTAAGTGTCGGACAATTATTGAACCAAAAAAAAAGTGTTAGAGAGGATTTCCTTCCATTTATAAGGTGAAAAATATATTCAATTGCGTAAATATTAGATGTAACATATTACATGATGATATTATTATTCAATGAACAATCTTGTTTTGAGAACCACAATATTTTTGAATTTGTGAGAGACATGAATAGTTCACTTAATCTCATTTACAATTTTTTATTGAGCGGTCATACCAATGCACTCAATATTTTTTCCAATGGTAGATAATGTTAGGTTCCAACACTAGGCAGAAATTGCAGGCAACTTAAGTATTAAGGGATATGAAATTTTCGGTACAAATTATCATTAACTTTTTTTGAGAGTTTGAAAGCACACTTGAGAATAGTACATCGAAAATTTCGTATGATTTCCAGCCTGATAATGGTAAACTTTGTTAATGATGAAGATCGAAAGTACAAGAAATACATCCAAATTACACGAATGAAAAAAAGAATGAACATTATTGTTTAAAACATATCTCAACTATGTTAGAAAATGCTTTAAAGTTAATCATATGCAAAATCAAAACCCAACAAGAGACACTCAACAATAGGCTAAGCATTTAAATGAGGTCTTATTTTATTATTCTCCTAAAAAATTGAGACCTTCAACATTAAATATTGTTTGAAATTTTTTTGTGTGAACTTTAGATAATAAATTAAGTGGCCTAATAGTTAAACAACTTCTAAAAACACCCAAACAGGAGACACAAATGGCAACCAACCAACAAGACAATGCAATAACAACAAACAACACAACAACCACACAAAACAAAATATGTAAGGAGCCAGACCCCGTAGCTCTTTTTCCTTTTCTTCCAAATTCTTGACTTTCTAGCACCATCAATGCACCTTAGAAAGTCATTAACAGGGTAATCAAACAAAGAGATTGTGGGCCTTCACCCAAGCTGATACAATAAAAATCTATAAACAATTCAAACAATTAAGGCCATGTGAAAGTCATTTTACAAACAATTTTATTTTATGTGCATTGTTAATCAACAAGTTAGGCTTAAACAATTCATCAATAATTTGACGTAAGGGTATATGTAATGCGATAGTTGTTCTTTAGGGAAATTTTATCTATATGCCTAATTTTGGTGGTCTTTAGTTATCACCTGCAGTTAATGATTTGATTATACATTGATATTTATAATAATCAACCTCATAAATAATATAACTTACATATTGAACTCATTTTAAAACACGCAATCTACCGTAAACTCATTTTTTAAAATATGTACCGTAATGTTACCGTATTCTTTAATATATTAAATAAAACACGCAATCTATGTGCTTGTAAAACAGCCATTGTGGAAAACACTTTGAAATGTTTGTTAACTTAATGATGTCCAATAATATTAGTCAATTAATTTTGAGTTTTAATTTTATCAATTTAAATCTTAAATTTTTTTATTTTTTTTTAATCTAAACTATTGTCTATTTTGTTAAGCAAATTGATGGAAAAATATAAATGTTAGTCATTGGGAAGAAGCTTTTTTAGCTTTTTCGGCTAAAATAGCATTAAAAAATAAAATATGTTAAAATAGCTAATAAGACAAAATGTCACATCAAACTCATAATCATATTACTTTCTATCTCACAAATATCACATCCAACTACAAAAAATTCCAATCATCTTCCCAAATACAAAAATTTTAACTTACTAAAGTAGTTTACTAAAATAGCAACTTCTCAAACACCCACTTAATAAGAAAGATATTTAAAATATTTTATGCATATTTGCCATCTAAACCTACTTCTTAAACTACTATTTGGGATCCAATGATATTTGGATCTTGAATTTGTAGATTGATTAATATATATATATATATAGGGGAAAAAAATTTATTTTTCTCACCCCCAAAAATTCTAGATCTAAATAAGACCTTCAAGGTCTTAAATGACATAATTGATACTCACACATATTTTTTTATATCATCTCCAAATCCACAATATCACGAAAATCCATCTCCTATGCTTTTCAAGGTAAATATTGCTAAAACATAAAACTAAACCAATTAATTCTCGAATGTCCTAATCTTTACGTAAATGTTCCTCTTAATTTATTTTTTATTTTATATGGAATCTTATGGATTGCTACCACTTGTCCTCTCGATACATTACCTCTAAATGTATAAGTACATAACAATAATATAAATCGAATGTCCTAATCTTTACATAAATGTTCCTCTTAATTTATTTTTTTACTTTATATGGAATCTTATGGATTGCTACCACTTGTCCTCTCGATACATTACCTCAAAATGTATATGTACATAACAATAATATATATTTATAGGATGTCCACGTGATCCTTTTTTCCTAAATATTTGAGCAACTCAAACAACTTCTCAAACACCCACTTAATAAGAAAGATATTTTAAATATTTTATGCATATTTGCCATCTAAACCTACTTCTTAAACTACTATTTGGGATTCAATGATATTTCGATCTTCAATTTGTAGATTGATTAATATATATATAAGAAAAAAAAAATTTATTTTTCTCACCCCAAAAATTCTAGATCTACATAAGACCTTCAAGGTCTTAAATGACACAATTGATACTCATATATATATTTTTTATATCTTTTCCAAATCCACAATATCACCAAAATCCATCTCCTACGCTTTTCAAGGTATATATTGCTAAAACATAAAACTAAACCAATTAATTCTCGAATGTCCTAATCTTTACATAAATGTCCCTCTTAATTTATTTTTTTATTTTATATGGAATCTTCTGGATTGCTACCACTTGTCCTCTCGATACATTACCTCTAAGGGCATGTTTGATTGGAGGGATTAAAGCATGGGATTGGGATTATTAATCCGTGAGCTCAATTATCCTATGTTTGTTTTGACACTTTGGTTTAGGATTATTAATCCAATGGATAATTAATCCAACAAATTTGTAGGATTATTAGTAATGGAGTAGGGGTGGGATAGTTAACACCACACTAATTTGATAGGATTATTAATACTTCACTAATAGTGAAGTGAATCAAACATGACCTAAATGTATATGTACATAACAACAATATAACTCGAATGTCCTAATCTTTACATAAATGTTCCTCTTAATTTATTTTTTTATTTTATATGGATTCTTATGGATTACTAGCACTTGTCCTCTCGATACATTACCTCTAAATGTATATGTACATAACAATAATAGCTATTTGTAGGATGTCCACGTGATCCTTTTTTCCTAAAGATTTGACCAACTCAAACAACTTCTCAAACACCCACTTGATAAGAAAGATATTTAAAATATTTTATGCATATTTGCCATCTAAACCTACTTCTTAAACTACTGTTTGGGATCCAATGATATTTTGCTCTTGAATTTGTAGATTGATTAATATATATATATATATATAAGAAAAAAAAATTTATTTTTCTCACCCCAAAAATTCTAGAGCTAAATAAGGCCTTCAAGGTCTTAAATGACATAATTGATACTCATATATATATTTTTTTATATCTTCTCCAAATCCACAATATCACCAAAATCCATCTCTTATGCTTTTCAAGGTATATATTGCTAAAACATAAAACTAAACCAATTAATTCTCGAATGTCCTAATCTTTACATAAATGTTCCTCTTAATTTATTTTTTTATTTTATACGGAATCTTCTGGATTGCTACCACTTGTCCTCTCGATACATTACCTCTAAATGTATATGTACATAACAATAATATAACTCGAATGTCCTAATCTTTACATAAATGTTCCTTTTAATTTATTTTTTTATTTTATATGGAATCTTTTGGATTGCTACCGCTTGTCCTCTCGATACATTACCTCTAAATGTATATGTACATAACAATAATATAACTCGAATGTCCTAATCTTTATTTAAATGTTTCTCTTAATTTATTTTTTTATTTTATATGGAATCTTCTGGATTGCTAGCACGTGTCCTCTCGATACATTACCTCTAAATGTATATGTACATAACAATAATAGATATTTATAGGATGTCCACGTGATCCTGTTTTCCTAAAGATTTGAGCAACTCAAACAACCTCTCAAGCACCCACTTGATAAGAATGATATTTTAAATATTTTATGCATATTTGCCATCTAAACCTACTTGTTAAACTACTATTTGGGATCCAATGATATTTCGATCTTGAATTTGTAGGTTGATTAATACATATATATATATAAGAAAAAAAAAATTATTTTTCTCACCCCAAAAATTCTAGATCTAAATAAGACTTTCAAGGTCTTAAATGACATAATTGATACTCATATATATATTTTTAGGACAATGGTAGAGGGCCACAGTTTTTGTGGCTCAAATGGCTCAAAACTGCCAAAACGACGTCGTTTTGAGCACAAAACATGCCAAAACGACGTCGTTTTGGCAGTTTTGAGCCATTTGAGCCACACAAATTGTGACTCTTAAACATTATTCATATTTTTATATCTTCTCCAAATCCACAATTGCACGAAAATCCATCTGCTATGCTTTTCAAGGTATATATTGCTAAAACATAAAACTAAACCAATTAATTCTCGAATGTCCTAATCTTTACATAAATGTTTCTCTTAATTTATTTTTTTATTTTATATGGAATCTTCTGGATTTCTACCACTTGTCCTCTCGATACATTACCTCTAAATGTATATGTACATAACAATAATATAAATTGAATGTCTTAATCTTTACTAAAATATTCCTCTTAATTTATTTTTTTACTTTATATAGAATCTTATGAATTGCTACCACTTGTCGTCTCGATACATTACCTCTAAATATATATGTACATAACACTAATATATATATTTATAGGATGTCCACGTGATCCTTTTTTCCTAAAGATTTGAGCAACTCATTTCCGATGTACCAAAAAAAAAAAACGGCGCTGCTTGAGGGCCCGAATTTCGGGGCTCGAATGCCCCGAAATTTCCACTTTAGGTAAAAAAAAAAAAAAAAAAAGGCAAAAAGAAAGAAAAAAAGAAAACAGTTTCTAAAAATGGAAATTAGGGGCATTAGGGGCAAATTTTTTAGGGCCACCAATCATTTTCCAAAAAAAAATCATGATTGCTTTATCCATCCATTCCGACCAATTCGCGACCAAAATAAAGCAACCTAGTTTAAGTTGTCAAATAGACACGTGGTGATCCTTCATTGGAGTGTCAAATCTGGTACAAACACATTCTCACCACGCTTCTTCCACATTGTATTTATTTTATTTTGGAATAAATTACTAATAACTTCTAATAGTTTGATTTAATTCTGATCATGTCCTATTAAAAATAAGTCGTCGCTAAAAATAATTTTTTGTGGCGATATTTTACATGTCGCTAAAAATTAATAATTAGTGACTTTTTTTGTCATAATTTTTATAAATTGTTACAAAAACTTACAATAACTGACTTTTTTTCTGACAAATTTTTCAAACTGTCACTAAAAATTGAAAATTAAAATTTTTTTGGTGACATTTTTTTAAACAATCGCTGAAATTATAATTCGTGACATTCTTTTTGATAAAATTTTCAAATTGTTATTGACAATTAACAATTAGTGATGTTTTTAATAGTATTTGATAAAAAACGTTATTAATTATCATAAGACTTATTAAACAGCAAGTCTACTACTTATTATGACCTATATGTAAATCCTCATTTATTTTATTCATTCATGTTCTCTATTGACAATTGAATATAAGAAATTTATTTTATTTTTTTTTATCGACAAAGTAAAATTTTGATTAAAAATATAAAATTAAAGGTACAAGGAAAAAATACGCATTGGGAGAACTTCAGAAAGTGAAAACTTCATTCCAATTGCTACTCGCATCTTTACAACCAACTTATAGCCTAACCATTTTATTAAAAAAAAAAAAACAAACAAACAAGAAAACAAGATTTGAAAAAAAGTTAAGTAGGTCTTCACTAAATTCAAAAGGAAAATGCTATAAATCCCAACTTTTCTACTAAATAAATGACCAAATATCTCATATAAGTGTGAAGTCTACGTTTTTGTGGAGTTCACAGCAATATAAGACATTTAATGATTTATTTAGTAAAAATTTTAATATTTCTAATATTACTGAATTCAAAATACATTAAGTCCCCAAACAATCTGCCCACCGCAAATCAAAGCTGACCCCCCAGCCAACAAAAAACTATTACGGCGCAGTCTCGCACAAGAAGTTGTTTCCCATATTTTTCAATCCACGCTCCATCAGCACACTCTGTTTCTCTTTCACCGCGTTAGTCACTGTTGGGTATACCTTCTTATTGGAGTGTGGGACCCAATTAGTTTTGGGAAAAGAGTTTAATTTGGTTTAGTATTAATTATAATATATTTTTACATATTATATTTAATTTGTAGGGACCCAATCAAATTTGGAAACAACTAAGGTTTGATAATAAACCCTAGATTCACAATATTTTAGGGTTTTTGTTTTTTTTGCTCATCCCAAGGTGAAGAGAACGGCTGCTACACATACTCCACTTTGGTGAAATCAATTATTTTGGTGTGTGAACAGTGGAATTAATTTGGGTGGTTCTTCGCTTCGTTTTCAGTGCTGATTTGGTTCGTTATTTTGGATCTTCTACAACTCTGGTTCTGAAGATTTTGGTTCATCTATTTGGTGAGGTCTTTCTTCTCGTTTATTTGTGATTATTTAGAATTCACCTAAGGGTGGTTTTGTGAGATCATTCGTGTCTCGTTAGTAATCGTTTGGATTGATAGTGGAATCGGATTTCGATCCCGTGAACGTACCTCACATTGAGGAAACCACATAAAAATTCTTGTGTTGCCTTTGATTTAATTTTTTCGCATTAGTTTTTATTCCCATTAATTGATTCACTTGTGGGGAATCACATCGATTTTGCCTAACAACTGGTATCAGAGCTTACGGTTTATTTAGGTTTATTTATTTGTGTAAATCAATGGAGGAGAATGTGGGTCGTATGTCTAGCTTCAATGGAAGCAATTGGGTAACTTGGAAAGCTAAAATGGAGGACCTACTATTTTGTAAAGATTTATATGGACCCATTGAGGGTGATTCTGGCAAACCCGGGGGTATGAAAGATGATGAGTGGAAGAGGCTTAATCGAAAAGCCGTTGGTGTTATCCGTCAATGGATTGATGACAGTGTGTTTCATCATGTTGCTACTGAAACTTCGACACATGATTTATGGAAAAAATTAGAGAGTCTTTATGATAGAAAATCAGCCACAAATAAAGCCTTTCCATTTCGTGAGTCGGTTAATTTAAAATATAAAGATGGCAGCCCTATTCTAGAACATTTGAATGAAATAAAGAGTATTGTTAACCAACTTGCTTCTATGAAAATTATTTTTGATGATGAGTTACAGGCTTTGATGCTACTTAGTTCTTTGTCCGAAAGTTGGGAAACTTTGGTTGTGACCGTTAGTAATTCAGTGCCCGATGAAGTTGTCACAATGGGCCAAGTCACTAGTAGCCTGTTGAATAAAGAAACTAGAAGAAAATCAGCGGGTTCCTCTCATTTGGAAGCATTTGTTATGAGAGGCCGAAACAAAACAAGGGAGAAGAGTAAGACTCCTCATGGTCGTGATCAAAGCTGTGAAAAATCAAAAGATGGTTCTTTTTCAAAAAAAGACATTGAGTGCTATTATTGCCATGAGAAAGGGCATATGAAGCGGGAATGCCAAAAGCTCAAGAACAAGGAGAAAAGGTGTGACAAAAGTGTGGATAAGAAGTAAGAAGACACAACAGCAGTTACTACCAATGGTGATCTCATGGTCGTTTGTGAAGATGATTGTATCAATTTTGTGGGCCAAGAGAGCAATTGGGTGATTAATTCTGGTGCTTCTTTTCATGTGACTTCTCGAGTTGATTTCTTCACTACCTACACCAAAGGAGATTATGGTTATGTTCGAATGGGTAATGAAGGTTTGTCCAAGATTATTGGCATGGGTAATGTTTGCTTGGAAACAAATGTGGGCTGCAAGTTGTTGCTTAAAGATGTGAGGCATGTTCCCGACATTCGCCTCAATTTGATCTCTACTGGAAAGCTAGACGATGAAGGCTTCAACAACAAATTTGGTGATGGAATATGGAAGCTCACAAAAGGTTCTTTGGTGGTGGCTAAGTGCAAGAAGACGCATACACTTTATTCGATGCGAGGAAAAATTTGTAAAGGTGTTGTCAATGCACTTGAAGATGATACTTCTACCGAATTGTGGCACAAGCGGCTTGGCCACATGAGTGAAGAGGGGCTGCAACTTTTGTTCAAGAAAGAGCTTCTACCCGGTTTGAAAGGTACACATCTTAAAACTTGTGTTCATTGTTTGGTGGGTAAACAACATAGAGTTTCTTTTCATAAAAATGTTGCTTCTAGAAAAGAAAATGTTTTGGAGCTGATTCATTCGGATGTTTGTGGTCCTTTAAAAGTTAGAACACATAGTGGTGCACTTTATTTTGTTACTTTCATTGATGATTATTCAAGGAAAGTTTGGGCTTTTCTACTAAAAACTAAAGATCAAGTTCTAGAAGCATTTAAGCATTTTCAGGCCATGGTTGAAAGAGAAACAGGGCAAAAATTAAAGTGCATCCGATCAGACAATGGTGGTGAATACATTAGGCCATTTGATGAGTATTGTCGCAGCCAAGGTATTCGGCATCAAAAGACAGTTAAGAAGACTCCTCAACAAAATGGAGTTGCCGAGAGGATGAACCGCACCATTGTGGAAAGAACAAGGTGTTTGCTTTCACAAGCTAAATTGCCAAGATCCTTTTGGGTTGAGGCATTGAAGACAGCGGTTGACATGATCAATTTGTCTCCTTCCTATCCTTTGAATGGTGATGTTCCAGAAAGAGTTTGGATCGGTAAAGATGTGTCTTATGAGCACTTGAGAGTGTTTGGCTGCCGAGCTTTTGTTCACATTCCAAAGGATGAGAGGTCCAAGCTTGATAGTAAGTCAAGACAATGTATTTTTCTTGGCTATGGGCGTGATGAATTTGGGTATAGATTGTGGGATCCGGTCGACAAGAAAGTCATTCGAAGCCGTGATGTTGTGTTTCTTGAAGACCAAACAATTGAAGACTTTGGCAAAGGTGATCAACCGCAGCCAAAAATTAGTGATCTCATTGACATGGATCCATCTCCTTGATCTTCGGTGGATGATGAAAATGAGGGAGATGTGCAGCCACCTATTGAAGATGTAGAGGATGATGCTATTCCTAATAAAGTTGAGTCAGAAAGTGAGGAAGAGCATCCAACTCAAGAACTGCCACCACAACTTGAGTTGAGGAAATCTACAAGGGACCGACAACCTTCATGAAAGTATCCTCCCAATGAATTTGTGTTGATTTCCGATCAAGGGGAGCTTGAGAGCTACCAAGAAGCAATTGAGCATGCAAAGAAAGGTGATTGGAAAAAGGCCATGGAAGAGGAGATGAATTCCTTACTTGAAAATCACACTTATGATTTAGTGAAGTTGCCTAAAGGGAGGAAAATTCTAAAAAATAAGTGGGTTTTCAAATTGAAGAACGATGGCAAGAATCTGAGGTACAAGGCACGTCTTGTTGTGAAAGGCTTTGGGCAAAAAAAAGGTATTGACTTTGATGAGATTTTGCGGTTGTAAAGATGTCTTCTATTCGGGTTGTACTTGGCATGGCTGCAAGTATGAACCTTGAAGTTGAGCAACTTGATGTGAAGACTGCATTTCTTCATGGTGATCTTGAAGAAGAAATTTACATGGATCAACCGGAAGGTTTTGTGGAAAAAGGGAAAGAGAAACTTGTTTGCAAATTGAAGAAAAGTTTGTATGGCCTCAAACAAGCCCCACGACAATGGTACAAAAAATTTGACTCTTTCATGATGAATAATGGTTTTTCTAAAACCACATCGGACCATTGTGTGTTTGTGAAAAAATTTTTGGATGGCAAATTTATTATTCATTTGTTTTATGTTGATGACATATTAATTGTTGGTCAAGATTCTACCGTGATAAACAAGTTGAAATTGGAGTTAAGCAAGTCTTTTGCTATGAACGATTTGGGACCGGCAAAGCAAATACTTGGTATGAAAATTGTTCGTGATTGCAAAGAGGGGCTGATTTGGTTGTCTCAAGAAAGCTACATTGAGAAAGTTCTTGAGAGGTTCAATGTGGATAAAGCAAAGCCGGTTGGTTGTCCACTTGCAGGTCACTTCAAACTTAGTTCGAATCAAAGTCCTACAAGTGAGAAAGACAAAGAAGAGATGTTGAAAGTTCCTTATGCTTCAGCAGTTGGTTCTTTGATGTACGCCATGGTTTGTACAAGGCCGGATGTTGCTCACGCCGTTGGTGTGGTGAGTCATTTTCTCTCTAATCCGGGTAAAGAACATTGGGCAGCGGTAAAATGGATTCTAAAGTATCTTCGAAGGACTTCGAAGGTTTGTTTGTGTTTTGGGGATGGTAAGCCGATGCTTGATGGGTTCACGGATTCTGACATGGCCAGTGATGTTGATTCTAGGAAATCTACTTCGGGGTATTTGATGACTTTTGCAGGGGGAGCTGTGGCATGGCAATCTAAATTAAAAAAATGTGTTGCTCTCTCAACTACCAAAGCTGAATTTATTGCCATTACAGAAGCTTGCAAAGAAGAGTTATGGTTGAAGAAATTTTTGCAAGAGTTGGGTTTAAAGCAAGAAAAATATGTGTTTTATTGTGATAGTCAAAGTGCTATTCACTTGAGCAAAAATTCTACTTTTCATTCGAGATCGAAACACATTGATGTGAGATACCATTGAATTCGTGATGTGTTAGATTCGAAATTGTTACAACTCGAAAAGGTTCACACGGATGATAATATTTCGGATATGTTGACAAAGGATTTGTCGAGGGACAAACATTTAAAATGTCAAACTTTGGCGGGTATGGTTGATTTCTCCACCTAAGTCGGTAGGGGGAGAATTGTTGGGTATACCTCCTTTTTGAAGTGTGGGACCCAATTGGTTTTGGAAAAAGAGTTTAATTTGGTTTAGTATTAATAATAATATATTTTTATATATTATATTTAATTTGTGGAGACCCAATCAAATTTGGAAACAACTAAGGTTTGATAATAAACCCTAGATTCACAATATTTTAGGGTTTTTGTTTTTTTTGCTCATCCTAAGGTGAAGAGAACGGCTGCTACACATACTCCACTTTGGTGAAATCAATTATTTGGGTGTGTGAACAGTGGAATTAATTTGGGTGGTTCTTCGCTTCGTTTTCGGTGTTGATTTGGTTCGTTATTTTGGATCTTCTACAACTCTGGTTCTGAAGATTTTGGTTCATCTATTTGGTGAGGTCTTTCCTCTTGTTTATTTGTGATTATTTGGAATTCACCTAAAGGTGATTTTGTGAGACCATTCGTGTCTCGTTTGTAATCGTTTGGAACTATTTGGTTGATAGTGGAATCGGATTTCGATCCCGTGGACGTGCCTCACATTGAGGGAACCACGTAAAAATTCTTGTGTTGCCTTTGATTTAATTTTTCTGCATTAGTTTTTATTCCCATTAATTGATTTACTTGTGGGGAATCACATCGATTTTCCCTAACAGTCACGACCGGCCACTCAACCCAATCATCTCTCGAACTATTGAACCATTTGCAGACCTCTTCCATCGCTGAAAGACACCATGACCAGCATAGTAGTAAAGCCAAATGTCACCCGAAAACTCGATTGTCCGAAAAACTAACCATGGCAAGAGTGTGATGTAGAAGCTCTTGTCCAACAGCTCTGCTCCAACAACTGAATATATGTAATTGTCCACAAATCACGAATTAGGCCCAAAAGTTATTGCTAGAAAAAGTTGAATTGATAATAAAACATTAATAACTCACTCAATCACTAACCTATTCGGGTGATTATTGACCATGCTTATCTTTATGTTCTAAACCCTTTAACACCCTTGTTAAAGTTAGTATATCTCTATGTCAAGTATCTGACATAGTTATTATTTTTGTAAGACTTAGGCCATCTCCAACGCTTCAGTAGATTCATCATCAAATTCAAATTTGGTGAAAAAGTACCTCTTTTTGTGCTCTAATGGTTTCACCAAACCTGTATCAAACTAAGAAAATGGCACATCTTGCACCTAAGAATATGGGAACTTTTCACCATTTTACTATAAATGACTGTTGAGAATGGGACCCACAGGACGACCAATCGGAAGTCTGGCCTGATGTCCCCCCAGTTGTCCTCTTCCTTGAAAAATTCATTGAATTTCCAAGCTTATTTGAAGACAAATCAAGAAACTCAAGCTCAAAAAAATTCCCAAAAGCAAGTGGGATTGATCCATGGAAGTTATTATATGAAAGGTCAAGCCATTTCAACGCTTTGAGCTTAGAAATGATAGTAACATTACCTTCTAGCCCTCGGCGCGTAAGATCAAGCTTTTCGACCATGGAATTGCTGGAGTTACATCCAATGCCAGACCAAGAACAATAGATGGAATTGTTTTGTGCTGATATACAACTTCTGATTGCAAAAACCCACTTGCCTCTCCAAAGATTACTTAATTAATATTCAGAGCTCACACAAAAAAGACCTGAGCTTCAAAACACCCCCCCAAAAAAAAAATCACTTTTTAAAGATGACCTATTTTAGAAACACCCAACTCTGCACTTTCTTTATGTTCGGCCTGGAAAAGAAATCCCCAATGGTTTGGGCTCTGAAGAGAGAGAAGAATAAGGAGAGCCAAATGGGTAATAGAAAGAAGAAGAAGAGGAGGAGATAGAGGGAGGAGAGAGGGAGGAAGTAGAGTGAGAAGAAAAGAGGGAAGAAGGAAAGGAGGAGGTGGTGGTGGTGGTTGATGAGGCACTTTCATAAAAAGCTCAGGTACTTTCATAAACTCACCCCTGACTTTCAAAGTGCTTCCATCAATGTCGCTCTCTTCTCTCACTCATTTGCACTCATCAAGAACACTCTCACTGTCTCTCTCACTGATGCTCTGTTTTGGACATTCTTCAACAACCACCATTATGAAGCACCTCTCTCTCTCTCTCTCTCTCTCTCTCTCTCTCTCTCTGATTGAAGAGTATCTGTCAAAGAAAAGTTCATTATAAAAATTGAGATACTTGAAGTTATTTGAGAGTGATTATTACAAGCAACCAGCAATAGTAAAAATTGAGATACTTTAGTGCCTCTGTGATGATGTGATTGAAGTGGAAGCCATAAGGTTAGAGATTAACAAGAGAACACTGGCAACTGAACTGAATATGGATATTGATCAGATTATGAGGGTTAAGACTGCTACAAAAATGACTTCAATAGATGTTTCCGCTGGTTCTTTATTGACTGAGGAGGAGGTTGATTTTTTCACAGATTGGAACGGTGATGAATGCTGCCTCTGTAAGCTAGAATAGTTGCCGGTCCACCGGCCGGACGTCCGGTTGGTCGTCCCCCTGGTCGCCCTGTGTTTTGATGACAGCATCGTTGGAGTAGCAGATATTAGATAGAGGAATTCGTGCCTTTTTTATTCAGATTTGATGAAATACTTGGTGAACCATTGGAGATGCCCTTAGTATATCATTCTTGATATCCATATGATATGTAATGATATTAGGGCATTTAGGAAAACAATGTCATATTTATTGTTATAAATATTATATATGTACTAATCATTTTGGATTTATATGATTTCATGTTTAAACAAAAGAAAATTAACATTCCCATGTATAACATTTACTTATTAACAATGTTTTATCATTGTTTACAAAATAGAACACGTTTAATAGTTAATAGTTTGCCTTCCTTTGAGTTGTGAGTTGGTTTTTTTCTTTGGCTTTTTGACTATTTTAGTCTAGAGCTAAAAAGCTTTATTTAGGATCGGCTTTTTAGCTTTTTTGACTTTTGTAAGAGAAAAAATGAAATGATTATGGTTTGGATGTGACATTTTATCATTTGACTTTTTAACCTATTTTGTCTATTTGTGACTATTTTAGCCCAAACCATTCATGCCAAATTTGTAACACAATACACAATGCACAAAAAAAAAAACAAAAAAAACAAAAGAGAAGAAAACGACAAATGATACTTGTCGTTTTGTAATTTTATTTTTAGGTGTCAATTAATTTTAATCGTATCAATTTTGTGTTTTTAATCACTCATACTAATTGAATTTATTTAAATTAATAACATTGTTTAAAAAAAGTTGGGATAAATTACACTTTTCCCTATCTAACTTTCTCATGGCCATTCACATTCTAATTGCAACAATTAAATCATTAGACTGCTACCCTAGTTTTAATGTAATCAGTCCATTACCTCACCGTTTAAGTTTGAGTAAAAATTGAAAAATGAATAACTAGAATAAAATTTGAGTGGAAAATTTAATGAAAGTATAATTTTTTTTCCATATATATATATATATATCTTCTATGCTCTTAAAATGTGTTCTGGTACCCATCCTGTGACTTCTTTCTGCCTATTTTTTTTACATGGTGAGGAATTATATTAGAACGCGGGCTAAACTTTGAAAAATTAACTGGGCCAAAGTAAAATTAGAATAAGTTGGAAGGTCAAAAGTACAACTTACAAACCCATCAAAGTCTTGGCCTGGAGAAATAGTGGGCTCCCTCCGAACTAGGAGGTCTCCTATCGGTGAAATGCATCTTTGGCCTTCTCGGTGGTGCTGAGTCACCTCAATAAGTCGAACGCTAGCCCTATGACCGCTAAGGGCAAGCAAATGGTGTGCCAAGAGACGCATGCAAAGAGCATGTTGGCAATACCTGCGCCAAATAGGATCACTCCTATCTCCAACAACGGAAAATCGACGAATCAAGTTGAATGTATCTAACTTCTCGCCTTGAGCTATGGACTGAGCCTCATTCAATGCTAGACCAAACATCCATGCCAGGGCCTATGCGTGGCCAAAGCTAGGTTGGGCCATAATTTCCTCATCTCGAGGAAGCTCCATTAATACCTAAAACTTCTCAATGGTTGGGCATAGTTCTTGCGTACCGAAATAGAACACGTACATAATTGGATCCCAGCAATGAACAACTTCCTGAAATAAAGGAAAATGGAGTGGAGCGCGACTCAAGATGAAAAGGGCATTCAAACCAAATCCTGTGAAGTTTACTTTATCGGCGCCATCCAAAGTGGTCATCTAGTCTTTGAGCCTAGTAGTAGATGGAAAGTCCATCTTTAGAGCAAAACTCCAAGTTTTTGACTTTTGGTCGCGAAAGTAGTGGGAGACCATCTTTTGAAGGAGATAAGGATGTTTAAGTGCCTGACAACTATTTCTAGCTGTCCAGCCAAAGGTTTAGGCCAGTCGGACATTCTATGTTAGGCTGGACAGATTTTGGTACAACAGGCTTCAAATAGTACAAAAACAAGTTGGTCCAGCAACTTTTACTTGTAATTTTGTTTCAGTTCTTGTTTTGAGTCTTGTTCATTCCAACAAGTGTAAATAGGTGCATATAGGTTGTTTTTACTTTGTTTCGCTCTTATTGAGTTATATTTTCAATTTTGATAAGTTGTAGGCTTAGCATCTAATCTAGAACTCGTTTTTAAATACAACTAGTCTTGGTTTCAAATTCAAGATAACGTGTTTTGTGCTTGAGTGCGGTGCTATTCACGCCAAGAGGTGCAAAAACCTTTCTTTTCATTGCTTTAGCGTTATGCCTTGGTCAAATATTACAAAAAAGAGATTTCAAAGATTAAAAAAAACCTATACGAAGCTATACAATATGTGATAACTACTAAGTAAAAAGAAAAACAAAACGAAAGTCATTGATTCATTCATTTGCAAAAGAAATGTACATAATTAGAGGTTCATTCATTCAGAGATAATTACAACTGGCTTGATACACAAAAGTTGCTCACAAGTTCAGAGTACCCTAAGATAAAGCTACACAAAACATCCTTTCACAGAGCAAAAAAAGAAAGAAAAAAAGAAAAAGAAATGGCAAAAGTAGGATTAGTTTAGGAAATGAGCTAAGCTACGGTTGCAATCATCGAATGGAACAAAGGAGAGACGGCCCTGCCGAGTCCATCGTTGTCTCTGGCATCACTGCTACTACTGTCATGGGGGTCATCAAAATAGCCAACAAGGTCATCCTCATTGTTGTCATTGTCACTGCTAGTGACGATCACCTAGGGAGATAGATCGACCTCATCATCTTGCAAAGAAGAAAAGTGAACCGTTAATTGAAAAACAAGAATGAAAGCAACTTGAAGCAAATCAGCTTAGGTGTCAAAGAAAGAAACTTCATACAGGAGGTTCAAAAAGTGTGGAGGAAAAGGGCCTGGAGGTAGAGGACCTCGACTGCATCCATGACCTTGACCTCGGCCTTCATTAGGACCTCGGCCTGGCCCATAGTAGCGCCCACGTGCATGAGCATGGCCTGATGCTCAGTCCCGAGCTCTCCCACGTCCCCAAGCTCCCCTGCAGCCCTGAGCTCTCCAGCGACCACGACCTCTAGCATACACTGTTGCATACACTATCTCCAAATCCATGTGCTCCAAATAGCAAGAACAAAAGCTTCTTCAATGTTGTGACCAGAGGAAGAATCACTGTTGTTCGGGGTATTCGGTTCGTTTAAACCGATGAGAGACCCAGGAAGGAAAGAAAGCAAATTGTAGCCATCCATGGGTGGTGTTCTAAAGCAGCTCAAAGGAGTGTAGGAAATGTTTTTGGATGAGTATGCGTGGAAGACAGATGGTTTCGTGCTTTTATAAAGCTTTTGGGAGGTGAAAAGTGCAAGCAGTCCCTGTCATCGTCCAATTAATCTGATCGACCATAATTTCATACGGCCAGTTATTATTTTATCTGACCCAAAGAAGATGTTGCAAATTATTAGTGTGTTTTGTACAGAGGATCATAGAAGGTACATGGTTGTTGCCCTATCATTTTTCAAAAGCATGGTTATCCTAAGTCCTTAGCAGCTGGCACTGGAATCAACATTCCCCACCACAAAAATAAGGCTTCCTTAGTGTCGACATTAGAGATCTTGAGGCGATCTTCGAAGTTTGTGGCTGGCACGCCCACCCATGAAGTTGTAAGGTATATCTTCTATACTACTTTCCTGCATTTATTACATGTTGTGTGTTGCATCGTTTCTTTATCCTATTGCTTTTTCCTTTTTGTGTGAAATGTGTCTAGGCCTATTTTCTTGAGGTTGCGACCTCTCTCTTTCTCCCTCTCTTCACTCACATTACGATGTGTTATGAGTTTGTTTCGGGGTTCACCTTTGTTGACTGTCGGTCAAGGTTGGGGTACCATTTTGCTATGACTGCCGGTCACATGCAAGTTTGGCTTCAGCCACCCTCTCTCCTCTCGCGTCATGGCATGTTTGGAGTTTGTTTTAGGGTTCACCTTTGTTGACTGTCGGTCAGGATTGGGGTTCCCTATTGCTGTGACTGCCGGTCACATGCAAGTTTGGCTTCGGCCACCCTATCTCTTTTCACATTGCTGCATGTTTGGAGTTTGTTTTGGGGTTCACCTTTGTTAACTACCTTTCAGGATTAAGGTTCCGTGTTGCTATGACTGTCATTCACGCACAAGTTTGGCTTTGACCACCCTCCCTCCTCTTGCGTTGCTGTGTGTTTGGAGTTTGTTTAAGGGTTCACCTTTGTTGACTGTGGGTCAGGATTAGGGTTCCCTGTTGTTCTGACTGCTGATCACATGCTAGTTCGGCTTCAGCCACCCTCCCTCCTCTCACATTGTGGTATGTTTGGAGTTTGTTTCGAGGTTCACCTTTGTTGACTACCGATTAAGTTGGGGTTCCCTATTTCTATGACTATTGGTTACATGCAAGTTTGGCTTCGACCACCCTCCCTCTTCTCACATTGTGGCGTGTTTGGAGTTTGTTTCAGGGTTCACCTTTATTGATTGCAGGTCAAGATTGGGGTTCTTTATTGCTGTGACTACCAGTCACATGCAAGTTTAGCTTCAGCCACCATCTCTTCTCTTGCATTACGATGTGTTTGGAGTTTGTTTTGGGGTTCACCTTTTTAGACTGCCAGTCACATGCAAGTTTGGTTGCGGCTGCCCTTTCTCCTCTCTTGTCGCAGTGTGTTTGGAGGAGGTTGTGGAATTTCCTATCGCTGTAACTTGTGGTCACGAGCGAGTTTGGCTTTGGCCGCCTTCTCTTCTATCTCATGGAGCACGTTTGGATTTGCATTCTTCATTCATGTAGAAAACACATTCATGCATCTTGTTTTTTTCAATCTTGTTGAAAGCATATTTGAATAGCATTCTTTTTGCATCAGTTAGCATACTTCATGTCATTTGCATGAGGCTCGCCTTATCCCTTGCCATTTTTGCAGCATTATCCTTCTTTTATCTCATTGCATTTCATTGCATTTGTGAAACACCCCAATTTTCATACCCAAATGACAATACAATAATCATGGCTCTCCAAGGTAAATCTGAAAATAAATCTCCACACTTGCATTACCTGATACAAATAGTCTTCATGCGATAACACATTCGCTTCAAATCAAATAACATAAACAAATAAATACCCTCATGGGTTCACAAGTTCCCAAGGCTTAGGCCTGGTTACATAAATCGGTTATTCAAACCACAGAAATATAGCCTTTGGCTTACAAAACAGAGTCACGCAAAGTGAGAGCATTGTGCTCCCAACACACACACTTCCACGCCCTTAGTTGGGTGAAACCACCACGTCCTTTCCTGAACAAAAATCCCGTAGGGTGAGCTTAAAGCCCAGTAGGAGATCCTTAACAATGTATATACATTTTATACAAGTCTCAAGATGATGAATGCACATGCCATGCTATGTTCTTTTAAAAGTAAGACTCACCTACATCTTTTGAAGATCATCATGCTCAATGATGGCATGCAACTCCAACTGTTCAAAATTAACCAATTTAACTTAAGGGGTGGTAAATACAACTCTGGTAATCCCTAGGTTGGCGTCTGCAAGTAAACTATGCAAGTACTACCAATTGTCATTTTTACCGGTATTAACTGAAAGGCTCGACACCTATCCACACGACTTTCTGGTCTTTCATCAAGGACACTCAGGCCAACTTAATTAATTTCATCTACACCACCTATCAAGACTTACCACCGTATTTACTCCAAAACCATTTCATAAAAACTCATTTCCCAATATTCTTTTCTCAATGCAAGGTTTTCAAATCAACGTTCAAAGCTCAACATAATCAAATGAATTGGTATGCCCATGAAATGAGTAAATGCAATACAACATTTCTTCCATTCTCAATATTTCTGCACAATAATTCCATTGTGAACAAATCTCCCATTTCTCTTTTCAAAATAATAATATCACAAGATGAATATAAACTTTGATTTCCAATTCCCCCGAGGAAAAACACATTTCCCACATTTCGAGCATTCTCTACAATTTAACCATTTCAAGACTAAAACAACATTTTGAATAACAATTTCCAAAATGAACAACAATTCTCATATTTTACAAACTTCATCATTTATATATATATAAATAAACAATTTTCAAAACATCCATTTATTTTGACCCCCAAAATAAATATGTCAACATTATCCAAGGATTTTCAACATCTTTCAAAACCCCTATTTCTAGGTTTTCTCACCAAAACCACTCATTTCCAAAATATTTAGAAGGATCTCACCAAAATCATCTTTCTACAATTAATATAATTCAAAGCCCACAATTTTCATTTTAAACGGAAAAGAAAGTAAACCCACTTTCAAAATTACTCTTCTTCTTGAATCAACAATCAATTTTCAAAACTAAACAAAGGATGATTTCAAAAATCATCTAGATCTTGCAAAAACATATATATATATATATATATAACTCAAAAGAAATCCATACCTCAAGTTTGAAGAAGAATAGAGTTGAAACCCCAAAATCAACGACGCCTAAACTCGATCTCCACCGCACACAACGTAGCCCTTGCCTAGATAACCAACTTTGATGAAGAACTTGGATCTAAATCCTAATGGATTTCGAGGAATCAAAGATCTTGTGAGGTTTTTGGTAGGAAATGTAGAGAGAAGGAAGAGAAAATGTTTTTAGAGAGAGAGAGGTATACAAAAGTGATACAACTTCAGTCCCAAGAGAGAGAAAAAAGAAAGAAAATTCGGATCTTACCTGCTCCCGCATGTGCAGAGCCTACTCCCGTACGTGTGGCCTTCATCTCCGTACGTGCAGCCCTCCTCTTCCACACCTCATTCTCACACCTGCCTTTTTAGCAGTGTGCTTCACCCCCTCCCCCGTTTCCTGCACATGCGGCCTCACCTCCCGCATGTGTGGCCCAAGGCCCCACACCTGCAGTCCTGGTCCTCAACCCGGAACTCTCTCAGTTCAACTCCCGACACTCCAGACCGACTGAGCGGACAAGCAACATCGAATGTGTTTTGCATTTTTGTTTTGGAGGCGCTTCCCTTCAACCGTGCCAAGGCGCTGCTCCCTGGACCCCCGCGAGCTGACCGGGTAGCTTGACCCCCGACATACTCAGCGAAGTGGCAAAACTGGGATCGCTACAGTTTACATCATCAAACATTTCAAAATCTGATAGTGTGGTACACGTAAGCCCAACTGTTAAACAACTGGCCATGCGTGGCATGTAAGTCCAACTTTTCAAATATATTTCAAGCATATCATTTTCATCTTGCCATTGAACTACGCTGGTTTGATTCCTTGCAAAGGGATTCATTAGCAACCCTTGGGTTTAACCACTTGCATTTTTATTTTGTTTGTTTGCCCAAGTCTTGCGGCCTTGTCGAAAAAGGTCATCTTCGGGCTTTGACATTCACTTACGTCATGAAATCATGTACCGAGTTCTGTCAAAGATGGACAACTGTAGACATCCTATTTTAAACTAACCCTAAGACTTGGGTTCTGTTTTCTGAACACCCAATGATGAAAACTGTGATATGCTAATCTTATGAGTTCCTCAGTAGGAGACCCGATAATTAAGCCTTAAATCCTAACCAAGTAACTGTTTTGGCCAAAAAGCTTTTCAACCAATTGAAAATCTTTTTCAACGTACGTTTGCTTGCACAATTCCAGAAATTTCCATCATGTCCGAAGGCTCGCCTTTTCAAAACTCAAAGTGTTGTCTTCTTTCAAAAAGACCAAGCAAAGGATATAGTAGGAATGAATGGAAGGGGTGGAATCCCCTACTCTTGCTTCTCTTTTCAAAACATGCTAGCTTTACCTTATTAATCCAACAATGTATTTGCCATTTGGCCAGACAACAATTCCTAGCTGGATGGAAATATTGTCGGCCTGATACATAACGGTACAACCTGCTGAATTGTCTAGGAGTAGGGCATTTTCAAAAATTACAGTCTTTTCTATGAAGTTTCCACAAATATCTTAGATATATACATCCAAAACTCTATAAATAGAGGATGAAACCTCATTTCAATAGGTTACAAAATTTGCCCAAGGCTTAGAGAGAGATTTGAGAGCTTCTTTGCCATATTCCATCTTCAACCTTCACTTTCCAAACTTCAGTCATCAAAACTCCATTGAAGCTTCACTCTAAGATTCTTGATGAGGATCTTAAACACTCTAAGCTACATCTGAAGGACCTTAGGGTGCCAAGAGAGAGTTTGGGAACCAAGAACTTCATTCTCTTTAAGAGGTGAAATTTTTGAACTTTTTACCACTTTATCTCTCTTGTTCTTCATTTCTAAGCTCTATTTTTCATTGTTTGCATGTTGTAATCATGTAATAAGTCCTCACGGATGTGGATGGAGGTAGAAAGTAGCCACCCATCCATTGAGTTGATAGTTTTCATCACTTTTCTATAGCTTTGCTCTCTTTTCTTGCTTTGTAGAGATATACACCAATAGTTGTTGTATATTTTGGAACATTGTGGATGTGGATGGAGGTAGAAAGTAGCTACCCACGCACAAGTTTGATTATGTAGAGTTAATTTTTTATTTTTTATTTTTCATACTTTCTCATCACGTAACTCATCATTCTGCCATATTGGTCTATATATTTCAATCCATACTCAATCTAAATCCGTAGAGGTGGTTTTTTCATGGGGCTAGATGGATGATCTTTGAGATTTGATGTTGAGAAAGTTGTTCTTTTTCATAGTCATTGATTTTTCTTGGAAGTAAAGTAAGAGGTTTTGGGTTAAAGATGTCAAAAACTCTCTTCTCAATCATTTGTGGGCATGGAAATGGGTGGAAACATTCTTGTTCCATGAATAGGAGAGAAGTATTCAATAGCCTTTGATGAATCCCTTGTTTTAGAACCAAAACTTCCACTAAAAAATGGTGGGCATTAACCTACTCTCTACAATTAATAGCATGAATTTGGATATTAACCTACCTTATTCAAAAAGAGATGATTGTAGGTTCCTATCTATTTCTTAGGCTTGAATTTCTGCTTGTTTAATTTATTTAATTTGTTAAATTGTTGCAAAATATTTGTTGTACATAGCCATTTGTGTAATTATTAAGGGTTGAGGCCTATCTACCTCCTCATTAAGTGTTCTCTGCAAGAGGGAGATGTAAAAGGGATGAACACCCCTTAGAAGATGTACATTGTTTCTGTTCTGGACCTTCTACACCAAATGGAGTTGTCTTCAGAGGATATGTTCGGCTAGACATCTTTTTAGTTGGTTGGATGAATTTGTGTACGCTCATATGATTTTCACAGAGCAAAACATGATAGTTTTTGTGGAGTGTTCTCCTCGGCATTTTGGAGCTGTTGTGTAAAGTTCATTGTTTATTTTAGTAATGATTTGTTAGATTCGTCATTAATTTGGCTGAATCAATTCATTCTTGTAATAACTTCCAACCCTATATCTTTTCTTTTCTTATTCATTCATTTGTTGTAATAATCTTTCCCTCCCGTCATTCTCCCTTTTTCATTTAAATTATTGTAATAACTTCCAACCCCACGTCTTTCTATCCCTTTTATTTACATGTTTTCTGTATGTAGCATCATGTTTTATTTATCATATTCATGATTTGCATTCATTCTTCACACATCCAAGTTCTGCCCATTTACATTTGTGGGATTTATTATTTCTAACATGATTTTGTGCACTACCTCATTCCTTGAGATAATACACATGGCATTTGTTAGTAGTCCAACCTCTAGGTGCATTTTGTGTATGTATTGTATTAGCTATTTGTATGTAGGATCATGCATACATTTCTAACACATTCTTTTTAGCTTACCATGGAGTACTAGGTGAGTTTTTTTTTTTTTTTAGCATACTGTATGTCCATGTTATCTGTCATATCCATTGCTATGCCATGAGGCTAGATGCTTAGGTAAAATATTTGTGTGCATGTCAGTGGATAAAGGTTGTGTTATTGTAGACACCTCATTTTTTACCGACCTCAAGACTTAGACGTCATCGTTTGTGCACTCGATGATTATGCTTGTTTATGCTAGTTTTGAGCGCCCGAAGGTCTCGGCCGAGTGCCTTGTCTTTGAGCCTCTAAACCCTCTTTGTTTTGTGCTTGTTTTTGGAGCAAACCTTGGTGCCTCTTGCTTGGAATAGGGGAAGGGCCTTGTTGGCCACTTTTTCCCCTTGTCGGCCACTTGAAATGGTCGGTCGGCTAGGGGAGGTGGCCGACGGCCATTTTTCTCCTTTTTCAAATATTTATTTGCCAGCTGTGCTAGCTATTGTCCACTGATGCCATCTCCATACATGTATATGGAGGGATGAATGCAAGCTTTTGGCTTGTATTTCTATATAAAGGGAGGTCTCTCCCCCACTTGAGGGGTTAGAAAATTTTGTGAGCAAAATTTCCACACACACTCTCTCTCTCTCTCTCACCCTATTTTGTGCTTGAAAGTGACAATTCTCTACACTTTTGCATAGAGATCCTTGACCAAACAACTTCATCTTGGAGTTGATGTTCTTGGAGGCCTTGTTGGAGCTTCTAAGGTTGGTTGTAGCTTAGAATTTTGGTTGTTTGTTGCTGTGCTTCAAAGATATAAATCTTACCTCTTTTAGGCTTTGTTTTAGTTGCTTGTTTTGCCATCTTTTTACACCATTTTTGGCTTGGTTTTTAACTACAAAAAAGTTTTATTTTTGGGCCTTAACATGTTGGTTTGAAGTCATTTTGTGCTAAGGGGTTGTCCACCCTTCTTATTGTTTGTTTGGGTAAGTGTTGTGCCATTTTTCAAAGCTTTTAAAACAACTCTTTTTTGGCCTTTTAACCACTGAATTCTAGGGAAATTTCAATGGTGAAAACTTGGTTTTGAGGTCCAAAATAGGAGGGGGTGGCCTCCCCTCCTTGTGTCTTGTTTGCAAGTGTAGATGGCCTAACACGTGTGCATGTTTTTCTACCTTTTTGTGACTTGATCTCAGCATGTTTTAGGCTTTGTTTTCGCTTGTTTCAACTCTATTTTGAATTGGTTGGTGCACTTGAAGCTTGCTCTTTGTACTTGTAGTGCAATTATGCTTACTAGTCTAGCATGCCTAATGAGTTGGCCCATTATTTTAGCTTGTGTTAGCTTGACTCCAGCACATTTTTGCTAATGTTTTGACATGCTTTAACTCTATTTTTAGTGGTCTTGGTCATATGAGCCTTGTCTTGCATGGTTGTAGTGCAAATGCCTTCACTAGCTTAGTGTTTTAAGGCCTCTAACATGTTTTGCTTGAGATGATTGCATGTTGTAGCATCATTTAGCATGTGATTTTAGTGCATGCAGCTCTATCACACTCTCACTTGTTTCACTCTTTCATTACTTTTGAGAGTTGTGCCTTGAGCCTTGTTTGCGAATTAACATGTGAGCATGTTTTTCTTGCCTTTTGTACTTCCATCTCAGCATGTTTTAGCCACTATTTTGGCATGTTTTAACTCTTTTTTGAGCTGGTTTGGTCAGCTGGCCTTGGTATGGCATGCCTCTAGTGCAGTGCTCTTCACTAGTTTGTTGTTTTGAGGCTTTAAACATGTTGTGCATGAGTTGCTTGCATGTTATTGTATCATTTTTCATGCCATTTCAGCACTAAAAAGTTTGCAACCTCCCTTAATTCTTCACTTTTTCATTTGCTTTGAGGGTTGGTTAGCCTTAGGGTTGTGTTTAAGCTTGAGATTGAGACTTGTGCTTAATGGTTTTAATCCTCTTTTTGAGGGTTTCTACTAAGCAATGGCATGATCTCTCTCATGTCTTAAATCATCCTTTGATTGACCCCTCTCTCATTAGAGGACAATCACCTTGGACTTAATCGGTTAAAAGACTAATCGGTAATCTAAAATGAGTAAACAAAATGAACCAAGTAAAACTAGAGCAAGATAAGCATGTTGTGTTGCATCGCATGTGTTTGGATCAGACGTTAATCCAAACACAAGAAATGTGGGACGTTTCATACTCAAAGTGATGAAACGTGTCATGTTTCTTGGTTGCCGTCACCCTTGACCATGTATGATAGGGTGGTGGTCCTTTGAGTCTTATTTGTGCATTCGTTAAGCTTGTACAAGCTTGACTCTTTGGCCATCATGCATTGAAAATGCTTGATTGGTGGCTTGAGAGCCAAGTGCCATACTCCTGTGAGCTTGAGAAATGATAAGGAGAGTGGCAGTATACACATTCCTTGAAAAATGCATTGATTTGCCTCTGTTGCCCTCTGTTGTAGCAAAAACAGAAGTCTGGAAAAAGGAGTGGCCGATCGGCCACTTGAGGTAGCTGACCGACCACTTATACTAGCCGACCGGCTAGTTAAGGTGGCCGGCAGCCACTTTTTGTGGCCGACCGGCCACCAGTCCATTTTTGTGCAAAAGTGTTCCTGTTTTGGATCAGAAGCAGTCTGGAAGTTGGTGCAATTTTCAGAGACCAAGGCAAATGCAAATAGAGGTAGCCGATGGCAAGGCAATGGATTTTCGGGAGGACGCAACCGAGCATGCATATCTCCCTCGCCCGCGAGGCCACTTTATTGTTTTATTAGCTAGTTGTAACTAATTAATTCAAGTGTCGTAATTAATAAGTTCAATTTGATTTGTAATATTTTAGCTAGCTTAGAATACTCAGTTAATTTATTTCAACTGTTGTAATTAATTAGCTAGAATAGTTAATTAGTTGGTTTGTAATAATTAGCTTAGCTTAGTGTAGCTTAGCTTATTCATTCGGACCCTCCTTCACGAGGGCATAATGTTATAATAAGTGTGTGTGCGTGTGTGCATGTCTTCCAAATCCACGTCTTTCTCCGTTTTATTTATCCACTTTCGATGGTTAGATTAGGGATCATATTTCAATTAGCGTACCTTATGCTTGCCTGTTTGCATCATTCATTTGTCTTGCAGGCACCGAGGCTCGGCGCATCATTCAAACTGCATTGTATTTCAATACTTATTTGAATACGTATTTCAAAGCATGTTATCAAATTGTTGTATTCATATGCCATCTTAGTAGCCAAGCCTATTTAGTTGCATTATTGCATGTGTTGCATTAGGCTTCTTAACATAGTTAGGAATCATGCATCTCTCTAACTTTTTCTTTCTATTTTGGCTTGGAGTACACTTTAAGTTTTACGCTTTAGCATACTTGCATGAGTGTGAGTGGTGCCATGATAGCATGCTTGCATAAGGCTATTTGCTTAAGTGACTAACTGCTTGAATGCCTGTGGATGAAGGCTTTATTACTTGAATTGGAATAATTCGACGAGTATGAGTTTTAAGCCCACTTTGCGAAGTGGAAAAATCATGTTTTAAGCCCACTTGAGGTGGCAAATCCGCATTTTTAAGCCCACTTGAGGGTGGCAACTTCAAACCATTTTCGAAAACAAACATGAGTTGTTTTGTTCCAATTCTTGCGATCTTAGTCTATACTTGCTGGTGTGTGCATCACATAGTAAAGTTAGCTAATAACCAGAATAAGAACACATGTATTTATAAAAACAACATATCATGCTTAGTAGAGGCCGATTTTTTGATCGTGCGAGCGGGGGTGCTCATTTCAGGACCTTCCCCTCTCATACCCAAGTTCCCGAGCCGAGGCAATTTTGGTGATAACGAACACGTGGCTTTTGGCACGAGTCAGGGTTTCCAAAATTTCCAAAAAATAAAATATTTAGGTGGCAACTCTGTAATGGGGCAAAGCAGTCCAGTTTTGGCATTATTTGATTCAAAATCGATTTTCCCAAATGATTTGCCGGATTGGACTCTTTGATATTTATCAGTCTTACATTGCACTTTGTAAGATTAGATTCAGAACCGTGACAGGAGTCCGAACTGTAGGACCAATTCGAGCTCTCCGAAAGGGGGTGCGAAGAAAGTCGAGCTACAGTTACTTGTGTTGTAATGCAATTGACTCTTATATTTCTGAGCTTCTTTTTATTTAGAGTTGTACAAAAAGATTTTCCAAACTGAATGGAATCACGACATAACAAAACCCAATGACACAATCTATATTTATTTCTCAAATAGTAATGTTACCATTATTAAAACCGAAACATGGATATATGGAGACTATAAAAATCACATCATGACTTAGTAGAGGCCGATCTTTTGATCAGGTGAGTAAGGGTACTCAATTTATGACATTCCCTCTTCATACCTAAGTTCTCGAGCCGAGACACTTCGGTTATAATGGATAGTGGCCTTTGGCACGAGTCACAGGTTTCCAAGTTTTCCCAAAAGTTTAGGTGATGACTCTAACATCTAGAGAAGTAGTCCATTTTTGGGCAAAGATTTTGCAATAAAATGGATTTTTTCTACAAAATGTCGAATGTGGATTATCATTTATGTTTCACACTGCACTTGTGAAACTACATCAAGAGACTGGGAGTCCAAACTACTAGGTGCACTTAGTAACCCTGAAAGGCATCCCAGACACATTGGCCACCGACTCCATATAAGAGGAAAGCGATGAAAAAGAAAAAGAAGAACTTGCTACTGGCACCAAGTCCCCCACTCTCAATGATGAAGTCCTGGATCATATAGGGGATAATGAAGAGGTTGCTAAGAGCACTTCCTCTGCCACTAAAGAGGACGACAAGACGGTGGCTGACAGAAGCGTCGAAAAGACTGTGAACGAGATTGATGAGGAGATAACAACCGACTCTAAGGTTGACAAGACTACTTTGCTAACCGCTAAGGCCGACCCAGCGCCAACCACCGAAGTTGGTTAGTTTGAAACTTCTGCTATTGCCAATCTTGAAGCCAGCACTTAAGATATTTTCTTTTTGTCTTTACTTTTAGTCAATATTATCTTTGTTTGAACAAGGCCGATGTGCCTTCATATGTAATCACAACTCCTTAGTGCAAATGCAATCTCTATTTTTTGCAAAATGTTGAATGTCTTCTTTACTTCTGTTAATGAATGCCTTCCTTTACTTCCATGTCTTCAATACTTAATTCTCAAAAAAAAATTTAAGTGTAACATCTTGGATTCAAATCTCATCTCAAACAACACAACTACCTTGGATTACATCATCTCAGGTATAACTGTTATCTCAAATAACTTCAACAAAATTTGTTTGAAAATTTCACCAAGTATCACTTTTAAATCACTGACTCAGTCTCCATTAACTTATCCCTGTTGTCTGCCCCCTAATGTGAATGTAAGTACAACTTACCTTCACATTAATGGGCCAACATCTCATTCTTGCTTAAATCCTGCAGACCTAGACATCTATGATCGATGTCATCATGTTTAGCTCATCTAAACAAAACATTGAAGGCTTAACCTTAGTGTTCATATTTTACGGTACTAACTACCTCGG
Source organism: Camellia sinensis (assembly GCF_055761805.1). Lineage (NCBI taxonomy): Eukaryota > Viridiplantae > Streptophyta > Magnoliopsida > Ericales > Theaceae > Camellia > Camellia sinensis. Next base: position 113,329,174 of record NC_138969.1, on the reverse strand, counting down.
CTTTTGGTTACAAATTAACCAGGTCGGCAAATAGACATTACTGCCCCATGGCAGAGTCGTAGTTAATTTTGTCTTGTTTCTCATTGAAACACCCCTTTAACTTAGTTCTACTCTACCCTCTTAGTAAGTCTAAGTTAAACGTCCAGCTTCCCGTTCAAGCATCACATTGGCCTAAATCGATCCTAACTTTCTACCAAAATTACAAAATAAAATCATACAAGAATCAAATCAAAATAAGATTTTATTAATCAAAACTTCAAGTAACAACTTCTAAGTTACATGAAAAAAAAACTAACGAAAGAAAAATTTCAAATTGCTAGTGTTCCATGGTCTTGGCAATTGCTTGCCATCACAATCTTTTGGCCGATATGCTCCTTCACCAACAACCAAGATGATCTTGTACTGTCCTTACCTGTTTGGGCCAAGTTTTCCCTCCCTAGGATCTTTCTTATTGCCAACAACTTTCTCAAGATAAGGTCACCCACCTTGAATTCTATTGGATTGAATTTTTTGTTGTATTCTCTAGCAAGTCCTTGCTAGTGTGCCTCCAACTGAAGTGTTGCTATGTCCTTTGTTTCTTCAATCAGATCAAGATCTCAGGCTAGAAATATTTCATTTTGCTCATTCTCTACTGCTTGTGTCCCTAGTCCTGGAATGCCAATCTCCAAAGGTATTACTACATCTATTCCATAAACCATGGTGAAAGGAGTCTCTCCTGTTGATTTACTTAGTGTAGTGTGGTATTGCCATGGTACGTTAGCCAACTATTCTACTCACTTACCTTTAGTTGTTTCTTATCTCTTTTTGATTCCGTCCAGAATAGTCTTGTTCGATGCGTTGGCTTGGCCATTTCTTTGAGGAAAGCTAGGCATTGAATAATAATTATTGATCTTATACTTAGCACATAAAGTTTTGATCTGCTTGATGTCGAACTGCGTGCCATTATCAGCTACTATGGCTATCAGTATCCCAAACCCAGTGACGATATTCTTCTAGATGAAGTTCTTGACGTCCACATCTCGGCTCTTGGCTAAAGGCTGCCTCTATAAATTTGGTAAAGTAGTTAGTGGCAACTAAGTGAAACTTTCTCTAGCCAATCACTTGAAGCAATTGCCCAACTAGATCCATGCCCTATTGGGAAAAAGGCTAAGGACTAGATACTGGGTTCAAGTCTTCAGCAGGTTGTGTATCAAATGCGTAAACCTTTGACACTTTTTGCATATAAGGCCACTAGTATCCTTAAGATTGCTCTACGGGCTAGGGACCTGCCCCTAGTTGTAGCTTGCTTTTCGTGCTCCTCAGAGGGGTTTAGTCTCCTCTGATATGATAGCCCTATAGTTCGGACTCCCATGGTTCTGAATTTGGCTTCACAAGTGCAATGTGAAACAGATAAAACACGAACAAGTCCAAATCCAGCAGTTTTTAAAAAAATTCATTTAATCATTAAAGATGCTAGAAATAGACTGCATTGCCAGATTTTAGAGTCGCCACCTAAATATTTTTGAAAAATTTAGGAAACCTATGACTCGTGCAAAATGCCACTTGTCCGTCATAACCAAAGTGTCTCAGCTCGGGAACTTACATTTTAAGCAAAACAACCTTCATCCACCGGCATTCAAGAGTTGTATCAACTAGGCACTTAGCCTCATGGTAAACATGCCTGATATGGCAACACTAACATACATGCGATATGTTAAAGCAAAAAATGCTCACCTAGTACTCAACCGAGGCAAGCCAAAAGAAATAAAACCATTAGAAAAATGCATGCCCTAGCATGCAAGGTGACTAATGGAATACATACAAAATGCAACTACGAGATTCGGTTTATTAGCATGGCATGTGAGTCAATTTGAGGCATGCGATAAAGCACATATTCGAGTAAGGAGTTTGAAATTGACATTGATTAGTATGATGAGCTGAACCCTTTTGCAGGCAAAATGGATGGATGTGAGTCATTGAAAATGCTAAGGAAAATATGATGCTATACAACCACGGTAAGCGGATAAATAAAAGGGAGAAACAAATGGGGGTTGGAAGAGATACAAAAATTATTACATGTCTGTCCTCGTGCAAGAGGGTCCGAATGTCCAAGTTTCTGAATTAACTACTTATTACAAATTTGAATGAATAACTACTTAATCTATTACAATAATAATATTACAACAATCTATTTAAAATAAACCAATAATCTCGTGCGCGCCAATGATAATGTTCCTTAAAAACTGCTATGTTTGCCTTCCTGGGAAACTGCCTTGCATTCACCCTTAGCCACTGCTCTATATTTCTTAAAAATACCATGTGTACCACACATTGGAGGCCGGTTGGCCCATAATGAGGCCCGGCCGTGCCCCAAACAAATCCGGCCTTGCCCTAATTTTTGGCAAAAAACTGTTTTGTGTACTAAGGTGAAAACAGTTCAGACAGAGTGCTTTTAAGCAATGTTTGTCCTTTCTGCCCCTTCTCTATTATGGAGATATTCAAGTCAGGAGCGGGTTCGGTTCCCAAACCATTAGTGGTCGCAAATTGATTGCATGATGATTTCAAAAGTTTAATGAATACAATGAAAGACAAACAATACCTCCTTCCTATCATGAAATTCAAGAAGAGAGGTAGACAGGCCTCAAGAATTATGAAACATCATAAATTAGTATGAAATGACTCTAGAAGCGATGGATTCGGTATAACGTCCGGCCGAATCCAACCAATTTTATTAGTTCCCTTTATGCCGGTTTCAATCCAATTTTAAACCCATTTTATTAGCCTTTTTCAACTTGCCTTTCCATTTCTTATCTTTTATTTCATTTTTTCCAAAAGTGATGCTTACGTCCACTAAGTCCAAAAGCAATGAATATGAACAAGCATCGACTTAACCCAAGAAATGAACCTTTCAAGCCCTTTTCTTCGGGGGGAAATTGCAAAGAAGGAGTCAAACTCAATTATAAGCGATAAAGGATTCAGAGTCAAACCCGAGAGAGAGCGATAATGACTCTAAATCTAAACCCAATAATAAGCTATAACGAAACCTTCCTTTGTGATTTCCAAGGATCTAACTAGAAAGTTAGTCCCTTAGAAGTAAATACACTAGTGATAAAAAGGAATGAAAAACAAGAGGTTGTGTTTAGCATAAGAGAGATGTAATGCCTTGGTAATGAGCCTCCGAAGAGATTAAACTATTAAGTATGGAAAGTCTCTTTCTTATGCTTGAACAACAACATTTTGTTAAAAACAACTCTTTAATCAAAAAACAAAGAATGGAGGGAGCTTTCAAAGATGATTATGCAAAGTTGATTATTACAAAAGTGTGACTATTTAATTGAAAACTAAGTACAATCAACTCAAATGGATTGGTGTCTAAGGCCTAAACAACCAAATCCATAAGGACTTATAACACTACAAACATGATATTCAAAACATAAATTAAAAAAACTATTAAACAACCCATAAATACCAAGAAAAATAGTGGCAAAAGCAAGAGAAAGCAAGTAAAAAGAGTAGAGAAAAAGTTATGGAACAAAGCTTAAGGAGGGTTGGCTAACCCCTCCACTTTTCGCAATTTTAAATCACATATTTCAGCCCCAAAATAGTCCAAAAATAGTGTATAAAGCAAGGAAAAGAGTGAGGGAGAAGTAAGGAAGAAGATGCAAAGTTGTACCTCTTGAAAACAGAGATAACTTCTTAGCTAACAAACTTGATTCAAAACACCCTCAAGTTTTTGAAATATGGTTTGAATCTCTAGCAAAAAGCTTCAAGAACAAGCTCTAATGGTGTATTTGTTGTGTATGTATAGCCAAAGAATGTTTGAAGATGAAGAAAGGTGTTGAAGATGAATGGGGTCTCTTTAGCTCTTCAAAGCTTTTGGAAAATTTGCTAACCTTTAATTTTGAAGGCAAAGGGTCTATTTATAGAATTTGAGATGTTTTGGTCAAAAATATCTTCAAAAAACAACAGCTAGCGAATTCTCATCAACTGTCTTGTTTATCGCTAATGAGACCTGACCGAGGCACAAAACACACGGCTGGGCCCAAAAATGAAAGGTCGGGTCTAAAATGGTACTATAGACTATTTTTCATTGAAACCCGGCTGGGTCTAAACAAGCCACGACCGGATCTAAACAAACTCAGCCGGGTCCAAAAAAACTGCTTTCAAACCCGAATTCAAACGGACATATCTCCCTCATCCGGACTCGGTTTTAGGTGATTCTTGAGTCTAAATTGAAACCCTAGAAATCTACTTTCCAATAGTGGTGGCTCACATCTAAAATATAAGTTTAAAAAGAGATATGCCTAATTTAGTGAAGGCTGTTCTTTTCTTTCTAAACAATTTGATGCCTTTTCCTAAACTAGTTTTCTTGCATCCCCTCCTATTTCCTTCTACTCCAAACCTATAAATAAGATGTTTAATGATTTTTCAAAGACTTCACCTCCCTTTCATTTATTTGCACTTTGTCCTTACAAGTTTTACTAAAAAGTGCAATATTTTAATCGAAATGTGAGCCTCGAAACATCATAGAAACATTTGAAAAAAAAAATTTGAAAAGAGGATTTCAAGGTCTAAAATAGTTTAGCCAAAATGGGGTGTATGGTTTGGGATTAGAGGTTGAATCCAAATTTCTTCGCTGAGAATTTAAAAGATTGTATAGTGTAACTTTCATCATCGGGTATTTGGAATAAAGAGCCCATGTCTTAAAAATGGGGTGTCTACACTAGTATGGCTTCAACATACTCCATCGTGTATCTCGTATAAGAAGTCTTCAACACAATAAGGATGTACACATACGCAGTAATGGTCCAATGAAAGACCTTCGTAGAGGTGGCCTTCAGCCGACAAGCAGAATCTTGCCGACTTAAGTCTTACCATGTGCGCCTCTTTCTTATCCTTTGGTAACTTTCCATCTCTAATGAATTTCACAATTGGGTTCATTCAACTTGAACCGAGTTCAACACAATATTCTACAAATCATGGGCTCAACACTTAGACCCAACAAATAGTCTACCAGATTTTGGGAGACTTTGTCTTTATAGCCGAAGCCAGGCTGGCTAATGCATCTACATGACTATTATCTTCTTAGCAAACCTACTGAAGACAACAACTTTTGATCTATCCTAACAATTGGATGACCTTTTTTTACATAGGCTGCATTCTCTCATCTCGGGCGGCAAACTCGCCGCTTGACTAATGATGTGTTAGGAGTCATAGCAGACCACCACGTCATCGACTTTGACTATTGCTGCCAACTTCAATCCTGCGATCAACGCCTCGTATTCTACCTTGTTGTTTGAGTCCTTAAATCCTAACTTGATTTAAGAGCCAAAAGGAATTGCCAAGATAAATGTTACAAGGCTTCGACTTTTCAAACTCTTTCTTTTGGGTTCCCACCTCTTCAGCAAGCTTTGGGGGTTGAATTCTGATTTGTGTGTCTTTCGGTCCTACTATTCTCCCAAGTCCGAAGTTCACAAGTTTACGCCTTAGGATAGAATTCAGTGTAAACTTAGCAGCAAAGTCAGCCAAGTCCTGACCTTTGATTGCTATCATTGGTCGGTATTCCATGTCATACTTACCTAGAATGATAGCCCATTATGCAATCCTTCCTGACAAGTCTCTATGCTGCAGTAAAGACTTCAATGGGTGCTCAGTGAGCACTATGATTGGATGAGCCTCGAAGTATTGCTTCAAGTGACAAGTCTCTATCCGTATAAGGGTTTTGTTAGTTGCTTTAGCTTGTCCATTCCCTTGAGGGTAATAAGAAATGGACTTATGATGTTTGATCTAATATGTTTCCGGCAACCTCTCAACATGTCGGTTCACAAAAGGAGTTCCATTATGAGATATTATCACCTTAGGTATGCCAAACCGACAAATGATGTTTTTCTCAAATGAAGTTGGCTTCTCCTGCCCCATTTTCTTTTCTCATGGGTATGGCCTCTACCCACTTAGTGCTAACTTTAGTGGCTACAAGTATCCATCGGCAACCCTTGGACTTTTGAGCAATTGATCTAATCAAATCGAGCGCCCAAGTATGGAATACATATGATGTCTTAATCTTGTGCAATTTGACAACTAGTGCATGTATTAGGTTTCCAAACTTTTGGCAGGACTGACATTTCTTCACATAAGTTTTAGAATCTTCTTCCATCGTCGACCAATAATAACTGAGGCAGATGAGATGTTCATACAATTGTTTCCCTCCTTGATGTTCCACTTTGTGAGCTTCTCGCAACACTTCTCTTGCTTCATCTTTAGAAAAACAAACTAGGGGTGTGTGGAATGCCTTTTCGGGGTTACCGATCAAGTTCTACAGTTCGGACTCCCAAGCTCGTGATCTAGTTTTCACAACTGCAATGTGAAACATGATTGATAGTCGAGATCTTTTGTACAGAAAATCTATTTTATTGCAAAAACATTTGCCAGAAAATATACTACATCACTAGATCTCAAAGTCGCCATCTAATCTTTTGGAAAAACAAAGAAACCCGTGACTCGGGCCAAAGACCACTGTCTATCATAACCAAAGTGTCTCGGCTCGAGAACTTAGGTATGAAAGGAAAAGCACATAAATTGAGCACCCCACTCACCCGATCAAAAAATCAGCTTCTACTAAGTCATGATGTGAATTTTATAGTAGCCATATATTCATATTATGGTTTTAATAATGCTAATATTACTATTGGAGGCATGCAGATATAGATTGTGTCGTTTGTTCTGGTTATGCTTTGATGCCATGCATTTTCTGAAAAGCCTTTTGTACAATTTGGCACAAAAACAAAAAAAGAAAAAAAAGCAGCATAAGACTTAACAACATCCCAACACAAGCAGCACAACCTCTATCCACTGGCATTCGCACACATATTCCATTTAAGCATGTAGCTACACAGTATGATTCCGGGTATAATAAATAACATGTACATGCAAGATGCTAAAGTTAAAAATACTCACCTAGTACTCCTTGATGGCAAGAAAAAAAATAATGTATATATACACATGCATGATCTTATATACAGATAACTAATGCAAGACACCCACAATAAGCAACTAAGGATTCACTTACTACCACATGGCATGTGTATAATTCAAGACATAAAATAGCGCATGGAACCATCTTTGAATTGATAACATCCACAAATGCTAATGAACCAAATCCATATGCTTGAAAAATGGATGCACAACATGGATATGATAAATAAAATGTGATGCTTTACAACATACATGGAAAGTACACAAATAAAAGAGAAAGAAAGACGTGGGGTTGAGAGTTATTACAACAACTTGAATGAATAAGAAAGAGAGGTGGGAGGAAGGGATTATGATAGCAAATGAATGAATAAGACATGGGGTTGGAAGAATTATTACAACAAATGAATTGATCCAACCAAATTACTATTGAATCTAACAAATCACACTAAAATAAATAAGGAATTATACACAGCAACTCCAAAATACCTAGGAAAACATTCCCTAGAAGCTGCACTATTTTGATTTGAAGAATTCATCTAGCCGGCCACAAATATAACCGGTCGACTTAAATGATGTTCGGCCATACATATCCTCTGGGGAAAACTCCTTCTGGTGCAAAAAGGTCCATAATAGAAACAAAGTAGATTTTCCAAGGGGTGCTCATCCTTTCTATCTCCCCGTCTTGTAGAGAACACTTAATGAAGAGGTAGATAGGATCCAACCCTTAGCAATCAAACAAATAACTATGTACAATGGATATTCTAAAACAGTTTATCAAATTAAATGAATTAAACAAATAGAAATTCAAGGCCAAGAAATTGATAGGAACCTACAATCATTTCTTTGTTAATAAGGGTAGGTTAGTACCCAGATTGAGGCTATCAATCAGAGAGAGTAGGTTAATGTCCATTATTTCTTAGTGGAAGCTTTTCCTTTAAAGCAAGAAATTCATCAAAGGCTATTGAAGAATCATCTTCTATTCATGGTACAAGGGTGTTTCCACCCCTTTCTATGTTCACAACTAATAGAGGAGAGTTTTCAACGTCTTTGACCTAAAGCTTCTTTCTTTACTTCCAAGAAAAATCAAACACTATGAAATACAATGACTTTCTCAACATCAAATCTCAAAGATCGATCATCCTTATGGCCCAATGAAACAACCCCCTCTACTCATTTAGATTGACCATGGATTGAAGTGTATGGACTATGTCACGACCCAAACCTGCCCCTATAGGTTTAGTGTCATAACCGGCTAGTAATCTTGGGATTACCAAAGGCCTCTGAATGAATTAAACAAAATATACGGGCTAGCGGAAGCAAATACAAACATATAATGTCCATAGAGCTATATAGACATACATGGGACAAAAAATTTAGAACTTTATATACATATATATCAGTGATGTCATATTTAGATTAGTCTTACACCACCAAAACCCACATAAATACAACTTACAAAAACTTGTTCAATTAATTAGAAGAAGACAAAAGTTTTGAGAAAAGAACATGATCACATCAAAACGGGAACCTCCTCGGGAGGCATAGTGGCTGGCCGACACAAAAGAATCCAGGTAGCAGCTTAGGCTTAATCACGAGCCTGATCACCTACATACATAAATAATACAATGAGCTGGAGCTCAATGAACAATAGCAGGGTAAAGGTTTTAATGAATGATATCCATAACAAATTCAGAATTCAGAATTTAGATCAGAAACAAATTCATATTCGTGTTCAAAGTTCACATATTCCATAAGATCATACGTGGTATATCCATTAGCGTTAACAAATCCGATGACTCATAAAGGGACGGCCATAAAGGCATTCTGTTGACTCATGTGCACAGAGATGTTTCCAATGACCCGTAAAGGGACGACCATAAAAGCATTCCGATGACCTATAAAGGGATGCATATCATATGATGTGAAGGATGCCACGAATACATTTCAAAAACTTTGACAATCATTCACTCATACAAAACATAGCATTTCAAAAAATTGATCATTTCATATCCTCAGAAAATAATTAGAGTTAAACATAACTTTATAGAGTTATTACTCACAGATGGCTGCAATAGCAGAACAGATAAAGTAGACGAACCAGATACTCTACAGCGCATGACCTATACAAACATACAACGGATATACATTGAAACACACATTCAGAAAACACTTAACTTGTTTCATTTTTTTTATTTATTTATTTTTATCTTGGTGTGTTTTTAATCCTTTTCCTCATTATTATGTCGTAATTAAGGTTCAGAAATGCCTAACATGCAATGAGGATGCCAAAATATGGGTTGTAACACTTAGTCAAATTTCTCAAAACAGGGCCTTCGCTCGAGCATAACTTTAGTCGCTCGAGCAGTTTGTAAAATTCTGTAAAACTTCTGGGAGCTCTCATTTTACGCTTGAGTGCAACTTCTGGTTACTCAAGCCAACGTTCAAAAATAGGTGCAGTCACTTGAGCGGAGGCTCATATCTGCAAAAGTGCTGGGAGCATGAATTTTATGCTCGAGCCAACTTTGAGTCGCTTGAGCAAAAGTGCAAAACAAAGAGTGGTCGCACAAGCACAGGTTCTGTCGCTCGAGCGATGATGTAGAATTCTGGAATTTCCAAATTGAGGTTCAAGATGCAAATCTCAAGTGTAAAGCTTAAAAACAAATCCTTTGGACCCCAAAACCTGAGAAAATATGCCTAAACTTGTAAAACATCAAGAATTAAGGATCATTTCGCAAAATCAAGGCCTAAAAATAAGCCAGTTGTTCAAAATTCAACTTGAAACTTCCAAAACATAACATGCATGAATTGTCATGAACTCTAACCTTCTAAAACATGATCAAATTATATAACATGGCATGAAACTTGATGAATTGCCAAAACCAAGGTGAAATAATGACATGCATAAGAGAATTTCTTGAAATCAACGTCAAAATGCTATGAAATATGCATGCATGCTTGTCTTGAGTTTTAATTCTTCAAATTTAGCTTAATTCATGTGATTCATCTCCCAATTCACTTGACTTCTAACACTAGCTAACTCAATTACATAACTAAGGGTTAAATTCCTACCTTAGCTTCTCAATTGTGCTCTGGATGGCTAATTGTTTGAATTTCCAAGCCAAAACCTCTAATTTCTTCTAATTTTCTACAATCCTTAAGCTTGAATTCAGTTCTTCCTTACTCTCTCTCTCTCTCTCTCTTCTCCCCCCCTCGCCCAACCACATTTTGTGTCAAGAAAATGAATGTAGGTGTAATGTTGAAAGTCTTAAGTCAAATAGGCCTTATTTAGGCTTAATTAGAGAAACATAATTAAGTCTAGGTTAAGCTAAGCAATAATAATTATTTTATTCTAATTATTCGGTTTCGAATCAAATTCCAATTAAACCTACCATAATGTTCTAAAATTTCAAGTAACACATAAACCAAGTCAATTTCGTGATCAGATGCCGATAAGGCCTTCCATTCGCATACCGAATCGGAAATACAGACAGATATCCCTACCATGAACAGATATAAAGGCAAATAATATATAACACATGTGATTAACATAGAATTTCATCTTAATCACGTGTTAAAGCAATCTTGATCAAGGATCATGGGCTAATCACAGATCGGGAATGTTACAAACCAACATGCTAGAATGATGAGATATCTGATGAGAAAGTGTGGAAAAATGAAAGAATTTACTGTACATAATCAAACTTGAGGATGAATGGCTAATATCTACCTCTAATCGCATCCACAAGGTTCCAATATACAACAACAATGGATTATAACTCTAGAAAGTAAGAAAAGAGAGAAAAGCTATCATAAAATAAGGAAAACTATCAATTCAAAGGATAGGTAGCTACTTTCTACCCCCAACCACATCCATGAGGACTTATTACAAGATTAGAACAAGTAAACAATGAAATTCAAAACTTAGAAATGAAAGAACAAGAGAGAGATGGGTACAAAGTTCAAAAGTTCACCACTTTAAAGAAGATAAGCTTCTTGGTTCTTAAACTCTTTCTTAGCACCCTCAAGGTCCTTTGGATGTAGCTTAGGATGTTTAAGATTCTTAGCAAGAGGCTTGGAGTAAAGCTCTAACTGTGTTTTGATGGTTGAAGTTGGTAAAGTGAATGTTGAAGATGAAGTAGGGAAGAATGGGTCTCCACTCTCTCTTTTAAGTGTTGGGTAATTCTTGTAACCTTATGAAATGAAGTTTTTGACATCTATTTATAAAGGTTTGGACATAGATATCGGAGATATTTATGAAAATCTCGTAGCTAATGCCAAAATTCTTGAAAATGCTCTATTCCTAGACAATTTAGTTGGCCCTACCATTATATATTCGACTGACTATGTTATCATCTGATCATGAATTGTTGTTTGGCCAGTTGGACCATACATCGTTGGATAAGTAAAGTAAAGTTAGCAGGATTTGAAAGGAGAAATAAGCACTTTAGAGGATTTGACCCCCTCTATTCATTCACACTATATCCTTCACTTCGTCTAGTTGAAAGAAGACAGCACCTTCAATTTTGAAAAGGTGAGCCTCAGGACATTGTAGAAATGTATGAAACTGTGCAATGAAACACATTTTGGAAAAGGCTTCCAACTAGTCAAAAAGCATTTTGGCCAAAATAGGTACTTGGTTAGGATTTAAAGCTTCACTCTCGGGCTTCTTGCTGAGGAACTCATAGGATTAGTACATCTCTATTTCATCATTGGATGTCCAGAAAAGAGCACCCAAGTCTTGGGGCCAGTCATAATGGGTGTCTACAGGGTGCCATCTCAAAACTCATTCAGTACAATTTCTCTTGGCTCATGAAGAAATGAGTGGCTCGCCTCTTGACTTTGATAGCATTAGCATGCTTTTCAGGAAGTATGTCATTCTCTAGGAATTCTATGTATGGCTGTCTCCATTCTTCATAACTTAAGAAACAAGTTTCTTCCTCCGTGGGATAAGACTGATATTTTTTGCATTGCCTTTGCAATTCGATGTTGTCTTTTTCGATCTCTGGCCAGTAATACCATTGTCTTTGTATGCGTCGGTATAGGTTGATATCCCCGTCTCCACAAAACTTGTCATGAAGCTTCTTAAGTCTGTAACTTGCCTCTTGTCTTCCGGCGCACCTTGCCAACAAGATATTTGGGTTGCAGAAATATAACTCTCCAGCGAGGACTATGAATAATGTGAGTTCCGTTGTCTTAAGGGCTCCTTCACTAGTTTTTAGCTACTAGATTATATCATGTTTCAATCTGTACCTTGGAGAAGTCGACCACATGACAAGAAGCGGACGGTATTTCAAGCCCCCGCACCTAGACCAGCCGGAGGCATCTGGGAAAGATAAGGAAGCTGAGAGACGGAAAGAGAGGCAAGTCAAAGAAGAGGCTGTACTGAAGCAGTTAAAGAAGACACAAGCAGACATCTCTATCTGGGGACTGCTTATGGCATCGCGAGTACATCAACAAGCTATCTTATCAGCCATGGACAAGGCCAAGCTTTCTATAGACACCACGCCCGAACAGCTAGTGGGCCTAGTTTTTCTGGGAGGAGCTACCCCGATGCTGACCTTTTCTGACAAAGAATTGCCACCTGATGGTGCGAACCATAACAAGCCACTCTACATCTCCGTGGAGTGCAGGAATAAATGGATACCCGTGGTGCTTGTCGACACAGGGTCCACCATCAATGTATGTCCGGCGAGGACTGCCTATGCAATTGGCTTGAAAACTGCAGACTTCGTACCAACAGCCCAGGTGATTCGGGCATACGACAATACAAGCCGAGAAGTCATGGGAACAGTGAAGATCCAAACCAAGGTTGGGCCAGGGCAGCATGAAATTGACTTTCACATCCTAGAGGTTCCCGCCACTTTCAATCTACTCTTGGGGCGGCCGTGGCTGCATCAAGTCAAGGCAGTTTCTTCTACCTTGCATCAAATGATGAAATACCCCTATGAAAAGGGAGTAGCCATTTTTTTTGGGAATTCATCGATCCATCCACCGCCGGAAGTATCTACGCCAGTTTTGGAAATTGAGCACGGCATGGAGGACGTGTTTATGTCAGGTTTCACCCTTGTTGAGGCTCGGGTTGTACAAAACATCATGGCTGCTAACGAGGGGGTATATGTCAGTGCTCAAGCGGTATACCTCATGAACAAGCTTCAACATATCTCCGGGATGGGATTGGGAAAGAGCGGCCAGAAGGGCATCGCAGCATTGGCCGAGGTGCCACATAACCCACATACCTTTGGTTTGGGTTATCTGCCCACCAAAGAGGATTGGGTAAGGAAAGGAAAGGAAATGGCCGGAAGAGCCAGAGCGAAACAGATGGGGAAGCCTTTTGACTTAACGCACCGGCCCATTCAGGGTACCCTAAAAGGACGCTTCGTCCGGGAGGGGGAGGACTTTCCGTTCTGTGGCTTCCCAGAGCCGTGGTTGAACGCAGAGAGGAAGCGCGTGCCGGGGTTTGAGATTTTCTTTGACCTGCAGTTACCTGGGGATGACATTGCCAAAGAACAGACAGACCTATTAGCTGAGGCTGAGCAGAGTAAGGAAGTGCAGTCTGAGGACGCTGAAAATGAAATGGGGGTAGCGTTGGCATGTCTACTTTCAGATCCTCCGATCGAACATAAGTGCTTGGGGGATAACTTCTCGGTATGCATGATCGGGAATGAAATGGCTGCGGGCCTACCATCAACTATTTTGGATGCATCCGTCGCACCCTCTCTCATTTGGCAATATGAAGAGGGATTTTTGTCTAGCAGCACCGGGTTAGGTAGTGAGCCAGAATCTGATTCCACCGAGTCTTGTGAGTCGGAATCAGGTTCCAGCTCGACTGAGTCTGAGTCCGGTATTCCTGGAGGTGATAACCCAGATGCCACAGTCCTGTCCAGGTCGTCTTTTTCTTTCTCCTTTGAGTCTGTTGTAATAGAAGAATCGGACGGTTTGGAAGTACTTAATGAGAATAATGTGGATGTGGTTTCCGAGTACTTTTCTGTGCCTTTGATATATTGCTTAAATCAGGACTTTCAAAATTTTGACAAAAACGACGAGGAAGAAATTCCTCCGATTTTGCAACGATTAATTGATCAAGAGCAGAAAAGATTTGTTAAACCTTTAGTTGATGAAGTCGCTACTGTGAATATTGGTACTGAGAAGGACCCGTGGCTAGTCCAGATTGGGTCCACGTTGTCTTCAGAGGAACGCGAGCACTTAGTCGCTTTATTAAAAGATTTCAAAGATGTTTTCGCGTGGTCCTACGAAGACATGCCTGGAATCGATCCGGAGAGACATGCCTGGAATCGATCCAGAGATTGTACAGCACTGGATCCCTCTTGACCCCGAGGCCCAACCTGTCAAACAGAAACTTAGAAGGATTCGTCCAGACTGGGCCATCAAGATTAAGGAAGAGGTCACCAAACAAATCGATGCAAGCTTCCTGCTGGTATCCGAATACCCGACTTGGTTGGCCAACATTGTTCCAGTGTCGAAGAAAGAAGGCAGGATCCGAGTATGCGAGGACTTCAGGGATTTGAACAGAGCTAGTCCGAAGGACGACTTTCCCTTGCCGCATATTGACGAGTTGGTGGATTTCACAGCGGGGCATGCTTTGCTCTCGTTCATGGATGGCTTCTCAGGCTATAATCAGATAGTGATGGCACCCGAAGACCGGGAGAAGACTGCTTTCACCACCCCGTGGGGGACATACGGCTACAGAGTGATGCCGTTTGGGTTAAAGAATGCTGGAGCTACATATCAACGGGCCGCAACTACAATATTGCATGATATGATCCACAAAGAGGTTGAGGTGTACGTGGACAACATGATTGTCAAGTCCAAAGAAAGGGAGGGCCACTACACCGCCTTGCAAAAGTTCTTTCAAAGGATCAGAGAATTCTGGTTGCAGCTGAATCCTCAGAAGTGTACATTAGGTGTTACAGCGGGAAAAATGCTAGGATTTCTGATCACACAAAGGGGCATCGAGGTCGACCCTTCAAAAATCAAGGCCATCTTAGAAATGCCACCACCAAGGACTGAAAAGGAGGTGCGAGGCTTTCTGGGTAAAGTGCAATTCATAAGACGGTTTATTTCAAAATTAACCTTGACTTGTGAACCACTTTTTGGTCTCTTGAAGAAAGGAAAGAAATTCCAATGGGACGGCCGATGCCAAGCTGCTTTTGAACAGATCAAGGAATATTTACAGAACCCGCCCGTGTTGTCACCGCCAGAGGCGGGGAAACCGTTGATATTGTACCTCTCAGTGACTAAGACCACAATGGGCTGCATGCTCGCGCAAGAATCAGAGGACAAAGTGGAAAGAGCCATCTACTATTTGAGCAAGAAGATGCTAGAGTATGAGACTCGCTACACACCGTTGGAGAAGGCTTGCTTAGCTTTGGTATGGGCTACCAGGAAGCTGCGGCACTGCCTGTTAGCTCACTCCGTAATGTTGGTTTCACGACTCGATCCCATCAAATATCTTTTCGAGAAACCAGCACTTACGGGTAGGCTAGCTCGTTGGTTGTTGTTGCTCTCCGAATTCGACCTGAAATATATAACACGCAAGTCAGTCAAGGGAAGAGCAGTGGCAGAGTTCTTAGCCGATCATCCAGTCGAAGGAGGTGAAGCAGTTGAGTACTTATTCCCAAATGAAGCCATTTTGCACATCGACGACGAATATCGGACGATGTACTTTGACGGAGCGTCAAATCAATACGGGTATGGGATAGGAGTGTTGCTAATAGCACTCGACAATTCCCATATCCCTCTAGCCTTCAAACTCCGGTTCAAAGTCTCGAACAACGAAGCAGAATATGAGGCATGCATTGCCGGTCTAGAAGCAGCCCTGGAACTAGGGGCAAGACGGTTGGACGTCATTGGGGATTCGAACCTTGTTGTGTCTCAAGCAAAAGGAGACTGGAAAGTCAAAGAAGAAAAGATGATGATGTATCACCGGACCTTGGACTTGTTAATTCCTTGGTTTGAAAAGCTAAACTTTGCTCATCTACTAAGAGAGAATAACAGGTTCGCAGATTCTTTAGCAACTCTATCTTCCATGATAGACACCCCATTCGGAGTCCGGATGCGTCCAGTCATCATTGACCAGAAATTTGCGCCA
Organism: Camellia sinensis; assembly: GCF_055761805.1. NCBI lineage: Eukaryota > Viridiplantae > Streptophyta > Magnoliopsida > Ericales > Theaceae > Camellia > Camellia sinensis. The sequence goes on along the minus strand of NC_138969.1, from coordinate 113,313,114 downwards.
GCCTGTGAGTCAATTGCTGCTATAGATAAGGTTCAAGATGAAAACCCCTGGTATTACGACATTTGGAATTTCTTGGAGAAGGAAGCATACCCGCCAGGGGTAAATGCCAAGGATAAAAGGGCAATCAGAAGAATGGCCGTTCAATTCATCATCTGTGGGGGTAAGCTGTATAAGAGAGGTCATCTGGGAATGCATAAGCTGTGTGTTGAAGCCGAGGAATCGAAGCGCCTGATGGAGGCCATCTATGGAGGAGAATGCGGTGCGCATATGAACGGAGTGATGCTAGCACGGAAGATCCTCAGACAAGGTTACTACTGGTCCACCATGGAGGAGGATTATATCGGTTTTGTTTGGCGATGCCACAAATGCCAGATCCATGCAAATCGCATGAATATTCCGCCGTCGAAGCTGTACAATATGACTTCGCCATGGCCATTTTCAGTTTGGGGAATTGATGTGATCGGGGCTGTCACTCCGAAGGGATCGAATGGACAAGAGTTCATCCTGGTCGCAATAGATTACTTTACAAAGTGGGTCGAGGCCCAATCATATGCCGTGTTGAAGGCGTCGCACGTTGCAAAGTTTATTAGAAACAACATCATCTGCCGCTACGGGGTCCCAAATGAGATTATTTCGGATAACGGTTCCCACTTCAAGAAGGAAGTGATTGACTTGTTGGAGAAATACAACGTGGCTTTTCACAAGTCATCCACATATCGGCCGCAAACCAACGGAGCGGTCGAGGCTGCCAACAAAAATATCAGACACATACTGTAGAAGATAGTGGAAACCTACCGGGATTGGCCAGATAAGCTGCCATTTGCTCTGTGGGGCTACAGGACTTCAATTAGAACTTCTACTAGAGCGACTCCGTATTCATTGGTTTATGGGATGGAGGCCGTTCTACCTATTGAAATTGAGGTTCCGTCATTGCGAGTATTGGCTGAGTGTCAAATAGCCGAAGCAGATTGGCAGCAGAGCAGGTTTGAGGAACTCATGCTCTTTGATGAGAGAAGACTGAAAGCACTGTACCATGTTCAAGGTTATCAGCGCAGAATTGCTCGGGCTTTCAACAAGAAAGTCAAGTCCAGGAATCTAAAGGAAGGAGATTTGATACTCAAGGACAACCGAGCTCCCATCCACGACCCAAGGGGCAAGTTCAGACCCAATTGGACTGGTCCCTACATCATCAAAGCTATCTGGTCTGGTGGAGCTGTGGTTCTGATGGATCTAGATGGCCTAGAGTTCTCCCAACCGATCAATATGGACAAGTTGAAGAAATATTACCCTTGAGAGGCTCGCTAGGCCGAAAACCCGAAAGGGCGACCTAGGCAAAAGTTAGAGCATAGAAAATTGGAAAATATAAAAACTGAGCTCGCAAGGTTGAAAATCCGCAAAGGGCGGCCTTGGCAAAAGTTAGAGCGTAAAAGGAGAGTGAAAATACTCGAGTGAACCTAAGCCTGAACTACGTAAGGCTTGATTCCCATCTTTGGAATACGTAGGCAACTTCATCCTGAAGTTCAGCCATAAACTTTTCCCCGATTAACTTTGTCCATTTGATCATCTCGGTCATTTTTGTCTATTCAGCATTCAAAAGCTTCGGTGGTGATCTCCGATACAGTACTTTTCAGACTGGGGGCAACTTTCCAGTTGCAGGGATCCGGGGTTGTGCATCTCAGTGACAGATTTCAGGCGTGTCCAGTTCTGATCCATATCGAAAATAGTTTAGAAAAGTTTTGATAAAAGTTGACTTTGTTCAAATTAATCTTTTTACAACTAAGACCATCTCTAGACCAAAACGGGAAATTTTCAGTACCATAACCTTCAAAGTTCATTGATTTCCGTACAAAGTCCTCCTGCTCTTGCATATAAATTAAAGTTGCTGTTTATTACATTCATAAGGAAAACTTGAAAGTACTAATAAAGCAATAAATTTGGGGCATAGCCAAGTCAGGTGTTCCTGCGCCCCCTCCCAGAGCAGGTCGAAACCCTCGGTGCCAAGCTGGGCCCGATCTGTGCCTCCTCATTAAGCCAATCTATGCACTCATCGGACAAAGTACAACTGAAAGTAGGAGCGGGGGCCAGGAGTTCTCTAGTCCTCCACGCTGCAGCCTGCCGAGCAAGTTGCGCACCTCGAAATGGAAAGGCAGCTGGATATTCTATCCCCTCTACGGGGCAAATCTGGTCGTGGCCAAACTGGCGCTGGAACCGGAACGGGAAATAGAATATGCAGTGGGTCAAGCCAATCAACTGAATCCTGATCTGTCGGGACATGCTGTAGCCCATTGCCGGTAGATTGAGCCAAGGGCACCGCCAAGCAATGCGGTCTGCGGACAGGCTGCACATCCAATCAAACCACCATCCCTCGTCAAGGGCATTGACTAGGCGTTGCCTGAAGAAGTAGCCGCGAGCTGAGTATGCTGGCCAAGCGTCCACAACCTGTAACTTATCCATCAACCACACCTGGAAAGGGATGAAAAATGAGACAATAAAGAATAGAGAGAAGTACGATGAGAGAAAAGTGAGAAAAGGGATTTTGTGAGAAAAAAACCGAGCTTGAGGGTCGAGTGATGTGAGCAATACATATGTAAGATTGGGTGGGAAACATTACCTGCAGCAGTAGTGGACTCCCCGCAAATCTAGTCGTCTCTCGATGCTAAAAGGCGTCTAAGCCCATCAACGTCTCTGCCAGAGTCATGTCAATGCAGCTCTTGCCCTCTTTTAAGCCTAGGGCAACGTCGATCAATTGGACGCTAGATCCCCCGGAGCCTGAGGAAAACAGAAAATGAGATAGTGTGCACAAACAGAGGGCATGTCGCCGGAAGCCTTGCCAATGATGGCCGTCGCGGTCACCGGTATCCGAAAATCGATGAATCAAACTTGGAATATCTAGCATTCCATTAAAAATCAGAGATCGAGCGTCATACATAGTGAGTCCACACATTCGCCCTAAGCTCTGAACATGACCAAAGTTAAGCTGGGGTAAGATCTCCTCGTCACGCTCGGATTCCATTAAAGCTTGAAAATCTTCGAAGGTAGGGCATATTTCTTGCCCGATAAAGCTAAAGACATGAGTCACCGGGTTCCAAAACCTCGCTGCGACATGAAGAAACGGAAAGTGAAGCGGGGTGCTACTCAGAGTGAATAGTTCATTTATGCTGAAACCCCGGAAATTCAACTTTTCCGAGCCATCCAAGTTGTTAATCCAGGACGAGAGATTTTGGGCAAGAAATCCCTCCATTTCAAGCAAATCAGTGTTGAATTGAGTAGAACTACGAAGCTGAGGCCTTTTGTAGGGGATAAGATTTAGTGGAGGACAGGTGTCAACATTCTGGTGATTCTTTCATTCACGGCCGGCCGGCCAAATATAGTGCCGACCGACCACCAGTTTTGGCCGGTGACAAGTTATCATGGCCGATGGCCTCCACCCCTGGCCGGTGGTCTTCCTCCTTGTTCTATGAACTGTTTATGCTGAGAATTTGGGGAATGCCACCACTTCCAAGGCCCCCCCGATGATGGATTTTGTGGCGTCACACCCATTTGCTTATCGAGTTGTTGTAAATTTGCTTATCGAGTTGTATTTCACTCTTTTTAAGTCTTTGTTGCTTATCGAGTTGTACTCGCACGTGCTAGCTTATTGAGTTTCCTTGCTTTGCTTATCGAGTTGTAAGTCAGTTCACTACCTGATTATTACGATGCGAATGCTCAATTTTCAAACTGAGTTCAATTTCATTCACATTGTTATGTGATACCATGCGATAAGATGCTTAGGAAGCACAAATGTAACATCATTTTGAATAAAATGGTTGTTTCATTTCCCTCATGTGTTTTGCAAAATACACATTTTTGAAAAGGTAAAACCTGCTTAAGGCAGTGCAATGTGTTCAAACTACTAGTAAAAAGGAAAGTAAGGCAAAAATAAGAGCAGGGCAGCAAAGTATCGGAATTGATACTGGTAACCTCCCCTTGTGGTCAACGTACCTCCCGCGCCCTTGTTCGGGTCAACTATGTGGTTTGGCGCCTTCATTACTCGAGACAGTGCAAGAAAGTACACTTTCGGAACATTAGTAGGCCTTCGAGTTGACCTCAAGCCGTGTCTTCTATGAGCGATGCTTGGTACGCCCAAGGAACGTCCCTTCCCGTATCCTTTTCGTATCTTGTGAATTCCACAAATCACTTCAATTATACCATGTTACAGTGCTTGGCATTTCAACATCATGAATAACTGGTCCTTACCATATTTCAAGTTTCTATACACATTGCATGCGTTGTCGCATTATGCTTTACTTACATGTGTTCAAGTTCCTTTTTATACACATTGCATGCGTTGTTGCGTTATGCTTTACTTACATGTGTTCATGTTCCTTTTATACACATTGCATGCGTTGTCGCGTTATGCTTTACTTACATGTGTTTAAGTTCCTTTTTATACACATTGCTTGCGTAGACCGCATGCTTTACTTACATGTGTTCAATTTCAAGTTTCTATACACATTGCATGCGTTGTCGCGTTATGCTTTACTTACATGTGTTCAAGTTCCTTTTTATACACATTGCTTGCGTAGACCGCATGCTTTACTTACATGTGTTCAATTTCAAGTTTCTATACACATTGCATGTGTTGTTGCGTTATGCTTTACTTACATGTGTTCAAGTTCCTTTTATACACATTGCATGCATTGTTGCGTTATGCTTTACTTACATGTGTTCAAGTTCTTTTTTATACACATTGCTTGCGTAGACCGCATGCTTTACTTACATGTGTTCAATTTCAAGTTTCTATACACATTGCTTGCGTAAACCGCATGCTTTACTTACATGTGTTCAAATTTCTTCATACACATTGTGCACGTTGTCACGTGTTCGTTACTTACATATGTTTGTGCTTTCACAGCATTGTTATGCGTCCCACTCAACTTGCGTTGTCACGCACTTTCGATTGCATGTTATGCATATTGTTAACAATATCTGTACCTGTTAAGTTTTCTTTCTTTCAGGCACGATATTGTATGTACGGTTCATTTGAAGCTGGTGCAACCAGACGAACCGCGCAGGTATTGTATTCTCCGAGTGAGGCGTATCGAAAATTACATCCTTTCTGCATTGTAGTGTAGTTTGGTGTATGCTAGCTTAAAACTGTCGCATGTTATGCTTCGTTACAGCTTTCTTTGCACGATCACAAGTTATGTTCGGCTTTGTGCATTGTCTTGCATTTTGCCCCTGCCTTCGGGCGCATATCTTGTTTGCCTTGCATGTTTGTCTAAGTCTTCGGCCTTGTCAAAAATGGGTCGTCTCTGGGCTTTGACATTCACTCCCGTCATTGTTATGACTTTCGAGTTCTGTCAAAGAGGGGCAACAGTAGACACCCCATTTTTGACCGTCCTTAAGACTTGGACGTCACCGCTTGAACACTCGGTGATCATCCATGTTTGTGTTCGTCTTGAGTTCCTGGAGGCCTCGGCTACGCGCCTTGCCTCAGAATCTCTTGACTCAACCGTTTTGTGTCTGGTTTTGCACCAAACACTTGTGTTTTTGCTTTGGAGGGTAGGGAATGGCTTTTGGGACATCCCTACACTCCACCGGCCGTGGCTTGAGGCCACCAGCTGTGTCTTGTTGCCATCGGCCAAATGTGATGGCCGGCCGACCAATTTGACTGCCAATCGACCACTTTGATGGCCGGCCGGCCAAATGTGGTTTTCAACAGATATTTCTGTAGACGGCTGGCAGCTGTCATTCCAGGCCATACCCCAGCCCATGCCTGGACGCGGGAGCTCTGAGGAGCTGCAGATTGATATGTTTCTATATCAATCAAGCTTCTTGACAAAGAGACACACAAGGAGAGAAAAAAAGGGAGATACAACTTGGAGAAAGAAGAATTTTCCTCTCTCTCTCCCTATCTCTCTCTCCCTATCTCTCTCTCACAAACCCTCTCTAAAAAATTCTCAGCTCTCTCTCCCTATCTCTCTCTCACAAACCCTTCAAATCCTAAGGTTCTTGCACCCTTTACACTACACCTCCAAGCCTACGACCTCCATACTCCATTCCATCAACTTGGGGCTGATTTCCAGAGGCTAGAAGTTCATTTCCTTGGATCAAAAGCTGTTGTGTTGTTGTTCTACAAGGGTAAGCTCCTATGTTCCCCTTTTTTGCACTATTTTGCTCTATGCTTTAGCTCCTTTTTCTTACATTTTTGGGCTCCGACCCAAACTAGAAATATTCTTATTTTGAGCTAAGATTCATGTTTGATCAAGGACTTTTCTCTGTTTGAGGTCTCCTCCTCACCCTTTGTGTTTAATCTCTCTTTTAGGGCTTATCTCGCATGGTATTTTAACCCTATTTTTGAGCATTTATGGGCTTCGAGCCAAACTGTGAAGTACCTTATTTTGAGCCCCTCTTCAACTTTGTTGAAGGGCTCTTCACTGTCTGGAGCCAGCTGTTGTCCCTTGTCTCTAATCTCTCTTTTAGGGCCTTTTTTTTTGCATAATAGATTAGCCCTATTTGTGTTCACTTTTGAGATTTGTTATGAACTGAAAAATATCTTGTTTTAATCTCATATTCAAGTTTGTTTAAGGGCATTTTCTTGTTTGAGGTCATATGCTTCCTTGTATGCTTGATTGTCCCTCATTTTGAGCCCTACACCTAAGCTCTTGTTGCATGCTTGGTTTGGCCTTCTAGCCACTGAAATCCAGTGGATTTCCAGTGGCTAAGACACTATTTTGAGCTTCCAAATCAGAGGGGGGTGACCCCCTCTCACCTTGACTTGTTTGGTGGTCATTTTGGCCTTCCAAAGAGACCCTATCTTGCATGCTTTGGAGTCACTTTCTAGGGTTAATTTGGTGACTTTTCGGATTGCCATATTTTATTTTCATAGTTTTTTATGCCATGCCAAATGTCTATCTTGCATGTGCTTAATGACTCCTTGCATGGCCCTCTAAAGTAACTCATCATTTTTGCATGCCATGGTTGCATATCAGTGGTTATTTGGGCCTATTTTCACATGTTTTATTCACTAATTTTTGCTGGTTTGGTGAAATTCCATGTGCATCCTATACTTGCCATGTAAACCATGTTTGTTAGTCAAAATCGCATGCTATTTTAATCCATCTTGCTAGCATCTTTTGGCCATGTTTTGAACTGAAAATATCCATGTTTTGGGACTTCCTTGGCTCTGTCTTCATGCTTCATGATCAAATAATGCATGCTTTGTATAGCTGTAAGTCATTCCATGTGCCTAGTTTCGAGTTTTGGGTTTCGTCTCATGCATCGGGTGCCATTTTTCCATGTTTCGGGGCTGTTTAGCAACATATTTTAGTACTGAAATTTGCATGTTTGTATGCCATATTTCATGCCTTTCCATGCTTTGGTAGAGTGGCATTTGATGCCTTAAGCTTGGTCCTCGTTTTGCGTGCATGTATGCACGCATTTCGAGTGTCTCATTTTCACCTAATGGCTACTGATGTGAGTGTGGCTGTGGTCCATTCATGTTAGTGTAAGTCCATCCTGCATTGTGTATGACATATTTCAATGCGTTGTACATGTTATGTTGTTAGCATTGTGTGTGCCATGTAGTTGCATTGCATGTTCGTATGTTTGTTTGCATGCTTAGGTCGCATGTGCATCGTTGTGCATTCCCTTGCCTCTTGACCAACCGTGATAGGGGTTGGGGCCCTTTGATGTGTTTCGTGCTTCCATTTCATTTGATATCGAAGTTGCACACTTGGCTTTTCGGCCATCATGCATTGAAGTACGTGATTGATGGCCCGAGGGTCGAGGGCCATGCTCCCTTGAGTCCATTGCATGATAGGAAGAATGGCCATGCATACATTGCTTTGAATTTCCTTGCCATGCACTGTCTGCCCTCTGCTGCTATCAAAAACAGGTTCTGCAGGAATCTTTGGCCGGTCGGCCACCTATACTGCCGACTGGCCATTAATCATTTGCCGATGGATTTAAAAATGGTCGACAACCATCTGGACATGGCCGGTGGAAATTCCACTTGGTCGGTGATGCTTCCCAGTGTCCAGAGAGTGCATCTTGGGAGTTTCACAATTTTCGAAGGAGCAAGGCAGTGTAAACAGAGGCAACAGTGGCATGGTACGGATTTTTGGGCAAGACGAGTCAAGTATGCATCATCCACGCATTTTGAGGCAGGGGTTGTGGCCACTTTAATTCTTTGTTTAAGTTGTTAATTAATTGGAACTTCTGTAATAATTAATTTAGCACTATTCATTCGGACTGTAATATTTATTCAGACCCTCCGAGCGAGGGCAATTGTGTAATAAGTGTGCATGAGTGTGTGTATGTCTTCCAACCCCATGTCTTTCTTCCCTTTTATTTACCCGCTTATAATGGTAGACTAGGGCATATTTAAATTAGCATACCTTATGATAGCATGCGCGCATCCATACATTTGTCTTACATGCATCGGGCTTGGCGCATCATACTAACTGCATTTGTATTTCAATTCCAATGTTGAATACATGTTAGTTGTAGTATCATCATATGCCATCTTAGAATAGCCGAGCCTATTGTAGTTGCATCTTGTATGTGTTGCATTAGCCATCTTAACATGAGCTAGGATCATGCATTGATTACTAACTAGCTTTTGTTTTGGCTCAGAGTACTAGGTAAGCATTTATGATTTAGCATACCGCATGCGTGTAAGTGTTGCCACAATAGCATGGTTACCATGAGGCTAGCTGCTTATGTGATATAACTGCTTGAATGCCTGTGGATGGAGGTTGAATTAACTAAATTGGGATAATGCATTAAAACTGTGAGTTTTAAGCCTGCTAGATAGTGGCAAAACCATCTTTTCTAAAGCCCACTTGAGGGTGGCAAAACCTACATTTCAGCCTACTTGCGAGTAGCAAACCATTTTCAAAACAAGCATGAAATGTTTTGTTCCAATTTAGGCAATTTGGTCTATACTTGTTTGCTGTGCGCATAACATAGTAATTCTAGGCTAATAACCTGAATAAGAACACATAACGTTTTCAAAAACGGATATCACGGTTAGTAGAGGCCGATCTTCGGATCGGGCGAGAGGGGGTGCTCATAGCTGACCTTCCCCAATCGTACCCAAGCTCCCGAGCCGAGGCAACTTTGGTGATGACGGACACGTGGCCTTTGGCACTGAGTCAGGGTTTCCTAAATTCCCCCATAAAAATATTTAGGTGGCGACTCTGTATCTGGCAAAGCAGTCCATGTTTGGCACTTCTTTCTAAAAATCTGTTTTCCAAAACGATTTGCCGGATTTGGACTCTTTGGTTCAGATTAAGAACCGTGACACAAATTGAGTCCGAACTGTAGTGAGGCCCACGGGCGCGTCTACAGGACTGCTTTACCAGATGCAGAGTCGCCACCTAAATATTTTTTATGGGGGAATTTAGGAAACCCTGACTCGTTTGGCTAAGGCCGTGTGTCCGTGATCACCAAAGTTGCCTCGGCTCGGGAACTTGGGTACGATTGGAGAAGGTCAGCTATGAGCACCCCCTCTCGCCCGATCCGAAGATCGGCCTCTACTAACCATGATATCCCGTTTTGAAAACGTTATGTGTTCTTATTCCGGTTTAATTAGCTAGAATTACTATGTGATGCGTACAGCAAAATAAGTATAGATTAGATCGCCTAATTTGGAACAAAGCATCGCATATCCATTTGTTTGGAAAATGTTTTGAAATTTGCTACTCGCGAGTAGGCTAAAACACGGATTTTGATGAGTTGTTCCAACTCAAGCAATCCAACCTTCACCCACAGGCATTCAGGCAGTTCATATCACATAAGCATCTAGCCGCATGGTAAGCACGCTGTCATGTTAACATTCACACTCGTGCGAGATGCTAAAGCACAAAATACTTACAGGGTACTCCAAGCCAAAACAAAAAACTTGTTAGCAATCAATGTATGATCCAAGTCCATGTTAAGTGCCTATTGCAACGCATACAGAATGCAATTAGGATAGGCTCGGCTAATCCTAGGATGTCATGTGAAATGCAACCATTTGATGCATATATTCAAGTTTAGATTTGAAATACTATGCAGTTAGTATGATGCGCCAAGCCCGATGCATGTAATACTGATGAATGATGCACGCATGCATAGCATAAGGATGCTAAATTAAATACGTCCTAGTACTAACCATCAAAGCAGGTAAGTAAAAGGGAGAAAGAAGTGGGGGTTGGAAGACATGCACACACGCACCCACACTTATTACAAATTTTCCCTCGCTCGGAGGGACCGAAAGAATAATACAGATCTAACTAACCTACAAGCTAATTAAATATTACAGACCAATTAAACTAGTTAATCAAATTAACTAATCTAATAAAACAGTAAACAGCCTCGGGAAGAGGACCCAATGCAATGCGTGTTCAGCTCCGCTCAGAAGTCCACTGCCATGCACAAGTTGCCTCTGTCCACACTGTTTTCCTTCTCTGATCATTGCAAAATTCCCAAGGTGCATTCTATGAACCCTGTGGGATACCACTAGCCAAGGGAAATAGTCACCGGCCAAGGGAAATGATCACCGGCCACTGGTTAAGCTATCGGCCACCAATTTTTGGTCAGTCGGCACTAAAGATGGCCGGCCGGCCAAATCTTCCTGCAGAATCCTGTTTTGACAGCAGCAGAGGGCAAAACAAGGCATGGCAATGCGTTCCAAGAAAATGTGTGCACCAACACATCCCTTATCATGTTTATCGCTCAAAGGGACATGGTTCTTGGTTCTCGGACCACCAATCGCACATTTCAATGCGTGATGGCCCAAGGGACCAAGTGTGCCATTTTGATTTCAAATGTAATGCAATGCATATAAACATACAAGGGAGCCTTCAACCTCTATCATGGCTTGATCAAGAGGTGAGGCATGCATGCCAATGTAATGCAACCTAGGCATGTGAACTAGGCATGCAATATGAACATGCAAGGAAGTAATGATGCTAGGCACACAACCTAAGGAATCAATCATGCAAGGCATGGAATGACATGCATACAAAATGTAATGTGGGCATGCAAGTAGGCAAGGCATATGACAACATGTTAGGCAACTTAACCAAGATAAATGCATGCCAAATGCAAAGCCACTTAAGCATTCAACGACACATGATAAGCCAAGTATGCAATCAACACACAAGGTGAGCATGCCACAACATGCGAGAATGGACTTTGGCTAATTTAGGCAGCCCTCAAACGAGCCTAAAACAGTGGCCAACATGCTCAAGGAGGGAAGCCAAAACACATACAAATAGGCATGCATGCAAGGTCCAACACTTAGGCACGTAGAGACAACTTTTAAGCACACTTAAAAGAGAATAAACATGGACCAATGGCATGCATTATAAGCTCTGAAATTGCATGGAAAAGAGGTGCCAAACCGACAATTCAACACAAGCAAAGCATGCAAGCAAGGCCAAAACTTAAGGCAAGCTAAAAGGGTATTGAACTACACTTGGCAAAACCAAACATGGTAGGACTTAAACAGCTGAAGTCAGGGTTTTATCATGTCAAAATGAACCCCAAGAACCACTTAGATGGCATCTAAATGAGTTACGCAAGAAGCCAAACATGGAGCATAAGATGGCAACCTTATAAAGCATTAAAGAGACATCAAATGCAAGCATACAAGCATGCCATGAGGATTGAAATGACATGCTAAGCGGTTCCAAACCACTGAAATGATGCAAGCAATGCATGCTCCACACTCACACACCCAAGGCCTATAAACCGAAATGCAAGGTGGCTATACTAAGCATGTCATGGTCGACCAAAACAACAAAAAATAGAGCTTGAGCATGCTAAAACAAGCACAAAAGCTTCACAAAGCTAAGCCAAAAGTATGCTAGAAACAAGGCTCAAAGCACAAAGCATGTTAAGGCAATCCATGGCATTACAAGACATGTATGCAAGGAAAGCATGGTGTGTCCAAACCAAGTAAAAACAGAGGTAATATATGGAAAAATACTACCAAATAACACTTAAGACATGGCCAACATGCACTTAGAAATGATGCTTACACATGAGGCTATAATGGCCATTATTGAAGACAACAAGGAGAGGGGATGGCCCTCTCCTTCTTAGGACCTTAAGGCACCATCCTCACCACTGGAATCCCTCAAGATTTCACTGGTGAGGAGGCCCAACCAAAGTGGTCCCGGAGCTCACCAAAATAGCACGAAAATAGGGCCAAACAAGGCCTAAGAGGGGTCAAATAACCCCAAACGACAAAACAATCTTAAACAACTATTTAGAGCAAGCAAAAACAAGACTTTTATAAGTTCTATGCTAAGCTCGAAAGTAGGTGTAAGGTAGTCAAAAAAGCTATGCAAAAATGGGAAATAAAGGGCAAGAACACTCACCCTTGAAAAACACTTCCAAGATCACAAGACCAGACCTCTTCTTGGATCAAAACTAGCTCAAAAAGTTCAAGATCAACCCTCTAATGCCTCAGCAACTAAGGAAAGGTGTAATGGTAGGTGTTTGTATGCAATAGTAAGAACAAACACACACTAATACACCCAAAGGAGGAAGAGATATAGAGATAGAGTATATGTAAACCTTAACCCTAAAACTCAGAGCTCTGGAGCTTTTTTTGTCAACCTTAATGGAGGGAGAAGAGGCTCTTTCTTATAGAGCTCACTCTTGCAAAGCTTCTCAAGTAAGCTAGTCAAGAGGGAGATCCCTCCATACACGTGTATGGAGGGGAGCAAAGTGGGTGCCAACTATCACAGCTGGCACAAAAATATCTGCAAAAGCAGATGAACAGTGGTCGGCTAGCCAAAAATGCAATTTGACCAAAATAGATGGCCGGTCGACCATCTAGAGTGCCGGTCGGCCAAACATTTGGCCGATGGCAACAAAACCCAGCTGGTGGCCTCAAGCCATGGCCGGTGATGTGTGGGAATGGCCAACAAGCCATTCCCTACCCCTCAAAGGCAAAACACAAGTGTTTGGTGCAAAACCAAGCACAAAACAGTTGAGTCGAGAGATCCTGAGGCAGGGCGCGTGGCCGAGACCTCCGGGAACTCAAGATGAACACAAACATGGATGATCACCGAGTGTTCAAACGGTGACGTCCAAGTCTTGAGGACGGTCAAAAATGGGGTGTCTACAGTTGCCTCTCTTTGACAGAACTCGAAAGTCATAAGAATGACGGGAGTGAGTATCAAAGCCCAGAGACGACCCATTTTTGACAAGGCCAAAGACTTAGACAAAGCATGCAAGACAATAAAGATATGCGCCCGAAGGCAGGGGCGAAATGCAACTGATAATGCAAGAAGCCGAGCATAACTTATGATCATGCAAAGAAAGCCGTAACGAAGCATAACATGTAACAGTTTTAAGCTAGCATACAACAATCTAACTACACTACAATGCAGAAAGGATGTAAGAGAATTATGCAATTCTCGATACGTCTCACTCGGAGAATACAATACCTGCGTGGTTCGTCTAGTTGCACCAGCTTCAAATGAACCGTACATACAATATCGTGCCTAAAAGAGAACGAAAACTTAACAGGTACAATATTGTTAGCAACATGCATAACATGCAAAATGAATGCAAAATGATATGCGACATATACAAAACTATGTATAATAATGCAAATGAAAATGCAATGCAATTGAATCATGATCAAATCATGAGCGGTTCAAAACCACAGAAATGTCGAAAGGATGATGGAGATGCAAAGTCCATCTACCATAGAAAAGGTGCCGCAACCCCCAAACCAACATACCAGCGTGGAATAGGCGCGTACACATGCAGAACTATGAGTGATGTAGATGGACACATGAACAAGTAATTGGGTGGAATGACATAAGTGGGGAAATGTCCCACTAATGAAAGAACATGATCCTAATACTGGATGCAAAAATTACACTACAATGTAATATATACAATGGATATGGCATGCAGCCAAACCAAATCTTGCCCAGGAAAGGCATGGACACATACAAGCCGCGTCTAACACAGATACGGTGCCGTCACCCACAAACGAACATACCAGCGTGGAATAGGTGCGTACACATAATATCATAACTGTGCTTCGACGTGAAAGATATGGGCACATACCAAACCAAGTTCAACATGGAAAGGCGCGAGCCATAGATGGGGGTGATGTAGTGGATGCATGTAATCTACAATGCAATATATACAATATGCAATGGATGGTATGGTATTTACAGTGGATAAGGCACGCGGGCCAAACCAAATCTTTCCTAGGAAAGGCATGTACACAAACAAACCGCATCTAACACAGAAACGGTGCCGCAACCCTCAAACCAACATACCAGCGTGGAATAGGTGCGTACACATGCAGAACTGTGCTTCGACATGAAAAGATATGGGCACATACCAGACCAAGCTCAATCATGGAAAGGCGCAAGCCATAGATGGGGGTGATGCAGTGGATGCACGCAATCTACAACGCAATATATACAATATGCAATGGATGGTATGGTATTTACAGTGGATAAGGCACGTGGGCCAAACCAAATCTTGCCTAGGAAAGGCATGTACACAAACAAACCGCATCTAACACAGAAACGGTACCGCATCCCTCAAACCAACATACCAGCGTGGAATAGGCGCGTACACATGCAGAACTGTGCTTCGACTTGAAAAGATATGGGCACATACCAGACCAAGCTCAATCATGGAAAGGCGCAAGCCATAGATGGGGGTGATGCAGTGGATACATGCAAGCTACAATGCAATATATACAAATATGCAATGGAATGGTATATTTACAATGGATAAGGCACGCGGGCCCAACCAAATCTTGCCCAGGAAAGGCATGTACGCAAACAAACCGCATCTAACACAGAAACGGTGCTGCAACCCTCAAACCAACATACCAGCGTGGAATAGGTGCGTACACATGCAGAACTGTGCTTCAACGTGAAAAGATATGGGCACATACCAGACCACGCTCAATCATGGAAAGGCGCAAGCCATAGATGGGGGTGATGCAGTGGATGCATGCAATCTACAATGCAATATCTACAATATGCAATGGGTGGTATGGTATTTACAGTGGATAAGGCCCGTGGGCCAAACCAAATCTTGCCGAGGAAAGGCATGTACACAAACAAACCGCATCTAACACAGAAACGGTGCCGCAACCCTCAAACCAACATACCATCATGGAATAGGCACGTACACATGCAGAACTGTGCTTCGACGTGAAAAGATATGGGCACATACCAGACCAAGCTCAATCATGGAAAGGCGCAAGCCATAGATGGGGGTGATGCAGTGGATGCATGCAAGCTACAATGCAATATATACAAATATGCAATGGAATGGTATATTTACAATGTTGTGCATGACACTTACAATGATGCGTGGCATATGTACTATACATAGTGGATGCATGACAAATGCATGAAAATGCATGATAATGCATGCTATTTACAGTGTATGACATATGCATGTTTTTTTTGTGCTTTTGTTTTTGAAATGCAAATGATGCTTGTTGTTTTTGTTGTTTTCTCTTTCTTTTTTTTTTTGAAATGCAAATGCATGATGATGCATGATTTTGAAACGCGCGACAACACGCGGCTTTTGAGATGCATGACAATGCAAATGACCTTGGAATGCGCGACAATGCGCGGCTTTTGAAATGCATGTGAACTTGAATATGCGACGATGCGCGTCGCTTGAAATGCATGGTAGTGCGTGTGGACTCAAATGCGCAACAATGCGTGTTGCTTGAGATGCATGATAATGCATGTGAGCAGTGCACATGAATGTAAGTTGTGCTTATTACGACGTATGTACGCATGCGAAAACCAAAGGTCTTGCACCTTTCGAGGATTTAGGGTCTCATAGACCGAGCGTGTTTAAGGTCTCGCCAGACCGGGGAGAGGTGTGTAACAATGCAAGTCGTGCCTGTTACGACGAGATGTGTGCATAACAATGTGTATGAAATGACGTATGACCAACGCATGTTCATGGCAAAGCATTGTAAAGCAACTCATGTGGGGCAACTTTTGAATCTCACGAGAGACAAAAGGATACAAAAAGGATACACCCTGCACATATTCAAGTGCTGCGTACAGAAGACATAGTCTGAGGTCAAAACGGAGACCGGTTGAGCTTCGAAAATGCACTGTCTTGCACTGTCTTGAGCAATGATGCCCCCAAACCACATATCTGACCCAAACAAAGGTGTAGGAGGCTCACCGGCCATTGGAGGAGGTCACCGGCTGCTCACCGGCCATCAATCGGCCAATAGTGCTTGAATCGGGGCAGTTTGGTCTTTTGGCCTCAGGTCTTCTAAAATAGGGGTTTAAACCCTATTTTCTTCATTTCCTCTTGCTTGAAAATCCTCCCCCTCTCTCTCTAGAGCATTTTCCTCTCTTCGATTCACCATTTTCCTCGGTTTTAGGGCCCGTTTTGTCGCTTGATTTGCGAATACCTTCGCGTTTCGGACGTTTTGAACCGAACGAAACTTCGTTTCGGTGTCTTTTTCTTGAGTTTCACCACTCGGGGCTTGTTTCCCTCAAGTTTTTCTTGATTTCCATGCCTTTTCCACATTCTGACTTTTTCGGCCATTTTCCGCCCTCTCGACGTTGACTTTCCATTGACTTTTCGCATTCTAGCCCGGTTTTCTCTCTTCCGGTCATTTTCACACTTTCTCTGAGATGGCAGACGATATTCCACGGGGCGGGACTCCCCCAGATTAGGAGATGGATCCCGAGGCCGAGCTCTTGCCCTTGAGCGTTCTCCCGTTCGACCCGGCGACCTACCGACCGGCGATTCACATACTGCCTCTTGACGGACTTCGCCAGTTCAGGAGTTTCGATAGGACGGTGCCTCCAGAGCTTCTCCTGCGCGAGCCGGAGTCATATCTATCATACGGCGCTTCTGAGGTATATTCTTCTCCATTTCATTTTTCGCAATGTAGAACAGTTAACTGCTATAGTTGATTCTGTTGTTTAACTGCTTAGCCCGGATACACCGATACACTATATGCTGTAATTGACTATGAACACACTTGCACTTGAAATCTGTTTGAATCTGAACACGTGCACACACGCTGTATCTATACCGAACCACTTAAACGCATTGGCACATCACATGTTGTAGTTCACTGTAAGCACACCGGCGCCCGATATCTGTTTGAATCCGAAAACGTGCACACACGCTATATTTGCATCAATTTTGACTGTTCTTCAAAACTGTATATTTCATATTGCTTCGCAACTGTTGTTTTTTTTAATACAGGGAGATTCCCATGCCTTCTGGCGGTATGGAAATGTCACCGCCCGCGATTGGTACATGGAGTTGCCCGATGCGATCCACCACATCGTAGACCAGGCCGGCTTTGGCGCCTTCTGCAGAGGACTCTCCCGGCTCACTGAGAGTAGGCCTCTTCTTGCCGCTCTGGTGGAGAGGTGGTGGGACACCACCGATTCCTTCCACTTCTCGGTCGTGGGAGACATGACGATGACTCCCTATGACTTCTCGATGCTCACCGGCATCGGGGTAGGGGGTGATCCGATCCCCTTCAACACCGACATGGACGAGTAGAGGGTCGCTCAAATTTACTTGTTGGGCGAGATGCCGCCTCTCGCACGCCCCAGCTTCGTCAGATATTCATGGTTCGAGGTCCAGTTCAGGGTTCAGCCAGGCTTGGCTGAAGAGGCACCGATGACCCAGGAAGAGGTGGAGCAGTACGCTCGCGGCTTCCTGATGTTTCTGCTGGGGACGACCATTTTCACCGATCAGGCGAACACCGTGCCTCTCTGTTTGTTGAGTGCGCTAGTGGACGTCACGCGGATCCTGCGCTACGACTGGGGTGGCGCTGCCTTGGCTACTCTGTACGGATACATGAGCTCAGCCTCCCGTTGTAGCGGGCAGTTGCTCGGAGGCTACTGGCGGGCTTGGGAGGTAAATCTTCTTTTCTGCTTTACATTTCTGCTTTACATTTTCTATACTCTGTACACTGCACACACTGCGGTCTGCTTCACGCTGACTGTATACTGCACACACGGCACACACATACTCTGTTTTACACTGACTGTACATTGCACACACTATACACTCTGCACAATACACTGCACAATACACGGTTATGCAATTTCTGCATTATTCTGTATTTCGCTTTATCTGATAAGCGTACTGATACTTACTCTGCAGTTGTGGGTCTACGCCTACTTTCCGAGGCTTGCGCCAGTGCCTGATGAGGAGACCCCTCTTGTCGTTCCATTCTCCCGACGCTTCGACGTGAGATGCGTGCGGAGACCACGGGAGACATTCATTTTCTTCCGCCGTTACTTTGACACCATCACCCCCGCAGAGGTATGTTCAACTTTAGAGTTTATTTAAACTTCATTTTACACTGTATTTTCAATAACAGTAGATAACAAACTGCATGCCATTTACAGATCACCTGGCAGCCTTGGGCTCTATTTCCAGCCATGATGCGGGAGCGATTTGCCGATGCCGAGGAGACTGCCCGCTTCAGGATCTTGCTGGAGGGGTCGGTCTATCGGGCGTGGTACCTGGGTGAGCGCTTCTTGCGCCAGACCCTGGGTTTGTCAGAGTAGATAGTCCCGGTTCACCATCCTGACCATATGAGGGACACCGAGATGTTTACCCTTGAGCAGATGGCCGACTACACGATCGGCTGGGACTCGACACCCTTCAGAGGCATAGGGGACTACACAGAGTACGTCCGTACGTATATCATGCGGCCTTTCAGTAGTGGCCGTCGAGCTGAGAGAGAGAGGCCTGCGGCGCCAGCGGCTGGAGTAGAGGCAGGGACATCGAGGATGGCTCGAGTCCGTGGCAGGAGTGGAGCTCGGAGAGGACGGGGGGCTAGTTGGCCAGCACTGCCCACGACGATGACATGCAGAGGGCGGGGTGGGGCGACTTACCAGATCCCCGTTGCTCCCCCTCCGGCTGATCACGAGCTAGTCGAGTTCTACAGCTTGCCTCCGGTATGTACTACTACATTTTGAATTCTGCACAGTTAGTTCATTTCAATTCATTTGATATTTCGCAGAATACTAAGACTTTTAACACTTTTGCAGGCTTCCTCCAAGTACACTCGCCAGTCCCTAGAGTTGACTGCCTCTGTGATGGGGATGCTCCAGCAGAGCCTCGACCTTCTGGCGATTTACAGTATTCCGGTATGTTCTTCTGACCACGGTCTCAAGCCGTAAACTATTTCACGCAATTTGATGCACAACACAACACTTGATACACGGCCCTCACGGCATCTGACATACTGTAGCCCATAGACTGTTCACAAGACTACTCATGGCATTCATACACTGTACTCATTCACTGCATTCTGCACTGATACACTACTCACAGTATTCACACACTGTATTCATATACTGCATTCTGCATTGATACACTGCTCACAGTATTCACACACTATATTCATATACTACATTCTACACTGATACACTGCTCACAGTATTCACACACTGTTTTCATACACGGCATTCTGTAGCATACTGATGCGTTTAGCATTTGTACTTTTCAGCATCCCTTCCAGATTCCTACTATAGGAGGTGCTCTAGCTGGACCATCCGTTCCTGTTCGAGGGGGAGATGGAGAGGGCAGAGTATACCCCCGCACCAAGGCGGGGCACACTCATGTTGGGAGCAGCTCTCGGGCACCTATCCCAGATGATGATGAGTCTGAGGCAGAGGCGGAGGCAGAGTCATCTGAGGAGGAGACTAGAGATGGCACTGACTCAGGCTTAAATGACGGCGCTGATGAGGATGCTCTTGGACCTTCGTCCAGGAAGAGGACGAGGACAGATCCTTAGGCCTGAGGCCGCTTGACATTGATCCAGATTTTCGCTGCTTTTCTTCTTCTTTTTTTTTTTGCTGGTAGCTAGAGTACCTTGTACTGCCGCGGGTAGGTTTTCGTTTTCTCTAAAACTTTGTACTTGAAAAAGATGATGAAATGAAACAAAGCTTTTGTCTAAAAAAGTGTTACATTTGTACATTTCATACATTGCATCGCATTACATCATGTTACACCTCAATGTAAATGAGATTGATTTCCTGTCTGAAAATCAAACATTTGTATTGTAATAACCAGGTAATGAACCAGCTAACAACAAAACACTTTAAACAACCCACTGCTCAGTCCGAACACTCGGCTCATGCTCTGCTGGGGATTAATCTGCATGCAGCGAATCTTGAACAAACAGCTCAATCTGACAAGACGAAATACAAAGGTTGAATTTGCCGAATCTGAAACACACTTAGATGCAATCTGGAATCCATATGCTCATTGTTTTCGTGCGACCTGGGTTGAACCTCCGCGGCTTTACGAAAGAACCAAATCTGTTTTGCACAAATATGGAGGATGGCACAACACTCTGAGCACAAAATGATTTGTTTTTGAAAAAAAAGGATTTCTCAAACCGGGGTATTGAGCCTACAACTGAACTCAGTGAAAAAGACTCAACAGCGAAAATCAAAAGGTAAACTAACTAGACACAATGAGTAACACTCGGAAAAGACTCGAAACAAAAG
Organism: Camellia sinensis; assembly: GCF_055761805.1. Classification (NCBI taxonomy): domain Eukaryota; kingdom Viridiplantae; phylum Streptophyta; class Magnoliopsida; order Ericales; family Theaceae; genus Camellia; species Camellia sinensis. The sequence goes on along the minus strand of NC_138969.1, from coordinate 113,292,610 downwards.
TTGAGCTAAACAAAACAAAAGACACGACACACGGACGTGTTTACAGAAAAAATGGAAGACCTCAAATCACGAAGAGCCAGTTCCTTCGGGTATTATTTCCCACCATTTCTCATTTGTGATTCTCACATCACTTGGCTCTCAGGCTCGGTTTTTCTCTCAAAACCCTTTGGCTCGCTTTTTCTCTCAAATTACACCTCTCTATTCTTTATTCTCATTTTTTTTTTATCTCTCCCCGGGGTGTTTGATGGATGAATAGGAAGTTGTGGGTTCACACCCGATACAGTTAGCTCGTGGCTATTTCTTCTAGTGGCGTTTGATCGATGCCCCAGACAAGGGAATGAAGTATCTTGATCCGTTCCAATTTGTGCTTCGCACTTGGCTCGATACCTTGTTGCTTGGAGGTTGTTGAGAGCTTTCAGCGCTTTACTGACAGCTTCAGTTGTGTCTTCTTCTGGCGAATAGAGTGCCCTTCTGGCAAGTATTGACAATCGGGGGAAAGATAGGGAGCTTGACTCAATTGTGCCCCTAATTCATCATTTTGACCATTTTTTGTTTTGGTTTTCTACTAAAAACAATTTTAACCAAAATGAGAGTTAGATTAACATACTTGTTCAATTTTTTGATTTAAAATCATGCAAGTCAGGCTATGAGCACTGAAAATTTTCCTTTTTTGGGTCCAAGAAAATGGTCCAGTTTTGGAAAAGATGGAATAATTTTCGAGAAAATAGTCAACCTCAGTAAAAAATTCTCAAAAACTATTTTTGCAAAGGGCCACTACTCAACGAGCACAGAACCTACTCTCGAGATGCGCAACCTCAGATCGGAGGCAATGGAAAATTGCCCCTGGTTTGAAGGGCGACTCATGGCAACAGAAAGTTGCCCCTTGTGTGGATAACGCCACAGCATACTGTAGTCAGTCCTCATTAGTGATGATCGCAACCGAACTCTCGGATATAGAGAAGACGAAGATGGTCAAAACAAATATATGGACACAGTCACTTTGAAAGTGCGTGGGGCAGGACTTCAGGATGAAGTTGCCTACGTGTCCCAAACATGGGAATCAAGCCTTACGTAGTTCCGGTTATAACCGAACTATAGAATTCAGAGAAGGCAAGGACGATCAAAACCATTACATGGACTCAGTCGCTATGAAAGCGTTGGGGGCTGGACTTCAAGATGAAGTTGCCTACGTATCCCAAACATGAGAATCAAGCCTTACGTAGTTCGGGTTAAGGTACACTCGGGTATTAACCTTCACTTTTTAGGCTCTAACTTTTGCCAAGACGTCCGTTGCGAGTTTTCGACTTTGCGAGCTTTGTTCTTCTTTCCTTTTTCAATTCTTTTCTTTTCTTTTTTTTTCTCTCTTTTTTTTTTATTTTTCTCATTTCATTTCTTTTGTATTTTTTTTTCTTTTTCTTATATTCTCCCTTGCTCTAACTTTTGCCTGGGTCGCCCTTCCAGGTTTTCGGCCCAGCGAGCCTCTCAAAGGGTAAAAGTGTAACAAGTCCATGCCAAATGGTTTTGAGATCCTGAAGTCATCTGAATCCAGGAAAGTGACTGTTGTATTGATTTGCTGAAGGACCCATCTTCGATTCTTCGAGCACATCGGACATTTTTGCCCCTAGTCGAAGGGGTGCTTCTGTTCTAGCTTCACAAGCTTCTTCTGATGAGATCTGATCTTCTTGATCTGACTTTTGTACCTCTTGTTTGAGGGCTGCTTCCAATCTGGCCACACAGGCCTCTCTTGATGGTCGATCGTTGAACACTCCGAATTGTGGTTCAAGGTTTTAAAGCAAGGGCTCAAGTCTTGAGGCTGAGAGCGATCCTAAGCTGCACAATCTCAAGAGCGATTCGACACAGGTCTTCGCAGGACCGTGCAAAACATTTTGTTTTTGAAAGTTTTTAAAGAAACGACAAATCGCTCACGCCGAAGATAGTGTGGAACCAGTCTGGATCAAGGCAGGGTCCTTCTCAGTACTCACGCTGACAAGCATGATTTCAATCATTAAGGGCTTAGCACGCTTCTCTTTCTCTCAATTTGATCAAAGTTTTGCAAATCCCAAGGAATTCCGTCCCCTTTGTTTTCACCGCAGTGTTCAAAAAGGTTTTGAAAAACTTAGGTCAATGCAATGATTTTCAGGGCACAAGAGAGCAGGTGGAATGTACTGCTATTCCATTCAAATCCTCTGGCACAACTAGCTCAAAAAAGCGGTAAGCACGGAAACATGATAACCGTAGCTGTTTCATTCAGATTTCCCTGGTTGCAACTGGCTCCGTGGCAGAGACAGACTCAAAAGAAAGCAAAAGGAGTAATTACAAAACAAAAGGGTGTTCAAGACAACAACCCCGAAATCACCCGACATTCTATAAAATGGGACTGACTCGATGCGACAAGACAGACCCTTAAGCAAAAAGACTGACTCAAAACAAAGAGACAGACTCAAAACAAGACCACCGAACTGACTCAACACCTAAGTCAGAAACCACAAAAAAAAGGGCATTCGCAGATGCTCAAAAGTGCGTACCAGATGCCACATCCGAAATGTACCGAGCGCCGCCCGCAGGTGGTCCAACCCCTGATCACAAACTTGCAGTATCCTCGAAGTCCAATAGCTCAGTAGTGACAGACTTTGCTGAGGTAGGTGGGAGGATGACCTCATTGTCGATCAAATATTGCACCTCATGACGAAGGCGGAAACAACCATCGGTGCTGTGACCGAACTGTTGGTGGTACGCACAGTACAAGGCAGCATCATGTGAGAGAGGGAGATTCTTCGGGAGAGGTTGAGGCTCGAGGGGTTTAAGATGCCCCTTTTTAGCCAAAATTTGGAATGCCCTAGACAAAGGCATGTAGAGGGCGTGAAAGACTCTGCGCCCTCGAGACAGGTACTTTGAAGTCTGAGGGTTCTTGCTAGACGCACTAGCGAAAGGGTCGGCAGGCATTGCCTTGGCTTTCTAATCTTTTCCTGGTGCAAGGTTGGAAATGATAGGAACTGTCTTGGCATGAACGGGCCCATCCCGGTTTTTCGCCTGGCTTGAACTGCCTACGGTTGGAGTGGGGAAAGCATCATCCACAGCTTTAGTCATGACTGTGAACACCTGCTGCTTTTTCATTTCCCCGGTTTTCAGAGCCTCGACTGCCCACAGCAGTTATCCAACAGGATCAGCATCTGTTCCCACTTTGTTCTTACCTCTAGCCTCAGCCTGATCGAGGGTTTGGGTTACTACATCAGAGCGAAACCCGGTTGTTGTTGACACGTCGTTGCTGTAGCTAGAGGCAACCTCTGGTTGGCTGAGCTCGATCACAATCAGCCCCAGTAGCGGGGGCTCCCGTGGTATGAAATTCCCGGCATACGGTGCAGCTGGTGGCGAAGCCGACATTCCATAGGCCAGATCGGCCACGGATCTCTGGAGGTCGCCGATCATTCCCATTAATTCAAATGTGGTGGGCTCACGAGTCTGATACAACTGGGGGGTCCAGATCGGGTGTGCAGCAGGCAACCTAGGCGAATGCGGTACATCAACATTGGCCTCATCCTGCAAGATGATCCCTTGGTCTAACACGGCTGCCATAACCACAATTTCTTCTGAACTCTGCGTCATCATAAGTCTGCCGAACTGAATGGTGATGATGCAACCGGCGATTGACGGATCGGACGTCTGCCTTGCCTCAGCGAAGGAGAACACCAAATCTCCGAACCCACATCTCTGAACCTAAATCTCTGAACCTTGAAAGGGAAAACAAGCAGTAGTTCAGCCCAGACGGAATAGACATGACTACATAACTGTATTCTGCTACTGATCACTGTTCCCCAAAATTACTGTCCCAAAACTGAGACTGATACCCGCAAATATAATTGATTCCCCAAGACACTGATATTGATGCCCTCAGGCCTGGTACTCAAACTTGCAAACTGATATGTGCATTCCCTGTAGAGATACACTCTAAAAGCACATAATAAACAAGTGAGAGCCAAAACACCCCTATGTTGGGGTAGGGATTCCCTGTCCTATTTTGAAAGGAGCTAGGGTTTCACTACGCACGCAGCGGTTTCAAACAACCTAACATCGGGTAAGCAACCTGTCCTAGTTTGGAATGGTCACAATGGATTTTGATATGCACTAGGTCAAACGGTCAAAAAGGGTGCCCGGTAAAACTGGGGTTTGTGTTCCCATACTGTCAGAGCCCATAACCGGTCAGCCTTATGGTCATGTCTTGACAAGACAAGCCTCCGGCAAACCGTTCAGGAATGGAAGAAGGCAAACACGGTGTCCTAGGCGCACCAATGCACATGCAATGCAAAAAACACATAAGTGCAGTCAAAACAAGATATCATGAGTTCGAGTCAAGCTCTCTAAATCCCCAACGGAGTCGCCAGAAACTGTGGACGCGCCCTTGTGCTTTATGCCACCACAGTTCGGACTCCCTTTTGTGTCACGGTTCTTAGTCTGAACCAAAGAGTCTAAATCCGGCAAATCGTTTTGAGAAAACAGATTTTTTTGAAAAGAAGTGCCAAACATGGATTGCTTTGCCAGATACAGAATCGCCACCTAAATATTTTTTATGGGGAAATTTAGGAAACCCTGACTCGTTTGCCTCAGGCCACGTGTCCGTCATCACCAAAGTTTCCTCGGCTCGGGAACTTGGGTGCGATTGGGGAAGGTTAGCTATGAGCACCCCCTCTTGCCCTATCCGAAGATCGGCCTCTACTAACCATGATATCCCGTTTTGAAAACGTTATGTGTTCTTATTCCGGTTTAATTAGCTAGAATTACTATGTGATGCGTACAGCAAAATAAGTATAGACTAGATCGCCTAATTTGGAACAAAGCATCGCATATCCATTTGTTTGGAAAATGTTTTGAAATTTGCTACTCGCGAGTAGGCTAAAACACGGATTTTGATGAGTTGTTCCAACTCAAGCAATCCAACCTTCACCTACAGGCATTCAGGCAGTTCATATCACATAAGCATCTAGCCGCATGGTAAGCACGCTGTCATGTTAACATTCACACTCGTGCGAGATGCTAAAGCACAAAATACTTACAGAGCACTCCAAGCCAAAACAAAGAACTTGTTAGCAATCAATGTATGATCCAAGTCCATGTTAAGTGCCTAATGCAACGCATACAGAATGCAATTAGGATACGCTCGGCTAATCCTAGGATGTCATGTGAAATGCAACCATTTGAGGCATATATTCAAGTTTAGATTTGAAATACTATGTAGTTAGTATGATGCGCCAAGCCCGATGCATGCAATACTGATGAAAGATGCACGCATGCATAGCATAAGGATGCTAAATTAAATATGTCCTAGTACTAACCATCAAAGCAGGTAAGTAAAAGGGAGAAAGAAGTGGGGGTTGGAAGACATGCACACACGCACCCACACTTATTACAAATTTGTCCTCGCTCGGAGGGACCGAAAGAATAATGCAGATCTAACTAACCTACAAGCTAATTAAATATTACAGACCAATTAAACTAGTTAATCAAATTAACTAATCTAATAAAACAGTAAATAGCCTCGGGAAGAGGACCCAATGCAATGCGTGTTCGGCTCCGCTCGGAAGTCCACTGTCATGCACAAGTTGCCTCTGTCCACACTATTTTCCTTCTCTGATCATTGTAAAATTCCTAAGGTGCATTCTATGAACCCTGTGGGATACCACCGGCCAAGGAAAATAGTCACCGGCCAAGGGAAATGATCACCGGCCACTGGTTAAGCTATCGGCCACCAATTTTTGGTTGGTCGGCACTAAAGATGGCCGATCGGCCAAATCTTCCTGCAGAATCCTGTTTTGACAGTAGCAGAGGGCAAAACAGGGCATGGCAATGCGTTCCAAGCAAATGTGTGCACCAACACATCCCTTATCATGTTTATCACTCAAAGGGACATGGTTCTTGGTTCTCGGACCACCAATCGCACATTTCAATGCGTGATGGCCCAAGGGACCAAGTGTGCCATTTTGATTTCAAATGTAATGCAATGTATATAAACATACAAGGGAGCCTTCAACCTCTATCATGGCTTGATCAAGAGGTGAGGCATGCATGCCAATGTAATGCAACCTAGGCATGTGAACTAGGCATGCAATATGAACATGCAAGCAAGTAATGATGCTAGGCACACAACCTAAGGAATCAATCATGCAAGGCATGGAATGACAAGCATACAAAATGTAATGTGGCCATGCAAGTAGGCAAGGCATGTGACAACATGTTAGGCAACTTAACCAAGATAAATGCATGCCAAATGCAAAGCCACTTAAACATGAAACGACACATGATAAGCCAAGTATGCAATCAACACACAAGGTGAGCATGCCACAACATGCGAGAATGGACTTAGACTAATTTAGGCAGCCCTCAAACGAGCCTAAAACAGTGGCCAACATGCTCAAGGAGGAAAGCCAAAACACATACAAATAGGCATGCATGCAAGGTCCAACACTTAGGCACGTAGAGACAACTTTTAAGCACACTTAAAAGAGAATAAACATGGACCAATGGCATTCATTATAAGCTCTGAAATTTCATGGAAAAGAGGTGCCAAACCGACCAATCAACACAAGCAAAGCATGCAAGCATGGCCAAAACTCAAGGCAAGCTAAAAGGGTATTGAACTACACTTAGCAAAACCAAACATGGTAGGATTTAAACAACTAAAGTCAGGGTTTTAGCATGTCAAAATGAACCCCAAGAACCACTTAGATGGCATCTGAATGAGTTACGAATGGAAGCATACAAGAAGCCAAACATGGAGCATAAGATGGCAACCTTATAAAGCATTAAAGAGACATCAAATGCAAGCATACAAGCATGCCATGAGGACTGAAATGACTTGCTAAGCGGTTCTAAACCACTGAAATGATGCAAGCAGTGCATGCTCCACACTCACACACCCAAGGCTTATAAACCAAAATGCAAGGTGGCGATACTAAACATGTCATGGTCGACCAAAACAAGCAAAAAACAGAGCTTGAGCATGCTAAAACAAGCACAAAAGCTTCACAAAGCTAAGCCAAAAGCATGCTAGAAACAAGGCGCAAAGCACAAGGCATGTTAAGGCAATCCATGGCATTACAAGACATGTATGCAAGGCAAGCATGGTGTGTCCAAACCAAGTAAAAGCAGAGGTAATATATGGCAAAATACTACCAAATAACACTTAAGACATGGCCAACATGCACTTAAAAATGATGCTCACACATGAGGCTATAATGGCCATTATTGAAGACAACAAGGAGAGGGGATGGCCCTCTCCTTCTTAGGACCTTAAGGCACCATCCTCACCACTGAAATCCCTCAAGATTTTAGTGGTGAGGAGGCCCAACCAAAGTGGTCCTGGAGCTCACCAAAATAACACAAAAATAGGGCCAAACAAGGCCTAAGAGGGGTCAAATAACCCCAAACGACAAAACACTCTTAAACAACAATTTAGAGCAAGAAAAAAGAAGACTTTTATATGTTATATTCTAAGCTCGAAAGCATGTGTAAGGTAGTCAAAAAAGCTATGCAAAAATGGGGAATAAAGGGCAAGAACACTCACCCTTGAAGAACACTTCCAAGATCACAAGACCAGACCTCTTCTTGGATCAAAACTAGCTCAAAAAGTTCAAGATCAACCCTCTAATGCCTCAACAACTAAGGAAAGGTGTAATGGTAGGTGTTTGTGTGCAATAGTAAGAACAAACACACTAATACACCAAAAGAAGGAAGAGATATAGAGATAGAGTATATGTAAACCCTAACCCTAAAACTCAGAGCTCTGGAGCTTTTTTTGTCAACCTTAATGGAGGGAGAAGAGGCTCCTTCTTATAGAGCTCACTCTTGCAAAGCTTCTCAAGTAAGCTAGTCAAGAGGGAGATCCCTCCATACACGTGTATGAAGGGGAGTAAAGTGGGTGCCAGCTATCACAGCTGGCACAAAAATATCTGCAAAAGCAGATGAACAGTGGTCGGCCAGCCAAAAATGCAATTTGACCAAAATAGATGGCCGGTCGACCATCTAGAGTGGCAGTCGGCCAAACATTTGGCCGATGGCAACAAAACCCAGCCGGTGGCCTCAAGCCATGGCCGGTGATGTGTGGGAATGGCCAACAAGCCATTCCTTGCCCCTCAAAGGCAAAACACAAGTGTTTAGTGCAAAACCAAGCACAAAACAGTCGAGTTGAGAGATCCTGAGGCAGGGCGCGTGGCCGAGACCTCCGGGAACTCAAGACGAACACAAACATGGATGATCACCGAGTGTTCAAACGGTGACGTCCAAGTCTTGAGGACGGTTAAAAATGGGGTGTCTACAAAGAGGAATATCTATACCCTTGTATATTTATGTTTTGGTTTGATTATATGTTGATTTCATGATATGTGTGTGATGTGAGATGGGTGATCGATATATGGACTTTTATGGTGATTTGAGGTTCTTGCCTTTAATTTTTTGAAATGAAGGGTTATCTCTTAATGAAAATAATTTGTACACTATGAATATTGGAAAATGAAAGAACAAAAGGAAAAGCCCCAATTTCTTGTGAATCTCTAATCATTGTTCATGGGTCTTGGTTGGTAAATAGATGGAAATTAATGGGTGAATTAAGAATGTGTTGAGCCATTTTGTGTTGAGATAAATTTAGATTTTTGGATAGTTATTTGATGGGTAATGAAATGTTACCCGCGTGGGAAAATTGAGGTGCCCACTTGCCCAATCATGCTAGCACGATAAATGTGTGAATGTTTGAGGTGTCCACATGCTCGATCATGTGAGAACCATGAACGTGAAAGGTTTGAGGTGCCCGTTAGCTATTCGTGTGAGGATGGAGAAATGTGGAATTAAAAGAAACGATGTGCATTGAAATATGAGATTATGGAACTAGTGTTCATGGGTAAGGAATCATGGGTTATGCATGATTTAAATCAAATGTTTATATATTTTGTTAAATATATTCTCTACTGGGCAATGGTTGATTGTTATCTAACAAATTCCAGGACTTGGTGAGCAGCAACCACCCTAATGAAGCAGGAGTGGATCAACCTTTTTGTTTCAACCAAGAACACTTTGAAACATGTGGTATGACATTTCGGAGTTTTAGTTTTGTTTTGGCACCATGAGTCCCTTTTGTTCAATGAAGGCTTTGCCTCAAAGATTGTAAGCTCGCAGGGCATTTGTTATGATTCTTTCTAGCATTTTGAACAATGACAACTTATCATGTAATTTGTGATTCCCAACCTGTAGTTCAGTGAGAAAGAGAGCCTTTTGGATTAATCTTGCAATCACTGCTTGTTATTATATATATATATATATATATGTCATGTCGAATATTGTTTTGTTTCAAATAATTTGGGGGCGTTACACCACCCCTCAGTGTCTTGGTCCACATGTCCCTCAGTTACTACTGCAGGTGTTGTTCGCTTTTCAATGATGATGACTGTACTATCTTCAAGGATATCCACCTTTGCCCCCAATGTAGCCAAGGCATCAAGAAAGCGATTCTGTACGCGGGGGTGCGCTGGATTTGGATGTCATCAAATTGAGTAAGTAACCGTTAGACTATGTTGCAGTATGGCGCCAAAAGTGGTTCCTTCAAGGCAAAGGCACCTAGTGTTTGTTTTACCACCAGTTTGGAGTTTATTAGATTTTTGGTCATCGGATGCCATTCTTTTGTGCTGCGATTAACCCTAATATCAGTGCCTCATACTTGACCTCATTGTTTGAGCATTCAAAGTCTAGCTTGTAGGACATGTGCAATCTCTCGCTTGTGTGACTAGTTAATGTAATGTCGGCATGGCACCACCTTTGCTAACTCCTGAGGCCCCATCGAATTTCAGATCCCAGTAAGTGTCACCCTCCACAGTTGAGGTGTAGGCCTTGCCAGGTATTCCAATAGGTTCATGTTCTCAAGATGGAAATTGTACTAATAGATCAATAAGTGCTTAACTCCTGATAGGCCTTGCATGATGCATGTGATGTCGTATTCTACCAACGGCAGTAACTATCTTGCCATTTGTCCTGTTAGTGCTGGTTCACTCAGTAAGTAGTGAACTAGATCACTTTTAGTCACCACTTGGATCAGATGTGCTAGAAAATAGTGTTGCAATTTCTGGATAGTGAATATTAAAGCAAGACAATGCCTCCCAATTGTGGTATATCGCAACTCCGTGCTGTTAACCTTTTTGCTAATGTAGTATACCGACTTTTCAATGTCATCTATGTCTTGTACCAATAAGGCACAAATGGACAGAGAGGTAGAGGTGAGATACAATAGTTGAGGTTTTTTAGGTTGTGGGGCAATCATAGTGAGTAGCAAAGTAAGCACCCTTTTTACTGTGTCAAAAGCCCGTTGATGGGCTTGTAGCCATTCAAACTTATAATTTCCTTTGAGCAACGTCCCAAAGGGAGAGGTCATCTCAGCAAGGGTGAGGATAAACACTACAACAAAATTGAGTTTTTACGACTTCACATCAACGACATACAGTAAATGCAAGCCGTGATTTCTCACTTTTACGACTTACTTTTTTAGCATGTCATAAATAATTTCCCAACCACGACGTGTCTATTGCGTATGTCGTGAATGCTAATAATGATGATTTTTTTATAGCTTGCAATGTTAGCCGTAAATAATAAAATTTTCTATGACGTGCATATGGCATGCCGTTAATACATCAACTATACACGACATTAGTACGCCAACCGTTAAAAACTATTGAACATTTCACGGCGGACAAAAAGCCAGCCATTAAAAATTACACTTTTCACGATGCACAAAAGCAAGCCGTTTAAAATATTACACTTTTCACAACGCGCAATTGCTGTCGTGAAACGTACGATCAGAGAAGAAAAAAAAAGTGCCAAAATAAAAATTTTTGAGCGCTAAAATGAAAAATTTAGCGGCAAACGAACGAAAACAAACCAAAAAATAAAAATAAAAATAATAATAATCCAAAACAACACTAGCACTATCAGAATTAAAAAAAAAATAGGAATAGACACATCATATGGAGAACAGCATAACCATTTTCTCCATCATCAACGGCGACCAGTGCTTCTGTCGGTGACCTTTTCTTCGTCTGTCAGGTATGTAATTGCATCATTCTTTGTATCTCAGTCCCTCGTCTCAGTCCTCTTTGTCCAAATTTGAGGTAATTCGTGATAAGGCATAAGGCGATTGAAACCAACGCCTCAACACTTTGAAGCTATTTTCTGAATCTTTGAAACTATCTAATATATATCTATGTTTTTCTCACATAGCCCTAAAGTTGTTCGACATTAATCGGCTTAGGGAAAACAGAAGTTGCGACTCCTATTCTTGAACAGAGCTTCGATTCTTCTTCTTCTTTAACATAGCTTCGACTTGCAGCCCTAACAGGTTAGTTTCGACATTTCTTCTTCTTCTTCCAGCCCTAACAGGTTAGTTTCGATGTTTCTTCTTATTCTTCTTCTTTATTTTTCGATCCTTCTATGTTCTTCGATTTCTCTTTCCAGGTTTGAAATTCAAAGTTTTTATGCAAGTATTCTCGCAGTTTGGCCTTAAAACCCAAAATCAAGTGCGATTTATGTACTTGTAATTTGAAAATACTCCTACAAAGTTCGGTTTTCAATATTTATTTATTTATTTATTTATCATTATTGCCATTATTGAGTTCAAGCATGTGTTGTTGATGAATTTCACTTAGCTTTCTGCATTTTTCTAGTTTTATTTTTTTAATCTAACATTGTGGTATGAATTACTTTTGACAAATTTGGTCAAATTTGTTAAGTTGATCCCAGTCCTCCTAAGGAAGATGGCTCAGAAGAATGCCCTTTTTTGGGAATTTCCTAGTGTTGAAATTCTTGGCTGCACAACCGTGATTTGTTCTCAGCTTCACTCTTCATCTCAATTGATGAAATGTAAGGAAGCTAGTTACAAGGGTTTTGATTTTTCTGACTTTTCTTTTTCAATTTTGTGGATAAGAATCTATAATCTAATGATGAATTATGTGTTAATGGCAGCTAGTTACAAGGGTTTTGATTTTGGTGGATAACTTGCAAATCTAATGATGAATTGTGTGTTTACAGAGTACAAGTCCTGAATGCCTTGGAGTGGAGACTTTCTGCTAGCTTCCTCTCTCTCTCTCTCTCTCTCTCTCTCTCTCTCTCTCTCTCTCTCTCTCTCTCTTTACTTTAGTTTTAGTTTTTTTTTTTCTTTGAGTTACATTAATTGTGATATCTTCTGTTAATGGAACCAAAATGGATGCTCTGTATCGTCTACAAACAATGGTGACTCTAACGGACCACTTTCTTGTTCTTGTGAGTTAGTGATAGAGAGTTCTTGAGAATGCTAACGGACCACTTTCTAGCCTTGAATACCTTCCTTTTGCAGAACAAATGAACAACTGGGCTTTTGCTTTTTCTTTATGATGGAACTTTTTCTTTTTCTTTTTGGTCTGGATCCTCTATAATGACTTAGCTTTTCTTTGTGGATTACTTTTTCTAATTGTTTTTTACTCTTCTAAGTGCAACATTTCTGCTAGATACATCTTTATCTATATAAAGAAGTGACCTTTATTTTTATTTTCCTCTATTTTAAAGTCAACCAAGAACATTTTTGCATCTTGCTTTCTTATTCTTTCCCCAAATCTTCAACCTAAAGTGCACATTGATAATTTTTAACCCTGTTTATTGATGCGCTTTATTTTTGTAAAAAAATAGGAGTTTCTTTCACAGGGGTCATGTGTTATACTACCCTGACATTCTTCTTTAGGTAATAAAGCTAGGTGCCCTTTATTATATTGAAATCTGAAGGGTCTCAATTAGAGTTCCAATTACAATGTCAAAAAGGAGTAAAATAAAACATCCTAATACCATAATTTCTCCACATGAAGCATTGGACTTAAAAAGCATTAAAATTGAGGGTGGGCTCATTTTCTATAAGGAGGGTCTATGTTTTAGTTCTTTCTACACTTGATGTTACTTTTGTACTAGTTATAAACTAAAAAGTAGTGGAATTATGTTTCTCTTTAAAATAATAGTTCTCCTTTTTAAGAGTGGTGGAGTTCTGGTTCCCTTTGTTCCCAAACTTTTAAGTTTTCAATTTATTTTCAAAAAGATTTTTAATAGTGGAAAGAAAAAGATAAAATCAGCTTTACTTTCCATTATGAAGAATAGCTACAACAAAAATTCAAATTGCAATGTAAATAAATGATCATTTTGTTAACATCTCAACCCTTAACTTCTTCAATACTTCACTTCATTTGACGGTTTTCGACTTAATTAATGTTATTTATATGTTACCTTTGCCAACTATCAGATTGAACAATTTTTTTCTTCTATGTTTGTGCTTAAATTTTGGACTATTTAATTTGTTTATCTGTTGTGTTTGTTCATTTCTTTAATTTGCAGTCTTCCTTAATGAAATATTAGTTGGATAATGAACTATTCGCCTTAATATCATTGCAGAACCTAGCTCCAGCCATTGCAGAGGCACCAAAAGAATCTAAAACAGTTGAGAGTTCACGAAATAAGAGGATTGGTGACTTTTGATATTTTATTTTAATTTAATGGCATTTTTCACAATATGTTTAGAAAGTTAGATATGCATAGTTTTGGATGGTTTAAACTTTTTGTACCGTTTAGAACTTCAATGATATAGTTTTCGAATGTTTGGAATGTATAGATAATTGTTGAATGTTTATAATTTATGGATATAGTGTCTTTTTGATGTTTCAAACAGTATTTCGATAGTTGATTAATGTTTTGTGATGCTTATTTGTAATATTTGTTAGATTGTACAAAATTGGTCAAATGGAACCTGCTGAATTTAAAAAAATAAAATAAAATAATAAAATAAAAAATAATAAAAAACTGCATATTCTACGGCAGGCATAATAAGACGTTGTATTACATATTTTACGGCGCGCAATCAGCGTCGTTATTTGTCTCACCAATTAATGGCGTGTAAAAGTAGTCATACAAAAAGTATCAACGACGTACAAAATCTGCCGTTAAATAGTTTTTAACGACGTACTATAGCATGTCATAGAAAAAGTAACAACGACGCACAAAATCTGTCATTAAATAGTTTTTAACGGCGTACAAAACATGTCGTTGAAAGTGAATGACTTTCCATGACTGGTCATAATATGACGTGTGCCTGTACGTCGTAGAAGGGTTTTTACGGTGTGCATTGCGCACCGTAAAAACCCTTTTTTGTTGTAGTGAAATCTCCTAAGGTATGACACTCCACCTAGGAATCTCTTCAAGGCCTTTTGGGAATTTGGTGGGTGCTTTTTCATGATTGCCTTGATATTATCTCCATCCGCTTTGACACCTTGCGAGTGGACTAAAACGCACAAAAACTACCTAGTAGCAACTCCAAAGGCGCATTTCAAGAGATTTCGACACCACTAAAATACCTTTTCTAAGTATTGTAAGTGTTGATCTACCTTAGTAGACTTTACCACTAGATCATCCACATATACCTCTGCCTCGTGATGTAACATGTCATAGAACACATCAGTCATGGCTTATTGATAAGTTGCCCCTCATTTTTTAGACCGAAGGGCATCATTGCATATAAGAAATTACCCAAGGGTGTTCTGAAAGCTATTTTCTTAGCGTCTTCTTCTGCCATCTTCATTTGAGTGTAACTGCTAAACCTGTCCATAAAAGAGAACATTTGATGGCTTGCGGTATAGTCCATGAGGGTATAAACATAAGGTAGTGGGAACTCATCTTTCAGACAGGCCTTGTTAAGATCGTAAAAGTTTACATAGATCCTGATCTGGCCATTCTTCTTTACCGGCACTATGTTTGCTAAATCGGCCAGTTTAATAGTTTTCTTTAATCTCATTTATTCGGCGACAACAATGAATGCTCCCAAAATGTTTTGATTTAGTGAGGCCAATTTTCAAAACTTCTAGAGGCCAATTATCTACGGATTTCTTAAAGATGGTGACGAGAAGAGTAGGGCAAAAGAGAAGGAAATTTGGGACACAACATGAGAACGTAGCATGTAGGTTATCACAATTTTGACGGGCGGGTTGTAGTGATTGATTTATTGATATGAAAGTGAAATGAAATAATCGTATGTTTGTTCTCATATTTTTTGATTCGCTAAAAAGGTAATACAAAATTGATTGCATATAGAATTACCATTCACATTATACGATAATGAGCATTTTACAATCCTTTCATTCTATTTCACTTTTTATTCTAGTATTAAACACTACCAAAATTTATTTTTATATTTTTTACCGTTATATTGAGATCAATTTATATAATCTTAGCATTTGGTTTAAAACTCAAATCTTGATTTATATTAAAAAGTTTCAAAACATTTTTCGAAACTCATAACCAAATACATAATTCAATTCAAAAAACTGTTTTTAAAACTCATAACCAAACTCTTTTCAAAACTCTATTTAAAAATAAAAATAAAAAATTTAATTTTTTTTATTATTTTGTTCTTTAAAATTATTTTTTATCTTTTATTTTTTTGAAAAAAATTTTGTTTAAAAAAACAATTTATTTTTATTTTCAAAGAAAATATTTTTTTATTTTTTTATTTTTCCAAAAAAAATATTTTTTTTATTTTTTTAAGTATTAGCCAAATAATTTTTTATGATTTAGATATATATGGGTGAACCAAAAAATTTTAAAATTTTAAAAAAAGTAAATATTTTGAAAATATTCAAAAAAAAATTTAAAATGTTTAAAATATTTAAAAAATAAATGAAAATATTTAAAATTAAAAAATTAAAAAATAGGTAAAATAAAAATTATATATTTAAAATTAAAAAATTAAAATTTTTAAATATTTAAAAAAATATAGTGCACAAATGTAGTAACTACAACACATATTTACTCTAAAAAGACTAAAATTAAAATAATTTTGAAATATTTAAAAAAATAAACTTAAAATTTTTTAAAGTACAACTCAAAATTCAAAAATTCAAAACTCAAAATATATTTCAAAATTCTTTTGAAAGCTCTTTTTAAAATTTGTAACCAAATAAATTTTTTCTTTTCAAAATTAGTTTCAAAAACTCAAAACTTAAAATATAACTCAAAACTCAAATTATAATTTAAACATTAAATCGAACGAAATCTTAATTTTATTTTTATGTTTTCTAATTGTACTGATGTCATTTCGCAAAATCCCAAAAGATTTAGATCAAAATTTACATATATTTTCAAAAAAAAATTCAACTCAGTGGTGTACTTATCAAACACCACTGACGTAACAATGGCTCCGCTAAAAGTCACAACCCTTGGTCCCCTTACAGCGAAACAAGGTTGGCACCACCAGCATAAAAAATTATTGGTTGCTTCTGATGTATTACGTTGTTAAATTTCTCATCAATTATAATTTATATTGCATTTCATATTTTTTAATTACTTGACACAAATTAATGAACCCTACTCTCTCCATTAAAGTGTCTAAGACCAACTAATAACTTCTCCCCAGTACCACCACTCGATCATTATCACTGCCATACACTACCATTATCACTATTATCAATCCGTCACCATGATTACAAGCACCATCATTATTTTATTTATTTATTTTTTTTTTTTTGATTGAGATGACTGGGTTCAGTGTGGTGCTCCTTTTGCTGGTTACTTGGCAACTTTTTTTGATCTGATCTTTTCTGATGTTGTTTATTAGCTCTGCAAAAATCGGAAGATTATTCTCAGTTGTAGGACGGATTGGATCCTCTCCTGTTGATCATCTAATTGGAGAGGTTCTATTGGATCTAAATGGGAATTTGAGAGCTCATTTAGTGATTCAAAAGTTTTTACTGTTAGATTATTAGCTTAATGTCTATTCCCAATATGATTTGAATTTGGTATTCTAGTTGTTAATTGAAATAGGATTTGTGAATAATTAAACATTGATTTGGTTTTAACTCTAATATTGGCTTAGATTTGTGAGAGACCTATTTGACTTAATTTGGACTTTCTAAAGTTTTGGATTTAGTATTTCCTAGTTGGTTTTGTATTGAAGGAAACCTATTTTGCTTTATAAAAAAATTCTTTGGCTATAAATATGTAGAGTCTTTCATTCACTCAATTGAACTTTTCAGTTTCATTCACAGAACTTTTCAGTTCCACGGAGCCCTCTATGGGGATTTTGTTTGTAGGCTTTCCGGTCTTTGACATAACATTTGATCACTTGGTGTTTTTTTTATTGAATTTTTAGTTTCACAAGACTTGTGTAGAAAGAATTTGGGTTTGGTGATAAAACTTGTATTTGGACTTGGTGAGTTTAATTACTTCTTCTTTTTTTTTTTTTTTTTTTTTTTTTTTTTTTTTTTTTTTTTTTTTTTTTTTTTGATCGGCAAAGAAAAATTTCATTAAAAACATGAAATTTACAGGTTCAAGGAAATAAAACGCACTGAGAGAGATTCGAAGAGTAAAAATTCACTCTCCTACTACTGCTACTCGCGTTCTTACAACCAACCCCTAGCCTCACGATTTTAAATTTGAAAAAACAACAAACAAAATAAATTAAAAAACCACAATCATGAGCCCCCACCTAAAACACAGCTACACACCCCAAACCACACTCTGACTCAAGCACTATTACACACTTGAGCCCCACGCCTGACCCACCCACCCTGCACCAATGACAGACACTCAACCTCCAAACTGTCGGACCCTCAGGCTCCAATGCCGCCGAGCACCCTGCACCACCCGTGACCGAAACTACTCTTGCTTCACCATCGAGAACCACCCGGGACCGAAACAACTCTGCTTCACCGCTGAACAACGACAGCCTCTACTTGCTTCACTCTCCTCTACTTCAGTTGCTGCAGCCTCCTCCTTTGGATCTCCTCCGTGACCCAAACAAACTCCTTCGATTGAAACCTCACCAAACAACGCTGGGCAGTCCCCTCTTTGTTTAACCAGCGCCAATCTCCTCAAAACCGAACACGGACACCGACCACCATAGAAAAGAACGGAAATCACCCCTCAAACTCCCACTCGCACAGGAGCGCTCGAATGGAGATCCTAAACAGCTCTAAATCTTCCACCCCTCAAACTCCTGCTCGCAAAGAAGTGCCCGAATGAAGTTCCTGAACCAACCCACCTCTGTTCAACGCTCCCAACCTAAACCAAGACCCACTGCTGAAGCTGAAACACCATGGCTGAAGCACCACTACCACCGATCCTTTCCAACCGAGAGAAAAACCCACCAAAATCACCCATCAAAGCTATCTTGGGCACCAAAGGAGGAGGCTACACAAAAACGAAATAACCAAAACAACAACCTAAGCAAATCTAGAGATTAGATCTGAAAAGGATAAAGAGAAAACTAAAGGGGCTCAAGTTTATTAGGAGAAAACCCAAGAACACAAGAAGAAAAAAGATAGGCTAGCCGACCGCCATGACCAAGGCGGCGGCCGGCCGGCCAGCGGTGAGGCCCCGAGGTGGAGGTTTTTAGAAAGAGTTTTTTGAGAGAGTTTTTTAGAGAACTATTAAAAATTTAAAGCTTAGTTTTTTGGTGAGTTTAATTACTTGGGAGAGATTATTTTGTCACTATTGTAACCCTTCAAGACATTGTTATCTTTGCTAGTAGAATCTTTCTCTTTGTGAAAGTCTATGAATATAGGCTTAGGCCGAACCACGTAAATCTTGATATCTTGTTAGTTTGTAGTTGTTTCTCTATTTTGAATTTTTTTGATTTTTCTACTCCATATTTGAAACTATCAACTATCAACTATCTTGGTGTGATTGAGTGTTTTCCGGGACTCTCCGCACAACATTTATTTTATAAAATTTCTTGAAGTAAATTATTCTTGTAAAAATTACAATGATTAGATATTGGTAGTCATATGATTAAGTCACATTTGTCTTTAAAGAAAAAAAAAAAGTTTTAATTACACTTTTCACCCCTATAGTTTGACTCAATTTTATTTTATTCTATATAGTTTCAATTTGAATAATTTGATCTTTACATTTTAAGTCCATTTTTAATTGGGCAAATTACATATACCCCCCTCGAGATTTGACTAAATTACAAATACCCCTGACGTTTGAGAAATTACAAATTTCCCCCCTGAATGCTATATTTGCATAACAAATTAGGGGGTAATTTGTTATGAAATTTAAACCTTAGGAGATAAATTGTTATGAAAATACAAACCTTAGGGGGCAGGACGTAATTTTTGAAATCTCAAGGGGGTACCTGTAATTTAGCCAAACCTCAAGAGAGGTATATGTAATTTGCCCTTTTTAATTTAGTCATTCTATCTAAATTTTTGATAATTTTGTCCAGGTGTACACCTTAGAAAAAATGTTTTGAGAGTCCAAAATTGTTAATTTTAACATTCAATTTGGACAAAAAGACCAAATTGAAATTACACTTAAAGTATAGAGATTAAATTGTTCAATTTGAAAGTATAGGGAGTAAAGTGAAATTTTGAATCAAATTACATAGGTAAAAAGTGTAATTATCCAAAAATATATATTTATATATATATATATATATATTTCATTAATTTATTGAAGACAAATGTAATATTATAATTTATTACCGCTATCATTTTTTTACTTAGTAAAACTTATAAGATGAATCATTTAGATTATCGAAATGGCCTATTTAAGCCCAACAACCCTCTCCATTAGGAGTTGTTTGAGAAGTCAAAAAATAGTTAAAAAGTCAAAAAAATTACTAGAAAAAAAAAATCAAATATATTTTTTTTATTTTTTTGCACGTCTTTTTGTAAAAAAAAAATTAAAAAAAATTAATTAAAATATTCAATTCCTGAACCAGAATTGGCAATCAAAGAGAATCTATCTGTTGTTAGAATAAGCTTTCAATTTTTGGTGTTTTAAACTTGACCAGCTTTTTATTGGTGAATTTGTATGTAATCTTCTTGTACTCTTTATTGCTTTTGAAGAAAAACAATTACATCAATAAAATCGGTTTTTTCTTATTATAAAAGATAAAAAAAAAAAAAAAAAATTAAAAATGAAGAAGAAAGAATTAAGGTTCTATAAAATTGGTTTTTGTGGACAACAATTCTCTGTCAAAACAAGCGAAGTAGCATTTTTGAAACTTCCACAAGTCTCCTAGACATGTTGAACGTTACCCACAATATAGACCCTTGAATTAATGGGAACCATATATTAATCCTAGCCAATTTGAGAGTGATAAGTGTCACGTGCTGAAATTTAAAAGCTTCCATAAATCTCCTAGACATGTTGAACGTTATCCCCAATACAGACCATTGAATTAATGAGAACCATATATTAATCCTCACCAATTTGAGAGGAAAAATGGTATAAATTCCAAATAATCTATCAAATTTTCTATTAAACCTCTCACATGGGTGTGGGACCCACATAAATTCACATGTGTGTGTCCCACACCTATATAAGATGTTTGGTAGAAAATTTGATAGATAATTTAGGATCCTTGGCATCACTCATTTGAGAGTGATAAATTTCACATGCTGAAATTTAAGTTAGGAAACATGTCATTTTCGTGTAATGTAAACATGAGTTTATATTCAAAATATCTTAACATTGATACAGTTTATTTAATTAAATATGTCAATTATTTTGATACGAACCTAATATACTTATAATCGTATTAACCTGAAAATGATATGTTTCACACAATTACTATAATAATAAGCAAATTATACAGATTATTTTAAGTAAATTTATTTCAATTCACATGTATAAAGGTAATTTTTTTAAGCATTAGCACCCACTCACATAATATATATGTCAATATTCATGAAAATAAGTTAAAAGATTCAAGAATAATTCATTACGCATTTAATATATACGAATTGTTAACATCTATTAATATCCAAACATTCAACAAAACTTCACAAGCAAAAAAAAAAAAATCTTCTAATACTAAAATTTAATTCAGTGACTAAAAATAAAACATTAAGGTTCTATGACTACCGGGTTCAAGTTACATTTGGGCTACTTGCAGGTCAATAGCAATTTCATGTCCATGTGTTGATACAGATTTTTATGAGTTAGATGGTTATATTTGGGTTACACATATTTACGCAATCTATTAATATTTGTGTTTTCAGATCGTGTCATATTGCTAATCATGTTAAAAAATATTAATCTTAACTATCTAATTACGCGTATAATTAAAAAAAAATATTAATGAATCACGTGTCAGATTCCCAATCTACTGAAATTATTGTCACTGATGACGATTTCATTCTTTTAGTTTAGATGAGTTTTTAAAAAGAATAAGTTTATTGTCCTAGACTTATCTACAAAGATTTTTTAGATGAGTGATTGTATGGTTGAAATTAAATTTGTGTAATATGAAGTCTATATATAAAATAAATTTGAATCATAAAATAATTTTAAATAATATTTAGGTTGATAAATTTAAGTTTATAATATAACTGTTCCCCAAATTCCATTCCTAATAATATAGAATTAGAAGGGGTTAAAAATAAAAGGAAAATAGTATAAAATCGGTTCATATAAATCATAGAAATATTATTAAAAGTGAATTAAGAGTGCCTAATTAAAACTCCCAAATATTTTTCATTTTAATATCATCCATGCCCCAGTAGCGATTAGCTTGTCTTGTCTCCCTCCGTCAAACACATGCATCATCTACATAGAATAGATCAAAAATTTTAGTCAAACGCACATGTATTCTGAAAATGTCACAATTAATCACGTTTTTTACAATGAGCTTAGAAAATGTAAGCCAAGTCTAACACGGCAAAAATGATAGTAATTAATTGCTGTTTGTCCACAAAATTAAAATAACACAATCTCTCAAATCATAGAATGATTAAGCTGATCTTTGATAATTTAATTCAATACTTAAAATTAAATGCATTAAGGTTTCGTTTGTTTAGACGTAAAATATTTTTCTTGCAAATTAATTTTACAAAAAAAAAATGTTTATGTTTTTGTTTTTGTTTTTAAGTGTTTGGTTGACCCTTGAAATAAAAATATTTCATTATTTAAAAAAAAAAAAATTGGAAAAGGCTAAATGTGTTGAAAAGGATAAATGTGTTGAAAGGTAGTGAGTGAGAGTCAAATTGTAAAAATTAACTTACGAAATTTTTAAAAGTAAGTCATTTAAAAAAAAAATGATGCAAAAGTATTTTATTTAAAAAATGTTTTACTTACTTTTTATTAAACTGAACAACAAAAAATAAGTAAAACATTTTTGACAAAAACATTTTACGTCAAAACAAACGGAATTTAAGTGAAAATCAATTAAGCTCATTTGATAACTATAAATGATATCGCTTAAAAATTTAATTAACTTTTAAAATGTAAATTAAAAATTTTAGAAACGTAAGTAATAGAAAATTTTCTTAATTTTGATTGAGTTTATAAATATTTATATATAAGTATTAACATAGGCTGTTATAATTTCACAACTGTCACCACCACTACCATCACTGCCACCACCACCTCCATCATTGCCACCGCCTCCACCACCGCAATTACCACTACTATCGCTACCACCACCATCCAACACACTTCTATGACCATTATCTTCATCACCATTGTATTGTTACCACAAGCACCACCACAATCGCTACTACTATTACTACCATCACAACAACTACTATTACAACCTTTTACCTCTATTGCCACTGTTCACATAACCATCACCACCATTCAACACTACCATCCTTACACGACCACTATCACCCCTCTTTTTATCTCTACTATATTACCTCTCCACTATCATTATAATCATTCTCTCTCTATCTCTACCACTACCACCACCAACTCACTATCACAATAAAAAATTAAAAATAAAAAATTTAATATTTAACATTATACATTTTTTTGATTAGCAAAAGAAAAGATTTATTGATGAAAAAAAACAAATTACATTCAAAGACATCAACAAAACAGGGAAGTGCACAAGTGTCACGACCCCAAACTGCCCCTAGTAGTATGGTGCCGTGATGGCTAGTAATTCGAGATTACCGAAGGCCAACTTTCAAAATTCACAAACAATCAGAGTATTACATAGGGGGCTAACATGTGCGGAAGCAATAATTTACAATATAAGTGGTCCATAAGAGCAGTGCATAAGTCAAATGAAATGACATACATCTTTGACATGGTCTTACATCTTGAATATAACATAAGCAAAATACATATTACATCTTGATCAAAGGCCTCTCAAGCCGACATGTACAAACACATGAACTACAAGTCGAGCAACATAATCTTCCAGATTGCCAACATTCTCACTGCCGACATAACATACATACAAAACACACATCTCGGCGTAGCCGACTTTTTGCTTGTTACCTACATATATACATAGGGAAGGTGAGCTTGGATACTCAGTGAATGGTACAAGTAATAAAGGGGTTAAATGAATGATACCCGAGATCTTTTCAAAACAATACATAGTATATCTTTATCAAAACCATACATAACATAGCTTAGCTTGACTTGAAATAAAACATCAATCGAACCTTGGTCTTTCAAAACTTGCTTGGGATACTTAACATACGTCAACGTAAAACATGGGGTGATGACATTCCGGGCAAAACAAAAACATAACCTCGGCATCGAGCACACCCGTTCATAGTCCGTTAGTGGCCGATATCTTAACAAGGGTGCTACTTAGGCTTAACGTCCCCTAGCACGAAAGGACGGTACTACCTAGGCTTAAAGTCCCCTAGCACGGAAGGACTATGCTACTTAGGCTTAAAGTCCCCTAGCACGGAAGGACTTGTGCCACAAATGCTTAAAGTCCCCTGGAACATACGGCCTAGTGCCACAAATGCTTAACGTCCCCTAACACGAAAGGACTATATTACCTAGGCTTAACGTCCCCTAACACGAAAGGACGATGTTACTTAGGCTTAACGTCCCCTAACACGAAAGGACGGTTCCAAGAATGTCATCCAAAACAAAGCTTATATTTGATACATAAAATAGGGATATCATTCATGCTTAACAAATACTTTTATCAAAACAAGGCAAAGCTTTATCAAAACGTGATAACATAACTTTATTAGAAATACCACTCACATAGTTCTTGGGACGTCGGGATCAAGGCAAAGGTCCAAGTCCTACAAACACATGGCAAAGTCTACTGAACGTACTTCTCAAAATAAGTCTTACATGCATGCAAATGATCTCGGGAAAACATGCTGGAAGTCAAAACACTGTTTTACATGTTAAGAAGACATGTTGGGTACCAACCAGGTCTTTGCCGAGGTCCCACACCTCCTGGCCGAGGTGTGGCTACCTAGGCTTCGACGTGCGGCTGCATGTCGAGGTGCGCACAAGACAAACTAAAGGTGTAAGTGATCATGCAAGATAGGCCAAGATGAGATACGATGCTTGGCCTAAGTGTGAGGTCTAGGTAGGAGTGATCTCGGCGACTACACTTAGGGAAGTGAGGTTTGGAGATCTGGGTTTCCACCCGTGAAGAATAGGAAGAACATGAACATGAAGATCATGAAGAACATGAATGCTAAAATCATAACTTCTTTATTACAAAAATCTAGGATTTCATGCTATGAGTTCGAAAACATAGACCTGGTAACCCATACTTGAAAATCATATGAAAATAAACACAAAAACATGGATCTTGGCATGAGCTTTAGGATCAAAACATGACTTTTCTTGAAGAACATATGAATACTATTTTCTCTTTCTAAAATCGAACTTCAAAGCAATGCATGGCTTACAAATCATATCAATCATGCAATGCAATAACATGAACATAAAGAACAACATGAGCAGATCAAGAATCTAACCTTAAAACACGGATCTAACGGTCCGATCTCTAGGGATCAAGCTTGGAAATCTACTCTCCCTCAAGAACTCCTCTCCCTCTTCTAGAGCTTCTTTCTCTTCTTCAAAACAAGGATATAACAAATGATAGGTTTCTCTCTCTGCCGACTGACTTAACACTCAGCTCAGATACGTGGCAACGGCTGGTTGGTTCTCCTAAAAAAAGGTGATAGATTGACAAGACAAGACTATGACAAAGTGTATCTAACAAGCTACCCGGTAAGGCACTCCAGCAAGTGATGACATCGGCTAAGGACAAAGCTTCGGCAACTAAGGTGACAATGACCTCGGCTAGGAAGGACAACACTTGACTAAACTGTGCCACACCTTGGCCTAGATGTGCCACACCTCGGTCTAGGTCATACCACTCCAGGACAAGATCGCTTAGGTGCAAAGGTAACATCTCGGCCTAGATAATACACATTTCGGCCTTGGTGATGAACACCTCGGCCTAGATAATGACATCTTGGCCAATACGTCAGGGCGAAGGTGGAGGTCGAACAAAGTGGTTCCAAGATAATTCTAGACTGAAGATGACCTTGGCTTGGAATGATCTAGGCTTAACATAACTTAGGCTTGAGACACCAAGGAAGGAACAAAGCATGTACACAACACTTAGGCAAATCACATAAACACAAAACAAGACATGGACCTTACTTAGGCAAAACAAGTCACAAACATACAAATGCAAGCTTAACGAGTCATAATCATACAAATGCTCATGAACATGACTAAGACATAAATGTGGGTTGTTACAACAAGCATCATAGCTAACCTTCACAATCTCAACTACATTGGCACCATAAAGGAAGCACAATCATATGTAAGCACTTAACCTAAGATTGGCGAGAAGCCAATCGAAAACGAACAAAAACCAATCAAGTAGAACAACAATAAATCTAGCTCCAAACCATGGAGATTCCAACAGAAACAGACCAAAACAGAACACCCCATAGCAGCAGCAGCCACAGACAGAAGTAGACCAGACCAAAACAGTCTAGAGCAGCCCATGGAATTGCCCATAGAACCTGTATTGCAGCCCACTGTAGACGGTGCCCGAGGGATTTGGCTTACTACTGTTCGAACTCAAATGTCACAGTTCTTAATCTGATCTCACAACGTGTGATGTGAGATTGATAAATCACCAAAGAGTCCAAATCCGGCAAATCGTTTTGGAAAATAGATTTTGTAGAAAGAAGTGCCAAACATGGACTGCTTTGCCAGATACAGAGTCGCCACCTAAATATTTTATTTTTGGAGAATTTAGAAAACCCTGACTCGTGCCTAAGGCCACGTGTCCGTCATCACCAAAGTTGCCTCGGCTCGGGAACTTAGGTACGATTGGAGAAGGTCATTTAATGAGCACCCCCGATTGCCCGATCAAAGATCGGCCACTACTAAACATGATATCGAGTTTTTGAAAATACATGCATTCTTATTCCGGTTAATTAGCTAGAATTACTATGTGATGCGAACAGCAAAACAAGTATAGACTAGATTGCTTAATTTGGAACAAAACATTGCATATCCGTGTGTTTAAAAGATGGTTTGAAGTTTGCTACTCATAAGTAGGCTAAAATACGGATTTTGATGAATTGTCCCAATTCAAGTAATCCAACCTTCACTCATAGGCGTTCAGGCAGTTAATCACGTAAGCAAATAGCCTCACGGCAAGCATGCTTTCATGGCAACATTAACACACATGCAGTATGCTAAAGCGTAAACACTCACAGTGCACTCCGAGCCAAAACAAGGAACTAGTTAAAATCATGCATGATCCTAGTTCATGTTAGAATGGCTAATGCAAAACATGCGAAAATGCATTTAAGATAGGCTCGGCTATCCTACGAATGTCATGTGAGATGCGACTTGGTACATGTATTCAAATTGGAATTGAAATAAGATGCAGTTAGCATGATGCGCCGAGCCCGGTGCATGTGTAGACACCCCATTTTTGACCGACCTTAAGACTCAGACGCCACTGATTAAGTGCTCGGTGAGAGTGCATATTGCGCTCGTTCTGAGGTTGCGGAGTCTCGGCTGCGAGCCTTGCCTCTGAACTTCGGGGCTCTTTTGTGTTTTGCCTCGGTTTGCGAACCATGCCCTATTTTCTCTGTTTTCTCTTCCCGAAGGGAGAGAGAGGTCTCGTAGACCATCTCTCAGTGGCCGTAGGCTACGTTTTGTGGTCGTAGGCCATTTTTCCCGTTTGGAGACCAGTTTCCGATTTTCAGAGCCGTCGGTCGTGCACCTCGGTTCGGGACCGCTTGACTACCTCCGTTTGCTATGGTTTTTGGCACACACCTTGTTTCCTCTCTTTAGAGGGACACTGTGGCCCGGGAGACCACCTTCGTGGTCGTATGCCACCTCCGGTGCTTAACAGCCTGTTTTCGGGGCCCCGGACCGCGCGTTTTGGCCCCCGAACCCTCGTTTTGCATCGGTTAAGGTTCATTTTTGGCAGGAACCCTATTTTCATTGCTAGGGAGGTGGTAGTATGGTGGGAGGCCACCTTTTCCCCTTGGAAACTAGTTTTCTCTTTTTCTCTCTCCTAAAGCTGATTTTTCTGACAAAAAGCTGGTTTTTCTCACTTTTGAGCCATAATTTCTGGTTTTTCATGCCACCATTGTGTTGTGCTCATCTGGGAGGCCACCAATATGGGTAGGCCGACCAGTATTTCTTCTTGACCCTTTTGAACCTTCCTAAAAAGTTGGTTTTCCTCTCTTCTAGGTCACATTTTCTGGTTTTCCACTATATAGCTGTGTTGCACTCATTTGGGAGGCCACCTTTCTGGTATGGCCGACCAGCATTTCTCATTGACCCTTTTGACCCCTAGTTGGCCGACTAGGTGGAGTGGCCGGCTGACACCTTAACTGGTCGGCCTGCTTCTTGCTTTTTGCTCTCTCTGAATGCATCATAGCTGTGCCAGCTAGGGGGCATTTGGACCATCCTCCATACATGGAGGATATTTGAAGCTTCCAAGAGAAGCTTTGGCCTCTCCTCTCTATAAGAAAGGTTCTCCTCTTCCATTTGAGGGGTTCAACAATTTTTGCTAAGGCATATACACTCCACCCTCCATAGCTCTCTTCTTCAAGCTCCAAACCCTAATATTCTCACACCATTTGCACTACACCTCCTAGCCTACCACCTCCACCATCCATTCAAGCATATTGGAGCTGATTTTTAGAGGTTGAAGAACTCCTTTCTTGGTCTAGAAGTTGCTGGAAATCTGCTCTTCAAGGGTGAGTCTTTGTTTCCCTTTTTCTTGCATTATTTTTCTCCATTGATTAGCCTTATTTACAAGTTTTTTTGGACTTTGTCATAAACTTAAAAGTGTCTTATTTTGAGCTCCTCTTAAAATTTGATTAAGGACACTTTTCTGTTTGAGGTCCTATACCTCCTTGTATGCTCTATCCCTCTTTTTAGGCTTATCTTGCTTCATATCTTAGTCCTACTTGTGAGCATTTTCGAGATTTTTAATAAAATTAAAAAAGTTTCCTTGTGAGCTTATAAACATGTTTACTTAAGATCACTTTTCTGTTTGGGATCATCTTCCCCCTTTCATGCTTCATTTCCTCATGTTTTGAGCCTTGCATTTGAGCATTTGCATTGGCCTTGGTTTGGCCTTTTAGCCACTGAAATCCAGTGGATTTTTAGTGGCTTAGATGTGTTTTTGAGCTTCAAAATCAGAGAGGGGTGACCCTCTCACCCCTTGTTCTCTTTACTAGCATTGTTGGCCTTCCAAAGGGCCCCTTACTTGCATGTTGTGAAGTCACTTTTTAGGCCCAATTTGGTGAGTTTCAAGGTCTGCCTTAGTTCTGTCCAGAGCCTCTTTGACCATATTTTATGTCTATAATGCATGTGTAGAACAATTCCATTCAAGGCCTCTCAAAGGGGCCTTTCATTACGCGCTTCCTTGACCCATTTCAAGGCCAATTTGGTGAGTTTTAGGGCTATCATAATTTATTTCCAGAGTTGGTTTTTCCATGTTAAGTGTTCTTGTTGTGTGTGTTGAGTAACCCCTTGCATGGCCCTCCAAAGGAGCTCATCATTTTTGCATACATTGGATGCATTTCAATGGTTATTTGGGGTTTATTTGACATATCATGTTCCTATTTTTGGCTGGTTTGGTGACCTCTCTTATACTTCACGTACATGCCATGTAAACAATGCTTACTAGCCTAGGTTGCATGTTGTTTTAGCCCCTCATGTTAGCATATTTTGGTTGTGCCTTAAACTGATAATGTGCTTATTTTGGACTGCCCTAGCTCTGTTTTTTGGTCTTGTGGTTGAATGATGTTAGTTTCGCATGCTTGTAGTTCAAGGTCCATGTTTAGCTTTGAGTTTTGAGATCCATTCCATGCACATACTGAGGTATTTTCATGCCTTGGGGTCATTTTTCATCAAATTTTAGAGCTTATACGAATGCCATGTTGCCATGTTTTCATCTCTTTAAATGCGTTTGAGAGTCGGGCTTGTATGCCTCGTTTACCGACCATTGAATGAGCTCCATTCCGTTGCATTCCGAGCCATCATTTTAGGCCTTTTCCCCACTGTTTCAGACCTGCGTAGGATCTGTTTGGGGTTGGTTTTGCCTTTGGTGCATTGCTTTGGGTACCTCTAGTGTAACGCACTTCACTAGTTTCGGTACCCGGGCCCCTAGCTTGCATTGTGTATGCTAGTTTGTATGGTAGTCGCATTGTGTATGCCCTCTCATTTGCATTGTGTTTGGGATAGGAGTTAGCCCAAGCACGGGAAACGAGGGACGTTTCGTACTCCGAGTGACGGAACGTGTCTCAATTCTGGGTCGCCGACACTCTGGATTACCCATGATAGAGTTTAGGTTTCGCTGTGTTTTCATGTGCATTCATATCATTTCGAGTCGTGCAATTCGACTCCTCGGCCATCATGCATCGAGATGCGTGATTGGTGGCACGAGGATCGAGGACTACACTTCTTGAGGAGTAGCCCTGCATACATATGTGAAAATACTTTGCTGTGCCCCTTTCTTGCTCTCTGTTGCAGTGAATTAGAAATCAACAGCCTTCTAGAGCTTGGCATAGCATTCCGGGATTAATTGCAAACAGAGGCGAATCGGGGTATCGCAATGGATTTCCGCGCCAGGCAACTCAAGCATGCATCTTTCATCATTCGGAACAGAGCTGAGGCTGTCCATAAGCTTGCATGCTAATTTACTTGCTTTCCCAGTTAAATTGTTAATTAATTAGGGTTTTGTACTTATTCGGACTGTAATTATTATTCGGACTGTATTATTTATTCGGACCCTCTGAGCGAGGGCACAATTGTAATAAGTGTGCATGCGTGTGATGTATGTCTTCCAACCCCACGTCTTTCTCCCTTTTATTTACCCACTTATGATGATTAGATTAGGGCATGTTTCAATTAGCATACTTATGCTTGCATGTTTGCATCATTCATCTGTATTGCATGCACCGAGCTCGGCGCATCATACTAACTGCATTGTATTTCAATTCCAAGTTGAATACTTGTTAGTTGTAGCATTTCACATGCCATTCTTAGAATAGCCGTGCCTACTATAGTCGCATTTTGCATGTGTTGCATTAAACATTTCTATATATTTAGGATCATGCATGATTTCTAATCAGCTTCTGTTTTGGCTTGGAATACTCGGTAAGTTTTATGCTTTAGCATCCTTGCATGCGTGTGAGTGACTGTCATGATAGCATGCATCCCATGAGGCTATTTGCTTATGTGATATACCTACCTAAATGCCTGTGGGTGAAGGTTGGGTTATTTGGATTGGAACAATTCATCGGCTGTGAGTTTTGAAGCTCACTTGAGAGTGGCAAATCATCTTGTTTTCTAAGCCCACCCGAGGGTGGCAAAACCTGCATTTTAAGCCTACTTGCGAGTAGCAAACCATTTTCAAAACAAACTTGAGATGTGTTGTTCCAATTCAGGCGATCCGGTCTATATTTGTATACTGTGCGCATCACATAGTAAATCTAGGCTAATAACCGGAATAAGAATACATATTGTTTTCAAAACTTGATATCATGGTTAGTAAAGGCCGATCTTTGATCGGGCAAGCGGGGGTGCTCACGAAGTGACCTTCCCCAATTGTACCCAAGTTCCCAAGCCGAAGCAACTTTGGTGATGACGGATACGTGGCCTTAGGCAACGAGTCAGGGTTTCCTTAATTTCTCAAAATAAAATATTTAGGTGTCGACTTTGTATTTGGCAAAGCAGTCCATGTTTGGCACTTCTTCTAAAAAAATCTGTTTTCAAAAACAATTTGCCGGATTTGGACTCTTTGATGATTCATCGGTGTTGCATTGCACTCTGCGAGATTAGATACAGGACCGTGACAATTGAGTCCGAACTGTAGTGAGCCCAAATGAACAAAACGGGGGGGATTTCCCTCCCGAGACGTTCAGGGATGTCTACAGTTTTTGGCGACTCCGTTGGAGACTTAGAGAACTTGACTCGAACTCGTGATATCTGGTTTTGACTACATTTATGTGTTTCTTTGCATTGCATGTGCATTGGTGTGCCTAGAACACCGTGTTTACTGTATGCTATTCTTGAATGGTTTGCCGATGGCTTGCTTTGAGAAGCGTACCATAAGGCTAACCAGTTGCGGGCTTTGCCACGACGGGAACACAAACCCCGGTTTTATCGGGGCACCCTTTTTGACCATTCGACCTAGTGCATATTCGGAATCCATGGTGACCATTCCAATGCTAGGACAGGTTGCTTACCCGATTATAGGTTGTTTGAAACCGTTGTGTGCGTAGTGAAACCCTAGTTCCTGACGAAATTGGAGAGGGAAACCCTACCCTAACATAGGGATGTTTTGGCTCTCACTTGCTTGCTATGTGCTTTTAGAGTGCGCCTCTATAAGAATGCATGTATCAGTTCACAAGTTTGGGTATCAGGCCTGTGGGCACCAGCTCGGTATCTTGGGAATCAGTTATCTACCGGTATCAGATTCAGTTTTTGGGGCAGTAATTTTGGAAAACAGTGATCAGTAGTTGTAGACACCCCATTTTTGACTGATCTTAAGACTCAGACGTCACCGATTGAGCGCTCGGTGATGGTTCATATTGTACTTGTTTATAAGTTTCAGAGTCTCGGCTGCGAGCCTTGCCTCCGGACTTCCGGGCTCTTTCGTGACTTGTCTCGGTTTGCGAACCAAGCTCCGTTTTCTCTGTTTTCTCGTCCCGAAGGGAGGGAGAGGTCTCGTAGATCATCTCTCAATGGCCGTAGGCTACGTTTCGTGGTCGTAAGCTATTTTTCCCGTTTGGAGCCCGGTTTTCGATTTTTCAGAGCCGACGGTCGTGCGCCTCGGTTCGGGACCGCTTAACCACCTCCGTTTGCCCCGGTTTTTGGTATACACCCCACCACCATCCATTCCAACAACTTGGAGCTATTTTTCAGAGCTTGGGAGCACCATTTCTCAGACCAAGACTTGCTGGTCCATTGGTCTTCAAGGGTAAGCTTCTTTTCCCTCTTTTTTGTTCCTATCTTGCTCTATATCTAAGCCTTGCTTGCAAGTATTTTTGGGCTCTGACCCAAACTGTAAATAGTTATATTTTGAGCTCCTTTTCATGTTTGATTAAGGACCTTTTTCTGTTTGAGAACCCCAGCTACCACTTGCTTCTTTAACTCTCTTTTAGGCCTATTTTTGCATGTTATTTTAGGCCTACTTGTGTTTATTTTCGTGGCTGGTTATAAACTACAAAATGTCTTGTTTTAAGAACCTCTTCAACTTTGTTGAAGGGCTCTGTTTGGTTTGAGATCTTCTACTATCACTTGCCTCTTTAACTCTCTTTTAGGCCTATTTTGGGGGGAAATTTGAATTTCATTTCCCCCCCTTTTTTCTCCACTTCTCCCTCTATAAAACCAGACCCTCCAGCTCTGTTTTGAAGGTCACAAAAAATTGTTTGAAGCATTATACACACAACATCCCTCTCCCTCTCTTCCAAGCTCCAAAACCCTTTGTTCTTGGACCATTTTTACACTACAACCCATAGCACCACACCTCCTCACTCCATACCAGCAGCTTGGAGGCCATTTCCAGAGTTAAAGAGCACCTTTCCTTGGTTCAAGAGTTGTCAAAGATATAGGCTACAAGGGTGAGTCCCATTTTCCCTATTTTGTGCTTTATTTTGCTCTATATCTAAGCTTTACTTTCTTACATTTTTGGGTTCCGACCCTAACTGAAAGTAGTCATGTTTTGAGGTCTTTTTCATGTTTGATTAAGGGTCCTTCCCTGTTTAAGGGCTCCAGCTACCACTTGCTTCTTTACCCCTCTTGTATGCCTCTTTCTTGCATAGTATTTTACGCCTATTTGTAAACTGTTTCGATCATGTTGTAAACTGTAAAGTGGCTTATTTTGGGCCCTTCTTCAACTTTGTTGAAGGGCTCCTCACTGTTTGAGGCTTCCTTTTGTCACGTGCCTCTTTATCCCTCTTTTGGCCTTATTTTTGCATGTTTTGTTAGCCCCTTGTGCTTGTATTTTTGGGCTCCGACGCAAACTGAAAATATTCATATTTTGACCCCCTATTCATGTTTATCAAGGGTATTTTTCTGTTTGAGGCTCCCTTTTTACACTTTGTGTTTAAACCTTCTTTTAGGCCTATTTCTTGCATTGTATTTTAAGCTTACTTGCGCACTGTTTTGGGCTCGGACATAAACTGTAAAATACCTTTTTTTGAGCCCCTATTAAACTTTGTTGAAGGGATCTTCATTGTTTGGGGCCAGAAGCTGCTACTTGCTTCTTTACCTCTCTTTTGAGGCCATTTTTGCATGTTAGCTTAGCCCTACTTGTGTTCACCTTTTGGCCTTGCTTAAAACTGGAAATATACTTGTTTTGGGACTTCCTTGATTCTGTCTTTATGCTTCATATTCAAATAATGCATGCTTTGTATAGCTATAAGTCATTCCATGCGCCTAGTTTCGAGTTTCGGGTCTCATTTCATGCATCGGGTGCCATGTTTCCATGTTTCAGGGCTGTTTTGCATCATATTTTGCTACTGAAATTTACATGTTTGCATACCATGTTCCATGCCTTGCCATGCTTTGGTAGAGTGGCATTCGTGCCTTAAGTTCGGTCCTTGGTTTGCGTGCACGTGTGTACGCATTTCGAGTATCTCATTTTCATCTAATGGCCTCTTATGTGAGTGTGGCTGAGGTCCACTCATTTTGGTGTAAGTCCATTGCACATTGTGTATGCCATTTCATTTCATAGCATTGTGTATGCCATGTTACCTCGTGCATCGTGTATGCCATTTCATAGCATTGTGCATGTTAGGTTGTATCTTAGTTGCATTCATGCATGTCATGCATATTGCATTGTGCTTGGGATAGGAGTTAGCCCGAGCACGAGAAACGAGGGACGTTTCGTACTTCGAGTGATGGAACGTGTCTCAATTTCCAGTCACCGACACTCTGGATTATCCATGATGGAGTTTAGGTTTTGTTGTGTTTATATGTGCATTCATTTCATATTGAGTTGTGCAATTCGACTCCTCGGCCATCATGCATCGATATGCATGATTGGTGGCACGAGGATCGAGGCATGCATACATTTGTGAAAATACATTGCCATGCCCCTTTCCTGCTCTCTGTTGCAGCAAATTAAGAATCAGCAGTCTTCTGGGGCTTGGCGCGCTTTCCAAAAAGTTATTGCAAAATAAAGGCTAATTGGGGCATCACAGTGGATTTCCGTGCAAGGCAACCCGGACATGCATCATTCATTATCTGAAGAAGAGTCAAGGCAGTCCCTAGCTTGCATGCTAGTTTACAGCTTACCCAGTTTAATTTGTTAATTAACTTGGGTTTTGTAATTATTTGGAGTGTAATATTTATTCGGGACTGTATTATTTATTCGGACCCTCTGCGTGAGGGCACAACTGTAATAAGTGTGCGTGTGTGTGATGTATGTCTTCCAACCCCACATCTTTCTCCCTTTTATTTACCCGCTTATGATGGTTAGATTAAGGCATGTTTTAATTAGCATACAGTATGATAGCATGTTTGCATTCATTCATCTGTTTTGCATGCACCGGGCTCGGCGCATCATACTAACTGCATTGTATTTTCAATACCAAGTTGAATACATGTTAGCTGTAGCATTTCATATGCCATGCTTAGAATAGTCGAGCCTGCTATAGTTGCATTTTTGCATGTGTTGCATTAGACATTTCTGTATAGTTAGGATCATGCATGGATTTCTAACCTAGTTTCTGTTTTGGCTTGGAGTACTCGGTGAGTTTTATGCTTTAGCATCCTTGCATGTATGTGAGTGACTGCCATGATAGCATGCTTACCATGAGGCTATTTGCTTATGTGATATGACTGCCTGAATGCCTGTGGGTGAAGGTTGGGTTATTTGGATTGGAACAATTCATCAAATGTGTGTTTTAAGCCCACTAGATAGTGGCAAAATCATGTTTTCTAAGCCCACCCGAGGGTGGCAAATCCACGTCTTAGCCTACTTGCGAGTAGCACCATCAAACCATCTTTCAAAAACAAACATGAAATGTTTTGTTTCAATTCAGGCGATCCAGTCTATACTTGTATGTTGTGCGCATCACATAGTAAATCTAGGCTAATAACCGGAATAAGAACACACAATATTTTTCAAAAATAGATATCATGGTTAGTAGAGGCCGATCTTTGATCGGGCGAGCGGGGGTGCTCATGAAGTGACCTTCCCCACTCGTACCCAAGTTCCCGAGCCGAGGTAACTTTAGTGATGACGGACACGTGGCCTTAGGAAAACAAGTCAGGATTTCCTAAATTCCCCCAAAATAAAATATTTAGGTGGCGACTCTGTATCTGGCAAAGCAGTCCATGTTTGGCACTTCTTTCAGAAAATCTGTTTTCTCAAAACGATTTGCTGGATTTGGACTCTTTGGTTCAGATTTAGAACCGTGACAAATTGAGAGTCCGAACTGTAGTGAGCCCAATATCGAATGGAACGGGGACTCGTTCCTCCCCGGGGCGTTCGGGGACGTCTACAGTTTCTAGCGACTCTGCTGGGGAATTAGAGAACTTGACTCGAACTCATGATATTTGGTTTTGATTACACTTGTGTGTTTCTTTGCATTGCATTTGCATTGGTGCGCCTAGGACACCGTGTTTGCCATCTGCTATTCCTGAACGGTTTGCCGGAGGCTTGTCTTGTCAAGACATGACCATAAGGCTGACCGGTTGTGGGCTCTGCCAGTATGGGAACCCAAACCACGGTTTTACCGGGGCACCTTTTTTGACCATTCGACCTAGTGCATATTCGGATCCATAGTGACCATTCCAAATTAGGACAGGTTACTTACCCAATATAGGTTGTTTGAAGCCGCTGCGTGCGTAGTGAAACCCTAGCTCCTGACAAAATAGGACAGGGAAACCCTACACTAACATAGGGGTGTTTTGGCTCTCACTTATCTGTTATGTGCTTTTAGAGTGCGTCTCTATAGGAATGCATGTATCAGCTTGCAAGTTTGGGCATCAGGCCTGTGGGCACCAGCTTAGTATTTTGGGATTCAGTTTACCCGAGGGTAACAGTTTACAGGCCAAATTTTGGAGCAGAATTCAGTAAAGGGCACAATCATCCCGTTATGCTCATATCTGTTCTGGTGAAATCAGGCTGAGCTGCTGCATGTTTTCTCCTTTGCTAGATAGTCCTGGAACCATAGCTTCAGAAGGCTCCAATATCCCCCAGGTACACCGAACTTGTGTTGATAGACTTTGTCGGGTCAGAGATTCAGTTCATGGGCAATAGAGGCAGGGTAAAAAGGTCAGTCAGGCACAAACCACCAGTACAGTAGCTACCAGCTCAGTGGTCTTTGAACAGCCAGGTTGAGATTTTGAGTCTACTGTAGAGATAGATATACTGGTGGTTCAATCAGATCAGGACAGTATGTCAGGCTTAGAAGAGATGGTGCGCCAGTTCCAGGATAGTATGAAAGCCATGCAGCAAGATGCTGTCTATCAAGCGGAATTCGCCAAGCAACAGGCTGTGGTCATAGCCCAACAGGCAGAGACAATTGCCAGGTTAGAGCAGCAAACCGGAGTATCTACTTCACACCAGGCTCCTCCCCCACCAAGAGTTCCCATACTCGGGGAGGTAACCCACGTCCAGGATGATACGGACATTCCAGGCGGGCCAGCTCCGCCCCCGGTTCTACCCCAGTTGTCTAAAGCACCAATCAACCCACCGGACTCCCACTTTGAGTTCGAGACGGATCCCATGGCATTAAAAGTGAGCAAGCTTGAGAAATTGTTCAAAAAGTCTCAGGGGGCCCACTCTATTCCCGATATAGAGAACGGTTATACCGACTCAGTGGTGACATTAACGGATCGGTTCAAGATGCCATATATCGATCGATTCGATGGCTCTAAAGACCCAATGGTGCACCTCCAGCTGTTTTCTGATATCTTGAGGCCAATGGGTTTGACCACAGCCCAGAAATTGTCACTATTCGGCCGAACCCTGTCTGGGATAGCTGCAATCTGGTATGCAAAATTGGAGAACTCTGTGAAACACTACAACAAAAACATACTCTAGTGGCACTATACTAGTGGCATATTTTTAGAAAATGCCACAAAAAATGATATTTAGTGGCACGTTTTTGAAAAATGCCACAAAACGACAAACATAAAAGGCTCTAGTGACATTTCAATGAACAAGTGTCACAAAACTACAACAAAAACATACTTTAGTAGCACTACACTAGTGGCATATTTTTAGAAAATGCCACAAAAATGATATTTAGTGGCACGTTTTTGAAAAATGCCACAAAACGACAAACATAAAAGGCTCTAGTGACATTTCAATGAACAAGTGTCACAACACTACAACAAAAACATATTTTAGTGACACCATACTAGTGGCATGTTCTTAAAAAATGTCACAAAAAGAATATTTTGTGGCATTTTTTAGAAAAATGTCATAGAGCCACAAACATACAAGGCTCTAGTGGCATTTAATTAAAAAAAGTGTCACTTCACTACAACAAAAATGTCACTACAAAAACTTTTTATGAATATTTGCAATGGCATTTTTTAAAAAATGTCAGGACACTAGGTAGGTGCAAATTACTTTTTAGGGCACTTAGGTGAAAAGTGTCATAAACAAATATTTTATAGCATTTTGAGAAATGCCACTAAGCCAAAAACTTTCCAAGCTTATAATGACATTTTTGAAAAAACAAAAAATGCCAATATATTTTCTAAATTTTTAAAATGCAGTAAATGATTAAAAATAAATGAATTAAACTCAATATACACTACAGGAAAAAGCATATTCGGCGACTAAATTTCCTGACCAAAAAAATTTGGTCGCTGAAAGTATAGCTTTCAGCGACCAAAACAGCATTAGTTGTCAAAAGTAAAGTTTTTTGGCGACTAAACAATTTTAGTAGCCAAAAGTCTACAATTGGCGACTAAAAATAAGTTTAGTCAACAAAAGTGGTCATTTTTAGCGCGAGAGAACTAAAATCCTAAGGCGGGAATATAATTTTTTGGTGACCAAAATTTTGGTAGCTGAAAGTGCATCTTCGGCGACCAAATCCGATTTTGGTCGACAAAAGTTAAGTTTTTTAGCAACTAAAAAATAATTAGTAGCCAAAAGTATAGAATTGGCGACTAAAAAATATTTTTAGTCACCAAAAGTGGTCTTTTTTTTATTTTGGTAATAAATAGTTTATTTTACATAAATTATGTTCAATAAAATAATTATGTTTATACATATACTTTTATATTAATATGGATGTATGTACTATATAAATAATATATGTTGCATATATAATCATGTGGTGCTATAGAGGTGTAGTGGAAAGAGTGTGGTGTATAAGGTTTATGGTGCGGAAGGTTGGCGGTTCGAGTCTCTGCAAGAGCGGATCAAATTGTTCTACAACGAATTATCGTCATGAATGACACTTGATAGTGTCACGAATAGTGCCTACCATGGCATTAAAGTGTCACTAAAAGGTTTTAGTCTTGATGGTGTAATGACACTTACAAGTGTCACTAACTCTTTTTTTAATGGCGCTTGATAGTGCCACAAATAATATCTACCATGACATTAAAATGTCATTGAAAGTTTTCAGCCATGATGGTGCAGTGGCACTTGCAAGTATCTACCGTGGCACTCGTATCTATCGTGGCACCGATAGAAGTGGCACTTGTTCAAAATGCCACAAGACCAAAAAATGTCATTAGAAGAATAGTTTTGTGGCACTTTCAAATGTCACTAAACTAAGAAAATGTTGTAGTGAAATGGAACTGGGAAGAGCTAGCTGAGGCCTTTATTGCTCAATACTCCTACAACACACAGATCGAGGTCACAACTTGTGATCTTGAAGTCACCCCCAAGAGCCAAATGAGGGTTTCTCAGAGTTTGTGACGAGATGGAGAGCGAAGGCCTCAATGATGACTACAAGGCCTTCCGACAAAGATCAGATCAGGATGATTATCCGGAATCTGCATGGCAAGTTGCTACAAAAGATGGTCGTTCTACCTCTGTTTACCTTTCCAGCCCTTCATGAAATGGGGGTTCAAATCGAGGACGCCATCAAACAGATGCCATCAAACAGAAGATAATGAGCCTTTGAAGAGGAATGTTGCTCGCAGTTCCAATGCTACTACTGATGGTAGCACAGCTGCAAAATGCTCAGAAGTAGACACTATCACCACTTCCCTTAATGGCCAAAAACCAACCACTTCAACTCGGCCCCAAGCCCGAAAGTTCCACCCTCTTTACATGAGTCTTTCCCAAGCTTTGAAAAAGCTACAAGAAGAAGGACACCTAGAACTCCTAGAACCCCAACCCCTTCCAAATCCTCTTCCACCAAGATATGACCCAGCTAAATACTGTGTCTATCATCAACAACATGGTCATGATACAAACCGTTGCATCCGCCTCCGTCATAAGATTCAGGATCTTATTGACGAAGAGACCCTAGCTCCACCCAAAGGACCTCAGGTTAGTACTGACTCGTCACCTCCCCATCTCAACCTCATCCATATACTGCCGTCCACCTATGACCCCAGCGTATACATCACCCCGGCCTATCTACCAAAGCCTGAGGTGTTTATCCCGGAAAGCATGGACTTATGCATGATGGGTGCATCTGAACCCCAATCATCCCAAACCCATGAACCCACTACTTCTGAGCTAAAGAGAATGATCGAAGACCTTCAAAGAACTGTGACAGATCTAGCCTCTGGGACATTGGCTCCATCATCGACCACAGCACATGCTAGGAGTTTCACGACAAAAGGCTCCCCAATCTTGGGACGGGCTGCATTTGAAGAAGGCCGATCACTTGACCAAGTGGAGGCGAGTGGTGAAAACAAGATAGGGGCGGACATGGATCCCCATGAACATCCTCTGTTGGCTGTTGAGGCTTTGAAAGCCGAGGGACTGAACAAAGAGCAAGTGCTCGCAGTTGTTGCAAAAACTGTGGACGACACTTTTGCCACTCAGAATGAGAGCATTTTGAATCAAGGGGCAAACCGGGAGAAGGGTTGTTGTATTAGAAACGTTCCTTTCAATTATAATCCTGCACTCGGAAGAGATCAACAAACTAGGCCAGCACCTGCCAATCCCTTTACTGGTGCGTCCAGCAAAAATCCACAAACCTCGAAGTATCTACCCCGAGGTCAGAGAGTCTTCCATGCTCTCTATATGCCTTTGTGCAAAGCTCTCCAAATCCTTGTTGGACAAGGCCATCTCAAACCCCTTGAGCCTCGGCCTCTCCCGAACCCTCTTCCGGCTATGCATGATGCTACCCAGTACTGCCCTTTCCATCAACAAACCGGTCATGACACCGACAGTTGCGTCCGTCTCCACCACGAGATACAAAATTTGATTGACAACGGGGTCATCCCCGCACCAGGCCCTGCAAAGCCTATCGGCACTTGATCAGTGAATTTGGGGGAAAATGTGATGTGATTGGGGGGATGAACCACTTGCGAGCAGCGCTCAGTTTACTCCAGATATGGTGGATGGCATGCACTGTTTTGAGCATTTGCGAATGCTAGCTTTTGTGCTTTCTGACTTGGGTATTGAGTCAGTCTTGTTGTTTTGTTTTGAGTCTGTCTTTTTGTTTTGAGTCAGCCTCTTTTTTTTGTTTTGGGTCTGTCTTGTTGTATCGAGTCAGTCCTGTTGTATAGGAGTCGGGTGATTCCAGGGGGTGTTGCCTTGGGCATCACCATTTTGTTTTGTGTTTGTCTTTTCGTTTTGTTTTGAGTCTGTTTCTGTCAGGGAGCCAGTTGTGCCAACAGATTTTGAATGAAACAGCAGTGATTTTCACGCTCTCGCATTTGCTTCTGCCTTGTGCCAGTTGTACCAGAAATTCCAAATGAGATGGCAGTATTTGATTAGAAGCTGTGTCTTTTATGTGCTTTGAATTCATTGCATCGACCTAAGTTTTTCAAAACTTTTTGAACACTGCGGTGAAAACGAAGAGGAAGGAATTCCTCGGGTTTTGCAAAACTTTGATCATTCGAGAGAAAGAAAGGCGTGCTAAGCCCTTAATGAATGAAATCATGCTTGTTAGTATGAGTACTGGGAAGGATCCTGGCTTGATCTAGATTGGTTCTCCACTGTCTTCAGCGCGAGCGACTGGTCGCTTTCTTAAAAGATTTCAAAAAATGTTTTGCGTGGTCCTGCGAAGACCTGTGTAGAATCGCTCTTGAGATTGTGCAGCTTAGGATCACTCTCAACCTCGAGACTCGACCCCTCTGCTTTCAAAACCTTGAACTCGAATTTAGAACGTTTGACGGTCAACTACAACGTGAGGCCTGTGTGGCCAGATTCAAAGCAGCCCTCGAACAAGAGGCAAGGAAGTCAGATCAAGAAGACCAGATGTCATCAAAAGAGGCTTGCGATGCTAGGTCAGAAGCACCCTTCGAACTAGGGGCAAAAAAAATGTCAGACAGCTCGAAGAGCCAAAGGTGGATAATTCCGCAAGTCAATGAAGATCGGCAAGAATGCCAAATCCCAGAAGGGAGGAAAGATGAAAGTATTGCTGAAGGACAGTCGAGTTCCTATCCACAACACTAGGGGAAAATTTAGCCCCCATTAGATGGACTTCTACTTCGTCAGCAAATAACAGCCATTCTGCTGGATTCAGACGACTTCAGGATCTCAAAACCATTGGACATGGACAAAGCTACACTTTTACCCTTGAGAGGCTCGCTGGGCCGAAAACCCGGAAGGGCGACCCAGGCAAAAGTTAGAGCAAGAAAAAAAAAAAAAGAACAAAAAGAACAAAAAAAAAAAGAAAAGTGCAAAGAATGAAAAAAAAAAAAAGAAAAATGCAAAGAAAAGAACAAAAAAAAAAAGAAAATCAAAAAAAGAAAAGAAATGAAAAGAATTGAAAAGAAAAGAAAAACAAAGCTCGCAAGGTCAAAAACCCGCAACAGGCGCCTTGGCAAAGGTTAGAGCATGAAAAGGAGAGGTTAAACACCCGAGTGTACCTTAACCCCGAACTACGTAAGGCTTGATTCCCATCTTTGGGATACGCAGGCAACTTCATTCTGAAGTCCAGCCGTAAAACAATTCGATTGCGTCCATGCAATGGTTCTGGTCATCTTTGTCTTCTCTGTATCTGAGGATTTGGTTGTGTTCGTCACTCTGAGGACTGCCTACAATGCGCTGCGGTGCCATCCAAACAAGGGGCAACTTTCCGTTGCCATTCAATGCGCCGCGGTGCCATTCAAACAAGGGGCAACTTTCCGTTGCCATGCTGTTCCCCTCAAGCAAGGGGCAATTTTCCTTCGAATCTGAAGTTGTGCATCTCAAGAGCGAGT
Organism: Camellia sinensis; assembly: GCF_055761805.1. Taxonomy (NCBI): domain Eukaryota; kingdom Viridiplantae; phylum Streptophyta; class Magnoliopsida; order Ericales; family Theaceae; genus Camellia; species Camellia sinensis. Next base: position 113,250,040 of record NC_138969.1, on the reverse strand, counting down.
TCCGTGCTCGTTGAGCAGTGGCCGTTTGCAAAAATAGTTTTTGAGAATTTTTAATGAAGTTGACTAATTTTCTCTAAAAAATTATTCCATTTTTCCAAAACTGGACCATTTCTTGGACCCCAAAAAGGGAAAATTTTCAGTACTCACAGCCTAACTTGCATGATTTCAAATCAGAAAATCGAACAAGCGCGTTAATCTAACTCTCATTTTGATCAAAATTGTTTTAGAAAGCCAAAACAAAAAAAATGGTCAAATTGATGAACTAGGGCCACAGTTGAGTCAGGCTTCCTGTCTTTTCCTCGTTGTCAATGCATTTGCCAGAAAGGGCACTCTACTTGCCAGAAAGGGCATCGTATTCGCCAGAAGAGGGCACAACTGAAGTTAGCAGAAAAGGGCTGAAAGCTCTCAACATCCTCTAAGCAGCGAGGTATCAAGCCAAGTGCAAAGCACGAACTGGAATGATCTGATCACGTCCAAACTCCCCGGTGGAGCATCATCAACCAATGTCAATTACAGATCTGCTGCACATCCAGCCGCATCACAACCCTCTATGGGAGAAACTCACTGTTGTGAACAAGAAGAAGAATCTATCGGAATGCTAGGGGCAAGAACCCGCAACTTTCTGTTTGTCCATCAACCACCCAGGGGAGGGATAAAAAATGAGAGATTGAAGAATAGAGAGATGTGCGCTGAGAGAAAAAGTGAGAAAATGGCTTTTTTAGAAAAACGGAGCCTAAGGGCCGAGTGATGTGAGAATCACAAATGAGAAAGGGTGGGAAACAGTACCCGGAGAAACTAGCTCCTCGTGCACCGAGAGGTCTCTCGCCTTTGTAACACAGCTGAGTGTTGTGTTTGTGCATTTTGTTTGTCTCGTTTCTTGTTTTAAGTCGTTTGAGTGTCAACAAATGTGGTCATTTTACCTTGTTTTTCCTTTGTTGAGCTGTGTTTAGGTCGTTCTACCTTTGTTTTCCATTGTTGAGTCGTTTTGGCTGTGGTCAGTTGTAGGCTCAATACCTGGTTGAGAACCCATTTCTCATTTCAATTTCAAAAATCGTTTTGTGCTCAGAGTGCCGTGTCGTTCTCCACATTTGTGCAAATCAGGATTCGTTCTTTCATAAAGCCGCGGGATTCAACCCAGGTCATATGAAAACAGTAAAACCAGGACCCATCTGAAGCTATGAAAGTTCCAGGCTACGAAGCAAAAGAAAAGAGGGAAAATGTCGGGCATTCGAGATTGTTTCAACTTCTGCAAGTTTCGTCTTTGCATCCTATATGTCCAGAATGAGCAGTGTCTTGTATGAGCTGTGTGCCGAATAAACAAAATACTATGTTATGGGTTGTCTGTTCAGAATGAGCTGTGTGCCGAATAAAGCAAATACTGTGTTATGGGCTGTGAGTTCAGAATGAGTTGTGTTCAGAACGGACCGTGTGTTCAGAATCAGCGGTGTCCTGCGTGAGCCGTATGTTCCAAAATAAGTAGAATATTGTGTTATGAGCTGCGTGTTCAGAATAAGCAATATGCCGATACGAGTTGTGTGTTCAAAGTGAACAGAATACTGTGTTGACTGTTTCACTGTTTCAAGCTAGAATGGCGATCAGAAGTGCTCTCCCTGAGTACCGTTCCCCGTCAGAGTAAAGCGGTTCAGCGGCACTCACTCCATGAGGTGCTTTCTAGAGTGCCACTTTGTCTATTCATTGCATTCCCTAAACATCATGCTCTACATTGCTTGTAACATGTATTGTATCATCGCACTTGTTGCGTTTATTTTCATCTTGTGTTATCTTATATCCTTTTGTGCCGTGCAGTGTTTAGGATCGTTGTCCCCCGGGACTCAACTTAGGTTGCGTGGAACACGCTCCCGAGTTGTTTACCTCTTCTCACGATTTCAGCGTGGTTTGAGTGTCCCGTTCCTTACACGATTTCAGCGTGTTTCGAATTTATCTCAGGTTGCGTTGTGCGCGCACCTGGGCAGTTAATGTTTGGACCTCCTCTCACGATTTTGGCATGGTTTGAGTGTCCCTTTCTTCACACGATTTCAGCGTGTTTGGAATTTATCTCAGGTTGCGTTGTGCGCGCACCTGGGCGGTTGTTGTTTGGACCTCCTCTCACGATTTCAGCGTGGTTTGAGTGTCCCGTTCCTTACACGATTTCAGTGTGTTTGGAATTTATCTCATGTTGCGTTGTGCGCGCACCTGGGCGGTTGTTGTTTGGACTCCTCTCACGATTTCAGCGTGGTTTGAGTGTCCCGTTCCTTACACGATTTCAGCGTATTTGGAATTTATCTCAGGTTGCGTTGTGCACGCACCTGGGCGGATGTTGTTTAGGCCTCCTCTCACGATTTCAGCGTGTTTGAGTATCCCGTTCCTTACGCGATTTCAGCGTGTTTGGAATTTATCTCAGGTTGCGTTGTGCGCGCACCTGGGCGGTTGTTGTTTAGGCCTCCTCTCACGATTTCAGTGTGGTTTGAGTGTCCCGTTCCTTACGCGATTTCAGCATGTTTGGAATTTATCTCAGGTTGCGTTGTGTGCGCACCTGGGCGGTTGTTGTTTGGACCTCCTCTCACGATTTCAGCGTGGTTTGAGTGTTCCATTCCTTACGCGTTTTCAGCGTGTTTGGAATTCATCTCAGGTTGCGTTGTGTATGCACCTGGGCGGTTGTTTTCGGACCTCTTCTCACGATTCCAGCGTGGTTTGAGTGTCCCGTTCCTTACGTGATTTCAGCGTGTTTGGAATTTATCTCAGGTCGCGTTGTGCGCTCACCTGGGCGGTTGTTGTTTGGGCCTTCTCTCACGATTTCAGCGTGGTTTGAGTGTCCCCTTCCTCACACGATTTCAGCGTGTTTGGATCTTATCTCAGGTTGCGTTGTGCGCGCACCTGAGCGGTTGTTGTTTGGGCCTCCTCTCACGATTTCAGCGTGGTTTGAGTGTCCCATTCCTTATGCGATTTCAGCGTGTTTGGAATTTATCTCAGGTTGCGTTGTGTGCGCACCTGGGCGGTTGTTGTTTGGACCTCCTCTCACGATTTCAGCGTGGTTTGAGTGTTCCATTCCTTACGCGTTTTTAGCGTGTTTGGAATTCATCTCAGGTTGCGTTGTGTATGTACCTGGGCGGTTGTTTTCGGACCTCTTCTCACGATTTCAGTGTGGTTTGAGTGTTCTTTTCCTCACACGATTTCAGCGTGTTTGGATTTTATCTCTAGTTGCGTTGTGTGCACACTTGAGCAATTGTTTTCGGACCTCTTCTCACGGTTTCAGCGTGGTTAGAGTGTTCTTTTCCCTCACATGATTTCAGCGTGTTTGGAATTTTTCTTAGGGTGTGTGGAACGCGCTCCTGATTTGATCTTCTTTGTTCTTCCTCCACTCACGAGTCCAGCGTGGTTGGCGTGTGTTCACCCTTTGCATCTATTGCACCACATCTATTACATCTATTACATCGTATCTATTTTACTGTCTGGTCTAGGAGACCTTAAATCCTCCGGTCTAAGGAGACCTTAAATCCTGCATCTTTATTCGCACTGTCTTGTGCACTCCCCGGTCTAGGAGACCTTAAATCCTCTAAAGGTGCAATTCCTTTGGTGTTTGTCGTGCCCGAACGACTTCTGGTGGTCTGGTATAGCCCCTGTGTTTGCGGTGAGTTCCTAGGAGACCAACTGAGACGGTGGAAACTAGAGTTCGAATGGCTTATGCCTAGAACGCAATGGTTCGGGATTTCCGAGACTAAAGTCTGGTTTAAATACCCAGGGGTGTATCCTCGGCTTGAAATCTGTATGGCAGCCCCATAGATTGAGATAGCATCTGTATGCACCTCAATTTTGGATACTGATCCAACCTAGTCTGTCACCCTGTTGGAGAATAGGGAAAACTGCGACCATAGTCAGGGAGAAAAGTAGTACTGTAGACGCGCCCGCGGAGGAGGCCTTCGCTACTACAGTTCGGACTCGATTTTGTTGTGTCACGGTTCTTAATCTTGAACCAAAGAGTCCAAATCTGGCAAATCGTTTTGAGAAATAGATTTTTTGAAAAGAAGTGCCAAACATGGACTACTTTGCTAGATACAGAGTCGCCACCTAAATATTTTTTTAATGGGAAATTTAGGAAACCCTGACTCAGTGCCGAAGGCCACATGTCCGTCATCACCGGAGTTGTCTCGGCTCGGGAGCTTGGGTACGATCGGGGAAGGTCAGCTATGAGCACCCCCTTTCGCCCGGTCCGAAGACCGGCCTCTACTAACCATGATATCTAATTTTGAAAACGTTATGTGTTCTTATTCCAATTATTAGCCTAGAATTACTATGTTATGCGCACAATAAACAAGTATAGACTAGATTGCCTAATTTGGAAATAAGCATTGCATATCCGTTCAGTTTTGAAAAGCGCTTTGGAATTTGCTACTCGCAAGTAGGCTAAAATACGGATTTCAACGAGTTTTTCCAAACAATCCAACCTCCACCCACGGGCATTCAAACAGTTTATCACATAAGCATCTAGCCACATGGTAAACATACTGTCATGGTAGCATTCACACGCATGCGATATGCTAAAGCATTAAAATACTTACATAGTACTCCGTGCCAAAACAAAGAACTCGTTAACAAACATGCATGATCCAAGTCCATCTTAAGTGCCTAATGCATCGCATACAAAATGTTGCTAGAATAGGCTCGGCTAACCTAAACATGGCATGTGAAAATGCACAACTATCACATATTCAGTTTTTGAATTTGAAGTACAAATGCAGTTAGCATGATGTACTGATTCTGATGCATGCAATACAAATGCATGAATGCACGCATGCATAGCATAAGGTATGCTAATTTTAAAGATGCCCTAATACTAACCATCAAAGCGGGTAAGTAAAAGGGAAGAAAGAAGTGGGGATTGGAAGACATTCACACACTCACCCACACTTATTACAAATTTACCCTCACTCAGAGGGACCAAATAAATATTACAAATTAATTAACTACGCAAGCTAATTAAATATTACAAATTGCCTAATCAACTAAGCAAATTAATTAATCTAGGAAAAGCAGTAAACCGCCTCGGGAGGAGAGCCAAATGCAGCGCATGCCCGGATCTTGCTCGGAAATGCACCGCCATGCATAGGCTGCCTCTGTTTTCCTTCCTTTACTCCTCTAGAGGCCGCCAAAATCTCAGAACTGGTTCCTTGGACACTGAGGAGTGCCACCGGCTGAATGAAATTGCCACCGGCAATGAGATGTGGCCACCGGCCATTCGTGAAGCTATCGGCAGAGAAAGGATTGCTGGTCGGCACTTGGCACTGCCGGTCGGCAAAGTATTCCTGCAGAATCTGCAATTGACAGCAACAGAGGGCAAGGCAAAGCATGGCAGCACAATTCAAGGCATATATGCACCAATCATGTCTCTTATCATGGTAATGACTCAAAGGGACATATTTCTCGATTCTTGGACCACCAATCACGCATTTCCATGCATGATGGCCCAAGTGGCCAAGTGTGCAACTTTCATGTCAAATGAAATGCAAACCAAACAAACAAATTAAGGCCCAATTCCTATCACCAAGTCAAGGAACAAGGCATGCATGCAAGATGCAATGCAACCTAGGCATGCAAGCTAAGGATGCAACATGGCATGGCAAGGCACTTATGCAAGCATACAAGCAAACATGAGGCAAAACCAACCAATGAAAAGGTGGTCTAAAACATGATTTGGGCAGCTCTAGTTAGGCCTAAAACAAGGGCCAAAGTGACCAAAACAAGGGACCAAAACACATACACACATGCACATGTTAAAGGGCCGACACTTAGGCACAAATTGGACAACTCTCAAACACATTTGAAAGGGGTATAACATGGACTAATGGCATGCAAAGTAAGCATTGAAAATCATGTTAAGGTGGTGTCAAACCAAGCAACAAGATAGGCTAAACATTAGCATGCAAATGGTCCAAGTGCTCAATGTAAACCAATGGAGTATTGAACTACACTTAGCAAGACCAAACATGGCATGGACTAAATGACTAAAAACATAATTTTAGCACATAAAATAAAGCCCAAAAGACCACTTAGATGGCATCTAAATGGCTCAAATTCAAAGGCATGCACAAGTGCCAAAACATGGAGCATACTACACAAGCTTCCAAAGCATTAAAGATGCAACCGAGGTAAACATATAGGCATGCAAATGGGACTAAAATGACATGGTGGATGGTTCCAAATCACCAAATCAATGCCAAAATGTCATGCTACACATGCACACACTTAAGGCCAACAAGCCAAAATGCAAATGGGCTATATGATACATGCCAAATCCGACCTAAACAACCATGGACAGACCTAAAACATGGCAAAATATGCACAAAAGCTTCACAAGACTAAGCCTAAAACATGCTCTAACAAGGGCTAACAACCTAAGGCACATTGAGGCAATATCATGGCATTACATGGTAGGTATGCTAAGCATGCATGGTGTGCCAAGACCAACAAAAAACAGAGGCATAATATGACATATTAAGCACAAAAAACAACTAAGGCATGGTCAATACACACTCTAACATGGTGCTTCCTCAAGAGGCCAAAAATGGTCCATTTCAAGGACAACAAGGAGAGGGGGTGGCCCTCTCCTTTTAGAGACTTTAAGGCACCATCTTCACCACTGAAATCCCTCAAGATTTCAGTGGTGAAGAGGCCCAAACACCAAAGTCTCGAAACTAGCACAAAATGAGGCCTTTCAAGGCCTAAGAGGGGTCAAACACCTTCAAACCACAAAACACCCTTAATAAACAATCAAGAGGGCTAAAAAATAGAACTTTTTTGTATTATACACCAATCTCAAAAACGAATTTAAGACAGGTAAAAATACAATGCAAGATTCGGGTAAAAAAGGGGTAAGATTCTCACCCTTGAAGACCTCTTCAACAATGATGCTCCAATGGCCCTCCTTGGCTTGAATCCAACACCAAACACCAAAATCAGCCCCTTAGAACCTCAGGAGCCAAAGGAAGGTGAAACACTATGTGTTTGTGTGCAATAGTAAGACACAAACACACTTTAGCACACACAAGAGGGAAAAAGAGAGAGATAATGTGTATCAAACCCTAACCCTAGAACTCAAACCCTAAAAATGGCTGTCTAAGCTCTCTAAAATATCTCAAGTGTCTAACCTTTGCAATAAGAGAGAGCCCCTCTCTTTATAGAACTTCTTGTCTTGTAAAGCTTACAAGACAAGCTTCATAAGAGGGAGATCCCTCCATACACGTGTATGGAGGGGAGCAAAAAGCAAGACAGCTGTCTTAAAATATCTGCAAAAGCAGATGCACAGTAATCGACCGGCCAAAAATGCTATTTTGGCAAAAAAGAGTGACGACCGGCAGAAAATAGTGCTGACCGACAACAAATATTGCCGGTGGCAGCAAAAACCAGCCGGTGGCCTCTAGCCACTGCCGGTGGTGAGTGGGGATGCCTCACAAGGCATTCCCTACCCCTCCATGGCAAAACACATGTGTTTGGTGTGAAACCAGACACTAAACGGTTGAGTTTGGAGATCCTGAGGTAAGGCGCGTGAGCCGAGACCTCCGGGAACTCCAAACGAACACAAACATGGATAATCACCGAGTGTTCAAACGGTGACGTCCAAGTCTTGAGGACGGTCAAAAATGGGGTGTCTACAGTTGCCCCTCTTTGACAGAACTCAAAAGTCATAACAATGACGGGAGTGAATGTCAAAGCCCAGAGACGACCCATTTTTGACAAGGCCGAAGACTCAGACAAACATGCAAGACAAACAAGATATGCGCCCGAAGGCAGGGGCAAAATGCAAGACAATGCACAGAGCCGGACATAACTTATGGTCATGCAAAGAAAGCTGTAACGAAGCACACATGCGACAGTTTTAAGCCAGGATACACCAAACTACACTACAATGCAGAAAGGATGTAAGAGAATTATGCAATTCTCACTACGTCTCACTCGGAGGATACAATACCTGTGCGGCTCGTCTGGTTGCACCAGCCTCAAATGAACCGTACATACAATATCGTGCCTGAAAAGAAAACAAACTTAACAGGTACAATATCGTTAGCAACATGCATGACAATGCAAGAATGGATGCAAAATGATATGCAATATATACAAAACAATGTATAAACAACGCAAATGAAGATGCAATGTAATTGAAACAATGCAAACTATATGCAAAACAATCGAATCACGATCCAATCACGAGTGGTTCGAGACCACACCTATGTCAAATAGATTGATGGAGGTAACAAGTCTGTTTACCATAGAACGGTCAACTGAACTATGAGCATTGTAGACAGACACAAGAACGAGTATTGGGGGGGATTGACATAAGTGGGGAAACAACCCGCTGGAGAAAGGACAATGATCCTAATGCCGGATGCAAAAATTACACTACAATGTAATGGAAATGAATATGGCATGCGGGCCAAACCAAATCTTGCCTAAGTAGGGCATGTACGCATACAAGCCACGTCTAACACAGAACGGTCTACTGAACTATGTTTCGAGACGAGAAGTATGGGCACATACCAGACCAAGCTCAACCATGGAAAGGCGCAAGCCATAAATGGAAGATGATGCAATGAATGCACGCGATCTACGATGCAATGGATGTAATGGATATGGCACGCGGGCCAAACCAAATCTTGCCTAGGAAAGGCATGTACGCATACGAGCCATGTCTAACACAGAAAATGTGCCGCAACCCTCAAACCAACATACCAGCGTGGAATAGGCGCGTACACATGCAGAACTGTGCTTTAACGTGAAAAGTAAGGGCACATACCAAACCAAGCTCAACATGGAAAGGCGCAAGCCATAGATAAAAGTAATGCGGTGGATGCATGTAAACTACAATGCAATGGATATGGCACGTAGGCCAAACCGAATCTTGCCTAGGAAATGCATGTACACATACAAGCCGCGTCTAACATAGAAAAGGTGCCGCAACCCCCAAACCAACATACCAGCATGGAATAGGCGCGCACACATGCAGAACTGTGCTTTAACGTGAAAAGTAAGGGCACATACCAGACCAAGCTCAATCATGGAAAGGAGCGATCCATAGATGGATGTAATGCAATGAATGCATGCAAACTATAATGCAATATCTACAAATATGCAATGGAAATGGATAGATATTTACAAAATGCATGACAGTGCAGTATGATGCGATCTACTGGGGAAAATGCAATGGATGCATGCAAGCTACAATGGAAATGCATGACAATGCACTATGATGCAACGACTATGATTGCGACTTTCCCTATCTTACCAACAGGGCGATATACTAGGTTGGTTCAGTATCCAGAATTGAGGCGCCGACATGCTGCCTCAATCTATGGGGCTTCCATATAGATTTCAAGCCGAGGATACACCCCTGGGTATTTAAACCAGACTTTAGTCTCGGAACTTCCGAACCTTTGCGTTCTAGGCATTAGCCGTTCGAACTCTAGTTTCCACCGTCCCAGTTGGTCTTCTAGGAACTCACCGCAAACATAGGCAGGTGGCTTTACCAGACCACCGAAAGTCGTTCGGGCACGACAAACACCAAAGGAATTGCACCTTCAGAGGATTTAGGGTCTCCTAGACTGGGATGCAAAATATATGCATGACAATGCATGTGTATTTGAAATGCGCAACACGTGCGGCTTAAGACATGCATGGCAATGCAAATGAACTGTGCACACCAATGCACCGAAGGTTTCGCACCTCCCAAGGATTTAAGGTCTCCTAGACCGCGCGTGTTCAAGGTCTCGCCAGACCAGCGCGCGTGTTTAAGGTCTCGCCAGACCGACGTAGCAACATGCATGACAATGCAAGAATGCGGCACGCATGCTAATGCAAATGACGACACACATACCAGCGAAAATGTGACACTCATGCCGATGCAAATGAAACATGGTGCAAGATGATATAAATGAGACACGCGTGCCTCATAAGATGCAAAATGATACAAGTGTGACACGCATGCCACACGGAATGCAAAATGATACAAATGAGACACGCGTGCCTCATTAGATGCGAAATGATACAAGTGTGACACGTATGCCACACGGAATGCAAAAATGAAACAAATGAGACACGCGTGCCTCATAAGATGGAAAATGATGCAAGTGTGACACGTATGCCACACGGAATGCAAAATGAAACAAATGAGACACGCGTGCCTCATAAGATGCAAAATGATGCAAGTGTGACACGCATGCCACACAGAATGCAAAATTTTGACAATTGGACTTATACGCTACGCGAAGCCGGTTTGTATTCAAAACAATGCAATGTACTAACAAGTACAAGTAAGGCGCGCAAGATAGCGCGATAGGATACATGCAAGATGCAAGATGCAAGATGCAAATAAGGTGCACAAAACAGTGCGATGCGGTGCACAAAATAGCGCGAGTGATTTTGAAATGCACAAAACAGTGCGATGCGCTAAACAGCGCGATTGAAATGCAATGCACAAAACAGTGCGATGCACAAAACAGCGCGATTGATTTGAAATGCACAAAACAGTGCGATGCGCTAAACAGCGCGAGGGATTTTGAAATGCCCAAAACAGTGCACAAAACAGTGCGATGCGCTAAACAGCGCGATTGAAATGCAATGCACAAAACAATGCGATGCGCTAAATAGCGCGATTGATTTGAAATGAACAAAACAGTGCGATGCGTTAGACAACGCGAGTGCACAAGACAGTGCGGTGCGGTGCGCAAAATAGCGTGAGTGATTTTGAAATGCACAAAACAGTGCGATGCGCAAAACAGCGCGATTAAAATGCAATGCACAAAACAGTGCAATGCGCTAAACAGCGCGATTGAAATGCAATGCACAAAACAGTGCGATGCGCAAAACAGCGCGATGGATTTGCAGTGCACAAAACAGTGCGATGCGCTAAACAGTGTGATTGAAATGCAATGCACAAAACAGTGCGATTGAGATACAAAGTGTAAACGCACAAGATAGTGCGAGTGAATGCATGTTCTATGCAAACGAGGCGCACAGGCCGATGAAAATGACACAAAATGAAACACGCATGCCCCATAGGATGCCAAATGATATAAATGAGACACGCATGCCTCACAAGATGCAAAATGATGCTCGGTGCGACATGTATGCCACACGGAATGTAAAACGATGCTAAGTGTGACACGCATGCCACACCGAAATGTAAAATGATGCCAAGTGTGACACGCGTGCCACACGAAATGTAAATGGACTTAAATGCGTAACAACGCACGTGTTTCGGAATGCATGACAATGCATGAAATAAAAATGCAATGACAATGCATGAGAGATGTGCGTGACAATGCGAATGTGAGGCTCATGACAGCACGATGTAATGCACCGAAGTAGTGCGATAAACGTGTGCAACGTACATGGGGTAACTTTTGAATTTAAAAGGATACAAAAAGGATACACCTTGCACAAATTCGAGTGCCACGCACAGAAGACACGACCCGAGGTCACAACGGAGGCCGGTTGAGCATCGGAGATACACTTTCTTGCACTTTCTTGAGCTATGAAGACCATAAACTTCTCATATGGCCTAAACAAGGCTGTGGGAACACCACCGGCCGGGAGGGGAGGCCACCGGCTATCCACCGGCTGCATAATAAATCCATCGGCACAATATTATGCCGACCGGCACAAAACATTGCCGACCGGCAAAAAGTTGCTGAGTCGGGGCAGTTTCGAGATTTCACTTCGGGTGTTTTAAAATAGGGCTTCCAAACCCTATTTTTCATTTCCTCCACCGCCGAAAACCCAAACCCTCTCTCTCTAGAGTGTTTTTCTCCCCTCTTTCGCCCGTTTCTTCGCGTTCTACGCCCGTTTCGTCGTCGGATTTGCGATTTCCTTCGCGTTTCGGACATTTTCAACCGAACACATCTTCGTTTCGGTGCCTCGTTTGGCGTTCCTGCCTTTTTGGAGTTTGTTCCCCTTGCTTTTCTCTTGATTTTCGTGCCCTTTCACATCCCGGCCTTTCCGGTCATTTTTGGCCTTCCCGGGAGTTGACCTTTCGGTTGACTCTTCGTATTGTAGCCCGGTTTTCCTTCCTCCGGCTATTTTCTCATCATTCTCTACACGGCGGACGACATTCCACGCGGCGGGACTCCCCCGGACCACGAGATGGATCCCGGGGTCGAGCTTCTACCTTTGCGCGAGCGCCCGTTCGACCCGGCGACCTACCGGCCGGCGATCCATGTTCTGCCCCCCGACGGACTCCGCCAGTTTCGGAGCTTCGAGAGGCATGTGCCACCCGAGCTATTACTGCGCGAGCCTACCTCTCACCTGTCGTTCGGCGTTTCCGAGGTAACTCTCTTTCCTCTGCTTTACTTTCTACAATGTAGGATACAAAACTGTCAACTGCTAGTTGTACTCTTTAATTGCTTTAGCTGATATACCGTATACCGTAGTTGACTATAAACATACACACAACTGATATCTGCTTGAAACTGACGCATGCACACACACTGCACTAGCCCTGAATCATCCAAACACACGGCGCACACTGTATTCACATTGGTACCCGATATCTGCTTGAATCTGAACGTATGCACACATGCTATACTGTACTGAACCACCCGAACACGCTGACGCATCACACGCTGTAGTTCACTGTAAGTACACCGGCACCCGGTATCTGTTAAAATCTGTTAAACTTGCACGCATGCTACATCTGTATGCTTCTTAAAACTGCATTTTGAGTGTTGTTTTGCAATTGTTATTTTCTGTTTACAGGAGGATTCCCATACCATCCGCGGGTATGGGAACACTGGCGCTCGGGAGTGGTACGACGAGCTCCCTGACGCGGTCCGTCGCATAGTGGACCGGGCGGGCTTCGGCGCTTTCTGCCGAGGACTCTCCAGGCTTACCACGTGCAGACCTCTACTTGCCGCTCGGGCGGAGAGGTGGTGGGACACCACCGATTCATTTCACTTCTCCACAGTAGGGGACATGACGATGACCCCTTACGACTTCTCGATGCTCACAGGCATCGGGGTAGGGGGTGATCCGATCCCCTTTGATATTGATATGGACGAGTGGACCGCCGCTCAGGTCCATCTGCTGGGGGAGGCCCCACCTCTCGCTCGCCCAGGTTTTGTGCGGTACTCCTGGTTCGTGGTACAGTTTAGGGTCCAGCCCACTCTCGGTGATGCAGATCCGATGACCCCGGAGGCCGAGGAGAGGTACGCCCGCGGCTTCCTCATGTTCTTATTCGGGACGACCATCTTCGCTGACCGGGCGAACACCGTGCCTCTCTGCCTTCTCAGCGCACTGGTGGACGTCCGGGACATTTTGCACTACGACTGGGGTGGCGCCGCTCTGGCCACCCTCTATGGATACATGAGCTCAGCCTCCCGCGGCAGCGGCCAGTTGCTCGGAGGCTATTGGCGGGCTTGGGAGGTACATTTCTTCTCCGCTTTTCATTTCTGCCTTATATTTTCTGTACTCTGTACACCGCACACACTGTAGTCTGCTTTATACTTGCTGTATACTGTACACACGGCACACACATACATTCTGCTTTACACTGACTGTACACTGCTCACACTGTACACTCTGCACAATACACTGCACGACACGCGGCTCTGCCGTTTCTGCTTTATTCTGTATTCTGCTTCATCTGATAAATGCACTGGTATTTACCTTGTAGTTGTGGGTTTACGCCTACTTTCCTAGGCTCGCTCCCGTACCAGTCACAGAGACTCCTCTGGTCGTCCCCTTTTCACGTTGCTTTGACGGCAGATGCACCCGGAGGCCACGAGAGACATTCGGCTTTTTCCGCCGATACTTCGATACCATTACCCCCGCGGAGGTATGTTTTACTTACAGTTTATTTAAGCTTCGCCTTTCCACTGCATATTTCAATAACAGTAGATAACAAACTGTGTTGCATTTTCAGATCACCTGGCAGCCGTGGGCTCCGTTGCCAGCTGTGACTCGAGATCGGTTTGCCGGTGCCGATGAGACCTCACGTTTCCGGATCTTGTTGGAGGGCCCGGTCTGTCGGGCTTGGTACCTGGGGGAACGTTTCCTACGCCAGACCCTAGGGTTACCTGAGCAGATAGTCCCGGTTCACCCTCCTGCGGATATGAGGGAGACCGAGGGGCTCACGACCGAGCAGATGGATGATTTCACTATCGGCTAGGAGGAGGCCCGCTTCAGAGGCACCGGCGACTACCGGGAGTACGTGCAGATGTACCTGATGCGACCTCTGAGCGGGGGCCGTCGAGCGGAGGGGGCCAGGCCTACGGCGTCAGCGGCTGGGGCAGGAGCTGGAGCGGGAGCTTCGAGGAGGCCCCGAGTCCGTGGCAGGGGCGGAGCTTAGGGAGGACGGGGGGCTGATTGGCCCGCCCTGCCTGCTGTACTGACTTTCCAGGGGCAGGGTGGGGCGACCTATCAGATCCCCTTCGCCCCTCCGCCAGCTGATCACGAGTTCGTCGGTGTCCCAGACTTACCTCCGGTATGTATTACTGCACTTTTGTATAGTCATTTCATTTCAGTTTATTTGATATTCCACAGAATATTGATGCATCTGATATTTTTGCAGGCTTCCTTTGCGTACACCCGACAGTCATTGGAGATGAATGCCTCCATGATGGGGATGCTCCAGCGGACCTTTGATCTCCTGGCCCTCTACAGCAGTCCGGTACGTTCTTCTGACACTGGCCTCAAACCATTCATACACCGCTTCACATAATCTGATGCACGGCACAACACCTGATACACTGATCTGACAGCATCTGACACACTGCATACACTGCATTCTGCACTGTACTCTGCATTCTGGACTGACAAACTGCTCACGGCATTCATACACTGTACTCATACACTGCATTCTGCACTGTTAAACTGCCCACGGCATCCACACACTGTACTCATACACTGCATTCTGCACCGTCAAACTATCCACAGTATACTGATGCATTTCCCTTTTGTGTACCTTTTCAGCCTCCATTCCAGATTCCTATGGCAGGAGGTGCTCCAGTTGGACCTCCCGTCCCTGCCCGAGGGAGAGATGAGGACGGCCGAGTATTCCCTCGCTCCAAAGCGGGGCGCACTCATGTCGGGAGCAGCTCGCGAGCTCCAGTCCCGGATGATGATGATGACGAGGAGTCAAAGGCGGAGGCAGAGGCGGAGTCCGAGTCATCGGAGGAGGAGACCGGAGGCGGTTCTAGCTCGGGCTCTGACGACAATGCTGATGATGCTCCTGGACCCTCATCCAGGAATAGGACTAGGACAGACTGATGGCCCTTGGAGTCGCTTGACATAGATTTTTGTTGTTTTTCTTCTTTCTTGTACTTTTCCTTTTTGTTGGTTAGGATACTTTGTACCGCCGCAGGCAGATTTTGTTTTCCTCAAAACTTTGTACTTTGAAAGAGATTATGAAATGAACACATTTTGCTTAAAAAGTGTTACATTTGCATATCTCATGTATTGCATCGCATTCCATCATGTTACACCTCAATGTAAATGAAATTGATTGGTTGTTTGAAAATTGAACACTTGCACTGTCATAATCAGATAACTAAACAGCCAACAGCAAAATAAACCCAAGCAACCCACTGCCTGATTCTGGACACACAACCCTTACTCTGTTGGGGATTAATCTGCATACAGCCCATAGCACAGCATTCGGTTCATTCTGCACACAGCGAACTTTAAGCAAAATAGCCCAGTCTGACAAGACGGAGCTCAAAGACGGAACCGGTTGGAGTTGAAGCATGTTCCAATGTAGAGAATGGCACCGCATTCTGGGTATAAATGATTTTTGAAATCGAATGAGGGTTTTTCAACCGGGGTATCGAGCCTACAACTAAACACAACGGGGAGGACTCGAACAAAAAAAGGTACACGACCTAAACACAACGAGACACGCTCGAAAAAAGACCTAAAACAAAGGTTGAGATAAACAAAACAAAAGACACGGCATACAGACGCGTTAGCGAAGATGGGGGACCTCGGACCACGAGAAGCCAGTTTAGTCTGGGTATTGTTTCCCACCCCCTTCTGATTTGTGATTCTCACATCACTCGACTCTCAAACTCGGATTTTCTCTCAAAACCCTTTTCCTCACTTTTCTCTCAACTTACACCTCTCTATTCTTCATTCTCTCATTTTTCATCCCTCCCCGGGGTGATTGATGGATAAATAGAAAGGTGTGGGTTCATGCTCAACACCGTTAGCTCACGGCTATTTCTTCTGGCGGGTAGAGTGCTCTTCTGGCAAGTACGTCGATAACGGGGGGGGGGGGGGGACAGAACGCCTGGCTCAATTGTGCCCCTAGTTCATCATTTTAACCATTCTTTTCATTTTGGTTTTCTACTAAAACAAGTTTGATCAAAATGAGAGTCGGATTAACGTACTTGTTCGATTTTTGATTTGAAAATCATGCAAGTCAGGCTGTAAGCACTGAAAATTTTCCTTTTTGGGTCCAAGACAATGGTCCAGTTTTGGAAAATGAAATAGTTTCCGAGAAAATAGTCAACCTCAGTAAAAAATTTCAAAAACTATTTTTCAAACAGTCAATGCTCAATGGGCATGGAACTTACTCTTTGAGATGCCCAACCTCGGATCAGAGGCAATGGAAAATTGCCCCTGGTTTGAAGGGGGTGGATGGTAAGGGAAAGTTGCCCCTGGTTTGAATGGCGGCTCATGGCGACTCGTGGCAACGGAAAGTTGCCCCTTGTTTGGATGATGCCGCAGCAGTCCGCAAACAGTCTTTGTTGGTGGTGGTCGAACTTTCGGACACAGAGATGACGAGGACGGTCACAACAAATATATGGACACAGTTGCCTTGGAAGGTGTTGACGACTGGACTTTGAGATGAAATCGAAACCATTGCATGGACTGAGACGCTATGAAAGCGTTGGGGGCTGGACTTCATGATGAAGGTGCCTACATATCCCAAACATGGGAATCAAGCCTTATGTAGTTCCGGTTAAGGTACACTCGGGTATTTTAACCTTCACTTTTCAGGCTCTAACTTTTGCCAAGGCGCCCGATGCGGGTTTTCGACCTTGCGAGTTTTTCTTTCTCTTATTTTTTGAATTTTCCTTCTTTTTCTTTCTTCTTCTTTTGTATTTTTGTATTTTTCTTTTTTTTTTTCTTTTCTGCATTCTTCTCTTGCTCTAACTTTTGCCTGGGCCGCCCTTCCGGGTTGTCGGCCCAGCGAGCCTCTCAAGGGTAAAAGTGTAACAAGTCCATGCCAAATGGTTTTTTGAGTTGAAGCCTCTCTGTGTCTAGGAGAACGGCTGTTGCAATGATTTGTAGGAGACTCCGTCATGGCTGCTCCACGAGCTCTTTCATCTTCTTGATTCAATTTCGGCGCCTCTTGGTCGAGGGCTGCTTCAAGACTGGCCACACGGGCCTCCTCTGACAGTTGACTGTTGGATGTTCTAAACGGGTTTAAGGTTTGAAAGCGAACGGGTTGAATCTTGAGGCTGAGAGCGGTCCTAGGCTGCGCAATCTCAAGAGCGATTCCACACGGGTCTTCACAGGGCCGCGTAAAACATTTGTTTTTGAAAGTTTTTAAGAAAGCGACAAATCGCTCGTGCCGAAGATAGTGTGGAACCAATCTGGATCAAGCCAGGATCCTTCTCAGTACTCACGCCGACAAGCATGATTTCATTCATTAAAAGGCTTAGCACGCCTCTCTTTCTCTCAAAATGATCAAAATTTTGCAAAACCCGAGGAATTCCTTCCTCTTGGTTTTCATCACCGCAGTGTTCAAAAGGTTTTTTTTTGAAAAACTTAGGTTAATGCAATGAGTTTGGCGCGCAGGAGAGCAGGCGAGATGTACTGTCAGCCCAATCAAATTCTCTGGCACTTATGTTGAAAGTAAGCATGAAAGTGAGATAGCAACAGCTGTTTCATTCAGATTTGTTGGTGCAACTGGCGCCTCGGCAGAAACAGACTCAAAAACAAAAACAGGTAATTACAAGACAAAATGGTGTTCGAGGCAACAACCCCAGAATCACCTGGTATTCTATACAAAGGGGACTGACTCGCTATAACAAGACAGACCCTTAAGCAAAAAGACTGACTCAAGACAAAGAGATAGACTCAAAACAAAAGACTGACTCGATACCCAAGCCAGGGTTTACAAAGCTAGCGTTCACAGCCACTCAAAAATGCGTGCCAAACGCCAGATTCAAAATACACCGGACGCCGCCCGCAGGTGGTTCACCTCCTGATTACATACTTGGAGTATCCTCAAAGTCCAACAGCTCGGTGGTAACAAACTTCGCTGAGGTGGGCGGGAGGATAACCTCGTTGTCAATCAAATCTTGCACCTCATGACGGAGGCGGAAGCAATTGTCGGTCGCATGGCCCGTCTGCTGGTGGTACGCGCAGTACTGAGCAGCATCATGCGTAGCGGGGAGATTCTTTGGGAGAGGCCGAGGCTCCAAGGGTTTAAGGTGCCCTCTCTCGGCAAGGATCTAAAGTGCCTTGGACAAAGGCATGTAGAGAGCATGAAAAGTCCTGCGCCCCTGGGGCAGGTACTTTGGGGTCTGAGCGCTCTTACTAGCTGCACAGGCGAAAGGGTCGGCAGGCGCCACCTTAGCTTTCGGATCTTTCCCAAGTACAGGGGCGGGAATAGGAGGAACTGCCTTGGCATGACGGGGCCTATCCCGATTTTCTGACTGGCTTGAACTACCCTCAGGTGGAGTGGGGAAAGCATCCTCCACAGTCTTTGCCACAACTGCGGATATCTGTTGCTTGTTCATCCCCCCGGCTTTCAAAGCCTCGACTGCCCACAACAGTTGTTCAATAGGATCGGCATCTGCCTTCATTTTATCTTTTCCTCCGGCCTCAGCCTGGTCAAGGGTTTGGGTTGCTACTTCAGAGCGAAGCCCGGTTGTTGCTGACATGTCGTGGCTGTAGCTGGAAGCCACCTTTGGCTGGGTGAGCTCTATCACAATCCGCCCCAGCAGCGGGGGCTCCTGTGGTATGAAATTCCCGGCATACGGTGCCGCTGGGGGTGAGGCTGACATTCCGTAGGCGAGATATGCCACAGACCTCTGGAGATCACCTATCATCCCCATTAGCTCAAATGTAGTAGGCTCGCGAGCCTGGTATAGTTGGGGGGCCCAGACCGGGTGCACAACAGGCGACCTGGGTGGATGTGACACATCAGTGTTGGCCTCACTTTGCAGAGTGATCCCCTGCTCCAATGCAGCCGTCATAACTACGATCTCTTCTGAATTCTGCGTCATCATAAGCCGTGCCTCGGCAAGGGGGACACTGGTTATTCTGTACCGGCTCTTGGACACTCTGAACTGAAAGGAGAAACAAACAGCATTTCAGGCCAAACAGATCAAACACAGGTGTAGCTGAACAACTGTACTCTACTGCTGATCACTGTTCCTAGAAATCACTGTCCCAAAACTGAACCCGATACCCGCAGATAACTAATTCTCATAACTGACACTGATACTGGTGTCCTCAGATCTGATACTCAAACTTGCAAACTGATATATACTTTCCATGTAGAAATACATTCTAAAAGCATATAGCAAGTAAAGAGGACCAAAACACCCCTATGTTAGGGTAGGGTTTCCTTGTCCTATTTCGTCAGGAGCTAGGGTTTCACTATGCACGCAGCAGTTTGCAAACAACCTAATATCGGGTAAGCAGCCTGTCCTAACTTGGAATGGTCACTATGGATCCGAATATGCACTAGGTCGAATGGTCGAAAAGGGATGCTCCGGTAAATCGGGGTGCCCTGGTAAATCGGGGTTTGTGTTCCCATGCTGTCAAAGGCCATAACCGGTCAGCCTTATGGTCATGCCTTGACAAGACAAGCCTCCGGCAAACCGTTCAGGAATGGCAGATGGCAAACACTATGTTCCTAGGCGCACCAATGCACATGCAATGCAAAGAAACACATAAGTGAAATCAAAACAGGATATCACGAGTTCGAGTCAAGCTCTCTAAAATCCCCAGCAGAGTCGCCAGAAACTGTAGACGCGCCCGTGGAGGGGGCCTTCGCTACTATAGTTCGGACTCGATTTTGTTGTGTCACGGTTCTTAATCTTGAACCAAAGAGTCCAAATCTGGCAAATCGTTTTGAGAAATAGATTTTTTGAAAAGAAGTGCCAAACATGGACTGCTTTGCCAGATACAGAGTCGCCACCTAAATATTTTTTTAATGGGGAAATTTAGGAAACCCTGACTCAGTGCCGAAGGCCACATGTCCGTCATCACTGGAGTTGTCTCGGCTCGGGAGCTTGGGTACGATCGGGGAAGGTCAGCTATGAGCACCCCCTTTCGCCCGGTCCAAAGACCGGCCTCTACTAACCATGATATCCAATTTTGAAAACGTTATGTGTTCTTATTCCAATTATTAGCCTAGAATTACTATGTTATGCGCACAGCAAACAAGTATAGACTAGATTGCCTAATTTGGAAATAAGCATTGCATATCCGTTCAGTTTTGAAAAGCGCTTTGGAATTTGCTACTCGCAAGTAGGCTAAAATACGGATTTCAACGAGTTTTTCCAACTCAAACAATCCAACCTCCACCCACGGGCATTCAAACAGTTTATCACATAAGCATCTAGCCACATGGTAAACATACTGTCATGGTAGCATTCACACGCATGCGATATGCTAAAGCATTAAAATACTTACATAGTACTCCGTGCCAAAACAAAGAACTCGTTAGCAAACATGCATGATCCAAGTCCATGTTAAGTGCCTAATGCATCGCATACAAAATGTTGCTAGAATAGGCTCGGCTAACCTAAACATGGCATGTGAAAATGCACAACTATCACATATTCAGTTTTTGAATTTGAAGTACAAATGC
Organism: Camellia sinensis; assembly: GCF_055761805.1. Classification (NCBI taxonomy): domain Eukaryota; kingdom Viridiplantae; phylum Streptophyta; class Magnoliopsida; order Ericales; family Theaceae; genus Camellia; species Camellia sinensis. The sequence goes on along the minus strand of NC_138969.1, from coordinate 113,229,222 downwards.
AGTTAGCGTGATGTACTGAGCCTGATGCATGCAATACAAATGAATAAATGCACGCATGCATAGCATAAGGAATGCTAATTTTAAAGATGCCCTAATACTAACCATCAAAGCGGGTAAGTAAAAGGGAAGAAAGAAGTTGGGATTGGAAGACATTCACACACTCACCCACACTTATTACAAATTTACCCTCACTCAGAGGGACCAAATAAATATTACAAATTAATTAACTACGCAAGCTAATTAAATATTACAAATTGCCTAATCAACTAAGCAAATTAATTAATCTAGGAAAAGCAGTATAGGCTGCCTCTGTTTTCCTTCCTTTACTCCTCTGGAGGCTGCCAAAATCTCAGAACTGGTTCCTTGGACACTGAGGAGTGCCACCGGCTGAATGAAATTGCCACCGGCAATGAGATGTGGCCACCGGCCATTGGTGAAGATATCGGCAGAGAAAGGATTGCCGGTCGGCACTTGACACTGCCGGTCGGCAAAGTATTCCTGCAGAATCTGCAATTGACAGCAACAGAGGGCAAGGCAAAGCATGGCAGCACAATTCAAGGCATATATGCACCAATCATGTCTCTTATCATGGTAATGACTCAAAGGGACATATTTCTCGGTTCTTGGACCACCAATCACGCATTTCCATGCATGATGGCCCAAGTGGCCAAGTGTGCAACTTTCATGTCAAATGAAATGCAAACCAAACAAACAAATTAAGGCCCAATTCCTATCACCAAGTCAAGGAACAAGGCATGCATGCAAGATGCAATGCAACCTAGGCATGCAAGCTAAGGATGCAACATGGCATGGCAAGGCACTTATGCAAGCATACAAGCAAACATGAGGCAAAACCAACCAATGAAAAGGTGGTCTAAAACATGATTTGGGCAGCTCTAGTTAGGCCTAAAACAAGGGCCAAAGTGACCAAAACAAGGGACCAAAACACATACACACATGCACATGTTAAAGGGCCGACACTTAGGCACAAATTGGACAACTCTCAAACACATTTGAAAGGGGTATAACATGGACTAATGGCATGCAAAGTAAGCATTGAAAATCATGTTAAGGTGGTGTCAAACCAAGCAACAAGATAGGCTAAACATTAGCATGCAAATGGTCCAAGTGCTCAAAGTAAACCAATGGAGTATTGAACTACACTTAGCAAGACCAAACATGGCATGGACTAAATGACTAAAAACATAATTTTAACACATAAAATAAAGCCCAAAAGACCACTTAGATGGCATCTAAATGGCTCAAATTCAAAGGCATGCACAAGTGCCAAAACATGGAGCATACTACACAAGCTTCCAAAGCATTAAAGATGCAACCGAGGTAAACATATAGGCATGCAAATGGGACTAAAATGACATGGTGGATGGTTCCAAATCACCAAATCAATGCAAAAATGTCATGCTACACATGCACACACTTAAGGCCAACAAGCCAAAATGCAAAGGGGCTATATGATACATGCCAAATCCGACCCAAACAACCATGGACAGACCTAAAACATGGCAAAATATGCACAAAAGCTTCACAAGACTAAGCCAAAAACATGCTCTAACAAGGGCTAACAACCTAAGGCACATTGAGGCAATATCATGGCATTACATGGTAGGTATGTTAAGCATGTATGGTGTACCACGACCAACAAAAAACAGAGGCATAATATGACATATTAAGCACAAAAAACAACTAAGGCATGGTCAATACACACTCTAACATGGTGCTCCCTCAAGAGGCCAAAAATGGTCCATTTTAAGGACAACAAGGAGAAGGGGTGGCGCTCTCCTTTTAGAGAGTTTAAGGCACCATCTTCACGACTGAAATCCCTCAAGATTTCAGTGGTGAAGAGGCCCAAACACCAAAGTCTCGAAACTAGCACAAAATAGCACAAAATGAGGCCTTTCAAGGCCTAAGAGGGGTCAAACACCCTCAAACCACAAAACACCCTTAATAAACAATCAAGAGGGCTAAAAAACAGAACTTTTTTGTATTATACACCAAGCTCAAAAACGAATTTAAGATAGGTAAAAATACAATGCAAGATTGGGGTAAAAAAGGGGTAAGATTCTCACCCTTGAAGACCTCTTCAACAATGATGCTCCAATGACCCTCCTTGGCTTGAATCTAACACCAAACACCAAAATCAGCCCCTTAGAACCTCAGGAGCAAAAGGAAGGTGAAACACTATGTGTTTGTGTGCAATAGTAAGACACAAACACACTTTAGCACACACAAGAGGGAAAAAGAGAGAGATAATGTGTATCAAACCCTAACCCTAGAACTCAAACCCTAAAAATGGCTGTCTAAGCTCTCTAAAATATCTCAAGTGTCTAACCTTTGTAACAAGAGAGAGCCCCTCTCTTTATAGAACTTCTTGTCTTGTAAAGCTTACAAGACAAGCTTCATAAGAGGGAGATCCCTCCACACACGTGTATGGAGGGGAGCAAAAAGCAAGACAACTGTCATAAAATATCTGCAAAAGCAGATGCACAGTAATCGGCCGGCCAAAAATGCCATTTTGTCAAAAAAGAGTGCCGACCGGCAGAAAATAGTGCTGACCGGCAACAAATAGTGCCGGCCGACAATATACATTGCCGGTGGCAGCAAAAACCAGCCGGTGGCCTCTAGCCACTGCCGGTGGTGAGTGGGGATGCCTCACAAGGCATTCCCTACCCCTCCAAGGCAAAACACAAGTGTTTGGTGTGAAACCAGACACTAAACGGTTGAGTTCGGAGATCCTGAGGTAAGGCGCGCGAGCCGAGACCTTCGGGAACTCCAAACGATCACAAACATGGATAATCATCGATTGTTCAAATGGTGACGTCCAAGTCTTGAGGACGGTCAAAAATGGGGTGTCTACTAGTACCTGCAGTTCAACCAAGAAGAAGCGAAAGATCCCCAGCAGCATGAGGTAAGTCAATGCCAATTGCCCCTGTAAGGTACCTTTACCTCTTAGCTATTACATTGCATTTTAGCCACTACATTACAGTGCATTACATGAATCCTCAATTTTCGAACCGGCTTCGCATAGCGTATAAGTCCAATTATCAAACCGGCTTCGCGTAGCGTATAAGTCCAATTATCAAACCGGCTTCGCGTAGCGTGTAAGTCCAATTTTCAAACCGGCTTCGCGTAACGTATAAGTCCAATTATCAAACCGGCTTCGCGTAGCGTATAAGTCCAATTTTCAAACCGGCTTCGCGTATCGTATAAGTCCAATTATCAAAATCTTATTGCATATCATTTTGCATCTTGCCCCCTGCCTGCGGGCATGCCTGTGGGCACATCTTTGTTATCTTGCCTGTTTGTCTAAGTCTTCGGCCTTGTCAAAAATGGGTCGTCTTTGGGTTTTGACATTCACTCCCGTCACGTGTGACTTTCGAGTTCTGTCAAAGAGGGGCAACTGTAGACACCCCATTTTTGACCGACCTTAAGACTCAGACGTCACCGATTGAGCGCTCGGTGATGGTGCATATTGTACTCATTCAGAAGTTTCAGAGTCTCGGCTGCGAGCCTTGCCTCCGGACTTTCGGGCTCTTTCGTGTCTTGCCTCGGTTTGCGAACTAGGCTCTGTTTTCTCTGTTTTCTCTTCCCGAAGGGAGGGAGAGGTCTCATAGATCATCTCTCAGTGGCCGTAGGCTACGTTTCGTGGTCGTAGGCTATTTTTCCCGTTTGGAGCCCGGTTTCTGATTTTTCAGAGCCGACGGCCGTGTGCCTCGGTTCGGGACCGCTTAACCACCTCCGTTTGCCCCGATTTTTGGTATACACCCCACCACCATCCATTCCAACAACTTGGAGCTGTTTTTTAGAGCTTGGGAGCACCATTTCTCAGACCAAGACCTGCTGGTCCATTGGTCTTCAAGGGTAAGCTTCTTTTCCCTCTTTTTTGTTCCTATCTTGCTCTATATCTAAGCCTTGCTTGCAAGAATTTTTGGGCTCCGAACCAAACTGTAAATAGTCATATTTTGAGCTCCTTTTCATGTTTGATTAAGGACCTTTTGTTGTTTGAGAACCCCAGCTACCACTTACTTCTTTAAATCTCTTTTAGGCCTATTTTTGCATGTTATTTTAGGCCTACTTGTGTTTATTTTCGTGGCTGGTCATAAACTAAAAAGTGTCTTGTTTTAAGAACCTCTTCAACTTTGTTGAAGGGATCTCTTCGGTTTGAGATCTTCTACTATCACTTGCCTCTTTAACTCTCTTTTAGGCCTATTTTGGGGGCAAATTTGAATTTCATTTCCCCCCCTTTTTTCTCCACTTCTCCCTCTATAAAACCAGACCCTCCAGCTCTCTTTTGAAGGTCACAAAATTTTTTTTGAAGCATTATACACACAACCTCCCTCTCCCTCTCTTCCAAGCTCCAAAACCCTTTGTTCTTGGACCATTTTTACACTACAACCCATAGCACCACTCCTCCTCACTCCATACCAGCAGCTTGGAGGCCATTTCCAGAGGCAAAGAGCACCTTTCCTTTGTTCAAGAGTTGTCAAAGATATAGGTTACAAGGGTGAGTCCCATTTTCCCTCTTTTGTGCTTTATTTTGCTCTATATCTAAGCTTTACTTGCTTACATTTTTGGGCTCCGACCCTAACTGAAAATAGTCATTTTTTGAGGTCTTTTTTCATGTTTGATTGAGGGTCCTTCCCTGTTTAAGGGCTCCAGCTACCACTTGCTTCTTTACCCCTCTTGTATGCCTCTTTCTTGCATAGAATTTTAGGCCTATTTCTAAACTGTTTTGAGGCATGTTGTAAACTGTAAAGTGGCTTATTTTGAGCCATTCTTAAACTTTGTTGAAGGGCTCCTCACTGTTTGAGGCTTCCTTTTGTCACGTGCCTCTTTATCCCTCTTTTGGCCTTATTTTTTCATGTTTTGTTAGCCCCTTGTGCTTGTATTTTTGGGCTCCAACCCGAACTAAAAATAGTCATATTTTGACCATCTCTTCATGTTTGAACAAGGGTCTTTTGCTGTTTGAGGCTCACTTTTTACACTTTGTGTTTAAACCTTCTTTTAGGCCTATTTCTTGCATAGTATTTTAAGCTTACTTGTGCACTGAGCCATAAACTATAAAATACCTTTTTTTGAGCCCCTCTTCAACTTTGTTGAAGGGCTCTTCATTTTTTGGGGCCAGAAGCTGCTACTTGCTTCTTTACCTCTCTTTTGAGGCCATTTTTGCATGTTAGCTTAGCCCTACTTGTGTTCACCTTTTGGCCTTGCTTAAAACTGGAAATATACTTGTTTTGGGACTTCCTTGATTCTGTCTTTATGCTTCATATTCAAATAATGCATGCTTTGTATAGCTATAAGTCATTCCATGCGCCTAGTTTCGAGTTTCGGGTCTCATTTCATGCATCGGGTGCCATGTTTCCATGTTTCAGGGCTGTTTTGCATCATATTTTGCTACTGAAATTTACATGTTTGCATACCATGTTCCATGCCTTGCCATGCTTTGGTAGAGTGGCATTCGTGCCTTAAGTTCGGTCCTCGCTTTGCGTGCACGTGTGTACGCATTTCGAGTATCTCATTTTCATCTAATGGCCTCTTATGTGAGTGTGGCTGAGGTCCACTCATTTTGGTGTAAGTCCATTGCGCATTGTGTATGCCATTTCATTTCATAGCATTGTGTATGCTAGGTTGTATGTTAGCACATTGTGTATGCCATTTTACCTCGTGCATCGTGTATGCCATTTCATAGCATTGTGCATGTTAGGTTGTATCTTAGTTGCATTCATGCATGTCATGCATATTGCATTGTGCTTGGGATAGGAGTTAGCCTGAGCACGGAAAACGAGGGACGTTTCGTACTTCGAGTGACGGAACGTGTCTCAATTCCCAGTCACCGACACTCTGGATTATCCATGATGGAGTTTAGGTTTTGTTGTGTTTATATGTGCATTCATTTCATATTGAGTTGTGCAATTCGACTCCTCGGCCATCATGCATCGATATGCGTGATTGTTGGCACGAGGATCGAGGCACGCATACATTTGTGAAAATACATTGCCATGTCCCTTTCCTACTCTCTGTTGCAGCAAATCAATAATCAGCAGTCTTCCGGGGCTTGGCACGCTTTCCAAAAAGTTATTGCAAAACAGATGCTAATTGGGGCATCACAATGGATTTCCGTGCAAGGCAACCCGGACATGCATCATTCATTATCTGAAGAAGAGTCAAGGCAGTCCCTAGCTTGCATGCTAGTTTATAACTTACCCAGTTTAATTTGTTAATTAATTAGGGTTTTGTAATTATTTGGACTGTAATATTTATTCGGGACTGTATTATTTATTCGGACCCTCTGCGTGAGGGCACAACTGTAATAAGTGTGCGTGTGTGTGATGTATGTCTTCCAACCCCACGTCTTTCTCCGTTTTATTTACCCGCTTATGATGGTTAGATTAGGGCATGTTTCAATTAGCATACAGTATGATAGCATGCTTGCATTCATTCATCTATTTTGCATGCACCGGGCTCGACGCTTCATACTAACTGCATTGTATTTTCAATACCAAGTTGAATACATGTTAGCTGTAGCATTTCATATGCCATGTTTAGAATAGCCGAGCCTGCTATAGTTTCATTTTTGCATGTGTTGCATTAGACATTTCTGTATAGTTAGGATCATGCATGGATTTCTAACGTAGCTTCTGTTTTGGCTTGGAGTACTCGGTGAGTTTTATGCTTTAGCATCCTTGCATGTGTGTGAGTGACTGCCATGATAGCATGCTTACCATGAGGCTATTTGCTTATGCGATATGACTGCCTGAATGCCTGTGAGTGAAGGTTGGATTATTTGGATTGGAACAATTCATCAAATGTGTGTTTTAAACCCACTAGATAGTGGCAAAATCATGTTTTCTAAGCCCACCCGACGGTGGCAAATCCATGTCTTAGCCTACTTGCGAGTAACACCATCAAACCATCTTTCAAAAACAAACATGAAATATTTTGTTCCAATTCAGGCGATCCAGTCTATACTTGTATGCTGTGCGCATCACATAGTAAATCTAGGCTAATAACCGGAATAAGAACACACAATGTTTTTCAAAAATAGATATCATGGTTAGTAGAGGCCGATCTTTGATTGGGCGAGCGGGAGTGCTCACGGAGTGACCTTCCCCAATCGTACCCAAGTTCCCAAGCCGAGGCAACTTTGGTGATGACGGACTCGTGGCCTTAGGCAAACGAGTTAGGGTTTCCTAAATTCCCCCAAAATAAAATATTTAGGTGACGACTCTGTATCTGGCAAAGCAGTCCATGTTTGGCACTTCTTTCAGAAAATCTGTTTTCTCAAAACAATTTGCCAGATTTGGACTCTTTGGTTCAGATTTAGAACCATGACAAATTGAGAGTCCGAACTGTAGTGAGCCCAATATTGAACGGAACGGGGACTCGTTCCTCCCCGGGGCGTTCGGGGACGTCTACAGTAGTAGAGTACAGTCATTCAGCTATGCCTGTGTCAATTCCGATGAAATTGGGCTGAAATGCTACTTGTTTTCTCTTTCAGGGGGGCTCAGAGACTTAGTTGAGAATAGCCGGTGTTCTTCTTCGTTGGGACAAGGTAGACGTCTAATCCGTCAGTCACCAGTCACATCACCTCCAATCAGTTCAGCGAATTTGTGATGACACTGAATTCAGACGAAATAGTGGTTATGGCAGCCGCATTAAACTAGGGAATCACTATGCAGGGTGAGACCGATGTTGACATGCCACACCTGCCCAGGTCACCTGCCGCACATCCGATCTGGGAACCCCAACTATTTCAATCCCGTGAGCCCACCACTTTCGAGTTGATGCGAGTGATTGGCGATCTTCAGAGATCTGTGGCTGATCTAGCCTACGGAATGTCGGCTCCACCGCCAACCACATTGTATGCCAGGAACTTTATACTGCAGGAGGCCTCGCTATTGGGGCGAATTGTAATTGAGCTCAGCCAACCTGAAGCTGTCTCAAGCTCCGGCAATGACATGTCAACAGTAGCTGGACTTCGCACTAATCAAGCAACCCAAATCTCCCACCAAGCCACGGCTAATGAAAAGAACAAGGAGAAGGTGGACACTAATCCCTATGAACAACTCTAGCAAGTTGTTGAGGCTCTGAAAGCCGGGGGTTTGAATAAGCAACAAGTATTTGTAGTTATGGCTAAGACTGTGGATGACACTTTCCCCACTCAGAAGTGAGAGCAGTTCAAGCCAAGGGGAAAACTGGGAGAAGGGCCATCGTACCAGAAACGATCCTTTGAGCTCTAATTCTGCACTCAGAAGAGATCAGCAAACCGAGCCAGCACCTGCTGACCCTTTCGCTAGTGCGTCCAACAAAAGTCAGCAAACCTTAAAGTATCCGCCTCGAGGTCACAGGGTCTTCCATGCCCTCTACATGCCTTTGTCTAAGGCCCTTCAAATCCTCGTCGAAAAAGGGCATCTCAAACCCCTCGAGCCTCGGCCTCTCCCAAGTCCCCTTCCAGCTAAGCATGATGGTACCAAATACTGTGCATACCATCAACAAACCGGTCACAGTACCGACAGCTACTTTCGCCTGCGCCATGATGTACAAGATTTGTTTGACAACGGGGTCATTGCCGCACCAGGTCCTGCAAAGTCTATCGGCACTTGATCAGTGAACTTGTGGGGGATAATGTGATGTGATCGGGAGATGAACCAGTTGAAGGTGGCGCTCGATTTACTCCAGACGTGGGAATGGTACGCACTGTTTTGAGCACATGCAAATACTAGTTTTTGTACTTTCTAACTTGGGTATTGGGTCAGTTTTGTTGTTTTGTATATAGTCAGTCTTTTTGTACTAAATCAGTCGGGTCTGTCTTGTTGTATCGAGTCAGTCCTGTTGCGTTGGAGTCGTGTGATTCTGAGGGTGTTACCTCGGACATCACTTTCTTGTTTTGTGTTTGTCTTTTTGCTTTGTTGTGAGTATGTTTCTACCTTGGAGCCAGTTATGCCAACAGATTTGAATAAACAGCAGTGATTTTCACACCCTTGTGTTTGCTTTTGCCTTGCGCCAGTTGTGCCAGAAAGTTTGAATGAAACGGCAGTACTTTTTGCTTACTTTTCTGTGCCTCGAACTCATTGCGTTGACCTAAGTTTTCCAAAATTTTTCAAACACTGTGATGAAAACGAAGAGGGAGGAATTCCTCAGGTTTTGTAAAATTTGATCAATTGAGAGAAAGAGAGGCGTGCTAAGCCCTTAATGATTGAGATCATGTTTGTTAGTGTAAGTACTGAGAAGGATCCTGCCTTGATCCAGATTGGTTCTACACTATCTTTAATGCGAGCAATTTGTCGCTTTCTTAAAAGATTTCAAAAAATGTTTTGCGCCGTCCTGCGAAGACCTGTGCGGAATCGCTCTTGAGATTGTGCAGCTTAGGATCGCTCTAAGCCTCGAGACTTGACCTCTCTTAATTTCAAACCTTGAACCTTAATTCAGAATGTTCAACAGCCAACCGCAATGTGAGGCCTGTGTGACCAGATTCGAAGCAGCCTATACGTTAACGGCAATAAAGTCAGGTCGAGAAGGCCAGACATCGTCAAAAGAAGCTTGCAAAGCTAGATCAGAAGCACCCCTGGAACTAGGGGCAGAAAAATGTCAGGTGTGCATGAAGAGCTGAAGATGGATCATTTTGCAAATCAATGAAGACTGGCAAGAATACCAAATCCCAGAAGGGAAGAAAGAAGAAAGTATTGCTGAAGGACAATTGAGTTCCTATCCACAACGCTAGGGGCAAATTCATCCCCCCATTGGATGGACTCCTGCATCGTCAGCGAACAGCAGCCATTCTCCTGGATTCAGATGACTTCAGGATCTTAAATCCAATTGACATGGACAAGGCTACACGTTTACCCTTGAGAGGCTCGCTGGGCCGAAAATCCGAAAGGGCGACCCAGGCAAAAGTTAGAACAAGAAAAAAAGAAAAGAGAAAAGAAAAGAAAAAATGCAAAGAATGAAAAAAAAGAAAAGAAAAAAAAGAGATAAAAAAAGAGAGAGAAAAAGAAAAGAAAAGAAATGAAACGAAAAAGAATCAAAAAGAAAAGAAAAGGAAAACATAGCTCGCAAGGTTGAAAACCCAGAAGGGCGGCCTTGGCAAAAGTTAGAGCGCAAAAGGAGAGGTTAAATACACGAGTGTACCTTAACCCCGAACTACGTATGGCTTGATTCCCATCTTTGGGATACGTAGGCAACTTCATTCCGAAGTCCAGCCATAAAACACTTCAAATTCGATTGTGTCCATGTAGTGGTTTTGATCATCTTTACTTTCTCTGTATTCGAGAGTTCGGTTGTGATCGTCACTCTGAAGATTGATTACAATGCGTTGTGGCACCATTCAAGCAAGGGGAAACTTTCTGTTTCCATACAGTGCGCTGTGGCACCATTCAAGCAAGGGGCAACTTTCCTTTGCCATACAGTGCGCTGCGGCACCATTCAAACAAGGGGCAACTTTTCGTTGCCATCCGTTGCCATACAGTGCGCTGCGGCACCATTCAAACAAGGGGCAACTTTCGTTGCCATACAGTGTGCTGCGGTGCTGTTCAAACAAGGGGCAATTTCCCGTTGCCATACGGTGTCGTTCAGACAAAGGGCAATTTTCCTTCGGATCTGAGGTTGTGCATCTCAAGAGTAAGGTTCCATGCTCGTTGAGCGGTGGCCATTTGCAAAAATTGTTTTTGAGAATTTTTACTGAGGTTGACTAATTTTCTCGAAAAGTATTCCATTTTTCAAAACTAGACCATTTCTTAGACCCAAAAAAGGAAAACTTTTAGTGCTCATAACCTGACTTGCATGATTTCAAATCAAAAAATCGAACAAGCGTGTTTAATTAACTCTTATTTTGGTTAAAATAGTTTTTAGCAAAAGCAAAAAAAAAAAAACAAAAATGGTCAAAATGATAAACTAGGGGCACAGTTGAGTCAGGTTTTCTATCTTTTCCCCTTTATCAATGCATTTGCCAGAAAGGGCACCATACTTGCCAAGAAGGGCACTCTACCTCCCTGAAAAAGGCACAACTGAAGTTAACAGCAAAAGAGGTGAAAGCTCTCTCATCCTCCCAGCAGCGAGATATCAAGCAAAGTGCGAAGCACAAGATTGGAATGGATCAAGATACTCCATTCCCTCATCCGGCGCGTCGACAGATGTCATCGGAGGAAATAGCCGCGAGCTGATTATGTTGGGCGTGAGCCCGTAACTTTCTGTTCATCCATCAACCGCCCAGGGGAGGGATAAAAAATGAGAGATTAAAGAATAGAGAGATGTGCGCTGAGAGAAAAAGTGAGGAAAAGGGCTTTTTTAGCAAAAGCAGAGCTTGAGGGCCGAGTGATGTGAGAATCACAAATGAGAAAGGGTGGGAAATAATACCTGAAGAAACTGGCTCCTCGCGTACTGAGAGGTCTCTCGTCTTTGTAACACGTCTGTGTCGTGTCTTTTGTTTTGTTTGTCTCAATTCTTGCCTTGAGTCATTTCGAGCATGTGTTTGTGTTTAGGTTGTTTACATTTCGTTTTTCTTTGTTGAGTCGTAGTGAGTTGTGTTCAGTCGTAGGCTCAATACCCGGTTAAGAATTCATTTCTCAATTTCAAAATGAATCGTTTTGTGCTCAGGATTGCCGTGTCATTCTCCACATTTGTACGAAACAAGATTTTGTTCTTTCAAAAAACTGCAGGGTTTGACCCAGGTCATATGGGAACAGTAAAACCAAGACCTATCTGAAACTATATAGGGTCCATACTTCAAAGCAAAAGAAAAAGGGAAAATGTTGGCCATCTGAGTTTGTTTCAACTTCTGCAAGTTCCGTCGTCGCGTCCAGAACATAAAGTGTGTGCTGCATGTTCACAATCAAAATGGGCTGCGTGTTCAGAAATTCAAAACTTTGGGCCGCGTGATCGACTTTCAACAAATGTGTGCTGCGTGTTCACAATCAAAATGGGTTGCGTGTTCAGAAATTCAAAAGTTTGGGCTACGTGTTCGACTATCAACAAGTCTATGCTGCGTGTTCACATTCAAAATATGAGTTGCGTGTTTAGAAATTCAAAAGTTTGGGCTGCGTGTTCGACTTTCAACAAGTGTGTGCTGCGTGTTCACATTCAAAATATGGGCTGCGTGTTCAGAAATTCAAAAGTTTGGGCTGCGTGTTCGACTTTCAACAAATGTGTGCTGCGTGTTCACAATCAAAATGGGTTGCGTGTTCAGAAATTCAAAAGTTTGGGCTGCGTGCTCGACTTTCAACAAATGTGTGCTGCGTGTTCACAATCAAAATGGGTTGTGCTGGAGTAGTACTGGGACCTGTACTCGTATCTATATCAATGACAGTTTTGGTGGATGAAAGGATTTCAGTACATTGGTTAGTTGTAAGAATGTAATCCCACCATCCTTTCAGGACACCAGTAAAACCACTGACAAGATAACGGGCAACAAAGAAGAAACCGATTTTATGGACACCCTTCTTTCTAAAATTCAAGGATTGAAAATTAGTGAGCCTTCTCAGACGGCTACTAAATCTCAAGTTCTTATGCTATCCAGTAATTCTTTAGGACCTCTTGATGCATCCTTAGATGACATATCTTCTCAACAACTTCTTGATATCCAGAAAAATTTCCAGTCTGAACCTTCTTCTCTTAATCGTATTACTTATGGTTCCCATACACAATGCTCCTCCCAAACTAGAATCCGTATAGGTGTTCGAGTGTTCAAACCCTAATGCATGAGAAATGGTAAGTAAACTCCGTATTTACATATCTGCCACTGTGCAGGAGAATCCGTATAGGTGTTTGAGTGTTCGAACCCTAACGCATGAGAAATGGTAAGTAAACGCCGTATTTGGGCTGCGTGTTCGACTTTCAACAAATGTGTGTTGTGTGTTCACAATCAAAATGGGCTGTGTGCTCAGAAATCCAAAAGTTTGGGCTATGTGTTCGACTTTCAACAAGTGTGTGCTGCGTGTTCATAATCAAAATGGGCTACGTGTTCAGAAATTCAAAAGTTTGGGTTGCGTGTTTGACTTTCAACAAGTGTGTGCTGCGAGTTCACAATTAAAATGGGTTGCGTGTTCAGAAATTCAAAAGTTTGGGCTGTGTGTTCGACTTTGAACAAGTGTGTGCTGTGTGTTCATAATCAAAATGGGCTGTGTGTTCAGAAATTCAAAAGTTTGGGCTGCGTGTTCGACTTTCAACAAGTGTGTGCTGCGTGTTCACATTCAAAATATTAGCTGTGTGTTCAGAAATTCAAAAGTTTGGCCTGCGTGTTCAACTTCTTTCAACAAATGTGTGCTGCATGTTCACAATCAAAATGGGCTGCGTGTTCAGAAATTCAAAAGTTTGGACTGCATGTTCGACTTTCAACAAGTGTGTGCTGCGTGTACACATTCAAAATATGTGCTACGTGTTCAGAAATTCAAAAGTTTGGGCTGCGTGTTCAACTTCTTTCAACAAATGTGTGCTGTGTGTTCACAATCAAAATGGGCTGCGTGTTCAGAAATTCAAATGTTTGGGCTGCGTGTTCGACTTTCAACAAGTGTGTGCTGCGTGTTCACAATCAAAATGGGCTGCGTGTTCAGAAATTCAAAAGTTTGGGCTGCGTGTTCGACTTTCAACAAGTGTGTGCTGCATGTTCACATTCAAAATATGAGTTGGTGTTCAGAAATTCAAAAGTTTGGGCTACGTGTTCAACTTTTTTCAACAAATGTGTGCTACGTGTTCACAATCAAAATGGGTTGTGTGTTCAGAAATTCAAAAGTTTGGGCTGCGTGTTCGACTTTCAACAAGTGTATGCTGCGTGTTCACATTCAAAATATAGACTGCGTGTTTAGAGATTCAAAAGTTTGGCTGCGTGTTCAACTTCTTGCAACAAGTGTGTGCTGCGTGTACACAATCAAAGTGGGCTACATGTTCAGAAATTCAAGAGTTTGGGCTGTGCGTTTGACTTTCAGAAACAGTGGGCTGTGTGTTCACCTCAAGAGTTTGGACCGTGTGTTCAACTTTCAGAAATAGTCGGCTGTGTGTTCACCTCAAGAGTTTGGACCGTGTGTTCAACTTTCAAAAACTATGGGCTGTGTGTTCACCTCAAAAGTTTGGGCTGCGTGTTCAGATTTCAAAAACTGTGGGCTGTGTGTTCAACTCAAAAGTTTGGGCTGTGTGTTCAACTTTCAAAAAAACTGTGGGCTGTGTGTTTACCTCAAAAGTTTGGGCTGTGTGTTTAACTTTCAAAAAAACTGTGGGCTGTGTGTTCACCTCAAAAATTTGGGCTGCGTGTTTAGATTTCAAAAACTGTGGGCTGTGTGTTCACCTCAAGAGTTTGGGCTGCGTGTTCAGATTTCAAAAACTGTGAGCTGTGTGTTCATATTACAAAAAGTTTGGACTGTGTGTTCAACTTTCAAAACTGTGGGCTGTGTGTTCATCATCAAAAGTTTGGGCTGCGTGTTCAGCTTTCAAAAACTGTGGGCTGTGTGTTCACCATCAAAATGTGGGCTGTGTGTTCACAACAAAAGGTTTGAGCTGTGTGTTCAGATTTCAAAAATTCAAGTGCTAGAGTTGTGTGTTCAAAATGCAAACAGAATGCGGTGTTATAGACTGAGTGTTCAGAACAAGCTGTGTGCCAACTCAACAGAATTCTGTGTTGCGGGCTGTGTGCCTGAAGAATGACCTGTGTGCCCCGAAGAATGAGCTGTGTGCCTAAACAACGAGCTGTGTGCCCGAGGAATGAGCGGTGTGCCCGAAAAAATGAGTTGCATGCCTGTAGACACCCCATTTTTAACCGACCTTAAGACTCAGACGTCACTAGTTGAGCGCTTGGTGATACTGCATATTGTGCTCGTTCAGAGGTTTCAGAGTCTTGGCTGCGAGCCTTGCCTTTGGACTTTCGGACTCTTTCACGCCTTACCTCGGTTTGCGAACCAGGCTCGGTTTTCTCTGTTTCTCTTCCCGAAGGGAGGGAGAGGTCTCGTAGACCATCTCTCAGTGGCCGTAGGTTACGTTTCGTGGTCATAGGCCATTTTTGCCCGTTTGGAGTCCGGTTTCCGGTTTTTCAGAATCGTTGGCCGTGTGCCTCAGTTCGGGACCGCTTATCCATCTCCGTTTGCTCCCGTTTTCGGCATACTTCTTATTTGCTCCCTTTTGAGGGACACTGTGGTCCGAGAGACCGACTTCGTAGTCGAACACCACTCCCGGTGCCTAACAGTCAGTTTTTGGGGCCCCGAACTGCACGTTTCGGCCCCCGAACCTTCGTTCTGCCTCGGTTTTGGTTCATTTTTGGCAGGGACCTCTGTTTCATTGGTAAGAAGGCCGTAGAGGGGTGGGATGCCAGTAATTGTTCTGTCAGCCAACTTTATCCCTTCATCGCCCTCCGTCGCCCGATTTTCCTCACTTCAAAGCCAATGTTGAACACCCTTGGGCCATTTTCTTGAACCCTAAACCACATATTTGTGATGTACACATCTGGGAGGCCACCAATATTTGGTGGCCGGCCAGTAATTGTTGTTGACCCTTTTGAACCCCTTTGAAAAGTGGGTTGTTCTCTCTCCAACACCCTTCTCTACACCACCACCTAGCCCCACCCTTCCATCCTTCATTCCAGCAGCTGGAGGTGATTCTTCAGAGCCTAGGAGTGCTGCAACTCAAGCCAAGAGGCTGTCAAGACTTGGTCTACAAGGGTGAGCTCCTTTTTTTCCCTTTCTACCCTTTTCTTGATTCATTTATAAGTCATACTTGCTTGCTGTTTTGGGCTCCGACCCCAACTAGAACTAGGCTTATTTTGAGCCATTTTTCATGTTTGTTTAAGGGCCTCTCACTGTTTGAGACCTCCTTGTTGCACTTACATCATTACCCCTCTTGTATGCCATTGTGTTGTGTAGTATTTTTTGCCTATGTATAAACTGTTTTGAGCTCTATCATGAACTGAAAAGTAGCTTATTTTGAGCCATTCTTCAACATTGTTGAAGGGTTCATTATTGTTTGAGGCTTTCATTTATCAGTTGCCTTTATATCTCTCTTTTGGCCATATTTTTGCATGACTTGTTAGCCTCCTATGCTTCTGTTTTTGGGTCCTGGTCCGAACTACAAATGACCTTATTTTGAACCCGTCTTCATGTTTCATTAAGGGTCTTTCACTTTTCAAGGCATCCTTTATATACTTTGTGTTATATCTCTCTTTTTGGCTTCATTTTGCATAGCATTTTGAGCATTCTTGCATACTGTTTTGGGTCCGGCCATCAACTGTAAAGTGTAATATTTTAGGCCCCTCTTCAACATTGTTGAAGGGCCCCTTTGTGTTTGAGGCCAGAAATCACCATTTGCTTCTTTGACCCTCTTTTGGCCCATTTCTTGCATGAGAGCTTAGCCATACTTGTGTTGGTTTTTGGGGTTTGTTGTAAACTGTAAAACATTATATTTTGGGTCCCTCTTAAACATTGTTGAAGGGCCCTCATCCTTTTGAGGTCTTCAATTGTGCCTCACTTCTTTATCCCACATTTAGGGCCATTTTTGCATGCTAGTTTTTCCCTATTTGTGTTTGCTGTTTGGCCTTGCTTAGAAGTGTAAACATGCTTATTTTGGGGCTGCCCTGAATCTGTCTTCACATGTCATAAGCAAATAATGCATGCTTGATGTAGCTACAAGTCATTTCATGTACTTAATCTTGCATTTCGGGACCATTTCATGCATCGGGTGCTATATTATCATGATTTGCGGCTGTTTCGGGGCGTATTTTAGCGCTGTAATTTGCATGTTTGCATATCATATTCCATGCCTTGCCATGTCTTGTTAGAGTGGCATTTTGTGCCTTAGGGTCGGTCCTCGGTTTGCGTGCATGTGTGCACGCATTCCAAATTGTCTCATTTTCATCTGATGGCCTCCTGTGTGAGTGTGGCTGAGGTCCACTCGTGTTGGTGTAAGTCCATTGTGCATTGTGTATGCCATTTCATTTCATAGCATTGTGTATGCTAGGTTGTATGTTAGCGCATTGTGTATACCATGTTACTTTTTGCATTGTGTATGTCATGTTACTTTTTGCATTGTTGTAGACGTCCCCGAACGCCCCGGGAGGAACGAGCTCCCGTTCTGTTCATTTTGGGGTCACTACAGCTCAGGACTCTCAAATTTGTCACGGTTCTAAGTCTGAACCAAAGAGTCCAAATCCGGCAAATCGTTTTGAGAAAACTGATTTTTGAAAGAAGTGCCAAACATGAACTGCTTTGCCAGATACAGAGTCGCCACCTAAATGTTTTTTAATGGGAAATTTAGGAAACCCTGACTCGGTGCCAAAGGCCACGTGTCCGTCATCACCAAAGTTGCCTCGGCTCAGGAACTTGGGTACGATTGGGGAAGGTCACTTCGTGAGCACCCCCGCTCGCCCGATCAAAGATCGGCCTCTACTAACCATGATATCTATTTTTGAAAACTTTGTGTGTCCTTATCCGGTTATTAGCCTAGGTTACTATGTGATGCACACAGCATATAAGTATAGACTAGGTCACCCGAATTGGAACAAAACATTTTATGTTCGCTTTTTGAAAATGGTTCGCTACCCGCAGGTAGGCTTGAAATGCAGATTTTGCCACCCTCAGGTGGGCTTAGGAAAAGATGGTTTCGCCACTATCTAGTGGGCTTAAAACAAACAATTGATGATTTATTCCAATCCAAGTAACCCAACCTTCACCCACAGGCATTCAGGCAGTTATATCACATAAGCATATTAGCCTCATGGTAAGCATGCTATTCATGGCAGTCATTCACACACATGCAAGGATGCTAAGGCATAAAACTCACCGAGTACTCCAAGCCAAAACAAAAACTCATTAGAAATCATGCATGAATCCTAAGTATACAGAAATGCCTAATGCAACACATGCAAAAATGCAACCTATAGTAGGCTCGGCTATTCTAAACATGGCATATGGAATGCTACAGCTAACATGTATTCAATTTGGAATTGAAAATACAATGCAGTTAGTATGATGCGCCGAGCCCGGTGCATGCAAAACAGATGAATGAATGCAAACATACTATCATACTGTATGCTAATTGAAATATGCCCTAATCTAACCATCATAAGCGGATAAATAAAAGGGTGAAAGACGTGGGGTTGGAAAACATACAACACACACACGCACACTTATTACAATTATGCCCTCGCGCAGAGAGTCCGAATGAATAATACAGTCCCGAATGAAAGAATATTACAGTCCAAATATTACAGTCCGAATAATATACAAATTCCTAATTAATTTAACAAATTAACTAAGAAAGCTGTAAAACTGGGATGCAAGCCAGGGACTGCCTCGCTTCTGATGAATGATGCATGCCCGGGCTGCCTTGCGCGGAAATCCACCGGGATGCCCCAATTAGCCTCTGTTTAGCAGTTATTCTTGGAAAGCGTGCCAGACTCCGAAAAGTTGCTGATTCTTCATTTTGCTGCAACAGAGAGCAGGAAAGGGGCATAGCAATGTATTTTCACAAATATATGCATGCCTCGATCCTCGTACCACCAATCATGCATATCGAGGCATGATGCCCGAGGAGTCGAATTGCACAACTCAATATAGAATGAATGCGCGTATAAACACAACAAGAACCTAACTCCATCATGGATGATCCGGAGTGTCGGTGACTAGGGAATTGAGACACATTCCGTCACTCGGAGTACGAAATGCACCTCGTTTCCCGTGTCCGGGCTAACTCCTATCCCGAACACGATGCAATATGCATGACATGCATGAAATGCGACTAAGATACAATCCTAACATACACAATGCTACGAAAATGAGATGCCTTGAAATGCGTGCACACGGGCACGCAAACCGAGAAAATGACAGAATGCGATCTAAGATACAACCTAGTATGCACTATGCTGTAAAAATGAGATACCTCGAAATGCGTGCACACGGGCACGCAAACCGAGAAAATGACATACGCAATGCAAATGACATGGAAATATGATATGGACTTATACTAACATGAGAGAGCCTCAGCCACACTCACATAAGAGGCCGATAGATGAAAATGAAGTCCCTCAAAATGCGTGCACACGGGCACGCAAACCGAGGCAACGGTATATGCAATGCAATGGCATGGAAATGGCATATAGAATGCAACATGGACTTATACTAACATGAGAGAGCCTCATCCACACCCACATAAGAGGCCGATAGATGAAAATGAAGTGCCTCGAAATGCGTGCACACGGGCACGCAAACCGAGGCAATGGTATATGCAATTTAATGGCATGGAAATGGCATATAGAATGCAACATGGACTTATACTAACATGAGAGAGCCTCAGCCACACTCACATAAGAGGCCGGTAGATGAAAATGAAGTGCCTCGAAATGCGTGCACACGGGCACGCAAACCGAGGCAATGACATACGCAATGCAAATGCATGGAAAATGATATGCAAACATGTTAATGGATTTTCAGCAATGAAATGTGGGGGAAAACTGCCCCCAAATAAGGCGAAAACACACCCGATGCATGGAATCTCTCCCGAAATGCAAAATTAGGCACATAGAATGAACTACAGCTATACAAAGAATGCATAATTGGTACATGGAATGAAAAGACAGAAGCAAGGAAACCCCAAAATAAGCATTTTACCAGTACAAATCATGGCCAAACAGCAAGCAAAGATAGGGCAACAATGGCATGCAAAAATGGCCCTAAACATGAGATTATGAAGCAACTCATAGCTGCTAACTCCAAATAGGTTAGGGCCCTTCAACAACATTGAAGAGGGGCCAAAAATAATCCACTTTACAGAACTGTAAAAACCCTAAAAACAAACATAGATATGGCTAAGCTCTTATGCAAGAAAAAGGGCCAAAAGGTGGCCAAAGCGGCAAGTGGTATATGCACAGCCCAAACTGAAAAATTCCCTTCTACAACATTGAAGAGCGACCAAAAATAAGCATATTTACACAACTGTAAAAACTCCAAAACAGTATACAAACATGCTAAAAATGTGATGAAAAATGAGGCTCAAAAGGTGGCTATAACACAAAGTATGCAAAGCATTCACCAAAAAGCCGAAGACCCTAAATGAAACATGTTAAGAAGGTCAAAATAAGACTATTTCTAGGCCTTTAAAAAGACCAAAAACAGAAGCATGATAGGCTGCCAAAGCATGCAAGAAAATGGCATTCAAGGAGGATATTGAAGCAAGTGCAATATGGAGGGCTCAAACCTGGTTGAGACCTTAATGAAACAAGAAAATGAGCTCAAAAAAATGACCTTTTCAGTTTTGGTCGGAGCTCAAATCAATAAGCATGTATGGCTTACAAAAGGTGCAAGAAATGGACCAAAAAAGGGGGAAATGCTACTCACCCTTGAAGACCAATGCTTTTGTTGCTTCTTGGACCAACTTTGATGACTTTAAGCTGCTGGAATTCCTCCCCTTGCTGCTGGAATGGAGGGGTGGTGGTAGAGCTTGATGATGATGAAGAAATGAGGTGTAGAACTTGGATATTTTTTGAGAAAATGAGAGAGATAGAGGGAGAGTTGTATGTAAAGCTTCAAAGCAATTTTGTTCCAACCCCTCATACAAGTGTTGGCAGCTGGCTATAAGGAACAAAAGGAGGGTGTAAAGGTGGGGGAAAAAGGAGGCAAGCTTTCCCCCACAAAATATCCCCCGGATTGAGATATTTTCTGGGGGAAACAGCTATACAGCTGTAAAGTGTGCAGAGAGAGGAACATGGCCGGCCCATTTTCAAAGCTCCATGTGGCCAGCCGACCACCCCACCTAGCCGGCCGGCTAGGGGTCAAAAGGGCCAAGTTTAATTAGTGGCCGGCCACCACAAAAAAGTGGCCTCCCAGGTCTCCACTTCACAACCCTGTGGTTCGAATTTGGAAACTCTGAAATAGGAGAGAGAACAAGCCATTTTGAGGAGGGGTTCAAAAGGTTCAAATGGAATTAATGGCCGGCCATAAACTTTTAGGGTCCTCCCATGTGTGTACATCACAAATATGTGGTTTGGGGTTGAAAAAAATGGCTTCAAGGTGTTCAACATTGGCTCGGAAGGAGGGGTTCAAAAGGGTCAAGCAACATTAGTGGCCGGCCACCAACTTTTAGGGTCCTCCCATGTGTGTACATCACAAATATGTGGTTTGTAGTTGGAGAAAGTGGCCCCAAGGTGTTCAACATTGGCTCGGAAGCGCGAAAAACGGGCGTCGGGGGGTGAAAATGGAATATAACAGGTTGCCAAGATAATTGCTGGCCTCCCACCCTCCAGTGACCTTCCTGGTGATGAAACAGAGGCACCTGCAAAAAATGAACGAAAACCAATGCAAAACGAATGCTCGGGGGCCAAAACACGCAGTTCGGGGTCCCGAAAATGGGCTGCCAAGCACCGAAAGTGGCGTTCGGCCACGAAGTGGGTTTCTCAGGCCCCAGTGTCCCTTGAAAGGGAGAAAATAAGATGTATGCCAAAATATAGAACAAACGGAGATGGTTAGGCGGTCCCGAACCGAGGCACACGGCCAACGGTCCCGAAAAACCAGAAATCGGACTCCGAAATGGGCAAAATGGCCTGCGGCCACAAAATGTATCCCACGACCACTGAGAGATGGTCTACGGGACCTCTCCCTCCCCTTAGGAAAAGAAACAGAGAAAACTGATTCTGGTTCGCAAACCGAGACAAGAAACAGAAGAGGGTTCGGAAATCCGAAGGCAGGGCTCACGGCCGTGACTCTGAAACTTCTGAACGAGCACATTATGCAACATCACCAAGCGCTCAACTGGTGACGTCTGAGTCTTAAGGTTGGTCAAAAATGGGGTGTCTACATTTGCCCCTCTTTGACAGAACTCGAAAGTAACAAGTGACGGGAGTGAATGTCAAAGCCCAGAGATGACCCATTTTTGACAAGGCCGAAGACTTAGACAAACATACAAAATAGCGAAGAAATGTGCCCGCAGGCGAGGGGCCAAAATGCAAATGATATGCAAGAAGATTTTGAAGATTGGACTTATACGCTACGCGAGGCCGGTTTTGAAAGTTGGACTTATACGCTACGCGAAGCCGGTTTTGAAAGTTGGACTTATACGCTACGCGAAGCCGGTTCGAAAATTGAGGATTCATGCAATGCACTGTAATGTAGTGGCTAAAATGCAATGTGATGGCTAAGAGGTAAAGGCACCTTACAGGGGCAATTGGCAATGACTTACCTCATGCTACTGGGGATCTTTCGCTTCTTCTTGGTTGAAACACAGGTACTACTTTTCTTCCTGATCATGGTCGCAGCTTTCCCTATTCTCCAACAGGGTGACAGACTAGGTTGGTTCAGTATCCAAAATTGAGGTGCATACACGCTATCTCAACCTATGGAGCTTCCATACAGATTTCAAGCCGAGGACACGCCTCTGGGTATTTAAACTAGACTTTAGTCACGGAAATCCCGAACCTTTACGTTCTAGGCATCAGCCATTTGAACTCTAGTTTCCACCATCGCAGTTGGTCTCCTAGGAACTCACTGCAAACACAGGCAGGTGGTTATACCAGACCACCGGAAGTCGTTCGGGCACGACAAACACCAAAGGAATTACACCTTTAGAGGATTTAAGGTCTCCTAGACCAGGAGTGCACAAGATAGTGCGAATAAAGGTGCAGGATTTAAGGTCTCCGTAGACCGGAGGATTTAAGGTCTCCTAGACCGAGGAGTGCACAAGACAGTATGATGCAGAGTGAATGCACAAAACAGTGCTAAACAGATGCACAAAATAGTGCGATGCTAAAGGTGTACAAAACAGTATGAGCAAGGTGAATGCACAAAACAGTGCGATACAAATAAGGTGCGCAAGATAGCGCGATACAATGCACTAACAAGTATAGGTGAGATGCGCAAGATAGCGCGATGGAATGCGTGCAAAAATGCAAGTAAGGTGCACAAAACAGTGCAATGTGCAAGAAAGCGCGAGTGATTTGAAATGCACAAGACAGTGCGAGTGATTTGAAATGCACAAGACAGTGCGAGTGATGTGCGTAAAATAGCGCGAAATGTAAACTGCACAAAACAGTGCGATGCGCAAAATAGCACGAATGATAAACTGCACAAAACAGTGCGATGCGCAAAATAGCGCAAATGTAAACTGCACAAAACAGTGCGATGCGCAAAATAGCGCGAATGTAAACTGCACAAAATAGTGCGATTGAGGTGCGCAAAATAGCGCGAATGTAAACTGCACAAAACAGTGCGATGCGCAAAATAGCACGAATGATAAACTGCACAAAACAGTGCGACGCGCAAAATAGCGCAATTGATTTGAAATGCACTAAACAGTGCAATACGCTAAACAGCGCGATTGAAATGCACTAAACAGTGCGATACGCTAAACAGCGCGATTGATTTGAAATTCACTAAACAGTGCGATACGCTAAATAGCGCGATTGAAATGCACTAAACAGTGCGATACGCTAAACAGCGCGATTGAAATGAAATGCACTAAACAGTGCGATACGCTAAACAGCGCGATTGATTTGAAATGCACTAAACAGTGCGATACGCTAAACAGCGTGATTGAAATGCACTAAACAGTGCGATACGCTAAACAGCGCGATTGATTTTGAAATGCAATGCACAAAATAGTGCGAGTGAGATACAAAGTGTAAGTGCACAAGATAGTGTGAGTGAATGCATGTTCTATGCAAATGAGGTGCATTTTCTATGCAAGTATGGAAGAGTGCATTTTCTATGCAATATTGAAAGCAAGCATATTCTATGCATGAATCATAACGATGCGCGGCACGTATGCCACAGAAGTGTATATGAAAGTGCACATTCTATGTAGTAGAGGAGCATCAAATATGTACTCTGGTGCCTCTGATTTACCTCTTAGAGGACTTTGCAACACACTCAGCTCAAAAAGGGCACACCCTGTTCATATTGGCGAGAGATAACATCTGCTGCTGTTGCTTTAATTGCCGTTCTGACTTGAAGCATGCTTAAGCTTGGAGTAGAGGCACACTCATTCTTCAGGGCACTGGCAAGGCCTGAAGAGGTACATATGGAATGCAATCTCAGAATTTTCTGAAGGTGAAACACACTCAGATGCTCAAAATTTTCCCTATTTTCTTTTGCTTCGTAGTCCGGAACTTATATAGCTTCAGATAGGTCCTGGTTTTGCTGTTCTGACATAACCTGGGTTGAACCCTGCAGTTTTATGAAAGAATGAATCTTGTTTTGCACAGATGTGGAGAACGGCATGGCACTCTGAGCGCAAAACGATTTTATTTTGGAATTGGTAAATGAGCTTTTGACCGGGTATCGAGCCTACGACTGAACATAGCGAAAAAGACTCAACAAGGAAATAAAAGGCACACAACCCAGACACATCGAGCAACACTCGAAACGACTCAAAACAAGAATCGGGATAAAACAAAAAGACACGACACTCAGACGTGCACGGGGAGCCTGTTTCACCGGGTAGTGTTTCCCACCCTTTCTTATTTGTGGTTCTCACATCACTCGGCCCTCAAACTCTATTTTTCTGAAAAAGCCCTCTTCTCACTTTTCCTCTCATCGCACATCTCTCTATTCTTCAATCTCTCATTTTTCATCCCTCTCCTGGGTGGTTGATGGATAAACAGCAAATTGTGGGCTCGTGCCCCTAGCATTCTGCTAGATTCTCTGTCTTCCACTCACAGCTAGTGAATTCCTCCCACAGAAAGATTGCGCTACAACTGGGTGTGTAGCAAATCTGTAGCTAACATCAGTTGATGATGCTTTGCTAGGGAGTTTGGACGTGATAAGATCTGTCCAGATGATGAAGTGGAATATCTTGCCCCATTCTAGTTCGTGCTTCGCACTTGGCTTGATACCTCGTTGTTTGGAGGATGTAAGGGCTTTCTGCCATTTGTTGTGCCCTTTTCGGGCGAATACGGTGCCCTTTCCAACAAGTAGAGTGCCCTTTCTGGTAAGTAAGTTGAAAACAGGAGGAAGACAGAACATCTGACTCAACTGTGCCCCTATTTCATCATTTTGACCATTTTTTATTTTGGTTTTAAAACAATTTTGACCAACATGAAAGTTAGATTAACATGCTTGTTCAATTTTCTGATTTGAAAATCATGCAAGTCAGGCTATGAGCACCGAAAATTTTCCTCTTTTGGGTCCAAGAAATGGTCCAGTTTTGAAAATGGAATACTTTTCGAAAAGATTAGTCAACCTCAGTAAAAATTCTCAAAAACTATTTTTGCGAACGACCACTGCTCAACGAGCACGGAACCTACTCTCGAGATGCACAACCTCGGATTCGAAGGAAAATTGCCCCTTCCTTGAGGGGAACAGCATGGCAACGGAAAGTTGCCCCTTGTTTGAACGGCACCGCGGCGCATTTAATGGCAACGGAAAGTTGCCCCTTGTTTGAACGGCGCCACGGCGCATCGAATGGCAACGGAAAGTTGCCCCTTGTTTGGATGGCACTGCAGCGCATTGTAGGCAGTCCTTAGAGCGACGAACACAACCAAATCCTCAGATACAGAGAAGACAAAGATGACTAATTGGAAGGGTTTATGGCTGGACTTCAGAATGAAGTTGCCTACGTATCCCAAAAATGGGAATCAAGCCTTACGTAGTTCGGGGTTAAGGTACACTCGGGTATTAACCTCTCCTTTTTAGGCTCTCACTTTTGCCAAGGCGCCCGTTGCGGGTTTTCAACCTTGCGAGCTCAGTTTTCTTTTCTTTTCAATTCTTTTCATTTCTTTTCTTTTTTGATTTTCTTTTCTTTTGTTCTTTTCTCTGCATTTTCCTTCATTTTTCTTTTTTTTGTTTTCTTCTTTTTTTTTTCTTTTCGCATTTTTTGCTTCTTTTTTTTTGTATTTTTCTCTTGCTCTAACTTTTGCCTGGGTCGCCCTTCCGGGTTTTCGGCCCAGCGAGCCTCTCAAGGGTAAAAGTATAACAAGTCCATGTTAAATGGTTTTGAGATCCCGAAGTCATCTGAATCCAGGAGAATGGCTGCTATTCTAGCTTCGTAAACTTCTTCTGATGAGACTTGATCTTCTTGACCCGACTTCCTTGCCTCTTGTTCGAGGGCTGCTTTGAATCCGGCCACACAGGCCTCACATTGTAGTTGACCGTTGAACGTTCTGAATTCGAGTTCAAGGTTTTGAAAGGAGAGGGGTCGAGTCTCGAGGCTGAGAGCGATCCTAAGCTGCACAATCTCAAGAGCGATTCCGCACAAGTCTTCGCAAGACTGCGCAAAACATTTTGTTTTTGAAAATTTTTAAGAAAGCGACAAATCGCTCGCGCTGAAGCTAGTGTAGAACCAATCTGGATCAAGACAGGATCCTTCCCAGTACTTACGCTAACAAGCATGATCTCAATCATTAATGGCTTAGCATGCCTCTCTTTCTCTCAATTGATCAAAATTTTGCAAAACCCGAGGAATCCCTTCCTCTTCGTTTTCACTGCGGTGTTCAAAAAGTTTTGAAAAGCTTAGGTCAATGCAATGATTTCGGGGTGCAGAAGAGTAGGCGAAAAGTACTGTTGTTTCATTCAAACTTTCAAGAACGACTGGCACAAAGCAGAAGCAAGCACAAAGCATGAAAAACCACTGCTGTTTCATTCAAATTTGTTGGTACAACTGGCTCCCTGGCAGAAACAGACTCAAAACAAAACGAGAAGACAAACATAAAACAAAATGGTGACGCCCGAGGTAACACCCCCCGGAATCACCCGACTCCTATACAACAGGACTGACTCGATACAACAAGACAGACCCAAAATAAAAAGAGACTGACTCAAAACAAAAAGACAGACTCAAAACAAAACAACAAGACTGACCCAATACCCGAGTCGGAAACCGGCATTCGCAAATGCTCAAAACAGTGCATGCCATCCACCATATCTGGAGTAAACTGAGCGCTGCCCGCAGGTGGTTCATCCCTCCAATCACATCACATTATCCCCTACAAGTTCACTGATCAAGTGCCGATAGACTTTGCAGGACCTGGTGCGGGGATGACCCCATTGTCAAATAGATCCTCTACTTCATGGCGAAGACGGAAGCAGGCGTTGGTAGTATGGCCAGTTTGTTGATGGTACGCGCAGTACTGGGTAGTATCATGTGTAGCCGGAATAGGGTTCGGGAGAGGCCGAGGCTCAAGGGGTTTGAGATGGCCTTGTCCAACAAGGATTTGGAGTGCTTTGGACAAAGGCATATAGAGGGCATGGAAGACCCTCCGACCTCGGGGTTGGTATTTCAAGGTTTGTGGATTTTTGCTGGACGCACCAGCAGGGGGATTAGCAGGTGCTGGCCTAGTTTGCTGATCTCTTCCGAGTGGAGGATTAGGGCTGAAAGGAATATTCCTTGTACAAAGGCCCTTCTCCTGGCTTGCCCCTTGATTCAGACTGCTCTCATTCTGAGTGGCGAAAGTGTCATCCACAGTTTTTGTAATAACTGCGAGGACTTGCTCTTTGTTCAGTCCCTCAGCTTTCAAAGCCTCAATATCCCACCGAAGGTGTTCATGGGGACCAATGCCTACCCCTACCTTGCTCTTACCAGTCGCTTCCACTTTGTCAAGAGATTGGCTTTCCTCAAATGCAGCCCGTCCCAACATCGGGGAGTCTTTTGACATGAAGTTCCCGGTATGTGGTGTGGTCGATGATGGAGCCAATGTCCCGGAGGCCAGATCCGTCACGGTTTTTTGAAGATCTTTAATCATTCCCATCAACTCAGAAGTAGTGGGTTCACGGGTTTGAGATAGTTGAGGTTCAGGTGCACCCATCATGCACAAGTCCATGCTTTCTGGGATAAACACCTCAGGCTTGGGTAGATGGGCCGGGGTGATGTATATGCTGGGGTCAAAGGTGGATGACAGTATGTGGATGTGATTGAGGTAGGCAGGAGATGTTTGGTCATTGGGATCTGAAGGTGGAGCTATCGTCCGGTTGTCGATGAGATTTTGGACCTCATGACGAAGGCGGTAGCAACGGTCGGTGCCATGACCGCGCTGCTGATGGTACATACAGTACTTGGAGGGGTTATGTCTGGCTGGGACTGGGTTAGGAAGAGGTTGAGGATCGAGGGGCTTGAGGTGCCCTTTTTCCATCAAGGCTTTTAGTGTGCTAGTTAGGCTCATATAGAGGGGGGTGAAAGTTCTGCCTTGAGCTCGGGCTGGGCCAGCTGTTTGTAGGCTTAGTTTGGCAAAAGGGTCGGCTATGGCGACTGTATTGATTTCGGTGGGTTTGGGAATAGCGCTACTACCAGCATTGGTACTCCCTGGAATCACCTTCCTTGTTAGTTCCCTTGTCCTGGGAATGATCTCGCTGTTGAACGCGTTCTCGACTTGAACCCCCAGTTCATGCAAAATTTTGAAAGTGAATAGTGGAGCGACTATCAACTTTTGCAACATATCATGCTCAAGATTTCGGACCATCATCTGCACTTGATCCCTCTCAGAAGGGCGACGATCTGCATTTGTGCTGCCTTTGCTCTCCACCTCGCAACGAATTCCACAAAAGGCTCTGTTGGGTTCTGGCGAGTTGCTTCAAGCTCTTGGATGGTCATTTCAACTTGGGTATTGTAGGAATACTGATCGACAAAGGCCTCAGCCAGTTCTTCCCAGTTTTGCTTCACTGTATCCTCCAATTTGGCATACCAAGTGGCTGCTACACCCGACAGGGTTCTTCCATACAGAGGGAGTTTCTGTGGCTTAGTCAGACCCATCGGCTTCAGGACATCTAAGAAAAGTCGGATATGTACCATTGGATCTCCAGACCCGTCGAAACGGTCGATATATGGCATTTTGAATCTGTCTGGGAGCCGCACGGCAGACTCGGTGTACCCATCTTCAATGTCGGGAATGGAGTTAAGGCCCTCTGCCTTTTTGAACTGCTTCTCAAGGTTCGCAATTTTCACTGCGGTCAGATCGAGGTCATTAGCATCAAGGGGATAATGCCTCTCATTAGGCTGCACCAGGGGTCTAAAAACTTGAGCTTGAGCCAACCCTTCTCGAGGATCTGGATCCTACAAATCTTCAACTGGCGGAATTGGATCAAAGTTCGGCTGGGGTCCCAAAGCTGGATGTGAGGCAGATGCCCCAGATGGGCGTTGCGATTCAATACTGGTCTCAGCCTGCATGGCAGTTCCCTGATTTAGCGCTACTGTCACGGCCGCAGACTCTTCCGAACCTTGTGCCATCATAGTCTGCTGAGTCTGAACAACGGTGATGTGACTGGCGACTGACGGATTAGATGAACAGATGAGCCCTGACCGGATTTTTTTACCTTGCCTCAGCGAAAGAACACTGGTTGCTCTTGAATTGAATTTCTGACCTAACAAAGTCTATCAGCACTAGTCCAATGTACCCGGGGGATATCGAAGCCTTCTGAAGCTATGGTTCCAAGACTACCCTAGCAAAAGAGAAAACAGACAGCACCTCAGCCTGATTTCACGATAACCCATACGAGCAAAGCTGAGTGAGTGTACTCTCTACTGAATTCTGCCCCAAAATTCTGCCCCAAATCTGAGTCTGATACCCACAGGTAAAGCTGACTCCCAAATACTGATAGTAATGCCCGCAGGCCTGATGCCCAAACTCGCAAACTGGTGCCAGCAGGCCTGACGCCCAAACTCATACACTGATACATGCATTCCTGTAGAGACGCACTCTAAAGCACATAACAGATAAGTGAGAGCCAAAACACCCCTACGTTGGGGTGGGGTTTCCCTGTCCTATTTTGTTAGGAGCTAGGGTTTCACTACGCACACAGCGGTTTCAAACAACCTATAAACGGATAAGCAACCTGTCCTAGTTTGGAATGGTCACTACGGATCCGAATATGCATTAGGCCGAATGGTCAAAGAGGGTGCCCCGGTAAAACCGGGGTTTGTGTTCCCATACTGGCAGAGCCCACAATCGGTCAGCCTTATGGTCATGCCTTGACAAGACAAGCCTCCGGCAAACCGTTCAGGAATAGCAGATGGCAAACACGGTATCCTAGGCGCACCAATGCAAATGCAATGCAAAGAAACACACAAGTGTAGTAAAAAACAGATATCAAGAGTTCGAGTCAAGTTCTCTAAGTCCCCAGCAGAGTCGCCAGAAACTGTAGACGTCCCCGAATACCCCGGGAGGAACGAGCTACCGTTCTGTTCATTTTGGAGTCACTACAGCTCAGGACTCTCAAATTTGTCACGGTTCTAAGTCTGAACCAAAGAGTCCAAATTCGGCAAATCGTTTTGAGAAAACTGATTTTTGAAAGAAGTGCCAAACATGGACTGCTTTGCCAGTTACAGAGTCGCCACCTAAATGTTTTTTAATGGGAAATTTAGGAAACCCTGACTCGGTGCCAAATGCCACGTGTCCGTCATCATCAAAGTTGCCTCGGCTCGGGAACTTGGATACGATTGGGGAAGGTCACTTCGTGAGCACCCCCGCTCGCCCGATCAAAGATCAGCCTCTATTAACCATGATATCTATTTTTGAAAACTTTGTGTGTCCTTATCCGGTTATTAGCCTAGGTTACTATGTGATGCACACAGCATATAAGTATAGACTGGGTCACCCGAATTGGAACAAAACATTTCATGTTCGCTTTTTGAAAATGGTTCGCTACCCGCAGGTAGGCTTGAAATGCAGATTTTGCCACCCTCAGGTGGGCTTAGGAAAAGATGGTTTCGCCACTATCTAGTGGGCTTAAAACAAACAATTGATGATTTATTCCAATCCAAGTAACCCAACCTTCACCCACAGGCATTCAGGCAGTTATATCACATAAGCATATTAGCCTTATGGTAAGCATGCTATTCATGGCAGTCACTCATACACATGCAAGGATGCTAAAGCATAAAACTCACCGAGTACTCAAAGCCAAAACAGAAACTCATTAGAAATCATGCATGAATCCTAAGTATGCAGAAATGCCTAATGCAACACATGCAAAAATGCAACCTATAGTAGGCTCGGCTATTCTAAACATGGCATATGGGATGCTACAGCTAACATGTATTCAATTTGGAATTGAAAATACAATGCAGTTAGTATGATGCGCCGAGCCCGGTGCATGCAAAACAGATGAATGAATGCAAACATGCTATCATACTGTATGCTAATTGAAATATGCCGTAATCTAACCATCATAAGAGGATAAATAAAAGGGAGAAAGACGTGGGGTTGGAAAACATACAACACACACACGCACACTTATTACAATTATGCCCTCGCGCAGAGAGTCCGAATGAATAATACAGTCCCGAATGAAAGAATATTACAGTCCAAATATTACAGTCCGAATAATATACAAATTCCTAATTAATTTAACAAATTAACTAAGAAAGCTGTAAAACTGGCATGCAATCCAGAGACTGCCTCGCTTCTGATGAATGATGCATGCCCGGGCTGCCTTGCGCGGAAATCCACCGGGATGCCCCAATTAGCCTCTGTTTAGCAGTTATTCTTGGAAAGCGTGCCAGACTCTGAAAAGTTACTGATTCTTCATTTTGCTACAACAGAGAGCAGGAAAGGGGCATAGCAATGTATTTTCACAAATATATGCATGCCTCGATCCTCGTACCACCAATCACGCATATCGAGGCATGATGGCCGAGGAGTCGAATTGCACAACTCAATATAGAATGAATGTGCGTATAAACACAACAAGAACCTAACTCCATCATGGATGATCCGGAGTGTCGGTGACTAGGGAATTGAGACAGATTCTGTCACTCGGAGTATGAAATGCACCTCGTTTCCCGTGTCTGGGCTAACTCCTATCCCGAACACGATGCAATATGCATGACATGCATGAAATGCGACTAAGATACAATCCTAACATACACAATGCTACGAAAATGAGATGCCTCGAAATGCGTGCACACGGGCACGCAAACTGAAAAAATGACAGAATGCGATCTATGATACAACCTAGTATGCACTATGTTGTAAAAATGAGATACCTCGAAATGCGTGCACACGGGCACGCAAATCGAGAAAATGACATACGCAATGCAAATGACATGGAAATACGATATGGACCTATACTAACATGAGAGAGCCTCAGCCAGACTCACATAAGAGGCCGATAGATGAAAATGAAGTGCCTCGAAATGCGTGCACACGGGCACGCAAACCGAGGCGATGGTATATGCAATGCAATGGCATGAAAATGGCATATAGAATGCAACATGGACTTATACTAACATGAGAGAGCCTCAGCCACACTCACATAAGAGGTCGGTAGATGAAAATGAAGTGCCTCGAAATGCGTGCACACGGGCACGCAAACCGAGGCAATGACATACGTAATGCAAATGCATGAAAATGGCATATAGAATGCAACATGGACTTATACTAACATGAGAGTGCCTCAGCCACACTCACATAAGAGGCCGATAGATGAAAATGAAGTGTCTCGAAATGCGTGCACACGGGCACGCAAACTGAGGCAATGGTATATGCAATGCAATGGCATGGAAATGGCATATAGAATGCAACATGGACTTATACTAACATGAGAGAGCCTCAGCCACACTGACATAAGAGGCCGGTAGATGAAAATGAAGTGCCTCGAAATGCGTGCACACGGGCACGCAAACCGAGGCAATGACATACGCAATGCAAATGCATGGAAAATGATATGCAAACATGTTAATGGATTTTCAGCAATGAAATGTGGGGGAAAACAGCCCCCAAATAAGGCGAAAACACACCCGATGCATGGAATCTCTCCCGAAATGCAAAATTAGGCACATAGAATGAACTACAGCTATACAAAGCATGCATAATTGGTACATGGAATGAAAATACAGAAGCAAGGAAGTCCCAAAATAAGCATTTTACCAGTACAAATCATGGCCAAACAGCAAGCAAAGATAGGGCAACAATGGCATGCTAAAATGGCCCTAAACATGAGATTATGAAGCAACTCATAGCTGCTAACTCCAAATAGGTTAGGGGCCTTCAACAACATTGAATAGGGGCCAAAAATAAGCTACTTTACAGAACTATAAAAACCCTAAAAACAAACATAGATATGGCTAAGCTCTTATGCAAGAAAAAGGGCCAAAAGGTGGCCAAAGAGGCAAGTGGTATATGCACAGCCCAAACTGAAAAATTCCCTTCTACAACATTGAAGAGAGACCAAAAATAAGCATATTTACAGAACTGTAAAAACTCCAAAATAGTATACAAACATGCTAAAAATGCGATGAAAAATGAGGCTCAAAAGGTGGCTATAACACAAAGTATGCAAAGAATTCACCAAACAGACAAAGACCCTTAATGAAACATGTTAATAAGGTCAAAATAAGACTATTTCTAGGCCTATAAAAAGACCAAAAATAGAAGCATGATAGGCTGCCAAAGCATGCAAGAAAATGGCATTCAAGGAGGATATTGAAGCAAGTGCAATATGGAGGGCTCAAACCGGGTTGAGCCCCTAATGAAACAAGAAAATGAGCTCAAAAAAATGACCTTTTCAGTTTTTGTCGGAGCTCAAATCAATAAGCATGTATGGCTTACAAAAGGTGCAAGAAATGGACCAAAAAAGGGGGGAAATGCTACTCACCCTTGAAGACCAATGCTTTTGTTGCTTCTTGGACCAACTTTGATGACTTTAAGCTGCTGGAATTCCTCCCCTTGCTGCTGGAATGGAGGGGTGGAGGTAGAGCTTGATGATGATGAAGAAATGAGGTGTAGAACTTGGATATTTTTTGAGAAAATGAGAGAGATAGAGGGAGAGTTGTATGTAAAGCTTCAAAGCAATTTTGTTCCAACCCCTCATACAAGTGTTGGCAGCTGGCTATAAGGAACAAAAGGAGGGTGTAAAGGTGGGGGAAAAAGGAGGCAAGCTTTCCCCCATAAAATATCCCCCGGATTGAGATATTTTCTGGGGGAAACAGCTATACAGCTGTAAAGTGTGCAGAGAGAGGAACATGGCCGGCCCATTTTCAAAGCTCCATGTGGCCGGCCGGCCACCCCCCCTAGCCGGCCGGCTAGGGGTCAAAAGGGCCAAGTTTAATTAGTGGCCGGCCACCACAAAAAAGTGGCCTCCCAGGTCTCCTCTTCACAACCCTGTGGTTCAAATTTGGAAACTCTGAAACAGGAGAGAGAACAAGCCATTTTGAGGAGGGGTTCAAAAGGTTCAAATGGAATTAATGGCCGGCCATAAACTTTTAGGGTCCTCCCATGTGTGTACATCACAAATATGTGGTTTGGGGTTGAAAAAATGGCTCCAAGGTGTTCAACATTGGCTTGGAAGGAGGGGTTCAAAAGGGTCAAGCAACATTAGTGGCCGGCCACCAACTTTTAAGGTCCTCCCATGTGTGTACATCACAAATATGTGGTTTGTGGTTGAAGAAAGTGGCCCCAAGGTGTTCAACATTGGCTCGAAAGCGCGAAAAACGGGCGTCGGAGGGCGAAAATGGAATATAACTGGTTGCCAAGATAATTGCTGGCGTCCCACCCTCCAGTGACCTTCCTGGTGATGAAACAGAGGCACCTGCCAGAAATGAACGAAAAGCAATGCAAAACGAATGCTCGGGGACCAAAACACGCAGTTCGGGGTCCCGAAAATGGGCTGCCAAGCACCGAAAGTGGCGTTCGGCCACGAAGTGGGTTTCTTAGGCCCCAGTGTCGCTTGAAAGGGAGAAAATAAGATGTATGCCAAAATATAGAACAAACGGATATGGTTAGGAGGTCCCGAACTGAGGTACACGGCCAACGGTCCCGAAAAACCGAAAACCGGACTCCGAAATGGGCAAAAGGCCTGCGGCCACAAAATGTAGCCCACGGCCACTGAGACATGGTCTACGGGACCTCTCCCTCCCCTTAGGAAAAGAAACAGAGAAAATCGAGTCTGGTTCGCAAACCGAGACAAGGCACAGAAGAGGGTTCAGAAATTCGGAGGCAGGGCTCACGGCCGTGACTCTGAAACTTCTGAACGAGCACATTATGCAACATCACCAAGTGCTCAACTGGTGACGTCTAAGTCTTAAGGTTGGTCAAAAATGGGGTGTCTACAATTGTGTATGCCATTTTATTTCATAGCATTGCGTATGCTAGGTTGTATGTTAGCGTATTGTGTATGCCATGTTACCTCGTGCATCGT
Source organism: Camellia sinensis (assembly GCF_055761805.1). NCBI lineage: Eukaryota > Viridiplantae > Streptophyta > Magnoliopsida > Ericales > Theaceae > Camellia > Camellia sinensis. The sequence continues at coordinate 113,194,186 of NC_138969.1, read as the reverse complement.
GTATGCCATTTCATAGCATTGTGTATGTTAGGTTGTATCTTAGTTGCATTTCATGCATATCAGGAATATTGCATTGTGCTTGGGATAGGAATTAGCCCAAGCACGGGAAACGAGGTATGTTTCGTACTCCGAGTGACGGAACGTGTCTCAATTCCCAGTCGTCGACACTCCAGATTATCCATGATGGAGTCTAGGTTTTGCTTTGTTTTCATGTGCATTCATTCTATATTGAGTTGCACAATTCGACTCCTCGGCCATCATGCATCGATTTGCGTGATTGGTGGCACGAGGATCGAGGCATGCATACATTTGTGAAAATACATTGCTATGCCCCTTTCCTGCTCTCTATTACAGCAAATCAAGAATTAGCAACATTCCGGAGCTTGGCACGCTTTCCAAGAATAATTGTAAAACAGAGGCTAATTGGGGCATCCCAGTGGATTTCCGCGCAAGGCAGCCCAGACATGCATCATCCATCATCTGAAGAAGAGTCAAGGCAGTCCCTGGCTTGCATGCCAGTTTATTATTTTTCCTAGTTAATTTGTAAATTAATTAGGGATGTGTATATTATTTGGACTGTAAGAAGTGTGCGTGTGTGTGATGTATGTCTTCCAACCCCACATCTTTCTCCCTTTTATTTACCAGCTTATGATGGTTAGATTAGGGCATGTTTCGATTAGCATACAGTATGACAGCATGTTTGCATCATTCATCTGTTTTGCATGCACCGGGCTCGGCGCATCATACTAACTGCATTGTATTTCAATTTCAAAGTTGAATACTTGTTAGCTGTTGCATCTCATATGCCATGTTTAGAATAACTGAGCCTGCTATAGTTACATTTTGCATGTGTTGCATTAGGCATTTCTGTATAATTAGGATCATGCATGGATTTCTAATAAGTTTCTGTTTTGGCTTGGAGTACTCGGTAAGTTTTATGCTTTAGCATCCTTGCATGCGTGTGAGTGACTGCCATGAATAGCATGCTTACCATGAGGCTATTTGCTTATGTGATATAACTACATGAATGCCTGTGGGTGAAGGTTGGGTTATTTGGATTGGAACAAATCATCAACTGTGAGTTTTAAGCCCACTAGATAGTGGCAAAATCATCTTTTCTTAAGCCCACCTGAGAGTGGCAAAATCTGCATTTTAAGCCTACTTGCGAGTAGCAAACCATCTTTCAAAAACAAACATGAAATGTTTTGTTCCAACTTAGGCGATCCAGTCTATACTTGTATGCTGTGCGCATCACATAGTAAATCTAGGCTAATAACCGGAATAAGAACACACAATGTTTTCAAAACTAGATATCATGGTTAGTGGAGGCCGATCTTTGATCGGGCGAGCGGGGGTGCTCACGAAGTGACCTTCCCCAATCGTACCCAAGTTCCCGAGCCGAGGCAACTTTGGTGATGACGGACACGTGGCCTTAGGCAAACGAGTCAGGGTTTCCTAAATTTCCCAAAATAAAATATTTAGGTGGCGACTCTGTATCTGGCAAAGCAGTCCATGTTTGGCACTTCTTTCAAAATCTGTTTTCTCAAAACGATTTTCCGGATTTGGACTCTTTGGTTCAGATTACAAACCGTGACAATTTTAGAGTCCTGAGCTGTAGTGACCCCAAATGAACAGAACGGGAGCTCACCCTCCCGGGGCGTTCGGGGACGTCTACAGTGCCCGAAAAATGAGCCGTGTGCCCAAAAATGAGCTGTGTGCCCCCAAACGAGCTGTGTGCCCGGAATCTGCCGTGTGCTTGAAAAGTGAGCTATGTGCCCAGATCAACAGAGTGCTGTGTGTCGAGCTGCGTGCCAAATGAACAGAATATTGTGTTGTGAGCTACGTGCCAAACAAATAAAGTGTTGTGTTGTGAGCTGCGCGCCAAATGAATGGAATGCTATGTTGTAAGCTGTGTGCCAAGTCTTACATTGTGCATGCATTTTATCACTCGCGCTTTCTTGCGCATTGCACTGTTTTGTGCAGTTTACACTCGCGATGTTTAGCGTATCGCACTGTTTTGTGCAATTTACTTTCGCGCTTTCTTGCGCATCGCACTGTTTTGTGCACTCTACTTGCATTGTGCATGCATTTTATCAAGCTATCTTACGTACCTTACCTGCACTTGTTAGTGCATTGCATCATTCACGCTATTTTGCACATCGCACTGTCCTGTGTATTACATTCATTCGCGCTATCTTGCGCACCTTATCTGTATCGCACTGTTTTGTTCAACTGTTTAGCACTGTTTTGTACATTCACTCTGCATCGCATTGGCTTGTGCACCCTTTGGTCTAGGAGACCTTAAATCCTCTAAAGGTGCAATTCCTTTGGTGTTTGTCGTGCCCGAACGACTTCCAGTGGTCTGGTATAGCCACCTGCCTGTGTTTGCGGTGAGTTCCTAGGAGACCAACTGAGACGGTGGAAACTAGAGTTCGAATGGCTCACGCCTAGAATGCAAAGGATCGGGATTTCCGAGACTAAAGTCTGGTTTAAATACCCAGAGGTATATCCTCAACTTGAAATCTGTATGGTAGCCCCATAGATTGAGATAACATGTGTATGCACCTCAATTCTAGATACTGAACCAACCTAGTCTGTCAACCTGTTGGAGAATAGGGAAAGCTGCGACCACAGTCAGGGAGAAAAGTAGTACCTGCTGTTCAACTGAGAAGAAGGGGAAGATTCCCACATCAGCATGAGGTAGGACATTGCTAAGGTAGGTCATTGCCAAATGCCCCTGTAAGGTACCTTCGCTTCCAAACTACTACATCGTCTAGTATGTCCATTACATTACATATAGAATACATTGCATTATAGTTTGCATGCATTTACTGCATTATCCATCTATGGCTTGCGCCTTTCCATGTTGAGCTTGGTCTGGTATGTGCCCATACTTTTCACGTCGAAGCATCGTTATGAGATTTTGTGTACGCACCTATCCCACTAATGGGATTGTGGTTTGAGGGTGACGGCACCATTTCCGTGTTAGATGTGGTTTGTTTGTGTCCATGCCTTTCCTAGGCAAGATACGATTTGGCCGCGCACCTTATCCATTGCATTCATTGCATTGTAGTGTAGTGTGTTGCATCCAGCATTTAGGATCATGATCTTTCCTCAGCAGATCATTCCTCACTTATATCATGCCACCCAATTACTTGTATCATGTGTTCCGTCTACACACACATAGTTCTGTATGTGTACGAGCCTATTCCACTGATGGGGTTATGGTTTGAGGGTGTCGGCACCTTTTCTATGCTAGACGGATTTTGCATCTCCATCATCTTTATGATATTTGTGTGGTTTTATACTGCTTGTGGTTTGATCATCTCAAATGCATTGCATATCATTTGCATTGTTTACTACATTGTTTTGTAATATCACATATCATTTTGCATTTTGCCCCCCGCCTGTGGGCATGCCTGCGGGCGCATCTCTTTTGTCTTGCCTATTTGTCTAAGTTTTCGGCCTTGTCAAAAATGGGTCGTCTCTAGGCTTTGACACTCACTCCCGTCACTTATGACTTTCGAGTTCTGTCAAAGAGGGGCAACTTTAAACACCCCATTTTTAACCAACCTTAAGACTCAGACGTCACCGATTGAGCGCTCGGTGATAGTGCATATTGCGCTCGTTCTGAGGTTGCGGAGTCTCGGCTGCGAGCCTTGCCTCCGAACTTCGGGGCTCTTTTGTGCTTTGCCTCGATTTGTGAACCAGGTTCTGTTTTCTCTGTTTTCTCTTCCCGAAGGGAGAGAGGTCTCGCAGACCATCTCTCAATGGCCGTAGGCTATGTTTCGTGGTCATAGGCCATTTTTTCCGTTTGGAGACCAGTTTCCAGTTTTCGGAGCCGTCAGCCGTGCGCCTCGGTTCGGGACCGCTTGACTACCTTCGTTTGCTCCGATTTTTGGCACACACCTTTTTTCCTCTCTTTAGAGGGACACTGTGGCCCGGGAGACCACCTTCGTGATCGTACGCCACCTTCCGTGCTTAACAGCCTGTTTTTGGGGTCCCGGACCGCGTGTTTTGGCCCCCGAACCCTCGTTTTGCATCGGTTAGGGTTCACTTTTGGCAAAGACCCTATTTTCATTGCTAGGGAGGTGGTATTATGGTGGGAGGCCACCTTTTTCCCTTGGAAACCAGTTTTCTCTTTTTCTCTCTCCTAAAGCTGATTTTCTGACAGAAAGTTGGTTTTTCTCACTTTTGAGCCATAATTTCTGGTTTTTCATACCACCATTGTATTGTGCTCATCTGGGAGGCCACCAATATGGGTAGGCCGACCAGTATTTCTTCTTGACCCTTTTGAACCTTGCTAAAAAACGGCTTTTCCTCCCTCCTAGGTCACATTTTCTGGTTTTCCACCATACAGCTGTGTTGCACTCATCTGGGAGGCCACCTTTCTGGTATGGCCGACCAGCATTTCTCATTGACCCTTTTGACCCCTGGTCGGCCGGCCAGCTGGAGTGGCCGGCCGACCACCTTAACTGGTCGGCCTGCTTCTTGCTTTTTGCTCTCTCTGAATGCATCACAGCTGTGCCAGCTGGGGGGCATTTGGACCATCCTCCATACACGTGTGTGGAGGATATTTGAAGCTTCCATGAGAAGCTGTCCTCTTCCATTAGAGGGGTTCAACAATTTTTGCTAAGGCATATACACTGCACCCTCCATAGCTCTCTTCTTCAAGCTCCAAACCCTAATATTCTCACACCATTTGCACTACACCTCATAGCCTACCACCTCCACCATCCATTCAAGCATCTTGGAGCTGATTTTTAGAGGTTGAAGAACTCCTTTCTTGGTCCAGAAGTTGCTGGAAATCTGCTTTTCAAGGGTGAGTCTCTATTTCCCCTTTTCTTGCATTATGTTGCTCCATTGATTAGCCTTGTTTGAAAGCTTTTCTGGACTTTGTCATAAACTTAAAAGTGTCTTATTTTGAGCTCCTCTTGAAGTTTGATTAGGGACACTTTTCTGTTTGAGGTCATATACCCCCTTGTATGCTCTATCCCTCTTTGTAGGCTTATCTTGCTTCATATCTTAGTCCTACTTGTGAGCATTTTCGAGATTTTTCATAAACTGAAAAAAGCTTCCTTTTGAGCTTATAAACATGTTTACTTAAGGTCACTTTTCTTTTTGGAGTCATCTTCCCCCTTTCATGCTTAATTTCCTCATGTTTTGAGCCTTGCATTTGAGCATTTGCATTGGCCTTGGTTTGGCCTTTTAAGCCACTGAATTGTGTTTTTGAGCTTCAAAATCAGAGAGGGGTGACCCTCCCACCCCTTGTTCTCTTTACTAGCATTGTTGGCCTTCCAAAGGCCCCCTTACTTGCATGTTGTGAAGTCACTTTTTAGGCCCAATTTGGTGAGTTTCAAGGTCTGCCTTAGCTCTGTCCGGTGCCTCTTTCACCACATTTTATGTCTATAATGCATGTGTAGAACAATTCCATTCAAGGCCTCTCAAAGGGGCCTTTCATTCAAGGCCTCTCAAAGGGGCCTTTCATTGTGCACTTCCTTGACCCATTTCAGGGCCAATTTGGTGAGTTTTAGGGCTGTCATAATTGATTTCCATAGTTGGTTTTGCCATGTTAAGTGTTTTTGTTATGTGTGTTGAGTAACCCCTTGCATGGCCCTCCAAAGGAGCACATCATTTTTGCATACATTGGATGCATTTCAGTGGTTATTTGGGGTTTATTTGACATATCATGTTCCTATTTTTGGCTGGTTTGGTGACCTCTCTTATACTTCATGTACATGCCATGTAAACCATGCTTACTAGCCTAGGTTGCGTGTTGTTTTAGCCCCTCATGTTAGCATATTTTGGCTATGCCTTAAACTAATAATGTGCTTATTTTGGACAGCCCTAGCTTTGTTTTTGGGTCTTGTGGTTGAATGATGTTAGTTTCACATGCTTGTAGTTCAAGGTCCATGCTTAGCTTTGAGTTTTGAGACCCATTCCATGCATATACTGAGGTATTTTCATGCCTTGGGGTCATTTTTCATCAAATTTCAGAGCTTATACGAATGCCATGTTGCCACGTTTTCATCTCTTTAAATGCGTTTGAGAGTCGGACTTGTATGCCTCATTTACCGACCATTGAATGAGCTCCATTCCGTTGCATTCCGAGCCATCATTTTAGGCCTTTTCCCCACCGTTTCAAACCTGCCTAGGATCTGTTTGGGGTTGGTTTTGCTTTTGGTGCATTGCTTTGGGTACCTCTAGTGTAACGCACTTCACTAGTTTCGGTACCCGGGCACCTAGCTTGCATTGTGTATGCCATGTTACATCGAGCATTGTGTATGCCATTTCATAGCATTGCGTATGCTAGTTTGTATGTTAGTTGCATTGTGTATGCCCTCTCATTTGCAGTGTGTTTGGGATAGGAGTTAGCCCAAGCACGGGAAACGAGGGACGTTTCGTACCTGAGTGATGGAACGTGTCTCAATTCCCGGTCGCCGATACTCCAGATTACCCACGATGGAGTTTAGGTCTTGCTATGTTTTCATGTGCATTCATATCACATCGAGTCGTGCAATTCGACTCCTCAGCCATCATGCATCGAGATGCGTGATTGGTGGCACGAGGATCGAGGACTACACTCCCTGAAGAGTAGTCTTGCATACATATGTGAAAATACTTTGTTGTGCCCCTTTCTTGCTCTTTGTTGCAGCAAATCAAAAATCAACAGCCTTCTAGAGCCTGGCATAGCATTCCGGGATTAATTGCAAACAGAGGCGAATCGGGGCATCGCAATGGATTTCCGCGCCAGGCAACTCAAGCATGCATCTTTCATCATTCGGAACAGAGTTGAGGCGGTCCATAAGCTTGCATGCTAATTTACTTGCTTTCCTAGTTAAATTGTTAATTAATTAGGGTTCTGGACTTATTCGGACTGTAATTATTATTCAGACTGTATTATTTATTCGGACCCTTCGAGCGAGGGCACAATTGTAATAAGTGTGCGTGCGTGTGATGTATGTCTTCCAACCCCACGTCTTTCTCCCTTTTATTTACCCGCTTATGATGGTTAGATTAGGGCATGTTTCAATTAGCATACTTATGCTTGCATGTTTGCATCATTCATCTGTATTACATGCACCGGGCTCGGCATATCATACTAACTGCATTGTATTTCAATTCCGAGTTGAATACTTGTTAGTTGTAGCATTTTACATGCCATCCTTAGAATAGCCGAGCCTACTATAGTCGCATTTTGCATGTGTTGCATTAAGCATTTCTGTATATTTAGGATCATGCATGATTTGTAATCAGCTTTTGTTTCGGCTTGGAATACTCGGTAAGTTTTATGTTTTAGCACCCTTGCATGCGTGTGAGTGACTGCCATGATAGCATGCTTATCATGAGGCTATTTGCTTATGTGATATACTTGCCTAAATGCCTGTGCGTGAAGGTTGGGTTATTTGGATTCGAACAATTCATCGGTTGTGAGTTTTTAAGCCCACTTGAGAGTGGCAAATCATCTTGTTTTCTAAGCCCACCCGAGGGTGGCAAAACCTACATTTTAAGCTTACTCGCGAGTAGCAAACCATTTTCAAAACAAACTTGAGATGTGTTGTTCCAATTCAGGCGATCTGGTCAATATTTGTATGTTGTGCGCATCACATAGTAAATCTAGGCTAATAACCAGAATAAGAATACATAATGTTTTCAAAACTTGATATCATGGTTAGTAGAGGCCGATCTTTGATCGGGTGAGCGGGGGCGCTCACGAAGTGACCTTCCCCAATCGTACCCAAGTTCCTGAGCTGAGGCAACTTTGGTGATGACGGACATGTGGCCTTAGGCAACGAGTCAGGGTTTTCTAAATTTCCCCAACTAAAATATTTAGGTGGTGACTCTGTATCTGGCAAAGCAGTCCATGTTTGGCACTTCTTTCAAAAAAATCTGTTTTAAAAAATGATTTGCCAGATTTGGACTCTTTGATGATTCATCGGTCTTGCATTGCATTCCGCGAGATTAGATACAAGACTGTGACAATTGAGTCCGAACTGTAGTGAGCCCCAATGAACAAAACGGGGGGGATTTCCCTCCCGGGACATTCGGGGACGTCTACAGCATGCAATACAGATGAATGGATACAAACATGCAAGCATAAGGTATGCTAAATGAAATATGCCCTAAAACTAACCATCATAAGCGGTTAAGTAAAAGAGAGAAAGAAATGGGGATTGGAAGACATGCATCACACACACGCATGCTTATTACAACAATTTGCTCTTTCGAGGAAGAGACGGAATAAGAGCTAACTAGCTAACCTAGGCTAATTAAACTAGTTATTACGAAAAATTAATTAACTAATCCTAGTTAACTAATTATTACAAAACGAATCGAAATAGCTAAACACATTAACTATTAAAGTACAAACCAAAGCAAAACCTAGCTATCTAAGCATGACAGCTAAGGAAAGCAATAAATAAGGAGGTTCTCAGAGGGAGAAGGCTAGATGTATGCTCGGTCGCCTCGTTCGAAAATCCAATGCGATGCCCTGATTTGCCTCTGTTTTCATTTGTTCTCAGAAACTTGCACCAAGCTCCAAAAAGCTAAAAATCTGCCTTCGGAATCCAGTGGGAGGGTGGCCGACCAGTATTGGTCTCTCCAAACCCCTGCCGACCACTTTTTGTTGTTAAAAACCAAGAAAAGTGGTCAGCTGGCTACATTTTCTGGCTGCCCGACCAGTTGTTGCTGCTGAACTGCAATTTGCTGCAACTGAGAGCAAGAAAGGGCATGGCAATGTATTTGAAAGATATGTGTGCACAACCACCTACCCTATTATGTCATGAACTCAAGGGAGTGTAGGTTCTCAACCCTCGGGCCACTAATAGCGCATTTTCATGCATGATGGCCGAGAGGCGAAGTTGCACAATTCAATATGAAAATAAATGCACAAGTAAACAAATAAAGCCTAAAACTCTATCATGGATGATCAAGAGCGTCGGCGACCGGGAATTAAGGCACGTTTCATCACTTTAAGTGTAAAACATCCATCGTTTCCCGTGTTTGGACTAACACCTATTCCAAACATAATGCAAGCAAGCATGGCATACACAATGTGAATGAACTACATGGCATACTCAATGCAATGTGACATGACTAACTTAACAAAGCTAATGGCATGTGACCAATGCTAATGCATGCCTGAACAATGCAATGCTACGAGGCCAACTTAGCAATATTAGGAACATGCATACTCAATGCATAGAAATAACTTGGCATGCACAATGCAAATAACCACATGGCATGCACAATGCAATTTAAGATGGCATACTTAATGCAATGAACAATAAGCATGCGAATAACATGTAAACAAACATGCTAAATGGACTTAAACCAAAAGGGGGTAGACCTCAGTCATGCCCAAATCAGCGGCCAATGGTGATGAGATGAAGGCACATAAAGCAAGGCATGCATGCACAATGCATTGGCCATCAAAGAGGCCAAAGAGCATAACTCTCAAGAGTACTCAATGAGTGACAAAAGTAGAAGTGTAACAACACTAAGTGCACTGAAATGATGCAAGAAATGATGCCAAATCATTCAAACAACATAAGCAAAGCATGCTAGGGTCCTAAGGCATGAAAGCTAGCAAAGAGCAACACAAAGGAGTCATGCAATACATGGCAGAAATGCTTAAACTAAGCATGGACAGAGCTCAAGTAGGTCAAAACAAGGACCTAAACATGTTGAGATAAGGGCCCAAAGGCCTAGGCATGCAAGCATGCAAGCTAAGGCCATAACAAGGCCATAATGCACAGCACTTAAAGACATTCAAAACATGAATAAAGTGGGAATATAAGCATGCTATAAGCTATGAAATGAAGTATTAAATGATGCTAAATCATGTACACAACACAAGTGAAGCATGCAATGGTGCGCAAAGCTTGAAGCAAGCAAGAGCATTTGTACTACAAGTATACAAAACATGAAGCATGTGATTAAGGCAACCCAAAACAGTCCTAGAATATGTCAAAATGAGTCTAAAACATGCATGGAAGTAAGCCAAAATGTGCTAGCATAGAGGGCGTAAGGCATGATTCATACAAGACAAATAAGGTGGATTACACTCCATCTATTACGACCAAGCATCGAATGACTTAAGCAATAAAAATCAGAGTTATATCATGGCATAATAACCCCAAACAAGAATGACTTAAGCGATAAAAATTAGAGTTATATCATGGCATAATAACCCCAAACAAGCACTGAAATGGTGGCTCGCAAGCAAAGGCATGAAGGCATACACAATGGTTCATGTTAAGACATAAAGGGGAAAACCCTCCAACGCATTGAATGAGTAATAAATGTGAATGCATGGCCATGAAACATGGACTGAAATCACATTACGAATGATGCCAAATCATTGAAATAGGCCAAGTAGAGCATGCTAGATGATTCAATACACAAAGCTAACAAGCTAGGGTGAACCAAGGCTATACAAAACAAGTCATGCATGACCAATACAACATAAATCAAACCTTAAACATGCTAAAACATTAACAAAGTCTTCATGAAGTTGAGCCAAAAGCATGCTAAAATGACATGTCAAGGCATGAGGCATGTTAGGCTAAACCATAGAAATGCACTACAAGTACAGAGAGCATGCAAAGGCTAACCAAACCAAACCTAAACAGAGGTATGACATGGTAAAATACCACCAAAAACATACTGAAATGGACCAAAACCAAGCTAAAATGACATGCTACTTCATGAAACATACAAAGCTAGTTTAAGGGATTTGCACTACAAGTGTATGAGGCATGCAAGAGCCAACCAAACCAACCCAAAACAGATCTAAGGCATGTTAAAAAACACCCAAAACCCACTGAGATGGCTCCAAAACAAGCTAGAAAGACATGCTCAAACATGAGGCATACAAGACTAGATTGTGTGATTTACACTACAAGTGTGTGAACCATGCAAGGAGTGACCAAAGCAAGTAAAAAAAGTGGTATGCCTCAACAAAATAGCCACAAATATAAGCTAAGACATGGTCAACAAACACTTAACAAAGGTGCTCAAACATGAGGCATATTAAGGCATATATTGAAGATGCAAGGAGAGGGGATGGCCCTCTCCTTCTTAGGACCTTAAAACACCATCTCCGCCACTGAAATCCCTCTGGATTTCAGTGGTGAGAGGGCCAAAACAAGGTGGTCCCGAAGCTCACAAAAAAGGCTCAAAAACAAGGCCAAACAAGGCCTAAGAGGGGGTAAACAACCCCAAACACAAAAGTGATCGGAAACAAACTTTTTAACCATGAAAAAACCAAAATTTTATCAGTTAAGAGGTAAACTTAAAAATGTATGCAAGAAGGGCTAAAAGCTTAAGCAAAAAAGGGGTTTTAAGGCTAAAAAACTCACCCTTGTAGAACCACCTCAAGGCTACAACTTTAGCAGGTTTTTTGAGCTTAAACCAGTCCAAGAACACCAAAAACAACCTCTTAGCTACTCAGCACCACAAGCAAGGTGCTTGAGTGTGTGTTTGTCTGTTAAAGTAAGACAAATTCACACTTTTGATGCACAAAAATGAAGAAACAAAGCAATATAGATACAAGGCTATATCTTTCTCTTAGCTGGTTTTTCTGAACCTAGAGGAGTGAGGAGGGGCTTCCCTCTTATAGAAGAGGAAAGCCAAAGTTTCTTGGAGAAGCTAAGCTCCATAATGCCCTCCAACTGTGCCAGCTGCAGGAAAATATCTCCAAAAAGGTGCCAAAAAGCAGCCGACCACTTTATGTGGTCAACCAGAGCAAAAACTGGTCGTCCACAGGTGGAAGAGGTCAACACACTAAACGTAAAGTGGTGGTGTGGTGGCCGGCCAGAAAAGATGGTCCAAAGACCAAGAAAGCTAGTTATCTGACATGAAAACAAGCTGGAGAAAGGAAAAGTGGTCTCCAAGGAGAAATACTGGTCTGCCACCCTTGTACCACCTTCCAAACAAGAAAAACAAGGTTTGTACCAAAAACAAACCAAAGCGGATGCAAGACGAGAAATCGAAAGGAGAAACACGTGGCTAAAAGCCCCAAAAACTAGCTGACGAGCATCAAAAGTGGTACGCAACCACAAAAGTGGTCTCCCAGACCACAGTGTTCCTCTAGGTAAAGACAGCAAGGTGTGGTTCAAAAACCACGTCAGACGGAGAATGTTAAGCACTCCCGAGACAAGGCGCCTGGTCGAAGGCTCCAAAAATCAGAAACTAGTCTCCAAACGAGAAAAGTGGCCTACGACCACAGAGAGATGGTCTACAAGACTACTCCCTCCCTCCGGAAGGGAAAACAGGACTTGGTCCACAAACCGAGCCAAAGCACAAAGAGTTCCGAGGTCCGGAGGCAAGGCTCTCAACCAAAACTCCGAAATCTCAAAACGAGCACGACATGCATCATCACTGAGAACTCAATCGATGACATCTAAGTCTTAAAGTTGGTCAAAAATGGGGTGTCTACACGCAAGCATATCTGTATATCTGTATGGTAGTCCAAGCATATATGCATGGCAGCCCAATCAACAAAATAGAACCTGAACCAACAACCCCACAAGAGCCAGCAGCCTACCAGTTGACAGCAGAGAAAAACTAATGTGCAAGAGCCTAACAAAATAGAACATAATGTACAGCAGCCAGGATAGTTCTTGAATTTGAAGAAAAATAGAGTTGGGGGCCTTGTATTATTCTACTGTTGTGCAATCCAAGCATATTTGTAAGGCAGCCCAATCAACAAACTAGAACCTGAACTAACAACCAAACAAGCCAGCAGCCTAGCAGTTCACAGCAGAGCAAACCTATGAACACCAGTCCTACTTCTCATCCAAGCATATCAACAGAGCAAACCATTAATTAGCACCTTAACAAAATAAGAAACTGTGGCAAAAAACCCCCATCCCAAACAACAAAAATTCTACTTTGATACAAACTGATGCAAACCATATAGCCAGCAATCAGATGCAGGTAGCTTCATCATGCATCTCCTTGAAGAATCAAAGATTCTGCTTTGATTAACACACAGACCAACACAGACATTCAGGCAGCCATTATTCAACCATTCAACCACCCAACCCAAACAGAGCAGAACAGATCATTCATCTAGCACCATCCAAAATTGATCATATTTGAAACCCTTTTCAGAACATAAGCATAACAAATTCATCCTCAGTTCCAAAACTATATTTGGACAGAGCAACATCAGTTCATAATGCACAAACTTAGCATACCCTAACAACTATACACTTCATCCAGCTGATATCAGCCCAGCATTTGAATTGTGTATATCAACAACAACAAAGAAAGAACCCCTCTGCCGTACATAAGCATGACAACTTCAGCCTTCCCCAAATAGCATATCAGATCAACATAACCCTCTGCAGGCAACAAAACAACAATAGACAACAATAACAGTAACAACTACTCATCAACAACAGCAAACAGATCAGATTAACAACTACCAAGGCTAGCAGCCAGCCTCAACCCATACACCAAACAGCATAGTAGCCAAAATCACCAAGAGTATGCAGCCACAAAACTATCTTTGGACAGAGCAGCCTAGTAGTGTAACAACCGAGTATAGCATAATCAACAGAACACAACATATCAGAGTCCAGACTTATTAAGCACCTCCACCCTGCCACACTCTCTCATGAAGATTCAAGACACCTCCTAACTTGCTTAAAATTAAAGACAACATCATTAACTGAGAATGTTGCACCACTGAAATGAGATCTCATCCAAATTGCAACTCTCACCTTGATACGCTCACACAGATCTTGAAGATTGGGCTGTGTAGACACCCCATTTTTGACCGTCCTCAAGGCCTGGACGTCACCGTTTGAACACTCGGTGATCATCCATGTTCGTGTTCGTTTTGAGTTCCCGGAGGCCTCGGTCGCGCGCCGTGTCTCAGGATCTCTTAACTTGCCTATTTTGTGCTTGGTTTTGCACCAAGGACTTGTGTTTTGTGCTTCTGAGGGTGGGAAGAGGCTTGTTAGCCATCCCTGAAACCCACCGGCCGTGGTATGCTGCCACCGGCCTTGTTTTTCTTCTACCGACCAAATATTTGGTCGGTCGGCATTCTCTTAGGTGTATCGGCCTTTTCTTGTGGTCGGCCGACCATTTATTTGGCTGATTGACTCCTGTTCTGATCGATACCACCTTTTCGCCTTTTCAGGCATGGTGCATGCTAGCTGTGCCAGCTGGAGTGCACGGACTTGTCCTCCACGTGTATGGAGGATTTGCCCCTTTTGCACCCTTTTGTTCTAAGCTTCTTGGAGAAGCTTGCACCCTTTGCTCAAGCTTCTTGAGGAAGCTTGGACCTTTGTCTTAGCTTCCTCAAGAAGCTTGGAGCTTTGAGTTAGCTTCTCTTAGAAGCTTGACCTCCTTGACCCTTTTGCCTTAGTTTCTTTAAGAATGTTAGGTCCCTTGATTGTCAAATCCAGATACAAAACTTTGCGTTGTTCAAGTTGTTTATTTTCAGTATTTTTGTTCTTCCCGCTCGAGCGGGGACATTGACGCTCGAGCGGAGTTTGTGGTCTCCCAGTATTTGTGACAGGTCTGTAAAAGTACTGGAGTGCGTAATTTTGCGCTCGAGCGGGTGATGAAGCGCTCGAGCGGACCACTGTGTTCCACACGCGTATGTTGTTGAAGCCGCTCGCGCGGGCTGTTGGGCGCTCGAGCGGAGATCGCAGATTCAGGATTCCTATTTATATCGTTTTAGGTTGTTTTTAGGATGACTTTTTTTCCAGATCTTATTCAAGAGTTCTAGGGTTTTGTTGGTGGTGTTCTTCTGTGATTTTGGTGAGTTTTTCCTTGATGTCTTGAGAAGAGTTCTTCACTCATGATCTAAAATACATACATCAAGGAGTTGGGTTCTTTAAATTCAAGAAGAGAGTTCTCTTCGGTGGATTCCGAAGATTCTCGCGTATAGTTTCAAAAGGTGTTGGATTCTATATGTGAGTGAGGTTGTGGAATCAACTTCAAGATTGATCAGTTCCGAGATGAAGTCGTGAAAAAGAATTACAGAAGATTCGAAGACAGATTGACTAAGTTGGGTAATTTGTAAGATATCTTTGTAATATTTTTACTTCAGTAGTGGATTGATTTGTGGCGTTTCGCCCGTGGTTTTTTAATCACAGTTGGAGGTGTCCAATTGTGGTTTTTTCCACGTAAAAATCGTTTGTGTCGATTTATTATTTAATCTGAAAAACAAACAATCTAAATCACTTTCGTAAGTGCTTGTTGATTTAGATTGTGTGTTTTGGATTTTTGGGATATGGAATATTTTAATCTTGATCTAATCACGAATCACTTAGATTTTCAATTGGTATCAGAGCGGGTCGCTCTTTGTTTTTTCAAAACTATAGGAGTGTGATTTTGTGTGATTAGTATCATGGATTCTATTCGTGAAGGTAACTCGACTCATAGACCCCCATTACTTGACGGTACAAACTATTCTTATTGGAAAGCTCGTATGAGAGCATTTTTAAAATCCATCGATGAGAAAGTTTGGCACTCCGTAATCTTTGGGTGGAGTGAACCTACAATCACCGTGGATGGGATTGATATTCCTAAACCCCTTGATAAATGGGACACAACCGATTACCAGAATTCGAGTTGGAACAGCAAAGCTCTCAACTCCCTCTTCTGCTCTGTCACACCTGAAGAATTCCGTCGAATTTGCACGTGTGAAATAGCAAAAGAGGCGTGGGATATTCTTGAAACGATTCACGAAGGTACTACCTCTGTTAAAAGGGCAAAACTTCAACGTCTCACGTCCGCCTTTGAAACCCTTTTTATGCGAGACGATGAGACGTTCGATGAATTTTATGCAAAACTCAGTGATATCATGAATTCCTGTTTCACTCTCGGTGAAAAAATCCCGGAAGCAAAAGTTGTTGGAAAAATTTTGAGGTCCCTTCCCGAGAGGTTCCAACCAAAGGTGACAGCCATTGAGGAGGCTCAGAATGTTGATACCCTCAAGCTCGATCAATTGGTTGGAAATTTGCAGACTTATGAAGCCCACCAAATTTCTAAGAAAAAGCAAAAAGAAAATATGGCTTTCACGAGTGCCCATGAGACTGCAAAACCTCCGGAGACTGAATTTGATTTAGAGTCTGAGATGACGGCTATGCTTACAAAACAGTTTAAATTTTTTTTGAAAAAGAAGCCGTATTTCAGAGCCCCTATTTCAAAAGATAAGAGTAATGACAAACCCAAAACTTTTCCACCAAAACTTGCTTCAAAAACTAAAAAGAAGATTGTAAAGGGGCAAGGGGTCAAGTGCTATGAATGTCAAGGTTTTGGTCACATTGCCCTTGAATGCCCTTCGAAAAAGAATCGAAAGAAAGTCTACACTGTAACTTGGGATAATGAAAGCGGGTCGGAGCAAGAACCCGAAGAACCTGAATCTGGAGAAGACGGGGACAGTGCTTTCATGGCTTTTTGGTCTACTTTGACACCACCTCCTCCAAAGCCAGCAGAGTTAGCTCGTGGTCAGAATTTGCATCTTCCTCCCACCTTTGACGGGAGCAACTACCTGTTTTGGAAAATCAGAATGAGAGCTTTTCTGAGAGCTTTTGATCCAGAAGGCTGGCAGGCCATTGAAGAAGATACAGAGAGGGCTGACAATTCGAGCAATCAGAGAGCCCTGATCACTATTCGTGGAGCAATTTCTACTGAAGAACAGCAACGGGTGGTTCGTTGCACAAAGGCTAAAGAGGCATGGGAAATTTTGAGCCAATTCCATGAAAGAGGAAATTCACATTCACCACCATCCAGCAACTTTTCAGTCTTAGTTGCTAGATTGGAAGAGGCAAAGGAGAATGAAGAGCAAAAAGAGGATGATGAAACATCTGATGACAATGATGAGATCAATGGCGATGAACTACAACAAGCTTACGAAAAGCTATACGAGGAATCTCTAAATTTGTCCAAAACCAACGACAAACTCTCTCTGAAAATCAAAACATGTGAGAGTGAGAATGTCAGGCTGAAATGAGAACTTGTAGCAGCAAAGCAGAATATCGTCAAGATCTCGAGTGACAGGCAAGACTTAGGTGGAAAACTACTATCCTGTGAAACTGAAAGGAATGAACTTCTGAAGGTGTATTCCACATATGAAGAAAAGCTTGCAAGTCTTGAGCTGTCACAAGCCAGATTGGAAGAGATAGTCTGTCAAAAGGATGAAGAGCTTCGTCTTGCTAGAGCCACTATTGCCATGTGGAACAAAGGTTCCAAATCTTTAGAAGACATCCTCGGGTCTCAACAAATGGGTTGCGACAAAAGCGGGTTAGGCTATGGTGCAACAGCTCACAAGGGACAGGCCTCTACTTCACATGACAAGAAGACTCAAGCAAAGGGGAAATTGAAGGTAGACCAGGCTGATCTCTCTCTTCGTCCACCAAAAGCTGGTAAGATCAACAAAAAGGAGGTAAAACCGGTTTTTATTTGTCATCACTGTGGTAGGTATGGCCACATTCGTCCTTATTGCTATGAATTGTTTGGTAAGGTGTCTCAAAAGAGTAGAAATTCAAATACTTTTTGGGCTAGGAGACAACCTTACATGTCTAGGCGAAATACCAAGACTAAAAAGATTTGGGTGAGAAAAGATGATTTGACTTGTTTAGTTGTTCACACTGCTCTAAAAGCATGTGATTCACACATGTGGTATCTTGATAGTGGGTGTTCTCGTCATATGTCCGGTAACAAATCCTACTTCACCTCCCTTGAAAAATATGAAGGAGGAATTGTTACCTTTGGAGATGGCGGCACTTCGAGAGTCATTGGTAAGGGCTCTATAAGTGTTGCTGGTCTTTGCAAGCTAAATAATGTTCTACTAGTTGATGGTCTTAAAGCAAATCTTTTAAGCATTAGTCAAATGTGTGATTCCCATCATGAAGTATTGTTTTCAAAAAATAAATGTGAAATTTTGGATAAAAAGGGAAATACTGTTTTACATGGGGTTCGCACATCTGATAACTGCTATGGGATTGTTACTACTAATGATCTCACTTGTCACTCTGCCATCATTAGTAACATTGACCTGTGGCATCAAAGATTAGGTCACATGAATTTCATTGACCTAACTAAGATAGCCAACAAAGAGCTTGTGAGGGGAATACCTAAACTGGGTAAGAATTTGAGCCATGTGTGTGGACTATGTCAACTTGGAAAGCAAACCCGTGCCCCACATCAAAAGGTGAACAGCTTTACAACCAAACATCCTCTCGAATTGATTCACATGGATTTAATGGGTCCTACTCGCATTGAAAGCATCGGAGGTAAAAGATACATTTTTTTAACTGTTGATGATTTTACTCGATTTTCATGGGTAAATTTTTTAAAGGAAAAATCTGATACGTTTGATGCTTTCCAGGCCTTAGTCTTTAAAATCCAGAATGAACAAGGTATTTCCATTGATCGTATCATAAGAATCCGAACCGATCATGGTCGTGAGTTTGAAAATAGTTCGTTTTCAGATTTTTGTGATATACATGGAATTAAGCATGAATTTTCTGCACCCATTACTCCACAACAAAATGGAGTTGTTGAGAGGAAGAATAGGGTTGTTCAAGAAATGGCTAGGGTTATGCTCCTTAGTAAGAAACTTCCTCCAAAATTTTGGGCCGAAGCCATAAATACTGCTGTTTATGTCATAAATCGCGTGTATTTAAGGCCCGGCACTTTACAAACTCCATATGAATTGTGGAAGGGCTTGAAACCTAATGTAAAATACTTCAAAACTTTTGGGAGTAAGTGTTACATCTTCAAAGATAGAGAGCCTTTGGGCAAATTTGACTCCCGAAGTGATGAAGGTATTTTTCTAGGGTATTCAACCACTAGTAAGGCTTTTAGAGTCTATAACCTATGAACTTCATCTTTAATGGAATCTATCAATGTGGTTATAGATGACACAGGTGCACCTCCTCCAGCAACAAATGAGGATGATAATGATGAGTCTCCAATCTTGGATATCGAATCTCAAAATCAAGGAGAAGGTGCAGACCCATCACGAGAAATGGTTACCGAACCATCCTCACAGGTAAGGCCAAGTCCAAAGAGTGCTCCAAGGGACATCATTCCTGTTGCCCCTGTCACCACAAGTCCTGAGCTTAAACCATCAGCCAGGGTGAAACTGAATCATCCAGCTCAACAGGTGATTGGAAGTTTCTCGGATCGAATGAAAACCCGAAGACAGATTCGGGATGAGGTATCACATATGTGTTATGTTTCTTTAATTGAACCTAAGAATTTTAAAGAGGCCTTGCTAGATGATAGTTGGGTCAATGCTATGCATGAAGAATTAGGTCAATTTGAACGTAACAAAGTTTGGACTCTAGTTCCCAGACCTAGAGACATGAATGTGATAGGTACCAAGTGGATCTTTAAAAATAAATCTGATGAGAATGGTACAGTTGTTAGGAACAAAGCTAGGTTGGTTGCTCAAGGCTACACACAAGTAGAGGGTGTTGACTATGATGAGACGTTTGCCCCAGTTGCACGTCTCGAATCTATTCGTATTTTACTTGGTGTTGCATGTTTTCTTGGCTTTAAATTGTTTCAAATGGATGTGAAAAGTGCTTTTCTGAATGGGTACTTGAAAGAAGAGGCATATGTTGAGCAACCAAAAGGGTTTGAGGACCCTAAATGTCCTAATCATGTCTACAAGTTAGACAAGGCTTTGTATGGCTTGAAACAAGCCCCTCGTGCTTGGTATGATAGACTCACTACATTTCTTCTTGATAATGATTTTCAAAGGGGTAGTGTGGATAAGACTTTATTTGTGAAACATACTAAGTCTCATATTCTTGTTGCTCAGATTTATGTTGATGATATTGTGTTTGGATCCACTGCGGAACATCTTGTGAAATATTTTTCGGATTGCATGACACATGAGTTTGAGATGAGCATGATGGGAGAGTTGTCTTATTTTTTGGGTCTTCAAATTAAACAATCTCCTTCAGGTATATTTGTGTCTCAGTCTAAGTATGCGAAAAATCTTGTGTCTAAGTTTGGTCTTGAGTCTGCCAAACATGCCCGCACTCCCATAAGCACCAGTCTTCACCTCTCCAAAGATTCCTCTGGTATTGATGTTGATCCTACCCTTTATCGGAGTATGATAGGGAGTCTTTTGTATCTCACAGCCAGTCGTCCAGATATTGCTTTCAGTGTAGGTGTTTGTGCCCGTTACCAAGCTAGTCCTAAAGAGTCTCATTTACTTGCTGTGAAATGCATCATTAAATATGTTAATGGGACTTTGGGGTATGGGGTTTGGTTTTCTACTAATACTACAGCTGAGATTACTGGTTTTTCTGATGCCGACTGGGCAGGGTGTGCTGATGATAGGAAAAGTACATCTGGGGGGTGTTTTTACCTTGGGAATAATCTGGTTTCCTGGCATAGTAAAAAGCAAAATGCCATCTCTCTTTCGACTGCTGAGGCTGAGTACATTGCTGCAGGGAGTTGTTGTGCTCAAATGTTGTGGATGAAGCAAATGCTTCATGATTATGGGATAGAACAGAATACTCTTACTCTTTTCTGTGATAACACAAGTGCCATAAACATTTCAAAAAATCCTGTCCAACACTCTCACACCAAACACATTGACATTCGTCATCATTTTATTCGAGAGTTAGTGGAAGAGGGCCTTGTTGTTCTTGAGCACATTCCCACTGAGCATCAAAAAGCTGATATTTTTACAAAACCCCTTGATCTTCTTCGGTTTGAGTTCCTTAGAAAGACCTTGGGTGTCATGCTCGATCACTAGAGTGGTACTTGTTTCTTGAGTAGGTGTAAATGTTTGTGCCTTATGAATGCTTGGATGTGATAATCTCATTATCATTGATATCTGTTTACTTGCATCCAATTTTTTTTACACTACTCATGCTGCATACAAGATCTCATTGTTCATTGGTCATAGCTCATTTTGAATGCCCATGCTCATTAACCTCATGATCTCATTCTGTACACATCCTTGAGATTAATTGTTGCAGGGGTTTCCGCACATGTGATCAAAGTTCTCTATGGACCACTAACGGTGTTTCTTGTACTTTTACTGTGGAATTTACCGATACTAGCATATCATGGGTGATGTTAAGTCTCTTAACCATCTACCATCTGTTTTCACTTCCACGGTTTCTCCCTCAGTTCCTTGAAGTCCGGGCATTAGGAAAAGGCTACCTCAGAGGCACCAACCAGGCCATCCTTTATGATTTCATTCTTCTCTGGTTTGGTTTCCATACTCTTGGGAGTGAAAGCCACCAGTGAGTGCCCACAAGAAAGAAAAAAAAAAAAAAGGGACTCTTTGATTGAGGGGGAGCCTCCGCATTTACTAACAAATACCCCGTGATTCCTAGTGGTTTGACTTTTCACTGTATTGTTGAGTTACTCTTGATGGAGGTCCAGCCATCCGATCACTACTAGGATTAACTCTAGCTCAGTGACCTCTCTTGGATTGCACACACACACTTTTTATGTGAGCTCTCATATTGGTTTTTGGGTTGTACATTCTCATGTAGCTTATGATCATTGATTATATTTTATCTGCTTTGCTCATGATTTCCAGTGTCGTTTTTTTAAAAAAATTGCAAGTTCACAAGATTCATGAATTGCGGATTATTTCATCTTAGTATTCACTTGGTTCAGTATGATCATCTATTTTTGTTTCAGGTCTCTCCTCTTGTTATTGAGTTTTTTTTGTTTTTTTTTAAACCAAAAAAAAAAAAAAAAAACCCGCTCGAGCGGCTCTGTTCACGCTCGAGCGTATTTTTGCGCCTTGCAGTAGTTTGCCCTCTGCCTTTACAGTTCTGAGAGAGGTTTTTTGGCGCTCGAGCGTCCTTATGCGCGCTCGAGCGGGTGCCAGCTTGCCTTGCATCACGCTCGAGCGGTCTTTCCTACGCTCAAGCGGACCGATTTTATATAAAACTCCCTCCTTCGACTCTTCAGGTCATTTTTTTCCCTACTCTTCAGTTTCTCAGACCTAGGGTTTGGCTCGTGGGCTTTGCGTGGTCGATTTCAACCTCTTTCTTTCTCTTCCTTACTGATTTCCCTATTGGTAAGTTTTCCCCTCTCTTCTCCTCTGTTTTGTCTATTTTGTCGGCACTTTTGGGGGTTGTATTCTAGTCGTGTTTTGTTTTTTTTTGGCTTCTTGGTTTTTTGTTTTTCTTTTTCTTCTCACATGCTTTCATTGCATCATCCTGTCTTCCTCATGTTGCATTTCTTGTTTTTGTGTATACCATCAGTGTTTGTGTGAGTTCCACATGCTTGCAGTTTCTGTGTTTGTGCTACCTGTGTGAGCCCCTGTTTTGACCACAAGCTAGAGAAGTTTTGCCATATGCAGTACCATTTGTTTTGATCTCAGTGTTTAGCTTCACTAGGCCATTTCTATTATGCCATTATCAGTATGCACATTTTTGCCTTCTGCTTTTCATTGATATGTGTTTTCCATGTTTATGAAATGATGTTCTTGCAAATTGTCATCCATGATTATGCATTCTGTGTTTAATGTTGCTAATGATTTCTATCTTGTGTCTGTTTTGATATTCGGGTTTGGTTTCTTTTTGGGTTGGTTGTTTTTTTTTTTTTGTTGGTTTTAGTCTTCTCTCCTCTCATCATGTCCTCCCCTAAACGCCGAAAGGCAACTGTGTCTCGTCCTACCTTTAATTCTGAGAGGTTTCAAAATGCTCAGCAAGACAAGTTGTTTCATAAGTCTTTTGACGCTCGCACTGTTCACCTAGAACGGACTGTCCAACCTAACACATTCGAGTCCATCCCTATCCGTCATCTTTTTGATCCTCTAGGTGGTGATTTGGTATTGTCGTTTTCTGGGCGTCAAAATCTCGACTGGATTCGAGAATTTTATTGTAATATTGAGCAAATTAGTGATGTTAAGCCTTCCTTTACTACTTGGGTTCGATCCAAATCCATTTCCGTCACCCCAGCTCTCATTCGACATCTTCTTAAGATTGATCAAGTGTTCCCTCAACACTATCCTTATCCAGTCCCAGGTCGTCCTACCTGTGATTTCACCCATGTGACTGAGGTACTTTGTGGTTCTTCCCGTCCTTGGCCTACAGGCGCTTTGATTAAACAGTTTGAACTTCTTCCGGAGTTTAGACTGCTTAATCTGATTGTTTGTGCCAACATTCTTGTGACCACTCACTCCTCCGAAATTAATCAAGACCAAGGTTTTGTGTTATTTTGTATCGCCCGTCATATGTCTATTGATCTCGCTCCCTTGATTATTCGGAAAATGATAGGTGTCTCTGGGAATAGACAGTTAGGGCTTCCTTATGGGTGTTTGATTCATCGTCTTTTGTCTGACCTTGGGGTTCGGGTGTTCGAGGATGATGAGTTTGCTTTTCCCTCCCGACCTTTCACAAAGAAAACTGTCTCATAGAGTCGGGCTCATGTTAAAGGGGAGTCTTCTCGGGCTGATCCTTCTGCAGGTACCACTGCTGGCCTTGCTGAGGAGGCTGAATATGATGCTGCCACCGCCGGGGGTGAGGAGGATCCTACTCCACCTGTTCCACCTCGCACTTTTTCTGACCAGCTTCAGCGCTTTGAGGAGGCCATGACCCGGTGGTTAGACTTTCTTGATGCCCGTTTTGATGCCTTTGATGGTCGTCTTGGTCAGATGGAGCAGACTGCCGCTCACACTACTTCGTAGCTGGACCACATCATTTCCTTACTGACGCTTCAGCCGCCCTCTCCTCCACCTAGTGCTTGATTTCTTGCTTTCTTCATTCCCGGTCAAAAAGGGGGAGAGTGGTTCTTGCTATTCTTGCTGGTATATTGATGGTATATTGTATTGATGGTATTTTTGTTTTTTATGTCCACCTGGATATTTTGTTATGTCCTTGGATATTTTGTTGTTCATATGGATATCTTGGCTATTTTGTTTCTTTGGTTCTATCGGATGGACACGTTTTGATATATTCTTATATAGTTCCACAAGTTTTGTTTTTTTTTGGTATGTTGTTAGTTTTTTTTTACAGGTATATGTTGGAGGACGAGTTGGCTTGATGGACTGATACATTGCAAGATTGTTTGTTTAGCAAGTTGTTTTGAGTTTTTTTTTGGTTGTTTAGTTCGTGTGTTTAAGAACATTTGTTTAGAAAGGTTTTGTCCGGGAATTGACAAAGGGGGAGATTGTTAGGTCCCTTGATTGTCAAATCCAGATACAAAACTTTGCGTTGTTCAAGTTGTTTATTTTCAGTATTTTTGTTCTTCCCGCTCGAGCGGGGACATTGACGCTCGAGCGGAGTTTGTGGTCTCCCAGTATTTGTGACAGGTCTGTAAAAGTACTGGAGTGCGTAATTTTGCGCTCGAGCGGGTGATGAAGCGCTCGAGCGGACCACTGTGTTCCACACGCGTATGTTGTTGAAGCCGCTCGCGCGGGCTGTTGGGCGCTCGAGCGGAGATCGCAGATTCAGGATTCCTATTTATATCGTTTTAGGTTGTTTTTAGGATGACTTTTTTTCCAGATCTTATTCAAGAGTTCTAGGGTTTTGTTGGTGGTGTTCTTCTGTGATTTTGGTGAGTTTTTCCTTGATGTCTTGAGAAGAGTTCTTCACTCATGATCTAAAATACATACATCAAGGAGTTGGGTTCTTTAAATTCAAGAAGAGAGTTCTCTTCGGTGGATTCCGAAGATTCTCGCGTATAGTTTCAAAAGGTGTTGGATTCTATATGTGAGTGAGGTTGTGGAATCAACTTCAAGATTGATCAGTTCCGAGATGAAGTCGTGAAAAAGAATTACAGAAGATTCGAAGACAGATTGACTAAGTTGGGTAATTTGTAAGATATCTTTGTAATCTTTTTACTTCAGTAGTGGATTGATTTGTGGCGTTTCGCCCGTGGTTTTTTAATCACAGTTGGAGGTGTCCAATTGTGGTTTTTTCCACGTAAAAATCGTTTGTGTCGATTTATTATTTAATCTGAAAAACAAACAATCTAAATCACTTTCGTAAGTGCTTGTTGATTTAGATTGTGTGTTTTGGATTTTTGGGATTTGAAATATTTTAATCTTGATCTAATCACGAATCACTTAGATTTTCAAAGAAGCTTAGGCCTTTGTCTTCCTCTATAAAAGGAAGCCTTCCTTCTCCTTTGAAGGGGTTCCGCAAATCAAATATATATATATAGCATACATACACCACTCTCTCTCTATATCTCCCTCTCTCTATTCATTTGTGTGTGTTAGAGGGCCTAAAAGGGTGTTTTTTTCTTAGTTTTGCACTAAAACACCTAGTATTACACCATACTTCGGTTTTGGAGGCGTTGAGAGTTTGTTCTTGGAGTTTTATGTTGGTTTTGATCAGAAAAAGGGGGCTGGACTTGCTGTTCTTGAAGTGTTCTTCATGGGTAAACATTATTGCTTTATATTCCCCAATCTTGCACTAACTTTTAACCTACTTTGCATGTTGTTTCTAGCTTTCTGTATAACTGATAAAAACTCTGGTCTTTCATGCTTAAGATGTTTCATTAAGGTCTCATTTGTGTTTGGGGTCGACCTCCCCCTCTTAGGCCTTGTTTAGCCCCTTTTGTGCTTTCTTTGGTTGAGCTTTGAATACTTTTGTGCATTGGCCTTCTCACCACTGAAATCTAGAGGATTTTTAGTGGTGAAGGAGAGGTTTTGAGGTCTTGCATAGAGAAGGGACACCCATCTCCCTTTGTGTCACATTTGTTCATGTTTTTGGCTTATAAAGGTAGCATGCATGCTTAGTTGTTCTTAGCTTCATTTCAGAGGTTTTTGGGTGTTATTTAGTCATATTATGCCTCTGTTTTTGGTCAGATTCATGGTCGATTACATGCATCACACACTTGCCTAGTAATCCCCTTTATTGTCATAACATGTGCCATGCATTTGCCCCTCCATGCTTGCATGTTCTAGCTTAACTTCATGAAGCTTTTGGTCATATTTCATCATGCTTGAGGTCTGTTGGGTACTAATTTGATCATATTTGCCATGATTGGTATAGCGTCTTTGCATTTTGGCATGTGAGCCTTGAGTGTGTGAGTCATTAGCATGCTTTAGTTGGGTTGTTTCAATGATTTGGAATCACTTGTCATGCTATTTCAGTCCATAATCCATGCTTGTATGTGTAGACACCCCATTTTTGACCGTTCTCAAGACTTGGACGTCACCATTTGAACACCCGGTGATCATCCATGTTTGTGTTCGTTTGGAGTTCCCGGAGGTCTCGGCTACGCGCCTTGCCTCAGGATCTCCGAACTCGACTGTTTAGTGATTGGTTTTGCACCAAACACTTGTGTTTTGCCTTGGAGGGGCAGGGAATGCCTTGTGAGGCATCCCCACACATCACCGGCCATGGCCAGAGGACACCGGCTGGTGTTTTGTTGCCATCGACAATATATATTGCCGGTCAGCACCGTTTGTTGCCGGTCGGCACTCCTTGTTTACAAAATGGCAATTTTGAGCAGCCGATTACTTTTCATCTGCTTTTGCAGATATTTTAAGACAGCTGTATGTCATTTTGTTCCCCTCCATACACGTGTATGGAGGGATGGACCCCTTGTTAGCTTACCTTGTAAGCTTTACAAGATTGGCTCGTCTATAAGAGTAGCCCTCCCCTCTTGGCTCTAGGTTAGAAATTTTGGAGAGAAAATTGGTGTGAGAGTTCTGGTTTTAGGTTTAGGGTTTGATATATATTCTATCTCTATACCTCTCTCTCATTTAGCCTTTGTGTGTGTTTAAGTGTGTTTGTGTCTTATTATTGCACACAAACACATAGTGTTACACCTTTGCTTGATTTCTTGAAGGACCAGAGGTTGTTCTTGAGGTTCTTGAGCTGTTTTGAGCTCAAAGAAGCTGTTGGAGCTTCATCTTTGAAGAAAGTCAACAAGGGTAAGAAACTAGTCCCATTTTACCCCATTTTTGCATTGTATTTTTACCTATCTTGAAATTTTTTTTTGGTTTTGCATATAGTACAAAAAAGTTCTATTTTTAGGCCCTCTAAATAGTTTATTTCAGGTGTTTTGTTGTTTGAGGTTGTTTGACCCCTCCTAAGCCTTGTAAGGCTCCATTTTGTGCTATTTTGAGTGAGCTCTGAGACCTTGGTGTTTGGGCCTCCTCACCACTGAAATCTTGAGGGATTTTAGAGGTGAGGATGGTGCCTTGAGGTCCCGAGAAGGAGAGGGTCACCCCCTCTCCTTGTTGTCCTTGAAATGGACCATTTTTGGCCTCTTGAGGGAGCACCTAGCTAAGCTTCATGTTGGCCATGCCTTGGCTACTTTTTGTGCTTATTATGTCATAATATGCCTCTGTTTTTTGTTGGTTTTGGTACACCATGCATGCTTAGCATACCTACCTTGTAATGCCACTTTGTTGCCTTAACATGCCTTAGGTTGTAAACCCTTGTTCTAGCATGTTTTAGGCTTAGCTTTGTGAAGCTTCTGTGCATATTTTGCCATGTTTAAGGTCTTTCCTAGGTTGTTTGGGTCGGCTTTGGAATGCTTAGTATAGCCCCTTTGCATTCCGGCTTGTTGGCCTTAAGTGTGTGAATGTATAGCATGACATTCTTGCATTGATTTAGTGGTTTGGAACTATCCACCATGTCACTTCAGTCCCCTTTGCATGCTTATGTGCTTGCCTTGGACGTCTCTTTGATGCCTTATGAGCTTGTGTTATATGCTCCATGTTTTGGCCATTGCACATGCCTTTGAATTTGGGCCACTTAGATGCCATCTAGGGGGTCCCCTTTGCATGGTCTAGGTCTGCCTTGGACCTGTTTTAAGCCCCCTAGGCCTTGTGAGGCTAGGTTGGCTTAGCCATGGTTCAAGTCCCTTTGACTTGCTTCGAGTACTTGGGCCATTTATTGCATGCTTAGCCTATTTTGTTTGCTTGGTTTAGCACCATATTCTTGCATAATTTTCAGAGCTTAATGCATGTCATTTATCCATGTTTGCATTCTCTTAATTGTACTTGAGAATTGCTTTTAAATGCTTGAAGTATTGGACATCCTTTGCATGCATGTGTGTGTGTGTTTTAGTCCTTCATTTTGGGCACTATGGCCACTGTTTTGGGCCAATTTAGAGCTGCCCAAATCATGTTTAAGTCCAATCTTTACATGTTGTTACATGTCTTACACTTTGCATGCTTTGATTGCACCATGTCTTGCATGTCCACTAGCTTGCATGCTTGTTCATTGTTTGCTTGTTTGCATTGCCATATTGCATCCCTAGCTAACATGCCTAGGTTGCATTGAACATGCATATCTTGTCCCTTGATTTAGTGATAGGGATTGGACCCCTTTGGTTTGTTGGTTTGCATTGCACTTAACATCAAAATGTGCATACTTGGTCACTTGGGCCATCACGCATGGAAATGCGCGATTGATGGTCCGAGAACCAAAGAGCATGTCCCTTTGACTCACTCACATTATAAGGAACATGATTGGTGCATATATGGCCTGAATTGTATTGCCATGCAAAGTCCTATCCTCTGTTGCTGTCAAACAGGTTCTGCAGGCATTCTCTGCCGATCGACTTCATAGAGTGCCGACCGGCAATAAACTGGCAGCCGATGGATTCATTATGTGCCGATGACCACCAGACCACTGCCGGTGACCATTATACTCAGCCGGTGGTATCTCCCAATGTCCAGAGAAGCAACTCTGAGACTTTGACAGTCTTCAGAGGAGCACAACAGGGAAAACAGAGGCAGATTGCGCATGGCAGTGAATTCCCGAGCAAGACCGAGCATGCATTGCATCGAGCTCTCTTCCAGAGGCGGTTTACTATTTTTCCTAGCTTGGTTAGTTTGTTAACTAATTAGGTGATTTGTAATAATTAATTAGCTAGGATAGTTAATTCGTTATTTAATCTGTATTATTCTTTCGGTCCCTCCGAGCGAGGGTAAATTTGTAATAAGTGTGGGTGCGTGTGTGTGCATGTCTTCCAATCCCCACTTCTTTCTTCCTTTTTGCTTACTTGCTTATGATGGTTAGTAATAGGACATGTTTAAATTAGCATACCTTATGCTATGCATGCGTGCATCCATCCATTGGTCTTGCATGCACCGGGCTCGGTACATCACTCTAACTGCATTTGTACTTCGATTCCAAATTGAATACGTGATTAGTTGTAGCATTTCACATGTCATTATAGATTAGCTGAGCCTATCTTAATCGCATTCTGTATGTGTTGCATTAGCCACTTTAACATAAACTAGGATCACGCATGATTACTAACTAGTTTATTGTTTTGGCACGGAGTACGATGTAAGTATTTATGCTTTAGCATCCTCGCATGTGTGTGGGTGTTGCCATGATAGTATGATTACCATGTGGCTAGATGCTTATGTGATAAATTGTTTGGATGCCTGTGTGTGAAGGTTAGGTTGCCCGAGTTGGAGTAACTCATTGAAATCCATGTTTTTTAGCCTACTTGCGAGTAGCAAATTCCAAAACGTTTTCCAAAACAAATGGATATGCAATGCTTTTTCCCAAATTAGGCAATCTAGTCTATACTTATTGCTGCGCGCATAACATAGTAATTCTAGGCTAATAATTGGAATAAGAACACATAACGTTTTCAAAAACAGATATCACGGTTAGTAGAGGCCGATCTTCGGATCGGGCGAGAGGGGGTGCTCATAGCTGACCTTCCCCAATCGTACCCTAGCTCCCGAGCCGAGGCAACTCTGGTGATGACGGACACGTGGCCTTCGGCACCAAGTCAGGGTTTCCTAAATTCCCCTATAAAAAATATTTAGGTGGCGACTCTGTATCTGGCAAAGCAGTCCATGTTTGGCACTTCTTTTTCTAAAAATCTGTTTTCTCAAAACGATTTGCCAGATTTGGACTCTTTGGTTCAGATTTAGAACTGTGACACCAAATTGAGTCCGAACAGCAGCGAGGCCCTCCATGCGGGCCCATCTACAGTTTCTGGCGACTCTGCTGGGGAATTTAGAGAGCTTGACTCGAACTCATGATATCCTGTTTTGATTACACTTATCAGTTTCTTTGCATTGCATGTGCATTGGTGCGCCTAGAAACACAGTGTTTGCCATCTGCCATTCCTGAACGGTTTGCCGAAGGCTTGTCTTGTCAAGGCATGACCATAAGGCTGACCAGTTATGGGCTTTGACAGTATGGGAACACAAACCCCGGTTTTACCGGGGCACCCTTTTCGACCATTCGGCCTAGTGCATATTCGGATCCATAGTGACCATTCCAAGTTAGGACAGGCTGCTTACTCGATGTTAGGTTGTTTGAAACCGCTGCGTGCATAGTGGAACCCTAGCTCCTGACAAAATAGGACAGGGAAACCCTACCCAAACATAGGGGTGTTTTGGCTCTCTTTACTTGCTATGTGCTTTTAGAGTGTATCTGTACAGGGAAAGTACATATCAGTTTGCAAGTTTGAGTATCAGACCTGAGGGCACCAGTATCAGTGTTGTTGAGAAATCAGTTATCTGCGGGTATCAAGTTTAGTTTTGGGGACAGTGATTTCTGGGGAACAGTGATCAGTAGTAGAGTGCAGTTGTTCAGCTACGCCCGTGTTTGATCTGTTTGGGCTGAAATGCTGTTTGTTGTCTCTTTTAGTTCGAACAGCTGGTACAGAATAGCTAGTGCTCCCCCTTGCTGAGGCAGGACTTACGATGACGCAGAATTCGGAAGAGATCATGATTATGACAGCTGCATTAGAGCAAGGGATCACTCTGCAAGGTGAGACCAATACTGATATGCCACATCCACCCAGGTCACCTGTTGCGCATCCGGTTTTGGGCCCCCCAGCTATACTAGGCTCGCGAGCCTACTACATTTGAACTAATGGGGATGATAGGTGATCTCCAGAGGTCTGTGGTGGATCTCGCCTACGGAATGTCAGCTTCATTGCCAGCCGCACCATATGCCGGGAGTTTTGTACCCTAGGAGCCCCCGCTGTTGGGGCGAATTGTGATCGAACTTAGCCAACCGGAGATGGCCTCCAGCTTTGGCAATGACATGCCGACATCAACCCAAACCCTTGATCAGACTGAGGCCAAAGGAAAAGACGAAATGAAGGCGGATGCCGATCCCATTGAACAACTGCTGTGGGTAGTCGAGGCTTTGAAAGCCGCGGGAATGAACAAGCAATAGATATCCGCAATTGTGGCAAAAACTGTGGAGGATGCTTTCCCCACTCCACCTGAGGGTAGTTCAAGCCGGTCAGAAAATCGGGATTGGCCCCGTCATGCTAGAACAGTTCCTCCTGTTCCCGCCCCTGCACCTGGGAAAGATCAGAAAGCTAAGGTGGCTCCTGCCGACCCTTTCGCTTGTGCGGCTAGTAAGAGCGCTCAAACTCCAAAGTACTTGCCCCGGGGGCGCAGGACCTTTCATGCTCTCTACATGCCTCTGTCCAAGGCACTTCAGATCCTTGCTGAGAGGGGACACCTTAAACCCTTGGAGCCTCGGCCTCTCCCGAAGAATCTCCTTGCTACGCATGATGCTGCTCAGTACTACGCGTACCACTAGCAGACAGGCCATGCTACCGACAATTGTTTCCGCCTCCGTCATGAGGTGCAAGATTTGATTGATAACGAGGTTATCCTCCCGCCCACCTCAGCCAAGTCCGTTACCACCCAGTTATTGGATTTTGAGGACACAGATACTGCAAGTATGTGATCAGAAAGTGAACCACCTGCGGGTGGCATTTGGTGTATTTTGGATGTGGCGTCTGGCACGCATTTTTTGAGCATCTGTGAACGCTAGCTTTGTAAATTCTGGCTTGGGTATCGAGTCAGCCATTTTGTTTTGAGTCTGTCTCTTTGTCTTGAGTCAGTCTTTTTGCTTAAGGGTCTGTCTTGTTGTAGCGAGTCAGTCCCCTTTGTTTAGAATACCAGGTGATTCTGGGGTTGTTGCCTCGAACGCCGTTTTGTCTTGTAATTACCCGTTTTTGTTTTTGAGTCTATTTCTGCCAAGGGACCGGCTATACCAACAAATCTGAATGAAACAGTTGTGGTTATCTCATTTTCATGCTTACTTTCAGTGTGAGTTAGTTGTGCCAGAGGATTCGAATGGGCTGACAGTACATCTCGCCTGCTCTCCTGCGCGCCAAATTCATTGCATTAACCTAAGTTTTTCAAAAACCCCTTTTGAACACTGCGGTGATAAAAACGAAGAGGAAGGAATTCCTTGGGTTTTGCAAAACTTTGATCAAATTGAGAGAAAGAGAGGCATGCTAAGCTTTTTAATGAATGAAACCACGCTTGTCAGCATGAATACTGAAAAGGACCCTGGCTTGATCCAGATTGGTTCCACACTATCTTCGGCGTGAGTGATTTGTCACTTTCTTAAAAACTTTCAAAAACAAATGTTTACACAGCCCTGTGAAGACCTATGTGGCATCGCTCTTGAGATCGCGCAACCTAGGATCGCTCTCAGCCTCAAGATTCGACCTATTTGTTTCGAACCACGAACTCATCCGGAACATCCAACGACCAACTGTCGGAGAAGGCCCACTTGGCCAGATCAGAAGCAGCCCTCGAACAAGAGGCACCGGAGGCCAATCAAAAAGATTAAATCTCATCAGAAGAAGCTCGTGGAGCAACCATGATGGATCCTTTCGCAAATCAGTGCAACAGCCGTTCTCCTAGACACAGAGAGGCTTCAACTTCAAAAACCATTTGGCATGGACTTGTTACACTTTTACCCTTTGAGAGGCTCGCTGGGCCGAAAACCCGGAAGGGCGACCCAGGCAAAAGTTAGAGCAAGAGAAAAATGCAAAAAGAAAGCAAAAAAAAAAAAACAAAGAAAAGAAAAGAGGAAAAAAATATGAAAAGCAAAAGAAAAAGAAATCAAAAAAAGAAAAAGAAGCTCGCAAGGTCGAAAACCCGCATCGGGCACCTTGGCAAAAATTAGAGCCTGAGAAGTGAAGGTTAAATTACCCGAGTGTACCTTAACCGGAACTACGTAAGGCTTGATTCCCATGTTTGGGATACGTAGGCAACTTCATCTTGAAGTCCAGCCCCCAACGCTTTCATAGCGTCTCAGTCTGTGCAATGGTTTCGATTTCATCCCAAAGTCTAGTCGCCGATGCCCCCAAGGTGACTGTGTCCATATATTTGTTATAACCGTCTTCGTCATCTCTGTGTCCAAGAGTTCGACCACCACCAATGAAGACTGTTTGCGGACTGCTGCGGCACCATCCAAACAAGGGGCAACTTTCCGTTGCCACGAGTCGTCGCAAGCCGACATTCAAACCAGGGGTAACTTTCTGTTGCGACCCACCCCTTTCAAGCCAGGGGCAATTTTCCATTGCCTTCGATCCGAGGTTGCGCGTCCCAAAGAGTAAGTTCCATGCTCGTTGAGCATTGACTGTTTGAAAAATAGTTTTTGAAAATTTTTACTGAGGTTGACTATTTTCTCAAAAACTGTTCCATTTTCCAAAACTGGACCATTTTCTTGGACCCAAAAAGGAAAATTTTCAGTGCTCACAGCCTGACTTGCATGGTTTTCAAATAAAAATCGAACAAGTATGTTAATCTGACTCTCATCTTGATCAAAACTGTTTTAGTAGAAAACCAAAACAAAAAATGGTCAAAATGATGAACTAGGGGCACAGTTGAGTCAGGCGTTCTGTCTTCCCCCCATCGTCAACATACTTGCCAGGAGGGCACTCTACCCACCAGAAGAAATAGTTGTGAGCTAATGGCGTTGGGTATGAACCTGCAACTCCCTATTCATCCATTAAACACCCCGGGGAGGGATAAAAATGAGAGAATAAAGAATAGAGAGGTGTAAGTTGAGAGGAAAAAGCGAGCCAAAGGGTTTTGAGAGAAAAACCGAGCTTGAATGCCAGATTGATGTGAGAATCACAACTGAGAAAAGGGTGGGAAACAATACCCAGAGAAACTGGCTCCTCGTGATCTGAGGTCCCCCGTCTTCGTTAACGTCTCTGTATGTCGTATCTTTTGTTCTGTTTACCTCACCATTTGCTTTAGGTCTCTTCCGAGCGTGTCTCGTTGTGTTTAGGTCGTGTACCCCTTTGTTCGAGTCCTTTTCCGCTGTATCCAGTTGTAGGCTCGATACA
Source organism: Camellia sinensis (assembly GCF_055761805.1). Classification (NCBI taxonomy): domain Eukaryota; kingdom Viridiplantae; phylum Streptophyta; class Magnoliopsida; order Ericales; family Theaceae; genus Camellia; species Camellia sinensis. The sequence goes on along the minus strand of NC_138969.1, from coordinate 113,160,166 downwards.
CTGGTTAAGAAAACCCCTTTTCCAAAAATTAGTCATTTATGTTCAGAGTGCTGTGCCATTCTCTACATCTGTGCGAAGCAAAAGAAGGAAGGGAAAATTTGGGGCATCCGAGCATGTTTTAACCCTAGCCGGTTTCACCTTTGAAGGCCGTCTTGATTGGGCTGTTTTGTTTAAAGTTTGCCGCATGCAGAATAAACCAAGTGCTGTGTTACGGGCTGTATACAGATTAATCCCCAGTAGAGTAAGGGCTGTGCGTCCAGAATCAGGCAGTGGGTTGCTTGGGTTATTTTTGCTGCTGGTTATTTAGTTATCTGATTATTACAGGGCAAATGTTCAATTTTCAAACAACCAATCAATTTCATTTACATTGAGGTGTAATATGGGGTGATGCAATGCAAAGTATGAAATGTAAAGATATACAGATATAAACACTTTTTTTAGATAAAAAGCCTGTTTCATTTCATCATCTTTTCAAATACACAAGTTTTGGAGACAAAATTCTGCCTGCGGCAGTACAAAGTATCTAACTACCAACAAAAAGAAAAGTACAAGAAAGAAGAAAAACAACAAAAATCTGTATCCGTGTCAAGCGGCTCCGAGGGCTATCAGTCTGTCTTGGTCCTCTTCCTGGACGAAGGTCCACGAGCATCATCAGCATCGTCATCAGAGCCCGAGCCAGAACCGCCTCCGGTCTCCTCCTCCAATGACTCCGCCTCCGACTCTGCCTCGGACTCGTCATCATCATCATCATCATCATCATCATCATCAGGGGTCGGCGCCCAAGAACTACTCCCGACATGAGTACGCCCTCCTCTGGTACGGGGACGTGCAGCGTCTCCACGCCCTCCTCGAGCAGGGATAGAGGGCCCAGCCGGAGCACCACCCACCGGAGGAATCTGGAAGGGAGGCTGAAAAGCACAAAAGGAAAATACATCAGAATACAGTATATGTAGTGTATCAGTGCAGAATGCAGTGTACAGTGTAAGAATGCCGTGAGCAGTTTATCAGTGAAGAATGCAGAGTACAGTGTGTGAATGCCGTGGGCAGTTTATCAGAGCAGAGTACAGTGCAGAATGCAGTGTATGCAGTGTATCAGATGCTGTGAGATCAGCGTGTCAGGTGTTGTGTCGTGCATCAGATAATGTGAAGCAGTGTATGAGTGGTTTGAGACCGTCATCAAAAGGGCATACCGGAATACTGTAGAGGGCCAGGAGGTCAAAGGTCCGCTGCAACATCTCCATCATGGAGGCATTCAGCTCCACAGACTGCTGGGTATAGTCGGAGGACGCCTGCAAAAGTATAAGATACATCAGTATTCTGCGGAATATCAAATAAACTGAAATGAAATGCAGATGCAAGATGCAAAATGAAGTAATACATACCGGAGGCAAGTCGGGGATATCGGCTAACTCATGACCAGTCGGGGGAGGGGCGAAGGGGATCTGGTAGGTCGCCCCATCCTGCCCTCTATATGACAGCACAGTGGGCAAGGCAGGCCAGCCAGTCCCCCGTCCCCCATGAGCTCCGCTCCTGTCATGCACTCGAGCCCTCCTCGATGTGCCCACTCCAGCCCCAGGTCCCGCTCCAGCTGCCGGCGCCGCTGGCCTCTCCCCCTCAGCTCGGCGACCACCGCTCAAGGGTCTCATAATATAGGTCCGGACATACTATGCGTAGTCGCCCTCGCCTCTGTGATGCTCCTCACTCCAGCCGACGGTGAAGTCCCTCATCTGCTCAAGAGAGAATCTCTCCGTATGCCTCATATGCATAGGAGGCAGACCCGGAACTATCTGCTCCGGTAAACCTAGGGTCTGACGCAAGAAGCGCCCGCCCAGGTACCAAGCCCGATAGACCGGGCCCTTCAACAAGATTCGACAACGGGCAGTCTCCTCTGTGCCCTCATAATGATCCCTCACCACAGCCGGTAACGGAGCCCAGGGGTGCCAGGTGATCTGAAAATGAAATGCAGTTTATTATCTACCGTTATTGAAAACATACGGTGCGAAGCAAAGCCAAAAAATAAACGTTAAAAGTTGAACATACCTCCGCGGCGGTGATGGTATCAAAGTATCGGCGGAAGAAAGTAAGAGACTCCCGTGGTCTCCTCACACATCGCACGTCGAAGCGATGAGAGAAGGGTACGCCGAGCGGGATCTCCTCATCGGGTACTGGGGCAAGCCTAGGAAAGTAGGCATACACCCATAACTGCAGAACAGATATCAGTATGACTGTCAGATAAGGCAGAATACAGAATAAAGCAGAAATAGCAGAATCGTGTGTTGTGTAGTGTATTGTGCAGAGTGTGCAGAGTGTGCAATGTGCAGTCAGTGTAAAACAGAGTATAAATGTGCAGTGTGTGCAGTGTACAGTCAGTATAGGGCAGTGTACAGTATATGTGCAGTGTACAGAATACAGAAAGCAGGTACGTGAAAAGGGAAGAGGGCGTACCTCCGAGGCTCGCCAGTAGCCACCAAGGAGCTGTCCACTGAGGCGGGAAGAAAAGCTCATATAACCGTATAAAGTGGCCAGAGCGGCGCCACCCCAGTCGTAATGGCGGATCTGCCTGACGTCCACCAGCGCACTCAGCAGGCATGAGGGCACGGTGTTCGCCCGATCAGCGAAGAGAGTCGTCCCGAAGAGGAACATGATAAAGCCCCACGCATACTGGTCCACCTCCTCTGGGGACATCTGCGCCTCCTCTGCCAAGGCCGGTTGGACCCGAAAGTGGCTCTCAAACCACGAATACCTGACGAACCCCGCTCGAGCGAGGGGGGCTACGTACCAAGCAAGTATAGCTGGGCAGCGTCCCACTCAACCATATCCGTGTCGATGGGGATCGGATCGCCCCCCATCCCAATGCCAGTAAGCACCGAGAAGTCGTAAGGGGTCATCGTCAAATCCCCTGCGACGGAGAAGTGAAAGGAGTCGGTGGTATCCCACCACCTCTCTGCAAGAGCCGCAAGCAAGGGCCGGCAGGTAGTCAGTCGAGAGAGCCCCCTGCAGAAAATGCCAAAGCCGGCCTCGTCGACGATGTCACGAACCGCATCTGGCAGCTCGAGGTACAACTCTTGAGCGACGATGTTCCCATACCCGCGGATGGTATGGGAATCCCCCTGTAATCAAAACAAAACAACAACAAATGCAAGGCAACATTCAAAATGCAGTTCTAAGAAGCATACAGATACAGCACGTGTGCATGTTTTCAGAATCAAACAAATACCGGGTGCCGGTGTGCTTACAGTAAACTACAGCGTGTGATGTGTCAACGTGTTTGGGTGGTTCAAAGAAGATGTAGCACGCGTGGAAGTTTTAATAGATTCAAACAAATACCGGGTGCCGGTGTGCTTACAGTGAACTACAGCGTGTGATGTGTCAGCGTGTTTGGGTGGTTCAGAGCAGATGTAGCACGCGTGCAAGTTTTAATAGATTCAAACAAATACCGGGTACCGGTGTGCTTACAGTGAACTACAATATGTTATGTGTCAGCGTGTTTGGGTGGTTCAGAGCAGATGTAGCATGCGTGCGTGTTTTTAGACTCAAGCAGATACTGGGTACCAGTGTGTATGCAGTGAAATACAGTGTGCACTGTGTGTTTGGGTGATTCAAAGCCAGTGCAGTGTGTGTGCATGCGTCAGTCCTAAACAGATATCAGTTGCACGTATGTTTACAATCAACTACAGTATACAAGGTATCTGAGCTAAAGCAGTTAAACAGCACAACCAGCTACGGCAGTTTTGTATCCTACATTGCAGAAAGTAAAGCAGAGAAGGAAACTTACCACGGAAGCGCCGAAGGATAGATGGGAAGTAGGCTCACGCAGTAGTAGCTTGCGTGGCACGTGCCTCTCGAAGCTCCGAAACTGGCGTAGTCCGTCGGGGAGCATCTCATGAACGGCAGGCTTGTAGGTCTCCGGATCGAACGGCCGGATACGGAGTGGCAAGGGCTAGGCCTCAGGGTCCATCTCGAGCTCTGGAGGAGCCCCGCCCTGTGGAAGATTGTCCGCCATCTCGAAGAGAATGTGAAAATGGCCGGAAGACGAAAAACTGGGTAAAAAGGGCGAAAAGTCAACAAAAAGTCAAACACCAAGAGGGTCGGAAAAGGCCGGAAAAGCCGGAGTGCGGAAAAGGCACGGGTATCGATAAAAACTCGAGGGAAACAAGCCCCGAGTGGCGAAAATCAAGAAAGAAACACCGACACAAAGTTTCGTTTGGTTGAAAATGTCCGAAACGCGAAGGAGACTGCGAATCGAACAACGAAATGGGAGCTAGAACGCAAGAAAATGAGAGAATGAAGGGAGGAAAATGCCCTAGAGAGGAGGGGGGAGGATTTTCGACCAAGGAGGAGTGAAGAAAATAGGGTTAGAAACACTATTTTAAAAGACCCGTGGCCAATTGACAAAACTGCCCCGATACAGGAATTCTTTGCCAGTCGGCCACACTCTTTGCCGGTCGGCAAAATATTGTGCCGATGGAATTGTATGATGGCCGGTAGACGGCCGGTGATACATTTTGATGGCCGGTGGACATCCGGTGGTTTCCTACGGTGATTTTGGAGCCTCCTGCACCCTTGTTTGAGTTATTTGTGGGGTTCAGGGCCTTCATTGCTCAAAACAGTGCAAAACAGTGCATCCCCGACACTCAACCGGCCTTCGTTGTGACCTAGGGTCGTGTCTTCTGTGCGTGGCACTCTAATTCGTGCAAGGTGTATCCTTTCCGTATCCTTTTGGCTTTTACGAAACTCAAAAGTTGCCCCCCTGTGCATTTCATATCTATCGCACTGTCTTGGGCATTTCAAATCTATCGCACTGTCTTGTGCATTTCAAATCTATCGCATTGTCTTGTGCATTTCAAATCAATCGCACTGTCTGGTGCATTTCAAGTCAATTGCACTGTCTTGTGCACTCGCGTTGTCTAATGCATCGCGCTGTTTTGCGCATCTCATTGCATTTTGCATACATTCAATTTCATTAACTGCGTAGACCGCATGTTTTGCTTACGTAGACCGCATAATTGTTCAATTTCATTACCTGCGTAGACCGCATGTTTTGCTTGCGTAGACCGCATAATTGTTCAATTTCATTACTTACGTAGACCGCATGTTTTGCTTGCGTAGACCGCATAATTGTTCAATTTCATTACCTGCGTAGACCGCATGTTTTGCTTGCGTAGAACGCATAATTGTTCAATTTCATTACTTGCGTAGACCGCATGTTTTGCTTGCTTGCGTAGACCGCATAATTGTTCAATTTCATTACTTGCGTAGACCGCATAATTGTTCAATTTCATTACCTGCGTAGACCGCATGTTTTGCTTGCGTAGACCGCATAATTGTTCAATTTCATTACCTGCGTAGACCGCATGTTTTGCTTGCGTAGACCGCATAATTGTTCAATTTCATTACTTGCGTAGACCGCATGTTTTGCTTGCGTAGACAGCATAATTGTTTAATTTCATTACCTGCGTAGACCGTATGTTTTACTTGCGTAGACCGCAGAATTGTTCAATTTCATTACTTGCGTAGACCGCATAATTGTTGAATTTCATTACCTGCGTAGACCGCATGTTTTGCTTGCGTAGACCGCATAATTGTTCAATTTCCTTACCCACGTAGACCGCATGTTTTGCTTGCATAGACCGCATAATTGTTTAATTTCGTTACCTGCGTAGACCGCATGTTTTGCTTGCGTAGACCGCATATTTGTAATCAATTCCACGACTTGCGTAGACCGCATGCTTACGTTCAATATCATTACTTGCGTGGACCGCATGCTTACGTTCGATTTTGTTGCCTGCGTAGACCGCGTGCTCCACTTACATATCTGTGCTTTCACAGCATTGTTATGCTTCCCACTTGCTTTGCGTTGTCACGCATTTTCAAGTACATTAATACGCATATTGTTGCTAATAACATCGTACCTGTTAAGTTGTTTTCTTTGCAGGCACGATATTGTATGTACGGTTCATTTAAGGCTGGTACAACCAAACGAGCCGCACAGGTATATCCACGGTCTAGGAGACCTTAAATCCTCGGAAGGTGCAAGACCTTTAGTGCATTGATGTGCACAGTCCATTTACATTGTCATGTATCTTCAAAGCCGCGCATTGTCGCGCACTTTGAAATCATGCATCATCATGCATTTGCATTTCAAAAACAAAAACAAAACAAAAAAATATAGTTGCATTGCCATGCATCATTATAATGTAGTGTATATTGCATTGTAGCTTTTATGGCTTGCGCCTTTCCATGTTGAGCTTGGTCCGGTATGTGCCCATACTTTTCACGTCGAAACATAGTTCAGTGGACCGTTCTATGTTAGACGCGGCTTGTACGTGTACATGCCTTTCCTAGGCAAGATTTGGTTTGGCCCGCGTGCCATATCCACTGCATTGTTATTTGCATACATTCACTGCATCACCTTCCATCTATGGCTTACGCTTTTCCCTGTTGAGCTTGGTTTGGTATGTGCCAATACTTCTCGTGTCGAAGCATAGTTCAGTAGACCGTTCTATGTTAGATGCGGCTTGTACGTGTACATGCCTTTCCTAGGCAAGATTTGGTTTGACCCGCGTGCCATATCCAGTATATTCATTATATATTACATTGTAGCTTTATGGCTTGCGCCTTTCCAAGTTAAGCTTGGTCTGGTATGTGCCCATACTTTTCACGTCAAAACATAGTTCAGTGGACCGTTCTATGTTAGACCTGGCTTGTACGTGTACATGCCCTTCCTAGGCAAAATTCGGTTTGGCCCGTGCGCCATATCCACTGCATTGTAGATCGCATGCATTCATTGCATCACCTCTGCCTACGGCTTACGTCTTTCCATGTTGAGCTTGGTCTGGTATGTGCCCATACTTTTCGTGTCGAAGCATAGTTCAGTGGACCGTTCTATGTTAGACGTGGCTTGTATGCGTACATGCCTTGCCTAGGCAAGATTTGGTTTGGCCCGCGTGCCATATCCATCGCCATTTCCCCAGCATTTCCATTATACATTGCATTGTAGTGTAATTTTTGCATCCAGCATTAGGATCGTAGTCCTTTCCCCAGCGGGTCGTTTCCCCACTTATATCAATCCCCCCAATACTTGTTCTTGCGTCCGTCTACATTACCCATAGTTCAGTAAACCGTTCTATGGTAGACGGACTTGTTACCTCCATCAATCTATTTGACAAAAGCGTTGTTTCGAACTGCTCACGATTGGATCATGATTCAATTGCTTTGCATATAGTTTGCATTGTTTCAATTCCATTGCATCTTCATTTGCATTGTTTATACATTGTTTTGTATATATTTCATATCACTTCGCATCCATTTTTGCATTGTCATGCATGTTGCTAATAACATCGCACCTGTTGAGTTGTTTTCTTTACAGGCACGATATTGTATGTACGGTTCATTTGAGGCTGGTGCAACCAGACGAGCCGCACAGGTATTGTATCCTCCGATTGAGAAGTATCAAGAATTATATAATTCTCTTTCATCCTTTCTGCATTGTAGTGTAGTTTGGTATATGCCAGCTTAAAACTGTTGCATGTGTGCTTCGTTACAGCTTTTCTTTGCATGATCATAAGTTATGCTTGGTTTTGTGCATTGTCTTGCATTTTGCCCCTGCCATCGGGCGCATACCTTGTTTGTCTAAGTCTTCGGCCTTGTCAAAAATGGGTCGTCTCTGGGCTTTGACATTCACTCCCGTCATTGTTATGACTTTCGAGTTCTGCCAAAGAGGGGCAACTGTAGACACCCCATTTTTGATCGTCCTCAAGACTTGGACGTCACCGTTTGAACACCCGGTGATCATCCATGTTTGTGTTCGTTTGGAGTTCCCGGAGGTCTCGGCTACGCGCCTTGCCTCAGGATCTCCAAACTCGACTGTTTAGTGACTGGTTTTGCACCAAACACTTGTGTTTTGCCTTGGAGGGGCAGGGAATGCCTTGTGAGGCATCCCCACACATCACCGGCCATGGCCAGAGGCCACCGGCTGGTGTTTTGTTGCCATCGGCAATATATATTGCCGGTAGGCACTGTTTGTTGCCGATCGGCACTCCTTGTTTACAAAATGGCAATTTTGAGCAGCCGATTACTGTTCATCTGCTTTTGCAGATATTTTAAGACAGTTGTATGTCATTTTGTTCCCCTCCATACATGTGTATGAAGGGATGGACCCCTTGTTAGCTTACCTTGTAAGCTTTACAAGATTGGCTCCTCTATAAGAGGAGCCCTCCCCTCTTGGCTCTAGGTTAGAAATTTTGGAGAGAAAATTAGTGTGAGAGTTCTGGTTTTAGGTTTAGGGTTTGATATATATTCTATCTCTATACCTCCCTCTCATTTAGCCTTTGTGTGTGTTTAAGTGTGTTTGTGTCTTACTATTGCACACAAACACATAGTGTTACACCTTTGCTTGATTCCTTGAAGGACCAGAGGTTGTTCTTGAGGTTCTTGAGCTGTTTTGAGCTCAAAGAAGCTGTTGGAGCTTCATCTTTGAAGAAAGTCAACAAGGGTAAGAAACTAGTGCCATTTTACCCCATGTTTCCATTGTATTTTTACCTATCTTGAAATTGTTTTTTGGCTTTGCATATAATAGAAAAAAGTTCTGTTTTTAGGCCCTCTAAATAGTTTATTCAGGGTGTTTTGTTGTTTGAGGTTGTTTGACCCCTCCTAAGCCTTGTAAGGCTCCATTTTGTGCTATTTTGAGTGAGCTTTGAGACCTTGGTGTTTGGGCCTCCTCACCACTGAAATCTTGAGGGATTTCAAGATTTCAGAGGTGAGGATGGTGCCTTGAGGTCCCGAGAAGGAGAGGGTCACCCCCTCTCCTTGTTGTCCTTGAAATGGACCATTTTTGGCCTCTTGAGGGAGCACCTAGCTAAGCTTCATGTCGGCCATGCCTTGGCTGCTTTTTGTTCTTATTATGTCATAATATGCCTCTTTTTTTTGTTGGTTTTGGTACGCCATGCATGCTTAGCATACCTACCTTGTAATGCCACTTTGTTGCCTTAACATGCCTTAGGTTGTAAACCCTTGTTCTAGCATGTTTTAAGCTTGGCTTTGTGAAGCTTCTGTGCATATTTTGCCATGTTTAAGGTCTGTCCTAGGTTGTTTGGGTCGGTTTTGGCATGCTTAGTATAGCCCATTTGCATTCCGGCTTGTTGGCCTTAAGTGTGTGAATGTATAGCATGACATTCTTGCATTGATTTAGTGGTTTGGAACTATCCACCATGTCATTTCAGTCCCCTTTGCATGCTTATGTGCTTGCCTTGGATGCCTCTTTGATGACTTATGAGCTTTTGTTATATGCTCCATGTTTTGGCCATTGTACATACCTTTGAATTTGGGCCACTTAGATGCCATCTAGGGGGTACCCTTTGCATGGTCTAGGTCTGCCTTGGACCTGTTTTAAGCCCCCTAGGCCTTGTGAGGCTTGGTTGGCTTAGCCATGGTTCAAGTCCCTTTGACTTGCTTCAAGTACTTGGGCCATTTATTGCATGCTTAGCCTATTTTGTTTACTTGGTTTAGCACCATATTCTTGCATAATTTTTAGAGCTTAATGCATGTCATTTATCCATGTTTGCATTATCTTAATTGTGCTTGAGAATTGCTTTTAAATGCTTGAAGTATTGGACATCCTTTGCATGCATGTGTGTGTGTGTTTTAGTCCTTCATTTTGGGCACTATGGCCACTGTTTTGGGCCTAATTAGAGCTGCCCAAATCATGTTTAAGTCCAATCTTTACATGTTGTTACATGTCTTACACTTTGCATGCTTTGATTGCACCATGTCTTGCATGTCCACTAGCTTGCATGCTTGTTCATTGCTTGCTTGTTTGCATTGCCATGTTGCATCCCTAGCTAACATGCCTAGGTTGCATTGAACATGCATATCTTGTCCCTTGATTTAGTGATAGGGATTGGACCCCTTTGGTTTGTTGGTTTGCATTGCACTTAACGTCAAAATGTGCATACTTGGTCACTTGGGCCATCATGCATCGAAATGCGTGATTGATGGTCTGAGAACCAAAAAGCACGTCCCTTTGACTCACTCACATGATAAGGAACATGATTGGTGCATATATGGCCTGAATTGTATTGCCATGCAAAGTCCTGTCCTCTGCTGCTGTCAAACAGGTTCTGCAGGCATTCTCTGCCGATCGACTTCATAGAGTGCCGACCGGCAATAAACTGGCAACCGATGGATTCATTATGTGCCGATGACCACCAGACCACTGCCGGTGACCATTATACTCAGCCGGTGGTATCCCCCAATGTCCAGAGAAGCAACTCTGAGACTTTGACAGTCTTCAGAGGAGCAGAGCAGGGAAAACATAGGCAGATTGTGCATGGCAGTGAATTCCCAAGCAAGACCGAGCATGCATTGCATCGAGCTCTCTTCCAGAGGCGGTTTACTGTTTTTCCTAGCTTAGTTAGTTTGTTAACTAATTAGGTGATTTGTAATAATTAATTAGCTAGGATAGTTAATTCGTTATTTAATCTGTATTATTCTTTCGGTCCCTCCGAGCGAGGGTAAATTTGTAATAAGTGTGGGTGCGTGTGTGTGCATGTCTTCCAATCCCCACTTCTTTCTTCCTTTTTACTTACCTGCTTATGATGGTTAGTAATAGGACATGTTTAAATTAGCATACCTTATGCTATGCATGCGTGCATCCATCCATTGGTCTTGCATGCACCGGGCTCGGTACATCACTCTAACTGCATTTGTACTTCGATTCCAAATTGAATACGTGATTAGTTGTAGCATTTGACATGTCATTATAGATTAGCCAAGCCTATCTTAATCGCATTCTGTATGTGTTGCATTAGCCACTTTAACATAAACTAGGATCACGCATGATTACTAACTAGTTTATTGTTTTGGCACGGAGTACGATGTAAGTATTTATGTTTTAGCATCCTCGCATGTGTGTGGGTGTTGCCATGATAGTATGATTACCATGTGGCTAGATGCTTATGTGATAAGCTGTTTGGATGCCTGTGGGTGAAGGTTGGGTTGCCCGAGTTGGAATAACTCATTGAAATCCATGTTTTTTAGCTTACTTGCGAGTAGCAAATTCCAAAACGTTTTCCAAAACAAATGGATATGCAATGCTTTTTCCCAAATTAGGCAATCTAGTCTATACTTATTTGCTGCGCGCATAACATAGTAATTCTAGGCTAATAAATGGAATAAGAACACATAACGTTTTCAAAAACAGATATCACGGTTAGTAGAGGCCGATCTTCGGATCGGGCGAGAGGGGGTGCACATAGCTGACCTTTCCCAATCGTACCCTAGCTCTCGAGCCGAGGCAACTCTGGTGATGACGGACATGTGGCCTTCGGCACCGAGTCAGGGTTTCCTAAATTCTCCCAGAAAAAATATTTAGGTGGCGACTCTGTATCTGGCAAAGCAGTCCATGTTTGGCACTTCTTTTTCTAAAAATCTGTTTTCTCAAAACAATTTGCCAGATTTGGACTCTTTGGTTCAGATTTAGAACCGTGACATCAAATTGAGTCCGAACTGTAAAGAGGCCCCACGCGGGCGCGTCTACAGTATGCTTGCATTCATCATCCCTTTCATGCCTTGAAGAGTTGTTCTTTTATGCCTTAAAATGGGTCATAGTGCATGCCTTTTGTTTAAGTCATTTGGGCTGCCATATTAGTGGGTTTTGGGGTGTATTTTGATGCATTGAAACTCTGTTTTTGTTTGCATAATCCATGCCATGTTGGGTTGGGGTAAGTGTAGAGTAATGCTCCCTTTTGTGGCCTGGAATCCCCCTTTGTTTTGCACCCATTTCTTAGCATGTTTTGACCATGATCTATGCATGCTTTAGTCTTGTTTTGGAGTACCTTAGGACTGATTTAGGTCATTTTGGTCCTTTGGGATTTGGTTTGGACCCCTTTGTTGGTTTCAAGTTTTGGTCATTGTTGCATGCCTTGCTTGCATAACATGGCTGATTTGGCATCATCCTCTATGCATTTTTAGAGTTTAACATGTTGGCCTAATGTCCATGTTTGCCATCTTTTGAGTGTTCTCGAAAGTTACCTTTTGTGCCTTAGCTTTAGGCCCATTGGTGTGTATGTTTGCATGAGCATTTTTCCATCATTTGCATCATCTTTGGCCACTATTTTGGGGCACGGCTGAGGCCTCCCATTTTAGTTTAAGTCCACCATTGCATGTTTTGACATGTTGCATTATTTTGGTTTCATGCTTACATTGTACCATCTTTGCACGTTTGCATGTTGTTTAGCTAGTTGCATTTCATATCCTAGCTTGCATGATAGGTTGCATTGCATTGTATCTCGCATGTTTGGCACATTGCATTTTGGCATGCCTTGTTAACTTAGCTTCATGTTGCATATTTGGCCTATGTTGCATACTTGAGCCACATTGCATACATGCATTACATTTTGCTTGGTTTGGGGTGTCAAACCAAGCATGAGGGAGAGGGGCGTTCGTACTCAAAGTGACGTAACGCGCCTCAATCCTCGGTCGCCGATGTCCTTGATCTCAACATGATAGGGCATAAGGCATTCATTTGTTTTGTTGCATACATTTACATTGATTTTCAAACTCGGTGCCTTTGGCCATCATGCATCGAAATGCTTGATTGGCGGCCTGAGTACCGAGGGCCACACTCCCTTGAGTCCTTAGCATGATTAGGAGAGTGGCCATGCACACATTGCTTTGAAAATTACATGCCATGCACTATCTGTCCTCTGCTGCTGTCAAAACAGGGCTTTGCAAGAAGAAATGGCCGGTCGACCACTTTTGGTGCCGACCGACCATCAGTGTCTATCCGGTGGTTCAATGTTTGGCCGATAATCCTATTCCCATGGTCGGTGGATTTGAATTGTGGCTGGTGGCACTCCACAATACTCAGGAGGAAGCTCAAAGTAGTCCTAGAAACCTGCATAATTTTCAGAGAAGCCAGGCAGTGTAAACAGAGGCAGCTTTTGACATGGCAGTGAGTTTCTGAGCAAGACGAGTCAAGCATGCATCATCCACACATTCTGAGGCAGAGTTGCGGCGGTCTTCCCAGTTTCATATTTAGACTTTTTTTGTAATTAATTTTTTTTAATTAATTAGAAGCATTGTAATATTTAATTAGCTAGAGTAGTTAATTATTTGTTTAACTTGTATTATTCTTTTGGACCCTCCGAGCGAGGGCGAATGTGTAATAAGTGTGGGTGTGTGTGTGCATGTCTTCCAACCCCCATTTCTTTCTCCCTTTTACTTACTTGCTTTTGATGGTTAGTACTAGGGCATATTTAATTTAGCATACCTTATGCTATGCATGCATGCGTGCATTCATTCATCAGTATTACATGCACCGGGCTCGACGCATCATACTAACTGCATTGTATTTCAATTCCAAGTTGAATACGTGTTAGTTGTAGCATCATCATATGCCATCATAGAATAGCCGAGCTTATTGTAGTTGCATCTTGCATGAGTTGCATTAGCCATCTTAACATGAACTAGGATCATGCATATGATTATTAACTAGTTTCTGTTTTAGCTTGGAGTACTCGGTAAGCATTTATGTTTTAGCATCCTTGCATGAGTGTAAGTGTTAAGATGGCTAATGCAACTCATGCAAGATGCAACTACAAGCTTGGAGCACTCGGTAAGCATTTATGTTTTAGCATCCTTGCATCAGTGTAAGTGTTAACATGACAGCATGCTTACCATGTGGCTATATGCTTATGTGATATATCTGCCTGAATGCCTATGGGTGAAGGTTGGATTGTTTGAGTTGGAACAACTCGTCGAAATCCATGTTTTAGCCTACTTGTGAGTAGCAAATTTCAAACCGATTTCCAAACAAATGGATATGCGATGCTTTGTTCCAAATTAGGCGATCTAGTCTTTACTTTTGTGTTGTGCGCATCATATAGTAAGATTAGCTAATTAATTGGAATAAGAACGCATAATGCTTTCAAAACTAGATATCATGGTTAGTAGAGGCCGATCTTTGATCGGGCGAGAGGGGGTGCTCATAGCTGACCTTCCCCAATCGTACCTAAGTTCCCGAGCCGAGGCAACTTTGGTGATGACGGACGCGTGGCCTTAGGCAAACGAGTCAAGGTTTCCTAAATTCCCCCAATAAAATATTTAGGTGGCGACTCTGTATCTGGCAAAGTAGTCCATGTTTGGCACTTCTTTACAAAAAAATCTGTTTTCAAAAACGATTTGTCGGATTTGGACTCTTTGGTTCAAATTTAGAACCGTGACAATTTGAGTCCCGAACTGTAGTGAGCCCAAACGAACGAAACGGGATTCCCTCCCGGGGCGTTTGGGTAACGTCTATAGACTACACTGAATTGAACACACAATCATTCCTATTTCTTCACACAGACCACATTATAACAATTGGTAAAACCTTCCAAATCTGGTTTACTTTCTTCTTAAACTTCCAACCCATCCACCATAGCAACAAATCTTCAATGGAACTGCGAGTAGCCCACTGAAAACCCCACCAAACAGCAAAATGAGACCAGATTCTCCAAACAAAAGGGCAATGAATCATAATATGTTCAGTTGATTCACTTGACTCATGACAAAGAATGCACCTTAGAGCATCATCACTCACCAAAATGCCTAACTTGTGAAGCAGTCCTTTTGTTTTCAATCTACCTTTCCAAGCTAACCAAGAAAAGAATTTAGCTTTTAGAGGCGAGAAATTATTCCATATCAGTTTAACTGGTCTCTGAATGTGGCCATCATTAACTAAACCCCAAGCATAAGTAAGATTTACCTTGAACACACCTAATTGTATAAGTTTCCAACACAAGCAGTCAATAGCATTACTTCTTAACACAGGGTCTGATCCTAGAAAATTTTGTAACCTAACCAACTCATCCTCTTCCCAAGCCCGAAGTGATCTTCTGAAATTAAAAACCCACATAGATTGATGAGATCTTCTAGCTACTTGCAAACTCAAGGAAGATTCTTTAGCTACGACCAGGTGAAACAATCGAGGAAATTGGCTTAATAAGTTTGTGGATCCCATCCAAGGATCTCTCCAAAAACTAATTCTGACTCCATCTCTTACTTCAATCTCAATATTCTCCTTGTAAAGCTGAAAGAGCCTAACATTCTTGTGAGCTACTTGTGATAACCCTGGTCCGTATTATGCTAATTTATCTTAATTATGATTGTGATTACGTGTTTGATATGATTTGAGTGCCATTTATATGAATATATGTGGTTTTGAATTTTTATCTGTTTACCGTAGGAAAATTTGTTTGACTTTCTACTTTGGAAATTAAATTGAAGGCCCTATCGGCCATAAAACCTGAAATTGACCACGCCATTGTGATTAGCGTAATTTTTAGAGCTTACGGTGAAAATTAATTGAAAATTGATTCGGATCAAATTAAATAGATTAAATTAATGAAATGGTGCTCAATTAATTAACATTAAAGAAATGTGTTTATGAAGGAGCTTATAAAGGGCCAATTACACTCTCATTGTGTTGTCTGGAGGCTCAAGTCAGATTTTATACCTTAGGGAGAGAGTGAGGCCGGCTTAGAGAGAGGGAGGGAAAACTCAAATTGAAGATTGATCAAAAGGTTTAAGAATTGGAAGATAAACTAAAAGAACTTGAGTGTTTAAAGCTCCTAGGTGAGTAAATTCATGGATTTAGTTTGTAATTTTGTGAATTCAAGATTTAATAGTGATCAAGAACATGAATGGAATTGATTGTGATGAAATTGAAGTTGATATGTTCATGCATGGATAGAATTACTATGAATTGCCATGAATTGGCATAATCTAACATGTAGCATGCCAATTATGCAAGATTAGGAGTTTGATCATACATGCAAGCATGGTTTTGTTGAGTTTCATGAGAATAGACACCATTTGCATCATTTGAAATGGAATTGAAGGCAAAAATTGGCATACATGTTTGAACATTGGAAATATGGATATTATGTGAAGTTTGAATGCATGAGCGTTGATTATACCAAGAAATGTTGCTTAACTTTGAAGATTGGACCATGATTTTGAATAATTGGCCTGGTGTTGTTTACATCCATATGTTGTATGATGTATTTTCATGTTTTTGGTACCTTAATTCGAGCTTTGGAGCCTTTGAATATCAAGTTTGAGCTTCAAGAACAATTCTGGAAAACCCAGAATTCTTGAAGTCCGCTCGAGCGGGGCAACCGCTGCTCGAGCGTAAAATACGAGCTCCCAGAATATTTTGCAGGCATTGATGTCCGCTCGAGTGGGAAAGTTCACACTCGACCGGGGAGATATGTAGAGTGACTTTCAGCTCGAGCGCCCGACTTCACGCTCAAGCGTAAAAATGAGGCAACCAGTACTTTCGCAGACCTAATGGGTCTGCTTGAGCGGGGACCGCCGTTTTCAGAAATTTTGTAAAAGTGTTCTGTGTTTCATTTTCCATTCTCTTTCACTTCTAAGTACTCTTAGGCATGTATTGACCATTTTGAATGAATTATAAGAATTAGAAAGACGCCTAAGAGGGATGTGTGAATTAAGAACGGATTGAATCGTTTGTGACCCATATGTGTTATGTAATGTGTAGGGTCGAGCTCTAGGGCAAATCAACCAACCGAACACTGTGAGTAATATCTTAATAAAGATATTTTGAAGTATGTATTTGTCCAAATGTTTATTGCCTTATAAGTCTCATGAGCTCGTTAATTTGAATTGTGGACAACTGTTTGCTATGCCAAATGGTTGGGCCAAAGGCCAGTCTGACATGAATGAAAGAATGGTTGGGCCAAAGGCCAGTTTGACATGAATGAAAGAATGAATGGGCCCAAGGCCGTCCGATGTGTTTGGAACCGCAGTCACTTGACCCATATATATATACACTAGATAGAAATACGAATTGCGCCCAAGGCCGTCTGATGTATATTGTTCTAATGTATCTTCTTCATTCGGTATTATTCACTGGGCTTTTGCTCACGCTTATTCATGTGTCTGTAGGTGAGCCAAGGGAGGTCCAGACCCAGCCTCAGTAAAATGTGTGAGGAACAGTCAAGGTTTTGGAAAGTCAGCCCATACGTCTCACGCACGAGACTTGTTCTCGCCCTTTTTGCCATCTTGTTACATTTTGTCATGTTGGCGAGAACTTTGGATTACGGTTGTAAATAAGTTTGGTTAGGCTTACTAAGTCTTGTATGATCCTGTTATGTAAAGTATATGTATATATCGACTTCCTTTTGATGTGAGTTATTAACGAATCCTTTTGTGAAATTTTATGACGTGCCATGTACGCACAGCTCTATGGACAAAAGTTTGAAATGCTTCCGTTTGGCCCCCTTAACTCTGTTGAAATAAGTTTCATTTGGTTTGAGGCCGTAGGTAATCTCATGATTACTGACCGGTTATGTCCTTACCCCGTGGGGGGGCGGGTATGGGTCATGACACTACTAGTAAAATGTCTTTCCATATCTTAGATGTAGAAATAGATTCAGCCAAAAAAGGATACCACCTTCCCTCTATAGAGCCATACTTCTCACATATTACCATCTTCCAAAACGCATCCTCCTCTTGGCCATACCTCCACCACCACTTTACTAGCAAATTGTCATTTGCTAGCCTGATATTTTTGATCCCCAGACCACCTTGTTTCACACTCCTACATACCTCCTTCCAACTCACTAGATGGATCTTTCGATGATATTCTGAATCACTCCATAAAAACGAAGCTTGAATCCTATCAATCTCTTTAGCCACAGTCTGGCATTTTAAAAAGAGACATGTAATACACCAGTAAAGCAGACAACACAGATTTTATGAGTGTAACTCTCCCAGCAAATGACAAAACTCTTCTCTTCCACCCAGATAACTTCTTCTTGAATTTCTCCACAACTGGTTTCCAAGTTAACCTCCTACTAGGACTGGCCCCCAATGGTAATCCTAGATATTTTAAACGTAACTTCTGGCTTAGACAGTTCAACTTTGCAGCAAACTCATCAACCTCCACATCGGCCACCCCCACTCTACACACAACACTTTTTGAAAAACTAATCCTTAAGCCTGAGATGACCTCAAAACACCTAAGGATTGTTTTAATAGCCAAAATTTCAGACCATTTAGCCTCACAAAAAATCACTGTGTCATCAGCAAATTGCAGGTGAGAAACATTCAAACCATTAGCACCTGCTGAAACACCTTTAAAAAAATCCATCTCCTTAGCTCTTGATATGAGTATGTTCAATCCTTCAGCTACAACATTAAACAAAAATGGGGATAATGGATCACCTTGCCTTAAACCTTTTTGAGGGCAGAACTCAGATGATGGTGACCCATTAATCAGAACTAAGACCCTAGCAGAAGAGATGCATCCCTTTATCCACTTGATCCAAGTAGATCCAAAACCAATACTCCCCAGCAATTGATTGAGGTAATTCCAGTTGACCGTGTCATACGCTTTTTCAAAATCAAGCTTTAGGATTAACCCCTTTTTATTTGATTTCTTCCACCAATCCACAATCTCATTTGTTATAAGAACGCCATCCATAATGTTCCTCCCACCTAGGAAAGCAAATTGAACTCTATCAATCACTGATGGCAATACGAATTTAAACCTTTTAGCAAGCACTTTTGACAACACTTTATAAATGGAACTAATGTGACTAATGGGTCTAAAGTCTTTAATTGATTCAGGGCAATTGGATTTGGGAATCAGGGTTACAAAAGAGCAGTTAATTCCATTGTCCAACACATCATTATCATGAAACTCCTTCATAAAATCCATGATGTCACCCTTCATGAACTTCCAGCCTTTTTGAATACAAATCAAGTTAAACCCATTTGGACCTAGAGCTTTGTTTCCATCACATTCCTTGACTGCTGTCCAAACTTCTGCTTCTAAGAAATCTAGTTCTAAACTCTGAAGTTGGTCTTGATCAATGCATCTAAATTGACCCCCAAGTCTTTGTCTCACTTTCCAATCTTCAGTGAACAAAGTTTTAAAATAAGCCCACATAGCCTGTATTAACTCTAGGGGCTCCTCATATAGAATATCATTGATCTTCATAGAATCAATAAGGTTCCTACTTTTCCTTTTGGATGCCATTATGTGAAAGTATCTAGTGTTTTTATCTCCTTTTAAGGCCCAATTTAATCTAGATTTTTGCAACCAAATCCATTTCAATCTTTTTCCACTCTACCAAACTACATTTCTGACTTCAATTCTTCTTCTAGCTTCAACTTCTGTAAGATCTCTCACTTCAGCAACTAAATCCCATGAATGTAACTCAGCTTCAGCTGCTTTAAGTTTGGAGACCACATCACCAAAAACCTCCAAATTCCAAATCTTCAGTGCCTATTTGAGTGATCTCTGTTTGGCCATAATTCTAAAGCCAGCCCAACCCTCTACTTGTGAACTAACCCAAACTTTTTTGACTTCTTGGATAAAGCTGGGATGTAACACCCAAGCATTTAAAAATTTGAAAGGCTTAGGGCACCAATCCCGCTCATCTTCCTTAAAAAATATTGGACAATGGTTAGACAAAGTGCTAGGAAGAACCCATAGCTTAAATCTAAAACATTCAAGCTACTCCAGATTTAATAGAAATCTATCAATTCTACTCCAGCAGACACCTAACTGTGAATTGCTCCAGGTGTATTTCCTTCCTAACATAGGTACATCCACCAATTCAAGTTTATTAGCAAAATCATTGAACTCATGCATCCCCTATCGCTTCTCACACACCCTTATCAAGCAATTTGTTTTTGTTGAACGTTTAAATTTTTATCAAAGAAAATTTCAGTTTAAAAAATTAAACATTCAATTTTTAATACTTAATTTTAAGTCTTTAATTTTTAATTTTCAATTTTATTAAACGCTGCCTAAATTGATAATAAAACTAAAAACTAAATTATGAAGGCCAAAAATAAAGTATTGAAAAATAGATGCTCTTTTAGTATAAAAAATTGTTTAGAATTTAATAAAAATATAAGTGATGAATTTTACCAAGTCATGTAAAAAAATTTTAAAATTATTGATTTTCCATAGACTTTATATTTGGGGGGCTGGTGGAGTGGGGGATAATGGACGCGATGTATGAGGATTGTGGTGGTGGTGATAATTGTGTGAGATATGACAGAGTTAGCAAAGGTGGTAATGGAGGTGATGACAATTGTATGATGGTGGTGCTTATAATGATAGTAGTGATGGTAGTAGTGATGATAACATCATGGTGGAAGTAGAGGTGTCATGAAGGTGATGGTGGTGGTAGTGTTGTGATAGTGGTGGTGTTGTGAAAGTGGAGATACCAATGACAATGACAATTGTGTGGCAATGGTGGTGGTGTACAATAGTGGTGACAGTGGCACTAATGGTGATTGCATTGGTGATGATAAAATGGGATAGTTGTGCTAACTAGTGGTGATTGCATTGGTGATGATATGATAGGGTAGTTGTGCTAACTGATGTAGATGGTGGGCTATTGGTGGTAGTTGAGTGATGTGGTATGGTGGTGATGGTGGCAATAATATAGTGGTCTTACACTTCAATAGTGACATTATCATAACAGCTTAAAAATTTAACATTTGACAAATTAAGTAAAAAGTCAATGACTTAGATAATTTATATATATATATATATATATATATATATATTTAAGAAGTGCTTAAAATTTGAAGTGATACAAATTTTTATTTCAAAGGAAACTTAATTTATTCTTCTTAAATACATTTAATTTTAAATACTGAATTGAGTAAAATACCACCTAACTTATTTTTGTCCTTTTTTTGTTCAATTTTGTTTTGTTAGTGAACAAGATTTTTAATGCTAGGAGTTCTAACCAACAACATACTAATTAAAACATAAGGTAAGATATGTATGTAGATTCCACCACTTGAGATAAGGTTCAATTAACACTGTATCTAGTTAGTATAATTATGTATCCCTAACATTATTATTTTTTCCTATTGATGAACTATAATATATAACATAAGTTACTACTAATCAATGATAAGGGGTTGGTAGATGGGGTAGTTATGCTGTTTTTTGCCCTTTGTTTTTGGTCTTTGTTTCTCTTGTTGGTTTCTCACCAAGAGCCAAGGCTTGTGCTAGCATTTGATAGGGTTCCCCTCTCAAATGCTCTTTGTACTTCCTTCCCCCTTTATTGATGTATTTTCATACTTTGTATACTATTTCCCATCAATAAAGTTTCTTTTTATGGATCAAAATAATAAAATATGACATGAAAATTTTTGCTATTTGGACATAAAAAGCAGATCCAAAACAATCCAATAACCACATCTGGATATCCCAGCATGATGATTTGTTATTGAATGGCATCTTATTTGGTTGAGTTTAGAATTTATACATTACATTTTGTTTTACGCGTGTCTATATTAAAATTTTATTTACATATTTTATTATTATTATTATTATTATTATTATTATTATTATTATTATTGTTATTATTATTATTATTATTATTTGTTTTTAGTTGGAAAAGGTGTTGTACAAGGTAGAGAGGAAGTTGTGGTTCAAGTATCAGAAGCTGGTAATGGGTGGTTGTATGAAAGCTTGATCATCAAGCTGCGTACCTTTTTATCCCTTTTAGCTTTTAAGGAGGAATGTCAGAAGAGAGGTTTCCAGGAGGTAAAAATTAGAGCAGATGAAGGTAAAGTTGTAATTCTAACGCTCAATTCAGTCATGGAGATGAAAAGGCAGAAGGAGGAACCGAAGGAATGGATATTTGAATGGTGTAGTTCAATGGAGGAGCAAAATACGGGACATAGTGTTACTCAAGAAAGGTGTGTGTGGATTAGTTGTTATGGTGTTCCATTTAATTTATGGAGTGTGGCTACATTTAGAAGTATAGGGGTTGTATGGGGAGAAGTAGTGCAATTACATGAGGACACCATTAACAATGTTTCTTTTGGTGGTGGGAAAGTTCGAGTCATAACAAAATCCATGAAGTTCATCAATAGGACTATACGATTGAGTTGCAATGGAGTAATATACCCACTAAGGATTTGTGAATGTCCTGAGAGTTCGGAGATGTCAGCTTGTAGTAAGAGCTTTTTTCTGTCGATAGGTTGAAGATGTTAAACGATCCTGATGGTAAGGAGAAGAAAGATAGATGTTCAGCTGTTAAGGGTGACCAGAGAGGTAGTACACAGTTTACAAGAGGGATTGAGATCAGAGATTATGATGTGGCCCAATGTAGTGCTGCCATACCATCTAGGGATGGAATAATCGAAGCTGTGCTGCATAGAGATGATATTAATGTTGAAGGTAGTGATAGTTGGGTGTTAGAAACATGTCTGGTTGGTATAAAAATGAATGTGGAAAAGCCAAACGGTAAGATGAGCTGTAGGGTGGAGGAGCATATGATGATGGAGATTCCAAGAAGAATGAATGAGGTTGGAGAGGTAGTTGGGGAAGTAGTTGGTGAAGAAGAAATTGTGACCCTTGGGTTTGTCAAAAGCATTAGTGGGTCTGAGGAAATTGGGCATAGTATCAATATTCAGGTAGTGTTAGAAGGGGCCAAGTTAAGAGGTGATAGAAGTAGGCCAGAGACAGAAGTTAGTATTTTGGGATTAGGCCAAGATAATAGTGTTGGGGCTTAGCCCAACTCAAATCCAATAAGGCTATTAGATGTTAGTGGAAGTGAGGATGTGCAGTCGACAGTTCACAAGTCAGAACAAGTGGGGAGAGATGCTAATCACCGAAGGAAATTGGGGGGATATGAAGGTACAAGAGGAAGGGGGAGGAGGAGAGTACAGAGAAAACAAACTTCACTCTTATCTGGGTTTCAAAGAGAAGCAGTATTCAGGGCAGCAGCTCCTGTTTTGTCTCAATCTTTATCAAATGAAAGTGAACTGAGTAGGAGAAGGAAGAATAGCATGGAGGAAGCAGGAGCAACTCTGCAGCTTGGTCATTGTTTGGGGATGAATTGTGAAGGCAAAGAGAATGAAGTAATTCAAAGAATTGTTTAGCTGGAGCTACAAGATGAAGAACGATTTGAAAAAGGAAAAGAGGGTGTCCTAGGTCAAACCTAATTGACAAAAAAGATTGGGGTCTATTTGGAGTATAAACTAGTGATCAATGAAGGTAATGACTTGAAATGTTAGAGCGTTGGGAAGAGTAGATAAATGACGTAGAGTCAGACAGGTTTTGCAGGAAAGGAAGGTGGATGTTCTGCTTCTTCAAGAAACCAAAAAAAGAAGTATGGATGAGATGTTCATTAGATCAATTTGGCCATGAAAGAGGATGGAGTTCTATGGCTGTTGATTCTAAAGGTAGTGCTAGAGAAATATTGAGTGTCTGGAATCCAGAGGTGTTTAAGCTACTGGAATGTTGCAGTCAAAGAAATTTCCTACTCATTTTAGGTATAGCTGTTGGTTTATTTGAATGTGTTTTTCTAAATGTATATGGTCCTAATGATCTATCCAAAAGAGCACGGTTGTGGGAATCTATTGTTAATATTAGGACAAGTTTCCAAAAGCCTTGGTATATGGGAGGGGACTACAATGAAATTAGAAATATTGAGGATAGAAAATGATGTATTAGAAGAGACAGAGGAATGATAGAGTTTAATAATTTCATTAACCAACTGGAGTTGGTGGACGTTCCAATGTTAGGCAGAAGATTTACTTGGTGTAATTCTTTGGATGGGAAACGGTGGAGTAAGATTGATAGGTTCTTGCTGGGCACAATATGGTTGGAGAAGTTTAGGCTATAGATTTGGGGTTTACCAAAGTTGGTGTCTGATCATTGTCCACTTTTGTTGATGGAAGATGAGAGAAATTGGGGGCCAAGACCATTCAGGTTCCTTAATACATGGACATTGCACCCAAATTTTATGTCAATTGCTAAACAAGCTTGGTCTGAGTACCAGGTACAAGGCTAGGCTGGATATAGAGTGCAAAGAAAGTTAGGAAGCTTGAAAATTGAACTGAAAAAATGGAACATAGAAGTATTTAGAGTGGTTGAGGAGCAACTAAAAACAGTAGCGGAGGATTTGCATTCATATGACTTATTAGCAGAATCTAGGGAGCTGGCATCCAGTGAAGTTGAATCGAGAAGGGAGGCAAAACATCTAGTCTGGAAGCTGAGAAAAAGAAAGGATTGGATATGGTTTCAAAAGTCTAGATTGAATTGGGCACAACATGGGGATAGAAACACGAGGTATTTTCATATTATTGCAAGCAAGAGGCAAAGAAGAAATATGGTGGACTCAGTGGTAGTTAATGGGGTCAGCATTGAAGATCTTGAGCTTGTGAGACTTGAAGTGGTAAGACATTTTTCAAAGGTATTTGCAGAAGAGTGGCCTACTAGGCCAAAGATGTCTGGAAGTTTTGTACCAATTGGTAATGCAAAGAGTGTGGAGGCACTTGAACCTGAATTTACAATGGAAGAAGTCTGGGAAGCAGTGAAAGAGTGTGATGGGAATAAAGCGCCAGGGCCGGATGGGTTCAATATGCTATGCATTCAGAAATGTTGGAAGTTTATGAAGAGTATTTTTTTGACTTTATGAAGGAGTTTTATCATCATGGTAAACTGGTTAGAGGACTTAATAGCTCCTTTATCACCATTGTCCCCAAAAAAAAGTGTCCTAGTGGATTGACAGATTATAGACCTATTAGTTTGGTGGGAGTTGTATATAAAATCTTAGGTAAGGTGCTCTCAAGAAAATTGAAGAAGGTGTTAGTAGATATTATTAGTGAAGTTCAGACAACTTTCTTGGGTGGAACAAATATTTTTGATGGAGTAATGATAGCTAATGAAGTTGTGGATTAGTGGAAGAAGTCAAAAGGGAAGACAGTTATATTGAAGCTTGACTTCGAAAAAGCATATACCTCAGTTAATTGAGAGTTTTTGTTTTCTTTGATGACAAATTTTGGGTTTAGAGAAAGATGGATTAAATGGATGAAAACTTGTGTTACCACAATAAGAGTTTCTATGTTAGTTAATGGATCACCTACTGATGAATTTTGTCTACAAAAGGGGTTGAGGCAGGGTGATCCTTTGTCACCATTCCTATTCAATATTGTAGCAGAAGGATTGAATCTGCTGCTAGAAAGGGCTAAAAGTTTGGGTGTCTTTAAAGGAGCTACTGTTGGGTCTGCAGGGTTGAAACTATCTCACCTTCAATTTGTAGATGATACTATACTGTTTTGTGTAGCAAAATAGGGGGAGATTGTTATTGTTAAAAGAATTCTTAGATGCTTTGAGGTAATGTCAGGTTTGAAGAGAAATTTCCATAAAAGTGTAGTGTGTGGTGTAGGAATAAGTGACGATCAGGTTCATGAATTTGCTTCTTTCTTGCATTGTTTATGTCAGAAATTACCTCTAAAGTATTCAGGTCTGCCACTTGGTGCAAATCCTAGGAGGAAACAGACTTGGCAACCTATGTTGGATAAGGCCAAGTCCAGATTAGCTCTTTGGAAGAGGAAGTTTTTGTCATTTGTTGGTAGGCTAACCTTGGGTAAATCAGTTATGGATAGTTTACCTGGGTATTACATTTCAATCGTTAAATTACCTAATGGTATAGCCAAGGAAATTGATAAGTTGAAGGCTACTTTCTTATGGGGCAGTTCTAAGTTCAAAAGAAAGGTTCATATGGTAAAATAGAAGGATGTCACACTGAGTAAAGATCAGGGAGGGCTAGGTATAAGGAAGGCTAAGGACATAAATGATTGTATGTTGCTAAAGTGGTGGTGGAGATATGGGGTGGAGGATAAGTCAGTATGGAAAAGGGTTGTGGTTAGCAAGTATGTGACTGATGGGGACAGGTGGATACCAATACAGAATGGGAAA
Source organism: Camellia sinensis (assembly GCF_055761805.1). Classification (NCBI taxonomy): domain Eukaryota; kingdom Viridiplantae; phylum Streptophyta; class Magnoliopsida; order Ericales; family Theaceae; genus Camellia; species Camellia sinensis. The sequence goes on along the minus strand of NC_138969.1, from coordinate 113,134,410 downwards.
GGCATGGAGTATGTTCTGTGGAATGATATTCTGAGAGTGGCAGACATTAATCCTAAGTTGTATCAATTTTTTGTGTCAAAGCTGAAGATTGTGGTTGGGGATGTGTGTCGGATAAAGTTTTGGCATGATAGGTGGTGTATGGATTTGCAGTTAAAAGAGGAGTTCCCTAGGTTGTTCAGACTCTCTATGGAAAAAGATGAAAAGCTGAGTTATTTTATGCTGAGGAGGGACATAGATGGTCACTGGAGAGTACAGTTTAGAAGATCTTTGTTTGCTTGGGAGGTAGAGGAGGTAAGGAAGCTGCAAGTGATGAAAAAGGATGTACCCAGGTTGAATGATAATCTGTGTGATGTTGTCAAGTGGATTGCATCCTCATCTGGTGTGTTCACAGTGGCATTTGTGTGACTTGGCTTCAGAAAAATTCTGGGCCTAGTTTACTGGTTCCTAAGATGCTATGGAATAATTTGGCACCACCTAAAGCACATTTCTTGAGTTGGTTGGCTTGGAGAGGAAGGGTTAAGTCATCAGTTGTTTTGCAAAGATTAGGGGTGCTAGGTAGTAGTGTGAATGCTGTATGCCCATTTTGTTCAGCTACAGAAGAGTCTATGGATCATCTTTTTGTGCAGTGTATTGAAATATGGAAGGTTTGGGAAAGGTTGTTGCAATGGTGGAATTTATGCTAGGTATCTCCTGCTATATTGGATGGTGTGGTTTCTTGGTGGGTGGGAACTAAGCAGAGGAAATTAGTAAAGAAAATCTGGGTGATGGTATCAGTGGCAATGTTGTGGTCAATGTGGAGGCTTAGGAATGAGGTTATATTCAAAGGTCATCTACCAGATATGAAGGAGCTTAGTGAGTTAGTAAAAGTGAGGGTTGGGTTGTGGGTTAGATCTTCTTTGCCTAATGTCCATTAGTCAGTGCATCAAATTGTAGAGAATCTAAGTCAGGTAAAGGAATGTATCTAAGATCTGCTAAAAGATTTGGCTGCTGTGGAGACAAGTCTGCTGCTGGTGTATGATCTGATGTGGTGTACTTCTGTGTGTAGACATTGGTATGCTTCTATGGAGACAAGTCTTTGTATCAGAAATGGAAGTTAAATGAATTGGCTCAAGTTTGGTGGCATGCAACAGATGATTGGCTATGGGGTCACTGATCTTTACTCTACTGCTAACAGATGCTCTACTTAGTAAGGCTTCTGGTTTTGATATGTTTTGCTGATTGGATTGAAGATTGGTTGTTGCTATTTGTTTGTTGCTGGTGTTGTATGATGCTCTTCTGAAGTCTGCATAGTAGTTGTGGAGTAGGGTCTGCTGTTGTGGTATAAGGCTTGTTGCTGTATGGTTTGATGTTAGTGGCCTGGTGCAAGGTCTGTATGCTGTTGTTCAGTGGATTGGTTTGGGCTGTTTAATTGGCTTAGTAAAGGGTTGTGTCTAAGGTATGCTCAAGATCTGGTAAGGTCTGCTCATAGAGTTGCCCATAGGTTTGCTGCTCTATGTTGTTGTAGTATGCTACTGGTTTTTCTTCTGAAGAGAGTGAGGTCTGCTCTGCCCAAAGATTTTTGTGCTGCTGGAGTATGCTGCAGGTCTATGCTACTGATGTATGTGACTGGTGTTTGCTGCTGGTGTTTGCTGAGGCGTATGTTGCTGGCTTTGTGCAGCTACTGCTGTATGCTCAACCTGTTTTCTTATGGTGTATAATGTCTTAATGGTCTGTGTAGCTTCTTCTGGTGTTGTTCTGTTTATTTGCTTTTCTTGTCTTGTTTGGTTCCTCTTGATTGGTTTCTCACCAATCTTTAAGTTAAGTGCTTGCAAATGATTGTGCTTCCTTAGTGGTGCCAACCTAGTTGGGATTGTTAAGGTTAACGTTGATGCTCTTTGCACTTCCCTCTTTGTTGATGTAAGTTTTTGCATGTATTGTTTTCTTCATCAATAAAGTTTCATTTTGTTGATCAAAAAAATAAAAAAAAAAAAAAAAAAAGTGGATCTTTGTCTATAACATATAAATGATATCTCTGTCAATAATAAAATAATTAAAATTTTATTATTAATTCTAAATGCATATAACTAGCCTTTCCTACAAAGAATTCTTGTGTCCGCCACTATGCAGGACATCCATTAATCCAAGCATTAGAGGCGATAATGAATTTCTATCTTAAAAACATAGTGTTTAAATACTAATCTCAGTCACAATTTATTCCAACTTTTGCCAAATTTCTTATGCAAGGACTTTCTTCTGTTGTTTTATTTTCATTTATTTGTATTAAATTGATTTTTTGCAAAAATATTTTCCAACAAAAATTTCATTCTTGTTGAAGTATGAAGCTGGGTGAAGGAAAAAAGAAAGAAAAGGATGATTATAGCTTTTCTTGGTCTTGTATGGACATGGATTCTTCGAAAAGGCAAACATTGTGTATTTTGTGGCCTTCTGTCTGCGTCTTTTTTATGCCACTCTCTCCTGACTTTAGTTCAGTGTGTTCTGGAATTACTAAGGTCAGTTAGATCATGGTTTGAAGGTCACAAAATGGGTGCTCTGTTGTGATAAGGTGGGCAAATTGCGTGCTCTGTTTCAAGATCTCCATCAATGTTTGGCTAACTTGTTTCTTAACTATATAGTGCATCTATGTACCAAAATCATTTTTGGTGTAACTTGAATTCACCAATTTTAAATCGACACCATCCCCCATTTTCAAGATAATTTTTCGAATTGTCGTTACTGTAAGATGGATAGAGGATTTTTTTTAGATGGCATTCCATTCAAATGTTATTCAACAAATTGAAATATAATAGAACCTATAATTGTTGAGTAACACTTCGATAAGAAAAGCATGATACATCAAAAAACGTTATTTTTGCAAACACAAATTGTAAAAACTTTGGGTGTATATCTGCTAGTTGTTGTTGATTGTTGATGCTACAGAGCTATTTTTGGCCTTGGGCGTGTATCTGTAGCTTATGGGATTATTTTACCATAGAGGTGATCTGTTGTTTCTATTGTTTTCGTTTGCTTTCTTGACTATTTTAATTGGACTCTCTCCAATCTTGGGCTAAGTGGTGCCATATGATTGAGCTACCTCTTTTGTTTTATTACCAAAAAAAAAAAAAAACTTTATTCATAGCATCCAACATACATACATATGGATAACATTAATAAAGCGGAGGTGAGCAAAAAGCATCATAACGAAACGCTTCATCCCAACTATGTTGGTACCAAGGGAAACACCCAATCATATACTAGCTCAAGCCAAAGGGGTGGCAAGAAGCAAACCCAAAAAACAGAAACCAAAAAAAAAAAAACTACAGAATTGTTGAGTTTACTATGATGCTCGATGCACTTCCCTACTTTATTAATCCAAGTTTCATCTCTTGTATTTTGTTTCTTCATCAATAAAGGTTCCTTTTTTGTTAATTAAAAAAAAATTTGTAACAACTTTGTCAAAAAATTGTGTAACATTTATCACAATTTTTGTTTTTAATATTTATCAAAAAAATATGTAACAAGATGTACATAACCGCTTTTATATATAATTGACCTAATGTGACAATTTATTCAAAACACTACAAATAAAAATCAAAATATAATAAAAAATATATATAGTCATATATTAAATACAAAGCTAGAGATAATTAATAATAAACACTAGCATTTTTTTTTTAAACGGCAAAGAAAGAACTTTATTGATGTAAAAATCGGTACAAGGTACAAAACAAGTTACACCAATAAACAAAGAGGGGGAGTGCAGAAGCATCATAATGAGCTAAATCATCCCAACGAGGTTGGCACCAAATAGCCCATCCTATCATTTGCAAGCACCCCCGAGTTGGCGAGGAACCAACGAAAGGGAAAGACGAAACACCTAACCAAGATTGCTAGACACCCAGCCAAAGTTGCCACAAGCTGCTACATACACCGATCAAAATAGAACAAAACACATCAGTAGATATAAACAGAATTGCAGCATGCATAGTCGAAACACCTAACCAAAATTGCTAGACACCCAGCCACAAGCACAATCAGATCAGATCACTAGAACAGAACAAAGCAGAACAATGGAAACAATCCAGATTAGATCACCAGAATAGAACAAAGCAGAACAACAGATTAGATCACCAGAACAAATCAAATACAGAACAAAGCTGGACAACAGAAACACAAAACAGCAGATGGGAACTGAGCAGCAGCAACGAGCATATTCAGATCAGAACGAAGCCAGATGAAGTCACCCTTTTGTGTGTTAGCCTCTGTGATCCTTAGTAATGCTAATTTGCAAATGTGACTCAGCAGCATACCATCAAATTGAAATAGATCAGCACCCTTACTTACCCTTCATTGATACAGTGCCTAACAGCTGAGATGTTGTACAGAAAATCATTGATCGAAAAGTGGAGCTTCGTAGACGTAGCTTTCAACCAAATGGAAATCCTGGTGACAATGAGCTCTTGTAGCTCCTGCAGATTTGGCGAAGATGCTTTAAAGAGACATTCATTCTTATGTTTCCAGATGGACCATAGAGTTACTAGAGGAATAGCATTCCATATTCGATGTTCAGACTTTCTGCAATCATAACCTGACCACCATAGCAGCAAGTTTGGGACAGAATTTGGGACAACCCAAGTAGTCCCCCCCCCCCCCCACTTCAACAGCCCAGTCCAAACTTTCCACACCCGAGGGCAAGAGATTAGAACATGTTCTGCTGTTTCCTACTGTGCTTGACAAAATATGCATAGGGTAGAGGCAGACCCATCTAAGATACCAATACGCTGAAAGAAGACAGAGGTTTTTAGCTTATATTTCCATGCGAGCCAGCTGAAAAATTGCACTTTGGGCGGGAGTTGCTTGTTCCACACCAGACGAATAGGATGATTACATGCTCCATGGGCAATGCTGGTATGATTATAAAAGACCGAGACAAGAGACTGCCCTGCAATAGCTTCTGACCAAACTGCCCTGTCTTGGGCTTCTAGATTAAGTATGGGAGTTGGATATAGGGTGGTAGTGAGTCTAAGTAGTTCACTTTTCTCCCAGTTAAAGAGGGGCCTCCTAAATGTGAAAATCTAATGCTTAGTAGGGCCAGAGACATCCACAAAGTCCTTGAGTAACCCACCCTTGTTGAGTGACAGCCTGTAGATCCAAGGAAACTTATCTTTTAGGCAAATATTTCCACACCAATTATCATTCCAAAACCTGATTCTACAACCATTACCCACCTTTAATTTTAGGTTATTGGTATAGTATTGAAAGAGGGACTCGTTCAGCACCACTGCTGATACAATACCATTCTAGATGTTTGATAACTTGATGCTTGAGCTAAGGTTTGGGAACCATCTCCCACCAAGGAATTTGTATTTGCTACAGATGATTTTCTTCCATAACGAGTCATTTTCAGATGGAAACCTCCACCACCACTTTAGGAGTAAGCACACATTTACATCCTTAACCCTTCTAATGCCCAACCCACCCTGCTTTATACTCTTGGTAACCTCTGACCATTTCACTAGGTGGATTTTTCGCCTTGAATCTAAGCCTCCCCATAAGAATGAGGGTTGAATTTTGTCTAGCTACTTAGCAACTCCTTCAGGCAGCCTATATAGAGACAAGAAGTATACATGTAAGCTTGATAGTACTGCTTTGACCAATATTAATCAGCTTGCGAAAGAGAGGAGTCTTCTTTTCCAACCAGCAAGTCTCAACTTAAACTTATCAATAACAGGTTGCCATGTTTTCTTTCTCCTTGGATTCGCTCCCAAAGGCAATCCTAAATACTTAAGTGGAAGGGTTTGGGTCTTACAATTCAGTAGGGATGCAAAAATAGCAAGTTCAAAGATTGAAATACCAACACCACAAACCACACTTTTGTGGTAATTGATTTTGAGGCCTGAAGCCACTTCAAAGCATCTGAGTATTCTTTTCAAAGCAAGGACTTCTGACAGCTCAGCTTCGCAAAATAGTAGTGAATCATCTGCAAATTGTAGGTGGGAGAGTCGCACTTGGTTGAAACCAATAGATACCCCTTTTAGCAAATTCAACGCCATAGCTCTTTGAAATAGTATGTTCAGCGCCTCAACAACCAAGTTGAATAGGAGTGGTGATAAGGGATCACCTTGCCGGAGACCTTTTTGGGGGCTAAACTCCTCAGTTGGAGAGCCATTGATAGGAACTGAAATTCTCGCAGTGGAGACACATTCCCGCATCCATGAGATCCATTTTTGTCCAAACCCAAAATTTGTAAGCATTGAGAATTGAAAATTCCAATTGATGGAATCAAACGCCTTTTCAAAGTCTAATTTAAAGAGCAACCCTGTGACGCCCCGATTCTACACTATTGGTTGCAGACAAGGGAGAGTCACTAATGAGTTCTATGGTCAATAGCCAAGTAAGATCCCAGGCCACCGGAGGAGTCAAAATAGCCTCCCTTCTAAGTCCAGCTTTCTTAGGCAGGGCACTGCCCTTTTGACAGATCTTAAAAGGTATTGGCACAAGATCTCATAAGCAACGATAAGGTACATACATAGGATATGATACATAATAACCACAATATACTTGATTAAAAAGATTGTTCCATTACATTACATCTCAAAAAGAAAGTTTTAAACTTCATATGAGTCTTACAAAATAACAAAAAGGAAATTTCTAGTATTCCTAAGATAGCCAAAAGTCTTCAAAGGTTTTCGGCTCGTCGTCTTCCGCTGAGTTCCACTTCGTCACCTGGCATGATACGCCGTGAGCTTTGATTGCCCAGTAAACACACACACACCCCACCTCTTTTTCCCAGTCCAATACACAATCACATTTATAGCACCAAGTAGTAAAGCATGATACTCCAATAAACAAATAAATACATTAAGAGTTGAGTCAGATGTTAGTAACTAGAAATCCCCCAAAGAGATTCCGTCCTCCCGACCACAAGAATCGGACGCGGATTATTCCGTATGCCCTCTCTTTTGCTGCTTTGTTGCAGACCTAACCTCGGATGCCTACCAACGGTTATATACCGCGTAGCGCCAACCGCAGGGCCTCAAAAGAGACGGTAAAAATAGGGCCTTGCCCGAATCCCTCCTTACACCAAACCACCTAGGGTCCGAATACAACCGCTCCGTTCAAGGCTCCTGAAAACCACTTGCGCAAGTTTTAACCTCAAATAGGGAACGCATCCCAACAAACCATATAACACATTTTCTAATCTTTTCATTACTCAAGTGTTCGAAAACCCAATACCCACCCAATTAGGTTTCCCGTTGAATTAAGTGTTTTAAGTCAAGGTTAGTCCAACTAAACAATAAAATAAAATTCACATAAGCATGCCTCCTCAAGAAGATAAATAATATAACATACCCATACAGCATTATGCCAAGATATGATAATAGGCCATTAAACATTTTCATGAATACAAGGGTATAAAACATCCAAACATAACAAATTTCCAGATTTAACATCACATGAAGGTTAATATGGAAGGACTACTTAGGTTCATCCACCGGACTCGGTTTTCCTATGGTTCGTAGAGAATTTGATCTAGTTCCTAGAACATTTTTCGGAAATGGGATTGCTTTTCCCGATTTTAAGTTATTTAGGAAATAGTCCAGCACTGTTCCAGAATCTGTCCAGAATCTGCCCAGATCTGTCGACTGTTACGAAAACTTGATTTTCTTGCAAACCACTCAATGTTTTTCGATGAAACCAATTTTAGTTGAAAGCTAACTTCTTAAGGACGGTTTTTACATAAAATAGAGGTTCATAATATTTTTGTACATTTTTCTCGAATTTTTGAAAGTTGACTGAAAAAAAACAGGTTTTAAGGTGGAATGCCAAAACAAGAAAATTTATAAAAAGGGGGTTCCACCATGGAAAAGTTTCATTTCTTTTGTGAGGAAAACATGCTAACTATCCCATGTTTAACTCAGAAAATTTGTTTGAAAGAGTACCCTTGAAAAGTTGAGAGATTCGTACAAAAAGAAGATGGTTTGTGCCAAAATGGGGAAAATACAAGAGAGATGGACTCCATACTCAAATCTTAGTATTTTAACATAAAAACTTGATAATAACAGATCTGGAAAACATTATTTAGGATCTTCAAAAACATGCATTAGAAAAGGAAATGAAGAGAAGGTTGTGTTTGTGGCTTACCTTCCAACTTTGCACAAGAAACTCTTTTCTTCCTCCCTCTTCTTCCCTAGACTTCTCTTCCTTGCTCTCCCCCCTCTTTCTAACCAAAATGTGTGTGTGAGTGAGTGTGTTGTGTGTATGTTTGCAAGCTAGGGAGGGTGTGGTATATAGGCAATTTTTGATGTAAAATGTCCTAAAAGTCCATTAGTTGGAAATGGATGGAAAGGTTAGGATTTGTTCGGATTCTAAGGAAATGGAAGGGATTTGGGAGGCTGGGTCAATGATTTAGGCAACACTAGTTAGAAAGGAACTAGTTTTGGAAATAACAACCTAGGTCTAGGGTACTAGGTTTGGGTTTCCTAGAATATCATGATGATATATATTGAAAATTGGCTCCTCTCTTCTCCCTAGGATGATGGGGTTATTTTTTATTAATTTTAGGTACAAGGGCACATCCCTCAAGGTGTATACATATATATATATATATTGCAAGATTGATAGTATACCAAGGTACAAGGTACAAGTACTAGTTTGGGGTAAATTTAGAATTTAAATAAAGAAGTGAGAGCTTGGAATTAAACTGATGTATTGGAACCTTACTTATGTAGAATTAAATTAGGTTAGGGAACCTAATCCGGCTAGTGTAATTCCTATTCCGATAAAAATTAAAAATGCTATCTGGCAAGATTCGAAATAGTTTAAGAGCTGAGGGGCTTTAAGGAAATAATGCAAATGTAAGGGTTTTTTTTTATTTTTTTATTTTTTTTAAAGAAAATACATTTTTCCGGGCTTCACATTAAATGTAATGAAATGAGGAGGATTAGAACCTTAATGATGTATTTAATTATGATCTAGTTAGGTCTAGGACTAATGTAAATATCTTCTAGTTAGATGTACACACATATATATAGCAAATCTTTATAGGTACCAAAGTCATTATTGCTCCAAGATTTCAAGAGATTTTAAAGTACAATGATTATAGTCTAGTGGGTATGATGGCTAGCCATGTGATGGTTAATTGATGGACAAGTTATATATATATATATATATATTTTGTACAAATCTTGGAAATTGTAAAATATATTATTAAAAAAGATTTTCGGGTAAAAGTGTATATATATAAATATATAATAGTACTTGTTTGGGGTCAATTTGTGATTTAATAAAAATGCGCGGGCTTGGGTTCAATTAAAGTATCTATTTCAAGTGTAAAATAATTCAGTTTGTATTATCTTGCTTTGAATTTAAAGGTAAATAACCGAACGATGACTATAAAAATTGAAAGTTGAGGTTTAGAGCGATTAATCTAAAATTTGAGAGTTAAGTAATTAATATTAGAGTGTTAGAAGTGATTTCTAAGCTTCCAGGATCGATTACGGTTTGTATGGATTCGCCCGTGATGCGTTTTCAGTCCTAGGGCTTAATTTGTGATTAATCGACGAACTAAGGGCTTTATTATAATAATTCAAAATTCAGGGACCTAACAAGGTTTACAAAAAAAGTCAGGGGCCTCACAAACCCTGCTTTCTTGGATTTATTGCAGCAATCCACAACTTCATTTGCGATCAAGACTCCATCAAGAATGCTTCTACCCTCCAGAAAAGCTAATTGTGAGTCCCCGATTACCATAGGCATGACTTGTTGAAGCCTAGTTGTGAGTACTTTTGAGAGAGTTTTGTAAACAGAGCCAATCAAACAGATGGGTCCGTATTCATTTAATGACACAGCTTTCTCCTTTTTTGGGATGAGAGTAATAAAAGAACTGCTTAAACCCGGAGCCAGTTTTCCATTAGCATAGAAGTCTTTCATAAAGTTAAGAATATCATCTTTGAGTAGCTTCCAAAATTTCAGAAAGAACAACAAGTTGAAACCATCTGGACCTGGGGCTTTGTTCCCATTGCAGTCTTTGATTGCTGCCCAAATTTCTTCTTCAGAAAATTCAGCTTCTAACAAGTGAAAAGAAGTACTGGATCTAACACTCTTGAAGTCCCTAGTTAAGATAGGTCTGATCTTCCAATCATCTGTGAATAGATTTGAGAAATGATTCTATACCGCATGCTTGACAATATTTGGCTCCTCAAAAGGCGCATCCCCTACTGTAATGGAATTGATGGTGTTTCTAGCTTGCCTGCTACTTGCCATTGCATGGAAAATTTAGTGTTCCTGTCGCCTTTTAGTGTCCAGTCCATCCTCGACTTTTGGAGCCACTCCCATTCCAGCTTCCTGCTTAGTGACCACTTTTCATTTCTTCTCTCTCTTAGTAGTTTCAACTCTACCTCTACCAAGGGTCTTGTTTCGACTATTAGATCAAGTTCATGAAGGACAAATTCTGTATCTTTTAGCTTGTTCGCAACATTGCCATAATCTTCTTTACTCCACTTTTTTAATGCCATTTTCAGAACCTGCAGTTTCTTTTTCAGGAGGAGTCCATCAGACCCCTACAACTGTGTTTCCCTCCATGTGGTCTCCACTATAGAAGCTAGGTTTGGGTGTAAGAGCCAAGCATTTAGAAACTTGCATGGTTTGGGCCCTCAATCCCTTTCATCCTCCATAAGTACAAGTGGGCAGTGGTCAGAGACAGTTCTGGGAAGGCCACAGAGTTTGAGCTTGAACCTCATCAACCATTCAGGGCTAATAAGAAACCTGTCAATTCTACTCCATTTATTCCCATCCAGTGCATTGCACCAAGTGAATTTTCTACCTATCATTGGTATATCCACCACCTCACAATTATCTATGAATTGATTGAATTCCTTTATGCCCCTGTCCCTGCATGAGACCCCTATCCTTTTCCCTACTGTTCTGATCTCATTAAAGTCCCCCCCAAGGCACCATGGTTTTGAGAAAGAATGCTTTAGGTTTAGTAGGGTCACCCATAATTCCTTCCTCCTTACTACATCATTTGAAGCATAGGTGTTGATAATTACATAATCAAGAGAGTTTTGAATTTTACCTGACAGAAGGATAAAGTTTATGCTGCAACAATAGTCTGAATGGTGGAAAAAATCCGGGTCCCAGATGTAAATGAAACCACCTGCTAGGCCTTCAGCATCCACAACCATAAATTCAAACTTGTCTCTAGGCCAAATACTCTTCACCCATAAAATATTAGTGCTTGATTGTTTTGTTTCTTGAAGTAAGGCCATATCTATTGCTTTATCAAGAAGAAGCTTCCTTATTTTCCTTCTCTTTGCAAGCTTCCCAATTCCTCTGGTATTCCAGCTCAACAACTTCATTGGAAACAAGTTAACTCTCAGATTCCTCCAGTAGGTGTTAGCTATTCCACCATGCCAGTCCCTCTACCAAATCTTTCTTTATCCTGCTCCTCCATATGTGTGAGTTTCTGTATGACCTCAGCTTCTTGACCCTTAAAATTAAAGCCTAAACTTTTCCCTACCTGCAGTGTTGCATGTGCTTCTTGGAGGATATCCCTTGCAGAGATTGAGTTGGAGCAAATAGGTTCAGCTGAAAATCTTGATTTAGCTCCTTTGATGATGCCTTTACTAGTGCTTGCACCTTTATGCCCCATTCTCCTAGTAAACCCAGAGAATCTTCCTGCAAGGAATTGATGTTTAATCTTATCGCATCTGCTACCTTTTCTTTTCTATTTCTTTGGTCGGTTACTGATGGGGCCTGGAAGGGATGGGCTGGTTGTGGTATTGGTCTTTGACTGGGGTGCCTCCTCTGCTGTTGGCGAGATATAACTTAATGGCCTCATGGGCTGTAGATTCACTTAGGCTAACTTTGTGGGCTACAGGCCACTGTTGTCGTTGCCCAAGTTTACCTCGAGGCAAATACCAGGCCTTTCCATAGATGTGTCTGTAGACACGCCCATGGGCCTCATGCTACAGTTTGGACTCGTTTGTCACGGTTGTTAATCTGATCTCGCAAAGTGCAATGCAAGACTGATAAATCACCAAAGAGTCCAAATCCGACATATTGTTTTGGAAAACTGATTTTTAAAAAGAAGTGCCAAACATGGAATGCTTTGCCAGATACAGAGTCGCCACCTAAATTTTTTTTATGGGGGAATTTAGGAAAACCTGACTCGTTTGCCTAAGGCCACGTGTCCGTCATCACCAAAGTTGCCTCGGCTCGGGAACTTGGGTACAATTGGGGAAGGTCAGCTATGAGCACCCCCGCTCGGCCGATCAACGATCGGCCTCTTCTAACCAAGATATCAAATTTTGAAAATGTTATGTGTTCTTAATCCGATTAATTAGCTAATCTTACTATGTGATGCGCACAACACAAAAGTATAGACTAGATCGCCTAATTTGGAACAAAGCATCGCATATCCATTGTTTGGAAATGATTTGAGGTTTGTTACTCGCAAGTAGGCTAAATTACGGATTTCGATGAATTATTTCAATTCAAACAATCCAACTTTCACCCACAGGCATTCAGGCAGTAAATCAACTAAGCGGTTAGCCTCATGGCAAGCATGCTTTCATGTTAATATTCACACTCATGCGAGATGCTAAAGCATAAACACTCACCCAGTACTCCAAGCCAAATCAAGGAACATGTTAGTAATCAAATGTATGATCCAAGTCCATGTTAAGATGGCTAACGCATCGCAGGCAAAATGCAGCTAGAATAGGCTCGGCTAATCTATAGATGGCATGTGAAATGAAACCGATAACATGTATTCAAGTTAGATTTGAAATACTATGCAGTTAGTATGATGCGCCGAGCTTGGTGCATGCAATACTGATGAATGAATGCACACATGCATGGCATAAGGATGCTAATTAAAATATGCCCCAATATTAACCATCAAAGCAGGTAAGTAAAAGGGAGAAAGAAGTGGGGGTTGGAAGACATGCATCACACACAGGCACGCTTATTACACAATTCGCCCTCTCTCTGAGGGACCAAAAGAATAATACAAATTTAACTAACTAACAAGCTAATTAAATAGTTACAGACCACTTAACTAGTTAAGCAAATTAACTAAGCTAATAAAGCGGTAAAACAGTCTTGGGAAGAGGGTCCAATGCATGCGTGCTTGGCTTCGCTCGGAAATCCACCACCATGCACAAGCTGCCTTTGTTTACCCTGCTCTGCTCCTCTAAAAATTCTGTAAGTCTCAATGATACTCCGGAATCACTTCCTAATCACTGTGGAAGGTCACCGACCAAGAGGAAACACCACCGACCAGGGGAAACTGGTCATCGACCATTGGTATGGCTCTCGGCCAAATATGTTTAGTCGGCCGGCACTCAATGTGGTCGGTCAACCATATCTTCCTGCAGAATCTTGTTTTGACAGTAGCAAAGGGCAAACTAGGCATGGCAATGCATCTTAAAGCAAATGTTTGCAACACCACCCTCCCTATCATGTTATGAACTCAAGGGAGTTTGGTCCTCGACTCTCGGACCACCAATCGCGCATTTCAATGCATAATGGTCCGAGGGGTCAAGTTGTGCATTTTGATGTCAAATGAAATGCACACAAACACCTAAGGGGCCCAACCTCTATCATGGTGATTCAAGAGGTAGGGCATGCATGCCAAATGCAAGCTAAGCATGCAATATGAACATGAGGGCAAACATGCACACGTGCAAGCATGTAACAACATATCAATGGCAAAACAAGCAACAACATGCGAGGCAACTAAAAGAGAGAATGCATGCCAAATGCATTACAACCTAAGCATGCAACAACATGCCATATAGCTCAAGCAATGCAACAAAATGCAATATAGCTAAGCATGCATCAATAATGCAAGCAATGAGCATGCAAAACACTATGCAACCAAAACATGCAAGCATGAAGCAATGTAACAACATTTGAACAACATGCAAACGGTGAGCTTAAACTAATATAGACAAGCCTCAGCCATGTCTAAATAAGTAGCCAAAATGCTATGGAAATGAAGGCAAATTTACATACAAACATGCATGCGAACATGGTCCAACACTTAAGCGCAAAGAGGGGACTTTTAAGCACACTTAAAAGGAGATGATCATGGACCAATGACAAGCATAGCAAGCTCTGAAATCATGTTAGAAAAGGTGCCAAACAATTAAACAAGGAAAGCATAGCATGCAACCAAGCCCAAGGCCTAAGGCTAACCTAAGGGATCAAACCATGGCTATGGAAGGCGGGTCCCAAAGGGTCGAGGGGACTCAAAACAGTCCCAATGTAGGTCGAGACGAGGCCCAAGACACACTTAGATGGCATCTAAATGGCCCACACATGGAAGCATACATAATGGTCCAAACATGGAGTACAAGACAACAACCTTTTAAAGCATCAAAGGAGTATCAAATGCAAGCATACCATATAGACTGAAATGACATGATAAGTGGTGCCAAACCACTGAAATGATGCAAGGAGAGCATGCTAGAGAGGCCATCACTCAAGGCCTACAAGGGAGATTGCATGGTAGCTATACAAAGCAAGTCATGAATGACCCAAATAACCGAATTCAGACCTCAAGCACACTAAAATATGCATAAAAGCTTCACAAAGCTAAGCCAAAATCATGCTAAAAACAAGGCTCAAAGCACAAAGCATGTTAAGGCAATTTCATGGCATTACAAGGCAAGTATGCAAAGCATGCATGGTGTGTCTAAACCAACTTGAAACAGAGATATAACATGGTAAAAAAATCACAAATACCGACTAAGACATGGCCAACATGAACTTAAAAAGGGGCTCACACATGAGGCTAAAATGACAAGTTTTGAAGGCAACAAAGAGAGGGGATGGCCCTCTCTTTCCTAGGACCTCAAAGCACCATCCTCACAACTGAAATCCAGAGTCTGGATTTCAGTTGTGAGGAGGCCAATACAAGGTGGTCCCAGAGCTCACCAAAAATAGCACAAAACGAGACCAAACAAGGCCTAAGAGGGGGTAAATAACCCCAAACACCAAAGAGACCTAAAACAACTGTTTTAAGCAAGTGAAATCAAAACTTTTATCAGTTATAGACTAAGCTCAAAAACAGATGCAAGATAGGCAAAAGGCTTATGCAAAAGTGGGGAATAAAGAGCAAGAATCTCACCTTTGTAGACCACCTTCAAGAACAAGGCTCCAACAGCCTTTCCATGCTTAAATTCACTCAAAAACTTCAAGAACAGCCCTTTGGCACCTCAGCAACCAAGGTAAGGTGTGATACTAGGTGTCCTAGTGCAAAACTAATACACCTTATACACACACAAGAGTGAAATAGAGGGAGATATAGAGATAGAGAGATACAAATCCTAAACCCTAATCTCAGACCCTCCGTGGAACTTTTTTTGGAACCCCTAGGAGGGAGGAGAATCCCTCCCTTTATAGAGATTCACTCTTGCAAAGCTTACAAAACAAGCTAAGCAAGAGGGAAATCCCTTCATACATGTATGGAGGGGGTGCATTGTGGATGCCAGTTATCACAACTGTCATAAAATATCTGCCAAAAGCAAATGAACAGTGATCGACCAGCCAAAAATGACAAATTGACCAAAACAATGATCGGCCGACCATAAAGAGTGCCGACCGACCATAACCAATGGCCGGTAGCAACAAAACAGGGCCGGTGGCCTCAAGCCGTGGCCGGTGAGGTGTGGGGATGGCCAACAAGCCATTTCCCACCCTCAGAAGCAAAAACAAAAGTGTTTGGTGCAAAACCAAACACAAAACAGGCAAGTCGAGAGGTCTTGAGGTAAGGTGCATGGCCGAGACCTCCGAGAACTCAAGACGAACACAAACATGGATAATCATCGAGTGTTCAAACGATGACGTCCAAGTCTTGAGGACGGTAAAAAATGCGGTGTCTACAGTTGTCCCTCTTTGACAGAACTCGAAAGCCATAACAATGACGGGAGTGAGTATCAAAGCCCAAAGACGACCCATTTTTTATGAGCCGAAGACTTAGACAAAGCGTACAAGCTACAGACAAAGGTATGCACCCGAAGGCAGGGGCAAAATGCAAGAACAATGCACAAAGTCGAGCATAACTTATGATTATGCAAAGAGAGCTGTAACGAAGCAAATACATACAATAAATGCAACAGTTTTAAGAAAGCCCAAAACCAAACTACATTACAATGCAGAAAGGATGTAAGAGAATTATGTAATTCTCGCCGCATTTGATACGGAGAATACAGTACCTGTGCTGTTCGTCTGGTCGTTCCAGCTTCAAATGAACCGTACATACAATATCGTGCCTGAAAAAGAAAGAGAACTTAACAGGTATAATATCGTTAGATGCATGCATAGCAATGCAAGTGAAAAGTGCGCGCCAACGTGAGTGAGAGGGTGCATGACAATGCAGGTGGAGGGGGTGCATAACAACGCAACCCGAGTGTGCGCATAGCAATGCGATTTGAAACAAGCATAACAATGCTATGAAGGCACAATCACATATAAGTAAAGTACACGTGTCAACGTGTACAATGTGTGGAGGTGAGGAAGAGCATGCACATGTAAGTAAAGTATGCGCGACAACGCATGCAATGGGTATAGCAGGAATGTAATGAACACATGTAAGTAAAGCACATGCGACAACATGTACAATGTGTGAAAATAAAGGAACTTGATCACATATAAGTAAATCATAACGCGACAACGCATGCAATGTGTATAGAAACTTGAACACATATAAGTAAAGCACGATGCAATAACGCATGCAATGTGTATAGGAACTTGAACACATATAAGTAAAGCACGACGCGACAACGCATGCAATGTGTATAGGAACTTGAACACATATAAGTAAAGCATAACGCGACAACGCATGCAATGTGTATAGGAACTTGAACACATATAAGTAAAGCATGACGCAACATCACATGCAATGTGTATAGGAACTTGAACACATATAACTAAAGCATAACGCGACAACGCATGCAATGTGTATGGAAACTTGAACACATAAAAGTAAAGCACAACGCGACAACGCATGCAATGTGTATCGGAACTGGAACACATATAAGTAAAGCATAACGCGACAATGCATGCAATGTGTATAGGAACTTGAACACATATAAGTAAAGCATGACGCGACAACGCATGCAATGTGTATAGGAACTTGAACACATATAAGCAAAGCATAGCGCGACAACGCATGCAATGTGTATAGGAACTTGAACACAAATAAGCAAAGCATAGCGCGACAACGCATGCAATGTGTATAGGAACTTGAACACATATAAGTAAAGCATAATGCGACAACGCATGCAATGTGTATAGGAACTTGAACACATATATGTAAAGCATAACGCGACAACGCATGCAATGTGTCTATGGAAGGATGCAAGACAATGCAACCTAAGAATGTGAAACAACGCGGGTGGACGGGAGGATACAAGATAATGCAACCTAAGAATGCATGACAATGTGTAGACGTCCCCGAACGCCCCGAGAGGAACGACCTCCCGTTCTATTCATTTTGGGGTCACTACAGCTCAGGACTCTCCAAATTTGTCACGGTTCTAAGTTTGAACCAAAGAGTCCAAATCCGGCAAATCGTTTTGAGAAAAAACAGATTTCTGAAAGAAGTGCCAAACATGGACTGCTTTTCCAGATACAGAGTCGCCACCTAAATGTTTTTTAATGGGAAATTTAGGAAACCCTGACTCGTTTGCCTAAGGCCACGTGTCCGTCATCACCAAAGTTGCCTCGGCTCGGGAACTTGGGTACGATTGGGGAAGGTCACTTCGTGAGCACCCCCGCTCGCCTGATCAAAAGATCGGCCTCTACTAACCATGATATCTATTTTTGAAAACATTGTATGTTCTTATTCCGGTTATTAGCCTAGGTTACTATGTGATGCGCACAGCATATAAGTATAGACTGGGTCGCCCGAATTGGAACAAAACATTTTACGCTTGTTTATTTGAAAGATGGTTTGCTACTCGCAAGTAGGCTTAAAATGCAGATTTTGCCACCCTCGGGTAGGCTTAGAAAAGATAGTTTTGCCACTATCTAGTGGGCTTAAAACAAACAGTTGATGATTTATTCCAATCCAAGTAACCCAACCTTCACCCACAAGCATTCAGGCAGTTATATCAAATAAGCATTTAGCCTCATGGTAAGCATGCTATTTATGGCAGTCACTCACACGCATGCAAGGATGCTAAAGCATAGAACTTACTGAGTACTCCAAGACAAAATAGAAGCTACATTAGAAATCATGCATGATCCTAAGTATACAAAAATGCCTAATGCAACACATGCAAAATGCAACTATAGCAGGCTCGACTATTCTAAGATGGCATATGAAATGCTACAACTATCATGTATTCAATTTGGAATTGAAAGTACAATGCAGTTAGTATGATGCGCCGAGCCCGGTGCATGCAATACAGATGAATGATGCAAACGTGCTGTCATACTGTATGCTAATTTAAACATGCCCTAATCTGACCATCAAAAGCGGATAAATAAAAGGGAGAAAGACGTGGGGTTGGAAGACATACAACACACACACGCACACTTATTGCAGTTGTGCCCCCGCGCTTGGAGGGTCTGAACAAATAATACAGTCCCGAATGAAAGAATATTACAGTCCAAATATTACAGTCCGAATAATATACAAATTTCTAATTAATTAACAAATTAACTAAGAAAATAAATAAACTGGCATGCAAGCCAGGGACTGCCTTGCTTCTGATGGATGATGCATGTCCGGGTTGTCTTGCGCGGAAATCCACCGGGATGCCCCAATTAGCCTCTGTTTAGCAGTTATTCTTGGAAAGCGTGCCAAGCTCCGAAAAGTTGCTGATTCTTCATTTTGCTGCAACAGAGAGCAGGAAAGGGGCATAGCAATGTATTTTCACAGATATATGCATGCCTCGATCCTCGTGCCACCAATCACGCATATCGATGCATGATGGCAGAGGGATCGAAATGCACAATTTAATATAGAATGAATGTACATGAAAACACAACAAAACCTAACTCCATCATGGATGATCCGGAGTGTCGGTGACTGGGGAATTGAGACGCGTTCCATCACTCGGAGTACGAAATGCACCTCGTTTCCCGTGCCCGGGCTAACTCCTATTCTGAACACGATGCAATATGCATGACATGCATGAAATGCAACAAAGATACAATCCTAGTATGCACTATGCTGTGAAAAATGAGATGCCTCGAAATGCGTGCACACGGGCACGCAAACCGAGAAAATGACATACATAATGCAAATGATATGAAATGCGATATGGGCTTACACTAACATGAGAGAGCCTCAGCCACACTCACATAAGAGGCCGATGGATGAAAATGAAGTGCCTCGAAATGCGTGCACACGGGCACGCAAACCGAGGCAATGGCATACGCAATGCAATATGGCAAAAATGGCATAGAGAATGCAACATGGACTTATACTAACATGAGAGAGCCTCAGCCGCACTCACATAAGAGGCCGATGGATGAAAATGAAGTGCCTCGAAATGCGTGCACATGGGCACGCAAACCGAGGCGATGGCATACGCAATGCAAATGCATGGGATGGCATATAGAATGCAACATGGACTTATACTAACATGAGAGAGCCTCAGCCGCACTCACATAAAAGGCCGATGGATGAAAATGAAGTGCCTCGAAATGCGTGCACACGGGCACGCAAACCGAGGCGATGGCATATGCAATGCAAATAACATGGAAATTGATATGCAAACATGATAATGGATTTTCAGCAATGAAAAGTGGGGGAAAACAGCCCCGAAACGAGGCGAAAGTACACCCTATGCACGGAATGGTCCCGAAACATGAATTTTGGCACCCGAAATGGCCTATAGCTATACCAAACATGCACAATTGGCACTTGCAATGAATAGACAGAAGCAAGGCAGCCCCTAAATATGCACTTTTCCAGTTAATAGCATGGCCAAACAGCAAACCAAGACAGGGCAAAACTAGCATGCAAGAAATGGCCCTAAACATGAGATTAAGAAGCAACTCACATCTGCTGTCCTCAAACAGGTTAGGGCCCTTCAACAAAGTTGAAGAGAGGCCCAAAATATGATGTTTTCAAGAACTGTAAAAACCCCAAAAACAAACACAGTTATGGCTGCACTCCTATGCAAGAAAAAGGGCCAAAAGGTGGCCAAAGAGGCAAGTGGTATATGCAAAGCCCAAACTGAAAAATTCCCTTCTACAACATTGAAGAGGGACCAAAAATATGCACATTTATAGAACTGTAAAAAATCCAAAACAATATACAAACATGCTAGAAATGCAATGCAAAAATGAGGTTCAAAAGAGGCTATAACACAAAGTACGCAAAATATTCATCAAACAGCCAAAGACCCTGAATGAAACATGTTAAGAAGGTCAAAATAAGACTATTTCTAGGCCTGTAAAAAGACCAAAAACAGAAGCATGGTAGGCTTCCAAAGCATGCAAGAATGGGGATCGAAAGAGGGATATAACATGAAGTGTATAAAATATACCTCAAACAGTGATGAGCCCTTCTTCAATGTTGAAGAGGGGCTCAAAAAAGGTCTATTTTTAGTTCTGTAAAATGCCCAAAAATGGAAGCATAATGGGTTGCCAAAGCATGCAAGAAAATTGACATACAAGGGGATATTGAAGGAAGTGCAGTATGGGGGTCTCAAACAGGGTTGAACCCTTAATGAAACAAGAAAACGAGCTTAAAATAAGGCCACTTTCAGTTTTGGTCGGAGCTCAAATCAGCAAGCATGTATGGCTTAGAGATGGTGCAAAAATGAGCTACAAAAGAGGGCAATTGGACTTACCTTTGAAGACCAACACTCTTGTTGCTTCTTGGACCAGATTTGGTGACTCTAAGCTGCTGGAATCCCCTCTTTTGCTGCTGGAATGGAGTGGTGATGGTAGAGCTTGAAGATGATGAAGAAATGGAGCCCAAAACTTGAAGGAAATGGGGTGCTATGCATGTATCTCCTCCAAGCAACTCTTGTAACCCTTTTTCTTGAGTTGGGAGGCCAGCAATATCCAAGAGAGAGGGAGAGAAGAGTCTAGGCAAAGTGGTGCCAAAATCAAGCCTCTTGTTCCCCCACAAAATATCCCCCGGATATAGATATTTTCTTGGGGAAACAGCTGTACAGCTGTAAAGTGAAAGGAGAGAGGAACATGGCCGGCCACCTATTTTTGCTGCAGGTGGCCGGCCGGCAACCACCCCTAGCCGGCCGGCTAGGGGTCAAAAAGGTCAAGAATAATTAGTGGCCGGCCACCACAAAAAGGTGGCCTCCCAGGTCTCCTCTTCACAACCCTGTGGTTCGAATTTGGAAACTCTAAAACAGGAGAGAGAACAAGACATTTTGAGGAGGGGTTCAAAAGGTTCAAATGGAATTAATGGCCGGCCACCAACTTTTAGGGTCCTCCCATGTGTGTACATCACAAATATGTGGTTCAAAGTTCAAGAAAGTGGCCCAAGGGTGTTCAACATTGGCCCGGAAGGAGCGGTTCAAAAGGGTCAAGAAACATTAGTGGCCGGCCATGAACTTTTAGGGTCCTCCCATGTGTGTACAACACAAATATGTGGTTTGGGTTTGAAGAAAATGGCTCCAAGGTGTTCAACATTGGCTCAGAAGTGTGAAAAACGGGCATCGGAGGGCGTCGGAGAAGTAAAAACTGGTTGTTGAGACAAATGCTGGCCTCCCATCCTTCTACGGTCTTCCCAGTGATAAAACAGAGATTCCTGCCAAAAATGAACAAAAACCGATGCAAAACAAATGCTCGGGGGCCAAAACACGCAGTTCGGGGTCCCGAAAATGGGCTGCTAAGCACCGAAAGTGGCGTTCGGCCACGAAGTGGGTTTCTCAGGCCCCAGTGTCCCTTGAAAGGGAGAAAATAAGATGTATGCCAAAATTTAGAGCAAATGGGAAAAATGGCCTACGGCCACAAAATGTAGCCCGCGGCCACTGAGAGATGGTCTACAGGACCTCTCCCTCTCCTCAGGAAAAGAAACAGAGAAAACCGAGTCTGGTTCGCAAACCGAGGCAAGGCACAGAAGAGGGTTCGGAAGTCCGGAGGCAGGGCTCGCAGCCAAGACTCTGAAACTTCTGAACGAGCACGTTATGCAATATCACCAAGTGCTCAACTGGCGACGTCTGAGTCTTAAGGTCGGTCAAAAATGGGGTGTCTACAGTTGCCACTCTTTGCCAGAACTCGGAAGTCACAAGTGGCGGGAGTGAATGTCAAAGCCTAGAGACGACCCATTTTTGACAAGGCTGAAGACTTAGACAAACATACAAGATAAACAGAGATGTGCCCGCAGGCATGCCCGCAGGCAGGGGCTAAATGCAAATGATATGCAAGAAGATTTTGAAGATTGGACTTATACGCTACGCGAGGCCGGTTTTGAAAGTTGGACTTATACGCTACGTGAAGCCGGTTTTGAAAGTTGGACTTATACGCTACGCGAAGCCGGTTTTGAAAGTTGAGGATTCATGCAATGCACTGTAATGTAGTGGCTAAAATGCAATATAATGGCTAAGAGGTAAAGGTACCTTACAGGGGCAATTGGCAATGACTTACCTCATGCTGCCGGGGATCTTTCGCTTCTTCTTGGTTGAACTGCAGGTACCACTTTTCTTCCTGACTATGGTCGCAGCTTTCCCTATTCTCCGACAGGGTGACAGACTAGGTTGGTTCAGTATCCAGAATTGAGGTGCATACACGCTATCTCAACCTATGGGGCTTTCATACAGATTTCAAGCCGAGGACACGCCTCTGGGTATTTAAACCAGACTTTAGTCTCGGAAATCCCGAACCTTTGCGTTCTAGGCATAAGCCATTCGAACTCTAGTTTCCACCGTCTCAGTTGGTCTCCTAGGAACTCACCGCGAACACAGGCAGGTGGCTATACCAGACCACCGAAAGTCGTTCGGGCACGACAAACACCAAAGGAATTACACCTTTAGAGCATTTAAGGTCTCCTAGACCGGGGAGTGCACAAGACAGTGCGATGCAGAGTGAATGCACAGAACAGTGCCAAACAGATGCACAAAATAGTGCGATGCTAGAGGTGTACAAAACAGTACGAGCAAGGTGAATGCACAAAACAGTGCGATACAGATAAGGTGCGCAAGATAGCGCGATACAATGCACTAACAAGTACAGGTGAGATGCGCAAGATAGCGCGATGGAATGCATGCAAAATGCAAGTAAGGTGCACAAAACAGTGCAATGCGCAAGGAAGTGCGAGTGATTTGAAATGCACAAGACATTGCGAGTGATTCGAAATGCACAAGAAAGTGCGATTGAGGTGCGTAAAATAGCGCGAAATGTAAACTGCACAAAACAGTGCGATGCGCAGAATAGCGCGAATGATAAACTGCACAAAACAGTGCGATGCGCAAAATAGCGCGAATGGTAAACTGCACAAAACAGTGCGATGCGCATAATAGCGCGAGTGATTTTGAAATGCACAAGATAGTGCGATACGCTAAACAGCGCGATTGATTTAAAATGCACTAAACAGTGCGATACGCTAAACAGCGTGATTGATTTGAAATGCACTAAACAGTGCGATACGCTAAACAGCGCGATTGATTTGAAATGCACAAGATAGTGCGATACGCTAAACAGCGCGATTGAAATGCACTAAACAGTGCGATACGCTAAACAGCGCGATTGAAATGCACAAGACAGTGCGATACGCTAAACAGCGCGATTGATTTGAAATGCACAAGACAGTGCGAGTGAGATACAAAGTGTAAGTGCACAAAATAGTGCAAGTGAATGCATGTTCTATGCAAATGAGGTGCATTTTCTATGCAAGTATGGAAGAGTGCATTTTCTATGCAAAAGATACGAGCATTTTCTATGCAAGAAACAGGAGCATATTCTATGCAATATTAAAAGCAAATTTTATGCAGAATCGAAAGCAAGCATATTCTATGCATGAATCGTAACGATGCGCGGCACGCATGTCACAGAAGTGTATATGAAAGTGTACATTCTATGTAGTAGAGGAGCATCAAATATGTACTCTGGTGCCTCTGATTTACCTCTTAGAGGATTTTGCAACACACTCAGCTCAAAAAGGGCACACCCTGTTCATATTGGCGAGAGATAACATCTGCTACTGCTGCTTTAATTGCCGTTCTGGCTTGAAGCATGCTTAAGCTTGGAGTAGAGGCACGCTCATTCTTCAGGGCACTGGCAAGGCCTAAAGAGGTACATATGGAATGTAATCTCGGAATTTTCTGAAGGTGAAACACACTCAGATGCTCAAAATTTTCCCTATTTTCTTTTGCTTCGTAGTCCGGAACTTATATAGCTTCAGATAGGTCCTTGTTTTACCGCTTACACTTATCGGGGGTGGACCCTGCAGTTTTATGAAAGAATGAATCTTGTGTTGTACAAATGTGGAGAACGGCACAGCACTCTGAGCACAAAATGATTTTTTTTTTGAAATTGAGAAATGAGTTCTTAACCAGGTATTGAGCCTACGATTGAACACAGCAAAGCGACTCAACAAGGAAATAAAAGGCACACAACCTAGACACATCGAGTAACACTCGAAACGACTCAAAACAAGAATCGAGATAAAACAAAAAGACAAGACACTCAGACGTGCACAGGGAGCCTGTTTCGCCGGGTAGAGTTTCCCACCCTTTCTCATTTGTAGTTCTCACATCACTCGGCCCTCAAGCTCTGTTTTTCTGAAAAAGTCCTCTTCTCACTTTTCCTCTCATCGCACGTCTCTCTATTCTTCAATCTCTCATTTTCCATCCCTCCCCTGGGTGGTTGATGGATAAACAGCAAATTGTGGGCTCGTGCCCTTAGCATTCCGCTAGATTCTTCTTCTTGTTCACAACAGTGAGTTTCTGCCACAGAGGGGTTATGATTAGATCTGTCCAGATAAGGGAGTGGAATGTCTTGTCCCATTCCAGTTCGTGCTTCGCACTTAGCTTGATACCTCGTTGCTTGGAGGATGAGAGAGCTTTCAGCCCTTTGTTGTTAACTTCAGTTGTGCCCTCTTCTGGCAGGTAGAATGCCCTTCTTGACAAGAATGTTGACAATGGGAAAGACAGGAAGCCTGACTCAACTGAGCCCCTAGTTCATCATTTTCACCATTTTTTGTTTTAGTTTTCTCCTAAAAAAAAAATTAACCAAAATGAGAGTTAGATTAATCATGCTTGTTCAATTTTCTGATTTAAAATCATGCAAGTCAGGCTATGAGCACTGAAAATTTTCCTCTTTTGGGTCCAAGAAATGGTCCAGTTTTGAAAATTGAATACTTTTCGAAAAGGTTAGTCAACCTCAGTAAAATTCTCAAAAACTATTTTTGCAAACGGCCACTGCTCAACGAGCACGAAACCTACTCTTGAGATGCATAACTTCGGATTCGAAGGAAGATTGCCCCCTGCTTGAGGGGAACTGCATGGCAACGGAAAGTTGCCCCTTGTTTGAACGGCACCGCGGCGCATTGAATGGCAACGAAAAGTTGCCCCTTGTTTGAACGGTGCCACGGCACATTGAATGGCAACGGAAAGTTGCCCCTTGTTTGAACGGCGCCACGGCGCACTGAATGGCAACGAAAAGTTGCCCCTTGTTTGGATGACACCGCAGCGCATTGTAGGCAGTCCTCAGAGTGACGAACATAACCAAATCATCAGATACAGAGAAGACAAAGATGACCAGAACCATCGCATGGACACAATCGAATTGTTTTACGGCTGGACTTCAGAATGAAGTTGCCTACGTATCCCAAAGATGGGAATCAAGCCTCACGTAGTTCGGGGTTAAGGTACACTCGGGTATTAACCTCTCCTTTTTAGGCTCTAACTTTTGCCAAGGCGCCCGTTGCGGGTTTTCGACCTTGCGAGCTTTGTTCTTCTTTTCCAATTTTTGTATCTTTTCATTCTTTTTCATTCCCTTTTTTTTTTGATTTTCTTTTTTTTTTTTGCTCTTTTCTTTGCATCTTTCTTTTGTTCTTTTGTTCTTTTTTTTTTTTCTTCTTTTCATGCTCTAACTTTTGCCTGGACCGCCCTTCCGGGTTTTCGGCCTAGCGAGCTTCTCAAGGGGTAAAAGTGTAGCTTTGTCCATGTCAAATGGTTTTGAGATCCTGAAGTCATCTGAATCCAGGAGAATGGCTGTTGTTTTGCAAGAGGACTCATCTTCAGCTCTTCGAGCATGTCTGATAGCTTTGCCCCTAGTTCGAGGGGTACTTCTGTTCTAGCTTTGCAAGCTTTTTCTGATCTTCTGATCTTTTGATCTGACTTTCTTGGTCTCTTGTTCGAGGGCTGCTTCAAATCTGGCCACACAGGCCTCACATCGTAGTTGACCGTTGAACCTTCTGAATTCAAGTTCAAGGTTTGGAAGCGAAGGGGTTGAGTCTCGAGGCTGAGAGTGATCCTAGGCTGCACAATCTCAGGAGCGATTCCACACAGGTCTTCACAGGACCGCGCAAAACATTTTGTTTTTGAAAATTTTTAAGAAAGTGACAAATCGCTCGCGCTGAAGATAATGTAGAACCAATCTGGATCAAGCCAGGATCCTTCCCAGTTGTAGATACCCCATTTTTGACCGTCCTCAAGACTTGGACGTCACCGTTTGAACACTCGGTGATTATCCTTGTTTGTGTTCGTTTGGAGTTCCCGGAGGCCTCGGCTCGCGCGCCTTGCCTCAGGATCCCCGAACTCGACCGTTTAGTGTCTGGTTTTGCACCAAACACTTGCATCTTGCCTTTGAGAGGCAGGGTAGGGCTTGTAGACCATCCCTACCCACCACCGGCAGTGGCTAGATGCCACCGGCTGGTTTTTGCTGCCACCGGCAATATAGTTTGCCGGCCGGCACTATTTGTTGCCGGTCAGCACTTTTTTGTGCCGGTCGGCACTCTTTTTGGCCAAGATGGCATTTGTGGCCGGCCGATTGCTGTTCATCTGCTTTTGCAGATATTTTTAGACAGCTGTATTGCTTTTGCTCCCCTCCATACACGTCTATGGAGGGATCTCCCTCTTGCAAAGCTTGTCTTGTAAGCTTTACAAGAGGCATATAGAGAGAAGCTCTCTCTAAGGCAAGAAAAAGAGCTTTTAGACATTTGAGAGAGAAAAAACACAGAGAGAAGCTCTGGTTTTTCTAGGGTTAGGGTTAGATATACACTCTCTCTCTCTCTTTCCCTCTTATTTACACACTAGGTGCTTTGTGTCTCACTATTGCACACAAACACCTAGTGTTTCACCTTCCTCTTGGAGCTGAGGTTCTAAAGACTGTGTTTTGAAGTTTTGGTGTTGGATTCAAGCTCAAGGAGGCCATTGGAGCACCACTTGTGAAGAGGTCTTCAAGGGTGAGATTCTAGTCCCTTTTTTCCCCATTTTTGCATTGATTTTCTACTAGTCTTAGAGCTGTTTTTGTGATTATTGTATAACATAAAAAAGTTCTGTTTTTAAGCCCTCTTTATTGTTTATTAAGAGTGTTTTGTTGTTTGAGGGTTGTTGACCACCCTTAGGCCTCAAAAGGCCTCTTTTTGAGCCATTTTCTGCTAGCTCCGGGATTTTGGTGTTGAGGTCTCTTCACCACTGAAATCTTGAGGGATTTCAGTGGTGAAGATGATGCTTTGAAGTCCCAAGAAGGAGAGGGCCACCCCCTCTCCTTGTTGTCCTTGAAAAGGACACATTTTGACCTCTTAAGGAAGCCTATGCTTGAGTGTGTGTTGAGCATGTTTGGTTTGTTTTTCATGCTTATATATCCATAATATAACATGATTTCAAGTTGGTTTTGGAACTCCATGCATGTTTAGCATAGTTGCCATGTAATGCCTTATTTGTGCCTTAACATGTTCTAGGTTGTTAGCCTTTGTTGGAGCATGTTTTAGGCTTGTATTTGTGAAGATTATGTGCTTATTTTGACATGTTCTAGGTCTGTCCATAAGTATTTGGGTTGATTTTAGCATGCATTATATAGCTCCTTTGTATTTGGGCTTGTTGGCCTTGAGTATGTGCATGTGTAGCATGCCATCTTTGCATTGTTTTGGTGATTTGGGATCATTCTACATGCCATTTCAGTCCCATTTCCATGCTTGTTTCATTGCCTTGCATGCCTCTTTTATGCTTTAAAAGCATGTGTTGCAATGCTCCTTGTTTTGGTGCCTTCGCATGCCTTTGTTTTTGAGCCATCTAGATGCCATCTAAGTGGTCTTTTGGGCCTTACGTTAGGTGCTAAAAACCTGTTTTAGGTTGCTTAATGCATGCCATGTTTGTTGTGATAAGCATGCTTCAAAGCTTCATGACTTGCCTTAAGTACTTAGACCATGCTTGACTTGATTTGTTGCTTGGTTTGGCACCATGTATTAGCATGATTTCAATTGGGCCTAATTTGTTTGATTGGTTTGCATGCATTTAAAACCAAAGTTGCATGCTTGGTTCCTTGGACCATCATGCATGGAAATGCGTGATTGGTGGTCCGAGAACCGAGGCACATGTCCCTTTAAGTCATTACAATGATAAGAGACATGGATGGTGCATACATGCCTTGAATTGTGCTGCCATGCCTTGTTTTGCCCTCTGTTGCTGTGAGTTGCAGGTTCTGCAGGAATACTCTGCCGACCTGCAGTGTAATGTGCCGACCGGCACCATTTTCTCTGCCGACAGACCCTATTTTGTGCCGATGGCCATACTACACTGCCGGTGGAAATTTCAATCAGCCGGTGGTGATCCTCTCTGTCCAAGGGATCAGTCCTGAGGTTTTGACAGCCTCCAGAGGAGGAAAGGAAGGAAAGCAGCGGCAGCTTGCGCATGGTGGCACGCTTCCCGAGGCGTTTTCCTGCTTTAATTAATTTATTTAATTTGTTAATTAAATTAGTTAATTTGTAATATTAATTAGCTTGCGTAGTTAATTAATTTGTAATATTTTTTTGGTCCCTCCGAGCGAGGGCAATTCTGTAATAAGTGTGCGTGAGTGTGTGTATGTCTTCCAACCTCACGTCTTTCTTCCCTTTTATTTACCTGCTTATGATGGTAGATTAGGGCACGTTTAATTTAGCATACCTTATGCTATGTATGTGTGTATCCATGCATTTGTATTGCATGCATTAGGCTCGGTACATCACGCTAATTGCATCAATGCTTCAATTCCCAAACTGAATACGTGATAATTGTGCATTTTCACATGACATGTTTAGGATAGCCGAGCCTATTCTAGTAACATTTTGTATGCGATGCATTAGGCACTTCACATGGACTTGGATCATGCATGTTTGCTAACAAGTTCTTTGTTTTGGCATGGAGTACTATGTAAGTATTTCCGCTTTAGCATATCGCATGAGTGTGAATGTTGCCATGACAGCATGTTTAACATGTGGCTAGATGCTTATGTGTTATAACTGCTTGAATGCCTGTGGGTGATGGTTGGATTGTTTGAGTTGGAAAGACTCGTTGAAATCCGCATTTTAGCCTACTTGCGAGTAGCAAATTCCAAAGCATTTTCAAAATGAACGGATATGCAATGTTTCTTTCCAAATTAGGCAATCTAGTCTATACTTGTTTGCTGCGCGCATAACATAGTAATTCTAGGCTAACAATTGGTTTAGGAACACATAAAGTTTTCAAAAACGGATATCACGGTTAGTAGAGGCCGGTCTTCGGACCGGGCGAAAGGGGGTGCTCATAGCTGACCTTCCCCGATCGTACCCAAGCTCCCGAGCCGAGACAACTCCGGTGATGACGGACATGTGGCCTTCGGCACCGAGTCAGGGTTTCCTAAATTTCCCATTTCAAAAATATTTAGGTGGCGACTCTGTATCTGGCAAAGCAGTCCATGTTTGGCACTACTTTTTCAAAAATCTGTTTCTCAAAACGATTTGCCAGATTTGGACTCTTTGGTTCAGATTAAGAACCGTGACAAAAATCGAGTCTGAACTGTAGTAGCGAGGCCCACGCGGGCGCTGTTACAGTTTCTGGCGACTCCGCTGGGGAGTTTTAGAGAGTTTGACTCGAGCTCGTGATATCCTGTTTTGATTTCATTTATGTGTCTCTTTGCATTGCATGTGCATTGGTGCGCCTAGGAACACAGTGTTTGCCATCTGCCATTCCTGAACGGTTTGCCGGAGGCTTGTCTTGTCAAGACATGTCCATAAGGCTGACCGGCTATGGGCTCTGACAGCATGGGAACACAAACCCCGGTTCACCGGGGCACCCCTTTTGACCATTCGACCTAGTGCATGTTCGGATCCATAGTGACCATTCCAAGAATAGGACAGGTTTCTCACCCGATGTTAGGTTGTTTGAAACCGCTGCGTGCGTAGTGAAACCCTAGCTCCTGACGAAATAGGACAGGGAAACCCTACCCCAACATAGGGGTGTTTTTGGCTCTCTCTTACTTGCTATGTGCTTTTAGAGTGTATCTCTACAGGGACGCATATACCAGTTTGCGAATTTGAGTATCGGGCCCGAGGGCACCAGAATCAGTATTGTTGAGAATCAGTTATCAGGAATCAGTTATCCGCGGGTATCAGATTCAGTATTTTGGGAACCGAAATTTGGGAACAGTGATCAGCAGTAGGGTACAGTTGTTTGGCTACACCCGTGTTTGATCAGTTTGGGCTGAAATGCTGTCTGTTTTTCTTTCAGTTCAGAGAGTTGCAGAGTTGATACAGAACAGCCAGTGTTCCCCCTTTGCTGAGGCAGGATTTATGGCGGCACAAAGTTCAGAAGAAATTGTGGTTATGACGGCTACATTGGAGCAGGGGACCGCTCCACAGAGTGAGGCCAGCATCAGTATGTCATATCCGTCCAGGTCGCCCGTTGTGCACCCGGTTTGGGCTCCCCAGTTATACCAGGCTCGTGAGCCCACCACCTTTGAATTGATGGGGATGATAGGTGACCTCCAAAGGTCTGTGGCAGACCTCGCCTATGGAATATCGGCTTCACCGCCAGCGGCGCCGTCTGCCGGGAATTTTGTACCACAGGAGCCCCCGCTACTGGGGCGGATTGTGATAGAGCTCAGCCAGCCAGAGGTGGCTTCCGGCTATAGCCACGACATGCCAGCACCAACCCAGACCCTTGATCAGGCTGAGGCCAGGGGAAAGGACAAGGCAAAGGTAGACGCTGACCCTATTAAACAACTACTGTGGGCAGTCGAGGCTCTGAAGGCCAGAGGAATGAACAAGCAACAAACGTCTGCAATAGTGACCAAAGCTGTGGATGATGCTTTCCCCACTCTGATCAAAGGCAGTTCAAGCCAGGCAGAAAACCGGGATGGGCCCCGTCATGCCCAGACAGTTCCAGTAGTTCCCAACCCTACACCGGGGAAGGTTCAAAAAGCCAAGGCAGCGCTAGCTGATCCTTTTGCCAGCGCATCTGGCAAGAATCCTCAAACCGCAAAGTACCTGCCCCGAGGGCACAGGGTCTTTCACGACCTCCACATGCCTTTGTCTAGGGCATTGCTAATATTGGCGAAGAATGGGCATCTTAAGCCTTTGGAGCCCCGGCCACTCCCGAAGAATCTCCCCGCCACCCATGATGCTACCTTGTACTGCGCGTACCATCAACAGTCCGGTCACAGTACCGATGGATGTTCCCGCCTTCGTCATGAAGTGCAGGATTTGATTGATAACAAGGTTATCCTACCACCCACCTCGGGCAAGCCCGTCACCACTCGGTTGTTGGATTTCGAGGGCTCAGATACTGCGAGTATGTGAAGTGAATCGCCTGCAGGCAACATTTGGTGTATTTATGAAGCGTCTGGCACGCATTTTTGAGCATCGGTGAGACCGAGTTTTGTAAATCCTGGCTTGGATGTCGAGTCAGTCTTTTGTTTTTGAGTCTGTCTCTTTGTCTTGAGTCAGTTTTTTTTGCTTAAAGGTCTGTCTGGTTGTATCGAGTCAGCCCCCGTTGTATATAATACCAGGTGATTCTGGGGTCGTTGTCCTGAACGCCATTTTGTTATTATCTGTTTTTGTTTTGAGTCTGTTTCGGCCGAGGGGCCAGTTGCACCAACGGAGCCGATTGAAACAGCTGTTGCTATCTCAAACTTCATGATTGCTTTCAGCATAAGTGCCAGAGAATTTGATCGGGCTGACAGTACATCTTGCCTGCTCCCCTGCGTGCCAAACTCATTGCATTAACCTAAGTTTTCCAAAAAACAAACCTCTTGAACACTGCGGTGATAAAAACGAAGAGGAAGGAATTCCTCGGGTTTTGCAAAATTTTGATCATTTTGAGAGAAAGAAAGGCGTGCTAAGCCTTTTTATGAATAAAATCATGCTTGTCGGCGTGAGTACTGAGAAGGACCCTGGCCTGATCCAGATTGGTTCCACACTATGTTCGGCGCGAGTGATTCTTCGCCTTCTTAAAAACTTTCAAAAGCAAATGTTTTACGCGGCCCTGCGAAGACCTGTGTGGAATCCCTCTTGAGGTCGCGCAGCCTAGGATCGCTCTCAGCCTCAAGATTCAACCTATTTGTTTTCCGAGTTTGAACCCGTTCAGAATGTTCAGAAAGTTCAACGGACAAACGCCATGAAAAGCCCGTGTGGCCAGTTTTGAGGTAGCCTTCGATCAATAAGCATCAAGGCCGAATCAGAAGGAGTAGATCTCGCCGGAAGAAGCACGTAGAGTAACCCTGATGGATTCTCCGCAAATCAGTGCAACAGCCGTTCTCTTAGACACAGAGAGGCTTCAATTTCAAGAAACCATTTGGCATGGACTTGCTACACTTTTACCCTTTGAGAGGCTCGCTGGGCTGAAAACCCGGAAGGACGACCCAGGCAAAAGTTAGAGCAAGAGAAAAATACAAAAAAGACAAAAAAGAAGAAAAGAAAAAAATGATGAAAAGAAAAAAAAAAGAAAAGAAAAAAAATGCAAAAAAAAGAATGGAAAAGAAATAGAAAATGAAAAGAAGCTCGCAAGGTCGAAAACCCGCATTGGGCGCCTTGGCAAAAGTGAGAGCCAAACAAAGTGAAGGTTAAAATACCCGAGTGGACCTTAACCGGAACTACGTAAGGCTTGATTCCCATGTTTGGGATACGTAGGCAACTTCATCATGAAGTCCAGCCCCCAACGCTTCCATAAGCGTCTCAGTCCATGCAATGGTTTCAATTTCACCTCAAAGTCCAGTGGCCAACACCCTTCAAGGTGATTGTGTCCATATATGTGTTGTGACCGTCTTCGTCGTCGCTGTGTCCAAGAGATCGACCACCGCCAATGAAGACTGTTTACAGATTGCTGCGGCACCATCCAAACAGGGGGCAACTTTCCGTTGCCACCCGCCGTCGCGAGACGCCGTTCAAACCAGGGGCAACTTTCCGTTGCCTCCCCCCCCTTCAAACCAGGGGCAATTTTCCATTGCCTCCGATCCGAGGTTGCGCATCTCGAAGGGTAAGTTCTATGCTTGTTAAGCATCAGCTGTTTGAAAAATAGTTTTTGAAAATTTTTACTGAGGTTGACTATTTTCTCGAAAACTATTCTATTTTCCAAAACTGGACCATTGTCTTGGACCCAAAAGGAAAATTTTCAGTGCTTGCTGCCTGACTTGCATGCTTTTCAAATCAAAAATTGAACAAGTACGTTAATCTGACTCTCGTTTTGATCAAAACCGTTTTAGTAGAAAGCAAAAACAAAGAATGGTTAAAATGATGAACTAGGGGCACAGTTGAGCCAGGCGTTCTGTCTTTCCCCCGCCACCGACGTACTTGCCAGAAGAGCACTCTGCCCGCCAGAAGAAATAGCTGTGAGCTAACGGCATCGGGCATGAACCCGCAACTTCCTGTTCATTCATCAATCACCCCGGGGAGGGATGAAAAATGAGAGAATGAAGAATAGAGAGGTGTAAGTTGAGAGAAAAGTGAGGAAAAGGGTTTTGAGAAAAAAATCGAGCTCGAGAGTCGAGTGATGTGAGGATCACAAATGAGAAAGGGTGGGAAACAATACCCAGATTGAACTGGCTCCTCGTGGTCCGAGGTTTCCCATCTTCGTTTACGCATCTATGTGTCGTGTCTCTTTCATTTGAAGGTCTCGTCTTTTGTTTCGAGTCTCTCCCGAGTGTGTCTCGTTGTGTTTAGGTCGTGTACCTCTTTGTTTGAGTCCTCCCCGCTGTGTTCAGTTGTAGGCTCGATATCCCGGTTTGAAAAACCCTCATTCAATTTCAAAAATCATTTATGCTCAGAATGCTGTGCCATTCTCTACATTTGAACGTGTCTCGACTCCAACCGGTTCCATCTTTGAGGTCCGTCCTGTCAGATTGGGCTGTTTGTTTGAGAATTGCCGTGTGCAGAATGAACCGAATGCTGTGTTATGGGCTGTATGCAGATTAATCCCCAGTAAAGCAAGGGCTATGTGTCAAGAATCAGGCAGTGGGTTGCTTGGGTTATTTTGCTGTTGGCTATTTAAGTTATCTGATTATTACAGTGCAAGTGTTCAATTTTCAGATAACCAATCATTTCAGTTACATTGAGGTGTAACATGATGAGATGCGATGCAATGCATAAAATGTGCAAATGTAAACACTTTTTCAGATAAAAAGTCCGTTTCATTTCATTATCTTTTCAAATGTACAAGTTTTGGAAACAAAAATCTGCCTGCCGCAGTACAAGGTAATCTATCTACCAACCAAAAAGAAAAGTACAAAAAAGAAAGAAGACGATAGCAAAATCTGCATCCATGTCAAGCAACTCCGAAGGGCCGTCAGTCTGTCCTGGTCCTCTTCCTGGACGAGGGTCCAGGAGCATCATCAGCGTCGTCATCAGAGCCCGAGCTAGAACCGTCTTCGGTCTCCTCCTCCGATGACCCTGCCTCCGCCTCTGACTCCTCGTCGTCGTCATCGTCCGGGACTGGAGCTCGCGAGCTACTCCCGACGTAAGTACGCCCTCCCCTGGTACGGGGAAATATCCTTCCCTCCTCATCTCTCCCCCGAGCAGGGACAGAAGGTCTAGCTGGAGCACCTCCCGCCATGGGAATCTGGAAAGGAGGCTGAAAAGTACACAAAAAGGGAAATGCATCAGTATGCCGTGAGCAGTTTATCAGTGCAGAATGCAATGCAGAGTACAGTGTAGGAATGCCGTGAGCAGTTTAACAGTGCAGAATGCAGTATATGAGTACAGTATGAGAATGCCGTGGGCAGTTTAACAGTGCAAAATGCAGTGTATACAGTGTGTCAGATACTGTGGGAGCAGTGTTCAGATGCTGTGAGATCAGTATATCACGTGTTGTGCCGTGCATCAGATTATGCAAAGCAGTGTATGAGTGGTTTGAGGCCAGTGTCAGAAGGACATACCGGTATGCTGTAGACGGCTAGGAGGTCAAAGTCCGCTGGAGCATCCCCATCATCGAGGCATTTATATCCAACGACTGCCGGGTGTACGCAGAAGAGGCCTGCAAAAGTATCAGATGCATTAGTATTCTGTGGAATATCAAGTAAACTGAGATGAATGACTGTACAAAATGCAGTAGAACATACCGGCGGCAAGTCGGGGATGTCAATGAACTCGTGACCAGCCGGTGGAGGGGCGAAGGGGATCTGATAGGTTGACCCACCCTGCCCCTGGAAAGTCAGTACAGCAGGCAGGGCAGGCCAGCCAGCTCCTCGTCCTCTCCGCACTCTGCCCCTACCACGGACCCGGGCCCTCCTCGAAGACCCAGCCCCTGCTCTTGCTCCAGCCCCAGCCGCTGATGCTACAGGCCTGGCCCCCTCTGCTCGACGACCGCTCAAGGGGCGCATCAGGTACGTCCGCACGTACTCCTGATAGTCGTCGGTGCCTCGGAAGCCGGCCTCCTCCTAGCCGATGGAGTAATCATCCAGCTGCTCAGTGGTCAGCCCCTCGGTCTCCCTCATCTCTGCAGGAGGGTGAGCCGGGACTATCTGCTCAGGTAACCCGCGGGTCTGGCGTAGAAAACGCTCCCCCAGGTACCAAGCCCGACAGACCGGGCCCTCTAGCAAGATCCGGAAACGCGAGGTCTCCTCAGCACCAGGGAACCGACCCCGCATCACCGACGGCAAGGAAGCCCATGGCCGCCATGTGATCTGAAAATGACAGACAGTTTGTTATCTACTGTTATTGAAAAATGCAGTGGGAAAGCGAAGCTAAATGAACTGAAAGTAAGCATACCTCGGCCGGAGTGATGGTGTAGAAATATCGGCGGAAGAAGCCGAACGTCTCCCGTGGTCGCCGGGTGCATCTCCCGTCGAAGCGACTCGAGAAGGGAACAGCCGGAGGAGGCTCCGCAACTGGCACAGGTGCAAGCCTAGGGAAGTAGGCGTAAACCCACAGCTGCAAAACAGATGTCAGTATGATCATCAGATAAAGCAGAATATACAGAATAAAGCGGAAATAGCAGAGTCGTGTGCTGTGCAGTGTATTGTGTGCAGTGTACAGTGTGAGCAGTGTACAGTCAGTGTAAAGCAGAATGTATGTGTGTGCCGTGTGTACAGTATACAGTAAGTGTAAAGCAGACCGCAGTGTGTGCAGTGTACTGAGTACAGAAAGTACGAGACAGGAATGAAAAAGTGGAGAAGAAGTATACCTCCCAAGCCCGCCAGTAACCTCCAAGCAGCTGGCCGCTGCCGCGAGAAGCCGAGCTCATATATCCGTACAGGGTGGCCAGAGCAGCGCCGCCCCAGTCATAGTGCAGGATGTCTCGGACGTCCACTAGTGCGCTGAGAAGACAGAGAGGCACGGTGTTCGCCCGGTCGGCGAAGATAGTAGTCCCGAACAAGAACATGAGGAAGCCGCGAGCATACCGCTCCTCATCCTCCGGGGTCATCTGCGCCTCCTCCTCCAAAACGGGCTGAACCCTGAACTGTGTCTCGAACCAGGAGTACCGCACGAAGCCTGGACGAGCTAGTGGCGGGGCCTCCCCCAGTAGATGGACCTGAGCGGCGGTCCACTCATCCATGTCTGTGTCGAAAGGGATCGGATCCCCCCCCCACCCCGATGCCTGTGAGCATCGAGAAGTCATAAGGGGTCATCGTCATGTCCCCTGCAGCAGAGAAATGAAAAGAATCGGTGGTGTCCCACCACCTCTCCGCCAAAGCAGTAAGGAGAGGCCTGCATGTGGAGAACCTAGAGAGCCCTCGGCAGAAGGTGCCGAAGCCCGCTCGGTCCACGATGCGCTGGACCGCATCAGGGAGCTCATCATACCACTCCCGTGCACTAGTATTCCCATACCCGCGAATGGTATGGGAACCCTCCTGCAAACAGAAAACAACAATGGCAAGACAATATTCAACATGCAGTTGTGAAAAGACAGATATGGCATGTATGCAAGTTTGTCAGATTCAGGCAAATACCGGGTGCCAGTGTGCTTACAGTGAAATACGTGTGCTGTGTCAGCGTGTTTAGGTGTTTCAGAACAGATGTGGCATGTATGCAAGTTTGACAGATTCAGACAAATACTGGGTGCCAATGTGTAGGCAGTGAAATACAGTGTGTGCCGTGTGTTTGGGTGATTTAGGGCTAGTGTAGTGTGTGTGCATGTGTCAGTCTCAAGCAGATATCAGTTGTATGTATGTTTACAGTGAACTACGGTCTACGGCATATCAGATTTCAGCAGTTAGAGAATACAACTAACTATGGCAGTTTTGTATCCTACATTGCAGAAAGTAAAGTAGAAAGAAGAAAAATTACCTCGGAAGTGCCGAATGAAAGGTGGGAGGTAGGCTCGCGTAGTAGTAGCTTAGGGGCCGCGTACCTCTCAAAGCTCCGGAACTGACGCAGGCCGTCTGGGGGCAGAACGTGGATCGCCGGCCGGTAGGTCGCCGGGTCGAACGGGCGCTCGCTCAGTGGTAAGAGCTCGACCCCGGGATCCATCTCGTGGTCCGGGGGAGTCCCGCCACGTGGAATGTCGTCCGCCATGTAAAGAATGGTATGAAAATGGCCCGGAAAAGGAAAATCAAGCCGGAATACGAAGAGTCAACTGAAAAGTCAACTCCCGAGAGGGTCGGAAATGGCCGGGAAGGCCGGAATGTGAAAAGGCACGGAAATGAAGAGGAAAGTGAGGGGAACGAACCCCGAAAAGGCTAGAACGCCAAACGAGGCACCGAAACAAAAATGTGATCGGTGGAAAATGTCCGAAACGCGAAGAGGATCACGAATCCGACGACGAAACGAGCGTAGAACGCGAAGAAATGGACGAAAAAGGAGAGGGAAAAGCTCTAGAGAGAGAAAGGAAGAGATTTCGGCGGTGGAGAAGTGAGGAATAGGGCATGAAGCCCTATTTTATAACACCCAAGGTGAAAAGACAAAACTGCCCCGCACCAGCAACTGTTTGCCGGTCGGCAATGTTTTGTGCCGGCTGGCACTTTTTTGTGCCGATGGAATTGTTTTTGTGCCGATGGCCAGCTGTTGGCCTCCCCTTTCGGCCGGTGGGGTTCCCACAGCCTTGGTTAGGCCATATGAGAAGTTTGTGGTCTTCATAGGTCAAGAAAGTGCAAGAAAGTGCATCTCCAACGTTCAACCGGCCTCCGTTCTAACCACGGGCCGTGTCTCCAGTGCGTGGCACTCGAATTCATGCAAGGTGTATCCTTTTTGTATCCTTTTGAATTCAAAAGTTACCCCATGTGTGTTGCACAAGTTCATCACACTACTTCGTTGCATTACATTGCGCTGTCGTGCACCACACATTTGCATTGTTATGCACGTATTACAAGCGTCGCAACACGCACCCCTTTGCATTGTCGTGCACATTTCTCATGCATCATCATTGCATTTCCATCCCGTGCATTGTCATGCATTCCGGAATACGTGCGTTGTCGCGCATTTAAGCCCGTTTACATTCCGTGTGGCGTGCGTGTCACACTAATCGTTGCACTGTTTTGTGCATTTCAAATCGTCGCACTATTTTGTGCATTGCATTCCGTCACGCTGTTTTGCGCATCTCATTGCATTTTGCATTGTCATGCATGTTAATTACATTACCTGCGTAGACCGCATCTCATCTCTTTACTTGCGTAGACCGCATGTTAATTCTTTACTTGCGTAGACCGCATGTTAATTCTTTACTTGCGTAGACCGCATGTTAATTCTTTACTTACGTAGACCGCATCTCAATTCTTTACTTGCGTAGACTGCATGTTAATTCTTTATTTGCGTAGACCGCATGTCAATTCTTTACTTGCGTAGACCGCATGTTAATTCTTTACTTGCGTAGACCGCATGTTAATTCTTTACTTGCGTAGACCGCATGTTAATTCTTTATTTGC
This sequence comes from Camellia sinensis, assembly GCF_055761805.1. Taxonomy (NCBI): domain Eukaryota; kingdom Viridiplantae; phylum Streptophyta; class Magnoliopsida; order Ericales; family Theaceae; genus Camellia; species Camellia sinensis. The sequence continues at coordinate 113,095,248 of NC_138969.1, read as the reverse complement.
GTAGACCGCATGTCAATTCTTTACTTGCGTAGACCGCATGTCAATTCTTTACTTGCGTAGACCGCATGCTTAATTCTATTACCTGCGTAGACCGCATGTTCAATTTCAATACCTGCGTAGACCGCATGTTTTGATTGCGTAGACCGCATGTTCAATTTCAATACCTGCGTAGACTGCATGTTTTGATTGCGTAGGCCGCATGTTCAATTTCAATACCTGCGTAGACCGCATGTTTTGATTGCGTAGACCGCATGCTTATTCAATTTCAATACCTGCGTAGACCGCATGTTCAATTCCATTACCTGCGTAGACCGCATGTTTTGATTGCGTAGACCGCATGTTCAATTTCAATACCTGCGTAGACCGCATGTTTTGATTGCGTAGACCGCATGTTCAATTTCAATACCTGCGTAGACCGCATGTTTTGATTGCGTAGACCGCATGCTTATTCAATTTCAATACCTGCGTAGACCGCATGTTTAATTTCAATACCTGCGTAGACCGCATGTTTTGATTGCGTAGACCGCATGTTTAATTTCAATACCTGCGTAGACCGCATGTTTTGATTGCGTAGACCGCATTGTTATTTTCATTACCTGCGTAGACCGCATGTTTTGATCGCGTAGACCGCATGTTTAATTCTAATACCTGCGTAGACCGCATGTTTTAAATTGCGTAGACCGCATGTTTAATCTCATTACCTGCGTAGACCGCATGTTTTGATTGCGTAGACCGCATTGTTAATTCCATTACCTGCATAGACTGCATGTTTTGATTGCGTAGACCGCATGTTTAATTCCATTACCTGCGTAGACCGCATGTTTTGATTGCGTAGACCGCATGTTTAATTCTAATACCTGCGTAGACCGCATGTTTTGATTGCGTAGACCGCATGTTTAAATTTCATTACCTGCGTAGACCGCATGTTTTGCTTACGTAGACCGCATGCTTGTTAATTCTAATACCTGCGTAGACCGCATGTTTTAAATTGCGTAGACCGTTTATTAAGTTTCGTTACCTGCGTAGACCGCATGTTCATGATCAATTTTGTTGACTGCGTAGACCGCATGCTCCGCTTACATGTTTGTATTTCCACAGCAATGTCATGCTCCCCACTTGCTTTGCGCTGTCACGCATTTCGAGTACACCACATTTGCATTGTCATGCATGTTGCTAACCATATTGCACCTGTTAAGTTTGTTTTCTTTTCAGGCACGATATTGTATGTACGGTTCATTTGCAGCTGGTGCAACCGGACGAGCCGCACAGGTATTGTATCTCCCGAGTGAGACGTATTGAGAATTCCATAATTCTCTTACATCCTTTCTGCATTGTAGTGTAGTTTGGTATGCTAGCTTAAAATTGTCGCATGTTTGCTTCATTACAGCTTTCTTTGCATGATCATAAGTTATGCTCGGCTCCGTGCATTGTCTTGCATTTTGCCCCTGCCTTCGGGCGCATACCTTATTTGTCTTGTATGCTTGTCTAAGTCTTCGGCCTTGTCAAAAATGGGTCGTCTCTAGGCTTTGACATTCACTCCCGTCATTGTTATGACTTTCGAGTTCTGTCAAAGAGGGGCAACTGTAGACACCCCATTTTTGACCGTCCTCAAGACTTGGACGTCACCGTTTGAACACTCGGTGATTATCCTTGTTTGTGTTCGTTTGGAGTTCCCGGAGGCCTCGGCTCGCGCGCCTTGCCTCAGGATCCCCGAACTCGACCGTTTAGTGTCTGGTTTTGCACCAAACACTTGCATCTTGCCTTTGAGAGGCAGGGTAGGGCTTGTAGACCATCCCTACCCACCACCGGCAGTGGCTAGATGCCACCGGCTGGTTTTTGCTGCCACCGGCAATATAGTTTGCCGGCCGGCACTATTTGTTGCCGGTCAGCATTTTTTTGTGCCGGTCGGCACTCTTTTTGGCCAAGATGGCAGTTTTGGCCGGCCGATTGCTGTTCATCTGCTTTTGCAGATATTTTTAGACAGCTGTATTGCTTTTGCTCCCCTCCATACACGTGTATGGAGGGATCTCCCTCTTGCAAAGCTTGTCTTGTAAGCTTTACAAGAGGCATATAGAGAGAAGCTCTCTCTAAGGCAAGAAAAAGAGCTTTTAGACATTTGAGAGAGAAAAAACACAGAGAGAAGCTCTGGTTTTTCTAGGGTTAGGGTTAGATATACACTCTCTCTCTCTCTTTCCCTCTTATTTACACACTAGGTGTTTTGTGTCTCACTATTGCACACAAACACCTAGTGTTTCACCTTCCTCTTGGAGATGAGGTTCTAAAGAGTGTGTTTTGAAGTTTTGGTGTTGGATTCAAGCTCAAGGAGGCCATTGGAGCACCATTTGTGAAGAGGTCTTCAAGGGTGAGATTCTAGTCCCTTTTTTCCCCATTTTTGCATTGATTTTCTACTAGTCTTAGAGCTGTTTTTGTGATTATTGTATAACATAAAAAAGTTCTGTTTTTAAGCCCTCTTTATTGTTTATTAAGAGTGTTTTGTTGTTTGAGGGTTGTTGACCACCCTTAGGCCTCAAAAGGCCTCTTTTTGAGCCATTTTCTGCTAGCTCCGGGATTTTGGTGTTGAGGTCTCTTCACCACTTAAATCTTGAGGGATTTCAGTGGTGAAGATGATGCTTTGAAGTCCCAAGAAGGAGAGGGCCACCCCCTCTCCTTGTTGTCCTTGAAAAGGACACATTTTGACCTCTTAAGGAAGCCTATGCTTGAGTGTGTGTTGTGCATGTTTGGTTTGTTTTTCATGCTTATATATCCATAATATAACATGATTTCAAGTTGGTTTTGGAACTCCATGCATGTTTATCATAGTTTCCATGTAATGCCTTATTTGTGCCTTAACATGTTCTAGGTTGTTAGCCTTTGTTGGAGCATGTTTTAGGCTTGTATTTGTGAAGATTATGTGCTTATTTTGCCATGTTCTAGGTCTGTCCATAAGTATTTGGGTTGATTTTAGCATGCATTATATAGCTCCTTTGTATTTGGGCTTGTTGGCCTTGAGTATGTGCATGTGTAGCATGCCATCTTTGCATTGTTTTGGTGATTTGGGATCATTCTACATGCCATTTCAGTCCCATTTCCATGCTTGTTTGATTGCCTTGCATGCCTCTTTTATGCTTTAAAAGCATGTGTTGCAATGCTCCTTGTTTTGGTGCCTTCGCATGCCTTTGTTTTTGAGCCATCTCGATGCCATCTAAGTGGTCTTTTGGGCCTTATGTTAGGTGCTAAAAACCTGTTTTAGGTTGCTTAATGCATGCCATGTTTGTTGTGATAAGCATGCTTCAAAGCTTCATGACTTGCCTTAAGTACTTAGACCATGCTTGACTTGATTTGTTGCTTGGTTTGGCACCATGTATTAGCATGATTTCAATGCTTATGTTGCATGCTAATTGCTCTTGTTTATCCCTTTTAAGTGTGCTTGAGGGTTGTTTAAATTGTGCCCAAGTGTAGGCCTTGTATGTGTGCATATGTTTTGGCTTCTTGTTTTGGTCATTATGGCCACTGTTTTAGGCCTTATTAGAGCTGCCTAACTCATGTATAAGTCCATCTTTCCATCCATTTGCACTGCCATATGTATGCTTGTATGCTTGCATAAGTGCCTTGCCATGTCATGTTGCATTCCTAGCTTGTATGCCTAGGTTGCATTGCATTTTGCATGCGTGCCTTGTTCCTTGAATTGGTGATAGGAATTGGGCCTAATTTGTTTGATTGGTTTGCATGCATTTAAAACCAAAGTTGCATGCTTGGTTCCTTGGACCATCATGCATGGAAATGCGTGATTGGTGGTCCGAGAACCGAGGCACATGTCCCTTTAAGTCATTACAATGATAAGAGGCTTGGTTGGTGCATACATGCCTTGAATTGTGCTGCCATGCCTTGTTTTGCCCTCTGTTGCTGTGAGTTGCAGGTTCTGCAGGAATACTCTGCCGACCGGCAGTGTAATGTGCCGACCGGCACCATTTTCTCTGCCGACAGACCCTATTTTTTGCCGATGGCCATACTACACTGCCGGTGGAAATTTCAATCAGCCGGTGGTGATCCTCTCTGTCCAAGGGATCAGTCCTGAGGTTTTGACAGCCTCCAGAGGAGGAAAGGAAGGAAAGCAGAGGCAACTTGCGCATGGTGGCACGCTTCTCGTGGCGTTTTCCTGCTTTAATTAATTTATTTAATTTGTTAATTAAATTAGTTAATTTGTAATATTAATTACCTTGCGTAGTTAATTAATTTGTAATATTTATTTGGTCCCTCCGAGCGAGGGCAATTCTGTAATAAGTGTGCGTGAGTGTGTGTATGTCTTCCAACCTCACGTCTTTCTTCCCTTTTATTTACCTGCTCATGATGGTAGATTAGGGCACGTTTAATTTAGCATACCTTATGCTATGCATGTGTGTATCCATGCATTTGTATTGCATGCATTAGGCTCGGTACATCACGCTAATTGCATCAATGCTTCAATTCCCAAACTGAATACGTGATAATTGTGCATTTTCACATGACATGTTTAGGATAGCCGAGCCTATTCTAGTACCATTTTGTATGCGATGCATTAGGCACTTCACATGGACTTGGATCATGCACGTTTGCTAACAAGTTCTTTGTTTTGGCATGGAGTACTATGTAAGTATTTCCGCTTTAGCATATCGCATGAGTGTGAATGTTGCCATGACAGCATGTTTAACATGTGGCTAGATGCTTATGTGTTATAACTGCTTGAATGCCTGTGGGTGAAGGTTGGATTGTTTGAGTTGGAAAGACTCGTTGAAATCCGCATTTTAGCCTACTTGCGAGTAGCAAATTCCAAAGCATTTTCAAAATGAACGGATATGCAATGTTTCTTTCCAAATTAGGCAATCTAGTCTATACTTGTTTGCTGCGCGCATAACATAGTAATTCTAGGCTAACAATTGGTTTAGGAACACATAAAGTTTTCAAAAACGGATATCACGATTAGTAGAGGCCGGTCTTCGGACCGGGCGAAAGGGGGTGCTCATAGCTGACCTTCCCCGATCGTACCCAAGCTCCCGAGCCGAGACAACTTCGGTGATGACGGACATGTGGCCTTCGGCACCGAGTCAGGGTTTCCTAAATTTCCCATTTCAAAAATATTTAGGTGGCGACTCTGTATCTGGCAAAGCAGTCCATGTTTGGCACTACTTTTTCAAAAATCTGTTTCTCAAAACGATTTGCCAGATTTGGACTCGTTGGTTCAGATTAAGAACCGTGACAAAAATCGAGTCCGAACTGTAGTAGCGAGGCCCACGCGGGCGCTGTTACACCAGTACTTACGCTAACAAGCAGGATTTCATTCATTAAGGGCTTAGCACGCCTCTCTTTCTCTCAATTGATCAAAATTTTGCAAAACCCGAGGAATCCCTTCCGCTTCGTTTTCACCGCAGTGTTCAAGATGTTTTGAAAAACTTAGGTCAATGCAATGATTTTGGGGTGCAGAAGAGTAGGCGAAAAGTACTGCCGTTTCAATCAAACTTTCTAGCACAACTGGCACAAAGCAGAAGCAAGCACAAAGCATGAAAAACCGCTGCTGTTTCATTCAAATCTGTTGGCACAACTGGCTCCCAGGTAGAAACAGACTCAAAACAAAAAGAAAAGACAAACACAAAACAAAATGGTGATGCCCGAGGTAACACCCCCCCGGAATCACCCGACTCCTATACAATAGGACTGACTCGATACAACAAGACAGACCCAAAATAAAAAGAGACTGACTCAAAGCAAAAAGACAGACTCAAAACAAAACAACAAGACTGACCCAATACCCGAGTCAGACAGTACAAAAACTAGCATTTGCAAATGCTCAAAACAGTGCATGCCGTCCACCATATCTGGAGTAAACTGGGCGCTGCCCGCAGGTGGTTCATCCCTCGATCACATCACATTATCCCCTACAAGTTCACTGATCAAGTGCCGATAGATTTTGCAGGACCTGGTGCGAGGATGACTCCATTGTCAAATAGATCCTGTACTTCATGGCGAAGACGGAAGCAGGCGTTGGTAGTATGGCCAGTTTGTTGATGCTACGCGCAGTACTGGGTAGTATCATGTGTAGCCGGAAGAGGGTTCGGGAGAGGCCGAGGCTCAAGGGGTTTGAGATGGCCTTGTCCAACAAGGATTTGGAGAGCTTTGGACAAAGGCATATAGAGGGCATGGAAGACCCTCTGACCTCGGGGTTGGTACTTCAAGGCTTGTGGATTTTTACTGGGCGCACCAGCAAAGGGATTGGCAGGTGCTGGCCTGGTTTGCCGATCTCTTCCAAGTGGAGGATTAGAGATAGCAGGATCGTCTCTAGTATGACAGTCCTTCTCCCGATGTTCCCTTTGATTCAGACCGCCCCCAACTTGAGCAGGGAAAGTGTCATCCACAGCTTTTGCAATAACTGCGAGGACTTGCTCTTTGTTCAGTCCCTCAGCTTTCAAAGCCTCAATATCCCACCGAAGGTGTTCATGGGGACCAATTCCTGCCCCTACTTTGCTCCTACTAGTCGCTTCCACTTTGTCAAGAGATTGGCTTTCCTCAAACGCAGCCCGTCCCAACATCGGGGAGTCTCTTGACATGAAGTTCCCGGTATGTGGTGTGGTCGATGATGGAGCCAATGTCCCGGAGGCCGGATCCGTCACGGTTTTTTGAAGATCTTTAATCATTCCCATCAACTCAGAAGTAGTGGGTTCACGGGTTTGAGATGGTTGAGGTTCAGGTGCACCCATCATGCATAAGTCCATGCTTTCTGGAATAAACACCTCAGGCTTGGGTAGATGGGCCGGGGTGATGTATATGCTGGGGTCAAAGGTGGACGGCAGTATGTGGATGTGATTAAGGTAGGCAGGAGATGTTTGGTCATTAGGGTCTGAAGGTGGAGCTATCGTCCGGTTGTCGATGAGATTTTGGACCTCATGACGAAGGCGGTAGCAATGGTCGGTGCCATGACCGCGCTGCTGATGGTACACACAGTACTTGGCCGGGTTATGTCTGGCTGGGAGTGGGTCGGGAAGAGGTTGAGGATCAAGGGGTTTGAGATGCCCTTTTTCCATCAAGGCTTTTAGTGCGCTAGTCAGGCTCATATAGAGGGGGGTGAAAGTTCTACCCTGAGCTCGGGCTGGGCCAGCTGTTTGTAGGCTTGGTTTAGCAAAAGGGTCGGCTGTGGCGACTGTATTGATTTCGGTGGGTTTGGGAATAGTGCTACTACCAGCATTGGTACTCCCTGAAATCACCCTCCTTGTCAGTTCCCTTGTCCTGGGAATGATCCCACTGTTGAACGCATTCTCGACTTGAACCCCCAGTTCATGCAAACTTTTGAAAGTGAATAGTGGAGCGACTATCAACTTTTGCAACATATCATGCTCGAGGTTTCGTACTATCATCTGCACTTGATCCCTCTTAGAAGGGCGACGATATGTCATTTGTGCTGCCTTTGCTCTCCACCTTGCAACGAATTCCACAAAAGGCTCTGTTGGGTTCTGGCGAGTTGCTTCAAGCTCTTGGATGGTCATTTCAACTTGGGTATTGTAGGAATACTGATCGACAAAGGCCTCAGCAAGTCCTTCCCAGTTTTGCTTCACTATATCCTCCAATTTGGCATACCAAGTGGCTGCTACACCCGACAGGGTTTTTCCATACAGAGAGAGTTTCTGTGGCTTAGTCAGACCCATCGGCTTCAGGACATCTAAGAAAAGTCGGATATGTACCATTGGATCTCCAGACCCGTCGAAACGGTCGATATATGGCATTTTGAATCTGTCTGGGAGTCGGATGGCAGCCTCAGTGCGCCCATCCTCAATGTCAGGAATGGAGTTAAGGCCCTGTGCCTTTTTTAATTGCTTCTCAAGGTTTGCAATTTTCACTGTAGTCAGATTGAACTCATCAACAAGAAAGGGTTGAGTTTTTTCATTAGGCTGCACCAAGGGTCTGAGCACCTGAGCTTGAGCCAACCTTTCTCGAGGATTCAGACACTGCAAATCTTCAACTGGCGGAATTGGGTCAAAGTTCGGCTGGGGTCCCAAAGTTGGATGTGAGGCAGATGCCCCAGATGGGCGCTGCGTTTCAATACTGGTCTCAGCCTGCATGGCAGTTCCCTGATTTAGCGCTGCTATCACGGCCGCAAATTCTTCCGAACCTTGCGCCATCACGGTCTGCTGAGTCTGAACAAAGGTGATGTGACTGGCGACTGACGGATTAGATGAACAGATGAGCCCTGACCGGCTTTTCTTTACCTTGCCTCAGCGAAAGAACACTGGTTGCCCTTGAATTGAATTTTTGACCTAACAAAGTCTATCAGCACAAGTTCGATGAACCTCGGGGGATATCGGAGCCTTCTGAAGCTATGGTTCCCAGACTACCTAGCAAAAGAGAAAACAGACAGCATCTCAGCCTGATTCCACCTGAATAGATGTGAGCCTATTTGAATGAGTGTGCTCTCTACTGAATTCTGCCCCAAAATTCTGCCCTAAACTGAGTCTGATACCCACGGGTAAAGCTGACTCCCAAATACTGATAGTAATGCCCGCAGGCCTGATGCCAAAATTCGCAAACTGGTGCCCGCAGGCCTGATGCCCAAACTCATACACTGATACATGCATTCCTGTAGAGACGCACTCTAAAGCACATAACAGATAAGTGAGAGCCAAAACACCCCTATGAAGGGGTAGGGTTTCCCTGTCCTATTTTGTCAGGAGCTAGGGTTTCACTACGCACGCAGCGGCTTCAAACAACCTATAAACGGGTAAGCAACCTGTCCTAGTTTGGAATGGTCACTATGGATCCGAATATGCACTAGGTCGAATGGTCAAAGAGGGTGCCCCGGTAAAACTGGGGTTTGTGTTCCCATACTGGCAGAGCCCACAACCGGTCAGCCTTATGGTCATGCCTTGACAAGACAAGCCTCCAGCAAACCGTTCAGGAATAGCAGATGGCAAACACGGTGTCCCAGGCGTACCAATGCAAATGCAATGCAATGAATCACACAAGTGTAGTCAAAAACAGATATCATGAGTTCGAGTCAAGTTCTCTAAATCCCCAGCAGAGTCGCCAGAAACTGTAGACGTCCCCGAACGCCCCGGGAGGAACGAGCTCCCGTTCTGTTCATTTTGGGGTCACTACAGCTCAGGACTCTCCAAATTTGTCACGGTTCTAAGTCTGAACCAAAGAGTCCAAATCCGGCAAATCATTTTGAGAAAAAATAGATTTTTGAAAGAAGTGCCAAACATGGACTGCTTTTCCAGATACAGAGTCGCCACCTAAATGTTTTTTAATGGGAAATTTAGGAAACCCTGACTCGTTTGCCTAAGGCCACGTGTCCGTCATCACCAAAGTTGCCTCGGCTCGGGAACTTGGGTACGATTGGGGAAGGTCACTTCGTGAGCACCCCCGCTCGCCCGATCAAAAGATCGGCCTCTACTAACCATGATATCTATTTTTGAAAACATTGTATGTTCTTATTCCGGTTATTAGCCTAGGTTACTATGTGATGCGCACAGCATATAAGTATAGACTGGGTCGCCCGAATTGGAACAAAACATTTCATGCTTGTTTATTTGAAAGATGGTTTGCTACTCGCAAGTAGGCTTAAAATGCAGATTTTGCCACCCTCGGGTAGGCTTAGAAAAGATAGTTTTGCCACTATCTAGTGGGCTTAAAACAAACAGTTGATGATTTATTCCAATCCAAGTAACCCAACCTTCACCCACAAGCATTCAGGCAGTTATATCAAATAAGCATTTAGCCTCATGGTAAGCATGCTATTTATGGCAGTCACTCACACGCATGCAAGGATGCTAAAGCATAGAACTTACCGAGTACTCCAAGCCAAAATAGAAGCTACATTAGAAATCATGCATGATCCTAAGTATACAAAAATGCCTAATGCAACACATGCAAAATGCAACTATAACAGGCTCGACTATTCTAAGATGGCATATGAAATGCTACAACTATCATGTATTCAATTTGGAATTGAAAGTACAATGCAGTTAGTATGATGCGCCGAGCCCGGTGCATGCAATACAGATGAATGATGCAAACGTGCTGTCATACTGTATGCTAATTTAAACATGCCCTAATCTAACCATCAAAAGCGGATAAATAAAAGGGAGAAAGCCGTGGGGTTGGAAGACATACAATACACACACGCACACTTATTACAGTTGTGCCCCCGCACTTGGAGGGTCCGAACAAATAATACAGTCCCGAATGAAAGAATATTACAGTCCAAATATTACAGGCCGAATAATATATAAATTCCTCATTAATTAACAAATTAACTAAGAAAATAAATAAACTGGCATGCAAGCCAGGGACTGCCTTGCTTCTGATGGATGATGCATGTCCGGGTTGTCTTGCGCAGAAATCCACCGGGATGCCCCAATTAGACTCTGTTTAGCAGTTATTCTTGGAAAGCGTGCCAAGCTCTGAAAAGTTGCTGATTCTTCATTTTGCTGCAACAGAGAGCGGGAAAGGGGTATAGCAATGTATTTTCACAGATATATGCATGCCTCGATCCTCGTGCCACCAATCACGCATATCGATGCATGATGGCAAAGGGATTGAAATGCACAATTTAATATAGAATGAATGTACATGAAAACACAACAAAACCTAACTCCATCATGGATGATCCGGAGTGTCGGTGACTGGGGAATTGACACGCGTTCCGTCACTTGGAGTACGAAATGCACCTCGTTTCCCGTGCCCGGGCTAACTCCTATTCCGAACACGATGCAATATGCATGACATGCATGAAATGCAACTAAGATACAATCCTAGTATGCACTATGCTGTGAAAAATGAGATGCCTCGAAATGCGTGCACACGGGCACGCAAACCGAGAAAATGACATACGTAATGCAAATGATATGAAATGCGATATGGGCTTACACTAACATGAGAGAGCCTCAACCACACTCACATAAGAGGCCGATGGATGAAAATGAAGTGCCTCGAAATGCGTACACACGGGCACGCAAACCGAGGCAATGGCATACGCAATGCAATATGGCAAAAATGGAATAGAGAATGCAACATGGACTTATACTAACATGAGAGAGCCTCAGCCGCACTCGCATAAGAGGCCGATGGATGAAAATGAAGTGCCTCGAAATGCGTGCACACGGGCACGCAAACTGAGGCGATGGCATACGCAATGCAACTGCATGGGATGGCATATAGAATGCAACATGGACTTATACTAACATGAGAGAGCCTCAGCCGCACTCACATAAGAGGCCGATGGATGAAAATGAAGTGCCTCGAAATGCGTGCACACGGGCACGCAAACCGAGGTGATGGCATATGTAATGCAAATAACATGGAAATTGATATGAAAACATGCTAATGGATTTTCAGAAATGAAAAGTGGGGGAAAACAGCCCCGAAACGAGGCGAAAGTACACCCGATGCACGGATTGGTCCCGAAACATGAATTTTGGCACCCGAAATGGCCTATAGCTATACCAAACATGCACAATTGGCACATGCAATGAATAGACAGAAGCAAGGTAGCCCCTAAATATGCACTTTTCCCGTTCATAGCATGGCCAAACAGCAAACCAAGACAGGGAAAAACTAGCATGCAAGAAATGGCCCTAAACATGAGATTAAGAAGCAACTCACATCTGCTGTCCTCAAACAGGTTAGGGCCCTTCAACAAAGTTGAAGAGGGGCCCAAAATATGATGTTTTCAAGAACTGTAAAAACCCAAAAACAAACACAGGTATGGCTGCACTCCTATGCAAGAAAAAGGGCCAAAAGGTGGCCAAAGACGCAAGTGGTATATGCAAAGCCCAAACTGAAAAATTCCCTTCTACAACATTGAAGAGGGACCAAAAATATACACATTTACAGAACTGTAAAAAATCCAAAACAATATACAAACATGCTAGAAATGCAATGCAAAAATGAGGCTCAAAAGAGGCTATAACACAAAGCATGCAAGAATGGGGATCGAAAGAGGGATATAACATGAAGTGTATAAAATATACCTCAAACAGTGATGAGCCCTTCTTCAATGTTTAATAGGGGCTCAAAAAAATCCTATTTTTAGTTCTGTAAAACGGCCAAAAATAATGGGTTGCCAAAGCATGCAAGAAAATTGACATACAAGGGGATATTGAAGCAAGTGCAGTATGGGGGCCTCAAACAGGGTTGTGTCCTTAATGAAACAAGAAAATGAGCTTAAAATAAGGCCACTTTCAGTTTTGGTCGGAGCTCAAATCAGCAAGCATGTATGGCTTAGAGATGGTGCAAAAATGAGCTAGAAAAGAGGGCAATTGGACTTACCTTTGAAGACCAACACTCTTGTTGCTTCTTGGACCAGATTTGGTGACTCTAAGCTGCTGGAATCCCCTCCTTTGCTGCTGGAATGGAGTGGTGATGGTAGAGCTTGAAGATGATGAAGAAATGGAGCCCAAAACTTGAAGGAAATGGGGTGCTATGCATGTATCACCTCCAAGCAACTCTTGTAACCCTTTTTTCTTGAGTTGGGAGGCCAGCAATATCCAAGAGAGAGGGAGAGAAGAGTCTAGGCAAAGTGGTGCCAAAATCAAGCCTCTTGTTCCCCCACAAAATATCCCCCGGATATAGATATTTTCTGGGGGAAACAGCTGTACAGCTGTAAAGTGGAAGGAGAGAGGAACATGGCCGGCCACTTATTTTTGCTACAGGTGGCCGGCCGGCCACCACCCCTAGCCGGCCGGCTAGGGGTCAAAAAGGTCAAGAATAATTAGTGGCCGGCCACCACAAAAAGGTGGCCTCCCAGGTCTCCTCTTCACAACCCTGTGGGTTCGAATTTGGAAACTCTAAAACAGGAGAGAGAACAAGCCATTTTGAGGAGGGGTTCAAAAGGTTCAAATGGAATTAATGGCCAGCCACCAACTTTTAGGGTCCTCCCATGTGTGTACATCACAAATATGTGGTTCAAAGTTCAAGAAAGTGGCCCAAGGGTGTTCAACATTGGCCCGGAAGGAGGGGTTCAAAAGGGTCAAGAAACATTAGTGGCCGGACATGAACTTTTAGGGTCCTCGTATGTGTGTACATCACAAATATGTGGTTTGGGTTTGAAGAAAATAGCTCCAAGGTGTTCAACATTGGCTCAGAAGTGTGAAAAACGGGCATCGGAGGGCGTCGGAGAAGTAAAAACTAGTTGTTGAGACAAATGCTGGCCTCCCATCCTTCTACGGTCTTCCCAGTGATAAAACAGAGATCCCTGCCAAAAATGAACAAAAACCGATGCAAAACAAATGCTAGGGGGCCAAAACACGCAGTTCGGGGTCCCGAAAATGGGCTGCTAAGCACCGAAAGTGGCGTTCGGCCACGAAGTGGGTTTCTCAGGCCCCAGTGTCCCTTGAAAGGGAGAACATAAGATGTATGCCAAAATTTAGAGCAAACGGAGATGGTTAAGCGGTCCCGAACCGAGGCGCACGGCCAACGGTCCCGAAAAACCGGAAACCGGGCTCTGAAATGGGAAAAATGGCCTACGGCCACAAAATGTAGCCCGCGGCCACTGAGAGATGGTCTACAGGACCTCTCCCTCCCCTCAGGAAAAGAAACAGAGAAAACCGAGTCTGGTTCGCAAACCGAGGCAAGGCACAGAAGAGGGTTCGAAAGTCCGGAGGCAGGGCTCGCAGCCAAGACTCTGAAACTTCTGAACGAGCACATTATGCAATATCACCAAGTGCTCAACTGGCGACGTCTGAGTGTTAAGGTCGGTCAAAAATGGGGTGTCTACACAATGCAAATGGAATGCGCATAACAATGCAAGATAAGAGAAATGCATGACAATGCAAATGGAATGCACATAACAATGCAAGGTAAGAGAAATGCATGACAATGCAAAGTGAGACGTGCATGACAATGCATGAACGAGAATGCATGACAATGCATGTAATTGAAATGCATGACAATGCAAAATGAGACACGCATGACAATGCATGAATGAAATGCGCGGCAATGCATGTATTTGAAATGCATGACAATGCGTGTAATTGAAATGCATGACAATGCATGACTTAATGAAATGCATGACGATGCATGTAATTGAAGTGAATGACAATGCATGTAATGCATAACAATGCGTGATAAGGGAATGCATGACAATGCGCGATATAGAGATGCATGACAATGCAAAATGAGACACGCATGACAATCCATGAATGAGAATGCACGACAATGCATGAACTGAAATGTAGATGAAAGATGCATGACAATGCGTGTAATTGAAGTGTATGACAATGCATGACTTTATTGAAATGCATGACGATGCTTACTATTGGAACGTACGACAATGCAAATGAATTCAAAATGCATGACAACGCACGTCTTTTAAGGTCCATGACAATGCAAACGGACTTGAATGTGTGACAACGGACGTCTTTTGAAATGCATGACAATGCAAATGATCTTGAATGCGCGACAACACGCGTCTTTTGAAACACATGACAATGCAAATGAGCAGTGCATATCAGTGCAAGTTGTGCGTGTTACAATGCGTGTAGACATGCATAACAATGCAAGGGATGGTGTGCGCTACAACGCATGCAGATATGCATAACAATGCAACGTATTTGAAGTAGTTTCCGAAGCTTTGCAAGATACAAAAAGGATACGAAAAGGATACACCTTGCATGTATTTGAGTGTTACGCACAGAAGACAAGGCACAGAGACCTGTTAAGCTTCAAAATGCAGTTCCTTGCACTGTTTTGAGCAATGAAGGTCTAAAACCACATCAATGACCCAAACAAGTATCTAGGAGGTTCACCGACCACCGGGGAAGACCACCGGCCATTCACTGGCCGCAAAACAAGGTCATCGGCCAAATTTTTGGCCGACCGGCCAACCATGTGGCCAACCGGCCAAAAATGCCTGTATCGGGGCAGTTTTGACATTTCGGCATAGGTCTTTAAATATAGGGCTTCTAGCCTTATTTTCTCACTTCTCACAAGCTCGAAAAGTCTTCCCCCATCCCTCTGGGTCATTTTCCAACCTTCTATCCTCGCTTTTGTCGCGTTTTAGAGCCATCTTTGATGTTTGATTCGCGAAATCCTTCGCGTTTCGAACATTTTGAACCAAACAAATCTCCATTTTGGTACACTTTTCTTGATTTCCACCACTCGGGGTTTGTTTCCCTCGAGTTTACCTCGATCTTTGTGCCCCTTCTGGACTCTGAGTTTTTCGCCCATTTTTCACCCTCTCGGGGTTGACTTTTCGGTTGACTCTTCACATTTTCGCCCGGTTTTTACACTTCCGGCCATTTTCACACCATTCTCGACATGGCAGACGATCTTTCACAGGACGGGACTCCTCCAGAGCAGGAGATGGACCCCGAGGCTAAGCTCTTGCCTTTGAGCATTCGACTGTTCGACCCGGCGACCTACAGACCGGCGATTCACGTGTTGCCTCCTGACGGACTTCGCCAGTTCAAGAGTTTTGCCAGAGGCTTACCACCAGAGCTTCTACTACGTGAGCCAGAGTCACATCTATCTTACGGCGCTTCCGAGGTATACTCTTCCCCGTTTCATTTTTCGCAATGTAGAACACAACTGTAGTAGTCGATCTTGTTCTTTAATTGCTTAGTCTAGATACACCGATACACCACATGTTGTAGTTTACTGCGAGGACACCCGCACTCGGTATTCGTTTGAATCTGAACATGTGCACACACGCTGCATTGTCACTGAATCAATCAAACACACTAACATATTCATATGCGGTAGTTCACTGTGAGCACACCAGCACCCGATATCTGTTTGAATCTAGACACGTGCACACACGCTGCATTTGCAGTGAAGTGATCCGAACAAACTGTTGCATCACATGCTGGAGTTCACTACGAGCACACCCGCACCCGATATCTATTTGAATCTGAACACATGCACACATGCTGTATTTTCACTGATCCGGAGTGCATTCAACACTGTATTTGTAACACTGCTTCGCAACTGTTTGTTTTGACCACACGGGGATTCCCATGCCTTCCGGGGGTATGGGAACGTCCTGGCCCGGGGGGGTACATGGAGCTTCCTGAGGCAGTTCGCCGTATCGTTGACCAGACGGGTTCGACACTTTCTGCATGGGGCTCACACGCCTGACTGCGAGTAGGCCTCTCCTTGCTGCTCTGGTCGAGAGGTAGTGGGACACCACCGACTCTTTCCATCTTTCGGCCACGGGAGACATGACGATGACTCTCTTCGACTTCTCCATGCTCACAGGCATTGAAGTAGGGGGTGATCTGATCCCCTTTGATATAGCTATGGACGAGTAGGAGGCCACTCAGATGTACCTGCTTGGCGACCTACCGCCACTTGCTCGTCCAGGATTTGCACGATACTCATGGTTCGAGGTCCCCTTCAGGATCCAGGCACCTACCACTCGGGAGGAGAAGGAGCAGTACACACGCGGCTTTCTGATGTTCCTGTTGGGGACCACCCTCTTCGCCGACCGGGCGAACACCGTGCCCCTTTGCCTGTTGAGTGCACTGGTTGACGTGGCCAAGATCCGCGACTACGACTGGGGTGGCGCAGGTTTGGCCACACTCTACGGCTATATGAGTTCATCCTCTCGCCTGAGCGGACAGCTGCTCGGAGGCTACTAGTAGGCTTGGGAGTACGTCTTATTCCCCTGTTTCACATTTCTGCTTTACATTCTCTGTACTCTGTATACTGTACACACTGTGGTCTTCGTCACACTGGTCATATACTGCACCCACGGCACACATATAATTTTCTTTACACACTGCACATATTGCACAACACACTTCATATACTGCACAATCTGCTGGCAACTGACTCTACACTACACATACTGCGAACACGCAATCTTCTATACACTGACTGTATACTGCATGGACTGTACACTCTGCACGATACACTGCTCAACGCATGGTTCTGCGCCTTGTGCTTTATTCTGCATTCTGCTTTATCTGATAAGCATATTGATATCTGTTCTGTCATGCTGTAGTTGTGGGTATATGCCTGCTTCCCGAGGCTTGCCCCAGTACCATAGGAGGAGATGCCTCCCATGATCCCATTCTCCCACCGCTTCGACGTGAGGTGCGAGCAGAGACCATGGGAGACTTTTATATTCTTCCGCCGCTATTTCGATACCATCACCGCGGCAGAGGTATGTCAAACATTACAATTCATTAAAGCTTCGCTTTGTATTGAATTTTCAATAGCAGTAGATAACAAACTGTATTTTGTTTACAGATCACCTGGCAGCCATGGGCCTCATTGCCCATCGCAGTACGCGAGCGGTATGAGGGCTCTCAAGAGACCTCCCAATTTAGGATTTTGCTGGAGGGCCCGGTCTGTCAGGCTTGGTACCTGGGCGAGCGCTTCCTGCGCCTGACCTTGGGCTTGCCGGAGCAGATAGTCCCAGGTTTGCCTCCTACGACCGTGAGGCGGACAGAGATATACACCCCGCAGGAGATGGCCGTTTGTACGATCGGTTGGGACTCAGAGGGCTTTAGTGGGGAGGGCGACTATACGGAGTACGTCCAGAACTATATCATGCGGCCTCTGGGTAGTGCTCGCCGGGTTGAGAGGGAGAGGCCTACGGCGCCAGTGGCAGGAGCAGGAGCAAGAGCAACGAGGATGGCTTGAGCCCGTGGTAGGAGTGGGCCCCGGAGAGAGTAAAGAGCTGGGTGGCCAGCGTTGCCCACGCTGATGACATGCAGAGGGCAGGGTGGGGAGACTTATCAGATCCCTATCGCTCCCCGTCCAGCTGATCACGAGCTAGTCGGGTCCTACGTCTTGCTCCCGGTATGTACTACTGCATTTTGTATAGTCATTTCATTTCATTTCTCTTGATATTCCGCAGAATACTGATACTTCTAACACTTTTGCAGGCTTCGTCTGAGTATACTCGCCAGTCTTGGGAGTTGACTGCCTCCGTGATGGGGATGTTACAGCGGAGCCTTGACCTCCTGGCCATTTACAGTATCCCAGTAAGCTCTTTCGACCATTATCTCAAACTTTGCACAATCTGATGCATCGCACCATCAACACAGTACTTGGTATACGACCCTCACGGCATTCGATACACTGTAACCCACAGACTATTCACAGCATTACTCACGACATTCATACACTGCATTCAGTATTCGTACACTGCTCACAGTATTCATACACTGTACTCACACACTGCATTCTGTACTGATACACTGCTCACAGTATTCATACACTGTACTCACACACTGCATTCTGTACTGATACACTGTACTCACACACTGCATTATGTACTGATACACTGCTCACAGTATTCATACTCTACTTTGCGTAGCGTACTGATGCGTTTGCCATTTGTGCTTTTTAGCCTCCATTCCAGATTCCGGCTGCAGGAGGTGCTCCAGCTGGACCTTCTGTTCCTGCTCGAGGAGGGGGGCGAGGAGGAACAGTATATCCGCACACCAAAGCGAGGCGCACTCATGTTGGGAGCAGCTCTCGGGCGCCGATCCCTGACGATGATGAGTCTGAGGCAGGGTCGGAGGCGGAGGCAGAGTCGTCCGAGGAGGAGACCAGAGATGACTCGGGCTCGGGCCCAGATGGTGGAGCTGGCAATGATGCTCTTGGACCTTCGTCCAGGAAGAGGACGAGGACTGACCCTCAGGCTTGAGACCAGTTGACATTGATCCAGACTTTTGTTGCCTTTCTTCTTTTTGTTTTACTTTTCTTTTTACTGGTAGCTTGAGCACACTGTACTACTGTAGGCAGGTTTTATTTTCTTCAAAGCTATGTACTTGAAAAGATGATGAAATGAAACAAGCTTTTTGTCTAAAAAAGTGTTGCATTTGTACATTTCATACATCGCATCGCATTGCATTATATCATATAACAATGTAAATGAGTTTGATCTTTTGTCTAAAAATTGGAACACTTGCATCGTAATAACCAAGTAGTGAACCAGCTAACGTCAAAACAACTCATACAACCCACGGCTCATTCTGAATACACAGCCTACAACACAGCACTTGGTTTACTCGACACGCAGCCCATACAACGCACTGCTTATTCTGAACACACAACCCATTCTGAACAAACAATTCAATCTTGAAAAGACGGGATGCAAAAACGGGGCACGTAAAAGTTGGAACAAACATGGATGCCCCATAATTTCCCTCTTTTATTTTGCTTCGCGGTTCGGAACCCACATAATCTCGGATAGGTCCTGGTTCTACTGCTCCAACATGGCCTGGGTTGAACCCTGCGGCTATTGAAAAAACCAATCTTGCTTTGCACAAATGTGGAGAATGGCACAGCACTCTGAGCACCAACGATTTTTTGAAATTGAGAAATGAGTTGTCGACCAGGTATTGAGCCTACGACTGAACACAGCGCCCCTACGACTCAACAAAAGGTACACAACTTAAACACATCGAGACATGCTCGGAGCAGACTCAAAACAAGAGTTGAGGCAAACAAAACAAAAGACACGACACACAGACGTGCTATAAAGACAAGAGACCTCTCAGTTCGTGGGGAGCTAGTTTCTCCGGGTATTGTTTCCCTCCCTTTCTTATTTGTGATTCTCACATCACTCGGCCCTCAGGCTCTGTTTTTCTGAAAAAGCCCTTTTCTCACTTTTTTTTCTCAGCACACATCTCTCTGTTCTTCAATCTCTCATTTTTTATCCCTCCCCTGGGTGGTTGATGGATAAACAAGAGGTTGTGGGTTCATGCCAAACATTGTTGGTTCGCAGCTACTTCTTCCGGCGACGTCTAGTCCATGCTCCGGATGAGGGAGTGGAGTATCTTGACCCATTCCAACTTGTGCTTCGCATTTGGCTTGATACCTCGTTGCTCGAAGGGCGAGAGAGCTTTCAGCCCTTTACAGACAACTCTAGTTGTGTCCTTTCTGGCATGTATGCTGGCGATGGGGGGGAAAGACAGGAAGCCTGACTCAACTGTGCCCCTTAGTTCATCATTTTGACCATTTTTGTTTTGGTTTTTATACTAAAACAATTTTGACCAAAACGAGAGTTAGATTAACATACTTGCTAGATTTTTGATTTGAAAATCATGTAAGTCAGGCTATGAGCATTGAAAATTTTCCTTTTTTGGGTCCAAGAAAATGGTCTAGTTTTGAAAAAGATGGAATAATTTTCGAGAAAATAGTCAACCTCTATAAGAAATTCTCAAAAACCATTTTGGCAAGCAGCTAGTGCTCAACGAGCATAAAACTTACTCTTGAGATGCACAACCTCGGATTCAAAGGAAAATTGCCCCTTGCCTGAAGATAGCTACATAGCAACGGAAAGTTGCCCCTTGTTTGAATGGCGACACATGGCAACGGAAAGTTGTCCCTTGTCTGGATAACGCCGCAACATACTATAAACAGTCCTCGTTAGTGATGATCGCAACTGAACTTTCGAATAAAGAGAAGACGGAGATGGTCAAAACCAATATATGGACACAGTCACTTTGAAAGTGTTGCTGGCTGGACTTCAGGATGAAGTTGCCTACGTATCCCAAACATGGGAATCATGCCTTACGTAGTTCCGGTTAAGGTACACTTGGGTATTTAACCACTCCTTTTACGCTCTAACTTTTGCCAAGGCCGCCCTTCTGGGTTTTCAACCTTGCGAGCTTTGTTTTCCTTTTCTTTTCAATTCTTTTCATTTCTGTTCTTTTTTTTTCTTTTTCATCTTTTCTTTTCATTTTCTTCATTTTTCTTCTTTTCTTTTTTTTTTTGTTCTTTTTCTTCTTTTTTCTTGCTCTAACTTTTGCCTCGGTCGCCCTTCTGGGTTTTCGGCCCAGCGAGCGTCTCAAGGGTAAAAGTGTAACAAGTCCATGTCAAATGGTTTTGAGATCTGAAATTATCTCAATCCAGAGGAATGGCTATTGTTCGCTGGCGATGTATGAGTCCATCCAATGGGGGGCAGAATTTGCCCCTTAATGTTGCGGATAGGAACTCAGTTGTTCTTCAGCAATACCTTCTTCTTTCTTCCCTTCTGGGATTTGTTATTCTTGCTGATCTTCGTCGTGGACTCTTCGAGTGCATTCCCTGACGTCTTTTGCCCCTTGTTCTAGGGGTGCTTCTGATCTGGCCATACAGGCCTTACATTGCGGTTGGCCGTTTGAACATTCTGAATGCACATTCAAAGTTTGAAAGTAAAGGGGATCGAGTCTTGAGGCTGAGAGCGATCCTAAGCTGCACAATCTCAAGAGCGATTCCACACAGGTCTTCGCAGGACTGCGTAAAACATTTTTTGAAATTTTTTAAGAAATGACTAATCGCTCACGTTGAAGACAATGTAGAACCAATCTGGATCAAGCCAGGGTCCTTCTTAGTACTCACACTAACAAGCATGATTTCGTTCATTAAGGGCTTAGCATGCCTTTCTTTCTCTCAAACGATCAAATTTTGCAAAACCCAAGGAATTCCTTCATCTTCATTTTCACCACAGTGTTAAAAAAAGTTTTGAAAAACTTAGGTCATTACAATGATTTCAAGGTGCAGAGGAGCAGGTGAGATGTACTGCTGTTTTAATCTAAACTTGCTAGTACAACAAGCTTGAAGTAGCAATAAGCCCAAAAAAACATGACAGCCACAACTGTTTCTTTCAGATTTCCTGGCTGCAACTGGTTTCACAGCAGAGACAGACTCAAAAGAAAGCAAAAAGGATAATTACAAAACAAAAAAATAGTGTTCGAGGCAACAACCCCGAAATCACCTGACATTCTATACAATGGGACTGACTCAATACAACAAAACAGACCATTAAGCAAAAAATACTGACTCAAGACAATGAGATAGACTGAAAGCAAAACCAAAGAACTGACTCAACACCCAAGCCAGAAAATACGAAAACCAGCATTCGCAAATGCTCAAAACAGTGCGTGCCATACGTCGTATCTGAAGCTAACTGAGTGCCGCCCGCAGGTGGTCCAACCCCTAATCACATACTCGCACTATCCTCGAAATCCAACAACCCGGCGGTGACAGACTTTGCCGAGCTTGGCGGGAGGATGACTTCATTGTCAATCAAATCTTGCACTTCGTAGCGGAGACGAAAATAGTTATCGGTGCTGTGACTGGTCTGCTGATGATATGCGCAGTATTGATCAGCATCATGGCCCGCTGGAAGATGACTGGGGAGAGGCCGAGGCTCAGGAGGTTTGAGATGACCCTTTTCCACCAGGATTTGAAGTGCCTTAGACAAGGCATGTAGAGGGCGTGAAAGACTCTGCACCCTCGGGGCAGATACTTCGAAGTCTATGGACCTTTGCTGGATGTACTCGAAAAAGGATCAGCAGGTGCTGCCTTGGCTTTTTGATCTTTTCCTGGTGCGGGGTTGGGATTGGAGGGAACTGTTCGGGCATGACGGGGTCTATCCCGATTTTCTGCCTAGCTTGAACTGCCCTCAGTTAGAGTGGGGAAAGCATCATCCACAGTCTTAGTCATAACTGCGAATACTTGCTGTTTATTGAACCCCCCGGCTTTCAAAGCCTTGACTGCCCACAGCAGTTGTTCAATGGGATCAGCGTCTGCCTTCATCTTATTCTTGCCTCTAGCCTCAGCTTGATCGAGGGTTTGGGTTGCTATATCAGAGCGAAACCCGGTTGTTGTTAACACGTTATTGCTATAGCTTGAAACAACCTCAGGTTGGCTGAGCTCAATCATAATTCACCCCAGTAGCGGGGGCTCCTGCGGCATGAAGTTCTCGGCGTAAGACGTGGCTGGTGGTGGAGCTGACATCCCATAGGCCAGATCTGCCACAGATCTCTGGAGGTCGCCGATCATTCTCATTAACTAAAACGTGGTGGGTTCTCGAGCTTGAAACATCTGGGGTTCCTAGATCGGGTGCACAGCAGGCGACCTGGGCGGATGTGGTACTTCAACATTGGTCTCACCCTGCAAGATGATCCCTTGATTTAGTGCGGTTACCATAACCACAACTTCCTCTAAATTCTGTGACATCATAAATTCGCTGAACTGAATGGGGGTGATGTGACTGGTGACTTGACTGATCAGATATCTGCCTTCTTTCAACGATGGGGAACACTGGCAATTCTGAACTCAGATCTCTGAAACCCCCCCTCCTCCTGAAAGAGAAAATAGGTAGCGTCTCAGCGCAATTTTGCCCAAACAATTGTAAGCACAACTGAACAACTGTATTTGATCACTGATCACTATTCCCCCAAACTACTGCCCCAAAACTGAATCTGATACCCGCAGATACTACTGATTCTCAAAACACTGACACTGATGCCCGCAGGCCTGATGCCCAGACTTGCAAATAGCTATGAGCGTTCCCTGTAGAGGTCAACTCTAAAAGCACATATAACATGCAAATGAACTAATACACCCCTATATTGGGGTAGGGTTTCCCTGTCCTATTTTGTCAGGAGCTAGGGTTTCTCTACGCACGTAGCGGTTTCAAACAACCTATAATCGGGTAGCAGCCTGTCCTAACTTGGAATGGTCACTATGGATTCCGAACATGCACTAGGTCGAATGGTCAAAAGGGTGCCCCGATGACAACCGGGGTTTGTGTTCCCATCGTGGCAGAGCCCGTAACCGGTCAGCCTTATGGCACGCTTCTCAAAGCGAGCGTCCGGCAAACCGTTCAGGAATAGCTGGCGCCAAACACTGTGACTTAGGCGCACCAATGCACATGCAATACAAAGAAACACGTAAGTGTAATCAAAACAAGATATCATGAGTTCGAGTCAAGCTCAATAACTCCCCAGCAGAGTCGCCAGAAACTGTAGATGCGCCCATGGGCCTCATGCTACAGTTCGGACTCGTTTGTCACGGTTCTTAATCTAATCTCGCAAAGTGCAATGCAAGACTGATAAATTACCAAAGAGTCCAAATCTGAAAAATCATTTTGGAAAACTGATTTTTAGAAAGAAGTGCCAAACATGGACTGCTTTGTCAGATACAGAGTCGCGACATAAATATTTTTTATGGGGGAATTTAGGAAACCCTGACTCGTTTGCCTAAGGCCACGTGTCCGTCATCACCAACGGATGACACGTCATTGCCACGTGGAGCTCACTATATTACATGTCACCCATGCCACATCAGATCCACGTTATCGCTTCAACATGTCTGATGCAAATAGGAAAGCGCCCTCGTGGTGCCAATGCGTAAGTGCAAAATGAGCCATCAAACGCCACACAACCCACTGTCCACGCCACACGCACGGGCGCGTGGGCGTGTGCGTGTGGTGCGAAGCACCATCCTTGGAGTGTGGGTGCGTGCACACTAGCTTTCATCCCATAATTCCATATTCAAAAGAATATTCCATATAGCACTTTATTAAGTGCTCCATGTTTTGCTCTCTTTCCAATGTGGGACAAAGTCCCCAAGCTTATTTCATGCTTTCCAAAGAAAAACATCGAAGGTTTTTAAAACACCCAAAAATTAAACTATAAATTTCGAAAACCATTTTGAAAATTCCCCAACATATGCAACTAAGCCAACAATGACTTGATCGCATATGGGTCATATGCCAATATGACTGAAAAATGAAAGACAAAAAATGAGCAAATTAATAAAAAGAAAGAAAAACGCTAACCTTTCAAACCATAGAACTGCAATGGTGAATTCCTTGCTATCCTTAAGTTTTTCTCTTTGTTCAGAAGAACTCCTAGCTCATCTCTAGATAAATGGCTTGAGACTAGACCCAACACATAAACTTTCTACTAGAATGGCCAAGTCAATGCACAAAGGTGCTAGATAGCCAAGATTTCTCTAAGTATTTAGAGTAATCTCTTACATTTAGAAAATGGCTTCTGAACTCAAACCTTGAACGAAAAATATTGAAGGTGAAGGGGGGATATATAGGCTCTTAGAAGAGTATTTTTTAGCTAAAAAATGATGTGGGATTGCACATTTTTAGATACCAATAAGAGCAACTACGCAGAAGAGTCAAAAATTACCATAGCAAAAAATTAGCTATCGGCTTCAATTCGACCATGGGAGAGGGCCGATTTGGCCATATAGGGTTGTGCGCACTTTTTTGTAATTTTTTGCCAACCCTAATTGAGTGAGAAAAAATATTTTCAAAATGGATTTTTGGCTTGGGCCACATTTGTTTTGAAAATTATTCAAAACTAAATAATAAAATAGGCCCAAAATAAAATATAAAAAACTCAGTCCAATTATGGTTTGTAGATTTTGTGAAAGGACCATTTTATCCTCTCTTGTCGAAAATAGTCAAGCAATTGGAAAATGTCTACTAAAATTTTGTTTGAAATAAGATTTTTCGTATTAATGGAAAGCTCTTTGAAAAATTTACAGAGTAACATGAATAACTTTTGAAAATTCTAAACTATTTTTTTTAATTTTTTTTATACATAAAATAACACGTAGAAGGCAATATCTTGTTTTGAACTTGTGCAAAGTCAAGAGAGAATAGAATATGATTGGTTCGTAGGGACTTAATGAGGCTCAAATTGGTTATGAATGAGTTTTTAAGGGTGTTAGGATAAATTTGGAC
Organism: Camellia sinensis; assembly: GCF_055761805.1. Classification (NCBI taxonomy): domain Eukaryota; kingdom Viridiplantae; phylum Streptophyta; class Magnoliopsida; order Ericales; family Theaceae; genus Camellia; species Camellia sinensis. The sequence continues at coordinate 113,069,792 of NC_138969.1, read as the reverse complement.
TAGTCTTAGTACATTCAATTCCAAATTAGAGCTGACAAATCAGAAATTTTTTATTGTTTCGAGTACGTCATAGGGTGGCGCTCCTTAAGCGTGGCCAAGAATTATAACAAATGTATACACCCTATTTTGACCAGCTCTAAGACTTGGGCTTTTTTTTATGGTCACCTAAAGATGAAAATAAGAAGGTGTTTCCCACAAAATCCTTAGTAAAAAGATGGAATTTGAGCTTTGTTCGCAACCCTAAGCTTGCTTTGGTCAAGTGTTTAAGCCCCGTCGGACAATCGGAGCGAAGCTGGACTGAATCGAAGTAAAACGACCAACTTTTTCCTTGGTCGGTACCGCCCGGTTGTTCGGCTGGTCAACTGCCCAAGGGCAGTGCAAACTAATTGTTTTGTTGGTTTGGGTGGGGCACTTCACAATCCCGTTTTTTGACCCATTTTTGCACCAAATGCATGTATACTCAGCCTCTATTGTAGTGCTTGATCCATTGAGGGTAATACTCCATATTTGTCTTCCATTAACTTCATTTGTACTCCATTAGTTCTCCACTTTGTGTTCCACCATTGCTTCACTTGCATTGCCTATACAAGGAGAGCTCAAGTCTTGAATTTGGGGAGATGAATTTGAGAGAAGAAGTGTAGAGGGCATGATGAGTTTGAAATAGAGTTTTAGAAAGAAAAGAAAGCTTTAAAAACAAGAGTATTGTCTTGCCAAAAGTAGTGAAGTTGTCTTTAGCCTTCATTTATCTCATCTTTCATTACAAAAACCTCCCAAGAAACTCATTGAAACTAAGTCCTGGAGTTTTGATAAAAGAGAGAGTGTAGTCTTTGCCAAGTTTAAGAATCTAGCGATCATTTCCTACCCTTGTCTGAAGCCACCAGTATAGCTCAAATTCCAAGCTTTTGAATTGAGGATTGAGAACATAATTCACAACCTCAAGGGTGATCGAAAGGAAGTTTGGAAATCAAGAAGTTCAATCTTTCATTAGAAGGTGAATTTTCAATTCTTTCATTTTCTTATATTTTCTATGTTAAATTTATTTTTTGTTTTAATGTCATATTAGTTTTGTTGTAATTTAATTGGAAGTGGTTAGTTGAGCCACCTACATATTCTTTGTTTGTTCTTTTCTCGATGTTGCAACAAGACAAGTTCTGCTAGGCCTAGTTGGTCGGACAGCTAACTTAGAACAAAGCGTTCGCCTTGCGTTGAGCATGATAGTTTCCGGCGATCCTCAAGACCCCTGAAACTTCTATTTTATTTTCATTTGAGTGTTTAGTGAGGTTTTATTTGTTATTTTTTATTTTGTTGTAATATTTTCTTCGTCTCTCTCTCTCTCTCTCTCTCTCTCTCATTCGGTTTGTAATTATTTATTCTAAGTGTTGTAATAATTCCCTGCCTTGCTTCTTTCTATCTCATTTTTTTACTTGCTTTCCTTATTTATACATAAACATCATATTTTGCTTCTTGTTATATCCATGCTTTGCATATATGTTTCATGCATCTTGATTCGACCAAGTTTGCATTTGTGGATTTAACCAATTCTTATGTGATTACGTGCACTACCTCATGTTCTTGAGATGATTCACATGTCAAACATTAGAAGTCGAATCTTTAGTTGCATCTCGTGAGTGAATTGCATTAGGGTTTTGTATATAAGATCATGCTTATTTTGCTAACTTTGTCTTGTAGTTGTTCACGAGACGTCGATAAATATGTAAGTTTTTACGCTTTAGCATCTCACTTGTGTGTGTTTTTTTTATTATGTTTAGCATCCTACCATGTGGCTACTTGCTTACTTGATATAACTGTATGAATGATGGTGAATGGAGGTTGTGTCGCATAATTTGGAATGATGTTGATTTTTCATGTTTGTAAACTTAATTTCTTTGAGTTGTACAACTTCAAAACTTTTTCAAAATACATGAAATTGGATAGTTCCAAAATGAATGGCGTAGTCTATACTTTTTGCGTTACATAGTAAATTTTAGAATTATTGAATAATCGGAATATGGACATATAAAGTTAATAAAATTCATATCGTGGTTTAGTAGAGGTCGATTTTGATTAGGTGAGTGGGCGTGCTCAATTAATGACCTTTCCCTCTCATATCTAAGGTTTCGAGCCAAGCATCATTTACGACGAACAGTGGCCTTGGCACAAGTCACGGATTTTCTAATTTTCTCAAAATATTAGGTGGCGACTTTATGATCTGGTGATGTAGTCCATTTCTAGCAAAGGGTTCGTAATAAAATGGATTTTCTACAAAAGTTTCGAAATCTAGACTCTTGTCTATGCTTCATATTGCACTCATGAGACTAGATCAACGAATTGAGGGTTCGAACTATTTAAATACGCAAGGGTACCCCCCGGCGATGTTATAGTTTTTGGCGACTCTGTTGGCAATTTTATGAACCCTTGACTCGAACTCCATGATATGCCTTTTATTTTCACTTATATGTTCATTGTTTATGGCATTGCATGCATTGGTGCACTTAATGTCCCTATGTTGCCCAGATACTGGTGGTAGCACATGCAAGCTTTTGTGACACTAAACCTATCTTTACATTACTTTTGAGACCTTGTGTTCATGACCTCTTAAGATCTCTCAAAATGGTAGCTCTGCTATCTAAGGTTCTTAAACTTCGAAGAGAGGCTATATTGACTCTTCTGACTTCCTGAAAACTTCACTGGTTATTACCCAAAGGACTCTTTCTTAATGTCACCTTGACTTTAATCCATAGAGTAAAGCTAACCTTGTACATATAGTGAGCCATAGTATCTTCCAAAATTAGGATAGGATGCTCTCCCATTTCTAGGATGTATGATACTGCTTGTTTGAATAGTGAAACCCTAGATCACTTCAAAACTAGGATAGGGTAACCCTACCCCCCATAGGGGTGTTTGTTTTCTTTCCTGCTATGTGCTATATGCAATGTATGGGATCAATACATGGATTCTCAAATTCAGATGAATAGTTTAGGCATTTCAGTTTGTAAGGTTAAGTTCAATTTTTCAGTATGATTTAGTAGTAATCAATTGAGCCGGCGTGCTATTGAAATTTTTATTGGGGGTTCCATTTTATTTTTGCAAGGTAGTGTGGCACCATAGCTTCAGAAAGGTCATATATCCCACAAGTTCTGTGGACTTGGGTTTGTAGACTCTGTAAGACTGCAGATTTGGTTCAAGGATAGCCAGTGTTAGTTTCTTTACCATCAGATATATGAAGAAGAAGAATGAAATCCTCAACAACTATCCAGAGTACCCCTTTTTTACTAGCTAGATCATCCCTGCTTAATTCATCGGAATTAGTGATGGCTCAGGTTCCAGAAAATATAGCGGACATGTTATTGGCCCTTTAACAAAGTATGGATGCTATTGCCAATACAATTGCCACCTATGGTGATGCTCTTGTCGAGTTGAGATGCCCATTTGGGGAATTTGTTACTCAACTACCTGCGATGATTCATCTAATCCCACCGCCACCAGCTGAGGAATTTCTTGAACCCAACTTACCAAAAGACTTGAGGGTTCTTGCGCAATCATCGGGAGGACCTTTTCCCCTTCTACAACCAACGAGAGGGCTATTTTCTCTGGAAATGAATGAGTTTGATCCGACTATGCTAAAACTAGCCAAGTTGGGGAAATTGTTTTAAAAGTCACAAAGAATCAACTCTATCCCAGACATCGGCGATGGGTATATAGAAACAACTATCAAGTTGCCTGAATGATTTAAGATGCCACAGATTGATTGATTTGATGGATCTGGTGACCTTATGGTGCATATCCATTTATTTTCTGATGTTCTAAATCCTATGGGTTTGACTTATCTGCAAAAGCTATCTTTATTTAGAATAACTCTATCAGGATTGGTTGCCATTTGGTATGGCAAACTTGAAGATTCGGTGAAACAGAGTTAGGAAGAATTGGCTGAGGCTTTTGTCACCCAATATGCATATAACACTTTGACTGAAGTGACTACCGGGGAGTTAGAAGCAACACGACAAGAACCAAACGAAGGTTTTGCAACCTTCATTATCAGATGTAGGGCTAAGGCGGTGATGATGACTAACAAACCGTGGAAGAAAGATCAAATCCTCATAGAAATAAGAAATTTGCATGGAAAAATATTGTAAAAAATGATAGTCCTTCAACTTTTCACTTTCAAAGAGCTGCATGAAATGGGAGTTCAGATAGAGGACACCATCAAGCATGGAATTATATTGGATGACAAAGAACCGGTACGAAAGAACTTTGGTTGCAATGCAAACACTACCACCGGTAGTAGCATGGCTCAGAAGCCTTTCGAGGTCAACTCAGTCACTACCACCACCACCAAAAATAGTTGACCCCTTTGCCAAGGCCGGTCTACAAACAACAAACTTAGCCTGAACCTCAACAAAAAACTTCAACCCTCTCCACATGTCCCTTACCAAAGCCATGAAGATCTTGATAGAAAGAGGGTATCTCATATCTCTTCTCCCACGACCTCTTCCAGATCCTTTCCTAGCCAGACATAACCCTGCCAAATATTGTGCCTTTCACCAACAGCCTGGACATGATACCGATCGTTATTTTCATCTTTGTAATGAGATTCATGATCTCATTGACAATAAAATCATAGCTCCCCCACAGCCACCAAAACCCAATGTCGCTACCAATCCATTGCCACCCCATGACAAAATCCTACCAACTTCTTGTCTCAACTTTATCCATACACTATAGCCCACTTTTAACCCCATCATCTATATCACACCCTCTCATCTACCTAAACTTGAGCACACATTCTTGAGAACACTAATCTGTGCATGATGGATACCACCCAAAACCCAAAAGCCCTATTGTGGTAGTGTTAAAGGAAACAACCAAAGTGCCTGTGATTGAGGCTGGGAAGCTACTAGAGGAAGGATATGACCCTAGCAAATATATTGTACCCATTGGTTTACTGAGGCCTGACCCTATCTCACAAATAAACTTACACATCCACTACATCATGAATTAGGATTTATAAGAGCACCCACCTCCATCACTACCCATCCATCTTTCTCAATTCCCACATTCAAAACCTACTCACCCTCAAAACCTTAAAAATCCTTTGGTTGAAATATTCTGATGGTAACAGTGACAACCATTTGACTACCTACACTTCTTCGATAATGACAATGAATGGAAGTTTTCATGTTAACCACAACTCCATAAGAGGAGAGTATAACAATAAAACCATAGAGGAGGTTCATAACTTTGATTTTGTTCTTAGTTTAGAGGAAATTGGTCTTGTAAGGGTAAGCTTCTTGAAAAAAATGGTAAAAATAATAAAATCTGTTCGTCATTTTTCCGGGATTGAACACTTGAACATTATTTATTTGTTCGGGAACCAGTAACCGAACATTTATTATTTGTTCGGGAAAGTAGGTCCGAACATGAAAATTTCTTAAAACATTGAACATTTAAAATTGTTAACGCTTGCAAAAGTTTTTATTTTTTAAGTAATGTTCAGGAATGCAGGTCCGAGCATTGAAATTTCTTAACACATTGAATGGTCAAAATTTTTAACACTTGCAGAAGTTATCGGTAGTAACCCAAATCCACTATCAGGTTCAAAAGTTATTCCTTCATCGTGTACCTTTGATAATATTGTTGTGTAGTTCTCTGCTGAACTCACAATTTTTATAATATCTACCAATAAAACCAACCAAATCAATTAATATAATTTTTCCCTTCAAGAGAAGAAATTATTACGAGAAATTATATATATATATAGAGAGAGAGAAAGAGAGAGAGACAGAATATCAACTATGACAATAGTGGATGGAGCACCAGAGACAATAATCACATTGGCACTTCTTTTTCTCGGTGGGTTTTTTTAAGGTTTTTTGGAAGAGGGTTTTTTTTTTGGGGTATGGGGGTGCAGGGGGTGTGCATTGAATGGGTGAAATGTTTTCACAAAGATAATTTTGGTATTATTTAGGAAGGGAAAACAAATTTTGAGGGTTTCAAAGTTTATAAGTGAGGGCCTAAAGAAATTGAGGGGTCCAAAATAATTCATGGGATGCGAATAGCACCACTCTTCTTTTATACTCTAAATTTTGCTTAGGTCACCTTTCTGGGGTTTTCAACCTAACGAGCTCTCATAGGGGCAATATATTGTGTGAATTTCATCCCATTTAGACTCATTTCTCGGATCTTATTCCTAGAATGGTGCCAACTTCAAGCCCTCGTTTCTTATGGTTGAAGGGTGTTCTTTACTTTGTGTTGGGAAACAAAAAATTGTCCCAGTTTGATCAATGTTTGACACTCTAACTAGGGATTTGGTTTTGGGATCTAGAGGAGCCTTTAGGTTGCACAGTCTTTGAATCAGTTCCAGGCATGCCTTTATAGGATCATGAAAAAGACGTTTCTTTCAATTCTTTTTTAAAAGAGCAACCAAGGATTTATGTCCAAAAAAGATAGCATGGATCCGATCTAGACTAGATGAGGATTTTCCATCATTACCCAAGTTTATTAATATTATTCCATCCATTTCACCTTTGGCTTATCTTTCCTTTTCTCATTCAATTTGATCTTTTCGAAGCTTTGAAAAACCATAAAGTTTTTCTTTCTTTAGAAATCTTTGGATTTAACACAATCAACTTTTGGCATCGTCAAGTATCTAGAATCACTAGCATTATTATTGATAAAAAAAATTGGGGGGAGGGGAGGGGAAGGGAAATCTCGACATCCAACTTTGACTCCAAAAAAAAAAAAACAAAAACAAAAAAAACAAAAAAAAAAGAAGAAAAAGAAGAGGAAGAAGAAAAGACTCAACTTGACTAATTTGAAAATACCAACGCGTCATAATCCAACAGGCTAGATTTCTATCTCACTTTGACTTATTTCATTACTACCAGATCCATGAGCAAAACAAATTTTTAGTAGACTAGTTTGTTAATTGGCATTTCGTTGCATCCACTATGTGTTTGGTGGAATCCTCTTCCAATGCTCCTCTGCTATCATCGTCTCAGAACGTAAGTTCCCCCAAGCTCTAGTGGTTAGTCTCAATACTCAGGCCATTTTGAAATCAGCCCAGTCAATTTGACTTGCCCTTTCTTTCCCTCTTTACTCTTCCACTTCAAACAAGGCCCCCAAAAACTAGTCCTTGTCCATTTCTATTTGATTTTCCATTTCTTGGACTTTCCCATAGCACTGTATAGTGGTGAACAAGAGAGTATAGTGAATTTCGGCCTTATTGGCTTCATACCATTGTTGTATGACAACCTCATCCTATACATATAGTTTGTGCGCCTTCTTGATCCATGCCTTTCTGATCCTTACCCCAATCTGTCTTACCACATATTCCTCTAATTCTGGGTGCTTCTCTATTTCAGCACTTGTTTGATTTTCTGTCTATTTATTCCCATCTCTCGGCTCTTTGTTGTCATTGTCACTTTTTTCTTCCTCAAAATTGCTCCCCCATCCTTGATTCTCAACATATTGATGCCCATCAAAATCATCGGGGTGGCCCAGAAGATTATCTTTGATGGCATCTATGTACAAGAAGTCTATGTCTAGAGATTTGGGTAGCAACATTTTCGGTATAGCGATTCTGGTTTAGACTAGACCCATTTGATGTTCTAGATCTGGGTTTTCTTATCTTATACAATCATTCATGTCTTACTTCTCCTAATTCCTCATTAAGTTTGATTATTGGAGTGTCTTGATTGCGTTTGGAATAGTTCAGGAGTTATTTCTTCAAAATGGTTCCTGCCTAGATTTTGGTTTCTTTGCTCGAGCGATACTTCTTGTGCTTGAGTGGTCTTTGAGAACTCTCAGTACTTTTGCAGGCCTGCAGAAATACTAGGAGTTGGCATTCTTTGCCAGAGCGGTACTTCTTGCGCTCGAGCAGTGTTCGCTTGAGCGGTACTTCTTGAGCTCGAGCGATGGTCTTTTGTCTGCAAAGCTTCTAGGATTTTCTATTCTTCGCTCGAGTAGTCCAAGTTATTGTGTCGGGTCGCTTGAGCGACCATTCCTCCGCTCGAGCGGTCTGCGCGTATATCTGGTCGTTAAGCTCACTTTTTGAGTCACTTTTTCACATCTTTCTCTCTAAATCTCAAATCTACTCCCTCTCTAGAAATCATCTCTGAGCTCCAAATGCATCCTAACCCAACCATTTCTACACCCTAGTCCCTTTGTTAAAAAGAGAGAGCACGTCGAGGGATTCGTTTTAACCAGTGAAGTTTGTGTTTTCGGCTCCGTTGAGTTCTACCCATCTTTCTTTTGGGTCTTCTTTTTTAAGGTAGGGATTACTTTGACACTTTGTATGGTTTTTACCATAGTTATTTGATTTTCTAAGCTATGTGGTGGTTTGGGAGTTTTAAACACAACTCCAGGGTTTGGTTTAAAGATTCAAAATAGGGGTTTTCAAAATGGATTCTTGAATATGATAAAGGCTTTGCAAAAATGGTTAAGTTATGATGAATAATGGATTTTATCCTTGGGAAATGATTTTGAAGAAAGGGGGTTTTTGCCCTAAGTGGTGAATATTGGATTTTGTAAAGAGAATTGATGTTGGTTTTATGGAATTGGAAGGATGATGATTATGATAGTGGAGTTGAATATGTATTATCACTCTCGTCATGTGATTTTTGAAAGTTTATCTGTATTGGAAATTATCTATCCATTTACAGATATTTGTTTTGGGCTATTGGTGGAGAATAGCTATGATTGTTAAAGAAAATGCATGAGAATTAGGTGAATTGAAACTATTTTCTCATTCATTTGCATTAAGCATTATAACATATCTACACATTGAAAATGCATACTGTTTTGAGGAAAAAGGGTGAATGTGAATCTGGGTAGGAGTGTAGTTATGGTATTATGTTGGCTAATGTGTCCTTGGTGAAAGTCCAGAAACCATTGCGGTTACATGCCGATCATTTCGGTTAATACTGGTAAAAATAACAGATTGGTAGTGCTTGTAGCCTACTTGCAGACACATCCTAGAGATTTCCAGTGCTGAATCCACTGCCTTGTTTTCTATTGTAAAGGAAATAAATTCATGAACTGAGATATAAACTTGGCATTGCATGGTTTTGGAAAGAGATATAAAATGTTTTGGGATGAGCATTGCATATGGATTCACCTTATGGCTTCATTAATATCCATATATTATGTTAGAGTATCTTTACTGGGTTTTGGCTCACCCTATGTGGTCAACCATTTTCAAGTGCTGATGATATGTCTCTGCCAAGGTAATAGCTTGGGAGGACTTGGAGTAAGAGCTTCCTTTTGTTTACTTGTAGTAATTATTTTTGTACAAGCCTAGGGCTTTATCTATATTGAGTTTAAAACTCACTTTTGTTGTAATCAAGCATCGTCTTGGAAAATTGTAGCCATTAGGGCGTTCTCTTATTTGTTTATGTTCATCTTATTTCCTTATCATGTAACATATGCTATAGAATCAGGACTAGACTTGTGAATGTATATCTGCATATGTTACTCTTTTGTACAACTAATTGGAATTAAAAAAGGATTATTATTTTATAATGTGTTGCTATTTAATTAACATGATGTATGGTATTGTCATTTATTTTCGAGGTGTTACATCTTGCTTTGGCTTGCTAACAGGCACAATGTACTTGCTAGGGTCGTATGCGTCTACGGATTATTCTTACTCTTTCGCCAGCACTTCTTCAGCTGGTTTGACTTTGCCAAACACGAAGTCCAATCACTCATCTTCAGTAACACTTTTTCCTTCTTTTGGCAACCCTAGCTAGTTTAATTTGTCTTCCGATATGACTAACACTTCCGTGCGCATCATGAAATCCCATATTGGGCACGTTTGCATCATGAAAGCCCACATTGGGTCGGGCTTATTTATTTACAGCTCCTTTTGGATAAGATCCACCCTATTTCCTTGGGTATAAGGACCATTGGCTTGGATAGGTTGGCTGACGTGATGTATTGGCCAGGGTTGAAGCCTGTCAGGGTGGTTTATATGGTATTAACATTGGGTGGTGGACGGACAGTTTTGTTATGTTCAGGGAAAGGGTTGGTGGTTACATTTTGCTTTTGTGGGGATGCCATGATCATGTTATCACTGAGATCTTGGGTCTTATGACGGAGTTGAACACTGTTAAGTGTTGGGGGTAGTTTGGTCTTTATGTCTTACTCTTATTAGTATAAATAGTTATGTGTAAAGGGGAAACCCAAAGTTTTGAATTAATAATACAACAGCTATTTCCTCTCTCTCTCTCTCTCTCTCTCTCTCTCTCTCTCTCTCTCTCTCTCTCTCTCTCTCTCGGTTCTGCAACTTGTTGTTCTTTTTCTTCTCATCTATACATTCAACATGGTATCCGAGCAATATCTTCCTCCTTGAAGATTGTTCCTCTCCTTCTTCTCTCATTCTTGTATCCTGGTACATTTAAAAAAAAAAAATTCCAATATGCTCCAAAATTAATGGGCATTAGGGCCACAATATAGCAAAACAGAGACAACACACCCTTCTTGAGGGTCAGTCAGCTCCCCAGGATGTGAGTGGGAGGTGTTCGTCATCAAGCACATGTTTTTGAGACTATTGCTAGTGCCTCAGATGATGCTGGTTCTATTTCCCAAGATGAGCTTCACACTCTCAGACGTTTGATGGTTTGACTTGATTCTTCATTTGCCTTAGCTCCTTCATCTTCTGCCTCTTCCAACTTTCCCCACACGGGTTTTTCTACTAGTGCACTTAGTACCTCTTCCTCGTCTCTTTGGATCATTGATTCCGGTGCTACCGATCACATGACGGGTACTTTTAGCTTTTTCCATTCTTTTTCACCTAGTTCTGGGCGAGATAAGGTTAGAGTGGCTGATGGAACTTTATCTTCCCCCTTCGGTAAGGGTTCTATTCATTTCACCTCTTTACTTTCGCTTTCATCTGTCCTTCATGTTCCAAGTTATTCAACTAACTTACTTTCTATTAGTAGCCTTACTACTGCTCTCAATTGCTCTATAACCTTTTTTCTGACTCATTGTGTCTTTCAAGAATTGGCTACGAGGAAAATGATTGGCAGTGGTAAGGGTTAAGGTGGACAATACTTTTTGGATGCCATTCCTATATCAACTTTGTCCTCTTAGGCTCTTCAATGCACTTCTGGTTCCTCCCTTCGTCTTCTTCATCAGTGGTATTGCCATTTGGGGCATCATTCCTTTAGTATTTTAGAGAAACTTTTCCTTCAGTAGTTCGAGATTGTCCTCAGAATAACTTTGTTTGTGATGCTTGTAAGCTTGCTAAGCATAAATATACTTTTTATCCTTCAATTAATAAAATAAGTACTTTTCCTTTTATGCTTATTCATACCGATGTGTGGGGTCCTGCCCCTGTGGTTTCTACCTTTGGTTACCGGTGGTTTTCATGTTCATTGATTGTTATTCCAATGTGACTTGGATTTATTTACTTCACACTAAAAATGAGGTTTTCTCATGTTTCAAAAGTTTTTATAAAATGGTATCTAATCTCTTCAATGCTACTATCAAAATTCTTAGGAGTGATAATTGGACTGAATATGTTGATGGAGCTTTTAGCGCATACCTCAAGGAGCATGGCATTCTTTATCAGACTAGTTGTGTTGGCACTCCTGAACAGAATGAAGTTACTGAACGGAAGAATGGCCACTAACTTGAGATTGCTCGCTCTCTCTTGTTTACCATGAACGTTCCTAAGTCTTTTTGGTGGGATGCTATTCTTACCGCGGCTTACCTTATCAACTGTATGCTCTCTAGTGTTCTTCACTTCAAACTTCCTCTTAGGCTTCTTCCCGTGACTTATCCCACTTCTTCCTTTCCACCTCGAGTTTTTGGTAGTGTCTATTTTGTTCATCTTTAACATCGTACTCATGGGAAGCTTGAGCCTAAGGCTGTTTGGTGTGTCTTTCTTGGTTATTCTGCTACTCAGAAGGGCTACAAATGCTATGACCCTCACACTCATAAGTTGTATGTTAGTATGAATGTCACCTTCTGTGACTCTGAGTCATTTTTTTTTTTTTTTTTTCAGGACCTCCGTTATCTTTTTAGAGGGAGAGTGGTATAGATAAGATTGCCGATGAGACGGCATCATATAAGCATGATTTGTTTTCTTTTTTTTCCATCCTAATCAGTGGGCTATTCTTTGTGGTGAGGGGAGCCTAACCGTTCTGTTGATGAGGAGTTACATATAGGTGGTCGTTTGGAAAGGCAGATCTTAAGACTTTTTCACGGCGTCAGAAAGAACAGGCTTCTCTTGTGTTACCAAGTCAATCATCATCTCCTTTGCCAGTTCCACACCAAGTTTCCACTAACTTTACAGGTAATGATCTTCAACCCATTTTTTCACCTATTGTTGATAGTCCTGTTGCTGATGATTTGAGTCTTCCTATTGCTGTCGGAAAGGGGGCTAGAGCCTGTACTCAACACCCCATTTCTAAATTCGTGTCATATGATTTGTTGTCCTCTCTATATCATGCTTTTGTTTCATATCTTTTTTCTGTGTGTATTCCGCAGGGTTGGCAAGAAGCCATCAATGATCCTAAATGGAAGGTAGCTATGGAAGAAGAGATGCAAGATTTGAGTAAAAATAACACATGGGAGTTAGTGTCTCTTCCTAATGGAAAAAAAACGAGTCGGATGTAAGTGGGTGTTCACCATTAAGCACAATGCAGATGGGATGATTAAACGATTCAAAGCAAGACTAGTGGCCAAGGGATTTACCCCAACATATAGAATAGATTATCAAGAAACTTTTTCCCCGGTAGTAAAGATGCATTCCATTCGAGCTATTCTATCGTGTGCTACTAATTTGGGATGGCCTCTACAGCAACTAGATATAAAAAATGCTTTTCTTCCTAGAGATTTGGAGGAGAAGGAGGTAAATATAGATGTACCTCTAGGATTCTCATCTTAGTCTATAGTTGGAAAGGTTGTAGATTGAAGAAGGCTTTGTACGGTTTAAAACAATCTCCTAGAGCCTAGTTTGGTAGATTCCTAAAGGCAATGTTGGGAGCAAAGCAATGCAGATCACACCTTGTTTCTCTAATGCACTATACATAAGTAACAATGCTTATTATATATATGGATGAAATAGTTATAACAAGTAATAATGAGGAAGAGGTGACCCATCTCAAGATGCAGTTAGCCAAGGAGTTTGACATAAAAGATCTTGGTCCATTGAGATACTTTCTTGGGATTGAAGTTGCCAGATCTGATAAACGCATCTTCATTTCTGAAACGAAGTACATTCTAGATCTTCTGAGGAAACGCACATGTTGGGCTGCAGACCAGCTGATTCACCGATTGAGACTAATCATCGTCTTTGAAGTGGGGTTGGTGAGCTTATGGAGAAGGAAAGGTACGAAAGACTTGTGGGAAGATTGATATATCTCTCATACTCATCCAGATATTGCCTATGCAGTTGGGCTAGTGAGTCAGTTTATGCCTGATCCTCGCGTAACTCATTTGGATGCAGTCTATCGTAGTTTGAGGTACCTTAAATCTGCCCCTGAAAAAGGAATTTTGTTCTCTAATCATGGTCACTTGAGGTTGGAAGCGTTCACATATGTAGATTGGGCAGGCTCTATGGATGACAGACGCTCTACCTCTGGTTACTGTGCTTTTGTAGGGGGGAATCTAGTCACATTACATTGTAAGAAGTAGGTCGTAGTATCCAGATCTAGTGCTGAAGTTGAATATAGGGCTATGGCACATGGAACATGTGAACTATTGTGGCTTCAATCTTTGTTAAGTGATATAGGGCTTGATTATAGTGATCCCATGACTTTGTATTGTGACAACAAGGCTGCTATTACTATTGCACACAATCTTGTTCAACATGATCGGACTAAGCATATTCAGATTGACAAACATTTCATTAAGGAGAAGTTGAATAAGGGTGTGATATGTATGCCTTTTGTTAAGCTTGAAGATCAACTGGCCAACATTTTTACTAAGGGTCTTAGTAGTAAAGTCTTTCACCCTATTTGATGCAAGTTAGGCATGAGAGACATCTTTGCACCAACTTGAGGAGGAGTGTTAAGTGTTAGGGGTAGTTTGGTCTTTATATCTTACTTTTATTAGTACAAATAATTGTGTGTAAGGGGGAAATCCTAAGTTTTGAATTAATAATACAACAGTTGTTTCTGTCTCTCTCTCTCTCTCTCTCTCTCTCTCTCTCTCTCTCTCTCTCTCTCTTTCTCTCGGTTCTACAACTTCTTCTCCTGCTCATCTATACATTTAACAAACACATCGGTCGATTTCATGGCCAACTTGTTGGTGGAAGGCATAGTATTTTGAGGGATTCGTCAAGGGATCTAAGAGAGTCCTAAGGCTGACGGGCTTAAGGTGCCCCTTGTCTACGAGAATTTGCATAACTTTAGACAAAGACATATGAAGTAGGTGGAAAATTCATTGGGCTCGGGTGGTTTGGTAGCATGGGTGGTTCCAGTGAAGGGGTCTATAATGGCTTGGGTTTCTATTGCATGGAATTCAGTGGGTTTGGTGTTGCATGATGTGGAAGTGGTATTTTTCGTAAATGGATTCTTTTGAGGTTGGGTGTTAGCTTCTACCTTGATAATGCCTTGGTTGATCCCATCTTGTATTTCATTTGAATGTCAAACATTTCTCGAAAGCTAAACAAGGTTAGAGGAAGCATCATGCCGAGCAGTGGTTGATGCAAGTTCTTTACAATAGTCCTTACCCGATCTTTCTCATCGGGTCAATTAGTTATTCTTGCCACCTTAACCTTCCATCTTGTGACAAAGTCGCTGAAACTCTCATTGGGTTCTTGCGTGGTGGTCTTAAGTTCCCTCATAGTCACCTCCAACTAAAGTGTTGTAGGAGTATTGTGTAACAAATGCCTTGTCTAACTCATCCTAGTTCTATTTAATCTCATTATCAAGCTTGGCATACTAATTGGTTGCCACTCTGGACAAAGTGCGGACAAACAAAGATAGGGTTTTGCTGGCTGGTAAGTCCCATAGGCCTTAAGATGTTGGCAAAAAGTCGAACATGAACCATGGGATCCCCCGAGCCATCGTACCTATCACTGTGCGAAATCTTGAACTTCTCGAGAAGGCACATGGTCACCTCATGGGATCCCCCGAGCCATCATACCTGTCATTGTGCGAAGTCTTGAACTTCTCGAGAAAGCACATGGTCACCTCCCCTAAACCAGTGTCTAGGTTCGGAATACAGTTAGATCCCTTAGTTTTCTTCATGTCCTTCTCCAACTTGGCTATTTTGTCAACATTGATGCCAAGGTTCAGCACTTCAATCTTGGGTTCATTCTTTGGTAGATCTAAGGGTGAAACGAGGACTGCCGATACTTCCTCTCTTAGGACTTTTGCTACTTTAGTGGCAACGGTGGTGGTGTGGCCATTTGAGCTTGCAACTGGTTAAGAGTTTGAGCTTAGGCGTCCACAGTTACAAACAAAGTGTCCACAGACCTTTGCAATGCACGAATTAGATCTGTCAGCTCTTGGGTTTAGGCCATTGATATTTCTAGTTTCAAATTTGGAAATTTGAAGTGCTCCAAACTTGGGGGAGTGGACAAATGGGGGTTAACCTGTTCTATATCCACCAACTTTGAAGGAGGATGAACTGTTCGCATAGGTTTGGGCATGGATTTGTGGATTTTCCTCTCTGGTGGCTTGAGTGAGACCAACACAGGTTTTCCGGCCACCATGTTTTGAGTACTAGATAGATGACTGAGTTTGGCCCACTTAGCTTGGGAAACTTCTTTTCTAAGAGTGATGTTTGGAACAAATCTGTTAATAGGTGAATGGACATGGTCAATTTTGTTTGATACTTACCATTGGATCTCGAATTCATCATCATCACCCATTTGGTGATAGTTGCCCAATTAAAGAAATACTGATGAAATTTTAAGGATTCCTACCAGAGTAATCAATCTAAACAATTACCTTTCCATTATTTATTGTTTTAACAAAAAGTGCCACAATTTATTTTCAAAAGTGCATGATCAAATTTCAACTTCTATTGTTTTTCCAAAATCCTTTTTCAAAATAAATTCCCCTCTCCCCCCCCCCCTCCCTCTCTATTTTTTCCCTAAAAGTTTTGAGCAGTTCTGATTTTATTCTAAGGAATCAATCAAACAATGATCTTTTAGCCAAATATGTTAGAGAGGAACATTAATTTTATTCAAAATGGGAGACTTGGTTATCACTTCTTTATCTAATATTTCTCCATAAAATAAGGTTCCCTCAAAGTTAGTGGCCCGAAGATTTTTACTTGATGAAAATAATTTTCCATAATTTCCGATCTCTACTCAAATTTTATTTTAAATTTTCCAAAAAATTTTGGATTTTATTTGAAGAGATCAATCAAATGATTATCTTCTAGTCAAATATCTTCTAAGGAAATTCAAAATTTCATTTCAAAGTAAAAGACTTGGCCATTACCTCTCTATCTAACACTTTTCCATAAAATCAAATTCCTTTCCAATTCAAAAACCTAAAGATTTCCGTCTAATAAAAAGCTTTTCATAATTTTAAAAATTTTACTCGGGTTTTGTTTCAAAATTCTTTTCTCCCAAGGAGCTTTGGATTCTATTCCAAATATCTAATCAAATAATTGTCTTCTTAGTAAAATATCTTTTAGGGGAATTGTAATTTTATTCAAAATGGAAATTTGGTCACCATTTCCTTGTCTATCATTTTTTACAAAATTTAAAATTCTAGCTAAAGTCAATGAGTTAAAGATTCTTATTCAATCAAATACCTTTCATAATCTCCACAGCTTTACTTAAGTTGGAAATTTTCGTTTTAGAAATTATTCTTTGATCACATGTTTTCTTAGGGATTTAAATTTTTGAAAAGGAAATCATTCTCAATTAATCACTAAGGTAAGAATTCAAATTCAAACTCAAATCCTTCAAATTGGGAAACCACCTCCTAATTTACCATTTCAAATCATAATCAAAATTCGAATCACTGCCTAAATTGAACCCCTAAATTTTTAGAGTTGAATCACTGCCCTGAATATCTCAAATTTCCCTAGAATCGAATCACTGCCGTATCGGACTCCCCAGATTTTTGGAAAGAAATCATTGCCTTTCTGATTGGTGATCCCTGAAATCAAATCAAACAATTTCTATTCAAGACAATTTACCACATAAGCACATAATTTGCATTCATGCTTGCCCTGTCCTAATTTGGAAATGAGATTTACAATTCACTAAATCATACAAAAAGGCAACAATAAAATCCTAGAAAGGAGGGCATCATGTCCTAGTTTGGAAGGTCCTAATGTTCTCTATATACAGAATGTAGGATTGGTCACAAAAGGGTACATTAATTATTACTATTAATATACCTCTTATTCCACAAGGGAGTGATCAAATAGTACTAATAGCATAATTTGATGCTTGCCTTATTGACATAACATAGCTCGCGGATAGTGTCTGGGATATTATGCAACAAAGTAGGTTTTCATAGTTCAATAATGATGCAATGTAATAAATAATCAACCACTAGCACTACAACATATAAGAGTTTTAGAGATCAAGTTTTTTGGTCCCTAAAGTGAAAATTTTGTGGCAAAAGATATTTAGGGTCCAATTTCTATCATCGTGAGGACAGTCGCTAAAAGGCCGCAAAAATAAGGCTTTTAACGACAAAATTTTCAAAATGTTGCTAATAATTACACTTTTAGGTACAAAACAATTTGGTCTCAAAAAAATTCTTTTTTTAAGACAAAATTTGGTCCCAAAAAGATAATAATTCATCACTAATGTCCAATTTTCGTTGCTAAAAATACAATAATGACATTTTTCGCAACAAAAATATTTGGTCCCTAAAAAATAATTTTGTCCTTGAATTTTGGTGCCTAAAATTTTAATTTTTTGTAGTGTCATTTCATAAAATAGAATTTTTCAGGTCAAGCTAACTTAAGTCCCTAGCAGAGTCGCCAACTGTGGGCAACGAGCCTTTTAAGAGTCTAAGGCATTGCTTCCCACATCGACTTGTTTTGGCACAAAGAATCACCACTTAATTTCTAAAAGGGAAGAAACCTTTAATAATGAAAACTAAGTTAAGACCTAATCCATCACAACCAAGAAAATTTCAGGTTCGGGAGCTTAGATACAAAAGGGGAACACCATTTACATGGAAGCACCTCCTGTTGCCCTATCCGAAGATTGGGCTCTGTTCACTTTCTATTTTATGATTTTAGCGGTTAATTATTTCACACAAGTTAATTATTAGACCCTCAAACCATTAACTTACCTAATAACTATGTGATTTGAGTAAAACAAGAATAATTTATATTAGCTTAAATGAATAAAGTCATATGTTTCAGAAAAGCAATTTCTTGTTGAAACGGATTTTTATTAATCCATGACTTTAAACATAAACTAAAACAAGCAATACTTACGAAAATCAAACAAAACACACAATCTTGCATAGAAAGAGCATTTAACTGGCATAATTGAAAAACAATACAAGAAGCACACATGCCAAGAGGATAGAGAGGACTTACCCCGATGTCCACTTACATGTCTTACATGCATGCATAAAATAAATTTGTCCTAATCATGCAACTAACATACAAAAACATGAACCTAGGCCTGGTTTGAGGCTACTAATGATGCTTATGCACAAAATACAACTAACAAGCAAAAAGCATAAATATGAAAACTACATTACGATCCAAACAAGGCCTAACACATGATTTCTACACGATTAAATGAACCTAAACATGTTGTTGTAATGAAAATAAAAAATACATGGAAGAGGAGGTGAGAAGCTGAATAAAGATGCCCAAATTGCGTGCCCTAGCATGGATAAACAATGAAAATAAACAAGGAATAGGTACTAAAATTGACAAAAGATGGGGATTTACCTGCTGATTTATGTAAATTGAAGAGTGCACACAAAAAGGTGCAAGAAAAATCGAGTTCCTCGCTTGCAAGCCTCCCTCAAGCTTTGGTTCCAAGTTAGGGCTCAAGAGCTTCAATCCTTAGGTGTTTTCAATAGCTTAGAGTTGCTGTGAGGTTGTAAAAATTTCATCGCTAAGGCAAAGGAAGGAGAAGAGAGGAGTTTTTGCTTTCAAAAGCTTTGAAAAGGTTCAAAATTCTTAGCCCCTTGAAAGGGAAAGGGAGGCGTCTCTTTTATTGGCAAGGGGGAAGGTTCTGGAACCCTTCTAGGGTTTCATCGTTTCCCCTTCCACCGTTCCCACCAAAAATGCACCACGATTGAGTTTCCATAATTGGTTCTATGACACTACGATGTGCGCATGCACCAACTTCGTGTGTATGCACAAATAACATACACAGGCACACTTTGTCTTGGTACACATGCCATGCATGCATGCACAAGTGCAAGGTCCCATGCGCTTAGCTTGCTTGTGGTACAAGCCCATATTGCGTTCTAATCAATATTTTTGATAAAACTGGCCACTAATTTTGGAAAATACTTTTAATGAAAAGACAACCGGGCTTTCCTCTCTCTTTTTCGGGGTTAAAATATTGGTTTTCAATTAAAAACAGGTTTAGAGGTAAAATGGTCTTTTTCGTAAAAATTGATTTTTGGCCAAAACAAGTTTACACCGCAACTCCAAACGTCCTTTAAACATTCCAAAGATGAAGTAAGTACAATTTCATCACTGGGAGGCTTACAAGTGCTCGAAGTCTTAAGGTCAGTCAAAATAGAGTATCTACACCAAGACACCAAAATGTGTTGCACACAGCCTCCTAATCTCCCACTGCTAAAGCTCCTTATCGACCCCTGTTTTGCAATCCGAAAGCCCCCTCGAAAAAACGCCTACATCATCTTTGCCAAACCAAATGCCGACCACCACCCACCTATAGCTCGACTTTTTGTGCCCCCTTTTCGGAAGATGAATAAGCCCTATAATATCAGACTCCCGTGGTTCAGAATCTATTTCCACAAGTGCAATGTGAAATAGATAAATACTAAAGAGTCCAAATCTGGCAAATCTTTTGGAAAATCGATTTTGAATCTAATTGCCAAAAATGGACTGCTTTGCCAGATACAGAGCCGCCACCTAAATATTTTTTGCGAAATTTAGGAAACCCATGACTCGTGCCAAAGGCCACATGTCCGTCATCACCAAGATTGTCTCGGCTTGGGAACTTACGTACGAGAGGGGAAGGTCACGAATTGAGCATCCCCGCTCGCCCGATTAAAGATCTGCCTCTACTAATCATGATATGAATCTCATCTACATTATATGCTCTTGTTTTGGTTATTATGCTAACATTACCATGTGATGCACACGCACAAAAGTATAGACTAGCTTGCAAAAATTGGAACACTTGATTTCATGTTTGTTTTGAAAATTGTTTCGAATATGTACCACTTGAAAAAGTGATCACATATGAACATTACTCAAATTATTCCAAGTCAAGCAACTAGCCTTCATTCACAGGCATTCAAACAATTTATCATTTAAGCAATTAGCCTCATGGCAAGCATGCTAGACATGGCAATAATCACACTCATGCAATATGCTAAAGCAAGTAAAAGCTCACCTAGTACTTCAAGCCAAAAAAGATAAAAAAGTTAGAACAATGCATGATCCTAACTGTGCAATATGAGTAATGCAACGCATGTGAGTTACAATTATTAGGCTCGACTACTAATATGATATGTGAATCAATTTAATAGCATGCGGTCTAAGCACGTATTCGAAGAAGTATTTAATCGACAATACAAGTTAGAATGATGAACCGAGCCTCAATGCATGCAATACAAGTGGATGCAAATCATGAAATATGCTAATTTCAACACGATGCCCTAAACTAACCATCGTAAGAAGTTAAATAAAAGGGAGAAAGACGTGGGGTTGGAAGACATACACATTATTACAACATTGTGCCCTCACACAGGAGGGTCTGAATGAACTAACTAGCTAACTAATTAAAGCTAAACTAATTAAGTAACTGTTACAAACCCAAATGAATAATTTAGCTAAACTACTTAACTAATTATTTCAACAAATTAATTAACTATTCTAGCTAACTAATTATTACAAGACAAAATTAGCTGACTAATTAATTACAACATGAAGTAACCGAATTAACTACTTGTAATTACTCCTTCTCGCGAAACAAGGAATGCTTATGCATGCACGGACTTTCCACCCGGAAAAGTCACTGTTTCTGTTGCCAAATGCCTT
This sequence comes from Camellia sinensis, assembly GCF_055761805.1. Classification (NCBI taxonomy): domain Eukaryota; kingdom Viridiplantae; phylum Streptophyta; class Magnoliopsida; order Ericales; family Theaceae; genus Camellia; species Camellia sinensis. The sequence goes on along the minus strand of NC_138969.1, from coordinate 113,048,651 downwards.
TGTTGTACAGAAGAACACTCACACTATTTTCCACCTCAAGACCAATTTTGTTATGCTTCAAAAGTATACTATTGAATTTTGCACTGGTGGCAGGTAGGCTAGAAGTGGTGGCCTGCCGTCCACTGATGTTGGCCTGCTAGCCACTATTGCCTGATTCTTTTTGCTGCAACAGAGATCAAACAGAACAGGAGCAGAGTATTCTCAAGGGTAGTTTACACCACTCACCCCTCCTTATCATCAAAAAGCTCAAAGGAGTAGGAAAATTTGATTCACAAACCATCAATGGATACAATTTCATTGCATGATGGCCCATTAACCAAAGGGTGCAAGTTCAATGAATGCAACAAAACAAGACTCTCAAAACCACCTCCATATCATGAATGATCAAGGTAAGTAGTTGACAATGAATCTTGAGCCGTTTTCATCACTAAAGAGTATGAAACGACTCAAGACTCAAGGGTTCAATTAACGTCCGATTGAACCCAATCCAAGTTATTATCTTGCGTTTTTTTAGTCACCAATTTCATTAGTCCATTTTAGTTACCTTTCAATTCTTTAATCAATTAAGTCGAAAAGTGAGTTTAAGTCCTCTAAAGGAGAGAAGTGTCAAACCAAGAGTAAGCTTAAGGCATGAGAGAGATTTCATGTCGTTGGTAATGAACCCCTAAAAGGAATTAAACCATTAAGCATGACAACCTCAATCTCAAGTCTAAAAGAACAATAGGTTTGAAACAACTCTCAAAGCAAAGCAAAAGCCAAGAAAGAAGGGAGGTTGCAGAGGTAATTAAAGGAGATCGCAAGTAAGGAAAGCATGAAATAAATGCTATGAACTCAAATAGGATGGTGGCTAAGGCCTAAGCTGTCACGATCTAAACCCGTGCTTAAAAGTTTGGTCCATGACCGGCCTGTACATAGGCCACAAAACAGAATTTTAGAATAATATTTAATCACATACGGGGCCTTAAGCGGCAGCAATATCAATAAAAGACAACATCCATTGAGCTTGTGCATACATGATGGTTTAATTGGATTTAAGTATTTAAATACACTTCCGAATATACATATACAATCACAGAATTTATATAGATCTCACACACACTTACATAAGACTTAATAATTTATATGACTGCCAACACAAATGAAGGCCTCCACGTGGAGACGTACTCTAGGTGACTTGGCAGACAGACGAACCTCAGTACAACTCTAGTGTCAATCCCCGATGGCACACCTACAGAAATATACATAAAACAGAATGAGCAAAGTTCAGTGAATAATAGCAATGTAAGAAGGTTAATTGAATAAGCAAAACCTTGGATAAAATAAATAGACATATACCTACCATATACAGGTCTTATCCATAACTATATTTTCATACGGTCTAAGGCTCACATATAATACAGACTGGCTTCCAGCCCATGTTGAATATAAAATGGCCATAGACCCAACACATTATGCAGAGTGACATCAGGCCCAACAAACTATACAAAGCAGCCTCTGGCCTAACAGATTATACATAGCGGCCTTTGGCCTAACAGATTATATAGATTGGCCTTTGGCCTAACAGATTATATAGATTGGCCTCTGGCCTAACAGATTATATAGATTGGCCTCTGGCCCAGATATCAACAGACTGGCCTCTAGCCTAGATATTAACCGATTGGCCTCTGGCCAATATTTTAACAGATTGGCCTCCGGCCCAGTATTAGAAAAACAGAATAATCCCAGATTCATAACGATACCATTACACAATGGTGTACGTAAATTTCCCCATGGTTTATTACAAGTCGACATAGCTATCTTGCGTATAACAGAATATTAATAACAACTATTAACAGAAGGCACATGTATCACTACTGTACAATTAATAGGGACAGAGCAATTCACCTCACAACGGCCTCTGACCTACCATTGGCAAAACAAAATGATTCCAAATACACAAAGATATCATTGCCCCACAATGCATGTATGTTCCATTTGTTCACCATGAATCAATAAAGTTAACTTGCAGATAACAGGACGTTAATATTAACTATTAACAGTAACCAAAACGTATTACTCCAGTACTATTACTCACAGTGATAAATTTCTGACAGCAGTGGGACGATGTCCTCGTCTGGACCTACAACACAATGCACATAGCATTGTAAGAACATACCCGATTCCATACTTTACTCTTTAATCAGTTAGTCATATCGGTACTAAACTCATTAGTCTTTAATAAGTCATAATCCATGTGAAACCCCGTATTTTTGAGGTATTAGTATTTTAATGAAAGGTATTGGTGGTAGTTTGGTGGTGAGATTCTTAGATGAGAATCTAACTTATTTTTCTCTATTTATTTTATTTCTTTTTCTCTCCACCTCATTATTATTCATCTCCTTTGTTTTCTAATATTTTTTCATTATTCTTGGGCACCAAGTAAATTTTATTTTATTATTTTTTCATCATTTCCTTGCTTACCAAGTAATCTTTTATTTTTAATTTCTTCAATCTTCCTTTCTCTCCAAGGAAGTTTTTTTCTTGTTCTCCAAGTAAATCCCTTTCTTTCCCACCAAGTAAAGTTCCTTTCTTTGGCCCCAAGTATTTCTTTTCTTTTGTCCCAAGTATCCTTGTCCATAAATTGAGCTCACCTCTCAATTTTTTTCTATGGTTCTTCCCATGTCTCTCTCCATTTGTAGAGTTTAGATTAAGAGTATTTAGTGTGAGAATAAGCATTTTCATATTGGAGGGGAGTTTTAGATTTTGTAGAACCTTACATACCTTATCGAGATTCGAGTGTTGGCGACGGAGGAGATTGATTTGAGGTAATTCGGGTGGTATACAATATGATTCCTTTAAATCTCTTTGCAAAGAGTGTTTATTTTAATTATTTCAAATTTGTAATCCTCTTGATTATTGTGATCATTTGATCCTATGAAATCATTCTGTTGACACGTTTGAGTACTTTGGTCATTTGATAAATTCTGTAAAGTTGTTCTGTGTAGTCAGTGTTGATTTGTCTGGCTAAATGACGCGGAAATGCTCCGTACATGGATCGAGTAGACCCTGCCAATAGCTTGGATTGATAGCCCGGATAAGCGAGTTCCTAGGCTATAAAAGTAGAAACCTAGACCCTTATATAGCATCGAGGCCTTTTCTCGGGTGGTGAAATCCCTATTAGAACTCCCCAGTTAAGCGTGCTTAGATTGGAGTAGTTCTAGGATGGGTGACCCACTGGGAAGAACAAATTCGTACGGGCGTGCACAAATCCATAAGGGCCCTTCTTGGATAATAGCTTCAATGCTGGTATGAACAAAGGACTTAAGTGTGAGACAGAAAAGAGGAGCCTTAGTGCGAAATAGAATAAATGATTTACAGAATGTCTTCTGGGGTCATGAATTCAAGACTTGTGAGAGAGAAGTAGACTCAAGTGCGAGACAAAAATGGGGGTTTGTAGAAAGTGTCTTCTTGGGTCACGACTTCAGTGTCAGTGAATATGAAAATGAGTGATAAGAGTTAGAGTTTGTCTCTTGGGGTCACGGTTTCAGTGCTCCGAAACACAATACCATGGTATTTTCATAGAGAGAAATAATTAGTGATAAATATTTTTGTCTCCTTAAATGTAAGAATAGAGAATTTATTATTGGTGACGAAATATTTTTGTCTTCCACAACTTAATCTTATGAGACGAAAAATATATTCATCGCGCAATATTTGTAACGCCCCGACCCTTTACACATCATCGATAATTTCCACTTTGGGCCACGCCCGCACGGATTTGTTCTCCCCGGTGGGTCACCCATCCCAGAACTACTCCAGGCTAAGCGTGCTTAACTGGGGAGTTCTAATAGGGATCTCATCACCCGGGAAAAGGCCTTGATGCTATATAAGGGTCTAGGTTTTTACTTTTATAGCTCAGGAACTCCCCCTCCATTCCCGATGTGGGACACCGGGGCCTTACAATCCACTCCCCATAATGCTGCACGTCCCCGTGCAGTAGCCTGCCAGCTCGCAAGCCCGTCCACATGCACCGAGAGACGCCAGGGGCCCACACTCGGTACTCCGGAGTGTCGGCTCTGATAGCATTTGTAACGCCCCGACCCTTTACACATCATCGATATTTTTCGCTGTGGGCCATGCCCACACAGAATTGTTCTTCCCAGTGGGTCACCCATCCAAGAACTACTCCAGGCTAATCACGCTTAACTGGGGAGTTCTAATAGGGATCTCACCACCCGAGAAAGGCCTCGATGCTATATAAGGCTCTAGGTTTTTCTGGAAACTAGATTAAATTCTCTACGAACCATAGGAAGGTCGAGTGCGGTAAAAAAATTCTAAAATAGCCTTTTCATTCTAATCTTTATATGATATTGAATCTGGCAATTTTGTTGGGCGTGGATGTTTTAAGTGCTTGTGTTCATGAAAATGTTTATTAGCTTATGATCATATCTCGGCATGATAATATATGTGTTATGGTTATGTTCTTTATCTCCTTCATCTTAATGATGCATGCTTTGATTTTAAACATGTAACTCAACAGAAAACTTTACTGGGGTGGTATTGGGTTTTCGGTCCTTTGAAACAATGGAAGATGAGAATATGTGATGTATGGATTCTTGGGTTGCGTTCCCTTTTTGGAAGTCAAAGTCTTGCGCAAGTAGTTTTATGAACCCTTGAACAAGGCGGTTGTATTCGGACCCTAGGTGGTTTGGTGTGAGGAGGGATTTGGGCAAGGCCCTATTTTACTGTCTCTTTTGAGGCCCTGCGGTTGGCGCTATGCGGTATATAACTGTTGGTAGGCATCCGATGTTAGTTCTGCAACAAAGCAACAAAAGAGGAGGCATACCGAATAATCCGCGTCCGATTTTTGTGGTTGGGAGGACGAAATCTCTTCGGAGAATTTCTAGTTTACTAACATCTAACTTGTAACCATCTATTTATTTAATTGTGTATCATGCTTTACTACTTGATGTTTATGTATTTATATTCAATATAATCATAGGTATACGCCTTGTCGATGCATATGAGACCTTGTGTCAATACTTGTTAGAATCTGTCAAAATTGACCATAGGACTTAGCAGTGACTCTCCCTTGCCTACAACCAATAGTGTAGAATTGGGGCGTTACAATTTGGTATCAGAGCCTAGGTTCAACCCTTAACCCACGCAACCCAATATGCGGCTCTAGAAGCCCTTACCCCTTTATCTTATTTTATCTATCATGCTACTATATTTAAGGATGACTAACAATTAAAAATCTCGTGACGTAGCGAGCCTATCATGGAACCAGTTCAGGAAACTGTTCCTAAATAAATATTTTGCAAGTACAGTCCGTCGAGAGTGAGTCAAGGAATTCCAAAACCTGGAACAAGGAAACATGATCGTGACCCAGTATGCTGCAAAATTTGAAGAGCTAGCCCGTTACGCAACTAGATTTGAAGCAAATGATGAAGAGAAGGCAAGGATGTTCGAGTGGGGGTTGGACCTTACAGTCAGGGGAAGAGTTCTTCCTCAATGACTACCCTCATATGCTGCGGTGCTGGAAACGACGTTAGTGTCTGAAAGGGAAGTAACCGACGCTAGAAAGGCTTGGAACAAGAGGAGAGAGAGTCAGACGTCTATTGGACCTCAGAGGAACCAAAAAGGAAACATGACCCCAAAGCCCTACTCCAGACCACAACCACAACAGCAACGACAGCAACCGTAGCAACAGATCCAGAGAGAAGGGTATAAACAAAGGCTATTGGGACAAATCCCGTGCTTTCATTGCCAACAATTAGGGCACAAAAAGAGCGAATGCCCCCAACTCCCTTCATCTGGATACCAAGGAGGAGGTTCTGGAGCAAATGCCCAGGCATTAGGAGGGCAGAAGCCTTGGACGAACAAGATAGGATCAACTGGGGTCCAGCACCAGAAGAATGGGGGAACTCAGAATACCAAGACCAGTGGCAACTAGCAGGCAACCAGCAAAATCTTTGCCTTGCATGAGGAAGAAGCAGACCCGTCTGTAATTGAGGGTAATTTTGTACTATACAATTCTTGGGTGCATGTTTTATTTGATACTGGTGCATCACATTCCTTTATATCCTCTACTTGCACTAAGTCATTAGGACTTGTATGTGAACCTTTAGAAACTGCCTTAAATGTAATGTCACCTATGGGAGGATGCATTCGGATAGGTTTGATCTGTAAGGACTGTAAGATAGGAATGTTCGAACCTACACTTAACGTGCGACCTTCGTGTCATGGAAATATCGGACTTCGATATCATTTTGGGCATAGACTGGTTGTCTACCCACCGAGCAGTGACCAACTGTCATCAGAGGAAAGTGGTAGCTCACACGCAAGATGGAACTCGTTTCTAGTTTAAGGGGGATAGACAAGACCCCATGGCTTCGACAAAATATAGGACGCAGTGGTGCGATAAAATTTTGGATAGGATAGCAAGTCTGATTTTGAATGAGGTGGGCCAAGGAGAATTAGAACTTCCGCTCATAGTATGTTAATATCGGGCCTTTTGAGGTATTGGAAAGAGTGGGTGAAGTAGCATATAGACTAGCTCTACCTCCAGAGTTAGCAGGGATACACGACATCTTTCATGTATCTATGTTGAGAAAATATATTGCCGACCCATCACATGTCCTCAAATGGGAAGAAATCAGTCTTGACAAAGATGTTACGTTTAAAAAAGGACCGGTAGCAATACAAGATAGTCAAGAGAAGAACCTTGCCAATAGCTTGGATTGATAGCTCAGATAAACGATTATGCTTAGGTGAGGTGGGTGAGGCTGGTCACTGGTCCTGTACCGAGTAGGACTGGGTATTTGGTCCTGGATAAATTATCATCTGTCGAGTTGACTTGTTTGTGCAATTTGGGTAAACGGCTTGATTATTGAATCTAATCAGTTGTGTAATTTTTGGATCCCTATAGATTTATTCTTTGTCCGAGCCTTGTTATTCCTGTTGTATTGTATACTTCCTGAATTAATTTATTTTTCAAGTGTGGAGAAATTTAGCGCAGATCGAATTCGAAGTTCTAAAGAGATTACTTGAGTTGGAGATATTTGGGCCCACAACTGTATATTATTTTTGCAGATTTGTATAATTTATATTTGGAGACATTCGAGTTAATTATTTATGGAGATGATTTGTATGTTTGAGATTATGAGTTATCTGCAATTATAAATTTGAGGTTGATTTGAATAATTAACGGCCCAGAAGTTGGGGCATTACAGAATGGTATCAGAGCGTATGGATTAGGTCCTACATGAGACCTGTTGGGTGATTAATATTTGGGTTCAATTTTTGAGGTAAATTTTTTTTTTTTTTTGATATTAGAGGTAAAACGTACAACTCCGCGCCGAGGTTGCACCTTTAGGAACACGTGGCTGCCTACTTCAAAAATCAATGGCCTTCTCCTCCTATCTGCATAATTCTTCTGATGGTCTTAGGCAGTCTTTAACCGTTTTCGGATCAAGTTGACCTTCTCAGTAGTTTCTAGAACAAGTTCGGGTCTTATGAAATTTGAATCACCCACTTTCGCCCAACAAATCGGCGATCTACAAGGTCATCCATATAATGCTTCAAAGGGTGCCATACCGATGCTAGCTTGGAAAAGGGAAAATGAAAGAGAAGGTTGTATTGTGGCTTACTTGCTAAGCTTTGAAAAAGATGGCTCTCTTCTCCCTTCGTCTTCCTCTCAAGATTTCTCTCTTGTTCTCCTTCCTCTCCTTTAGTTGAATGTGTGTGTGTGAGAGTGTTGCTAGTGTTTGCCATGCTAGGAAGTGGTGACATTTATAGGCAAATCTGGTGTAACATGGCATAGAAGCCCACTGGTTGGAATTGAAAGGTCAAGTTAGAATTTACTTGTCATTAAAGCCCACTAGTTGGAATTTGAATGGATCGCTAGTTGCAAAATGAATGGACACTAGTTGGAATTGGATGGACCATTATGAAAATTTAATGGACACTAGTTGGAATTGAATGAATCACTAGTTGGAAAATTGAATGAATCACTAATTGGAAAATTGAATGGTCAAGTTAGGATATTCCTGTTTCGATAAAAAAAAAATGCTAATCGACAAGATTCGAAATAATTCTAGTAGCTGAGGGGCTTTAAGCAATAATTTAAACATTATTTTTTTTAAAAACGAATACATTTTTCAAGGGCTTCACAATCCATGTCTCAGAAGATAGAAGGAATCGATAGGGAAATGGTTCAGACGAAGAAACGGTACAAACCGGTAAACAAAAAGTGAACAGTCGTCACTAATTTGGGAATAACTATTTCTGTATTTAGAATTTGGGAGTGAGACTACCACCATTGAAACTAGACTTCTGAGGCTTGATTTTAGGCTCAAGAATCATTCAGAACGGAGTCCGGATGCAAAAGATATGCTTGTTTGAAGTTACCTAGTATATGCTAAAATAAGGGTGGTCGCTCGTGCGGTGACTGGGCCGCTCGAGCGGTGGGTTAAGCAGAATGCAATGCTCTATTTTTTTTCATGTTCCGCTCGTGCGGTGCCCATGGTCGCTCGTGCGGTTTGGGCAAAATTAGACAGTCCGAAAATGATATTTGCTCTAACACTTGTTCTTTCCATTTTTAAGCTTGATTTCACCTCTATTCACTCAAAAACATGTAGAATTCCTTCCAAAATATAATCAACTAACATCATTCAAATAGAATCTCATCTTTTTCTATATATCCAAACTTTCATTATACATGCCCAAATCATGTAAATATAACTTACACATAGGTGATTCTCACACCAAACCTCGTTATTCCATGAATCACCCTTAAGATTAAACTCAACTTAAGCAGATTTAAGGAAAGCAGGGTTTAATTCCTTGAATTCAACCCAATCCATTCATAATTCAGCACACTTGTTTATTTACATATCAAACTTCCAAGTTACTTTATGATTTCATGTAGTAGGTGAATTATCTATAAAGATGATAGTTAGAGCCACATACCTTATCTTAAATCTTTGTTTTTCCCCTTGATTTCTTCAATCATCCTCAAATCCCCCATGGATGTTGAGTTTTCTCTTAGAGGAGCTTGCCTCTCCCTCTCTCTCTCACGGTTTACTTTCTCTCTCTCTTAGATATTTTTTGACCCAAAATGATGAGTTTAACATCTCATATATCTATGCATATATAATACACACATAGGTTCATCATAATAGGAGGAACCAAATGTGCCCTTACGAATCGCACAAAATCAAATTCCAATTAAACTTCCCAGATGACTCTAAAATTTATGATGATCATAAATATGTCCTCTATTCCGGTTTCTGAAGCCTCTAAGGCCATCAATTTACTATGCGAAATTATCCAGCCAAACATACCTTAACGAATCAAACGAAATAAATTTCCAATTAAATTTCCCAAGTAACTCTAAAAATTCCCATTAACATATACAGATACTCAGTTTTGATTTCTGAACCCATGAAGGTCAGTAATTTAAATTTTAAAGTCGTACCTCAACAGATCATTTTTCAATTTTAACAGATATCATCAAATTGAAGAACATTAATCCACAAGTGCATAAAGGTAATTTCTGATACGGATTTTGGGGTTGTTACATAAACCACCAAACCTATGAAGACAATTGCACTACAAGCATGTAATACAAGGCTCAAATGCAATGAACACTTAAAAATAGTCCTAAAACAGTGCTAAATAAGTCCTAAAACATGCTGGAATTAAGACAAAAATAACTAGAGCAATAAGCTAAAATATAGAACATGCTAGGCTAGTAAGCAAGACACAAGGAGGGAAGGCTAACCCCTTTTATTTTGAACTTGAACCCATGATTTTAACCACTGAAATAACTCTAAAAATCATTATTTAAAAGCTCAAAAAAAGATAGTATATAGATGGGAAACACAAGGGTAAAGGCCATGAAAGCAAGGTGTAATGAAGGGTGAACCACCCCTCAACCCTTATTAGGCTTAAACTACAAGTTTCAGCTCAAAAATACAGAGTTTATACAACCCAAAAACACTGGTAAACAGTAGGAAAAAGAGTAAAAATAGCAAGAAGAGAAGAAAAGCTATATACCTCTTGAAGAAGTGAATCAATTCTAGGCAAGAAATTATGACAAACACACCCTCAAGAGCTCAAACAAGGCTCAAAGGTGCCTCAGCTCAAAGATGGTAAGGTTTGGTTTAGAGTATATAGGGAAAAGCTTGCAAAAAGCAAAGAAAATGCAAGAGAGAGAGAGAGAGAGAGAGAATTTTTGCTCTAAAAATTTCAACCTTAAAAATGTAAGGGGAGGCCTCCTATATATAGAAAACCATGCAAGTCCCTCAGAAATATCTATACATACACGTGTAAGAAAGTGCATGCATCTGTGCCAACAGCTGGTACATCAGGCAGAAAAATATCCGTAAAACACACTTGTGGCCGGGTAGGCCACTACTGTTGGCCGGCAAGCCACATCAGTGACCGTCAACCAGAAGTAGTGGCCAGCAGACAATAAGAGGAGCCAGTAGGTTACAAGGGGTTGCAGGATTGAAAACTCTAGTTTTGGTCTAAAGAACAAGACAAGAGGTGTGCAGGGTTTGAAAGGCTCAAAGCTGTGGCATTTTGCTGAGGACTCCGAGCACTTAACATGCACATACACTCGTCATTGGGTGTGCAAGCGGTGACGTCCAAGTCGTAAGGGCGGTCAAAAATGGGGTGTCTACAGTTGCACCTCTTTGACAGAACGCATAGTCATGAAATGATGTTAGTGAATGTCAAAGCCTAAAGACGACCCATTTTGATGAGGCCATAAGATGTGGACAAACAATCAAGGCATAAATAAGTGATTGCACCCGTAGGCCGCCTACGTATCCCTTTGCAAGGAATCAAACCGGCGTTGTTTTGGGACAAGATGCAAATAATATGCATGCATAGAAAACTTTGAAAATTGGACTCACATGCTTTGGGAAGCCGATTATTTTGAAAACTTATGATCATGCAAGATAATGTAATAAACAATAACAAATACAACAAGGAAAAATAAGACAATAACATATGAATGAGCCGTTTCAAGCTTAAACCCAACACAGGTTCCTTACAAAAAGATCTAAAACACACTCTGACCACACCAAAACACGAGACGAGGAAAGAAAACACCGCCTAGGGTTGCGTTTCATGCATCCTGAGAAACTTAGAAACGAAAATTGCTTGGGGTCGCGTTTTACGCATCCCGAGATAAAAGCCACCCAGGACCATGCTCAGGGTCACGTTTCACGCGTCTCGAGATAAAAAGAAATTGCTCGGGCTTACGTTTCACGTGTCCCTAGATAAAACATGCCCAAGGCCTCATTTCATACATCCTGAGATATAAGAAAAATTGCTTGGGCTCACGCTTCATCCATCCTGAGATATAAGAAAAATTGCTTGGGCTCGCGCTTCACGTGTCCTGAGATAAAACACGCCTAGTGCGGCGCTTCACGCGTCTTGAGATACAAGAAAAACTGCTTGGGCTTGCGTTTCGCGCATCCTGAGATAAAACGAAGATGACTGAATGTGCGTAATAGATGCACAAAATAAACAAGTGCGATAGATGCAGAAAATAAACAAGTGCAATAAATGCATAAAATGAAGTGAACGTATGCGATAGATGCACAACGTGAACAAGATTAAAAATCACCACAGTGAGAGAAAACCAACAGATGCGGCTATTGAAAGCATATTCTATGCAAGACCAGAAGGCACATACGAGTACACATTCTATGCACGAATCATGTGCGATGCAAGGCACAAATTTGACATAAGTGTATATGAAAATGCATGTTCTATGCAACCGAAGAGAACAAAGATGTAATTTGACGAAACAAATGAAAACGATAGTCGGTGGCAACCTCTAATTTACCTCTCGGAGGCATTGCAACATGCTTAAAAAGGATACACCTCGTTCATAGTAGCAAGTGGGACACGTTCACACACCAGAACGCAACTGCAAGCTCCCAAAACAGAACCTTCCATACACTACTCGGGAAAAAGAAGCTCAGAACAGCACTAGGACCCAACTGAGAGCCAACGGCCACTTGCCGGCCATCAGAAGAAACTGTCGACCACCTGCTGGCCACCAAAAACCTTTGCCGGCCTCCCGTGGCATTTTCGGGGCAAATTAGACTTTTTGCCTCAGGTCTTTCTGTATACCACTTCATACTTCATTTCCTCATACCTCCAAACGCTTTAAACGTGTTTTCCAATGCCCCATGCAAACTTTTTCCATAAAACCCTCTTGATTGTCTACATTTTGAACTGATCAGATTTTGATTTCGTCTTTTTTTCTTGGATTTTCACTACTATAGGCTTGTTCCCCTTGAGTTTCTCTCAGGTTTTGTGAACTTTCCCGAGTTTTGACTTTTTCCTTCCATTTTCTCTCTTCTGTGGTAGACTTTTCCAAGTTTACCCTCTTTTCTCCATATTTCTTCACTTTTCACCTACTTTTCACTCATTTTCCATATGGCAGACAATATACCACACGATGGAGCTCCTCCCAAGGTTTCACCTATGTTTCCACCTATTGCCAAGGTAGAGGAACCAATAGTTGCCAAGGCTAGTGGGGCGGCAGAGGATATTGAGGCTGACCTTGAGGCGGAGTTCGCTCCAGAGTTCGAGCTAGAGTCGTTACTACTAAGAGTGCGGCCCTTCGATCAGGTGACATATCATCCCCGCACAAACATTTTACTGTATGGAGGCATCAGATATTTTAACGATTTTGCCCGTGGCATAACAGAGGACCTCCTGCTGAGGGAGCTGGATGCCCACCTTTCTTCCAGCGCTATTGAGGTATGAACCCTGTTTTCATGCATTCCTACGTTTCCTTTAACAACATTTCTTGCACTGTCTTTCATTTGATTGCACTTTCATCACTACCCAATTCACTCTTTTTCTCTACCACAGGGAGACTCTCATGCCTACAGGGGGTATGGAGCAACGACGGTGAATGACTAGCACGATGAGCTCCCTACCGGGGTCTGAGATATCGTTGACGAGGCTGGCTTCGGCCTTTTCTGCTCCGAACTATCACGTGTCATAGCAAGCCGCCCCCTTCTCGAAGTGCTGGTGGAGAGGTGGTGGGACACCATCAACTCCTTCCATCTCTTTACTGCTGGGGAGATGACGATGACTCCCTATGACTTCACCATGATCACAGGCTTAGGAGTAGGGGGTGATTCGATCCCTTTCGACACGGATATAAGCGAGTGGGAGGCCGCTTGGATCCACCTACCGAGAGCACACCCACCACTATACTGACCGGCCATGGTGAGATACAATTAGTTCGCCGAGCAGTTCCGTGGGAGGGAGCTTGATACACCAGAGGAGATGGACCAGTATGCTTGGGGCTTCTTGATGTTTGTACTCGGTACCACCTTGTTTTCAAACAGGTGGAACACCACGGGTTTATACTTGCTGAGCACCCTGATGACCCTACCTCGGGTTCAGTTCTATGACTAGAGTGGAGCTGGCCTCACCACCTTTTACGGCTACATGAGCTCCACCTCCCGCATGAGGGGAGAGTAGATCGGAGGCTACTAGCAAGCCTGTGAGGTATGCATTTCAGTTTCCTCTTTGCACTTATACCTTGTACTTCACATTTTCTGCTTTATATCTATTCAACACATGTGTTTTCTGCTTTGCACTTTCTATATCTATTCATGCTCGGTGCTTTCTACTTTGCACTTTCTGTATATGTTCATGCTCTATTGATAATGTCGCTGCTCTTTTCTTGTAGTTATGGGTTTACGTGTATTTTCTGGCTTTCGCTCTAGAGCCTATGGAGAAGCTCCCCCTTGTTGTCCCTTGCTCGTGATGGTACGATGGTCGGTGTTGGCGCTGGAGTCATGAGACTTTCGACTTCTTCTACCATTACTACGATACAGTGGTCGCCGATGAGGTAACTCGAAACTCACAATCATTTTTGTTTTAATACTACTCTGATTCATACTTTGGCAACTGACATCAACTAAAAATCGGTAAATTTGCCCAGGGCTGCCACCCCAGTAAGGATAGGAGCACCTGAGGGCAGCGCAGTCCCTCAGAGCCCATTTTAAGCGACGATGATGCTGAGGCTAGTGACTCTGAGGAGGCAGTGAGTCAACATTCCGAGTCACTTGAGAGTGGAGATAATGATGTTGTCTCTGGGTCTGAGAGCGGAGGTGACGCCGAGGTGGCCTCTGAGGTAGGGAGCGGAGATGATACTGGCTCTGGTTCAGAGTCTAATTCTGACAGCGGTGCTGATGGGGATAGTGCTCTCGGGTCTACATCGAGGAAGAGGAAAAAGAGGGCCTTTCGAGCTTAAGATGACCGGCGCTAATATTTTTGTACTTTTTTCTTAGTTTCTCTTTTGTTTGCTAGCATTAGCACATGTATAGGTTCAGACAAGTTTTCATTTTTGTTTCTGCAACTTGTACTCCTCTTTTGTAAAAACCATGATCAACATAAAACCTCGTAGTTTTATATGAAAAAAAGTGTTATCATTTTTGCATCATGAGCACCATATTTGCATGAAATGGACATGGACTTGAATTTGAAAATGAATACTGAACACTTGTATTGGCACAATGTCCTTAACCAGGTAATGAGCCGACCAACAACCAAAATACAATATACAAAATACAACTCGATAAACAAAGCAAAAAACAACTCAAAAATAAATAAACACACTTGCTAAAACCAAAAGACTCAAAACAAGACCTTAAAACACTCAAAGATCAAGACAAAACATATGTTGCAAACACTGCCAAACACACAGGTGGACGGCAGGCCATAAAGGAGAGCTAATTGCCAGAGCTGGGAGTTGCCAGCCAGAGAAGGTGGCCTGGCGGCCACCATTAGTGGCCTGCCAGCCACAAATCCGAGGAACCTCTAGGTTGGTGACAGTTGGCCTCCATTACAGCCTTATCTTCTACAAAAGGTTCTACTTCGTGATTTCTTCTCCAGAACTTCATTTTACTACTGTTTTTTGCAACAAATTGAGCCATTTCTTGCTGAGAAGCTCACGAATTGGATAGTTACTTTGGACGTCACGAAAAAGGTAAATTTTTGGGGTTTCGGCGTAAATGCATTTTTTTCGTTCAGCCGTACTCCGCTTTGTTTTCCGTTTCCCTATGCCGCGGTCCAATGCTGGGACCAGATTACACATGTTTTTCGCTTCGGCACATAAGAAATGTACCCGACTCTTGAAGAATTTTGGGCATTAACGAAAATTATGCCTCAGCCCTATTTTGGCCACGCCCAAGCTTTGGGATGGATGTGTGGGCTCACTTTGCACGAGGCTTGATCTTTGGTCCACATTGGAGAGCTAGAAGTACCCAGCTTGATTCATCGATTTTTTGACATCAGTAACAGAGGAGACCTTCTCTAGCGAGGTTTTTGGCAATATGCCCTCTGCTTGTGTATACTTGCGCATTTCCTTCTTGCCCCTAGTTTCGGCGGATCCATCATTCGGTTGGTCGAAGCGGCCCAAGGTCTGAAAGAAGGTAAGAGTTGCATTAGTTTGGCACTGGCCGAGACCTTGATGGGCTTAGAGGCTTTTCATCAGCGAGATACTACCAGGTTCATGGGGAGTCCACTACTTCTTTAGGAATTGTTTCCCACCCTTTCTCATATGTGTTTCTCACATCACTCGGCACTCATGTTCTATTTTTCTCTCAAAGCCCTTTTCTTACTTTTCTCTCAACATACATCTCTCTATTCTTTAATCTCTCTTATTTTTCATCCCTTCCTAAGTATGGCTTATGGATAAGCTGAAGGTAGTGGGCTCTTGCCCTAAGTACTCAGCTCGAGCTTATTTCTTTCGCCATTAGCCAATGGATTTTCCCAACGAGAGATGGTGGTGCAACTGGATGTGTAGCAAGTCTACAACTGACATAGCTTGGCATTTCCATTGGTTTAATCTAACTGAGATGAGTTAGAGCATGGCTCGGCAGCCTGGCATACAGTTGATTGGCCTCACATATTGCGTGTTCTACTTTCTCTTTTGATTCAGACGTCAGTTCGGGCTTGATCACTCCTGCCCAGAGGAGGAAGTAGAGTACCCGACTTCATTCCCGAGTCATGTTTCACACTTGGCTAGGTACCTCACTGCCTAGAGGACGAGGGAACTACTGGCCCCCTGGCCCTAGTTTCTGTTATGCCCTTTCTGGCGAATGCTAGGCTTGGCTCGAGGATGAGGAACAAGTCGGGCCCACTTTGGCCACAGAAGCTTCTGCAAGCACAAGTAGAGGACGCAGGAGCACCTGACTCACCTATGCCCCTAGTTTATTGCTTTGACCTTTCTTTTTAGTTTTATGATGTAATAAAAGCAACTTCGATTTGTATCAGAGAGTTAGAGAACTTTATGTTGAAATCAATGGAATTAAAGTTGTGAGCACTAAAAATTTTCCTTTTGGTCCAAAAATAGTCTAAGTTGTAAAAGGCAAAATTTTAAAGAAAATCAACTTTTATTAAGACTTTCCAAAACCATTTTCGAAAAAGATCACCACCTGGCATGCACGGAATCAATCCTCAAGATGTATAACCCTGAATCAAAAGATCATAAATGCCCCTAATTAAATACCACTACGACTCGGCATTGTAACCAGCTCTCCTTCTCAAAATGAAGATCACAACCGAACTCTCAAGTAAAGAACAGACAATGATGGCTTGATTAGACACATGGACAGGGCAGTTGAGTTGGAGGTGATTACGACCGAACTTCAGGATGAAGTTTCCAACGTATCCCGAAGATCAGAATCAGGCCTTACGTAGTTCAGTTCAGGTTCATTCGAGTATTAAATCTCTCATTTTGTGCTCTAGCATTTGCCAAAGTCTCCCTTTAGGATTTTCAACCTTGCGAGCTTAGTTTTTCTTTATTTCTAATTTTTCATGCTCTAAATTTTGCCTAGGTTGCCCTTTTGGTTTTGAATCTAGCGAGCCTCTCAGGGATAGTATTTCTTCAACTTGTCTATGTTGATCGGTCATGAATATTTCAAACCATCTAAGTCCATGAGAATAACTGCTCTACCTGACCAGATAGCTTTAATGATGTAAGAACCACTCCAATTAGGTCTGAACTTGCCCTTAGGGTCATGAATGGGAGCTGGGTTGTCTTTCAGCAGCATATCCCCCTCTTTGAGATTCTGGGACTTAACTTTCTTGTTAAAAGCCCTGGCAATCCTGCGCTGGTAGCCCTGAACATGATACGATGCTTTCAGCCTTCTCTCATCAAACAGCATTAACTCCTCAAATCTGCTATGTTTCTAGTCTACCTCTACTATCTGACACTCAGCCATAACTCGCAGCGACGAGACTTCTGTTTCAATTAGCAAAACAACTTCCATCCTGTGGACGAGAGAATAAGAAGTTTGCCCTATAGATGTCTGGATTGAAGTTCTGTAGCCCCAGAGTGCAAATGACAATTTATCTGGCTAGTCTCTATAGATCTCAACCATCTTCTGCAGGATGTTCTTGATGTTCTTGTTGGTGGCTTCAAAAACCCCATTAGTTTGTGGCCTGTATGTAGATGATTTATGGAAAGCCACATTGTATTTCTTCAACAAGTCTATCACCTCTTTCTTGAAGCAGGAGCCATTACCTAATATGATCTCGTTTGGGACTCCGTACCGGCAAATGATATATTTCTGATGAACTTAGTCACATGCGATGCTTTCAACACTGCATAAGACTAAGCTTCCACCCATTTTGTAAAATAATCAATCGCCACCAAGATATATTCATGCCCATTCAATCCTTTTGGCGTGACTGCACCGATAATGTCGATTCCCCAGATCGAGAAAGGCCATGGCGAAGTCATGTTGTAAAGCTTTGACGGTGGAATATTCATGCGATTGGCATGAATTTGACATTTGTGGCATCGCCGAAAAAAACCAATACAATCCTCTTCCATGATGGACTAGTAGTAACCTTGTCTGAGAATCTTCTGGGCTAGCATCACTCCGTTTATGTGCGCTCCACACTCTGCTCCATGGATGGCCCCCATCAGGCGCTTTGATTCCTCTTCTTCGACACATAACTTGTGCATTCCCAGATGACCTCTTTTATATAGTTTACCTCCGCAGATGATAAATTGGATGGCTATTTGCCGTATTCCCCTTTTGCCCTTGGCATTTCCCCTTGGTTGATATGTCTCATTTTCAAGAAGTTCCAAATATCGTAGTACCAAGGTTTTTTGTCTTGCACTGCATCTATTGCGGCAATAGTTTCATAATCCGGCGTGAATTTTTGCTCGATGATAATCGGACGCATCCAGATCCCAAGTGGGATGCCTACCATAGAAGATAGAGTTGCTAAAGCATCACCAAACCTATTGTTCTCTCTTAGTAGATGCGTGAAAGTCAGCTTTCAAACCTAGGAATCAGAACATCCAGGGTCTAGTGATAAACCTTCATCTTTTCTTCTTTGACTTTCTAGTCTCCATTCGCTTGGGAAATAACTAAGTTCGAGTCCCCGATAACATCCAATATTATTGCCCCTAGTTCCCTGGCAGCTTTTAAACCAGCAATACACGCTTCATACTTTACTTCGTTATTGGACACCTCGAATTGGAGTTTGAAGGCTAAATTTACATGGGAGTCGTCGAGTGCTATCAGTAACACACCTATCCAATAACCGTACTGATTGGACGCCCCATCAAAATACATCATCCAAGTTTCCTCCTCAACTTGCAGAATAGCTTTATATAGAAACAAGTATTCCACTGCCTCATCTCCTTCTATTGGGTGGTCTGCCAGGAACTCCGCTACAGCTCTTCCCTTGACCGACTTGTAGGTGACATATTTGAGATCGAATTCGGAGAGTAAGAGCAACCAACGAGCCAACCTACCCGTAAGCGCTAGTTTCTCGAAGAGAAATTTCATGGGATCTAATCTCGAAACCAGGATTACAGAGTGAGCTAACAAGTAGTGCCTCAACTTCCTGGTAGCCCATACCAAGGCTAGGCAAGCTTTCTCTAACGGAGTATAGGGGGTCTCGTATTCCATAATTTTCTTGCACAAGTAGTAGATGGCTTTGTCCACCCTATCTTCAAATTCCTGAGCAAGCATGCATCCCATGGTCGTGTTTGTCACTGACAAATATAGAATCAAATGCTTCCCCAGCTTCAGCAGCGACAACACAGGTGGGTTTCGGAGGTACTGCTTAACTTGCTCAAAGGCGAATTAACATCAATCATCCCATCAGAATTTTTTCCCTTTCTTTAGGAGACCAAAGAGTGGTTCACAAGTTAAGGTTAATTTGGAAATAAATCGTCTTATGAATTGCACTTTACCTAGAAAGCCTCGCACCTCCTTTTTAGTCCTTAGTGATCGCATTTCTAGAATGGCCTTGATTTTGGAAGGTTCTACTTTGATGCCCCTCCGTGTGATCAAAAAGCCTAGCATTTTTCATTAACCTAAATCTGTGTTCTCTGATTCGTTGAAAGAATTTCTTTAAGGCGGTGTAGTGGCCTTTTCTTTATTTGGACTTGACAATCATGTCGTCCACATACACCTCGACCTCTTTATGGATCATGTGATGCAAAATAGTGGTCGCGACCCTCTAATAAGTGGCTCCAGCATTTTTCAACCCAAATGACATAACCTGGTAGCAGTAGGTACTCTACGGCGTAATGAATGTGGTCATCTCTCTATCCATGGACGCCATCAGAATTTGGTTGTACCTAGAAACCCATCCATAAAGAATAGCAATGCATGGCTCGCAGTGAAGTTCACTAACTCATCAATGGGCGGTAGAGGAAAGTCATCCTTCGGACTAGCTCTGTTAAAGTGCCGAAAGTCCACACATACCCAAATTCTACCATCCTTTTTCGGCATTAGGATGTTGTTGGCCAACCAAGTCGGATACTCAGATACTAACAAGAAACTTGCATTGATCTGGTTGGTGATCTCTTCCTTGATTTTTAACGCCCAATCTGGATGGATTCTACGTAACTTCTCTTTCATGGGTAGGGCCTTGGGGTCACGAGTGATCCGATGCTATATAATCTCACGATTGATTCCAGGCATGTCTTCGTAGGACCACGTGAAAACATCTTTGAAATCTTTTAACAAAGCGACTAAGTGCTTTGCGCTTCTTCGAAGACAAAGTGGACTCGATCTAGACCAAACGCGGATCCTTCTCAGTACCTATATTAATGGCAATGATTTCAGCAGCACAGGGTTTAGCAAACCTTTCCTCCTCTCGATTGATCAAGTTTTTCAAAACCAAAGGAATTCCTTCCTCATCGTTTTCATTAAAATTCTGAAAATCTTGGTCAATACAATAAACCAACGGCATAGAGAAGTATACAGAATTCGTAGAGTTCTGATTCAAAAGGTCCAGATCTTCAGTTATAGACTCAAAAGAAAATCTAAATGAAGACCTAGGCAGGACTTTGGTATCCAGGTTACCACCCCCAGAAATACCAGACTTAGACTCAGAAGAACTTCAACCTGATTTCGACTCCACAGACTCTGTGGAATCAGATTCTAACTCATCACCCGACTCAGAACTGGACAGATAACCTTCCTCCAGCTACCAAACAAGAAATGGTACCTCCAACGCATCCAAAATGCTGCTGATGGGGTTCACACCCCGTTCTTACCCAATCACGGAGACAGTAAGGTTAACCCCTAAGTCCTCTAAGTAGGCCACATATATGTCAGGAGACAAGCCAATTTTGCCCCTACTCTAAGATCGCTGTTGTCTGAGTCACTTTTCATGCCTTGTTCAGCTTCAGTACTTGGTTAAGCTTTTTCCTCGGTATCACTATCTTGAAGCTGCAGATCAAAGAAGATTTCGAACCTGGGGACATGATGCTTTGTGGAATTCACCCAAGGCTTGTGAAAGTCGCAAAAGGGGAAATATTCTCCCTCCTGAACAAAGTGGCCATTCAGTGTTCCCTGGATTGGCCTATGGATGAGCTCATATTGTTTCCCAGCTTGCTTGGCTTTGGTTCTGCCTCTGATTTCTTCTCTGTTTCTAATCCAGTGTTTTTTGGTGGGTACATAGCCTACTCCAAAGGCATGTAGGTTGTGCGGCACATCTGTTAGTACTGGCATGCCTTTCCAGCCACTTCTTCTGAGTCCCATTCCTGGTACATGCTGGAGTTTATTTTTGAAATAGATAGACTGGGCGCTGACATACATGCCCTCGTCTGAGGCCAAAATGGTCTGCACTACCCGGGCTTCGGCTAGAGTGAACCCTAAGAGGAATACATCCTCATTGCTATGAGTGATCTCTAACACTGGTCTAGTTACCTCCGGCGGTGGGTGAATGGTTGAATTCCCAAAAACAATCGCCATTCCTCCCCCGTGAGGCTACTTCAACATTTGATGGATAGTGGAGGAGACAGCTTTTACATGATGCAACCACGGCCTCCCTAATAACAAATTAAAGGTAACTAGCACATCTAAGGCAAGAAATTCAACCTCTTGCTGAGCTTGGACCACCTGAACTCTAACTTGCACCGTTCCTATGACCTTTCTGCTCGTATTATCATATGCATAAATTACTTGGGCTATGGGAACAATGTCCATTGGTTTAAGGCCAATTGCAAAGGCTATACGAGAAGGACAAATATTGATGGCCTAATCGATATCTAACAACACCACCGGTACCCATTTCGTCTTACACTCCATAGATATGTACAAGGGTTTTGAAATAACCCTACCCTCTTCTATGCTTTAAGATTTTAATTATGTGACTAATTGTATGCTTGATGTGAAATTCTATGCGCAATTGTGTTTAATTATGTGAAATATTAGTTTATGGGATCATATCTATCAGTTATGGAAAAAATCTATTGAAATTGGGACATTTAGGCAAGAAATTGGGAGCCTTAAAGGCACGATAACACAAAATTGACTTTATAACTATGATCAACATGATTTTTAGCACATAATATCAAGTTTTGTAAAAATTTGATTCGTAATGAATTAATTGGAAATAATTCAGCTCAACACTCTTAAGACTTTGACCTTGGTAGATATAAAGGTCTTATAAGAGCCTTGAATGACTTGGTATCAAATATCTCTTGAGAAAGAGAGAGAGAGAGAGAGAGAGAGAGAGAGAGAGAGAGTGCTAGAGAAGGAGAGGAAAGATAGAAGGCTTCAACAATAGTGAGGATTGAAGAAATTGAGAGGAGTTCTAAAGATTAGAGTTCAAGGTATGTAAAATTTAACTTGAATATCCTAATCTCTCTCTCTCTGAATGATTTGAGAAGGAATCTTTACATTCATGTAAGCTAGGGTTGTGCAATAAGAGTCTTGCATATGGTAATTAGTTGATTTGAAGGTTGTGGTGGATTTGAAGGACGATTCTTATGTCTTGGGTAGTCTTAAGCTATGTTGAGAGGAATTACTTCTTATTCTTTAGCTTTACATGCTTTGAACTCACACATGCATATAGGCGTATAGATATATACATACATATATATATATATTGACAAACCATGTAAGGATGAAAACATAAAAGATTTGGGTTGCGGGTATGAAATTGAAAAGGTTTATAACCTAATTATACTTGTAATTCATGTTTATTGTGATGATATATCATAATATTGAGATAATTTTCCCTATTTTGCACTTTGCAAATGTGTTTGGTCAGTTGAATTTTGTCTAAGTTTCAGACTACTCAAACAGAGCATACGACTGCACATGTGGGACCCGTGGCCGCATGTGAGGAAAACACAGGAGGAGTGTTTGAAATTCTGAAATAAAGGCACGTGCGACACACCTTTCTGAACGTGTGGTGGAGGACTTCCGCACGTGCGGCCCAAGGGAAAAAATAATGTCAGCTTCTTTTTCTCTGTTAAACCCTCTGGAACTACTAATATGTACATGTGATCCTTCTAAAATGCTTAAAATTGAATAAGAATTGAACGAATTAGATATTGAATAAAAGAAAAAGGCTAAAAAAAAGTGGCTTACTTATGAGTTGTGTACTATGTGTAGGTCATATGGAGGAAGGGACTGTTGCTCATCCACATAACAGTGAGTAATAGTAGTTTAATGATTTGTTTCATTCACTGAGCTTCACTCACTCTATATTTATGTATGTTTATGTAGGTAATTAACCCGGGGGCTAGCCCTAATTCAGCTCCGACAGCCTTTTTGAAGACCCTGTTGTGTCATGCCAAGTCAAGTGAAGCCTTTTTCCTTTTGTAGCATTTCCTTTCATAGTGCATGGTGTTGGGTCATAAATGCGTTTGTCAAACGTTGAGTAACATGTATAACTTTTAACTCTTTGATGTTTTTGGTTGCACCCCATTTATTGGGCTTGTATATATCTATATGTAAATGTGAACTATGTATGTATTATGGCTTGTGATGAAAATGTTTCGAGATCCTAGCATTTAAACATTGCTCAATCGGCGTATTGTTTGAATATTAAATCGTTACCGTCATAGGCCCAAGTATTGTATTGGATTCTTATTGATCATTTGATTATTTGATTTTGAGGCCTGTGTTCAGGCGGGTCATGCCCAAACTTTTTGGGGCAAGTTTGGGTCATGACAGTTGGTATCAGAGCAAGAGTTGTTATCTCTCACATGAGTCTGTTGTGCTTTAAGGAGTCTAGAAAAGACTTAGGTTACATGCATGTTATTTCTGGTGCATACAAGATGATACATATAGCAACGAGATTTGTATATGTAAGAATCAATGACATGTATTTTGAAATGAATCCCATACATGTTGTAGACACCCCATTTTTGACCGTCCTCAAGACTTGGACGTCACTGTTTGAACACACGGTGATCTTCCATGTTTGTGTTCGTTTGGAGTTCCCGGAGGCCTCGGCTCGCGCACCTTGCCTCAGGATCCCCGAACTCGACCGTTTAGTGTCTGGTTTTGCACCAAACACTTGCATCTTGCCTTTAAGAGGCAGGGTAGGGCTTGTAGACCATCCCCACCCATCACCGGCAGTGGCTAGATGCCACCGGCTGGTTTTTGCTGCCACCAGCAATATAGTTTGCCGGCCGGCACTCTTTGTTGCCGGTCAGCACTATTTGTTGCCGACCGGCACTCTTTTTGGCCAAGATGGCATTTTTTGCCGGCCGATTGCTGTTCATCTGCTTTTGCAGATATTTTTAGACAGCTGTATTGCTTTTGCTCCCCTCCATACACGTGTATGGAGGGATCTCCCTCTTGCAAAGCTTGTCTTGTAAGCTTTACAAGAGGGATATAGAGGAGGCTCTCTCTAAGGCAAAAAAAAAGAGGCTTTTATACATTTTTGAGGAGAGAAGACAGAGGAGAGCTCTGGTTTTTCCTAGGGTTAGGGTTAGATACACTCACCTATCTCTCTTTTCCTCTCATTTTGCACACTAGGTGTTTTGTGTCTCACTATTGCACACAAACACCTAGTGTTTCACCTTTCTCTTGGAGCTGAGGTTCTAAAGAGTGTGTTTTGAAGTTTTGGTGTTGGATTCAAGCCAAAGGAGGCCATTGGAGCACCATTGTTGAAGAGGACTACAAGGGTGAGAAACTAGTCCCTTTTTCCCCCATTTTTGCTTTGATTTTCTACTAGCCTTAGAGCTTTTTTTGTGATTATTGTATAACATAAAAAAGTTCTGTTTTTAAGCCCTCTTTATTGTTTATTAAGAGTGTTTTGTTGTTTGAGTGGTGTTGACCACCCTTAGGCCTCAAAAGGCCTCATTTTGAGCCATTTTGTGCTAGCTTCGGGATTTTGGTGTTGAGGTCTCTTCACCATTGAAATCTTGAGGGATTTCAGTGGTGAAGATGATGCTTTGAAGTCCCAAGAAGGAGAGGGCCACCCCCTCTCCTTGTTGTCCTTGAAAAGGACCTATTTTGGCCTCTTAAGGAAGCCTATGCTTGAGTGTGTGTTGAGCATATTTGGTTTGTTTTTCATGCTTATATATTCATAATATAACATGATTTCAAGTTGGTTTTGGAACTCCATGCATGTTTAGCATAGTTGCCATATAATGCCTTGTTTGTGCCTTAACATGTTCTAGGTTGTTAGCCTTTGTTGGAGCATGTTTTAGGCTTGTATTTGTGAATATTATGTGCTTATTTTGCCATGTTTTAGCTCTGTCCATAGTCGTTTGGGTTGATCTTTGCATGCTTGATATAGCTCCTTTGTATTTGGGCTTGTTGGCCTTGAGTATGTGCATGTGTGGCATGCCATCTTTGCATTGTTTTGATGATTTGGAATCATCCCACATGCTATTTCAGTCCCATTTCCATGCTTGTTGGATTGCCTTGCATGTCTTTTTAATGCTTTGAAAGCATGTGTTGCAATGCTCCATGTTTTGGCCATGGTGTATGCCTTTGTATTTGGGCCATTTAGATGCCATCTAAGTAGTCCTTTAGCTTTGTTTTAACATGCTAAGCCTCTATTTTTGGTCCTTCTTTTCATGCCATGTTTGGTCATGTTAAGTGTAGTTCAATGCCTCATTGATTTGCTTTGAACACTTAGGCCATTTGGGTGCATGCTTGGCTTGATTTGTTGCTTGGTTTGGCACCATGTATTAGCATGATTTTCAGAGCTTATGTTGCATGCTAATTGTTCATGTCTGTCCCTTTCAAATGTGCTTGAAGGTTGCTTGATTTGTGCTTAAGTGTTAGCCCTTATGTGCATGTGTGTGTGTATGCCATTTAGCCCTCACTCTTTAGCACTTATGGCTACTGTTTTAGGCCTTTTTAGAGTTGCCTAATTCATGTATAAATCCATCTTGCCATCCATTTACATTGCCATATGTATGCTTGCATGATTGCATAAGTGCCTTGCCATGTCATGTTGCATCCCTAGCTTGTATGCCTAGGTTGCATTGCATTTTGTATGCATGCCTTGTTCCTTGAATTGGTGATAGGAATTGGGCCTAATTTGTTTGATTGGTTTGCATGCATTTGAAATCAAAGTTGCATACTTGGTTCTTTGGACCATCATGCATGGAAATGCGTGATTGGTGGTCCGAGAACCGAGGCACATGTCCCTTTGAGTCATTACAATGATAAGAGACATGGTTGGTGCATACATGCCTTGAATTGTGCTGCCATGCCTTGTTTTGCCCTCTGTTGCTGTGAGTTGCAGGTTCTGCAGGAATACTCTGCCGACCGGCAGTGTAATGTGCCGACCGGCACCTTTTTCTCTGCCGACAGATTCAATTTTGTGCCGATGGCCATACCACAATGCCGGTGGCAATTTCAATCAACCGGTGGTGATCCTCTCTGTCCAAGGGATCAGTCCTGAGGCTTTGACAGCCTCCAGAGGAGGAAAGGAAGGAAAACAGAGGCAGCCCATGCATGGTGGCGCGCTTCCCGAGACATTTTCCTGTTTTAATTAGTCTATTTAATTTGTTAATTAAATTAGGCAATTTGTAATTTTAATTAGCTTGCGTGGTTAATTAATTTGTAATATTTATTCGGTCCCTCCGAGTGAGGGTAAATCTGTAATAAGTGTGTGTGGGTGGTGTGTATGTCTTCCAACCTCACTTCTTTCTTCCCTTTTACTTACCCGCTTTAATGGTTAGTATTAGGGCACGTTTAATTTAGCATACCTCATGCTATGCATGTGTGCATTCATGCATTTTGTATTACATGCATTAGGCTCGGTACATCACGCTAATTGCATTCGTACTTCAAATCAAAAACTGAATACGTGATAATCGTGCATTTTCACATGACATGTTTAGGATAACCGGGCCTATTCTAGTAACATTTTGTATGCAATGCATTAGGCACTACACATGGACTTGGATCATGCATGTTTGCTAACAAGTTCTTTGTTTTGGCACGGAGTACTATGTAAGTATTTCCGCTTTAGCATATCACATGAGTGTGAATATTGCCATGACAGCATGCTTAACATGTGGCTAGATGCTTATGTGTTAAACTGTTTTGAATGCCTGTGGGTGAAGGTTGGATTGTTTGAGTTGGAAAAACTCGTTGAAATCCGTATCTTAGCCTACTTGCGAGTAGCAAATTCCAAAACATTTTCAAACCGAACGGATATGCAATGTTTATTTCCAAATTAGGCAATCTAGTCTATACTTGTTTGCTGCGCGCATAACATAGTAATTCTAGGCTAATAATTGGTTTAAGAACACATAAACGTTTTCAAAACAGAATATCACGGTTAGTAGAGGCCGGTCTTCGGACCGGGCGAAAGGGGGTGCTCATAGCTGACCTTCCCCGATCGTACCCAAGCTCCCGAGCCGAGACAACTCCGGTGATGACGGACATGTGGCCTTCGGCACCGAGTCAGGGTTTCCTAAATTTCCCATTTCAAAAATATTTAGGTGGCGACTCTGTATCTGGCAAAGCAGTCCATGTTTGGCACTACTTTTTCAAAAATCTGTTTCTCAAAACGATTTGCCAGATTTGTACTCTTTGGTTCAGATTAAGAACCGTGACACAAATCGAGTCCGAACTGTAGCATGAGGCCCACGCGGGCGCTGTTACACATGTCTAGTTATGCATTTTTTGTGTGTCTTATAATTTCTTGCTATGTAGATCATGGTGAGGACAAGGATGGAGGATTCAGAGGATTCTACCTCTGCGCGGTTGGATAGAATGGAAGGCTGATTATGGAAATGGCAAAAACTTTGAGGCAGCAACAACAACCACTGCCGCCACCAGTGCCTGTACCACTGCCAGTGGTGCAAGACCAGCAGGCTGAAGACTAGACAATTACGAAGAATTTAAGAAGATGAAGCCGACTTTGTTTAATGGGTGAATTGATCCAATGAAAGCAGAAGCATGGGTGTTGGGCATGGAGAAGTTGTTCGAGGTCTTTCCATGCACTGAAGCATAGAAGGTACAACTTGTCGCCTTCACTCTTGAAGATGAAGCACATAGGTGGTGGATGCTTACGAGAATTGAACACCAAGGGTTGACTTAGGCTCAATTTCTAAAACTCTTCTATGAAAAATATTTTCCGCAGTGTATCAAGATAAGAAGGTGACTGAATTTGAGACTTTGAGACAAGGAAACAAGACTGTTGCGGAGTATGAAGCTCAATTTGTAGAATTAGCCCGTTTCGCACCACATATGGTGGACGCAGACTATAAGAAGGCAAGGAAATTTAAAGGAGGATTACAGAATGTTATTATTGACTGGATCAATGTGTTAAAATTACCTGCATATGTTAACGTATTGGAAAGAGCAGTGATGGCTGAGGGAAATATTGCTGCTCAGTATCGGATCTCTGAGGGGAGAGGAAAGAGGTAGAATACTCAATCACCAAGGGTACCAACGGCTCCACCGAGTAAGAAACTCAATTTGGGAACTTCGAATGCTTCCACCTCTACTAGTGACTCGGCACCCATTTCTCTGGATTGTGGAAAGAGACACCGTGGGACTTGTTATCGGGTAAGAAGGGCATGCTTTAAGTATGGCAAAATGGGTCATTCAGTAAAGGATTGCCCTCAAAGAGATTGACAAAACGAGAATAGAACCACTACAAGTTTGGCTGGTTCAACTCCAACTTCAACTGCAAAGACAGCTACCAAACCTACCAATGCTAAGATACCGCTAGGCAAGGAAGAGTGTTTGCGTTGGTTCCGGGCGACATGCAAAATGCTGAAATGGTAGTATCAGGTACATTTACTATTAATGGTCACTCCACTCATGTGTTATTTGATTCAGGCTCTTCCCACTCAGTTGTGTCAAAAACATTTGTTCGACATTTAAGTAGACCTATGGAACCAGTACCTTATATGTTGTCTGTGTTTTCACCTTTGGGGGATTCTATGGTCTGTACATCAGTTTACCTTGCATGTGAATTCTTAATTGGGGATGTTTGGGTATATGCCAACTTGTTACCTCTTGATATGGCTTACTTTGACAAAATTTTGGGGATGGACTGGTGAAGTGAGTATCATGTGACTATTGATTGTATGTCCAAGAAAGTTACTTTTCACCCGCCGGGACAGCCGGAGTTTACTTTTAAGG
The DNA here is from genome assembly GCF_055761805.1 of Camellia sinensis. Classification (NCBI taxonomy): domain Eukaryota; kingdom Viridiplantae; phylum Streptophyta; class Magnoliopsida; order Ericales; family Theaceae; genus Camellia; species Camellia sinensis. The sequence continues at coordinate 113,019,774 of NC_138969.1, read as the reverse complement.
GGCATGGGGTGATTTCTCCACCTTACTTAATTTTCGCAATGAAGGCATGCAAATTGTTACAAAAGGGGTGTTAGGGGCATTTATGTAGCATATTAAAGGGACAACTAGTGAATGGGTGTGTTGATATGATTCCAATCATCCATGAATTTCTGAATGTTTTTCCAGAGGAGTTATCAGGGGAGCTAGTGGATCGTGAAATTGAGTTCACAATTGATGTAGTGTCGAGAACTCAACCCATTTCTAAAACTCCTTATAGATTGTCTGCCACTGAGATGAAAGAGTTGAAGGTCCAATTGCAAGATCTACTCAACAGAGGGTTCATTCCCCCGAGTACCTCGTCTAGGGGCACACAAGTTCTTTTTGTAAAGAAGAAAGATGGAACTCTTTGATTGTGTGTGGACTATAGAGAGCTTAATAAAGTAACAGTCAAGAATAAGTATCCATTGTCTAGGATCGATGATGTGTGGACGTGGTTTGGAAATACCCTTCGGATCTTGGGAGACGCTAGAAGTCCTCAGATAGTCACCTGAAAGGAAACAAACACTCCAACGTGGGTGCCGGAATTAGCACTATGACGGACAAGTTAGTCTCAAGCTCTAGGTTATTTGTATTCTAAGTTGAACAAGGAAATTCTTACCCTTCTTTTTTCTGCCCCTGTCTTTGTCTGTAGTTCCTGTATTTATACTCGTTTCTTGGGCCTTGGGGCTAGGGCCTACTCGTTACTCATTGTCCTCTCTCATATTCGGCTCCATGGATTTACGCTTATCCGGCCTGTCTATTATATTCGGCCTCCTGAGCGTGCCGGATAACGCCGAATAGTGTCTGTTCTGCAGAGTACGCTCTTCCCGGCATTTCCAATAATTCGGCTCCCACAATTGCCCCCAAACTTGCCATTGACAGTAGTTAATTGGCGTGTTTGGTTTTGATTCTGAAAAGCCAAGACATAAGTTAGGCGGCTCTGCCTATCCCAATGTGTCAGAGGGCGCACGTCTTTTTGGTCATCATTATGCTTTCCCGCCTCATTCGTGCACCTTTTGCATTTAATACGATTTGAAACTTCAGTCCTTTCAAATGCATGCATTTCTAGAATACTTGGGCCTCTTGGATTCCCAGCCGGTATCGCTCTTCTGACGCTTTTCTCTCCAGCTTTCGTCCGTCTATCCTCGTCTTCTTCACCTCTCATAAGTTTTCTTTCTTTCTTTGCAATCCTATTTTTCGTGCTTATTTTAGCTTTGGTATACCCTCGGATCTTTGCTAAAATGGCTAAGCACCTGAAAGACCTCCTTTCCGAAGGTCGTATCTCAGGATTCTGACGACATTTTTCCATTCCTGATGATGTTCATCTATCTTTAGTGACAGACAATACTCTGGATATGGAAAGAGAGGATCGCAACACAATCGTCATGCCGCTCCTATCCATTGCGGAGGGCAGAGTCTGTTTTCCCCTACATCCATTCCTTAGGGCCGTCCTCCGCCATTGGGGTCTGATTCCTTCTCAGACCAATGTGAATTTTTTTCGAATCGTAATAGGGATCGTAGAGTTGAACCGGCACCTCAGGATCGATCTTGGCATTCCGGCTATTCGGCACTGCTATGCTTTAGCCAAATCTTTTGGTCGGCTCGGGCGGTACTTTCTTAGGGCCAAGGATACTGACCATCATTTGTAGGGATGGCAATTTGAAACCGACCCGACGGGGATCCCCGATCCCGACCCCGATTTAAGCGGTTTTTCCCTGAAAAATACCCCCGACTGACGGTATTTGAAAATCAATCCCCGATCTGTCACAGGCCGGGGACGGTGATCAGTGTTTGATCCCCGGCCCGGCCCGATCCCCGCCCCCCGTCCCCGGCCCCATCCCCGAATTTCCCCGAAATGAAATTACTTTTATACCCTTTATATGTATATATATAACAAACCCCTTAATTATATGCATATATATATATATAATATATCAATGATACTAATCCTTTCTGACTCTACTCTATCTCTTAACCCTATCGTTCTCTTCTGTCTGGCCGCGAGTCCCCGACCCCCTCTCTCTCTCCACTTCGTCTCTCTCTATTCTATCTTCCCTCTCTCTCTTTCAGTAGATCGAAGGGACAGTCGGCGTCGGAGGCGATAACGAAGGGACAGTCGGCGTCGGAGGCAGTCGACGTTGGAGGGAAGTAGTCCGATCGTGTACAGGGGGAAGCGTCGGCGTCGGAGGCAGATCTCAGATCTGTTTGTGACGCAGATCTCTCTCTTTCTCTCGTCCACTCTCTCTCTCTCTCTCTCTCTCTCTCTCTCTCTCTCTCTCTCTCTCTCTCTCTGTGACACAGATCTCAGATCTGTTTGTGTCCATTTTTTAATCTGTTTGTGTATCTGTCCATTTTTTTTTTATTTTTTGTTTATAATCTGTTGATATTTTTGTTGATATGTTGATGTTGGTGTTGATGATTCGGTTGATGATGATTCTCTTGTTGTTATCTCTCTGTCTCTGTGATATTTTTGTGGATCTGTCCATTTTTATATGTGTTGATGATGATTCTCTTATTGTTGTTGTTGATGATGGGGGTGTTGAAACAGATTTGGGGGCGGGGAATTTTCGGGCTCGGGGATGGGGAGGGTGGTAGGTTCCCCGTCGGGGATCGGGGCCGGGGCAGGGGAGATTTTCACAATCGGGGATCGGGGACGGGGAGGGTGATCCCCAACCCCGCCCCGCCCCGTTGCCATTCCTAATCATTTGGTATCCATGCTTGCCAGTTCTGGCAAGCGAGTGGATGACATAATGGTCAATCTCCGAGGGAACTGGGAATTTGGCGAAGGCGAGGACCGCCTAGACCCTATTCCCAGACAGAAGGATGAACCAGGTGGCCGCGCATCTCCTAGCATTTTTTGAACGTTTCTTTTACTCGGCCTTATCTCCAAGTCTAGCCCTTTGTCTTTGCAGGTAGTAAATTGAAGAAGATTCTGACTTTTACTCCAAATGTACAAAAGCATGGGAGAGCGGCCCACATACTGCTTCGATACGAGCCTACTTATACTACTTTTTCGGCCGTGGTCAACATTCCAATTCCAACTGGTGATCAACACCTTGCGGCTCTTATCTTCCCTAGCTTTGAGAGCCTTAGGCAAGTTGGTCTCGAAGCTTCTGATTTGGGGCAAGACGTGCCACCGGTGGTAGAGGTAGTCGCCGAACCAGCTAAAGAATTCGCTGAGGAGGCCGAAGAGGTCGACGAGGACCTAAACTCGGTGTTTGATGTAGCCGGACTTAATCAGCCTTCCTCACCGTCCACTTCGGGTCGGGCGGAGTTTTCTTCTGGAGGTATTTTTGCAAGTTTGGGAGACCTACCCGACGATTTTTTTGAAAGTATGGCTGGGGAAAACGACACGCAGATGGCTCGAAAGAAAGATGCTGAGCGAATGGCCGCCCGAAAAACAGCCGAGGCCACTCGTTCTGAACCCGTCTTGATTGAGTCTTTCAAACCCGTTATTGAAGAGCCGGTTCAGATTGTTGCGGCCGAAACGGCGAAAGAAGTTGAACAACCGGTCATTGAAGAACGGTTGATTCCGGAAGAGCGGACCAAGAAGCGTAGCACCGAGGGAGAGGTCGGTTTAGAAGATAGTCCTGCTGACAAAAGGCCTCACTTAGAAAATTCGGACGTGGTTGTTCCTTTCATTGTTCAGCCAAAGATGAGAGACACACCGATTTCCTCTGACGCATCCATCATTACCGACCCAGCGGTAGCGTTGAGCTTGGCAGCTTCAGTCTCCCTACCGGCTGATATGGCATCCTTTCATGCCGTGTCGGATTTGGTGGTCGTAGCCCTATCTACACAGTCGGCCCTTTTGGTAGGTGACCTTAACTTGTTTTGATTTTGCTTGCCTATGGTATCTGACGATCCCACCCCGTTTTGCAGATGGTCGGCAGGATCACCGACTTGGGCCGCCGCCTTCATGATGCCCTTGAGAGGATTGACCGTTTGCAGTCAGAAGTGGACGGTCAAAAGAGTAGGGCCGAGTTTGAGGTTATGAGAGCCGCAATGGAGACTGCGCGAGCCAAAGCCGAATTAGAAAGGGCTCGGTCTGCCGATCGGCTCCATTCTGATGCCGAAGATAGGGCGAACGTGAGCGAAGAATCGCTGAGGCTAGCCAAGGAGGCGCTTAACAAGGTGGAGACTGAGTTAGCTGAGTTGAAGGAGACCAAAGAAAAAGCCGAATCTGAGGCTTCTGCCGCATTTGAAGCATGAAAAGGCGCCGCCTTCGAGGAATACGTAGATAAAGTCCCCAAGTTTGAGAATCGGGGATTCAAACATGGGTGGCTGAAGGCCCTTGATGCCGCTGGGGTTACATTGGACGTGCCAATTCCATATGAGCAGGTGGACGTTGAGCCACTTGAGTCTGACCCCGAGGATTGATCTGGGTGGCATTCGAATTTTATGAAATGCTTTCACTTTTGATGTATGTTTTTGTTTTAAGGACTTTTGTTGGTTCCGAGTAGTTTTCACGCATAAATTGGTCACTATCTGTGCTTAATTTATTATTGAAAATTACCTTGTCATTTCACTACTACTTATGCGCAGTTTGTGATGTTGTGCTGGTGAAGAATATTTGCCTTTCACTACTTTGGATAAAATGATTATTCTGTTGAGCTTTCTAAGATTGAATATCTTGGCAATATTTACTTATCATTCATATGCCGAATAGTTCGTGGGTATTATGCTGGTGAATCGATTCATGGGCTGGCTGGGGCACTTAAGCAGAATAGTTTGATGAATGACCATATTGACTTATCATTCATATACCGAATAGTTCGATGAATCTACCTTTGCCCCAGGGCGGTTCATGATCATTCAGGCGTCGGAAGAGACGAACGTAAGAGTTCTGAAGAATTAATTCATGGGCGGCTGGGGTGCATAAGCCGAATATATTGATAAATCTGCCCTTAAGTCGATTATATTAATAAATTTGCCCCTGCCGTAGGTGGCTCATGCACATGATACACTGGATGGGCGCATGGATTCTGTCCTTGCCCCACGAGGGTCGACTCAGTCGGTGCCGGGTGATTGAGGTTTTCACAATTAATGAGATTGCCTCGAGGGTGCTGACTCCGTAAAGGATAAAGGAACAAAGGTACAACTTTTATGAGTTTAGTGAACAATTGACTTCAGCTCTTGGAGGAAGATTCATCGTGTGAATGTCAAACAGACTCTTCTTTAACAGCAGAGGGAAAGCAAGGATGCTAGCTGAGCTGGGTGGAGACATGAATCGAGGTGGTGAACCTTAGCGCATAGGAAGTAGGAATTCTAGGGATTGAGAGAGGCGTCAGTCTCCTCGACGTCGAAGCAGGTCACCCAGGCGGGACAAGCAGTCGCAGGGCAGATCTCCGCAACCCCGAGTCAAAAGGGGATCTGACGCGAATTTGTGCCCATTAAGCTTTGCGGTATTTGTGGGGAATAAACCCATGACAGAGGCGGACTCGATCGTTCGAGACCCAAATGTAGCAGTCGAGTTTGCTCAACAAATTTTTCCTCCTGAGGTTCAACAGTCAATGGTAGGTCGACAGGACTACGAAGTATTTCGTGAAGGCATTCGTGGGGCGGTGAAGGGGCCTTGCACTGCCTATGAAATTGGCACGCGGCTGCGTGCTGCCCGCCGAGAAATAGAGAGGAGGGAGGAACCTATTCGAAGTTTGGAAGCTCACGCGGAGGCGACTGAGCGTGAGTTAAGGAAGACCAGGGCGGCTCAGGCACAACCCACCGGGTAGGGAAACCCAATCGTGGAAGAAAGGGTTACCTAGCGACTCATCAGTACCGCGCTCGTCGATCGTGAGACGGCGAGTATGTTCGCAATGGAGTCTGCGAAGGGGAGGGCTTATGAAAAAGGTTTTCATGAAGGCCGAAAGGTTGGAATCGAAAAGACCAAGGAGAACCTTGCTGAAGAGGTTTGCCGATGTGAAAATCGTGGATTTAGGCATGGTTGGATCAAGGCATCTCAGGCCGCGGAAGTTCTTCGAGCGTCGGGCATTGATTTGGCATTGCCACTCTACCAAAGTAAACATTTTTCGTTTTCTGCTTTTGAAGTCAAGAACAGTGAGGATGAGGATGACGCCGTATAAGGATACTCATTGTAAGGTTGAAACGCAGATTACGTTCAAAACTATGTAATTTACTGTTTGATTGAATAAAAACGTTCTATTTATAAATATTTCGTTGCGGTTCGTACTCGGCATATACGTGTTTCGTTTTATTTCATAAATGTTTGAATGAATGTATAAGCATTGATTGGCCCGAGTATCTGTTAAATGTCCAGTGATACACCGGTTTATAGGCAAGGTCGGCCCATACGTGATAGTCGTTTAGTTTTGAATGAGGCCATTGTAATTGGGCCATTTGTAACTAGGTCATTTATCTGTGATCGTCATCTAGATAACTAGGTCATTGTGGCTTGAGGAAGCCGAAAACCAGTGAGTGGAGTGGCTGCGGCAAATTCGTCTCGGCTCGGGGTCTGGATGTTTGGCCGGTTAGATTGATAATTCTGTCCATGCCCAGCCAGTGTATGTGCTTCAAAAAGCCGTTTGGATAACTAGGCAGTGGAGAATGTCGGCCGACGTTCGTCTCATGGAGTTTAACATTAATGAAATCGCCTCGGGATTGGGGCCTCAAGATCACTACCGGTATTGAAAATAAAAGAAGTGGGCGCCTTGCGCAAATAAACACGCTTGATTCCTCATCACTTGTTATTTGGGGTGAGATAAGTGGGGGTGTTAGTTAGAGAAGCTCGAACTTCGACCGAGCTTGGTGTTGCAATGGATCATAGTAGAGAACCCACCCGTATGGGAGGTCGGGCGTCCAGAACGTGGCATGAGTCTTCAAGTCGTCGAAGCAAATTGCCCCGAAAGGAGAGACAACGACCGTTGAGTTTATCCTTCCTTGTCCTGGATCTTTGCCTTGACATTGTCAATGGTATTAGGGGAAGTTTGGCAATGTGCAAGTCATGGGCTTGGGCACAGTTGGCTCAAGGCATTGCAAGCCGTTGAGGACTTCCAGGCGACGGGCGTTGATTTGGGGCTGCCACTTTACCAACGGGTCGTTTTTCCCTTTTTCGCTTTTGAGGATGAAAATGGATATTGTAATGTCCAAACGCGGGTTACGTTTATGTAACTACTGTTTTAATCAAATAAAAACGTTTCATTTCGAACGTTAACGCCTTATTCTAGGTATTTTTAGATATTCAATTAGGGACCTTATTTCGCATGTTGGCATATTTTATTTCATTCATGCAGACTTGTAGTTTGTGTAATAATTTTCGTATGTAACAAGGGGTCCATAAGATGTGCCCAATTCGCTAAGTTGACGAATGGCATTGCGTTCAATTATAATCTGATTCGGCTCAGCTTAGGTACTTGGCCGACCAACGTAATAAATCAACCTGTGCAGAAGGGGCTCTGAATCCGGAGGCATATCCACGATGGGCGCTCAGAATCCGAAGACTTAATCGGCCCCAACGTGTCATGCACCGAAGGGGGCTCCCAATCCGGAGGCTTAGTCGGCCCTAAGGTGTCATGCACCGAAGGGGGCTCAAAATCCGGAGGCTTATTTGAGCCAATCGTGATATCCACGAAGGGCGCTCTGAATCCGGAGACTTAATCGGCCCCAACGTGATTTGCACCGAAGGGGGCTCCGAATTCGGAGGCTTAATCGGCCCTAAGGTGTCATGCACAGAAGGGGGCTCCGAATCCGAAGGCTTATTTGAGCCAATCGTGATATCCATGAAGGGCGCTCCGAATCCGTAGACTTAATTAGCCCCTACGTGTCATGCACCGAATGGGGCTCTAAATCCGGAGGCTTAATCGGCCTTAAGGTGTCATGCATCGAAGGGCGCTCCAAATACGAAGGCTTATTTGAGCCAATCGTGATATCCACGAATGGCGCTCCGAATCCAGAGACTTAATCGGCCCCAACATGTTTTGCACCAAAGCGGGCTCCGAATCCGGAGGCTTATTTGACACTATAATGGGAAGTGAATTGCACGATGGAAAAAGATGAGACTTTTCGTTGCAGAAGTCAGCTAAATACAAGTATCAAAGCCCAGAAGTCAGGTCAGTGATAGAACTTTCATAAAACTATTCATGCTAACTGCTAGCAGCCACGGATCTCTTCAACGCCACGGGCTGTCGAGAAGCGAATAAGCTGATGATAGGTGCTTCGCACGGCCTGTATGATATGCATCCAGGTTCGCCCCATGATGACATTATACGGCGAAGGAAGCTTTACGACCAAGAATTCAACATTGACTGATCTGGAGCCCGCTCGAACGGGTAGTGTGATCTTCCCCAACGGATACTCTGGATTCGTGTTGAAGCTGAATAATGGATAAGGCGTCGGAGACAGATTTGACTCATTGAAGCCGAGTTTGATGAGGGACGTTTCGTAGTCCAAGTGACGAAACGTGCCTTGATTCTCGGTCACCAACACTCCAGATTACCCATCATGGAGTTTAGGCCTTGTTGTGTTTATATGTGCATTCATTTTACATCGAGTCGTGCAATCCGACTCCTCGGCCATCATGCATCGAGATGCGTGATTAGTGGCACGAGGATCGAGGACTGCACTCCCTGGAGCTTGTGCAATGATGGGGAGAGTGGTCATGCACACATATGCTGAAAATACTTCGCCATGCCCCTTTCTCGCTCTCTATTGCAACAAACCGGAAACCAGTGGCAAAAACTGGTTAGCAGCCTTCTGGAGCTTTGTACAATGTTCTGGGACCAATTGCAAATAGATGCAAATTGGGGCATTGTGATGGATTTCCCGACAAGGCGACTTGAGCATGCATGCATCCCTATCATTCGGAACAGAGCTGAGGCAGTCCATTTTGTTTAATTTGCATGCTAGTTTCCTTACTTACTTAGTTAATTCGTTAACTAATTAATGTTGTGTAATAATTAGCTTGATTAGCTTAGATTAGCTAGTTGGTTGTGTATTATTCATTCGGACCCTCTGAGGAGGGCAATGTTGTAATAAGTGTGCGTGTGTGTGATGCATGTCTTCCTACCCCACATCTTTCTCCCTTTTATTTACCAGCTTATGATGGTTTGTTTTAGGGCATGTTTCAATTACCACCTTTATGTTTCGTATGTTTACATTCATTCATCTGTTTTGCATGCACCGGGCTCGGCGCATCATACTAACTGCATTGTATTTCAATTCCAAGTTGAATACATGTTATTTGTAGCATCTCATATGCCATCTTAGAATAGTCGAGCCTATCTTAGTCACATTTTGCATGTGTTGCATTAGCCATCTTAACATGAGCTAGGGTCATGCATTGATTACTAACTAGTTTTTGTTTTGGCTTGGAGTACTCGGTAAGTGTTTATGCTTTAGCATCCTTGCATGCGTGTGAGTGACTGTCATGATAGCATGCTTGCCGTGAGGCTAACTGCTTATGTGATATAATTGCCTGAATGCCTGTGGGTGAAGGTTGGATTACTTGAATTGGAACAATTCATTGATTGCGAGTTTTAAGCCCACTTAAGAGTGGCAAATCACTATGTTTTCTAAGCCCACTTGAGGGTGGAAAATTCCACGTCTTAGCCTACTTGTGAGTAGCACCATCAAACCATTTTCAAACAAACAAACATGAGATGTTTTGTTCCAATTCAGCCGACCCAGTCTATAATTGTATGTTGTGCGCATCACATAGTAATTCTAGGCTAATAACCGGAATAAGAGCACATATGTTTTCAAAACTCGATATCATGCTTAGTAGTGGTCGATCTTTGATTGGGCGAGCGGGGGTGCTCATAGCTGACCTTCCCCAATCGTACCCAAGTTCCCGAGCCGAGGCAACTTTGGTGATGACGGACACATGGCCTTAGGCAACGAGTCAGGGTTTCCTAAATTCTCCCAAAATAAATATTTAGGTGGTGACTCTGTATCTGGCAAAGTAGTCTATGTTTGGCACTTCTTTCTAAAAATCAGTTTTTCAAAAATGATTTACCGGGTTTGGACTCTTTGATGATTCATCGGTCTTGCATTGCACTTTGCGAGATTAGATACAGGACCGCGACATTGAGTCTTGAACTGTAGCAAGCCCAAATGAACAAAACGGGATTTCCACCCGGGACGTTCGGGGACGTCTACAATTTCTGGTGACTCTGCTGGGGAATTAGAGAACTTGACTCGAACTTATGATATCATGTTTTGACTACACTTATGTGTTTCTTTGCATTGTATTTGCATTGGTTTGCCATCTGTTATTCCTGAACGGTTTGCCAGAGGCTCGCTTTGAGAAGTGTGCCATAAGGCTGACCAGTTACGGGCTCTGCCACGATGGGAACACAAACCCCAGTTTTTACCGGGGCACCCCTTTTGACCATTCGACCTAGTGCATATTCGGAATCCATAATGACCATTCCAAGGTAGGATAGGTTGCTTACCCCATTATAGGTTGTTTGAAACTGTTGCGTGCGTAGTGAAACCCTTGCTCCTGACAAAATAGGACAGGGAAACCTTATCCCAACATAGGGGTGTTTTGGCTCTCACTTGTTTGCTATGTGTTTTTAGAGTGCGTCTCTACAGGAATGCATGTATCAGTTTGCCAGTCTGAGTATCAGGCCTGAGGGCATCAGTATTTTGCGAATCCGTTATATTTGTAGGTATCAGATTCAGTTTTGGGGTAATGATTTGGGGAACAGTGATCAGTGGTCGAATACAGTTATTCAGTTATGCTTATGTCTGTTCTTGTGAAATTGGGTTGAGACGCTGCCTGTTTTCTCTTTGAAGGTTCAGAGATTCAGTTCAGAGCAGTCAATATCTTCCTTCGCTGAGGCAAGGCAGAGAAAGGCCAGTTAGGGCTCACCGGTTCATTTGATCCGTCAGTCACCAGTCACATCACCTCCGATCAGCTCAGCGGACTCGTGATGACACAGAATTTAGAAGAAATTGTGGTCATGGCAACAACATTGAACCAGGGAATCACCATCCAGGGTGATACCGACGTTAAAGTGCCACACCCACCTAGGTCACCTGCCGCACATCCGATCTGGGAACCCCAGTTATTTCAAACCCATGAGCCCACCACTTTCGAGTTGATGGGAATGATTAGTGATCTTCAGAGATCTGTGGCTAATCTTGCGTACAGAATGTCGGCTCCGCCACCAACCACATCGTATGTCGGGAACTTCATACCGAAGGAGCCCCCGCTACTGGGGCGAATTGTAATCGAGCTAAGCCAACCTGAAGCTGTCTCAAGCTCCGGCAATGACATGTTGACGATAACGGGGCTTCGCACTGGAGTAGCAACCCAAACATTCCACCAAGCTGAGGCTAGTGGAAAGAACAAGGTGAAGGTGGACACTAATCCCTATGAACAACTCCAGCAAGCAATTGAGGCTTTGAAAGTCAGGGTGTTGAATAACCAACAAGTACTCGCTGTGGATAAAGCAGTGGATGACACTTTCCCCACTCAAAGTGAGAGCAGTTCAAGCCAAGGGGAAAACTGGGAGAAGGGCCATCGTACCAGAAATGATCCTTTGAGCTCTAATCCTGCACTCAAAAGAGATCGGCAAACCAAGCCGGCACCTGCTGATCCTTTTGCTAGTGCGCCCAGCAAAAATCCACAAACCTCGAAGTACCCACCCCGAGGTCGAAGGGTCTTCCATGCCCTCTATATGCCTTTAGCTAAGGCGCTTCAAATCCTTGCTGAAAAGGGGCATCTTAAACCCCTTGAGCCTCGGCCTCTCCCTGCTCATCTTCCACTGGGTCATGATGCTACCCAGTACTGTGCGCACCATCAACAGACTAGTCATACCACCGACAATTGCTTCCATCTTCACCACGAAGTACAGGATTTGTTTGATAATGGGGTTGTCCTCCCACCTAGCTCAGCAAAGTCTATTGTCACTGGATCAGTGAACTTCGAGGATAATACAAGTACGTGATCAGGGGATAAACCACCTACGGGCGGCGCTCGGTTTACTTCAGATATGGCATATGGCACGCACTGTTTTGAGCATTTGCGAATGCTAGTTTTACGTTCTGACTTGGGTGATTGAGTCAGTTTTGTGGTTGATTTTGAGTCTGCCTCTTTGTTTTGAGTCAGTCTTTTTTTGATTTACGGTCTGTCTTGTTATATCGAGTCAATCCTGTTGTATAGGAGTCGGGTGATTCCGGGGGTGTTACCTCGGACATCACTATCTCATTTTGTGCTTGTCTTTTTGCTTTCTTTTGAGTCTGTTTCTACCTTGGAGCCAGTTATGCCAACAGATCTGAATGAAACAGTAGTGATTTTCACACTCTTGTGTTTGCTCCTGCCTTGCACTAGTTGTGCCAGCAAACTTCAATGAAATGGCAGTGCTTTTTCACCTTCTTTTCTGTGCCTTTAAGTCATTACATCGACCCAAGTTTTTCAAAACCTTTTTGAACATTGTGATGAAAACGAAGAGGAAGGAATTCCTCGGGTTTTGCAAAATTTGACCAATTAAGAGAAAGAGAGGCATGCTAAGCCCTTAATGAATGAAATCATGTTTGTTAATGTGAGTACTGAGAAAGATCCTGGCTTGATCCAGATTGGTTCCGCACTGTCTTCAGCGCGAGCGACTTGCCGCTTTCTTAAAAGATTTCAAAAAAATGTTTTGCGTGATCCTGCGAAGACCTGTATGGAATCGCTCTTGAGATTGCGTAGTCTAGGATCGCTCTCAGTCTCGAGACTCACCCTCATTTGCTTTCAAACCTTGAATTTAAATTCAGAGTGTTCAATGGTCAAGCATCGAAGGAGGCCAGTGTGGCCAGATTTGAAGCAGCCCATGAATTAGCGGCAAGAAAGTCAGATCAAGAAGGTCAGATGTCATCAAAGGAAGCTTTCAAAGCTAGATTAGAAGTACCCCTGGAACTAGGGGCAAAAATGTCCGTTGCGCTCGAAGAGCCGAAGATGGATCATTTCGCAAAGCAATGAAGATCAGCAAGAATGCCAAATCCCAGAAGGAAGGAAAGAAGAAAGTATTGCTGAAGGATAATAGAGTTCCTATCGACAATTCTAGGGGCAAATTCAGCCCCCTCATTGGATGGACTCCTGCATCGTCAACGAACAACAGCCATTCTCCTAGATTCAGATGACTTCAGGATCTCAAAACCATTCGACATGGACAAAGCTACCCTTTTACCCTTGAGAGACTCGTTGGGCCAAAAACCCGAAAGGGCGACCCATGCAAAAGTTAGAGCAAGAAAAAAAGAAGAAAAAGAACAAAAAAAAGAAAAATGCAAAGAATGAAACAAAAGAAAATGAAGAAAAATGAAGAAAATGAAAAGAAAAGTTGAAAAAGAAAAAAGAAGAAACGAAATGAAAAGAATTGAAAAGAAAAGAAGAACAAAGCTCGCAAGGTTGAAAACCCAGAAAGGGCAGCCTTGGCAAAAGTTAGAGCGCAAAAGGAGAGGTTAATACCCGAGTGTACCTTACCCCGAACTACGTAAGGCTTGATTCCCATATTTGGGATAGGTTGGTAACTTTATTTTGAAGTCCAACCACAAACACTTCCAAATCGACTGTGTCCGTGTAATGGTTCTGATCATCATTGTCTTCTCTGTATCCAAGAATTCGGTTGTGATTGTCAACTTGAAAACTGGTTACAGTGTGCTGAGGTGCTATTCAAACAAAAGGGCAACTTTCTGTTGCCATACGATGCGCTGCGGTGCCATTCAAACAGAGGGCAACTTTCCGTTGCCATGCAGTGTCGTTCAGACAAGGGACAATTCTCCTTCGGATCTGAGGTTGTGCATCTCGAGAGTAAATTCTGCATTGGTCAAGCAGTGGCCATTTGCAAAAATAGTTTTTAAAATTTTTTAATGAGGTTGACTAATTCTCTCGAAAATTATTCCATTTTTTCTAAAACTGAACCATTTCTTGGACCCAAAAAAAGGAAAAATTTCAATGCTCATAACCTAACTTGCATGATTTCAAATCAAAAATTCGAACAAGCGTGTTAATCTAACCCTCATATTGGTCAAAATTGTTTTAGTAGAAAGCAAAAACAAAAAATGGTCAAAATAATGAACTAGGGGCACAGTTGAGTCAGGTGTTCTGTCGTTTCCCCGTTGTCAACATACTTGCCAGAAACGGGCACTATACTTGCCAGAAAGGGCACTCTACCTGACAGAAAATGGCACAACTGAAGCTAACAACAAAGGGCTGAAAGCTCTCAACATCCTCCAAGCAACGAGGTATCAAGCCAAGTGCGAAGCATGAACTGGAATGGATCAAGATATTCCACTCCCTCGTCTGGACACATTTGATCATGTCCAAACTCCCCAGCAGAACATCGTCAACCGACGTCAGTTGCAGATTTGCTACACACCCAGTTGCAGCGCAACCCCTCTGCGGGAAAGTTCACTGTTGTGAGCAGAAGAAGAGAATCTAGCAGAATGCTAGGGGCAAGAGCCCGAAACTTCTTGTTTATCCATCAGCCACCCTGGGGAGGGATGAAAAATGAGAGATTAAAGAATAGAGAGATGTGCGTTGAGAGGAAAAGCGAGAAAAGCGTTTTGAGAGAAAAATCGAGCTTGAGGGCCGAGTGATGTGAGAATCACAAATAAGAAAGGGTGGGAAATAATACCCGAACAAACTGGCTCCTCGTGTATTGAGAGGTCTCTTGCCATTGGAACACGTCTATGCGTCGTGTCAGTCGTTTTGTTTGTCTCGATTCTTGTTTTGAGTCGTTTTGGGTGTCTATAGATGTGTTTAGGTTTTCTTACCTTGTCTTTCTCTTTGTTGGTGAGTCGTGGTGTGCTATGTTCAGTTGTAGGCTTAATACCTAGTTGAGAACTTATTCTCACTCTCAATTTCAAAAAATTGTTTTGTGCTCAGAGTGCCGTGTCGTTCTCCAAAGTTGTGCAAAACAAGATTTTGTTCTTTCAAAAACCGCAAGGTTCAACCCGGGTCATGTGGGAACAGTAAAACCAAGGCCTATCTGAAGCTATATAGGTTCCAGACTTCAAAGCAAAAGAAAAAAGGGAAAATGTTGGGCGTCTGAGTTTGTTTTAACTTCTACAAGTTCCGTCATCGCATCCTGTATGTTCAGAATGAGCTGTGTGTTCAGAATTAAAAGAATACTGTGTTATGAGCTGTGTGTTCAGACCGAGCAGTGTTGTAGATTGAGCTGTGTGCTCAAAATTAAAAGAAATATTGCGTTATGAACTGTGTTCAGATTGAGCAGTGTTATAAGCTGTGTGCCAACTAAACAGAATGGTGTGTTATGAACTGTGTGTTCAGTATGAGCTGTGTGCAAATGAAAATATGTGAGTGTAGACATCCCATTTTTGACCGTCCTCAAGACTTGGACGTCATCGTTTGAACACTCGGTGATCATCCATGTTCGTGTTCATTTGGAGATCCCAAAGGACTCGGCTGCACGCCTTGCCTTAGGATCTCTCGACTTAATTGTTTTGTGCTTGGTTGTGGACCAAGGACTTATGGTTTTTCCACCTGAGGGTAGAAAGTGGCTTGTTAGCCATCCCTTAAACCCACCAGCCGTGGCATGAAGCCACCGGCCTTTCTTTCTTTCTACCGACCAATTGTTTGGTCGGTCGGTCGGCACGGATCTCTGGTCGATCGGCCATTTATTTGGCCGATTGTCTCTTTTTCTGGCCGGTACCTCCTTTTTGCCTTTTTCTGGCATTGTGCATGCCAGCTGTGCCAGCTGGAGTGCACGGACTTGTCCTCCATACACGTGTATGGAAGACTTGCACCCTTTGCACCCTTTTGCTTTAAGCTTCTTGGAGAAGCTTAGACCCTTTGTCTTAGGTTCCTCCAGAAGGCTTGCACCCTTTGTCTTAGCTTCCCCAAGAAGCTTGGACCTTTGGTCTAGCTTCTTGAGATAGCTTGGTCGTTTTGCCTTAGCTTCTCTAAGAAGCTTTGGCCCCTTGTTTGTTCTATAAAAGGAGGCCTCTCCTTCCTTTAGAGAGGTTCAGCAAATCAAGCATATGTATCAGATATATCACTCTCTCTCTCTCTCTCTCTCTCTATATCTTCCTCTCTCTCTACATTTGTGTGTGTTAGAGTGCCTTAAAGTGTGTTTTGTTCTTAGTTTTGCACTAAAACACCTAGTGTTACACCATACTTGATTTGTTAAGGTGTTGAGGAACTGATTTCAGAGCTTTTAGGTTGGTTTTGATCAGAAGAGTGGGCTGGAGTTGCTGTGCTTGAAGTGTTCTTCTAGGGTGAGCAACATAACTTTATATTCCCCATTCTTGCACTAACTTTTAACCTATCTTGCATGCTGTTTTAGGCTTAGTGTATAACGAACAAAAGTTCTGATTTGTCAGGTTGAAGAAGTTTCATTAAGGTCATTTTTATGTTTGGGGTAGACCTCCCCCTCTTAGGCCTTGTTTGGCCCTTTTGTGCCTTCTTTGTGTGAGCTTTGATAACTTTCGTGTATTGGCCTTCTCACCACTGAAATCCAGAGGACTTTCAGTGGTGGTGAAGGGGTTTGGAGGTCTTGCATAGGGGAGGGACACCCCTCTCCCCTTTTGTCTTATTTGCTTGTGTTTTTTGGCTCATAAAGGTAGCATGCATGCCTAGCTTTGTTTGGCTTTATTTCAGAGGTTATTTGGTGTTTATCTAGCTTGTTTGACCTCTGTTCCATATTGGTTCGTAGACCCTATGCATGCACCATACACTTGCCTTGCATTCCTCTATTTTGCCTAGAGCTGTATCTTGCATTTGGATCACCATGCTTGCATGTTTTGGCTTAGCTTTGTGAAGTTTTTGGTCATGTTTTATCATGTTCAAGCTTTGTTGGGTGTTGATTTGGTCATGCTTTCCATACTTTGTATAGCCTCTTTGCATTTTAGCTTGTTGGCTTCGGGTGTGTGAGTCTTTAGCATGCATTACTTAGGCTATTTCAGTGATTTGGAATCACTTATCATGCCAGTTCAGTCCATGTTTTATGTTTACGTACTTGCATTTGGTTACCCTTTCAATGCCTTGAAGAGTTGTGGTCCTATGCTCCATGTTTGAGTCCTTGGTGTATGCCATTTGTTTAAATCCTTCGGTTGCCATATCAGTGGGTTTTGGGGTGTATTTTGACGCATTGAAACTTTGTTTTTGGATGCATAATCCATGCCATGTGTGGCCATGATAGTTGTAGTGGAATGCCCCCTTTTATGCCTTAGTTTTAGGCCCATTGGTGTGCATGTTTGCATGAGCATTTGTCCATCATATCCGTCACTTTTGGCCACTGTTTATGGCAAGCCTGAGGTCTGCCCTTTGCGGTTTAAGTCCACCATTGCATGTTCGTCGCATGTTGGTTGCATATTTGGCTCATTGTGTGTTGTCACATGCTAGTTCCATTGCATATTTTTCCATGTTTTCCACATTACATTTTGCATGCTTGACATATTGCACATTTGCATGATTAGTTTGCATTACATTTGGCATGCTTTGCTCACTTAGCCTCATGTTGCATACTTGAGCTATTTTACATATTTGAGCCATACCGCATGCTTACATTGCATTGTGTTTGGTTTGGGGTGTCAAGCCACACATGAGGGATAAGATGTGTTCGTACTTAAAGTGACGAAACATGTCTCACTCCTCGGTCGCCGACGCCCTTGATCTCAACATGATAGGCCGTGAAGCATTCCTTTGTTTTGTTGCACATATTTACATTGATTTGCAAACTTGGTTTGGCCATCATGCATCAAAATGCGTGGTTGGTGGCCCGAGGACCGAGGGCCACACTCCCTTGATATCATAGCACGATAGGGAGGGTGGCTATGCACACGCTGTCTTGAAAATTCCATGCCATACACTGTCTGTCCTCTGTTGTAGCAAAACCAGTATTCTGTAGGAAGAAATGGCCGGTCGACCACTCTTGCTGCTGACCGACCATCAAAGTCTAGCCGGTGGTCCTACTTTTGGTTGATGATAATTTTCCCATGGTCAGTGGACCTACATCCAGGCCGGTGATATCCCACCACACTCAGGGAGTGATTCAGAAGGGTTTTGTGATATTTAATATGCTAAGGAAGGTAATTATTTATTCGGGTTTGTATTATTTATTCAGACCCTCCGAGCGAGGGCAATTGTGTAATAAGTGTGCGTGAGTGTGTGTACGTCTTCCAACCCCACGTCTTTCTCCCTTTTATTTAACCGCTTACAATGGTTAGTTTTAGGGTATGTTTCAATTAGCATACTTATGATAGCATGTTTACATTCAGTCATCTGTCTTGCATGCACCGGGCTCGGCGCATCATACTAACTGCATTGTAATTCAATTCCGAGTTGAATACTTCTTAGTTGTAGCATTTCACATACCATTTTTAGAATAGCCGAGCCTATTGTAGTTGCATTCCTGCATGTGTTGCATTAGCCATTCCAGCATAGTTAGGATCATGCATGGATTTCTAACATAGCTTCTGTTTTGGCTCGGAGTACTCGGTGAGTGTTTATGCTTTAGCATCCTTGCATGTGTGTGAGTGACTGCCATGATAGCATGCTTACCATGAGGCTATTTGCTTATGTGATATAACTGCTTGAATGCCTGTGGGTGAAGATTGGGTTATTTGAATTGGAACAATTCACCGATTGCGAGTTTTAAAGCCCACTTGAGAGTGGCAAAATCATGTTTTCTAAGTCCACCCGAGGGTGGCAAATCCACGTCTTAGCCTACTTGCGGGCAGCATCATCAAACCATTTTCAAATAAAGAAACATGAAATGTTTTGTTCCAATTTAGGCAATCCAATCTATACTTGTATGCTGTGTGCATCACGTAGTAAATCTAGGCTAATAACCGGAATAAGTGCACATAATGTTTTCAAAACTCGATATCATGCTTAGTAGTGGCCGATCTTTGATCAGGCGAGCGGGGGTGCTCACGAAGTGACATTCTCCAATCGTACCCAAGTTCTCGAACCGAGGCAACTTTGGTGATGACGGACACGTGGCCTTAGGCAAAAGAGTCAGGGTTTCCTAAATTTCCCAAAATAAAATATTTAGGTGGCGACTCTGTATCTGGCAAAGCAGTCCATGTTTGGCACTTCTTTCTAAAAATCAATATTTCAAAATGATTTGTCAGATTTGGACTCTTTGATGATTCATTGGTCTTGCATTGCACTCTGCGAGATTAGATACAAGATCGTGACTATTTGAGTCTGAACTGTAGCATAAGGCCCACGGGCGCGTCTACAGTTTTGGGTGACTCCGCTGGGGAGTTAGAGAACTTGACTCGAACTCATGATATCTTGTTTTGACTACACTTATGTGTTTCTTGGCATTGCATTTGCATCGGTGTGCTTAGGACACCGTGTTTGCCGTCTGCTATTCCTGAACGATTTGCTAGAGGTTCGCTTTGAGAAGCGTGCCATAAGGCTGACCGGTTACGGGCTCTGCCACGATGGGAACACAAACCCCGATTTTTATCGGGGCACCCCTTTTGACCATTCGACCTAGTCCATATTCGGAATCCATAGTGACCATTCCAAGCTAGGACAGGTTGCTTACCCGAATATAGGTTGTTTGAAACCGCTACGTGTGTAGTGGAACCCTAGCTCCTGACAACATAGGACAGGGAGACCCTATCCCAACATTGGGGTGTTTTGGCTCTCACTTGTTTGCTATGTGCTTTTAGAGTGCGTCTCTACAGGAATGCATGTATCAGTTCACAGGTTTGGGCATCAGGCCTGTGGGCATCAGTTCAGTATTTTGAGAATCAGTTATCTGCGGGTTTCAGATTCAGTTTTGGGGGCAGTGATTTGGGGAACAATGATTAGTATTTGAGGGTAGTCTACTCAGCTTATCAACTGTGTGTTGTGATACCCAACTGTGTGTTGTGTTTATTTAAGCCGTTATGCTGTCCGTTTTCTGGTTGTTTATTTCCTTATTCTTGCTTTATTTATCTTTTTGCTAGGCAGTTTAGCACAATTGCTTCCAACCAAGCAGATATTCCCCAAGCACTCTGGACTAGAGGTCGTCGACTCCATCGATATGAGGATCTGGTAGACGGACAACCAGTGTTCTATTCTTTACCCCCAGTTGCTAGGCAGAGATCGAGAAAACGCAGTATATCGGTACCGAGATTGCCAGATCAGTGGTCTGTGAACAGTCGGGTTGAGATTTCTGAGTCTACTATAGGGGCAGATACACCGGCAGTTCGGATAAATCAGGGCATTATGTCAGGGATGGAAGACATGGTTCGCCTGCTCTAGGAGAGCATGAAAGCCATGCAGGAAAATGCTGTTCATCAAGCAGAATTTGCTAAGCAGCAGGCCGTTGTCATGGCCCAATAGGCAGAGCTAATTACGCCGTTACAACAGCAAACCGGAGCATCTACTTCACACCAGGCTCCTCCCCTAACAAGAGTCCCAATACCTGAGGAGACGACGAATGTCCAGAATACCCAAGAGGATACAGACATCCCAACGGGGCCGGCTCCGCCCCCGATTCTACCTCAACTATCCAAGGCACCCACGCCTATCAATCAATCGGACTCCCCCTTTGAGTTCGAGGTGGACCCTACAGCATTGAAGTTGAGCAAGCTTGAGAAGTTGTTCAAGAAGTCCCAAGGGGTAAAATCCATCCCAGATATTGAGGACGGGTATACCAACGCGGTTGTGGCGCTACCAGATCAATTCAAGATGCCACAAATCGACCGCTTCGACAGGTCCGGGGATCCCGCGGTGCATCTACGTTTGTTTTTGGATATATTAAGGCCGATGGGCCTCACCGGACTACAGAAGCTTTCATTGTTTGCCCGGACCCTGTCGGGTGTGGCGGCCATCTGGTACGCAAAATCAGAAGATAATGTCAAACGGAACTGGGATGAGATGGCTGAGGCTTTTGTCGCCCAGTACTCCTATAATACACAAATCGAGATTACAACCCATCATCTCGAGACAACAAGGTAGGAGCCTAAGAAGAGCTTTTCTGAGTTCGTAACCCGGTGGAGGGCCAAGGCCTCAATGATGACCCTAAGGCCCACCTTCGGATGATTGTGCGCAATCTCCATCCCAAGCTCATGCAAAAAATTATTGTTCTTCCCTTTCCCACCTTTCCAAATCTACATGAGATGGGAGTACAGATCGAGGATGCTTTGAAGTAGGGCTTGATTGACAATGACAGAGAGCAACCCAGGAGAACCTTCAACAACCGCAATACGAATGCAGGCACAAGCAGTGCTGCAGCTGCCAGATCTCAGGAAGTAAGCATGGTCACAACCAACACCCCAAGAACCCTTGCAGCTATGCCATTCACCGGTGCATCCGGTGGTAGTTCGCAAACAGCCAAATACCCACCTAAAAGGTAGAGAACCTTCGCTCCACTATATATGCCCCTGTCCAAAAGCTCTGGGGGTTTAAATAAAAAAAGCGCACTTGAAGCCCCTAGAGCCGCGACCATTGCCAGAAAAACTCCCCTCTTCCCATAACCCGACCAAATACTGCTCGTTTCACCAACAACACGGACATGACACCAACCAGTGCTTCCGATTACGCCATGTGATTCAGGATCTCATCGATAATGGAGTGATCATGCCTCCAGAGAAACCCAATGTCACAACCAACCCTCTCCCACCACACAACCATGCTCCACCTCCCAAATGCATCAACTTTATCTAGACTGGGGTTACGGCATACGACCCTAGCTTATACATCACTCCTTCCCATCTACATAAGTCGGAGGTGTTCTTTCCTGACAGCACAGACTTGTGCATGTTGGACATCTCCCAAATCCAACCCAAACGAATTGTGGTGATTGTCCAAAACGGAACAGGGGAGACTTCAGTGGAGAATGGAATTGTTGAGTCAGAATTTGAGGAATCTGGGAATTTTGCTGAGGAGGTATATAGTCCGAGTGACTATATTCTGTCACTAGGCCAGGTTGGGCCAAATGTGGAATTATCGGCAGGGGCAGAGCTTTGTGTGATACAGGGGGATGGATTTGGTCAGAGGATAGATGACTTGGCGGCTGTGGATGGGGATTTTGCTAACCTCCAGGTTTTCAATGAACAAGATCCAGAGGGCGTGGCAGTCAACTGGTCTGATTTTGAAGAGTCAATAGAGGTTACTGGGTGGCTTGATGACCTACCAGACGTTGTTGAAGAATCTCAGTAGTTGGGACAGCGCCCAGCAGGGGCAAGGACATCAATTATGGCCGGAAGGCCCAGAAATCAGGGTGCACCGCCGTAGAGCGCCGGTGTCAAGAATTTCACTCAGGATTTGGGCATTTTGAATACAGGAATTATAGAGCAGCCAACTGTATTGACGTAGTTGGAACAAAAAGGAATCTAAGAGTTTGAGAGAATCAGAAAAGCCAAGGCCCCCGTGGGGACTGGAAGTGTTGTGTGCACAAGGATAGAGAATGCTGCGAACACATGGACAAAAGGTACCGTGAGTACAAGGACAGTGGTAATGGAGCCAGACAGGTGTCTGTTGGCTGCCGATGGAATGTGGTGGGAGGACGATGATCTATGTCTTGCCCACAGGGATGAGGACTGGGGAAGCAATCAACCGGATGATACCTGGTATATTAGTGAAGTTGACCATATGACCAGGAGCGGGCGGTATTTCAAGCCCCCACATTTAGGCCAACCAGAAGCGTCCGGGAAGGACAAGGAGGCCGAGAAACAGAAAGAGAAGCAACTCGGAGAAGAGGCTGTACTAAAGCAGCTCAAAAAGATACAAGCAGACATCTCCATCTGGGAACTGCTTATGGCTTCGCAAGTACATAGACAGGCCGTCCTATCGGCAATGGATAAGGCCAAGCTCTCAATAGAAACCAAGCCGGAACAACTGGTGGGATTGGTCTTTCCGGGAGGAGCTTCTCCGATGTTGACCTTCTCGACAAAGAATTGCCACCCGAGGGTGCGAATAACAACAAGCCACTCTACATCTCTGTGGAGTGTAACAACAAATAGATACTGGTGGTTCATGTTGATACCGGATCCGCCATCAATGTGTGCCCGGCGAGGACAGCCTATGCAATCAGGTTGAAACCCGTAGACTTTGCGCTAACCATCCAGGTGATAGGGGGCATGATAACACAAGTAGAGAGGTGAAGGGGACCATGCAAATTCAAACTAAGGTTGGTCCGGGACAACATGAGATAGACTTTCACGTTCTGGAAGTTCCTGCAACCTTCAATCTACTCCTAAGGCGGCCGTGGTTGCACCAGGTAAAGGCAGTTTCGTCCACCTTGCACCAGATGTTAAAGTATCCCCATGGGAAGGGGGTGGCCATTATTTTCAAAAATTCGTCAATCCATCCACCGCCAGAAGTATCTACGCCGGTTTTGGAAATCGAACATCGTATGGAGGATGTGTTCTTGTCAGGTTTTACCTTAGCCGAGGCTCGAGTTGTGCAGAGCATCATGGCTGTTAATGAGGGGGTCTATGTTAGTGCTCAATTAGTATACCTCATGAACAAACTCCAACACATCCCCGGGATGGGATTGGGGAAGAGTGGCCGGAAGGGCGTTGCAGCATTGGCCGAAGTGCCACACAACCCACATACCTTTAGCTTGGGTTATCTGTCCACTAAAAAGGATTGGGTGAGAAAATGTAAGGAAATCGCTCGGAGATCCAGAGCGAAGCAGGCAGGGAAGCCTTTTGAGTTGATGCACCGGCCCATTTAGGGTACCCTAAATGGATGCTTCGTCCGGGAGGGGAAGGATTTTCCATTCTGCGGCTTCCCAGAGCCATGGTTGAATGCGGAGAGGAAGCACGTGCCAGGTTTTGAGATTTTCTTCGACCTGCAGTTATCCGTGAATGATGTTGCCGAGGAGTAGACAGACCCATCAGCTGAGGTTAAGCAGTGTAAAAATATGGATTCTGAGAGTGCTGAAATTGAAACAGGGGTAGCGCTGGCTTGTCTACTTTCAGATCCTCCGATCGAATAGAAGTGCTTGGGGGATAACTTCTCAGTGTCCATGATCGGGAATGAAACGGCGGCTGGCCTACCATCAAACATTTTGGATGCATCCATCGCACCCTCTCTCATCTGGCAGTACGAAGAGGGATTTTTATTAAGCAGCACCGGGTCAGGTAGTGAGCTGGAATCTGATTCCACCGAATCTGTTGAGTCGGAATCCGGTTCCAGCTCGACTGAGTTTATGTCCGGTATTCCAGGGGGTGATAACCCGGATACCACAGTCCTGTCCAGGTCATCTTTTTCTTTCTCTTTTGAGTCTGTTGTAACCGAAGAATCAGACGATTTGGATGTGCTTAATGAGAATGATGTGGCTGTGGTTTCTGAGTACTTTTCTGTGCCCTTGATTTATTGCAGTAACTTAGACTTTCAAAATTTTGTTGAAAACGACGAGGAAGAAATTCCTCCGGTTTTGCAACGCTTAATTGAGCAAGAACAGGAGAGATTTGTTAAACCTTTAGTTGATGAAATCACTACAGTTAATGTGGGTACTGAGGAGGACCTGCGACTGATCCAGATCGGGTCCACATTTTCTTCAGAGGAACACAAGCGCTTTGTCACTTTATTAAAAGATTTCAAAGATGTTTTCGCATGGTCCTACGAAGACATGCCTGGAATCGATCCTGAGATTGTACAGTATCGGATCCCTCTTGACCCAGAGTCCCGACCCGTTAAACAAAAACTTAGAAGGATCCGCCCAGACTGGGCCCTCAAGATTAAAGAAGAGGTCACCAAGCAAATTGATGTAGGGTTCCTACTGGTATCCGAATACCCGACTTGGTTGGCTAATATTGTTCCGGTGTCGAAGAAGGATGGTAGGATCTGGGTATGCGTGGATTTCAGGGATTTGAACAGAGCCAGTCCGAAGGACGACTTTCCCTTGCCACATATTGATGAGTTAGTGGACTTCACAGCGGGGCATGCATTGCTTTCGTTCATGGATGGATTCTCGGGCTATAATCAGATAGTGATGGCACCTGAAGATCGGGAGAAGACTGCTTTCACCACCCCGTGGGGGACTTACTATTACAGGGTGATGCCATTTGGGTTGAAGAATGCTGGAGCTACATATCAACGAGCCGCGACCACGATATTACATGACATGATCCACAAAGAGGTTGAGGTGTACGTGGACGACATGATTATCAAGTCCAAAGGAAGAGAGGGCCACTACGCCGCCTTGCAAAAGTTCTTCCAAAGGATCAGAGAATTTCTGTAGCGGCTAAATCCTCAAAAATGTACGTTCGATGTTATAGCAGGGAAAATGCTGGGGTTTCTGATTACACAGAGAGGTATCGAAGTCGACCCTTCCAAAATCAAGGCCATCTTAGAAATGCCACCACCAAGGACTGAAAAGGAGGTACGAGGCTTTCTGGGTAAAATGCAATTCATAAGACGGTTTATCTCAAAATTTAACCCTGACTTGTGAACCACTTTTTGGTCTCCTGAAGAAAGGAAAGAAATTCCAATGGGACGGCCGATGCCAAGCTGCTTTTGAACAAATCAAGGAATACTTACAGAACCCACCTGTGCTGTCACCGCCTGAGCCGGGAAAGCCGTTGATTTTGTATCTTTCAGTGACTGAGACCACAATGGGCTGCATGCTCACACAAGAGTCTAAGGACAAGGTGGAGAGGGCTATCTACTATCTAAGCAAGAAGATGTTGGAGTATGAAATCTGCTACACACCGTTGGAAAAGGCTTGCTTAGCCTTGGTATGGGCTACCAGGAAGCTGCGGCACCACCTGTTAGCTCACTCTGTAACGTTGGTTTCAAGATTAGATCCCATCAAATATCTCTTCGAGAAACCGGCACTTACGGGTATGCTAGCTCGCTGGTTGCTTTTGCTTTCCGAATTCGGTCTAAAATATGTGACGCGCAAGTCAGGCAAGGAAAGAGCGGTAGCGGAGTTCTTAGACTATCATCCAGTTGAAGGGGGTAACGCAGTTGAGTACTTATTCCCAGATGAGGCAATTTTGCATATCGAAGATGAAACTTGGACGATGTACTTTGACGGAGCGTCAAACCAATACGGGTATGGGATAGGGGTATTGCTGATAGCACCCGACAATTCCCGTATTCCCCTAGCCTTCAAACTCCATTTCAAAGTCTCGAACAATGAAGCAGAATATGAAGCATGCATTGCTGGTTTAGAAGCAGCCCTGGAACTAGGGGCAAAACGGTTGGACGTCATTGGGGACTCGAACCTTGTTGTATCCCAAGCTAAGGGGGATTGGAAGGTTAAAGAAAAAAAGATGAAGGCCATCCATGGAAGGGAATGTGGTGCGCATATGAACGGGGTAATGCTAGCGCAAAAGATCCTCAGACAAGGTTATTATTGGTCCACCATGGAGGAGGATTGTATCGGCTTTGTTCGGCGATGCCATAAGTGTCAGATCCATGCAAACCGCATGAACATTCCGTCGTCGAAGTTGTACAATATGACTTCGCCATGGCCATTTTTAGTTTGGGGAATCGATGTGATCGGGGCTGTCACTCCGAAGGGGTCGAATGGGCATGAGTTCATCCTAGTCACGATAGATTATTTCACGAAGTGGGTTGAGGCCCAATCTTATGTGGTGTTGAAGGCATCGCACGTTGCAAAGTTTATCAAAAACAACATCATCTGTCATTACGGAGTCCCAAACGAGACTATCTCAGATAATGGTTCCCACTTCAAAAAGAAGTGATTGACTTGTTGGAGAAATACAACGTGGCTTTTCATAAGTCATCCACATATCGGCCGCAAACCAACGGGGCAGTTGAGGCCGCCAACAAGAACATCAAACACATTTTGCAGAAGATGGTGGAAACCTACCGGGACTGGCCAGATTAGTTGCCATTTGCTCTCTGGGGCTATCGGACTTCGATTAGAACTTCCACGAGAGCAACTCCGTATTCATTAGTTTATGGAATGGAGGCCGTTGTACCTATCAAGATTGAAGTTCTGTCGTTGAGAGTGTTGGTTGAGTGTCAGATAGCGGAAGCAGATTGGCAGCAAAGCAGGTTTGAAGAACTCATGCTCTTTGATGAAAGAAGACTGAAAGCACTGTACCATGTTCAAGGTTATCAACGAAGAATCGCCAGGGCTTTCAACAAGAAGGTTAAGTCCCGAAATTTGAAGGAAGGAGATTTGGTACTCAAAGACAACCGAGCTCCCATCCATGACCCTAGGGGCAAGTTCAGACCCAATTGGACTGGTCCCTACATCATTAAGTCTATCTGCTCAGGTGGAGCTGTGGTTCTGATGGACCTAGATGGCCTAGAGTTCTCACAACCGATCAATATGGACAAGTTGAAGAAATATTACCCTTGAGTGGCTCACTAGGCCGAAAACCCGAAAGGGCGACCTAGGCAAAAGTTAGAGCATGAAAAAATTTGAAATTATAAAAATTGAGCTCACAAGGTTGAAAACCTGCAAAGGGCGGCCTTGGCAAAAGTTAGAGCGTAAAAGGAGAGTAAAAAATACTCGAGTGAACCTAAGCCTGAACTACGTAAGGCTTTATTCCCATTTTTGGGATACGTAGGCAACTTCATCCTGAAGTTCAGCCATAAACGTTTCCCCGAACAACTTTGTCCATTTGATCATCTCGGTCATCTTTGTCTATTCAGCATTCAAAAGCTCGGTTGTGATCTCCGGTGCAGTGCTTTTCAAACTAGGGCAACTTTCCAGTTGCTGGGATCCGGGGTTGTGCATCTTAGTGACAAATCTCAGGCATGTCCAGTTCTGATCCATATCGAAAATGGCTTTGAAAAGTTTTAACAAAAGTTGATTTTTGGTCAAATTAATCTTTTTACAACTTAGAACATTTTTGGACCAAAGCGGTAAATTTTCAGTACCCACAATCTTCAATTTTATTGATTTCTATACAGAGTTCTCCTACTCTTGCATACAAATTGAAGTTACTTTTCATTACATTCATAAAGAAAACTTGAAAGTTCTGATTAAAGCAAATAAATTCGGGACATAGATGAGTCAAGTGTCCCTGCGTCCCCTCCTAGAGCTGGTCGAAGCCTCTGATGCCAAGCTGGGCCCAATCTGTGCCTCTTCATTTAGCCAATCTATGCACTCATCAGATAAGGTGCAACTAAAAGTGAGAGCAAGGACCAGGAGTTCCCTAGTCCTCCACGCTGTGGCATGCCAAACAAGCTGCGCACCTCAGACCGGGAATGCGGCTGGATACTCCATCCCCTCTGCCGAGCAAATCTAATCATGGCCGAATTGGCATTGGAACCAGAACGGGAAATAGAATACACAATGAGTCAAGCCAATCAACTGAATCCCGGTCTACCGGGACATTCTGTAGCTCATTCCTGGTAAGTTGAGCCAGGGACACTGCCAAGCAATGCGGTCTGTGGACAAATTGCACATCCAGTCGAACTACCATCCCTCATCTGGGGCGTCAACTAGCCGACGTCGAAAGAAGTAGCCGTGAGCTGAGTATGCTGGGCAAGAGTCCACAACCTGCAACTTATCCATCAACCACACCTGGGGAGGAATGAAAAACGAGAGACTAAAGAATAGAGAGATGTACGGTGAGAGAAAAAGTAAGAAAAGCGTTTTTGTGAGAAAAGCCGAGCTTGAGGGTCGAGTGATGTGAGCAATACATATGTGAGAAAAGGGTGGGAAACATTACCTGCAGCAGCAGTGGACTCCCCGCAAATCTGGTCGTCTCTCGGCGATGAAAAGCATCCAAGCCCATCAATGTCTCGGCCAAAGACATGGCAATGCAGTTTTTGCCCTCCTTTAAGCTTTGAACAACCTCGATCAGCTGGAAACTAGATCCTCCGGATCCTGAGGCAACTAAGAAATGAGATAGCATGCACAAACAAAGGGCATGTCGCTGAAAGCTTTGCCAATGGTGGTCACCGCGGTCACCGGCATCGGAAAAACAACAAATCAAACTCGGAATATCTAGCATTCCATCACAAATCAAAGATCGAGCGTCGTGCATAGTGAGTCCACACATTCGCCCTAAGGCTTGGGCGTGGCCGAAGCGGAGTTGGGGTAAGATTTCCTCGTTGCACACAGATTCCATCAAAGCTTGGAAATCTTCGAACGTAGGACACACCTCTTGCCCGCCAAAGCTAAAGACATGTGTTATCGGATTCTAAAACCTTGCCGCGGCGTGGAGAAATGGAAAGTGCAGCAGAGTGCGACCCAGCGTGAATAGTGCATTTACGCTAAAGCCCCGGAAATTCAGTTTTTCCGAGCCATCCAAGTTGGTAATCCAAGTTGTGAGATTTTGGGCAAGGAATTCCTCCATTTGGTGTAAACTAATGTTGAAATGAGGAAAACTACGAGGCTGAGGCTTTTGTAAAGGATAAGGTTTTGAGTGGAAGACAGGTGTCAACATTCTGGAGGTCCTTACCATTTTTGGCTGGTCAACCAAAAGTGGTGCCGGCCGACCATCTATTTGGGCCGATCAGCTATAATATTGGCTGATTCCCATTTATTTCGGCCGGTGATATCTCCGTTTGGCCAATGGCCTCTAATTGTGCTCTAAGCCGAATAAATGTTGAGCAAGATGAAAAACTGGTAATTGACAGCACTTCTAATGGCTCCTGATGATGTTTTTGCGAACTAATACCTGTTACTTCATCTTGTTTATCAAGTTATCCCATTTAAGTCTTCGCTTTGCTTATCGAGTTGTATTTACAGTTGGTTAGCTTATCGAGCTCTTTGTTTTGATTATCGAGTTGTTTTGTCCTTGCTCGGTTCACTACCTGATTATTACGTTGCAAGTGCTTAATTTTCAAACAAAGGTTCAAATCTCTTTTACATTGTTGTGTAATGCGATGCGATGCGATGCATAAAACATAGCACTTTTTGAATGAAATAGCTGTTACATTTCCATCATGTCTTTTGCAAAAAGTACATAGTTTTGAGAAAGTGAAACCTGCCTGAGGCAATGCAGTGTGCTTAAACTACCAGTGAAAAGGAAAGTAAAACAAAAAGGGACAGGAGCAGTAGAGTGTCCGGATTAACACTAGTGGCCACTCCTTGTGGTCGATGCACCTCCTACGCCCTTGTTCAGGTCAATTATGTGGTTTGGCACCCTCATTAGTCGAGATAGTGCAAGGAATTGCACTCTTGAAACCTTAGTAGATCTTCGTGTTGACCTCAAGCTGTGTCTTCTATGAGCGATGTTCGGTGCGTGCGAGGAGCATCCTTTCCTGTATCCTTTTTTGTCTCTTGTGACTCCCACAAATCGTTTCAATTATATTGTATTATGTTGCTCCGTTTTGACTTTAATAAAGCACGCTTGCTACACGTCTTGTGTTGAGCGCTACCTCGCCTTGTTTTGAATTTGCATCTCAACATCATGAGTAACATGCCTTTACCATGTTTCAGTTGAATATCCACCCTTTTTGCACTGCTTTACACACTGCGTACGTTTCCACGTATGCTTTACTTACATGTGTTTATACACCCCTTCAAGTTCCTATACACATTGCATGCGTTGTCGCGTTATGCTTTGCTTATATGTGTTCAAGTTCCTATACACATTGCATGCGTTGTCGCGTTATGCTTTGCTTATATATGTTCAAGTTCCTATACACATTGCATGCGTTGTCGCGTTATGCTTTACTTATATGTGTTCAAGTTCCTATACACATTGCATGCATTTTCGCATCGTGCTTTACTTATATGTGTTCAAGTTCCTACACACAATGCATACGTCGTCGCGTTATGCTTTACTTATATGTGTTCAAGTTCCTTCATTTTCACACATTGTACATGTTGTCACATGTGCTTTACTTACATGTGTACATTTCATTCCTGCTATACACATTGCATGCGTTTTCGCGCGTGTTTTACTTACATGTGTATACTCTTCCTTACCCCCACACATTGCGCGCGTTGTCACATGTACTTTACTTATATGTGTTTGTGCCTTCATAGCATTGTTATGACTATTTCAAATTGCATTGTTATGCACACACTTGGGTGGTTCATTTGAAGTTGGCACGACCAGACGAACCACACAGGTATTATATTCTCCACCTCAAACGTAGCGAGAATTACATAATTCTCGTACATCCTTTCTACATTGTAATGTAGCTTAGTTCTTGCTTAAAATTGTTGCATGTTATGTTTCATTACAGCTTTCTTTGCATGATCATAAGTTATGCTCAGCTTTGTGCATTGTTCTTGCATTTTGCCCCTGCCTTCGGGCACATACCTTTGTCTGTAGCTTGTATGCTTGTCTAAGTCTTCGGCCTTGTCAAAAATGGGTCATCTCCGGGCTTTGACAGTCACTTCCGTCATTGTTATGACTTTCGAGTTCTGTCAAAGAGGGGCAACTGTAGACACCCCATTTTTGACCGTCCTCAAGACTTGGACGTCATCGTTTGAACACTCGGTGATCATCCATGTTCGTGTTCATTGGGAGATCTCGAAGGACTCGGTTGCGCGCCTTGCCTTAGGAGCTCTCGACTTGACTGTTTTGTGCTTGGTTGTGGACCAAGGACTTGTGATTTTTGCACCTAAGGGTAGGAAGTGGCTTGTTAGCTATCCCTTAAACCCACTGGCCTTTCTTTCTTTCTACCGACCAATTGTTTGGTCGATCGACACGGATATCTAGTCGATTGGCCATTTATTTGGCCGATTGTCTCTTTTTCTGGCTGGTACCTCCTTTTTGCCTTTCTCAGGCATTGTGCATGCCAGCTGTGCCAGCTGGAGTACACGAACTTGTCCTCCATACACGTGTATGGAAGACTTGCACCCTTTGCACCCTTTTTCTCTAAGCTTCTTGGAGAAGCTTAGACCCTTTGTCTTAGCTTCCTCCAGAAGGCTTACACCCTTTGTCTTAGCTTCCCCAAGAAGCTTGGACCTTTGGTCTAGCTTCTTGAGGAAGCTTGGCCGTTTTGCCTTAGCTTCTCTAAGAAGCTTTGACCCCTTGTTTGTTCTATAAAAGGAGCCCTCTCCTTCCTTTAGAGAGGTTCAGCAAATCAGGCATATATATCTGATATATCACTCTCTCTCTATATCTTCCTCTCTCTCTACATTTGTGTGTGTAAGAGTGCCTTAAAGTGTGTTTTGTTTTTAGTTTTGCACTAAAACACCTAGTGTTACACCATACTTGAGTTGTTAAGGTGTTGAGGGACTGATTTTAGAGCTTTTAGGTTGGTTTTGATCAGAGGAGTGGGTTGGAGTTGCTGTTCTTGAAGTGTTCTTCAAGGGTGAGCAACATTGCTTTATATTCCCCATTCTTGCACTAACTTTTAACCTATCTTGCATGCTGTTTTAGGCTTAGTGTATAACTAATAAAAGTTCTGATTTTTCATGTTTAAGAAGTTTCATTAGGTCATTTTTGTGTTTGGGGTCGACATCTCCCTCTTAGGCCCTGTTTGGCCCTTTTGTGCCTTCTTTGTTTGAGCTTTGAGAACTTTCGTGTATTGGCCTTCTCACCACTGAAACCCAGAGGATTTTCAGTGGTGGTGAAGGGGTTTTGAGATCTTGCATAGGAGAGGGGCACCCCTCTCCCCTTTTGTCTCATTTGCTTGTGTTTTTTGGCTCATAAAGGTAGCATGCATGCCTAACTTTGTTTGGCTTTATTTCAGAGGTTATTTGGTGTTTATCTAGCTTGTTTTACCTCTGTTCCATATTGGTTCGTAGACCCCTTGCATGCACCATACACTTGCCTTGCATTCCTCTATTTTGCCTAGAGATGCATCTTGCATTTGGATCACCATGCTTGCATGTTTTGGCTTAGTTTTGTGAAGTTTTTGGTCATGTTTTATCATGTTCAAGCTCTGTTGGGTGTTGATTCGGTCATGCTTTCCATACTTTGTATAGCCTCTTTGCATTTTAGCTTGTTGGCTTCAAGTGTGTGAGTCTTTAGCATGCATTACTTAGGCTATTTCAGTGATTTGGAATCACTTATCATGCCATTTTAGTCCATGTTTTATGCTTACATGCTAGCATTTGATTACCCTTTCAATGCCTTGAAGAGTTGTGGTCCTATGCTCCATGTTTGAGTCCTTGGTGTATGCCTTTTGTTTAAATCCTTGGGCTACCATATCAGTGGGTTTTGGGGTGTATTTTGACGCATTGAAACTTCATTTTTGGTTGCATAATCCATGCCATGTGTGGTCATGATAGTTGTAGTGAAATGCCCCCTTTTATACCTTGGTTTTTGGCCCATTGGTGTGCATGTTTGCATGAGCATTTGTCCATCATTTCCGTCACTTTTGGCCACTGTTTATGGCAAGGCTGAGGTCTACCCTTTGCGGTTTAAGTCCACCATTGCATATTTGTCGCATGTTGGTTGCATATTTGGCTCATTGTGTATTGTCACATGCTAGTTCCATTGCATATTTTTCCATGTTTGCCACATTGCATTTTGCATGCTTGGCATATTGCACATTTGCATGATTAGTTTGCATTACATTTGGCATGCTTTGCCCACTTAGCCTCATGTTTCATACTTGAGCTATTTTACATATTTGAGCCATATCACATGCTTACATTACATTGTGTTTGGTTTCGGGTGTCAAGCCACACATGAGGGATGAGATGTGTTTGTACTTAAAATGACGAAACAGGTTTCACTCCTCAGTCGCCGACGCCCTTGATCTCAACATGATAGGGGCGTGAAGCATTCATTTGTTTTGTTGCACGTATTTACATTGATTTGCAAACTTGGTACCTTTGGCCATCATGCATCAAAATGTGTGGTTGGTGGCCCGACGACCGAGGGCCACACTCCCTTGACATCATAGCACGATAGGGAGGGTGGCTATGCACACACTGTCTTGAAAATTCCATGCCATACATTGTCTGTCCTCTGTTGGAGCAAAACCAGTATTTGGCAGGAAGAAATGGCCGGCTGGCCACTCTTGCTGCCGACCGACCATCAAAGTCTAGCCGGTGGTCCTACTTTTGGTCGATGATAATTTTCCCATGGTCGGTGGACCTACATCCAGGCCAGTGACATCCCACCACACTCAGGGAGTGATTCAGAAGGGTTCTAGAAACTTTCATAACTTTCAGAGGAACAAGGCAGTGTAAACAGAGGCAACAGTGGCATGGCAACGGATTTCCGGGCTAGGCGAATCCAGCATGCGTCATCCCATCATTCCGAGGCAGGGCTGCGGCCACCTCCCTTCTGATTTTAATTTGTTAATTAATTAGAATGTTTTGTAATATTTAATTAGCTAAGGTAAGTAATTATTTATTCGGGTTTGTATTATTTATTCGGACCATCCGAGCGAGGGCAATTGTGTAATAAGTGTGCGTGAATGTGTGTACGTCTTCCAACCCCACGTCTTTCTCCCTTTTATTTAACCGCTTACAATGGTTAGTTGCAGGGCATGTTTCAATTAGCATACTTATGATAGCATGTTTGCATTCATTCATCTGTCTTGCATGCACCAGGCTCGGCTCATCATACTAACTGCATTGTATTTCAATTCCGAGTTGAATACTTGTTAGTTGTAGAATTTCACATACCATCTTTAGAGTAGCTGAGCCTATTGTAGTTGCATTCCTGCATGTGTTGCATTAGCCATTCCAGCATAGTTAGGATCATGCATGGATTTCTAACATAGCTTCTGTTTTGGCTCGGAGTACTCGGTGAGTGTTTATGCTTTAGCATCCTTGCATGTGTGTGAGTGACTGCCATGATAGCATGCTTACCATGAGGCTATTTGCTTATGTGATATAACTACTTGAATGCCTGTGGGTGAAGGTTGGGTTATTTGAATTGGAACAATTCACCGATTACGAGTTTTAAAGCCCACTTGAGAGTAGCAAAATCATGTTTTCTAAGCCCACCCGAGGGTGGCAAATCCACGTCTTAGCCTACTTGCGGGTAGCACCATCAAACCATTTTCAAATAAACAAACATGAAATTTTGTGTTCCAATTCAGGCAATCCAATCTATACTTGTATGTTGTGTGCATCACGTAGTAAATCTAGGCTAATAACCGGAATAAGAGCACATAATGTTTTCAAAACTCGATATCATGCTTAGTAGTGGCCAATCTTTGATTGAGTGAGCAGGGGTGCTGACGAAATGACCTTCCCCAATCGTACCCAAGTTCCCGAACCGAGGCAACTTTGGTGATGATGGACACGTGGCCTTAGGCAAACGAGTCAGGGTTTCCTAAATTCCCCAAAATAAAATATTTAGGTGGCGACTCTGTATCTGGAAAAGCAGTCCATATTTGGCACTTCTTTCTAAAAATGAGTTTTTCAAAACGATTTGCCAGATTTGGACTCTTTGATGATTCATCGGTCTTGCATTGCACTTTGCGAGATTAGATACAGGATCGTGACTATTTGAGTTTGAACTGTAGCATGAGGCCTACGGGCGCATCTACAGTGAGCTGCGTGTTCAAAATGAACTGAATGAGCTGTGTGTTTAGAAATGAAAATTTATGAACTGTGTGTTCAAAATGAGCTGCGTGTTCAACATGAAGTATATGAGCTGTGTGTTTAAAATGAAGTGTATTGAGCTGTGTGTTCAAAATTAAAAGAAATACTGCGTTATGAATTGTATGTTCATATTGAGCAGTGTTGGGAGCCGGGTGCAAATTAAATCAAATACTGTGTCATGAACTGTGTGTTCAGTATGAGCTGCGTGCAAATGAAAATGTGTGAGCTGCGTGTTCAGAATTGAAATGTTTGAGCTGTGTGTTCAAAATGAAGTGAATGAGCTGTGCGTTCAGAAATGGAAATTTATGAGATGCGTGTTTAGAATTAAGAATGAGCTGCGTGCAAATGAAAATGTGTGAGCTGCGTGTTCAGAATTGAAATGTGTGAGCTGCGTGTTCAAAATGAAGCAAATGAGCTGTGTGCCCGAAAAATGAGCCATGTGCCCAAAATGAGCTGTGTGCTCGAAAAATGAGCTGTGTGCCCCCAAGATAGCAATGAACCCGAAAATGCATTGTGTGCCCGAAGTGAACTGTGTGTTCAGAATAAGTCGTGTGCCCCAAACGAGCCGTGTGCCCGAAAAGTGAGCTGTGTGCCCGAAATGAGTCGCGTGCTCAAAAAATGAGCTGAGTGCTCTAAAAAATGAGCTATGTGCCCCAAAGATGAGTTGTGTGCCCAAAATGTGCTGTGTGCCCGAAGTGAACTGTGTGTTCAGATAAGCCGTGTGCCTCGAACGAGCCGTGTGCTCGAAAAATGAGCCGTGTGCCCGAAATGAGCTGTGTGCTCAAAAAATGAGCTGAGTGCTCGGAAAAATGAGTTGTGTGCCCCAAAGATGAGCTGTGTGCCCAAAATGTGCTATGAGCCCCAAAATGCACTGTGTGCCCGAAGTGAACTGTGTGTTCAGAATAAGCCGTGTGCCCCAAACGAGCCGTGTGCCCGAAAAATGAGCCGTGTGCCCGAAATGAACTGTGTGCTCAAAAAATGAGCTGTGTGCCCGAAATGAGCTGTGTGCTCAAAAAATGAGCTGAGTGCTCGGAAAAATGAGTTGTGTGCCCCAAAGATGAGTTGTGTGTCCAAAATGTGTTGTGAGCCCCAAAATACGCTGTGTGCCCGAAGTGAACTATTTGTTTAGAATAAGCTGTGTGCCCCAAACGAGCCGTGTGCCCGAAAAATGAGCCGTGTGCCCAAAATGAGCTGGGTGCTCGAAAAATGAGCTGAGTGCTCGGAAAAATGAGCTGTGTGCCCCAAAGATGAGCTGTGTGCCCAAAATGAGTTGTGTGCCCGAAATGTGTTGTGTGCCCCGAAATGAGCCGTGTGCCCAAAATGAGCTGTGTGCTCGAAAAATGAGCCGTATGCCCGAAATGAGATGTGTGCCCAAAATGAGCTGTGTGCCCGAGATGAGCTGTGTGCCAAATGAATGGAATGCTATGTCGTAAGCTGTGTGACAAGTCTTGCATGGTGCATGCATTTTATCGCGCTATTTCGCACATCGCACTGTTTTGTGCAGTTTACACTCGCGCTCTCTTGCGCATCGCACTGTTTTGTGCAATTTGTCACTCACGCTTTCTTGCGCATCGCACTATCCTGTGCGTTTCATTACAGGCTCTCAGCTTGCAAAGAAAATGCTTGTATCTTTTGCGTTGAACGTGTTCGCGCTTTCATGCGCATCTTACTTGCACTAGTTAGTGCATTGCATTGTTCGCGCTTTCTTGCACATGTTACCTGCGCTTGTTAGTGCATTGCATTGCTCACGCTGTCTTACGCACCCATCTTCTTGGCACTATTTTATGCATTCACTCTGCATCGCACTGCCTTGTGCACATTGTATTTTTATATCATTTGCACTGTCTTGTGCACTCCCTGGTCTAGGAGACCTTAAATCCTTTGGTCTAGGAGACCTTAAATCTTGCATCTTCGTTCGCATTGTCTTGTGCACTCTCTGGTCTAGGAGACCTTAAATCTTCTAAAGATGCAATTCTTTTGGTGTTTGTCGTGCCCGAACGACTTCCAGTGGTCTGGTATAGCCACCTGCCTATGTTTGCGGTGAGTTCCTAGGAGACCAACTGAGACGGTGGAAACTAGAGTTTGAATGGCTCATGCTTAGAATGCAAAAGTTCGGGATTTCCGAGACTAGAGTCTGGTTTAAATACCCAGGGGTATATCCTCGGCCTGAAATCTGTATGGCAGCCCCATAGATTGAGATAGCATATGTATGCGCCTCAATTCTAGATACTAAACCAACCTAGTATGTCACCCTGTTGGAGAATAGGGAAAGCTGCGACCATAGTCAGAGAGAAAAGTAGTACCTGTGGTTCAACCAAGAAGAAGCGAAAGATCCCCAGCAACATGAGGTAAGTCATTGCAAATTGCCCTTGTAAGGTACCTTCACTTCCTAGTTATTACGTTGCATTTTAGCTACTACATTGCATTGCATATAGCATCTATCGCATGCATCTACCGCATATCCATTGTGTCGCCTGCATCCTTTCCATGATAAGCTTAGTCTGACATGTGCCCATACTTTTTGTGTTAAAGCATGGTTCTGTGATTATGTGTACGTGCCTATTCCACTAAGAGAAGTGTGGTCTGAGGGTGTCAGCACCATTTCTGTGTTAGACGTGGTCTGTTTTGTGTTTATGCCTTTTCTAAGTAGAAATGTGGTTTGGCCGCGTGCCCTATTCATTCCATTCATTGCATCCATTACATTGTAGTTTGTTGCATTCAGCTGCGTTGTCCATCTATTGCTTCTGCCTTTCCATGTTAAGCTTGGTCTAGTACGTGCCCATACTTTTCGCGTTAAAGCATGGTTATGTGTTCATGTGTACGCGCCTATTCCACTAAGGGAATTGTGGTTTGAGGGTGACGGCACCATTTCTGTGTTAGACGTGGTTTGTTTGTGCTTATGCCTTTTCTAGGCAAAATGTGGTTTGGCCACGCCCCTTATTCAATTCATCCATTGCATTGAATTTTAGTATGTTGCATCCAGCATTTAGGATCACGATCTTTCCTCAGCAGATCATTCCTCACTTATATCATGCTACCCACTTACTTGCATTTTGTGTTCTGTCTACGACACACATAGTTCCGCATGTGTACGCGCCTATTCCACTAAGGAGATTGTGGTTTAAGGGTGTCGGCACATTTGCTATGGTAGGCACAAAGTTCAATCTTGCATCTCCATCCCTTCGTGATATTTGCATGGTTTTGTACTGCTTGTGGTTTGATCATCTCAAATGCATTGCATATCATTTGCATTGTTTTCATAATATTGCATATCATTTTGCATTGCTCGCGCTATCTTTCGTACCCTTACCTGCACTTGTTAGTGCATTGCATCGCTCTATCTTGCGCATCTTATCAGCACTTGTTACTGCATTGCATTGTATTCTGCATTGTTATGAGTCACACTTAGGTTGCATTGTCATGCGTCCCTCGACTTGCGTTGTTATGCACTTTTCGCTTGCATTGACACGCATTGTTTCTAACGATATTGTACCTGTTCAGTTTCTTCCTTTTTCAGGCACGATATTGTATGTACGGTTCATTCGAAGCTGGTGTGACCAGACGAACCGGACAGGTATTCTATTCTCCGTGTGAGACGTAGAGAGAATTGTATAATTCTCTTACATTCTTACTGCATGAAATGTAGTTTGATTTGCATTCTTCCTTAAAGTTGTTGCATTTATTGTGTATATTTGCTTCATTATAGCTTTCTTCGCATGATCGTAAGTTATGTTCGGTCTCGTGCATGTCATTTTGCATTTTGCCCCTGCCTGCGGGCACATCTTTTGATTATCTTGCCTGTTTGTCTAAGTCTTCGGCCTTGTCAAAAATGGGTCGTCTCTAGGCTTTGACATTCACTCCCATCGCATATGACTTTCGAGTTCTATCAAAGAGGGTCAACTATAGACACCCCATTTTTTATCGACCTTAAGACTCAGATGTCATCGATTGAGTGCTCGGTGATTGCGCATGTTGTGCTCATTTCGAGGTTTCGAAGTTTCGGTTGAGAGCCTTACCCCCCGGACCTCGGGACCCTTTTGTGCTTTGCCCCGGTTTGCAAACCAAGTCTTGTTTTCTCTTCCCGAAAGGAGGGAGAGGTCTAATAGACCATCTCCCGGTGGCCGTAGGCTACTTCTCGTGGTTGTAGGCCACTTTTCCCGTTTGGAGACCAGTTTTTGGTTTTCGGAGCCGTCGGCCGTGTGCCTCAGTTTGGGACCGCTTAACTTTCTCCGTTTGGCACGGTTTTTGGCACACACCTTGCTTCCTCTCTCTAGAGGGACACTATGGCCCGGGAGACCACCTTTGTGGTCACGCGCCACTTTCGATGTTTAACGGCTTGTTTTTGGGGCACCCGACTGCGTGTTTTGATCCCTAAACTCTCGTTTTGCATCCGTCTTGGTTCATTTTTGGCATGGACCTTGTTTTTATTGTTTGGGAGGTGGTACAAGGGTGGAAGACCACCTTTTCTCCTTGGAGACCACATTTCTCTTCGTCGGCCGATGTTCTTGAAAGGAAGCTGGTCTCCTTGGTTTTTGGGCCACATTTACTGGTCTCCCACCTTACCACTTGCTTGTATTTCACGTGGAGACCACCCTGGAAGGCTGCCGACCAGTTGAACCTTTTGAGCCTGGTCGGCCGACTCGGGCAAGTGGTCAGCCGACCACTTGAACTGGTCGACCAACTCCCATCAGTTCTATCTCAGTGAGGCACAGACTGCATCCTCCATATGGAGGATGTTTGCCCTTGGTTTTAAGCTTCTAGGAGAAGCTTTAGTTCCTCTTGTCTATCAAGGAAGGGCTCCCCTTCCTTGTAGAGGGTTCAAAAAAAATTTCTAGGGCATACAAGACTTCTCCCTCTATGTCTCTACATCCAAGCTCAAAAAGCGCATGGTTCTTGCACCTTTGCACACCATCTCCCAACCTAACCCCTCCACCATCACTCTAAGCATCTTGGAGGCCATTTTCAGAGGTTGGGAGGCTGTCTTTGTGGTCCAGAGGTTGCTGGTCCTTTTGTGATACAAGGGTAACACACTTTCTACTTGCAGGCATATTTGAGCTTTGGTGTAAACTGAAAAAAGTCTTCTTTTAAGGCCCTTAACATGTTTGTTTAAGATCATTTTTCTGTTGGGGGTCATCTACCCCCTTGCATGCTTCATTTTACCTTGTTTTGAGCTATGCCTTAGAGCATTTGTGTTGGCCTTTGTTTGGCCTTTTAGCCACTGAAATCAAGCGGATTTTCAATTGCTAGCATGCTATTTTAAGTGCCAAAATCAGAGAGGGGTGACCCTCTCTCTCCTTGTTTTGTTTTCTAGCATTTTTGGCCTTACAAAGGAGCCCTTATTTGCATGCTTCCAAGCCATGTTTTAGGCCATTTTTTATGAGTTTTAGGACCTTTATACGCTCTTTCCAGATCTTGTTTTGCCATATTGGATGTCCATCTTGCATGTGTAGAATAACCCTCTTCATAGCATATCAAAGGAGCATCTTATTCTTGCATGCATTAACCATGTTTCAGTGGGTTTTGAGCTTTATTTGGCATGTCATACCTCTGAATTTTTCTGGTTTAGTGGCCTCTTGATCGCCTCACATGCTTGTAGTGCAAATCCTTTTTATTAGCTTACATTGCATGCTATTTTGGCCTTGGATTCTAGCACTTTTTGGCCGTGCCTTAAACTGATTTTGTGCATATTTTGGACTGCCTTAGCTCTGTTTTTAGGCCTCAT
Source organism: Camellia sinensis (assembly GCF_055761805.1). Lineage (NCBI taxonomy): Eukaryota > Viridiplantae > Streptophyta > Magnoliopsida > Ericales > Theaceae > Camellia > Camellia sinensis. The sequence continues at coordinate 112,978,767 of NC_138969.1, read as the reverse complement.
GCTCGAATGATGTTTGCTATGCATGGTTGTAGTTCAACACCCTTGCCTAGCTTTGAGTCTTGAAGCCTATTGCATGCTTATATTGAGGTGTTTCCATGTTTTGGCATCATTGTGAATCATATTTCAGAGCCTATATGCATGCCATATTCCCATGTTCTCCACTCTTTAAATGTGTTTGAGAGTTATGCATGAATACCTCATTTTTGGACCATTACATGAGCTTCATTTCCATGCTTTGCGAGCCATCATTTAAGTCCATATTTGCTACTGTTTTGGCATGCATAGGGACTGTTTAGGGCTAGTTTGGCCATTTGAGTACTGCTTTGCATGCCTATAGTGTAATCCACTTCACTAGTTTCGGTATTTGGGCCATTTAGCAGGCATTGTGTGAGGTGTTTGCATGATTCGGGACCATCTTGCATGTCATTTTAGAGCTGGAAAATATGTGATTGTATGTCATATTTCATGCTTACCATGCTTTGGTGGAGTTGCACTTTGTGCCTTAGGTTTGGTCCCTTGCATTTGTGCATGTTTGCATGTGTGTTGTTGCTTCATTTTTATCATGTATGGCCACTGATTTGAGTGTGGCCGAGGCCCATTCATTTTAGTTTAAGTCGATCTTGCATTATGTGTGCCATATCCATGTTGTGGCATGCTTGATCGTTGCAGTGTGTATGCCTTGTTCATGTCTTCGTGCATGTCCATCTTCATATGTGCATTGCGTATGACATATAGTTCATGTGCATTGAGTATGCCATTCTTAGTTCATAGCATTGTGTATGCTAGTTGCATGTTTGCAAATCATCCCTCGCATGATAGCATGATTAGGTTGCATTACGTTTAGGGTTGCATGCTAGTCGTATTGTGTATGCCATGTATATTGCATTGTGTTTGGAATAGGGTTTAGTCCAAACACGGGAAACGAAGGACGTTTCGTACTCCAAGTGACGAAACGTGCCTCGATTCTCGGTCGCCGACACTCCAGATTACCCATGATGGAGTTTAGGCCTTGTGTTTATATATGCACTCATTTTACATCGAGTCGTACAATCTGACTCCTCAGTCATCATGCATCGAGATGCGAGATTAGTGGCACGAGGATCGAGGACTACACTCCCTGGAGCTTGTGCACTGATGGGGAGAGTGGTCATCCACACATATGTTGAAAATACTTTGCCATGCCCCTTTCTCGCTCTCTGTTACAGCAAACCGGAAACCAGTAGCAAAAACTGGTCAGCAGCCTTCTGGAGCTTTGTACAGTGTTCTGGGACCAATTGCAAACAGAGGCAAATTGGGGCATCGCGATGGATTTTCCGACAAGGCGACTTGAGCATCCATGCATCCCTATCATTCGGAACTGAGCTGAGGCAGTCCATTTTGTTTAATTTGCATGCTAGTTTCCTTACTTACTTAGTTAATTCGTTAACTAATTAATGTTGTGTAATAATTAGCTTGATTAGCTTAGATTAGCTAGTTGGTTGTGTATTATTCATTCGGACCCTCTGAGGAGGGCAATGTTGTAATAAGTGTGCCTGTGTGTGATGCATGTCTTCCAACCCCACATCTTTCTCCCTTTTATTTACCAGCTTATGATGGTTAGTTTTAGGGCATGTTTCAATTAGCACCTCTAGGTTTCGCACGTTTACATTCATTCATCTGTTTTGCATGCACCGGGCTCGGCGCATCATACTAACTGCATTGTATTTCAATTCCAAGTTGAATACATGTTATCTGTAGCATCTCATATGCCATCTTAGAATAGCCGAGCCTATCTTAGTCGCATTTTGCATGTGTTGCATTAGCCATCTTAACATTAACTAAGGTCATACATTGATTACTAACTAGTTTCGGTTTTGGCTTGGAGTACTCGATAAGTGTTTATGCTTTAGCATCCTTGCATGCTTGTGAGTGACTGCCATGATAGCATGCTTGCCATGAGGTTAACTGCTTTTGTGACATAATTTCCTGAATGCCTGTGGGGAAGGTTGGATTATTGGAATTGGAACAATTCATTGATTGCGAGTTTTAAGCCCACTTGAGAGTGGCAAATCACCATGTTTTCTAAACCCACTTGAGGGTGGCAAAATCCACGTCTTGGACTACTTGTGAGTAGCACCATCAAACCATTTTCAAACAAACAAACATGAGATGTTTTGTTCTAATTCAGCCGACCCAGTCTATACTTGCATGCCGTGCGCATCACATAGTAATTCTAGGCTAATAACAGGAATAAGAGCACATATGTTTTCAAAACTCGATATCATGCTTAGTAGTGGCCGATCTTTGATCGAGTGAGCGGGGGTGCTCATAGCTGACCTTCCCCAATCGTACCCAAGTTCTTGAGCCGAGGCAACTTTGGTGATGATGGATACGTGGCCTTAGGCAACGACTCAGGGTTTCCTAAATTCCCCCAAAATAAATATTTAGGTGGCGACTCTATATCTGGCAAAGCAGTCCATGTTTGGAACTTCTTTCTAAAAATCAGTTTTTCAAAAACGATTTGCCGGATTTAAACTTTTTGATGATTCATCGGTCTTGCATTGCACTCTGCGAGATTAGATACAGGACCGTGACACTGAGTCATGAACTGCAGCAAGCCCAAATGAACAAAACGGGATTTCCTCCTGGGACGTTCGGGGACGTCTACAACTAGTCTCGGAGATGCCAAACTCTAAAGAACTCGAATCTGATTCCGACTCTACAGAATTAGTGGAATTAGACTCGGGCTCGCTATCTGATTCAGAACTACTGACGATGCCCTTCTCAAACTTCCAGATCAGGCGTAGAGCCTCAGATGCATCCATGATAAGACTAGTAAAATCCTCTGCTAGTTTATCCCCGATCATTGAGATGGTAAAACTATCCCTTCAGTTGGCGGACTTAGCTCCAGCAGTAGAACTGACCAATAAGTCAGCCAATGCCTTTCCCAGCAACTCCTCCTCTTCAATAACCAGGCTCGCAGCCCTCCCTTGATCCATACCAGTGCTTAAGTCTACCTGCTCATCCTCCTCTTTCGGTAATTGGTGTCCAACGAAGATCTCGAACCCAAGATACCCAATTTTTGTCTCCCAATCATACCAAGGCTCCAGGAATCCATAGACGGGGGAATCTTCCCCTTGGTGGACAAAGAATCTGTTCAGGGTTCCCTGTATAGGTTTGTGGACTAACTCATATTGCTTCCCAGATCTCTTTTTTTTTATTCTTCCTCTCAACTCCTCCCTCTTTGTTTGCTAGTCTACAGTGGTAGGTTTGTATCCTAGCCCAAAAGAGTAGGATTATGACTGATCTCCTTAGCAACGGTACCTCCCTGCCTCCCACTTTGGCCTAGTCCTGATCTGGGCATATGCCCCTGTTTGTTCATAATGTAAATGGATTGCGTACTCACATAATGCCCCTCATCTTCTGCCATGATGTTTTAGACCAGCCAAGCTTCTGCCAAAGAGAAGCCGAAGAGAAATACATCCTCTTCTCCGTGTATGATTCCCAGCACTGGTGTGGTAGTTCATTGGGGAGAGTGAATTGTAGAATTACCATATACAGTAGTTATCCCACCATGAAAGGGGTACTTTACTAGTTAGTGAACAATTGACGACAAAGCCTTCATCTGGTGAAGCCAGGGCCTTCCCAGTAGCAAGTTAAAGGTGGCTGATACATCCATGACATGGAATTCCACCTCATGTTCGGACAGGCCGATTAGGATATGGCTTTTGAATGTTCCCATAACATCCCGACTTGTATTGTCATCTGCCCGGACAACTTAAATCATGGGTGTAAAGTCAATTGGCCTCAAACTGATGGCATAGGCAGTTCTCACTTGACATACATTGATCGCTGATCCGGTATCTAGTAACACCACCAAAATCCATTTTTTTTGACTTTCCAAGGTTATATATAAGGTACGGTTACAGTTGTGGTTGGCGCCCTCGAGAGGCAATTCTTTATCCGTAAAGGATATTACTAGCGTAACGTCCCTAGAGGTGACCAACAACAGCAATTGGTTAGTGGTGGTGTCAATGGGCAGTTTGGTTCAGTTCATCGCTTCGAGTAGGGCTCGTCTATGCTCCTAAGATGTTATTATCAGTCCGCAAATGGATATGTTGGCCTGAATCTTCTTTAGTTGTTTAAAGAATAGGTTTTCTTCAGCATCATTCTCCTTTGCTTTCTCAACCTCTCTATTGGAAGACTTTGGCTGATCTAAAGTCAGGGATTCAAAGTACCGACCACTGCGGGTCAGATGATCCTTCCATTCTTCATCCATGTATTATCCAAGGTATTATCCTTCCATTCTTCATTCATGTATGCATGGCTTAGATCGCTATCTTCTTACCACTCCCCCGCGGTTATGGCTAGGCTGCTATCGGGTTCTATTCTGAGCATGTTAACATCATGTGCCCCGTCATCATACCATTCTACCTCCACTACAGTTTGGGTTTCCACATCCCTGTACTTTCTGAATTTCCTTAACATTCTCTTTTGATCACTGGGTTCCGACTCGGTTTTCTTAGCGTTTTGAACACTGCCGATTGTGGACTCGGCCTCTTCTTTCTCGTTTTCCCTTTTCTGTTCCAGAGCTATCTTCGCCTGGATCTCCTCTATCCTTTCCCTTTGAAATTGTTCTAGTTCTTGTTCTTTCTCGGTCAAAGGTGTAGCCTCAGCCTTGCCATTAGCAGTAATTTCCTCTTCTGGCCTAGTCTCTCTTGTTTGTTCCTCCACATCAGACTCTTCCTCACTCAACCATTCGTTGCTTGTTTCTGGTTGGCTCATGTCCTACCATCTCATTTGTACACAGCTTGTATATTCTTCCTTGAAGAAGTAAAGATCCTCCAGATCCTTTTCTAATTCCGTCAAATCCTCCTCTAGGTTTGCTAAGTCATTCAGGCCTTGCTCGGGCCACTCATTCTGATTTTGCGCCATTTGGCCTTCCTCAATAGCATTAATATTGAGAAATTCCGACAGTATAACTACCGGCTTCAGCTAATCGATGGTCACAATCTATAAATTGGGATCATACTCCTCTGCGAGCGAAACCCCCTTCTCTATGACTCGGGTATCAAACGACCCCTGTCTTTAGTGCATTCTTCTCTTTCTCCATTTCTACTACACAGCCTTGGATTAGGTTTGTGGTGTTAGATCCATGATGCACATGTCTGTGCATTCTGGAATAACTATCTCCGATTTTGGTAGGCGGGATAAGGTAATGTATGTTCTAGGGTTGAAGGTGGATGGTAGTGTATGGATGTGGTTAATTTTTCTGGGCAAGGGGCTTGGTTGTGTGCAGGAAGTGGGTTGGTTGTTACATTGGGTTTGGAAGGTGAAGCGATGACTTTGTTGTCAATGAGATCCTGGATCTCATGACATAGACGGTAGCACATGTCCGTGGGATGGCCATGTTGGTGGAAGATACAATACTAGGTAGGGTCATGTTTGGGTGGCAATGGGTCTGGGAGTAGACGAGGATTGAGAGGCATGAAATGCCCCTTTTGCATTAATAGCTTGAGGGCGTAGGTTGGGCTCATATGGAGGAGAGTAAAAACTCTTCGATTTCGGGGTGGGCCGGTACTTTGTGAAGGTTGTGAGGTTGTGGCAATAGCAAAGGGATCAGCCATCTTGGCCATTGAAACAACAGTATTGACATCCGCAGGCCATGGAATAGTTGCACTGCTAACATTGGTACTTCGGGAGAATGGCCTTATTGTGGGTTCACTTGTTCTATGGATAATACCCTTTTTGAATGCACTCTCAATCTGGACCCCCAGCTCATGTAAGGAAGCAAATGTGGACAACGGTGCCACTATCATTCTCTGCTACATGTCTGGCTCAAGGTTCTGGACCACTAGTCAGACTTGTTCTCTTTCGGCAGGCCTATTTGTCATTCAGGCTGCCTTGGCTCTCCACCGGGCAACAAAATCAATGAATGATTCTTTCGGGTTCTGGGTAGTGGCCTCTAACTCGCTAATGGTTACTTCTATCTGGGTGCTATATGAATACTAGTTGACGAATGCCTCAGATAGCTCCTCCCAATTCTGCTTTGGTGAGTCTTCTAACTTAGCATACCAAATGGCCGCCACATTAGACAGGGTTCTCCCAAACAAGGAAAGCTTTTGTGCACTAGACAAACCCATGGGCCTTAATACATCTGAAAACAATTGGACATGCACAATCGGATCCCCACTCCCATCGAGTCTGTCGATGTGGGGCATCTTAAATTTCTCTAGTAATCTAACTGAAGCCTCAATGTACCCATCTTCGATGTCTGGAATGGAGTTGAAGCCCTGGGATTTCTTCAATGTTTTCTCTAATCTAGCAATTTTGACCAAGGCCAGATCAATTTCATTGATATTAAAAGGAAAGATTCCTATAGGAGGTTGAACCAGAGGCCGATAAGCTGAGGCCGGGGGAAACATGTCCTGAGGATTCGAGACTGGAATATTTTCTATTGGTGGGGATAGATCCGAGTTTGGCTGAGCAACCGGGATCGGATGCATGGTTGATGCTGATGCCCTAGATGTATGTCATAGATCGGCAATAATTTCATCCTATGTAGCTATCCTCTAGTTTACGGTGTCCATGGTTCTTTGGAAAGTTGTCATCATGGCAGCAAATTCCTCCGCATTTTGTGCTATATTATGTGCCATATGATTAAGTGAGAACGGATAGGTGTTTGCAGAATGCTTTGTACTAGTGCTACCGACTGTTTATTCCTTCTTCGTCGGGTGACTGGCGGAAGTGAGAATAACACTGGCTGGCCAGCAACAAGGTCTTGAGCTTTACAAAGCCTTCTAAAATAAGTCCACACAACTTGGGGAATATCGGGTCTTTTTCTGAAGCTATGATGGTAAACTACCCAACAAAAAGAAAGAAAGAAAAACAAAATCAAAATCGGACAATACTTCGACCCCAATTCACAACAATCATAACACATAACTGAACTGTAATCTCCACTGAACTTTCTTCTCAAACTCATACTGATATGAACCACTCTGCACAATTTCACTGAAAAGGCACATATCAAGAAAAAAGAGCCAATACACCCCTATGAGGGGGTAGGGTTACCTTGTCCTAAATTTTTGGCATGATCTAGGTTGCACTATTTCAAACAATGAGTTTCACAACATCCTACACATGGGTGAGCATCCTGTCCTAGTTTGGAAGGTCATGTTGTGAATCTTTCTATGGGATGATAAGTGAAGTTTTGTTCCTCCTTTCAGTTCGAACATATATTCTTTTGAATGAATGTGAATAAAAGGAAAATTGTGTTTCTTTTGTGGACTGCCATTGTCTGAAAGACATAATGTTGTTTTGATACGTTTTTTTCTGAACCTAACATATTGCTATCATAAACTCACCGTTACTAACTAAGGATGAAATATTTATATGAGAATTAATTCAAGGCTTGTTCCTTTATTGTGATATGAAAATGAGTGCTCATTGGAATGAAACTTATGTGATCTGTGTTATATAGAAATGTCATACCATCAATTACATTTGGTACTTTCGACATAGATGAATAATGTGTGGTCTTGCGTGAGTTGACTATAGACCTAAGTGAGTAATGTTCTTGTAAAGATACTTTCGTATAAATGATTTTGAAAATGGCTGTACTATACGATGTTTAATGAAATCTATATTTTGGTTACGAAATGTTTTATATGATAAGTATTTTCTGAAATGATAAAATATTCTATGAACTTCCGACATGTTTATGATATGACGAGTTTTCCGAATAATTTCCCCAAAATGACTAGATCTGCTACGAAACTCCAATTGTTTAGGGTATCACAAGTTTTCTAAAAAAGATGTTTGCTATGCATGAATGAGTTTCCCATTTGATAATTGATTGTGGCATGCTTGATGAATGCTCTATGATGAACTTGAAGTTATTCTGTCTTATCTGTTATAAGTTGGACCAGAGGTTGTTCTGTCAAAGTTTAAATAAGTTTAATGCTATTGGGAATTATCCCATCATCTGATAATTTGTGAAAGGTCTGATAAGTTTCTGAATAATGTCTCTGAACAACGTATTATGTGTAATTCTAAAAAGTTCGATGAATTTTATGTATTACATATTTTTGGAAAATGTTTTTGTCCATGATAAGAATGTTTTACTAAATATGGAAAAAAAAAAAGAACGGATTAGGCACGATGCTCAGCCTACTTTGACGTTACTGCAACATGAATATAATAGTTTTATGATGAATGTATTTTGTGCTTGATGTCATGATGTTGACTTCAAGATCTTCTAAGCGAATATGGATTTTAAATGATTATTACCTTACTGTAGTTTGGGAATTGTGACAATTAAGGTTTGATCCGTATTTGATTTTGCTAACAATTTATTTTGGAATTTGGGTTACTATTTGAAGTCTGGTAGAAATCTGATTCGAATTGATAAGTTTAATTCTGATTATTTGAGCCTTCATTGAAGCTGAGGATTGGGATCTACATTTGGTTATTCGAAAACTTAGACCTCATTTATCCTATCTGCTATGAAAGTAAATTGCCTGGAGATACTTCAAATTACCAAACCATTGTTCTGAATATTTAACTTGTTAGTGAGCATGAGCCATAAGGTCGTCGATTTAGAACTTATTTGTTTATTCTGGATTTAATTGTTGTATTATGTTTGTGCCATTTGAAACCAGATCGAGTAGTGAATGTTTCTGTAGCCTTTGAGAAGTTGTGATAATTGGGGTTGTTTGTGAACCTAAAGAGTTTGAATTATGTTTGATATATGAGTCGCATGCAATCGAATACTTGAAGTGAATTCATTTCTGAACACCCTTAAGTTATTATCAATTGGGTTACCAATTAGCCAGTAAAGATGAATTACTTGTGATTCTGGGGGCAAACTCCATTGGAATTGACTGTATAGGACTGTGAATGACTAAATAATTGAGAAATGTTGTATATCCAAGACGAAACTTGACTTGTGGCAGGGTGAATCAAATTTGGAGGACCAAGCTTCTTAAGGTGGGGAGAATGTAATGACCTCAAAATCCGTATTTGAAATTACTAATTTTATGTCCTTGTACGAAAATGTATTTTAATTTAGTGATATCTGTTCAAATTGAGGAATTATCTGTTGAGCTACGGCTTTAAAATTTAAATTACCGACCTTTATGGGTTCAGAAATCAAAATTGAGTGTTTGGTTATGTTAAAGGGAATTTTTAGAACTAATTGGGAAAATTAATTGGAAATCTAATTCGTCTGATTCGTTAATGCACGTTTGGGTGATTAACTTTGTACTGCAAATTGAGGGCCTTAGAGGCTTCAGAAATCTGAACAGAGGACATATTTATGATCAACACGACTTTTAGAGTCGTCTGAAAAGTTTAATTGAAATTTGATTTTGTGTGATTCGTAAGGCCGCGTTTGGCTCTCCCTATTGCGTTAAACTTATGTGGGCATATATTTATGTAAGTAGATATGTTTTGGGTGGTTGAACTCATCTTTTCAAAACCCAAAAATATCTAAGGGAGATGGGAAGACACGTGAGAGAGAGTTATGGCGAGAACTCAAAGAAAAGAAGGGAGAAAGAGTTGGAGTGGAAGAGAAAATCAAGGATTTAGCTTGAATTCTTCATGGCTATGCCAGAATAAGTGATGGTGAATGCTTAAGGTAAGAGTTTCCCTCTCAATATTTGAAGATCATAAGCCAAAGAGTGAATTTCTTAGATTATTTATGATGATATGTATGGGTTTTGTTCCTTCAAGTAAAAAGGTGTTGAATCCTTGTAGAAAGCATGAATTTATGTTATAATTTAATTTCTTGTAGAAGTTTTATGGTTCTTAAAGAGGCTAAAAAGGGTTTCCACCATGTAAGGGAGCTTGAACCCGAAACCAAGGCTATTTTATGCTTTTGTGTTCTAGTTCTTAATCTTGTTCTTGTGCTTGGGATTTTGACTAGTATTTTGGGGTTATGATCTTTGATGGAAGCTAATAATGTGAAATTTACCATGTATTAAAGAGTTTTAGGCGTTGATTTACATGAAATTGAGGTTTAATTTTGAAAAGGAAAAGTTCCAAATTGTACAACCATTTTCGGATTCGGATTTTGCCCAGACTGCATAAGTGGCCAGGGCACCGCACGAGCGGAACATGAAAAAAAATAGAGCATTGCATTCTGCTTAACCCACCGCTCGAGCGGCCAACTCCACTGCTCGAGCGGCCCAGTCACCGCACAAGCGGCCAAAGTGGGCGCACGAGCGGCCATCCCTGTTTCAGCATATATTGGGTAACTTTGATTAAGCATATCTTTTGCATCTGGACTCCGTTTTGAGTGATTCTTGAGCCTAAAATCAAGCCCCGAACGTCTAGTTCCCAGTGGTGGTGGTCTCACTCCCAAATTATAAATACAGAAATAGTTATGCCCAAATTAGTGACGACTACTCACTTTCTATTTACCGGTTTGTACCGTTTCTTCGTCTAAACCATTTTCCTATCGATTCCTCCTATCTTCTGAGACATGTATTATAACTTATTAAGGAATAATGAGCCTGGTACTACCATGACTAATTGATTAAATGATCAAAGAGAATAAGTAAAGGATCGATTATGATCTCATAATATCTGTTGTGCATTGTGCTTGTAGGTCAAGTCGAGGACATTGTCCCATTACTACTGGGAGCCAATCACTGTGAGTAATAGTAGTGTAACGATATGTTTCACTTACTTCCTGTGAATATGATTTAAGCATTGCAAATTGTGAGTGGCCTATCCCATTCATAGTGTGCTTTGATTAACTTAATTGATATTGTGCTTTGATTACCTTAATGGAATTTATATGGACCTAAGGTCATTCTGTCCCTAGTAATAGACGTGGGCCTGAGGCCATTATGATGCGAATTGTTTTGTCCCTATTAATGTAGTGATACATTTGCCTTCTTTTAATAGTTATTATTAATGTTCTGTTATCCGCAAGACAACTGGGTCGACTTGTAATAAACCATGGGAAAATCTTTGTGCACTATTGAGTAATAGTATTGCAGTAGTACGTTTTGTTTACTGTTAATAGTTAATACTGATGTTCTGTTATCTGCAAGTTAACTATCGAAATTCATGATGAACAAATGGAACATATGTGTATTATGGAATAATGATATCTTTGTGTATCTGGAATCATTTTGTTTTGCTAATGATGGCCCCGAGGCCAGTCTGTTGATATCTAGGCTTAAAGCCGTTTTGTATTATCTGTGGGCTTAAAGCCGTTCTGTATCACATCTGGGCTTAAAGCTGATTTGTATTATATCTAGGCTTATAGCCATTCTGTATAATCTGTTAGGCCAGAGGCCGCTCTGTATAATCTGTTAGGCCAGAGGCTGTTTTGTATAATCTACTAGGCCAGAGGCCGTTCTGTATAATCTGTTAGGCGAGAGACCGTTCTGTATAATCTGTTGGGCCTATGGCCGTTTTGTATTCTACATGGACTTGAAGCCAGTCTATTTTATATGTGAGCCTGAGACCGTATTGAAATATAGTTATGGATAAGAATTGTATATGGTTGGTATCTGTCCATTTATTTTATCCAAGGTTTTGCTTATTCAATTAACCTTCTTACATTGTTATTATTCACTGAGCTTTGCTCATTCTGTTTTATGTATATTTCTGTAGGTGAGCCATCGGGGATTGGCACTAGAGTTGTACCGAGGTTCACCTGTTTGCCAAGTCACCTGGGGTATGTCTCCACGTGGAGGCCTTAATTTGTGCTGGGAGTCATATAAATTATTAAGTCTTATGTAAGTGTGTGTGAGATCCATATAAATTCTGTGATTGTACATGTATAGTTAGAAGTGTATTTAAATGCTTAAATCCAATTAAACCATCATGTATGCCCAAGCTCAATGGATGTTGTCCTTTATTGATATTGCTTCCACTTAAGGCCATGTATGTGATTAAATATAATTCTAAAATTTTATTTTGAGGCCTATGTACAGGCCGGTCATGGAGCAAACTTTTAGGGGCGGGTTTGGGTCGTGACAAACTCTAAGACAACTTTCTACACGCAAAAGCTGCATATCTATGTTTTGTTTTGGGCCTAACCGGTTAAGATATTGGTGGTGGTTAATTTAGTCACATAAACACTTTCGATGACACTTTGAGAGTTTGAAAATAGAAATAACTAGCAATTCTAATGTCATTCATGTTAAATTGGTTTAGAAGTTCAAATAACTCTTTGAGATTATACTGTAAATCATTTGAGTATTTGTTTGTTTGCAGATATTACTCTATTGAGGAGGCGGTGGTGATATTCTCATGTTGAACTTGGAACTTACTATCGATGTTGATATTTGTTTTTACAACGATTTGTTTTGTTACTTCACCAATAATTGGATATGGATACTAAAATTCAGGTTGTATTGAATATTTTGGTTAAATTTAGCAGTTTGATTGCTTTGGATTATTATTCAAATATTTGATTTAGTGAGTGTCAATTGATATTTGTTTTTACAAATATTAATAGTTGATACAGGGATTTTGTAAATACATTTTTATTTATTTATTTATTTCTTTATTTTAGATATGAATTTATTTTATCACAAGAAATATTATATAGGTAATTTTATATATGGTTTCACATTTTTTTAAAATACTATTTTGTGACGGTTAAATACCATTGCAAAAGAAAAATCAATAAAATGAGAATTTTTTTTTCCAGCAATTTTTTTAACGACGGTATCATACCGTCGCAATTGGTGAACTATATCCGTTGCAAAAGAAAGCTATGTTCTGTTACAAACTTATTGCAACGGCTAACTTTCGTCACAAAAGATTGGCACAATCAATCGCCAATAAATTGCGATGGTGTATTTTCATTACAAATACTATTTGCCCTGCGACTTGTTGCCTTGCTTTATATCTGTCACATATCTGTCGCTAATACTTTTTTGCGACAAAAATTGTACTTTTAGTGATGGTTTTTATCCGTCACTAAAAGTTTCATTTTTGGTAGTGACTCTAACTCTAGCCTCCATCCCATATTTTTTTCAATGATGTGAGAGTAAATAAGAGTAGGGTTTTGGAGTAGAAGATAATAACCACCAAGAAGTCTACTGTGTAAATTACCTCCATCAATGGGGTCAGGTACACAACTATTATTATTTTATTCTATTAATTTGACAGGAAATCTTTAAATTTAGTTTTCTATTAAATTATCACATGATAGAGACCCAATATTAGCAAGATCAATTGATAATTATAATCTCCTACGAATTAGGTTGGCCACTACACTTTTATTGAGCTAGTCAAGTCAATCCCAACACATTTGTAATGTGATAACTTTACCTGACAGTTGGTCTATTATGTGAGACCCACAAGGGACATACAACTTTAATAGCAAAGAAAAATGTCACTTGAAATTCTAAAAAACGAAATACGAAAGTCGTTGCAAGAATTTTAACTTTTTTTTTATTTATGGCTCTATTTGTTTTGATTGAAAAAATCTTAAGAAAGTATTCGTTGGTGTTAGAAGGAGAACTGTGAGGCGTCAACTCTAGTACGAAAGGACTACATGGGGCCAACCTATGGTGTACTGGTTGTTATGCCAATAGCAGCACCAGGCAACTTCAACCCTCAACATCCACCACTGCTCCATCGAATCTCTCATTATTTTTGCAAAAAATATTTTTCCCAAAAAATATTTTTGTATATTTAAATGCAACTTTGAAAGTGATGGTTTTGGTAGTTGTGGTAGTGATGGTGGTGTTGACGGCTGAGGAGTGGGGTGGTAGTGGTGGTAGTAGTTGGGAAGCATAGTAGTGATGGCAACAACTACAATAGTATTAATTGATGGTGAAAACAATTTTAATAGAGTAGGTAAAACTCTAGTAAGTTTTGTTAAAATCACAAAACATTATCTATATATTTAAAAAACAAGAAAACGTTTTTACTAAATCAACTCATTTTCTACCACTACAAGAATTTACACATTTTGCGACCAATTTTGCCGTCCAAAAAAATTTTGGTCGCAAAAAAATGACATTTGGCGACCAAATATTAATTAGTCGCGATTGATCTTTATTTTTGGCGACCAAATATTATTGGTTGCTGAAGGTTATATTTTGGCGACCAAAAAATGAGTTAGTCGCAGAAAGTGGTATGCTTTTGCCGACCAACTACAAATTTGGTCGCGGAAGGTCACATTTTTTTTGGCGACCAAAAATTTGGTCGCCAAAAACTTATTTTCAGCAACCAAAAAAAATTAGTCGCCAAATTAGTACTTTTAGCGACTAATATTTTAGTCGTTGTTGATTGAGATTTGGCGACTAAAAATATTTGTCGGTGAAGGTACTTTTTTTGCGACTAATATGATCTTTTTGTCGCCAAAAATTATTTTTTTCTTTGGCAACCAAAAATTTGGTTGCTAAAAACTTATTTTCAGCAACCAAAAAAATCAGTCGCCAAATTAATACATTTAGCGACTAATATTTTAGTCGCCGTTGATTGAGATTTGGCGACTAAAAAGATTAGTCGTCGAAGATACCTTTTCTGCGACTAATATTTTTGTCGCCAAATATTAATGAATTTTTTTTACTTTTGATCTTTGCCGACCAAAAATGTGGTCGGCAAAATACTTATTTTTAGTGACCAAAAAACATTTTGTTGGCAATAAAATTAAACAATTTCAAAAACACAGATTCATTTTTTTGGTGGGAATACACTTTTACATTACCGCCCAATTTATTTTCTATCAATATGTAGATAGACCCAAACAAGTTCAGTCTCTTGCTCTCTCTCTCTCTCTCTCTCTCTCAGACTCACCATCGTTGATTCGCCATTCACAGTCACCGTCGTTCACCCTCGATGTTCCACTGTCGTGCATCATTACAAATCAAGGTGCAACAATGGTAACCTCTCTCTCTCTCTCTCTCTATATATATATATCTCTATATCTCTATACATACAAATATGTGTAGCTAATTTCAAATTAGATTTAGGGTAAACGATGGGGGTTTCGAGGGAACTAGGGTTTTGTTCTTCGCTTCGTTGCTCTTCTTCCAAGGGGGCGGCATGGATTTCTCCAAGGTCGGAGAGAAGCTTCTCAGCTCAGTTCGCTCTGCCCGATCTCTCAGCCTCCTTCCTTCCACTTCCGATCGTCCCGAGGTAATTAATCCCTCATTATGCTTATTTTACATACATATTTATGTGGGTTTGTATTTTTCTACATGGGTTTCTTCAGTAATGTACACTACAACAAAAGTAACTTATGGTGACGAAAAGTAGTGAAGAAAATAAATTTTGTTACTAAATAAGAATAATTCGTGACGAATTATAAAATTTTGTCACATATAATAAAAAAATAAAAATATTAGGTGACAAAATTTATTTTCGTCAACAAATACTTCTTTTTAGGTGAGGAAAAATTAAGTTTTGTCACCGAAGGTTTTTCCGCTAATTTTTTTGGGTGGCGCCAAAATTTTGAGACTTTTGGTGAGAAAAAAATTTGTCACCAATTATAAAATTATTAGTGACGAATATATTTTTGTCACC
Source organism: Camellia sinensis (assembly GCF_055761805.1). Classification (NCBI taxonomy): domain Eukaryota; kingdom Viridiplantae; phylum Streptophyta; class Magnoliopsida; order Ericales; family Theaceae; genus Camellia; species Camellia sinensis. The sequence goes on along the minus strand of NC_138969.1, from coordinate 112,963,281 downwards.
AATAATTTTATATATATATATATATTTTTTTTTTTTTGAGAAATTTGATTTTAAATATTTTAAGACCATTTGGTGAAGAATATATTTTTGTCACTAATAATTTTTAATATTTTGAGATTTTTTAGTGAGGAAATTATTTTGTCACTAATTACAGAGGGAAAATTTTGACATATTGGGCGGTAATAAAAAAAAATAGAGTACTAACTTCCCCCTCTTTTTTTTGTTTATCGGTTTTCCTCCCCCCCCTCTCTCTCTCTCTCAAAACAAAACACAAGTTAATTAGCTCTCTAAGTAACCTATGGTGACGAAAAGTAGCAAATAAAATAAATTTTATCACTAAATAAGAATAATTCGTGATGAATTATAAAATTTTATCACATATAATAAAAATATAAAAATAATAGATGATAGAATTTATTTTCGTCAATAAATATTTTTTTTAGCATTACCAAAAAATTGACTTTTTGTGTCTATTTTTTTTGTGACCGTTTGATTAGCCGTGGCAAAAAAATAAAAAATAATAATGGAGAAAAAACACTACAGCATAATGAAAGCAAGTAAGTCGTAAAAGGTCCCCATTTTCTTCTTTCATTTATTTGCGCCCTTTTCTTAGTTTTGCCCTAGTAGGCTCACTAATGTCTCTCTCTGTCTCGTTCTTGCTCTCGCTCACATGCCCATCAGAACTCCACCCGTATGAATCTCTCCCTCAATCGCTCAATCTCTCTGTTTCTGTCTCGATGTCTCAATCTCTCTTCCTCTCTTGATCTCTCAATCTCTCTTTCGTATGATCTTGCTCGCTCTCTGTATCCGTGTACATCTCTCACAGCGATTTACGCGATTCATCAGTATCAGGTTGTAGGGAGAGCTCTTCCTATGGAGACCGATCAGCATCCGAAGATCTACCGCATGAAGCTCTGGGCCACCAACGAGGTTCGGGCCAAGTCCAAGTTCTGGTATGTATATGTAGATATATATGTATGTATGAGGTTTGAGTATATTATTTTCGATTCCAATTGTGTTTTGGTTAAATTTCTAAGGTATTTTCTGAGGAAGCTTAAGAAGGTGAAGAAAAGCAATGGTCAAATGCTCGCTATCAATGAGGCATATGTCTATCTATCTCATAGAGTAAATTACTTTCTAGGGTTTTGAATATAATCAATTCATGTTTTGATTAGTGCCTATTAATTAGTTTGTTGGTTCTAGGTAACAAAAGAACAAGAATTTAAGCAGAGCTTGTGGTCTTAGTGATAGTAGATTTGTTTCTGGTTGTGTTTTATTCTATAATGGGGTTTGTGTCTTTTGATTTTTTGTTTTCACTCTCATTATGTGTTTTTCTTGGAAATACAATTCTATATTTCAGTGCATTATCTCCAATGGCTTATTCTGAGAATTTTCAGTAACAAACTTTCTGCGCTGCATTTTCTTAATGATGTAATAGTACCTGGTTTTGCAACTTTTTAAGTAGATATGTCCTGTTTCCAAGGATTGTTCTTTTTTCTTGAAGCAGCTTCTTTGCTACTCCACAACTTTTGCATTTTCCATATTAGTCCTCCTGGTCACGAGGTCTGTGAATTGGTTGATTTTTCTGCAATTGTATGATTCTATTATTCTTATTTCATGAATTTTTGTTTTGAACTTTTTTTGTCTGTTCTACTGAATGCTATTATTCACGTAAGACACATTTCATTAGACATTTAGGTGAGCTTTTTTAGAATGCCTTCATTTCTATTGGGCCTTCTGTTGCATTTTTCTGCTAATGTTTGTGGAAAACTAGAAATATACTTGTTAAACTAGAAATATACTTGGTAGTTTATTTATTTACTAGACAAGTCCTAGACGAAATTAGAGTTGATGTTGCCTCTCAGGTTAGTATTCATAGGAGTATTTTTATGAATTTATCTTTTCAGTTGATTCTATTTTTCATGTATTAAATTGGTTTTAAATTTAACTTGCACTCTTGACAGTTATCAGCGGGCATCCAAAGGAAGAATAGCTGGAAGGAAGACCGAGGATGCTAACAGGTATCTTACTGTTTCTTCATGGATTCATATTCCTAGTTTCTATTTTGATTCTTACTTCTACTATTCCAAGTCTTTGGAAATCTTTTTATAAGATAACTACAGTTAAAATAAATAATTCAATTTATTTTAACAAATAAACTAGTTTTGCTGCTAGACACAGCTCATGGAGAGCCAAGTGTGGATTTTGTTCACGTTTTTCTTAAGCAAGTGCGACATGCCAATGATCTAGCACTAATCTTAAATTTCTTATATAACCAAGATGATAAGGTTCTTCCTTAGTCCATTTTCTTTGGTTACGTGTCTAATGATGTGAAGGTATGACTCACCTAATGCTAATCTTAAGTCAGATCAATAAGGCTCAATACCAGATACTTGGTGTTGAATCTTGTACGACCAATCCACCTATCTAATTTCCAATTGATCATTAATCAACAGTGTTTTTCCTATTTCCTTAATCCACATGCTTTCTCAGCTTCCCCTCACCCTTACAAGTCCCTTGACCTTAATCATGTCACTCCTCAAAAACCAGCAAATACCCTTGATTTATCCTAACCAAACTGCTTTCAACTTCACCACTGCTTCTCCCAATGAGAAGAGTCTGGTGACCTCCAAAAAAATACATTTATAGTTCATTTTACTGAACTGTCTTTATTTTACCCCTCGTTAAGCACTCTGTAATATTTTGAACTTCAGTTTATGAAAAAAGTTTACTTTTTGGTCACTTGGCACTACAAATTCTGGAGGCATGCTATGTTGTGGTTGTCCAACAATTTCTACTCAATTTGATAAATAAATGTCAATCACACAACATTTCAAAGGTACTCCTTTTCATTATATACATCCTTTTCATATGCTTAATTTTGTATGTTAGAATGCTGTTGGTTTTTATTGGTTGTTAATTGCTTGGAGTATGTTGTTATTTTAAAAATTTTACAGTTTACCCTTGGGTCAAATATTGTTATTTGAGTCTCATATAGGGTCTTTATTAGTTATAGAATATTGTAAATTTGTAACAAGTCAAAGCTTCTTAACTTTTCTTAATTTTGGAATCATGGTCCTAATAGAATTAGGAGAACCCAGCACTCTATAAATACATATATATCTGTTCTATGGAGTTCTCTTGAAATTTGATGTAAAACATTTGTCACTTTGAGTGATGCTTTGTGAAACCTTACCTTAGGGGGTTATTCCTCCTCTTCTTTATTCACAAAACATTTATTCCTGGGTTACTATTCACAGCCCCAAAACAGTGCAAATTTCAGGCACAAGAACCTTACCTAATCAAGCCTAAATTGCCACCAACCATTGTCATTGCCTTTCAGCTTTTATTGTCACACCAAAATATTATAAAATAAATGTTTTCCTGGAACATTTTGGGACCACTTCTTAAGACCCAACAACCAAATACTTCTGAAAATCAAGCCAATTGTCACCCTCTTTCCATCTAAAACAGTCAAACCTGACCTCCACCTTTTAGAACTCTAAGCCTAGAAACTTTCCATAGCTAAAAACCCACTACTAGATACGTCATATGTAGTGACCCTTTGTTTCTAAGGCTGTCCCCCTAGTTTTATTGTTCCCCTTTTTCTTCTTCTTTCCTCCTTGTTGAATGAAGCATCTTTAAATCATAATTGCACACACGTGCATGACTAGTTGTAGAGAATAAAGCCCATAGCGTTGATTATCAAGTCTTGAGCCTCTTTGAAGTGAAAAGTCATCAAAGACTCAAAAATATTAGGCATGGGGCAACTAAGCAGTCAGCTTAGCTGAATAATTAAAGAAGTGCAAGTATTAGACCAGAAACTAAGGAAGAGCTAGGTTATTTTAGTGAAGGTTAGTATCATTTTTGGATAGCTGTGGAAATAGTTGTAATATGTAATAAGAAGCGAAATCTCGTAATAATGCAGAAACGCCACATATTTTTTAGTTTAACTAATAACTGCAAACTTTCATACTTGAGAGGGAAGTGCCTTGGAAATCATACTTGAGGACATTCAACATGAAATTTATTCAAGATGTCTGTTACACAATGCCAATTATGTTAGAATCTAGCTTGAACACTAGGAAACTTGGTGACCAAAGAAACCTGAAACCTGAACACTATACTTTGTTTCCCACATGTTGGTCTTTTTACTTTTGATTTTTTGGATTTTGCATCAGGAATGCAATTTCTGCTTCAATCATTCTAGTTTTCATATTGAATTGATCGAACCTTTCATTGTGTGTTAACTTTACATGAATTAGTGATTGTCAACCTTTCACATGAATTAGTGATTGTTCGTTGCACTATGAATGTGTGTTAACTTTACATTTTACATTGATATTCCTATTCTAGGTTCTGTTTTGGAACTCTGAAGTTTGTCCAGTTGTGTTCAAGCTCAACTCCAGCTGACTGGTCCATATAAAGAAGATTATTTGTTTGTATTTAGTTTATCTAAATTGCTAATTGAACCAGTTCTATAATTATAGTTGTATATGTGTATGTATTGGGCCTTGAAAAGAACAAGTTAGCAAAGAACTACTGCAGGGGGCCCAAACTATATTACTAGTTGCGATTATGATGCTCCAATTGATGAATATGGTAAGTTAAACTTTACTTAAATAAGATAATTTTTTTTTTTTTTGGGTTAACAACTGATGTATAACTTGGATACAAATATATGGTTTAGTTGCTTATTCATATCACTAATAGCATTCTCATTGAAATGGTTGTTCACCAATCTCACTTTTTATCTCTTTATTTTTCATACAGGATTACTAAGACAGCCAAAATGGGGGCACTTAAAGGATATGCATGATGCTATAAAGCTTTGTGAACCTGCTCTTGTTGCTGTTGATTCACCTCAGTATATGAAATTGGGACCAAAGCAGGAGGTTTGTTTTAACTACATGATCTACTTAACTATTAATGGCAAAGTTATCTTAGCTTCGTTATTTTCGTTAGCTAGAAGTACCAAAAGATATATTGCAATTTCTATGATGTCAAGTTGTAGCCTTTGATGTTTTTCCTACTAGCACACTGTAGAGTTCAGCATCAAGCAAGACCCAATTTTTGAAGTTCTAGGATTGGAATTTTCATTGTTGACTGTGTTTCTCACCTAATGATATCTGAAAAGAAAGTGTTTCCATGCTCGTGGCATTGAGGTGACACTGTTTCAATGGAGTTTGTTGGTAGTGTAAAAGTATGAAGCTCTTGAGATGAAATGATAAGCATCTGAACTTATCATTAGTATGGGTAATTTAAAAGCAAGCACGCCTGTTAGTGTTTGTTGTATACTGCAAATGACTAATTTAATTCCCATAGTCTAGACTGAGCAAGAACATCTTTTTTGGAACATTCAGAGGAATGAATATCACAATCTTTTTGACTTCATCAGGTTGCTATAAGCTTCTCATGTTCTGTTATGGAGAGTTGGAAGTTACTGCAAAATGTTCTGATAATTTGATAGGCATGTTCTAATAATTTGATAGTACTGCAAAATGTTATATTTCTTTCCTCAAATTATTTAGGCCATATGTATTATTTGGGCTTCCTATAAAATCCTAATATTTGCAACATTCAAGCACAAATGCTTCCTATAAAATCCTTTAAATCTTGCATCAGAAACTTCAATCTTTTAATTCATATCATCATGTTTTCATTCCAGAAAATTTCTGCTGAACTGTGCATGTACTGAATCTTCTAGTATGGCTTACCTTTTATTGTGCATTTGCATGCTTTGGCCTATATTTCAATTATTTCATTCTGTATTCTACAGGTCTCTGTCTTTCAAAATTGGCAGATTTCATGGTTGAGTGTCTTCATGGTTGAGTATACTATCCATTAGATGATGCCAAGATCAGTCTCGAGGTACTCTTTTGATAAGTATGTTCTTCAAGGAAATAGGCTGTAACATATTAAAAGACACCTGCTTGCAAGGGAATTAGCTCTAAATTAAGAAGTTAATTTGCAACTGATCCATACATGTTTTAGTTTTTGTAATGTATGTTCTACATGCCTTTAGGGAAGCAGAGTCTATGGTTTTCTGCAGTTCTTGACATTGGCATGGTGCCGAATTGTTGGTTGAGGAATAGTTATTGGGTGTTGTTTGTTGTGTAAATCCATATCAGCAATGAAGTATCTCTGGATGTGAAGTCAAATAAAGATGGAATTATAGGCAAACTGTTGTAACACATGAAAAAGCTTGTACGACATGTGTCCCATAATGGCAGATGATACAGTATCTCTGAAGAGGTTAATTTTGTAACGTTAGGAATGATGATATTAATATATATGAGAGATGATACGGTATATTATGGATAATGTTTTATAAATGATGAGATGAGAGTAAAAGATGTAAAATAAGAAATAAAGAAGTTAAAATGAATGGTAAGTGTAATATTTTAGTGTTTTAGTCTTATTATATTTAAAATTTAAAATTATATAATATATATTATATACATAAAAATATGTTTAATAAATATAATAATAGTTGGAGTGGGGTAGAATGGGGGAGGGGTGGGGAAAATTGCATTCCTATGAGGGGGGTACCTACACTTGCTACCTATTTGCATTAAATTGGTATTCTGTGATTCTACTGTTTGAACATGTGCCTGCATCTTTGTTTCTTTGTGTTTCTCTTCCTCTGTCTCAATCTCTCTCCCTTATTCATCCCAGACTCAACTAACTTTAGAAGAAAGGAAAACTTAATTTGTTAGAACTTAATTTTTCTCTGTTGTGTACCTATTTATCTGGAATTAGAATACAAGCATGGGTGTAATGCATTCTACTTGTATCTTAGTTAATAGTCAAAGTAATTATCTGTATAGTACCTGATCTATATTTTCTGCCATCAAATTTACAGGTCTGCCTTGAAGGGCAGATTATCCATATTAGTTGACTTGTTAACCAAGATTTTTCATCAAGACTTTTGAACTCTATTTCTTTTGTGATTTTTTTTTTTTTTAGCTTGGATATTGTTCAACTGCTGTGGAACTTTTGACAAGGTAAACAAAATATTTTTTAGGCTGCTTTTCTCTTGGTTTTAAAAGATGACTGATTCTTTTTTGTGATCCTTTCTTTTTGTTAGATAGTATTTTCATCTAGTATCTTACCAATTAACAGAAATTGTACTCACATTTTGTTGTTCCCACTCAATAAGTAAATCCCCACTGCTTAGCATCATTGACCTTTATTAGAATGTGCAAGTACTGAAGAAAACATGGACTTATTCCACGAAACATGGAAAAAATGAAAAAAGTGAACAATTTTAGTATTTTTTTTTTGGGTCTCTAAACTCTTTTCAAAGTTGTGTTGACATTACTTTCCAGGAAAGCCAGTGTAAATAACTGGTTTTTTTTTGGGTGTGTGTGTTGGTAAATTCTGATGGTAATCAATGCAATAATACCTAAAAACTTAGTGGCAGTGTGTCGACCTCTTTGCATGTCATTGTTACATGCTTACAGACTTGGCTTTTCAAGTTGAAGGTCTAACAATGTAAGCGTTTTACTTTCTGTAGTTTTATCTATGTGAATTGCAAACTGAAGATCAGAGACTCCCAATAAGTGGGTTCCTCTTTTGAGTAATCAATGACAAGCAGGATCAATTGTGGTGGGAACCATGTCTTGTGTCTATATAGTGTTTATGGTGGGAACAATTTTTTTTTTTTTTATTTGCAAAATAATTTTCTTAAATACCCCCAAAAGTGGTGGCACACTCCAGTACACATGGCGCATACAAAACAAAACCAAACAAAACAAAAAACAAAAACAAAAACTATACTTCTACTATAAATCTGCCATATGTCTACGATGCTGTACAACTCCCCCAAAAACGTGAGAGAAAAAGATTTTTTTTGACAAGTTAAAAGAAGGAAAAGAAAAGATACTAAGAAGTTGATAGGGAATTGGGGAATTTCCCTTGGAAACACGTTATGAACACTGAAAGCCCGTTCAAGGTAGGTTACTTTAGGTGGTTGGTAGTTCATGTGAAGATTTTTACCATTGAAAATTGATTAAAAAATGAAAATTCCTCCCTCATTAGTGTTTGTCTGTGCAAGGAAGTGGCGATGTGGTGGATCATTTTCTTTTTCACTGTATAGTGGCAAGGGAGATGTGGACCCTATTATTGTCCTTGTTTGAAGTGTCTTGGCTCTTTTGTCTTGCCTGGATTTGTAATGGAGTTATTTAAAAATTGAATTGGCGGTCATTTCTTTTGGAATCTACATTTTCCTTAGGGATGCCGATAATTAGTCATTTGTTGGTTTTATAGGCTCAGATTTGGACAATTGTTATCCATACTAGGTATTTTTGTGAACACATGCTTCTGTTTGAAATGCATGTGCTTTAGTATGCTCTTTGATTTTTATTTTTTCGTTGCTAAGGGTTGCTGGCAAGATTATTAAAGTAATGTATGAAATGATGTGTTCGGGACTTTCCATATATGTGACTATTAACTAGTTATGAACATTGCATAGGTGTCTTGCAAATTATGCTTTATTGTAGAAGTTCTTGTGATTATTGGACCAGATTTTGGGCTGTTTCTGGGCTGAACTGGTGCCCTAAGGTCTCTGCTGGTATGCTGAGGCTGTTGAGCAGATCTGCTATGCTGATTGATCTGAGCTGAAAAGGGAGGTTGATTCTGGGTTGATTTGGTGCCCTGAAGCCATGGTTTGCATAGGTCTGCTCTGCTGCCTATTGAACAGAGTTGCTATGCTGTTGATTGCTGATATGTTCAAATACAGTCTTGGTTTCTGCTGTGTTGTAATAATTGCTCAGATATGTTTAGGCTATTCTTGGTATTAGGACTGAGATGCAGGTAAATCTGTCACCAATATTTGGAAGGTGGAAGCTGGGCTTTGCAGATTGGTAGTCTCGCTGAGGTAGGCAGCTGGTCTGTTATGTCTGTGAAGGTAATATGGCTCCAGCGTTGCTCCATTGGAATGATTTGTCTGCTCTGTTGGAAGTTGGAAGCTGGTCTGGCTCCACTGTGGCCCCCTTGGAATGTATGTTGTAGATTGTAATAGCCTCATACCTTGTTATTTTCTTTGATTTTTTTGTTCTTTTAATATTTGGTGAGAGCAAAGTGTAGTTTTAGATTGAATTTTTAGTGATTGTTTTTGCCAAATCACAGATTGTACGTACTATTGCTCTTGTATACATGTTAAATTCTCAAGTTTTCTTCTTAGTTAAATTCTTTGGCTATGTTGAATGAATTTTGTTCCTTAATTGTGGTACCAAAACTGTGAGCAATTTTTAATGTTTTAAATGTTATTGTTCCTTAACTGTGGTTGGGTTGAATGAATTTTGTTCGATATTGGATTGAATGTTTAAAAACAAAAATTGAATGCTCTGGAAAAAAAAATAGAGAGATTTGGCGACTAAAAAATTGGTCGGCAAATTCTACACTTTTGCGACTAAAATCATTGGTCGGCAATTCCTTACCTTTTGGCGACTAAATTGTTAGTCGACGATTCCTTGACTTTAGGCGACCAAACATTTTGGTCGTGGAATGTCACGATTGGCGACCAAAATTTTTTGGTCGTTGAATGTGATAATTAGCGACCAAACTTTTTGGTCGCGAAATGTGTCAATTGGCGACTAAGATATTTGGTCGGGAAAATATCACTTTTCGCGACCAAAGTGTTTTACCGACTAAATGAATTAGTCGCGATAATGATATATTTACCGATCAAAAATTTAGTCGGCAAATCCAACTTTTGCCGACCAATCAAAATTTTGGTCGCGAATTACTTTTGCCGACCCTCAATTGGCGACCAAAGTAGCGAAAAAAAAAATTGGTCGCGGATAACTTTTGCCGACCTAAAATTGACTTTTAACGACCAATTTTTTTGTTGCTAAAAGTGTTAATTCTTGTAATGTACTGATTATGAAAATCATTTTCTATTAACTCATTCTCTGACGCACCAAAGGTCAGAAATTACAAAAATAAAAATTTATCCAATCAAACATAGTGTACATTTAGCTCCCAAACAAAACCAATAAAACTTTTTAGAAGTCAGAATCTTTATGTATTTATTGGGTTATTCATACGAGTACCCTTTAAATTATTAGAAAGTATCATTTTGGCCCCTAAAAATATAAATCGTATAAATGGACCTTTAAATTATTAAAAAGTATTACTTTGCCTCTTAATCTATAAAAATGTACAAATTAAGCCTCTAACGGAAGGGATCAAAGTGAAACAAGTCAAGAGTTTAGAGATCCATTTCTATGTTTTTATAGTTCAAGAGATAAAATGGTATTTTTTAATAATTTAGAAAGTTTATTTGTATATTTTTATAATTTAAGAAATTAAAATAATACTTTCTAATATTTTAAAAGTCTTCATGTGAATAACCATATATCTATTTGAGCTTAGGTGCCTACCTATTGAAGTCTGATGAATGCAAAATATAATAATAATAATAATAATAATAATAATAATAATAAGGGAAATTCTATTATGCACCCCCATAGAAGAATGTACCATATGCATATTTAATTATGTCAATTTTTTCTTTATTTATAACAATATTTTATTTATAACTCAAGAATTTTTTAGTTATGTCTCATGTTGTGTTTAGTTGTGACAATTTTTTTTAGTGATAACTCAAAAATATGAAATTATACAATTTTATTTCTTAATTAAAAAATATACATAATATGCACCTTTTGAGAGGTGTGTGCCATAGCGTTTCGGTCATAATAATGATCCTTCACTTTCAACTTATATGACAGATACTTAACACCCCCAACAAAAAAAAAATTATTTATGACAGAGACAATAGTTTGTTTTTATTTATTTTTATATTTTTGAAGATAGGTATATACAGTAGTTTATATGGGATTAGGATTTTTCATCCATCTATCATTCAACACCATCTAAAGGTTATAAAATATGATAACGACTTTTGGTAGCCTTTGGATTAAGTGTCCGACAATTATTGAACCAAAAAAAAAAAGGAAGTGTTGGAGAGGATTTCCTTGCATTTATAAGGTGAAAAATATATTTAATTGAGTAAATATTAGATGCAACATATTACATGATGATATTATTATCCAATAAACAATCTTATTTTGGGAACCATAATATTTTTGAATTTGTGAGAGACATGAATAGTTCACTCAAACTCATTTATAATTTTTTATTGAGCGGTCACACCAATGCACTCAATATTTTTTCTAATAGTAGATAATGTTAGGTTGCAACACTAGGCAAAACTTGCAGGTAACTCTAGTATTAAGGGATATGAAATTTTCGGTACAACTTGTCATTAACTTTTTTTGAGTGTTTGAATGCACGCTTGAGAAGAATACATCGAAAATTTCATATGATTTCCAGCCTGATAATGGTAAACTCTGTTAATGATGAATATCGAAAGTACAAGAAATACATCCAAATTACACGAATGAAAAAAGGAACGAAACATTATTGTTTAAAACATATCTCAATTATGTTAGAAAATGCTTTAAAGTTAATCATATGCAGAATCAAAACCCGACAAGAGACACTCAACAATAGGCTAAACATTTAAATGAGGTCTTATTTTATTATTCTTCTAAAAAATTGAGACCTTCAACATTAAAAATTGTTTGAAATTTTTTTGTATGAACTTTAGATAATAAATTAAGTGGCCTAATAGTTAATCAACTTTTAAAAACATCCAAACAGAGGACACAAATGGCAACGAACCAACAGGACAAGGCAAAAACAACAAGCAACACAACAACCACACAAAAAAAAAATATGTAAGGAGCCAGACCCCGTAGCTCTTTTTCCTTTTCTTCCAAATTCTTGACTTTCTAGCACCATCAACGCACCTTAGAAAGTCATTAACAGAGTAATCAAACAAAGAGATTGTGGGCCTTCACCCAAGCTGATACAATAAAAATCTATAAACAATTCAAACAATTAAGGCCATGTGAAAGTCATTTTTCAAACAATTTTATTTTATGTGCATTGTTATTCAACAAGTAAGGCTTAAACAATTCATCAATAACTTGACGTAAGGGTATATGTAATGTGATAGTTGTTCTTTAGGGAAATTTTATCTATATGCATAACTTTGGTGGTCTTTAGTTATCACCTGCAGTTATGATTTGATTATACATAGATATTTGTGATAATCAATCTCATAAATGTTATAACTTACATATGGAACACATTTTTTAAAATATGTACCATAACATTACTGTATTCTTTAATATATTAAATAAAACACGCAATCTATGTGCTTTTAAAACAGCCATTGTGAAAACACTTTGAAATGTTTGTTAACTTAATGATGTCCAATAATATTAGTCAATTAATTTTGAGTTTTAAATTTTATTAATTTAAATCTTAAATTTTTTATTTATTTTTAATCTAAACTATTGTCTATTTTGTTAAGCAAATTGATGGAAAAATATAAATATTAGTTATTGGGAATAAGCTTTTTTAGTTTTTTTTCCGACTAAAATAACACAAAAAGACAAAATAGGTTAAAATAACCAATAAAATAAAATGTTACATCAAATTTATAATCATTTCACTTTTTCTCTCGCAAGCATCACATTCAACTACAAAAAATTCTAATCATCTTCCGAAACATAAAAATTTTAAGCTACTAAAATAGCTTACTAAAATAGCAAATTCTCAAACATCCACTTAATAAAAAGATATTTTAGACATTTTATACATATTTGCAACCTAAACCTACTTCTTGAACTACTATTTGGGATCCAATGATATTTCCACCTTGAATTTGTAGATTGATTAATATATATATAAGAAAAAAGAGAAAAAAAATATTTATTTTTCTTCCCCCCCCCCCAAAAAAAAAATTCTAGATCTAATTAAATGACAATTGATACTCATATTTTTTTTATATCTTCTCCAAACCCACAATATTGCGAAAATCCATCTATGCTTTTCAACGTATATTTTGTTAAAACATAAAACTAACCAATTAATTCTCGAATGTCCTAATCATTATATAAATGTTCTTTCAAATTTATTTTATCAAACGTGATTAAGACCCGACTTTTCCCACTTTCACCACCCTTACATACACGTAAAATTTGTGATTAGAGAAGAAAAAAAAAAGAAAAAATTTGAAACAATCACACCACACTAAGGTCCTGGGAGTCGGGAACGGATCGTCGGTCGCCCTCCCCTGTAGCCATCCCCTGTCGCCCCCAAAACGACGTCGTTTTGGGGGCGAATTTTCAAAAAAAAAAAACGCAGAAGAGGGAGGAAGGAGAGGAAGACAGAGGGAGGAGGGCGGAGGGAGGAGGGAGGAGGAGGAGGAGGAGGAGGAGGAGGAGGAGAGGAAGGGCCGGACTGGAGGGGGCCTTACATACAGGGGAGGAGGCGGAGGAGGTGGAGACGGTCGGAGGTGGAGGCGACGGTGGTCGCAGGTGCTGCGACGAGGTGGGATGGCGGCTGCGACGGCGGCTGCGACGACTGCGATGGACGAGGACGGCGAGCTCACAACCTCCGGATCCTCCTCCTCCCTCCTTCCTCCCTCTCCCTCTTCCTCGCCTTCCTCCCTCTCCCTCTTCCTCTCCTTCCTCCCTCTTCTCTGCGTTTTTTTTTTTGAAAATTTGCCCCCAAAACGACGTCGTTTTGGGGGCGACAGGGGATGGCGACAGGAAAGGGCGACGGGTGATCCGGATTCCCTGGGAGTCACCTAGTAAGTCTGAAACATTTTTCTTATTTTATATTCTGCCACTTGTCCTCTTGATACGTTCTTTCCATTTATATGCGTATAATAGTAATATATATTTATAGGATGTCCACGTGATTCCTTTTTCTTAAAGATTTGACCAACTCAAACATGATTGTTTTCAACCATCCCTTCCAATCAATCCGCGACCACAATAAATAGAGTAAGGCCACATTTGGAAATAAGTTAATTTATTAATTTTTTAATTATTTAACTAAAATATGAATTAAAAAAAATTAATATGTTTGGAATGACTTTTTAATTTTTTATGAAAAGATATATAAAAAGTAGAGAGAAAAGAAAATTTTTAATTTTTTGGTATGAACTATTGACTTTTTGACTAATTTAATAATTTTTTAATTTTTTAACTAAAATAGAGGATTCCCAAATGAGGCCTAAACAACCTAGTTTAAGTTTTCAAATCGACACATGGTGACCCTTCATTGGAGTGTCAAATCTGATACAAACACATTCTCACCGTGCTTCTTTCTACATTGTATTTATTTTATTTTATTTTTAAATAAATTATCAATAAGTTATAATAGTTGGATTTAATTTCTATTATATCCTATTAAAAATAAATTATAATAAAATTATCGATAAAAATAATTTTTTGTGACATTTTTTACATGTCGTTAAAAATTAATAATTAGTGACTTTTTTTTGTCACGATTTTTATAAATTGTTGCTAAAACTTATAATTAGTGACCTTTTTTATGGCCAAATTTTCAAACTGCCACTAAAAACTGAAAATTAGTATTTTTTTTGGTGACGATTTTTTTAAACTATCGTTAAACTTTTAATTCGTGACATTTTTTGTGATAAAATTTTCAAATTGTCATTGAAAATTTACAATTAGTAATGTTTTTTACTAGTGTTTGATAAAAAATATTATTAATTATCATAAGACTTATTGAACAGTAAGTCTACTACTTATTATGACCTATATGTAAATCTCCATTTATTTTATTCATTCATGGTCTCTATTGACAACTGAATATATGTTTTTTTTATTTTTTATTTTCTTTTATCGACAAAGAAAATTTTTTATTAAAAATAAAAAATTAAAGGTACAAGGAAAAAATACGCATTGAGAGAGCTTCAGAAAGTGAAAACTTCCTTACTACTGCTACTTGGATCTTTACAACCAACCCTATAGCCTGACCATTTTATTTAAAAAAATTAAAAAAAAAAACCAAATTAAAAAAAGTGAAGTAGGTCTTCACTAAATTCAAAAGGAAAATAGTATAGGTCTCAACTTTTCTAGTAAATAAATGATCAAATGTCTCATATAGGTGTAAAATTCATGTTTTTTGAAGTTCACACCAATATAAAACATTTGATCATTTATTTAATAAAAAGTTTAATATCTTTAATATTACTCGATTCAAAATACATTAAGCCCCAAACAGTCTGCCCACCGTAGATCAAAGCTGATACCCAATGCAATAGAAAATTATTACGGCGTAGTCTCCCACAAGAAGTTGTTTCCCATATTTTTCAATCCACACTCCGCCAGCACACTTTGTTTCTCATTCGCCACCTTAGTCACGATCGGCCATTCAACCCAACCATCTCCTGAACTATCGAACCATTTGCGGACCTCTTCTATGGCCGAAAGACACCATGACCAGCATACTCCTAAAGCCAAATGCCACCCAAAAACTCCCTTGCTTGAAAAACTAACCACGGCAAGTGTGACGCCCCAAAAATCGGGAACATCGGATAATATATTAACCATTAAGTATAGGCTTTATCTAAGGTTACAACAGTAGGAAACGTCACTAATGAGTCCTTTGCCTAATAACCAGGCAAGATCGCAAGAAGGTCGGAGGAGCCAAAATAGCCTCCCTTCTAAGTCCAACTACCTTAGATAGCAAAACTATCTTTTGACAGATCTTGACAAGGTATTAACACATGGCCTATATGAGTTGACGGAGTATAACGATAGGTTACAAATGTTATATATACAAATTACAAAATCATGTCTTAAATACAACATGGGATCTATCACCTACAATCTCAAAACACATGTAACATAACTAGTTCCTAACTCTTATAGGATAGCCATACGTCCTCAGATACTTCAGCTTTGCCTTCGACTGGTCTAATAGTCTTTAATACCAGGCATGAAGCGCCATGAGCTTTGAATGCCCAGTAAACGCACACACACTCCGTCCTTTTTTCCCAATCCAATACACTATCATATTTATAGTAAGCAAGTAGTGAAGCACGATATTCAAGTCAATAATAGCAATTTCAATAATAGAGGAAATGAACATGTCATTCAAATAGATAACAAGGTTATAATGTTAGTGGTTAGTATTCTAGAAATCCCTCAAAGAGATTTCATCCTCCCAACCACAAGAATTGGACACCGGACTATTCGGAACTCCCCCTTTTGCTGCTTTGTTGCAGAACTCACCTCGAATGCCTACCAACGGTTGTATACCACGTAGCGCCAACCGCAGGGCCTCAAAAGGGACAGCGAAAAGAAAAGGTTTTATCTCCTGAATCCAACCTTATCCTTCCAAAAAGGTTTAATCCTCCTGAATGTCCTATCCGGACCCAACCTTATCTCACTAATCAAACCACAGCAAAGAGTATGAATACATCCGTTCCATTCTAGGGTTTATGCGGCAACCGCTTGCGCAAGACTTACCCTTCAATTAGGGAGCACTTGCCATCAATCCATACATATCACATTATCATCTCTTCATTATTCAAGTGATTGAAAACCCAATACCAACCCAATTAAGTTTTCCGTTTGGATCAATGTTTTAAGTCAAGTTAGAACAAACTCAACAAGATAGTAATATCCACATAAGCATGAGCATCACTAAAATGAAGAAGATAAGGAACATAACCATAACACATGCAGTATCATTCCAAAACATGATTATGAACTAATAAGCATATTCATGTACACAAGAGCATAAAACACCCATGTAAAACTAAATTTCCAGATTCAATACCATTTAAAGATTAAAATCAAAAGGGCTATTTCAGAAATTTCCCGAACCTAGCCTTCCTATGGTTTCTAGTGAATTTAATCTAGTTTTCAGAACATGTTTTGGAAATGTTACAGCTTTTCTAGATTTTTAGTTATTTAAGAAATGTTCTAGCGTTGTCCAAATTCGTTAACCGTTGAGAAAATTGGAGTTTCTCACAAACCGCTTACTCTTTTTCAATGAAGCCAATTTTAGTTGAAAGATAACTCCTTAGGGAAGATTTTGACATAAAATGGAGGTCTAGAAAATGTTTCTACATTTTTCTAGAAATTTTGAAAGCTGGATGAAAAATAGATTTTTCTAGCACAATTCTTGAAAATAGAAATTCGGCGAGAAAAGAGTTCAACTAGAAGAAATTTTCCTCTTATCTTGTGATGAAAACTTGCTAAATAATTTGTATTAAAATCAGAAATTTAAGGTGAAGGTGTGCCTTTGGAAATTTTGAGAGTTTATATGGAAAATGGTAGTCTTATACCGATTAAGAGAAATACAAGAAGGGTAGAATCAAGGCTCAACTCCTTTCATTTTTAACTTGAGAATAATATCAAAACACATTTGAAATGAATGTTTAAAACTTCTAAGAGCATGTATTTGAAAAAGGAAAATAAAAGAGAAAGTTGTGTTGTGGCTTACTTGATTGCCTAGTGAAATGTTACACAATTTCTTCTCTTTTCCTCTCATCTACTACCAAAGTTCACTCTCTTCCTCTTCTTTCTTTCTCTCAATTGAATGTGTAGGTGTGTGAGTGTATGAGATGTGTTATAATAAAATTGGTGTAAAAGGTCCAAAATGCCCATTGGTTGGAATGGAATGGAATTGAGATGTATTTAGTTAGAATGTAATGGAATGAACGATCATTAGGGAGACTAATCATGTATTAAGGCATGATCTAGTTAGGTTTATGGCTAATTTAAATACCTTCTAGTTAAAAGTACATACATATATATAGTAAATCTTTATAGGTACCAATGTCATTATTGCTTCAAGATTTCAAGGGATTTGTTTGTACTAAAGTACAATGATTATAGCCTAGGAGGTATGATGGCTAGCCATGTGATGGTGAATTGATGGACTTGTTTTATATATATATATATATATATTTTTTTTTTTTTGTGTACAAATCTTGAAAATTGTAAAATATAATGTCAGAAAAAGATTTTAGGGTACAAGTGTATATATAAATATATAATGGTACTTGTTTGGGGTCAATTTGTGATTTAATAAAAATGTGAGTGCTTGGGCTCAATTAAAGCATCTATTTCAAGTGTAGAGTTAATAAATTAGTGTTCGGAAAAATAATTCGGTTTGTATTATCTTGCTTTGAATTTAAAGGTAAATAACCGAATGAAGACTGCGAAAACTGGAAGTTAAAGTTTAGGGCGATTAATCTAAAATTTGAGAGTTAAATAGTTAATATTAGAGTGTTATAAATGATTTCTAAGCTTCCAGGGTTGATTAGGGTTTGTATGGGTTCATCCGTGATGCGTTTTCGGTTCTAGGATTTAATTTGCAAACAATCAATGAATTAAGGGATTTATTATAATAACTCAAAATTTAGGGACCTAATAAGGTTTACAAAAGTTAGGGGTCTCACAACCTATCGCCATTAAATAAATTTCATCCTCGAAATTTTAGTCATTCTTCATGTCTCAAATTGTTGTGGGCAATTGCGTCCTAGTGCTGGCAACGTGTTTTTCAATCATTCAGATCATCTTCTCCTTTTATGTTATTCTATGTTCTGTCTAGAGTCGCCATTGGTCTTATTCTAATAATAGCATTTTGAATCGAATTCCTCCCCAATTAATGACGTTATGAGATGCGTTAGTCTTCCATGTTATTTTGGAAATTCTAAACTGTTCGTTGTTGCTTCAGTGCGAGGGCTTGTATTGCCAAATTTCTGATTTGGTGATCTATGCTCTTATTAAGAATTGATCCCTTGGTAATTTGCTGATGCCATTGCGTTTGTCAAGTTGTTGTGTTGAATCATGGAAACTAATCTATCTCCCTTAAATAATAAAAACGTTCCATTGGATGGGTAAGTCATCTTCTTCTTTTGGTAACTATCGATAATTGCCAAGGTACGAGTAACGAATCTATTTCTAAGATGAGGTCGGAGTCGGATGCCTCAAAAATTGCACAAATAATTCCTTGTCCTAACACATATTGCAGATATGAAGGAATGTAATGAATAAAATGTGTACCCAAAAGTTCTAAGACTGGGTTAAATAAAGGAAATTTACACAATCTACGTTCAGGTTACAAAAAGTCATTCCAAAGGAGTTCTAACTACTTAGTTACATTTTTCTAGGTTAACCAAGGCTCGTACTACAGTTTCTCGGGTCCATATGTGTTGTATTTCTCGCTCTCAGGGTACTGCTTGGTGAGGTCTTCGTCTTCTTCTCCTTGGGGTGCAAATATTATGTCGGTTGGCCTCTGAATATTATTGAGCCTAGGCCTCCTGTTGCCTCATTTCATCTGGTATTGTTGACTGGCTGGACCTGGCTTGTTCTTCCATGTCTTTTGCTCGTCAATCCTTTGTGCATTTGCTTTCGTACCTTCTCCTTGATTTCCTGACTGGACGAGTTGGGGACACTCATTCTTCTTGTGCCCCAGTTGTTGACAAGAGTAACACTGGATCGGCTAAGCTGATCTTGTTTGAAAGCTTTCTTTCTGGTACTGCTATTGCGGTTGTTGTTGTTGTAGTTGTTATTGTTGTTGTCGTTGTAGTGGTGCCCTACAGTACGGTTTTGGTATTGCATGTCTTCGGTTGTTCCTTTCTAGTCCCACATGGGATTGACTTTCCTTCTTCAAGCTCCAAATCCGTCTGGTATTTTCCACCTTCCGTTCTGCGTCTAGTGTTGTGTCCAGCACATCTGCAAAAGTAGGGAGTTACAATGGCAAAACCCTTCCTCTAATTATAGGGTCTAGACCCCACTCAAATGTTTGTTCTTTCTCTTCGTCATCGGCTACGTATCGAGTTGCATAACGAGCTAATTCCTCGAACTTTGCCATGTATTAGGTCATCGTCAACGTGCCTTGCTCTAGCAATTGAAACTCATGAATTCTTTCCTGTCTAACAATGTGTGGGAAGTACTTCCTCATAAATGATTCTTTAAATTGCACCCAAGTCATAGTCGTGATGTCCCTAGATTCCTTGATTAATGTCCACCAATGGTCTACCTCACCTTCCAATTGGTAAACTGCCAGAGCGATCTTGTCTGTATGCTCGACTATTCCCATTGTCTCCAGCATCTTCTCAACTTGTCGAATCCAATTTTTAGCGATCTTAGGATCGGGTTCACCAGTGAAGATTGGTGGTCTCTATTTACGAAATTCGAAGAATATATGTGTCCTCTCATTCTGACCTGTGCTCTTCAGCCTTCCTAATTCTTCCAAAATTCGATTTTTGATATTCCCGAGTAGGTTGGTTGTGGCTGTAAGAATGTGATTATTGACCCTGGCTGTCCCGTTCCTATTAATATTGACGTCATCGTTGTGGTTGGTGTTGTCACTGGTACCAGTGTAATTGTTTGCTCGTGTGTGGTACACCATCTGCCAACGTACAGTTAGATGTAGGTTAGGGTTTTACTAACGCGGTTAGTTAATTCAAGTAATTCATATTATGCTTCCTAATAAAGTCATGTTCAACTACTGATTCCGTCATCATTCTTAATCGTTTTGGACAAACTAGATGTCTTGATTTATTGATCAAGGTTCTCCTTCTTCATTATGAAAGTTTGGTTCTATTGGTCTTATATTCAGATGCTTTCTTTAGCTCCCCGATTCCAGCAATGGGATTGCTAGAGCACCACTATACAGCTTCACGCGCCAACGTTGCCATGCCCGAAATCCGTAGAAACGTCCTAAGGTCGGTTAAGCAAAAATTGATTTTTAATGTCTTTTAGTTGACAGAGTAAATAGTGTTGTAATAATATAACATAGTCAAGGAAAGAAAATCTCTAACTGCAGGTTGAAACGCATGGGTAAGGGTTGAACCTAGGCTCTGATACCAAGTTGTGACGCCCCAAAAATCGAGAACATTAGATAATATATTAACCATTTAATACAGGGTTTATCTAAGGTTACAAGAGTAGGAAACGTCACTAATGAGTCCTGAGCCTAATAACCAGGCAAGATTCTAAGAAGGTTAGAGGAGTCAAAATAGCCTCCCTGCTAGGTCCAACCACCTTAGATAGCAAAACTACCTTTTTGATAGATCTTGACAAGGTATTAACACAAGGCCTACATGAGTGGACGGAGTATAAGGACAGGTTACAAATGTTATATATACAAATTACAAAATCAGGTCTTAAATACAACATGGGATCTATCACTTACAATCTCAAAACACGTTTAACATAATCAGTTCCTAACTCTCATAGGATAGCCATACGTCCTCAAATACTTCAGCTTTGCCTTCGACCTGTCTAATAGTCTTCAATACCTGGCATGAAACGCCATGAGCTTTGAATGCCCAGTAAACGCACACACACCCCGTCCCTTTTTCCTAATCCAATACACCATCATATTTATAGTAAGCAAGTAGTGAAGCATGATATTCAAGACAATAATAGCAATTTCAACAATAGAGGAAAGGAATATGTCATTCAAATAGATAACAAGGTTATAATGTTAGTGGTTAGTATTCTAGAAATCCCCCAAAGAGATTTCATCCTCCCAACCACAAGAATTGGACACCGAACTATTCGGAACTCCCTTTTTTGCTGCTTTGTTGCAGAACTAACCTCAGATGCCTACCAACGGTTATAACCGCATAGCGCTAACCACAGGTCCTCAAAAGGGATAGCGAAAAGAAAAAGCTTTTATCTCCTGAACCCAACCTTATCCTTCCAAAAAAGTTGTCCCCCTGAATGTCCCATCCGGACCCAACCTTATCTCACTAATCAAACCATCGCAAAGAGTCCGAATACATTCGTTCCATTCTAGGGTTTATGCGACCGCCTGTTGCGCAAGACTTAACCTTCAATTAGGGAGCACTTCCCATCAATCCATACATAACACATTATCATCTCTTCATTATTCAAGTGATCGAAAACCCAATACCATCCCAATTATGTTTTTCGTTTGGATCAATGTTTTAAGTCAAGTTAAAACGAATTCAACAAGATAGTAATATCCACATAAGCTTGAGCATCACTAAAATGAAGACGATAAGGAACATAACCATAACACATGCAATATCATACCAAAACATGATTAAAAACTAATAAGCATATTCTTGTACACATGAGCATAAAACACCCATGCAAAACTAAATTTCCAAATTCAGTGCCATTTAAAGATTAAAATCAAAAGGGCTATTTCAGATATTTCCTGAACCTAGTCTTCCTATGGTTTGTTGAGAATTTAATCTAGTCTTCAGAACATGTTTTGGAAATGTGACAGCTTTTGTAGATTTTTAGTTATTCAAGAAATGTTCTAGTGCTGTCCAAATTCGTTGACCGTTACCAAAATTGGATTTTCTCACAAACCGCTTACTCTTTTTCAA
Source organism: Camellia sinensis (assembly GCF_055761805.1). Classification (NCBI taxonomy): domain Eukaryota; kingdom Viridiplantae; phylum Streptophyta; class Magnoliopsida; order Ericales; family Theaceae; genus Camellia; species Camellia sinensis. The sequence goes on along the minus strand of NC_138969.1, from coordinate 112,941,053 downwards.
TGAAACCAATTTTAGTTGAAAGATAATTCCTTAGGGAAGATTTTGACATAAAATGGATGCCCATAATAGTTTTCTACATTTTTCTAGAAATTTTGAAAGTTGGATGAAAAATAGATTTTTCTGGCACAGTTCTTTAAAATAGAAATTTGGTGAGAAAAGAGGTCAACTAGAAGAAATTTTCCACTTATCTTGGGATGAAAACTTGCTAAATAATATGTATTAAACTGAAAATTTTAAGGTGAAGGTGTGCCTTTGGAAATTTTGAGTGTTTGATATGGACAAAGGTAGTCTTATACCGATTAAGAGAAATACAAGAAGGGTAGAATCAAGGCTCAACTCCTTTCATTTTTAAGATGAGAACACTATCAAAACACATTTGTGTAGACACCCCATTTTTGACCGACCATAAGACTCAGATGTCATCGTTTGTGCACGCGATGATCGCGCATGTTTGTGCTTGTTTTGAGCGCCCGAAGGTCTCGGTTGGGTGCCTTGTCTTTGAGCCTCTTAACCCTTGGTGTTTTGGCCTTGGTTTTTGGGCCCAACCTTGTTGCCTCTCGCCTCGGGGGAGGAGAGGGCCTTGCCGGCCACTTTTGGCAGCTGTCGGCCATTTTCCCTCTTGTAGGCCACTTCAAGTGGCCGGCCGGCTAGTAAAGTGGCCGGTAGGCCACCTTAATTGACTAGCAGCTACTTTTTCTCTTTTTTAGATATTTGTAGATCTTTTGAGCCAGCTGTGGCTCACTGAATTCATCCTCCATACATGTGTATGGAGTGATCGGGTAAGCTTTTTGCTTGCATTGCTCTATAAAAGGGGAGCTTCCACCCCCTTAAGAGGGGTTCAAATTTTTCAGAGCTAAAAATCTTCCTCTCTCTCTAGAATTCTCACACTCTCTCTCTCTATTGTGCTATTGTGCTTAAAAGTGTTGTTTCTTCATACTTTTGCACACAAACACCTAGTTAAACACCTTTACTTTGGAGCTGAGGTCCATTGGAGTTTCATTTGAGGTCATTGGAGTGCATTTGGTTTAGAATTGTTGCTAAAGTTGCCTCATTGCTGCTGTGCTCCATGGGTAAGGCACTTGTCCGTTTAAAAGCTTTGTTTTGCTTAAGTATTTGGCCACCTTTGAATGCTGATTTAGGCCCGGTTGTTAACTACAAAAAGCTCTAATTTTAAGTGTTAAGAAGGTTGTTTAAGGCCTCTTTGGTGTTGGAGGTGTTTCACTCTCTCGTGTGCCTTATTTGCATGAGGTTGGTGCCTTCTTTTAAAGCCTTGGAGGTACCGTTTATTTGGCCTTCCTACCACTGAAACTCAGAGGAATTTCTGTGGTAGAAACCATGTTTTGAGGTCTAAAATAGGAGGGGGTGGCCTCCTCTCCTTGCTTCTTGGTTCCATGCCTTGTTGGCCTAATTAGTGAGCATGTTTTTCTAGCATGTGTTGGCTTCTTCTTGGCTCATTTTTGGTCTTATTTTAGCATGGCATAACTCTGTTTTGGCCTAGTTAGGTCACCTCATGCATGTTTTTTACACTTGTAGTGTAATCTTACCTTTTAGCCTTACATGCTTGCTACTTTGGCTTATCATTCAAGCTTATTTTGGCTATGCACCCACATGATTTTACCCTTGATTTAGCATGATATAACTCTATTTTGGGTTGGCTTGATTGTCTCTTGCATGCTTCTTGCACTTGTAGTGCAATTTTTTTCAATAGCCTAGTGTATTTGGTGTTTTAGCCTATTCATCTAGCATGTGTATGCTCTACTCCAGCACTTTTTTTGGCTACGTGTTAGCATGCTTTAGGTTTGATTTGAGTGGTTTTGGTCATGCATGCACTACTACAAAAATAGATAAAGATCACACTTTTTTTGTGTGATGTATGTTATTTAATCACACCTTTTGAGTTTTATTAAAGTGTGATCTTTGGGAGTGTGATTAAAATGGGTCATTTTTAATCACACTTTTTAAGTGTTCTTAATAACATTTAGATCACACATTTTAAGTGTGATTAAAAATATTTAGATGACACCTTTTAAATGTGATTAAAAATATTTTGATCACATCTTTTAAGTGTGATTAAAAATATTTAGATCACACCTTTTAAGTGTGATTAAAAATATTTAGATCACACATTTTAAGTGTGATCTTTGGAAGTGTGATTAAAAAGAGACATTTTTAATCACACTTTTAAGTGTGATTAATAACATTTAGATCACACCTTTTAAGTGTGATTAAAAATATTTACATCACATCTTTTAAGTGTGATTAATAACATTTAGATCACATCTTTTAAGTGTGATTAATAATTAATAAAATCTGTGATAAAAAAAGGATTCGACATATTTGAAAAATAATCAATATTATTTTTGTATGCACATTTGAAGAATGTAATACACACTATATACTATATTTTGAATCATAACCACATATTGAATAGAATAACGTCATATATTTTATAAATGAAAATTAAATATTCAAAAGTATATACAAAAGAATTAAATTAAAAAAAATTAACTGTGCTTACATATATTAAAAAATGAAAAAACTTAAAAAACTAAGTTCTTTAATTCTTGGACCATATTTCGCATTTCTCCAAAAAATTTCTGACCTGAAAAATGAAAACACAAATTAATCCAGAAACCGCTGATGCATATGAATAAACTAAAAAGTTAATTCAGTAAACCAAAATAGGAACATTAATCATTTCTGCTTGATCTTAATCCTTTTGAAAGTAACTTCCCTGTTAACAATTAGATGCCATAGCAAAGTTCACGGTCATAAGTTGTTCATTAATGTACCTAAAACAAAAAATTTATGTCAGATTCAATATCATTATACACTTGATAATGATGAAGAAGATAGTGTAGTTGAGCTAGTAGAGGTAGTTACTTGTCACGGACTAGTAATCGGCCACTAACTGTACCCCGTTGATCAGCATGAGGGAAGTCTTCTGAAAGAGGGAAATCATATGGCCAACTTCGGGTTTCTATCAACATCTGAATATATGCATATGATGAGATTGTTAATTTTGTTTTTACTGATTAGATTTTATGTTGTCAAAAATTTCATGCCCAAAGTAGTACCTGTTCTTTGGCATCTTCCCAAAGTGTTAGGGCATCCTCTTCGACTGAAACTGAGTTTAGATAGATCAAAAGAGGGCCAAACACCTTCTTCCATGGCTCGCCATCTCACAATTTTATTGTCAGGTTGTCCCCAGCATAATGGGTGCTGAAAAACATCTGAAGATAAATAACACAATCCCTTAACATTAACATCTAGTAGTAAGGAAATTTGTAAAAATTTAATTATATATAACATTTTCCACTTATTGAAAGTGCAAGCTGCTAGTTACAACTTCAAGAATCCACACAGAGGAAACATAGTAGTAAGAAACAACAGACAAAAATAGACAAAAAAATGCACACATTGGCTGGAACTTCTAAACCATATGTAACTATGACAGTTCCGTCAAGTGTAATGAAGCCCAAAAACAACGTCAATAAGGAGGTGATATTGTTCAAACTGAAGGAGCTAATATTAAAATTTAGGCACGAAAAGAGCATGGGTGATATAAACTTTATAATCCAATTGCAGATATTGCCCGGGGTAAAGGACTGCAGCAAGCAAAACTGATCACAGTACTTAGCTTGGCTGCAATTCAATATCAATTAATACACTCTTTAAGAGTGTTAAAGATTCATATATATCCCTCTAGACTACTTAAGTTACTCTTGGTTATTTTATTCTTTTTGCTTTCTTTTTTTCAAACCCCGTAATTTTTTGAGATCACCACAACTACCAATTGTGCATTTAATCAATTATCTTCCATCAAAATCAATGAAACCAAACAAGACCAAGTGATAGGTGCACAATCAAAATGTAAAAAGTATTATCAGGTATCAAGCCAAGCAAACCTCTTGTGTATCTCTGCTATTAGTTACAGGCTTATTCTCATTGTTCTCTAAAATGATGTGCCGAAAATTGGGGTTAGGAACATCTTTTATAATGTGCCACTTCACAGGGAAACTTCCACTCCATTTATCTTGCTGCCAGAAATCCATATCTTTATGGAAGTCAATAGGACCAGTCATTTCTGCAACACCACAGAATTGGCCACTTGCATTAACCTGCATTTAGAAAATAGAAAATCAAAATAAATTTAAAAAAAATTAAAACCCAGGTTAAGGAAGTCAAGCAAAATGAAATAAAGAGCACAAATGTGTTTTAAAACAAATATAATTGCTTAACAAACAAACTTGTGGAATATAATATTTCAGAGCAAAGGACAAAATTAGTGGAGTATCACTCACAGAAAAAAACAGGAAGATAGGACAACCTCTTGGTTCCCCGGAGGCTATTCTCTGTGCATCTTCATATGCACTCTGCAGCTTCTTGTTTCCATTGGAAGTAGATGACCAAACATTATATTTAATGCCCTTGTGCACATCATCCTCACTACATGATTTTATTACAAAGAACTTCGCATTCACATAATCTACTGGAAAATCATCCTTGTTATACTCGTCAGTATAGATAATGATGTTTCCTTGTGCATCACTCTCTCCAGCTCTAGTTGTGTAGGCTTTCACAGCCAAGTGATTCTTGGATTTGTTGGTTCTAGGGCCTCGATTTTGTTCAGTCAATGCATCTGGACTTCCATTCACATCATTCGATACTCTACCATAGTGGAAGTTGGATCGAATCTTTTCCACTGCAGCCCCTCCATGAGCACTTGACCCAAAATTAGATAAGCCATTACTAGAAGTGAGCCATTTTTAGTTGGTTACGATGAGACAAAGCCTTCCCATGTGAAATGTTATCTACAGCTTGAGCACCCCTACCCTGTAAACACAAAAGTTAGAAAACAAACTTGGTAAAATGATGCCAAAAGGCAATAAAAGACCATGATTGTAAAAACTTGTTACTTTTGGCCAAGGGGGTGCCAAGGAGCGTGTCTGATTTGAAGCAAGCTTTGGGGCAGTCTGTAAAGTTGCAGATGCTGGAGACAGATTATTGTGACCTGGCCCATCAGTTCTATGTGCAGTAAATACACCAGTATCTAAGAAGGGTTCAGTTGTACTACTTGAGACCATCTCTGGCCAAGATTAGATAACCATGGGGAACCCAGAAGGCGAAGACAAAGGGTTTTCATAAGATGGGATGGCATAATACTGTTGCGTCCCTACAAATGGGCCATCAACTCCTAACATAGCACCAGGAATATAAGGGTTGTATGGGTTATATGGAGACTGTGCATAGCCATAGCTAGGTGTATAATATACATAAGGCAAACTTTCAGTTTGTGCACCCTGAAGAAGAAGAAAAAAAAAATCCATTAAGCAAAACTACAAACAATATGGAACTTGTGTTTGAAAAACAAAAAGCAAGAGATGATACAAACCGTGTACTGAACTTCTTGACCATCGAGACCAAAAATCCTATGGTGGTCATCCCAATCGCTGGGTGATTCAAATCCTGGTCATATCGAGTCAATGTAACACATAAATGAGACAATACAAATTAGCATCCTAATCTAAAATAGGATAGTGGATAAAAATTTACCTGTACAGATGTACCCATAATTGGTGGCAGTAGGGTAATACAAGCCTTGTTCAACTACAAACTCCGGGGCTCCTTCCTTGTACATGGCGTCAAGTTGTTTAACAGGTGGACTTGTAAGATGTGCATTTGGCTCGGTGCCTTGAATCTAAAAGGCCAAGACATGAGATTTGATTATATATTTTGTTATAAACAAAATGACAGATACACACAATGAAGACTCAGCCTTGCCAAACCGTTCAAAATAGGTCTTCATTTGATTGAAAGAAAACAATTGCTGAGGAATTACCAGATATGTTTCCATATTTCCATCAAAAACATTATACATTTCCATCCCAGGGACTGCCACCACTGTGAAACAGATTTGATATGGTGTAAACAAACACAAAACTCCAATATATAACAACTATGAATTTTTAAAATTAACATCAAAGAAAATGTAGAGAAGATGATTTTCATTTTCATTACAACAAACAAAATGCAAGAGGAACCTCAATTTCAAATGTAAGAATATAAATCAAAGAAAACCTCATATTCACATCCAAAAAATTGCCTAAAATAGCTTCATATCTACAACACCAACACCATACTAAGTAGATAAACATATGTACACAATAAATAAGCATTGAATATCAACCAATAGAAAGAGAAGACAACCAAAAAAAAACAGAAAAGAAGAAGGTCCACAACACAAACATACATGAATCCCCAAATGCGAATTTTTAAAAATGCTACAGAAAATAAGCAATTTTTAAGGCCATTCCTTTCACCTTCATTCTTTACCATAACTAAATGGAACCCCGTATATAAAATACCATTCAACACAGGTGAAAATGTCAGCTAAACTCAACAATCAGACCTTTCAAAAGATTAGGGCTCGCACACAAATTTCAGAAAGCCTCAATGAAATATGAGACGTGTATGTGTGTGTATATATATGGTGTGTGTGCAGATGGAATGAAATGAGGATTACCTTACAAAGTTGATTCAAGGCATGCTTGAGACCGAGAAAGTCCTCTGAGAGCTAAGACGGAGAAGGTATATAGATAGAGTTGGGGGTTTAGAGCAACATCTCGGTCTTCAAAATGGACACGCCTTGGGAAACCCTAACCGTAACACACCAAAATAGACAGAGAAGAAGAGAGACAAAAAGAGGGCTCTGTGTCTTGAAAAAGGGCGGTGTTGTTGGGGGAAAAATTAAGAGAAAACTGTGAGACGCGGAGAGAGAGAGAGAGAGAGAGAAATTCACTCACACTATACGAAGCGTTTTGTGTTTTTAGGGTAAGAATAAATATTGACATCTCAAATTTTAAAGTTTTAAAGAAATTTATAGTTTTGTGATAAGGAGTGAGATTTGAGATTTATTTGGGGAATTCAATTTTTTTTGGTAATAAAATTATTTTATTTTAAAAAAATAATTTTTTAAAATTATTTTTTGATAGTATATTTTTTGGAGAATATCAAGATTTCTCTGATAAATTAGATAAATCTGTTTTAGAAACGGATTTCTATTATAATATGAGCAACTTATTTACTCTAATAGATAAATCTGATAAACTAGATAAATCTAGGTAACTAAGATTTCTTTTATCTTCATATTCCCATGATTGCAGGCTATTTTTTTTAATTGCAAATAGTTTTCACTAAAATAAAAGTTAATTTTCTGTGATCAATGAAAAATATTTTTCTACGGCCCATTTTTTTTTTTTTGTTATTAAAAATCATGAACTAATTTTTTGTGATAGAGGAGAGGGAGTGGCAGTAGTGGTGAAGGTGGTGGATAAGAGATGATGGTGGTGGTGGTGGTGGTGGCAGCGGCGAAGGAGATTAGTGGTGAAGTTGTGGTAGTGGTAGAGTAGATGAAGTGGCAAGGGTGAAGGAGAGGTAATGGTAGTAGTAGTGGCAGTAGTGGTGAAGGTGGTGGATAAGAGATGATAGTGGTGGTGGTGGTGGTAGCGAAAGAGATTAGTGGTGAAGTTGTGGTAGTGGTAGAGTAGATGAAGTGCCAAGGGTGAATGAGAGGTAATGGTAGTAGTAGTGGCAGTAGTGGTAGTGGTGGCAATGGTAGTCGTAGATGTGAAGTGGCAACAATGGTAGTAATGATGGTAGTGGAATGGCGTTTGCAGTAGTGGTGAATGTGGTAAAGGAGATGAGTGGTGAGAGAGAGAGAGTGAGTGAAAGACGGATAGAGGAGAGAAAGAGAGAGAGAGACAAAGACAGAGTGATGAGCGAGAGAGAGACAAAGTGGTCGCTAAAAGTGCATTTTCTTGTAGTGGATAGATAAATCGAGAGGGAGCTCAGTAAATAGAGAAGACAGAATGGAGAAAGTGAGCAACGCGAACACAGTGGGAGAGAGAGAGAGAGAGAGAAAGAGAAGAGAGAGAGAGAGGGACAAAAAGATAAAGAGATAGAAAGTAAGAGACAGAAAAAGAGACAGAGAGAGAAGAGAGATGAACGAGAGAGACAGAGAGAGAGATAGAGAGAAGAGAGATGAGCGAGAGAGACAGAGAGAGATAGAGAGATGAGCAAAGAGACAGAGAGAGAAAAGAGATGAGAGAAGAGATAGATGAGTGAGAGACATAGAGAGAGAGAGACAGATAGACAAAAAGAAAAGAGTGATGAGTGAGAGAGAAAAAGAGAAAAGAGAGAGGAAGATGAAAAAATGGGTGAAAAGATATAGACAAAGAGAGAGAGAGAAAGAAAAAAAGAGCGAAAAGAGATAAACGAGAGAGAGACAGAGAGAGATGAGCGAGAGAGATAAAGAGAAGAGAGATAGAGAAGAGAGACAGAGAGAGAAGAGAGATGAAAGAGATAGACAGAAGAGAGATGGACGAGAGACACAGAGAGAAAGAGAGAGAGAGAGAGACAGACAGACAGACAGACAGACAGAGAAAAGTGATGAGTGAGAGAGAGAAAAATAAGAGAGACAGAGACACAGAGAGAAAGAGAGAGAGAGACAGACAGACAGACAGATGAGTGAGAGAGAGAGAGAGAGAGAGAAGAGAGACAGAGACAGAGAGACAGGAAGATGAAAAAATGGGTGAAAAAGTTCCGTGTCTAAAGCCTCATTTTCTAGTAGTGAGTCGTCTCTATCATTCATGAGTAGAATAGAGGCGCGGATTTGGGAATTGTATATTTTATATAAAAATCAAATTGAAATATTTTATATAATCACACCTATTTAGGGAGTGTGATTAAATATATATATATATATATAATTACACTTATTTAAAAAGTGTGATTAAAAAGTAGTAATGTATATATAATCACACTTTGATTAAAATGTGTGATTAAAAAATATATATATAATCACACTTATTTAAAAAGTGTGATTAAAAAGTAGTAGTGTATATATAATCACACTTTAATAAGAAGGTGTGATTAAAAATGTATAAATAATCACACTTTAATTAGAATGTGTGGTTAAAAAATATATATATAATGACACTTATTTAAAAAGTGTGATTAAAAAGTAGTAGTGTATATATAATCACACTTTAATTAGAAGGTGTGATTAAAAAATATATAAATAATCACACTTTAATTAAAATGTGTGATTAAAAAATATATATATAATCACACTTGTTTAAAAAGTGTGATTAAAAACTAGTAGTGTATATATAATCACACTTTAATTAGAATGTGTGATTAAAAAAATATATATATAATCACACTTAATTGAAAAGTGACATAAAAAATAAATATTATCACACTCAATCAAATTAAGTGTGATTAAAATATCAATCTAATTTTTTTTATCACACTTCCAATAAAAGTGAGATCTTTTTTTTTGTCAAAGTGTGATCTTTAACTATTTTTGTAGTAGTGATGCTTGGCTTTGCATAGCTATAGTGCATTTGGCTTTGCTAGTCTTGCACTTTGAGACCTCTAGCATGTCATAGTTGAGCTTTTTGCATGGCATGACATCATTTGGCATGTTATTTCTGACCATATATGTCTGCCATGTTCTTGCATTTGTCGCCCTTTTGTTGTGTTTGAGGGTTGAGCCTTATGTTTCACTTGTGAGCCAATATGTAAGCATGCTTGTCTAGGCTTTTGGACTTCTATTTCAGTATGTTTTAGTCTTTGTTTTGGCCTAATTGAGCTCTGTCCAGAGCTGGTTTGGTTGTTTAGGCTATGTATTGCATGCTTCTTGTGTAGTGCTCTTTACTAGCCTTGTGCTTTAGGCCTTTTAGCATGCCTTATTTGTGATATTTGTATGATATGGCATCATCTAACATGTAATTTTAGAGCATATATCCTTTCCATATTCTCATGTTTATCACTCTTTAATTGTGTTTAAGAGTTGTGCCTTTATGCCTTGTTGATGAGTCAATGTATGAACATTATTTGCTTGCCTTTCATGCTATCGTTTTAGAGCATTTTGGCCAATGTTTTGGCATGAATGAGGTCTATGTAGGGTTGGTTTGATCCATTGAGCATTGTATTACATGGTCCTTGTGTTGTGTCCTTCACTAGTTTCAGTGCTTAAGGACCCTAACATGCTATAAATGTGTTGTTTTCATGATATGGCATCATTTGATATATGATTTCAGAGCATGTTTCACTGTCATGCACTCATATGTATTGTTCTTTCAATGCCTTTGAGAAGTTGAGCATCATGCCTTGTTTGTGAGCCAATACTTGAGCATATTTTTCTGGCTATCTATGCTACAAGTCTAGCATGTTTTTGCTATTATTTTGACATGCCTTAGGTCTGTTCTGAATGGTTAAAGTCATTTGAGCATTGCTTAGTATGGTTGTAGTGTAAAGGACCTTGCCTAGCTTTGGGTTTTGAAGCCTTCAACATGATATGCATGTTATGTTTGCATGGTATGGCACCATTTACCATGTAATTTCAGTGCATATAGTATAGTCACAATCTCATATACTTCACTTCTTCATTGCTTTTAAGGGTTGTGTATTATGCTCTGCTTAGGGGCTAGCATGTGTGTATGTTGTCTTAGTCGTTTGAGCTTCTACCATAGCATGTTTGGACTATTATTTTGGCATGGTTTAGCCCTATTCATGGCTATTTTAGTCATTTGAGATTGATAATGCATGCCTCTTGAGTGATGCTCTTTACTAGCTTAACGTATTTGGCATTTGAGCATGCATTACATATGTTGTTTGCATTACATCGTGTTCAACCGGACATTATGTGGAACACAAAGTGGATTGGTCCACTTCATACTCAAAGGGATGAAAGTGAGCCAATCCCCTTTGTCTCCATTGCCTTTGATCACTTATGATAAGGCCATGGTCTTAGAGTCTTGTGCATGCCACTTTAGCATTGAAAGATAAGCATCTTGTTTTCATTGCATTGTGTTTGGATCGGACAGAATGTGGCACGTTCCATACTCAAAGTGATGAAACGTGTTGCGTTTCTCAGTCGCCGACACCCTTGATCATGCATGATAGGGAGGAGGCCCTTTGAGTCTTGTTTCGGCATTCACTAACATTGTGCAAGCTTGGCTCTTTGGCCATCGTGCATTGAGATGCGTGATTGGTGGCTTGAGAGTCGAGTACTACGCTTCTTTGAGCTTGAGAAATGATATGGAGAGTAGTTGCACACACATTTCCTTATAAATGCATTGTTGTGCCTTTGTTGATCTCTATTACAGCAAAGTTGAGGTTCTGGAAAGGAAAGTGGGCGGCCGGCCACTTGCACTAGCCTGCCGACCACTTGAAGTGGCCAGTCGGCCAGTTGAGGTAGCCTGCTGGCCACTTGCAGCAAATTTGTCCAGAATGCTCCTGTTTTGAGGCAGATGCAACCTGGAAGTGCGTTCGATGTTCTGAGGTCACCATGAGTGCAAACAGAGACAACTTATGGCATGGCAATGCATTTCTGGGCGAAGCAAACCGAGCATGCATATCTCCCTCCTTTCGAGGCCATTTTAACTACTTTGTTTAGTTAGTTAATTTGTCAGTTTCTGTAATTAATTAGTTAATGTGCTTAACTAATTTTAATTCATCTTTGTAATATTCTAATTAGCTTAGAATAACTATTTTCAATTTGGTTTGTAATAATTAGTTAGCTAGAGTTAGTTAATTAATTGGTTTGTAATAATTTGCTTAGCTTAGCGTTGCTAGTTAGCTTATTTATTCGGACCCTCCGTCGAGAGGGCAAACGTTGTAATAAGTATGTGTGTGTGTGTGTGTGTGTGTGTGTGTGTGTGTGTGTGTGTGTGTGTGTGTGTGTGAATGTTTTCCAACCCCACGCTTTTCTCCTTGTTTTTTACCCGCTTTTGATGGTTAGTTTAGGGTATGTTTCAATTAGCATACCTTATGCTTTTTATGCGTGTATCATTCATTTGTCTTGCATGCATCGAGCTCGGGGCATCATTCAAATTGCATCGTATTTCAATTCTTCTTTGAATACATGTATCAAATTGTTGCAATCATATCGCAGCTTAGATAGTTGAGCCTACTTAGTTGCATTTTTGCATGTGTTGCATTAGGCATTTATAACATAGCTAGGATCATGCATTGATTACTAACTAGCTTTTGTTTTAGCTCGAAGTATACTATAAGTGTTTATGCGTTAGCATCCTTGCATGTGTGTAAGTATTGCCATGACAGCATGCATGCCATGAGGCTATTTGTTTATTTGCTAAACTGCATGAATGCTTGTGGATGAAGGCTTCATTGCTTGAATTGGAACAATTCATCAAATGTGAGTTTTAAGCCCACTTGAAGTGGCAAATCATCATGTTTTAAGCCCGCTTGAGGGTGGCAGAATCCGCGTTTTAGCCTACTTGCGAGTAGCACTTTCAAACCATTTTCCAAAAACAAACATGAGATGTTTTGTTCCAAATTGGGTGATTTAGTCTATACTTGTATGCTGCGCATATGACATAGTAAGTTAAGCTAATAAACCAGAAGAAGAACACATGTGTTTTCAAAACAACATATCATGATTAGTAGAGGCTGATCCTTTCATCGGGCGAGCGGGGGGTGCTCATTTCATGACCTTCCCCCTTCGTACCCAAGTTCCCGAGCAGAGGCAACTTTGGTGATGACGGACACGCGGCCTTAAGCACGAGTTATGGTTTCCTAAATTTCCCAGAACAAAATATTTAGGTGGCGACTCTGAAATCTAGAAAAGTAGTCCATGTTTGGCACTTTTTGATTCAAAATTGATTTTTCAAAACCAATTTCCAAATTTGGCCTCTTTGGTGATTTATCAATCTTACATTGCACTTTGTGAGATTAGATTCTGAACCGAGACAGGAGTCTGAACTGTAGGACCAATTCGAGCTTTTCGTAAGGGGGCATGAAAAAGTCAAGCTACAGTTTCTGGCAACTCTGCTGGGGATTTAGAGAACTTGACTTGAACATCATGATATGTTGTTTTGTTTACACTTATGTGTCTCTTTGCGTTGCATTTGCATTGGTGCGCCTAGGACACCGTGTTTACCGTCTGCTATTCCTGAACTGTTTACCGGAGGCTTGCTTGGAACCGCGTGCTATAAGGCTGACCGGTTACGGGCTCTGCCACGATGGGAACACAAACCTCGGTTTTACCGATGCACCCTTTTTGACCATTCAACCTAGCTGCATATCGGAAGCCATAGTGGCCATTCCAAACTAGAACAGGTTGCTTACCCGAATGTAGGTTGTTTGAAACAACTGCGTGCGTAGTGAAACCCTAGCTCCTGACAAAATAGGACATGAAAATCCTACCCCAACATAGGGGTGTTTTGGCTCTTACTTGCTTGATATGTGCTGTCAGAGTGTGTCTCTACAGGTTGTATGTATCAGTTGCAAGTCTGGGTATCGGCCTGTGGGCATTTGTATCTGGGGGTATCAGATTTGAGGCAGTGATTTGGGGCATCGATCATTGTTTGAGAACAGTTTGTTCTGCTTACAATGTCAATTGTGTGCTGTCTTTATTTAAGCCAAAATGCTGTCCGTTTTTCTGCTTGTTGTTTCCTTATTTTTGCTTTATTTTCCTTTTTGCAAGGTAGTATTGCATCATTGCTTCCAAAGAGGCGGTTTTCCCGAAAGCACTCTAGGTTAGAGGCAGAAGGCTTTATCGATCTGAGGATCCAGTTGATGGACAAGCAGTGTTCTTTTCATTACCCCCGGTTACCAGACGTAGGGCAGTTAGGCAGAGAGTATCAGTACAGCAGTTGTCAGATCAGCGATCGTTATCCACCTCACCTGTGCGCAGTTGGGCTGAGATATCTGCTTCCACCTCAGAGAGGGGATACACACCTGTTCAGTTAGATCAGCAGTTTTCAATTAATATGGAGGACGTGATGCGTCAACTCCAAAAGACCATGCAAGCCATGCAGCGGGATACTTCCCGCCAGGCAGAGGTTACCACACGTTAGGCAGAAGTGGTAGCTCAACAGGCAGAGTTGATTGTCATGCTTCAGAAGCAGCATCCACCACAACAAGCCGGAGCATTTACTTCGCACCCACCCCCACCCCCACCTATGGTTCGACCACCCGGGGAGACGGCAAATGTCTAGGAAAAGACCAACGTCCCAACGAGGTCGGTTCCATCCCCAATCCTATCTCAGCTGTCTAGAGCACCGGCCAATCCAGTGGACACATCGTTTGAATTTGAGGTGGATCCAACAGCTCTGAAAGCGAGCAAGCTAGAAAAGCTGTTCAAAAGAGCTCAAGGCGCTAATTCCATTCCAGACATAGAGGATGGATACACCGACTCAGCGGTGACTTTGCTGGACCGGTTCAAGATGCCGCATATAGACCGTTTTGATGATTCTGGAGATCCTGTGTTACATCCACGGTTGTTCTCGAATATCCTACGGCTAATGGGCCTCTGTAGATTGCAAAAGCTTTCACTCTTCGGTCGGACCCTGCCAGGTATCGCGGCCATCTGGTATGCCAAACTAGAGGACTCAATGAAAAGAAGTTGGAAGGAGATGGCTGAGGCCTTCATCGCCCAGTATTCATACAACACTCAGACCGAGGTCACGATTCATGATCTCGAGGCAACTAGGCAATAGCCGAAGGAGGGCTTCTCTGACTTCGTAACCCGTTGGAGGGCCAAGGCTTCTCTAATGACCACCAGGCCGCTTGAGAAAGATCAGATGAGGATGGTTGTGCGCAACCTCCAACTTAAGCTGATGCAAAAAATGAATGTCTTACCGCTTCCCACCTTTGCTGACCTACACGAGATTGGGGTACAGATTGAGGATGCCATAAAGCAAGGTCTGATTGACCACGAGAGAGAGCAGCCCAAGAGGGCGTTTACCCACGGTTCAAATGCAGGTACTAGTAATGTTGTAGCTGCAAGGACATCTCACGTGGGCATGGTTACCACCACCACACCAAAGACAACCACCCCATTTACTGGTGCGTTCGGTACCAACTCACAAATAGCCAAATACCCACCCCAGGGCCAGAGGACTTTTACCCCACTGTATATTCTTTTGTCCAAAGCCCTGGGTATTTTAATCAGAAAAGGGCATCTGAAGCCCCTAGAACCACGCCCATTGCCAAATAATCTCCCACCAACCCATAACCCGGCCAAATATTATGCCTTTCACCAACAGCATGGTCACGACACCGACCAGTGCTTTAGACTTCGTCATGAGATTCAGGATCTCATCGACAACAAGGTGATTGCACCTCTAGAGAAGCCGAATGTCACCACCAACCCACTCCCACCACATAACCAAGCTCCACCACCCAAACACATTAACCTGATCCTAACCGCGGCCATTCTATATGACCCAAGCATATACATCACACCCTCCTACCTACCCAAGCCTGAGGTGTTCATCCCCAAAAGCACAGACCTATCCATGGTGGACGTCTCCCAAACCCAACCCGAGCCGGTGGTAGTGACTGTCGTGGACAGAACTGGCCTGACTTTGGAGGAAAGTGGGAATGTTGATTCAGGGCCTGAGGAATCTGGGAGCTTTACCGAGGGAGCATATAACCCGTATGGTTATATTACGTTAACAGATCAGGCTAAGCTGAGGGTAAATTTGCCAATCGGGGCGGAGATCAGTGTGGTCCAGGAGGATGGATCGAGTCAGGGGCTGGATGATCTAGCGAAGCTTGAGATATTGCCAATCTGTAGTTCTTTAACGAGCAGGATCAGGGTGATGTGAGCATCAATTGGTTTGACTTGAATGGATTAGTAGATACCACCGGGTGAGCCAGATGTTGTTGAGGAACCTCAGCCAGAACAGAGACCGTCAGAAACGGGAACACCTACAATGGCCGAAATGACCGACAATCTGGGAGAATTGCCGGAGAGCACCAGAGTGAAGAATTTTGCTCGGGATTGGGGCAGTCTGTGTGCAGCCGATATAGAGCAGGAGGCTGCATTAAAGAGGTTCGAGCAAGAGAAGGTTGATAATGACAGCAGGGCTAGAAAAGCCAAGGCACCCGAGGGGGCAGAGTGTGCTGTGAGCACAGAAGCAGTTATAATGGAGCCGGACAGCTGTCTGTTGGTTGCCGATGGTATGTGGTAGGAAGACGACGACGACTTGCATCTTGCACACACTGATGAAGATCGGGGGCAGAACCAACCGAATGATACTTGGTATATTGAGAAGGTTGACCATATGACCAGGAGTGGGCGGTACTTCAAGCCCCCACACTTGGACCAGCAGGAGGTGTCCGGGAAAAATAAAGAAGCGGGGAGGCAGAAAGAAAAACTGCTAGAGGAGGAGGCTGTACGGAAGAAGGTTAAGAAAATTGAAGCAGACATCTGCATCAAGGGATTGCTTATGGCCTCGAGGGTTCGCAGATAAGCCGTCCTTACAGCCATGGACAGGGCCAAGCTTTCAATTGATACAACTCGTGAGCAATTGGTAGGGCTGGTTTTCCCGGGAGGAGCTTCCCCAACCTTAACCTTCACAGACAAAGAGTTACCGCCTGAGGGCTCTAATCACAACAAACCACTCTATGTCTTTGTGGAGTGTAGAGAGAAATGGATACCGGTGGTCTTGGTCGACACGGGATCTGCAATCAATGTATGTCCATCAAGAACGGCGTATGCTATCAGGTTGAAGCCCGTGGATTTCGTGACTACATCCTAGGTGATACAGGCTTATGATAATACCAGCCGAGAGGTGATGGAGACTGTACAGATTAGGACTCAGGTTGGCCCAGGGCAGCATGACATTGAGTTTCATGTATTGGATGTTCCAACCACTTTCAATCTACTCCTCAGGCGGCTGTGGCTGCACCAAGTGAAAGCCATCTCTTCCACCTTACACCAGATGTTGAAGTACCCTCACGGGAAGGGAGTGGCAATTCTTTTTGGGAACTCGTCAATACATCTGCCGCCAGGGGTTTCTACACCAGTTCTGTAGATTGAGCATGGCGCGGAGTATGTGTTTTTGTCAGGATTCACCTTAGCTGAGGCTCGGGTTGTATAGGATATGCTAGCTGTTGACGAGGGACTATACGTTAGTGTGCAGCCTATCTACCTCATGAACAAGCTTCAACACATGCCCGGGATGGGATTAAGGCAAAGTGGCCGGAAGGGCGTCGCAGTATCGGCCGAGGTGCTGCACAACCCATCTACCTTTGGCTTAGGTTATCCGCCTACGAAAGAGGATTTGGCAAGGAAAGGAAGGGAGATGGTCGGAAGAGCTAAGGCAAAGCAAGCCGGGAAGCACTACGAGTTGGTGCACAGACCTAACCAGGGACCCTAAACGGATGCTTTGTTTCGGAAGGGGATGACTTCCCATTTTGCAACATTCCGGAGCCCTAGCTGAATTCAGAGAAGCGACACCTTCCCGACTTCGAGATCTTTTTTGACCTTCAGTTATCCGGGGATGAAGTTGCCAAAGAGCAGACAGACCCACTAGTTAAGGCTGAGCAGTGAAAGGAGGTAGATTTCGAGAGCACATAAATTGAGATGGGAGTAGCATTGGCTTGTCTCCTCTCAGATCCTCAGATCATATCGTAGTGCTTGGGGGATAACTTCTCAGTTTCCATGATCGGGGATGAAGTGGCTGTGGGCCCATCTTCTGGCATTCAGGATGCATCCATCGCACCCTCCCTCGTCTGGCAATACGAGGAGGGCTTTTATTGAGCAGTTCTGGATCAGGTAGTAAGCCAGAATCTGATTCCACAGAGTCTGTGTAGTCGAAATCAGATTCTAGCTCTTTTGAGTCTGAGTCCAGTATTCCTGGAGCTGATAACCCGGATGCCACTGTCCTGTCCAGGTCGTCTTTTTCGTTTTCCTTTGACTCTATTGTAACCGAAGGATCAGATCGACTGGATGTTATTAATGGGAATGGTACGACTGTGTCTTCTGAGTACTTTTCTATGCCTTTAGTTTATTGCATTAATCAAGACATTCAAAATTTTGATGAAAACGACGAGGAAGAAATTCCTCTGGTTTTGAAACGTTTGCTTGATCAAGAGCAGGAGAGGTTTGTAAAACCTTTGGTTGATGAAATCACCTTAATTAATGTTGGTGCTGAGAAGGACTTGCGGCTAGTCCAGATTGGGTCCACGTTGTCTTCGGAGGAACGCGAACGCTTTGTCACTTTATTAAAAGATTTCAAAGATGTTTTCGTGTGGTCCTACGAAGACATGCCTGGAATTGATCCTGAGATTGTACAGCACTAGATCCTTCTTGACCCAGAGGCCCGACCTGTTAAGTAGAAGCTCCGAAGGATCCGTCCGGTCTGGGCTCTGAAAATCAAAGAAGGGGTCACCAAGCAGATCGACGCAGGGTTCCTGTTAGTATCTGAGTATCCAACTTGGTTGGCTAATATAGTTTCGGTGCTGAAGAAGGATGGAAGAATTCGAGTATGTGTAGACTTCAGGGATTTGAACAAAGCCAGTCCGAAGGACGACTTTCCTCTGTTGCATATCGACGAATTCGTGGACTTCACTGCTGGGCATGCGCTGCTCTCGTTCATGGATTGGTTTTCAGGCTACAATCAGATTTTGATGGCACCTGAAGATAGGGAGAAAACTGCTTTCACTAGCCCGTGGGGGGCCTACTGTTATAGTGTGATGCCGTTCGGTTTGAAGAATGCAGGGGCTACGTATCAGCGGGCTACGACCACGATTCTACACGACATGATCCATAAAGAGGTTGAGGTGTACATGGACGACATGATTGTCAAGTCCAAGGAAAGAGAGGGCCACTACACTCCCTTGCAAAAATTTTTCCAATGGATCAGAGAGTATCGGTTGTAGCTGAATCCTCAGAAATGTACTTTTGGTGTTACAGCAGAGAAAATGTTGGGGTTCTTGATCACACAAAGAGGGATCGAGGCCATCTCAGAAATGCCACCACCAAGGACTGAAAATGAGGTGCGAGGCTTTCTGTGTAAAGTGCATTTGATAAGACGGTTTATTGCAAAATTAACCTTGACTTGTGAACCACTGTTTGGTCTCCTGAAGACAGGAAAAAAGTTCCAATGGGATGACCAATGCCAAGTTGCTTTCGAGCAGATCAAGCAATATTTACAGAACCCACCTGTGTTGTCGTCGCTAGAGCTTGGGAAACCGTTGATTTTGTACCTATCAATGACCGAAACGACGATGGGCTGCATGCTTGCACAGAAGTCTAAGGACAAAGTGGAGATGACTATCTACTACCTAAGCAAGAAAATGCTGGATTACGAGGCTTGTTACACTCCACTGAAAAAAGCATGTTTGGCCTTGGTATGGGCTACCAGGAAGCAGAGGCACTACCTGTTAGCTCACTCTGTAATACTGGTTTCGAGATTAGATCCCATCAAATATCTCTTTGAGAAGCCAACGCTTACGGGTAGGCTAGCTCGTTGGTTGCTTTCTTTTCCAAATTTGATTTGAAGTACATGACGCGCAAGTCAGTGAAAGGGAGAGAGGTAGCGGAGTCCCTAGCCGATCACCCGGTAGAGGGAGATGAAGCAGTTAAGTATCTGTTCCCAGACAAGGCCATTCTGCATGTTGAAGAAGAGACTTGGACTATGTACTTTGACGAAGCGTCAAACCAATACGTGTACGGGATAGGGGTGTTGCTGATAGCAGCCGACAATGTCCGCATACCCTTAGTATTCAATCTCCGATTCAAAGTATCGAACAATGAGGCAGAGTATAAGGCATGTATTGCTGGACTGGAAGTCGCCCTAGAACTAGGAGCAAAACAGTTGGATGTCATCAGGGACACAAACCTTGTTGTATCTTAAGCTAAAGGAGATTGGAAAGTTAAAGAAGAAAAGATGAGAATCTATTACCAGACCTTGGACGTTCTGATTCCTCGGTTTGAAAAACTGAACTTCGCTCATCTTTTAAGAGAGAACAACAGGTTCGCTGATTCATTAGCAACTTTATCTTCTATGATAGACATCCATTTTGGAGTCCAGATGCATCCGATCATCATTGAATAGAAATTCGTGCTGGCCTACAAGTTTATTGCTGCCATAGATGAAGCACAAGATCAGAACCCCTGGTATTATGACATCTAGAAACTTCTTAGAAAAGGAAGACTATCCACCAAGGGCAAATGCCAAAGACAAGAGGGAAATTCGAAGAATGGCTGCTCAGTTCATCATCTACAGGGGAAAACTTCACAAGTGGGGTCATCTTGGGATGCACAAGCTGTACATTGATGCTGAGGAATTTAAGCGCCTGATGAAGGTCATCCACGGAGGAGAGTTCGGAACACACATCAGTGGGGTGATGCTAGCCTGGCAGATTCTCAGGCAAGGTTATTACTGGTCAACCATGGAGGAGGATTGTATTAGCTTTGTCCGGCAATGCCACAAAAGCTAGATCCATGCAAATCGCATGAACATTTCGCCGTCGAAGCTGTACAACATGACATCGCCATGGTTGTTTTCAGTCTAGGGGATCGATGTGATTGGGGTAGTCACTTCGAAGGGGTTGAATGGGCATGAGTATATTCTGGTAGCGATAGACTACTTTACAAAGTGGGTTGAGGCCCAATCTTACGCTGGGCATGAGTATATTCTAGTAGCGATAGACTACTTTACAAATGGGCATGAGTATATTCTGGTAGCGATAGGCCCAATCGCATGTTGCTAAGTTCATCAGGAACAACATCATCTGTCGTTATGGGGTCCCAAATGAGATTATTTCGGATAATGGTTCCCATTTCAAGAAGGAGGTGATCGGCTTGTTGGAGAAATACAACATGGCTTTTCATAAGTCATCCAAATACCGTCGCAAACTAACGGAGCTATTGAGGCCGCCAACAAGAACATCAAGCATATTCTGCAGAAGATGGTGGCAACCTATAGGGACTGGCCAGATAAGCTGCCATTTGCTCTTTGGGGCTGCCGGACTTCAATTCGAACTTCTACTAGGGCAACTCTGTATTTCTTGGCCTATGGGATGGAGGTCGTTCTGCCTATCGAAGTTGAGGTTTCGTTATTGCGGGTTATGGCTAAGTGCCAGATAGCTGAGGCGGATTGGCTGCAGAGTAGGTTCAAAGAACTCATGCTGTTTGACGAGAGAAGGCTAAAAGCACTGTATCACGTCTAGGGTTATCAACAAAGGATTACCAGGGCTTTCAACAAGAAGACTAAGTCCAGGAATTTGAAGGAGGGGGATTTGGTGCTTAAAGACAACCAGGCTCCCATTCACGACCCTAGGGGCAAGTTTAGACCCAATTGGACTGGTCCCTACATCATCAAGTCAATTTGGTCAGGTGGAGCTGTCGTTCTTATGGACCTGGATGGCCTTGAGTTCTCCCAGCCAATCAACACGGACAAGTTGAAGAAATACTATCCCTGAGTGGCTCGCTAGGCCGAAAACCTGAAAGGGCAACCTAGGCAAAAGTTAGAGCACATAAAATTTGAAATAATAAAAATTGAGCTCGCAAGGTTGAAAACTCAAAAAGGACGGTCTTGGCAAAAGTTAGAGCGCAAAAGGAGAGTGTTAATACATGAGTGCACCTGAACTGAACTAAGTATGGCATGATTCCCACCCTTGGGATACGTAGGCAACTTCATTCTGAAGTCCAGCCATAAACACTTCCAAATCAACTTTGTCCATGAAATCATGTTGGTCATTTTTGTCTATTCTGCATCCAAGAGTTCAGTTGTGATCTTCTGTGCAGTGCTATTCAGACTAGAGGCAACTTTCTAGTTGTTTGGATTTGGGTTTGTACATCTCAGCGTTAGATCTCAGGTGTGTCCAGTTGTGATCCATATCGAAAATGGTTTTGAAAAGTTTTAATAAAAGTTGATTTTGCTCAAATTAATCTTTTTACCACTTAGACCATTTTTGGACCAAACGGAAAATTTTCAGTACCCACAACCTTTAATTTCATTGATTTCAGTATAGAGTTCTCCTACTCTTGAATACAAATTGAAGTTGTTTTTTATTACATTCATAAAGAAAACTTGAAAGTACCGATTACAGAAAATAAACTCGGGGCATAGTCAGGTGTTCCTGCATCGCCTCCCAGAGCTTGTGGAAGCTTCTGATGCCAAAGTACGCCCAACCTGCGCCTCTTCGTCGAGCCAAGCTATGCACTCATTAGAGAGGGTGTAACTGAAAGTGGGAGCAGGGGCCAAAAGCTCTCTCGTCCTCCATGCTATGGCATATCGAGCTAGCTGCGCGCCTTAGACGGGAATGCAGTAGGGTACTCTATCCCTTCTTCCGAGCAAGTCTGATCATGTCCAAATTGGCGCCGAAATTGGAATGGGAAGTAAAAGACGCAGTGTGTCAGGCCGACCAGCTGAATACCAGGATGGCGAGACATGCTGTAGCTCATCGTCGGCAGATTAAGCTAGGGGCAGCGCCAAACAATGTTGCCAGTGAATAGGCTGCACATCCATTCACACCACCATCCCTCGTCTGGGGCATCAACTAGGCGTTGTTAGAAGAAATAACCACGAACGGAATATGTTGGGCATGAGTCCACCACTCTCAACTTATCCATCAACCATATCTGAAGAGAGATGAAAAATGAGAGATTAAATAATAGAGAGGTGTACGAGAAGAGAAAAGTGAGAAAGGTTTTTTGAGAGAAAAACAGAGCCTAAGGGCCAAGTGATGTGAGGAGTACACATGTGAGTTGGGAGGGAAACATTAACTGCAGCAGTAGTGGACTCCCCGCGAATCTAGTTGTCTCTCGGCAATGGAATGCATCCAAACCCATTAGTGTCTCAGCTAGTGTCATGGCAATGGAGCTCTTGCCCTCCTTTAAGCCTTGGGCAACCTCAACCAAACGGATGCTAGACACTCCGAAGCTTGGGGCCAGCAAGAAATGAGACAACATGCACAAGCAGAGGGCGTATCGCCGAAAACTCTGCCAAAGATGATCGCCGTGGTCACTGGCATTAGAAAACTGATGAATCAAGCTCAGAATGTCCAGCTCTCCATCGTGAATCAAAGACCAAGCGTCATGCAAAGTAAGCCCGCATATCCGTCCTAAGGCTTGGATGTGGCCAAAACGGAATTGGGGCAAGATCTCTTCATCGCGTCGAGATTCCATCAAAGCTTGGAAGTCTTCGAAAGTGGGGCACATCTCTTATCCCTCAAAGCTAAAAACATAAGTTACTGGATTCTAACACCTTGCCGCAACATGGAGGAACGGAGAACGCAATGGGGTGCGGCTCAACGTGAATAGTGCATTTATTCCGAAGCCCCAGAAGTTCAAATTTCCGAGCCATCCAAGATTGCAATCCCATTTGTGAGGTTTTTGACAAGAAACGCTTCCATTTGGGGAAGAAATGGAGTTCAAATAAGGGAACCACGAAGCTGGAACCTTTATAGAAGATAGAGCTTTGAGTGGAAGACAAATGGTAGAAATTTGCAGATTCCCAGAAAAATTGGCCGGCCGGCCAGTTCCAGTAGCCGACTGACCAACTTAACTGGCCGGCTGGCCACTTAAGTGGTCCACAGAAGTAAAAAGTGGCCGGCAATGGCTATAAGTGGCTAGCAACCACTGTTTTTCCCCAGCAGATTTGTCTTAGTTTGTTTATGTGCTGGGAGTGCTGAAAATCCATGTTTTGTTCCACTCTGGACGTGTTTTGCTGTGTTTTGGCGACTTGTCCTTAAGTTTGTCACTTTTGTTTATCAAGTTGTTAACTTTGTTTATCGAGTTGCTGAACTTTGCTTATCGAGTTGTTGTCTGGCTTATCTGGTTGTTCTTTAAGTTGTTTTGTTTTGCTTGTCGTGTTGGTTCACTACCTGACTTTGCAATATACAAGTGTTCAATTTCCATCAATCTCATTTCTGTGCAAAGTGATGAGATGTGATGCTTAGAATGTAAAATGTAACACTTTTTGAACAAAAAGGCTGTTTTCATTCCATCATGGTTTCTCTTTACAAAAGGTACAAACTTTTAAAGAAAATAAAACTGCCTAAGGCTGTACAATGTGCCAATACTAAAGCAAAAAGAGGAATAAAGAAAAAACAAAAAGCATCTGAACTGGTGCTGCCGAACTCAAGACTGAGAGGCTCTCTTCACCCTCTTGCATCGTTTCTTTATCCTATTGCTTTTCCCTTTTTGTGGAAAATGTGTCTAGGCCTATTTTCTTGAGACTGTGACCTCTCTCTTTCTCTCTCTCCTCACTCACTTACGATGTGTTTGGAGTTTGTTTCGAGGTTTACCTTTGTTGATTGTTGGTCAGGGTTGGGGTACCATTTTGCTATGACTGCCGGTCACATGCAAGTTTGGCTTCAGCCACCCTCTCTCCTCTCACATTGTGGCATGTTTGGAGTTTGTTTTAGGGTTAACCATTGTTGACTATCGGTCAAGATTAGGGTTCCCTGTTGCTGTGATTGTTGGTCACTTGCAAGTTTGGCTTCAGCCACCTTATCTCCTCTCACATTGCAACATGTTTGGAGTTTATTTTGGGGTTCACCTTTGTTAACTACTGGTCAAGATTGAGGTTCCGTGTTGCTATGACTGTCAGTCACATACAAGTTTGGCTTCGACCACCCTCTCTCCTCTCGCATTGCGGTGTGTTTGGAGTTTGTTTCGGGGTTCACCTTTGTTAACTGTGGGTCAAGATTAGGGTTCCCTATTGTTGTGACTGCTAATCACATGCAAGTTTGGCTTCGGCCACCCCCCATCCTCTCACATTGTGGTATGTTTGGAGTTTTTCTTAGGGTTCACTATTGTTGACTACCGGTCAAGATTGGGGTTCCCTGTTGTTGTGACTATTGGTTACATGCAAGCTTGGTTTCAGCCACCCTCCCTCCTCTCGCATTGCAGCGTGTTTGGAGTTTGTTTCAGGGTTCACCTTTGTTGACTGGAGGTCAAGATTAGGGTTCCTTATTACTGTGACTGCTAGTCACATGCAAGTTTGGCTTCAGCCACCCTCTCTGCTCTTATATTATGACATGTTTGGAGTTTGTTTTGGGGTTCACCTTTGTAGATTGCCAGTCACATGTAAGTTTGGTTGCAGCCACCCTTTCTCCTCTCTCGTCATGGCGTGTTCAGAGTAAGTTATGGAATTTCCTGTCATTGTGACTGTCGGTCATGAGCGAGTTTAGCTTCGGCCACCTTCCCTCCTATTGCATGGAGCACGTTTGGACTTGCATTCTTCATTCATGTAGAAAACACGTTCATGCATCTTGTTTTTTTTGCTCTTGTTAAAAGCACATTTGAATAGCATTCTTTTTGCATCAGTTAGCATACTTCATGTCATTTGCATGAGGCTTGCCTTATCCCTCACCATCTTTGCAGCTTTATCCTTTTTTCATCTCATTGCATTTGTATCATTAAACTTTTCATAATTCGACAGTGTGGTATATGTAAGCCCAACTTTCAATTAACCGGCCATGCGTGGCTTGTAAGTCCAACTTTTTAAATGTATTTCGAGCATATCATTTGCATCTTGCCCTTGAACTATGCTGGTTTGATTCCTTGCAAAGTGATTCATTAGCAACCCTTGGGTTTAACCACTGGCATTTTTATTTTGTTTGTTTGCCCAAGTTTTACGGCCTTGTCGAAAAGGGTCATCTTCGGGCTTTGACATTCACTCACGTCATGAAATGATGCACCGAGTTCTGTCAAAGATGGACAACTGTAGACATCCTATTTTTGACTAGCCTTAAGACTTCGGTGCACTTTTCTGAACACCCAATGATGAAAATTGTGATATGCTAATCTTATGAGTTCCTTAGCAGGAAACCCGAGAATTAAGCTTTAAATCCCAACCACGTAACTGTTTTGGCCAAAAAGCTTTTCTACGAAGTTTCCACAAATATCTTAGATATTTACATCCAAAACTCTATAAATAGAGGTTGAAACCTCATTTCAGTCGGTTAGAAACTTTGCCCAAGGCTTACAGAGAGATTTTAGAGCTCCTTTCCCACATTTCATCTTTAACCTTCAGTTTCCAAACTTCAGTCATCAAAACTCCATTGAAGCTTCACTCTAAGCTTTTTGACGAGGATCTTAAACACTCTAAGTTGCATCTAAAGGACCTTAAGGTGCCAAGAAAGAGTTTGGGAACCAGGAAGTTCATTCTCTTTAAGAGGTGAAATTTTTGAACTTTTTACCACTTCATCTCTTGTTCTTCATTTCTAAGCTCTATTTTTCATTGTTTGCATGTTGTAATCATGTAACAAGTCGTCATGGATGTGGATGGAGGTAGAAAGTAGCCACCCATCCATTGATTTGATAGTTTTCATCACTTTTCTATAGCTTTGCTCTCTTTTCTTGCTTTCTAGAGATATACTCCATTAGTTGTATATTTTGGAACCTTGTGGATATAGACGGAGGTAGAAAGTAGCTACCCATGCACAAGTTTGATTATGTAGAGTTAATTTTTTATTTTTTATTTTTCATACCTTCCCATCACATATCTCATCATTCTACGATATTGGTCCATATATTTCAATCCATGCTCAATCAAAATCAGGAGAGGTGGTTTTTTCATTGGGCTAGGTGGATGATCTTTGAGATTTGATGTTGAGAAAGTTGTTCTTTTTCATAGTCATTGATTTTTCTTGGAAGTAAAGTAAGAGGTTTTGGGTCAAAGATGTCAAAAACTCTCTTCTCAATCATTTGTGGACATGGAAATGGGTGGAAACATTCTTGTTCCATGAATATGAGAGGAGTATTCAATAGCCTTTGATGAATCTCTTGCTTTGGAACCAAAACTTCCACTAAAAAATGGTGGACATTAACCTACTCTCTCTAATTAATAGCATGAATTTGGGTATTGACCTACCTTATTCAAAAAGAGATGATTGTAGGTTCCTATCTATTTCTTAGGCTTGAATTTCTGCTTGTTTAACTTATTTAATTTGATAAATTGTTGCAAAATATCTGTTGTACATAGCCATTTGTGTAATTGTTAAGGGTTGAGGCCTATCTACCTCCTCATTAAGTGTTCTCTGCTAGAGGGAGAAGTCGAAGGGATGAACACCCCTTAGAAGATGTACATTGTTTCTGTTTTGGACCTTCTGCACCAAATAGAGTTGTACTTAGAGGATATGTTCGGCTAGGCATCTTTTTAGTCGGTTGGATGAATATGTGTACGGTCATATGATTTTCACAGAGCAAAACAAGATAGTTTTTGGGAGTGTTCTCGTAGGCATTTTGGAGCTGTTGTGTAAAGTTCATTGTTTATTTTAGTAACGATTTGTTAGATTCGTCATTAATTTGGTCGAATCAATTCGTTGCTGTAATAACATCCAACCCGACATCTTTTCTTTTCTTATTCATTCATTTGTTGTAATAATCTCTCCCTCTCGTCATTCTCTCTTTTTTATTTAAATTATTTTAATAACTTCCAATCCCACGTCTTTCTATCCCTTTTATTTACATGTTTTCTGTATGTAGCATCATGTTTTATTTAACATATTCAAGATTTGCATTCATTTCTCACACATCTGGGTTCCGTCCATTTACATTTGTGGGATTTATTATTTGTAACATGATTTTGTGCACTACCTTATTCCTTGAGAAAATACACATGGCATGTGTAAGTAGCCGAACCTCTAGGTGCATTTTGTGTATGTATCGTATTAGCTATTTGTATGTAGGATCATGCATATATTTCTAACACATTTCTTTTTAGCTTACCATGGAGTACTAGGTGAGTTTTTTTTTTTTTTTTTTTTTTTTTTTTTTTTTTTTTATAGCATACTGTATGTCCATGTTATCTATCATATCCATTGCTATACCATGAGGCTAGATGCTTAGGTAAAATATTTGTGTGAATGTCAGTGGATAAAGGTTGTATTGCTTGTGTTGGAATGCAGTTGACTCCTATATTTCTAAGCTTTTTTTTTATTGGGAGTTGCACAAAAAGATTTTCCAAAATGCATGGAATCACGACATAACAAAATCCAGTGACACAATCTATATTTATTTGCCTCAAATAGTAATGTTACCATTATTAAAACTGAAACATGGATGTATGGAGACTATAAAAATCACGTTATGACTTAGTAGAGGCCGATCTTTTGATCAGGTGAGTAAGGGTGCTCAATTTATGACCTTCCCCCTTTATACCGAAGTTCCCGAGCTGAGACACTTCAGCTCTGATTGATAGTGGCCTTTGGCACAAGTCATAGATTTCCTAGTTTTCCCAAAAGATTAGGTGATGACTCTGAGATCTAATGACGTAGTCCATTTTTGGGGGAAGATTTTGCAATAAAGGGGATTTTATGTACAAAATGTCAAATGTGGACTATTATTTATGTTTCACATTGCACTTGTGAAACTAGATTAAGAGATTGGGAGTTAGTAACCCCGAAAGGCATCCCATACACATTGGTTGCCGACTCCATAGAAGAGGAAAGCGGTGAAAAAGAAAAGGAAGAACCTATTACTAGCACCAAGTCCCCCACTCTTAACGATGAAGTCCTGGATCATACAGAGGATAATAAAGAGGTTGCTAAGAGCACTTCCTCTGCCACTAAAGAGGACGACAAGACGGTGCCTGATAGAAGCGTTGAAAAGGCACTGAAGGAGATTGATGCGGAGATCATAACTGACTCTAAGTTTGACAAGATTACCTTGCTGACCACTAAGGCCGACCCAGCGCCAACCATCGAAGTTGGTTAGTCTGAAACTTCTGCTACTGCTAATCTTGAAGCCAGCACTTAAGATATTTTCTTTTTGTCTTTACTTTTAGTCAATATTATCTTTGTTTGAACAAGGCCGATGTGCCTTCATATGTAATCTCAAATCTTTAGTGTAAATGCAATCTCTATTTTTTGCTAAATGTTGGTCATTTTCTTTACTTCTGCTAATGAATGCCTTCCTTTACTTCAATGTCTTCAACACTTCTCAAAAAAATTTCTAAGTGTAACATCTTGGATTCAAATCTCATGTCGAACAACGCAACTACCTCGGATTACATGATCTCAGGTATAACTGTTATCTCAAATAACATCAACAAAATTTGTTTGAAAATTTCACCAAGTACCACTTTTAAATCACTGACTCAGTCTCCATTAACTCGTCCCTGCTCTCCACCCGCTAATGTGAATGTAAGTACAGCTTACCTTCACATTAATGAGCCAACATCTCATTCTTGCCTAAGTCCTATAGACCTAGACATCTATGATTGATGTCATGGTGTTTACCTCATCAAAACAAAACAATGAAGGCTTAACCTTAGTGTACCTATTTTACAGTACTAACTACCTCGGCTTTTTGTTACAAATTAACCAGGTCGGCAAATAGACATTACTGCCCCATGGCAGAGTCATAGTTAATTTTGTCTTGTTTCTCGTTGAAACATCCCTTTAAATTAGTTCTACTCTACCCTCTTAGTAAGTCTAAGTTAAACGTCCAGCTTCTCGCTGTAGCATCACATTGGCCTAAATCGATCCTAACTTTCTACCAAAATTACAAAATAAAATCATAGAAGAATCAACAACAATTGAAGTGAACAAATCAAAATAAGATTTTATTAATCAAAACTTCAACTAACAACTTCTAAGTTACATAAAAAGAAAACTAACGAAAGAAAAATTTCAAATTGCTAGTGTTCCATGGTCTTGGCAATTGCTTGCCATCACAATGTTTCGGCCGATATGCTCCTAGACCGACAATTGAGATGATCTTGTATTGTCCTTACCAGTTTGGGCCAAGTTTTTCCTCCCTATGATCTTTCTTATTGCCAACAACTTTCTCAGGATGAGGTCACCCACTTTGAATTCTATTGGAATGACTTTTTTGTTGTATGCTCTATCAAGTCCTTGCTAGTATGCCTCCAGTTGAAGTGTTGCTCTGTCCTTTGTTTCTTCAATCAGATCAAGATCTCGGGCTAAAAATACTTCATTTTGCTCATTCTTTATTGCTTGTGTTCTTATTCCTGGAATGCCAATCTCCAAAGGTATTATTACCTTTGTGCTCTAAGCCATGGCAAAAGGAGTCTCTCCTATTGATTTACTTAACGTAGAGCGGTATTGCCATGGTACGTTGGGCAACTATTCTGTCCACTTATCTTTATTTGTTTCCTATCTCTTTTTGATTCTGTCCAGAATAGTCTTGTTCAAAGCCTTGGCTTGGCCATTTCTATGAGGAAAGCTAGGAGTTGAATAGTAATTATTGATCTTATACTTAGCACATAAAGTTTTGATCAGCTTGATGTCAAACTCTGTGCCATTATCTACTTCTATGGCTATCGATATCCCAAACCCAGTGATGATATTCTTCTAGATAATGGTCTTGATGTCCACATCTCGGCTCTTGGCTAAAGGTTGCATTACGTAAAGTAGTTAGTGGCAACTAAGTGAAACTTCCACTAGCCAGTCACTTGAGGCAATTGCCCAATGAGATCCATGACCTATTGGGCAAAAGGCTAAGGACAAGATACTAGGTTCAAGTCTTTAGCAAGTTGGTGTATCAAATACGCAAACCTTTGACACTTCTCACACTTTCGAATATATGCCTCGATATCTTTTTGCATATAAGGCCACCAGTACCCTTAAGATCGCTCTATGGGCTAAGGACTTGCCTCCAGCTGTAGTTTGCTTTTTGTGCTCCTCGGAGGGGTTAAGTCTCCTGGGATACGATAGCCTTACAGTTCGGACTCCCATGGTTCTGAATTTGCTTTCACGGGTGCAATGTGAAACAGATAAAACATGAACGAGTCCAAATCCGGTACTTTTTAGAAAAATCTATTTAATCGTTAAAGATGCCAGAAATGGACTGCATTACCAGATTTCAGAGTCGCCACCTAAATATTTTTAGAAAATTTAGGAAACCTATGACTCATGCCAAAGGCCACTTGTTTGTCATAACCAAAGTATCTCAGCTTGAGAACTTAGGTATGAGAGGAGAAGGTCATGAATTGAGCACCTCACTCCCTCGATCAAAGATCGGCCTCTACTAATCATGATGGGTTTTCATGTACATTATATGCTCTTGTTTCGATTATTAATACTAACTTACTATGTGAGGCATACTAGAATAGACAATTTTGCTCATTTTGGAATGGTTTGAGTTTATGTTTGTTTGAAAATTGTTTTGATTTTTAAAAAGTGAACTCATATGTACTTTGATCAAATCATCCCAAATTAAGCAACACAAGCTTCATCTATCGGCATTCAAGAGTTATATCAATTAAGCACTTAGCCTCATGGTAAACACGGTTGATATGACAACACTAATATATATGCAATATGCCAAAGCAAAAATGGTCACCTAGTACTCAACCGAGGCAAGCCAAAAGAAATAAAACCATTAGAAAAATGCATGCTCTACTATGCAAGGTGACTAATGCAACACATACAAAATGCAACTACGAGGTTCGGTTTATTAGCATGGCACGTGAGTCAATTTGAGGCATGTGATAAAGCACATATTCGAGTAGGGAATTTGAAATTGACATTGATTAGTATGACGAGTCGAACCCTTATGGATGCAAAATAGATGGATGTGAGTCATGGAAAATGCTAAGGAAAATATATGCTATACAACCACGGTAAGCGGATAAATAAAAAGGAGAAAGAAATGGAGGTTGGAAGACATACACAAATTACTATAGGTCTGCCCTCGCGCAAGAGGGTCCGAATGTCCAAGTTTTCGAATTAACTACTTATTACAAATTCAAATGAATAACTGCTTAATCTATTAAAATAAACCAATGATCATGTGCGTGCCAATCACAATGTTCCTCGGAAACTGCTCTGTTTGCCTTGCTGGGAAACTGCCCTGCATTCACCCTTAGCCACTACTCTGTATTTCTTAAAAATACCCTGTGTACCATCCATTAGAGGCCGGTCGGCCCACAATGAGGCCTAGCCGTGTCCAAACAAATCCGACCTTGCCCTAATTTTTGGCAAAAAACTGTTTTGTGTACTAAGGTGAAAACAGTGCAGACAGAGTGCTTCTAAGCAATGTTCGTCCTTTCTGCTGTTCTCTATCATGGAGGAGTGGGTTCGGTTCCCAAACCATTAATGGTCGCAAGTTGATTGCGTGATGATTTCAAAAGTTTAATGAATGCAATGAAAGACAAACAACACCTCCTTCCTATCATGAAATTCAAGAAAGGAGGTAGACACGCTTCAAGAATCATCAAACATCACGAATTAGTATGCGATGACTCTAGAAGCGATGGATTTGGTATGACGCCCGACCGAATCTAACCAATTTTATTAGTGCCCTTTATGCCGGTTACAATCCAATTTTAAACCAATTTTATTAGCCTTTTTCAACTTACCTTTCCATTTCTTATCTTTTATTCCATTTTTTTCCAAAAGTGATGTTTACGTCCACTAAGTCCAAAAGCAATGAAGATGAACAAGCATCGACTTAATCTGAGATATGAGCCTTTCAAGCCCTTTTCTTTAAGGGAAATTGCAAAAGAGGAGTCAAACTCATTTATGAGCGATAAGGGATTCAGAGTCAAACCCGAGAGAGGGCGATAATGACTATAAATCCAAACCCGATAATAAGCTATAATGAAACATTCCTTTGTGATTTCCAAGGGTCTAACTAAAAAGTTAGTCCCTTAGAAGTAAATGCACTGGTGATAAAGAGGAATGACAAACAAGAGGTTGTGTTCAGCATAAGAGAGATGCAATGCCTTGGTAATGAGCCTCCGTAGACATTAAACCATTAAGCATAGAAGGTCTCTTTCTTATGCTTGAACAACAACCTTTTGTTAAACACAACTCTTTAATCAAGCAAAGAATGGAGGGAAGTTGCAGAGATGATTATGCAAAGTTGATTATTACAAAAGTGTGACTACTTAATTGAAAACTAAGTAAACATGACTATGAACTCAAATAGATTGGTATCTAAGGCCTAAACAACCAAATCCATAAGGACTTACAACACTACAAACATGATATTCAAAACATAAATTAAAACAAATTATTAAACAGCCCATAAATACCAAGAAAAAGAGTGTCAAAAGCAAAAGAAAGTAAGTAAAAAGAGTAGAGAAAAAAATATGAAACAAAGCCTAAAGAGGGGTTGCTAACCCCTCCACTTTTTCAATTTTAAATAATATATTTCAACCCCAAAACAGTCCAAAAACAGTGTATAAAGCAAGGAAAAGAGAGGAAAAGAGTGAGAGAGAAGTAAGGAAGAAGATGAAAAGTTATACCTCTTGAAAAAAGAGATAGCTTCTTAGTTAACAAACTTGATTCAAAACACCCTCAAGTTTCTGAAATATGGTTTGAAACTCTAGCAAAAAGCTTCAAGGGCAAGCTCTAATGGTGTATGTGTTGTGTATGTATAGCTAAAGAAGGTTTGAAGATGAAGAAAGGTATTGAAGATGAATGGGGGTCTCTCTAGCTCTTCAAAGCTCGTAGAAAATTTGCTAACCTTTAATTTTGAAGGCAGGGGTCTACTTATAGAATTTGAGACATTTTGGTCAAAAATATCTTCAAAAAACAACAGCTGGCAAATTCTTGCCAACTGTCCTGTTTATCACTATTGAGACCCGGCCGGGCCACAAAACACACGGCTGGGCCCAAAAATGAAAGGTCAGCTCTAAAAAGGTACTATAGACTATTTTTCATTGAAACTCGGCTGGGTCTAAACAAGCTACAGCTCGATCTAAACAAACCCGGCCAGGTCCAAAAAAACTACTTTCAAGCCCGAATTCAAACGGCCATATCTCCCTTATCCGGATTTGGTTTTAGGTGATTCTTGACTTAAATTGAAGCCCCAGAAGTATATTTTCCAATGGTGGTGGCCTCACATCTAAATTATAAGTGTAAAAAGAGCTATTCCTAATTTAGTGAAACCTGTTCTTTTTTTTTCTTAACGGCTTGATGCTCAACCTTTTCCTAAACTAGTTTTCTTGCAACCCCTCCTACTTCCTTTAACTCCAAACTTATAAATAAGATGTTTTTAAATATTTTTCAAAGAGTTCGCCTCTCTCACTTATTTTCACGTTGTCCTTACTCATTTTACTAAAAAGTACAATATTTTGATCGAAATACGAGCCTCAAAACATTGTAGAAACATTTGAAAAAAGAAATCGAAAAGAGGGTTTCAAGGTCTAAAATAGTTTAGCCAAAATGGGGTGTAAGGTTTAGGATTAGGGCTTGAATCCAAATTTCTTTACTGAGAATTCAAAAGATTGTACAATGTAACTTTCATCATTTGGTGTTCGGAATAAAGCACCCAAGTCTTAGGGGCGGTCAAAAATGGGTGTCTACACCAACATGGCTTCCACATATTCCATTGTTTATCTCGTACAAGAAGTCTTCAACTTAATAAGCATGTTGGTGTAGACACACACGCAATAATGGTCCAGTGAAAAACCTTCTATAGAGGTGACCTTCAGCCGACAAGCAGAATCTTGCCGACTTAAGTCATACCTTGTGTGCCTCTTTCTTATCCTCTGGTAACTTTCTATCTCTAATGAATTTCACAATTGGGTTCATTCAGCTTGAACGAAGTTCAACACACATTGCTTCGTATTCTATAATCATGGGCTCAATACTTAGACCCAACAAGTAGTCTACCAGATTCTAGGAGAGTCTGTCTTCATGGCCGAAGCCAGGTTAGCTAATGCATCTACATGACTATTATCTTCTTAGCAAACCTGCTAGAGGCAACAACTTTTGATCTATCCTAACAATCGCATGACCTATTTTTACGTAGGCTGACAATCTCTCATCTTGGGCAGTAAACTTTCCATTGCTTGACTGACGATGTGTTAGGAGTCATAGTAGACCACCACGTCATCGGCTTCGACTATTACTGCTAACTTCAATCTTGCGATCAATGCCTCGTATTCTACCTTGTTGTTTGAGGCCTTAAATCCTAACTTGATTGATTGCTCAACCATTTGTCCGTCTAGTAAGGTCACACACAACTCTCGCCCCCGCTTCTTGTCAGTTAGAACATCGATCAACAATGAGCCAAAAGGATTTGCCAAGATAAATGTTGCAAGGCTTCGACTTCTCAAACTCTTTCTTTTGGGTTCCTACATCTTCAGCAAGCTTGGGGGGTTGAATTATGATTTGCGTGTCTTTCGGTCCTACAATTCTCACAAGTCCGAAGTTTCCAAGTTTACGCCTTAAAATAGAATTCAGTGTAAACTTAGCAACAAAGTCAGCCAAGTCCTGACCTTTGATTGCTATCATTGGTTTGTATTCTATGTCATACTTACCTAGAATGATAGCCCATTGTGCAATCCTTCCTAACAAGTCTCTATGCTACAGCAGAGACTTCAATGGGTGCTCAATGAGCACTATGATTGCATGAGCCTGGAAGTATTGATTCAACTTCTTTGCTGTATCATCAATGCAAGTGTTAACTTTTCCAATGGAAAATATCTTGCCTCTGCACTTGCCAAGGTCTTACTCACTGTAGATACCCAATTTTGACCGACCTTAAGACTTGGGTGCATTATTTTGCACACCCATTGATGAAAGTCACAATGTGCAATCTTTTGAATTTCTCAACATGAAATCCAAAATTCAAGCTTTAATCCCAACTATCCCAACCTGATGCCCGTATTGGCCAAACCATTTTTGACCCACTTAAAACCCTTTTTCAAAACTATTTGGTTACGTACTTCCAAACATTTCTACAATGTTCCAAAACTCCTGTTTTCAAACTCCAAATGTTGTCTTTTCAATAGACTGAGCAAAGGACAGAGTGGAAGTGAATGAAAGGGGTGGGATTTTGTCGCGCCCCATATTTTATAACTCAGATATATTAGCATTAGTCCTTACAAAAGTCCATTTACCATAATAGTTAAAGAAACAACACAAGCTAGAAACATTTAATGAGGTTCTCTCTTGCATAATTACAATGATATACATAAATGTTCACAACAATTATTCACATTACATACCTCAAGGGCTTACATAGAAGATTAGACTCTAGTTATTTACAATAAAAGAATAACATCTTCCTCAACAATTCACACTGTAAGAAGTCTTAATGATTTAGAACTTCATGATCTTCAAATTGTTGCACCCAACTCCGTCCCTTAAAAAGGGTTAAACAACATGGGATGAACATGAGGTCCAGTAGGGATTTACAACGATTCCTGACAATAAGATCACAAGATATATGCAATTATGGATGTTATTAGGTGATACATACATAAATAATGTGTCTTTTTATATGTAAAATAAATTACATAAATAGATAATCTTTTCACCAAATCCCACTTCCCATTTCTTAGAGATCTCCTTTGCTATCTTTTTATATTACAAAAATTCAGTCAAATGATATTTCTTAAAATGTTTTTCGCCCACTAATCATTTACTTCTTTTAGTTCATATCTCATACTCATTAATTACGCCACATCTTGTCACCTTACGAATACCTGACAACATCTAACATGTACACCTAACAACTGCTATACACATGGAAGTTACATAATTCAATTTCTACTATAACCCTTTACCCCAACATACTCTGCATAATGCTAAGCTCATACATAACTCAACACATTCCAAATTATACACTTCAAATTTACATCTAACAATTTTCACAATTACATAACGGAATTATTACAAGATTCTCAATAAGTATCCACATGCCAACAACCGGCTTCGCTAAGCCATACCAACACAATTTACCGGGCGCTACTCCCGAAGGAAAGTTGGAACCTCTGTCAAGCGCCATGGTTTATCGGTGGCTAACCGGAAGGAAAGTGGAACCTCCACATAGCCGAACAGTTCACACGCTTTACTGGGTGCTACTCCGGAAGGAATGTGAAGCCTCTATCAGGTGCCATGTTTTTGGGTCACGAGCCGGAAGGAAATGGACCCCCTTTCCAAACTGTATCCCACAATTCATATTTTCACTTCAAAACAAAATTATGCTAACCACACATAACAATTAAAGTAAAAATTTATCTTTATGCATGAACAAATTTTCTTCTCCGCTATTCCCCATACTCCAAAATTAACTCCACTTATTTAAATAACATAAGCCTTTTAATTTCATGCACTTCACATACTGCATGACAACAATTGTCATCACCCATTATCATAACATGAGCCCATTCATCAATGATTATTCTCACAACAACTAATAATCAATATTTATACCCAATTCATGCAAACATCAACTCAATTTCAAGAATTTAGAGCCAATTGAAGAAAACTCCATGTTTAAATAAAAATTTAAAACTAGGGTTTGAACAAGAATTAGGGTTTGTCATTTTAGAATGTATAATCATATTTCAATAGCTCAAAACTTCCTTAATCAACCTTGTATAGTAGGTTATCTCTTTTGTGTTAGAAACCCTCACATTTCTCTACATTCATTTCAAGAAAATCTCTTTCAATGTAAGGTTTTATGCAATGAAAACATACCACACATCTATCTATACGTAACTATTGAAGAGAAGTAAAGAAATCCATACCTTTAGCAAAGAGAGAAAGAGACCCCAAAATCCAACGTTGGTGAAAACGTGATCTGCCTAGATTAATAGGACCTCCTCTTCGTGCTCTTCATTTTTGTGTGAGGAACTAAGGCGAGATTCTTACTCTAAGGAGTTAAAATCTAAGGTTTAAAGAGCTTGGAGCTCAACAGTGGCTGAATAGAGAAAGGGGAGAGAGAGAGAGAGAGAGAGAATTTGCAAAGAACGAGGAAAACTGACCCAAAAATGACTTTTTAAAGTGTTGATCCCGAACAGACCGCTCGAGCAAATATTTCACTACTGGAGTGGTGAATGCAATCTCTCAAGAAGTTTTGGAAGTCTACAGTGAAAAGACAAGGAGTTGCACATCTCCACTTGAGCGACCACTTGGCCCCTCAAGCGGTTACCCTAGAGATAGCTAGTCACATAGCACAGTTTTTAAGTCACTCCCAACCCATCAACCTTATTTTTATATGTAACAATTTAAGTAAATGCTTTCAAAGTAAAATACAAAAATATCAAAATCCAATTAAATCAAAAAGTTACTCTCCTATTTTAGTACAAAAATAATTTTTCGACTGAAATTTCTATGTTTGACATTGAAGTAAAGTGATTAATCCCTCGTAGAAAAATCCCATAAAATCAAATAAGACTATTTAATGTATAAAGAACAATTACCGACAGATATGATTTTCAAAATCGTAAGTTTTGAAAAATCTAATTTTTACACTTAGAAAATTTTCATACTAAGTCTAATTTTTTTATTAAAAAAAACATGGATCTTGACCTGAACTATTACAATCTCTCCCTCTTACAATTTTTGTCACCGAAATTAAAGATATACCCAGCTCGGAAAGAGAAAACAACAAAAGAACTGCACCTATATTTAGGGCCTAAATCCATTCCTGAACCACCCACTTGGATTCCCAAACCAACACCATGGTACCCTCTTGATGCCGAGTGAATAGATCACAAATTAAGGACAATGAGTCATTCTCGACTCACCGACTATGAGAAATGAGCAATTGGTTAAACCAAAAGGAAATCTCCCACAATACACAACTTTAGGAACTCAATTCTAATAAAGGTTACGACTACCCCCACGAACCAAATAGCTGACCAAGATTCACGGAACTAAAACCCATCAGAAGAATGTCCACTCCCATAAGACACGTCACCCCCACTTCAACAGCTCCATAACTAATAATCATTGGACAATTAACAACCCTAGGTTCGAGAACAATAACGCACTACAACTTAGAAGCTCTCCCAAAAAAAAAAAAAAAATAGAGTTCATGAAGAAAAACCTGGGTCAACAACTTTAACAATGTTAACCCACTCAAAACAAAGCACAAAACATTCCAGATAATTGACACTTCAAAACTCAAAGCTAAACTTATAGTCATGACAAAATTCTTATTCAATTCTTCCAATAAAATGGAACTTGCCCTGGAAACTTGACCCACAAACAATACCACAACACAACATGTTTAAACAATATTAGCCCATCAAAACAATATGTTCAGCCACCCATTATCAATCCGTGGTCAATTCATTACTCAAGCCAATTCTACAAGATTAAAGAATCTAATTACGCCTCATAATAAGGTTGCACCTTTGTTTTGAAAACACTTCCTTGAGTACTACATATTGTAGTTAAAATAAGTAAGTTAATAAATATAAATAAATAAATAAAATGTTTCTACCCACACCGTATTTCATAATAAAAAAAATAAAAAAATAAAAAATTGGTTCCATATCCAGTTTAAAGTTTACTAGTTTATTAAACATTTTCTAAGAATCGAAAGTGAAATTACCACAACATTGTTCTCAATTCCAATGCCAATGCCAACTGAAGCCATAATATCGAAAAACTTCATTTCCATATCCCTTTCCGACATCACTACCAGTGACTCCCAATCGTCATCCAAAACCACCAATCACAACCCATGTGATTTCAACAATTAATCTTAATATCAATCAAAACAACAGTTCATAAAAGCAATAATCACATTGAAAGACAACAATGCACAAGAACACTTATAAATCTTTGTAATTTGTTCTCTTTACATTCATTATCACCAATTAACAATCACACATCATCGCGTCACACTTCACATTTGCAAAATGTCATCTCTTATCCGAATCAAAAGATTTTCACACATACCCACACTAAATACTGCATCCATGCAATCAAGTTTTGACACTTAAGTGTATTCCCAAACATTTCTTAACTATACAATTTCTTACTCAAAACGAAAACAGCTTACGAGCTGACTACTTATCCACCTATTTCCTAGACAAGAACTAACACCATTAACCGTCAACACTTAGCACTCAAACACCAATGAGTTCCCAACACGGATTACCCCTACATGGGGTTCAATACCCACATACTGACACATTACTTGAGTCTACGTCGGACTCCCAAAAACTATTTACAAAATGACTACCCTCTTCCCTTATTTCTCTCTTGAGATTGTACCACCCAACCTTCTCTCCCAATGATCTCCTAATAGCCTTTATACCTATATGACAATTAGACACTTGACACTGCTCCTGATGACTGTTAGGGTCACCAACAAAACCTCTACCTACACCAACTCAAACAAATTCCATGACTAACTCTATCATCAATCGCAATATCTAACGAAGAAATTCTCGCTACCTCTATAAGACTCTTACACCTCCATT
This sequence comes from Camellia sinensis, assembly GCF_055761805.1. Taxonomy (NCBI): domain Eukaryota; kingdom Viridiplantae; phylum Streptophyta; class Magnoliopsida; order Ericales; family Theaceae; genus Camellia; species Camellia sinensis. The sequence goes on along the minus strand of NC_138969.1, from coordinate 112,901,121 downwards.
AAGGTGACTCAGTTCCCAAAGCCCCTTGGACTTACTTTGCAACAATACACAATTATTATTCTTAGTAACAATGCTCAATCAAAGGAGATTGACAAGTCGTTGCATACATCAACTTATGAAACACTAACACATTAGCAACGATACTAGTATTTACCAGTCCCAGCAATAACTTCTCAATTTAAGTAAATTCACAAACATCATAGGTCAAGTTTACTACATTTAAGCCAACAAAATACATGAATACAACATTAGCAGGCATGAGGCCCAACATTTAATTACATAGCATTACAATGCCAAGACAACCCAAAATGCCCCACAAATCTTTAACAACATTTCAACCCCAAATCTACACTACTGAGACTAGCTCTGACCACGCTGAGGGCAATAACATCTAACATGACCTTACTAATTACACTTGGAGCAAAATGGTGGTTTTATATTCTGTGACCGATTCGAGGAAACCAGAGTCTGATTAGACCTCCCAAAGGACGAATCTAAAAAAACAAGAGAAGACAGAATGAAATTGTCCTTGTGATTGGGATTCTACTTTCCTTTGCCTCTATTGCTGGCTTTTCGCGCTCCTCGAAGGGGTTTAGCAGAATGAAATTGTGCTTGTGATTAAGATTCTACATTATATGCTCTTGTTCTGATTTTATTAATATGCTAACTTACTATGTGAAGCAAACAACTATAGACCATGTCACCTACTTTGGAATGCTTTGATTTCATGTTTGTTTGAAAAAAGTTTTGAATATGTGCTACTTGAATGAAAAGTGAGCACATATGTACATTTATCAAAGTCGTTCCATCTTAAGCAAAATAGCCTTAATCTACAGGCATTCATAGAGATATTTCAAATAAGTGAGTAACCTCATGGTAGTATGCTTGACATGGCAACACAAACCCACGTGTAACATACTAAAGCGAAAATGCTCTCCTAGTACTCCAAGGCAAGCCAAAGAAAAGAATATGATTAGAAAAATGCATGATTCAAATATGTAAAATGGCTAATGCAATGTATACACATATGCAACTACTTGATTCGGCTATGAACATGTCATATGAATCCACTCAAAGCATGCGGTAACGCACGTATTCAAGTAAGAATTAATCAATGATATCAAGTATGATGAGCCGAACCCTAATGCATGCAAAAATGGATACAAATCATGGTAGTGATAAAGAAAATATGATGCTATACAATTACGGTAAGCATGTAAATAAAAGGGAGAAAGAAATGGGGGTTGGAAGACATACAAATATTACAAGTTTGCCCTCACACAAGAGGGTCCGAATGTCCTAATTAACTAACTATTACAAACACAATTGAATGAACTAATCAATTATTACAAATTCGAATGGAAACGACTAACTTTTTGCAAATATGGATATCTATGCTACTAATCTAGAGGGATTAAACGAAAGGCGGGGAGCTACGTGTGCACAGGCAAGAACATCCTCTGGAAACCCACCCTGCTCACTGCCAAAAGCAGCACTGTTCATAGTTTGAAAATGACTTTGTTTTAGGCCTCAAGATCTGCTATGTTTATTTGGAAAACTACCACGGCCTTACAAAAAGGGGTGGCTGGCTAGCCTTGATAAGTGGTCGGCTGTACAACGTGATGGCTGGCCGACAACTATTGCTGAGGAAACATATACTACAATAGAATTGAAACAGAGCAAAACATGTGGTTTTAGGAGGATGTTCATCCTTCCTTCTCTCTCCTGTCATGAAAAATTCTCATGGAGAGAGTAGGTTTGCACCACAAATCATCAAACATCCCAAGGGTATTTAAATGAACATTGGTGAAGCAACGGGATGGCAATTAATGGATTCAAAGTGAACTAAAACTAATTATGAAAGATACAATCAAAGATATGGCCAAAACCCACTAAATCTCATGGAAAATAAGAGTAAGTGAATACTCAAGCTTAGAGAGAATAGGTTTAGAAGGAGCCATTCTTAGAAACAAAGTTCAAACACAAAAGGTTCCATTATTAAGAAAACCAAAGAAACTCTTCTTCCTACTTATGGAAGATGGATTGAAACCTCGATTTCCATACTTCAAAAGAGCTAGAAGAGAGTCTCTAATGATATTGAAGAGAAAGTTCTCATGTAGCTTTGAAGGAAAAGGAAAACTAAACTAAGTAAAAGCAAGAACTGAAAGCTATGGAAAGATGATTGCAAGCTCATCTTCCTACCCATGGAACATGGATGAGACATCCATTTCCATGGATCAAAGGAGGAACTAGAAGAGTGCTTTTCAATATCTTCCAAGAAGAGAGATATGAGACGAATCAAACTATCTATATAAGCTTTAAACACATATATATATATATATATAGTTCATATTTAATCAAAATCTACCTAAAGCAGTGCTAAAAATGAAAGAAAAGAAGCAAAAACAAGAAGAACAACAAGAGAGCAACACTAGAGAACAAGCCTATGGAAGGGTGGCTAACCCTTCCACCTTCAACAAGGTTTAAATCACATGTTTAAGCCTAAAAACACTCTGAAAATTAGTATTGAAATGAATAACAAGAAGCTTAAAAGAAAATAAAATGGAAAGAGTTGAAGAATCGACCTCTGGAGAAAAGAAAGAGTTTCTTGGTTCACAGACCACAAGCTAAACACTCTCAAGTATTTGAAATATTGTTCAAAATCTCAGCAAAAAGCTTCAAAGTCAAGCTTCAATGGTGTATATCTAGTGTATCTATATCAAGAGGCTAGGAAAGATTGGGATATCTTTGAAAAAGGCTTGCTCACTAAGTTTCTCAACCCCAAACATTGAGGACAGGTGTTATATTTATAGAATTTTAGTGTTTCATGTCAGAAATATCTGAAAATGGACAACTAGCTTGGTGCTCATGTATGGGAGTAGTTACAACTACAAAATATCTGTTCTCGGCAAACATGGCCAATCGGCCAACCTAATGTGGCTTGCTGGTTATTTTTGGTTTTGCTACTTTTTGAGTGGTCATGCTAAAAAAATAAGAATTGGTCCAAATGGGGTGCAAGGTTTGGGTTTGAAGGTCAAAACCGAATTATTTTGCTGAAGACTCGAAAGATTACACTGAGTAACATTTCATCATCATGTGTTCAGAGTGAAGCGCCCAAGTCTTAAGGTCGGTCAAAATGGGATATTTACAGTTGGCCCTCTTTGACAGAGCCCGAAGTCATGAAAGGATGTAAGTGAATGTCAAAGCCCGAAGACGACCCACATGACAAGGTCATAAGACTTGGGCAAACAAATAAAATACAAATGTAGTTGGTTGAACCTGAGAGTTGCCTACATATCCCTTTGCAAGGAATCAAACTAGCATAGTTCAGGGGCGGGATGCAAACAATGTAACGAAATAATACAAATGATATACAATGAAACGAAACAATCAAACCACGAGCAGTGCTTACCACACAAATATCATAAAGGGATGGGGATACAAATCAAACTAAGTTTTATATAAAAAAAAAAGCGGACAGGAGCCAAACGATGCCTAACACAGGCTAAGTGCCTACACCCTTAATACTAGCCTCAACGCAGCATGGGTCGCGAGCACATGCAAAACTATGTCTTTCGCAGAAAGAGCACAAGTGATTGGGTGGTATGACATAGGTGAGGAATGACCTGTTGGGTAATGACAATGGCCCTACATGTTGAATGCAACAAGACAAAGTATGATGCAATGGATGAAGTGAATAAGAGGCGTAGGCCGAATTACGTCTTACCTAGAAAAGGCATGGACACAAAACAAACCACGTCTAACACAGAAAAGGTGCCGAAACCCTCAGACCATAATTCTCGCAAAATAGGTGTGTACACATACAGAGCTATGCTTTAACGCGGGAAAGGTATGGACAAATGCCAAACTAAGCTTAACATGGAAAGGATACAAGCAATAAAATGGTATGATGTAATGGATGTAATGGATAGTGTGGAAGATGCACGCAATAAATGCTCTATGCAATGCGATAGAGGTACTACATATGATGTAGCAGTTAGGAAGTAGTGCCTTAGAAAGCACCTTACATGGGTAACTGGTGATGACTCACCTTATGCTGCTGGGGATCTTCCTCTTCTTCTTGGTTTTAAGACTTCTTCCTTCATTTTGTGCTTCCCAACCACGGGTACTACTTTTCTCCCTGGCCATGTTTCTAACTTTCCCAATTCTCTAACAGGATGATAGATTAGGTTGGTTCAGTATCTAGAATTGAGGTGCATACAAGATACCTCAACCTATGGGGCTGCTATATTGATTTCAAGTTGATGATAAGCCCCTGGGTATTTAAAGCAGACTTTAGTCTCAGAAATTACAAACCTTTGCGTTGTATGCCTCAACCGTTCGAACTCTAGTTCCCACCGTCTTAGTTGATCTCTTAGGAACTCGTTACAAATACAATTAGGTGGCTTTACCAGACCGCCTGAAGTTGTTCGGGCACAACAAACACTAAAGGAATTGCACCTTTAGAGGATTTAAGGTCTCATAGACCAAGTGAGTGCACAAGACAGTGCAGGTGAGGTGCATAAAATAGTGCGATACAAGTGCACAAAACATTGTGATGTAGGCGCACAAAATAGTGCTGTGTAGGTGCACAAGACAGTTCGATTCAAGGCAAATGCACAAGACAATACGATGCAAGGTGAATGCACAAAACAGTGAGATGCAAGTTGCACAAGGCAGTGCAATGCGGGGTGAATGCGCAAAATAGTGCGATGCGGGTGCATAAGATAATGCGATGCATGTGAATGCACAAAACAGTGCTATGCAAGACGAATGCACAAAATAGTGCAAAGCAACACGAATGCATAAAACAGTGGGGAGTGCACAAAACAATTCAATGTGGAGTGCACAAAACAGTGCAGAGTGGGTGCAGAAGACAGTGCAATGCAAGTGCACAAGACATTGCATCATGTACCTTACGGAATGAGTGTAGGGCAACATGCCATAACTTTTTGAAACGTAACTGAGAAACACTATGAAAGGTAACTTAACAAAACTCTATTATTACAAGTACAGACAAAGTCAAGAACATGAGCAGCCAATCACGCAATTCAAATCTACCAGAGTCTACGAGCCTGCATGCATAATCCAAAGCACATGTATTAATAAAGCAAAGATAGCAATCCCAAGAGAGTTTCGAAATGGTCGGAGACAACTTTCAAAAGCTGAATCATATTAGAATCATCATTGGGGGGAGCTACCCTAACTTAGGGGAAGTGCCCAATAAATGGCTTTGAGTGGACTGAGAGAAAGGTTGGGTTCATGTCCGTTGTTCAATTGATGACCCGATCAGATGTACTAAAAATTGCCCATAGTGTCTAGTCACTGGCCACCTTTTTTAACATTATGCAGGCACGTGTGATGGGGATCATTAGATCCTGGAATAGTTGCCAACAAATTAGACTCATGCTTCTCTTCTGCCCCGGTATGTTGAGAACTTACTCTAGTCCCCTCCAAAGTAGCAACAGATTCCTCACATACACTTTGCAATGATCATGGACTCGATGCCCTTTGTATAGGCACTCTTAGCTTGTTTATAAATTCCACACATGGACTTATTTTTTAGTTTGAAGCGAATACTCGTGTATGGAATTTTGACCATTCCACTATGTTGAACTTGAGCGATAGACTTGGTACGGTGTAGCTTGCTTTTCCTGCTCCTAGGAGGGGTTTAGTCTCCTTGGATACGATAGCCCTACAGTTCGGACTCTCATGGTTCTAAATCTAACTTCGCAAGTGCAATGTGAAATAGATAAACACAAATGAGTCCAAATCTGACAAATCTTTTGGAAAATCGATTTTTAATCAAAAATGCCAAAAAATGGACCGCTTTGCCAGATTTCAGAGTCGCCACCTAAGTATTTTTGGGAAATTTAGGAAACCCATGACTCGTGCCAAAGGCCACTTATCTTTCATCACCAAAATGTCTCGACTTGGGAACTTACGTATAAGAGGGGAAGGTCATGAATTGAGCACCCCACTCACCTGATCAAAGATCGGCATCTACTAATCATGATGTGATTATTATTTCCGTTACATGCTCTTGCTCCGATTATTTATGCTATCTTTACTACGTGAAGTCAAACAAATATAGACTGATTCGCCTAATTTGGAATATTTTGATATCATGTTCATTTTGAAAAATGTTTTGAATATGTACTACTTAAAAAAGTTATCTCATATGCACATTAATCAAATTATCCCAATTTGAGTGAAAAAAGCCTTCATTCCCCGACATTTAGACAGATATATTAACTAAGCACATAGCCTCAAGGTAGTTATGCTCGACATATCAACAATCGTACGCATGCGACATGCTAAAGCAAAAATGCATGCCCTAAGTATCCGAGGCCAGCCAAAAGAAAGGGAACAATTAGAAAAAAAAAAATGCATGATCCTAAACAATGCAACATGTCTAATGCAATGCATACAACATGCAATTGATAGGCTCGACTACTAGCAAAACATGTGAGTCAATTCAAGGCATACGATAAAGCACGTATTCAGGTAAGGAATTTGAATTTGATATTGATTAGTATGATGAGTCGAACCCTTATGTATGCATAACGAATGGATGCAAATCATGAAAAATGCTAAGGAAAATATGATGCTATATAACCACGGTAAGTGAATAAATAAAAGGGAGAAAGACATGGGGGTTGGAAGACATACACAAATTATTACATAATTGCCCTTGCGCAGGAGGGTCCGAATGAATGTCCTAATTAACTAATTAATTACAACATTAAATTAATTAACTAAATTAACCGGTTATTACAAGTTCAAACGAATTTAACTAATTAATTACAACATGCTAATTAATCTAAGAGCTATTTAAGCTAATTAAGTCAAACAAAAGTCGAGGAAACACATGCTCAACTGAGAACATCCTCCCCGAAAACGCCTCTGTTTTGTTGCCAGAACTATTATGTTTTGTAGACATAAAATATTCTCATTTTTAAGCCAGCTCCTGCTCTGTTCTTTCATGAAAATGACATAGTCTGTCCAAAATAAGGTGGCCAGTTGGCCACGGAAAGTGGTCAGCTGGATGAAGAACTGGCCAGTTAGCCACTGGTTTTAGGTGATACCCTGCTACAACAGAATCGAAATAAAGCAAAAACAGAGTGTTTCCAGGGGATGTTTGTCCTCTCTACCTCTCCCTATCCTGAAACTGATCAAGGGAGGAGTAGAATCGATTCACAAATCATCAATCGTCGCAACGTCGTACATGATAGTCCATGAGCCAATAGGACAAAGGGTCAATGACTGGAAATAAAAGACTAACAACACCCCTTTTTTATCATGGAGTTACCTCAAAGAAAGTGGTAGATATTGTTTCTTGAACCATTGAGCGTCACTAGAGAGTACGTAAAGAGTCAAGACACAATGGGTTCAATTAACATCCGATTGAACCCGACTTCATTTTAATATCTTGTTAACACTTTTAGTTCCATTCATTACCTCTTTTAATTACCTTTCCATTACTTAGTCATTTTGTCTGAAAATGATAGCTATGTCCACTAATGAATTGAAGTGTCAAACAAGAAGTTGTCCTTGGCATGAAAGAGATGTAATGCATTGGTAATGAACCTCCGAAGAGATTAAACCATTGAACATGGAATGGTCTCTTTTTCATACTTTAAACATGCATCAATTGTTTGAACCAACTCTTCAACCAAAAAAAATAAAAAATAAAAAAAAACCAAGAAAGGCGGGAGGTTGCAGAGATGATTATTGCAAGGGTGAGTACATGTATGAAAAACATGAAATAAAAGCTATCAACTCAAATAGGCTGGTGTCTAAGGCCTATACCACCAAACCTATGAGGACTTAAAACAACATAAGCATGATATTCAAAGCATAAGCCATCTAAACAATTAAAACAGCCCCCAAAACACCAAAAATAGTGCTAGAAACGGCTTGAAAAAGTTAGAAAGAGTAAACAAAATAGAAGAGAATTGAAGCTAGTAATCAAGTCCCACCACTCCACTTTTTGGACCTCAAAACCACATGTTTAACCTCTAAAAAACTCTGAAAATCTGTCAGACCCCAAACTCGCCCCTAAAAATTTCGGCATGACCGACCCGATAATGAGTTTTAAAACCGAATAAGCACATAACATGAATACCTTATACGGTACGGGGCCTGAACGAAAGCAATTATTAATCTAAAAAGACATCCATTGAGCCAGAGTTTAAATGCAAGGATCACAAAACACATCATCACATAATCCAACATATAACGTAGCATATACGTAAGTGACAACTATATACATACATAAATATACAATCCCAACCCCATAACTGGGGGTATAACTAAAACATTCAAGGGTGAAAGTTATACATGATTATCGACATTTGACAAAAGTGCTAGTGACCCAACGTTATTAGCCATGAAAGGAACTCTACCAAAAATACATAAACTCCATCTAACTGATTAGACACGGCGGGGTCGACAAAAGAGCTTCTAGGGTTGGACTAAGACTGACCTCCGAGCTGATTACCTACATAGACATACATAACATAGAGTGAGTGGAGCTCAGTGAATAATAGTGTAGACACCCCATTTTTGACCGACCTTAAGACTCAAACGTTAGTGATTGAGCGCTCGGTAATTGTGCATGTTGTGCTCGTTCTGAGGTTACGGAGTCTCGGCTGAGAACCTTGCCTCCGGACTTCGGGACTCTTTTGTGCTTTTCCTCGGTTTGCGAACCAGGCTCTGTTTTCTCCTCCCGAAGGGAGGGAGAGGTCTCGTAGACCATCTCTCAGTGGCCGTAGGCTACTTTTCGTGGTTGTAGACCACTGTTCCCGTTTGGAGACCAGTTTCCTGTTTTCTGAGTCGTCAGCCGTGCGCCTCGGTTCGGGACCGCTTAACTTTCCCCGTTTGCTCCAGTTTTCGGCACACACCTTGTTTTCCCTCTCTAGAGGCGCATTGTGGCCCGAGAGACCACCTTTGTGGTCGCACGCCACTTTCGATGATTAACAGTCAGTTTTCGGGGCACCTGGCTGCGCGTTTTGGCCCCCGAACCCTCGTTTTGCATCCGTCTTGGTTCATTTTTGGCATGGACCCTATTTTCATTATTTGGAAGGTGGTACAAGGGTGGGAGACCACCTTTTCTCCTTGGAGACCACTTTTTCCCCGCCCGCCAATTTTCTTGTCAGGTAACTAGTCTCCCTCACTTTTGGGCCACAATTACTGGTCTCCCACCACACCACTAGCTTGCATTCTGATGGGAGACCACCCTAGGAGGCTGCCAACCACCTGAGCCTTTTGACCCTAGTCGGTCGACCAGGGCAAGTGGTCGACCGGCCACTTGAACTGGTCGGCTAGCTCCCAGCAGTCTTGTCTCTATGAGTTGTTGCCAGCTGTGCCAGCTAGAGGGCACAGAGTCGATCCTCCGTACACGTGTATGGAGGATCTTCAAACTTGTTTTCTAGATTCTTTGAGAAGCTAAGGACTTGTATCTCTATAAGAGAGGCCCTCTCCCTCATTGGTAGAGGTTCAGATTTTTTCCTAAGGAAAAATACACCTCTCTCTATATATCTCTGTATTTTGGCTCCAAAAGTGCATAGTTTTTGGCCCTTTTACACCACACCTCAAAGCATAACACTTCCACTATCAACCTAAGCTTCTTGGAGGTCATTTGTAGAGGTCAAAGGCTGAGTTTTTGGTCCAGAGGTTGCCGGCCTTGCTGAGCTACAAGGGTAACACCCTATTCCCTCTTTTGAGCTTTATTTTATTCCATCTTTTATCCATACTTGCAAGCATTTTTGAGCTTTGGTATAAACTGAAAAAAGTCTTATTTTGAGGTCCTTAACATGTTTGTTTAAGATCATTTTTCTTTTGGGGGTCATCTACCCCCTTGCATGCTTCAATTTACCTTGTTTTGAGCCATGCCTTAGAGCATTTGTGTTGGCCTTTCTTTGGTCTTTTAGCCACAGAAATCCACTGTATTTTTAGTGGCTAGCATGCTATTTTGAGTGCTAAAATCAGAGAGGGGTGACCCTCTCTCTCCTTGTTTTGTTTTCTAGCATTTTTGGCCTTACAAAGGAGCCCTTATTTGCATGCTTCCAAGCCTCATTTCAGGCCATTTTTGATGAGTATTAGGACCTGCATAGGCTCTGTCCAGAGCTTGTTTTGCCATATTGGATGTCCATCTTGCATGTGTAGAATAACCCTCTTCATAGCATATCAAAGGGGCATCTCAGTCTTGCATGCATTAACCATGTTTCAGTGGGTTTTTGGGCTTTATTTGGCATGTTATACCTCTAAATTTTTCTGGTTTAGTGGCCTCTTGATTGCCTCACTTGCTTGTAGTGCAAATCCTCTTTACTAGCTTACATTGCATGCTATTTTGGCATTTCATTCTAGCACTTTTTGGCCATGCCTTAAACTGATTTTGTGCATGTTTTGGACTGCCTTAGCTCTTCTTTATGCCTCATGCTTGAATGATGCTTTCTATGCATGGTTGTAGTGTAATACCCTTGCCTAGCCTTGAGTTTTGAAGCCTATTGCATGCTTATACTGAGGTGTTTTCATGTTTTGGGGCCATTGTGCATGGTATTTCGGAGCATGTAAGGTTTCCAACTTCCAATGTTATCCACTCCTTAAATGCATTTGGGAGTTGTGCATGAATACCTCATTTATGGACCATTGCATGAGCTTCATTTCTATGCATTTTGAACCATCATTTTAGACCATTTTCCCACTGTCTTGGACCTGCATAAGGACTGTTTGGGTCTGGTTGTGTCATTTGAGCATTGCTTTGTGTACCTCTAGTGTATTGCACTTCACTAATTTCGGTATCCGGGCCATCTAGCATGCATTGTGTGAGGTGTTTACATGATTCGGGACCATCTTGCATGTCATTTTAGAGCTGGAAAATGTGTGATTGTATGCCATATTTCATCGCTTCCCATGCTTTGGTAGAGTTGCACTTTGTGCCTTAGGTTTGGTCCCTTGCATTTGTGCATATTTGCATGTGTTTTGTTGCCTAATTTCATCCTAGTGGCCACTGATTTGAGTGTGGCTAAGGCCCATTCATTTTAGTTTAAATCCATCTTGTATTGTGTATGCCATGTCCATGTTGTCGCATGCTTGATCGTCGCATTGTGTAAGCCTTGATTATGCCTTTGTGTATGTCCATCGTCATATGTGCGTTGTGTATGCCATATAGCGTCATAGGCATTGAAGTATGCCATTCGTAGTTCATAGCATTGCGTATGCTGGTTGCACCTTTGCATATCATCCCTCGCATGCTAGCATGATTAGGTTGCATTGCGTTTAGGGTTGCATGCTAGTCGTATTGTGTATGCCATGTATATTGCATTGTGTTTGGAATAGGGTTTAGTCCAAACACGGGAAACGAGGGATGTTTCATACTCCAAGTGACGAAACGTGCCTCGATTCTCGGTCGCCGACACTTCGGATTACCTATGATGGAGTTTATGCCTTATTGTGTTCATTTGTGCATCCATTTCACATTGAGTCATGCAATTCGACTCCTCAGCCATCATGCATTGAGATGCATGATTGGTGGCACAAGAATCGAGGACTACACTCTCTAGAGCTTATGCAGTGACGGGGAGAGTGGTCGTGCACACATATATTGAAAATACTTTGCCATGCTGCTTTCCCGATCTCTGTTGCAGCAAACCAGAAACCAACAGTAAAAACTGGTTAGCAGCCTTCTGGAGCTTTGTACAGTATTCTAGGACCAGTTGCAAATAGAGGCAAATCGAGGCATCGCGATGGATTTCCCGACAAGGCGACTTGAGCATGCATGCATCCCTATCATTCGGAACAGCGCTGAGCCAGTCCATTTTGTTTAATTTACATACTAGTTTCCTTACTTACTTAGTTAATTCGTTAATTAATTAATGTTGTGTAATAATTAATTTAATTAGCTTAGATTAGCTAGTTTATTCTGTACTATTCATTCGAACCCTCCGAGGAGGGCAATGTTGTAATAAGTGTGTGTGTGTGTGTGTGTGTGTGATGCACGTCTTTCAACCCCACGTCTTTCTCCCTTTTATTTACCAGCTTATGATGGTTAGTTTAGGGCACGTTTCAATTAGCATACTTATGCTCGCATGTTTTGCATCCATTCATCTGTCTTGCATACACCGGGCTCGGCGCATCATACTAACTACATCGTATTTCAATTCTGAGTTGAATACATGTTATCTGTAGCATCTCATATGCCATCTTAGAATAGCCGAGCCTATCTTAGTTGTATTTTGCATGTGTTGCATTAGCCATCTTAACATGAACTAGGATCATGCATTGATTACTAACTAGTTTCTGTTTTGGCTCGGAGTACTCGGTGAGAGTTTATGCTTTAGCATCCTTGCATGTGTGTGAGTGACTGCCATGATAGCATGCTTACCATGAGGCTATTTGCTTATGCGATATAACTGCCTGAATGCTTGTGGGTGAAGGTCGGGTTATTTGAATTGGAACAATTCACCTATTGAGAGTCTTAAGCCGACTTAAGAGTGGCAAAATCATGTTTTCTTAAGCCCACTTGAGGCAAATCCATGTCTTAGCCTACTTGCGAGTAGCACCATCAAGCCAGCTTTCAAATAAACAAACATGAAATGTTTTGTTCCAACTCAAACGATCCAATCTATACTTGTATGCTGTGTGCATCACATAGTAATTCTAGGCTAATAACCGGAATAAGAGCACATAATATTTTCAAAACTCGATATCATGGTTAATAGAGGCCGATCTTTGATCGGGCGAGCGGGGGTGCTCATGAAGTGACCTTTCCCAATCGTATCCAAGTTCTCGAGCCGAGGCTACTTTGGTGATGACGGACACGTGGCCTTAGGCACGTGTTAGGGTTTCCTAAATTTTCCAAAATAAAATATTTAGGTGGCAACTCTATATCTGGTAAAGCAGTCCATGTTTGGCACCTGTTTCAAAAAATCTATTTTCAAAAACGATTTGCCGGATTTGGACTCTTTGATGATTCATCGGTCTTGCATTGCACTCTGCGAGATTAGATACAGGACCATGACATTGAGTCCTGAATTGTAGTGAGCTCAAATGAACAAAACGGGATTTCCTCCCGAGACGTTCGGGGACGTCTACAGTTTCTGGCGACTCTGCTGGGGAGTTAGACAACTTGACTCGAACTGATGATATCTTGTTTTGATTACACTTATCTGTTTCTTTGCATTGCATTTGCATTGGTGCGCCTAGGACACAGTGTTTGCCGTCTGCTATTCTTGAACGGTTTGTCGGAGGCTCGCTTTGAGAAGCGTGCCATAAGGCTGACCGGTTACGGGCTCTGCCATGATGGGAACACAAACCCCAGTTTTTACCAGGGCACCCTTTTTGACCATTCGACCTAGTGCGTATTCAAAACCCATAGTGACCATTCCAAGCTAGGACAGGTTGCTTACCCGATTATAGGTTGTTTGAAACCGCTGAGTGCGTAGTGAAACCCTAGCTCCTGACAAAATAGAGGACAGGGAAACCTTACCCCAACATAGGGGTGTTTTGGCTCTCACTTGTTTGCTATGTGCTTTTAGAGTGCGTCTCTACAGGAATGCATGTATCAGTTTATAAGTTTGGGTATCAGGCCTGCGGGCACCAGTTCAGTATTTTGGGAATCAGTTATCTGCGGGTATCAGATTCAGTGTTGGGGGCAGTGATTTGGGAACAATGATCAGTGTTTGAGAATAGTCTATTCAGCTTATCAACTGTGTGTTGTGACGCCCAACTGTGTGTTGTGTGTTTATTTACGCTGTTATGCTGCCCGTTTGTCTGGTTGTTTATTTCCTTATTATTGCTTTATTTATCTTTTTGCTAGGGTAGTTCAGCACAATTGCTTTAGACCACACAGATATTCCCCAAGCACTCTGGACTAGAGGTCGCCGACTCAATCGATTTGAGGATCTGGTCGACGGACAACCAGTGTTTTATTCCTTACCCCCGGTTATCAGACGGAGGTCGAGAAGACGTAGTGTATCCAAGCAGAGGTTGCCAAAACAGTGGTCTACCCCGTCAGTGGACAGTCAGGCTGAGGCTTCAGTTTTTACCACAGAGATAGATATACCAGTTAGTCAGCTGGAGCTGCAGAACATGGTAGGGATGGAGGAAATGGTGCGTCAACTCCAAGAAAGTATGAAACTCATGCAGGAGGACGCTGCTCGTCAAGCGGAATTTGCCAATCAGCAGGCCGTGATCAGGACCCCGCAGGCAGAGCTAATTACTTGGCTACAGCAGCAAGCCGGAGCATCAGCCTCATATCAAGCTCCTCCCCCACCAAGGGTCCCAGTACCCGGGGAGACACCAAATGTCCAGAATATCCAGAAGGATCCAGACATCCCAACAAGGCCAGCTCCGCCCCCGATTCTACCTCAACTATCCGAAACACCTACGCCTATCAATCAACCAGACTCTCCCTTTGAGTTCGAGGTGGACCCTACAGCATTGAAGTTGAGCAAGCTTGAAAAGTTGTTCAAGAAATCCCAAGGGGTAAAGTCCATCCCAGACATTGAGGACGGATATACCGACACAGCTGTGATGCTGCCAGATCGGTTCAAGATGCCACAAATCGACCGCTTTGATGGGTCCGGGGATCCCATGGTACATCGTTTGTTTTCAGACATACTAAGGCTGATGGGCCTCACCAGACTACAGAAGCTTTCATTGTTTGGGCAGACCCTGTCGAGTGTGGTAGCCATCTGGTACGCAAAATTGGAAAATGATGTCAAGCGGAACTGGGATGAGATGGCCGAGGCTTTCATTGCACAGTACTCCTATAACACGCAAATCAAGATTACAACCCGTGAACTTGAGATAACAAGGCAGGAGCCTGAGGAGAGTTTTTCTGAATGCATAACCCGCTAAAAGGCCAAGGCCTCAACGATGACCATAAGGCCGACGGATAAGGAATAAATACGGATGGTTGTGCACAACCTCCAACCCAAACTGATGCAGAAAATGATCGTGCTCCCCTTCCCTACCTTTTCAGATCTGCATGAGATAGGAGTACAGATCGAGGATGCCTTGAAGCAGCGCTTGATTGACAATGGCAAAGAGCAACCCAAGAGAACCTTCAACCACAACAACAATGCAGGCACAAGTAGTGCTGCAACTGCTAGAGCTTCAGAAGTAAGCATGGTCACCACCATGCCTCCAAGAACCCTGGCAGCTACACCCTTCTCCGGTGCATTCGGAAGGAACACACAAACAACCAAATACCCACCTCGAGGCCAAAGAACCTTCACTCCATTATATATGCCCCTGTCCAAAGCTCTGGGGGTATTAATCAGGAAAGGGCACTTGAAGCCCCTGGAGTCGAGGCCATTGCCAAATCCACTTCCTCCCTCCCATAACCCAGCCAAATACTGCGCATATCACCAACAACATGGTCATGACACCGACTAGTGTTTTAGATTTCGTCATGAGACTCAAGATCTCATTGACAAACAGGTGATTATGCCTCTAGAGAAACCCAATGTCACAACCAACCCTCTCCCTTCACTCAACCAAGCTCCACCTCCCAAATGCATCAACTTTATCCAGACTGGGGTCGTGTCTTATGATCCTAGCATCTATATCGCCCCTTCTCACCTACCTAAGCCGGAGGTGTTCATTCTCGACAGCACTGACTTGTACATGTTGGACATCTTCCGAACCCAACCGGAACCAATGGTGGTGACTGTCGAAGACAGAATAGGGATGACTTCGGAGGAGAATGGGATTGTTAAGCTAGAGTCTGAGGAAGTTGTGAGCTTTACTGAGGAGGTATACAATCTGAATGGCTATATTGCATCAGTGGGCCAGGCTAGGCCAAATTTTGAATTGCCCGTAGGGGCAGAGGTTTGGGTAATCCAGGGGCACGGACTCGATCAGAGGATAGATGACGTGGCAGCTCTGGAAGGGGACTTCGCCGACCTTCTATCCTTCAATGAACAAGATTTAGGAGACATGACAGTCAATTGGTCTGATTTTGATGAGTCAGTAGAAGTTACCGAGTGGCTTGATGACCAACCAGACGTTGTTGAAGAATCTCAATAGGAACAGGGCCCGTCAGGGCTAAGTACATCAGTTATGGCCGGAAGGGCCAGGGATCAGAATGCATCACCGGAGAGCGCCACTGCTAAGAATTTCACTCAGGACTTGGGCATTGTGAATGCAGGAAATGTTGAGCAGGCTGTGTTGAAGCAATTAGAACAAGAAGGGATCGAAGATTCCGAAAGAGCTAGAAAGGCTAAAGCTCCTGTGGGGGTTGAGAGTGCTGTGTGCACAATAACAGAATGTACTGTGAGTACAGGAATGCAAGGTGCTGCGGGCACAGAGATTTTTGTAATGGAGCCAGACAGGTGTCTGTCACCTGCCGATGGAATGTGGTGGGAAGACGATGATCTATGTCTTTCCCACACGGATGAGGATTGGGGAAGCAATCAACCTGATGATACCTGGTATATCGGCGAAGTCGATCATATGACCAGTAGCGGGCGGTATTTCAAGCCCCCTCATCTAGATCAACCAGAAGCGTCCGGGAAGGACAAGGAGGTAGAGAAACAGAAAGAGAAGCAACTCAAAGAAGAGGCTGTGTTGAAACAGTTGAAAAAGATACAAGCAGATATCTCCATCTGGGGACTGCTTATGGCTTCTCGAGTATATAGACAGGCCGTCCTTTCAGCCATGGACAAGGCCAAACTCTCGATAGACACCACGCCAGAGCAACTAGTTGGATTGGTTTTTCCGGGAGGAGGTTCCCCGATGTTGATTTTTTCTGACAAAGAACTACCGTCTGAGGGCACAAATCACAACAAACCTCTCTACATCTCTGTGGAATGTAGAGGCAAGTGGGTATCGGTGGTTCTTGTCGACATGGGATCCGCCATTAATGTGTGCCCGTCGAGGACGGCATATGCAATCGGGTTGAAGCCCGCGGACTTCGTGCCAACTGCCCAGGTGATTCGGGCGTATGATAACACAAGCAAGGAGGTGATGGGGACTGTCAAAATTCAGACCCAGGTTGGTCAAGGATAGCATGAGATCAATTTCCATGTCTTGGACGTTCCCGCAACCTTTAACCTACTTTTGGGGCGACCATGGTTGCACCAGGTAAAGGCAGTTTCTTCCACCTTGCACCAGATGTTGAAATACCCTCACGGGAAGGCGGTAGCTATAGTTTTTGGAAATTCATCAATCCATCCGCCACCGGAGGTGTCTACACGAGTCTTGGAAATCGAGCACGGCACGGAGGCTGTGTTTTTACCAGGGTTTACTCTGGCTGAGGCTCGAGTCATGCAAAATATCTTGGCTATTGATGAGGGGGTGTATGTCAGCACACAATCAATATACCTTATGAACAAGCTTCAACACATCCCCGGGACAGGATTGGGAAAGAGTGGCCGGAAAGGCATCGTAGTGTCGGCTGGAGTGCCGCACAACCCGCATACCTTTGGTTTGGGTTATCTGCCCACCAAAGAGGACTGGGTAAGGAAAGGCAAGGAAATGGCCGGGAGAGCCAAAGCAAAGCAGGCAGGGAAGCCATATGAGTTAATGGACCGACCCATTCAGGGTACCCTAAACGGACGCTTCGTCCGGGAGGGAGAGGATTTTCCATTCTGCGACTTTCCAGAGCCATGGTTGAATGCGGAGAGGAAGTGCGTGCCAGGTTTTCAGATCTTCTTTGACCTGCAGTTATCCAGGGATAATGTTACTAAGGAGCAGACAGACCCATCAACTGAGGTTAAGCAACGTGGAACAGTGGATTACAAGAATGCTGAGATTGAATGGGGGTAGCGCTGGCTTGTCCACTTTCAGATCCTTCAATCTAATAGAAGTGCTTGGGGGATAACTTCTCAGCGTCCATGATTGGGAATGAAACGGTTGCGAGCCCACCTTCAAGTATTTTGGATGCATCCATCGCACCCTCCCTCATCTGGCAGTACGACGAGGGATTTTTGTCAAGCAGCACCGGGTCAGGTAGTGAGCTGGAATCTGATTCCACCGAATCTGTTGAGTTGGAATCGGGTTCTAGCTCGACTGAGTCTGAGTCCGGTATCCTGGGGGTGACAACCCGGATGCCACAGTCCTGTCTAGGTCATCTTTTTCTTTCCATTTTGAGTCTGTTGTAACAGAAGAATCGGACGATTTGGAAATGACTGAAGAGAATGGAATGGCTGTGGTTTTTGAGTATTTCTCTGCGCCTTTAATTTATTTTATTAATTAGGACTTTCAAAATTTTGATGAAAACAATGAGGAAGAAATTCCTCCGGTTTTACAACGATTAATTGGTCAAGAGCAGCAGAGATTTGTTAAACCCCTGGTTGATGAAATCACTACAGTTAATGTGGGTATTGAAAAGGACCCGCAGCTGGTCCAGATAGGGTCCACGTTGTCTTCTGAGGAACGCGAGCGCTTAGTCGCTTTATTAAAAGATTTCAAAGATGTTCTCGCGTGGTCCTACGAAGACATGCCTGGAATCGATCTTGAGATTGTACAGCACCGGATCCCTCTTGACCTAGAGGCCCGACCCGTTAAACAGAAACTCAGAAGGATCCGCCCGGACTGAGCCCTCAAGATTAAAGAAAAGGTCACCAAGCAAATTGACGCAGGGTTCCTGCTGGTATCCGAATACCCAACTTGGTTGGCCAACACTATTCCGGTGCCAAAGAAGGATGGAAGGATCCGGGTATGCATAGATTTCAGGGATCTGAATTGAGCCAGCCTGAAGGATGACTTTCCCTTGCCGCATATTGATGAGTTAGTGGACTCCACAGCGGGGCATGCTTTGCTTTCATTCATGGATGGATTCTCGGGCTATATCAGATAGTGATGGCACCTGAAGACCGGGAGAAGACTGCTTTCACCACCCCGTGGGGGACTTACTGTTACAGGGTGATGCCATTTGGGTAGAAGAACGTTGGAGCTACATATCAACGGGCTGCGACCACAATATTGCACGACATGATCCACAAAGAGGTTGAGGTGCATGTGGACGACATGATTGTCAAGTCCAAAGAAAGAAAGGGCCACTACACCGCCTTGCAAAAGTTATTCCAAAGGATCAGAGAATTTCGGTTGCGGCTGAATCCTCAGAAGTGTACGTTCGGTGTTACAGCAGGAAAAATGTTGGGTTTTCTGATTACACAGAGAGGTATCGAAGTCGACCCTTCCAAAATCAACGCCATCTTGGAAACGCCACCACCGAGGACTAAAAAGGTGGTGCGAGGCTTTCTAGGTAAAGTGCAATTCATAAGACGGTTTATCTCAAAATTAACCTTGACTTGTGAACCACTTTTTGGTCTCCTGAAGAAAGGCAAGAAGTTCCAATGGGACTGCTGATGCGAAGCTGCTTTTGAACAGATCAAGGATACTTACAGAACCCACCTGTGTTGTCGCCGCTTGAGCCGGGAAAACTGTTGATTTTGTATCTTTCAGTGAATGAAACTACGATGGGCTGCATGCTTGCGCAAGAGTCTGAGGACAGAGTAGAAAAGGCCATTTACTATCTGAGCAAGAAGATGCTGGAGTATGAAACCCGCTACACGCCGCTGGAAAAGGCTTGCATAGCCTTGGTATGGGCTACCAGAAAGCTGCGGCACTACCTATTACCTCATTCTGTAATGTTGGTTTCAAGATTAGATCCTATCAAATATCTCTTCGAGAAATCGGCACTTACGGGTAGGCTAGCTCTTTGGTTTTTGTTGCTTTCTGAATTCGATCTAAAATATGTGACGCGCAAGTCAGTCAAGGGAAGAGCGGTAGCGGAGTTCTTAGCCGATCATCCAGTGGAAGGAGGTGAAGCAGTTGAGTACTTATTCCCAGATGAGGCCATTTTGCATATCGAAGACGAAACTTGGACGATGTACTTTGACGGAGCGTCAAACCAATACGGGTATGGGATAGGAGTGTTGCTAATAGCACCTGACAATTTCGGTATCCCTCTAGCCTTCAAACTCCGGTTCAAAGTCTCGAACAACGAAGCAGAATATGAAGCATGCATTGCTGGTTTAGAAACAGCCCTGGAACTAGGGGCAAAATGGTTGGATGTCATTGGGGACTCGAACCTTGTTATATCTCAAGCGAAAGGAGATTGGAAAGTCAAAGAAGAAAATATGATAATGTATCACCCGACCTTGGACTTGTTAATTCCTCGGTTTGAGAAACTAAACTTTGCTCATCTGTTAAGAGAGAACAACAGGTTCGCAGATTCACTACCAACTCTATCTTCCATGATAGACATTCCTTTTGGAGTCCGGATGCGTCCAATCATCATTGACTAGAAATTTACGCTAGCCTACGAGCTGATTACTGCCACAGGCGAGGTACAAGATGAAAACCCCTGGTACCACGATATTTGGAATTTCTTGGAGAAAGAAGCATATCTACCAGGGGCAAATGCCAAAGACAAGAGGGCAATTAGAAGAATGGCTGCTCAGTTCATCATCTATGGAGGAAAACTGTATAAGAGAGGTCATTTGGGAATGCATAAGCTGTGTGTTGATGCCGAAGAATCGAAGCGCCTGATGGAGGCCATCCATGGAGGAGAGTGCGGAGCGCACATGAACGGGGTAATGCTAGCCCGGAAGATCCTCAAACAAGGTTACTACTAGTCCACTATGGAGAAGGATTGTATCGACTTTGTTCGGCGATGCCACAAATGTCCGATCCATGCAAACCGCAAGAACATCCCGCCGTCGAAGCTGTACAATATGACTTCGCCATGTCCATTTTCAGTTTGGGGAATCGATGTGATCGGGGCTGTCACTCCAAAGGGGTCCAATAGGTATGAGTTTATTCTGGTCGCGATAGATTATTTCACAAAGTGGGTTGAGGCCCAATCATATGCAGTGTTAAAGGCTTCACATGTTGCAAAGTTCATCAGGAACAACATCATTTGTCGCTATGGGGTCCCGAATGAGATCATTTCAGATAATGCTTCCCACTTCAAGAAGGAAGTGATTGACTTGTTGGAAAAATACAACGTGGCTTTTCATAAGTCATTCACATATCAGCCTCAGACCAATGGAGCAGTTGAGACCGCCAACAAGGCCGTCAAACACATTTTGCAAAAGATGGTGGAAACCTACCGGGACTGGCCAGATAAGCTGCCATTTGCTCTGTGGGGTTACCGGACTTGAATCAGAACTTCTACTGGGGCGAATCCGTATTCATTGGTTTATGGGATGGTGGCCGTTCTACCTATCGAAATTGAGGTTCCGTCACTGCGAGTACTAGCTGAGGGTCAGATAGTTGAGGCAGATTGGCAGCAGAGCAGATTTGAAGAACTCATGCTCTTCGACGAACGCAGACTGAAAGCATTGTACCATGTTCAGGGTTATCAACGAAGAATCGCCAGGGCTTTCAAGAAGAATGTTAAGTCCAGGAATTTGAAAGAAGGAGATTGGGTGCTCAAAGACAACCGAGCTCCTATTCACGACCCTAGGGGCATGTTCAGACCCAATTGGACTGGCCCTTACATCATCAAGTCTATCTGGTCGAGTGGAGCTGTCGTTTTGATGGATCTGGATGGCCTAGAGTTCTCACAGCCGATCAATATGGACAAGTTGAAGAAATATTACCCCTGAGAGGCTTGCTAGGCCGAAAACCTAAAAAGGCGACCTAGGCAAAAGTTAGAGCATAAAAAATTTGAAATTACAAAAACTAAGCTCGCAAGGTTGAAAACTCGCAAAGGGCGGCCTTGGCAAAAGCTAGAGCGTAAAAGGTGAGGGTTAATACATGAGTGAACCTGAACCGAACTACGTAAGGCTTGATTCCTGTCTTTCGGATACGTAGGCAAGTTCGTCTTGAAGTTCAGCCATAAATATTTCGCCGATCAACTTTGTCCATTTGATCATCTCTGTCATCTTTGTCTATTTAGCATTCAAGAGTTCGGTTGTGATCTCCGGTGTAGAGCTACTCAAACTAGGGGCAACTTTCCAGTTGCTGGAATCCGGGGTTGTGCATCTCAGTGACAGATCTCAGGCGTGTCTAGTTCTGATCCATATCGAAAACGATTTTGAAAAGTTTTAATAAAAGTTGATTTCGCTCAAATTAATCATTTTACAACTTAGACCATTTTTGGACCAAACGAAAAATTTTCAGTACCCACAACCTTCAATTACATTGATTTCAGTACAGAGTTCTCCTGCTCTTGAATACAAAATCGAATTTTCTTTTTATTACATTCATAAAGAAAACTTGAAAGTTCAGATTAAAGAAAATAAATTCGAGGCATAGATAAGTCAGGCGTTCCTGCGCCCCCTCCAGAAGCTGGTCGAAGCTTCCGATGCCAAGCTGGGCCCAATCTGTGCCTCTTCATTGAGCCAATCTATGCACTCATCAGATAAGGTGCAACTAAAAGCGGGAGCGGGGGCCAGAAGCTCTCTCGTCCTCCATGCCGTGGCATACCGAGCTAGCTGTGCGCCTCAGACCAGAAATGCAGCTGGATACTCTATCCCCTATGCCGGGCAAGTCTGATCATGTCCAAACTGACGTCGGAATCAGAACGGAAAGTAAAAGACACAATGTGTCAGATCAATCAACTGAATCCCAGGTTGCCGGGACATGCTGTAGCTCATTGCCGGTAGATCGAGCCAAGGACAGCGCCAAGCAATACGGTCTGCAGATAAATTGCACATTCAGTCGAACCACCTTCCCTCATCAAGGGCATCAACTAGACATTGTCAAAAAAAGTAGCCGCGAGCTGAGTATGCTGGGCAAGAGTGCACAACCTGCAATTTGTCCATCAACCACACCTGGGGAGGGATGAAAAATGAGAGATTAAATAATAGAGAGATGTACGATGAGAGAAAAGCAAAAAATGGGTTTTGTGAGAAAAATCGAGCCTAAGGGTCAAGTGATGTGAGCAATATATATGTGAGGAAGGGTGGAAACATTACCCGCAGCAGTAGTAGACTCCCCGTAAATCTGGTCATTTCCCGACAATGAAAAGCATCCAAGCCCATCAATGTCTCAGCCAACATCATAGGAATACAGTTCTTGCCCTCTTTCAAGCCTTGAACAACTTCAATCAGGCGAATGCTAGACCCGTTGCAGCTTGGGGCAAGCAGAAAGTGAGAGAGCATGCACAAACAAAGAGCATGATGGTGAAAACCTTGCCAATGATGGTCGCTGTGGTCACCGGCGTCAGAAAAGCGATGAATCAAGCCGAGGATGTCCAATTCTCCGTTGCAGATCAAAGACCAAGTGTCGTGCATAGTGAGCCCACACATTCATCCTAAGGCTTGGGCGTGGCCAAAGCGAAGCTAGGACAAGATTTCCTCGTTGCGCTCAAACTCCATCAAAACTTGGAAATCTTCGAAAGTAGGACATACCTCTTGCCCGCCAAAGCTAAAGACATGTGTTACCGGATTCCAGAACCTTGCCGCGGCATGGAGAAAGAGAAGATGCAGCGGAGTGCAGCTCAACGTGAATAGTGCATTCAAGCCGAAGCCCCGGAAGTTCAACTTTTTCGAGCCGTCTAAAGTAGCAATCCAAGCTGCGAGATTTTCGATGAGGAATGCCTCCATTTTGATGCAAAACTGAAATGAAATGAAAGAACCGCGAAGTTGGAACTTTTATAGAGGATAAGGCACTATTTGGGGACACGTGTCAAAAATCTGGTGGTTGCCAAACCAGGTGGTCGGCCGACCACTTTTTCTCATAGGCCGACCACCCCTTTGGTGTCTAAGGAAAATAGCTGGTCGGCCAGCCCCTTCTGGTGGTCGGCCATGGAGAAAAGATGGTCTTTGGTCTTTTCCTAGTCTCTAGAGGGAGCTCCTAGCATTTCCATGTGTTGGGAGTATCGAAGGTTCGCGTTTCCCCCTATTTCGGACAAATTCCGTTGCCCGGTTTGTCCGCAATGCATTTGCTTATTGAGTTGTTGTTAAGTCTTGCTTATCAAGTTGTTGTTTTGCTTATTGAGTTATTTTGTTTATCGAGTCTTTAAGTTTTGTCGGCTTGTCGAGTTTTGTGCATTGAGTTGTTGCTCTTTGTTTGTCAACATTGTCGGGATTTGTTTATCGAGTTGTAAGCTTACTAAGGTTTTGTTGTTTCTTTGTAAGTTAAGTTGTTTAGTTTGTTGCGTCGGTTCACTACCTGACTTGGTAATGTACAATGCTAGAATTTCATTCAATCTCATTTTTGTGCAAAGTGATGTGATGCAATGCTGAAAACAAAATACAACACTTTTGAACAAAAGTTGTTTCATTCCATCATAGTTCTTTTAACAACATTTTACAGCAAGTGTACAAGTTTTAAAGAAAATAAAACTGCCTAAAGCTAATGTGCTACAACTACTAGTAAAAAAGGAAAATAAAGCAAGAACATCTGTATCAGTGCTATCAAGTGCAGGACTGAGAGGCCCTATTTGTCCTCTTCTGCGGAACAACCTCTGTACCAGCGTCATCATCTGAATCGGAACTGCCGCCCTCGAGATCCTCCCCAGCATCATCTCCACTCTCCGAACCGGAACTAGAGTCACCCTCTCTGTGTGTGGATGTCTCTAACTAGGGATGCGCAGACTCCTCCTCCTCGCTGGACTCCTCATCATCTATGATAGGTGCTCTGCGTTTGCCTTGACTGCGAGTCGAGCCCCCTCCCCCAGCTCCTTGAGCAGGCCTGGATGGCCCAACCTGTAACGGTGGCATCTAAAGAAAAGAGGGCAATTTGAATACATTAGCCAATATGTATATCAAATGCAAAAAGAGTGGGTGCATGCAGATACAGTATGTGGCTGTGGTGTGTGTCAGATGTGCTCTACACATGCAATCAACCAATGTAGTGAAATAGTCAAATTTAGCATGTCATCAAAAGTATGATAAATGCAAGAAAATTGAAAGTACCGAGACACCAGCGATGAACAGCTGCGTCTCCCTCCGCAGAACCATACCCTCGAGCGCGGCCACAAATCCGCGCATCCCATCCATGTACTCTCTGGGAGGCTGCAGACGTAAGTGTAAGTTATCAGTGAATGAATGGATGTCTAAATAGCTGAAGGTTGCATCAAAACTATAAAGCATACCGGTGGCGAGTCAGGGTCACTGACGTATTGATGATCAGGCAACGGAGGCTCCAACGGAATCGAGTAAGATGTCCCATACCACCAACCTGTCAGCTCGGTCGGGAGATCTGGCCACCCAGCATGCTGATAAGTCGGGAAAATTGGGAGAATCGGTCTAGCCCCACTCCTCGATGTACCGGCCCTACTGGTCGAAGGAGCACCTGCAGCCCGGACTCAACTCGATAATGGCCTGCCAGCAAAACCCCGCATCGGAGTACGGACACCTGTCAATGGAGGCATCAAGTATATATGGCGGTAGGTCGCGTACTCCCCTCCTCCAAATGCAAAACTACATCAGTGCCCACCATAGCCTCCTCGACCTCCTGGGGAGTGAGTCCCTCAGTGGATCGCATATCGTACGGAGGTGCTGCGGGGATACTCTGCTCGGGGTACCCCAACGTCTGACGCATGAAACAGTCCCCCAGAAACTAGGCCCTACCAACTGGACCCTCGAATAAAATCCTGTATCGAGAGGCGACCCACGCCCCAAGGAATCAAAACCGGGCATCTCCTGACATGGGTGCCCAGGGCTGCCAAGTGATCTGCGAATAACCAGTGCATGAGCTGATTAGAGATCGTAAATATGCAAGATGAATCAAAACTGAAAACATGAAGAACTGAGAGTTCTGAATTACCTCGGTCGTTCGCACTGTATCAAAGAACTGCCACAGGTAGGGGAGAGTCTCCTGAGCCCGAGCCCGGTACTAGCCCTCAAATACGAGAGAGTAAGGCATCACAAGAGGCACCTCCACCTCGAGCTCCGGGGCTAGCGTCGGAAAGTACGCGTAAACCCATAGCTGTGGAAAACATGGCAGTAGCCATCAGAATACAGAATGTATAAAAAGTGTAGGATGCTGAGTGCAGAATGTGAATGTAGAATGTACAGAGAATGTAGAATATTGAGAGCAGTGTGCAAAGTACAAAATGTAAAGCGTGTCGTATGTGCAGTATACAGATAATGAAAAGCAGAAATGTAAATCCAGAGGGCAGAAAGTACCTCCCAGGCTCTCCAGTAACCACCGACTGTGTTCCCCCGTCCGCGAGAGGTCACACTCATGTAACAGTAAAGGGTAGCGAGGCCGGTGCCCCCCCAGTCATACTGGCTAACCTGTGATACGTCCACTATAGCACAGAGCAGATACAGTCCAACTATGTTCCCCCTGTCGGAGAACAAAGTGGTTCCAAGGAGGAACATCAAAAATCCTCGAGCGTACTGCATTATCTCCTCGAGAGTCTCAGGCGCAGTCCCCCTATACTGCGTAGGGAACCACGTGTACCTGACTCTACCTGAAGATCTGTCAATCGGTGGGCGAGCTCCCAAAAGATAGATCTAAGCAGCCTCCCACTCGCCCATATCCTCGTCATAGGGGACCGGTCGGCCGGCCACATCAAGGCCAGTCAGCATCGCAAACTCGAATGGGGTCGTAGTCATATCCCCGGTAGCTGAGAAGTGGAAAGAGTTGGTGGTGTCCCATCATCTCTCCACGAGTGCCCCCATCAAGGTCCTGCTCGCAGGGTAGCGAGATAGCCCCGAACAGAAGGGCCCAAATCCTACCCCGTCCACCATGTGATGAACGGTCTCTGGGAGCTCTACATACCACTCCCTAGCGAGCATCGAGCCATAACCTCGCGTAGAACGAGAGGATACCTGCATTCAAAATGAACAGATGTATTCAGTTTCAGAATGAAATGTATATGTTGCGTGCAAATGAAATGTATGAGCTGTGAGTTCAAATGTGAAATGTAAGAACTGTGTGTTCAATATGCGCTGCGTGCAAATCAAAAGTGTGGGCTATGTGTTCACGTCAAGAGTTTGGGCCGTGTGTTCAACTTTCAAAAACCGTGGGCTGTGTGTTCACCTCAAGAGTTTGGCTCTGTGTTCAACTTTCAAAAATCGTGGGCTGTGTGTTCACCTCAAGAGTTTGGGCTGCGTGTTCAACTTTCAAACAACGTGGGCTATCTGTTCACCTCAAGGGTTTGGGCTGTGTTCGACTTTCAAAAATCGTGGGCTGTGTGTTCACCTCTAGAGTTTGGGCTGTGTGTTCAACTTTCAAAAATTGTGGGTTGTGTGTTCACCATCAAGAGTGTGGGCTGTGTGTTCGCCATCAGGAGTTTGGGCTGTGTGTTCAACTTTCAAAAAATTGTGGGCTGTGTGTTCACCTCAAGAGTTTGGGCTGTGTGTTCAACTTTGAAAAACCGTGGGCTGTGTGTTCACCCTAAGAGTTTGGGATGTGTGTTCAACTTTCAAAAACTGTGGACTGTGTGTTCACCATCAAGAGTTTGGGCTGTGTGTTCAACTTTCAAAAACTGTGGGCTGTGTGTTCACCATCAAGAGTTTCGGCTGTGTGTTTAACTTTCAAAAACTGTGGACTGTGTGTTCACCAACAAGAGTTTGGGTTCTGTGTTCAACTTTCAAAAACTGTGGGCTGTGTGTTCACCATCAAGAGTTTAGGCTGTGTGTTCGACTTTCAAAAACTGTGGGGTGCGTGTTCACCATCAAAAAGTTTGAGCTGCGTGTTCAAATTTCAAAAATGTGGGCTGCGTGTTCACGACATCAAGAGTTTGGGCTGTGTGTTCAACTTTCAAAAAACGTGGGCTGCGTGTTCACAACCAAAGGCATGAGCTGCGTGTTCAGAAATTCAAGTGCTTGAGCCGTGTGTTTCAAAATGCAAACAGAATGCTTTGTTATAGATTGAGTGTTCAGCACAAGCAGCGTGCCGACTCAACAGAATTCTGTACTGTGAGCTGTGTGCTAAAACGAGCGAAGTCTGGTTATACATAAGCTTTGTGCTAGGTGAACCGGATGGTGTGTGAATGTGTTCAGAATGTGCAAATCAACATATAGTGAAAACAGGAAATGGACAAGAAATGCAGAATACATTGTCAGAGAATATAAAAATGAAGTACGTACCTCTCGTGCCTGGTGAGAGAGGTGAGACTCCGGCTACCGTAGCAATAAGTCCGCAGGCGCCTGTCGCTCAAACTCAGTAAAATGGTAGAAAGTGGTGGGAGGTAGGGCGTGCTCTTGTGGACGATACCTCTCGGGATCGAAAGGCCGAACTCTCGGAGGCAAGGACATGATGTCCGGCTCACCCTCGGCAGCTGGAGGACCTCCACCATGGGGAAAATTACATGCCATTTCAAGAAATCTGCAAAAAGGAGCAAAATGAGCCAAAATTGGAAAAAGTCAACAAAAGTCAACTCTCGGGAAATGAAAAAGTCAACAAAAGTCAACTCCTGAGAAAATGTTCCAAATGTCGAGACAAACTTACCTCAAGTGGTGAAAATGGAGAAAGAAGCTCCAAAATCAAATTTTAATCGGTCCAAAGTGAAGAAAACTAAAAGATTTCGCGAAACAACTTTGTGTGGGGCATTGGAAAGCCCGTATAGAGCGCAGATCTGAGAGAGAAAATGGTCTAGGAAGGAAGAGGGACTAATTTCGGCCTTGAGGTTATGAGGAATAGTGATTGGGACAGGTGGATTTAAAGAAACAAGTGTAAGAAGACAAAACTGTCCCGGATTTGGACAGGTGGTCGGCCAACCACCTTTCCTGGTAGGCCGACCACCCTCTTGCACAAAACCTAGTCAGTGGCCTCCCTAGGTGGTCGGTGGCCCTCCTGGGTGGTCTCCAATGACTCTTTGTTCTCCCTGCAAATTTTGGTGGTGATCGAAGTCCCCGGCTCTTGAGAAAGTACAAGGAAAGTGCACTTTTCGGAGCGAAATCCCTCTGCGGGAACTTCAAATCCAATCCTCGATGCATGGCTCATCATTACTCACCAAGAGCCATGTGTATCCTTTTTGAGTACGTTGCAACCTCTCTGAGGGGTAAACCGGAGGTCGCGTTTGAATTGCCCTCGTCGAGGCTTGCTTTTCTTTGCTCAATGTTTTGTTTCAAACATGCTTTTGAAGTTGCGCTTATCCTGCATTGTTATGGACGCCACTGGCATTATTATGCACGTCATTTGCATTGTTATGCATGTTTCATTGGCATCGTCATGCCCTCCATGCTTAACTTGCGTTTTCGCGTACGTTTCTTCTTGCATTGCGGTGCACTTTTCCATCGGCACCATGGTTATCCGCGTTTGATGTAGTGTTGAACATATGTTGCTAACTATGTTACGCTTGTTAAGTTTCTCTCTTTTGTAGCCACGATATTGTATGTACGGTTCATTTGAAGCTGGTGCGACTAGACAAACCGGGCAAGTATTGTATCTTCTCCGTGTGAGACGTAGCGAGAATTGTAATTCTCGTACATCCTTACAGCATGAAATGTAGTTTTGATTTGCATTCTTGCTTAAAACTGTTGCATTTATTGTGAATATTTACTTCATTACAGTTTGCTGCTTTGCATGATCATGAGTTACATTCGGCTTTATGCATTTTGTTTTGCATTTTGCCCCTGCTTATGGGCACGCCTGCAGGCCCGTCTCTTGTTTATCTCGCCTGTTTGTCTAAGTCTTCGGCCTTGTCAAAAATGGGTCGTCTCTGGGCTTTGACATTCACTCCCGTCACTTATGACTTTCGAGTTATGTCAAAGAGGGGAACCTGTAGACACCCCATTTTTGACCGACCTTAAGACTCAGACGTCATCGATTGAGCGCTCGGTGATTGGGCATGTTGTGCTCGTTCTGAGGTTACAGAGTCTCGGTTGAGAACCTTGCCTCCAGACTTCGGGACTCTTGTGTGCTTTGCCTCGATTTGCGAACTAGGCTCTATTTTCTCTTTTCGAAGGGAGGGAGAGGTCTCGTAGACCATCTCTCAGTGGTCGTAGGCTACTTTTCGTGGTCGTAGACCACTGTTCCCGTTTGGAGACCAGTTTTCGATTTTTGGAGCCGTCGGCCGTGCGCCTCGGTTCGGGCCCGCTTAACTTTCTCCGTTTGCTCCGATTTTCGGCACACACCTTGTTTCCTCTCTCTAGAGGGGCACTGTGGCCCGCGAGACCACCTTCGTGGTCGCACTTTCGATGCTTAACAGTCAGTTTTCGGGGCACCCAGCTGCGCGTTTTGGCCCTCAAACCCTCGTTTTGCATCCGTCTTGGTTCATTTTTGGCATGAACCCTATTTTCATTGTTTGGAAGGTGGTACAAGAGTGGGTGACCACCTTTTCTACTTGGAGACCACTTTTTCCCCGTCGGCCGGTTTTCTTGTCAGGTAACTAGTCTCCCTCACTTTTGGGCCACAATTGCTGGTCTCCCACCACACCCCTAGCTTGCATTCAGATGGGAGACCACCCTTGGAGGCTGCCGACCACCTGACCCTTTTGACCCTAGTCGGCCGACCAGGGCAAGTGGTCGGCCGACCACTTGAACTGGTCGACCAGCTCCCATAAGTCTTGTCTCTATGAGTTGTTGTCAGCTGTGCCAGCTGGAGGGCACAGAGTGGATCCTGCATACACGTGTATGAAGGATCTTCAAACTTGTTTTTTATTTTCTTTGAGAAGCTAAAGGCTTGTATCTCTATAAGAGTGGCCCTCTCCCTCATTGGTAGAGGTTAAGATTTTTGCCTAAGGAAAAATACACCTCTCTCTATATATCACTCTATTTTGGCTCCAAAAGTGCATAGTTTTTGGCCCTTTTACACTACACCTCATAGCATAACACTTCCACCATCAACCTAAACTTCTTGGAGGTCATTTGTAGTGGTCAAAGGCTGAGTTTTTGGTCCAGAGGTTGCTGGCCTTGCTGAGCTACAAGGGTAACACCCTATTCCCTCTTTTGAGCTTTATTTTACTCCATCTTTTAGCCATACTTGCAAGCATTTGTGAGCTTTGGTATAAACTAAAAAAAGTCTTATTTTGAGGCCCTTAACATGTTTGTTTCAGATCATTTTTCTGTTGGGGGTCATCTACCCCTTTGCATGCTTCATTTTATCTTGTTTTGAGCCATGCCTTAGAGCATTTGTGTTGGCCTTTGTTTGGCCTTTTAGCCACTGAAATCCACTGGATCTTCAGTGGCTAGCATGCTGTTTTGAGTGCCAAAATCAGAGAGGGGTGACCCTCTCTCTCCTTGTTTTGTTTTCTAACATTTTTGGCCTTACAAAGGAGCCCTTATTTGCATCCTTCCAAGCCTTGTTTCAGGCCATTTTTGATGAGTTTTAGGACCTTCATAGGCTCTTTCCGAAGCATGTTTTTCCATATTGGATGTCCATCTTGCATGTGTAGAATAACCCTCTTCATAGCATATCAAAGGAGCATCTCATTCTTGCATGCGTTTGTAGACGCGCCCGCGTGAGGCCTTCGTGCTACAGTTCAGACTCAATTTGTGTCACGGTTCTTAATTTGAACCAAAGAGTCCAAATCTGGCAAATCGTTATAAGATTTTTAGAAAAGAAGTACCAAACATGGACTGTTTTTCCAGATACAGAGTCGCCACCTAAATATTTTTTTTTAAGGGGGAATTTAGGAAACCCTGACTCGATGCCAAAGGCCACATGTCCGTCATCACCAAAGTTGCCTCAGCTCGGGAGCTAGGGTACGATTGGGGAAGGTCAGTTATGAGCACCCCCTCTCGCCCGATTCGAAGATCGGCCTCTACTAACCGTGATATCCATTTTTGAAAACGTTATGTGTTCTTATTCCATTTTTGAAAACGTTATGTGTTCTTTTTGCCCTTTTGCGGTCAGCTTTACTGGTGCCCCTTTCCGGCATGTATGGTGCCTTTCTTGGCAAGCATGTTAACAATGGGGAAAAGACAGAACACCTGACTCAACTGTGTCCCTAGTTCATCGTTTTGGCCATTTTTTTATTTTGGTTTTAAAACAATTTTGACCAACATGAAAGTTAGATTAACATGCTTGTTCAAGAGTCAGGCTATGAGCACTAAAATTTTTCCTTTTTTGGGCCCAAGAAATGGTCAAGTTTTTTGGAAAAATAGAATAATTTTCGAGAGAATAGTCAACCTCAGTAAAAATTCTCAAAAACTATTTTTGCAAACGGCCAATGCTCAACAAGCACAGAACCTACTCTTTGGATGCACAACCTCAGATCCGAAGGAAAATTGCTCCTCGCTTGAAGAGAGCTGCACGGCAACGGAAATTTTCCCCTTATTTGAATGGCACCACGGCACACTGTATGCCAACGGAAAGTTGCCCCTTGTTTGGATAGCATCGCAGCGCATTGCAATCAGTCCTCAGAGTGACGATGACAACCGAACTCTCGGATACAGAGAAGGCAAAGATGATCAAAACCATTACATGGACACAATTGATTTTGAAGTGTTTTACGGCTGGACTTCGGAATGAAGTTGCCTACGTATCCCAAAGATGGGAATCAAGCCTTACATAGTTCGGGGTTAAGGTACACTCGGGTATTTAACCTCTCCTTTTGCGCTCTAACTTTTGCCAAGGCCGCCCTTCTGGGTTTTCAACCTTGCGAGCTCTGTTTTTCTTTTCTTTTCAATTCTTTTCATTTTTTTCATCTTTTCTTTTCTTTTCTTTTCTTTTTCATCTTTTCTTCATTTCTTTCTTTGTTCTTTTCCTTTTTTCCTTGCTCTAACTTTTGCCTAGGTCGCCCTTCCGGGTTTTCGACCCAGCGAACCTCTCAAGGGTAAAAGTGTATCTTTGTCCATGTCAAATGGTTCTGAGATCTCGAATCCGTCTGAATCCAGGAGAGTGACGGCTGTTCGCCGACAATGCAGGAGTCCATCCCATGGAGGCTGAATTTGCCCCTAGTGTTGTGGATCGGAACTCAGTTTTTCTTTAGCAATACTTTCTTCTTCCTTCTCTTCTGGGGTTTGGCATTCTTGCCAGTCTTCATTGATTTGCAGGACGATCCATCTTCGGCTCTTCGAGCACATCTGGCATTTTTGCCCCTAGTTCCAGGGATACTTCTGATCTAGCTTTGCAAGCTTCTTTTGGCGACATCTGATCTCCTTGATCTGACTTTTCTTGCCCCTAGTTTGAGGGCTGCTTTAAATATGGCCACACAGGCTTCCTTTGATGGTTGACCATTGACCATTCTGAATTTAAGTCCAAGGTTTGAAAATGAGGGGTCAAGTCTCGAGGCTGAGAGCGATCCTAGGCTACACAATCTCAAGAGCGATTCCACACAGGTCTTCGCAGGATCGCGCAAAACAATTTTTTTTTTTTGAAATCTTTTAAGAAAGCGACTAGTCGCTCACGCTGAAGATAGTGTGAGACCAATCTAGATCAAGCCAGGATCCTTCTCAGTACTCACATTAACAAGCATGATCTCAATCATTAAAGGCTTAGCATGCCTCTCTTTCTCTCAAATGATCAAATTTTTGCAAAAACCCGAGAAATTCCTTCCTCTTCATTTTCATCACAATGTTCAAAACAGCTTTGAAAAACTTAGGTCAACGCAATGACTTAAAAGCACAGAGAAGCAAGTGAAATGCACTGTCATTCGATTCGACTTTCTGGCACAACTGGCACAAGGCAGAAGTAAGCACAAAAGCATGAACAACCACTGCTGCTTCGTTCATAACTGTTGGTGTAACTGGCTCCATGGCAGAAACAGACTCAAAAGAAAGCAAAAAGACAAACACAAAACAAGATAGTGATGCCCGAGGTAACACTCCCAAAATCACCCGACTCTAAGAAAACAGGACTGACTCGACACAACAAGACAGACCCGACTGACTCAATACAAAATGACAAGACTGACCCAATACCCAAGTCAGAAAACATGAAAACTAGCATTCGCAAAATGCTCAAAACAGTGCGTGCCATACGCCACATCCGGAGTAAACTGAGCGCCGCCCGCAGGTGGTTCATCCCTCGATCACATCGCATTATCCCCCACAAGTTCACTGATCAAGTGCCGATAGACTTTGCAGGACCTGGTGCGGGGATGACCTTGTTGTCAATCAAATTTTGTATTTCGTGGCGGAGACGGACGTAACTGTCGGTGCCATGACCGGTTTGTTGATAAAAAGCACAGTACTTGGTCGGGTCATGCTTTGTAGGGAGAGGATCGGGTAGAGGCCGTTGTTCCAACGGTTTCACATGTTCTTTCCTGAGTAGGACCCCTAGAGCTTTAGATGAAGGCATAAAGAGTAGGGTGAAAACCCTCTTGCCTCGAGGTAGATAGTCCGAAATTCGGGGGTTTGAAGTGGATGCACCAACAAAGGGGGTGGCTGCTCTTGGTGTGGTGGTGGCGACCATGCCCACGTCTGAGGTCCTAGCAACTGCGTCACCACCGGTGGTCGCATTTGAACTGCGGGAAAACGGCCTCCTAGGCTGTTCCTTCTCCTGGTCAATGAGGCCCTGCATCATAGCGTCCTCGATCTGTACTCCCATCTCATGTAATTCTAAAAAGGTGGGGAAGGGGAGCACGATCATTTTCTGCATTAGTTTGGGCTGAAGGTTGCGCACAACCATCCATATTTGATCCTTATCCGTTGGCCTAATGGCCATCATTGAGGCCTGGGCCCTCCAGCGGGCCACGAATTCTAAGAAGCTCTCCTTTGGCTCTTGGCGGGTGACTTCAAGATCACGAGTTGTGACCTCAATCTGTGCGTTGTAGGAGCATTGATCACTGAAGGCCTCAGCCATCTCTTTCCAATTCTGTTTCACAGAGTTCTCCAATTTTGCATACCAGATTGCGGCTATCCCAGACAGGGTTCGGCCAAACAATGATAGCTTCTGTAATCTGGTGAGGCCCATCGGCCTTAGTATGTCTGAAAATAGTCTCAGGTGCACCATGGGGTCCCCGGACCCATTGAAACGGTCAATATGCGGCATTTTGAATCTGTCAGGCAGCGTCACAGCTGAGTCTGTATACCCGTCTTCAATGTTAGGAATGGAGTGGGCCTCCTGAGACTTCTTGAACAATTTCTCAAGCTTGCTCACTTTCAATGCTGAGGGGTCTGTCTCGATATCAAAGGGGGGATCTGGTAGGTTGGTGGGTGTTTTAGATAGCTGGGGTAGAACCGGGGGCGGAGTTGGCCCTGTCGAAATGTCCGTATCTTCCTGGACATTAGCTATCTCCCCGAGTGTTGGAACTCCTGGTGAGGGACCAGCCTGGTGTGAAGTAGATACTCCAGTTTGCTGCTCTAATCTGGCAATTGTCTCTGCCTGTTGGGCTATGACCACAGCCTGTTGCTTGGCAAATTTTGCTTGACAAACAGTGTCTTGCTGCATGGCTTTCATACTATCCTGGAGTTGGCGCACCATCTCTTCCAGACTCGACATATTGTTCCGATCTAACTGAGCAACCGGTATACATTCTTGAGGTAAAAACAGATATCTCAACCCAACTGCGCACAGGTGAGATGGATAATGACTGCTGATCCGAAGACTGATGATCTGTGCCTGACTGGCTTTTTTACCCTGTCTCTGGCAAAGGAGCAGTGATTGCCCTTGGACTGAATCTCTGACCTGACAAAGTCTATCAGCACAAGTCCGATGAACCTTGGGGGATATCGGAGCCTTCTGAAGCTATGGTTCTAGGACTACCTTGCAAAAGAGAAAACAGGCAGCACCTCAGCTTGATTTCACCAAAACAGATATGAGCACTAGGATAACTGTGTCCTCTACTGAATTCTGCCCCAAAATTTTGCCTGTAAACCTGATACCCTCAGGTAAAACTGATTCCCCAAATATTGATCGTGATGTCCACTGGCCTGATACTCAAACTTGTAAACTGATACATGCAATCCTGTAGAGGCCAACTCTAAAGCACATAGCAGATAAGTGAGAGCCAAAACACCGCTATGTTGGGGTAGGGTTTCCCTGTCCTATTTTGTCAGGAGCTAGGGTTTCACCATGCACGCAACAGTTTTCAAACAACCTAACATCGAGTAAGCAACCTGTCCTAATTTGGAATGGTCACTATGGATTTCGATATGCACTAGGCCGAATGGTCGAAAAAGGTGCCCCGGTAAAACCAGGGTTTGTGTTCCCATACTGTCAGAGCCCACAACCGGTCAGCCTTATGGCATGCTTTGACAAAGTCAATCCTCTGACAAATCGTTCAAGAATGGCAGATGGCAAACACGGTGTCCTAGGCGCACCAATGCACATGCAATGCAAAGAGATACATAAATGAAATCAAAACAGGATATCATGAGTTCGAGTCAAGCTCTCTAAAATCCCTAGCAGAGTCGCCAGAAACTATAGACGCGCCCGCGTGCGGCCTTCGTGTTACTGTTCGGACTCAATTTGTGTCACGGTTCTTAATCTGAACCAAAGAGTCCAAATCTGGCAAATCATTTTGAGAAAACAGATTTTTAGAAAAGAAGTACCAAACATGTACTGCTTTGCCAGATACAGAGCCGCCACCTAAATATTTTTTTTTTAAGGGGAATTTAGGAAACCCTGACTAGGTGCCAAAGGCCACATGTCCGTCATCACCAAAGTTGCCTCGGCTCGGGAGCTAGGGTATGATTGGGGAAGGTCAGCTATGAGCACCCCCTCTCGCCCGATCCGAAGATCGGCCTCTACTAATCGTGATATCCGTTTTTGAAAACGTTATGTGTTCTTATTCCGTTTATTAGCCTAGAATTACTATGTTATACGCACAGCAAACAAGTATAGACCAAATCGCCTGAATTAGAACGAAGCATTGCATATCCGTTTGTTTAAAAAACTGTTTGAAATTTGATAGTCGCAAGTAGGATAAAGCACGGATTTTAACGAGTTGTTCCAACTCAAACAATCTAACCTTCACCCACAGGCATTCAAGCAGTTTATATCACATAAGCATCTAGCCTCATGGTAATCATGCTATTATGGCAACACTCACACGCATGCGGTATGCTAAAGCATAAATGCTTGCTGAGTACTCCGAGCCAAAACAAAAACTAGTTAGTAATCATATGCATGATCCTAGTTCATGTTAAAATGGCTAATGCAACACATACAGAATGCAATTAGGATAGGCTCGGCTAATCCTAAAATGGCATGTAAAGTGCGGCAAGTAGCGTGTATTCAAGTCACATTTGAAATACGATGCAGTTAGCATGATGCACCGAGCCCGGTGCATGCAATACTGATGAATGATGCACGCATGCATAGCATGAGGTATGCTAAAGTAAACATGTCCTAATACTAGCCATCAAAGCAGGTAAGTAAAATGGAGAAAGAAGCGGGGGTTGGAAGACATGCACACACACACCCACACTTATTACATAATTGCCCTCGCTCAGAAGGTCCGAAAGAATAATACAGTCCGAATAACAAACCAACAGTCCTAGCTAATTAATTATTACGGACCAACTAAATTAGTTAAGCAAATCAACTAATCTAAGAAAGCGATTAACGGCCTCGGGAAAAGAGCCCAATGTAATGCATGCTCAGTCTTGCTCGGAAGTCCACTGCCATGCATAAGCTGCCTCTGTTTTCCCTGCTCTGCTCCTCTGAAGACTGCCAAAGTCTTAGGATGTGCTCACTGGATGTTGGGGAATGCCACCGGCTGGAGGGAATCATCATCGGCTGTGATTTGGTGTCGATCGGCCAAAAATGAATCCATCGGCCACCGATGGATTGCCGGTCGGCACTCTGTGCAGTCGATCGACAAAAAGTTCTTGCAGAATCTGTTTGACAGCAGTAGAGGACAGAGCTTTGCATGGCAATGTAATTCAACCAATGTATGCACCAACCATATCCCTTATCATGTTTATGACTCAAAGGGACATGGTCCTTGGTTCTCGGACCATCAATCGCGCATTTCAATGCGTGATGGCCCAAGAGACCAAGTTATGCATGTTGATTTCAAATGCAATGCAAACCAACAAACAAAGGCGCAACTCCCATCACTAAATCAAGGAACAAGGCATGCATGCTAGATGGAGTGCAACCTAGGCATGCGAACTAGCATGCAACATGGGCATACAATGCATTTATGCAAGTATGCAAGCAAACATGCAAGGTAAGCATGCAAACAAGCAAAGGATGGACTTAAGCTCGTTTGGGCAGCCCTTAAGGAAGCCTAAAACAGTGGCCATCAACCAAGGAAATGAGGCCAAATGCACATGCAAGCATACATGACAACATGGACCAACATTTAAGCACATAAAGGCAACTTTTAAGCGCACTTTAAAAGAGGCATAGCATGGACAATTAACATGCAAATGAAGCTCTGAAAATCATGCTATAGGAGGTGCCAAACCAACTAAACAAAGCAAGCATATCATGCAACCAAGCCCAACGCCTAAGGCTCACCAAAGAGGCATTGGACTACACTTATCAAGACGAAACATGGCATGATTTAAGCAACTAAAATCAGGGTTTTAGCATGTCAACATGAACCCCGAAAACCACTTAGATGACATCTAAATGACTTACACATGGAAGCATGCACAAATGCACTTTCAAGGAGCATGAAACACAAACTCTTGAAACATCAAAGAGCCATAAAATGCAAGTATACAAGCATGCTAAGTGGACTGAAATGACATGGAAAATTGTCCCAACTCACTAAATCAAAGCAAGTAATGCATGCTATACACTCACATACTTGAAGCCTACAAGCTAAAATGCAAAGGGGCTATGCAATGCATGCTAAAGTCGACCCAAACAACTAAGGATAGACCTTAAACATGGCGAAATAAATATGAAACCTTCACAAAGCCAAGCCTAAAGCATGCTAGAACAATGGTTTACAACCCAAGGCATGTTAAGGCAACAAAATGGCATTACAAGGCATGTATGCTAAGCAAGCATGGTGTACCAAAACCAACTTAAAACAATGCTATATCATGGCATAATAAGCATAAAAAACAGCCGAGGCATGGTAAACATGAGCCTAAGCTAGGTGCTCCCTCAAGAGGCAAAAAAATGATCCTTTTCAAGGACAACAAGGAGAGGGGGTGGCCCTTTCCTTCATGGGACCTCAAGGCACCATCCTCACCTCTGAAATCCCTCAAGATTTCAGTGGGGAGCCTTACAAGGCTTAAGAGGGGTCAAACAACCCCAAAGCTTGAAGCAACCTTAAACAACTATTTAGAGGGCCTAAAAATAGAACTTTTTTATGTTATACACAAAGCTCAAAAATAGTTTCAAGATAGGCTAAAAAGCTAAGCAAGAAAGGGAAAAAAGGGACAAGATTGTTACCCTTGAAGACCTCTTTCACAAATGAAGCTCCAGCAACTTCTTGAGCTTCAAACCAGCTCCAAAACTTCAAAAACAACCCTCTAGAACCTCAGTTCCAAGAGAAAGGTGTAGTAGTAGGTGTTTGTGTGCAATACTAAGGCTTAAACACACACAATACAAGAGAAGGAGAGATATAGATATAGGATAGATATAAAACCCTAAACCTAGAACCAGAGCTTCTCTAACAATGTTTTCTAACCTACTGTCAAGAGAGGAAGCCTCTTCTTATAGGCAACTCCCTCTTGTAAGGCTTCCAAAACAAGCCATCCAAGAGGGAAATCCCTCCATACGCGTGTATGGAGGGGAACAGAGTGGGTGCCAGCTATCACAGCTGGCACAAAATATCTACTAAAAGTAGATGAACAGTGATCAGCCATCCAAAATTGCCATTTTCACAAAATAAATGGCCGATCGGCAACAAAGGATGCCGACCGGCAATATATATTGCCGATGGCATAAAATCACTGGCCGGCGCCCTCGAGCCATGGCCGGTGATGTGTGGGGATGCCTTACAAGGCATTCCCTGCCCCTTCAAGGCAAAACACAAATGTTTGGTGCAAAACCAGACACAAAACAATCGAGTCGAGAGATCCTGAGGCAAGGCGCACAACCGAGACCTCCGGGAACTCAAGACTAACACAAACATGGATTATCACCGAGTGTTCAAGCGGTGACGTCCAAGTCTTGAGGACGGTCAAAAATGGGGTGTCTACAGCGTTAACCATGTTTCAGTGGGTTTTTGGGCTTTATTTGGCATGTCACACCTCTGAATTTTGGTGGTTTTAGTGGCCTCTTGATTGCCTCACATTCTTGTAGTGCAAATCCTCTTTACTAGCTTACATTGCATGCTATTTTGGCCTTTGATTCTAGCACTTTTTGGCCATACCTTAAACTGATTTTGTGCATGTTTTGGACTGCCTTAGCTCTATTTTTGTGCCTCATGATTGAATGGTGCTTTCTATGCATGGTTGTAGTGTAATACCCTTGCCTAGCCTTGAGTTTTGAAGCCTATTGCATGCTGATACTAAGGTGTTTTCATGTTTTGGGGCCATTATGCATGGTATTTCTGAGCATGTAAGGTTGCCAAGTTCCCATGTTTTCCACTCCTTAAATGCATTTGAGAGTTGTGCATGAATACCTCATTTATGGACCATTGCATGAGCTTCATTTCTATGCATTTTGAGCCATCATTTTAGACCATTTTCCCACTATCTTGGACCTGCATAGGGACTCTTTGGGGCTGGTTAGGTCATTTGAGCATTGCTTTGTGTACCTCTAGTGTAATGCACTTCACTAATTTTGGTATCCGGGCCATCTAGCATGCATTGTGTGAGGTGTTTACATGATTCGGGACCATCTTGCATGTCATTTCAGAGCTGGAAAATGTGTGATTGTACGCCATATTTCATCTCTTGCCATGCTTTGGTAGAGTTGCACTTTGTGCCTTAGGTTTGGTCCCTTGCATTTGTGCATATTTGCATGTGTTTTGTTGCCTAATTTCATCCTAGTGGCCACTAATTTGAGTGTGGCTGAGGCCCATTCATTTTAGATTAAGTCCATCTTGTATTGTGTATGCCATGTCCATGTTGTCGCACGCTTGATCGTCGCATTGTGTATGCCTTGATTATGCCTTTTTGTATGTCCATCGTCATATGCGCGTTGTGTATGCCATATAGCGCCATGTGCATTGAAGTATGCCATTCGTAGTTCATAG
Organism: Camellia sinensis; assembly: GCF_055761805.1. Lineage (NCBI taxonomy): Eukaryota > Viridiplantae > Streptophyta > Magnoliopsida > Ericales > Theaceae > Camellia > Camellia sinensis. Next base: position 112,860,311 of record NC_138969.1, on the reverse strand, counting down.
CATTGCGTATGCTGGTTGCACCTTTGCGTATCATCCACCGCATGCTAGCATGATTAGGTTGCATTGCCTTTAGGGTTGCATGCTAGTCGTATTGTGTATGCCATGTGTATTGCACTGTGTTTGGAATAGGGTTTAGTCCAAACACGGAAAACGAGGGACGTTTCGTACTCCAAGTGACGAAACGTGCCTCGATTCTCGGTCGCCGACACTCCGGATTACCTATGATGGAGTTTAGGCCTTATTGTGTTCATTTGTGCATCCATTTCACATTGAGTCATGCAATTCGACTCCTCGGCCATCATGTATTGAGATGCGTGATTGGTGGCACGAGGATTGAGGACTACACTCCCTAGAGCTTATGCAATGACGGGGAGAGTGGTCGTGCACAGATATGTTGAAAATACTTTGCCATGCCCCTTTCTCGCTCTTTGTTACAGCAAACCAGAAACGAGCAGCAAAAATTGGTCAGCAGCCTTTTGGAGCTTTGTACAATATTTTGGGACCAGTTGCAAACAGAGGCAAATCGGGGCATCGCGATGGATTTCCCGACAAGGCGACTTGAGTATGCATGTATCCCTATAATTCGGAACAGAGCTGAGGCAGTCCATTTTGTTTAATTTGCATGCTAATTTCCTTACTTACTTAGTTAATTCGTTAATTAATTAATGTTGTGTAATAATTAGTTTAATTAGCTTAGATTAGCTAGTTTATTCTGTACTATTCATTCGGACCCTCCGAGGAGGGCAATGTTGTAATAAGTGTGCGTGTGTGTGTGATGCATGTCTTCCAACCCCACGTCTTTCTCCATTTTATTTACCAGCTTATGATGGTTAGTTTACGGCACGTTTCAATTAGCATACTTATGCTCGCATGTTTTGCATCCATTCATCTGTCTTGCATGCACAGGGCTTGGCGCATCATACTAACTGCATCGTATTTCAATTTCGAGTTGAATACATGTTATCTGTAGCATCTCATATGCCATCTTAGAATAGCCGAGCCTATCTTAGTTGCATTTTGCATGTGTTGCATTAGTCATCTTAACATGAACTACGATCATGCATTAATTACTAACTAGTTTCTGTTTTGGCTCGGAGTACTCGGTGAGAGTTTATGCTTTAGCATCCTTGCATGTGTTTGAGTGACTGCCATGATAGCATGCTTACCATGAGGCTATTTGCTTATGTGATATAACTGCCTGAATTCCTGTGGGTGAAGGTCGGGTTATTTGAATTGGAACAATTCACCAATTGAGAGTTTTAAGTCCACTTGAGAGTGGCAAAATCATGTTTTCTTCAGCGCACTTGAGGGTGGCAAATCCACGTCTTAGTCTACTTACGAGTAGCACCATCAAACCATCTTTCAAATAAACAAACATGAAATGTTTTGTTCCAACTCAAACGATCCAGTCTATACTTATATGTTGTGTGCATCACATAGCAATTCTAGGCTAATAACCAGAATAAGAGCACATAATGTTTTCAAAACTCGATATCATGGTTAATAGAGGCCGATCTTTGATCGGGCGAGTGGGGGTGCTCACGAAGTGACCTTCCCCAATCGTACCCAAGCTCCTGAACCGAGGCAACTTTGGTGATGACGGACATGTGGCCTTAGGCACGAGTCAGGGTTTCCTAAATTTTCCAAAATAAAATATTTAGGTGGCGACTCTGTATCTGGCAAAGCAGTCAATGTTTGGCACTTCTTTCAAAAAATCTGTTTTCAAAAACGATTTGCGTGATTTGGACTCTTTGATGATTCATCGGTCTTGCATTGCACTCTGCGAGATTAGATACAGGACCGTGACATTGAGTCCTGAATTGTAGTGAGCCCAAATGAACAAAACGAGATTTTTCCCGGGACGTTCGGGGACGTCTACAAATAGCACATAGGAAATTTGTACGAATAAATAAAAATCACGTCGTATGTGAGTACATATGTCACATGTTTGTCTTTATTCTGCATTCATTTCCAAAACGGCCTAGGGCCCAATATTATACAAAATGGCCTCAGGCCCAATATCATACAGAACGGCCTCAGGCCCAATATTATACAAACGGCCTCAGGCCCAATATTATACAAAATGGCCTCAGGCCCAACATATCAACAACTATTTGGAGCATTAGGGGGCAGGTAGAACATCGACATGTACACTACTTCCCATGGTCTTAGGCCATGAGTCATAAATAGTTCAAATCATATTAGGGTCGATAAGACATCGACATGTCACCACCTCTCTCAGAATGGCCTCGGGCCCAACAATGACAAAACAGAATGACCTCGGGTCCATAAGGATACTAGTGCTCAATATCACACACAAGTTTTCCAATTGTTCACCGCACGGAGACATAACCTATTCACGGGGTAACAGTGTGCTAGTAATAACTAGTAGAAGTAAATGAAACATATCACTACATTACTATTACTCACAGTGATGTGGAAAGGCAATATTCCTTTCCTGTACGTGACCTACACACAACATACAACTCATAAATTAGTCTCTTTTCTTTAGTCTTTTCCTTTTTAATCAATATTTGATTCGTTCAACCTTTGTTTAATTACATGCATTTTAAAAGCTTCAAATACACATTTTAGCAATCCCAGAGGGTCAAACAGAAGAAAGAAGCACACCAAAATTTTCCCCTTGGGCCACACGTACGAAAGTCCCTCGCTGCACGTGCTGGAAGGTGGGCCGCACGTGAGCACGTGCGCCCCACACGCACATTTATTTCAGAACCTGAAATGCACATTCCCCTATTTTCCGCACGTGCAGCTGTGAGCCCCGCACGTGCGGTGGTGCTTCCCACACGTGCGGCCATGAGTGCCGCACGTGCGGTCGCAGCCTCTGTTTTGAGCAATTCGGACCAAGGCAAAAATCCAACAAGGCAACCATATTATAAAGTAGAAAATAGAGAAATCAGTGCAATATTATGATATAACACCACAATAAACATGAATCACAAGCTTATCTGGATCATAACCCCGTCCAAATTCATATTCACAACTCAATTTTCTTAGGTTTCTAGCCATATTTGGTTTTCAAATATATATATAACCATCCAAATATATAGATGAATTCAACATGCAAAACTAAAGAATAAGATGTAATTTTCCTCCATATAGCTCAAATTAATTCAAAACAACCCAATGATAAGAACATCTTTCCAATTAACCAATTATCATACACTAGACCTCAATTACAAACCCTAGCTTGCATGAATGTAAAAGAAGTTCTTACTCAAGTCAATGAAAGAGGTTATTCTAGGTGGGTTACATCTACCTTGAGTTCAAATCTCTACAACTCTTCTCAATTTCTTCAATCTTGTCCTTGATGAAGTCTCTTCCCTTTTTCTTCCTCTCTAGAACTCTCTCCGTCTCAGGAGATATTTCTTTGTGATGGAAAATTACCAAGTTAAGGGTTAAGGGGGTTATTTAAGGGTTGACCACAAATTAATCAATTTAATCATTATGAATCAAATTTTTACAAAATTCATATTATGATCTAAAATGAATTTCGGATTATCGTACTTCTAAGGCTTCCAATTCCTAATCCAAACGTCACAATTGTAACAGATTTTTCACACAATTGACAAATATAAATCCATGGTCATATAATTCACACAATTAAGCTTAATTTTACTTAGAATTTCACATTGAGCATATAATTACTCATATAATAAGAGACTGAAGCATATCAGAAAGCATATAGGAGGGTCGAGTTATTACAAAATCAGTGGCCAAAAGTTGAAAAGTGAGTGTGAAACACAAGGATAAAAGTTTGTAGAACAAGGTTCAAGGAAGGGTGATTGACCCCTCCACCTTTGGCAGGTTTAAATCACAAGTTTCAGCACACAAAAATAGTGTAAAAATAGTACAAAACAATAAGAAAAAGATGAGAGAAGAGTGGTTTAAGCAAAGCAAGAGTTATACCTTTGAAGAGAAGATACACTTTTGTTCACAAACCACAAGATGCTCACTCTTAAGGGCTGAAATTTAGACTCAAGAACCTCAACAAGTAGAGTTAGAATAACGGGCTAAAATCCGTCAAATCTTTTGGAAAATCGATTTTTAATCAAAAATGCCAAAAATGAACCACTTTGCCAGATTTTAGAGTCGCCACCTAAATATTTTTGAAAAATTTAAAAAACCCGCGACTCGTGCCAAAGGCCACTTATCCGTCATCACCAAAGTGTCTCAACTCAGGAACTTAGGTATGAGAAGGGAAGGTCATGAATTGAACACCCCACTCACCTGATCAAAGATCGACCTCTACTAATCATGATATGATTTTTATTTGCATTGTATGCTCTTTTTCCAATTATTTATGCTATCTTTACTACGTAAAGTCAAACAAATATAGACTGATTCACCTAATTTGGAACATTTTGATTTCATGTTCATTGTGAAAAATGTTTTGAATATATACCACTTAAAAAAGTAATCTCATATGTACATTAATCAAATTATCCCAATTTGAATGAAAAAAGCCTTCATCCACGGGTATTCAGATAGGTATATCAACTAAGCACATAGCGCCGTGGTAGTTATGCTGGGCATATCAACAATCACACGCATGCAATATGCTAAAGCAAAAATGCTTAACCCAAGTATCCGAGGCGAGCCAAAAGAAAGAAAATAGTTAGAAAAAAAAAATGCATGATCCTAAACAATGCAACATGACTAATGCAACGCGTACAACATGCAATTGATAGGCTCGACTACTAGCATGGCATGTGAGTTAATTTAAGGCATGTGATAAAGCGCGTATTCAAGTAAGGAATTTGAATTTGACATTGATTAGTATGATGAGCTGAACCCTTATGTATGCAAAACAGAAGGATGCAAATCATGGAAATCGTTAAGGAAAATATGATACTATTTAACCGCGGTAAGCGAACAAATAAAAGAGAGAAAGAAATAGGGTTGGAAGACATACACAAATTATTGCATATTTGCTCTTGCGCAAGAGGATCTGAACGAATGTTCTAATTAACTAATTAATTACATCACTAAATTAATTAACTAAATTAACTAGCTCTTACAAGTTTAAAGGAATTTAACTAATTATTTACAACATGCTAATTATTCTAAGAGCTATTTAAGCTAATTAAGTTGAACGGGAGTCGTGGAAACACATACGCAACCGAGGACATCCTCCCAGAAGTGCCTTATTTTGCTGCCAGAACTGTTCTGTTTTGCAGTCATAAAATATTTCTGTTTTTACCACAGCTCCTGCTCTATTCTGTCATTAAAATGACACTGTCTATCCAAAATAAGGTGGCTGACTGGAGATAGAAAGTGGTCGGTCGGATGGGGAACTGGCTGGCCGGCCACTGGTTTTAGGTGATAATTTACTGCAACATAATGGAAACAGAGCAAAAATAGAGTATTTACAGGGTATGTTTGTCCTCTTTGCCACTCCCTATCATAAAACTGATCAAGGGAAGAGCAGAATCGATTCACAAATCATCAATCATTGCAACGTCATGCATGATAGTCCATGAACCAATAGGACAAAGGGTCAATAACCGGAAATAAAAGACTAACAACCCCCTTTTCTTACCATGGTGTTACCTCAAAGAAAGTGGTAGACATTATTTCTTGAGTCGTTGAACATCACTAGAGACTACTCAACGAGTCAAGACGTAGACACCCCATTTTTGACCACCATTAAGACTTGGGCGCTACTGATTGTTTACTTGGTGATGAAAGATGTGCAGTGCAAAGATTCAATTTCTTCAACAAGAGAAGCTTCAAGTCCTAACCTCACACCCTTTTTGGACCAAATCCTTTTGATTAAAAAGATTTTAGTCCTTAAAACCATCTCTTTCAAAATATTTTTGAAAAAAGTTCCTACAATGTTCCGACGCTCACATTTTGTTAAATATTGCGCTTCTTGGTAAACTGAGCAAAGACCAAGTGGAAATGAATGAAAGAGAGGTGAACTTTTAGAAAAATATTTCAAAACACCTTATTTAGGGGTTTGGGGTTGAAGAAAAGAGGAGAGGAGAGAAGAAAACTAGCTGAGGAGGAGTTCGGCATGAATCCGGGTAGGATCGAAACTGAGCAGTCTTCACTCAAATGAGTATAACTCTTTGCACACTTTGAATTGTGATGTGATGCTTCCACCATTGGAAATAAGATTTCTTGGGCTTCAATTTAGGCTAATAATGACCAGCAAAGGATTCCAAATGAAGGAGTTATGCCCATTTTAAGTTGGGCCCAAAAAGAAGATTTTTCTGACCAACCAGAGGTGGAGGTTTCTGACCATGGATGGATTTTTCTAGCCATGTGCCAGCCATGAATGGCCTATGACAACCCCCTTCCATCCAATGGTGATCCATGCCGACCAGCAATGATGAAGTGCCGGCCATCAATGGAAAAAGGCAATTTTTGGCAGATATTTGTTCTCCAGCTGTTACAACTGTCTTTTTTTGGGATATTTTCGACCAAGGCTTGCATTCTTCTGTATATAGAGGGGCTTTTCTATGGTTTTAAAGGTTAGAAAAAATTTAGGAAGAAGTTTGGGAGCCTCTCTCTCTACAATACTCTCTGTAGATTTCTCTCTCTAAAGCTTTAGTGCTTAGAAGCTTCCAGACATCAATCTTTAACCTATCAACCCTTAACAAGAGTGGTTCATCTTTGGGCTGAGGTTTCTTGAAGCTCTGTTGGAGCCTCCTTGTAGCTCTTAAGGTGGTTTTGACTTGGTTTTGTGGCCTAAAGTTGTGTTGTTCTTCAAGAGGTATAACTCTCTCCCTTTAAGCTTGTTTTTCATACTTGCTTTGCCATCTTTTTCCCCCATTTCAAGGCTGGTTTTCACATGTAAAAAGTTCTATTTTTTCAATCATAAAAATGGTGGTTTGAGCCTTTGTGAGTTAGGGGGTTGTCCCCCCTTTTGGCTCTTTGGCTTGTGAAGCTTTTTGTGCCATCTTTCATCACCTTTCAAACCAACTCTTTTGGCCTTTTAACCACTGAAACTCAGAGGTTTTTTAGTGGTAAAAACTTTGTTTTCAGGTCCAAAATAAGAGAGGGTGGCCTCCCCTCCTTGGTCTTTGTTTGTATGCGTTGATGGCCTAAATGTGACCATGTTTTTCTACCATCTCATGGCTTGATCTCAGCATGTTTTTGTGACTTTTTTGACTTGTTTTAGCTCTATTTTTGGCTGGTTAAGTCACTTGTTGCTTGCTTCTTACACTTGCAGTGTAATCAAGCTTACTAGCTTAACATGCCTACTGAGTTAGTCTATCATTCTAGCTTATGCTAGCTCCATCTCAGCATGCTTTTGCTCATATTTTGTCATGCTTTAACTCTGTTTTGAGTGGTCTTGGTCTTATATGCTTTGCCTTGCGTGGCTATAGTGTAGTTAGCTTCCCTAGCTTTTTGTTTTAAGGCTACTAACATGTTGTGTATGTGTTGCTTGCATGTTGTAGCATCATTTTACTTGATTTCAGTGCATATAGTTCAGTCACACTCTCACATATTCCACTCTTTCATTACTTTTGATAGGTGTTCTTTGTACCTTGTTTATGAGCCAATACATGAGCATCTCTTTCTTGCTTTTCATGCTACCATTTCAGCTTCTTTTAGCCACTGTTTTGGCACGTTTGAGGTCTGTTTAGAGCTGGTTTGGCCATTTGAGCTTGATGTTGCATGGTTCTAGTGTAAAGCTTTTCACTAGTTTTAATGCTTAAGTCTCTAATATGTTGTACATGAGGTGTTTGCATGTTATAGTCTTGTGTTTCATGCCATTTTAGCACTGAAATTCTGCCACCTCCCTCATTTCTTCATTTTTCCAATTGTTTTGAGGGTTGGTTAGTCTTAAAGTTGTGTTTAAGCTTGAGATTGAGGCTTGTGCTTAAATGGCTTTAACCCTCTTTTGAGGGTTCCTCCTAGTCAAAGACATGGTCTCTCACATGTCTTAAGCCATCTTTTGGTTGATCCCCCCTCTCATTAGAGGACAATCACTTGGACTTAACCGGTTAAAGAATGGCTCGGTAATGTAAAATGTGTAAATAAGAATTAAGCAAAGTAAAACTAGTGCAAGATAAGCATGCGTGTTGCATTGTATGTGTTTGGATTGGACGTTAATCCAAACACGAGAAATGTGAGACTTTTCATACTCATAATGATGAGACGTGTCACATTTATTGGTCTTCATTGCCTTTGATCTCTCATGATAAGGTAATGGACTTGTGTCTTTGTTTTGTACATTTATTGAATTTGTGCAAGTTAGATCCTTGGCCATCATGCATTGAAAATGCTTGATTGGTGGCTTTAGACCCAACGGTGCCACTCCTTTGATGTTTTGAGATGATATGGAGTGGCATAGTACAAACATGTCCCTGGAAAAACTTCTATTTTTCTCTGTTTTGTGCTTTGTTGTAGTTTGGTGTTTCAGCACACCAGTGGCCGACAGTACCTCACCGGTGACCGGCAATGCTTCACCCTTGGCCGGCAGAGGCACACTCTTGGCCGGCAGGTGGCCGGAAGCCACCATTCATGGCCAGCAGGCTACCGGTGTACTCCCCAGTAGTTATTTGGTAAGGTTCAGTAGAAGGTTCTTGGAGACACCCTGCAAACAGAGCCTCTAATGAGTAAACCGGAAGGCTATTCGGGACAGAAACTGAGGCATGCATGTTCAACTTCTTCAAACAGAGCTGAGGCAATGTTGTTTAATGTTTTACTTGTTAGTTAGCATAATTTTGTAATTTAATTAATTAGTTTGCTAATTAGTTAAAATGTTGTAATAATTAGTAAGTAGTTTGCTAGTTATTCAATTTGGTTTGTAATAATTAGTCTAAATTAGATTAACTAGATTAGTTTAATTAGCTTAGCTTAGTGTAGCTTAGCTTATTCATTCGGACCCTCCTTCACAAGGGCATGATGTTGTAATAAGCGTGCGTATGTGTGTGCATGTCTTCTAACCCCACATCTTTCTCCCTTTTATTTAACTACTTTTGATGGCTAGATTAGGGATCATTTTTCAATTAGCATACCTTATGCTTGTATGTTTGTATCATTCATTTGTCTTGCATGCACCGGGCTCGGCGCATCATTCAAACTGTGTCGTATTTCAACACTTATTTGAATACATGTTCAAAAGCATGTTATCAAATTGTTGCATTCATATGCCATCTTACATAGACGAGCCTATTTAGTTGCATTATTGCATGTGTTGCATCAGGCATCTTGCATAGCTAGGATCATGCATGATTTCTAACTAGCTTTTGTTTTGACTCGGAGTACACTGTAAGTTTTACACTTTAGCATACTTGCATTAGTGTGAGTGATGCCATGTTTAGCATGCTTGCCATGAGGCTATTTGCTTAAATGCTTAACTGCACGAATGCCTATGGATGAAGGCTTTGTTGCTTGAATTGGTACAATTCATCAAATGTGAGTTTTAAAGCCCACTTTATAAAGTGGCAAAATCATGTTTTTTTAAGCCCACTTGAGGGTGGCAAATCTGCGCTTTAGCCCACTTGAGGGTGGCACTTTTAAACCATTTTCAAAAAATAAACATGAGTTGTTTTGTTCCAATTCTTGCGATTTTAGTCTATACTTGTATGTTGGACGCATCACATAGTAAAGTTAGCTAATAACCAGAATAAGAACACATGTGTTTACAAAACAACATATCATGCTTAGTAGAGGCCAATCTTCGATTGGGCGAGCTCATTTCCGGACCTTCCCCTCTCGTACCCAAGTTCCCGAGCTGAGGCAACTTTGCTAATGACGGACACATGGCCTTTGGCACGAGTCAGGGTTTCCTAAATTTTCCGAAATAAAATATTTAGGTAGCGACTTTGTAATCTGGAAAAACAGTCCAATTTTGACATTATTTGTTTTAAAAATTTGATTTTCCAAAATAATTTGCCGTATTGAACTCTTTGGTGTTTATCAGTCTCACATTGCATTTTGTGAGATTAGATTCAGAACCGTGATAGGAGTCCGAACTGTAGGAGACCAATTCGCGCCTCTCTGAAAGGGGGGGCACGGGGAAAGTCGAGTCTACGGTTTCTGGCGCCTCAGCTGGGGATTTAGAGAACTTGACTCGAACTCATGATATGATGTTTTATCTACATTTATGTGTTTCTTTTACACTCTTTCTTTTGTGTCTGTTTCTACCATAAAGCCAGTTGTGCCAGCAAATTTGAATGAAACGGAAGTGCTTTTCACCTACTTTTCTGTGCCTTGAAATCATTGCATTGACCTAAGTTTTTCAAAACTTTTCGAACATTATGATGAAAACAATGAGGAAGGAATTCCTCGGGATTTGCAAAAATTTGATCAAACTGAGAGAAAGAGAGGCATGCTAAGCCCTTAATGAATGAGATCATGTTTGTTAATGTGAGTACTGAGAAGGATCCTAGATTGATCCAGATTGGTTCTACATTGTCTTCGGCGCGAGCGACTAGTCGCTTTCTTAAAAGATTTCAGAAAATGTTTTGCGTGGTTCTACGAAGACCTGTGTGGAATCGCTTTTGAGATTGCGCAGCATAGGATCATTCTCAGCCTCGAGACTCATTTCCTTTTGCTTTCAAACATTGAACCTTGATTCAGAATGTTCAACGATCAACCACAATGTCAGGCTTGTATTGCCAGATTCGAAGTAACCCATAAATTAGGGGCAATAAGGTCGTATGACATCAAAGGAGGCCCACCAGGCCAGATTTGAAGTAGACCTCGAACTAGGGGCAAGAAGGTTAGATGTGATCAAAGAAAGCTTGTGAAGCTAGAAAAGAGAAGCAGCGCTCAAACTAGGGGCAAAAAATGTCAGATGCGCTCGAAGATTCAAAAATTGGGTCGTCTTCCAAGCCAATAAAGACTGGAAAGAAAGCCAAAACCAAGAAACGGAGAGAAGAAAGTTTGTTGCTGAAGGAGAATCGAGTTGCTATCCATAACACTAGGGGCAAATTCAGACCCGATTGGATGGACTCCTGCATCATCAGCGAACAGCAGCCATTCTCCTGGATTTACATGGCTTCAAGATCCTATGACCAGTCAACATGGACAAGTTACATTTTTCTATCCTTGAGAGGCTCGCTGGGCCAAAAACCTGGAAGGGCGACCCAGGTAAAAGTTAGAACAAGAAAAATAGAAAAAGAACAAAAATGAAAAAAGAAAAAGAAAAATGAAAAAAATTAAAAAGAAGAAAAGGAAAAGGAAAAACTGAAAAAAGAAAAGAAATGAAATGAAATGAAAAGAAAAGAAAAACAGAGCTCGCAAGGTTGAAAACCCAGAAGGGCGGCCTTTGCAAAAGTTAGAGCGCAAAAGGAGAGTGTCAACACCCGAGTGAACCTCAACCCGGAATTACGTTAAGCCTGATTACCATGTTTGGGATACGTATGCAACTTCATCCTAAAGTTCGGCCCTAATTATTTTCAACCTGCTTGGCTCATCCATGTTGATTGGTTTATCCTTGTTCAACTCAGATATCTAGTCCATGTGAAGTGGCTCATCTTCATGATCATCTTCATTTAGACTCAATTGTCCTGCTCTGTTAGAAGATTCAGCTGCCAGATGATTCAAAGCTCAAATTTGAGGTTGTGCATCTCGAGAGTAGATTCTGTGTTGGCTGAGCAATGGCCATTTGCAACAGCAGTTTTTGAGAATTTTTAATAAGGTTGACTAATTCTCTCAAAAATTATTCTGTTTTTCCAAAACTGGACCATTTCTTGGGCCTAAAAAAAAGGAAAATTTCCAGTGCTCACAACCTGACTTACATGATTTCAAATCAGAAAGTTGAACAAGCATGATAATCTAACTCTCATATTGATTAAAATTATTTTAGTAGAAGCCAAAAACAAAAAATGGTCAAAATGATGAACTAAGGGTACAGTTGAGTCCGGTTTTCTATCTTTTCCCCGTTGGCAACATACTTGCCAAAGAAGGCACCATACTTGCCAGAAAGGGCACCATCCCGCTAGAAAGGGCACAACTAAAGCTAACAACAAAGGGCCGAAAGCTCCCTCATCCTCCAAGCAGCGAGGTATCAAGCCAAGTGCGACACACGAAGTGGAAATGGAGTTGCATGTTCGTTTCTCTCATCCGGACGATCACACCTAAATTGGCGTCTGACCTAGAATGGGGATGTAGAAAATGAAATGTGTGAGGCCAATCAATTGTATACCAAGCCAGTGAGACATGCTGTAATTCATCTCAGTCAAGCTAAGATAAGGGCATCATCAACCGATGTCAGCAGTAGATCTGCTACACATCCAGTCGCACCACAACCCCTCTGTGGGAGAAGCTCACTAGTTGTGAGCGAAAGAAGGAGAATCTGGCAGAATACTAGGGGCAAGAGCCCACAACTTCCTGCTTATCCATCAACCACCCAAGGGAGGGATAAAAAATAAAGAGAGATTGAAGAATAGAGAGATATGCACTGAGAGAAAAACTGAGGAAATGGCTTTTTCAGAGAAAAAGAGATTGAGTACCAGAGTGATGTGAGAATCACAAATAAGAAAGGGTGGGAAACAATACCCTCAGAAGCTGTGGGCTCCCTGTGAACTGAGGTCTCTCGCCATTGGAACATATCTGAGTGTTGTGTGTGTGTTTTTGGTTTGTCTCGATTCTTGTTTTGAGTCGTTTCGAGTGTCGATAGATGTGTTTAGGTTGTTTTACCTTTGTTTTCTTTTTGTTGAGTCATTTTGACTGTGGTCAGTTGTAGGCTCAATACCCGGTTGAGAACACAAACTCAATTTCAAAAATAAATCATTTTGTGCTCAGAGTGCTGTGCCATTCTCCACATATGTGCAAAACAGGATTTGTTCTTTCATAAACGACAGGGTTCAACCCAGGTCATGTGAGAACAATAAAACCAGGACCTATCTGAAGCTATCTGGGTTCCAGAGTCCAAAGTAAAAGAAAAGGGGGAAAATTTGGAGCATCTTAGTGTGTTTCAACTTCAGCAAGTTCCAAGACTGCATTCCAGGTGCATCTCCTCTGGCCTCGCCTTTCTCTAGAGTATGAGTGTATCTCGACCCCAAGCTTAAGCCTGCTTCAAGTCAGAATGGCAGTCCAAGCAACACCCGTGGTTTTCACATGCAGATGTTACCTCTTGCCAATATGGACAGGGTGTACCCTTTTTGAGCTAAGTGTGTTGCAAAGTCCTCTGAGAGGTAAATTGGAGGCACCAAAGTACATATTTGATGCCCCTCTCTTGAATAGAATGTGCATTTTCATATAAACTTCTGCTGCATGTGTGCCACGCATCGTTTATCATTCTTGCATAGAATATGCTTGTCTCATGCATAGAATATGCTTTTAGTGTTGCATAGCATATGCTTTTGTCTTTTGTATAGAATATGCTTGTTTCATGCATCAAACATGCTTTCATTCTTCCTTAGAATGTGTTGTTGCCTTCATATCTTGGTTGTTTGTCTTGCATGGAATATGCACTCTTACTATATCACACTTGTTAAGTGTCTTTCCTTGTATGCACAATATTGTACGTTTGGTTCATTCAGAGGAATCCCGAGTAAAACGATTCATCTCCTTCATCTCGTTGGTTAGAGACATTCGAGTACGCCCGATGTCTACACTGACATCTCGCTGGTTAGAGACAATCGGGTACGCCCGATATCTGCACTAACATCTTGTTGGTTAGACACATTCGGGTACGCCCGATGTCTACACTGACATCTCATTGGTTAGAGACATTCAGGTACGCCCAATGTCTACACTGACATCTCCTTGGTTAGAGACATTCGGTTACACCCGATGTCTACATTGACATTCCGTTGGTTAGAAACACCTGGGTACGCCCGGTGTTTACACTGACCCCCTACTGAAAGCGTTTGGGTCGTGTGCCGCTACTTGTACCTTGCCCTTTGGTAAGAAGTGTTTGGGACGTGTGTCTGCCGCTTATGCCACTTTGCTTTGGTTAGTAGCATTGGGACGTGCTCCGATGTTTATACCACCCTTCAGTGTTTACACCACTTGTTTTTCCCCCCTCACGTGTGACACGCTAAGAGGTGTTTCGTTTGAGACTTCGGGTACGCCCAACAGTCACTTTTGGCCTTTCCTACTTGTGGAGCAGTCAAGATTGCATAATTTTCTTACATCCTTTCTATATGAAATGTGGTTTGACTTGTGAGTCTCGCGCATGGCGTGTTTGTGTGTTTGCTTTTGTTTTCTCATGTGTGAGACTGCTGTAAATTGTAGGTTTGCTTAAAATGTTGTATTTGCTTTGCATAAATGCTTCATTACAGCCCTCTTTGCATAATCATAAGTTATGTTCTTGCATCGTGCATATTATTTGCATTTTGCCCCAGCCTGTGGGCGCAACTATGTATTTTTATCTTTAATTTTTGTCTAAACCTTGTGGTTATGTGCCACTCGCACTTTCTTGTGAATTGCGCTTTGTTGTGCAACCTTTCTCCACTCGCATGTGGCGCATTTGGATGTACTCGCACTTTCCTGTGCATCGCCCTTTCTTGCGCAACCTTTCTTTACTCGTGTGAGGCGCGTTTGGATGTACTCACACTTTCTTCTGCATCGTGCTTTCTTGTGCATCGTGCTTTCTTGTGCATCGTGCTTTCTTGCACAACATTTCTCCACTCATGTGTGGCGCGTTTGGAAGTACCCTCACTCTCTTATGCATCGTGCTTTCTTGCGCAACCCTTCTCCACTCGCGTGTGGCGCATTTGGATGTACTCGCACTTTCTTGTGCATCGCGCTTTCTTTGCGCAACCTTTCTCCACCCGCGTGTGGTGTGTTTGGATGTACTTGCACTTTCTTGTGCATCGCGCTTTCTTGCGCAACCTTTCTTCACTCACGTGTGGCGCATTTGGATGTACTCGCACTTTCTTGTGCATCGCGCTTTCTTGCGCAACCTTTCTCCACTTGCGTGTGGCGCGTTTGGATGTACTCGTGCTTTCTTGCGCATTTCATATTGCATTCGCGCTTTCTTGCGCATTGCACACTCACGCTTTCTTCTATCCCTTCTCCTCTCGCATGTGGTGCATTAGGATGTCTTCGGTTTTGAATACTCAGATGTGTTCCGGTGTTCATTCATGCTCTTCCTCCTCTTGCATGAGATGTGTTTGGACATATTCACGTCCCTCCCTGGTCTAGGAGACCTCAAATCCTCTGAAGGTGCAATTCCTTTGGTGTTTGTCATACCCGAATGACTTCCGGTGATCTGGTATAGCCACCTGCCTGTGTTTGCGATGAGTTCCTAGGAGATCAACCAAGACAGTGGAAACTAAAGTTCGAATGGCCAATGCCTAGAACGCAAAGGTTCGGAATTTCAGAGACTAAAGTCTGGTTTAAATATCCAGTGGTGTATCCTCAGCTTGAAATCTGTATGGCAGCCCCACAACTTGAGGTAGTGGGTATGCGCCTCAATTATGGATACTGAACCAACCTAGTCTGTCACCCTGTTGAAGAATAGGAAAGTTATGAACATAGCCAGGAAGAAAAGTAGTACCTACGGTTTGGAAGCACAATCAAAAGGGGAAGATCCCCAGCAGCATTAGATGAGTCATCACCAGTTGCCCTTGTGAGGTACTTTCACTTCCCACCTACATCGCATTTCATCATCTATTATGTCTATTGCATTGCATATAGAATCTATCACATGCATCTACTGCATTGTCCATTGCATCATGCATCCTTTTCGTGTTAAGCTTAGTCTGGCATGTGCTCATGCATTTCCCTCATTGAAGCATGGTTCTGTGATAATGTGCACACACCTATCCCACTTAGAGAATTGTGGTCTGAGGGTTTCGGTACCTTTTTGGTGTTACACATTGTCTGTTTTGTGTCCATGCCTTTTCTAGGCAAGATGTGGCTTGGTCGTGTGCCTTATTCACTGCATCCATTGCATTGTAATATGTTTTGTTGCATTCAGCATGTAGGATCATGATCTTTCCTCAGCAGATCATTCCTCACTTGTATCATACCATCCAATTGCTTGTACTCTTTCTCTTTCTACAAAAAGACATAGTTTTACATGTGCTCGTACCCTTTTCACGTTGAAACACAGTTCTGTTATCTATAAGCATCCATGCTGCGCTGAGTCCAGTACTAAGGATATAGGCACTTAGCCTATGTTAGGCATCGTTCGGCTCGTGCCCACTCTTTTTCTATGTTAAATGTAGTTTGATTTTGCATCTCCATCCCTTCAGGATATTTCTGTGGTTTTGCACTACTTGTGGTTTGATGGTTCAAATACATTGCATATCATTTGCATTGTTTTGTTACGTTACATTTCTTTACAATGTTTTGTTATATTGTGTATTATTTTGTTCTTGCCCCTAAACTACGCTGGTTTGGTTCCCTGGAAGGGGATACGTAGGCAACCTGCAGGCAGAACCGTTTGTTACTGCATCTGTATTTTGTTTATTTGTCCAAGTCTTTGGTCTTGTCAAAAATGGGTCATCTCTGGGCTTTGACATCACTCACGGCATTTCATGACTCTGAGCTCTATCAAAGAAGGGCAATTGTAGACACCCCATTTTTGACTACTCTTAAGACTTGGGCGCTACTGATTGTTTACTTAGTGATGAAAGATGTGCATTGCAAAGATTCAATTTCTTCAGCAAGAGAAGCTTCAAATCCTAACCTCACACCCTTTTTGGACCAAAGGACTATGATTAAAAAGCTTTTAGACCTTAAAACCCTCTCTTTTAAAATATTTTTGAAAAAAGTCCCTACGATGTTCCGACGCTCGCATTTTGTCAAATGTTGTGCTTTTCAGTAAACCGAGCAAGGACAAAGTGGAAATGAATGAAAGAGAGGTGAAATTTTTGAAAAATCTTTCAAAACACCTTATTTAGGGGTTTGGGATTGAAGAAAAGGGGAGAGGAGAGAAGAAAACTAGCTGAGGAGGAGTTCGGCATGAATCCGGGTAGGATAGAAACTGAGCAGTCTTCACTCAAATGAGCATAGCTCTTTGCACACTTGGAATTTTGATGCGAGGATGCTACCATTCAAAATAAGACTTCCAGGGCTTTAAGTTAGGCACAATAATGACCTACAAAGGAGTCCAGATGAAAGAGTTACGTTCATTTGAAGTTGGACCCAAAAAACAGATTTTTCTGGCCAACCAGAGGTGGAGGTTTCTGAGTATGGATGGGTTTTCTGGCCATGTGCCGGCCCTGAATGGCCTATGCCGACGCCCTGCCGTCCAATGGTGATCCATGTAGGCCAACAATGATAAAGTGCCAGCCATCAATGATGGCATGCCGACCATCAATGGAAAAAAGCAATTTTTGGAAGATATTTGTTCTCTAACTGTTACAGCTGTCCCTTTTGGGATATTTTTGACCAAAGCTTGAATTCTTCTATATATAGAGAGGCTTCTCTATGGTTTTAAAAGTTAGAAACAATTTAGGAAGAAGTTGGGGAGCCTCTCTCTCTACAATCCTCTCTCTAGATTTCTCTCTCTCTAAAGCTTTCGTGCTTAGAAGCTTGCATATATCAATCTTTAACCTATCAACCCTTAACAAGAGTGGTTCATCTTTGGGCTGATGTTTCTTGATGCTATCTTGGAGCCTCCTTGGAGCTCTTAAGGTGGTTTTGACTTGGTTTTGTGGCCTAAAGTTGTGTTGTGCTTCAAGAGGTATAACTCTCTCCCTTTAAGCTTGTTTTTCATACTTCGCTTTGCCATATTTTTCCACCATTTCGAGGCTGGTTTTGGCATGTAAAAATTTCTTTTTTTCAGTCCTAAAAATGGTGGTTTGAGCCTTTGTGAGTTAGGGGGTTGTCCCCCTTTTTGGCTCTTTGGCTTGTGAAGCTTTTTGTGCCATCTTTCATTACCTTTCAAACCAACTCTTTTGGCCTTTAAACCACTTAAACTCAGAGGTTTTTCGGTGGTAAAAACTTTGTTTTGAGGTCCAAAATAGGAGGGGGTAGCCTCCCTTCCTTCAGCTTTGTTTGCATGTGTTTATGGCCTAACATGTGAGCATGTTTTTCTACTATCTCATGGCTTGATCTCAGCATGTTTTTGTGACTTTTTTTACTTGCTTTAGCTCTTTTTTTGGCTGGTTAAGTCACTTTTGCTTGCTTCTTACACTTGTAGTGTAATCATGCTTACTAGCTTAACATGCTTAATGGATTAGTCTGTCATTCTAGCTTGTGTTAGCTCCATCTTAGCATGCTTTTGTTCATATTTTGTCATACTTTAACTCTGTTTTGAGTGGTCTTGGTCATATATGCTTTTCCTTGCGTCGCTATAGTGTAGTTGGCTTCACTAGCTTTATGTTTTAAGGCCACTAACACATTGTGCATGTGTTGCCTGCATGTTGTAGCATCATTTTACATGATTTCAGTGCATATAGTTCAGTCACACTCTCACATATTCCACTCTTTCATTACTTTTGAGAGCTGTGCTTTGTACCTTGTTTGTGAGCCAATACATGAGCATGTCTTTCTTGCTTTTCATGCAACCATTTCAGCTTGTTTTAGCCACTGTTTTGGCACGTTTAAGGTTTGTCTAGAGCTAGTTTAGCCATTTGAGCTTGATGTTCCATGGTTCTAGTGTAAAGCTTTTCACTAGTTTTGATGCTTAAGTCTCTGACATGTTGTACATGAGGTGTTTGCATGTTATAGTCTTGTGTTTCATGCCATTTTAGCACTGAAATTCTGCCACCTCCCTCATTTCTTCATTTTTCCAATTGTTTTGAGGGTTGGTTAGTCTTAAAGTTGTGTTTAAGCTTGAGATTGAGGCTTGTGCTTAAATGGCTTTAACCCTCTTTTGAGGGTTCCTCCTAGTCAAAGACATGGTCTCTCACATGTCTTAAGCCATCTTTTGGTTGATCCCCCCTCTCATTAGAGGACAATCACTTGGACTTAACCGGTTAAAGAATGGCTCGGTAATGTAAAATGTGTAAATAAGAATTAAGCAAAGTAAAACTAGTGCAAGATAAGCATGCGTGTTGCATTGTATGTGTTTGGATTGGACGTTAATCCAAACACGAGAAATGTGAGACTTTTCATACTCATAATGATGAGACGTGTCACATTTATTGGTCTTCATTGCCTTTGATCTCTCATGATAAGGTAATGGACTTGTGTCTTTGTTTTGTACATTTATTGAATTTGTGCAAGTTAGATCCTTGGCCATCATGCATTGAAAATGCTTGATTGGTGGCTTTAGACCCAACGGTGCCACTCCTTTGATGTTTTGAGATGATATGGAGTGGCATAGTACAAACATGTCCCCGGAAAACCCTCTATTTTTCTCTGTTTTGTGCTCTGTTACAGTGTCGTGTTTCAGCACAACAGTGGCCGACAATGCCTCACCGGTGGCCGGCAGTGCTTCACCCTTGGCCGGCAGAGGCATGCTCTAGGCTGGCAGGGGGCCGGCAGCCACCATTCATGGCCGGTAGGCCATTGGTGTGCTCCCTAGCTGTTATTTCGTAAGGTTCAGCAGAAGGTTCTTGGAGACACCCTACAAACAGAGCCTCTAAGGAGCAAACCGGAAGGCTTTTCGAGATGGAAACCGAGGCATGCATGTTCAACTTCTTCGATCAAAGTTGAGGCAGTGTTGTTTAATGTTTTACCTGTTAGTTAGCATAGTTTTGTAATTTAAGTAATTTGTTTGCTAATTAGTTAAAGTGTTGTAATAATTAGTAAGTAGTTTGTTAGTTATTCAATTTGGTTTGTAATAATTAGTCTAAATTAGATTAACTAGATTAGTTTAGTTAGCCTAGGTTAGTGTAGCTTAGCTTACTCATTCGGACCCTCCTTCGCGGGGGCATGATGTTGTAATAAGCATGCATGTGTGTTTGCATGTCTTCCAACCCCACGCCTTTCTCCCTTTTATTTAACTGCTTTTGATGGTTAGATTAGGGATCAGTTTTTGATTAGCATACCTTATGCTTGCATGCACCGGCTCAGAGCATCATTCAAACTGCATCGCATTTCAATACTTATTTGAATATGTGTTCAAAAGCATGTTATCAAATTGTTGCATTCATATGCTATCTTAGATAGCCGAGCCTATTCAGTTGCATTATTGCATGTGTTGCATTAGGCATCTTGCATAGCTAGGATCATGCATGATTTCTAGCTAGCTTTTGTTTTGGCTCGGAGTACATTGTAATTTTTACGGTTTAGCATACTTGCATCAATGTGAGTGATGCCATGTTTAGCATGCTTGCCATGAGGCTATTTGCTGAAATGCTTAACTGCATGAATGCCTGTGGATGAAGGTTTTTTTGCTTGAATTGCAACAATTCATCAAATGTGAGTTTTAAAGCCCATTTGCGAAGTGGCAAAATCATGTTTTTTTAAGCCCACTTGAGGGTGGCACTTTCAAACAATTTTCGAAAAACAAACATGAGTTGTTTTGTTCCAATTCTTGCGATTTTAGTCTATACTTGTATGCTGTGCGCCTCACATAGTAAAGTTAGGTAATAACCGGAATAAGAATACATGTGTTTATAAAACAACATATCACGCTTAGTAGAGGCCGATCTTTGATCAAGCGAGCGGGGATGCTCATTTCAGGACCTTCCCCTCTCGTACCCAAGTTCCCGAGCCGAGGCAACTTTGGTGACGATGGACACGTGGCCTTTGGCACGAGTCAGGGTTTCCTAAATTTCCTAAAATAAAATATTTAGGTGGCGACTCTGTAATCTGGCAAAACAGTCCAATTTTGGCATTATTTGATTTAAAAATCTGATTTTCCAAAATGATTTGCCAGATTGGACTCTTTGGTGTCTATCAGTCTTACATTGCACTTTATGAGATTAGATTTAGAACCGTGACAGTAGTTCGAACTGTAGGAGACCAATTTGCGCCTCTCCGCAAGGGGGGCGCGCGGAGAAAGTCGATTCTACACAAGACACAATAGGTTCAATTAACATCCGATTGAACCTGACTTGATTTTAATATCTTGTTAACACTTTTTGTTCCATTTTGTTAGCCTCTTTTAATTACCTTTCCATTACTTAGTCATTTTGTCCAAAAATCATTGCTATGCCCACTAATGAAGAGAAGTGTCAAACAAGAAGTTGTCCTTGGCATGAGAGAGATGTAAAGCCTTGGTAATGAACCTCTGAAGAGATTAAACCATTAAATATGGAACGGTCGCTTTTTCATACTTTAAACAACCATCAATCGTTTGAACCAACTCTTAAACAAAAAAACAAAACAAAAAACCAAAAAAAAAATGAAAGGAGGGAGGTTGCAGAGATGATTATTGCAAGTGTGAGTATATGTATGAAAAGCATGAAATAAAAGTTATCAACTCAAATAGATTGGTGTCTGTAGACACCCCATTTTTGACCGTCCTCAAGACTTGGACGTCACCGTTTGAACACTCAGTGATCATCCATGTTTGTGTTCGTTTGGAGTTCCCGGAGGTCTCGGCTCGCGTGCCCTGCCTCAGGATCTCCGAACTTGACCGTTCAGTGTCCGGTTTTGCACCGAACACTCGTGTTTTGCCTTGGAAGGGCAGGGAATGCCTTATGAAGCATCCCCACACACCACCGGCAGTGGCTGGAGGCCACCGGATGGTCTTTTTCTGCCATCGGCACTTTTGTTTGCCGGTCGGCACACTTTATTGCCGGTCGGCATAATTTGTTGCCGGTCGGCACTGTTTTTTGTCGAAATGACATTTTTGGGCAGCCGACCACTGTTCATCCACTTTATGGAGATATTTTGTGCCAGCTGTGATAGCTGGCACCAACTCTTCCCTCCTCCATACACGTGTATGGAGGGATCTCCCTCTAGCCAAGCTTGTTGTATAAGCTTTGCAAGAGGGAGTCTTATAAGAGGAGGGCCTTCCTCTTTGATCTAGGTTAGACTCTTGCAACCGAAAACCAGACCTTAGAGATATAGATACATATTATCTCTATACCTCCCCCTTGCTCCTCCTTTGTGTGTGTTTCTTAGCTCAAAAGGTGGTTTTTACCTTACTTTTGCACCATTACACACACCATTACACCTTACTCCGAGATTGAGGGACTTGGGGGTTTGTTTCTTGAGTTTTTGGACTGGTTTTGATCAAAAGAAGGAGGCTAGGAGATTTGTTCTTCAAAGGTTCTTCAAGGGTGAGCATCTTGATTTATATTCCCCAAACTTGCAATAGTTTTTTACCTATCTTGCTTGCTGTTTTAGCCCTTGTGTATAACACAAAAAGGGCTTGTATTTTCCTGCTCTAGCACTTTCATTAAGGTCATTTTGTGGTTTGAGTGCAAACTCATGCTTCTAGGCCTTGTTTGGTCCATTTTGGTGCCTCTTTGATAAGGTTTTGTTCACTTCAGTGTTTTGGTCCTTTGATCATTGAAAATCAGTGTATTTTTAGTGTCAAAAAATTTGGTTTGAAGTCTTGCATAGGGGAGGGCCCCCCCTCTCCCTTTATGATTTTGTTTCCTTGAGTTGTGGCCCAAGAGGGTGACATGCATGCTTGCTTGGTTCTTGCTTCATTTTAGAACTTTTTGGGTGTTTTGAGATCATGTGTGACCTCTGTTTTTGGTTGGATTTGTGCCTCCTTGTATGCTTGTAATACTTGCTTTGTATTGCTCCATTTTGCTTAGGAGTGCATCTCATGATTAGGCCATGATTCTTGTGTGTGTTGGCTTAGTTCCATGAAGCTTTTAGTGTTGTTTTTCAATGCTTAAAATCTGTTGGTTATCCATTTGGTCATGCTTGACATGTTTGTTAGGGTTACTTTGCATTTTGGCTTAAAAGCTTTGAGTATGTTGACCTCTAGCATGCATGGTTGTAATCATCCTCATGATTTGACATCATCTAGGATCACATTTTAGTCCAAGAATCATGTTTGTATGTGTGCATGCATGGCCTCTTTTATGCCTTGAAGGTGTACCCTCTTATGCTTAGGAATGAGCCTTAGTGCATATGCCTCTTGGGAGTCATCTTTAGCTGCCATACTAGGAGGTTTTGGGGTCCCATTTTGCATAAAAAAAATCTGTCCTTACTTGTCTTAATTATGCCATAGCTTGGTCTTGTTGTTGGGAGTAAAGTGGCCCTTTTGGCGCCTTAGCCTCGGGTCTATTAGCTTGCATGTTGGCATGAGTTGTTTGTCCATTATTTTGAGCACTCTTGGTGCTGTTTTGAGGTGAATAAAGGTCTGCACCTTTATCACTTTGAGGCCCCCTTTGCATTCTTATCTTATGTTGGTTGCATGATTGTCCCATTAATGTGCTTTTCCATGCTAACTTTATGACCAAATTGGTCCATGTTTGCATCATATTTGTACCTTGTATGCTTGGCATTATACATTTGTCATGTTGGTTGCATAATGTTTGTTGTGCTTTGCATCTTGGTATCATGTTGCATGTTGAGCTATGTTTGCATAACATGCATTGCATTCACTTGGTTTGGGGTGTCAAACCAAGTGTGGGAATCAAGGAACATTCATACTTCAAGTGATGTAATGTGCCTCGATTCCCGGTCACCGGGGCCTTTGATTTCAACTTGATAAGGCTTTGGATCCCATTTTGTTTGTTGCATACATCCTTATATCAAATGGCAAATTTGATCCTTTGAGCCAGCATGCACCATTGATGGTTCGAAGATCGAAGGACATGCTTCCTTGAGTTCAAAACATGATAGGAAGTATGACCATGCTTACATGTGCCCAAAAACTCCATGCCATGCACTGTCTGTTCTCTGTTTGCTGTCAAATTGTCTTCTGCAGGAAGTTTCTGCCGACCGGCAGAATTTAGTGCCGATGGAAACTCTGGAGTGCCGGTGGGAATTCTGTCTGGCCGGTGGCGCTCTGCAGCATGAAAGGAACCTGCTCCAGGACTTGGGCAGTTTTCAGGGAGACAAGGCAGTACAAACAGAGGTGGCAGGGGTACAGTATGGGTTTTTTTCGGGCGAGCCAATTTTCGAGCATGCATCATCTGCGCACTCCGAGGCAGAGGCTGTGGCCACCCTTCTTTTCTTTTACATCTTTTTTTAGTTAATTAGAGAATTCTGTAATAATTTTATTTGTTTATTATTTGGGACTGTAATATTTATTTGGGTCCTCTAAGTGAGGGTAAATATGTAATAAGTGTGGGTGAGTGTGTGTATGTCTTCCAATCCCCATTTCTTTCTTCCCTTTTATTTACCTGCTTATGGTGGTAGATTAGGGCATTTTTTGAAATTAGCATACCTTATGCTATGCATGCGTGCATCCATGCATTTGTATTACATGCATTAGGCTCGGTACATCACGCTAACTGCATTTGTACTTCAAAATTCTAAACCGAATATGTGATAATTGTGCATTTTCACATGCCATGTTTAGGTCTAGCCGAGCCTGCCTAGATTGCATTTTGCATGTGATGCATTAGCCATTCTTAACATGAACTAGGACACGCATGTTTGCTAACTAGTTTACTGTTTTGGCACGGAGTACGATGTAAGTATTTATGCTTTAGCAACCCACATGCGTGTGAGTGTTACCATGACAGTATGCCTGCCATGCGGCTAAGTGCTTATGTGTTAAACTGCTTTGAATGCCTGTGGGTGGAGGTTGGATTGTTTGAGTTGGAAAAACTCGTTGAAATCCGCATTTTAGCCTACTTGCGAGTAGCAAATTCAAAACGTTTTCCAAAACAAACGGATGTGCAATGCTTACTTCCAAATTAGGCAATCTAGTCTATACTTGTTTGCTGCACGCATAACATAGTAATTCTAGGCTAATAATTGTCTTAGGAACACATAACGTTTTCAAAACTGGATATCACGGTTAGTAGAGGCCGGTCTTCGGACCGGGCGAGAGGGGGTGCTCATAGCTGACCTTCCCCGATCGTACCCAAGCTCCCGAGCCGAGACAACTCCGGTGATGACGGACATGTGGCCTTCGGCACCGAGTCAGGGTTTCCTAAATTTCCCCATTTTAAAATATTTAGGTGGCGACTCTGTATCTGGCAAAGCAGTCCATGTTTGGCACTACTTTTTCAAAAATCTGTTTCTCAAAACGATGTGCCAGATTTGGACTCTTTGGTTCAGACTTAGAACCGTGACACAAATCGAGTCCGAACTGTAGCATGAGGCCCACGGGCGCGTCTACAGTTTCTGGCGACTCTGCTTGGGAATTTTAGAGAGCTTGACTCAAACTCGTGATATCCTGTTTTGATTTCGCTTATATGTTTCTTTACATTGCATGTGCATTGGTGCGCCTAGGAACACAGTGTTTGCCATCTGCCATTCCTGAGCGGTTTGCCGGAGGCTTGCCTTGTCAAGGCATGTCCATAAGGCTGACCGGCCATTGGCTCTGACAGCATGGGAACACAAGGCCCGGTTTACCGGGGCATCCTTTTTGACCATTCGACCTAGTGCATATTCGGATCAATAGTGACCAGTCCAAATTAGGACAGGCTGCTTACCCGATATTAGGTTGTTTGAGAACTGCTGCGTGCATAGTGAAACCCTAGCTCCTGACAAAATAGGACAGGGAAACCCTACCCCAATGTAGGGGTGTTTTGGCTCTCTTTACTTGCTATGTGCTTTTAGAATGTATTTCTACAGGGAAATGTACATACCAGTTTGCAAGTCTGGGCATCAGGCCTGAGGGCATCAGTATCAGTTTTAAGAGAATCAGTTATCTACGGGTATCAGGGTTCAGTGTTGGGAACAGAGCTTGTTTTGGGGAAACAGTGATCAATATCGAGGAACAGTGTGTTCGGCTCACCGACTTTGTATTGAATATCCAACTGTGTATTATATGTTTATTTTATACTGTTGTGCTGTCCGGTTGTTGGTTTATTTATTGCTTTATTTATCTTTTTGCTAGGTAGTTTAGCATCATTGCGTCCAACCCAGTAGACATTCCCCAAGCACTCTGGATCAGAGGTCGTCGGCTCCATCGATCTGAAGATCTGATAGAAGGACAACCGGTGTACCATTCTCTACCCCCGGTTACTAAACGGAAGGCAACTAGGCAGAGGACATCGGTCCAACAGTCAGTACAGAGGGCTTCATCTACCCCACCTGTGTACAGTAGGGATCAGGATCCTGTTTCACCCACAGAGAGGGAGTGCATACCAGTAACTCAACCAGAGCAGAATAGTATGGCTAGCTTAGAGGAGATGGTGCGCCAACTTCAAGAAAGCATGAAAATGATGCAGCAGGATGCTGTTCGATAGGCAGAATTCGCCAGACAACAAGCTACAGTCATGATTGAGCAAGCGGATTTAATTGGGAGATTGCAACAGCAAACTGGGGCATCACCTTCGCAGCAAATCCCTCCTCTATTAAGGGTTCCAATACCCGAAGAGACACCAATCGCCCGGAACGTCCAAGAGGATACAGACATCCCAACAGGGCCAGCTCCCCTCCCGATTCCACCTCAACAATCCAAGGCACCCACCCCCATCAATCTGTCGGATTCTCCCTTTGAGTCCGAGGTAGACCCCATGATGTTAAAAATGCACAAGCTTGAAAAGTTGTTCAAGAAATCTCAAGGTACGAAGTCCATTCCCGACATTGGAGACGGATACATCGACACAGCTGTGACGCTGCCAGATCGGTTTAAGATGCCACAAATTGATCGTTTTGACGGATCTGAGGATCCCACGGTACACCTGCGACTATTCTCAGACGTCCTAAGGCCAATGGGCCTCACTAGATTGCAGAAGCTATCTTTATTCGGCCGGACCTTGTCGGGTGTGGCGGCCGCATGGTATGCCAAGTTAGAGGATGACGTCAAGAGAAATTGGGACGAGATGGCCGAGGCCTTCATCCTGCAGTACTCGTATAACACACAAATCGAGATCACGACCCGGGATCTCGAGACAACGAGGCAAGAACCCAAGGAGAGTTTCTCAGAATTTGTAACCAGATGGCGGGCTATGGCTTCGATGATGACCTTAAGACCCACGGACAAAGACCAGATTCGGATGATTGTGCGCAATCTCCAGCCGAAGCTAATGCAAAAGATGATCGTAGTCCCCTTCCCTACCTTTGCTGATCTGCATGAAATGGGGGTACAGATTGAGGACGCCCTAAGACAAGGGTGGATTGATAATGACCGGGAGCAACCCCGCAGAAATTTCAATCGTAATACTAATGCAGACCCGAGTAGCGCTACGACTGCCAGGACCTCCGAAGTGAGTATGGTCACCACTAACCCTTCCCCAAGAAATATGGCAGCCACACCATTCTCCGGTGCGTCCGGAAGCAACTCACAAACAGCCAAATACCCTCCCAGAAACACCAGAACCTTCGCTCCACTTTTTATGCCCCTGTCCAAAGCTTTGGGGGTTTTGATCAGAAAATGGCATCTGAAGCCCCTAGAGCCGCGGCCCTTACCTGAAAGACTACCCGCCACCCACAATCCAGCCAAGTATTGTGCGTTCCACCAGCAGCACGGTCACGACACCGACCTATGCTTTCGTTTACGTCATGAGATTCAAGATCTCATTGATAATGGGGTGATTCTACCCCCTGAGAAACCCAATGTCACTACAAATCCTCTCCCCACACATAACCAAGTTCCACCACCCAAAAGAATCAACTTCATCTACACTAGGGTCGCATCCTACGATCCTAGTATCTATATCACACCCTCCTACTTGCCTAAACCGAAAGTTTTCCTCCCTGATTGCACCGATTTGTGCATGATGGACGTCTCTATAACCCAACCCAAGCCAGTGGTGGTGACCATCGAGAACAGGAAAGAGATTGTCGAACCAGAGTCTGCGGAATCCGGGAGTGATGTTGGGAACACTTACAGTCCGAGTGACTACATTTCACCAGTGGGCCAGAATAGACCGAATGTCGAATTTCCAGTCAGGGGAGAGCTGTGTGTAATCCGAGGGAACAGCCCAAGACAGGGAATGGATGATTTGGCAGCCGTGGAAGAGGATCTTGCCAAGTTCCAATTTTGCGATAACCAAGATCTAGAAGATTCAGCCATCAACTGGTACGATAATGAAGAATCAGCGGAGGCCACGGGATGGTTAGACGATCAGCCAGATGTAATAGGGGAGTTTCAGTCAGAACAAGGCCCGGCAGGGGCGAGAATGTCCACAACGGCCGGGGGTGTCGAAGAACAGAATACATCGCCGGAGAGCGCCGGTGTCGAGAGTTTCGCTCGGGAATGGAGCATTTTGAGTACAGGGATCAGTGAGCAATCTACTGCATTGACACAGTCAGAACAGGAGAGATTCGAAGATTCTGAGAGGATCAGGAAAGCAAAAGGCCACGT
Organism: Camellia sinensis; assembly: GCF_055761805.1. NCBI lineage: Eukaryota > Viridiplantae > Streptophyta > Magnoliopsida > Ericales > Theaceae > Camellia > Camellia sinensis. The sequence continues at coordinate 112,832,188 of NC_138969.1, read as the reverse complement.
GGGGGTCGAAACTGCCACAAGTATGGAAATGGAGAATGCTGCGAGCATAGGGATAAAAGGTACTGCAAGTATCAGGACAGTTATGCCAGAACCAGACAGATGCCTGTCAGCTGCAGATGGTATGTGGTGGGAAGACGACGATTTGTGTCTTGCCCACACGGACGAGGATTGGGAAGGTAACCAACCAGATGATACCTGGTATATCGGCGAACTTGATCACATGACTAGGAGTGGACGGTATTTCAAGCCTCCACACCTAGATCAACCAGAGGCGTCTGGAAAAGATAATGAAGTAGAGAAACAAAAGGAGAAGCAACTCGAAGACGAGGCCGTGTTGAGACAATTAAAAAAGATACAAGCAGACATCTCCATCTGGGACTGCTTATGGCTTCTCGAGTACACAGGCAGGCTGTCCTTATAGCCATGGACAAAGCCAAGCTTTCCATAGATACCACGCCCGAGCAGCTGGTGGGCTTAGTCTTTTCAGGAGGAAGTTCCCCGATATTGAGTTTTTCTGACAAAGAACTGCCACCTGAGGGTGCGAACCATAACAAGCCACTCTACATCTCTGTCGAGTGCAGAGATAAATGGATACCCGTGGTGCTTGTTGACACGGGGTCCACCATCAACGTCTGCCCGGCAAGGACAGCTTATGCGATTGGTTTGAAAGTCGCGGATTTTGTGCCAACGGCCCAGGTGATTCGGGCGTATGACAACACAAGCCGGGAAGTGATGGGGACAGTTAAGATTCAAACAAAGGTTGGGCCAGGACAGCACGAGATAGATTTCCATGTCTTGGAGGTTCCTGCAACGTTCAACTTGCTTTTGGGGCGGCCGTGGCTGCATCAGGTAAAGGCGGTCTCCTCTACCCTACATCAAGTGGTGAAATACCCCTATGGGAAGGGAGTAGCCATTGTTTTTGGAAACTCATCAATTCATCCACCACCAGAGGTATCTACGCCTGTTCTAGAAATTGAGCACGGTATAGAAGATGTGTTCATATCAGGTTTTACCTTGGCTGAGGCTCGGGTCGTACAGAACATCATGGCAGCTAACGAAGGGGTGTATGTCAGTGCCCAAGCAGTCTATCTCATGAACAAACTCCAGCACATCCCCGGGATGGGATTAGGCAAGAGCGGCAGGAAAGGTGTCGCAGCATCGGCCGAAGTGCCACATAACCCCATACCTTTGGTTTGGGCTACCTACCCACCAAAGAGGATTGGATAAGGAAAAGAAAGGAAATGGCCGGAAGGGCCAGGGCGAAACAGATGGGGAAGCCCTTTGACTTAATGCACCAGCCCATTCGGGGGACCCTAAACGGACGTTTCGTCCGGGAGGGGGAGGACCTTCCGTTCTGTGGCTTCCCAGAGCCGTGGCTCAACGCGGAGAAGAAGCGTGTACCGGGATTTGAGATTTTCTTTGATTTACAGTTACCTGAGGGTGACATCGCCGAAGGGCAGGCAGATCTATCGGCTGAGGCTGAGCAAAGTAAGGAAGTGCAGTTTGAGGACGCTGAAAATGAAATGGGGGCAGCGCTGGCATGTCTGCTTTCAGATCCTCCGATCGAACAGAAGTGCTTGGGGGATAGCTCCTCGGTATGTGTGATTGGGAATGAAGCGGCTGCGAGCCTACCATCAGCTATTTTGGATGCGTCCATCGCACCTTCTCTCATCTGGCAATATGAAGAAGGCTTTTTATCAAGCAGCACCGGTCAGGTAGTGAGCCGGAATCTGATTCTACCAAATCTTGTGCGTCGGAATCAGATTCCAGCTCAGCTGAGTCTGAGTCCGGTATTCCTGGGGGTGATAACCCGGATACCACAGTCCTGTCTAGGTCGTCTTTTTCATTTTCTTTTGAGTCTATTGTAACAGAGGAATCCGACGGCTCAGAAGTGTTTAATGAGAACGACGTGAATGTGGTTTCGGAGTATTTTTCTGTGCCTTTGATTTATTGCTTAAATCAGGATTTTCAAAATTTTGATGAAAACGACGAGGAAGAAATTCCTCCGGTTTTACAACGGTTAATTGATCAAGAGCAGGAAAGGTTTGTTAAACCCTTAATGGAGGAAATCACTACTGTGAATGTGGGTACTGAGAAGGACCCGCGGCTGGTCCAGATCGGGTCCACGTTGTCTTCTGAGGAACGCGAGCGCTTAGTTGCTTTGTTAAAAGATTTCAAAGATGTTTTCACGTGGTCCTACGAAGACATGCCTGGAATCGATCCTGAGATTGTACAGCACCGGATCGCTCTTGATCCCGAGGCCCGACCTGTCAAACAGAAGCTCAGAAGAATCCGCCCTGATTGGGCCATTAAGATCAAGGAAGAAGTCACCAAGCAGATTGATGCAGGCTTCCTGTTGGTATCTGAGTACCCTACTTGGTTGGCCAACATTGTTCCGGTGCCGAAGAAGGACGGCAGAATTCGGGTCTGTGTAGACTTCAGAGATTTGAACAGGGCCAGTCCGAAGGACGACTTTCCCTTGCCGCACATTGATGAATTAATAGATTTCACGGCAGGACACGCCTTGCTTTCGTTTATGGATGGCTTCTCAGGCTATAATCATATAGTAATGGCACCCGAAGACCGGGAGAAGACTGCATTCACTACCCCGTGGGGTACATATTGTTATAGAGTGATGCCATTTGGGCTGAAAAATGCTGGAGCTACCTATCAACGGGCAGCAACAACAATATTGCATGATATGATCCATAAAGAGGTCGAGGTGTATGTGGACGACATGATTGTCAAGTCCAAAGAAAGAGAGGGCCACTACACCGCCTTACAAAAATTCTTTTAGAGGATCAGAGAGTTTCGGCTGCGGCTGAATCCCCAGAAGTGTACTTTTGGTGTTACAGCAGGGAAGATGCTAGGGTTTCTAATTACGCAAAGGGGCATCGAGGTCGACCCTTCCAAAATCAAGGCCATCTTAGAAATTCCACCACCGAGGACTGAAAAGGAGGTGCGAGGCTTTCTAGGTAAAGTGCAATTCATAAGATGGTTTATCTCTAAATTAACCTTGACTTGTGAACCACTTTTTGGTCTCCTGAAGAAAGGAAAGAAATTCCAATGGGACGGCCGATGTCAAGCAGCTTTTGAGCAGATCAAAGAGTATCTACAGAACCCGCCTGTGTTGTCACCGCCAGAACCGGGGAGACCGTTGATATTGTATCTTTCAGTAACTGAGACCACCATGGGCTGCATGCTCGCACAGGAGTCAGAAGACAAAGTGGAAAGGGCCATCTACTATCTGAGCAAAAAGATGCTGGATTACGAGACCCGTTACACTCCGCTCGAGAAGTCTTGCTTGGCCTTGGTATGGGCTACTAGGAAGCTGCGGCACTACCTGTTAGCTCACTCTGTAATGTTGGTTTCACGTTTGGATCCCATCAAATATCTTTTCGAGAAACCAGCACTTACGGGTAGGCTAGCTCGTTGGTTGCTATTGCTTTCCGAATTTGACTTGAAGTATGTAACACGCAAGTCGGTAAAAGGGAGAGCGGTAGCGGAGTTCCTTGCCGACCACCCGGTTGAGGGGGATGAAGCGGCTGAGTACCTATTCCCAGATGAAGCCATTCTGCACATCGAGGATGAAACTTGGACGATGTACTTTGACGGAGCATCAAACCAGTATGGGTATGGGATAGGGGTGTTGTTGATAGCGCCTGACGATTCCCGTATCCCTTTAGCATTCAAGCTCCAGTTCAAAGTTTCGAACAATGAGGCAGAGTATGAGGCATGTATTGCTGGTCTGGAAGCAGCCCTAGAACTAGGGGCAAGACGGTTGGACGTCATTGGGGACTCGAACCTTGTTGTGTCTCAAGCGAAAGGAGACTAGAAAGTCAAGAAGGAAAGGATGATAATCTACCACCAAACCCTGGATTTATTAATTCCTCGGTTTGAGAAGCTAAATTTCACCCACCTCGTAAGAGAGAACAACAGGTTCGCAGATTCACTAGCAACTCTATCTTCCATGATAGACATCCCGTCTGGAGTCCGGATGCGTCCAGTCATCATTGATCAGAAGTTTGCGCCAACATACGAGTCAATTTCCGCCATAGATGAGGCCCAAGACGACAACCCCTGGTATTACGATATTTGGAACTTCTTGGAAAAGGAGACGTATCCACTAGGGGCAAGCGCCAAGGATAAGAGGGCCATTAGAAGAATGGCTATTCAGTTCATCATCTGCGGAGGTAAGCTGTACAAAAGGGGTCATCTGGGAATGCATAAGCTCTGTGTAGAAGCTGAAGAGTCGAAGCGCCTAATGGAGGCTATTCATGGAGGGGAGTGTGGTGCGCACATGAATGGAGTAATGCTAGCCAGAAAGATCCTCAGGCAGGGTTACTACTGGTCGACCATGGAGGAGGATTGTATCGGCTTTGTTCGGCGATGCCACAAATGCCAAATCCACGCAAACCGTATGAACAACCCACCATCCAAGCTTTACAACATGACGTCCCCGTGGCCATTTTCCGTGTGGGGGATTGATGTGATCGGAGCTGTTACCCCGAAGGGGTTGAACGGACATGAGTATATCCTGGTAGCGATAGATTATTTCACAAAGTGGGTCGAGGCCCAATCATACGCCGTGTTGAAAGCGTCACACGTCGCCAAGTTCATCAGAAACAACATCATTTGTCGCTACGGGGTACCAAACGAGATCATTTCGGATAATGGATCCCACTTTAAGAAAGAAGTGATCGACTTGTTGGAAAAGTATAACGTGGCTTTTCATAAGTCATCTACGTACCGGCCGCAAACCAATGGAGCAGTTGAGGCCGCCAACAAGAACATCAAGCATATACTGCGGAAAATGGTGGAGACCTATCGAGATTGGCCAGATAAGTTGTCGTTTGCTCTGTGGGGCTATAGGACTTCAATTAGAACTTCTATCGGAGCAACTCCGTATTCATTAGTTTATGGAATGGAGGCTGTTCTACCTATTGAGATTGAAGTTCCGTCTTTACGGGTATTGGCCGAGTGTCAGATAGCTGAGGCAGATTGGCAGCAGAGCAGGTTCGAGGAACTTATGCTCTTTGACGAAAGAAGGCTGAAAGCACTGTACCACGTTCAGAGTTATCAGCGCAGGATTGCTCGGGCTTTTAACAAGAAGGTTAAGTCCAGAAATCTAAAGGAAGGGGATTTGGTACTCAAAGACAACCGAGCACCCATCCACGACCCGAGGGGCAAGTTCAGACCCAATTGGACTGGTCCCTACATCATCAAAGCTATCTGGTCAGGTGGAGCTGTGGTTCTGATGGACTTAGATGGCTTGGAATTTTCCCAACCGATCAACATGGACAAGTTGAAGAAATACTACCCTTGAGAGGCTCGCTAGGCCGAAAACCCGGAAGGGCGACCCAGGCAAAAGTCAGAGTACAAAAAATTAGAAAATATAAAAACTGAGCTCGCAAGGCTGAAAACCCGCAAGGGGCGGCCTTGGCAAAAGTTAGAGCGCAAAAGGAGAGTGAAAATACTCGAGTGAACCCCAGTCGGAACTACGTGAGGCTTGATTCGCATGTTTGGGATACGTAGGAAGCTTCATCCTGAAGTTCAGCTATAACACTTCCCCGATCAACTTTGTCCATTTGATCATCTCAGTCATCTTTGTTCATCAGCATTCGTTGGAATCTCCGGTGCAGTGCCACTCAGACTAGGGGCAACTTTCCGTTGCTATGCAGTGCTGCGGCGCTTTTCAGACTAGGGGCAACTTTTCAGTTGCAGGGATCTGGGGTTGTGCATCTCAAGTGACAGATCTCAGGCATGTCCAGTTCTGATTCACATCAAAAATGTTTTTGAGAAGTTTTAATAAAAGCTGACTTTGTTCAAATAATCTTTTTACAACTTTGACCATTTTTGGACCAAGGCGGAAAATTTTCAGTGCCACAACTTTCAATTTCATTGATTTCAAAATAGAGTTCTCCTGCTCTTGCATACAATTGAAGTTGCTTTTTATTGCATTCATAAAGAAAACTTGAAAGTACTAATAAAGCAATAAATCTGGGGCATAGTCAAGTCAGGTGTTCCTGCGCCCCCTCCCAGAGCTGGTCGAAGCCTCTGATGCCAAGCTGGGCCCGATCTGTGCTTCTTCATTGAGCCAATCTATGCACTCATCAGATAAAGTGCAACTGAAAGTGGGAGCGGGGGCCAAGAGTTCTCTCATCCTCCATGCGGTGGCCTGCAAAGCAAGCTGTGCGCCTCGGGCTGGGAATGCAGCAGGATACTCTATCCCCTCTGGAGGGCAGGTCTGATCATGGCCAAATTGGCGTCGAATCCGAAATGGGAAATAGAATACACAGTGAGTGAGACCAACCAGTTGAATCCCAGTCTGCCGAGGCATATTGTAACTCATTGCCGGAAGGTTCAGCCAAGGGCACCGCCAAGCAATACGGTCTGCGGACAAGTGGCACATCCAAGCGAACCACCATTCCTCATCCAAGGCATTGACTAGACGATGCCGGAAGAAGTAGCCGTGAGCTGAATATGCGGGGCAGGAGTCCACAACCTGCAGTTTATCCATCAGCCACACCTGGGGAGGGATTGAAAAATGAGAGAATAAAGAATAGAGAGATGTATGAGGAGAGAAAAGTGAGAATGGGGTTTTGTGAGAAAAAGATCAAGCTTGAGGGCCGAGTGATGTGAGCAATACATAAATACGAGATTGGGTGGGAAACATTACCTGTAGCAGTAGTGGACTCCCCGCCAATCTAGTCGTCTCATGACGATAAAAGGCGTCTAAGCCCATTAGCGTCTCGGCCAGAGTCATGACAATACAGCTCTTGCCCTCCCTCAAGCCTTGGGCAACCTCAATCAGCCGGACACCAGCCCCTCCAGAGCCCGAGACAAATAAAAAATGAGATAGCATGCACAAACAGAGGGCATGTCGCCGGAAGCCTTGCCAATGATGGTTGTTGCGATCACCAGCATCAGAAAATCGATTGGCCAAACTCGGAATGTCCAACATCCCGTCACAAATCAGAGACCGAGCATCGCGCATGCTGAGTCCACACATGCGCCCTAAGGATTGGGCAAGACCAAAATTAAGTTGGGGCAGGAGCTCCTCGTCGCGCTCGGACTCCATTAAGGCTCGGAAATCTTCAAACGTAAGACATATCTCTTGCCCGGCGAAGCTGAAGACATGTGTCACCGGATTCCAAAACCTTGCCGCGGCACGAAGAAATGGGAGGTGCAATGAGGTGCGACCCAGAGTGAATAGTGCATTTATGCCAAAACCCGGAAACTCACTTTTTCCGAGCCATCCAAGCTAGCAATCCAAGCTGTGAGATTTTGAGCAAGAAACTCTTCCATTGTAGCAAATCAGTGTGAAAATGAGAAAAACTACGAAGTTGTGATCTTTTGTAGGAGATAAGGTTGAGTGGAGGGACAGGTGTCAACATTCTACTGATCCCCTCATTTAGTGCCGGCCGGCCAAACTGTTTGCCGACCGGCCATAATAGTTTGCCGACAAGGAAATTTCATGGCCGGTAGCCATTCTTTGTAGCCGATGGTCTCTCCCCCATGCCGATGGGCTTCCTTCTGGTTTCCCAAGCTGTTTATGCTAGGCATCGGGGAATTTCACCACCTCCAACCCCTCCCCGGTGATCGATCCTTGCGGGGGCACGCCGGTCCGATTGACAACTTGTTGTGCGTTTGCTTATCGAGTTGTATTTTCGCTCTCTTTGAGCTCTTGATTTGTTTATCGAGTTGTACTCACACTTGTTTGGTTGCATCGTGTCTTTGTTTTGCTTATCGAGTTGTAAGTCGGTTCACTACCTGATTATTACGATTGCAAATTTCCAAAATGAGTTCAATTCCGTTCACATTGTGGTGTGATACCCTACGATACGATGCACAGAAGATCCACAAATGCAACATCTTTTGAACAAAATGGATTGTTTCATTCCCATCACGTGTTTTGCAAAGTGTATAACTTTGAAAAAGAATAAAACCTGCCCGAGGCAGTGCAATGTGCTTAAATTACTAGTAAAAAAGGAAAGTAAAGCGCAGAGTGACAAGGTAGCAAAGTATCAGAATTGGTACCAGTGAAACTCTCCTTGCGGTTAACGCACCTTCCGCATCTTTGTTCGGGTCAGCCACGTCGTTGGACGCCCTCACAATACGGGAAAGCACACCTTTGAAACGTGAACCTTCGAGTTGACCTCAGGCCACAGCTTCTGCAAGCGATGCTCGACGCGTGCGAAGAATGTCCCGCCCCATATCCTTTTCATGCTTTGTGAACTCCACAAATTGTTTCAATTATGCCATGTAATGGTACATCCTTTCTTTACTGGCGTAGACCGCATGTTTAATTTCATTACCTGCGTAGACCACATGTTTTGATTGCATAGACCGCATGTTTAATTTCATTACCTGCGTAGACCGCATGTTTTGATTGCGTAGACCGCATTTTTAATTTCATTACCTGCGTAGAACGCATGTTTTGATTGCGTAGACCGCATGTTTAATTTCATTACCTGCGTAGACCGCATGTTTAATTTCAATACCTGCGTAGACCGCATGTTTTGTTTGCGTAGACCGCATGTTTAATTTCATTACCTGCGTAGACCGCATGTTTGGATTGCGTAGACCACATGTTTAATTTCAATACCTGCGTAGACCGCATGTTTTGATTGCGTAGACCGCATGTTTAATTTCAATACCAGCGTAGACCGCATGTTTTGATTGCGTAGACCGCATGTTTAATTTCAATACCAGCGTAGACCACATGCTTTACTTACATATTCGTATTTCCACAGCATTGTTATACTCCCTACTTGCTTTGCGTTGTCACGCGTTTTGAGTACACTACTTTGCATATTGCTAACGATATTGTACCTGTTAAGTTTGTTTTCTTTTCAGGCACGATATTGTATGTACGGTTCATTTGAGGCTGGTGCAGCCAGACGAGCCGTACAGGTATTGTATCCTCCGAGTGAGACGTATTGAGAATTGCATAATTCTCTTACATCCTTTCTGCATTGTAGTGTAGTTTGGTGTATGCTAGCTTAAAGCTGTCGCATGTATGCTTCGTTACAGCTTTCTTTGCATGATCATCAGTTATGCTCGGCTCTGCATTGTCTTGCATTTCACCCCTGCCTTCGGGCGCGTATCTTGTTTGTCTTGCATGTTTGTCTAAGTTTTCGGCCTTGTCAAAAATGGGTCGTCTCTGGGCTTTGACATTCACTCCCGTCATTGTTATGACTTTCGAGTTCTGTCAAAGAGGGGCAACTGTAGACACCCCATTTTTGACCGTCCTCAAGACTTGGACGTCACCGTTTGAACACTCGGTGATCATCCATGTTTGTGTTCGTTTGGAGTTCCCGGAGGTCTCGGCTCGCGTGCCCTGCCTCAGGATCTCCGAACTTGACCGTTTAGTGTCTGGTTTTGCACCGAACACTCGTGTTTTGCCTTGGAAGGGCAGGGAATGCCTTATGAAGCATCCCCACACACCACCGGCAGTGGCTGGAGGCCACCGGATGGTCTTTTTCTGCCATCGGCACTTTTGTTTGCCGGTCGGCACACTTTATTGCCGGTCGGCATAATTTGTTGCCGGTCGACACTGTTTTTTGTCGAAATGACATTTTTGGGCAGCCGACCACTGTTCATCCACTTTATGGAGATATTTTGTGCCAGCTGTGATAGCTGGCACCATCTCTTCCCTCCTCCATACACGTGTATGGAGGGATCTCCCTCTAGCCAAGCTTGTTGTATAAGCTTTGCAAGAGGGAGTCTTATAAGAGGAGGGCCTTCCTCTTTGATCTAGGTTAGACTCTTGCAACCAAAAACCAGACCTTAGAGATATAGATACATATTATCTCTATACCTCCCCCTTGCTCCTCCTTCGTGTGTGTTTCTTAGCTCAAAAGGTGGTTTTTACCTTACTTTTGCACCATTACACACACCATTACACCTTACTCCGAGATTGAGGGACTTGGGGGTTTGTTTCTTGAGTTTTTGGACTGGTTTTGATCAAAAGAAGGAGGCTAGACCATTTGTTCTTCAATGGTTCTTCAAGGGTGAGCATCTTGATTTATATTCCCCAAACTTGCAATAGTTTTTTACCTATCTTGCTTGCTGTTTTAGCCCTTGTGTATAACATAAAAAGGGCTTGTATTTTCCTGCTCTAGCACTTTCATTAAGGTCATTTTGTGGTTTGAGTGCAAACTCACCCTTCTAGGCCTTGTTTGGTCCATTTTGGTGCCTCTTTGATAAGGTTTTGTTCACTTCAGTGTTTTGGTCCTCTGATCATTGAAAATCAGTGTATTTTTAGTGTCAAAAAAGTTGGTTTGAAGTCTTGCATAGGGGAGGGCCCCCCCCTCTCCCTTTACGATTTTGTTTCCTTGAGTTGTGGCCCAAGAGGGTGACATGCATGCTTGCTTGGTTCTTACTTCTTGCTTCATTTCAGAACTTTTTGGGTGTTTTTAGGTCATGTGTGACCTCTGTTTTTGGTCGGATTTGTGCCTCCTTGTATGCTTGTAATACTTGCTTTGTATTGCTCCATTTTGCTTAGGAGTGCATCTCATGATTAGGCCATGATTCTTGTGTGTGTTGGCTTAGTTCCATGAAGCTTTTATTGTTGTTTTTCCATGCTTAAAATCTGTTGGTTATCCATTTGGTCATGCTTGACATGTTTGTTAGGGTTACTTTGCATTTTGGCTTAAAAGCTTTGAGTATGTTGACCTCTAGCATGCATGGTTGTAATCATCCTCATGATTTGACATCATCTAGGATCACATTTTAGTCCAAGAATCATGTTTGTATGTGTGCATGCATGGCCTCTTTTATGCCTTGAAGGTGTACCCTCTTATGCTTAGGAATGAGCCTTAGTGCATATGCCTCTTGGGAGTCATCTTTAGCTGCCATACTAGGAGGTTTTGGGGTCCCATTTTGCAAAAAAAAAATATGTCCTTACTTGTCTTAATTATGCCATAGCTTGGTCTTGTTGTTGGGAGTAAAGTGGCCCTTTTGGCGCCTTAGCTTCGGGTCTATTAGCTTGCATGTTGGCATGAGTTGTTTGTCCATTATTTTGAGCACTCTTGGTGCTGTTTTGAGGTGAATAAAGGTCTGCACCTTTATCACTTTGAGGCCCCCTTTGCATGCTTATCTTATGTTGGTTGCATGATTGTCCCATTAATGTGCTTTTCCATGCTAACTTTATGACCAAATTGGTCCATGTTTGCATCATATTTGTACCTTGTATGCTTGGCATTATACATTTGTCATGTTGGTTGCATAATGTTTGTTGTGCTTTGCATCTTGGTATCATGTTGCATGTTGAGCTATGTTTGCATAACATGCATTGCATTCACTTGGTTTGGGGTGTCAAACCAAGTGTGGGAATCAAGGAACATTCATACTTCAAGTGATGTAATGTGCCCCGGTTCCCGGTCACCGGGGCCTTTGATTTCAACTTGATAAGGCTTTGGATCCCATTTTGTTTGTTGCATACATCCATATATCAAATGGCAAATTTGATCCTTTGAGCCAGCATGCACCATTGATGGTTCGAAGATCGAAGGACATGCTTCCTTGAGTTCAAAACATGATAGGAAGTATGACCATGCTTACATGTGCCCAAAAACTCCATGCCATGCACTGTCTGTTCTCTGTTTGCTGTCAAATTGTCTTCTGCAGGAAGTTTCTGCCGACCGGCAGAATTTAGTGCCGACCGGCAATATCTAGAGTGCCGAGGAATCCAACAAATGCCGATGGAAACTCTGGAGTGCCGGTGGGAATTCTGTCTGGCCGGTGGCGCTCTGCAGCATGAAAGGAACCTGCTCCAGGACTTGGGCAATTTTCAGAGAGACAAGGCAGTACAAACAGAGGTGGCAGGGGTACAGTATGGGTTTTTTTCGGGCGAGCCAATTTTCGAGCATGCATCATCTGCGCACTCCGAGGCAGAGGCTGTGGCCACCCTCCTTTTCTTTTACATCTTTTTTTAGTTAATTAGAGAATTCTGTAATAATTTTATTTGTTTATTATTTGGGACTGTAATATTTATTTGGGTCCTCTAAGTGAGGGTAAATATGTAATAAGTGTGGGTGAGTGTGTGTATGTCTTCCAATCCCCATTTCTTTCTTCCCTTTTATTTACCTGCTTATGGTGGTAGATTAGGGCATTTTTTGAAATTAGCATACCTTATGCTATGCATGCGTGCATCCATGCATTTGTATTACATGCATTAGGCTCGGTACATCACGCTAACTGCATTTGTACTTCAAAATTCTAAACTGAATATGTGATAATTGTGCATTTTCACATGCCATGTTTAGGTCTAGCCGAGCCTGCCTAGATTGCATTTTGCATGTGATGCATTAGCCATTCTTAACATGAACTAGGACACGCATGTTTGCTAACTAGTTTACTGTTTTGGCACGGAGTACGATGTAAGTATTTATGCTTTAGCAACCCACATGCGTGTGAGTGTTACCATGACAGTATGCCTGCCATGCGGCTAAGTGCTTATGTGTTAAACTGCTTTGAATGCCTGTGGGTGGAGGTTGGATTGTTTGAGTTGGAAAAACTCGTTGAAATCTGCATTTTAGCCTACTTGCGAGTAGCAAATTCAAAACGTTTTCCAAAACAAACGGATGTGCAATGCTTACTTCCAAATTAGGCAATCTAGTCTATACTTGTTTCTGCACGCATAACATAGTAATTCTAGGCTAATAATTGGCTTAAGAACACATAACGTTTTCAAAACTGGATATCACGGTTAGTAGAGGCCGGTCTTCGGACCGGGCGAGAGGGGGTGCTCATAGCTGACCTTCCCCGATCGTACCCAAGCTCCCGAGCAGAGACAACTCCGGTGATGACGGACATGTGGCCTTCGGCACCGAGTCAGGGTTTCCTAAATTTCCCCATTTTAAAATATTTAGGTGGCGACTCTGTATCTGGCAAAGCAGTCCATGTTGGGCACTACTTTTTCAAAAATCTGTTTTCTCAGAACGATGTGCCTGATTTGGACTCTTTGGTTCAGACTTAGAACCGTGACACAAATCGAGTCCGAACTGTAGCATGAGGCCCACGGGCGCGTCTACAGTGTCTAAGGCCTAAACCACCAAACTTATGTGGACTTACAACAATATAAGCATGATATTCAGAGAATAAGCTATCTAAACAATTAAAACAGCCCCCAAAACCCAAAAAACAGTGCTGGAAATGGTTTGAAAAAGTTAGAATGAGTAAACAAAATAGAAGAGAATTGAAACTAGTAAACAAGCCAAAGGAGGGGTGGCTAACCCCTTCACATTTTGGACCTCAAAACCACATGTTTAGCCTTTGAAAAACTCTGAAAATTAGTTGCCAAAAGTTGAAAAGTAAGTGGGAAACACATGATAAAAGCTCTAGAACAAGTTTCAAGGAAGCGTAATTGACCCCTCAACCTTTGGTAGCTTTAAATCACAAGTTTCGGCCCACGAAAATAGTGAAAAAACTGTAGAAAAATAGCAAGAAAAAGAAGAGAGAAGAGCGGTTTAAGCAAAGAAAGAATTATACCTTTGAAGAGAAGGCACTCTTTTGTTCACAAACCACAAGGTGCTCACTCTCAAGGGCTGAAATTTAGACTCAAGAACTTCAGCAAGGAGAGCAAAAATATTGTTTTAGGAAGTGTATGCATAGTGTATGTATATTGCAAGATAGAAAGGGATAGTATTTTGCAAGGTTTTGAGCTTTGGTAAAATTTTCTAACCTAAAACCAAGTTGTTATCTCAGAAATATCTGTATTGAGCCAGCTGGTGCAGTGCATACACATGGGGGAACAGTTGGCAACAAATATTTGTTCTGTCGGGAAACATGGTTGGTCGGCCGGCCAGCCAGGTGGGGGACGGCTGGCCACTAATTTTTGGCCAGACGGCCACCTATTGGCCAACAGGCCTCTAAGTAGTTAGGCTTGGAAAAATTGGTTTTGGCTGAAAGGAGGTGCAAGGTTTTTAGGCTCTGAAACTCAAAACTAAAGCTCCTTGCAAAAGAAACTAAGCTTTTGTACAGCTTATTATTTCATCATTGAGTGATCAACCTGAGGCGCCGAAGTCTTATGGGTGGTCAAAAATGGGGTGTCTACATACGGTGACTCGATGAAGAGTGTAGACTGAGACAAACACCAAGCATGACACAACAGAACTCACAATTGACCCAAATGCATAAAAACACTCAAGGTAACTGATCATTCATAGTGCCTCTATTATTACTCATATTCCCTTTAGAACTTAATTTCACAAAACCAAGTTCCGATTCCTTTTTTGCTAAAGTTAGAGATTCTACTTGATAACTTCAAGTATTGAAAATTGGTCCACTTGTTGATTAAAGCTAGTTCTTTCTTACCCAATGCAAGTATGATATGCGCAGCAGTCGGTGTAGCTCATGGATTGATGCAAAGCTAACGATGTGAATTGGGCAAGATGATTGGGTTGAGATAGATGAGATGGAAATGGTTGAGACCGAACTTCAGGATGAAGTTGCCTACGTATCCCAAGAATGGAAATCAGGTCAACGTAGTTCACGGGTGAGGTTCACTCGGGTGTTGACATTCTCCTTTTGCGCTCTAACTTTTGCCAAAGTCGCCTCTTCGGGTTTTCAATCTTGCGAGCTCTATTTATTTGATTTCTCATTTTTCATGCTCTAACTATTTCTTAGGTCACCCTTTCGGGTTTTCGGCCTAGCGAGCCTCTCAAGGATAGCGTTACAACATTTGCGATGAATTTGATCAATAGCCATCCTTACCCTAACACTGGAATTGGCTTCATCTTGATTTGAGCTTAGTTCTCCAATCTCTTATGCATGTCTTCTTCCTTTCTTTTGCTCCATTTCCAAAGTTAGTTATTCTCGCAATATGATACTTCCTCACATTGGCTTCCTCGAATTCAGACAAAAGTTCCTTTCTTCACAGATGATTGGATTTCATTCCATTGGATACCCCTAGCTTGATGGTTGACTTCTTTACCCTTTCTTTTTTTTTTTTTTCCTTTCTTTCTTGTTTTTTCTTCTTCCTTTTGACATTTTTTTTTTCTTTTTTCTTTTTTCCATTTTTTGTTGTATCCTTTTCTTTGGAGTAATGAAAACACCAGGGGGAGACATTCTATTATTGTGAAGTCCGAAAGTCGTCTTGTGCTTGCCAAAATGATCGCCTAAAGGTGAAGAGAATCTCCATGACAGTGTAGAATACCACGCACAATTCTAAACCTATCTTCGCAAGTTTCCAAAAGAAACAGCTTAAAATAATCATAAAGGACTTTGCGACGACAATCTAGAATCCACGCAAATAATTTGGGGGCCCTTCTCAACACTCAAAATTAGTAATGGAATCTCATTCAAAAAAACAAACTCAAAACTTTTTCTATTTTTAAAAAGGTCACAAATGCATTACTGTAGGCACAATAAAATGATCAAAAACTTCACTCTCGCTTTTATGTTGAAAAAAATGACGACTTGAGGGCACATGAGAGCGACTCAAAGGAAGAGACTCAATTGACGTAACAATGCAAGAAAAGACAAAGAAAAATAAAACAAACAACTCGATGCACATCTAAACTATTTGTAGGACACAACTCAAAACAAAATCAGTATCCTTGAGACAAAAGGGGTTTTCACTCTCCAAGTGCATCTATAGAATTCAAAAAAGAACTTCAAGTAGCCTACGGGAGGGTCCAAACTTGCCTTTAATTCAACAATACTAACATCCACACCCAGTAGGATTGATTTCAACCTTTCAAATTGGGTCTCACAGATTGAGCCTCACAATTCCCCTAGTAATCCCCACAAATCTCCTTGACTAAGCTAGCTGGGGTCAAGGTTGGTTGTTGGTAAGCCATGGATGGGATTTATGTTATGGGATGGCAATCTATTGTAGTCAAAGAGAGTGTCATTGACAACTTTGGGATTTTCAGGTAGGGTGATGACCTTATTGTCAATCAAGTCTTGAATTTCATGGCGAAGGTGAAAGCAGCGGCCAGTATGATGACCGTACTACTGATAGAATGTGCAATATTTTGTAGGGTCATGTCTAGGTGGGAGAGGTTTAGGGAGTGGTCAAGAATTGTGGAGTTTGAGATACCTTTTATCCATCAACACCTTCAAGGCACAGGTTGGGCTCATATGGAGATGGGCGAAGGTTCATTTTTGGGAGTGGGAAGCATCAATTTTAGAAACATTGGCAAATGGGTTGACAAGTGTTGGCTAAGTATTCATGGTTTGGGACTGGAATCAGGATGGGTATTTCTGGTAAAACATCTCTCCTCATTGTTTGACCTTTTCTTATTTTCCAACCTGTGATTCAAAGGACCCATAACCTGGCTTTTTACATTGACTTCAACCAGAGTAACCCCTACTTGAGCGTTAGTGTCTTGAGTGGCAAAAGTTTCATCCACAACCATTTCAACAAGTGCAAGGACTTACCATTTGTTTAGGTCTTTGGTCTTTAGAGCTTCGACAACCCATCAGAGATGTGCACAAGGGTCAATAGTTACCCCAAACTCATTCTTGCTACTTGCTTTAACCCTGTGCAAGAGTCAGCCGACTATATCTAGGCAAGGTTTGCTTGCTTTTCATCAGCCCATTCCACTTTTAGCCTGTCCTAAGATTGGAGAACTCTTTGACCGGATTGAAACCCCAAATGTTAAATCTGTCATAGTTCCTTGAAGGTCTTCAATCATTCTCAACATCTCAACAGTAGTGGGTTCAGCCATTTGGCGCTCTTGGTGTATCCGAATCGGATTAGGTGTATCCATCATGCACAAATCCGCGTCTTCGAAAATGAACACCTCTAGCCTGGGCAGATAAGATGTAATGATATATATATCGGGGTAGAAGGTAGGAGGTATTGTATGGATGAGGTTAAGGTGAGGAGGAGGTACTTGGTCATGGATGGAAAGACGATTAGTGGTAACATTGGGTTCTTGAAGTGAAGCTATCGTCTGGTTGTTGATAAGATTCTGAATCTCATGATGAAGGCAATAGGAATGATCGGTGTCATAACCATGCTGTTGATGGTAAGCACAGTATTTGGTGGGGTTATGTCTAGCAAGGAGTGGGTTACGAAGAGGTTAGGGATCAAGGGATTTGAGATGCCTTCCTTCCATCAGGACTTTTAGTGCGCAGGTTAGGTTCATATGGAGGAGGGTGGAAGTTCTGCCTTTTGCTCGGGTTGGGCTAGCTGTATGTAGGTTGGTATTAGCAAAGGGGTCGGCAATTTTGGGATCAGTGGCAACGGTATTAATTGCAATTGGCTTAGGAATAATGCTACTGCTAGCATTGGTACTCCTGGAAAACACCCTACTTGTCGGTTCGCTCGCTTTCTGGATATTTCCCTTCTTGAAAGAGCTCTCAATCTGAACCCCCAATTCACGTAAAGTAGAGAAGGTAGATAGTGGCACGACTATCATCCTCTGTAACATGTCTGGTTCAAGGTTCTGAACTACCAAGCGAACCCGTTCCCACTCTGAAGGCCTGTGGGTCATTCGTGTGGCCTTCACCCTCCATCTCGCAACAAAGTCTATAAAGGGTTGTTCAGGATTTTGAGAGGTTGCCTCCAGTTCGCTGATCGTTACTTCCATTTGAGTATTGTAGGAATACTGATTAACAAATCCCTCAGATAGTTCTTCCAGTTCTGCTCGGTCGAGTCTTCCAGTTTGACATACTAGGTGGCCGCCACTTCTTATAAGGTCCTTTTAAATAATGGCAATTTTTGAGCCCGCGTCAAGCCCATTGGTTTTAAAACATCCAAGAAAAGAAAGACGTTGATGATAGGATCTCCGCTTCCATCAAATCTGTCAATGTATGGCATTTTGAACATTTCTGGAAACCTCACAGAAGTCTCAGTATAACCGTCTTCAATGTCTGGGCTGGAATTAAAGCCTTGAGATTTCTTAAGCATCTTCTCCAGCTTAGCGATGTTTATCATAGCTGGATAGATGTCATAGATGTCGAAAGGAAGAAGCCCTCCATGAGGCTATACCGGAGGCCTGAAAGCTTGAGCTTGAGCTAACACCTCTTAGGGATTCAAAACTTGGAGATTTTTAGCTAGCGGAGATAGATTGAGGTTCGGCAGGATAGCTGGGACCGGATGTGTGGTAGATACTGATGTCCCAGATGAGCATCGCATTTCAACAATGGTCTAATCTTGCACAGCTATCCTCTGGTTTAGTGTATCCATGGCCTTTTGAAAGGCTGTCATCATGGCCACAACTTCTTTTGGACTCTATGTATCATGGGTTTGCTAAGTTAGCAATCGGGAAAATGGGTGTGTGTAGCCTAAGAGCTGACTAACAAGGATTTTGACCCAGTTACACTTGATGTACCTAAACTGGATTAGCCTAGATGGGTTTGATTGGATTGAGCTTTTTAGATTGGGTCTTTTGGCATTGGATGGATCTTTTATGAGCTGGCCTTTTGGGATCAAATGGACTGGACTTTTGCTGGGTGGGTTTTTTTGGGATTAGATGGACTATCATGGGCTAAGCTTTTCTAGGTTGGATTAGGTTTGGCCTTATCTAGATTGAGTACTCCTTCTTCTTGGTGACCTAGCTTAGACGCACCTAGCATGAAAGACAAATGCCCCATCAGATCAGCGGGTATGCTGGTCAAAACAAAGCAATATAAAAAAAAATTTGGGCCTAGTTCTGATTTTGTTACAAATTTCCTCATTCAGATACAATCCCCAGATCCTAATATTTTTCCACCATATTTGACACAAACCCCTAGATTTTGACCCAAATTATGATTCTGATATGACCCTCAAGTTTGAAGGGAACCGCCTCAAGATTAACACTCTCTAAGGATTGCATCACACATTGTGAAAGATTTCACATTTTGCATAAAAACATTCAAAACACCCCTATGAGAGGTTAAGGTTTCCCTGTCCTAGCTTTGGCATGATCTAGAGTTTCACTACTTCAAACAAGTGGTTTCACAATATCCTACATATAGGCAAGCATCCTGTCCTATGTCAAAACAGTCACTAGAACTTTACTATATGCGCTAGGCCAATTGGTCTAAAAGTAGGGATGGCAATTTGAACCCGGCCTGACAAGGACCCGATCCCCCGACCCCGATTATAACGGGTTTTCCCTGAAAATTATCCCCATAGGGTCGGGGATGGTATTAAAAATTGAATCCCCGACTATTTTCGGGCCAGGGACGAGGATAGCTACCCCGGCCCCGGCCCGATTTATCCCCGCATAACTACCGAATATTCCCCATTTATATATGGAACATGTTTGACTCTGCCTCTCACTCACATGCATCTCATTTCTCTCTCTCATAGTCCCAACCTCTCTCCCTCTCTCTCTCTCTCTCTGCACAGCTACTCTCACGGCATGTCGTCGTCCCTCCATTACCGATCTCCTTCTTCCCATCACTGCTGATCGTCGGCCTCCTTCCCAGCGCCACTATCTACTGTCCTTTCTCTCCATCGCCGCTGTCCTCCTCTCCCCTCCCCATCGCCGCTGTCCTCTTCTCCCCTTCCTATTGCCGTCGTCCCTCATCTCCATTACCATTGTCCTTGACGCCAATCTTCCTCCTCCATCGCCCATCGCCTCCATCATCGCAGTCACAGTAATCCATTTTCCACAGATCTAGTTGAAAACCCCCAGATCTGGTTCGATTTCAACTATTTGTAGAAGTCCATTCGCACATATGAAGATCAACTACGGTAATGTGAAGAGCTTTGATTTGCTATTTAAGATCAACTATAAAAATTGAGATCACTTGGTTTGCTTTGAATATGAATATTTGTTTGATTTTTTTTTCATTATTTTTTGAGGAACATTTGTTTGATTTTTTATTTATTTATTATTTTTTGTTGGTGATAATGATGATGTTAATGATGATGGAGTCACTGATGTTGGATGGATTTGTTTTAGCTTGTTTTACAGATTGCTTAATCTTTCCTTTGAGTAAAAAAAAAAAAAAAAGATCTGATATGCTATTTAATTCGGGAATTTTTCGGGGTCGGGGATACCCGATCCCTGTTAGGGGGCAGGGGTGGGGAAGGGGGTGGCGATGGGTTCCCCGCTGGGGATCGGGGCCGGGGATGAGGAATTTGGCATTTTCGGGGATTGGGGACAAGAAGGGTTGTCCTCGACCCTGCCCCGTCCCGTTGCCATTCCTATCTAAAAGGGTACCTCAGCAAGGTTACCTAATATACCTCTCACACCTAATACCGAAAAGTGAAAGGAGGATCAAGTGGTATAGCGGTAACCTTGATCCAAGGGTCGCGTTCCCAACGTGACATTGCCTATGTTCGACCAGCCTTTTGGCAAGCCTCCGACAAGTCGTCCAGGATATCAGATGGTAAACACACTGACTTAAGAGCACCATGCAAATGCAATATAAATAACATTTATATGTAGATAAAATGTCACATCATGAAGTTTGAGTCAAGTTCTCTAAATCCCCAGCAGACTCGCCAAAAACAGTAGCTGGCTTTTTGCGCTCCTCTGATGAGTTTAGTCTTCTTGGGTACGGTAGCCCTATAGTTCGGACTCCCATGGTTCTGAATCTAGTTTCAGAAGTGCAATGTGAAACAGAAAAACGAATGAGAGTCCAAATCTGGCAAATCTTAGAAAAATCCATTAATCATCAGAGATGCCAAAAATAGACTGCATTGCTGTAGACACCCCATTTTTGATCGTCCTCAAGACTTGGACGTCACCGTTTGAACACTCGGTGATCATCCTTGTTTGTGTTCGTCTTGAGTTCCCGGAGGCCTCGACTGCGTGCCTTGCCTCAGAATCTCTCAACCCGACCGTTTTGTGTCTGGTTTTGCACCAAACACTTGTGTTTTTGCTTTGGAGGGCAGAGAATGGCATTTAGGACGTCTCCACATTCCAACGGCCATGGCTTGAGGCCATCGACTATGTTTTGTTGCCATCGGCCAAATGTGATGGCCGGCCGGCCAATTTGACTGCCAGTCGACCACTTTGATAGCCGGCCGGCCAAATGTGGTTTTCAACAGATATTTCGGTAGACAGCTGGCAGCTGTCATTCTAGGCCATACCCCAGCCCATGCACGGACGTGGGTGTTCTGAGAAGCTACAGATTAATACATATCTATATCAATCAAGCTCTCTCACATAGGAGAGAAGGAGAAGGAAGAGATATACAACTTGGAGCAAAAAAATCTCTCTCTCTACATTTTCTGCCTGTCTCTCTAAGGTTTAGGGCTTCTTTGTGCTCAAAAGTGCATTTTCTTTGCACTTTTGCATACAAACACCTAGTTCTCTACTCCCCTTATTGAGCTGAGATCCTTGGAGGTGATTCTTAGGGTGATTTGAAGCTCTTTTTTGGTCCAAAAGTTGCTGATTTACTGATGTGCTACAAGGGTAAGACTTTTGTCCCTTTTTACCCCTTTTTTTGCAAAGCTTTTTAGCCTATCTTGCATCTATTTTTGAGCTTAGAATATAACACAGAAAAGTCTTGTTTTTGAGTGCTCTAAATAGTTTGTTAAGGGTGTTTTAAGCTTTGGGGTTGTTTGACCCCTCTTAAGGCTTGTTTGGCCTTTGTTTTGTGCCATTTCGGTTGAGCTCCGGGACCATTGTGTTTGGACCTCCTCACCACTGAAATCTTGAGGGATTTCAGAGGTGAGGATGGTGCCTTGAAGTCCTAAAAAGGAGAGGGCAACCCCCTCTCCTTGTTGTCCTTGGAAAGGGCTATTTTTGCCTCTTGAGGGAGCATCTGGTTTAAGTGTATGTTGGCCATGCTTCAACTGATTTTTGTGCTTATTATGTCATAATATGCCTCTATTTTTAGTTGGTTTGGACATACCTTGCATGCCTTGCATACATGTCTTGTAATGCCACATTTTTGCCTTAACATGCTTTAGGTGTAGACAGCATGATTTAGGCTTAGCCTTGTGAAGCTTATATGCATATTTTGATGTGCTAAGGGACTGTTTTAGGTCATTTGAGTCATTCATGTCTTGCTTTGTATAGCTACCATGCAACCCCTCTTGAATGCCTTAAGCTTTGGCCTCTCTAGCATGCATTACTTGCATTGTTTCAGTGGTTTGGAACCACTTATCATGTTATTTCAGTCCTTATAACATGCTTGTATCCTTGCCTTTGATGCCTCTTTAATGCCTCTAAGAGGTGGTGTTGTATGCTCCATGTTTAAGCATTTGTGCATGCCTCCATGTGTAGATCATTTAGATGCCATCTAGGTGGTTTTTAGGACTTGCCTTAACATGATTTGGGACAGTTTTGGTCCACTTTGGTCATTTGTTTCATGTGTCATTTAACCATATTTTAAGTTCTTGGGCCATTTTTGCATGCATCGTTTGTGTGTGTATTTGCCTCCATTCCATAGCATTTTGGCTTCCTATTTAGACATGGCCGAGGCTTGTCCATATTGGTCTAAGTCCACCTTTCGCATGTTGTTCAAATGTGATCACATTGATACATGCTTGCATGCCTCGGTTGCATAATGTTTGCATGCTCATTACTTGCATTGTTGACACATGCTTAGCTATATTGCATTTTGTTGCATGCTTCCCCCATGTTCATATAGCATACTAGTTTGCATGCCTAGGTTACATGCCATCTAGCATGCATGCCTTGTCCCTTGATCTAGTGATAGGGATTGGGCCTTGGTTTGTGTGTGTGCATTGCATTTGAAATCAAAACGCATACTTGGTCCCTTAGGCCATCATGCATGGAAATGCGTGATTAGTGGCCCGAGAATCGAGGCCCATCCTCCTTTGAGTCATAAACATGATAAGGAGTGTGGTTGGTGCATACATTTACTTGAAATACATTGCCATGCCTTGCCTGCCCTCTACTGCTGTCAAACAGGTTTCAGCAGGAAGAATTGGCTGGCCGACAGTGTTGGGTGCCGACCGGCAAAACAGGTTTGGCCGAGAGCATAATTTTGTGGCCGGTGACCATTCTCCATGGCCGGTGGAGTTCTCACTCAGCCGGTAGTTTCCCACAACACTCAGAGAAGCAACCTTGGGAGTTGTGCAATTTTCAGAGAAGCAGAACAGTCAAAGCAGAGGCAAACTTGTGCATGGCGTTGGATTTCCGAGCAAACCCGAGCACGCGCGCATTGGATCCTCTTCCCGAGGCCTTTACTACTTTCATAAGCTTAGTAAATTTGCTTAATTAATTAGGTGGTCTGTAATAATTAATTAGCTTGTAGGTTAATTAATTTGTATTATTCTTTTGGTCCCTCTGAGCGAGGGTGAATTTGTAATAAGTGTGGGTGCGTGTGTACATGTCTTCCAACCCCCACTTCTTTCTCCCTTTTACTTACCTGCTTTGATGGTTAGTATTAGGACGTATTTAGTTTAGCATACCTTATGCTATGCATGCGTGCATCATTCATTAGTCTTGAATGCACCAGGCTCGGCGCATCATACTAACTGCATAATTATTTCAAATCTAACTTGAATACGTGCTACTTGTGCATTTTCACATGTTATTTATAGACTAGCCGAGCCTACTCTAGTGACATTCCGTATGCGTTGCTTTAGGCATTTAAACATGGACTTGGATCATGCATGATTGCTAACATGTTCTTGTTTTGCAACGGAGTACTAGGTGAGCTCTTTATGCTTTAGCATCTCACATGAGTGTGAACGTTAACATGATAGCATGATTACCATGAGGCTAGCTGCTTATGTGATATAACTGCTTGAATGCCTGTGGGTGGAGGACGAATTACCTAAATTGGAATAATGCATTAAAACTGTGAGTTTTAAGCACGCTAGATAATGGCAAAACCATATTTTCTAAAGCCCACTTGAGGGTGGCAAAATCTGCATTTCAGCCTACTTGCGAGTAGCAAACCATTTTCAAAACAAGCAAGAAATGTTTTGTTCCAATTTAGGCGATTTGGTCTATACTTGTTTGCCGTGCACATAACATAGTAATTCTAGACTAACAAATGGAATAAGGACACATAACGTTTTCAAAAACAGATATCACGGTTAGTGGAGGCCGATCTTCGGATCGGCCGAGAGGGGGTGCTCATAGCTGACCTTCCCCAATCGTACCCAAGCTCCCGAGCCGAGGCAACTTTGGTGATGACGGACATGTGGCCTTTGGCACCGAGTCAAGGTTTCCTAAATTCCCCATAAAAAATATTTAGGTGGCAACTATGTATCTGGCAAAGCAATCTATGTTTGGCACTTCTTTTCAAAAATCTGTTTCTCAAAACGATTTGCCCAATTTGGACTCTTTGGTTCAGATTAAGAACCGTGACAATTTGAGAGTCCTGAACTGTAGTAGACCCACAAAACGAACAGAACAGGACTCATCCTCCCGGGGCGTTCGGGGACGTCTACAGTTTCTGGCGACTCTACTGGGGATTTAGAGAGCTTGACTCGAACTCGTGATATCCTGTTTTGATTTCATTTATGTGTCTCTTTGCATTGCATGTGCATTGGTGCGCCTAGGACACCGTGTTTGCCATCTGCCATTCCTGAACGGTTTGCCGGAGGCTTGACTTTGTCAAAGCATGCCATAAGGCTGACCGGTTGTGGGCTCTGACAGTATGGGAACACAAACCCCGGTTTTACTGGGGCACCCTTTTCGACCATTCGACCTAGTGCATATCGAAATCCATAGTGATCATTCCAAACTAGGACAGGTTCCTTACCCGATGTTAGGTTGTTTGAAAACTGCTGTGTGCATAGTGAAACCCTAGCTCCTGACAAAAATAGGACAGGGAAACCCTACCCCTCCATAGGGGTGTTTTGGTTCTCTTTACTTGCTATGTGCTTTTAGAATGCATCTCTACCGGGAACGTACATATCAGTTTGCAAGTTTGAGTATCAGACTTGAGGGCACCAATATCAGTTTATGGGAATCAGTTATATCTGTGGGTATCCGATTCAGTATTTTGGGGGCAGTGATTTCAGGCAACAATGGTCAGCAGTAGAGTACAGTTGTTCGGCTACATCTGTGTTTGATCCATTTGGGCTGAAACGCTACTTGTTTTTCTTTTCAAGGTTCAGAGAGTTGATACAGAATAGCCAGTGTTCCCCCTTGCTGAGACAAGACAGATGTCTGATCCGTCAGTCACCGTTCAGTACAGCAGACTTATCATGACGCAGAATTCGGAGGAGATTGTGGTTATGACGGCCGCATCAGATCAAGGAACCACTCTGCAAAGCGAGACCAATGTCGATGTACCGCATCCACCCAGGTCGCCTGTCGCACACCCGGTCTGGACCTCCCAGTTGTATCAGGCTCGTGAGCCCACCACATTCGAATTGATGGGAATGATGGGTGACCTCCAGAGATCCGTGGCCGATCTGGCCTATGGAATGTCGGCTTCGCCACCAACTGCACCGTATGCCGGGAATTTCATACCACAGGAGCCCCCGCTACTGGGGCGGATTGTGATCGAGCTCAGCCAACCAGAGGTTGCCTCCAGGTACAACAACGACGTGTCAGCAACAACCAGGCTTCGCTCTGATGTAGTAACCCAAACCCCTGATCAGGTTGAGGCCAAAGACAAGAACAAAATGAAGGCAGATGCCGATCCCATTGAACAACTACTGTGGGTAGCCGAGGCTTTAAAAGCCAGGGGGATGAATAAGCAACAAGTATTCGCAGTTATGACTAAAGCTGTGGATGAGGCTTTCCCCACTTCAACCGAAGGCGGTTCAAGCCGGGCGGAAAATCGGGATGGGCCCCGTCATGCCAAGGCAGTCCCTATCATCCCTAATCCTGTACCAGGAAAAGACCAGAAAGCCAAGGCAGTGCCTGCCGACCCTTTCGCTAGTGCGTCTAGCAAGAACCCTCAGACTTCGAAGTACCTGCCTCAAGGGCACAGAGCCTTTCACGCCCTCTACATGCCTCTGTCTAGGGCATTTCAAATATTGGCTAAAAATGGGCATCTTAAACCCCTCGAGCCTCGGCTCCTTCCGAAGAATCTCCCTCTCTCGCATGATGCTACCTTATACTGCGCGTACCACAAACAGTCCGGTCACAGTACCGATGGTTGTTTCCGCCTTCGTCATGAAGTGCAAGATTTGATCGACAATGAGGTCATCCTCCCGCCTACCTCAGCAAAGTCTGTTACCACTGAGCTATTGGACTTCGAGGATACTGCAAATTTGTGATCAGGGGTTGGACCACCTGCGGCGGCACTCGGTGTATTTTGGATGTGGCGTCTAGCACGCATTTTTGGAGCATCTGCAAATGCTAGTTTTGTAAATCCTGGCTTGCGTATCGAGTCAGTCTTTTGTTTTGTTTTGAGTCTGTCTCATTGTCATGAGTCAGTCCTTTTGCTTATGGGTCTGTCTTGTTATAACGAGTCAGTCCCCTTTGTATAGAATGTCGGGTGATTCCGGAACTGTTGCCTAGAACACCGTTTTGTTTTGTAATTATCCTTTTGTTTTTCTTTTGAGTCTATCTCTATCGTGGAGCCAGTTGCAACCAGGGAATCTAAATGAAACAGCTACGGCTATCATGTTTCCATGCTTACTACTATTCTGAATTGGTTGTGCCAGGGGACTTGAATGGAACAGCAGTACATTCCACATGTTCTCTTGTGCCCTGAAAATCATTGCATTGACCTAAGTTTTTTTTCAAAACTTTTTGAACACTGCGGTGAAAACAAAGAGGAAGGAATTCCTCGGGTTTTGCAAACTTTGATCAAATTGAGGGAAAGAGAGGCGCTAAGCCCTTAACAATTGAAATCGTGCTTGTCAGCGTGAGTACTGAGAAGGACCCTGGCTTGATCCAGACTGGTTCCACACTATCTTCAGCGCGAGTGATTTGTCGCTTCTTAAAAAACTTTCAAAAACAAAATGTTTTGCGCAGTCCTGCGAAGACCTGTGTGGGATCACTCTTGAGATTGTGCAGCTTAGGATCGCTCTCAGCCTCAAGACTCGAGCCCTTGTTTTAAAGCCTTGAACCACAATTCGGAGTGTTCAACGATCAACCATCAAGAGAGGCCTGTGTGACCAGATTGGAAGCAGCCCTCGAACAAGAGGCACCAAAATCAGATCAAGAAGATCATATCTCATCAGAAGAAGCATGTAAAGCTAGAACAGAAGCACCCCTCCAAACTAGGGGCAAAAATGTCTGATTTGCTCGAAGAGCCAAAGATGGGTCCTTCAGTAAGTCAATGCAACATCCACTCTCCTAGATACGGATGGCTTCAAAACCCTAAAACCATTGGGCATGGACTTGTTACACTTTTCCCCTTTGAGCGGCTCGCTGGGCCGAAAACCCGGAAGGGCGACCCAGGCAAAAGTTAGAGCAAAAGAACAAATATACAAAAGAGAGAAAAAAGAGAAAAAATATACAAAAGAGAGAAAAATACAAAAAAAGAAACAAAAATAAAAGATACAAAAAAGAAAAAGAAAGGGAAGAAAGAAAAAGGAAAGAAAAGCTTGCAAGGTCGAAAACCCACATCAAGTGCCTTGGCAAAAATTAGAGCCTAAAAGGTGAAGGTTAAAATACCCGAGTGTACCTTAACTAGAACTACGTAAGGCTTGATTCCCATGTTTGGGATACGTAGGCAACTTCGTCCTGAAGTCCAGCCCCCAACGCTTTCATAGCGACTAAGTCCATGCAATGGTTTTTAATCATCCTTGATTCCCATGTTTGGAATATCTAGGCAGCTTCGCCCTGAAGTCCAGTCCTACGCACTTTCAAAGTGACTGTGTCCATATATCGGTTTTGACCATCTTCATCTTCTCCATGTCCGAGAGTTCAGTCGTGATGATCACTAGTGATGACTGTTTGTAAAATGCTGCGGCACTATCCAGACAAGGGGCAACTTTCCGTTGCCATGAGTCACCGTTCAAACCAGGGGCAACTTTTCGTTGCCATGCAGCGTCCTTCAAACAAGGGGCAATTTTCCATTGCCTCCGATCCGAGGTTGTGCATCTCGAGAGTAGGTTTCGTGCTCTTTGAGCATTGACTGTTTGCAAAAATAGTTTTTCAAGATTTTTTACTGAGGTTGACTATTTTCTCGAAAACTATTTCATTTTTCCAAAACTTAGACCATTTTGGACCCAAAAAGGAAAATTTTCAGTGCTCATAGCCTGACTTGCATGATTTTAAATCAGAAAATTGAACAAGTATGTTAATTTGACTCTCATCTTGGTCAAAATTGTTTCAGTAGAGAACCAAAACAAAAAATGGTCAAAATGATGAACTAGGGGTACGGTTGAGTCAGGTGTTCTGTCTTTCCCCCATCGCCAACATACTTGCCATGAAAGGGCACAACTGAAGCTGTCATTAAAGGGCTGAAAGCTCTCTTAATCTCCAAGGAACGAGGTATGAAACTCCGTTCCCTTTACCTGGGGCATCGACCAAACGCCACCAGAAGAAACAGCCGTGAGCTAACTATGTCAGGCGTGAACCCACAACATCCTATTCATCCATTAAAAAATCCAAGGAAGGGATAAAAATGAGAGAATAAAGAATAGAGAGGTGCAAGTTGAGAGAAAGAGTGAGCAAAAGGGGTTTTGAGAGAAAAATCGACCTTGAGTGCCAGAGTGATGTGAGAATCACAAATAAGAAAAGGGTGGGAAACAATACCCAGAGAAACTGGCTCCTCGTGATCTGAGGTCCCCCGTCTTTGTTAATGCGTCTGTATGTCGTGTCTTTTGTTTTGTTTACCTCAACCTTTGTTTTGAGTCTTTTCCGAGTGTGTCTCATTGTGTTTAGGTTGTTTACCTTTTTGTCTCCACTGTTGAGTCGTTCTCGCTGAGTTCAGTTGTAGGCTCAATACCACGGTTTGAAAAACCTTCTTCAATTTCAAAAATTAATCGTTTTTGCTCAGAATGCTGTGCCATTCTCCACATTTATGCAAAAACATGATTTCGTTCTTTCATACAACTGCAGGATCCACCCCCGATAAGTGTGAACAGGAAAAAAACCTGGGCTTCTTCGAAGCTTCTGGGTTTCAGATCGCATCTGAGTATGCTTTAACTTTAGTAGATTCAACCTTCATGGTCTGTCTTGTCAGATTTGGGCTATTTGTTCTGGATCCGCTGTGTGAAAAATGAGCCAAGCGCTCTATTATGAGCTGTGTGCAGATTAATCCCTAGTAGAATATGAGCCGAGTGTTCAGAATGTGCAGTGGTTGGTATGGGTTGTTTTGCTGTTGCCTGGTTCGTTATCTGATTATTACAATGCAAGTGTTCAATTTTCAGACAACAGATCAATTTTATTTACATTGAGGTGCAACATGAGGCAATGCGATGCAATATATGAAATGTACAAATGCAACACTTTTTCAGACAAAAAGTTTGTTTCATTTCATCATCTTTTTCAAGTACGTGGTTTTGGAAACAAAAATCTACTTGCGGCAGTACAAGGTACTCTAACTACCAGCAAAAGGTACAAAAGAAAAAGAAAAAGAAAAAGAAAAATAGCAAAAATCTGGATCAATGACAAAGGATCTCAGGCCTGGGAGTCTGTCCTAGTCCTCTTCCTGGATGAAGGTCCAGGAGCATCATCAGCGCTGTCATCTGAGCCCGAGTCCGAGCCGTCTCCGGTCTCTTCCTCCGACGACTCTGCCTCCGCCTCCGCCTCTGACTCCTTGTCATCGTAATCAGGGACTGGAGCCCGCGAACTACTCCCGATGTGAGTGCGCCCCACCTTGGTACGGGGGAATACTCTGCCCTCTTCATCTCCTCCGACAAGGACAGAAGGCCTGGCTGGAACACCTCCCACAGTGGGAATCTAGAAAGGAGGCTGAAAAAACACAAAAGGCAAACGCATCAGAATATTGTGAGCAGTGTATCAGTGCAGAATGCAATGTATGAGTACAGCGTGCGAGTGCCGTGAGCAGTTTATCAATGCAGAATACAGTGTATGAGTACAGCGTATGAATGCCATGAGCAGTTTATCAAGTGTTGTGTTGTGCACCAGATTATGTGAAGCAGCTTATGAGTATGGTTTGAGACCGTGATCAGAAGAACATACTGGAATGCTGTAGAGGGCCAGGAGGTCGAAAGTCCGCTGCAACATCCCCATCATGGAGGCATTCAGCTCCAAGGACTGTCAGGTATACTCAGAAGAAGCCTGCAAAAGTATCAAATGCATCAGTATTCTGTGGAATATCAAATAAACTGAAATGAAATGCCAATACAAGATGCATAAAATGTAGTAATACATACCGGAGGCAAGTCATGGAAACCGACCAACTCATGGTTAGCCGAAGGAGGAGCAAAGGGCATCTGGTAGGTCGCCCCACCCTGCCCTCGGTATGTCATCATCGTGGGTAGCGCTGGCCAGCTAACCCCCCGACCCCTCCGAGCTCTACTCCTGCCACGGACACGAGCTGTCCTCGACGTCCCTGCCCCAGCTCCAGCTCCAGCCGCTGGCGCCACAGGTCACCCTCTCTCAGCTCGGCGGCCACTACTCAGAGGCCGCATAATGTACGTCTGAACATACTCTGAGTAGTTGCCCTCACCCCTAAAGCCCTCTGCGTCCCAGTCGATCGTGTAATCGGCCATCTCCTCGGCGATGAACCTCTTGGTGTCCCTCATGTGGGTAGGAGGCGGACCCGGAACTATCTGCTCTGGCAAGCCCAGGGTCTGGCGTAGGAAACGCTCACCCAAGTACCAAGCCCGACAGACTGGGCCCTCCAGCAAAATCTGGAAACATGCAATCTCCTCTACACCGGCAAACCGATCCCGAGTCACGGCTGGCAGTGGAGCCCAGGGCTGTCAGGTGATCTGAAAATGAAATACAGCTTATTATCTACTATTATTGAAAATACAGTGTGAAGCGAAGCTTAAATAAAACTCTAAAAGTTGAACATACCTCTGCGGGAGTAATTGTGTCAAAGTAGCGGCGGAAAAAGATGAATGTCTCCCGTGGCCTCCTCACGCACCTCACGTCAAAGCGACGCGAAAATGGGAAGGCGAGAGGGGTCTCTACGTCTAGCACTGGGGTGAGTCTCGGGAAGTAGGCGTAGACCCACAACTGCAAAGAAAATACCAGAAGAGTCATCAGACAAAGCAGAACACAAAATAAAGCAGAAATTGCAGGACCATGTATTATGCAGTGTATTGAGCAGAGTGTACAGTGTGTGCAGTGTACAGTCAGTGTAAAGCAGGGTATATGTGTGTGCCGTGTGTGCAGTATATGTTCAGTATGAAGCAGACCACAGTGTGTGCAGTGTACAGAGTAGAGAAAATGTAAAGCAGAAATGAAAAGCAGAGGAGAAAACGAACCTCCCAAGCTCGCCAGTAGCCCCCGAGCAACTGTCCGCAGCAGGAACATGAGAAAGCCGCGCGCATATCACTCCACCGCCTCCTGAGTCATCGGAGCCTCCTCGACTAAGGCCGGCTGGACTCTAAACTGGACCTCAAACCATGAATATTGAACGAAGCCAGGACGTGCGAGGGGCGGCACCTCACCGAGCAGGTAGATCTGAGTAGCCTCCTACTCGTCCATGTCGGTGTCGAAGGGGATCGGATAACCCCCCACTTCGATGCCGGTGAGCATCGTGAAATCATAGGGAGTCATCGTCATGTCTCCCGCGACGGAAAAGTGGAATGAGTCGATGGTGTCCCACCACCTCTCCACCAGAGTGGCAAGGAGAGGCCTGCTCGCCGTAAGGCGCAAGAGTCCCCTGCAGAATGCACCAAATCCGGCCTGGTCAACAATGCGACGGACTGTGTCCGGTAACTCCGTGTACCAATCCTGGGCGGCAATATTCCCATACCCGCGAACAGTATGGGAATCTCCCTGTTCAAAAGAAAAATAGTTGCGAAGAATATAAAATGTCCAGTTTTGAAGAAGTATTCAGAATTAGTGACAATATAACGTGTGTGCACGTTTTCAGGTTCAAACAAACATCGGGTGCCGGTGTGCTCGCAGGGAACTACAGCATATGATGTGTCAGTGTGTTTGAGTGGTTCAGTACAGATATAGCGTGTGTGCACATTTTCAGATTCAAACAGATATCGGGTGCCGGTGTGCTAGCAGGGAACTACAGCATGTGATGTGCCAGTGTGTTTGAGTGGTTCAGGGCAAATGTAGTGTGTGTGCACGTGTTCAGATTCAAACAGATATCGAGTGCTAGTGTATTCACAGTCAACTACAACATATAGTGTATCTGGGTTAAGCAATTAAAGAGCAGAATCAACTATGGCAGTTAAGTGTTCTACATTGCGAAAAATGAAACGGGGGAGAATATACCTCGGAAGCGCCGTATGAAAAGTGCGTCTCAGGCTCACGCAAGAGAAGCTCTGGTGGCACACCTCTCACAAAATCCCGGAACTGGCGAAGTCCGTCGGGAGGAAGCACGTGAATCGCCGACCGGCAGGTCACTGGGTCGAGCGGGCGGACGCTCAAAGGAAGGAGCTCGGCCTCTGGGTCCATCTCGTGATCCGGGGGAGTCCCGCCCCGTGCAATATCATCCTCCATGTCAAAAATGGTGTGAAGACGGCCGAAAACGTGGAAACCGGATGAGAATGTGAAAGGTCAACCGAAAAGTCAACCCCGGGAGGGCGGAAAATGGCCGGAAAAGCCAGAATGTGGAAAATATACGAAAATCAAGAAAAACTTGGGGGGAAACAAACCCCATGAGGCGGAAATTGAAAAAACTGCACCAAAACGAAGTTTCGATCGGATGAAAGTGTTTGAAACGCGATGAACTTCGCGAATCAAACGTCGAAAAGAGCGCGAGAATCAAGGAAAACGAGGAAATGAAGAGAAGAAAATACTCTAGAGAGAGGGAGGAGAGAATTTTGGCTAAGAGGAAGTAAGAAAAATAGGGTTTGGAACCCTATTTTAAAAGACCCGAGCCAAAAAGACAAAACTGCCCCGATTTAGGCATTTTTGGCCGGTCGGCTACATTTTTGGCCGGTCGGCCAAATATTTGGCCGGTGAGTTGTTTCGATAGCCGGTGGACAGCCGGTAACTTTCCCTTTTGGCCGGCGAGCCTCCTACAGCCTTGTTTGGGTCAAATGAGTGGTTTGGGACCTTCATTACTCAAGTCAGTGCAAGAACGGTGCATTTCCAAAGCTCAACCAGCCTCTATTTCAACCTCGGATGGTGTCTTCTATGCGTGGCACCCGAATTTGTGCAAGGTGTATCCTTTTTGTATCCTTTTTTTATCTCTTACAAGGTTCGAAAGTGGCCCCACGTGGGTTACATTACAACGCTCTATCGTGAACGCGTGCTGATTTTGCGTCATTTCTGTCACGTCATTGCACACACACCGCGCGTTGTCACACATGTCATAATCATGCATAATCATGCATTCAAAATAACAAAGTTCATGTATTTGCCTGGTCTGACGAGACCTTAAACCCGCTCGATTGCATTGTCATGCATTTCAAACGACGCGCGTGATTGTGCATTCGGGTTCACATGCATTGTCATGCATATCAAAAGACGTGCGTTGTCACGCACTTACATCATCTGCATTGTCATGCATCTCAAAAGCCACATGTTGTCGCGCATTTCAAAATCATGCATCATCACGCATTTGCATTTCAAAACAAAACAAAACAAAAAAAAAAAGTGCATATGTCATGCATCATTGTAAAATAGTGCATATGTCATGCATCATTGTAAAAAGTGCATATGTCATACATCATTGTAAATAGTGCATATGTCATGCATCATTGTAAAAAAGTGCATATGTCATGCATCATTGCAAAAAGTGCATATGTCATGCATCATTGTAAATAGCGCATATGTCATGCATCATTGTAAAAAGTGCATATGTCATGCATTCATTGTAAATAGTGCATATGCCATGCATTATTGTAAATAGTGCATATGTCATGCATCTGAATGCAAATATTACGTTTACGCCCATCCATTGCATATTGTAGATATTGCATTGTAGCTTGCATGCATTCACTGCATCTCTTCCATCTAGGGTTTGCGCCTTTCCTTGTTGAGCTTGGTCTGGTATGTGCTCATACTTTTCACGTTTATACACTCATAGTTCTGTATGACCGTTCTATGTTAGACGTGACTTGTTCGTGTCCATGCCTTTCCTAGGCAAGATACGGCTTGGCCGTAAGCCTTAATCCACTGTATTCATTCCATTGCATACTTGTAAACAGTGCATTGTAGCTTGCATGCATCGACTGCACCCCCCATCTATGGCTTGCGCCTTTCCATGTTGAGCTTGGTCTGGTTTGTGCCCATACCTTTCATGTCTATACACTCATAGTTCTGAATGACCGTTCTATGTTAGACGTGGTTTGTGTGTGTCCATGCCTTTCCTAGGCAAAATTTGGTTTGGCTACTTGCCATATCCATTGTATATATATTACGTTATAGTGTAATTTTCGCATCCAGCATTAGGATCATTGTTCTTTCTTCAACGGGTCGTTTTCCCACTTATGTCACTCTACCCAATTACTTGTTCTTGTGTCCGTCTACATCACTCATAGTTCTGCATGTGTACGCGCCTATTCCACGTTGGTATGTTGGTTTGAGGGTTGCGGCACCTTTTCTATGGTAGACGGACTTTGCATCTCCATCAACCTATTTGACATTTGTGTGGTTTTGAACCGCTCAGGATTTGATCAAGATTCAATAGCATTGCATTTTCATTTGCATTGTTTATACATAGTTTTGTATATATTGCATATCATTTTGCATTCATTTTGCATGTTATGTATGTTGCTAACGATATTGTACCTGTTAAGTTTGCTTTCTTTTCAGGCACGATATTGTATGTACGGTTCATTTGAGGCTAGTGCAACCAGATGAACCGCACAGGTATTGTATTCTCCGAGTGAGACGCATCGAGAATTGCATAATTCTCTTACATCCTTTCTGCATTGTAGTGTAGTTTGGTGTATGCTAGCTTAAAACTGTTGCATTGTATGTGCTTCGTTACAGTTTTCTTTGCATGATCATAAGTTATGTTCGGCTCCTTGCATTGTTAGTTGCATTTTGCCCCTGCCTTTGGGCGCATATCTTTATTGTCTTGCATGTTTGTCTAAGTCTTCGGCCTTGTCAAAAGTGGGTCGTCTCTGGGCTTTGACATTCATTCCCGTCATTGTTATGACTTTCGAGTTCTGTCAAATAGGGGCAACTGTAGACACCCCATTTTTGACCGTCCTCAAGACTTGGTCGTCTCGGTGATCATCCTTGTTTGTGTTCGTTTTGAGTTCCCGGAGACCTCGGCTACGTGCCTTGCCTCAGAATCTCTCGACTCGACCGTTTTGTGTCTGGTTTTGCACCAAACACTTGTGTTTTTGCTTTGGAGCGCAGAGAATGGCATTTAGGACATCCCCACATTCCACCGGCCATGGCTTGAGGCCACTGGCTGTGTTTTGTTGCCATCGGCCAAATGTGATGGCCGGCCGGCCAATTTCACTGCCGGCCGACCACTTTGATAGCCGGCCGGCCAAGTGTGGTTTTCAATAGATATTTCTGTAGACAGCTGGCAGCTGTCATTCTAGGCCATACCCCAGCCTATGCCTGGACGTGGGTGTTCTGAGGAGCTACAGATTGATACATATCTATATCAATCAAGCTCTCTCACATAGGAGAGAAGGAGAAGGAAGGGATATACAACTTGGAGCAAAAAAATCTCTCTCTCTCTCTCTCTACATTTTCTGCCTCTCTCTCTAAGGTTTAGGGCTTGTTTGTGCTCAAAAGTGCATTTTCTTTGCACTTTTGCATACAAACACCTAGTTCTCTACTCCCCTTATTGAGTTGAGATCCTTGGAGGTGATTTTTAGGGTGATTTGAAGCCCTTTTTTGGTCCAAAAGTTGCTGATTTGCTGCTGTGCTACAAGGGTAAGACTTTTGTCCCTTTTTATCCCTTTTTTTGCAAAGCTTTTTAGCCTATCTTGCATCTATTTTTGAGCTTAGCATATAACATAGAAAAGTCTTGTTTTTGAGTGCTCTAAATAGTTTGTTAAGGGTGTTTTAAGCTTTGGGTTTGTTTGACCCATCTTAAGGCTTGTTTGGCCGTTGTTTTGTGCGATTTCGGTTGAGCTCCGGGACCATTGTGTTTGGACCTCCTCACCACTGAAATCCTGAGGGATTTCAGAGGTGAGGATGGTGCCTTGAGGTCCTAAGAAGGAGAGGGCCACCCCCTCTCCTTGTTGTCCTTGAAAAGGGCTATTTTTGCCTCTTGAGGGAGCATCTTGTTTAAGTGTAAGTTGGCCATGCTTCAACTGATTTTTGTGCTTATTATGTCATAATATGCCTTTGATTTTAGTTGGTTTGGACACACCTTGCATGCCTTGCATACATGTTTTGTAATGCCACATTTTTGCCTTAACATGCTTTAAGTGTAGACCCTTGTTCTAGCATGATTTAGGCTTAGCCTTGTGAAGCTTATATGCATATTTTGATGTGCTAAGGGACTATTTTAGGTCATTTGAGTCATTCATGTCTTGCTTTGTATAGCTACCATGCAATCCCTCTTGAATGCCTTAAGCTTTGGCCTCTCCAGCATGCATTACTTGCATTGTTTCAGTGGTTTGGAACCACTTATCATGTTATTTCAGTCCTTATAACATGCTTGTATCCTTGCCTTTGATGCCTCTTTAATGCCTCTAAGAGGTGGTGTTGCATGCTCCATGTTTAAGCATTTGTGCATGCCTCCATGTATAGATCATTTAGATGCCATCTAGGTGGTTTTTAGGACTTGCCTTAACATGATTTGGGACTGTTTTTGTCCACTTTGGTCATTTGCTTCATGTGTCATTTAACCATAGTTTAAGTTCTTGGGCTTGGTTGCATGCCTTGCTTGCATTGGTAGTTGGATTTGGTATCATCTTAACATGATTTTCAGAGTTTGATGTGCATGCCATTTGTCCATGATTATCCTCTTTTAAGTGTGCTTAAAAGATGTTCTTTAATGCTTAAGCGTTGGGCCATTTTTGCATGCATTGTTTGTGTGTGTATTTGCCTCCATTCCATAGCATTTTGGCTTCCTATTTAGACATGGCCGAGGCTTGTCCATATTGGTCTAAGTCCACCTTTCGCATGTTGTTCAAATGTGATCACATTGCTACATGCTTGCATGCTTCAGTTGCATAATGTTTGCTTGCTCATTACTTGCATTGTTGACACATGCTTAGCTATATTGCATTTTGTTGCATGCTTCCCCCATGTTCATATAGCATACTAGTTTGCATGCCTAGGTTACATGCCATCTAGCATGCATGCCTTGTCCCTTGATCTAGTGATAGGGATTGGGCCTTGGTTTGTGTGTGTGCATTGCATTTGAAATCAAAACGCATACTTTGTCCCATGGGCCATCATGCCTGGAAATGCGTGATTGGTGGCCCAAGAATCGAGGCCCATCCTCCTTTGAGTCATAAACATGATAAGGAGTGTGGTTGGTGCATACATTTGCTTGAAATACATTGTCATGCCTTGCCTGCCCTCTACTGCTGTCAAACAGGTTTCAGCAGGAAGAATTGGCCAGCCGGCAGTGTTGGGTGCCGACCGGCAAAACAGGTTTCGCCGAGAGCATATTTTTGTGGCCGGTGACCATTCTCCATGGCCGGTGGAGTTCTCACTCAGCCGGTAGTTTCCCACAACACTCAGAGAAGCAACCTTGGGAGTTGTGCAATTTTCAGAGAAGCAGAACAGTCAAAGCAGAGGCAAACTTGTGCATGGCATTGGATTTCCGAGCAAACCCGAGCACGCGCGCATTGGATCCTCTTCCCGAGACCTTTACTGCTTTCTTAAGCTCAGTAAATTTGCTTAATTAATTAGGTGGTCTGTAATTATTAATTAGCTTGTAGGTTAATTAATTTGTATTATTCTTTTGGTCCCTCTGAGCGAGGGTGAATTTGTAATAAGTGTGGGTGCGTGTATGCATGTCTTCCAACCCCCACTTCTTTCTCCCTTTTACTTACCTGCTTTGATGGTTAGTATTAGGACGTATTTACTTTAGCATACCTTATGCTATGCATGCGTGCATCATTCATTAGTCTTGCATGCACCAGGCTCGGCGCATCATACTAACTGCATAAGTATTTCAAATCTAACTTGAATACGTGCTACTTATGCATTTTCACATGTCATTTATAGACTAGCCGAGCCTACTCTAGTAACATTCTGTATGCGTTGCATTAGGCATTTAAACATGGACTTGGATCATGCATGATTGCTAACATGTTCTTGTTTTGCAACGGAGTACTAGGTGAGCTCTTTATGCTTTAGCATCTCACATGAGTGTGAACGTTAACATGATAGCATGATTACCATGAGGCTAGCTACTTATGTGATATTACTGCTTGAATGCCTGCGGGTGGAGGTCGAATTACTTAAATTGGAATAATGCATTAAAGCTGTGAGTTTTAAGCCCGCTAGATAATGGCAAAACCATCTTTTCTAAAGCCCACTTGAGGGTGGCAAAATCTGCATTTCAGCCTACTTGCGAGTAGCAAACCATTTTCAAAACAAGCATGAAATGTTTTGTTCCAATTTAGGCGATTTGGTCTACACTTGTTTGCCGTGCGCATAACATAGTAATTCTAGGCTAACAAATGGAATAAGAACATGTAACGTTTTCAAAAACGGATATCACGGTTAGTAGAGGCCGATCTTCGGATCGAGCGAGAGGGGGTGCTCATAGCTGACCTTCCCCAATCGTACCCAAGCTCCCGAGCCGAGGCAACTTTGGTGATGACGGACACGTGGCCTTTGGCACCGAGTCAGGGTTTCCTAAATTCCCCATAAAAAATATTTAGGTGGCGACTCTGTATCTGGCAAAGCAGTCCATGTTTGGCACTTCTTTTCAAAAATCTGTTTCTCAAAACGATTTGCCAGATTTGGACTCTTTGGTTCAGATTAAGAACCGTGACAATTTGAGAGTCCTGAACTGTAGTAGACCCGCAAAACGAACAGAACGGGACTCATCCTCCCGGGGCGTTCGGGGACGTCTACAATTGTCCGATTTCATAGTCTTCACCTAAATATTTTTAAAAAATTTAGGAAACCTGTGACTCGTGCCAAAGGCCACTTGTTCGTCGTAACCAATGTTGTCTAGGTTCGGGAATTTAGGTATGAGAAGGGAAGGTCATGAATTGAGCACCTTCTCACCCAATCAAAGATCAGCCTCTACTAATCATGATGTGAATTTCATGTACATTACATGCTCCTGTTCTAATTTTATTAATATGCTAACTTATTATGTGAAGCAAACAAATATAGACCACGTCACTTACTTTGGAATGCTTTGATCTCATGTTTGTTTGAAAAAAGTTTTGAATATTTGCTACTTGAATGAAAAGTGAGCTCATATGTACATTTATCAAGGTCGTTCCAACTTAAGCGAAATAACCTTCATCCATAGGCATTCATAGAGATATTTCAAATAAGTGAGTAGCCTCATGGTAGTGCGATTGACATGGCAACATAAACACATATGTATCAAGCTAAAGCAAAAATACTCACATAGTACTCCGAGGCAAGCCAAAAAAAAGAATATGATTAGAAAAATGCATGATCCTAATATGCAAAATGGCTAATGCAATGCATACACATATGCAACTACTTGACTCGTCTTTGAACATGTCATATGAATCTACTCAAAGCATGCAGTAACACACGTATTCAAATAAGAATTAATCAATGATATCAAGCATGATGAGTCGAACCCTAATGCATGCAAAAATGGATACAAATTATGGTAGTGATAAAGAAAATATGATGCTATACAATTACAGTAAGCACGTAAATAAAAGGGAGAAAGAAATGGGGGTTGGAAGACATACAAATATTACAAGTTTGCCCTCGTATAAAGGGGTCTGAATGTCCTAATTAACTAACTATTACAAACACCATTGAATGAACTAATTAATTATTACCAATTCAAATGAAAGTGACTAAATAATTACAAATATGGATATCTATGTTACTAATCTGAAGGGATTAAACGAAAGGCGGGGAGTTGCATGTGTGTGGGCAAGAACATCCTCCGAAAACTCCCACTGCTCACTGCCAGAAGCTGCACTGTTCATAGTTTGAAAATTACTTTATTTTAGGCCTCACAATCTACTCTGTTTATATAGAAAACTACCATAGCCGTACAAAAAGGGGTGGCCAACTAGCCTTGATAAGTGGTCAGACATGCAAACTGATGGCCGGCCACTATTGCTAAGGAAACACCTGCTGCAACAGAACTGAAACAAAGCAAAACAGGGGGTTCCTACAAGATGTTCATCATTCCTTCTCTCTCCTGTCATGAAAAGTTCTCAAGGAGAGAGTAGGTTTGCTCCACAAATCATCAAACATCCCAAGGGTATTTAAATGATGATTAGTGAAGCAACGAGATGGCAATTAATGGACTCAAAGCAAACTAAAACTAATTATCAAAGGTACAATCAAAGATATGGCCAAAACCCACTGAATCTCATGGAAAACAAGAGCAAGTGAATACTTAAGCTTATAGAGAATAGGTTTAGAAGGAGCCATTCTTGGAGACAAAGTTCAAACAGAAGAGGTTCTATCATTAAGAAAACCAAAGAAACTCTTCTTCCTACTCATGGAAGATAGATTAAAACCTCCATTTCCATGCTTCAAAGGAACTAAAAGAGAGTCTCTAATGGTCTTGATAAGAAAGATCTCATGTAGCTTTGAAGGAAAAGAAAAACTAAACTAAGTAAAAGCAAGAAATGAAAGCTATGGAAAGATGATTGCAAGCTCATCTTCCTACCCATGGAACATGGATGAGACATCCATTTCCATGCATCAAAGGAGGAACTAGAAGATAGCTTTGCAATGTCTGCCAAGAAGAGAGATATGAGACAAGAATCAAACTATCTATATAAGCTTTAAACACATATACAGTTCATATTTAAACAAAATCTACCTAAAACATTGTTGAAAATGAAAGAAAATAAGCAAAAACATGAAGAACAACAAGAGAACAACACTAGAGAACAAGCCTATGGAAGGGTGGCTAACCTTTCCACCTTCAACAAGGTTTAAATCACATGTATAAGCCTAAAAACACTCTGAAAATCAGTATTGAAATGAAGAACAAGAAGATTAAAAGAAAATGAAATGGAAAGAGTTAAAGAATCCACCTCTAGAGAAGAGAAAGAGTTTTTTGGTTCACAAATCACAAGCTAAACACTCTCAAGTATCTGAAATAGTGTTCAAAATCTCAGCAAAAAGCTTCAAAGTCAAGCTTCAAGGGTGTATATCTAGTGTATCTATATCAAAAGAGTAGAAAAGGTTGGGATATCTTTGAAAAAGGCTTGCTCACTAAGTTTCTCAACCCCAAACATTGAGGGCAGGTGCTGTATTTATAGAATTTGGGCATTTCACGTTGGAAATATCGAAAAAAGGATAGCTGGCTTGGAGCTCATGCATGAGAGCAACTAGAGCTACAAAATATCTGTTCTCGGCAAATATGGTTGGCCAACCAAGAGGATGGCCGGCCGACCAACATAATGTGGCCTACCGTTCATTTTTTGGTTTTGCTGCTTTTTGAGTGGTCAGGCTAGAAAAATAGAGTTTGATCCAAATGGGGTGCAAGGTTCGGGTTTGAAGCTCAAAATTGAATTCTTTTGCTGAAGATCTGAAAGATTACATAGTGTAACATTTTATCATCGAGTGTTCAGAGTGAAGCGCCCATGTCTTAAGGGTGGTCAAAATGGGATGTCTACAGCCTCCTATTAGGCCTCGTATAAACCGTAGGACACACTAATATGGCCTCGTCCTCTCCATCTGGGCCAACCTCATGAATGGTGGCTTCCACGTGAGTTGCCACTTGTACTAGTATGTGATAATTCCTATGCGTACACCTAACAACCTTCCATTGAATATCATCACATAACCTCTCTTCAAACTCAATTCAATGATGTTCCTTTTCTACTACTAACCTTGGAGCAAACCAAGACAAGCTGGTAAATCTCACCTCAAATTGTGCCAAAGGAGTAATACCTTGGTGCAACTCCATAAATTGTTTCCTCAATCTTTCTTGAGAGGAAGAAGGAAAGTACTTGGCCAAAAAGGCTTCAATGAATGTAGCCCATGTGGTGCCTATGGTAGGAGCTTACATACTTCCACCAATACCCAACATCTCTCTTTAGTAGAAAACTCGCTAATGCTACTCTCAACCCTTCATCCGTGACTCGGAGCATATCAAGAGTCTTGGTGATCTGCTCTAACCAATTCTCTGCCTCTAATGGTTCAAGCCCTCCTATGAACTTTGGTGGGTTAAAATGAAAGAACTCTTAGTGATCTTTAGGGCATGAGAACTGTTCCCCTCGTTGCAAATTAAAGCCTCTTTTATAGCTCTTATAATCTCGCGTGCAATCTCCTCACCCACATTCAGTGCTGCAGGTGCAAGTGTTATTGGACCCGCTGTGCCCCTACGGCACTTCTAATCCTAACTCGATCTCTACTTCCTTGCCCTAACATCCT
This sequence comes from Camellia sinensis, assembly GCF_055761805.1. NCBI lineage: Eukaryota > Viridiplantae > Streptophyta > Magnoliopsida > Ericales > Theaceae > Camellia > Camellia sinensis. The sequence goes on along the minus strand of NC_138969.1, from coordinate 112,789,895 downwards.
ATCAATGACAACACCAAACTTAGTAAATAAAACTCTGGCCTTTCCCAAAACACTTACTCAATCTATACTAAGTTACAAAACCAGCCTAGCATATAGTCACATAGCACATAAACAGTTTAAGCACTTAATCACATAGTCGAGTCAAGTCTGCAAGGATGACCACTTGTCACAGCACTCCTAAGGAACTCTTACTAGAAACCACGTTGACCAGGCGCGTTTCCAATGATATCTCAAAACAAGTTGGCCAGCTACAAGCGTTATCCCTAAAACTTAACTCGATGCCCTTACAAATGCAACACATAATTTCCTACACCTCATACTATCTACATGCCAACATCCTTACCTAACGAAATGAAACCCATTGTGGTAAAAACCACTTCCAACGAGCTCAGGGTTTTTAAACTCATTCAGCTCTAATACCAAGCTGTCACGCCCCAGATTTTATAACTCAGATATATTACCATTATTCCTTATAAAAGTCCATTTACCATAATAATTTAAGAAACAACACAAGCTAGAAAGATTTAGCGCAGTTCTCTCTCCCATAATTACAATGATATACAAAAATGTTCCCAACAATTATTCAGATTACATGCCTCAAGGGCTTACAAAGAAGATTACACTCTAATTATTTACAATAAAAGAATAACATGTTCATCAACAATTCACGTTGTAATAAGTCTTAATGATTTAGAACTTCATGATCTTCAAACTGTTGCGCCCGACACTATTCCTTAAAAAGGGTTAAACAACACAAGGTTCAATAGGGATCTACAAAGATTCCCGACAATAAGATCACTAGATGTATACAATCATGAATGTTATTGGGTGATACATACATAAATAATGTGTCCTTTATATGTAAAATAGATTACATAAAAAGATAATCTTTTCACAAAAATCCCATTTCCCATTTCTTAGAGATCTACTTTGCTATCTCTTTATATTACAAAAATTCAATCAAATGATTTTTCTTAAAATCTCCTTTGCCATAGGTATAGGTTTTGGGCCCACTAATCATTTACTTCTTCTAGTTCATATCTCATACTCATTAATTATGCCACAACTTGTAACCTTACTAATGCCCGACAACATCGAACATGTACACCTAACAACCGCTATACACATGGAAGTTATACAACCCAATTTCTACTACAACCTTTCACCCCAACAAACTTCACACAACACTAAGCTCATACATAAGTCAACACATTCAAAATTACACACTTCAAATTTATATCTAACAATTTTCACAATTGCGTAACGGAATTATCACAAGATTATCAATGAGTATCCACATGCCAACAACCGGCTTCACCAAGCCATACCAACACAATTTATCGGACGCTACTCCAGAAGGAAAGTTGGAACCTCTGTCAAGCGCCATGGCTTATCGGTGCCTAACTGGAAGGAAAACGGAACCTCCGCATAGCCCAACAATCCACACGCTTTACTGGGCGCTACTCCGGAAGGAATGTGGAGCCTCTATCAGGTGCCATGCTTTTCTGGTCACGAGCCAGAAGGAAATAGACCCTCTTTCCAAACTGTATCCCATAATTCATATTTTCAATTCAAAACAAAATTATGCCAGAATTCATATTTTCACTTCAAAACAAAATTTTGCTAACCACATATAACAGTTAAAGTAAAAATTTATCTTTATTCCTGAACAAAATTTGTTCTCTCATATTCCCCATACTCCAAAATTAACTTCTCTATTTAAATCACACAACGCATTTGATTTCATGCACTTTACATAGTTCATGATAACAATTGCCATCACCCATTATCATAACATGAGCCCATTTATCAGTGATTATTCTCACAACAACTAATAATCAATATTTATACCCAATTCATGCAAACATCAACTCAATTTCAAGAATTTAAGGCCAATTGTGGAAAACCCCATGTTTGAATAGAAATTCAAAACTAAGGTTTGAACAAAAATTAGTGTTTTTCATTTTAGAATGTACAATCATATTTCAATAGCTCAAAACATCCATAATCAACGTCATATAGTGAGTTATCTCTTTTGTGTTAGAAACTCTAACATTTCTGTACATGCATTTCAAGAAAATCTCTTTCAACATAACGTTTTATTCAATAAAAACATACCACCCATCTATATATGCGAAAATATTGAAGAGAAGCAAAGCAATCCCTACCTCTAGCAAGGAGAGAAGGAGACCCAAAAATCCAACGTTGGTAAAAACACAATCAGCTTATATTAATAGAAAGCCCTCTTCGGCCTCTTCATTTTTGCATAAGGAACTATGGTGAGATTCTCACTCTAAGGAGATGAAATCTGAAGTTAAAAGAGCTTGGAGCTCAACTATGGTTGAATAGAGAGAGAGAGAGAGAGAGAGAGAGAGAGAGAGAGAGAGAGAGGAAGGGGTAAAAATCTGCAAAGAATAAGAAAAAGTGACCCAAAAATGCCTTTTGAAAGTGTTGATCCCGAACAAACCGCTCGAGCAAACATTTCACCACTCGAGCAATGAACGCAATCTCTCAGTAGTTTCGCAGGTCTATAGTGAAAATACTGAGAGCCTCACATCTCTGCTTGAGCGACCACTTGACCGCTCGAGGGGTCACCCTAGACATAGCTAGTCACACTGCATAGTTCCTAAGGCACTCCTAGCACATCAACCTTATTTCCATATGCAACCATTTGAGTAAATGCTTTCGTTTAGCCTTTTACATTTATATTTCATTTACTTAAGTTTACAATGTAAATATGGAAATACTCCCAATTTGGATTCAAAGAAAAATACAAAAAAACCAAAATCTAATTAAATCAAAAAGTGACTCCCCCAGTTTTGGTACAAAAATAATTTTCCGACTGAAATTTTTAAGTTTGACGTTGAAGTAAAGTGATTAATACCTCGTGGAAAAATCCAATAAAATCAAATATGACTATTTTTGTGGTGTATATTATACATTGTTATAGTAAATATTACGTAACTGTTTGGTATAGTTATGATAATTTGTTCTTAAAAATGAAGTTATAAATCTTGTTGTAATATTATGCATTTTTGTGTTAATGTTACACATTTTTTTTATCCAAACATTTTCTAACCAAGAAATGTGTAACATTACCATAAAATGCGTAACTTCATTTTTGAACCACAAATTGTTATAATTTTATTTTTAAAAAATGCATAACATTTACTACGAAAATGGGTAACTAAGGTGCACATATTGTCATGGCTCGTAACCACCCCCATGGGTTAAGGACATAACTGGCCAGTAATAAAGGGATTACCTACAACCTCAAACCAAACCACACATAACTCGGCAGAGTAAAGGGGCCAAACGGAAGTAAAAATTTAAAACTTTGTCCATAGAGCTGTGCTTACATGGCTGTAGACGTCCCCGAACGCTCCCGGGAGGGTGAGTCCCGTTCTTGTTCATTTGGGGTCACTATAGCTCAGGACTCTTAAATGTCACGGTTCTAAGTCTGAACCAAAGAGTCCAAATCCGGCAAATCGTTTTGAGAAAACAGATTTTTGAAAGAAGTGCCTAACATGGACTGCTTTGCCAGATACAGAGTCGCCACCTAAATATTTTGTTTTGGAAAATTTAGGAAACCCTGACTCGGTGCCAAAAGGCCACGTGTCCGTCATCACCAAAGTTGCCTCGGCTCGGGAACTTGGGTACGATTGGGGAAGGTCACTTCGTGAGCACCCCCGCTCGCCCGATCAAAGATCGGCCTCTACTAACCATGATATCTATTTTTGAAAACATTGTGTGTTCTTATTCTGGTTATTAGCCTAGATTTACTATGTGATGCGCACAGCATACAAGTATAGACTGGGTCGCCTGAGTTGGAACAAAACATTTTCATGTTTGTTTTTGAAAGATGGTTTGCTACTCGCAAGTAGGCTTAAAATGCAGATTTTGCCACCCTCGGGTGGGCTTAGAAAAGATGGTTTTGCCACAATCTAGTGGGCTTAAAACTCACAGTTGATGATTTGTTCCAATCCAAATAACCCAACCTTCACCCACAGGCATTCAGGCAGTTATATCACATAAGCAAATAGCCTCATGACAAGCATACTATCATGGCAATCACTCACACGCATGCAAGGATGCTAAAGCATAAAACTCACCGGGTACTCCAAGCCAAAACAAAGATTACATTAGAAATCATGCATGATCCTAAGTATACAGAAATGCCTAATACAATACATGCAAAAATGCAACTATAGCAGGCTCGGCTATTCTAAACATGGCATATGGAATGCGACAACTAAAATGTATTCAATTCGGAATTGAAAGTACAATGCAGTTAGTATGATGCGCCGAGCCCGGTGCATGCAATACAGATGAATGATGCAAGCATGCTGTCATACTGTATGCTAATTGAAACATGCCCTAATCTAACCATCATAAGCAGGTAAATAAAAGGGAGAAAGACGTGGGGTTGGAAGACATACAACACACACACGCACACTTATTACAGTTGTGCCCTCGCGCAGAGGGTCCGAATAAATATACAGTCCGGAATAAAAGAATATTACAGTCCAAATATTGCAGTCTAAATATTATACAAATTCCTAATTAATTAACAAATTAACTAAGAAAGCTGAATAAAACTGGCATGCAAGCCAGGGACTGCCTTGCTTCTGATGAATGATGTATGCCTGGGCTCCCTTGCGCGGAAATCCACCGGGATGCCCCAATTAGCCTCTGTTTAGCAGTTATTCTTGAAACGCATCCCAAGTTCTGAAAAGTTGCTGATTCTTCATTTTGCTGGGACAGAGAGCAGGAAAGGGGCATAGCAATGTATTTTCACAAATATATGCATGCCTCGATCCTCGTGCCACCAATCACGCATACCGAGGCATGATGGCCGAGGAGTCGAATTGCACAACTCAATATAGGATGAATGCACATGAAAACACAACAAGACCTAACTCCATCATGGGTGATCCGGAGTGTCGGTGACTGGGAAATTGAGATACATTCCGTCGCTCGGAGTACGGAATGCACCTCATTTCCCGTGCCCGGGCTAACTCCTATCCCAAGCACAATGCAATATACATGACATGTATGAAATGCAACTAAGATACAATCCTAACATACACAATGTTATGAAAATGAGATACCTCGAAATGCGTGCACACGGGCACGCAAACCGAGGAAGTGCATGAATACGATCTAAGATACAACCTAGTATGCACTATGCCGTGAAAATGAGATGCCTCGAGATGCGTGCACACGGGCACGCACACCGAGGAAATGCATGAATGCGATCTAAGACACAACCTAGTATGCACTATGCTGTGAAAATGAGATGCCTCGAGATGCGTGCACACGGGCACGCAAACCGAGGAAATACATGAATACGAACTAAGATACAACCTAGTATGCACTATGCTGTGAAAATGAGATGCCTCGAAATGCGTGCACACGGGCACGCAAATCAAGGAAATACATGAATGCGATCTAAAATACAACCTAGTATGCACTATGCTGTGAAAATGAGATGCCTCGAAATGCGTGCACACGGGCACACAAACCGAGGAAATGCATGGATGCGATCTAAGATACAACCTAGTATGCACTATGCTATGAAAATGAGATGCCTCGAGATGCGTGCACACGGGCACGCAAACTGAGGCAATGGCATACGCAATGCAATAAGGCTAAAATGGCATATAGAATGCAACATGGACTTATACTAACATGAGAGAGCCTCAGCCACACTCACATAAGAGGCCGGTGGATGAAAATGAAGTGCCCCGAAATGCGTGCACGCGGGCACACAAACCGAGGCAATGGCATATGCAATGCAATATGGACTTATACTAACATGAGATAGCCTCAGCCACACTCACATAAGAGGCCGATGGATGAAAATGAAGTGCCTTGAAATGCGTGCACGCGAGCTCGCAAACCGAGGCAATGGCATATAGAATGCAACATGGACTTATACTAACATGAGAGAGCCTCAGCCACACTCACATAAGAGGCCGATGGATGAAAAGAAAGTGCCTCAAAATACGTGCACGTGGGCACGCAAACTGAGGCAATGGCATATAGAATGCAACATGGACTTATACTAACATGAGAGAGCCTCGCGACACTCACATAAGAGGCCGATGGATGAAAACGAAGTGCCTCGAAATGCGTGCACGCGGGCACGCAAACTGAGGCAATGGCGTATCGAATGCAACATGGACTTATACTAACATGAGAGAGCCTCAGCCACACTCACATAAGAGGTCGATGGATGAAAATGAAGTGCCTCGAAATGCGTGCACGCGGGCACGCAAACCGAGGCAATGGCATATGCAATGCAATAGCATGGGAAATGATATGAAAACATGCTAATGGGATTTCAGCACTGAAATGTGGGGGAAAACAGGCCCGAAATGAGGCGAAAGTACACCCGATGCATGGAATAGTCCCGAAACATGAATTTTGGCACCCGAAATGGCCTATAGCTATACCAAGCATGCATAATTGGCACATGGAATGAAAAGACAGAAGCAAGGCAGCCCCAAAATAAGCACTTTTATAGTTCAAAACATGGCCAAACGGCAAACAAAAACAGGGCAAAACTAGCATGCAAGAAATGGCCCTAAACATGAGATTAAGAAACAACTCACAGCTGCTGCCCTCAAACAGATTAGGGCCCTTCAACAAAGTTGAAGAGGGGCCTAAAACATGATCTTTTACAGTTCTGAAGCTAGCCCAAAAACAAACATAGGTATGGCTAAGCTTTCATGCAAGAAATGAGCCAACAGATGGCCAAAGAAGGAAGTGGTAGATGCAAAGCCCAAACAGAGAAAGACTCTTCTGCAATACTGATGAGGGACCAAAAATAAGGCATTTTACAGTTGAGGGTCAGACCCAAAACAGTATGCAAATATGTCAAAAATGCTATACAAAATGAGGTCCAAAAGAGAGATATAACATGAAGTATATGAAATATGCCTCAAACCATGAAAGGCCCTTAACGAAACATGAATAATGGGCCAAAATGAGACTTTTTCGAGCTCTGTAAAATGACCAAAAACAGAAGCACAATAGGCTAACAAATCATGCAAAAATGGGAATTAAAAGAGAGAAACAACATGAAGTGTATGAAAGATGCCTCAAACCATGAAAGGCCCTTAATGAAACATGAAGAATGGGCCAAAATGAGACTGTTTTCAGTTCTGTAAAATGACCAAAAATAGAGGCACAAGGGGCTGCCAAGTCATGCAAAAAATGGGGACCAAAGAGAGATATAACATGAAGTAGCACATGGAGGTCCCAAACAAGGATGAGCCCTTCTTCAATGTTGAAGAGGGGCTCAAAATAAGCCTACTTACAGTTTACAACATGCTCCAAAATAGATCACACATAAGCTCAAAATATCATGCAAGAAAATGGCATTCAAGGAGGATATTGAAGCAAGTGCAAGATGGGGGGCTCAAACAGGGCTGAGCCCTTAAGAAAAAGTGAAAAGGAGCTCAAAAGAAGGCCACTTTCAGTTAGGGCCGGAGCTCAAAACAGTAAGCATGCATGGCTTACAAAGGATACAAGGAATGGACCAAGAAAAGGGGAAATGAAACTCACCCTTGAAGACAAGCCTTTAGCAACTCTTGGCTTGAGTTTGTAGCACCCTTAGGCCTTGGAGAACACCTTCAAACTTCTGGGATGGAGGATGGAAGGGTGGGGGGTGGTGGTGTAGAAGAAATGGTAGTGTAGGACTTGGAGGTTTTCAAGGAAATGAGAGAAATGGATGAGGATTTTTGTATACAAGCTTGAAGACCAATTTTTCTAACCCTTATGTGCAATGTTGCCTGCTGGTTATATGGAAAAAAAAGAGAGGCCCAAGGGGAGGGAAAGAGTGGGGGAAAAGGAGGTAAGTTTTCCCCCAAAAAATATCCCCCGGATTGAGATATTTTTTGGGGGATACAGCTATACAGCTGTAAAGTGTGTATTGCAAGGAACATGGCCGGCTAGGTTTCAAAGCTGCAAGTGGCCGGCCGGCCACCCTCCCTAGCCGGCCGGCCAAGGGTCAAAAATGGTCAAGAAGATTAATGGCTGGCCACCAACTTTTAGGATCCTCCCATGTGTCCTCAACACAACCCTATGGTTCAAAATTGGCAACTGTAATACAGGAGGGACAACAAGGCATTTCTAGGAGGGGGGCAAAATGGTCAGGTGGAATTACTGGCCGGCCACCAACTTTTAGGATCCTCCCATGTGTGTACATCACAAATATGTGTTTGAAAGTTGAAGAAAGTGGCTCAAGGGTGTTCAACATTGGCCCGGAAGTGAGAAAAACGGGCGTCGGAGGGCGCCGGAGGATATATAACTGGTTGCTGCAACAATTGCTGGCCTCCCACCTTTCTACGGCCTTCCTGATGATAAAACAGAGGTACCTGCCAAAAATGAACGAAAACCGATGCAAAACGAATGCTCGGGGGCCAAAATGCGCAGTTCGGGGCCCCGAAAATGGGCTGTTAAGCACCGAAAGTGGGTCTCTCAGACCTCAGTGTCCCTCAAAAGGGAGCAAATAGGAGATATGCCAAAAATCAGGGCAAACGGAGATGGTTAGGCGGTCCCAAACCGAGGCACACGGCCAACGGTCCCGAAAAACCGGAAACCGGACTCCGAAATGGGCAAAATGGCCTACGGCCAGAAAATGTAGCCCACAGCCACTGAGAGATGGTCTACGGGACGTCTCCCTCCCCTCAGGAAAAGAAACAGAGAAAACCGAGCCTGGTTCGCAAACCGAGGCGAGGCACAGAAGAGGGTTCGGAAGTCCGGAGGCAGGGCTCGCAGCCGCGACTCTGAGACTTCTGAACAAGCACAACATGCAATATCACCGAGTGCTCAACTGGTGACGTCTGAGTCTTAAGGTCGGTCAAAAATGGGGTGTCTACAGTTGCCCCTCTTTGACAGAACTCGGAAGTCACAAGTGACGGGAGTGAATGTCAAAGCCCAGAGACGACTCATTTTTGACAAGGCTGAAGACTTAGACAAACATACAAGATAAACAGAGATGTGCCCGCAGGCATGCCCGCAGGCAGGGGGGGCAAAATGTAAAGCAATATGCACAGAGCCGGAAGTAACTCGATGATCATGCAAATGCAGCAAGCTATAATGAAGCAAGTATTCGCAAATAGATGCAACAGTTTTAAGCAAGAATGCAAAGCAACAACTACATTTCATGCAGTTAAGAATGCGGAGAATTATTCAATCCTCGCCACGTCTCACACGGAGAAGATACGATACCTGCGCGATTCGTCTGGTCGCACCAGCCTCAAATGAACCGTACATACAATATCGTGCCTGCAAAAGAGAGAAATTCAACAAGCACAATATGCTAACAACATATATTCAATGTGATTTCGAAAGTTTGACACACGCAGTGCCAGTGAGTGAATGCATCGCGATGCAAGAAAGGAATGTGCGTGACAACGCATGCTCAAGCATAGAGGTATGGCAATATCAAGAAATGTGCATAACAATGCAAGTATGTTCATGAGAATGCAAGTTACGTGCATGACAGTGCAAAACGAGCATAAATCAAGGTGCCCGTTCGTTACGAAATAACGAGCACAGAAATGCGTGTTTCGGCGAAGGCAACTCGATCACGGTCTCCAATTCACTTCTTGGAAAAGCTACAACACATTCAAAAAGGATACGCTTTGATTCCGATGATTGATGATGAGACACATGTCAGAATTTGAAGCTGAAGTTCCGGCGGAGTAATTTCGCAACACAAAGTGCACTTTCCTTGAACTTTTCCAGGTCCCGGGAACTCCGATCCTCCTCAAAATTTGCAGAGAGCTAGGTGAGCATGTGGGGGACATGGCCGGCTAGTTTTATGGGAAGGGGGAGGTGGCCGGCCGGTTTCCCAAAAAGGAAATGGCTGGCCGGCTGGAAAAGGTGGCCGGCCGGCCATTTGCCCAAATCCGAGGGCATTTTGGTCTTTTCACCTCCTTTCTTCATGCTCCCTCATCCAAAGACTTTAAGCCTATAAATGCAGCCGAGAGGTTTTCTTCTCTTGTCTCCTACACCATTTTCTTCTCCAGATCTGAGTTCCATACGCGTTTTCCAACGCCCCGCGCAAGTTGTTTTCGCGAAAATATTCAGTTTCAAGTACTTTGAACTGATTAAATTTTGGTTTCGGAGCTACTTTTCTCATTTTCGCCACTTGAGGTGAGTTTGTCTCAATATTTGGAAGATTTTCCCGGGAGTTGACTTTTGTTGACTTTTCATTTCCCGAGAGTTGACTTTTGTTGACTTTTTCCAATTTTGGCTCATTTTGGCTCATTTTTGCTCCTTTTGCAGATTTTCTGAAAATGGCGGGTAACTCCCCCCATGGTGGAGGTTTTTCGGGTGCCGGGGACGATTTTGATCCCATGACTTTGCCTCCGAGGGTCTGCCCTTTTATTCCCAGGAGGTACGCTCCGCCAGCACATGTCCTTCCCCGTGCCGTTTTTTGTCATTTCACTGACTTTGATGAGCAAGCACCTGGGGATCTACTCCTGCGGGAGCCAGAGCATCACCTCTCCCATGAGGCTCGAGAGGTATTTACTTCATTTTCTGTATTTTTCGTGCATTTCGTGCCTTTGCCATGCTTGAACACACAGTTTAGCTTATGACATAGTACTTTGTTTGCATCCTGAACATGTAGCTTAAGCACCTGAATTTCTGAACACACGGCTCGTTAATTGATTGCGAACGCACGGTACACATTAGTTAAGAAGTGAACACACGGCTCAAACACTGATTTGTCGAACACACAGCCCGAATTTGAAAGTGAACACACGACCCATACTGATTTTCTAAAATCTGAACACGCAGCCCAGATTTGAATAGTGAACACGTAGCCCACACTGATTGAAAGTTGAACACGGAGCCCAAACTTTTAATTTTCTGAACACGCAGCCCAGATTAAAATAGTGAACACGCAGCCCACATTGATCGAAAGTTGAACACGCAGCCCAAACTCTGATTTTCTGAACACGTAGCCCAGATTAAAATAGTGAACACGCAGCCCATATTGATTGAAAGTTGAACACGTAGCCCAAACTTTGATTTTCTGAACACGCAGCCCATATTAAAATAGTGAACACGCAGCCCACATTGATCGAAAGTTGAACACGCAGCCCAGATTAAAATAGTGAACACCCAGCCCACACTGATCGAAAGTTGAACACGCAGCTCAAACTCTGATTTTCTAAACACGCAGCCCAGATTAAAATAGTGAGCACGCAGCCCAAACTTTTAATTTTCTGAACACGCAGCCCAGATTAAAATAGTGAACACGCAGCCCACACTGATCGAAAGTTGAACACGCAGCCCAAACTCTGATTTTCTGAACACGCAGCCCAGATTAAAATAGTGAACACGCAGCCCCCACTGATCGAAAGTTGAACACGCAGCCCAAACTTTTAATTTTCTGAACACGCTGCCCAGATTAAAATAGTGAACACGCAGCCCACATTGATTGAAAGTTGAACACGCAGCCCAAACTTTTAATTTTCTGAACACGCAGCCCAGATTAAAATAGTGAACACGAAGCCCACATTGATCGAAAGTTGAGCACGCAGCCCAAACTCTGATTTTCTGAACATGCAGCCCAGATTAAAATAGTGAACACGCAGCCCACACTGATCGAAAGTTGAACACGCAGCCCAAACTTTTAATTTTCTGAATACCTTATACATCACACTTTGAACACACAGCTCACACATTTCATTGACACACAGCTCATTCATTTCATTGGCACACCGCTCATTCATTTCATTGGCACACAACCCATTCATTTCATTGGCACACAGCCCAAATTTCATTGACACACAGCCCATTCACTTCATTGGCACACAGCTCATTCATTTCATTGGCACACAGCCCATTCATTTCATTGGCACACAGCCCAAATTTCATTGACACACAGCCCATTCACTTCATACTGACACATGTATTCATTCTGAAGGCAGGTGGGTTCTCGCGGTGTACGGGGATATGGCTCCACTGCCACGAGGGATTGGTACGTCGAGCTCCCGGAGGCTGTCCGGGATTTAGTAGACTTGGCAGGGTTCGGGGCCTTCTGCATTGGGTTATCACGTTGTCCTGCCAAGAGGACATTGAGGGCAGCCTTGGTAGAGAGATGGTGGGACACCACCAACTCCTTTCATTTCTCTGCCACTGGGGACATGACTATGACCCCTCTGGACTTTGCTGTGTTGACCGGCCTGGACACAGGAGCTTGGTCTATCCCTTATGACGAGGACATGGGCGAGTGGGAGGCCGCTTGGACATATCTACTGGGGGCTCGCCCGCCAGTTGACAGAGCTTCGGGGAGAGTCTGATACACTTGGTTCTCTTCCCACTTCCGGCGGGCGGAGATGGAGCCTGAGACTCCTGAGGAGACAGAGCAGTACGCCCATGGTTTCCTTATGTTCCTCTTCGGGACTACTCTGTTTGCCGATAGAGGGAACACGGTCGGGCTATATCTGTTGAGCGCTCTGGTTGACCTATCACAGGTCAGTCGATATGACTGGGGTGGCGCCGGCCTGGCTACCCTTTACTGCTACATGAGTGCGACCTCCCACGGGCAGGGAGACTTACTTGGCGGCTACTGGAGAGCCTGGGAGGTACTTTCTGTCCTCTTGATTTACATTTCTGCTCCTCATTACTTGTACATTGCACACACAGCGCACTTTACAGTCTGTATTTTGCCCTCAGCACTTTGTATTTACATTCTGCACTGCTTTTCTCAGTTATGGGTCTACGCATACTTCCCGACGTTAGGCCCGGAGTTGGAGGTGGCAGGGCCTCTCATGACCCCGTATTCACTGGTATTCGAGGGCCCGCACCAGCCGAGACGCCGAGAGTCTCTCCTTTACTTACGACAGTATTTTGACACTGTGCGATAGTCGGAGGTACTTTAGAACTCTCAGTTCCTTCCATTTTCATCTTTGATTTGCCCCATATATTCCCGATTTCTGATTGGTTTATGCATTTGCTATCCACAGATTACATGGTAGCCCTGGGCGCCTTTAGGTGATGGTCTCCGATTTCAGTATGCCAGAGGAACAGGCACCTCCCAGTATAGGACCCTGCTCGAAGGACCGGTTGGTAGGGCCTGGTTTCTGGGGGAGCGCTTTTTGCGTCAGGTATGGGGATACACCTCCCAGGATCCTCCCGCAGCACCCCCAGCCAGTATGCGAACCGCTGATAGGCTCTCTCCCTAGGAGGTAGTTGGTGCTATGTTTGGTAGCGATGCTTTGCTACACCTCGAGGAGGGGGACTACGCCACTTATCGTCACACATATTTGATGCCTCCATTGACGGGAGCTCGTATTCCGATGACGAGGTCTGCTGGTACGTCATCTTCGAGCCAGGCCCGGGCTCGGGCTGCAGACGCCCCTTCCACCAGCAGGGCTGGTACATCTAGAGGTGGGGGTAGATCGGTTCCTCCGATTCCTCCGACTTATCCTCATCCTGGATGGCCGGATATGCCGACTGAGCTGATGGGGTGGCAGTTTGGGACCACCTCTCCGACTCCGATCCCGTTAGAGCCTTCGATGCCTGGTGATCGATACGCCATTGATCCTGACTCACCACTGGTATGCCTCAGTGTTTTTTCATCTATCATTCAAACATTTAGACATTCCTTTATTCACTGATGATTATGAGCTCGTATTTGCAGCCACCCCGAGAGTACGTGGAGGAGGTGGTCGGATTGGTGGCCTCACTCGAGGGCATGGCCCTGCGGAGGGAGGCACAGTTGTCTATCGCGGGCATTCAGGTACCCATCAGTTTTCTGGCATTTATCATACTTCTGATGACATGCTGATTTCTACTGCATCGATAGGCTACTTGTGTAGAGCACATCTGACACACACCCCACTTGTACACTGTGTTCACATGCACTCATTTCATGTAGTTTTTGCTTGTATCTATATCTGATGTACATACTTGGATTGATGTATTTGAATTGAACTCTTTATTTTCAGATGCCTCCGATGTGCGCTCAGCCGCAGGTCAGGCCACCTGGGCCTCCTTGGGGAGCTGGGCCATCTGGGCCCTTTCACGGAGCTGGGCCATCTGGGCCTTTCCAGGGAGCTGGGCCTTCCAGGCCTTTCCGGGGAGCTGGGCCATCTCGGCCTTTCCGAGGAGCTCGAGGAGGGTCCTCCCGCAGACGTAGGGCTCATGTTATAGAGGCCGAGCCCGATGAGGAGGAGGAGGAGGAGGAGGAGGCTTCAGACCGTCAGTCAGAGACATCTGCCGAGGAGGGAGGCTCTGGTCTTGGTTCTGGGAGTGGAGACGAGGCTGAGGGGGATCCAGAGGACGACAGCTCCGACTCGGATGATGATGGCGATGGCGATGGTGGCGGAGAGTCCGTTCCGCAGAAGAGGACGAAGAGGGCCTCTTATTACTGCTCTTGAGAGCACAGATGCGGCTGTCCCCTGTTTTATTTATCTTTTTGCTAGTAGTTGTAGCACATTTGTACATTATCAGGCAGTTTATTTTTTTGTAAAACTTGTGCCTTAGTCTGTAAAATGTTGTAACAAACGACGCATGATGGGATGAAACAGCTTTTGAAAAAAGTATTGTATTTTAAACACTTAGCATCATATCGCATCATTTTTGCACCAAAATGAGATTGAATGGAAGCGTGTATTGCGCATTTTGCCCAGTCAGGTAGTGAACCGACGCAACAACCTAACTTTCTAAGATGTAACAAAAATCTTAGCAAGTTTACAACTCAACAAGCAAAATACAATAGCGTTGACAATGCAAATAAAAAGACTTAAAAAAAGATTGCTTAAACAGAGAGCGACGACTCAAAAACACGAAACACGTCAGCTCGACAAACAACTCGATAAGCAAAACGACAACTCGATAATCAAAACAACAACTCGATAAACAAAACTCAACAACACAAAGTGTATTCCGGACGATCTCGACAAAGGAACGCATCCGAAACAGAGGGAAATGAAGGCCTTTGACACATCCGTTGCATGGAAATGCTCGAAACTTTCCCTCGGAGGGTAAAACGGGGCCAAGGAGACACACTGGGGCATGGCCGGCCACTTTTGGGAGTCGGCCGACCAATTTTATGGAGAGAGAGAGAGATGGCCGGCTGATTTTCAAAAAGCAAATGGTCGGCCAGCCAGAAAAGGTGGCCGGCCGGCCACTTATTCCTGCAGCCACCCAGTTTCTGACACGTGTCCTCCTGAATAGTGTTTCTCCCTCTTTAAAAGCCCCAGCTCCATGGTTCATTCAAATCACCTCAGTTTTGCATCAGAAATGGAGGCGTTTCTTGTTGAAAACCTCACAGCTTGGATTGCTTCTCTAGATGGTTCCGAAAAGCTGAACTTCCGGGGTTTCGGCTTGAATGCACTGTTCACGCTGAGTCGCACTCCGTTGCACCTTCTTTTCCTTCATGCCGCGGCGAGGTTTTGGAACCCGGTGACGCATGTCTTCAGCTTTGGCGGGCAAGAGGTATGTCCAACTCTTGAAGATTTTCAAGTTTTGATGGAATCTGAAAGCCAAGAAGAGATCTTGCCCCAGTTTCGCTTTGGTCACGCCCAGGCCTTGGGGCGGATGTGCGGACTCACCGCTCATGATGCTCGATCTCTGACCTGTAATGGGGAACTAGATATCCTTGGTTTGATCCAACGCTTTTCCGACGCCGGTGACCGCAGCAACCATTATTGGCAAAGTTTCCGGCAACACGCCCTTTGCTTGTGCTTGTTGTCTCACTTTCTGCTTTCCTCGGGTTTCGGCGGAGCTAGCATTCGCCTGGTCGAAGTTACCCAAGGCTTGAGGGAAGGGAAGAGTTGCATTGCCATGACCCTGGCTGAAACGCTGATGGGTTTGGATGCGTTACATCGCCGGGAGACGACTAGATTTGCTGGGAGTCCACTGCTGCTGCAGGTAATGTTTCCCACCCAATCTTACATGTGTATTTGCTCACATCACTCGGCCCTCAGGCTCGATTTTTCTCACAAAACCCTTGTCTTACTTTTCTCTCATCGTACATCTCTCTGTTCTTTATTCTCTCATTTTCCATCCCTCCCCAGGTATGGTTAATGGACAAATTACAGGTCGTGGACTCTTGCCCGGCCTACTCAGCGTGAGGCTATTTCTTTCGACAACGTCTAGTTGATGCCCTTGATGAAAGGTGGTGGTTTGACTGGATGTGCAATTTGTCTACAAATTGTATTGCTTGGCGTTGTCCTTGGCTCAATCTCCCGGCGATGAGCTATAGCATGTCCCGGCTGATCGGGATTCAGTTGGTTGGTCTTACCCACTGTGTATTCTACTTCCCGTTCCGGTTCCTGCACCAGTTGGGTCATGATCAGATTTGCCCACCAGAGGGGATTGAGTACCCGGCTGCTTTCTCGGTCCGAGGTGCACAGCTTGCGCGATATGCCACAACATGGAGGACTAGAGAACTCCTGGCTCCTGCTCCCACTTTCAGTTTCACTTTGTCTGATGAGTGCTTGGATTGGCTCAACGAGGAGGCACAGGTTGGGCCTAGCTTGGCGTCGGAGGCTTCGACCAGCTCTGGGAGGGGGCGCAGGGATGCTTGACTCGACTATGCCCCAGATTTATTGCTTTATTAGTACTTTCAAGTTTTCTTCATGAATGTAATAAAAAAAGCATCTTCGATTGTATGCAAGAGCAGGAGAACTCTGTTTTTGAAATCAATGAAATTGAAGGTTGTGGTACTGAAAATTTTCCACTTTTGGTCCAAAAATGGTCTAAGTTGTAAAAAGGTTAATTTGAACAAAATCAACTTTTACTAAAACTTTTCAAAACCATTTTTGATATGGATCAAAACTGGATACGCCTAAAATCTGTCACTGAGATGCACAACCCCAGATCCTTACAACTGGAAAGTTGCCTCTAGTTTGAAGAGTACTGCGGCACTGCATGGCAACGGAAAGTTTCCCCTAGTCTGAATGACGCTGCACTGCTGTGGCAACAGAAAGTTGCCCCTAGTTTGAATAGCACTGTACCGGAGATCGCGATAAATGCTGATGGATAAAGATGACTGAGATGATCAAAATGGACAAAGTTCATAGAGGAAGAGTTTATGGCTGAACTTCAAGATGAAGTTGCCTACGTATCCCAAAGATGGGAATCAAGCCTTACGTAGTTCAGGTGTAGGTTCACTCGGGTATTTTCACTCTCCTTTTACGCTCTAACTTTTGCCAAGGTCGCCCTTTGCGGGTTTTCAACCTTGCGAGCTCAGTTTTTATATTTTCTAATTTTTTGTGCTCTAACTTTTACCTAAGTCGCCCTTTCGGGTTTTCGGCCTAGCGAGCCTCTCAAGGGTGATATTTCTTCAACTTGTCCATATTGATCGGTTGCGAGAACTCCAAGTCATCTAGATCCATCAGAACCACAGCTCCACCTGACCAGATAGCTTTGATGATGTAAGGACCAGTCCAATTGGGTTTGAACTTGCCCCTTGGGTCGTGGATGGGAGCTCGGTTGTCCTTGAGCACCAGATCCCCTTCCTTTAGATTCCTGGACTTAACTTTCTTGTTGAAAGCCCGGGCAATTATGCGTTGATAGCCTTGAATATGATACAGTGCTTTCAATCTTCTTTCATCGAAGAGCATGAGTTCCTCAAATCTGGTCTGCTGCCAGTCTGCCTCAGCTATTTGGCACTCAGCCAATACTCGTAACGACGGAACCTCAATCTCAATAGGTAGAACGACCTCCATCCCATAAACCAATGAATACGGATTCGCCCCGGTAGAAGTTCTAATTGAAGTCCTGTAGCCCCACAGAGCAAACGGCAGCTTATCTGGCCAATCCCGGTAGGTTTCCACCATCTTCTGTAGTATGTGTTTGATATTCTTGTTGGCGGCCTCGACCGCTCCGTTGGTTTGCGGCCGGTATGTAGATGACTTATGAAAAGCCACGTTGTATTTCTCCAACAAGTCTATCACTTCCTTTTTGAAGTGGGAACCATTGTCTGAAATTACCTCGTTTGGGACCCCGTAGCGACAGATGATGTTGTTTCTGATAAACTTTGCGACGTGTGACGCCTTCAACACCGCATATGATTGGGCCTCGACCCATTTCGTGAAATAATCTATCGCAACCAGGATGAACTCATGCCCATTTGACCCCTTCAGGGTGACAGCCCCGATCACATCGATTCCCCAGACTGAAAATGGCCATGGCGAAGTCATGTTGTACAGCTTCCACGGCGGGATGTTCATGCGGTTTGCATGAATTTGACACTTGTGGCATCGCCGAACGAAACTAATACAATCCTCCTCCATGGTGGACCAGTAGTAACCCTGTCTGAGGATTTTCTGTGCCAGCATTACCCCATTCATGTGTACACCACATTCTCCTCCATGGATGGCCTCCATTAGGCGCTTCGATTCTTCAGCTTCTACACACAGCTTGTGCATTCCCAGATGACCTCTCTTATACAACTTACCCCCATAGATGATGAACTGAACGGCCATTCTTCTGATTGCCCTTTTATCCTTGGCATTTACCCCTGGCGGATATACTTCCTTTTCCAAGAAATTCCAAATGTCATAGTACCAGGGGTTTTCGTCCTGAACCTCATCTATAGCGGCGATCGACTCATAGGCTGGCGCAAATTTCTGGTCAATGACGACTGGACGCATCCGGATTCCAAACGGGATGTCTATCATAGAAGATAGAGTTGCCAAAGAATCTGCGAACCTGTTGTTCTCTCTTGGAAGATGAGCGAAGTTTAGCTTCTCAAACCGAGGGATTAGCAAATCCAAGGTTTGGTGGTACATCATCATCTTTTCTTCCTTGACTTTCCAGTCTCCGTTTGTTTGAGATACAACCAGGTTTGAATCCCCAATGACGTCCAACCGTCTGGCCCCTAGTTCCAGGGCTGCTTCTAGATCGGCGATACATGCCTCATATTCAGCTTCGTTGTTCGAGACTTTGAATCGGAGTTTGAAAGCTAGAGGGATACGGGAATTGTCGGGTGCTATCAGCAACACTACTATCCCATACCCGTATTGATTTGACGCTCCGTCAAAGTACATCGTCCAATATTTGTCGTTGATGTGCAAAATGGCTTCATCTGGGAATGAGTACTCGACTGCTTCACCTCCTTCTACTGGATGGTCGGCCAAGAACTCTGCCACTACTCTTCCTTTAACCGACTTGCGTGTCACGTATTTCAGATCAAATTCGGAGAGCAACAGCAGCCAACGAGCTAGCCTACCCGTAAGTGCTGGTTTCTCGAAAAGGTACTTGATCGGATCTAGTCGTGAAACCAACATTACAGAGTGGGCTAACAGGTAGTGCCGCAGCTTCCTGGTAGCCCATACCAGAGCTAAGCAAGCCTTCTCAAGTGGAGTGTAGCGGGTCTCATAATCTAGTGGATTGCCCTCTCCACCTTATCTTCTGATTCTTGTGTGAGCATGCAGCCCATTGTGGTCTCAGTCACTGAGAGGTACAATATCAACGGTTTCCCCGGCTCTGGCGGCGACAACACAGGCGGATTCTGCAAGTATTCCTTAATCTGTTCAAAAGCAGCTTGGCATCGGCCGTCCCATTGGAACTTCTTTCCTTTCTTCAGGAGACCAAAAAGTGGTTCACAAGTCAAGGTTAATTTTGAGATAAACCGTCTTATGAATTGCACTTTACCCAGAAAGCCTCGCACCTCCTTTTCAGTCCTTGGTGGTGGCATTTTTAAGATGGCCTTAATCTTTGAAAGGTCGACCTCGATGCCTCTCTGTGTAATCAGAAACCCCAGCATTTTCCCCGTTGTGACACCGAAAGTACATTTCTGAGGATTTAGCCGCAACCGAAATTCTCTGATCCTTTGGAAAAACTTTTGTAAGGCGGTGTAGTGGCCCTCTCTTTCTTTGGACTTGACAATCATGTCATCCACGTACACCTCAACCTCTTTGTGGATCATGTAGTGCAATATCGTGGTTGCGGCTCGTTGATAAGTAGCTCCGGCGTTCTTCAACCCAAATGGCATTACCCTGTAGCAGTATGTTCCCCACGGGGTGGTGAAGGCAGTCTTTTCTCTGTCTTCTGGTGCCATCACTATCTGATTGTACCCTGAGAAGCCATCCATGAATGAGAGCAAAGCATGCCCTGCCGTGAAATCCACTAACTCATCAATATGCGGTAAGGGAAAGTCGTCCTTCGGACTAGCTCTGTTCAAATCCCTGAAATCCACGCATACTCGGACCCTGCCATCCTTCTTTGGCACTGGAACGATATTGGCCAACCAAGTCGGGTATTCGGATACCTGCAGGAAGCCTGCGTCGATCTGCTTGGTGACCTCTTCCTTAATCTTGAGAGCCCAGTCAGGGCGGATCCTTCTGAGTTTTTGCTTGACAGGTCGAGCCTCGGGGTCAAGGGGGATCCGGTGCTGTGCAACCTCAGGATCGATCCCAGGCATGTCCTCGTAGGACCACGCGAAAACATCTTTGAAATCTTTTAGTAAAGCGACTAAGCGCTTGCGTTCCTCCGAAGACAGCGTGGACCCGATCTGGACCAGCCGCGGTTCCTCCTCAGTACCAATGTTCACGGTAATGATTTCATCAGTTAAGGGTTTAACAAACCTCTCCTGCTCCTGCTCAATTAAGCGTTGCAAAACCGGAGGAATTTCTTCCTCGTCGTTTTTATCAAAGCTTTGAAAGTCTGAATTTAAGCAATAAATTAAGGGCACAGAGAAGTACTCAGAAACCACAGTCACTCGATTCTCGTTAAGCTCATCCAAATCGTCCGAAATCTCGGTTACATTAGACTCAAATGAAAAAGAGAAAGACGACCTGGACATAACTGTGGTATCCGGGTTATCACCCCTAGGATTACCAGACTCAGACTCAGTCGAGCTGGAACCTGATTCCGACTCACAAGACTCGGTGGAATCAGATTCTGGCTCACTACCTGAACCGGTGCTGCTGGACAAGAATCCCTCTTCGTACTGCCAAGTGAGAGAGGGTGCGATAGATGCATCCAAAATAGTCACTGGAAGGCCCGCAGCCGTTTCGTCCCCAATCATGGAAACCGAGGAGTTATCCCCCAAGCACATTTGGTCGATCGAAGGATCTGAGAGTAGACTTGCCAGTGCTATCCCCATTTCAAGTTCAACACCCTCAGACTGCACTTTCTTGCTCTGTTCAACCTTGACTGATGGGTCTGTCTGCTCTTCGGCAACGTCATCCCCAGGTAGTTGCAGATCGAAGACAATCTCGAAACCAGGCACGCGCTTCCTCTCCGCGTTCAGCCATGGTTCTGGGAAGCCGCAAAATGGAAAGTCTTCCCCCTCCCGGACGAAGCGTCCGTTCAGGGTACCCCAGATGGGCCTATGCATCCGTTCGAAAGGCTTCCCAGTCTGCTTAGCTCTGGCTCTTCCGGCCATTTCTTTTCCCTTCCTCACCCAGTCCTCTTTGGTGGGCAGACAACCCAATCCAAAGGTGTGAGGGTTGTGTGGCACTTGGGCCAACGCTGAGACGCCCTTTCGGCCGCTCCTTCCCAATCCCATTCCGGGGATGTGTTGCAGCTTGTTCATGAGGTAGACGGATTGAGCACTAACGTACATTCCCTCATTCACAGCCATTATATTCTGTACTACTCGAGCCTCAGCCAAAGTGAACCCGGATAAGAACACATCCTCAGTGCCGTGCTCGATTTCTAGTACTGGTTTGGACACCGCCGGTGGTGGGTGGATTGATGAGTTCCCAAAAACAATTGCTACCCCCTTCCCGTGAGGGTACTTCAGCATCTGATGCAAAGTGGAAGAGACTGCCTTGACCTGGTGCAACCACGGTCGCCCCAAGAGTAGGTTAAAGGTTGCGGGAACGACCAAGACATGAAATTCAATGTTGTGTTGTCCTGGACCAACCTGGGTCTGGATCTTAATAGTCCCCATCACTTCTCTGCTAGTGTTGTCGTAGGCTCTGATGACCTGCATAGTTGGCACAAAGTCCACGGGTTTCAACCCAATTGCATATGCTGTTCTGGCTGGGCAGACATTAATAGCGGACCCGGTATCGACAAGTACCACCGGTATCCACTTGTCTCTACATTCCACGGAAATATAGAGGGGTTTGTTGTGATTTATGCCCTCAAGCGGTAGTTCCTTGTCTGAAAAGGTCAACGCCGGGGAACCTCCTCCCGGGAAAACCAGCCCAACCAGCTGCTCTGGTGTAGTATCGATGGAAAGTTTGGATTTGTCCATAGCAGTTAAAACAGCTTGTCTGTGTACCCGCGAAGCCATAAGCAGTCCCCAGATGGAGATGTCTGCTTGTATCTTCTTTAACTGTCTCAGCACAGCTTCCTCCTCAATCTGTTTTTCCTTTTGTTTTTCTGCTTCTCTATCCTTCCCGGATGCCTCGGGTTGGTCTAGGTGTGGGGGCTTGAAGTACCGCCCACTTCTCGTCATCTGATCCACCTCATCAAGATACCAAGTGTCATCCGGTTGGCCACTTCCCCAGTCTTCGTCGGTGTGGGCAAGACATAAGTCATCGTCTTCCCACCACATTCCGCTGGCAGCCAACAGACACCTGTCTGGCTCCGGTCCACTCGCACTCGCAGTGCTCTCCGTCCACATGCTCGCAGCATTCTCTATCTTCGTGCACACAGCACTCTCAGTCCCCTCAGGGCCCTTTGCTTTCCTAATTCTCTCGGCATCCTCAAACTTTTCTTGTTCCAACTGTGTCAGTACAACTGATTGTTCAACAATTCCGGTATCCATAATGCCCAAGTCTCGAGCAGAATTCTTAGCACCGGCGCTCTCCGGCGGTATAACTTGACTTCTGGCCCTTCCGGCCACAGCTGATACTCTTGCCCCTGCCGGGCCCTGTTCTGGTTGGGGTTCCCCCACTACATCTGTTTGATCATCAAGCCACCCAGTGGCCTCTGCCGATTCCTCATAGTCGAACCAGTTGATTGATGCATCCCCCGGTTCCTGGTCATCGAAAAATTACAGGTTGGCAAAGTCCTCCTCTATGGCTGCCAGATCATCTGCCCCTTGCCTGAACCCATCTCCCTGGATTACACACAGTTCTCCTGTCTCCGGCAGTTCTATACCCAGCCCATTCTGGCTTGTTGATAAGATGTACTCGCTCGAATTGTAGGCTCCCCCAGCAAAATTCTGTTCATTCCCAGATTCAACAATCCCATTCTCTTCCGAAGTCTGCCATGTTCCATCTTCGGTCGTCACCACCGTTGGCTCTGGTTGGGTTGTGGAGATGTCCACCGTGCACAAGAAGTCAGTGCAGTCGGGGAGGAACACCTCCGGCTTGGGTAGGTGGGATGGGGTGATGTAGATACTAGGATCGTAAGATGCGACCCCAGTTTGGATAAAGTTGATTCTATTGGAAGGGGGGGCTTGGTTATGTGTTGGAAGGGGATTGGTCGTGACATTGGGTTTGTCGGGAGGCGCGATCACCTGTTTGTCGATAAGATCCTGGATCTCGTGACGCAATCTGTAACAACGGTTGGTGTCGTGACCGTGTTGTTGGTGATACGCGCAGTACTTTGCTGGGTCATGAGAGGGAGGGAGTGGATTTGGTAGTGGCTTTGGCTCCAGGGGTTTCAAATGCTTTTTCCTGATCAATACCCCCAGAGCTTTGGTCAGGGGCATGTATAAGGGTGTGAAGGTTCTTGGCCTCGAGGTTGGAATCTGTTGGTTTGTGTGTTGCTTCTGGACGCGCCGGAGAAAGGTGTGGCCGCCATGGGCCTTGGAAGGGGAGGGGGGATAGTGGTGACCACGCTCACCTCTGAAGTTCTTGCAGTCGCAGCGCCACTCGGGCCCGCATTGTTATTTCGGTTGAATGCTCTCTGGGGTTGCTCCCGGTCTTGGTCGATCAGACCTTGTTTCATGGCGTCCTCAATTTGCACCCCCATCTCGTGTAAATCTGAGAAGGTGGGAAAGGGGATTACAATCATTCTCTGCATTAACTTTGGTTGGAGATTGCGCACAATCATCCGGATTTAATCCTTATAGGTGGGCCTCAAGGTCATCATCGACGCCTTTGCCCTCCACCGGGTTACAAAATCGGAAAAGGTTTCCTTGGGCTCCTGCCTTGTCGTCTCGAGATCACGAGTTGTGATCTCAATCTGAGTGTTGTACGAGTATTGCGCGACAAAGGCCTCAGCCATTTCATCCCAGTTCTTCTTCACTTCATCTTCTAACTTCGCGTACCAGGTGGCGGCTACACCCGATAGAGTCCGGCTAAACAGTGAATGCTTCTGGGGTCTAGTTAGGCCCATTGGCCACAGAATGTCTGAGAATAGTCGAAGATGGACCATGGGGTCCTCGGACCCGTCAAAGCGGTCAATTTGCGGCATCTTGAACCTATCAGGCAATATCATGGCCACATCGGTATATTCATCCCCGATGTCCGGAATAGCCTTCACCCCTTGCGATTTCTTGAAGAGCTTCTCAAGCTTGCTCAATTTCAGAGCTGTATGATCAATCTCAAACTCAAAGGGAGAGTCCGGGTGATTGGGTGTAGGGGTCTTGGACAGTTGTGTCGGAAGCGGGGGCGGAGCTGGCCCCGTTGGGAGGTTCATGTCCTCTTGCAAGTTTTGGATATTCGGCACAGTATTCTGGGTATTTGGTAGAGCGTTCTGAACAGTAGGTGCCTGCTCAGGTAATGGAGCCCCTGCCGGCGGAGGAACTTGATGCGAAGCAGACGCCGCATTCTGCTGTTGCAGTCTGGTAATTAGTTCAGCCTGCTGGGCCATGATCTCGGCCTGTTGCTTGGCGAACTCATCTCGGCGAATGGTATCCTGTTGCATGGCCCGCATGGTCTCTTGCATTTGGCGTATCATCTCATCAACTCCTGTTGGTGCCGTCATACTGTTTTGATCTATCTGAACTACTGGCAGATCTATCTCTATAGCGACAATGGGGATCTCAATCCGACTGTCCACTGATGGGGGAAACCACTGTTTTGGTGATCTCTGTTCAGATACACTGCGCTTTCTCTGCCTTCTCCTGACGACGGGGGGTAAGGAATGGAACACTGGCTGTCCGTCAATTAGATCCTCAGATCGATTGAGTCGGCGACCTCGTGTCCAAAGTGCTTGGGGGGTATCTGCTGGGTTTGAAGCAATTGTGCTAGAACTGCCCCTAGTAAAAAGATAAATAAAGCAATAAGGAAATAAATAAACAGATAAACGGACAGCATAACAGCGTAAAGTAAATGCATGACACACAGTCGGGCATAACAACACACAGTTGACAAGCTGAATACACACTGTCCTCAAACACTGATTATTATCCCTGTATCACTGTCCCCAAAACTAAATCTCTGATACCCGCAGATAACTGATTCTGAAATACTGATTGATGCCCGCAGGCCTGATACCCACAATACTGAATTGACGCCCGCAGGCCTGATGCCCAAACTCATATACTGATACATGCATTCCTTTAGAGACGCACTCCAAAGCACATAACAGATAAGTGAGAGCCAAAACACCCCTATGTTGGGGTAGGGTTTCCCTGTCCTATTTTGTCAGGAGCTAGGGTTTCACTACGCACGCAGCGGTTTCAAACAACCTATAAACGGGTATGCAACCTGTCCTAGTTTGGAATGGTCACTATGGATCCGAATATGCACTAGGTCGAATGGTCAAAGAGGGTGCCCCGGTAAAACCGGGATTTGTGTTCCCATACTGGCAGAGCCCACAACCGGTCAGCCTTATGGTCATGCCTTGACAAGACAAGCCTCCGGCAAACCGTTCAGGAATAGCAGATGGCAAACACGGTGTCCTAAGCGCACCAATGCAAATGCAATGCAAAGAAGCACACAAGTGTAGTAAAAAACAGATATCATGAGTTCGAGTCAAGTTCTCTAAATCCCCAGCAGAGTCGCCAGAAACTGTAGACGTCCCCGAACGCTCCCGGGAGGGTGAGTCCCATTCCTGTTCATTTGGGGTCACTACAGCTCAGGACTCTTAAATGTCACGGTTCTAAGTCTGAACCAAAGAGTCCAAATTCGACAAATCGTTTTGAGAAAATAGATTTTTGAAAGAAGTGCCAAACATGGACTGCTTTGCCAGATACAGAGTCGCCACCTAAATATTTTGTTTTGGAAAATTTAGGAAACCCTGACTCGATGCCAAAAGGCCACGTGTTCGTCATCACCAAAGTTGCCTCGGCTCGGGAACTTGGGTACGATTGGGGAAGGTCACTTTGTGAGCACCCCCGCTCGCCCGATCAAAGATCGGCCTCTACTAACCATGATATCTATTTTTGAAAACATTGTGTGTTCTTATTCCGGTTATTAGCCTAGATTTACGATGTGATGCGCACAGCATACAGGTATAGACTGAGTCGCCTGAGTTGGAACAAAACATTTTCATGTTTGTTTTTGAAAGATGGTTTGCTACTCGCAAGTAGGCTTAAAATGCAGATTTTGCCACCCTCGGGTGGGCTTAGAAAAGATGGTTTTGCCACAATCTAGTGGGCTTAAAACTCACAGTTGATGATTTGTTCCAATCCAAATAACCAACCTTCACTCACAGGCATTTAGGCAGTTATATCACATAAGCAAATAGCCTCATGGCAAGCATACTATCATGGCAATCACTCACACGCATGCAAGGATGCTAAAGCATAAAACTCATCGGGTACTCCAAGCCAAAACAGAGATTACATTAGAAATCATGCATGATCCTAAGTATACAGAAATGCCTAATGCAATACATGCAAAAATGCAACTATAGCAGGCTCGGCTATTCTAAACATGGCATATGGAATGCGACAACTAACATGTATTCAATTCGGAATTGAAAGTACAATGCAGTTAGTATGATGCGCCGAGCCCGGTGCATGCAATACAGATGAATGATGCGAACATGCTGTCATACTGTATGCTAATTTAAACGTGTCCTAATCTAACCATCATAAGCAGGTAAATAAAAGGGAGAAAGACGTGGGGTTGGAAGACATACAACACACACACGCACACTTATTACAGTTGTGCCCTCGCGTAGAGGGTCCGAATAAATATACAGTCCCGAATAAAAGAATATTACAGTCCAAATATTACAGTCCAAATATTATACAAATTCCTAATTAATTAACAAATTAACTAAGAAAGCTGAATAAAACTGGCATGCAAGCCAGGGACTACCTTGCTTCTGATGAATGATGTATGCCTGGGCTGCCTTGCGCGGAAATCCACCGGGATGCCCCAATTAGCCTCTGTTTAGCAGTTATTCTTGAAACGCGTGCCAAGTTCCGAAAAGTTACTGATTCTTCATTTTGCTGCGACAGAGAGCAGGAAAGGGGCATAGCAATGTATTTTCACAAATATATGCATGCCTCGATCCTCGTGCCACCAATCACAAATACCGAGGCATGATGGCCGAGGAGTCGAATTGCACAACTCAATATAGGATGAATGCACATAAAAACACAACAAGACCTAACTCCATCATGGGTGATCCGGAGTGTCGGTGACTGGGAAATTGAGATACATTCCGTCACTCAGAGTACGGAATGCACCTCGTTTCCCGTGCCCGGGCTAACTCCTATCCCAAGCACAATGCAATATACATGACATGTATGAAATGCAACTAAGATACAATCCTAACATACACAATGTTATGAAAATGAGATACCTCAAAATACGTGCACACGGGCACGCAAACCGAGGAAGTGCATGAATACGATCTAAGATACAACCTAGAATGCACTATGCTGTGAAAATGAGATGCCTCGAGATGCGTGCAGACAGGCACGCAAACCGAGGAAATACATGAATGCGATCTAAGATACAACCTAGTATGCACTATGCTGTGAAAATGAGATGCCTCGAGATGCGTGCACACGGGCACGCAAACCGAGGCAATGGCATACGCAATGCAATAGGGCTAAAATGGCATATAGAATGTAACATGGACTTATACTAACATGAGAGAGCCTCAGCCACACTCACATAAGAGGCCGGTGGATGAAAATGAAGTGTCTCGAAATGCGTGCACGCGGGCACGCAAACCGAGGCAATGGCATATGCAATTCAATATGGACTTATACTAACATGAGAGAGCCTCAGCCACACTCACATAAGAGGCCGATGGATGAAAATGAAGTGTCTCGAAATGCGTGCACGCAGGCACGCAAACCGAGGCAATGGCATATAGAATGCAACATGGACTTATACTAACATGAGAGAGCCTCAGCCACACTCACATAAGAGGCCGATGGATGAAAATGAAGTGCCTCGAAATGCGTGCACGCGGGCACGCAAACTGAGGCAATGGCATATAGAATGCAACATGGACTTATACTAACATGAGAGAGCCTCGCCACACTCACATAAGAGGCCGATGGATGAAAACGAAGTGCCTCGAAATGCGTGCACGCAGGCACGCAAACTGAGACAGTGGCATATAGAATGCAACATAGACTTATACTAACATGAGAGAGCCTCAACCGCACTCACATAAGAGACCGATGGATGAAAATGAAGTGGCTCGAAATGCGTGCACGCGGGCACGCAAATCGAGGCAATGGCATATGCAATGCAATAGCATGGGAAATGATATGCAAACATGCTAATGGGATTTCAGCACTGAAATGTGGGGAAAAACAGCCCCGAAATGAGGCGAAAGTACACCCGATGCATGGAATAGTCCCGAAACATGAATTTTGGCACCCGAAATGGCCTATAGCTATACCAAACATGCATAATTGGCACATGGAATGAAAATACAGAAGCAAGGCAGCCCCAAAATAAGCACTTTTTCAGTTCAAAACATGGCCAAACGGCAAACAAAAACAGGGCAAAACTAGCATGCAAGAAATGGCCCTAAACATGAGATTAAGAAACAACTCACAGCTTCTGCCCTCAAACAGATTAGGGCCCTTCAACAAAGTTGAAGGGGGGCCCAAAACATGATCTTTTACAGTTATGAAACTAGCCTAAAAACAAACATAGGTATGGCTAAGCTTTCATGCAAGAAATGAGCCAAAAGATGGCCAAAGAAGGAAGTGGTAGATGCAAAGCCCAAACAGAGAAAGACTATTCTACAATACTGATGAGGGACCAAAAATAAGGCATTTTACAGTTGAGGGTCGGACCCAAAACAGTATGCAAATATGTCAAAAATGCTATGCAAAATGAGGTCCAAAAGAGAGATATAACATGAAGTATATGAAATATGCCTCAAACCATGAAAGGCCCTTAATGAAACATGAATAATGGGCCAAAATGAGACTTTTTCTAGCTCTGTAAAATGACCAAAAACAGAAGCGCAATAGGCTAACAAATCATGCAAAAATGGGGATTAAAAGAGAGATACAACATGAAGTGTATGAAAGATGCCTCAAACCATGAAAGGCCCTTAATGAAACATGAATAATGGGCCAATATGAGACTATTTTCAGTACTGTAAAATGACCAAAAACAGAGGCACAAGGGGCTGCCAAGTCATGCAAAAAATGGGGACCAAAGAGAGATATAACATGAAGTAGCACATGGAGGTCCCAAACAAGGATTAGCCCTTCTTCAATGTTTAATAGGGGCTGAAAATAAGCCTACTTACAGTTTACAACATGCTCCAAAATAGATCACACATAAGCTCAAAATATCATGCAAGAAAATGGCATTCAAGGAGGATATTGAAGCAAGTGCAAGATGGGGGGCTCAAACAGGGTTGAGCCCTTAAGAAAAAGTGAAAAGGAGCTCAAAATAAGACCACTTTCAGTTAAGGCCGGAGCTCGAAACAGTAAGCATGCATGGCTTACAAAGGATACAAGGAATGGACCAAGAAAAGGGGAAATGAAACTCACCCTTGAAGACAAGCCTTTAGCAACTCTTGGCTTGAGTTTGTAGCACCCTTAGGCCTTGGAGAACACCTTCAAACTTCTGGGATGGAGGATGGAAGGGTGGGGGGTAGTGGTGTAGAAGAAATGGTAGTGTAGGACTTGGAGGTTTTCAAGGAAATGAGAGAAATGGAGGAGGATTTTTGTATACAAGCTTGAAGACCAATTTTTCTAACCCTTATGTGCAATGTTGCCTGCTGGTTATATGGAAAAAAAAGAGAGGCCCCAGGGGAGGGAAAGAGTGGGGGAAAAGGAGGTAAGTTTTCCCCCAAAAAATATCCCCCGGATTGAGATATTTTCTGGGGGATACAGCTATACAGCTGTAAAGTGTGTATTGCAATGAACATGGCCGGCTAGGTTTCAAAGCTGCAGGTGGCCGGCCGGCCACCCTCCCTAGCCGGCCGGCCAAGGGTAAAAAATGGTCAAGAAGATTAATGGCCGGCCACCACCTTTTAGGATCCTCCCATGTGTCCTCAATACAACCCTATGGTTCAAAATTGGCAACTGTAAAACAGAAGGGACAACAAGCCATTTCTAGGAGGGGGGCAAAATGGTCAGGTGGAATTACTGGCCGGCCACCAACTTTTAGGATCCTCCCATGTGTGTACATCACAAATATGTGGTTGAAAGTTCAAGAAAGTGGCTCAAGGGTGTTCAACATTGGCCCGGAAGTGAGAAAAACGGGCGTCGGAGGGCGCCGGGGGATATATAACTGGTTGCTGCAACAATTGTTGGCCTGCCACCCTTCTACGGCCTTCCTGATGATAAAACAGAGGTACCTGCCAAAAATGCACGAAAACCGATGCAAAACGAATGCTCGGGGGCCAAAACGCGCAGTTCGGGGCCCCGAAAATGGGCTGTTAAGCACCGAAAGTGGCATTCGACCACGAAGTGGGTCTCTCAGACCTCAGTGTCCCTCAAAAGGGAACAAATAGGAGATATACCAAAAATCGGGGCAAACGGAGATGGTTAGGCGGTCTCGAACCGAGGCACACGGCCAACGGTCCCGAAAAACCGGAAACTGAACTCCGAAATGGGCAAAATGGCCTACGGCCAGAAAATGTAGCCCACAGCCACTAAGAGATGGTCTACGGGACCTCTCCCTCCCCTCAGGAAAAGAAACAGAGAGAACCGAGCCTGGTTCGCAAACCGAGGCGAGGCACAGAAGAGGGTTCGGAAGTCCGGAGGCAGGGCTCGCAGCCGCGACTCTGAGACTTCTGAACAAGCACAACATGCAATATCACTGAGTGCTCAACTGGTGACGTCTGAGTCTTAAGGTCGTCAAAAATGGGGTGTCTACAATGGCACATCATAAAAAACCATACATATGCATATTAATAACTCACGTCAAAAAATACAGCAGCATAAAGTTCTGTACAGACAGGATCATTTTGGCCTAAGTCAACCCATGAAAACTATATACAGACGTATTCAAACTCCTCGCCAACATGACAAAATGTAAATACATGGTAAAAGGGCGAAGACGAGTCTCGTGCGTGAGACGTAAGGGTTGACTCCTTAAAATTTGGTTGTTCCACACAAACTTCACTGAGGCTGGGTTTGGACCTCCCTTGGCTTACCTACATACACATGAATGAGCGTGAGCGAAAGCCCAGTGAATAATATCAAATAAAGAAGTTATACAAACGGTATGCAGAACAACGTGCTTCAAATGGCCTTGGGCCCAATTCGTATTTCTATCTAGCATATATACACAAATCTAAGTGAAGTGACTGGGGTCCTAAACACATCTTACGACCTCGGGCCCAATTCGTTCGTGACATAGTGGCCTTTGGCCCATTTATCTTTCATTTATGTCAAACTAGGCTTTGGCCCATTCAGACTTTCGTTCATGACAAATTGGCCTTCGACCCATTCAGACTTTCATTCATGTCAAACTGGCCTTTGGCCCATTCAGACTTTCATTCATGTCAAATTGGCCTTTGACCCATTCATACTTTCATGTTAAACTGGCCTTTGGCCCATTCATTCTTTCATGTCAAACTTTGTCCACTATTCACATTAACGGACTTATGAGACTTACATAGAAGTAAGCAATTGGACAAACAACATATTTCAGATATCTTAATTAAGATTTTACTCACAGTGATCGGTTGGTTGATTTGCCTTGGAGCTTGACCCTACACATCACATAACACCTATGGGTCATAAACGATTCAATCCGTTCTTAATTCAAATATTCCTCTTTAGGCCTTTTTTTTTACCCTTTTAATTCATTCATAATACTCAATATATGCCTAAGAGTACTTAGAAGTGAAAGAGGACGGAAAACGAAACACAGAATGCACTTTCAAAATATTAGAAACAAAGGTCCCCACTCGAGCGTGGAATTACCCGCTCGAGCGGACCCATGAGGCCTGCAAAAGTACTGGTTATGCCATATTTATGCTCGAGCTGAAGGCCTCACTACATGGCTCTCCACTCGAGCGTGAACTTCTCTCGCTCGAGCAGACATCATGTCTGCAGAAAATACTAGAAGCTCGTATTTTACGCTCGAGCGGCGGTTCTCCCGCTCAAGCGGACATCAAAATTTCTGGGTTTTCCAGAATGGTTCTTGAGCTCAAATTCAACATTCAAACCAACATTTCTTGCATATTATGGCTCAAACTTCACATAAACATGTACTAACATGGTACAAACACCAAATTACAACATTATGGAGCCCAATTCCATGAATTACTTACGTGTATGTCCCATATTACACCAAACTTGTATCCTTCATAACAATTCCATGTATTTCGAACTCATATTCTCATGAATGGTTCATGCATGTGAGATATAACCTTCATTCTCAACTTAGATGATGAAGAGATGGTTAAAAACATGAATTTCAATCAAAGATTTAACATGGGTCATGTATTTCAAGCTCAAACATACAAATTCATGATAATTTCCTACATGCATGCATCCATTGATCTCCAATTCACAAAAACCAACTCAATTTCATGATCTAACTCACCAATAAATCTTTAATTCACAAAACAACAACTCAAACTCATGAATTAAGAATTGATTACTCACCTAGGAGCTTCAAACACTCAAGTTCTTGGAGTTCAACCTCAAATTTCCAAGTCTTGAGCCAAAATTGCACAATTCTCCCATTTTCTCTCTATAGCCGACCCTCACTCCCTCTTCGTAGAGTCGATATCAGCCAAATTTGAACAAAAGAGAGGAATTGAGTGAAAGTGGCCCTTTTTATATATGTTCCACTAATCACAATTATTAATATTAAATAATTTGAGCACTACACCATTAATTTAATCTAATTAATCTGATCTGAATTAATTTTTAATTAAATTTCACCGTAGGCTCTAAAAATTATACCAATCACAATGGCGCAATCAATTTCGGGTTCTGCTACTGATAGGACTTTCAATTTAAATTCCAGAGCAGATAATCAAACAGATATTCCTACGGTGGACAAATAAAAATTCAAAACCACATGTTTTTACATAAATGGCCCACAAAATCATATCAAACACATATTCATATTCATAATAAGGGCTAATTAGCATAATATGGAACAGGGTTATCACACATATGGTACACACCTATTAAAGGGTGTGTATCATATATTACTCATTATATAAAGGGAACACTTTAGTTGGTATCCTGAAGCAATCTCTCTCTTTAATGCCAAGTGGAGAAAATGCAGGCAAATTATGTATATGCCATTGAAATTTGAAATTACTTGTAAAAATGCTCCTTTGTTAGGAGAAAAGTACACATACTGTAAATTAATTAAAAAAAATTAAAACATGACAAAAAATTATGTAAAAACATTGCAACTGTTTTTTAAGTGAGAATTTATTTCTTTTTATGCTTTGCATTGCACGGGTCAACCGTTACAAAGTAAGCAATTCTAGTGATGTTCTGATGCCATTCTTCTCGTTATGCCACTTGGAATTTTCTTATTTTTCTATTTAAAAATAAATTATATAGTGAGAAGTCTAGAAATTGAACCAAGTTGGAACATATCTAATGTGTACTATATGAAAACACATACATATTTTTGTCAAATATATTACAAAATTATATATAAAAAATATATAAGTTCAAAATAATGTAAAATTATTTCGGTAAAACAAAACCAAAACATAAACAAAGAAGTAGTAAATTTACTAATAGATTGTTTAAATTTAGAATCGAAAACAATTTGATTGAGGCTTGTGTTAGACACAATATTCTTAAGACAAATTTGTCTCCCATTACGATGCTCATGAATTTTATCAAACATTGGTCTCTCAGGATACAATGATAAAACTTTGCATACAATCTTCAAGTTTGATGAACCTTATTATGCAGAACTCTCTTTTATAGAAGAAATACATAGTACCAAAAGAACAGAAAAAGCAAGATGAATCCAATTATTATAAATGCAACCAAGGGCCTTCTTATATAGAAAATTGGGGACTTTTCGAATAGTCATGGTGATTTGATAAAAAGACACAACTCTTCCATCGAATAGATGCAATATGATTGTTCTCTCAAATTGGTTTGAATACTGTATCAAAACTAATTTAATTTTTGACCCAAATAAATAAGAAATTTACTTAAATAAAAATTAATTTTAATTTTAGTAAATTTTATCCTAAAACCATATTCAAATTTTGCACTTTGAAGTCAATTTTTCATCCACTTACTAATTGTTTCATAACCACTTTTCCAACAAACATAAGACCTCCGATTTGGTAAACAAAACTCTTAGCACATGAGCAGTACGAAGAGTATATATATTTTTTAAATAAAATCTAAATTTATATTTATACATTTAACATTACACAAATCAGGTGGCACCACCACTAGTATATATGTACATTTCAGAATAGTTAAATGCAATTGTATTAAAATAAAATAAACAACATACGTGGAAAGAACAACGAGAAGGTACCAAAGGACCAAACAAGAAACCTAACACAAACAACAAAAATACGAAAGTTACAATAACAAAAAAATTTAGTTGCGGTTCAGGAAAAGCCATCAATCTTCTCACTGATGTAGTTTGGAAAATACAAGATCTGTTTTGAACCAGATCTGAATAAAAAAAATAGCCTAAGCCGGCCAACACCGTCGTCATCCCTGTTGCCTCTTCCCAACTCCAATGCTACCGTCATTGCCGTCTTCAATCACCGTCGGAAGCCCGAGTTGAAGAAGAAAAACACCCACAACAGTAAAGGAAGAGTAAGAGAAGATAGAACCATTGTTGATATTGAAATCCAAAAATCTATGCAAGAAATAAGAAGAGAAACTCTCAAATCCCTCTTCCTAAGCATAAAAAACCCATATCTACATTATAAAAGTGTTTTCAAAGCTCACCGGAACATTTAGAGGTGGTGCTGGAAGGGCCACAGGATGGGAATCAGGAGTTTAGGCCCACCACTGATCTTTCAGATTTAAGTGACTGTGCAGCCCATACTCAACTTAGGCCCCTCGTTCATCAAGAAGCCAAGTCTAGAGTAGCAGAACAAGCCAACCCAGTAAGAAGGGGAAAGACTACACAATCCGTGGTAAATAGAGCTAATAAGGTTGGAGGTAATCTGCGTCATAGGGCAAAACCGAACAAAAATCTGATCAACCAAAAAGGTGCATTGCAGAGGAAATGCTTCAAGCAAGGAGCCATTTTCAGAGCAGCAGCTGCGGCTATTTCAATGTCAGTAGAGCAGAGCCTTAACACCAGGAGGAGGAACAAGTTATTAAATGAAGCCCAGGCTACCATGGAAGTTGGGAAGATTCTAGGATTGGACTTTCAAGGGAAGGAGAAAGAGGTGATTGGCAAGCTGACTGAACTCGAACAGAAAGACTCGGAGAGGGTAGAAGGTAAAGGTGTTGCTCTGTAAGTCAGGGCAGGACTTTCGGCAGGAGGCTTTTGGAGTTGTGCAGTTTTTATGATTGTATTATCTTGGAATATCAGGGGTCTGCGACGACCCGAGAAGAGATCAAAAGTTAAAAGTGTAATTCGGGCGAGGAAGGTAGATTTTCTTCTGCTGTAGGAGACAAAGAGAAGCTTAGTAGATGTTAATTTTGTAAAGTCACTTTGGCCGTGGGATCAGCTGGAGTTCATGGAGGTGGGTGCAGAAGGGAGTGCTGGTGGTTTGCTATGCTTGTGGAATCCACAGAATTTCGAGCTTAAGGAATGTTGCTGCTCCAGGAACTTCATTCTTTTATCAGGTCTGGCCCATCTTTCTTTCAATTGTTCTCTTATTAATGTTTATGCACCTAACGATGTACAAAAAAGAAGTATACTTTGGAAGCTCCTATCAACACTGAAATCATCTTTCCCAAGCCCTTGGTGCATAGGAGGCGATTTTAATGAAATCAGATTTACGAGCGAAAGAAGGGGTTGTTCTCGTAGGGGAAGAGAGATGAAGGATTTTAATGAATTGATTGATAAATGGGAGTTGGTAGATATGCCAATGCTGGGGAGGCAATTTACTTGGTGTAATGCGATGGATGGTGATAGGTGGAGTAGAATTGATAGATTTTTAATTGATCCTAGGTGGCTGGAAGAGTTCAAGCTTAAACAGTGGGGACTACCTAGGAGTATCTCTGATCACTGCCCAATTCTCCTTATGGAGGATGAGAGGGATTGGGGTCCAAAACCATTCCGGTTTATTAATGCATGGTGTCTGCACCCAAAATTTAAAACCGAAGTGAAAAACTGTTGGGAAGCATTCCAGGTTAGTGGTTGGGCAAGCTTCAGGCTTTTGAAAAAGTTAGGAAATCTGAAATCCCATCTGAAGAGGTGGAACTGTGAAGTCTTTGGTAACATTGAGGAGAAGTTGAAAAAAGCAGAGGACGAATTGCATGAATGGGATTTAATAGCTGAAGGGAGGAATCTACAGGATGTTGAGATTAAACGAAGGATAGAAACAAGAAAATTAGTCTGGGATCTGAGTAAGAAGAAGGAATGGTTGTGGCTCCAAAAATCTAGAAGAGTATGGGCTGAAAATGGGGATAAAAATACCAGGTTTTTTCACTTAATGGCAACCAAAAGGCAGAGGTTAAACTTGTTAAACTCAGTTACCGTCAATGGTGTGACTTATGATGAGCCTGGGATGATTAAACAAGCAGTGGAGAGTCATTTCAAGTTCCTTTTCACTGAAGATTGGAAGAATAGACCAAAGCTGTCAGGTTTTTTCGACTCAATTAGTTCAGTTGACTCATCTGAGGTGTTAGAGGCAGAATTTCTGGAGGATGAAATTTGGGAAGCACTTAAAGATTGCGAGGGAAATAAAGCCCCGAGGCCGGATGGTTTTAACTTGAAATGTATTCAAAAGTGCTGGGCCATCATGAAAGGTGAGTTTGTGCAGTTGATGAATGAGTTCCACTCTAATGGAAAGTTAGTCCAAGGAATAAATAGTTCATTTATTACCTTAATTCCCAAGAAAGAAAATCCTGTGGGGTTGGGGGATTACAGGCCAATTAGCTTGATTACCTCCGTATACAAAATCATAGCTAAAGTCTTATCAAGAAGGCTGAGGAAAGTGCTGCCTAAGATCATTAGTGAAGTTCAAACTGCATTCTTGAGTGGAAGGCACATTATGGATGGGGTGTTAATTGCCAATGAAGTGGTGGACTGGTGGAAAAGGTCAAAGAAAAAAGGTCTCATCCTAAAGCTGGATTTTGAAAAGGCGTATGATTCTGTAAATTGGGAGTTCTTGTACTCAATGATGAAAAACTTCGGTTTTGGAGAGAAATGGGTGGGGTGGATGAAGACCTGCATATCCACAGCTCGAATTTCAGTACTTGTAAATGGCTCACCAACTTCTGAGTTTTCTCCCATGAAAGGGCTTAGGCAAGGAGATCCGCTCTCTCCTCTTCTCTTTAATATTGTAGCGGAGGGTCTGAACATTCTATTGGAAAGAGCTAAGGAAGTGGGACTGATTAGAGGAGTATCCGTAGGATCATCTGAATTGATAATTACACATCTACAGTTTGCCGATGATACCATTATTTTCTGTGAAGCGGAGTGGGAGGAAGTTGTAGCCGTGAAAAGAATTCTAAGGTGCTTTGAGTTGATGTCTGGGCTCAAAATAAATTTCCACAAAAGTAAGGTTTGTGGTGTAGGTGTGCAAGAGGATATTGTTCAGGTCTTTGCAAACAAACTAAACTGTCTCAGTCAAAAGTTGCCAATGAGTTACCTGGGGCTACCTTTAGGTGCAAACCCAAGGAGAAAGGCTTCTTGGAAACCTGTGTTAGACAAGTTTAAGAGGAAGCTAGCTGCTTGGAAAAGAAGGTATTTATCCTTTGCGGGCAGAGTAACACTTATCAAGTCCGTCCTGTCAAGTTTGCCAGTTTATTTCTTATCAATTTTTAAGCTCCCAGTGGGTATTGCAAAAGCCCTTCACAGAATTCAAGCCAATTTTCTTTGGGGAGGATCTGAAGTCAGGAAGAAAGTACACCTAATTAACTGGAAGGAGGTATGCCTAAGCAAAATTAAAGGTGGGCTAGGTGTGAGAAATCTTAGCCAGGTAAATGAATGCCTGCTAGTTAAATGGTGGTGGAGGTATGGCAAGGAGGAGTCAGCGTTGTGGAAACAAGTGATTTGTAGTAAGTATGGAGGTTTAGGTGGAGGTTGGTGCCCATTTCTTTCTAGTTCAGTGTGGCTATCACACACGTGGAAAGATATATTGTCAGTGGCTGTTGTTAACACTGCCCTGCGTGATTTCTTCTTGCGAAACTACAGGCTAGTTGTTGGAAATGGTAGAAGGTTGCATTTCTGGACTGACAGGTGGTGCCACAACCAAAATCTGAGTGTGTCTTTTCCCAGATTATTCACACTATCAGTTGACAAAGATGGAAAGCTGTTTGATTTTTTTCATCGAAGGGTGGCAGATCCCGACTGGAATCTGGTTTTCAGAAGACCACTTTTAGCATGGGAAGAGGAGGAAGTGCAAAAACTTAATGATCTTCTGCAGAGTGCGCCTAGGCTCAATGAAGGGGTGGTAGATTCTTGTGCTTGGCTAGGCCATCCGTCTGAAGAGTTCACTGTGGCATCAATTTGGAAGTGGATGGAAGCAAGTCAAGGGGTGGATTGCACAGTCACTAGGTGCATTTGGAATAATATAGCCCCTCCCAAAGTTCAATTCTTGAGTTGGTTAGCGTGGAAAGGAAGGATAAAATGCTCTGAATTCTTACAAAGAATAGGAGTGTTGAGCCCAAACGCCTCGGCTGTCTGTGTGTTCTGCAGATCTGGGGTGGAGTCCGTAAACCATGTTTTTCTGCACTGTCCTATCATTTGGAAAGTGTGGGCCATGTTAGTGAATTGGTGGAATTATAAGTGGGTTATCCCTGGATCAGTGGAGGGATTACTCCTGTCGTGGTCAGGCATAAAAGTGAAGAAGAAGTTGCAAGCAGTTTGGAAGATTATACCTCTAACAGTCATGTGGTCTGTGTGGAAAAGCAGAAACGAATGTTTATTTAATAAGGCACAACCGGATTGGAAGGCACTGGTAGAACTGATAAAGGCTAGAGTCGCGTTGTGGGTTTCTACATCATTAAAGGGGTTTAATTATTCGGTGCAAGATGTTATCTTTAACTTGAGGCAAGTGTGTCACTGTGTGTAATTAAGTGCTGAATTGCTTCTGGTTTTGTGGTTGTTTAGTTGGTCTGCTCTGAAGTCTGTGTTGAGTTTGTCATAAATTGGTTCAGTTGGCTATGGAGTGTACTTTCAAGGCTCATAGCCAGAGGAGTGTCCATCTGCATCTCTGCTCTTATTCAAAGAAAGGTGTCTGGTTTGTTTGTTTGGGCTGTTGCTAGGCAATGTAGCTTAAGGCAAATCTGGTCCATCTGTACGCTCCAGCAGTGGTGTCTTCTGCAGTTCTGTTGCAAGGTTAGGCGTCTGGTTTGCTTGTTTGTGTGCTATACTTCAGTCCCACAGTTTCTGCCATGACTTTAGGCTGCAGGTGGTAGCTCTTCAGTTTAGGTGCTGCAGTTCTGTTGGCTCAGTCAGAATTAATCTGCAGCCTGCAGGTTGCTGTTTTGTTCTGGTTTGGATTGTTTTTGGACTGGGTAGCTCTATCTGCTCTGGGCTGTTATGCATATCTGTGGTCTGCTATGTGGGTAGCTGGTGGGAGGTGTAATGCTAGTGCTAGCAGTATTTTGGCTGGGTCTGAACTCTGGCTGGTCCTTTGACCTTGTGTGGGTTTTGGTAGAGTTTCTCATTACTGGTTCAGTGGCATGGAGATGCAAGGCCTGCTTCGCTGGGTTGCCTAGGACTTATCTGTTGCTGGTTTGCTTGATGCACTAGGCTCTATCTGTGGTGCTGCAGTGCATCTCTGTGGGTGATGGGTCTGCTAGATGATTGCTGTGCAAAGGATGAGTCTGGGATGGTTTGCTTTTGGTTTTTTATTCAGTTTGTTTTTCCTTTTTGTCTCTTGTTGGTCTCTCACCAACTGGAGGTTTGAGCTTATTGTAGCTCTTAGCTCCTCTTTATTGATGTTTCCCATTGTACCTTGTACGTGCTTCATCAATAAAGTTTTCTTTGCCGATCAAAAAAAAAAAAAAAAAAAAAAAGCTCACCGGAACATCACTGAAAAGGCGTCAAAAATCGCCTAGAGCGAGATGCTCTCTCTAGCGCCCTGGATCTTGATCATTTTTCACTAATATGTGTATATATATATGCACACTCTGGGGACGCTATCAAAGATGCTCTTGAGCTTTTGTTCTTGTACCTGTATCGAGTTTTGTTAACATAGGACACACTTGCAATTATTAGTAAAATGGATATCCCATAAATTTCATTAATAGAAAATGATACATATAATCTTATTTTTTTACCTCATTTATGAATATGGTCCCATTACTTCATCTTTATGAGTAAGAAAAAGAAGTAAGAAATGAGATTATGTGTAGCATTGCTCATAACTAATCAATGTAAAAATATTACATCAAATCCTAGATAAAATGTATTAAATGTAATATATTACAACTCTAATTTCTATTATCAATTTCATTGATAGTTTGACAGAGATGATTTTATAACCCTCATTTTTATTATCAATCAGATTGTGATATAAAATCGAGATCAAAGATGATTTACAATCTTGTTTTTTTTTTTTTTTTGTAATTGAGGTTGAATATAAAAACCATCTCCATTTTTATGATAAACTAAGATAAACACAATTTTTTTTAAAAAAAAAAAATATTCACATTTTTAAGGAAATTGAGATGTTTTTAATATTTTTTTTTAGTGTGATCTTTTAATATTATTAAAAATTCAAAATTTATTTAATTTATAACTTTTTGAAAAATTTCACGGATAAATTCTAAAAGCCGACCGAACGTCAAGACACTTAGCAACTTATCAACACATGTTGCCAATTTTATTTATTTTTACTACTTTTGGCGACGTATTGATATTTGTTGCAAAATATTACCTTTTAGCAACTATTTAAGATTGTTGCCAAAACTTGTTTCTAAAAGTGTAGTTTCTTGTATTGTCACATTATTTCATCACATTTATCTTTATTAGGAAGGAAAAAAAAAAAAAAAAAAAAAAAGACAACAAGTTTGATTTTGAAAATACTTCTTTTATTTTTTGAAAACAAAACGTTATGAGATAATGTGATTAATTATCGAATCAATCTAATACATTTTTTGTGTGAATAATCTATATGAAAAAGCTTAAAATACCAATTGAATGAATTATTAAAATTGAGCCAGTGATCAACCCACATATCTAGACTAGACGGTAGATTCCCTTTAAAGACGAGGGAAGTTGATCTATCTTGAGAAAAAAAAAAATCAAAAAACAAAATAAAAGAGAAGTTGCATTAAATGAAAAACGAGGTGATCTCAAAAAAAATGTTTCCATATATATATATTTTATTGGAACCACGACCTTGTTTTCATCATCCCTTAACAACGCTTCGTTGCGATGCTAAAAAATTCATTTAGAGTGGTTATTCAACACTATTATTATCAACATCATTATGTAAATTTTTTAATTTTAACATATAAAATTGACTTTCATGTGATACATTATAATTTTATATATTTTTAATTATATTGACAAAAATTATTTAAACATATCAAATTACATGTAAAACCATAATTTGAGATATTAACATTATTACTTTAGCAAAAATAAATTAACGATGTACATATTTGACAACTGTTCAAGCAGGGGCAGAGGTGTAGAGGGGTCAGGGGGTCACGCGCCCCTCCGGAGTATCGGATTTTTTATTTTTTTTAAAAAAACATAAAGAAAATATTTTAAATAAAAAAATATATTATTTAGAGTGAAATGTGAATGACATTTTTTAAATTATAAGAATAATAATAGTTGTTTTGATTGAAAATAAAAAGATTACGTTAAGTCATGTTATTTTCTATAAAAAAATTTATAAAAAAATTTCAATGTAACGGTGATGTCT
Organism: Camellia sinensis; assembly: GCF_055761805.1. Classification (NCBI taxonomy): domain Eukaryota; kingdom Viridiplantae; phylum Streptophyta; class Magnoliopsida; order Ericales; family Theaceae; genus Camellia; species Camellia sinensis. The sequence continues at coordinate 112,747,697 of NC_138969.1, read as the reverse complement.
ATCATTATTGACATACAATCATAATTAATTTCACTATGAAGATATAGAATTTATTAGATTGTTAGTTACATTTAACATGTAGGGTTCACCTTCCATGTGTTTCTTTATTATTGATTGATGATATCACATGTCAATGATGATATTGTATTACCATTATATTCATTTTTTACTCAATTTTTGTATAAAAAAATAACTTTATCATTGTATAATTTATTTTAAGACTTATAGCTATGACTTTTTTTGTATTGTTTATGATACACTAGTTACAAATAACATCATTTTTTTTTTATCTTCCTCAAAGTCAATCGTAAAAATTTAAGTAAAATATTTTTGTAAAAAATTTCAATATTATAATTAATAAATGTCACGTTGATTTAATTTCTTGACTCTACTACTGTGTCAATGGGCATACAAATTTACCCATGAAATTGGCAATGATAAATGAATCCTCCCGAAGTGCTTGATTTAGTCTGGGCAATTTTCAAATCTTCTAGGGTCCAATTATCTACGGAGTTCTTAAACATGGTGACAAGAAGAGTTGGCAAAAGAGGAGGAAAATTTGGTTCCGTTTGGAAAGTGGGTTAGTTTTTTGATTGTTTGAATTTTCAATTACTTTCTTTGCGGTTAAAAACAATTTTTTGATTATTGTGAGAGAAAAAGTGGAATGATTATGATTTGGATGTAACATTTTGTCTTATTAACTTTTTAACTTATTTTATCTTTTTGTGCCTAAAAAGGTCATTGATCTGAGCCGAAATGTCACATTTTGAGGCTCTCTATCTTATGTTTTTTGCCTTTGAGCTTCTGATATTTGCTGCAATAAAGTGTTTCTCATCATTTTTAGGCTAATATTACTCCAGAGATTGTTGACACCCCATTTTTAACCGACCTTAAGACTCAGACGTCACCAGTTGAGCGCTCGGTGATATTGCATATTGTGCTCGTTCAGAAGTTTCAGAGTCCCGGCTGCAAGCCTTGCCTCTAGACTTCCGGACTCTTTCGTGTCTTGTCTCGGTTTGCGAACCAGGCTCTGCTTTCTCTGTTTTCTCTTCCCGAAGGGAGAGAGAGATCTCGTAGATCATCTCTCAGTGGCCGTAGGCTACGTTTCATGGTCGTAGGCCATTTTTCCCATTTTGGAGCCCGGTTTCCGTTTTTTCGGAGCCAACAGCCGTGTGCCTCAGTTCGGGACAGCCTAACCACCTCCGTTTGCTCCGGTTTTTGGCATACACCTTATTTACTCCCTTTTGGGGGACACTGGGGCCCGAGAGACCAAATTTGTGGTCAAATGCCACCTCCGGTGCTTAATATCCCATTTTCGGGGCCCTAGGCCGCGCGTTTCGGTCCCCGAACCTCCGTTTTGCATCCGTTTTGGTTCATTTTTGGTGGAGGCCTTATTTTCATTGTTAGGAAGCTTGTAGGAGGGTGGAAGGCCAGCAATTGTTTTGAAAAGCTAGCTTTATTTCTTCATTGCTCTCCGACGCCCGTTTTCCTCACTTGAAAGCCACTGTTGACCACCCCGGGGCCACTTTCTTGAACCCTAAGCCCCATACTTGTGTTGTACACACCTGGGAGGCCACCAATATTTGGTGGCCGACTAGTAATTGTGCCTGACCCTTTTGACCCCCTCTAAAAAATGGGTTTTTCTCTCTCCTAGTTCACATTCTCCGGGTTTCAACCACATAGTTATGTTGTGCACACATGGGAGGCCACCTTTTTGAGGTGGTCGACCAGCAATTGTCATTGACCCTTTTGACCCTTGGTCGGCCGGTCATAGGGGGTGGCCGGCCGGCCCCCTGAACCTTCTGAACCTGGCCGGCCATGACCCTCTCACCTGGTTCCTTACAGCTGCACCCTCTGTTTCCCCCCAGATCCTGTATCCGATGGGGGGTCTTTTGGGGGGAAATTTGAATTTGATTTCCCCCCCCCTTTTTCCTCCACTCCTTTCCCTATAAAACCAGCACTCCCAGCTGTATTTTAAGGGTTACAAAAACTTTTTTGGAGCTCTTGCATTCAATCTCTCTTTCTCTCTACTCCAAGCACCAAAACCCCTTAAGTTCTACACCATTTACCCTACACCTCATAGCACAAGGCCTCCATCCCTCATTCCAACAACTTGAGGCTGCTTTCCAGAGGTGAAGAGCTCCCAAACTTGGCCCAAAAGTTGTTGAAGCTTGGTTCTATAAGCTAACTGTTTGCATACCCTATAACTTGTCTCTTTATCCCCCTTTTAGGCCTTTTTCTTGCATGATAGTTTGGCCTCACTTGTGCTAATTTTCGTGGCTTCATGTAAACTGTAAAGGGTCTTATTTTGAGTCCCTCTTCAACTTTGTTAAGGGGCTCATCACCATTTGGGGCCAGCTGCTGTCCCTTTGTGTTTAACCTCTCTTTTAGGGCCATTTTTGCATGATAGATTAGCCCTATTTGCATTCATTTTTGGGACTTGTTATAAACTGGAAATATGCAAGTTTTGGGACTGTCTTGCATCTAAGTTCATGCTTCATGATCAAATAATGCATGCTTTGTATAGCTATAGGCCAATGTATATGCCTAGTTTTGTGTTTTGGGGCCATTCCATGCATCGGGTGCCATGTTTCCATGATTTGGGGCTATTTTGTATCACATTTCAGTGCTGGAATTACATGCTTGTATGCCATATTTCATGCCTTGCCATGCCTTGTTAGAGTTGCATACTATGCCTTAGGTTTGGTCCTCGGTTTGTGTGCATGCGTGCACGCATTTTGAGAGTCTCATTTTCATCTAATGGCCACTGATTTTGGCATGCTTGCGAGCTATCCATGTTAGTTTAAGTCCATCCTCGCATGTTGTTGCATGCCATGTTTGCTTACATGTTTAGGTTGCGCGCCTAGTATACATTGCTCATTTGCATGTTCATGTTGCATACTTAGCCTCCATGCCTAGGTTGCATTTCATTGAGCATGCATCCCTTGCCTCTTGATCAATCATGATAGGGGTTGGGGCCCTTTGATGTGTTTTGTGCTTGCATTTCATTTGATATCGAAGTTGCAAAACTTGGCCTCTTAGGCCATCATGCATAATTGATGGCCCGAGGGTCGAGGGGCATACTCCCTTGAGTCCATTACATGATTGGGAGAGTGTGCTCGCTCATACATTTGCTTGAAATTCCATGCCATACACTGTTTGTCCTTGTTGCTGTCAAAAACCAGTTTCTGCAGGGAGTTTCTACCGACCGGCACTGTAGAGTGCCGACCGACCATGGATTGGTGGCCGATAATGTGAAACCCCAGCCGATGGATAAGTTCCATTGCCGGTGGGTATTCCCTTCAGCCAATGGTGTCCTACAGGGTTCAGGGAACCTGTCCCAGGATTTTGACAGTCTTCAGAGGGGCTAGGGCAGTGTAAACAGAGGCAGTAGTGCTATGGCAGCGAGTTTCCGGGCAAGGCGAGTCAAACATACATCATTCGCGCATTCCGAGGCACGGCTGCGGCCACCTTCTTTCTGTATTTATTTTGTTAATTAATTAAGGGTCTGTAATAATTAATTAGCTAGGATAGTTGATTTGTTATTCGGACTGTATTATTCTTTCGGACCCTCCGAGTGAGGGCAATTGTGTAATAAGTGTGCGTGAGTGTGTGTATGTCTTCCAACCCCACATCTTTCTTTCCTTTTATTTACCCGCTTATGATGGTAGACTAGGGCATATTTAAATTAGCATACCTTATGCTTAGCATGCGTGCATCCATACATTTGTCTTACATGCACCAGGCTCGGTACATCATGCTAACTGCACTCGTATTTCAATTCCAAGTTGAGTATTTGTTAGTTGCAGCATTTCACATGCCATGTTTAGGATAGCCGAGCCTGTTTGGATTGCATCTTTGCATGTGTCGCATTAGCCATTTCAAATATGAACTAGGATCATGCATGTGATTACTAACTGGTTTCTGTTTTGGCTTGGAGTACTAGGTGAGCTTTTATGCTTTAGCATTCCGCATGCGTGTGAGTTTTGCCATAATTACATGATTACTATGAGGCTAGCTGCTTATGTGATATAACTGCTTGAATGCCTGTGGATGAAGGTCGAATTGCTTAAATTGGGATAATGCATTAAAACTGTAAGTTTTAAGCCCACTAGATAGTGGCAAAACCATCTTTTCTAAAAGCCCACTTGAGGGTGGAAAAACCTGCATTTTAGCCTACTTGCGAGTAGCAAACCATTTTCAAAACAAACATGAAATGTTTTGTTCCAATTTAGGCGATTTGGTCTATACCTGTTTGCTGTGCGCATAACATAGTAATTCTAGGCTAATAACTGGAATAAGAACACATAATGCTTTCAAAACAAGATATCACGGTTAGTAGAGGCCAATGTTTGATCGGGCGAGAGGGGGTGCTCATAGCTGACCTTTCCCAATCGTACCCAAGTTCCCGAGCCGAGGCAACTTTGGTGATGACGGACACGTGGCCTTTGGCACCGAGTCAGAGTTTCCTAAATTTCCAAAAATAAAATATTTAGGTGGCGACTCTGTATCTGGCAAAGCAGTCCATGTTTGGCACTTCTTTTTCTAAATTTTTTTTTTCTCAAAACGATTTGCCAGATTTAGACTCTTTGGTTCAGATTAAGAACCGTGACAATTTGAGTCCGAACTGTAGTAGACCCGCAAAATGAACGGAACGGGACCTCACCCTCCCGGGGTGTTCGGGGACGTCTACAGTTTCTGGCGACTCTGCTGGGGAGTTTAGAGAGCTTGACTCGAACTCGTGATATCCTGTTTTGATTTCATTTATGTGTTTCTTTGCATTGCATGTGCATTGGTGTGCCTAGGAACACAGTGTTTGCCATCTGCCATTCCTGAACGGTTTGCTGGAGGCTTGTCTTGTCAAGGCATGACCATAAGGCTGACCGGTTGTGGGCTCTGACAGTATGGGAACACAAACCCCGGTTTTACCGGGGTACCCTTTTTGACTATTCGACCTAGTGCATATTCGGAATCCATAGTGACCATTCCAAACTAGGACAGGTTGCTTACCCGATGCGAAGTTGTTTAAAACCGCTGCGTGCGTAGTGAAACCCTAGCTCCTGACAAAATAGGACAGGGAAACCCTACCCCAACATAGGAGTGTTTTGGCTCACTTATCTGCTATGTGCTTTAGGGTGCGTCTCTACAGGGAATGCGTGTATCAGTTTGCAAGTTTGGGCATTAGGCCTGCGGGCACCAGTTTAGTATTTTGGGATTCAGTTTACCTGAGGGTATCGGTTTATAGGCAGAATTTTGGGGCAGAATTCAGTAGAAGGGCACAGTCATCCTACTATGCTCATATCTGTTTTGGCGAAATCAGGCTGAGGTGCTGTCTGTTTTCTCTTTTGCTAGGTAGTCTGGGAACCATAGCTTCAGAAGGCTCCACTATCCCCTGGGTACATTGGGTTTGTGCTGATAGACTTTGTCGGGTCAGAGATTCCGTTCAAGGGCAATCGGTGTTCCTTCACCAGAGACAGGATAAAAATGCCAGTCAGGCACAGATCATTAGTTCAACAGTCTTCGGATCAGCAGTCATTATCCATCTCACCTGCGTGCAGTTAGGTTGAGATATCTGCTTTTACCACAAAGACAGATATACCGATAGATCAGTTAGATCAGGGCAGTATGACAGGAATGGAAGAGATGGTGCGCTAACTCCAAGAAAGTATGAAAACCATGCAGCAGGACGCTGTTCGTCAAGCCGAATTTGCCAAACAACAGGCCGAGGTCATGGCTCAACAGGCAAAGTTAATCGTCCGGTTACAACAGCAAACCGGAGCATCTGCTCCACACTAGGTCCCTCCCCCACCAAGAGTCCCAATACCCGGGGAGACGGCGAATGTTCAGAACGTTTAGGAGGATACAGACATCCCAACGGGGCCGGCTCCGCCCCCGATTCTACCTCAACTATCCAAGGCACCCACTCCTATCAATCAATCGGATTCTCCCTTCGAGTCCGAGGTGGACCCCATGGCATTAAAAGTGAGCAAGCTTGAAAAGCTGTTCAAGAAATCTCAAGGTGTGAAGTCCATTCCGGACATTAAGGATAGGTATACCGACGCAGCCGTGACGTTGCCAAATCGGTTTAAGATGCCACAAATTGATCGTTTTGACGGATCCAGGGATCCCATGGTGCACCTGCGACTGTTTTCAGATATTCTAAGGCTGATGGGCCTCACCAGACTACAGAAGCTTTCACTGTTTGGCCGGACCCTGTCAGGTGTAGCGACCATCTAGTATGCAAAACTAGAAGATGATGGCAAGAGAAACTAGGATGAGATGGCTGGGGCGTTCATTGCACAGTACTCCTATAACACTCAAATCGAGATTACGACCCGTGATCTTGAGACGACAAGGCCGGAGCCTACGGAGAGCTTCTCGGAATTCGTGGCCCGGTGGAGGGCGAAGGCCTCGATGATGACTCTAAGGCCTAATGATAAGGATCAAATCCGGATGATTGTGTGCAATCTCCAGCCTAAGCTAATGCAGAAAATGATCGTGCTCCCCTTCCCTACCTTTTCAGATTTGCATGAGATGGGAGTACAAATCGAGGATGCCATGAAGCAGGGCCTCATTGACCAGGAGAAGGAGCAGCCCAGGAGGGCGTCCACCCGCAGTTCGAATGCGACCACCAGCGGTGATACAGCTACTAGGACTTCAGACGTGGGCATGGTCGCCACCACCACACTGAGAGCAGCCACCCCCTTTGTTGGTGCATCCACTTCAAACCCCCGAACTTCGGACTATCTACCCCGAGGCAAGAGGGATTTCACCCCGCTCTTTATGCCTTTGTCTAAAGCTCTAGGGGTCCTACTCAGGAAAGGGCATCTGAAACCGTTAGAACAACGGCCCTTACCTGATCCTCTCCCTGCAAAGCATGACCCGACTAAGTACTGTGCTTTCCATCAACAAACTGGTCATGACACCGACAGATGCGTCCGTCTCCGCCACGAGATACAAAATCTGATTGACAATGAGGTCATCGTCGTACCAAACTCTGCAAAGTCTATCGGCACTTGATCAGTGAACTTGTGGGGGATAATGTGATGTGATCAGAGGTTGGACCACCTGCGGGAGGCACTCAGTTTACTCCAGATGTGGCGTATGGCATGCACTGTTTTGAGCATTTGTGAATGCTAGTTTTGTACATTCTGACTTGGGTATTGGGTCAGTCTTGTTGTGTTGTTTTGAGTCTGTCTCTTTGTTTTGAGTCAGTCCTTTCATACTGAGTCAGTCGGGTCTGTCTTATTGTATCGAGTCAGTCCTGTTTTGTTAGAGTCAGGTGATTTCGGGGGTGTTACCTTGGATATCACTTGCTTGTTTTGCGTTTGTCCTTTTGCTTTCCTTGGAGTCTGTTTCTACCGGGGAGCCAGTTGTGCCAACAGATTTGAATGGAACAACAGTGATTTTTACACTCTTGTGTTTGCTTCTGCCGTGTGCCAGTTGTGCCAGAAATTCTAAATAAGATGGCAGTATTTGACTAGAAGCTGTGTTTTTTTTGTGCCTTGAATTCATTGCATCGACCTAAGTTTTCCAAAACTTTTTTCGAAACATAGTGAGAAAAACAAAGAGGAAGGAATTCCTCGGGTTTTGCAAAACTTGATCAATTGAGAGAAAGAGAGGCATGTTAAGCCCTTAATGATCGAGATCATGCTTGTTAGTATGAGTACTGAGAAGGATCCTGGCTTGATCCAGATTGGTCCTACACTGTCTTCAGCGCGAGCGATTTGTCGCTTTCTTAAAAGATTTCAAAAACTGTTTTGCGCGGTCCTGTGAAGACTTGTGTGGAATCACTCTTGAGATTGTGCAGCCTAGGATCACTCTTAGCCTCAAGATTCAATCCATTTGTTTTCGAACCTTGAACCCATTCAGAACGTTCAACGGTCAACCGCCATGTGAGGCCTGTGTGGCCAGATTCAAAGCAGCCCTCGAACAAGAGGCAAGAAAGTCAGATCAAGAAGATCAGATTTCATCAGAAGAGGCTTGTGAAGTTAGAACAAAAGCACCCCTCGAACTAGGGGCCAAACTGTCCGATATGCTCGAAGAGCCGAAGATGGATCCTTCAGTAAATCAATGCAACGGCCACTCTCCTGGATACGGATGGCTGCAAAACCCTAAAACCATTTGGCATGGACTTGTTACACTTTTACCCTTTGAGAGGCTCGTTGGGCCGAAAACCCAGAAGGGCGACCCAAGCAAAAGTTAGAGCAAGAGAAAAGAACAAAAAAAAAAAAGAAAAGAAAATAAGAACAAGAATAAAAGAAAAAAAAGAGAAAAGAAGAAAAATGAAAAATGAAAAAAAAAACAAAAAAAGAATGAAAAAGAATGAAAAGATACTGTAGACGTCCCCGAATGCCCCCGGGAGGACGAGCTCCCGTTCCGTTCATTTGGGGTCATTACAGCTCAGGACTCTCCAAATTTTGTCACGGTTCTAAGTCTGAACCAAAGAGTCCAAATCCGGCAAATCGTTTTGAGAAAACAGATTTTTGAAAGAAGTGCCAAACATGGACTGCTTTGCCAGATACAGAGTCGCCACCTAAATATTTTATTTTGGGAAATTTAGGAAACCCTGACTCGGTGCCAAAGGCCACGTGTCCGTCATCACCAAAGTTGCCTCGGCTCGGGAACTTGGGTACGATTGGGGAAGGTCACTTCGTGAGCACCCCCGCTCACCCGGTCAGAGACCGGCCTCTACTAACCATGATATCTATTTTTGAAAATATTGTATGTTCTTATTCCGGTTATTAGCCTAGGTTACTATGTGATGCGCACAGCATACAAGTATAGACTAAGTCGCCTGGATTGGAACAAAACATTTCATGTTTGTTTTGAAAGATGGTTTGCTACTCGCAAGTAGGCTTAAAATGCAGGTTTTGCCACCCTCGGGTGGGCTTAGAAAAGATGGTTTTGCCACTATCTAGTGGGCTTAAAACAAACATTTGATGCATTGTCCCAATCTAAATAACCCAACCTTCACCCACAGGCATTCAGGCAGTTATATCATATAAACACATAGCCTCATGGCAAGCATGCTATCATGGCAATCATTCACACGCATGCGAGGATGCTAAAGCATAAAACTTACCGAGTACTCCAAGCCAAAAAAGAGACCTCATTAGAAATTATGCATGATCCTAAGTATACAGAAATGCCTAATGCAACACATGCAAAAATGCAAACTATAGCAGGATCGGCTATTCTAAACATGGCATATGGAATGCGACAACTAACATGTGTTCAATTTGGAATTAAAAGTACAATGCAGTTAGTATGATGCGCCGAGCCCGGTGCATGCAAAACAGATGAATGAATGCAAACATGCTATCATACTGTATGCTAATTGAAACATGCCCTAATCTAACCATCATAAGCGGGTAAATAAAAGGGAGAAAGACGTGGGGTTGGAAGACATACATCACACACACGCACACTTATTACAGTTATGCCCTCGCACAGAGGGTCCGAATAAATAATACAATCCCGAATAAAAGAATAGTACATTCCAAATAAATATTACAGTCCGAATATGTACAAATTCCTAATTAATTAACAAATTCACTAAGAAAATAAATAAACTGGCATGCAAGTCAGGGACTGCCTTGACTCCACTCCGGATGATGAATGATGCATGCCCGGGTTGCGTTTGCGCGGAAATCCATGACGATGCCCCAATTAGCCTCTGTTTACACCTTTTCTTAAAATGCGCGCCAAGCTCCAAAAAGTTGCTGATTCTTCATTTTGCTGCAACAGAGAGCAGGAAAGGGGCATGTCAATGTATTTTCACAGATATATGCATGCCTCGATCCTCGTGCCACCAATCACGCATATCGATACATGATGGCCGAGGGGTCGAATTGTGCAATTCAATGTAGAATGAATGCACATATAAACACAACAAGAACCTAACTCCATCATGGATGATCTGGAGTGTCGGTGACTGGGAATTGAGACACGTTCCGTCACTCGGAGTACGAAACGCACCTCGTTTCCCGTGCCCAGGCTAACTCCTATCCCGAACACGATGCAATATGCATTACATGCATGAAATGCAACTAAGATACAATCCTAACATACACAATGTTATGGAATGGCAAACACGCTGCACGAGGTAATACACAACCGAGCACACACAATGCTATGGATGAAATGGCATACGCAATGCAATAATGGGCTTACACCAACATGAGAGAGCCTCAGCCACACTCACATAGGAGGCCATCAGATGAAAATAAGACAACTCGAAATGCGTGCACGCGTGCACGCAAACCGAGGACCGATCCTCAGGCACCGAAATGCCACTCTAATGATACACGGCAAAGACATGGAATATGGCATACTATAATGCAAAAATCAGAAGTAAAATGAGATGCAAAAACAGCCCCGAAACCCAGTAAAATGAAACCCGATGCATGGAACAAGTCCCGAAACATGAATTTTGGGGCATGAAATGGCCTATAGCTCTGCAATGCGTGCATAATTTGTACATGAGATGAAAAGACAGAAGCCAGGAAGCCCCTAGAAAATCACTTTTACAGTTCAAAACATGGCCAAATAGTAAGCACAAATATGGCAAAACTAGCATGCAAAAATGGCCCTAAATGTGAGGTAAAGAAGCAACTCACAGCTGCTGACCCCAAACAGATTAGGGGCCTTCTACAATATTGAATAGGACAAAAATATGATATTTTACAGTTGATGTCCAAGCCTAAATCACTACACAAGTATGCTCAAAATGCCATGCAAGATAGGGCCCAAAAGAGGTCAAAACACAAAGTATACAAAACGTTCATCAAACAGCCAAAGACCCTTAATGAAACATGAATATAGGGTCAAAATAAGATTGTTTTCAGTTCTGTAAAATGACCAAAAACAGAAGCATAGTAGGCTAATAGATCATGCAAAAATGGGGACCAAAGAGGGATATAATGACAAGTGGTACATGGAGGTCCCAAACAGTGATGAGCCCTTCTTCAATGTTGAATAGGGGCTCAAAATAAGCCTATCTACAGTTTACACCATGCTCCAAAACAGATCACACACAGGCCAAAAATACTATGCAAGATTATGGCATACAAGAGGGATAAAGAAGGAGGTGCAAGATGGGGATCTCAAATGACAAAATTCCCTTAATGAAACATGAAATAGAGCTTAAATAAAGGGTCCTTTCAGTTATGGCCGGAGCTCAGATATACAAGAAAGAGAGGCTAAGAAATGTTGCAAAAAAAGAGCTAGAAAGAGGGAAATGGTAACTCACCCTCGTAGACCAATCTTTAGCCACTTCTTGGACCAAATTTGCTGCCTCCTAGCCTCTGAGAAGACCTCCAAGCTGCTGGAAATGGAAGTGGTGGTGTGGTGCTAGGTGATGGTGTGTAAAAATGGTTAAAAACTTAAGAGGTTTTGAGGTTTAGAGTAGAGAGAGAGAGAGAAATTTAATGTGAGAGGCTTGATGGGAAATTTTCTTAACCCTAAACCAGCAGCTGGAGCTGCTGATATATAGGCAAAAATGGGGGGAAAAGGGGGGGAAAAATGGAGGGAAAAAATGGAGGTAAAACAATCCAAGTTTCCCTCCAAAAAGGCCAAAAAGTGGGATATAAAGGCAAGTGGTAGCTGCTGGACCCAAATGGCCGAGAGCCCTTCAACAAAGTTGAAGAGTGACTCAAAATAAAACATTTTGTAGTTTATGACCAAGTCCGAAACAGCTCACAAGTAAGCCTAAAATACTGTGCAAAAATAGGCCTAAAAGAGCGTTAAAGAAGGAAGTGATAGGAGGACATCTCAAACAGCAAAAGGTCCTTAATCAATAATTAAAAGGACCTCAAAATATGACTATCTCAAGTTCGGGTCGGAGCCCAAAAATGCAAAATGAAGGTTCGAAAGCCAAAATACGCAGTTCGGGGCCCCGAAAAGTGGGCTGTTAGGCACCGGAAGTGGTGTCCGACCACGAAGTTGGTCTCTCGGACCGCAGTGTCCCTCAAAAGGGAGAAAATAAGATGTATGCCAAAAACTGAGGCAAACGGAGGTGGTTAAGCGGTCCCGAACCGAGGCACACGGCCAACGGCTCCGAAAAATCGGAAACCGGGCTCCAAACGGGCAAAATGGCCTACGACCACGAAACGTAGCCTACGGCCACTTAGAGATGATCTACGAGACCTCTCCCTCCCTTCGAGAAGAGAAAACAGAGAAAACAGAGCCTGGTTCACAAACCGAGGCAAGCACAAAAGAGTCCGGAAGTCCGGAGGCAAGGCTCGCAGCCGAGACTCTAAAACTTCTGAACGAGCACAATATGCAATATCACCGAGCGCTCAACTGGTGACGTCTGAGTCTCAAGGTCGGTCAAAAATGGGGTGTCTACAGTTGCCCCTCTTTGACAGAACTCGAAAGTTATAAGTGACGGGAGTGAATGTCAAAGCCTAGAGACGACCCATTTTTGACAAGGCCGAAGACTCAGACAAACAGGAAAAATAAACAGAGATGTGTCCGCAGGCATGCCCGCAGGCAGGGGCAAAATGCAACATGATATGCAGGAAGATTTTGATAATTGGACTTATAAGCTACGCGAAGCCGGTTTGAAAATTGGACTTATACGCTACGCGAAGCCGGTTTGATAATTGGACTTATACGCTACGCGAAGCCGGTTTGATAATTGGACTTATACGCTACGCGAAGCCGGTTTGAAAATTGGGCTTATACGCTACGCGAAGCCGGCTTGATAATTGGACTTATACGCTACGCGAAGCCGGTTTGAAAATTAGACTTATACGCTACGCGAAGCCGGTTTGATAATTGGGCTTATACGCTACGCGAAGCCGGTTTGAAAATTGGGCTTATACGCTATGCGAAGCCGGTTTGATAATTGGACTTATACGCTACGCGAAGCCGATTTGAAAATTGGACTTATACGCTACACGAAGCCGGATTAAAAATTGAGGATTCATACAATGCACTGTAACGTAGTGGCTAAAATGCAATGTAATAGCTAAGAGGTAAAGGTACCTTACAGGGGCAATTGGCAATGACTTACCTCATGTTGCTGGGGATCTTTCGCTTCTTCTTGGTTGAACTGCAGGTACTACTTTTCTCCCTGACTATGGTCGCAGTTTTCCCTATTCTCCAACAGGGTGACAGACTAGGTTGATTCGGTATCCAGAATTGAGGCGCATACAGATGCTATCTCAATTTATGGGGCTGCCATACAGATTTCAAGCCGGGGATATACCCCTGGGTATTTAAACCAGACTTTAGTCTCGGAAATCCCGAACCTTTGCGTTCTAGGCATAAGCCATTCGAACTCTAGTTTTCACCGTCTCAGTTGGTCTCCTAGGAACTCACTACAAACACAGGTAGGTGGCTATACCAGACCACTGGAAGTCGTTCGGGCACGACAAACACCAAAGGAATTGCACCTTTAGAGGATTTAAGGTCTCCTAGACCAGGAGTGCACAAGATAGTGCGAATAAAGATGCAGGATTTAAGGTCTCCTTAGACCGGACGATAAACAGATATGGTGCAATGGATGTAACAGATGTGATGCAATAGACAATAGATGCGATGCAACAGAGAGTACAATAGATGTAAAATGGTGACATACTCCAACCACGTTGGACTCGTGAGTGGAGAAAGAATAAGGAAAATTAATCAGGAGCGCGCTCCATGCATCCTAAGATAAATTCCAGACATGCTGAAATCGTGTGAGGAAGGGGACAAAGAGAGAAACATAGAGACTTATCTCAGTGTTTCGGAATGGTATAAGCATTGGAACGTATTCCGAACGCTTTTAACCGAAGAGGGAGAAACATAGGAACGTATCCCGGTGTTTCAGAATGGTGTGAGCATTGGAACGTATTCCGAACACTTTTAACCGAAGAGAGAGAAACCTAGGGACGTATCCCGGTGTTTCAGAATGGTGTAAGCAGTGGAACGTATTCCGAACGCTTTTAACCAAAGGAGGAGAAACATAGGGCGTATCCCGGTGTTTCAGAATGGTGTAAGCAGTGGAACGTATTCCGAACGCTTTTAACCGAAGGAGGAGAAACATAGGGACGTATCCCGGTGTTTCAGAATGGTGTGAGCATTGGAACGTATTCCGAACGCTTTTAACCGAAGGGGGAGAAACATAGGGACGTATCCCGGTGTTTCAGAATGGTGTGAGCATTGGAACGCATTCCGAACGCTTTTAACCGAAGCGGGAGAAACATAGGGACGTGTCCCGGTGTTTCAGAATGGTGTGAGCATTGGAACATATTCCGAACGCTTTTAACCGAAGCGGGAGAAACATAGGGACGTATCCCAGTGTTTCAGAATGGTGTGAGCATTGGAACGTATTCCGAACGCTTTTAACCGAAGTGGGAGAAACATAGGGACGTATCCCGGTGTTTCAGAATGGTGTGAGTATTAGAACGTATTCCGAACACTTTTAACCGAAAAGGGAGAAACATAGGGATGTATCCCAGTGTTTCAGAATGGGAGAGAAACGTAGGGACGTATCCCGGTGTTTCAGAATGGTGTGAGTATTGGAACGTATTCCGAACACTTTTAACCGAAGAGGGAGAAACATAGGGACGTATCCCGGTGTTTCAGAATAAAAGATGTGGGCATTGGAACGTGTTCCAAATGCTCTAAACCAAAGGAGGTCTAAGCCGTCGCACGCGCGAGGAGAAAGAATTGCAAGTGAATTGGTGCATAACGATGCAATGAACGAGCATAACAATGCGAGATAAATGTGCATAATCAATGCAATGAATAGGTATAACAATGCTAATGAAGTGGTTGCATAACAATGCAATTGGAACATGCATCACGGTGCGAGTGAAGTGGGTGCATAACAATGCAATTGGAACGTGCATCACGATGCAAGTGAAGTGGGTGCATATCAATGCAATTGGAACATGCATCACGATGCAAGTGAAGTGGGTGCATAACAATGCAATTGGAACGTGCATCACGATGCAAGTGAAGTGGGTGCATAACAATGCAATTGGAACGTGCATCACGATGCAAGTGGAACGTGCGTGACAACGCATATTTAAAACAAAATGCCGAATAAGGGAATACAAGCCATAACGAGACCAAATTCAAACGCGACCTCTGATTTACCTTTCGGAGGGGTTTGCAACACACTCAGCTCAATGGGCACACCCTGTTCATACCAGAGAGAGATAACATCTGTTGCTGCTTCAATTGTCATTCTGACTTGAAGCAGGCTTAAGCTTGGGGTCGAGATACACTCATACTTCAGAGTAGTGACAAGGCCTGAGGAGGTACATCCGGAGTACAATCACGGAATTTGCTGAAGGTGAAACACACTCAAATGCTTCGATTTTCCCTCTTTTCTTTTGCTTTGCAGTCCAGAACCTATATAGCTGCAGATAGGCCCTAATTTCACTGTTCTCACATGACTTGGGTTAAACCCTGCAGTTTTCGAAAGAACAAATCTCGTTTTGCACAGATGTGGAGAACGGCGCGGCACTCGGAGCACAAAACGATTTTATTTTTGAAATTGAGAGATGAGTTTTCGACCAGGTATTGAGCCTACGACTGAACATAGCAAAACGACTCAACTAGGAAATAAAAGGCACACAACCTAGACACATCGAGTAACACTCGAAACGACTCAAAACAAGAATCGAAATAAAACAAAAGACACGACACTTAGACGTGCACATGGAGCCTGTTTCACCGGGTAGTGTTTCCCACCCTTTCTCATTTGTGGTTCTCACATCACTCGGCCCTCAAGCTCTGGTTTTCTGAAAATGCCCTCTTCTCACTTTTCCTGTAATAACCCGACCCTCATCTATGATTCTGGTATACTTTCAGTTCCCTCATTCTGTATATTTATATGCTTATTGCGAAATTCCATGTGGAATTATGGTTACGTAAGTGAATCCCATGTTTAAGGATGTCTATCTGTTCAACAAGAAAAGTATCTGTTACATTAGAAGGTTTGAATCAGAAATTGGAAGCCTTAAGGGCTTAATTATCTGAAATTGATTTTATATATGTGATCAGCATAATTTTTAGGTAATATTAAGCATTTTTGGGAAATTTCAATTTGGGATGTTTAAACGATTGATTTTCGTCCTTATTCGATTGCTCTCTCTATATATATGTCTATATGAGCACAAGACTTAGGAACCTTCTCATAAGTTTCCCTGGGAAGAGAAAAGTGAAGAGAGGATAGGAACAAGAAGGAATTGAGAGAGATTGAAGCTAAGGTAAGGTTAAATTCCCTAATCCAATCTCCTTCCTCAATTTGAAATAACAAGTTCTTGTTTGGGTATGATCTAGAGTGTGATGAGAATCTTGGTTGTGCATGGTGAAGTTTTGGTATGAAAATCCTATCATTTATGTGTCTCTTTCCTCATCCAATTGGTATTCATTCTTTTGATCATGATTTTGAGTCTCTAAGTTATGTTAGATACAAGTGAAGTTAAGAATTTCAAGAAATGGAATTATGTTTATGAGTTTCAATTCTTGGTTGATTAAATTGAGTTGTGTTCATGATTAATGCAAGTTAGATTGTGTATATGATGCTTTGAATTACATGTTTTTGAATCATGATTTAGCATTGAAAAGATCCATCCTTGAGCCTTGGAAACATTCTCCAAAAGATGAGATTTTGATGCAAATTTCGGACCAAAAAGGGGGAATCGCCGCACGTGCGGGAGTCACTGCCGCACTTGCGGCAAATGCTGAAATTTTGGGTTTGGTTCTGCCTAAAAGGCACGTGCGGGGGCATTCTGCCGCACGTGCGGGGGAGTTTGCCGCACGTGCGGGGCTCACAGCCGCACGTGCGGCCCATGCTGAAAAACGTGGATCGCTCCGTTTTGCATGTAGAATCCTCTAATGTTGTCGGAATATGTATTTGATGCCTTTTTAATATGTATAATTCCTTCGAAGTAAATCGAAACAGAAAGTAACTTGATATAAAAAGGGAACTAAATTGTAAGGTTTGAATGTGTGCAAGGCACACTCCAGGAGGGGCAAACACTCCGTTGTAGCACTGTGAGTAGTAGTACAAGAATGTACATCTTATATACTATTGACAATTATTGTCACTAATGCTCTGTTCTTTGTAAGTATTCTTCAAACATTTATGACAATTGGAAAGCAACGTGAACTTATATGAACGCTGAAAGATTTGCGTACGTCGGTATGATTTTGGAATCCCTATATTCCGTTAATGACGAATATTAGCCTTTGCTATTTATCAGTATAATATGTTATTTCTTAAAGAATAAATGGAACTCATGTTCATTCTTAAAGAATGATGTTGCGTGAATTTAAGATTATGTTACGAAGGGACCCAAGACCGTATAGGATCTATGGTAGGAATGTAAAGGTTTACCATCAGTATGCAACCCACATAAGAATATGAATCATTCTATTTTGTTAAGTGCATGATAATGACATGATATAACAAGAAAAGCTCTGTTTCTATTAACTTAATGATTATTCATATATGTAGAAGTATTCACATCATCTTTAGTACAAGGCCCTTACCCAGGGGTAATAATACCGTGGTTCAAATAATTCAGTTACAAGTTTATGTATGTTCTAAGTCTAAGTCAGTTATAAGTTTACGTATACTCTAAGTCAAGAATGTTACAAGTTTATATATGTGTGACAAGTTTAAATATGTACAAGTTTAAGTAAGGTACAAGTACAAGTATATACAAGTTTAAATGTGTTACAAGTTTTCAAGTTTAAGTATGTTATAAGTTCATGTATGTTACAAGTCCGAGTATGTTAGAAGTCCATGTATGTTATAAATTCAAGTATGTTACAAGTTTAAGTACGATACAAGCGTAAGTATGTTACAAGCTACGTTACATGCTTAAATATGTACAAGTTCAAGTGTACTATAAGTTCACAATGTTGAGGAATTTCTTTATGGAACTAACAAGAATGCTTTTTATTGATCTGCCAGCGCTATTAAAAGGCTAAGTATAAGTAAGTATGAATTCTGATCTCTGTTAATGATTCAAGCATAATGCATATGTATGAATTTATTTCCGTTTATGGTATGACATTTATGTATGGTTTGGTCTGTAAGACCTGCTAATTATTGGTATGGAACAAAGTGCTACTTGGAACTAAGTGCTACATTGTGAGCCACCGCTAGAGTCCATGTGAGACACCTCTTGAGTCCATACATATGTGAAAATTATGAGGCTCATGGCCATCTGTATAAGTTGTTATGAAATGAAACAAAGTGCTACACGGAACTAAGTGCTACGAAGTGAGTTACCTCTAGAGTCCGTGTGAGACACCTCTTGAATTCAAATATGCACGTCCAAGGGCTTTAATGCCAATATGTTTTAAGGGCTTAATGCCATTCTGATAAGGGCTGTAATGCCAATCTGATAAGGGCTTATGCCATTCTAATATGAAACAAAGTGCTACACGGAACTAAGTGCTACAATGTGAGTCACCTCTAGAATCCGTGTGAGACACCTCTTGAGTTCATATATCTATATGTACAAGGGCTATATGCCACCATGTTTAAGGGCTCCATGCCATATGTTCAAGGGCTATATGCCATTATGTTTAAAAGCTTAATGTTAATGTGTTCAAGGGCTTAAAACCATTATGACTCACGATTGGGGCCTAAGGCCAATTAAAATGAAAACAGGAACAGATTAACTACATGATCTTCGCATTGTTATGTATTATGTTTTAATTGTGCATTTATGTATCATACTATTCACTGAGCTTGGCTCACCCTGCGTTATGTCTGTTTCTGTAGGTAACCAACCAAGTGGTCAGTCCTAAACCATGACGCTTGTCCTCTTTGGTCAACCTTTCCATGTCCAAGCCTAAGAAGAAGCTGCTCTTATTTTCATGAAGTTTTGACGAACTTTGGTTTTGCACTCTAGTTGTTGGCCTACGGTTGAAATGTATATAATACTTTCTTCCGAAACGTTTTTGTTGTATGCCCAATTATAGAGCTGGGCTTGTGTTTATGTGCGTATATATCCGATATTCAGGTGTATGTTTTAGATTTTACTTGTCTGTTTAAAGTTTGTGATCCTGGCATGATAGTAGTAGCTCAATGAAGTTTGTTTATATTGTCAAATTTTGATATTTAATGCTTCCGTTCAGGCCCCATATATTATATATATAACAGGTTAAGTGTCCGTTTCTGAAGTGGTCATGCCCAAACTTTTAGGGGCGGGTTTGGGGCGTGACAAGTGGTATCAGAGCACGAGTTGCCATCTCACACACGAATCCATTGAGCTTTAGGATGTCTAGAAAGATTTAGGCCTCATGCATAACATCCTTAGTGCATATGAAAGAAGATGATGGCAACGTTAAATGCAAGCTGTTAACGCTAACGATTCTGATTTATGTCGATTAGACATTCCATGTGCATATTGTGATTGCTGGTTGTACAGAACATGGTGAGAATAAGGATAGAGATCCTACCTTCGGCTGGTTAAACAGAATGAAAAGGAACAATGGTTGGTAAGGCAATTTATACACAGATGCTTAAGTAAGGTTTATGTTATCAGTTATTATTTTGGATTGATAGTTACCTATCCTCTGTTTAGATGAATCGCTTAAACATTAAGCATTAATAATGGTTAGACCTATGATTTTGAAAAGTTAGTGTATTAGGCATTCTGATAAGTTGTGTTTTGCATGATCGTTGAATTATATTTACTGTGACCGGCCTATATATGCAATGATTCCCGAGGTTAATTGAATGTAATTTTGTTTTTACTAATTGTCAAAATGGATAAGCAAATTGACTATTAATCTTGAACCGACTTGGTCAAACACTATGAACTATGATTTCGAAGCACGTTATAATTAAGATGATTTTGTAAGCCGAGAAACTATTGATAACTCCTGATGGGGAATCAAGGAAATTACTGACGGCAAGCTAACAATATGTACTGGACATTTACCTCTTCTGATACACTAATATGCGCAATGTGATTTCGAATCGATTTTCTATCCTACTGAACTAATCTGAATGAGAATTCTAACTCTGATATTAATTGGCCAAATGATTTTGTCGCTAAACTGTTGAACCTCAAAACCGTATAGAATCAGGATGGATGTGAATACTGTATACCTTTTTATGTTAATTGACTGTGGCTGATTTCATGTCTTACGATAGGTAGAGAAAGAACCATTTGAAATGGGGGATACTACAATGATTAAAAGAAGACTAAATTAGTTTGTGCTGTAAGAAAAAGAAATGCTTATTAAAGGAAGATATTACACCTTATGGTTACGATTAATTAGTTAAGCATGATTTTGGATTTGATTTCTAGTTTTGGTTTTGAGTGGTTTCCTTTGTTCAAAATAATGGCTTTTATAGTTATATTTACTATTCAGATTTAAACTTATGATGACATGACTAAGTAACTACGATGGTGTGTCTGCATGAAACGCTGTATGTTATTTGCTTGGGTAACACCGTAATTATTTGATTTGGAATATGGTTCTTTTTGTGCTAATATATGTAGAAGTGCAACTATGAAGAATTAACGTTATTGACTTGGATTCTTTTCTCATTTTTCTGACCTTGTCAAGAAGTAGTAGATATGATTTTGAAGCAATGGGATCGTGATAGGTTTTTGGAAAAGGAGAAATACTAGAAATTAATAATGAAGCTAGTAGCTATGTACCTACACGACTTATCTGTGACTGCTAAGATAAAATGTATCTTATCATTGGACAAAATCTTGCTTAAGTGGCTCTGAAGCCTGACTTAATTGTGCATACTCGTATTTGAATCTAGCCACGTAATTGATTTCTTTTGGAACTTATATATGATCTTAATGAATGACTCGTTTCTGAGTGGCTTGTGATATGTACTTTACCTAAGGAATTACTTAACCAAACAAGTTGAACATGGCCCTTCTAATGAGAATTTCATATGACTTACTAATATTAGATTGATCTAATTATGAAAGTAATGAAGAACAATATTTTTTTTTATGGCAACCGAAATTAACATATGTTATGGAAAAATATGAGGAATATGCTTCAAGAAATGATATTTATTATGTCTCTGTATAAAAAAAAAAAAAAAACAAATTGTATATTTTGGTATACGAAGGATGCTAGGGAATTTATTGTCAAGATATAGAACCTACCTACAGAAGATTTTACGCCCGAGTGTTCAGACTCTTGTGGTCTTATCTTATGTGATGTATGGATACAACTAAGAGATGCTCATGATATTGAGAATTTTGAAATAACTGTGCGGCATATCTAGTTAGCCTGTGAATTATATGAACTGAAGATTACATGAGCAATTATAACCGAATTTCATGATCAAGCAAGTTTGATGGACCAAACTTATTTTAAGGGGGGGAGAGTGTAATAACCCGACCCTCGTCTATGATTCTGGTATACTTTCAGTTCCCTCATTCTGTATATTTATATGCTTATTGCGAAATTCCATGTGGAATTATGGTTACGTAAGTGAATCCCATGTTTAAGGATGTCTATCTGTTCAACAAGAAAAGTATCTGTTACATTAGAAGGTTTGAATCAGAAATTGGAGGCCTTAAGGGCTTAATTATCTGAAATTGATTTTATATATGTGATCAGCATAATTTTTAGGTAATATTAAGCATTTTTGGGAAATTTCAATTTGGGATGTTTAAACGATTGATTTTCATCCTTATTCGATTGCTCTCTATATATATATGTCTATATGAGCACAAGACTTAGGAACCTTCTCATAAGTTTCCCTGGGAAGAGAAAAGTGAAGAGAGGATAGGAACAAGAAGGAATTGAGAGAGATTGAAGCTAAGGTAAGGTTAAATTCCTTAATCCAATCTCCTTCCTCAATTTGAAATAACAAGTTCTTGTTTGGGTATGATCTAGAGTGTGATGAGAATCTTGGTTGTGCATGGTGAAGTTTTGGTATGAAAATCCTATCATTTATGTGTCTCTTTCCTCATCCAATTGGTATTCATTCTTTTGATCATGATTTTGAGTCTCTAAGTTATGTTAGATACAAGTGAAGTTAAGAATTTCAAGAAATGGAATTATGTTTATGAGTTTCAATTCTTGGTTGATTAAATTGAGTTGTGTTCATGATTAATGCAAGTTAGATTGTGTATATGATGCTTTGAATTACATGTTTTTGAATCATGATTTAGCATTGAAAAGATCCATCCTTGAGCCTTGGAAACATTCTCCAAAAGATGAGATTTTGATGCAAATTTCGGACCAAAAAAGGGGAATCGCCGCACGTGCGGGAGTCACTGCCGCACGTGCGGCAAATGCTGAAATTTTGGGTTTGGTTCTGCCTAAAAGGCACGTGCGGGGGCATTCTGCCGCACGTGCGGGGGAGTTTGCCGCACGTGCGGGGCTCACAGCCGCACGTGCGGCCCATGCTGAAAAACGTGGATCGCTCCGTTTTGCGTGTAGAATCCTCTAATGTTGTCGGAATATGTATTTGATGCCTTTTTAATATGTATAATTCCTTCGAAGTAAATCGAAATAGAAAGTAACTTGATATAAAAAGGGAACTAAATTGTAAGGTTTGAATGTGTGCAGGGCACACTCCAGGAGGGGCAAACACTCCGTTGTAGCACTGTGAGTAGTAGTACAAGAATGTACATCTTATATACTATTGACAATTATTGTCACTAATGCTCTGTTCTTTGTAAGTATTCTTCAAACATTTATGACAATTGGAAAGCAACGTGAACTTATATGAACGCTGAAAGATTTGCGTACGTCGGTATGATTTTGGAATCCCTATATTCCGTTAATGACGAATATTAGCCTTTGTTATTTATCAGTATAATATGTTATTTCTTAAAGAATAAATGGAACTCATGTTCATTCTTAAAGAATGATGTTGCGTGAATTTAAGATTATGTTACGAAGGGACCCAAGACCGTATAGGATCTATGGTAGGAATGTAAAGGTTTACCATCAGTATGGAACCCACATAAGAATATGAATCATTCTATTTTGTTAAGTGCATGATAATGACATGATATAACAAGAAAAGCTCTGTTTCTATTAACTTAATGATTATTCATATATGTAGAAGTATTCACATCATCTTTAGTACAAGGCCCTTACCCAGGGGTAATAATACCGTGGTTCAAATAATTCAGTTACAAGTTTACGTATGTTCTAAGTCTAAGTCTGTTATAAGTTTACGTATACTCTAAGTCAAGAATGTTACAAGTTTATATATGTGTGACAAGTTTAAATATGTACAAGTTTAAGTAAGGTACAAGTACAAGTATATACAAGTTTAAATGTGTTACAAGTTTTCAAGTTTAAGTGTGTTATAAGTTCATGTATGTTACAAGGCCGAGTATGTTAGAAGTCCATGTATGTTATAAATTCAAGTATGTTACAAGTTTAAGTACGATACAAGCGTAAGTATGTTACAAGCTACGTTACATGCTTAAATATGTACAAGTTCAAGTGTACTATAAGTTCACAATGTTGAGGAATTTCTTTATGGAACTAACAAGAATGCTTTTTATTGATCTGCCAGCGCTATTAAAAGGCTAAGTATAAGTAAGTATGAATTCTGATCTTTGTTAATGATTCAAGCATAATGCATATGTATGAATTTATTTCCGTTTATGGTATGACATTTATGTATGGTTTGGTCTGTAAGACCTGCTAATTATTGGTATGGAACAAAGTGCTACATTGTGAGCCACCGCTAGAGTCCATGTGAGACACCTCTTGAGTCCATACATATGTGAAAATTATGAGGCTCATGGCCATCTGTATAAGTTGTTATGAAATGAAACAAAGTGCTACACGGAACTAAGTGCTACGAAGTGAGTTACCTCTAGAGTCCGTGTGAGACACCTCTTGAATTCAAATATGCACGTCCAAGGGCTTTAATGCCAATATGTTTTAAGGGCTTAATGCCATTCTGATAAGGGCTGTAATGCCAATCTGATAAGGGCTTATGCCATTCTAATATGAAACAAAGTGCTACACGGAACTAAGTGCTACAATGTGAGTCACCTCTAGAATCCGTGTGAGACACCTCTTGAGTTCATATATCTATATGTACAAGGGCTATATGCCACCATGTTTAAGGGCTCCATGCCATATGTTCAAGGGCTATATGCCATTATGTTTAAAAGCTTAATGTTAATGTGTTCAAGGGCTTAAAACCATTATGACTCACAATTGGGGCCTAAGGCCAATTAAAATGAAAACAGGAACAGATTAACTACATGATCTTCGCATTGTTATGTATTATGTTTTAATTGTGCATTTATGTATCATACTATTCACTGAGCTTGGCTCACCCTGCGTTATGTCTGTTTCTGTAGGTAACCAACCAAGTGGTCAGTCCTAAACCATGACGCTTGTCCTCTTTCGTCAACCTTTCCCTGTCCAAGCCTAAGAAGAAGCTGCTCTTATTTTCATGAAGTTTTGACGAACTTTGGTTTTGCACTCTAGTTGTTGGCCTAAGGTTGAAATGTATATAATACTTTCTTCTGAAACGTTTTTGGTGTATGCCCAATTATAGAGCTGGGCTTGTGTTTATGTGCGTATATATCCGATATTCAGGTGTATGTTTTAGATTTTACTTGTCTGTTTAAAGTTTGTGATCCTGGCATGATAGTAGTAGCTCAATGGAGTTTGTTTCTATTGTCAAATTTTGATATTTAATGTTTCCGTTCAGGCCCCATATATTATATATATAACAGGTTAAGTGTCCGTTTCTGAAGTGGTCATGCCCAAACTTTTAGGGGCGGGTTTGGAGCGTGACATTTCCTCTCATCGCACATCTCTCTATTCTTCATTCTCTCATTTTCCATCCCTCCCCTGGGTGGTTGATGGATAAACAGCAAACTGTGGGCTCGCGCCCCTAGCATTCTGCTAGATTCTCTTTCTTCCGCTCACAGCTAGTGAATTCCTCCCACGGAAGGGTTGCGGTACAACTGGGTGTGTAGCAAATCTGCAGCTAACATCAGTTGATGATGCTTTGTTGGGGAGTTTGGATGTGATAAGATCTATCCAGACGATGGAGTGGAATATCTTGCCCCATTCTAGTTCGTGCTTCGCACTTGGCTTGATACCTCGTTGGTCGGAGGACGTGAGAGCTTTCTGCCCTTTGTTGTGCCCTTTTTTGGCGAATACGGTGC
Source organism: Camellia sinensis (assembly GCF_055761805.1). Taxonomy (NCBI): domain Eukaryota; kingdom Viridiplantae; phylum Streptophyta; class Magnoliopsida; order Ericales; family Theaceae; genus Camellia; species Camellia sinensis. The sequence continues at coordinate 112,722,585 of NC_138969.1, read as the reverse complement.
CCTTTCCGACAAGTAGAGTGCCCTTTCCGGCAAGTATTTCGACAAAGGGGAAAAGACAGAACACCTGACTCAACTGTGCCCTTAGTTCATCATTTTGACCATTTTTGTTTTAGTTTTCTCCTAAAAAATTTTGACCAAAATGAGAGTTAGATTAACGCGCTTGCTCGATTTTCTGATTTAAAATCATGCAAGTTAGGCTGTGAGCACTGAAAATTTTCCTCTTTTGGGTCCAAGAAATGGTCCAGTTTTAAAAATGGAATACTTTTTGAGAAGATTAGTCAACCTTAGTAAAAATTCTCAAAAATTATTTTTGCAAATGACCACTGCTCAACGAGTACGGAACCTACTCTCGAGATGCACAACCTCGGATTCGAAGGAAAATTACCCCTTGCTTGAGGGGAACTGCATGGCAACGGAAAGTTGCCCCTTGTTTGAACGGCACCGCGGCACATTGAATGGCAACGGAAAGTTGCCCCTTGTTTGAACGGCGCCACGGCGCATTGAATGGAAACGGGAAGCTGCCCCTTGTCTGAATGGCCTTGCAGCGCATCGAGTGGCAACGGAAAGTTGCCCCTTGTTTGGATGGCACCGCAGCCCTTTGTGGGCAGTCCTCAGAGCGACGGACGCAACCAGACTCTCAGATACAGAGAAGACAAAGATAACCAAAACCATCGCATGGACATAATCGAATTTGAAGTGTTTTACGGCTGGACTTCAGAATGATGTTGCCTACGTATCCCAAAGATGGGAATCAAGCCTTACGTAGTTCGGGGTTAAGGTACACTCGGGTATTAACCTCTCTTTTTTAGGCTCTAACTTTTGCCAAGGCGCCCGTTGCAGGTTTTCGACCTTGCGAGCTTGTTTTTCTTTCTTTTTCATTTCTTTTCTTCTCTTTTTTTTTCTTTTATTTTTCTCTTTTTTTCTTTCTTTCTTTTTTTCTTTTTTTCTTTTTTCCCTTTTCTTCTCTTCTCATTTTTTTTTCTTTTTGCTTTTTGTATATATCTTTTCTTGCTCTAACTTTTGCCTAGGTCGCCCTTTCTGGGTTTTCGGCCCAGCGAGCCTCTCAAAGGGTAAAAGTGTAACAAGTCCATGCCAAATGGTTTTAGGATCTCGAAGCCATCCGTATCCAAGAGAGTGGCTATTGTTTTGCAAGAGGATTCATCTTCGGCTCTTCGAGCACATCTGACATCTTTGCCCCTAATTCAAAGGGTACTTCTGTTCTAGCTTTGCAAGCTTCTTCTGATCTTCTGATCTTCTTGATCCGACTTTCCTGGCCTCTTGTTCGAGGGCTGCTTTAAATCTGGCCACACAGGCCTCATGTCGTAGTTGACCATTGAACCTTCTGAATTCAAGTTCAAGGTTTGGAAGCAAAGGGGTTGAGTCTCGAGGCTGAGAGCGATCCTAGGATGCACAATCTCAAGAGCGATTCCACACAGGTCTTCGCAGGACCGCGCAAAATATTTTGTTTTTGAAAATTTTTAAGAAAGCGACAAATCACTCGCGATGAAGATAGTATGAAACCAGTCTGGATCAAGCCAGGGTCCTTCTCAGCACTCACGCTAACAAGCATGATTTCATTCATTAAGGGCTTAGCACGCCTCTCTTTCTCTCAGCTTGATCAAATTTTTGCAAATCCCGAGGAATTCCTTCCTCTTCGTTTTCACCGCAGTGTTCGAAAAGTTTTGAAAAACTTAGGTCAATGCAATGAATTCAAAGCACAGAAAAGACACAGCTTCCAGTCAGATACTGCCATCTCATTTGGAATTTCTGGTACAACTGGCACATGGCAGAAGCAAGCACAAAAGCATGAAAAACCGCTGCTGTTTCATTCAAATCTGTCGGCATTACTGGCTCCCTGGCAGAAACAAACTCAAAAGAAAATGAAAAGATAAACACAAAACAAAATGGTGACGTCCGAGGTAACACCCCCCGGAATCACCCGACTCCTATACAACAGGACTGACTCGATACGATAAGACAAACCCGAAACAAAAGAGATTGACTCAAAACAAAAAGACAGACTCAAAAACAAAACAACGAGACTGACCCAATACCTAAGTCGGCATGTACAAAAACCAGCATTCACAAATGCTCAAAACAGTGCGTGCCATACTCCATATCTGAAATAAACTGAACGCCGCCCGCAGGTGGTTCATCCCTCGATCACATCACATTATCCCCCTACAAGTTCACTTATCAAGTGCCGATAGACTTTGCAGGACCTGGTGCGGGGATGACCCCGTTGTCAATCAAATTTTGTATCTCGTGGCAGAGACAGACGCAATAGTCGGTGTCATGACCGGTTTGTTGATGGAAAGCACAGTACTTAGTCGGGTCATGCTTTGCAGGGAGAGGATCGGGTAGGGGCCGTTGCTCTAACGGTTTCAGGTGTCCCTTCCTGAGTAAGACCCCCAGGGCTTTAGACAAAGACATATAGAGTGGGGTGAAAACCCTCTTGCCTTGGGGTAGATAGTCTGAAGTTCGGGGGTTTGAAGTAGATGCACCAACAAAGGGGGTGGCTGCTCTTGGTGCGGTGGTGGCGACCATGCCCACTTCGGAAGATCTTGCAACTGCGTCACCGCTGGTGGTCGCATTCGAACTGCGGGTAAACGCCCTCTTGGGCTGTTCCTTCTCCTGGTCAAAGAGGCCCTGCTTCATAGCATCCTCGATCTGCACTCCCATCTCATGCAAGTCTGGAAAGGTAGGGAATGGGATCACGATCATTTTCTGCATTAGCTTAGGCTGGAGATTGCGCACAATCATCCGAATTTGATCTTTGTCAGTGGGCCTAAGGGTCATCATTGAAGCCTTGGCCCTCCAGCGGGCTACGAATTCTGAGAAGCTCTCCTTCGGCTCCTGCCACATCGTCTCAAGATCACGGGTCGTAATCTCGATTTGGGTATTGTATGAATATTGTGCGACGAAGGCCTCGGCCATCTCCTCCCAGCTTCGTTTCACTGAATCCTCCAATTTGGCATACCAGGTGACCGCAATACCCGACAGGGTCCTGCCGAAAAGGGAGAGCTTCTGTAATCTTGTCAAGCCCATCGGGCGCAAAACATCTGAAAACAAGCTCAGGTGGACCATGGGATGTCCTGACCCATCAAAACGGTCGATATGAGGCATCTTGAACCTGTCCGGCAGAGTTACAGCTGCGTCGGTGTACCCGTCCTCAATGCCCGGGATGGACTTTACCCCCTGGGATTTCTTGAACAACTTTTCAAGCTTGCTCAACTTCAACGCTGTGGGGTCGACCTCGAACTCGAAGGGAGAGTTCGGTAGATTGGTAGGTGTTTTGGACAGTTGGGGTAAAATTGGGGGCGGAGCCGGCCCTACCGGAATGTCCGTACCTTCCTGGACATTTGGCGTCTCCCCAGGTGCTGGAGCTCCTGCTGGGGGAGGGACTTGTTGTGAAGCGCACGTGCCGCTTTGCTGTTGCAGCTTGATGATAAGCTCGGCCTGCTGAGCCATGATCGCAGCCTGTTGTTTGGCAAATTCCTCCTGACGGGCAGCATCCTGCTGCATGAGTTTCATACTTTCTTGCATCTGGCGCATCATTGCCTCCATCCCTGACATGTTCTGTTGTTCCATCTGACTGATTGGTATCTATCCCTGCAGTAGAAACTGAGACCTCAGCCTGACTGTTTACTGGCGGCGTGGATAAGGGCCACTGATCTGGTAACTGCTGAACTGTTGATTTGTGCCCGACTAGCCCTTTTACCCTGCCTCTGGCAAAGGAACACTGATTGCCCTTGAACTAAATCTCTGACCTAACAAAGTCTATCAGCACAAGTTCGATGAACCTCAGGGGATATCAGAGCCTTCTGAAGCTATGGTTCCCAGACTACCTTGCAAAAGAGAAAACAGACAGTATCTCAGCCTGATTCCATCTGAACAGATACGAGCATAGTTGAATGAGTGTGCCCTCTACTGAATTCTGCCCCAAAATTCGGCCTCAGAATCTGAGTCTGATACCCACAGGTAAAGCTGACTCCCAAATACTGATAGTAATGCCCACAGGCCTGATGCCCAGACTTGCAAACTGATACATGCATTCCTGTAGAGACGCACTCTAAAGCACATAGTAGATAAGTGAGAGCCAAAACACCCCTATAAAGGGGTAGGGTTTCCCTGTCCTATTTTGTCAGGAGCTAGGGTTTCACTACGCACGCAGCGGTTTCAAGCAACCTATATCGGGTAAGCAACCTGTCTTAGTTTGGAATGGTTACTATGGATCCGAATATGCACTAGGTCGAATGGTCAAAGAGGGTGCCCCGGTAAAACCGGGGTTTGTGTTCCCATACTGGCAGAGCCCACAACCGGTCAGCCTTATGGTCACGCCTTGACAAGACAAGCCTCCGGCAAACCGTTCAGGAATAGCAGATGGCAAACACGGTGTCCTAGGCGCACCAATGCAAATGCAATGCAAAGAAACACGCAAGTGTAGTCAAAAACAGATATCATGAGTTCGAGTCAAGTTCTCTAAATCCCCAGCAGAGTCGCCAGAAACTGTAGACGTCCCCGAACGCCCCCGGGAGGACGAGCTCGCGTTCCGTTCATTTGGGGTCATTACAGCTGAGGACTCTCCAAATTTTGTCACGGTTCTAAGTCTGAACTAAAGAGTCCAAATCCGGCAAATCGTTTTGAGAAAACAGATTTTTGAAAGAAGTGCCAAACATGGACTGCTTTGCCAGATACAGAGTCGCCACCTAAATATTTTATTTTGGGAAATTTAGGAAACCCTGACTCGGTGCCAAAGGCCACGTGTCCGTCATCACCAAAGTTGCCTCGGCTCGGGAACTTGGGTACGATTGGGGAAGGTCACTTCATAAGCACCCCCGCTCACCCGGTTAGAGACCGGCCTCTACTAACCATGATATCCATTTTTGAAAATATTGTATGTTCTTATTCCGATTATTAGCCTAGGTTACTATGTGATGCGCACAGCATACAAGTATAGACTAAGTCGCCTGGATTGGAACAAAACATTTTATGTTTGTTTTGAAAGATGGTTTGCTACTCGCAAGTAGGCTAAAAATGCAGGTTTTGCCACCCTCGGGTGGGCTTAGAAAAGATGGTTTTGCCACTATCTAGTGGGCTTAAAACAAACATTTGATACATTGTCCCAATCTAAATAACCCAACCTTCACCCACAGGCATTCAGGCAGTTATATCATATAAGCACATAGCCTCATGGCAAGCATGCTATCATGGCAATCATTCACACGCATGGGAGGATGCTAAAGCATAAAACTTACCGAGTACTCCAAGCCAAAACAGAGACTTCATTAGAAATTATGCATGATCCTAAGTATACAGAAATGCCTAATGCAACACATGCAAAAATGCAAACTATAGCAGGCTCGGCTATTCTAAACATGGCATATGGAATGCGACAACTAACATGTATTCAATTTGGAATTAAAAGTACAATGCAGTTAGTATGATGCGCCGAGCCCGGTGCATGCAAAACAGATGAATGAATGCAAACATGCTATCATACTGTATGCTAATTGAAACATGCCCTAATCTAACCATCATAAGCGGGTAAATAAAAGGGAGAAAGACGTGGGGTTGGAAGACATACATCACACACACGCACACTTATTACAGTTATGCCCTCGCACAGAGGGTCCGAATAAATAATACAATCCCGAATAAAAGAATAGTACAGTCCAAATAAATATTACAGTCCGAATATGTACAAATTCCTAATTAATTAACAAATTAACTAAGAAAATAAATAAACTAGCATGCAAGTCAGGGACTGCCTTGACTCCACTCCGGATGATGAATGATGCATGCCCGGGTTGCCTTTGCGCGGAAATCCATGACGATGCCCCAATTAGCCTCTGTTTACACCTTTTCTTAAAATGCGCGCCAAGCTCCAAAACGTTGCTGATTCTTCATTTTGCTGCAACAGAGAGCAGGAAAGGGGCATTGCAATGTATTTTCACAGATATATGCATGCCTCGATCCTCGTGCCACCAATCACGCATATCGATACATGATGGCCGAGCGGTCGAATTGTGCAATTCAATGTAGAATGAATGCACATATAAACACAACAAGAACCTAACTCCATAATGGATGATCCGGAGTGTCGGTGACTGGGAATTGAGACACGTTCCGTCACTCGGAGTACGAAACGCACCTCGTTTCCCGTGCCCAGGCTAACTCCTATCCCGAACACGATGCAATATGCATGACATGCATGAAATGCAACTAAGATACAATCCTAACATACACAATGTTATGGAATGGCATACACGCTGCACGAGGTAATACACAACCGAGCACACACAATGCTATGGATGAAATGGCATACGCAATGCAATAATGGGCTTACACCAACATGAGAGAGCCTCAGCCACACTCACATAGGAGGCCATCAGATGAAAATAAGACAACTCGAAATGCGTGCACGCGTGCACGCAAACCGAGGACCGACCCTCAAGCACCGAAATGCCACTCTAATGATACACGGAAAAGACATGGAATATGGCATACTATAATGCAAAAATCAGAAGTAAAATGAGATGCAAAACAGCCCCGAAACCTAGTAAAATGAAACCCAATGCATGGAACAAGTCCCGAAACATGAATTTTGGCGCATGAAATGGCCTATAGCTATGCAATGCATGCATAATTTGTACATGAGATGAAAATATAGAAGCAAGGCAGCCCCTAGAAAAGCACTTTTACAGTTCAAAACATGGCCAAATAGTAAGCACAAATATGGCAAAACTAGCATGCAAAAATGGCCCTAAATGTGAGGTAAAGAAGCAACTCACAGCTGCCGACCCCAAACAGATTAGGGGCCTTCTACAATATTGAAGAGGGGCCTAAAATATGATATTTTACAGTTGATGTCCAACCCTAAATCAGTGCACAAGTATGCTCAAAATGCCATGCAAGATAGGGCCCAAAAGAGGTCAAAACACAAAGTATACAAAACGTTCATGAAACAGCCAAAGACCCTTAATGAAACATGAATATGGGGTCACAATAAGACTGTTTTCAGTTCTGTAAAATGACCAAAAACAGAAGCATAATAGGCTAATAGATCATGCAAAAATGGGGACCAGAGAGGGATATAATGACAAGTGGTACATGGAGGTCCCAAACAGTGATGAGCCCTTCTTCAATGTTGAATAGGGGCTCAAAATAAGCCTATCTACAGTTTACACCATGCTCCAAAACAGATCACACACAGGCCAAAAATACTATGCAATATTATGGCATACAAGAGGGATAAAGAAGGAGGTGCAAGATGGGGACCTCAAATGACAAAATTCCCTTAATGAAACATGAAATAGAGCTCAAATAAAGGGAACTTTCAGTTATGGCTGGAGCTCAGATATAAAAGAAAGAGAGGCTAAGAAATGTTGCAAAAAAAGAGCTAGAAAGAGGGAAATGGTAACTCACCCTCGTAGACCAATCTTTAGCCACTTCTTGGACCAAATTTGCTGCCTCCTAGCCTCTGAGAAGACCTCCAAGCTGCTGGAAATGGAAGTGGTGGTGTGATGCTAGGTGATGGTGTGTAAAAATGGTTAAAAACTTAAGGGGTTTTGAGGTTTAGAGTAGAGAGAGAGAGAAATTTAATGTGAGAGGCTTGATGGGAAATTTTCTTAACCCTAAACCAGCAGCTGGAGCTGCTGATATATAGGCAAAAATGGGGGGAAAAGGGGGGGAAAAATGGAGGGAAAAAATGGAGGGAAAACAATCCAAGTTTCCCTCCAAAAAGGCCAAAAAGTGGGATATAAAGGCAAGTGGTAGCTGCTGGATCCAAATGGCCGAGAGCCCTTCAACAAAGTTGAAGAGGGGCTCAAAATAAGACACTTTGTAGTTTATGACCAAGTCCGAAACAGCTCACAAGTAAGCCTAAAATACCGTGCAAAAATAGGCCTAAAAGAGCGTTAAAGAAGCAAGTGATAGGAGGAGATCTCGAACAGCAAAAGGTCCTTAATCAAACATGAAAAGGACCTCAAAATATGACTATCTCAAGTTCGGGTCGGAGGCCAAAAATGAAAAATGAAGGTTTGAAAGCCAAAACACGCAGTTTGGGGCCCCGAAAGTGGGCTGTTAGGCACCGGAAGTGGTGTCCGACCACGAAGTTGGTCTCTCAGACCGCAGTGTCCCTCAATAGTGAGAAAATAAGATGTATGCCAAAAACTGAGGCAAACGGAGGTGGTTAAGCGGTCCCGAACCGAGGCACACGGCCAACGGCTCCGAAAAATCGGAAACCGGGCTCCAAACGGGCAAAATGGCCTACGACCACGAAACGTAGCCTACGACCACTGAGAGATGATCTATGAGACCTCTCCCTCCCTTCGAGAAGATAAAACAGAGAAAACAGAGCCTGGTTCACAAACCGAGGCAAAGCACAAAAGAGTCCGGAAGTCCGGAGGCAAGGCTCGCAACCGAGACTCTAAAACTTCTGAACGAGCACAATATGCAATATCACCAAGCGCTCAACTGGTGACGTCTGAGTCTCAAGGTCAGTCAAAAATGGGGTGTCTACAGATACAAAAATTGAAAAAAAAAAAAGAACAAAGCTCGCAAGGTCGAAAACCCGCAACGGGCGCCTTGGCAAAAGTTAGAGCCTAAAAAGGAGAGGTTAATACCCGAGTGTACCTTAACGCCAAACTACGTAAGGCTTGATTCCCATCCTTGGGATATGTAGGCAACTTCATTATGAAGTCCAGCCCTAAAACACTTCAAATTCGATCATGTCCATGTAATGGTTCTGATTATCTTTGCCTTCTCTGTATCCGAGGGTTCGGTTGCAATCATCGCTTCAAGGACTGATTATAATGCGTTGCGGTGCCATTCACACAAGGGGCAACTTTCCGTTGCCATTTAATGCACTGCGGTGCCGTTCAAACAAGGGGCAACTTTCCGTTGCCTTGCAGCTCTCTTCGAGCAAGGGGGCAATTTTCGTCCAGATCCGAGGTTGTGCGTCTCAAGAGTAGGTTCCATGCTTGTTAAGCATTGGCCGTTTGCGAAAATAGTTTTGAGAATTTTTACTGAGGTTGACTAATTTTCTCGAAAATTGTTCCATCTTTTCCAAAAACTGGACCATTTCTTGGACCCAAAAAAGGAAAATTTTCAGTGCTCATAGCCTGACTTGCATGATTTCAAATCAAAAATCGAACAAGCATGTTAATCTAACTCCCATATTGGTCAAAATTGTTTTAGTAGAAAGCCAAAACAAAAAAAAAAAATGGTCAAAATGATGAACTAGGGGCACAGTTGAGTCAGGCTTCCTGTCTTTCCCCCATTTTCAACATACTCGCCAAGAAGGGCACTCTACCTGCCAGAAGAGGGCACAACTGAAGTTAACAACAAAGGGCTGAAAGCTCTCTCATCCTCCAAGCAACGAGGTATCAAGCTAAGTGCGAAGCACGAACTGGAATGGGACAAGACATTCCACTTCCTTATCTGGACAGATCTGATCACGTCCAAACTCCCCAGCAGAGCATCGTCAACCGATGTCAGCTGCAGATTTGCTACACACCCAGTTGTAACATAGCCCCTCTGTGGAAAAAACTCACTGTTGTGAACAAGAAGAAGAATCTAGCAGAACGCTAGGGGCAAGAGCCCACAACTGTCTGTTTATTCATCAACTACCCACGGGAGGGATTAAAAATGAGAGATTGAATAATAGAGAGATGTGCGATGAGAGGAAAAGTGAGAAAAGGGCTTTTTCAGAAAAACAGAGATTGAGTGCCAGAGTGACGTGAGAATCACAAATAAGAAAATAGTGGGAAACAATACCCAGAGAAACTGGCTCCTCGTGCGCTGAGAGGTCTCTCGTCTTTGTAACACGTCTGTGTGTCGTGTCTCTTGTTTTGTTTGTCTCGATTCTGGATTTGAGTCGTTCCGAGCGTGTCTCGATGTGTTTAGGTTGTTTACCTTTTGTTTTTCGTTGTTGAGTCTTTTTCGCTGTGTTCAGTCGTAGGCTCAATACCTGGTCGAGAACTCATTTTCTCAATTTGAAAAAATGATTTGTTGTGTGCTTAGAGTGCTGTGCCATTCTCCACATTTGTGCAAAAAAGGGAATTTGTTCTTTTGAAAACTACAGGGTTCAACCTAGGTCATGTGAGAATAGTAAAATCAGGATCTATCTGAAGCTATATAGGTTCTGGACTGCAAAGCAAAAGAAAAGAGGGAAAACCTAAGCATCTGAGTGTGTCTCACCTTCAGCAAATCCCGTGATTGTACTCCGTATGCACTTCTTCAGGCCTTGTCAGTGCTCCGAAGAATAAGTGTGCCTCTACCCCAATCTTAAGCCTGCTTCAAGCCAGAATGGCAATTAAAGCAGCAGCAGATGTTATCTCTCGCCAATATAAACAGGGAGTCCCCTTTTCAGGCGAAGTGTGTTACAAACCCCTTCGAGAGGTAAATCAGAGGTCGCGTTTGGATTTGGTCTTGTTAAGGCTTGTATTCCCTTATTCAGCATTTTGTTTCAAATATGCGTTGTCACACACGTTCCACTTGCATTGTGATGTACGTTTCAATTGCATTGTTATGCACCCACTTCACTTGCATTGTGATGCACATTCCAATTGTATTGTTATGCACCCACTTCACTAGCATTGTTACGCTCATTTATTGCATTGATTTTGCACATCTATCTAGCATTGTCACGCTCATTACTTGCATTGTTATGCACCTTTTCACTTGCAATTATCATTCTTTCTCCTCGCGCGTGCGACGGGTTAGACCTTCTCTAGTTAAGGGCATTTGGAATACGTTTCAATGCTCACACCATTCCGAAACACCGGGATACGTCCCTATGTTTCTCCTTTCTTTTGAAACACCGGGATACATCCCTACGTTTCTCTCTCATTTTGAAACACCGGGATACGTCCCTATGTCTCTCTTTTCTTTTGAAACACCAGGATACGTCCCTACGTTTCTCTCTCATTTTGAAACACCGGGATACGTCCCTACGTTTCTCTCTTTCCGAAACACCGGGATACGTCCCTACGTTTCTCTCTTTTTGAAACACCGGGATACGTCCCTAAGTTTCCCTCGCTTTCTGAAACACCGGGATACGTCCCTACGTTTCTCTCTCTTTCCGAAACACCGGGATTCGTCCCTATGTTTCTCTCCCTTTTCGAAACACCGAGATACGTCCTTAGGTTTCTCTCTCTTTTCGAAACACCGGGATACGTCCCTACGTTTCTCTCTCTTTCCGAAACACCGGGATACGTCCCTATGTTTCTCCTCTCTTTCCGAAACACCGGGATACGTCCTTATGTTTCTCCTACCTTTCCGAAACACTGGGATACGTCCCTATGTTTCTTCTTCCATTCCGAAGCACTGGGATACGTCCCTATGTTTCTCTTTCCATTCCGAAACAACGGGATACGTCCCTATGTTTCTCTTTCCATTCCGAAACAGCGGGATATGTCCCTATGTTTCTCCTCCTCTCTGAAACACCGGGATACGTCCCTATGTTTCTTCTCCTTTGTCGAAACACCGGGATACGTCCCTATGTTTCTCCTCCTTGTTCGTAACACTAGGATACGTCCCTAATCCTTGGGATACGTCCCTAACCTTTGGGATACGTCCCTATGTTTCTCCCTCTTCGGTTAAAAGCGGTCGGAATACGTTCCAATGCTCACACCATTTCGAAACACCGGGATACGTCCCTATGTTTCTCCCTCTTCGGTTAAAAGCGGTCGGAATACGTTCCAATGCTCACACCATTCCGAAACACCGGGATATGTCCCTATGTTTCTCCCTGTCCCCTTTCCCCACACGATTTCAGTGTGTTTGGAATTCATCTTAGGTTGCATTGCCATGCACACCTCTTCACTTGCGTTGTCACGCACATTCCACTTGCATTGTTTTGAATAATCAAACTGGCTTCGCAAAAGCGGATAAGTCCAATTACAAACCGGCTTCGCGAAAGCGTATAAGTCTAATTACAAACCGGCTTTGCGTAGCGTATAAGTCCAATTATCAAAGTCTTCCTGCATATCATTTGCATCCTGCCCCTGAACTACGCTAGTTTGATTCCTTGCAAAGGGATACGTAGGCAGCTTGTGGGCGCAACCATTCATTCATTTGTATTTTGTTTGTTTGTCCAAGTCTTCGGCCTTGTCAAAAATAGGTGGTCTCTGGGCTTTGACATTCACTCCCGTCATTCTTATGACTTCCGAGTTCTGTCAAAGAGGGGCAATTGTAGACACCCCATTTTTGACAGCCCACAAGACTTGGGCATTACTGATGGTTTACTTGGTGATAAAAGGTGTGCAGGGCAAAGATCCAGTTTCTTCGGCAAGGAGAGAGACAAGTCTCAAATTCACACCCCGTTTTGGACCAAAGCTATTTTGGATGGTTTTTAGACCTTAAAACCCTCTTTTTCAAAACTTTTTTGAAATAAAGTTTCTGCGATGTTCCGAGGCTCGCATTTTGTCAAACGTTGCGCTTTTCGGTAAACCGAGCAGGGACAAAGTGGAAATGAATGAAAGAGAGATGAAATCTTTGAAAATTATTTCAAAACACCTTTCTTAGGGGTTTGAAGTTGACGAAAGAAGGGGAAGAGAGAAGAAACCAAGTTGGAGGAGAAGACAAGCATGAATCTGGGTAGAAGGGAGTCGAGCAGTCCTCGCTGAATCGGGCTTATTAATCTGCATACTTGGATTTTAGCTATGGGGCCACCACCGTCGGAACGCTCACTTCCGGGGCTTCATTTTGTATTCAAGAATCTCTTAAATCCGAGTCCGGCTGGCGGAGATATGATTGGTTGAAGTTGGGCATCATCCCGGTTGGACCGAAACTGAGCAACCTTCACCAAAACAAGTGTAAATCTTTGCACAGTTGGAATTTTGATGCAAGGCTGATTCCATTGGAAAGCTTACTTCCGGGGATTCAATTTGGACACAGAATGACCTGAAAAGGAGTTCATATGAAGGAGTTATGCCCATTTGAAGTTGGATCTGCAGAGTAGATTTTTCCTGTCGGCCGACCAAACATTCTGCCGACCGGCCAGAACAGATATTCGACCGGCCAAATAGATTGCCGACCGGCTAGTTAAAGTAGCCGACCGACCAATTTTGCACCCTCTATATCCCTCTCCTTCAACCCTCCAAACCCTAAGGTTCTTGCACCCTTTGCACTACAACCCATAGCACCACACCTCTACACTGCATTCTAGCAACTTGGAGGCCATTTGAAGAGGTTGAGAGCTTAGAAACTTGGTCCAAGACCTGCTGGTTTACTGCTCTACAAGGGTGAGTTCTTCTTTTCCCTTTTCTAATCTTTTCTTGCTTCATCTATAAGCCATACTTGCAAGCATTTTTGGGCTCCGACCCAAACTGTAAATGGTCATATTTTGAGCTCCCTTTCATGTTTTATTAAGGACCTCTTGCTGTTTGAGGTCTCCTACTATCACTTGTCTCTTTATCCCCCTTTTAGGCCTTTTTCTTGCATGATAGTTTGGCCTCACTTGTGCTAATTTTCGTGGCTTGATGTAAACTGTAAAGGGTCTTATTTTGAGCACCTCTTCAACTTTGTTGAGGGGATCATCACCATTTGGGGCCAGCTGCTATCCCTTTGTGTTTAATCTCTCTTTTAGGGCCATTTTTGCATGATAGATTAGCCCTATTTGCATTCATTTTTGGGACTTGTTATAAACTGGAAATATGCTTGTTTTGGGACTTTCTTGCATCTGTCTTTATGCTTCATGATCAAATAATGCATGCTTTGTATAGCTATAGGCCAATGTGTATGCCTAGTTTTGTGTTTTGGGGCCATTCCATGCATCGGGTGCCATGTTTCCATGATTCGGGGCTGTTTTGTATCACATTTCAGTGCTGGAATTAGATGCTTGTATGCCATATTTCATGCCTTGCCATGCCTTGTTAGAGTTGCATACTATGCCTTAGGTTTGGTCCTCGATTTGCGTGCATGCGTGCACGCGTTTCGAGAGTCTCATTTTCATCTAATGGCCACTGATTTTGGCATGCTTGTGAGCTATCCATGTTAGTTTAAGTCCATCCCCGCATGTTGTTTCATGCCATGTTTGCTTACATGTTTAGGTTGCGCGCCTAGTATACATTGCTCATTTGCAAGTTCATGTTGCATACTTAGCCTCCATGCCTAGGTTGCATTTCATTGAGCATGCATCCCTTGCCTCTTGATCAATCATGATAGGGATTGGGGCCCTTTGATGTGTTTTGTGCTTGCATTTCATTTGATATCGAAGTTGCAAAACTTGGCCTCTTAGGCCATCATGCATAATTGATGGCCCGAGGGTCGAGGAGCATACTCCCTTGAGTCCATTACATGATTGGGAGAGTGTGCTCGCGCATACATTTTCTTGAAATTCCATGCCATACACTGTTTGTCCTTGTTGTTGTCAAAATCCAGTTTCTGCAGGGAGTTTCTGCCGACCGGCACTGTAGAGTGCCGACCGACCATGGATTGGTGGCCGATAATGTGAAACCCCAGCCGATGGATAAGTTCCATGGCCGGTGGGTATTCCCTTCAGCCGATGGTGTCCTACAGGGTTCAGGGAACCTGTCCCAGGATTTTGGCAGTCTTTAGAGGAGCTAGGGCAGTGTAAACAGAGGCAGTAGTGCTATGGCAGCGAGTTTCCGGGCAAGGCGAGTCAAACATACATCATTCGCGCATTCCGAGGCACGACTGCGGCCACCTTCTTTCTGCATTTATTTTGTTAATTAAGTAAGGGTCTGTAATAATTAATTAGCTAGGATAGTTGATTTGTTATTCGGACTGTATTATTCTTTCGGACCCTTCGAGTGAGGGCAATTGTGTAATAAGTGTGCGTGAGTGTGTGTATGTCTTCCAACCCCACGTCTTTCTTCCCTTTTATTTACCCACTTATGATGGTAGACTAGGGCATATTTAAATTAGCATACCTTATGCTGAGCATGCGTGCATCCATACATTTTTCTTACATGCACCAGGCTCGGTACATCATGCTAACTGCACTCGTATTTCAATCCCAAGTTGAGTATTTGTTAGTTACAGCATTTCACATGCCATGTTTAGGATAGCCGAGCCTGTTTGGATTGCATCTTTGCATGTGTTGCATTAGCCATTTCAAATATGAACTAGGATCATGCATGTGATTACTAACTGGTTTCTGTTTTGGCTTGGAGTACTAGGTGAGCTTTTATGCTTTAGCATTCCGCATGCGTGTGAGTGTTGCCATAATTGCATGATTACCATGAGACTAGCTGCTTATGTGATATAACTGCTTGAATGCTTGTGGATGAAGGTCGAATTGCTTAAATTAGGATAATGCATTAAAATTGTGAGTTCTAAACCCACTAGATAGTGGCAAAACCATCTTTTCTAAAAGCCCACTTGAGGGTGGCAAAACCTGCATTTTAGCCTATTTGCGAGTAGCAAACCATTTTCAAAACAAACATGAAATGTTTTGTTCCAATTTAGGCGATTTGGTCTATACTTGTTTGCTGTGCGCATAACATAATAATTCTAGGCTAATAACTGGAATAAGAACACATAATGCTTTCAAAACAAGATATCACGGTTAGTAGAGGCTGATCTTTGATCAGGCGAGAGGTGGTGCTCATAGCTGACCTTCCCCAATCGTACCCAAGTTCCCGAGCCGAGGCAACTTTGGTGATGACGGACACGTGGCCTTTGGCACTGAGTCAGGGTTTCCTAAATTCCCCAAAATAAAATATTTAGGTGGCGACTCTGTATCTGGCAAAGCAGTCCATGTTTGGCACTTTTTTTTCTAAAAATCTATTTTCTCAAAACGATTTACCAGATTTGGACTCTTTGGTTCAGATTAAGAACCGTGACAATTTTAGTCTGAACTGTAGTAGACCCGTAAAACGAACGGAACGGGACCTCACCCTCCCGGGGCGTTCGGGGATGTCTACACAACCCCACGTCTTTCTCCCTTTTATTTACCCGCTTATGATGGTTAGATTAGGGCATGTTTCAATTAGCATACAGTATGATAGCATGTTTGCATTCATTCAACTGTCTTGCATGCACCGGGCTCAGCGCATCATACTAACTGCATTTGTATCTCAATTCCAAGTTGAATACAAGTTAGTTGTAGCATTTCACATGCCGTCTTTAGAATAGCCGAGCCTATCTTAGTTGCATTTTGCATTTGTTGCATTAGGCATTTCTATATAGTTAGGATCATGCATGGATTTCTAACATAGCTTTTGTTTTGGCTTGGAGTACTCGGTAAGTTTTATGCTTTAGCATCCTTGCATGCGTGTGAGTGACTGCCATGATAGCATACTTACCATGAGGCTAATTGCTTATGTGATATATCTGCCTGAATGCCTGTGGGTGAAGGTTGGATTATTTGGATTGGAACAATTCATCAAATGTGTGTTTTAAGCCCACTAGATAGTGGCAAAATCATGTTTTCTAAAGCCCACCTGAGGGTGGCAAATCCACGTCTTAGCCTACTTGCGGGTAGCACCATCAAACCATTTTCAAAACAAACAAAGATGAAATGTTTTGTTCTAATTCAGGCGATCCAGTCTATACTTGTATGCTGTGCGCATAGTAAATCTAGGCTAATAACCGAAATAAGAACGCATAAAGTTTTCAAAAATAGATATCATGGTTAGTAGAGGCCGATCTTTGATCGGGCGAGCGGGAGTGCTCACGAAGTGACCTTCCCCAATCGTACCCAAGTTCCCGAGCCGAGGCAACTTTGGTGATGACGGACACGTGGCCTTAGGCAACGAGTCAGGGTTTCCTAAATTTCCCCAAAATAAAACATTTAGGTGGCGACTCTGTATCTGGCAAAGCAGTCCATGTTTGGCACTTCTTTCAAAATCTGTTTTCTCAAAAGAATTTGCCGGATTTGGACTCTTTGGTTCAGATTTAGAACCGTGACAATTAGAGAGTCCTGAACTGTGGTGACCCCAATACGAACAGAACGGGGGGGACTCATCCCTCCCCGGGCGTTCGGGGACGTCTACAGAGACAAAAGGATCGCAGAAAGAGCAAGAAGTCCGTCATTGATTGGATTCGCTCAAACGGAATTCCAAATCCGCCTTGTGACAATTGAGTTTTTCGGACCACTCAAGTTGTCATTTGGTCACACGAGCGGTGATCTTTAGCTCCCAGTAGTTAGCTGTTTTGCAGGTGCGATCGCTTGAGCGGTGCAGTTCTCGCTCGAGCGTAGAATTCATTCTCCTAGTATTTTCACTCTCTGTAAAACTTCTAGGACTTCCTTTCTTTTTGCCAGAGCATGGAATGATTGCTCAAGTGATCACTTCAAAATTGTGTTGTTCGCTCGAGGTTAAGAAGTTACGCTCGAGCTGTCTATTCAGGATTAGCCCGTATAAAACCACTTTTTGGTCATTTTCTCTCATTCTTTCTCTTTTCTCTCCCTCCCATCTTCAAGGCTGAAAACCCTAGCCAAAAAACCTTTGACTTTACCTTATTATGCTAGGGATCCACCGTAGATCATGCAAGATTAGTGAAGAAGGAGTAAGGATCTTCCTCTTGATCTATTGGATTACGATTTCGTCGAAGTTCGTGCTTAGGTCTTCGTTGTTTGCTCACTTTCTTGAGGTAAGGAATTCTCTTAACTCTAATCTTTTAAGATTTAGTTCGATTGTATTGTATTATGGGAAGTTTGAGTTGATTTGAGTTTGAAATCTTTGATTAAAAAGATGTTTATATTAAAAAATTAGGGTTTCACTCAAACATTTGAAATATTTAGAATGTTTGGTACTTTGATGGTTAATACTTAATGATTTGAGGATTTAACAAAGAAATGAGGAAAACCCCCAATTTTATTAAAAGAGGGTTTGAGTTAATCGATATCTTATGTTGAAAATTAAAGTGATTTTTCATGTTGATAAGTGTGTTGGACAAATTTATTGTCTATGATGATATTATTGGTGATTTAAATAAGTTGAATTGTGTAAATACTAGGAATGTTGAAAGGATGTAAGGTAATGTTTTGCATGGATTGATGGTTGGTAAAGAGTAGGACATGGTGTCTTGAAAATGAGAATAGTTCATTAGATTTTATGTGTTGAACTCTTGTGCAATTAAAAAGGAATTTCGGGATAAAGAGGAAGGCTTAATCACTTATGCATTGCATTGCATTTCCATGGGATTGGATTAAATGTTGGATCATTTAAAGGTGGGTGTGTGGTTTCGGAATGTGTTGCGTGTGTTGAGGTGCCCAATTGCCCTTACGTGCTCAGTGGCCAGTAAATGTGGGGGATGTCATTGATATTTTGGTATAGGTGTCCAATTGCCCTTCCATGCTAAGTGCCAATAAATGTAGGGGAAATGTTGAAATGATTGATGGGTGTCCAATTGTCCCTCCATGCTTAGTGGCCGAAAAATGTGGAGATGTTTTTAAAATGAAACGGGTGTCTAGTTACCCCTTCTTGCTTGGTGGCCAGTAAATGTGGAGGTTTTCAAAAAAGTAAGAGGTGTCCACTTGCCCTACTGTGCTTGCTGGCTAGTAAATATGGGGGGAATTTTAAGGTGTCTTACGTGTAGTTGGTTTCAAAATGAAAGTTATTTGTTATGATGATGGGTAATGACTTGAGTCACATGGGTTATAAATCATGTATTTATGAATTTGTTTCCTAAACAGAGTTAAGTCATAAACATGGCATGGCATTGGCTGAGCATAATTATATTGCACGTTCATACACATTCTTACGTTTACTTTCTACTGGGTTTAAAATCTCACTCCCTTTTATGGGTTGGATATCCTAAAACTCCAGATGATGACGATAACCCAAGATATCGATGAAAAGTGGATAGAACTCAACACAAAGCACTGCAGCTTCTTTGATTGTTGTTTGCCTATAGCTATCGAGTTTATTTGTCGAGTTAGGATTTTGTTTGTTGAAATCAAGACCCTTAGTCTTGAAAGGTGTGTGTCCTTATAGCAATTTCAATGTATTTAATTTTCTCTCTTTTCTTGTTTGTATTTCAGTATGTCGTAAATCATTATAAAGACCTTGAAGAGGAATCTCTGAGAATGTGACGGATTCCTATTTATAAAATAGTTTACTTTTATTTATAGTTCACGTAAGTGTCCTATAATTGGATTATAATAGTGGATTGGTAATAAATGTTGTGTGGTATGATTATCGGGGCATTACAACTTGGTATTAGAGCTCACCGGGTTAGAATACCTTAGGCTCATGGGAAATGATGTTTGTCACAATGGGTTACTAGGCTAGAATGGGACGTCTACGTACTTGGTGTAACTTGTGTCTACTCATGTGATTATGCGAGTATGGCCGAACGGGAGGTGCATGGTGTTGTGGGCTTTTTGGCTCGAGAGTTGGTAGGTGGACTTCGAGAATCTATGATTATCTTAAGGGCTGAAGAAGCGACACGGGCCACCGTAGGAGAGATTGGATCCTCTTCTTTGGCTAAGGAGTTCTTTAAATCTAATCCTATGGAGTTTTATGGCGGTGCTAATCCACTTCTAGTGGATGAGTGGCTTTAACAGACGGTGAAGACGTTTGAGGTGTTTCACATAGTAGATGATAAGCTTCGGGTCACGTTAGGGGCTTTCCAATTGAAAGGGGACGCGGGTCAATCATGGAAATATACCAAAGACTATATAGTGCACACATGGAAGGCATTCACTCACGCCTTCCAAGAGAAGTATCTTCCGCCCATAGCTAGAGAGCATCTGAGAAAATAGTTCGAAGAGCTCGAATAGCTCAACACAACCATAGCAGATTTTGAGGACATTTTTACTAGTTTGTCTAGGTTTGCACCAGAGCTAGTAGCAACCGGGGACTGCCATTGTTTGGAGTTTGAGAAGAGACTTAGGTGGGAGATTGAGATGAAAGTGGTTGGTAGCATGATTTGGAAATATGATAGACTCATAGAAGTAGCCGCACATGTGGAAATTACTTTAGAAGGGGGAAGGAAACGGAGAAGTAAGAGACAAGGAGAAAATGAGTCATGGAGTGACTCGGGGACATCCATGAAGTCGAGAGGTAAAATTAGCACACCTTTGCAATCACAGCGGACTGAGCCTCAGGGTTTGGTAACGGGGATGAGTTTAGGGATTACCAATCAAAATAATATGAGTTTAGGGACGTCCAAGAAGTCGAGAGGTAGCACTAGCACAGTTGTATCCTTTAATCGATTGGAGGGTGTATTTAATTCCTTTATTTTCTTTTGAGAATCTTTGGAGTTGTTGTATCATGGTTTTGGAGGCATACAATTTCATTTAAATATGTTGGAATTGTTCTTTCACGCTTGTTTACGTTGAAAAGTTATTTGGAAATTTGGAAAATTTGTTCTGGGATCAACACTGCCTTATATTTATTTCATTCTTCTGCTACAAGGGTCAACAGCAGCCTTGGAAGTGTCGACACTATCTTGTTGTTGTGTTCCTAGATCGTTGCTGAAATTTAGTGTCGACACCAGCCCTTGGTGGTGTCGACACTTGCCTTTTCTTGTTGGCCTTTGGGGTCGACACCAGTCTGGGAAGTGTTGACCCTTGTCTATTGCAAAATCTGAGGTTTGCTTGCTGAAATTTAGTGTCGACACCAGTCTGGAAGGTGTCGAGGCATTGTCCTTTGCACACATTAGTGTCTCAGCTTTTCTTCCTAAAGGGTCGTCACCTCTGTCCAAAGGGTCGTCCCCTGTGTGTAATTTTTAGATTTTTGAGTCGGTTTGGACCCTACTTTTTTGGGATTTTTGACTTGTTCTTTTCATTTGACTTTGGGGCTATTGTTCTATTAGTGCCTGGCCACTATAAATAGACTCCAAACACATGTTCATTTCACTTTTCCTCTTATTTTCTCTTTCTCTACACTGTGAGTTCTCTTCTCTCTCTCTAAACTCGAACTTTTTCACTTAGATCTCTAGATCTACTCACCTAGAGTGATCTTTACACCTTGGTCATTTGAGAAAGATTGTAGATCTCGTCAAGGGATTCCTTTTGATCCAAGAGTTTCATTGTTTCATCGCTAGTGGTTTTTGGATTGTCATCTCTTTGCTTTAAGAGGTTGGGGTTTCTAGTTCTCATTCAATTCTCTCATTTATAGATAGATTTGTGGTATATTTTTATATAAATACAAAGGTTATATTTTTATGCATATTGTGATTAATCATGAGATTGGGGGTTAGGGTTTGAAGAGTTGGGGTTTACTTGTTGGGTTATGATCTTGGGTCATGAGTTTGGATGTGAAAGCAACAGAATGGTCGAAATAAAATGTGTTTTGTGAAAAGCTTTAATTTCTCTTAAAAACCCTAGTTTGGTCCATGAAGATAGATGATGGTTTTGCTTAAATTGAAAGTAGTATCATGAAATTGAGGCGTCAAATTACACATGTACAAGTTTAATTGAAATTGTAAAGAGTTTGAAAATTCATGTAAAAGTTGCGATTGACACCTCAAGGTTGATATTTTAAATTATGTCATAATATGAAACCAAACTTAGGGGAAATAAATTACTAATGGTATGGATGATATGAGCTTTGTGATGAAATGATGACATGGAGGTTTAAGAGTTTGTATTGAATTATGTCGAATTGTATTAAATAGTGTTGAATTGGGTTGTGTTGAATTTGGTGGTGTTAGGTTGTGTTGTAATTGGTACTCACCTGGGGAGTCAAAAAAGAAAAAGAGGAAAATATCTTTCGGTGCCCACGTCCATCCGTATAAGAGCTGATAAATGTGGGGGTGGTTTTGAATTCAAGGTGCCCAAATGCCATGTCTAGGCTTATCGCTGGACAAATGTGGGAAAAATATTTTAGGATGTCCACAAAGTCCTGCCATATTGTAGCCGGCAAAAGTGGAAAAATGATTTTTGGGTGTCCACAAAGTCCTGTCGTATTATAGTCAGCAAAAGTGGAAAAATGGATGATTTTGAAAATGTTTTTGGGGGTCCACATCCTACTGTGTGATAGTTGGTAAATGTGGAAAAACATGGCTTTTGGAAAAATATTTTTTTTTGAGAAAACGGTTTTTGGGAATTCACTTTCCGGCGTATAATAGTCGGCAAAAGGTGGAAGGTGTTATGAGTTGGGTGCCTAGTATACCACCATATTAAGTCGGCAAAAGGTGGAATGTATTGTGAAAATGGGTTAAGTCGGTGACAATAAGTGTGAATTGAGATGAACTTATGAAATTACAATTTGATGTGTAATTTGGCATGGAAGGGGAATGAGTATAGAAATTATTTGAAAAGAATGGATAATGAAATAGTAACTGGATAAGTGGTTGGTTATAACGAATTCACCGGGTTGTTTGTAACTATAAGGAAAGATTAAGAGTTTTGTTTTGTAATTAATGGAGAAATTGAATTAAAAGGGTTTTTACTACACTTATTCTACAACTACATTCTGCAATAATACATACATTGTATCTGATATGCTGATGCTTGTTTTTTAGATCACACCTATACCGAGGGCACCAGCGACAATGGCATCACTGGTGGCACCTCCTCCAGCAGTAGAGATGAGATGTAGACAGGCCCCAACACGTGGCTGAGATGATTGCCGAAGTCGCGGTAGGGGCACTGGTGCTCAGGATCGATCCTAGATAGAGGAGACTTCTTCTTCCTCAGAGCCGATTTTGAGTGGCGACAATGTTGAGACCAGCAATACTGAAGAGGCTATAAGCCGACCTTCTGAGTTGATTGAGAGCAGGAACGATGATGCTGGTTTAGGGTCTGAGAGCGAGGAGGGCGACGAGACCGGCTCTGAGTCAGAGAGCAAAGATGACGATACTGGCTTTGACTCAGAGTCTAATTCTGATAGCGTCGCTGACGAAGACAGTGTCCCTGAGTCCCCTCCGAGGAAGAGGACGAAAAGGGCATCTCGAGCTTGAGGCGACTGGCAGATTTTTGTACTCTTTTGCTTAGTTTCTTTTATTTTGTAGCTTAGCACATGTATAGCTTCAGTTAGTTTTACTTTGCTTTTCAAAAGACTTATACCTTTTGTAAAAAAAAACGTGATCAAAATAAAACCTCGCAATTTTTATGAAAAGTGATTAATTTTGCATCATGAGCACCACACTTGGATAACATGAAAAATGGAATTGAATTTGAATCTAAGAATGCTTGTATTGGAATGGTGTTCTTAATCAGATAATGAGCCAACCAATGACCAAAAAGAAAATGCAACTTGATAAAAGAAAAAAACAAAGCAAAAACAACTTAAACACAGCTACTTACACTTGCTAAAACAAAAGACTCAAAACAAGGCCTCAAAACACAAAGACCAGGACAAAACCAACATGCCAAACTGTCAGGCCCACAAGTGGACAGCCAGCCACTTGTGGTGAACCACCAGCTAGCTGACAGGTGAATTCTACACACAGTCTTATCTTCTACAAAAGGTCTTCCTTTTCGAATTCTTCTCTAGAACCTCATTTCAGCTGTTGTTTTTCCCACAAATGGAGATATTCCTTGCCAAGAAGCTCACGAATTGGATAACCACTTTATACGGCACGAAAAAGGTGAATTTTCAAGGTTTCGACATAAACGCGCTTTTTCCGTTGAGCCATACTCCACTTTGTTTTAAGTTCCTCCATGTTGCAGTCCGATGTTGGGACCCAATTACACATGTATTTCGGTTCGGAACATAAGAACTATGCCTGATTTTTGAAGAGTTTCAAGCGTTGCTAGAATCCCGACGTGACGTAGAAATCATGGCTTAGCCCCATTTTGGCCATGCCCTAGTTTGGGATGAATGCGTGGGCTTTTTTTGCACGAAGCTCGATCTTTGGCTCATTATAGGGAGCTAGATATACCTGGCTTGATTCACTGATTTTGCGATATCGGAGACAGAGGTGACCTTTTATGGTGAGGCTTTCGGCAACATGCCCTCTGTTTATGTATGCTCGCACATTTTCTTCTTGCCCCTAGTTACGACGGAGCTAGCATCAACCTAATCGAAGTAGTTGAATGCCTAAAAAAGGGTAAGACTTGCATTGGTTAAACACTGGCAGAGACCCTGATGGGTTTGGATGCCTTTCATCGGCGAGAGACCACCAGATTTGCGGGGAGTCCACTACTACTCCAGATATTGTTTCCCACCATTCCTTATGTAATTCTTACATCACTCGGCACTCACGCTCCATTGTCCTATCAAAGCCCTTTTCTTACTTTTCTCTCAACGTACACCTCTCTATTCTTAAATCTCTCTCCTTTTTCATCCCTTCCCAGTTATGGCTCATGGATAAACTAAAAGTGGTGGATCCTTACCCTAAATATTCAGCCCAAGCTTACTTCTTCCGCCAGCAACTAATGGATTTTCCCAACGAGGGATAGTGGTGCAACTAGATGTACAACAGAACGGTAGCTAACATAGCTTGGTGTTGTCCCTAGCTTGACTTGGTTGAAATGAGCTACAGCATGACCTGACAGCCGAGTATTTAGTTGATTGGCCTTAGACACTGCATGTTCTACTTCCCGTTTCGATTTAAATGCCAGTTTAGGCATGATCAGACACGTCCAGATGAGGAGGTAGAATACCCAACTTCATTCCCACTTTGTGGTTCGCACTTAACTCAATACCTCATTGCTTGGAGGATGAGAGAGCTTCTGGCCCCAGCCCCTAGCTTCAGTTATGCCCGGTCTGGGGAGTGTTTGGCTTGGCTTGGCTCGAGGATGAGGCACAAGTTGGGCCAACTTTGGCTGCAAAGACTGCCGCGAGCACGAGCAGAGGACACAGGAACACCTGACTCATCTATGCTCCTTGTTTATTGCATTGACATTTCTTTTCAAGTTTCTAATGTAAAAGCAACTTTGGTTTTGAATCAGAGAGTTGGAGAATGTTCTTGTGTTGAAATCAATAAAATTAAAGTTGTGAGCACTAAAAATTTTCCTTTTGGTCCCAAAATGGTCTAAGCTGTAAAAGGTAAAATTTTGAGCAAAATCAACTTTCATTAAAACTTTTCAAAATAATTTTCGGGAATGATCACTGCCTGACCCATACGGAATTACCACTCAACATGTATAGCTCTAAATCAACAGATCGCAACCACCCATAACTGCATTCGCCATACCGACCCTTCTGCCAACATAAAGATCACACAACCGAGCTAACTGATAATGGAGAAAGATGATCTGATCAAATATAAATGAATATGAAAGGTAAGTTGGACATGGTTTACGATCAAACTTCGAGATGAAGTTGCCTACGTATCCCAAAGATGGGAATCCGGCCTTACGTCGTTCGGTTTTGGTTCACTCAACTATTGACTCTCTCCTTTTGCGCTCTAACTTTTGCCAAAGTCGTCCTTTAGGGTTTTGAACCTTGCGAGCTCAGTTTTTCTTTATTTCCAATTTTTCATGCTCTAACTTTTGCCTAGGTCGTCCTTCCAAGTTTTCGGCCTAGTGAGCCTCTCAAGGATAGTATTTCTTTAACTTGTCCATATTGATTGATTGTGAAAACTCCAAGCCATCTAGGTCCATGAGAATGATCACCCCTCCTGACCAAATAGATTTGATAATGTAAGGACCAGTTCAATTAGGTCTGAACTTGTCCCTAGGGTCGTGAATAGGAGCCAGTTGTCCTTCAGTACCATGTCCCCCTCTTGGAGATTCATGGACTTAACTTTCTTGTTAAAAGCCCTAGCAATCTTGAGTTGGTAGCCCTGAACATGATATAATGCCCTTAATTTTCTCTCATCAAACAACAATAACTCCTCAAATCTACTTTGTTGCCAGTCTGCCTCTGCTATCTGACACTCGGCCATAACTCGCAACGATGGCACTTCAATTTCAATTGGCAAAACAACCCGTCATCCCATAGACAAGAGAATAGGGGGTTTCCCCTGTAGATGTTTAGATTGAAGTTTTGCTGCCCCAAAGTACAAACGGAAGTTTATCCGACCAATCCCTGTAGGTTTCCACCATCTTTCACAAGATGTTCTTGATATTTTTGTTGGCGGCCTCAACAACTCCATTAGACTATGGCTTGTACATAGATAACTTATGAAAAGTCACGTTGTATTTTTCAAGCAAATCCACCGCCTCTTTCTTGAAGTGCGAGCAGTTATCTAAGACGATTTGATTCGGAACCCCATACCAGCAAACGATGTTGTTTCTGATGAATTTGGCCACGTGCGATGCTTTCAACACTGCATAGGATTGAGCTTCCACCAACTTTTTGAAGTAGTCAATCACCACCAAAATGAACTCATGCCCATTTAATCCTCTTGGGGAGACTGCCCCAGTAATATCAATTCTCTAAACTAAGAAAGGCCATGGTGAAGTCATATTGTAAAGCTTAGATGGTGGTTTGTTCATGCGATGGGCATGCATTTGACATTTGTGGCATCGCCGTACAAAACCAATGCAATCCTCTTCCATGGTTGAACAATAATAACCATGTCTGAGAATTTCTGGGCTAGCATCACACCATTCATATGTGCCTCACACTCCCCTCCATGGATAGCCACCATAAGACGCTTAGATTCATCTTCCTCCACACACAGCTTGTGCATTCCTAGATGACCTCTTTTATACAGCTTACCCCCTCAGATGATAAATAGAATGGCCAAATGCCGTATTCTGCGTTTGTTCTTGGCAATTTCCCCTAGTGGATACGTCTCCTTTTCCAGGAAGTTCCAAATATTGTAATACCAAGGGTTTTTGTCTTGCACTTCATCTATTTTGGCAATAGTCTCATAAGCTGGCATGTATTTCTGTTCAATATTGATTGGACGCATCTTCACTCCCAACAGGATGTCTACCATAGAAGACAAAGTCGCCAAAGCATCAGCAAACCGATTGTTCTCTCTCAGTAGATGCGTAAATGTCAGTTTTTCAAACCTCAGAATCAGCATATCCAGGGTCTGATAGTAGACCTTCATTTGCTTAAGAAAGAACCAAGTTAGAGTCTCCGATTATGTCCATCCTTATTGCCTCTAGTCCTAGGGCAGCTTCCAAACCAGCAATGCACGCTTCATATTTTGCTTTGTTGTTGGACACTTTGAACCGGAGTTTGAAAGCTAAAGGTATATGGGAATCGTCGGGTGCTATCAGCAACACACCAATCCCATAACCATACTAATTAGATGCTCCATCAAAATACCTCGTCCAGGTTAGCTTTTCCATTTGCAGAACATCTTCATCTAGGAACAAGTTTTCCACTGCCTCATCCCCTTCTACTGGGTGATCTGCTAGGAATTCCACTACATCTTTTCCTTTAACGGACTTGCGTGTAACATATTTGAGATCAAATTCAGAGAGAAGAAGTAGCCAATGAGTCAGCTACTACCCGTAAGCGTTGGTTTCACAAAGAGATGTTTGATGTGATCTAATCTTCAAACCAAGATTATAGAGTGAGCTAACAAGTAGTGGCTCAACTTCCTGGTAGCCCATACCAAGGCTAAGCAAGCTTTCTCCAAGGGAGTGTAGGGAATCTCATAGTCTAGTATCTTCTTGCTCAAGTAGTAGATGGCCTTTTCCACCCTATCTTCAGATTCCTGAGCGAGCATACATCCCATAGTCGAGTCTGTTACTGAAAAATACAAAATCAGAGGATTCCTTGGCTCTGGTGGTAACAACATCGTTGGGTTCTAGAGGTACCCCTTGACCTGCTCAAAGGCAAACTAACATCGATCATCATATCGAAATTTCTTCCATTTCTTCAAGAGACCAAATAGTGGTTCACAAGTCAAGGTTAGTTAGAGATAAACCATCTTATGAATTACACTTTACCCAGAAAGCCACACGCCTTCTTTTCAGTCCTTGGTGGTGGCATTTCTATGATGGCCTTGATTTTGGAATGGTCTACTTCAATTCCCCTCTGCGTGATCAAAAAGCCCAACATTTTCTACGCCGTTAAGCCGAAGGTGCATTTCTACGAATTCAACCATAATCTGTATTCTCTGATTCGTTCAAAGAATTTCTCCAGCGTGGTGTAGTGGTCTTCTTACTCTTTGGACTTGACGATCCTATCGTCCATGTACATGTCAACCTCTTTGTGGATCATATCATGCAGAATGGTGGTTGCAGCCTTCTGATAAGTAGCCCCAGCATTTTTCAACCCAAAAGGCATGACTCGGTAGCAGTAAGTACCCACGGAGTGGTAAAAGCCGTCTTTTCTCTGTCCTCGGGTGCCATCAGAATCTGATTTTATTTGGAAAACCTATCCATAAAGGAGAGCAAGGCATGGCCCATGGTAAAGTCTACCAACTCATCAAATATCCGACAGTGGAAAGTCATACTTCAGGCTAACTCTATTCAAATTTTGAAAGTCAACACAGACCCGAATTCTGCCATCCTTCTTCAGCACTGGGATGATATTGGCCAACCAGGTTGGATACTTAGATACTAACAAGAATCCTGCATCAATTTGCTTAGTGACCTCTTCCTTGATTTTCAGTGCCTAATCTGGACGAATTCTGCGCAACTACTACTTGGCTATTCGGGTCTCAGGGTTGAAAGGGATCCAGTGCTGTACAGTCTCAGGATCGATTCCAGGCATATCTTCATAGGACCACGCAAAAATGTCTTTGAAATCTTTTAATAAAGTGATTAAACGCTCGCGTTCTTCTAAAGACAACGTGGACTCGATCTGGACCAAGTGCGGATCCTTCTCAATGCCTACATTAATGACAATGATGTCATTAGAACAAGGCTTTACGAACCTTTCCTCCTCTTGTTTAATCAAAAATTTCAAAGCCAGAGGAATTTCTTCCTCTTCGTTTTCATTAAAATTTTGAAAATCTTGGTCAATGCAATAAACCAGTGGCACAGAAAAGTACATAGAATCTACAACATTTTCATTCAAAAGATCCAAATCTTTGGTTACAGACTCAAAAGAAAAGCTGAATGAAGACCTAGACAGGACTTTGGTATCCAGGCTACCACCCCTAGAAGTACAAGACTCAGACCTCCCAGACTGACTTGAATCTGATTCCGACTCCATAGACTTAGTGGAATCAAATTGTGGCTCATTACCCGATTTGGAACTGGAAAGATGACCCTCCTCCAGCTGCCAAATAGGACGCGACGCTTTTTATGCATCCAAAATACCATTGGTTGGGTCCACACCTGGTTCTTCCCCGATCATGGAGACAATAAAGTTATCCCCCAAGTTCTCTAGGTCTACCGCAGGATCCGTTAGGAGATTAGCCAGTGCTGTCCTTACTCCAGCTTCGCTGTTGTCTGAGTCATCTTTCGTGCTCTGGCTAACTTTGATGCTTGGTTCAGCCATTTCCTCATCACTGTCTTGCAACTACAGATCAAACAACATCTCGAATCTGGGGTCGTGCTTCTTTAAGGAATTTGCCAACCGCTCAGGAAAGCCACAAAAAGGGAAATCATCTCCCTCTCGAACAAAACGGCCATTAAGCATTCCCCGAATTGGCCTGTGGATGTGCTCATAGTGCTTCCTAGCTCTGTTGGCCTTGGCTCAGCCCTTCATCTCTTCTCCCTTCCTTACCCAGTGCTCTTTGGTAGGCACATAACCCAGTCCAAAGGCATGCGGGTTGTGTGGCACCTCTGCTAATGCTGTAACACCTTTCCACCCACTCTTTCTAAGCCCCATTCTTGGAACATGCCGCAGCTTGTTCATGAAGTATATGGACTGGGCACTAACGTCCATGCCTTCATCCGCGGCCAAAATTGTCTACACTATCCAGGCTTCAACTAGAGTGAACCCCGAGAGGAACACATCTTCGTCGCCATGACTGATATCTAGCACTAGCGTAGTCACCTCCAGAGGTGGATGGATGGATAAGTTCCCAAAAACAATTGCTACTCCTTTCCCATAAGGATATTTCAACATTTGAGAGGGGGTGGAGGACAAAGCCTTCACATGATGTAGCCAAGGCCTTCTTAGCAGCAAGTTCAAGGTAACCGGTACATCTAGGACGTGAAACTCGATCTCTTGCTTAGCTGGGCCAACCTGGACACGTACTTTCATCATGCCCATGACCTCTCAACTTGCATTATCATATGCCCGCATCACCTAGGCTGTGGGAACAAAGTTCACCGGTTTAAGGCCAATTACATAAGTAGTACGGGACGGACATACATTAATGGCAGAGCCAGTATCTACCAACTCCACTGACACCCACTTCTCCCTACATTCCACAGAAATGCATAGCGGCTTATTGTGAGCCGACCCTTTCGGCGGCAGCTCTTTGTTTGAGAAAGTGAGCGTTGGCTTGGCACCACTTGGAAAAATCAGGCCCACAAGTTGCTCAGGCGTAGTATCAATGGATAATTTGGCCTTGTCCATTGCCGACAATATTGTCTATCGGTGCACCCGGGGATAAAGATATCAGCCTGGATTTTCTTAAGCTGCTTCAATACTGACTCCTTTTCTAGTTACTTCTCCTTTTGTTTCTCCACTTGATCCAGCTGTGGCAGCTTAAAATATCATCCCCTGCAAGTAAGATGTTCTATTTTCTCAGCATACCATGTATTCTTTGGGAGATGACAACCTCCTCAATCTTCGTCGGTATGAACCAGACACAAATCATAGTCATGCCACCACTCACCGTCAACTGCTGACAAGCAGTTGTCCAGCTCCACTTGAATCATCTTCACAACACAAGGGCCCCCTCAGGGCGACAAGTGGTTGTAGTTTTCTGACTATCCTTAACTCTTTCTCTCTCAAACTGCATCAATGTAGCTTCCTGTTTAGTGTCTATAGTGTTCCCAACTACCACTTCTTGACTTGGGTTTCCTATGCATGTGTCCTCTAGCAGTTTTCCTTTCTCATCCACCTTCTTGGGCACTGTAACTACTTCCGCTTCATTCCCCTCTAGTTTTACCCCAGTTTCTTCTTCCTTGTCTGACTCATCACTTAACCATCAGTGTTGTTAGTCGATCCGTTCAAGTCGAACCACCTGATCTGTACATTTTCCTAATCATGTTTTTCAAAGAACTGCAGGTTGTCTAAATCTTCTTCAAGATCTACCAAATCATCCAACCCTTGGTTCGGGCCATCCTCCCTGAGCACATTAATGCCTACCGGGGTTGGTAGCACCACTTTGGGCCTAGTTTGAGTGGTTGGCATGATATACAAACTTGGGTCATAGACTTGCTCAGATAAGTCCCCAGGACACTCTAACAATAGACTCGTACCTTCTTCCGAGGCCAAACCTTCCTTTACCAAGGATATTGTCACCACATTGTGAGGCTTAGGTTGTGGCTTAAATGCATCCATCATGCACAGATATGTGCCCTCAGGAATGAGCAGCATTGGTTTCGGTAGGTATGAGGGGGTAATATATACGTTGGGGTCATAAGAGGCGGCCAATGTATGGATCAGGTTTAGATTTCTAGGTAGGGGGACTTAATTATGGGCTGGGAGTGGATTTGTTGTTACATTTGGTTTCTGAGGTGGAGCAATCACCTTGTTGTCAATGAGATCTTGAATCTCATGAAGCAATCGGAAGCACTGGTCAGTGTCATGACCATGCTACTGGCAAAGCGCATAGTATTTTGCAGGGTTGTGTTTAGGTGGAAGAGGGTCGGGAAGTGGACAAGTTTCTAAGGGTTTCAGGTGCCCTTTTTTAACCAGCACTTGCATGGCTTTGGACAGGGTCATGTATAACTAGTTAAAAGTCCTCTAGGATCGGGTAGGGTTAGATAACATTTGTGATCCCGTATTGGCAAAAGGGTCAGCAGTTTTTGCTATGGTGACAACACTTACATCTGATGGCCTCGCAACTATGCTACTATTGGCAGTATTGGAACTGCGAACAAATGACTTTTTTGCCGGGTCCTTCTCATCTGTAATATGCCCCTGCTTTATGGCATCTTTGATTTGAACTCCTATTTCATGAAGTTCTGTAAACGTAAACAATGGATGCACAATCATTTTTAGCAACAACTTGCCATGCAGATTCCAGATGACCATTTTGATCTGGTCCTTCTTAGAAGGCCTCGTGGTCATCATTGAGGCTTTAGCTCTCCACCTTGTCACAAAGTCAGAAAAAACCCTCCTTTGGCTCTTGGCGGGTTTCCTCTAGATCACGAGTTGTGACCTCAATCTGTGTATTGTAAAAATACTGAGCAATGAAGGCTTTGGCCATCTCCTCCCAATTCTATTTGACCGAATCTTTCAACTTAGCATACCAAATGGCTGCTATGCCTGACATGGTGCGGCTAAAGAGAGACAACTTCTATAGTCTAGTTAAGGCCATCGACCACAAGATATTAGAAAATAGTCGTAAGTGAACCATCGGACCCCCAAACCGTCAAAACGATCAATGTGTGGCATCTTAAATCGATCAGGCAATGTAACTACAGAATTAGTGTATCCATCATCTATGTCTGGGGATGGAGTTAACCCCTTGCACTATTTTGAACAATTTTACCAGTTTGTTGACCTTAAGTGCAGTTGGGTCAACCTCGAACTCGAATGGTGCCTTGGTCTGATACACCGGGGCTCTGGAAGCTTGTTCCCGGATAAGTTCGGCTAGATTACCCTGGTTTTCTTAAACATTGGCAGTATTAGCAGTGGCTCCAGGTGCTGGGATAGCTATGGTGGGTACACAGATGCAGATGCCATGGCCAGCTGCGGTGGCTGTTGTTGTAGCCTGGTTATGACCTCAGCCTGACGGGCTGTAACCTCGGCCTGACGAGCCGCATCCTGCTGTAGTGCTTCCACTGTTTGCTATAACTGGAGTATCAGTTCCTTCATATTGACCGGGTGATACTGCGCCATCGGAATAGGCGACATTTCTTGTGCTAAACTAGAAGTAAGTGACTGCTCCTGGACCGAATTGAACACAGGCAAGCTAAGAGGTGATTGTTGTAAGAATTGGACTGGTGAACTCTGTCTGATTCTCCTCCATCTTGTAATCGGTGAGAGTAAGGTAAACACGGGTTATCCCCAAACAAGATCCCTAGCTTTACAAAGTCTTTCGACTTGCGTCTAGAGTACTTGGGGGATATATGAACTTATTAAAGCTATGGTTTTAAACTACCTAGCAAAAGAAATAAAGAAAAAGAGCAGTAATCAAAAATCGCACAGCACCTCAGCTATAATGTCATCAACACAGACGTGATCAAAGCTGTAGGACTATACTCCACACTGAATTATGCCCCCAAAATAGATACCAACTGTTCCACTGATATGCACACTCTTGCACAGTTTCATTGTAAAGCACATATCAGTTAAGAAAGAGCCAAAACACCCCTATGAGGGGATAATGTTTCCCTATCCTAGTTTTTGTCATGAAGTAGGGTTCACTATTTTAATCAAGCGGTTTCACATAATCCTGTATTCAGGTGAGCATCATGTCCTAGTTTGGAACAGTCGCTATGGCCTTTTTTTATATGCAACTAGGCCAAATGGTCAAACGGGGTATCTCAGCAAGACTACCTAATATACCTCTCACACCTAACACTGAGAAGCGAAAGGAGGATCAAACGGTACAACGATAGCCTAGATCAAAGGGTTATGTTCCTAACATGGCAGAGCCCACGACCGGTCAGCCTTTTGGCAAGCTTTTGGGTAAGCCTCTAGCAAACTGTCCAGGAATAGCAGATGGCAAACACAGTGACTTAAGCGCACCAATACAAATGCAATGCAAAGAACATATATATATAGATAAAACTTCACATCATGAATTTCAAGTCAAGTTCTCTAAATTCCCCAGCAGAGTCGCCAAAAACTGTAGCCTGACTTTTAGTGTTCCTTTAGGATACAATTAGCCCTACAGTTTGGACTCCTATGGTTCTGAATCTGATTGCACAAGTGCATTGTGAAATAGATAAACACAAATGAGTCTAAATCCGGCAAATCTTTTGAAAATCAATTTTGAATCAAAATGCCAAAATGAACTGCTTTGCTAGATACGGAGTCACCACCTAAATGTTTTGGGAAATTTAGGAAACCAGAGACTTGTGCCAAAGGCCACTTATCCGTCATCATCGAAGTGTCTTGGCTCGGGAACTTAGGTACGAGAAGGGAAGGTCATGAATTGAACACCCCACTTGCCTGATCAAAGATCAGCCTCTACTAATCATAATGTGATTCTTATTTACATTATATGCTCTTGTTCTGATTATTAGGCTAACTTACTATGTGATGCACACACAAGTATAGACTAATTTGCAAAAATTAGAACATTTGATTTCAAGTTTTGTTTTGAAAAATGTTTTGAATATGTGCTACTTGAGAAAGTGAACTCATATGTACTTCGATCAAACTATTCCAATTTAAGCAATTAGCCTCCATCCATAGGCATTCAAACAATTTATCACTTAAGAAATTAGTCTCATGGTAATCATGCTTCACATGGCAACAATCACACTCAAGCAATATGCTAAAACAATAAAATGCTCACCTAGTACTATGAGGTGAGTCAAAACAAGAAAAATAATTAGCAAACATGCGTGCCCCTAATTAATGCAATATGACTAATGCAACACATTCAAGATGCAATTAATAGGCTTGGCTACTAATAGAACATGTTAATCAATTTGATAGCATGTAGTTTAAATACCTATTCAACGAAGTAATAACCAACAATGCTTGTTAGAATGATGAACCGAGCCTTGATTCATGCAAGACAAGTGGATACAAATCATGGAATATGCTAAATGAAACATGATATTCTATTTTATCCATCACAAGCAAATAAATAAAATGGAGAAAGACGTGGGGTTGGAAGACATACAAAAATAGGACATGTTGGCCCTCGCACAGGAGGGTTCGAATAAATAGCCTAGCTAAGCTAATTAACTAGTTATTACAAACCAAATAACCAAATGAAATTAATTAACTATATAGCCTATTATTTACAAATTGAAGCTAACTAATTAATTACAATAACTAATTAGTTACAAATTAGAATTAACTAACTATTACAAGCTTAACGGAGCCAACTAATTTAATTAACAAATTAATTAAGTGCATGTATACTAATTGAACTTGAGCGGGACCAATGAACCGAGCACGCCAATGCAAATATCCTCCCAGAAACACCTTTGTTCTGCTGCCAAGACTATTATGCTTGCAAAAAAAAGCTCATGTTTTGCCTCTGCTTTTGTTTTACCTTGTAAGGAAACAACACTGCCTACTGACACAAAAGTGGCCGGCTGGCCAGAAGCAGTGGACATGGTTGGTAATGGTGGCCGGCTGGCCACTAATGTAAATATGGCCCTACTACAACAGAAAATGAATATAGCAGAAACAGAGTGTTTCCAGGGGATATTCATCCTCTCTGCCTCTCCTTATCATGAAATTACTCAAAAGAGGGGTAGAATCGAGTCGCAAATCATCAACAATGCAAAGTTATTGCATGATGATCTATGGCTCGATTGGACAAAAGCTAAATGTGGGAAAAGAAATGACCAACAAAACCCCTCCCTATCATGAGATTAATCAAGGGAAGTGTTTGACATTGACTCTCAAACCATTATCATCACTAACAAGAATGAAATGGTCCAAGATTCAATGGGTACGACTAATGTCCGGTTGAACACCAAACCATATTATTATCTTATTCCATTTTAGCCCCAATTTTATTACTTCATTTTAACTGCCATTCCATTCATTAGTCAATTAAGTCCAACAATGAAGATTGAGTCCCCTAATGGAGAGAAGGATCAACCAATGGGTTGTTTTGGGCATGAGAGAGATGTCATGTTGTTGGTAATGAACCTCTGAGGAGATTAAACCATTAAGCAGAATAATCTCTATCTCAAGCTTAAACAACCAATCGGTTGAAACAACTCTCAAGGTGATAAAAAGCCAAGAAGTGAGAGAGATGAAAAGGTGATTAAAGATGATCATAAGTATGGAAAGCACTAAATAAATGCTTTAAACTCAAATGGGTTGGTGTCTAGTGCCTAAAACACCAAACCTATGAGGACTATTCCACTACAAGTATGCTATACAAAGCTTAAATGCAATGAACAACTAAAAAACAATCCTAAAATAGTCCTAAACAGTGTTGGAATTAAGACAAAAATAGCTAAAACAACAAGCTAAAATATTGAAGAATTAGGCTAGCACACAAGCACAAGGAGGGAAGGTTGACCCCTCCATTTTTGGGATATCAAAACATGATTTTTAGCATCTAAAAACTTCTGAAATTCAGTCGTAAAAAGCTCAAAAAAAGTTGAGAAAGAGATGGGAAACACAAGGGTAAAGGCTTAAGAACCAAGGTTCAAAGAAGGTTGGTTAACCCCTCTACCTTTAATGGCCTTAAACCACAAGCTTCAGCCCATAAATACAGGGGGAAAACAGCCCAAAAACAACAAAAAAAAAAAAGATAGGGAAGAAATAGTGCAAGGGAGCTAGGATGTATACCTCTTGAAGAGGAATGGCTCGTTTGAGTTATAAACCACCAATTCAACACCCTCAAGAGCTAAGATGCAAGCTTAAACACCTCAACTTGGAGAGTGTTTAAACACCCTAAACACTATCCAAGTTTTTTTTAGAGAGTTTAGGTCAAGAGTATGCAAGCTGCAAGAGAGAGAGAGAGAGAGAGAGAGAGAAATATTTTCCAAAAATTTTCTTCACCAATTTTTCTAACCAAAATTTTCTAACCCTATATCATAAGAGAGGGAAATCTATATATAGAAATATATGAAAGACCCTCGGAAATATCCAAACAAATACAGTTGGAATGATGCATGCATCTGTGGAGACAACTGGCCAAAAATATCTAGTTTTTGCACAAGTGGCCGATCAGCCACTAATAGGGGATGACTGTACACCATTAGTGGCTAGCCAGCCACTAATGGGCCTGCAGGTCCCAGATGGTCAGGCTTGAAAAGATGGTGTCTTGGTCCCAAAAAAAATGGTGCAAAGTTGGCATATTTTTTAGGCTTAAAGCTGAGGATTCCTGCTGAGGAATTCGAGCATTTGACAAGCATATACAAATTCATCATTAGGTGATCACTCGGTGGCGCCCAAGTCATAAGAGCAGTAAAAAATGGGGTGTCTATAGCGACCGACAACTTCAATCTCACAATCGCGAAATCCCCAATCCAAGTTAACCTTACCCCCAACTGTAGACTTTACCATGAGTGAAGATGTTATCTGAGTCACTCCCAACCCCAAAACTGATGCGAATGTAGACGGAATGAAGGAATGAGATGCACCAATATCAATCCACACATTGGCAATAGAATTAAACAACAAGCAGTTGCCTCTCAAAACAGAGGGTGTTGGCAACTAATCTAGCATGGTAACAGCATACACACTCACCCCTAGGAGCATAAGACTTATAAGTTGATTAAGCTGAAGAGGTTTCCTAAGTGGCCATCGAGGCCTATACTAATTGGGTAAGCTGATAGCTCTATGTTTGTCTCAAGCCAGACGGACCAGGTGTGCCACCTCTTTGAGGACAAAACCTCCTTAAGTGCCTCAATTGCCCACACTGATAACAGGTAGGAGACTGCCTTTTTGCTGGACTCTGACTCTGAGAACGAACTGTAGACAGCGCAAACTGCTGCCTTCCTCCTCTCTATGGGAAAACTGGGGACTTGTGGCCCAACTAACCACAATTAAAGCAAGTGATCCCACCCTAACTACTCCACCCTGAACTAGAATTCGGTACAAGAAAGGTGGATCTGAACTGTGCTGCCTAGGACTGCTATGGGGTGGAACCCCTCTACCTCTTGTTATCTCTCGTCTCTCCTTGAACCTCATGACTTCTCTACTTGGAGCCCCTCATCCTCTCCTCCTCCGTTTGAATCACGGTCTCTAAATGAGTCGCCATCTCTACAAGATGATCATAATCCCTAATCATGGACGTGACCACCTTGAAAAGGAGCCCGATCCTGAGTCACTTCTCGAACTCAACACAATGGTGTTCCTCCGTCACCACAAGCTCTGGTGCAAACCCAGAGAGGCTAGTGAAAGTTGTCTCAAACTCGGCTACAAGCGTGTTCAGCTGTTTCAGCTTCAAGAACTGGTCCGTCAACTTCTCCCTAGTAGTGGGAAGTAAGAACTTGTCGTCGAAGGCGTTGACAAAGGCCTCCCAAGTCACATCAATGCGCCCACGTGTGTACTTCCACCATTGACCTGCATCTCCCTTTAGTTAGAAGGATGCCAAGGTCAACCTCAAACCAATGTCCTCAATGCCAAGCATCTCGAACGTCTTGACCATCTGCTCTAGCCACTCATATACTTTTAGTGGCTCCTTCGGATTCCGCAAAAACTCATCTGGATTTGATTGGAAGAACTCCCTCTTCAGAAAAGATAGCCCCACCTCAACAGCATAAGCCTGGACTTGATTCTTGGCCCTAAGAATGTCCATCGACTCCCGCAAAGCACTAGCCATTTCACAGACCAAAGCGCCCATGGCTTGCTGACCTGCCGGCTCGACTACGTTGGCCTAACCAAGTCCCTCATCCCATGCTAGAATGTCATCCGGTAATAGCACCTCCTCCCATCTAGCTCTACTATGACTACCACCACCAGGTGCATGTCCTGACATCCTAATAAAGGTAACAAAACAAATTAGCAGATTCACAAATGTGCCGAAGCTAATTCACTCAGGTCCTAATGCTCTAGACAACACATAATTCATTCCACATAAGTACTTGATCACACAAACAGAAACAAATTTCGTTTCTAGATAGTGACCGTCCCGCGACATTGCTAGAGTTCCAACTAGAAATTGTAATGATCAAGTGCTCTTCTAATAGGACTTCTAGAAACTCGTAGACCCAACCAATATTTGAGAAATTAAATTCCATACCCATTTAGTCACATGAGCATGTTATCACATAGCATACCAAGTCTATTCCTACTATCATCAAACAAGAGAACCCATTGTGGTAAAAACCACATCCCACGATCCCAAAGTATTCTAACCTAGTTGTTCTGATACCAAGTTGTAACACCCCAAAATAATTCACATTAACCCTGTCACGACCCCATTTCGCCCCTAATAGAATGATACTATGATTGCCAGTAATCCGAGATTACCAAAAGCCAACTTACAAAGATTCACACAAACAGAGTAAACATATAGCGCATACATGTGCGGAAGCAATAAATTTAAATCCAATTAGTCTATAAGAGTTGTGCATAAATTAAATGAAATGACATACATATTAACATGGTTTTACAACTTGAATAAAAAATAAAATAAACTTAATATTACATCTTAATCAAAAGGCTTCTCAAGCTTAAACATACAAGGCAAATTACCTACAAAACTAAGAAGCATAATCTTCAAGATGCTAGAAAAAAGTAAACCAAACATCTTCCAAATAAAGCTTAGGCGACATCGCCTTCTTGTTCATCACCTACATATATATAAGGGAGAGGGGTGAGCTGAAAACTCAGTGAATGATATAAGTAATAAAGGTTTGAAAGAATGATATTTGAGATTTTATCAAAACAATACATATCATAGCTTGTAACAAAATCAAAGGATAAACTGAGTTCAACAATCAAAGGCTTTCGAAGCTTCAAGGGATGTTTACTAACATCTACATAATACAAAGGATGACATTCATTAACAAAACAAAGGAATAACCAACCCAGAATCAATTAGACAAGCCCATCCATCGGTGGCAAAGAAGATATCTCAAACAAAGGTACTAGTTACATTAAAGTCCCCTAGCACATAAGGACCTTTCAAGAATGTCATTAAAACAAACATAATATTTGATACAAGAACTAAGGGATAATCATTCATGCTTAATCAAATACTTTTCTAAAACAAAGCAAAGCTTTTATCAAAACATTATAACATAACTTGATTAAAAATATCATTCACAATAGCTCTTCAGTCATGGGGATTAAGGCAAAGATCCAATACCTACAAGTACATAGTAACTCCATTGAATGCATTTCAAGAAGGTAAGAAGATATGCTCAAAGATGGTTATGAAGTGCACTCTCAAAACAAGCTTCAAATGAGTGAAATAGATCCTGGCATTTCTTTCCAAAACCAAGTCAAGACAAAGCAAAACATATGCTGGGAGTTAAATCAATGTTTCTCTTCTTGGAAAAGAATACTGGGTACAAACCAGGTCTCAGAATGGATTCTTAGAGATGAGCTCAGCCGAAATTTCCTAGCTAGGTGTGTTCAGGAGGTCTTGGCTGAGGTGTGGCCAACCTGGCCTAGATGAGGAGCTGTTTGTCGAGATACTATAAGGTGTCGGCAAGGATGTGTTGTGTTCGGCCTAGATGTGCAGTGGTCAGCCTAGGTGTTCATGCAAGGTTGACCAAAGTGCAAGTGATCATGCAATGTAGGCCAAGGTGAGAAGCAATGCTTGGCCTAGGTGTAAAAGCTGGACAATAGTTGGTCTCGGTGACCAGACTTAAGGAAGTGAAGCTTGGAAATCTGGGTTTCCTCTTGAAGAACATGAATATCAAGAACATGAATGCTAAAAATCATAACTTCTTATTCAAAATCTGAGATTTCATGGTACGAGTTCAAAAACGTGGACCTAGGTACCCATACTTAAAGATTTCAAGAAAATAAACACAAAAACATGGAACTTGATACAAACGTTTTGGATCAAAACAAAACTTTTCTTTAAGAAGACAAGAACATCACTTTCTCTCTCCAAAACAAAACTTTAAATCAATGTATGGCTGATGAATCATGCTCAATCATGTAATGTGATCAGATTAATATAAAGAACAACAAAAGTAGATCAAGAATTTAACCTCAAAACACAAATCCAATGGTTCAAACTCTAATTATCAAGCTTCGTAAATCTAGCTTCCTCTAAGAACTTCTTCTTCTTCTTCTTCTTCTTCTTCTTCTTCTTCTTCTTCTTCTTCTTCTTCTTCTTCTTCTTTCTAGAGCTTCTCTCTCTTCTAGACAAAGATATGGCAAAGATATGGGTTCTCAACTACTAATCTAACTTAAACCCAATACTAGGACACGTGGCATCATCTGAGCAATCTCATCAAAAAAGTACAAGAATAAAAAGACAAGAGTAGGTTAAAGTATATATAACAAGTAAGGTGGCATGGGCACTCTGACAAGGCAAGGATCCTGGACCAAAACATAGGCTTCAGACAAGTGAAGGATAAGTTAGGTCTTCCTGATCTCGGCTAGGAGGGGTAACACTTGACCTAGGTGTGAAACACCTCTGCTTGGGTTTTACAAGTCAAGGAACAAGATTGCTAGGTATTGGCTAAGGAGCACAACAAGGCTGCAAGGTTCAAGGATCAGAGATCTCGGATGCCTAGGTGATGCACATCTCGGTCTAGGTGATGCACACCTCAGCCAAGGTGCAAGGGTGAAGGTAGAAGTCAACGAAGATGGTTCCAAAATGATCCTAAGTGTTGACACTTAATGGCTTGGGTGTAAGAGGTTCACAGGTGTGACCTAGGTGTGACATAGCAAAGATGGATGGCCTAGGTTCAACACACAAAGGAAGGAACAAAGCATGGATCTTATACTTAGACAAAATACAACAACACAAAACAAGACATTCTCCCATACTTGACAAAATATTAAAGTTCACAAGATGCAAGCTTAACAAACCAAAATCATGTAAATTCTCATGAATATGACTAAGGCAAAATGAGGGTTGTTATAAAGCTATCTCATATTAGTGCTACAATTGATCAATAATCTCATAAATTATATTCATTATATATTTGATCATTACAAATGATGACATTGCAATATATATTCACCAATCCTAGATTCTGAATCTATAGCATATGGCATGGGTACAAGTGTAAAAAGATAAATAAAACCAAGTAATTAAATGCCTTAATGGCTACAACTGCCAAGACGATACTTGATTACAACAAAATGAGTTTACACTCAATACAAGTAAAGTCCTGGGATTAAACAAAAATAATTACATCAAGAAACCAAAAATGAAGCCTTAAGCTCCAAGTCCTCCCAAGCTACGTCCTTGGTAGAGGCATATCATCAGCATCTGAAAGTTGTTTTCCACATAGGGTGAGCCACAGCCCAATAGTGATACTCTAACACAGTATATGAATCTTAGCAAAATTATAAGGTGAATGCACATGCATGCCATTTGTCAAACATTTCTCGTTTTCCATTTCAAAACAATGTAATGCCAGATTATAAATCAATTCATGAAAATAATCTTGTTATAAAAGAAAACAGGGTAGTGGATACAACACACTAGAAATCTCTAGGTATGTGTCTACCAGTAGGCTATACAAGCACTACCAAAGCTATTTTACCAGTACTAACCAGAAGGATCGATACCTAACCGCACGGGTTTCTAGACTTTTACCAAGGACACACAGGCCAACATAACAAAATCGCAACCACACCCCCTAACTGGATTCATCACGGTATTCACCAATTTTTCCCAAAATGAAAACATTTACAATGTTT
This sequence comes from Camellia sinensis, assembly GCF_055761805.1. NCBI lineage: Eukaryota > Viridiplantae > Streptophyta > Magnoliopsida > Ericales > Theaceae > Camellia > Camellia sinensis. The sequence goes on along the minus strand of NC_138969.1, from coordinate 112,680,352 downwards.
AATATGAAATGATGCTTAATGCACAATGTATGAGAAATTAGTTTCAATTCAACCTAATCCCCATGCAATGTTTACAACAATCAAGACTATCCTCCATCGATAGCCTAAAATAGTTATTTCTATACAAGATAGTTTCCAATCAAAATATACAATTCCATCATTTTACAACGGGAGTGATATTAGATATCCAACTCCACCATTATCATCAATATAATCATCATTCCAATCTTCCAAAAAGCCACAACATTTTCTATTTCCTTACACAATTCCAAATATTCAAAATTTAGGGCAACTCCCCATTTATTTTACAAAATCAATTCCAAGAAGAGATAATCACCATTTTAACATACTTCAACCATCAACTCATTCCTACAACCATTTTCAAGAATCCATGTGCAAAACCCCTCATTTGATTTCAAAATCAAGCGATAAGTTTTCCTAAAATTCCCAAATTATTAACCCTTTTTAAAGAGCAATAACTAAGCTAAAAATCATATAAAAGAGTTGTGAGTCCCCTAACTTTTGTAAACCTTATTAGGTCCCTAAATTTTCAGTTATTATACTAAAGCCCTTAATTAGTTGATTGTTCGCAAATTAAACCCTAGAACCGAAAACGCATCACGGACGAACCCATACAAACCCTAATTGACCCTGGAAGCTTAGAAATCATTTCTAACACTCTAATATTAATTATTTAACTCTCAAATTTTAGATTAATCGCTCTAAACCTTAACTTCTCGTTTTCACAGTCTTCGTTCGGTTATTTACCTTTAAATTCAAAGCAAGATAATACAAACCGAATTATTTTTCCTAACACTAATTTATTAACTCTACACTTGAAATAGATACTTTAATTGAGCCCAAGCCCTCACATTTTTGTTAAATCACAAATTGACCCCAAACAAGTATCATTATATATTTATATATACACTTGTACCCTAAAATCCTTTTTTAACATTATATTTTAAAATTTCCAAGATTTGTACAAATATATATATATATATATATATATAAAACAAGTCCATCAATTCACCATCACATGGCTAGCCATCATACCTCGTAGGCTATAGTCATTGTACTTTAGTAAAAACAAATCCCTTGAAATCTTGGAGCAATAATGACCTTGGTACCTATAAAGATTTGCTATATATATGAGTGTACTTATAACTAGAAAGTATTTAAATTAACCCTAAACCTAACTAGATCATAATTAAATACATAATTAAGGTTCTAATTCTCCCTCATTTCATTACATTTAAACTAAATCAAGGCACTATTCAATTGAATTGGAACCAATGGCCATTTGGGACTTTTCACACCAAATTCTCTATAAATACCACTCATCCCCATTTGTTGAGCACATATACACGCCCACACACACACCCACACTATATTCAAGTGAGAGAAGAGAGGGAGAAGGGTGAGCTTGGTGGAAGATAGGAGAAGAAGTTTGCTAGCAATTCCAACAACCCTCAAGTAAGTCACAACACAACTCTCTCTTTCATTTTCCTTTTTCAAATACATGTCATTAGAAATTTAAAATGATATTTTTGGATGCGTTCTAATGGCATTCTTGTGTTAAAAATGAAAGGAGTTGAGCCTTGATTCTACCCTTCTTGTATTTCTCTTAATCAGTATAAGACTATCTTTTTCCATATGAAACTCTCAAAATTTCCAAGGGCACACCTTCACCTTAAATTTATGAGTTTAATACATATTATTTATCAAGATTTCATCACATGAAAAGTGGAAAATTTCCCCTAGCTGACCTCTTTTCTCACCAAATTTCTATTTCCAAGAACTGTGCCAGAAAATATGTTTTTCATCCAACTTTCAAAATTTCTAGAAAAATGTATAAAACTATTCTGGACATCCATTTTATGTAAAAATCTTTTTTAAGGAGTTGGCTTTCAACTAAAATTTGTTTCATTGAAAACGAGTGAGCAGTTTGTGAGAAAATCTGATTTTTACAACGATCGACGAATCTAGACAGCGTTGGAGCATTTCTTTAATAACTAGAAATCTAGAAAAGCTATCACATTTCCAAAACCTGTTCTGAAGACTAGATTGAAATCTCTACGAACCATAGGAAGGCTAGGTTCGAGCAATATCTGAAATAGCCCTTTTCATTTTAATCTTTTAATAGTATTGAATCTGCAAATTTAGTGTTGCATGGGTGTTTTATGCTCTTGTGTACATGAATATGCTTATTAGTTTATGATCATGTCTTGGTATGGTATTTCATGTGTTATGGTTATGTTCCTTATATTCTTCATTTTAACGATGCCCATGCTTATGTGGATATTACTATCTTGTTGAGTTTGTTCTAACTTGATTTAAAACATTGATCCAAACGAAAAACTTAATTGGGGTGGTATTGGGTTTTCGATCACTTGAATATTAAAGAAATGATAATGTGTTATGTGTGGATTGATGGGATGTGCTCCCTAATTGAAGTTTAAGTCTTGCGCAAGCAGTTGTCGTGTAAACCCTAGAATGGAACGGACATATTCAGACTCTTTGCAATGGTTTGATTGGTGAGATAAGGTTGGGTCCGGATGGGACATTCAGGAAGATAAAACTTTTTTGGAAGGATAAGGTTGGATTCAGGAGATAAAACCTTTTTCCTTTCGCTATCCCTTTTGAGGCCCTGCGGTTGGTGCTACACAGTATATAACCGTTGGTAGGCATCCATGGTTAGTTCTGCAACAAAACAGCAAAAGGGGGAGTTCCGAATAGTCCGATGTCCAATTCCTGTGGTTTGGAGGATGAAATCTCTTTGGGAGATTTCTAGAATACTAACCACTAACATTATAACCTTATTATCTATTTGACTGACATGTTCCTTTCTTCTATTACTGAAATTGTTGTTATTGACTTGAATATCATGCTTCACTACTTGCTTGCTAAAAATGTGATGGTGTATTGGATTGGAAAAAAGGGATGGGGTGTGTGTGCGTTTACTGGGCATTCAAAGCTCATGGCGTTTCATGCGAGGTATTGAAGACTATTAGACCGGTTGTAGACACCCCATTTTTGACCGTCCTCAAGACTTGGACGTCACCGTTTGAACACTCGGTGATCACCCATGATCGTGTTCGTTTGGAGTTCCCGGAGGTCTCGGCTCGCGCGCCCTGCCTCAGGATCTCTGAACTTGACGGTTTGGTGTCTGGTTTTGCACCGAACACTTATGTTTTGCCTTGGAAGGGCAGGGAATGCCTTATGAAGCATCCCCACACACCACCGGCAGTGGCTGGAGGCCACCGGATGGTCTTTTTCTGCCATCGGCACTTTTGTTTGCCGGTCGGCACACTTTATTGCCGGTCGGCACTGTTTTTTGTCGAAATGACATTTTTGGGCAGCCGACCACTGTTCATCCACTTTATGGAGATATTTTGTGCCAGCTGTGATAGCTGGCACCAACTCTTCCCTCCTCCATACACGTGTACGGATGGATCTCCCTCTAGCCAAGCTTGTTGTATAAGCTTTGCAAGAGGGAGTCTTATAAGAGGAGGGCCTTCCTCTTTGATCTAGGTTAGACTCTTGAAACCAAAAACCAGACCTTAGAGATATAGATACATATTATCTCTATACTTCCCTCTCTCTCCTCCTTTGTGTGTGTTTCTTAGCTCAAAAGGTGGTTTTTACCTTACTTTTGCACCATTACACACACCATTACACCTTACTCCGAGATTGAGGGACTTGGGGGTTTGTTTCTTGAGTTTTTGGACTGGTTTTGATCAAAAGAAGGAGGCTAGACCATTTGTTCTTCAAAGGTTCTTCAAGGGTGAGCATCTTGATTTATATTCCCCAAACTTGCAATAGTTTTTTTACCTATCTTGCTTGCTGTTTTAGCCCTTGTGTATAACATAAAAAGGGCTTGTATTTTCCTTCTCTAGCACTTTCATTAAGGTCATTTTGTGGTTTGAGTGCAAACTCACCCTTCTAGGCCTTGTTTGGTCCATTTTGGTGCCTCTTTGATAAGGTTTTGTTCACTTCAGTGTTTTGGTCCTTTGATCATTGAAAATCAGTGTATTTTTAGTGTCAAAAAAGTTGGTTTGAAGTCTTGCATAGGGGAGGGCCCCCCCTCTCCCTTTATGATTTTGTTTCCTTGAGTTGTGGCCCAAGAGGGTGACATGCATGCTTGCTTGGTTCTTGCTTCATTTCAGAACTTTTTGGGTGTTTTAAGATCATGTGTGACCTCTGTTTTTGGTCGGATTTGTGCCTCCTTGTATGCTTGTAATACTTGCTTTGTATTGCTCCATTTTGCTTAGGAGTGCATCTCATGATTAGGCCATGATTCTTGTGTGTGTTGGCTTAGTTCCATGAAGCTTTTAGTGTTGTTTTTCCATGCTTAAAATCTGTTGGTTATCCATTTGGTCATGCTTGACATGTTTGTTAGGGTTACTTTGCATTTTGGCCTAAAAGCTTTGAGTATGTTGACCTCTGGCATGCATGGTTGTAATCATCCTCATGATTTGACATCATCTAGGATCACATTTTAGTCCAAGAATCATGTTTGTATGTGTGCATGCATGGCCTCTTTTATGCCTTGAAGGTGTACCCTCTTATGCTTAGGAATGAGCCTTAGTGCATATGCCTCTTGGGAGTCATCTTTAGCTGCCATACTAGGAGGTTTTGGGGTCCCATTTTGCATAAAAAAAATCTGTCCTTACTTGTCTTAATTATTCCATAGCTTGGTCTTGTTGTTGGGAGTAAAGTGGCCCTTTTGGCGCCTTAGCCTCGGGTCTATTAGCTTGCATGTTGGCATGAGTTGTTTGTCCATCATTTTGAGCACTCTTGGTGCTGTTTTGAGGTGAATAAAGGTCTGCACCTTTATCACTTTGAGGCCCCTTTGCATGCTTATCTTATGTTGGTTGCATGATTGTCCCATTAATGTGCTTTTCCATGCTAACTTTATGACCAAATTGGTCCATGTTTGCATCATATTTGTGCCTTGTATGCTTGGCATTATACATTTGTCATGTTGGTTGCATAATGTTTGTTGTGCTTTGCATCTTGGTATCATGTTGCATGTTGAGCTATGTTTGCATAACATGCATTGCATTCACTTGGTTTGGGGTGTCAAACCAAGTGTGGGAATCAAGGAACATTCATACTTCAAGTGATGTAATGTGCCCCGATTCCCAGTCGCCGGGGCCTTTGATTTCAACTTGATAAGGCTTTGGATCCCATTTTGTTTGTTGCATACATCCTTATATCAAATGGCAAATTTGATCCTTTGAGCCACCATGCACCATTGATGGTTCGAAGATCGAAGGACATGCTTCCTTGAGTTCAAAACATGATAGGAAGTATGACCATGCTTACATGTGCCCAAAAACTCCATGCCATGCACTGTCTGTTCTCTGTTTGCTGTCAAATTGTCTTCTGCAGGAAGTTTCTGCCGACCGGCAGAATTTAGTGCCGACCGGCAATCTATGGAGTGCCGATGAATCCAATAAATGTCGATGGAAACTCTGGAGTGCCGGTGGGAATTCTGTATGGCCGGTGGCGCTCTGCAGCATGAAAGGAACCTGCTCCAGGACTTGGGCAATTTTCAGAGAGACAAGGCAGTACAAACAGAGGTGGCAGGGGTACAATATGGGTTTTTTCGGGCGAGCCAATTTTTGAGCATGCATCATCTGTGCACTCCGAGGCAGAGGCTGTGGCCACCCTCCTTTTCTTTTACATCTTTTTTAGTTAATTAGAGAATTCTGTAATAATTTTATTTGTTTATTATTTGGGACTGTAATATTTATTTGGGTCCTCTGAGTGAGGGTAAATATGTAATAAGTGTGGGTGAGTGTGTGTATGTCTTCCAATCCCCATTTCTTTCTTCCCTTTTATTTACCTTCTTATGGTGGTAGATTAGGGCATTTTTTGAAATTAGCATACCTTATGCTATGCATGCGTGCATCCATGCATTTGTATTACATGCATTAGGCTCGGTACATCACGCTAACTGCATTTGTACTTCAAAATTCTAAACCGAATATGTGATAATTGTGCATTTTCACATGCCATGTTTAGGTCTAGCCGAGCCTGCCTAGATTGCATTTTGCATGTGATGCATTAGCCATTATTAACATGAACTAGGACACGCATGTTTGCTAACTAGTTTACTGTTTTGGCACGGTGTACGATGTAAGTATTTATGCTTTAGCATCCCGCATGCGTGTGAGTGTTACCATGACAGTATGTCTGCCATGCGACTAAGTGCTTATGTGTTAAACTGCTTTGAATGCCTGTGGGTGGAGGTTGGATTGTTTGAGTTGGAAAAACTCGTTGAAATCCGCATTTTAGCCTACTTGCGAGTAGCAAATTCAAAACGTTTTCCAAAACAAACGGATGTGCAATGCTTACTTCCAAATTAGGCAATCTAGTCTATACTTGTTTGCTGCGCGCATAACATAGTAATTCTAGGCTAATAATTGGCTTAAGAACACATAACGTTTTCAAAACTGGATATCACGGTTAGTAGAGGCCGGTCTTCGGACCGGGCGAGAGGGGGTGCTCATAGCTGACCTTCCCCGATCGTACCCAAGCTCCCGAGCCGAGACAACTCCGGTGATGACGGGCATGTGGCCTTCGGCACCGAGTCAGGGTTTCCTAAATTTCCCCATTTTAAAATATTTAGGTGGCGACTCTGTATCTGGCAAAGCAGTCCATGTTGGGCACTACTTTTTCAAAAATCTGTTTCTCAAAACGATGTGCCAGATTTGGACTCTTTGGTTCAGACTTAGAACCGTGACACAAATCGAGTCCGAACTGTAGCATGAGGCCCACGGGCGCGTCTACAGTTTCTGGCGACTCTGCTGGGGAGTTCTAGAGAGCTTGACTCAAACTCGTGATATCCTGTTTTGATTTCGCTTATATGTTTCTTTGCATTGCATGTGCATTGGTGCGCCTAGGAATACAGTGTTTGCCATCTGCCATTCCTGAACGGTTTGCCGGAGGCTTGTCTTGTCAAGGCATGTCCATAAGGCTGACCGGCTATGGGCTCTGACAGCATGGGAACACAAACCCCGGTTTACCGGGGCACCCTTTTTGACCATTCGACCTAGTTCATATTCGGATCCATAGTGACCATTCCAAATTAGGACAGGCTGCTTACCCAATATTAGGTTGTTTGAGAACTGCTGCATGCATAGTGAAACCCTAGCTCCTGACAAAATGGGACAGGAAAACCCTACCCCAATGTAGGGGTGTTTTGGCTCTCTTTACTTGCTATGTGCTTTTAGAATGTATTTCTACAGGGAAACGTACATACCAGTTTGCAAGTCTGGGCATCAGGCCTGAGGGCATCAGTATCAGTTTTAAGAGAATCAGTTATCTGCGGGTATCAGGGTTCAGTGTTGGGAACAGAGCTTGTTTTGGGGAAACAGTGATCAATATCGAGGAACAGTGTGTTCGGCTCACCGACTTTGTATTGAATATCCAACTGTGTATTATATGTTTATTTTATACTGTTGTGCTGTCCGGTTGTTGGTTTATTTATTGCTTTATTTATCTTTTTGCTAGGTAGTTTAGCATCATTGCGTCCAACCCAGTAGACATTCCCCAAGCACTTTGGATCAGAGGTCGTCGGCTCCATCGATCTGAGGATCTGATAGAAGGACAACCGGTGTACCATTCTCTACCCCCGGTTACTAAACGGAAGGCAACTAGGCAGAGGACATCGGTCCAACAGTCAGTACAGAGGGCTTCATCTACCCCACCTGTGTACAGTAGGGATCAGGATCCTGTTTCACCCACAGAGAGGGAACGCATACCAGTAACTCAACCAGAGCAGAATAGTATGGCTAGCTTAGAGGAGATGGTGCGCCAACTTCAAGAAAGCATGAAAATGATGCAGCAGGACGCTGTCCGACAGGCAGAATTCGCCAGACAACAAGCCACAGTTATGAGTGAGCAAGCGGATTTAATTGGGAGATTGCAACAGCAAACTGGGGCATCACCTTCGCAGCAAATCCCTCCTCCATTAAGGGTTCCAATACCCGAAGAGACACCAAACGCCCGGAATGTCCAAGAGGATACAGACATCCCAACAGGACCAGCTCCCCTCCCGATTCTACCTCAACAATCCAAGGCACCCACCCCCATCAATCTGTCGGATTCTCCCTTTGAGTCCGAGGTAGACCCCATGACGTTAAAAATGCACAAGCTTGAAAAGCTGTTCAAGAAATCTCAAGGTACGAAGTCCATTCCGGACATTGGAGACGGATACATCGACACAGCTGTGACGCTGCCAGATCAGTTTAAGATGCCACAAATTGATCGTTTTGACGGATCTGAGGATCCCATGGTACACCTGCGACTATTCTCAGACGTCCTAAGGCCAATGGGCCTCACTAGATTGCAGAAGCTATCTTTATTCGGCCGGACCTTGTCGGGTGCGGCGGCCGCATGGTATGCCAAGTTAGAGGACGACGTCAAGAGAAGTTGGGACGAGATGGCTGAGGCCTTCATCCTGCAGTACTCATACAATACGCAAATCGAGATCACGACCCGGGATCTCGAGACAACGAGGCAAGAACCCAAGGAAAGCTTCTCAGAATTTGTAACTAGATGGCGGGCTAAGGCTTCGATGATGACCTTGAGACCCACAGACAAAGACCAGATTCGGATGATTGTGCGCAATCTTCAGCCGAAGCTAATGCAAAAGATGATTGTAGTCCCCTTTCCCACCTTTGCTGACCTGCATGAAATGGGGGTGCAGATCGAGGACGCCTTGAGACAAGGATGGATTGATAATGACCGGGAGCAACCCCGCAGAAATTTCAATCGTAATACTAATACAGGCCCAAGCGGCGCTACGACTGCCAGGACCTCCGAAGTGAGTATGGTCACCACTAACCCTTCCCCAAGAAATACGGCAGCCACACCATTCTCCGGTGCGTCCGAAAGCAACTCACAAACAGCCAAATACCCTCCCAGAAACACCAGAACCTTCGCTCCACTTTATATGCCCCTGTCCAAAGCTTTGGGGGTTTTGATCAGAAAAGGGCATCTGAAGCCCCTAGAGCCGCGGCCCTTACCTGAAAGACTGCCCGCCGCCCACAATCCGGCCAAGTATTGTGCGTTCCACCAGCAGCACGGTCACGACACCGACCTGTGCTTTCGGTTACGTCATGAGATTCAAGATCTCATTGATAATGGGGTGATTTTACTCCCTGAGAAACCCAATGTTACTACAAATCCTCTCCCCACACATAACCAAGTTCCACCACCCAAAAGAATCAACTTCATCCACACTGGGGTCGCATCCTACGATCCTAGTATCTATATTACGCCCTCCTACTTGCCTAAGCCGAAATTTTTCCTCCCTGATTGCACCAATTTGTGCATGATGGACGTCTCTATAACCCAACCCAAACCAGTGGTGGTGACCATCGAGAACAGGAAAGAGATTGTCGAACCAGAGTCTATAGAATCCGGGAGTGATGTTGGGAACACTTACAGTCCGAGTGACTACATTTCACCAGTGGGCCAGAATAGACCGAATGTCGAATTTCCAGTCGGGGGAGAGCTGTGTGTAATCCGAGGGAACAGCCCAAGACAGGGAATGGATGATTTGGTAGCCGTGGAAGAGGATCTTGCCAAGTTCCAATTTTGCGATAACCAAGATCTAGAAGATTCAGCCATCAACTGGTACGATAATGAAGAATCAGCGGAGGCCACGGGATGGTTAGACGATCAGCCAGATGTAATAGGGGAGTTTCAGTCAGAACAAGGCCCGGAAGGGGCGGGAATGTCCACAACGGCCGGGGGTGTCGAAGAACAGAATACATCGCCGGAGAGCGCCGGTGTCGAGAGTTTCGCTCGGGAATGGAGCATTTTGAGTACAGGGATCAGTGAGCAATCTACTGCATTGACACAGTCAGAACAGGAGAGATTCGAAGATTCTGAGAGGATCAGGAAAGCAAAAGGCCACGTGGGGGTCGAAACTGCCACAAGTACGGAAATGGAGAATGCTGCGAGCATAGGGATAAAAGGTACTGCAAGTATCAGGACAGTTATGGCAGAACCAGACAGATGCCTGTCAGCTGCAGATGGTATGTGGTGGGAAGACGACGATTTGTGTCTTGCCCACGCGGACGAGGATTTGGAAGGTAACCAACCAGATGATACCTGGTATATCGGCGAAGTCGATCACATGACTAGGAGTGGACGGTATTTCAAGCCTCCACACCTAGATCAACCAGAGGCGTCTGGAAAAGATAATGAAGCAGAGAAACAAAAGGAGAAGCAACTCGAAGACGAGGCCGTGTTGAGACAATTAAAAAAGATACAAGCAGATATCTCCATCTGGGGACTGCTTATGGCTTCTCGAGTACACAGGCAGGCTGTCCTTGCAGCCATGGACAAAGCCAAGCTTTCCATAGATACCACGCCCGAGCAGCTGGTGGGCTTAGTCTTTTCGGGAGGAAGTTCCCCAGCATTGAGTTTTTCTGACAAAGAACTGCCACCCGAGGGTGCGAACCATAACAAGCCACTCTACATCTCTGTCGAGTGCAGAGATAAATGGATACCCGTGGTGCTTGTTGACACGGGGTCCGCCATCAACGTTTGTCAGGCAAGAATAGCCTATGCGATTGGTTTAAAGGTCGCGGATTTTGTGCCAACAGCCCAAGTGATTCGGGCGTATGACAACACGAGCCGGGAAGTAATGGGGACAGTTAAGATTCAAACAAAGGTTGGGCTGGGACAGCACGAGATAGATTTCCACGTCTTGGAGGTTCCTACAACGTTCAACCTGCTTTTGGGGCGGCCGTGGCTACATCAGGTGAAGGCGGTCTCCTCTACCCTACATCAAGTGGTGAAATACCCCTATGGGAAGGGAGTAGCCATTGTTTTTGGAAACTCGTCAATTCATCCGCCACCGGAAGTGTCTACACCTGTTCTAGAAATTGAACACGGTGTGGAAGATGTGTTCATATCGGGTTTTACTTTGGCCGAGGCTCGGGTTGTACAGAACATCATGGCAGCTAATGAAGGGGTATATGTCAGTGCCCAAGCAGTCTATCTCATGAACAAACTCCAGCACATCCCCGGGATGGGATTGGGCAAGAGTGGCAGGAAAGGTGCCGCAGCATCGGCTGAAGTGCCACATAACCCCCATACCTTTGGTTTGGGCTACTTACCCACCAAAGATGATTGGATAAGGAAAGGAAAGGAAATGGCCGGAAGGGCCAGGGCAAAACAGATGGGGAAACCCTTTGACTTAATGCACCAGCCCATTCGGGGTACCCTAAACGGACGCTTCGTCCGGGAAGGGGAGGACTTTCCGTTCTGTGGTTTCCCGGAGCCGTGGCTCAACGCGGAGAAGAAGCGCGTGCCGGGATTTGAGATTTTCTTTGATTTACAGTTACCTGAGGATGACATCGCCGAAGGGCAGGCAGAACTATCGGCTGAGGCTGAGCAAAGTAAGGAAGTACAGTCTGAGGACGCTGAAAATGAAATGGGGGTAGCGCTGGTGTGTCTACTTTCAGATCCTCCGATCGAACAGAAGTGCTTGGGGGATAGCTCCTCGGTATGTGTGATTGGGAATGAAGCGGCTGCGGGCCTACCATCAGCTATTTTGGATGCGTCCATCGCACCTTCTCTCATCTGGCAATATGAAGAAGGTTTTTTATCAAGCAGCACCGGGTCAGGTAGTGAGCCGGAATCTGATTCTACCGAATCTTGTGCGTCGGAATCAGGTTCCAACTCAGCTGAGTCTGAGTCCGGTATTCCTGGGGGTGATAACCCGAATACCACAGTCCTGTCTAGGTCGTCTTTTTCATTTTCTTTTGAGTCTGTTGTAACAGAGGAATTCGACGGCTCGGAAGTGTTTAATGAGAACGACGTGAATGTGGTTTCAGAGTATTTTTCTGTGCCTTTGATTTATTGCTTAAATCAAGATTTTCAAAATTTTGATGAAAACGACGAGGAAGAAATTCCTCCGGTTTTGCAACGGTTAATTGATCAAGAGCAGGAAAGGTTTGTTAAACCCTTAATGGATGAAATCACTACTGTGAATGTTGGTACTGAGAAGGACCCGCGGCTGGTCCAGATCGGGTCCACGTTGTCTTCTGAGGAACGCGAGCGCTTAGTCGCTTTGTTAAAAGATTTCAAAGATGTTTTCGCGTGGTCCTACGAAGACATGCCTGGAATCGATCCTGAGATTGTACAGCACCGGATCCCTCTTGATCCCGAGGCCCGACCTGTCAAAAAGAAGCTCAGAAGAATCCGCCCTGATTGGGCCATTAAGATCAAGGAAGAAGTCACCAAGCAGATTGATGCAGGCTTCCTGTTGGTATCTGAGTACTCTACTTGGTTGGCCAACATTGTTCCGGTGCCGAAAAAGGACGGCAGAATTCGGGTCTGTGTAGACTTCAGAGATTTGAACAGGGCCAGTCCGAAGGACGACTTTCCCTTGCCGCACATTGATGAACTGGTAGATTTCATGGCAGGACATGCCTTGCTTTCGTTTATGGATGGCTTCTCAGGCTATAATCAGATAGTAATGGCGCCCGAAGACCGGGAGAAGACTGCATTCACTACCCCGTGGGGTACATATTGTTATCGAGTGATGCCATTTGGGCTGAAAAACGCTGGAGCTACCTATCAACGGGCAGCAACTACAATATTGCATGATATGATCCATAAAGAGGTCGAGGTGTATGTGGACGACATGATTGTCAAGTCCAAAGAAAGAGAAGGCCACTACACCGCCTTACAAAAATTCTTCCAAAGGATCAGAGAGTTTCGGCTGCGGTTGAATCCCCAGAAGTGTACTTTTGGTGTTACAGCAGGGAAGATGCTAGGGTTTCTGATTACACAAAGGGGCATCGAGGTCGACCCTTCCAAAATCAAGGCCATCTTAGAAATGCCACCACCGAGGACTGAAAAGGAGGTGCGAGGCTTTCTGGGTAAAGTGCAATTCATAAGACGGTTTATCTCTAAATTAACCTTGACTTGTGAACCACTTTTTGGTCTCCTGAAGAAAGGAAAGAAATTCCAATGGGACGGCCGATGTCAAGCAGCTTTTGAACAGATCAAAGAGTATCTACAGAACCCGCCCGTGTTGTCACCGCCAGAGCCGGGGAGACCATTGATATTGTATCTTTCAGTAACTGAGACCACCATGGGCTGCATGCTCGCGCAAGAGTCAAAGGACAGAGTGGAAAGGGCCATCTACTATCTGAGCAAGAAGATGCTGGATTACGAGACCTGCTACACACCACTGGAGAAGGCTTGTTTGGCCTTGGTATGGGCTACCAGGAAGCTGTGGCACTACCTGTTAGCTCACTCTGTAATGTTGGTTTCACGTTTGGATCCTATCAAATATCTTTTTGAGAAACCAGCACTTACGGGTAGGCTAGCCCGTTGGCTGCTATTGCTTTCTGAATTCGACTTGAAGTATGTAACACGCAAGTCAGTGAAGGGAAGAGCAGTAGCGGAGTTCCTTGCCGACCACCCGGTTGAGGGGGATGAAGCGGTTGAGTACCTATTCCCGGATGAAGCCATTCTGCACCTTGAGGATGAAACTTGGACGATGTACTTTGACGGGGCATCAAACCAGTATGGGTATGGGATAGGGGTGTTGCTGATAGCGCCTGACGATTCCCGTATCCCTTTAGCATTTAAGCTCCAGTTCAAAGTCTCGAACAATGAGGCAGAGTATGAGGCATGTATTACTGGTCTGGAAGCAGCCCTAGAACTAGGGGCAAGACGGTTGGACGTCATTGAGGACTCGAACCTTGTTGTGTCTCAAGCGAAAGGAGACTGGAAAGTCAAGGAGGAAAGGATGATAATCTACCACCAAACCCTGGATTTGTTAATTCCTCGGTTTGAGAAGCTAAATTTCACCCACCTCGTAAGAGAGAACAACAGGTTCGCGGATTCACTAGCAACTCTATCTTCCATGATAGACATCCCGTCTGGAGTCCGGATGCGTCCATTCATCATCGATCAGAAGTTTGCGCCAGCATACGAGTCAATTTCCGCCATAAATGAGGCCCAAGACGACAACCCCTGGTATTACGATATTTGGAACTTCTTGGAAAAGGAGACATATCCACTAGGGGCAAGTGCCAAGGATAAGAGGGCCATTAGAAGAATGGCTATTCAGTTCATCATCTGCGGAGGTAAGCTGTACAAAAGGGGTCATCTGGGAATGCATAAGCTCTGTGTAGAAGCTGAAGAGTCGAAGCGCCTAATGGAGGCCATCCATGGAGGGGAGTGCGGTGCACACATGAATGGAGTAATGCTGGCCAGAAAGATCCTCAGACAGGGCTACTACTGGTCAACCATGGAGGAGGATTGTATCGGCTTTGTTCGGCGATGCCACAAATGCCAGATCCATGCAAACCGTATGAACATCCCACCATCCAAGTTGTACAACATGACATCCCCATGGCCATTTTCCGTGTGGGGGATTGATGTGATCGGAGCTGTTACCCCGAAGGGGTCGAACGAACATGAGTATATCCTCGTAGCGATAGATTATTTCACAAAGTGGGTCGAGGCCCAATCATACGCGGTGTTGAAGGCATCGCACGTCGCCAAGTTCATCAGAAACAACATCATTTGCCACTACGGGGTGCCAAACGAGATTATTTCGGATAATGGATCCCACTTTAAGAAAGAAGTGGTCGACTTGTTGGAAAAGTATAACGTGGCTTTTCATAAGTCATCTACGTACCGGCCGCAAACCAACGGAGCAGTTGAGGCCGCAAATAAGAACATCAAGCATATACTGCGAAAAATGGTGGAGACCTACCGAGATTGGCCAGATAAGTTGCCGTTTGCTCTATGGGGCTACAGGACTTCAATTAGAACTTCAACCGGAGCAACTCCGTATTCGTTAGTTTATGGAATGGAGGCTGTTCTACCTATTGAAATTGAAGTTCCGTCGTTACGGGTATTGGCTGAGTGTCAGATAGCTGAGGCAGATTGTCAGCAGAGCAGGTTCGAGGAACTTATGCTCTTTGACGAAAGAAGGCTGAAAGCACTGTATCACGTTCAGAGTTACCAGCGCAGGATTGCTCGGGCTTTTAACAAGAAGGTTAAGTCCAGAAATCTAAAGAAAGGGGATTTGGTACTCAAAGACAACCGAGCTCCCATCCACGACCCGAGGGGCAAGTTCAGACCTAATTGGACTGGTCCCTACATCATCAAAGCTATCTGGTCAGGTGGAGCTGTGGTTCTGATGGACTTAGATGGTTTAGAATTCTCTCAACCGATCAACATGGACAAGTTGAAGAAATACTATCCTTGAGAGGCTCGCTAGGCCGAAAACCCGAAAGGGCGACCTAGGCAAAAGTTAGAGCACAAAAAATTAGAAAATATAAAAACTGAGCTCGCAAGGCTGAAAACCCGCAAATGGCGGCCTTGGCAAAAGTTAGAGCGCAAAAGGAGAGTGAAAATACTCGAGCGAACCTGAGCCGGAACTACGTAAGGCTTGATTCCCATGTTTGGGATACGTAGGCAGCTTCATCCTGAAGTTCAACTATAACACTTCCCCGATCAACTTTGTCCATTTGATCATCTCAGCCATCTTTGTTCATCAGCATTCGTTGGAATCTCCGGTGCAGTGCCACTCAGACTAGGGGCAACTTTCCGTTGCTATGCAGTGCTGCGGCGCTTTTCAGACTTTGGGCAACTTTTCAGTTGCAGGGATCTGGGGTTGTGCATCTCAAGTGACAGATCTCAGGCGTGTCCAGTTCTGATTCACATCAAAAATGTTTTTGAGAAGTTTTAATAAAAGCTGACTTTGTTCAAATAATCTTTTTACAACTTTGACCATTTTTGGACCAAGGCGGAAAATTTTCAGTGCCACAACTTTCAATTTCATTGATTTCAAAATAGAGTTCTCCTGCTCTTGCATACAATTGAAGTTGCTTTTTATTACATTCATAAAGAAAACTTGAAAGTACTAATAAAGCAATAAATCTGGGGCATAGTCAAGTCAGGTGTTCCTGCGCCCCCTCCCAGAGCTGGTCGAAGCCTCTGATGCCAAGCTGGGCCCGATCTGTGCTTCTTCATTGAGCCAATCTATGCACTCATCAGATAAAGTGCAACTGAAAGTGGGAGCGGGGGCCAAGAGTTCTCTCATCCTCCATGCGGTGGCCTGCCAAGCAAGCTGTGCACCTCGGGCTGGGAATGCAGCAGGATACTCTACCCCCTCTGGTGGGCAGGTCTGATCATGGCCAAATTGGCGTCGAATCCGAAATGGGAAATAGAATACACAGTGAGTGAGACCAACCAGTTGAATCCCAGTCTGCCGAGGCATGTTATAACTCATCGTCGGAAGGTTCAGCCAAGGGCACCGCCAAGCAATACGGTCTGCGGACAAGTGGCACATCCAAGCGAACCACCATTCCTCATCCAAGGCATTGACTAGACGATGCCGGAAGAAGTAGCCGTGAGCTGAATATGCTGGGCAGGAGTCCACAACCTGCAGTTTGTCCATCAACCATACCTGGGGAGGGATTGAAAAAATGAGAGAATAAAGAATAGAGAGATGTACGAGGAGAGAAAAGTGAGAATGGGGTTTTGTGAGAAAAAGATCAAGCTTGAGGGCCGAGTGATGTGAGCAATACATAAATGCGAGATTGGGTGGGAAACATTACCTGTAGCAGTAGTGGACTCCCCGCCAATCTAGTCGTCTCATGACGATAAAAGGCGTCTAAGCCCATTAGCGTCTCGGCCAGAGTCATGACAATATAGCTCTTGCCCTCCCTCAAGCCTTGGGCAACCTCAATCAGCCGGACACCAGCCCCTCCTGAGCCCGAGACAAATAAAAAATGAGATAGCATGCACAAACAGAGGGCATGTCGCCGGAAGCCTTGCCAATGATGGTTGTTGCGATCACCAGCATCAGAAAATCGATTGGCCAAACTCGGAATGTCCAACATCCCGTCACAAATCAGAGACCGAGCATCGCGCATGCTGAGTCCACACATGCGCCCTAAGGATTGGGCATGACCAAAATTAAGTTGGGGCAGGAGCTCCTCGTCGCGCTCGGACTCCATTAAGGCTCGGAAATCTTCAAA
Source organism: Camellia sinensis (assembly GCF_055761805.1). NCBI lineage: Eukaryota > Viridiplantae > Streptophyta > Magnoliopsida > Ericales > Theaceae > Camellia > Camellia sinensis. Next base: position 112,663,307 of record NC_138969.1, on the reverse strand, counting down.
CGTAGGACATATCTCTTGCCCGGCGAAGCTGAAGACATGTGTCACTGGATTCCAAAACCTTGCCGCGGCACGAAGAAATGGGAGGTGCAATGAGGTGAGACCCAGAGTGAATAGTGCATTTATGCCAAAACTCCGGAAACTCACTTTTTCCGAGCCATCCAAGCTAGCAATCCAAGCTGTGAGATTTTGAGCAAGAAACTCTTCCATTAGAGCAAATCAGTGTGAAAATGAGAAAAACTACGAAGTTGGGATCTTTTGTAGGAGATAAGGTTGAGTGGAGGGACAGGTGTCAACATTCTGCTGATCCCCTCATTTAGTGTCGGCCGGCCAAACTGTTTGCCGACCGGCCATAATAGTTTGCCGACAAGGAAATTTCATGGCCGGTAGCCATTCTTTGTAGCCGATGGTCTCTCCCCCATGGCGATGGGCTTCCTTCTGGTTTCCCAAGCTGTTTATGCTAGGCATCGGGCAATTTCACCACCTCCAACCCCTCCCCGGTGATCGATCCTTGCGGGGGCACGCCGGTCCGATTGACAACTTGTTGTGCATTTGCTTATCGAGTTGTATTTTCGCTCTCTTTGAGCTCTTGATTTGTTTATCGAGTTGTACTCACACTTGTTTGGTTGCATCGTGTCTTTGTTTTGCTTATCGAGTTGTAAGTCGGTTCACTACCTGATTATTACGATTGCAAATTTCCAAAATGAGTTCAATTCCGTTCACATTGTGGTGTGATACCCTGCGATGCGATGCACAGAAGATCCACAAATGCAACATCTTTTGAACAAAATGGATTGTTTCATTCCCATCACGTGTTTTGCAAAGTGTATAACTTTGAAAAAGAATAAAACCTGCCCGAGGCAGTGCAATGTGCTTAAATTACTAGTAAAAAGGGAAAGTAAAGCGCAGAGTGACAAGGTAGCAAAGTATCAGAATTGGTACCAGTGAAACTCTCCTTGCGGTTAACGCACCTTCCGCATCTTTGTTCGGGCCAGCCACGTCGTTGGACGCCCTCACAATACGGGAAAGCACACCTTTGAAACGTGAACCTTCGAGTTGACCTCAGGCCACAGCTTCTGCAAGCGATGCTCGACGCGTGCGAAGAATGTCCCGCCCCATATCCTTTTCATGCTTTGTGAACTCCACAAATTGTTTCAATTATGCCATGTAATGGTACATCCTTTCTTTACTGGCGTAGACCGCATGTTTAATTTCATTACCAGCGTAGACCGCATGTTTTGATTGCGTAGACCGCATGTTTAATTTCATTACCTGCGTAGACCGCATGTTTTGATTGCGTAGACCGCATTTTTAATTTCATTACCTGCGTAGACCGCATGTTTTGATCGCGCAGACCGCATGTTTAATTTCAATACCTGCGTAGACCACATGTTTTGATTGCGTAGAGCGCATGTTTAATTTCATTACATGCGTAGACAGCATGTTTTGATTGCGTAGACCGCATGTTTAATTTCATTACCTGCGTAGACCGCATGTTTTGATTGCATAGACCGTATGTTTAATTTCATTACCTGCGTAGACCGCATGTTTTGATTGCGTAGACCGCATGTTTAATTTCATTACCTGCGTAGACCGCATGTCTTGATTGCGTAGACCGCATGTTTAATTTCAATACCTGCGTAGACCGCATGTTTTGATTGCGTAGACCGCATGTTTAATTTCATTACCTGCGTAGACCGCATGTTTTGATTGCGTAGACCGCATGTTTAATTTCAATACCTAAGTAGACCGCATGTTTTGATTGCGTAGACCGCATGTTTAATTTCATTAACTGCGTAGACCGCATGTTTTGATTGCGTAGACCGCATGTTTAATTTCAATACCTGCGTAGACCGCATGTTTTGATTGCGTAGACCGCATGTTTAATTTCATTACCTGCGTAGACCGCATGTTTTGATTGCGTAGACCGCATGTTTAATTTCATTACCTGCGTAGACCGCATGTTTTGATTGCGTAGACTGCATGTTTAATTTCATTACCTGCGTGGACCGCATGTTTTGATTGCGTAGACCGCATGTTTAATTTCAATACCTGCGTAGACCGCATGTTTTGATTGCGTAGACCGCATGTTTAATTTCAATACCAGCGTAGACCGCATGCTTCACTTACATATTCGTATTTCCACAGCATTGTTATACTCCCTACCTGCTTTGCGTTGTCACGTGTTTCGAGTACACTACTTTGCATATTGTTAACGATATTGTACCTGTTAAGTTTGTTTTCTTTTCAGGCACGATATTGTATGTACGGTTCATTTGAGGCTGGTGCAACCAGACGAGCCGCACAGGTATTGTATCCTCCGAGTGAGACGTATTGAGAATTGCATAATTCTCTTACATCCTTTCTGCATCGTAGTGTATTTTGGTGTATGCTAGCTTAAAACTGTCACATGTATGCTTCGTTACAGCTTTCTTTGCATGATCATAAGTTATGCTCGGCTCTGCATTGTCTTGCATTTCGCCCCTGCCTTCGGGCGCGTATCTTGTTTGTCTTGCATGTTTGTCTGAGTCTTCGGCCTTGTCAAAAATGGGTCGTCTCTAGGCTTTGACATTCACTCCCGTCATTGTTATGACTTTCGAGTTCTGTCAAAGAGGGGCAACTGTAGACACCCCATTCTTGACCGTCCTCAAGACTTGGACGTCACCGTTTGAACACTCGGTGATCACCCATGATCGTGTTCGTTTGGAGTTCCCGGAGGTCTCGGCTCGCGCGCCCTGCCTCAGGATCTCCGAACTTGACCGTTTAGTGTCTGGTTTTGCACCGAACACTTATGTTTTGCCTTGGAAGGGCAGGGAATGCCTTATGAAGCATCCCCACACACCACCGGCAGTGGCTGGAGGCCACCGGATGGTCTTTTTCTGCCATCGGCACTTTTGTTTGCCGGTCGGCACACTTTATTGCCGGTCGGCATAATTTTTTGCCGGTCGGCACTGTTTTTTGTCGAAATGACATTTTTGGGCAGCCGACCACTATTCATCCACTTTATGGAGATATTTTGTGCCAGCTGTGATAGCTGGCACCAACTCTTCCCTCCTCCATACACGTGTACGGAGGGATCTCCCTCTAGCCAAGCTTGTTGTATAAGCTTTGCAAGAGGGAGTCTTATAAGAGGAGGGCCTTCCTCTTTGATCTAGGTTAGACTCTTGCAACCAAAAACCAGACCTTAGAGATATAGATACATATTATCTCTATACCTCCCTCTCTCTCCTCCTTTGTGTGTGTTTCTTAGCTCAAAAGGTGGTTTTTACCTTACTTTTGCACCATTACACACACCATTACACCTTACTCCGAGATTGAGGGACTTGGGGGTTTGTTTCTTGAGTTTTTGGACTGGTTTTGATCAAAAGGAGGCTAGACCATTTGTTCTTCAAAGGTTCTTCAAGGTGAGCATCTTGATTTATATTCCCCAAACTTGCAATAGTTTTTTCACCTATCTTGCTTGCTGTTTTAGCCCTTGTGTATAACATAAAAAGGGCTTGTATTTTCCTGCTCTAGCACTTTCATTAAGGTCATTTTGTGGTTTGAGTGCAAACTCACCCTTCTAGGCCTTGTTTGGTCCATTTTGGTGCCTCTTTGATAAGGTTTTGTTCACTTCAGTGTTTTGGTCCTTTGATCATTGAAAATCAGTGTATTTTTAGTGTCAAAAAAGTTGGTTTGAAGTCTTGCATAGGGGAGGGCCCCCCCTCTCCCTTTATGATTTTGTTTCCTTGAGTTGTGGCCCAAGAGGGTGACATGCATGCTTGCTTGGTTCTTGCTTCATTTCAGAACTTTTTGGGTGTTTTTAGATCATGTGTGACCTCTGTTTTTGGTCGGATTTGTGCCTCCTTGTATGCTTGTAATACTTGCTTTGTATTGCTCCATTTTGCTTAGGAGTGCATCTCATGATTAGGCCATGATTCTTGTGTGTGTTGGCTTAGTTCCATGAAGCTTTTAGTGTTGTTTTTCCATGCTTAAAATCTGTTGGTTATCCATTTGGTCATGCTTGACATGTTTGTTAGGGTTACTTTGCATTTTGGCTTAAAAGCTTTGAGTATGTTGACCTCTAGCATGCATGGTTGTAATCATCCTCATGATTTGACATCATCTAGGATCACATTTTAGTCCAAGAATCATGTTTGTATGTGTGCATGCATGGCCTCTTTTATGCCTTGAAGGTGTACCCTCTTATGCTTAGGAATGAGCCTTAGTGCATATGCCTCTTGGGAGTCATCTTTAGCTGCCATACTAGGAGGTTTTGGGGTCCCATTTTGCATAAAAAAAATCTGTCCTTACTTGTCTTAATTATGCCATAGCTTGGTCTTGTTGTTGGGAGTAAAGTGGCCCTTTTGGCGCCTTAGCCTCGGGTCTATTAGCTTGCATGTTGGCATGAGTTGTTTGTCCATCATTTTGAGCACTCTTGGTGCTGTTTTGAGGTGAATAAAGGTCTGCACCTTTATCACTTTGAGGCCCCCTTTGCATGCTTATCTTATGTTGGTTGCATGATTTTCCCATTAATGTGCTTTTCCATGCTAACTTTATGACCAAATTGGTCCATGTTTGCATCATATTTATACCTTGTATGCTTGGCATTATACATTTGTCATGTTGGTTGCATAATGTTTGTTGTGCTTTGCATCTTGGTATCATGTTGCATGTTGAGCTATGTTTGCATAACATGCATTGCATTCACTTGGTTTGGGGTGTCAAACCAAGTGTGGGAATCAAGGAACATTTATACTTCAAGTGATGTAATGTGCCCCGATTCCCGGTCACCGGGGCCTTTGATTTCAACTTGATAAGGCTTTGGATCCCATTTTGTTTGTTGCATACATCCTTATATCAAATGGCAAATTTGATCCTTTGAGCCACCATGCACCATTGATGGTTCGAAGATCGAAGGACATGCTTCCTTGAGTTCAAAACATGATAGGAAGTATGACCATGCTTACATGTGCCCAAAAACTCCATGCCATGCACTGTCTGTTCTCTGTTTGCTGTCAAATTGTCTTCTGCAGGAAGTTTCTGCCGACCGGCAGAATTTAGTGCCGACCGGCAATCTATGGAGTGCCGATGAATCCAATAAATGCCGATGGAAACTCTGGAGTGCCGGTGGGAATTCTGTCTGGCCGGTGGCGCTCTGCAGCATGAAAGGAACCTGCTCCAGGACTTGGGCAATTTTCAGAGAGACAAGGCAGTACAAACAGAGGTGGCAGGGGTACAGTATGGGTTTTTTCGGGCGAGCCAATTTTCGAGCATGCATCATCTGCGCACTCCGAGGCAGAGGCTGTGGCCACCCTCCTTTTCTTTTACATCTTTTTTTAGTTAATTAGAGAATTCTGTAATAATTTTATTTGTTTATTATTTGGGACTGTAATATTTATTTGGGTCCTCTGAGTGAGGGTAAATATGTAATAAGTGTGGGTGAGTGTGTGTATGTCTTCCAATCCCCATTTCTTTCTTCCCTTTTATTTACCTGCTTATGGTGGTAGATTAGGGCATTTTTTGAAATTAGCATACCTTATGCTATGCATGCGTGCATCCATGCATTTGTATTACATGCATTAGGCTCGGTACATCACGCTAACTGCATTTGTACTTCAAAATTCTAAACCGAATATGTGATAATTGTGCATTTTCACATGCCATGTTTAGGTCTAGCCGAGCCTGCCTAGATTGCATTTTGCATGTGATGCATTAGCCATTCTTAACATGAACTAGGACACGCATGTTTGCAAACTAGTTTACTGTTTTGGCACGGTGTACGATGTAAGTATTTATGCTTTAGCATCCCGCATGCGTGTGAGTGTTACCATGACAGTATGCCTACCATACGGCTAAGTGCTTATGTGTTAAACTACTTTGAATGCCTGTGGGTGGAGGTTGGATTGTTTGAGTTGGAAAAACTCGTTGAAATCCGCATTTTAGCCTACTTGCGAGTAGCAAATTCAAAACGTTTTCCAAAACAAACGGATGTGCAATGCTTACTTCCAAATTAGGCAATCTAGTCTATACTTGTTTGCTGCGCGTATAACATAGTAATTCTAGGCTAATAATTGGCTTAAGAACACATAACGTTTTCAAAACTGGATATCACGGTTAGTAGAGGCCGGTCTTCGGACCGGGCGAGAGGGGGTGCTCATAGCTGACCTTCCCCGATCGTACCCAAGCTCCTGAGCCGAGACAACTCCGGTGATGACGGACATGTGGCCTTCGGCACCGAGTCAGGGTTTCCTAAATTTCCCCATTTTAAAATATTTAGGTGGCGACTCTGTATCTGGCAAAGCAGTCCATGTTGGGCACTACTTTTTCAAAAATCTGTTTCTCAAAACGATGTGCCAGATTTGGACTCTTTGGTTCAGACTTAGAACCGTGACACAAATCGAGTCCGAACTGTAGCATGAGGCCCACGGGCGCGTCTACACCGATGAAGGCAAAACTGAAGCATTTGATGACGTACAGCTACCCCTAGGAGGATTAGAAACTAGTTTGTAAACGTGTTTGAGATTGTAAGTGATAAATGCCATGTTGTATTTAAGACATGATTTCTAATTTATATATATATAACATTTGTAACCTATCCTTATACGCCGTCAACTCATGTAGGCCTTGTGTTAATACCTTGTCAAGATCTGTCAAAAAGGTAGCTTTGCTATTTAAGGTGGTTGGACTTTGAAAGGAGGCTATTTTGACTCCTCCGACCTTCCTGGAACCTTGCTTGGTTATTATCCAAAAGACTCATTAGTGGCGTTTCCTACTCTTGTAACCTTAGATAAACCATGTATTTAATGGTTAATATATTATCTAATGTTCTCGACTTTTGGGGTGTCACAACTTGGTATCAGAGCCTAGGTTCAACCCTTACCCACGCGTTTTGACCTACGGTTAGAGATTTCCCTACCTCGACTATGTTATATTATTATGACACTATTTACTCTTTCAACTAAAAGACATTAAAAATCAAATTTTGCTTAACCGACCTTAGGATGTTTCTTCAAATTTCAGGCATGGCAATGTCGCTCGTGAAGCTGCATATTGGTGCTGTAGTTGGAATCGGGGAGCTGAAGAAAGCATCTGAATATAAGACCAACAGAACCAAACTTTCATAATGAAGAAGGAGAACCATGATCAATAAATCAAGACATGTAGTTTGTCGAGAACGATTAAGAATGGCGACGGAATCTGTAGTTGAGTCAGACTATGTTAGGAAGCATAACATGAATTACTTGAATTAGAAGCATTTCACCTTAGTAATTCCCTTAACTAACCACGTTAGTAAAACCCTAACCTGCGCCTAACTGTACGTTGGCAGATGGTGAACCACACACGAGCAAACAACTACACTGCTACCAGCGACAACACCAACCACAACGATGACGTCAATATTAATAGGAACGGGACAGCCGGGATCAATAATCACATTCCTATACCCAGAACCAACCTACCCGGGAATATCAAAAATCGAATTTTGGAAGAATTCGGAAGGCAGAAGAGCACACGTCAGAATGAGAGGACACATCTATTCTCTGAATTTCGCAACCAGAGACCGCCGATCTTCACTGGTGAGCCCGACCCTAAGATCGCTGAAAATTGGATTCGACAAATTGAGAAGATGTTGAAGACAATGGGAATAGTCGAGCATACAGACAAGGTCGCTCTAGTCATTTACCAGTTGGAAGGTGAGGCAGACCATTGGTGGACATTAATCAAGGAATCTAGGGGTATCACGACTATGACTTGGGTACAATTTGAAGAATCATTTTTGAGGAAGTACTTCCCACACACTGTTAGACAGGAAAGAATTTGTGAGTTTCAATTGCTAGAGTAGGGCACGATGACGATGACCCAATACGTGGCGAAGTTCGAGGAATTAGCTCGTTATGCGACTCGATACGTAGCCGATGACAAAGAGAAAGCACAAAAATTTGAGTGGGGTCTAGACCCTATAATCAGAGGAAGGGTTTTGCCCTTACGACTTCCTACTTTTGTAGATGTAGTGGACACAGCACTAGATGCAGAACGGGAGGTAGTAGATACCAAACGGATTTGGAGCTTGAAGAAAAAAAGTTAATTCCGTGTGTGACTAGAAAGAAATAGCCGAAGACATGCAGTACAAAAACCGTACTCTAGGGCACCACAACAACAACAACAACTACGACAACAACCATAACAGCAGTACTAGGAGGAAAGCTTTCAAACAAGATCAGCTTGGCCGATCCAGTGTTACTATTGTCAACAACTGGGGCACAAGAAGAATGAATGTCCCCAACTCGTCCAGTCAGGAAATCAAGGAGAAGGTATGAAAGCACAAGGGATTGACGAGCAGAAGACATGGAAGAACAAGCTAGGTCCAGCCAGTCAACAACACCAAATGGAAGAAGGCAGCAAGAGCCCTGGGCTCAATAATAATCAGGGGCCACCTAGCAGAATATTTGCATTACAAGCAGAACAAGACGAAGACCTCACTAAGAAGTACCTTGAGAGCGAAAAATACAGCACATATGAACCCGAGGAACTGTAGTACGAGCCTTGGTTAACCTAGAAAAATGTAACTAAGCAGTTAGAACTCCTTTGGAATGACTTTTTGTAACCTGTACGTAGATGGTGTAAATTTCCTTTATTTAATCCAGTCTTAGAACTTTTGGGTACACATTTTATTTGTCGCATTCCTTGATATCTGCAATATGTGTTAGGACATAGGAATTATTTGTGCAATTTTTGAGGCACCCGACGCCAACCTCATCTTAGAAATAGATTCGTTACTCATACCTTAGTATTAGCCAAATAATTTTTTATGATTTAGATATATATGGGTGATCCAAAAAATTTTAAAACTTTAAAAAAATTAAATATTTTCAAAATAAATAAAAAAAATATTCAAAAAAATATTTAAAATAAAAATTAGATATTTAAAATAAAAAATAAATTTTTTAAATATTTAAAAAAATACAATGCACAAATGTAGTAAATGCAACACATATTAAATAAATAAATAAATATTTACAATAAAAAATATTTATCGTAAAAAAATAAAATTAAAATAATTTTTAAATATTTTAAAAAATAAACTGAAAAGATTTTAAAGTACAACTCAAAATTCAAAATTCATAATATAATTCAAAACTCTTTTGAATTTTTTTTTTTAAATTTGTATCTAAATAATTTTTTTTCTTTTCAAAATTAATTTTAAAAACTAAAAACTAAAAATATAGCTGAAAACTCAAATTATAATTTAAAAATTAAATCAAACAAAATCTTAAATATATTTTTATGTTTTCTAATTGTACTGATGTCATTTCGTAAAATCCCATAAGATTTTGATCATAGTTTACATAGAAAAAAAATAAATTAAATTAAATTCAGCTCAATGGTGTACTTACCAAACACCATTGACGTAACTATCGCTCCGCTCATGTCACCACCACTATACCAAAAGCATTGTTGTCACAACCCCTGGTCCCCTTACAACGAAACAACGTTGGCACCACCAGCACCAAAAATTATTGGTTGCTTCTGATGTATAGTGGGGTTATATTTCTAGCCAATTATAATTTATTACGATTTTTTATATTTTTTAATTACTTGACACAAATTAATAAACTTTATTCTCTCTATTAAGGTGTGTCAAGATCAACCAATAACTTCTTCCCAGCACCACCACTCGATCATCATCATTGCTATTGGCGGAACCAAAAAATTAATTTAGAATGGGCACTTATTAATTACAATATTGTTAGCAAAAAATCTGGTCTAGGCCAAATCAACAAGGGTGATTCAACAGAGAAGCCAAACATTTACAAACAACAACAAATCAAGCAATTGTGGTCTGAACGTCCTAAGCCTTGACAGATTCAAGGATTTCTTTAGAGGCTGTAATACGAAGAAACAAGAAGGAATAAATTGAAAATCAATTGTTGAACAAACAAACTTGGAATTTAATCAGTAAAATTAAACTTTCAGTTCAATGTACATGGCAATCAACAGAGAATTCTTAGTTACAGAAACTGAAATACAGATAGACTACTTCTAAGTAAGAACTAACTAAGTTAAGTTACTCCTAATGCTATAAGGGTTGTAAATTTGTTTTGAAGATCCTTTCTAACTTCGAATTCCCAGCTTTTATATTGGTGGTTTTCAAGCTCCACTTCTGCTCTACTGCCATGTGTCCCATCACCTAGCCAACTACTTCCACTTCAATGTCCATGATCTCAGCAACTGCCAGTAACTGCTTCTCTGTTGCAGCTTTTCTCCTTCTAGGAAACATGACACGTATCCTGTATGTCTTGCATGCTAACTTTATAGCTTGACGCATGGGCCATGTTTGGCCACGTTCCACTTCATTACTTGACGAATCGACAGGAAAACTGCAACTGCCGCGCCTGTCTCTTTGACTATTTCCTTTCTGTCACTTGCTCTGTATTCTAGGCTTCATCTTCACTCGCTTTTCACTTGTAAACTTGTGGAAACTCGTATTCTTTAAACCTAGCATCTGCTGGACCAATTCTCTGCATTTGATACATACAATCGACAGAGAATATACAGTTTTTAGTGTCAGCAATGCCCCCCTCGTTCAAGAAAAAAATGAGTTTTTTGCCTTAAATGATTATTTAATAGAAATAAAGTTGGATATTTAAATATTTGGGCTGTTTATCTATAATTTGTAATAAGGCCCAAATTCTAAAAATTAATCCAACATAATTTTCAAGAACTTCGAGTAAATCCAACTGATCAAACTATCAAATAAAGCCCAAACTTTAAAACTATTTAAAAAAAAGAAGGGCCCACTACAAGCTATTTGAATGCCAGAATTCAAATCATCATTCCACGATTCTCTATCTTTCTCTGCTATTTGCTTCTTCAAACCACTGACTTCGAAAACCCCTCCTGCTCACACTCTCTAATGGCGACCAAACGAGATCAGGTCAAAGGAAAGAAACAAACTGAGCCATCATCTGTCCAACGGTTTCCAATCAATTTTCAGCAGGTACTGCGTCAAAACATCTTTAACAGTTGCATTATCCCACGCCATGGCAACTCTGGAGAATGAGAACTGGACCCCACTTTCAATGTAATCATTCTTGATGAACTTACCCAGTACTATCCTATTACAGACACTGAAACATTACTCTTCAACAAAGCAGAGCTGTCATGGAAACATTGGGATTCCAGCCCTAATCCTCTACGCACATGGCAAAAACCTAATCCAGACTGGAAACGATGGGTCCAACGAATGATGATATATGACACTGATCTCTGGAGAGATTTAGGTATTTACGATGTCATCAAGTTATCAACTTTCTCTCTGGATATGGACAAATGGGCCATTGGTGCTGCTACATGTTTTTGGTCTTCATCATGTAATTCCCTCATTCTAAAATGTGTTATGATGTCTCCTACTATTCTTGATGTTGTCCATTTGATTGGCCTCCCTTTTTATGGTCAACATATCAGTGCCCTTTTAACCCCAAAAACACCTATCAATTTGGACACTAACCTCTGTTATAGGAAATTTAAAATAAAAAAATAAAAAAGAGTACCAAAAATTTGGCCTTGAACCCGCAGATGAAGAAAGAACAGCTTTTAATTTACTATGGCTTTCCCAACATTTTCTTTGTGTTCCTGGTTTGAAAATCACTAAAGAATACCTAGCATTAGCCACTTGCATTCAAGAGGGTATAGAATTAGCTTTTGCCCCATTTTTACTAGGCACCTTATACAGAGGTCTCTTTTCTTTAGTGGATAAAGAAATTAATCATAATGGTGGTGGTTCTTTCTGGCTTTTTCAAGCCTGGTTGTATGCTTATTTTCCTGAAATCAGACCTACCGCTCAGACTCCATTTCTCTCCACATTCCAAAGCTATGCTGAATTTTTTCTTTCCTTTATACCATCCACCTCTAATTCTTTTACTAAGGTGTTCACTTTTCTTTATGAACTACCTATCGACAGAGATCCTCAGCTTTTCATCCCTTTTCACCAACTCTACTACACCGCATCTAGACTCACCTATGTCCATGATGATCCTTCTGTATTGGGTGATGAGTTGAGACAAGAACAAAAGCATTTTTGGGCTCAGATCCTTACTCCAAGATACATTTTAGTATGAGGGTCCCTTTCAACTAATAGAATTTCTAACTGCAATTTTGAAAGCTATAACCCCTGTCAATGGGCTAGGCAAATGGGCCTCTATCAAATTGTTCCTTGCCCATATTTTCATCCCACTATTCATGAGCAAGTTGGAGCTAGAATTCAATTCAAAAATCAAACATATGTGGAGGCCCTTCTAGCCCACAATCAAGAACTACTTGATCAATTCAGCTTTTACTACTCCAAAGTCACACCCTTTCTTTCAACAAGATTTGGAGACTGGTGGCTTCTTATGATTGCAGTAATCTTTAATAAAGAAACTAAAATATGCCTCTAGAATATGCATCCTGACAACAAAAAAGGAGTGACCATGAGCATTGGTAAACAGCTATCTTCTTCTTGCTTTATATTTCTTGTTAAAATTTCTTTTTTGGGTGTATAACAGGAAATATATTTTCTATATACATGCAGCTGAGTCCTTAGTCAAAGCCATTCCTTTGGCTATAGAAATGCCTACTCCCACTATCCAAAAAAGAAAGCATAAGGGTAATCCCTTAAACACCACCAATGCTGAAGGTTTCACACCTTACAACCTAGGTGTGGAGATTGAACAAAGGGTTCAGACTAGAGAAGAGGAACTTCAAAAATTCTTTGCATCTCAATCACAACCAGAAGGTGGTATTTCTCAACCAACATTGGAAGGTGGTCCAACACGTGAGAGGAGATCTAAAAGATGACAAGAGAAACCAGTTCCCCCACCATCTCCAGCTGCACCAGTTTCTTTCTCTTCCAGTGGTGCAACACTTATAAGGAGATCTAAAAGAAAGCAAGAACAACCAGTTCCATCACAAGCCCTTGCTGCACCAGCTTCTTCTTCTTCTAGTAGTTCATCTTCTCGTCCCATAATGGTATAAATCTTACTTAACCTGTCAATTTTGTTATCATTTTAAACGTAATGATATTCTATTTTGCTTGTTTAACATTTTCCTCTTTCTCTTTCAGACATATCTTAAGTCATACAAAAAGAGAAAACTTGTTTCTTTTGCGACATCTTCTTCTTCTCATGAAGATATACCTGAAACTCATACCAACCTATCTCCTTCTCTTCTTGAGAATGAAGAACTGGCTGAGGCACAAGTTAATCCTCTTGAAAGCCAAACTGAATTGCCACAGTCTCAACCAAACCCCCTTGAGAAAGAACAAATTGATCAAAGGAGAGCCATTTTAAGAAACTTGGCTCCTGAACTGGCTCAAATTTTGTCTAAAATTCCCTAAGAAGCAGCTTTAGAAGACCTAATGGTCTTCCCTCTTAGAGGGGTGCCACATGGAACTGATGAAGTCATCACTTTTCCTAATGTGACTTCTTCTCCAGAAGAATCAGTAATTCCTGAACATGCTCAAGAAGATCCAGTTAATTCAGACCATATCAGAGAAGCTCCAATTGACTTATCCACTAACTCTGACAACCACAAATCTTCTATCGACAGAGATTCTCCTGTCCATGAGCATGTTTTTGAGCCAGATGACAACCTTCTAAATGAAGTTGACAGAGCTGACACTAAGGTTTTAGATGATGAATCAACCTCAAGTGATATGAGAGTTCCTCAACCAACTATCATCATTTCCATTACTCAGTCATTTCCAACACATGTAACATTTTCTCACCCATACACCTTATTCTTATATATATATATATATATATATATGTATACGGTTTAAAAACAATCCCCTTTCATTCTCTTATGCAAGACTGAGATGCCTTTTCAAACATCATTAACTACTGACATGGGAGTGCAGACTACACTAGCTCAAAGTCCCTCAAGAGAGATCTTGGATACTTCTACCTCACCTCATATTGTCACGGAGGTAATAATCTCTCATATCATTTTCCATATTCATTGTTCTTCATTTGTTAACTTTACTTTTTTATAACTACAGCCTACAATTATCTCCTCTTCTTCTATTCAAGACTTATTCTTGGAAATTTCTGCTGTTCAAGAAACTGTTGCTAATTTGATTGTTGAAGAAAAATTGAAGCAACTATCTAATGAAGAGCAGGAACTTATTGAACAATTTTTTAATTTACTTGGTCAACCACTGGATGCCTTGGCTCTCTCTTAAACTTTAGTTTTGACTGACTGTTTGGGAGCCATTGCACCACTGATGCCTCAACTTTTTGATCCAGACCAAGTGCAAATCTTTCAAACCTTCCTCGGCATTTAATGGCTATCAATCAATTTCAGATTGAGCCAAAAATTGTTCAGAATCAAGCTGAGCAAGTGAGAAAAGTAGTGCATGCTCTAACTGAAGCATCTGCTAGATCACAATCCCTCATTGCTCAATTTAACACTCTTACAGCAAAAGAAGCTCAGCTAGAAACTCAACTGGCCCACGTGAGAGCCCAGAAAGCTGCCATTGAACAAGAGCAAGCCAACCTTTCTCAACAAATTCCAAACCTTCTTGCTCAAGCAAAAAGTGGTCCACTAGCTTTCAAGCAAGCCCAAACCAAACTTAGGCAAAATAAGCTAAAGCATCAGACTGCTCCTCAAGCTTGGAGCAGACTCTCAATGTATTTCCAAAGGGATTAGGCCAAATGTAAAAAAATTTCATTATTTGTCCTTCTGTACTTTTGATACAAGTTTAATGAAAATACTTATTACATTTGTTTTGGCTTTACTCTTTCTGTCACATATCTTTGTTTTCATGTGTATGAACTCATGCATTCCCACATGGTTGGATAATACATCTTTAAATACTTGCTATTAATTATCCTTCTGTGTGGCTCACCTTCTAAAGAAGCAAGATGATAGGCTCCTCCTCTAAGAACCTTATGTATTTTAAATGGTCCTTCCCAATTTGGAGACCATTTACCATATTCTAGGCTTTTAAATCCAACTGGTAAAATGGTCTTCCATACTAATTCTCCTTCAGAAAATAATTTACTCTTAACTTTCTTGTTATAACTTCTCTCAACTTTCTTTTTCTGAGCCACCAAATGATTAAAAGCCACAATTCTTTTTCCTTCTAAATCTTGCAACTCAATCGATAGTGCCTCTGAATATTCATCCATAGGAATATCCAAATGCTTGGCCCGTCAATTGGATCTCACTGTCACTTCCAAAGGTAATACAGCATCATGCCCATAAACTAACTCATATGGAGTTGTACCTATACTATTCCTTTTGGAATTTCTATAAGCCCAAAGCACTTCCGACACGAGATTATGCCAATCTCTAGGATTGTCTTCAATCATTTTCTCTAAAGTATTTTTGACAATCTTGTTTGTTACCTCAGCTTGTCTATTTGCCTGGGCATAATATGGTGAAGAGTTTAATATATGAATGTCGTATTCTTTGACAAACTCTTTAATCTCATTCCTATTGAACACTGTACCTTGATCGACATTAATAGATTGGGGTAAACCAAACCTATGTATCAAATTCTTTTTCAAGAATTCAGTAACTTGGACCTGTGCCACCACTTTTAAAGGTATTGCCTCTACCTATTTAATAAAATAGTCAGTGGCTACCAATAAGTAAGAATGTGCTTTAGAAGATGATTGAAAAATTTGCCCAATTAAATCCATTGCCCATCCTCTAAAAGGCCAAGGTTTAACCACTGAATGCAGGCTGATAGCTAGTACCCTTTGAATATTGCCATGCTTCTGGCAACTCTAATATCCTTTTGCATACATTATGCAATCTTTTCTAATGGATGGCAAAAAATATCCATACCTGTTAATCAGCCATCTCATTTTATCACCAGCTTGACGGGCCCCATAAATTCCTTCATGTGCTTTAGCCATAGCTTTTATTTGGTCTAATTTATCAATACAAAGCAGAGTCAAACCATCATAAGCCTTTCTAAACAAATCATCTCCCATGACAACATAGTTTAAGGCTTGAAACCTCACCTGCCTACTGTTTTTTTCATTGGGATTCGATAGGTACTTTATTAAAGGGAATCTCCAATCTTCTTCTGTCACATCCAAAGTGAGAATAGGTAGGAAATTCCTACACCTATTTTTAAGTGCAGAAAAGTTTCTTTTCTAAATTCGAATCACCCTTTCCTGAGATCCTTTAGCTTGAGCCATCTCATTAGCCTCTTTATTCTCCAGTCTAAACCTATATGTGAATGTGATATGGTCAAAGAAACTAATTAACCATTTGACCTCAGTTAAATACTCTTCCAGAGCACCACTGACACATTTGAACTCTCCCAAAACTTGTTTAATGACTAACTGGGAATCTCCAAAAAATTGGAGGCTTCTAATCCTGAATTCTATGGCCAATTCTAAGCCACTTATCAAGGCTTCATATTCAGCTTGATTACAAGACTGTACATGTTGTGCTTCCAACTGATATGCAAACTGATACATTTGCTTATTTAGTGCAATCAACACAATACCTGCTCCAACTCCTTCATCTGTTTTTGAACCATCAAACATCAATTTCCATGGTTTACTTTCCACCAAATTGACCTCATATAGGTCTAAATCGACAGAAGTGCCAGGGTGTTCCATCAAGAAATCAACCAAAGCTTGACCCTTTACTGCTTTTTGTGGTACATACTTGAGACAATACTCAATTAATGCTAATATTCATTTACCCTGTCTCCTCCTTAAAATTGGTTTAGACAACATATATTTAATAACATCTGTTTGTGCTATCACAAACATTTCTGTTGGCAGCAAATAATGCCTCAATTTAATGGCTGCAAAATAAAGTGCCAAACACAATTTCTCAACAGAATTATATCTAGTTTCAACATCATTTAACCTTCTACTTAGGTAGTAAATAGCTTGTTCATAACCTATATCATTTTCTTGAGCCAATAAACAACCAATCGACAGGTCAGAAGCTGATATATACAATTTCAAAGGCTTTCCTGCCACTGGTGGCATAAGCACTGGAGGGTTTGTCAAGATTTTTGGAGCAAGTCAAAAGCTTCTTGATGGCACACTTCCCATTTAAACTCATGGTCTGACTTAATTTTTACTAAAAGAGAGAATGCTAAAGTTTTCTTGGCCAAATTAGCTATGAATCTCCTCAAAAAAATTACTTTTCCTAGAAAACTTTACAACTCTTTCTTGTTGGCTGGAGGTCTTGCCCCTAAAATGGCTTTGGCTTTATTAGCAACCACTTCTATTCCTTTGTGATGTACTAAAAAGCCTAAGAAATTTCCAGCAGATACCCCAAATGCACACTTTAAAGGGTTCATTTTGGGTTTGTATGTCCTTATTCTTTGAAATGTCTGCTGCAAATGTTCTAGATGCTCATCAATCAGATTTAATGGCTACATCATCTATATAAACTTCTAAATATTTTCCAATCAAATCATGGAAAATGAAGTTCATTGCCCTTTGATAAGTTGCTTTTGCATTCTTTAATCCAAAAGGCATGACTACCCATTCAAATGTCCCTAAGGCACGAGGACATCTAAATGTTGTCTTATGTGTATCCTCTGGGTCAATAAAGATCTGATTATACCCAACATGTCAATCTATAAAGGACAAAACCTTGCTCTTGGATGCTGAATCAACTAACAGATTAGCCACTGGCATAGGATATTCATCTTTAGGAGTTGCTAGATTCAAATTTCTAAAATCTATACACACTCTTAACTTACCATACAGGGACAAAATTAGACAGCCATTCAACATACCTAGTTGTTCTAATAAAACTTGCATTGAGCAACCTTTCGATCTCTTCCTTGACCAATAAGGTGACTTCATTAGTCATCCTTCTTGGGGGTTGTTTATGAGGAATAAAATTTCCTTTAATTGGGAGTCTATGCTCCACCAATGTTCTATCTAATCCAGGCATTTCTTCATACGTCCATGCAAAGCAATCCACATACTCTGAAAGCAAACTAACTAGTTTGCTCTTACATTCATTAGATAGATTAGCATTTACATAAATGGGCCTCTTACAGGCCTTACTTCCTAAGTTATATTCCTTTAAAGGGTCCGATATATCTGCCTTGAGATCATCAAGTTTGGCAGGAGCTGCCTTCAGATGTTCCAGTTGCACCTCTTTATAACTCAGAGGGCTACTGTCGATTACACATTCTGCCCAAGAACAATTAGGCAAACACTTAGGGCTAAACTTACTTTCTAAAAAGAAATAAAAAAGCCTAGAAAAAGTAGATCTAATTACATTAACTGTGTCATCCAGCTTGTCTTCTTCTGTTACTTGCACTTGCATCACTCCTCATCTTCAGCAATTTCCTCTATCACAGGCCTCTTCTGCTTTTGCATCAGGCTTGGTTTGGCCAATTCCTGACATATCTGCTTAAAACCTTCCTCAATGAAGGCTTTGAACCCTTCAATTGTTAAGCATTTCCCTTGCGATTTGACTTCTTCTTTATCAATCACAACTGGGCCCAAATCCTCATCATACAACACAGCCTCTATGTTGTTGACATCAGCAACAAAAGGATTTGCATCAGCCCAGAAGATTTCCATTCCTTTTTTATTCTGAACACCACCAGTTAGAAAAAATAATGCTTGGTGTAGAGATGAAAGTACACACCCATTAAGGTGAATCCAATCCCTACCTAGGAGCACATTGTAATTAGAAGTGGAGTCTATTACAAAGAAAGTTGTTCCCATTAATCTGGAACCAACTTGAAGCTGTAAAGCTACTACTCCTCTAGCCTCAGATGATCCACCAGAAAAATTTCTTATATTTACCTCAGTAGGAAGTAAGTCATTGACAGACTTATCAATAGCCTTCAGTGTCCTAGATGGGAGAATGTTAACAATAGCTCCATTGTCTACCAACACCTTTTCCACTGGTACCCCATCCAAAAAAGCTTTAACATACAGTGGCCTCAGATGCTTAATTAGCTTATCTTCTGGTTTTTGAAGTACAACTTTCTCTCCATCGACAAACTTAATGACCTCAATTGATCTCAACAGCTTGGCCTGTGTCTCAAGTATTGCTATCTGAATAGCTGGTTCTGTCAAATCTTCAACATCACCTGCAAAGTTATCTGGCTAGTTTGGTTTGTCCTGAAACCTCTGTGGGGTGGCCATAATCATATTGCACTCCTTGTAAGGGGGCAAAGAACCAAAATGAATGGCAGCCAACTTTTTTCCAAAGTCACCACCAGAACTGTCTGATTTCACTTCATCTTCTTCAACCCTTTCATTAACATTCTTGTTATCAATGACCATCTCCTGATCTTGATCATCTTTCATTACCACATTTTTTTTTTGTTCTTGTTATCTTTTTCATCAGACATCAGATCTTTTTCTAATTGTTTCAGCTTTTGCCTTAACAAAGCATTCTCTAAAAGCTTACCCACAGGTCTATCTTCAGTCACTTCTAGTTCCATTTTCCTTTTCAAAATCTGAACTGGTTGCACTGGATGGGTCTTAGAAGTTGAACCTTTCACTTATTTTCCTTTAGCAGCAGGGACCAATTCTTCCCTAGTCCACACTAAGTCTTGTCTTCCAAATGGTTTATCCCCTGCAGTAGTGGACATCATAGCATGAAACCTTCTTTGTTCTCTCATTTTCTGAGTTCTTGTTTGTCCCATTGGTCTCCAACCACTCATGGGAAACTTTGGATGTGACACTCCTTGCCATCCCAAATGGGATGGTATTGGAGGTTTCGCCATTCTTGGCTGAACTAGTTGCATTTCTGGCCTCACTCTTGGGCCATGATGCTGCTGCTGATATCCTCCAGATGGTTTTGCAAATTGTTGATGCCCTCCATATGGCCTTCCAAATTGTTGATGGCCACTATGTGATGCACCAAATTGCTGCTGATGGCCATTGTATGGCCTAGTTAGAACCTTTGGGTTTCTGTAAGGCTTAGAACCCTTATGTTGATTAAGCATAGCCCTCACATTATTAGCTCCAACCAAGCATGGATGAACAAGTGCTCCCTGGAATAAGAATGGAGCATCATCCTTACCATAGTTCTCTGCAGGTCCAAAAATTCCAGGATCTGTTCCATCATAAAACAAACAATCGTTATCAAAAATTTGTAAATCTCCATTTCCCATAGTATTAAACCTCAGGCCAACATCTTTTCCAATTTGTTGAATCCTATTAATCACAATGGCCTTAGTTTTTTCTTTCTCATAACCACATCTGAAATAGATGAAACTCTCATTTAGTTCCTTTTGAACTCTTTTTCCTTTTGCTTCTTTTGCCATTTTCTCTAGCCTTTCCTTGTGAAGTTTTTCTAACTCCACCAACAGAACTCTAGGATTTTTTCCTTTTTTCTTCTGATCAGTGGCCACCATATTGATTTCCACCATACTAGGAAATTGATCACTGTCAACTGCCATTACCCTTTTATCTTTTTCGGCATATTTCAACATCCCTTTTTGAATTAAATCCTGCACACAATTGCGAAATGTAACAGAATTATTAGTAGAATGTCTGAAAGAATTATGCCATTTGCAATATTCCTTGCCAACTCTGTCCCTTTCTTTAGGAATGTTGTGGCCTGGAGTTAAAATTAAAAACTTATTTGTTAATAACTCATCAAATAATGCATCTGCTTTAGACAAATCAAAAGAATATTGTCTATGTGATATAGCCACATTCTTTTAGCTGGTTGTGTTGCTGGCATGCTTATAGGTTGGTCTGTCTGTCTTAATGTCTCACAAACCACAGGTTTTTTACCTATTACTTGGGCAACATCTATGTCAACTTCCATGTCAAATTCGACTTCTTGATAATAAGTGCCTAATGAGGCTGCATTTCTATGTTGTTCTTCTCTGAGACTGGCCTCATAACTAGTTGCTCTTGAAGACAACTCAAATAAATCCCTAAACATCATACCTTCAAATTATTTCCTAAGCTCAAAATCTAAACTATTTTGGGCTAATCTTATTATTTCTATTTCAGGCATGCATACATGACAATGGTTTTTTGCTTTCTTAAACCTATCGATGTACCGTTATGCACTTTCTCCTTGTCTTTGTTTAAATTTTGACAAGTCCACCATTGTCACTTCAGGTTCAGTTCTAAAAGAACTGAGCATGAAACTGATTTTCCATGTCTTGCCAAGTGTGAACAGAGTTCTCTGGTAAGCTAATAAACCAAGTAAATACCACTTTCGACAAAGAATGATGAAAGAGCTTTAACTTTAAATTATCATCATAACCAGGTTCTCCACACTAGAGTATAAATCTGCCCACATGTTCTATGGTTGATTGTCTTTCCTCCCCTGTGAACAAAGTAAACTCGAGAATTCTGTAATTCCTTGGAATGGGAATTGTTTCCATCTATAGAGGGTAAGGACTCCTAAACATTGGTCTATCTGGCCTTCTCAAGCCTGGACCATACATTTCCTGTATGATGTTCATTATTTGTTGTCTGTTGACTTGAGGTTCTAAATATTGTTATTGTTGTCCTCCTCCTTCAACCTCCAGTTGGAAGTAAGGATTAGGAGGACCAAGCCTTCTAGGCCTTGGATTCATCATGTAGGGTTTAAAATATCGTTGAGGCATGGTAAAATCCCTTGTATCTTGAGGCCTTACTTGATTAAGTGGCCTATCTCTCTGTTCTTCCATAGCCAGATAACTAGGCCCTTCAAATGTAAGATTATCATACATTTGTGGCCTTAGTTGCCCCCCAGGTCTCATTCCCATATTATTTACATTGTAATTAACCACTAGGTTTGTATGATATGTGGGTTGTTCCCTCTCAAACATTGGATATATGTTTATTCCCTCCTCATATCTCTCTTGGAGTGTGGGAGGTCTATAAAATGATACAGGTTCACTTACTTTTTCATGCTGTTGAGGAGCCATTTGGAGCTTAGGTTGTGCTTTTTTCCCTTGTGTTTCCTCTTTAATCTTTCTTGATTGACTGGACTTGATGTTGGCTTTCTCAAACAAAGCCATTAAGTCATCAATCATCACTTGGTTCTCATATGCTGACATTGAACCAATTGCTTTCTGGGTATGCAGCAAAAGTGCCCTTCTTAGATCAACTGGTGGACAACTGGATTGGTTAGTTTTAGCCAGATTTTGGCCATTTCCTTGGCCTATTTCTTGCCTAGCCACCGAATGGCCATCAGTTAAGTTGTCTTGTACTCTTTCAATTCCATTGCCCAACTCTTCTTCATCTTCGACCCTTTTCTCAGGATCTTCCAAAACTTCATTCTATTTTTTCCTAGCCATCACTCCAAATTAGACAGGTCCCACCGGGCGTGCCAAAATATGTTAGCAAAAAATCTGGTCTGGGCCAAATGGACAGGGGTGATTCGACAGAGAAGCCAAACTTTTACAAACAACAACAAATCAAGCAATTGTGGTCTGAACATCCTATGCCTTGACAGATTCAAGGACTTCTTTGGAGGTTGTAATGCGAAGAAACAAGAAGGAATAAACTGAAAATCAATTCTTGAACAAACAAACTTGGAATTTAATAAGTAAAATTAAACTTCCAGTTCAATGTACACGACAATTGACAGAGAATTCTTAGTTACAGAAACTGAACTACAGATAGACTACTCCTAAGTAAGAACTAACTAAGTTAAGTTACTCCTAATGCTATAAGGGTTGTAAATTTGTTTTGAAGATTCTTTCTAACTCCGAATTCCCAGCTTTTATATTGCTGGTCTTCAAACTCCACTGCTGCTCTGCTGCCATGTGTCCCATCACATAGCCAACTACTTCCACTTCAATGCCCATGATCTTTGCAACTACCAGTAACTGCTTCTCTATTGCAGCTTTTCTTCTTCTAGGAAACCTGACACGTATCATGTATGCCTTGTATGCTAACTTTATGGCTTGACGCCTAGGCCATGTTTGGCCACGTTCCACTTCATTACTTGACGAATAGATAGGAAAACTGCAACTGTCGCGTCTGTCTCTTTGACTATTTCCTTTCTGTCACTTGCTTTGTATTCTAGACTTCATCTTCACTCGATTTTCACTTGTAAACTTGTGGAAACTCGTAATCTTTAAACCTAGCATCCGCTGGACCAATTCTCTGCATTTGTTATATACAATCGACAGGGAATATACAATTTTTAGGGTCAACAAATATCTAAAATTTTTACAAAAATATTTCGCGCAAGTTTTACGATTACTTTCGAGAAATATCATAAAAATAATGTTATTTGTAACTAGTGTATCATGGACATTGAAATTTCACTCTAATAATATTTTTGTAATTTTTTTATCTAAAACATTTTCTTTATATTTGCAAAATAAATAATAAAAAAAATCTCAAAATTCGGGGGGACAGTGACCCCCTGATCTCTCACTCCCTTTGCCACTGATCATTGCCATAGACTACCATTATTACTACTATCAATCCGTCACCACAACTACAAGCACCATCATTTTATTTTATTTTGATTGAGATGACTGGGGTCAGTGTGGTGCTTCTTTTGCTGGTTGCTTGGCAACTCTTTTTTTTTTTTTTTTTAATCTTTGCTGATGTTGTTTATTAGCTCTGTAAAGATTGGAAACTTATTCTCCGTTGTAGAACAGATTGGATTCACTCCTATTGATGATCTAATTGGAGATGTTCTATTGCATCTAAATGGGAATTTGAGAGCTCATTTTAGTGATTCAAAAGTTTTTATTGTCAGATTATTAGCTTAATGTCTATTCCCAATATGATTTGAATTTGGTATTCTAGTTGTTAGTTGAAATAGTATTTGTGAATAGTTAAACATTGATTTGGTTTTGACTCTCATATTGGCTTAGATTTGTGAAAGACCTATTTGACTTAGTTTGAACTTTCTAAAGTTTTTGATTTAGTATTTCCTAATTGGTTTTGGATTGAAGGAAACCTATTTTGCTTTATAAAAAATTCTTTGGTTATAAGTACGTAGAGACTTTCATTCATTCAATTGAACCTTTCAATTCCATTCATAGAACTTTTCAGTTCCATGGAGCCCTCTATGGGGATTTTATTCGTAGGCTTACGGGTCTTTGATATAGCATTTGGTCACTTGGTGTCTTTTGATTGAAATTTTAGTCTCGTAAGACTTGTGTAGAAAGAATTTGGGTTTGGTGATAAAACTTGTATTTGGACTTGGTGAATTTAGTTATTTGGGAGAGATTATTTTGTCACTATTGTAACTCTTGAGGATATTGTTATCTTTGCTAGAAGAATCTTTCTCTTTGTGATTGTCTGTGGATGTAGACTTATGCCGAATCATGTAAATCTTGATATTTTGTTAATATGTAGTTGTTTCTCTCTCTTGAATTTTTATGATTCTTCTACTCCATATTCGAAACTATCAACTATCTTGGTGTGAATGAGTATTTTACAGAACTCTCCACACAATATTTATTTTATAGAATTTCTTGAAGTAAATCATTCTTGTAAAAATTTAAATGATTAGATATTGGTGGTGATAAGATTAAGTCACATTTGTCTTTAAAGAAAAAAAGAAGAAGAAGAAGGTTTAATTACACTTTTCACCCCTATAGTTTGACTCAATTTTATTTTATTCTATATTGTTTCAATTTGAATAATTTGATCTTTACATTTTAAGTCCATTTTTAATTTAGTCATTCCATCTAAATTTTTGTTAATTTTGTCTAGGTGTACACCTTAGAAAAAATGTTTTGAGAGTTCCAAATTGTTAATTTTAACCTTCAATTTGGACAAAAAGACCAAATTGAAATTACACCTACAGTGTAGAGATTAAATTGTTTAGTTTGAAACTATAGTGAGTAAAGTAAAATTTGAAGCAAATTGCATAAGTAAAAAGTGTAATTATCTAAAAATATATATATAGACGATCTATTTTCAAAATTATAATTTTCATTTATTTATTGAAGACAATGTATTATTATAATATATTACCGTTACCAATTTTTTTATATTTATTATATAAATGATTTACGTAGCAAAACTTATAAGATGAATCATTTAGATTATCGAAATAGCCTACTTAAGCCCAACAACCCTTTCCAACAGGAGTTGTTTGGGAAGTAAAAACATAGTTAAAAAATCAACAAAATTACTAGAAAAAAAAAATCAAATATTCTTTGTATTTTTTTGTACATCTTTTTGTAAAAAAAATTAAAAAATCAATTAGAATAGTCAATTTCCGAACCATAATTGGCAGTCAAAGAGAATCTATCTGTTCTTAGAATATGCTTTCAGTTTTTGGTGTTTTAAACTTGACCAGCTTTTTATTGGTGTATTTTTATGTTATCTCCTTGTACTCTTTATTGTTTTTAAAGAAAAAAATTGCATCAATAAAAATCGGTTTTTTTTGCTTATTATAAAAAATTAAAAATTTTAAAAAAAAGATAAAGAAGAAGAAAGAATTCAGGTTCTATAAAAATTGATTTTCGTGGACGACATTTCTCTGTCAAAACAAGTGGAATAGCATTTTTCAAACTTTCATAAATCTCCTAGACATGTTTAAAGTTGTCTCCAATATAGACCCTTGACTTAATGAGAACCATATATTAATCCTAGCCAATTTGAGAGTGATAAATTTCACATTCTGAAATTTAAAAGATTCCATAAATATCCTAGACATATTGACCGTTATCCCCACTATAGACCCTTGAATTAATGAGAACTATATATTAATCCTAACCAATTTG
This sequence comes from Camellia sinensis, assembly GCF_055761805.1. NCBI lineage: Eukaryota > Viridiplantae > Streptophyta > Magnoliopsida > Ericales > Theaceae > Camellia > Camellia sinensis. Next base: position 112,637,674 of record NC_138969.1, on the reverse strand, counting down.
AGAGCGATAAATTTCACATGCTGCAATCTAAGTTGGGAAACGTGTCACTTTCGTGTAATGTAAACAGGAGTTTATATTCAAAATATCTTAACATTGATACAATTTATTTAATTAAATATGTCAATTATTTTGACACGGACCTAATATACTTATAATCGTTTTAACCTAAAAATGATATGTTTAACACAATTACTATAATAATAAGCAAATTATACAGATTATTTTAAGAAAATTATTTCAAGTCACATGTATAAGGATAACTTGTTTAAGCATTAGCACCCACTCACATAATATATATGTCAATATTCATGAAAATAAATTAAAGATTCATGAATAATCCGTTATGGATCTAATCTCAACTACTAACATCTATTGATATCCAAACATTCAATAAACTTTACAAACAAAAACAATTTCTTCTAATACTAAAATTTAATTCAGTGACTAAAAATAAAACATTAAGGTTCTATGGCTACCAGGTTCAAGTTACATTTGGGTTATTTGTGGGTCAATAGTGAATTCGTGTCCATGTGTTGATACAGATTTTTATATGAGTTAGATAGTTATATTCGGATTACGCATGTTCAATATTTACGCAATCTATTAATATTTGTGTTTTCAAATCGTGCCATATTGCTAATCATGTTAAAAAATATTAATCTTAACTATCTAATTACGCATACAATTAAAAAAATATATTAATGAATCATGTGTCAAATTCCCAATCTACTGAAATTAATGTCACGAATGACGATTTCATTCTTTTAGTTTAGATGAGTTTTTAGAAAGAATAATTTTATTATCCCAGACTTATCCACTCAGATTTTTCTAGATGGGTGATTATATGGTTGAAATTAAATTTGTGTAATATGAAGTCTAGTATATAAAATAAATTTGAATCACAAGATAATTCTAAATAAGTTTTAGATTGATCAATCTAAGTTTGTAGTATTATTGTCCCCCAAATTCCATTCCTAATAATACAAGATTAGAAGTGGTTAAAAATGAAAGAAAAAGATTGTAAAATCACTTCATATAAATCTTAGAGATATTATTAAAAGTGAATTAAGAGTACTTAATTAAAACTACCAAATATTTTTCTTTTCAATATCATCCATGCCCCAGTAGCAATTAGCTTGTCTTGTATCCGTCAAATACATGCATCATCTACATAGAATAGACAAAAAAAAAATTTAGTCAAAAGCACATGTTTTCTGAAAATTTCACAATTAATCACGTTTTTAAAATGAGCTTAGAAAATGCAAGCCAACTCTAACACGGCAAAAATGACATTAATTAATTGCTGTTTGTCCACAAAATTAAGATAACATAATCTCTCAAATCATAGAATGATTAAGGTGATCTTTAATAATTTAATTCAACACTTAAAATTTTAAGGTTTCATTTGTTTAGACATAAAATATTTTTCTTGTAAATTAATTTTACACAAAAAATATTTTTGTTTTTGTTTTTAAGTGTTTGGTTGACACTTGAAACAAAAATATTTTATTATTTAAAAAAAATATTGGATTCACTAAAATGTCATTTATGACTTTTTAATAAGTTAAATATTTATTTGAAAAGGCGAAATGTGTTGAAAGGTAGTGAGTGAGAGTCAAATTGTAAAAATTAACTTATGAAATTTTTAAAAGTAAGTCATTTTTATGCAAAAATATTTTTCTTAAAAAATGTTTTACTTACTTTTTGTTCAACCGAACAACAAAAAATAAGTAAAATATTTTTGACAAAAACATTTTATGTCCTAACAAACGGAATTTAAGTGAAAATCAATTAAGCTCATTTGATAGCCATAAATGATATCGCTTAAAAATTTAAATGACTCTTAAAATGTAAATTAAAAATTTTAAAAGTTTAAGTAATAGAAAATTTTCTTAATTTTGATTGAGTTTATAAATATTTATATATAAGTATTAACATAGACCGTTATAATTTCACAACCGTCGCCACGACTACCATCACTGTCACCACCACCACCATCATCATTGCCAGTGCCTCCACGACCGCTATTACCACCACTACCGCTGCCACCACCATCCAACACACTTCTACAACCATTATCTTCATCACCATTGTATTGTTACCACGAGTACCACCACAGTCGCTACTGTTAGCATTTGTGCCCTCAAAAACTAATTTATTGACTTTATTAATTGATTATATAAAATTGCTTGGCATTTTATTTTGCATTTTGTATATTATTATGGGTAATGTTATATTTAATGTTACATATGATGTGAACATAAGGTCCCTTGGGTAACATTGTAGAAAAACATGCTAATGGTTAATGAACCAAAAGCTGGGAGTTATGATTTTTCGATGTCTTGTAGACCCAATTAATGTTCTAGGCTATGGGTGTTGATTGGGCGTCACACTACTACGACCTACACCTGTTTTGCTGCTATATGATAGAATGATTAACTCCATCATTGAGGTAGTGACCTTTGTTAAGCATAATGCTCAGGATGAGGCTCAAGCTGATTCTGCAACAGCTACACCAGCAACACTAAAGCTCCTCAGCTGCAACAGCTTATAGTTGATCCCAGATAGCAGCTGTATAAGTTTGTAGTACAGCTCAGCTAGAGGTTGCAGGTTGTTAGTTTAATAGTTAGTTTGTTAGAACTAGAGTTAGATTGCAGTTATGGTTAGGTTAGGAGGTTAGAAGTTGTAGTTAACAAATAGTTGTTTCTCTATAAATACAAGTTCTGTAATTCTATCTTGTATTGAATAAAACAGAGTCAAATTCTCTTTATGGTATCAGAGCAATTAAGCTCTTGCGAGCAGAAATCCTTTGAGATATTTTGGCGATATTGCTATGGCTTCTTCAAACCCTACACCTTCAAGTTCTTCTTTACCTGCAAATCTTACACTCTTAATTTCAAACCTGAATGCTTTTGTGCCTACGAAACTTGATTCAACCAATTATATTGTCTGGAAGAGTCAGATTCATAACATCTTGAAAGCTACAAAGCTTCTTGGATTTGTTGATGGTACTATCATATGTCCATCTTCTATTGTGATTGATTCAAACAATCAAGCAGTTCTGAATCCAGATTACACACAGTGGATCACTATTGATTCACATCTGTTGAGTTGCATCACAGCTACATTGTCTTCGTCTCTCTACACTTCTGTTATTCATTGTCAGACTAGCAATGATGTCTGGTCTGTTCTTGCCAAAAGGTTTACATCTCTTTCGAGATCTCATATTCATCAGTTGAAAAATAAACTCAGTCGTATTGTTAAAAAAGGTTCAACAATGGAAGACTACTTAAATCAATTCAAGATCATTTCAAATTCTCTTTAACCTTAAGCAAATAGGTGGGTGTTATGCAATAAGTACATGCACTGAACATGATCGGTTTTGAAAACACCTATGGAATGATCACTGTCAGTTTAAAAGGTAGCTCTATTACAATACACTTATTTTCCTTTGACCTGAGAGACTTGTATAAATTAATTAACTATTCATTTAACTTTGATATTGTCAATCGGTGACGCCGAACCAAAGGCTATATACGGACATGTTAGGCTATGTTAGTGGGAATTCATTTATATAGGTGCTTAACATGGAATCCACCATTCTCAAAGTGAGAAAGTATATTCAAGCAATTTTTCCTATTAACGTTGGACCAAAAGAAAACCGGCCGGTTACTTTTTCATAAAAATATTTCTATACATATATAATTACAAAAGTACTATTTTTGAAAAATGTTTTTGGGGTCCAATTAGAAAAAAGGAAAAATTTAGAATTCGGTTACATGAGTTAGGATTTTTTGATAGTGATAAATTTGTCCATACCTAATAGCTCATGTGGAATATAGTTTGGTGGAAGGAAATTTGTGACTAATTGTAAGAAAGGGCCTCACTTGTAATTCTCTACTTTTAGGGATTTAATTGTAATGTGTTGATGGACATTATTGCAATTAGTGAAAATTTTATATTATCTATTTAAAAGATAATTAATAAAAAAATTGGATAAGCTGTATCCTGCATATTTAAGATGAAAGATACATCTTCTATTTTATCCCCACAATTAAAAGATAGAGATCCCTAAGGATCCCACCTACATGCAAACTCTATCATGTGTTGTGTACATTTATCAGATGTATTTGATAAAAAAATTGGCCATCAGAATTTTTAAGGTCTGTAAAAAAAATACACAAAAATAAATTTAAGACAGTGCAAGGTGAATCACTTTGGAGGTGAGACACTTGGATCGCTTTGTGAGGCATTATCAAATGCTTGGATTGAGATATTTTAGATTGTGTAATCGAGTGGTATTTCTTTGAAAAATTGTTTTTCAAAATAAATTATTTTTCCGCAAACTTTCATTCGTATCAGAGCCACGCCATTTTGATTGCATGAATCTATATTTTTGTTTTTTATAGTTTGATAAAAATATTGAATATTCAATGTTGTCTCACATAATAGTAGATTATATAACTTGTGAATGTATGATTTATATTTTCTTGTATTAATCACAAAAGAAAAGGGACCAAAATGGTGGGAAAAAAAAAAAAACTAGGTTACTGCTTAATTGGTGATAAGGTTCACGATAAGAAAAAGCAGATTTCGCGACTAAAATGAATTTTTCGTCGTTGAAAGTAGCAGAATTGGCGACTAAAACAGTTTAGTAGCCAAATGTAGGGGTTTTAGCGACTAAAAGTCAGTTTAGTCGCCAAATATAGGGGTTTTAGCGACTAAAAAAATTTTAGTAGCCAAAAGAGAAGGTTTTTGGTGACTAAAAACATTTAGTAGCCAAAAGTATAGGTTTTGGCGACCAAAAAATAGTTTGGTCGCCGATTATGCGTGTTTTACCGACAAAAATCAATTTCATAGCCAAAAGTGAAGCTTTTTGGCTACTAAAAAAAATTTAGTAGCTAAAAGTCAAGAATTGCCGACTACAATGCAGTTTAGTCGCCCAAAGTAGAGGTTTTGGCGACTAAATTTCAGTTTAGTCGCCAAAAGTGGAGGTTTTTAGGCGAGAATGAATTTTTTTGGCGACTAAAATATAATTAGTAGCCAAAACTATACAATTGGTGACTAAAAAATAGATTTAGTCGTCAAAAGTGATCTAATTTTTTTTAGTAAATAATTTATTTTTTACATAAATTATATTGAATAAAAATAATTATTTTTATATATATAGCTAGATATTAATACGGGTCAATATAGCATATAAATAATATATGCTGCATATATATTTATGTGGTGTTGTAGCGGCATAGCGGAGAGAGTGTGTTACTAAAGGTTTAGAATGTGGGATAGGTTGGCGGTTCAAATCTCTGAAAAAGCAAAAAAGTTGGGTTTTTTTTTTTTTTCACGGAAGCACCTTTGGCGACTAAAATTTTAGTTGCCAAAAGTGTTTATTTTGGGCGACCAAGCGGTTTAGTCGGCGATTCATGGACTATTGGCGACTAAAAGATTAGTCGCTAAATGTGTGATTTTAAAAAGTGTAAATCACTATTGGCGACTAAATCGTTGGTCGCTAAAGAGCTATGTTTTGCCTACTAAAAAAATTTTAGTCGCCAATACCTCCTGCGACCATATATACGCGACAAAACGGGCGACTAAAAAAATTAGTCGCTGAAACTAAAAACTCGAGTTTCGGCGACTAAAAACAGACTTTTGGCGACTAAAAATTTAGTCGCCAAAGGTGCTTTTTCTTGTAGTGGTTGCACCCCAGATTTTGTTTTTATTGATGGCATGCACATATCAATTATTACAGTTTCGTGGAAAAAAAAAATTTTGATAATTTCCGTACCATATCTGATCATCTTGAATTTTATATATATTGTAGTCCATATAATATAGATCATACCTGCAAAAATTTACAAAAATCGGACGACCGAATTTTGAGAAAAATTGATATTTATATTTATTTTTCGTAACTTTGACTACATGCTATTTTTACATGTTTCGTTTTCATGTTATGAAAATTATATTTTTAGAATCCTTATTTTGAAACCTTCGAAACGATATATTATGGATTTACTTCCAGCTTACGGTTGAGGAGAAAATTCAACCCATAGTTTTGGGTGAGGGTTGGAGCCATTGACGAAGAAGAAAGTGTCGTTGACCCGTGCACTGACGTCACCAACATGCGTGATGACGTCATCCGCTTCTACCACATGCTGATGCGGCGTGGGACTGTTAAGACTCTGTTTGTTTGGGTTTTAATTTAAAACTACATTAATTGCTTCTATGTTATTCGTTATAATTGTAATTGAAGCTTGGCTTATACCGTTGGACTCGTAATAATTTTTCTACAAGATGGTAAAGTTTCATAATTGTGTGGAAAATAATTTTTTTTTTTAATAATTCAATAGTTTTACGTTAAATTGCTCTTGGGGGAGCATGACTTGGATTCTGGACTTGAAATTTTTACAATAGACTACTGCTATGTAATTTTATTTTACTGGTATAATTTTTGTATTTTTCAGATTCTGTAATATTTATTTTTGATTTTCTGTGTAATTATTAATCACTTATAATTCTAGAAAACGTCAAAAAATTACAGAAATTATAGAAATATGTTGCAGCATTATTTAAATATTGTATACAACATGTTAAGATTTTTTAAATGATTAGAACTTGTAGTATATTGTTATTTTAAATAACATGATTTATTTATATTGATGAATTTTAATTCCATGATTAAATATTCTAACATGTTTTCTTTTCTGAATTACATTGAGATGTTATCATGTGGAATTAATGTTTTTTCATGCTTTAGACATGCCATAGTTAGTGGGAGGTTGTTCAGTTGATAAAAATCTTTGTAGATTTTCTCATGAAAATTATTTTTACGGATGGCATGTAACCATATTCATGTTTATATATATATATATACATTGTGGGTTTTCATGTTACTTATGATGACATGAAAATTAATTTGCTAATTTATGGGGATAAATTAGTTATAAATGTTATTGGTACCCCATTTTAATAATTAAGCGTTAAATAGGATTATTTTAAGAAAAAAAAAATGCCTATGGCCCTCCATTGTTGATAAATAAAAATTTTGATTAATTGAGATTCAAATGATACCAAAAGGGTCGGTTGGGTTTTAATTAATTAGTTTGTTTTATTTATTTTGTGAAAAGTATAAGTGTGACTAGTAGGAGTGTCAGCTAAAATGAAGGCATAAACTTACATGTTCATGCTATGTATCTAAACAATGGTTCGCACTTAGACAAATACTATTTGGTAACCAAAAGGTGTCATATGAGTTGATTTGGGGGCCAAAAGAAAAATTGGGAGTCATAAATAAATTTAATTTTTTCTAAACGAAAAAAAAAAATTGGTAACATGAGATGATATTATGATGGGTAGTAGCTGCCCACCCATTTAAGGTATGTTCACTTATTTCAATTTTTTTTTTTTTTACATGCAGGATTGGTTTCCCAATGCTCACTATGAATGTTTTAAATATAAGTGTTATATTTGTGGGGTTATAAATTGTTTGAATAAAAATTCTAGTGAGCATTACCATAGTAGATTCAAAATCCCGCATCCTATGGATTTATATACAATGCAATACTTATATTCTTCTGACACATGTTTTAATTTTTAACATATGTAGTTAAAAATGACCAACTTTAATCCTTTGTCCAAAATTCTTGATGATAATCGTTTGATTGGACCAAACTATGTGGACTGGAAGAAAAATTGAACAAGTGTCCTCAATGCTAAAAAACTGAACCATGTCCTAACCACTGATCCACCTGCCCTCCCTGGGGTAGATGCCACTGATGAACAATGTGAAGCCACTAGGAAGTGGCATGAGGCAGATGATGTCGCAAAAGCAGCAAGAGAGTGTTCCTACTGCAAAAGACATGATGGTAAATTTGAAAGAAATGTTTGGAGAACAGAGTAGAAATGCACGCCAAATTGCCATGAAAGGTTTGATGTCCACCAAAATGGTGGAAGGTACTCCAGTACGAGAACATGTTCTGAAAATGATATCTTTCATTAACATACTGGAAACTTTGGGTGCAGATATTGATGGTGAAACTAAAATTGATGCGATCCTTTCATCTTTACCAGATTCTTATAATCAGTTTATTTTGAAATACAATATGAATAAGATTGTTACACCATCAAAGCTGCTCAAAATGTTGCAAGTAGCAGAGGATCTTATTAAAAAGAGCCAACCCACTGTGATGATGGATGAGAAGGAAAGTCCTAGAAAATTCAAGCCTAAGGGCAAGAATAATTTTAATAAAGAATCTATGGGCTTTAAGTTCTCTGGAAAAACACAAGGTGTTTTTAAAAAGGGTATAGATAAAAAGGAAAGCAAAGGAAATTGTTTCCATTGCGGAAAGCCTGGCCATTGGAAGAGAAACTGTCGTCATTATTTGGCAACACTGAAAAAGGACAAACCTTTGAAAGGTATGTTAAATTTGTTTGTTTTTGAAACCAATTTATTGATTGGTCCTCCTAATGCTTTGTGTGTAGACTCTGGTGTGACCTCATATATTTGCAATATGTTGCAAGGCTCAAAGAGACCAGATGGCTTAATGAAAGGGAGATGCTAATAAAGTTGGGAACACCTGTTTTGCTGTTTTGCTGCTATGGCCTACACTTGTTTTGTTGCTATATGATAGAATGATTAACTCCATCGTTGAGGTAGTGACCTTAAGCAAATATGTGGGTGTTATGCAATAAGTACATGCACTGAAGAGGATCGGTTTTGAGAACACCTATGGAATGATCACTGTCAGTTTAAAAGGTAGTTCTATTACAATACGCTTATTTTTCTTTGACCTGAGAGGCTTGTATAAATTAATAGACTATTCATTTAACTTTAATATTGTCAATCGGTGACGCCGAACGAAAGGCTATATACAGACATGTTGGGTTATGTGAGTGGTAATTGATTTATATAGGTGCTTAACATGGAATCCACCATTCTCAAAGTGAGAAAGTATATTCAAGCAATTTTTCCTATTAACATTGGACCAAAAGAAAACCAGCCGTTTACTTTTTCATAAAAATATTTCTATACATATATAATTACAAAAGTATTATTTTTGAAAAATGCTTTTGGGGTCCAATTAGAAAAAGGAAAAATTTAGAATTCGGCTACATGAGTTAGGGTTTTTTGATAGTGATAAATTTGTCCATACCTAGTAGCTTATGTGGAATATAGTTTGGTGGAAGGAAATTTGTGACTAATTGTAAGAAAGGGCCTCACTTGTAATTCTCTACTTTTAGGGGTTTAATTGTAATGTGTTGATGGACATTATTGTAATTAGTGGAAGTTCTATATTATCTATTTAAAAGATAATTAATGAAAAATTGGATAAGTTGTATCCTGCATATTTAAGATGAAAGATACATCTTTTATTTTATCTCCACAACTAAAAGATAGAGATCCCTAAGGATCCCACCTACGTGCAAACTCTATCATGTGTTGTGTATATTTATCAGATGTATTTGATACAAAAATTGGCCATCAGAATTTTTTAGGTCTGTAGAAAAATATACACAAAAATAAATTTAAGAGGGTACAAGGTAAATCACTTTGGAGGCGAGACACTTGGATCGCTTTGTGAGGTATTATCAAATGCTTGGATTGAGGTATTTTAGATTGTGTACTCAAGTGGTATTTCTTTGAAAAAAAAAATCAAAATAAATTATTTTCTGCAAACTTTCAGCTACTACTATTACTACCATCACAACAACTACTACTATAACCTTTTACCTCTGTTGTCATTGTTCTCATAATCATCACCACTATTCAACACTACCATCCTTAAGCCACAACTATCACCCCTCTTTTTATCTCTACTATATTGCCTCTCCACTATCACTATAATCATTCTCTCTCTATCTCCACCACTACCACCGCCAACTCACTATCACAATTTTAAATTAAAAATAATAAATTTTAAATTTAATATTATACATATCAAACAATTTGTTTTAGTTTAAAATTAAATTTTTATCAAAGAAATTTTCAATTTAAAAAATTCAACATTCAATTTTCAATACTTAATTTGAAGTATTTAATTTTTAATTTTCAATTTTATTAAATACTGCCTAAATTGATAATAAAACTAAAAACTAAATTATGATGACTAAAAATAAAATATTGAAAAATAGACGCCCTTTTAGAATAAAAATTGTTTAGAATTTAATAAAAATATAAGTGATGAATTTAACCAAGTCATGTAAAATAAAATAAAAATTGTTGATTTCCCGTACACTTTATATTTGTTGGACTGGTGGTGTGGGGGAGTGGGGGATAGTGGTCGTGATGTATGAGGATTGTGGTGGTGGTGATAATTGTGTGAGATATGATAGAGTTAGCAAAGGTGGTAATGGAGGTGATGACAATTGTTTGATGGTGGTGCTAATAATGGTAACAGTGATAATAGAGTAATAGTAGTGATGGTAGCAGTAGTGACGACATCATGGTGGAAGTAGAGGTGTCATGAAGGTGATGGTGGTGGTAGTGTTGTGATAATGGTGGTATTCTGAAAGTGGAGATAACAATGACAATGATAATTGTGTGGCAATGGCGGTGGTGTACAATAGTGGTTGACAGTGGCACTAATGGTGATTGCGTTGGTGATGATATAATGGGACAGCTGTGCTAACTAGTGGTGATTGCATTGGTGATGATATGATAGGGTAGTTGTGCTAACTGATGCAGATGGAGGGTTGTTGGTGGTAGTTGAGTGATGTGGTATGGTGGTGATGATGGCGATAATATAGTGATCTTACACTTCAATAATGACATTATCTTAACAGCTTAAAAATTTAACGTTTGACAAATTAAGTAAAAAGTCAATGACTTTAGATAATTACATATATCTATATAATAAGCCAAGAGGTTTTTTGAAAATATCTTAAAATGTATGTGAGATACATTTTGATCCAATGGCTGAGATAATCCCCAATCAATATCCAACAGTTGTCATCAATTTTTTTACTGCCCAAACAATTTCTGCTCTCTCTCTCTCACGTCTGCCTAAACACGTCTCTCCCTTACCCTTCCCTCTCTCATCCAATGGTTCTTCTTCTTTCCTATCCTCCATTTTCGCTAGCTCCTGACGCTGCTCTCCAATCCTTGATATCTGCCTCTCGGACTCGGCTCACAAGGTAAGATATCTGTCTCTCCCCTTCTGTTTCTATCGAGTTGTGTCTGTTTTTTAATTGTTTCAGTGGTTTCAGTCTTTTTTTCTACCTCTCTCCTTCTCTCTCTGTTGGGCTGTGAGGTTTTGTTTACGGGTCATTTAGGTTGGGTTGTGAGGTTTTTGTCTGATAGATTTCTTGCTGGTTCTGTTTGTGCAAATGATAGTGTTGCTTATTCTTCCCCCAAGAGACCCGATTAAATCGCCGACAACGGGGAGCTCACGATCGTCGGACTGGAAATCGACCTCGAAGATCTCGAGATTCACCGACGAAGGCCATCGTCCTCGCCGCCATGTATGGGGGGGGTCCGGTGCGAACGCCACCGACGCCGATCTGTTAACCCTCTTCACACACGCCATAACCACCACCACCAAAACTAATAGGTACAAACACACACATATATATATATATATATATAGAAAGAGAGAGAGAAATTGGGGATCTGGGAAATGGATAAATAAGGAATTAAGGTTAGGGTTGAGAGATGTTATTGAAAATTGAGGAAGATTTAGATGCGGGAGATAGACAGATCATGAATGTGAATGTATTTTTCCATTATTTGTTCATTTGTATTTTTTCATTGCTTATTTTGGGTTGATCATTGAAGGATTTTCTAGTAATTGTGGGAAGGGGCTTCATTTCTTCAACATTTGAGCCTTTGGGACCTACATTGTGCTCCCTCTCCCTCTCTCTCTCTCTCTCTCCCTCTCTCTCTACTCAAGTGTAAATAATTTCCTTATTGTTTCTTAGTTTTTAGTTTCGTATCTCAGGTGATTTTTGCTGGGTTAAAACTCATACATTTGTGACTTTGTGCCTTAAAACTCTGCTGCCTTGAATTCTGACTTTGTGCCTTAAAATTCTACTGGGTTAGTTTATCACTCCAGAGATGAATTTCAGAATAATAAAATTGACTCAGGTTGACTGATTTCCTGTTTTTTACACCGTGCCTTGAGTAAAAATTAAAGAGTACTCATGTTAATAACTCATGCTAAAATAACCGCAATTGGAGTTAAATGTGTGTTAAATTCTGAAATCACGTGTTAAATGTGTGTTAAATTCTGAAATCATGCTAAGAGAAAGAGAAAGACAAAGAAAGTGTTGTTGAATGAATTATAACCGCAACTGGAGTTAAATGTGTGGGGAATTGGAACGCATAGTATTATATATAACAATTTGACTTCCTATAGTCATCAAATTCTGAAATCACAAAATCAAATTTGACTTCCTGTAGTCATGAAATTTTGAAATCAAATTTGACTTCCTGTAATCAAATTCTGAATCAAATTCTGAAATCAATTTGAACACAATGGAACACACGGTGTAACTCAGTCAATTTGAACACAATGGAACACAAAATCAATGGAACACACGGTGTAACTCAGTCAATTTTGTGTTAAAATCTGTGTTTCCATTACTAAAAGGAAGAGTTTATTTAAGTGGAAAATCATAACTTCATCAATGATTTGACACAATCATTGAAGTGTGAGCTTTGCTCAAATTCTCCTGGTCCCCTGAACAACCACAAAAGAAGAGAGAGAGAGAGAGAGAGAGAGAGAGAGAGAGAGAGAGAGCTCTTTTTCCATTCTCAATATACTGTTATGTTCTGTCATTTTTTTTGGCTACGGTAATGGCCAAAACATAGATTATGTTTAGTCTGCATTATTGTATAATCTTTTTTTTCTTTTTTTTAAGTGTCACTTATTGTATAGCCTGCCTTAAATTGTTCAATTTTCCACTTTGAAGTTGGATGAACATACGTTTATTATGAGCCACTTTGGTGGGCTGGCATGATAACAAGTGAGTTTATTTTGTGCTTTCCTTTCAATAGATAACAAACTAAACTGGTTAATGCTGTATTGCTATTGCATTATGTGATCTCAGTTTCCTAAGTTTTTTTAATTCATAATCTTCCCATTTTTAGTTTCTGCAGTCAAGGATTTTATTTTGCACAGAAGTCAATGACTCTAGAATTCAAACTTCACATTTTCCTTTTTACCCCCTGTTTTACCTTTTATTGTGTGGAAACTTCCTTATCAATTTTTTCATATTATACATCCTACAAATCACAATGCAAATGCAGAAAACTACCAATAATAAAATTAGTAATTAAACAATGAATAAAACAAAACACATTGACTTGGTAAGTAATTGTTTTGTAACAAACTAACCATCATCTGTAGATTTTTCTCTTCAAGATAACATGGTCTCATGTTTAAATATTCACTGAAAGATTAATGGCGGTTATAATTAGCGTTAAGGGTATAAATACAATTGCTGCTCGATACATGGTGTGTAAGGTGTTGATTTCCTGCTAAATAACTCATGTTAATAACTCATGCTAAAATAAAGGAGACAAAATTTCAATAACTCATGTGTTATCTCATGTTAATTTCAGAATTTCAATAGCTCATGTGAGTCTTTGGAAGCTATCTCCCTATTCTGTCTGTTTGACTCTTTGTTGATTTCAGAATTTTTTTCTGGATTATCTTGATTATTCTTTGTTGTATTTTTTTTAGTTAGATACAATGTGTTATCTCCTCTGTTATTGAGTTTTCCTCTATTATTGTGTTCCTTTATTCCTGTAGTTAAATGCATTGTGTTCCATTGTGTTCCTTTATTCCTCTACATTCTGTATATGATCTCATTTTACTGGGTTTGTTTTTGGCTCAAGGTTCTGTCTGTTTTTGGCTGTCTTCGGCTCCCTTCAAACTCCCACTCGCAAGGTAAGACTTCGAACTCGCTGTTGTGTTTTTCTCTTTTTGAATTCTGAATTTTGAATATTTTGAATTTTGAATCCTGAATGAGTTTTTGGGATTCTGAATTTTGAATTCTGAATTTTGGCCCTAAATTCACCTAAATTCTGCTCCCTTCGGCTGGATAGGAGATGGTTTTCGGCCCGGATAACCTTATCCACAATTCTAGATTGATTGATTACACTAGCAGATAGATAGCTATACTTCTTCTGACTGATAGCTATACGTCTTCTTCTTTTAAAATTATACATACTACTAACTGAAATTTGTTAAAATTATATATGTTTGTAGCTTGAATTCAGAATTTAGGTAATAGTTAAATTCTGCTGTCTTCGGCTCCCTTCGAACTCCCACTCTTGAATTCTGAATTTTGAATTTGTAGCTTGAATTCTGTGTTTGTCAAGCAAATTCTGCCCATCAAACACAGTTTAGTAATATTTTTGTGCTCTATATTACTCAAAAATATTCTGTGTTTGTGCTCTAAATTCTGCTGTCTTCGGCTCTCTGCTGTATATTCTCTATGCCCATCAACTTATCATTAAAATATTTGGTTATTTGACAGCACAGTAATATTAAAGTATTCATATCATTATAATGTATTCATAATGAAATCTTTCTCTCACATATAGTAATTTTGGGAAGTATATTATAATGTATTCATTATAATATGAAATCTAATAATATAAAAGAGAAACCAGAGAATATTATTAATCTTTCTCAGTTTATGATATGAAATCTTTTATATTTTTTAAATATGAAATCTTTCTCTCACATATAGTAATTTTGGGAAGTAAAATTGATTATACAAATAAGAAAATTGTAAAGATCTTTCGTGCTCCTCTCCCGATTCGGAATCAACACCCGATTCCTGTTTTGACTTGCAGATACATACCAAGATACACCTTTAGTTGGCTGGTCAAACCTATGTGGTGGGTCATAAGTATGGGAACTTTTGTTTCTAGCCCCAATTTCACATGGATTCTGACTTTTCGTGTTTGTGAACTAATAAATGAAAGTTTTGTTCTTTTCTTAACAGAGTTTCTTCATAGGGCAGTTGATCTTACACTGGTTCCATCAGCTGCCCTTGCAAAGGAGCTTGAAGCAGCTAGGGTAACAGTAGGTAAATGAACATCGCCCAATAGATAACTCTCTGAAATTCACATTGATCACATAACAGAATTTGACATTTATGCTTCTGCTTGAATTTTTATTTTATTTTTTTCAAATGTTCTCTGAAATAGCAGCTCATATCCATGTTAATTCTTTGTTTATTTTCAGGTAACAAGATTCGTCTCTGGAATAAGGGTGTTGATTCCAAAAGCTTCCATCCCAAATATCGCTCTCAAGAAATGCGAATAAGACTAAGGTATGGCTTTCTTTCAATCCTTAAAATTTCATTGCCATGTAATATGAGTTTCCTCCAAATGTTAATATATTGTTCTTTTTTTAATCAGCAATGGAGAGCCCAAGAGACCATTGATAGTCCATGTTGGACGACTAGGAGTTGAGAAGAGTTTGGATTTACTCGAAAGGTACTACTCTTTTATTTCAAATGATAAGTATTTTCTGCTTTTGCAATTTAGGAAATATTACTTGCAAAATATTGATGGAATAATGCTTTTTTTCATAATTATTATAAGTTGTAACCATTGACATTTGGGATGTATGATTGAACAGTGTCATGGACTAGATACCGGAGGCACGAATTGCTTTTATTGGAGATGGACCATACAGGTATTTCTCTAAGGACTTATTGGCTGTTTAGTTTTGTCAACATTGCTGGAACAATCTCTATAGAATATAGTATAAAATGATTCTTTGTATTAAAAACAACAAACCGCTGTCTAACGAAATGAATTATTTATTTTTATATTTTTGCATACATCCAATGATACACAAATTGGGCCATGATGATCGCCTAAATTTATTTTCTAGTAAGAACCATGGGCAAAATTTATTCATCTAGAATGATTTCTTCGTGGCAGGGAGGATCTCGAAAAGCTCTTCTCCGACATGCCTGCCGTATTCACAGGGATGTTAGGAGGTGAAGAGCTCTCTCAAGCATACGCCAGCGGAGATGTTTTCGTCATGCCTTCAGAATCAGAGACGCTCGGACACATAATGTCATTTTCAAAAAACAGGTAAAAAGGTTGGTGTTTTTTTTTTGGAACAAACATAAAAAGGTAGGTTGGTGAACTGTTTTTGATTTAATTAAATTTTTGTAATGAACAAAACCCACTTTTTACGAATTATTTTTCGAATTTTCGTAAATCGTTTTTTCTTAGCAATGAAAAAAACCACTTTTTTATTTTATTTTTTATTTTAGCATTTATAGAAACACCCCAATCTATTAAGTCATATAAAGATATTGCACCAGAAATCCTATTTCTTTCTAATTTACCTAAACATTAATCCTTTGCATATGATTTTTCAATAGATTTCATTGTGTATTCACCTTAAACTGGGGATATGACTCATGAGAGCAGGGGCATTCTTCATAGCAGCCTGTTTTTGCTTATCAATGAAAAAAACCACTTTTTTATTTTATTTTTTATTTTAACATTTCATTGTTCCTTTTTTTTTTTTTTTAAAAGCATGAAAAACAAAGAAAACAAAGGCATAACCAAACAGGGCTATGTAGGAAAATTATCCAGTTTTATGTCACATTTCTGGGTATTTTTCCAAAAATGAAAAACAGATGACAGAAAATGAAAACACAACTAAACAAGTACTTATTTTCGAGTATTCATATGTATATATAATCATAAATATTAAAATGATGGCCATTTTTAGAATTTTTCATTGTCTTCGTTTTTCAAAAAAACTACAAATAGAAACACAACTAAACGGCTAGGAAAATTATTTGTTCTATGTCACATATCGGGGTCATATACTATCCCAGAAAAATATATAGCAAAGAAGAAAATCTATACCTTCTTCCCAGATCTCATGTCGATTTTATCTCACACTGTAGGGAATAAGTTATTCCAAGCTTGCGAATTTATCACCTATAGTTGGCCTCTGTGAGTATTCAACGCCCTTACTCTATTTTTCTTGCTAATTAAGTTCAACAAACTATTAAATTCACAAGATTTGATAGTCTTCAATGTATTAGTTTTACTTGAATTGGGTTTTTATGCAGACTCAAGCTTAATCTTGCGGTCGGTCCGGTCTCAATAGCAACATCTTTCCGCCGAATGAATACATAATTGAGGGCAGTTCAAGCTATCAGTTTTATCCACAGTAATTTGCCCTAACCTATAAAAGATTTGTAACAAGTTTACAGATACAAACTTACTACATAAAAGATAGAGTTTTAGGTAGATTACTCTACTTATATTTCCCGACTTTAGTTCTATGTCTTATGATAAGGTTTGGACTCAGGTAATGTATAATAAAGTTGAAAATTAAAAATTAAGTATTGAAAATTGAATGTTAAATTTATTGAGTTAAAAAGTTGTTTGATCAAAATTTAAGTACTAAACTAAAAATAAATTGTTTGATATGTATAAGATAAAATTTGAAATTTATTATTTTCAATCGTTTTTTTTTTAATCGTTGTGTATGGTTTTCTTTGTTCAATTTCATGCTTTTTTTTTGGGGGGGGGGGGAGGGGGGGGGAGGGGGGGGGGAATCTTTGAAGTGTTGGTCCTGTGAAATGTGTGAATTGTTTTGTTAATGTAATGTAAATAGAAAGGAGGTTATAATGTGGGTTTTGCTTCATGTGTTCTATTCTCTTAATCTTTGTCAATGGATCACAATGTTTTATTGATTTTGCAATGTTTTAATGATAGAAGAGTTTTCTTTTGATTTCTTTTGATTTGTGTGCATTATTTGATATTTTATTTTTTTATATTTGATTTATTTGGAATTGTAGAGTCTGTTAAATATATTTTTATAACTGCATTTTAATCTTAATATTATTTACACCGTGCCTTTAGGCACGGGCATACGCTAGTAAATATATATTTAAGAAGTGCTTAAAATTTGAAGTGATAAAAAATTTTATTTCAATGGAAACTTAATTTATTCTTCTTAAATACATTTAATTTTAAATACTGAATTGAGTAATTAAATACCACCTAACATACTTTTGTCATTTTTTTGTTTAGTTTTGTTTTGTTAGTGAACAAGCTTTTAATGCTAGGAGTTCTAACCAACAACATACTAATTAAAATGCAAGGTAATGATATGTATGTAGATTCCACCACTTGAGATGAGGTTCAATTAACATTGTATTTAGTTAGTATAATTATGTATCCCTAACATTATTATTTTTTCCTGTTGATGAAATATAATATATGACATATGTTACTACTAATCAATGATAAAATATGACATGAAAAATTTTTCTACTTGGACATAAAAAGTAGATCCAAAAAAATCCAATAACCACATCTGGATATGCCAGCATGATGATTTGTTATTGAATGGCATCCTATTTGGTTGAGTTTAGAATTTTTATTTTTATTTTCAAAAAAAATTAAAAACTAGTTTTAAAAAAAAATAGAAAAATGAAAAACTCTCATCATTTTCATATGATTTTTTTAAGGCGAACTAAGTTCTATATTTTAATTAAGATTAGAGTTGCACTGTGGATTAAAGTGAATGCTAGTGAGTTATAGTACTCTGCTCATGATGTGGTGGAGAACTCGCAGCAGATTAGACGGTGTTTGAGGTGAAGTCTGTTTTCTGGTGCTGATGTTGGTGGTGTGATGCTTTTGTCTGAGAGGTGTAGATTGTTTTATGCTATGTGTTGCACTAATCTGTGATGTTAGGTTGCAGTTTGAGAGGTGAAGTTTGTTTTCTCTATGGTTTGGCCATTATGATGCTGTTGTTCTGTTATGTATTGCACTAAGCTGTACTGTGAGGCTGCTGTTCTGTTATTTTGATGCTGTCAGCTATGATGTTGGTGAGTTGCTATTAGCTGGGTGGAGTGAATAGGTGCCAAGGAAAATTCAATATTGTATTAGGCAGAAGAGATGGGTATTGCCATGTCTTGCTGCCTTCACTAGAATCTAGCCAATTTGTTGTGTGTGTTCTGCTGTGTCTTCGTGTTTTGTGGTGTGTAAGTTAGAATTGCTCTTGGGTTAAGCCAAATATTATAGGATTGAATTACTCAGTGTTGTTTGCTGTTGTTGTTGTATACTGGTCTATGGTCGCAAACCTGAATGCTGTTCTTTTGATCTGCTATTGTATGCTGCTGTCCTAAAGCATATTGCTGTATGCAGAATGCTGCTGCTGCTGTTGTCTGTTGCTGGTGTAAGATGTTGCTGCTGCTGTCAGCTATTGGTGTAAGGCATGTGACAGTGTTTTGGCACGAAAAGTATGGAATTGGCTGGTGTTTTGGTTAGTAGATGATTGTGTTGGGTGGTCTTTTTTCTGGTTTTTATTTTGTTTCTCTGTTTTGGATTGGTTTCTCGCCAATCTGTGGGTTTAGTGCTAGCAGATGATTGTGCTTCCTCCTTGGTGCCAACCTAGTTGGGATTGTGGAGTGTTAGTTATGATGCTTTTTACACTTTCCCGCTTTATTGATGTATGTTGTTGCTTGTTTTTGCTCTTTTCATCAATAAAGTTTCCTTTTTCTTTGCTGATCAATATATATATATATATATACACAAAATAAATGATTAATTAGAACAAAGTCTATTCCTGTGAGACCATATGCTATTTGGTCTAATGTTTAATTTTTTTTGGATGATAAGGACACATATTAAAATGTTGCCAGTAATGAAAATGTTATCTAGAAAAGTTGTTGAAAACTTGCAGGCATTAATGACCCGTAGTGGTAGCTGGTGATGGTAAGGTGGACAGATAGGTGATATTGAACAAATATTGGTAAATATATATACATATATACATGACATATGTACAAATATATGAGATTTGGACAAATAATTAGACAAATAGATGACACATACATTTGAACAGATAGATAACATTTGTATACATATGTGACGTTTGCATAAATATACAGATAATTTTGGTCATTCAAAGCTTCTTTTGGTTTCTTTCTTTTTGAAACTCATAGTTTAAAACAGATAGTCTTTACATGATGACTACTCTATTCTTGGACAAGAGTTTTGGTAGGTAAACTCATAGTTCTTGTATTGTTTCAGTCATTGTACGTGATTTTGTTCTTGGAAAAATTCTAAGTAAGTGAAACAATTTTAAAACAATTATATAATAAATAAATAAAAATTTAGTGCAACTTCAATATATAAGAAATATTTGCAATACAAAAATATAATATTATTTTTCCGCTTTCCAATTGAAATATAACTTCCCCTTTGTTAACTTTTTTTGGGTAATGAATGGGCAATTGTTAGATCTAAAAGAGAAATATATATATATATATATATGTGTGTGTGTGTGTGTGTGTGTGTGTGTGTGTATTTAATTTAAGAGAAAATTGCTAAAACGTCTAATCTAAGGGATATTAGGTATTATGTTCAGTATATATTTTTTTGTTAGTGAAAGGTTTACCTTTTGTGAAATAGTTTGGTGAGAAATTTTTTTTATTGTTTTGAATGACATTTTGTTTCCAATTTTATCCCTTAATTTATCTGTTAAATTTTTTTTATCTGTTGACTTTTTGCCTATCTGTTCAAATTTATATTTATCTGTTGAAATTTTTTCCTTATCTATTCAAATTTATATCTATCTGTTCAATTTTTTCCCTTTTTTGTTTAGAATTTTCCCTATCTGTTTTTTTTTTTACCAAATCTATTTAATTTTGTGATCTTTCCAATTCAAATTTCCCTTATCTGTCCAAAAGATTTGTCCAAATTTATTATCTGATGAAATAAAAGCCAAACCAAATCCTATATGTAGAAATACAGAGCTAAACCAACCCTATCTGTTGCAATAATGGAAAAAGTATTATCCATCATATATTGAAATGCAAATCTTTGTTATTGAAAAGCTATGCCACCATTCAAATTTGGAATATATATGTCATAATTGCCAAATTTTTAATCTATTGCAATTTGTTTCTTAATCTTCATCATTATCATCATCATTACCACTACTACCACCAATAACAACAACAAAACACAAATCTGACCACTACCTCCGGCCTTGTCGCCGCCCGTGGCTCTCTCTGTCTCTCTCTCTTCTTACTTTCTCTCTTTAGATCTAAGTGATCCACATACAATTATTGTCTTAAGATTTGATTCATTGTCGTTAGAGGTAGCTCTGAGAGAGTCATCTTTTGGAGACAAATTATTGTTGTTGCTTTTCTTGTTCTTGTTCATCATCGCCATTGAAATCGCAAAACCCTAACCCTAAGATTGATTTCCGGTGATGGTGGCGACCAAGCTAAGTTTTGATGAGACCTTTTGAATCATTGAAACTTTTATATATATTGAGAGTTTAGCAGATCAAGTATGGTAGTAAACGCGACAACATTAAGGTTCAGGTGCGATGGTACTACCGGCTGGAAGAGTTGATTAGCAGTCATAAGCAGTGTCACGGCTCCAAGAAGTTGTAAGTTGGAGCCGTAACTTATGGAAACCCCATGGAAATCTCTAGAGAGAAAGAGAGAAATGAATTATTTGTAGAGAGAGAAAGTTTGTTGGAGGAGAACCTTGACCTAGATCTTTATAGACTTGAGTTGTTTCCAATGCAATACAAAGTTCGATAATCGCGTCTTAGGCATCTGTGTTGTTGTTCTCAATAACCCCTGTGATCTACCTGAAGTTGTGAAAAAAACAAAGAAAATGACGATCGGTTCTTTCATGGAAGAGGAGATTGGTGATGGAGACGGTGGGTGTGGAGATCGGTGATAGAAATGGAGACAGAGACAACGACGGCGATGACAACGATGACGAGAAAGAGAGAGAGAGAGAGAGAGAGAGAGAGATGGCGACTAAGATTGCGAGGTCAGTGTATGGATTGCGAACTGAGATCAATTTTAGTCTTTCTTCTTGTTTAGCTCTTTGGCGGCAACGGCGGCGGACAATGCAGGAGGTCTTGCCGCCATCTTCTTCTTCTTTTTCTTCTTCACTGATCTCTCTCTCTCTCTCTCTCTAGGTTTTCAAACACTCACTCTCTAGGTTTTCAAACACTCTCTCTGTGTATTTGCCTTTACTGCTTCATGTGGTTGATAGTGCTATTATATGGGTAGTTTGGTCATTTTGGAGAAGTATGTCCTTATGAACATTATTGTTTAGAGAGTGGACCTTTGGACAAAAATAATTTAAATTTGAATTTATGAACTAAGTACCTAAATTTTTTTGAACTTAAAGCTCTAAATAAAATAGAATTACAATATATATATATATATATATATATATCTATGTGTATGTAACCCAACCACTTAGGCTTTATTTGAGAATATGTTAAATTAACCAAAAAGTTAAAAAAACGAATATAGAAAGCCAATCTATTTTTTCTATTTTTTTATGTCTTTTCATAAAAATAAAAAAAAATAAAAATAAAAACTAAAAATTACTAACAAAGTCAATTTCCAAAGGGTTAGTTGGGGAAGTGACTTTTTGAATAAAATATGAGCTGAAAAAAATTAAACCGATTGGGAAAGACTTTCTGAAATTTTACGAAAAAATGTACAAAAATAGAGATTATGAATGAAATTATTAACATTATGTATTAACTTTTTAACTTTTTAGCTCAACTGCTTCTCAAACATAGCCTTAAATGGGACACACAACTTAATTTTAAAAAATCAACTGCTTAGACATATTACACAAGATAATGATACAATAATGTATATACACAAATATATTTTCTTTGTTTTTTTATTAATATAATTTTGTTGTACTCTTCTTCATACTCACTTATTCTACATCAATAAATTATTTTCTTTGCCAATAAAAATAAATAAATGAAGCCATTCAGTCTCCACTTGGAAGTATTTTTTTGTTATTGTGTAATTTCATATAAAATTTATATTATTCGCTGTGACTCAACCCAATAATCAACTTCACGAGTTTGTCACTTTGTGCTCTAAACCCTAAAGGCACCTCCAAGATAAAAATATCGGGCAGTGTCTTATAATCTTGCACATTTTACGCATTTGATGGCAACATCAAAAATCTATAAATTGAATGTTAAATAACAAAACACAGAGCCCCCCCCCCCAAAAAAAAAAAAAAAACAAAAAAAAAAAGAAAAAGAAAAAGAAAATAAAATAACACTTGAATTCTAACATTTATTTTTATATTTTACGAAATGAAATCCATTCTCTATATGCGCTTTATTTAAAACTTCCCCATTCATTAATAAATTTCATACAAATTTTCAAAACGCATTTTTTTTTCTTTTACTCTGTTGGATACTTTGTTGTGTAGAAAGGTGTAATAGTGTTACTAGGAGTGGTGAAATTATGCACTCTGAATTCAATTTGGAATGAAGGCTCATTTTCTGTTCAAAGGAAACTTGTGCACAAAATTGTTGAAGAATTTAAAAGTGAATGAGAATTAATTACATTCGAATAAAAGAATGCAATATTTTATAGGATGCAATCTAAGAGTCATAACTTTAAAAATGATTCTGAACACTTTTATAAATACAATTTTCATGCCATTTATTTAATTTTTTTTTTTTTTTTGATATTCATACGTCATGTCAAATATAAAAGAGTAGGGATGGCAATAGGGGTTAATAGGGTGGATATTAATTCTCCATCCCCATTCCCCTATAATTATTTTTTCCCATTCCCCTTCTCCATTCTCCATGGGTACTACTCTCCCCATCTCCTAATGGGTTTGGATATTTCCCAACCCAACTTGACCCCCTTTTTTTTTATTTATTTTTTTATTTTTAAGATTCACAACCAAAGCTAAATATACATTCAATTTTTTATTTTTTTAAGGTTGACAAATTTTTTTTTTTCACAACCAAAGCTAAATATACATTCAATCTCTTTTTATTTATTTTTTATTTTTATTTTTTTTAAGGTTCACAACTCTTTTTTTTTTAAAGATTCACAACAAAACTAAATATACATTCAATCTTAGTTTTATTTTATTTGGCTCAACAACAAAATCAAATACATATTAATTAACAATGTCACATTATTCTTGTCAAATTTTCTGTATATCTAGAATTTTCAAAATTTATTTCGAAAAATTCAATCTTAACCAAAGCTAAATATGCATTCAATTTTTATTTTTTTTAAAAGATTCGCAATCAAATCTAAATATAAATTCAATCTTATTTTATTTTATTTGGCTCAACAACAAAATCAAATACACATTAATTAACATTATCACATTATTTTTGTCAAATTTTATGTATATCTAGAATTTTTTAAATTTATTTAGAAAAATTCTATTCCTACAAACTAAATTCCATCTTCTTTTTTAATTTTTTTTTAAATTTTATGTATCTCCTTTTCCTCTCTATTAATTGATCTTCGATAATCTGAAGATGAGTTATTACTCTCGTTTCCATCTTCTTCTTTTTCTTTTTCTTTTTTTTTTAAATTTTTATTTGCATTTATAGAATGAATTTTCTTATTTCAATATTTCCTGCAATTGTTTTATTGGATTTCTTTCTGATTTGATGGTAACCCTAGATTGAATTTTTCAATTTTCACCTTAACTAGTGATCACCTTAATTGAAATTTTGTACATTTTTGTCTTCAATTTTCATGTTTTGGTTATGATTAATTGTGTGTTTTTGATCGATAGTCACAATCTTGTTACCGCTAGATTGTCGTCATCGCAAATCATTGTTGCTGTAGTGAGAGGATGAGAAAGAGTGAGAATTAGAGCTCTAATTGTCAACAGAGTAGGGATGGCAATGGATAACCTACTATGTGGGTATCCATGGAGACCCAACCCAAATACTTGGGTTTCCCCTTTCTTCTTGTTTGTCGAGTAAGATAAGTGATGTTCTTTAAATTTCAACTGGGGATGGGTACCCACTAATTTCCCCATATTTTTTTTAGGTACATTGAAAAATAATTTCTCCATATGTTTTCGCTACTCTGTTGACAATTAGAGTTCTAATTCTCACCATCTCTCATCCTCTCACTACAGCAACGGCGATTTGCGATGACGACAATTTAGCTGTGACAAAATTGTGACTATCGATCAAAAATGCACAATTAATATAACCAAAACATGAAAATTGAAGATAAAAATGTACAAAATTTTAATTAAGGTGATTGCTAGTTAAGATGGAAATTGAGAAATTCAATCTAAGGTTACCATCAAATCAGAGATAAATCCAATAAAACAATTGCAGGAGATATTGAAATTAGAAAATTCATTCTATAAATGTAAATAAAAATTTTTAAAGAAGAAGAAGAAGAAGGAAACAAGAGCAATAACTCACCTTCAGATTATCGAAGATCAAATAATAGAGAAGAGAAAGAGATACATAAAATTTAAAAAAAATTTAAAAAAAAGATGGAATTTTTTTGTAGGAATAGAAATTTTCTAAATAAATTTAAAAAATTCTAGATATACATAAAATTTTGACAAGAATAATGTGACAATGTTAGTTAATGTGTATTTGATTTTGTTGTTGAGTTAAATAAAATAAAATAAGATTGAATGTATATTTAGTTTTGGTTGTGGGGAAAAAAAAAAAGGTTGTGAACCTTAAAAAAAAAACAAAATTTTTTTAAAAAAAAGAAAGAAAAAAAGATTGAATGTATATTTAGCTTTTGGTTGTGAATCTTAAATAAATAAATAAATAAAAAATTGATTGAATGTATATTTAGCTTTTAGTTGTGAATCTTAAAAATTTTAAATATATATATATATATATATATGGGAAAATTAGTGGATACCCATCTCCGACCCATCCCTGTGAATATTTAAAAAAATATCACTTACCTTACCCGACAGATAAAAAAAAAAAATTCATATATTTAAATTGAACCTCCATAAATACTCATAGAATAAGTTATCAATTATCGTTCCTATAAAAGAGATCGTATATAAGATAAATTAATTTACTTTACCCATAAAAAATTCAACAATGCTCCCTACACCCAGTGGGGGTGGCGCCCCCAGTGACGTGGCGCGCCCCCACTGGTCGAAAATCAAAAAAAAAAAAAAAAAAAAAAAAAAAAACTGTTTTTTCCTTCCAACCCCCGGGTGACACCTCACTGGGTGTCACCCCCAGCTGGGGGTAGGAAGCTTTTTCCTAAAAAATTATACAATTTCTATGTGGTGATATTATATCCTGCCGACAGGACTACTAAGGGGTGGAGGGGGAGCTTGGCGGCTGTGGTCCCTGCAAAGACGAAAGTTATTTTAGGGCTTGGCTCCCCAATCCAAAGCCTACTATTTACCCATTTTAAAACTTGTACTACAAAAGTCAAAACCCATTAATTGTGATAAGTTAGATACGTGATTCTTAGAATTTGGACTTTTGTATTCAAACAATTTCAATAAAAAAAAAAAAAATTATAATTACAAAAATTTTATATAGAATTTTTAAAGTGATATATTTTAATGCCGTTACATTATTATATAATTTTGTATATTTTTTCTTTTTCTGGATCATTTATGTCATTACATATACAAAGGCAAATATATACATATAGTCTCCATTATTAATACATATGTAATATTTTTTTTTAATTCTTTTGTTCTATATTAAAGCATCTCTAAAGTTTCTTTTTTTCTTTTTTTTTCATTAAATTTGAGTTAAGATTTCGGTTAAAAGTTTTATCTGATACCAAGTGTTCTAATGTTAAATTTTTAATTTTCATCAAATAACGAGTCGACCGAGAGGACGACTAGGAGAATGGCTGGGTAATCGTCCACTTGGTTGTCTACCGGTCATTCATTTGGTTGTCTACCAATAGTCACCTGCGAGATTTGATGAAAGTTAAGCACTCTCTTGATTTGATGAAAAAAGTAAGACTCCCTTCATTTGATACTAATTTGGTGAAATAGTTGGAACATTGTTTTCACCAAATTTTCATCAAATTTAAATTTGATAAAAGATTTGAGTCCGAGTTGGAGATGATCTTATGTGAAAAAATTATTTATACAATACATTTTGTTTTATACGTGTCTATATTAAAATTTTATTTGCATATTTTACTAATTTTTTTCATTTTTATGGTTGTAAAAGTGGATCTTTGTCTATAACATATAAATGATATCTCTGTCAATAATAAAATAATTAAAATTTTACTCTCAATTCTAAATGCATATAACTAGCCTTTCTTACAAAGCATTCTTGTGTCCGCCACTATGCGGGACATCCATTAATCCAAGCATCAGAGGCGATTATGAATTTCTATCTTAAAAACACAATGTTCAAATACTAATCTCAGTCACAATTTATTCCAACTTTTGTAAAATTTCTTCTGCAAGGACTTTCTTCTGTTGTTTTATTTTTATTTATTTGTATTAAATTGATTTTTTCTGAAAATATTTTCGACAAAAATTTCATTCTTGTTGAAGTATGAAGCTGGGTGAAGGAAAAAAGAAAGCAAAGGATGATTATAGCTCTTCTTAGTCTTGTGTGGAAATGGATTCTTGGAAAAGGCAAACATTGTGTATTTTGTGGCCTTCAGGCTGTGTCTTTGTTATGCCACTCTCTGCTGACTTTAGTTCAGTGTGATCAATTTAGGTGGATGTGTTCTGGAATTACTGAGGTCAATTAGATCATGGTTTGAAGCTCACAAAATGGGTGCTCTGTTGTGATGTGGTGGGCAAATTGCTTACTCTGTTTCAAGTTCTACATCAATGTTTGGCTGACTTGTTTCTTAACTATATAGTGCATTTATGTACCAAAATCATTTTCGGTGTGACTTGCATTCGCCAATTTTAAATCGACACCATCCCCCTCATTTTCAAGATAATTTTCTGAATTGTCGTTATTGTAAGATGGATAGAGGATGTTTTTTTAGATGGCACTTCCATTGAAATGTTATTCAATAAATTGAAATATGATATAATCTATAATTGCTGAGTAACACTTGGATAAGAAAAGCATGACACATCATAAAACTTTATTTCAGCAAACACAAATTGTAACAACTTTGGGTGTATATCTGCTAGTTGCTGCTGATTGTTGATGCTACAGAGCTGTTTTTGGCCTTGGGTGTGTATCTATAGCTTAGGAGATTATTTTACCTTTGAGGTGATCTGTTGTTTTTATTGTTTTCTTTTGCTTTCTTGACTGTTTCGATTAGACTCTCTCCAATCTTAGGCTAAGTACTAGCATATGATTGAGCAACCTCTTCAATACCAACTTAGTTGGGATTGTTGAGTTTATTATGATGCTCGATACACTACCCTACTTTATTGATGTAAGTTTCATCGCTTGTATTTTATTTCTTCGTCAATAAAGATTCCTTTTTTGTTGATAAAAAAAAAAAAAAAAATGTAACAGCTTTGTCAAAAAATTGTGTAACATTTATCACAATTTTTGTTTTTAATATTTATCAAATAAATATGTAACAAGATGTACATAACCTATTTTATATATAATTGACCTAATGTGACAATTTATTCAAAACACTACAAATAAAAATCAAAATACAATAAAAAATATATTTAGTCATATATTAATTACAAAGCTGGAGATAATTAATAATAAACACTAGTATAATAAGAATATTTTCAAATCATAAGGGTGATGATCACCCTTACTTTCTACCTTCAAGGTCTATCATTTGTCAATACATCATGTATTTATGAATCTCATTTATATTGGATTCAAGCCACGAAAGCAATCTCTTTTTCTTTCTTTTTTTTTTTTTTTTTTTTTTTGTTAAAAAAAAAAACTAAAACTAAATATACTATTTTAGGGAAAATCACAAACACCCCCCTCGAGATTTGGTGAAAATACAGATTCCTCCTGAGGTTTGAGAAATTACAAATTGCCCCCTGAAGGTCAAATTTGCATAACAAATTAGGGGAGAATCTGAATGAAAATAAAAACCCCAAAAGACAATTTGTTATGGAAATATAAACCTTAGGAAGCAATTTGTAATTTTTTAAACCTAAGGGGGAATCTGTATTTTCACCACAACTCGAGGGGGTGTTTGTAATTTGCCCACTATTTTAATAAAAATCTCATGCAGTGACTCATTATTGTTCCTCTATAAATACTTATCTTAGGTGTTTGCCATTGTAACACCTAAAGCAAATGGCATCATCACCGACCATTCAAGAGCTTGCCAAAGAGCCCATGCTTGTCATCCCAGAGCGCTATGTTCATTTAGATAGTGAACCTTGTCCAATTCTCTCAGAAGATGCCACTTCCCAAACCATCCCTACTGTTGACATGCAACAATTACTTATGGGTGAAGCAACTGATTTTCAACTAGACAAGTTGCATTCCATTTGCAAAGAATGGGGAATCTTTCAGGTTTTCATCTCACATATATCTTCATTTTATTTTATTTTTTGTTATCTTGCCTTCGTTAGTACATCGGAAGCTGTATCATAAAGAGAGATAACAAGCCTCAAATTATTAATCTCTTAGTCAAGTGCAATAATGTTGATTGTTTGCTTTTGCTGCTGTTTTGGAAGCTCAATGGTTTGGAGTTGGTGAAGAATTATGTTGATTGTTTGTTCTGTTTTTCGGATTTTGTTTGCTCTTGATTGGCTTTTCACCAATCTTTAATCAAGTGCTTGTAAATGATTATACTTTCTTTGCGATGCCAATTTAGTTGAGATTGTGGAGGTTAGCAATGATGCTTAGTGCATTTTCCCTATTTGTTGATGTAATTTTGCATCTACGTTGCTTTTGTCATCAATGAATCTTTTATTTTGCTGATAAAA
Source organism: Camellia sinensis (assembly GCF_055761805.1). NCBI lineage: Eukaryota > Viridiplantae > Streptophyta > Magnoliopsida > Ericales > Theaceae > Camellia > Camellia sinensis. Next base: position 112,608,027 of record NC_138969.1, on the reverse strand, counting down.
AAAAAAAAAAACAATAATTTTGGCTAATTAAATTAGCCTATTTTAAATTTTATTTTATGAGCAAAAAAGGTAGCTATTATTAAAGAAAACCAAAAGAGTAGAGCTAGTTCAGTTGATTGCACAATCAAATCGCTTTTAGGGTGACTATATGAACCAAGATTTTCCTTCTATGAATTTTTTTGATTGACAGCAAAAAAAAGTGTATTGGTATAAAAAGAGAGTTTAAGACCGATACATTAAAAAAAAAAAAAAATTACATCAATAGAAAGGTAAGGAAAAGCATTACTACGAACACATTCTAATTAAGTTGGCACCTGATCCACGACCAATCATATGCAAACATCCAAGAAAAAAACAAAAGAACTAAAGGTGGACCGTACTACAAGAAAATAATTTTGGTAAGTACTTTTGATATAGTTTTTCAAATTTGAATTTGGGAGAATTTAACGACTCGTAGGGCTATCGTGAGTCCCGTTTTAATTATTTGAATTGTTGATTTGGTAAGGCTCCCTATATATATATATATATATATATATATATTATCTATGAAAAAAATTAAGTTGACATCATAATCATAACCTTTTTTATTTTATTTTATTATGTTTGTCTCCAAAAAAACTGGATGGACTAATGAAAATGTTACGACAATCGGATCGACCTAATTTTTTCTATTAATAATATACGCGGTGGACTTTACAAAATAAATTGTTTGGATTATCAAAACGAGATCCATGATGAATCTCACAGACTGCTGAAGTTTTCTCAAATATAGATTTAAACTTGGAAAAAAAACCCAATATTTTGGAGAACAACCCCTTACATTTGAAGAAGAACCATACCAAGATGTGTGTGTGTAGAAAATGAAAATATATGGACTAATATATGGTAGTGCTAATGTTTGTAGTTAGTGAACCATGGAGTTAGCTCTTTACTAGTGGAGAAACTGAAATATGAAATTGAAGAATTCTACAAGCTTCCTTTGGAAGAGAAGATGAAATACAAGATACAGCCAGGTGATGTTGAAGGGTATGGACAAACCTTGCTCATGCAAGATGATGAAAAACTTGATTGGGCAGATAGGTTTTATATGGTGGTCAACCCCGTCCACAGAAGGAAGGCACACCTACTTCCACAGCTCCCTTCTTCGCTTAGGTCCTCTCTCTCTCTATCTCTCACACACACACACACACACACACACACACACACAAACACACGCACACGTTGTAATGAATCTATGTGTGTATTTCTACACAAGAGCATGTTCTTATATGTCCACGTACCGGTATACTTAAAACACACAATATAAAACAACAAAAAAAAGTATTTAAGATTTAAAATGAGATGTGACTTTAAATCGCATAATATTTTTTTGGGTATATAATATTTCTGATTAAACCATGAATTAAGTTCTAGTTTGCAAATGCCTTTTTAGTAATTTTTTCTATTTGGTTATTGACTTTTTAGAATAAAGTTATGGCCAAGAAAATGTTAATGCAATTGGAAAATAGCAAAAAAAAATTATCTTTTGTTATTGAGAAGGTTTTGGTCAAGTATTTTTTTTAGCAAAAAAAATTCTGAAATTTAAATTTTTTTATTTGACTTTTTAAATCCTTCTAAAGAATTGAAAATTTTAAAAATTAAAACATATAACTAAAGACAAAAAAGTTAAAAAAAAAAAGAAAAAACAAAAGTCAAAAACAAAAGAACAAAAAAAATGACATTTTAGCACTTACCGATCATGGTAGATCATGTTCAAAAAATATATATACATTCTCATTTGTCAACCGAATAAGATGAATTTTAACTGTTACAATGTTTTTTGTTAGCTTATTTTCGTCTTTAATGATTTTTTTTTTTGTTTAAATTCAAAAAATTTTAGGCTTCTAGATTTTACTTGACGAGATGAACTGAAAAATTTTAAATTTTTTTAAAAAGTCCAAAAAAGGACAAAAATATGAGACTTTTTGACTAATTTTGACTTTTAAAATTTATTTTTGGGAACTTTTCAAAAAAATTAATTTTTAGATTCGCCTACTCAAGCGTATTGGAGAAAAGTAAAAAAATTTGACAATTTCGAAAAAAAAAAAGTCGCTAAAGACGAAATGTTTAAAAAAAAAAAAGATTTATTTGGAAGTCTCCAAATAGCCAAATATCCAAAAAAGTGGCTGTTTCTTGGCTGAAACCAAACGTAGCTTATGTATTGGATAACGGTTTTTTTTTTTTTTTTTTTTTTTTTTTTTTTCCGTAGGGAAACATTGGAGTCTTACATCTCAGAGTTGCAAAAACTTGCAATGACAGCTTTTGGGTTGATGGCAAAAGCTCTAAAGATTGACAAGGGAGAGATGGAGGAGATGTTTGACGATGGAGTGCAATCAGTGAGAATGTCATACTATCCTCCATGTCCCCAACCAGAGAAGGTGATGGGCCTGAGGCCTCACTCCGATGCTACCGGCATCACCATCCTTCTGCAAGTCAATGGAGTTGAGGGCTTCCAAATTAAAAAAGATGGGATTTGGATTCCTGTTAGTTTCCTCCCAGATGCCTTTGTTGTTAATGTAGGAGACACTCTACAGGTTTGTTTTCCATACTCTCTCTTCAAAATTAAATATTTCTTTCAAATTACTTGTTCTGATCCGGTTAAATTTTTTAAATCCTACCAATCATTTTCAAACCTCTTGGTGAATTATATATATATATATATATCATTCACCTATTTTTCATTATTATTTTTTATTTCTTTCTTTCTTTTGTAATTTGTTTTTATTGATCTGATATCATATTGAATTATTGACCACTAACTCATTTAAAAGAGAGATAGACAATTTTATTATTTATATTTTATTCTAAACAATTTCATTTACATAACCCTAATAGAACAATAATTGCCATTTTGTTTTGAAATAAAGAGGGAAATTGCATCAACATATTAGGTGTCCACATGTTCAGATAAGATGTATAGTACTAATCTTATTTTTACAAATTAATAGGTAAGGATGTTTAAGAAATAGTAGATATTCAAACAATTCTAAATTAGTGAAAATTAATAACCAGAATTCATATCACCAAAAAATTTAAATATTTTTTAAAACGGTGCCGCTATGTAGCTCGAAAATGTGATGGCTCGAGAGGCCCGAATTTAGTTTTGTACTCAACTTGTTGCTGCTGGTCACCACACCCAGACATTTCATTTGAAAAAAAAAGAACAAAAAAAGAAAAATAGAATAGAGAGAGAGAAGAGCACTGTGTGGTAGAACAGAGAGAGAGAGAGAGGCAGCTATTACCAAACACATTTTTGCTATGGTGAACTGATTCCATTTTTTTTTTTTTTTAAATGAAAACAACTTTGTTAGGAAACATCAAACAATTAAGTGTTTAAATTTTCAAAACAAAGGGATTCAAGAATTGTGCCCGGTACCTATTGAACGGGTTCAAGAATTGTTCTTTTTTTCTTCACAAGTTACATATATGGACCACTTTTTATGCACAGATCAGTGAACTGATTCCAATTTTTTTTTTTAAATGAAAGCAACTTTGTTTGAAAACATCAAACATCAAACATTTTTTAAGCCTTCGTCCGCCATTGCTGTCGTAGGTCGTTGTTCGTCCTCCGTCGTTGTTCGTCTTGCTCCGTCGTCGTCCGTCCTTGTTCGTTCGTCCTCCTACTGCGACCAAAGAGCGATGGGAAGGTTTACCAGAGACAAGAGAGATGAGAGAGATCTGTAGAATGAAAGGGATGAGTAAAGAGAGAGGTGGATGAGCAAAGAGAGAGGTGAGAGTGATGAGTGTTTCAATCCTTTTTTTCATTCGAGAATATAGTAGAAGAGAAGAGAGAAAAGCCAAAGAGATAGAGAGGAGAGAGAAAACGTACTTTCGAGCTAGTCGAGCCGAAGACTTTCGAGCCACGGGGCATTTTCCTTTTTAAAATGCAAATTAAAATTAAAAATTTTAAATAATATGATTCTAACTAAATTTGTAAGTGCTGGTACGTAAGTTTGTTCACTATCCCATTGTTGTTACTGTCATAATCATCACTAATACACTTCCATCGTGCAACCGCTATCGTCAACACTACTATCACATCACCACCACAGTTATTGTCACCGCTACCACCTCTGCTACTACCATTACTAACTTCATCAACATTGCTATCGTTACCACAGTCATTACTATAATTTCACTACTACAACCACACCATCACTATCACCACCTCTCCACTTTTAATTTCTATTAGAACTCGCCACCTCCACCATTGTAGTCATTGTTGCCATAACCACCATCAGTACTTGTCTACTTCTACTTAGAGGTGGCAAACCCAATCTAAACTCATGAACCCACCCAATTATTCACATTTAAAACCCATATAGCCCAATTCAATAAATGAGCTTAAATGGATTGTTCATTGTCAACTAATTAAAATTGGGTTTACATAGGTTAGACGTGGGTATCCATTTAAGCTTGTCCAAATGGACACCACTTCTATGTCCAATCCACCTCTACCCCATCGTCACTCCTCCACCGTTATCACAACTCCACTACCACCATTACCACTCTACCACCACCACTACCATCACTGCCACTAACACCTCCTCCATCACCATTACTACCATCTCGATCACCACCACTTTGCTGCCACCACCATCATTGCAGACACGCCACTACCACCATTGTCACTCCTCCACTACCACTGCCACTGCCATCACCACTCCACCACCGCTGCCCCTGACAGGCCACCAACACAACCTTCTCCTTGACTACCGCCATTCCACCACCACCACTACTACTTTGCCGCCACCTCTTTCTCTTAGCCACTGTTATCATCGTCATTAAAAAATTGAAAAATTAAAAAAAGCTAAAAATTTTAAAAATAATAAATAAATAATAATAACTTTAAAAATATATAAAAAAAATAAAAATATATTTTTAAAAAAAATAAAAATAATTTTAAAAAAATAGATGAAGGAAATGAATTGATTGAGTTTATTTGTCCAACTTGTATCTAATTCAACCCAATCCGTTTAAACCTATTTATTAAATGGGCTAGTTTGGGTTATGCTGCGTTAAACACATAGCACATTTTGATCCTGTAAAACAAGTACAACGCAGCGGGTAAAAATTTCAAATCACACCTTAGGTGATAGAATCTGAAGCGAAGAATCTTGTGAGGTAAATCACGTGCTTTAAAAATGCGAACAACGAACACCCAACAGTGGAGTGATACCACAATATGAGTATCACCCACTCAAGTCACAGTGTAAAAAAGCTTGATCGTTATTTTATTGGGAGATAATTAGAGAGAGAGTATATAAAATACGTTATGGGGTAAAAACCACATAATGTATCTGATATCAATATATTATTCAAATATATAATCAGATATCTAATCATATATATCAATCTATCCATATCAGTTCATATGATAGATATAACTATCAAGAGTAGGTTATCCAAATAAGTTTTGAATTCAAATTCAAATTTACATGGATAAGGTTCAAAGGGTCATAGGTCATGCCACATGGGCCCCCAATTTCTAACATCTCCCACTCGCACATGAGTTGGCATGACACAGCCACATCTCTTATCTCAATCTCCTTAGAAAAATGAACAATCTCATATTAGCTAATGCACCGTTCGACCGCTGAGAACACCTGCATGTGGGAGCTCTATACCAGAAACTAAAAAATGAGCCAGCATAGAGACATCAATCCCAAATTAAAAATAATATCTCATATACCCCAGATCAATCTAATTACACTGGTCCAAAAAAACATCTCTAATCCCTCAAAAGAGCATGTTTGACCCTCTCAATTCTTGCAATATATTCACACTCAATCCACCTCTCATGCAGAGCGGTGTAAGTTACCGGCAATGAATATACAACAGTGGTGTAATACTAGATGATTTTCTCTTTGCCCTCATGCCATGTAGTTTAGGATTGATCGATTTCTCAGTGATGTCCCTCAAAAACGAATCATATATGACCGCAGACAATATACCAAAGTAGCAGAACATCAACCCCTTACCGTATAACATAGTCAAAGGTCACAATATGGTACATAAATGAAAGTCATATAAATAATGACACGTAAGACTCACATGGTGAGGAAACATGGATCCATTTTCTCACCTCATTACTCGGTCGCCAATCACATATAGTATGAATACATGTTACGGTGGAGTAACTCTTTTAAAAGAGTGACATCATACTCAATACACCGTACAGATCTTAGTCTAGTCGTTTTCTAGCACCTAATCCAAATTCTCTATTTGCTCACTTTCCAGGCGCCAAATGAGATCTCGCATCTGGCCAATCATAACAGGCACAACATGGAAAGTGGATACTAACATCCATGTTTGGTCCTTAACACGACCTCATCTTGGTTTGTAACCAAGGCGGCATACATAGTGGATAATTTAAGCCTCTCTTGGCTCTAAATTAAAATAAACCACTAGTCTCATCCTTACTTGCTCCCAAGCACCAAGGGCGATTGCTCGTGTGAGTGAGCCAATCTTACCTGCTGACATCATCATTTGTTAATCATTAAGACACAAACCATAATAGTGTCAACATTCCAACATCTCACAACAAATAAGTGATTGATTTTTTTTTAAAAAAACACGATCACAGCTTGCACAATTCTAGATTCTAAACATAAGCCTTATTAGCACCTCTTGGGATAAGTATATACAACGGAATCCACCATGTGCGCCTCACATGAAGTGATTCAAGATCACTACCTCTTGCGCAATAACCTCTCTAAAGATATTTTGGTGACCAATCTGTGTTCATTCAAGATGCGCTCAACTAACGCATTGAATCTTACAAGGAGCAAATTAATATACTACTAGTAAAACATTCTATCCACAGTCTAATGAGCAAGGTTAATGTCTAAACAACTTAGTTGACCATTTACCAAAGATAACACTTATTATGCTGAATATGCCCACATAGCGTACTTCAGGCTTCTACAACAAAAAAAAAAAAAAAACACACAAGGAATATAGGTCATCTGTTTCTCTCAAAAACAATCCGAGGATTCACTCAATAGCTAAGGCTCTAGCTTTTACCGATAGGTAAATTAATGGGTTTGCAATTTGCATCTAGAATCATTATAGGATATTCCTTATGTAAGTCATCAAAGACAAACTAGGAATTCTCCCAAAACAATCCCTAAGGATCGTACATCCAAGCATATAAATTACATCACCCATGTCCATCATATCTAAAACAGAGGACCGCCCACCCTAGGTGGCGACAACCTTATAAATTCCTAGCTCATAATGACTAAGTAAGGAAAAACTTTTTTTGGACCATTGATCACGCCTCAGTGGCCTTCATCGATCATCGTTGGCCTATCATGGCTTGACGAAATCTAAGAACCACTATTTGGATAATTGTTTTAGGCTATAAAAGATTTATTGGAACTAGCAACTTTTTTGTGCTCCTAACTTTTCACCATAAAAGTAGAAGGTAAAATCCCTACGGATCTACTTATCCAATTCTCTAACGAGAAGTTGGGTCACAATGTCTACAAATCAATGGTCCGAACTTATGTCAATCATGGCCTAAGTCGAAATAATCTCACTCTCCAGGAGGAAGTCTTCTCATGGTCTACACTTTTCTCAATGGTGCGACTTTTCGGTATGTAGCGAGTCTTATGTCTCAACAATGACTATCCAAATTGTGCATAACTTTAGAACAGTTTCGCGTCATAATGGAAAGTCAACCAAATTATTGAAATGGTTAATTCTCAAAGGCTTTGTCTTAAACTGTGCAATGTTGATCCAATTTCTAAAACAGGGGACTAGAGCCTTTAGCATTATCCTAGGCTCCTTATCATCTTGTGGAGCAATCATGAATGTTTCCCTCTCAATCACCTAGTGATGACGTGAAAAATTTTCACATTCGCTACTACGCAACAAAGAATATAAAGTATTCTTCTCTAATGGAGTAATCCACTAGTAGGCACATTGCTCCCACTGTCCCTAGGATATTAGAAATTTCTCTCCATTCTTAACTAGGCTACATAAAGTGCTATGCTTAGAATTCTTTATCTTATAGAGTTCCAAAACTCTATTCACGTCACATTTACTAAGAAAACGTTATGTGACTTAGTTACATCGAAAATATAAAATTGGTCTCCATTTTTCTTGAAATCTAACTGTTAAATTTTCATGAAACTTTGCAGATATATTCAACATTAAATATACTACAACATACGTAAATTTCAGGTCGATCGGAGATAGTTTAAAAAATTATTAATTTTCATGCATATATCGTGTATATATTTATATAAAATTATACATCTATTTCAATGCATAAAAATAAGCACAAAAATACTCATTAAAGCTCTGATACCAATGTAAAACAAGTATAAAGCAGCGGGTAAAAATTTCAGATCATGACTTAGGTGATAGAACCTGAAGTGGAGAATCTTGTGGGTAAATCACATGCTTTAAAAATGTGAACAACAAACACCCAGCAGTGGAGTAATACCACAATATGAGTATCACCCACACAAGTCACAGTGTAAAAAAGTTCGATCGTTATTTTATTGGGAGAGAGTTAGAGAGAGTATATAAAATATGTTATGAGGGTAAAAACCACATAACGTATCTGATTTCAATATATTATTCAAATATATAATCAGATCTCTAACCATATATATCAATCTATTCATATTAGTTGATATGATAAATATAGATATCAAGAGTAGGTTATCCAAATAAGGTTTGAATTCAAATTCAAACTTACATGGATAAGGTTCAAAAGGGTCATGGGTTTTGAGTCATGCCACATGGGCGCCCAATTTCTAACAGATCCGCCCATACCCGTCCATTTGCCACATCTATAGGCTCCACTACACCTCCCACTATCACATCAACTACTATATCTCTACCTCTACCTCTACCTCTACCTCTATCTCTACTTCCATCTCCATTTTCACTACCATTGACATTAGCACCATAGCCACCATTGCCATAAACATTGCCGCTTTCTCCTCCTCCTCCTCCACCACCAACACCTCACTACCACAATACATAAAAATTGAAAGATAAAATTTAAAATAATATATTTTATATTTCAAATTCAAATAATTTTTTTTAGTTCAATACTCATATTTTTATCAAACAAGCATTCAACTTCAAATATTAAGTATTTAGTATTCAAATTTCAATTTTTAGTTTTATCACATTTTACTTTAATTTGGTACTTAAAACTTTATTTTTGAAAAATTAAAAAACCCCTAAGGTTTGACTTTTGTAACAAAATAAATTACGAGTTTTAAATTTTGTTAATTTAAACCCTATTTTAATTTGTTTTCAATCTAAAACCATCTACCCATTTTCGTTGAGTAAAATGGACAGAAAAAAAAGTATTTTAGTTATTAAATTTAATGTAAGTGTAAATAAAATGTTTAAAATATAATTTTTTTAATTGAGTTTAATAACTAAAACATTCTTTTTACGTCGGTAAATTTAACGGAAATAAGTTGATGGTTTAAATTGAAAACAAATTAAAAAATTAAGATTTAAAATAATAAAATAAAATATTTAGTGTTTATTTTATTACAATAGTCAAATCTTAAGTTTTCTTAATTGGCCCAATAACGAACCACTGTTCAAAATTTGATAAATAAAAAAAAAAAAAAATTAAAAAGCCACTTGGACACCACTAGACGATATATGACATTTTATCTGACCCAAATTCGAGGGCAATACATGAAAAATAGTATTGACTTTAAGTATTGTACAAAAATATTGGATGGTTCTTATCAATGTAAGAAAAATATAATAGTTAAGTGAACAATGTATGAAATTAATTTTTAAACTATTTTCATGGATTTCCTCAGGCTATGGTCTGTAAAATTCTACGTTTTGCCAAGTGACATAATGTGATATTTTATTGAGATTTATGGTATCAATTTGCAGATATTGAGCAATGGTCTCTACAATAGTATTGAGCACAGAGCAACGGTGAATTCAGTAAAAGAGAGAATGTCCATTGCAATGTTTTTCAACCCTAAGTTTGAAGCAGAGGTCGGACCTGCAGCTAGCCTTCTAAACCCACAAAACCCTCCATTATTCAAAAGGATTAGTACGGAAAAGTACTACAAATATTTTTTCTCTCGCAAGCTCAACGGAAAGTCATTCTTAGAGCAAATGAAGATTGAAAATGGAGAAGATGACACTGCTTGATGGCCATCACTAGTACTCTTAAAAATAAATTAAGAAAAATAAAATATTGGTGTTTGTACTATGTAGTGTATTAAGGTTTGGAACACAACCTCTGAATAACAGGTCATGTCTGTGACAACGACAAAACCTCCCTTCATGTGTAAGATAACCCAAAATGTAACTAGCTTGCTCAGTCAAACTAGTTGTTTGATTTCTTTTTATGTATAAGTAATGTACAAAAAAAAAAAAAGAAAAATAAATAAATAAAATAAAAAAATTGTGTGGTCTGTATGTTGAGTATTACCAAAAACCCTTAGACTATTAGTAATTAATCATTTTACCCCTGTATTTATGACCCCGTATGCACATATTGACGACCACCAAAAAACCAATTACTCCTGTAGAAGGGAGCTCTACTTTTTGTTCTTTTAAGTGGGTCAAAATGTATACGTTAGTAGATGAAAGGTAAATTGCTATTCACTAGTAGCGGTAGGTGTAAATGCAACCGGCCACCTTGGAGGATAAGCGCAATCGGCTTATAATTTTCATATCGCATTATAGAGTTTAACTGAAGCCCACTTAAATACATCATCTGACCTATATAGTTTTTTTTTTAATTTTTTTTCCACATAGGTTAAGTATCCAAACAAAAAATAATCCAAACTCAGAGTCTCCACTTGGTTTTAAAACCAAGAATCGTAAAATGACTCCCAAAAGCAACTGATCAATCATTACCAGAGAATTCAATTATGGGGCTTAGGTACGAGATACGAATATTTTACGCACCCACCTCACCTAACCTCTACTAATCGTCATGATAATTTTAGATCTAAAATTGGCAAGACTTATACATGACAAGTATCAATAAATAAAAGTATGTGAGAGCTAGAATAAGAGGTATGCCCAAAGAGGGGAATGAGCAAAATATAAAAGGGTAGACAAGGATTGGAAGTATGCATGGGGGATATACAAAATAAATAAAAACTTTAGATAGCTAATCTATATGCAACTAAGCCAACAATGACTTGATCGCATATGGGTCATATGCCAATATATATATTTTTTTGATCGGCAAAAGAACTTTATTGAATAAGAATCAAGGATAAAACCTTACACCAAACATCAATAAAGAACAAGACCTAGTAGGTGTTATAAGCATCAAAGTGAAGGCCATATATCCCAACTAAGTTTGCACAAAAGGACTCACCTAATATGACTGAAAATGAAAGACAAAAAATGAACAACATTAATAAAAAGAAAGAAAAACACTAACCTTTCAAACCATAGAACTGCAATGGTGAATTCCTTGCTATCCTTAAGTTTTTCTCTTTGTTTGGCAGAACTCCCACTCATCTCTAGATGAATGGCTCGAGACTAGACTCAACACATAAACTTTATACTAGAATGGCCAAGTCAATGCACAAAGATGCTAGATAGCCAAGATTTCTCTAAGTATTTAGAGTAATCTCTTAAATTCAGAAAAGGGCTTCTGAACTCAAACCTTGAACGAAAAATATTGAAGGTGAAGGGGGATATATAGGCTCTTAGAAGAGTATTTTTTAGCTAAAAAATGATGTGGGATTGCACATTTTTAGATACCAATAAGAGCAACTACCAATAAGAGCAACTACGCAGAAAAGTCAAAAACTACCATAGCGAAAAATTAGCTGTCGGATTCAATTCGACCATAGGAGAGGACCGATTTGGCCATATAGGGTTGTGCGCAATTTTTTGTAATTTTTTGCCAACCCTAATTGAGTGAGGAAAAATATTTTCAAAATGGATTTTTGGTTTGGGCCACATTTTTTTTTTGAAAATTATTCCAAACTAAATAATAAAATAGGCCCAAAATAAAATATAAAAAACTCTGTCCAATTATGGTTTGTAGATTTTGTGAAAAGACCATTTTATCCTCTCTCGTCGAAAATAGTCGAGCGATTGGAAAATGTCTACTAAAATTTTGTTTGAAATAAGATTTTTCATATTATTGGAAACCTCTTTGAAAAATTTACTGACTAACATGAATGACTTTTGAAAATTCTAAGCTATTTTTTTAAATTTTTTTTACACATGAAATAACACGTAGAAGGCAATATCTTTTTTTGAACTTGTGCAAAGTCAAGAGAGAATAGAATATGATTGGATCGTGGGGACCTAATGAGGCTCAAATTGGTTATGAATGAGTTTTTAAGGGTGTTAGGATAAATTCAACTAGTCTTAGTACATTCAATTCCAAATTAGAGCTGACAAATCAGAAATTTCTTATTGTTTCGAGTACATCATAGGGTGGCGTTCCTTAAGCGTGGCCAAGCATTATAACAAATTATACACCCTATTTTGACCAACTCTAAGACTTGGGCATTTTTTTTTATCACCTAAAGATGAAAATAAGCAGGTGTTTCCCACAAAATCCTTAGTAAAAAGATGGAATTTGAGCTTTGTTCCCAATCCTAAGCTTGCTTTGGTCAAGTGTTTAAGCCCCGTCGGACAATTGGCGCGAAGCTGGACTGAACCGAAGCAAAACGGCCAACTTTCTCCTTGGTCAGTTGACCGCCTGATCGTTCGGTTGGTCAACCACCGAAGGACAGTGCAGATTGATTTTTTTGTTTGGCTCAGGTATTGCACATCACCATTCCATTTTTTGACTCATTTTTGCACCAAATGCATGTATACTTAGCCTCTATCGTAGTGCTTGATCTATTAAGGGTAATACTCCATATTTGCCTTCCGTTAACTCCATTTGCACTCCATTAGTTCTCCACTTTGTCTTCCACCATTGCTTCACTTGCATTGCTTATATAAGGAGAGCTCAAGTCTTGAATTTGGGGAGGTGAATTTGCGAGAAGAAGTGTAGAGGGAATGATGAGTTTGAAATAGAGTTTCAGAAAGAAAAGAAAGCTTTAAAAACAAGAATATTATCTTGCCAAAAGTAGTGAAGTTGTCTTTAGCTCTCATTTATCTCATCTTTCATTACAAAAACCTCCCAAGAAACTCATTGAAACCAAGTCCTGGAGTTTTGATAAGAGAGAGAGAGAGTAGTCTTTGCCAAGTTTAAGAACCGAGCAATCATTTCCTACACTTCTCTGAAGCCACTGGTATGGCTCAAATTCCAAACTTTTGAATTGAGGATTGAGAACATAATACACAACCTTAAGGGTGATTGAAATGAAGTTTGAAAATCAAGAAGTTCAATCTTTCATTAGAAGGTGAATTTTCAATTCTTTCATTTTCTTGTATTTTCTACCTTAAACTTATTTTTTGCTTTAATGTCATATTGGTTTTGCTGTAATTTAACTGGAAGTGGTTAGTTGAGCCACCTACATATTCCTTGTTTGTTCTTTTCTCGGTGTTTCAACAAGACAAGTTTTGCTAGGCCTAGTTGGTCGGCCGGCTAACTTAGAACAAAGTATTTGCCCTGCATAGAGCATGATTGTTTCCGGCGATCCTCGAGACACCTGAAACTTCTATTTTATTTTCATTTGAGTGTTTTGTGAGGTTTTGTTTTTTATTTGTTATTTTGTTGTAATATTTTCTTCCTCTCTCTCTCTCTCTCTCTCTCTCTCTCTCTCTCTCTCTTTCTCTCTCTCTCACATTCAGTTTGTAATTATTTATTCAAAGTGTTGTAATAATTCCCCGCCCTGATTCTTTCTATCTCATTTTTTTACTTGCTTTCCTTATTTATACATAAGCATCATATTTTGCTTCTTATTATATCCATGCTTTGAATCTATGTTTTATGCATCTTGATTCGACCAAGTTTGTATTTATGGATTTAATCAATTCCTATGTGATTATGTGCGCTACCTCATGTTCTTGAGATGATTCACATGTCAAACATTAGAAGTCGAATCTTTAGTTGCATCTCACGAGTGAATTGCATTAGGATTTTGTATATAAGATCATGCTTATTTTGCTAACTTTGTCTTGTAGTTGTTCACGAGACGGTAAATATGTAAGTTTTTATACTTTAACGTCCCACTTGTGTGTGTTTTTCTTATTATGTTTAGCATCCTACCATGTGGCTACTTGTTTACTTGATATAACTGTATGAATGCTGGTGAATAGAGGTTGTGTCGCATAATTTGGAATGATGTTGATTTTTCATGTTTGTGAACTTAATTTTTTTGAGTTGTACATCTTCAAAACTTTTTCAAAATACATGAAATCGGATAGTTCCAAAATGAATGGCATAGTCTATACTTTTTGCTTTACATAGAAAATTTTAGAATTTATTGAATAATCGAAATATAAACATATAAAGTTAATAAAATTCATATCATGATTTAGTAGAGGTCGATTTTGATCAGGTGAGCGGGGGTGCTTAATTAATGACCTTTCCCTCTCATATCTAAGGTTCCGAGCCAAGCATCATTGGTTACGACGAACAGTGGCCTTGGCATGAGTCATGGGTTTTTTAATTTTTTCAAAATATTAGGTGGCGACTTTACGATCTGGTGATGTAGTCCATTTCTGGAAAAGGCTTTGTAATAAAATGGATTTTCTACAAAAGTTTCCAAATCTAGACTCTCATCTATGTTTCATATTGCACTCATGAGACTAGATCAAAGAATTGAGGGTCCGAACTGTTTAAATACGCACGGGTACCCCCCAGGCGATGTTATAGTTTTTGGCGACTCTGTTGGGAATTTTATGAAACCTTGACTCAAACTCCATGATATGCCTTTTATTTTCACTTATATGTTCATTATTTATGGCATTGCATGCATTGGTGCACTTAATGTTCCTGTGTTGCCCAGATACTGGTTGGAGCACATGCAAGCTTTTGTGACACTATACCTATCTTTACATTACTTTTGAGACCTTGTGTTAATGACCTTTTAAGATCTGTCAAAATGGTAGCTCTGCTATCTAAGGTTCTTAGACTTCGAAGAGAGGCTATATTGACTTTTCCGACTTCCTAGGAAATTCAATGGTTATTACCCAAAGGACTCTTTCATAATGTCACCTTGACTTTAATCCGTAGAGTACAGCTAACCTTGTACATATAATGAGCCATAGTACCTTCCAAAATTAGGATAAGACGCTCTCCAATTTCTAGGATGTATGATAATGTTTGTTTGAATAGTGAAACCCTAGATCATTTCAAAACTAGGATAGGGTAACCCTACCCCTCATACGGGTGTTTGTTTTCTTTCGTGCTATGTGCTATATGCAATGTATGGGATCAATATAGGGATTCTCAAATTCAGATGAATAGTTTAGGCATTTTAGTTTGTAAGGTTGAGTTCAATTTTTCAACATGATTTAGTAATAATCAATTGAGCCGACATGCTATTGAAATTTTTATTGGGGGTTTTATTTTAATTTTAAAAGGTAGTGTGGCACCATAGCGTCAGAAAGGTCTGATATCGCTCAAGTTTTGTGGACTTGCGTTGGTAGACTCTGTAAGATTGCAGATTTGGTTCAAGGACAACCAGTGTTAGTTTTTTTACCATCAAATATACGAAGAAGAAAAGTGAAAGCCTAATCAACTGTCTAGAGTACCCTTTCCTTACTAGCTAGATCATCCCTGCTCAATTCATCGGAATCAGTGATGGCTCAGGCTCCAGAAAATATAGCGGACATGTTATTGGCCCTTTAACGATGTATGGATGATATTGCCAATATAGTTGCCACCTATGGCGATGCTCTTGTTGAATGGCGATGCCCATTTGGGGCATCTATTACTCAACTACCTTCGGTGATGCATCCAATCCCACCGCCACCAGCTGAGGAATTTCTTGAACCCAACTTACCAGAAGACCTAAGGGTTCCTGCGCAATCATCAGGAGAACCTTTTCCCTTTCTACAACCAACGAGAGGGCTATTTTCCTTGGAAATGAATGAGTTCGATCCGACTATGCTAAAACTAGCCAAGTTGGAGAAATTGTTTAAAAGGTTACAGAGAATCAACTCTATCCCAAACATCGACGATGGGTATACAGAAACAACTATCAAGTTTCCTGAACGATTTAAGATGCCACAGATTGATAGATTTGATGGATCTGGTGACCCTATGGTGCATATCCACTTATTTTCTGATATTCCAAAGCCTCTGGGTTTGGCTTATCCGTGAAAACTATCTTTATTTAGATTAACTCTATCAGGAGTGGTTGCCATCTGGTATGGCAAACTTGAAGATTCGGTGAAACAAAGTTAGGAAGAATTGGCCAAGGCTTTTGTCACACAATATGCATATAACACTCAGATTGAAGTGACTACCGGGGAGTTAGAAGTAACCCGACAAGAACCACACGAAGGTTTTGTGGCCTTTATTATCAGATAGAGGGCTAAGACAGTGATGATGACTAATAGACCGTCGGAGAAAGATCAAATCCTCACAGTAGTAAGAAATTTGCATGGAAAAAAGTTGCAAAAAATGATAGTCCTTCCACTTTTCACTTTCAAAGAGCTGCATGAAATGGGAGTTCAGATAAAGGACGCCATTAAGCAGGGAATTATATTGGATGAAAAAGAACCGGTACGAAAGAACTTTGGTTGCAATCCAAACACTACCACCAGTAGTAGTATGGCTTAGAAGCATTTTGAGGTTAACTCAGTTACTACCACCACCACCAAAAATAGTTGACCCCTTTGCCCAGGTTGGTCTACAAACAACAAACTTAGCCTGAGCCTTAACCAGAAACTTTAACCCTCTCTATATGTCCCTTACCAAAGTGATGAAGATCTTGATAGAAAGAGGGTATCTCATATTGCTTGAACCACGACCTCTTCCAGATCCTTTCCCAGCCATACATAACCCTGCCAAATATTGTGCCTTTCACCAACAGCCTAAACATGATACCGATCGTTATTTTCATCTTTGTCATGAGATTCAAGATCTCATTGACGATAAAATCATAGCTCCCCCATAGCCACCAAAACCCAATGTCACTACCAAATCATTGCCACCCCGTGACAAAATCCTACCACCTTCTCATCTCAACTTTATCCATACACCACAGCCTACTTTTAACCCCATCATCTATATCACATCCTCTCATCTACCTAAACCCGAGTACACATTCCTGAGAACACTAATCTGTGCATGATGGATATATTTCTAACCCAACCAAAACCAAAAAGCCCTATGGTGGTAGTGTTAAAGGAAACAGCCAAAGTGCCTGTGATTGAGGCTGGGAAGCTACTAGACCAAGGATATGATCCTAGCAAATTGTACCCATTGGTTAGCTGAGGCCTGACCCCACCTCATAATTAAACATGCACATCCACTACATCATGAATTAGGGTTTATGAGAGCACCCATCTCCATCACTACCCATCCATCTTTCTCAAATCCTACATTCAAAACCTACCCAGTCTCAAAACCTTAAAAATCCTTTTGTAGCAATATTTCGATGGTAACAGTGATAACCATTTGACTACTTACACTTCTCCGACAATGACAATGAATGGAAGTTTTTTTGTTAACCACAACTCCATAAGAGGAGAGTATAACAATAAACCCATAGAGGAGGTTCATAACTTTGATGTTGTTCTTAGTTTAGAGGAAATTGGTCTTGTAAGGGTAAGTTTCTTGAAAAAAATGCAAAAATAATAAAATCTATTCGTCATTTTTTCGAGACTGAGCTCCTGAACATAAGTTCGGGAACACAGGCTCGAACATTGTTTATTTGTTCGGAAACCAGTAACCGAACATTTATTATTTGTTCGGGAAAACAGGTCTAAACATGGAAAATTCTTAACACATTGAACATTTAAAATTGTTAATGCTTGCAGAAGTCTTTATTTTTTAAGTAATGTTCGAGAATGCAGGTCCGAACTTGGAAATTTCTTAACACATTGAATGGTCAAAATTTTTAACACTTCCAGAAGTTATTGGAAGTAACCCAAATCCATTATTAGGTTCAAAAGTTATTCCTTCATCGCGTAGTGTAGACCGCCTGGAACTCGCTCTCGGTGTGCGAGGGCGCGAATTGTTTGTTCATTAGCTACTATAGTTTCGGACTCGTGTCACGGTTCTGAATCTAATCTCACAAAGTGCAATGTGAGACCGATAAATCACCAAAGAGTCCAAATCCGGCAAATCGTTTTGGAAAATCGATTTTAATAAAGAAGTGCCAAACATGGACTACTTTTCTAGATACAGAGTCGCCACCTAAATGTTTTATTTTGGAGAAATATAGGAAACCTTGACTCGTGCCTAAGGCCACGTATCCGTCATCACCAAAGTTTCCTCGGCTCAGGAACTTGGGTACGAGAGGGGAAGGTCCTAAAATGAGCACCCCTGCTTGTCCGATCAAAGATCGGCCTGTACTAACATGATATGTTGTTTTTGAAAACACATGTGTTCTTATTCTGTTTATTAGACTAGCTTACTATGTGATGCACACAACATACAAGTATAGACTAAATCGCTCAAGTTGGAACAAAAATCTCATGTTTGTTTGTTTGAAAATGGTTTGAAGGTGCTACTCACAAGTAGGCTAAGTCGCGGATTTGCCACCCTCAAGTGTGCTTAGAAAAACATGATTTTGCCACTCTCAAGTGGGCTTAAAACGCACATTTTGATGAATTGTTCCAATTCAAGCAATCCAACCTTCATCCGTAGGCATTCATGCAATTAATCAATTAAGCAGTTAGCCTCATGGGAAGCATGCTAAACACGGCAACATACACATCTCATGCAATATGCTAAAGCGTAAACACTCACAGTGTACTCCGAGCCAAAAAAGGAAGCTAGTTAGAAATCAATGTATGACCCTAGCTATGTCAAGAATGCCTAATGCAACACATGCAAAATGCAACTAAGATAGGCTCGGCTATTCTAAGATGGCATGTGAATGCAACTGGATAACATCTATTCAAATTGGTATTGAAATACAATACAGTTTGTATGATGCGCCGAACCCAGTGCATGCAAAACAGATGAATGATGCACGCATGCAAAGCATAAGGATGCTAATTGAAATATGTCCTAAAACTAACCACTGAAAGCAGATAAGTAAAAGCGAGAAAGAAATGGGGGTTGGAAGACATGCATCGCACACACGCACACTTATTACAAAATTCGCCTTCTCGACGGAGGGTCCGAATGAATGATAGCTAAGCTATGCTAAGCTAATTAAACTAATTATTACAAACCAACTAATTAACTATGCTAAGCTAATTAATTATTACAAAACTTTAACCAATCAAATGAATTAAGTTACAACACCAAATGCTAATTAACAAACAAACCCGTAAATCAGGCTGCCTCAGCTCTGCCTTGAGCAAAGAAGGATGCATGCTCTCGATTCCCTTCCCGAAAAGCTCTCCTAATGCTCTTTAGAGGCTCTGTCTGCAGGGTGTCCTTGAGAATTAGCTATTGGATCTCACTAAAACAGTACTAGGGAGTGCATCAGTGGCCTGCCAGCCATGAGAAGCTTTTGCCGACCCCCCTGCCGACCACGGTTGAAGGGCTGCCGACCAGAAATAAGAGGGAGTCGGCCACTGATGTGCTGGGACACCAAGCTGCAGCAGAGCACAAAATAGAGTAAATGGAGGGTCTCCCAAGGATATGTACGAACTATGCCACTCCATATCACTTCAAAACATCAATGGAATGGGCATCATTGGATCCAAGACCATCAATCGCGCATCTCGATGTGTGATGGCCAAAGATCCAACATGTGCAAATTCAATAAATGCATGACAAACAAGACACCAAGTCCATCTCCTTATCATGAGAAATCAAAGGCAATGGAGACCAAGGAAGATTGGCTCATTTCATCACTTCAAGTATGAAATGAGCTAATCCACCTTGTGTTCAAACACAACACCGGCTTGAACACAATGCAATGCACACAAACAACATGACATGCAAAACTCTCATGCTAATCTTGACATGTTAAGATGGCATGCAAGACTCTATCATGCAAACACTCGTGCACCACATGTTAAGGGGCCAAGAACACCAAGGCTAGTGAAGAGGATAATACTATAAGCATGCATCACAATGCTCAAACATCCAAACCAGCTCAAAACAGAGTTACATCACCCCCAAAACAGTGGCAAAACATGCCGAAATGGAGACTCCAAGGACTAGCCAAGCATGCATACATGTTAATGCAAGATTAAGGCACAAGACACAGCTCTCAAGAGCACTTAAAGAGTGGAAAACATGGAAGTGTAACAACACTACAGGCACTCCAAAATCATTCCAAATGATGCCAAAACATGCAACGACCTCAAGTATAGCATGATAGTGGCCTCAAAACTCAGGACTAGTGAAGCCATTTACGCTATAGCCTTACAAGGAAAGCCATACATGACCAAGACCACTTCAAACAGACCTCAAGCATGTTAAAACATTGTCAAAAAAGTGCTGGAATGGAGCCAATACATGCTAAAATAATAGGCTACAACATCAAGCATGTAAGGTTAGCAAAGAGGATTTACACTACAAGTGCAATAAGCATGCAAGAGGTGACCAAGACAGCCAAAAACAGAGTTATGGAAGGTCTAAAAAGTCACAAAAATGAGCCTAAACAAAGCCACAAAGAAGTAAAAACACATGCTTATTTGGTTGGCCATCAACACAAGTAAACAAGAGAAGAGGAGGGGGGATGTCACGACCCAAACTCGGCCCTATGGGTTTAGCACCGTAACCGGCCAGTAATCCGATATTACCGAAGGCCTGCAGAACAGTAACACAATAAAACAGAGTACAGGGCCTGGCGGAAGCCAATACAGTAAATAAATAATGTCCATTGAGCTGTGACAGTCTGTATGCCAAAAAGATTTTTCATACATATACATAATCAGTACAGAACAGTATGCACAATATATACAATCATGCAGAATAGGGACTCAATCCCTATGTAACGGTACAGTAAACATTCAGTCTATACAATCCATTCAGTTATTACAAAACAGTAAGACAGTGCAGAAGGGGGAGTCCTAAAACACCCCTAAGCCTTAGCATGATAGGCTTGGAACCTCGCAGTGAGACACGCTAGTTGGCTTGACAAAACTAGAGTAACCCTGACGCTCCTAGCCACGGTCTGGTGCCTGTACACCTACATATATATATGAGCAGTGAGCTAAAGCCCAGTGAATAACATAATGCGTAAAGGGGTTAAGAATGAATGTCCTTACAGTATGAAAACAGTTCATTTAAACAGTATTTCAGTTGTTCAGTCAGTACAGTCGTATGTGGTACACCCATTAGCATAACGGTACAGTAAACAGTAGGTCTTAAAGACCGAACAGTAATGATGGCCATCAATCAGTAAACAGTAGTGGTTCCACGAGGGAACCGACAGAGATCTCTGTAACAGTAACAGTAAACAGTAGGTGCTAAGGATGCCACAATACAGTTCAGAAGATAGGACATACATTCATTCAATTACCAGTAATCAGTTCAGAAAACAGTACAGTTCAGTTGTTCAGAAAATAATCATTTGTGAACATATCTTTACACAATCGTTACTCACAGAGTTTGGGCTACAGTAAGCTAGAGCGTGTCTCCCCAGTCGCCAACCCTACACAGTTAACAGATTGAACACACTAAGCTACACAGTTGGGAAATATCATAACTTAATCTTTAATTTGCCTTGGTGTGTTCTACATCTATACCCTCAACGAGATGTCTAAAACTAGGTCTAAGAATGCCTAGAATAGGATGAGGATGCAAAGATGTGATCAGAAAACAGTTTCAGAATGTTCAGAAAAATAGAGTCTCGCTCGAGCGCAGGTTTCCCCGCTCGAGCGGACATGCAACAAAGGTAAACGCTCGAGCGTCAACTTTCCCGCTCGAGCGTACTGTAAAAGTACTGGATGGGTGAAATCTCCGCTCGACGGACGCTCGACGCCAGCTCGAGCTTGAGACACATGACTCCGCTCGAGCGCCCAATCCTCCGCTCGAGCGGTCTGTAAAACAGTGCAGAGATACTGGATGCTCGGATTCCACGCTCGAGCGGAACTTACCCCGCTCGAGCGGAAGTGCAAAATCTGGAAATTCCAGATTGCACCTCCAAGCTCAAACCAAGTTTTAGCAACTCAAAACTCGACCTCTTGGGCTGAATTTTCTGGAAAACTCTTATAAACACATGGAATAACATGATTCAAAACTCAATGTGAGAAATCAAAGCCCAAGGGTGTTTTATTCAAACCCAATTTCAAACCATTTTTCAAGTACAATATGAGCATGCAAACATGCATGAATTTTAAACAACTTCAAAGTTCAATTTGATGCTCTAAGGAGCCAATTGATCCAAAAACAAGTTGAAAACATGGACCATTACAAAATTATGAACATGCATGTACAATTTTACCATGAATTCAACTCAAAACTCACCAATTCAAACATGCATGCATGAAATGAGCTTCATTTCAACAACAATGAACCAATTCTAGACTTAAATCACTAGAGGCTCAAGAATCTTGCATGAATAAGCTTAAACACAACAAAGAGGGGTTGAATTTCTTACCTAGAGCTTCAATTACAAGGTGAGAAAGCTTAATTTGCAACCTATGTTCCAATTCCTTCAATTACCAAGCAATTCAAGCCAATTCACTAGAACAATTCACCTCTCTCCCTTCCTCTCTCTCTAAGGCCGGTTGAACAAGGAGAAGGAACTAATGAAATGTTTTGATTCAAGTATGCAAGGGCTCCAATATGTTAGATTGAGTGGGCCACTAAGGGTGGCAATTTGGTAATAAGGCCAACTCTTCAATTAGCTCACTTTAAACTATTTTAATCATACCTAATCAGTTTTCAGGTAAATACACCATAAAATCATATTAATTATGAGGGTCATAAAATATCAATCAATTCCCGGTTCGGCCACCGATAAGGCCTTCAATTAGCAGTTTAAACATAAAACACGAACAGATCAAATAATCAATCAAACAGATAGAATACAAATTAAAAAACACACTCAGTCAATTCAGTTCCAGTTTTTCAGTCAGTCAGTTCAGTACTTTAACCAGTCCAATTATCAGTCGTAATCAGTTCAGTTTACCGGTAATCGATGTTTATCGATAATCAATCAGTCATTAATCGGTAAACAGTATGAGGGTTGTTACAGGGGACAACCCCCTCCTGTTTTAAGCCTCAAAATAGGTTTTCCACCACTGAAATTTCTCTGAAATTCAGTGGTTAAAAGGTCAAAAAAAGATAATTTCAAAGGCTTTAAAAGAAGGCAAGAAGCTTAGCAAATAAGCCACCAAAGAGGGTGAAACACCCTTAACTCCAAAAACACTTTAAACTACCATTTTTAACAGTTAAAAACAAAGGGTTTTTCAGTCGACAACTAGGCCAAAATCAGCATGAAAAGGTGGCCAAGGTTGTGTACAAAAACAAGCTTAAAAAGAGGGAGAAACTCACCCTTGAAGCACAGCAGCAAACAGCCAACAAATAGCCACTTTTCTTTAACCAAAACCACCTTTAGCAGCCCAAAACAAGTTGAAAGGGACCTTAGCCCAATGGTGATCAAGTCTTCTTAAGGGTTAATAGGTTGAAGATGGTTATATGCAAGCCTTCTAGCATAAAAAGGCAAGAGAGAAAGGCTTCAGAGAGAGAGGCAGAGATTAAGCTCTGAAAATTGTAGAGAGAGAGGGAGTTTAGTGAGAGAAGCTCTCAAACTTACTTAAGAAGTTCTGACCCTTGAATATGAGATACATGGCTTCATTATATAGAAAAAATAGAGCATTTGGTTGAAAATATCTCAAGATAGATAGCTGGAGCAAGTTGGAGCAAAATATCTGTCCAAAACTGATCTTTTCATCAATGGCCGGCAGCTTTACCATTTTTTGCCAGCAGCACACTATTGTTGGCCATCAGGGGTCACTTTTGGACAGCATTGGCCATTTATGGCCGGCACACTCCCATAGGGGCCGGCAGCAAAAATCAGTCCTAGTCCCGAACTTGAAGTAAGCCTAACTCCTTCATCTGGATGCCTTTTCAGGTCATTCTTGTGTGCAAATTGAAGCCCCGGAAGTAAGCTTTCCAATGCTGGAAGCCTTTCATCAAAATTCCAACTGTCCTAAGAGATATCCCTCTTTTAGTGAAGGCTGCTCGGTTTCGGTCCAACCGGAATGATGCCCAACTTCAACCAATCATATGTCCCTCATCTGGCCTCGGCTTAAGGAGATTGTTGAGTGCAAAATGAAGCCCCAGAATTCTTATTTTCAATAGTGGTGGCCTCATAGCTGAAATTCAAGTGTGCAAATGAATAGGCCTGATTTAGCGAGGGCTGCTCGATTCTCTCTCTTAACGGTTCATGCCCATTTTCTCCCCCAACTTGTTTTCTTCTCTCCTCTCCTCTTTTCTTTAACTCCAAACCCCTAAACAAGGTGTTTTGAAAGATTTTTCAAAGAGTTCATCTCTCTTTCATTCATTTCCACTTTATCCTTGCTCGGTTTACAGAAAAGCGTGACAATTAACAAAATGCGAGCGTCGGAACATCGTAGGAACCTATTTTCAAAAATGTTTTGAAAGAGAGGGTTTTAAGGTCTAAAAACCATTCAAAATAGTTTTGGTCCAAAAAAAATGATATGAAATTGGGATTTGACTCTCTCCTCGCCGAAGAAATCGAACCCTTGAACTGCACAACTTTCGCCACCAAGTAAACCATTAGTAGTGTCCAAGTCTTAAGGGCGGTCAAAAATGGGGTGTCTATAGTTGCCCCTCTTTGACAGAACTCGGAAGTCAAGAAGTGACGGCAGTGAATGTCAAAGCCCAGAGACGACCCATTTTTGACAAGGCCGAAGACTTAGACAAACAGGCAAGATAACAAAGAGATGCGCCCGTAGGCAGGGGCAAGATGCAAATGACATACACAATGCCGAACATAACTTATGATCATGCAAAGAAAGCTGTGATGAAGCAATTATGCAAAATAAATGCAACATTTGAAGCAAACCCATAAGGTAATCTCACACATGAGAAATACAAATATACAAACACGCTACGCATGAGACTCACAAGTCAAACCACATTTCACACAAAAAGGGCGCAAGAAAATTATGCAATCTTAACTACGGCCCACGCAAGAAAGACTAAAAGCAACCGTTGGGCACACCTGAGGTCTCAAATAAGATTCCAACGCGTTGAACGGAAAATGAGGGGTATAAGCACTGGAACACGTTCCGAATGCTGTTAACCAAACGGGGAGAAACGTAGGGACACGTCCCGGTGTTTCAGAGGGGTATAAGCATTGGAACACGTTCCAAATGCTCTTAACCGAAGAGGGAGAAACATGGGGACACATCCCGGTGTTTCAGAGTGGTATAAGCATTGGGACACGTTTCGAATGCTCTTAACCAAAGGGGAGAAACATAGGGACACGTCCCGGTGTTTCGGAGTGGTATAAGCATTGGGACACGTTCCGAATGCTCTTAACCAAAGGGGGAGAAACATAGGGACACGTCCCTGTGTTTTGGAGTGGTATAAGCATTGGGACACATTTCGAATGCTCTTAACCAAAGGGGGAGAAACATAGGGACACGTTCCGATGTTTTGGAGTGGTATAAGCATTGGGACACGTTCCGAATGCTCTTAACCAAAGGGGGAGAAACATAGGGACACGTCCTGATGTTTCGGAGTGCTATAAGCATTGGAACACGTTTAGAATGCTCTTAACCAAAGAGGGAGAAACATGGGGACATGTCCCGGTGTTTCGGAGTGGTATAAGCATTGGGACACATTCCGAATGCTCTTAACCAAAGGGGGAGAAACATAGGGACACGTTCCAGTGTTTCGGAGTGGTATAAGCATTGGGTCACGTTTCGAATGCTTTTAACCAAAGGGGGAGAAACATAGGGACACGTCCGATGTTTCTGAGTGGTATAAGCATTGGAACACGTTTGGAATGCTCTTAACCAAAGATGGAGAAACATGG
This sequence comes from Camellia sinensis, assembly GCF_055761805.1. Taxonomy (NCBI): domain Eukaryota; kingdom Viridiplantae; phylum Streptophyta; class Magnoliopsida; order Ericales; family Theaceae; genus Camellia; species Camellia sinensis. Next base: position 112,582,003 of record NC_138969.1, on the reverse strand, counting down.
GGACACGTCCCGGTGTTTCAGAGTGGTATAAGCATTGGGACACGTTCGGAATGCTCTTAACCAAAGGGAGAGAAACATAGGGACACGTCTCAGTGTTTCAGAGTGGTATAAGCATTGGGGCACGTTCCGAATACTCTTAACCAAAGAGGGAGAAACTTGGGGACACGTCCCGCTGTTTCGGAGTAAAGGAGTGGTATGAGCATTGGAACACGTTCCCAATGCTCTTAACCAAAGCAAAAAGGGACAAGCGTCGAGTGTGGACGCGCCCTTGGGCCTTGCTACGACAGGTCAGACTCAAATGTCACGGTTCTTAATCTGATCTCACAAAGTGCGATGTGAGATTGATAAATCATCAAAGAGTCCATATTTGGCAAATCGTTTCGAAAAACTGATTTTTTAAGAAAGAAGTGCCAAACATGGACTACTTTGCCAGATACAGAGTTGCCACATAAATATTTTATTTTTGGGAATATTTAGGAAACCCTGACTCGTTGCCTAAGGCCACGTATCCGTCATCACCAAAGTTGCCTCGGCTCAGGAACTTGGTTATGATTGGGGAAGGTCAGCTATGAGCACCCCCGCTCGCCCGATCAAAGATCGGCCACTACTAAGCATGATATCTTGTTTTTGAAAACACATGCGCTCTTATTCTGGTTAATTAGCTAGAATTACTATGTGATGCGCACAGCAAAACAAGTATAGACTAGATCGACTAATTTGGAACAAAGCATTGCATATCTATTTGTTTGGAAAATGGTTTGGAGTTTTGCTACTCGCAAGTAGGCTAAATCACGGATTTCGATGAATTATTCCAATTCAAACAATCCAACCTTCACCCACTGGCATTCAGGCAGTTAAACACATAAGCAGTTAGCCTCATGGCACGCATGCTATCATGGTAATCAATAACACACATGCAGTATGCTAAAGCATAAACACTCACAGTGTACTCCAAGCCAAAACAAGAGCTAGTTAGTAATCAATGCATGATCCTAGTTCATGTTAAGATGGCTAATGAAACACATGCAAAATGCAACTAGAAATAGGCTCGGCTATTCTAAGATGACATATGAGATGCAATAATTGATACATGTATTCAACTTGGAATTGAAATACGATGCAATTAGTATGATGTGCCGAGACCCGTGCATGCAATGCAGATGAATGATGCAAACATGCGAGCATAAGTATGCTAATTGAAAATGACCTAAAACTAACCACTGAAAGCAAGTAAGTAAAACGGAGAAAGACGTGGGGTTGGAAGACATGAACACATGCACGCACACTTATTACAAAATTTGCCCTCTCGACGGAGGGTCCGAATAAATAATACATGCCAGCTAATTAACTAACTAACAAGCTATTTAATTATTACATAACCGAATTGAATAACTAGCTATAACTAATTATAACATTTAATTAATTAACACATTAACTAATTAAATTGCAAAACCAAATGCTAACTAACAAGTAAGCAATTAAACAATGCTGCCCCGGCAAGTTGAAGAAGGTGAACATGCATGCTCAGTTCCCATCTCGGTAAGCTCTCCGATTGCTCTTTAGAGGCTCTGTTTGCAGGGTGTCCTCAAGGATTTCCTACTGAACCTTACCAAAACCAATCTGGGGAATGCATCAGTGGCCTACCGGCCATGGGGAGATGCTGCCGACCACCTGTCGGCCAAAGATGGTACCCTGCCGGCCAAGAATGAAGGACAACCGGCCATCTGCAAAGCACTGCCGGCCACTGATGTGCTGGGACACCAAGCTGCAGCAGAGCATAAAATAGAGAAAATAGAGGGTCTCCCAAGGGTATGTACGCACCATGCCACCCTATATCACCTCAAAACATCAAGGGAGAGGCATAGTTGGATCCACGACCATCAATCACGCATCCCGATGCATGATGGCCAAAGATCCAACTTGTGCAAATCAATGTGAAATGAATGCACAAATAAAACACATAAGTTCCTAGAACTCTATCATGGATAATCAAGAGCGTCGGCGACCGAGAATTGAGACACGTTTCTGTCATGATCCGAACTTGTCCCTCTGGGTTAAGGCCATAACCGGCCAGTAATCACGAGATTACCTACGGCCTCAAACCAAATAAGACAAAACTCATCAGAGTAAAAGGGGCCAAATAGAAGCAATTTTAAAACTTTGTCCATAGAGCAGTGCTTATATGCACATCATAACATTCCAGACATACATATGTTAATAACTCACGACAGAAAGTACAGTAACATAAGTACTGTACAGACAGGATCATTCAAATCTAAGTCAGCCAAGCAAAACTACATACAGACGTATTTAAAACATCGCCAACTTGACAAAATGTAAATACATGACAAAAGGGTGAAGACGGGTCTCGTGCGTGAGACACAAGGGCTGACTCTCTCAAAACCTTAGTTGTTCCATACAGACTTCACCGAGGCTGGGTTTGAACTTCTCTTGGCTCACCTACAAACACATGAATGACCGTGAGCGAAAGCTCAGTGAATAATATCAAATCAAATACAGAAGTTACATAACAATGTAGAACAACATGTTCCAAACGGCCTTGGGCCCAATTCATATTTCCATTTAACAGATATATATATATATATAACTATATGAAATTCAAATCAAGTGACTGTAGTTCCAAACATTCTGGCCTTTGGCCCATTCAGATTTCCATTCATGTCAAAACGGCCTTCGGCCCATTCATTTATGTCAAAACAGCCTTCGGCCCATTCATTTCTGTCAAAATGGCCTTCGGCCCATTCATTTACGTCAAAACGGCCTTCGGCCCATACATTCGTGTCAAATGGCCTTCGGCCCACTCATTCATGTCAAAATGACCTTAGGTCCATTTGTATATGTCAAAACGACCTTCGGTCAAAACGACCTTCGGTCCATTCATTTCTGTCAAAACGACCTTCGGTCCATTCGTTTATGTCAAAACGGCCTTCGGCCCATACATTTGTGTCAAAACGGCCTTTGGTCCATTCATTTACATCAAAACGGCCTTCAGCCCATACATTCGTGTCAAAACGGCTTTCGGCCCACTCATTCATGTCAAAACGACATTAGGTCCATTTATTTCTATCAAAACGACCTTAGGTCCATTTATTCATATCGAAATGACCTTCGGTCCATTCATTCTTTCATGTCAGACTTTTGTCCACAATCCCAATTAGCAACTCATAAAGCTTATAAGGGAATAAACAGTTGGACATCGCTAAGCTTTCAAATATCGATATTACTCACAGTGATCGGCTTGTGGATTTGCCTGGGAGCTTGACCCTACACATTTCATGAACACAAAAGGGGTCACTAATAGTTCAATCCGTTCTTTGATTCACATATTCCTCTTTAGGCTTTATTCTTATCTCATTAACTCATTTACAGTGCTTAACATATGCCTACGAGTGCTTACAAGTGAAAGAGAACGGAAAACGAAACACAGAACGAGCATACAAAATTTCAGAGAACAGGGTCCCCGCTCGAGCGTCAACTTACCCGCTCGAGCGTACCCTTAAGGCCTGCAAAAGTACTGGTTGCATGAAAAATACGCTCAAGCGTAAGGCCTGTCTACAAAACCCCCGCTCGAGCGTGAGTTATCCTGCTTGAGCGGAAATCCAACTCTGCAAAAATTGCTGGGAGCACGATTTTCCCACTCGAGTGGCTCTTCCCCTGCTCGAGCGGCCATCAAAAATCTGGGTTTTCTAGATTGAGTTCTTGAGCTCCAATTCAACCTTCCAACCACATTTCCTGCATAAAATGGCTCCAACTTCACATATATTTGCACTAACATGATATAAACACCAAAACACAACATCATGGAGCCCACTTTCATGAATTAACCACATGCATGTCCCAAATTGGCACTAAACTCAACTCCAACATACACATTCATGCATTCAAAGCTCCCATCTTCATAAATTGTATATGCATGTGATGAATTAGTCACATTCTCAACTTAGATAACACAAATGGTGATCATTCTCATGGAACACAACAAAAACATGCTGATTATGCAAAATCATGGTGATTCTACACATGCATGTGCACATTAGCTTCAAATTCATCAATTATAGCACAACTCTTGTTCTTGATCACCAATTAATCTTTAATTCACAAAATCACAAGTTAAGTCTCATGAATTCAAGACTAAATGCTTACCTAGAGGCTCAATCTTCCAAACTATAGCAATTTCTTGAGTTCAATCCTCCAATTCTTCACAAATTTGAGCCAAACACCCAACTCTCCTCTTTCCCTCTCTCTAGCCGACCCCCTCCTCCTTCTCTTGAGTTAGATTCAGTCCAAATAAACTAAAGAGGGAAGTTTGAGTGTATAAAGCCTTTACAACAAAACCCACTAAGGCCAATATAATAGTAATAAAGTAGTTGGGTTCTAATTCATCAATTTAATCGATTTAATCTGACCCGAATCAATTTTCAATTAAATTTCACCGTAGGTTCTAAAAATTATGCCAATCACAATGACGTAATCAATTTCGGGTTCTGTGGCCGATAAGGCCTTCAATTTAATTTCCAAAGCAGATTATTCAAACTAATATTCCTGCGGTGAACAGATAGAACTTCGAAATCACATATATTCACAAAATGGCACATAAAATCATATTAAACACATCACCATACTCATATTAAGGACCAATTAGCATACTACAGAACAGGGGTATTACAGTTTCATCACTTGAAGTATGAAACGTTTCTCATTTCTCGCGCTCGGATTAACACTTAATCCAAACAACAATGCAATGCAAGGATGGCATACACAATGCTAACTCGAACATGCAATCATGCAATATGACTTAAACATGCAAAATGTAGTGTAATAAACATGCAACAACATGTAATGGAACTAGCATGCGACAACATGCAAAGATGGAGCAAGCATAGAACACTATGCAAGGTAAGCATGCAACATCATGCAAAGATGGACTTAAACCAAAATGGGCAGCTCTGGAATAGGCCCAAATCAGTGGCCAATAATGCATCAAAACTAAGGCATGAAAGCATATAAGCATGCACAATGCAATGGCTTAACAACTAGACCTCAAAACACAAACCTCGATCATGATAAAAAAGCGATAAACATGGAAGTGTGACAACAGTAAAGGTTTTGAAATCAAGTGTGAAATGATACCAAATCATTCAAACAACACAAGTAAGGCATGCAAGAGGACCTAAGGCACAAAGCCATCAAAGAGGACTACAAAGGAAGCATGCAATACAAAGAAAATATGTACGAACTAAGCATGGACAGAGCTTAGTTAGGTCTAACTAAGGACCTAAACATGCTGAGATAAGGGCTCAAAGACCTAGGCATGCAAGCATACAAGCTAGGCCCTAAACAAGGCAATAATGCACAACACTCAAAGACACTTAAAGAATGAATGAAGTAGGAATATGGCAATGCTACGTTCTCTGAAATAAAGTATTAAGTGATGCCAAATCATCTAAATAGCTCAAAGATAGCATGCATGAGTCAACAAAACACAAAGCTTGCAAGGCCAATTACACTACAGCTATATAAAGCATGAAGGATATGGCAAGGGGCAACCCGAAACAGTCCTAGTACATGTTAATATGGGACTAAAACATGCATGGAAGGAAGCCAAAACAAGCTAGCGTGGTGAGCATGAGGCATGATGCATACAAGGCAAATAAGGTGGATTACACTACACCTATTAAGACCAAGCATGGGATGACTCAACTAACAAAAATCAGAGTTAAGGCATGTCAAAATAAGCCCAAAAAGCCACTGAGATGACAACCTAAGGACCTAAGCATAGAGGCATGCATAATGATCCATTCATGAGGCATAAAACACAAACTCTCCAAGGCATTGAAAGCATGTCAAATGCAAATGCATGACCACATTTCATGGACTGAAATAACATTCAAAATGATGGAAAAGCATGGAAACATCACATGCATGGCATGGTAGGGGCCTCAAAACCCAAGGCTAGTCAAAGCATTTACACTATAGCTATACAAAACATGAGTGATATGGCCATGGAAGCCCAAACAAGTCCTAGGAAAGCCCAAAATAAGAATAAAATCATGCTGGAGCAAAGCCAAAATATGCTAGGATGATGAGTCAAAACATCATGCATATAAAGCTAGTAAGCAAGATTTGTTCTACAAGTATATGGAGCATGCAAAGGATGACCAAACCAACTATGGATAGAGTTATGTCATGGTAAAACATCACCAAAAACATTCTGAAATGGAGTTAACATAAGCTTGGAAAACATGCTACTTTGATGAGCCACAAATGAGATTACACTACACATGTATGAAGCATGCAAAATATAACCAAACCAACCATGGAAAGACTTAACAAAGGTCCTAAAAGTCACAAAAAATGGCCTGAACCAAGCCTCAAAAATAGGGAGGGGCATGCTCCTTTGGAAGGCCAAAAACTCAAGCAAACAAGAATCAAAAGAGAAGGGGCCACCCCTTCTGATTTGAGGACTCAAAACCACATGCCTACCACTGAAAATCCGCTGTGGTTAAAAGGCCAAACCAAGGCTAGCTCGGAGGCCTTAAGGCATGGCTCAAAACAAGGCCAAACAAGGCTACAAGAGGGTTGAAGACCCTTAACAGCAAAAAGACCTTAAACAACCACCAAAAGCACTTAAATACAAGACTTTTTTTAGTTGAAATAAAGGCCTAAAACAATATGCAAGGTTGACCAAAATGAGGTACAAAAAAGTGCTAAAAAGGAGAAGAAACTCACCCTTGAAGATCAACTTTGTAACCAGCAACTTCAGGGGTTAAAACCTTACTTTCAGAGCTCAAGAAACCCTCCCAAGAACCTTAGTCCAATGGTGGTGGTGTATCTCTAAGTGTTGTATTGTAAAAGTGCAAGGAAAATGGACTTCAAGGCATAAATCACCAACAGTATAGAGAGAGAGAGTTATTTCTTCTCAAAATGCTGAACCTCTGCTAAGGAGAGAGGCTCTCTCCTTATATAGAAGGAAAAAAATGCAAAGCTTCTTCAAGAAGCTTGGCAAGAGCTTCATCCCTCCATATACGTGTATGGAGAGGAGATAAAAGGATTCCAGTTGGCTCAAAAGATCTGGAGTGAAACCAGCTGAGACAGGGGGTCTACCGGCCATCAGAAATGGCCGGTAGTGGCTCATTGATGGCCGGCGGGCATCATCAATGGCTGGCAGAAACAAAGGCATGGCCGGCAGTTCCAGACCATGGCCGACAGTGCACCAAGGAAAGCATTCTGAAAGGACCAAGCCATGGTCCAAGAATGGGACAGAAAGGATATAGGGTCTGGAAAGCTCGAACCTGTGACGTTCTGCCGCAAAAGTCGAATACCCGATGAGCAATCGAGCTTGTGGCTAGATGTCTTGAGGACGGTCAAAAATGAGGTGTCTACATCGGGCACACAGTCCAAACGCTTCTAAGAGGGTGTTAGTGTAAACACCGGGCGCACCCAGGTATTAAAACAACAGGGTAAGGGAGCGGAATGGTGTTACCCAGAATTCCTCTAAGTGAACTGTACATACAATATCGTTTGGTTGCACCAGCTTCAAATACCGTACATACAATATCGTGCCTGCATAAGAAAGAAACTCAACATGCACAATATTGTATGTACGGTATTTGAAGCTGTTGAGTTTCAAAATTTGCATTGACAAGACTTGAGCTTAAGGTAGTGGCACACTCATACTTCAGAGCATTGACAAGACTTGAGGAGGTACATCCACAATACAATCTCAGAATTTGCAGAAGTTGAAACAAACTCAAATGCTCCAAATTTTCTCTCTTTTCTTTTGCTTTGCAGTCCGGAACTAATATAGCTTTAGATAGGTCCTGGTTTAACTGTTCTCACATGACCTGGGTTGAACCCTATAATTTTATGGAAAAACAAATCTTGTTTTGCACAAATGTGGAGAACGACGCAGCACTCTGAGCAGAAAACTATTTGAAATTGAGAAATGAGTTCTCGACCAGGTATTGAGCCAACGACTGACCACAGCCAAAACGACTCAGCAAAGAGGAAAGACAAGGTAAACAACCTAAACTCATCTATTAACACTCAAAACGACTCAAAACAAGAATCGAGACAATCAAAACAACATACACGACACTCAGACGTATTCCAATGGCAAGAAATCTTTCAGTTTGTGAGGAGCCAGTTTCTTCGAGTATTGATTACCACCCTTTTCTCATTTGTGATTCTCACATCACTCTGTCACTCAATCTCTTTTTCTCTAAAAAGCCTTTCTGCACTTTTCCCTCAGCGCACATCTCTCTATTCTTCAATCTCTCTTATTTTTTAATCCCTCCCCTGGGTGGTTGATGGATAAATAGAAAGTTACGGGCACTTGCCCCTAGCATTCCGCTAGATTCTTCTTTTTCTTCGGCTCACAACAGTGAACTTTCCCATGAAGGGGTTGCGCTATAACTAGGTGCGTAGCAAATCTGCAGCTGACATCGGTTGATGACGCCCTTGGCTAGTTCGGATGTGACCCGACCTTTTCGGATAAGGAAGTGGAATATCCTACTCCCTTTCTAGTTCGTGCTTTGCACTTGACTTGATACCTCGCTGCTCGGAGGATGAGAGAGCTTTCTGCCATTTGCTGTTAGCTTCAGTGGTGCCCTTTTCTGCCAAGTAGAATGCCCTTTTCTGTCAAGTATGTTGACAATGGGGAAAAGGCAGAACACCTGACTCAACTGTGCCCCTAGTTCATCATTTTGACCATTTTTTGTTTTTGCTTTCTACTAAAACAATTTTGACCAATACGAGAGTTAGATTAACATACTTGTTCAACTTTTCTGATTTGAAATCACGCAAGTCAGGCTATGAGCACTGAAAATTTTTCCTTTTTGGGTCCAAGAAATGGTCCAGTTTTGTAAAAATGGAATAATTTTCAAGAGAAAATTAGTCAAACTCATTAAAAATTCTCAAAAACTATTTTTACAAATGGCCACTGCTCGACCAACACAGAATTTACTCTTGAGATGCACAACCTCAAGTTCCAAAACAATGGAAAATTGCCCCTTGTCTAAATGGCACTGCATGGCAATGGAAAGTTGGCCCTTGTCTGAATGGCACCGCAACACACTGTAATCAGTCCTCAAGGTGACGATAACAATCGAACTCTCGGATACATAAATGACAAAGATGACCCGTTCAATCTCAAGGACGGGACAGTTGAATTTGAAGTGTTTACTGCTGAACTTCATAATGAAGTTGCCTACGTATCCCACAGATGGGAATCAAGCCATACGTAGTTCGGGGTTAAGGTACACTCGGGTATTAACCTCTCCTTTTGCGCTCTAACTTTTGCCAAGGCCGCCCTTCCGGGTTTTCAACCTTGCGAGCTATGTTCTTCTCTTCTTTTCAATTCTTTTCATTTCTTTTCTTCTTTTTTCATCATTTCTTTTCATTTTCTTCATTTTTCTTCTTTTCTTTTTTCATTCTTTGCACTTTATCTTTTATGTTCGTTTTCTTCTTTTTCTTGCTCTAACTTTTGCCTGGGTCACCCTTCCAGGTTTTCGGCCCAACGAGCCTCTCAAGGGTAAAAAATGTAACTAGTCCATGTTGAATGGTTGTAGGATCTCGAATCACTCTGAATCCAAGAGAATGGCTGTTGTTTGCTGATGATGTAAGAGTCCATCCAACCGGGTCTGAATTGCCCCTAGTGTTGTGGATAGGAACTCGGTTGTCCTTCAGCAATACTTTCTTCTTTCCTCCATTTTGGGATTTGGCATTCTTGCCGATCTTCGTTAGCTCGAGAAAAGTCCCAATTTTTGACTCTTCGAGCACATTTGACATTTTCCACCCTAGTTCAAGGGTTTCTTCCTATCCAACTTTGCAAGCTTCCTTTGATCACATATGATCTTCTTGCCCGCAGTTCGTTGGTTGCTTCAAATCTGGCCACACAGGCCTCACATTGTGGTTGACCATTGAACGTTCTGAATTAAGGTTCAAGGTTTGAAAAGAAAAGGGATCGAGTCTTGAGGCTGAGAGCGATCCTATGCTGCACAATCTCAAGAGCGATTCCACACAGGTCTTCGCAGGACTACGCAAAACATTTTTTGAAATCTTTTAAGAAAGCGACTAGTCGCTCGCGCTGAAGACAATGTAGAACCAATCTAGATCAAGCCAGGATCCTTGTCAGTACTCACATTACCGAACATGATCTCATTCATCAAGGGCTTAGCATGCCTTTCTTTCTCTCAGTTTGATCAAATTTTGCAAATCCAGAGGAATTCCTCTCTCTTTGTTTTCATCACAGTGTTTAAAAAGTTTTGAAAAACTTAGGTCAATGCAATGATTTCAAGGCACAGAAAAGGCACAGTTTTTTAGTCAAATACTGCCATCTTATTCAGAACTTCCGGCACAACTGGCAGAAAGGTAAAAATAGATGCAAAAGGGTGAAAATCACTGTTGTTTCATTCAAATCTCTTGGTGCAACTAGCCCCAAGGCAAAAACAGACTCAAAAGAAAGAGTGTAAAAGAAAAATACGAAACAAACAAGTGATGTCCGAGGTAACACCCCCGAAATCACCCGACTCTAACAAAACAGGACTGACTCGATAGAACAAGACATACTCCAAACAAAAAAACTGACTCAAAACAACGAGACAGACTCAAAACAACACAACAAAACTAACTCAGTACCCAAGTCAGAAAGTAAAATAAACAGCATTCACAAATGCTTAAAATAGTGCGTGCCATCCACCACATCTGGAGTAAATCGAGTGCCATCTGCAGGTGGTTCATCCCCCGATCATATAATCACATTATCCCCCAAGTTCACTGACCCAATGTCATTAGACTTTGCAAGACTGGTGCGACGATGACCTTGTTGTCAATCAGATCTTGTATCTTGTGGCGAAGACGGACGCAACTGTCAGTGTCATGACCGGTTTGTTGATGGAAAGCACAATACTTAGCCGGGTCATAGTTTGGAGGGAGAGGATCGGGTAGAGGCCGTTGTTCTAACGATTTCAGATGTCCTTTCTTGAGTAGGACCCCTAGAGCTTTAGATAAAGGCATATAAAGTGGGGTGAAAACCCTCTTGCCTCGAGGTAGATAGTTCAATGTTTGGGGGTTTAGATTGGAGGTATCAACAAAGGGGGTGGTTATTTTCGGAGTGGTGGTGACCATTCCAACTTCAAAAGTCCTTACAGCTACATCACCACTAGTGGTTGCATTAGAACTGCGTGTATAACCCTTATTGGGTGACTCCCTTTCGTGGTCAATCAGACCTTGTTTCATTGCGTCTTCAATTTGTACCCCAATTTCGTGTAGGTTCGCAAAGGTGGGAAGGGGTGAGACGATCATTTTTTGCATCAACTTAGGCTGCAGGTTCCGCACGACCATTCTTATCTGGTCTTTGTCAGAAGGCCTTGTAGTCACCATTGAGGCCTTTGCTCTCCATCCCGCCACAAACTTTGAAAAACCCTCCTTTGGCTCTTGGCGGGTGACTTCAAGATCACGAGTTGTGACCTCGATCTGTGTGTTGTAGGAGTATTGAGCAATGAAGGCCTTAGCCATCTCTTCCTAGTTCTGTTTCACAGAGTTCTCCAATTTTGCATACCAGATTGCAGCTATCCCAGACATGGTTCGGTCAAATAGTGACAGCTTCTAGGTTGTGGTCAAACCCATTGGCCTCAGGACATCAGAAAACAAGTGGAGGTGCACCATTGGGTCTCCAGAGCCATCGAAGCGGTCGATTTGTGGCATCTTGAACCGGTCCGGCAATGTCACTGCTGAGTTGGTGTAACCATCCTCTATGTCCGGAATGAAATTCACACCTTGAGCCCTCTTGAATAGCTTCTCAAGATTACTAACCTTTAGGACGGTTGGGTCCATCTCAGATTCAAATGGTGTATCTGTTGAGAAGCTCGGTGTCTTTGAAATCTGCGGTAGAATTGGTGGCGGAACTGGTCCTATTGGGTCGTCTGTCTCTTCCTGGACGTTTGTAGTATCCCCGAGTGTTGGGATTCTAGATGGGGGCGGGGGTGGATGCGAAGCGGATGCTCCGGCTTGTTGTGGTTGCGGTTGCGGTTGTTGTTGTTGCTGAAGTCTGGCAATCAACTCTGTTTGCTGGGCTACAACCTCAGCCGGACGTGCGACAAACTCTGCTTGGCGGGCAGCATTTCGCTGTATGGCTTGCATAGTCTCTTGGAGCTGACACATCATGTCCTCCATATTAACTAAAAACTACGGATTTGACTAAATAGGTTTGTATTCCCTCTCTAAGGTGGAAGCAGATATCTCAGCCAACTGCGCACAAGTGAGGTGGATAATGACCGCTGATCTGGAGACTGTTGAACTGGTGATCTGTGCCTGACTGGCCTTTTTACCCTGCCTCTGGCGAAGGAAAACTGGTTGCCCTTGAACTGAATCTCTGACCTAACAAAGTCTATCAGCACAAGTCCAATGTCCCCGGGAGATATTGGAGCCTTCTGAAGCTATGGTTCCAAGACTGCACTGCAAAAGAAGAAAACAGATAGCATCTCAGCCTGATTTCACCAGAATAGTTATTAGCATAGCTGAATGACTATGCTCTCTACTAAATTCCGCCTGTAAACAGATACCCTTAGGTAAAATTGATTCATCAAATTCTGATGCCCGCAGGCGTGATACCCAGACTTGCAAACTGATACATGCATTCCTGTAGAGGCACACTCTGAAAGCACATAGCAAGCAAGTGAGAGCGAAAACGCCCCTATGGGGGGTAGGGTTTCCCTGTCCTATCTTGTCAGGAGCTAGGGTTTCACTATGCACACAACGGTTTCAAATAGCCTATAATCGGGTAAGCAACCTGTCCTAGCTTAGAATGGTCACTACAGTTTCTGAAATGCACTAGGTCAAATGGTCAAAAAGGGTGCCCCAGTAAAAACTGAGGTTTGTGTTCCCGTCGTGGCAAAGCCCGCAATCGGTCAGCCTTATGGCACACTTCTCAAAGTGAGCCTTCAGCAAACCGTTCAGGAATAGCATACGGCAAACACGGTGTCCTAGGCGCACCAATGCAAATGAAATGCAAAGAGACACATAAGTGCAATCCAAACAAGATATCACGAGTTCGAGTCAAGTTCTCTAAATCCCCAGCGGGGTCGCCAGAAACTATAGACTACCCGGAACTCGCTCTCCATGCGCGAAGGCGCGAGTCGTTTGTTCATTAGCTACTACAGTTCGGACTCATGTCACGGTTCTAAATCTAATCTCACAAAGTGCAATGTGAGACCGATAAATCACCAAAGAGTCCAAATTTGGCAAATCGTTTTGGAAAATCGATTTTAATAAAGAAGTGCCAAATATGGACTGCTTTGCCAGATACAGAGTCGCCACCTAAATATTTTATTTTGGGGAAATTTAGGAAACCCTGACTCGTGCCTAAGCCCACGTGTTCGTCATCACCAAAGTTGCCTCGGCTCGGGAGCTTGGGTACGAGAGGGGAAGGTCCTGAAATGAGCACCCTCGCTCGCCCGATCTCTACTAACATGATGTGTTGTTTTTGAAAACACATGTATTCTTATTCCAATTATTAGACTAGCTTACTATGTGATGCGCACAACATACAAGTATAGACTAAATCGCTCAAGTTGGAACAAAACATCTCATGTTCGTTTGTTTGAAAACGGTTTGAAGGTGTTACTCGCAAGTAGGCTAAGTCATGGATTTGCCACCCTCAAGTGGGCTTAGAAAAACATGATTTTGTCACTCTCAAGTGGGCTTAAAACGCACATTTTGATGAATTATTCCAATTCAAGCAATCCAACCTTCATCTACAAGCATTCATGCAATTAATCAATTAAGCAGGTAGCCTTATGGCAAGCATGTTAAACACAACAACATACACATCTCATGCAGTATGCTAAAGCGTAAACACTCACAGTGTACTCCGAGCCAAAAAAGAAAGCTAGTTAGAAATCAATGCATGACCCTAGCTATGTCAAGAATGCCTAATGCAACACATGCAAAATACAACTAAGATAGGCTCAGTTATTCTAAGATGGCATGTGAATGTAATTGGACAACATGTATTCAAATTGGTATTGAAATACAATGCAGTTTGTATGATGCGCCGAGCCCGGTGCATGCAAAACAGATGAATGATGCACGCATGCAAAGCATAAGGATGCTAATTGAAATATGTCCTAAAACTAACTACTGAAAGCGGATAAGTAAAAGCGAGAAAGAAATGGGGGTTAGAAGACATGCATCGCAAACACGCACACTTATTACAAAATTCGCCCTCTCGATGGAGGGTTTGAATGAATGATAGGTAAGCTATGCTAAGCTAATTAAACTAATTATTACAAACCAACTAATTAACTATGCTAAGCTAATTAATTATTACAAAACTTTAACCAATCAAATGAATTAAGTTACAACACCAAATGCTAATTAACAAATAAACCCGTAAATCAGGCTGCCTCAGCTCTGCCTTGAACAAAGAAGGATGCATGCTCTTGATTCTCGTCCCGAAAAGCTCTCCAAATGCTCTTTAGAGGCTCTGTCTGCAGGGTGTCCTTGAGAATTAGCTATTGGATCTCACTAAAACAGTACTGGGGAGTGCATCAGTGGCCTACCGACCATGAGAAGCTTCTGCCGACCCCCCTGCTGACCAAATATGCACACTGCCGACAAAGGATGAAAGGCTGCTGGCCAGAAATAAGAGGGTACTGGCCACTGATGTGCTGGGACACCAAGCTGCAGCAGAGCACAAAATAGAGAAAAAGGAGGGTCTCCCAAGGGTATGTACGCGCTATGCCACTCCATATCGCTTCAAAACATCAATGGAATGGGCATCATTGGATCCAAGACCATCAATCGCACATCTCGATGCGTGATGGCCAATGATCCAACATGTGCAAATTCAATAAATGCATGACAAACAAGACACCAAGTCCATCTCCTTATCATGAGAAATCAAAGGCAATGGAGACCAAGGGAAATTGGCTCATTTCATCACTTCAAGTATGAAATGAGCTAATCCACTTTGTGTTCAAACACAACACCGGCATGAACACAATGCAATGCACACAAACAACATGACATGCAAACTCTCATGCTAATCTTGACATGTTAAGATGGCATGCAAGACTCTATCATGCAAACACTCATGCACCACATGTTAAGGGGCCAAGAACACCAAGGCTAGTGAAGAGGATAATACTATAAGCATGCATTAGAATGCTCAAACATCCAAACCAGCTCAAAACAAAGTTACATCATCCCCAAAACAGTGGCAAAACATGCTGAAATGGAGACTCCAAGGACTAGCCAAGCATGCATACATGTTAATGCAAGATTAAGGCACAAGACACAACTCTCAAGAGCACTTAAAGGGTGGAAAACATGGAAGTGTAACAACACTATAGGCTCTGAAATACCATTTGATGGTTCGACTTGATTCTTCATCTACCTTAGCTCCTTCATCTTCTGCCTCTTATAACTTTCCCCACACGGGTATTTTAGCTAGTGCACTTAGTACCTCGTCGTCGTCTCTTTGGATCATTGATTCCGGTGCTACCGATCACATGACGGGTACTTCTAGCTTTTTTCATTCTTATTCACCTAGTTCTGGGCGAGATAAGGTTAGAGTGGCTGATGGCACTTTATCTTCTATATCCAGCAAGGGTTCTATTCATTTCACTTCTTTACTTTCGCTTTCATCTTCATGTTCCTAATTATTCAACTGACTTACTTTTTATTAGTAGCCTTACTACTGCTCTTAATTGCTTTGTAACCTTTTTTCCGACTCATTGTGTGTTTCAGGAACTGGCTACGGGGAAAATGATTGGCAGTGGTGAGGCACAAGGTGGATTGTATGTTCTAGATGCCATTCCTGTATCAACTTTGTCCTCTCAAGCTCTTCAATGCACTTCTGGCTCCTCCCTTCGTCTTCTTCATCAGTGACATTGCCATTTGGGGCATCCTTCCTTTAGTATTTTAGAGAAACTTTTTCCTTCATTAGTTCGAGATTGTCCTAGGAATAACTTTGTTTGTGATGCTTGTGAGCTTGCTAAGCATAAACATACTTGTTATCCTTCAATTAATAAAAGAAGTAGTTTTCCTTTTATGCTTATTCATACCGATATGTGGGGTCCTACCCCTATGGTTTCTACCTCTGGTTATCGGTGGTTTTCACGTTTATTGATTGTTATTTCCATGTGACTTGGATTTATTTACTTCGCACTAAAAATGAGGTTTTCTCATGTTCCAAAAGTTTTCATAAAATGGTATCCCATCCCTTCAATGCTACTATCAAAATTCTTAGAAGTGATAATGGGACTGAATATGTTGATGGAGTTTTCAGCGCATACCTCAAGGAACATGGCCTTCTTTATCAGCCTAGTTGTGTTGGCACTCCTGAACAGAATGGAGTTGCTGAACGCAAGAATGGCCACCTCCTTGAGATTGCTCGCTCTCTCTTGTTTACCATGAACGTTCTTAAGTCTTTTTGGGCGGATGCTATTCTTACCGCGGCTTACCTTATTAACTGTATGCGCTCTAGTGTCCTCCACTTCCAACTTCCTCTTGGGCTTTTTCCTATGACTTATCCCACTTCTTCCTTTCCACCTCGAGTTTTTGGTAGTGTCTGTTTTGTTCATCTTCAACCTTGTACTCGTGGGAAGCTTGACCCTAACACTGTCCATTGTGTCTTTCTTGGTTATTCTGCTACTTAGAAAGGTTACAAATACTATGACCCTCACACTCATAAGTTGTATGTTAGTATGGATGTCACTTTCAGTGAATCTGAGTCTTTTTTTTTATTTTTTATTATGGTCCTCCTCTATCTCCTCAGGGGGAGAGTGGTATAGATGAGACTGTCAATGAGATGGCATCATATTAGCATGAGTTATTTTTTTTCCATCCTAATCAACGGGCTATTATTTGTGGTGAGGAGAGCCTAACAGTTCTGTTGATGAGGAGTCAGATATCGGTGGTCATTCGGAAGAGCTGATCTTAAGACTTATTCACGGCGTTAGAAAGAGCAGGCTTCTCCTATGTCACCAAGTCAATCATCATCCCCTATGCCAGTTTCACACCCAGTTTCCACTAACTCTACAAGTAATGATCCTCAACCCGTTTCTTCACCAGTTGTTGATAGTCCTGTTGCTGATGATTTGAGCCTTCCTATTGCTCTCAGAAAGGGTGTTAGAGCCTGTACTGAACACCCCATTTCTAAATTCGTGTCATATGGTTTGTTGTCTTCTCTATATCATGCTTTGGTTTCGTCTCCTTCTTCTGCGTGTATTCCGTAGGGTTGGAAAGAAGCCATCAATGATCCTAAGTGAAAGGTAGCTATGGTAGAAGAGAGGCAAGATTTGAGTAAAAATAATACATGGGAGTTAGTGTCTCTTCCTAATGGAAAAAAATCAGTCGGATGTAAGTGGGTGTTCACCGTTGAGCACAATGCAGATGGGACGATTGAATGGTTCAAAGCAAGACTAGTGGCTAAGGGATTTACCCAGACATATGGAATAGATTATCAATAAACTTTTGCCCCGATAGCAAAGATGAATTCCATTCGAGCTATTATGTCACGTGTTGCTAATTTGGGATGGCCTTTACAACAACTAGATATAAAGAATGTTTTTCTTCATGGGGATTTGGAGGAGAAGGATGTATATATGGATGTACTTCCAGGATTCTCATCTCAGTCTACAGTTGGAAAGGTTTGTAGATTGAAGAATGCTTTGTACGGTTTAAAACAATCTCCTAGAGCCTGGATTGGTAGATTCCTAAAGGCAATGCTGGGAGCAAAACAATGCAGATCACACCTTTTTTGTCAAACGTAGTGTACATAAGGTAACAATGCTTATTGTATTTTTATTTTTTTTGATTGGCAAAAGAAAATACTTTATTGATGATAAACACATACAGAGTATGAAAATTACATCGATAAAGAGGAGCTTGGAGCTAAAAAAGCTCCAACCTCCTAGTTGGTGAGAGACCAACGAAGAAAAGCAAAAACTAGATGGAAACAAAAAGAATGTAACTCAAAAGCCCATCCGCAAAATAATACATATCAGGACAACCAGAGTGAACTCCAAACCAGCATGAACAAGATAGTGTAACTCCAAGCCAACTTCAAGCCATATACCAAACAACATATTAGCTAATTAGACCAAAAGAGTACAACCACAAAGCAATAGCAAACCAGCAGCCTACCAGCATAACAACCAGAGGGGCATAGCAGGCCAACAACAAAACCACAAGAAAGCACATAATGCAGAAACTTCACAACAGAAGCCTAGTAGCATAACACCATTCCACATGATTCTACGTCCAGTAGCAGGCAAATAGACCATAATACATTCTCTATACAGTTGCATAATCTGAAGTTGAGAAATACAACACATACAACTTTCCTAAGTTACAGCAGCTCTACCATCTCTATTCACCAGCACCAAACCAATTACAGGCCAACTAATATACCAGAAACATATCAGCATTAACACCATCTTTAACCCTAGACACACAGCCACAGCTCAGACCACAGATTAGCAGAAGGAAAGCTACAATGCTAGGCCTCCACAAAGCTTCACACACTCTGGCCACCTCCCAAGCAGAATCTGATGTGCTCTAGATTAAATATAAAGTCATGCACTAAGAACATATGATCCTTAAATACTTCCTTAAACCACACAGCCATTTTAAACTTAATCAGATTCATTACCCCTTCCACACTTGGGACAACATCCTGAAATAAGCACTCATTGTGATGGTTTCATAAAGACCACATTACAAATAAAGGGAGGGCTTTCTACATCATCCTTTCCTTTTTGCTAACCCTTACCCCTGCCCACCAGTCAAGAATGGCCTTCACTGAAGCTGGCAGTGCACCTTGAACCTTCCACCAACTAAGCATTGCAGACCACACTCTCCAAGCAATTGGGAATAATAGAAGCACATGGATAAGTGACTCATCCCCAGATTTGCACCGGTAGCATACTATAGTTGTACTAGCAGGCAGAACACCAATCCTAAGGAGAAACTCCGCCATTTTTAATTTTCCTTTCCATGTGAGCCATCCAAAAATTGAACTCTAGGTGGAACATGTTTTACCCCCATCCTTTTGCTTATTGGGTTGAAATTACTGAAGCCATCTACCAAGAATATATACATAGATTGAACTGAAAATCTCCCAGATTTCGAAGCATTCCAAACTAGTGAATCATCTGAGGAGTACCTAATAACAGGGCCTTCCTCAATCTGAGTTGCCAATATGATTACCTCTACTCTTTCCCAGTCATACAAAGCCCTTTTCAACTGGAATACCCACTCATCAGCTTCCTCCTTCCTGTCCATCATAGCAGATAGGGTCTCTCTCTTGTCAACTACCAACTTGTACAAGAGTGGGAATACATCTTTAAGGCATAAGTTTTCACACCACTTATCCACCCAAAACTTAATTCTATGACCATTACCCACTTTCACCTTACAATTGTCCAGAAAAAATCCCACCAGACTGTTACTCTGTTCAGACTGTAATAGTATATCCTTTCACATTGTAGATCACCTGACATTAGAGCTTACAAGAGGGCTTCAATTCTCCTTCTCAATCCTATATTTACTACATATGACTCTTCTCCACAAAGCTTTGTTTTCCACACTAAACCTCCACCACCATTTCAAGAAAAGGCATTTGTTAACCTCCTTAACTCTCCTAACCCCCAAGCCCCCTTGCTGAACTGGTTTAGCCACTTCCTTCCATTTTACTAAATGGACCTTCCTCCTCAATTTAGATCCACCCTAGAGGAAAGAAGCTTGAAGCTTGTACAACTCTTTGGCAACCCCCTGAGGCAATTTAATCAATGACAAGTAATAAAGAGGCAGAGAGGAGAGAACATATTTAATAAGAGTGAGTCTCCCAAAAAATGACAGAAGTTTCCTTTTCCATCTAACTAGTTTACTTCCAAATTTGGCTAATACAGGTCTCCATGATGCTTTCCTACTTGGGTTAGCTCCCAGAGGTAGACCAAGGTACTGAAATGGCAGAGATTTTACTACATAGTTCAATACTGATGCAAACACAAACATTTCCTCATCCGGAACACCCATACCACTAACTACACTTTTATGGTAGTTTATCTTCAGGCCTGGTAGCATCTCAAAGCACCTCAGTATCTTCTTTACATTTCTTACTTCGAATGTATTAGCTTCATACAATATCAGAGAATTATCTGCAAACTGAATGTGAGTAAGAACCAACCCATTTGAGCCAATCTTCACCCCCTTTATTAGCCCCAGATCCAAAGCTCTAGACATTAAAATGCTTAAACACTTTGCAGCTAAGATAAACAGAAAAGGGGACAAGGAATCCCCTTGTCTAAGCCATCTTTGTGGACTGAATTCCTCAATTGGAGAACCACTCCACCCATTTTCCTCCAAACCCAAAATTAACCATCATAGAACGTAGGAACTCCCAGTTCAGTGAGTCAAAAGCTTTCTCAAAATCTAACTTTATGATCAAGCCTTTCTTTCTAGATTTTGTCCAACTATCTACAACCTCATTGGCCACCAAAACACCATCTAGAATGTTCCTTCCTTCAATACATGTTGATTGGTTTTCACTAATGATCTGAGGGATCACTGCCTTCAACCTTGAGGATAGAACCTCAGTAAGGATTTTATACAATGACCCAACCAAACTGATAGGTCTGTAGTCAGCCAACCCCACTGGATTCTCCTTTTTAGGTACCAAAGTGATGAAAGAGCTATTGATCCCTTTAACCAACTTACAGTTCTTATGAAATTCGAACAAAAAATTGAGCACATCAGACTTCATTACCTTTAATAATTTCTGAATACAAGCCAAGTTAAACCCATCTAGACCTGGAGCCCTATTCCTATCACAGCCCTTAACAGCACCCCAAACCTCTTCCTCAGAGAACTCTGCTACCAACAAATCAAAAAAAGGACTTTCCTTTACTGACTGAAATGGTCCTTCCAATATAGGCCTATGCTGCCAATCCTCAGAAAACTGTTTCTGAAAATGAGCTTGGACCTCTTGCTTAACTTTGCATGGATCATCAAATACCATATCCCCAATAGTTAGAGAATGAATTTCATTTCTCCCCTGCCTACACTTAACTAACACATGAAAAAATCTTGTGTTTTTATCACCATTAAAATTCTAGTTGAGCCTTGATTTTTGAAGCCACAACTATTCCACCATTATAGTTAAACTGCAAGCTTCAACTCTAGCCTCTTTTCTACTTGTTTTTTCTGCCTCTTCAAGCTCTCTTTTCTCTGCTAACAAGTCAAAAATATGAAGCTCATCCTTTACCTTCTTCAACTTAGTATTTACATTGCCAAAAACTTCACTATTCCACTGTTTAAGTGCTATTTTCAACTCTTTGAGCTTCTGGAATAGCCTAAAACCAGCCCATCCCTCCACCTGATGCTCCATCCACCACTTTTCCACAAAAGGTAAGAAATTTGGATATAAATTGCAAGCATTTACAAACCTAAAGGGTCTGAGGCCCCAGTCTCTCTCATCTTCCATTAACAGTAAAGGACTAAGATCAGACATTACTCTAGGTAGCCCCCACAACTTCAAATTAAATGTTCCCAACCATTTTGGATCCACCATAACCCTGTCAATTTTGCTCCATTTCTCCCCTTTCCTGGCATTACACCATGTGAACCTTCTGCCTAATAAGGCAAGTCATTCACCTCACTTTTATCAATAAAGTCATTCAATTCCTTCATACCTTTATCCCTCCTAGAATAGCCTTTCCTCTCTCCAATATTTCTAATTTCATTAAAATCCCCCCTATATACCAGGGATTAGAATACTCCTCCCTTAACTTCAAAAGGCACTCCCACAGTTTACCTCTTTGGCCCACTTCATTTGGTGCATACAAATTAATCAAGACACAATCAAAAGAGAAGAACAAGGACCCAGTGAAAAGGATAAACCTTCTATTACAGCAGCAACTTGACGCCTGAAATACTCCTGGATTCCATATGCATAATAGGCCACCTGCAGAGCCTTCCGCATCCACAGTCATAAATTCCATTCTATCCCTAGCCCAAAGCTCTTTGATCTCCTTTTCTGACATAGATGCCTTCTTTGTTTTCTGAAAAAGAACAATATCAATTCCTCTAGCTTTCAACATACTCTTTATTTTGCTCTTTTTTTCCATCCTCCCCAAACCTTTCACATTCCATGTTAGTAGCTTCATCATTACCCATATACACAGAACTCTGGCCCCCAAAAGCTATTTTAAGCTGTAGAAACTAAATCCCCTCCCCTTTTTTCTCCATCATTTGCCTCAAGGTCCATAATTTTGGCCAACACTTCCTCTTCCTTACCTTTGTAATTTATGCCCAGCGACTTTCCCATCTGAATAGTTTCCTGAGCCTCTTTGAGCAGGATCTGCTTCTAGCTACTTCACTAGCAGCTGGTGCCGAACTAGATACTGTCGCAGCTGTTGCTCTCCATAAAGCCCTTTAGGACCCAATTTACCAGATGAAGCTCCTTTGTGACTATATCTTTTTGGAAGCTCAAGATAACCCTTCTTCAACTCTTTGATCTTCTTCTCACTAGACTTTCTAACTACTCTCTTCCTCCCTTTATTCTTCTGAAGCTTTTTACTTGAGCTTATATCGTTACTTTGTGTTTGTGATAGGTCTGAACATATCATTAAAGGACCTACTACATTTTTAAGCCCACACTGAAGACTAGCCTTGAAGCCCTGGGTATGCATCTCCACCCATGCCCTCATATCAACAAGCCCATTACATAGGCCCACCTCAATGCTCCGACCCAGCTCCACCTCTAAATGGACCCCGACTTTAAGTAGACTAGAGCCTCTTAAGCTTCTAACAACACCATGCGTGACAACCTGCTCAATGCTTTTCTGACCTACCAACTCACAGTAGTTGCCTACGCTCCCAGCTGCCTTCATGATACTATCTGCTTTTCCTTCGAGCTCATTACCAACAGACTCTGCCACCACCATTTCAGATCACCTAGGTAACTCCATATCCACCTCATCATTACACCTTACTCTACCTGACCCATCCCTTATACACACCTCCTTAGCGTGGTCCAGCTCTCGAGCTGACTCACCATTCCAGTCATCATCTTCTACAGCCACATCACTTGCAGTTACCCCTACACCAATGTTCTCACCATTGTTTGAGCTGCAAATTCCTTCACCACCATACGTCGTAGAACAGTCACTCCTCCTTGCCAATGCTTATTGTATATGCGGATGACATAGTTATGACAAGTAAAAATGAGGAGGAGGTGACCCATCTCAAGATGCAGTTAGCCAAGGAGTTTGAGATAAAAGATCTTGGCCCATTGAGATACTTTCTTGGGATTGAAGTTGCCAGATCTGATAAAGGCATTTTCAATTCTCAAAGGAAGTACATTCTATATCTTCTGAGGAAACGGGCATGTTGGGCTGCAGACCAGCTGATTCACCGATTGAGACTAATCATCGTCTTTGTAGTGGGGTTGGTGAGCTTGTGGAGAACGAAAGGTACCAAAGACTTGTGGGAAGACTAATATATCACTCATACTCATCCAGATATTGCCTATGTAGTTGGGCTAGTGAGTCAGTTTATACATGATCCTCGTGTAACTCATTTGGATACAGTCTATCACAGTTTGAGGTACCTTAAATATGCCCTTGGAAAAGGAATTTTGTTCTCTAATCATGGTCACTTGAGGTTGGAAGCGTTCACCGATGTAGATTGGGCAGGCTCTATAGATGACAGTGGTTACTGTGTTTTTATAGGGGGGAATCTAGTCACATGACGTAGTAAGAAGTAGGTCGTAGTATCTAAATCTAGTGTTGAAGCTAAAATACAAGGTTATGGCACATGGAACATGTGAACTAATGTGGCTTCAATCTTTGTTGAGTGATATAGGGCTTGATTACAGTGATCCCATGACTTTGTATTGCGACAGCACGGCTGCTATTAATATTGCACAGAATCCTGTTCAACATGACCAGACTAAGCATATTGAGATTGACAGACATTTCATTAAGGAGAAGTTGAATAAGGGAGTGATATGTATGCCTTTTGTTAAGCCTGAAGATCAACTGGCTGATGTTTTTACTAAGGGTCTTAGTAGTAAAGTCTTTCATCCTATTTGATGCAAGCTAGGCATGAGAGACATCTTTGCACCAACTTGAGGAGGAGTGTTAAGTGTTAGGGGTAGTTTGGTCTTTATATCTTATTCTTATTAGTATAAATAATTGTGTGTAAGAGGGAAACCCTAAGTTTTGAATTAATAATACAGCAGGTGCTTCTCTCTCTCTCTCTCTCTCTCTCTCTCTCTCTCTCTCTCTCGGTTCTGCAACTTCTTCTTCTCCTTCTCATCTATACATTCAACAAACATATCGGTCGATTTCATGGCTAGTTTGTTGGTGGAAGGCACAGCATTTTGTGGGATCCGTCAAGGGATCTAAGAGAGTCCTAAGGCTAACGGGCTTAAGGTGGCCCTCGTTTATGAGAATTTGCATAACTTTAGACAAAGACATATGAAGCAGGTGGAAAGTTCATTGGGCTCGGGTGGTTTGGCAGCTTGGGTGGTTCTAGTGAAGGGGTCTACAATGGCTTGGGTTCCTATGGCATGGAATTCAGTGGGTTTGGTGTTGGATGATGTGTAAGTGATATTTTTGGTGAATGGATTCCTTTGAGGTTGGGTAGTAGCGTCTACCTTGATAATGCCTTGGTTGATCCCATCTTGTATTTGATTTCAATGTCGAACATGTCTCGAAAGCTAAACAAGGGTAGAGGAAACATCATGCCGAGCAGTGGTTGATGGAAGTTCTTTACAATAGTCCTTACTTGATCTTTCTCATCGGGTCAATTAGTCATTCTTGCCACCTTAATCTTCCATCTTGTGACAAAGTCACTGAAACTCTCATTGGGTTCTTGCGTGGTGGTCTTAAGTTCCCTCATGGTCACCTCCGACTGAAGTGTTGTAGGAGTATTGGGCAACAAATGCCTTGGCTAACCATCCTACTTCTATTTAATCACATTAACAAGCTTGGCATACTAATTGGCTGCCACTTTGGACAAAGTGTGGCCAAACAAAGATAGGGTTTTGTTGGCGGGTAAGTCTCATAGGCCTTAAGATGTTGGCAAAAAGTCGAACATGAACCATGGGGTCCCCCAAGCTATCATACCTATCATTGTGCGGAATCTTGAACTTCTCGAGAAGGCACATGGTCAGCTCCCCTAAACCAGTGCCTAGGTTCGGAATACAGTTAGACCCCTTAGTTTTCTTCATGGCCTTCTCCAACTTGGCTATTTTGTCAACATTGATGTCAAGATTCAACACTTCAATCTTGGGTTCATTCTTTGGTAGATCCAGCGGTGAAACGAGGACCACCGGTACTTTCTCTCTTGGGACTTTTGCAGCTTTAGTTGCGGCGGTGGTGGTGTGGCCACTTGAGCTTGCAACTAGTTCAGAGTTTGAGCTTAGGCGTCCATAGTTACAGACAAAGTGTCCATAGACCTTTGCAATGCACGAATTAGATCTTTCAGCTCTTGGGTTTAGGCCGTTGATATTTCTAGTTTCGGATTTGGAAATTTGAAGTGCTCCAAACCTGGGGGAGTGGACAAATGGGGGTTAACCTGTTCTATATCCACCAAATTTGAAGTAGGCTGAACTGCTCGAATAGGTTTGGGCATGGATTTGTTGATGTTCCTCTCTGGTTGCTTGAGTGAGACTAACACAGGTTTTCCGTCCACTATGTCTTGAGTATGAGACAGATGACTGAGTCTAGCCCACTTAGCTTGGGAAACTTCTTTTCTAAGAGTGATGTTTTTAAAGAAATCTGTTAATAGGTGAATGGACCCAATCAATTTTGTTTGACATTTACCATTGGATCTCGAAGTCATCATCATCACCCAGTAGGTGATAGTTGCCCAATCAAAGAAATATTGATGAAATTTTAAGGATTCCTACCAGAGTGATCAATCTAAACAATTACCTTTCCATTATTTATTGTTTCAACAAAAAGTGCCACAATTTATTTTCAAAAGTGCATGATCAAATTTCAACTTCTATTGTTTTTCCAAAATCCTTTTTCAAAATAAATTGCCTGCCTCCCCCCCCCTCCCTCCCCCTTTTTTTCCTAAAAGTTTTGAGCAGTTCTGATTTTATTCTAAGGAATCAATCAAACAATCATCCTTTAGCCAAATATCTTAAAGAGGAACATACATTTTATTCGAAATGGGAGACTTGGTTATCACTTCTTTGTCTAACATTTCTCCATAAAATTAAGGTTCCCTCAAAGTTAGTGGCCCAAAGATTTTTACTTGATGAAAATAACTTTCCATAATTTCCGAACTCTACTCAAATTTTATTTAAAATTTTCCAAGGAATTTTGGATTTTATTTGAAGAAATCAATCAAACGATTATCTTCTAGTCAAATGTCTTCTAAGGAAATCCAAAATTTCATTTCAAAGTGAAAGACTTGGGAATTACCTCTTTATCTAACACTTTTCCATAAAATCGAATTCCTTCTCAATTCAAAAACCTAAAGATTTCCGTCTAACAAAAAACTTTTCATAATTTTCAAAATTTTACTCGGGTTTTGTTTCAAAATTCTTTTCTCCCAATGAGCTTTTGATTCTATTCCAAATATCTAATCAAACAATTGTCTTCTTAGTAAAATATCTTTTAGGGGAATCGTAATTTTATTCAAAATGGAAATTTGGTCACCATTTCCTTGTCTATCATTTTTCATAAAATTTGAAATTCCATCTAAAGTCAATGATTTAAAGATTCTTATTCAATCAAATACCTTCCATAATCTCCATAGCTCTACTTAAGTTGGAAATTTTCTTTCTATAAATTATATTTTGATCACATGTTTTCTTAGGGATTTAATTTTTTGAAAAGTCAATCATTCTCAATTAATCACTAAAGTAAGAATTCAAATTCAAACTCAAATCCTTTAAATTGGGAAAGCACCCCCTAATTTACCATTTCAAATCATGATCAAAATTTGAATCACTGCCTAAATTGAACCCCTAAATTTTTGGAATTGAATCACTACCCAGAATATCTCAGATTTCCCTAGAATCGAATCACTGCTATGTTAGACTACCCATATTTTTGGAAAGAAATCATTGCCTTTCTGATTGTTGATCGCTGAAATCAAATCAAATAATTTCTATTCAAGACAATTTACCATAAAAGCACATAATTTGCATTGATGCTTATTTCGGGGTAGGGTTGCCCTGTCCTAATTTGGAAATGAGATTTACAATTCACTAAATCATACAAATAGGCAACAATAGAATCCTAGAAAGGAGGGTATCGTGTCCTAGTTTGGAAGGTCCTAATGTTCTCTATATGCAGAAGGTAGGTTTGGTCACAAAAGGGTACATCAATTATTACTATTAATATACCTCTCATTTCACAAGGGAGTGATCAAATAGTACTAATAGGATAATCTGACGCTTGCCTTATTGACATAGCATAGCTTGCGAATAGTGCCTGGGATATTATGCAACAAAGTAGGTTTTCATAGTTCTATAATGATGCAATGTAATAAATAATTAACCACTAGCACTACAACATATAAGAGTTTTAGAGATCAAGTTTTTTGGTCCCTAAAAGTGAAAATTTTGTTGCAAAAGATATTTAGGGACCAATTTCTATTGTCGTGAGGATAGTCACCAAAAGGTTGCAAAAATAATGCTTTTAACAACGAAATTTTGAAAATGTTGCTAATAATTACACTTTTAGGTACAAAATAATTTGGTCTAAAAAAAGTTCATTTTTTAAGACAAAATTTGGTTCCAAAAAGATAATAATTCATCACTAATGTCCAATTTTTGTTGCTAAAAATATAATAATGACATTTTTTGCAACAAAAATATTTGGTCCCTAAATTTGGGTCCCTAAAATTTTAATTTTTTGTAGTGTAATTTCATAAAATAGAATTTTTCGCGTCAAGCTAACTTAAGTCCCTAGTAGAGTCGCCAATTGTGGGTAACGTGCCTTTTAACAGTCTAAGGCCTTGCTTCCCACATCGACTTGTTTTGACACAAAGAATCACCACTTAATTTCTAAAGGGGAAGAAACCTTTAGTAATGAAAACTAAGTTAAGGCCTAATCTATCACAACCAAGAAAATTTCGAGTTCGGGAGCTTAGATAGAAAAGGGGAACACCATTTACATGGAAGCACCTTCTGTTGCCCTATCCGAAGATTGGCCTCTGCTCACTTTCTATTTTATGATTTTTGCGGTTAATTATTTCACACAAGTTAATTATTGGACTCTAAAACCATTAACTTACCTAACAACTACGTGATTTGAATAAAACAAGAATGATTTATATTAGATTAAATGAATAAAGTCATATGTTTCATAAAAGCAATTTTTCGTTGAAACGAATTTTTGTTAATCCATGACTTTAAACATAAACTAAAACAAGCAACAGTTACAAAAATCAAACAAAACACACAATCTTGCATAGAAAGAGCATTTAACTTGCATAATTCAAAAACATTACAAGAAGCACACATGCCAAGAGGATAGAGAGGACTTACCGGATGTTCACTTACATGTCTTACATGCATGCATAAAATAAATATGTCCTAATCATGCAACTAACATACAAAAACATGAACCTAGGCTTGGTTTGAGGCTACTAATGATGCTTATGCACAAAATACAACTAACAAGTAAAAAGCATAAATATGAACTAAACTACATGATGATCCAAACAGGGCCTAACACATGATTTCTACACGATTAAATGAACCTAAACATGATGTTCTAATGAAAATAAATAATACATGCAAGAGGAGGCGAGATGGTGAATAAAGATGCCTAAACTGCGTGATGTTAGGATGGATTAATGTCCTAGCATGGATAAACATTGAAAATAAACAAGGAATAGGTACTGAAATTGACAAAAACATGGGGGTTTACCTGCTGATTTATGTAAATTAAAGAGCGCACATAAAAAAGGAGTAAGAAAAATCGAGTTCCTCGCTTGCAAGCCTCCCTCAAGCTTTGGTTCCAAGTTAGGGTTCAAGAGCTTCAGTCCTTAGGTGTTTTCATTGGCTTAGAGTTGCTGTGAGGGTGTAAAAATTTCATCACTATGGCAAAGGAAGGAGAAGAGAGGAGTTTTTTCTTTCAAAAGCTTAGAAAAGGTTCAAAATTCTTAGCCCCTTGAAAGGGAAAGGGAGGGGCCTCTTTTATAGGCAAGGGGGAGGTTCTGGAACCCTTCTAGGGTTTCATCGTTTCCCCCTCCACCGTTCCAACCAAAAATGCACCAAGATTGAATTTCCATAACTGGTTTTGCGACACTACGATGTGCGCACGCACCAACTTCGTGTGTATGCACAAATAACATACGCACACACGCTTTGTCTTGATACACGTGCCATGCATGCATGCACAAGTGCAAGGTCCCATGCGCTTAGCTTGCTTGTGGTACAAGTAAGCCCAAATTGGGTTCTAATCAATATTTTTGATAAAATCGGCCACTAATTTTGGAAAATACTTTTAATGAAATGACAACCGGGCATTCCTCTCTCTTTTTCGGGGTTAAAAAAATTGGTTTTCAATTAAAAACAGGTTCAGAGGTAAAATGGTCATTTTCGCAAAAAATGAATTTTGGCTAAAATAGGTTTACAAAGCAACTCTAAACATCCTTTAAACATTCTAAAGATGAAGTAATTACGATTTCATCACTAGGAGGCTTACAACTGGTTGAAGTCTTAAGGTCAGTCAAAATGGAGAATCTACACCAACACAACAAAACATGTTGCACACAACCTCTCAATCTCCCACTGCTAAAGCTCCTTATTGACCCCTGTTTTGCAATCCAAAAGCCCCCTTGAACAAATGCAGACCTCGTCTTTTCCAAACAAAATGCCGGCCACTGCTCACTTGTAGCTTGACTTTTTGTGCCCCCTTTCGGAAGATGAATAAGCCCTACAGTTTCGGACTTCCGTGGTTCAGAATTTGATTCCACAAGTGCAATGTGAAATAGATAAACACCAAAGAGTCCAAATTTGGCAAATCTTTTGGATAATCGATTTTGAATCAAATTGTCAAAAATGGATTGGTTTGCCAGATATAGAGTCCCATCTAAATATTTTTTGGGAAATTTAGAAAACCCATGACTTGTGCCAAAGGCCACGTGTCTGCCATTACCAAGATTGTCTTGGCTCGGGAACTTAGGTACGAGAGGGGAAGGTCATGAATTGAGCACCCCTGCTCGCTCGATCAATGATCGGCCTCTACTAATCATGATATGAATCTCATCTACATTATATGCTCTTGTTTTGGTTATTAGGCCAACATTACTATGTGATGCGCACACACACAAGTATAGACTAGTTTGCAAAAATTGGAACACTTGATTTCGTGTTTGTGTTGAAAATTGTTTTGAATATGTACCATTTGAAAAAATGATCACATATGAACATTACTCAAATTATTCCAATTCAAGCAACTAGCCTTCATCCACAAGCATTCAAACAATTTATCCTTTATGCAATTAGCCTTATGGCAAACATGATAAACATGGCAATAATCACACTCATGCAATATGCTAAAGCAAGTAAAAGCTCACCTAGTACTCCAAGACAAAAAAGATAAAGGAGTTAGAACAATGCATGATCCTAACTATGCAATATGAGTAATGCAACGTATGCATGATGCAATTACTATGCTTGGTTACTAATATGAAATGTGAATTAATTTGATAGCATGCAGTCTAAGCACGTATTGAACGAAGTACTTAATCGATAATACAAGTTAGAATGATGAATCGAGCCTCAATGCAAGCAATACAAGTGGATGCAAATCATGAAATATGCTAATTTCAGCATGATGCCCTAAACTAACCATCGTAAGTAGTTAAATAAAAGGGAGAAAGACATGGGGTTGGAAGACATAACATTATTACAACATTGCGCCCTCACACAGGAGGGTCTGAATGAACTAACTAGCTAACTAATTAAAGCTAAACTAATTAAGTAACTATTACAAACCCAAACGAATAATTTAGCTAAACTACTTAACTAATTATTACAATAAATTAATTAACTATTCTAGCTAACTAATTATTGCAAGACAACATTAGCTAACTAATTAATTATAACATGAAGTAACTGAATTAACTACTTGTAATTACTCCTCCTCGGGAAACGAGGAATGCTTATGCATGCAAGGACTTTCCACCCGAAAAAGTCATTGTTTCTGTTGCCAAATGCCTCTGTTGCACAGTAGAACACTCGCACTGTTTTCCACCACAAGACCAATTCTATTATGCTTCAAAATTACACTGCTGAATTTTGCACTGGTGGGCGGTAGGCTAGAAGTGGTGGCCTGCTGTCTGCTGACGGTGGCTTGTTGGCCACTGTTGCCTGATTCTTTCTGCTGCAACAGAGATCAAACAGAGTAGGAACAGAGTATTCTCAAGGGTAGTTTGCACAACTCACCCCTCCTTATCATCAAACAGCTCAAAGGAGTGGCAAAATTTGATTCACAAACCATCAATGGATGCAATTTCATTGCATGATGGCCCGTGAACCAAAGGGTGCAAGTTCAATGAACGCAACAAAACAAGACTCTCAATACCACCTCTATATCATGACTGATCAAGGGAAGTAGTTGACAATGAATCTTGAGCCGTTTTAATCACTAAAGAGTATGAAATGACTCAAGACTCAAGGGTTCAATTAACGTCCGATTAAACTGAATCGAAGTTATTATCTTGCCCTTTTTTAGTCACCAATTTCATTACTCCATTTTAGTTACCTTTCAATTCTTTAATCAATTAAGTCCAAAAGTGAGTTTAAGTCCTCTAAAGGAGAGAAGTGTCAAACCAAGAGTTAGCTTAAGGCGTGAGAGAGATGTCATGCCGTTCGTAATGAACCTCCAAAAGGGATTAAACCATTAAGCATGACAACCTCAATCTCAAGCTTAAAAGAACAATAGGTTTGAAACAACTCTCAAAGCAAAGCAAAAGCCAAGAAAGGAGGGAGGTTGCAAAGGTGATTAAAGGAGATCACAAGTAAGGAAAGCATGAAATAAATGCTCTCAACTCAAATAGGATGGTGGCTAAGGCCTAAACCACCAAACCTATGGGACAATTGCACTACAAGCATGTAATACAAGCCTCAAATGCAATGAACACTTAAAAACAATCTGAAAATAGTGCTAAATAAGTCCAAAAACATGTTGGAATTAAGACAAAAATAACTAGAACAATAAGCTAAAATATAGAACATGCTAGGCTAGTAAGCAAGACACAAGGAGGGGAGGCTAACCCCTCCAATTTTGAACTTCAAACCATGATTTTAGCCACTAAAATAACTTTGAAAATTAGTGTTTAAAAGCTCAAAAAAAGATAGTGTAAAGATAGGAAACACAAGGGTAAAGGCCTTGAAAGCAAGGTGTAAAGAAGGATGAATCACCCCTCAACCCTTATTGGCCTTAAACTACAAGTTTCAGCCTAAAAATACAGAGTTTATATAGCCCAAAAACAGTGGGAAAACAGTAGCAAAAAGAGTAAATAAAGCAAGAAGAGAAGCAAAGCTATATACCTCTTGAAGAACTGAACCAATTCTAGGCAACAAATCAAGACAAACACACCCTCAAGAGCTCAAACATGGCTCAAAGGTACCTCAGCTCAAAGATGGTAAGGTTTGGTTTAGAGTATATAGGCAAAAGCTTGCAAAAGGCTAAGAAAATGCAAGAAAGGGAGAGAATTGTAGAGAGAGAGAGAGAGAGAGAGAGAGAGAGAGAGAATTTTTGCACTAAAAATTTCAACCTTAAATATGTAAGGGGAGGCCTCCTATATATAGAAAACCATGCAACTCCCTCAGAAATATCTATACACACACATGTAAGAAGGTGCATGCATCTGTGCCAACAGCTGGCACAACAGGCAGAAAAATATCTGCAAAACACACTAGTGGCCGGCAGGCCACTACTGCTGGCCCGCAGGCCACATCACTGACCGACAACCAGAAGTAGTGGCCGACAGCCCATAAGAGGGGCCGACAGACTACAAGGGGTTGCAAGCTTCAAAAGCTCTAGTTTTCGTCTAAAGAACAAGACAAGAGGTGTGTAGGGTTTGAAAGGCTCAAAACTGTGGCATGCCATTGAGGACTCCGAGCACTTAACGTGTATATACATTCATCATTGGGTGTGCAAATGATGACGTCCAAGTCGTAAGGGCTATCAAAAATGGGGTGTCTATAGTTGCCCCTCTTTGACAGAACTCGGAGTCATGAAATGACGTGAGTGAATGTCAAAGCCCGAAGATGAGCCATTTTGACGAGGCCGTAAGATGTGGACAAACAACCAATACAGAAATAAATGATTGCACCCGCAGACTGCCTACGTATCCCTTTGCAAGGAATCAAACCAGCTTAGTTCTGAGGCAAGATGCAAATGATATGCATGCAAAGAAAACTTTGAAAGCTGGACTCACACGCTTCGTGGAACCGGTTATTTTGAAAACTTATGATCATTCAAGATGATGCAATAAGCAATAACAAATACAACAAGCAAAAATAAGACAACAACATATGAATGGGCAGTTTCAAGCTTAAAACCAACACAGGTTCCCTGCAAAAAGTTCTAAAACACACTCTGACCATGCCAAAACACGAGATGAGGAAAGAAAACACCACCTAGGGTTGCGTTTCATGCGTCCCGTGAAACTGAGAAACGAAAATTGCTTGGGGTCACGTTTTACGCGTCCTGAGATAAAAGCTGCCCAGGACCGCGCTTAGGGTCGCGCTTCATGCGTCTTGAGCTAAAAAAGAAATCACTCAGGCTCGCGTTTCGTTTGTCCCTAGATAAAACACGCCAAGGGCCGCGCTTCACGCGTCCGGAGATATAAGAAAAATCGCTCGGGCTCACGCTTCATATGTCCCGAGATAAAACACGCCCAGGGCTGCGCTTCACGGGCCCTAAGATACAAGAAAAATCGCTCGGGTTCATGTTTCACGCATCTCAAGATAAAACACGCCTAGGGCCGCGCTTCATGCGTCTTGAGATACAAGAAAAATCGCTCGGACTCATGCTTCACGCATCTTGAGATAAAACAAGGAGGACTGAATATGCGCAATAGATGCACAAAATGAACAAGTGAGATAGATGCACAAAATAAACATGTGCGCTAAATGCACAAAATGAAGTGAACGTGTGTGATAGATGCACAAAGTGAACAAGATTACGAATCACCACAGTGATAGAAAACCAACAGATGCGGCTACTGAAAGCATAGTCTATGCAAGACCAGAAGACACATACGAGTACGCATTCTATGCATGAATCATATACGATGCAAGGCACAGATTTGATATAAGCGTATATGAAAATGCATGTTCTATGCAATAGAAGAGAACAAAGATATAATTTGATGAAACAAATAAAAACCATGTTCGGTGGCAACCTCTGATTTACCTCTCGGAGGCATTGCAACATGCTTAAAAAGGATACACCTCATTCGTAGTAGCAAGTGGGACACGTTCACACACTAGAAAGTAGCTGCAAGCTCCCAAAATAGAACCTTCCATACACTACTCGGGAAAAAGAAGCTCAGAATAGCACCTGTCGGCCATCAAAAGAAACTGCCAACCACCTGCCGACCACCTGTGGCAGTTTCGGGGCAAATTAGACTTTTTTCTTCTGGTCTTTAAGTATACCACTGCATACTTCATTTCCTCACAACTTCAAACGCTTTACACGCGTTTTTCAACACCCCACACAAACTTTTTTCATAAAAGCCTCTTGATTCTTTACATTTTGAACTAATCAGATTTTGATTTCGTCTCTTTTTCTTGGATTTTCACTACTCTAGGCTTGTTCCCCTAGAGTTTCTCTCGGGTTTCGTGAACTTTCCTCGATTTTGACTTTTTTCTCCTGTTTTCTCTCTCCTAGGGTTGACTTTTCCAATTTTACCCTATTTTCTCTATCTTTCTTCACTTTTCACCTACTTTTCACCCATTTTCCAGATGGCAAATGATATACCTCACGACGGAGCTCCTCCCAAGGTTCCACCTGTGTTTCCACCTATTGCCGAGGTAGAGGAGCCAGAAGTTGCCAAGGCTGGCGAGGCGGCAGAGGACATTGAGGCTGACCTTGAGGTGGAGTTCGTGCTTGAGTTCGACCTAGAGCCGTTACCACTGAGAGTGCAGCCCTTCGATCCGGTGACATATCATCCCCGCACGCATATATTACTACATGGAGGCATTAGATGTTTTAACAATTTCGCTCATGACATACCAGAGGACCTCCTGCTGAGGGAGCCGGACGCCCACCTTTCTTCCAGCGCTACTAAGGTATGAACTCTGTTTTCATGCATTTCTACCTTTCCTTTAACTGCATTTCTTGCACTGCGTTTCATTTGATTGCATTTTCATCACTACTTGATTCACTCTTTTTCTCTGCCACATGGAGACTCTCGTGCCTACAGGGGGTACAGAGCGACGATGACGAGGGACTGGTACGATGAGCTCTCTATCGGGGTCTAAGATATCGTTGATGAGGCTGGCTTTGACTTTTTTTACTTCAGATTATCACGCGTCATAGCGAGCTGCCCCCTTTTCGGAGCGCTGGTGGAGAGGTGGTGGGACACCACTAACTCCTTCCACCTCTTTATTGCCAGGAAGATGACAATGACTCCCTACAACTTTGCTATGATCATAGGCTTAAGAGTAGGCGTGATCCGATCCCTTTCGACAAGGATATGGGCGAGTGGGAGGTCGCTTGGATCCACCTGCTGGGAGCACACCCACCACTATACCGACTGGCCATGGTGAGATACAGTTGGCTCGCCGAGTAGTTTCGTAGGAGCGGGCCTAATACACCAGAGGAGATGGAGTAGTATGCTCGGGCCTTCCTAATGTTTGTCCTCGGTACCACCTTGTTTTCGAACAGGTGGAACACCACTGGTTTATACTTGCTGAGTGCCCTGGTGACCCTACCTCGGATTTACTTCTGTGACTGGAGCGGAGCTAGGCTTGCTACCCTTTACGGCTACATGAGCTCCACCTCCCGCATGAGGGGAGAGCGGATCAGAGGCTACTGGTGAGCCTAGGAGGTATACATTTCAGTTCCCTCTTTACACTTATACTTTCTACTTAACATTTTCTGCTTTATATTTGTT
Organism: Camellia sinensis; assembly: GCF_055761805.1. Taxonomy (NCBI): domain Eukaryota; kingdom Viridiplantae; phylum Streptophyta; class Magnoliopsida; order Ericales; family Theaceae; genus Camellia; species Camellia sinensis. Next base: position 112,545,865 of record NC_138969.1, on the reverse strand, counting down.
GAACACTTGTTCTTTCTGCTTTGCACTTTCTATATCTATTTATACTTTGTGCTTTCCATTTTGCACTTTCTGTATCTATTCATGCTCTATGCTTTCTGCTTTGCACTTTCTGTATCTGTTCATGCTCTGTTGATAATGTCGCTGCCCTTTCCTTGTAGTTGTGGGTTTACGTGTATATTTTGGCTCTCGCTCTAGAGCCCATGGAGGAGCTCTCCCTTGTTGTCCCTTGCTCGCCACGATACGATGGTTGGTGTTGGCACTGCAGTCGTGAGACTTTCACATTTTTCTGCTATTACTTCGATACAGTGGTCGCCAACGAGGTAACTCAAAACTCGCAGTCATGTTTGCTTTAATACTGCTCTGATTCATACTTTGGCAACTGACTATAACTAAAAATCTATACATTTGCTGTTTGCAGATCACGTGGCAGCCCTGGGTGACTATGTCGGCTGAGGTGTGAGACCAGTATGCAGGAGTTTGGGGTACATCGCGTTTTCAGATTCTGCTGGAGGGCCCAGTCCACTGGACTAGGTTTCTGAGCCAGAGATTCGTTCACCAGACTGTGGGTATGCTTGATCTAGTCGTTCCGATGCCATCCCAACGTCTATGAGGACAACAGATAGCTTATCAGTTGACGCAGTCATACAGTTCATGGTAGGCCCAGACACTAACTTCTTTAGAAGAGAGGGCGATTATACCACATTCATTCAGACCCACTTTATGCCTCCTTTGACGGGTGCTCATGTAGGCGAGGGAACAGGGGCTCCTGTGGCGGGCGAGGCGACTTGGGTGACTAGGGCCCACACTAGAGGAGCTCCCTCCGTTGAGTAGACTACCTGTTGGCCAGAGCTTCCCACTGCGCTCACATGTTGGTGGCCGACTGGGACTGCTTATCAGATTCCAATCGAGCTGGCAAATGCTGAGCACAAGTATGTCAGAGTTCGAGGCACATGACAGGTATGGACAATACTTTATAATTTGCACCCCGTATTTCCATTTCAAATATGTTTATCCCAGACATTGATCACCCAAACACACTTGCAGGCACCTATAGAGTATACAAAGAGCCTTCTCGAGCTCGTCCCTTCTCTGATGGGCATGGTGCAAAGGAGGAAGATGTTGCTTGGTCTCCACAGTATCCAGGTAATTTCCTTCAGTTCAACATGCATTTCATTACTAACTCTGTTTGTTCATCAAACTATCATATTTCCACTGATACATCGGTATTCGAACTGTAGTCCTTCCTAAACTGCACCGATACACTGCATTGGCACACTGTACTCACACACTATACTTATACTGCATCTAATTTCTGCATGACACTTATTTTGCGTACTATGCATGTATATGATACACAAACTGTAGCTGATATGTTGACAACTATTTGTTTTTTCAGATTCCATCTACATTGAGGGCACCAACGGCAGCAGCAGCAGTGCCAATATTGGTAATACCTCCTCTAGCAGTAGGAAGGAAAGAGAGACAGGCCCCAGCTCGTGGCCGAGATGTGAGTCGCGGTCGAGGTAGGGATAGGGGCACCCGAGGCCAGAGCAGTCCTTCAGAGCCCATTTTGAGCGACGATGATGTTGAAACTAGTGATTCCGAGGAGGCAGGGAGTCGGCATTCCGAGTCATCTGAGAGTGGAGATGATGATGCTGGCTCGGTGTTCGAGAGTAGAGGTGACGTCGAAGCAGGCTTTGAGGTAGGGAGTGGAGATGATACTAGCTTTGGTTTAGAGTCTGATTCTGACAGTGGTGCTGATGGGGATAGTGCTCTCGAGTCTACACCGAGGAAGAGGACAAAGAGAGCCTCTCAAGCTTAAGATGACCGGTGCTGATGTTTTTGTATTTTTTGCTTAGTTTCTTTTTTGTTTTATAGCATTAGCACATGTATAGCTTTAGATAGGTTATCATTTTTGCTTTTGAAGCTTGTACTCCTTTTTCGTAAAAACCATGATTGGAATAAAACCTCGTAGTTTTTTATGAAAAAAATGTTATAATTTTTACATAATTTTCACCATATTTGCATGAAATGGACATGGACTTGAATTTGAAAATGAATATTGAACACTTGTATTGGCACGATGTCCTTAACCAGGTAATGAGCCAACCAACAACCAAAATAGAACATACAAAATACAACTTGATAAACAAATCAAAAACACTTCAGAAACAAATAAACACACTTGCTAAAACCAAAAGACTCAAAACAAGACCTTAAAACACTCAAAGATCAAGACAAAGCACATGCTGCCAACACTGCCTAACACATAAGTAGACGGCAGGCCATAAAGGAGAGCTAACGGCCAGAGATGGGAGTTACTGGACAGAGAAGGTGGCCTACCGGCCACCATTAGTGGTCTGCAGGCCATAATTCTGAGGAACCCCCAGATTGTTGACAGCTGGCCTCCACTACAGCCTTATCTTCTACAAAAGGTTCTGCTTCATGATTTCTTCACCAGAACTTCATTTTACTGTTGTTTTTGCCACCAATGGAGCCATTTCTAGTTGAAAGCCTCACAGATTGGATAGCTACTTTGGACGCCATGGAAAAAGTAAAATTTTGGCGTTTCGGCATAAATGCATTTTTTTCGTTCAGCCGTACTCCGCTTTGTTTTCTGTTTCTCCATGCCGTGGTCCAATGTTGGGACCCGATTACACATGTTTTTCACTTCAGCACACAAGAAATGTGTTCAACACTTGAAGAATTTTGGGCGTTGATGGAATCCCGGCACGATGAGAAAATCATGCCTCTGCCCCATTTTGGCCACGCCCATGCTTTGGGACGGATGTGTGGGCTCACTTTGCACAAGGCTTGATCTTTGGCCTATAACGGAGAGCTAGACGTACCCAGCCTGATTCATCAATTTTCTGCCATCGGCAACAGAGGAGACCTTCTCTGGCGAGGTTTTTGGCAACATGCCCTCTGCTTATGTATACTTGCTCATTTCCTTATTGACCCTAGTTTCGACGGATCCATCATTCGGTTGGTCGAAGTGGCCCACGGTCTTAAAGAAGGTAAGAGTTGCATTAGTTTGGCGCTGGCCGAGACTCTGATGGGCTTAGATGCTTTTCATTAGCGAGAGGCTGCCAGGTTCGCGGGGAGTCCACTACTTCTTCAGGTATTGTTTCCCACCCTTTCTTATATGTGTTTCTCACATCACTCAGCACTCATGTTCTATTTTTTTCTCAAAGCCCTTTTCTTACTTTTCTCTCAACATACATGTCTCTATTCTTTAATCTCTCTTATTTTTCATCCCTTCCAAGGTATGGCTTATGGATAAGCTGAAGGTAGTGCACTCTTGCTCTGAGTACTTAGTTTGAGCTTATTTCTTTTGCCACTGGCTAGTGGATTTTCCCAACGAGGGATGGTAGTGCAACTGGATGTGCAGCAAGTCTACAACCGACATAGCTTGGCGTTGCCCCTGGCTTAATCTGACCAAGATGAGTTACAGCCTGGCTCGGTAGCCTGGCATACAGTTGATTGGCATTACGCATTGCTTGTTCTACTTTCCCTTCTGATTCGGATGTCAGTTCGGGCATGATCAGACCTGCCCAGAGGAAGGGATAGAGTACCCGGCTTTATTCTCGATTCATGCTTGACACTTGGCTAGGTACCTCATTGTCTGGAGGATGAGGGAACTGCTGGCCCCTGGCCCTAGTTTCAGTTATGCCCTTTTTTTGGTGAATACTTGGCTTGGCTTGAGGATGAGGCACAAGTTGGGCCCACTTTGGTCATAGAAGCTTCCGCAAGCACAAGCAGAGGACGCAGGAGCACCTAACTCACCCATGCCCCTAGTTTATTGCTTTGACCTTTCTTTTCAAATTTATGATGTAATAAAAGAAACTTCGATTTGTATCAGACAGTTCGAGAACTTTATGTTGAAATCAATGGAATTAAAGTTGTGAGCACTAAAAATTTTCCTTTTGGTCCAAAAATGGTCTAAGTTGTAAAAGGTAAAATTTTGAACAAAATCAACTTTTATTAAAACTTTCCAAAACCATTTTCGAAAAAGATCACTACCTGACACGCACGGAATCAATCCTCAAGATGCACAACCCCGAATCAAAAGATCATAAATGCCCCTGATTGAATACCACTACGACTCGGCATTGTAACCTGCTCTTCTTTCCAAAATAAAGACCACAATCGAACTCTCAAGTAAAGAACAGACAATGATGGCTTGATTAGACACATGGATAGGACAGAGGTGATTACGGTCGAACTTCAGGATGAAGTTTCTTATGTATCATGAAGATGGGAATCAGGCTTTGCATAGTTTGGTTCAAGTTCATTTGAGTATTAACTCTCTCCTTTTGCGCTCTAACTTTTGCCAAAGTTTCCCTTTAGGGTGTTCAACCTTGCGAGCTCAGTTTTTCTTTATTTCTAATTTTTCATGCTCTAATTTTTGCCTAGGTTCTCCCTTTCGGGTTTTCTGCCTAGGGAGCCTCTCAGAGATAGTATTTCTTCAACTTGTCCATGTTGATCGGTTGTGAAAATTTCAATCCATCTAAGTCCATGAGAATAACTGCTCCACCCGACCAGATAGCTTTGATGATGTAAGGGCCACTCCAATTGGGTCTGAACTTGCCCCTGGGGTCATGAATGGGAGTTCGGTTGTCCTTCAGTAGCATATCCCCCTCTTTGAGATTTCGGGACTTAACTTTCTTGTTAAAGGCCCTGGGAATCCTGCCCTGGTAGCCCTGAACACGATACATTGCTTTTAGCCTTCTCTCATCAAATAACATTAACTCTTCAAATCTACTATGTTGCCAGTCTGCCTCTGCTATCTGACACTCAGCCATAACTCGCAACGCTAGGACTTCTATTTCAATTAGCGAAACAACTTCCATCCCGTAGACGAGAGAATAAGGAGTTGGCCCTGTAGATGTTTGGATTGAAGTTTTGTAGCCCCAGAGTGCAAATGACAATTTATCTGGCTAATTCCTGTAGGTCTCAACCATCTTTTGCAGGATGTTCTTGATGTTCTTGTTGGTGGCTTCAAAGCTCCATTAGTTTGCGGCCAGTATGTAGATGGCTTATGGAAAGCCACATTATATTTCTTCAACAAGTTTATCACCTCTTTCTTGAAGCAAGAGCCATTATCAGATATGATCTCGTTTGCGACTTCGTACTGGCAAATGATATTATTTATGTTGAACTTAGCCATATGCGCTGCTTTCACCACTGCGTAGGCATAAGCTTCCATCCACTTTGTAAAATAATCAATCGCCACCAAGATTTATTCATGCCCATTCGATCCTTTTGGTGTGACTTCACCGATAATGTCAATTCCTCAGATCGAGAAAGTCCATGGCGAAGTCATGTTGTAAAGCTTTGACGGCGGAATATTCATGCGATTGGCATGAATTTGACATTTGTGGCATCACCGAACAAAACTAATACAATCCTCCTCCATGATAGACCAGTAGTAACCTTGTCTGAGAATCTTCCGGGCTTGCATTACTCCATATATGTGTGCCCCACATTCTTCTCCATGGATGGCCCCCATCAGGCGCTTTGATTCCTCTTCTTTGACACACAACTTGTCCATTCCCAGATGACCTCTTTTATATAATTTACTGCCGTAGATGATAAATTGGATGACTATTTGCCATATTCCCCTTTTGCCCTTGGCATGTGCCCCTGGTGGATATGTCTCATTTTTCAAGAAGTTCCAAATATTGTAGTACCAGGGTTTTTTGTCTTACACTTCATCTATTGCGGCAATAGTTTCATAAGCCGACGTGAATTTCTGCTCGATGATAATCAGACGCATCTAGACCCCAAGTGGGATGTCTACCATAGAAGATAGAGTTGCTAAAGCATTAGCAAACTGGTTGTTCTCTCTCAGTAGATACGTGAAAGTTAGCTTTTCAAACCTAGGAATCAGAACATCCAGGGTCTGTTGATAAACCTTCATATTTTCTTCTTGGACTTTCTAGTCTCCATTCACTTGAGAAACAACTAAGTTCGAGTCGCCGATAACATCCAATCTTATTGCCCCTAGTTCTAGGGTGACTTTTGAACTAGCAATACACGCTTCATATTCTACTTCATTATTGGACACCTTGAACTGGAGTTTGAAGGCTAAAGGTATATGGGAATTGTCGGGTGCTATCAGTAACACATTTATCCCATAACTGTACTGATTGGACGCCCCATAAAAATACATCATTCAAGTTTCCTCCTCAACTTGTAGAATTGCTTCATCTAGGAACAAGTATTCCACTGCCTCATCTCCTTCTATTGGGTGGTTTGCCAAGAACTCCGCTACAGCTCTTCCCTTAACAGACTTGCGGGTGACATATTTGAGATTGAATTCGGAGAGTAGGAGCAACAAACTAGCCGGCCTACCTATAAGCACTGGTTTTTCAAAGAGAAATTTGATGGGATCTAATCTCGAAACCAAGATTATAGAGTGAGCTAAAAAGTAGTGCCTCAACTTCCTTGTAGCCCATACCAAGGCTAGGCAAGCTTTCTCCAACGGAGTATAGGGGGTCTCGTATTCCAGCATTTTCTTGCTCAAGTAGTAGATGGCTTTCTCCACCCTATCTTCAGATTCCTGAGCGAGCATGCATCCCATAGTTGTGTCCGTCATTGACAAATATAGAATCAAAGGCTTCCACGGCTCTAGCGGTGACAACACAGGCGGGTTCTGGAGGTACTGCTTAACTTGCTCAAAGGCAAATTGACATCAATCATCCCATCGGAATTTCTTCCCTTTTTTCAGGAGACCAAATAGGGGTTCACAAGTTAAGGTTAATTTGGAAATAAACCGTCTTATGAATTACACTTTACCCAGAGAGCCTCGCATCTCCTTTTCAGTCCTCGGTGGTGGCATTTCTAGGATGGCCTGGATTTTGGAAGGTTCTACTTTGATGCCCCTCTGTGTGATCAAAAAGCCAAGCATTTTTCCTGCCGTTACGCCGAAGGTGCATTTCTACAGGTTTAACCTCAATCTGTATTCTCTAATTTGTTGAAAGAGTTTCTTCAAGGCGGTGTAGTGGCCCTTTCTTTATTTGGACTTGACAATCATGTCATCCACGTACACCTCGACCTCTTTGTGGATCACGTCATGCAAAATAGTGGTTGCAGCCCTCTGATAAAGGGGTCTAGCATTTTTCAACCCAAACGGCATAACCTAGTAGCAGTAGGCACCCCACGGCGTAGTGAATGCGGTCTTCTCTCCATCCTCGGGTGCCATCAGAATCTGGTTGTACCCAGAAATCCATCCATAAAGGATAGCAATGCATGGCCCGCAGTGAAGTCCACTAACTCATCAATGTATAGAAGAGGAAAGTCATCCTTCGGACTGGCTCTGTTCAAGTCCCAAAAGTCCACACACACCTAGATTCTACCATACTCTTTCAGCACTAGATGTTGTTGGCCAACCAAGTCAGATACTCAGATACTAACAAGAAACCTACCTCGATCTGGCTGGTGACCTCTTCCTTGATTTTCAACGTCCAATCTAGATGAATTCTACGCAACTTCTGCTTGATATGTCGGGCCTCGGTGTCAAGAGGTGTCCGATGTTATATAATCTCAGGATCGATTCCAGGAATGTCTTTGTGGGACCACGCGAAAATATCTTTGAAATCTCTTAACAAAACGACTAAGTGCTCACGCTCCTCCGAAGACAACATGGACCCGATCTGGACCAAACGCAGATCCTTCTCAGTACCCACATTAATGGCAATGGTTTCAGCAGCACAAGGTTTAGTAAACCTCTCTTCCTCTTGATTCATCAAGTTTTTCAAAACCAGGGGAATTCCTTCCTCTTCGTCTTCATTAAAATTCTGAAAATCTTGGTCAATACAATAAACCAACGGCATAGAGAAGTACACAGAATTCGCAAAGTTCTCATTCAAAAGGTCTATATCTTCGGTTACAGACTCAAAAGAAAAGCTAAATGAAGACCTGGATAGGACTTTGGTATTCGGGTTACCATTCCCAGAAATACCAAACTCAGACTCAGACGAGCTTGAACCTAATTTCGACTTCACAGACTCAGTGGAATCAGATTCTAACTCATCACCGGACTCGGAACCGGACAGTTAACCTTCCTCCAGTTGCTAAACAAGAGATGGTGCCTCTAATGCATCCAAATTGCTACTGGTGGGGTTCACACCCTGTTCTTTCCCGATCACGGAGATAGTAAGGTTATCCCACAAGTCCTCTGAGTAGGCCACATGATTTGTTTGGAGAGAAGCCAATGTTACCCCTACTCCAAGATTGCTGTTGTCTAAGTCACTTTTCATGCTCTGTTCAGCTTCAGTACTTGGTATCACTATCTTACAGCTGCAGATCAAAGAAGATTTCGAACCTGGGGACACGATGCTTCATGGAATTCACCCAAGGCTCGAGAAAGTCGCAAAAGGGGAAATCTTCTCCCTCCCAAGCAAAGCGGCCATTCAGCGTTCCCTGGATTAGCCTGTGGATGAGCTCATAGTGTGTTCCTGGCTTGCTTGGCTTTGGCTCTGCCTCTGATTTCTTCTCCTTTTCTGATCCAGTCCTCCTTGGTGGGTCCATAGCCCAGTCCAAAGGCATGTAGGTTGTGCGGCACATCTGTTAGTGCTGTCACGCCTTTCGGGCCACTTCTTTCGAGTCTCATTCTTGGCAGATGCTGGAGTTTATTTTTGAAATAGAAAGACTGGGTGCTAACATACATGCCCTCGTCTGCGGCCAAAATGGTCTGCACTACCCAGGCTTCAGCCAGAGTGAACCCTGAGAGGAATACATCCTTGTTGCTATGAGTGAGCCCCAGCACTGACTCATTTTGGCAGGCTTTGTAAAGCTCAAGACCTTGTTAGTGGCCAGCCAGTGTTATTCTCACTTCCGCCAGTCACCCGACGAAGAAGGAACAGATAGTTGGTAGCACCAATACAAAGCATTCCGTAAACACCTATCTGTGCTCACTCAATCATATGGCATAGAATATAGCACAAAATATGGAGGAATTTGCTCTCATGATGACAACTTTCCAAAGAACCATGGACACCGTAAACCGGAGGATAGCTGCACATGATGAAATTATCGCCGATCTACGACATACATCTAGGCCATCAGCGTCAACCATGCGTCCGATCCCGGCTACTCGGCCAAACCCGGATCTACCCCCACTAGTAAAAAATCTGCCAGTCCCAAATCCTCAAGACATGTTTCCCCCAGCCCCAGCTTATCGACCTCCGGTTCAACCTCCTGTAGAAATCTTTCCTTTTGATATCAATGAAATTGATTTGGCCTTGGTCAAAATTGCTAGATTAGAGAAACCATTGAAGAAATCCTAGGGCTTCAACTCCATTCTGGACATCGAAGATGGGTACACTGAGGCTTCAGTAAGATTACTAAAGAAATTTAAGATGCCCCACATCGACAGATTTGATGGGAATAGGGATTCGATTGTGCATGTCCGGTTGTTTTCAGATGTATTAAGGCCCATGGGTTTGTCTAAGACACAAAAGCTTTCCTTGTTTGGGAGAACCCTATCTGATGTGGCGGCCATCTGGTATGCTAAGTTGGAAGACTCAACAAAGTAGAATTGGGAGGAGCTGTCTGAGGCATTCATCAACCAGTATTCATAAAACACCCAGATAGAAGTAACCATTAGCGAGCTGGAGGCCACTACCCGGAACTCCAAAGAATCATTCATTGATTTTTTCACCCGGTGGAGAGCAAGGCAGCTTGAATGACAAATAGGCCTGTCGAAAAAGAACAAGTCCGACTAGTCATCCAGAACCTTGAGCCAGGCATGTTGCAGAAAATGATAGTGGCACCGCTGTCCACATTTGCTTCCTTCCATGAGCTGGGGGTCTATATTGAGAGTGCATTAAAAAAGAGTATTATCCATAGAACAAGTGAACCCACAAGAAGGCCATTCTCCCAGAGTATGAATGCTAGCAGTGTAACTATTCCATGGCCTGTGGATGTCAGTACTGTTGTTTCAATTTCCAAGACGGCTGATCCCTTTGCTACTGCCACAACCTCACAACCTTCACAAAGTACCGACCGACCCCGGAATTGAAGAGTTTTTACTCCCCTTCATATGAGCCCAACCCATGCCCTCAAGCTATTAATGCAAAAGGGGTATCTCAAGCCTCTTGATCCTCGTCTACTCCCGGACTCATTGCCACCCAAACATGACCCTATCTAGTATTATATTTTCCACCAACAACATGGCCGTCCCACGGAGATGTGCTATCATCTACGTCATGAGATCCAGGATCTCATTGATAACAAAGTCATCACTTCACCTTCCAAACCCAATGTAACAACCAACCCACTTCCTGTACACAACCAAGTCCCTCCGTCCAGAAAAATTAATCGCATCCATACACTACCACCCACCTTCAACCCTAGAACATACATTACCTTATCCCACCTACCAAAATCGAAGGTAGTTATTCCAGTAGGCACAGGCATCTGCATGATGGATCCAACACCACAAACCTAATCCAAGCCCGTGGTAGTAGAAATTGAGAGAGAGAAGAATGCACTGAACATAGAGTCGTCTGATACCCGTGTCATAGAGAAGGGGGTTTCGCTTGTGAAGTAGTATGATCCTAGTTTATACATTGTGGCCTTCGATCAGCTGAAGCCGGTACTCATGCTGTCGGAGTTTCTCAACATTAATGCTATTGGGGAAGGCCAAATGGTACAGAATCAGAATGAGTGGCCCAAGCAAGGCCTGAATGACTTAGCAAACCTAGAGGAGGATCTGACAGAATTGGAAGAGGATCTGGAGGATCTTTACTTCTTTGAGGAAGAAGATACAAGCTGTGTGCAAATAGGATGGGGGAACGTGAGCCAGCCAGAAACAAGCAATGTATGGTTGGAAGAGTCGGATGTGGAGGAGCAGATAGGAAAGACTAGGACAGAAGAGAAAATTACTACTAGTGGCAAGGCTGAGGCTGCACCTTGGACTAAGAAAGAACAAGAACTAGAACAATTTCAAAGGGAAAGGATAGAGGAGATCCAGGCGAAGATGGCTCTGGAACAGAAAAGAGGAAACAAAAAAGAAGAGGCTTAGTCCACAACTGGCAGTGTTCAAAATGCCAAGAAAATCGAGTGGGAACCCAATGATCAAAAGAGAATGTTAAGGAAACGCAGAAGGTACCGGGATGTTGAAACCCGAACTGAAGTGGAGGAAGAATGGTATGCTGACAGGTACGTGATGTTAACATGCTTAGAATAGAACCTAATAGCAGCCTAGCCATAACCGCATGGTGGGAAGATAGCGATCTAAGCCATGCATACATGGATAAAGATTGGAAAGATGATACCACTGATGATATGTGGTATACTGATGAGTTTGATCATCTGACCCGCAGTGGTCGGTACTTTAGACCCCTGACTTTAGATCAGCCAGAGTCTTCCAACAGAGAGGTTGAGAAAGCAAAGGAGAGGGATGTTGAAGAAAACCTAGTCTTGAAACAACTAAAGAAGATCCAAGCCGAAATATCCATTTGGGGACTGATAATGGCGTCTCAAAGAGCATAGACGAGCCCTACTCGAAGAGATGAACCGAACCAAACTGCCCATTGATACCAACACTGACCAATTGGTGTCGTTGGTCACCTCTTGGATGTTGTGCCAGTAATATCCTTTATGGATAAAGAATTGCCTCTCGACGGCGCCAACCACAACCGTCCCTTGTATATAACGTTGGAAAGTAAGAAAAATATATTTCGGTGGTGTTAGTAGATATCGGATGGGTGATCAATGTTTGTCCAGTGAGAACTGCCTATGCCATCCGTTTGAGGCCGATTTACTTTACACCCATGATTCAAGTTGTCCGGGATTATGAAAATACAAGCCGGGATGTTATGGGAACGTTCAAAAGCCATATCCTAATCGGCCTGTGCAAACATGAGGTGGAATTCCGTGTCATGGATGTACCAGCCACCTTTAACTTGCTATTGGGAAGGTCCTGGCTCCACCAGATGAAGGTTATGTCACCAACTATTCACGAACTAGTAAAGTACGTCATTTCATGGTGGGATTGCTACTATATATGGCAATTCTGCAATTCACTCTCCCCAAGGAACTACCACGCTGGGAATCATACACGGAGAAGAGGATGTATTTCTCTCCGGCTTCTCTTCGGCAGGAGCTTGGCTGGTCCAAAACATCATGGCAGAAGACGAGGGAAATTATGTGAGTACGCAATCCATTTATATGATTAACAAACATGTGCATATGTCCGGATCAGGAATAGGCCAAAGTGGCAGGTAAGGAGGTACTATTACTAAGGAGATCAGTCATGATCCCCACGCTTTTAGGCTAGGATGCAAACCTACCACTACAGACTGGCAAAGAAAGGGGAAGGAGTTGAGAGGAAGAATCAAAGCAAAGAGGACTGGAAAGCAATATGAGTTAGTCCGTAAACCTATACGGGGAACCCTGAAAGGACACTTTGTCTACCAAGGGGAAGATTTCCCTGTCTCTGGATTCCCAGAGCCTTGGTATGACTGGGAGACGAAGGCTAGGTATCGTGGGTTCGAGATTTTCTTCGGACACCAGTTACCGGAAGAGGATGATGAACAGGAAAACTTAAGCACTGGTACGGATCAAGGAAGGGCTGCGAGCCTGGTTATTGAAGAGGAGGAGTTGCTTGGAAAGGCACTGGTTGACTTATTGGCGAGTGCTACTGCTGGAGTTGAGTCCACCAACTTAGGGGATAGTTTTACCATCTCAATGATCGGGGATAAACCAATAGAGGATTGTACTAGTCTTATCGTGGATGCATCTGAGGCTCTGCACCTAATCTGGAAGTTTAAGAAGGGCATCATTGGCAATTCTGAGTCAGATGGTGAGTCCAAGTCCGATTTCACTAAGTCTGTTGAGTTGGAATCAGATTCGAGTGCTTTAGAGTCTGGCATCTCTGGGATTGCTAACCCGATGCCAAAGTCCTATCCCAATCCTCTTTTTCTTTTTCTTTTGAGTCCACTATAACTGAGGAGCCTGATCTTTTGAATGGAAATGAGGTGGACTTTGCTTATTACTCTATACCGTTGGTTTGTTGTACTGATCTTGATTTCCAAAATTTTGATTTAAACGAAGAGGAAGAAATTCCTCAGGCTTTGAAAAACTTGGTTGATTCTGAGGAGGAGAGGTGTGTTAAGCCTTGTTGTAGACACCCTATTTTTTACCGTCCTCAAGACTCGGATGTTCTTGCAGGTTCATCTAGCAACAGGTTTGATTGCTCGTCGAGTGTTCGACTTTCATGGCAGGATGTTCCAGGTTTGATCCTTCCAAACCCCATTTCCATTCTGTCTTATTTTTGGACCATGAATTGGTCTTTGGTTTGTGATGTCCTTGATGGCATGCTGGCCATCAGAGTGGGCTCTCTGCCATGGGTTAGGCCCTGCTAGCCATCAATGATGCACTGTCGGCCACCACTGATGGCCGCCAGCCACCTTGTTTCAGCAGATATTTTGTTAGACATTTTGGGCCTACTATGGCTCACTGAGCCATCCTCCATACACGTGCATGGATGGATGAGGCAGATTTAAGCTTGTCAACCAAGCTTTCGCTTGCATTACTTATATAAGGGGAAGGGCTTCCCCCTTATTGAGGGTTTAAAAATTTGAGAGCCGGAAAATCTCTCTCTCTAGAGTTCTCACTTTCTCTCTCTCTCTCTCTTTATATTGTGCTCAATAGTGCCTAAAGTGTATTTTTCTTCATACTTTTGCAAAACAACACCTAGTGAAACACCATTACCTTGTTACTGAGGTGCTTGAGGGTTTTGTTTGGACTCAAAAAGCTAGTTTTAGCTAAGAGAAGTTGCTGTTTTAGAGCTGTGCTTCAAGGGTGAGTGTCTTCCCTCTTTAAGCTTTATTTTGATCAAGTGTTTTGGCCACCTTTGCATACTGTTTTCGGCCTGGCTTTCAACTACAAAAACCTTTGTTTTTGAGTGTTAAAAAAGGTGGTTTAAAGTGTTTTTGGAGTTGGGGGTGTTTCACTCCCTTGCATGCCTTATTTGTTAAGCTTGTGAGCCATCCTTTGAAGCCTTTGTGCTAGCCTTTGCATGGTCTTTTTACCACTGAAACTCAGAGAACTTTCAGTGGTGGAAAGCTGGTTTTAAAGTCCAAAATGAGAAGGCGTGGTCCCCCTTTGTCTTGTCTTGTTTGCTTCCCTTGTTGGCCTCATACATGAGCATGTATTTTTATTCTTTTGTGACTTAGCTCAAGCATGATTTTGTGACTTTTTGGACCTGCCATAACTCTATTTTTGGTTTGTTTGGTCATTGGTTGCTTGCACCTTATACTTGTAGTGTAATCCTATTTGTGGGCCTAACATGCTTCATGCTTTAGTTCATCATTCTAGCATGTGTTAGCTTTGCTCTAGCACATTTTTGCCACTGATTTAAAATGCTCGAGGTATGTTTTAAGTGGTCTTGGTCATATATGCTTAGCTTTGTATGGCTATAGTGTAGTTGGACTTCACTAGCTTTGTGCTTGAGGTCCCTAGCACACTTGGAATGTGATGTTTGCATGGTATAGCCTCATTTCTCACATGATTTTAGTGTATATAGCATAGTCACACTCTCACATATTCCACTCTTTCAATGCTTTTGAGAGATGTGCCTTATGCCTTGTTTGCGAGCCAATACATATGCATGCTTGTATAAGCTTTTGGGCTCCCTTTCCAGCATGTTTTGGTCTTTGTTTTGGCCTAATTGAACTCTGTCTAGAGCTGGTTTAGTTATTTGTGCCATGTATTGCATGCCTCTTGTGTAGTGCCCTTTACTAGCCTTATGCTTAGGGCCTCTTGCATGCTATACTTGTGTTGTTTGAATGATATGGCATCATTTAACATGTAATTTCAGAGCATATGGCCTTGTTATACTCACATGTTTATCACTCTTTCAATGTGTTTGAGAGTTGAGCTTTGTGCCTTGCTTGCGAGCCATGAGATAAGCATGCTTTTCTTGCTTCTTGTGTTTAAGTTTCAGCACATTTTGGCCACTGTTTGGGCATGCATGAGGTCTGTTTGGGTCTGGTTTAGTCCATTGAGCATTGTATTGTATGCCTCATGTGTGATGTTCTTCACTTGCTTTAGTGTTCTTGGCATATCTTGCATGCATTGCTTACATGATGGAGTCTTATGCATGCCACCTTAACGTGTCGAGATTAGCATAGTTGTTTACATAGCATGTTGTTTATGTGCATTGCATCGTGTTCAACCAGACGTTATGTTGAACACAAGGCGGATTGGCCCACTTCATACTCAAAGTGATGAAAGTGAGCCAATCCCCTTTGTCTCCATTGCCTTTGATCACTTATGATAAGGCCATGGACTTAGTATTTTGCTTGTTTTGTTTGTTGTGCATTCATTGAATTTGTGCAAGTTGGATCTTTGGCCATCATGCATTGCGATGCTTGATTGGTGGTCTTGGATCCAATGATGCTTCTCCATTGATGTTTTGAGGTGATATGGAGTGGCATAGTACGTACATGCCCTTGGGAGACCATCCATTTCCCTCTAGTTTATGCTCTATTGCAAAATCGTGTTGCATCATACCAGTGGCCGACAGTGCCTTGTAGATGGCCAGCACTGCTTCACTTTTGGCCGGTAGTGCATACCCCTGGCCGGCAGGTGGCCAACAGTAAGCCTTCATGGCTGGCAGGCCACTGGTGGATTCCTTAGGGTGGTTTTGGTAAAATGGAGCAAAAACATCATAAAGACACCCTGCAAACAGAGCCTTTCAAGAGTAGTCCAGAAGGCGTTTCGAGGCGGCAATTAAGAGCATGCATCCTTCATTGTTCAAGGCAGAGCTGAGGCAACCTAATTTATAGTTTTGCTTATTGTCTAGCTTGAAATTGTAACTTAATTAATTTGTTTGATTAGTTAAAGTAATGTAATAATTAGTTGTAGCTAGTTATTCATTTTTGTTGTGTAATAATTAGTCTAATTAGATAATTAGATTAGTTAGTTTAGCTTAGCTTAGATAGGCTTAGTTTATTTATTCAGACCCTCCGTCGAGAGGGCAAATGTTGTAATAAGGGTGTGTGTGTGTGTGCTTGTCTTCCAATCCCAATTTCTTTCTCCCTTTTACTTATCAGCTTTTGATGGCTAGTTTAGGGCATGTTTCAATTAGCATACTTATGGTTTGCATGCGTGCATCATTCATTCGTATTGCATGCACCAGGCTCGTCTCATCATTCAAACTGCATTGTACTTCAATACCTATTTGAATACATGGTTATCAAATGTTGCATTCATATGCATCTTAGAATAGCCGAGCCTATTTTAGTTGCATTTTTGCATGTGTTGCATTAGGCATCTTAACATAGCTAGGATCATGCATATTTCTAACTAGCTTCTATTTTGGCTCGGAGTACATTGTAAATGTTTATGCTTTAGCATCCTTGCATGAGTGTGAGTGTTGCCATGACAGCATGCTTGCTATGAGGCTATTTGCTTAAATGATTAACTGCATGAATGCCTGTGGGTGAAGGCTGGATTGCCTGAATTGGAACAACTCGATGATTGTGAGTTTTAAGCCCACATGAAGTGGCAAAATCATGTTTTTCTAAGCCCACTTGTGGGTGGCAAATCCGTACTTTAGCCTACTTGCGAGTAGCACTTTCAAGCCACTTTCAAAAACAAACATGAGTTGTTTTGTTCCAATCCGCGTGATTGAGTCTATACTTGTATGATGTGCGCATCACATACTAAGGTTAGCTAGTAAACCGAAATCAGAACATATGTGTTTTCAAAACAACATATCATGTTAGTAGAGGCGGATCTTTGATCGGGTGAGCGGGGCTGCTCATGTTATGACCTCTCCCTCTCGTACCCAAGTTCCCGAGCCGAGGCAACTTTGGTGATGACAGACACGTGGCCTTAGGCGCGAGTCAGGGTTTCCTAAATTTCCCAAAACAAAATATTTAGATGGCGACTCTGAAATCTGACAAAGCAGTCCATGTTTGGTACTTTTTGATTAAAATCGATTTTCCAAAACGATTTCCCGGATTTGGACTCTTTGGTGATTTATCAGTCTTACATTGCACTTTGTGAGATTAGATTCAGAACCGTGACAAGAGTCCGAACTGTAGTAGCTAGAACCCAAATTGCGCCCTCTTCGAAAGGGGGGCGCGCGGAGAGAGTTCCGGGTGGTGTACACCTATACAGATGAAATCATTGCTATTAATGTGGGTATTGAGAAGGATCCACGCTTGGTCTAGATCAGGTCCACGTTGTCTTTGGAGGAACGCGAGCTTTTAATCGCTTTATTAAAAAATTTGAAAGATGTTTTCATGTGGTCCTAGGAGGACATGCCAAGAATTGATCCTAAGATTGTACAGCACCAGATCCCTCTTGACCCTGAGGCCGGGCCAATTAAGCAGAAGCTGCGAAAATTTCGCCAGATTGGGCTTTGAAGATCAAGGAAGAAGTTACCAAACAGATCGAGGCAGGGTTCTTACTCGTATCTGAGTATCTGACGTGGTTAGCCAATATTGTTTTAGTCCCAAAGAAGGATGGCAGAATCAGAGTTTGTGTCGAATTCAGGAATCTGAATAAGGCTAGTCTGAAGGATGATTTTCCACAGCCGCTTATTGATGAGTTGGTAGACTTTACTACGAGCCATGCATTGCTCTCGTTCATGGATGGGTTTTCCGGGTATAACCGAATTCTGATGGCACCCGAGGATAAGGAGAAGACCACTTTCACTACTCCATGGGGAACCTATTGCTATTGAGTCATGCCATTTGGGTTGAAGAATGCTGGGGCCACTTATCAAAGGGCTGCAACCACCATTCTACACGACATGATCCACAAAGAGGTTGAGGTGTATGTAGATGATATGATTGTCAAGTCCAAAGATTCGGAGGGTCACTACATTTCTTTGGAGAAATTCTTTTATGGAATCAGAGAGTATAGATTGAGGTTGAACCCGCAAAAAAGCAACTTCGACGAAATAACAAGAAAAATGGTGGGATTCTTAATCAACAGAGAGGAATTAAGGTAGATCCTTCCAAAATCAAGGCTATCTTAGAAATGCCACTACTAAGGATTGAAGAGGAGGTGCGCGACTGTCTGGTTAAAGTGCAATTCATAAGATGGTTTATTTCAAAACTAACCTTGACTTGTGAACCACTATTTGGTCTCCTGGAGAAATGAAAGAAGTTTGAATGGGATGATCGCTGTCAGTTTGCTTTTGAATAGGTTAAGCAATACCTGCAGAATTTGCATGTGTTATCGTTGCAAAAATTGAGAAAGCCGCTGATTTTGTACTTGTCAGTGACAAACTCAACCATGGGGTGTATGTTAGCACCGGAGTCCGAGGCCAAGGTGGAGAAAGCCGTTTACTAGTTGAGCAAGAAAATGCTGGATTAGGAGGCCTGTTATACTCCCATTGAGAAATCTTATTTAGCTTTGGTATGAGCTACCAAGAAGGAGGCACTACTTCTTAGCTCACTCTGTAATCCTGGTTTTGAGATTAGATTCCATCAAATATCTCTTTAAGAAACCGGTGCTTACGGGTAGGCTAGCTCGTTGATTGCTTCTTCTCTCTGAATTTGATCTTACATATGTTATACGCAAGTCGGTAAAAGGGAGAGCTGTAATCGAATTCCTGGCAGAGCACCCAGTAGAGGGGATGAAGCGATGGAGTACTTATTACCAGATGAAGATATTCTGCAAATAGAGGAGAAAATGTGGACGATGTACTTTGATGGAGCAGCCAATCAATACGGTTATAGGATCCGTGTGTTGCTGATAGCACTTGATGACTCCCAAATACCCTTAGCTTTCAAACTCTGGTTCAAAGTATCCAACAACGAAGAAGAGTATGAGGCATGTATTGCTGGTTTAGAAGCCGCCCTGGAACTGGGGTCAAAAAGGTTAGGCGTCATCAGGGATTCGAACTTGGTTGTGTCTCTAGCCAACAAAGATTGGCAGGTAAAAGAAAAGAAAATGAAGGTATACCATCAGGTCTTGGATATGCTAATTCTGAGGTTTGAAAAGATAACGTTTACCCATCTTCTAAGGGAGAACAACCGATTCACTGATGCACTAGCAACTCTATCTTCTATGGTAGACATTCCATTGGAAGTCAGGATGCGTCTGATCATTATTGAACAGAAGTACACGCTGGCCTATGAAACCATTGCCACAATAGATGAGGCTTCAGACAAGAACCCCTAGTAC
This sequence comes from Camellia sinensis, assembly GCF_055761805.1. Classification (NCBI taxonomy): domain Eukaryota; kingdom Viridiplantae; phylum Streptophyta; class Magnoliopsida; order Ericales; family Theaceae; genus Camellia; species Camellia sinensis. The sequence goes on along the minus strand of NC_138969.1, from coordinate 112,526,704 downwards.
TATGATATCTAGAATTTCCTGGAAAAGGAGGCCTATCCACCAAGAGCAAATGCCAAGGACAAAAGAGAATATGGCGTCTAGCCGTTCAACTTATCATCTGCGGGGGCAAGCTATACAAAAGAGGCAATCCAGGAATGCATAAACTATGTGTAGACGAAGAAGAATCAAAGCGCCTTATGGAGGCCATTCACGGAGGAGAGTGTGGAGCCCATATGAACGGTGTGAGGCTTGCCTGCAAAATCCTTAGACAAGGCTACTACTATTCAACCGTGGAAGGAGATTGTATTTGTTTTCTTCGACACTGTCACAATTGCCAAATTCATGCCAATCGCATAAACATTCCGCCGTTGAAGCTCTACAACATGACTTCACCATGGCCTTTCTCTGTTTGGGGGATAGATGTTATTAGTGCAGTTACGCCAAAAGGCTCAAATGCATATGAGTTCTTCCTGGTAGCAATTGTCTACTTCACGAAATGGGTAGAGGCCCAGTCTTACTCTATATTAAAAGCATCGCATGTAGCTAAGTTCATCAAGAACAATATGATTTGCCGGTATAGGGTGCCCAATGAGATTATCTCTGATAATGGAACACACTTCAAGAAAGAGGTGATAGACTTGCTTGAGAAATGTAACGTGGCTTTTCATAAGTCATCGACCTACAGGCCACAAACCAATGGACCCGTCGAGGCTACGAACAAAAACATCAAAAGAATTCTGCAGCAAATGGTAGAGACTTATAGGGACTAGCCAGATAAACTGCCATTCATGCTCTCGGGCTATAGAACCTCAATCTGAACATCTACAGGGGCAACCCCCTATTCTCTCATTTATGGGATGGAGGGGGTTTTGCCAATTGAAATTAAAGTGTCGTCACTGTGGGTTATGGCTGAGTGTCAGATAAAAGAGGCAGGTTGGCAACAGAGCAGATTCGAAGAATTGATGTTGTTTGATGAGAGAAGACTAAGGGCATTGTATCATGTCGAAGGTTACCAACACAGAATTGCCAGGACTTTTAATAAGAAAGTGAAGTCCATAAATCTTAAGAAAGGGGACATGGTGTTCAAAGATGACTGAGCTCCCATCCATGACCCTAGCGACAAGTTCAGACCTAATTGGACTGGTCCTCACATCATCAAGTCAATCTGGTCAGGAGGGACGATTATTCTCATGGACTTAGATGGCCTGGAGTTTTTATAGCTGATCAACGTGGATAAGTTGGAGAAATATTACCCCTGAGAGGCTTCCTAGGCCGAAAACTTGAAAGGGCGACCTAGGCAAAAGTTAGAGCTCAAAAACAGAGAGTTAAAACCCGAGTGAACCTAAACCGAACTACGTAAGGCCTGATTCCCATCTTTGGGACACGTAGGCAACTTCATCCTGAAGTTCTGTTGTAATCATCTCCAACTCAACTGTTCTATCCATTTGTTTGATTAGGTTATCTTTGTTCGTTATTTATAAGCTTTGTCATGATCTTCGTAGCATGGCTGTGATCTTCGTTTCGGGAAGAAGGCTCATTGTACAATGGATAGCAGTGGTGGTATGCAAGCAGGGGTAGTTATGATCTTCTGATTTGGGTTATGCAACTTGAGAATCGATTCTGCGCGTGTCAAGTGGTGATCATTTTCGAAAATAGTTTTGAAAAGTTTTAATAAAAGCTCATTTTTCTCAAAATTTTACTTTTCACAACTTAGACCATTTTGGGACCAAAAGGAAAATTTTTAGTGCTCACAATTTTAATTTCATTGATTTCAACATCAACTACATTCTCCAACTCTTTGCTACAAATCGAAGTTTCTTTTAGAACATAAAAACTTGAAAAGAAAGATCAAAGTAATAAAACTAGGGGCATATGAGTCAGGTGTTCCTGCGTCCTCCACTTGTACTGGCAGAAGTCCCTGCAGCTAAAGTTGGTCCAGCTTGTGCCTCGTCCTCGAGCCAAGGCAAGCATTCACCAGAAAGGGCATAAATGAAACTAGGGGCAAGGGCCAGAAGCTCTCTCGTCCTCCAAGCAGTGAGGTACCTAGCCAAGTGTGAAGCACGAATCGAGAATGAAGGTGGGTATTCCACCCGCTCCTCTGGGCAGGTCTGATTATGCCCAAATTGGCATCTGAACCGGAAGGAAAAATAGAACACACAGTGTGTGAGGCTAATCAACTGAACACCCGGCTGTCGGGTCATGTTGTAGCTCATGTCGGCTAAGTTAAGCTAGGGACAACATTAAGCTATGTCGGCAGCAGACTTATGGCACATCTCGTTGCACCACCATCCCTCATTGGGAGAAGTCCACTAGGCGTTGGTGAAAGAAGTATGATCGAACTGAATAAACTGGGCAAGGATTCACCACCTTCAGCTTGTCTATTAGCCAAACCTGGGAAGGGATGAAAAATAAGAGAGATTAAAGAATAGAGAAATGTATGTTGAGAGAAAAAAAAAGGGCTTTGAGAGAAAATAAAGGGTGAATGCCGAGTGATGTGGGAAATATATATATATATATATATAAGATAGGGTGGGAAACAATACCTAGAGTAGTAGTGGACTCCCCGCAAACATAGTGGTCTCTCGCTAGTGAAAAGCGTCCAAACCAGTCAGGATCTCGGCGAAGGCCAAACCGATGCAACTCTTACCTTCTTTCAGGCGTTGGGCTACCTCAACCAACTTGATATTGGCTTCGCCAAAACTAAGTGCAAGAAGGTAGTGTGCAAGCATACACAAGAAAATGGTGTGTTGCCGAAAGCCTCGCCAGAGGACGTCGCCTCGGTCATCGATGTCAAAAAATTGATGAATCAAGTTGGCTATATCTAGCTCTCTGTCATAGGCCAAGGATTGAGCATTGTGTAAAGTAAGCCCACACATCCGTCCCAAGGCTAAGGCATGGCCAAAACGAGGCTGAAGTATGATTTCCTCATCACACCAGGATTCCATTAGTGCTTGAAACTCTTCAAGAGTTGGGCATATTTTTTGTGCTCCAAAGCGAAAGACATACATAATCAAGTCCCGGCATCGGACTACGACGTGGAGGAACAAAAAACAAAGTAGAGTGCGGCTCAACGGAAAAAGCTCGTTTACGGCGAAGCCCCAAAAATTTACCTTTTCTGCGCCGTCTAAAGTGACTATCCACTCCATAAACATCTTGGCAAGAAATGGCTCCATTTATGGAAAAAACAGCAGCTGAAATGAAGTTCTGGAGAAGAAGTCATGAAGGAAGGCCTTTTATAGAAGATAAGGCTATGAGTGAAGGCCAGCTGTCAGCATTTTGGTGGCCCTCACATTTGTGGTCGGTAGGCCACTAATTGTGGCCAGCCGTCCACTTCTTCTGGCCAGTAGTCCACCAATTTGGCCGGCCGTCCACCTATTTGCTGGAGAGTTTTGAAAGCTTGGTTTTGTTCTGGTTTTTGTGTTGTTCGATCTTGTTTTGAGTCTTTTGGTTTTTGCAACTGTGTATAGCTATTTCTGGTCTGTGTTAGAGTTGTTTTTGCTTTGTTTATCGAGTTGAATTTTGAAATTTGTTGTTGGTCTGCTCATTATCTGATTAATAACATTACTCCAATGCAAGCATGTTCGATTTCAAATTCAACTTCATGTTCTTTTTCATGCAAGTATGTTACTCGTGGTGCAGTGCGCATGTTACAGAACCAAAACTCTTTTCATAAAATTTACGAGGGTTTTATTCCAATCATGGTTGTTACAAAAGAAGTACAAGTTTGAAAGCAAAAGTAAAACCTATCTGAAGCTATACATGTGCTAAACTACCAAACTAAAAGAAACTAAGCAAAAAAAATCCAAAAAAACAACGCCAATCTTCCTAGGCTCGAGAGGCCCTCTTTGCCCTCTTCTTCGGAGGGGACTCAGAGGTACTATCTCTGTCGGCATCACTGTCAGAACCAAACTCTGAGCCTCCGGTCTAGGCCTTGGAGCCGGCCTTGGCAACATCTCCACCCTTCAATCCTCAGTAAGCATCATCGTCCCCGCTTCCAGACTCAAAATGTCCACTCACTATCTCCTTGGAGGTGCTAGCCTCATCATCATCATCGGTATTCAAAACAGGCTCTGACGGACTGCTCTAGCCTCTGGCACCATTGTCCCTACCTCGATCGTGATGCTCATCTCGGCTGTGTGCTGGGCCCTGCCTCTCTCTTCTCTCTGCTGCTGGAGGAGGTGCTACTGGTGCTGGTGCTGGTGCTGGTGCCGTTGCCGTTGCCGCCACTGGTGCACTCGGTACAGTTGGGATCTAGAAAAATAGTTGTCAATGTATCAGCTACAGTATGTGTATCAGATACATGCATAGTACGCAAAATGAGTGTCATGTAAAAACCAGATACAGTATGAGTACAGTGTGCCAATGCAATGTATCAGTACAGTTTGGGAAAGACTACAGCAGAGATGCAAATGTATCAGTGGAAATAGGGTAGTGTGGTGCACAACATAATTAGTAATGAAATGCAGGCTGGAATAGAGAAAATACCTAAATACTGTGGAGGCCAAGCAACGTCTCTCTCCTCTGCACCATGCCGATCAGAGAGGCAACAAGCTCGAGGAGGCTCTCTGTATACTCTGTAGTAGGTGCCTGCAAGTGCATTTGACTGATCAATATCTAGGATAGTCATACTGGAAATGAAAAATGTGGGGTGCAAATTGTAAAGTGTGGTCCATACCTGAGGCCCGCCTCGAGCTCTAACAGACTCATGCCCTGCCTCTCCCGACTCGATCGGAATCTTGTAGGCAGTCCCAATCGCCAGCCAACATGTAAGTGCAGTAGGAATCTCCAGCCAACTGGTCATCCGCCCAATAGTATGGGCCCTGGTCGCCCAAGTCACCTCACCTGCCACAGGAGCTCCTGCTCCCTCGCCTGCGCGAACACCTCTGCTCTGAAGAAGTCCGTATCCAGGCCCACCATGAACTAAACAATAACCTTGACTAAGAGGCTATCTGCTGTCTGCATAGACGCTGGAAATGGCATTGGAACAACCTGATCAGGCGAGCTTACCGTTTGGCGCACAAACTATTCACTCAGAAACCAAGCCCAGTAGACTGGGCCCTCCAGTAGAATCCGAAAGCGAGATGTGCCCCAAGCCCCGCATATTGGTCCCTCACCTCGGCCGGCATCGTCGCCTAGAGCTTCCATGTGATCTACAAATAGAGAATTTACAAATTTGTTAGTTGCCGTAAGATGTCGAAATATGCATCAGAACAGTAGTGGAACAAAAATGACTTTGAATTTTGGGTTATCTCATTGGCGATCACTTTATCAAAGTAGCAGCGAAAGAATGCAAAGGCCGTGTCGTCATGGCTCTGACGCTGACACCGGCCGTTGTACCGGCATGAATATGGTACTATGAGGGGGATCTCCACTATAGGCTCTGGAATAAGGGCTAGGAAATATAGGTAGACCCATAACTGCAAAGGAAAGGGCAGCGGTGTTATTAACAATGTCAACAGATATAGAAAGTGTAATAGATACAGAGAGTGTACAGTGTCAATTGATATAGAAAGTAAAAGGTAGAAATCACAGAGCATGAACAGATATAGAAAGTGCAATAGATATAGAGAGTGTACAATGTCAACATATATAGAAAGTGCAAAGTAGAAAGCACAGAGCATGAACAAATATAGAAAGTGCAAAGGAGAAAGCACAGATGTTGAACAGATGTAAATCAGAAAATGTGAAGTAGAAAGCATAAGTGCAAAGTAAAAAGTGGAGTGCATAACTCCCTGGCTTGCCAGTAGCCTCCGACCCGCTCTTAGCCTCATGCGGGAAGTGGAGCTCATGTAGCTATAAAGTGTGGCAAGGCCAACTCTGCCCTAGTCATAGAATCGGACCTGGGGCAAGGTCACTAAAGCGCTCAGTAAATACAATCCTACAGTGTTCCACTTGTTTGCAAACAAGGCGGTACCAATGAGGAACATTAGGAAGCCCCAGGCATATTGCTCACTCTCCTCCAAGGTCATCGGCTCGCTCCCATGGAAATGCTCAGAAAACCAGCTATACATCACCATCGCTGGTCTGGATACAGGTGGGCGTGCCCCAAGTAAGAAGATCGAAGCTGCCTCCCACTCACCCATGTCCGTGTCGAAGGGGATCGAATCACCCCCTACTCCTAAGCTTGTTAGCATAGAGAAGTCATAGGGAGCCATCGTCATCTCCCCAGCAGAAGAGAAGTGGAAAGAATCGGTGGTGTCCCACAACCTCTCCACCAACACTTCGAGGAGGGGCCAACTCGCTATGAGGCATGAAAGTCCGGAGTAGAAAAGGTCGTAGCTAGCCTTGTCGACAATATCACAACCCCCGCAGGGAGCTCATAGTACCAGTCCCTAGCCTTCACCGCTCCATACCCCCCGTAGGCACGAGAGTCTTCATGTGACAAAGAAGAGTGAATAAGATGAAAGACAGTGGTGAATGAGTATTCAGAATAATGGTTATGCGAGAAATGCAATTCAAGGGAATGAAGAAATACGTGAAAATAGAGATTTTACCATTGTGGCGCTGTAAGAAAGATGAGAGTCTGGCTCCCTCAGCAAAAGGTCCTCTGGCACGGCATGTGCAAAGTCTCTGAAGTTCTTAATGCCTCCGGGCAGTAATATATGTGTGCGTGGATGATACGTCTTTGGATCGAAGGGCCGAATCCCTAGTGGTAATGGCTCGAACTCCAGTCCCGGAGGAAACTCTACCTCCAGATCAGTTGCAATACCCTCCGCCGCTAGATCCTCAGCCTTGGCAGCGGGAGACGGTGGAGGTAGAACCGCGGGAGGAACCCTGTCATCTGGAATATCGTCTACCATATGGGAAAGTAGGTGAATAATGGGTGAAAAATGAAGAAAAATGGAGAAAAGAGGGAAAACTTGGAAAAAAATCAACCCTATGAGAGAAAATGGAAGAAAAAGTCAAAACCCAAGAAAGTTCACGAAACCTAAGAGAAACTCGAGGGGAACAACCCTTAAGTGGTGAAAATGCAAGAAAAAGTGACGAAATCAATTATGCTTGGTTCAAAACGTAGAGAATCAAGAGCGTTTTACAGAAAAAGTTTGCATGGGGTGTTGGAAAAAGCATATAAAGCGCAAATCTAGAGAGAGGAAGCACCTAGAGAGAGAGAGAGAGAGAGAGAGAGAGAGAGAGAGAGAGAGAGAGAGATGGAGGCTTTTCGAGCAAGGGTTTGTGAGGAAATGAAGTTTGGAGTTGTATATTTAAAGACCTGAGGTTGAAAAGACAAAACTGCCCCGATCTGTGCACGGGTGGCGGGCATGCCACATTTGTGGACGACAAGAACAAATGGTGGCCGACAGGTGGCCGGTTGTCCTCACTTGTGTCTTGAAGCTGTTTTGAGTCGTTGTTCCCTAATAAGTGCATGGAAGGTTCTTGTCTTGGATTCAGATGGCTGCGTTTTGGTGTGTGAATGTGCCCCACTCACCAAGATGAATGCGATATATCCTTTTTGAGCATGTTGCAACATTTTTGAGAGGTAAGTCAGAGGTTGTTGCTAAACATTACTTTTACTTCCGTCACATTATGTATTTGTTCTCTTTTGTTGCATCGAATATGCATTTTCACATACACTTGTGTCGCATGCATGCCTTGCATCGTTCATGATTCATGCATTCAGTATGCTTGCATAGAATATGCTTTCAATTAACATTGTACATTGTTTGTTTGACTTGCATAGAACATGCATTATCATTATGTTAAGTTGTCATTTGTTCACTTTGTGCATCTATCGCGCTTGTTCGCTTCATACCATGTTTTATTATCTCCGTGGGTTTTGTTTTCCAAGGACGAGGCCTTCTCGGAGGAGAGATAATCTCGCTGTAAGTTCTGACTGTTTGATTGTTCCTTTGTTGACTTCCAAAACAGTTAAAAATAGCAGGTGCACCTGTCTGCTCAAAGCATCCCTCCTCCTTTCACGTTCAATGCGTTAGGATTGCAAATCGGCTAAAAATAGCAGGAAAAAACAACAGGTGCACCTATTTGTTCACACCACCTTCCCTCCTCTCGTGTGTGACGCGTTAGGATTGCAAATAGGTTAAAAACAGCTAGTGCTCGTATCTATTCGTACCACATTTCCTTCTCTCGCGTGCGACGCGTTACGATTGCAAATCGATTAAAAATAGAAGGTGCGTCTGTCTGTTCACACCACCCATTCTCCTCTGGTGTGCGACGCGTTAGGATTGAAAATCAATTAAAAATAGTAGGTGCGTCTGTCTGTTCACACTACCTTTCTTTCTCTTGTGTGCTACGTGTTAGGATTGCAAATCGGTTAAAAATAGCAGGTGCGCCTGCCTGTTCACACCACCTTTCCTCCTCTCGCGTGCGACGTGTTAGGATTGCAAATTGGTTAAAAATAACAGGTACGCCTGTCGGTTCACACCACCTTTTCTCCTCTCGCGTACGACGCGTCAGGATTGCAAATCGGTTAAAAACAGCAAGTGCGCCTATCTGTTCACACCATCTTTTCTCTTCTCGCGTGCGATACCTTAGGATTGCAAATCAGTTAAAAACACCTGGTGTGCCTGTCTGTTCAGACCACCTTTCCTTCTCTCGCGTGCAACGCGTTAGGATTGTTCAAATCGGTTAAAAACAACTGGTACGCCTATTTGTTCACACCACTCCTCCTCCTCTTGCGTGCAGCGTTAGGATTGTTTTCCTTGGTTAAAAACATCGGGTGTGCCCCGGTGTTCACACCACCTTTCCTCCTGTCACGTGAGACATGTTGGTATTGTTTTCATCTGGTGCGCCTAGAGTACTATCTTTTCACCCTCTCTTTGCTAGGCGCAATTTGGGTTTAGAACCTTTTTCATTCTCCCTATGTGAGATATTGTTTGGCTTATTTTTTCTTACATCCTTTCTACGTGTGACATAGTTTGGTTTGCACTTTTGTTGTCTCAATCGCATAAGACGTATTGATGTGTTTGCAACTTTGCATGTGAGACCCAGCTTGATTCGTTTTTCTTTCATTTATGTTGCATTACTTCATTTCATTGCATGATCATAAGTTATTTTCCCTGCATATGTTTTGCTTCTTGCACCTGAACTACGTTGGTTTGATTTATTGCAAAGGGATAAGTAAACAGCTTGCGAGCACAACCATTTACTTTATGTCTTGTTTGTTTTGCCCAAGTCTTATGGCCTCATCAAAATGGGTTGTCTTCAAGCTTTGACATTCACTCATGTCATTTCATGACTTCGAGTTCTACCAAAGAAGGGCAACTGTAGACACCCTATTTTTAACTGCCCTTATAACTTGGGTACATCACTTGCACACCCAATGATGAATGTATATGTTTGTCAAGTGCTCAAAAGTCCTCAGCAGAATGCCACAGCTTTGAGCCTCAAAACCTTACAAACCATGTGCCTTGTTTTTACACCAAAACCCTAGCCTTTCAAACCTGAAAAACTTGGGACCTGCAGGCCCATTTTTGTGGGTAATCGGCCATCCTTTTTGGCTGCCAGCCACCGTTGTGCCTTGCCGGCCAAGTGTGAGAGGCCTATCGGCCAAAATTGGTGGTCTATCGGCCACAAGTGTGTTTTGCAAATATTTTCTGCTAGCTGTGCCAACTGTTTGTACAAATGCTTGCATCCCCTCCCATGTGTATAGATGGATGTTTCTGAGGGAGAGGCCTATTTTTCTATAATTATAGGACCTCCCCTTCCATTTTTGAGGGTTAGAAAAATTATAGCAAAATTAATTTTCTCTCTCTACAATTCTCTCTCTCTTAAAATTTCTTGAGCTTTTACCTATACACTCTTAACCAAACCTTGCCATCTCTAAGTTGAGGTACTTTTGAGCCTAACTTGAGCTCTTGAAGGTGTGTATGTGTTGAATTATTGCTTAGAAGTGTTCTTCTCTTCAAGAGGTAGAAGGCCTAGCATGTTTCATTGTTTTGGTTGCTTCTTTCCCTACCATTTTTCTACTATTATTTTGCATGTAAGAACTCTGTACTTTTGGGCTGAAACTTGTGGTTTAAGGCCTTAAAGGGTGGAAAGGTGGTTCACCTTTCTTTCCACTTTGCTTCTCTAGCCTTAACCGTTTTGTTTTTGAGCTTTTACATACTGAATTTCAGAGTTATTTCAGTGGCTAAAAACATGTTTCGAAGTCCAAAATTGGAGGAGTTAGCCTCCCCTCTTTGTGTCTTCTTTACTAGCTTACAGAGCTCCATGTCTTAGCTTATTATTCTAGCTTCTTCTTTTTTTATCTTAATTCCAGTATGTTTTGGGACTGTGTTTGGTTGTTCATTGCATTTGAGCCTTCTATTGCATGCTTGTAGTGTAATTGTCTTCATAGGTTTGGTGTTTAGACCTTAGCCAACAACCTATTTGAGTTGATAGCATTTGTGTGCGACGTTCCATCTTTTTTTTCACCTTTAATCATCTTTGCAACCTCTCTCATTTCTTGGCTTTTGCTTGGCTTTGAAAGTCGATTCAAACTAGTTGCTTGTTTAAAGCATGAGATTGAGGTCTTATGCTTAATGGTTTAATCCCTCTGGGGGTTCATTACCAACGGCATGGAACTTGTCTCATGCCTAAAACAACTATTTGTCTAATACTCTTTCCGTTAGAGGACTTAAAGCTCACCTTTGGACTTAATGAATTAAAGAATAGAAAGGTAATTAAAATGGAATACTAAAACTTGGACTAAAATGAGGCAAGATAATAACTTGGTTTGGGTTCAATCGGATGTTAATTGAACCCTTGAGTCATGAGTCGTTTCATACTCATTAGTGATGAAAACAGTTCAAGAGTCATTGTCAACCATTTCCCTTGATCATTCATGATAGGGAGGAGGTTTGAGAGTCTTACATTTGTTGCATTTATTGAATTTTCACCCTTTGGTTCATAGGCCATCATGCAAAGAAATTGAATCAATTGATGGTTTGTGAATCAAACTTACTACTCCTTTGAGCTGTTTGATGATAAGAAAAGGTAAGTTGTGCAAACAACCCTTGAGAATACCCTGTGCTTACTCTGTTTGCTCTCCGTTGCAGCAAGAAAAACCAGGCATCAGTGGCCAGCAGGCCACTTTTTGTGGCCGGTAGGCCACCATTTCTAGCCTGTCGTCCACCTTTGCAAAATCAAGTAGTGTACTTTTTTAGCAAAACAAAGCTGATTTTGAGGTGGAAAACATTGAAAATGTTCTACTGTGCAACAGAGGCATCTATTAGTAGAACAGTGGCCTTTTTAGGTGGAAATCCATGCATGCATAAGCATTCCTCATTTCCTGAGGTGGAGTAATTTGAATAGCTAGCTTAGCACTTTTTTCATGTTGTATTCATGCAATTAATTAGTTCGTTTTGATATGTAATTAATTAATTAGTTTACTCAATTAGTTAGTTAATTTGTGGTAATATTTGATTAGCTAGTTTAGTTGATTATTTCATTCAGTTTGTAATTCGTAGTAATTAGCCTAGTGAGTTGATTCAGATCCTCTTGCATGAGGGCGCAAAGGTTGTAATAACGTGTATGTCTTCCAACCCCACGTCTTTCTCCCTTTTATTTCCCTGCTTATGATGGTTAGTTTAGAAACATCATGTTTCATTTAGCATCTCTCATACCTTGCATCTATTTTTATTTCATGCATTAAGGCTTGGTTCATCATTCTAACTTGCGTCGTTAGTTAAATGCCTCTTTGAATACGTGCTTAGACCGCATGCTATCATATTGATTCATATGTGTGGGAGCCGAATAAATGGAAGAGTCGGAGGATACACGCTCCAGAAATTAGATACTATCTGGCTTCATATTGCGTGACCAGGACACCAAATACGTGAGTAAAGCCGAATAGACAGAGATCAGTAGCTCCGAATGAAAGAAAGAGGCAATGATCAAAAAGTAGGCCCTGGCCCCGAGGATAAAAAAGAACAGGTATAAATACAGGAACAACGGTTATAGAAAGGTATGTAAGAATCACTTCACAAGACTTAGAAAGTAAGCTATCCTGAGTGTCGGAACTAACTTGTCCGTCGGAGTGCTAATTCCGGCAACCCCGACCGGAGTGCTTGTATCTTTTCAGGTGACTAGCTGAGGATCAGCAGCGTCTCCCAGGATCCGAAGAGTATTTCCAAAGCACTTCCCCACAATTGGCGCCGTCTGTGGGAATACTCAAACATATCCATGGCAGGCGTGACTGAAGATCCTCTGCTAGCCATTGACGAGACCGCACAGAGAGTTGACCTCATTCCAGCAAACTCGCTTGGACCAAAAACCATCGCAGCAAGACTTGCCTCGGACCTCTGCTCATCTTGAAACCCAACACAAATGACAACACAAGCGACCATGGCACAAGCTAGGCAAACCCAACAGAGGTTGGCCAACATCATCGCTGAGAAGGAACGCCTTCGTTACGATCTAGCCTCGAAAATAGCAAAATCCAAACAAATGGTGCCCCAGGCTTCTGAGCGACCCCTGAGGGCAGATCATCTCGAGGAATTGGCAAAAGACGAACGTTTCCACCAATGCGTCCGGAGGAGTATGGTCGAAACACCTGCTCGTCCGGAGGATGCATCTCCGCTTGACACCGTTCACATGATATACAACTTTCCAGCGACCCCGGCCGTGCATGCGATCCAATCACATCTAGGCCCCCAACAGCAACTCACGCCAGCAAAGCGGCCCAGAGAAACGCCAAGTATCACCTTCGACGATTTTGACTTGATCGGTGTAACACTCCCCCACATCGATCCGTTAGTTGTTGAGTTGCGCGTAAACCGGTTCACCATCGAATGCGTTCTTATCGACCAGGGCAGTACCTCGGAGGTTATGTATTATAAACCCTTCACCAAACTCGGATTCAACGAGTCAGACCTGACTCCGTCTCCTTATCCACGATTCGGCTTCAATGCCACTCTAGAGTACCCATTGGGAAAAATCAGCTTACCCGTTTGAGCAAGTTCCAGAACGGTGGACGTGGAATTCTTGGTCGTTAGGCTGCCATCGCTGTACAATCTCATCATGGGGCGATCGTGGTTGCATACCTTGCAGGCCGTCCCAAGCACCTATCATCAACTGCTACGTCTCCCAACAGAACACGGCAGTGAGCAAATCCGCGGATCCTAGAAATCGACACAAGCATGTTATCTCCTTGCCACCAGAACGCCAAAGGAACTGCAAGTAAACTCCATTGAGGTGCCAAATCAGGAGATCCTGGACGATGTTGGGCGGTATCCAAATGAGAAGGCCACAGAAGAAGATTTGGACCGAGTTGACATTGATGGCAGCCCAGAAAAGTTCTTCATGATCAGCGCCTCTCTGAATCAGGCCGACAGGCAGCAGCTGATCTCTTTCTTGCACAACAACCTTGACGTCTTTGCGTGGACTCCGTATGAAATGCTGGGAATAGATTCGTCAGTTTCATAGCACCATTTGAATGTCGATCCGAAATGTAAGTTGATCATTCAGAAAGGCTGACGGTCAGTCGCGGAGCACACTGCCGCCGCTGTTGAGGAGGTAGACAGACTGCTTGACGCCGGGGCAATTAGAGAAGTCACTTACCCTACGTGGCTCTCCAATACAGTGGTGGTGAAGAAGAAAAATGGGACTTGGCGAGTGTGCGTCGACTCTACGGATCTGAAGAAAGCTTGCCCCAAAGACTGTTTTCCTCTACCCAGAATCGACTAGCTCGTCGATGCGACGGCACGCCACCAACGCATGAGCTTCCTCGATGCTTACAGAGGCTACCATCAAATCGCCATGCATCCAGATGACCAGGATAAAACTGCCTTCCTCACCCCAAGAGGAGCCTATTGCTACAATGTTATGCCCTTTGGGCTGAAGAATGCAGGGGCAACCTACCAAAGATTGGTCACCGCCATGTTCAAAGAGCAACTCGGCCACACTATGGAAGTATACATCGACGATATGGTGGTCAAGTCCAAAAAAGAACAGAGTAATATAGCCAATCTAGAAAAGACATTCAGCATCTTACGCAAATACAGAATGAAACTGAACGCTTCCAAGTGTGCGTTCGGAATCGGCTCTGGCAAATTCCTGGGTTACATCGTCAATCACCGAGGAATCGAAGCCAACCCAATGCAAGTCACAACAATCTTGGAACTCGGCTCCCCCACTCAGTAAAAGAAGTCCAAAAGTTGATAGGGATGGCCGCACCACTCAACAGGTTTATCAGCCAGTCTACAGATCGTTGCCGACAATTCTTTCTGACACTACGGTAGGGTAAGGCTTTTGAACGGTCCGCCGAATGCGAAATAGCTTTCAACAGACTCAAGACCTACCTCCGCTCAGTATCTCTCTTGACAACATCTGCCGCTGGTGACCCGCTCATCCTATATCTGGCAGTTTCCGATAGGGCCATCAGCGCCGTACTGTTAAAAGAAGAGGAGGGGGAGCAACGGCCAGTGTATTATGTGAGAAAGGCAATGGTTGACGCCGAAACTCGCTACCTTCCGCTAGAAAAACTCATCTTAGCCCTAGTCATGGCGGCAAGAAAACTAATGCATTACTTCCAGGGACATAGCATTGGGGTGCTAACAGATTATCCCCTCCGATCAGTACTATGAAGTGCAGAAGCATCAGGACGTGTTTCAAAATTGGCTCTTGAACTCGGCCAATACGACATTCAATTTTTACCTAAAATTGCAATCAAGGGGCAGGTGTTGCCCGACTTCGTTGCCGAATTCACCGGCGAGCTCGCCAACCTCGAACCTGAAGAAGCTCGACCAAAGGCTGCAGTTCTACCAAAGCCGAACTGGAGAATTTATGTCAGGGATATTTGGTAATTGTACTGTGATGGATCATCTAACCAAAAGGGCAGTGGCGCCGGAGTTGTAATCATGTCTCCAGACGGTGTAGTAATTAAGCAGGCCGTCAAGCTTGGCTTCGAAGCATCAAATAACAAAGCCGAATACAAAGCTCTTCTAGCCGGTCTGCGGAATGCGCACCTTCTCGGCGCTCAGCGTGTGCTTTTGTTTTGTGATTCAAAATTGGTAATCAATCAGCTAAAGGGGGAATACGCGGCAAGAAACGACCGTGTGGCGACCTACATGAAAATGGCCAATTCCTTGCTGGCAAAATTTGACCATCACGAACTAAACCAAATAACACGCGACCAGAACACACACACGGATGCCTTGGCGTGCCTAGCCTCCGCCATCAATTCTGAGATCAAGCGGACCATCAAAGTAGGTTTCGTCCCGGAGCCGAGCATTGGCCCTCCGAATGAAATCCATGTCAATGTTATAGAATGTGCACCAAGCTGGATGGACCCCATTGCTGCATTCCTCTCCTTTGAACAACTCCCAAAGGACAAAAAAGAAGCACACAAGCTGCGAAATAAAGCCATGTGATACTATCTGGATCCGCAATGAGGGCTTTACCAAAAGTCCCTCTCTAGTCCATATTTGGAATGCGTGCACCCCGACAAAGTGGAGGGGCTTTTGACAGAGATACATGAGGGCAGTTGTGGTGCCCATTCTTGCGGACGCTCCCTCGCCCATCGAGCTATAACGCAGGGATACTATAGGCCGACAATGAGAGCTGACGCGGAGAGTTATGTAAAAAATTGCGAACAGTGCCAAAAGTTTTGCCCATTAACCCATCTGCCTGCCGAAGAGTTGAATTCTGTCACCAGCCCCTAGCCGTTTGCTTAGTGGGGAGTTGATATCGTAGGACCGTTGCCTAGGGCCCTAGGGAACAAGCAATTCTTAATTGTCGCGACAGACTACTTCACAAAATGGGTCGAAGCGGAGGCTTTGACACATATACGAGATGCCGACATTAAACGCTTTGTATGGAGAAACATCATAACACGATTCAGCATTCCGAGAGCTCTCATCTCAGACAATGGCACCCAGTTCAATTGTGCCGTATATCGAGAGCTATGCAGCAAATATGGCATTCGGCCTTACTTCTCGACACCGGCCTACCCCCAAAGCAATGGTCAAGCAGAAGCCTCTAACAAATCCATGTTGGACGGCATCAAAAGGAGGTTGGAAAAAGCTAAAGGCAAATGGGTGAAAGAATTGTCGAGTGTATTGTGCGCTCATCGTACTAGGCCGAGGAGATCCACTAGAGAAACGCCGTTTGCTCTATGCTTCGGAACCCAGGCAATCTTACCCCTGGAAATCGGCCTCCCAACTCTGAAATCGCAAGTTTTTGACACGGGCCAAAACGACATGATGTTTGCCCTGGATCTGATCCTCATTGAGGGACGAAGGGACTGTGCCCTGGCATCCATGGCACGGTACCAGCAACAGCTCGCCAAGTCGTATAATCAGCGAGTTCAGTTGCACCGATACACGCCAGGAGAGCTTGTCCTGAAGAAGGTACTTTCAGCCAACCGGAGACCGACCGATGGAAAATTGGGTCCAAACCGGGACGGCCCCTATCAGATAGAATCCATCGCAGGAATAGGGGCATATCGGCTCCCAGACATGTCGGGAAGAAGCCTGCCACAGCCTTGGAATTCAACACATTTACGTAAATTCTATCATTGACCCGACTTGTGGGCTTGATACTTGTACATGTTCCACCTTTGCAATACAAAGTTTCTTGCTTTCGCCAGTTCGCTCCCAAGCCTTGATTAAAGTCTCTGGATTCAGAGCGCCCTTCGTGGATATCACGATTGGCCGAATTAAAGTCTCCGGATTCGGAGCCCCTTTCGGTGCATGACACCTTAGGGCCAATTAGGTCTTCGGATTCGGAGCCCCTTTCGGTGCATGACACCTTAGGGCCGATTAAGTCTCTAAATTCGGGGCCCCTTTCGGTGCATGACACCTTAGGGCCGATTAAGTCTCCGGATTCGGAGCGCCCTTCGTGGATATCACGATTGGCCAAATTAAAGTCTCCGAATTCGGAGCCCCTTTCGGTGCATGACACCTTAGGACCGAATACATATTCATAGAATCGTTCTTAATTCAAGCCGAGCAATACATGTTTAAATATTTGCGCCACGCAACACAAACCCTGGAAGAAAGTTGAAAAAATACGATTAATTAAACACAACATTTCAAGACCGAATACAAACGTTGAAAATAAAAGAAATTCTATTTATTCGGCGCGAAGTCTATTCATTTGGTGCCCTCATCGTCGCTCTTCTCAATTTCGAAATCGGAATAAGGAAAGTACTGGCGATGATACAGGGCCGAGGCCGAATCAATGCCCACGGCTTCGAGAGCTTCCTCGGTTTGAAGGGCCTTGATCCAACCGTGCTTGAATCCACGATTTTCACATCGGCAAACCTCCTCGGCAAGGTCTCGTTTGGTCTTCTCTATCCCGACCTTCAGGCCATCCTGAAACCCCTTTTCATAACCCGAGGTCCATTGGGTCACTCTCTCAACGATCAATCTAGATTGACCGACCGCCACCGACGCGCTCGTTTGAACATTCTTCAGCTCTCGAAGCTCACGCTCAGCCTTTTCCGCGCGAATCTCCAGACTGCGATTCCTTTCATCCCTTTTCTCACTCTCATGTCGCACTTCTCGCAAACGCATGCCGACTTCATGAGCAGTATATAGTCTTTTCACGGCCCCATGTATGCCGTCTCGAAATACTTCGAAATCTTGACGTCCGACCATCGATTGTTTGACTTCCGGCGGGAAGATCTGTCGAGCGAACTTTACTGCTACACCTGGGTCTTTAATGATAGAATCTGCCTTCGTCATTGGTCTATTCCTCACAAAAATCGCAAAACTCAGCGGTCATGGCGTCGCATCAGGCTCGATTCTCGGTCGCGGGCACGGATAATTTCCCCGTTGTTGCCTGTCCTTTTGGGGCGATACACTTCGACGACTAAGGGGCTGCTGTGTTTCCCGATCCTTGGACGTTCTTCTTCCCGTACGCATAGGCTCGCTACTGCGACTCATTGCGGTGTCTAATTCAGCCAACTTCGTCCCTCCCAAGTTGCCTGAATGGAAATAAGTAGGGCCTCTGGCGTGCACCCGCGCCACTTATCCTTCAATGTATGCAGCTCTCCCGAGGCAACGTCAGTAATCCCAAACATCAAAAGTCGGATGACAATTGTCTAGCCCACGAGTTACGCCATTCGGCTTCTAAAGCTCGGGCCCGGGCTAAGGCGAGGGCCGATTCACTAATCTGGTCGGCCATGTTTTCAAGCGCAAGCACCGATCAATGTGTGCCTCAGCCAGCCCACAAGTTCCGCGATTCGACTTCCTAACTCCAAAAGCTCGCGCCTGGGCTAAGGCGAGGGCAAATTCACTAATCTAGTCGGCCATGTTTTCAAGCACAACCGCCGATCAATGTGTGCCTCAGCCAGCCCATGAGTTACCCCATTCGGCTTCCCAAACTCGTGCCCTGGCTAAGGCGAGGGCAGATTCACTAATTTGGTCAGCTATGTTTTCAAGCGCAAGCGCCGATCAATGTGTGCCTTAGCCAGCCCACGAGTTACGCCATTCGGCTTCCCAAACTCGCCCCCTGTCTAAGGCGAGGGCAGATTCACTAATCTAGTCCGCCATGTTTTCAAGCGCAAGTGCCGATCAATGTGTGCCTCAACCAGTCCACGAGTTACGCCATTCGGCTTCTCAAGCTCGCGTCCTGGCTATGGTAAGGGCAGATTTACTAATCTGGTCCGCCATGTTTTCAAGCGCAAGCGCCGATCAATGTGTGCCTCAGCCAGCCCACGAGTTACGCCATTCGGCTTCTCAAGCTCGCGTCCTGGCTATGGTAAGGGCAGATTTACTAATCTGGTCCGCCATGTTTTCAAGCGCAAGCGCCGATCAATGTGTGCCTCAGCCAGCCCACGAGTTACGCCATTCGACTTCTCAAGCTTGCGCCCTGGCTAAGGCGAGGGCAGATTCACTAATCTGGTCGGCCATGTTTTCAAGCGCAAGCGCCGATCAATGTGTGGCTCAGCCAGTCCACGAGTTACGCCATTCGGCTTCCCAAACTCGAAAGCAATAACATTCATTAACAACATCTTCCTTAGCCTGTTGAGCACAACTCTGGAAATTTTATATACTCAAGTTACCAAACAGAAAGCTACAAGATGAAAAATACTAAATTAAAACCGTAAAAATACATTCAAAAAACAAACACTGACTGTTGCAAAAGATGAAAAATACTAAATTAAAACTGTAAAAATACATGCGACATGCTAAAAACTGTCAGTCGGCCGGATCAGCCATCGGAATCAGACTCCAATGGCTCAACATCCGCTTGCTCATATGGTATTGGCACAATCAATGAAGCGTTAGCAGTAGCAAAGGCTTTGTGCCAGCCGTGTTTGAATCCCCGATTTTCAAACTTCGGGACTTGGTCCACGTACTCAGCGAGTCCAGCATTTTTCCCAACCTCGAATACTTTGGAAGACTCCGAGTCGGCTGATTCCTTCGCCGCCTTCATTTCAGCCAACTCAGCCTCCAGTTTGGAGATCGTCTTCTGGGCCAACTTGAGCGCATCTTCGCTCGCGTCCGCCTTCTTCTCGGCATCTAACCTCAATTGATTCGCGCAACGAGCCTTCTCCATCTCGGCGTCGGCCCTTGAGGCTTCCTTGTTCGCCCTCAAAGCTTCAACCTCGGCCCTTCTCCTCTGGCCTTCAACTTCCTCGCGTAAATGACCAATCTGTTTGACGGCATCGCGATGGCGATGGCCCATATCGTCTATCCATCCGACGGTCTGTAAAACAAGAATTTAGAACCATAACTTCAACAGTATTTGGATTAGGTGAAGCTAAGATCGAATATGTACCAAAAGTGTCGATTAGGCGGCCAGTGCTATCGCATCTAGATCCGTTTCTACCCGGAAAGCCTCCTTGTCAGACGACAAAGACACGGACGTAGCCAAGCTAAATGCGACTTCTGGATCTTTAAGCGCTGAAGCATCAGAAGAAAACGGCACGTTTTTTATCATCGGCTGAATGACAAAAGGAACGATCACGTCCGATCTCTCTAATCGAGGACGTTTGCCATGTTCTTCTATGCCGGCTTCAAACTCGGCGGAGTGTTTCTCTGCCTCGACTTCTTGGCCAGCCTGCACAATCAAAGTAGATTCGGCATCTCGATTTTCTGCCGTCTCCACCTCAATAACGCGGAAGGACTCTGATTCGCTAGCAGGCAGAGAAAATTGAGATGTGGTGGCCGGTGGTGCTTCAGACGGAAGGGCCTCCACTCTTCGCCTCGTGGCCAACCTTTCCGCATTCGCCTTCCTTGCAAGTTTTGTCAGGCTTAACCTGGTCATGTCTTCGGGGTTTGTAGCGGGAATATCCTCTGAACCGTGAAAAACACCGTCAAGCGAAAGATCACCTTGGCCTGAAGCAGATGGGGGATCGGCCAAATTCAATACCGCGTCAGATTCGGTTTCGGACTGATCTGATTCGGTAACATTAGCTACACCCCGCTCCGAATCCGACCCTTCAAAACCAACCTGCCTCAAGTTTTTGAAGTCGGATAAAATGAGAGCGGTGAGAGAATCTTCACCCTCCGGAACCGAGATACTTTCTGCCACCGAGAAGGTCGTATATGTCGGCTCGTAACGAAATAGAATGTGGGCCACCCTGCCTTGTTTCTGAAGACTTCGACGGGCGATATATTTGAGCGCGACTTCGATATCTGAAAGAATGGCGCCGTCAGTTGAAGACAGAACTTTCTTCAAATTTCTCCCTACACAAGCCAAGCTGTAACATTTCAAAAAAGAGGCTTTACAACAAAAACGAACAAATAATAAAAGCGAGAAAGCAATCAGCCACCTGGCTCGCCCTTCCGTCTAGGAATAGGGTCGGCGTGATCCTCCCCTTTGCCAAATTCCCAGTTACCCTGGACAACGACCATAACATCATCAACTCGTTTTCCAGAACTGGAAAGCATAGTTATCAGCTAATGGTCGACATCCTTGGCCCTAAGGAAGAAACGCCCGTGCCGACCAGAAGACTTAGCCAAGGCATAACAGTGCCGGATGGCTGGAATGCCAAGGTTAATTCTTAGGGGACAGTTGAGCGCTGTAACCCCCATTATGACTCTAAAGAAATTCACATTAGGTTGGTAAGGGATGAAACCCCAATGGCGAAGGACAACCCTAAGAAACGGGTGAAGGGGGAAACGGACTCCACCCTCTGGAATTGACAAAATAGGAAAGACAATCGTGGTTTCATCCTACCTCTCCATATCAAGAGTTCCGTCTGCCACAAGCGACAAACGGATATCATCAGGAATGAAGAAATGGCGTTTAAAGCCAGCAATACAATCTGACGCGAGGAGGTCTTTTAAATGTTTCGCCATATCCTAGTCTGTGAGAATATGACGAGGAAGGAATAAACCAGAAAGAGTCCTTGAAGCAAGGGAGGAGAGAACTTACAAAGGACGAAGAGGATATCGGAGGAAAGTTTCGGGGACGACCCAGGAGGCAATCCAGCGATGAGCATCATAAAATATATGCTGGAAAGGACCTCAAAATTTTAAATCGCAATAAATAGATATGTACGAGGGGGCGGGGAGTCGACACGACAATCGAAAGGGTGTGCTTAGATGTCCGTGGGAGGATGAGGCTAGCCGCCGAATTTTGGCTCCGACTTTTAGGAATTGAAAACCAAGCACTCCAGCCAACTATCATCGGTGAAATGCTTGGGGGGCAATTGTGGGAGCCGAATAAATAGAAGAGTCGGAGGATGCACGCTCCAGAAATTAGATACTATTCGGCTTCAATATGTGAGTAAAGCTGAATAGACAGAGATCAGCAGCTCCGAATGAAAGAAAGGGGCAATGATCAAAAAGTAGGCCCTGGCCCCGAGGATAAAAAAGAACAGGTATAAACACAGGAACAATGGTTATAGAAAGGTATGTAAGAATCACTTCACAAGACTTAGAAAGTAAGCTATCTTGAGTGTCTGAACGAACTTGTCCGTTGAAGTGCTAATTTCGGCACCCCCGACCGGAGTGCTTGTATCTTTTCAGGTGACTAGCTGAAGATCACCAGCGTCTCCCAGGATCCAAAGAGTATTTCCAAACCACTTCCCCACAGTATGCCATGTTAGTAACCGAGCCTAGTAATTGCATATCGAATGCGTTGCATTAGTCATATTGCATTAGTTAGGATCATGCATTTTTTTCTAGCTCTTTTGTTTATTTTGGCTTGGAGTACTAGGTGAGCTTTTAGTCGCTTTAGCATATTGCATTGTATGTTAATTTTGCCATGTCAAAACATGTTCACTATGAGCCTAAGTGCCTATCTGATTTAAACTGTCTGAATGCCTGTGGATGAGGGCTAGTTACTTGACTTAGGATAATTTGATTAATGCACATTTGAGCCCACTTTTTCAAGTGGCACATTCCAAACTCATTTCAAAAACAAAACATAAAATCAAATGTTCCAATTTTTGGAAAATAGTCTATAGTTGTGTGCGTATCACATAGTAATATAGCTAATAATCTAAATAAGAGCATATAATGTAAATAAGATTCACATCATGATTAGCAGAGGTCGATCTTTCATCGGGCGAGGAGGGTACTCAATTCATGACATTTTCCTCTCATACCTAAGTTCTCGAGCTGAGACAACTTTGGCGATGACGAACTAATGGCCATCGACATGAGTCTTGGGTTTCCTAAATTTCCCAAAAATATTTAGGTAGTGACTCTGAAATCTGGTAAAGCAATCCATTTTTGTCATTTTATTCAAAACATCAATTTTCCAAAAAGAATTGCCGAATTTGGACTCTTTTTGTGTTTTCACTGTTTCACATTGCTCTTGTGAAATTAGATTCAGAACCACAGGTAGAGTCCAAACTGTAGGGCTTCTCGTCTTCCGAGAGGAGCAAAATGTCAAGCTACAATGTGCCAAATTATACAATTTTCTAAGGGTAGAGCACCTAATCCAATTCAATGTTTTGAAAAACACAACTACCAACATACACACAAGCAATTCACAGTAATGACAAAAAATCATGAAATCAAGAAGGAATGAGAACACATATATGGTGTGTTTACATTCATATAGACAGAGGGAGGGACTTCAAAATTTAAAACACATAAATCAAAATTTCCATACACAAATGTATTTTATATATTAAAGTCTGTAAAATCATCAATTAAACTAACAAATTTCAATGTACTGACATCTAACCCTTGCTCACATTTGGATAATAAGAAAACTGAGGGGGGGAAAAAAAGAAGAAGAAGAAGAAGCATAGAATAGAAACCTCTTGCACTCAACATCTCATTTCGAAACAATTGCATTACTATCAGTTCAGCAAAGCTTTCAATTTTCCCAATAACCAAACAAGCTCACAAATCCTCAGTAACTAAACAATAAGTTCTCAAATTCCTTTCTTTTCCGACCATTTTCTAAGAAAATTAGACGATTCAACACAACACAATCGAGAGTTTAACTCAAAACCATCAAATCAAAACTTGAGTACTTTGTAATCATTGAATTTTGGCAATCAACATACTTGATTTTGTGTTCTGGAATTAAAGAAATCGAGCACGAGGTGTTAATTTTAGAAACCTGAAATGAAGAAGAGAATAGAGAGAAAAGAAAAGATGCGAATAAATTTGTGAACTATGAAAACAAACCCTAGACCTGACTTGATCTATAATGCTCTCAATTTATTAAAACCTGACCCAATAGATATATTCCATATCCATTATCCATTTCCATAAATCAAACACAACCACAAGTAGCAACCAACTTGGTAGCCTACTAGTTAATGCTAGTTTCTCGAAAAGATATTTGATGGAGTCTAGTCTTGAAACCAACACCACTGAATGAGCAATAAAATAATGCCGTAAGTTTCTAGTGGCCCACACCAATGCGAGACAGGTCTTGTTTAATGGTGTGTATTGGGCCTCATGGTCCAACATCTTTTTGATGAGGTAGTAGATAGCGTTTTCTGCTTTCGTTTCCAACTCTTGTGCCATCATACATCCCATGGTTGAATCTGTCACTGATAAATATAGATTTATGGGTCTCCCAGGTTTCGGTAGTGATAATATTGGTGGAGTTTGTAGGCAATGCTTGATTTGCTCAAAGGCGAATTGGCATCTTTTATCCTAATGGAGCCTGGTTCCTTTCTTCAGAAGCTTAAATAGTGGTTCACATGTTGATGTTTAACTTTGAAATGAATCGACATATGAATTGCATCTTGCCTAGAAAGCTTCGCACCTCCTTATCGGTCCTTGGTGGAGGCATTTCTAGAGTAGCTTTAATCTTGGAAGGATCCATTTCTATACCCCTTTGTGTGACTAAGAACCCCAACATCTTCCCACTGTTACCCTGAATGTGCACTTCCATAGATTTAACCGTAGTCTATACCTAGAGCGGCGCAGTGGCCCTCTCTTTCCTTGGACTTGACAATCATATCATCCACATAAACCTCTACTTCTTTATGAATCATGTCATGTAATAGTGTGGTAGCGGCTCTCTGGTAGGTAGCTCCAACATTTTTCAGTCCAAATGGCATGACCCTATAGTAGTATATTTCCCATAGAGAGGCAAGTTCTTGAATTATATGTATACTGCTATAGAGTCATGCCATTTGGACTGAAAAAATGCCAGAGCTACCTGCTAAAAAGCCGCTACCACATTGTTACATGACATGATTCATAAAGTGGTAGAGGTTTATGTGGATGAGCACATATCGTGAATTATATGTTTGAGCATGTTAGAGTAGCATATTATTAGTTGGGTTATTTATCCATTGTAATTATTCTATGCCTTAGGGCTTCTTTATAATTATTAATCTTCAGTAATATAAAATGTGGATGATATCACAATCATTCCCTAATCTTGGCATTCTCTCCAAGGATGGGATATTTATCTCATAGAGGAAGTATGTGCTTGACCTGCTGAAGGAAACTGAGATGCATGGCTGTAAAGCCTGTGACACTCCACTAGAACCCAATCAGAAACTGGGGGATGATAAAGGAGGAGCAACTGTTGATAGGGGGAGCTATCAATGATTAATGGGTAAATGTAGCTTGACTTTTCTGAGCCCCCTTTCGGGCACTCGAAATAAGCCCTACAGTTCAGACTCCCATGGTTCTAAATCTAATCTCACAAGTGCAATGTGAAATTGATAAACACCAAAGAGTCCATATCCGACAAATCTTTTGAAACAAATTGCCGAACATGGACTGCTTTCCCAGATACAGAGTCGCCACTTAAATATTTTTGAGAAATTTAGGAAACCCATGACTCGTGCCACGTGTCAGTCATCACCAAGATTGTCTCGGCTCATGAACTTAGGTACGAGAGGGAAAGGTCATGAATTGAGCACCCCCGCTCGCCCGATCAAAGATCGGCCTTTACTAATCACGATATGATTTTATGTACATTATATACTCTTGTTCTGGTTATTATGCTAACATTTACTATGTGATGTGCACACACACAAGTATAGACTAAAATTACAAGAATTGGAACAACTCGAGTCATGTTTGTTTTGCAAAATTATTTCGAAATATGTGCCACTTGAAAAAGTGATCGCATATAAACATTGCATAAATTATTCCAATTTCAAGCAATAAGCCTTCATCCACAAGCATACAAGCAGTTTATAACAATTAAGCATTTAGCCTCTTGGCAAGCATGCTAGACATAACAACATTCACACGCATGCGATTATGCTAAAGCAAATAAAGGCTCACCTACTACTCCAAGTCAAAATAAACAAAAGAGTTAGAAAAATGCATGATCCTAACTTGCATTTGGCTTTGGGGTGGTCCAATCACCTTGTTGTCTATGAGGTCTTGAATCTCATGACATAGCCTGAAACATTGGTCGATGTCATAACTGTGCTGCTGATGAAATACACAGCACTTAGCTGGGTGGTGTTTAGGTTGAAGCGGATCAGGTAGTGGGTGAGGTTCTAACAGCTTGAGGTGCCCCTTTTTGATTAGCACCTTCATGGCTTGGGATAAAGGCATGTAGAGTGGGGTAAAGGTCCTCTAGCATCGGACCTGGTTGTTTCAAGTTTGTGGGGTTGTATTAGCAAAGGGATTGGCGGTCTTGGTTGTGATTGGGACAACACTCACATCAGACGGCCACACAGCTAAGCTTCCACTAGTTGTTGCGTTGGAAATATGCACAAACGGCCTCTTGGCTTGCTCTTTCTCATCAGTTATCAACCCCTGTTTCATGGCATCTTCAATATGAACACCTATCACATGGAGCTCAGTGAACGTGAACAAGAGTAAGATGATCATTTTCTGTAACAATTTTTCGTGCAGATTGTGAACTACCATTCTTATCTGATCTTTCTCGGATGGCCGTGTGGTCATCATTGAAGCCTTAGCCCTCCATTTTGTCATGAATTCTAAAAAGCCCTCTTTTGGTTCCTAGCGCGTTGCTTCGAGATCACGGGTTGTGACCTCGATTTGGGTGTTGTAGGAGTACTGTACAATAAAGGCCTCATCCATTTCCTCTCACCTCTGCTTCATAGGATCCTCCAGCTTTGCATACCAGATAGATGCTTTACTACACAGGGTCTGGCCAAAGAGTGAGAGCTTCTGCAATCTGGTCAGGCCCATCGGCTGCAGAATGCCTGAAAATAACCGAAGATGAACCATGGGATCTCTAGAGCCATCGAATCGATCAATGTGTGGCATTTTGATCCGGTCTGGCAAGGTTACTGCAGAGTCAGTATATCAATCTTCGATGTCGGGGATTGAATTAACACCATGTGCCCGCTTGAAAAGCTTCTCTAGCTTGTTGACCTGAAGTACAGTCGGGTTAACTTCAAATTCCAACGGAGCCTTAATTTGGTAGACTAGTGCCTTGGAGGATTGTGGTGGGATGGGGTCTACTGGATAGTCTTCATTCTCAAATTGGGCATTAGCAGTGATTCTGAGTGCTGCGATAGCCGCAGGAGCTGCATGAGATGCCGATGCCGCTGCTGGCTGTGGTTGTTATTGCTGCAACCTGTTTATTACTTCGACTTGATGGGCCATGACATCAGCCTGACAAGAAGCATCTTGCTGCATGGTTTCCAATATTTGCTGGAGATGACAGATCAAGTCCTCCATACTAACGGAAGGGTACTGTGCCATCAGAATTGGTGAGTGAGCTCGTACTGCACTAGATGTAGAAGACTGAGCTTGACTAGATGCAGGTGATCGTTGGACTGGTGAATTATGCCTAACTCTTCTTCGTCTAGTAACCGATAGGAGCGAAGCAAACACAGGCTGTCCTCTAACGAGATCTCCGGATCTGTAAAACCTCCTGACACGAGTCCAGAGTGTTCAGGGGATTTTTGAACTTTCCGAAGCTATCGTGATAAACTACCTAGCAGAAAAATAAAAAATAAAGCAAAAGAAAGCAGAAATCAGAAAACGCAGAGCACCTCAGCTCAGATGTTAACAACACACGGATGTAATCAAAGCTGGAGGACTGCTCTCAATACTGAATTCTGCCCCCAAAACTGATACCCAACTTGCAACTGATACACACGTTCTTGTATAGTTTCACAGTAAAGCATATACTAGTTAAGTGAGAACCAAAACACCCCTATGAGGGAGGAGGGTCACCCTGTCCTAATTTAGTCAGGAACTAGGGTAATCTATTGCAAACAAGCGATTTTACACAATCCTGTATTCGGGTGAGCATCATGTCCCAATTTGGAACAATCTCTATAGCGTTTCGATATGCAACTAGGCCAAATGATCAAAAGGGTACCTCAACAAGACTACCTAATATATCTCTCACACCTAACACCGAGAAGTGAAAGGAGGATCAAACAGTACATCGGTAGTCTAGATCCAAAGGTTGTGTTCCAATTGTGGCAGAGCCCGCGACCGATCCGTCTTTTGGCAAGCTTTTTAGGCAAGCCTCTAGTAAACTGTCCAAGAATAGCGGATGGCAAACATAGTGACTTAAACGCACCAATGCAAATGCAATGCAAAGAAACTTATAAGTGTAAATAAAATTTCATGTCATTAATTTCAAGTCAAGTTCTCTAATTTTCCCAATAGAGTCGCCAGAAACTGTAGCTCAACTTTTCCACGCCCCCTTTCGGAAGCACAAAACAAGCCCTACAGTTCGGATTCCTGTGGTTCTGAATCTAATCTCACAAGTGCAATGTGAAATTGATAAATACCAAAGAGTCCAAATCCGAAAAATCTTTTGGAAAATCAATTTTGAATCAAATTACCAAACATGGATTGCATTGCTAGATATAGAGTCACAAACTAAATATTTTCGGGAAATTTATGAAACCCATGACTCATGCCAAAGGCCATGTGTCCGTTATCACCAAGATTGTCTTGGCTCGGCAACTTAGGTACGAGAGAGGAAGGTCATGAATTGAGCACCCCCCTTGCCCGATCAAAGGTCGGCCTCTACTAATCATGATATGATTTTATGTATATTATATGCTCTTGTTCTGATTATTATGCTAACATTTACAATGTCATGTGAACACACACAAGTATAGACTAAAATTGCAAGAATTGGAACAATTCAAGTCATGTTTGTTTTGCAAAAGTGTTTCAAAATATGTACCACTTGAAAAAGTGATCGCATATAAACATTGCTCAAATTATTCCAATTTCAAGCAATAAGCCTTCATCCATAAGCATACAAGAAGTTTATAGCAATTAAGCATTTAGCTTCATGGCAAGCATGCCAGACATGGAAACATTCACACGCATGTGATTATGCTAAAGCAAATAAAGGCTCACCTAGTACTCCAAGGCAAAATAAACATTTACACGCATGATCGTCACTTTATGCAATATGACAAATGCAACACATGCGATATGCAATTAAATAGGCTTGGTTGCCTAACATGGCATATGAATCAATGAAATAGCATGCGGTCTAAGCACGTATTTAAAGAAGTATTGAATTTAACAATGCAGTTAGAATGATGAACCGAGCCTCGGTGCATGCAATACAAATGGATGCAAACATGAAGAATGCTAAACAAAATGTGAAATTCCTAATCTAAACCATCATAAGAAGATAAATAAAATGGAGAAAGACGTGGGTTGGAAGACATACACATTATTACATCATTTGATCCCTCACGCAAGAGGGTGCGAATCAATGTCCGAAAATCCAAATTAAGCTAACTATTACAAAACCGAATGAATGAATAATAACTAACTTAACTAAGCTAATTAACTACTTTATTACAACAATTGAATCAACTAACTATTCTAGTTAACTAACTAATTTACAAAACGAAATTGAATAACTAATTGACTAACTAATTAGTTGCAACTAATTAATTACAATAAAATTAATTTACAAATATGATATTACTAACAAAACAATTATATTCGACAAAAGCATAATTGAAGATGGATGAAGGTTGCATGCACAGCGCCTAAGAGCTACTTATCTTCCCGAGCCAACTCTATTTCACCTTCAACCACTGCCTCTATTTCTTGCAAAACTATACTGCTGGCCACACACTGAGGACCGACCGTGCGTCACTAATGGTCGGTCGGGTCTAACAATGGCCGGCCATGCATCAATTTGGTGCAAAGCTCTGTTTTGGTGTTCTGAGGTGAACCAGTGCAGACAGAGTGTCCTTAAGCTCTGTTTGTCCTTCTTTTCCTTCTCTGTCATGGGAAGGCCTCGAGAGATGGTTGAAATTGATTCCAAAGCCATCAATGTGAAAAATGATTGCTTGATGGTCTCGGATACAATTTTGGACAAAAATCAATGAAATGCAATGAATGAGACCAACCCTCCCTCTTGCCATGGAATGAACTCAAAGAGGGAGGTTGCAACGCTTCAAGAATTATCAAAATTCGATGAATTAGCATGTGACGACTCTTGACACAAGGAGCTTGGCATAATGTCCGGCCAAGTTGAAGCAATTTAAGCCATTTTTTTATGTGTGTTGATCCAAGATTTAAGCCAATTTTATTAAGTCTTGCCATTCTTTAGTCCATTTGTCCATGGTGATGTTAAAGTCCTCTTAACAAGAAGTAATGTCAAACGAGAGGTTCTTCTAAAGCATGAGAGAAAGACTATACCGTTGGCAATGAATCTTCGAAAAGATTAAGCCATTAAGTAGGAGTCTTTCTTACATGTCTTGGACAACCTCAATTGGTTGAAATCCTTCTCAAGAATGAATGAGATGGATGATTGATTGATTGTTAAAATTAAACTCTTAGACATGGAAATAAATTGAAAAAAAAGCTTAGAACAACATGCAACAAGTTATGTATTCCAACTTATGAGACAACAAATGAGCTAAACAAAGCATGAATCAATTTAATAGGCTTGGATTGCCCTAAAATAGCCCTTAACACATGAAAAACAGAGGCTAAAAGTTAATGAAAAGAGCCGAAAAAGCTAAACAATAAAGAGAAGAATAAATGCTAGTAAGCAAGAACAGGGAGGGGTGGCTAACCCCTCCACTTTTGAAACCTCAAAACATGATTTTTGGCCCTTTTAAAACTCTGAAAATCAGTGTAGATATCAAAGAAAACGAGTGGAAAATAAAGGGTTTGAGCTATAGGTAAAGGTGTAGAAAGAACAAGCTCTCTCTACCCTTTTGGTAGCTCTTCAAACCCAATCTTAGACACTTCAAATAGACTCAAAGAAACACAAAACAATAAGAATTATGTAGCAAATGAAAGAAATGAAGGCAAGAGAGAAGATAACAAGCTTATACCTTTCAAGGGGTAAGCTTGTTGTTTGTGATCCAAGGACCGGCTGGCCATTCATAGCCATGGCCGGGCTTTGATGCCTTCCCCTATTTATTGGTTCAAACTCAGCTCAGGGTGGAAAAAGGTCCAAAAATAAGACTTACAGTTTTAAACACGGTAAATGTTGAAGATTTGATGTTATTTCGAGAGCCTGATTGAATCCGAATTGTTGTGAGAACCAAAGCGCACAATTCAACTTTCATTATCGAGCGTATCGAACCAAGTGCCTAAGTCTTGCAGGCGGTCAAAAGTGGGGTGTCTACAGTTGCCCCTCTTTGACAAAGCTCGAAGTCATGAAATAACGTGAGTTAATGTCAAAGCCCAGAGACGACCCATTTGACAAGGCGGCAAGACTTCGGCAAGAAAGCAAGGCATAAATTAGATTGGTTGCGCTCTCAAGCTGCTTACATATCCCTTTGCAAGGAATCAAACCAGTGTAGTTCAGGGGCAAAATGCAAATGATATGCATGATGCAACTTTGAAAGACGGGTTAGCATGCTTCGCGAAGCCAGCTATTTTGAAAACTTATGATCATGCAAGATGATGCAATAAGCAATAACAAGTACAATACACAAGATAACAAAAAACAAGACATGAATGAACAACTTCAAGTTTAAAGAGAAAAGATTCAAAACACACTCTACCTATGGCAAAACATAGGACAAGGAAAGAAAACACCGCTCAGGATTGCGTTTCTCACATCCTGAGAAACAAGAATACCAAAATTGCTTGGGGTCGTGTTTCAGACATCTCGAGATAAAAGCAAAACAACTTAAGGTTTCACTTCACACGTCCTAAGATAGAAACAAAATCGCTTGGGATTGTGTTTCATGCATCCTAAAAACAAACACACCGAAGGCCACGCTTCACGCACCCTGAGATAGAAGAAAGACCGATCAGAGTCGTGTTTCACATGTCCCGAGGTAGAACCCACCCAGGGCCGTGCTTCACGCACCTTGAGAAACAAGAAACTGCTCGGGGGTTGTGTTTCACACGTCCTGAGATAAAACCTGCCCAAGGTTGCGTTTCACGCTTCTTGAGAAACAAAACCGCTCAGGGTTGTGTTTCACACGTCTCGAGATAAAACCCACCCAGGACCGCGTTTCACACATCCTGAGAAAGAAAATCGCTCGAGGTCGTGTTTTACACGTCCTGAGATAAAACCCGCCCAGGGTCTCGTTTCATGCATCCTGAGAAACAAAAATAGCTCGGGGTCATGTTTTACATGTCCCAAGGTAAAACCTGCCTGGGGCCGCATTTCACACGTCCTAAGAAACAAAAACTGCTCGGGGTTGTATTTCATACATCCCGAGGTAAAACCTGCCCAGGGCTACGTTTCACGTGCCTTAAGAAACCAGAAAGAGGTATGCGACAGATGCACAAAGTAAATGTGAGTGCAATAGATCCACTCATGGTCTTAGCTACAAAGCTATGCAAGTTCTCCTACTGAGACACAAATGGCTTAACTGGAACTCTTTTGAATGAACCGTACATACAATATCGTGTGGTACAAAAGGATAGAATGAATTACGAACAAGACAAAAGAAGTCATTAATGACCAGAACAGTTTAAACAAGATAAAAGTTTTAAAACAAATTACATCACGAATTTAAACTAATGAGTTTAAACAAATCAAACAAAATCAATCAAGAATAAAATAAATCCAATTATGTACTCACGCAACAAAACAAAACAACATGGATATTTTGCTCTCTCTTTATTTCATTCTTTGTTTTCTCCTTTCTTTCTTTTCACTCACTGATATTTTTGTCTTTTTTTTTGTTTGTTTTCATTTTCATCACTTCATTGTTATTTCCTCCTTTTTCTTCACTTTTTTCCACTCATTATTATGATCACACAACACATTATTACACACAAATTAAAACCCAAAATTAAAACCCAAACAACACCAGAAATAAAATAATAATAACAAACAACATGCACAAAAAAAAAAAAAAAAACAAAACAGAATTGAATTCACCAAAGGTCAGCCGGGCCATGGCGATGCATGGCCGGGCTTCGACACAGCCGACCGGCCTTTGACAGCAGGGTAGGGGCAGAGTGGTAAAATCGACACTCGTGGCTGTTTAAAAATGACCCGACCCTCATTTGCTCACACCTCCCCATCTGAAAACACCTCCTCCTCCCTCTCTATCCTTCCTCTCTCTCTAGATTTCCATTCCTCCTGAGTTACCCAACAACTTTTGCAAAAAATTTCTTTGAAACCCTCTTGATCCTCTATCTTTTGAACCAATTTGATTTTGGTTTGGTGAAGTTTTGAATTTTCTCTTGGTTTTTCTTAGATCCTCACATATTTTCCCAACTTTCCCCCTTCTCCCTTTGATTTTTTTCATCTCCTCTTTATTTCCCTCTTCTAGAGTTTTGTTTTTGTGATTTTCACTCCAAAAACACCCAACCCCTCACTTTTTCTTCACTTTTTCATCTGCTCTCTATGGCTAGTGATGAAGTACCTATTCCTGACCCCGCCAAAGGTATTGGTGCTGCCCTTGGTGCAGAGATAAAGGAAGAGGAGGCTGATGCATTACTTTCCCTTGTCGAGTGGCCCTTTGATGCGCATACATACCAACCGCGTACACATTTGCCAACCCCAGGGCGGCATCTTGAGATTTGAGGGCTTCATCCTTGGGCTAGATGAGGACACTCTACTATGAGAGCCCATAGAGCATGTATATGCTGACACCTTCACGGTATGCAATTTTTCTCTTTATTTTACTTTGCACACATATTGAAACGTTGAAATTGATGAATAAGCCAATCGTCTCTGCTGTACATGTATAGATAAAACTCCCAATTGATAGGTGATAGCCAAGAGGATAGGCGGCTATGGCTCAATATCTGGCCCCCGGCGTTGGTACAAGCAGTTTCCTGTAGAGGTCCCTACTTTAGTTGATGCTGCTGGCTTTGGGACCTTCTGCTTCGGGCTCAGGTAGAGAGTTGATGGGACACGACCGATTCATTCCACTTCTCTTTGAGTGGGGAGATGACGCTGACCCCATACGACTTGTCGATGCTGACTGGTTTGCGGGTTGGGGTCGTCGGCCTAGTCCCCTTTGATCCAGATATGACTTAGTAGATAGGTGCACAGCTCCAGCTTCTTGGGGTGATCCCAGACACTACCAGCCACAAGATGGTGCGCTACAGTTAATTCTTGGACCACTTTTCTGGCACTCGGCCAACTACTGTAGATGAGGTTGTCTAGTACACTTGCGGCTTCCTCATATATGTTCTCGATACTGCCCTGTTTGTGAACAGGGAAAATACCATGGCATTATACATTCTAGCGGCACTAGTACACCTTCCTTGGGTAGTGGAGTATGATTAGGGTAGCGTCGGCTTGGCTACCTTATACGGCTACATGAGCTCCATCTCCCACCGTAAGGCGGATTCACTCGGCAACTACTGGAGGGTTTGGGAGGTATACTCTACACTGACTTTTTTGATATGCTTTTCATTCTATTCACTGTTGCATCTCTTGTTTATCTAATCTATGTTCTCATGTCTTCTGTTTGCCTTTTGCTTACAGCTTTGGGTCTACACATATTTCACTTCCCTGGCTCCAGTCCCAGTGAGGATGACTCGCGGTTCAAGTGCCGCCGCCCTGTTGCATCTGTACCACATTGCCATTCTCATACTGCACTCACTTCTAACATTACACTGACTTCTAACACCGCACTACCACTCTAACACTGGATTAACATCTCACACTGCACTGATTTTCTCATGTTGCACTGATTTCATAGGTTAACTGGCACCTTTGGGCGGGCATTCCCCAAGTGTCGAGGATGACCTACACCGTTGCATCGCATGCCTCTACAATGAGGATTATGTTCAAGGGCCCCTTTGGCCGGGCATACAACCTAGGAGAAAGGTTCATCCGCCAGACGCAGGGCGTTGCTAACCTTGACATTCCATATCTTCCTCCTCCTCTCGGCATGAGGGTAGTGGACGATCAACAGGACGGTCCTGAGCTCGACCTCTTGATGATAGGTGAGGACGGTGATCATCATCATGAGCTCGGTGACTTTACTACCTTCTTGCACACTCGAGTGATGACACCTCTTACCCCAAGCATGGCTCGAGCTATACCAGAGGTTGCTGCTGCTGAGGCTGGTAATGCACTTGCTGGAGGTACCTGTCACGCCCCAAACTCGCCCCTAAGAGTTTGGGCATGACCTATTCAGAACCGGACACTTAACCTGATATACAAAATATACGGGGCTTGAATGGAAACATTTAACAATATAAATTAACATAAATAAAAGAACTACATCTATTGAGGGACCACTATCATGCCAGGATCACAAACAGAACATAAGGCAGACAAACATATAGTGACGTGCATCAGAGAATTTAGTTATGTACATATATATATACAGACCCAGCCCTCAATATTGGGCGTAACAAAACATGGAAAGGTAAAGGGATTATATACACTTCAACCTTAGACAGACAATCAGGGTGCAAAACCAAAAGCTTAGCAAAACCCCATAAAATGAGCATCCTTCATTTAAGTGCCTAGACACTCTGAGGTTGACAAAAGAGGAACAGATGCCATGGGTTAAAACTGACCTCCAGGTGGAGTGCCTACAGAAACGGACATAACACAAAGTGAGTCAAGCTCAGTGAATAGTAGTACGTCAACAATTTAATGATTAACTTGAATTACAATGTACACATATAAGT
The DNA here is from genome assembly GCF_055761805.1 of Camellia sinensis. Lineage (NCBI taxonomy): Eukaryota > Viridiplantae > Streptophyta > Magnoliopsida > Ericales > Theaceae > Camellia > Camellia sinensis. Next base: position 112,491,449 of record NC_138969.1, on the reverse strand, counting down.
GTAGAGAACATATAGTTAACTTTATCTTGTAATTATTTCCATAATGGCCTTAGGCCTAAACTTTAAACAGAATGGCTTCAAGCCCTTGAATAGAGTGGCATTAAGCCCTTAAATAGAATGGCATAAAGCCCTTAAACAGAATGGCAAAAAGCCCTTAAGCAGAATGGCATGAAGCCCTTAAACAGAATGGCATAAAGCCCTTTTCATGTATGTATGGACTCAAGAGGTGGCTCACACTGTAGCACTTAGTTCCGTATAGCACTTTGTTCCATACTAGAAATACAGATTGGCCTCTGGCCTAATAGATCATACAGACTGGCCATAGGCCCAGATTGGCTTTAAGCCCAGTTCATGTATGTATGGACTCAAGAGGTGGCTCGCACGGATTCTAGAGGTGACTCGCATTGCAGCACTTAGTTCCATACAATACTTTGTTCCATACCAGAAAATATTAGGTATTCAAGACCGAACAATTCATATCATGTCACAGTATGAATGAAACGAGTAAACAGAACGGAATAACCTCATGGTTTGTTGGAAGTTAACATAATTTTCTTACGTATATCAGAACGTTAACAATATTCATTAACATAAGACACATACATTATTAGTCTCAGAGTTATACAGAGGCACACAGATTCTTCCAATCATTCACATGAGTTAACATAGCTAGTTTGCATTTAACAAAGTGTTAATGATAATTATTAACAAATGGAACAATTTCAGAGACACATAAATACCATAATTCCATAATGCACATACATTCCATTTGCTTGTCATGAATCAATACTGCTAACTTGCAGATAACAGAATGTTAACATTAACTATCAACGGTAAACAACGTATGACTCAATGATGCATTTCGATTTCCTCATGGTTCATTGTAAATCGACATACTTGTCTTGCAATTAGCAGAACGTTAATATTAACGATAATCGGAAGGTAAAGGTACCATTACATTAATAAGTTAGAACAATTCGCACCATAACATGAGTCACATAACAATGTTATTGATACTTTCTTTCTATTAACCAACTTCACAGTGTTAATAGTTTGTATGCAATTCTTATACGGAATCATAGGTAATTGACAAGTTGGTACATTAACGATAATCATTAACCTTCACCGGAATACCGAGTAGGTTTAGAGTCGTTCCGATGTACGCCAAAATCTTTCAATGTTCACACCGATTCCCAATCAACATAAGGTTAACATAACTACTTGTGAAGAGCTGAGCGTTAATAAAAAGAATTATTAACGGTAATCAAATGTGCGATTACAATACTATTACTCACAGTGCTTTAGTGGAGTGCTTGCCCCTCCCGGATTATGACCTACAGACATGCACAACTTATTCATTAGTTCTTTTTTTCTTTCTTAATTCATTTCATGCTTCATTTTACTTCGAACGAATGTACAGGCATCTTAGGGACATCAAACACATATTTCAAAAATACCAGAGGGTTAAGTACGTAAAACGGAGCGAACAAAATTTTGCAGCTTGGGCCGCAAGTGCGGTTGTGAGCCCCACACATGCGGCAAGGCTTCCCACGCGTGCGGTAGTGATCCCCGCACGTGCGGCAATTCTGGGCAGATTGCAATTCGAAAATTTAGCAAAACCCAATTTTTGGTACACTTTTTCAAGGCTCAAAATAGGTTCTTTAATTGTTAGAATATGGTTCAAAAATCATATACAAGACAACAATCTAACTATGATTCAAATCTTTAATTCCTAAAGCTTATCACAAAATTCAATTACATAATATTCCCAACTTCCTCACACACACACTCACACACATGCAACCATTTGTTCAAATATATGAATTCCATTACAACTCCAACCCACACCACACCAAGAAATTCCTACTTTAAAGCAAGGAAAGAAAATTGCATTAGATGGGTTAGACTTACCTTAAGCTTAATACTCTTGAATTTCTCCTAATTCCCCGCTCTTAGATCTTGAGGACTTTCACCTCTTTTCTTCAAACCATTTTCCTCTCTAATTTTCCTCCCATGAGATATTTTGTAAGGTTCTAAGTTCCTTATTCAAAGAGGCACATATATATAATATAAAAGAAAAAGTTGAATAGGACAAAACTTAATCAATTTAATCGTTCCAAACCAAAATTCTGCAAAAATGCTTATTATTACTTAAAAATTATGTTGATTCCAAATATAAGGTCAATTTTAGATTATTAAACTCCTAAGGCTTCCAATTCCTTATCCAAACATTTTAATTGTGACAGATATGTTTTCCTATTAAACAGATATGAATCTATAATCATAAGGTTCACTTAATTACACTTAATTCCACATGGAATTTCACAATAAGCATTTAAATGCGTAGAATAAGGGACTGAAAATATATCAGAGAACATGTACGAGGGTCGGGTTATTACACTCTCCCCCCCTTAAATAAGTTTGGTCCCTCAAACTTGTTCTATTATGTAACAGATTAGAAATCTTAGTCTCACACCCTTGTTCAATTCTGTTAAACATCTCATAGTGTTATCCAACTAGTCGTTTCGATGTCTAATTCAGGTGTGTAGAAGTAAAAATATCAATTCCATATATTTATTTCATAGGATCATATGTCAAATGAGATGAGACCACAAAAGTTCACTGCAGAATATTCAAGGCATAAATCCCCAAGGGTTTATAATCACAATATTTCCTGTCAATAAGTTCCATAGCATCAATTTTCAATACAGAAACATAATAGATACCACTTCCTTAAGCATATAATGCATATGTTCCCATAGTATACATTAATTTCAATCACGGTAACAAAACGTTCTCTACTATGTTCATTACCAAATTGATCCAACATTCACAAATAAGTTACTTTGGTACGTAGCCACTAGCTTCATTATTAGTTTCTAGTATTTCTCCATTTCCGAAAACATAACAAAGTCATATCGTTACATTGCTTCAAAACCATATCTACTAATTCTTGAGAAGGTCAGAACAATGGGAAAAAGAATCCCAGTCAATATCATTAATTCTTCACAATTTCACTTCTAGATATATTAACACAAAGAGAACCATATTCCAAATCAAATAATTATGGTGATACCCAAACAAATAACATACAACTTTGTAAATTCATGTAGACATACCATCGTAGACACTTAGTCATGCCATCACAAGTCCAAATCTGAACAATAAATACAACTATAATAGCCATTATTTGAGCAAAAGGAGCAACTCAAAAACAAAACCGGAAATCAAATTCAAAATCATACCTGACTAATCAATCATAACCATAAGGTGTAACATCTTTCTTTAATAAGCATTTCTTCTTATTACAGCACAAATTAATTTGGCCTCTTTTTAATCATTTCAATATTCCACTATTCAGACGGTTCTTTCTTTTCCTACTGTAAGACACGAGATCAACTACATGGTTTCATATTCACAACTTATATTTACCATGGGTCAGCAACAGCCATACAGAAATTATAGACCAGTCGTCTAGCTCAGTCAGTTAACATAACAGAGTATCTAGTTACTTCACATACATAGGTCCTACTGAGTTCATTCATAGGGTCATAAATTTCGTTACATATACAGTAATCACATCCATCCGGACCAAATGATCTGACCGATAATATCAGAGTTAGGATTCTTAGCAAGGTCAATTCAATATGACAGTAAGTCAATTCGTAATCATATCATGAGTGTGGTACACATCGGTATAAGCATACAAGAGGAAGTAAATGCCCAGTACATATCGTTAACCCACCATCAATATAGAATATCTCCATGTCCCTTCGTTTTAACAAAGTTTACCACATCATACAGAACAGTTCATATTTTAGCTTCCAATACAATTAGAGGACTAGGGTGGCAATTTCTAATATTCAGCATTTACATATCTACATGGAAATACATCACAGAAATAATTCCTTACTCTTAAGTCAGTCAAACACCTAGACAGGGTTTTCGTTCTTGCGGTAAATTGTCAGATTACCAATCATATACTTTAGTCTCAAAGTAGTCAATAACTACCTATCCTTCCAATATAGAATAGGGATTAATTTAACAATTGACAATATCTAATATTTGAATATTTACTCAGAAATATTTCATAAAAATGGTTTCTCAATCTTAAGTCATTGATATACAGAAACAGCTTTTTAATTCTTGCGATAGTCAATAACTGCCTTTCTTTTTACAAGTCTCATGTAAGCAAACACATAAGCAGACATATAATGTGGGTAAGGTCCTTCATGTCATTCAACCATGCTTTATAAGAAATCCTGATTGCGGATTACAATTTATACATAACAAGACAGATTACAGATTACAAATAATAGAGTACAGATTTCAAATCACAGGTTTCCATAAACAAATTACACAATCTCTCTTCAAAGTATTCAAATGCAGTAATTTCACAAAATCATAGATCTAAACATTGTTATGACAAGGAAGATTATGTCATTTTCTTCGGTCTTAGAAATATGCCATACTTAGAGTTTAATTACTTCATTTAAACAGATGATAAGTAACTTCCAAGCCAAAAATAACGACCGATAGCATACATCTTACTTAATCATTGACATATAGATTGTCTTACCAATCAGCTAAAACCTTCACCACGCTTCCACAGTGCAACACTGTTGATCTAACCCCATCTACATGTCTTGCATTATTCACCAATCTACGTGAGATAAACAGAGGTAATAACTCACATAATTATTCATTATTCAAATTTTTCACAATTCCTTTTTACATATATTGTACAATCTTCCTTTTCTTTTCTTTTCTTTTTTAAAACTAGGCAAAGGTAGAATCCTCTGGACCTTCCATCGTTATGCTCACCATGTTCTGCATATCAATCAATCATAATTTATACAAGGAATGTACAACAGACATAAATAGTAGCCATTGCGGTTAGCAATATTATATATACCATTATCGTTGCCATCAATTCCTTTCATATGCACTAAGGATGCCATCCATGATGCCTAACTCTTTTCTAGACATCCTATAGCTCAATGGATTCGTGTGTGAGATAGCAACTCGTGCTCTAATACCACCTGTCACGCCCCAAACTCGCTCCTAAGAGTTTGGGCATGACCTATTCAGAACCGGACACTTAACCTGATATACAAAATATATGGGGCTTGAACGGAAGCATTTAACAATATAAATTAACATAAACAAAAGAACTACATCCATTGAGTGACCACTATCATGCCAGGATCACAAACAGAACATAAGGCAGATAAACATACAGTGATGTGCATCAGAGAATTTAGCTATGTACATATATAGATACAGACCCAGCCCTCAAGATTGGGCATAACAAAACATGGAAATGTAAAGGGATTATATACACTTCAACCTTAGACAGACAATCAGGGTGCAAAACCAAAAGCTTAGCAAAACCCCATAAAATGAGCTGCCTTCATTTAAGTGCCTGGACACTCTGAGGTTGACAAAAGAGGAACGGATGCCATGGGTTAAAACTGACCTCCAGGTGGAGTGCCTACAGAAATAGACAAAACACAAAGTGAGTCAACCTCAGTGAATAGTAGTACGTCAACAATTTAACGATTAACTTGAATTACAATGTACATATATAAGTGCAGAGAACATATAGTTAACTTTATCTTGTAATTATTTCCAAAATGGCCTTAGGCCTAAACATTAAACAGAATGGCTTCAAGCCCTTGAACAGAGTGGCATTAAGCCCTTAAACAGAATGGCATAAAGCCCTTTTCATGTATGTATGGACTAAAGAGGTGGCTCACACAGATTCTAGAGGTGGCTCACACTTTAGCACTTAGTTTCGTACAACACTTTGTTCCATACTAAAAATATAGATTGTCCTCTAGCCTAACAGATCATACAGATTGGCCATAGGCCCATATTGCCTTTAAGCCTAGTTCATGTATGTATGGACTCAAGAGGTGGCTTGCACGGATTCTAGAGGTGACTCGCATTGCAGCACTTAGTTCCGTACAACACTCTGTTCCATACCAGAAAATATTAGGTATTCAAGACCGAACAATTCATATCATGTCACAGTATGGATGGAACGAATAAACAGAATGGAATAACCTCATGGTTTATTGCAAGTTAACATAATCGTCTTACGTATATCAGAACATTAACAATATTCATTAACATAAGACATATATTATTAGTCTCAGAGTTATACAGAGGCACACAGATTCTTCCAATCATTCACATGAGTTAACATAGCTAGTTTGCATTTAACAGAGTGTTAATGATAATTATTAACAAATTGAACAATTTCAGAGATACATAAATACCATAATTCCATAATGCACATACATTCCATTTGCTTGTCATGAATCAATACTGCTAACTTGCAGATAATAGAATGTTAACATTAACTATCAACAGTAAACAACGTATGACTCAATGATGCGTTTAGATTTCCTCATGGTTCATTGTAAATCGACATACTTGTCTTGCAATTAGCAGAACATTAACATTAACGGTAATCTGAAGGTAAAGGTACCATTACATTAATAAGTTAGAATAATTCGCACCATAACATGAGTCACGTAACAATGTTATTGATACTTTCTTTCTATTAACCAACTTCACAGTGTTAATAGTTTGTATGCAATTCTTATACGGAATCATAGGTAATTTACAAGTTGGTACATTAACAATAATCATTAACCTTCACCGGAATACAGAGTAGGTTCAGAGTCGTACCGATGTACGCGAAAATCTTTCAATGTTCACACCGATTCCCAATCAACATAAGGTTAACATAACTACTTGTGAAGAGTAGAGCGTTAATAAAAAGAATTATTAACGGTAATCAAATGTGCGATTATAGTACTATTACTCACAGTGCTTTAGTGGAGTGCTTGCCCCTTCCGGATTATGACCTACACACATGCACAACTTATTCATTAGCTCTTTTTTTCTTTCCTAATTCATTTCATGCTTCATTTTACTTCGAACGAATTTACAGGCATCTTAGGGACATCAAACACATATTTCAAAAATACCAGAGGGTTAAGCACGCAAAACAGAGCGATCAAAATTTTGCAGCTTAGGCTGCACGTGTGACTGTGAGCCCCGCACGTGCGGCTGTGAGCCCCGTACGTGCGGCAAGGCTTCCCGTATGTGTGGCAGTGATGCCCGTACGTGCGGCGATTCTGGTTAGATTGCAATTCGAAAATCCAGCAAAACCCAATTTTTGGTACCCTTTTTCAAGGCTCAAAATAGGTTCTTTAAGTGTTAGAATATGGTTCAAAATCATGTACAAGATTCACAAACACACAACAATCTAACTATGATTCAAATCTTTAATTCCTAAAGCTTATAACAAAATTCAATTACATAATATTCCCAACTTCCTCACACACACACTCACACACATGCAACCATTTGTTCAAATATATGAATTCCATTACAACCCCAACCCACACCACACCAAGAAATTCCTACTTTAAAGTAGGGAAAGAAAATTGAATTAGATAGGTTAGACTTACCTTAAGCTTAATACTCTTGAATTCCTCTTAATTCCCCGCTCTTAGATCTGGAGGACTTTCACCTCTTTTCTTCAAACCATTTTCCTCTCTAATTTTCCTCCCAGGAGATATTTTGTAAGGTTCTAAGTTCCTTATTCAAAGAGGCACATATATATAATATAAAAGAAAAAGTTGAATAGGACAAAACTTAATCAATTTAATCGTTCCAAACCAAATTTCTGCAAAAATGCTTATTACTACTTAAAAATTATGCTGATTCCAAATATAAGGTCAATTTCAGATTATTAAACTCCTAAGGCTTCCAATTCCTTATCCAAACATTTTAATTGTGACAGATATGTTTTCTTATTAAATAGATATGAATCTATAATCATAAGGTTCACTTAATTACACTTAATTCCACAAGGAATTTCACAATAAGCATTTAAATGCGCAGAATAAGGGACTAAAAATATATCAGAGAACATGTACGAGGGTTGGGTTATTACAGTACCCATGCTATTGCTCCTATTCCTGGGTTTCCTGTGATCCCCACCGAAATTGTATACATGCAATCGGACAGAGTGATCGAGTAGATCCCACTTGAGCACATCGAGGAGAGGGACCGCAGGCTCTTGTTTGCCCCTGGCGTCGAGCAGGTATACATTCTTTTATGCTAGTCCATATTGCACTTTATATTATTTTCTGCCATTTCTGTTCACTGTTCTACTATTTCTTCTATCTGTCTTTCCCATATTCTGTTCTTTTACAGATTCCTTGGGTGTACGGTGATAAGCTCCTTCGGACAATTGACCAACTGCTCCTGATGGTACAGAGGAGGCAGATTGCCTTAGTCACCCATGGGATTATGGTACATTTTGTTTGTAATCTACTGTTGTTGCCATAATGTACTTGTTTCTATACTTTGTTTATTCATACTGATGTTTGCCCTCTTTTCTGCTTAAGCCTGTACCAATTGCACCTGCAGGACCTCCTCCAGCTAGAAGTAGAAGGGGACGGGGCTCAATGAGAGGCCGCAAAAGAGCTAACCGGGAGAGGGGCCGAGCTAGGCAGCGCTCGCCATTCGAGGAGTCGTTTGACATGTCCACGACCCCTGAGGATGAGAAAGAGGAGATTGACTTACAGTGGAGCAGCCCCAGCAATGAGAGTGATGCATCTCCTCCGCAGTTGAGGAGCAAGAAAGCTAGGATAAGCTGCTGATGATGATGATGATTAGCTATTGTTTTGCTTTTGGTTTTGTTTTTCTATGTAGTTAAAAAAAAAAAAAAAAAAAAAAAAAAAAAAAAAAAAAAAAAAAAAAAAAAAAAACTAGTTTCAGATAGACTTTTTGTTATTGAAGACTTTTCTTTTTTTTTTTTTTTTTTTGTTGGCTTTGTAAAACAATGATCGGGGCTGGACCTGCCAGTTATAAAAGACAAGTTTTTGTTGAATGATCTCTTGGCACAATATGATGAATGGCATTTGCACGTGATGAACGCTGTAACCCTTGCATTGTAACCGTTGGAACTGTGAATGCTTTGTTCTTGAATTGATTCATGAATCTGATAAAGACTTACAACTGGTCAAAATGTAAAATACAACTCGATAATGGAAAAATGAAATGAAAACAACTCGAAAAAGCTAAAAAACACTTGGTATAAACAAAACAAGACTCAAAAGTACAATTGAACAAAGACCAGCTTCTGTTGCTACTACACTGAACTGGACGAGCACTAAGACCCGACTGGGCTTCACTGATACACGGCCTGCTATCAGTGAGATGTCGGTCAGTGCTGTTCAACTATCATGCTTAGCCCCTTCTCAAACTCTATAAATAGTGCTCCGCTGTTATTTTTTTGGAAAACTCACAAGTCTTTGATATTTTGCTCTCAAGATAGAGATATTATTTGTCAATAGGCTTTGAGACAGGATAGCCACTTTGGATGGCTCTGAAAAGGTGAATTTCAGCAGCTTCAGCCTAAATGCCCTTTTCCCATTGAGTTGCACTTTTCTTTGCTTTCCATTACTCCATGACGCGATTCGATGTTGGAACCTTGTCACACATATATTTAGCTTAGGAGGACAAGAACTATATGTGTGTGCATCACATAGTAATGTTAGCCTAATAACCGGAAAAAGAGCATATAATGTAGATGAGATTCATATCATGATTAGTGGAGGCCGATTTTTGGTCGGGCGAGCGCGGGTGCTCAATTCATGACCTTCCCCTCTCGTACCTAAGTTCTCGAGCCAAGACAATCTTGGTGATAATAGACACATGGCCTTTGGCATGAGTCATAGGTTTCCTAAATTTCCCAAAAAATACTTAAGTGACGACTCTGTATCTGGCAAAGCATTCCATTTTTGGTAATTTGATTCAAAATCGATTTTCCAAAAGATTTTTCAGATTTAGACTCTTTGTTGTTTATTTATTTCACATTACACTTGTGGAATCAAATTTCAAACTGCGAGAGTCAGATACTGTAGGGCTTATTCGTCTTCCAAAAGGGGGCACGAAAAGTCGAGCTACAATTTCTAGCGACTCTGCTGGGGATTTAGAGAACTTGACTTGAACTTCATGTTGTGGAATGCTATCTACACTTATATGTTTCTTTGCATTTGTGTTTGCATTGGTGCATCTAAGTCACCGTGTTTGCCATCTGCTATTCCTGGACAGTTTACCGGAGGCTTGTCTAAAGCTTGCTAAAAGGCTGACCAGTCGTGGGCTCTGCCATGATAGGAACACAACCCTCGGATCTGGACTACCGCTGTACCGTTTGATCCTCCTTTCACTTCTTGGTGTTAGGTGTGAGAGGTATATTAGGTAGTCTTGCTGAGGTACCCTTTTAACCGTTTAGCCTAGTTGCATATCAAAAAGCCATAGAGATTGTTCAAAACTAGGACAGGATGCTTACCAGAATACAGGATTGCGTGAAAACTACTTTGTTTGAGTAGTGAACCCCAGTTCCTAACAAAACTAGGATAGGTAACCCTACCCCCTCATAGGGGTGTTTTGCTTCTCACTTAATTGGTATGTGCTTTATAGTGAAAATTGTACAGGAATGTGCCATCAGTTGCGAGTTTGGTATCTGTTTTGGAGATAGAATTCAGTGTTGAGTGCAGTTCTATAGCTTTGATTACATCTTTGTTGGTAACATCATTAGCTGAGGTAGCGTGCAGTTTCTAATTACTGCTTTCTTTTTACTTTATTTCTTTTTGCTAGGTAGTTTAACACCATAGCTTCAGAAAGTTCAGATATCCCCCAAGTACTCTGGACCCGAGTCAGAATGCTTTGCAAAGCCGGGGATCTTGTTCGGGGACAGCCCGTGTTTACTTCACTCCCACCAGTTACAAGATGGAGGAGAGTCTAGCAGAATTCACCGACCCAATTTTTAGAGCAGTCACCCCTCAATTCCCCTGTATCCAGTCTGGTTCAGCGACAACCTTCTACTTCTAGTCCAACACGAGATTACTCACCAATTCTGATGACATAGTATCCCCTAGTTAGTATGGAGGAATTGATACATCATCTTCAACAAACAGTTAAAACCCTACAGCAAGATGCTGCCCATCAGGCCGAAGTCACAACCCATCTAGCTGAGGTAATAAATAGGCTACAACAATAGCAACCACAACTGACAGCGACCTTTGCATCCCATGCACCTCCCACGGGCATCCCAGCACCCGAAGACCCTGCCCACACTGCTAATGTCCAAGAAATCAAGGCAATTCGACCGACTCGGTCCCAACACAAGCCTCCAAAGCACCTGTGTATCAAGCTAAGGCTCCATTTGAGTTTGAGGTGGAACCGACTGCACTTAAGGTTAATAAACTGGACAAGCTATTTTAGGGAGCACAAGGTGTTAACTCCATCCCAGACATAGAAGACAGGTATACCAACTCTACAGTGACATTGCGAAATCAGTTCAAAATGCCGCACATCGATCTATTCGATGGCTCTGGAGATCCCACGGTTCATCTACTGCTGTTTTCGAACATCTTGCGGTGAATGGGCCTGACTATATTATAGAAGTTGTCTCTCCTTGGCCATACCATGTCTGGTATAGCGATTATTTAGTATGCGAAGCTAGAAGATTCTGTCAAGCACAATTGGGAGAAGATAGCCTAGGCCCTCATCGCAAAGTATTTGTATAATACACAAATCAAGGTCACAACTCGTGATCTCGAGGAAACTTGGTAAGAGTCGAAGGAGGGCTTCTCAGAATTTGTGACGATGTGGAGAGCTAAGGCCTCAATGATGACCACAAGGCCTTCCGAGAAAGATCAGAAAAGGATGGTAGTCCGCAATCTACATGGGAAGTTGTTACAGAAGATGATTGTCCTACCTCTGCGCACATTCATCGAACTCCATGAGAGAGGGGTGCAAATCTAAGACGCTATGAAACAGGGGCTGATTACAGATGAGAAAGAGCCGGCAAAAAGACCTTTTGTGCATAGTTCTAATGCTACCCACAGTGGTGGCACAGTTGTGCATAGTTCCACCACAACCAAGATTGCCAATCCTTTTGCCAACACAACTCCACAAACTTCAGCCAATCCTACCCGATCCTAGAGGACCTTTACGCAATTCTACATGACCCTATCTGAAGCCATGAAGGTGCTAGTCAAAAAAGGGCACCCCAAACCATTAGAACCCGTCCATTACCTGATCCTCTTCCACCCAAACACAATCCCGCAAAATACTGTGTGTTTCAACAACAGCATGGTCATAATACTGACTAATGCTTTTGACTGCGTCATGAGATTCAAGACCTCATTGACAACAAGGTGATCACACCACCCTACTAGCCAAATGTAACTACAAACCCACTCCCGGCCCACAATCAAGTTCCTTTACCTCAAAATTTAAACCTAATCCATACACTGGCCATCCTCTACGACCCCAATGTATATATTACCCATTCCCATCTACCAAGACCGATGTTGTTCATTCCCAAAAGCACAGATCTATGCATGATGGATAGGTCCGCACTTCAACCTAAGCCTGTGGTAGTGACAGTTGTAGTAGAAGGGAGGCCAACCTTGGAGGAAGGTATGAGTCTGTTGCCGGAGACTTCTGAGGACTTACCTAATGAGGTGTACAAAACTACTACATTGTGCCGACTAGTAAAACCAAGCCTAAATTGGTGTTGCCAATTGTGGTAAAGGTTAATGTGGTTAGGAAAGATGGCCTAAGCTAGGGGTTGGATGATTTGGCTGAACTCAAGGAGGATTTAAACAACCTACAATTCTTTGACAAACAGGATCAAGGGGATGTGCAGATTGGTTGGTTCGATTTGAACGGATCAACTGGCAACTCTAGGTGGCTGAGTGATGAGCCAGATAAGGAGGAAGAAACTGAAATGAAACCAGAGAGAAAGGAAGCAGGAATTCTTGTAGTGGCAGGAAGGGCCAATGCGAAAGGAAAGCTGCCGGAGAACACTGGCATAGAAAATTCAGCTTAGGAACTGGGTGCTGTGAGCACTGTGAACACAGAATAGAAAGCTACACTGAAGTAGTTTGAACGTGAGAGGTTTGAAGACAACCAGAAAGCAGTAATGGTCCAACACCCTGTAGGGGATACCTGTGATGAGAAAATAACATAGACAGAGCCGGACAACTGTTTGTCAGCTGCTGAAGGTATTTGGTGGGATGATGACGATCTGCATTTGGCCCACATCGACGAAGACTGGGGTGAATGCCTTCTAGACAACACATGATATGCGGAAGACATAGATCACATGACAAGAAGTGGGCAATATTTTAATCCACCACACTTAGATCAAGCCAAGGCATCTGGAAAAGACAGAGAGGTTGAGAAACAGATAGAGAAGCAGCTCGAAGAAGAGGCAGTGTTGAAATAGCTTAAGAAAATCTAAGCTGACATCTCAATTTGGGGTCTTCTCGTGGACTCCCGGGTACATCGACAGGCAGTACTGTCCGCAATGGACAAGGCTAAATTATGCATTGACACTACTCCTGAACAGCTTGTGGGATTGGTCTTCCTAGGTGGTGCCAGGCCAACCCTAACCTTCTTCGACAAAAAACTGCCGCCAAAGGGGTACAACTCACAACAAACCTGTCATGACCCAAACTTGCCCCTAAAAGTTCGGGCATGATCGACCTGAACATAGGCCTCAAAATCAAATGATCAAATGATCAATAAGCATCTAATACAATACCTGGCCTAAGACAGAAGCAATTTAATATTCAAATAATACGTCCGTTGATCAGTGTTTAAATGCCAGGATCTCAAAACATTTTCATCACAAGCCATAATACATACATAGTTCACATTTACATATAGATATATACTAGCCCAATAAATGGGGTGCAACCAAAAACATCAAAGAGTTAAAAGTTATACATGTTACTCAACGTTTGACAAAAGCATTTATAACCAAACATTGTGCGCTATGAAAGGAAATTCTACAAAAGGCAGGCTTGACACAACGGGGTCTTCAAAAAGGTTGTTGGAGCTAAACTACGGCTGGCCCCCAGGTTGATTACCTACATAAACATACATAAATATAGAGTGAGCGAAGCTCAGTGAATAATAGCAATGTAAGGAGGTTCATATGATTAAACATAAGACAAAATGAATAATATCATAAGTCACGTACTTGTCATAGTCTTGAATTCACTCCCAAAACGGCCTTGAGACCAACATCATATAGAACGGCCTGAGGCCCAACATAATACAGAACGGCCTTAGGCCTAACATATCAACAGCTATTCAGAACAATAGAGGGTAGATGGAACATCGACATGTCTCCACCTCCCTTGGCCTTAGGCCCACCAATCAAAGTAATTCACGTCAGAATGGCCTCGAGCCCATTATTGTAATAGAAACAAAATGACCTTGTGTCGAAATTAATGCCATCGTTCAATTATTTCAATTCTAAAGCTCCAATCATCCACAATATCAAGAACATATGCCATTCGTAAGCAATAATATACAAATGATAATCATTGGAACTAAATGAAACATATCATTAAACTATTATTACTCACTGTGATGTGGATGAGCAACAGCCCCTTCTTGTACGTGACCTGCACATAGTACACAACTCATAAGTAAGCCACTTTTCTTTAGCCTTTTTCTTTTATTCAATATCCGATTCGTTCAATTCCCATTCAAATAGAAGCATTTTAGAAGGATCACATTACATATTAGCACTTCCAGAGGCTTTAACAGAGAAAAAGAAGCTGGCAGAAATTTTTCCCCTTGGGTTGCACGTGCGAAAGTCGTCCACCGCACGTGCGGAAAGGTGTGCCACACGTGCAGCTCCACACGTGCCTTTATTTTAGAATCTCAAACTCTCCTCCCCCTGTTTTCTGCACGTGCAGTTGTGAGCCCCCGCACGTGCAGCTGTGCCTCCAGCACGTGTGGCCATGGGTCCCACACGTGCAGTCGTATGCTCTATTTGAGCAGTCCGAAACTTAGACAAAATTCAACTGACCAAACACATTTGCAAAGCGCAAAATAAGGAAAATTATCTCAATATTATAACATATCATCACAATAAGCATGAATTACAAGTATAATTAGGTTATAACCTTTTTCAATTTCTTATCCACAACCCAAATCTTTTATGTGTTCATCCTTACATGGTTTGTAAAAAAGTAAATATATATATATCTATACATCTATATGCATGTGTGAGTTCAAAGCATGTAAAGCTAAGGAATAAGAAGTAATTCCTCTCAACATAGTTTAAGACAACACAAGACACAAGAATCATCCTTCAAATCCACCACATCCTTCAAATCAACTAACTAGCATAAACAAGAGTCTTATTGCACAACCCTAGCTTACATAAATGTAAAATTCCTTCTCAAATCATTTAGAGAGAGAGATTAGGATATTCAGGTTAAATTATACATACCTTGAACTCTAATCTTTAGAACTCCTCTCAATTTCTTCAATCCTCACTCTTGTTGAAGCCTCCTCTCTTTCCTCTCCTTCTCTACCACTCTCTCTCTCTTTCTCAGGAGATATTTGATACCAAGTCATCTAAGGCTCTTATAAGACCCTTATATCTATCAATGTTAAAGTCTTAAGAGTGTTGAGCCTAAATATTTCCAATTAATTCATTACGAATCAAATTTTTACAAAACTTGATATGATGTCCTAAAAATCATGTTGATCATAATTATAAAGTCAATTTTGGGTTATCGTGCTTCTAAGGCTCCCAATTTCTTGTCTAAATGTCTCAATTTCAATAGATTTTTTCCATAACCGACAGATATGATCCGATAATTGGATATTTCACATAATTAAACACAATGGCAAATAGAATTTCACATCATGCATACAATTAGTCACATAATTAAAATCTTAAAGCATAGAAGAGGGTCAGGTTGTTGCACTCTCTCCCCCTTAAATAAGTTTGGTCCCTCAAACTTGTTTTACCATAAGGTGGAAATAAGTCCGGGTACTGTTGTTTCATTTCCTCTTCTTTTTCCCAAGTAGTTTCTTTCCCGTAATGTTCTTGCCACTCCACTTTTACCATTGGAATTACTTTGTTCCGTAATTGTTTCACTTATTGGTCCAAGATTCGAATCGGTCTTTCTTAATAGATCAAGTTATCATCCAAGACAATCTGACAGTAGTCTATGACATGAGACTGATCTTCTAAGTAACCCCGTAACATATATACATGGAACACATTATGCACCTGCTCCATATTTGGTGGAAGAGCAACAGGCTACCAGAGCCACTCTTTCCAGAATTTGAAACAGACCAACATATCGAGGTGCTAACTTACCCTTTTTACAGAATCTTAGGTGTTCCTTCGTTGGAGTGACTTTCACAAAAACATAATTTCCCACTTCAAACTCTAAATCCCTCCGTCGATGATTCACATAACTCTTTTGTCTACATTGAGCGGTTTTCAATCTTTCTCGTATAGTTTTAATTTTCTCTGTCGTCCACTGCACAATCTCAAGCCCAAACGACGATCTATCACTGACTTCGGCCCAACACACGGGGGAGCAACATTTTCTTCCATACAAGGCTTTGTAGGGTGCCATTCCTATGCTTGAGTGTTAACTATTATTGTATGCAAACTTTGCCAACGGTAGATAAGTTTCCTAACTTTCTTGGAAATCCAAGACACATTTGCAACATATCTTCTAAGGTTTTTATTGTTCTCTCGTATTGGCCATCTGTTTGGGGGTGGAAGGCCGTACTGAATTTCAACTATATTCCCATAGCATCCTATAAACTTTGCCAAAATCTTGACACAACTTTTGGATCCCTATCTGACACAATTGAAACTGGAACACCATGTAGCTTTACAATTTCATTGACATAAATCATAACAAGTTTATTCGCATTGTATTGAGTTTTCACAGGAAGAAAATGGCCAAATTTAGTTAATCTATCCACAATGACCCATATGGAATTCATACCTTGGGCAGTTCACGATAAACACACAATGAAATCCATAGTTAAATGTTCCCACTTCCATTCCAAGATTGGAAGAGGTTGAAGTAAACCTGTCGGTCTTTGGTGCTCTGCCTTTACTTGTTGACATTGTAAACGTCTTGAAACAAATTTCGCAATTTCTTTCTTCATACTCATCCACCAAAAGTTCTGCTTTAAATCTTGGTACATCTTGGTATTACCGGGATGTATTGAAAATTTCGAGGCATGTGCTTCCTCCATCAGTTTCTTCTTAATTTCTGGCACATTGAGACTACATAGTCTATCTTGAAATTTTAAAACCAAATTTTCAATGTGTACACTGCCCAGAACTCTGCTCCGCGCGTGAGGGCATGAATCGTTGTTCTTAGCTACTACAGTTCAGACTCATGTCACGGTTCTGAATCTAATCTCACAAAGTGCAATGTAAGATTGATAAATCACCAAAGAGTCCAAATTCGGCAAATCGTTTTGGAAAATCGATTTGAATAAAAAAGCGCCAAACATGGACTGCTTTGCCAGATTTCAAAGACGCCACCTAAATATTTTGTTTTGGAAAAATTTAGGAAACCCTGACTCGTGCCTAAGGCCACGCATCCGTCATCACCAAAGTTGCCTCGGCTCGGGAACTTGCGTACGAGAGGGGAAGGTCATCCAATGAGCACCCCCGCTCGCCTGATCAAAGATCGGCCTTTACTAACATGATATATTGTTTTTGAAAACACATGTGTTCTTATTCCGGTTTATTAGCTAACCTTACTACGTGATGCACGCAGCATACAAGTATAGACTAGATCGTCTAAATTAGAACAAAACATCTCATGTCTGTTTGTTTGAAAATTGTTTGAAGATGCTACTCGCAAGTCAGCTAAGACGCGGATTTTGTCACCCTCAAGTGGGCTTAGAAAACATGGTTTTGTCACCCTCAAGTGGGCTTAAAACTTGCATTTCGATGAATTGTTCCAATTCAAGCAATCAAACTTTCATCCACAGGCATTCATGCAGTTAAACACTTAAGTAGTTAGCCGCATGGCAAGAATGCTAACATGGCAACATACACATCTCATGCTGTATGCTAAAGCGTAAAAGCTTACCTAGTACTCCGAGCCAAAAAAGAAGCTAGTTAGTAATCAATGCATGATCCTAGCTATGTTAAGATGCCTAATGCAACACATGCAAAAATGCAACAAAGATAGGCTCGGCTATTCTAAGATGTCGTGTGAATGCAACTTGATAACAAGTATTCAAATTGGTATTGAAATACAATGCAGTTTGTATGATGCGCCGAGCCCGGTACATGCAAAACAGATGAATGAATGCACGCATGCAAAGCATAAGGATGCTAATTGAAACATGCCCTAAAACTAACCATCGAAAGCGGTTAAGTAAAACGGAGAAAGAAATGGGGGTTGGAAGACATGCATCACACACATGCACGCTTATTATAACAGTTGTGCCCTCTCGACGGAGGGTCCGAATAAATCAACTAAGCTACACTAAGCTAAGCTAATTACTACAAGCCGAAACTAATTAACTAATTCTAGCTAATTAAGTATTACAATTCAAATTGAAACAAATAGCTATGCTAAGCTAATTAAAATATTACAAAACCAATCAAATGACTAATTTACACGAACTAATCATGAGTACTAAAATGGCCTCGCGGGCAAGGAAGTGATGCATGCTCGGTTGGCTTTGCTCGGAAATCCACTACCGTGCCTCATGTTGCCTCTTTTTGCACTCTTCTGGACTTCTGAAAATTGTGCCAACTTCCAAGGTACTTCTGACCCACCTTATGAACATGCTGAGGCGTGGTCGACCAAGAGGAATGGCCATCGGCCAAAGGAAATGGCTATCAGCCAAAGATAATGGCTATCGGCCAATTTTGATAGCCGATCAGCAGACTATAATGGCCGGTCGGTCACTGCTCCCTGCAAATTCTCCTTTTGCTGCAACAGAGCACTAATAGAGGCATGGCAGTGTATTTGCAAGAAAATGTGTGTGCAACCACACTCCTTATCATGTTAAAGCTCAAAGGAATGTAGTGCTCGGCTCTCGAGTCATCAATCATGCATCTCAATGTATGATGACCAAAGTGGTCTAGTTGCACAAATCAATGTCAAATGAATGCATGAATAAACATAAATGCCTCCGCCTCTATCATGCATGATCAAGAGGGTCGGTGACCGAGAAATGAGGCACGTTTCATCACTTTGAGTATGAAACGTGCAACATTCCTCGTGTTTGGATTGACGTCCAATCCAAACACAATGCAATGCAACAAACATGCAAACAACATGCAACATGCAACATGCAACATGCAAGCAACATGAGTATGCAACAACATGCTAACAACATGCAAATGTGACAACAAGCAAACAACATGAGTATGCAACAACATGCTAACAACATCCAGACAACATGAGCATGCGACAACATGCGAACAACAATGAAATGGCAAGGGCTATGTAATGCAACACTTAATGGACCAAACCAAACTCAAACAAGCCTCATGTATGCCAAGACAATGGCCAAAGTATGCTGAAAATGAAGTCCGAAAATATATACAAGCATGCATGCCCATTGGTTCACAAGCAAGGCATGAAGGCACCAACTCTCAAGCACATTGAAGGAGTGAAAAATGTGAGAGTGTGCCAGTGAAATAGGCTCTGAAATCACATTCCAAAGGATGCTAAATCATGCACATATGACAAACAAAGCATGCTAGTGGGCTTAAAGCTTAAAGCTAGCCAAGCGACTTACACCATGGCCATATCAAGCAAGCCCCAAAGGGCCAAGGTGACTCAAAAGAATCCCAAGGAATGTCAAAACAGTGCCAAAAACATGCTTGAACATAGCCGACACAAGCTAGAATTAAAGGCATGAAGCATGGAGCATACTAGGCCAACAAAGAGGAATACACTACACCCACCAAAGCCAAGCATGAGATGACTTCACCAACTAAAATAAGAGTTATGACATGTCAAAATAACACCAAAAATGCACTGATATGGCAGCCCAAAAGCTTAGGCAATAAGGCATGCATATAGGCTCATATTTGAGGCACAAAGCACAAACTTCCAAAAGCATTGAAAAAGTGACACATGTGAGTGTATGGCAATGCTATATGCTCTGAAATATCATGTTAAATGAAGCCAAATCATGCACATGTCCCAAGCAATGCATGCTAGTGGACTCAAAACACAAAGCTAATGGACAAGAATGCACTATGGTTATACAAAACAAGGCATGCATGACCCAAAACACTTAAATTAGATGTAAAGCATGCTAAAACATGGCTAAAATCTTACTAGAGTGGAACCAAAAACATGCTAGAATGATGGTCAAAAGCATGATGCATGTTAGGCTAGTGAGTGGATTTGCACTACAAGTGCAAGGAGCATGCAAGATGTGATCAAACCAAGCCAAAACAGAGCTATAACATGTTGAAATAAGGCTTGACACATGCTAAGATGGAGCTCAAGAAAGCTTAACAAACATGCTACTTTGATGAGCCAACAAGGCAAGCACACAAGACACAAGGAGAGGGGATTACCCCCTCCTATTTGGGACCTCAACACACACTTTACACCACTAAAATTCCTCTGAGTTTCAGTTGTGAGATGGCCAAAAGGAGGTGGTCCCAATAGCTTAAAAGGATAGCACAAAACAAAGCGAAACAAGGCACAAAAGGGGGTAGACCACCCCCAACACCACAGAGGCCTCAAACAAACACTTTAAGCACTTAAAATCAAAACTTTTTTTAGTTGAAAACAATGCCTAAAACAGTATGCAAAGGGGGCCAAACACTTAAGAAAAACAAGGCTTAAAAGGGGTAACAACTCACCCTTGAAGAACCACAGCAATCCAGCACTTCTGAGTCAAAGAAAACAAACTTTGAGAGTCCAAACAAGCCCCTCTAGTACCTCAGCAACAAAGAAATGGTGCTTTACTAGGTGTTGTAGTGCAAAAGTGAAGACAAAACACACTTTAAGGCATAAACTCACACAAATATAGAGAAAGAGGAAGAAATATATAGAGAGAGAAATATATATCTTGCATCTCAATTTTCAAAACCTCTAGAAAGGGAGAGGGGCCTCCCTTCTTATAGAAAATCAACTCCTAAGCTTGTTGGACAAGCTAAGGGCTTGAATCAATCCCTCCACGTGTATGGAGGATGAAATCTATGCTCACCAGCTGTCACAGCTGGCACAAAAATATCTGCAAAAGCAAATAAAAAGGCCTCGGCCAAAAAGGATGTTGACCGGCCAAAAAAGGTGCCGACTGCCAACACTTATGGCCGATGAAGAGAAAACATGGCCGATAAGCACTAGGCTTGGCCGATGGGTTGTAGGGAGGCCAACAAGCCACCCCCCTTCCCTCAGAAACAAAACCACAAGCTCTTGGTCCACAACCAAGCACAAAACAGACAAGTTGAGAGTCTCCAAGGCAAGGCGCGCAGCCGACACCTTCAGGAACTCAAAACGAACACGAGCATGGATGATCATCAAGTGTTCAAACGATGACGTCCAAGTCTTGAGGACGGTCAAAAATGGGGTGTCTACAGTTGCCCCTCTTTGACAGAACTCGAAAGTCATAAAATGACGGGAGTGAATGTCAAAGCCGAGAGACGACCCATTTTTTACAAGGCCGAAACCTTAGACAAACATACAAGATAACAAAGAGATGCGCCCGCAGGCAGGGGCAAGATGCAAATGACATGCACAATACCGAACATAACTTATGATCATGCAAATTGAGTTGTAATGAAGCATTCATGCAAAATAAATGCAACGTTTTAAGCGAATGCTATGCGAGTAAGTAAACACGAACCAAACTACATCTCATGCAGAAAGGATGTAAGAAAATTACAATTCTCACTGCCTCTCACGCGGAGAAGGCTAAAAGCGACCGCAGAGAACACCCGGAGTCTCAAATGAAACACCTCTCAATGTACCAAACGCAAAAGGAGAAAGACTGTGCATGAAAGCGTAGTCATCCAAACGCGTGTCAAACGCGAGAGGGAAAAGGTATGTCCAAACGCATGCCAAACGCAAGTGGAGAAAGGTTGTGCAAGAAAGCGCAATGCACTCGACAGTGCGAGTGCATCCAAACGCGAAACATGCGAGTGGAGAAAGGTTGCGCAAGAAAGGGCGATGCACTAGATAGTGTGAATATGTCCAAACCCGGCACACGCGAGTGGAGAAAGGTTATAGGATGCGTGATGCACTAGAGAATGTGAGTACATCCAAGCGCGGCACACGCGAGTGGAGAAAGGTTACAGGACGCGTGTTAAATGCGAGCATGTGTGATAGATAGCAGTTAAAACTGAACCGAAACTTCTCTTGACTTAAATGTACATACAATATCGTCTGGTTTCACCATCTTCAAATGAATCGTACATACAATATTGTGCCTGCACAAAAGAGAGATTTTGACAAGTATAACATAATAGAAACACATGATCAACACTATATCAAGATACAAGTTCAATATAAGATGAATGCGTGCACATAGGATGCCGATGGAAAGGTGCATAGCAATGCAAGTGAAACGTGCATAACAATGCAAGTGAGTGTGCATAACAATGCAGCTGGAACATGCGTGACAACGCAAGTAAAGAGTTGCATAACAATGCAAGTAACGTGCGTGACAATGCAAGTGAGGTGTGCATAACAATGTAACGAAGGTGCGCAACAACACAAAGGGGTGTTCATAACAATACAACAAAGGTGCGCGACAATGCAAAGGGTGTGCATAACAATACAACAAAGGGGTGCACGACAACGCAAGGGGTGTGCATAACAATGCAACGAAGGTGCGCGACAATGCAAGGGGTGTGCATAACAATGCAACGAAGGTGCGTGACAATGCAAGGGGTGTGCATAACAATGCAACAAAGGTGCGCAACAACGCAAGGGGTGTGCATAACAATGCAACGAAGGGGTGCGCGACAACGCAAGGGGTGTGCATAACAATGCAACAAAGGTGCGCAACAACGCAAGGGGTGTGCATAACAATGCAATGAAGGTGCCCAACAACGCAAGGGGTGTGCATAACAATTCAACGAAGGGGTGCGCAACAACGCAAGGGGGTGTGCATAACAATGCAACGAAGGTGCACGACAACGCAAGGGGTGTGCATAACAATGCAACGAAGTGGTGCGCGACAACGCAAGGGGTGTGCATAACAATGCAACGAAGGGGTGCTTGACAATGCAAGTAAAGTGAAATGTATGCTCCATGCAACATTATGATGCATATTCTATGCAAAAGGAATAAATGCATCTTCTATGCAAAACAACAAAAAATGCATGTTCAATGCAACATGCATGCTCTATGCAATGTAATCGTGAATAGACATCCAATACAACATGCATACGCTATGCAAGCGTGATGATGCAAATTCTAGGCGCAACGACATAGGGATGCACATATTCAATGTAAGCATGGTAAAGGCATGTTCTTCACAATGTTGAGATATAACCTCAAAACGAGATGAGGCATGCCTAATGTAAGAGTGAAAAGGCGTATACCAAATGCGCACCTTGCAAACATGACAAAACACTGTAATGCAACATATTCAAAACCAATTTTCGAATCTTATAATATATAAAAGGTTACAAAAAGGATACACCTTGTGCATATCGAGTGCCACGCATGGAAGACACGGTTTGACGTCACCACGGAGGCCACTTAACCTTCAAAAGTGTATTTTCTTGCACTTTCTTGAGAGATGAGGGTACCAATCAACAAAACTACCCCAAACAAGGGCATTGTAGGTCCATCGGCCACAAGGGGGAGCCACCGGCCATCCATTGGCCATCAAACAAGCTTATCGGCCAACAATTTGCCCGATCAGCCAAAAGTGGCAGATTCGGGGCAGTTTTGTCCATTTGCCTCGGGTCTTTAGGTATAGGGTTCCAAACCCTATACTTTCACTTCTCCATTGCCGAACTTCTTCCTCCTCTCTCTCTAGATCATTTTTCTCCCCTTGATTCGAGCTTTTCCCCCATTTTTTATCATCCCATAACTTTTGATTCGTAAAACCCTCATTGTTCTTAACGTTTTGAACCGATTGAAACGTGATTTCAATGCCTCATTCTTGATTTCCATCACTTGGGGTTTGTTTCCCCTGAGTTACCCTTGGTTTCTGTGCCTTTTTCCGCACTTCGACCTTTTCTTCCATTTTTCACCCCTCGGGGTTGACTTTTGGTTGACTTTTCGCATTCTTGCCCATTTTCCATACCTTCGACCATTTTTTTCCCTCTTCTCGAGATGGCGGATGATATTCCACAGGATGGGGCTCCGCCGGGGATGGACATGCATCTTGTGTTCGAGCCTTTGCCACTTAGTATTCGGCCTTTCGACCCGGCGACGTACCAGCCCGAGGTACATGTGTTGCCTCCTGACAGCATTCGCCAGTTCAGGAGCTTTACGAGAGGTGCTCCGAAGGACCACCTGCTACGCGAGCCTTAGTCACACCTATCCTACGGCACCATTGAGGTATACTCTTCCCCTTTACTTTCTGCGATGTAGGTTATATGTCTTGGATAGCCAATATCACACTTTATCTGATTGACCCAAACACACTTGTATACTGCATGCCTAGTTCATTCTGAGCACATTGATACACGATACTTCTGTCGACTCGAACATACATGCACACTGTATTTCTATCAAGTATGAACACTTTCAAACACTGTATTTCTGAAACTGCTTCGCATCTGTTTGTCTTTGAACACAGGGAGATTCCCATGCCTTCCGGGGTTACGGGAATACCATTGCACGGGGTTGGTACATGGAGTTACCCGATGAGGTTCGCCACATTGTTGATGCGGCCAGTTTCGGCATTTTCTACACGGGACTCTTGCGCCTCACTGCGAGTCGGCCCTTTCTGGGCGCGCTAGTGGAGAGGTGGCGGTACACCACCAATTCCTTCCACCTTTCCACCGCAAAGGAGATGATGATGATTCCCTTCGACTTCTCCATGCTCGCTGGCATCGGAGTAGGGGGTGATCCAATCCCTTTCAACACCGACATGGGTGAGTGGGATGCTTCCCAATTCTTCCTGCTCGGCGCTCGCCCACCTCTCTCCCGGCCAGGGTTCATGAGATATTCGTAGTTCGAGGACCAGTTCAGGGGACAAATGCCGACGACTCGGGAGGAGGTCAAGCATTACGCCTGAGGGTTCCTTATGTTCATGCTGGGCACTACTCTCTTCATTGACCGGGCGAACACCGTGGGCCTCTACCTGTTGAGTGCACTGGTGGACGTGACTCGCATTCAGCGCTATGATTGGGGCGGCACAGGCCTGGCCACATTGTACGGATATATGAGTTCCTCATCTCGCCGGAGTAGACACCTGCTAGGAGGGTACTGGCGAGCTAGGGAGGTACACCTTTCCTTTCTGCTTTACAGTTTCGCTTTACATTATATGTACACCACACACTGCATACACGCAGTTTGCTTTACACTGGTTGTACACCGCACACACTGCACAATACACTGCACGATACACTGCACATCATTCGTTGATTTCTGCTTTATCTGTATTCTGCTTTACTAATAAACATACTCATTGTTGCCCTTTTACATTATGTAGTTGCGGGTATATGACTACTTCCCGAGGCTTGCTCCAGAGCCGGAGGTATGCCCCCCGTTGTACCATAATCTCATAGGTATGATGTGAGGTGCGAGCGGAGACCGCGAGAGTCTTTCTTGTTCTTCCGCAGATACTTTGACACTATGGCCGCAGCTGAGGTATTTCAAACCTTTCAGTTCATTTGAGTTTTTCTTTACATTGCACTTTCAATAGCAGATAACAAACTGTATATCCTATCATTTGCAAGTCACCTGGTAGCCCTAGGCGGTGCTGCCTGACACAGTTAGAGACCAGTATATGGGCGCTCGGGTGACTGCCCGATTCTGAGTTTTGCTGGAGAGCCCGGTCTGTCGGGCATGGTACTTGGAAGAGCGCTTCTTGCGACAGAGCCTCAGCTTGCCAGAACAGATAGTCCCGATGCCACGTCCTTCGCACATGAGGCATACAGTGACATACACTCAGCAGGAGATGACCAATTTCATGATCGGTTGGGATGCCGACCTTTTCAGAGATAAGGGCGACTATACCATTTTCATTCAGACACATCTCATGCGACCTCTGGCTAGTGCCAGGCGAGGTGAGAAAGAGAGAGACCTCCAGCCACAGTAGGAGGAGCGGGAGGATCGAGGGTGACCTGGGCCCATGGCAAGAGCGGTTCCCGGACGGGACGGAGAGAGCAGTGGCCAAACTTGCCCACCACCATGACATGCCGAGGACAGGCTGGGGAGACTTATCAGATACCCATCGCTCCTCCTCTGGCTGATCATGAGCTCGTCGAGTTTGAGGTCGACCCCGGTAGATGCAATGCTTTTCATTCTGTACATTTATTTCATTTCAGTTGATATCCCATAGATTACTAATTGCCTCAACACTTTTCAGGCTTTGATAGAGTACACTGGGCAGGCTCTGGAGCTGTCAGCTTCAGTGATGGGGATGCTGCACAGGAGCATAGACTTGCTGAGCATTTACGGCATTCCAGTAAGTTATTTCAACCCCCGTTCCAAAACGTTCTATATAAGCTATTGCATACAGACCTGATGCATCACAATATCAATACTGTATTTGATGCACCACACTTATATACCATTCATGACACTGATACACTACATTTCATATACTGGCCACAACCTTCATATACTGCAATCATCCACCACTCATGGCATTGATATACTGCTCACAACATTCATCCATTGTAATCATAAACTGCTCACGACATTCATACATTATATCGTATACTGCATTTAACACCATACTCGGCTTCGCATAGCATAACTGATGCATCTGCCAATTTGTTCTTTTCAGGCCCTATTCCAGATACCAGCCTCAGCGGGTGCCTCAGCGGGACCATTAGTAACTCCCCGAGCAGCAGGGAGAGCAGGACGAGGGACTCCAATGCGCAGTCGCAGTAGAGCTGGGCATGCTAACTCTGGGAGTAGTTCGCGGGCACCGGCCCTAGATGATGATGAGTCCGACGAGGAGGCAGAGTCGTCTCAGGATGAGGCGGAAGATGGCTCGGGTTCAGACTGAGGTAGCGGAGCTGACGGCGGCAATCCTGGACCTTGGTCCAGGAAGAGGACGAGGAGGGATTCCCGCACTTGAGGCGACCAACGCCGATTTCAGATGTTTCATTTTTTACTTTATTTCCCTTTTTGCTTGTAGTTTTTACACATTTTACTGCCTCAGGCAGGTTTCTTTTCTTTAAAAACTCTATACCCTTTTGCAAAAGAAAACATGATGGAATGAAAAACAACTTTTTTGATTGAAAAAGTGTTACATTTGTACATTCTAAGCATCACATCACATCACATTACAATATAAATGAGATTGAACTTTGATTTGAAAACTGCACACTCGGATTGCATTGCCTTAATTAGGTAGTGAACCAACTGACCACTGAAAGGACAAAACAACTCGATAAGCAAAACAGGACTTGACATGCTAACAAAATGTGAATACAACTAGATAAGCAAAACAAGAACTTAACAATTAACTCAACTCAATAAACAAAAATGCAACAACTTGATAAACGAAAATACAACAACTTGATAAACAAATTAAAGTGACGCAGGCGTGACTTCGCAAAATCGTCACCGAAAGGCATTCGAAGTGGAACAATTCACCAATTCTCAACACCTCTAACATATGGACAACCTCAGAGGACAAAAGGAGAGGCCATCGGCCAGAGTAGAAGGCCATCGGCCAAGAGAAATGACCATCGGCCAACATTACTAGCCGATCGGCTAAAAGATGGTCGGTCGACCATCATTACTGGCCGATCGGCCAAAAATGGCAAGAACCTCCAGAATGCTGCCACCTGTCTTCCACTCAACACCTTATCTTCTACACAAGCCCTAGCTTCGTAGTTTCTCTATTTTAACTCAGTTTTTTGCACCAAATGGAGGCATTTCTTGTCTAAAATCTTACAAATTGGATTGCAAACTTGGATGGCTCGGAAAAGCTGAATTTTCGGGGCTTTGGAAGATAAGAGATATGTCCATTCCTTCATGCCGCAGCAAGGTTTTCGAATCCGATTACGCACGTTTTTAGCTTTGGCGGACAAGAGATATGTCCTACTTTCGAAGACTTCCAAGCTTTGACGGAGTCCGAGCGCGATGAAGAAATCCTTCCCCAATTCTGCTTCGGTCACATCCCAGCCTTAGGACGGATGTGCGAGCTCACTTTGCATGACACTTGGTCTTTGATCAGCGACGGGGAGTTGGACAACCCCAGCTTGATTCATCAATTTTCTGATGCCGGTGACCGCGGCAATCATCACTGGCAGGGTTTTCGGTGACATGCGCTTTGCTTGTGCATGCTGTCTCATTTCTTGCTTGCCTCAGGCTCCAGAGGGTATAGCGTCCGTTTGATTGAGGTTGCCCAAGGCTTAAAAGAGGGCAGGAGCTGCATTGCCATGTCACTAGCTGAGACATTGATGGATTTGGATGCTTTCCATCGCCGAGAGACAGCTAGATTCGCGGGGAGTCCACTACTGCTGCGGGTAATTTTTCCTACCCAATCTCACATATATTTCTCACATCACTCGGCCCTTAGGCTCAGTTTTTCTCTCAAAACCCTTTTCTCTCTTTTCTCTCCACGTACACCTCTCTATTCTTTAATCTCTCATTTTTCATCCCTCCCCAGATATGGTTGATGGATAAGTTGAAGGTTGTGGACACATGCCCAGCATATTCAGCTCACGGCTATTTCTTTCGGTGACGTCTAGTCAATGCCCCTGATGAGGAATGGTGGTGCGAATGGATGTGCAGTTTGTCTGCTGTCAACATTGCTTGGCGCTGCCCTTGGCTCAATTTACCGGTGATGAGCTACAACATGTCTCGCCAGCCCGGGATTCAGTTGATCGGCCTGACACATTGTGTCTTTTACTTCCCATTTTGAATCCGGTGCCAATTTGGGCATGATTAGACTTCTTCGGAAGAAGGGATAGAGTACCGTGTCTTATTTCCGGTCCGAGGCGCACAGCTTGCTCGATATGCCATAGCATGGAGGACGAGAGAGCTTTTGGCCCCCGCTTCCACTTTCGATTGCACCCTTTCTGATGAGTGCATAGCTTGGCTGGATGAAGAGGCGCAAGTTGGGCGTACTTTGGCATCAGAGGCTTTGACAAGCTTTGGGAGAGGACGCAAGAAAACCTGACTATGCCCCAAATTTATTTGCTTTAATCAGTACTTTCAAGTTTTCTTTATGAATAAAGAAAAGAAATTTCAATTTGTATTCAAGAGTAGGAGAACTCTGTACTGAAATCAATGTAATTAAAGGTTGTGGGTACTGAAAATTTTTCGTTTGATCCAAAAATGGTCTAAGTCGTAAATAGATTAATTTGAGCAAAATCAACTTTTATTAAAACTTTTAAAAACCATTTTCGATATGGATCACAACTGGACATGCTCGAGATCTATCACTGAGATGTACAACCCCGGATCCATCAACTGGAAAGTTGCCCCTAGTCTGAATAGCACTGCACTGGGGATCACAACCGAGCTCTTGAATACGGAATAGACAAAGATGACCAACATGATCACATGGACAAAGTTGATTGGGGAAGTGTTTATGGCTGGACTTCAGAATGAAGTTGCCAACGTATCCCGAAGATGGGAATCAAGCCTTACGTAGTTCGGTTAAGGTACACTCAAGGTATTTAACCTCTCCTTTTGTGCTCTAACTTTTGCCAAGGCCGCCTTTTCCGGGTTTTCAACATTGCAAGCTCAGTTTTTATTATTTCAAAATTTTCATGCTTTGACTTTTACCTAGGTCGCCCTTTCGGGTTTTCGGCCTAGCAAGCCACTCAGGGAAAATATTTCTTGAACTTGTCCATGTTGATTGGCTGGGAGAACTCGAGGCCATCTAGGTCCCTCAGAATGACAGCTCCACCTGACCAGATAGACATGATGATGTAGGGACCAATCTAATTGAGTCTAAACATACCCCTAGGGTCGTGGATGGGAGCTCGGTTGTCTTTGAGCACGCGATCCCCCTCTTTCAAATTCCTGGACTAAACCTTCTTGTTGAAAGCCCTGGCAATTCTTCGTTGACAATCCTAGACGTGATACAGTGCTTTCAGCCTTCTTTCATCAAAGAGCATGAGTTCTTCGAACCTGCTTTGCTGCCAATCTACCTCAACTATCTGACACTCAGCCAATACCCGTAATGACGGAACCTCAACTTCGTTAGGTAGAACAACATCCATAAACCAAGAAATATGGAGTTGCCCCAATAGAAGTCCGAATTGAAGTCCGGTAGCCCCAAAGAGCAAATGGCAACTTATCTGGCCAGTCCCTGTAGGTTTCCACCATCTTCTGCAGAATGTGCATGATGTTCTTGTTGGCAGCCTCAACTGCTCCGTTGGTCTGCGGCTGATATAAAGATGACTTATGAAAAGCCACGTTGTACTTCTCCAATAAGTCGATCACCTCCTTCTTGATGTGGGAACCATTATCCAAAATAATCTCATTCGGGACCGCGTAGCGACAGATGATGTTGTTTCTGATGAACTTAGCAACATGTGATGCCTTCAACACCGCGTAAGATTGGGCCTCAACCCACTTCGTGAAGTAGTCTATCGCTACCATAATGTACTCATGCCCATTGGACCGTTTCGGAGTGACAGCCCCAATTACATCAATCTCCCAGACCGAAAACGGCCAGGGCGAAGTCATGTTGTACAGCTTCGACGCGGAATGTTCATGTTGTTTGCATGGGTCTGACATTTGTGGCATCACCGGACAAAGCCAATGCAATCCTCCTCCATGGTGGACCAGTAATAACCTTGTTTGAGGATCTTCCGGGCTAGCATCACCCCGTTCATGTGCGCTCTACACTCTCCTCCATGGATGGCCTCCATCAGGCACTTGGATTCTTTAGGATCAACACACAGTTTATGCATCCCGAGATGACCCCTCTTGTACAGTTTACCCCCGCAGATGATGAACTGAGCAGCCATTCTTCGAATTGCTCTCTTGTCTTTGGCATTTGTCCCTGGTGGATATGTCTCTTTTTCAAAGAAGTTCCATACATCGTAATACCAGGGATTTTCATGTTGTACCTCATCTATGGCAGCAATCAGCTCGTAGACTGGCATGAATTTCTGTTCAATGATGATCGGACGCATCAGGACTCCGAAAGGGATGTTTATCATAGAAGATAGAGTTGCTAATGAATCAGCGAACCTGTTGTTCTCTCTTAACAGATGGACAAAATTCAGTTTCTCCAACCGAGGAATCAGAACGTCCAAGGTCTGGTGATAGATTCTCATCTTTTCTTCTTTGACTTTCCAATCTCCTTTAGGTTGAGGTACAACAAGGTTCGAGTTCCCGATGACATCTAACCGTTTTGTCCCTAGTTCTAGGGCGGCTTCTAGTCCAGCAATACATGCCTCATCCTCGGCCTCATTGTTCAACACTTCGAACCGGAGTTCGAATGCTAAGGGTATACGGGACGGGTGTTATCAGCAACACCCCTATCCCATACTTGTATTGGTTTGATGCTCCATCAAAGTACATCGTCCAAGTCTCTTCTTTGATATGCAGAATGGCCTCGTCTAGGAACAGATACTCAGCTGCTTCATCCCCTTCAATTGGTGATCGGCTAGGAACTCCACTACCACTCTCCCTTTTAATGACTTGCGCGTTATGTACTTCAGATCAAATTCGGAAAGCAGAAGCAACCAACGAGCTAGCCTACCCGTAAGTGCCGATTTCTTGAAGAGATATTTGATGGGATCTAATCTCGAAACCATTATTACAGAGTGAGCTAACAGGTAGTGCCTCAGCTTCCTGGTAGCCCATACCAAGGCTAGACAAGCCTTCTTTAGCGGAGTGTAGCCGACCCCATAATCCAGCATGTTCTTGCTCAGGTAATAGATAGCCTTCTCAACTTTGTCCTCAAACTCCGGTGCAAGCATGCAGCCCATTGTCGTTTCAGTCACTGAAAGGTACTGAATCAACGGTTTCCCCGGCTCAGGCGGCGACAACACAGGTGGGTTCTGTAAATATTGCTTGATCTAGTCGAAAGCAACTTGGTATCGGTCGTCCCATTAGAACTTCTTCCCTTTGTTCAGGAGACCAGAGAGTGGTTCACAAGTCAAGGTTAATTTTGCAATAAACCGTCTTATGAATTGCACTTTACCTAGAAAGCCTCGCACCTCCTTTTCAGTCCTTGGTGGTGGCATTTCTAAGATGGCCTGGATTTTGGAAGGATCGACCTCGATACCTCTCTGTGTGATCAAGAACCCCAGCATTTTCCCTACTGTAACACCAAATGTACATTTCTGAGGATTCAGCCGCAACCGATACTCTCTAATCCGTTGAATGAATTTCTGCAAGGCGGTCTCTTTCCTTGGATTTAACAATCACATCGTCCATATACACCTCAACCTCTTTATGGATCATGTCATGCAAAATTGTGGTCGCAGCCCGTTGATACGTTGCTCTAGCATTCTTCATCCCAAATGGCATCACCCCATAACAATAGGTTCCCCATGAGGTGGTGAAAGTAGTCTTCTCCCGGCCTTTGGGTGCCATCAAAATCTGATTGTAGCCTAAAAAACCATCCATGAATGAGAGTAGCGCATGCCCAGCCGCGAAGTCTACTAATTCGTTGATATGCAGCAGAGGAAAGTCGTCCTTTGGACTGGCTTTGTTCAAATCCCTGAAGTCTACACATACCCGAATTATGCCGTCCTTCTTCGGCACCGGAACTATATTGGCCAACCAAGTAGGGTATTCAGATACCAGCAGGACCCCTGCATCAATTTGCTTGGCGACCTCGTCTTTGATCTTCAAAGCCCAGTCCGGGCAGATCCTTTAGAGTTTCTGCTTAATAGGTCGGGCCTCTGGGTTAAGAGGGATCCGATGCTATACAATCTCAGGATTGATTCTAGGCATGTCTTCATAGGACCATGCGAAAACATCTTTGAAATCTTTTATTAAAGCGACTAAACGCTCGCGCTCCTCCGAAGACAACGTGGACCCGATCTGGACCAACCGTGTGTCCTTTTCAGTACCAACATTAATTGTGGTGATTTCATGAACCAAGGGTTTAACAAACCTCTGCTGCTCTTGATCAAGCAAATAATGCAAAATCCGAGGAATTTCTTCCTCATCGTTTTCGTCAAAATTTTGAAATTCCTGATTAATGTAATAAATTAAAGGCACAGAAAAGTACTCGAAAGCCACAACAGTACTATTCTCGTTAATAACATCCAGTCCGCCTGATTCCTCTGTTACAACAGACTCAAAGGAAAATTAAAAAGACGACCTGGACAGGACAGTGGCATCCGGGTTGTCACCCCCAAGAATATCGGACTCAAACTTAGATGAGTTGGAACCTGATTCTGACTCCACAGACTTAATGGAATTAGATTCCGGCTCACTACCTGACCCGGTGCTGCTCGATAAAAGCCCTTCTCGTATTGACAAACGAGGGAGGGTGTGATGGATGCATCCACAATGTTTGAAGATGGGCTCACAGCCGCTTCATTCCCAATCACAGAGACTGAGAAGTTATCCCCCAAGCACTTCTGTACGATCTGAGGATCTGAGAGTAGACAAGCCAGCGTTCCCCCAATTTCAATCTTTGTGCTCTCGGAATCCTCCTCCTTGCACTGCTTAGCCTCAGCTGGTGGGTCTATCTGCTCTTCTGTAACGTCTCCCCCAGACAATTGCAAGTCAAAGAAAATCTCAAATCCCGGCAAGCGCCGCCTCTCTACATTTAACCATGGCTCTGGGAAACCGCAGAACGGGAAGTCTTCCCCCTCCCGGACAAAGCATTTGTTTAGGGTGCCCTAGATAGGTCGGTGCATCAACTCATAATGCTTCCGAGCCTACTTGGCTCTGGCTCTTCCGGCCATCTCTTTTCCTTTCCCGGCCCAATCCTCTTTGGTAAGCAGATAACCTAGGCCAAAGGTATATGGGTTATGCGGCACTTCGGCCAATGTCGCAACCCCTTTCTAGCCACTTCACCCTAATCCCATCCCGGGGATATGCTGGAGCTTGTTCATAAGGTGGACAGACTGTGCGCTGATGTATAACCCTTCATCAACAGCTAGAATGTTCTGTACGACCCGGGCCTCAGCTAGGGTGAACCCGGACAAAAACACATCTTCCGTGCCATGCTCAATCTCCAGAACTGGTGTAGAAACCTTTGGCGGTGGATGGATCGAAGAATTCCAAAAAATGATGGCCACCCCCTTCCTATGGGGGTATTTCAACATTTGGTGGAGGGTGGAAGAGACCGCCTTAACCGGGTGCAGCCACGGCCGCCCCATGAGTAGATTGAAGGTTTTCGGGACATCCAAGACATGAAAGTCAATATCCCGTTGCCCTGGACCAACCTGAGTCCAAATCTATACAGTCCACATCACCTTTCTGCTGGTATTATCATATGCCTGTATCGCCTGGGCAGTAGGCACAAAATTCACGGGCTTCAACTCGATAACATATGCCATCCTCGACGGGCAAATGTTGATAGCAGATCTTGTGTCAACAAGGACCACCGGTATCCATTTCTCTCTACACTCGATAGAGATGTAGAGTGGTTTGTTGTGATTTGAGCCCTCAGGCGGCAGTTCCTTGTCAGTGAAGGTCAACGTCGGAGAAGCTCCTCCCGGAAAAATCAGCCCTACTAACTGTTACGGTGTGGTGTCAATTAAAAGTTTTGCCTTTTCCATTGCAGAAAGGATAGCTTGTCTATGAACTCTTGAGGCCATGAGTGTAGACACCCCATTTTTGACCGTCCTCAAGACTTGGACGTCACCATTGGAACACTTGGTGATTATCCTTGTTTGTGTTCGTCTTGAGTTCCCGGAGGTCTCAGTTGCGCGCCTTGCCTCAGGATCTCTCGACTCAACCGTGTTGTGTCTGGTTTTGCACCAAACACTTGTCTTTTACCTTGGAGGGGCAGAGAATGTCTTGTGAGGCATCCCCACTGTAGACACCCCATTTTTGACCGTCCTCAAGACTTGGACGTCACTGTTTGAACACTCGGTGATCATCCCTGTTTGTGTTCATTTGGAGTTCCCGGAGGTCTCGGCTATGTGCCTTGCCTCAGGATCTCCGAATTCGACCGTTTAGTGTCTGGTTTTGCACCAAACACTTGCATTTTGCCTTGGAAAGACAGGGAATGCCTTGTGAGGCATCCCCACACACCACCGGCAGTGGCTAGAGGCCACCGGCTGGTTTTTGCTGCCACCGGCAATGTATATTGCCGATCGGCACTATTTGTTGCCGGTCGGCACTCAATTTTGCCAAAATAGCATCTTTGGCCGGCCGACTACTGTGCATCTGCTTTTGCAGATATTTTAAGACAGCTGTCTTGGTTTTGGCTCCCCTCCATACACGTCCCCATTTTTGACCGTCCTCAAGACTTGGACGTCACCGTTTGAACACTCGGTGATCATCCCTGTTTGTGTTCATTTGGAGTTCCCGGAGGTCTCGGCTACGCGCCTTGCCTCAGGATCTCCGAATTCGACCGTTTAGTGTCTGGTTTTGCACCAAACACTTGCATTTTGCCTTGGAAGGGCAGGGAATGCCATGTAAGGCATCCCCACACACCACCGGCAGTGGCTAGAGGCCACCGGCTGGTTTTTGCTGCCATCGGCAATGTATATTGCCGGTCGGCACTACTTGTTGCCGATCGGCACTCAATTTTGCGAAAATGGCATCTTTGGCCGACCGACTACTGTGCATCTGCTTTTGCAGATATTTTAAGACAGCTATCTTGCTTTTGGCTCCCCTCCATACACGTGTATGGAGGGATCTCCCTCTTTAGAAGCTTGTCTTGTAAGCTTTACAAGACAATAAGCTCTATAAAGAGAGGGGCTCTCTCTTGTTGCAAGGGTTAGACACTTGAGATATTTTAGAGAGCTTAGACAGCCATTTTTAGGGTTTTGAGTTCTAGGGTTAGAAACCATACACTTTCTATCTCTATATCTCCCTCTTGTGTGTGTAAAATTGTGTTTGTGTCTTACTATTGCACACAAACACATAGTGTTTCACCTTCACTTAGCTACTGAGGTTCTAAGAGGTTGGTTTTAAGGTTTTGGAGCTATTTTCAACCTAGAAGGAGCTGTTGGAGCATCATTTGTGAAGGGATCTTCAGGGGTAAGAAACTAGCCCCTTTATTCCCCAATCTTACATTGTATTTCTACCTATCTTAAAATCATTTTTGAGCTTAGTGTATAATACAAAAAATTTCTGTTTTTAGGCCCTCTTGATTGTTTATTAATAGTGTTTTGTGGTTTGGAGGTGTTTGACCCCTCCTAGGCTTTGAAAGGCCTTATTTTGTGCTATTTTGTTCAAGCTTCGAGACTTTGGTGTTTGGGCCTCTTCACCACTGAAATCTTGAGGGATTTCAGTGGTGAAGATGGTGCCTTGAAGTCTCCAAAAGGGGAGGGCCACCCCCTCTCCTTGTTGTCCTTTAAATGGACCATTTTTGGCCTCTTGATGGAGCACCATCATAGAGTGTGTATTGGTCATGTCTTGGTTGTTTTCCATGCTTAATATGTCATAATATACCTCTGTTTTTAATTGGTTTTGGTACACCATGCATGCTTAGCATACCTACCATGTAATGCCATGTTATTGCCTTAATATGCCTTAGGTTGTTAGCCTTTGTTCTAGCATGTTTTGGGCTTAGTCTTGTGAAGGTTTTGAGCATATTTTGCCATGTTTGAGGTCTGTCCATAGTTGTTTGGGTCGGATTTGGCATGCTTAGTATAGCCCCTTTGCATTCCGGCTTGTTAGCCTTAAGTATGTGCATGTATAGCATGACATTTTTGCCTTGATTTGGTGATTTGGAATCATCCACCATGTCCTTTCAGTCCCCTTTGCATTCCTATATGTTTTCCTTGGATTCCCCTTTAATGCTTTGAAAGCTTGTGTAGTATGCTCCGTGTTTTGGCCATTATGCATGCATTGAAATTGAGCCACTTAGATGCCATCCAGGGGGCCCCCTTTGCATAGTCTAGGTCTGTCTTGAACCTATCTTAAGCCCTCTTAGCCTTGCGAGGCTTGGTTGGCTTAGCCATGGTTCGAGTCCCTTTGGCTTGCTTCGAATACTTGGACCATTGTTGCATGTTTAGCTTGCCTTGTTGCTTGGTTTGGCACCATGTTTTAACATGATTTTCAGAGCTTATGTTGCATGCTAATTGTCCATGATATCCTCATTCAAGTGTGCTTGAGAGTTGCCTCATTTAATGCCTAAGTGTTGGTCCAATCTACTTGCATGTGTATATGCATGTTTGATTCCAATTCCTTGACTTTTGGCCACTGTTTTAGGCCTATTTAGAGTTGCCTAAATCATGTATAAGTCCATCTTTTCATCCATTTGCATTGCCACATGTTAGCTTGTATGCTTACATAAGTGTCTTGCCATGCCATGTTGCATCCTTAGCTTGCATGCCTAGGTTGCATTGTATCTTGCATGCATGCCTTGTTCCTTGAGTTGGTGATAGGAATTGGGCCTTGGTTTGTTTGATTGGTTTGCATTGCATTTAACATGAAAGTTGCACACTTGATTCTTTGGGCCATCATGCATGGAAATGCGTGATTGGTGGTCCAAGAGTCGAGACACATGCCCTTTTGAGTCATTACCATGATAAGGGACATGATCGGTGCATATATGTTTGAATTGTATTGCCATGCAAGTTCTGTCCTCTGCTGCTGTGAGTTGCAGGTTCTGCAGGCATTCTTTGCCGACCGGCAGTATAGATTGCCAACCGGCAGTGAATAACCAGCCGATGGATTGATTTTGTGCCGGTGACCACATGACACTGCCGGTGGTGATTCTATTCAGCCGGTGGTGATTTCCACTATCCAGAGAGGCATTCTTGAGACTTTGACAGTCTTCAGAGAGGCAGAGCAGGGAAAACAGAGGCAGACTATGCATGGCGGTGCACTTCCGAGCAGGACCTGAGCATGCGCTGCATCTGGCTCTCCTCCTGAGGTGATTTATCTGTTTTTCCTAGCTTAGTTAGTTTGTTAATTAATTAGGTAAATTGTAATATTTAATTAGCTTGTAGGTTAATTATCTGTATTATTCTTTTGGTCCCTCCGAGTGAGGGCAAATCTGTAATAAGTGTGCGTGAGTGGATGTATGTCTTCCAATCCCCACTTCTTTCTTCCCTTTTATTTACCTGCTTTGATGGTTAGTATTAGGGCACGTTTAAATTAACATACCTTATGCAATGCATGTGTGCATCCATACATTTGTCTTGCATGCATTGGGCTCGGCACATCACGCTAACTGCATTTGTACTTCAATTCCAAATTGAATACGTGCATCAATCGATCGCATTTCACATGCCATGTTTAGCATTAGCCGAGCCTATCTAATTGCATTTTGGCATGCGTTGCATTAGTCAATTTAACATAAACTAGGACCATGCATGTTTGCTACCTAGTTTATTGTTCTGGCACGGAGTACTATGTAAGTATTTTTCGCTTTAGCATGTTGCATGCGTGTGAGTATTGCCATGACAGTATGCTTAACATGTGGCTAGATGCTTATGTGTTACAAACTGTTTGAATGCTTGTGGGTGAAGGTTGGATTGTCTGAGTTGGAAAAACTCGTTGAAATCCGTGTTTTAGCCTACTTGCGAGTAGCAAATTTCAAAACTTTTTCCAAAATAAACGGATATGCAATGCTTATTTCCAAATTAGGCAATCTAGTCTATACTTTTTTGCTGTGCGCATAATATAGTAATTCTAGGCTAATAAATGGAATAAGAACACATAACGTTTTCAAAATCAGATATCACGGTTAGTAGAGGCCGGTCTTCGGACCGGGTGAAAGGGGGTGCTCATAGCTGACCTTCCCCGATCGTACCCAAGCTCCCGAGCCGAGACAACTCCGGTGATGACGGACATGTGGCCTTCAGCACCGAGTCAGGGTTTCCTAAATTCCCCCATTTAAAAAATATTTAGGTGGCGACTCCGTATCTGGCAAAGCAGTCCATGTTTGGCACTACTTTTTCAAAAATCTGTTTCTCAAAACGATTTGCCAGATTTGGACTCTTTGGTTCAAGATTAAGAACCGTGTAACGAAATCGAGAGTCTGAACTGTAGCGAGGTCCCCCGCGCGGACGTGTTACACCCACACATCACCGGCCATGGCTTGAGGCCACCGGCCAGTGATTTTATGCTATCAGAAATGCATATTGCCGGTTGGCACTCTTTGTTGCCGGTCGGCCATTTATTTTGCCAAAATGGCAATTTTGAACGGCCGATCACTGTTCATCTACTTTTAGTAGATATTTTGTGCCAGCTGTGATAGCTGGCACCCACTCTGTTCCCCTCCATACACGTGTATGGAGGGATTTCCCTCTTGGATGGCTTGTTTTGGAAGCCTTACAAGAGGGAGTTGCCTCTAAGAAGAGGGCTCCTCTCTTGGCATTAGGGTTAGACAACATTTTTAGAGAGCTTTGATATTAGGGTTAGGAATTTGTATCTATTCCATCTCTATATTTCCCTCTCTTGTTAGTTTAGTGTGTGTTTGGTCATACTTTTGCACACAAACACCCACCATTACACCTTCTCTTGGTTATTGAGGGCCAAAGGAGTGTTCTTGGAGTTTTGGAGCTGGTTTCAACCTAAAGAAGCTGCTAGAGCTCCATTGTTGAAGAGGGTCTTCAAGGGTAAGAAACTTGCTCCCTTTTACCCCTTTCTTGCATTGTATTTTTTCCTACCTTACAACTATTTTTGTGTTTAGTGCATAACATAAAAAAGTTATGTTTTTAGGCCCTCTAAATAGTTGTTTAAGGTTGCTTCAAGCTTTGAGGTTGTTTAGCCCCTCTTAAGCCTTGTAAGGCTCCATTTTGTGCCATTTTGAGTGAGCTCCGAGACCTTGGTGTTTGGGCCTCCTCACCACTGAAATCTTGAGGGATTTTAGAGGTGGGGATGGTGCCTTGAGGTCCCAAGAAGGAGAGGGCCACCCCCTCTCCTTGTTGTCCTTGAAAAGGACCATTTTAGCCTCTTGAGGGAACACCTAGCTTAGGCTCTTGTTGACAATGCCTTAGCTGTTATTTATGCTTATTTTTTCATGAAATAGCATTGTTTTAAGTTGGTTTTGGTACACCATGCTTGCTCAGCATACATGCCTTGTAATGCCATGATTTGTCTCAACATGTGCCTAGCATTTAGCCTACCATGCTCATGTGTTTTGGCCTAGCTTTGTGAAACTGTTATGCTTGTTTTAGTATGCTAAGGGACTGTTTTTGGTCATTTGGGTCATCCATGCTTTGCTTTGTATAGCTACCATGCAAACTCTCTTGTATGCCTTAAGCTTTGGCCCTTCTAGCATGCCATCCTTGCTTTGTCTCAGTGGTTTGGAACCACTTGACATGTTATTTCAGACCTCATGATGTGCCTATGTGCTTGCATTTGGTCCCCCTTCAATGTGTTTTAAGGTTGTTGCCTTATGCCCCTTGTTTAGGCCTTAGCGTATGCTTGCATTTTTAGACCACTTAGACGCCATCTAAGTACATCTTTGACTTTGTTTAGGTCTGCATTACACCTATTTTAAGTCCCTTTGGCCTTGTGAGACTTGGTTGACCTAGCCTTGGTTTACCTCCCCTTTGGCTTGTCCTAAGTCTTGGACCATTGTTGTATGTTTTGATTGCTTTGTTTAGTCGGTTTGGCACCATCCTTAGCATGATTTTCAGAGCTTGGTATGTATGCCATATGTCCATGTTTATCTTCTTTTAAGTGTTCTTAAAAGTTTCCTCTTTGATGCTTAAGTGTTGGTCCATTTGCATGCATGTTTATATGTGTATTTGCCCCTCATTCCATAGCATGTTTGCCACTGTTTTAGGTTAGTTTGAGGGCTGCCTAAATTAGTCTAAGTCCATTCTCGCATGTTGTGACATGCTTACCTTGTGTGTTGATTGCATGCTTGGCCTATCATGTGTTGTGGCATGTTCAAGTGACTTTGCATTTGGCATGCATTTCTCTTAGTTGGAATTGCCTAACATGTTGCATGCTTTCCATACTTGCATACTTGAGCAACTAGCATAGTTGTCACATGCCTTGCATGCTTGTTTGCATTACTTGCTTGCATGCCCAAATTGTACACTTAGGCTCACATGCTTAGGATTGCATTGCATTGGCATGCATGCTTCACCTCTTGATCAAGCCATGATAGAGGTTGAACCCCCCCCCCCTTGGTTTGTTTATGTGCTTTGCATCTCATTTCAAATTGAAATGCACACTTGATGCTTTGGGCCATCATGCGTGGAAATGCACAATTGGTGGTCCGAGAACCAAGGACCATGTCCCTTTGAATCATAAACATGATAAGGGATATGGTTGGTGCATACATTGCTTGAATTACATTGCCATGCAAAGCTCTGTCCTCTGCTACTGTCAAACAGATTCTGCAGGAGCTTTTTGCCGATCGACTGCATGGAGTGCCGACCGGCAGTCCATTAGTGGCCGATAGCTTCATTTGCGGCCGATGACCACCAAATCACAGCCGATGATAATTCCCTCCAGGCGGTGGCATTCCTCAACATCCAGTGAGCATATCCTGAGACTTTGGTAGTCTTTAGAGTGGCAGAGCAGGGAAAACAGAGGTAGTCTACGCATGGCAGTGGACTTCCGAGCAAGACCCGAGCACGCGTGCATTGAGCCCCCTTCCCGAGGCCCTTTTTCCTGCTTTTCTAAGCTTAGTTAATTTGTTAATTAATTAGGTAATTTGTAATAATTAATTAGCTTACGAGTTAGTTAATTTGTACTATTCTTTCGGTCTCTCCAAGCGAGGGAGAATTTGTAATAAGTGTGGGTGAGTGTGTGCATGTCTTCCAACCCCCACTTCTTTCTCCCTTTTACTTACCTGCTTTGATGGTTAGTAATAGGACATGTTTAATTTAGCATATCTTATGCCATGCATGCGTGCATCATTCATCAGTATTGCATGCACCGGGCTCGGCTCATCATGCTAACTACCTTAGTATTTCAAATCTAACTTGAATACATGCTACTTGTGCATTTTCACATGTCATTCATAGACTAGCCGAGCCTACTCTAGTGACATTTCGTATGCGTTGCATTAGGCATTTAAACATGGACTTGGATCATGCATTGATTGCTAACGAGTTCCCTGTTTTACCTTGGAGTACTATGTAAGTATTTATGCTTTAGCATCTCGCATGAGTGTGAATGTTAACATGACAGTATGCTTGCCATGCGGCTATATATTTACATGATATTACTGCTTGAATGCCTGTGGGTGAAGGTCGGATTTTCTGAGTTAGAATAGCTCATTGAAATCCGTGTTTTAGCCTACTTGCCAGTAGCAAATTCCAAAACATTTTTCCAAAACAAACGGATATGCAATGCTTATTCCCAAATTAGGCAATCTA
The DNA here is from genome assembly GCF_055761805.1 of Camellia sinensis. Taxonomy (NCBI): domain Eukaryota; kingdom Viridiplantae; phylum Streptophyta; class Magnoliopsida; order Ericales; family Theaceae; genus Camellia; species Camellia sinensis. The sequence continues at coordinate 112,449,076 of NC_138969.1, read as the reverse complement.
TTCTATACTTTTGTGCTGTGCGCATAACATAGTAATTCTAGGCTAATAACTGGAATAAGAACACATAACGTTTTCAAAAACGGATATCATGGTTAGTAGAGGCCGATCTTCGGATCGGGCGAGAGGGGGTGCTCATAGCTGACCTTCCCCAATCGTACCCAAGTTCCCGAGCCGAGGCAACTTTGGTGATGACGGGCTCGTGGCCTTAGGCACCGAGTCAGGGTTTCCTAAATTCCCCCTTAAAAAATATTTAGGTGGCGACTCTGTATCTGGCAAAGCAGTCCATGTTTGGCACTTCTTTTCAAAAATCTGTTTCTCAAAACGATTTGTCGGATTTGGACTCTTTGGTTCAAATTAAGAACCGTGACACAAATCGAGTCCGAACTGTAGCGAGGGTCCCTCGCGGGCGCGTGCTACAATGAGTAGTCCCCAGACGGAGATGTTTGCTTGGATTTTCTTAAGTTATTTCAGTACAGCCTCCTCCTTGAGCAGTTTTTCCTTCTGCCTCTTCACTTCTTTGTCCTTTCCGAATGCCTCTGGTTGATCCAAATGTGGGGGCTTGAAATACCGCCCACTTCTAGTCATGTGATCCACCTCTTCAATATACCAGGTATCATCCGGTTGGTTCTGCCCCAATCTTCATCAGTGTGGGCAAGACGTAAGTCGTCGTCTTCCCACCACATCCCGTCAGCCACCAACAGACAGCTGTCTGGTTTCGTTACAACTGTTTCTGTGCACACAGCACATTCTGTCCCCACACGGGCTTTGGCCTTTCTAGCGCTCTCTAGATCTTCTATCTTTTCCTACTCAAATTGCCTCAGTGCAGCCTGCTGTTCGGTATCTTCTGTATTCAAACTGCCTGGATCCCGAGCAAAATTCTTAACACCAGTGCTCTCGGGCGATTTCTCCTGATTCCCGGCCATTCTGGCCACTGCTGAAGGTCCCGTTCCTGACGGTCCCTATTCTGGCTGAGGCTACTCAACAATATCTGGTTGGTCGCTGAGCTACCTCGCATTCTCTACTGACCCATCCAATTCGAACCAGTTAATGTTCACATCCCCTGAATCCTGCTCTTCAAAGAACTGTAGATTTGCGACGTCTTCTTCCAACTCTGCTAGGTTATCTAGCCCCTGATTAGATCTATCCTCCCGAACCACACAGATCTCTACCCCAACTAGCAACTCTATCCTCGGTCTAACCTGACTTGTTGATGTGATATAACCACTCGGGTTGTACTCAAAGTTCGCAGACCCCTCAGGCTCTAAATCATCATTTCCATCTACCCCCAAAGTCATTCCTGTTCTATGTTCGGTAGTCACCACCACCGGTTCAGGTTAGGTTTTGGGAGGTGCTCAGCATGCACAAATCCATGCTGTCTGGGATGAACACCTCCGGCTTAGGTAGGTGGGAGGGTGTGATATATATGCTGGGGTCGTATGACACAACCCCAGTTTGGATCAGGTTGATGCGTTTAGGTGGTGGAGCTTGGCTATGTGATGAGAGAGGATTGGTTGTGACATTTGGTTTGTGTGGAGGTGCGATCACCTTGTTGTCAACGAGATCTTGGATCTCGTGAAGCAGTCTGAAGCACTGGTTGGTGTTGTGACCATGTTGTTGATGAAAAGCACAGTATTTGGCTGGATTATGAAAAGCAGGAAGTTTGTCTGGTAATGGCCGCGGCTCCAGGGGCTTCAGATGCCCTTTCTTGATCAGAACCCCCAGAGCTTTGGACAGGGGCATGTGTAGTGGAGTGAAGGTTCTTTGGCCTCGAGGTGGATATCTGGCTGTTTGTGAGCTACTTTCGGACGCACCGGTGAATGGTGTGGCTGTAAGTGTTTTTGGAGGGGTGGTGGTGGTGACCATGCCCACATCAGAAGTTCTGGCAGCTGCAGTATTGCTCGTGCCTGCATTCGTATTGCGGGAAAATGCCCTCTTGGGCGGCTCTCTCTCGTGGTAGTGAGTGTTGTTGGTAGTGGGGCATGGTGAACAATCTTGGGGTAAAAGTTGTTGTCGTTATTGTTGTTGTTGTTGTCCCTTGTTTTATAGGTTCTAATGAGTTATGTGAGTCGAGGAGATGTTTTTCTTTTTCTTTTCCTTGAGTTGTTGTTTGGGAGTCCTTGGGGTCCCGAAATGTTGGACCAGGATTTAGGAATTTGTTCCAAGTTTGGATCTAATTTTAGTTTGTTGTCATCCTTCTATTGGTGGTTGAGCCATCTTGTTAGCTCTTTCTTTAATTTTGGGGACAAAATTCTTTAAGGAGGGTAGACTGTGACAATTGAGCTTGTCAGATAGCTCGAGCGGTCATTTGGTCACTCGAGCAGTCATTTGGCCGCTCGAGCAGTGGTCTTCAGCTCCTAGTAGTTGGTCGTTTTGCAAGCGGGATCGCTCGAGCGGTGGAGTTGTCGCTAGAGCATAGAATTCATGCTCCCAATATTTTTACTGTTGCTTTGCAAAACTTCTGGAACTTCTCTTTTTTTCGCTTTAGCGGTGGAATGATTGCTCGAGCGATCCCTTCGAAATTGTGTTGTTTGCTCGAGCATAGGAAGTTGTGCTCAAGCGGTCTATTTGGGGTCAACTAGTATAAAAGCCACTTTTTGCTCATTTTCTCTCATTCTTCTCTCTTTTCTCTCCCTCCCCTCTTGATGTTTGCAAGCCTTAGCCACAAAACCTTTGGCTTCACCTTATTACACGAAGGATCTACCTTAGGTCATGCAAGATTAGTGAGGAAGGAGTAAGGATCTTCCTCTTGACCATTGGATTGTGATTTTGTCGGAGTTCATGCTCGGGTCTTTGTTGTTTGCTCACTTTCTCAAGGTGGGGAGTTCTCTTAACTCTGGTATTTTTAGATTTAGTTTGATTATGTTGTATTGTGGAAACTTTGGATTGATTTGTGTTTGAAATCTTTGATTAAAAGATGTTTATATTAAAAACTTGTGGTTTTCACACAGGCCTTTGAAATATTTATAATGTTTTGGTACTTTGATGATTAATACTTGATGATTTGAGGATTTAACAAAGAAATGCGAAAAAACCCCAACTTTACTGAAAACCCTAGAATTAGGATTTCTAAATTAAAAGAGGGTTTGAGTTAATTGGTACCTTATGCTGAAAATTAAATTGATTTTTCATGTTGAGAAGTGTGTTGTGTGAATACTCGAAATGTGAAAGGATGTAAGGTAATGTTTTGCATGGGTTGATGGTTGGCAAAGAGTAGGACGTGCAGTCTTGAAAATGGGAATAGTTCATTAGATTTTATGTGTTGAACTCTTTTGGAATTAAAAAGGAATTTTCAGATAAAGAGGAAGGTTTGACAACTCGTGAATTGCATTGCATTTCCTAGGGGTTGGATTGAATATTGGACCATTTAAAGGTGTGTGTGTGGTTTCGGAATGCGTTGTGTTTTGAGGTGCCCAATTGCTCTTCCGTGCTTAGTGGCCAATAAATTAGGGGATGCCATTTATAATTTGCTATAGGTTCCCAATTGCCCATTCGTGCTAGGAGTAGACAAATGTGGGAAAAATGTTCAAATGATTGATGGGTGTTCAATTGCCCCTCCGTGCTCGATGGTAGGAAAATGTGGAGATGTTTTTAAAATAAAACGGTTGTCCAACTGCCCCTCCACACTTGGTGGCCGATAAATGTGGAGGTTTTCACATTAGTAAGAGTTGCCCGCTTGCCCTCTTGTGCTTGGTGGCCAGAAAATTTTCCGGGGGGGGGGGGGTGGGGCAATTTTGAGGTGCCTTGCATGGAGTTGGTTTTAAAATGAAAATTCTTGGTTATGATAATGGGTAATGAGTTGAGTCACATGGGCTATAAATCATGCATTTCTAAATTTGGTTCCTAAACAAAGTTAAGGCATAAACATGGCATGGCATTGCATTAGCATAATTATATTGCACGTTCATTCATTTTGTTAAGTTTACTTCCTATTGCGCCTAAAATCTCACACCCTTTTATGGGATGGATATCCTAAAACTCCAGGTGATGAAGATAACCCAAGATATCGATGAAAAATGGAAGGAACTCAACATGGAGCACTGAAGCTTCTTTGATTGTTGTTTGCTTATAGCTATCGAGCTTATTTGTCGAGTTAGGAATTTATTTGTTGAAATCAAGGCCCTTAGTCTTGGAAGGTGTAAGCCCTTATGGCAAATTTGGTATATTTAATTTTCTCTCTTTTCTTGTTTGTATTTCAGTAAGTTGTAAATCATTACAAAGAACTTGAAGAGGAATCACTGATTATAAAATAGTTTACTTTTATTTATCGTTCACATGACTGTCCAGTAATTGGATTATAATAGCGGATTGGTAATAAATGTTGTGTGGTATAATTATCGGGGCGTTAAAACTTGGTATCAGAGTTCATCGGGTTTGAATACTTTGGGCTTGTGGGAAGTGACGTTTGTCACAATGGGTTACTAGGCTAGAATAGGATGTCTATGTGCTTGGTGTAACTTGTGTGTACTCATGTGATTATGCGGGTAGGAGATTAAACTCACTAGATGAAGTTTGTGCTTATAAGTTTTTCCTAGTCTTGCTAGGAGGGTGCGTGATCAATGCCATTCTGACTCAAATTCTTTGAACGTTGTTGGACAAATTGACATCTTAGGAGTATAAGTCGTAGGTGTTTTATGTGAATTTATGTTTATGTGGTTTTTCATGGTGAAAATTGTCGTGTGTATACACGTGTAAATATTTTAGGTAGAGTGTGGAATTCTATTCAGATTTAATTGTGAGCTAAGTTTTATCTTATTCCTATATAAGATGTCTGGGCGTGGTGATAGAAGTTGTGGCAGACCTCATCTTGGTGGTCGGGTGTTTCCTTTCGAAGAGAGGGGGTAGGCCAAGCAAGTATGGCCGAACGGGAGATGAATGGTGTTGTGGGCTTGTTAGCTCGGGAGTTGTTCGGTGCACTTCGGGAATCTATTAATATCTTGAGGGCTGAAGAAGCGGCATGGGCCGCCATAGGAGAGACTAGATCCTTTTCTTTGGCTAAGGAATTTTATAAATCTAATGCTATGTAGTTTTATGGCGGTGCTAATCCACTTCTAGCGGATGAGTTGCTTGAACAGACAGTGAAGATGTTTGAGGTGTTTCACATAGTAGATGGTGAGCTTCAGGTCACGTTAGGGGGCTTTTAAACTGAAAGGGGACGGGGGTCAAAGGTGAAAATATGCCAAAAACTGTATGGTGCACACATGGGAGGCATTCACTCACGAATTCCACGAGAAGTATCTTCCATCCACAGCTAGAGAGCGTCTGAGAAAACTGTTCGAAAAAGATTGAACAACTCAACAAAATCGTATTAGCGTTTGAGGCCATTTTTACTAGTTTGTCTAGGTTTGCACCAGAGTTAGTGGCAACTGAGGAGCGCCGTTGCTTGGAGTTTGAGAAGAGACTTACGTAGGAGATTGTGATGAAAGTGGTTGGTAGTATTATTCGGAACTATGATAGACTCGTAGAAGTAGCCGCACATGTGGAAATTACTTTAGAAGGGGGAAAGAAACCGGGAAGGAAGAGACAAGGTGAAAACGAGTCACAGAGTGACTCAGGGACATCCAAGAAGTCAAGCACTAGTACTAGCACACCTTTGCAATCGTAGTGGACTGAGCCTTAGGGTTTGGTGATGGGGTTGAGTTTAGGGAGTACCAGTTAGAATAAGATGACTTTTTTTTAAATGTGGCCAGTAGGGTCACAAGGCTTTAACTTGCCCTCAACAGGTGGGAAGACGACTACAGCAACGGTTGGCTCCTTGTCAGAGTTAGTTTCGAGGTTGTGGTCGGGTATCCACCTGCTTCTAGTGTGGACAAGCAGGGCATGTCAAAAGACTTTGCCCACTGTTAGTGGAAATCCCTACCATCTCGGGATTTCAATAGTTGCATAACCATCCACCAGTCAACCCGGTCATAGGATAGGGGACCATCCACTTGTTTTAAGTGTAATCAGCCATGCCATGTTAAGCGTAATTGGCCCCAGAGTGGGGCAAGACCCATTCAGTGATCCTAGTCAGGATGGCGATGTTATGAAGGAGTAGCATGATGTATTGTTGTTTTGGTATGGCAATGCAATGGTATTGTAGGTAGGGCAATGTAATTATAGATGTTGCTTATGTATGTATATATGTGTGTGTATTTTCCCAGAGAATTGGTCGGTAATTATTTGTAATTTTATATGTTTTGAAGAATCCTTATTAAATTTGTAATATTAAGCCTATTCCGAACACGTTATTGTGTCGTAAGTTGATTGTGTACGGTCTTGTAAGAGTAATATGTAATCAATATTAGATTGTTGGAATTTGGGATTCATACTGAGATGTAAAGAATGGAGTTTCTTTTATTTTAGGTGTATAATGTGATGGTGGTGTGATCCCTTAGAGTTCATAGAATGAGAGAGAGTGGTTAGGAACATGTTGGTGCGAAGAGTGAGTAGTTGTAACTTTAGCTGTCTATTGTGTAATGTGAGAGGTTTTATGGCCAAAGGAATATGCATGACTTGATTTAAGGTTGTGAGTGGTACGCTTTGACCTTTAGAAGTCCAGTTCGGACTCTGGTGTGATAAGAGGATGCGCTTGCCATATAGTCACGTGAATGGTGGTATGTTGGGGAACATGAGTGGTAGTGTTTGATTTGGGGAATCTGGTATGACTTCGAGGAATGTGTGGAATGATGTGGGAAACTCCTTATCGAAGTAAACAGTGTTGGGTAGAACGCCGGTGCTTAGTGTCGTATGTAGGAATTTGTTGACTTGGTTAATCGGTAGGTTGATAGCGGAGTTTATTTGTCAAGTGGTCACCTTGGAAATGACAAGGCTTGAGTAGAAGGACTATAAAGTTGCGGGTGCCTTAGGGTGGTTTTGTGAGTGTGAAGTCCTATGTATGTGGCTCTTAAGCTAGTGCGAAGCTTGTCTTAAGTTAATGGGATTTCCTCCGGTTGGAGTAACATGTGGTAGACTTATAGTTTTGACTTCTGTATTATGCCTCGTGTAGGTAATAATTGCTAGTAAAGTTATGTAGGAATGAAATGGGAAAATTGTGAATTTTCTTGTGCCTTACTTGTATTGGTAATGCAGTTGTTGTTCCTATTAATTGTTATTACAAAAATGTTGTATATATGTTGTTGTTGCATCATTGTAAAAGTGATTAGCATGGTTGGGTGACGGTAGAGGTTCACTGCGTGTTAAAGTGGAAATAAAATTTTCCTTGTGTTATGATTGCTGTGGGAGCCGAATATCTGGGAACACAGATAGACCGAGTACATATTTAGAAAATCAGGATATATACTATGTTCGCCCCCATCTTGTACACTATAGATGCCGAGTATCTTAATTGGACATAAAGCTAGTTAAGCAAGGAGCCGAGTGAAAGTTGGAATACGACAAAAGGAGGGCCGAGTGAACAATCACACGACGGATTAAGAGTGGGTCCTACCCTGTGAGGATCAGGAGTGTATATAAATAGAGGAACAACAGCCAAAGAGAGGTATGTGAGAAAAAATCTAACTTGAAATATAAGCAACCAAGAGAGTATACAATGACTTATTCGTCGGAGTGCTAATTCCGTCACCCCCGACTGGAGCGTTCATTCCTTTTTAGGTGACTAACTGAGGATCACGAGCTTCTTACAGGATCCAAAGAGTGTTTCCGAACCACTTCTCCACAATTGGCGTCTTCTATGGGAATACTCCAGCATATCCATGGCGGTCGTGACGGAAGATCTTCTGGTAGTCGCTGACGACCTTACACCACGAGATGATACCACTCCAAGCAATATGCTTGGACCAGAGAATATTACCGCACAAAGGGCCGTGAACTTCGACTCACGTTCGACTTCATCGCATGAGACAATGCAAATGATTAAGGATCAAGTGAAGCAAAACGAACAGAGGTTGGAAAACATGATGGCTGAGAACGAACGCCTTCGACAGCATTTGGCCTTGGAGGTGGCAAAATCCCAACAGGCTGCACGCCAAGACCCGGGCCGACCACTGAGAAAGGATGGTTGACAACCTTGAGTTCGGAGACACGATAGTGGCAGTGACTCTGACTCATCATCCGCAGAACCTGCAAAGAAGGGACGAGTTGAAATCTCCACCTCTTCTGAAGGAAGTCCGCTTGCACGGAATAAGCGAAGAAGAAATGATTTAGATGAAGAGGACCCCTTTATGCGACGGATTGCAAGGGCAGTACTATCCAAAAAGTTCAAAGCTCCATCGTTCACCCTATACGACGGGAAATCGGATCCCACTGATCACATCTGTCATTATAAGCAAGCCATGACGTTGTATTCAGACGACGAAGCCCTCACGTGCCGAATATTTCTGAGCAATTTGGGACCATTGGCCGTCAAATGGTATTATAAATTGGAACCGGCATCAATTAAGAGCTTCTATCAACTCCAAAAATCCTTCAGGGCAAGGTTCATTTCCAATGAGGTCCAGCCGAAGCAAGCTGATTCTCTCTAGGCAATGCAAATCTAACCAGGGAAAACCTTACATGTGCATTCGGCGCGCTATTGGAAACGCTTTAATCTCATAGTTGATGCCTGCAATGACTCCATAGCTATCACCGCCTTTAAAATGGGGTTGCATCCAGATAGTGCCCTTCGCAGTTCCTTGACTAGAAGGCCCCCTAAAACAGTCTGGTCGTTAATGAAGAAAGTCGAGGAATACTGCAAAGTGAAAGATGACGCTTTGCGGGTCAAAGCCGGGCACGAGGCCAACAAGACAGCCCCATCTGAAATCGTTCACCCGATTAATTCTATACCATCGTGGAGTCCTAAACCACGAAATCAGACTAAACGAGACAAAAGGCGAGATGCACGCCGATCAAATGACCAATGTCCACACCGGGCTAATGAACAACTTCAAGTGGATAACAGACGCATAAGGTGCGTAGACAAGAAATATACGGAGTTATTGGAGCCGATCAGCACAGCAGTGTCTAAAGTTCAACATCTTCCGTTCTTCAAATGGCCACCCAAGATGGTGGGACCTCCCCACACGAGGAGACGAGATAGGCGGTGTGAATACCACAAAGACCACGGTCACAATACCGACAACTGCTATGCTTTGAAAGATCACCTTGTGGAGTTGGTACAAGACGGTCAGCTTAAACAACACGTCCGAAAGAACAACTCAACCAAAACAGTTGCTTTACGACAGGATTCACCTCCGCTCGGTGTAATCCATATGATATACAGCTTGCCGACAACATCCGCCGTACACACAATTCAATCGCATCCTAATCCCCATAAGCAAATCACTCTAGCAAAATGGCCCCATGAAGCTGCGAGTATTACTTTCGATGATTTAGATTTGGATGGTGAAACGTTCCCTCACATCGATTCCGTAGTCATCGAACTACGCGTAAATCGATTCACCGTTGAACGTGTTCTGATTGACCAGGGGAGCACTTGGGAATTTATGTACTACAAGACCTTCATCAAACTCTGCTTCACCGAGTCGGACCTGTCTCCAGCTCATTATCCATTATTCGGTTTCAACGCTAATCTGGAATATTCGTTGGGCAAAATCACGATTCCAGTCCGAGCGGGCTCCCGATCAGTGGATGTGGAATTTTTGGTTGTCAAGCTTCCTTCACCGTATAATCTCATCACGGGACAAACTTGGCTACATACCATGTAGGCCATGCCAAGTACCTATCATCAACTACTTCGCTTCCTAACTGAATGCGGCATTGAACAAATTCATGGTTCCCAGAAATTGGCACAGACATGTTATCTTCTTGCCGCAAAAACACCAAGAGAGCTAGAAGTAAATTCTATTGAGGTGCCGGACCGAGAGAGCCTCGACGATGTTGGGCGGTTCCCAAGTGAAAAGGCAACCGAGGCCCTAGATCGAGTTGAAATTGATGGGAATCCTGACAAGTTCTTCATGGTCGGCGCTACCGCGAATAAAGTCGACAAGCAGTAGCTAATTTCCTTCTTACACGGCAACCTTGATATATTCGCGTGGTCGCCGTATGAAATGCCGGGGGTGGATCCAACAGGGAAGTGACCTATCCCATATGGCTGTTGAATATTGGTCAGCCGCGAAACACACTACTGCCGTTGTTGAAAAATGGGACTTGGCATGTTTGTGTGGATTTCACGGACTTAAACAAAGCTTGTCCCAAGGATTTCTTTCCCCTCTCCAAAATAGACCAACTCGTAGATGCCACCGCACATCATCAACGTATGAGCTTCCTGGATGCCTATAGAGGCTACCATCAAATTGCCATGCATCCAGAGGACCAATAGAAAACTGCATTCCTCACCCCAAGAGGAACCTATTGCTATAAGGTTATGCCTTTCGGGCTGAAGAATGCGGGCGCAACTTACCAAAAACTAGTCACTGCCACGTTCAAGGAGGAACTCGGTCGTACTATAGAAGTATATATTGACGATATGGTGGTCAAGTCCAGAGAAGAGCAAACTCACCTGGCCAATCTGGAAGAGACATTCGGCATTCTATGCAAGCACAAAATGAAGTTGAACGCCTCCAAATGTGCATTCGGGATCGGATCCGACAAATTCCTTTGGCTTTATTGTTAACCACCACGGAATCGAAGCCAACCCAAGGCAAATCACAGCAATCCTAGAACTCGGCTCTTCTCGGTCAGTCAAAGAGGTTCAAAAGCTGATGGGGATGGCCACGACACTCAATTGGTTCATCAGTCGTTCCATAGATCACTGCTGATAATTCTTTCATACCGTTCGGCAGGGTAAAGCTTTTAAATGGACCTCTGAGTGCGAAGCCACTTTGAACAGTTTGAAGACTTACCTCCGATCAGTTCCACTCTTGACAACACCTTCGGTAGGTGATCCGCTCATTTTATATCTGGCAGTTTTCGATCGGGCTGTCAGCACCGTACTGATAAAAGAAGAACTTGGGGAGCAGCAGCCAGTCTATTATGTGAGCAAAGCAATGGCTGACACAAAAACAAGTTACCTTCTGTTAGAGAAACTCGTGCTTGCTTTCGTCATGGCAGCAAGAAAACTGATGCATTATTTTCAGGGGCATACCATTAGGGTACTCACGGACTACCCCCTCCGGTCAGTACTCCGTAGTGCAAAAGCATCAGGGTGCATTTCAAAATGGGCTCTGGAACTTGGCCAGTATGATATTCAATTTCTACCCCCATCCTCGATTAAGGAGCAAGTGCTCACCGACTTTGTGGCCAAAGTCACTGGACGCCTCGTTGACTATAAGTCTGATCAAATTCAACCTAAGCCGAATTGAGAATTTATGTAGGGGACGTTTGGAAGTTGTACTGTGACGGATCATCCAACCAACGTGGTAGTGGGGTGGGTGTAGTGATCATGGCTCCCAACGAGGCAATAATCGAGCAAGCAGTCAAACTCGGCTTTGAAGCATCAAACAATGAGGCTGAATATGAAGCACTGCTAACTGGCTTACGGAATGCACATCTCTTGGTGCTCGGCGTCTGCTTATCTTTTGCGACTCAAAGTTAGTCATCAATCAGTTAAAGGGGGAATACACGGCCAAAAATGATCGTATGACAACTTACATGAAAACGGCGAGTTCCTTGCTGGGAAAGTTCGACCATCATGAATTGAAACAAATAACCCAAGATCAGAACATACATACAGACACCCTGGCCTGCCTAGCCTTTGCCATCAACTTAGAGATTAAATGGACAATTAAAGTTGGGTTCATCCCTAAATTGAGCATTGGCCCTTCAAAGTCCGTCCAGATCAATGTTATAGAATCAGGGCCGAGTTGGATGGACCCTATCGCTGCATTCCTATCTTCCGAACAGCTCCCGACGGATAAGAAAGAAGCACACAAGCTGCGAAACAAAGCCTTGCGATATTACTTGGATCCGCAAGGAAGGCTCTACAAGAAATCCCTTTCTGGTCCATACTTAGAATGCATTCATCCAGATAAAGTCAAGGAACTCCTAATTGAAATATATGAAGGTAGTTGTGGAGCCCATTCTGGCGGACGCTCTTTGGCTCATTGAGTTGTGACACAGGGATATTACTGGCCGACAATGAGACCAGATGCTGAGTGTTACGTCAAGAAATGTGAACAATGCAAGAAGTTTTCCCCTTTAACCCATTTGTCTGCTGAAGAGTTAAGCTCTATAACCAGTCCTTGGCTATTCGTCCAATGGGGACTTGACATCGTCGAACCATTACCTCACGCCTCGGGCAGCAAGCGATTTTTGATTGTCGCGACGGATTACTTCACAAAATGGGTCGAAGCGGAGGCCCTAACACGCATTCGAGATACAGATGTTAAGCATTTTGTACGGAGAAATATCATAACACGATTCGGCATTCCAAGAGCACTTATTTCCGACAGCGGCACCCAGTTTGATTGCGGCGTCTACGGAGAATTGTGCAGCAAGTATGGTATTCAGCCCTACTTCTCGACCCCGGCCTATCCACAGAGCAATGGTCAAGTTGAAGCCTCCAACAAAATCATTTTGGATGACCTCAAGAAGAGGTTGGAGAAAGCTAAAGGCAGATGGGTCGAAGAATTGCCGAGTGTGTTGTGGGCTCATCGCACTACTCCGAGGCGATCCACTGGGGAAACCCCATTCGCTTTATGCTTTGGAACCCAGGCAATCAGCCCCCTGGAGATCGGCCTCCTAACCTTGAAATCAGAAGTCTTTGATATGGGCCGAAATGACATGATGCTAGCTCTGGATTTGACTCTGATTGAAGAATAAATAGACCGTGCCCTAGCACCCGTGACACGGTACCAGCAGCAGCTTGCTAAGTCGTATAATTAGCGAGTTCAGCTACGCTGCTATGCCCCAGGAGAATTGGTACTGAAGAAAGTACTTACAGCTTCCAGGAATCCGGCTAACGAAAAATTAGGTCCCAACTGGGACGACCCCTATCAGATTGAATCAATCGCTGGCACAGGAGCATATCGGCTCAAAGACATGTCTGGGAAAAGTTTGCCACGTCCTTGGAACTCCACGTACTTGCATAAATTCTATCAATAACCCGATTTGTGGGGACATGATACTTGTTTTGAATGTTCACCGTGTAAAAATTTCACTTTTACAATGCAAAGTTTCTTATTCCCTTACCAAGAAATTCAATTCGCCAAGTTGAAAGCCTTTGGATTCAGAGTGCCCTTCGTAGATATCATGTTGGCCAAGTTAAAAGCCTCCGGATTGGGAGCCCCATCCGTGCATGACACGATTGGGCCGAATAAGACTCTGGATTCGGAGCGCCCTTCATGGATATCCCGATTGGTAGCGTGAAAGCCCTCCGGATTTGAAGCGACCTTCGTGGATATCACGATTGACCAAGTTAAAAGTCTCCAAATTCGAAGCCCCATTCGTGCATGACACATTTGGGCTGAATAAGACTCCGGATTCGGAGCGCCCTTCGTGGATGTCATGATTGGCCAAGTTAAAAGCCTCTAGATTCGGAGCCCTATCCGTGCCTGACACGTTTGGGCCGAATAAGACTTCGGATTCGGAGCGCCCTTTGTAGATATTACAATTGGCCAAGTGAAAAGCCACCGGATTCAGAGTGCCCTTTGTGGATATCACGATTGGCCAAGTTGAAAGCCTCTGGATTCGGAGCCCCATATGTGCATGACACTTTTGGGATGAATACGACTCTGGATTCAGAGCGCCCTTCATGGATATCACGATTGGCCAAGTTAAAAGCCTTCGAATTCGGAGCCCCGTCCATGCAGGACACGTTTGGTCCGAATAAGACTCCGGATTCGGAGCACCCTTCATTGATATCACGATTGGCACGAAAGAGCACCTGAATTCGGAGGCCTCTTCATGAATTTTGTGATTGACATGCATAAACGACGTCGACATAAAATGGAAGATGATCATAACCGAATCTACAAACATAAATCGAAATAATGAACGAACATAAAAAATAATAACATGTTTCATTGAATTAATCCATAATACATAATTCGCCTTTAATCTACTTTAGAGCGGTACAGTATGTTCAGTTTTATCCGGCATTCCCCTCGTTGTCGCTCTTCTCGACTTGAAAAGCCGCGATCGGAAAGTCATGACCCTGATATAACGGCGACGCTAAATCAACGCCTGCTGCACGGAGAGCCTCTGCGGCTTGGAGAGCCTTAACCCACCTGTGCTTGAATCCCCGATTCTCGCATCGGCAAACCTCCTCGGCGAGCTTTTCCTTCGTCTTGTTTATCTGAACATTTTGGCCGTCATGGAAGCCTTGTTCATAGGCCCTGGTCTTTGCAGTCTCTATCAAAAACATGCTTGTCGTATCTCTATCAGCAATCGCATGACTTAGCAGCCGTTGGGTCACCCTTTCCTCCACAATCGGGTTAGCTTGGCCGGCCAAATTTGTCTTGGCAGTTTTGGCCTTTCTCAATTCACGCTTGGCCTTCTCCGCGCGAGCTTCTAAGTTCCGAATGCGTTCATCCTTCTACTCTGTCTCACGCCACGTGGCACGCAGATGCATGCCGATTTCATAGGCGGTATACGGCCCTTTCACCGCTCCATGGATGCCCTCCTGAAACACTTCGAAGTCCTATCGTCCGACCATCGACTGCTGGACTTCTGGTGGAAAAATCTGTCGAACAAAGTCAACGACCACATTTGGGTCGTGAACAATTGAATCCACTTCCATCATCGATTTGTTCCCTACAAAAACTGCAAACCTCAACGGGCGCGGTGTCACACTTGACTCTCCTCTCGAGCGCGGTTGAGGGGAGTTGCCCCATTGCTATTTTTCCCTTCTAGGAGACCGACTTCGATGAGGTGGGGGCTGGCGTTTTTCCCGCCCCCTCGACGTCCTACTTCCCATGCGTACAGGCTCGCCACTTCGATTCATCTTCTCATCTAGCTCAGCCAATGTCCTTCCTTATCCTCTGCTGTTGAAGAATAACCTTCTTGCCATCCACAAATTGTCCACACTGCTCTTTGCCTCCCTAAATTTATTGCCTCAGATCACAACAATGACCCCTCCGCGCACCCACCACCCGACCCATTTACACCTTACAGGTGTAGCAACCCCGAGGTGACATCATCAATGCTAAATTTCAACACCTGGTACTGATCATAACATGTACCCCAGCCTCGTCATGTCCTAATTTTATTCGGCGTCCCAGTTTATGCACCAGTTGGGACAAGGGTAGATTCATTAATATAATCGGCCATAGGGCAAGTCCTTGTGCCGATCGGGTTGAGTGCGCCAACCGATCCAAGAGCCAATCTCATTTGGTGTCCCAGTTCATGCACCAGCTGGGGCAAGGGTAGATTCATTAATCTAATCGGCTATAGAGCAAGCCCTTGCGCCGATCGGGTTGAGTGCCCGAGCCGATCCAAGAGCCAATCACATTCGGTGTCCCAGTTCATACACCAGCTGGGACAAGGACAGATTCATTAATCTAATTGGCCATAGGACAAGCCCTTGCACCAATCAGGTTCAGTGCCCCAGCCGATCCAAGAGCCAATCTCATTCGGCATCCCATTTCATGCACCAACTGGGGCAAGGGTAGATTCATTAATCTAATTGGATAGGGTAAGCCCTTGCGCCGATCAGGTTGAGTGCCCCAGCCGATCCAAGAGCCAATATCATTCGGCATCCCAGTTCATGCACCAGCTGGGGCAAGGGAAAATTCATTAATCTAATCGGCCATAGGGCAAGCCCTTGTGCCAATCAGGTTCCGTGCCCCAGCCGATCCAAGAGCCAATCTCATTCGGTGTCCCAGTTCATGCACCAACTGGGGCAAGGGCAGATTCATTAATCTAATCGCCTATGGGGCAAGCCCTTACGCTGATCGGGTTGAGTGCCCCTGCCGATCCAAGAGCCATCTCATTCGGCATCCCAGTTCATGCACCAGCTAGAGTAAGGGCAGATTCATTAATCTAACCGGCCATAGGGCAAGCCCTTGCGCCGATCGGGTTGAGTTCCCCAGTAGATCCAAAAGCTAATCTCATTTGGCGTCCCAGTTCATGCACCAGCTGGGGCAAGGGCAGATTCAGTAATATAATCGGCCAGACGCTGAAGCCTTAAGCCGTTTTACTTAGTCTATCAAATTTTCATGGACCTTTCCAACTTGTTTAACTGCTGATTCTTTTAGTTATTCGGCTAAAGAGCAAAGAGGATGAGGATGCTTAATTAATTCGGTTAACCTATCGGATAGACTATTTACTCATAGCAAATAGAAAAGCATAAGGAATTGTCATTAATGAATTAAAGACAAATAGTACATGCAGTAAATTTGAGAGCATAGAAAATTTTCATTAATAAATTGAGCGCTAATAGTAGTCATTTTACACATGAAAATTAGATTACATTTAAAGAATTGAAAATCTACTAACAAAAACCTACGAAAACTATGCGTCTAAGATGCCTACCAAAAACCAAACTATGCCTTAATCAATCTTTAGGGTCAGGCACCAGCGGCTCAACGTCCACCTGCTCGTATGGAATCAGCTACGCCAATGTCACATTTGTAGCAGTGAGGGCTTTGATCCAGTCGTCTTTGAAGCCTCGATTCTCGAACTTTGACACTTCTTCCACGTAGTTTTCCAAGGCAGCATCCTTCACAGCTTGGAATGCTTCGGAAATCTCGAAGTCAGTTATTTCCTTTGTCTTCTTCGATTCTTCTAAGTCGGCTTCCATCTTGGCGTTCACCTCCTTGGCTAACTTGAGCGCATCTTCAGTCCCCTCTCCTTGGCAGTAAGCCTCAATTGGTCGGAATTCCTCGCTCGGTCGGCCTCAGAGTCGGCTCTCCCTCGTTCCTCCGCCGCTTGCGCTGCCTCATAATCGGCCCTTTGAGAGGCTACCACAACCTTGTTCTTTCCATTGTCAATTTCGGCTTTCAAGAAGCCGATCTGTTCTACCGCGTCATGTTGACGGCGGTTGATATTAGCTATCCTGCCCACCATCTACAAAACAAGGAAATAGAGTTATAACAAACAAATAACAAGAAATATATATATATATATATGTATTTAGACGGAAGACTGCAGATAAGGCAAGTAATGTACCGATAAGGCCGACTAAACGGCCAAAGCAATTAGCATTAGATCTGGCTCTGCGCGAAATGTGTCTCTGTCAACTGGCAAGGATATTGAAGAGGCCATGCTTAAGGCCACAGCCAGGTGTCTCAAAGCCGACACATCAGAGGCAATCGACATATTCCTTATCCTTGGCTGAACAGTGAATGGAACAACCAAGTCTGATTCCTCAATGCGTGGCTGTTTGTCGCTTTGGTCCTCGTCGTGCACGGCTTCTTGCTCGGCGTGGCGCTTTTCCCCCATTTGCTCAGCCTCATCCGCCCGTTCTACCTGCTCCATCTCGGCAGTTTCGGTCTGAGCTGTTTCTTCCGCAATAACAGGTAGAGAAGACTCAACAACCGTGGCAGGTGGATTTTCTAATCAAACGACCTCGACTCTCCTCCTGGCGGCCATCCTTTCGGCATTTTTCCTCCGGGCAAGTTGCATGAGCGATTCCCCAGCCATATCCTCAGGATAAGCGCCGGAAAGGTCTCCCAAGTTTGTAAAAATGTCTTTGAGGGAGACGTCCCCTCGGCCTGATATGGATGGAGGGTCGGATGAATTGAGTCTAGCTTCCTCAAAGGCCGAGTTGAGAGCTTCGTCTACCTCGGCTTCCAACTGGTTCAGGTCATCTATGACCGGTTCGACTGCTTGTTCTTCTACATGTTTCGAATCGGAGGTTTCTAAACCATTCTATCTTTGGTTTTTGAAGCTGGGGAAGATAAGGGCTGTAAGATGATCTTCGTCTCTCAGAAATGGAATGTGGTCTACTACCGAAAATGTTACGTAAGTCAGCTCGTACCGCAGAAAAATGTGGGCTGCCCTACCTTGTTTCTGAAGGTTTGGATGGCCGACGGACTGTAGTGCGATTTTAATTTTGGCAAGTACAGCGTTGTCGGCTGAAACCAACACTTTCTTCAAATTGTTTCCTGCATAAACAAAACGGTAAGTACATGGAAGCAGAGCCGAATACATATATGGTAATAAAAGATACAAAAATGAGCTATACGGCTACCTGGTTCGCCTTGGCCCGGGATCTAGGCAATCTTCACCCTCGCTGAATTCCCAGTTGCCTCAGAGAACGACCATCACATCGTCAATATGCTTGCCAGAGTTGGCAAGCATAGTCACTAAGTGTTGATCGGTATCCTTGGCTCTAAGAAAATAGCGTCCCAGCCGGCAAGTAGACTTGGCTAAGGCATAACAATGTCGAATTGCATGTATATCTAGGTTAATCCTAAGACATCAGTTCAACTCTATAATCCCCATTATGATGCGGGAAAAATTCACGTTAGGCTGGGAAGGAATTAGACCCCAGTGTCGAAGGACGACTCTGAAAAATGGGTGAAGGGGAAAACGAACTCCGCCCTCAGGAATTGATAGGAGAGGAAAGATGATTGTATTCTTATCAGTCCTCTCCATATCACTGGTGTTGTCTGCCAAGAGTGATAGATGGACATTGTAGACACCCCATTTTTGACAGACCGTAAGACTCAGACGTCATCGATTGAGCGCTCGGTGATAGTGCATATTGTGCTCGTTTCGAGGTTTTAAAATTTTGGCTAAGAGCCTTGCCTACAGGCCTCTGAACTCTTTATGCTTTCGCTCGGTTTGCGGACCAAGTCTTGTTTTCTTTACCTGAGGGAGGGAGAGGTCTTGTAGACCACTCTTTTGTGGTCGTAGACCACTTTTCCCGCTCGGAGACTAGTTTTTGATTTTTTGGAGCCTTCGGCCACGCGCCTTGTCTCGGGACCACTTAACGTTTTCCGTTTGGCGTGGTTTTTGAACCACACCTTGTTTCCTTGGCTTAGAGGGCCACTGTTGTTTGGGAGACCACTTTTTTGATCGTAAACCACTTTTGGTGCTTGTCAGCTAGTTTTTGAGGCTCCCGGCTACGCGCTTTGCCTCCCGAACTTTCGTCTTGCATCCATTTTGGTTTGTTTTTGGTACAAACCTTGTTTTCCTTGTTTGGAAGGTGGTACAGGGGTGGGAGACTAGTTCTTCCCCTTGGAGACCACTTTTCTTCTCGCTAGCCAGTTTTCTGGTCGGACAACTGGTTTGCTTGCTCTTTGGGCCACCTTTTCTGGCCGGCCACCACACCATTTGCTTGTTTTCATGCTGCTGACCTTCTCCCACCTTGGCCGACCAGTTTTTGTCTTGGGAGACCACTTGAAGTGGTCGGCCGACCACTTTAAGTAGCTGGCCAACCACTTAAAGCGGTCGGCTACTTTTTGTTACCTTTTTGGAGATATTTTCTTCTAGTTGGCACAGTTGGAAGGCATTTGAACCATCCTCCATACACGTGTATGGAGGGATGGCCACGAGCCTTAGCTTCTTCAAGAAGCTTATGCTTTTGTTCTCTATATGAGAGAACTTCCTCCTCCCTCCTCCAGGTTTAGTTTGGAGTGGCTGGAGCTATAGATATACACTTGTATCTATTCTTCCTTGTTTGCTCTCGTTTTGTGCCTAAAAGTGTCACTTTGTCTCACTTTTGTACACAAACACACACTCAAACACCATACTCTTCGAGCTGAGGTCCCTGAAAGTTGTTTTTGGAGTTCTTGGACTGGTTTGAGCTTAAAGAAGTTGCTGGAGTTGCAGCTTTGAAGGTGGTCTTCAAGGGTGAGCCTTTAACCTTTTAAACCCCCATTTTTGCTTAAGCTTTTAGCCCTACTTGCATGCTGTTTTAAGCTTAACCCTTAACTACAAAAAGTTCTATTTTTCAGTCCTTAACATGTTTGTTTAAGGCCACTTTTTGGTTAGGGTGATCTACTCCCTCTTAGGCCTTATTTTGAGCCACCCCTTTTGGCTCTTGTTTTAGCCTTTGCATGACCTTTCTACCACTAAAATCCAAAGGATTTTTAGTGGTGGAAAGGTGGTTTTGGGGTCCTAAAAAGGAGAGGGTCATCCCCTCTCCTTGTGTCTTCAATACTTGCCTTCATATACCTCATGTTTGAGCATGTTTGTTAAGTTTATGTTGGCCATATCTTAGCATATTTTTGGGGTTATTTTGATGTGGCATACCACTGTTTTTACTTGGTTTGGTTACTCCATGAATGGTTTATACACTTGTAGTGTAAATCACACACACTAGTCTTGTATGCTTCATGAAGTAGCATGTCATTCTAGCTTATGTTGAGTCCATTTCAACATGTTCTTGGTGTTTTTTTGCCATTTCATACCTATGTTAGGGTTTGGTTTGGTCACCTCTTGCATGCTCCATGCACTTGTAGTGCAATTCCTTGAATTAGCCTAACATGCATCATGCCTTAACATGTCATTCTAGCATGCTTTTGGCTTAACCTTGAGAAGATTTTGTCCATGTTTTAACATACTTTAGCTCTGATTTGTGCTTTTTTGGCCATGCATGACTTGTTTTGTATAGCCATGGTTCAATCTAGCTTGTTAGCTTTGTGCATCAAGTCCACTAGCATGCTTTACTTGGCCTATTTGAATGATTTGACATCGTTTATAATGTGATTTTAGTCCATGTTTCATGGTCATGCACTTGCATTTTTTGCTCATTCAATGCGTTGGAGGGTTTGCCCCTTTATGCCTTAACATGAATCATTGCGAATGCCTTCATGCCTTTGCTTGCGAGCTATCATTTCAATGTGTTTTCGGGGTTATTTTGCCATGATATAACTTTGAATTTTGTTGGTTAAGTCATCCCATGCTTGGTCTTAATAGGTGTAGTGTAATCTACCTTATTTGCCTTGTATGCATTATGCCTTATGCCTTATGCCCTTCATGATAGCTTGTTTTGGCTTTCTTCCATACATGTTTTAGTACCATTTTGACATGTTCTAGGATTGTTTTGGGTTGCCTTTTCCATAATTGTGTTTTTATGACTCATGCATGCTATCTTTGAGCTATTTAGATGATTTGGCAACATTTAATACTTCATTTCAGAGCTTATATCATGTTTATGTTCCCACTTCTTTCATGCTTTGAATTCCTTTAAGTGTTGTGCATTGTTGCCTTACTTATGGCCTAGCATGTATGCCATCTTGCCTTGACCTTTGAGCCCCTAACTTAGTATGTTTTGGTCCATGCTTTTGGTGCCTTTGTTTTGGTGTTAATGACCTCTGTTTTGGCATGGCTGAGGTCTACCCGCATTCGGTTTAAGCCCATTGAGCATTGTGTATGCCATGTTACATCACATCATGCATGTTATGTTATTGTTTGCATTGCGTATGCCATGTTGTTTGCATGCTTATATCACATTGCATTAAGTATGCCATGTTCATTTGCATTGTGTGTGCTAGTTTTTATTCATATTGTTGCACGCTTATGTTGTTTTGCATTGAGTATGCATGCATTAGCATAGTTTCCATGCCATTAGCCTTGTTAGGTTGTTCATTTGCATTGCATGTTTGCATGCTTAAGTCATATTGCATATTTGCATGCTTGTGTTGCATTGCATTTTTGCATACTCCATGTTACATAGCATTGTGCATGCCATGTTGTGTGTTGCATTTTTGTTTGGAATAGGTGTTAGTCCAAACACGAGAAACGAGGGACTTTTCATATTTAAAGTGATGAAACGTGCCTTAATTCTTGGTCGCCGACGCTCTTGATCAAGCATGATAGAGTTTTAGGCACTTATGTGTTTATTTGTGCATTCATTTTACATTGAATTGTGCAACTTCGCCTCTCGGCCATCATGCATTGAAATGCGCGATTGGTGGCCTGAGGGTTGAGAACCATACTCCCTTGAGCTTATGAAATGATAGGGAGGGTGGTTGTGCACACATATCTTGCAAATACATTGCCATGCCCTTTCTTGCTCTCTGTTGTAGCAAATTGGAAAAATACAGCAACAACTGGTCGGCCAGCCAGAAAAACTAGTTGGCCGACCACTTTTTCTGGTTTGCAGTATCAAAAAGTGGTTGGCAGGTGGCTGGAGAAACCAACAACTGGTCGGCCACCTTCCCACAGGTTCCCAAGGTGGAGTTGAAGCTTTCTGGAGCTTGGTGCATGTTTTTTAGAGCAGTTGCAAACAGAGCCAAATTGGGGCATCGCAACGGATTTCCGAACGGGGCGACCGGGCATGCATGCAATCTTCTCCCTCTGAGGACATTTGTTTTACTGCTTTACTTAGCTAATGTGATTAGTTAGTTTATGCTTTGGTTTTGTATTTAAGTAGTTAATGTGTTTAGCTGCTTAACTGTTTTGTAATAGTTAGTTAACTGGGATTAGTTAATTAGCTTCGTTGTGATGTAATAATTAGCTTAATTAGCTTAGACTAGCTAGTTAGTTTTTTATTCGGTCCCTCCGTCGAGAGGGCCAATGGTTGTAATAAGCGTGCGTGTGTGTGATGCATGTCTTCCAACCCCCATTTCTTTCTCCCTTTTACTTAACCGCTTACGATGGTTAGCTTTAGGGTATATTTCAATTAGCATACCTTATGCCTGCATACGTGCATCATTCATTCTATTTTGCATGCACCGAGCTCGGCACATCATGCTAATTGCATTGTATTTCAATTCCAATTTGAGTACATGTATCAAGTTGCATTTCGCATGCCATTCTAGATGGCCGAGCCTATTTTAGTTGCATTTTTGCATGTGTTGCATTAGACATCTTAACATGAACTAGGATCATGCATGATTTCTAACTAGTTCTTTGTTTTGGCTCGGAGTACACTGTGAGTGTTTACGCTTTAGCATACTGCATATGTGTTATTGATTGCCATAAAAGCATGCTTGCCATGAGGCTAACTGCTTATTTGATATAACTGCCTGAATGTTTGTGGGTGAAGGTTGGATTGCTTGAATTGGAACAATTCATCAAAATCCTGATTTAGCCTACTCGCGAGTAGCAAACTTCAAACCATTTTCAAACGAATATGCAATGTTTTGTTCCAAATTAGGCGATCTAGTCTATACTCGTATGTTGTGCGCATCATGTAGTAAGATTTGCTAATTAACCGGAATAAGAGCACATGTGTTTTCAAAAACAAAATATCATGCTTAGTACAAGCCGATCTTTGATCAGGCGAGCGGGGGTGCTCATTTCATGACCTTCCCCTCTCGTACCCAAGTTACCGAGCCGAGGCAACTTTGGTGATGACGGACATGTGGCCTTAGGCACGAGTTAGGGTTTTCTAAATTTTTTCCAAAATAAAATATTTAGGTGGCGACTCAGTATCTAGCAAAATAGTCCATGTTTGGCACTTCTTTATAAAAATCAGTTTTGCAAAAACGATTTGCTAGATTTGGACTCTTTGGTGATTTATCGGTCTCACATTGCACTTTGTGAGATTAGATTCAGAACTGTGACATTTGAGTCCGAACTGTAGTAGCTCAGAACAAAACGAGATTCGCACTCCCATCGCGCCTGCGGATATCGGAGAGTTCTAGAGAGCGCGTCTACAGACGTCATCGGGGATGGAATAATGGCGTCGGAAGCCAGAAATTCGATCCCCAAAAAGGAGCTCTTTCAAATATTTTGCCATCCTAGCCAGCCTAAGGATTACAAAAAAGTAAAAGAAAACAAGGAAATGGGATAGGAAGTGAAGGAGAAGAAAACTTACAGGAAGCAGAAGGGAAAATGAGAAACACGAGGAAGTTGCAGAGGTCGCGAAAAGAAGGAGTTGCACTAGAAAACGAACCAAAAACTTTTGAGTATTCAAAACATATATTCGAAGAGACAAAGTTTTAAATCACATTAAATTGAGGAAGCGTATGATGGGGAGGGAAATTGTAATGATGACCAAAAGGCGTGTGTGTTCTGACACACATTGGAATGAGGTTAACCGCTGAATTTTTGACTTTCCAAGTTCGAAACCAAACACGCCGACTAACTGGTGTTAGTTGGGTGTTTGGGGGGCAATTGCGGGGGGCAATTGCGGGAGCCGAATATCAGGGGACACAGATAGGCCGAGTACATATTTACAAAATCAAGATATATACTATGTTCGCCCCCATCTTGTACGCTCTAGAAGCCGAGTATCTTAATTGGCCATAAAGCTAGTTGAGCAAGGGGCCGTGTGAAAGTTGGAATATGACAAAAGGAGGGCCGAGTGAACAATCACACGATGGATTAAGAGTGGGTCCTACCCTGAGGACTAGGAGCGTATATAAATAGAGGAACAACAGCCAAAGAGAGGTATGTGAGAAAAAATCTAACTTGAGATATAAGCAACCAAGAGAGTATACACTGACTTATCCATCGGAGTGCTAATTAGGGCACCCCCGACCGGAGCGTTCATTCCTTTTGAAGTGATAGTTGAGGATCATGAGCGTCCTACAGGATCCAAAAAGTGTTTCCGAACCACTTCTCCACAATTGCGAATGGCGTTGATAAACAAATATGTCGTGTATTTGAACTAAATTTTGGCGAGGGCTTTAATTGAATAATTGTTTCAACATAATTGTGGATGATTATATCCAAATTGGCACTTTTGTGGAAAAAGAATTAAAAGTATATAAATAAATAAACAAATAAATACGTAATAAAAATGTATTTCCAACTTTGGATGGTATGAGTTTGAACACTTTGTGAGAAATGTTGTAAATACTAAAGTTTGATTGTTAGAGAATTAAGAAAAAGAGAAATTTTCTTTTAACGAGTTATGTTGTTAATTGTTTGGAATGAATGGATTTGATAGCAACTTTGTTTGAATTGTAAGTCGCATGTTTGTATGGTTGATTGGTGGAGTGTTTTGGGGTCGTTAGGGATTGTTATGCCGAAGTGGTGTTTTGACCATGTTCTGTTGTAAGTTCTTCTCTTTGGTGAGAGTCGACTGAAGGTTCTGTTGGGTGGGCTTTCTTTCATATTCAAGCATTGAAAGGATGTAAGGTAATATCTTGCATGGGTTGATGGTTGGTAAAGAGTATGACGTAGAGTCTTCAAAATGAGAATAGTTCATTAGATTTTATGTGTTAAACTCTTGTGCAAGTAAAAGGAATTTCTGGATAAAGAGGAATGTTTGAGAACTCATGAATTGCATTGCATTTCCATGGGGTTGGATTAAATATTGGACCATTTAAAGGTGTGTGTGGTTTTGGAATGCGTTGTGTGTGTGGAGGTGCCCAATTGCCCTTCCGTGCTCGGTGGCCGGTAAATATGGGGGATGTCATTGATATTTTGGTACAGGTGCCCAATTGCCCTTTCGTGCTAAGTGCCAGTAAATGTGGGGAAAATATTGAAATGATTGATGGGTGTCCAATTGCCCATTCGTGCTCGGTGGCCGGAAAATGTAGAGATGTTTTTAAAAAGAAATGGGTGTCCAATTGACCCTCTATGCATGGTGGTCAATAAATGTAGGGGGAATTTTATGGTGTCTTACATGTAGTTGGTTTCAAAATGAAAGTTCTTGGTTATGATGATGGGTAATGAGTTGAGTCACATGGTTATAGATCATGTATTTCTGAATTTGGTTCTTAAACAGAGTTAAGTCATAAACATGGCACAACATTGCGTGAGCATAATTATATTGCACGTTCATACATGTTGTTAAGTTTATTTCCTACTTTCATAAAAGCACACTCCCTTTTATGAATTGAAATTGTATGAACTCCCTTAAGGATTAAACCATTAGGTGTATCACCTACATTTCACATTTAGGCAAACAAGTGGTTTGAAACCACTTTCAAAGCAAATCAACAGTGAAGAATTGAGAGGGATTGTAGAGATGATTAAGTGGTGGAATGAGTGCTAAAAGCACTAAAAAAACATGTAACCAACTTAACCCAATGACAGTTAGAGCCTTAAAACACTAAGCTAGCGAAGGAATTAACACTACAACCATGTGATGCGAGCCTCATATGAAATAAATAACCAAAAATAGAGGCAAAACAGACCTAAATATGGTCTAAAACATGCTGGACTTAAGTCATGAAAGGCCAGGACATTAAGCTAATACATGAGGTTACACTACAACCATGCAAAACAAGACTCAAACAAACTAACCAGCCCAAAATAGTGCAAAAATAGGTTATTCTAGAGGCTAAGACATGCTGGACTTGAGCTAAGTTGGGCTAAAAAAACATGCTAACAAATGAAGTTAACTAGGCATGCAAACAAGACACAAGGAGGGAAGGCTAGCCCCTCTAATTTTGGACTTTAAAATGAGTTTTTTACCACTGACAAAACCTTTGAAATTCGGTGGTTAAAAGGCCCAAAGAGGTCGATTTGGAAGTGATGAATAAAGGCACAAAAACTTTACAAACTAATAAGCAAAGAGGGTGAACCACCTCTTAACTAAAAAAGGGGTCAAACCACCACTTTTAGGCCGCAAAAATAGAACTTTTCTCAGTTCAAAACCAGCCCCAAAACAGTAAGAAAAGATGGTAAAACAAGCTTACAAAATAAAGTAAACTACCTCTTGAAGCAAAGGGCAACTTTAGGCACAAAACCACGTTAAAACCACCTTCAAGAGCTCAAAGAGGACCCCAAATAACCTCAGCTCAAAGGTAAGAGGATTTGATTTAGGATGTGTATGCAAAAGTGTAGAGAGAGCAAGCGCATAAGCACAAAATTATAAGAGAGAGAGAGAGAGAAATCTAGAGAGAGAGAGAGAGAGAGATTTTTGCTCTGAATTTTCTAACCCTCAAAAATGGGGGAGTGTAACACGTCCGCGGGGGACCTCGCGCTACAGTTCGGACTCGATTTGCATCACGGTTCTTAATCTGAACCAAAGAGTCCAAATCCGGCAAATCGTTTTGAGAAACAGATTTTTTGAAAAGAAGTGCCAAACATGGACTGCTTTGCCAGATACAGAGTCGCCACCTAAATATTTTTTAATGGGGAAATTTAGGAAACCCTGACTCGGTGCCGAAGGCCACATGTCCGTCATCACCGGAGTTGTCTCGGCTCGGGAGCTTGGGTACGATCGGGGAAGGTCAGCTATGAGCACCGCCTTTCGCCCGGTCCGAAGACCGGCCTCTACTAACCGTGATATCTGATTTTGAAAACGTTATGTGTTCTTATACCAATTATTAGCCTAGAATTACTATGTTATGCGCACAACAAACAAGTATAGACTAGATTGCCTAATTCGGGAAAAAGCATTGCATATCCGTTTGTTTTGGAAAAATGTTTTGAAATTTGCTACTCGCAAGTAGGCTAAAATACAGATTTCAATGAGTTTTTCCAACTCAAACAATCCAACCTTCACCCACAGGCAATCAAGCAATTTAACACATAAGCATCTAGCCACATGGTAAGCATGCTGTTATGATAGCATTCACACGCATGCGATATGCTAAAGCAGGAAAATATTCACACAGTACTCCGTGCCAAAACAAAGAACCCGTTAGCAATCAATGCATGATCCAAGTTCATGTTTAAATGTCTAATGCAACACATACAGGATGCAATCGAAATAGGCTCGGCTAACCTAAACATGGCATATGAAATGCGATCAATTTGATGCACGTATTCAATTTTGAATTGAAGTAAAAATGCAGTTAGCGTGATGTACCGAGCCTAATGCATGCAATACGAATGCATGAATGCATACACTCATAACATAAGGTATGCTAATTTAAACGTGCCCTAATACTAACCATCAAAGCGGATAAGTAAAATGGAAGAAAGACGTGAGGTTGGAAGACATACACACACTCACGCACACTTATTACAGATTTGCCCTCGCTCGGAGGGACCAAATAAATAATACAAATTAATTAACTACGCAAGCTAATTAAATATTACAAATTGCCTAATCAGCTAAGCAAATTAACTAAGACTAAGAAAAGCAGTAAACCGCCTCGGGAGGAGAGCTCGATGCAATGCATGCTCGGTCCTGTTCGGAAATGCACCGCCATGCATAGGCTGCCTCTGTTTTCCTTCCTTTACTCCTCTGGAGGCTGCCCAAACCTCAGGACTGCTTCCTTGGACATTGGGGAACACCACCGGCTGAATGGGATTGCCACCGGCAGTGGGATGTGGCCACTGGCCATTGGTGAAGCTATCGGGAGATAAAGGGTTGCCGATCGGCACTTGACACTGCCGGTCGGCAGAGTGTTCCTACAGAATCTGCAATTGACAGCAACAGAGGGCAAGGCAAAGCATGGCAGTACAATTCAAGGCATATATGCACCAATCATGTCCCTTATCATGTTTGTGACTCAAAAGGACACGTGTCTCGATTCTCGGACCACCAATCACGCATTCCCATGCATGATGTCCCAAAGAATCAAGTGTGCAATTTTCATGTCAAATGAAATGCAAACCAAACAAACAAACCAAGGCTCAATTCCTATCACCAAGTCAAGGAATAAGGCATGCATGCAAGATGCGATGCAAGCTAGGCATGCAAGCTAAGGATGCAACATGGCATGGCAAAGCACTTATGCAAGCATACAAGCAAACATGAGGCAATGCAAACTTATGAAAAGGTGGACTTATACATGATTTGGGCAACTCAAAATAGGCCTAAAACAGTGGCCAAAGTGGCCAAAACAAAGGGACCAAATACACATACACGCATGCACATGTTAAAGGGCCAATGCTAAGGCACAAAAGTGGGACTCTCAAGCACACTTGAGAGGGATACAATGGACAATTAGCATGCAACACAAGCATTGAAAATCATGTTAGGATGGTGTCAAACCAAGCAAGCAAAATAGCCCAAGCATGCAATAATGGCCCAAGTACTTGAAGCAAGTCAAAGGGACTTGAACCATGGCTAAGCCAACCAAGCCTCACAAGGCTAAGAGGGCTTAAGATAGGTTCAAGACAGACCTAGACCATGCAAAGGGGACTCTTAGATGGCATCTAAGTAGCTCAAATTCAAAGGCATGCACAAATGCCAAAACATGGAGCATGCTACATAAGCTTTCAAAGCATTAAAGATACATTCAAAGCAAACATATGGGCATGCCAAAGGGATTGAAATGACATGATGGATGATTCCAAATCACCAAATCAAGGAAAAAATGCCATGCTATACATGCACATACTTAAGGTCAACAAGCCGGAATGCAAAGGAGCTATACCAAGTATGCCAAATCCGACCCAAACAACTATGGACAGACCTAAAACATGGCAAAATATGCACAAAAACTTCACAAGACTAAGCCTAAAACATGCTTGAACAAAGGCTAACAACCTAAGGCATATTAAGGCAATAACAAGGCATTACATGGTAGGTATGCTAAGTATGCATGGTGTACAAAAACCAACAATAAATAGAGGCATATTATGATATAATAGGCACAAAAAATAGCCAAGACATGGTCAACATGAAGCTTAGCTAGATGCTCTCTCAAGAGGCCAATAATGGTCCATTTCAAGGACAACAAGGGGAGGGGGTGCCCCCCCACCCCTTTTGGAGACTTCAAGGCACCATCTTCACCACTGAAATCTCTCAAGATTTCAGTGGTGAAGAGGCCCAAACACCAAAGTCTCGAAACTTGCACAAAATAGCACAAAATGAGGCCTTTCAAAGCCTAGGAGGGGTCAAACACCTCCAAACCACAAAACACTCTTAATAAAAAATCAAGAGGGCCTAAAAAAATAACTTTTTTGTATTATACACTAAGCTCAAAAACGATTTTAAGATAGGTAGAAATACAATGCAAGATTGGGAAATAAAGGGGCTAGTTTCTTACCCTTGAAGACCCCTTCACAAATGATGCTCCAACAGCTCCTTCTTGGTTGAAAACAGCTCCAAAACTTCAAAACCAACCTCTTAGAACCTCAGTAGCTAAGTGAAGGTGAAACACTATGTGTTTGTGTGCAATAGTAAGACACAAACACAATTTAACACACACAAGAGGGAGATATAGAGATAGAAAGTGTATGGTTTCTAACCCTAGAACTCAAAACCCTAAAAATGGCTGTCTAAGCTCTCTAAAATATCTCAAGTGTCTAACCCTTGCAACAAGAGAGAGCCCCTCTCTTTATAGAGCTTATTGTCTTGTAAAGCTTACAAGACAAGCTTCTAAAGAGGGAGATCCCTCCATACACGTGTATGGAGGGGAGCAAAAAGCATGACAACTGTCTTAAAATATCTGCAAAAGCAGATGCACAGTAGTCGACCAACCAAAAATGTCATTTTGGCAAAAAAGAGTGCCGACCGGCACTAAATAGTGCCAACCGGCAATATACATTGCCGGTGGCAGCAAAAACCAGCCGGTGGCCTCTAGCCACTGCCGGTGGTGTGTGGGGATGCCTCACAAGGCATTCCCTGCCCTTCCAAGGCAAAATGCAAGTGTTTGGTGCAAAACCAGACACTAAACGGTCGAATTCGGAGATCCTGAGGCAAGGCGCGTAGCCGAGACCTCCGGGAACTCCAAATGAACACAAACATGGATGATCACCGAGTGTTCAAACGGTGACATCCAAGTCTTGAGGACGGTCAAAAATGGGGTGTCTACAGGGAGGAACCCCCCTATATATAGAAAAACATGCCTTGAGCTTAGAAACACCCCACCATACACGTGTAGGGAGATGCAGCCCAATGTGCTAACAAGTAGCACAGCTGCCAACAAATATCTAAAAAAAGAGACTGGTGGCCGTCGGCCACCACTGGTAGCTGACTGGCCACCACTGATGGTAGACCGAGCACACCAGTGGCCGACAAGGATAAGACATGGCCGACAGCCTCTAGTGGTGGCCGACAGGTCACCACAAGGTTCCAGGCACCAAGTTTTGTTCCAAAACAAGGCACAAAAAGAACAAGGTCTAAAGGCTCAAAGACAGGGTGTTCCGCCGAGGATTTTGGGTGCTTAAAATGAACACAAACAAACATAATCATCATATGCACAAGTGATGATGTCCAAGTCTTGAGGACGGTCAAAAATGGAGTGTCTATAGTTGCCCGTCTTTGACTGAACTCGAAAGTCATGAAGTGACACGAGTGAATGTCAAAGCCCAGAGACGACCCATTATGACAAGGCTGAAGACTTGGACAAACAAACAAGTAAGACAAAAACGGTTGCGCCCGCAGGCTACCTACGTATCCCTTTCCAAGGAATCAAACAAGCGTAGTTCTGGGGCAAGATGCAAGTGATATGCATGATGCAAGAACATAACTTATGATCATGTAATGAGGCTACAATGAAACATTTAGATGCAAACGCTATGCAAGGAAAATGCCACATTTAAACAAACCGAAACAAGGTACAACAGCTCAAACACAAAAGTAAGTAAACACGACACACGTGGAAATTACGAACCAAACCACATTTCATGCAGAAAGGATATAAGAAAATTATACAAGCTTAACTACACGACACGGAAGAAAGACGAAGAGCAACAAAATCATCGAGCTTACCCGAGATGTCAAACAAGATCCTAACGCATTGCACGCGGAAGAAAACAAGGATGGTATGAACATCGGGACGCACCCGAATGTTTTTAACCGAAGGACGGTAACCGAAGGATGGTATGAACATCAGGACACACAAAAATATTTACTATTAACCGAAGGACGGTAATCGAAGGAGGTGTGAACATCAGAACGTAGACAAATGTTTTCAACCAAAAGGCGGTGACAGAGGGAGGTATGAACATCAGGACGCATTCACATGTTTTTAACCGAAGGGCGGTGACCAAGGGAGGTATGAACATCAGGACGCACACAAATGTTTTTAACAGAAGGGTGGTGACGAAGGGAGGTATGAACATCAAGACGCAAACAAATGTTTTTAATCGAAGGATTGTAACCGAAGGAGGTATGAACATCAAGACGCACACAAATATTTTTAACCGAAGTGCGGTTACTGAAGGAGGTATGAACATCAGGACGCACACAAATGTTTTTAACCGAACGGTGGTAACCGAAGGAGGTATGAACATTAGGACAGACTCAAATGTTTTTAATCGTAGGGCGATGACCGAGGGAGGTATGAACATCAGGACGCACACAAATGTTTTTAACCGAAGGGCGGTGACCGAGGGAGGTATGAACATCAGGAGGCACACAAATGTTTTTAACCCAAGGGCGGTGACCGAGGGAGGTATGAACATCAGGCCGCACACAAATGTTTTTAACTGAATGAGGTATGAACATCAAGATGCACACAAATGTTTTTAACCAAAGGACAGTAACCGAAGGAGGTATGAACATAAGGATGCACACAAATGTTTTTAGCTGAAGTGCGGTAACCGAAGGAGGTATGAACATCAGGACACACACAAATGTTTTTAACCAAAGGGCGGTGACCGAGGGAGGTATGGGCATCAGGACGCACTCAAATGTTTTTAATTGAAGGGCAGTGACTGAGGAAGGCATGAACATCAGGAGGTACACAAATGTTTTTAACCGAAGGGAAGTGACCGAGGGAGGTATGAACATCAGGACGAACACAAATGTTTTTAATCGAAGGGCGGTAATTGAGGGAGGTATGAACATCAGGATGCACGCAAATGTTTTGAACCGAAGGGGCTCCTAAAGCGTTGCATGCGAGAGAAGGAGGAGAGTAAAAGGATACGATTCAAAGGACACAAATGACTTTACCTGGAACTTCTCTGAATGGATTGTAAATATAATATCATTTGTCTGTGCTGGCTCCGTTGAATGAACCGTACATACAATATCGTGTCTGTGTACAAAAGCATGCTATGTAACGACAGTGCATTTTCTATGCAACAACAACTGAGATATAATGGCATGTTCAATGCGAACCAAACAATTTGAGGGCATATTCTATGCACGATTCAAAGACAAATGCATATATTCCATGCATGATTCAAGAGCGAAAGCAATAAGCATGTTCTATTCATGGTATTGAATGCATGTTCTATGCTACATTGAAAGCATCTTCTATACAACAGTATATGTAAAATGCACGTCCTACATATGCAATGAGGGAATGCATAGCCTGCGTAAGAATGAAAGTGTATTCTATCGAAACAAGTTCAACAACAACTTTTCGACTCACCTTTCGGAAGAGTTGTGACATGCAAAAAGGGTACACCTCGTTCAACAAGTAACGAACAACAATCACCAAAAACACAATTTGAAGCTTCCGCAGAGAGAATTTGAACTCAACAGTGACCTTTCCTTGCACCTCTCGGGAAACAGGGACAACCACAGCATCAAGGCACAAAATAGGAGCACTGGGCTCTAGACGGCCACCAAGGAGGGATGTCGGCCACCCCTAAGAGCTGTCGGCCACCAATGGGGCCTGTAGACTATCAGTAGGCTATCAGTGGCGGCTGACCGGCCACCGATGGCAGATTGGGCCATTTCGGTCTTTTCACCCACAGATCTTTAAGTATAGGTCATGGGAACTGTAGACACCCCATTTCTGACCGACCTTAAGACTCAGACATCATCATTTGTGCATGCGATGATTGTGCATGTTTGCGCTCATTTTGAGTGTCTGAAGTTCTTGGCTGTGTGCCTTGTCTTTAAGCCTCTTGACACTCTGTGTTTTGGCCTTGTTTTTGGGCCAAACCTTGTGCCTCTTGCTTCGGGAGGGGGGGGGGGGGAAGGCCTTGCTGGCCACTTTTCGCACTTGCCGGCCACTTTTCTCCCTTGTAGGCCACTTGAAGTGGTCAGTCAGCTAAGGGATGTGGCTGGTCGACCCCTTGAAGTGGCCGATGACCAATTTTCTTATTTTTTAGATATTTTCAGATCTTTTGAGCTAGTTGCTGAGCACTGAGGCTCATCTCCATGCACGTGTATGGAGGGATTGAAGCCAAGCATTTGGCTTGACCCTCTATATAAGGGGAGGTCCCTCCCCCTATTTAAGAGGTTTAGAAATTTTAAAGGCAAAATTTGACTCTCTCTCTAGAACTGTCTCTCTCTCTATATATATATATATATTGTGCTTGAAAGTGAGCTTTCTTTGCATTTTTACACATAACCTCTTAGCCAACTTAGACTACCATGTTGCTGAGGTGCTTGAAGGTTTTATTTGGGTTGTTGAAGGTTGGTTTTTGGCTCAGAAGTTGCTTTTTTGCTGCTGTGCTTCAAGGATAAGGCTTTACCCTCTTTAAAGCTTTATTTAGTTGCTTGTTTGGCCACCTTTGCATGCCGTTTTGGCCTAGTTGTCAACTACAAAAACCACTATTTTTAAGTGTTAAAAATGGCAGTTTGAGGCCCTTTTGGAGTTAGGGGTGGTCCACCCTCTTTTGTAGTTTATTTGCTAAGCTTTGTGCCATCTTTTAAAGCCTTTGACACAATCTTTATTTGGCCTTTTAACCACTGAATTCTAGGGGAATTTCAGTGGTAGAAAGTTGGTTTTGAGGTCCCAAACAGGAGGGGGTGGCCTCCCCTCCTTGTGTTTTGTTTGCATGTGTTGATGGCCTAATAAGTGAGCTTCTATTTCTACCCTTTTGAAGCTTAGTTTAAGCATGTTTTAGGCTTTATTTTGACTCACTTTAACTCTGTTTTTGGCTGGTTGGGTCATTTCTTGCTTTCTTTTTGTACTTTTAGAGCAATCATGCTTAATAGCCTTGAATCCCTAATGAGTTAGTTTATCATTCTAGCTTGAGTTAGCTTAACTCTAGCACAATTTTGCTACTAGTTTGCTATGCTTTAGCTCTGTTTTGGGTGGTCTTTGTCATATATGCTTTGCTTTGTATAGATGTAGTGTAGTTGGCCTTTACTAGCTTTGTGTTTTAGGCCCTCTAGCATGCCTTATTTGTGATGTTTGTATGGTATAGCATCATTTCACACATGATTTCAGTGCATGTAGCCTTATCACCCTCTCACATATTCCACTTTTTCATTACTTTTAAGAGGTGTGCTTTGTACCTTGTTTATGAGCCAATATGTGAGCATGTCTTTCTTGCTTTTCATGCTACCATTTCAGATTATTTTGGACACTGTTTTAGCATGTTTGAGGTTTGTCTAGGGCTGGTTTGGCCATTTGAGCATTGTATTGCATGCCTCTAGTGTTGTGTCCTTCGCTAGTTTCAATGTTTTTGGCCATTAACTTGTTGCGTATGTGTTGTTTGCATGTTGCTGTATTATTTTTCATGCCACTTTAGCACTGAAATATCTGCCATCTCCCACATTTCTTCACTTTTCATTTGTTTTGAGGCTTGATTTGCCTTGTGCTTGTGTTTAAGCTTGATAGAGTTTGTGCTCAAATGGCTTTAACCCTCTTATGAGGATTCCTCCTAGCCAAAGGCATGATCTCTCTCATGCCTTAAGCCATTCTTTTGTTTAATCCCCTTTCTCAGTAGAGGACTTTCACATTGGACAAATCAAGTAAAGAATGGTTTGGTAATGTAAAAGGAGTAAACAAGAAATGGACCGAGTAAAACATGCACAAGATAAGCATTTGTGTTGCATTGCATGTGTTTGGATCAAATGTTAATCCAAACACAAGAAATGTGGGACATTTCATACTCTAAGTCATGAAATGTGTCACATTTCTTGGTCGCCAACACCCTTGATCATGCATGACGGGGTGGAGGCTCTTTGTGTATTGTTTGTGCATTCACTAAGCTTGTACAAGCTCGGTTTTTGGGCCATCATGCATTTAGATGCTTGGTTGGTGGCTTGAAAGCCGAGTGCCACACTCCTTTGGGCTTGAGAAATGATGAGGAGTGTGGCAGTACACACATTTCCTTGCAAATACATTGTTGTGCCTCTGTTGTTTTCTGTTGCAATAAACCAGAAGTTTGGAAAAACAGGTGGCCGACCGGCCACTTAAGGTAGCTGACCAACCACTTTCACTAGCTAACCGGCCACTTTTCGTGGCCGACTGGCCACCAGTCCAGTTTTGGTGCAAAATGATCCTGTTTTGAGGCAAAAACAACATGAAATGTTGGTTCAATGTCCAGAAGTCACAGCGAATGCAAACAAAGGTAATTGACGGCAAAGCAATGGATTTCTGAGCGGACGCCAACCGAGCATGCATCTCTCTCTTGCCCGCGAGGCCGCTTTACTTGCTTTAATTATTTGGTTTGCACTCAGTTAACTTAGCGTAGCTAGTTTCAATTCGGTTTGTAATAATTAAGTAGCTTAGTTTAGCTATTTGTTTATTGTCCTATAATAATTATTAAGTAGTTTACTGGTTATTTGATTGGTTTGTAATAATTAGTCTAATTAGTTTAATTAGATTAGTTAAATTAGCTTAGCTTAGATTAGCTTAGCTTATCTTATTTATTCGGGCCCTCCTTCGAGAGGGCGCAATGTTGTAATAATGGTGCGTGTGTGTGTGCATGTCTTCCAACCCCACGTCTTTCTCCCTTTTATTTATCTGCTTTCGATGGTTAGATTAGGGATCATGTTTCAATTAGCAGACCTTATGTCTGCATGTCTGCATTCATTCATTTGTCTTGCATGCACTGAGGCTCGGCTCATCATTCAAACAGCATCGTATTTCAATACACTTATTTGAATACGTGTTTCAAAGCATGTTATCAAATTGTTGCATTCATATGCCATCTTAGACAGCTGAGCATATTTAATTGCATATTGCATGTGTTGCATTAGGCATCTAGCATAATTAGGAATCACGCATATTTCTAACTAGCTTTTGTTTTGGCTTGGAGTACACTGTAAGTTTTACGCTTTACCATACTTGCATAAGTGTGAGTGTTCCCATGTTAGCATACTTGCCATGAGGCTACGTGCTTACTTGCTAAACTGCCTAAATGCCTATGGGTGATGGCTTTGTTATTTGAATTGGAACAATTCGTTGATTGTGAGTTTTTAAGCCCACTTTGCAAAGTGGCAAATCATGTGTTAACCCACCTGAGGGTGGAAAATCCGCGCATTAACCCACTTGAGAGTGGCATTTTCAAACCATTTTCAAAAACAAACACGAGTTGATTTGTTCCAAGTCTTGCGACTTAGTCTATACTTGTATGTGTGCGTCACATAGTAAATTTTGCTAATAACTGGATAATAACACATGAGGTTTATAAAACAACATATTATTCTTAGTAGAGGCTGATCTTTGATCGGGCGAGCGGGGGTGCTCATTTCAGGACCTTTCCCTCTCATACCCAAGTTCCCAAGCCGAGGCAACTTAGGTGATCGTAGACACGTGGCCTTTGGCATGAGTCAGGATTTCCTAAATTTCCCAAAATAAAATATTTAGGTGGCAACTCTGTAATTTGGAAAAGTAGTCCAGTTTTTGCATTATTTGATCTAAAATCAATTTTTTAAATTGATTTTCCAGATTTAACTCTTCGATGTTTATCAGTCTCACATTTCACTTTGTGAGATTAGCTTCAGAACGATGACAGGAGTCCGAACTGTAGGAGACCAATTCGTGCCTCTCCGAAAGGGGGGCGTGCGAAGAAAGTCGAGTCTATAGTTTCTGGCGACTCTGCTGGGGATTTAGAGAACTTGACTCAAACTCATGGTATGTTGTTTTATTTACAGTTATATGTTTCTTTTCATTGCATTTGCATTGGTGCGCCTAAGTCACAGTGTTTGCCATCTGCTATTCCTGAACTGTTTGCTGGAGGCTTGCTTGCAAAAGCGTGCCATAAGGCTGACCGGTTGCGGGCTCTGCCACGATGGGAACACAAACCTTGGATCGGGATCACCGTTGAGGCACCTTTTTTGACCAATTGACCTAGTTGCATATCGGAAGCCGTAGAGACCAATCCAAACTAGGACAGGTTGCTCATCCGAATGTAGGTTGTTTGAAACCGCATGCGTGCGTAATGAAACCCTAGTCCCTAACGAAACTAGGACAGGGAAACCCTAACCCACTATAGGGGTGTTTTGGCTCTCACTTGCTTGCTGTTAGGGTGTGTCTCTACAAGAATGCATGTATCAGTTGCAAGTCTGGGTATCAGTCTGAGGACATCAGTATTTGAGGGTATCAGTTTTGAGGCAGAATGTTTGGGCGCAGAAATTAGTGTTTGATTACAGATTGTCCAACTTATGATTTCAATTGTGTGTTGTCTCTATCTAAACCGAGATGCTGTCCGTTTTCTAATTGTTGTTTCCTTTTTAACTTTTTTTTTTCTTTTTGCAAGGTAGTGTTTCACAATTACTTCCGACGAGGTAATTCCCCCCCAAGCACTCTGGACTCGAGTAAGGAGGCTTTATCAATTTGGGGATCTTGTGAGAGGATAACCCATGTTTGCTTCGCTTCCCCCGGTTACAAGACGAAGGAGAGTTCGGCACAATTCACCAGTGGTCAGCCACCTATGCTCAGTGAAAATCAATTTTCTGCTTCTACTTCAAAGGGTATACAGAGTCAGACAAATCAGTATCTTTCAGTCAGTATGGAAGAAATGATGCGTCAACTCCAGCAGACTATCGAGGCAATGCAGGAGGATGCTACTCACCAAGCGGACGTCATCGCTCGTCAAACTGAAGTTGTAGCCCAGCAGACTTAGTTAATTGCCAGGCTTCAATAGTAACAGCATCAACAACCACAAACAACATCATCTGCTTCACACCCGCCCCCACTAAGGGTTCCGATACCCGGGCAGATGGCTAATGTCCAGGATAATATGGACATCCCAACTGGGCCAGTCCTACCTTTGCCAGCAGGACCAGTCCTGCCTCAGACATCTAAAACATCAGCCTACCCAACAGACACGCCGTTCGAATTTGAGGTCGACCCAATTACTCTGAAAGTGAGCAAGCTCGAAAAGTTGTTCAAGCGAGCTCAGGGAGTTAACCTGATCCCGGACATAGAAGATGACTACACAGACTTGGCGGCGACATTGCCGGGCAGATTTAAAATGCCTCACATAGATTGCTTCGATGGCTCGGGCGATCATATGGTCTATTTGAGGCTCTTTTCAGATATTTTGTGGCCAATGGGCTTTACTAGAATGCAAAAACTATCCATTTTGGTCGGACCCTATCGGGTATTGCAGCCATCTGGTACGCCAAACTAGAAGATTTAGTGAAGAGGAATTGAGAGGAGATGGCCGAGGCCTTCATCGCTCAATATTCGTACCATACTCAAATCGAGGTCACGACTCGTGATCTCGAGGCAACCAAGCAAGAGCCGATGGAGGGCTTTTCTGACTTTGTTACCTGGTGGAGGGCTAAGGCCTCCATGATGACAACCAGGCCAGCCGAGAAAGACCAAATAAGGATGGTCGTGTGGAATTTGTAACCAAAGCTACTGCAGAAAATGATTGTCTTACCCCTCCCAACCTTTGCTGATCTTCACGAGATTGGGGTACAGTTAGAAGACGCTATGAAACAGGGTCTGATTGACCAGGAGAAGAAGCAGCCCAAGAGGGCGTTTATACGCAGTTCGAATGCAGCTATAAGTAGTAATGCAGCCGCAAGAACTTCTGACGTCAGGATGGTCACCACCACCCCAAAAACAGCAACACCCTTGACTAGTACATCCGGAACCACCCCACCACCCGTAAAATACCCACCTCGGGGCCAGAGGACCTTTACCCCACTTTATCTGTCTTTGTCTGCGGCCTTGAGGGTCCTGATTAAAAAAAGGCTCTGAAGCCCCTGGAACCTCATCCGTTGCCAAATCTCCTCCCTCCTATACACAACCCAGCCAAGTATTGTGCCTTCCATCAGGAGCATGGTGTAGACACCCCATTTTTGACCGTCCTCAAGACTTGGACGTCACCATTTCAACACTCGGTGATCATCCTTGTTTGTGTTCGTCTTGAGTTCCCAGAGGTCTCGGCTACGTGCCTTGCCTTAGGATCTCTCGACTCGACTGTTTTGTGTTTGGTTTTGCACCAAACACTTGTGTTTTTGCTTTGGAGGGCAGGGAATGGCTTGCTGGCCATCCCCACACTCCACCGGCCATGGCTTGAGGCCACCGGCTGTGTTTTGTTGCCATCGGCCAAATGTTTGGCCGACCGGCACTCTAGATGGTCGACCGGCTATCTATTTTGGTCAAATTGCATTTTTGGCCGGCCGAGCACTGTGCATCTGCTTTTGTAGATATTTTTATGCCAGTTGTGCAAGCTGGCATACACTTTGCTCCACTCCATACACGTGTATTGAGGGATCTCCCTCTTGACTAGCTTGTTTGGAAAGCTTTACAAGAGGGATTGTCTATAAGAGGGAGCCTCTTCTCCCTCCATTGGACAAAAAATTTTCATCTCTATATCTCTTTTTTTGCCTTGTGTGTGTGTTTAGTCTTACTATTGCACACAAACACCTAGTCCTACACCTTCTCTTGGTTGTTGAGGGACCAAAAGGCTGTTCTTGGTGTTTTTGGGTGGTTTTGAGCTTGAAGAAACTGCTGGAGCATCATTGTTGAAGAGGGTCAAGAAGGGTAACAACTTACTCCTTTTGTTCCCCATTCTTGCTTAGCCTTTTTTCCTACCTTGCACCTATTTTTGGGCTTAGTATATAACATATAAAAGTCTTGTTTTTACTTGCTTAAAATAGTTGTTTAAGGTTCCTTTGAGCTTTGGGGTTGTTTGACCCCTCATAGGCCTTGTTAGGCCCTATTTTTGTGCTATTTTGGTGAGCTTCGGGACCACCTTGTTTGGGCCTCCTCACCACTGAAATCTTGAGGGATTTCAGTGGTGTGGATGGTGGTTTAAGGTCCTAAGAAGGAGAGGGCCACCCCCTCTCCTTGTTGTCTTCAATAATGGCCATTTAAGCCTCATTAGTGAGCACCTTGTTTAAGTGTATGTTGGCCATGCCTTAACTGTGTTTTATGACTATCTTGCCATGATATAGCATTGTTGTGAGTTGGTTTAGGTACACCATGCTTGCTTAGCATACATGTCTTGTAATGCCATGAATTGCCTTAACATGCCTTGTGCTTTGAGCCTTGTTTCTAGCATGTTTTTGGCTTAGCTTTGTGAAGCTTTTATGCTTGTTTTAGCATGCTAAAGGTCTGGTTTTGGTCATTTGGATTGTCCATGCTTTGCTTCATATAGCTACCATGTAACCTCTCTTGTATGCCTTAAGCATTGACCCCTCTAGCATGCCATCCTTATAATGCATGCCATTTGTCCATGTTTGCATCCTCTTAAGTGTGCTTGAGAGTTGTTTCTATATGCCTAGGTGTTGGTCCTTGTGTGCATGCATGTTTGCATGTCATTTTGCCTTCATTCTTGAGCATATTGGCCACTGTTTTGGGCTTAGTATTGAGCTGCCGAAATTAGTTTAAGTCCATAGTTCGCATGTTGTTGCATGCTCACCTTGTGTGTTGTTGCATACTTGTCTGTTGTCACATGTTTAGGTTGTCTAACATGTTTGCTCCATGTGTTGTGGCATGATTGAATGAAGTCACATGCTTGCTTGCATGCTTGAACATCCCCATTGTGTTTGTCATACTTATTGGTTAGCATGATCGTCACATGCCTTGTATGCTTGTTCGCATTGCTCATGTGGCATACTAGCTCATACGTCTAGGTTGCATTGCATTGACATGCATGCCTAGCCTCTTGAATTGAGTATGATAGAGGTTGAGCTCCTTGCTTGTTTATGTGCATTTCATTTGAAATCGAAGTGCATAACTTGGTTTCTTGGGCCATCACGCATCGAAATGCGCGATTGGTGGTCCGAGAACCGAGAACTATGTCCCTTTGAGTCATGAACATGATAAGGGATGTGTTGGTGTACATATTTTCTTGGAATGCATTGCCATGCCTTGTTTTGCCCTCTGTTGCTGTCAAAACAGGATTCTGCAGGAAGATTTGGCCGGCCGGCCATCTTTACTGCCGACCGACCAACAATTGGTGGCCGATAGCTTAACAAGTGGCCGGTGATCTTTTCCTTTGGCCGGTGACCATTTCCCTTGGCTTGTGGTATCCCACAGGGTTCATAGAGTGCACCTTGGGAATTCTACAATGATCAGAGAAGGAAAACAGTGTGGACAGAGGCAACTTGTGCATGGCAGTGGACCTCCGAGCGGAACCGAGCACACATTGCATTGGGCCCTCTCCCCGAGGCTGTTTACTGTGTTATTAGATTAGTTAATTTGCTTAACTAGTTTAATTGGTCTGTAATATTTAATTAGCTTGTAGGTTAGTTAAATGTGTATTATTCTTTCGGTCACTCCGAGCGAGGGCAAATTTATAATAAGTGTGGGTACGTGTGTGCATGTCTTCCAACCCCCACTTCTTTCTCCCTTTTACTTACCTGCTTTGATGGTTAGTGCTAGGGCATATTTAATTTAGCATACCTTATGCTATGCATGAATGCTTCATTCATCAGTATTGCATGCATCGGGCTCGACGCATCATACTAACTGCATAGTATTTCAAATTTAACTTGAATATGTGCATCAAATGGTTGCATTTCACATGCCATCCTAGGATTAGCCGAGCCTATCCTAATTGCATTCTGTATGCGTTGCATTAGGCACTTAACATGGACTTGGATCATACATTGATTGCTAACGAGTTCTTTGTTTTGGCTTGGAGTACACTGTAAGTATTTTGTGCTTTAGCATCTTGCACGAGTGTGAATGTTGACATGACAGCATGCTTACCATGTGGCTAGATGCTTATGTGATATGAACTGCCTGAATGCCTGTGCGTGAAGGTTGGATTGCTTGAGTTGGAACAACTCATCAAAATCCATGTTTTAGCCTACTCGCGAGTAGCAAATTTCAAAACATTTTCCAAATAAACGGATATGCGATGCTTTGTTCCAAATTAGGCGATCTAGTCTATACTTGTTTTGCTGTGCGCATCACATAGTAATTCTAGCTAATTAACAGGAACAAGAACACATAACATTTTCAAAATTGGATATCATGGTTAGTAGAGGCCAATCTTTGGATCGGGCGAGAGGGGGTGCTCATAGCTAACCTTCCCCAATCGTACCCAAGTTCCCGAGCCGAGGCAAATTTGGTAATGACGGACACGTGGCCTTAGGCAAACGAGTTAGGGTTTCCTAAATTCCCTCATTAAAAAAAATATTTAGGTGGCGACTCTGTATCTGGCAAAGCAGTCCATGTTTGGCACTTCTTTTCTAAAAATCTGTTTTCTTAAAATGATTTGCCGGATTTGGACTCTTTGGTTCAGACTAAGAACTGTGACACAAAAGGGAGTCCGAACTGTGGTGGCATAAAGCCCGAGGGCCCGTGCACAGTTTCTGGCGACTCTGCTGGGGAGAATAGAGAACTTGACTTGAACTCATGATACCTTGTTTTGACTACACTTATGTGTTTCTTTGCATTGCATGTGCATTGGTGCGCCTAGGACACCGTGTTGGCCATCTGCTATTCCTAAATGGTTTGCCAGAGGCTTGCCTTGTCAAGGTATGACCATAAGGCTGACCGGTTGCGGGCTCTGCTAGTATGGGAACACAAACCCCGGTTTTTACCGGGGCACCCTTTTGACCATTCGACCTAGTGCATATTCGGAATCCGTAGTGACCATT
Source organism: Camellia sinensis (assembly GCF_055761805.1). Lineage (NCBI taxonomy): Eukaryota > Viridiplantae > Streptophyta > Magnoliopsida > Ericales > Theaceae > Camellia > Camellia sinensis. The sequence goes on along the minus strand of NC_138969.1, from coordinate 112,405,911 downwards.
CCAAACTAGGACAGGCTGCTTACCCGATTATAGGTTGTTTGAAACTGCTGCGTGCGTCGTGAAACCCTAGCTCTTGACAAAATAGGACAGGGAAACCCTACCCCAACATAGGGGTGTTTAGGCTCTCTTTTGCTTGCTATGTGCTTTTAGAGTGTATCTCTACAGGAACGCACATATCAGTTTACAAGTTTAAGTACCAGACCTGAGGGCATCAGTATCAGTATTTTGGGGAATCAGTTATACCTGCGGGTATCAGACTTAGTTTTGGGGCAGTGATTTTGGGGAACAGTGATCTGTAGTAGAGTACAGTTTTTCAGCTATGCTTGTGTCTGTTCTGTCTGGGCTGAAATGCTGCTAGTTTTCCCTTTTAGTTCAGAGATTTGGGTTCAGAGATTTGGTGTTCTTCTACGCTGAGGCAAGGCAGACGTCCGATCCGTCAATCACCGGTTGCATCATCTCCGTTCGGTTCAACGGACTTATGATGACCCAAAGTTCATAGGAAATCGTGGTTATGATAGCCACATTAGACCGAGGAATCACCTTGCAAAGTGAGACCAATGTTGAAATACCACATCCGCCCAGGTCACTTGCTGCGTGCCCGATCTGGGAACCCCAGATGTTTCAAGTTCGTGAACCCACCACGTTTGAGTTAATGGGAATGATCGGCGACCTCCAGAGATCTGTGGCCGATCCGGCCTATGGAATGTCGGCTTTGCCACCAGCTGCACCATATGCCAGGAATTTCATACCACAAGAGCCCCCACTACTGGGACGAATTGTGATCGAGCTCAGCCAGCCTGAAGCTGTCCCAAGCTATGGCAATGACATGTCAACAACAACTGGGTTCCGCTCTGATATAGCAACCCAAACCCCCGATCAGGCTGAGGCTAGAGGTAAGAATAAAGTGGGAACAAATGCTGATCCCGTTGAACAACTGCTGTGGGAAGTCGGGGCTTTGAAAGCCGGGGGAATGAATAAGCAGCAAGTGTTCGCAGTCATGACTAAAGTTGTGGATGATGCTTTCCCCACTCCAACCGAAGGCAGTTCAAGCCAGGCGGAAAATCGGGATAGGCCTCATCATGCCAAGACAGTTCCTTTCATTCCCAACCCTGCACCAGGAAAAGATCAGAAAGCCAAGGCAGTGCCTGCCGACCCTTTCGCTAGTGTGTCTAGCAAGAACCCTCAGACTTCGAAGTACCTGCCTCGAGGGCACAGAGTCTTTCACGCCCTCTACATGCCTTTGTCTAGGGCATTTCAAATTTTGGCTAAAAAGGGACATCTTAAACCCCTCAAGCCTCGGCCTCTCCCGAAGAATCTCCCTCTCTCACATGATGCTACCTTGTACTGCGCGTACCACCAACAGTCCGGCCACAGCACCGATGGTTGTTTCCGCCTTCGTCATGAAGTGCAAGATTTGATCGACAATGAGGTCATCCTCCCACCTACCTCAGCAAAGTCTGTCACTACTGAGCTATTGGACTTCGAGGATACTACAAGTTTGTGATCAGGGGTTAGACCACCTGCGGGCGGCACTCGGTGCATTTCGGATGTGGCGTCTGGCACGCACTTTTGAGCATCTGCGAATGCCAATTTTTGTGGTTTCTGACTTAGGTGTTGAGTCAGTTCGGTGGTCCTGTTTTGAGTCTGTCTCTTTGTTTTGAGTCAGTCTTTTTGCTTAAGGGTCAGTCTTGTCGCGTCGAGTCAGTCCCATTGTATAGAATGTCGGGTGATTTCGGGGTTGTTGCCTTGAACACCCTTTTCTTTTGTAATTACCCTTTTGCTTTCTTTTAAGTTTGTCTCTGCCGTGGAGCTAGTTGCAACCATGGAATCTGAATGAAACAGCTGCGACTATCATGTTTCCGTGCTTACTGCTATTTTGAGGTAGTTGTGCCAGAGGATTTGAATGGAATAGCAGTACATTCCACCTGCTCTCTTGTGCCCTAAAAATCATTGCATTGACCTAAGTTTTTCAAAACCTTTTTGAACACTGCGGTGAAAACAAAGGGGAAGGAATTCCTCAGGATTTGCAAAACTTTGATCAATTTGAGAGAAAGAGAGGCGTGCTAAGCCCTTAATGATTGAAATCATGCTTGTCAGCGTGAGTACTGAGAAGCACCCTGGCTTGATCCAGACTGGTTCCACACTATCTTCGGCGTGAGAAATTTGTCGCATCTTTAAAAACTTTCAAAAACAGAATGTTTTACGCGGTCCTGCGAAGACTTGTGTGGAATCACTCTTGAGATTGTGCAGCTTAGGATCGCTCTCAGCCTCAAGACTTAAGCCCTTGCTTTAAAACCTTGAACCATAATTTGGAGTGTTCAACGATCGACCATCAAGAGAGGCCTGCATGGCTAGATTGGAAGCAGCCCTCAAACAAAAGGCACCAAAGTCAGATCAAGAAGATTAGATCTCATCAGAAAAAACATGTGAACTAGAACAGAAGCACCCCTCCAACTAGGGAAAAAATGTTCGATGTGCTCGAAGAACCGAAGGTGGGTCCGTCAGCAAATCAATACAATGGTCATTTTCCTGGATTCAGATGACTTTAGGATCTCAAAGCCATTTGGCATGGACTTGTTACACTTTTACCCTTTGAGAGGCTCGCTGGGCCAAAAACCCGGAAGGGCGACCCAGGCAAAAGTTAGAGCAAGCGAAAATACAAAGCAAAAAAAAAGAAAAAAAAATGCAAAAGAAATGAAAAGAGAAAAATAGAAAAAAAAATGGAAAAAAAGGGAAAAGAAAAGAATTGAAAAAGGAAAGAAGAACAAAGCTCGCAAGGTCGAAAACCCGCGACGGGCGCCTAGGCAAAAGTTAGAGCCTAAAAAGTGAAGGTTAATACCCGAGTGTACCTTAACCGGAACTACGTAAGGCTTGTTTCCCATGTTTGGGATACGTAGGCAACTTTATCCTGAAGTCCAGCCCCCAACGCTTTTAAAGCAATTTAGTCCATGTAATGGTTTTGATCATCCTTGCCTTCTTTAAATTCGATAGTTCGGTTGTGACACCGTGAACCATGTAGGCTTGATTCCCATGTTTGGGATACGTAGGCAACTTCATCCTGAAGTCCAGCCACCAATGCTTTCAAAGTGACTATGTCCATATATTGGTTTTGACCATCTTCGTCTCCAAGAGTTCGGTCGTGATCACCAATGAGGACGGTTTACAAAATGCTGCGGTGTCATCCAGACAAGGGGCAACTTTCTGTTGCCGTGAGTCGCCATTCAAACCAGGGGCAACTTTCCGTTGCCGTGCAGCTCTTTCAAGCCAGGGGCAATTTTCCATTGCCTCCGATCCGAGGTTGCGCATCTCGAGAATAAGTTTCGTGCTAGTTGAGCATTGACCGTTTGCAAAAATAGTTTTTGAGAATTTTTACTGAGGTTGACCATTTTCTCAAAAATTATTCTATCTTTTCCAAAACTGGGCCATTTTCTTAGACCCAAGAAAAGAAAATTTTCAGTGCTCATAGCCTAACTCGCATGGTTTTCAAATCAAAAATCGAACCAGTATGTTAATCTAACTCTCATATTGGTCAAAACTGTTTTAGTAGAAAACCAAAACAAAAAAATGGTCAAAATGATGAATTAGGGGCACAGTTGAGTCAGGCTCCCTGTCTTTCCCCCGATTGTCAATACTTGCCAGAAGGGCACTCTATTCGCCAGAAGAAGACACAGCTGAAGCTGTCAGTAAAGGGCTGAAAGCTCTTAACAACCTCCAAGCAACGAGGTATCGAGCCAAGTGCGAAGCACAAATTGGAATGGATCAAGATACTCCATCCGGAACATCGACTAGACGTCCTGGGAGGAAATAGCCGCGAGCTAATAGTGTTGGGCGTGAACCCACAACTTCCTATTCATCTACTAACCACCCTAGGGAGGGATGGAAAATGAGAGATTAAAGAATGGAGAGGTGTAAGTCGAGAGAAAAGTGAGAAAAAGGGTTTTTTTTTAAAAAAAGAAAAAAAAAATTGAGCCTGAGAGCCAAGTGATGTGAGACTCACAAATGAGAAAGGGTGGAAAATAACGCCCGAAGGAACTGGCTCCTCGTGATTTAAGGTTTCTCATTTTTGTAAACACGTCGGTATGTCGTGTCTTTTGTTTTGTTTACCTCAACTTTTGTTTTGAGTCTTTTCCGAGCGTGTCTCGTTGTGATTAGGTCGTGTACTTTCTGTTTGAGTCTTTCTTACTGTGTTCCGTTGTAGGCTCAATACCCCGGTTTGAAAAACCCTTTTTCAATCTCAAAAAATTTTAATCATGTTATGTTCCGAGTGCTGTGCCATTCTCCACATTTATGCGAAGCAAAAGAAGAAAGGGAAAATTTGGGGCATCTGAGTGTGCTTCAACTTCAGCCGATTCTAACTTTGTATTCCGTCTTGTTAGATTGGACTGTTTGTTCAGGGTTTGCCGTGTGCAGAATAAACAGAATGGCATGTATGCAGATTAATTCCAAGCAGAGTATGGGCCGAGTGTTCAGACTAAGCAGTGGGTTGTATGAGTTGTTTTGTCGTTGGCCGGTTCGTTACCTGGTTATTACAATACAAATATTTGACTTTCAGATAGGAGATCAATTCCATTTACATTGTTATGTGATGTGATGTAATGTAATGTACCAAAATGTAACACTTTTTCAGATAAAAAGCTTTGTTTCATTTCATTATCTTTTTCAAGTACAAAGTTTTGGAAAAAACAAAACCTGCATGCGGCAGTACAAGGTACTCTGACCACCAGCAAAAAAAGAAAAGTACAAAAAAAAGAAGAAGACGAGCAGCAAAAATCTGGATCAATGTCAAGCGGCCTCAGGCCTAAGGGTCTGTCCTCGTCCACTTCCTGGACAAAAGTCCAGGAGCATCGTCATCAGCGCCGTCATCTGAGCCTGAGTCAGTGCCATCTCCGGTCTCCTCCTCAGATGACTCTGCCTCTGCCTCTGTCTCCGTCTCTGCCTCGGACTCATCGTCATCGGGGACTGGTGCCCGTGAGCTACTCCCAAATGAGTGCGCCCCGCTTTGGTGCGGGGGTATACTCTGTCATCTCGGGTAGGAGTGGAAGGTCCAACTGAAGCACCTCTTACAATTGGAAACTGGAAGGGAGGCTGAAAAGTACAAATGGCAAACGCATCAGTATGGTACAGAATGCAGTATATGAACACAGTGTGTGAATACTGTGAGCAGTGTATCAGTACAGAATGCAGTGTATGAATATAGTGTGTGAATACTGTAGGCAGTGTATCTATGCAGAATGCAGTGTATGAATACAGTGTGTGAATATTGTGAGCAGTGTATCAATGCACAATACAGTGTATGAATACAGTATGTGAATACCGTGAGCAGTGTATCAGTGCAGAATGCAGTGTATGAGTACAGTATATGAATGCCATGAGTAGTGGTGTGAACAGTGTGTGGGCTACAGTGTGTCAGAGGCCATGAGGGCTGTGCATCAAGGGTTGAGTTGTGCATCATATTATGTGAAGTAGTTTATGTATGGTTTGAGACCGTGGTCAGAAGAACATACCGGAATACTGTAAATGGCCAAAAGGTCGAGGCTCTGCTGATGCATCCCTATCACCAAAGCGGTCAACTCCGGGGACTGGCGAGTGTACTCGGAGGAAGCCTGCAAAAGTGTTAGAAGTCTCAGTATTCTATGGAATATCAAATGAATTGAAATGAAATGACTGTGCAGAATGCAAAATGCAGTAGTACATACCGGAGGCAAGCCATAGAACCCGACTAACTCATGATCAGCCGGAGGGGGAGCAATGGGGATCTGGTAAGTCGCCCCACCCCGCCCTCTGCACGTCATCGTCGTGGGCAGTGCTAGCCAACTAGCCCCGGCCCTCTCCGAGCTCCACTCCTGCTGCGGACCCGAGCCACACTCGGTGCTCCCGCTCTTGCCCCTGCTCTTGCTCCAGCTACCGGCGCCGCAGGCCTCTCTTTCTCAACTCGACGGCCACTGGTCAAAGGCCGCATGATATACGTCTAAACATACTCTGAGTAGTCACCTATGCCTCTGAAGCGTATCGCATCCCAGCCGATCGTGTAGTCGACCATCTGCTCAGGGGTGAACCTCTCGGTATCCCTCATATGCTCAGAAGGGTAAACCGGGACTATCTACTCTGGCAAACCCAGGGTCTGGCGTAGGAAATGCTCACCCAGGTACCAAGCCCGACAGACCGGCCCCTCCAGCAAGATCCTGAAGCGTGCAGTCTCCTCAGCACCAGAAAATCGCTCTCGCATCACTGTTGGCAATGGAGCCCAAGGCTGCCAGGTGATCTGTAACTGCAAGTTCTAAACATACCTCTGCGGGGGTGATGGTGTCGAAATAGCGGCGGAAGAATATGAACGTCTCCCGTGGTCTCCGCACACACCTCACATGGAAGCGTCAGGAGAATGGAACGCCAAGAGGGGTCTCCACGTCTGGCATTGGGGCGAGTCTCAAAAAGTAGGCGTAGACCCACAACTGCAGAGCAAATATCAGTATGCTTATCAGATAAAGCAAAATACAGAATAAAGCAAAAATTGCAGAACCGTGTATTATGCAGTGTATTGTGCAGAGTGTACAGTGTGTGCAGTGTACAGTCAGTGTAAAACAGAGTATATGTGTGCTGTGTGTGCAGTACATAGTCAGCGTGAAGCAGACCGCAGTGTGTGCAGTGTACAGAGTACAGAAAATGTAAAGCAAAAATGTAAAGCAAAAAAGAAGATGTGCCTCCCAAGCCCGCCAATAGCCACCGAGCAACTGCTCTCTGCAACGGGAGGCTGAGCTCATGTATCCGTACAACGTGGCCAGGGCAGCGCCACCCCAGTCGTAGCGCAGAATCCGTGTGACACCCACTAGCGCACTCAACAAACAGAGAGGCACGGTGTTTGCCGGATCGGCGAAAATGGTTGTCCCCAGCAGAAACGTGAGAAAGCAGTGGGTGTACTGCTCCACCTCCTCTTGGGTCATCGGTCCCTCCTCAGCCAAGGCTGGCTAAACCCTGAACTGGACCTCGAACCATGAGTATCTGACGAAATCGGAGCGTGCGAGAGGCGGCATCTTGCCCAGCAAGTAAATCTGAGCGGCCTCCCACTCGTCGATGTCGGTGTCGAAGGGGATCGGATCACCTCCTACCCCGATGCCGGTGAGCATCGAGAAGTCATAGGGAGTCATCGTCATATCTCCCGTAGCAGAGAAGTGGAAGGAGTCGGTGGCGTCCCACCGCCTCTCCACTAGAGCAGCAAGGAGAGGCCTGCTGACAGTGAGGCGCGAGAGTCCTCTGCAGAAGGCGCCGAAGCCGGCCTGGTCTACGATGTGGCGAACCGCATCTGGCAGCTCCATGTACCAGCCTCGAGCGGCAACGTTCCCATACCCCCGGAAGGCATGGGAATCTCCCTGTGTTCAAGCAAAATAGTTGCGAAGCAATATAAAATGTACAGTTTTGAAGAGCATTCAGAATTGGTGACAATGCAGCGTGTGTGCACGTTTTAAGTTCAAACAAATATCGGGTGTCGGTGTGCTCAAAGTGAACTACGACATATGATGTGTCAGTGATTCCAAGTGGTTCAGTACAGATACAGCATGTGTGCACGTTTTCAAGTTCAAACAAACATGGGGTGCCGTTGTGCTTACAGTGAACTACAACATGCGATGTGCCAGTGTGTTTGGGTGGTTCAGCGACAATACAGCGTGTGTGCATGTGTTCAGATTCAAACAAACATCAAGCGCAAGTGTGTTCACAGTCAACTACAGCATACAGTGTATCGGTGTATCCGGGCTAAGCAGTTAAAGAATCGAATCAACTATGGTAGTTAAGTGTTTTACATTGCAGAAAATGAAACGGGAAAGAATATAACTCAGAAGCGCCATATGATAGATATGACTCCGGCTCGCGCAGGAGAAGCTCTGGAGGCACCGTCCTGTCAAAACTCCGGAACTGGCGAAGTCCGTCAGGAGGCAGTATGTGAATCGCTGGCCGGTGGGTCGCCAGGTCGAACGGGCGGACGCTCAAGGGCAAGAGCTCGGCCTCGGGATCCATCTCATGATCTGGGGGAGTCCCGCCCCATTGAATATCGTCTGCCATCTCAGAGAAAGTGTGAAAATGGCCAGAAGAGAGAAAACTGGGCTAGAATACGAAAGGTCAACCGAAAAGTCAACCCCCGGGAGGGCAAAAAATGGCCGAAAAAGCCAGAATATGGAAAAGGCACGAAGATCAAGAGGAACTCAAGGGAAACAAACCCCAAGAGGCAGAAATCAAGAAACAGACACCGAAACGAAGTTTCGTTCGGTTCAAAACGTTCGAAACGCGAAGGTATTCGCGAATCAAACATCGAAATGAGCGCTAAAACCGAGGAAAACAGTGAATGGAAGAGAGAAAAATGCTCTAGAGAGAGAGGGGGAGGATTTTAGCACAAGCGGCAAGTACCAAAATAGGGTTTGGAGCCCTATTTTAAAAGACCGGAGGCCAAAAGACCAAACTGCCCCGAATCCGGCACTTTTGGTCGGTTGGCCACACTGTTGGCCGGTCGGCCAAATATTTGGCCGATGGAACCTTTTGATGGCCAATGGGCAGCCGGTGACCTCCTCTGGTGGCCGGTGAGCCTCCTACAACTTTGTTTGGGTAAGCTATGTGGTTTGGGGCCTTCATTACTCAAGACAGTGCAAGACAGTGCATTGCCGAAGCTCAACCGGCCTCCATTTTGACCTCAGACTGTGTCTTCTGTGTGCAGCACTTGAATATGTGCAAGGTGTATCCTTTTTGTATCCTTTTGTCCCTTTCAAGATTTGATAGTTGCCCCACACGCGTTTCTTTACAACGCTTTGATGTGAGCGCGCGTTGAGTTGTACATCATTATGCTCACATTGTCATACACCTCGCCACAGTCTAGCGAGACCTTAAACACGCACGGTCTGGCGAGACCTAAAACACACATGCTCTGGCGAGACCCTAAATACGCTCGGTCTAGGAGGCCTTAAAATCCGTCGGTCTACATTGTCATGCATGATCCTCGTCACGCGTTGCCATACGCACCTTACATGCGTTGTTATGCATCTTCTTCATTTACATTGTCATGCATTTCAAGCCGCGCATTGTCGCGCATTTCAAATTCACATGCATCATTTGCATTTCAAAAAAACAAAAAATATATGCATATGTCATGCACTGTAAATAGCATGCATTATCATGCATTTTCATGCATTTGCCATGCATCCACTGTATATAGTGCATATGTCATGCATTTTTATTGTAAATAATGCATATGTCATGCGTTCACTGTACATACATACATTCCATTGCATATTGTATATATTGTATTGTAGCTTGCATGCATTCATTGCATCACCTCCATTTATGGCTTGCGTCTTTCCATGATTAAGCTTGGTCTAGTATGTGCCCATATTTTTCACGTCAAAGCACAGTTATGATATTATTTGTACGCACCTATTCCACACTGGTATGTTGGTTATAGGGTGACGGCACCGTTTCTGTGTTAGACGCGACTTGTATGTGTCTATGCCTTTCCTAGGCAAAATACGGTTTGGCCGCAGGCCTTATCCACTACATCCATTGCATTCTCCCCGGCAGATCGCATTGTACATAGCATTCATTGTATATAATGCATTGTACTTACATACATTCCATTACATATTGTAAATATTGCATTGTAGTCTGCATGCATTCACTGCATCACCCCCTCCATCTATAGCTTGTGCCTTTCCATGTTGAGCTTGGTCTGGTATGTGCCCATATCTTTCACGTTGAAGCACAGTTATGATATTATGTGTACGTACCTATTCGACGCTGGTATGTTGGTTTGAGGGTGACGGCGTCGTATCTGTGTTAGACGCGGCTTGTATGTGTCCATGCCTTTCCTAGGCAAGATTTGGTTTGGCTGCATGCCATATCCATTGTATATATTACATTGTAGTGTAATTTTTGCATCCAGCATTAGGATCATTGGTCTTTCCTCAGCGGGACATTTCCCCACTTATGTCATTCCACCAAATTACTTGTTCTTGTGTCCGTCTACATCACTCATAGCTCTGCATGTGTACGCGCTTATTCCACGCTGGTATGTTGGTTTGAGGGTTGCGGCAGCTTTTCTTTGGTAGACGGACTTTGCATCCCCATCATCCTTTTGACATTTGTGTGGTTTTGAACCGCTTATGATTTGATCATGATTCAGTTGCATTGCATTTTCATTTGCATTATTATACATAGTTTTGTATATATCACATATCATTTTACATTCATTTTGCATGTTATGCATGTTGCTAACAATATTGTACTTCTTGAGTTTTCGTTCTCTTTCAGGCACGATATTGTATGTACGGTTCATTTGAAGCTGGTGCAACCAGATGAACCGCACAGGTATTGTATTCTCCGAGTGAGACATATTGAGAATTGCATAATTCTCTTACATCCTTTCTGCATTGTAGTGTAGTTGGATTTGTGTTTGCCAGCATAAAACTGTTGCATGTTATGCTTCGTTACAGCTTTCTTTGCATGATCATAAGTTATGCCCGGCTTCTTGCATTATCAGTTGCATTTTGCCCCTGCCTTCGGGCGCATATCTTTATTGTCTTGCATGCTTTGTCTAAGTCTTCGGCCTTGTCAAAAATGGGTTGTCTCTGGGGTTTGACACTCACTCCCGTCATTCTTATGACTTTCAAGTTTTGTCAAAGAGGGGCAACTGTAGACACCCCATTTTTGACCATCCTCAAGACTTGGACGTCACCGTTTGAACACTTGGTGATTATCCTTGTTTGTGTTCGTCTTGAGTTCCCGGAGGTCTCGGCTACGCACCTTGCCTCAGGATCTCTCAACTTGACTGTTTTGTGTTTGGTTTTGCACCAAACACTTGTGTTTTTGCTTTGGAGGCAGGGAATGGCTTGTTGGCCATCCCCGTACTCCATCGGCCATGGCTTGAGGCCACCGGCAGTCTTTTGTTGCCATCGGCCAAATGTTTGGCCGACCGGCACTCTAGATGGTCGACCGGCCATCTATTTTGGTCAAATTGCATTTTTGGCCAGCCGACCACTGTGCATTTGCTTTTGCAGATATTATTATGCCAGTTGTGCTAGCTGGCATACACTTTGCTCCCATCCATACACGTGTATGGAGGGATCTCCCTCCTGACTAGCTTGTTTAGAAAGCTTTACAAGAGGGATTGTCTATAAGAGGGAGCCTCTTCTCCCTCCAGTGGACAAAAAATTTTCAGAGGAGCTCTGAAATTGGGGTTTGAGTTTGTATCTATTCCATCTCTATATCTCTTTTTTGCCTTGTGTGTGTGTTTAGTCTTACTATTGCACACAGACACCTACTCCTACACCTTCTCTTGGTTGTTGAGGGATCAGAAGGCTGTTCTTGGTGTTTTTGGGTGGTTTTGTGCTCGAAGAAACTGCTGGAGCATCGTTGTTGAAGAGGGTCAACAAGGGTAAGAACTTACTCCTTTTGTTCCCCATTCTTGCTTAGCCTTTTTTCCTACCTTGCACCTATTTTTGAGCTTAGTATATAACATATAAAAGTCTTGTTTTTACTTGCTTAAAATAGTTGTTTAAGGTTCCTTTGAGCTCTGGGGTTGTTTGACAATTCATAGGCCTTGTTAGGCCCTATTTTTGTGCTATTTTGGTGAGCTCCGGGACCACCTTGTTTGGGCCTCCTCACCACTGAAATCTTGAGGGATTTCAGAGGTGAGGATGGTGGTTTAAGGTCCTAAGAAGGAGAGGGCCACCCCCTCTCCTTGTTGTCTTCAATAATGGCCATTTAAGCCTCATTATTGAGCACCCTGTTTAAGTGTATGTTGGCCATGCCTTAACTGTTTTTTATGACTATCTTGCCATGATATAGCATTGTTGTGAGTTGGTTTAGGTACACCATGCTTGCTTAGCATACATGTCTTGTAATGCCATGAATTGCCTTAACATGCCTTGTGCTTTGAGCCTTGTTTCTAGCATGTTTTTGGCATAGCTTTGTGAAGCTTTTATGCTTGTTTTAGCATGCTAAAGGTCTATTTTTGGTCATTTGGGTTGTCCATGCTTTGCTTCGTATGGCTACCATGTAACCTCTCTTGTATGCCTTAAGCATTGACCCCTGTAGCATGCCATCCTTGCATCATTTCAGTGGTTTAGAACCACTTGTTATGTCATTTCAGTCATCATGATATGCTTGTATGCTTGCATTTGATACCCCTTTCATGCTTTAAAAGGTTGGTGTTTCTTGCTCCATGTTTGTGCCATTGTGTATGCCTCTAGGATTAGATCATTTTGATGCCATCTAAGTGGTTTTTGCAGCTTAATTTTGCATGATTTAGGACTGTTTTAGTTCATTTTGGTCATTCGCTTCATATGTCATATGGCCATGGTTTAAGTCCTTGGGCTTGGTGGCATGCCTAGCTTGCATTGTAGATTGGTTTGACACCTTCTCTAACATGACTTTCAGAGCTTATAATGCATGCCATTTGTCCATGTTTGCATCCTCTTAAGTGTGCTTGAGAGTTGTTTCTATATGCCTAGGTGTTGGTCCTTGTGTGCATGCATGTTTGCATGTCATTTTGCCTTCATTCTTGAGCGTATTGGCCACTGTTTTGGGCTTAGTATAAGGCTGCCCAAATTAGTTTAAGTCCATAGTTTGCATGTTGTTGCACGCTCACCTTGTGTGTTGTTGCATACTTGTGCGTTGTCACATGTTTAGATTGTCTAACGTGTTTGCTCCATGTGTTGTGGCATGATTGAATAAAGTCACATGCTTGCTTGTATGCTTGAACATCCCCATTGTGTTTGGCATACTTATTGGTTAGCATGATCGTCATACTTATTGGTTAGCATGATCGTCACATGCCTTGTATGCTTGTTTGCATTCCTCATGTTGCATACTAGCTCATACGTCTACGTTGCATTGCATTGACATGCATGGCTAGCCTCTTGAATTGAGTATGATAGAGGTTGAGCTCCTTGCTTGTTTATGTGCATTTCATTTGAAATCGAAGTGCATAACTTGGTTTCTTGGGCCATCACGCATCGAAAAGCGCAATTGGTGGTCCGAGAACCGAGAACTATGTCCCTTTGAGTCATAAACATGATAAGGGATGTGTTGGTGCACATATTTGCTTGGAATGCATTGCCATGCCTTGTTTTGCCCTCTGCTGCTGTCAAAACAGGATTCTGCAGGAAGATTTGGCCGACCAGCCATCTTTACTGCCGACCGACCAACAATTGGTGGCCGATAGCTTAACAAGTGGCCGGTGATCATTTCCTTTGGCCGGTGATCATTTCCCCTGGCCAGTGGTATCCCACAGGGTTCATAGAGTGCACCTTGGGAATTCTGCAATGATCAGAGAAGGAAAACAGTGTGGACAGAGGCAACTTGTGCATGGCAGTAGACTTTCGAGCGGAGCCGAGCACGCATTGCATTGGGCCCTCTCCCCGAGGCTGTTTATTGTGTTGTTAAATTAGTTAATTTGCTTAACTAGTTTAATTGGTCTGTAATATTTAATTAGCTTGTAGGTTCGTTAAATCTGTATTATTCTTTCGGTCCCTCCAAGCGAGGGCAAATTTGTAATAAGTGTGGGTGCGTGTGTGCATGTCTTCCAACCCTCACTTCTTTCTCCCTTTTACTTACTTGCTTTGATGGTTAGCACTAGGGCATATTTAATTTAGCATACCTTATGCTATGCATGCATCCATCATTCATCAGTATTGCATGCATCGGGCTCGGCGCATCATACTAACTGCATAGTATTTCAAATCTAACTTGAATATGTGCATCAAATGGTTGCATTTCACATGCCATCCTAGGATTAGCCGAGCCTATCCTAATTGCATTCTATATGCGTTGCATTAGGCACTTAACATGGACTTGGATCATACATTGATTGCTAACGAGTTCTTTGTTTTGGCTTGGAGTACACTGTAAGTATTTTGTGCTTTAGCATCTCGCACCAGCATGCTCACCATGTGGCTAGATGCTTAAGCACAAGTGGCTGGTGATCATTTCCTTTGGCCGGTGATCATTTCCCTTGGCCGGTGGTATCCCACAGGGTTCATAGAGTGCACCTTGGGAATTCTGCAATGATCAGAGAAGGAAAACAGTGTGGATAGAGGCAACTTGTGCATGGCAGTAGACTTTTGAGCGGAGCCGAGCATGCATTGCATTGGGCCCTCTCCCCGAGGCTGTTTACTGTGTTATTGGATTAGTTAATTTGCTTAACTAGTTTAATTGGTCTGTAATATTTAATTAGCTTGTAGGTTAGTTAAATCTGTATTATTCTTTCGGTCCCTCCGAGCGAGGGCAAATTTGTAATAAGTGTGGGTGCGTGTGTGCATGTCTTCCAACCCTCACTTCTTTCGCCCTTTTACTTACCTGCTTTGATGGTTAGTACTAGGGCATATTTAATTTAGCATACCTTATGCTATGCATGCATGCATCATTCATCCGTATTGCATGCATCGGGCTCGGCGCATCATACTAACTGCATAGTATTTCAAATCTAACTTGAATATGTGCATCAAATGGTTGCATTTCACATGCCATCCTAGGATTAGCTGAGCCTATCCTAATTGCATTCTGTATGCATTGCATTAGGCACTTAACATGGACTTGGATCATACATTGATTGCTAACGAGTTCTTTGTTTTGGCTTGGAGTACACTGTAAGTATTTTTTGCTTTAGCATCTCGCACGAGTGTGAATGTTAACATGACAGCATGCTTACCATGTGGCTAGATGCTTATGTGATATGAACTGCCTGAATGCCTGTGGGTGAAGGTTGGAATACTTGAGTTCAAAATCCGTGTTTTAGCCTACTCGCGAGTAGCAAATTTCAAAACATTTTCCAAACAAACGGATATGCGATGCTTTGTTCCAAATTAGGGGATCTAGTCTATACTTGTTTTGCTGTGCGCATCACATAGTAATTCTAGCTAATTAACCGGAATAAGAACACATAACGTTTTCAAAATTGGATATCATGGTTAGTAGAGGCCGATCTTCGGATCGGGCGAGAGGGGGTGCTCATAGCTGACCTTCCCCAATCATACCCAAGTTCCCAAGCCGAGGCAACTTTGGTAATGACGGACACGTGGCCTTAGGCAAACGAGTCAGGGTTTCCTAAATTCCCTCATTGAAAAAAATATTTTGGTGGGGACTCCGTATTTGGCAAAGCAGTCCATGTTTGGCACTTCTTTTCTAAAAATCTATTTTCTTAAAACGATTTGCCGAATTTGGACTCTTTGGTTCAGACTAAGAACCGTGACACAAAAGGGAGTCCGAACTGTGGTGGCATAAAGCCCGAGGGCGCGTCCACACATGGGCATGATACTAACCAATGCTTCAGATTACGCCATGGGATTCAAGATCTCATTGACAAGAAAGTAATTACACCTCCTGACAAACCAAATGTCACCACAAGCCCCCTCCCACCACATAATCAACCCCTTCCTCCACCTAGGAAAGTGAACTTGATCCAAACAATGGATGTCTCGTACGATCCCAGCATATACATCACTCCCTTCCACCTGCCTAAGCTAGGGTTGTTCATCCCGGAATGCATAGAATTATGCATGATGGGCATGTCAGTATCCCAACCTGAACCCATAGTGGTGGCCATGATAGAAGAGGGAACGCCTGAGGGCTCTGCAAGCTTAACTCAGGAAGCATACAACCCGTGCAGTTATATTGTGCCAACAGATCAAGCCAAGCCAATGGTAGAATTGCCAACTAGGGCAGAGGTCAATATGGTTTAGGAAGATGGCCCAAGTCAGGGGTTGGATGATTTAGCAAAACTTGAGGAGGACATCACTAGTCTGTAATTTTTCGATGAGCAGGATTCGGGAGATGTGAGCATCAAATGGTTCGACCTAAATGGAGCAATAGATAGTACGGGGTGGCTTAGTGATGAACCAGATATTGAAGAGGGATCTCAGCTGAAATAGGGACAGTCAGAAACAGGAACGTCTGCAATGGCTAGGACAGTCGATAACACAGGGAAGTTGTCAGCGAGCACGGGTACAAAGAATTTAACTCGGGAATCAAGCAGCATTTGTACAGCTGACACAGAATAAGAGGCTGCGCTGAGGCGATTTGAACAAGAGAGAATCGAGACTAACTAGAGGGCTACAAAAGCCAAGGCCCTTACGGGGACAAAATGTGTTGTGAACACGAAAACAACTACAGTACAACCAGACAGTTGCTTGTCAGTTGTTGAGGGCATGTGGTGAGAAGACAATGATTTGTGCTTGGCCCATATTGATGAGGACTGGGGACAGAATCTCCCTGATGATATGTGGTACACCAAATAAGTCGACCACATGACCCGAATAGTCGGTAGGGTTGGTTTTCCCCGGTGGAGCTTCACCGACTTTAACCTTCACAGACAAAGAATTACCACTTGAGCGCACTGAGCATAACAAGCCACTCTACATCTCTATGGAGTGTAAGGAAAAGTGGATACCGGTTGTTCTAGTTGATACGGGATCTGCCATAAATTTGTGTTCGTTGCAAACGACATATGCTATTGGGTTGAAACCCACAGATTTTGCACCAACAACCCAGGTGATACGGGCTAATGACAACACCAGCTGGGAGGTGATGGGGACAGCGCAGATCAAAACTCAGGTTGGCCCAAGCCAACAAGATATCAAATTTCATGTTCTGGATGTTCCAGCCACCTTCAACTTACTCCTTGGACGGCCATGGTTGCACCAAGTAAGTGTTGTCTCTTCCACCCTACACCAGATGTTGAAATACCCCCATGGGAAGGGAGTGGTAATTGTTTTCGGGAACTCTTCAATACATCCACCGCCAAAGGTTACTACGCCGATCTTCCTGTTTGTGTTCAACTTGTCTGAGGCTCAGGTAGTGCAAGACCTTCTAGCTGTTGATGAGGGGCTGTATGTCAGTGCGCAATCTATTTACCTTGTGAGCAAGCTTCAACATGCGCCCGAGATGAGATTAGGAATGAGTGGCCGAAAAGGCATTGCTGAATTGGCCGAAGTACCACACAATCCCCATACCTTTGGTCTAGGTTATACACCTACCAAAGAGGACTGGGTGAGAAAGGGAAAGGAGATGGCTGGAAGAGCCAAGGCTAAACAAGCTGGGAAGCACTATGAGTTAGTGCATAGACCTATCCAAGGGACCTTGAACGGACACTTTGTCTGGGAGGGGGAAGATTTCTCGTTTTGCGGCTTTCCGGAGCCATGGTTGAATTCAGAGAGGCGGCGCCTGGGGGATTTTAAAGTCTTTTTTGACTTACAGTTGCTAGGGGATGAAGTTGCCAAAGAGTAGACTAACCCACCGGCTGTGGCTGAATAGTGCAATGAGGATGAGTCCAGTGGCACAGATTTTGAGATAGGAGCAGCGCTGACTTGTCTCCTCTCGGATCCTCAGATTGTATTGGAGTGCTTGGGGGTTGATTTCTCTATTTCCATGATTAGAGATAACTCGGTTGTGGGCCCTTCTTCTAGCATTCTAGATGCATCCATCGCACCCTCCCTCGTTTGGCAATACGAGGAAGGCTTTTTATCTAACAGTTCTAGGTCAGGTAGTGAACTGGAATCTAATTCCACAGACTCTGTGGAGTCAGAATCAGATTCTAGTTCTTTTTAATCAGAGTCTGGTATTCCTAGGGGTGATAGCCCGGATGCCTTTATGTTGTCCAGGTCGTCATTGACATTTTCTTTTGAGTCGGTTGTAACCGAAGAATCAGACGATCTAGAAGTTATTAATGAGAATGGTACAACTATGGCTTTTGAGTACTTTTTCGTGCCGCTCGTTTATTGCATTAATCAGGACTTTCTAAACTTTGAGGAAAAAGACGAGGAAGAAATTCCTCCGGTTTTAAAACAATTGATTGATCGAGAACAGGAGAGGTTTGTAAAACCTTTGGTTGATGAAATCACCTCAATTAATGTTGGTACTGAGAAGGATCCGCGTCTGGTCTAGATCGAGTCCACGTTGTCTTCGGAGGAACGCGAGCGCTTAGTCGCTTTATTAAAAGATTTCAAAGATGTTTCGCGTGGTCCCACGAAGACATGCCTGGGATCGATCCTGAGATTGTACAGCACCGGATCCCTCTTGATCCAGAGGCCCGACCTGTTAAGCAGAAGCTTCGAAGGATCTGCCCGAATTGGGCTCTAAAAATCAAAGAAGAGGTCACCAAGTAGATTGAAGCAGGGTTCCTATTACTATTTGAATATCCTACTTGGTTGGCCAATATTGTTTCTGTGCCGAAAAAAGACGACAAAATTTGGGTATGTGTGGACTTCAGAGATTTGAACAAAGCCAGTCCGAAGGACGACTTTCCTCTATCGCATATCGACGAATTGGTGGAATTCACTGGGGGGCATGCGCTGCTCTCAATTATGGATGGATTTTTCGGGTACAACCAGATTTTGATGGCCCCCGAAGATACGGAGAAGACTGCCTTCACCACCCCGTAGGGGACCTACTGTTATAGGGTGATGCCGTTAGGCCTGAAGAATGCTGGGGCTACTTATCAACGGGTTGCAACCACGATCTTGCACGTTATGATCCACAAAGAGGTTGAGGTGTATGTGGACGACATGATTGTCAAGTCCAAGGAAAGAGAGGGCCACTATACCGCCTTGAAGAAATTTTTTCAACGGATCAGAGAGTATCGGTTGCAACTGAATCCTCAGAAATGTACTTTTGGTGTTACAGCAGGGAAAATGTTGGGGTTCTTGATTACACAAAAAGGCATCGAGGTCGATCCTTCCAAAATCAAGGCCATCTTAGAAATGCCACCACCAAGGACTGAAAAGGAGGTTCGAAGCTTTCTGGGTAGAGTGCAATTCATAAGACAGTTTATTACAAAATTAACCTTGACTTGTGAACCACTATTTGGTTTCCTGAAGAAAGGAAAGAAATTCCAATGTGGCGACCAATGCCAAGTTGTTTTTGAGTAGATCAAGTGGTATCTATAGAACGCATCTGTGTTGTCACCGCCAGAGCTGGGGAAACCGTTGATATTGTATCTGTCAGTAACCTACACGACAATAGGTTGCATGCTTGTGCAGAAATCTAAGGATAAAGTGGAGAAGGCTATCTATTACCTGAGCAAGAAGATACTGGAATATGAGACCCTTTGCACTCTGCTTGAGAAGGCTTGTCTGGCCTTGGTATGGGCTACCAGGAATTTGAGGCACTACCTGTTAGCTCACTCTATAATACTGGTTTTGAGATTAGATCCCATCAAATATCTCTTCCAAAAACCAGCACTTATGGGTAGACTAGCCCATTGGTTGCTTCTTCTCTCCGAATTCGATTTGAAGTACATGACTCACAAGTCTGTGAAAGGGAGAGTGGTAGTGGAGTTCCTAGCTGATCACCCAGTGGAAGGAGATGAAGCAGTAGAGTATCTATTCCCAGATGAGGCCATTCTGCAGGTTGAAGAAGAAATTTGGACTATATACTTTGACGGAGCGTCTAATCCATACGGGTATGGGATAGGGGTGTTGCTGATAGCACCCGACAATTCCTACATACCGTTAACTTTCAAACTCCAGTTCAAAGTATCGAACAGTGAAGTGGAGTATGAGGCATGTATTGCTGGCTTGGAAGCCGCCCTGGAATTGGGGGCAAAACGGTTGGATGTTATTAGGGACTCGAACTTGGTTGCGTCTCAAGCGAAAGGATGCTGGAAGGTTAAAGAAGAAAGGATGAAAATCTACCACCAAACCCTGGACGTTGTAATTCGCAGGTTTGAGAAGCTAACCTTCACTCATCTGTTAAGAGAGAGCAACAGGTTTGCAGACGCTTTATCAACTCTATCTTCTATGATAGACATCCCTTTAGGAGTCCGAATGCGTCCAATCATTATAGAACAGAGGTATGTGCCGGCCTACAAGCTGATTGCTGCCATAGATGAAGCACAACATCATAACCCCTGGTACATTGATATCTAGAACTTCTTAGAAAAGGAGGTTTATTTGCCAGGGGCAAATACCAAAGATAAGAGGGCAATTCGACGAATGGTTGCTCAGTTCTTCGTCTGCGGGGGAAACTGTACAAGCAGGGCCATCTTGGAATACAGAAACTGTGTGTTGATGCTAAAGAATCTAAGCGCCTAATGGAGGCCATCCATGGAGGATAGCGCGAAGCACATGTGACCGAAGTAATGCTAGCCCAGAAGATTCTCAGACAAGGTTACTACTGGTCAACCATGGAGGAGGATTGTATTGGTTTTGTTCGGCGATGCCACAAATGCCAGATCCATGCAAACTACACGAACATTCCGCCATCAAAATTGTACAACATGACTTCCCCATGGCCATTTTCAGTCTAGGGGATTGATGTTATTGGGGCAGTTACTCCGAAGGGGTCGAACGGGCTTGAGTACATCCTGGTGGCGATAGACTACTTTACAAAGTGGGTTGAGGCCCAATCTTACGCAGTGCTGAAGGTGTCGCACGTAGCCAAGTTCATTAGGAATAACATTATCTGTCGCTATGGGGTCTCGAATGAGATCATCTCGGATAATGGCTCCCACTTCAAGAAGGAAGTGATAGACTTGTTGGAGAAATACAACGTGGCTTTTCATAAGCCATCTACATATAGGCCGCAAACCAATGGAGCAGTTGGGGCCGCCAACAAGAACATCAAGCACATTTTGCAGAAGATGGTGGAAACCTACACGGATTGGCCAGATAAGTTGCCGTTTGCTCTTTGGGGTTATAGAACATCGATTCGCAATTCTACTAGGGCAACTCTGTCTTCTCTAGTTTATGGGATGGAGGTTGTTCTGCCGATCGAAGTTGAAGTTCCATCGCTGCGGGTGATGGCTAGTGCCAAATAGCGGAAGCAGATTGGCAACAGAATAGGCTTGAGGAACTTATGATGTTCGACGAAAGAAGGCTGAAAGCACTGTACCACATCCAAGGTTATCAATGTAGGATTGCCAGGGCTTTCAACAAGAAAGTTAAGTCTAGGAATTTGAAATAAGGGGATTTGGTGCTCAAAGACAACCGAGCTCCCATCCACGACCCTAGGGGCAAGTTCAGACCCAATTGCACTGGCCCTTACATCATCAAGTCTATTTGGTCGGGTGGAGCTTTCATTCTTATGGATTTAGAAGGCCTCGAGTTCTCCCAACCGATCAATATGGATAAATTGAAGAAATACTACCCTTAAGTGGCTAGCTAGACCGAAAACCCGAAAGGGCAACCTAGGCAAATGTTAGAGCACAAAAAATTTGACATAAGAAAAACTGAGCTCGCAAGGTTGAAAACCTGAAAAGGGCGACCTTGGCAAAAGTTAGAGCACAAAAGGACAGTGTTAAAACCCGAGTGAACCCTAACCGAACTATGTAAGGCTTGATTCCCATCTTTGGGATACGTAGGCAACTTCATTCTGAAGTCCAACCATCAACACTTCCAAATCAACTTTGTCCATGTGATTGTTTTGGTTATCTTTGTCATTTCTGCGTCCAAGAGTTCGGTTGTGAGCCACAGTGCAGTGCTATTCAAACAAGGGGCAACTTTCCAGTTGTCGGATTTGGGGTTGTACATCTCAACGATAGATCTCGGGTGTGTCCAGTTGTGATCCATATCAAAAATGGTTTTGAAAAGTTTTAATAAAAGTTGATTTTGTTCAAATTATTTTTTTCACAACTTAGACCAGTTTTGGACCAAAACAGAAAATTTCCAATGCCCACAACTTTTAATTTCATTGATTTCATTACAAAGCTCTCTGACTCTTGCTACAAATTGAAGTTGCTTTTTATTACATTCAAAAAGAAAACTTGAAAGTACAGGTTAAAGCAATATACTTGGGGCATAGTCAGGTGTTCCTGTGTTCCCTCCCTGAGCTTGTGGAAGCTTCAAATACTAAAGTAGGCCCGGTTTGCGCCTCCTCTTCAAGCCAAGTTGTGCACTCATCAGAAAGGGCGCCACTAAAATTGGAAGCGGGGACCAGAAGCTCTCTTGTCCTCCATGCACTAGGGTATCGAGCTAGATGTGAGCCTTTGATCGGATATGAAGTCGGGTATTCCACTCCCTCTTCTGGTCAACTCTGGTCGTGTCCGAACTGACACCGGAACCAGAATGGAAAGTAGAAGACACAGTGTGTCAGGTCCATCAGCTGAATGCCAGTCTACCGGGACATGTTGTAGCTCATCTCAGGAAGATCAAACCAGAGGCAACGCCAAGCGATGTCAATAGTAGATCGAGTGCACATCCATTCGCACCACCATGCTTCATTCAGGGCATCAACTAGACATGGGTGAAAGAATTAGCCACGTGCTGAATATGCAGGTCATGAGTCCACTACTTTCAATTTATCCATGAGCCATATCTGGGAAGGGATGATGAATAAGAGAGATTAAAGAATAGAGAGGTGTACGTGGAGAGAAAAAGTGAGAAAGGGTTTTGAGAGAAAAACAGAGTCTGAGGGCCAAGTGATGTGAGAAATACACATATGAGAAGGGTGGGAAACATTACCTGTAAGAGTAGTGGACTTCCTGCGAACCTGGTTGTCTCCCGACGACGGAAAGCATCCAAACCCATCAGAGTCTCGGCTAACGTCATGCCAATGCAGCTCTTGCCCTCTTTCAATCCTTGGGCAACTTCAATCAAACGGACACTAGACCCTCCGAAGCTAGGGACAAGTAGGAAATGATACAGCATGCACAAGCAAAGGGCATGTCGTCAAAAACTTTGCCAAAGATGATCGCTACGGTCACCGGCGTAAAAAAATCGATGAATCAAGCTGGGAATATCCAACTCCCCATCGTCAATCAGAGATCGAGCATCATGCAAAGTAAGTCCACTCATCCGTCCTAAAGCTTGGACGTGACCAAAACAAAACTGGGACAGCATTTCTTCATCGCGCCGAGAGTCCATCAAAGCTTAGAATTCTTCAAAAGTGGGGCACATCTCTTGTCTCCCAAAGCTGAAAACATGAGTAACCGGGTTCCAACACCTAGCCGCGGCATGGAGGAATGGAAAACATAGCGGAGTACGGCTTAGTGGAATAGTGCGTTTAGCCCGAAACCCCAAAAATTTAACTTTTCTGAGCCGTCCAAATTTGCAATCCAAGTCGAGAGTTTTTCAGCAAGGAATGGCTCCATTTGGGGCAAAGACAAAGCTGGAATAAAGAAAGCACGAAGTTGGGGCTTTTATAGAAGATAAGGCACTGAGTGGCAAACAGATGGCAGCAATCTGGAGGTTCTCAAAATTTCTGGCCGACCGGCCAGTTTAAGTAGCTGACCGGCTACCTTTACTGGCCGACTGGCCACTGTACTGGCCGGCAGTGAGAATAAGTGGCCGGCAGAAATAAAAAGTGGTCGACAGCCTCTTTTTGTCCCCAGGAAAGGGTTTTGGGTCTTCTTGTGTGAGGAGGATGCTGAAAACCTGTGTTTTGTTCTACCCTGCATGTGTCTGGCTCTTTGTTTAGTAGTTTAGTTAAGTTGTTCCAATTCAATTTGTTTACTGAGTTGTTGCAATTTATTTATTGAGTTATATTTGTTTCATTCATCGAGTTGTTGTTTTGCTTATCAAGTTATTGCAATTTGTTTATCGAGTTGTAATTACAATGATTGGCCTATCAAGGTCTCATGTTGTTTATCGAGTTATTTTGTTGTTTCAGTTGATGATTAGTTCACTACCCGATTAAGACAATGCAATTTGAACGCGCAATTTCCAAAAATCAATCTCATTTTCATGCTCTGCGATGTTATGTGATGCTCAGAATATAAAATGTAACACTTTTTAACAAAAAGCTGTTTTCATTCTAGTCATGGTTTCTTTTACAAAAGGTACAAGTTTTAAACAAAATAAAAACTGCCTAAGGTTGTACAATCTGCTAAAACTACTAGTAAAAAGAAAACAAAGCGAAAGCATCTGAATCAGTGCCATCTAGCTCAGGATTGAGAGGCTCTCTTCATCCTCTTCCTCGGCTGAGCAGACTCTGCACCATCGCCGCCGGCGCCACCACCCGAATCTGAACCGGAGCTGGAACCGAGGCTACCTCTGCTACCATCCTCGGAGCCCTCCTCGGCATCATTGCCACCTTCAGAACCTGAGCTAGTGCCGTTGTTTCCACCCTCGGATGACTTTGACTGAGGACTCGCTGGCTCCTCCTCCTTGCAGGACTTGTCGTCATCATCGCGTGTGATAGGCTCCCGACGCCTTCCTTGGTCGTATGCTGGGATCTCCCTCCCGACTGCTAGAGAAGGCTCTGTTGGTCCTGTCTGCAGAGGTGTGACCTGAAAAGGAAGTTTGAATATATCAGCCATCGTATGTATATAGATGCAAGTGTAATGTGCAGAGCAAGTGTATGCAGAAATCAGATACAGTGTGTGGATACAATGTGTCAGATGTGCTCTATACATGCAAAGCGTTAGCGCAATGTAGGAAAATGTTCAGTTAAGATATTAGTTTCAGCATATCAGCAGGAGTATGATAAATGCAAGAAAACTAAAGAGTACCAGAATGCCGTGAGAGCTTAGCATCATCTCCCTCCGCAAGATCATGCCCTCAAATGAGGCCATCACCTGGAGTAACCCCTCGACATACTCTACGGAGGGTTGCAAATGCAAGTTGAAATCATGAGCACATGAATGAATAAGAATCTAGGTGAAACTGAAATAAATGAAAGACTGTATTGCATACTGGTGGTGAGTTAGGTGTTCTGACATATCTGTGACCTGGCAACGGAGGCTCAAGTGGAATCTGATAAGGTACCCCACTATACAGCCAACCTGTCAGCTCAATCGGGGAATCCGGCCATCCAACACACTGCTTAGTAGAAGGCATCCCTCTAGTCTCACCCATCGGTGCCCGAGCCCTACTCATCGAAAAAGCGCTTGATGTTCGAGCCCTGCCTGACGAAGCAATATCTACTGTCCTCCCCGTAGGTCGTGTAGTCCCCCTCCCCAATGAACCAGTCTGCATCAGCGCCTCATATGATGTTAGTAAGATCCTGAAGGGAGAGGCTCTCTGTGGCCCGCATAGACGGTAGAGGTGGCAAAGGAACTAACTTTAATGGCAAGCCCAATGTTTGGTGCATGAAGCGCTCACCTAAGAACCAGGCTCAGCCTACGGGTCCCTCGAGCACAAGCCCATATGGGGAGGCACCCCGAGCTCCGGTAAAATGAAATCGGGCAAACTCTAGCATCGCTGCCCAGGGCTGCCATGTGATCTGCATGCTACAAGTGTATAAACTGATAAGTTGCCATTAGATATGCAAAGTAAATTAAAGATGAAAGTAGAAAAAACTGTGAGCTTTGAATTACCTCTGTCGTCCTCACTGTGTCGAAGTACTGACGCAGGTGTGGGAGGGCCTCTCAGTCCTTAGGCTGGCACCGATCGTCGTATCAATGCGAATAGGGCAACTCAGGCGGCGTCTCAACCTCTGGCTCGAGAGCAAGTGCTGGGAAATTGGCGTATACCCATAGCTATGAAAAGCAAGAGGGTGGCAGTGAGAATATATGTAAACACATATAATGCGAAAAGCAAAGTATGTATACAATATGCAGAATGCAGAATACAAATAATGCAGAAAGCAAAGTGTGGCACAGTGTATAGAAAGTACAAGTGCAGAGTAGAAATGAGACCGTGTGTGCAGTGTGCAGTGTACAGTATACAGAAATGCAAGGCATAAGGCATGGTAGGAAATGTAAAGTTGAATAGTAAAGCATACCTCCCAGGTGCTCCAGTAGCCGGCCACTATGTTCCCGCTCCTGCAGGACGTCGAGCTCATATAGCAGTAAAGAGTGGCGAGGCCGACACCACCCCAATCAGAGTGTCACACCTGGGATAGGTTCACTAAGCCGCTCAGCAGATACAGCCCGACAGTGTTCGCCCTGTCAGTAAACAAGGTAGTACCGAAGAGGAACATGAGCAAACCTCGGGCGTACTGCTCTTTCGCCTCGATCGTCATGGGCTCTTCCCCTCTGAAATGGTCGGTGAACCAAGTGTACCAAACCAAGCCTAATTCTTAAAAAATAGGCAGGTATGCTCCCAACAGATAGGTCCAAGCAGCCTTCCACTCGCCCATGTCAAAGTCGTATGTGATCGGCTGGCCTCCCATCACAAGGCCCGTCAGCATGGCGAAGTCATACGGGGTCATGGTCATATCCCCTATGGTAGAGAAATGGAAGGAGTTGGTGGTGTCCCACCATCTCACTACCAATGCACCTAAGAGGGTCTTACTAGCCATGAAATACGAGAGCCCCGTGCAGAATAAGCCAAACACCACATCGTCAACAATCTGTCAGACACCGTCAGGGAGCTCCATATACCACTCCCTCGCTGTGGTGGACCCGTATCCACGGGTGAAATGGGAGACAACCTACGTGGATGGACAGAAATACAGTATGTGAAAGTCTTCAGGATGGGCAGAAATACAGTCTGTATATGTGTTCAGAATGAGCAGATGAAATACAACACAAAAGTGCGAGCTATGCAAGAAATGTAAAGTACATCGTAGAAAATGTTAGAGTGCAGTGTATACCTCCGGGGCATCATAGGATAAATGAGACTCTAGCTCCGGTAGCAGCAGGTCTACAGGTGCACGCTATGCAAATCCAGTAAAATGGCGGACTGTGCTAGGTGGTAGTACATGCGCCTCGGGATGGTACGTCACTAGATCGAATGGCCGAACTCGGGGCGATAGCGGAATGTGCTCAGGCTCCTCCTCCACCTTTGGAGAACCCTCGTTGTGTGGAACATCGTTTGCCGTATGAAAAAAAGGGGTGAAAAGTAGGCGAAAATGAGCAAAATGGGCAAAAGTGCCAAAAAGTCAACAAAAGTCGACTCTCAGAAAGAGGAAAGTCAAAGAAAGTCAAAGCCTGGGAAAAGGTGCTAAACTCAAGATCAACTTGAGGGAAACAAACCTCAAATGGTGAAAATAGAGCAAAAAGCTCTGAAAATGAGTTTTGATCGGTTCAAAGCAAAGAAAATCGAAAGGTTTAGCGAAACAACTTCGCGAGGGGCGTTGGAAAACGTGTGCGGAGCACAGATCTGAGAGGAAAAAGGCTCTAGGGGTGAAGAACAAGGGATTTCGGCAATGGGTGTGTGAGAAAAAGTGTTTGGGAGTTGGGCTTTTAAAGTGCCCCATGTAAAAGACCAAAACTGCCTCGAATTTCCTCAACTGGCCGACCGGCCAGTTTTTGTGGCCGACCGGCCACTTTAGTGGCCGGCAGATGTGGCAAGTGGCCGGCAGTTCTTTATGGTGGTCAGCAGGTGCCCAGTATTCCCCCTGTGTGTTTTCAGACTGTTTTGAGTCCTTGGTTCTCAAGAAAGTGCAAGAAAAGCCCACTTCTCAGCTCAAAGTGTCTCTGCAAAAGTTTAACTCATGTCTTCGATGCGTGACTCGTCATCAGCTGGCATGCACGAGGTGTATCCTTTTTGAAATACATTGTAACTCCTCCGAGAGATAAATCGAAGGTTGCAACTGAATCAGTCGTTTTCAAACACGCATTTCTTTATTCGATTTTTCGCATTGAACATGCTATCGATGTTGCGTTGCATGTGCATTGTTGTCGTTGAGCACAGAATACGTTTGATGTAGCGCATTGCGTTACCTATGTTTCTATGCTGCATAGAATATGCATGTCATATTGTATTGCATTGCGTATGCCCTTACATTCGTATAGAAGTTGTCTGTACCTGTTGCATTGTGCATGCATTCAGTGTTGTATAGAATATGTTCCATGTTTTGTTGCATAAGATATGCTTTTGTTTTGTTCCTCGCATGATGTGCATAAAACATGCCTCGCTAAGCATTGTGTCATGCTGTCAATCTCGCATAAAACATGCATTCTTATTGTATTGCATTGTACTTGTAAAGTTTTTTTCTTATGTAGGCACGATATTGTATGTACGGTTCATTTGAAGCTGGCGTAACCAGACGATATTGTATGTACGGTTCATTCAAGGGGATTCCAGGTAAGATTATTCCTGTCCTTTGAACACCTTGCTTTGGTTAGAAACATTCGAGTATGCCCGGTGTTTACACCGATATGTTGCTTTGGTTAGAGGAGTTTGGGGCGTGTGCCCGACACTTATACCTCTCTGCTTTGGTTAGAAGCGTTTGGGGCATGTGCCCGACGCTT
Organism: Camellia sinensis; assembly: GCF_055761805.1. NCBI lineage: Eukaryota > Viridiplantae > Streptophyta > Magnoliopsida > Ericales > Theaceae > Camellia > Camellia sinensis. Next base: position 112,377,866 of record NC_138969.1, on the reverse strand, counting down.
CTACCTCTCTTCTTTGGTTAGAAGCATTTACGGCGTGTGCTCGACGCTTATATCTCTACACTTTGGTTAGAAGCGTTTGGGACGTGTGTCCGACGCTTACACCTCGCTTTGGTTTAGAGCGTTTGGACTGTGTGTTCGACGCTTATACCATCCTGTTGGTTAGAGACATTGGGTCGTGTGCCCGATGTTTATGCCACCCCTTTTGGTTAGTAGTGTTTGAGGCGTGTGACTGACGCTTATACCACCCCTTTGGTTCGAAAAATTGGAACGCGTTTTAATGTTTACACCACCCTCCGATGCTTGCACCGCTCTCTTGTCCCTCTCGCGCATGGCGCGCTAGGATGTTTTGGTTGAATGCATCTGGACGGGTTCCGATGCTTGTACCGTTCTTTATTTTGATTGCGTAGTAGTTGGATGTGTTTCATTTGTTATCCCCATTTTCTTTCTTCGCGTGTGCCATGCGTTGGCATCTTATTTACCACCCCAGGTGCGCCCGACGGTTGTGTTTCTTCGCCTTTTCTGCATGAGGCGTAGTTAAGCTTGCATAATTATCTTACATCCTTTCTGTATGAGATGTAGTTTGGTTCGTGTTTACTTACTTATGTACGTGTTTGCTGTAGCATTTCTTTGCATGACATTTGCATCTAGATGTTTCATTACAGCCCTCATTGCATGACCATAAGTTGTGTTCTGCATTGTACATGTCATATGCATTTTGCCCCTGCCTGCGGGCGCATTTATTTTGTTCTCTTGTCTGTTTGTCTAAGTCTTCGGCCTTGTCAAAAATTGGTCGTCTCTGGGCTTTGACATTCACTCCCGTCATTTCATGACTTCCGAGTTCTATCAAAGAGGGGCAACTATAGACACCCCATTTTTGACCGATGTTAAGACTCAGACATCATCGTTTGTGCGCGCGATGATTGTGCATGTTTGCGCTTGTTTTGAGTGTCCGAAGTTCTCGGCTGAGTGCTTTGTCTTTGAACCTCTTGACACTCTGTGTTTTGGCCTTGTTTTTGAGCCAAACCTTATGCCTCTTGCCCGGGAGAGGGGGGGGGGGAAAGGCCTTGCCGGCCACTTTTGGCACTTGCCAGCCACTTTTCTCCCTTGTAGGCCACTTGAAGTGGTTAGTCGGCTAGGGGAAGTGGCCGGTCGGCCACCTGAAGTGGCCGACGACGACCAATTTTCTCCTTTTTCAGATATTTTCAGATCTTTTGGGCCAGCTGCTGAGCACTAAGGCTAATCTCCATACATGTGTATGGAGGGATCGAAGCGAAGCTTTTGGCTTGACCCTCTATATAAGGGGAGGTCCCTCCCCCTATTTGGGAGGTTCAGAAATTTTTTAAGCAAAATTTGACTCTCTCTCTCTCTATTGTGCTTGAAAGTGTGCTTTCTTTGCATTTTTACGCACAACCTCTTAGCCAACTTAGACTACCTTGTTGCTGAGGTGCTTGAAGGTTTTATTTGGGCTGTTGAAGGTTGGTTTTTGGCTTAGAAGTTGCTTCTTTGCTGCTGTGCTTCAAGGACAAGGCTTTACCCTCTTTAAAGCTTTATCTAGTTGCTTGTTTGGCCACCTTTGCATGTTGTTTTGGTCTTGTTGTCAACTACAAAAACCTCTATTTTTAAGTGTTAAAAATGGTAGTTTGAGGCCCTTTTGGAGTTAGGGGTGGTCCACCCTCTTTTGTAGTTTATTTGCTAATCATTGTGCCATCTTTTAAAGCCTTTGACACAATCTTTTCTTGGCCTTTTAACCACTGGATTTCAGGGGCATTTCAGTGGTAGAAAGTTGGTTTTGAGGTCCCAAATAGAAGGGAGTGGCCTCCCCTCCTTCTGTTTTGTTTGCATGTGTTGATGGCCTAATAAGTGAGCTTCTATTTCTACCCTTTTGAAGCTTAGTTTAAGCATGTTTTAGGCTTTATTTTGACTCACTCTAACTCTGTTTTTGGCTGGTTGGGTCAATTCTTGCTTGCTTTTTGTACTTGTACAGCAATCATGCTTAATAACCTTGAATCCCTAATGAGTTAGTTTATCATTCTAGCTCGAGTTAGCTTAACTCCAGCACATTTTTGCTACTGATTTTGTGAGACCCCTAACTTTTGTAAACCTTATTAGGTCCCTAAATTTTGAGTTACTATAACAAAGCCTTTAATTCGTTGATTGCTCGCAAATTAAACCTTAGAGTCGAAAACGCATCCCGGACGAAACCATGCAAACCCTAATCGACCCTGTAAGCTTAGAAATCATTTTTAACACTCTAATATTAATTATTTAACTCTCAAATTTTAGATTAATTGCTCTAAGCCCTAACTTCCAGTTTTTACAGTCTTCATTTAGTTATTTACATTTAAATTCAAAGCAAGATAATACAAACCGAATTATTTTTCCTAAACACTAATTTATTAACTCTTGACTTGAAATAGATATTTTAATTGAGCCCAAGCCCTCACATTTTTATTAAATCATAAATTGACCTCAAACAAGTACCATTATATATTTATATATACACTTGTACCCTAAAATCTTTTTCAACATTATGTTTTACAATTTCCAAGATTTGTACACAAAATAAATAGGGAAATCTCCCCAAATCTCGAGGACATGACTAGCCGTCATCATTATACTTTAGTACAAACAAATCCCTTGAATCTTGGAGCAATAATGACTTTGGTACCAATAAAGATTTGCTATGAGTATTTAAATTTGCCCTAAACCTAACTAAATCATAATTAAATACATAAATATGGTTCCAATACATGAGTTTAATTCCAAGTCCTTGTTTCTTTTATTAATTTCAAGAATTACCCCACAAAATAGTACTATTAGTACCATCAATCAATTGAAATCCATATATATATATATACATACATTGAGAAGTGTGCCCCTACTACCTAAATTGATAAAAAAGAATAAATAAATAAATAAATAGCCCCTTCACCCTTCCCTATGGCTAGCCTTCCTAGAAGAAAGTGAGAAACCAATTTCCAAGAACCACCATCATGAAATTCTAGAAAACACAACCTAGTACCCTAGAGCTAGGGTGATGTTTTCAAAACTAGTTTTCTTCCAACTAAGAATCAACCAATTGTTGCCTAAATCCTTGAGTAAGCCTCCCAAACCATCCCTTTTCCTTTAACACTTCAAACAAATCCTAAACTTTCCATCCATTTTCAACTAGTGGGCTTTTAGGACATTTTACATCATGAATTGTCTATAAATATCAACCTCCCCTAGCTTGGCAAAGCACAAACACCACACCCACATACACACATTAGGTTAGAGAGAGGGAGGAGAGCAAGAAAGAGAAGTCTAGAGGAGAAGAAGGAGGAAGAAGAGAGCTTCTTGTGCAAAGCTTTGTAGGTAAGCCACAACACGACCTTCTCTTTCATTTTCCTTTTTCAAATACATGTTTCTAAGGGTTCTAAATAATTCTTTCAGATCTGTTATTGATGAGTTACTTTTGTTAAAAATGCTAAAAGTTGAGCATTGATTCCATCTCTCTTGTATTTTCCCCATTTTGGCACAAAACCATCTTCTCTTTGTACCAATCTCTCAACTTTTCAAAAGCACTCTTTCAAACAAATTTTCCGAGTCAAACATGTGATAGTCAGCATATTTTCTTCACAAAAGAAATGAAACTTTCCCATGGTGGAACCCATTTTTTCTAAATTTCCTTGTTTTGGGCATTCCACCTTAAAACCTATTTTTTTAGTCAAATTTCAAAAATTCTAGAAAAATGTACAAAATTATTCTGGACCACTATTTTATATCAAAACCTTCCTTAAGATGTTAGCTTTCAACTAAAATTAGTTTCATCGAAAAATATCAAGCGGTTTGCAAGAAAACCAAATTTTCGTAACGGTTGACGGATCTGGACAGATTCTGGACAGCGCTGGAGTATTTTCTAAATAACTTAAAATCTGGAAAAGCAATCCCATTTCCGAAAAATGTTCTAGAAACTAGATCAAATCCTCTACGAACTATAGGAAGACCGAGTCCGGTGGAAGATCTAAAATAGTCCTTTCATTTTAATCTTTATGTGATGTTGAATCTGGAAACTGTGTTATGCATGGATGTTTTATGCCCTTTAATTCACGAAATTGCCTACTTACTTATGAGCATATCTTGGCATGATATTATATGTGTTATGGTTATGTTATTTATCTTCCTCGTCGTAAGGATGCATGCTTATGTGGATATTATTGTCTTATCAATTAGACTAACCTCGATGTAAAACATTTAACTTCAACGGGAAACCTAATTGGGAGGGTATTGGGTTTTCGAGCACTTGAGTAATGAAAAGATGAGAATATGTGATATATGGATTTTTGGGATGCGTTCCCTATTTGAAAGTTAAATTCTTGCGCAAGCAGTTGTCGCGTAAACCCTGGAATGGAACGGACGTATTCGAACTCCTTGCGACGGTTTGAATGGTGAGATAAGGTTGGGTCCGGATGGGACATTCAGGATGATAAAACTTTTTCTGGAAGGATGAGGTTGGATTCAGGAGATAAAACTTTTTCTTTTCGCTGTCCCTTTTGAGGCCCTGCGGTTGGCGCTACGCGGTATATAACCGTTGGTAGGCATCCGAGGTTAGTTCTGCAACAATGCAGCAAAAGGGGGAGTTCCGAATAGTCCGGTGTCCAATTCTTGTGGTTGAGAGGATGAAATCTCTTTGGGGGATTTTTAGAATACTAACCACTAACATTATAACCTTGTTATCTATTTGAATGACATGCTCCTTTTCTCTTCTATTACTATTCTTGGCTTAGATATCATGCTCCACTACTTGTTTGCCATAAATGTGATGGTGTATTGGATTGGGAAAAAGGGACGGGGTGTGTGTGTGTTTACTGGGCATTCAAAGCTCACGGCGTGTCATGCCAGGTACCGAAGAGGAGCTTATAGCTGGAGACGACAAACCTGAAACCTTCGAAGACTTTTGGCTATCTTAGGAAAGTTAGAAATTCCTTTCGATATTTTGTATGACTCATATGAAGATTTAAGTTTTCTCTTGGGATGTAATGTAATGGATCAAGCTTTTGAAATTAAGAATATTCGAGGTTGTTATGTACTTATGTTCTATATATTTATATGTATGAACCTTATCGTTGCTTATGAGACCTTGCGTCAATACCTTTTAAGATCCGTCAAAAGGGTAGTGCGCTGCCTAAGAAAGCCGGACTTAGAAGGGAGGCTAACTTGACTCCTCCGGCGATCTGGGATCTTACTTGGTTATTGACCATAGGACTCATTAGTGACTCTCCCTTGACTGCAACCAATAGTGTAGATTCGAGGCGTCACAGATTTGCTATGCTTTAGCTCTGTTTTGGGTGGTCTTGGTCATATATGCTTTGCTTTGTATAGCTGTAGTGTAGTTGGCCTTTACTAGCTTTGTGTTTTAGGCCCTCTAGCATGCCTTATTTGTGATGTTTGCATGGTATAGCATCATTTCACACATGATTTCAGTGCACGTAGCCTTATCACACTCTCACATATTCCACTCTTTTATTACTTTTAAGAGGTGTGCTTTGTGCCTTGTTTATGAGCCTATATGTGAGCATGTCTTTCTTGCTTTTCATGCTACCATTTCAAATTGTGTTGGACACTGTTTTAGCATGTTTGAGGTCTATCTAGGGCTGGTTTGGCCATTTGAGCATTGTATTGCATGCCTCTAGTGTTGTGTCCTTCACTAGTTTCAATGCTTTTGGCCCTTAACATGTTGCGTATGTGTTGTTTGCATGTTGTTGTATTGTTTTTCATGCCACTTTAGCACTGAAATATCTGTCATCTCCCACATTTCTTCACTTTTGATTTGTTTTGAGGGTTGGTTTGCCTTGTGATTTTGTTTGAGACTTTAACCCTCTTATGAGGATTCCTCCTAGCCAAAGGCATGATCTCTCTCATGCCTTAAGCCATTCTTTTGGTTAATCCCCTCTGTCATTAGAGCACTTTCACATTGGACAAATCAAGTAAAGAATGGTTTGATAATGTAAAAGGAGTAAAAAAGAAATGGACCAAGTAAAACATGTGCAAGATAAGCATTTGTGTTGCGTTGCATGTGTTTGGATCAGATGTTAATCCAAACACAAGAAATGTGGGACATTTCATACAAGAAGTGATGAAACGTGTCACATTTCTTGGTTGCCAACACCCTTGATCATGCTTGATGGGGTGGAGGCTCTTTGTGTATTGTTTGTGCATTCACTAAGCTTATACAAGCTCAGTTTTTGGGCCATCATGCATTAAGATGCTTGGTTGGTGGCTTGAAAGCCGAGCGCCACACTCCTTTGAGGTTGAGAAATGATGAGGAGTGTGGTAGTACACACATTTCCTTGCAAATACATTGCAGTGCCTCTGTTGTTCTCTGTTGCAGTAAAACCAGAAGTTTGGAAAAGCAGGTGACTGACCGGCCACTTGAGGCAGCCGACTGACCACTTTCACTAGTTGGCCGGCCAGTTGAGGCGGCCGGCAACCACTTTTTGTGGCCGACAGGCCACCAGTCCAATTTTGGTTCAAAATGATCCTGTTTTGAGGTAGAAGCAGCCTGAAATGTTGGTTCAATGTCCAGAAGTCACAGCGAATGCAAACAGAGGCAATTGATGGCAAAGAAATGGATTTCCAAGTGGACGCCAACCGAGCATGCATCTCTCTCTCGCCCGCAAGGCCGCTTTACTTGCTTTAATTATTTGGTTTATACTCAATTAGCTTGGCATAGCTAGTTTCAATTCGGTTTGTAATAATTAAGTAGCTTAGTATAGCTATTTGTTTATTGTCCTGTAATAATTAGTAAGTAGTTTACTAGTTATTTGATATGTTTCTAACAATTAGTCTAATTAGTTTAATTAGATTAGTTTAATTAGCTTAGCTTAGATTAGCTTAGCTTATTTATTCGAACCCTCCTTCGAGAGGGTGCAATGTTGTAATAAGGGTGAGTGTATGTGCATATCTTCCAACTCCACGTCTTTCTCCCTTTTATTTATCCACTTTCGATGGTTAGATTAGGGATCATGTTTCAATTAGCACACCTTATGATTGCATGTTTGCATTCATTCATTTGTCTTACATGCATCGAGGCTCGGCGCATCATTCAAACTGCATCGTATTTCAATACACATATTTGAATACATGTTTCAAAGCATGTTGTAAAATTGTTGCATTCGTATGCCATGTTAGACAGCCGAGCCTGTTTAATTGCATATTGCATGTGTTGCATTGGGCATCTAGTGTAGTTAGTAATCATGCATATTTCTAACTAGCTTTTGTTTTGACTTGGAGTGCACTGTAAGTTTTACGCTTTACCATACTTACATGAGTATGAGTGTTGCCATGATAGTATGTTTGCCATGAGGCTATGTGCTTACTTGCTAAACTGCCTAAATGCCCGTGGGTGAAAGCTTTGTTGCTTGAATTGGAATAATTCGATGATTCTGAGTTTTTAAGCCCACTTGAGGGTGGCAAATCTGCGCTTTAGCCCACTTGAGAGTGACATTTTCAAACCATTTTCGAAAACAAACATGAGTTGATTTGTTTCAAGTCTTGCGACTTAGTCTATACTTGTATGTGTGCGTCACATAGTAAAGTTAGCTAATAACTAGATAAGAACACATGAGGTTTATAAAACAACATATCATGCTTAGTAGAGGCTGATCTTTGATCGGGCGAGCGGGGGTGCTCATTTCAGGACCTTCCTCTCTCGTACCCAAGTTCCCGAGCCGAGACAACTTTGGTGATGACGGACACGTGGCCTTTGGCACGAGTAAGGGTTTCCTAAATTTCCCAAAATAAAATATTTAGGTGGGGACTTTGTAATCTGGCAAAGTAGTCCAGTTTTGGCATTATTTGATATAAAATCAATTTGCTAAATGACTTGCCGGATTGGACTCTTTGGTGTTTATCAGTCTCACATTGCACTTTGTGAGATTAGATTCAGAACCATGACAGGAGTCCGAACTGTAGGAGACCAAGTCGTGCCTCTCTGAAAGGGGGGCACGTGAAGAAAGTCGAGTCTACAGGACCTCATTTCTACACCCCTCCATGCCCGAAATTCCACCCTCTCTCTCTCTAGAACTTCCTTCACTCTAGATCTGAGCTTTACACGCGTTTTCCAACGCCCCACACATATTTTCTTCGTTAAACCCTCTTAGTTTACTTAGTTTTGAACCAATTGAAATTTGATTTGGGTGCTTTTTCTTAGAGTTTCACGACTAGAAGCTTGTTCCCCTTGAGTTTCTCTCGGGTTTGGTGCCTTATTCCGGGCTTCGAATTTTTCTTCCCTTTTCTCTCTTTTAGGGTTTGACTTTTTCAAAGTTTACTCCATTTTCTCCACTTTCTTCACTGTTCATCGACTCTTCACCCATATTCTAGATGGAAGACGACATTCCACATGACGGAGCTCCTCCAAAGGCGGAGTTCGAAGTGGAGTTTGATTTTGAGGATGAGCCGGAGCCATTGCCACTAGGAGTGAGGCCTTTTGATCCGGTGATGTATCATCCTCGGATACATATTCTGCCTGCTGGAGGCATTAGGCACTTCACTAATTTTGCTACTAACCCGCCAGAGGATCTCCTACTGAGGGAGACAGATTCTCATATTTTAGCCGTTGCCATTGAGGTATAAACTTTATTCACTTGCACATCTGGTGTTCTTTTACTTGCATTTCTTGCATTGTCTCCATTTGACTGTACTTTCATCACTACCCCTGCATCTATTTTGCACTTCCTGTTCAACTAACTGTATTTACACTGGTTCACTTGTTCTCTGCCAAAGGGTGACTCTCACGCATACAGGGGCTATGGGGCCACAACAGCTAGAGATTGGTATGACGAGCTCCCTACAAGAGTACGACACATTGTTGACGAGGCTGGCTTCAGCCTATTCTACTCTGGGTTGATAGGAGTTACAGTGAGCCGTCCACTTCTTGGAGCGCTAGTGGAGAGATGGTGGAACACCACCAACTCCCTCTACATTTCCACCACCGGAGAGATGACGATGACTTCTTACGACTTCACCATGATCACAGGCCTAGGCATAGGGGGTGATCTGATTCCTCTCGATCCCGATATGGGGAAGTGGCAGGTTGCCTGGATTGAGCTACTGGGAGCATGCTCACCTTTGTTCCAGACAGCTATGGTCAGATATAGTTAGTTCGAGGAGCAGTTCCAGGGGACTGAGCCAGAGACAGTAGAGGAGATAGAGCAATGCACTCGGGGTTTTCTGACGTTCCTCTTTGGTACCACCCTGTTTTCGAATAGGGCGAACACCATAGGGTTGTACTTGCTAAGCGTACTGGTGGTCTTTCCCTAAGTGAGCTTCTATGATTAGGACGGGACCGGCCTCACCACTCTATACGGCTATATGAACTCAACCTCCCATGGGAGCGGATCCTTGATCGAAGGCTACTAGCGGGCCTGAGGGGTACACATCTCAGTTCCCTCATTACACTTTGCATTTTCTGTTCGGCAGTTCCTGCTTTACATCTGTTCAACACATGTACTTTTTGGTTTGCATTTTTTAGATCTATTCATGCACTATATGCCTTCTGCTTTGCATTTTCTGTACTTGTTCATGCACTGCATGCTTTCTACTTTGCATTTTTTGTATCTGTTCAAACACTGTATGCTTTCTGCTTTGTTTTTTATGTATCTGTTTAACCATTGTATGCTTTTTACTTTGCATTTTCTGTATCAGTTCAAACACTGTATACTAATTACATATCACTGCACTTTCTCCACAACTATGGGTGTATGCATACTTCCCGACTCTTGCGCCAGAGCCTATAGTGGAAGTTCCATTAACGGTCACCTATTCGCGGGTATACGATGGCCAGCTTCGTCGCAGGACTCGCGAGCCCTTCACTTTCTTCAAGCATTATTTTGACACCGTAGCTACCCATGAGGTAACCTAAAACACGGTCATCTTTTTTGTTTTAAATCTGTTCTGATTCATACATTAAAAACTGACAGCGACTAATAACGTGTTCACTTCTATTTGCAGATCGCATGACAACCATGGGCTACGATACCGATGGGGATTCGAGGCCAGTACATTGTGGCCTATGGCATCTCACACTACCATATTCTACTTGAGGGTCTGGTTTGCCGAGTCTAGTACCTAGGTGAGAAAGTTGTGCGTTAGTCTTTGGGTTTGCCTGCTTCATTCATACCGATGACACCGCCAGATTCCATGAGGTCAGCAGACAACCTATTTGTTGATGGGGTTATCCATTTCGTGGTAGGCTTGGAGGCAGAGTACTTCTGCGTAGAGGGAGATTATACGGCCTCTATTAAGACACGTCTCATGCCACCTCTGACCGGTGTTCGTGGAGGTGAGGGGGCGAAAGCTCCTGCTACGAGGGCTTGGCCAGAAGCGACCAGGGCAGCCAAGGCCCGTGGGAGAGGAGCTTCACAGGAAAAATAGAGGACCGGCTGGCTGGAGTTGCCTACTGCTCTTATCTGTTGGCAGTATACTGGGGAGGCATACCAAATTCCGATCGAGCCTGCCGCAGCGGGGCATAGATATGTCAGAGCTCATGATGCACCCCTGGTACGTACCACATTTAAAGTTTTCTCATCTCTTTCTCATGTTTGTTCTTTCTGGACATTGATCATTCTCAATGCAATTACAGGCACCCCCAGGATACACCGAGGATCTACTGGAGCTATTAGCCTCATTCGATGGCATGATATTAAGGAGGGAGGCACTGCTCGGCTTCCACAGCATTCAGGTCATTTCTTTAGTTTTCTTGCATTCCAGTCATCAAATTCCCACTGACACACCGAAACTGACATGAGCAACTTCCCCACACTACACTAATACGCTACATCAAAAATACTGCACTTCCATACTGTATTCATTCACTGTACATGACTTCTTCATATACTCATTTTGCATATCATACTTGCATCTGATACGCACATTGTGGCTGACATATGACAACCACCTTTTCAGGTTCCACTCTTACCGGCAGCACCGGCAACAGCTGCAGCACTAGCACCAGCGGTGCCTCCTTCGGCGACAGGGAAGAGAGGGAGACAGGCTCCAACACGCAGCCGAGGCTGAGCCAGGGGCACCCGAGATAAGAGTAGCCCTTCAGAGCCCATTCTGAGCGATGATAAGGTTGAGACTAGCGAGGCCGAGGAGGCAGTGAGTCAGCATGCTGAGTCATCCGAGAGTGGAGACAATGACGCTAGCTCAGGTTCTAAGAGTAGGAGTGTTGATACTGAGGAGGGCATCGAGGTGGAGAACCGAGACAGCTCCAATTCAAACTCATATTCTGGTTCGGATAGTGGCATCGATGGAGACAGTGATGCAGAGTCCGCTCCTCCGAGGAAGAGGACAAAGAAGGCCTCTAGATCCTAAGATGACTGGAGCTGATCTTTGTATTTTTTCTTAATTTCTTTTGGTTTATAGTGTTAGCACATTATACCGCTTCAGATGAGTTTTATTTTCTATAAAAACTTGTACGACACTTTTGTATGTACAAATATGATCGGAATGAAAACCAATGTATTTTTTAAAAAGTGTTGTATTTTGCATCATGAGCACCGTATTGCATGAAAATGAGATTGAAGATGATATTGAAAACCAAATACTTGTATTGTCACAACAGTCTGAATCAGGTAACGAACCAACCAACAACTGAAAAAAATCAAAGTGGTACAACTCGATAATCAAAATAAAAATTTTGATAAACAAAACTAGACAACTCGATAAACAACAAACCAACTTGAATACAACTCACAGAGAAAAACAAGACAAATACAACTCAATAAACAAAACACAACAAACAAACCTCAACAAGCATGCTAAGGCCTAAAAGACTCCAAAACACACAAAGAACAAATCAAGGCTCATGCTACCAGAACTTTCCAGCACCAGAAGGACTGCAGGCTAGAGTGGGAGGATATCGGTCATGAATAAAGGCTGTCGGCCATTAGTGGTGGCCGGTCGGCCACCAAAGTGGTATGTCGGCCAACACCAATGGCTGGTCGGCCACCAATGCGAGGAACCTCCAGAATGTTGACACCTGGCTCCCACTCAGTGCCTTATCTTCTACAAAAGGTTTGGACCTCATAGTTTCTTCATTTCAGCTGCAAATTCTTCACAAATGGAGCCATTCTTTGCCGAAAAACTCTCAAATTGGATTGCAACTTTAGATGGCTCGGAAAAGCTGAATTTCTATGGTTTCGGCATAAATGCACTTTTCCCGCTGAGTCGTTCTCCGCTTTGTTTTCCGTTCTTACATGCCGCAGCTAGATGTTGGAATCCAATTACACATGTCTTTAGCTTCGAGGGACAAGAGCTATGCCCAACAATCGAAGAATTTCAAGTGCTAATGGAGTCCCGACGCGATGAGGAAATCTTGCCTCAGCCCCGTTTTGGCCACATCCAAGCTTTGGGACGGATATGCGGACTGACTCTACATGAGGCCCGATCCTTGGTTCACAACGGAGAGTTAGATATCCTCAATTTAATTCATCGATTTTCTGATGCTGACGACCGTGTAACAGCACCCGCGGGGGACCTCGCTACAGCTCGGACTCGACTTTCGTTAGTCACGGTTCTAAGTCTGAACCAAAGAGTCCAAATCTTGCAAATCGTTTTGAGAAACCTGATTTTTGAAAGAAGTGCCAAACATGGACTGCTTTGCCAGATACAGAGTCGCCACCTAAATATTTTATTTTGGGAAATTTAGGAAACCCTGACTCGGTGCCAAAAGGCCACGTGTCCGTCATCACCAAAGTTGCCTCGGCTCGGGAACTTGGGTACGATTGGGGAAGGTCACTTCGTGAGCACCCCCACTCGCCCGATCAAAGATCGGCCTCTACTAACCATGATATCTATTTTTGAAAACATTGTGAGTTCTTGTTCCGGTTATTAGCCTAGGTTACTATGTGATGCTCACAGCATACAAGTATAGACTGGATCACCTGAATTGGAACAAAACATTTCATGTTTGTTTTTGAAAGGGGTTTTGCTACCCGCAGGTAGGCTTGAAACATTTGATGATTTATTCCAATTCAGATAACCCAACCTTCACCCACAGGCATTCAGGCAGTTATATCATATAAGCACATAGCCTCATGGTAAGCATGCTATTCATGGCAGTCACTCACACGCATGCAAGGATGCTAAAGCATAAAGCTTACCGAGTACTCCAAGCCAAAATAGAAACTCATTAGAAATCATGCGTGAATCCTAAGTATATAGAAATGCCTAATGCAACACATGCAAAATGCAACTATAGCAGGCTCGGCTATTCTAAGATGGCATATGAAATGCTACAACTATCATGTATTCAACTTTGAAATTGAAAGTACAATGCAGTTCGTATGATGCGCCGAGCCCAGTGCATGCAATACAGATGAATGAATGCAAACATGATGTCATACTGTATGCTAATTTAAATATGCCCTAATCTAACCATCATAAGCGGATAAATAAAAGGGAGAAAGACGTGGGGTTGGAAGACATACATCACACTCACGCACACTTATTACAGTTGTGCCCTCACTCGGAGGGTCCGAATAAATATACAGTCCCAAATGAAAGAATATTACAGTCCAAAATATTACAGTCCGAATAATGTACAAATTCCTAATTAATTAATGAATTAACTAAGAAAGCAAGTAAAACTGGCACGCAAGCCAGGGACTGCCTTGCTTCTGATGGATGATGCATGTCCGGGTTGTCTTGCGCGGAAATCCACCGGAATGCCCCAATTAGCCTCTGTTTACACCTGTTCTTGAAATGCGTGCCAAGCCCCAAAAAGTTGCTGATTCTTCGTTTTGCTGCAACAGAGAGCAGGAAAGGGGCATAGCAATGTATTTTCACAAATGTATGCATGCCTCGATCTTCGTGCCACCAATCACGCATACCGAGGCATGATGGCCGAGGAGTCGAAATGCACAATTCAATATAGGATTAATGCACATGAAACTACAGCTAAAACCTAACTCCATCATGGATAATCCGGAGTGTCGGTGACTGGGGAATTGGGACACATTCCGTCACTCGGAGTACGAAATGTACCTCGCCTCCCGTGCCTGGGCTAACTCCTATCCCGAACACGATGCAATATGCATGATATGCATGAAATGCAACTAAGATATAATCCTAACATACACAATGCTACGGAATGACATGCCTCGAAATGCGTGCACGCAGGCACGCAAACCGAGAAAATGACAAAATATAATCTAAGATACAACCTAGTATGCACTATGCTATGAAAATGAGATGCCTCGAAATGCGTGCACACGGGCACGCAAACCGAGAAAATAACAGAATGTGATCTAAGATACAACCCAGTATGCACTATGCTATGAAAATGAGATCCCTCGAAATGCGTGCACACGGGCACGCAAACCAAGGCAATGATAGAATGCGATGTAATGACATGAAAACATGATATGGGCTTATACCAACATGAGTGAGCCTCAGCCACACTCATATAGGATGCCGGCGGATAAAAAAGAAGTGCCTCGAAATGCGTGCACACGGGCACGCAAACCGAGGCAATGGCAAAATGCGATGTAATGACATGAAAAAATGATATGGGCTTATACCAACATGAGTGAGCCTCAGCCACACTCACATAGGATGCCGGCGGATAAAAATGAAGTGCCTCGAAATGCGTGCACACGGGCACGCAAACTGAGGCAATGGCAAAATGCGATGTAATGACATAAAACATGATATGGGCTTATACCAACATGAGTGAGCCTCAGCCACACTCACATAGGATGCCGGCGGATAAAAATGGAGTGCCTCGAAATGCGTGCACACGGGCACGCCAACCGAGGCGATGGCAAAATGCGATGCAATGACATGAAAACATGATATGGGCTCATACCAACATGAGTGAGCCTCAGCCACACTCACATAGGATGTCGGCGGATAAAAATGAAGTGCCTCGAAATGCGTGCACACGGGCACGCAAACCGAGGCAATGGCAAAATGCGATGTAATGACATGAAAACATGATATGGGCTTATACCAACATGAGTGAGCCTCAGCCACACTCACATAGGATGCCGGCGGATAAAAATGGAGTGCCTCGAAATGCGTGCACACGGGCATGCAAACCGAGGTAATGGCAAAATGCGATGCAATGACATGAAAACATGATATGGGCTTATACCAACATGAGTGAGCCTCAGCCACACTCACATAGGATGCCGGCGGATGAAAATGGAGTGCCTCGAAATGCGTGCACACGGGCACGCAAACCAAGGCAATGACGGAATGTGATGTAATGACATGAAAACATGATATGGGCTTATACCAACATGAGTGAGCCTCAGCCACACTCACATAGGATGCCGGCGGATGAAAATGGAGTGCCTCGAAATGCATGCACACGGGCACGCAAACCGAGGCAATGACGAAATGTGATGTAATGACATGAAAACATGATATGGGCTTATACCAACATGAGTGAGCCTCAGCCACACTCACATAGGATGCCGACGGATGAAAATGAAGTGCCTCGAAATGCGTGCACACGGGCACGCAAACCGAGGCAATGACGGAATGTGATGTAATGACATGAAAACATGATATGGGCTTATACCAACATGAGTGAGCCTCAGCCACACTCACATAGGATGCCGACGGATGAAAATGAAGTGCCTCGAAATGCGTGCACACGGGCACGCAAACCGAGGCAATGGCAAAATGTGATGTAATGACATGAAATGAATAGCAATCATTCTAATAGAATTTCAGCACTAAGATAGGGGGGAAAACAGTCCCGGAATGAGGCGAAATGACACCAAATGCATGGAATTGTCCCGAAATGCGAATTTAGGCACCCGAAATGGCCTATAGCTATGCCAAACATGCAAAATATGGACATGCAATGCAAAGACAGAAGCTAGACAGTCCCAAAAAAGGCACTTTCGCAGTTATAAACATGGCCAAACAGCAAGCATAGGTATGGCAAAAATGGCATGCAAGAATAGGGGCCAAAAGAGGGGTAATGAAGCAAGTGATATAAACAAAATCCAAACTGAAACATTCCCTTCTACAACACTGAAGAGGGACCAAAAATATGAATATTTACAGTATATGGCAGCCCCAAAATCAGTATAGAAACATGATAGAAATGTGATGCAAAATGAGGTTCAAAAGTGGCTATAACATGAGGTATGCAAAATATTCACCAAACAGCCAAAGACCCTTAATAAAACATGTAGAATGGGCCAAAATAGGGCTATTTCAAGAACTATAAAATGGCCAAAAACAAAAGCATGATAGGCTAACTAAACATGCAAGAATGGGGAATAAAAGAGAGATATAACATGAAGTGGCATATGGAGGTCCCAAACCATGAAAGGACCTAAATGAAATATGAATAATAGACCAAAATAAGCACTTTTTCAGAACTGTAAAATGGCCAAAAACAAAAGCATGGTAGGCTGCCATTGCATGCAAGAATGGGGAAGAAAAGAGGAGTATAAAGGTAAGTACAACATGGAAGTCCCAAATGGTGTTGAGACCTTCTTCAATGTTGACGAGGGGCTCAAAATAAGCCTAATATCAGTTTACAACATGCTCAAAAACAGATTACTCATGGGCCAAAAATAGCATGCAAGATTATGGCATATAAGAGGATCAATGAAGCAAGTGCATCATGGAGGGCTCAAACAGGGTTGAGCCCTTAATGAAAAGTGAAGATGAGCTCAAAAGAGGGCCCCTTTCAGTTAGGGCCGGAGCTTGAAACAAAAAGCATATGGGGCTTACAAATAGATCAAGAAAAAGGGTCAAAAGAGGAGAAGTGTTACTCACCCTTGAAGATCAAAGCTTTTGTTGCTTCTTGGATCAATTTGCAGCTCCTTTAGCCTTTGAGAAGCCTTCCTTGTTGCTGGAAATGAAGTGGTGATGGTAGAGCTTGGTGGTGTAGAAGAAATGGTGCTTAGGGACTTGGAAGTTTTCAAGGAAATGAGAGGGATAAAGATGGCTTTGTGTATGGAAGCTTGAAGACCAATTTTTCTAACCCCAACAAATGATATAGCTTGCTTGTTATAAGGGCCAAAAAGGGGGTGTAAAGGTGGGGGAAAAGGAGACAAACTTTCCCCCACAAAATATACCCCGGATAAAGATATTTTCTGGGGGATAAAGCTCCACAGCTGTAAAGTGCACAGTGCAAGGAGCTCGGCCGGCCTGTTACTTTTGCTGCAGGTGGCCGGCCGGCCACACCCCCTAGCCGGCCTGCTAGGGGTCAAAAGGGTCAATCAGATTTAGTGGCCGGCCACCAACTGATGGTGTCCTCCTATCTGTGTACAACACAACCCTGTGGTTAAAAGTCCAAGAAAGTGGGTCCAAGGGGTTCAACATTAGCTCGGAAAGAGGGGTTCAAAAGGGTCAGGTAGAATTACTGGCCGGCCACCAACTTTTAGGGTCCTCTCATGTGTGTATATCACAAATATGTGGTTCAAAGTTCAAGAAAATGGGCCCAAGGTGTTCAACATTAGCCCGGAAGGAGGGGGTCAAAAGGGTCAAGTAACATTAATGGCCAGCCACCAACTTTTAGGGTCCTCCCATGTGTGTACATCACAAATATGTGGTTCAAAGTTCAAGAATGTGGGCCCAAGGTGTTCAACATTAGCCCGGAAGTGCGAAAAACGGGCGCCGGAGGGCGTCGGAGGATGTATAACTGGTTGCTGCAACAATTGCTGGCCTCCCACCCTTCAGTGACCTCTCCGGTGATAAAACAGAGGTACCTGCCAAAAATGAACGAAAACTGTTGCAAAACGAATGCTCGGGGACCAAAACGCGCAGTTCGAGGTCCCGAAAATGGGCTGTTAAGCACCGAAAGTGCCATTCGGCCACGAAGTGGGTTTCTCAGACCCCAGTGTCCCTCAAAAGGGAGAAAATAAGGAGTATGCCAGAAATTAGAACAAACGGAGGTGGTTAGGCAGTCCCGAACCGAGGCATACGGCCAACGCTCCCGAAAAACCGGAAACCGGACTCCGAAATGGGCAAAATGGCCTACGGCCACCAAATGTAGCCTACGGACATTGAGAGATAGTCTACGGGACCTCTCCCTTCCCTCAGGAAAAGAAACAAAGAAAACCGAGCCTGGTTCGCAAACCGAGGCAAAGTACAAAAGAGGGTTCGGAAGTCCGGAGGCAGGGCTCACGGCCGTGACTCTGAAACTTCTGAACAAGCACATTATGCAACATCACCAAGCGCTCAATCGGTGACATCTGAGTCTTAAGGTCGCTCAAAAATGGGGTGTCTACAGTTGCCCCTCTTTGACAGAACTCGAAAGTCATAAGTGACGGGAGTGAATGTCAAAGTCCAGAGACGACTTATTTTTGACAAGGCCGAAGACTTAGACAAACAGGCAAGATAAACAAAGATGTGCCCGCAGGCATGCCCGCAGGCAGGGGGCAAAATGCAAATGATAATGCAAAGAGCCGGAGGTAACCCAATGATCATGCAAATGCAGCAAGCTGTAATGAAGCAAGTATTTGTAAATAGATGCAACAGTTTTAAGCAAGAATGCAAAGCAACAACTACATTTCATGCAGTTAAGAATGCGGAGGATTATTCAATCCCCGCCACATCTCACACGGAGAAGATACGACACCTGCGCGATTCGTCTGGTCGCACCAGCCTCAATTGAACCGTACATACAATATCGTGCCTGCAAAAGAGAGAAATTGCAACAAGTACAACATGCTACCAATCATATATTTAATGTGATTCCGAAAGTTCGACACACGCAGTGCCGGTGAGTGTATGCATCGCAATGCAAGAGTGGAACATGCGTGACAACGTATGCTCAAACATAGAGGTATGCCAATATCAAGAAATGTGCATGTTAATGCAGGTATGCTCATGAGAATGCAAGTTATGTGCATGATAGTGCGAAACGAGCATGAATCAGGGTGTCCGTTTGTCATGAAACAACGAGTATGGAAATGCGTGTTTCAGCGAAGGCGACTCAATCACAGCCTCCGATCCATTTCCTGGAAAGGCTACAACTCGTTCAAAAAGGATACACTTTGATTTCGATGAATGATGATGAGACATATGTCAGAACTTGAAGCTGAAGTCCCGGCGGAGCTATTTCGCGACCGGAAGTGTACTTTTCTTGAACTTTTTCAAGCCCCGGGAACTCCGATCTTCCTCAAAATTTGCAGAGAGTTAGGTGGGCATGTGGGGGACATGGCCGGCCGTTTATCTTCCCAAGGGGAGGTGGCCAACCGGTTTTTCATAAAGCAAATAGCTGGCCGGCCATTTTTCCAAAAAGCAGATAGCTGGCCGGCTAGAAAAGAGGGCCGGCCGGCCATATGCCCAAATTCAGGGGCATTTTGGTATTTTCACCTCCTTTTTGATGCTCCTTCAATCCAAGACTTGGGGCCTATATATTGCAGCCGAGATCCCTTCCTTCCTTGCCTCCTACAACACTTTATTCTCCAGATCTGAGTTTCACACGCGTTTTCGAACGCCCCGTGCAAATTGTTTTCGCAAAAATATTCAGTTTCAAGCACTTTGAAGCGATTAAATATCGGTTTCGGAGCTTCTTTTCGCATTTTCGCCACTTGAGGTAAGTTTGTCTCAATATTTGGAAGATTTTCTCGGGAGTTGACTTTTGTTGACTTTTTTTATTTCCCGAGAGTTGACTTTTGTTGACTTTTTCCAATTTCGGCTCATTTTGCTCATTTTTGCTCCCTTTGCAGATCTTCTGAAAATGGCGGGTAATTCTCCCCACGGCGGAGGTTTTCCAGGTGCCGAAGATGATTTCGATCCCATGACTCTACCCCTGAGGACCCGACCTTTTATTCCCGGGAGGTACCGTCCGCCAGCACATGTCCTCCCTCGTGCTGTCTTCCGTCACTTCACTAGCTTTGACGAGCGAGCACCCGGGGATCTGCTTCTCCGAGAGCCGGAGCATCACCTCTCTCATGAGGCCCGAGAGGTATTTACTTCATTTTCTGTATTTTTCTTACATTTCGCACCTTTGCCATGCTTGAACACGCAGTTTAGCTTATGACATAGTACTTTGCTTGCATCCTGAACATGTAGTTTCAACACTCGAATTTCTGAACACTCGGCTCATTAATTAATTGCGAACGCACAGTACACATTAGTTAAGAGGCGAACACACGGCTCAAACACTGATTTGTCGAACACACAGCCCGAATTCGAAAGTGAACACACAGCCCACACTTTAAATTTTCTGAACACGCAGCCCAGATTAGATAGTGAACACGCAGCCCACACTAGTTGAAATTTGAACACGCAGTCCAAACTTTAAATTTTCTGAACACGCAGCCCAGATTAGAGTAGTGAACACGCAGCCCACGCTAGTTGAAATTTGAACACGCAGCCCAAACTTTAAATTTTCTGAACACGCAGCCCAGATTAAATAGTGAACACGCAGCCCACGCCAGTTGAAATTTGAACACGCAGCCCAAACTTCAAATTTTCTGAACACGCAGCCCAGATTAAAATAGTGAACACGCAGCCCACGCTAGTTGAAATTTGAACACGCAGCCCAAACTTCAAATTTTCTGAACACGCAGCCCAGATTAAATAGTGAACACGCAGCCCACACTGATAGAAAGTTGAACACGCAGCCCAAACTTCAAATTTTCTGAACACGCAGCCCAGATTAAATAGTGAACACGCAGCCCACACTGATTGAAAGTTGAACACGCAGCCCAAACTTTAAATTTTCTGAACACGCAGCCCAGATTAAATAGTGAACACGCAGCCCACACTGATAGAAAGTTGAACACGCAGCCCAAACTTTAAATTTTCTGGACACGCAGCCCAGATTAAAATAGTGAACACGCAGCCCACACTGATAGAAAGTTGAACACGCAGCCCAAACTTTAAATTTTCTGAACACGCAGCCCAGGTTAAATTTGCATGTAGCTTATTTCGCTTCATCGGCATACAGCCCATTTCATCTCATTGGCACACAGCCCATTCATCTCATTGGCACACAGACCATTCATTTCATTGGCACACAGCCCATTCATTTCATTATTGACACATGTATTCATTCTGAATGCAGGTTGGTTCCCGCAGTGTGCGGGGGTATGGTTCCACCATCGCGCGGGACTGGTACGCTGAGCTCCCAGAGGGTGTCCGAGATTTGGTAGATTTGGCAGGATTCGGGCCCTTCTGCGTCGGGTTGTCACGTTGTCCTGCCAGGAGGACACTGATGGCAGCCTTGGTAGAGAGATGGTGGGACACCACCAACTCCTTTCATTTCTCTGCTACCGGGGACATGACCATGACGCCTCTAGACTTCGCTGTGTTGACTGGCTTAGACATAGGAGGTTGGTCCATCCCTTATGATGAGGATATGGGCGAGTGGGAGGCCGCTTGGATGTATCTATTGGGGGCTCGCCCGCCTGTTGATAGGGTTTCTGGGAGAGTCCGATATACTTGGTTCTCTTCCCACTTCCGGCGGGCGAAGATGGTGCCTGAGACTCCTGAGGAGACAGAGCAGTACGCCCGTGGTTTCCTTATGTTCCTCTTCGGGACTACCCTGTTCGCCGATAGAGGGAACACAGTCGGGCTATACTTGCTGAGCGCTCTGGTTGACCTATCACAGGTCCATCGATATGACTGGGGTGGCGCCGGCCTGGCTACCCTTTACTTTTATATGAGCGCGACCTCCCGCGGGCGGGGCGATTTACTTGGCGGCTACTGGAGAGCCTGGGAGGTACTTTTCTGTCCTCTTGATTTACATTTCTGCTTTTCATTATTTGTACATTGCACTCACAGCGCACTTTTACAGTCTGTATTTTGCTCTCAGCATTTCGTACTTACATTCTGCACTGCTTTTCTCAGCTATGGGTCTATGTATACTTCCCAGCATTAGCCCCAGAGTTGGAGGTGGCAGGGGTTCCCATGACCCCATACTCACTGGTGTTCGAGGGCCCGCACCGGCCGAGACCTCGAGAGACCCTCCTTTACCTGCGACAGTACTTTGACACTGTGCGACATTCAGAGGTACTTCAGAATTTTCAGTTCCTTTCATTCTCATCTTTGATTTGCTCTGTATATTCTCGATTTCTGATTGGTTTATGCATTTATCATCCGCAGATCACATGGCAGCCCTGGGTGTCCCTGGGTGATGGTCTCCGACTTCAGTATACCGGAGGGTCGGATATCTCCCAGTATAGAGTCCTGCTTGAAGGGCCGGTTGGCAGGGCCTGGTTTCTGGGGGAACGCTTTCTGTGCCAGGTGTGGGGGTATCTTTCTCAGGATCCTCCCGCAGTGCCCCCAGTCAGTATGCGGACTGCTGACAGGCTCTCTTACTCGGAGGTAGTCGGCGCCATGCTGGGTAGTGATGCTTTATTATATGTTGAGGAGGGGGACTACGCCACTTACCATCACATATATTTGATGCCTCCATTGACGGGAGCTCGTATTCCGATGATGAGGCCTGCCGGTATGTCATCCTCGGGCCAGGCTCAGGCTCGGGCTGCAGACGTCCCTTCTACTAGCAGGGCTGGTACATCCAGAGGTGGGAGTAGACCGGTTCCTCCGGTTCCGTCGACTTATCCTCATCCTGGATGGCAAGATATGCCGACTAAGTTGATGGCGTGGCAGTATGGGGCTATCTCTCCGACCCCGATCCCGCTAGAGCCTCCGATGCCCAGTGATCGATACGTCATTGACCCTGACTCACCGCTGGTATGCTCCACTGTTTTTCATTCATCATTCAGATGTTTAGACATTTTTTGTTCACTAATGATTATGAACTCATTTTTGCAGCCACCGCGAGGGTACATGGAGGAGGTGGTTGGACTGGTGGCCACACTCGAGGGCATGGTCCTGCATAGGGAGGCACAGTTGTCTGTCGCAGGCATTCAGGTACCCTTCAGTTTTCTGGCATTTATCATACTTCTGATGACATGTTGATTTCTACTGCATCGATAGACTACTTGTGTAGAGCACATCTGACACACACCCCACTTGGACACTGCATTTACATGCACCCACTTCACGTAGCCTTTGCTTGTATCTGCATCTGATGTATATATTTGGACTGATGTATTTGAATTGAACTCTTTGTTTTCAGATGCCTTCATGGTCCGGTCAGCCGTAGGCCAGGCCACCTGGGCCTCCTTGGGGAACTGGGCCATCTGGGCCTTTTCAGGGAGTTGGGTCACCCGGGCCTTTTCAGGGGGCGGGGTCATCTCGGCCTTCCCGAGGAGCTGGACCATCTAGGCCTTTTCGAGGAGCTCGAGGAGGGCCTGTCCGCAGACGCAGGGCTCACGTTGTAGAGGTGGATCCTGATGAGGAGGAGGAGGACGCTGAGGAGGAGGAGGAGGCTACCGATCGTCAGTCAGAGACATCTGCTGAGGAGGGGGGCTCCGGTTTTGGTTCGGGGAACAGAGGTGAGGCTGAGGGGAATCCTGAGGATGACAGCTCTGACCCAGATGATGATGATGGTGCAGAGGTTGTCCCGCAGAAGAGGATGAGGAGTGTTTCTCGTTCCCGTTCCTGAGGACTTTGATGCTGTTGTTTCCTGCTTTATTTTTCTTTTTGCTAGTAGTTTGTAGCACTTTGCACATTGTTAGGCAGTTTTATTTTTTGTAAAACTTGTACCTTTGTTCGTTGTAAAGCATGATGGAATGAAATAGCTTTTGAAAAGGTGTTTGTATTTTAAACTTTTAGCATCGTATCGCATCATTTTATGTTGCACAAGAATGAAATTGAATGGGAATGCGCATTGTGTAATCACCAAGTCAGGTAGTGAACCGATGCAACAAACTAAGCAACTCAACTTACTAAGATATAGCAGGACCTTAGGAAGTTTACAACTCGATAAGCAAAATGCAACAACGTTGACAACACAAATAAACAAGACTTTAACAAAGATCGCTTAAACAGAGAGCAATGACTCAAAAACACGAAACACGTCCGCTCGACAAACAACTCGATAAGCAAAACAACAACTCGATAAACAAAACTCAACAACAACAGAGTGTACTTCTGATGATCTGGGCACTGGAACGCATTCGAAACGGAGGGAGATGAAGGCCTTTGACTCTCCCGTTGCATGGAAATGCTTGGAACTCTCCCTCGAAGGGTAAAACAGGGCCAAGAGGATACACTGCAGCATTGCCGGCCATCTTTGGGAGCCGGCCGGCCATTTTTGTAGAGAGAGACAGCTGGCCGGTCATTTCTGAAAAAGTAAATGGCTGGCCAGCCAGAAAAGGTGGCCGGCCGGCCACTCAGTCCTGCAGCCACCTGGTTTTTGACATGTGTCCCCGTGAATAGTGTTTTTCCTTCTATAAAAGCCTCAACTTCGGGAACATTCATTTCATCTTAGTTTTAGACAAAGATGGAGGCGTTTCTCGCAGAAAATGTCACATCTTGGATCTCTTCTCTAGATGGCTCGGAAAAGCTGAACTTCCGGGGTTTCGGCTTGAATGCACTATTCACGCTGAGCCGTACTCCGCTACAGCTCCCTTTTCTCCATGCCGCGGCAAGGTTCTGGAATCCAGTGACGCACGTTTTTAGCTTTGGCGGCCAAGAGATGTGTCCCACTTTCGAAGATTTTCAGGTTTTGATGGAGTCTGAATGCTCTGAAGTGATCTTGCCCCAGCTCCGTTTTGGCCATGCTCAGGCTTTAGGGCGGATGTGTGGGCTTACGACGCATGACGCTCGATCTCTGATCTGCAGTGGGGAACTGGACATCCTCGGTTTGATCCATCGTTTTTCCGACGCCGGTGTCCGTAGCAACCATTATTGGCAGGGTTTCCGGCAACACGCCCTCTGCTTATGTTTGTTGTCTCACTTTCTGCTTTCCTCGGGCTTCGGCGGGGCTAGCATTCGCCTGATTGAAGTCGCCCAAGGTTTGAGAGAAGGAAAGAGCTGTATTGCCATGACCTTGGCCGAGACACTGATGGGCTTAGATTCTGTCTATCGCCGGGAGGCGACTAGGTTTGCCGGGAGTCCACTGCTGTTGCAGGTAATGTTTCCCACCCGACCTCACATATATATTTGCTCACATCACTTGACCCTCAGGCTCGGTTTTTCTCACAAAACCCTTTTCCTCACTTTTGCTCTCATCGTACATCTCTCTGTTCTTTATTCTCTCATTTTCCATCCCTCCCCTAGGTATGGTTAATGGACAAGTTGCAGGTTGTGGATTCTTGCCCGGCCTATTCAGCTCGAGGCTACTTCTTTTGGCAGCGTCTAGTCAATGCTCTTGACGAAAGGTGGTGGTTCGATTGGATGTGCAATTTGTCCGTAGACGGCATTGCTTGGCGTTGTCCTTGGCTCAACCTCCCGGCAATGAGCTATAGTATGTCTCGGCTGATTGGGATCCAATTAATTGGTCTAACCCACTGCGTATTCTATTTTCCGTTCCGGTTTCGGCGTCAGTTTGGTCATGATCAGACCTGCCCACCGGAGGGGATTGAGTACCCAGCTGCTTTCCCGGTCCGGGGTGCACAGCTTGCCCGATATGCCACGGCATGGAGGACTAGAGAGCTCCTGGCCCCTGCTTCAACTTTCAGTTGCACTTTGTCCGATGAGTGCTTGGATTGGCTCAATGAGGAGGCACAGGTTGGGCCTAGCTTGGCATCAGATGCTTCGTCCAGCTCTGGGAGGGGACGCAGAGATACTTGATTCAACTATGCCCCAAATTTATTGCTTATTTAGCATTTTCAAGTTTTCGTTATGAATGTACTAAAAAAAGCAACCTCGATTGTAATGCAAGAGCAGGAGAACTCAGTTTTGAAATCAATGAAATTGAAAGTTGTGGTACTGAAAATTTTCCGCTTTTGGTCCAGAAATGGTCTTAGTCGTAAAAAGATTGATTTGAACAAAGTCAACTTTTATTAAAACTTTTCAAAACTATTTTCGATGTGGATCAGAACTGGACACGCCGAAGATCTGTCACTGAGATGCACAACCCCAGATCCCTGCAACTGGAAAGTTGCCCCTAGTCTGAAGAACAATGCGGCACTGCAAAGCAACGGAAAGTTGCCCCTAGTCTGAGTAACTTTGCACCGTCGCGGCAACGGAAAGTTGCCCCTAGTTTGAACAGCACTGTACCGGAGATCGCGATAAATGCTGATGGATAAAGATGACTGAGATGATCGAAATGGACAGAGTTGATCGGGGAAAAGTTTATGGCTGAACTTCAAGGTGAAGTTGCCTACGTATCCCAAAGATGGGAATCAAGCCTTACGTAGTTCAGGCTAAGGTTCACTCGAGTATTTTCACTCTCCTTTTGCGCTCTAACTTTTGCCAAGGCCGCCCTTTGCGGGTTTTCAACCTTGCGAGCTCAGTTTTTATATTTTCTAATTTTTTGTTCTCTGACTTTTGCCTAGGTCGCCCTTTCGGGTTTTCGGCCTAGCGAGCCTCTCAAGGATAGTATTTCTTCAACTTGTCCATATTGATCGGTTGTGAGAACTCCAAGCCATCTAGATCCATCAGAACCACAGCTCCACCTGACCAGATAGCTTTGATGATGTAAGGACCAGTCCAATTGGGTTTGAACTTGCCCCTTGGGTCGTGGATGGGAGCTCGGTTGTCTTTGAGCACCAAATCTCCTTCTTTCAGATTCCTGGACTTAACCTTCTTGTTGAAAGCCCGGGCAATTCTGTGTTGATAGCCTTGGATGTGGTACAGTGCTTTCAGTCTTCTTTCATCAAAGAGCATGAGTTCTTCGAATCTGCTTTGCTGCCAATCTGCTTCGGCTATCTGGCATTCAGCCAATACTCGTAACGACGGAACCTCAATCTCAATGGGTAGAACAGCCTCCATTCCATAGACCAATGAATATGGAGTTGCTCCAGTAGAAGTTCTGATTGAAGTCCTGTAGCCCCACAGAGCAAATGGCAGCTTATCTGGCCAATCCCGATAGGTTCCCACCATCTTCTGCAGTATATGCTTGATATTCTTGTTGGCGGCCTCAACCGCTCCGTTGGTCTGCGGCTGGTATGTAGATGACTTATGGAAAGCCACACTGTATTTCTCCAACAAGTCTACCACTTCTTTCTTGAAGTGGGAACCATTATCTGAAATTATCTCGTTTGGCACCCCGTAGCGACAGATGATGTTGTTTCTGATGAACTTTGCGACGTGCGACGCCTTCAACACCGCGTATGATTGGGCCTCGACCCACTTTGTGAAATAATCTATCGCTACCAGGATAAACTCATGCTCGTTTGACCCCTTCGGGGTAACAGCTCCGATCACATCAATTCCCCAGACTGAAAAAGGCCATGGCGAAGTCATGTTGTACAGCTTTGACGGCGGGATGTTCATGCGGTTTGCATGAATTTGACACTTGTGGCATCGCCGAACAAAACTAATACAATCCTCCTCCATGGTTGACCAGTAGTAGCCCTGTCTGAGGCTCTTTCTGGCCAGCATTACTCCATTCATGTGTGCACCGCACTCCCCCCCATGGATGGCTTCCATCAGGCGTTTCGACTCTTCAGCTTCTACACAGAGCTTATGCATTCCCAGATGACCCCTTTTGTACAGCTTTCCCCCGCAGATAATGAACTGAGCAGCCATTCTTCTGATGGCCCTCTTATCTTTGGCATTTGCCCCTAGTGGATATGTCTCCTTTTCCAAGAAGTTCTAGATGTCGTAATACCAGGGGTTGCCGTCTTGAACATCATCTATGGCGGAAATCGACTCGTATGCTGGCACGAACTTCTGATCAATAATGACTGGACGCATCCGGACTCCGGACGGGATGTCTATCATAGAAGATAGAGTTGCTAATGAATCTGCAAACCTGTTATTCTCTCTTACGAGGTGGGTGAAATTTAGCTTCTCAAATCGAGGAATTAACAAATCCAAGGTTTGGTGGTAAATTATCATCCTTTCCTCCTTGACTTTCCAGTCTCCTTTTGCTTGAGACACAACAAGGTTCGAGTCCCCAATGACGTCCAACCGTCTTGCCCCTAGTTCCAGGGCTGCTTCCAGGCCAGCAATACATGCCTCATACTCTACTTCATTGTTGGAAACTTTGAACCGGAGCTTGAATGCTAAAGGGATACGGGAATCATCAGGCGCTATCAGCAACACCCCTATCCCATACCCATACTGGTTTGACGCTCCGTCAAAGTACATCGTCCAAGTTTCATCTTCGACGTGCAGAATGGCTTCATCTGGGAATAGATACTCAACCGCTTCATCCCCCTCAACCGGGTGGTCGGCAAGGAACTCCGCTACTGCTCTCCCTTTTACTGACTTGCGCGTTACATACTTCAAATCAAATTCGGAGAGCAACAGCAGCCAGCGAGCCAGCCTACCCGTAAGTGCTGGTTTCTCGAAAAGATATTTGATGGGATCCAAACGCGAAACCAACATTACAGAGTGGGCTAACAGGTAGTGCCGCAGCTTCTTGGTTGCCCATACCAAGGCCAAACAAGCCTTCTCCAGCGGTGTATAGCGGGTCTCGTAATCCAGCATCTTTTTGCTCAGATAGTATATGGCCCTTTCCACTTTGTCTTCTGACTCCTGCGCGAGCATGCAGCCCATGGTAGTCTCAGTTACCGAAAGGTACAATATCAACGGTCTCCCCGGCTCTGGTGGTGACAACACGGGTGGGTTCTGTAGATACTCTTTGATCTGCTCAAAAGCTGCTTGACATCGGCCGTCCCACTGGAATTTCTTTCCTTTCTTCAGGAGACCAAAAAGTGGTTCACAAGTCAAGGTTAATTTAGAAATAAACCGTCTTATGAATTGCACTTTACCCAGAAAGCCTCGGACCTCCTTTTCAGTCCTTGGTGGTGGCATTTCTAAGATGGCCTTGATTTTGGAAGGGTCGACCTCAATGCCCCTTTGTGTAATCAGAAACCCTAGCATCTTCCCTGCTGTAACACCAAACGTGCATTTCTGGGGATTCAGTCGCAATCGAAACTCTTTGATCCTTTGAAAGAATTTTTGTAAGGCGGTGTAGTGGCCCTCTCTATCTTTGGACTTGACAATCATGTCGTCCACATACACCTCGACCTCTTTATGGATCATATCATGCAATATTGTAGTTGCTGCCCATTGATACGTAGCTCCAGCATTTTTCAACCCGAATGGCATCACTCTATAACAATATGTACCCCACGGGGTAGTGAACGCAGTCTTCTCCCGGTCTTCGGGTGCCATTACTATCTGATTATAGCCTGAGAAACCATCCATAAACGAAAGCAAGGCGTGTCCCGCCGTGAAATCTACCAATTCATCAATGTGTGGCAAGGGAAAGTCGTCCTTCGGACTGGCCCTGTTCAAATCTCTGAAGTCTACACAGACCCGAATTCTGCCGTCCTTCTTTGGCACCGGAACAATATTGGCCAACCAAGTTGGGTATTCAGATACCAGCAGGAACCCTGCGTCAATTTGCTTGGTGACCTCTTCCTTAATTTTGAGAGCCCAGTCCGGGCGAATCCTTCTGAGTTTCTGTTTGACAGGGCGGGCCTCGGGGTCAAGAGGGATCCGGTGCTGTACAATCTCACGATCGATTCCAGGCATGTCTTCGTAGGACCATGCGAAAACATCTTTGAAATCTTTTAATAAAGCGACTAAGCGCTCGCGCTCCTCTGAAGACAACGTGGATCCGATCTGGACCAGTCGCGGGTCCTTCTCAGTACCAACATTCACAGTAGTGATTTCATCCATTAAAGGTTTAACAAATCTTTCCTGCTCTTGATCAATTAATCGTTGCAAAACTGGGGGAATTTCTCCCTCGCTGTTTTCATCAAAATTTTGAAAATCATGATTTAAGCAATAAATCAAAGGCACAGAAAAATACTCAGAAACCACATCCACATCATTCTCATTAAATATTTCCAAGCCGTCAGATTCCTCTGTTACAACAGACTCAAAAGAAAATGAAAATGACGACCTAGACAGGACTGTGGCATCCGGGTTATCACCCCCAGGAATACCGGACTCAGACTCAGTCGAGCTGGAATGTGATTCCGACGCATAAGATTCGGTAAAATCAGATTCCGGCTCACTACCTGACCCGGAACTGCTAGATAAAAAGCCTTCTTCATATTGCCAGATGAGAGAAGGTGCGATAGATGCATCCAAGATCGGCGCTGGAAAGCCCGCAGCTATTTCATCTCCAATCACAGAAACCGAAGAGTTATCCCCCAAGCACTCTTGGTCGATCGGAGGATCTGATAGTAGACTCGCCAGTGCTACCCCCATTTCAAGCTCTGTGCCCTCAGGATCCACTGCTTCACATTGCTCAACCTCAGTTGGTGGGTCTGTCTGCGCTTCGGCAACGTCATCCCCAGATAATTGTATGTCGAAGAAGATTTCAAAACCAGGCACGCGCGTCCCCTCCGCGTTTAGCCATG
Organism: Camellia sinensis; assembly: GCF_055761805.1. NCBI lineage: Eukaryota > Viridiplantae > Streptophyta > Magnoliopsida > Ericales > Theaceae > Camellia > Camellia sinensis. The sequence continues at coordinate 112,347,552 of NC_138969.1, read as the reverse complement.
GCTCCGGGAAGCCGCAGAATGGAAAATCTTCCCCCTCCCGGACGAAGCGTCCGTTTAGGGTACCCCAGATGGGCCTATGCATTAACTCAAATGGCTTCCCGGCCTTCTTTGCCCTGGCCCTTCCGGCCATTTCTTTTCCTTTTCTCACCCAGTCCTCTTTGGTGGGCAGATAACCCAGTCCAAAGGCGTGAGGGTTGTGTGGCACTTCGGCCAACACTGAGACGCCCTTCCGGCCGCTTCTCCCTAATCCCATCCCGGGGGTATGTTTTAGCTTGTTCATGAGGTAGATAGATTGTGCACTAACGTACATGCCCTCATTCACAGCCATGACATTCTGCACCACTTGAGCCTCGACCAAAGTGAACCCCGATAAAAACACATCCTCCGTGCCGTGCTCAATCTCCAAGACAGGTGTGGACACTTCCGGCGGCGGATGGATTGATGAATTCCCGAAAACGATCGCTACCCCTTTCCCGTGGGGGTACTTTAGCATCTGATGTAGAGTGGACGAGACTGCTTTGACCTGGTGCAACCACGGTCGCCCCAAAAGTAGGTTAAAGGTTGCGGGAACGTCCAAGATATGAAATTCGATACTGTGTTGTCCTGGACCAACCTTGGTTTGAATTTTAACAGTCCCCATCACTTCTCTGCTGGTATTGTCGTATGCTCTGATCACTTGGGTAGTTGGGACGAAGTCCGCGGGTTTTAACCCGATCGCATATGCCGTTCTGGTCGGGCAGACATTAATTGCAAACCCGGTATCAACAAGTACCACCGGTATCCACTTATCTCTACATTCCACAGAAATATAGAGAGGTTTGTTATGACTTGTGCCCTCAGGCGGTAGCTCCTTGTCCGAAAAGGTTAATGCCGGGGAACCTCCTCCCGGAAAAACCAGCCCAACCAGCTGTTCAGGCGTGGTGTCTATGGAGAGTTTGGACTTGTCCATAGCAGATAGGACAGCTTCTCTGTGTACTCGTGATGCCATTAGCAGTCCCCAGATGGAGATGTCTGCTTGTATCTTTTTTAACTGTTTCAACACAGATTCATCTTCAATCTGCTTCTCCTTCTGTTTCTCCGCTTCTCTATCCTTCCCGGATGCCTCGGGTTGGTCCAGGTGTGGGGGTTTGAAATACCGCCCACTTCTCGTCATGTGGTCAACCTCATCGAGGTACCAAGTGTCATCCGGTTGATTATTCCCCCAGTCTTCATCCGTGTGGGCAAGACATAAGTCATCGTCTTCCCACCACATTCCATCGGCAGCCAACAGACACCTGTCTGGCTCCAGTTTAGTTGCACTTGCAGTATTCCCTGTCAACATGCTCGCAGCATTCTCTATCTTCGTGCACACAGCACTTTCAGTCCCCTCAGGGCCTTTAGCTTTCCTAATTCTCTCAGCCTCCTCGAACTTTTCTCGTTCCAGCTGCATCAGTACAGCTGTTTGTTCAACATTTCTCGTATCCATAATGCCCATGTCTCGAGCGGAATTCTTAGCACCGGCGCTCTCCAGCGATACAACTTGACTTTCGGCCATTCCGGCCACAACTGATACTTCCGCCCCTGCCGGGCTTTGTTCTGGTTGGGCTTCCCCCACTGCATCTGGTTGATCCTCGAGCCATCCAGTGGCCTCCGCTGATCCCTCATAATCATACCAGTTGATTGACTTATCCCCCAATTCCTGGTCATCGAAAAATTGCAGGTTGGCAAAGTCCTCCTCTACGGCTGTCAGATCATCTGCCCATAGCCCAGATCCATCCCCCCAGATCATGCATAGTTCTCCTATCTCTGGCAATTCTATACCTAGCCCAATTCGGCTCGTTGATAGGATGTACTTGCTTGGATCATAGGCTCCCCCAGCAAAATTTTGTCCAGTCCCAGATTCAACAATCTCATTCTCTCCCAAAATCTGCCCTGCCCTATCTTCGACGGTCACCACCATCGGTTCTGGTTGGGTTTTAGAGATGTCCACCATGCACAAGAAGTCAGTGCAATTGGGAAGGAGCACCTCCGGCTTGGGTAGGTGGGTGGGCGTGATATAGATGCTAGGATCGTAAGATGCGACCCCAGTCTGGATAAAATTAATTCTTTTGGGAGGGGGGGGTTGGTTATGTGGCGGGAGAGGGTTGGTTGTGACATTGGGTTTATCAGGAGCCGCGATCACCTGTTTGTCAATAAGATCTTGGATCTCATGACGCAATCTGTAACAACGGTCGGTGTCGTGACCGTGTTGTTGGTGATATGCGCAGTACTTTGCTGGGTCATAAGAGGGGGGAGTGGATTCGGTAATGGCTTTGGCTCCAGGGGTTTCAAATGATTTTTCCTGATCAATATTCCCAGAACCTTGGTCAGGGGCATATATAGTGGGGTAAAGGTTCTTTGGCCTCGCGGTTGGAATCTGTTGGTTTGTGTGTTGCTTCTGGACGCGCCGGAGAAGGGTGTGGCAGTCATGGGCCTTGGAGGGGGAGGGGCAGTGGTGGTGACCATACTAACTTCCGAGGCTCTCGTATTTGCAGCACCACTCGGGCCCGCATTGTTGTTACGGTTGAAGGTCCTCCTCGGTTGTTTCCTGTCGTGGTCAAACAGACCTTGTTTCATTGCGTCTTCGATTTGCACCCCCATCTCATGTAAATCTGCGAAAGTAGGGAAGGGGACTACAATCATTCTCTGCATCAACTTTGGGTGGAGATTGCGCACAATCATCCGGATTTGATCTTTGTCAGTGGGCCTTAAAGTCATCATTGACGCTTTTGCCCTCCATCGGATCACAAAGTCCGAGAAAGTTTCTTTGGGCTCTTGCCTTGTCATTTCAAGATCACGGGTTGTGATCTCGATCTGAGTGTTGTATGAATATTGCGCGACAAAGGCCTCAGCCATTTCATCCCAATTCTTCTTCACTTCATCTTGTAATTTTGCGTACCAATGGGAGGCCACACCCGACAGGGTTCGGCTGAATAATGAAAGCTTCTGTGGTCGTGTTAGGCCCATTGGCCGCAAGATGTCTGCAAACAGTCGGATATGGACCATGGGGTCGCCGGTCCCGTCAAAGCGGTCGATTTGTGGCATTTTGAACCTATCGGGGAGTGTTACGGCCTCCTCGGTATATCCATCTTCGATATCCGGCATAGCCTTGACCCCTTGGGATTTCTGAAATAGCTTCTCCAGTTTGCTCAATTTCAGAGCTGTATGATCAACCTCGACCTCGAAGGGAGAGTCCGGGTGATTGGGTGTATGGACCTTGGACAGTTGTGGTGGAAGCGGGGGCGGAGCTGGCCCCGTTGGAAGATTCGTGTCCTCTTGTAAGTTTTGGACATTCGGCAGGGTATTCTGGGCATTTGGTGGGGCGTTCTGAACAGTAGGTGCCTGCTCAGGTATTGGAGCCCTCGCCGGAGGAGGAATTTGGTGTGAAGCAGATGCTGTATTCTGTTGTTGCAGTCTGGTAATCAGCTCAGCCTGCTGGGTCATAATCTCAGCTTGCTGCTTGGCGAGTTCATCTTGGCGAACGGCATCCTGCTGCATGGCCCGCATGGTTTCTTGCATTTGGCGCATCATCTCCTCAACTCCTGTTGGTGCCGTCATACTGTTTTGATTTGTCTGAACTACTGGCAGATCTGTCTCAATGGGGATCTCAATCCGACTGTCCACTGATGGGGGAAACCACTGTTCTGGTGATCTCTGTTCAGATACACTGCGCTTTTTCTGCTTCCTTCTGGTAATAGGCGGTAGAGAATAGAACACTGGCTGTCCGTCGATTAGATCCTCATATCGATGGAGTCGACGACCTCGTGTCCAAAGTGCTTGGGAAATGCCTGCTGGGTTGGAAGCAATTGTGCTAAAAACTGACCTAGCAAAAGATAAATAAAGCGAAAAGGAAATAAATAAACAGATAAACGGACAGCATAATAGCTTAAAATAAAATGCATGACACACAGCTGGGCATAATCAACACACAGTCAATAAGCTGAATACACACTGTCCTCAAACACTGATTATTATCCCTGTATCACTGTCCCCTAAAACAGAATCTGATATCCGCAGCTAACTAATTCTCAAATACTGGCTGATGCCCGCAGGCCTGATACCCATAATACTGAACTGATGCCCGTAGGACTGATACTGACAATACTGAACTGATGCCCGCAGGCCTGATACCCAAACTCACCCAAACTCATATACTGATACATGCATTCCTGTAGAGACGCACTCTAAAGCACATAACAGATAAGTGAGAGCCAAAACACCCCTATGTTGGGGTAGGGTTTCCCTGTCCTATTTTGTCAGGAGCTAGGGTTTCACTACGCACACGGCGGTTTCAAACAACCTATAAACGGGTAAGCAACCTGTCCTAATTTGGAATGGTCACTATGGAGCCGAATATGCACTAGGTCGAATGGTCAAAGAGGGTGCCCCGGTAAAACCGGGGTTTGTGTTCCCATACTGGCAGAGCCCACAACCGGTCAGCCTTATGGTCATGCCTTGACAAGACAAGCCTCCGGCAAACCGTTCAGGAATAGCAGATGGCAAACATGGTGTCCTAGGCGCACCAATGCAAATGCAATGCAAAGAAACACACAAGTGTAGTCAAAAACAGATATCATGAGTTCGAGTCAAGTTCTCTAAATCCCCAGCAGAGTCGCCAGAAACTGTAACAGCGCCCGCGGGGGACCTCGCTACAGCTCGGACTCGACTTTCGTTAGTCACGGTTCTAAGTCTGAACTAAAGAGTCCAAATCCGGCAAATCGTTTTGAGAAAACTGATTTTTGAAAGAAGTGCCAAACATGGACTGCTTTGCCAGATACAGAGTCGCCACCTAAATGTTTTATTTTGGGAAATTTAGGAAACCCTGACTCGGTGCCAAAAGGCCACGTGTCCGTCATCACCAAAGTTGCCTCGGCTCGGGAACTTGGGTACGATTGGGGAAGGTCACTTCGTGAGCACCCCCGCTCGCCCGATCAAAGATCGGCCTCTACTAACCATGATATCTATTTTTGAAAACATTGTGAGTTCTTGTTCCGGTTATTAGCCTAGGTTACTATGTGATGCTCACAGCATACAAGTATAGACTGGATCGCCTGAATTGGAACAAAACATTTCATGTTTGTTTTTGAAAGGGGTTTTGCTACCCGCAGGTAGGCTTGAAACATTTGATGATTTATTCCAATTCAGATAACCCAACCTTCACCCACAGGCATTCAGGCAGTTATATCATATAAGCACATAGCCTCATGGTAAGCATGCTATTCACGGCAGTCACTCACACGCATGCAAGGATGCTAAAGCATAAAGCTTACCGAGTACTCCACGCCAAAATAGAAACTCATTAGAAATCATGCGTGAATCCTAAGTATACAGAAATGCCTAATGCAACTATAGCAGGCTCGGCTATTCTAAGATGGCATATGAAATGCTACAACTATCATGTATTCAACTTTGAAATTGAAAGTACAATGCAGTTAGTATGATGCGCCGAGCCCGGTGCATGCAATACAGATGAATGAATGCAAACATTCTGTCATATTGTATGCTAATTTAAATATGCCCTAATCTAACCATCATAAGCGGATAAATAAAAGGGAGAAAGACGTGGGGTTGGAAGATATACATCACACTCACGCACACTTATTACAGTTGTGCCCTCACTCGGAGGGTCCGAATAAATATACAGTCCCAAATGAAAGAATATTACAGTCCAAAATATTACAGTCCGAATAATGTACAAATTCCTAATTAATTAATGAATTAACTAAGAAAGCAAGTAAAACTGGCATGCAAGCTAGGGACTGCCTTGCTTCTGATGGATGATGCATGTCCGGGTTGTCTTGCGCGGAAATCCACCGGAATGCCCCAATTAGCCTCTGTTTACACTTGTTCTTGAAATGCGTGCCAAGCCCCAAAAAGTTGCTGATTCTTCGTTTTGCTGCAACAGAGAGCAGGAAAGGGGCATAGCAATGTATTTTCACAAATGTATGCATGCCTCGATCTTCGTGCCACCAATCACACATACCGAGGCATGATGGCCGAGGAGTCAAAATGCACAATTCAATATAGGATGAATGCACATGAAACTACAGCTAAAACCTAACTCCATCATGGATAATCCGGAGTGTCGGTGACTGGGGAATTGGGACACATTCCGTCACTTGGAGTACGAAATGTACCTCGCTTCCCGTGCCTGGGCTAACTCCTATCCCGAACACGATGCAATATGCATGATATGCATGAAATGCAACTAAGATATAATCCTAACATACACAATGCTACGGAATGACAGGCCTCGAAATGCGTGCACGCAGGCACGCAAACCGAGAAAATGACAGAATGTAATCTAAGATACAACCTAGTATGCACTATGCTATGAAAATGAGATGCCTCGAAATGCGTGCACACGGGCACGCAAACCAAGAAAATGACAGAATATAATCTAAGATACAACCTAGTATGCACTATGCTATGAAAATGAGATGCCTCGAAATGCGTGCGCACGGGCACGCAAACCGAGGCAATGATAGAATGCGATGTAATGACATGAAAACATGATATGGGCTTATACCAACATGAGTGAGCCTCAGCCACACTCATATAGGATGCCGGCGGAAAAAAAAGAAGTGCCTCGAAATGCGTGCACACGGGCACGCAAACCGAGGCAATGACAAAATGCGATGTAATGACATGAAAACATGATATGGGCTTATACCAACATGAGTGAGCCTCAGCCGCACTCACATAGGATGTCGGCGGATAAAAATGAAGTGCCTCGAAATGCGTGCACACGGGTACGCAAACCGAGGCAATGGCAAAATACGATGTAATGACATGAAAACATGATATAGGCTTATACCAACATGAGTGAGCGTCAGCCACACTCACATAGGATGCCGGCGGATAAAAATGGAGTGCCTCAAAATGCGTGCACACGGGCACGCAAACCGAGGCAATGGCAAAATGCGATGCAGTTACATGAAAACATGATATGGGCTTATACCAACATGACTGAGCCTCAGCCACACTCACATAGGATGCCGGCGGATGAAAATGAAGTGCCTCGAAATGCGTGCACACGGGCACGCAAACCGAGGCAATGACGGAATGTGATGTAATGACATGAAAACATGATATGGGCTTATACCAACATGAGTGAGCCTCAGCCACACTCACATAGGATGCCGGCGGATGAAAATGGAGTGCCTCGAAATGCGTGCACACGGGCACGCAAACCGAGGCAATGACGGAATATGATGTAATGACATGAAAACATGATATGGGCTTATACCAACATGAGTGAGCCTCAGCCACACTCACATAGGATGCCGACGGATGAAAATGAAGTGCCTCGAAATGCGTGCACACGGGCACGCAAACCGAGGCAATGACGGAATGTGATGTAATGACATGAAAACATGATATGGGCTTATACCAACATGAGTGAGCCTCAGCCACACTCACATAGGATGCCGACGGATGAAAATGAAGTGTCTCGAAATGCATGCACACGGGCACGCAAACCGAGGCAATGGCAAAATGCGATGTAATGACATGAAATGAATAGAAATCATTCTAATAGAATTTCAGCACTAAGATATGGGGGAAAACAGTCCCGAAATGAGGCGAAATGACACCAAATGCATGGAATTGTCCCGAAATGCGAATTTAGGCACCCGAAATGGCCTATAGCTATGCCAAACATGAACAATATGGACATGCAATGCAAAGACAGAAGCTAGACAGTCCCAAAAAAGGCACTTTCACAGTTATAAACATGGCCAAACAGCAAGCATAGGTATGGCAAAAATGGCATGCAAGAATAGGGGCCAAAAGAGGGGTAATGAAGCAAGTGATATAAGCAAAATCCAAACTGAAAAATTCCCTTCTACAACACTGAAGAGGGACCAAAGATATGAATATTTACAGTATATGGCAGCCCCAAAATCAGTATACAAACATGATAGAAATGTGATGCAAAATGAGGTTCAAAAGTGGCTATAACATGAGGTATGCAAAATATTCACCAAACAGCCAAAGACCCTTAATAAAAAATGTAGAATGGGCCAAAATAGGACTATTTCCAGAACTGTAAAATGGCCAAAAACAAAAGCGTGATAGGTTAACTAAACATGCAAGAATGGGGAATAAAAGAGAGATATAACATGAAGTGGCATATGGAGGTCCCAAACCATGAAAGGACCTAAATGAAATATGAATAATGGACCAAAATAAGCACTTTTTCAGAACTGTAAAATGGCCAAAAACAAAAGCATGGTAGGCTGCCATTGCATGCAAGAATGGGGAAGAAAAGAGGAGTATAAAGGTAAGTACAACATGTAAGTCCCAAATGGTGTTGAGCCCTTCTTCAATGTTGAAGAGGGGCTCAAAATAAGCCTAATATCAGTTTAAAACATGCTCAAAAACAGATTACTCATGGGCCAAAAATAGCATGCAAGATTATGGCATATAAGAGGATCAATGAAGCAAGTGCATCATGGAGGGCTCAAACAGGGTTGAGCCCTTAATGAAAAGTGAAGATGAGCTCAAAAGAGGGCCCCTTTCAGTTAGGGCCGGAGCTTGAAACAAAAAGCATATGGGGCTTACAAATGGATCAAGGAAAAGGGTCAAAAGAGGAGAAGTGTTACTCACCCTTGAAGATCAAAGCTTTTGTTGCTTCTTGGATCAATTTGCAGCTCCTTTAGCCTTTGAGAAGCCTTCCTTGTTGCTGGAAATGAAGTGGTGATGGTAGAGCTTGGTGGTGTAGAAGAAATGGTGCTTAGGGACTTGGAAGTTTTCAAGGAAATGAGAGGGATAAAGATGGCTTTGTGTATGGAAGCTTGAAGACCAATTTTTCTAACCCCAACAAATGATATAGCTTGCTTGTTATAAGGGCCAAAAAGGGGGTGTAAAGGTGGGGGAAAAGGAGACAAACTTTCCCCCACAAAATATACCCCGGATAAAGATATTTTCTGGGGGATAAAGCTCCACAGCTGTAAAGTGCACAGTGCAAGGAGCTCGGCCGGCCTGTTACTTTTGCTGTAGGTGGCCGGCCGGCCACACCCCCTAGCCGGCCGGCTAGGGGTCAAAAGGGTCAATCAGATTTAGTGGCCGGCCACCAACTGATGGTGTCCTCCTATCTGTGTACAACACAACCCTGTGGTTAAAAGTCCAAGAAAGTGGGTCCAAGGGGTTCAACATTAGCTCGGAAAGAGGGGTTCAAAAGGGTCAGGTGGAATTACTGGCCGGCCACCAACTTTTAGGGTCCTCTCATGTGTGTATATCACAAATATGTGGTTCAAAGTTCAAGAAAATGGGCCCAAGGTGTTCAACATTAGCCCGGAAGGAGGGGGTCAAAAGGGTCAAGTAACATTAATGGCCAGCCACCAACTTTTAGGGTCCTCCCATGTGTGTACATCACAAATATGTGGTTCAAAGTTCAAGAATGTGGGCCCAAGGTGTTCAACATTAGCCCGGAAGTGCGAAAAACGGGCGTCGGAGGGCGTCGGAGGATGTATAACTGGTTGCTGCAACAATTTCTGGCCTCCCACCGTTCAGTGACCTCTCCAGTGATAAAACAGAGGTACCTGCCAAAAATGAACGAAAACCGTTGCAAAACGAATGCTCGGGGACCAAAACGCGCAGTTCGAGGTCCCGAAAATGGGCTGTTAAGCACCGAAAGTGGCATTCGGCCACGAAGTGGGTTTCTCAGACCCCAGTGTCCCTCAAAAGGGAGCAAATAAGGAGTATGCCAGAAATTAGAACAAACGGAGGTGGTTAGGCGGTCCCGAACCGAGGCATACGGCCAACGGTCCCGAAAAACCGGAAACCGGACTCCGAAATGGGCAAAATGGCCTACGGCCACCAAATGTAGCCTACGGACATTGAGAGATAGTCTACGGGACCTCTCCCTTCCCTCAGGAAAAGAAACAAAGAAAACCGAGCCTGGTTCGCAAACCGAGGCAAAGTACAAAAGAGGGTTCGGAAGTCCGGAGGCAGGGCTCACGGCCGTTACTCTGAAACTTCTGAACAAGCACATTATGCAACATCACCAAGCACTCAATCGGTGACGTCTGAGTCTTAAGGTCGGTCAAAAATGGGGTGTCTACAGTTGCCCCTCTTTGACAGAACTCGAAAGTCATAAGTGACGGGAGTGAATGTCAAAGCCCAGAGACGACCCATTTTTGACAAGGCCGAAGACTTAGACAAACAGGCAAGATAAACAAAGATGTGCCCGCAGGCAGGGGGCAAAATGCAAATGATAATGCAAAGAGCCGGAGGTAACCCAATGATCATGCAAATGCAGCAAGCTGTAATGAAGCAAGTATTTGTAAATAGATGCAACAGTTTTAAGCAAGAATGCAAAGCAACAACTACATTTCATGCAGTTAAGAATGCGGAGCATTATTCAATCCCCGCCACATCTCACACGGAGAATATACGACACCTGCGCGATTCGTCTGGTCGCACCAGCCTCAATTGAACCGTACATACAATATCGTGCCTGCAAAAGAGAGAAATTGCAACAAGTACAACATGCTACCAATCATATATTTAATGTGATTCCGAAAGTTCGACACACGCAGTGCCGGTGAGTGTATGCATCGCAATGCAAGAGTGGAACATGCGTGACAACGTATGCTCAAACATAGAGGTATGCCAATATCAAGAAATGTGCATGTTAATGCAGGTATGCTCATGAGAATGCAAGTTATGTGCATGATAGTGCGAAACGAGCATGAATCAAGGTGTCCGTTTGTCATGAAACAACGAGTATGGAAATGCGTGTTTCGGCGAAGGCGACTCAATCACAGCCTCCGATCCATTTCCTGGAAAGGCTACAACTCGTTCAAAAAGGATACACTTTGATTTCGATGAATGATGATGAGACATATGTCAGAACTTGAAGCTGAAGTCCCGGCGGAGCTATTTCGCGACCGGAAGTGTACTTTTCTTGAACTTTTTCAAGCCCCGGGAACTCCGATCTTCCTCAAAATTTGCAGAGAGTTAGGTGGGCATGTGGGGGACATGGCCGGCCGTTTATCTTCCCAAGGGGAGGTGGCCAACCGGTTTTTCATAAAGCAAATAGCTGGCCGGCCATTTTTCCAAAAAGCAGATAGTTGGCCGGCTAGAAAAGAGGGCCGGCCGGCCATATGCCCAAATTCAGGGGCATTTTGGTATTTTCACCTCCTTTTTGATGCTCCTTCAATCCAAGACTTGGGGCCTATATATTGCAGGCGAGATCCCTTCCTTCCTTGCCTCCTACAACACTTTCTTCTCCAGATCTGAGTTTCACACGCGTTTTCCAACGCCCCGTGCAAATTGTTTTCGCAAAAATATTCAGTTTCAAGCACTTTAAAGCGATTAAATATCGGTTTCGGAGCTTCTTTTCGCATATTCGCCACTTGAGGTAAGTTTGTCTCAATATTTGGAAGATTTTCTCGGGAGTTGACTTTTGTTGACTTTTTTTATTTCCCGAGAGTTGACTTTTGTTGACTTTTTCCAATTTCGGCTCATTTTGCTCATTTTTGCTCCCTTTGCAGATCTTCTGAAAATGGCGGGTAATTCTCCCCACGGCGGAGGTTTTCCAGGTGCCGGAGATGATTTCGATCCCATGACTCTACCCCCGAGGACCCGACCTTTTATTCCCGGGAGGTACCGTCCGCCAGCACATGTCCTCCCTCGTGCTGTCTTCCGTCACTTCACTAGCTTTGACGAGCGAGCACCCAGGGATCTGCTTCTCCGAGAGCCGGAGCATCACCTCTCTCATGAGGCCCGAGAGGTATTTACTTCATTTTCTGTATTTTTCTTACATTTCGCACCTTTGCCATGCTTGAACACGCAGTTTAGCTTATGACATAGTACTTTGCTTGCATCCTGAACATGTAGTTTCAACACTCGAATTTCTGAACGCTCGGCTCATTAATTAATTGCGAACGCACAGTACACATTAGTTAAGAGGCGAACACACGGCTCAAACACTGATTTGTCGAACACACAGCCCGAATTCGAAAGTGAACACACAGCCCACACTTTAAATTTTCTGAACACGCAGCCCAGATTAGATAGTGAACACGCAGCCCACACTAGTTGAAATTTGAACACGCAGTCCAAACTTTAAATTTTCTGAACACGCAGCCCAGATTAGAGTAGTGAACACGCAGCCCACGCTAGTTGAAATTTGAACACGCAGCCCAAACTTTAAATTTTCTGAACACGCAGCCCAGATAAAATAGTGAACACGCAGCCCACGCTAGTTGAAATTTGAACACGCAGCCCAAACTTCAAATTTTCTGAACACGCAACCCAGATTAAAATAGTGAACACGCAGCCCACGCTAGTTGAAATTTGAACACGCAGCCCAAACTTCAAATTTTCTGAACACGCAGCCCAGATTAAATAGTGAACACGCAGCCCACACTGATAGAAAGTTGAACACGCAGCCCAAACTTCAAATTTTCTGAACACGCAGCCCAGATTAAATAGTGAACACGCAGCCCACACTGATAGAAAGTTGAACACGCAGCCCAAACTTTAAATTTTCTGAACACGCAGCCCAGATTAAAATAGTGAACACGCAGCCCACACTGATAGAAAGTTGAACACGCAGCCCAAACTTTAAATTTTCTGAACACGCAGCCCAGATTAAATAGTGAACACGCAGCCCACACTGATAGAAAGTTGAACACGCAGCCCAAACATTAAATTTTCTGAACACGCAGCCCAGATTAAAATAGTGAACACGCAGCCCACACTGATAGAAAGTTGAACACGCAGCCCAAAGTTCAAATTTTCTGAACACGCAGCCCAGATTAAAATAGTGAACACGCAGCCCACACTGATAGAAAGTTGAACACGCAGCCCAAACTTTAAATTTTCTGAACACGCAGCCCAGGTTAAATTTGCATGTAGCTTATTTCGCTTCATCGGCATACAGCCCATTTCATCTCATTGGCACACAGCCCATTCATTTCATTGGCACACAGCCCATTCATTTCATTATTGACACATGTATTCATTCTGAATGCAGGTTGGTTCCCGCAGTGTGTGGGGGTATGGTTCCACCATCGCGCGGGACTGGTACGCTGAGCTCCCGGAGGGTGTCCGAGATTTGGTAGATTTGGCAGGATTCGGGCCCTTCTGCGTCGGGTTGTCACGTTGTCCTGCCAGGAGGACACTGATGGCAGCCTTGGTAGAGAGATGGTGGGACACCACCAACTCCTTTCATTTCTCTGCTACCGGGGACATGACCATGACGCCTCTAGACTTCGCTGTGTTGACTGGCTTAGACATAGGAGGTTGGTCCATCCCTTATGATGAGGATATGGGCGAGTGGGAGGCCGCTTGGATGTATCTATTGGGGGCTCGCCCGCCTGTTGATAGGGTTTCTGGGAGAGTCCGATACACTTGGTTCTCTTCCCACTTCCGGCGGGCGAAGATGGTGCCTGAGACTCCTGAGGAGACAGAGCAGTACGCCCGTGGTTTCCTTATGTTCCTCTTCGGGACTACCCTGTTCGCCGATAGAGGGAACACAGTCGGGCTATACCTGCTGAGCGCTTTGGTTGACCTATCACAGGTCCATCGATATGACTGGGGTGGCGCCGGCCTGGCTACCCTTTACTTTTATATGAGCGCGACCTCCCGCGGGCGGGGCGATTTACTTGGCGGCTACTGGAGAGCCTGGGAGGTACTTTTCTGTCCTCTTGATTTACATTTCTGCTTTTCATTATTTGTACATTGCACTCACAGCGCACTTTTACAGTCTGTATTTTGCTCTCAGCATTTCGTACTTACATTCTGCACTGCTTTTCTCAGCTATGGGTCTATGTATACTTCCCAGCATTAGCCCCAGAGTTGGAGGTGGCAGGGGTTCCCATGACCCCATACTCACTGGTGTTCGAGGGCCCGCACCGGCCGAGACCTCGAGAGACCCTCCTTTACCTGCGACAGTACTTTGACACTGTGCGACATTCAGAGGTACCTCAGAATTTTCAGTTCCTTTCATTCTCATCTTTGATTTGCTCTGTATATTCTCGATTTCTGATTGGTTTATGCATTTATCATCCGCAGATCACATGGCAGCCCTGGGTGTCCCTGGGTGATGGTCTCCGACTTCAGTATACCGGAGGGTCGGATATCTCCCAGTATAGAGTCCTGCTTGAAGGGCCGGTTGGCAGGGCCTGGTTTCTGGGGGAATGCTTTCTGCGCCAGGTGTGGGGGTATCTTTCTCAGGATCCTCCCGCAGTGCCCCCAGTCAGTATGCGGACTGCTGACAGGCTCTCTTACTCGGAGGTAGTCGGCGCCATGCTGGGTAGTGATGCTTTATTATATGTTGAGGAGGGGGACTACGCCACTTACCGTCACATATATTTGATGCCTCCATTGACGGGAGCTCGTATTCCGATGATGAGGCCTGCCGGTATGTCATCCTCGGGCCAGGCTCAGGCTCGGGCTGCAGACGCCCCTTCTACTAGCAGGGCTGGTACATCCAGAGGTGGGAGTAGACCGGTTCCTCCGGTTCCGTCGACTTATCCTCATCCTGGATGGCCAGATATGCCGACTAAGTTGATGGCGTGGCAGTATGGGGCTATCTCTCCGACCCCGATCCCGCTAGAGCCTCCGATGCCCAGTGATCGATACACCATTGACCCTGACTCACCGCTGGTATGCTCCACTGTTTTTCATTCATCATTCAGATGTTTAGACATTTTTTGTTCACTGATGATTATGAACTCATTTTTGCAGCCACCGCGAGGGTACATGGAGGAGGTGGTTGGACTGGTGGCCACACTCGAGGGCATGGTCCTGCGTAGGGAGGCACAGTTGTCTGTCGCAGGCATTCAGGTACCCTTCAATTTTCTGGCATTTATCATACTTCTGATGACATGTTGATTTCTACTGCATCGATAGACTACTTGTGTAGAGCACATCTGACACACACCCCACTTGGACACTGCATTTACATGCACCCACTTCACGTAGCCTTTGCTTGTATCTGCATCTGATGTATATATTTGGATTGATGTATTTGAATTGAACTCTTTGTTTTCAGATGCCTTCATGGTCCGGTCAGCCGTAGGCCAGGCCACCTGGGCCTCCTTGGGGAACTGGGCCATCTGGGCCTTTTCAGGGAGTTGGGTCACCCGGGCCTTTTCAGGGGGCGGGATCATCTCGGCCTTCCCGAGGAGCTGGACCATCTAGGCCTTTTCGAGGAGCTCGAGGAGGGCCTGTCCGCAGACGCAGGGCTCACGTTGTAGAGGTGGATCCTGATGAGGAGGAAGAGGACGCTGAGGAGGAGGAGGAGGCTACCGATCGTCAGTCAGAGACATCTGCTGAGGAGGGGGGCTCCGGTTTTGGTTCGGGGAACAGAGGTGAGGCTGAGGGGAATCCTGAGGATGACAGCTCTGACCCAGATGATGATGATGGTGCAGAGGTTGTCCCGTAGAAGAGGATGAGGAGTGCTTCTCGTTCCCGTTCCCGAGGACTTTGATGCTGTTGTTTCCTGCTTTATTTTTCTTTTTGCTAGTAGTTTGTAGCACTTTGCACATTGTTAGGCAGTTTTATTTTTTGTAAAACTTGTACCTTTGTTCGTTGTAAAGCATGATGGAATGAAATAGCTTTTGAAAAGGTGTTTGTATTTTAAACTTTTAGCATCGTATCGCATCATTTTATTTTGCACAAGAATGAAATTGAATGGGAATGCGCATTGTGTAATCACCAAGTCAGGTAGTGAACCGACGCAACAAACTAAGCAACTCAACTTACTAAGATATAGCAGGACCTTAGGAAGTTTACAACTCGATAAGAAAAATGCAACAACGTTGACAACGCAAATAAACAAGACTTTAACAAAGATCGCTTAAACAGAGAGCAATGACTCAAAAACACGAAACACGTCCGCTCGACAAACAACTCGATAAGCAAAACAACAACTCGATAAACAAAACTCAACAATAACAGAGTGTACTTCTGATGATCTGGGCACCGGAACACATCCGAAACGGAGGGAGATGAAGGCCTTTGACTCTCCCGTTGCATGGAAATGCTTGGAACTCTCCCTCGAAGGGTAAAACAGGGCCAAGAGGATACACTGCAGCATTGCCGGCCATCTTTGGGAGCCGGCCGGCCATTTTTGTAGAGAGAGACAGCTGGCCGGTCATTTCTGAAAAAGTAAATGGCTGGCCAGCCAAAAAAGGTGGCCGGCCGGCCACTCAGTCCTGCAGCCACCTGGTTTTTGACATGTGTCCCCGTGAATAGTGTTTTTCCTTCTATAAAAGCCTCAACTTCGGGAACATTCATTTCATCTTAGTTTTAGACAAAGATGGAGGCGTTTCTCGCAGAAAATGTCACATCTTGGATCTCTTCTCTAGATGGCTCGGAAAAGCTGAACTTCCGGGGTTTCGGCTTGAATGCACTATTCACGCTGAGCCGTACTCCGCTACAGCTCCCTTTTCTCCATGCCGCGGCAAGGTTCTGGAATCCAGTGACGCACGTTTTTAGCTTTGGCGGCCAAGAGATGTGTCCCACTTTCGAAGATTTTCAGGTTTTGATGGAGTCTGAATGCTCTGAAGTGATCTTGCCCCAGCTCCGTTTTGGCCATGCTCAGGCTTTAGGGCGGATGTGTGGGCTTACGGCGCATGACGCTCGATCTCTGATCTGCAGTGGGGAACTGGACATCCTCGGTTTGATCCATCGTTTTTCCGACGCCGGTGACCGCAGCAACCATTATTGGCAGGGTTTCCGGCAACACGCCCTCTGCTTATGTTTGTTGTCTCACTTTCTGCTTTCCTCGGGCTTCGGCGGGGCTAGCATTCGCCTGATTGAAGTCGCCCAAGGTTTGAGAGAAGGAAAGAGCTGTATTGCCATGACCTTGGCCGAGACACTGATGGGCTTAGATTCTGTCTATCGCCGGGAGGCGACTAGGTTTGCCGGGAGTCCACTGCTGTTGCAGGTAATGTTTCCCACCCGACCTCACATATATATTTGCTCACATCACTCGACCCTCAGGCTCGGTTTTTCTCACAAAACCCTTTTCCTCACTTTTTCTCTCATCGTACATCTCTTTGTTCTTTATTCTCTCATTTTCCATCCCTCCCCTAGGTATGGTTAATGGACAAGTTGCAGGTTGTGGATTCTTGCCCGGCCTATTCAGCTCGAGGCTACTTCTTTCGGCAGCGTCTAGTCAATGCTCTTGACGAAAGGTGGTGGTTCGATTGGATGTGCAATTTGTCCGTAGACGGCATTGCTTGGCGTTGTCCTTGGCTCAACCTCCCGGCAATGAGCTACAGTATGTCTCGGCTGATTGGGATCCAATTAATTGGTCTAACCCACTGCGTATTCTATTTTCCGTTCCGGTTTCGGCGTCAGTTTGGTCATGATCAGACCTGCCCACCGGAGGGGATTGAGTACCCAGCTGCTTTCCCGGTCTGGGGTGCACAGCTTGCCCGATATGCCACGGCATGGAGGACTAGAGAGCTCCTGGCCCCTGCTTCAACTTTCAGTTGCACTTTGTCCGATGAGTGCTTGGATTGGCTCAATGAGGAGGCACAGGTTGGGCCTAGCTTGGCATCAGATGCTTCGTCCAGCTCTGGGAGGGGACGCAGAGATACTTGATTCAACTATGCCCCAAATTTATTGCTTATTTAGCATTTTCAAGTTTTCGTTATGAATGTACTAAAAAAAGCAACCTCGATTGTAATGCAAGAGCAGGAGAACTCAGTTTTGAAATCAATGAAATTGAAAGTTGTGGTACTGAAAATTTTCCGCTTTTGGTCCAGAAATGGTCTTAGTCGTAAAAAGATTGATTTGAACAAAGTCAACTTTTATTAAAACTTTTCAAAACTATTTTCGATGTGGATCAGAACTGGACACGCCGAAGATCTGTCACTGAGATGCACAACCCCAGATCCCTGCAACTGGAAAGTTGCCCCTAGTCTGAAGAACAATGCGGCACTGCAAAGCAACGGAAAGTTGCCCCTAGTCTGAGTAACTTTGCACCGTCGCGGCAACGGAAAGTTGCCCCTAGTTTGAACAGCACTGTACCGGAGATCGCGATAAATGCTGATGGATAAAGATGACTGAGATGATCGAAATGGACAGAGTTGATCGGGGAAAAGTTTATGGCTGAACTTCAAGGTGAAGTTGCCTACGTATCCCAAAGATGGGAATCAAGCCTTACGTAGTTCAGGCTAAGGTTCACTCGAGTATTTTCACTCTCCTTTTGCGCTCTAACTTTTGCCAAGGCCGCCCTTTGTGGGTTTTCAACCTTGCGAGCTCAGTTTTTATATTTTCTAATTTTTTGTGCTCTGACTTTTGCCTAGGTCGCCCTTTCGGGTTTTCGGCCTAGCGAGCCTCTCAAGGATAGTATTTCTTCAACTTGTCCATATTGATCGGTTGTGAGAACTCCAAGCCATCTAGATCCATCAGAACCACAGCTCCACCTGACCAGATAGCTTTGATGATGTAAGGGCCAGTCCAATTGGGTTTGAACTTGCCCCTTGGGTCGTGGATGGGAGCTCGGTTGTCTTTGAGCACCAAATCTTCTTCTTTCAGATTCCTAGACTTAACCTTCTTGTTGAAAGCCCGGGCAATTCTGTGTTGATAGCCTTGGATGTGGTACAGTGCTTTCAGTCTTCTTTCATCAAAGAGCATGAGTTCTTCGAATCTGCTTTGCTGCCAATCTGCTTCGGCTATCTGGCATTCAGCCAATACTCGTAACGACGGAACCTCAATCTCAATGGGTAGAACAGCCTCCATTTCATAGACCAATGAATATGGAGTTGCTCCAGTAGAAGTTCTGATTGAAGTCCTGTAGCCCCACAGAGCAAATGGCAGCTTGTCTGGCCAATCCCGATAGGTTCCCACCATCTTCTGCAGTATATGCTTGATATTCTTGTTGGCGGCCTCAACCGCTCCGTTGGTCTGCGGCCGGTATGTAGATGACTTATGGAAAGCCACATTGTATTTCTCCAACAAGTCTACCACTTCTTTCTTGAAGTGGGAACCATTATCTGAAATTATCTCATTTGGCACCCCGTAGCGACAGATGATGTTGTTTCTGATGAACTTTGCGACGTGCGACGCCTTCAACACCGCGTATGATTGGGCCTCGACCCACTTTGTGAAATAATCTATCGCTACCAGGATAAACTCATGCTCGTTTGACCCCTTCGGGGTAACAGCTCCGATCACATCAATTCCCCAGACTGAAAAAGGCCATGGCGAAGTCATGTTGTACAGCTTTGACGGCGGGATGTTCATGCGGTTTGCATGAATTTGACACTTGTGGCATCGCCGAACAAAACTAATACAATCCTCCTCCATGGTTGACCAGTAGTAGCCCTGTCGGAGGATCTTTCTGGCCAGCATTACTCCATTCATGTGTGCGCCGCACTCCCCCCCATGGATGGCTTCCATCAGGCGTTTCGACTCTTCAGCTTCTACACAGAGCTTATGCATTCCCAGATGACCCCTTTTGTACAGCTTTCCCCCGCAGATAATGAACTGAGCAGCCATTCTTCTGATGGCCCTCTTATCTTTGGCATTTGCCCCTAGTGGATATGTCTCCTTTTCCAAGAAGTTCTAGATGTCGTAATACCTGGGGTTGCCGTCTTGAACGTCATCTATGGCGGAAATCGACTCGTATGCTGGCACGAACTTCTGATCAATAATGACTGGACGCATCCGGACTCCGGACGGGATGTCTATCATAGAAGATAGAGTTGCTAATGAATCTGCAAACCTGTTGTTCTCTCTTACGAGGTGGGTGAAATTTAGCTTCTCAAATCGAGGAATTAACAAATCCAAGGTTTGGTGGTAAATTATCATCCTTTCCTCCTTGACTTTCCAGTCTCCTTTTGCTTGAGACACAACAAGGTTCGAGTCCCCAATGACGTCCAACCGTCTTGCCCCTAGTTCCAGGGCTGCTTCTAGGCCAGCAATACATGCCTCATACTCTGCTTCATTGTTGGAAACTTTGAACCGGAGCTTGAATGCTAAAGGGATACGAGAATCATCAGGCGCTATCAGCAACACCCCTATCCCATACCCATACTGGTTTGACGCTCCGTCAAAGTACATCGTCCAAGTTTCATCTTCGACGTGCAGAATGGCTTCACCTGGGAATAGATACTCAACCGCTTCATCCCCCTCAACCGGGTGGTCGGCAAGGAACTCCGCTACTGCTCTCCCTTTTACTGACTTGCGCGTTACATACTTCAAATCAAATTCGGAGAGCAACAGCAGCCAGCGAGCCAGCCTACCCGTAAGTGCTGGTTTCTCGAAAAGATATTTGATGGGATCCAAAAGCGAAACCAACATTACAGAGTGGGCTAACAGGTAGTGCCGCAGCTTCTTCGTTGCCCATACCAAGGCCAAACAAGCCTTCTCCAGCGGTGTATAGCGGGTCTCGTAATCCAGCATCTTTTTGCTCAGATAGTATATGGCCCTTTCCACTTTGTCTTCTGACTCCTGCGCGAGCATGCAGCACATGGTAGTCTCAGTTACCGAAAGGTACAATATCAACGGTCTCCCCGGCTCTGGTGGTGACAACACGGGTGGGTTCTGTAGATACTCTTTGATCTGCTCAAAAGCTGCTTGACATCGGCCGTCCCACTGGAATTTCTTTCCTTTCTTCAGGAGACCAAAAAGTGGTTCACAAGTCAAGGTTAATTTAGAAATAAACCGTCTTATGAATTGCACTTTACCCAGAAAGCCTCGCACCTCCTTTTCAGTCCTTGGTGGTGGCATTTCTAAGATGGCCTTGATTTTGGAAGGGTCGACCTCGATGCCCCTTTGTGTAATCAGAAACCCTAGCATCTTCCCTGCTGTAACACCAAACGTGCATTTCTGGGGATTCAGTCGCAGCCGAAACTCTTTGATCCTTTGAAAGAATTTTTGTAAGGCGGTGTAGTGGCCCTCTCTATCTTTGGACTTGACAATCATGTCGTCCACATACACCTCGACCTCTTTATGGATCATATCATGCAATATTGTAGTTGCTGCCCATTGATACGTAGCTCTAGCATTTTTCAACCCGAATGGCATCACTCTATAACAATATGTACCCCACGGGGTAGTGAACGCAGTCTTCTCCCGGTCTTCGGGTGCCATTACTATCTGATTATAGCCTGAGAAACCATCCATAAACGAAAGCAAGGCGTGTCCCGCCGTGAAATCCACCAATTCATCAATGTGTGACAAGGGAAAGTCGTCCTTCGGACTGGCCCTGTTCAAATCTCTGAAGTCTACACAGACCCGAATTCTGCCGTTCTTCTTTGGCACCGGAACAATATTGGCCAACCAAGTTGGGTATTCAGATACCAGCAGGAACCCTGCGTCAATTTGCTTGGTGACCTCTTCCTTAATTTTGAGAGCCCAGTCCGGGCGAATCCTTCTGAGTTTCTGTTTGACAGGGCGGGCCTCGGGGTCAAGAGGGATCCGGTGCTGTACAATCTCACGATCGATTCCAGGCATGTCTTCGTAGGACCATGCGAAAACATCTTTGAAATCTTTTAATAAAGCGACTAAGCGCTCGCGCTCCTCTGAAGACAACGTGGATCCGATCTGGACCAGCCGCGGGTCCTTCTCAGTACCAACATTCACAGTAGTGATTTCATCCATTAAAGGTTTAACAAATCTTTCCTGCTCTTGATCAATTCATCGTTGCAAAACTGGGGGAATTTCTCCCTCGCTGTTTTCATCAAAATTTTGAAAATCCTGATTTAAGCAATAAATCAAAGGCACAGAAAAATACTCAGAAACCACATCCACATCATTCTCATTAAATATTTCCAAGCCGTCAGATTCCTCTGTTACAACAGACTCAAAAGAAAATGAAAATGACGACCTAGACAGGACTGTGGCATCCGGGTTATCACCCCCAAGAATACCGGACTCAGACTCAGTCGAGCTGGAATCTGATTCCGACGCATAAGATTCGGTAGAATCAGATTCCGGCTCACTACCTGACCCGGAACTGCTAGATAAAATGCCTTCTTCATATTGCCAGATGAGAGAAGGTGCGATAGATGCATCCAAGATCGGCGCTGGAAAGCCCGCAGCTATTTCATCTCCAATCACAGAAACCGAATAGTTATCCCCCAAGCACTCTTGGTCGATCGGAGGATCTGATAGTAGACTCGCCAGTGCTACCCCCATTTCAAGCTCTGTGCCCTCAGGATCCACTGCTTCACATTGCTCAACCTCAGTTGGTGGGTCTGTCTGCGCTTCGGCAACGTCATCCCCAGATAATTGTATGTCGAAGAAGATTTCAAAACCAGGCACGCGCGTCCCCTCCGCGTTTAGCCATGGCTCCGAGAAGCCGCAGAATGGAAAATCTTCCCCCTCCCGGACGAAGCGTCCGTTTAGGGTACCCCAGATGGGCCTATGCATTAACTCAAATGGCTTCCCGGCCTTCTTTGCCCTGGCCCTTCCGGCCATTTCTTTTCCTTTTCTCACCCAGTCCTCTTTGGTGGGCAGATAACCCAGTCCAAAGGCGTGAGGGTTGTGTGGCACTTCGGCCAACACTGAGACACCCTTCCGGCCGCTTCTCCCTAATCCCATCCCGGGGGTATGTTTTAGCTTGTTCATGAGGTAGATAGATTGTGCACTAACGTACATGCCCTCATTCACAGCCATGACATTTTGCACCACTTGAGCCTCGGCCAAAGTGAACCCCGATAAAAACACATCCTCCATGCCGTGCTCAATCTCCAAGACAGGTGTGGACACTTCCGGCGGCGGATGGATTGATGAATTCCCGAAAACGATCGCTACCCCTTTCCCGTGGGGGTACTTTAGCATCTGATGTAGAGTGGACGAGACTGCTTTGACCTGGTGCAACCGCGGTCGCCCCAAAAGTAGGTTAAAGGTTGCGGGAACGTCCAAGATATGAAATTCGATACTGTGTTGTCCTGGACCAACCTTGGTTTGAATTTTAACAGTCCCCATCACTTCTCTGCTGGTATTATCGTATGCTCTGATCACTTGGGTAGTTGGGACGAAGTCCGCGGGTTTTAACCCGATCGCATATGTCGTTCTGGTCGGGCAGACATTAATTGCAGACCCGGTATCAACAAGTACCACCGGTATCCACTTATCTCTACATTCCACAGAAATATAGAGAGGTTTGTTATGACTTGTGCCCTCAGGCGGTAGCTCCTTGTCCGAAAAGGTTAATTCCGGGGAACCTCCTCCCGGAAAAACCAGCCCAACCAGCTGTTCAGGCGTGGTGTCTATGAAGAGTTTGGACTGGTCCATAGCAGATAGGACAGCTTCTCTGTGTACTCGTGATGCCATTAGCAGTCCCCAGATGGAGATGTCTGCTTGTATCTTTTTTAACTGTTTCAACACAGCTTCATCTTCAATCTGCTTCTCCTTCTGTTTCTCCGCTTCTCTATCCTTCCCGGATGCCTCGGGTTGGTCCAGGTGTGGGGGTTTGAAATACCGCCCACTTCTCGTCATGTGGTCAACCTCATCGAGGTACCAAGTGTCATCCGGTTGATTATTCCACAGTCTTCATCCGTGTGGGCAAGACATAAGTCATCGTCTTCCCACCACATTCCATCGGCAGCCAACAGACACCTGTCTGGCTCCAGTTTAGTTGCACTTGCAGTATTCCCTGTCAACATGCTCGCAGCATTCTCTATCTTCGTGCACACAGCACTTTCAGTCCCCTCAGGGCCTTTAGCTTTCCTAATTCTCTCAGCCTCCTCGAACTTTTCTCGTTCCAGCTGCATCAGTACAGCTGTTTGTTCAACATTTCTCGTATCCATAATGCCCATGTCTCGAGCGAAATTCTTAGCACCGGCGCTCTCCGGCGATACAACTTGACTTTCGGCCATTCCGGCCACAACTGATACTTCCGCCCCTGCCGGGCTCTGTTCTGGTTGGGCTTCCCCCACTGCATCTGGTTGATCCTCGAGCCATCCAGTGGCCTCCGTTGATCCCTCATAATCATACCAGTTTATTGACGTATCCCCCAATTCCTGGTCATCGAAAAATTGCAGGTTGGCAAAGTCCTCCTCTACGGCTGTCAGATCATCTGCCCATAGCCCAGATCCATCCCCCCGGATCATGCATAGCTCTCCTATCTCTGGCAATTCTATACCTAGCCCAATTCGGCTCGTTGATAGGATGTACTTGCTTGGATCATAGGCTCCCCCAGCAAAATTTTGTCCAGTCCCAGGTTCAACAATCTCATTCTCTCCCAAAATCTGCCCTGCCCTATCTTCGACGGTCACCACCATCGGTTCTGGTTGGGTTTTAGAGATGTCCACCATGCACAAGAAGTCAGTGCAATTGGGAAGGAGCACCTCCGGCTTGGGTAGGTGGGTGGGCGTGATATAGATGCTAGGATCGTAAGATGCGACCCCAGTCTGGATAAAATTAATTCTTTTGGGAGGGGGGGGTTGGTTATGTGGCGGGAGAGGGTTGGTTGTGACATTGGGTTTATCAGGAGCCGCGATCACCTGTTTGTCAATAAGATCTTGGATCTCATGACGCAATCTGTAACAACGGTCGGTGTCGTGACCGTGTTGTTGGTGATATGCGCAGTACTTTGCTGGGTCATAAGAGGGGGGGAGTGGATTCGGTAATGGCTTTGGCTCCAGGGGTTTCAAATGATTTTTCCTGATCAATATTCCCAGAACCTTGGTCAGGGGCATATATAGTGGGGTAAAGGTTCTTTGGCCTCGCGGTTGGAATCTGTTGGTTTGCGTGTTGCTTCCGGACGCGCCGGAGAAGGGTGTGGCAGTCATGGGCCTTGGAGGGGGAGGGGGAGTGGTGGTGACCATACTAACTTCCGAGGCTCTCGTATTTGCAGCACCACTCGGGCCCGCATTGTTGTTACGGTTGAAGGTCCTCCTCGGTTGTTCCCTGTCGTGGTCAAACAGACCTTGTTTCATTGCGTCTTCGATTTGCACCCCTATCTCATGTAAATCTGCGAAAGTAGGGAAGGGGACTACAATCATTCTCTGCATCAACTTTGGGTGGAGATTGCGCACAATCATCCGGATTTGATCTTTGTCAGTGGGCCTTAAAGTCATCATTGACGCTTTTGCCCTCCATCGGATCACAAAGTCCGAGAAAGTTTCCTTGGGCTCTTGCCTTGTCGTTTCAAGATCACGGGTTGTGATCTCGATCTGAGTGTTGTATGAATATTGCGCGACAAAGGCCTCAGCCATTTCATCCCAATTCTTCTTCACTTCATCTTGTAATTTTGCGTACCAATGGGAGGCCACACCCGACAGGGTTCGGCCGAATAATGAAAGCTTTTGTGGTCGTGTTAGGCCCATTGGCCGCAAGATGTCTGCAAACAGTCGGATATGGACCATGGGGTCGCCGGTCCCGTCAAAGCGGTCGATTTGTGACATTTTGAACCTATCGGGGAGTGTTACGGCCTCCTTGGTATATCCATCTTCAATATCCGGCATAGCCTTGACCCCTTGGGATTTCTTAAATAGCTTCTCCAGTTTGCTCAATTTCAGAGCTGTATGATCAACCTCGACCTCGAAGGGAGAGTCCGGGTGATTGGGTGTATGGACCTTGGACAGTTGTGGTGGAAGCGGGGGCGGAGCTGGCCCCGTTGGAAGATTCGTGTCCTCTTGTAAGTTTTGGACATTCGGCAGGGTATTCTGGGCATTTGGTGGGGCGTTCTGAACAGTAGGTGCCTGCTCAGGTATTGGAGCCCTCGCCGGAGGAGGAATTTGGTGTGAAGCAGATGCTGTATTCTGTTGTTGCAGTCTTGTAATCAGCTCAGCCTGCTGGGTCATAATCTCAGCTTGCTGCTTGGCGAGTTCATCTCGGCGAACGGCATCCTGCTGCATGGCCGCATGGTTTCTTGCATTTGGCGCATCATCTCCTCAACTCCTGTTGGTGCCGTCATACTGTTTTGATTTGTCTGAACTACTGGCAGATCTGTCTCAATAGGGATCTCAATCTGACTGTCCACTGATGGGGGAAACCACTGTTCTGGTGATCTCTGTTCAGATACACTGCGCTTTTTCTGCTTCCTTCTGGTAATAGGCGGTAGAGAATGGAACACTGGCTGTCCGTCGATTAGATCCTCAGATCGATGGAGTCGACGACCTCGTGTCCAAAGTGCTTGGGAAATGCCTGCTGGGTTGGAAGCAATTGTGCTAAAAACTGACCTAGCAAAAGATAAATAAAGCGAAAAGGAAATAAATAAACAGATAAACGGACAGCATAACAGCTTAAAATAAAATGCATGACACACAGCCGGGCATAATCAACACACAATCAATAAGCTGAATACACACTGTCCTCAAACACTGATTATTATCCCTGTATCACTGTCCCCTAAAACAGAATCTGATATCCGCAGATAACTAATTCTCAAATACTGGCTGATGCCCGCAGGCCTGATACCCATAATACTGAACTGATTCCCGCAGGCCTGATACTGACAATACTGAACTGATGCCCGCAGGCCTGATACCCAAACTCATATACTGAACTGATGCCCGCAGGCCTGATGCCCAAACTCATATACTGATACATGCATTCCTGTAGAGACGCACTCTAAAGCACATAACAGATAAGTGAGAGCCAAAACACCCCTATGTTGGGGTAGGGTTTCCCTGTCCTATTTTGTCAGGAGCTAGGGTTTCACTATGCACACGGTGGTTTCAAACAACCTATAAACGGGTAAGCAACCTGTCCTAATTTGGAATGGTCACTATGGAGCCGAATATGCACTAGGTCGAATGGTCAAAGAGGGTGCCCCGGTAAAACCGGGGTTTGTGTTCCCATACTGGCAGAGCCCACAACCGGTCAGCCTTATGGTCATGCCTTGACAAGACAAGCCTCCGGCAAACCGTTCAGGAATAGCAGATGGCAAACACGGTGTCCTAGGCGCACCAATGCAAATGCAATGCAAAGAAACACACAAGTGTAGTCAAAAACAGATATCATGAGTTCGAGTCAAGTTCTCTAAATCCCCAGCAGAGTCGCCAGAAACTGTAACAGCGCCCGCGAGGGACCTCGCTACAGCTCGGACTCGACTTTCGTTAGTCACGGTTCTAAGTCTGAACCAAAGAGTCCAAATCCGGCAAATCGTTTTGAGAAAACTGATTTTTGAAAGAAGTGCCAAACATGGACTGTTTTGCCAGATACAGAGTCACCACCTAAATGTTTTATTTTGGGAAATTTAGGAAACCCTGACTCGGTGCCAAAAGGCCACGTGTCCGTCATCACCAAAGTTGCCTCGGCTCGGGAACTTGGGTACGATTGGGGAAGGTCACTTCGTGAGCACCCCCGCTCGCCCGATCAAAGATCGGCCTCTACTAACCATGATATCTATTTTTGAAAACATTGTGAGTTCTTGTTCCGGTTATTAGCCTAGGTTACTATGTGATGCTCACAGCATACAAGTATAGACTGGATCGCCTGAATTGGAACAAAACATTTCATGTTTGTTTTTGAAAGGGGTTTTGCTACCCGCAGGTAGGCTTGAAACATTTGATGATTTATTCCAATTCAGATAACCCAACCTTCACCCACAGGCATTCAGGCAGTTATATCATATAAGCACATAGCCTCATGGTAAGCATGCTATTCATGGCAGTCACTCCCACGCATGCAAGGATGCTAAAGCATAAAGCTTACCGAGTACTCCAAGCCAAAATAGAAACTCATTAGAAATCATGCGTGAATCCTAAGTATACAGAAATGCCTAATGCAACACATGCAAAATGCAACTATAGCAGGCTCGGCTATTCTAAGATGGCATATGAAATGCTACAACTATCATGTATTCAACTTTGAAATTGAAAGTACAATGCAGTTAGTATGATGCGCCGAGCCCGGTGCATGCAATACAGATGAATGAATGCAAACATGCTGTCATACTGTATGCTAATTTAAATATGCCCTAATCTAACCATCATAAGCGGATAAATAAAAGGGAGAAAGACGTGGGGTTGGAAGATATACATCACACTCACGCACACTTATTACAGTTGTGCCCTCACTCGGAGGGTCCGAATAAATATACAGTCCCAAATGAAAGAATATTACAGTCCAAAATATTACAGTCCGAATAATGTACAAATTCCTAATTAATTAATGAATTAACTAAGAAAGCAAGTAAAACTGGCATGCAAGCCAGGGACTGCCTTGCTTCTGATGGATGATGCATGTCCTGGTTGTCTTGCGCGGAAATCCACCGGAATGCCCCAATTAGCCTCTGTTTACACCTGTTCTTGAAATGCGTGCCAAGCCCCAAAAAGTTACTGATTCTTCGTTTTGCTGCAACAGAGAGCAGGAAAGGGGCATAGCAATGTATTTTCACAAATGTATGCATGCCTCGATCTTCGTGCCACCAATCACGCATACCGAGGCATGATGGCCGAGGAGTCGAAATGCACAATTCAATATAGGATGAATGCACATGAAACTACAGCTAAAACCTAACTCCATCATGGATAATCCGGAGTGTCGGTGACTGGGGAATTGGAACACATTCCGTCACTCGGAGTACGAAATGTACCTCGCTTCACGTGCCTGGGCTAACTCCTATCCCGAACACGATGCAATATGCATGATATGGATGAAATGCAACTAAGATATAATCCTAACATACACAATGCTACGGAATGACATGCCTCGAAATGCGTGCACTCAGGCACGCAAACCGAGAAAATGACAGAATGTAATCTAAGATACAACCTAGTATGCACTATGCTATGAAAATGAGATGCCTCGAAATGCGTGCACACGGGCACGCAAACCGAGAAAATGACAGAATATGATCTAAGATACAACCTAGTATGCACTATGCTATGAAAATGAGATGCCTCGAAATGCGTGCACACGGGCACGCAAACCGAGGCAATGATAGAATGCGATGTAATGACATGAAAACATGATATGGGCTTATACCAACATGAGTGAGCCTCAGCCACACTCATATAGGATGCCGGCGGATAAAAAGAAGTGCCTCGAAATGCGTGCACACGGGCACGCAAACCGAGGCAATGGCAAAATGCGATGTAATGACATGAAAACATGATATGGGCTTATACCAACATGAGTGAGCCTCAGCCGCACTCACATAGGATGTCGGCGGATAAAAATGAAGTGCCTCGAAATGCGTGCACACGGGCACGCAAACCGAGGCAATGGCAAAATGTGATGTAATGACATGAAAACATGATATGGGCTTATACGAACATGAGTGAGCCTCAGCCACACTCACATAGGATGCCGGCGGATAAAAATGGAGTGCCTCGAAATGTGTGCACACGGGCACGCAAACCGAGGCAATGGCAAAATGCGATGCAGTTACATGAAAACATGATATGGACTTATACCAACATGAGTGACCCTCAGCCACACTCACATAGGATGCCGGCGGATGAAAATGAAGTGCCTCGACATGCGTGCACACGGGCACGCAAACCGAGGCAATGACGGAATGTGATGTAATGACATGAAAACATGATATGGGCTTATACCAACATGAGTGAGCCTCAGCCACACTCACATAGGATGCCGGCAGATGAAAATGGAGTGCCTCGAAATGCGTGCACACGGGCACGCAAACCGAGGCAATGACGGAATGTGATGTAATGACATGAAAACATGATATGGGCTTATACCAACATGAGTGAGCCTCAGCCACACTCACATAGGATGCCGACGGATGAAAATGATGTGCCTCGAAATGCGTGCACACGGGCACGCAAACCGAGGCAATGACGGAATGTGATGTAATGACATGAAAACATGATATGGGCTTATACCAACATGAGTGAGCCCTAGCCACACTCACATAGGATGCCGACGGATGAAAATGAAGTGTCTCGAAATGCGTGCACACGGGCACGCACACCGAGGCAATGGCAAAATGCGATGTAATGACATGAAATGAATAGCAATCATTCTAATGGAATTTCAGCACTAAGATATGGGGGAAAACAGTCTCGAAATGAGGCGAAATGACACCAAATGCATGGAATTGTCCCGAAATGCGAATTTAGGCACCCGAAATGGCCTATAGCTATGCCAAACATGAACAACATGGACATGCAATGCAAAGACAGAAGCTAGACAGTCCCAAAAAAGGCACTTTCACAGTTATAAACATGGCCAAACAGCAAGCATAGGTATGGCAAAAATGGCATGCAAGAATAGGGGCCAAAAGAGGGGTAATGAAGCAAGTGATATAAGAAAATTCCAAACTGAAAAATTCCCTTCTACAACACTGAAGAGGGACCAAAAATATGAATATTTACAGTATATGGCAGCCCCAAAATCAGTATACAAACAAGATAGAAATGTGATGCAAAATGAGGTTCAAAAGTGGCTATAACATGAGGTATGCAAAATATTCACCAAACAGCCAAAGACCCTTAATAAAACATGTAGAATGGGCCAAAATAGGACTATTTACAGAACTGTAAAATGGCCAAAAACAAAAGCATGATAGGCTAACTAAACATGCAAGAATGGGGAATAAAAGAGAGATATAACATGAAGTGGCATATGGAGGTCCCAAACCATGAACGGACCTAAATGAAATATGAAGAATGGACCAAAATAAGCACTTTTTCAGAACTGTAAAATGGCCAAAAACAAAATCATGGTAGGCTGCCATTGCATGCAAGAATGGGGAAGAAAAGAGGAGTATAAAGGTAAGTACAACATGTAAGTCCCAAATGGTGTTGAGCCCTTCTTCAATGTTGAAGAGGGGCTCAAAATAAGCCTAATATCAGTTTACAACATGCTCAAAAACAGATTACTCATGGGCCAAAAATAGCATGCAAGATTATGGCATATAAGAGGATCAATGAAGCAAGTGCATCATGGAGGGCTCAAACAGGGTTGAGCCCTTAATTAAAAGTGAATATGAGCTCAAAAGAGGGCCCCTTTCAGTTAGGGCCGGAGCTTGAAACAAAAAGCATATGGGGCTTACAAATGGATCAAGGAAAAGGGTCAAAAGAGGAGAAGTGTTACTCACCCTTGAAGATCAAAGCTTTTGTTGCTTCTTGGATCAATTTGCAGCTCCTTTAGCCTTTGAGAAGCCTTCCTTGTTGCTGGAAATGAAGTGGTGATGGTAGAGCTTGGTGGTGTAGAAGAAATGGTGCTTAGGGACTTGGAAGTTTTCAAGGAAATGAGAGGGATAAAGATGGCTTTGTGTATGGAAGCTTGAAGACCAATTTTTCTAACCCCAACAAATGATATAGCTTGCTTGTTATAAGGGCCAAAAAGGGGGTGTAAAGGTGGGGGAAAAGGAGACAAACTTTCCCCCACAAAATATCCCCCGGATAAAGATATTTTATGGGGGATAAAGCTCCATAGCTGTAAAGTGCACAGTGCAAGGAGCTCGGCCGGCCTGTTACTTTTGCTGTAGGTGGCCGGCCGGCCACACCCCCTAGCCGGTCGGCTAGGGGTCAAAAGGGTCAATCAGATTTAGTGGCCGGCCACCAACTGATGGTGTCCTCCTATCTGTGTACAACACAACCCTATGGTTAAAAGTCCAAGAAAGTGGGTCCAAGGGGTTCAACATTAGCTCGGAAAGAGGGGTTCAAAAGGGTCAGGTGGAATTACTGGCCGGCCACCAACTTTTAGGGTCCTCTCATGTGTGTATATCACAAATATGTGGTTCAAAGTTCAAGAAAATGGGCCCAAGGTGTTCAACATTAGCCCGGAAGGAGGGGGTCAAAAGGGTCAAGTAACATTAATGGCCAGCCACCAACTTTTAGGGTCCTCCCATGTGTGTACATCACAAATATGTGGTTCAAAGTTCAAGAATGTGGGCCCAAGGTGTTCAATATTAGCCCGAAAGTGCGAAAAACGGGCGCCGGAGGGCGTCGGAGGATGTATAACTGGTTGCTGCAACAATTGCTGGCCTCCCACCCTTCAGTGACCTCTCCGGTGATAAAACAGAGGTACCTGCCAAAAATGAACGAAAACCGTTGCAAAACGAATGCTCGGGGACCAAAACGCGCAGTTCAAGGTCCCGAAAATGGGCTGTTAAGCACCGAAAGTGGCATTCGGCCACGAAGTGGGTTTCTCAGACCCCAGTGTCCCTCAAAAGGGAGCAAATAAGGAGTATGCCAAAAATTAGAACAAACGGAGGTGGTTAGGCGGTCCCGAACCGAGGCATACGGCCAACGGTCCCGAAAAACCGGAAATCGGACTCCGAAATGGGCAAAATGGCCTACGGCCACCAAATGTAGCCTACGGACATTGAGAGATAGTCTACGGGACCTCTCCCTTCCCTCAGGAAAAGAAACAAAGAAAACCGAGCGTGGTTCGCAAACCGAGGCAAAGTACAAAAGAGGGTTCGGAAGTCCGGAGGCAGGGCTCACGGCCGTGACTCTGAAACTTCTGAACAAGCACATTATGCAACATCACCAAGCGCTCAATCGGTGACGTCTGAGTCTTAAGGTCGGTCAAAAATGGGGTGTCTACAGACCGCGGCGACCTTCTTTGGCGGGGTTTACGACAACACGCCCTTTGTTTGTGCATGCTGGCACATTTTCTGCTTGCCCCTAGTTTCGACGGGTCTAGCTTTCAATCAATCAAAGTAGCCTAAGGTTTGAAAAAGTGCAAGAGCTATATGGGCTTGGTACTAGCTGAAAATTTGATGGGGTTGGATGCTTTCTATCGGTGGGAGACAAACAAATTTGCGGGGAGTTCACTACTTCTTCAAGTAATGTTTCCCACCCTTTCTAATATGTGTTTCTCGCATCACTTGGCATTGATGCTCTATTTTTCTCTCAAAGCCCTTTTCTCACCTTTCTCTCAGCGCACATCTCTCTATTCTTTAATCTCTCTTTTCTTCCATCCCTCCCCATATATGGCTAATGGATAGTTTGAAGGTACTGGATTCTTGCCCTGCATAATGAGCCTAGGCTATTTCTTTCGCCAACAGCTAGTTGACTTTCTGAAAGAAGGGTAATGGTGCCATTGAATGTGCAACAGGTCTGCTGCTGACATTGCTTCGCATTGCCCCTGGTTTGATCTACCTGTGATGAGCTACAGCATGGCTCGACAACCCGACATTCAACTGATTAGCATAACACATCGTGTATTCTACTTTCTGTTGCGGTTCAGGCGTCAGTTTGGACATGACCAGACTTTCCTAAAAGAGGGAGTAAAGTACCCGACTTCATTCCCAATTTAGGGTTCACAATTGGCTCAATATCCCACTGCGTGGAGGATAAGAGAACTTCTGGCTCCTGCCCTTAATTTCAACTGCGCTCTTTCTGGCGATTGCCTAACTTGGCTCGAAGATGAGGCATAAACTGGGCCCACTTTAGCATCAGAAACTTCCACAACCACAAGCGGGGGACGCAGGAACACCTGACTCATCTATGCACTAAGTTTATTGCTTTGATCTTACTTTTCAAGTTTTCTGCATGTAATAAAAGCAACTTTGATTTGTATCGAGAGTTGGAGAACTTTGTATTGAAATCAATGAAATTGAAGTTGTGAGCACTAAATTTTTTTCTTTTGGTTCAAAACTGGTCTAAGTTCTAAAAGGTCAATTTTGAGCAAAAATCAACTTTTATCAAAACTTTTCAAAACCATTTTCAATAAGAATCATGATCTGACACACATGGAATCTATCCTTGAGATGTATAACTCCGAATCCAAAAATGGAAAATTGCTCCTTGTCTGAATGGCACTGTTCAGTACTGTAACCAACTCTTCTCTCGGAGTAAGGATCACAACCGAACTTCAAATAATGAACAGACAAAGATGCCTTGATCAAACACATGGAGACAGTTAATTTGGAAGTGTTTATAGCCAAACTTCAGAATGAAGTTGCCTACGTATCCCGAAGATGGCAATAAGGCCTTACGTAGTTCGGCTCGGGTTCACTCGAGTATTAACTCTCTCCTTTTGCGCTCTAACTTTTGCCAAAGCCGCCCTTTTTTGGGTTTTCAACCTTGCGAGCTCAATTTTTCTTTTTTCTAATTTTTTGTGCTCTAACTTTTGCCTAGGTCGCCCTTCCGGGTTTTCGGCCTAGCGAGCCTCTTAGGGGTAATATTTCTTCAACTAGTCCATGTTGATCGATTGGCAAAATTCTAGGCCATCCAGGTCCATAAGAATAATAGCTCCACCCAACCAAATAGTTTTGATAACGTAAGGACCAGTCCAATTGGGTCTGAACTTGCCCCTTGGGTCATGGATGGGAGCTCGATTGTCTTTCAGCACCAAATCCCCTTCCTTAAGATTCCGAGACTTAACTTTCTTGTTAGAAGCCCTGGCAATCCTACATTGATAACCCTGAACATGATATAGTGCTTTCAGCCTTCTCTAATCAAATAGCTTTAGTTCCTCACACCTGCTCTGCTGCCAATCCGCTTCTGCTATCTGGCACTCAGCCATACACCGCAGGGACGGAACCTCTATTTCAGTCGGCAGAACAGCTTCCATCCCACAAACCATAGAGTACGGAGTTTTCCCAGTAGATGTCCGAATTGAAGTTTTGTAGCCCTAAAGAGGAAATGGAAATTTGTCTAGCCAGTCCCTATAGGTCTCGACCATTTTCTGCAAAATGTGCTTGATGTTCTTGTTGGCTACCTCAACAGCTCCGTTGGTTTGTAGCCGATATGTAGATGACTTATGAAACGTCACGTTGTGTTTCTCCAACAAGTCAATCACTTTTTTCTTGAAATGGGAGCCATTGCCTGAAATGATCTCATTCCGGACTCCGTAACGGCAAATGATGTCATTTCGGATGAACTTAGCCACATGCACTACCTTCAACACTGCATAAGACTGAGCTTCCACCCACTTCGTGAAATAATCAATTGCCACCAGAAGGTACTCATGCCCATTTGACCCTTTCGGTGTAACTGCCACAATGACGTCAATTCCCCAAACTGAGAAAGGCCATGGTGAAGTCATGTTGTACAGCTTCGATGACGAGATATTCATACGATTTGCATGGATTTGGCATTTGTGACATCGCCAAACAAAACCAATACAATCCTCATCTATGGTAGACCCGTAGTAACCTTGCATGAGAATTTTTCGGGCTAGCATTACTCCGCTCATGTGTGCTCCACACTCTCCCTCATGGATGGCCTTTATTGGGTGCTTTGATTCTTTTATGTCAACACACAACTTGTGCATTTCCAGATGACCCCTCTTATACAACTTACACCCGCAAATAATAAATCGAACGGCCATCCACTGTATTGCCATTTTATCTTTGGCATTTGCCCTTAATGGATAAACCTCTTTTTTCCAAAAAGTTCCAGATATCATAATACCAGGGGTTTTGATCTTATACTTCATCTATTGCGGTGATCAACTCGTAGGCCGGCGTGTATCTTTGTTCAATAATAATCGGACGCATCCGGACTCCAAACGGGATGTCTATCATGGAAGATAGAGTTGATAAGGCATCCGCGAACCTGTTGTTCTCTCTTAGTTGATGCGTGAAGGTTAACTTCTCAAACCTAGGAATCAGAACGTCGAAGGTCTGGTAATAGATTTTCATCTTTTCTTCTTTGACCTTCCAGTCTTATTTTGCTTGAGAGATAACCAGGTTTGAGTCCCCAATGACGTCCAACCTTTTTGCCCCTAGTTCCATGGCAGCTTTCAAACCAGTGATACACGCCTCGTATTCTACTTCGTTGTTGGATACTTTGAACCGAAGTTTGACGGCTAAGAGTATATGGGAATTGTCGGGTGCTATCAGCAACACCCATATCCCATAACCGTACTGGTTAGATGCTCCATCAAAGTACATTGTCCAAATCTCTTCCTCAAATTGCAGAATAACTTCATCTGGGAATAGATATTCTACCGCTTCATCCCCTTCCACTGGGTGATTTTCCAAGAACTCAGCTATCGCTCTTCCCTTAACAGACTTGCGAGTAACATACTTCAAATCAAATTCGGAGAGAAGAAGAAACCAACGAGCTAGCCTACCCGTAAGCGCTGGTTTCTCAAAGAGATATTTGATGGGATCTAATCTCGAAACCAGAATTACGGAGTGAGCTAACAGGTGGTGCCTCAACTTCCCGGTAGCCGATACCAAGGCTAAGCAAGCCTTCTCCAACGGGGTGTAACGGGTCTCATAGTCCAGTATCTTTTTACTCAGGTAATAGATGGCTTTCTCTACTCTATCCTCAAATTCCTGAGCAAGCATGTATCCCATCATTGTCTCCGTTATTGACAGATACAAAATCAACAACTTCCCGGCTCTGGCAGTGACAACACAGGCGAGCTCTGGAGGTACTGCTTGATCTGCTCAAAAGCAAACTAACATCGGTCATCCCATTGCAATTTCTTTCTTTTCTTCAGGAGACCAAATAGTGGTTCACAAGTCAAGGTTACTTTTGAAATAAATCGTCTAATGAATTGCACATTACCCAGAAAGCCTTGCACCTCCTTTTCAGTCCTTGGTGGTCACATTTCTAGGATGGCCTTGATTTTAGAAGGATCTACCTCGATGCTCCTCTGTGTGATCAAGAAACCCAGCATTTTCTCTGCTGTCACACCAAAAGTACACTTCTATGGATTTATCCTCAACTGATATTCTCTGATTTGTTGAAAGAATTTCTTCAAGGCGGTGTAGTGGCCATCTATTTCCTTCGACTTGACAATCATGTCATCTATGTACACCTCGACCTCTTTATGGATCATATCATGCAAAATTGTAGTTGCAGCTCGTTGATAGATAGCCCCAGCATTCTTCAACCCAAACGGCATCACCCTGTAGCAGTAGGTTCCCCACGGCATGGTGAAACTGGTTTTCTCTCTATCCTCAGGTGCCATCAGAATCTGGTTATACCCAAAAAAATCCATCCATAAAGGAGAGCAACGCATGGCCTGAAGTGAAGTCCACCAATTCATCGATATGCGGTAGAGGAAAGTTGTCCTTCGGACTGGCTTTGTTCAGATCTCTGAAATCCACATACACCTGAATTCTGCCATCTTTCTTTGGCACCAGAACAATGCTGGCCAACCAAGTCGGATACTCAGATACTAACAAAAACCCTACGTCTTTCTGCTTGGTGACCTTTTCCTTAATCTTCAAAGCCTAATCCGGGCGTATTCTCCTTAGCTTCTGTTTGATAGGTTGGGCCTCGGGGTCAAGAGGGATCTGATGTTGTACAATCTTAGGATCGATTCCAGGCATGTTTTCGTAGGACAACGCGAAAACATCTTTGAACTCTTTTAATAAAGCGACTAAGCGCTCGCACTCTTCTGAAGACAACGTGCACCCGATCTGGACCAAACGCGAATCCTTCTCAGTACCCACATTAATTGGAATGATTTCATTAACAAGGGATTTTACAAACCTCTCCTCCTCTCGATCAATCAAATGTTTCAAAACCAGAGGAATGCCTTCCTCGTCGTTTCACTAAAATTTTGAAAGTCTTGATCAATGCAATATACAAGTGGCATAGAGAAGTACTCAAAACCTGCGATGGCATTCTCATTCACAAAGTCCAATTCGTCCAGTTCCTTGGTCACAATCGACTCAAAAGAAAAGAAAAAAGATGACCTGGACAAAACCTCAGCATCCGGGTTATCAACCCCATGAATACCGGACCCAAACTCAAAAGAAATAGAACCTGATACTCCACAGACTCTGTGGAATCAGATTCTGGCTCACTACCTAACTCAAAACTACTAGACAGGAAGCCCTCCTCTAGCTGCCAACTGAGGGATGGTGCATCAGATGCATCTAGAATTCCACTAGAAGGGTTCACACTTGGTTGGTCTCCGATCATGGAAATGGTTAAGTCATCCCCCAAGCGCTCTGAGTTGATCTGAGGATCCGAAAGGAGACATGTCAGTGCTGCTCCTACCCAAGTTCACTACTGTCGGAATCACTTCCTGTGCCCTTTGCAGCCTCAGCGGTCAGTTCAGTCTGTTCTTCTACATCACTCTCTTGCAGCTTGTAGACACCCCATCTTTGACCGGCCTTAAGACTCAGACGTCATCGTTTGTGCACTTGATGATTACGCATGTTTGTGCTCGTTTTGAGTTTCCGAAGACCTCGGTCGTGCGCCTTGTCTCGGGGCCTCTTAACTCTCTTCTTCTTGGTTTGTTTTTTGGACCATGCCTTGGTGCCTTTTCCTAAAGGGAGAGAGAGGCCTGTAGGGCACTTTTTGTAGCTGTAGGCTACTTTTCCCTCTTGTAGGCCACTTGTAGTGGCTGGTAGGCTAGTTTCAAGAGCTTTCGGCTGAGTGCCTTGTCTTGGAGCCTCTTAGCTTTTTTCTTTTTAGTTTGTTTTTGGACCATACCTTGTTAACCCTTGCCTGGAGGGAGGGGAGGGCCTGTCGGCCACTGTTAGTAGTTGTAGGCCACTTTTTTCTCCTGTAGGCCACTTGAAGTGGCCTGTAGGCTAGTTGAAGTGGCCTACGGCTGTTTTTCTATTTTTTTAGATATTTTTTGTGCCAATTGTGCCAGCTGTTGGGCACAGAATG
Source organism: Camellia sinensis (assembly GCF_055761805.1). Taxonomy (NCBI): domain Eukaryota; kingdom Viridiplantae; phylum Streptophyta; class Magnoliopsida; order Ericales; family Theaceae; genus Camellia; species Camellia sinensis. The sequence goes on along the minus strand of NC_138969.1, from coordinate 112,309,147 downwards.
CATCCTCCATACACGTGTATAGAAGGATTGGAACAAACTCTAAGCCTATCAACCAAGCTTCTCCTTGCTTTGCCTATATAAGGGGAGGTGCCTCCCCCTTTTAAGGGTTCAGAATTTTTGGAGAACAAAAATTTACTCTCTCTCTACATTTCTCTCTCTATATATATATTGTGCTTAGAATTGTATTTTCTTCACATATTTGCACACAACCCTCTTAGCCAAACACCCTACCTTGTTGCCGAGATACTTGGAGGTCTTGTTTGGAGCCTAAAAGCCTGGTTTTTGCCTTAGAAGTGCCTGTTTTGCTGTGGTTCTTCAAGGATGAGTAGTTACCCTCTTTCAGCTTTGTTTTGCTTAAGTATTTGGCCACCTTTGCATGCTATTTTAGGCCTAGTTTTCAACTACAAAAACCTTTTTTTTAAGTGCTTAAAATGGTTGTTTGAGGCCTATTTGGTGTTGAGGGTGTTCCACCCTCTTGTGTGCCTTATTTGCTTAAGCTTGGTGATATCTTTTAATGCTTTAGAGGCACCCTTTGTTTGGCCTTTCTATCACTGAAACACAGAGGAATTTCAGTGGTAGAAACCATGCTTTAAGGTCTAAAGTAGGTGGGGGTGGCCTCCCCTCCATGCTTCTTGGTTCTCTGTCTTGTTGGCCTCATACTTGAGCATATTTTTCTAGCATGTGTTGGCTTGGTCTCAGCCTATTTTTGGTCTTATTTCAGTATGTTGTAGCTCTGTTTTGGCTTGGTCGAGTCACCTTATGCATGCTTCATGTACTTGTACTGCAATCCTACTCATAAGCCTAACATGCTTCATGATTTGGCATATTATTATAGCATGTATTGGCTTCATTCCAGCATGTTTTTGACCATTATTTAACATGCTTTAACTCTGATTTTGGTTGGTGGGGTCACCTCTTGCTTGTTTTTTGCACTTGTAATGCAATCATGCTCACTAGCTTTACATACTTGGTGTTTTGGCCTTTCATTCTAGTATGTGTTAGCTATACCCCATGCATGTTTTGGCATTATTTTGACATACCTTAGGATTGTTTTGAGTGTTCTTGGCCTTTTGGGGCTTGCTTTGTATAGCTATGGCATAGATGACTTTACTAGTCTTGCGTTTTCAGGTCCTTAGCATGCTATATTGGTGATGCAGGCATGATATGGCATCATTTGGTATGAAATTTCAGAGCATATGCTTCCATCATATACTCATATATATCGCTCTTTAATTATGTTTGAGAGTTGAGCCTTATGCCTCGCTTATGAGCCAATGCATGAACATCATTTTCTTGCCTCTCATGCTATCATTTCAAATCATTTTGGCCACTGTCTTGGCATGCATGAGGTCTGTTTAGGGCTGGTTTAGTCCATTGAGCATTGTATTGTATAGCCCTAGTGTTGTGTACTTCACTAGCTTTAATGCTTAAGGACCCTACCATGTTATACCTGTGTTGTTTGCTTGATATGTCATCGTTTGGCATATGATTTCAGTGCTTGTACCTTTGTCATGCTCTCATATATGTCACTCTTTCAATGTGTTTGAAAATTAAGCTTTGTGCCTTGCTTGCGAGCAAACGAGTTTTGGTGTGTATTGGCCACTGTTTTGGAGCATCTTAGGTCTTTCCATATGTGGTTTGACCATTTGAGATTGATAGTGCATGCCTCATGTGTAATACACTTCACTAGCTTTGATGCCTTAGCTTCTAAACATGCCATGCATGATTTGCATACATGATAGAGTTTTGTGCATGACACTTTAACATTGAAAGATAAGCATCATTTTTGCATTACATTGTGTTTGGATTGGACGTAAATCCAAGCACAAGGAATGAGGGGCGTTTCATACTCAAAGTGATGAAACGTGCCTCATTTCTTGGTCGTCGTCCCCCTTGATTGTGCATGATAAGGTGGAGGCTTCTTGAGTTTTGTGTGTTATTTGTGCATTCATCGTCTTGTACAAACTTGGCTTTTTGGCCATCGTGCATTGTGATGCTCAGTTTGTGGCCCGAGAGTCGAGTGCCACACTCCTTTGAGCTTGAGAAATGATAAGGAGGGTGGTTGTACACACATACCCTGCAAATGCCTTGCCTTGGCCCTTTCGTACTCTGTTTGCAGCAAAACTAGAGTATGCAGAAGCAACTGGCCCACCAACCAGAGGAAGTGGCCGACCGGCCACTTTAAGTGGCCAACAGCCTCCTTAAGTGGCCGACAAGTGGCCCACAGCCTCCCCTAGTGGCCGATAGTCCACCAGCTTGAGAATGATTCATAGTTGTTTTGGTTCTGGAGCAGAAGCAGTCTGGGAATTGGTTTAGTGTTCAGAATCAAAGCGAATGCAAACAGAGGCAACCGGTGGCAAGGCGATGGGATTTCGGGAGGAAGCAACCGAGCATGCATGCATTCCTCATCGGAGGCTCCTTTTAACTGCTTTGCTTAGATGGTTACACTGTTGGTTCTGTACTTAAATAGTTAATGCGCTTAGCTATTTATTGGTGCTGTAATTAGTTAACTAATTAGTTAAATGGTTGTGATTTGTAATAGTTAACTTAATTAGCGTAGCTAGTTAGCTTTCATTTCATTCGGACCCTCCGTCGAGAGGGAAAATGTTGTAATAAGTGTGCGTGTATGTGTGAATGTCTTCCAACCCCACGTCTTTCTCTCTTTTATTTACCCACTTTCAATGATTAGTTTTAGGGCATGTTTCAATTAGCATACTTATGCTTTGCATGCATGCATCATTCATTTGTCTTGCATGCACCGGGCTCGGTGGATCATACAAACTACATTGTATTTCAATAAACTTTCTTGAATACGTGTTTCAAAGCATGTTATCAAGTGTTGCATTCATATGCCATCTTAGAGAGCCGAGCCTATTTTAGTTTCATTTTTGCATGTGTTGCATTAGGCACTTAACATAGCTAGGATCATGCATGATTTCTAACTAGTTTATGTTTTGGCTCGGAGTACACTGTAAGTGTTTGCGCTTTAGCATATTGCATGAGATGTGTATGTTGCCATGTTTAGCATGCTTGCCATGAGGCTATTTGCTTAATTTCTATAACTGCATGAATGCATGTGGATGAAGGCTTTATTACTTGAATTGGGACAATTCATCAAATGTGAGTTTTAAGCCCACTTTGCAGAGCGGCACATCATGTTGTTTTAAAGCCCACTTGAGAGTGGCAAATCCGCGCTTTAGCCCACTCGAGGGTAGCACTTTCAAACCATTTTTAAGAAACAAACATGAGATGTTTTGTTCCAAATCGAATGATTTAGTCTATACTCGTGTGTTGTGCGCATCACATAGTAAAGTTAGCTAATAAATTGGAATAAGAATGCATGTGTTTTCAAAAACAACATATCATGTTTAGTAGAGGCCGATCTTTGATCGGGCGAGCGGGGGTGCTCATTTCAAGACCTTCCCTTCTCATACCCAAGTTCCTGAGCCGAGGCAACTTTGGTGATGACGGACACGTGGCCTTAGGCACAAGTCAGGGTTTCCTAAATTTCCCAAAACAAAACATTTAGGTGGCGACTCTGAAATCTGGTAAAGTAGTCCATGTTTGGCGCTTTTTTATTCAAAATTGATTTTTCAAAACTAATTGCCTGATTTGGACTCTTTGGTGATTTATCAGTCTTACATTGCACTTTGTGAGATTAGGTTCAGAATCGGGACAGGAGTCCGAACTGTAGTAGCTAAAACCCAATTCGCGCCCTCGCGCGCGGAGCGAGTTCGGGCGGTCTACAGTTTCTGGCAACTCCACTTGGGATCTAGAGAACTTGACTCAAACATCATGATATGTTGTTTTGTTTACACTTATGTGTTTCATTGCATTGCATTTGCATTGGTGCGCTTAAGTCACAGTGTTTACCATCTACTATTCCTGAACGGTTTGCCGGAGGCTTGCTTGGAAAAGCATGCCATAAGGCTGACCAGTTACGGGCTCTACCACGATGGGAACACAAACCTCGATTTTTATCGAGGCACCCTTTTTGACCATTCGACCTAGTGCATATTGGAAGCTTTAAAGACTGTTCCAAACTAGGCCAGGTTGCTTACCCGAATGTAGGTTGTTTGAAACCGCTGCGTTCGTAGTGAAACCCTAGCTCCTAACAAAATAGGATAGGGAAACCCCACCCCAACATAGGGGTGTTTTGGCTCTTACTTTCTTGATATGTGCTGTCAGAGTGTGTCTCTACAGTTTGTATGTATCAGTTGCAAGTCTGGGTTTCGGTCTGAGGACATCGGTATTTGGGGTATCAGATTTGAAGCAGTGATTTGGGGGCAGTGATCAGTGTTGAGAACAGTTTGTTCAGCCTACATTGTCAACTATGTGTTGTCTTTATTTAAGCCGAAATGTTGTTCGTTTGTCTGATTGTTGTTTCTTTATTTTTGTTTTATTTATCTTTTTGCAAGGTAGTATTGCATCATTGCTTCCGAGGAGGTAGTTTCCCCCAAAGCACTCTAGGTTAGAGGTAGAAGGCTTCACCGATCTGAGGATCTAGTTGACGGACAAGCAGTGTTCTTTTCATTACCCCCGGTTACAAGACGGAGGGCAGTTAGGCAAGGAGTATCAGTACAGCAGTCAGTTCAGAGGTCTTTGTTTGCCCTACCTGTGCACAGTAGGGATCAGATTTCTGTTTCTACCTTAGAGAGGGAACATACACCTGTTCAGTCAGATCAGCACCTTATGGCCAGTATGGAGGACATGATGCGTCAGCTCCAAGAGACCATGCAAGCCATGCAGCGGGATGCTGCCCGCCAGGCAGAGGATGTATCCCAATAGGTAGAACTAATTGCCTGGCTTCAACAACAGCAGCAACCACAATAAGCCGGAGCATCTGCTTCGCATCCACCCTCACCCTTACCTAGAGTTCCAGCACTCGAGGAAATAGCAAACATCCAGGAGAATACGGTCGTCCCAATGGGGCCAATTCCACCCCCAATCCTACCTCAGCTGTCCAAAGCACCGGCTAATTTTGTGGACACACTGTTCGAATTCGAAGTGGATCCAACCACGCTAAAAGTCAGTAAGCTTGAGAAGCTGTTTAAGCGAGCCCAGGGAGTCAACTCGATCCCGGACATAGAAGATGGATACACTGATTCGGCGGTGACCTTGCTGGATAGGTTCAAGATGCCTCACAGAGATCGTTTTGATGGTTCAGGCGATCCTATGGTTCATTTGAGGCTGTTCTCTGATATTCTGCGCCCGATGGGCTTAATGAGACTCTAGAAACTTTCACTCTTCGGTCGAACCCTGTCGGGTATTGCTGCCATTTGGTATGCCAAACTGGAGGACTCAGTAAAGAGGAGTTGGGAGGAGATGGGCAAAGCCCTTCGTTGCCCAATATTCATACAACACCCAAATCGAGGTCACGACTCGTGATCCCGAGGCGACCAGGCAAGAGCTGAAGAAAGGCTTTTCTGACTTTGTCACTTGAGAAGGATCAGATAAGAATGGTTGTGCACAACCTCCAACCCAAGCTGATGCAGAAAATAATTGTCTTACCGCTCCCTACCTTTACACACTTACACGAGATTGGGGTACAGATTGAGGACGCCATGAAGCAGGGTCTGATCGACCAAGATAAGGAACCGCCCAAGAGGGCATTTGCACGTGGCTCGAATGTAGGCCTGAGTAGTGCTGCAGCCGCAAGGACTTCTGATGTGGGCATGGTCACCACGACCACTCCAAAGACGGCCACTCCTTTTGCTGGAACGTCCACTTCAAATCCCTAAACTCCAAACTATCCACCCCGAGGCAAGAGGGTTTTCACCCCGCTTTACATGCCTTTGTCCAAAGCTCTAGGAGTCCTACTCAGGAAAAGACATCTGAAACTGTTAGAACAACGGCCTCTACCCGATCCCCTTCCCCCAAAGCATGACTCGACTAAATACTGTGCCTTCCATCAACAGCAAGGTCACGACACCGACCAGTGCTTCAGGCTGCGTCATGAGATCCAGGATCTCATTGACAACAAGGTAATTGCACCACCACAGAAGCCAAATGTCACCGCCAACCCTATCCCCCACATAACAACCACCCTCCTCCACCCAGGAAGATAAACTTCATCCAAACAACGGCCATCCCGTATAACCCTAACATATACATCACTCCTTCCCACCTACCCAAGTCTGAGGTGTTCATCCCAGACAGCACAGACTTGTGCATGTTGAGCACCTCTCTAACCCAGCCCGAGCTAGTGGTGGTGACTGTTGAAGACAGAACTGGGTTGACTTTGGAGGCAGATGGGAACACTGGTTCAGAGCCTGAGGGGTCTGGGAGCTTTGCTAAGGAAGCATATAACCAGAGTGGTTATATCGTATCAACAAATCAGGTCAAGTCGAAGGTAGAGTTACCAGTTGGGGAAGAAATCAGTGTGGTCCGGGAGGATGGACTGAGTCAAGGGTTAGATGACCTAGCAGAGTTGGAAGAGGACGTCACCAATCTACAGTTCTTTGACGGCCAGGACCCAGCGGATGTGAACATCAATTGGTTCGACCTGGATGGATTGGCAGACAATACAGGGTGGCTCAGTGACGAGCCAGATGTTGTTGAGGTACCTCAATCAAAATAGGGTCAGTCAGAGACAGGAACATCTGCAGTGGCCGGAATGGCCAAAAATTAGGAAGAATCGTCAGAGAGCACCGGTGCGAAGAATTTTGCTCAGAAATCGGGTAGTTTATGTACATCAGACACGGAGCAGGAAACCGCACTGAAGCGGTTTGAGTAAGAAAAGATCGAGAATCTTGAGAGGGCTAGTAAATCCAAGGCCCCTGTATGGACGGAATGTGCTGTGAGCACAGAAACTGTTATAACGGAGCCGGACAGCTGTCTGTCGATTGCCGATGGCATGTGATGGGAAGACGACGACTTGCGTCTTGCCCATACTGACGAAGATTAGGGGCAGAACCAGCCGGATGATACCTGGTATGTTGAGGAGGTTGACCATATGACCAGGAGTGGGCGGTATTTCAAGCCGCAACACTTGGACCAGCCGGAGGCATCCGGGAAGGACAAAGAAGCAGAGAGGCAGAAGGACAAACTACTGGAGGACGAGGCTGTAATGAAGCAGCTTAAGAAGATTCAAGCAGATATCTCCATCTGGGGACTGCTTATGGCCTCGAGGGTTCACAGACAAGCCGTCCTTACAGCCATGGATAGGGCCAAGCTTTCAATTGATACAACTCCTGAGCAGTTGGTAAGACTGGTTTTCCCGGGCAGAGCTTCACCGACCCTAACCTTCACAGACAAAAAACTACCGCCTGAGGGCTCAAATCATAACAAGCCAATCTATATCTCGGTGGAGTGTAGAGAGAAATGGATACCGGTGGTCCTGGTCGACACAGGATCTGCAATCAATGTATGTCCGTCAAGGACGGCGTATGCTATCAGGTTGAAGCCCGCAGATTTTGTGCCTATAACCCAGGTGATACGGGCCTATGATAATACCATTCGGAAGGTGACGGGGACCGTACGGATCAGGACTCAGGTTGGCCTAGGGCAGCAGGACATTGAGTTTCATGTCTTGGATGTTCTAGCAACTTTCAATCTACTCCTTGGGCGGCCGTGGCTACACCAGGTAAGGGTTGTCTCTTCCACTTTACACCAGATGCTGAAGTACCCCCACGGGAAGGGGGTGGCAATTGTTTTTGGGAATTCTTCAATACATTCGCCGCCAAAGGTTTCTACACCAGTTTTGGAGATTGAGCATGGTGCGAAGGATGTATTTCTGTCAGGATTCACCCTGGCCGAGGCTCGGGTTGTACAGGATATGCTGGTCATTGATGAGGGGCTATACGTCAGTGCACAATCTATCTACCTCATGAACATGCTTCAACACATGCCTGGAATGGGATTGTGGCGAAGTGGCCGGAAGGGCGTTGCAGCATTGGCCGAAGTGCCACACAACCCATATAACTTTGGTTTAGGTTATCTGCCTACCAAAGAGGATTGAGCCAAGAAAGGAAGAGAGATAGCTGGAAGAGCCAGAGCTAAACAAGCCGGGAAGCACTATGAGTTGGTGCACAGACCTATCCAAGGAACCTTGAATGGACGCTTTGTCCGGGAGGGGGAAGACTTCCTGTTTTGTGGCTTTCCGGAGCCCTGGCTGAATTCAAAGAAGTCGCGCTTGCCCAGCTTCGAAATCTTCTTTGAGCTTCAGATGTCAGGGGATGATGTTGCCAAAGAGCAGACAGACCCACCAACTGAGGCTGAGCAGTACAAGGAGGAGGATTCTGAGAGCACAAAAATTGAGATGGGGGTAGCGCTGGCTTGTCTCCTCTCAGATCCTCAGATCGTACCAGAATGCTTGGGGGATAACTTCTCAGTTTCCATGCTCGGGGATGAAGTTGCTGTGGGCCCATTTTCTTGCCTTCTGGATGCATCCATCCCACCTTCCCTCGTCTGGCAATATGAGGAAGGCTTTTTGTCGAGCAGTTCTAGGTCAGGTAGTGAACCGAAATTTGATTCCACAAAGTCTGCGAAGTCGGAATCAAATTCCAGTTCTTCTGAGTTTGAGTCGGAGTCAGGTATTCCTGTGGGTGATAACCCAAATGCCACTGTCCTGTCCAGGTCATCTTTTTCTTTTTCCTTTGTGTCTGTTGTAACCGAAGGATCAGACGGACTGTATGTTATTAATGAGAATCATGTTGTTTTGGCTTTTGAGTACTTTTTTGTCCCTTTAGTTTATTGTATTAATCAAGACTTTCAAAATTTTGATGAAAACGACAAGGAAGAAATTCCTCTGATTTTGAAAAGTTTGATTGATCAAGAGCAGGAAAGGTTTGTAAAACCTTTGGTTGATGAAATCACTTCGATTAATGATGGTACTGAGAAGGATCCGCAGCTTGTCCAAATCAAGTCCACGTTGTCTTTTGAGGAACGCGAGCGCTTAGTCGCTTTATTAAAAGATTTCAAAGATGTTTTTATGTGGTGCTAGAAGACATGCCAGGAATCGATCCTGAGATTGTACAGCGCCAGATCCCTCTTGACCCAAAGGCCCGACCTGTTGAGCAGAGGCTCCGAAGGATCCACCCGGATTGGGCTCTGAAAATCAAAGAAGAGGTTACTAAGCAGATTGATGCAGGGTTCCTGTTGGTATCTGAATACCCTACTTGGTTGGCCAATATAGTTCCGGTGCCAAAGAAAGACGGCAGAATTTGGGTATGTGTGGACTTCAGAGATCTGAACAAAGCCACTCCGAAGGACGACTTTCCTCTGCCGCATATCGACGAATTAGTGGATTTCACTGCTGGGCATGCACTGCTCTCATTCATGGATGGGTTTTCAGGCTACAATCAGATTTTGATGGCACCCGAAGACAGGGAGAAACTGTTTTCACTACCCCATGGGGAACTTACTGTTATAGGGTGATGCGGTTCGGGTTGAAGAATGCAGGGGCTACGTATCAACGGGCCGCGACCACGATCTTGCATGATATGATCCATAAAGAGGTTGAGGTGTACGTGGACGACATGATTGTCAAGTCCAAGGACAAAGAGGACCACTACACCACCTTGAAGAAGTTTTTCGAACGGATTAGAGAGTATCAGTTGCGGCTAAATCCTCAAAAATGTACTTTTGGTGTTGCAGTAGGAGAAATGCTGGGGTTCTTGATCACACAAAGGGGTATCGAGGTCGATCCTTCCAAGATTAAGGCCATCTTAGAAATGCCATCACCAAGGACTGAAAAGGAGGTGCGAGGCTTTCTGGTAAAGTGCAATTCATAAGACGGTTTATTGCAAAATTAACCTTGACTTGTGAACCACTGTTTGGTCTCCTGAAGAAAGGAAAGAAGTTCCAACGAGATGACCGATGCCAAGTTGCTTTCGAGTAGATCAAGCAATATTTACAGAACTCACCTGTGTTATTACTGCCAGAGCCGGGGAAACCGTCGATTCTGTACCTATTAGTGACCAAAACGACAATGGACTGCATGCTTGCACAGGAGTCTGAGGACAAAGTGGAGAAGGCTATCTACTTCCTGAGCAAGAAAATGCTAGAATATGAGACCCGCTACACGCCACTAGAGAAGGCTTGTCTGGCCTTGGTGTGGGCTACCAGGAAGTTAAGGCACTACCTGTTAGCTCACTCTATAATACTGGTTTTGAGATTAGATCCCATCAAATATCTCTTCGAGAAACCAGCACTTACGGGTAGGCTAGCCCGTTCATTGCTTCTGCTTTCCAAATTTGTTCTTAAGTACATGATGTGCAAGTCAGTGAAAGAGAGAGCGGTAGCGGAGTTCCTAGCTGACCACCCAGTGGAGGAAGATAAAACAGTTGAATATCTGTTCCCAGATGAGGCCATTCAACATGTTGAAGAAGAAACTTGGACTATGTACTTTGATAGAGCATCAAATGAGTATGGATACGGGATAGGGGTGTTTCTGATAGCACCTGACAATTCCTGTATACCTTTAGCCTTCAAGCTCCGATTCAAAGTATCGAACAATGAGGCAGAGTATGAGGCATGTATTGCTGGACTAGAAGCTGCCCTGGAACTAGGGTCAAAACGGTTGGATATCATCGGGGACTCGAACCTTGTTGTATCTCAAGCTAAAGTAGATTGGAAAGTTGAAGAAGAAAAAATGAAGATCTTTCATCAGGCCTTGGACGTTTTGATTCCTCGGTTTGAAAAACTGAATTTCACCCACCTGTTAAGAGAGAACAACAGGTTTGTTGATTCACTAGCAACTGTATCTTCTATGATAGACATCTTTTTTGGAGTCCGGATGCGTCCAATCATCATTGAACAGAAATTCGTACCAGCCTACAAGCTGATTGTTGCCATAGATGAGGTACAAGATAAGAACCCCTAGTATTACGACATCTGGAACTTCTTGGAAAATGAGCATATCCACCAGGTGCAAATGTCAAAGATAAGAGGGCAATACGAAGAATGGCTGCTCAGTTCATCATCTACGGGGATAAATTGTACAAGAGGGGTCATCTGGGGATGCATAAACTGTGCGTTGATGCTGAAAAGTCCAAGCGCCTGATGAAAGCCATCCATGGAGGAGAGTGCGGATCACACATGAGCGGAGTAATGCTAGCCTGAAAAATTCTCAGAGAGGGTTATTATTGGTCAACCATGGAGGAGGATTGTATTGGCCTTGTTCGGTGATGCCACAAATGTCAGATCCATGCAAACCGTATGAACATTCTGCTGTCGAAGCTATACAACATGACTTTGCCATGGCAGTTTTCAGTCTGGGGGATCGATGTGATTGGGGCAGTTACTCCGAATGGGTCAAACGGGCATGAGTATATTCTGGTAACGATAGACTATTTCACGAAGTGGGTTGAGGCCCAATCCTATGCAGTACTGAAGGCATCGCATGTTGCTAAGTTCATCAGGAATAACATCATTTCTCGGTATGGAGTCCCGAATGAGATTATTTCAGATAATGGTTCCCACTTCAAGAAGGAGGTGATCGACTTGTTGGAGAAGTACAACGTGGCTTTTCAAAACTCATCAACATATAGGCCGCAAACCAACGGAGTAGTTGAGGCCGCCAACAAGAACATCAAGCACATTCTACAGAAGATGGTGGAAACCTACAGGGACTGGCTAGATAAGCTGCCATTTGCCCTTTGGGGCTACCGGAATTCAATTCGAACTTCTACTGGGAAAACTCCGTATTTCTTGGTCTATGGGATGGAGGTTGTTCTGGCTATTGAAGTTGAGGTTCTATCATTGCGGGTATTGGCTGAGTGCCAGATTGCTGGGGCAGATTGGCAACAGAGCAGATTCGAAGAACTCATGCTGTTTGATGAGAGAAGGCTGAAAGCACTGTATAACATCCAGGGTTATCAACGAAGTATTGCCAGGGCTTTCAACAAGAAGGTTAAGTCCAGGAATTTGAAAAAAGGAGATTTGGTGCTCAAAGGCAACCGAGCTCCCATCTACGATCCTAGGGGCAAGTTTAATCCTAATTGGACTGGTCCATACATCATCGAGTCAATCTGGTCAGGTGGAGCTGTCATTCTGATGGATTTAGATGGCCTAGAATTCTCCCAGCCGATCAACATGGACAAGTTGAAGAAATACTATCCCTGAGTGGCTCACTAGGCCGAAAACCCAAAAAAGTGACCTAGGCAAAAGTTAGAGCATAAAAAATTTGAAATAAGAAAAACTGAGCTCGTAAGGTTGAAAACCCAAAAAGGGCGGCCTTGGCAAAAGTTAGAGCGTAAAAGGAGAGTGTTAATACACGAGTGAACCTGAACCGAACTACGTAAGGCTTGATTCCCATCTTCGGGATACGTAGGCAACTTCATTCTGAAGTCCAGCCATAAACACTTCCAAATCAACTTTGTCCATGTGATCATGTTGGTCATCTTTGTCTTTTCTGCATTCAAGAGCTCAGTTGTGATCTCCAGTGTAGTGCTATTCAGACTAGGGGCAACTTTCCAGTTGTTTGGATTCGGGGTTGTACATCTCAGTGATAAATCTCGGGTGTGACCAGTTGTCATCCATATCAAAAATGGTTTTGAAAAGTTTTAATAAAAGTTGATTTTGTTCAAATTAATCTTTTTACGACTAAGACCATTTTTGGACCATAACGGAAAATTTTCAGTACCCACAACCTTCAATTACATTGATTTCAGTACAGAGTTCTCCTACTCTTGAATACAAATCGAAGTTTCTTTTTGTTACATTCATAAAGAAAACTTGAAAGCACTGATAAAGCAAATAAACTCGGGGCATGGATAAGTCAAGTGTTCCTATGCCTCCTCCCAGAGCTTGTGGAAGCCTCTGATGCCAAAGTAAGCTCAGTCTGCGCCTCTTTATCGAGCCAAGTTATGCACTCGTCGAAGAGGGTGCAACTAAAAGTGGGAGCGGAGGCCAGAAGCTCTCTCGTTCTCCATGATGTGGCATACCGAACTAGCTATGCGCCTCAGACTGGAAATGCAATAGGGTACTCTATCCCCCCTTTTGGGCAAGTCTGATCATGCCCAAATTGGCTCCAGAATCGAAACGGGAAGTAAAAGACACAGTGTGTCAGTCCAACCAACAGGATGTCTGGTTGCCTAGACATGTTATAGCTCATTGCCGACAAATTAAGCCAGGAATAGCGGCAACCAATGTTGACGGAGGATAGGCTGCACATCCATTCGCACCACCATCCCTCGTCTGGGGCATCAACTAGTCATTGTCGAAAGAAATAGCCGCGTGCTGAATATACTGGGCATGAGTCCACTACTTTCAACTTATCCATCAGTCATATCTGGGGAGGGATGAAAAACAAGAGAGATTAAAGAATAGGGAGGTGTGCGTGGAGAGAAAAGTGAGAAAAGGTTTCGAGAGAAAAATAGAGCTTCAAGGATAAGTGATGTGAGGAATACACATGTGAGAAGGGGGGAAACATTACCTGCAGCAATAGTGGACTCCCTGCGAATCTAGTTGTCTCCTGGCGATGGAAGGCATCCAAACCCATCAGAGTCTCAACTAGTGTCATGCCTATGCAGCTCCTGCCCTCCTTCAGGCCTTGGGCAACCTCAATCTAAAGGACGCTAGACCCTCCAGAGCCTAGGGCAAGCAAGAAATGAGACAACATGCACAAGCAAAGCGCATGTCGCCGAAAACCCTGCTAGTGATGATCGTTGCGGTCACCGGCATCAGAAAACCAATGAATCAAGCTGGGGATGTCCAGTTCTCCGCCGCGAATCAAAGACCAAGCGTCATGCAAAATGAGCCCGCACATCCGTCCTAAGGCTTGGATGTGGCCAAAGCGGAACTAGGGCAAGATCTCTTTATCGCGCTGAAATTCCATCAAAGGTTGGAAATCTTCAAAAGTAGGACATATCTCTTGTCCGCTAAAGCTAAAAACATGAGTTACCGGATTCCAACACCTAGCTGCGGCATGGAGAAATGGAAAACGCAGCGGGGTGCGGCTCAACATGAATAGTGCATTTATTCCGAAACCCCAAAAATTCAACTTTTCCTTGCCATCTAAGCTTGCAATCCAATTTGTGAGATTTTGGGCAAGAAATGCTTCCATTTCGGGCAAAAATTGAGTTAGAATGAGGGAACCACAAAGCTGAAACCTTTATAGAAGATAAGGGGTAAGTGGAGGACAAATGGCAAAAATCTGGAGGTTCCCAGCCTCACTAGCCGACCGGCCAGTTAAAGTGGCCGACCGAGCCCTTCAAGTGGCCGACACTTCTTTCAAGTGGCCTACAGCGACTGTAGGTGGCCGACAGCCACTCTTTGTCTCCAACAAGTAGCCTCTGGTCCTCCTGGAGTGGTTAAAGTGCTGGAATTTGTGTCTTGTTCTGTTTCAGATAGGTTCTGTTGTTCAGTTTTACTCGTTTTGTTGAATTTGCTTCATTTATCAAGTTGTTTAGTGTTGTTTATCGAGTTGTCACTCTTTCACTATCGAGTTGTTGCAATTTGTTTATCGAGTTGTTGCTCTTTGCTTATCGAGTTGTTGTAATTCATTTATCGAATTGTTCTTTAAGCTATGTTGTTTTGTTTGTTGTGTTGGTTCACTACCTGACTTGGCAATGCACAAATGTTCAATATTCATCAATCTCATTTTTTTTTATGCAAGATAGTGCGATGCGATGCTTAGAATGTAAAATGCAACACTTTTTCAACAAAAAAAGCTATTTTCATTCCATCATGGTTTCTCTTTACAAAAGTACAAAGTTTTGAAGAAAATAAAATTGCCTAAGGCTGTACAATGTGCTAATACTAAAGCAAAAGAGAAATAAAGCAAAAAGCAAAAGCATCTGAATCGGTGTCATCTAACTCAGGACTTAGAGGCCCTCTTCATCCTCTTTCCCGACTGAGAGGACTCTAGAACATCGTCGTCGTCGGCACCACTGTCTGAACCAGAGCTATCATCCTTGGCGCCCTCTCAGCCTCATCGCCACCCTCAGAACCTGAGCCGGTGCCATCGCCTCCACCCTCGGATGACTTTGACTGAGGACTCGCAAGCTCCTCCTCTCCACTAGACTCATCATCATGTCTGACAAGCGCCTGATGCCTTCCTCGGCTGCGTGCTGGAGTCTCTCTCCCTGTCGCTGAAGAAGACCCTACTAGTCCTGTCTGCAAGGGTGTGACCTAAAAAGACAAGTCTGCATTTATCAGCAAGTATCAGGCACAAGCGCAGTATGAAGAGTATGTGCAGAAGTTAGATACAATGTGTTCATGCAGTATGTCGTGACTGATGTGGTCTATACATACAGTGAATTAGTGCAATGAAGTGTTCAGTTTCGGTATATCAACAGAAGTATGATAACTACAAGCAAACTGAAAAGTTACCGGAATGCCGTGGGTGTACAGCATCGGCTCCCTCTGCAAGACCATACTCTCAAGTGAGGCCATCGCCCCGAGTAGCCCCTCGACGTACTCCGTGGAAGGCTGCAAGTGCAAGTTGAAATCATCAGTGAATGAATGAATGTCTAAGTATCTGAGTGATAAATGAAAGCTGTAATGCATACCGGCGCTGAGTCAAAAGCCCTGACATATTGATGATCTGGCAGTGGGGGCTCAAGTGGAATCTGATAAGGTGTCCCATACCGCCAACCTGTCAGCTCTGTCGGAGGATCTGGCCATCTAGCACACTACCTAGTGGGAGGCATCCTCCTAGCCCTACCTCTCGATGCTCTGGCCCTGCTCGTCGAGGAGACGTCTGCAGCTCGGGCACTGCTCGACGAGGGAATGTCAACAGCTCTCCTCATAGGAACACGAACACTTGTCAATGGGGGCATCAGATATGTATAGAGATATGTCGTGTGCTTCCCCTCCTCGAGGAAAAGGTTCACGTCAGCACCCTGTATGAGGTCACTAGTCTCCTGGGGACAGAGACTCTGTTGTACGCATGCATGGTGGAGGCCATAAAGGGACTCTCTGAAGGGGAAGGCCTAGTGTCTGGCACATGAAGCACTCTCCGAGAAACAAGGCTCTACCAATCGGTCCCTCAAATAAGATCTGGTACCGGGAGGCAGCCCATGCCCCGGCAAACTGGAACCGAGAGAACCCTGGCATCGCTATCCAAGGCTGCCAAGTGATCTATGAATAGCAAGTGCATGAATTGATTAGTTGCCATTAGATATGCAAAATGACTTGAAGTTGAAACCATAAAGAACTGAGAGTTCTGGATTACCTTGGTCATCTGCACCGTGTCGAAGTAATGTCGGAGATATGGCAGGGTCTCCTGGGGCCTTGGCAGGCATCTCCTGTCATATCGGTGTAAGTAAGGGGCCTCGAGAGGTGCCTCAACCTCGAGCTCAGGGGCTAGCGTCGGGAAATAGGCATACATCCATAATTGTGGAAAAGCGAGATAATGGCAGTGAGAATGCAAAATACACAGATGATGCAGAAAGCAGAGCATGTGTGCAATGCAGAATGCAGCAAATACAAGAAATGTAATGAGCAAGGTGTGAATCACCATGTACAGAAAGTATTAATGTAGAGTAGAAAGTGTACCATGTGCACGGTGTATAAATGTGTGATGTGTGCAATATACAGAAAATGCAAAGCAGAAAGCATAGCAGGAATTGTAAAGCTGAAAAGTAAAGCATACCTCCTAGGCTTTCCAATAGCCACCTTGTATACACCCCATTTTTTACCATCCTCAAGACTTCGATGTGCTTGCAGGTACATCCGATGACAAGTTTGATCGCTCATCGAGTGCTCAACTTTCGCAACGGAATGCTCCAGGTTTGATCCTTCCAAACCCTCTTTCCATTCTGTCTCATTTTTGGACCATGCGTTGGTCCCTCCATATTGATGTTTGTGATAGCCTACCGGCCATGGGAAAGGGGCTGCCAACCATGGATTTGGCCCTGCCAGCCATCAATGAGGCACTGCCGGCCACCACTGATGGCTGGCAGGACACCTTCTTTCAGCAGATATAATTTCAGAACTTTTGAGCCAACTATTTTTCACTAAGCCATCCCTATGGCGGGATGGAGGCCATTTCAAGCTTGTCAAGCAAGCTTTGCATTGCATTGCATTGCTCTATATAAGGGAAGGCTCCTCCCCCTTTCCAAAGGTTGACAGAATTTTGGAGACAAGACATATCTCTCTCTCTCTCTATATATATTGTGCTTAATAGTGTCTCAAAGTGTATTTTCTCTTCACTTTTGTACGACAACACCTAGTAACGAACCATCACTTTTTTGCTGAGGTACTTGAGGGTCTTGTTTGGACTCAAAAGGTTGGTTTTGGCTCAGAGGAAGGCCTGTTTTGCTACTATTCTTCAAGGGTGAGTGTATTCCCCTTTTAAGCTTATCTTTGTATGCCATCTTAGCCACCTTTGCATGCTATTTTAGGCTTGACTTTCAACTACAAAAAGCTTTATTTTTAAGTGTTTAAAATGTTTGTTTGAGGCCTTGTGGGAGTTGGGGGTGTTTCACCCCCTTGTATGCCTTATTTGTTAAGCTTTAGAGCCATTCCTTGAAGCTTTTGAAGTGGCCTTTGCATGGCCTTTCTACCACTGAAACTCAGAGGAATTTCAGTGGTGGAAAGGTTCTTTTGAGGTCCAAAATGAGAGGGGGTGGTCCCCTGTCTTTTTGTCTTGCTTCCTTGCCTTGTTGGCTTCATACTTGAGCATGCTTTTCTACTTCTTTTAAGCTGAGTCCAAGCATGTTTTTGTGACTTTTTGGACCTACCATAGCTCTACTTTCAGTTGATTTGGTCATTGGTTTCTTGCTTTTGGTACTTGTAGTGCAATCATGCTCTTTGCCCTAACATGCTTCATGCTTTGTTTCATCATTCTAGCATGTGTTAGCTTTGCTCCAGCACATTTTTGGCTTTGATTTAACATGCTTTAGGTCTGATTTGAGTTGTTTTGGTCGTGCATGCCTTGCTTTGTATGGCTCTAGTGTGATTGGCCTTGCTGGCCTTAAGCTTTGAGACCTCTAGTATGCCATATTTGAGCTTTTTGCATGGCATGGCATCATTTGGCATGTTATTCCAGATCATATACCTCTGCCATATTCTTGCATTTATCACCCTTTTGTTATGCTTTAGGGTTGAGCCTTATGCTTCACTTATAAGCCTATATGTATGCATACTTGCCTAAGCTTTGGGGCTACCATCTCAGCATGTTTTCGGTGTTACTTTGCCGTGTTACAACTATGATTTTTGTTGGTAGAGTCACCTCTTGGTTTTGGTATGTGTAGTATAATCCCATTCATTGGCCTTGCATGCATCATGCTTTATGCCTCCCATTCTAGCTTGTTTTGGCTACTAGCATTGATTTGGCATGCCTTAGGACTGTTTTGAGTGATCTTGGTCCTTTGGGGCTTGCTTGATATGGCTATGGTGCAAGTACCTTAGCTAGACTTGAGTTTTGAGCACCGTAGTATGCTATGTTTGTGATAATTGCATGTTTGGGCATCGTTTAACATGTTATTTCAGAGCGTATACATGTGTCATGTTCTTACTTCTTTCATTCCTTGAGAGCTTTTGAGAGTTGTGTTTAATGCCTAGCTTGAGAGCCAATGCATGAGCATGTTGTTGTGGCTTTTGGTGCTTCATTTCCATCACGATTTTACCGCTGTTTTGGCATGCATGGGGTCTGTTTGGTGTTGGTTTAGTCCATCGAGCATTGCTTTGCATGATTCTAGTGTTGTGTCCTTCACTAGCTTTTAATGCTTAAGTGTTCTAGTATGTTGTGCATGAGTGTTTGCATGTTAGAGTCTTGTATTTCATGCCAAGATTAGCATGTTCTTTGCATGTCATGTTGCTTGCTTTGCATTGTGTCCAATCGGATGTTGTGTTGAACACAAGGTGGATTAGTTCATTTCATACTTGAAGTGATGAAGTGAGCCAATCTCCCTTGATCTCTATTGGCTTTGATCTCTCATGATAAGAGATGGTCTAAGTGTCTTGTTTGTCATGCATTTATTGAATTTGTACATGTTAGATCTTTGGCCAACATGCATTGAGATGCTTGATTGATGGTTTTGGATCCAACGATGCCTTTACATTGATGTTTTGAGGTGATATAGAGGGGTTTGGTACATACATGTCCTTGGGAGACCCTCCATTTCCTCTCTTTTAAGCTCTGTTGCAGAATGGAGTTTCAGTACATCAGTTGCCGGCAGTGCCTTATTGATGGCTGGCACCTCTTCATCCATGGCCGGCACTGCACATCCTTGGCCGGTAGGAGGGTCGGCGGTCAGCATTCATAGCCGGCAGGCCACTGGTGCATTCCCCAGCAATGATGTGGTAAGGTTCAGCAGCAAGTTCTTGGAGAAACCCTGCAAATAGAGCCTCTAAAGAGCAAACCGGAGAGCTTTTCGGGGGCGAAAACCGAGCATGCATCCTTCATTGTTCAAGGCGGAGCTGTGGCAGCCTAATTTAGATTTTTTTCATACTTAGTCGGATTTGTAACTTAATTAATTTGATTAATTAAGTCAAAGTTTTGTAATAATTAATTAGCTTAGCATAGTTAATTAGTTGGTTTGTAATAATTAGTTTAATTAGCGTAGCTAGTTAGCTAAATTCATTCGGACCCTCCTTCGCGAGGACGTGTTGTTGTAATAAGTGTGCGTGTGTGTGTGAATGTCTTCCAACCCCACGTCTTTCTCCCTTTTACTTATCCACTTTTGATGGTTAGTTTAGGGCATATTTCAATTAGCATCCTTATGCTTGCATACGTGCATCATTCATTTGTCTTGCATGCACCGGGCTCGGCGCATCATTCAAACTGCATTGTATTTCAATACTTACTTTAATACATGTTTCAAAGCATATTATCGAGTGTTACATTCATATGCCATCTTAGATAGCCGAGCCTACTTAGTTGCATTTTGCATGTGTTGCATTAGGCATTGTTGGCATAGCTAGGATCATGCATTGATTACTAACTAGATTATGTTTTGGTTCGGAGTACACTATAAGTGTTTATGCTTTAGCATCCTTGCATGCGTGTAAGTGACTGCCATGATAGCATGCTTGCCATGAGGCTATGTGCTTAAGTGATTTACTGCTTGAATGCCTGTGGATGAAGGCTTTGTTGCTTGAATTGGAACAATTCATTAAATGCGAGTTTTAAGCCCACTTGAAGTGGCAAATCATCATGTCTTCAAGCCCACTTGAGGGTGGCAAATCCACACTTTCGCCTACTTGAGGGTAGCAACTTCAAACCATTTTCGAAAAACAAACATGAGATGTTTTGTTCCAAATTGAGTGATTTGGTCTATACTTGTGTGTTGTGCGCATCACATAGTAAGTTAGCTAATAATCAAAATAAGAACACATGTGTTTTCAAAAACAACATATCATGTTAGTAGAGGCCGATCTTTGATCGGGTGAGCGGGGGTGCTCATTTTAGGACCTTCCCCTCTTGTACCCAAGTTCTCGAGCCGAGGCAACTTTGGTGATGATGAACACGTGGCCTTAGGCACAAGTTAGGGTTTCCTAAATTTCCCAAAATAAAATATTTAGGTGGTGCCTCTGAAATCTGGCGAAGTAGTCCATGTTTGGCACTTTTTTTATTCAAAATTGATTTTTCAAAATGATTTGCCGGATTTGGACTCTTTGGTGATTTATTAGTCTTACATTGTACTTTGTGAGATTAGATTTAGAACCGTGACAGGAGTCCGAACTGTAGTAGCTAGAACTCAATTCATGCCCTCTCCAAAAGGGGGGCGCGAGGAGGAAGTTCCGGCGGTCTACACACCTACTCTTGTCCCGCTCCTGCGGGAGGTCGAACTCATATAGCAATAGAGGGTGGCAAGGCCAGCGCTGCCTCAATCATAATGCTGAACCCGGGACAAGTCTACCAGGGTGCTCAGAAGGTATAGCTTAACCGTGTTCGACCTGTCAGCGAACAGTGTGGTGCCGAAGAGGTACATCAAGAATCCACGGACATACTGCTATATGCCCTCAACAGTCGCGGGCTAAGTCCCTTTGAAGTGGTCCGAGAACCATGTGTACCTGACTGTGTCAGATCGAAAGAGGAGTGGGTGTGCTCCCAACAGGTAGATCCAGGCTGCCTTCCACTCCCCCATGTCTGGGTCATACGGAATCGGCTAACCTCCCACATCGAGGCCTGTCAGCATAGAGAAATCATATGGGGTCATCGTCATGTCCCCAATAGCAAAAAAGTAGAAAGAGTTGGTGGTGTCCCACCACCTCTCCACTAATGCACCCAAAGTGGTCCTGCTCGCTGTCAAAAGCAAGCACCTTGTGCAGAATAGGCAGAAGCCTGCCTCGTCAACGATATATTGGACGCCATCTGGGAGGTTTGAGTACCACTCTCTCACAAAGATCAATCCATACCCCTGAGTGAAGCGAGAGGTCACCTGTATGCAGAATGAACAGAATGCTATGTATGAACGGTATGCAGAATGAACAGGAAGACTGTGTGTGAGCTGTGTGCATCATAAGCTGACTACAGCGCATGAGCTGTGTTCGGTATGAGCAGATGAAATGCAGTGCCAAAAGTACAAATTATACGAAAAATGTAAAGTACATTGCAGAAAATGTAAAGTGTAGTGCATACCCTGGGTGCATCATAGGACAGGTGGGATTCTGGCTCCTGCAGTAGCTGGTCCGCGGGTGCGCACCGTGCAAAGTCTGTAAAGTGACGAAAACTACTCGATGGTAGTACGTGCTCTTGGGGGCGGTACCTCTCCGGGTCGAAAGGCCAAATCCTGCGTGGCAATGGCATGATTTTAAGCTCGTCCTCTACTCTCGGGGAACCCCCATCGTGTGGGATATGGCCCGCCATCTGAAAGGAAGTTGAAAAGTGGGCAAAAATGAGCCAAAATGGCTAGAAGTCAACAAAAATCAACTCTCGGGAAGAGAAAAAGTCAAACAAAGTCAAAACCCGAGAAAGGATGCCAAACTCAAGACAAGTTTGGGAGAAACATACCTGAAATGGTGAAAATGGAGAAAGAAGCTTCAAAAACAAATTTTGTTCGGTTCAAAGTGAAGGAAACTGGAAGGTTTTAGCGAATCAACTTCGTGTGGGGCATTGGAAAATGCGTGCAAAGCCCGGATCTAACAGGGAAAAGGGTCTAGGAAGGAAGAGGAGTGAATTTCGGCCATAAGGGTGCGAGCAAATGTGTTTTGGAGTTGTGGTTTTATAGAACCGAGCATTGAAAGACCAAACTGCCCCGAAATTTGTAAACTGGCCGACCGGCCAGGTTTTGTGGCCGACCGGCCACTTAAGTGGCCTACAACCTTGAAAAGTGGACGACAGGTCCCTGGGGTGGCCTACAGGTGTTCATGGTTGTCCTTGTGTGTTTTTATGCTGTTCAGAGTCCTTGGCTCTCGAAAAAGTGCAAGAAAAGTTCTACTTAAAATGTCCCCGCAGGAGCTTCGATTCACGTCTTTGATGCACAACTCATCGTCAATTGTCAAAAGCGAGGTGTATCCTTTTTAAGTACATTGTGACCCTTCTGAGAGGTAAATCGGAGGTTGCGTTTGAATTGGTCTCGTTAAGGCGTGTATTTCCTTATTCGACATTCTACTTCAAACATGCTATTGATGTTGCATTGAAAGTGCATTGTTGTTGTGCATGGAATGGGTGTGCTGTGTTGCGTTTCACTGCACAAGTTCTTATGTCTCCACAGAGCATGTGCGTCACATCGTATTGCATTTTGCATGCTTTTACGTTTGTGTAGGAATTGTCCGTACCTATTGCATTGAACATGCATTTGGTGTTTGTATGTAGTTGCATTGTATTGCATTGCACATGCTTCTACACTTGCATGGAATCTGCAAAGGCCGTGTTGCTCAGAATATACTCTTTTTTTGTGTCCGCATAGAGTATGCATCTCTCGCTCTTGCATAGAATATGCACTTCTTATGTTTGCGTTAAATATGCCTTAACATCGTCGCGCTCCTGCATAGAGCATGCGTTCTTATACCTGTCAAAGTTTCTCTTTTGTGCAGGCATAATATTGTATGTACGGTTCATTTGAAGCTAATGCAACCAGACAATATTATATGTACGGTTCATTCAGAGAAGTTTCGTTTAAGATTGATTATGTATTGTGTATCTATCACACGTTCGCTTTGTGTATCTATCACACATGCTCACTTTGTGTATCTATCACACTTTGTTCATTTAGTGTATCTATCACACTTTGTTCACTTAGTGTATCTATCACACTTTGTTCACTTTGTGTATCTATCACACGTTCGCTAAGATTACATAATTTTCTTACATCCTTTCCGCATGAAATGTAGTTCAGTCTATAATTCCCACGCGTGGCGTGTTTACTTACTTGCTTATGTACAAGTTTGCTGTAACATTGCTTTCCATAACATTTTCATTCAGATGTTTCATTACAGCCCTCTTTACATAATCATAAGTTATGCTCTTGCATTGTGCATGTTCATCTGCATTTTACCCCTGCCTGCAAGCGCATCTTTTTATTATCTTGCCTGTTTGTCTAAGTCTTCGGCCTTATCAAAAATGGGTCATCTCTGGGCTTTGACATTCACTCCCGTCATTTCATGACTTCTGAGTTCTGTCAAAGAGGGGCAACTGTAGACACCCCATCTTTGACTAACCTTAAGACTCAGACGTCATTGTTTGTGCACTCGATGATTGCGCATGTTTGTGCTCGTTTTGAGTTTCCGAAGAACTCGGTCGTGCGCCTTGTCTCGTGGCCTCTTAACTCTCTTCTTCTTGGTTTGTTTTTTGGACCAAGCCTTGGTGCCTTTGCCTGGAGGGAGTGAGAGGCCTGTAGGCCACTTTTTGTAGTTGTAGGCTACTTTTCCCTCTTGTAGGCCACTTATAGTGGCCGGTAGGCTAGTTTCAGGAGCTTTCGGCTGAGTTCCTCGTCTTGGACCCTCTTAGCTGTCTTCTATTTGGTTTGTTTTTGGACCATACCTTGTTAACCCTTGCCTGGAGGGAGGGGAGGGCCTGTCGGCCACTTTTGGCAGTTGTAGGCCACTTTTTCCTCCTGTATGCCACTTAAAGTGGCCCACGACCATTTTTCTGTTTTTTTAGATATTTTTGGTGCTAGCTGTTGGGCACAGAATGCATCCTCCATACACGTGTATGGAGGCAATGGAACAAGCTCTAAGCTTGTCAAGCAAGCTTCTCCTTGCTTTGCTCTAAGCTTCTTCGGAAGGTTTGAAAGAAAGCCCCATAGTTCGGACTCCCGTGGTTCTGAATCTAATCTCACAAGTGCAATGTGAACTGATAAACACCAAAGAGTCCAAATCCGGCAAATCATTTTGAAAAATTGATTTTGAATCAAAAAGTGCCAAAATTGGACTGCTTTGCCAGATATAGAGCTGCCACCTAAATATTTTGTTTTTGGAGAAATTTAGGAAACCCTGACTCGTGTCGAAGGCCACGTGTTCGTCATCACCAAAGTTGCCTCGGCTCAGGAACTTGGGTACGAGAGGGAAAGGTGGTGAATTGAGCACCTTCGCTTGCCCGATCAAAGATCGGCCTCTAGTAATCATGATATGATTTTTTTATAAACATTATGCGTTCTTATTTCGGCTATTAAACTAGTTTTACTATGTGATATGCACAATTAAGTATAGAGTAGTTTGCAAGACTTGGAGCAATTCAACTTATGTTTGTTTGTGAAAATGGTTTGAATTTGCCACCTCAAGTGGGCTTACAAGTTTGCGGATTTACCACCAAACATAGTGGGCTTAAAACATGATTTGACACTCAACAAAGTGGGCTTAAACACATATTCGTTGAATTGTTCCAATTCAAGCAACAAACCTTCATCCACAGGCATTCAAAAAATTTAGCATTTAAGCACATAGCCTCATGGCAAGCATGCTAATCATGGCATCATGGCAACATTCACACTTATGCAAGTATGCTAAAGTATAAAAACTCACCTAGTACTCCAAGCCAAAACAGAAACTCGTTAGAAAGATGCATGATCCTAACTATACAAGATGTCTAATGCAACACATGCAATAATGCAATTAATAGGCTCAACTACTAATATGGCATATGAATCGATTTGAACAACATGCGATTAAACACGTATTCAAAGAAGTTATTGAAATTGCAATGTAGTTTGAATGATGCGCCGAGCCTCGGCGTATGCAAGACAAATGAATGGATGCAAGCATGCGATATGGTAATTGAAATATGACCCTAATCTAACCATCAAAAGCGATTAAATAAAAGGGAGAAAGACATAAGGTTGGAAAACATACATACACGCACGCACACTTATTACAACATTACGCCCTCGCGAAGGAGGGTCTGAATGAATAAGCTAACCAACTAGCTATGCTAATTAAGCTAACTAATTATTACAAAACCCGAATTAATTAACTATTCTAGTTAACTAATTACAAAATGAAATTGAATAACTAGTTAAACTAACTAATTATTTACAACACTTAATTAGCTACAACTAATTAATTACAACATATACTTGATCCAAACTAACTAGCTAATCCTGAGAAGCGAGGGATGCATGAATGCTCGATTCTTCACTCGAAAAGCCATTGTCTTGCTGCTGAATGCCTCTGTTTGCATATATGAACACTGAAAATGCTACCTATTTCTAGAACATCACTGCCCCACCTTGCCAACACACTGCTCAATTTTCATTGGTGGCCGACAGGGGGCCGGTCGGCTACCATTAGTGACCAGTCGGCCACTGGTGATGGCTATCAGCCACTGCTAGTTTGAACTTCCTTACTGTAACAGAAAGCAATACAGAGTGAAACATTGTATTTCTCAAGGGTTGTTTGCACACCTTGTCTCTCATGTTCATGAGGAAATCAAAGGAGAGACAATATTTGGTTCACAAAACCACTTATCAAGCAATTGCATTGCAAGATGGCTTGTGAAACCACTTGTGCAAGTTCAATGAATGCAAAAACAAGACTCAAAAAGACTATCACTCTATCATATGTGATCAAGGGCAATGGAGACCAAGGAGAATGGCACATTTCATCACTTTCGAGTATGAAATGTCCCATTTTCCTTTGTGTTTCAATTAACATCCGATTTGAACACATGCAATGCAACACAAAGAGATGCTTATCTTGTCTCTTTTACTTACCAATTTTGTTTACTCTTTTTTAATAACCAAACCATTCATTAATCCATTTGTTCATTAGTGAGTGTCCTCTAATGGAAAGAGAGCTCAAACCCCAAGTTGCTTTGTGCATGAAAGAGGCATTACACTGTTGGTAATGAATCCCCTAAGGGATTAAACCATTAGGTGTAGCACGTCCATTTCACATTTAGGCAAACAAGTGGTTTGAAACCATTTTAAAAGCAAATCAAAAGTGAAGAATTGAGGGGGATTGCAAAGATGATTAAGTGCTAGAATGAATGATAAAAGCACTAAAAAAAACATGTAACCAACTCAAGCCAATGACAGTTAGAGCCTTAAAACACTAAGCTAGTGAAGGAATCAACACTACAACCCATGCGATGCAAGGCTCAAGTGAAACAAATAACCAAAAACAGAGGCAAAACAACCCCAAATATAGTCTAAAACATGCTGGACTTAAGTCACGAAAAGCCAAAACATTAAGCTAATACATGGGGTTACACTACAACCATGCAAAACATGACTCAAACAAACTAACCAGTCCAAAACAGTACTAAAATAGGTTATTCCAGAGACTAAGACATGCTGGACTTGAGCTAAGTTAGGCTAAAAAAACATGCTAACATATAAAGTTAACTAGGCATGCAAACATGACAGAAGGAAGGGAGGCTAACCCCTCCAATTTTGGACTTTAAAATGAGTTTTTTACCACTGAAAAACCTCTAAAGTTTAGTGGTTAAGAGGCCCAAAGAAGTTGATTTGAAAGTGATGAATAAAGGCACAAAAGCTTTACAAACTAATAAACAAAGAGGGTGAACCACTCCTTAACTAAAAAAAAGGGTCAAACCACCACTTTTAGGCCACAAAAACAAAACTTTTCTTCGTTCAAAACCATCCCCAAAACAGTAAGAAAAGATGGTAAAACAAGCTTGCAATAAAGTAAACAAAGCAAGTAAACTACCTCTTGAAGCAAATGGCAGCTTTAGGCACAAAACCAAGTTAAAACCACCTTCAAGAGCTCAAAGAGGACCCCAAATAACCTCAGCTCAAAGGTAAGAGGATTTGATTTAGGATGTGTATGAAAAAGTGTAGAGAGAGCAAGCACTTAAGCACAAAATTACAAGAGAGAGAGAGAGAGAGAGAGACAGAGAAATCTAGAGAGAGAGAGATTTTTGCTCTGAATTTTCTAACTATCAAAAATGGGGGAGAAACCCCCCTATCTATAGAAAAACATGCCTTGAGCTTAGAAACATCCCACCATACACGTGTAGGGAGATGCAGTTCAATGTGCTAACAGCTGGCACAGTTGTCAACAAATATCTGGAAAAGAGACTGGTGGCCGTCAGCCACCACTGGTAGTCGACCGGCCACCACTGATGGCTGACCGGCCACACCAGTGGCCGACAAGGACATGCCACATCCAACAGCCTCTAGTTGTGGCCGATAGGTCACCATAAGGTTCCAGGCACCAAGTTTTGATCCAAAACAAGGCACAGAAAGAACAAGATCTAAAGGCTCAAAGACAGGGCATTTCGCCAAGGACTTCGGGCGCTCAAAATGAACACAAAAGTGATGACGTCCAAGTCTTGAGGACGGTCAAAAATGGGGTGTCTACAATCGGAAATCATTATAAAGAACTTGAAGAGGAATCTCTGAGAATGCGATGGACTCCGATTTATAAAATTGTTTACTTTTATTTATCGTTCACATGAGTGTCCTGTAATTGGATTATGATAGCGGATTCGTAATAAATGTTGTGTGGTATGATTATCGGGGCATTACACGCCCGATCAGATTTTCCTACAAAAAATTCCTTTCTGACTGGATCCGCTAGAGCAGAGTTTCCAATCCACATGAGCGGATTTGCCTCGATATGTGTACGTGTGTTCTTAACTCTAAATGGAATGGAGGCTGTAAAAATGAATTTTGGGGACCTATTTTGGCATCTGAAACCCTAGAGAAGATGGCTAGAAGCTAGAGAATGAGAATGAATCATCGATCCACGACTTTCTTTTCAACATTCGAAGTGTTCAACCTCTCCGTGAGCGGCTAAGTTTTCTGCTTAGGATTGAGATGAAGCTCTAATCAAGTATCATGTAATTTTGTATTATAATTGTAGTTTGTCTTTGGAATTGGATAATCGTTGTATGATTGTTTTTAGATCTTTTATTCAAATAATCTTTTCATTTGATTTATGTATTTGATTTCTGTGATTGAGAATGCATGATCATACAACTGTTTTACTTTCTTGTATATACAATCATGAGACGAGTCATGCTTAGAGGGGATGAATCGTGCTATGACCGTAGTTTAGTGTAGACGATTCGTTCATATCGAAGATGATTCATGCCTACGTTTTGAATATACTCATCTTCTCGACAATGGTATTAGGGCTTGTAGCCATGATACATCATTATTATCTAGGCCATTGATTTGCTAGAATTAGATATTTTAATTCCATGATATAAGATTAATAGTGGATTCGAAATCCTAGGTCTCTCTCCATATTCAGATTACTCTATTTATTTGCATAATTATTTTAGTTTTCATTTAAATTCTCATTAGTAAAAACCAAATCATCCTCTCTTCTGCAAATTAAATTAAAAATTACCATTCGAATTAATATAACTCAGCCCAAAGTCCTTGTGGTACGATACCGGGACAATCCACTATTCCACTGAATTAGTGCTTTGTTTAGTTCTTTATTTTTTATTGAAAAATGACCGATCAATTTTTGGCACCGTTGCAGGGGACTTTGTCACAGTTGTTTAATTCAATAGTAGTTTTTATTTTATTTTATTTTTATTCTTGGTTTACTACTCTCTCTTTTGTTGGTGCTTACTTGTGAAGGGTTTTCATGTATCTACCCAACTGGTGAACAGCCTACAAGTGCTCTAAAAATTAAAATATATATATAGCAATCCCCTCTAAACAAATCCAACAGACTCATCTTGACTGCTTGTGCAATCTTGTGTCCACCACCTGATAAGTAAAGGGTTTTATGTTATCTTTTTGCAATATATTGGCTATCTTGTGCATCAGTACCACTGTAAGTTATTTGGTGTCAGTTTATGTTTGGGCATCGTTCTTGTCTTCTTGATTTAACTACACTTGACCTTGAGATTGAACAAACACTTCGGATTCTTTGACAAAATCTTGAGTCTAGTAGAATAGTTGACCGTGTTCCACTCAGGGATCCAATAGAGAATCAGGTTCAGACCGTTCAGTTAAGGGAGCACTTTACTCCCACATCATATGCTTCACCATCTTGCATTAGGCGAACACACATTACGGCTGCCCATTATGAAATCAAGCCTGGCACCATTCAAATGCTCCCATCTTTTCACGAACTTGGTCATGATGACCCATACGGCCACTTAGATGAGTTTCTAGAGATTTGTTCCACTATGAAACTCCAACATTTCACAGACAAGGCCCTTAGGTTGAGGTTATTTCCTTCTTCACTTAAAGATAAGGCCAAACATTGGTTGAATTATTTAGAACCAATTCCATCACAACATGGACCCAACTTCAATAAAAATTTCTCGATAAGTATTTTTTCCATAGGTAAGACTAACCAGATCAGGCGGGCCATCACTAATTTTTCCCAACTTGATGGCGAGCAATTTCAAGAGACCTGGGAACGATTTAAAGATCTAATTAGGCAAAGTCCCCATCACCAAGTTCCCAAGTGGCAATTAGTCCAGAATTTCTATGACGGTTTAACTTATCGCAAATGCCAAATAGTAGATCCCTCTTATGATGGGACATTCATGTCTAAGAGTGATGATAATGCCTGGACCTTATTTACAAACCTTTGTGAGAATTCTCTCGAACATGCATCTATATCTAGATTTGAGAGACAGCCCTCTTCTAGTACCCCAAAGCGAGGGGGTGTCTATGAATTCGGGCACGCTGTTGATGTCTCTGAACAAGTAGCCACCCTATCCCGCAAACTTGGCCAACTTCTGTCAGCAGGGCAAGTTTCTACACAGGCCTTACAACCTCAATAACAAGAGATGTGTTTTATTTGTTCTCACACCACTCACCATGTTACCGAATGTCCCATGGCTTCACAATTTTCTAAGTTAGTCGAAGAACATGTTCTTGCGACTCAAGGTTTCCCCAAACCGGGTAATGATCCAAATTCCAAAACTTATAACCTGGGGTGGCGTAATAATCCCAACTTCTCTTGGAGACCACCAACTTAGGGCAATTCTCCAGCACAACCACCTAGGGAGAATTTCAATAATTCTGCCAACCAACCTTCTTACTGACCACCTCCACACCAGCCATCTTACCAACAAGCATCCCCCCCATTGACACGATAGTCCACTTTTGAGGAGAAGGTATTGTAAGTTCTTCAAGGACTTGAGGGTGTCCCTCAATTAGCTCACTCTCATTCGTAGTCCATCTCCAAGCTCGAGACCTAACTCGGTCAACTAGCTAACACACTCAAATGGAGCAAGGAGGGTAAGCTACCTAGCCAACTGGTGACTAATCCTAAGGGTCAGTATGGGCCAGAGAGTTCCAATGTGAGTGGTCCATACCACAAGCAAGTTCAGGCTGTGATAACTCATAGGAATGGGCGCGAGTTAGATACTCGCCCCAAGGTACCCAAAAGGAGTGAAGGAAAGCGTGGTAATCCAGTTTCAAGAGTCGAGAGCGAAGATAGTAGCACCACTAAGAGGGATGATCTACCTTCTTCATCTTTGAATGAACCACTGACACCATTTGTGCCTCCGGCTCCTTTTCCACAATGCTTAGAGTCGTTCTCACCTTTTGGGGAAAATGGGGCATCCATGGAGGCCATGATGGAAATCTTCAAGCAAGTTAAAATTAACCTCCCTCTGTTGGAAGCCATCAAACAAGTGCCTTCTTATACTAAGTTTTTAAGGACCTTTGCACCCAAAAATGTAAAGTCAAAACCCTTGTCTCTCAAAAGGTCCTTCTCACTGAGCAAGTCAGCTCTTTCCTATTACACAAGACACCACCTAAGCTTAAGGACCCTGATGCACCCACTATCTCATGCACTAACGGTAATCCCTTCATAGATAAAACCCTTCTTGACTTAGGTGCTAGTGTGAACTTTCTTTCATATTTTGGGTTGGAGAGTTGAAACCAACAACAATTACTCTTCAGTTAGCTAATCGTTCCCTCAAGGTTCCACGAGGCATGATTGAGGATGCCCTTGTCAAGGTCGACGAATTTTATTTTCTCGTCGACTTTCTTGTCCTTAACATGGAACCCGTAGTCACACTTTAGAGACCAATCCCTTTCATCCTTGGTTGACCTTTTTTGGCCACGGCCAATGCCAACATTAATTGTTGAACTTGGGTTATAGAGGTGTCCTTTGGGAACATGCTGGTCACGCTTAACATCTTTAGTGCTTCCCAACATCTTTCACGTGAGAATGAGTGTTTCATGGTTGACATTGTTGATTAGTGTGCCAAGGGTGCCTTACCTTCCATCTTGGTTGCTGATCCTTTAGAAATTTGTCTTGCCCACTTTGGTTTTGAGGCCTTCGGTATTGATCGCTCTATTGAGGAGGTCAATGCTTTACTTGACTCATACTCACCCCTCAATTGCCTACCATGGCAGATGGGGTTTGAAGCCCTTCCTACCTTTTCAAGCACACCAGCAGCTCCATCCATTGAAGTACCACCCAAACCCGAGTTAAAACCGCTTCTGGCTAACGCAAGTATGCCTTTCTAGGGTTTGAGGATACCTTACCTGTTATCATTGCATCTGACTTAACTGCCACGTAAGAGAGTCAACTTCTTAGTGTCCTCCAGGCGCACAAGCATGCCATAGGTTGGTCAATACCGAATTTGAGGGGCATTGATCCCTTCGTTTGCATGCATCATATTCATCTCGAGGAGAATGCTAAGCCTTCTCGCGAGTCACAACGGTGGTTGAATCCGAATATAAAAGAGGTCGTTAAGAAAGTGGTTGTCAAATTGCTTGATGCGGGTATCGTATACCCCATCTCTGATAGAAAGTGGGTTAGTCCCACACAAGTTGCACCCAAGAAAACTATGGTTGAGAATGGAAAGGGTGAGCTAGTCCCCACACACACCACCACCAGGTGGCATGTGTACATTAATTATCATAGGCTTAATTCCATGAGCAGGAAGGATCACTTTCCCTTGCCTTTGATTGATTAGATCCTAGGGCGGTTAGTAGGGCAGAGCTACTATTGTTTCCTTGATGGCTATTATGACTACAATCAAGTTCCTGTGTACTCTGCTGACTAGGAAAAGACCACTTTCACATGTCCTTTTGGCACTTTTACCTATCGTTGAATGCCCTTTGGGCTTTGCAATGCACCCGCAACCTTTTAACGGTGCATGATGGCTACCTTTTATGATATGGTGGAGAAATTCTTAGAGGTCTTCATAGATGACTTCTCCCTGTTTGGGTTATCTTTTGGGGAATGTCTCTAGAACTTAACTAAAGTCCTTATTCATTGTGCGGAGACAAACCTTATTTTGAGTTGGAAGAAGAGCCACTTTATGGTTCGGAAGGGTATTGTTTTGGGACACATTGTGTCCCCTATGGTATAGAGGTCGGTAAGGCCAAGGTCGACTTGATCTCTGGCCTGCCCCCACCTACTTTCATGGTCCAAGTGCACTCATTCCTAGGGCACGTGGGTTTTTACCGCCGATTTATTAAAGACTTTAGTAAGATCTCACACCCCTTGTGCACTCTGTTGGCCAAGGATGCCCTGTTTGTCTTTGAAAAAACCATGTTTAGTGGCATTCGAAACACTTCGAGCTACACTTTCTACTGTCCTTATCATGCAATCCCCTGATTAGTCCCTTCCTTTCAAGATTATGTGCGATGCATCTGATTATGTGCTCGGTGCCATCTTGGGCCAAAAGGCGAATAAAGTGCCCCATGTTATATACTACGCTAGTCGTACTCTTTCTAATGCTCAATTAAACTGCACTACCACTGAGAAAGAGTTACTAGTTGTAGTCTTCACACTTGATAAGTTTCGGTCCTACCTCATAGGGTCTAAGGTCATTATGTTCACTGATCGCGCTACTTTACGTACTTATTATCCAAAAAAGAGACCAAACCTAGGTTGATTAGATGGATTCTACTCCTTCAGGAGTTTGACCTAGAAATTTAGGACAAGAACAGATTTGAGAATGTCGTTGCGGATCATCTATCCTGAATCTTTATTGAGCACACTAGTGACCCCTTAGCTTTGCATGACTCATTTCCATGCAAACAACTTTTTGCAATGTCACAAGTGACCCCTCTGTGGTTTGCTCACATAGTGAATTACTTGGTGGTTGGGCAAATTTCTACAACTTGGTCTAAGCAAGACAAAGACCAATTTTTCTCACAAGTCAAGCACTATTTCTGGGAAGACCCAGAATTGTTCAAGTATTGTCCGGATCAAGTGATTCGGCATTGCGTGCCTGAGAGTGAGACCCGTAGCATTCTCACCTTTTGTCACTCTGATGTATGTGGCAGCCATTTTAGTGGCCAAAAAATGATTGCTAAGGTTTTACAATGTGGGTTCTACTGGCCTTTTATCTTCAAAGATGCCCCTAACTTCTATAGAGCTTGTGTGTTTTGTCAACGAATAGGCTCTATGTCACGACAAGATATAATGCCGATGACTCCTATCTTGATTGTTGAGATTTTTTATGTTTGAGGCATCAACTTTATGGGTCCCTTTCCACCATCTTTTGGATTTGAATACATTTTGATGGTCGTGGAGTATGTCTCCAAGTACGTTAAGGCAATGGCCACTAGAACGAAGGACCACAAAATTATGGTTAAATTCCTTCATAAAACCATTTTCTGTCATTTTGGGTTCCCACGTGCCATAATTAGTGACAGTGGCAAATATTTTTGCAACCGATTCTTTGAGGCATTGCTACGCAAATACATGATCACTTACAAAGTTGGCACTCCTTATTGTAGACACCCCATTTTGACGGCCCTTAAGACGTGGGCGCCACTGATTGATCACTCAATAATGAATGTGTACGCTTGTCAAATGCTTGACTTCCTCAGCAAAAAATCTCACTGTTGAACCTACAAACCTTGTGCCTTGTTTTGGGCCAAAATAGTGGTTTTTCAGGCTTAAGCCTCCAGGGACCTGCCGTCCACTAGTGTGGCATGCCGCCCACTAATATGGCTTGCCTGGCATCCACTAGTACAAAAACCAGATATTTTCTGCCAACTGTCCCTACAGATGCATGCATCATTCCAGCTGTTTTTGTAAGGATATTTTTGAGGGTCTCTCATATATTTCTATATATAGATGACCCTCTCTTTTGTTAGCAAGGTTAGAAAATTTTCAGAATTTAGAAAACTTTGGAGAGCAAAATTTTGGGAAATTTATCTCTCCACAACTCTCTCTCTCTCTCTCTCTCTCTCTCTCTCTCTCTCTCTCTCTCTTTCAACTCCCATAACCTTTGCCTAAACACTCTAAACCAAACCTAGAGAGTTCCTTGCTGAGGTGATTTGAGCTTACATTTGAGCTCTTGAAGCACTTGAGAGTGTGCAATTGGTGGTTTGTAACTCAAGGGATCATTCCTCTTCAAAAGGTATACATTCTAGTGCTTTTGTGCCATCTCTACACTACTTATTTTCCATCTTTTCTTGTTGTTTTTGAGTTTTTTACAACCTATCTTTTTGGGCTAAAACTTTTGGTTTAAGGCCATTAAAGGTAGAGGGGTTGACAATCCTTCTTTGAACATTGCTTCTAAGGCCTTTGCCCTTGTGTTTCCCACCTTCTCATCAACTTTTTTTGAGCTTTTTACCACTGATTTTTAGAGGTTTTTCAAAGGCTAAAATTATGTTTTGAATTCCCAAAAGTGGAGGGGTTAGCCTCCCCTCCTTGTGCTTGTGTGCTAGTTTTAATTCCTCAATATTTTAGCTAGTTGTAGTTGTTTTTGTTTTAATTCTAGCCCTTTTTTTGGACTGTTTTAGGACTATTTTTACGAGTTAGTTTCATTCATGCTTTGTATAGTATGCTTGTAGTGTAATGGTCCTCATAGGTTTGGTGGTTTAGGCCTTAGCCACCAACCTATTTGAGTTGATAGCATTTATTTCTTGCTTTCCATACCTGTGTTCACCTCTAAGCATCTCTGCAACCTCCCACATTTCTTGGTTTTTCCTTTGCTTTGTGAGTGGTTTCAAACCGATTGCTTGTTTAAGCTTGAGATTGAGGTTGTTGTGCTTAATTGTTTAATCCTTTTTGGGGTTCATTACCAACGGCATGACATCTCTCTCATCCCTAAAATAATATTTGGTTTGGTACTTCTCTCTATTAGACGACTTAAAGCTCATTATTGGACTCAATTGACTAAGGAATGCAAGGTAATTAAAGTGGAGTAATAAACTTGGATTAAATGGAACAAGATAATAAAAAGATTTGGTGTTCAATTCGACGTTAATTGAACATATGGAGATTTGAGTCATTTCATATTTGTTAGTGATGAAATGGCTCAAGTTTCCAAGGTCAACCACTTCCCTTGATAAATCATGATGCGGAGGAGGATTTTGAGAGTCTTTTATTATGCATTTATTGAAATTGTGTCCCTTGGTTCATAAGTCATCACGCAAAGAAATTGCGTCGATTGATGGCTTGCGAATTAAGTCTACCTCTCCTTTGACCTGTTTGCTGATAAGGAGGGACAGGGTGGACAAACATCCCCTGAGAATACTCTGGTTTGTGCTCTGTTTGTTCTCTGTTACTGCAGGAAAGAGCCAGCATTGCCACTTTTACTGGATGGCAACCCACTATTAGTGGCCGGCCGGCCACTACTTCTGGGTTGCCGACCACTTTTTCTAGGCAGGCAATGTCGTTTTTCTAGCAGAGCAGAGCAAAGACAGAGGTGGAAAATAGTACAATTTCTAACTGAGCAACAGAGGCATTCCGGTAACAAAACGAAGAGCATTATCGGATGGAAATCCACATCCATGCATGAGCTATCACTCGATTTGCGTGATCCATCCAAATGATGTTGTAATATTAGTCTGTTGCGCTTGGAGTAACAAGCTTGTAACTAATTAGTTAATTTAGTAAAATAGCTAGTTAGTTTTGTGTTGTACTTATTTAATTAGCTAGAGTAGTTAGTTAAATTTGTTGTTGTAATAATTAGTTAATTAGATAGTGTAGTTAATTTACTTCATTTGGTTTGTAATAGTTAGTTAATTCGTAGCAATTAGCTAGTCCATTCATTCGGACGTCCTACGCGAGGGCAAACATGTAATAATGTATATGTTTTCCAACCCCACGTCTTTCTCCTTTTTATTTACTTTCTTATAATGGGTAGTTAGAACATCATGTTTCTTTTAGCATTTCCCATGTTTGCATCCACTTGTCTTGCATGCATCAAGGCTCGGTTCACCATTCTAACAAAGCATTGTCGTTTACTACTTCGTTGAATATGTGTTAAACCCTATGCTATCAAATTGATTCACATGTCATAATTAGTAGCTGAGCCTATTAGTTGCATTATTGCATGTGTTGCATTAGTCACGTTGCATTAATTAAGAGCATGCATATTTTCTAACTCTTTTATTTCTTTTGGCTCGCCTCGAAATACTAGGTGAGCATTTTATTTGCTTTAGCATATCGCATGAGTGTGATTGTTACTATGTCTAGCATGCTTACCATGAGGCTAATTGTTTAAGTTCTATACTTGCTTGAATGCCTGTGGATGAAGGCTAATATCTTAAATTGGAATAATTTGAGTAATGTACATATGAGATCACTTTTTCAAGTGGTACATATTCAAACACTTTTCAAAACAAACATAAAATCAAAATGTTCCAATTTTTGAAAATTAGTCTATACTTGTGTGCACATCACATAGTAATGTTAGCCTAATAATCGGAACAATAGCATATAATATAAATAAGAATCGCATCATAATTAGTAGAGGTCGATCTTTGATCGGGCGAGTGGGGTGCTCAATTTATGACATTTCCCTCTCGTACCTAAGTTCCCGAGCCGATACAATCTTTGTGATGATGGACACGTGGCTTTTGGAACGAGTCATGGGTTTTCTAAATTTCTCAAAAATATTTAGGCGGCGACTGTGTATCTGGCAAAGCATTTTGGCATTTTGATTCAAAATCGATTTTCCAAAAGAATTGTCGGATTTTGACTTATTTGCATTTATCTATTTCACATTTCACTTGTGAAATCATATTCAGAACCACGGGAGTCCGAACTGTAGAGCTAGTCGTATCCGAAAGGAGCACGAAAAGTTGAGCTACACTTATTCGAGCTACACTTATCACCCTCAGACTAGTGGTCAAGTAGAGGTTTCTAATAGGGAAGTTAAACACATCCTCAAGAAAACTGTGAGACCCGATAAGAAAGATTGGTCCACTAGGTTGGTTAATTAATGAGTTAGAAAATATACATATAAGACACCCATCGGGATGTCTCCATATAGGATTGTGTTTGGGAAAACGTGCCATCTCCCTATTGAGTTAGAACACCAGGCTTTGTGGGCCATTAAGAAATTCAATTTTGATATAGCCAAAGCTGGTGACCATCGAAACCTACAACTCATTGAGTTAGAGGAGCTCCACAATGATGCATATGACAGCTCCAAAATTTACAAGGCTAGGACTAAGGCCTTTCATGATAAACATATTTCTTGTAAGCCCTTCGAGCCTCACCAGAAAGTGTGACTGTTCAATGCCAAATTGTGATTGCTTCCGGTCTCAATGGGATGGCCCATATGAGGTTATTGAAGTATTTCCGCATGGGGCGGTTGAGATTAAAAATCCACAAGATGGTACAACCTTCAATGTCAATGGCTAAAGATTGAAACATTATGTGGATGGTATTAAGAGAGAGAAGATGATTGAGGTTATCCACTTGACAGACCCAATATATCCTCCATCGTAATTTCTTTGAGTCTAGGAGACTTTAAATCCTCTAAAGGTGCAAGTCATTTGGTGTTCGCCGTGCCCGAACAACCTCTGACGGTCTGGTATAGCCACCTACTATGTTTGTGATGAGTTCCTATAAGACCAACTAAGATGGTGGAAACTAGAGTTCGAATGACAAAGCCTAGAATGCAAAGGCTTGAAAATTCTGACACTAAAGGTTGGTTTAAATACCCAATGGTGTGGAGATTGCTTCAAAACCACCTTACCTTGAAAACTGTATGGCAGCCCCATAGTTTGAGGCAGCTTTGGTGCCTTCTGGATATTGAGTCAACCTAGTGTGTCATCCTGCTAGAGAATAGGGAAAGTTGCAGACATAGTTAAGGGAAAAAGTAGTATCTGTGGTTTTCGCTTGAAAATTATACCTTTATTGAGGATATTTTAATTTATTAATGCTTATTTTAATGTTCAACACATGATCAAGGCAAAATTTTGGGGATCGTGGTTTAATGTCTGTATATGTAAATAAAAAACCAAAAACAAAAAAAATCCGCTCGGCTAGATTACAGGCCGTACGAGTGGTTTTCTGGTGCCTTAATTAGTTAGTCTCTGTTTTAATCCGCCGATAGCCTCTCTTTTTCCGCCCGTGCGGATTTCCACACTGTTTAACTAAAAAACAAAAAAACACCACGACCCCTTTGACCAGTCCAAAACACTTTCCCCACATCACTCTCTCTCTCTCTCTCTCTCTCTCTCACACACACACACACACATATACACACACACACACACTCTTCCCCTTTCTCTCTTCTTCTCCAATGCCCATCCTGCAAACCACCCACCGACCACTCCATGTTGAACGTTGTCGACGCCCCTGCTGCTGTCACCGAAGCGTCGCCACTCGGCTGCCTTCCAGCGTCTCTGTCCCTTCCGGCGACCCGCTGCTCTGTCTGCCTCAAGTCTTAGATTTTTTTTTTGATCGGCAAAGGAAAATTCCATTAAAAAAATGAAATTTAAAGGTACAAGGAGATAAAACACATTGAGAGAGATTCGAAGAGTAAAAACTCACTCTCCTACTACTGCTACTCGCGTTCATAAAACCAACCTCTTAGCCTCACGATTTTACATTTTAAAATACAACTAGAAAATAAAAAAAAAGAAAAAAACAACCACACTCTCTTGAGCCCCCACCTAGACACAGATACACTGAAAATAGACCCACGCCTGATACACTCTCATGAGCCCCCGCCCCCACGTCTGACTCAAACACTGAGACACTCTTGAGCCCCACGCCTGACCCGAGCACCCTGCGCCATTGTCGGACACTCAACCTCCAAAATTGCCAGACACTCGGGCTCCATTACCGTCGAGGACCACCCGTCGAGAACCACCATTGACGGACGCTCAAGCTCTGAAACTACTTCTTCAGCTGGACTGCTGCACCGGGACTGCTGCTGCTACTGGGACTGCTGCTGCTGCTGGGAATTCAACCTCCACAGATACACTAAAAAACCACACACTCAACCTCCAAAATTCTTTGCTCCTGACTTCAACCTCCACCGGTTGCCTGATACACACTTGATGCGCTGATACACACTTGAAATACTCAACCTCCATACTTGCCGGACACACAGACTCCTCCATCGCCGTCGAGGACCACCCGTGACCGAACCTCCTTTGCTTCATCTCTGAACATCGACAGCCTCTGAACATTTTGTTAACACTCTAAAATTAAACCCCTTTCCTTCTTTCTCCTCTGAGCCTCTGGACCTCTTCACTTCTGAACCTCCTTTGCTTCCTTCTCCTCTTCTCCGTGACCCAAACATCACCCTCCATTGCAGATGCTTAGCTTTTTCTTGCTTCACTCTCCTCGTCAAGCTTAACCGAACACAAACACCGACCACCAAAGGATTGAACGGAAATCATCCCTCAAACTCCCACTCGCACGGAGCGCTCGAATGAAGATCCTAAACATCTCTGAATCCTCCACCCCTCAAACTCCCTCTTGCAGCGAAGTGCCCGAATGAATTTCCTGAACCAACCCATCCAAGGTCAACGCAAGGCCGAAGCTGAACCCAAGGCCGAGAAACGAACCCACCAAACCCACGCAACAAAGCTTCCAAAACACCAACCCACCAAGTGAAGAAAGATCTAAAACCACCCAAGGTATAAACAACTAAAAAACCCAAAGAAAACCTGAGAACACAAACAACCTAAACTAAAACGAAAGGACCCTAAACAAATCTAGAGGTTAGATCTGAAAAGGAAGAAAACTGGGAAACAAATGGGGGCTCAAGATTATTAGGAGAAAAACAACAGCACAAAGAGAGAAAGCTAGGCCAGCCAACCGCCATGGCCAAAGGCGGCGGCCGGCCGGCCAACGGTGAGGCCGAGATGGAGGTTTTTAGAGAGAGAATTTTTAAAACGAGAGAAGTTTTCTAGTGATTGTTTTTTGGGAAAACCCATTTGGATTAGTGCCTCAAGTCTTAGATATACACCTATCTCTATCTTTTACTTAGTTTGATTTATTTATTTATTTCTAATTATTATTCTTCTTATTACTATATCTATCTATTTTATTTTTATTTTTTTGTGTGTTGTCTATTTGTCTTGTATATTTCTCTTCATATCTGTCTCACCTCACCTTTGTTTTCTCATCTGTGTTACAAAAATAAAGAAATAAAATAAGCACGTGATTGAGCTTATTGCTGTTGTATTCTACTTGTCAAACCTGATTGGAACATTCTTTGTGTGTTACTGTAATGGGAGGCAGGATTCTTCATGCCCTATTTTTTTATCTTTTCCCTGGTGCATGTGTCTTAATTAATTCATTGGGATTGGTTGCATATTTTACGGGTTGTGTAATTCTGTTGACATATTGATGTGGTGTGAGATAGTTGTAGGGGAGTGAGCCCACTTTTAGCATTTGCATGCATTTCCTTATTTTCTCTCGAGCTATGCACGTACTCTAGTGTTCCATTTTGTTTTTTAGTGCCGATGCTTTATGTCTCTTTACTCTTAGTGGTTGCCTTGTTTTGCATACATGTCCACTCGTACTGGCAGCCAAGCCAAGAGAGGGCGCTCCACCACCGGGTCCACCTCCATTGCCCCTGTCTGCGAGGTCCCCACCGCTACCTAGGCCCAGAAAGCCATTGCTCGGAATACTGCTTTTCATCTTTACTAGTTCCGACGTATCGCCTCCACCAGTTAGGCAGTTAACAACTTGGCGACCTGTCAGCTTTTGGGTTTATGTCAGGTGGATATTCCCACTTACCCCTGTCTTGTCCTGCTATTCTATAAGAATATGTTTACGGACCCAAATTTTGAGGATTGTTTACGGACTTCCATCGATGGCATCACCCTTACCGTCCACCCTGAGAATCTCGCCACTATCCTTGGTTACCACCACACTCGTCCCCACAGTGCACCAACCTCATTTTAGTCCATTGCCAAACAAGGGCTGAGAGACAAGATAAGAACGTAGCATGTAGGTTGTCACAAAATTTTGATGGGTTAATTTTAATGTTTGATTCATTGATATGAAAGTGAAATGAAATAATCATATGTTTGTTCTCATACTTTTGGATTTGCTAAAATGGTAATACAAAATTCATTGTATATAGAATTATCATTCACATTATACGGTAATGAGTATTTTATAATAATTTCATTTTATTTCATTTTTTATTCTAGTAAATTAAACGCTATCAAAATTTATTTTTATATACTTGTTCTAGCTATATTTGGACCAATTTCTAAAATCTTAAAGTTATTTTTATGTTTATTAATTCTACTCGTGTCATTTCGTAAAATCCCAAAAGATTTAGATCAAAATTTACATATATGTTCGAAAAGAAATTCAACTCAATGGTGTACTCATCGAACACAAATGATGTAACTATGGCTCCACATATGTCATAAAAGAAAGACAATAATTATTTGGCTTACCCATGAATGAGGTGGATGTCATTTATATATATATATATATATATATATGTAGACAACCCATTTTTGATGGCCTTTATGATGCACACCCAATGATGAATGTATATGCTTGTCAAGTGCTCGAAGTCCTCTGCGGAATGCCACAGCTTTGAGCCTTTCAAACCTTGCACACCTGTTGCCTCATTCTTGGACCAAACCTAAGATTTTCATGCCTGCAGCATCTGGTGGCCTGCCGGCCACCTCTTTAGGCTGTCGGCCATCACTCTTGGTTGCCGGCCACTTATGTCGCCGGCTGGCCACCGATGTCATTTGCTGATATTTTGTGACAGTTGTGCCAGCTGTTTACATAAATGCATGAATCTGCTCCCACGTGTATGGCTGGATGTTCTTGAGCAAGATTCATGTTTTTTATATATAGGAGGCCTCCCTCTCTTGTTTTAAGGTTTGAAAAATTTTGGAGCAAAATTTTTCCTCCCTCTCTAGCAAATTTCTACATTTTAGCCTACATATCCTTCGTCTTTGCCTATACACCCTTAACCAAACCTCTTCATCTTTGAGCTGAGGGATCTTAGAGCCTTGTTTAAGCTCTTGACAGTGTGTTTGCTTTGTTTTGTTTCTTGGAATTGGTTTTCCTCTTCAAAGGTATAAGGCTTTGCCTTTTTGCTTAGTTTAACTACTCTTTTTCTTGCAATTTTCCAACTATTTTTGGGCTATAAAAACTCTATATTTTTGGGCTAAAACTTGGGTTTTAAGGTCATTAAAGGTTGAGGGGTGTTTCACCCTTCTTTGCACCTTGTTTTGAAGGCCTTTTCCCTTGTGGTTCCCATCCTTTTGCTATTTGTTTTTGAGCTTTTAAACACTATTTTTCAGAGCTATTTCAGTGGTCAAAATCATGTTTTAAAGTCCAAATTTAGAGGGGTTAGTCTCTCCTCCTTGTGTCTTGCTTACTAGCCTAGCTTGTGCTATGTTTTAGCATATTAATTTATCTATTTTTGTCTTAATTTCAGCATATTTTAGGACTATTTTTAGACTATTTTAGCACTATTTTTAGTTGATAGTTGCATTTGAGCTTTGTTTTCCATGCTTGTAGTGTAATTGTCCTCATGAGTTTGGTGTTCTAGGCCTTAGACTCTATCTTATTTGAGTTGATTGCATTTATTTATGGCTTTCCATACTTGTGATAACTCTTAATTATCTCTACAACCTCTCTCCTTTCTTAGATTTTGTTTTTCTTTGAAAGTGGTTTCGTGTTCAATCGGACGTTAATTGAACACATGGAAGTTTGAGGCATTTCATACTCATTAGTGATGAAATGGTTCAAATTTCCAAGGTCACCACTTCCCTTAATCAATTCATGAAAGAGATGAACTTGAACACTTTGGTTCATAAGCCATCATTCAATGAAATTGCTTGAGTTGATGGTTTGTGGACTAAGTTTTGTCTCTCCTTTGATTTGTTCATGAGAAGGAAGGGTGAGTTGTGCAGACAACCCTCGAGAATACCCTGTGCATGCTCTGTTTGTTCTCTGTTGCAGCAAGGTGAACCCTGCAGCAGTGGTCAGCAGGCTACTTTTCATGGCAGATAGGCCATCACTGGAGGCCAACAGGCCATCACTCCTGGCCGGCCGGCCACCAATGCAAAATTCAGCAGTGTGTTTTTTGAACAAAGCAAAGCTATTCTAGAGGTGGACAAAAGTATAAGTGTTCAACTATGCAACAGAGGCATTCAGAAGCAAAACAGTTGCCTTTTAGGTGGAAGCTGAGCACGTGCATGAGCATTCCTCGCATATCGAGCTTGTTTAGTTTAAATATTCAGCTTAAATATTTTTTGTAATTAATTAGTTAGTTAACTAGTTGTTTGATTTCATCTTGTAATTATTTTAGTTAATTACAATAGTTAATTCATTTGTTGTAATAATTAGTTAAGTAGCTTAGCTAATTATCCATTTCATTTTGTAATGGTTAGCTTAATTACTTAGCTAGTTAGTTCATTCGGACTCTCCTTCGTGAGAGTGTAATGTTATAATAATGTGTATGTCTTCCAACCCCACGTCTTTCTCCGTTTTATTTACTAGCTTATGATGGTTAGTTTGGGGGCATCATGTTTTGTTTAGCATTCTCCATGTTTGCATCTATTTGTCTTGCATGCACCGAGGCTCGGTCCATCATTCTAACTTGCATTGTTAGTTTAAATGCTTCTTTGAATACGTGCTTAGACCGTATGTTATTTAATTGATTCATATGCCATATTAGTAGCTGAGCCTATTTAGATTGCATATCGCATGTGTTGCATTAGCCATAACTGCATAGTTAGGAATCATGCATTTTTCTAACTCATTTCTCTTTTGGCTTGGAGTACTAGGTCAGCATTTACTTGCTTTAACATAATTACATGAATGTGATTGTTGCCATGTCTAGCATGCTTGCCATGAGGCTATATATGTTTGAATGCCTATGGATAAAGGTTAATTGCTTGAATTGGAATAATTTGAGTAATGTTTTTATACGATCCCTTTTTCAAGTGGCACTTATTTCGAAACAATTTTCAAAAACAAACATGAATCAAGTGTTTCAATTCTTGCAAATTTAGTCTATACTTGTTTGTGTGCGCATCACATAGTAATGCTAGCCTAATAAACCGGAACAAGAGCATATAATGTAGATAAAATTCATGTCATGAATAGTGGAGGCCGATCTTTGATCAGGCGAGTGGGGGTGCTCAATTTATGACCTTCCCCTCTCGTACGTAAGTTCCCGAGTCGAGACAATCTTGGTGATGACAGACACATGGCTTTTGGCATGAGTCATAGGTTTCCTTAATTTTTTTAAAAAAAAATATTTAGGTGGCGAGTTTGTATCTGACAAAGTAGTTCATTTTTGGCAATTTGATTCAAAATCATTTTTCCAAAAGATTTGCTGAA
The DNA here is from genome assembly GCF_055761805.1 of Camellia sinensis. NCBI lineage: Eukaryota > Viridiplantae > Streptophyta > Magnoliopsida > Ericales > Theaceae > Camellia > Camellia sinensis. The sequence continues at coordinate 112,264,420 of NC_138969.1, read as the reverse complement.
TTGGGACTCTTCTGTGATTATCTATTTCACATTGCACTTGTGGAATTAGATTCAGAACCGTAGAAGTCCAATATTGTAGGGCTTATTTGCCTTCCGAAAGGGGGTGCGAAAAAGTTGAGCTACAGTTTCTGGTGACTCTGCTAGGGACTTAGAGAACTTGACTTGAAATTCATGATGTGAAAGTTTATCTACGCTTATATGTTTCTTTGCATTGCATTTGCATTGGTGCGTTTAAGTCACTGTGTTTGCCATCTGCTATTATTGGACTATTTTCCAGAGGCTTCCCTGAAAAGCTTGCCAAAAGGCTGACCGGTCACGGGCTCTACCATGATGGGAACACAACCCTTGGATCTGGACTATCGTCGTACCGTTTGATCCTCTTTTCACTTCTTGGTGTCAAGTGCGAGAGGTATATTAGGTAGTCTTGCTGAGGTACCTTTTTGACCATTTGGCCTAGATGCATATTGAAAAGCCATAGAGACTGTTCCAAATTAGGACAGGATGCTTACTCGAATACAGGATTACATGAAACCGCTTTGTTTGAATAGTGAACCCTAGTTCCTGATGAAACTAGGACAGGGTAACTCTACCGCCTCGTACGGGTGTTTTGGCTCGCACTTAACTGGTTTGTGTTTCACAGTGAAACTGTACAAGAATGTGTGTACCAGTTACAAGTTGGGTATCCATTTTGGGAGGCAGAATTTAATGTTGACTGCAGTCCTACAGCTTTGCTTACATCTGTGTGTTGTTAACATCAGTAGCTAAGGTGTTGTGCAGTTTCTGATTACTGCTCATCTTTTGTTTTATTTCTTTTTTCTAGGCAGTTTAACACCATAGCTTCGGAAAGATCAGATATCCCCCAAGTGCTCTGGACCCGAGTCGGAAGGCTTTGCAAAGCCGGAGATCTTGTTAGGGGACAACCCGTGTTTACTTCGGTCCTACCAGTTACTAGACGGATGAGAGTCAGGCAGGGTTCGCCAGTTCAATTTCTACAACAGCCACCCCTCAATTCACCTGCATCTAGTCAGGCTTAGGGATAGTCTTCTACATCTAGTCCAGTACGAGATCACTCGCCAATCCCAATGACACAATATCCCCCAGTCAGCATGGAGAAATTGATCCATCATTTCAGCAAACAGTTGAAACCCTGCAACAAGATATTGTTCATCAAGCCAAGGTCAAAGCACGTTAGGTTGAGGTAATAAACAGGCTGCAATAACAACAACCACAATCGGCAGCAGCTTCTGCATCTCATGCACCTCCTACGGGTATCCCAGCACCCGGAGCCACTGCCCATGCTGAAAATCAAGGCAATCCAGCAGAGCCGATCCCACCATAAGCCTCGAAAACACCTGTGTATCAAACTGAGGCTCCATTTGAACTTGAGGTTGACCCAACTGTGCTTAAAGTCAACAAGCTAGAGAAGGTATTCAAACGAGCACAAGGTGTTAATTCTATCCCTGACATAGAAGACGGGTATACCGACTTTGCAGTGACATTGCCAGATCGGTTCAAAATCTCGCACATTAATAGATTTGACAGCTCCGGAGACCCCATGGTTTATCTTCAGCTGTTTTCAGACATCTTGCGGCCGATGGGCCTGACCAGATTGCAGAAGCTCTCACTCTTTGACCAGACTATGTCGAGAATAGCAGCTATATGGTATGCAAAGCTAGAGGATTTTGTGAAACAGAGTTGGGAGGAAATGGCTGAGGCCTTTGTTGCACAGTACTCGCACAACACACAAATTGAGGTCACAACTCGTGATCTCGAGGCAACACGCCAGGAACCGAAGGAGGGCATCTCAGAATTCGTGATGAGGTGGAGGGCTAAGGCTTCAATCATGACCACACGGACTTCCAAGAAAGATCAGATAAGGATGGTAGTCCGCAATCTGTACAGGAAATTGTTGCAGAAGATGATCGTTCTACCACTCTTCACATTCACCGAGCTGCATGAGATGGGGGTTCAGATTGAAGACGCCATGAAACAAGGGTTGATTACTGATGTGAAAGAGCAGGTAAAGAGGCCTTTTGTGCGCAATTCCAATGCAACCACCAGTGGTAGCACAACTGTGCAGCTCTCGGATGTGAGCCTTGTCACCACCACAACCAAGACAGCCAATTCCTTTGCCAACACAGCTCCACAAACTTCAAACAACCCTACTCGATCCTAGAGGACCTTTACCCAACTCTACATGACCCTATCTCAAGCCATGAAGGTGTTGGTCAAAAATGGGCACCTCAAACCATTAGAACCTTGCCCACTACCTAATCCTCTCCCACCTAAACACAACCCAGCGAAGTACTGTGTGTTTCGCCAGCAGCATGGTCACGACATCGACCAGTACTTCATACTGCGTCATGAGATTCAAGACCTCATTGACAATAAGGTGATTGCACCACCCCAAAAACCAAATGCAACTACAAATCCTCTCCCAGCCCACAATCAAGTTCTTTCACCCCAAAATCTAAACCTAATCCATACACTGGCCATCCCCTATGACCCCAACATATATATTACCCATTACCACCTACAAAGACCGACGATGTTCATTCTTGAAAGCCCAGATTTGTGCATGATGGACACGTCCACACTTCAACCTAAACCTGTGGTGGTGACAGTTATAGTAGGAGGGAGGTTAGCCTTAGAGGAAAGTGTGAGTCCATTGCCTAAGAGCTCTGAGGGCTTGTCTGAGGAGATGTACAATCCAAGCTGCTACATTGTGCCAATTGATCAAGCCCAGCTGGAAGTGGTATTGCCAACTGTAGTGGAGGTCAATGTGGTTAGGGAGGATAACCCGAGCCAAGGGTTGGATGATTTGGCAGAACTTGAGGAGGACTTAGACAACCTGCAGTTCTTTGACGAACAGGATCAAGGGGACTGAAACGAAACCGGAGGAAAAGAAAGCAGGAATTACTGTAGTGGCCGGAATGGCCGATGAAAAGGAGAAACTGCCGGAGAACACCGGCATGGAAATTTTAGCTCAGGAACTAGGCACTGTGAGTACTGTGGACATAGAACAAGAAGCTACGCTGAAGTAGTTTGAACAAGAGAGGGTTGAAGACAACCAGAAAGTTGTAATGGCCCAACACCCTGCGGGGGATACTTGTGATGTGAGAGTGATCAGAACCGAGTCGAACAATTGTTTGTCAGCTACTAGAGGTGTATGGTGGGAGGATGGCGATCTACATCTAGACCACACCAATGAGGATTGGAGTGAGTACCTCCCAGATAACACTTGGTACATAGAAGAAATAGATCACATGACAAGAAGTGGGCGGTATTTTAAGCCACCGCACTTAGATCAAGCTAAGGCATTTGGGAAAGATAAAGAAGCTAAGAAACAGAAAGAGAAGCAGCTGGAAGAAGAGGCAGCCTTGAAGAAACTCAAGAAAATCCAAGCCGATATATCAATATGGGGTCTTCTTATGGCCTCCCGAGTTCATCGACAAGCAGTACTGCTAGCAATGGTCAAAGTTAAATTGTCCATTGACACTACCCCTGAACAGTTTGTGGCAGTGGTCTTCCCAGGTGGTGTTGGGCCAACCCTAACCTTTTATAACAAAGAACTGTCGCCGAAAGGCTCAACTCACAACGAACCCTTATACATATCTGTTAAGTGAATGAAGAAATGGGTACCGGTGGTGTTGATAGACACCGGTTCGGCTATCAATGTCTATCCTTCTCGCACAACTTATGCCATTGGCCTTAGACCGGCAAACTTTGTGCCCACAGGCCAAGTAATTCGGGCATATGATAATATGAGCAGAGAGGTTATGGATACGGTACAAATCAGAGTTCAGGTAGGCCTAGCTCAGCAGCATGTCGAGTTCCATGTCCTGGATGTCCCGGCCACCTTCAACTTACTGCTAGGGAGGCCCTGGCTGCATCATGTGAAAGTTATCTCATCTACCCTCCACCAAATGTTGAAGTACCCCCACGGGAAGGGAGTGGCGATTGTTTTCTAGGAATTCGTCCATTCACCCGCCGCCAAAGGTAACTACACCAGTGTTGGAGATCACTAATGGCGAAGAGGACGTATTCCTTTCAAGGTTTACTCTGGTTGATGCTCAGGTAGTGCAGACTATTTTGGCCGTTGATGAGGGCATGTATGTTAGCGCCCAATCTATCTATTTCATGAACAAACTACACCATGTGCCAGGAATGGGACTTAGAAGAAGTGGCCGGAAAGGTGTCACAACATTGGCCGATGTGCCGCATAATCTGCATGCCTTTGGTCTGGGATATGTACCCGCCAAAGAGAACTGGATCAAGAAAGGGGATGAAATCAGAGCCAGAGCCAAAGCCAAACAGGGCAGGAAACACTGTGAGCTCATTCACAAGCCAATTCGGGGAACGCTGAGTGGCCGCTTCGTTCAGGAGGGAGAAAATTTCCCATTTTGTAGCTTTCCCGAGCCACGGCTGAATTCCACAAAGCAGCGTGTTCCTGGATTCAAAATGTTTTTCGACCTGCAGATACAAGATAGTGACATCGAGGAAAAGGCTGAGCCAAGTACTGAAGCTGAACAAAGCATGGAAAATGACTCAGACAACAACGAACTTAGAGTAGGGACAGCACTAGCATGTCTCCTTACAGATCCTGCGACTGACTCAAAGAACTTGGGGGATAACCTTACCATCTGCATGATCGGGGACCAACCGAGTATGAACCCATCTAGCAGCATTTTGGATGCATCGGAGGCACCATCTCTTGTCTGGCAGTTGGAGGAGGGTTATCTGTCTAGTTCTGAGTCGGGTGATGAGCTAGAATCTGATTCCATAGAGTCTGTCGAGTCAGAATCAGATTTCGGTTCTTCTGAGCCTGAGTCTGGTATTCCTAGAGGTGATAACCCGAATGCCAAGGTCTTGTCCAGGTCCTCTTTTTCTTTTGCTTTTGAGTCGGTGGTAACCGAACAGGTGGATCTTATGAATAAGAACGCTACCGATTCTAAGTACTTCTCTGTGCCGCTTGTTTATTGTATTGACCAAGATTTTCTGAATTTTAAAGAAAATGATGAGGAAGGAATTTCTCTAGTTTTGAAAAACTTGATTAAGTGAGAGGATGAGAGGTTTGGAAAACCCTGTGCTGATGAAATCATTGCTATTAATGTGAGTACTAAGAAGGATCCGCATCTAGTCTAGATCGTATCCACGTTGTCTTCGGAAGAAAGCGAGGGCTTAGTCCCTTTATTAAAAGATTTCAATGATGTTTTCATGTGGTCCTACGAAGTCATGCCTGGAATCAATCCTGAGATTGTACAGCATCAGATCCCTCTTGACCCTGAGGCCCAGCATGTCAAGTAGAAGTTGTGAAAAATCTGTCTGGATTGGGCGTTGAAGATCAAGGAAGAGGTCACCAAGCAGATCGAGGCAGGTTTTTTCTTAGTGTCCGAATATCCGACTTGTTTGGCCAACATCGTCCCAATGCTGAAAAAGGATGGTAGAATCTAGATATGTGTGGACTTTAGGGACTTAAACAGAGCCAGTCCGAAAGACGACTTTCCTCTGCCGCACATTGATGAGTTCATGGATTTCACTACGGGCCATGCATTGCTATCCTTTATGGATGGCTTTTCTGGGTATAACCAGATTCTGATGATGCCCGAGGACAGAGAGAAAATCACATTTACTACACTGTGGGGTACCTACTGCTACTAGCTTATGCCGTTTGGGCTGAAGAACACTGGGGCTACCTATCAGAGGGCTGCAACCACCATTATGCATGACATGATCAACAAAGAGGTCGAGGTGTACGTGGACGACGTGATTGTCAAGTCCAAAGAAAGAGAGGGCCACTACACTGCCTTGGAGAAATTCTTTCAATGCATCAGAGAATACAGACTGAGGTTGAATACATAGAAATATACTTTCAGTGTAACAGCAAGGAAAATATTGGACTTTTTGATGACACAGAGAGGCATCGAGGTAGATCCTTCCAAAATCAAGGCCATCCTAGAAATGCCACCACCAAGGATTGAAAAGGAGGTACGAGGCTTTCTGGGTAAAGTGCAATTCATAAGACGGTTTATTTCCAAATTAACCTTGACTTGTGAACCACTTTTTGGTCTCGTGAATAAAGGAAAGAAATTCCAATGGGATGATCAATGTCAATTCTCCTTTGAACAGATTAAGCAGTACCTCTAGAATCGGCCTGTGTTATCGCCACAAGAGCTGGGGAAGCCTTTGATTCTATACCCATCAGTGATAAACACTACTATGGGAAGCATGCTCACTCAGGAATCTGAAGATAAGGTAGAGAAAGCCATCTACTACTTGAGTAAGAAAATGCTAGACTATGAGACCAGCTACACTCTGTTGGAGAAAGCTTGCCTAGCCTTGGTATGGACTACCAGGAAGTTGAGGCACTATTTGTTAGCTCGCTCTATAATCCTGGTTTCAAGATTAGATCCCATCAAATACATCTTTAAGAAACCAACGCTTATGGGTAGGCTAGCTTGTTAATTGCTTCTCCTCTCCAAATTTGATCTCAAATATGTCACCCGCAAGTCGGTCAAGGGAAGAGCTGTAGTAGAGTTCCTGACAGATAACCCAGTAGAAGGGGATGAGGCGGTGGAATACTTGTTCCTAGATGAAGCCATCCTGCAAGTGGAGGAGGAGACTTGGACAATATACTTTGACGAAGCGTCCAATCAGTGTGGTTATGGGATAGGTGTATTGTTGATAGCACCCGATAACTCCTATATACCTTTAGCTTTCAAACTCCGGTTAAAGGTGTCCAATAATGAAGCAGAATATGAAGTGTTTATCGCTAGTTTAGAAGCTACCCTGGAACTAGGGGCAAAAAGGTTGAATGTTATCAGGGACTCAAAATTAGTTGTTTCTCAAGCGAATGGAGACTGGAAAGTCAAAAATGAAAAAATGAAAGTTTATCACCAGACCCTAGATGTTATGATTCCTAGGTTGGAAAAGCTAACTTTCACGCATCTACTAAGAGAGAACAAGAAGTTCGCTGATGCTTTAGCAACTCTATCTTCTATAGTAGACATCACAACTTGGAGCCCGGATGCATCCGATTATCATTAAGTAGAAATACACACCAACTTATGGAACTATCGCCGCAATAGATGAAGCGCAAGACAAAAACCCTTGGTATTACAATATTTGGAACTTCTTGGAAAAGGAGATTTATCCACCAGGGGCAAATGCCAGAGACAAAAGGGGCATACGGCGAATAGCAGTCCAATTTATCATCTGCAGAGGTAAACTGTACAAAAGAGGTCATTTGGGAATGCGCAAGTTGTGTCTCGAAGAAAAGGAATAAAAGCGCCTGATGGAGGCCATCCATGGAGGAGAGTGTGGATCACACATGAACAGAGTAATGTTAGCCTGGAAGATTCTCAAGCATGGTTACTACTGGTCCACTATGGAGGAGGATTGCATTTGTTTTGTTCGGCGATGCCACAAATGTCAAATTCATGCTAATCGCATAAATATCCCGCCGTCAAAACTGTACAACATGACTTCGCCATGGCCTTTCTCAGTCTTGGGAATCGACGTTATTGGCACTGTCACACCAAAAGGTCGAATGAGCATGAATACATTTTGGTGGCAATTGATTACTTTACAAAGTGGGTGGAAGCTCAGTTATATGCAGTGTTGAAAGCATCGCATATGGCCAAGTTCATCAGAAACAATATCATTTGCCGATATGGAGTTCAAAATGAGATCATATCAGATAATGGCTCCCACTTCAAGAAAGAGGTGATAGACTTGTTGGAGAAATACAATGTGGCTTTCCATAAGTCATCTACGTACCGACCGTAAACCAATGGAGTTGTTGAAGCCGCCAACAAGAACATCAAGAATATCTTGCAGAAGATGGTTAAGACCTACAGGGACTGGCCAGATAAATTGCCATTCGCATTCTGGGGCTATAGAACTTCAATCTAAATGTCTACAGGGGCAACTCCTTATTCTCTTGTCTATGGGAAAGTGGCTGTTTTGCCAATTGAAATAGAAGTCCTATCACTGCGAGTTATGGCTAAGTGTCAGATAGTAGAAGTGGACTGCAATAGATTAGATTTGAAGAGCTGATGCTGTCTGGTGATAGAAGGCTAAAAGCATTGTATCATGTTCAGGGCTACCAACGCAGAATTGCCAGGGCTTTTAATAAGAAAGTTAAGTCCCGGAATCTCAAAGAGTTGGTGTTGAAAGACAACCGAGCTCCGATTCATAACCCTAAGGGTAAGTTCAGACCCAATTGGATTGGTCCTTACATCATCAAAACTATCTGGTCGGGTGGAGCTGTTATTCTCATGGACCTGGATGGCCTGGAATTTTTACAATCGATCAACATAGACAAGTTAAAGAAATACTATCCCTAAGAGGCTCGCTAGGCCGAAAATCAGGAAGGGCGACCTAGGCAAAAGTTAGAGCATGAAAAATTAGAAATAAAGAAAAACTAAGCTCGCAAGATTGAAAACCCTAAAGGGCGACTTTGGCATAGTTAGAGCGCAAAAGGAGAGAGTTAATACTTGAGTGAACCTGAACCGAACTACGTAAGGCATGATTCCCATCTTCAGGATACGTAGGCAACTTCATCTTGAAGTTTGGCCGTAATCGCTTCTAACTCAACTGTTCTTTCCATGTGTTTGATCAGGTCATCTTTGTCTATCCTTTACTTAGGAGTTCAGTTGTGATCTTTACTCTGAGAGAAGAGCTGGTTGCAGTGTAGAGCAGTGGTGTTCAATCGAGGGTATTTCTGATCTTTTGATTCGAGGCTTTACATCTTGAGGATTGATTCTATACGTGTCAAGTGGTGATTTTTTCAAAAATGGTTTTGGAAAGTTTTAATGAAAGTTGATTTTGTTCAAATTTTACCTTTTACAACTTAGACCATTTTTGGACCAAAAGGAAAATTTTCAGTACTCATGACTTTAATTTCACTGATTTCAACATAAAGTTCTCCAACTCTCTAATACAAATCAAAGTTGCTTTTATTACATTCAAAAAACTTGAAAAGAAAGGTCAGAGCAATAAACTAGGGGCATAGATGAGTCGGGTGCTCCTGCGTCCACCAATCGTGCTTGTAGAAGCTTCTGAAGCCAAATTGGTCCTGGTTTGTGCCTCATCCTCGAGCCAAGCCAAGCATTCACCAAAAAGGTCACAACTGAAACTAGGGGTAGGGGCCTCACAACTGAAACTAGGGGTAGGGGCCAGAAGCTCTCTTATCCTCCAAGCAGTGAGGTACCTAGCCAAGTGTGAACCATGGATAGGGAATGAAACCGGGTACTCTACCCCCTCCTCTGGGCGGGTCTGATCATGCCCAAACTGACATCTGAATTGGAAAGGGAAATAGAATACATAGTTTGTGAGGCCGATCAACTGTATACCAGGTTGCTGAGCCATGCTGTAACTCATCTCGGTCAGATTAAGCCAGGGGCAATGCCAAGCTATGTTAGCAGCAGACCTGTTGCATATATAGTGGCACCACCATCCCTCATTTAGGAAATCCACTAGTCGATGGCAGAAAAAATAACCTCGAGCTGAGTACTCATGGCAAGAGTCCACTACCTTGAGCTTATCCATAAGCCACACCTAGGAAAGGATGAAACAAAAGAGAGATTAAAGAATAGAGAGATGTATATTGAGAGAAAAATGAGAAAAGGGCTTTGAGAGAAAAATAGAGCATGAGTATCGAGTGATATGAGAAACACATATGAAAAAGGATGGAAAACAATACCTAAAAAAGTAGTGGACTCCCCGCAAATCTGGCATTCTCTCACCGATGAAGGGTGTCTAAGCCCATCAAAGGTCTCGGCCAGTGCCATCCAATGCAACTCTTGCTTTCTTTCAGACCTTGGGCCACTTCGACCAACTGAATACTGGACCCGCTGAAACTAGGAGCAAGAAAGAAATGAGCAAGCACACATAAGCAGAGGACATGTTGCCAAAAACCTCGCCAGAGAAGGTCGTCTCTATCACCGACGTCAGAAAATCGATGAATGAAGCTGGGTATGTCTAGCTCTCCGTTATGGGCCAAAGATCGAGCCTTGTGCAGAGTGAACCCACTCATCCATCCCAAAGCTTGCGCGTGGCCAAAACGAGGCTGAGGTATGATTTCCTCGTCGCACTGGGATTCCATTAGTACCAAAAATTCTTCAATTGTCGGGCATATTTCTTGTCCCCCAAAGCAAAAGACGTCTGTAATTAGGTCCAAGCATCAGGCCGCGGCATAGAGGAATGGAAAAAAAAAAAAAAAAAAAGGTGGAGTTCTGCTCAACGGAAAAAGTGCATTTATGCCGAAATCCCAAAAATTTACCTTTTTCGTGCCATCTAAAGCAACTATCCAATCTGAGAGCTTTTTGATAAAAAAAAATGGCTCCATTTGTGGAAGAAATTGCAGTTGAAATGAGGTTCTGAATAGAAATCACGAAGCTGAACCTTTTGTAGAAGATAAGGCTGTAAGTGGAAGCCAGTTGTCAACAATCTGGTGATTCTTACATTTGTGGTCGGCAGGTGGCCGGCAGGCCACCCTCTATGGCCGGCCAACTCTATCTCTGTCCGGCAGCCTACTTTTCAGGCCTACCGTCCACCTGTGTGCTGAGCAATGCTGGAATCTTGTGTTTTGTCTTGACCTTTAAGTGTTTTAAGGTCTTGTTTTGAGTCTTTTTGGATTTAGCATGTTTGTTTATTTGTATTTGAATTGTTTTTTCTTTGTTTATCGAGTTGTATTTTCTATTTTGTATTTTGGTTGTTGGTCGGCTTATTACCCGATTAAGAACATTGTTTCAATCAAGTGCTCTATTGGCCAATGCAATTCGATGTCCATTTCATGCAAATATCGTGCTCATAATGCAAAATAACAACATTTTTTATAATAAAAAAAAATACGAGGTTTTATACCGATCATGGTTTTTACTAAAGAGGAGTACAAGTTTCAAAGTAAAATAAACCTATTTGAAGCTATACATGTGCTAATGCTACTAAACAAAAAGAAACTAAGCAAAAGTACAAAAAAATCAGTGTCAATCGCCTCAGGCTCGAAAGGCCCTCTTCGTCCTCTTCTTCGGAGGGGAGGACTCTGGGGCACTATCTCCATCAGCGCCGCTGTCGGCATCAATCTCTAAACAAGAACCCAAGCCGGCATCATCTCTGCTCTCTACCTCAAAACCGACCTTGGCATCGTCACCTCCACTCTCGAAACCCGAGTCGGTATCATTGTCTCCACTCTCAGATGACTCAGAATGCCAACTCACTACCTCCTCGGAGTCACTGGCCTCAACATCGTCATCGCTCAAGATAGGCTCTGAAGGACTGCTCTAGCCTCAGGTACCCTTATCTCTACCTCTCCTCCGTGCTACCGGAAGAGGTATTGTCGGTGCTGGTGCTGCTACTGCCGCCGGTGCAATCGGTACATATGGGATCTGAAAAGGACAATTGTTAACATATCAGTTATGGTGTATGTATCAGATACAAGCATAGTATGCAGAATAAGGGGTATGCAGAAATCAGATACAGTGTGTAAGTACAGTGTGTGAGTACAGTGTGCCAATGCAGTGTATGAGTGCAGTTTGGGAAAGTTTACAGTTGAAATGCTGGTGTATCGGTGGAAATATGATAACATGAAGTGCAAACTAAAGGAAATTACATGGATACCCATCAAGGAAGCTATCAGCTCGAGACAGCTCCTCGTGTACTCCATGGATGCCTGCAAATGCATTTGAATGATCACTGTTCGCAATAAACATACCTGAAATGAAATGTGGGGTGCCAAGCGTATAGAGTGGTCCATACCTGAGTCGAGCCTCGAACTCCGACAAGCTCGTGCCCAGCTGCTACTAGCTTAATCAGGATCTGGTGGGAAGCTCTGGCCAATGGGTCGTCTGCTCCACAGGGGAGCCCCTCTAGAATAGGCCCTAGTCCGCCCTAGTCGCTTCTCTCGCCGCAAGAGCCCTCGCCCCCTCGCCTCTGCAAGTGCCTGTCAGAGGTGGCATGAGGTGGGTCTGAATAAAGGTTGCGTAGTTTCCCTCACCCCTAAAGTAATCAGCATCCAAGCCTACCATGAACTGTGTAACTGCATTGACGGATAGGATGTCTGTTGCCCTTATAGACTCCGGAAGTGGCATCGGAACAATCGGATCTGGCAAGCCCACAGGCTAGTGGACAAACCGCTCACTCAAGAACCAAGCCCAACAGACTGGGCCCTCAAGTAGAATGCGGAAGCACGATGTGGCCCAAGCCCTGGCATACTGATCCCGCACCCCAGCCGGCATCATGGCCCAAGGCTGCCATGCGATCTGCAAACAGAGTGTACAAATTGTTAGTTGTTATCAGTTGCTAAAGTGTGAATCAGAATATTTGTAAAGAAAAAATGGCTGTGTTTCAAGTCACCTCGTGGGCGGTGATAGTGTTGAAGTAGTGGCGAAAGAACGAAAAAGACTCATGAGTCCTACACTAACATCGGCCATCATATCACATCGAGTAAGGGACCGCCAAGGGGAGCTTCTCGATGGGCTCTGGGGCAAAAGATGAGAAATATGCATAGACCCACAGCTATGAGGAAAATGCAGTGATATGCGATCAAAGCATGAATAGATATAGAAAGTGCAAAGCAGAAGGCATACAGCATGAACAAATACAGAAAGTGCAAAGCAGAAATCACAGGTGTTGAATAGATATAAAGCAAAAAGCGTAATGTGTAAAGGGAAAAATCGTAATGCATACCTCCCAGGCTCGCCAGTAGCCTCCGATCAGCTCTCCCATCAGGCAAAGGTAGAGCTGATATATCCGTACAGGGTGGCGAGGCTAGCTTCATTCTAGTTATAGAAGCTTACCTGAGGGAGGGTCACCAGGGCGCTCAACAGATATAAGCCCACAGTGTTCCACCTATTTAAAAACAAGGTGGTACCGAGGATAAACATGAGGAAACCTCGAGTGTAGTGCTCCATCTCCTCTAACGTCTCGAGCTCGCTCCCTCAGAACTGCTCAATGAACCAACTATATCTGAACATAGTTGGCCAGTACACGGGTAGACGCGCTCACACCAGCTTGATCCACGCTACCTCTCACTCTCCCATGTCTATTTCGAAAGGGATCGGATCACCCCCTACTCTTAGGCCTGTGATCATGGCGAAGTTGTAGAGAGTCATCGTCATCTCCCTAGTAGTAGAAAAGTGGAAGGAGTTGGTGATGTCTTGCTACCTCTCCACAAGTGCTTCTAGAAGAGGACAGCTCGCAATGACTCGTGTCAGGTTGGAGCAGAAAAGGCCAAAGCCGGTCTCGTCGACTATGTCACGAACTCCAGCAAGGAGCTCGTCATACCAATCTCTAGCTGTCGTCGCTCCATACCCCCTATAGGCACGGACATCTCCGTATGGCAAAGAACAAATGAATCAAATTAGGTAGTGATAAAAGTATAGTCAGATGGAAGGTAATGCAAGAAATGTAATTAAAGAAAGGCAAGAATGCATGAAAACAGAGTTCATACCTTAGTGGCGCTAGATGAAAAGTAGGAGGCCAGCTCCCTCAATAGGAGGTCCTCTGGTACACCACGAGCAAAGTCGCTGAAGCGCCTAATGCTGTCAGATGGCAAGATATGTATACGGAGATGATATCTCACTGGATCAAAAGGTCGTACCCTCAATGGTAGCGACTCTAGCTCAGCCTTGGGCTCAAACTCTGCCTCGAGGTCAATCTCGATGCCCTCAGTCGCCTCATCGGCCTCGGCAACTACCGGCTCCTCTACCTCTGCAACGGATGGGAATATAGGTGGAATCTCCGGAGGAGCCCCGTCATGTGGAATCTCATCTGTCATCTGGAAAATGGGTGAAAAGTAGGTGAAAAGTGAAGAAAAATTAGGAAAATAGGGTAACCTTGGAAAAAGTCAACCCTAAGAGAGAGAAAATAGGAGAAAAAGTCAAAACCTGAAAAAGTCTACAAAACCCGAGGGAAACTCAAGGAGAATAAGCCTAGATAGGTGAAAATGAGGAAAAAAGCGTCAAAAACAAATTTGGATCGGTTAGCAAGGAAGAGAATCAAGAGGTTTAATGAATAAAGTGTGCGTAGGGCGTTGGAAAATGCGTATAAAGCTCGGATCTAGAGAGGGAAAGTGTCTATAGAGAGAAGGAGAGCAATTTCGGATCTAGGGTTATGAGGAAATGAAGCCTTGAGGCTTGTATTTAAAGACCCGTAGGTGAAATGTCTAAAAAGCCCCGAACTGCCATCGGTGGCCAGCAAGGCTTTTTGATGGCCAGCAGGTGGCCGACAGCCTTTCCTTTCCATGTGGCCGGCAAGTGGCCGGTAGCCCTCCTTTGTGTCCTGATGCTATTTTGTGTCTTTGATTCCCGAGAAGTGTATGGAAGGTTCACTATTGGGTTCAGATTGTTTTTAAGGAAGCTCAAAACTGTGTTTTGGTGCACGATGTTCATCACTTGTCAACATGAACAAGGTGTATCCTTTTGAACATTATGTAATTCTTCTGAGAGGTAAATCGGAAGGTGCTATCGAATGTCCTTTTTATATGTTTTACGCTTTCGTTCTCTTTCGTTGCATAGAATATGCATTTCACATATACATGTGTTGCGTGCGTGTTTTGTATTGTTTATAATTCATGCGTAGAACACGCTGTCAATTATTTCGCATAGAATATGCTCTTATTTCATGCATAGAATATGTTTTTGTTTCTTTAATAGAACATGCTTTCAATACGTTGGTTTCCTATCTTGCATAGAATATGTGTTGTCATAGAATTACATGTTTCCTTTGTGCATCTAACGCATTTATTCACTTTTGTGCATCTATCACACACCTCTTTGTTTCTCGGGACGCGTGAAGCATGAGCCCGAGTGGATTTTCTTGTATCTCAAGACGCGTGAAGTGTGGCCTTGGGTGTGTTTTATCTTGAGATGGGTGAAGTGCGAGCCTGAGCGGTTTTTCTTGTTCCTCGGGACGCGCAAAGCGCAAGCCTAAGTTGGGTCTCTTATTTCTGGAGACGCGTGAAGCGTGAGCCTGAGCGGCTTTTCTTGTATCTCAGGACGCGTGAAGCGTGGCCCTGGGCATGTTTTATCTTGAGACGCGTGAAGCGCGAGCCCAAACGATTTTTCTTGTTTCTCAGAAAGCGTAAAGCGCGAGCCTGAGCGGTTTTTCTTGTTCCTCGAGATGAGCAAAGCGCAAGCCCGAGTGGGTTCTCTTGTTTCTCAGGACGCATGAAGCGTGTGCCCGAGCAACTTTTCTTGTATCTCAGGACGCATGAAGCGTAGCCCTAGGCGTGTTTTTTCTTTTTTCTCGGGACGCGTGGAGCGAGCCCAAGCAGGTTTCTCTTTTTTCTCGGGATGCATAAAGCGTGAGCCCAAGCGGTTTTTTCTTATTTCTCTGGACGCGTGAAGCACGAGCCTGAGCAGGTTCTCTTGTTTCTTGGGACGCGCAAAGTGAGAGCCAAGTTATCTTTCTTATTTCTCAAAACGTGTGAAATGTGACCTTGAGCGGTTTCTTGTTTCTCGGGACGTGCGAAACATGACCCCGAGCGATTTTCGTTCCTCTATGTCTCAGGACACGTAAAACATGACCCTGAGCGATTTTTTGTTCTTTAGTTTCTCGGGACGTATGAAGCACGACCCCGAGTGGTTTTTATTTCTCAGTTTCTCAAGACGCGCGAGGCGCAACCCGGAGCTGTGTTTTCTTTCCTCGTCTCTTGTTTTGGCGTGGTTCAAGTTTGTTTTAGATCTTCTTGCATGGAACCTTTGTTGGTTTTAGCTTGAAGATGCTCATTCATATGTTGTTATCTTGCTTATTGCATTTGTTATTACTTGTTGCATCATCTTGCATGATCATGAGTTTTCAAAATAGCCAGCTTCGCGAAACATGTTAGTCCAGCTTTCAAAGTCATTGTGCATATAATTTGCATCTTGCCCCAGAACTACACTGGTTTGATTTCTTGCAAAGGGATACGTAAGCAGCCTGCGGGCGCAACCGTTTATTTCTGTCTTGATTGTTTGTCCAAGTCTTACGGTCTTGTCAAAATGGGTTGTCTCCGGGCTTTGACATTCACTTATGCCGTTTTTAGCAGCCCTTACGACTTGGACGTCATCGCATGCACACCCAATGATGAATGTATATGGTTGTCAAGTGCTCGAAGTCCTCAGCGAAATGCCACAGCTTTGAGCCTTTCAAACCTCGCACACCTGTTGCCTCATTCTTAGACCAAACCTAAGATTTTCGAGCCTACAGCTTCTGGTGGCCTGCCGGCCACCTCTTTGGGCTACCGGCCATCACTCTTGGTTGTCGGCCACTGATATGGCCTTCTAACCACTAGTGATGGCCTACCGGCCACCAATGTCTTTTGTAGATATTTTGTGACAGTTATGCTAGCTATTTGCACAGATGCATGCATCTACTCCCACGTGTATGGCTGGATGTTGTTGAGGGAGATTCATGTTTTCTATATATAGGAGACCTCCCTCTCTTGCTTTAAGGTTAGAAAAATTTTGAGCAAAATTTTCTCTCTCTCTCTAGCAAATTTCTACACTTTAGCCTACATATCCTTCATCTTTGCCTATACACCCTTAACCAAACCTCTTCATCTTTGAGCTGAGGTATCTTAGAGCCTTGTTTGAGCTCTTGAGGATGTGTTTGCTTTTTTTTGTTGCTTAGAATTGGTTTTCCTCTTCAAGGGTATAAGGCTTTGCCTCTTTGCTTGCTTTAATTACTCTTTTTCTTGCAATTTTACAACTATTTTTGGGCTATAAAAACTCTACATTTTTGGGCTAAAACTTGGGTTTTAAGGTCATTAAAGGTTGAAGGGTGTTTCACCCTTCTTTGCACCTTGTTTTGAAGGCCTTTTTCCTTGTGTTTCTCATCCTTTTGCTATTTGTTTTTGAGCTTTTAAACACTATTTTTCAGAGCTATTTCAGTGGTCAAAATAATGTTTTGAAGTCCAAATTTGGAGGACTAGCCTCCCCTCCTTGTGTCTTGCCTACTAGCTAGCTTGTGCTATGTTTTAGCATATTAATCTAGCTATTTTTGTCTTAATTCTAGCATGTTTTAGGACTATTTTTAGACTGTTTTAGCACTGTCTTTAATTGGTAGTTGCATTTGAGCTTTATTTTGCATGCTTGTAGTGTAATTGTCCTCATGAGTTTGGTGTTCTAGGCCTTAGACTCCATCTTATTTGACTTTATTGCATTTATTTATGGCTTTCCATACTTGTGATGACTCTTAATCATCTCTGCAACCTCCTTCCTTTCTTGGCTTTTGTTTTGCTTTGAAAGTGGTTTCAAACTATTTGTTTGTTTAAGTATGAGATTGAAATGTCATACTTTATGGTTTAATCCCTTTGGGGTTCATTACCAACGGTATGATGTCTCTTTCATGCCTAAAACAACTCTTGGTTTGAGCCCTCTTTTCATTAGAGGATACTCAATGAATTAAAGGATGGTTGGTAAGGAAAATAAAGTAATTGAAATGGGACTAAAAATGGTGCAAGATAAGAATTTAGTTTCGTGTTCAATCGGACGTTAATTGAACACATGGAAGTTTGAGGCATTTCATAGTCATTAGTGATGAAATGGATCAAGTTTCCAAGGTTACCACTTCCCTTGATCAATTCATGAAAGAGAGGAGGTTTGAGTCTTGTTTTGTTGTATTTATTGAACTTGCACACTTTGGTTCATAAGCCATCATGCAATGAAATTGCTTGAGTTGGTGGTTTCTGGACCAAGTTTTGTCTCTCCTTTGATTTGTTCATGAGAAGGAGGGGTGAGCTATGCAGACAACCTTTGAGAATACCCTGTGCATTTTCTGTTTGTTCTCTGTTACAGCAAGGTGAACCCGGCAGCAGTGGTCGGTAGGCCATCACTCCTGGCCAACCGGCCACCAATGCAAATTCCAGCAGCGTGTTTTTTGAGCAGAGCAAAGCTATTCTGGAGGTGGACAAAAGTATAAGTGTTCAACTGTGCAACAGAGGCGTTCAAAAGCAAAACAATGGCTTTTCGGGTGAAAGCCGAGCACGTGAATGAGTATTCCTCGCATATCGAGCCTGTTTAGTTTAAATATTTAGCTTAAATATTTGTTGTGATTAATTAGTTAGTTAACTAGTTGTTTGATTTCGTCTTGTAATTATTTTAGTTAACTAGAATAGTTAATTCATTTGTTATAATAATTAGTTAAGTAGTTTAGCTAATTATCCATTTCATTTTGTAATAGTTAGCTTAATTAGCTTAGCTTTAATTAGTTAGCTAGTTAATTCATTCGGACTCTCCTTCGTGAGAGCGTAATGTTGTAATAACGTGTATATCTTCCAACCCCACGTATTTCTCCCTTTTTATTTACTAGCTTATGATGGTTAGTTTAGGGGCATCATGTTTTGTTTAGCATTCTCCATGTTTGCATCCATTTGTCTTGCATGCACCGAGGCTCGGTTCATCATTATAACTTGCATTGTTAGTTTAAATACTTCTTCGAATACGTGCTTAGACCGCATGTTATTTAATTGATTCATATGCCATGTTAGTAGCCGAGCCTATTTAGATTGCATATCGCATGTGTTGCATTAGCCATAACTGCATAGTTAGGAATCATGTATTTTTCTAACTCATTTCTCTTTTGTCTTGGAGTATTAGGTGAGCCTTTACTTACTTTAGCATAATTGCATGAATGTGATTGTTGTCATTGTCTAGCATGCTTTCCATGAGGCTAATTGCTTAAATGCTATATCTGTTTGAATGCCTGTGGATGAAGGTTAGTTGCTTGAATTGGAATAATTTGAGTAATGTTTATATGCGATCACTTTTTCAAGTGGTACATATTTCGAAACAAGTGAGTAATGTTTATTGACATAATCACAGATTATATACATATTACTAAAAATAAAAAGATTCAATGTACTCTAATTTCTATATTCAACACTCTCACTTAAATTGGTATGAAGATATTCAACAATCGCAGCTTGTTAATGGATGAGTGGAAGAAGCCGGAAAAAACTCAACGGCTAGTCTAAATAAATGCTATCGAACAAATTTGGTAGTCCACTAAATAAAAAAGGCCAAAAAGTGCTTAATACATTAGCACCACACCCTAGAAAAAGAGGAAAAACAGAGATTGAACTACCCTAAAAGAGCTACAAAAGCATCTATGGCTAGGAAATACCCTGGTCAACAGCCAACAAGACCTTGGTTGGCATTAGAGGCCGGATCTAATGTTGGGATATAGTTTATGGTCATGCCAGACCATTGTAGAAACTAACCGGAATCAATGTTGGGACAGTTTAAGGGGACATGCCAGATCGTTGCAGGAACTAACCGAAATCAATGTCGGGACAGTTTACGGGGTCATATCGGACCGTTGCAAGAACTAACCAGAATCAATGTTGGGACAGTTTACGGGGTTATACCGGACCATTGTAGGAACTAACCAAAATCAATGTCAAAACAATTTAAAGGGGTCATGCAGGACCGATGTGGAGAACTGGATGTTGAACCAACAGGTATGGCACACACATAACTTATGATGTGGTGTTAAACGATGATGGCAACAGATGACTGAGTTCACTAAGGGATGGCTTATTAGAAAGTGCGCCAGAGGAGGCGACTTGCGTTGTGCACCAGATGGAACAACTTAGGTGGTTCACATGATATATCACCATGCTCACCATTATATAGGTATAATACCCCCATCAAACTCAAGTAGGTTTGAAGATAGAAACCTATTTGAAGTTGAAATAGAGGGAAAGAAAAAGTGGAACAAAAATACAAAAAAAAAAAATGAATTGCAAGTAAAAAAAAAAATATGATAGAGATATTTGGGATAAAAATAAACCAGTGGATAGAGGAAGAGATCACCATGAAATGATACTGAAAGAAAATATGGTAGTAGAATGTGTTGTGGTCCGACGGGTGACCAAGGCAAGGTTGCCTGCCCACCGGTGAAGCAAAATTACTAAGTGCTTAACCTAATTCTGATACCAAAAAGAATGAAAATAATGAATGGGATAGAGGTCATGTATATATAATAGATTCATAATACAATTTATAAAACGATATAAATAAGAAAACAATACTAAATCAATAATTAATACAATCATTAGTTATATGCATAACACTAAAAATTATAAAAAAAATTATATATTCTAATTTCTATACTCAACGGTAGCCACCAGTACCCGCACAAACATTGCTGTCACAACCCTTGGCCCTCTCTCCTTACAACAAAACAACGTTGGCACCACCAGCACCACCAATCTATCATCATCATTGCAATACTATCAATCACTCACCACAACCACAAGCACCATATTTTTTTACTTCTTTTTTTATTTAAATGACTGTGGTCGGTGTGGTGCTCCTTTTGCTGGTTACTTGGCAACATTATTTTTTATTTTTTATTTTTTATTTGATCTTGGCTGATCTTGTTTATTAGCTCGGCAAAGATCGGAAACTTAGGCCTCGTTTGGGAATAGGTTAATTTAGTAACTTTTTAGTTATTTGGTTAAAATATGAGCTAAAAAAAACTAGTATGTTTGGGATGATTTTTTGGCTTTTTATGAAAAGATGTGCAAAAAGTAGAGAGAAAAGAGAATATTTGACTTTTTGGTATGAGTTATTGGCTTTGTGGCTAATTTAGTAACTTTTTGACTTCTTGGCTAAAAAGTTCAGTTGCCAAACGAGGCCTTATTCTTAGTTTTAGAACGGATTGGATTCTCTCCTGTTCATTATCTAATTAGAGAAGTTCTATTGGATCTAAAAGGGCATTTAAGAGCTCATTTTAGTGATTTGAAAGTTTTTATTGTCGGATTATTAGTTTAATGTCTATTTTCAATATGATTTGAATTTGGTATTCTATTTGTTAATTGAAATAGATTTTGTGAGTAATTAAATATTGATTTGGTTTTGGCTCTCACATTAGTTTAGATTTGTGAAAGACTATTTGATTTGGTTTGGAATTTTCTAAAGTTTTGGATTGGGCGAATTGTACTAGCAGTCTCTATAGTTTGTGATTCGTGTCATTTTGATCTTTAATTTTTTAATTGTGACACATTTAATCTTAAATTTTGAATCTTGTTCCAAATAAAAATAATTGAAGATACCATTACTTAATTTCAAAGGTAAAATCATCAATTTGATAAAATATAAACTAATTTGATAAAAATAATTGTTAAAAAATATTTTTAAATTTTTAAAAATTATTTCTACCTACCAAAGATAAAATTATATAAAATTGATAAATTATATAAAATTGATAAATCTTTTAGATATTTATTTTTTTTTTTTTGGAGATTTATTAGAAAATCCTTTTTCAAGTGTTTGTATCCTAATTAGTCCATAAGATATTATTATATTCTAATAAGTCATATTATTTGAACATTTGATATTCTAAATCTTAATTCTCATATTTAAGATATTTTATGAATATTTCTACCTTTACAAATATTTTTTGAACGGTTAGTAATTTAGTAATGTGAACATTGTTATTTTACAACGTGAATATTCACATTGACAGTGTAAATATTTACATTATTGTCGGTGTGAACATTTACATCACGGAACATTTACATTGTAAATGTGAATATTATTAAGGGTATTTTGATAACAATGTCGCACATATGACTTGTAAGAAAATAATATAAACTAAACGGAACATAAGTAAATGAAAAGGGATTTATGAAACAGTACCCCTATTTTTTTGCCAAATTAATTTTATTATGTGTTTGGATAATGATCATGTAATAGATGGTTGCTAGGCTTTTAATGTGTCATGAATATATTTAATATATAAAATATTTTTAGTTTTGAATTTTTTGATTTGATGGATTGGATTAATAATAATATCAAAGTTGTTACCATATTTGACTTTTGAAAAAATAAAAACCAATTTAATAAAAATAAAAACAACCACCCATTACGTGATCATCATCTAAACACATAATAAAAATTAATTTGGTAAAATAAATAAATGTGTAAAAGATTTATCGATGTTACATAATTTTTTCTTTGGTGTGTAGAAATAATTTTTAAAAATTCGAAAATATTTTTTTGACATTTATTTTTGTCAAATTAGTTTATATTTTATCAAATTAACAACTTTGCCCTTGAAATTGACTAACGGTATATTCAATTGTCCTTATTTAAAACAAGATTCAAAATTTAAGGTTAAATGTATCACAATTGAAAATGTAAGAACCAGAATAATATAAGTCCCAAACTATAGAGACCGTTAATATAATTCACCCTTTTGGATTTAGTACTTCCTTGTTGGTTTTTAATTGATGGAAACTTATTTTGCTTTAGGAAAGATTCTTTGGCTATAAATATATAGAGACTCTCATTTATTTAATTGAATTTTTCAGTTTCATTTGTAGAACTTTTCAGTTCCATGGAGCCCTCTATGGGGATTTTGGTGTGGCCTTTGGTCACATGGTATCTTTTGATTGAAATTTTAGTTTCGTGAGACTTGTATAGAAGGAATTTGAATTTGGTGAGAAGACTTTTATTGGGACTTGGTGAGTTTAGTTATATGTGAAATATTCGTCACTATTGTAACTCTCCAGAGCATTGTTATCTTTGTTAGTAGAATCCTTCTATTTGTGATTGCCTGTGGACTTAGGTTTAGGTCGAACCACGCAAATCTTGATATTTTGTTAGTTTACAGTTGTTTTTCTCTCTTGGATTTTTATGGTTCTTCTACTTCATATTCGAAGCCGTCAACTATCTTGGTGTGGTTGACTATTTTTCGAGATCCTCCGCACAATATTTATTTTATAGAATTTATTGAAATAAATCATTCATGCAAAAATTACAATGATTAGTTATCGGTAGTCATAAGATTAAGCTACATTTGTCTTTAAAAAAAAAGTTTAAGTACATTTTTCATCCCTATAGTTTGACTAAATTTTATTTTATTCTATATAGATTTAATTTGAACGATTTGATCTCTACATTTTAAGTCCAGTTTTAATTTAGTCATTCCGCCTAAATTTTTGTTAATTTTGTCTAGGTGTACACCTTAGAAAAATTTTTGGAGTCCAAAATTGTTAATTTTGACCTTCAATTTGGATAAAAAGACCAAATTGAAATTGCACTTAAAGTGTGAGGATTAAATTGTTCAATTTGAAAGTATAGGGACTAAAATAAAATTTGAATCCAATTACATAGGTAAAAAGTGTAATTATCCCAAAAATATTATATATAGACAATCTATTTTCAAAATTATAATTGTTATTTATTTATTGAAGACAAATGTAATATTGTCATATATTACAATTATGTTTTTTTTATATTTATTGTATAAATGATTTACTTAACAAAACTTATAAGATGAATCATTTCGATTATCGAAGTAGCCTATTTAAGCCGAACAACCCTCTCCAATAGGAGTTGTTTGGGAAGTGAGAAAATAGTTAAAAAATCAAAAAATTATTATAAAAAAATTAATTTCTCTCTTTATTTTTTTACACATTTTTTCATAAAAAATTAAAATAGTCAATTCCCAAACAAAAATTGGCAATGAGAGAGAATCTCTCTATTCTTAGAAAACCAATTAGAATATTCTTTCAGTTTTTGGTGTTTTAAACTTGGCCAGCTTTTTATTCGTGTATTTGTATGTAATCTCCTTGTAATTTTTTTTTTAAAGAAAAAATTTACATTAATAAAAATCATATTTTTTGGTTATTATATATATATATAAAAAAGAAACAAAAAAAGAAAAAGAAAAAGAAAGAAGAAGAAGAAGGAGTTAAAGTCCCATCAAAAAATGGATTTCGTGGACAACGTTTATCTGTCAAAACAAGTGGAGTAGCATTTTTCAAACTACCATAAATCTCTTAGACATGTTGAATGTTATCACCAAGATCGATCCCTGGATTAATGAGTGTAATATTTTGGTAACCATATATTAATCCTAACCAATTTGAGAGTAATAGATTTCACATGTTGAAATTTAAGTTAGGAAACGTGTCATTTTTCGTGTAATGTGAACGTGAATTTGTATTCAAATATTTTAACATTGATATAATTTATTTAATTCAATATGTCAATTATTTTGATACTGACCTGACGTACTTATAATTGTATATGTTTGACATAGTTACTATAATAATAAGCAAATTATACAGATTATTTCAAGCAAATTTATTTCATGTCACATGTATAAAGGTAATTTGTTTAAACATTAGCACTCAGTCACATAATATATATGTCAATATTCAAAAAATAAATTAAAAGATTCATGAATAATTCATTACGCATTTAATCTGAAATGCTAACATCCATTAATATCCAAACATTCAACAAAATTTCACAAACAAACAAACAAATTTTCTTTCAATACCAACATTTAATCCAGTGATTGAAATAAAACATTTATGACTCCTAGGTTCAAGTTGCATTTGGGTTACTTGCGGTCTGTGACGGAGCCAAAAAATTAAGGTAGAGGAGGCACTTTATAATTTTAATTTTTTTTGATGATTAAAAATAAAATAATAATAATTTTATGAGCTAAATTAAGTATAAAAATTTAATTATTATTATTAATAACAAGTAATCAAAATTTTATAATAATGTGGAATAACTCAGACACAATAATAATGTAAGTATGCAATTTTAGAACAAAAAATTACAAATTAAAATTCTTAATTTTAGAAAATAGAAGCATATCATTTATAGCACAAATCATTATAAAATTTCTATAATTTTATTTGATAGAAAAATATTAGAGAGATAGTATTGATTATAAAAATGTGTTTTGAATAGAAATTATTAGATAATCTCAGAATATTATGTGGTGTTGATGACGTGGTGCTTTAAATATAAGAAATCACAACTCATACTAAGTGATTCACCTATTATCTTCCAATTACCTAACAATAATGAGTTATTACGTTTCCATTCATAAAATTTGACATTGTATTATTGATTTAAACCACCACATAAATAACACCACATGGTGCTCCAAGAGCACTAAATAAACTACACATTATGTGTGGACAATGCAACAAAAAAAAAAAAAAAATCAAAATCAAATCGTGACCCTCCTAAGCCTGCTATGGCTCCGCCACTTCTAGCGGTCAGTAGTGAATTCGTGTTCACATGTTGACACAGATTTTTATATGAGTTAGATGGTTATATTCGGATTACGCATATTCAATCTATTAATATTTGTATTTTCAATCGTGTCATATTCCTAATCATATTAAAAAATAATTAATCTTAACCATCTTATTACATATACAAATGAAAAAATATATTAATGAATCATATATCAAATTCTCAATCTACTAAAATTATTGTCACTAATGACGATGTCATTACTTTAGTTTACATGAGTTTTTAGAAAGAATAAGTTTATTGTGCCAGGCTCATCCACTTGGATTTCTCTAGATGGGTAATTTTATACTAGATATTAAATTTGTATAGTGTGAAATTTACATATAAAATAAATTTGAATAACAAGATAATTCTAGATAATTTATAAGTTGATAAGTCTGGGTTCAAAATATCAGTGGTGCTAGGGACCCCCAGTGGGGGCAACCCCAGCACCCCCAGTAGGCCAAAAACAATTTTTTTTTTCTTTCTTTCCAATCACGCGGTGCCACATGGCACTGGGGTCATTGGGGGTCACTGGGAGTGGGGGTCTCAAGCTTTATTCTCAAAATATTACCGTCTTCTAAATTTCATTCCTAATGATATAAAATTAGAGAGGGTTAAAAAGGAAAGAAAAAGAATATAAGACCATTTTTCGTAGATCTTATTTAAAACTTCCAAATATTTTTGAGAAGGGGTATTGTTGTGCCTAAGGCATAGCAGTTATTATTGCGTCCTTTGTAGGAGGTTGTTCCGAATATGTTTTGATGATCTGAACTGTTCATATTGTAGAGTTCGTCGAGTAGATCATTCATACGAAAAATTAAATTGATTAGATATCTGTAACTCTATAATCAAAGCACATTTGTGTTTATAAAAATTAACGGTTAAGATAACTTTTATAAATTTTTAAAAACAATTAAGACTTAATCATAAGATTATGAATATTCGATTAATTTAATTTTTTACATAAATAATATTCTAAATAAACCCTACAATATAAATAATTTAAATTATCAAAAACATTCCCACCAATCTTTCACGAAATGTACAACAGTAATGACTGTGCCTTAGGCGCAGCAGTATTCCTTTTTCCCAAATATTTTTCTTTTTAATATCATATATGCCCCAGTAGCGATTAGCTCGTCTTGTCGCCATCAAACACACCCATCATCTACATAGAATAGATCAAAAATTTTAGTCAAAAGCACATGTTTTCTAGAAAATTCCACAATTAATCACGTTTTCAAATGAACCTACAAAATGTATGCCAACTCTAACACGGCAAAAATAACAGTAATTAATTGCTGTTTTGTCGACAAAATTAAAATAACACAATCTCTCAAATCATAGCATGATTAAGGTGATGTTTCATAACTTAATTTAGTACTTAAAATTAAATGTATTAATATTACGCTTATTTCGATATAAAATATTTTATATAAAATAATATGTTTCTTGTAAATTGATTTTTACTAGAAAAATATTTTTGTTTCTGTTTTTCAGCATTTGGTTGACACTTGAAACAAAAATATTTTATTACTTAAAAGAAAATTTTAGATTTAATAAAATATCATTTATGAATTTTTAGTAAGTGTTGAAAAAGTAGTGAATAAGAGTCAAATTTGTAAAAATTGACTTACGAAAATTTTAAAAGTAAGTCATTTTTAGGAAAATGATACAAAAAAATATTTTTCTTAAAAAATTTTTACTTGCTTTTTGTTCAACCGAACAACTAAAAATAAGTAAAATATTATTGACAAAAATATTTTACATCAAAACAAACTGAATTTAAGTAAAAATCAATTAAGCTCATTTGATAACCATAAATAATATTACTTAAAAATTTAAGTGACTCTTAAAATGTAAATTAAAAATTAAAAAAAGAAGAAGTAAGTAATAGAAAACTTTCTTAATTTTGAGTGAACTTATAAATATTTATACATAAGTATTAACATAGACCATTATAACTTCACAACCGTTGCCACCACCACCATTGCCTCTGCCGCCTCCACCACCATGATCATTGCCACCGCCTTCACCACTGCTACTACCGCTACTACCACCATTCAGCACCCTTCTACGACCATCATCTTCATCACCATTATATTGTTATCACAAGCACCGCCACAGTCGCTACTACTATTACTACCACCACAACAATCACTATTACAATCTTTCACCTCTATGGCCACCGTTCTCATAACCACCACCATTATTCAACACCAACATTATTACACCACCACTATCACCATCTTTTTATCTCTACTACATTACCACCCCACTGTCACTATAATCACTCTCTCTTTATCTCCACCACCACCAACAACTCACTATCACAATATAAAATTAAAAAATATAATTTAAAAATGATAATTTTTAAATTTAATATTATACATATCAAACAACTTGTTTTAATTCAATATTTAAATTTTTATGAAACAATTTTTCAATTTAAAAATATTCAACATCCAATTTTCACTACTTAATTTTAAGTGTTTAGTTTTCAATTTTCAATTTTATTAAACACTGCCTAAGTTGATATTAAAACTAAAAACTAAGTTATGAAGGCTACAAATTTTGCAGAATTTTATAAAATTGTAAGTGATGAATTTAATCAAGTAACGTAAAAAGATTAAAAATTATTGATTTCCCTTACACTTTATATTTATGGGGCTGGTGGTGTAGTGGAGTGGGGGATGGTAGAAGTGATGCACGAGGATTGTAGATGTGGTGATAGTTGTGTGAGATATGATAGAGTTAGCAAAGGTAGTGATGGAGGCAACGACATTTGTATGATAGTGGTCCTAATAACGATAGTAGTGGTAATAGAGCAATAGTAGTGATGATAGCAGTAGTGATGACATCATGGTAGAAGTAGAGGTGTCATGGTGGTGGTGGTGGTGGTGGTGGTGGTAGTGTTGTGATAGTTGTGGTGTTGTGACAATGGAGATAGCAATGACAATGATAATTGTGTGGCAATGGTGGTGGTGTACGATAGTGGTGACAGTGGCTCTAGTGGTGATTGTGTCAGTGATGATATAATGGGGTAGTTGTGCTGACTAATGGAGATGGAGGGCTGTTGGTGGGTGTTGCGTGATGTATGGTGATGGTAGTGATAACATGTGGTGATGGTGGCGATAATGTAGCAACATTGGTGAGGTGATAGTGGTACACTTCAGTAGTGGCGTAATCGTAACAGCTTAAAATTTTAACATTTGGCAAATTAAGTAAGAATTCAATGATTTCATAATTTTATTTTTTTTTATTTTTTTATTTTTTTTAAGAAGTGCTTAAAATTTGAAGCGATACAAATTTTTATTTCAAAGGAAACTTGATTTATTCTTGTTGAATACATTTAATTTTAAATGTTAAACCGAGTTATCAAATACCACCTAACATATTTTTATACTTTTTTTTGTGAAGCTTTGTTTTTCTAGTGAACAAGCTTTTTAATGTTAGGTTAGGAGTTCTAATCAACAACATACTAATTAAAACACAAGGTAAGATATTGTTGGCACCATAAATTTGTAATTTTTATTATTATTTATTATTTATATAATTGCAGGACATGTGACATCCTCTTACTCATTTGGAGGTTTTGAGAAGTTATGAAATGTGAAAAGATGATGGAGAATAAAGTGGAGAACAAAGAGCATGAATTGGAAGTGAAAGGAAGTTTTGAAGTCATGGAGGGATATGTGGCATTGTGGGAATGAAGATGGAAGAGTGGGTAGTTTTAAGTGGTTATTGGGTAGTTATTGCTGGAAGTTTTTTCCTACAAATATTTGCCTATAAATAGCCATTCATGGCTACATTGTAAAAAGATCCAGAACTCAAATCAAAGATACTTGATTTCAATATTTCTTGTCATTTTTCTTATCTTAGGAGTAGTATGACATAGATTTATATTTCGAAACATTTATTTCCACCATTTCCTTTTCAAGGTATTTTATGTACTTCCTTTCGAAGAATAGGAGTAGAGGCAAGTAATTATTACTTTGATTGTTCACTCAATCGTCTTTCTCCATCTTCCTCATTCTTCTTTTAATTTTTCTTTTCTCTACACTTTGGCAATTTTGAAGTCCTCTTCGTTGAGGCAAAAGAACCGTCAACGCAATTGCTTGATAATTGGCTTGAATTTAATCTGTAAGGATTTTTCAATCCTTGTTGGCGCGCTCGCATGCATGATATTTTCCTTCATAGGAAAAATAAGCCAACAATTTTTGGCACGCCCGGTGGGACTGCCAAGTGTAAGAAATGACAAACGATTTGGATTTCGCCATTCGAACTTGTCAATATGAAATATATTGGCGTGAAAGAAAGATTTTGGATCTTCAAGAAACGATCCATTTTCTTGATGAAATTTTTTTTCAAGTTGTTTCTTCATTACCATATTATTTGGTAAAAGAAAAAATACACCACTTAATTGGAGTAACTCATCAACTTGATGTGGAAATTTGCCAATGGAGACATGAGTTGTTAACCTTTTTTGTCAAGACTTTAATGACTACATTTTGTGGGGTTTTACAAAATGTTTTTAAGTCATTTGTGACTGAAATTAGTGAAAATATAATTTCATCAATAGCTCGAGGGGTCAAAAAACCCATTTTTAAAGAGCCAATTTATGAAAATAACATGGCTAAAAAGTATGCTGTTGAGCCAAATATGGTTAAAAATAATGTTCCATATAAGGCTCAGGGAGTTGAAAAATTCATTCTTAAAAACTCAAGCCATGGAAAAAACATGTCTATGGAGGATTTTCACAAGCCATTAATGGCTAAAATAAAAAAACAGCCCCATTTGTCTATGAATGATCAAAGTTATTTGGCTAAAGAACATATTCTCAACCCAAACATGGCTAAGA
This sequence comes from Camellia sinensis, assembly GCF_055761805.1. Taxonomy (NCBI): domain Eukaryota; kingdom Viridiplantae; phylum Streptophyta; class Magnoliopsida; order Ericales; family Theaceae; genus Camellia; species Camellia sinensis. The sequence goes on along the minus strand of NC_138969.1, from coordinate 112,234,519 downwards.
ATGATGAACAATTTAACGTTCATGAATCTGAAATTTTTGAAATTGTTCAAAATGTCAAGTTGTTTGAATTTTTAAGGCCATCTTGTACTGTGGTTCTTGGTGTTCAAAACTTACTTTGGATTTGTGAATCACGCCAAAATATAATTCTGATGATGTGGCTAATAAAATTAATAAATTGTTCTTATGAGTTCGAAGCACTAAAAATAGGGAATGACCATTTAAAATGCATGAACTTGGCTAGGAAAAGCCTATGCATTTAAATAAGTGGTTGAGAATGGCTTATCTTTTCAAATTGATGGCCAGTTATTTGTATGTACACAATCAAAGCATCGAAGATACATTCGAAGCATCAAGAGTTGTTTCGAAGGTTGATTACTTCACATTCGAAGCTGTATAAAGCTTTGAAGATACATTCGAAGCATCAAGAGTTGTTTCGAAGGTTGATTACTTAACCTTCGAAACTGTATAAAGCTTCGAAGATACATTTGAAGTGTCAAGCCTAACCTTGAAACTTCATTGTAAGTATCATCATCCTATATCAATGCTTCCAAGCTTCGAGGGGTGATGTTGTTCTTTCAAAACTGTGCTGCAAGACCTTCGAACGATGAATTTGGTCTTTTATACCACCTTCGAAGCTTGTTATTGATCATCTAGTCATAATTTCATACTTATTCGAAGCACTTTATTGGTGCTATTATATCATTCGAAGCACTTTGTTGATATTATTCGAAGCATTTAATTGCTTAGATTAGTCATGTGCTTGGTTCGGCCCTTCAAAAATTTAAGTAAACATCATTTTTAAGGGCCGAGGGGGGTAATGTTGGCACCATAAATCTGTAATTTTTATTATTACTTATTATTTATATAATTGCAAGACATGTGGCATCCTCCTACTCATTTGGAGGTTATGGGAAGTTATGAAATGTGAAAAGATGAAGGAGAATAAAGTGAAGAACATGGAGCATGAATTGGAAGTTAAAGGAATTTTTGAAGTCATGGAGGGATATGTGGCATTGTGGGAATGAAGATGGAAGAGTGGGTAGTTTTAAGTGGTTATTGGACAGTTATTGCTGGAAGTTTTTTCCTACAAATATTTGCCTATAAATAGCCATTCATGGCTACATTGTAAAAAGATCCAGAACTCAAATCAAAGACACTTGATTTCAATATTTCTTGTCATTTTTCTTATCTTAGGAGTAGTTTGACATAATTTATATTTCGAAGCATTTATTTCCAGCATTTCCTTTTCAAAGTATTTTATGGACTTCCTTTCGAAGCATAGGAGTAGAGGTAAGTAATTATTACTTTGATTGTTCACTCAATCGTCTTTCTCCATCTCCCTCATTCTTCTTTTAATTTTTCTTTTCTCTACACTTTGGCAATTTTGAAGTCCTTTTCGTTGAGGCAAAAGAACCGTCAACGCAATCGCTTGATAATTGGCTTGAATTTAATCTGTAAGGATTTTTCAATCCTTGCTGGCACGCACGCATTTATGATATTTTCCTTCATAGGAAAAATAAGCCAACAGATATGTATGTAAATTCCACCACTTGAGATGTGGTTCAATTAAAATTGTATTTAGTTAGTATAATTATTAGTATCCCTAACATTATTATTTTTTCCTGTTGATGAACATAAGTGAAACAATTTTAAAACAATTATATTATAAATAATATTTTTAGTGCAACTTTAATACAAGAAATACTTGCAATACACAAATATAATAAATTAAAAAAAAAACTTTTTTAGGTGATGAATGAACAATTGTTAGATCTAAACTAATGTGTAATAATAATAATAAAAATATTTATTTTAAGGGAAAATTATTAAAAATTCAATCTAAGGAGGGTATAGAACATTAGGTCTAGTAGATATTTTTTGTCAATGAGAAATCCACCATTTGTAAAATAGTTTGATGAGAAGTAATTTTTATTGTTTTGAAAGACATTTTATTTCCAATTTCTGTTAACTTTTTTTTATCTGTTGACTCTTTTTACTATCTGTTCAAATTTATATTAATCTGTTGAAATTTCTTCCCTATCTATTCAATTTTTTTACCCAATACGTTGAATTTTGTGATCTTTTGAATTCAGATTTCCCTTATCTATCCAAATTTATTATCTGTTGAAATACAAGCCAAACCACATCCTATTTGTTGAAATATAGAGCTAAACCAACCATGTCTATTGTAATAATGAACAAAGTATTATCCATCATCTGTTGAAAATGCAAATCTTTGTTACTAAAAAACTAAGCCACTGTTCAAATTTTGATCATATTTGTTTAAATTTTGAACTGATCTGTCATATCTGTCAATTTTTTTTAATCTGTTGTAATCTGTTTCATCATTATCATCATCATTTTCATCATCATCATTACCACCACCATCACTAACAACAGCAACAACAACAACAACAACAACAACAACAAAAAAAAAAATCTAACCACCACCTTTGGCTTTATCGCCGCCCATGGTCTCTCTCTCTCTAGATCTGAGCGATCCATACACACTTTTTGTCATCATTATTGAAAGTAGCTTCGACAGAGTCATCTTTTGGAGACACAGATTATTGTTGTTCTTCTTCTTGTTCTTGTTCATCACCACCATTGAAATTGCAAAATCCTAACCCTAGGCTCGATTTTCGGCGATAGTAGCGACCAATCTGCGTTTTGATAAGACCTTTCGACTCGTCAAAACTTTCGTACGTAACGAGAGTTGAGTAGATCAAGTCCAGCATCAGAGGCAGCAATGTTAAGGTTCAGGTGCGATGGTACTACCAGCTGGAAGAGTCGATCGGCAGTCAACGGTAGTGTCATGGCTCCAATGAATTATAACTTATTGGAAACCTCATCGAAATCTCTAGAAAGAGAGAGAGTTTTAAAGAGAGAGAGGTAAAGTTATTTGTAGAGAAAAAAATTTTCTTGTAGGAGAACCTTGACCTAGATCTTCTTCCACCTGAGCCGTTTTCGATGCAACACAAAGTCTGACAATCACGTCTCAAGCATCTGTGTTGTTGTTCTCAACAACCCTTTCGATCTACTTGAAGTTGTAAAGGAAACGATGATCGGTCCTTTCATAGCGGAGGACATTTACGATGGAGATGGAGAGAGAGAGAGAGAGAGAGAGAGAGAGAGAGAGAGAGAGAGAGAGAGAGATTTGCCTACTGAGATTGCAAGGTCAGTATTTGGATCGCGAACTGAAATCGATCTCAGTCTTTCTTTTTGTTCAGTTCTTCAGCGGTGGTGGTGGCGGACGACGGAAGAGGTCTCGCCGCCCTCTTTTTCTTCTTATTATTCTTCATTATTCTCTCTCTCTCTCTCTCTCTCTCTCTCTAGATTTTCAAACACTCACACTCTAGGTTTTCAAACACATTCTCTCTGTGTTTGGCTAGTTTGGTCATTTTGAAGAGGCATGTCCTTATGAATATTATTGTTTAGAGCGTGGACCTTTTGGACAAAAATAATTTAAATTTAGATTTATGAACCAAGTGTCCTTAATTTATTTGAACTTTAAAGCTCTAAATAAAATAGAATAAAAAAATTTATGTAACCAACTCACTTAGGCCTTATTTGAGAATATGTTAAATTAGCCAAAAAGTTAAAAAAACGAATACAAAAAGTCAATCTATTTTTTCTATTTTTTTATATGTTCTTTCGTAAAAAACTAAAAATTCACTAACAAAGTCAATTTCCAAAGGGTTAGTTTGGGAAGTAACTTTTTGGCTAAAATATGAGCTAAAAAAATTAAACTGTTTGGGAAAGACTTTTTGAATTTTTACGAAAAAATGTGTAAAAATAGAAATTATGAAAAGAAATCATTAATTTTATGTCTTGACTTTTTAACTTTCAGCTCAACTACTTCTCAAACATAGCCTTAAATGGGACACATGACTTAGTTTAAAAAAAAAAAAATCAATGGTCTAGATATATTACACAAGATAATGATGCAATATGTGTATGAGCAAACCAAATCAAATGAAACCTTAAGTCTCATCAAATGGGGTCGGCTACATGAGTCATTCTTCTACGCTCAACTCTATCAACGACCATTTTGTTAGTCAAATTAAGGAGATTCATATATTTATTTACTACACTAGCCCAAGTCAATTTAGGTTTGCCCCTTCCCTTAATACTTCCATCTACTGTCACTGTATCACATCTCTTTACTACTACTTCAATTGGTCTCCATTGTAAATGACCAAACCATCTCAATCTATTCTCTCTTAATATATACCCTATCGATACTACTCATACCCATTCACGAATATATTCATTTTTAACTCTGTCTTTTTTTGTCTTGCCATACATCCACCTTAGTATCCTCATTTCAGCAACACACATTATCTACATGTTGTTTTTCAGTTGCCCAATATTCCGTCCCATACAACATCATTAGTCTAATAGCCGTTCTATAGAAAATTCCTTTTAGTCTAGTGGATACTCATTTATCGCACAGTTCCTGGACAACCTCGATATGTATACTATTTTTATATATTATTTTATTGAGCATAATTACGTGATTATATGTTTAATTTGCGCCTACCTGTTTGTTTATAGAATATCTGTTTAATTGCTCATTTTGAATTAGAAATTGAAAACCTAAACGGATTTAGAAACCAAAATTGACTAGTTCAATAGACTAATTGGATTAGAATTATATGACAAGTTTAATTAAAATTTGATTCAGATCAAAATAATTAGAATAAATCAATTAGAATTGATCAGAATTAATTAAACTTGAGCTAGATTAATTAGCGTTAATCCAGCTTAATTAACCTAACCTAATCAAGCCTATATATATATATATATATATATGTAATCTAAGCTTAATAAGCTCATTTCTCATCATCCTTTGAACTGAAAAATTAGAGAGAAAGAAAGAGAGAGAGAGAGCGAGAGAGAGAGAGAGAGCGGGGGGGGGGGAGGACAATTAGTTTAGAGAGAGAAGAAGAAGAATTGTGAAGTCTAAGGGGAGATTTGAGGGAATTAAGCTACCACACCTTCAATTCAAGCTCTAGGTATGTAATTTAACCATAATTCTTGCAAATAGTTCATGTAGGAGTTGGTTTCAAGTGATAATAAGAGTAATTTTTATGTAATTGGACGATTTCTGGGTTTTTAATAATTGCATTTGAAGTTCAAAAACATAACTTTCATAACCAAAGTTTGCATGGCCGATAGAGATATGTAAAAACATTTCATAACCCATGGATATATGATTATCTTCAAATCATAGTCCCAAAACCTCCTTCAATTTTCCAAAACAAAACCCAAAACTAAATAGTTTTGCCATACATGTAATAAATTCAACCTCTTTCCTTTCAAAGCATGATCATGTGAGATGAGGAGTGTAAAATCATGAAGAGTCTTCAAAAATAGCAAGTATAACTTCATGCATGCAAAGATTTTGGTGAAAAACAACTTAAAGATGATGACTTATGCATGCATGTCCCAATTTAGTTAATTTCTTTCATCTAGCGATGAATCTTTTGCTCTAGTGTACTTTGCATGCTTCTAGTTTTTTTTGCAAAGCTTTGCAGTAGGCTCAAGCGACCAAGTGTGTGCTCGAGCGAACCTAATTTTGCATTGCACTTGCCTCGAGCGGCCAAGTTATGGCTCTAACCCACTTTGACACCATCCAATACTTTGCCATTAGACCATGCTGCTCGAGTAACCAAAGGTGCACTCGAGCGAAATACCCTGCTTTTAGAATTTTCAAAAATACACTCTTATGTACATGTTTTCATCCTCATTATCTTATAGACATTCTTGGACATTGTTTAAGCATTATTAATAAGGGAAATGAATTAGAATCACACTAAAAGAGGATTGGAATAAGATGGAACATTGGTTTAAGTCATGTGTTTCAATATGTACTTTATTATGTGTTTTGTGTAGGTGGTCGCCCAACGCTTAATATCGATACAACCCACTGTGAGTAATGTCTTTATAAAAAATGTTCGAAAAGTATTTTGAATTGTTCAAGAATGATATTTTGAATCGTATTTTTCTATGAATGAATGTCCCTTTTGAAATTGTAATCGCGTCATCCCTTAGTGAGCCCCTCGCCTAGGGAAAAAGAATACCATGGCCCATTGGATTAATTGAAACACAGAGATCTCTGATGTTAAACTTTAATAGTCCACATTGAATTATGGTTTATTGATTGACCCATTGTGGTCCCATTGGATTGAACCTAATGATCCTATTGGTTTCGGTACGTTGTTACATTGTTACTTTATTGGATGTACTATGTGTAAAGATTCGAATGATTATTGTTATTGCAAGTATTGATATGATTGCTAATCAAATTGTTTTGATTATTGAAATAAAAGATATGCTTTGTATCTTTTTCGACTTTATTCATTAACCCTTTATACTGATCCTATTCATTGGGTTCCAGGGTTCCGGCTCCATCTCCCTTATATATATATATATATATAGGTGAGCAAGTAAAATGTCAAGTCTAAGGAAGCCTCGGAGTCTACCCCTACAAAGATTTTTTATTTTTTATTTTTAAGTGCCTCCATAATGGGTCATGCTTGGACTCGAGTGGAGCCAAGCTTTATCAAGCCCTTCTTTTTGTTTAGTTTAACTTTTTTTTTTTTTTTTTTTTTTTTTGATTTTGTTTTGGTGCAATGGTTGTAAAAGATCTTTAAATGTGTTGTGATGTATATATTTTTGTAAGGAAGATGGTGGTTCATCTTGCTAACTGAGATTTTTCATATATGCATTGCTCAATGGACTGTCTTTTACATTTGTTATTGCTTCTGCCAAGCCCCGCCTATTATATTATGATTGATTTTGTCTTTGAGGCCGTAGGTAATTCGGGATTACTGGATGGTCATGACCTAAACCTATAGAGGCGAGTTTGGGTCGTGACAGTACCCTATACACACTCCTTCACTTAAGCCACCTCGCTTTAATTATATGGATCACATCTGCTCCAATCTCCTTAACCGTTATGATAATCGATCTTAAATATCTAAAATATTCACTCTTAGGTAGTTCTTGGTTCTTAATCTTTACTTTTCTTCTATTTCTGCTGTTACTAAAATTACACTCTATGTACTCTGTCTTAGTTCTCCTTATCCTGAATCCTTTAGATTCAAGTGCTTCTCTTCATGTCTCTAACTTAATGTTAATTCATTCTCTAATCTCATCCACTAATACAATATCATTTGCAAAAAGCATACATAATAGCATATCATCCTAAATGTTTCTCGTCAGCTCATCCATAACGAAAGCAAAAAGATAAGGGCTTCAAGTTGATCCTTGGCGTAATCTCATAGTAATTAGAAATTCTCTCAGCTCTCCAGCAGGTGATCTAATAGTGGTCATCACACCTTCATATGTGACGTGCCAAAAAATCCAAAGCATTAGAGAATATATTAACTAATAAATACAAGGTTTATCTAAGGTTACAAAGGTAGAAAACATCACTAATAAGTTCTTCAGTTAATAACCAAGTAAGATCCTAGGAAGGTCAGAGGAGTCAATATAGCCTTCTTTCAAAGTCTAACCACCTTAGATAACAAAGCTATGATTTTGACAGATTGTAACAAAGTATTAACACCAGGAATGCACGAGTCGATAAGAAAACAAGGAATATGCAATATAAAAGATATGTATAGATATATAATAATTATAAAATCATGCCTTTAATACTACAAGAGATTTTATCACTTACAATCTCAAAATGTGTTTACAAACTAGTTTCTAATCCTCCTAGGGTAGCCGTACGTCCTCAAATGCTTAAGCTTTTCCTTCGACCGGTCTAATTGTCTTCAATACTTGGCATGAAATGCCATGAGTTTTGAATACCCAGTAAACACACACACAACCCCTCCTTTTTTTCCTAATCCAGTACACAACAAGCAAGTGAAGAAGCATGATATTCAAGTCAATAATAAAGGATTACAAGGTTAGATGTTAGTAATCTAGAAATCCGCCAAAGAGATTCCATCGTCCCAACCACAAGAATCAAACTCAAATTATTCGGTATGCCCCCTCTTTTGTTGCTTTGAAGAACTTATCCCAGATGCTTACCAACAGTTACATACCGCGTAATGCCAATTGATGACCTCAAAAGAGAAGGTAAAATAAGGGCCTTGCCGATTCCCTCCTTACACAAAGCACCTAGGGTTCGAATACAACCGATCTGTTCAAGAGTTTCGAACACCACTTGCTGTAGACGTCCCCGAACGTCCCGGGAAAAATCCCGTTTTGTTCATTTGGGCTTACTACAGTTTAGGACTCAATGTCACGGTCTTGTATCTAATCTCGCAAAGTGTAATGCAAGACCAATGAATCATCAAAGAGTCCAAATCTAGCAAATCGTTTTGAAAGACTGATTTAGAAAAAAAGTGCCAAACATGGACTGCTTTGCCAGATACAGAGTCGCCACCTAAATAATTTATTTTGGAGAATTTAGGAAATCCTGACTCGTGCCTAAGGCCACGTGTCCGTCATCACCAAAGTTGCCTCGGCTCGGGAACTTGGGTACGATTGGAGAAGGTCATGCAATGAGCACCCCCGCTCGCCCAATCAAAGATCAACCACTACTAAACATGATATCGAGTTTTTGAAAACACATGCATTCTTATTCCGGTTTATTAGCCTAGAATTACTATGTGATGCACACAGCACACAAGTATAGACTCGGTCGCCTGAATTGGAACAAAACATCTCATGTTCGTTTTGAAAAATCGTTTGAAGGTGCTACTCGCAAGTAGGCTAAGACGTGGATTTTGCCACCCTCGGGTGGGCTTAGAAGACATGATTTTGCCACTCTCAAGTGGGCTTAAAACTCTCATTCAATGCATTGTTCCAATTCAAATAACCCAACCTCCACCCACAGGCATTCAGGCAGTTATATCACATAAGCAAATAGCCTCATGGTAAGAATGCTATCATGACAGTCACTTACACGCATGCAAGAATGCTAAAGCATAAACACTCACCGAGTACTCTAAGCCAAAACAGAAACTAGTTAGTAATCAATGCATGATCCTAGTTCATGTTAAGAAGGCTAATGCAACACATGCAAAATGCAACTAAGATAGGCTCGACTATTCTAAACATGGCATATGAAATGCAACAGATAACATGTATTCAACTTGGAATTGAAATGCAATGCAGTTAGTATGATGCGACAAGCCCGGTGCATGGAAGACAGATGAATGGATCCAAACATACGAGCATAAGTATGCTAATTGAAACGTGTTCTAAACTAACCATCATAAGCTGGTAAATAAAAGGGAGGAAGACGTGGGGTTGGAAGACATGCATTACACACACACGCACACTTATTACAACATTGCCCTCCTCAGAGGGTTCAAATGAATAGTACAGAATAAACTAGCTAATCTAAGCTAATTAAACTAATTATTACACAACATTAATTAATTAACGAATTAACTAAGTAAGTAAGGAAACTAGCATGCAAATTAAACAAAATGCACGGCCTCAGCTCTGTTCCGAATGATAGGGATGCATGCATGCTCAAGTCGCCTTGTCGGGAAATCCATCGCGATGCCCCGATTTGCCTCTGTTTGCAACTGGTCCCAGAACACTGTACAAAGCTCCAGAAGGCTGCTGACCAGTTTTTGCTGCTGGTTTCCGGTTTGCTGCAACAGAGAGCAAGAAGGGGCATGGCAAAGTATTTTCAACATATGTGTGCATGACCATTCTCCCCGTTATTGCATAAGCTCTAGGGAGTGTAGTCTTCGATCCTCGTGTCACCAATCACGCATCTCGATGCATGATGGCCGAGGAGTTGAATTGCACGACTCGATGTGAAATGAATGCACACATAAACACAACAAGACCTAAACTCCATCATGGGTAATCCGGAGTTTCGACGACCGAGAATCGAGGCACGTTTCGTCACTTTGAGTAGGAAACGTCCCTCGTTTCCCGTGTTCAGACTAACTCCTATTCCGAACACAATGCAACACATAACATGGTATGGCATATACAAATGCAACTCTAGCATACAAACATGCAATGCAACCTAAGCATGCAAATATGCAAGGGACATGATAGCATACACAATGCCAATATGAAATGCAACATGGAAAACCTAACAAGGCTAATGGCATGCACAATGTACAATGCTCAATGCTAATGCGTGCATACTCAATGCAAGACAACATAAGCATGTAACAATATGACACAAAGCGACTAGCATACACAATGCGAATGTCAAATAGCATACTCAATGCGACGAATTACCCGGCATGCGCAATGCTAAGGGTAATATGGCATACTCGATGCAAGATGGACTTGAACCGAAACGAATGGGCCTCAGCCACACTCAAATCAGTGGCCATACATGATGAAATTAGGCAAGAACACTCATGCAAACATGCCCAATGCAAGGGACCGAACCTAAGGCATCAAATGTCACTCTACCAAAGCATGGCAAAGATGAAACATGGCATACAATCACACATTTTCCAGCTCTGAAATGACATGCAAGATGGTCTCGAATCATGCAAACACCTCACACAATGCATGCTAGATGGCCCGAATACCGAAACTAGTGAAGTGGATTACACTATAGGCATGCAAAGCAATGCACAAATGACGAAACCACCCCCAAACTGTCCCTATGTAGGTCCAAGATAGTGGGAAAATGGCCTAAAATGATGGCTCGAAAGGCATGGAAATGAAGCTCGTGCAATGGCAAAAACGAGGCATACAAGCACGACTCTTGAACGCATTTAAAGAGTGGAAAACATGGGAATATGACATACATGTAAGCTCTAAAATATGATGCACAATGGCCCCAAAACATGGAAACACCTCAACATAAGCATGCAATAGGCTCCAAAACTCAAAGCTTGGCAAGGGTATTGAACTACAACTATGCATAGAAAGCATCATTCGACCATGAGGCATAAAAACAGAGTTAAGGTGGTCCAAAACATGCACAAAATCAGTTTAAAACATGGCCAAAAAGTGCTAGAATCAAAGGCCAAAATATCATGCAATGTAAGCTAGTGAAGAGGATCTGCACTACAAGCATGTGAGGCAATCAAGAGGCCACCAAACCAGCAGAATTCAGAGGTATGACATGCCAAATAAAGCCCAAAAACCACTGAAACATGGTCTATGGATGCAAGAATGATAGGCTCCTTTGATAGGCTATAAAGAGGGTTGTTCTACACATGCAGGATGGACACCCAAAATGGAAAAATGGGCTCTGGAAAGAGCCTATGCAGGTCCTAAAACCCACCAAAAATGGCCTGAAACATGGCTTGGAAGCATGCAAATAAAGGCTCCTTTGTTAGGCCAAATATACTAGTAAACAAGACAAGGGGTGAGAGGGTCACCCCTCTCTGATTTTGGTGCTCAAACGAGCATGCTAGCCACTAAAAATCCACTGGATTTCAGTAGCTAAGAGACCAAACAAAGGTCAATGCAAAGGCCCTAAGGCATGGCTCAAAATAAGATGAAATGAAGCATGCAAAGGGGGTAGATGACCCCCAACAGAAAAATGGTCTTAAACAAACATGTTAAGGACCTAAAAATAATACTTTTTTCAGTTTATACCAAAGCCCAAATATGCTTTCAAGTATAGCTAAAAGATTAAGAAAAATAAAGCTCAAAAGAGGGAATAGGGTGTTACCCTTGTAGCTCAGCAACTCTAGCAGCTTATAGACTAAAAACTTAGCCTTTAACCTCTGGAAATGACCTCCAAGAAGCTTAGGTTGATGGGGGAAGTGTTATGCTATGAGGTGTACTGTAAAAGGGCCAAAAACTATGCACTTTTGGAGCCAAAATAGAGAGATATATAGAGAAAAGTGTATTTTTTCCTTAGGCAAAAATCTGAACCAGCACAAAGGAGGGGAAGGCCCTCCTTTATAGCCAAAAAGGTCCAAAGCTTCTCCAAGAAGCTAAAAACCAAGCTTGAAGATCCTCCATACACGTGTATGGAAGATCCATTATGCGCCTTCCAGCTGGCACAGCTGGTCACAACTTACAGAAACAGAACTGAGGAAGGCAGGACGACCAGTTCAGGTGGTCGGCCGACCACTTCCCCTGGTCGACCAACCAGTTCAAAAGGTCCAAGCTCAAGAAAAGTGGTTGGTAGCCCTGATTGGTGGTCTCCCAACTGAATGCAAGCTAGTGGTGTGGTGGGAGACCAGTAATTATGGCCCAAAAGTGAGGGAGACCAGTTACCTGACAAGGAAATCGGCTGACGGGGAAAAAGTGGTCTCCAAGGAGAAAAGGTGGTCTCCCACACTTGTACCACCTTCCAAACAATGAAGACAAGGTCCATGCCAAAAATGAACCAAGACGGATGCAAAACAAGGGTTTGGGGGCCAAAACGCGAAGCCGGGTGCCCCGAAAACTGACTGTTAAGCGTCGAAAGTGGCGTGCGACCACGAAGGTGGTCTCTCGGGCCACAGTGTCCCTCTAGAGAGAGGAAACAAGGTGCGTGCCAAAAACTGGAGCAAACGGAGAAAGTTAAGCGGTCCCGAACCGAGGTGCACGGCCGACGGCTCCAAAAACTAGAAACTGGTCTCCAAATGGAAACAGTGGTCTACGACCACGAAAAGTAGCCTACGACCACTAAGTGATGGTCTACGAGACCTCTCCCTCCCTTTGGGAAGAGAAAACAGAACCTGGTTTGCAAACCGAAGCAAAGCACAAAAGAGTCTCGAAGTCCGGAGGCAAGGCTCTCAACCGAGACTCCGTAACCTCAGTACGAGCACAACATGCGCAATCACCGAGCGCTCAATTGATGACGTCTGAGTCTTAAGGTCGGTCAAAAATTGGGTGTCTACAGTTGCCCCTCTTTAACAGAACTCAAAAGTCATAAGTGACGGGAGCGAATGTCAAAGCCCAGAGACGACCCATTTTTGACGAGGTCGAAGACTTAGACAAACGGGCGAGTTAAACAAGAGATGTGCCTGTAGGTAGGGGCAAAATGCAAGAGACATGCAAGATACCGAACATAACTTATGATCATGCAAAGAAAGTTGTAATGAAGCAAATATACACAATAAATGCAACAATTTTAAGCAAGAATGCAAATCAAACTACATTTCACGTAGTAAGAATGTAAGAAAATTATGCAATTCTCACGAACATGTGCGATAGATACAGAATGGTGAACGAAGTGTGATAGATACACGGAGTGAGTAAGTATGTGCACAAAGCAAGTGTAGTGATAGATACACTAAAGTGAACGTGTGATGGATACACAAAGTGAGCGTGTGATGGATACACAAAGCGAGCGTGTGATGGACACACAAAGTAAACGTGTGATGGATACACAAAGCGAGCGTGTGATAGATACACAAAGGGTGAGCACATAGTGTGATAGATGTACTTAGTGAACAAAGTGTGATGGATACACTAAAGGTGAACACAAAGTGTGATAGATGCACTAAGTGAACAAGTGTGAATGAAGTGTGATGGATACACTAAAGGTGAACAGAAAGTGTGATAGATGCACTTAGTAAACAAAGTGTGATGGATACACAAAAGGTGTGAACACAAAGTGTAATAGATGCACTTAGTGAACAAAATGTGATAGATACACAAAAGGTGAACAGAAAGTGTGATAGATGCACTTAGTGAACAAAGTGTGATGGATACACAAAAGGTGAACAAAAACTGTGATAGATGCACTATGTGAGCAGAGTATGATAGATACACTAAAAATGAACACCAAGTGTGATAGATACACTTAGTGAACAAAGTGTGATGGATACACAAAAGGTGAACACAAAGTGTGATAGATGCACTTAGTGAACAAAGTGTGAATGAAGTGTGATGGATACACTAAAGGTGAACAGAAAGTGTGATAGATGCACTTAGTGAACAAAGTGTGATGGATACACAAAAGATGAACACAAAGTGTGATAGATGCACTTAGTGAACAAAGTATAATAGATACACTAAAAATGAACACAAAGTGTGATAGATGCACTTAGTGATCAAAGTATGATAGATACACTAAAGTAAATGAAGTGTGATGGATACACTAAAGCTAATGAAGTAAATGAAGTAAATGAAGGGTGATGGATACACTAAAGTAAATGAAGTGTGATGGATACACTAAGTGAATGAAGTGTGATTGATACACTAAGTGAATGATCTTAAACGGAACTTCTTTGAATGAACCGTACATACAATATCGTGCATGTATGAGAAAGAAACATGATAAGTACAATGCAATACAGTGCATGATGTTTAAGGAATGCGATAAACAAACCTAGCGGCGCTTTGGAAAGCACCTCATGGGGTGAGTGGCGATGAACCGCTCTACCCTGACGGGGATCTCCCCTCGTGCTCTTCAAACACTTACCTTCAACTCACAGTATAAAGGCTCTGAAATGTTGACAAGAATTCTTCACGTAGAATACTTTGGATGCTGCCTTTCTTCCTGATCATATTCACAACTTTCCCTATTCTCCAACGGGGTGACAGACTAGGTTAGTTCAGTATCCAGAATTGAGGTGCATACACGCTATCTCAACCTATGGGGCTTCCATACAGATTTCAAGCCGAGGACACGCCTCTGGGTATTTAAACCAGACTTTCGTCTCGGAAATACCGAACCTTTGCGTTCTAGACAACAGCCATTCGAACTCTAGTTTCCACCGTCGTAGTTGGTCTCCTAGGAACTCATTGCGAACACAGCCAAGATGCCTCTAGCAGGGAATGGTACTCAGGGAGAGCACTTTTGATCGCCATTCTGGCATGAAGTAGACTTGATCTTGAGTTTGAGGTAGAGGCACACTCATACTTTGGAGCATTGGCAAGACCTGAAGAGGTGCACACGGAATGCAATCTTGGAACTTACTGAAGTTGAAAGAAACTCAGATACCCGACATTTTTCCTCTTTTCTTTTGCTTTGCAGTCTGGAACCTATATAGCTTCAGATAGGTCTTGGTTTTACTGTTCCCACATGACCCGGGTTGAACCCTGCGGTTTTTTAAAGAACAAAATCTTGTTTTGCACAAATGTGGAGAACGGCACGGCACTCTGAGCACAAAACGATTTTTTTGAAATTGAGAGTGAGAATAAGTTCTCAACTGGGTATTGAGCCTACGACTGAACACAGCACACCACGACTCAACAACAAAAGAGAAAGACAAGGTAAGACAACCTAAGCACGTCTATAGACATCTGAAACGACTCAAAACAAGAATCGAGACACACAAAACGACTGACACGACACACAGACGTGTTCCAATGGCAAGAGACCTCTCAGTGCACGAGGAGCCAGTTTCTTCGGGTACTATTCCCCACCCTTTCTTATTTGTGATTCTCACATCACTCGACCCTCAAGCTCGATTTTTCTCTCAAAACCCTTTTCTCGCTTTTCCTCTCAGTGCACATCTCTCTATTATTTAATCTCTCATTTTTCATCCCTCCCCAGGGTGGTTGATGGATAAATAGGAAGTTGCGGGCTCTTGCCCCTAGCATTCTGCTATATTCTCTTCTTCTGCTCACAACAGTGAACTTTCCCGCAGAGGGGTTGCGCTACAACTGGGTGTGTAGCAAATCTGCAGCTGACATCGGTTGACGGTGTTCTGCTGGGGAGTTTGGACATGATCAAATGTGTCCAGGCGAGGGAGTGGAATATCTTCATCCATTCCACTTCATGCTTCGCATTTGGCTTGATACCTCGCTGCTTGGAGGATGAGAGAGCTTTCAGCCCCTTGTTGTTAACTTCAGTTGTGCGCTTTGTGGCGAGTAGAGTGCCCTTCCTGGAAAGCAGAAAACCTGACTCAAATTGTGCCCCTAGTTCATCATTTTGACCATTTTTTTTTTTTGCTTCTGCTAAAACAATTTTAACCAAAATGAGAGTTAGATTAACACACTTGTTCGATTTTCTGATTTGTAATCATGCAAGTCAGGTTATAAGCACTGAAAATTTTCCTTTTTTGGGTCCAAGAAATGGTCCAGTTTAAAAAAAAAAAATAGAATAATTTTCAAGAGAATTAGTCAACTTCATTAAAAATTCTCAAAAACTATTTTTGCAAACGACCACTGCTCGACGAGCACGGCACCTACTCATGAGATGCACAACCTCAGATCCGAAGGAAAATTGCCTCTTGATTGAAGGACACTGCATGGCAACAGAAAGTTGCCCCTTGTTTGAATAGCACCACAGCGCTGAACGGCAACGGAAAGTTGCCCCTAGTCTGAATAGCGCCGCAACACGTGGCAACCAGTCCTCATAATGACAATTACAACCAAATTCTCGGATACAGAGAAGACAAAGATGACTAGAACCATCACATGGACACGGTCGAATTTGGAGTGTTTTACGGCTGGACTTCAGAATGACGTTGCCTACGTATCCCAAAGATGGGAATCAAGCCTTACGTAGTTTGGGGTTAAGGGACACTCGGGTATTAACCTTTCCTTTTACGCTCTAACTTTTGTCAAGGCCGCTCTTCCGGGTTTTTAACCTTGCGAGCTCTGTTTTTCTTTTCTTTTCAATTCTTTTCTACTTTTTTCTTTTTCATCTTTTCCTTTCATTTTCTTCATTTTTCTTCTTTTTTTTTTTTCATTCTTTGCATTTTTCTTTTTTTCTTTTTGTTCTTTTTCTTACTCTAACTTTTGCCTGGGTCTCCCTTCCGGATTTTCGGCCCAGCGAGCCTCTCAAGGGTAAAAGTGTAGATTTTTCCATGTCAAATGGTTTTGAGATCCTGAAGTCATTTGAATCCAGGAGAATGGCTGCTGTTCGCTGATAAAGTAGGAGTCCATCCAATGGAAGCTGAATTTGCCCCCGGTGTTGTGGATAGGTACTCAGTTGTTCTTCAGCAATATTTTCTTCTTTGCTTCCTTCTGGGATTTGGCATTCTTGTCGATCTTTATCTTTGATTCTTCGAGCACATTTGAAATTCTTTTGCCCCTAGTTTGAGGGGTGTTTCTGATCTAGCTTCGCAAGCTTCTTTTGATAACACTTGATCTTCTTGACCTTTTCTTGCCCCTAGTTCACGGGCTGCTTCTGATCCGGCCACACAGGTCTTACATTGTGGTTGACCGTTGAACCTTCTGAATCTAAGTTCAAGGTTCGAAAGCAAGGGGTCGAGTCTCGAGGCTGAGAGCGATCCTAGGCTGCACAATCTCAAGAGCGATTCCACATAGGTCTTCGCAAGACGGCGCAAAACATTTTTTTGAAACCTTTTAAGAAAGCGACTAATCGCTCGCACTGAAGACAGTATAGAACCAATCTGAATCAAGCTAGGATCCTTCTCAGTATTCACATTAACAAGCATGATCTCAATGATTAAGGGCTTAGCATGCCTCTCTTTCTCTCAATTGATCAAATTTTGCAGAAGCCGAGGAATTCCTTCCTCTTCATGTTCATCACAATGTTCAAAAAAAGTTTAGAAAAAGTTAGGTCAATGCAATGATTTAAAGGCACAAAAGAGCAGGTGAAATGCACTGCCGTTTCATTCAAACTTCTGGCACAACTGGCGTAAGGCAGAAAGCAAACACGAGAGTGTGAAAATCATTGCTGTTTCATTCCAATCTGTTGGCATTACTAGCTCCAAGGCAAAAACAGACTCAAAAGAAAACGAAAAGACAAACACAAAACAAGCAAGTGATGTCCGAGGTAACACCCCCGATATCACCCGACTCCAACAAAACAGGACTGACTCGATACAACAAGACAGACCCAACTGACTCAGCATAAAAAGACTGACTCTATAGAAAACAACAAGACTGACCCAATACCCAAGTCAGGAAGCACAAAAGCTAGAATTCGCAAATGCTCAAAATAGTGCGTGCTATACGCTACATCCGGAGTAAACTGAGCGCCATCCGCAGGTGGTTCATCCCCCCAATCACATCACATTATCCCCCGAGTTCAACGATCCGGTGTCGATAGACTTTGCAGGCCTTGGTGTGGTGATGGCCCCGTCGTCAATCAGATCTTGTATTTCATGGCAGAGACGAAAACACATGTCAGTGTCATGGCCGGGTTGTTGATGGAAGGCACAGTATTTGGCCGGATCATGGGAGGTAGGAAGTTTATTTGGGAGAGGCCGAGGCTCAAGGGGTTTGAGATGGCCCTGCCCAACAAGGATTTGGAAACATTTGGACAGAGGCATATAGAGGGCATGGAAGACCCTCTGGCCTCGGTGTGGGTACTTTGAGGTTTGTGATTTTTTACTGGATGCACCAGCAAAAGGATTGATAGGCACCGACTGGGTTTGCTGATCACTTCTGAGTGCAGGATTAGAGCTGAAAGGAACATTCCTGGTACAACGGCCCTTTTCTTGGCTTGCCCCTTGATTCAAACTGCCCCTAACTTGACTGGCGAAAGTGTCATCCACAGTTTTTGCAACAACTGCGAGGAGTTGCTCTTTGTTCAGTCCCTCGGCTTTCAACGCCTCAACAGCCAACAGAAGACGTTCATGGGGATCCATGCCCGCCCCTACCTTGTTCTTTCCACTCGCTTCCACTTCGCCAAGGGTTTGGCTTTCTTCAAATGCAGCCCATCCCAAGATTGGGGAGCCTTTTGACATGAAATTCCCGGTATGTGGTGTGGTTGATGACGGAGCCAATATCCCAAAGGCTAAATCTGCCACAGTTCTTTGAAGATCTTCAATCATTCTCATCAACTCGGAAGTAGTGGGTTCACGGGTTTGAGATGATTGGGGTTCAGGTGCACCCATCATGCATAAGTCCATGCTTTCTAGGATAAACACCTCAGGCTTGGGTAGATGGGCCTGGGTGATGTATACGCTGCGGTCATAGGTGGATGGCAGTATATGGATGAGATTGAGGTGGGCAGGAGATGTTTGGTCATTGGGGTCTGAAGGTGGAGCTATCGTCCGGTTGTCGATGAGATTTTGACCTCATGACGAAGGCAGTAGCATCGGTCGGTGCCATGACCGCTCTGCTGATGGTACACACAGTACTTGGAGGGATTATGTCTTGCTGGGAGTGGGTTAGGTAGAGGTTGAGGATTGAGGGGTTTGAGATACCCTCTTTCTATCAAGACTTTTGGTGCGCTAGTCTGGGTCATAAAGAGGGGAGTGAAAGTTCTGCCCTGAGCTCGGGCTGGGCCAGCGGTTTGTAGGCTTAGATTGGCAAAAGGATCGACTTTGGCGATTGTATTGATTTCAGTGGGTTTGGAAATAGCGCTACTACCAGCATTGTTACTCCCTGCAAAAACCCTCTTTATCGGTTCACTTGTTCTGGGAATGATCCCACTGTTGAACGCATTCTCGATTTGAACCCCCAGTTCATGCAAACTTTTGAAAGTGAATAGCGGAGCGACTATCAACTTTTGCAACATATCATGCTCGAGGTTTCGCACCATCATCTACACTTGATCCCTCCCAGAAGGGCGATCTGTCATTTGTGCTGCCTTTGCTCTCCACCTTGCAACAAATTCCACAAAAGGCTCTGTTGGGTTTTGACGTGTTGTTTCAAGCTCTTGCATGGTCATTTCAACTTGGGTATTGTAGGAATATTGATCGACAAAGGCCTCAGCCAGTTCTTTCCAGTTTTGCTTCACTTTATCCTCCAACCTAGCGTACTAAGTGGCTGCTACACCCGATAGGGTTCTTCTATACAGAGAGAGTTTTCGTGGCTTAGTCAGACCCATCAGCTTCAGGACATCCAAGAAAAGCCGGATATGTACCATAGGATCTCCAGACCCGTCGAAACGGTCAATATGTGGCATTTTGAATATGTCTGGGAGCCGTATGGCAGCCTCAGTGTATCCATCCTCAATGTCGGGAATGGAGTTAAGGCCCTGTGCCTTTTTGAATTGCTTCTCAAGGTTCGCAATTTTCACTGCAGTCGGATTGAACTCATTAACATAAAAGGGTTGAAGCTTCTCAGTAGGCTGCACCAGGGGTGTGGAAACTCGAGCTTGAGCCAACCCTTCTTGGGGATCCGGACCATGCAAATCTTCAGCTGGCAGAAGTGGACCAAAGTTCGGCTGGGGTCCCGAGGCTGGATGTGCGGTAGATGCCCTAGATGGGCACTGCTTTTCAATATTGGTCTCAGCCTACGTAGCAGTTCCCTGATTTAACGCTGCTATCATGGCCACAAATTCTTCCGAACCCTGTGCCATCACGGTCTGCTGAGTCTGAACAAAGGTGATGTGACTGGCGACTGACGAATCAGATGGGCCGGTGAGCCCTAACTAGCATTTTTTTGCCTTGCCTCAACGAAAGAACACTAGTTGCCCTTGACTTGAATCTCTGACCTAACAAAGTCTATTAGCACAAGTCCAATGAACCCGGGGGATATCGAAGCCTTCTGAAGCTATAGTTCCAGGACTACCCCTAGCAAAAGAGAAAACAAACAGCATCTCAGCCTGATTTCATCAAAACAGATATGAGCAGCCGAATAACTGTGCTCTCTACTGAATTCTGTCCAAGATTCTGCCTGTAAACTGATGCCCTCAGGTCAAACTAATTCCCCACATACTGATGCCCTCAGGTCTGATACCCAGACTTGCAAACTAATACGTGCATTCCCTGTAGAGACCAACTCTAAAAGCACAAAGCAAGCAAGTGAGAGCCAAAAACACCCCTATGTTGGGATAGGGTTTCCCTGTCCTATTTTGTCAGGAGCTAGGGTTTCGCTACGCACGCAGCGGTTTCAAACAACCTATAATCGAGTAAGCAACCTGTCATAGTTTGGAATGGTCACTATGTATTCCGAATATGCACTAGGTCGAATGGTCAAAAAGGGTGCCCTGGTGAAAACTGGGGTTTGTGTTCCCAACGTGGCAGAGCCCGTAACCAGTTAGCCTTATGGCACGCTTCTCAAAGCGAGCCTCCGGCAAACCGTTCAGGAATAGCAGACGGCAAACATGGTGTCCTAGGCACACCAATGCACATGCAATGCAAAGAAACGTATAAGTGTAGTCAAAACAAGATATCATGAGTTCGAGTCAAGTTCTCTAACTCCCCAATAGAGTCGCCAGAAACTGTAGACATCCTCGAACGTCCAGGGAAAAATCCCGTTTTGTTCATTTTGGCTTACTACAGTTCATGACTCAATGTCACGGTCTTGTATGTAATCTCGCAGAGTGTAATGCAAGACTGATGAATCATCAAAGAGTCCAAATCTAGCAAATCGTTTTGAAAGACTGATTTTAGAAAGAAGTGCCAAACAAGGACTGCTTTGCCAGATACAGAGTCGCCACCTAAATATTTTATTTTAGGGAATTTAGGAAACCCT
This sequence comes from Camellia sinensis, assembly GCF_055761805.1. Classification (NCBI taxonomy): domain Eukaryota; kingdom Viridiplantae; phylum Streptophyta; class Magnoliopsida; order Ericales; family Theaceae; genus Camellia; species Camellia sinensis. The sequence goes on along the minus strand of NC_138969.1, from coordinate 112,213,327 downwards.
GACTCGCGCCTAAGGCCACGTACCCGTCATCACCAAAGTTGCCTCGACTCGAGAACTTGGGTGCGATTGGGGAAGGTCATGCAATGAGCACCCCCGCTCGCTCGATCAAAGATCGGCCACTGCTAAACATGATATCGAGTTTTTGAAAACACATGCATTCTTATTCCGGTTTATTAGCCTAGAATTACTATGATTTTGCCACCCTCGGGTGGGCTTAGAAGATATGATTTTGCCACTCTCAAGTGGGCTTAAAACCTCATTCAATGCATTGTTCCAATTCAAATAACCCAACCTCCACCCACAGGCATTCAGGCAGTTATATCACAAAAGCAAATAGCCTCATGGTAAGCATGCTATCATGGCAGTCACTCACACGCATGCAAGAATGCTAAAGCCTAAACACTCACTGAGTACTCCAAGCCAAAACAGAAACTAGTTAGTAATCAATGCATGATCCTAGTTCATGTTAAGATGGCTAATGCAGCACATGCAAAATGCAACTAAGATAGGCTCGGCTATTCTAAACATGGCATATGAAATGCAACAGATAACATGTATTCAACTTGGAATTGAAATGCAATGCAGTTAGTATGATGCGTCGAGCCCAGTGCATGCAAGACAGATGAACGAATCCAAACTTGCGAGCATAAGTATGCTAATTGAAACATGCTCTAAACTAACCATCATAAGCTGGTAAATAAAAGGGAGAAACACGTGGGGTGGGAAGACATACATCACACACACACGAACACTTATTACAACATTGCCCTCCTCAGAGGGTTCAAATGAATAGTACAGAATAAACTAGCTAATCTAAGCTAATTAAACTAATTATTACACAGCAATAATTAATTAACGAATTAACTAAGTAAGTAAGGAAACTAGCATGCAAATTAAACAAAATGGACTGCCTTAGCTCTGTTCCGAATGATAAGGATGCATGCATGCTCAAGTCGCCTTGTTGGGAAATCCATCGCGATGCCCCGATTTGCCTCTGTTTGCAACTGGTCCCAGAACATTGTACAAAGCTCCAGAAGGCTGCTGGCCAGTTTTTGCTGCTGGTTTCCGGTTTGCTGCAACAGAGAGCAAGAAAGGGGCATGGCAAAGTATTTTCAACATATGTGTGCATGACCATTCTCCCCATCATTACATAAGCTCTAGGGAGTGTAGTCTTCGATCCTCGTGCCACCAATCACGCATCTCGATGCATGATGGCCGAGGAGTCGAATTGCACGACTCGATGTGAAATGAATGCACACATAAACACAACAAGACCTAAACTCCATCATGGGTAATCCGGAGTGTCGGCGACCGAGAATCGAGACACGTTCCGTCACTTTTGAGTACGAAACATCCCTCGTTTCCTGTGTTTAGACTAACTCCTATTCTGAACACAATGCAACACATAACATGGTATGGCATATACAAATGCAACTCTAGCATACAAACATGCAATGCAACCTAAGCATGCAAATATGCAAGGGGCATGATAGCATACACAATGCCAATATGAAATGCAACATGGACAACCTAACAAGGCTAATGGCATGCACAGTGTACAATGCTCAATGCTAATGCGTGCATACTCAATGCAAGACAACATAAGCATGTAACAATATGACACAAAGCGACTAGCATACACAATGTGAATGTCAAATAGCATACTCAATGCGACGAATTACCCGGCATGCGTAATGCTAAGGATAATATGGCATACTCGATGCAAGATGGACTTAAACCAAAATGAATGGGCTCAGCCACACTCAAATCAGTGGCCATACATGATGAAATTAGGCAAGAACGCTCATGCAAACATGCCCAATGCAAGGGACCGAACCTAAGGCATCAAATGTCACTCTACCAAAGCATGGCAAGGATGAAACATGGCATACAATCACACATTTTTCAGCTCTGAAATGACATGCAAGATGGTCCCGAATCATGCAAACACCTCACACAATGCATGCTAGATGGTCCGAATACCGAAACTAGTGAAGTGGATTACACTATAGGCATGCAAAGCAATGCACAAATGATGAAACCACGCCCAAATAGTCTCTATGTAGGTCCAAGACAGTGGGAAAATGGCCTAAAATGATGGCTCGAAAGGCATAGAAATGAAGCTCGTGCAATGGTCCAAAAACGAGGCATAGAAGCATGACTCTCAAACGCATTTAAAGAGCGGAAAACATGGGAATATGGCATACATGTAAGCTCTAAAATATGATGCACAATGGCCCTAAAACATGGACACACCTCAACATAAGCATGCAATAGGCTCCAAAACTCAAAGTTAGGCAAGGGTATTGAACTACAACTATGCATAGAAAGCATCATTCGACCATGAGGCATAAAAATAGAGTTAAGGCGGTCCAAAACATGCACAAAATTAGTCTAAAGCATGGCCAAAATGTGCTAGAATCAAAGGCCAAAATAACATGCAATGTAAGCTAGTAAAGAGGATTTGCACTACAAGCATGTGTGGCAATCAAGAGGCCACCAAAGCAGCAAAAGTCAGAGGTATGACACGCCAAATAAAGCCCAAAAACCACTGAAACATGGTCTATGCATGCAAGAATGACAGGCTCCTTTGATAGGCTATAAAGAGGGTTGTTCTACGCATGCAAGATGGACACCCAAAATGGAAAAATGGGCTCTGGAAAGAGCCTATGCAGGTCCTAAAACCCACCAAAAATGGCCTGAAACATGGTTTGGAAGTATGCAAATAAGGGCTCCTTTGTTAGGCCAAATATGCTAATAAACAAGACAAGAGGTGAGAGGGTCACCCCTCTCTGATTTTGGTGCTCAAAACAGTATGCTAGCCACTGAAAATCCACTGGATTTCAGTGGCTAAGAGACCAAACAAAGTTCAATGCAAAGGCCCTAAGGCATGGCTCAAAATAAGATGAAATGAAGCATGCAAAGGGGGTAGATGACCCCCAACAGAAAAATGGTCTTAAACAAACATGTTAAGGACCTCAAAATAAGACTTTTTTCAGTTTATACCAAAGCCCAAATATGCTTTCAAGTATAGCTAAAAGATGAAGCAAAATAAAGCTCAAAAGAGGGAATAGGGTGTTACCCATGTAGCTCAGCAACTCTAGCAGCTTATGGACCAAAAACTTAGCCTTTAACCTCTGCAAATGACCTCCAAGAAGCTTAGGTTGATGGTGGAAGGGTTATGCTATGAGGTGTAGTGTAAAAGGGCCAAAAACTATGCACTTCTGGAGCGAAAATAGAGAGATATATAGAGAGAGGTGTATTTTTTCCTTAGGCAAAAATCTGAACCAGCACAAAGGAGGGGGAGGCCCTCATTTATAGCCAAAAAGGTCCAAAGCTTCTCCAAGAAGCTAAAAACCAAGCTTGAATGGAGGATCCATTCTGTGCCTTCCAGCTGGCACAGTTGGCAACAACTCACAGAGACCGAACTGAGGGAGGCAGGCCGACCAGTTCCGGTGGTCGACCGACCACTTCCCCTGGTTGGCTGACTGTAGACGTCCCCGCGAACGCCCCGGGTGGATGAATCATGTTTCGTTGGTTTTGGGCTCACTACAGTTCAGGACCCAAATTGTCACGGTTCTAAATCTGAACCAAAGAGTCCAAATCCGGCAAATTGTTTTTGAAAATAGATTTTTTGTAAAGAAGTGCCAAACATGGATTGCTTTGCCAGATACAGAGTCGCCACCTAAATATTTTCTTATGGGGGGATTTAGGAAACCCTAACTCGTTTGCCTAAGGCCATGTGTCCGTCATCAACAAAGTTGCCTCGGCTTGGGAACTTGGGTACGATTGGGGAAGGTCAGCTATGAGCACCCCCGCTCGCCCGATCCGAAGATCGGCCTCTACTAACCATGATATCTAGTTTTGAAAACGTTATGTGTTCTTATTCCGATTAATTAGCTAATCTTACTATGTGATGAGCACAACACAAAAGAATAGACAGGGTCACCTAATTTGGAACAAAGCATTGCATATCCGTTTGTTCGGAAAATGTTTTGAAATTTGCTACTCGCAAGTTGGCTAAAAACACGGATTTCAACGAGTTGTTCCAACTCAAACAATCCAACCTTCACCCACAGGCATTCAGGCAGTAATATCACATAAGCACATAGCCTCATGGTAAGCATGCTATCATGGCAACACTTACACTCATGTAAGGATGCTAAAACATAAATGCTTACTGAGTACTCCAAGCCAAAACAGAAACTAGTTAATAATCATGTGCATGATCCTAGTTCATGTTAAGATGACTAATGCAACACAGGCAAGATGCAACTGCAATAGGCTCGGCTATTCTAAGATGACATATGATGATGTTACAACTAACACATATTCAACTTGGAATTGAAATAGGATGCAGTTAGTATGATGCGCCGAGCCCGGTGCATGCAAGACAAATGTATGGATGCACGCATGTATAGCATAAGGTATGCTAAATTAAATATACCCTAGTACTAATCATGAAAAGCAGGTAAGTAAAAGGGAGAAAGAAATGGGGGTTGGAAGATGTGCACACACACACCCACACTTATTACACATTCGCCCTCGCTCGGAGGGACCAAAAGAATAATACAAATTAATTAACCTACAAGCTAATTAATTATTACAGACCACTTAACTAGTTAAGCAAATTAACTAAGCTAAGAAAGCAATAAAACAGCCTCGGGAAGAGGGTCCAATGCATGCGTGCTCGGGTTTGCTCGGAAATCCATCACCATGCACTAGCTGCATCTGTTTACCCTGGTCTGTTCTTTTGAAAATTGCACAAGTCCCAGGGAATACTCTCTGAACACTGTGGAGCATCACCGACCAAGGGGAAACATCACCGACCGTGGTAGAAGGGTCATCGACCATTGATATGGCTCTCGACGTCAAATGTTTGGTCGGTCGGCAATAGAGATGGTCGGCCGACCATGTATGCCTGCAGAATCCTGTTTTGATAGCAGCAGAGGGCAAACATGGCATGGCAATGCATTTCAAGCAAATGTGTGCACCACCACACTCCTTATCATGTTTATGACTCAAAGGAGTTTGGGACTCGACCCTCGGGCCACCAATCGCGCATTTCAATGCATAATGGCCAAAGAGGCCAAGGTGTGCATTTTAATGTCAAATGTAATGCACACAAAACAAACAAGGAACCCAACCTCCATCATGGTGATTCAAGAGGCAAGGCATGCATGCAAAATGCAACCTAGGCATGTGACCTAAGTATGCAACATGAACATGTGGGAAAACATGCAATAGGCACACAACCTAAGCAAACAAGCATGCAAGGCATGGAACAACTATGCTAATGACAAGCATACAAGATGCAATGTGGACATGTAAGTATGCAAGACATGTGACAACATGTTAAGCAACTTAACCAAGAGAATGCATGCCAAATGAAAAGTGTTTCAAGCATGCAACAACATGCGATAGGCTAAGCATGCAACAACACACAAGGCGAGCATGTAACAACATGCAAAGGACGGTTTTAAACTAGTTTGGGCAACTCTCAAATAAGCCCAAAACAGTGGCCAAATGCCAAGGAAATGAAGGGCAAATGCACATACAAACATGCATGCAAACATGGTCCAGCACTTAGGCACAAAGAGGGGACTTTTAAGCACACTTAACATGGACAAATAGCATACATGATAAGCTTTGAAAACATGTAGGAGATGATGCCAAATCAACCTACCAATGCAAGCAAGGCATGCAACCAAGCCCAAGGACTTAAACTATGGTCATGTGACACATGAAGCAAATGACTAAAGTGAATCAAAACAGTCCTAAATCATGCAAAAATAAGCCCCAAAAACCACTTAGATGGCATCTAAATGATCTAATCCTAGAAGCATACACAATGGCACAAACATGAAGCATGAAACACCAACCTTTTAAAGCATTAAAGGAGCATCAAATGCAAGCATCCAAGCATGCCATGAGGACTGAAATGATGCTATAAGTGGTGCCAAACCACTGAAACAAGCCAAGTAATGCATGCTCAACACTCACACACCCAAGGCTAACAAGACAAAATGTAAGGTGGCTATACAAAGGATGTCATGGATGGCCAAAACAACTTCAAATAGACCTTAATCATACTAAGACATGCATAAAAGCTTCACAAAGCTAGGCCAAAAATATGCTAGAAACAAGGTTCAAAGCACAAAGCACGTTAAGTCAATTCGTGGCATTACAAGACAAGTATGCAAAGCAAGCATGGTGTGTCTAAACCAATTAGAAATAGTGCTATATCATGGAAAAATAAGCACAGATACTAGCTAAGACATGGCCAACATGAACTCAACAATGGTGCTCACACATGAGGCTAAAATGACAACTTTTGAAGACAACAAGGAGAGGGGATGGCCCTCTCCTTCTTAGGACCTCAAAGCACCATCCCCACCACTGAAATCCCTCTGGATTTCAGTGGTGAGGAGGCCCAAGCAAGGTGGTGTAGACACCCCATTTTTGACCGTCCTCAAGACTTGGACGTCACCGTTTGAACACCCGGTGATCATCCATGTTTGTGTTCGTCTTGAGTTCCCGGAAGCCTTGGCAGCGCGCCTCGTCGCAGGACCTCTTGATTCGACTGTTTTGTGCTTGGTTTGACACCAAACACTTGTGTTTTGCCTTTGAGAGGCAGGGTAGGGCTTGTAGACCATCCCCACCCATCACCGGCCATGGATTGAGGCCATCGGCTGTGTTTTGTGGCCACCAGCCAAATGTTTGGCCGGCCGGCACTATAAATAGCCGGTCGGCTATCTTTTTTTGGTCAATTGCATCTTTGGCCGGCCGGCTACCGTGCATCTGCTTTTGCAGATATTTTGACACAGTTGTCTGGCATTTGGCTCCCCTCCATACACGTGTATGAAGGGATCTCTCTCTTTAGAAGCTTGTCTTGTAAGCTTTACAAGACAAAAAGTTCTATAAAGAGAGGTCTTCTCTCTTGTTGAGGGGGTTAGACATTTTAGACAGCCATTTTTAGGGTTTGAGTTCTAGGGTTAGGGTTTGTCTATATTCTAGCTCTATATCTCTCTTCCTCTTGTGTTTAGTGTGTGTGTTTAGGCTCATTATTGCACACAAACACATAGTGTTACACCTTTTCTTGGTTCTGAAGGACCAGAGGTCTGTTCTTGGAGTTTTGGGGCTGGTTTGAGCTCAAGGAAGCAGCTGGTCCACCATTTGTGAAGAAGGTCTTCAAGGGTAAGAAGTTTGTCCCTTTATTCTCCATTTTTGCATTGTATTTTTACCTACCTTGAAATTGTTTTTGTGTTTAGTATATAACATAAAAAAGTTCTATTTTTAGGCCCTCTAAATAGTTTGTTTAAAGTGTTTTGTGGTTTGAGGTCGTTTGACCCCTCTTAAGCCTCGTAAGGCTCCATTTTGTGCTATTTTGAGTGAGCTCCGGGACTTTGGTGGTTGGGCCTCCTCACCACTGAAATCTTGAGGGATTTCAGTGGTAAGGATGGTGCCTTGAAGTCCCAAAAAGGGGAGGGCCACCTCCTCTCCTTATTGTCCTTGAAAAGGACCATTTTTGCCTCTTTAATGAGCACCTAGCTAAGCCTCATGTTGACCATGCCTTGGCTGTTATTTATACTTATTTTGCCATGAAATAGCATTGTTGTATGTTGGTTTTGGTACACCATGCATGCTTAGCATACCTACCTTGTAATGTCATGTTTAGGCCGTAACATGCCTTAGGTTCTAAACCATGGTTCTAGCATGTTTTAGGCCTAGCTTTGTGAAGCTTTTGTGCTTATTTTGCCATGTTTGAGGTCTATCTTTAGTCATTTTGGTTGGCCATGACATGCATTATATACCCCCTTTGCATTTTAGGTTTCTTGGCCTTAAGTGTGTGAATGTATAGCATGCATCCTTGCCTTAATTTAGTAGGTTGGGACCATTTGCCATGTTATTTCAGTCCCTTTAACATGCTTGTATGCTTGCCTTGGATGCCTCCTTGAAGCTTTGAAAGCTTGTCTTGCATGCTCCATGTTTTGGTCATTGTGTATGCTTTTGCATTCAAGCCATTTAGATGCCATCTAAGTGGTCTTTTGGGCTTTGTTTTATGTGCTAAAACTCTGTTTTTGGTCATTTGAGTCTTGCCATGTGTGGTCATATCAAGTGTAGTTCAATACTTCATTAGCCTGCCTTGAATGCTTGGGCCATTTGTTGCATGTTTAGCCTATCGTGTTTGCTTGGTTTGGCACCATGTTTTTGCATGATTTTCAGAGCTTAATGCATGCCCCATGTCCATGATTACTCCCTTTTAAGTGTGCTTAAAAGATGTCCTTTGATGCTTAAGTGTTTAGGCCTTAACATGTGCATGTGTGTATGTGTGTTTGGTCCCATCTTCTTAAGCTTTGGCCACTGTTTTGGACCTGACTTAGAGCCGTCCAATTAGTGTAAGTCCATCCCTTGTATGCCATTCAAGTGCTATTACATTATCTCATGTTTGCAAGCTTTGGTTGCATGTGTTGCGTGCTTGAAATCATTTGCATTTGGAATGCATTCCCTTGGTCAAATTACTAGCATGTTGCATGATTAGATTACATCTTGCATGCTCTAAGTAGTTTGCATAGTTGTGGCATGCTTGTTTGCCTTGTTGCTTAGATTGTGTACCTAATATGCATTGCATGTTTGCATGCTCCCTTTTAAACCATGTTGCATGTTAGTTAACAAGCTTAGGTTGCATTGAACATGCATGCCTTGTCCCTTGATTTAGTGATAGGGATTGGGCCCTTATGTGTTTGCATGCATTACATTTGAAATCAAAGTGCACACTTGATTCTTTAGACCATCATGCATTGAAATGCGCGATTGATGGTCCGAGAACCAAGGGCCATATCCCTTTGAGTCATACACACGATAAGGGATAGGATTGGTGCATACATTGCTTGAATTGCATTGCCATGCTATGCCTTGCCCTCTGTTGCTGTCAATTGCAGGTTCTGCAGACATTCTTTGCCGACCGGCAGTATTTAGTGCCGACCGGCAATCCATTGGTGGCCGATAGCTTCACCAACAGCCGATGATCACATACCACTGCCGGTGGCTATTCTACGCAGTCGGTGGGGCCTCCCAATGTCCAAGGATGCAATCATGAGACTTTGGCAGTCTTCAAAGAGGCAGAGCAGGGAAAATAGAGGCAGCCTATGCATGGCAGTACACTTCCGAGCAGGACCGAGCATGCATTGCATTGGGCTCTCTTCCCGAGGCGGTTTATCTGTTTTCCCTAGATTAGTTAATTTGCTTAGCTAATTAGATGGCCTGTAATATTTAATTAGCTTGTAGGTTAATTATCTGTAATATTTATTCGGTCCCTCCGAGCGAGGGCAAATTTGTAATAAGTGTGGGTGAGTGTGTGCATGCCTCCCAACCTCCACTTCTTTCTTCCCTTTTATTTACCTGCTTATGAAGGTAGATTAGGGCATGTTTAAATTAGCATACCTTATGATATGCATGCGTTCATCCATACATTTGTCTCGCATGCACCGGGCTCGGTACATCATGCTAACTGCATTTGTACTTCAATTCCAAATTGAATACGTGCATCAGTTGATTGCATTTCACATGCCATGTTTAGGGTAGCCGAGCCTGCTCTAATTGCATCCTGTATGTGTGGCATTAGTCAATTTGACATGAACTAGGACCATGCATGTTGGCTAACTAGTTTATTATTTTGGCATGGAGTACGATGTAAGTATTTATGCTTTAGCATCCTTGCATGCGTGTGGGTGTTATCATAATAGCATGATTACCATGAGGCTAGCTGCTTATGTGATATAACTGCTTGAATGCCTGTGGGTGAAGGTTGGATTGTCTGAGTTGGAATAGCTCATTGAAATCCATGTTTTAGCCTACTTGCGAGTAGCAAATTCCAAAACATTTCCCAAAACAAGCGGATATGCGATGCTTATTCCCAAATTAGGCAATCTAGTCTATACTTGTTTGCTGTGCGCATAACATAGTAATTCTAGGCTAGTAAACGGAATAAGAACATATAATGTTTTCAAAAACGGATATCATGGTTAGTAGAGGCCGATCTTCGGATCGGGCGAGAGGGGGTGCTCATAGCTGACCTTCCCCAATCGTACCCAAGTTCCCGAGCCGAGGCAACTTTGGTGATGACGGACACGTGGCCTTTGGCACCGAGTCAGGGTTTCCTAAATTCCCCCTCAAAATATATTTAGGTGGCGACTCTGTATCTGGCAAAGCAGTCCATGTTTGGCACTTCTTTTCAAAAAATCTGTTTCTCAAAACGTTTTGCCGGATTCGGACTCTTTGGTTCAGATAAAGAACCGTGACACAAATCGAGTCCGAACTGTAGCGAGGGCCCCACGCGGGCACGTCTACAGTTTCTGGCGACTCTGCTGGGGATTTTAGAGAGCTTGACTCGAACTCGTGATATCCTGTTTTGATTACACTTATGAGTTTCTTTGCATTGCATGTGCATTGGTGTGCCTAGGAACACAGTGTTTGCCATCTGCCATTCCTGAACGGTTTGCTGGAGGCTTGTCTTGTCAAGGCATGACCATAAGGCTGACCGGTTATGGGCTCTGACAGTATGGGAACACAAACCCCGCTTTTTACCAGGGCACCCTTTTCAACCATTCGACCTAGTGCATATTCGAATCCATAGTGACCATTCCAAATTAGGACAGGTTGCTTACCCGATTATAGGTTGTTTGAAACTGCTGCGTGCATAGTGAAACCCTAGCTCCTGACAAAATAGGACAGGGAAGCCCTACCCCAACATTGGGGTGTTTTGGTTCTCACTTATCTGCTATGTGCTTTTAGAGTGTATCTCTACAGGAACGTACATATCAGTTTGCAAGTTTGGGTATCGGGCCCGAAGGCACCAGTATCAGTATTGTTGAGAAATCAGTTATCTGCGGGTATCAAGTTCAGTTTTGGGAACAGTGATTCTGGGGAACAGTGATCAGTAGTAGAGTGCAGTTGTTCGGCTACACCTGTGATTGATCTATGTGGGCTGAAATGCTGTTTGTTTTTCCTTTCAGTTCAGAGTGTCCAGAGAATTGATACAGAATAGCTAGTGTTCCCCCTTGCTGAGGCAGGACTTATGATGACGCAGAATTCAGACGAGATTGTGGTTATGATAGCTACGCTAGATCAAGGGATCACCCTGCGGGATGAAACCAATGTTGATGCATCGCATCCGCCCAGGTCGCCTGTCGCGCACTCGGTCTGGACCCCCTAGTTGTATCAGGCTCGCGAGCCCACTACATTCGAGCTGATGGGAATGATTGGTGACCTCCAGAGATCCATGGCCGATCTGGCCTATGGAATGTCGGCTTCACCGCCAGCAGCACCATATGCCGGGAACTTCATGCCACAAGAGCCCCCGCTACTGGGGCGGATTGTGGTAGAGCTCAGCCAACCAGAGGTTGCCGCCAGCTACAGCAACGAGGTGTCAGCAATAACCGGGCTTCGCTCTGATGTAGTAACCCAAACCCCCGATCAGGCTGAGGCCAGAGGCAAGAACAAGATGAAGCCAAATGCCGATCCCATTGAACAACTGCTGTGGGTAGTCGAGGCTTTGAAAGCCGGGGGGATGAACAAGCAACAGATATCCGCAGTTGTGGCAAAAACTGTGGAGGATGCTTTCCCCACTCCACCTGAGGGTAGTTCAAGTCAGTCAGAAAATTGAGATAGGCCCCGTCATGCCAAAACAGTTCCTCCTATTCCTAACCCTACACCTGGGAAATATCAGAAAGCCAAGGCAGTGCCTGCCGACCCCTTTGCTAGTGCGTCTAGTAAGAATGCTCAGACTTCAAAATACCTGCCCCGAGGGCGCAGGACCTTTCATGCTCTCTACATGCCTCTATCTAAGGCACTTCAGATCCTCGCCGAGAGGGGACACCTTAAACCCTTAGAGCCTCGGCCTCTCCCGAAGAATCTCCCTGCTACGCATGATGCTGCTCAGTACTGCGCGTATCACCAGCAGACAGGCCATGCTACCGATAATTGTTTTCGCCTCCGTCATGAGGTGCAAGATTTAATTGACAACGAGGTTATCCTCCCGCCCACCTCAGCCAAGTCCGTTACCACCCAGTTATTGGATTTTGAGGACACAGATACTGCAAGTATGTAATCAGAAAGTGAACCACCTACGGGCGGCATTTGGTATGTTTTGGATGTGGCGTCTGGCACGCATTTTTGAGCATCTGTGAACGCTAGCTTTGTAAATTCTGGCTTGGGTATCGAGTCAGTCTTTTGTTTTGAGTCTGTCTCTTTGTCTTGAGTCAGTCTTTTTGCTTAAGGGTCTGTCTTGTTGTAGCGAGTCAGTCCCCTTTATATAGAATACCAGGTGATTCCGGGGTTGTTGCCTCGAACACCGTTTTGTCTTGTAATTACCCATTTTTGTTTTTGAGTCTGTTTCTGCTGAAGGACCAGTTATACCAACAAATCTGAATGAAACAGCTGTGGCTATCTCATTTTCATGCTTGCTTTCAGTATGAGTTAGTTATGCCAGAGGATTTGAATGGGCTGACAGTACATCTCGCCTACTCTCCTGCGCGCCAAACTCTTTGCATTAACCTAAGTTTTTCAAGAACCCCTTTTGAACACTGCGGTGATAAAAACGAAGAGGAAGGAATTCCTCAGGTTTTGTAAATTTTTGATTATTTTGAGAGAAAGAGAGGCATGCTAAGCCTTTTAATGAATGAAACCATGCTTGTTAGCGTGAGCACTGAGAAGGACCCTGGCTTGATCCAGATTGGTTCCACACTATCTTCGGCGCGAGCAATTTGTCGCTTTCTGAAAAACTTTCAAAAACAAATGTTTTACGCGGCCCTGTGAAGACCTGTGTGGGATCGCTCTTGAGATTGTGCAGCCTAGGATCGCTCTCAGCCTCAAGATTCGACCTGTTTGTCTTGAACCTCGAACTCATTCGGAACATTCAACGGTCAACTGTCGGAGGAGGCCCGTGTGGCCAGTTTTGAAGCAGCCCTTGAACAAGAGGCACCAAAGCCGAATCAAAAAGATTAGATCTCACCAGAAGAAGCTCGTGGAGCAACCATGATGGATTCTTCTGCGAATCATTGCAACAGCCGTTCTCCTAGATACAGGAGGCTTCAACTTCAAAAACCATTTGGCATGGACTTGTTACACTTTTACCCTTCGAGAGGCTCGATGGGCCGAAAACCCAGAAGGGCGACCCAGGCAAAAGTTAGAGCAAGAGAAAAATACAAAATGCAAAAGAAAAAGAGAAGAAATAAAATCAAAAAAAAGAAGAGAAAAAAGAAGAGAATGAAAAGATACAAAAAAAAGAAAAAAAAATCAAGAAAAAAAAGGAAATGAAAAGAAGCTCGCAAGGTCGAAAACCCGCATCGGGCACCTTGGCAAAAGTTAGAGCCTGAAAAGTGAAGGTTAAAATACCCGAGTGTACCTTAACCGGAACTACGTGAGGCTTGATTCCCATGTTTGGGATACGTAGGCAACTTCGTTATGAAGTCTAGCCCCCAACGCTTTCATAGCATCTCAGTCCATACAATGGTTTCGATTTCATCCCAAAGTCCAGTCGCCAACACTTTCAAAGTGACTGTGTCCATATATTGATTACGACCGTCTTCGTCATCTCTGTGTCCAAGAGTTCGACCACCACCAATGAAGACTGTTTGCGGACTGCTGCGGCATCATCCAAACAAGGGGCAACTTTCCGTTGCCATGAGTCGCCGTTCAAACCAGGGGCAACTTTCCGTTGCCATCCACCCCTTTCAAGCCAGGGGCAATTTTCCATTACCCCCGATCCGAGGTTGCGCATCTCAAAGAGTAAGTTCCATGCTCGTTGAGCATTGACTGTTTGCAAAATAGTTTTTGAAATTTTTTTTTACTGAGGTTGACTATTTTCTCAAAAACTATTCCATTTTCCAAAACTGGACCATTTTCTTGGACCCAAAAAGGAAAATTTTCAGTGCTTATAGTCTGACTTGCATGGTTTTCAAATCAAAAATCGAACAAGTATGTTAATCCGACTCTCATCTTGATCAAAACTGTTTTAGTAGGAAGCCAAAACAAAAAATGGTCAAAATGATGAACTAGGGGCACAGTTGAGTCAGGCGTTCTGTCTTTCCCCCGTCGTCAACATACTTGCCAGGAGGGCACTCTACCCACCAGAAGAAATAGCTGTGAGCTAACGGCGTTGGGCATGAACCCGCAACTTCCTATTCGTTCATTAATCACCTTGGGGAGGGACGAAAAATGAGAGAATAAAGAATAGAGAGGTGTAAGTCGAGAGAAAAGTAAGAAAAAGGGTTTCGAGAGGAAAAAACCGAGCTTGAGTGCCAGAGTGATGTCAGAATCACAAATGAGAAAAAGGTGGGAAACAATACCCAGAGAAACTGGCTCCTCGTGATCTGAGGTCCCCCGTCTCCGTTAACGCGTCTGTATGTCGTGTCTTTTGTTTTGTTTACCTCGGCCTTTATTTTGAGTCTTTTTCGAGTGTTACTCGATGTGTTTAGGTAGTGTACCCTTTTGTTTGAGTCCTTCCCGCTGTATTCAATTGTAGGCTTGATACCCCGGTTGAAGATCCGTTTTATTTCGAAAATCGTTTATACTCAGAATGCTGTGCCATTCTCTATATTTGATTGTGTTTCAACTCCAGCTGGTTTCACCCCCGTAGTCCATCTTGTCAGATTGGGCTGTTTGTTCAGGATTTGCTATGTGCAAAATGAACCAAATGTTGTGTTACGGGCTGTATGCAGATTAATCCCCAGTAGAGTAAGGGCTGTGTGTCCAGAATCAGGCAGTGGGTTACTTGGGTCATTTTGCTGTTGGCTGTTTAGCTATCTGATTATTACTGTGCAAGTGTTCAATTTTCAGACAACCAATCAATTTCATTTACATTGAGGTGTAATATGGTGTGATGCAATGCAAAGTATGAAATGTAAAGATATGCGGATGTAAACACTTTTTCAGATAAAAAGCCTGTTTCATTTCATCATCTTTTCAAGTACACAAGTTTTGGAAACAAAAATCTGTCTGCGGCAGTACAAAGTATCCTAACTACCGACAAAAGGGAAAAGTACAAGAAAGAAGAAAAACAACAAAAATCTGTATCCATGTCAAGCGGCTCCGAGGGCTATCGGTCTGTCCTAGTCCTTTTCCTGGACGAAGGTCCAGGAGCATCATCAGCATCGTCATCAGAGCCCGAGCCAGTGCCGCCTCCGGTCTCCTCCTCCGACTCTGCCTCCGCCTCCGACTCCTCGTCATCATCATCATCAGGGACTGGAGCCCGCGAACTACTCCCGACATGAGTGCGCCCCGCCTTGGTGCGGGGGAATACTCTGCCCTCCTCATCTCTCCCTCGGGCGGGGACGGAAGGTCCAGCTGGAGCACCTCCTACAACGGGAATCTGGAAGGGAGGCTGGAAAAGTACATAAAAGGAAAATGCATCAGTATACTGTGGACAGTTTATCAGTGCAGGATGCAGTGCATGAGTACAGTGTGTGAATACTGTGGACAGTTTATCAGTGCAAAATGCAGTGTATGAGTACAGTGTGTGAATGCCGTGAGCAGTTTATCAGTGCAGAATGCGGTGTATGAGTACAGTGTGTGAATGCCGTGAGCAGTTTATCAGTGCAGAGTACAGTGCAAAATGCAGTGTATGTAGTGTATCAGACGCTGTGAGATCAGTGTGTCAAGTGTTGTGTCGTGCATCAGATTACGTGAATCAGCTTGTGAGTGATTTGAGGCCGTGATCAGAAGAACATACCAGAATACTATAGAGGGCCAGGAGGTCGAAGGTCCGCTGTAGCATCCCCATCATGGAGGCATTCAACTCCACGGACTGCCGGGTGTACTCGGAGGACGCCTGCAAGAGTACAAGATATATCAGTATTCCGTGGAATATCGAATAAACTGAAATGAAATGCCAATGCAAGATGCAAAATGAAGTAATACATACCGGAGGCAAGTCGGGGATACCGGCTAACTCATGATCAGCCGGGAGAGGAGCAAAGGGGATCTGGTAGGTCGTCCCACCCTGTCCTCTGTATGTCAGTGAAATAGGCAGAGCAGGCCAACCGGTCCCCCGTCCTCCCTGAACTCCGCCCCTGCCACGGACTCGAGCCCTCCTCGATGCTCCTGCTCCAGCTCCCGCTCCTGCCCTAGCTGCTGGCGCCACGGGCCTGGCTCCCTCAGCTCGACGGCCGCTGCTCAGAGACCGCATAATGTATGTCTGCGCGTACTCTCTCTAGTCGCCGACGCCTCTGAAGCGGGTCACCTCCCAGCCGATAGTATAATCGGCCATCTGCTCGGTAGTGAGTCTCTCGGTCTCCCTCATGTCCTCAGGAGGGTGAACTGGGACTATCTGCTCTGGTAACCCTAGGGTCTGGCGTAGGAAATGCTCACCCAGGTACCAAGCCCGAAAGACCGGGCCCTCTAGTAAGATTCGGAAACGCGAGGTCTCCTCAGCACCGGCAAATCGGTCCCGAATCGTCGCCGGCAACGGAGCCCAAGGCTGCCAAGTGATCTGAAAGTGACATGCAGTTTGTTATCTATCGTTATTGAAATATGCAGTGAAAAGCAAAGCTTAGATAAATTCTGAAATAAAACATACCTCGGCAGGGGTGATAGTGTCGAAGTAGTGGCGAAAGAAGCTAAATGTCTCACGTGGCCTCCGCATGCATCTCCCGTTGAAGCGCCGCGAGAACGGGACGACGAGGGGGATCTCCGTGTCTGGCACAGGTGTAAGCCTGGGAAAGTAGGCATAGACCCACAACTGCAGAGAAAACATCAATATGATTATCAGATAAGAGCGGAATGCAAAATAAAACAGGAATAACAGGGCCACATATTGTGTAGTGTGTTGCGCAGACAGTGTATTGTGTACAGTGTACAGTGTGAGTAGTGTATAGTCAGTGTAAAACATAGTGTATGTGTGTGCCGTGTGTGCAGTATACAGTTAGTAAAAAGCAGACTACAGTGTGTGCAATACAGAATACAGTACAGAATACAGAAGATAGAAAAGTAGAAATGAAAAGCGGGAAAGAAACGTACCTCCCAAGCACGCCAGTAGCCCCCGAGCAACTGTCCGCTGCCACAGGAAGCCGAGCTCATATACCCGTAGAGTGTGGCCAGAGCGGCGCCACCCCAATCATAGTGCAAGATCTGTCTGACATCTACCAGTGCACTAAGCAGGCAGAGGGGCACGGTGTTCGCCCGGTCGGTGAAAATGGTCGTCCCCAGCAGGAACATGAGAAAGCCGTGCGCATATCTCTCCACAGCCTCCTGGGTCATCTGCGCCTCCTCCACCAACGCGGGCTGGACCCTGAACAGCACCTCGAACCAGGAGTAAGGAACAAAGCCTGGACGGGCGAGAGGTGGCACCTCGCCAAGCAGATGGATCTGAGCGACAGTCCACTCGTCCATATCAGTGTCGAAGGGGATCGGATCACCCCCTACCCCGATGCCTGTGAGCATCGAGAAATCATAGGGAGTCATCATCATGTCTCCCGTCGCAGATAGATAGAACGAGTTGGTGGTGTCCCACCACCTCTCCAATAGAGCAGCAAGGAGAGGCCTGCTCGTGGTGAGTCTGGATAATCCCCTGCAGAAAGCGTCGAAGCCCGCCTGGTCCACAATGCGGCGAACCGCGTCGGGAAGCTCAGCATACCAGTCCCGAGCGACAATGTTCCCATACCCGCGGACGGTATGGGAATCTCCCTGTTTTCAAACAAATAATTGCGAGGCAATATTCAAAACGTAGTTTTAAGAAGCATACAGGTATACAACATGTGTGCATGTTTTCAAAATCAAACAGACATCGGGTGCTGGTGTGCTTATAGTGAACTACAACGTGTGACGTGTCAGCGTGTTGGCGTGGTTCAGTACAAATATAGCACGTGTGCAAGCTTTTCAGATTCAAACAGATATCGGGTATCGGTGCGATTGCAATAAACTACAGTGTGTGCGGTGTGTGTGCACATGTCAGCCTCAAAAAGATATCAGTTGCCAGTATGGTTGCGATCAACTACAGTGCACAGTGTGTCTGTGTATCTGAGTCAAACAGTTAAAGAATGTAATCAGCTATGGCAGTTTTTATATTCTACATTGCGAAAAATAAAATAGAGAAAAGAATGTTACCTCAGAAGCGCCGAAGGATAAGTGAGATGTAGGCTCACGCAGGAGGAGCTCTGGTGGCATCGCTCTGTCGAAACTTCGAAACTGGCAAAGTCCGTCAGGAGGTAGCACATGAATCGCCGGCCGGTAGGTTGCCGGGTCGAATGGGCGGGCGCTCAATGGGAGGAGCTCAACCCCGGGATCCATCTCGTGATCCGGGGGAGTCCCGCCCTGTGGAATATCGTCGGCCATGTCAAAAATGGTGAGAAAATAGCCGGAAAAGGGAAAATCAGGCAAAAATGTGGAAAGTCAACCGGAAAGTCAACCCGAGAGGGTGAAAAGTGGCCCGAGAAGTCGGGAAGTGAAAAAGGCACGCAAGTCGAGAGAAACTCGAGGGGAATAAACCCCAAAAGGTGGAAATGGCAAAGGAAGCACCGAAATGAAGAAATATTCGAATGAAAATGTTCGAAACGCGAAGATATAAGCGAATCAAACAACGAAACGGGGGCTAGAACGCACGAAAATGAGAGAATCGAAGGAGGAAAACACTCTAGAGAGAGAGGGAGAGGATTTTCGAGCAAGAGAAAGTAAACAAAATAGGGCTATTTTAAAATACCCGTAGCGAAAAGACAAATTTGCCCCGATTCAGGCATTTTTGGCCGGTCGGCTACATTTTTGGCCGGTCGGCCAAATATTTGGCCGGTGGAATGTATTTATGGCCGATGGAGAGCCGGTGGCCTCCTCTTCCGGCCGGTGAGCCTCTTGCATCCTTGTTTAGGTTAGATCTGTAGTTTTGGGTCTTCATAGCTCAAAAAAGTGCAAAAACAGTGCATTTTCGACGCTCAACCGGCCTCCGTTTTGACCTCGGGTCGTGTCTTCTGTGCGTGGCACTCGAATTCGTGCAAGGTGTATCCTTCCCGTATCCTTTTGGCTTTTACGAAACTCAAAAGTTGCCCCCATGTGCATCACATGTCAATCGCGCTATCTTGCGCATCTCATTGCATTTTGCATGCATTCAATCATGCTATTTTGCGTAGACCGCATGTTTTACTTGCGTAGGCCGCATGTTTTGCTTGCGTAGACCGCATGTTTGTTCAAATTCATTACTTGCGTAGACCGCATGTTTTGCTTGCGTAGACCGCATGTTTATAGTCAATTTCACTACTTGCGTAGACCGCATGTTTATAATCAATTCCTTACATGCGTAGACCGCATTTTTGTTCAATTTCATTACTTGCGTAGACCGCATGTTTGCTTGCGTAGACCGCATGTTTGTTCAAATGTTTTACTTGCGTAGACTGCATGTTTTGCTTTCGTAGACCGCATGTTTGTCCAAATTCATTACTTGCGTAGACCGTATGTTTTGCTTGCGTAGACCGCATGTTTGTCCAAATTCATTACTTGCATAGACCGCATACTTTCCTTGCGTAGACCGCATGTTTTACTTGCGTAGACCGCATGTTTGCTTGCGTAGACCGCATGTTTGTTCAAATTCATTACTTGCGTAGACCGCATGTTTTGCTTGCGTAGACCGCATGTTTGTTCAAATTCATTACTTGCGTAGACCGCATGTTTTGCTTGCGTGGACCGCTTGTTTGTTCAATTTCATTACTTGCGTAGACCGCATGTTTTGCTTGCGTAGACCGCATGTTTGTTCAATTTCATTACTTGCGTAGACCGCATGTTTTGCTTGCGTAGACCGCATGTTTTTTCAATTTCATTACTTGCGTAGACCGCATGTTTTGCTTGCGTAGACTGCATGTTTGTTCAATTGCATTACTTGCGTAGACCGCATGTTTTGCTTGCGTGGACCGCTTGTTTGTTCAATTTCATTACTTGCGTAGACCGCATGTTTTCCTTGCGTAGACCGCATGTTTGTTCAATTTCATTACTTGCGTAGACCGCATGTTTTGCTTGCGTAGACCGCATGTTTGTTCAATTTCATTACTTGCGTATACCACATGTTTTGCTTACGTAGACCGCATGTTTGTTCAAATTCATTACTTGCGTAGACCGCATGTTTTGCTTGCGTAGACCGCATATTTATAGTCAATTTCGTTACTTGCGTGGACCGCATGTTTTGCTTGCGTAGACCGCATGCTTGTGATCAATTTCATTGCCAGCGTAGACCGCATGCTCCACTTACATGTCTGTGCCTTCACAGTATTGTTATGCTTCCCACTTGCTTTGCGTTGTCACGTATTTCTAAGTACATTAATGTGCATGTGGTTAATGACATCGTACCTGTTGAGTTTGTTTTCTTTGCGGGCACGATATTGTATGTACGGTTCATTTAAGGTTGGTGCAACCAGACGAGCCGCACAGGTATTATATCCACGGTCTAGGAGACCATAAATCCTTGGAAGGTGCAAAACCTTTGGCGCATTGATGTGCATTGTTCGTTTGCATTGTCATGCATGTCTTAAGGCGCACGTTGTTGCGCATTTCAAGTTCACTTGCATTGTTATGCATTTCTTGTGCAATATCCACGGTCTAGGAGACCTTAAATCCTCGGAAGGTGCAAGACCTTTAGTGCATTGATGTGCCTACAAAGCCGCACGTTGTCGCGCATTTCGAAATCATGCATCATCATGCATTTGCATTTCAAAAACAAAAACAAAAACAAAACAAAAATATAGTCGCATTGTCATGCATCATCGTAAAAACATGCATTGTCATGCATCATTGTAAATATATAATTGCATTGTCATGCATCATTGTAATATAGTGTATATTGCATTGTAGCTCTATGGCTCGCGCCTTTCCATGATTGAGCTTGGTCTGGTATGCGCCCATACTTTTCACGTCGAAACATAGTTCAGTGGACCGTTCTATGTTAGATGCGGCTTGTATGTGTACATGCCTTTCCTAGGCAAGATTTGGTTTGGCCCGCAAGCCATATCCATTATATCGCATTTCCATTGCATATTTGTAGATATTGCATTGTAATTTGCATGCATTCACTGTATCACTTCCATCTATGGCTCGCGCCTTTCCATGATTGAGCTTGGTCTGGTATGCGCCCATACTTTTCACGTCGAAACATAGTTCAGTGGACCGTTCTATGTTAGACGCGGCTTGTATGTGTACATGCCTTTCCTAGGCAAGATTTGGTTTGGCCCGCAAGCCATATCCATTATATCGCATTTCCATTGCATATTTGTAGATATTGCATTGTAATTTGCATACATTCACTGCATCACTTCCATCTATGGCTCGCGCCTTTCCATGATTGAGCTTGGTCCGGTATGTGCCCATACTTCTCGTGTCGAAGCATAGTTCAGTTGACCGTTCTATGTTAGACGTGGCTTGTATACGTACATGCTTTGCCTAGGCAAGATTTGGTTTGGCCCGCGTGCCATATCCATTGCCGTTTCCCCAGCATTTTCATTATATATTACATTGTAGTGTAATTGTTGCATCCAGCATTAGGATCGTAGTCCTTTCCCCAGCGGGTCGTTTCCCCACCTTTGTCACCCCCCCAATACTTGTTCTTGTGTCCGTCTACATTACTCATAGTTCAGTTGACCGTTCTATGGTAGACAGACTTGTTACCTCCATCAATCTATTTGACATAGGTGTGGTTTCGAACCGCTCATGATTGGATCATGATTCAATTGCTTTGCATATAGTTTGCATTGTTTCAATTACATCGCATCCTCATTTGCATTGTTTATACATAGTTTTGTATATATTGCATATCATCTTGCATTCATTTTGCATGTTATGCATGTTGCTAATAACATCGTACCTGTTGAGTTGTCTTCTTTACAGGCACGATATTGTATGTACGGTTCATCTGAGGCTGGTGCAACCAGACGAGCCGCACAGGTATTGTATCCTCCGAGTGAGACATCTCGAGAATTGCATAATTCTCTTACATCCTTTCTGCATTATAGTGTAGTTTGGTGTACGCTAGCTTAAAACTGTTGCATGTGTGCTTCGTTACAGCTTTTCTTTGCATGATCATAAGTTATGCTCGGCTTCGTGCATTGTCTTGCATTTTGCCCCTGCCTTCGAGCGTATACCTTGTTTGTCTTGCATGTTTGTCTAAGTCTTCGGCCTTGTCAAAAATGGGTCGTCTCTGGGCTTTGACATTCACTCCCGTCATTGTTATGACTTTCGAGTTCTGTCAAAGAGGGGCAACTGTAGACACCCCATTTTTGACCGTCCTCAAGACTTGGACGTCACCGTTTGAACACCCGGTGATCATCCATGTTTGTGTTCGTCTTGAGTTCCGGGAAGCCTTGGCAACGCGCCTCGTCGCAGAACCTCTCGATCCGAATGTTTTGTGCTTGGTTTGACACCAAACACTTGTGTTTTGCCTTTGAGAGGCAGGGTAGGGCTTGTAGACCATCCCCACCCATCACCGGCCGTGGATTGAGGCCATCGGCTATGTTTTGTGGCCACCGGCCAAATGTTTGGCCGGTCGGCACTATAGACAGCCGGTCGGCTATCTTTTTTTGGTCAATTGCATCTTTGGCCGGCCGACTACCGTGCATCTGCTTTTGCAGATATTTTGACACAGCTGTCTTGCATTTGGCTCCCCTCCATACACGTGTATGGAGGGATCTCTCTCTTTAGAAGCTTGTCTTGTAAGCTTTACAAGACAAAATGCTCTATAAATAGATGTCTTCTCTCTTGTTGAGGGGGTTAGACATTTTAGACAGCCATTTTTAGGGTTTGAGTTCTAGGGTTAGGGTTTGTCTATATTCTAGCTCTATATCTCTTTTCCTCTTGGGTTTAGTGTGTGTGTTTAGGCTCATTATTGCACACAAACACATAGTGTTGCACCTTTTCTTGGTTCTGAAGGACCAGAGGTCTGTTCTTGGAGTTTTGGGGCTGGTTTGAGCTCAAGGAAGCAGCTGGTCCACCATTTGTGAAGAAGGTCTTCAAGGGTAAGAAGTTTGTCCCTTTATTCCCCATTTTTGCATTGTATTTTTACCAACCTTACAATTGTTTTTTTGTTTAGTATATAACATAAAAAATTTCTATTTTTAGGCCCTCTAAATAGTTTGTTTAGAGTGTTTTGTGGTTTGAGGTTGTTTGACCCCTCTTAAGCCTTGTAAGGCTCCATTTTGTGCTATTTTGAGTGAGCTCCGGGACTTTGGTGTTTGGGCCTCCTCACCACTGAAATCTTGAGGGATTTCAGTGGTAAGGATGGTGCCTTGAAGTCCCAAAAAGGGGAGGGCCACTCCCTCTCCTTATTGTCCTTGAAAAGGGCCATTTTTGCCTCTTTAATGAGCACCTAGCTAAGCCTCATGTTGACCATGCCTTGGCTGTTATTTATGCTTATTTTGCCATGAAATAGCATTGTTATATGTTGGTTTTGGTACACCATGCATGCTTAGCATACCTACCTTGTAATGCCATGTTTAGGCCTTAACATGCCTTAGGTTGTAAACCATGGTTCTAGCATGTTTTAGGCCTAGCTTTGTGAAGCTTTTGTGCTTATTTTGCCATGTTTGAGGTCTGTCTTTAGTCATTTTGGTCGGCCATGACATGCATTATATACCTCCTTTGCATTTTAGGTTTGTTGGCCTTAAGTGTGTGAATGTATAGCATGCATCCTTGCCTTAATTTAGTAGGTTGGGACCATTTGCCATGTTATTTCAGTCCCTTTAACATGCTTGTATGCTTGCCTTGGATGCCTCTTTGAAGCTTTGAAAGCTTGTCTTGCATGCTCCATGTTTTGGTCATTGTGTATGCTTTTGAATTCAAGCCATTTAGATGCCATCTAAGTGGTATTTTGGGCTTTGTTTTATGTGCTAAAACTCTGTTTTTGGTCATTTGAGTCTTGCCATGTGTGGTCATATCAAGTGTAGTTCAATACTTCATTAGCCTGCCTTGAATGCTTGGGCCATTTGTTGCATGTTTAGCCTATCTTGTTTGCTTGGTTTGGCACCATGTTCTTGCATGATTTTCAGAGCTTAATGCATGCCCCATGTCCATGATTACTCCCTTTTAAGTGTGCTTAAAAGATGTCCTTTGATGCTTAAGTGTTTAGGCCTTAACATGTGCATGTGTGTATGTGTGTTTGGTCCCATCTTCTTAAGCTTTGGCCACTGTTTTGGACCTGACTTAGAGCCGTCCAATTAGTGTAAGTCCATCCCTTCTATGCTATTCAAGTGCTATTACATTATCTCATGTTTGCATGCTTTGGTTGCATGTGTTACATGCTTGAAATCATTTGCATTTGGAATGCATTCCCTTGGTCAAATTACTAGCATGTTGCATGATTAGATTACATCTTGCATGCTCTAAGTAGTTTGCATAGTTGTGGCATGCTTGTTTGCCTTGTTGCTTAGATTGTGTACCTAATATGCATTGCATGTTTGCATGCTCCGTTTTATACCATGTTGCATGTTAGTTAACATGCTTAGGTTGCATTGAACATGCATGCCTTGTCCCTTGATTTAGTGATAGGGATTGGGCCCTTATGTGTTTGCATGCATTACATTTGAAATCAAAGTGCACACTTGATTCTTTGGACCATCACGCATTAAAATGCGCGATTGATGGTCCGAGAACCAAGGGCCATATCCCTTTGAATCATACACACGATAAGGGATAGGATTGGTGCATACATTGCTTGAATTGCATTGCCCTGCTATGCCTTGCCCTCTGCTGCTGTCAATTGCAGGTTCTGCAGACATTCTTTGCCGACCGGCAGTATTTAGTGCCGACCGGCAATCCATTGGTGGCCGATAGCTTCACCAACAGCCGATGATCACATACCACTGCCGATGGCTATTCTACTCAGTCGGTGGGGCCTCCCAATGTCCAAGGATGCAATCCTGAGACTTTGGCAGTCTTCAAAGAGGCAGAGCAGGGAAAACAGAGGCAGCCTATGCATAGCAGTACACTTCCGAGCAGGACCGAGCATGCATTGCATTGGGCTCTCTTCCTGAGGCAGTTTATCTGTTTTCCATAGATTAGTTAATTTGCTTAGCTAATTAGATGGCCTGTAATATTTAATTAGCTTGTAGGTTAATTATCTGTAATATTTATTCGGTCCCTCCGAGCGAGGGCAAATTTGTAATAAGTGTGGGTGAGTGTGTGCATGCCTCCCAACCTCCACTTCTTTCTTCCCTTTTATTTACCTGCTTATGAAGGTAGATTAGGGCATGTTTAAATTAGCATACCTTATGCTATGCATGCGTGCATCCATACATTTGTCTCGCATGCACCGGGCTCGGTACATCATGCTAACTGCATTTGTACTTCAATTCAAAATTGAATACGCGCATCAATTGATTGCATTTCACATGCCATGTTTAGGGTAGCCGAGCCTGCTCTAATTGCATCCTGTATGTGTTGTATTAGTCAATTTGACATGAACTAGGACCATGCATGTTGGCGAACTAGTTTATTGTTTTGGCACGGAGTACGATGTAAGTATTTATGCTTTAGCATCCTTGCATGCGTGTGGGTGTTATCATAATAGCATGATTACCATGAGGCTAGCTGCTTATGTGATATAACTGCTTGAATGCCTGTGGGTGAAGGTTGGATTGTCTGAGTTGGAATAGCTCATTGAAATCCGTGTTTTAGCCTACTTGCGAGTAGCAAATTCCAAAACATTTCCCAAAACAAACGGATATGCGATGCTTATTCCCAAATTAGGCAATCTAGTCTATACTTGTTTGCTGTGCGCATAACATAGTAATTCTAGGCTAATAATCGGAATAAGAACACATAATGTTTTCAAAAACGGATATCATGGTTAGTAGAGGCCGATCTTCGGATCGGGCGAGAGGGGGTGCTCATAGCTGACCTTCCCCAATCGTACCCAAGTTTCCGAGCCGAGGCAACTTTGGTAATGACGGACACGTGGCCTTTGGCATCGAGTCAGGGTTTCCTAAATTCCCCCTCAAAAAATATTTAGGTGGTCTTTTCAAAAAATCTGTTTCTCAAAACGATTTGCCGGATTCGGACTCTTTGGTTCAGATAAAGAACCGTGACACAAATCGAGTCCGAACTGTAGTGAGGGCCCCACGCGGGCACGTCTACAGGTGGTCCTGGAGCTCACCAAAATAGCACAAAAAAGGGGCCAAACAAGGCCTAAGAGGGGTCAAACAACCCCAAACACAAAAACAACCTTAAACATCTATTTTAAGCACTTAAAATCAGAACTTTTATATGTTATAAGTTAAGCTTGAAAACAGATGCAAGGATGGCTAAAAGCCTATGCAAAAATGGGGAATAAAGGGCAAAGTTCTTACCCTTGAAGACCCTTTTCAAGAACTGAGCTCCAGCTGCTTCCTCAAGCTTGAATCCACTCAAAAACTCTAAAAATCACTCCTTAGTACCTTAGTAGCTAAAGGAAAGTGTAACACTAGGTGTTTATGCACAAAAGTAAGGACAAACACACACAAATACACAAAGAGAGGAAGATATAGAGATGGAATAGATTCACAACCCCAACCCTAATCTCAGACCCTCCCTTGAACCTCTGGAACCCTTGAGGAGGGAGGAGAAGGCCTCCTCTTATAGAGATTCACTCTTGCAAAGCTTACAAAACAAGCTAAGCAAGAGTGAAATCCCTCCATACACGTGTATGGAAGGGGGACAAAGTGGGTGCCAGCTATCACAGCTGGCACAAAATATTTGCCAAAAGAAGATGCACAGTGGTCGGCCAGCCAAAAATGACAAATTGACCAAATAAATGGTCGATCGACCACAAAGAGTGCCGACCGACAAAACATTTGGCCAATGCCAACAAAACAATGGCCGGTGGCCTCAAGCCATATCCGGTGAGATGTGGGGATGGCCAACAAGCCATTCCTTGCTCCTCAAAAGCAAAACACAAGTGTTTGGTGCAAAACCAAACACAAAATAGGCAAGTCGAGAGGTCTTGAGGCAAGCCGCGTGGCCGAGACCTCCGAGAACTCAAGACGAACACGAACATGGATGATCACCGAGTGTTCAAACGGTGACGTCCAATTCTTGAGGACGGTCAAAAATGGGGTGTCTACACCGACCAGTTCAAAAGGTCCAAGCTCAAGAAAAGTGGTCGGCAGCCCTGATTGGTGGTCTCCCAACTGAATGCAAGCTAGTGGTGTGGTAGGAGACTAGCAATTGTGGCCCAAAAGTGAGGGAGACCAGTTACCTGACAAGGAAACCGGCCGGCAGGGGAAAAGTGGTCTCCAAGGAGAAAAGGTGGTCTCCCACCCTTGTACCACCTTCCAAACAATGAAGACAAGGTCCATGTCAAAAATGAACCAAGACGGATGCAAAACGAGGGTTTGGGGCCAAAACGCGCAGCCGGGTGCCCCGAAAGTTGACTGTTAAGCATCGAAAGTGGCGTGTGACCAGGAAGGTGGTCTCTCGGGCCATAGTGTCCCTCTAGAGATAGGAAACAAGGTGCGTGCCAAAAACCGGAGCAAACGGAGAAAGTTAAGCGATCCCGAACTGAGGCGCACGACCGACGGCTCCGAAAATCGGAAACTGGTCTCCAAACGGGAACAGTGGTCTACGACCACGAAAAGTTGCCTACGGCCACTGAGTGATGGTCTACGAGACCTCTCCCTCCCTTCGGGAAGAGAAAACAGAACCTGGTTCACCAACCGAGGCAAAGCACAAAAGAGTCCCGAAGTCCGGAGGCAAGGCTCTCAACTGAGACTCTATAACCTCAGAACGAGCACAACATGCGCAATCACCGAGTGCTCAATCGATGACGTCTGAGTCTTAAGGTCGGTCAAAAATTGGGTGTCTACAGTTTCCCCTCTTTAACAGAACTCGAAAGTCGTGAATGTCAAAGCCCAGAGACGACTCATATTTTACGAGGCCGAAGACTTAGACAAACAGGCGAGATAAACAAGAGATGTGCCCGCAGGCAGGGGCAAAATGCAAGACACATGCAAGATACCGAACATAACTTGTGATCATGCAAACAAAGCTATAATGAAGCAAATATACACAATAAATGCAACAATTTTAAGCAAGAATGCAAATCAAACTACATTTCACGTAGTAAGAATGTAAGAAAATTATGCAATTCTCACGAACATGTGCGATAGATACAGAAAGTTGAACGAAGTGTGATAGATACACAGGTGAGTAAGTATGTGCACAAAGCAAGTGTAGTGATAGATACAGTAAAGTGAACGTGTGATGGATACACGAAGCGAGCGTGTGATGGATACACAAAGCGAGCGTGTGACGGACACACAAAGTAAACGTGTGATGGATACATAAAGCGAGCGTGTGATAGATACACAAAGGGTGAGCACAAAGTGTGATAGATGTACTTAGTGAACAAAGTGTGATGGATACACTAAAGGTGAACACAAAGTGTGATAGATGCACTAAGTGAACAAGTGTGAATGAAGTGTGATGGGTACACTAAAGGTGAACAGAAAGTGTGATAGATGCACTTAGTGAACAAAGTGTGATGGATACACAAAAGGTGAACACAAAGTGTGATAAATGCACTTAGTGAACAAAGTGTGATGGATACACAAAAGGTGAATAGAAAGTGTTATAGATGCACTTAGTGTACAAAGTGTGATGGATACACAAAAGGTGAACACAAAGTGTGATAGATGCACTATGTGAACAGAGTATGATGGATACACTAAAAATGAACACAAAGTGTGATAGATGCACTTAGTGAACAAAGTATGATGGATACACAAAAGGTGAACCCAAAGTGTGATAGATGCACTTAGTGAACAAAGTGTGAATGAAGTGTGATGGATACACTAAAGGTGAACAGAAAGTGTGATAGATGCACTTAGTGAACAAAGTGTGATGGATACACAAAAGGTGAACACAAAGTGTGATAGATGCACTTAGTGAACAAAGTATGATAGATACACAAAAAATGAACACAAAGTGTGATAGATGCACTTAGTGATCAAAGTGTGATAGATACACTAAAGTAAATGAAGTGTGATGGATACACTAAAGCTAATGAAGTAAATGAAGTGTGATGGATACACTAAAGTAAATGAAGTGTGATGGATACACTAAGTGAATGAAGTGTGATTGATACACTAAGTGAATGATCTTAAACGGAACTTCTTTGAATGAACCATGCATACAATATCGTGCATGTATGAGAAAGAAACTTGATAAGTACAATGCAATACAGTGCATGATGTTTAAGGAATGCGATAAACAAACCTAGCGGCGCTTTGGAAAGCACCTCATGGGGTGAGAGGCGATGAACCGCTCTACACTGACGGGGATCTCCCCTCGTGCTCTTCGAACACTTACCTTCAACTCACATTATAAAGGCTCTGAAATGTTGACAAGAATTCTTCACATAGAATACTTTGGATACTGCCTTTCTTCCTGATCATATTCATAACTTTCCCTATTCTCCAACGGGGTGACAGACTAGGTTGGTTCAGTATCCAGAATTGAGGTGCATACACGCTATCTCAACCTATGGGGCTTCCATACAGATTTCAAGCTGAGGACACGCCTCTGGGTATTTAAACCAGACTTTTGTCTTGGAAATCCCGAACCTTTGCGTTCTACGCAACAGCCATTCAAACTCTAGTTTCCACCGTCGCAGTTGGTCTCCTAGGAACTCATTACGAACACAGCCAAGATGCCTCTGGTAGGGAATGGTACACAGGGAGAGCACTTTTGATCGCCATTCTGGCTTGAAGTAGACTTGATCTTGAGCTTGAGGTAGCGGCACACTCATACTTTGGAGCATTGGCAAGACCTGAAGAGGTACACACAGAATGCAATCTCGGAACTTACTGAAGTTGAAACAAATTCAGATATCCGACATTTTCCCTTTTTTCTTTTGCTTTGTAGTCTGGAACCTATATGGCTTCAGATAGGTCCTGGTTTTACTATTCCCACATGACCCGGGTTGAACCCTGCGATTTTTTAAAGAACAAAATCTTGTTTTGCACAAATGTGGAAAACGACACGGCACTCTGAGCCCAAAATGTTTTTTTTGAAATTGAGAGTGAGAATAAGTTCTCAACTGAGCCTACGACTGAACACAGCGCACCACGACTCAACAACAAAGAGAAAGACAAGGTAAGACAACCTAAACACGTCTATAGACATCTGAAACGACTCAAAATAAGAATCAAGACAAACAAAATGATTGGCACGACACACACACGTGTTCCAATGGCAAGAGACCTCTCAGTGCACGAGGAGCCAGTTTCTTCGGGTATTATTCCCCACCCTTTCTTATTTGTAATTATCACATCACTCGACCCTCAAGCTCGGTTTTTCACTCAAAACCCTTTTCTCGCTTTTTCTCTCAGTGCACATCTCTCTACTCTTTAATCTCTCATTTTTCATCCCTCTCCAGGGTGGTTGATGGATAAACAGGAAGTTGCGGGCTCTTGCCCCTAGCATTCTGCTAGATTCTCTTCTTCTGCTCACAACAGTGAACTTTCCCGCAGAGGGGTTGCACTACAACTGGGTGTGTAGAAAATCTACAGCTGACATCGGTTGACGGTGTTCGGCTGGGGAGTTTGGACATGATCAAATTTGTCCAGATGAGGGAGTGGAATATCTTCATCCATTCCACTTCATGCTTCGCATTTGGCTTGATACCTCGCTGCTTGGAGGATGAGAGAGCTTTAAGCCCTTTGTTGTTAACTTCAGTTGTGCGCTTTGTGGCGAGTAGACTGCCCTTCCTGCCAAGCATGTTGACAATGGAGAAAAGACAGAAAACCTGACTCAAACTGTGCCCCTAGTTCATTATTTTGACCATTTTTTTGTTTTTTGCTTCTGCTAAAACAATTTTAACCAAAATGAGAATTAGATTAACACACTTGTTCGATTTTCTAATTTGAAATCATGCAAGTCAGGATATGAGCACTGAAAATTTTCCTTTTTTGGGTCCAAGAAATGGTCCAGTTTTCTTTAAAAAAAATAGAATAATTTTCGAGAGAATAAGTCAACTTCATTAAAAATTCTCAAAAACTATTTTTGCAAACGACCACTGCTCGACAAGCACGACACCTACTCATGAGATGCGCAACCTCAGATCCGAAGGAAAATTACCTCTTGATTGAAGGACACTGCATGGCAACAGAAAGTTGCCCCTTGTTTGAATAGCACCGCAGCACTGAACGGCAACGGAAAGTTGCCCCTAGTCTGAATAGCACCGCAGCACGTGGCAACCAGTCCTCATAGTGACAATTACAACCAAATTCTCGGATACAGAGAAGACAAAGATGACCAGAACCATCACATGGGCACAGTCGAATTTGGAGTGTTTTACGACTGGACTTCAGAATGAAATTGCCTACGTATCCCAAAGATGGGAATCAAGCCATACGTAGTTCGGGGTTAAGGTACACTCGGGTATTAACCTCTCCTTTTGCGCTCTAACTTTTGCCAAGGCCGCTCTTCTGGGTTTTCAACCTTGCGAGCTCTGTTTTTCTTTTCTTTTCAATTCTTTTCATTTCTTTTCTATTTTTTTCTTTTTCATCTTGTCCATTCATTTTCTTCATTTTTCTTCTTTTTCTCTTTTTTTTTCATTCTTTGTATTTTTCTTTTTTTCTTTTTGTTCTTTTTCTTGCTCTAACTTTTGCCTGGGTCTCCCTTCTAGATTTTCGGTCCAGCGATCCTCTCAAGGGTAAAAGTGTAGATTTGTCCATGTCAAATGGTTTTGAGATCCTGAAGTCATCTGAATCCAGGAGAATGGCTGTTGTTCGCTGATAAAGTAGGAGTCCATCCAATTGAAGCTGAATTTGCCCCTGGTGTTGTGGATAGGTACTCAGTTGTTCTTCAGCAATATTTTCTTCTTTGCTCCCTTCTGGGATTTGGCATTCTTGCCGATCTTCATCTTTGATTCTTCGAGCACATTTGAAATTCTTTTGCCTCTAGTTTGAGGGGTGTTTCTGATCTAGCTTTGCAAGCTTCTTTTGATAACACTTGATCTTCTTGACCTTTTCTTGCCCCTAGTTCACGAGCTGCTTCTGATCCGGCCACACAGGCCTTACATTGTGGTTGACCGTTGAACCTTCTGAATCTAAGTTCAAGGTTCGAAAGCAAGGGGTCGAGTCTCGAGGCTGAGAGCGATCCTAGGCTGCACAATCTCAAGAGCGATTCCACATAGGTCTTCGCAAGACGGCGCAAAACATTTTTTTGAAACCTTTTAAGAAAGCGACTAATCGCTCGCGCTGAAGACAGTGTAGAACCAATCTGGATCAAGCTAGGATCCTTCTCAGTATTCACATTAACAAGCATGATCTCAATCATTAAGGGCTTAGCATGCCTCTCTTTCTCTCAATTGATCAAATTTTGCAAAAGCCGAGGAATTCCTTCCTCTTCATTTTCATCACAATGTTCAAAAAATTTTTTGAAAAACTTAGGTCAATGCAATGACTTAAAGGCACAAAAGAGCAGGAGAAATGCACTGTCGTTTCATTCAAACTTCTGGCACAACTGGCGCAAGGCAGAAGCAAACACGAGAGTGAAAATCACTATTGTTTCATTCAAATCTGTTGGCATTACTGGCTCCAAGGAAAAAACAGACTCAAAAGAAAACGAAAAGACAAACAGAAAACAAGCAAGTTATGTCCGAGGTAACACCCCCGAAATCACCCCACTCCAACTAAACAGGACTGACTCGATACAACAAGACAGACTCGACTGACTCAGCATAAAAAGACTAACTCTATACAAAACAACAAGACTGACCCAATACCTAAGTCAGGAAGCAGAAAAGCTAGCATTCGCAAATGCTCAAAATAGTGCGTGCCATACGCCACACCCGGAGTAAACTGAGCGCCATCCACAGGTGGTTCATCCCCCCGATCACATCACATTATCCCCTGAGTTCAACGATCCGGTGTCGATAGACTTTGCAGGCCTTGGTGTGGTGATGACGCCGTCGTCAATCAGATCTTGTATTTCATGGCTGAGACGAAAACATATGTCAGTGTCATGGCCGGGTTGTTGATGGAAGGCACAGTATTTGGCCGGATCATGGGAGGTAGGAAGTTTATTCGGGAGAGGCCGAGGCTCAAGGGGTTTGAGATGGCCCTGCCCAACAAGGATTTGGAAACATTTGGACAAAGGCATACAGAGGGCATGGAAGACCCTCTGGCCTCGGCGTGGGTACTTCGAGGTTTGTGATTTTTTAGTGGATGCACCAGCAAAAGGATTGATAGGCGCCAATTGGGTTTGCTGATCTCTTTTGAGTGCAGGATTAGAGCAGAAAAGAACATTCCTGGTACAACGGCCCTTCTCCCGGCTTGCCTCTTGATTCAAACTGCCCCTAACTTGAGTGGCGAAAGTGTCATCCACAGTTTTTGCAACAACTGCGAGGACTTGCTCTTTGTTCAGTCCCTCGGCTTTCAAAGACTCAACAGCCAACAGAAGATGTTCATGGGGATCCATGCCCGCCCCTACCTTGTTCTTTCCACTCGCTTCCACTTCGCCAAGGGTTTAGCTTTCTTCAAATGCAGCCCATCCCAAGATTGGGGAGCCTTTTGACATGAAATTCCCGATATGTGGTGTGGTTGATGACGGAGCCAATATCCCAAAGGCTAAATCTGCCACAGTTCTTTGAAGATCTTCAATCATTCTCATCAACTCGGAAGTAGTGGGTTCACGGGTTTGAGATGATTGGGTTCAGGTGCACCCATCATGCATAAGTCCATGCTTTCTAGGATAAACACCTCAGGCTTAGGTAGATGGCCCGAGGTGATGTATATGCTGGGGTCATAGGTAGATGGTAGTATATGGATGAGATTGAGGTGGGCAGGAGATGTTTGGTCATTGGGGTCTGAAGGTGGAGCTATCGTCTGGTTGTCGATCAGATTTTTGACCTCATGACGAAGGCGGTAGCATCGGTCGGTGCCATGACTGCACTGCTGATGGTACACACAGTACTTGGAGGGATTATGTCTGGCTGGGAGTGGGTCAGGCAGAGGTTGAGGATCGAGGGGTTTGACATACCCTCTTTCCATCAAGACTTTTAATGCCCTAGTTAGGCTCATATAGAGGGGAGTGAAAGTTCTGCCCTAAGCTCGGGCTGGGCCGGCAATTTGTAGGCTTGGATTGGCAAAAGGATCGGTTGTGGTGATTGTATTGATGTCAGTGGGTTTGGGAATAGCGCTACTACCAGCATTGGTACTCCCTGCAAAAACCCTCTTTATCAGTTCATTTGTTCTGGGAATGATCCCACTGTTGAACGCATTCTCGATTTGAACACCCAGTTCATGCAAACTTTTGAAAGTGAATAGCGGAACGACTATCAACTTTTGCAACATATCATGCTCGAGGTTTCGCACCATCATCTACACTTGATCCCTCTCAGAAGGGCGATCTGTCATCTGTGCTGCCTTTGCTCTCCACCTTGCAACAAATTCCACAAAAGGCTCTGTTGGGTTTCGGCGGGTTGTTTCAAGCTCTTGCATGGTCATTTCAACTTAGGTATTGTAGGGATACTGATCGACAAAGGCCTCAGCCAGTTCTTCCCAGTTTTGCTTCACTTTATCCTCCAACCTAGCGTACCAAGTGGCTACCACACCTGATAGGGTTCTTCCATATAGAGAGAGTTTCTATGGCTTAGTCAGACCCATCGGCTTCAGGACATCCAAGAAAAGTTGGATATGTACCATAGGATCTCCAAACCCGTCGAAACGGTCAATATGTGGCATTTTGAATATGTCTGGGAGCCGTACGGTAGCGTCGGTGTATTCATCCTCAATGTCGGGAATGGAGTTAAGGCCCTGTGCCTTTTTGAATTGCTTCTCATGGTTCGCAATTTTCACCGCAGTCGGATTGTACTCATTAACATGAAAGGGTTGAAGCCTCTCAATAGGCTGCTCCAGGGGTGTGGAAACTCGAGCTTGAGCCAACCCTTCTTGGGGATCCGGACCATGCAAATCTTCCGCTGGCGGAAGTGGATCAAAGTTCGGCTGGGGTCCTGAGGCTGGATGTGCGGTAGACGCCCTAGATGGGCGCTGCGTTTCAATATTGGTCTCAGCATGCATGGCAGTTCCCTGATTTAACGCTGCTATCATGGCCACAAATTCTTCCGAACCCTATGCCATCACGGTCTGCTGAGTCTGAACAAAGGTGATGTGACTGGCGACTGACGGATCAGATGAGTCGGTGAGCCCTGACTGGCCTTTCTTTGCCTTGCCTCAGCTAAAAAACACTGGTTGCCCTTGACTTGAATCTCTGACCTAACAAAGTCTATTAGCACAAGTCCAATGAACTCGGGGGATATCGGTGCCTTCTAAAGCTATAGTTCCAGGACTACTCCTAGCAAGAGAGAAAACAAATAGCATCTCAGCCTGATTTCATCAAAACAGATATGAGCAGCTGAATAACTGTGCTCTCTACTGAATTCTATCCAAGATTCTGCCTGTAAACTGATACCCTCAGGTCAAACAAATTCCCCACATACTGATGCCCTCAGGCCTGATACCCAGACTTGCAAACTGATACGTGCATTCCCTGTAGAGACCAACTCCAAAAGCACATAGCAAGCAAGTGAGAGCCAAAAACACCCCTATGTTGGGATAGGGTTTTCCTGTCCTATTTTGTCAGGAGCTAGGGTTTCACTACGCACGCAGCGGTTTCAAACAACCTATAATCGGGTAAGAAACCTGTCCTAGTTTGGAATGGTCACTATGGATTCCGAATATACACTAAGTCGAATGGTCAAAATGGGTGCCCCGGTGAAAACTGGGGCTTGTGTTCCCATCATGGCAGAGCCCGTAACCGGTTAGCCTTATGGCACGCTTCTCAAAGTGAGCCTTCGGTAGACCGTTCAGGAATAGCAGATGGCAAACACGGTGTCCTAGGCGCAACAATGGACAAGCAATGCAAAGAAACACGTGTAATCAAAATAAGACATCATGAGTTTGAGTCAAGTTCTCTAACTCCCCAGCAGAGTCTTCAGAAACTGTAGACGTCCCCGAACGTCCCAGGAAAAATCCCATTTTGTTTATTTGGGCTTAGTACAGTTCATGACTCAATGTCACGGTTCTGTATCTAATCTCGTAGAGTGTAATGCAAGACTGATGAATCATCAAAGAGTCTAAATCTGGCAAATCGTTTTGAAAGACTGATTTTAGAAAGAAGTGTCAAACATGGACTGCCTTGCCAGATACAGAGTCACCACCTAAATATTTTATTTTGGGAAATTTAGAAAACCCTGACTCGTGCCTAAGGCCACGTGTCCGTCATCACCAAAGTTGCCTCGGCTTGAGAACTTGGGTACGATTGGGAAAGGTCATGCAATGAACACCCCCGCTCGCCCGATCAAAGATCAGCCACTACTAAACATGATATCGAGTTTTTGAAAACACGTGCATTCTTAATCCGGTTTATTAGCCTAGAATTACTATGTGATGCACATAGCATACAAGTATAGACTGGGTCGCCTGAATTGGAACAAAACATCTCATGCTCGTTTTGAAAAATGGTTTGAAGGTGCTACTTGCAAGTAGGCTAAGACGTGGATTTTGCCACCTTCGGGTGGGCCTAGAAGACTTGATTTTGCCACTCTCAAGTGGGCTTAAAACTCTCATTCAATGCATTGTTTCAATTCAAATAACCCAACCTCCACCCACAGGCATTCAGGCAGTTATATCACATAAGCAAATAGCCTCATGGTAAGCATACTATCATGGCAGTCACTCACATGCATGCAAGAATGCTAAAGCATAAACACTCACCGAGTACTCCAAGCCAAAACAGAAACTAGTTAGTAATCAATGCATGATCCTAGTTCATGTTAAGATAGCTAATGCAACACATGCAAAATGCAACTAAGATGGGCTCGGCTATTCTAAACGTGGCATATGAAATGCAACAGATAACATGTATTCAACTTGGAATTGAAATGCAATGCAGTTAGTATGATGCGCCGAGCCCGGTGCATGCAAGACAGATGAATGGATCCAAACATGCGAACATAAGTATGCTAACTGAAACGTGCTCTAAACTAACCATCATAAGCTGGTAAATAGAAGGGAGAAAGACGTGGGGTTGGAAGACATGCATCACACACACACGCACACTTATTACAACATTGCCCTCCTCAGAGGGTTCAAATGAATAGTACAGAATAAACTAGCTAATCTAAGCTAATTAAACTAATTATTACACA
The DNA here is from genome assembly GCF_055761805.1 of Camellia sinensis. Taxonomy (NCBI): domain Eukaryota; kingdom Viridiplantae; phylum Streptophyta; class Magnoliopsida; order Ericales; family Theaceae; genus Camellia; species Camellia sinensis. Next base: position 112,176,180 of record NC_138969.1, on the reverse strand, counting down.
ACATTAATTAATTAACGAATTAACTAAGTAAGTAAGGAAACTAGCATGCAAATTAAATAAAATGGACTGCCTTAGCTCTTTTTCGAATGATAGGGATGCATGCATGCTCAAGCCGCCTTGTCGGGAAATCCATCGCGATGCCCCGATTTGCCTCTGTTTGCAACTGGTCCCAGAACACTGTACAAAGCTCCAGAAGGCTGCTGACCAGTTTTTGCTGCTGGTTTCCGGTTTGCTGCAACAGAGAGCAAGAAAGGGGCATGGCAAAGTATTTTCAACATATGTTTGCATGACCATTCTCCCCATCATTGCATAAGCTCTAGGGAGTGTAGGCTTCGATCCTCGTGCCACCAATCACGCATCTCGATGCATGACGGCCGAGGAGTCAAATTGCACGACTCGATGTGAAATGAATGCACACATAAACACAACAAGACCTAAACTCTATCATGGGTAATCCGGAGTGTCGACGACCGAGAATCGAGGCACGTTTCGTCACTTTGAGTACGAAACGTCCCTCGTTTCCCGTGTTCAGACTAACTCCTATTCCGAGCACAATGCAACACATGACATGGTATGGCATATACAAATGCAACTCTTGCATAAAAACATGCAATGCAACCTAAGCATGCCAATATGCAAGGGACATGATAGCAAACACAATGCCAATATGAAATGCAACATGGACAACCTAACAAGGCTAATGGCATGCACAGTGTACAATGCTCAATGCTAATGCGCGCATACTCAATGCAAGACAACATAAGCATGTAACAATATGACACAATGCGACTAGCATACACAATGCGAATGTCAAATAGCATACTCAATGCGACGAATTACCCGGTATGCGCAATGCTAAGGATAATATGGCATACTCGATGCAAGATGGACTTAAACCGAAACGAATGGGCCTCAGCCACGCTCAAATCAGTGGCCATACATGATGAAATTAGGCAAGAACACTCATGCAAACATGCTCAATGCAAGGGACCGAACCTAAGGCATCAAATGTCACTCTACCAAAGCATGGCAAGGATGAAACATGGCATACAATCACACATTTTCCAGCTCTGAAATGACATGCAAGATGGTCCCGAATCATACAAACACCTCACACAATGCATGCTAGATGGCCTGAATACTGAAACTATTGAAGTGGATTATACTATAGGCATGCAAAGCAATGCACAAATGAGCAAACCACCCCCAAAAAGTCCCTATGTAGGTCCAAGACAGTGGGAAAATGGCCTAAAATGATGGCTCGAAAGGCAAGGAAATGAAGCTCGTGCAATGGTCCAAAAACGAGGCATACAAGCACGACCTTCAAACACATTTAAAGAGTGGAAAACATGGGAATATGGCATACATGTAAGCTTTGAAATATGATGCACAATGCCCCCAAAACATGGAAACACCTCAACATAAGTATGCAATAGGCTCCAAAACTCAAAGCTAGACAAGGGTATTGAACTACAAGTATGCATAACAAACATCATTCGACCATGAGGCATAAAAACAGAGTTAAGGCGGTCCAAAACATGCACAAAATCAGTTTAAAGCATGGCCAAAAAGTGCTAGAATCAAAGGCCAAAATAGTATGCAATGTAAGCTAGTAAAGAGGATTTGCACTACAAGTATGTGAGGCAATCAAGAGGCCACAAACCAGCAAAATTCAGAGGTATGTAATGCCAAATAAAGCCCAAAAACCCACTGAAACATGGTCTATGCATACAAGAATGATAGGCTCCTTTGATAGGATATAAAGAGGGTTGTTCTACACATGCAAGATGGACACCCAAAATGGAAAAATGGGCTTTGGAAAGAGCCTATGAAGGTCCTAAAAGACCAAACAAAGGTCAACGCAAAGGCCCTAAGGCATTGCTCAAAATAAAATGAAATGAAGCATGCAAAGGGGGTAGATGACCCCCAACAGAAAAATGGTCTTAAACAAACATGTTAAGGCCCTCAAAATAAGACTTTTTTCAGTTTATAAAAAAGCCCAAATATGCTTGCAAGTATAGCTAAAAGATGAAGCAAAATAAAGCTCAAAAGAGGGAATAGGGTGTTACCCTTGTAGCTTAGCAACTCCAGCAGCTTATGGACCAAAAACTTAGCCTTTAACCTCTGCAAATGACCTCCGAGAAGCTTAGGTTGATGGTGGAAGTGTTATGCTATGAGGTGTAGTGTAAAAGGGCCAAAAACTATGCACTTTTGGAGCCAAAATAGAGAGATATATAGAGAGAGGTGTATTTTTTCCTTAGGCAAAAATCTGAACCAGCACAAAGGAGGGGGAGGCCCTCCTTTATAGCCAAAAAGGTCCAAAGCTTCTCCAAGAAGCTAAAAACCAAGCTTGATGATCCTTCATACACGTGTATGAAGGATCCATTCTATGCCTTCCAACTGGCACAGCTAGCAACAACTCACAGAGATAGAACTGAGGGAGGCAGGCCGACCAGTTTAGGTGGTCGGCCGACCACTTCCCCTGGTCAGCCGACTAGTTCAAAAGGTCCAAGCTCAATAAAAGTGGTCGGCAGCCCTGATTGGTGGTCTCCCAACTGAATGCAAGCCAGTGGTGTGGTGGGAGACCAGCAATTGTGGCCCAAAAGTGAGGGAGACCAGTTACCTGACAAGGAAACCAGCCGGCGGGGAAAAAGTGGTCTCCAAGGAGAAAAGGTGGTCTCCCACGCTTGTACCACCTTCTAAACAATGAAGACAAGGTCCATGCCAAAAATGAACCAAGACGGATGCAAAACGAGGGTTCGGGGGCCAAAACGCGCAGCCGGGTGCCCTGAAAACTGACTGTTAAGCATTGAAAGTGGCGTGCGACCACAAAGGTGGTCTCTCGGGCCACAGTGTCCCTCTAGAGAGAGGAAACAAGGTGCATGCCAAAAACCGGAGCAAACGGAGAAAGTTAAGCGGTCCTAAACCGAGGCGCACGGCCGACGGCTCCGAAAATCCGAAACTGGTCTCCAAATGGGAACAGTGGTCTACGACCACGAAAAGTAGCCTACAGCCACTGAGATATGGTCTACGAGACCTCTCCCCCCCTTCGGGAAGAGAAAACCGAACCTAGTTCGCAAACCGAGGCAAAGCACAAAAGAGTCCCAAAGTTCGGAGGCAAGGCTCTCAGCCGAGACTCCGTAACCTCAGAACGAGTACAACATGCGCAATCATCGAGCGCTCAATTGATGACGTCTGAGTCTTAAGGTCGGTCAAAAATGGAGTGTCTACACTTGCGTAAGACTTTGCTCTCAATTAGGGGACACGTCCCATCAAACCATACTTAACACAATTTCATCTCATCATTATGATGCCTACCAACAGTTACATACCGCGTAATGCCAACTGAGGACCTCAAAAGAGTAGGTAAAATAAGGGCCTTGTCAATTCCCTCCTTACACAAAGCACCTAGGGTTCGAATACAACTGATCTGTTTAAGAGTTTCGAACACCACTTGCGCAAGACTTTGCTCTCAATTAGGGGACACGTCCCATCAAACCAAACTTAACACAATATCATCTCATCATTATTCAAATGATCGAAAAGCCAATACCACCCCCAATTAAGTTTCCCTTGATTTAGATGTTTGAAGTTAAAGTTATAACAAAGTATTGAGACAATGATTTCCACGTAAGCATGAGCATCATCAAAGGATTATAGCAAGAAACATGGCTATAATACATGAAAATATCATACCAAGTCATGAACAAGTGATAATAAGCATTTCCATGAATTCAAGAACACAAGTTAATCAACAAAGTAAATTTCCAACTTTGGTGTATTTTAAAGATTGCAATTAAAGAGACACCTGTAGATTTTTCCTAAACTTGGCCTTCCTATGATTTGTAGAGAATTTTATCTAGTTTTCATAACATCTTTTAAAAATTTTATAATTTGCCTAGATTTTTAGTTATTTAAGAAATACTCCAGCGCTGTCCAAATTCGTCGACTGTTACGAAAATCAAGTTTTCTCTCAAACCACTCATTCTTTTTCAATAAAAATTTGTTTCCATGTAAGATAATACTTAAAATGAAAGTTTTGACTTAAAAGTGAAGTCAAGGAGATTTTTTTTCATTTTTATAGAATTTTCGCAAGTAGGCTAAGCTGGTTCTTTGAGCACGAAGTTTGAAATAAGAGAAAAAGTAAGAAAAGAGAGTCACTATGGATAATTTTTCACTTGTATTGTGATGAAAACATGATAAATAATATATATTAAACTCAGAAATTTGAATTGAATGTGTGCCTTTGGAAATTATGAGAAATCGGTGTAGAAAATGATAGTTTTGTATATAAGTAAGGGTGGAACAAGACTCAACTCTTTTTATTTATAACACAAGAACACCATTACAACACATCTGAAAATATTATTTTAAATCTCTAATAACATGCATTTGAAAAAGGAAATAGAAGGAGAGATGGTGATATGGCTTACTTGTTGCCTAGATAAGAGGTTTGCACTATTCTTCTTTCTTCTTTCTTTTTCTCAACCACCAAGCTTTTTCCTCTTCCTCCCCCCCCCCCCCCAATCCATGGGTAGGGTGTGGGTGCATTTTTGTGTTCAACAAATGAGGAGGGATTAGGGCTGGGCAACAAACCCACCCGCCCGCACAAACCGCCCGACCCTACCCTACCCGCAGTGCTTTGGGCGGTTTCGATGTAGGTAGGCGGGCGGGTGCGGGTCAAGAAATTAGCAAAAGATCGGGTTCGGGTCGAACCCGACCCGCCCGCAACCCGCATCTTTTTTTTTTTTTTTTTTTTTTTTTTTTAAGAAAAAATAACTAGTTATTATTATTATTTTTTGCATTTTGGATGGATGGAGGTAACTAGTTATTATTTTTATTTTTACATTTTGGATGAAAGTAAAATTTATTATATGGGCACTTATATACATTATCATGATCTAATGATATTTAAATTAGTGTTACTAGTTTGACTTTTATTTATATATATATAAAAAAAAATCGTTATATTCCATTAGTCTAGTAGACACAGTTAAATATGATATTTTGAATTGTCATTCTATTATCACATTATTGCATATTAAAAACTAAACAGTGAAGATTAATCCACTATTAAAATTAGTGTTACTAGTTTGACTTTTAAGGGTTTATTTTTGCATATTTAAATTAGTGTTACTAGTTTGACTTTTAAGGGTTTGTTTTTGCAAGCTAAGGAGGAAGATTAATTACTATCCTCAAGCATGGTTCCATATCATCTTATCTAACATGTGGACTATTTATTATGATCATGAATTGTATATCTTGTAATTTAATTTATAACTCTTCTAAAAAAAAAATGTTTAGAAAATAACAAAAAATATCAAATTTGCTTAAGTTATAAAAAAAAAAAAAAAAAAAACTAAACCGCAAACCGAACCGCACCCGCCCGCACAAACCGCGAACCGCATCGCGGGCGGTTGCGGGTCCATTTTTCCCCAACCGCATAAGTGCGGGTCGGGTCGGGTTTGACCCGCACCCGGCCAAAACCGACCCGTGAGCAGCCCTAGGAGGGATAGTATATTTATAGAGAATTTGGTGCGAAAAGTCCAAAATGCCATTTGGTTCCAATTCAATTGAATAGTATCTCAATTAAGTTCAAATGTAATGGAACAAGGGATGATTAGTACCTTAATTATATACTTCATTGACATCTAGTTAGATTTAGAGCTAATTAAACACTTCTAGTTACAAGTACATATATATATATATATATATAGCAAATCTTATATTGTACTTTAGTTACTATTCCTTCCATGATTTAGGGGATTTTCAGTACTTACAAGATCCTATAGTATCCTAGGAGTAAGGAGGTGGCCAACCATCCTTGATTTGGTGGGACAAAATGATTTATTTTGTGTACAATTGAATATTCTACAAAGATCTCATGTACAAATTATTTATTTCAAAGAATTATTATAAGTGTATATATATAATGGTACTAATTTGGGGTTAATTTGTGGTTCAAGAAAAATGTGAGGGCTAAGGCAATTAATCTTTGAATTGGAACATTTACATAGAATTTAATTTAATTAGGATTTGAAAATTCAATTCGGTTAAAGTTTCTTTATTTGGAATTAAACGTTTAGTCTTACGATGCTCACTATACACAAATATATTTTCTTTGTTTTTTTATTAATGTAATTTTGTTGTACTCTTCTTCATACTCACTTATTGTACATCAATAAATTATTTTCTCTACCAGTAAAAAAAATAAAATGAAGTCATTCAGTCTTCACTTGAAAGTATTTTTTTGTTATAGTGTAATTTCATCTAAATTTTTATTATTGGTTGTGACTCAGCTCAATAATCAACTTCATGAATTTGTCACTTTGTGCTCTAAGGCCTGAAGGCACCTCCAAGATAAAAATATCCGGCATCGTCTTATAATGGCATTTGATGACAACACCAAAAATCTATGAATTGAATGTTAAATAACAAAACACAGCCCACAAAAAAAGAAAAGAAAAAAAGAAGAGAGTAAAATAACACCTGAATTCTGGCATTTGTTTTTATATTTTACAAAGTGAAATTCATTCTCTATATGCGCTTTATTTAAAACTTCCCCATTCATTAATAAATTTCATACAAATTTTCAAAACGCACTTGTTGGTCTCTTACCAATAATTACTGTCATCTTCTTTGTGGCTTTGTTGTGTAGAAAGGTGTGTAATAGTGTTACCAGGAGTGGTGTAATTACGCACTCTGTATTCAATTTGGAAGGAAGCTCATTCATTCAAAGGAAAATTGTAAACAAAATTGTCAGAAAATTTTTAGAAGTGAATGAAAATTGATCACATTCGAATAGAAGAATGCAGCGTTTTATGGTGTTTCTTCAAATTAAAGGGTGTGATCCAAGAGTCATGACCTTTAAGAACCGTCATGAACATTTTTATAAATACAATTCTCATGCCATTTATTTCGTATAGAGCTTTTGATATTGTTAAATATAAAAGAGACAGTATATAAGATAAATTATAATTCATTTTACACATAAAAAGTAGTAAAATTTTTATGTGGTGATATTATATCCTCCCGACAGGACTACTAAGGGATAGAGGGGGAGCTAGGGGGCTGTGGCCGCTGCAAAGATGAAAGTCAAAACCCATTATTTGTGATAACTTAGCTGTGTGATTCTTAGAATTTAGACTTCTGTATTCATACAATTTCAATGAAAAAAAAATTATACTTACAAAAATTTTATATATAGAAATTTTAAAGTGATATATTTTAATGCAGTTACGTTATTATATAATTTTGTGTATATATATATTTTCTTTTTGTGTATCATTTATGTCATTACAAATACAAAGGCAAATATACATAGTCTCCACCATTAATACATATGTAATATTGTTTTAATTATTTTGTTTTGTATTAGAACATCTCCGATGCTTTCTCTTCTTCTTTTTTTTTTTTTCCAATCAAATTTAACTAAAGATTTGGGTAAAAAGCTTCATCTGATTGCAAGCGTTCCAACGCTAAATTTTCAATTTTCATCAAATAACCGGTCAACCGGAAAGATATTCAGGTAGTCGTCTGACCTAGTGTAATTTTTTTTCAAATTTTTCCTAATCCGATCGTCCACCCGATTGACTGGCCGGTCATTCATTCGGTCGTCCGCCAACGATCACCTGCGAGATTTGATGAAAAGTTAAACGCTCTCTTGATCTAATGAAAAAAGTAGGGCTCCCTTCATTTGATACCAATTTGGTGAAATGTTTGGAATACCATTTTCACCAAACATTCATCAAATTTAAATTTGATGAAAGATTTGAGTCTGGGTTAGAGATGGTCTTATGTGAAGAAAAAAAAATATACAATGCATTTTGTTTTATACGTGTCTATATTAAAATTTAGTTTAATTTTATTTGCATATTTTTTATTATTATTATTATTATTATTATTATTATTATTATTATTATTATTATTTCGTTTTTATGCTTGTAAAATGGATCTTACACATACAAATGATGTCTTGGCCAATAATAAAATAATTAAAATTTTATTATCAATTCCAAATGCATATAACTAACCTCCCCTATAAAGAATTCTTATGCCTGCCACTATGCAAGACGTCCATTAATCCAAGCATTAGAGGTGACGATGAATTTTTGTGTTAAAGACACAATGTTCAAACACAAATTTCAGTCATAATTTTTTCTAACTTTTGTACAATTTCTACTGCAAGGACTTTCTTCTGCTATTTTATTTTTATTTATTTGATTTAAATTGATTTTTTCTGAAAATAGTTTCCAACAAAAATTTCATTCTTCTTGAAATATGAAGCTGGGTGAAGGGAAAAAAAAAAAAGCAAAGGATGATTATAGCTTTTCTTGCTCTTTTGTGGAAATGGATTCTTGGAAAAGGCAAACATTGTGTATTTTGTGGCTTTCGGGCTGTGTCTTTGTTATTCCACTCTCTGCTGACTTCAGTTTAGTGTGATCAATTTAGGTGGATGTGTTGTGGAATTACTAAGGTCAAATAGATCATGGTTTGAAGCTCCAAAAATGGGTGCTCCGTGTGATGTGGTGGGCAAATTGCATGCTCTGTTTCAAGATCTCCATCAATGTTTGGCTGACTTGTTTCTTAACTATTGATGCATGAGTTTGTTTGTTTGTTTGTTTTTTTTTTTTTCCAGCTCTGAGCTGTTGTATTTTCATAGGTGATTGTTTTTGTTGGCACAGTGCCAACCTATGGTATCTTTCCTTGTCTTGGATTGAGTTTTGTTTTAAATGTGTGCCGGTTTTTTTTCCATTATTATCTCATTGTATTTTTATTAGGGATGCAACTTGGGCGGGTTCAACCTGAGCAACTCGAACCTAGCCCGAATTTTTTTAGGACTTGGATAAGATATTTTCAAATTCGGCATGCGCTTAGGCAAATATTAAAAAGCTCGAATTAAATTTGGACGGACTTAGGTAAAGACGTCAAACAATCCGAGCAACCCGAAACCCGAATTATACATATATAAATATATAAAAATATTAAATATACATAAAAATTATGATTCATTACATGATATTAAAGTAATTTAGATTATTAAATCATATTGAATATATATTATATATACAAATTATATAAAATCATACTATTTTCACTCATAAATTATAAGGACTACTATAGTTACATCTCTCTAACATATATTCAATATGAATTTTTGGTTCCATTTTTTTGCATCTCTCTAACAGCTTGTTTGGTTTCATTTCTTTGAAAACAGTTTTCAGAAAATTCTACTTTCTTATTTTTCATATTTTTTTTTGTTTTTAATGAATTTTTTTAATATTTTAAGCAATGTTTTTAAATTTTTAGATATACCTAACGTAAATATACTTAAAAAGTAAAAAATTTGTGAAAAAAACCTTTTAAAAATTCACAAAATACCAAAAATACAAAAAAAAAATACGAGAATTCAATACATTTTTTATATTTTTATGTATTTAATAATTTTTTAAAATATTTTTTCACAAATTTTTTACTTTTTAGATACATCTAAGTAAGGTGCATCTAAAAAACTAAAAAAAAAATGTTTAAAATTTAAAAAATATTCATTAAAAATTAAAAAAAAAACACGAAAAATAAAAAACTCAATTTTCAAAAAACTTAACTCAGAAAACTCAAACCAAACACACTGAATGATTTTCTATATAAAAAAATGTAAATAGAGTCAACTTTTAATAAATTAATAATGTAGTTGCAAAAAAAAAAAAAAAAAAACTCAAATTCATTTACAATTCGGGCAACTCGGACAATTAGGGTTTAACTCGGGTCGGACTTGGGCAAGCAACCTCAGGTTACAATTCGGGCTTGGGCAGGTCTCAGCACACTACAACAAAATGCACTAACGGCGACCAAAATTGGCGACTAAAAAAAAATTTAGTCGCAAAAAGTTGTGGAATTGTTGACTAAAAATTTTTTTAGTCGGCAAAAGTAAATATTTAGCTACTAATTTTTTTTAGTCAGTGTATATTGGTTATTGGCAACTACAAAAAAAATTAGTCACTAAAAATGCTAGAATTTGTGACAAAAAGAAAATTTAGTCGCCGTATACTGAGTTTTGGCTATTAAAACCATTTAGTCGCTGAATAGAAATAAAATAATTATTTTTTACTTTCAGCGACAAAAACAAAATTTTAGTCGCTGTATATTGAGTGTGGGCTACTAAAACTATTTAGTCGCCAAATGAAAAATAAAAAATTATTTTTTACCTTTGGCGACCAAAATTTCAGTCACCAAAGGTTTATTTTCAGCGACAAAAAAGAATGTTAGTCGCTAAAGAGTTAAAATTTTTGGAGGGAGACATTTCAAATATTTTGGAGAAATTTATAAAATACTTTCAGCGACTGAAAAATTTTAGTCACCAATACCTATCTATATAATTAATGTCTCACCATCTCACTCTTCTCTTCCAACCTTAAACAAAACCAGGGCCTCTCTCTCTCTCTCTCCTCGGCGTCCCTCTCCCTCTCTTCAGATTCTTTTTTTTTTTAACTATCACTCTCTTCAGATTCTTCTCCCTCGTCTTCTTTTCATTCAACCTCTCTCTTTCTCTCTATAAACCTACATTCCTGCAGCATTAGATTTGATCTCCCTCTCTCCATCAATGAACTCGTCGACGGCAATGGAGAGCTTCCGACGTCGGCCTTCTAACGCCCCTTCTCTACATCGACTGAGTAGCTTTGTTTACCCAAACACATTAGCAACCCTAGATCCCCAAATCTCCTCCATTGACAACCAAGAAAAGGTAAGTTTTTATTTTTTTAATCTTTTTTTTAAAAATAAATTCTCTCCACTTAACTTGCATTTGATCCCCATGATGAAAAGCTGTGTGATATGAATAATAGACTTGCTAAAATGTTTTGTGAATGTTGAATAATGGACTTGTTGAAACACATTTGCAGCCTCTGTGACGTTCATATATAATGAACATTTTGCATTGCAAGTGTATGATGAAATGCCCCAATGATTTATTTTTTTATTTTTTAAAACAATGACATACATGTGAATGGGAGCAAATGGCCAAAACATATGTGAAAATTAAGTGATTTAGAAAACAAAGCATGTGTAATACGTTTAATTAAATTTAAATCTCAGAAGCCAACCATTACATGTGGAATATATTTTTGCTACCTGTTGAGCCAATTCTTGTATTGGATTACTATTGGAATATCCCAACATAGGTGTAACTCATCTGAAAGTTCTCAGGGCTATAATAATTGTGAAGTCCACCCACTCATTTTGAGAAGTGGAGCATTGCTTTGAATTTTGGTACAATAACATAAAGGGTCATAAAATAACCACACAACTTTGTCCTTTAAAATATAAAGATCATATTCCCGGTGGTAAGCCTGTCAACATCTAGTTATTATTAGTCCTCATTAATTTCTATTGTTTTACATTCAACATGGGCACTAGGAAGACCAAGTACTACCTTGTTCATTTATTTACATCACTGATCAAAAATTTTCACCTCGCATCTCCTAACTTCAAAGGCATTGACCAAGAATTCATTGCAGGGGAGAAAGAGATTGTGTAGGGGAGCTAATATGGATTTTTGTTGATTCTTTAATGCCTTGGTAAATTTTGTATATTAAATGTTCATACCATATGCATGTTTAATTTTCTATGTCATTTTTGCAGCTCTTGGCCACTCTTAGTTCTCTTTGTTTAATGTATATAATTTCTGTTCTAATTGCTTGCATTTTGTCAAATCTTAATTCTTAGAAACTACATAAAGATTGTGAATTTTTTTTGTTTGATCTGTTCTTGGCAATTATTGAGGAGTGTGTCGACATGGAATGAACATGCAAGTTCATACCAATGCTGAATGTACAGTAGTTGGATTCACTGGTTTTAAATGAGTGTCAATCTAAAATTGATCTATTACTTAGGCTTTTACTAATTTGCATTGTAGTTCACCAATTTGATTTTCGGTTTGTGGACTGGACCACTGAAGTCAAGTCCTGAGTCATCTATACTGTTACAGAATCACACAAATGGATATTGATATTGATATTGTATATATATATTTACAAGTGTTACTCCAGGTTTAATAAGCACATGCAAGATCATATTTTTGATGTTAGTCTATTGACTAGAAGTGTATAAACAAAAGTAGAAAGTGAAATAAAAGAGAATCAGTGTTTTGGTTCAGGGAGCAGTAGGCTAAAAGAGAACTAATATTCTTCTTTCAACTTCATAAAATTTTCCCAAGTGCTGTGTTAATTTACAGTTCACTTTTTTCTTAGATATATATGCCAACCAAACTGCTAATAGTTATGTATATCTCTCAGTCCCTCATTCTCGTTTGTGAGCTGCTGACGCAAGAGGAGGTAGAGTTGGAAACAGCTTAAACTTAGCCGAAAAAGAGCGTTAAGAGGGCGAAAATGCAAAACAGTCCCCAAACCACCGTGCGAACATCACAACCAGTTTCCTTACGTCAAATAGGACCTGTGACAATAGACGAAATGTCATTAGCACGTGTAGGTTGGAAGTTAGAGTAAAAAACGACTTAAACTTAACTGAAAAAGGACGTTAAGGGAGCAAAATGCAAAACATCTCTCTAATCACAGTACGGACGTCACAACCAATTTTCTCACGTCAAATAGGACATGTGACAACAGACGAAATGTCATTAGCACGTGTAGGTTGGGAGTTAGAGCCGAAAACGACTTAAACTTAACCGAAAAACGGCGTTAAGGGGGCAACAATGCAAAACAGTCCTCGGACCACCGTACGAACGACACAACCAGCTTCCTCACGACAAATAGGACCTATGACAACAGACGGAATGTCATTAGCACGTGTAGATTGGGAGTTAGAGCCGGAAATGCCTGAAACTTAACCAAAAAAGGGCGTTTAGGGAACGAAAATGAAAAATAGCCCCCGAACCACCATACGGACGTCACAACTAGTTTCCTCATGACAAATAGAACCTGTGACAATAGACAGAATGTCATTAGCACATGTCAGTTGGGAGTTAGAGCTAGAAGCGCGTTAAACTTAACCGAAAATGGGAGAGTTTGACATCCAAAAAATGTTCAACAATTTGATTGTAATTGGTGTCATTATTTCATCATATAGGGTGGTCATTTGGGTGGTAAACGTATTAAGAAAGCATGATATGGTTATGGAGGTAACCTCGTAGATTACTCATTTATTTTACTTTGACTTAGAAAATGGGAATGAAGAAGTGTTAAAATAAATTTACAAGCAAAACATTCTACCAATAAACATTATATTTTATGAAGAGGTATGTTCCTAAAAATTGTATTTTTTGTAAATTGAAATCAAGTTTGGAATAAATCTTTCATCAAACATACGTATGATTATATTTCGAAAAAGGCTTTTATAGATTGTGTTACCTTAAATGCATGTTATTATAACTTTTTCCTATGTCTGAAGCAATTGATTTTTTGTAATGGGTGCTATTTTTTTTTTAATTTTTTGTGGATAGCTTTTGGCGTGGACTTGTGGATAATCAATTTTTGTGTATGAAGGACAATTGACACTTTTGTATAATTCTATTAACCATGTCGTCCTTTGCTTTTGTATAGATTATTATTACTGAAATAGATAACTTTTGTAATCCAACTGATAGTTGCTGGCGTGGCATATAGATCGCCTTTTGTCATGGTATAGATTGCGATGGTAATTTGTACCACGCCAAATGGCCATTTCATCACGTGATAGTAAATATCTTTCTTTTTTTTTTTTTTTTTTGTATATGGAGGGTTGGATTTTGTATGCTTCTTTATTTTGTGTGGAAGTATAATTTTAGTGTGGACAATAGTTGGTTTGTATGGAATATGTACATTTACAGTTATTCATTTTTGGATAGATGGAAGTAATTTGGATTGTGGAATGATTGATAAAATATATAATGTTTTGTTTATATACATACTATAGGTTGCACAGAATATAGACGGGTTGTGGAGAAATTACAATTTTGTGATAAAACATTAGACCATTTTTTTGGCCACTAAATAATTCGTACTAAAAAAGGAAGTATATATTCCAGTGACTAAAATGTTAGTAGCTACAACTTAATAACAAATTTTGCTAAACAATTATGGCGACTACAAAGCTTAGTGCCATCAAAAAGCAGACATTAAGTGACTAAAAATTAAAAAATAATCAAACATTTGGTTACTAAAATATTTTGTAGCGAAAAAACAAAAAAGATTTGCCGACTATAATTTTAGTAGCGAAAAATGTGAGACTTTAGCCGACTAAATGTTTAGTAGGCAAAACAAACTATTTGGCTACTAAAAGTTTAGTAGCCAAAAAATTCAGACTTTTAGCGACTAAAAAATTGGTAGGCAAAAATAAAACCAAACTTTAGGCGACTAAACTTGTAGTAGCCAAAAATAATCTGACATTTGGCGACTAAAAAATTTTGTAGCCAAAAACATTTTGATAAACAAGAAAAACACTTTTGCTGACTACAATTTTAGTAGCAAAAAATGTGACACTTTAGGCTACTAAATTTTTAGTAGCTAAAACACAATAACACTTTAGGCGACTAATATATTTAATAGCTAAAAAAATAATAGGAGGAACCAAAAAAATATTTGGTGACTAAATATTTAGTAGGTAAATATAAGTAACATTTTTCGCGACAAATATTTTTAGTCTCTAAAAAGGTGATATTTAATTTTTTTTCAATACTTTTGATGACTAAAAAACTAGTCGGCATTGCATTATATTTGGCGACTAAAATAATTTTAGTCACCAAATACCTTCCGCGACAATTTTTCAGCGACTACTCTTGCGACAAAAATATTTAGTCGCTAAAAATTTTTGGCGACTAAAAGATGGCTTTTGGCGACTAAAAATTTAGTTGCCAAAAGTATAAATTCTTGTAGTGACATAACTTGGGCTGAGCTTGGATAACCTCCTAACCCGATCAAACCCGCCAGAGTAGCACCCTTAATTTTTACGTTTTGAGTTAATTTTTTTATTTATTGATAAAAATATAAAAAAATAAAAAATAATGCACTGTGAGTTTATATTTGTAATGTTCTGTTCTTTTTAATAAAATCTTACTTTTAAGGATAAAAAAAAAACTATATTGATTGCTTATCAAACAATAATATAGTGCATCTATGTACCAAAATCATTTTCGGTGTGACCTGTTTTCGCCAATTTTAAATAGACACCATCCACCTCATTTTCAAGATGATTTTTTGAATTGTCGTTACTGTAAGATGGATTGAGGATGTTTTTTCAGATGGCATTTCCCTGCAAATAAGCCCAATTGTTGACATGAAACAATTAATTAAGGGTGAAGCAACAGATTTTGAAATAGAGAAGCTGCACTCCATATGCAAACAATGGAGCATCTTTAATCTAACATATATAGATACATATATTTAATTACATGGGAGATCATAGCCTTTTAAGTTACAAACTGCATGTTTCTATTAATTAAATGCATCTATGCAGTGGCGGAGTCAGAAAGCTAAATTAGGGGGCACTTATTAATTATAATATCGAAAATTTTTACAAAAATATTTCAAGCAAGTTTTTACAATTAATTTCGAGAAACATAAAAAAAATAATATTATTTATAACTAGTGTATCATGGACAATATAGAAAAAATATATATATAGATATACGTCTTAAAATAAATTATATAATGATAAATTATTTTTCTTATACAAAATTTGATTAAAAATTTAATATAATGGTAATATCATGTTTTCATTAGTATACGATATCACCAACTAATAATAAATAAACATATAGAGAGTGAATCTCGCATGTCAAATGTAACTAGCAATCCAATAAATTCTATACTTTTATAGTAAGATTATTTATACTTACATGTCAATAATAATGACATCACTGTTACATTTAAAATTTTCATAGATAATATGGTTTATAATAGCTTATTTATTTTCAATCAAAACAACTATTATTATTTTTATAATTTTTAAAATGTCCATTGACATTTCACTCTAACAATATTTTTGTAATTCTTTTTATTTAAAATATTATTTTTTTATATTTACAAAAAAAAAAAAAATTCACAAAATCCAGGAAGCACGTGACCCCCGGTCCATACATGGCTCCGCCACTGCATCTATGTAACTGATTGCTTGGTTGCTTTGTTGTCTATGAGAGATTGGATTGAGAATTTTTTTTTTTTTCATTTTTAATATGTAATTTAGATTTATTTTTTTTTTTATTTTATTTATCAGCATAGAAAATACTTTATTAATAAGAATCAAGAAATATATACATATATATATTTACATCATATATCAATAAAGTTAAAACAAAACAAGATCAGTACTATAAGTATCAAAGCACCGCCCTATTATCCCAACTTAATTGGCACAATGGGCCATGTCTAATCATTTGCAGCACCAACCATACGCAGTGGTTGAAGAGTAATCAACCATACACTAGCAATGTAATTTTAGATTGATTGGGACTATTAAATGTTTCATTAAATGTTTTATCAGGTTTGGCCCATCATTCTTTCAATTGTACTCTTATCAATGTTTATGCACCTAATGATGTGCTTAAAAGAAGTATACTTTGGAAGTTCCTATCAACATTGAAATCATCTTTCCCAAGCCCTTGGTGCATAGGAGGCGATTTTAATGAAATCAGATTTATGAGCGAAAGAAGGGGTTGTTCTCGAAGGGGAAGAGTGATGAAGGATTTTAATGAATTGATTGAAAAATTGGAGTTGGTAGATATGCCAATGCTGGGCAGGCAGTTCACTTGGTGTAATGCGTTGGATGGTAATAGGTGGAGTAGAATTGATAGATTTTGAATCGATCCTAGGTGGCTGGAAGAGTTCAAGCTCAAACAGTGGGGACTGCCTAGGAGTATCTCTGATCACTGCCCAATACTCCTTATGGAGGATGAGAGGGATTGGGGTCCAAAACCATTCCGGTTTATTAATGCTTGGTGTCTGCACCCCAAATTTAATACAGAAGTGAAGAACTGTTGGGAAGCATTCCAGGTTAGTGGTTGGGCTAGCTTCAGGCTTTTGAAAAAGTTAGGAAATCTGAAAACCCATCTGAAGAGGTGGAACTGTGAAGTCTTTGGTAACATTGAGGAGAAGTTGAAAAAAGCAGAGGATGAATTGCACGAATGGGATTTAATAGTTGAAGGTAGGAATCTACAGGATGTTGAGATCAAACGAAGGATAGAAATAAGAAAATTAGTCTGGGATCTGAGTAAGAAGAAGGAATGGTTGTGGCTCCAAAAATCTAGAAGAGTATGGGCTGAAAATGGGGATAAAAATACCAGATTTTTTCACTTAATGGCAACCAAAAGGCAGAGGTTAAACTTGTTAAACTCAGTTACCGTGAATGGTGTGACTTATGATGAGCCTGGGATGATTAAACAGGCAGTGGCAAGTCATTTCAATTTCCTTTTCACTGAAGATTGGAAGAATAGACCAAAGCTGTCAGGTTTTTTTGACTCAATTAGTCCATTTGACTCATCTGAGGTGTTAGAGGCAGAATTTCTGGAGGATGAAATTTGGGAAGCACTTAAAGATTGCGAGGGAAATAAAGCCCCGGGGCCGGATGGTTTTAACTTGAAATGTATTCAAAACTGCTGGGCCATCCTGAAAGGTGAGTTTGTGCAGTTGATGAATGAGTTCCATTCTAATGGAAAGTTAGTCCAAGGAATAAATAGTTCATTTATTACCTTAATTCCCAAGAAAGAAAATCCTGTGGGGTTGGGGGATTACAGGCCAATCAGCTTGATTACCTCCGTATACAAAATCATAGCTAAAGTCTTATCAAGAAGGCTGAGGAAAGTACTGCCTAAGATCATTAGTGAAGTTCAAACTGCATTTTTGAGTGGAAGACACATTATAGATGGGGTTTTAATTGCCAATGAAGTGGTGGACTGGTGGAAAAGGTCAAAGAAAAAGGTCTCATCCTAAAGCTGGATTTTGAAAAGGCGTATGATTCCGTAAATTGGGAGTTCTTGTACTCAATGATGAAAAACTTCGGTTTTGGAGAGAAATGGGTGGGGTGGATGAAGACCTGCATATCCACAGCTCGAATTTCAGTACTTGTAAATGGCTCACCAACTTCTGAGTTTTCTCCCATGAAAGGGCTTAGGCAAGGAGATCCGCTCTCTCCTTTTCTCTTTAATATTGTAGCGGAGGGTCTGAACATTCTATTGGAAAGAGCTAAGGAAGTGGGACTAATTAGAGGAGTATCCGTAGGATCATCTGAATTGATAATTACACACTTACAGTTTGCCGATGATACCATTATTTTTTGTGAAGTGGAGTCGGAGGAAGTTGTAGCCGTGAAAAGAATTTTAAGGTGCTTTGAGTTGATGTCTGGTCTCAAAATAAATTTCCACAAAAGCAAGGTATGTGGTGTAGGTGTGCAGGAGGATATTGTCCAGGTCTTTGCAAACAAACTAAACTGTCTCAGTCAAAAGTTGCCAATGAGTTATCTGGGGTTACCATTAGGTGCAAACCCAAGGAGAAAGGCTTCTTGGAAACCTGTGCTAGACAAGTTTAAGAGCAAGCTAGCTTCTTGGAAAAGAAGGTATTTATCCTTTGCGGGCAGAGTAACACTAATCAAGTCCGTCCTGTCAAGTTTGCCAGTTTATTTTTTATCAATTTTTAAGCTCCCAGTGGGCATTGCAAAAGCCCTACACAGAATTCAAGCCAATTTTCTTTGGAGAGGATCTGAAATCAGGAAGAAAGTGCACCTAATTAACTGGAATAAGGTATGCCTAAGTAAAACTAAAGGTGGGTTAGGTGTGAGAAATCTTAGCCAGGTTAATGAATGCCTACTAGTTAAATGGTGGTGGAGGTATGGCAAGGAGGAGTCAGCGTTGTGGAAACAAGTGATTTGTAGTAAGTATGGAGGTTTAGGTGGTGGTTGGTGCCCATTTTTTTCTAGTTCAGTGTGGCTATCACATACGTGGAAAGATATATTGTCAGTGGCTGTAGTTAACACTGCCCTACGTGATTTCTTCTTGCGAAACTACAGGTTAGTTGTTGGAAATGGTAGAAGGTTGCATTTTTGGACTGATAGGTGGTGCCACAACCAAAATCTGAGTGTGTCTATTCCCAGATTATTCACACTATCAGTTGATAAAGATGGAAAGTTATTTGATTTTTTTCACCGAAGAGTGGCAGATCCCGACTGGAATCTGGTTTTCAGAAGACCACTTCTAGCATGGGAAGAGGAAGAAGTGCAAAAACTTAATGATCTTCTGCAGAGTGCGCCTAGGCTCAATGAAGGGGTGGTAGATTCTTGTGCTTGGCTAGGCCATCCGTCTGAAGAGTTCACTGTGGCATCAATTTGGAAGTGGATGGAAGCAAGTCAAGGGGTGGACTGCACAGTCACTAGGTGCATTTGGAATAATATAGCCCCCCCCCCCCACAGTTCAATTCTTGGGTTGGTTAGCGTGGAAAGGAAGGATAAAATGTTCTGAATTTTTGCAAAGAATAGGAGTATTGAGCCCAAATGCCTCGGCTGTCTGTGTGTTCTGCAGATCTGGGGTGGAGTCTGTAAATCATGTTTTTCTGCACTGTCCAATCATTTGGAAATTGTGGGCCATGTTAGTGAACTGGTGGAATTATAAGTGGGTTATCCCTGGATCAGTGAAGGGACTACTTCTGTCGTGGTCAGGTATAAAAGTGAAGAAGAAGTTGCAAGCAGTTTGGAAGATTATACCTCTAACAGTCATGTGGTCTGTGTGGAAAAGCAGAAATGATTGTTTATTTAATAAGGTACAACCGGATTGGAATGCATTGGTAGAACTGATAAAGGCTAGAGTCGCGTTGTGGGTTTCTTCATCATTAAAGGGGTTTAACTATTCGGTGCAAGATGTTATCTTTAACCTGAGTCAAGTGTCACTGTGTGTAATTCAGTGCTGAATTGCTTCTGGTTTTGTGGATGGTTAGTTGGTTTGCTCGGAAGTCTGTTTTGAGTTTGTCATAAATTGGTTCAGTTGGCTATGGCTGGGTCTTTGGTCTGGATTGTACCTTCAAGGCTTAATGCTGTGCGATTCAGTTGTCAAAGTTGCTTTGACTCAGTTGTCAGTCAGAGGAGTGTCCATCTGCATCTTTGGTATGCACTCAGAATTTGCAGAGGTGGCTAGTTACAGAGGAGGTTGATTCAGAATTTGCATTACAGAGAGGGCGGGTCTCTTGGTCTGTACAGCAGTGGCATGCAATTCACTTTACAGTCTTATTAAATAAGTGATTCCAGTTGGGTTACTGATCATCGTACTACATCATCAGCTGCTAATGTTGATCAAGCTGCTCTTATTTTTGATCTGCAGCTGTGTTTGGCTTCTTAGTTTGGTGTGTGGTTTGGTTGAAGGGCTGTAGCTGTTCAAGGAAAGGTGTTTGGTTTATTTGTTTGGGCTGTTGCAAGGCAATGTAGCTCAAGGCAAATCTGTTTCATCTGTTCTGTTTTGGTGCTTCTTATCTGTTGTTTCTGGTTTTTTTTTCTCCTGTTTTGTTTGCCCGTTGGTTTCTCACCAACTAGGAGGTTGGAGCTTGTTTTTAGCTCCAAGCTCCTCTTTATTGATGTATTTTTCCTCTTCCATCAATAAAGTCTTCTTTTTGCTGATCAAAAAAAAAAAAAATGTTTCATGATGCACCTTTTAAAGATGCATATTACATGAACCTTTGTACATATTCTTTTAGTAAATGTTATGAATTTTTGTAATAAATGTTATGCAATTTGTTGGTAGTTTACAACAATATATAATTTGTGAATTGAAATTATAACAATTTTTGATACAATTACATGTTTTTATAGTAGTATAACATTTTTTTCTCATTGAAATGTTATTCAATAAATTGAAATATAATATAATCTATAATTGCTAAATTGAAATATAATATAATCTATAATTGCTAAGTAACACTTCGATAAAAAAAGCATGACATCGTTGAATTTCATTTCAGCAACCACAAATTGTAACAACTTTGTCAAAAAATAGTACAACATTTATCACAATATTTTTGTTTAATATTTATCAAAAAAATATGTAGCAAGATGTACATAAGCTCTTTTATATATACTTGACCTAGTGTGACAATTTATTCAAAACACTACAAATAAAAACAAAAATACAATAAAAAATATATTTAGTCATATATTAATTACAAAGCTGGAGATAATTAATAAAAAACACTAGTATAATAAGAATATTTTCAAATCATAAGGGTGACGATGTTAGCATTTGTGTCCTCAAAAACCAATTTGCTAACTTTATTAATTGATTATATAAAATTGCTTGGCATTTTAGTTTGCATTTTGTATATTATTATGGGTAATGTTATATTTAATGTTACATATGATGTGAACATAAGGTCCCTTGAGTAATATTGTAGAAAAACATGCTAATAGTTAATGAACCAAAAGCTGGGAGTTATGATTTTTCGATGCCTTGTAGACCCAATTAATGTTCTAGGCTATGGGTGTTGATTGAGCGTCGTACTACTATGGCCTATACCTACTTTGCTGCTATATGATGGAATGATTAACTCCATCATTGCGGTAGTGACCTTAGGCAAATAGGTGGGTGTTATGCATTAAGTACATGCATTGAACATGATCAGTTTTGAGAACACCTATGAAATGATCACTGCGAGTTTAAAAGATAGTTCTATTACAATACACTTATTTTCCTTTGACCTGAGAGGTTTATATAAATTAATTAACTATTCCTTTAACTTTGATATTGTCAATCGATGATGTCGAACCACAGGTTATACATGGACATGTTGGGTTATGTGAGTGGTAATTGATTTATATAGGGGCTTAATATAGAATCCATCATTCTCAAAGTAAGAAAGTATGTTCAAGCAATTTTTCTTATGAACGTTGGACCAAAAGAAAACCGGCCGGTTACTTTTTCACAAAAATATTCCTATACATATATAATTACAAAAGTACTATTTTTGAAAAATGCTTTTGATGTCTAATTAGAAAAAGGAAAATTTTAAAATTCGGTTACATGAGTTGGGGTTTTTTGATAGTGATAAATTTGTCCATACCTAATAGCTCATGTGGAATATAATTTGGTGGAAGGAAGTTTGTGACTAATTGAAAGAAAGGGCCTCACTTGTAATTCTTTACTTTTAGGGGTTTAATTGTATTGTGTTGATGGACATTATTGCAATTAGTGGAAGTTTTATATTATCTATTTAAAAGATAATTAATGAAAAACTGGATAAGTTGTATCCTGCATATTTAAGATAAAAGATACATCTTTTATTTTATCCCCACAACTAAAAGATAAAGATCCCTAAGGATCCCACCTACATGCAAACTTTATCATGTGTTGTGTATATATATGGGATGTATTTGATACAAAAATTGGCCATCGGAATTTTCAAGGTTTGTAGAAAAAATATACACAAAAATAAATTTAAGAGGGTGCAAGGTGAATCACTTTGTAGGCGAGACACTTGGATCACTTGGTGATGTATTATCAAACGCTTGGATTTAGGTGTTTTAGATTGTGTAATCAGGTGGTATTTCTTTGAAAAATTATTTTTCAAAATAAATTATTTTTTCGCAAACTTTCATTGGTATCAGAGTCGACCCATGCACACAACCATGTGGGCCACTTATTTTGGGCTGGCCACGAGCTTGTCGTGGTATTCTGATTGATTATAAACCCTCGCAAGGATGTGAGGATTTATAAGTGGGGGAGTTTGTAACACCCTGTCCCACATCGAAAGTTTGCATAGGTGATCTTGGGTATATAAAGCACCACTACCTTGCTGCTAAATAACTTGGACTTAAACTTTTGGATATTGCTGCTAAAAAAGAGGGTGCTGTTGACCTGTGCGCTTACATCACCGACACACGTGATGACATCATCTGCTTCTACCATGCATGCGTGGGACTGTTATGGCCCTATTTGTTTGGTTTTTAATTTAAAATTACATTAATTGTTTCTATATTATTTGTTATAATTCTGATTGAAGCATGACTTATGCCATTGGACTCGTAATTAATTTTTCCACAAGATATTAAAGTTTTAGAATTTTATGAAAAATGAAATATTTTTCTTTAATGAATAATTCAATAGTTTTACGTTAAATTGTTCTTGGGAGAGCATGGCTTGGATTCTGGATTTGAAATTTTTACAGTAGACTACTGCTATATAATTTTATTTTACTAGTATAATTCTTGTATTTTTCAGATTCTGTAATATTTATTTTTGATTTTCTGTGTAATTATTAATCACTTATTCTAGAAAATATCAGAAAATTGCAGAAATTATAGAAATATGTTATGGCATAATTTAAATATTGTATACAATATGTTGAGATCTTTTAAATGATTAGACCTTGTAGTATATTGTTATTTTAAATGACATGATTTATTTATATTGATGAATTTTAATTCCATGATTAAATATTCAAGCATGTTGTCTTTTATGAATTACATTGAGATGTTATCATATGAAATTAATGTTTTATCATGTTTTAGACATGCCATAGTTAGTGGGAGGTTGTTCGATTGAGAAAAATCTTTATAGATTTTCTCCCAAAAATTATTTTTACTGTTGATAGCATGTAACCATATTCATGATTATATATATATATATATATATATTTGTGGGTTTTCATGTTACTTATGATAACATGAAAATTAATTTGCTAATTTATGGGGATAAATTAGTTATAAATGTTATTGGTACCCCATTTTAATAATTAAGTGTTAAATAGGATTATTTTAAGAAAAATAATGCCTATGGCCCTCCATTGTTGGTAAATAAAATTTTTGATTAATTGAGATTCAAATGATTCCAAAAGGGTCGGTTGGGTTTTAATTAATTAGTTTGTTTTATTTATTTTGTGAAAAGTATAAGTGTGACTAGTGGGAGTGTCAGCTAAAATGAAGGCATAATCGTACATGTTCATGCTAAATATCTAAACAGTGGTTTGCACTTAAATAAATACTATATGGTAACCAAAAGGTGTCATATTAGTTGATTTGGAGGCCAAAAGAAAAATTAGGAGTCGTAAATAAATTTAATTTTTCTAAAAGAAAAAGAAAAAAGATAACATGAGATGATATTATGATGGGTAGTAGCTACCCACCCATTCAAGGTATGTTCGTTTATTTCAAAAGAAATTTTTGTACATACATGATTGGTTTCCCAATGCTCACTATGAATGTTTTAAATATAAGTGTTATATTTGTGGGCTTATAAATTGTTTGAATAATAATTCTAGTGAGCATTACCATAGTAGATTCAAAATTCCGCATCTTATGGATTTATATACAATGAGAAACTTATATTCTTCTGACACATGTTTTAATTTTTAACATATGCAGTTAAAAAATAACCAACTTTAATCCTTTGTTCAAAATTTTTTATGATAATCGTTTGAGTGGACCAAACTTTGTGGATTGGAAGTGAAATTTAACAATTGTCCTCACTGCTGAAAAACTGAACCATGTCCTAACCACTGATCCACCTACGCTCCTTGGGGCAGATGCCATTGATGAACAACGTAAAGCTGCTAGAACGTGGCATAAGGGGCATGATGTTGTAAAATACTACAAATTGGCCTCAATGACCAATGTGTTGCAAAAACAGCATGAGGGTGTTCCTACTGCAAAAGACATTATGGTTAATTTGAAAGAAATGTTTGGAGAATAGAGTTGAAGTGCACGCCAAATTGCCATGAAAGGTTTGATGTCCATCAAAATGGTGGAAGGTAATCCAGTACGAGAACATGTTCTTAAAATGATATCTTTCATCAACATACTGAAAACTTTTGGTGTAGATATTGATGGTGAAACTAAAATTGATGTGATCCTTTCATCTTTACCTGATTCTTATAATCAGTTTATTTTGAATTACAATATGAATAAGATGATTGTTGCACCATCAGAGCTGGTTAATATGTTGCAAGCAGCAGAGGATCTTATTAAAAAAAGCCAACTCACTGTGATGATGGGTGAGAAGAAAAGTCCTAGAAAATGCAAGCCTAAGGGCAAGAATAATTTTAATAAAGAATCTATAGGCTCTAAGTTCTCTGGAAAAACACAAGGTGTTTTTAAAAAAGGGTATAGATAAAAGGAAAAGAGAAGGAAATTGTTTCCATTGCGGAAAGCCTGGCCATTGGAAAAGAAACTGCCGTCATTATTTGGTAACATTGAAAAAGGACAAACCTTCGGAAGGGGTTCAAAGAGACCAGAAGGCTTAATAAAAGGGAGGTGCTAATAAAGTTGGGAACAATTGCAACAGTTGTTGCAGTTTCCATAGGAACTTTTTATTTGGAATTAACATAAGGCTTTAATGTTAGAAGATTGTCTATTTGTGCCAGATATTCGTAGAAATTTAATTTCTGTTTCAAAGTTAATTTCGTTGGGAAAATGTTTTTTTTTTTCCTTTTCTTCAAAAGTTGTTATTAAGAACAATAATAAAATTGCGGTATCTGGCATTTTAACAGATGGTTTTTAAGTTATTTGTCTTGTTGATAATTCTATTAATTGTGTTAAGAATGATATATCCACTGGGTTGTTATTCCTTAAAAGAAAAGGGATATTAATCAAATTTACATGTGGCACTTGACACTTGGTCGTATCAATTTAAAGCGTCTAAATAGATTGGTTAAGGATGGGATTTTAGATTTTTTGTTTTTGAAAATTAAGCCTTATACAATTTGTGAGCCCTGCTTGCAAAGAAAAATAACTAAAATTTCATTTCTAGGAAAAGGAATTAGAGCCATAGAAGCTTTAAGATTAATACTCACAGATGTTTGAGGTCCAATAAATCACATAGCAAGAGGTGGTTTTTACTATTTCATTACATTCATCGATGACTATTCTAGGTATGATTATTTGGACCTAATGAAACATAAGTCTGAATCCTTTGAAAAGTTCAAAGAATTTCGTAGTGAAGTAGAAAAGCAACTTGGAAAAAGTATCAAAGCTCTTCGATCAGATCGTAGGGAGAATACCTTCTAGATAATCTTCAAAAATATTTAAAAGAGAATGGTATTAAATACATGTGTAATTGGTTTTGAGTGTAAGTGTAACACCCCAAAATAATCCCAACATACATAAGGTGCATAAGACCACATTCATTAAATAGACATAACCATTCTCCAACCTTTACATCATAAATCTCCAACATTTAAACAAAAGTTCCACATGCAATTTATACATTCAATGATCTAAAAAATACATGAATCTATAGCATGTAGAGCGTTAAGTTTCAAATAAACAAGATGCCCTCACGGGCTACAACTTCCAAGGCTTAAGCCCGGTTACACAAATGTGGCCACTCGGACCCATACAAAAATAGCCCTTGGCCAACAATTTAATCACAACTAAATAGAGCTATATACTCTTCACAAATTATCCACGCCCTCAACTCAGCGGGATCACCACATCTTTACCTGCACCAAAATCCCATAAGGATGAGCATAAAGCCCAGTAGAGAAATTCCGAATAAAGTATATACATTTATGTAAGATATCCAATATTAAATGCAAGTGCAATGCGATGCAATACCTTTTCAAAATAATCTCATGTCATGCCTTTCTTGAAAATCACCATGTTTTTCATTAATATTTCGCAATCTCATCAATTTCCAAAATTCAAACTTTAAATCATAAGGGGCGGTAAATACGACACAGGTAATCCTTAGGTTGGTGTTTGTAAGTAGGCTCAACAAGCACTACCAATAACCCCACTTTACCGGTTGCTAACCAGAAGGGAAGTGGTACCTCCTCCGCTCGTGTTTTTGGTCTTTCACCCCGGACACTCAGGCCAACTTATCAATTTCATCTACACCTCCTAACCGGACTTACCAATGTATTTACCCCTTAAACATTTTCATAGTTCTCATTACAACATAATCTTTCTTAAAGTAAACGTTTTCCAATTCATTTCAAGTGTGCAATATTGGTAATAAATCGAATGAGTACATGATGCAATACATAATATCTCATAACCTTTCTCCATCTCAAACGTCTCTACATCAATATCAATTTACCACGTTTTTCATTTCTTCTCCTCATTATTATTCACAAATGACCATGCCATCAATTTATGGCCATAACAATCTCTCATCATGCCCAATTCATAACAAGTTAGCCCCTTCAAGACTACATGTGATGTTTTTCAAACATTAACTCCAATGTTTACAATTTTCAGTATCCAAGGTCCACAACCATTTGTTATTTCACAACAATACACTTTCAAATGTTTAACAATAATGTTAAAATAACACCCATTGCTCATATACCAAGTAAATTGTCGTTTTTGCTAAACATATGATGAAAGTTCACTCTCTTAATACAACACAACAAGATACCCCTAAACATGTTCACATCTTTCAAAAATCCCCAAAATTTCTAGGGTTTTATGTCAAAAACCAAGACAAACATCTCCCCATCTTTGAAAGGGTTTTCTCTCAAGACATCACCCCTCCTATTATGTGAGTTAAAATCCTCAAGAAGATAATTTAGGAAGAGAGAGAGATCAGACCCACTTTTAAAACCCTAGCATTTATGAGACAAGACCAAACTTTCAATATTGTAGACACCTCATTTTTGACCGCCCTTAAGACTTGGGCGCTATTGATGGTTTACTTGGTGATGAAAGTTGTGCAGTGCAAGGGTTGATTTCTTCAGCAAGGAGAGAGTCAAATCCCGACTTCACACCCCTTTTTGGACCAAAACTATTTTGAATTATTTTTAGACCTTAAAACCCTCTCTTTCAAAACATTTTTTAAAATAGGTTCCTACGATGTCCCGACGCTCGCATTTTGTTAAATGTCACGCCTTTCGGTAAACCGAGCAAGGACAAAGTGAAAATTAATGAAGGATAGATGAATTCTTTTGAAAAATCTTTCAAAACACCTTGTTTAGGGGTTTGGAGTTGAAGAAAAGAGGAGAGGAGAGAAGAAAACAAGTTTGGGAGAAGTTTGGCATGAATCCGGATATGATCAAAACTGAGCGGCTTTACTAAAACAGGCATACCTTTTTTCACAGTTAGAATTTTGTTGCAAGGCTGCCACCATTGGAAATCTTACTTCCGGGGCTTCAATTTGGACACAAGAATGACCTAAAAAGGAGTCTAGATGAAGGAGATATGCCCGTTTGAAGTTGGACCTACAGAGCAGATCTTCTCTGTCAGCCACTGGTGAAGGGTGCCGGCCATGGATGATGTAATGCCGGCCACCAGTGATGGGCGGCCAGCCAACAATGTCAAAAATCAGATTTTTTGTAGATCTTTTACCTCCAGGTGTTATGCACAAGCCCCCAGCTTAGATATTTCGACCAAACTCTTGTCTTTTGCTATATATGGAGCCAAATATCCCATATTCAAGACTTAGAACTTCTTGAGCAAGTTTGGGAGCCTCCCTCTCTATAAAATCCTCTCTCTCTAGAACTTTCAGACCTAAATCTCTGCCTCTCTCTCTATAGTTCACTCTCTCTTCCCCTTTTGTGCATAGAAGTGCATAGAAGTAGAGAAATATAACTAGTTTGCTTAGGCATCCTTCATCAAAGTTGCATATCATTGGGCTGAGGTCTGTAGGAAATACTAAATCTGATACCCGCGGATAACTGATTCCTGATAACTGATTCTCAACAATACTGATTCTGGTGCCCTCGGGCCCGATACTCAAACTTGCAAACTGACATGTACTTTCCCTGTAGAAATACATTCTAAAAGCACATAGCAAGTAAAGAGAGAGCCAAAACACCCCTATGTTGGGGTAGGGATTCCCTGTCCTATTTTGTCAGGAGCTAGGGTTTCACTACGCACACAGCGGTTTCAAACAACTTAGCATCGGGTAAGCAACCTGTCCTAACTTGGAATGGTCACTATGGATCCGAATATGCACTAGGTCGAATGGTCAAAAGGGGTGCCCCGGTAAACCGAGGTTTATGTTCCCATGCTGTCAGAGCCCATAGCCGGCATCCTTATGGACATGCCTTGACAAGGCAAGCCTCCGGCAAACCGTTCAGGAATGGCAGATGGCAAACACTGTGTTCCTAGGCGCACCAATGCACATGCAATGCAAAAAAACACATAAGCGAAATCAAAACAGGATATCACGAGTTCGAGTCAAGCTCTCTAAAATCCCCAGCAGAGTCGCCAGAAACTGTAGACGCGCCCGCGGAGGGGGACCTCGCTACTACAGTTCGGACTCAATTTTTGTCGCGGTTCTTAATCTGAACCAAAGAGTCCAAATCTGGCAAATCGTTTTGAGAAACAGATTTTGAAAAAGTAGTGCCAAACATGGACTGCTTTGCCAGATACAGAGTCGCCACCTAAATATTTTTTAAAATGGGGAATTTAGGAAACCCTGACTCGGTGCCGAAGGCCACATGTCCGTCATCACCGGAGTTGTCTCGGCTCGGGAGCTTGGGTACGATCGGGGAAGGTCAGCTATGAGCACCCCTTTCGCCCAGTCCGAAGACCGGCCTCTACTAACCGTGATATCCGTTTTTGAAAACTTTATGTATTCTTAAACCATTTATTAGCCTAGAATTACTATGTTATGCGCGCAGCAAACAAGTATAGACTAGATTGCCTAATTTGGAAATAAGCATTGCATATCCGTTTGTGTTAAAAAATGTTTTGGATTTGCTACTCGCAAGTAGGCTAAAACACGGATTTCAATGAGTTCTTCCAACTCAAACAATCCAACCTTCACCCGCAGGCATTCAAAACAGTTTAACACATAAGCATCTAGCCACATGTTAAGCATGCTATCATGGCAACATTCACACTCATGCGATATGCTAAAGCGGAAATACTTACAGCGTACTCCGTGCCAAAACAAAGAACTCGTTAGCAAACATGCATGATCCAAGTCCATGTTAAGTGCCTAATGCATCACATACAAAGTGTTGCTAGAATAGGCTCGGCTGTCCTAAACATGGCATGTGAGAATGCACAACTATCACATGTTCAGTTTAGAATTTGAAGTACAAATGCAGTTAGTGTGATGTACCGAGCCTAATACATGTAGCACAAATGCATGAATGCACGCATGCATAGCATAAGGTATGCTAATTTAAACGTGCCCTAATCTACCATCGTAAGCAGGTAAATAAAAGGGAAGAAAGAAGTGAGGTTGGAAAACATACACACCACCCACACACACTTATTACAGATTTGCCCTCGCTCGGAGGGACCAAATAAATATTACAAATTAATTAACTACGCAAGCTAATTAATAATTACAAATTAATTAATTTAATTAACAAATTAAATAAACTAAGAAAAGCAGGAAAGACGCCTCGGGAAACGCGTCGCCATGCATAGGCTGCCTCTGTTTTCCTTCCTTCACTCCTCTGGAGGCTGTCAAAACCTCAGGACTGCATCCTTGGACACTGAGGAGTGCCACCGGCTGAGTGGAATTACCACCGGCACTGGTGTGTGGCCATCGGCACAAAATGGAGCTGTCGGCAGAGGAATTGTTGCCGGTCGGCACATTACACTGCCGGTCGGTAGATTGTTCCTGCAGAATCTGCAAATGACAGCAACAAAGGGCAAGGCAAAGCATGGCAGCACAATTCAAGGCATATATGCACCAACCATGTCCCTTATCATGATAATGACTCAAAGGGGCATGTGCCTCGATTCTCGGGCCATCAATCACGCATTCCCATGCATGATGGCCCAATGAACCAAGTATGCAACTTTGATTTCAAATGCAATGCAAGCCAAATCAAACCAAAGTCCTAATCCCTATCACCAAATCAAGGGACAAGGAATGCATGCAAGATGCAATGCAACCTAAGCATACAAGCTAAGGATGCAACATGGCATGGCAACTAACTTATGCAAGCATACAAGCATACATATGGAAATGCAAATGGATGCAAAGATGGTCTTAAACATGAATTAGGCAGCTCTAATAAGGCCTAAAACAGTGGCCATAATGCCCAAAAATGGAAACCAAAACACATGCACACATACATATGTTGGAAGGCCAACACTTAGGCACAAATTAGGCAACCCTCAAGCACACTTGAAAGGGACAATCATGAACAATTAGCATGCAACATGAACTCTAGAATCATGTTATAAAATGATGCCAAATCATATTAAACAAGACAAGCAAGTGCATGCAAGCATGGTCCAAGTACTCGAAGCAAGTCATGAAGCTTTGAAGCACGTTTATCACAGCAAACATGGCATGCATTAAACTACTAAAAACAGATTTTTAGCATGTCAAAACAAGGCCAAAGGACTTCTTAGATGGCATCTAAGTGACTCAAATACAAAAGCATACACAATGACCAAAACATGGAGCATGCAACACATGCTTCCAAAGCATTAAAGAGACATGCAAGGCAATCAAACAAGCATGAAAATGGGACTGAAATAGTGTGTAGGGTGGTCCCAAATCACCAAAACAATGCAAAGATGCCATGCTATACATTCAAATGCTCAAGGCCAACAAGCCCAAATACAAAGGAGCTATATGATGCATACCAAATTCGACCCAAGCAACCTAGGACAGACCTAGAACATGGCAAAACATGCACAAAATCTTCACAAGGCTAAGCCTAAAACATGCTCCAACAAAGGCTAACAACCTAAGACATGTTAAGGCATAAACAAGGCATTACAAGGAAACTATGCTAAGCATGCATGGAGTACCAAAACCAACTTAAAATCATGTTATATTATGGATATATAAGCATGAAAAATAGCCTAAACATGCTCAACACACACTCAAGCATAATGCTCTCTCAAGAGGCCAAAACATGCCCTTTTCAAGGACAACAAGGAGAGGGGGTGGCCCTCTCCTTCTTGGGACTTCAAGGCATCATCTTCACCACTGAAATCCCTCAAGATTTCAGTGGTGAAGAGACCCCAACACCAAAATCCCGGAGCTAGCACAAAATGGCCCAAAATGAGGCCTTTCAAGGCTTAAGGGGGGTCAACCACCCTCAAACAACAAAACACTCTAAATAAACAATAAAGAGGGCCTAAAAACAGAAATTTTTTATGTTATACAATAAGCACAAAAACAGCTCTAAGATAGGTAGAAAATCAATGCAAAAATGGGGAATAAAGGTGTAAGTTTCTTACCCTTGATGATCCCTTCACAAATGGTGCTCCAATGGCCTCCTTTAGCTTGGATCCAACACCAAAACTTCAAAACCAGTCCCTTAGAAGCTCAAGAGCCAAAGGAAGGTGAAACACTAGGTGTTTGTGTGCAATAGTCAGACACTAAACACCTAGTGCACAAAAGAGAGGGAAAGAGAGATAGAAAATGTATGTAACTCAAAGCCTAGAACCAGAGCTCAACAATGGCTGTTTTTGCTCTCAAAATATCTAAACTCTCCAACCTCTCAAGCCAAGAGACCCTTCTCTCTCTATATGGCACTTCTTGTCTTGTAAAGCTTACAAGACAAGCTTCATAAGAGGGAGATCCCTCCATACACGTGTATGGAGGAGAGCAAAAGCAAGACAGCTGTCTAAAAATATCTGCAAAAGCAGATGAACAGCAATCGGCCGGCCAAAAATGCCATCTTGGCCAAAAGGAGTGCCGACCGGCACAAAATAGTGCTGACCGGCAACAAAAAGTGCCGGCCGGCAAACTATATTGCCGGTGGAGACAAAAACCAGCCGGTGGCCTCTAGCCACTGCCGGTGGTGGGTGGGGATGGTCTACAAGCCCTACCTTGCCTCTCAAGGGCAAGATGCAAGTGTTTGGTGCAAAACCAGACACTAAACGGTCGAGTTCGGGGATCCTGAGGCAAGGCGCGCGAGCCGAGACCACCGAGAACTCCAAACGAACACAAACATGGATGATCACCGAGTGTTCAAATAGTGACGTCCAAGTCTTGAGGACGGTCAAAAATGGGGTGTCTACAGTTACCCCTCTTTGACAGAACTCGAAAGTCATAACAATGACGGGAGTGAATGTCAAAGCCCAGAGACGACCCATTTTTGACAAGGCCGAAGACTTAGACAAACATGCAAGACAAACAAGATATGCGCCCGAAGGCAGGGGCAAAATGCAAGACAATGCACGAAGCCGAGCATAACTTATGATCATGCAAAGAAAGCTGTAACGAAGCATAACATGCGACAGTTTTAAGCTAGCATACACCGAACTACACTACAATGCAGAAAGGATGTAAGAGAATTATGCAATTCTCGATACGTCTCACTCGGAGGATACAATACCTGTGTGGCTCGTCTGGTTGCACCAACCTCAAATGAACCGTACATACAATATCGTGCCTGAAAAGAAAACAAACTTAACAGGTACAATATTGTTAGCAACATGCATGACAATGCAAATGTGGATGCAAAACGAAATGCAATATATACAAAACAATGTATAAACAATGCAAATGAAGATGCAATGTAATTAAAACAATGCAAGCTACATGCAAAGCATTTGAATCATGATCCAATCATGAGCGGTTCGAAACCACACCTATGTCAAATAGATTGATGGAGATAACAAGTCTGTCTACCATAGAACGGTCAACTGAACTATGAGCATTGTAGACAGACGCAAGAACAAGTATTGGGTGGAATTGACATAAGTGGGGAAACGACCCGCTGGAGAAAGGACTACGATCCTAATGCCAGATGCAAAAATTACACTACAATGTAATACATGAATGAATATGCTAGGAAGATGGCAATGGATATGGCACGCAGGCCAAACCAAATCTTGCCTAGGAAAGGTATGTACGCATACAGGCCATGTGTAACACAGAAAAGGTGCCGCAACCCTCAACCAACATATCAGCGTGGAATCGGCGCGATACACATGCAGAACTGTGTTTTAACATGAAAAGTAAGGGCACATACCGGACCAAGCTCAACTTGGAAAGGCGGAAGCCATAGGCGGAAGGTGATGCAATGAATGCATGCAATCTACAATGCAATATCTACAAATATGCAATGGAGTGGATATGGATACAATGGATATGGCACGCAAGCCAAACCAAATTTTGCCTAGGAAAGGCATGTACACGTACGAGCCATGTGTAACACAGAAAAGGTGCCGCAACCCTTAACCAACATATCAGCGTGGAATCGGCGCGATACACATGCAGAACTGTGTTTTAACATGAAAAGTAAGGACACATACCGGACCAAACTCAACTTGGAAAGGCGCAAGCCATAGGCGGTAGGCGATGCAATGAATGCATGCAATCTACAATGCAATAGCTACAAATATGCAATGGAGTGGATGTTTATACAAAAATGCATGACAATGCAGTGCGATGCGACTACTGGGAAAAATGCACTGGATGCATGCAAGCTACAATGGAAATGCATGACAATGCACTATGATTGTTTTTTTTTTTTTTGCTTTTTGAGATGCACATGATGCAAGAAATGCATGTTGCATGGAATGCGTGACAACACGCGGCTTAAGACATGTACAAAGCAATAGTGTGCACACCAATGCATTAAAGGTCTTGCACCTTCCAAGGATTTAAGGTCTCTTAGACCGTACGTGTTTAAGGTCTCGCCAGACCGTGCGCAAAATGTAAGTGTGACACACATGCCACACGGAATGCAAAATGAAACAAATGAGATACGTGTGCTTCATAAGATGCAAAAACGACACAAGTGGACTTACACGCTACGCGAAGCCGGTTTTGAAAGTTGGACTTATACACTACGCGAAGCCGGTTTTGAAAGTTGGACTTATACGCTACGCGAAGCCGGTTTTGAAAGTTGGACTTATACGGTACGCGAAGCCGGTTTTGAAAGTTG
Organism: Camellia sinensis; assembly: GCF_055761805.1. Taxonomy (NCBI): domain Eukaryota; kingdom Viridiplantae; phylum Streptophyta; class Magnoliopsida; order Ericales; family Theaceae; genus Camellia; species Camellia sinensis. The sequence goes on along the minus strand of NC_138969.1, from coordinate 112,141,465 downwards.
GACTTATACGCTACGCGAAGCCGGTTTGTGTTCAAAACAATGCAATGTACTAACAAGTACAAGCAAGATGCGCAAGATAGCGCGAATGGATACATGCAAGATGCAAGTGAGGTGCACAAAACAGTGCGATGCGCAAAACAGCGAGATTGAAATACAATGCACAAAACAGTGCGACGGTTCGAAATGCACAAAACAGTGCGACGATTTGAAATGCACAAAACAGTGCGATAATTTGAAATGCACAAAACAGTGCGATTGTTTGAAATGCACAAAACAGTGCGATAATTTGAAATGCACAAAACAGTGCGATTGTTTGAAATGCACAAAACAGCGCGATGGTTTGAAATGCACAAAACAGTGCGATGATTTAAAATGCACAAAACAGTGCGATGGTTTGAAATGCACAAAACAGTGCGATGGTTTGAAATGCACAAAACAGTGCGATGATTTAAAATGCACAAAACAGTGCGATGGTTTGAAATGCACAAAACAGTGCGATGATTTAAAATGCACAAAACAGTGCGATGGTTTGAAATGCACAAAACAGTGCGATTGATGTGCGATATACATGGGGCAACTTTTGGACCTTGTAAAAGTCAAAAGGATACGAAAAGGATACACCCTGCATGGGTTGGAGTGCTACGCACGGCAGATGCAGTCCGAAGTCAAAACGGAGGCCGGTTGAGCAACGGAGATGCACTTTCTTGCACTTTCTTGAGCTATGAAGACCAACAACAACTCAAATGGCCTAAACAAGGCTGTGGGAACCCCACCGGCTGAAAGGGGAGGCCACTGGCTGGCCGCCGGCATCAAAATAAGTCCATCGGCACAAAAAAGTGCCGGCCGGCACAAAACATTGCCGACCGGCAAACAGTTGCTGATGCGGGGCAGTTTTGACTTTTCACCTTGGGTGTTTTAAAATAGGGTTTCAAAACCTTATTCCTCACTTCCCTACCGTCGAAATCTCTTGCCCTCTCTCTCTAGAGTGTTTCTCTCATTTTTCGCCCGTCTCTTCGCGTTCTACGCCCGTTTCGTCGTCGGATTCGCGATTTCCTTCGCGTTTCGGACATTTTCAACCGATCACATTCTTGTTTCGGTGCCTCGTTTGGCATTCCTGCCTTTTCGGGGTTTGTTTCCCTTGTTTTCCTCTTCATTCCTGTGCCTTTTCACATTCCGACTTCCCGGCCATTCCCGACCCTCTCGAGAGTCGACTTTCCGGTTGACTCTTCGTATTTCGGCCCGATTTTCCTTCCTCCGGCCATTTTCTCATCATTCCTGATATGGCAGACGATATTCCACGTGGCGGGACTCCCCCGGACCACGAGATGGTTCCCGGGGTCGAGCTCTTACCACTGAGCGAGCGCCCGTTCGACCGGGCGACCTACCGGCCGGCGATCCATGTTCTGCCCCCCGACGGCCTGCGTCAGTTCCGGAGCTTCGAGAGGCACGTGGCACCTAAGCTACTACTGCGAGAGCCTACCTCCCACCTTTCATTCGGCACTTCCGAGGTAACTCTCTTTCTTCTGCTTTACTTCCCGCAATGTAGGATACGAAACTGTCGTAGCTAGTTGTATTCTTTAACTGCTGAAAACTGATATGCTGTAGACTGTAGTTGACTGTAAACATACATACAACTGATATCTGCTTGAGAGTGACACATGCACACACACTGCACTAGCCCTAAATTACTCAAACACACTGCACTCACTGTATTTCACTGCATACACACTGGCACCCAGTATTTCCCTGAATCTGAAAAACTTGCATACATGCTATATCTGTTCTTTCAAAATTGCATTTTGAATGTTGTCTTGCAATTGTTATTTTCTATTTACAGGAGGGTTCCCATACCATTCGCGGGTATGGGAATACTGGTGCTCGGGAGTGGTATGATGAGCTCCCTAGCGCGGTCCGACGTATCGTGGATCGAGCGGGTTTCGGCGCCTTCTGCCGAGGACTCTCTAGGCTCTCCACTTGCAGGCCTCTCCTTGCCGCTCTGGCGGAGAGATGGTGGGACACCACCGATTCTTTTCATTTCTCTGCTGCAGGGGATATGACGATGACCCCTCATGATTTCTCGATGCTCACAGGCATCGGGGTGAGGGGTGATCCGATCCCATTTGACATCGCGATGGATGAGTGGACCGCAGCTCAGGTCCATCTACTGGGGGAGGCGCCACCCCTAGCTCGCCCAGGTTTCGTTCGATATTCCTGGTTTGAGGTCCAGTTTCGGGTCCAGCCCGCGTTGGAGGAGGAGGCGGAGATGACCCCGGAGGACGTGGAGAGGTATGCTCGCGGCTTCCTCATGTTCCTGTTCGGGACGACCATCTTCGCCGATCGGGCGAACACCGTGCCTCTCTGTCTTCTCAGCGCACTGGTGGACGTCCGGAACATCCTGCACTATAATTGGGGCAGCGCTGCTCTGGCCACCCTTTATGGATATATGAGCTCGGCTTCACGTGGCAGCGGTCAGCTACTTGGAGGCTACTGGCGGGCTTGAGAGGTACACTTCTTCTCTGCTTTTTTTCATTTCTGTCTCGTACTTTCTGTAATCTGTACACTGCACACACTGTAGTCTGCTCTATACTTGCTGTATACTGTACACACGGCACACACACACATTCTGCTTTACACTGACTGTACACTGCTCACGCTGTACACTGCACACAATACACTGCACAACACACGGCTCTGCCATTTCTGCTTCATTCTGCATTCTGGTTCAACTGATAAATACACTGGTATTTATCTTGCAGTTGTGGGTTTACGCCTACTTCCCTAGGCTCGCTCCTGTGCCAGTTGCGGAGACTCCCCTGGCCATCCCCTTTTCGAGTCGCTTCGACGGGAGATGCACCCGGCGGCCGCGGGAGACATTCGGCTTCTTCCGCCGATACTTCGACACCATCACCCCCGCGGAGGTATGTTTTACTTACAGTTCATTTAAGCTTCGCTTTTCCACTGTATATTTTTAAAACAGTAGATAACAAACTGTCTGTCACTTTCAGATCACGTGGCGGCCGTGGGCTCCTTTGCCGGCGGCGATGCGGGATCGGTTCCTTGGTGCGGAGGAGACCTCGCATTTTCGGATTTTGCTTGAGGGCCCGGTCTGTCGGGCTTGGTACCTGGGGGAGTGTTTTCTACGCCAGACCCTAGGGTTACCTGAGCAGATAGTCCCGGTTCCCCCTCCTGCAGATATGAGGGAGACCGAGGGGCTCACCAGCGAGCAGATGGACGACTACACCATCGGCTGGGAGGAGGCCGGCTTCCGAGGCACCGGTGACTACCGGGAGTACGTGCAGACGTACCTGATGCGACCTTTGAGTGGCCGTCGAGCAGAGGGGGCTAGGCCTGTGGCATCGGCGGCTGGGGCCGGAGCGGGGGTTGGAGTAGGGGCTGCGAGGAGGGCCCGGGTCCGTGGCAGGGGCGGAGTGCAGGGAGGTCGGGGAGTTGGCTGGCCTACCCTGCCCGCTGTACTGACTTTCCAGGGGCAGGGTGGGTCGACCTATCAGATCCCCTTCGCCCCTCCACCGGCTGGTCACGAGTTCATTGACGTCCCCGACTTACCTCCGGTATGTTCTACTGCATTTTGTACAGTTATTCATTTCAGTTTATTTAATATTCCACAGAATATTGATGCATCTGATACTTCTGCAGGCTTCTTCTGGGTATACCCGTCAGTCGTTGGCGATGAATGCCTCGATGATGGGGATGCTTCAGCGGACTTTTGATCTCCTAGCCCTCTACAGCATACCGGTATGTCCTTCTGACACTGGCCTCAAACCATTTACACACTGCTTTACATAATCTGATGCACGGCACAACACCTGATACACTGGTCTCACAGTATCTGACACACTGCATGCACTGCATTCTGCACTGTACTCTGTACTGATAAACTGCTCACGACATTGTCATACTGTACTCATACACTGGATTCTGCACTGATAAACTGCTTATGGCATACACACATTGTACTCACACACTGCATTCTGCACTGATAGACTGTCTACAGTATACTGATGCATTTCCCTTTTGTGTACTTTTTCAGCCTCCTTTCCAGATTCCCATGGCAGGAGGTGCTCCAGCCGGACCTTCTGTCCCTGCTCGGGGAAGAGATGAGGGGGGCCGGATATTTCCCCGTACCAGGGGAGGGCGTACTCATGTCGGGAGTAGTTCGCGAGCTCCAGTCCCGGACGATGATGATGACGAGGAGTTAGAGGCGGAGGCAGAGGCGGAGTCCGAGTCATCAGAGGAGGAGACCGGAGGCGGTTCTAGCTCGGGCTCTGATGACGACGCTGATGATGCTCCTAGACCCTCGTCCAGGAAGAGGACCAGGACAGACTGACGGCCCTTGGAGTGCTCGATACAGATGCGGATTTTTGTCATCTTTTCTTCTTTCTTGTACTTTTGTTTTTTGTTGGTAGATAGATTACCTTGTACTGCCGCAGGCAGATTTTTGTTTCCAAAACTTGTACATTTGAAAAGATAATGAAATGAAACGGACTTTTTATCTGAAAAAGCGTTTACATTTACACATTTCATGCATTGCATCGCATCTCATCATGTTACACCTCAATGTAAATGAAATTGATTGGTTGTCTGAAAATTGAACACTCGCACTGTAATAATCAGATAACTAAACAGCCGACGGCGAAATAACCCAAGCAATCCACTGCCTGATTCTTGGACACACAGCCCTTACTCTGTTGGGGATTAATCTGCATTCAGCCCATAACACAGCATTCGATTCATTCTGCACACGGCAATTCTCAAACAAACAGCCCAATCTGACAGGACGGACCTCAAAGGTGGAACCGGTTGGAGTCGAAACACGCTCAAATGTATAGAATGGCACAGCATTCTTGAGCATAAATGATTTTTGAAATTGAATGAGGGTTTTTCAAACCGGGATATCGAGCCTACAACTGAACACAGTAGGGAGGACTCAAATATAAAGGTACACGACCTAAACACAACGAGACACGCTCGGAAAAGACCTAAAACAAGGATTGAGGTAAACAAAACCAACGACACGACACACAGATGTGTTAACGACGACGGGGGGGAACCTCAGATCACGAGGAGCCAGTTTCTCTAGGTATTGTTTCCCACCCTTTCTGATTTGTGATTCTCACATCACTCGGCTCTCGAGCTCGGATTTTTTTTTTTTTTCAAAACCCTTTTCCTCACTTTTCTCTCAACTTACACCTCTCTATTCTTCATTCTCTCATTTTTCATCCCTCCCCAGGGTGATTGATGGATAAATAGGAAGTGTGGGTTCATGCTCAACACCGTTAGCTCACAGCTATTTCTTCTGGTGGGTGGAGTGCCCTCCAGGCAAGTACGTTGATGACGGGGGAAAGACAGAACGCCTGGCTCAACTGTGCCCCTAGTTCATCATTTTAACCATTCTTTGTTTTTGCTTTCTACTAAAACAGTTTTGATCAAAATGAGAGTCGGATTAACGTACTTGTTCGATTTTTGATTTGAAAACCATGCGTGTCAGGCTGCAAGCACTGAAAATTTTCCTTTTTTGGGTCCAAGACAATGGTCCAGTTTTAGAAAATGGAATAGTTTTCGAGAAAATAGTCAACCTCAGTAAAAATTTTCAAAAACTATTTTTCAAACAGCCAATGCTCAACAGGCATGGAACTTACTTCTTGAGATGCGCAACCTCGGATCAGAGGTAATGGAAAATTGCCCCTGGTTTGAAGGGAGTGGGAGGCAACGAAAAGTTGCCCCTGGTTTGAATGGCGGCTCACAGCGGCTCGTGGCAACGGAAAGTTGCCCCTTGTTTGGGATGGTGCCGCAGCAATCCGCAGACAATCTTCATTGGCGGTGGTCGAGCTCTTGGACACAGCGATGACGAAGACGGTCACAACACATATATGGACACAATCACCTTGAAGGGTGTCGGCCACTGGACTTTGGGAGGAAATCGAAACCATTGCATGGACTGAGACGCTATGAAAGCGTTGGGGGCTGGACTTCATGATGAAGTTGCCTACGTATCCCAAACATGGGAATCAAGCCTTACGTAGTTCCGGCTAAGGTACACTCGGGTATTTTAACCTTCACTTTGTTTGGCTCTCATTTTTGCCAAGGCGCCCAATGCGGGTTTTCGACCTTGCGAGCTTCTTTTCATTTTCTATTTCTTTTCCATTCTTTTTTCTTTTTCTTTTTCTTTTTCTTTTTCTTTTTTTTCATTTCTTTTCTTTTCTTCTTTTTTTGTCTTTTTTGTATTTTTTGCTTTTCTGTATTTTTCTCTTGCTCTAACTTTTGCCTGGGTCACCCTTCTGGGTTTTCGACCCAGCGAGACTCTCAAAGGGTAAAAAGTGTAGTAAGTCCATGTCAAATGGTTTTTTTGAATTGAAGCCTCTCTGTGTCTAGGAGAACGGCTGTTGCAATGATTTACGGAGAATCTATCAAGATTGCTCCACGAGCTTCTTCCGGCGAGATCCACTCCTTCTGATTTGGCTTTTGGTGCCTCTTGCTCGAGGGCTACTTCAAAACTGGCCACACGGGCCTTTCATGGCATTTGTCCGTTGAACTTTCTGAACGTTCTGAGCGGGTTCAAAGTTGGAAAACAAACGGGTTGAATCTTGAGGCTGAGAGCGATCCTAGGCTGCGCGACCTCAAGAGGGATTCCACACAAGTCTTCACAGGGCCGCGTAAAACATTTGCTTTTGAAAGTTTTTAAGAAAGCGACAAATCACTCGCGCCGAAGATAGTGTGGAACCAATCTGGATCAGGCCAGGATCCTTCTCAGTACTCACACCGACAAGCATGATTTCATTCATAAAAAGGCTTAGCACGCCTCTCTTTCTCTCAAAATGATCAAAATTTTGCAAAACCCGAGGAATTCTTTCCTCTTCGTTTTCATCGCCGCAGTGTTCAAAAGGTTTGTTTTTTGGAAAACTTAGGTTAATGCAATGAGTTTGGAGCGCAGGAGAGCAGGCGAGATGTACTGTCAGCCCAATCCAATTCTCTGGCACTTATGCTGAAAGCAATCATGAAGTTGAGATAGCAGCAGCTGTTTCATCCGGATCTGTTGGCGCAACTGGCCCTTCGGTAGAAACAGACTCAAAAACCAAAACAGGTAGTTACAAAACAAAACGGTGTTCGGGACAACAACCCCAGAATCACCTGGTATTATATACAAAGGGGACTGACTCGATACAACAAGACAGACCCTTAAGCAAAAAGACTGACTCAAGACAAAGAGACAGACTCAAAACAAAAGACTGACTCGATATCCAAGCCAGGATTTACAAAAACTCGGTTTCACCGATGCTCAAAAATGCGTGCCAGACGCTACATCCAAAATATACCAAATGTTGCCCGCAGGCGGTTCACTTTACATACTCGCAGTATCTGAGCCCTCGAAATCCAACAACTGAGTGGTGACGGGCTTGCCTGAGGTGGGTGGTAGGATAACCTTGTTATCAATCAAATCCTGCACTTCATGACGAAGGCGGGAACATCCATCGGTACTATGACCGGACTGTTGATGGTACGCGCAGTACAAGGTAGCATCATGAGTGGCGGGGAGATTCTTCGGGAGTGGCCGAGGCTCCAAAGGCTTAAGATGCCCATTCTTCGCCAATATTAGCAATGCCCTAGACAAAGGCATGTGGAGGTCGTGAAAGACCCTGCGGCCTCGGGGCAGGTACTTTGAAGTTTGAGGATTCTTGCCAGATGCGCTAGCGAAAGGATCGGCTGGCACTGCCTTGGCTTTTTGACCCTTTCCCGATGCAGGGTTGGGAACGACAGGAATTGTCTGGGCATGACGGGGCCCATCCCGATTTTCTGCCTGGCTTGAACTGCCTTTGATTGGAGCGGGGAAAGCATCATTTACAGCTTTGGTCACTATTGCAGATGTTTGTTGCTTGTTCATCCCTCTGGCTTTCAGAGCCTCGACTGCCCACAGCAGCTGTTCGATAGGATTGGCGTCTACCTTTGCCTTGTCTTTTCCTCTGGCCTCAGCCTGATCAAGGGTCTGGGTCGGTGCTGGCATGTCGCGGCTATAGCTGGAAGCCACCTCTGGCTGGCTAAGCTCTATCACAATCCGCCCCAGTAGCGGGGGCTCCTGTGGTATGAAATTCCCGGCATATGGCGCCGCTGGCGGTGAAGCCGACATTCCATAGGCCAGATCGGCCACGGTCCTCTGGAGGTCCCCTATCATTCCCATCAATTCAAAGGTGGTGGGCTCACGAGCCTGATATAACTGGGGAGCCCAAACCGGGTGCACAATGGGCGACCTGGGTGGGTGTGACATACTGATGCTGGCCTCACTCTGCGGAGCGGTTCCCTGCTCCAATGCAGCCGTCATAACCACAACTTCTTCTGTATTCTGTGCCGCCATAAATCTTGCTTCAGCGAGGGGAGACACTGGCTATTCTGTATCAACTCTGCCACTCTCTGAACTGAAAGGAAAAACAGGCAGCATTTTAGTCCAAACTGATCGAATACGGGCGTAGCCAAACAACTGTACCCTACTGCTGATCACTGTTCCCAAATTTCTGTTCCCAAAATACTAACTCTGATACCCGCGGATAACTGATTCCTGATAACTGATTCTCAACAATACTGATTCTGCTGCCCTCGGGCCCGATACTCAAACTTGCAAACTGACATGTACTTTCCCTGTAGAAATACATTCTAAAAGCACATAGCAAGTAAAGAGAGAGCCAAAACACCCCTATGTTGGGGTAGGGTTTCCCTGTCCTATTTTGTCAGGAGCTAGGGTTTCACTATGCACACAGCGGTTTCAAACAACTTAGCATCGGGTAAGCAACCTGTCCTAACTTGGAATGGTCACTATGGATCCGAATATGCACTAGCTCGAATGGTCAAAAGGGGTGCCCCTGTAAACCGGGGTTTGTGTTCCCATGCTGTCAGAGCCCATAGCCGGTCAGCCTTATGGACATGCCTTGACAAGGCAAGCCTCCGGCAAACCGTTCAGGAATGGCAGATGGCAAACACTGTGTTCCTAGGCGCACCAATGCACATGCAATGCAAAGAAACACATAAGCGAAATCAAAACAGGATATCACGAGTTCGAGTCAAGCTCTCTAAAATCCCCAGCAGAGTCGCCAGAAACTGTAGACGCGCCCGCGGAGGGGGACCTCGCTACTACAGTTCGGACTCAATTTTTGTCGCGGTTCTTAATCTGAACCAAAGAGTCCAAATCTGGCAAATCGTTTTGAGAAACAAATTTGGAAAAAGTAGTGCCAAACATGGAATGCTTTGCCAGATATAGAGTCGCCACCTAAATATTTTTTAAAATGGGGAATTTAGGAAACCCTGACTCGGTGCCGAAGGCCACATGTCTGTCATCACCGGAGTTGTCTCGGCTCGGGAGCTTGGGTACGATTGAGGAAGGTCACCTATGAGCACCCCCTTTCGCCCGGTCCGAAGACCGGCCTCTACTAACCGTGATATCCGTTTTTGAAAACTTTATGTATTCTTAAACCAATTATTAGCCTAGAATTACTATGTTATGCGTGCAACAAACAAGTATAGACTAGATTGCCTAATTTGGAAATAAGCATTGCATATCCGTTTCTTTTAAAAAATGTTTTGGATTTGCTACTCGCAAGTAGGCTAAAACACGGATTTCAATGAGTTCTTCCAACTCAAACAATCCAACCTTCACCCACAGGCATTCAAAACAGTTTAACACATAAGCATCTAGCTACATGTTAAGCATGCTATCATGGCAACATTCACACTCATGCGATATGCTAAAGCAGAAATACTTACATCGTACTCCGTGCCAAAACAAAGAACTCGTTAGCAAACATGCATGATCCAAGTCCATGTTAAGTGCCTAATGCATCGCATACAAAGTGTTGCTAGAATAGGCTCGGCTATCCTAAACATGGCATGTGAGAATGCACAACTATCACATATTCAGTTTAGAATTTGAAGTACAAATGCAGTTAGCGTGATGTACCGAGCCTAATACATGTTGCACAAATGCATGAATGCACGCATGCATAGCATAAGGTATGCTAATTTAAACGTGCCCTAATCTACCATCGTAAGCAGGTAAATAAAAGGGAAGAAATAAGTGAGGTTGGAAGACATACACACCACCCACACACACTTATTACAGATTTGCCCTCGCTCGGAGGGACCAAATAAATATTACAAATTAATTAACTACGCAAGCTAATTAATAATTACAAATTAATTAATTTAATTAACAAATTAAATAAACTAAGAAAAGCAGGAAAGATGCCTCGGGAAACGCGCCGCCATGCATAGGCTGCCTCTGTTTTCCTTCCTTCACTCCTCTGGAGGCTGTCAAAACCTCAGGACTGCATCCTTGGACACTGGGGAGTGCCACCGGCTGAGTGGAATTACCACCAGCACTGGTGTGTGGCCATCGGCACAAAATGGAGCTGTCGGTAGAGGAATTGTTGCCGGTCGGCACATTACACTGCCGGTCGGCAGATTGTTCCTGCAGAATCTGCAAATGACAGCAACAGAGGGCAAGGCAAAGCATGGCAGCACAATTCAAGGCACATATGCACCAACCATGTCCCTTATCATGATAATGACTCAAAGGGGCATGTGCCTCGATTCTCGGGCCATCAATCACGCATTTCCATGCATGATGGCCCAAAGAACCAAGTATGCAACTTTGATTTCAAATGCAATGCAAGCCAAATCAAACCAAAGTCCTAATCCCTATCACCAAATCAAGGGACAAGGAATGCATGCAAGATGCAATGCAACCTAAGCATACAAGCTAAGGATGTAACATGGCATGGCAACTAACTTATGCAAGCATACAAGCATACATATGGCAATGCAAATGGATGCAAAGATGGTCTTAAACATTAATTAGGCAGCTCTAATAAGGCCTAAAACAGTGGCCATAATGCCCAAAAATGGAGACCAAAACGCATGCACACATACATATGTTGGAAGGCCAACACTTAGGCACAAATTAGGCAACCCTCAAGCACACTTGAAAGGGACAATCATGAACAATTAGCATGCAACATGAGCTCTAGAATCATGTTATAAAATGATGCCAAATCATATTAAACAAGACAAGCAAGTGCATGCAAGCATGGTCCAAGTACTCGAAGCAAGTCATGAAGCTTTGAAGCACGTTTATCACAGCAAACATGGCATGCATTAAACTACTAAAAACAGATTTTTAGCATGTCAAAACAAGGCCAAAGGACTTCTTAGATGGCATCTAAGTGACTCAAATACAAAGGCATACACAATGACCAAAACATGGAGCATGCAACACATGCTTCCAAAGCATTAAAGAGAGATGCAAGGCAATCAAACAAGCATGAAAATGGGACTGAAATAGTGTGTAGGGTGGTCCCAAATCACCAAAACAATGCAAAGATGCCATGCTATACATTCAAATGCTCAAGGCCAACAAGCCCAAATACAAAGGAGCTATATGATGCATACCAAATTCGACCCAAGCAACCTAGGACAGACCTAGAACATGGCAAAACATGCACAAAATCTTCACAAGGCTAAGCCTAAAACATGCTCCCACAAAGGCTAACAACCTAAGACATGTTAAGGCATAAACAAGGCATTACAAGGCAACTATGCTAAGCATGCATGGAGTACCAAAACCAACTTAAAATCATGTTATATTATGGATATATAAGCATGAACAACAGCCTAAACATGCTCAACACACACTCAAGCATAATGCTCTCTCAAGAGGCCAAAACATGCCCTTTTCAAGGACAACAAGGAGAGGGGGTGGCCCTCTCCTTCTTGGGACTTCAAGGCATCATCTTCACCACTGAAATCCCTCAAGATTTCAGTGGTGAAAAGACTCCAACACCAAAATCCCGGAGCTAGAACAAAATGGCCCAAAATGAGGCCTTTCAAGGCTTAAGGGGGGACAACCACCCTCAAACAACAAAACACTCTAAATAAACAATAAAGAGGGCCTAAAAACAGAACTTTTTTATGTTATATAATAAGCACAAAAACAGCTCTAAGATAGGTAGAAAATCAATGCAAAAATGGGGAATAAAGGTGTAAGTTTCTTACCCTTGATGATCCCTTCACAAATGGTGCTCCAATGGCCTCCTTTAGCTTGGATCCAACACCAAAACTTCAAAAACCAGTCCCTTAGAAGCTCAAGAGCCAAAGGAAGGTGAAACACTAGGTGTTTGTGTGCAATAGTAAGACACTAAACACCTAGTGCACAAAAGAGAGGGAAAGAGAGATAGAAAATGTATGTAACTCAAACCCTAGAACCAGAGCTCAACAATGGCTGTTTTTGCTCTCAAAATATCTAAACTCTCCAACCTCTCAAGCCAGGAGACCCTTCTCTCTCTATATGGCACTTCTTGTCTTGTAAAGCTTACAAGACAAGCTTCATAAGAGGGAGATCCCTCCATACACGTGTATGGAGGGGAGCAAAAGCAAGACATCTGTCTAAAAATATCTGCAAAAGCAGATGAACAGCAATCGGCCGGCCAAAAATGCCATCTTGGCCAAAAGGAGTGCCGACCGACACAAAATAGTGCTGACCGGCAACAAAAAGTGCCGGCCGGCAAACTATATTGCCGGTGGAGACAAAAATCAGCCGGTGGCCTCTAGCCACTGCCGGTGGTGGGTGGGGATGCTCTACAAGCCCTACCCTACCTCTCAAGGGCAAGATGCAAGTGTTTGGTGCAAAACCAGACACTAAACGGTCGAGTTCGGGGATCCTAAGGCAAGGCGCGCGAGCCGAGACCTCCGAGAACTCCAAACGAACACAAACATGGATGATCACCGAGTGTTCAAACGGTGATGTCCAAGTCTCGAGGACGGTCAAAAATGGGGTGTCTACAATGTGCATTAATTTCATATTGAGTCATGCAATTCGACTTCTCGGCCATCATGCATCGAGATACGTGATTGGTGGCACGAGGATCGAGGACTACACTCCCTGAAGAGTAGTCATGCATACATATGTGAAAATACTTTGCCATGCCCCTTTGTTGCTTTCCGTTGCAGCAAATCAGAAATCAGCAACCTTCCGGAGCCTGGCACGCATCCCAAGAATAATTGCAAACAGAGACAAACCGGGGTATCGCAAGGGATTCTCCGCACAAGGCAACCCGAGCATGCATCATTCATCATTTGGAACAGAGTTGAGGCGCTCCATGGATTTGCGTGCCAATTTATTGCTTTCCTAGATTAATTTTTTAATTAATTAGGATTCTATATTTATTCGGGACTGTATTATTTATTCATTTGGGACTGTATTATTTATTCGGACCCTCTGTGCAAGGGCAATGTTGTAATAATTGTGCGTGTGTGTGATGTATGTCTTGCAACCCCACATCTTTCTCCCTTTTATTTATCAGCTTATGATGGTTAGATTAGGGCATGTTTCAATTAGCATACAGTATGATAGCATGTTTGCATTCATTCATCTGTCTTGCATGCACCGGGCTCGGCGCATCATACTAACTGCATTTGTATCTCAATTCCAAGTTGAATACATGTTAGTTGTAGCATTTCACATGCCATCTTTAGAATAGCCGTGCCTATCTTAGTTGCATTTTGCATGTGTTGCATTAGGCATTTCTGTATAGTTAGGATCATGCATGGATTTCTAACATAACTTTTGTTTTGGCTTGGAGTACTCAGTAAGTGTTTATGCTTCAGCATCCTTGCATGTGTGTGAGTGACTGCCATAATAGCATGCTTACCATGAGGCTATATGCTTATGTGGTATAACTGCCTGAATGCCTGTGGGTGAAGGTTGGATTATTTGAATTGGAATAAATGCATTGACTGTGAGTTTTAAGCCCACTAGATAGTGGCAAAATCATGTTTTTCTATGCCCACCCGAGGGTGGCAAATCCACGTCTTAGCCTACTTGTGGGTAGCACCATCAAACCACTTTAAAAAATAAACATGAAATGTTTTGTTCCAATTCAAACGATCCAGTCTATACTTGTATGTTGTGCGCATCACATAGTAAATCTAGGCTAATAACCGGAATAAGAACGCATAAAGTTTTCAAAACTGGATATCATGGTTAGTAGAGGCCGATCTTTGATCGGGCGAGCGGGGGTGCTCACGAAGTGACCTTCCCCAATCGTACCCAAGTTCCCGAGCCGAGGCAACTTTGGTGATAACGGACACGTGGCCTTAGGCAACGAGTCAGGGTTTCCTAAATTTCCCCAAAATAAAACATTTAGGTGGCGACTCTGTATCTGGCAAAGCAGTCCATGTTTGGTACTTCTTTGAAAATTTGTTTTCTCAAAACGATTTGCCGGATTTGGACTCTTTGGTTCAGATTAAGAACAGTGACAATTTGAGAGTCCGAACTTGTAGTGAGCCCAAATGAACAGAACGGGACTCATCCTCCCGGGGCGTTCGGGGACATCTACAGTTTCTGGCGACTCTGCTAGGGAATTTGAGAACTTGACTCGAACTCATGATATCTTGTTCCGATTACACTTATGTGTTTCTTTGCATTGCATTTGCATTGGTGCGCCTAGGACATCGTGTTTGCCATCTGCTATTCCTGAACGGTTTGCCGGAGGGTTGCTTTGTCAAAGCATGCCACAAGGTTGACCGGTTACGGGTTCTGCCAGTATGGGAGCACAAACCCCAGCTTTACCGGGGCACCCTTTTTGACCATTCGACCTAGTGCATATTCGGAATCCATAGTGACAATTCCAAACTAGGACAGGTTGCTTACCCGTTTATAGGTTGTTTGAAACCGCTGCGTGCATAGTGAAACCCTAGCTCCTGGCAAAATAGGACAGGGAAACCCTACCCCAACATAGGGGTGTTTTGGCTCTCTTTATTTGCTATGTGCTTTTAGAGTGTATCTCTACAGGGAATGCGCATAACAGTTTGCAAGTCTGAGTAACAGGCCTGTGGGCATCACTATCAGTATTTGGGGAATTAGTTTTACTTGAGGGTATCAGTTTACAGGCAGAATTTTGGGGCAGAATTCTGTAGGGGGGGCACAGTCATTCAGTTTTGCTCATATGGGTTATGGTGAAATCAGGCTGAGATGCTCTCTGTTTTCCCCTTTTGCTAGGTAGTCCTGGAACCATAGCTTCAGAGGGCTCTGATATCCCCCGAGGTTCATCGAACTTGTGCTGATAGACTTTGTCAGGTCAGAGATTCAGTTCAAAGGCAATCAGTGTTCCTTTGCCAGAAGTAGAGTAAAAGGCCAGTCAGGCACAGATCGTTAGTTCAACAGTCTTCGGATCAGCAATCATTATCCATCTCACCTGTGTGCAGTTGGGTTGAGATATCTGCTTTTACCACAGAGATAGATATACCGATAGATCAGTTAGATCAGAGCATTATGGCGGAAATGGAAGAGATGGTGCGCCAACTCCAAGATAGTATGAAAGCCATGCAGCAAGACGCTGTCCATCAAGCAGAATTCGCCAAGCAACAGGCTGTGGTCATGGCCTAACAGGCAGAGACAATTGCCAGGTTAGAGCAGCAAACTGGAGTATCTACTTCACACCAGGCTCCTCCCCCACCAAGAGTTCCAACACTCGGGGAGACAGCTAATGTCCAGGAAGATACAGACATTCCGACAGGGCCAGCTCCACCCCCGGTTCTACCTCAGCTATCTAAAACACCCACCAACCTACCAGACCTCCCCTTTAATGTCAAGACGGACCCCACAGCATTGAAAGTGAACAAGCTTGAGAAATTATTCAAGAAGTCTTAGGGGGCCCACTCCATTCCTGATATTGAAGATGGGTATACAGACTCAGCCGTGACGCTGCCAGATTGGTTTAAGATGCCACAAATTGATCGTTTTGACGGATCTGGGGATCCCATGGTGCATCTATGTTTGTTTTCAGACATACTAAGGCCGATGGGCCTCACCAGATTACAGAAGCTATCATTGTTTGGCCGGACCCTGTCTGGGATAGCCGCAATCTGGTATGCAAAATTGGAGAATTCTGTGAAACAGAATTGGGAAGAGATGGCTGAGGCCTTTAGTGATCAATACTCCTACAACGCACAGATTGAGGTCACAACTCGTGATCTTGAAGTCACCCGCCAAGAGTCAAAGGAGAGCTTCTTGGAATTCGTGGCCCGCTGGAGGGCCAAGGCCTCAATGATGACCATTAGGCTAACGGATAAGGATCAAATACGGATGGTTGTGCGCAACCTCCAGCCCAAACTAATGTAGAAAATAATCGTGCTCCCCTTCCCTACCTTTTTAGATTTGCATGAGATGGGAGTACAGATCGAGGACGCTATGAAGCAGGGCCTCATTGACCAGGAGAAGGAGCAGCCTAGGAGGGCGTTTTCCCGCAATTCAAGTGCAACCACCAGCGGTGATGCAGCTGCTAAGACTTCAGACGTGGGCATGGTCACCACCACCACACCAAAAGCAGCCACCCCCTTTGTTGATGCATCCACTTTAAACCCCCGAACTTCGGACTATCTACCGCGAGGCAAAAGGGTTTTCACCCCACTCTTTATGCCTTTGTCTAAAGCTTTAGGGGTCCTACTCAGGAAAGGACATCTGAAACCGTTAGAACAATGGCCTTTACCCGATCCTCTCCCTGCAAAGCATGACCCGACTAAGTACTGTGCTTTTCATCAACAAACCGGTCATGACACCGACAGTTGCGTCCGTCTCCGCCACGAGATACAAAATCTGATTGACAATGGGGTCATCGTCGCACCAAGCTCTGCAAAGTCTATCGGCACTTGATTAGTGAACTTGTGGGGGATAATGTGACTTTGTGATCAGGAGATGAACCACCTGCGGGCGGCGCTCAGTTTACTCCGGATGTGGCGTATGGCACGCACTGTTTTGAGCATTTTGCGAATGCTAGTTTTTGTGCTTTCTGACTTGGGTATTGGGTCAGTCTTGTCGTTTTGTATTGAGTCAGTCTTTTCATACTGAGTCAATCGGGTCTATCTTGTTGTATCAAGTCAGTCTTGTTTTGTTAAGAGTCAGGTGATTTCGGGGATGTTACCTCAAACATTACTTGCTTGTTTTGTGTTTGTCTTCTCGTTTTCTTTTGAGTCTGTTTCTGCCTTGGAGCCAGTAATGCCAACAAATTTGAATGAGCAGCAGTGGTTTTTTCATGCTCTTGCGTTTGCTTCTGCCGTGTGCCAGTTGTGCTAGAAATTCTAAATGAGATGGCAATATTTGACTAGAAGCTATGTCTTTTCTGTGCCTTGAATTCATTGCATCGACCTAAGTTTTCCAAAACTTTTTTCGAAACATTGTGATTGAAAAACGAAGAGAAAGGAATTCCTCGAGTTTTGCAAAATTTGATCAATTGAGAAAAAGAGAGGCATGCTAAGCCCTTAATGATCAAGATCATGCTTGTTAATGTGAGTACTGAGAAGGATCCTGACTTGATCCAGATTGGTTCTACATCGTCTTCAGCGCGAGCGATTTGTCGCTTTCTTAAAAGATTTCAAAAACTGTTTTGCGCAATCTTGCGAAGACCTGTGTGGAATCACTCTTGAGATTGTGCAGCCTAGGATCGCTCTCAGCCTTAAGACTCAACCCCTCATTGTCAAACCTTGGACTTAAGTTCAGAAATGTTCAATGGTCAACTACAACGTGAGGCCTGTGTGGCCAGATTCAAAGCAACCCTCAAACAAGAGGCAAGAAAGTCAGATCAAGAAGATCAGATTTCATCAGAAGAAACTTGTAAAGCTAGATCAGAAGCACCCCTGGAACTAGGAGCAAAGAATTTCAAATGTGCTCGAAGAGCCGAAGATGGATCATTCCATAAATCAAAGAAGGTCGGCAAGAATGCCAAATCCCAGAAGGGAGGAAAGAAGACAGTTTCTACTGAAGAACAACTGAGTTCCTATCCGCAACACTAGGGGCAAATTCAGCCCCCCATTGGATGGACTCCTGCATCGTCAGTGAACGTCAGCCGTTCTCCTGGATTCAGATGACTTCAGGATCTCAAACCATTCAACATGGACAAAGCTACACTTTTACCCTTGAGAGGCTCGCTGGGCCGAAAACCCAGAAGAGCGACCCAAGCAAAAGTTAGAGCAAGAAAAAAAAAAAGACGAAAAAGGAAAAAGAAGAAAAGAATTGAAAAGAATAGAAGAACAAAACTCGCAAGGTTGAAAACCCAGAAAGGGCGGCCTTGGTAAAAGTTAGAGCGTAAAAGGAGAGGTTAATACCCGAGTGTACCTTACCCCGAACTACGTAAGGCTTGATTCCCATGTTTGGGATACGTAGGCAACTTCATTCTGAAGTCCAGCCGTGAAACACTTCAAATGACTGTGTCCATATATTGGTTTTGACCATCTTCGTTTTCTCTGTATCCGAGAGTTCGGCTGCGATCATCACTAATGAGGACTGTTTACAATATGCTGCGGCACTATCCAGACCAGGGGCAACTTTCCGTTGCCATGAGTCGCCATTCAAACCTGGGGTAACTTTCCGTTGCCGTGCAATGTCATCCAGACAAGGGGCAATTTTCCATTACCTCCGATCCGAGGTTGCGCATCTCGAGAGTAAGTTCTGCGCTCGTTGAGCATAGACCGCTTGCAAAAATTGTTTTTGAAAATTTTTACTGAGGTTGACTATTTCCTCGAAAATTATTCCATTTTCCAAAACTAGACCATTTTCTTGGACCCAAAAAGGAAAATTTTCAGTGCTCATAACCTGACTTGCATGATTTCAAATCAAAAATCGAACAAGCATGTTAATCTAACTCTCATTTTGGTCAAAGTTGTTTTAGTAGAAAGCCAAAAACAAAAAATGGTCAAAATGATGAACTAGGGGCACAGTTGAGTCATGTGTTCTGTCTTTTCCCCATTGTCAGCATACTTGCCAGAAAGGGCACTCTACTTGCCGGAAAGGGCACTGTATTCGCCAGAAAGGGCACAACGGAAGCTGACCGCAAAAGGGCAGAAAGCTCTCACATCCTCCAAGCAACGAGGTATCAAACCAAGTGTGAAGCACGAACTGGAATGGGCTAAGATATTCCACTTCCTTGTTTGGGAAGATCTAATTGCGTCTAAACTCCCCAGCAGAGCATTGTCAACCGATGTCAGCTGCAGATTTGCTACACACACAGTTGTAGCACAGCCCCTCTGTGGGAGAAACTCACTGTTGTGAACAAGAAGAAGAATCTAGCGGAATGCTATGGGCAAGAGCCCGCAACTTTCTGTTTAGCCGTCAACCACTCAGGGGAGGGATAAAAAAATGAGAGATTGAAGAATAGAGAGATGTGCGCTGAGAGAAAAAGTGAGAAAAGGGTTTTGTGAGAAAAGCCGAGCCTGAGGGCCGAGTGATGCGGGAATCACAAATAAGAAAGGGTGGGAAACAATACCCGGAGAAACTGGCTCCTCGTACACCAAGAGGTATCTTGCCTTTGTAACACAGCTGAGTGTTGTGTTTGTGCGTTTTGTTTGTCTCGATTCTTGTTTTGAGTCGTTTGAGTGTCAATAGATGTTTAGGTCATTTTACCTTGTTTTTCCTTTGTTGAGTTGTGTTTAGGTTGTTCTACCTTTGTTTTCCATTGTTGAGTCATTTTGGCTGTGGTCAGTTGTAGGCTCAATACCCGGTTGAGAACCCTTTTCTCATTTCAATTTTAAAAATCGTTTTGTGCTCAGAGTGCCGTGTCGTTCTCCACATTTGTGCAAAACAGGATTGGTTCTTTCATAAAGCCCCGCAGGGTTCAACCCAGGTCATGTCAGAATAGTAAAACAAGGACCTATCTGAAGTTATTTAGATTCCAGACTGTAAAGCAAAAGAAAAAAGGGAAAATTTGGAGCATCTTAGCATGTTTCAACTTTAGCAAAATCCGAAACTGCATTCCAGGTGCACTTTCTCAGGCCTCGCCGTTTCTCTGGAGTATGAGTGTATCTCGAACCTAAGTGTAAGCCTGCTTCAAGTGAAAATGGCTGTCCAAGCAGCACTCGAGGGTTTCACATGCAGATGTTATCTCTTGCCAATATGAACAGGGTGTGCCCTTTTTGAGCTGAGTGAGTTTCGAAGTCCTCTAAGAGGCAAATAAGAGGCACCAGAGTACGTATTTGATACTCCTCTATTGCATAGAATGTGCACTTTCATATACACTTCTGTTACATGCGTGCCGCACATCGTTATGATTCATGCATAGAATATGCTTGCTTTCGATTCTGTATTGAATATGCTTTCAATATTGCATAGAATATGCTCCTGTTTCTTGCATAGAAAATACTCCTCTTTTGCATAGAAAATGCACTCTTCCATACTTGCATAGAAAATGCACCTCATTTGTATAGAACATGCATTCACTCGCACTATTTTGTGCATTGCATATCAATCGCGCTGCTTAGCGTATCGCACTGTCTTGTGCATTTCAAATCACTCGCGCTGATTAGCGTATCGCACTTTCTTGCATTTCAAAATCAATCGCGTTGTTTAGCGTATCGCACTGTCTTGTGCATTTCAAATCACTCGCGCTGTTTAGCGTATCGCACTTTTTTGTGCATTTCAAAATCAATCGCGCTGTTTAGCGTATCGCACTTTTAGTGCATTTCAAATCAATCGCGCTGTTTAGCGTATCGCACTTTCTTGTGCATTTCAAAATCAATCGCGCTGTTTAGCATATCGCACTGTCTTGTGCATTTCAAATCAATCGCGCTATTTAGCGTATCACACTTTCTTGTGCATTTCAAAATCAATCGCGCTGTTTAGCGTATCGCACTGTCTTGTGAATTTCAAATCACTCGCGCTGTTTAGCGTATCGCACTTTCTTGTGCATTTCAAAATCAATCGCGCTGTCTTGAGCATTTCAAATCAATCGCGCTGTCTTGAGCATTTCAAATCACTCGCGCTTTCTTGCGCATCGCACTATTTTGTGCAGTTTACATTCGCGCTATTTTGTGCATCGCATTGTTTTGTGTAGTTTATCATTCGCGCTATTTTGCGTATCGTACTGTTTCGTACAGTTTATCATTTGCGCTATTTTGCGCACCGCATCGCACTGTTTTGTACAGTTTACATTCGCGCTATTTTGCGTATCACACTGTTTCGTGCAGTTTATCATTTGCGCTATTTTGCGCACCGCATCGCACTGTTTTGTGTAGTTTACACTCGCGCTATTTAGCGTATCGCACTGTTTTGTGCATTACATTGTATCGTTCGCGCTATCTTGCGCATCCCACCTGCACTTGTTAGTGCATTGCATCGCGCTATCTTGCGCACCTTATCTGTATCGCACTGTTTTGTGCATTCACCATGTTCGTACTGTTTTGTACACCTTTAGCATCGCACTATTTTGTGCATCTTCTTAGCGTTGTTTTGTACATTCACTCTGCATCGCACTGTCTTGTGCACCCTTTGGTCTAGGAGACCTTAAATCCTCTAAATGTGCAATTCCTTTGGTGTTTGTCGTGCCCGAACGACTTCCAGTGGTCTGGTATAGCCACCTGCTTGTGTTTGAGGTGAGTTCCTAGGAGACCAACTGAGACGGTGGAAACTAGAGTTTGAATGGCTCATGCCTAGAACGCAAAGGTTCGGGATTTCCGAGACTAAAGTCTGGTTTAAATACCCAGGGGTATATCCTCGGTTTGAAATCTGTATGGCAGCCCCATAGATTGAGATAACATATGTATGCGCCTCAATTCTGGATACCGAATCAACCTAGTCTGTCACCCTGTTGGAGAATAGGGAAAGCTGCGACCATAGTCAGGGAGAAAAGTAGTACCTGTAGTTCAATTGAGAAGAAGAGGAAGATTCCCACATCAGCATGAGGTAGGACATTGCCGAGGTAAGTCATTGCCAATTGCCCCTGTAAGGTACCTCCCTTTTCCTACCTATCACATTTCATTTTAGTCATTACAGTGCATCGCATAAATCCTGAATTTTCAAATCGGCTTCGTTTAGCGTATAAGTCCAATTTTCAAAATCGGCTTCACGAAAGCGTATAAGTCCAATTACAAACCGGCTTCGCATCAGCGTATAAGTCCAATTACAAACCGACTTCATGTTAGCGTATAAGTCCAATTACAAACCGGCTTCACGTCAGCATATATGTCACGCCCTAGACCTGCCCCTAAAAGTTTGGGCATGACCACCTCAAAAAAATGGACATAGAACCTGATAAATATAACCTATGGGGCCTGAACGGAAGCACCTGATAAACAAAAATCTATTCCATTGAGCTACCACTATCATGCCAGGATCACAACATCATAAAAGTAAATAATATACAGAAAACATACATACACATACATTGACTCCGCCCATAATTGGGCATATAACAAAGCATATTAATGAAAGACAACCGAAGCATAACCCCAAAAACTCAATAACAAATACACGGGCTTCGGTTAGTGCCTGGACACATCGAGGTTTACAAGAAAGAGACGAGCGTTAAGGGTTAGGACTAGCTTCCCAGTTGATCACCTACAGAAACAGACAAAGTACAGAATGAGTGAAACTCAATGAATAATAGTGCATAAATAATGTAAAGTGTAACCTGAATAGTAAGGCATAAGACTGCAGAGACATATGATTAACTTCATTCCATAATCACTTCAAAACAGCCATGAATTCAGTTTTCTTAACAGAGTAGTTTTAAACCCCGTATGTACAGAACTTCCATAGGTGTGCAGATACAAAATGGCCATAGGCCCAGAAGTGCATATCTATATATATATATATATAACAGAATAGCCTTTTGGCCTAGAAGTATATATACAGAACAACCTTAAGTTCAATCTTGCAACATAAACATGGCGGCTATAAGCTCTTGAAACTTGTGGCACTAAGGCCCTTGAAACATATGGCATAAAGCCCTTGTAACGTATGGCACTAAGGCCCTTGAAACATATGGCATAAAGCCCTCGTGACATATGGCACTAAGGCCCTTGAAACATATGGCATAAAGCCCTTGTGACATATGGCACTAAGGCCCTTGAAACATGGTGGCTATAAGCCCTTGAAACATGGTGGCTATAAGCCCTTGAAACTTGTGGCACTAAGGCCCTTGAAACATATGGCATAAAGCCCTTGTAAAGTTGGCATGAAGCCCTTGAAAGATTGGCATTAAGCCCTTGAAAGATTGGCATTAAGCCCTTGAAAAGTTGGCATGAAAGCCCTTAAAACAAGAACTTGTAACATACATAAACTTGTAACAACATAAACTTGTAACATACATCAACTTGGAACATACATCAACTTGTAACAACATAAACTCGTAACATACATCAACTTGTAGCAGACTTAAACTTGTAACATATACTTGAAACATACCTGAACATACTTGAACTTGTGACATACTGGAAACATGCCTGAAACATACTTCAACATCATTCATTAATTCAAACGGAACATATCATAACTAGAGCATTTCTTGTTGTGTCGTGTCATTATCGTACGCTTAACAATGAGAGACTAATTCACATTCTCATGAGGGTCACATAATGATGCTAAACTTTGCACTTATATCGTAGATTCTGGATCACTTCCAATTCGTAAGCAACATGACAAATTAACTTCAATTCATCTGGATACATGTAGCTACTCTTATATTTACTCAGAATCCATTCTTCAAGAATGAACATAAATTCTTTTGGGTAAATGACTTACTTTACGTGCTCTCTTATCAATAGCATACACCTTTGTTTAATCATTCTTATATGTTAACATAGTTGCCTTGTCTTGTAATTAACATAGTCCTAATGGTAACTGTTACATCATTCCCATGAGTTGACATAATTAACGTAAGGTTAACAGGACATTCCTGATAATTAGTAACGAAAAGTAAGTACATTTTCGTTAGATTATAGATGATTTTATTGGTTTCACAATTTCACAGTTCGGCCCTTGCCCTGAGGGGTTCACACATTCACAAGTTCCTTTGATGTTTTCATAATTCCATAATGTTTCTCACATAACATACATAACTTCATAAACTCTTTTGAAGTTTCCCTAATATCACAGTGTTTCTCACATAGCATTTATAACATTTATGTCAACATAATTCTTACGACGAAGATTTAACATCAATAACGATAAATGGTTAAAGGTACATCAAAGTACTATTACTCACAGTATTCAGGTGCGTGGTCCGCCCTTGAAGCTAACCCTACACAAATCACGTAACCCAAACATAATCCATCATAGTACAACATCATTTAGTTCATTCGCAAATTTTAAACATAATTTCCAAACATTTCCAAATTCCAATTAAACTTGAACACATCTAATTCAATATCTCAATTTCATTACTCTACTTTCAATTTGGACCAATTCATTGGTTTTCATCATTAATCAACCTAGGGTTTCAAGGAAAATGATAATTTTTAGCAAAAATTCAAACTTCTTAAATCACCACTTTTAATTCCAATTTTCCCAATAATTCTACACCTAGGATTCACAATCCATCATTTAAACCCAACAATTAACTCCCAACATCACAAACCATAAAACCCCAAATCTCAAGTTGACACAAAATGCTCAAAACCATAGATTTTGTATTTATATAATCAAAATACCACAAATCCATCCATGAATGCAAGTATTGTAAGAGAACAAGGACCCCTACCTCAAGAACCAAGCAAGGAGCAAAGCTTTGAGAAAAATACACCAAAATCTCGAAATTCCAATCGGTTGAAAATGTTCATCTTCTTGCCTTCTTCACTTCTTGGTGGAAGATCTTGCTCAAACCTAAGGGAAATGGAGGTATTTGGGGATCAAAACCCTAGGGTTTTCGGACTTAGGGCAAGAGGGATCAAGAGAGGAAAGGAAAACATAAGAAATGATCTCAAAATCCCGTTTTTAAGCTGCTGTACCCGCTATTTCCGCTCGAGCGTCCCTATTCCCGCTCGAGCGTCCCTATTCCCGCTCGAGCGGACCTGCTCCCAACACAGATTCTGAAACTTCAAACATGCGTAACTCTCCCATCCGGACTCCGTTTTAGGTCGTTCTTGTGTCCAAATTGAAGCCCCGGAAATAAGCTTTCCAATGGTTCTAACCGCACATCTAAATTCAAAGTGTGGAAAAATAAAAGGGCAAATGAGTGAGGGTTGGTCGTAAACGAATTATTCAAATTAAAGTTTTTGGTCCAATCTTACTTTACCATCATATTATCATCTCAGTCAATACCCCAAAATAAGGTAAAAACATTCCAAATACACGAAGAAGAACATCAAAAATGAGCCCACATGCCTCAGAAGCAAACTTAACCAGACGACCCGCTCGAGCGCCCAACCTTGCGCTCGAGCGTGCAGACCAACAAAGCAATCCGCTCGAGCGTATAGTCCCCCGCTCGAGCAGGAAATCACAACTCCCAGAATCTCAAGCCGTCTGCACAATTACTGGGAACCCCAAAAGTCCGTTCGAGCGTTAACTCTTCCGCTCGAGCGGAGGGAAAAATTCTGGGTCGTCACAATATAAGTCCAATTACAAACAGGCTTCGCGTAGCGTATAACTCCAATTTTCAAACTGGCTTCGCATAGCGTATAAGTCCAATCATCAAAATCTTCCCGCATATCATTTTATCCTGCCCCTGAACTACGCTGGTTTGATTCCTTGCAAAGGGATACGTAGGCAGCCTGCGGGCGCAACCATTTATTTGCCTGTACTTTGTATGTTTGTCTAAGTCTTTGGCCTTGTCAAAAATGGGTCGTCTCTGGGCTTTGACATTCACTCCCGTCACTTCTTGACTTTCGAGTTTTGTCAAAGAGGGGCAACTGTAGACACCCCATTTTTGACCGACCTTAAGACTGAGACGTCATTGATTGAGCGCTTGGTGATGTCGCATATTGTGCTCGTTCTGAGGTTGCGGAGTCTCGACTACGAGCCTTGCCTCCGGACTTCCGGGCTCTTTCGTGTTTTGCCTCGGTTTGCAAACCAGGTCCTGTTTTCTCCATTTTCTCTTCCCGACGGGAGGAAGAGGTCTCGTAGACCATCTCTCAGTGGCCGTAGGCTACGTTTCATGGTCATAGGCCATTTTTTCAGTTTGGAGCCCGGTTTTCATTTTTTTGGAGCCATCAGCCGTGTGCCTCGATTCGGGACAGCCTAACCACCTCCGTTTGCTCCGATTTTCGGCACACATCTTATTTACTCCCTTTTGGGGGACACTGTGGCTCAAGAGACCAACTTCATGGTCGAATGCCACCTCCGGTGTTTAACAGCCCATTTTCGAGGCCCCGGGCCGCGCGTTTCGGTCCCCGAACCTCCGTTTTGCATCCGTTTTGGTTCATTTTTGGTGGAGACCTTATTTTCATTGTTAGGAAGCTTGTAGGAGGGTGGGAGGCTAGCAATTATTCTGAAAATCCAGCTTTATTTCTTCATCGCTCTCCGTCGCCCGTTTTCCTCACTAAAAAGCTAATGTTGACCACCCCGGGGCCACTTTCTTTAGCCCTAAACCCCATATTTGTGTTGTACACACCTGGGAGGCCACCAATATGTATAGGCCTGCCAGTAATTGTCCTTCACCCTTTTGAACCCCTCTAAAAAGTTGGCTTTTCTCTCTCCTGGTTCACATTTTCTGGGTTTTGACTGCATATTTGTCTTGTGCACACATGGGAGGCCACCTTTTTGGGATGGGAGGCCAGCAATTTTCATTGACCCTTTTGACCCCTGGCCGGCAGGCCACCTGAACCTTTTGAACCTAGCCGGCCAGAATCCTCTCTCCAAGTGCCTTCCAGCTGTACCCTCTGTTTTCCCCCAGATTTTGTATCTGGGGGGCTGCCTTTTTGGGGGGAAATTTGAATTTGATTTTCCCCCCCCCCATTCCTCCACTCACCTCCTCTATATGACCAGCACCCCTCCTTCATGTTTGAGGGTTACAAAAATTGTTTTGAGCCTTGCATACAACTCTCTCTCTCCCTCTCTTCCAAACCCTTAAACCCTATGGTTCTTGCCCACTTTACACTACCACTCATAGCACCACACCTCCACCCTCCATTCCATCCCTTTGAAGCTGATTTCCAGAGGCTAGGAGCACCATTTCTTGGACCAAAAGTTGTTGAAGACTTAGGCTACAAGGGTAAGTCTCTTTTCTCTCTCTTTTAGCTTTATTTTGCATGCTTTCTTAGCCTTTGTTGCTTGCATTTTTAGGCTCCGACCCAAGCTGGAAATAGTCATATTTCGAGCTCTTCTCCATGTTTGATCAAGGGTCTTTCTCTGTTTGAGGTCTCCTCCTCCCCCATTGTGTTCAAACTCTCTTTTAGGCCTATTTTTGCATGATATTTTAGGCTTATTTGTGAGCTGTTTTGGACTTGTTCATAAACTGTGAAATGTCTTTTTTTAAGCCTCTCTTCAACTTTGTTGAAGGGATCTCCTCTGTTTGAGGTCAGCTGCTACCACTTGCCTCTTTATCCCTCTTTTAGGCCTTTTTCTTGCATGCTAATTTAGCCTCACTTTTGTTCATTTTCGAGACTTTATGTAAACTGTAAAGTGCTTCATTTTGAGCCCCTCTTCAACTTTGTTGAAGGGCTATTCACTATTTTGGGCCAGCTGCTGTCCCTTGTCTCTATTCTCTCTTTTAGGGCCATTTTTGGCATGATAGATTAGCCCTATTTATGTTCACTTTTGAGACTTGTTATAAACTGGAAAAAGGCTTGTTTGAAATCATCTTCATGTTTGATTAAGGGCATTTTCTTGTTTGAGGTCATATGCTTCCTTGTATGCTTGATTGTCCCTTATTTTGAGCCTTACACCTAAGCCCCAATTGCATGCTTTGTTTGGCCTTCTAGCCACTGAAATCCAATGGATTTTCAGTGGCTAGAACACTATTTTGAGAGCCAATATTAGAGGGGGGTGACCCCCTCTCTCCTTCACTTGTTTGGTGGTCATTTTTGGCCTTCCAAAGAGACCCTGTCTTGCATGTTTTGAAGTCATTTTCCAGGGTCAATTTGATGAGTTCTAAGACTACCATATTTGATTTTCATAGTTTCTTATGCCATGCTAAGTGTCCACCTTGTATGTGCTTAATAATCCATTGCATGGCCCTCTAAAGGAGCTCATCATTTTTGCATGTATTGGTTGCATCTCCATGGTTATTTGGGCATATTTTCATATGTTTTATTCACTAATTTTTTCTGGTTTGGTAAGATTCCATGTGCATCCTATACTTTCCATATAACTCATGTTTGCTAGTCAAAGTTGCATGCTACTTTAGTCCATCTTGCTAGCATCTTTTGGCCATGATTTGAACTGGAAATGTTCATGTTTTGGGACTGCCTTGGCTCTATCTTTAGACTTCATGATCAAATAATGCATGCTTTGTATAGCTATAAGTCATTTATGTGCCTAGTTTTGAGTTTCGGGACCATTCCATGCGTCGGGTGCCATATTTCCGTGATTCGGGACTATTTTGTATCATATTTCAGTACTGAAATTTGCATGTGTTGCATACCATGTTCCATGCCTTGCCATGCTTTGGTAGAGTGGCATTTGATGCCTTAGGCTTGGTCCTCGGTTTGCGTGCATGTGTGAACGCATTTCGAGTGTTTCATTTTCATCTAATGGCTACTGATGTGAGTGTGGCTGAGGTCCACTCATGTTAGTGTAAGTCCATTATGCATTGTGTATGCCATTTCATTTCATAGCATTGCGTATGCAAGGTTGTATGTTAGAGCATTGTGTATGCCTCGTTACATCGTGCATTGTGTGTGCCATTTCATAGCATTGCGTATGCTAGGTTGCATGTTAGGATTGCATTCATGCATGTCATGCATATTGCATTGTTGTAGACGCGTCCGAACGCCCCGGGAGGATGAGTCCCGTTCTGTTCGTCTGTGGGCTTACTACAGTTCAGACTCTCGAATTGTCACGGTTCCTAATCTGAACCAAAGAGTCCAAATCCGGCAAATCGTTTTGAGAAAAACAGATTTTTGAAAGAAGTGCCAAACATGGACTGCTTTGTCAGATACAGAGTCGCCACCTAAATATTTTTTAATGGGGAAATTTAGGAAACCCTGACTCGGTGCCGAAGGCCACGTGTCCGTCATTGCCAAAGTTGCCTCGGCTCGGGAGCTTGGGTACGATTGGGGAAGGTCAGCTATAAGCACCCCCTCTCGCCCGATCCGAAGATCGGCCTCTACTAACCGTGATATCTAGTTTTGAAAACTTTATGTGTTCTTATTCCATTTATTAGCCTAGAATTACTATGTTATGCGCACAACACACAAGTATAGACTAAATTGCCTAATTTGGAAATAGGCATTGCATATCCGTTTGTCTTGAAAAACATTTTGGAATTTGCTACTCGCAAGTAGGCTAAAACACGGATTTCAATGAGCTATTCCAACTCAGGCAATCTAACCTTCACCCACAAGCAATCAAACAGTTTATCACATAAGCATCTAGCCATATGGTAAGCATGTTGTCATGATAGCATTCACACTCATGCGAGATGCTTAAGCAAAAATACTTACATCGTACTCCGCGCCAAAACAATAAACTAGTTAGCCAACATGCATGGTCCTAGTTCATGTCAAATTGACTAATGCAACACATACAGGATGCACTTAGAATAAGCACGGCTAACCTAAGCATGGCATGTGAAATGCAGTCAATTGATGCACATATTCAATTTGGAATTGAAGTGCGAATGCAGTTAGCATGATGTACCGAGCCCGGTGCATGCAAGACAAATGTATGGATGCACACATGCGTAGCATAAGTATGCTAAATTAAACATGACCTATTTACTAACCATCAAAGTAGGTAAGTAAAAGGAAGAAAGAAATGGGGGTTGGAAGACATGCACACACGCACCCACACTTATTACAGATTTGCCCTCGCTTGGAGGGACCAAATAAATATTACAAATTAACTAACTCGCGAGCTAATTAATTATTACAAATTGCCTAATTAGTTAACAAACCACTTAAGCTAGGAAAAACAGTAAACCGCCCCGAGAAAAGAGCCTAATGCAATGCTTGCTCGGGTCTTGCTCGGAAATGCACCGCCATGCATAGGCTGCCTCTGTTTTCCTTGCTGTACTCCTCTGGAGACTTCCAAAACCTCAGGATTGCTTCTCTGGATACTGAGGAATGCCATCGGCTGAGTAGAATGCCCACCGGCAGTGGCATGTGATCACCGGCCATTGGTGAAGCTATTGGCAGAGGGAGGATTGCCAGTCGACACATAGCACTGCCGGTCGGCAGAAAGCTCCTGCAGAATCTGCAATTGACAGCAACAGAGGGCAAGGCAGAGCATGGCAATACAATTCAAGCCATATATGCACCAAACATGTTCCCTATCATGTAAATGAGTCAAAGGGACATGCTCCTTGGTTCTCGGACCATCAATCGCGCATTTCAATGTGTGATGGCCCAAGAGACCAAGTTATGCATTTCCATGTCAAATGAAATGCAATGCACACAATCAAACCAATGGGGACTTGACCTCTATCATGGATAGTCAAGAGGCCAAGTATGCATGCCTATGCAATGCAACCTAAGCATGTTAACTAGGCATGCAATACGACAATGCAAATGAGCATGCAAGAAATGCAAGGCATAGAGCAATGCAACTAACAAGTGTGCAAGGCTAATGTAGGCATTCAAGCATGTAAGCCAACATGTGACTTCATTCAATCATGTGATTTCAAACATGCAACAACTCACCAATATGCTAAATATACAAGGAGAGCATGCAACAAACAAAGAGATGGACTTAAACATGATTTGGGCAGCTCTAAATAGGCCCAAAACAGTGGCCATAAACTTAAGAAAAGGGACCAAATACACTTACACACACGCACGTGTTAATGGGCCTATACTTAAGCAAACAAGGGCAACTTTCAAGCACATTTAAAAGAGGCTAAGCATGGACTAATGGCATGCAATGTAAGCTCTGGAATCATGTTAAGATGGTGTCAAACCAAGCAAACAAGATAGGCTAAGCATACAATAAATGCCCAAAACATAAGGCTAACAAACCAAAAATGCAAATGAGCTATGCAATACATGGCAAGTATGACTGAAGCAATTTAAAATAGGGCTAAAGCATAAAAAAACATGCACTAAAGCTTCACAAAGCTAGGCCTAAAACATGCTTGAACAAAGGTTTACAACCTAAGGCATATTAAGGCCTAAACATGGCATTACAAAGTAGGTATGCTAAGCATGCATGGTGTACCAAAACCAAGTAAAAACAGAGGCATGTTATGACATATTAAGCATAAAAAACAGCCAAGGGATGGTCAACATGAGGCTTAGCTAGGTGCTCCCTCAAGAGGCCAAAAACGGTCCTTTTCAAGGACAACAAGGAGGGGGGTGGCCCTCTCCTTCTTGAGACTTCAAGGCTCCCTCCTTACCACTGAAATCCCTCAAGATTTCAGTGGTGAGGAGGCCCAAACACCAAAGTCCCGGAGCTCACTCAAAATGGCTCAAAATGGGGCCTTTCAAGGCCTAAGAGGGGTCAAAATTCTCCAAACCACAAAACACTCTAAACAAACTATTTAGAGGGCCTAAAAACAGAACTTTTTTATGTTATACACTAAGCACAAAAACAGTTCTAAGATATGTAGAAATACAATGCAAAAATGGGGAATAAAGGGACAAAAATCTCACCCTTGAAGACCCCTTCAACAATGGTGGACCGGCAGCTTCTTTTAGGTTGAAACCAGCTTCAAAACCTCAAAAACAACCCTCAAGAGGTCTCAGCTCCAAGGGATGGTGTAATGGTGGGTGCTTGTGAGCAAAAGTGAGACAAAGCACACACACTAAGGCTAAAATGAGAGAGAGGTATAGAGATAGAATATATATCAAACCCTAAACCTAAAACCAGAGCTCTCACAATGTTTTTCTCTCTTAAGTGTCTAACCTAGAGCCAAGAGAGGAGCGCTCCTCTTATAGAGGAGCCAATCTTGTAAAGCTTACAAGGTAAGCTAACAAGGAGTGCATCCCTCCATACATGTGTATGGAGGGGAACAAAATGACATACAGTTGTATTAAAATATCTGCCAAAGCAGATGAACAGTAATCGGCTGCTCAAAATTGCCATTTTGTAAAAAAGTAGTGCCGATCGGCAACAAACAGTGCCGACCGGCAATATATATTGCCGTTGGCAACAAAACACCAGCTGGTGGCCTCTGGCCATGGCCGGTGGTGTGTGGGGATGCCTCACAAGGTACTCCCTGCCCCTCCAAGGCAAAACACAAGTGTTTGGTGCAAAACCAGACACTAAACAGTCGAGTTCGGAGATTCTGAGGCAAGGCGCGTAGCCAAGACCTCTGGGAATTCCAAACGA
Source organism: Camellia sinensis (assembly GCF_055761805.1). Lineage (NCBI taxonomy): Eukaryota > Viridiplantae > Streptophyta > Magnoliopsida > Ericales > Theaceae > Camellia > Camellia sinensis. Next base: position 112,109,280 of record NC_138969.1, on the reverse strand, counting down.
ACACAAACATGGATGATCACCGGGTGTTCAAACGGTGACGTCCAAGTCTTGAGGACAGTCAAAAATGGGGTGTCTACAGTTGCCCCTCTTTGACAGAACTCGAAATTCATAACAATGACGGAAGTGAAAGTCAAAGCCCAGAGACGACCCATTTTTGACAAGGCCGAAGACTTAGACAAACATGCAAGACAAACAAGGTATGCGCCCGAAGGCAGGGGCAAAATACAAGACAATGCACAGAGCCGGACATAACTTATGATCATGCAAAGAAAGCTGTAACGAAGCATAACATGCAACGATTTTAAGCTAGCATACATCAAATTACACTACAATGCAAAAAGGATGTAAGAGAATTATGTAATTCTCGATACGTCTCACTCGGAGGATACAATACCTGTCCGGTTCGTCTGGTTGTACCAACCTTAAATGAACCGTACATACAATATCGTGCCTGAAAAGAAAGCAAACTTAACAAGTACAATATTGTTAGCAACATGCATGACAATGCAAAATGGATGCAAAATGATATGCAATATATACAAAACAATGTATAAACAATGCAAATGAAGATGCAATGTAATTGAAACAATGCAAACTATATGCAAAGCATTTGAACCATGATCCAATCATGAGCGGTTCGAAACTGCACCTATGTCAAATAGATTGGTGGAGGTAACAAGTCCGTCTACCATAGAATGGTCCACTGAACTATGAGTAATGTAGATGGACACAAGAACAAGTATTGGGGGGATTGACACAAGTGGGGAAACGACCCGTTGGGGAAAGGACAATGATCCTAATGCTGGATGCAATAATTACACTACAATGTAATATATGATGAAAATGCTGGGGAAATGGCAATGGATATGGCACGCGGGCCAAACCAAATCTTGCCTAGGCAAGGCATGTATGCATACAAGCCATGTTTAACATAGAACGGTCCACTGAACTATGCTTCGACACGAGAAGTATATACCAGACCAAGCTCAACATGGAAAGGCGCAAGCCATAGGCGGAGGTGATGCAGTGAATGCATGCAAACTACAATGTAATATCTACAAATATGCAATGGGATGGAAATGGATACAATGGATATGGCACGCAAGCCAAACCAAATCTTGCCTAGGAAAGGCATGTATGCATACGAGCCATGTCTAACACAGAAAAGGTGCCGCAACCCTCAAACCAACATACCAGCGTGGAATAGGCGCGTACACATGCAGAACTGTGCTTTAACGTGAAAAGTAAGGGCACATACCAAACCAAGCTCAACATGGAAAGACGCGAGCCATAGATGGAAGGTGATGCAATGAATGCATGCAAACTACAATGCAATATCTACAAATATGCAATGGAATGGATATTTACAAAAAATGCATGACAATGCAGTATGATGCGATCTACTGGGAAAATGCAATGGATGCATGTAAGCTGCAATGGAAATGCATGACAATGCATGTTTATTTTCTACAATGCAATATTATCCATGTATGCATGACAATGCACTACTTACAATGGATGCATGACAAGGCATTATGATGCAACGGCTATGATCGCAGCTTTCCCTATCTTACCAACAGGGCGATATACTAGGTTGGTTTAGTATCCAGAACTGAGGCGCAGACAAGCCGCCTCAATCTATGGGGCTTCCATACAGATTTCAAGCCGAGGATACACCCCTGGGTATTTAAACCAGACTTTAGTCTCGAAACTCCTGAACCTTTGTGTTCTAGGCATAAGCCGTTCGAACTCTAGTTTCTACCGTCCCAGTTGGTCTTCTAGGAACTCACCGCAAACATAGGCAGGTGGCTTTACCAAACCACCGAAAGTCGTTCGGGCACGACAAACACCAAAGGAATTGCACCTTTAGAGGATTTAAGGTCTCCTAGACCGAGCGTATTTAAGGTCTCGCCAGACCATACAATATTGCACGAGAAATGCATAACAATGCAAGTGAACTTGAAATGCGCAACAACATGCGGCTTAAGACATGCATGATAATGCAAACGAACTGCGCACATCAATGCGCCAAAGGTTTTGCACCTTCCAAGGATTTAAGGTCTCCTAGACCGTGCGTATTTAAGGTCTCGCCAGACCATGATGCAAAATGTATGCATGACAATGTATGTTTTTGTTTGTTGTTGTTTTTTTTGTTTTTGAGATGCAAATGCATGATGATGCATGATTTTGAAGTGCGCGACAATGCGCGGCTTTTGAGATGCACGACAATGCAAACGAACTGTGCACATTAATGCACCAAAGGTCTTGCACCTTCTAAGGATTTAAGGTCTCCTAGACCGAGCGTATTTAAGGTCTCGCCAGACCATAAAGTGCACAAGACAGTGCGATGCAGATAAGGTGCGCAAGATAGCGCGATGCAATGCACTAATAAGTGTGGAGAATTGCGCAAAATAGCGCGAATGAATGTAATGCACGGGACAGTGCGATGCGTAAAATAACGCGAACGAATGCACGCAAGATGCAATAAGATGGGCAAAATAGCGCGATACGTTAGACAACGCGAATGCACAAGACAGTGCGATGGAATGCATGCGAAATGCAATGAGATGCGTAAAATAGCGCGATGCGTTTAGACAATGCGAGTGCACAAGACAGTGCGATGGAATGCATGCGAAATGCAATGAGATGCGCAAAATAGCGCGATACGTTAGACAACGCGAGTGCACAAGACAGTGCGATGGAAATGCGATGCACAAGATAGTGCGATTGAAATGCGATGCACAAGACAGTGCGATTGAAATGCGATGCACATGGGGCAACTTTTGAGTTTTGTAAAAGCCAAAAGGATACGAAAAGGATACACCTTGCACGAATTCGAGTTCCACGCACAGAAGACACGACCCGAGGTCAAAACGGAGGCCGGTTGAGCGTCGGAAATGCGCTGTTTTGCACTGTTTTGAGCACTAAAGGCCCTGGACCTCACACATAACTCAAACAATGGTGTAGAAAGCTCCAAAATCACTGTAGAAGACCACCGGATGTCCATCGGCCATCAAAATGAGTCACCGGCCGTCCATCGGCACTGATACAATGCCATCGGCACAATATTTTGCCGACCGGCAAAGAATGTTGCCGACCGGCAAAGAATTCCTGAATCGGGGCAGTTCTGTCATTTCGGCTCGGGTGTTTTAAAATAGGGTTTCTAACCCTATTTTTTTCACTTGCCTCTAGTCGAAAATTGCCTCTCTCTCTCTCTAGAGTGTTTTTCCCCCTTGATTCTCGCCTTTTCTTGCGTTCTAGCCCCCGTTTCGTCGTTCGATTCGCGATCTCCTTCGCGTTTCGGACATTTTCAACCAAATAAAACTTCGTTTCGGTGTTTCTTTCTCGGTTTTCACCACTCGGGGCTTGTTTCCCTCGAGTTTTCCTCGATACCCATGCCTTTTCCGTATTTCGACTTTTCCGGCCTTTTCCGACCCTCTCGGGGTTTGACTTTTCGTGGACTTTTCGCCTTCTCGCCCGTTTTTTCATCTTCCGGTCATTTTCACGCCCCCTTCGAGATGGCGGACGATCTCCCACAGGGCGGAGCCCTTCCCGAGCTCGAGATGGACCCCGAGGTCGAGCCCCTGCCATTCCGTGTCTGTCCGTTCGATCCGGAGACCTACAGGCCCGCAGTTCACGTGATGCTCCCCGACGGACTACGCCAGTTCAGGAGCTTTGATAGGCATGTGCCTCCCGAGCTACTACTGCGTGAGCCCACCTCCCACCTGTCCTTCGGCGCTTCCGAGGTAACTTTCTTTCTCTGTTTTACTTTTTGCAATGTAGGATGCAAAACTGTCGTAGCTAGTTATGCTCTTTAACTGCTTAACTCTGATATGCTGTATACTGTAGTTGATTGTAAACATACATGCAACTGATATCTGCTTGAGACTGACACATGCACACACACTGTACTGACCCCGAATCACCCGAACACACGGCGCACACTGTATTTCACTGTATACACACTGGTACCCAGTATTGGCTTGAGTCTGAAAACATGCACGCATGCCATATTTGCACTGAACCATTCGAATACACTGACGCATCACACGTCGTAGTTCACTGTAAGCACACTGGCACCCGGTATCTGTTTGAATCTGAAAACATGCACGCATGCCACATCTTCCCTGAACCACCCAAACACGCTGAAACATCATACGTTGTAGTTCACTGTAAGCACACTGGCACCCGGTATTTGTTTGAATCTGAAAACATGCACGCATGCCACATCTGCTCATATGCTTCTTAGAACTGCATTTTGAATATTGCCTTGCAATTGTTGTTTTTGATTACAGGGAGATTCCCATACCATTCGCGGGTATGGGAACACCGGCGCTCGGGACTGGTACCTTGAGCTGTCGGATGCCGTCCGGGACATCGTCGAAGAGGCCGGCCTTGGCATCTTTTGCAGGGGGCTCTCTCGGCTGACTACCTGCAGGCCCTTGCTCGCTGCTCTAGCGGAGAGGTGGTGGGATACCACCGATTCCTTCCACTTCTCTGTCGCAGGGGATATGACGATGACCCCTTACGACTTCTCGATGCTTACTGGCATTGGGGTAGGGGGTGATCCGATCCCCTTTGACACGGATATGGACGAGTGGGACGCTGCCCAGCTGTACCTACTCGGTACTCAGCCTCCCCTTGCTCGAGTGGGGTTTGTCCGGTATTCGTGGTTTGAGAGCCACTTTCGGGTCCAGCCGGCCTTGGCAGAGGAGGCGCAGATGTCACCAAAGGAGGTGGACCAGTATGCTCGGGGCGTCATCATCTTCCTCTTTGGGACGACACTCTTCGCCGATCGGGTGAACACCGTGCCCTTATGCCTTTTGAGCGCGCTGGTGGACGTCAGGCAGATCCGCCATTACGACTGGGGTGGCGCAACTCTGGCCACTTTGTACGGTTATATGAGCTCCTCTTCCCGTCTCAGCAGACAGCTCCTTGGTGGCTACTGGCGAGCCTGGGAGGTACGTCTTCTTCCCTTTTTACATTCCTGCCTTCTGTTTTCTATATTCTGTACACTGCACATATACTGTACACTGCCCCACACTGACTGTACACTACACACCCAACACACATATACTCTGCTTTACACTGATTGCACACTGCTCACACTATACACTCTGCACAATACACTGCACAACACACGGTTCTGCCATTTCTGCTTTATTCTGTATTCTACCTTATCTAATAGTCATACTGACATCTGTTCTGCAGTTGTGGGTGTATTCCTACTTTCCTAGGCTTGCCCCAGTGCCCGTTGAGGAGATCCCGCTCGGCGTCCCCTTCTCCCATCGCTTCGACGTGCGATGTGTACGGAGGCCATGGGAGTCTCTCATTTTCTTCCGCCGATATTTCGACACCATCACCGCAGCGGAGGTATGTTCAACTTAAGAGTTTATTTTTTTGCTTTGCTTAGTACTATATGTTTTCAATAACAGATAGATAATAAACTGCATTTCATTTTCAGATCACCTGGCAGCCCTGGGCCCCGTTGCCGGCCGTGGTGAGAGATCATTATGAGGGCTCAGAGGAGACTTCTCGCTGTCAGATTTTGCTGGAGGGCCCGGTCTGTCGGGCTTGGTACTTGGGCGAGCGCTTCTTGCGCCAGACCCTAGGTTTACCGAAGCAGATAGTGTCGGGTCCACCTCTTGGCCACATGAGAGACACAGAGATATTCATCGCCCGGGAGATGAGGGAGTGCACCACTGGCTGGGGCGAGGAGCATCACAGAGGCGAGGGCGACTATGCAGAGTACGTCCAGACCTATATTATGCGACCCTTGAGCGGTGGTCGCCGAGCTGAGGGAGAGAGGCCAGCGGCGCCGGTAGCTGGAGCGGGAGCTGGGGCTGGAGCGGGCACATCGAGGAGGGCTCGAGGGCATGGCAGGAGCGGAGCTCGGGGAGGACGGGAGACTGGCTGGCCCGCCTTGCCCACTGCACTATCATATAGAGGGCAGGATGGGGCGATCTACCAGATCCCCTTTGCTCCTCCCCCGGCTGGTCATGAGTTAGCCGGCATCCTCGACTTGCCTCCGGTATGTATTACTTTACTTTGCATCTTGCATCTAGTATTTCATTTCAGTTTATTTGATATTCCGCAGAACACTGATGTATCTTATACTCTTGCAGGCGTCCTCCGGGTACACCCGGCAGTCCGTGGAGTTGAACGCCTCCATGATGGGGATGCTGCAGCGGACCTTTGACCTCTTGGCCCTTTACAGTATTCCGGTATGTTCTTCTGACAACGGCCTCAAACCATTCCTACACTGCTTCACGTAATCTGATGCATGGCACAACACCTGGCACACTGATCTCACAGCATCTGATACACTGCATACACTGCATTCTGCATTGTACTCTGTAATGATGAACTGCCCACGGCATTCACACACTGTACACTGCATTTTGTACTGATACACGGCTCACATTATTCTGACACTGTACTCATACACTGTATTCTGCACTGATACACTGCTCACAGTATTCTGATGTATTTGCCCTTTTGTGATTTTCAGCCTCCCTTCCAGATCCCTCCGGTGGGCGGTGCTTCAGCTGGGCCTTCTATTCCTGCTCGGGGAGGGCATGGAGACACTGCGCGTCCCTGTACCAGGGGAGGGCGTACTCATATCGGGAGTAGTTCTCGGGCGCCGACCCCTGATGATGATGACGATGACGAGTCCGAGGCAGAGGCAGAGGTAGAGGCCGGGTCATCTGAGGAGGCTGGAGACGACTCAGACTCAGGCTCAGACGGCGATGCTGATGATGCTCCTGGACCTTCGTCCAGGAAGAGGGCGAGGGCAGACCCCCGGGCTCGAGACTACTGAGGATGACCCAGATTGCTGCTTTTCTTCTTTTTGTACTTTTCCTTTGTTTTCTTTTTCTTTTCCTTTCTTTGCTGGTAGATAGATTACCTTGTACTGTCGCAGGCAGATTTTTGTTTTCCTGAAAACTTTGTACTTAAAAGATTACGAAATGAAACGAACTTTTTATCTCAAAAAGTGTTACATTTACATATCTCATGTATTGCATCGCATCACATCATGTTACACCTCAATGTAAATGGAATTGATCTGTGGTCTGAATGTTGAACACTTGCATTAATAACAAGATAACCAAACCAAGTAACAGCAAAGCAACCCATACAAACCATTGCTTAACTTGAACACACGGTCCACACTCTGCTGAGGATTAATCTGCATACAGCCCATAACCCAACACTTGGTTTATTCTGCACACGGCAAACTTTAGACAGCCCAATCTGACAAGACGGCCTTCAAAGGTGAAACCGGCTAGGGTTGAAACATGCTCGGATGCCCCAAATTTTCCCTTCCTTCTTTTGGTTCGCCCAAATGTAGAGAATGGCACAGCACTCTGAGCATAAACGATTAACTGTCGAAATTAAATAAGGGTTTTCTACCGGGGTATCGAGCCTATAACTGAACACAGCGGGGAGGACTCAAACAAAAAGGGTACACGACCTAAACACAACGAGACACGCTCGGAAGAGACCTAGAACAAAGGTTGAGGTAGACAAAACAAAAGGCACGACATACAGACGCGCCAACGAAGACGGGGGACCTCAGATCAGGAGGAGCCAGTTTCTCGGGGTATTGCTTCCCGCCCTTTTCTCATTTGTGATTCTCACATCACTCTGGCACTCAAGCTCGGTTTTTCTCTCAAAACCCTTTGGCTCGCTTTTTCTCTCAACTTACACCTCTCTATTCTTTATTCTCTCATTTTTCGTCCCTTTCCAAGGTGATTAATGAATGAATAGGAAGCTGCGGGTTCACGCCCGATGCCATTAGCTCACAGCTATTTCTTCTGGTGGGTAGAGTGCCCTCCTGGCAAGTACGTTGACGACGGGGGAAAGATAGAATGCCTGACTCAACTGTGCCCCTAGTTCATCATTTTGACCATTCTCTTTTCGTTTTGGTTTTCAACTAAAACAGTTTTGATCAAGATGAGAGTCGGATTAACGTACTTGTTCGATTTTTGATTTGAAAGCCACGCAAGTCAGGCTGCAAGCACTGAAAATTCTCCTTTTTGGGTCCAAGAAAATTGTCCAGTTTTGGAAAATGAAATAGTTTTCGAGAAAATAGTCAATCTCAGTAAAAATTTTCAAAATCTATTTTTGCAAACGGCTGACGCTCAACGAGCATGGAACTTACTCTTTGAGATGCGCAACCTCGGATCGGAGGCAATGGAAAATTGCCCCTGGCTTGAAGAACGCTACACGGCAACGAAAAGTTGCCCCTGGTTTGAATGGCGGCTCACGACGACTCGTGGCAACGGAAAGTTGCCCCTTGTTTGGATGGTGCCGTAGCAGTCCACAAACAGTCTTCATTGGTGGTGGTCGAACTCTTGGACACAGAGATGACGAAGACGGTTATAACAGATATATGGACACAATCACCTTGGAAGATGTTGGCGACTAGACTTTGGGATGAAATCGAAACAATTACATGGACCGAGACGCTATGAAAGCGTTGGGGGCTGGACTTCAGAATGAAGTTGCCTACGTATCCCAGACATGGGAATCAAGCCTTACGTAGTTCCGGTTAAGGTACATTCGGGTATTTTAACCTTCACTTTCTCAGGCTCTAACTTTTGCCAAGGTGCCCGATGCGGGTTTTCGACCTTGCGAGCTTCTTTTTATTTTCCTTTTTTTGTTCATTTATTTTTCTTTTATTTTTCGCATTTTTTTTTTCTTTTTTGTATTTTTTTGCTTTTTTGTATTTTTCTGCTTTTTTGTATTTTTCTCTTGCTCTAACTTTTGCCTGGGTCGCCCTTCCGGGTTTTCGGCCCAGCGAGCCTCTCAAAGGGTAAAAGTGTAACAAGTCCATGCCAAATGGTTTTTGAAGTTGAAGCCTCTCTATATCTAGGAGAACGGCTGTTGCAATGATTTGTAGGAGAATCCATCATGGCTGCTCCATGAGCTTCTTCTGGTGAGATCTAATCTTTTTGATTCGGCTTTGGTGCCTCTTGCTCGAGGGCTGCTTCTGATCTGGCCATACAGACCTCGCATGACGTTTGACCGTTGAATGTTCCGGATGAGTTCGTGTTTCAAAACAAACAGGTCGAATCTCGAGGCTGAGAGCGATCCTAGGCTGCACAATCTCAAGAGCGGTTCCACACAGGTCTTCACAGGGCCGCGCCAAACATTTATTTTTGAAAGTTTTTAAGAAAGCGACAACTCGCTCGCCCCAAAGATAGTGTGGAACCAATCTGGATCAAGCCAGGGTCCTTCCCAGTACTCACGCTGACAAGCATGGTTTCATTCATTAAAAAAGGCTTAGCATGCTTCTCTTTCTCTCAAAATGATCAAAATTTTGCAAAACCAGAGGAATTTCTTCCTCTTCGTTTTTATCACCGCGGTGTTCAAAAGGTTTTTGAAAAAAACTTAGGTTAATGCAATGAGTTTGGCGCACAGGAGAGCAGGCGAGATGTACTGTCAGTCCATTCAAATCCTCTGGCACAACTAACTTACACTGAAAGCAAGCATGAAAATGAGATGGCCACAGCTGTTTCATTAAGATCTGTTGGTATAACTGGTCCCTCGGCAGAAACAGACTCAAAAAACAAAAACGGGTAATTACAAGACAAAACGGTGTTCGAGGTAACAACCCCAGAATCACCTGGTATTCTATACAAAAGGGGACTGACTCGATACAACAAGACAGACCCTTAAGCAAAAAGACAGATTCAAGACAAAGAGACAGACTCAAAACAAAAGACTGACTCGATACCCAAGCTAGAATTTACAAAACTCGGTTTCACCGGTGCTCAAAAATGCGTGCCAGACGCCACACCCAAAATATACCGAATGTCGCCCGCAGGTGGTTCACTTTCTGATTACATACTTGCAGTATCTGTGTCCTCGAAATCCAATAACTGGGTGGTAACCGATTTGGCTGAGGTGGGCAGGAGGATAACCTCATTGTCGATCAAATCTTGCACCTCATGACGGAGGCGGGAACAATTGTCGGTTGCATGGCCTGTCTGCTGGTGGTACGCGCAGTACTAAGCAGCATCATGCGTGGCAGGGAGATTCTTCGGGAGAGGCCGAGGCTCCAAGGGTTTAAGGTGCCCCCTCTCGGCAAGGATCTGAAGTGCCTTAGACAGAGGCATGTAGAGAGCATGAAAGACCCTGCGCCCTCGGGGCAGGTATTTTGAAGTCTGAGCGTTCTTACTAGACGCACAAGCGAAAGGGTCGGTAGGCGCCACCTTGGCTTTCTGATCCTTTCCCGGTGTAGGGTTGGGAATAGGTGGAACTGTTCTGGTGTGACAGAGCCTGTCCCGATTTTCTAACTGACTCGAACTACCCTCAGGTGGAGTGGGGAAAGCATCCTCCATAGTTTTTGCCATAACTGCGGATATCTGTTGCTTGTTCATCCCCCCGGCTTTCAAAGCCTCGACTGCCCGCAGCAGTTGTTCAATAGGATCGGCATCTGCCTTTACTTTGTCTTTTCCTCTGGCCTCAGCCTGATCGAGGGTTTGGGTTGATGTTGACATGTCATTACCATAGCTGGGGGCCATCTCCGGTTGGCTAAGTTCAATCACAATGCGCCCCAACAACGGGGGCTCCTGGGGTACAAAACTCCCGGCATACGGTGCGGCTGGAGGTGAAGCTGACATTCCGTAGGCGAGGTCCGCCACAGACCTCTGGAGATCACCTATCATCCCCATAAGTTCAAATGTAGTAGGCTCGCGAGCCTGATATAGCTGGGGGGCCCAGACCGGGTGCGCAACAGGCGACCTGGGTGGATGTGACATATCAATGTTGGCCTCACTTTGTAGGGTGATCCCTTGATCTAATGCAGCTGTCATAACCACGATCTCTTCTGAATTCTGCGTCATCATAAGTCCTGCCTCAGCAAGGGGGGGCACTAGCTATTCTGTACCAGCTGTCCGAACTGAAAGAGATAGCAAGCAGCATTTCAGCCCAAATGGATCAAACACGGGTGTAGCGGAACAACTGTACTCTACTGCTGATCACTGTTCCCCAGAAATCACTGTCCCCAAAACTGAACTGATACCCGCAGATATAACTGATTTCTTGACAACACTGATACTGATGCCCTCAGGTTTAATACTCAATCTTGCAAACTGATATGTACGTTCCTGCAGAGATACACTCTAAAAGCACATAGCAAGTAAAGAGAGCCAAAACACCCCTATGTTGGGGTAGGGTTTCCCTGTCCTATTTTGTCAGGAGCTAGGGTTCCACTATGCACGCAGCAGTTTCAAACAACCTAACATCAGGTAAGCAACCTGTCCTAGCTTGGAATGGTCACTATGGATCCGAATATGCACTAGGTGAAATGGTCGAAAAGGGTGCCCCGGTAAAACCGGGGTTTGTGTTCCCATGCTGTCAGAGCCCATAACCGGTTAGCCTTATGGTCATGCCTTGACAAGACAAGCCTCCGGTAAACCGTTCAGGAATGGCAGATGGCAAACACGGTGTCCTAGGCGCACCAATGCACATGCAATGCAAAGAGACACATAAATGAAATCAAAACAGGATATCATGAGTTCGAGTCAAGCTCTCTAAAATTCCCCAGCAGAGTCGCCAGAAACTGTAAACGCGCCCGAACGCCCCGGGAGGATGAGTCTCGTTCTGTTCGTCTGTGGGCTTACTACAGTTCGGACTCTCGAATTGTCACGATTCCTAATCAGAACCAAAGAGTCCAAATCCGGCAAATCGTTTTGAGAAAAACAGATTTTTGAAAGAAGTGCCAAACATGGACTGCTTTGCCAGATACAGAGTCGCCACCTAAATATTTTTTAATGGGGAAATTTAGGAAACCCTGACTCGGTGCCGAAGGCCACGTGTCCATCATTGCCAAAGTTGCCTCGGCTCGGGAGCTTGGGTACGATTGGGGAAGGTCAGCTATGAGCACCCCCTCTCGCCCGATCCGAAGATCGGCCTCTACTAACCGTGATATCTAGTTTTGAAAACTTTATGTGTTCTTATTCCATTTATTAGCCTAGAATTACTATGTTATGCACACAGCACACAAGTATAGACTAAATCGCCTAATTTGGAAATAAGCATTGCATATCCGTTTGTCTTGAAAAACATTTTGGAATTTGTTACTCACAAGTAGGCTAAAACACGGATTTCAATGAGCTATTCCAACTCAGGCAATCCAACCTTCACCCACAGGCAATCAAACAGTTTATCACATAAGCATCTAGCCACATGGTAAGCATGCTGTCAAGATAGCATTCACACTCATGCGAGATGCTAAAGCAAAAATACTTACATCGTACTCCGCGTCAAAACAATAAACTAGTTAGCCAACATGCATGGTCCTAGTTCATGTCAAATTGACTAATGCAACACATACAGGATGCACTTAGAATAAGCTCGGCTAACCTAAGCATGGCATGTGAAATGCAGTCAATTGATGCACGTATTCAATTTGGAATTGAAGTACGAATGCAGTTAGCATGATGTACCGAGCCCGGTGCATGCAAGACAAATGTATGGATGCACACATGCGTAGCATAAGTATGCTAAATTAAACATGACCTATTTACTAACCATCAAAGCAGGTAAGTAAAAGGGAGAAAGAAATGGGGGTTGGAAGACATGCACACACGCATCCACACTTATTACAGATTTGCCCTCGCTCGGGGGGACCAAATAAATATTACAAATTAACTAACTCGCGAGCTAATTAATTATTACAAATTGCCTAATTAGTTAACAAACCACCTAAGCTAGAAAAAACAGTAAACCGCCTCAAGAAAAGAGCCTAATGCAATGCGTGCTCGGGTCTTGCTCGGAAATGCACCGCCATGCATAGGCTGCCTCTGCTTTCCTTGCTGTACTCCTCTGGAGACTTCCAAAACCTCAGGATTGCTTCTCTGGATACTGGGGAATGCCATTGGCTGAGTAGAATGCCCGCCGGCAGTGGCATGTGATCACCGGCCATTGGTGAAGCTATCGGCAGAGGGAGGATTGCCAGTCGGCACTTAGCACTGCCGGTCGACAGAAAGCTCCTGCAGAATCTGCAATTGACAGCAACAGAGGGCAAGGTAGAGCATGGCAATACAATTCAAGCCACATATGCACCAAACATGTTCCTTATCATGTAAATGAGTCAAAGGGACATGCTCCTTGGTTCTCGGACCATCAATCGCGCATTTCAATGCGTGATGGCCCAAGAGACCAAGTTATGCATTTCCATGTCAAATGAAATGCAATGCACACAATCAAACCAATGGGGACTTGACCTCTATCATGGATAGTCAAGAGGCCAAGTATGCATGCCTATGCAATGCAACCTAAGCATGTTAACTAGGCATGCAATACGGCAATGCAAATGAGCATGCAAGAAACGCAAGGCATAGAGCAATGCAACTAACAAGTGTGCAAGGCTAATGTAGGCATTCAAGCATGTAAGCCAACATGTGACTTCATTCAATCATGTGATTTCAAACATGCAACAACTCACCAATATGCTACAATATACAAGGAGAGCATGCAACAAACAAAGAGATGGACTTAAACATGATTTGGGCAGCTCTAAATAGGCCCAAAACAGTGGCCATAAACTTAAGAAAAGGGACCAAATACACTTACACACACGCACGTGTTAATGGGCCTATACTTAAGCAAACAAGGTCAGCTTTCAAGCACATTTAAAAGAAGCTAAGCATGGACTAATGGCATGCAATGTAAGCTCTAGAATCATGTTAAGATGGTGTCAGACTAAGCAAACAAGATAGGCTAAGCATACAATAAAGGCCCAAAACTTAAGGCTAACAAACCAAAAATGCAAAGGAGCTATACAATACATGGCAAGTATGACTCAAGCAATTTAAAACAAGGCTAAAGCATACAAAACCATGCACTAAAGCTTCACAAAGCTAGGCCTAAAACGTGCTTGAACAAAGGTTTACAACCTAAGGCATATTAAGGCCTAAACATGGCATTACAAGGTAGGTATGCTAAGCATGCATGGTGTACCAAAACCAAGTAAAAACAGAGGCATGTTATGACATATTAAGCATAAAAAACAGCCAAGGCATGGTCAACATGAGGCTTCGCTAGGTGCTCCCTCAAGAGGCCAAAAACGGTCCTTTTCAAGGACAACAAGGAGAGGGGGTGGCCCTCTCCTTCTTGAGACTTCAAGGCTCCATCCTTACCACTGAAATCCCTCAAGATTTCAGTGGTGAGGAGGCCCAAACACCAAAGTCTCGGAGCTCACTCAAAATGGCTCAAAATGGGGCCTTTCAAGGCCTAAGAGGGGTCAAACTCCTCCAAACCACAAAACACTCTAAACAAACTATTTAGAGGGCCTAAAAACAGAACTTTTTTTATGTTATACACTAAGCACAAAAATAGTTCTAAGATAGGTAGAAATACAATGCAAAAATGGGGAATAAAGGGACAAAAATCTCACCCTTGAAGACCCCTTCAACAATGGTGGACCGGCAGCTTCTTTTAGGTTGAAACCAGCTTCAAAACCTCAAAAACAACCCTCAAGAGGTCTCAGCTCCAAGGGATGGTGTAATGGTGGGTGCTTGTGAGCAAAAGTGAGACAAAACACACACACTAAGGCTAAAATGAGAGAGAGGTATAGAGATAGAATATATATCAAACCCTAAACCTAAAACCAGAGCTCTCACAATGTTTTTCTCTCTTAAGTGTCTAACCTAGAGCCAAGAGAGGAGGGCTCCTCTTATAGAGGAGCCAATCTTGTAAAGCTTACAAGGTAAGCTAACAAGGAGTGCATCCCTCCATACACGTGTATGGAGGGGAACAAAATGACATACAACTGTCTTAAAATATCTGCCAAAGCATATGAACAGTAATTGGCTGCTCAAAATTGCCATTTTGTAAAAAAGTAGTGCCGACCGGCAACAAACAGTGCCGACCGGCAATATATATTGCCGATGGCAACATAACACCAGCCGGTGGCCTCTGGCCATGGCCAGTGGTGTGTGGGGATGCCTCACAAGGTACTCCCTGCCCCTCCAAGGTAAAACACAAGTGTTTGGTGCAAAACCAGACACTAAATAGTCGAGTTCAGAGATCCTAACGCAAGGCGCGTAGCCGAGACCTCCGGGAACTCCAAACGAACACAAACATAGATGATCACTGGGTGTTCAAACGGTGACGTCCAAGTCTTGAGGACGGTCAAAAATGGGGTGTCTACAATTGTGCTTGGGATAGGAGTTAGCCCAAGCATGGGAAACGAGGGACGTTTCGTACTCCGAGTGACGGAACGTGTCTCAATTCCCGGTCACTGACACTCCGGATTATTCATGATGGACTCTAGGCCTTGTTGTGTCCATATGTGCCTTGATTTCATATTGAGTCATGCAATTCGACTTCTCGGCCATCATGCATCGAGATGCGTGATTGGTGGCACGAGAATCGAGGACTACACTCCCTGAAGAGTAGTCATGCATACATATGTGAAAATACTTTGCCATGCCCCTTTGTTGCTCTCTGTTGCAGCAAATCAGAAATCAGCAACCTTCTGAAGCCTGGCACGCATCCTAAGAATAATTACAAACAAAGACAAACCGGGGCATCTCAAGGGATTCTCCGCACAAGGCAACCCGAGCATGCATCATTCATCATTTGGAACAGAGCTGAGGCGGTCCATGGATTTGCGTGCCAATTTACTGCTTTCCTAGATTAATTTGTTAATTAATTAGGATTCTGTATTTATTCGGGACTGTATTATTTATTCGGACCCTCTGCGCGAGGGCAATGTTGTAATAAGTGTGCGTGTGTGTGATGTATGTCTTCCAACCCCACGTCTTTCTCCCTTTTATTTATCAGCTTATGATGGTTAGATTAGGGCATGTTTCAATTAGCATACAGTATGATAGCATGTTTGCATTCATTCATCTGTCTTGCATGCACCGGGCTCGGCGCATCATACTAACTGCATTTGTATCTCAATTCCAAGTTGAATACATGTTAGTTGTAGCATTTCACATGCCATCTTTAGAATAGCCGAGCCTATCTTAGTTGCATTTTGCATGTGTTGCATTAGGCATTTCTGTATAGTTAGGATCATGCATGGATTTCTAACATAACTTTTGTTTTGGCTTGGAGTACTCGGTAAGTGTTTATGCTTTAGCATCCTCGCATGTGTGTGAGTGACTGCCATGATAGCATGCTTACCATGAGGCTATATGCTTATGTGATATAACTGCCTGAATGCCTGTGGGTGAAGGTTGGATTATTTGAATTGGAATAAATGCATTGACTGTGAGTTTTAAGCCCACTGGATAGTGGCAAAATCATGTTTTTCTATGCCCACCCGAGGGTGGCAAATCCATGTCTTAGCCTACTTACGGGTAGCACCTTCAAACCACTTTAAAAAATAAACATGAAATGTTTTGTTCCAATTCAAACGATCCAGTCTATACTTGTATGTTGTGTGCATCACATAGTAAATCTAGGTTAATATGAATGCGTTGGAGGGTTTGCCCCTTTATGCCTTAATATGAATCATTGCGTATGCCTTCATGCCTAAACTTGCGAGCTTTCATTTCAATGTGTTTTTGGGGTTATTATTCCATGATATAACTCTGATTTTTGTTGCTTAAGTCATTCCATGCTTGGTCTTAATAGGTGTAGTGTAATCCACCTTATTTACCTCGTATGCATCATGTCTTATGCCCTTCATGCTAGCTTGTTTTGGCTCCCTTCCATGCATGTTTTAGTATCATTTTGACATGTTCTAGGACTGTTTTGGGTTACCTTGGTCATATCCTTCATGCTTTGTATAGCTGTAGTGCAATTGGTCTTGCTAGCTTTGTGTTTTGGTGACTTGTGCGTGCTATCTTTGAGCTATTTAGATGATTTGAAATCATTTAATACTTCATTTCAGAGCTTATAGCATTGATATGTTCCCACTGCTTTCATGCTTCGAATGCCTTTAAGTGTTGTGCACTGCTGCCTTACTTATGGCCTAGCATGTATGCTATCTTGCCTAGGTATTTGAGCCTCCATCTTAGCATATTTTGGTCATTGTCTTGACCTATTCCAGCTCTGTCCATATTTGGTTCATGCACATTTGCCATGTATTACATGCCTCCTTTATAGTCCTCTTTATTAGCTTTCATGCTTAAGGACCTTTGTATGCTATACTTGCATTGTTTGAATGATTTGACATCATTTCTTACTTGATTTCAGTGCACTT
This sequence comes from Camellia sinensis, assembly GCF_055761805.1. NCBI lineage: Eukaryota > Viridiplantae > Streptophyta > Magnoliopsida > Ericales > Theaceae > Camellia > Camellia sinensis. The sequence goes on along the minus strand of NC_138969.1, from coordinate 112,092,107 downwards.
AGTGTTGTTACACTTCCGCATTTGTCACTCTTTGAGCACACTTGAGGGTTGTGCTCTTAGGCCTACTTGGTGGACCAATATGTGTGCATGCATACTTTGCCTTTTGGTGCCTTGGTTTTGGTGTTTTGGCTATTGATTTGGGCATGACTAAGGTCTACCCATTTTGGTTTAAGTCCATCTTTGGATGTTGTTGCATGCTTGTCACATTGCATGTTGTTGCATGCTTACTAGTTTGCATGTTGTTGCATGTTAGTCCATCTTCGCATGTTGTTACATGCTAGTCCATCTTTGCATGTTGTTTCATGCTTATCCATCTTGCATGTTGTTGTATACTTGTTAGATTGCATGTTGTTGCATGCTTGTTGTTGGCATTGTTGTTGGCATTGTTGTTGCATGCTTGCATTGCATTATGTTTGCATGCTCATGTTGCGTTAGCATTGTTTGCATGCCATTAGCATTGATAGGTTGATCATGTTACATTGCATTGTGTTCAACTTGGTGTTGTGTTTGAACACAAGGTGGATTAGCCCATTTCATACTTGAAGTGATGAAATGAGCTAATCTCCCTTTGTCTCCGTTGCCTTTGATCACTCATGATAAGGTCGTGGTCTTAGTGTTTTGCTTGTTTTGTTTGTCGTGCATTCATCGAATTTGTGCAAGTTAGATCTTTGGCCATCAGGCATTGCGATGCTTGATTAATGGTCTTGGATCCAATGATGCTCCTCCATTGATGTTTTGAGGTGATATAGAGTGGCGTAGCACATACATGCCCTTAGGAGACCCTCTCTTTCCTCTGTTTTGTGCTCTGTTGCAGCTTGGTGTCACAGCACACCAGTGGTCGGCAGTTCCTCATTGTTGGCCGACACCCTTTCATCTGTGGCCGGCAGTATGCATCCTTGGCCGGCAGGGGGGTCAGCAGAAGCTTATCATGGCCGGTAGGCCACTAGTGCATTCCCCAGCACTATTTTGGTAAGTTCCAATAGCAAGTTCTTGAAGACACCCTGCAAACAGAGCCTCAAAGAGAGCAACTAGAAGGTGTTTCGAGGCAAGAAACCGAGTGCGAGCATACATCCTTTTCTTCTTCAAATAGAGCTAGAGCAGCTTAGTTTAAATGTTTACTTATTAGTTAGCATTTGTTGTTTGTATCTTAATTAATTTGTTAATTAGTTAAAGTGATGTAATAATTAGTTGTAGCTAGTTATTTAATTTGGTTGTGTAATAATTAGTCTAATTAGATTATTAGATTAGTTGGTTAGCTTAGCGTAGCTAGCTTAGCGTATTATTCATTCGGACCCTCTGTCGAGAGGGCACATTGTTGTAATAAGTGTGCGTGCGCGTGTGCATGTCTTCCAACCCCACGTCTTTCTCCCTTTTACTTACCTGCTTTTTATGGTTAGTTTTAGGGCATGTTTCAATTAGCATCTTTATGCTTCGCATGCGTGCATTCATTCATCTATCTTGCATGCACCGGGCTCGGCGCATCATACTAACTGCGTTGTATTTCAATTCCAATTTGAATACGTGCTATCAAGTTGCATTCACATGACATCTTAGAATAGTCGAGCCTATCTTAGTTGCATTTTGCATGTGTTGTATTAGCCATCTTAACATAGCTAGGATCATGCATTGATTTCTAACTAGCCATTGTTTTAGCTCGGACTACATTGTAAGTATTTATGCTTTAGCATCTTGCATGAGTGTGAGTGTTGCCATGATAGCATGCTTGCGATGAGGCTATTTGCTTAAGTGATTTAACTGCCTGAATGCCTGTGGATGAAGGTTGGATTACTTGAATTGGAACAATTCATTGAATGCGAGTTTTAAGCCCACCTGGGAGTGGCAAAATCATATTTCTTAAGCCCACTCAAGGGTAGCAAATCTAAGTCTTAGCCTACTTCCGAGTAGCACCTTCAAACCATTTTCAAACAAACAAACATGAGATGTTTTGTTCCAACTTAGGCAATCTAGTCTATACTTGTGTGTTATATGCATCACATAGTAATTCTAGGCTAATACACTGGAATAAGAACACATGTGTTTTTAAAAACAAAATATCATGCTTAGTACAGGCCGATCTTTGATCCAGCGAGCGGGGGTGCTCATTGCATGACCTTCCCCACTCGTACCCAAGTTTCCGAGCTGTGGCAACTTTGGTGATGATGGACACGTGGCCTTAGGCACGAGTCAGGGTTTCCTAAATTTTCCAAAACAAAAACATTTAGGTGGCGACTCTGTATCTGACAAAGCAATCCATGTTTGGCACTTCTTTATAAAAATCAGTTTTCCAAAACGATTTGCCGGATTTGGACTCTTTGGTGATCTATCGGTCCTGCATTGCACTTTGCGAGATTAGATTCAGAACCGTGACTTTGAGTCCGAACTGTAGCAGCCTAATGAACAAACGAGATTTTCCCGCCTTTGCGCGTGGAGCTCAGGACTGTAGACACCCCATTTTTGACCGACCTTAAGACTCAGACATCACCAACTGATTGCTCGGTGATGTTGCATATTGTGCTCATTCTGAGGTTGCAAAGTCTCGGCTGAAAGCCTTGCCTCCGGGCTTCGGAACCTTTTCGTGCCTTGCCTCGGTTTACGAACCAGGTCCTGTTTTCTCTGTTTTCTCTTCTTGAAGGGAGGGAGAGGTCTCGTAGACCATCTCTCAGTGGCTGTAGGCTACGTTTCGTGGTCGTAGGCCATTTTTTCCCATTTGGAGACCAGTTTCTTATTTTCAGAGCCGTCGGCCGTGTGCCTCGGTTCGGGACCGCTTACCTACCTCTGTTTGCTCCGGTTTTTGGTACACGCTTTGTTTCCTCTTCTTAGAGGGACACTGTGGCCTGGGGGACCACCTTCGTTGTCGCATGCCACTTTCGATGCTTAATAGTCAGTTTTTGGGGCCTCCGGCTGCGCTTTTTGGCCCTCGAACCTTCGTTTCGCATCGGTGTGGGTTCAGTTTTGGCATGGACCCTAGTTTCATTGTTAGGAAGGTGGTAGTAGGGTGGGAGACCACCTTTTCTTCTTGGAGACCACCTTTCCCCGGTCGGCCGATTTTTCTTGACAGGTAAGTGGTCTCCCTCATTTTTGAGCCACAATTTCTAGTCTCTCATACCACCATTGAGTTGCATTCACCTGGGAGACCACCGATATGGGTAGGCCGACCACCTTTTCAACTTGAACCTGTTGACCCCTGGTCGGCCGACTAGGGCAAGTGGTCGGCCGACCACTTGAATTGGTCGGCCAGCCTTCTACTTTTTTGTCTCTTTGAGTGCTATCCAGCTGTGCCAGCTGGGAGGCATTTGCCCCATCCTCCGAGGATTGACCCTCTTGTTTTGGCTTCTTAAAGAAGCTTGGTCCCTTTTGCTTAGCTTCTAAGAGAAGCTTGACCTTTTGTTGAGCTTCTTGAAGAAGCTTGACCCTTTTGGTTTAGCTTCCTTTAGAAGCTTGGCCTCTTTGCTCCAAGCTTCTTAGAGAAGCTATGGACCTCCTCTTCTATAAGAGGGAGCCTCTCACTCATGAGCCAAGGTTGAGAAATTTTGGCTAAGGCATACACCTCTCTCTCTCTATATCATTCTCTTGTGGTGTCCAAAACTCCTAGTTCTTGGCCCCATTGCACTACACCTCCAAGCACAACACCTCCATGGTCAACCTAAGCACCTAGGAGCTCATTTTCAAAGGTTGAAGAGTTCCTATTTTGGTCCAGAAGCTGCTGCTCTTCTTCCCTACAAGGGTAAGTCTCTATTTCCCTCTTTGTAGCCTTATTTTGCTTCATAGTTTAGCTCTATTTGCAAGCATATTTAGGCTTTGTCATAAACTGAAAAAAGACTTATTTTAATCTTCTAAACATGTTTGTTTGAGGCCATTTTTCTGTTGGGGGTCATCTACCCCCTTGCATGCTTCATTTCCTCTTGCTTGAGCTATGCATTAAAGCATTTGTGTTGGCTTTGGTTTGGCCTCTTAGCTACTGAAATCCAGCAGATTTTCAGTGGCTAACATGTGTTTTTGAGCCTCAAAATCAGAGAGGGGTGACCCTCTCACCCCTTGTTTTGTTTACTAGCTTTGTTGGCCTTACAAAGGAGCCCCTATTTTCATGTTTCAAAGCCATGTTTCAAGCCACTTTTTGTCAGTTTTGTGACCTGCATAGGCTCTGTCCAGAGCCCTTTTCGCCATGTTGAATGTTTATTATGCATGTGTAGAGTAATCCTCTTCAAGGCCTTCCAAAGGGGCCTTTACTTGCATGCTTCCTAGACTTATTTTAAGCCCTTTTCAGTGAGTTTTAGAGCCCTCATATCCTCTGTCCAGAGGTAGTTTTTCCATTTTATGTGTCCATCATACATGTGTAGAACAACCCTCTCATTGGCCTTTCAAAGGAACACTTCATTCTAACATGTGTTGACTGAGTTTCAGTGGATTTTTGGTCATATTTTGGCATGCCATGTTTCTGTTTTTGGCTAGTTTAGTGGCCCCCTCATGTGCTTCATATACATGTAGTGTAAACCATGCTTACTAGCCTACGTTGCATGTTGTTTTGGCCCTTCATGTTAGCACTTTTTGGCCATGCCTTAAACTGATTTTATGCATGTTTTGGACTGCCTTAACTCTGTTTTTGGGTCTCATGGTCGAATGATGCTTATTTTGCATGCTTGTAGTTCAATACCCATGCCTAGCTTTGAGATTTGAGGTCTATTACATGCATATACTGAGGTGTTTTCATGCTTTGGGGTCATTATACATCATATTTCAGAGCTTATATGAATGCCATATTCCCATGATTTCCACTCTTTAAACGTGTTTGAGAGTTGTGCATAAATGTCTCGTTTTCGGACCATTGCATGAGCTTCATTTCTTTGCATGTTGAGTCATCATTTTGGGCCATTTTCCCACTATTTCAGACCTGCCTAGGGTCTGTTTGGGGTTGGTTTTTCCATTTATACATTGCTTTGTGTACCTCTAGCGTAACCCGCTTCATTAGTTTTGGTATTCGAGCTATCTTGCATGCATTGTGTGACATATTTGCATGATTCGGGACCATTGTACATTATGTTTCAGAGCTGGAAAATGTGTGTTTGCATGCCATACTTCATCCTTTGCCATGCTTAGTTAGAGTTGCATGTTGTGCCTTAGGATCGGTCCTTTGTATCCGTGCATGTTTACATGTATTTCGGTTCTCTCATTTCCATCATATGGCCACTGATGTGAGTGTGGCTGAGGTCCACTCATATTGGTATAAGTCCATCTTGCATTTGTATATGCCATTTAGTTCATGTGCGCATGATAGTCTTCGTAAGTGTATTGTGTATGGCATGTTATGTCACGTGCATTGCGTATGCCATTTTAGCTCATAGCATTGCGTATGCTAGGTTGCATGTTAGTCGCATTGTGTATGCCATCTCATTGCTTTGTGTTTGGAGTAGGGTTTAGTCCGAACACGGGAAACGAGGGACGTTTCGTACTCCAAGTGATGAAACGTGCCTCGATTCTCGGTCGCCGACACTCTTGACTGTCCATGATAGAGTTGTTGCCTTTACTTGTTTTTATGTGCATTCATTTCACATCGAGTCGTGCAATTCAACTTCTCGGCCATCATGCATCGAGATGCGTGATTAGTGGCACGAAGATCGAGGACTACACTCCCTTGAGCTTGTGCAAGGACGGGGAGAGTGGTCATGCACACATTTGTTGAAAATACATTGCCTTTTCTCTCCCTTGCCTTTGTTGCAGAAAAACCAGAAACCAAAGGTGGAAACTGGTCGGCCGACCAGATTTTCTGGCAGGCCGACCACCTTCTTTGGTCTCCACCACTAAGGGTGGTCGGCAGGTGGTCTCCCATGCTAATAACTAGTCGGTGGCCTTCCCAAGGTGGAGTTTCAGCCTTCTGGAGCTTTGTGCAAGTTTCTGAGATCACTTGCAAACAAAGGCGAGGCGAGGCGTCGCGATGGAATTTCTCGACAAGGCGACCCGAGTATGCATGCATCCTTCATCATTCATAACAGAGCTGAGGCAGTCCATTGCACGTAGCATAGCATGCTAGTTTACTTTGCTTACCTAATTCATTCGTTAAGTAATTAGTATTGTGTAATAATTCATTATTTATTTTGGTTGTGTAATAATCTTTTAGACCCTCCGAGAGAGGGCCAATTATTGTAATAAGTGTGCGTGTGTGTGATGTATGTCTTCCAACCCCACGTCTTTCTCCCTTTTATTTACCAGCTTATGATGGTTAGTTTAGGGCATGTTTCAATTAGCATACTTATGATAGCATGTTTTCATTCATTCATCTGTCTTGCATGCACCAGGCTCGGCGCATCATACTAACTGTATTGTATTTCAATTCCGAGTTGAATACTTGTTAGATGTAGCATTTCACATGCCATCTTTAGAATAGCCGAGCCTATTGTAGTTGCATTCCTGCATTTGTTGCATTAGGCATTTCAGCATAGTTAGGATCATGCATGGATTTCTAACATAGCTTCTGTTTTGGCTTGGAGTACTTGGTAAGTGCTTATGCTTTAGCATCCTTGCATGTGTGTGAGTGACTGCCATGATAGCATGCTTACCATGAGGCTATGTGCTTATGTGATATACCTGTCTGAATGCCTATGGGTGAAGGTTAGATTATCTGAATTGGAATAATGCATTGACTGTGAGTTTTAAGCCCACTTGAGAGTGGCAAACCATCACGTTTTCTAAGCCCACCCGAGGGTGGCAAATCCACATCTTAGCCTACTTGCGGGTAGCACCATCAAACCATTTTCAAAATAAACAAACATGAGATGTGTTGTTCCAATTCAAGCGATCTAGTCTATAATTGTATGCTGTGCGCATCACGTAGTAAATCTAGGCTAATAACCGGAATAAGAATGCATAATGTTTTCAAAACTCGATATCACGGTTAGTAGAGGCCGATCTTTGATCGGGCGAGTGGGGGTGCTCACGAAGTGACCTTCACCAATCGTACCCAAGTTCCTGAGCCGAGGCAACTTTGGTGATGATGGACACGTGGCCTTCGGCACGAGTCAGGGTTTCCTAAATTCCCCCAAAATAAAATATTTAGGTGGTGACTCTGTATCTGGCAAAGCAGTCCATGTTTGGCACTTCTTTCTAAAAATTTGTTTTTCAAAACGATTTGCCAGATTTGGACTCTATGATGATTCATCGGTCTTGCATTGCACTCTGTGAGATTAGATACAGGACCGTGACTTTTGAGTCCGAACTGTAGTGAGCCCAAACGAACAAAACGGGATTTCCCTCCCGGGACGTCTACGGGGACGTTCGGGCACGTCTACAAATATCATTAATGAAACCTTTAAATCAACCAAATCTAACACATATATATATATATATATATATATGTGTGTGTATATAACTCAAGGAAATTTCCCCACCTCAATGTTTGATGAAGAAAAGGAGATGAAACCTAACTTCAAGGAAGAGAGAGAGGGAGCTTGATTTCTACCACACCAAGTGAAGCTCTTGCCCTAGATCTTCAAGATTGAGAGAGATGATGATGATCTAAACCCAAGGATTGCAAGAATCAAAGTGTTTTAGTGTTTTGGTGAAGGTTTCTAGAGAGAATGAGGAGAGAAATAAGGTTTAAAGTGAGAGAGAAAAGCTCCACAATGAGATACAATTCGGCCAAAAAGGGAAATAAAAACAGAGGTCGGGCTGCCCGGACATCTTGCACGTGCGACACGTGCCCCGCACGTGCGGCTCTCAACCCCGCATATGCGGCCCTTCCCGCACGCACCTTGCTCCGCACCTGCATATATTGCAATGTGCTGCCCTAGCTCTTTCTTGAAATTTGCACGTGCAGCCTCACACCCCGCACGTGCGGCCCTTGGCCCCCGAACGTGCGGCTAGCCAACCACTCCAAAAAATTTCCCAACTCAAGTCTCGACACTTCGGACCCAACCTTGTTCCACCCCGAAACAAATGAAATTCAACACCGAGCGAAAACAAGGAAACATTTCAAGCCCAATCAAAAATAAAAAATAAAAAGACGGAGAGAAGAAAGAAAGGAAAGATAAGAAAAGAAGGACTCTGTCGTCACAGTAAGTGGGAGAATGTTAGCATTTGTGCTCTCAAAAACCAATTTGTTGACTTTATTAATTAATTATATAAAATTACTTGGCATTTTATTTTTCATTTTGTATATTATTATGGTTAATGTTATATTTAATGTTACGTATGATGTGAACATAATGTCCCTTAGGTAACGTTGTAGAAAAACTTGCTAATGGTTAATAAACCAAAAGCTGGGAGTTATGATTTTTCGGCGTCTTATAGACCCAATTAATGTTCTAAGCTATGGGTGTTGATTAAGCGTCGCACTACTATGGCCTACACCTGTTTTGATGCTATATGAATGATTAACTCCATTATTGAGGTAGTGACCTTAGGCAAATAGGTAGGTGTTATGCAATAAGTACATGCACTAAACAAGATCGGTCTTGAGAACACCTATGGAATGATCACTGCCAATTTACAAGGTAATTCTATTACAATACACTTATTTTCCTTTGACCTATTCATTTAACTTTGATATTGTCAATCGGTGACGTTGAACCAAAGGCTATACACGAATATGTTGGGTTATGTGAGTGGTAATTGATTTATACCAGTGCTTAACATGGAATCCACCATTCTCAAAGTGAGAAAGTATATTTAAGCAATTTTTCCTATGAACGTTAGACCAAAAGAAAACCGGCCGATTACATTTTCATAAAAATATTTCTATACATATATAATTACAAAATTACTATTTTTGAAAAATGCTTTTGGGATCCAATTAGAGAAAGGAAAAAATTTATAATTTGGTTACATGAGTTAGGGTTTTTTGATAGTGATAAATTTATCCATTCCTAGTAGCTCATATGGAATATAGTTTGGTGGAAGGAAGATTGTGACTAATTGTAAGAAAATGCCTAACTTGTAATTATCTACTTTTACGAGTTTAATTGTAATGGGTTGATGGACATTATTGTAATAAGTAGAAGTTCTATATTATCTATTTAAAAGATAATTAATGAAAAACTGAATAAGTTGTATCCTGTATATTTAAGATAAAAGATACATCTTTTATTTTATCCTCACAACTAAAAGATAGAGATCCCTAAGGATCTCACCACTACAAGAAGTTAGGTCTTGAATGACGAAATTTTTTTGTCTCCAAAGAGCTAATTTCGTCACTATAGATATTTGTGAGGAAATATTTTCGTCACCGGTTTCGTCATTGAATGTTTGTCACTAAAAACCACCATGACGAAAAATAATTTCGTCACCAATGAAATTACTTCAGTGACGAAATTTTTTGTCACCAATAAAACAACATTTTGTCGCCAAAAATTCTCATTTTCGTCACCAAATAATTATTCAGTATCATATTTATAACTTTAGTTGACGAATAAATTTGTCACACATGTTGATCATTGATGAGGAAATAATTTCGTCACAGTAAGATGTAAAGGTGACGAAATTTTTCGTGTCCAAAAGTCATACATGGGTGACGAAATATATTTCGTCGCAAATATATATACACGTGATGAAATTTTTAGTCACCAAACAATAAAATCAATGAAAACTTTCATATATAAACAGTAATAAATTTTATCACAAAAAATATTTATTAGGGACGAATAATTACTTTGTCATAATAACAAGTACAAATGACAAAATAAATTTGTCACTAAACTTGTTCCATATTTTATATTTCAATTTAAATTATTATTTCACAATATCCCTGCTCATATCCCAATAGCCTTTTAATTGTACTAAGAAATCCACTAGCTATTATACACCACTCCACAAAAAAAAAAAAAATTCACTAAACAATTTATATTATAAATCAAAATATATCCATTAAACAAATTTAATAATAATCCATTAAGTATAACAAAAAAAACATCATAACAAATCCCAAAATGACTAACGTGGAGTCCACAAAAAAAAATCAACACGATCTTGATTTACAACTCGAACTAAGTATCAGTTCAGATAAAAATAAATAAATTCAACATTTGATCTTGATTTGCAAGTATGCTTCCAAACGTCATCAAAACCAATCTATAAAGAAAATAAATAAGGAAAACATTAATATATTGTCAATTACATCTAAACTCATATATAAATAATTTTATTGTATAAACCAATTTAGTAGAAATGCATATAACAATCCAAAACTTCAAATAGTTCAGGTTATCCTTGATGATAAGTAACACGGCTAACAAAAGATGCTAGAAGATGCCAAAAGAGTGCAGAAATACCATGTATCACTAGCACTGATGTCAACAAGAACCAGAAAGAATCACAGAACTTGTTTCACACAAACTAATAAGCATTTTTATTTAAATCTAAATATTTTCCTATTTTATTTTTAACCTCAACGAGGCAAAAGGTCAAAACACATAGCTTTCAGGTTTCTTTGGTCACCAAGTTTCCTAGTGTTCAAGCTAGATTCTAACATAATTGGCATTGTGTAACAGACATCTAGAATAAATTTAATGTTGAATGTCCTCAAGTATGATTTCCAAGGCATTTCCCTCTCATTGTTCTAGAGCCGAAAGTTTAAATTCCTAGGAACACTATACCAAAGCCCAAGTATGAACTAAAAAAGTCCAGAATCTGACATTCCTGCATCATCAATATATTTTGCTAGGAAGCAGTCCATTTTCACATTTGTGACATCAAGTTGCAGTATCTCTGCTCATCAAGTTGCAGTATCTCTGCTCGGCATCCCAGAATTGAGCCAACATTGCCAAATATTACATTCATAAAGTTAATAACACATAGGATGGGATGGATGCCTCTGTATGTGTGAAACTATATTTTGCTTTTGACATTTTATAACTTCACGTTGTAACTTTACTTCATTTCCTCAAACTGGACTAGGGTGTGGGATTTATTCTAAGGTTTCTCCAGTTATTTTTTTTTATCTGAAATTTGTGCAATGCCATTCATCAGAGATTCCCATGAGTCCATGACACTTGCGTTTTTCCCTTAATGTTCATTTGGCGTGAACAATTTGGAATGTGAAAAAATCACTAATTCAAAATTTTTAAACTCAACAAACAAGGACGGTTTATATATCATCTTTTTCATTCATAAAGTACAGATCTTTGCAAGCACCTTGCACTCCCGTCGCTAGTTTTCATAAAAGATGCATGCCAATTTAGTCAGACACATTAAAATGTAGTAAAGATAATACCAGTAAAGAAAATGGGAGAGGATGAACAAGAAAGCTGTTGCATACCTAGGATGGGTGCGTCTAAGATCCCCGTGAACAAATTCCTTGATGTACGTCCCAGCTTGTGTTTCAAATAGTCATTACCTTTCTATTTTCCATAATTAAAGAACATACACTCTTCGATATAATTCACAAAGTGGTCAGTCCTTTTCTAGCCCTTCAGGCCAGTTTTGCTTCTCAGGTATTACATTATCAATTCTAACATATCAGATATCTCTCACATTGCACAATTTCTTCTCACTTATTTCATGGCATATCATTCTTTCACAGTCCAAAAGAAATTCAATATCATCCACATAACCTCTTATTGGGATTACAGTTCAAAAAACTATCATAATAGAGAATAAATAGAACAGATCACCAATTGATCAATACCATAAAAAAAGATAAATATAATTACATCATATAGAGAAAATTTGATGGAGAACCTGGATGCATAAATGCAGGAGAAAATATTGAGAACTCCCAGCAATCCTCTCAATTTTCATCTTGATATCAGAAAACAAGTTTTATTAGAGATTCAAAACACATGAATTATGATACTTAATTAGAAATTCTCTTACCAATGTATAATCTTTTCACGCTCTAACGGACTTCGGTGCTGAAGTACCCTAATTGGTGTTCTCTGCAAAATTGGCTGCATGCGACAAAAGAAGCAACTTATGGAAACTACTGTTTGCATGTGGAAACCAAAATTCATTAAAAAACAAAAGAAATACACAATCAGCCGTTTGACGCTTCTCCATAAGCTCAAACACGAAATCTCCCCTTAAAAACCTAGAGGTACAACCACTGGAGCCACACTCAAGTTCTAGAGCGGATATAACTTGAACATGGGCCTTGAATTAAAAGACTATGATTTGTGAACAAACAGAATTTGAGAGTTATATTCACAACTGCATCTAACACAATTAATTGATTCCATTCTTCCAGATAACATATGTCACTGCACAAGAAAACTGATTTCCAGCTAAAAAGCACAGGACCAAATCACCAAAAGTTCCTAATACTAACAAACTAGTTGAAAATTTCATAATAGGTATTATATACCAATTAAGCCAAACGTGCCTTACCTAGACTGGATTATAGATATCTATGAGTCTAAAAGTTTGATAACATCAGATGGATTTAATAGTGAGACTGAATATGGAATCACCGCAAGAAATACCAAGAACGTAGCATTAGGTGAGTCATGCCTTCACATGATTAGACATGTAACCAAAGAAAAGGGACTAAGGAAGAACCTTATCATCTTGGGTATATAATCAATTTAAGATTAGAGCTCGATCATTAGCATGTCGCACTTGCTTAAGCAAAACATGAACAGAATGCACACTTGGCTCTCCATGAGTTGTATCTAGCAGCAAAACTAGTTTATTTGTTAAAATAATTTGAATTATTTATTTTATCTGTAGTTATCTTATAAAAAGATTTCCAAAGACTCAAAATAGTAGAAGTAAGAATGAAAATAGAAACTAGGAATACGAATCCATGAAGAAATAGTAAGATACCTGTTAGCATCGTCGATCTTCTTCCCAGCTATTCTTCCTTTGGATGCCCGCTGATAACTGTCAAGAGTGCAAGTTAAATTTCAAAACCAATTTAATACATAAAAAATAGAATCAACTAACAAGATAAATTCATAAAAATACTCCTATGAATACTAACCTGAGAGGCAACATCAACTCTAATTTCATCTAGGACCTGTCAAGTAAATAAATAAACTACCAAGTATATTTCTAGTTTAATGAGTATATTTCTAGTTTTCTACAAACATTAGCAAAAAAATGCAATAGAAGGCCCAATACAAATGATGGCATTCTAAAAAAGCTCACCTAAACGTCTCATGAAATGTGTCTTACGTGAATAATAGCATTCAGTAGAACGGACACAAAAAAAGTTCAAAACAAAAATTCATGAAATAAGAACAATAGAATCATACAAATGTAGAAAAATCAACCAATTCACAAACCTCGTGGCCAGGAGGACTAATATGGAAAATGCAAAAGTTGTGGAGTAGCAAAAAATCTGCTTCAAGACAAAAGAACAATCCTTGGAAACACGACATATCTACTCAAAAAGTTGCAAAATCAGGTACTATTACTTCATTAAGAATATGCAACGCATAAAGTTTGTTACTGAAAATTCTCAGAATAAGCCATTGGAGATAATGCACTGAAATATAGAATTGTATTTCCATGAACAACACATAATGAGAGTGAAAACAAAAAATCAAAAGACTCAAACCCCATTATAGAATAAAACACAACTAGAAACAATCTACTATCACTAGGACCACAAGCTCTGCTTAAATTGTTGTTCTTTTGTTACCTAGAACCAACAAACTAATTAATAGGCACTAATCAAAACATGAATTGATTATATTCAAAACCCTAGAAATTAATTTACTCTATGAGATAGATAGATATATGCCTCGTTGATAGCGAGCATTTGACCATTGCTTTTCTTCACCTTCTTAAGCTTCCTCAGAAAATACCTTAGAAATTTAACCAAAACAAAATTGGAATCGAAAATAATATACTCAAACCTCATACACATATATATATATATATATATATACACATACATACCAGAACTTGGACTTGGCCCGAACCTCGTTGGTGGCCCAGAGCTTCATGCGGTAGATCTTTGGATGTTGATCGATCTCCATAGGAAGAGCTCTCCCTACAACCTGATACTGATGAATCGCACAAATTGCTGCGAGAGATGTACACAGATACAGAGAGCGAGCGAGATTATACGAAAGAGAGATTGAGAGATCAAGAGAGGAAGAGAGATTGAGAGATTGAGACAAAAACAGAGAGATTGAGAGATTGAGGGAGAGATTCATACTAGTGGAGTTCTTCAGACAACGATGGGCATGTGAGCGAGAGCAGGAGCGAGACATAAAGCAAGAACGAGAGAGAGAAAGAGAGAGACTTTAGTGAGCCTACTAGGGCAAAACTAAGAAAAATAAAAGAAGAAAATAGGGACCTTTTACGACCTACTTGCTTTCATTATGCAGTCGTGTTTTTTCTTTATTATTATTTTTTATTTTTTGCCACAGCTAATCTAACCGTCACAAAAAAATAGACGCAAAAAGTCAATTTTTTAGTAGTGCTAAAAAGAAGTATTTATTGACGAAAATAAATTTTGTCACCTATTATTTTTATTTTTTTATTATATGTAACAAAATTTTATAATTCATCATGGATTATTCTTATTTAGTGGCGAAATTTATTTTCTTCACTACTTTTCGTCACCATAGGTTCCTTAGAGAGCTAATTAACTTGTGTTTTGTTTTGAGAGAGAGAGAGAGAGAGAGAGAGAGAGAGAGGGGAGGAAAACTTATAAACAAAAAAAAATAGGGAGAAGTTAGTAGTCTATTTTTTTTTTTTATTACCACCCAATATGTCAAAATTTGTCCTCCAAAATTAGTAACAAAATAATTTCGTCACTAAAAAATCTCAAAATATTAAATATTATTAGTGACAAAAATATATTCCTCACCAAATGGTCTTAAAATATTTAAAATCAAGTTTCTCAAATATATATATATATAAAATTATTGGTGACGAAAATATATTCGTCACTAATAATTTTATAATTTGTGACAAATTTTTTTCTCACCAAAAGTTTCAAAATTTTGGTGCCACCCAAAAAAATTAGCGGGAAAACTTTCGGTGACAAAACTTAATTTTTCCTCACCTAAAAAGAAGTATTTGTTGACGACAATAAATTTCGTCACCTAATATTTTTATTTTTTTATTATATGCGACAAAATTTTATAATTCGTCACGAATTGTTCTTATTTAGTGACGAAATTTATTTTCTTCACTACTTTTCGTCACCATAAGTTACTTTTGTTGTAGTGCACCTACATGCAAACTCTATCATGTGTTGTGTATATATATAGGATGTATTTGATACCAAAATTGGCCATCAGAATTTTGAAGGTCTGTAGAAAAAATATAGAGATACTTGAATCGCTTGATAAGATATTATCAAACGTTTAGATTGAGATATTTTAGATTGTGTAATCAGGTAATATTTCTTTTAAAAAATTATTTTTCAAAATAAATGATTTTTTTGCAAACTTTCAGACGAGTACCCTTACTTTCTACCTCCTAGGTCTATCATTTGTCAATACATCATGCATTTATCAATCTTATCTATATTGCTTCCAGTCATGACACTCACTCACTCACTCTCTCTCTCTCTCTCTCTCTCTCTCTCTCTCTCTCTCTCTCTCTCTCTCTCTCTCTCTCTCTCGCTTATTTTATTATATGCTGTTTTAATAAAATAAAAAAATAATAAAAAAAGCTCGTGCATTGACTCATTATTGTTCCGTTATAAATACTTATCTTGGGTGTTTGCAATTGTAACACCTAAAGCGAATGGCATCATCAAAACCAAAGGGGTTAGGGAGTTCACTGACCATTCAAGAGCTCGCCAAAGAGCCCATGCTTGTCATCCCAGAGCGCTACGTTCGTTTAGATAATGAACCTTGTCCAATTCTCTCAGAAGATGCCACTTCCCAAACCATCCCTACTGTTGACATGCAACAATTACTAATGGTTGAAGCAACTGATTTTCAACTAGACAAGTTGCATTCCATTTGCAAAGAATGGGGCATCTTTCAGGTTTTCTTCTCCCATATATCTTCATTTTATTTTATTTTATTTTTATTATCTTGCTTTCATTAGTACATCAGAGGCTGTATCATAAAGAGAGATAACAAGCCTCAAATTATTAATCTCCTAGTCAAGTGCAATAATTTTGGCTAATTAAATTAGCGTGTTTTGAATTTTATTTTATGAGCAAAAAGATAGCAATTATTGAAGAAAACCAAAAGGAGTACAGCTAGTTCAGTTGATTGACTATGGAGTATTTTGAAAAGTTAGTAAAAAAGTTAGTTTTTTTGTTGACTATGAATCAAGAGTTTCCTTCTATGATTTCTTTGGTTGAGGGAGAAAAAGTTCATTGGTACAAAAAGAGAGTACAAGACTGGCACGTAAAAAAAATTAAATCAATAAAAAGGTAAAAAAAAAATATCTAGTGTGGTTGGTTTCAATTTTTTGAAGATTGAATTTTTTGTTTTTAATAAATATTTTTAAAATTTTAGGTAATTTTTTTTACTTTTTTAGATGCATCTTACTTAGATGTATCAAAAAATAAAATATTTGTGAAAAAATATTTTAAAAAATTAAGAAATACAAAAAAATTTAAAAAATATACTGAATTTTTGTATTTTTTTTATATTTTTGGCATTTAATGAATTTTTTAAAGAATTTTTTTTAAAAAAATTATACTTTTTAAGTGTATTTATGTTAAATGTGTCTAAAAATTTAAAAAATTATTTAAAATATTAAAAAATTTAATAAAAATAAAAATAATAAAAAAATAAGAAAGTAAAATTTTTTTAAATTTTTTTTTAAAATATTAAAAACAAACATGGTTATTATTACTTAGAATCACACCCAAGTAAAGTTGGCACCGTTTCCAAAGCCAATCATATATATGCAAGCATCAAAGCTTAAAAAAAAAAAAAAAAAAAAAAAAAAAAAAAAAAAAAAAAAAAGGTAAAAACCACTTTAGTTGGACCGATTTACAATAAATTAATTTTGATAGATGCTTTTGATGTGGTTTTCAAATTTTAAATTGAGAGCAGTTGAGGGGTTTGTGAGGACTGTCTTGAGTTCCGTTTCAATTATATGAATTGTTGATTTGGTAAGTTTCATTGTATATATCATTTATTAAAAAAATTAAGTTAACACAATAATTGTAATTTTTATTTTATTTTATCTTATCATGTTTGTACAAAAAAAATAAATAAAAAAAAATAGATGGATGAATGAATGAAAATTTTACAATAATCGGATCAATCGAATTTTTTCAATTCATAAAATACACGCTGGACCTTGCAAAATAAATTGATTAGATTATCAAAATGAGATTTGTGATGAATCTCATAAACTGCTAAAATTCTCTCAAGTATAGATTTAAACTTAAACCTTAACATTTTGGGGAACAACCCCATATATTTGGGGTAGAACCATACTAAGATGTGTTTTTGGGCAGAAAATGAAAATATATTTACTAATATTTGGTAGTGCTAATGTTTGTAGTTGGTGAACCATGGAGTTAGCCCTTTACTAGTGGAGAAACTGAAATATGAAATTAAAGAATTCTACAAGCTTCCTTTGGAACAGAAGATGAAATACAAGATACAGCCCGGTGATGTTGAAGGGTATGGACAAACCTTGCTCATGCAAGATGATGAAAAACTTGATTGGGCAGATAGGTTTTATATGGTCATCAACCCTGTCCATAGAAGGAAGGCACACCTACTTCCACAGCTCCCTTCTTCACTTAGGTCCTCTCTCTCTCTCTCTCTCTCTCTCACACACACACACACACACACACACACACAAACACATGTTGTAATGAATCTATGTATTTCGACACAAGAACATGTTCTTATATCTCCATGTACCGGTGTATTTAAAACACACATTATATAAATAATAATAAAAAACAACAACAACAAAAAACAAAAAAGTTAAATTTAAAATATGCAGAATAGTTTCATCTAAGACGTAGCCTTAAATCACATAATATTTTTCTTAGTATATAACATTTCTGATTAAACCATGTAACAAGTTCTAGCTTGCAAAAGGCTTTTTATTAGTTTTTTCTATTTGGTTGTTATTGACTTTTCAGAATAAAGTTATGGCTAAAAAAAATGTCGATGCAATTGGAATATAGTTAAAAAAGTTATCTTTTGTTATTGAGAAAGTTTTGGTCCAGTATTTTTTTTCGTAAATTTTTTTTTGAATTTTAAAATTTTTTATTTACTTATTAAATCCTTCTAAACTATAAAGATTTGAAAATTTTAAAACTTAAAAAACATAAATAAAGACAAAAAAAGTTATATATATATATATATATATAAGCAAAATGAAAAAAAAAAAGAGTGATTTTTTAGCACTTGCCAAACATGGTAGATCTTGTAAAAAAAAATGTTTGTTTTTCTCAATTGTCAAATAAATAAGATGAATTCAAACCGTTACAATGTTTTTGGTAAGCTTATTTTCATCTTTAGTAAGAAAAAAATTTAAAAATATTTCAAAAAACTTTAGACTTCTAGATTATACTTGGCGAGATAAATTGGGAAAATTTAAAAAAGTTAAAAAAAGATAAAAATAGTGGACTTTTTCATTTTTAAAATTTATTTCTCAAACTTACAAAAAAAAAAATTAATTTTTAGATTTGACTAGACAAGCAAACTACAGAAAAAAAAAAAAAAAAAATTGACAATTTTGAAAAAAAAAAAAAAGTCACTAAAAAAGTTTTTAAAAAAATGTGATTTATTTGGAAATTCCAAACAGCCAAATTTCCAAAAAAAAGTGACTGTTTCTTGGCTGAAACCAAACATAGGTATTGCATAATCATTTTTTCTTTCGTCTTGTAGGGAAACCTTGGAGTCTTACATCTCAGAGTTGCAAAAACTTGCAACGACAGTTTTTGGGTTGATGGCAAAAGCTCTAAAGATTGACAAGGGAGAGATGGAGGAGATGTTTGATGATGGAGTGCAATCAGTGAGAATGTCATACTATCCTCCATGTCCCCAACCAGAGATGGTGATGGGCCTGAGGCCTCACTCTGATGCTACCTGCATCACCATCCTTCTGCAAGTCAACGGAGTTGAGGGTTTCCAAGTTAAAAAAGACGGGATTTGGATTCCTGTTAATTTCCTTCCAGATGCCTTTGTTGTTAATGTAGGAGACACACTAGAGGTTTGTTTTCCATACTCTCTTCAAAATTTAAATTCAAATAAAATAATTCTTCTAAATTACTTGTTCTGATCTGGTCAACATTTTTTGAACCAACCTTATCATTTTCAGAACTTTTTTTTTCTTCCTTCTAGGTTGAACGTATGTTTCAAGGGAAATACTATGGTACACTCCTCAAATGTGTGCATACACCTTATAATTAAAAAAAAAATGATATAACTTCATATTTTTTGAATTAAATTTTAAAAAAAAAAATTTCATAACCAACACACCATGATACATAATTAAAGACTTCTAGAGTCATAACTAAAATAGTGTCATAATTTATATATATAAAAAACTTAATCATAAATAAAGAAGAAAATAATATAATTAAGAGTATATATAGTGCATCTCCTGTGTATATTAAAATTTCTCATGGTTTCAAACATGGCAGGTACCAACAAGTATGTATATATTATTCACCTATGGTACATCTCTTCTTTTATTTTATTTTTTCTTCTATTATTTTTTGTTGTATGCTATTTTGATATCATACTAAATTATTGACCACAAACTCATCTTAAAAATAAAGAATAAAAGATAATTTTATTATTTATATTTTATTCTCCACCATTTACATAACCTTATTACCACAGTAATTACCATTTTGTTTTGAATTCAAGAAGAAAATTGCATCAGCATAACAAGGTGCCGACATGTTCAGTGCTAGAGCTAAGATGTATAGTATTAATCTTCTTTTGCAAATTAATAGATGAGCAATGATTCATAACTCTAAATTTAAAACTCCAACATTGGCAATGATGACGCATGGGGCAAAAAAAAAAAAAAAAAAAAAACAAAATTAAATCATTCATGAGTAGAGCCAACTGCCACATAAGTACAACTCTAGTTAGAGCTCTACTTTTAGTGCTCTCAAACATTTTTGTTGATAGATAAGGACGCTTAAGAAATAGTAGATATTCGATTAACTCTAAATTAGTGATGTTACAATAGTTGAAAGAAATGTGGAAATTGTGTATCTCTATGTTATATAAATAACCATGTACAAGAGCTTCTATACATAGGAGAGTGATACAATCCTAATCTAACTTTAATTCCTAACTTATGATATACATTAACAATGATATACATTAATTAGGATATAGATTAATAGCCCCTATCAAACTCAAGGTGGGTAAGCATAAACCAACTTGAGTTTGGAAACTAAGGCCTTGTTTGTCATGTACTAAATAAGTCAAAAAGTCACCGTCCTATTTAAGTCACATGATCTTATTTAAGTCATATCACCTCTCTACCACATCATTTCAAACCCAACCTATATTTCATAAAAAGTCAAAAAGTGTACTTATTTAGAACATCCCAAACCACCCCTAAATCTCTGAAACGACTAGGAGGATGAGCCATAGTGAAAATATCAGCAGGTTGATCACTAGAAGCAATAAAGAGAAGGTGAACAGTGCCACATGTAACATGTTGTCGAATGAAATGACAATCAATCTTAATATATTTGGTGCGATCATGGAACACATCATTGTGAGCAATTTGAATGGCACTCTGATTGTCACAATAGAGAGAGGTAGCACCAGGAGAAGAAACACCCACATCAGAAAGGAGTAAGTGAAGCCACAAAAGTTCCTGAGTAGTGTCAGCAATAGTGCGACATTTAGCTTCAGTACTAGAGCGAACAGTGAGGGGCTATTTCTTGCTGCACCAAGTAAGAAGTGAATTCCCTAAGAAAAAACAGAAACCCATGGTAGAACGTCGATCAGTAGAATCCCCGGCCTAATCAGTATCATAAAAGACATAAACCTCGAAAAAAGAGTGAGCAGAGTAGTGAAATCCATGGAACATAGTGCCTTTAAAGTAGCGAAGTATGTGAAGTAAAGAAGTATAATGCAGGTGCGGGGAGCCGACATGTACTGACTAACAAGATGGACAACATAGGTAATGTCAGAACAAGTCACAGTGAGATAGACAAGACTACTTGCCAGCTGGCGATAAAGAGTAGCATTAGAGAGAAGATCCCTATCGAGAGGAGTGAGATGAGTCTGAGGATCAACGGAAGTAGAGGTAATCTTGGAATCAGTAAGACCAGCATGTGCTAGAAGATTAGAGGCATATTTGGCTTGTGACAAATAATAACCAGTGGAATCATAAGAGATTTCAAGCCCTAAGAAATAATTGAGAGTACTAAGGTCCTTTACCTCAAACTTATGATTGAGAAATTGTTTTAGGCTAAGAATACCAACAACATCATCACCGGTGATAATCATATCATCCATGTAAAGAAGAAGAAGAGCGGTGCCATGAGGAGTGGTCCGAACAAAGAGAGCAGAGTCATATGAGCTGGAGGTGAAACTGAAGTCTTGAATGGTAGAACTGAATTTAGAAACCATGCTCGTGGAGCTTGCTTAAGACCATAGAGAGCACGCTGTAGTTTGAAAACCTTATGAGCCGGATTAGCAGACTTAGGGGGAGGTTGCATGGAGGCCTCCTCAGGAAGATCACCATTAAGAAAGTCATTTTTGACATCCATCTGAAAGAGATCCCAGTCAGCTATGTACAGAGGTAAGTTGAGCAACTGGAGCAAAAGTGTCCTCATAATCAATGCCATATTCTTGGTTGAAGCCCTTTGCAATAAAACGGGCTTTTGTAGCGCTCAATAGAGCCATTAGAATGGGTCTTGATTTTGTATACCCATTTGCAGTCAATCGTAGTCTTTCCAGGAGAAAGATCAACAACATCTCAAGTATGAGTTTTTTCTAAAGCCTGTAGTTCATCAGTCATAACTTCCGGCCAAAGAGGATTAATACAAGCCTCGCTATAGGAGGTAGGTTCATAAGAAAAAAAGGTAGTAGACCCAACAATATAATCATGAAGATTAATAGGGGATTGAGTTACACAATGTGGATAATCGGTGGAAAGATCTATGGGGAGTAGGGTTAGTGGAGAGGTAGAAGATGAGCTATAAGGTGTAATGGATAGTTGACCATTAGGGAGAGCAGTCTGGACGGAATCAGGGGTTAGCAAAGGCGTCTTTACAAATGAGGAACCTGCATCAAACGCATTAGAGAAAAGATCTATGGAAGGATTAGTAAACATGATGGATGTAAAGAGTGACGGTAAGTGAAACGAGGATAGGGATGAAAATATTTTACGCTCCTAGAAAACCACAAGACGGGATATACAAAAACGTTTAGAAATAGGATCCCAACAACGATAGCCTTTATGTTCAATCCCATACCCGAGATAGCAACAAAGTCGAGAGTGAGCTTCAAGTTTGGTGTGTTTGTGAGGTTGAAGGAGGACAAAACGTACAAGCCCAAAAACCAAAAGATGTGTTTATAGAGGGCTAGTGCCATGCAGATGTTCAAAGGGAGTTGGATTGTGGATGACAAGAATGGAAACACTACTAATAGTATACACAACAGTAAGTGTAGCTTCCCCCCAAAAGGTTTCAGAACATGAAAAAGAGAGAAGGAGAACTCAAGTAGTGTCGAGAATATGTCAAGAATATGCCGATGTTTCCGTTCAGCATGTCTATTTTGCTGGGATGTGCCAGCTAGGAACAATGAGGCTGAGTTCCATGACTCTAAAGAAAAGAGAGGAAATCCGAATTCTAATACTCCATAGCATTGTCAGAGCGAAAAAAATTTATGTTCTTTGAAAATTGGGTTTGGACCATTTTTGCAAAGGTACAATAAATTTGTTTAAGTTCAAATCGATTTTTCATGAGAAAAAACTAAGTAAACCTTGAAAAATCATCAACAAAGATAACAAAATAACAAGATCCCCCCATGGTAGTAGTAGGAGATAGGGCCCAGATATCAAAATGTATGAGATCAAAAGGTACATGGGAAACATAAGTACTTTTACTAAAAGATAAAGCAGGTTGTTTTTTTCACGACCTAAACCCGCCCCTATAGATTTAGCGTCATAACCAATCAGTAATCCTAAGATTACCTATGGCCTCTGAAACAGAATCACAAAATAAGGGGCTAGCGAAAGCAAATAACAAAAATATATTTGTCTAATGAGCTGTGTAGATTTATATGAAATATAATATTTAAAAATTTATATACATATCCAAAAATCATTCTCATGTTATACCCACACATTTAACTACAACATCTTAAGTACATCCAACAAAAACAAACAAAGTCTTATGTACAGAAACAGCCGGAGCTTATAACACGCGACATTTCAGGAGCCTCCACGTGAGACACAATGATTGGCTAACAATAGAGCACAGATCCAGACAAAAGTCTTCAGGCCTGATCTCTAGAACACTCACTTATACATATATATACAGAGTGAGCTAAAGCCCAGTGAATAGCATAAATGTAAAGAAGTTAGTGAACGCATTTCGAACATATCATATTTATAAACTAGATCACAACTGAATCAATTCTCATATCCGAACATAATAATGGTATATCCAATAGAATATATCACATCGTCATCTAACTAGAGTAATCAGTTCCGAATACCAAGTAAACACATATCACCACTATGTCTAGTGGCTAACGAGATCTCGTATCACATATATGTCATGGACCAGCATTTACATGTCGCCCCCATGACTTTGGACTATCTGTGGATGCCATAATAGATTCCAAACATAGAACATTCGTTTACATAAACAAATATCATTTCAGAAATCATAACTTATTGAATCACATTTGGAACATAATTCATATGAATATATCTTTACAATAACATTACTCACTGTGAGCTTCCAGAAACAGTTAATCGGTCTCCAATTCTCAACCTACAATAAAAAATGTACATAGCACAAAACACGTCTTACCATTACACATTCATATGGCCATCCCAACTTAGCTTTCTTTGCATTGATTCTTATTCTTTCTTATCACATGCTCGAATACATTGAAACATACTCTTTGTAATCTCTTAACTTATTACATTTCTTTCTTAGTGTGTTTTTAATTCATATTCTCATTATTGAAGCTTAATCATGGCTTAAGAATGCCTAAGATAGAAAGAGGATGCAATTATGCACTTTGAAACACTTAACAAAATTTCAAAAAATAAGGCAGTTCACTCGAGCACAACTTTGGTCGCTCGAGTGGACTCCTTGGTTTGCAAAAGTACGGAGAGCTCTTAATCTACGCTTGAGCTCAGCTTTCTTTGCTCGAGCCAAGGCTCAAAACAAAGGGTGGCTGCTCGAGCACATGTTTTGTCGCTCTAGTAGAGTGCTTATGTCTGCAAAACTTTGGAGAGCTTGCATTCTTTGCTCGAGCGGTAGATCTATTGTTCGAGCGGTCTGCTAATTTTTTGGGTTTTCAAAACAAAAGTTTTGAGCTTCCAAATTCAAATTTAAAGGCAAAACTCATGCATGGCTTGTTCTTTAAACTTGAAAACTTTTCCATAAACATGAATACATGACCTCTCATAAATCATTTGCTCAGAATCACAAGTAATTCCCAAAATTGATTTCATAAATTTTGCATGTAAGTATTTACAAACCATTTTCTCAAAACTCATATCTTTAGCAAATTTAAACTCAAAAGTCTCATGCATGAACAAAATTCATTTGCAAAACATGAAATCAAACTTTAAAACATGATAATTCAACCATCCATGTGCCAAGTAATTCATAATTATAATCATGGATGGTAGAATTCAAACTCCAATGACCATGCATGAAACATTTAACGTCAAATTCTTTTTCAAAGCTTACAAATCATGGAGATCAACTTCAAAATAACTCAATTCTAGAATGCATGTGAGATATAACTTCAAAACTCAATTGAAACAACATATTCATAATCAAAACTAAAGAATCGTGTCAAAACTATACATGCATGTTAAGCTACTTCCGCTTCTTGGCATTGTTTAACTAAAAACATGCAATTAATCTCATAGAGTTCAAGAATTCAACCCTAAATCATATAACCTTCAAGAATTAAGGGTTAGATGCTCACCAAAAGCCTTCAAATACACTAGATTCTTGCAAAACTTGAGCTATTCTAGCAAAATCTTCAACTTCTACCTTGAATCTACACTTTCTCTCTCTAAATGGAGTCTCTCTCTCTCTCTCTCTCTCTCTCTCTCTCTCTCTCTCTCTCTTTCTCTCTTTCTATAGAATGCATTATTAGATTTTAGCACTAAGGAATGGAAGAAATGAGCTCAAGAATGAGCTTATATCAACCTTATATTGTTAGGATGACTTATTACAATAATTAGAAGATTAGGCTTGCCAAACAAAACTTAATTTACTAAACTGAATCAATTTTTAATTAAACTTACCAAAGTGCTCTAAATATTCCAAATAACATATTCATGTAACCAATTCCGGTTTTAGATACCGATAAGGCTTTCAATTTTCAAATCAAAACAAAATTCCAGACAGATATTTCTACGAGTTACAGATAGAAAGCCAAATAACATACAAAATACATAATTAGCATATAATTCTATTCTAAACACTTGGTTAGCATTCTTAATTACGGATTAATAGTTAATTATGGATTGAGGTTGTTACAATTTTGCAAGTTGACAAGGCAAACAATCAAAGTGATCGAGAAGTACATGATCCAATTGACCACTAGAAACTAAAGACTTTAATCGACTAACAGAAATATGCCCTAAGCGACAATACCAAAGATAAAAAGAGGACAAAGAAGAATCAGATGTAGGAGCAGCTAACTGTGTGGAGTCTGAAATATGAAGGTGAATGAGTCCAAGAGTGTGTCCCGTCTGAGGGTCCTGCACCAAACAACCATTAACAAAAAAAGTGACAGTTAGACCAAGCTCATATAATTGAATAATGGAGACAAGGTTTAAGGTAAGAGCAGGGATATGATGAACGTGTGGTAAAGATAAGTGAGAGGTAGAAATAGAGTGAGCATGACTTATAGGCATGAGAGAACCATCAGTAGTATGAATAGAGGAAATATAAGCCGATGGAGAGATGAAAGAAAATATAATAGAACTGGAAGTCATATGATTACAACATGTGGAATCAAAATACCAAAAAGATATACCTAAAGTCACAGACAGAGCAGTAGGGAGAGGTGTACCAGAGGGTGAGAGAAATTGTTTGAACATGGCCTTAACGTCAGTTTGGAAGGAAACAAGAGTAGACGGGTCTAGAGGCTAAAAAAAAATCCTCAGTGGCAACAGTAGCAGCAGCAGTGCGGTGAGCAGACAAAGATCTAGACTAATTCCTATGACCATGTGAACTACCCTTGGAAGAGTCATCCCGAGAGAAGTGACCAGTGGAAGATGACTGGGAGGGATTGTGAAAACAATCCTGCTGCAGATGACCAGGACATTTTTGTTGCAATACCGACAGGGTCTGACTGGGAAATGAACCAGAAGATAAGTAGAAGGAAGGTCCTGATTCTGACAATAAATGTAGACAGTGGATCGTTGGGCTGATAAGGAAAAAGAAGTCCGTGATTTAGGAGTGACAAGAACAGAGTCTACATAATGTGTCTGGAGAGTATTAAGACGAGTTTCCTCAGATAATAGCTCTGAAATAGCCTGCTCAAAAGTGCGCAGTGGAGTGTGATGAATGAGAGATGCATACATTGGCTCAAAATGGGTAGTAAGAGCCATGAGAAATTGAACCAACCCCTGCTGATTACGATATGTAGTGAATAATGTAGCATCTTCAAGGTGAGGCCATGGAGGTTCTGAGAGAGCAAGCTGGTTCGAAACAGAATACATCTGAGAAAGAAAGTCATTAATAGACTGACCAGGTTCTTGAGACATGTTGTGAAGCTGACTCTGAAGTTGATACTGATGTGCAAGACCGATAGTTTAGTATCGTTCTTTCAAAAACTACCAAATATCTTTAGCAGGAGTGGTAATAAAGTCAAGCTGAAAATGACCAAACTGAAGACTAATAATGGAAACAGAGGTATTCCGAAGCCAAGTAATGATCTGGTAGTTCTTCTTATCTCAGTCTTCTAAACGGTCTTCAAATTTAGCAGCAATTTCGACAACTTCTTTCACTGGTTTGGTCACATCCCCGATGATAATATGCTAGAGTTTCCAACCTTTGGGAAAAGAAGACATGGCTTAGGCCCACATAACATAATTGGATCCATCAAGCATAACAGAAATTGGATGGGAGGCATCATGACGATCTGTAATAATATGGTGGTAGGACAACATAAATAGGAACAGAACTGTATGAGCAAAATTAGATAAAATAGATCGTACTAGTGAGTTCGGAAGGTCGAAAATAGTTGGAAAAGGGCTGAATGGTGCAGAGATGATGTCAGCAGGAGGTTGGATGATGTTAGCAGAGGCACGGCGCACAATAGTAGGGAAAGGTGCGGCTCACAATAGCAGCAAGGGGCGCGCGGCGCACATTAGCAGAAATGGTGCACGCGGGTTTATGGTAGCAGAAACGGTGCACGTGGGTGCACGATAGTAGAAGCAACGCACGCAGGTGCACGGTAACAAGAACAGTCCACGTGGGTGCACGGTAGTAGAAATGGCGCATGCGGGTGCACAGTAGTAGAAACGACACATGTGGGTGCACGGTAGTAAGAACGGCACACTCAGGTGCATGGTAGGGCGCATGTTTGCGTGTGGGAGAGTGGTGGCGGAAGGCTGGACGTGCCAACGAGAAAAGCGGTACGTGAAGGCGCGTGAGGAGGTTTCCTGCGACGGGCCTAGTGGTGTTGGAACCAAGGCACAATTTTGAGCACTATGGGGCAATATTTTTTAAAATTTTGGTCAACGATGATGATGGAATAGCGACGAAACAGTGTTGTGGAGCAAGGATGCTATATTGATGAAAAAGAAAAGAGATGCTATAATGCCACTATGTACAAGCAACAAGCAAGAGAAAGAAGGAGCTAGGACTTATGACCTATGCTCTGATACCATATTACAATTGTTGAAAGAAATGTGGGAATTGTGTATCTTTGTTTTTTATAAATAACCATGTACAAGAGCTCCTATATATTGGAGAGTGATACAATCCTAATCTAACTCTAATTCCTAACTTATGATATGCATTAGCAATGATATACATTAATTAGGATATACATTAAGAAGTGAAAATAAAAAGACCACAATCCATATCACCTATAAATTTAAGTGTTTTTTAGAATACAAATTAAAATTACCTAAATTTTAAATATTATAATAACTAAATTTGTAAATGGTTGTGCATAAGTTCGTTCACCGTTACAACCTCAATGTTGTTGCTGCCATATCTACCACTAATACACCCCCCACTCAATTGCTAACGCCAACACTATTATCGCACCACTACCACGATTATTGCCACTACCATTACTTCCACCACTATTACTACTGACTTCACCAACATTGCTATCATCACCATAACCACCACAATTATCATTATCACCACCTCTCCACCATTATTATTACAACCCTTCACCTCTACTACTATAGTTGTTATTACCATAGCCACTATCACTTACCTCTCTACCTCCAATATATCTCCCACTATCCCCCTGCCTCTACTTCTACCTCTTCCTCCACCTCTAATACCATTGACATCGGCACCATAGACACCTTAATTGTTGATGCCGCCACTTCCTCATCCTCTACCACCAATACCTCACCACCAAAAAATAAAATTGAAAGAGAAAATTTAAAAATAATAAATTTAAATTTCAAAATCAAACAATTTGTTTTAGTTCAGTAGTCATTTTTATCAGACAAACATTCAACTTAAAATATTAAATATTTAATTTTCAATTTTTAGTTATATCAAACACCACTTTAATTTGGTACTTAAAACTTTATTTTGAAAAATTACAAAAAATAAATAAATTCCCAAGGTTTGGCTCTTTAACAAAATAAATTATGAGTTTTAAATTTTGTTAATTTAAGTCATAATATTTTAATTTATTTTCAATTTAAACCACCAGTCCATTTCCATTGAGTAAAACAATGGAAAAAAGAATATTTTAATTATTAAATTTAATCTAGATATACATAAAATGCTCAAAATCTCATTTTATTTAATATTGATTTTGATAGATAAAATATATTTTTTTCTTCGCTTTTAATCAACTGAAATAGATTTATGATTTAAATTAAAAATAAATCAAAATATTAGAATCTAATAAATTAGTAAAATTAAAAACTCAGTATTTATTTTATTTCAATGGCCAAATCTTGAGATTTTTCTTTATAATTTTTTCATTTTTTTTTTCCTTAATTGATTCAACAACCAACGACTGTTCAAAATTTGATACATAAAAAAATACAAAAACCACTTGGACACCTCTTGGCGGTATGTTTGTTTGACCCAAGTTCGAGGGCAATCCATGAAAAATAGGATAACTTTAAGGATAAATTACACTGACACCCCTCTATTATTCTAAAATCACACTGTTATTCCCTTTATTCTATGAAATATCAGTTATATTCCCTGTCAGTTGAATCATTAAAAAAATCAAGTAAAGTTACTATAATGCCCATATTGACTTATTTAAAATTAACAAATAAAATGCTCTCTTCTTCGACCTCTCTCGTTGTAATGAAAAGACTTCCCGTTCAATCAACCCCAATCTATTGATGCATGTCCAAGAACAATTCTATAATGTCTCAACACCACACCATTGGCAACGGGCTTACCAAAGTAAAATAAGAAAATTTAACAAGATTGTGTTCTACCAACGTAATATAACAAGATTGGCCTTCATCAGTATGCATTATAAAGAAATGAAACTTTGGTAAATTTATTTATTTATTTTTCATTAAAAACTTGGATCATATCTATTACCCAAAACGATAAGCATGCAATAAAACTCCAACAATAGTGTATATTCTAAATTTTTTTCTAAAAAAAATCTAAAATTTAAAATGTTAATAAAATTAAGTATAAATCTATGACAAAATCTAAAATTTAAAATGTGGATTAAAATTAAGTTTAAACGTATGGAAAAATATATGATAGGCGTTCTTATAATAAGGCATATCATAAGAAAGTTATAATTTTTTGTGGTTAAACTATTGAATGTTTATGTCCTATGTAAATTTGTGGCAAAAATTACGAATGGGGGATTTAAAAAAATGCTCCATGTTATTGATTTTTTGTCACTATTTTACATCATCTCTTACATAAATACTCATGATTGGTTTTTTTATTTTGAGTTAGTTATTAAATATTAATGAAAGTATATAATATTTTGTCATGTATTTTGGTGATATAAAAATATGAAGAAATAAAAAAGTGATATATAGTAGTGTTCGTGAATTTATTTATTTATTTTTTTGATCGCCAATGTTCGTGAATTTATGATGTGCAACATAATGTGAAAGTTCTTTTTTTTTTTTTTTGTAATAAGAATAGTTGTGTCAACTTATTAATTTATATTACAAATTTTCTCACGATGTTGTTATAAAATGCATACCATATATAATATTTTAAGGTGCTCATATTAGCATTTCTCTAAATTTGCACCATACATTAAAATTCTGATTACATATAGCATGCCTAAAAAAACTCTTGCTATTAAATAAAAGAGAAATTATAAATTAGTGTAAAAGATTAAAAATAATTATAAACATATAGAGATGCACCTATTTTTGTGCACAAAAAATCAAAAAAGTTACACCCCTATCTTTTGATAAAAAATTTCTCAACGTCTTCACTATCTTATAATTTCTTCTTAAATAAATGATTCCGTCAATACTTAGCCCATGCAATATTGGATTTCATACACATGCTTCTTTTGCCTACTAATTGCTGTAGGCTATCTCTAAGGATAATTCTAAAGGCTTATCATATCGTCCTTAAGGAAGAAGAAATAAATTTAGGGTAAATTAGGCATTTAAAAGATTTGTTTTTCTCACGTCATCAACTTTTGTTAACTCAATTGACGTTTGATCAACAAAAGGGGTAGACTGTTACATAATTTTCTAAAGCAAAGGAGTACAGTGACATTTCAGATAATAAAAGGGATGACAGTGTGATTTCAGAGAAATAGAAGGTGTGTCAGTGTTATTTACGCTAACTTTAAGTTTTGTTCAAAAATATTGTATGGTTCTTATCAACGTAAGAAAGATATAGTGCTTAAGTGAGCAATGTATGAAATTAATTTTCAAACTATTTTCATAGATTTCCTCGGGCTATGGTCAAGTAAAATTCAACGCTCCGTCAAGTGGCACAATTTGGCATTTTATTTAGATTTATGGTATCAATTTGCAGATATTGAGTAATGGTCTCTATAATAGTATCGAGCACAGAGCAACGGTGAATTCAGTAAATGAAAGAATGTCAATTGCAATGTTTTTCAACCCCAAGTTTGAAGTGGAGGTCGGACCTGCAACTAGCCTTCTAAACCCACAAAACCCTCCATTATTCAAAAGGGTTAGTACGGAAAAGTACTACAAATATTTCTTCTCTCGCAAGCTCAATGGAAAGTCATTCTTAGAGCAAATGAAGATTGGAAATGAAGAAGATGACACTGCTTGATGGCAGTCACTCTTGTACTCTTAAAATTAAATTAAGAAAAATATAATATTGGTGTTTGTACTATGTAATGTATTAAGGTTTGGAACACAACCTCTAAATAACATGTCATGTATGAGACAACGAGATACAAAACCTCCCTTCATGTGTAAGATAACCCAAAATATACCTAGCTCACTCATCGAAGATAGTTGTTTGATCTCTTTTTATGTATAAGTAATGTATAAAATATATATATATATATATATATATTTTGTGGTTTGTATGTTGACTATTATAGTAGTTTCAAATTTTTGTATGGTTAATTACGCCAAAACCTCTTAAACTATTAAAGATTATCAGTTTATTTTTTTATTTATGACAAAACTATTAGAGATTTCAAAAATTCTATCAAATGTTTTATCAAATATCTCATATGGGTGTATGACCCACTTCCACACCCCATGAGAGACATTTGGTAAAACTTTTGATAGAATTTTTAAGATCTCTAGCATTACACTATTTATGAACCCATATACACATATTGATACCCTCTGTTAGGTTTTATTTCTTGGCAATCCCGTTTGACAAAACTCCTTTGAGTTGTAATTTTATTCGCTCTTTTTTATTTCAGTGAGGCTATGAGTTTATTAGATGCGAATCCAGCCCGAATTGTGCCGTTCAGAGAAGTTTGTGATGTTAATGCTTTCAAAAATGCCACTTCGCTGATTATTACGGGGGTCGAGCTGCCCGGTCAGCTCGCGGCCGAAGCAAATTGCAAAATTGCCTTCAAAATTGCTTGTCCACCCATGTTCGCTCGAGCCAAGGAATTCTCGCTCGAGCTACGGCTTTCTCGCTCGAGCCAAGGAGTTCTCGCTCGAGCCAATGATTGCGTCCATACAAAAACCTGAAAGAGTGTATTCCTCGCTCGAGCCAAGGATTCGTCGCTCGAGCCAAGGCACTAGTAGAAATCATGAAAAATACACTCCTCGCTCGAGCCAGCAAAGCGTCGCTCGAGCGAGCCTCAGAATCCGGATTTCTCAAGGAGTTTGTTTTCTTCCCAATCTAGGATTACTTTTGGTTCTCTATAAATACTTGGTTTTCTCCCAAAACTAGGGGAATTAATTGAAGTTCTCCAGATCTTCTTTTTGGTTCTTAAGGATTATATCTGGAGATATTTTGTTTGTTTTCTTTGATGTTTTTATTGAGTCTTCAACTCATGATTTAAAAAGAGTACATCAAAGGTTTGTTTGTCATATACAAAAGAGAGAGTTGTTCTTCGGTGGATTCTGAAGAATTCGAGCCTGAAGCTTTGGTGGATTCCGGGGTGGCTCATCAGAAAGACAATTCCGTGGTGAAGATGGGGTTGGAAGAGGCACATAGAGGTTGGTTCAATTAGGCGTTGTGGATTCGCTAGGTAATTGAGAGTATACTTGTGTAATTCCTTTAAATCTTCTTAGTGGATTGTTCTTGTGGCTGTTGCCCGTGGTTTTTTGATCACAGTTGGAGGTGTCCAATTGTGGTTTTTTCCACGTAAAATCGTTGTGTCTTTTTGTCTTGATTGTTTGATTGGGATTGTTATATTCGGCTTAAAATTGATACATAATCACAAATCAACATCTAAGGGATTTCTAGATTTTTTCAATTGGTATCTGAGCGGGTCGTTCTATTTTTTTTTTTTTTTTAAAAATTCTTTTAGAACGAGATCTTGTTTGATTTGCGATAATGGATACAATTCGTGAAGGAAATTCTATGGTTCGACCACCCCTACTTGACGGATCCAATTATTCTTTTTGGAAAGCTCGGATGAGATCTTTTTTAAATTCTATTGATGAAAAAGTTTGGCAATCCGTCATGAATGGGTGGACTGAACCAACAATTATCGTTGATGGAGTTACAATCCCCAAACCAATTGATTGAAGTCCTCCAGATCTTATTTTTGGATCTTAAGATTTATATCTGGAGAGATTTTGCTAGTTTTCTTTGATGTTTTTATTGAGTATTCAACTCATGATCTAAAGAGAGTACATCAAAGGTTTGCTTGTTATACACAAAAGAAAGAGTTATTCTTCAGTTGTGGATTCTGAAGAATTCGAGCCTGAAGCTTTGGTGGAATCCGGAGTGGCTCATCAGAAAGACAATTCCGTGGTGAAGATGGGGTTGGAAGAGGCACATAGAGGTTGGTTCAATTAGGCGTTGTGGATTCGCTAGGTAATTGAGAGTATACCTGTGTAATTCCTTTAAATCTTCTTAGTGGATTGTTCTTGTGGCTGTTGCCCGTGGTTTTTTTATCACAATTGGAGGTGTCCAATTGTGGTTTTTCCACGTAAAATCGCTTGTGTCTCTTTGTCTTGATTGTTTGATTGGGATTGTTATATTCTGCTTAAAATTGATACATAATCACAAATCAACATCTAGGGGATTTCTAGATTTTTCACCCTCAACTATGAGAACTAATTACTCCTCTAAAAGGGGGCTCTACTTGTTTATTTTTTTATAGTTGAGTGGGTTGAAATATATAGATTCGTAGATGAAAGGTAAGGTAATAAACTGCTATTCACTGATAGTAGTAGGGTATAAGCGCAACTGGCCTCCCAAGAGGATAAGCACAATCGACTTATAATTTTCGTATCTTATTATCCCACAAGATCGTTAAAATCTGGTCAAATAACATTTAATCAATGCAAACTTAGATCCACCATATGACCTGTATAGTTCTTTAATCATTTTCGCACATAAGTTAAGTGTTCAAAGAAAAAACAATAAAAACTTGTAGCCTTCACTTGGTTTTAAAGACCAAGAACCGTAAAATGACTCCCTAAAAGCAACTAATCAATCATTACTAGAGAACTCGATTTGGGGACTTAAGTACAAGATCTGAAAGTTTTATACACCCATCTAGTCCAACACAAGGTTGAACTCTACTAATTATCATGACAATTTTAAATCTAAAATTGGTAAGACTTATGCATGACATGCGTTAATAAATAAAAGAATTAAACAACAATAATATGGGATATATAACAAATATGGTTTAGATCCGACCCATTTGATATTCTGGATTCAAGTTTCTTGGTATTGTATTGTTGGTCTGGTCTTATTCCTCTTTTCCCTCCTTGAGTTTTTCTATTGGGATGTGTTGATTGTGTTTGAAACGGCTTGGTAGCTTGTTTTTGAAAACTTTGACTGCCCAGATTTTGACCTCTACGCTCAAGCAGTCTTTGCAAGCTCTTAGTACTTCTGCAGGTTTGCAAAACTACTGGTAGAGTGAATTATACACTCGAGTGGTGCTTCTTGCGCTCGAGCAGTCTTGGCTCGAGCGGCCCTTCTTGCGCTTGAGCGTTAGTCTGCTGTTTGCAAAACTACTGGGAGTATGTATTCTGTGCTTGAGCGAAGCTTCTTGCGCTCGAGTGCAACAACTTATTGTGTCTGGCTGTTCGAGTAACACATCTTGCGCTCAAGCGGACTGTACGTATATCAGTTCATAAAAGTCACTTTTTACACAACTTTTTCATCTCTCTCTCTAAACATTTTAAAACCCTAAATCTAGAGTTTCTCTCTCTAGAACTTACTCTCTCTATATAAATACACCAAGATCTACCAATTTCTCCACCCTACTTCATTTGTTAAAAAGGTAGAGCTCACCTAGAGTTTCGTTTTCATCCGAATAGAGTTGGATTTTGGTTTCCTTGAGATTTTTCTACTCTCTCCTTGGTGTTCCAACTTCGAGGTAGGGATTTTCTATACTCGTTTTGATTTTTAATTTAGCTATTTATTTTTCAGAAATAATTTTGTGGTTTTGGAGGATTTTGAACAAACCTAGGATTTTGGTTTAAAATCAAAAGAGAGGTTTTCAAATGGATGTATGGAATATGGTTGTGGCAGTGGAAATGAGGTTGAGTTGTGATAAAATTATTGATTTTGATACTTAGATTGGATTTTGGAAGAAAAATGAGTTTTGCCTTAAATGTTTGAAATATATTTTTTTGTATAAATAAATGAAATTAATGTTGGAAATGTGAAATTGGATAGACATTGATATGGATGGTGGAGTTAGATATGTATTATCACTCATCTTGAAATTTAGAAAGTTTATCTATATTGGAGGTTTTATATCTGTATAGAAATATTTGTTTTGGGCTATCGGTGGGGGATAGCTATGGTTGTTATAAAAATTACATGAGAATTAGGTGAATTGAAGCTAATTTCTCATTTACGTGCATTGAACATTGTTGCTCATTTAAAACATAGCATATGCATATGAATTTGAGAAAAATGAGTGAATGTTGGAAAGAGGTGTGTATCACCAAATTAAGTTGGCCTATGTGTCCAAGGTGAAAGTCTTGAAAAACGCACGTATACATGGGTGCCGATTCCCGCGGACGAAATATTTGTAAACTGGCAATATTAGTGCTTGTATAGATACGTTTACATAGGTGCCGTTTGACGGTTTTCCGCGGACGAAATATTCGTGAAAGGTTGTACTGGTTTAAGATTTTCCCCTTATTTCCTATTATAAAGAGCACGACTTGAGAATTGTGAACTCAACTAAGCATGGCATTGTTTTTGGAAAGAAAATGTAAAACGTTTTGATAAGGGCATCACATGTGCATAAAACCTTATATCTTTATTAAGATTCATATATTGTGTTAGATTATCTCTACTGGGTTTTGGCTCACTCTAAATAGGAAAGCCATTTTCAGGTGTTAGAGAGATGCCTCCGCCAAGGCAGTAGCTTGGGAGGATTGGAACAAGAGCTTTATTTTGTTTACTTGTTGTTAGCATTTTGTACAAGCCTAGGGCTTTACTTGTACTAGATTTAAATCTATTTTGATGTAACCAAGTACAATCTTGGAATGTTGTAGCCTTCAGGGCATTTTTATTATTTGTTTAACTTCTATCTCATATCTTTGTTGTTGGCAAATGCTATAGATTCAGGGTTAGGACTTATGAATGTATATTCGCATGTGTCTCATCTTTTGTATAACTGCGTCTCATATAATGGAAGGATATTATACTCTGATTTATATTGTCATTTAATTGTCGTTATGGATGGTTTACTGTATTAAATTTTGGCGAGTTACAACTTGGTATCAGAGTGTACCGGGTTTGAATACTTTGGGTACGTTGGAAGTGGTTATTATCACAATGGGTTTGTCTCGCTTAACAGAGATGTTTGTATGTATGGTATGCTTATGTGATAACATGCTCATGTGATTATATGTGTATGATATTTTATTTCTAGGATATTGATTGGGTCTATGGGTTTCTAGAAGTCCTATTAGAAGAGCATTTGATCACTGCTTTTTCTAATTGAAACTCTGACAACGCCGCGCGACGGTTATTATTTTGGAAGGAAATTCATATGTGTCTATGTGACTATGCACTTATGTGGAGTGAATTACTGTTGTCCACCTCATTAAGATGCGAGTGAGTGAGCTTTGGCATATTTGTAAATGTGCTAATCTCTTTTGTTACCTTTATTAGGATGTCAGGACGTGGTCATGGTGGTAGGCGTGGTAGACCTAGATGGTAGGAGGTGCCGATACTGGATGATATTCCGGCACAAGAGGTGGGAGTTGGTCAGGCCAATATGGTTGAATGAACAGGTTAGCGGACCATGCGTGCCTTAGCCCACGAAATGGTCAGAGCATTATAGGAACCTATGGACATTCTCAGGCTGAGAATCAAGTCCAGGACCAAGCAGTTGAGGCAAGGCCGTCATTCTTGAAGAGAGAGCTCTTCCATTCCAGGGCGGATGAGTTTTTGGTCGATCCCAAAGAGCCTTTGAAAGCGGATGAACGGCTCGAACAAATGGTTAAGATGTTTGAGATGCTTGGCATCTACGATGGTGGTTTGCGAGTGACCATAGCGTCCTTCTAGTTGAAAGGAGATGCTGGTCAATGGTGAAAGTATGCACGTGGGCGCATTGGGATAACTTGGGAGGCCTTCATTGATGCTTTCCAGGATAAGTTTTTCCCTCCCACTATTAGGGAGAAGTTGAGTGACCAGTTTTCTTAGCTCAAGCAGTTGAGCACACCAGTGGACGAGTTTGAGGCAGTATTTACTAGTCTGTTGAGGTTTGCACCGAAACTCATGGCGACTGAGGAGCGCTGTGAAGCCCCTGAAAAATGTTTTCTCTTTAAAAACCCTAATGTTTAAATTATTTTCTTAAAGCCTTTAGTTACTTGAATTATTTCGAATCTTGTCGGTTAGCATTTATTTATCAAAATCGGAATATCCTAGCTGGATTAGGTTCCTTAGCCTAATTTAATTAAATTCTACATAAGTAAGGTTCCAATACATGAATTTAACTTCAAGCCCTCACTTCTTTATTTAAATTCAAAATTTCCCCGAAACTAGTACATGTACCTTATACTATAAGTATCATTAATTAATTGAGATCTATATAAATATATACATTGAGGAATGTGCTCCTAGTACCTAGATTGATTAAAAAAAAAAATTATTCAATTAGGAATTAACTAGGTGTTGCCTAATCCCTAGGTTAAGCTCCCTAATCACTCCTAATTCATTGAACTTCCCAAGGTTAAGCTCCCTAATCACTCCTAATTCATTGAACTCTAAGTAAATCCTGGCTTGTCCATTCAATTCCAACTAGTGGGCTTCTATGTCATTTTACACCAAATTTGCCTATAAATATCACCACTCCCTAGCATGGAAAGCACAAGCATCACACTCACACACACACTTTCGGCTAGAGGAAGAGGAAGGAAGAAGAGAGCCATCTTGTTCAAAGCTTAGCAAGTAAGCCACAACACAACCTTCTCTTTCATTTTCCTTTTTCAAATACATGTTCTTAAGGGTTCAAAATATTGTTTTCAGATGTGTCATTGATATATGTTAGTTAGCATGGTTTCATCATAAAAGAGACAAAATTTTTCCCTTAGTGGATCCCTTTTCCCATAAATCTTCTTGTTTTGGGTATTGTACCTTAGAATCTGTTTTTGCAGCCCACTTTCAAAAATTCTAGTAAAATGTATAAAATTATTCTGGACCTCTATTTTATGTCAAAATCTTCCTTAAGGAGTTTGCTTTCAACTAAAATTAGTTTCATGGAAAAACAGTAAGCAGTTTGCAAGAAAATCAAATTTTCGTAACGATCGACGAATCTGGACAGCACTGGAGTGTTTTCTAAATAACTTAAAATCTAGAAAAGCTATCCCTTTTCCGAAATATGTTCTGGGAACTAGATTAGATTCTCTACGAGCCATAGGAAGGCCGAGTCCGGTAAAAATTCTAAAATAGCCCTTCTATTCTAATCCTTATGTGATATCGAATCTGGAAATTTTGTTATGCATAGCTGTTTTATGCTCTTGTGTTCATGAAAATGTTTATTAGCGTATGATCATATCTTGGCATGATGTTGTACATATTATGGTTATGTTTTTATTCTCTTTCATCTTAGTGATGCATGCTTATGTGGATATTATTATCTTGTTAAGATTGGTTTAACCTTGTTTTAAAACATTTTACTCAACAGGAAACTTAATTGGAATGGCATTGGGTTTTCGATCACTTGAGTAATGATGATAAAGTGTGATGTGTGGATTGTTGGGATGCGTTCTCTATTTGGAAGTTAAAGTCTTGCGCAAGTGGTTTTCGGAACCCTTGAACGGAGGGGTTGTATTCGGACCCTAGGTGGTTTGGTGTGAGGAGGGATTTGGGCAAGACTCATTATTACTGTCTCTTTTGAGGCCCTGTGGTTGGCACTACGCGGTATATAACCGATGGTAGGCATCCGAGATTAGTTCTGCAACAAAGCAGCAAAAGAGGGGGCATACCGAATAATCCAAATCCGATTCTTGTGGTTGAGAGGACGAAATCTCTTTGGGGGATTTCTAGTTTACTAACATCTAACTTGTAACCCTTTGTTTATCTATTTCGAGTATCATGCTTTACTACTTGTTGTTATATTTGAGATTGTATATTGGACTGGAAAAAAGACGGGGTGTGTGTGTGTTTACTGGGCATTCAAAGCTCACGACGTATCATGCCAGGTGACGAAGAGGAACTTATAGCTGGAGACGAAGAGCCTGAAACCTTTGAAGACTTTTGGCTATCTTAGTAAAGTTAGAAATTTCCTTTTGATGTTTTGTAAGACTCATGTGAAGATTTAAATTTTCTTGGGATGTAATGTAACGGAACAAGCTTTTGAATTAAAGATATTCGTGGTTGTTGTGTATTTATATTCTACGTATATGTATGAACCTTATCATTGCTTATGAGACCTTGTGTCAATGCCTTTTAAGATCTGTCAAAAGGGTAGTGTGCTGCCTAAGAAAGCCGGACTTAGAAAAGAGGCTAATTTGACTCTTCCGGCGAACTGGGATCTTACTTGGGCTCAGTTAGTACATTAGGCTTATGCTCCGAGGGGTGAGTAGGTAGAGTAGAGACTTAAAGGCTTGTGTACGCTGTTATCGCACCAAACCTAGTACCAGCGCCTTCGGTAGTAACAAGTACTTTCTTATTATGCAATTTTATTGCTAATGTGTTGACTGATACAGATGCATCCCATTAATTTATCTCATCTGCATTTGCATCGACTTTGAAATTAGAATTGGCTCAATTAGCATTTCCTCTCAGTGTAGAGTCATTTATTGGTGGTGAGGTTGTCTTGCAATAGGGGTGTCAGGGTTGTGACATAGAGGCTGCCAGTCGTCAACTTCCTTTTGCATTTATGTTGATTGACATGTCAAGTTTTGCTCCTATTTTGGGTATGGATTGGTTGTCATCATATTAGGCTGTCATAGATTGTCACCGTCAGAGGGTCACTGTATGTATCTTGAGTGGTGATTGTTTTTATTTCATAGGGGGCAGAACCGATAGAGTCTTTTCACCGGTGTATGATCCGTGTGGGCAGTGTGAGCTTAGTTGTTTTCTTGCCAACTTCTTGGGTAGTGAGTATGATGAAGTCTAAGTTGAGTTACTAAGGGTTGTTTTTGAATACTCGGATTTTTTTCCTGAGGAACCCACTAGTTTACCACCTCATCGTTAGATTGAGTTCTCCATCGACTTAGTGCCTTGCAAGACACCGATTTCTACAGCATTGTATAGTTTTGCATCTGTTGAGTTGAGTGAGTTGAAGATTCAACTCCAAGAATTGTTACATAAGAATTTTGTCTGCTCTAGTACTTCATATTGGGGAGCACCGGCTCTCTTTACCAAAAAGAAAGATGCTGCGTTGCGACTTTGTATTGATTACTGGAAGTTGAACCGGGTAACTGTTAAAAACTAGCACCTCATGCCTCGTATAGATGATCTATTTGATCAGTTGAAAGGGTCTTATTGTTTCTCTAAGATAGACCTAACAATGGGTTATCGCTAGTTGAAGGGAGAAAGATATTTAGAAGACGGCATTCCGTACGCGGTATGACCATTATGAATTTCTAGTGATACTTTTTTGGGCTAACCAACACACCAGCCGTGTTTATGGATTTGATGAACCGGATCTTCCATGAGTTCCTGGACCATTCTGTGGTTGTCTTTGTTGATGACATCTTGATTTACTCACCCTCTGAGTAGGAACACGAAGAGTACTTGCGGGTACTACTTGAGTTACTTAAAGCCCACAAACTATATACTAAGTCTGGGAAATGTGAATTCTAGTTGGGAGAAGTAAAGTTCTTAGGCCATATGGTATCTGGGTGAGGGGTGACTATAGATTCATCCAAGATAGAGGCAGTGCAAGATTAGGAACAACCTAAGAATGCATTTGAGATTTGTAGTTTCTTGGGGTTGGCTGGGTATTACCGTCTATTTGTGAAAGATTTCTCAAGATTAGCCTCACCATTGACTAGACTGTTGAGGAAATGAATCAAGTTTGTGTGGAGTGAGACTTGTGAGAAGTCATTTCAAGACCTTAAGGTTAGACTTACCACTGCTCTTATATTGATTATTCCGAAGAGGGTCTTGGGCTATTCGGTGTATTATGATGCTTCATGGGAAGGTTTGGATGATGTTTTGATGCAAGATGGGAAGGTAGTAGCTTATAGTTCATGGTAGTTGAAAACACATGAGAGGAACTACCCCACTCATGACCTAGAGCTAGCAGCGGTGATCTTTTCCTTAAAGATTTGGAGGCATTACCTGTATGGTGAGAAGTTTGAAGTGTTTTCTGATCATAAGAGTCTAAAATATCTATTTACACAGAGAGATTTGAATCTGAGGCAGAGAAAATGGATGAAGTTTCTAGAAGATTATGGGTATGTTTGGTTTGAGTCTGGGAGATGAGTTTTAGAGATAAAAAGTACGAAAAGTTGTTTGGTTTGGTTTTTTTCAAAAGATGTTTTGGAAAATTATTTTGAAAGAGAGTTTTGGAAAAAGTGATTGATTTGATGTGTATGAGAGAGAGATTTGTTTGGAAAACTTGTAAACCAAACAAGTTTTGGGAAATTTTTTTGGGAAAATTTGTTTGGTTTGATTACTTTTGAAAACTTATTTGTAGAGAATTTTTCCCAAAAATTTTTGGGAAACACAAACCAAACAAGGCCTATGACTTTGAGTTGCATTGTCATCCAAGGAAGGCCAATGTTGTGGCCGATGCCTTGAGTAGGAAATCCATCAACAGTGTAGCTAGTATTATCATTCAGGAATGGGAAATGTTGGGTACTATGGGTGAATTTGACTTACAACTTGGCAAGTCCATTGAGTCGGCAGCCTTGTTTTCGGTGGTTGCATAGCCTACACTTGTGAACCAGGTGATAGAAGTGTAGAAGAGTGACCTTGAGGTAGAATATCTCTGGGAGAATATCTCTAGTGGAAAGGTAGAGAAATGCTTGAATGTCTAGAGGAAGTGTTACATACCGCGACCGTCTTTTCGTGTTGGAGTCTTGTTGAGAGGAAGTACTCTGGGAGTTTCACCATTCACACGGTGCATTCGGGAGGCACAAAGATGTATCATGACCTTAGTCGCTAGTTTTGGTGGAGGGCAATAAAGAAGGATGTGGTCGTGTTTGTATTGAAGTGCTTTACTTGTCAACAAGTAAA
Organism: Camellia sinensis; assembly: GCF_055761805.1. Lineage (NCBI taxonomy): Eukaryota > Viridiplantae > Streptophyta > Magnoliopsida > Ericales > Theaceae > Camellia > Camellia sinensis. The sequence goes on along the minus strand of NC_138969.1, from coordinate 112,049,644 downwards.
GGCCGAGCATCAGATGCCAGCGGGTTTGTTGCAATGCTTGCTTATAGCCGAGTGGAAGTGGGATCATGTCATGATGGATTTTGTTGTGGGTCTTCCTAGGACTCAACGGGGTAGTGATGCGATTTGGGTGGTGGTTGATTGGCTAACCAAGTTGGCGCACTTTGTACCTATGCTCATGAGTGGCTTAGTAAATTATCTTGCCGACCTTTATATTAGGGACATAGTGAGGTTTCACGGGATCCCAGTGACGATTGTTTCAAATAAAGATCCACATTTTACAACTCGATTATGACAGAGCCTACAGAATGCCTTGGGCATGAGATTGACTTTTAGTACTGCTTATCATCCTCAGAGTGACAGGTAGTTCGAGCGTACTATTCAGATTCTTGAGAATATGCCTCGAGGTTGTCCTTGACTTTAAGGGTTCGTGGGAGAGGCACTTACACTTGGTGGAGTTTCTTATAACAATAGCTTCCAGTCGAGTATTGGCATAGCACCGTTTGAGGCTTTGTATGGTCGACCGTGTAGATCTCCTATGTGTTAGGCTGAGGTGGGTGATGCACCTTTGATAGGTCCTACGTTCAGAAAACGACTAAGAAAGTTGCCTTTATTCATAAGAGGTTAGCTATTGCCTAGAGTCGCCAGAAAAGTTATGCCGACCGTATGAGGAGACCTTTGTCATTTGAGGTAGGAGATCATGTTTTCTTGGAGAGATCACCTAGGCAGGGTTTGATTAGGTTTAGGAGGAGCGGGAAATTGTCCTCTAGTTTTATTGGGCCTTTTGAGATCCTTGAGCGGATTGGAGAGGTAGCTTATCACTTGGCTTTACCGCCACAACTTTCCGGGGTCCATGACGTGTTTCATATTTGTATGCTTCGGAAGTATGATCTGGATCCATCGCACGTGTTGGATTAGACTGATTTAGAAGTAGATGAGGATGCCTCGTATGAGGAGAGACTAGTGAGAGTCTTAGATACTGGAGACCAAGTCTTGCGAGGCAAGATAATTCCTTTGGTAAAAGTATTATGGAGACATCACGGAGTTGAGGAAGTAACTTGGAAACGCGAGTTGGAAGTCTGTGAGAAGTATCCGGACCTATTTGCCAATGTTTGAACATGTATTCAAACTTTTGCTATGTTGATTTAATATAAACATTGTATATATATTGGAAATGTGAATTGTATATTCAGTATTGAGAACTTGTATATCATGTTGATGAGAATGAATGACCGGTGGATGGATCATGATATTGGAATTCATTGATTATCATTGTTGTAATGGGTTTAAACATGATTTTGAAGTTTGATTTATAATTTTGGGGGCGAAATTCTTCAAGGGGGAGATTATAGCAATTCTAGTTTAGACTTGACCTATTTGATAGTTTGGATTTAGGTTTCTTGGTTTTGTACTGTTGTCCTGGTCCTATTCATCTTTTCCCTCATTCAGTTTCCCTATTGGGATGTGTTGGTTATGCTTGAAATGGTTTGGTAGTTTGTTTTTCAAAACTTTGGTTGCCCAGATTTTGACCTCTACACTCGAGCGTAGCTTTTTATGCTCGAGCATTCTTTGCAAACTCTTAGTACTTTTGTAGGTCTGCAAAACTACTGCGAGAGTGTATTCTACGCTCAAGTAGTGTTTCCTGCACTCGAGCGGTCATGGCTCAAGCGGTCCTTCTTGTGTTCAAGCATTGGTCTGCTATTTACAAAACTACTAGGAGTATGTATTCTGTGCTCGAGCAAAGCTTCTTGCACTCGAGTGGAACAACTTATTATGTCTGGCTGCTAGAGCGACACATCTTGCACTCAAACGGACCGTGCGTATATTAGTTTGTAAAAGTCACTTTTTACATCACTTTGTCATTTCTCTTTCTCTCTAAACATTTCAAAACCCTAAATGTAGAGTTTCTCGCTCTAGCACTTACTCTCTCTCTCTCTCTCTCTACAAATATGCCAAGATCTACCCATCTCTCTACCTTACTCCATTTGTTAAAAAGGTAGAGCTCACTTAGAGCTTTGTTTTCATCCGAATTATAGCGATCCCGATTTTTTCGCGACCTTCATTGTGTTCCGGACTCGGGTTCCATGGTTGAATGTTGTATCCATATCTTATTTTCTCCTTTGACTCTTTGCATTTGAGTTTTGGCCGAGTTTGGAGCAGGTTGGTTATTAGTTGGTCTAGATTGTTGTTGCCTAGATTTTGGCTTCTTTGCTCGAGCGAGCCTTGTGTAATTTGCTTCTTCGTTCGAGCGAGGTTTCTTGTGCTCGAGCGAGGATTGAGAGTTCTCAGGTTTCCTTCCCAAACGCAGCTTTTCTAGGAAGATGAAGTTTTTCACTCAAGCGAGACTTCTTGCGCTCGAGCGAGGGTGTGTTCCTGTGAAATACCTGAAGGTATGCATTCTACGCTCGAGCAACCCTTCTTGCACTCGAGCGAGGTAACTTGTTGTGTCTGGTCGCTCAAGCGACAACTCCTTCGCTTGAGCGAAGGTCGCGTAAATTGGTTCATAGCAAAGGAGTTTTATATCTCTTTTACGATCTTGTTTTTGCTAAAAACCCTAATCCGGTACCTTCTCTCTCTCTACAAATACTCCAAGATCCAAGCATATCTACCCTACTTCCTTTGAGAAAAAGGTGGAGCATCTTGTGGGCTTCCATTCTATCCGAACCAAACTTGGTTTTGTACACATTTGAATTTCTTCTTCATCTCCTTTGGGCTTCTACACTTGTGGTAGGGGTATTTTACATCTTAATATGGCTTTTAACCTAGATATGTGTTGTTGTGTATAGATGATGGGATTTGAGAGTGATTTTGAGTGAACTAGGGTTTGAGTTCAAAAATTGAAAGAGAGGTTTTCTATATTGGGCTTCATAAATGTATATGGGGTATTGAATATGAGGTTACTTGAGTTAGATTGATGAAATTTGGACTTGGAGTTGATATTTGAAAAATTGAGAAAATTGCCCTAATTTGTGTTAAATAATTATTTTGTATAAATAATGAAATTGATATGGGAAATATGAAATTGGGGAAATGTGTGAATGAATGGTGTAGTTGGATTTGATAAATCATTCATCTATGGAAATTTGATAAATTATCTGTTTGATAAACCATACATCTGTTTAGAAATATTTGTTTTTGAGCTATTGGTCGAGGATAGCTATGATTGTTGTAGAAACTGTATGAGGACTAGGTGAATTGAAACTGGTCATTTGAATTATGTCATTGAATATGACGGTTTGATTAAACCATTGAATGTGTGATTTGGATAATCATTGTATATGATAATGCCTTTAAATACATTGTATACGTATCATTGTTTGGGAGGAGATAGAGGATGAACTCTATTTATAATTAAGTTGGTCAGAGTGTCCAGGGTCAAATTCCTAAAACATTGTATATATGAGTGCCGATTCCCTCGGATGAGAATTTCGTAAAATGGCAAAACTGAAACCTTGTATATATATGGGTGCCGATTCCCTCGAACGAAAATCTGTAAAATGGAAAAAAAATAGAAGTGTTGGATTGATAAATGCATTGAATTGTGAACCATTGAGTGTAATTTCATTTTGGCTGATTGGACAATAATGGATTTGATAAATAGATTAATTCAAAATGGATGAATGGAAATGGATTGAGGTATGATTATTTATATGGAATGGTCTTGGAAAGAATATGTGTTGGTTATGAATATAGCACATTTATCTGATTCTTATATCTTAGTTAAATCTCATATATTGTTTTAGCATATCTCTACTGGGCTTTGACTCACCCTACTTGGGAAACCATTTTCAGGTAGAGGTGATATGCCACCTTCAAGGACATAGCTTGGGAGGTTTAGGGGATGAAGGCTCCATTTTGTTATTTTGTTTTATGTTAAATGTTTATTCAAGCCAAAGGCTTTATATGTATAGAGCTAGGACTCTTTCTTTTGTTCTAATCAAGTGATAACTTGGAAATATGTAAGCTCGTAGGACGTTTATTTTGTTGTAAACAACTAGTGTTACATGCTGTAGTTCAGAATGAACATTTATGAAAAGTATAATACATGTAATGTCTTTTATAATATAAACTCTAATGGATGAAGTATACCATTTTATTATGTTTATGGATCTTATCAACGGATTATTTATGCAGTATTTTGAGGGCGTTACGAATAAAGTTGGATTTTGGCTTCCTTGAAGTTTCTCTACTTTCTCCTTAGTCTTCTAACTTCGAGGTTGGATTTTCTACACTCTTTTATGATTTTTAACTTAGCTATATTTGTTTTTCATAAACAATTTTGTGGTTTCGGAGGATTTTGAACAAACCTAGGGCTTTAGTTTAAAATCAAAAGAGGGGTTTTCAAATAGATGTATGGAAAGTGGTTGTTAGATTGGAAATGAGGTTGAGTTGTGATAAAATTATTGATTTTGATACTTGGATTGGATTTTGGAAGAAAAAAGGGTTTTGCCCTAAATGTTTCAAATATTTATTCTATATAAATAAATGAAATTAATGTTGGAAATGTGAAATTGCGTGGACATTGATATGGATGGTAGAGTTAGATATGTATTATCTCTTACCTTGAAATTTGGAATGTTTATCTGTATTGGAGATTTTATATCTATTTAGAAATGTCTATTTTGAGCTCTCGGTGGATGATAGCTATGATTGTTGTAGAAATTGCATGATAATTTCTCATTCATGTGTATTGAATATTATTGCTCATTTAATACATTGCATATGTATATGAATTTGAGAAAAATGAGTGAATGTTGGAAAGATGTGTGTATCACCAAATTAAGTTGGCCTGTGTGTCTAAGGTGAAAGTCCCAAAAAAAGCGCGTATATATGGGTGCCAATTCCCGTGGACGAAATATCCATAAAATGGCAATAGTAGTGCTTGTATAGACTACATTTACATGGGTGCCATTTGACGGTTTCCTGCGGAAGAAATATCCTTGAAATGTTGCACTGGTTTGAGATTTTCCCCTTATTTTTGATTATAAAGAGCACGACTTGAGAATTGTGAACTCAATTGAGCATAGCATTGTCTTCGAAAAGAAAATGTAAAACGTTTTGATAAGGGCATCACCCTATCAAGATTCATATATCGTGTTAAATTATTTCTACTGGGCTTTGGCTCACCCTATATGTGAAAATCATTTTCATGTGTTGCAGAGATCCCTCCGCCAAGGCAGTAGCTTAGGAGGATTAGAGCAAGAGCTTCATTTTGTTCACTTGTTGTAAGCATGTTGTACAAGCCTAGAGCTTTACTTATATTGGATTTAAATCCATTTTGATGTAACCAAGTACAGTCCTGGAAAGTTGTAGCCTTTAGGGCATTTCTATTATATGTTTAACTTCTATCTCATAGCTTTGTTGTTGGCTTATGCTATAAATTTAGGGTTAGAACATATAAATGTATATTGGCATGTGTCTCCTACTTTGTATAACTGCGTTTCATATAATCAAAGGATATTATACTCTGATTTATATTGTCATTTAATTGTCGTCATGGACGATTTATTGTATTAAATTTTGGGCCGTTACAGGATATGCATAAAGATGAGAATAAGCAAAATAGAAAAGGATAGATAAGGATATGTAGCATGCATTGGGGATATATAAATGAACAAAAAAATAAAAGCAAAACAAAACTGTGGATAGCTAACCTATATGCAACTAAGACAATAGTGACTTGATTGCATATGGGTCATATGCCAATATGACTGAAAATGAATGACAATCGTAAAAAGAAATAAAAACTCTAAACTTTCAAAACCACAATGGAGAATGCCTTGCTACCCTTAGGTTTCTCTCCTTGTTTGGACGAACTATCGGCTTAGCTCCTAATGAATGCACCCAAGACTAGACTCAACACTGAAACCTTAGACTAGAATGGCCAAGTCAATACACAAAGGTGCAAGAAAACATAGATTTTCTCTAAGTATTTAGAGTAATCTCTTGAATTCAAAGCATGGCTTCTTAAAGTCAAACCTTGAACGAAAAATATTGAAGGTGAATGGGGGTTTGTATAGACTCTTAAAGGAGTATTTTTTAGATAAACAATGCTATGGGATTGCACATTTTTGGATACTAATATAACACCAACTACATAGAACAATGAAAAATTGCCATCACGAAAAACCAGCTGCTGGTTTCGGAGGGTCGGTTCGGCCATCCATTGGCCTAGGAAATCGGGCCCATGGCCGATTCAACCATATGGGATTATGCGTGCTTTTTGGTATTATTTTGCCAACCCTAGTTGAGGGAAAATGTTTCCAAAATGGATTTTGGGTTTGGGTCACTTATTTCTTATTTGAAAATTAGTCCATATTAAATAATAAAATTTCCCGAAATAAAATATAAAAAACTCAGTCAAAGTCTGGGTTGTAGATTTTGTGGAAACACTATTTTATCCTCTCTTGCTGGAAATAGAAGAGCGATCAGAAAATGTATACTAAAATTTTGTTTGAAATCAGATTTCGACGAGTTTTGCATTAATGGAAAGCTCTTTGAAAATTCTACAATGTGAATGACTTTAAAATTGCTAAAGTTTTTTTTTTTTTTTTTTTTTATAATTTCTTTTTACATAGAATGACGTGCAAAAGGCCTTGCATTTTTCTGAACTTGTGCGAGGTCAAGAGAGAATAGAATATAATTAGATCGTAGGGACCTAATGAGGCTCAAATTGGTTATGAATGATTTTTTAAGGGTGTTAGGATAAATTAGGACAAGTCTTAGTACATTCAATTCCAGATTAGAGCTGATACATAAGGAGATTTCCATTGTTTCGAGTACATCATTGGGTGGCATTCTTTAAGCGAGATCAAGCATTATAGTTGGCCAATATTATAGTTAGTGAAAATGGGATGTCTACATAGGGTCTTGGTGTAATACTCATTTATTTATTCAAATCTAGTGAATTTCCTTTCCGTTTATTAGATGGCGAAAAGATGAAGGTCTGGTATGATGGACCCGATCTTTAAATTTGTTAATAGTTACTCAATCACTGATTTTGCTAATTGTAAATAGATTTTATATTAGTTTACATGCTATAAATATTTTAACTATTTGTATAAATAAATAACAAAAGTAAGGGCGATAATTGAGTCATGTCGGTCGTGTTCATATCAAAATTTCTTTAACACCAATCCTATCTATTTATTTTTTGTTTTAGCATGTGAGGAAAAAAAAAAAAAAATTTATAGTGATGAATGGATGATGTAAAGGATATGAGCAAGGAATTGAATGATTGGATTTTTTTCCAACAAAGCACAATAAATATTGCTAGATTGTGGCGTTTGGTCAGAGGACACTTGGATACTTATGTTAGCTACAAGATAAGAGATGTCACACTTCGGATTTCTAAGATCCGACCCATGTGAGTAACTCAATTAAATAATAAATAAAAGGACATTAAATAGCGATAATAAATGGTAAACTCTCATATACGCTTATGTTAATATCATTCACGCGATTCCATTTCATGTATAATATGTATGTAAAGTAAAAGAAAATGCCCTAATGCTTACAAAAAAAGGGTGTGACCCTTCACAAAAATCGCATCCTGCCAACATAAAAGAAAGGCTAAGGCCAAAAAATCAAATGAGCATTTCTAGCTCAAGCACGTAACTTAGCACCAAGCCTCAAGGTCGGCACATGTGAGACCTCTAACTTTTGTAAATCCTTATAAGGCCCCCACTTTTGAATTATTATAATAAAAGCCCCTAGTTCCTTATTTATTCGCAATTTTATTCCTAGAATAAAAAATGCATCCCAGAAGGATCTGCACAAACCCTAATTGACCCCGGTAGTATAATAATCAGTTTTAGCACTGTAATATTAATTATTTAACTCCCTAATTATAAGATTAACTGCTCAAAATCATAGTTTCTGATTTCACCATTTTTATTTGGTTATTTACCGTTTAATTCAAAAGTGAAAAATACAAACTGAATTATTTTTTCTATCACTACACTAATTAAGTCTGTACTTGAAATAAATATTTTAATTCATAAAATTAGCCCATCCCCACACACTTCATTAAAATTGCACAATTGCCTCAAATTCATTTCTTTATGTATTTAAAGTACACTCCATTAAAATAATTTTCTTTTCACAAAATATCTACACACATATATATATATATATATATGAAGTTGTACAGAAGATATAATAAAACCTTAGTGAAAGGGTGTATATTGCTGGCCACCCCCCTCAAGGAGATTTGTGTAGTACTTTTGAGACAACTTTCATGAATTCATGGAAATTTTTTGACCAATGCCCCAAATCATGGAAATTTTTTTTGTACTAGGTCACCAATCTAGTTCCAAACCAACCAATCAAGGATTAAGCGTAATTAAATCACACTTAACCTTGATAATCACCTTCCATTCCATTACATTTTAATTCAATACAAATTCATTCCATTCAATTCCAACCAATGGGCACTTTGGATCTTTCACCACAATTTTCTTATAAATAGAACCCCTTCCCCTAGCATTTTTGCACATCAAATATATATAGACATATTTTCGATAAGAGGTAGAGAGAGAGGAAAAAAAGTGTGAGCTTTGGGAGGAATAGGAAGGAAAAGCGAGCAATCTTGCACAACAACTTTTCTAGGCAAACAAATAAGCCACAACAGAACCTATTTTTCTATTTTCTCTACTAAATACATGAAATTATATGCTTATAATATTGATTTCATGTTTTAATGTATAGATTTCTTGTGTTTGAATAAGAGAAGTTGGGCTTTGATTGCTACCTTACTTGTATTCTCTCTTTCTAGAAGTAAAGTCACCTATTTCTACCTATATCTTACATTATTTTTGAAGGAACACACTCAAACTAAAAATTTGAGTCATTAGTATATTATTTATCATTTTTTCATCATAAGAGAAGTGGAAAATTACCCATGGTTGCTCCTTTTTTTATAACTCTTTTTATTTCAAGTTTTGTGCACCAATAATCAGTATTTTTAACCAACTTCCAAAAATTCTAGAAAATTGCGTAAAACTCCTCTTGAGATCAATTTTATGTCAAAACCTTCCTTAATGTGCTATCTTTCAAGAAAAATTTGTTTTATTGAAAATGAATGAGTGGTTTGAGAAAAAAAAATTGATTTTTGTAACAACCGACGAATCTGGACATAGCTAGAGTATTTCATTAATAACTAAAAATCTAGAAAAGCTATTCCACTTCCATAAATTGATTTTGGAAGTAGAAAATTTTTTCTACAAACCCTAAAAAAGCCAACGTTTCAAAAATTCTAAAAAATATCACTTTGATAGTTATTTTAAAGCAAACCAAATCTGGAAATTTGTTTTTGTTAGTAGTTTCATGTTCTTAATTGATTGAATATGCTTCCTATTATTTGTTCAAGCTTTAGTATGACATCTACGTATGTTCGTGGTTGTATTACTGTAAATTTTTGTCTTGATATTCTTATATTGTGTAGTAAATGTTATTTCGATAACTTGTTCTAACCTTAACATAACATACCTAACTCAACGGGAAACTTAATAAGGGTGTTGTTGGGTTTTTGATTGAAAAAGAAAGTTTATGAGATAATCTGATTCATGAGACAAATGGACTAGTTGTTTTGGGAATGGAAGGAAAATGATGGATTGTGGGGGTTAAGTCTTGCGAAAATTGTGTCGCGTATAGCGATCCCGGGTTTTACCCTTGTTGAATAGTGATCCGGACATGTGTCCGTGGATGTTAGTTGTGGTTTATTATCTTGTTTGCATCCTCTTTACTTCATATTTGAGTTATGGGATGTGTTGGGTGGGTTTGTTACAGGTTGGTTGAGTTTAGAAACCAAAACTAGTTGCCCAGATTTTGGCCTGTCCGCTCGAGCGGGGGTTCTGGCACTCGAGCGGAGAATACACCAATCCAGTATTTCCTGTGTAGTGTTGGACGTTCGAGCGTGGTATTGACCGCTCGAGCGGGAGTGTTGTGTGTGACGCTCGAGCAAGGGAGTTGGCGCTCGAGCGGAGACCTAGTTCTGCAAAAGTGCTGGGAGTGTGTATCCGGCGCTCGAGCTGGAGTTTTGTCGCTCGAGCGGAAGTCTGTGAGTGACGCTCGAGCGGGGGTTTTGACGCTCGAGCGGATAGACTTTTATATAAATCCGAGATCCGACTTTTGGATCACTTTTTCAAGATCTTTTCTCTCTCTTACTTTTCCAAAAAGCCATTTTCAGAGCTTCTCACTCTAAACCGGCCCTTCTCTCTTAGATTTGATCTAGTAAGGATCGTTTGCTTACCTTTTGTCTTCACGAAAGTTGTGTTGATCGTCGAGGGCTTCCTTTTGATCTGAAAATTTCGAGATTTGGAGCGTTTTGGTTTTGGTCTTCATTTCCTTTGGGGCTCCGAATTTGAGGTAGGGATATCCTACTCCTCTATGGTCATTGTCTTTAAATTTTAGTATTTTGAGATGTTGGGGTTGGTTTGGTAATTTTACGAGAGTTTGGGGCTTTTGTGTAATTTTACAAAAGTTGGGTTTTATTCATAATAAACCTAGATGCATGTTTGGCATAGAGTAATGGAATGAATGTTAAATCATTGATGAAAATGGGACCTAAGGGTTGAAATGTTAATTATGGGAATTGACCTAATTACATTGTTTAATTAATTGGGATGATTAATTGGGAAGAAAGAGGAAATGAAATGTTGATTGAATATCCATTGTGCATTTATTTTCTGTTTAGAAATAACTGCTTTGGGCTATCGGTGGAGGATAGCCGTGATTGTTGTAGACAATGCATGATGATTAGGCAAACTGAAACTAATCAATGGAATGTGTCATGGAACTTGACGGTTGATAGAATACATTAACTGTATGTATTGGGTGATTGTATATAGAACCATTGTGTTTGTATACGTTATGTGTAGAGGAGGAGATAGGGGATGTACTCCGCGGTTTAGGGGAAGATAGGGGATGTACCTCTAAACCGGATAGCGTTGGGAGAAGATAGGGGATGAACTCCGTAGATACAGCTCATATGCTTGTCTAGAGAAGTGAAGATAGAGCTCATATGCTTATCTTTGTGAAATGTGGATATAGCTTATATGCTTATCTGTGGATATTGATGTTATACATATCTGTTGAGAATGTGGATATAGCTTATGTGCTTATCTGAATGTGGGATATAGTTTTTATACATATCTGTGGAAATGATGATAGAGCTAGCATGCTTATCTGTTGAAAAAGGGAAAATGAAAAGTGACTTGGACTCATTAGTCGGTTGACATAAATGTGTGATTTATGTGATTGTATCAGTGTTGGCCATCTATCAATTGCTAATATTTTAGTCATTGTTCATGGTTGGTTTAGTGTATTTCTACTGGGCTGTGGCTCACCCTATATGGGAATATCATTTTCAGGTGCAGGAAGCATGCCACCTCCAAGGACATAGCTTGGGAGGCTTGAGGCGGACATAATGATATCGTTTTACTTTTTGATGTATTACATGTAAATACAAGCCAAGGGCTTAATATGTATGAGTTAGTACTCTTTTGTTGTAACCAAGTGTTAACTTGAAAAGCTGTAAGCCTGTAGGGCATTTGCTTTTATTGTTAACATGTAATACTTTTTGTAATGAAACTCTGAGAAATGAAAGAATGTGGAACTTTTGAATATCAATGCATGTCTTATTTGTTGGATTTAATGTTATTATTTTGAGGGCGTTACAACTTGGTATCAGAGCGTACCGGGTTCAAATACTTTGGGTACGTGGGAAGTGATTAGGATCACAATGGGTTTGTCTCGCTTGATAGAGACTTAGATGTAGTATCATATGCTATGTGCTTACTTGATAACATGTTTGTGTGACTATGTGGGTATGGGATTTAATTTCTAGGATGTTGATTGGATCCTTGGGTTTCTGGGAGTCTTGTTGGAAAATCACTTGATCAATGTTGTTTCTAACCGGAACTCTAGTAACGCCTCGGGACTATCATTATCCGGAAATGAAATTCGTAAGTGCTTATGTGTTTATGTGCTTATGTGGAGTGAATTACAGTTGTCCATGCATTAGGACGTGAGTGTTTAGTTTCGGCACATTTGTGAATGTGCTAATGTTCTGTGTTACCTTTATTAGGATGTCAGGACGAGGAAGAGGTGCTAGGCGTGGTAGACCTGCGAGGCAGGAAGTACCGTTACAGGGTGAGATTCCGGCAGTGCAGGAGGGAGTTGGTCAGGCCAATGTGGCCGAGCCAGTGGGTCAGCAGGCTATGGGTGCCTTGGCCAGAGAGATAGCAGGAGCTTTGGGTATTCTTAGAGCTGGGAATCAGGCCGCTGAGGCAGGGCCTTCTTTCTTGAAGAGGGAGTTCTTCCGGTCTAATCCGGATGAGTTTATTGGGGATCCGAAAGAGCCACTGAAGGCTGATGAGTGGCTAGAGCAAATGAGTAAGACGTTCGAGATGCTTGGCATCAAAGACGGAGCACTGAAAGTGACCTTGGCATCCTTCCAACTGAAGGGAGATGCGAGTCAATGGTGGAAGTATGAGAAGGCTCGGTTTGGTGGTACTTGGGAGGCGTTTATAAATGCTTTTCAGGAGAGGTTTTTGTCTGCAGCAGCTAGGGAGAAGCTGAGGGATCAGTTTAGCCGGCTTAATCAGCAGGGCTTGTCAGTGGCCGAGTTTGAGGCTACCTTTACTAGTATGTCCAGGTTTGCACCTGAACTGGTGGCGTCTGAGGAACGCCGTTGCTATGAGTTTGAGCGGAAGCTGAGGCGGGGCCTCAAGTTGAGGGTTGGTGGGTCTTATATCCGAGAGTATAGACACCTAGTAGATGCTGCAGCTCATATGGAGCTCATGATGCAGGAGGAGGATGAGGGGCAGAGGGGCTCCAAGAGGAGCCAGGATAGCCAGGGTGATGGCAGGAGGCAGAGGGGTTCTAACCCTCAGCAGTTGCAGGGTGGTGTTGCTAGATCGACCTTCCCAGTGCCGAGTGCAGGCTCCGGGAGAGGTGGTCAGGGGGAATTCACCTGTTACAAATGTGGCCAGCTGGGTCACAAGGTTTCTGTTTGCCCGTAGAAGGGTGGGGGTCAGAGAGCTGCTTCTTCTTCAGCTAGACCGCAGAGTCAGAGTTCGGGCAGGGGGCAGCCCTTGTCTTGTTATCAGTGTGGACAGCCTGGGCACCTGAAGAGGTTTTGCCCGCAGTTGAGTGCCACTTCGGGAGCGTCTGGTTCTAGGCAGACGCAGGGTTTTCAGCCAGCTCAGTCTGTGCAGGCCTCGAGGGCCAATCCGGGAGCTTCGTCATCCCAGTCAGTGCAGCAGTCTTTTGCTCCGAGAGGTGAGCAGGTAGACCAGGGGCCTACGGGGCGCGTGTATGCTGTTACCGCGCAGGATTTAGTACCAGCTCCATCAGTAGTGAGAGGTACTTTTCTGTTTTGCAACTCGGTTGCTAATGTGTTGATAGACACGGGTGCATCTCATTCTTTTGTATCTGCTGCATTTGCATCTGTTTTGGAATTGGAGTTAGCACAGTTAGCATCTCCTATTTGTGTGGTATCGCCTTTGGGTGGTGAGTTGATCCTGAAACAGGGTGTTAGAGGATGTGATGTAGAGGTCGCCGACTATAGGCTTCCTTTTCCGTTTGTTGTCATGCCTATGAAGGGTTTTGATGTTATTTTGGGTATGGACTGGTTATCATCATACCGGGCTGTTATTGATTGCTACCGCCAGAGGGTCACATTATGTACCTTGAGCGGGGAGTGGTTCCATTTCTTGGGAGACCGGGTTGGTAGTGTTTTGCCACCGGGGTATGATTCGCAAGGGCGAAGTGAGCTTAGTAGTCTACTTGCTAGCTTTGAGAGTAGTGAGTGTGTTGAGACACAGATTGTGTTGCCGAGGGTGGTTTGTGAGTATTCGGATGTCTTTCCCGAAGATCTTGTTAGTTTGCCACCTCACCGAGAGATAGAGTTCTCTATTGAGTGCCCGGCACGGCGCCGATTTCTATGGCACCTTACCATTTTGCTCCAGCAGAGTTGGTTGAGTTGAAAGTTCAGCTCCAGGAATTGCTAGATAAGGGTTTTGTTCGCCCTAGTGTTTCGCCGTGGGGAGCACCGGCCCTCTTTGTTAAAAAGAAAGATGGGGCCTTGAGATTGTGTATTGACTACCGGAAGTTGAATCGGGCTACGGTTAAGAATAAGTACCCTATGCCCCGTATAGATGATTTGTTTGACCAGTTGAAGGGTTCCCGTTGTTTCTCTAAGATAGATTTGAGATCGGGTTACCACCAGTTGAGGGTCAGGGATGAGGATATTCCGAAGACGGCATTCCGTACGCGGTATGGCCATTATGAGTTTCTGGTGATGCCATTCGGGCTTACCAATGCACCGGCAGTCTTTATGGACTTGATGAACCGGATTTTCCGGGAGTTCTTAGACCGATTTGTGGTCGTCTTTGTGGACGACATCCTTATCTATTCGCCTTCTGAGGAGGAGCACGAGGAACACTTGAGAGTGGTGCTTGAGTTACTTAGAGCCCATAGGCTGTATGCCAAGTTTGGGAAGTGTGAGTTCTGGCTGAGGGAAGTCAAATTCTTAGGCCACGTGGTATCCGGGGAAGGGGTGTCTGTTGATACATCCAAGGTTGAGGCAGTGCAAGATTGGGCACAGCCTAAGAGTGTGTTCGAGATCCGCAGTTTTCTGGGATTAGCTGGGTATTACCGTCGGTTTGTGAAAGATTTCTCCAGGTTAGCGTCACCGTTGACTAGACTGACTCGGAAGGGAGTCAAGTTTGTGTGGAGTGAGACTTGTGAAAAGTCGTTCCAAGAGCTGAAAGTTAGATTGACCACCGCTCCGGTGTTAATTATTCCGGAGAGAGGGTTGGGTTATGCGGTTTATTGTGATGCCTCACGAGAGGGTTTGGGTTGTGTGTTGATGCAAGAGGGGAAAGTGGTAGCTTATGGCTCACGTCTGTTGAAAACACATGAGAAGAATTACCCTACACACGATCTAGAGTTAGCGGCTATGATCTTTGCCTTGAAAATCTGGAGGCATTACCTTTATGGTGAGAAGTTCGAGGTGTTCTCGGACCACAAGAGTTTGAAGTATCTGTTTACACAGAGAGACTTGAATTTGAGGCAGAGGAGGTGGGTGGAGTTCATCGAGGATTATGATTTTGAGTTGCACTATCATCCAGGAAAGGCCAATGTTGTGGCCGACGCCCTTAGTAGGAAGACCATTAGTGATGTAGCTTGTATAGCCATCCGGGAATGGGAGATGTTGGGAGCACTTGGTGAGTTTGATTTACTTCTGAGTGAATCCGTTGAGGCTGCGGCCTTGTTTTCTGTTGTTGCGCAGCCTACACTTGTGACACGAGTGTTAGAGGCACAGAGAGGTGACCTTGAGGTAGAATCCCTCCGAGAGAAGATCTCCAGTGGGAAAGTTGAGAAGGGTTTGATGGTGTATCCCGACCTGAGTGTGAGATACCGAGACCGTTTGTTTGTACCGGAGTCTTGTCGAGAGGAGGTACTCCGAGAGTTTCACCATTCGCGCCTTGCGGTGCATCCGGGAGGTACTAAGATGTATCAGGATTTGGGTCGCCAGTTTTGGTGGCGGGGTATGAAGAGAGATGTGGCAGTTTTCGTATCGAAGTGCCTTACTTGCCAGCAAGTGAAGGCTGAGCATCAGAGGCCAGCGGGTTTGTTGCAACCCTTGCCTATTGCCGAGTGGAAGTGGGAGCATATCACTATGGACTTCGTTGTAGGTCTTCCGAGGACTCAGCGGGGTAGTGATGCTATTTGGGTGGTTGTAGACCGGTTGACAAAGTCGGCGCACTTTATTCCTTTGCGCGTGAAAGATTCGGTAGATCATCTTGCCGACTTGTATGTTCGGGACGTAGTGAGATTACACGGGGTCCCAGTGACGATTGTCTCAGATGGAGACCCTCATTTTACTTCTAGGTTGTGGCAGAGTTTGCAGAGTGCCTCGGGCACTAAGTTGACCTTTAGTACGGCCTATCATCCTCAGACTGACGGGCAGTCCGAGCGTACTATTCAGATCCTCGAGGATATGCTTCGGGGTTGTGTCCTGGACTTCAGTGGGACGTGGGAGAGGCACTTGCCCTTGGTAGAGTTTGCCTACAACAACAGTTTTCAGTCTAGCATCGGTATGGCACCGTTTGAGGCCTTGTATGGCCGACCCTGTAGGTCTCCAGTTTGTTGGGCCGAGGTGGGTGATGCACCTTTGTTGGGTCCGGAGTTGGTTAGGGAGACGACGGAGAAAGTTGAGCTTATCCGTAGGAGGCTTATTACAGCCCAGAGTCGACAAAAGAGTTATGCCGACCGTAGAAGGAGGCCTTTGGCGTTTGAGGTAGGTGATCATGTTTCTGAAGATATCACCTAGGCGAGGCTTGATGAGGTTTGGGAAGAGTGGGAAGTTATCCCCTCGGTTTATTGGTCCTTTTGAGATCCTTGAGAGGATTGGTGAGGTTGCTTATCGATTAGCCTTACCGCCGCAGTTGTCCGGAGTGCATGATGTGTTTCATGTGAGTATGCTTCGGAAGTATGAGCCAGATCCATCACATGTGTTGGATTGGACCGATTTAGAGGTAGATGAGGATGCCTCGTATGAGGAGAGACCGGTTCGGGTCTTGGATAGGCGGGATCAGGTCCTGCGTGGCAAGACCATTCCTTTGGTGAAAGTCTTGTGGAAACATCACGGAGTGGAGGAAGCCACTTGGGAACGTGAGTTGGAAGTCCGAGAGAAATATCCGGACTTGTTTGTTGATAGGTGATCTTGTATTTAAATTTTGCATTTTGTTGAACTTAAGAGCTTTTATATATGTCTTAAGTTGTAAAACATTGAAAATGTTTTGGTTATTGGAAGTATGTTTTAGAACTTGCCTCATATGGAAGTTGAATGTGACATTATATTTGTTGATATATTGTTGAAATTGGAAAGATAGTGCATAATGTTGATGCATGTTGATAGTACATATGTTGTTTACATATTGTGAAAAACCTCTTGTTATAGGGAGGGGGCGACCGGTAATGGGTCGAATTGTTGAATGTTAAAGTGTAACATTGTTTAAAATGGAGAAGAATCTGTTTTTGAAAAACTTGTGCTTAATTTCGGGGACGAAATTCTTTAAGGGGGGGAGGTTATAGCGATCCCGGGTTTTACCCTTGTTGAATAGTGATCCGGACATGTGTCCGTGGATGTTAGTTGTGGTTTATTATCTTGTTTGCATCCTCTTTACTTCATATTTGAGTTATGGATGTGTTGGGTGGGTTTGTTACAGGTTGGTTGAGTTTAGAAACCAAAACTAGTTGCCCAGATTTTGGCCTGTCCGCTCGAGCGGGGGTTCTGGCGCTCGAGCGGAGAATACACCAATCCAGTATTTCCTGTGTAGTGTTGGACGCTCGAGCGTGGTATTGACCGCTCGAGCGGGAGTGTTGTGTGTGACGCTCGAGCAAGGGAGTCGGCGATCGAGCGGAGACCTAGTTCTGCAAAAGTGCTGGGAGTGTGTATCCGGCGCTCGAGCTGGAGTTTTGTCGCTCGAGCGGAAGTCTGTGAGTGACGCTCGAGCGGGGGTTTTGACGCTCGAGCGGATAGACTTTTATATAAATCCGAGATCCGACTTTTGGATCACTTTTTCAAGATCTTTTCTCTCTCTTACTTTTCCAAAAAGCCATTTTCAGAGCTTCTCACTCTAAACCGGCCCTTCTCTCTTAGATTTGATCTAGTAAGGATCGTTTGCTTACCTTTTGTCTTCACGAAAGTTGTGTTGATCGTCGAGGGCTTCCTTTTGATCTGAAAATTTCGAGATTTGGAGCGTTTTGGTTTTGGTCTTCATTTCCTTTGGGGCTCCGAATTTGAGGTAGGGATATCCTACTCCTCTCTATGGTCATTGTCTTTAAATTTTAGTATTTTGAGATGTTGGGGTTGGTTTGGTAATTTTACGAGAGTTTGGGGCTTTTGTGTAATTTTACAAAAGTTGGGTTTTATTCATAATAAACCTAGATGCATGTTTGGCATAGAGTAATGGAATGAATGTTAAATCATTGATGAAAATGGGACCTAAGGGTTGAAATGTTAATTATGGGAATTGACCTAATTACATTGTTTAATTAATTGGGATGATTAATTGGGAAGAAAGAGGAAATGAAATGTTGATTGAATATCCATTGTGCATTTATTTTCTGTTTAGAAATAACTGCTTTGGGCTATCGGTGGAGGATAGCCGTGATTGTTGTAGACAATGCATGATGATTAGGCAAACTGAAACTAATCAATGGAATGTGTCATGGAACTTGACGGTTGATAGAATACATTAACTGTATGTATTGGGTGATTGTATATAGAACCATTGTGTTTGTATACGTTATGTGTAGAGGAGGAGATAAGGGATGTACTCCGCGGTTTAGGGGAAGATAGGGGATGTACCTCTAAACCGGACAGCGTTGGGAGAAGATAGGGTATGAACTCCGTAGATACAGCTCATATGCTTGTCTAGAGAAGTGAAGATAGAGCTCATATGCTTATCTTTGTGAAATGTGGATATAGCTTATATGCTTATCTGTGGATATTGATGTTATACATATCTGTTGAGAATGTGGATATAGCTTATGTGCTTATCTGAATGTGGGATATAGTTTTTATACATATCTGTGGAAATGATGATAGAGCTAGCATGCTTATCTGTTGAAAAAGGGAAAATGAAAAGTGACTTGGACTCATTAGTCGGTTGACATAAATGTGTGATTTATGTGATTGTATCAGTGTTGGCCATCTATCAATTGCTAATATTTTAGTCATTGTTCATGGTTGGTTTAGTGTATTTCTACTGGGCTGTGGCTCACCCTATATGGGAATATCATTTTCAGGTGCAGGAAACATGCCACCTCCAAGGACATAGCTTGGGAGGCTTGAGGCGGACATAATGATGTCGTTTTACTTTTTGATGTATTACATGTAAATACAAGCCAAGGGCTTAATATGTATGAGTTAGTACTCTTTTGTTGTAACCAAGTGTTAACTTGAAAAGCTGTATGCCTGTAGGGCATTTGCTTTTATTGTTAACATGTAATACTTTTTGTAATGAAACTCTGAGAAATGAAAGAATGTGGAACTTTTGAATATCAATGCATGTCTTATTTGTTGGATTTAATGTTATTATTTTGAGGGCGTTACATCGCGGTACTCAAGTTGGATTAGGTTTAGAACGTGATCCTTTATGCCAGCCGTGTGGTCGTCTTGCAGAACATAGATGAGAATTCCTATGGCAGACCAAAACACAAATGATAATTCTTGAGGCCGACAAGTTGTGACTATCCTGCATTCCAAGATGATTGATCTGGGTACATAGCCCTAGGAGTGCTGGGTAGGAATGACATTTTGAGGGGAGTAGCCTAGAACTATCTTGATTGACTGTTATTCTTGAGAGAAAAATTTATTATAAGCTCTATTTGAGTATTGCTCTAGCTGTATGATATGATCACGCCATTATTGTAATTATGTATTGGCTTGGGAAAAAGGGACAGGGTGTGTGCGATTTTACTGGACATTTCAAACTCATGGCGTTTCATGCTAGCTGCTGAAGAACCTTATCCAAAAGATGGTGCCATGAAAACAGTAGAAGACGTATGGTTATCGTAGAAGGAACTAGAACTAGTTTTGTTAAGTCTCTCTTTGTAACCTTGTTTTGGGGTTGTAATATAAAAACTCTTGTTGTTGCTTAAGACACAACTTTGTAATTATTATCTTGATTATATATCTACATATATCTTTTGTGTAACCTATCCTTTATTTTTATGTAAACCTTGCACTAATACCTTGTTAAGATTTATCAAAAAGGTAGCTGTGCTATCTATGGAGATTAGACTTATAAGGGAGGCTACTTTAACTCCTCCGATATTTTCTAGGATCTTATTGGTTATTGACCAAATAACTCATTAGTGATGTATCATTATTTATTCTTGAACTTGAAACCTTAGCACTACCTTGTATTTCTTTGTTATTATATTCCTTGACGTTCCTGATTTTTGGGATATCACAACTTGGTATCAGAGCCTAGATTCAACCCTTACCCACACGTTTTGGCCTACGATTAAAGACAACCTTTCCATCAACATTATTATACTATGAGAACATTATTTATTCTATCAACTAAAAAACATCAAAAATAAAAATTTTCTCGACCAACCTTAGGATGTTCTTCAAATTTGGGACATGATATCGTCGACTCGTGAAAGTATATAGTGGTGCACCAACGATTCTAGTATTGGTACTGTGGATGCTGTGGCTTTTTCGAGTCTAAGGCATGCATCCCATACTGACTTGCTTTATTGACATAGAGTTGCACTTAATTTTTAAAAGGGAATTAAGAAACCTTTAACAATGATAATTAAGTTAAGGCCAAGCCCGTCATAATGAAGAAAATTCTTGGTTCAGGAGCTTGGGTACAAAAGGGGAAGGCTACTTTCATGGAAGCAAGATTGGCTTTTACTCATTTTCTATTTTATGATTTTAATGGTTAATTGTTCATAAAAATTCATTTTAGACCTAAAACCTTTAAATAACCCTAAAACTACGTGACTTGAATAAAACAAGTGTAATTATTTTAATTGCAAGAATAAAGCCATATTTTGAATAAAATAAATATTTTCCAGCAAGAATGAATTTTCAATAAAATATGGCCATAAACTTGAACTAGAATAAATAACACTTACGAAAACATCCAAAACACACAATTTTGCATACAAGGAATATGTAAACTTGGATCATTGAAAAGGACAATCAGCAAAGAAGGAGCACATGCTATGAAGTTTAAGGAGACTTACTTGGATGCCCACTGAAGCATTTTTCATGCAATACATGAAATAAATATGACCTAATATGCAACTAAACATAAAAAATATGATCCTAGGCCCAGTTTGAGGCTACTAACATAATAAATATGCAAGAAAAGCAAATAACACATAATGAAAAGAAAAGCAATGATGTAAGCTATCTACATGTTGATTCAAATCGGGCCTAACACATGGTTTCTACATGATTAAATGAACCTAAACATGTTACTTTAATGAGAATAGAAGACACATAGTGAAAATAACTGAAAATATAGCAAAGTTAAGGAACTACATGATGCTATGATGGTCTAGCAACCTAGCATGGATTGACTATTGAAAATAAGCAAAAAATAGGTATTGAAATAAGTAAAGTGAAGGAGTTTACTTGTTGTTTGGTTTAAACTGTAGTATATGTGAAAAAAAATACAAGAAACACCAAGTTCCTTGCATGCATGCCTCCTTCAAAGCTTGGAATTCGAGTTAGGGGTGTAGTTCTTCAGCCTTTAGGTGATTTTAGAGGTCTAGAGTGGCTATCTGTTGGGTATGTTCAAAACAAGGGCAGAGAGAGGAGGGGTGTGATGTTTTTGTCTCAAAAACTACAGAAAGGCTTCAAGTTCTTAACCTCTTCAAAGAGAGGGGCAGGGCCTCTATTTATAAAGCTGAAGGAAGCTTCTTGAACCCTTCTAGGGTTTCATCGCTTCCCCTTTCTCCGTTCCCTGAAAAAGTGCACCAAGATTGAATTTTCAAAGATAACTCTGTGATGCCTCAATGTGTGCACGTACAAACTTTGTGTGCTCTCAACGAAAGTGCGCACATACTTATAATGTGTGCACCCGATTTTTCCTTGGTACACGTGCCATGCATGCATTCACAAGTACGTGGCCTATGCCATTGGCTTGCTTGTGACACAAGGAAGCCCGAGTTGTATTCAAATCAACGTTTTTGATAAAATAGGTCAACCAACTTTGGAAAATACAATCAATCAAAGCACAATCGAGATTTTTTGGGTGAAAAAATAGGTTTTTCGCTAAAAATGATTGCAGGGGTAAAATGGTCATTTTTGTAAAAGTTAATTTTTTGGCCAAAACTAGTTTATACAGCAACTCTAAACATGCTTGAACATTCCAAGGCTGAAATAAGTAACCATTTCATGATCGGGAGGCTTGCAAATGCCTAAAGTCATAGGAAAAGTCAAAATTGGATGTCTATAGTTACCGCTATTTGACAGAGCTCAAGCAATCATGAAATGATGAGAAGCGAAAGCAAAAGACTCAAAACCATCCCAGTTGACGTTACCTGAAGGCTTAAGGCAGTGCTATACATTCATGCAAGTGATCGATCCCATAAGTTGCCTACGTATCTTTGATGCGATGAATTAAATCAGTGTAGTTTGGGGGTGGTTGTGCAACAATTCATACGTGAGTGAGTGTGTGCAATAAGTACTCAAGCATTTATCCAAGCATGTATAAAAAAAAAGGCGGTACCTACCGTACTCACCTTGTCATACCTATGCTAAGATTCCTTCCATTCCGATTGTGCCAATCTTGTAATTTTTTTCAAGAAAAACTATTCCAAATAGTAAAGCATACCGCAGTGTGGTTAGAGTGATACAATTTATGATGTCAATGATGCCAATATATGCCATTTTGTGGTCGTATTGACGAGGTGATGGTTTGCCAATGTGTGCCAGTCTGTGCTTGTATCAAGGAGTTGTAGGGTTTATATATGAACTAGCACCTTTTCCATGCTTGTATTGACGAGACATAGGAATTTATTAGATGCCATTCCATACTTGCATCGGCAAGACATGGGGTTTTTAATGCCAAGTGGTGCTATTCCATGGTTGCATTGGCAAGACATAGGGGTTTATTGCTATTCCATGCTTGCATCGGCAAGATGTGGGAATTTGAGTGTCAAATAGTGCTTTTCCATGATCGCATCAGCGAGATATAGGGGTTTAAATACTATTCCACGCCAGCATCGGCAAGACGAGGGAATTTGGATGCCAGGTGGTGCCTTTCTATGCTCGCATCAGCAAGACATGGGGGTTTAAATGCTATTCCATTCTCGCATTAGCAAGATGTGGGAATTTGGATGCCAAATGGTGCATTTCCATGCTTGCATCAGTAAGACATGGGGGTTTAAATGCTATTACAAATTCGCATCAGCAAGAAGTGCAAATTTAGATGTCAAGTGGTGCATTTGCATGCTCGTATCAACAAGACATGGGGGCTTACATGCTATTCCATGCTTACATTAAGAAATTGTAAGAATTTAGGTGCCAAGTGGTGCCTTTCCATGCTCGCGTTGGCAAGACATTAGAATCTGGGTGCAAAGTGGTGCTTTTTCATGCTTACATCGGCGAGACATGGTGGGTTTAAATTCTATTCCACACTTGTGTGAACAAGACATGAGAATTTAAATGCCAAGTTATACCAAGTGGTTCTAGACTTTGCCAAGATGTATTAAGGGGTGGCAGACGTCTGCAAAGATTTATCGAGAGGTGCCAAGTATATGCCAAATGGGTGCCAAACATTTGCCAATTTGTTTGTCATGATGCAAAATGTGGTTTTGAGGAATGCTCAAACCACACCAAGTGTTTTGTGTGCAAGTGCCAATTCCATGGATGATAAATGATTGTGCCTTGAAAGGCGTGCCGATGCTCGAGATGATAAAAGAGTGTGCTTCGAAAAGTGTGCCAATGCCTTTGATGAGATGATATGTTTTGAAAGGCGTGCCAATGTGTAAGCTTGAGTTGAGAATATACCTCTGCCTTCGGGGTGCCCAAACGGTGCCATGAGCCAAAGTAATCAAGAAGCTCCTAATTTCCCATGCCAATCAATTTGTCATTTTTGTCCTTTTGCCTGAATACTTTGTATGATTGAAGTGTTCTATTTATGCAGCTCCTTATCCAAAAGTTCCCGTGAATCCTCATCTTTTGCAAGCGTGATGGGAGATTGCAGGCCTTGATATCAGCCAACTGTACCCAGACCATTTTTAGCATACCAAGCAATGCCTCTATCTAACTAGTTCCACGGTCTTTTATCCAACATTTTCAAGGAAAGATAAGAATCCAGCGTTTTCCAAAGAATTTAGTGGATGCAGGTTATGTATGCCAGTTCCATCCATGTCCTAAAGGAACATTTGTAATAGCTTGCGATGCAATTGTAGTTCCCCTCAAGACTTCCACTAGATGATTAAAGCCTTGGGAACTTTCATGCTTTGGTAGTGTTTCTTCATTTCAGGCCTTTACTTTAGGCAAAAGGGATTTCTTATGCAGTGGATTCAATTGATGAGAGCAATGACAACGATGATGAAACTGAGCCCTTTTTCTGTTTATGACTGGTTTAGGTGCACCTCCTATTTTCGATGATTTTGAATGTCTAGGAAGATTTATCTCATGTGGCTTCTCCAGCTTCCCCTTTTCGATATTATTGCGCAAAATGTAGGAAGGAAGGACTTTTCCATCGCTCATGAAATGGAATTTTGAACAGATTTCTTCTAATTGTACTTGTTTATTAAATCTGGCAACAATTCTTTCCACCAAATAAAATAAAAATTACAACTTGAAAAGGGTACTTTACAAACAATCCAACCACCTAAAACTGATAATGATATTTGAATGCTCCTATTGCTTTTTGAATTGCGCATGTCCTACGGCAAGGTGAATAAATTTCCATGCTTGATGTGCTTACTGGTTGGCTGAATCATCTTTTAGTGAACTTTTTCCGCTACTCTGCTTACTTGCCTAGTCTATCAATAATGTTTAGTGGTGAAGTAGTTAACCCCATTTGGGTTAGTGTGGCTATGGGGGTTTCCATTATGTTAACAAAAGCCTAGAGGGATTTTTGTTGGTAGGGGACCGCCCATCTTATGTGGTTTCTCATCTCACATCTCTCTATTCTTTTATATTTCTTTTCCGTTTTTAGCACACCCCTATCTTACTTTTTCTGCTCAATTCATAACTGTCTATTCTTTTATATTTCTTTTCCATTTTTAGCACTCCGCATCTTACTTTTTCTTCTTATGACTGGTTTAGATGCACCTCCTCTTTTCCATTATTTTGAATGTCTATGAAGATTTATATATTGTGGCTTCTCCAGCTTCCCATTTTAGATATTATTGCGCAAAATGTAGGAAGGAAGGACTTTTCCATCGCCTATGAAATGGAATTTCGAACAGATTTCTTCTAATTGTACTTGTTTATTAAATCTGGCAACAATTCTTTCCACCAAATAAAAGAAAAATTACAACTTGAAAATGGTACTTTACAAACAACCTAACCACCTAAAACCGATAATGGTACCCGAATGCTCCTATTGCTCTTTGAATTGTGCATGTCCTACGGCGAGGTGAATAAATTGCCATGCTTGATGTGCTTACTGGTTGGCTGAATTATCTTTTAGTGAACTTTTTTCGTTGCTCTGCTTACTTGCCTAGTCTTTCAATAACGTCTAGTGGTGAAGTAGTTAACCCCATTTCGGGTTGGTGTGGCTAGGGGGGTTTCATCATGATAACAAAAGTCTAGAGAAATTTTTGTTGGTAGGGGACCGCCCATCTTATGTGGTTTCTCATCTTACATCTCTCTATTCTTTTATATTTCTTTTCTATTTTTAGCACACCCTATCTTACTTTTTCTGCTCAACTCACAACTCTCTATTCTTTTATTTCTCTTTTGTTTTTCTTTCTTTTCCCAAATACGGCTGTCGGACAAATTGGAGGCGTGGGCATCTCATACCAGACTCGGATTTGATTAGGTTTTTTTTTTTAGAGACTCGCATGATCGGACAGTCCCTTGGGCCTATAGGCATAGAAACTCCTCTTGTTTGCAACAATTTGGCAAGTAGAATTTTTTATTTTTTTTTATACTAGTTTGAGGATTGAAGCATGGAATCAAAATCCAAGACACAAAAGCGTATGAGAAACAAAAACTGAATGACTCTAACTTGACCCACAGTGCCCCTAGTTCATAATTTTGACTCCCTCTTATATTTTCAAAACTTTCTTTGAATAGAATTTAATTTACCTTGCTTTGATTTCTCAGGTTCGAATGTTATCAATAAAATAGTTCATCGAGGGGAAATTTTTTGTAAAAGGATCATAAATCACTCTGTTTCTTGTAAAATATGATTTTGTTGGCTTACTATTCAAACAATTTCCACAATTGATTCCATGGATTGTACAACTAAAATCTCTTAATGCTTGAAACCCGGTGCTTGATGTTGATAACTAGCGTTTGATTAGATCCAGATGAGATGGGGCCGAACTTCATAGTGAAGTTGCTGACGTATCCCAAGGATAGGAATCAGGCCATTTGTAGTTCAGGATTAGGTTCACTCAAGTATTAACTCTCTACTTTTGTGCTCTAACTTTTTCCAAGATTGCTCTTTCTAGTTTTTAACCTTGTGAGCTCCTCTTTTTTTTTTTCTCTTTTTTTTTCTTAGGTCGCCTTTCCTGGTTTTCGGCCCAATAAGCTCTCCCAAGGATAGTATTTCTCTTTTTTTGTCCATGTTGATAGGCTGTGTGAACTCTATCGCTGCCAGTTCCATTAGAACAATAGCTCCTCTAGTCATGATCTTTTTGATGACATACGGTCCCGTCCAATTTGGCTTGAACTTTCCTCTTGGGTCATGCACTAGAGCTCGGTTCTTTTTGAATCTAGATCCCCTTCTTTCAAGTTCTTGATTTTCACCTTCTTGTTGAATGCTCAGGTAATTCTTTGTTGGTAACCTTGTACATGGCATAAGGCTTGTAGCCATCTTTCCTTGAAAAACATCAATCCCTCTGACCTACTCTTTTGGTACTCAGCCTCCTCAATTTGACACTCCGCCAGTACACGTAGTGAATGAATCTCGATTTCAATAAGTAGGGCAACCTACATTTTGTAAACTAGAAAATAGGGAGTTGCCCTAATTGATGTTCAATAGCCCCATAGTGCGAATGGCAACTTATCTAGCCAATCTCTATGTCTACCAATTGTCTTCCGCAAAATGGTTTTTACATTCTTGCTTGTGACTTCAACAGCTCCATTGGTTTATGGTCGGTATGGTGATGACTTATGGAAAGTTATACCTTTTTTTTTTGAGCAAATCCACCACTTCTCCTTTGAAGTGAGAGCTATGACACTATTTCATTTGGTACGCTATATCTGCAGGTGACATTGTTTTGGATGAATTTGGCCACATACGAGGTTTTAAGGACCAAAAAATATGTTATTTCAACCCATTTGGTGAAATAGTCAATAGCCACCAATATGTACTCATGCCCATTTGATTCCTTTGGTGTGACTGCCCCAATTACATCAATCCTTCATTCAAAAAAAAGGCCAAGGTGAGGTTACGTTGTGCAAGAATGAGTGTGGTACGTTCATAAGGTTTGCATCAATTTGGCACTTGTGGCACCTTCCGACGAACTGTATACAATCACTTTCCATGGTAGACCAGTAGTACCCCTGTCTCAAGATTTTCCTTGCCAGCATCACCTTATTCACATGTGCCCTGCATTCTCCTCTATGTATCGATTCCATGATTCTTTCCCCTTTATCCATGTGTACACATAACTTGTGCATCCCCAAATGACCCTTTTTGTATAACTTTCTCCTATACAAGATGTATTGGGTTTGCAGGCATCGATTGGCCCTTTTGTCTTTCTTCGTTGCTCATTGCGGGTAATCCCCCATTTTTATGAAATTCCAAATGTCAAAATACCAAGGGTTCCCATCTCGAACCTCTTTTACGGTGGTGATCATCATGTATGCTGGCGCATACCTTTGCTTGATGATAATTGGCCTCACTATCACCAATAACATCCAAATTCTTTACCCCCCAGTTCAAGGGCCACTTCCAATCCAGCAGTGCACGCCTTGTATTGTGCTTCGTTGTTTGAAATTTCAAAATGGAGCTTAAAAGCCAAAGGGACATGAGACTCATCGGGGGCAATAAGGAGGACCCTCATCCCATAATTGATTTGGTTTGAGGTCCTGTCAAAGTACAATTTCCAGGTTTCTTCCATTACTTGCATGATTTTTTCATTCATAAACAAAAATTTTGAACTGTTTATGCCACCAGTCGGCTGATCAGCAAAGAATTTTGCCACTGCCCTGCCTCTTACTAACTTTCGAATGATGTGCTTTAAGTCAAACTCATCCAAAAGTAGCAGCCAATGTGCTAGCCAACCAGTTACTATTGGTTTCTCAAAAAGATATTTGATGGGGTCTAGTCTTGAAACTAACACCACTGAATGGGCCAGCAAGTAATGCCATAACTTTCTAATGGCCCACACCAATGTGAGACAGGTCTTCTCTAATTGTGTGTACCAAGCCTCATGGTCCAACATCTTTTTGCTAAGGTAGTAGATAGCATTTTCTAATTTTACTTCCGACTCTTGTGCTAGCATACATCCCATGGTTGAGTCTATCACCGAAAAATTTAGAATCAAAGGCTTTCCAAGATTCGGGGATAATAACACTGGTGGAGTTTACATGTCGATGTAAATTTTGGAATGAATTGACTTATGAACTGCACGTTGTCTAGGAAACTCCTCACCTCATTCCTAGTCCTTCGTGGAGGCATTTCTAGAATGGCTTTAATCTCAGAAGGATCTACTTCTATACCTCTTTGTGTGATAAAAAACCCTAACATCTTCCCAGCTGTTACCCTTAAGGTGCATTTTTGCAGATTCAACCTTAGTCTATGCTGACGGATTCTTTCAAAGAATTTCTCTAGAGCAGCACAATGACCGTCCCTTTCCTTGGACTTGATAATCATATCATGTATGTAAACCTCTACCTCGTTGTGAATCATGTCATGCAACAGTGTAGTAACCGCTCTCTGGTAGGTAGCTTTGACATTTTTTAGTCCAAATGACATGACTTTATAGCAGTATGTTCCCCACGGTGTAGTGAAAGTTGTATTTTTCCCATCTTCTGGTGCCATCATGATCTGATTGTACCCAAAAAACCCAACCATAAATGACAGAAGTGCATGCCTCGCTGTGAATTCTACTAACTCATCAATGTGGGGTAGCGGGAAATCGTCTTTTGGACCGGCTTTATGAAAATTCCTAAAGTCAACGTACACACTAATTCTGTCATCTTTTTGCAGGACTAGAATTATGTTGGCCATCCATGTCGAATATTATGATACTATTAAAAACGTAGCATTGATTTTTTTTTTTTGCTACTTCTTCTTTATTCTTAAGGGCCTAATCTGGATAGATTCTTCTTAACTTCTATTTCATAGGTTTAGCCTTAAGGTTTAAGGGGATTTTTTTGTTGTACAATCTCTGGATCATTTCTAGGAATGTCTTCATAGGACCATGCAAAAACATCTTTAAATTCCTTTAAGAGAGTGACTAAGCGCTCGTATTCCTCTAAAGATAGCGTGGATCCAATTTGGACCATACGGGGGGTTTCCTCGTCACCCAAGTTTATTGAGATTATTTCATCCATGACAGGCTTAGCGTGTTTCTCCTCCTCCCATTCAATTAAATCTTTTATGCTTTGAGGAATTTCTTCCTCAAGATCTTTTTCATTTTCAAAATTAGTGGAGTCAATGCTATTAACTGAAGGCACTGTGGGGTACTCAGAATCATCCATTATTTCATTAATTGAAGCAAGAGAACTTACATCTGACACAAACTCAAAATAAATAGAAAACTTAGACTTAATTTCTACTCGTGGGCTTAAAATTTCCAGGTCATTGGACGCATCAGAGTCTGACATGCCAAATTCTAACTCACTGAACCCATTACTAGACTCACTATTAGACTTATAGATAGTGCACTTTTCAAAGGATTGATTTTGTGCTTGACCCTCCATTACATCCACTATGTACTTGGTGACTTCGTCCTCCAAAACTCCATTTTCTAGCATCATCGCAGTATTTAAATTCCTCGATTCAACATAACCAGTCTCTGTACTTAACCTAGTCTCAATATCTGCCTCGGCTCGATTGTCTATCATGTCTTTGCCTTCTTTGTTTGAGGTATTGTCTCTATCTTGCCTAATGTCTATATCTGGGTTTAGGAACGCTTTATCATCATTTGTGAGCTCGTGGTTAAAAAAGATTTCAAACCCTGGGTATCTCTTCTTTGTCATGTGATCAACCCATAGTTCCAAAAATCCGCAAAATAGGAATTCTTCTCATCCTTTACAAAACGTCCGTTAAGAGTTCCTTGGATGGGTTTGTGCTTAAACTTGTATTTTCTACCCTGTCTTTTTAATCATGCCTTATCTCATACCTCAATCACTTTGGTTATCAAGTCTTCCTTCACTGGTTGGTATCCCAACCCAAAACTGAACAAGTGGTTTTTGACTTCTAGCACCAATGTAACTCCTATTTCCCACTCATTCCTAGACCAAAGCTAGGAATATATCCTTGTTTGTTCATCATCAAAATAGAGGGCACGCCGTCATATCGATCCTCCTCAAGCACCATGACATGGAATTCCATGTCACGTCATGGTCATCTGGCCTGAGCTCGATTCTTATTCCCATCGTTCCCAAAACCTCTCGCTGAGTGTTGTCATAGGCCTTGAAGGCTTGTGTGGTTGCGGTATAATCCTTAGGCCCCAATCCTATAGCATTGCAGTCTTGGCTAAGCACACATTTATGGCCAATCCATTATCCACGAGCACTACTGGTACCCATTTCTCTCGACACTTTAGTGACACATAAAGAGGCTTGTTGTGAGTGGCCCCTTTAGGTAGTTGATCTTTGTTGGAGAAAGTGATGGTCGGGTTCTTCTTTACAAGTGCAAGCAATGCCACTAACTAATTCGGGGTGGTGTCTACGGACAACTTGGACTTGTTTAGCACAGTTAGCATAGCCTTGCGATGTTCATGGGAAGCCATGAAAAGCCCGCAAATATAGATATCTACCTAAATCTTCTTCAACTGTTGAAGCACACATTCTTCTTCATGCTCCTTTCCTTTCTCTCTAGATGCTTCTGAAACATCACCTTGCCCAAGGAATGCAGGTTTGAAATGTTGTCCACTTCATATAAGGTGATCCACTTCCTCTATATACTAAATGTCATCCGACTTAACGTTTCCCCATGTTTCATCACTGTAAGCTAGGCGAAGGTCTTCGTCTTCCCATCATATTCCCTCTTCTATTTAGGTTACCTCCTCTGTCTGAACCAAACTACTGTTAGCCATTGATGTGTCAATTTGGTCTTCCTCATTTAAGGACATTTTCTGAAGCAACACAGTTAGATCCCCTGATTTGTTTTGCTGAGACATAGTTGATAATTGATAAGTTGGTTAAGTTCGCTTGTGTACGAGATACAATAATTTGACTCGGAGAATTACCCTTCTAGGAATTGCAGTCATGAACACAATCCTGAGAATATGTAGATGAACCAAGTCAGACTCTGTTCGATTTTTACCATAGGAGGTCAAAGTCATCATCATTATAAATTAGGTGAAAGTTGTCCAATTAAGGAAATTTTGAAGAATTTTGAGAACCTCTATCGGGGTGATCAATCTAAATAATTGTCTTTCCGTTATTTGTGGTTTTGTTGAAAAGTTCCACATTCTTAAAATCATATGATCAAATCTTAACTTCTATTTTTCTATTTTTTATTTTTTCAAAAACAAAATCGTCTTTCTCTCTCCTTTTTTTTTTCTTCCAAATTTCAAAAGTTTTCCTTCCAAAATTTTTTTTTTTTTTCAAAAACTTTGAGGAGTTCAATTTTGGTTCCAGGGAATCAATCAAACAAATACTCTTTATCTGAATATTTTATAGAGGAATTTAGAATTTCATTTAAAATGGCAAACTTAGTCATTACGTCAATCTTCTGCCATTTTTCCATAAAACCATAATTCCTTCCAAAGTCATTAGCCTAATGAGTTTTATTTGATGAAAATAACTTGCCATAATTTCCAAACTCTACTCAAATTTTGTTTCAAAATTTTCTAAGGAAATTTTTATTTTATTTCAAGAAATCAATCAAACAATCATCTTCTAGTCAAATGCCTTCTAAGGGATTTCAAAATTTCATTTCAAGATGGAAGATGGTCATCACCTCCTTGTTTAACATTTTTCCATAAAATCAAAATTGCTTTCAAAGTCAATAACTTGAAGATTTTTGTCTAATCAAGAACTTTCCACAATTTCTAAAGTTCTACTCTGAATTTTTTTTTTTCAAAAATTCTTTTTTCCTAAGGAGCTTTGTATTTTATTCCAAGTATCTAACCAAACAATTGTCTTTTTGCCAAATATCTTTTAAGGGAATTAGAATTATATTTCAGAATAGAAGACTTGGTCACCACTTCCTTACCTACCATTTTTCATAAAATTTGAAATTCCCTCCAAAGTCAATGACCTAAAGATTCTTATTCAATCATATACCTTCGATAATTTTCAAGGCTCTACGTAAGAGTGAAAGTTTTTTTTTTTTTTTTTTTTTTTTTAAATTGTCTTTTGA
The DNA here is from genome assembly GCF_055761805.1 of Camellia sinensis. NCBI lineage: Eukaryota > Viridiplantae > Streptophyta > Magnoliopsida > Ericales > Theaceae > Camellia > Camellia sinensis. Next base: position 112,017,428 of record NC_138969.1, on the reverse strand, counting down.
TTGCATATTTTCTTGGGGATTTAAATTTTGAAAAGGCAATCATTCCTAATTGATCACTAAGGTAGGAATTCAAATTCAAACTCAAACTCACTCAAATCCTTTAAATTGGGAAAGTATCTCCTAATTTTCAATAGAATCAAAACCAGAATCATAGCATTCTCTAAATTTTTTGTGATTGGATCACTGCCTAAAATAATACAAATTGCCCCAGAATCAAATCACACCAATCTCAAAGTCCCTAGATTTTTGGAATAAAATCATTGCCTTTTTGATTGTTGATCCCCAGAATCAAATCAAATCATTTCCATTCAGGACAAGATACCATATAAGCACATAATTTGTATTCATGCCTGTTTGGAGGTAGGGTTGCCCTGTCCTAATTTGGAAATGGAAACTAAGATTCACTAAATCATACAAAAAGGCAATAATTCAATCTTAAAAAGGAGGGTAGATCAATTATTACTATCAATATACCTCTCATTACATAAGGAAATGATCAAACAGTACTAGTAGCATAATCTGACACTTGCCTTATTGACATAACACAGGTCGCGAATAGATTTTGGGATATTATCTAGTGAGGCAGGTTTCCTTAGTTCTAAAATGATGCAATGCAATTAAAAATTAATCACTAATCTCATAAAATAGAAATTTTCAAGTCAAGCTGCCTTAAGTCCCCAACAGAGTAGCCTGCTGTGGGAGTTGCGCCTTTTTCAAGTCTATGGCATGCATCCCACACTGACTTGCTTTATTGACATGGAGTCACAACTTAATTTTTAAAGATGAATTAATAAACCTTTAACAATGGAAATTAAATTAAGGCCAAGTCTATCATAACCAAGAAAATTTTGAGTTTGGGAGCTTAGGTGCAAAAGAGGAAGGCCATTTTCATGGAAGCACCCCTTTTTGCGCAATTTGAAGATTGACCTCTACTCACTTTCTATTTTATGCTTTTAATGGTTAATTGTTCACAAAAATTCATTTTAGACGTAAAACCTTTAAATAATCCTAAAGCTATGTGATTTGAATAAAACAAGTGTCATTTATTTTAGTTGCAAGAATATAGCATATTTTGAATAGAATAAATATTTTCCACAAAGAATGAATTTTTAATAAAATATGGCCATAAACTTGAACTAGAATAAATAATACTTATGAAAATATTCAAAACACACAATTTTGCATACAAGGAGCATGTAAACTTGGATTATTGAAAAGGACAACGCTACAAAGAACAAGCAATGCTATGAAGTTCAAGGAAACATATCCAAATGCCCACTGTGATATGCCTGAGGGGTACCCGTGTGCGTTAAATAGTTTGAACCCTAGATCTCTTTGATCTAGTCTCACGAGTGCAACGTGAAACATAGATGATAGTCTAGATTTGGTAACTTATATTGAAAATCTAATTTATTACAAATTCTTTGCCGGAAATGGACTACATTACCAAATCTTAGAGTCACCACCTAATATTTTGAGAAAATTAGAAAACTCGTGACTCGTGCCAACGCCACTATTCATCGTAACTATGAACGCTTGGCTCAGAACCTTAGGTATGAGGGGGAAGGTCATTAATTGAGCACCCCCTCTCACTCGATCAAAGACCAGCCTCTGCTAAGCGATGATAAATTTGCTCATTAAAAATATAATAATGACATTTTCGATAATCAAAATATTTTTTTTTCCTAAAAGTAATTTTGTTTCAACATTTTATTTTTTAAACTATAATTTCTTGTAATAATCAATTTTTTTCACTGTACAATCCCAACATAGTATAAAGATGGGTTATAAAAACCTTAATCATAACATTCCTACTTGTCATGGCCCATTTCTAACGACTTCAGGGAATGGAGGACTTAAGGGTATATTATAAAAACCTTTAACCGATAACATTACTTCATGTTGTGGCCCATTTACAATGACTTTTAACGGTTAAATGTTAATTCTTTATTTGTTTAGTAATAAATAAATTCAAACTTTAATCAAAAGACTCACTCCCTTCCTCAATGACCAACTTCTATTTATTTTTGATTTTCAAAACGTAACAGTAATATTAAAAAATATCATAATCACTAAACAATGTTAATTGGAGTTTTGATAATGATGAGGACCAAGAAGAAAGAGTAGGAGGACGAATACCATGAGGAGGACAGCCACAAGGTACTAATTTCAATTGTGTTTATTATATTTAAAACGGTTAAACGTTAATTCTTTATTTGTTTATCAATAAATAAATTGTAATCAAATGACTCTCTCATCTTCCTCCAGTCCAATAACCAACCTCTATTTATTTTTTATTTTCAAAACATAAAAGTAATATTAAAAAAATATCACAATCACTAAATAATATTAATTTGACTTTTGATAATGACGACGACTAAGAAGAAAGAGTAGGAGGACGAAGACAAGGAGGTAGACAACCACAATATAGTGATTCTGGTTTAGACTCGACCAGTTGATGTTTTAGATCCAGGTTTCATTGTCTTATATGGTTGTTCATGTCGTGTTTCTCCTTATTCCTCATCGAGTTTGGTTATTGGAGGGTCTTGGTTGTGCTTGGAACAAGCCGGGAATTAGTTTTTCAAAATGGTTCTTGCCTAGATTTTGGCTTCATCACTAGAGCGACACTTCTTGCGCTCGAGCGGTCTTTGAGAACTCTCAGTACTTTTGTAGGCCTGCAGAGATATTAGGAGTTGGCATATAGCGATTCTAGTTTGGACCCAACCCATTTGACGTTTTGCATCCAGGTTTCATTGTCTTATATAGTTGTTCATGTCTTGTTTCCCCTTATATCTCATTGATTTTGGTTTTGGTAGTGTCTCAGTTGCATTTGAAACAAGTTGGTGGCTTGCTTTTCAATACACTTGCTGCCCAGATTTTGACTCTCAAGCAATCATTCTTTCGCTCGAGCGGTCCTTGAATTTTGGCCTGTTCGCTTGAGCACACATTCAGTTGCTCGAGCGATCTTTGAGACCTTCTAGTATTGTTGTAGGCTTGCAAAACTTCTGGTAGTGTGCGTTCTATGCTCAAGCTTCTTGCGCTCCAGTGGTGTTGGCTTGAGCGATCATTCTTGCAATTGAGTGGTTAACCTTATGTCTGTAAAACTATTGAGAGTTTCTATTTTACGCTCGAGCATCATTTCTTGTGCTTGAGCGGTCAAATCTTTTGTGTCTATATGCTCAAGTGTCACTTCTTGCACTCGAGCGGGGTATGCGTATATCAGATTGCAAAACTACCTTTTTTAATCAGTTCTTCATTTCACCCTCTCTCTCAACCTTCCAAAAACCCTAGATCTAGATACTTGCTCTCTAAAACTTACCTTCTCTATACAAAAATACCAAGATCTAGTGATTTCTTCACCCTACTCCCTTTGTGAAAAAGGTAGAACACTTCGTGGACTCTCTTTTCATCCGAAAAAGTGGATTTCAGCTTCATTGAGGTTTCTCCACTCTCTCCTTGGTCTCCTAGCTTAGAGGTAGGGATTTTTCACACTCTTCTATGAGTTTTACCTTAGTTATTTGGTATTTCAAAAGATTATAGTGATTTGGGTTTTTTTTTTTTTTTTGGTAAAACCTAGGGTTTGAAATCAAAATGTAAAAGAGGGGTTTTCAAATGGTTTCTTGGAAATGGTTGTGGTTATGAAATTGGAGTCGATATATGTTGAAATGAGATATTTTTTATGCTGAAATTGATTTTTAAAGAGAAAGGGGTTTTTCCCTAAAATGTAAATGTTCATGATTGTAAAGAGAAAATGGAATTGAAGTTGGGAATTATAAAATTGTAATGATGTAGATGACAATGGTGGAGTTGGATATGTATTATCATTCTCCAGCTCAAGATTTTGGAAAAGTTTACCTTTATGGAATTATTTATCAGCAAAGAGATATCTGTTTTAGGCTATCGCTGGAGGATAGATATGAGTGTTATAGAAATTGTATGAAAATTAGGTGAACTAAAACTAATTTTTCATCCATTTGCATTGAGCATTGTTGTATACTAAATACATTGTAAATGTATATGATTTTGAGAAAAGGGGTGAATGTGGGGAAAATGTGTGTATCACCAAATCAAGTTGGCCCATGTGTACAGGGTGAAAGTCTTGAAAAATACGTGTATACATGCATGCCGGTTCCCGCAAATGAAATATCTGTAAAATGGCAACAGTAAGGCTTGTATAGCCTATGTTTACATGGGTCCCGTTTGACAGTTTCCCGTGGATGAAATATAGGTGAAAAGTTGTACTGGTTTGACTTTCCCCCTGTTTACTGTTGTAAAGGAGATGACTTTTAGAACTGTGATATAGACCTGGCAATATATGGCTTTTCGAAAAAGATATAAAATGTTTTGGCACAAGCATTGCATATGCATAAAACCTCATGGCTTTGTTAAGATTTATACATTGTGTTGGATTATTTCTATTGGGCTTTAGCTCACCCTTTATGGGAAAACTATTTTCAGGTACTGGTGATATGCCTCCACCAAGGCAATAGCTTGGGAGGACCATGGAACTGAAGGCTCACTTTTGTTATTCTGTATTAATTATGTGTAAGCTCAGGGCTTTAGCTGTATTGAGTTTGCACTCAGTTTTCTTGTAACCAAGCATTGACTTGGAAAGATGTAAATCATTAGGGCATATGGTTATCTGTTTGGCTTTCATTTCCTTTCACCATTTTGTAACACATGTCATATATTCAGGATGTACTATTTATGAATGTATATTGTATGTGTCACCTTTTGTATATCAAACTCTGATTAATGAAAGCTTATCATTTCATTTATGTTGCTATTTATTAGTTATTATGAGCTAGGCTTATTGTGCTTATTTTGGGGTGTGACAACTTGGTATCAGAGCGTATTGGGTTTGAATACTTTGGGTATGGAGGAAGTGGTTTTTACGACAATGGGTTTGTGTAGACACCCCATTTTTGACCGACCTTAAGACTTAGACGTCATCGATTAAGTGCTCGGTGATCGCGCATGTTTGTGCTCGTTTCGAGGTTTTGGAGTTTTCGGCTGAGGGCCTTGCCTCCAGGCCTCTGAACTCTTTGTGTTTTGGCTCGGTTTGTGGACCATGCCTTGTTGACCTTCCCTGGAGGGAGAAAGAGGTCTATAGACCACTTTTTGCGGTCGTAGAACACTTTTCCCTCTTAGAGACTAGTTTTTGGTTTCCGGAGTCTTCGGCCACGCGCCTTGTCTCGGGACCGCTTAACGTTCTCCTTTTGGCCTGGATTTCGGACCATGCCTTGTTGCCTTGGTCTAGAGGGACACAGAGGTCTCGTAGACCACTTTTTGTGGTCGTAGACCATTTTTGGCGCCTGTAGACTAGTTTTCAAGGTTTTCGGCTGCGTGCCTTGACCCGCGGACTCTTGTCTTGCATCTATTTTGGTTTTTTTTTGGCACAAACCTTGTTTTCCTTGCTTGGAGGGTGGAATAAGGGTTGGAGACCAGCTTCTCTCCACAAAAACCACTTTTCCTGTCTGCCAGCCAGTTTTCTGGTCGGCCAACTTGTCTTGGTGGTCTTTGGACCACCAAAAGTGGTCGGTAGCCATGCCACCACCTTGCTTTCTTGGTGCAGACCACCTCCCCCCCCCTTGCCGACCACTTGGTCTCCTTGTAGACCACTTGTGCTGGTCGGCCGACCAGTGCATGTAGCTGCCAACCACTTCAACTGGTCGGCAGCTTTCTTGTAGTTTCCTGTAGATATTTTCTTACCAGCTGTGCCAGCTGTTGGGTACATAAGGCATCCTCCATAGTGTATAGAGGGATTGCTTGGAGCTAAAAAGCTTGTTCAACAAGCTTGATCCTTGTTTTTCTATAAAAGGGAGCCTCCTCCCTCTTGCCTTAGGTTCAGATTTTTGCTTAGAGCTATAGATATACACCTTTATCTCTATATTGCTTCTTTTCTTCATATTTGTGCTTAAAAGTGCCTTTCCTTCACACTTTTGCACACAAACACTTAGTGAAACACCACACTCTTGTTGCTGAGGCCTCTTGAAGCTGGTTTTGTGTTTTTTTGACTGCTTTTGATCCGAAAAGGTTGCTGGAGTTGCTTCCTTGAAGTTATTCTACAAGGGTGAGTCTCTAACCCCCTTTAAAGCTTTGTTTTGATTAAGCTTTTGGCCCCATTTGCATGATGTTTTCGGTTTGACTTTAAACTACAAAAAGTTCCGATTTCACATACTTGACATGTTTGTTTAAGGTTTCTTTGGTGTTAGGGGCAGTCTACCCCCCTTTTGTGCCTTGTTTGGCCTTGTTTTATGGTGGAAAGTGTGTTTTGAGGTCCCAAATAGGAGGGGGTCATCCCCTCTCCTTGTATCTTGCAAACTAGCCTTGTATGCCTCATGTTTGAGGATGTCTTTCTAGCATGTTTTGGGCATATCTCAGCATGTTTTTGGTGTTGGTTTGCCATGCCCTAGCTCTGTTTTGGTTTGGTTTTGATAGCCTCTTGCATGCTCCTTGCACTTGTAGTGTATTTCCATTCACTAGCTAAACATGTATCATGCTTTTGACCATCATTCTAGCATGTTTTTGGCTCTACTCTAGCAAGCTTTTGTTCATATTTTACCAGGCTTAAGCTCTGTTTTATGTTGTTTTGGTCATGCATGCCTTGCTTTGTATACCCATAGTGCATTCTAGCTCACTAGCTTTGAGTTTTCAAGTCACTAGCATGCATTGCTTGGGCTATTTGCATGATTTGGCAGCATTTGATATTTGATTTTAGTGCACGTAGTGTGGTCATGCCCTCACATCTTTCACTCATTCAATGCTTTGGAGGGTTGGTTCTTTATGCTTTAAAAATGAGCCATGGTGTATGCCATCTTGCCTAAGCTTTTGGGCTACCATTTCAGTGCATTTTTGGTGTTATTTTGACATGCCATAACTATAATTTTTTTTTGCAAAGCCATCTCATGCTTGGTTTTGGTAGGTGTAGGGTAATCCTCCCTTTTGGTGTTGCATGCTCCATGCTTCATGCCATTCATGTTAGCATATGTTAGCTCTAGTCCATGCATGTTTTGTCATTGTTTTGGCATTCTTTAGGACTATTTTGGGTTGTCTTAGCCATATGGTTCTTGTATTGCATAGCTGTAGTGCAATTGGCCTTGCTAGCCTTGAGTTTTGAGCACCATAGCAAGCTTCATTTGTGACATGTGCATGATTTGGCATCATTTCACATGTTATTTCAGAGCATATAGCATTGCCATGTTCTCACTTCTTTCATCCTTTGAGTGCTTCTAAGGGTTATGCATTATTGCCTTGTTTGTGGCCTAGCTTGTATGCATGCATGCCTAGACTTTTGAGCTCCCATTTCAACATGTTTTGGTCTTTGTTTTGACCTAATTGAGCTCTATCCATGGCTGGTTCAGTCATTTGTGCCATATATTGCATGCGTCTTGTGTAATCTCCTTGAGTAGCCTCGTGCCCTAGGCCTCCTAGCATGCTATACTTGTGTTGTTTAGATGATTTGGCATCATTTCATACATGATTTCAGTGCTTATAGTGTGGCTATACTCTTATATTTGTCACTCCTTGAGCACTTTTGAGAGTTGTGCTTTCATGCTTAATTGGTGAGTCAATGCATGAGCATGCATTTTCTAGCCTTTCATGCCATCTTTTAAGAGTGTTTTGGCCATTGTCTTGGTATGCATGAAGTCTATTTGGGATTGGTTTAGTCCATTGTGCATTACATTGTATTACCTTAGTGGTGTGTGCCTCAATGCTTAAGGACTTTGCTTTGGCATGCTCATGTTGCATTGTATTGTATAGCCTTAGTGTTGTGTGCCCCAATGCTTAAGGACTTTGTTTTGGCATGCTCATGTTGCATTGCATTGTATTTCCATGTTGTTGCCTTGCATTGTGTTTGGATAGGGTGTTAACCCAGACATGAGAAATGAGGGACGCTTCATACTTGAAGTGATGAAACGTGCCTAATTTCTCGGTCGTCGATGCGCTTGATCATACATGATAGAGTTTAAGTCCCTTATGTGTTATTTGTGCATTCATTTACATTGAATTGTGCAATCTCGGCTTCTCGGCCATTGTGCATTGCGATGCATGGTTGGTGGCCCGAGAGTCGAGAACTACACTCCCTTGAGCTTAAGAAATGATAGGGAGGGTGGTTGTGCACACATACCTCGCAAATACACTGTCGTGCCCCTTCTTGTTCTCTATTGCAGCAAAATGGAGGTGCGCAGAATTTTCTGGCCGGCAGAACAGTAAAAGTGGCTGGCCGACCACTTTTTCTGGTCTGCAGCAAATGTAAGTGGTCGGCAGGTGGTCTACACCACAACTAAGTGGTCGATAGCCCTCCTGGAGGTCTCCATGATGGAGTAGAAGCTATCTGGAAGTTTGTGTAGTGTTCTGAAGACAAATGCAAATTGAGGCAAGTTGGGGCATAGCGATGGATTTCCGAACGAGGCGACCGAACATGCATGCAATTCTAGTCCTGAGGCTCCTTTTTACTGCTTTGCTTAGCTAGCTTATACTTTGGTTTTGTACTTAATTAGTTAACATATTTAGCTAATTAGTTTATGCTGTAATGTTTAATTAGCCAATGTAGTTAGCTAATTAGCTTGTTTAGTAATAATTAGTTAACTTGTTAGTTAATTAGCTTTGTTTTGTAATAATTAGTTTAATTAGCTTAGATTAGCCAGTTAGCTTATTATTCGGACACTCTGTCGAGAGGGCGAATTTTGTAATAAGGGTGCATGTGTGTGATGCATGTCTTCCAACCCCACTTCTTTCTCCCTTTTATTTACCAACTTTCGATGGTTAGTTTTAGAGCTTGTTTCAATTAGCATCCTTATGCTTCGCATGTGTGCATCATTCATTTGCCCTGCATGTACCAGGCTCGGCGCATCATACAAACTGCATTGTAGTTCAATACCAATTTGAATACATGTATCGAGTGTTGCACTCATATGCCATCTTGGAATAGCCGAGCCTATCTTAGTTGCATTTCACATGTGTTGTATTAGGCATTCTTGACATAGCTAGGGTCATGCATTGATTTCTAACCTAGCTTTTGTTTTGGCTTGGAGTACCAGGTTAGCTTTTACGCTTTAGCATATTGCATGAGTGTGAGTGTTGCCATGATAGCATGCTTGCCATGAGGCTAATTGCTTAATTGATTAACTGCATGAATGCCTGTGGATGAAGGCTTTATTACTTGAATTGGAACAATTCATCAAAATGTGCATTTTAAGCCCATTTGAAGTGGCAAATCATCATATTTTAAGCCACTTGAGGGTGGCAAATCCGCATTTTAGCCTACTTGAGGGTAGCAACTGCAAACCATTTTCACAAACAAACATGAGATGTTTTGTTCCAAATCGAGTGATTTAGTCTATACTTGTATGCTGTGCGCATCACGTAGTAAGCTAGTCTAATAAATCAGAATAAGAACACATGTGCTTTCAAAAACAACATATCATGTTAGTAAAGGCCGATCCTTTGATCGGGCGAGCGGGGGTGCTCATTTCAAGACCTTCCCCTCTCGTACCCAAGTTTCCGAGCCGAGGCAACTTTGGTGATGAAGGACATGTGGCCATAGGCACGAGTCAGGGTTTCCTAAATTTCCCAAAACAAAATATTTAGGTGGCGAGTTTGAAATCTGGCAAAGCAGTCCATGTTTGGCGCTTTTTGATTAAAATTGATTTTCCAAAACGATTTGCTGGATTTGGACTCTTTGGTGAATTTTCAGTCTTACATTACACTTTGTGAGATTAGATTCAGAACCGTGACAGGAGTCCGAACTGTAGTAGCTAGAACTACGATTCATGCCCTCGCGCGTGGAGCGGAGTTCCGGGTAGTCCACAGTTTCTGGCGACTCTGTTGGGGATTTAGAGAACTTGACTCGAATATCATGATATGTTGTTTTGTTTACGCTTATGTGTTTCTTTGCATTGCATTTGCATTGGTGTGCCTAAGTCACAGTGTTTGACATTTGTTATTCCTGAACGGTTTGCCAGAGGCTTGCTTTGAGAAGCGTGCCATATAAGGCTGACCAGTTGCGGGCTCTGCCATGATGGGAACAAAAACCTCGATTTTTACTGTGGCACCCTTTTCGACCATTCGACCTAGTGCATATCGGAATCCATAGTGACCATTCCAAAATAGGACAGGTTGCTTACCCGATTGTAGGCTGTTTGAAACTGTTGTGTGCGTAGTGAAACCCTAGCTCCTGACAAGATAGGACAGGGAAACCCTACCCCACCACAGGAGTGTTTTGGTTCTTACTTGCTTGATACGTGCTGTCAGAGTGTGTCTCTACAGGTTGTATGTATCAGTTTGCAAGTCTGGGTATTAGGCCTGAGGGCATCAGTATTTTGGGGGAATCAGTTTTACCTAAGGGTATCAGCTTATAGGTAGAATTTGGGGCAAAATTCAGTAAAGAGTAAAGTCATTCAGCTATGCTCAAATCTGTTCTGGTGAAATTGGGCTGAGATGCTACCTGTTTTCTCTTTTGCTAGGTAGTCTTGGAACCATAGCTTCAGAAGGCTCCAATATCCCCCGGGTACATTGCACTTGTGCTGATAGACTTTGTCAGGTCAGAGATTCAGTTCAGAGCAACAAGTGTTCCTTCGTTGAGGCAAGGCAAAGAAGGACCAGTCGGGGCACACCAGTTCAACAGATCCGATAGTCACCAATCACATCACCTCTGTTCAACTCAGCCGACCCGTGATGGCATAGAGTTCGGAAGAAGTTACGGGCATGGCAGCGACACTAAACCAGGGAATCACCATGCAGGGTGAGACCGATGCCGAAATGCAATGCCAATCTGGGGCACCTATCATACATCCAGTCTTGGAACCCTAATCATCTCAAACCCGTGAACCCACTACTTCTGAGCTGATGAGAATGATTGAAGATCTTCAGAGAATAGTGGCAGATTTAGCCTTTGGAGTTTTGGCTCCATCATCAACCACATCGCCTACCAGGGATTTCACGCCAAAAGGTTCCCCAATCTTGGGACGGGTTGCATTGGAAGAAGACCAATCCCTTGGCAAAGTGGAGGCCAGTGTTAAGAACAAGGTAGGGGCAAGCATTGGTCCCCGTGAACACCTTCACTTGGCTATTGAGGCTTTGAAAGCCGAAGGACTGAACAAACAGCAAATGATTGCAGTTGTTGCATAGATAGTGGATGGCACTTTTGCCACTCAGAATGAGAGTAGTTCGAGTCATGCGGCAAACCGGGGGAAGGGCCGTCGTACCAGAAATGTTCCTTTCAGCTCTAACCCGGCACTCGAAAGAGATCAACAAACCAAGGCATCACCTGCCGACCCCTTTACTAGTGCATCTAGCAAAAATCCACAAACCTCGAAGTGCCAACCCCGTGGTCAGAGGGTCTTCCATGCCCTCTATATGCCTTTGTCTAAAGCTTTCCAAATCCTCGTTGGATAAGGCCATCTCAAACTCCTTGAGCCTCGGTCTCTCCCTGGTCGTCTTCCAGCCGGTCATGATGCTGCCCAATACTGTGCCTTCCATCAACAAAATGGTCATGGCACTGACCTTTGTTTTTGTCTTCGTCACGAAATACAAGATTTGATTGACAACGAGGTCATTGTCGCACTAGGTCTTCCAAAGTCTATCGGTACTAGATCGATGAGCTTGGGGGATAATGTGATATGATCAGGGGGATGAACCGCTTGCGGATGGCACCTAGTTTACTCCAGATGTGATGGATGGCCCGTACTATTTTGAGCATTGTGCAAATGCTAGTTTTTGTACTTTCTGACTTGGGTATTGGGTCAGTCTTGTTGTTTTGTATTAAGTCAGTCTTTTTGTACTGAGTCAGTTGAGTCTGTCTTATTGTATCGAGTCAGTCCTGTTTTGTTAGAGTCGGGGGATTTCGGGGGTGTTACCTCCGGCATCACTTGCTTGTTTTGTGTTTGTCTTTTATACTCTTTTGAGTCTGTTCCTGCCATGGGGCTAGTTGCACCAACAGATCTGAATGAAACAATAGTGATTTTCGCTCTTTTAAGTCTGTTTTTGCCATGGGGCCAGTTGCACCAACAGATTTGAATGAAACAATAGTGATTTTCACACTTTTAAGTTTGTTTCTGCCTTGAAGCCAGTTGTGCCATAAGATTTGAATAAAACGGTGGTGCTTTTCACCTACTTTTCTGTGCCTAAAACTCATTGCATCGACCTAAGTTTTTCAAAACTTTTTCTAACACTGTGATGAAAATGAAGAGGAAGGAATTCCTCGGGATTTGTAAAAATTTGATCAACTGAGGAAAAGAGATGCGTGCTAGACCCCTAATGAATGAAATCATACTTGTTAATGTGAGTACTGAGAAGGATCCTAGCTTGATCTATATTGGTTCTACATTGTCTTCCGCGCGAGCGATTAGTCGCCTTTTTCAAAAGATTTCAAAAAAAGTTTTGCACGGTCCTGCAAAGACCTGTGTGGAATCGCTCTTAAGATTGTGCAGCCTAGGATCACTCTAAGCCTCGAGACTCGACCCCTTTTCCTTTCAAACCTTGAACTTGGATTTAGAATGTTCAACGGTCAACCACAATGTGAGGCTTGCATGGCCAGATCAGAAGTAACCCTTGAACCAGGGGCAAGAAGGTCAGATATGATCAAAAGAAGCTTGCAAAGCTGGATGAGAAACCTTTGAACTAGGGGCAAAAATGTCAGATGTGCTTGAAGAGCGAAAGATGAGTCATTTCTCAAGCCAATGAAAATTGCCAAGAAAGCCAAATCCGAGAAACAGAGAGAAATTTTTTTATTGAAGGACAACTGAGTACCTATCCGTAACACTAGGGGCAACTTCAGCCCCCATTGGATGGACTTCTACATCATCAGCGAACAACAGCCATTCTCCTAGATTCAGATGGCTTCGAGATCTCAAACCGATCAACATGGACAAGTTAACTTTTCTATCCTTGAGAGGCTCGCTAGGCCGAAAACCCGGAAGGGCGACCCAGGCAAAAGTTATAGCAAGAAAAGAAGAAGAAGAAGAAAAGATGAAAAGAAGAAAAGAAAAGAATGAAAAGAAATGAAAAGAATTGAAAAAAGAAAAGAAAAACAGAGTTCGCAAGGTTGAAAACCTGGAAGGGCGGCCTTGGCAAAAGTTAGAGCGCAAAAGGAGAGGTTAAATATCTAAGTGTACCTTAACCCGGAACTACGCCAGGGGAAACTTTCCGTTGCCATGCAGTGCCATTTAGACAAGGGGCAATTTTCCATTGTTTTGGATCTGAGGTTGTGCATCTCAAGAGTAAATTCTGTGTTGGTCGAGCAGTGGCCATTTGTAAAAATAGTTTTTGAGAATTTTTACTGAGGTTGACTAATTTTCCCAAAAATTATTCCATTTTTCCAGAACTGGACCATTTCTCGGACCAAAAAAAGGAAAATTTTTAGTGCTCATAACCTAACTTGCATGATTTTAAATCAGAAAATTGAACAAGCATGTTAATCTAACTCTCATATTGGTCAAATTGCTTTAGTAGAAAGCCAAAACAAAAAATGGTCAAAATGATGAACTACGGGCACAGTTGAGTCAGGTGTTCTGTCTTTTTCCCATTGTCAACATACTTTCTGAAAAGGGCACCATACTTGCCAGAAAGGGCACTCTACCTGCCAAAAAAGGGTACAACTGAAGCTAACAGCAAAGGGCCGAAAGCTCTCTCATATCCTCCAAGCAGTGAGGTATCAAACTAAGTGCGAAGCACGAAATGGAATCGATCAGGATATTTCACTCCCTCATCTAGACAGGTCTGATCACATCCATACTGGCGAAGGGCGTCGTCAACTGTTGTCAGTTGTGGATCTACTGCATATCCTGTCGCAACCCCTCTGTAGGAAAGCTCACTGTTGTGAGTGGAAGAAAGAGAATCTAGTAGAATGCTAGGGGCAAGAGCCCTCGACTTCTTGCTTATCCATCAACCACCCAGGGGAGGGATAAAAAAAAGAAAAAAGAAGAGAGATTGAAGAATAGAGAGATGTGCGTTGAGAGAAAAAGTGAGAAAATGGCTTTTTCAGACAAAAAAGAGATTGAGTGCCAGAGTGACGTGAGAATCACAAATAAGAAAGGGTGGGAATCATTACTCGGAGAAGCTGTGGGCTCCCCCTGAACTGAGAGGTCTCTCGCCATTGGAACACACCTGAGTGTCATGTCGCTTGTTTTTGTTTGTCTCGATTCTTTTTTGAGTCATTTCGAGTGTCAATAGATGTGTTTAGGTTGTTTTACCTTTGTTTGCCGTTGTTGAGTCATTTTTGTTGTGGTCATTCATAGGCTCAATACCCGGTTAAGAACTCGTTCCTCAATTTTGATTTCAAAAATTGTTTTGTGCTCAGAGTGCTGTGCCATTCTCTACATGTGTGCAAAACAAGATTTGTTCCTTCATAAAACTATAGGGTTCAACCTAGGTCATGTCAGAACAGTAAAACCAGGACCTATCTGAAGCTATATGGGTTCCAGACTGCAAAGTGAAAGAAAAGAGGGAAAATTAAAGCATCTGAGTTTGTTTCAACCTCAGAAAATTCTGAGATTGCGTTCCGGATGTACCTCTTCAGGCCTTGTCAATGCTCCAAAGTATAAGTGTGCCTCTACTTCAAGCTCTACCTCAAGCTCAAGTTCAAGCGTGCTCTCCCTGAGTATCATTCCTTGCCAGGGGAATCTTGGTTGTGTTTGTAATGAGTTCCTAGGAGATCAACTGCAACAGCAAAAACTAGCGTTCGAATGGCTAATGCCTAAAATGCAAAGGTTCAGGATTTCCGAGTCTAAAGTCTGGTTTAAATACCTAGGGGTGTGTCCCGGCTTGAAATCTGTATAGCAGCCCCATAGGTTGAAGTAGCGTGTATGCGCCTCAATTCTGGATATTGAGCTAACCTAGTCTGTCACCTCGTTGGAGAATAGGGAAAGTTGTGAATATGATCGGGAAGAAAAGTGGCATCCGTGGCTTCTACATGCAGAGGTTACTCCTTGTCAGTATTTCAGAACCTTTGAACTATGAGTTGAAGGTAAGAGTTCGAAGAACACAAGGGGAGATCCCCGTCAAAGTAGAACGGTTCACCGCCATTCACCCCATGAGGTCCTTTTTTAAAGCACCGCTTTGTTTGTTTCTTGCATTCCCTAAACATCATGCACTACATTGCTTGTAACATGTTGTAACATGTATCGTATCATCGTACTTATTGCATTTGTTTGCATCTTGTGTTATCCTATATCTTCTATCCTTTCATGTTGTGCAGCGTTTAGGATCGTTGTCCTCCGGGCCTATCTCAGGTTGCGTTGAGCGCGCACCTGAGCGGTTGTTTTCGGACCTCTTCTCACGATTTCAGCGTGGCTAGAGTGTTCCTTTCCTCACGCGATTTCAGTGTGTTTGGAATTTATCTCAGGTTGCGTTGTGCGTGCACCTGGGCAGTTCTTTTCGGACCACTTCTCATGATTTTAGCATGGTTAGAGTGTTCCTTTCCTCACATGATTTCAGCGGGTTTGGAATTTATCTCAGGTTGTGTCGTGCGCACACCTGGGCGGTTGTTTTCAGACCTCTTCTCATGATTTCAGCGTGGTTAGAGTGTTCCTTTCCTCACACGATTTTGGCGTGTTTGGAATTTATCTCGGGTTGCATTGTGCGTGCACCTGAGCGGTTGTTTTCGGACCTTTTCTCACGATTTCAGCGTGTTTGAAATTTATCTCAAGTTGCGTCGTGCGCGCACCTGGGCGGTTGTTTTCGGACCTCTTCTCATGATTTCAGCGTGGTTAGAGTGTTCCTTTCCTCACATGATTTCAGCGTGTTTGGAATTTATCTCAAGTTGCATGGTGCGCGCACCTGGGCAGTTGTTTTCGGACCTCTTCTCATGATTTCAGCGTGGTTAGAGTGTTCATTTCCTTACACGATTTCAGCATGTTTGGAATTTATCTCAGGTTGCGTTGTGCGCGCACCTGGGCGGTTGTTTTCGGACCACTTCTCACGATTTCAGCGTGGTTGGAGTGTTTTTTTCCTTACACGATTTCAGCGTGTTTGGAATTTATCTTAGGTTGCGTTGTGTGCGCACCTGGGCGGTTGTTTTCGGACCTTTTCTCACGATTTCAGAGTGTTTGGAGTGGTCCTTTCCTCACACGATTTCAACGTGTTTGGAATTTATCTCAGGTTGCGTCGTGCAGACACTTGGGCAGTTGTTTTCGGACTCTTTCTCACGATTTCAGTGTGGTTAGAGTATTCTTTTCCTCACACGATTTTAGCGTGTTTGAAATTTATCTCAGGTTACATCGTGCGCGCACCTGGGCAGTTGTTTTCGGACCTCTTCCCACGATTTCAGCGTGGTTAGAGTGTTCTTTTCCTGACACGATTTTAGCGTGTTTGGAATTTATCTCAGGTTACATCGTGCGCGCACCTGGGCGGTTATTTTCGGACCTCCTCTCGTAATTTCAGCATGGTTGGAGTATGTCACCTTTGCATCTACTGTACTATCTATTACCGCGCATCTATTATGTATTGCGTAGAATATGCTTTCTATTTTGCATAGAATATGCTTTGCTTGTCTCATGCATAGAATATGATTTCAATATGTCATAGGATATGCTTTGCTTGTCTAATGCATAGAATATGCTTTCAATATTGCATAGAATATGCCTACCTCATGCATAGAATATGCTTTCATGTTACATAGAAAATGCACTCTTCCATACTTGCATAGAAAATGCATTTTATCACACTTTTTTGTGCACCTTGCTAGCATAGAAAATATCGCACTCTTTTGTGCACCTCACTTGCATAGAAAATGCATTCTATCGCATTTTTTTCCTTGTGCACCTGCCTTGCACTTTCTTGTGCATTGTATCTCACTCGCACTATTTTGTGCAGTTTACACTCATGCTCTCTTGTGCATTGCACTGTTTTGTGCAGTATACACTCGCGCTGTGTAGCGCATCACACTATTTAGTGCATTTCAAATCACATGCGCTGTTTAGTGCATCGCATTGTCTAGTGCATTTCAAATCACTCGCGCCTTCTTGCGCATTGCACTGCTTAGTGCAGTTTATCACTCGCGCTGTTTAGCACATTGCACTATTTTGTGCAGTTTACACTTGCGCTGTTTAACTCATCGCGCTGTTTATCACTCGCGCTGTTTAGTGCAGTCCATCACTCGCGCTATTTTGCGCACCTTACCTGCACTTATTAGTGCATTGCATTGTTCGTGCTTTTTTGCACATTGCACTATCCTGTGCATTTCATTGCACGCTTTCTTCTTGCATTGCATTGTTCGCACTTTTTTTGCACACCTTATCTACACTTGTTAGTGCATTGCATTGTTCGCGCTTTCTTGCGCATCTTACCTGCACTTGTTAGGGCATTGCATTGTTATGCACTTTTCACTTGCATTGCTATGCATGTTTCCATCGGCATCATATGTGCACGCGTTTATCTTGTGTTGATATTGTATCTTGATATAGCGTTGGTCATGTGTTTCCATTATATTGTACTTGTCAAAATCTCTCTCTTGTGCAGGCACGATATTGTATGTATAGTTCTTTTAGAGAAGTTCCGGTTTAGTTTGACTGCTACCCTTCTCCACTCGCGTTTGACATGTGTTTGGACGTACCCTTCTCCTAGAAGGTGTTATATTTGAGACTTTGGGTGTTCTCGATAGTCGCTTTTAGCCTTTTTCGCATGAGACGCAATGAGAATTGAATAATTCACTTACATCCTTTCTGTTGGAATGTGTGAGACTGTTGTTTCTTATTCTCTTGCTTAAACTGTTACATTTATTTTGCATAATTGTTTCATCACAGCTCTCTTTGCATGATCGTAAGTTATGTTTGGCATTGTGCATGTCATTTGTATTTTGCCCCTGCCTGCGGGCGCATCTCTTTGTTATGTTGCCTGTTTTTCTAAGTCTTCGACCTTGTCAAAACTGGGTCATCTCTAGGCTTTGACATTCACTCCCGTCACTTCTTGACTTCCGAGTTCTGTTAAAGAGAGGCAACTGCAGACACCCTATTTTTGACCGACCTTAAGACTCAGACTTCATCGATTGAACGCTCGGTGATCACGTATGTTTGTGCACGTTTCGAGTTTCCAGAGTTTTCGGCTGACTGCCTCGCCTTCAGGCCTCTGAACTCTTTATGTTTTGGCTCGGTTTGTGGACCATGCCTTGTTGACCTTCCCTTGAGGGAGAAAGAGGTCTGTAGACCACTTTTTGTGGTCATAGACCACTTTTCCCTCTTGGAGGCTAGTTTTCGGTTTCTGGAGTCTTCGGTCGTGCGCCTTGTCTTAGAACCGCTTAACGTTCTCCTTTTGGCCTGGTTTTTGGACCATGCCTTGTTGCCTTGGTCTAGAGGGACACAAAGGTCTCGTAGACCACTTTTCCTTCCCGTAGATCACTTTTGGTGCCTGTAGACTAGTTTTCGAGGTTTTCGGCTGCGTGCCTTGACCCGTGGACTCTTGTCTTGCATCTTTTTTGGTTTGTTTCTGGCAAAAACCTTGTTTTCCTTGCTTGGAGGGTGGAATAAGGGTTGGAGACCAGTTTCTCTCTTTGAAAACCACTTTTCCTGCCTGCCAGCCCGTTTTCTGGTCGGTCAACTGGTCTTGGTGGTCTTTGGACCACCAAAAGTGGTCGGTAGCCATGCCACCACCTTGCTTTTTGGTGTAGACCACCTCCCCCCCCTTGCCAACCACTTGGTCTCCTTGCAGACCACTTGTGCTGGTTGGCCGACCAGTGCAAGTAGCTGGCTGACCACTTCAACTGGTCGGCGGCTTTCCTGCAAATATTTTCTTGCCAACTGTGCTAGCAGTTGGGCACAGAAGGCATCCTCCATACACATATGGAGGGATTGCTTGGGGCCAAAAAGCTTGTTCAACAAGCTTGATCCTTGTTTTTCTATAAAAGGGAGCATCCTCCTTCTTACCTTAGGTTCAGATTTTTGCTTAGAGCTATAGATACACACCTTTATCTCTATATTGCTTCTTCTCTTCATATTTGTGCTTAAAAGTGCCTTTCCTTCACACTTTTGCACAGAAACACATAGTGAAACACCACACTCTTGTTGCTAAGGCTTTTTGAAGCTGGTTTTGTGTTTTTTGGACAACTTTTGATCCAAAAAGGTTGCTAGAGTTGTTTCCTTGAAGTTATTCTGCAAGGGTAAGTCTTCAACCCCTTTTAAAGCTTTGTTTTGATTAAACTTTTGGCCCCATTTGCATGATATTTTAGGCCTAATTTTAAACTACAAAAAGTTTTGATTTCTCATTCTTGAAATGTTTGTTTAAGGTTTCTTTGGTGTTGGGGGTGGTCTACCCCCCTTTTGTGCGTTGTTTGGCCTTGTTTTGTACTCTCTTTTTAAGCGATTGGGACCACCTCTTTTTGGCCTTCTCACCACTGAAACTCAGAGGAATTTTAGTGGCGGAAAGTGTATTTTGAGGTCCCAATCCCCTCTCCTTGTATCTTGCAAACTAGCCCTGTATGCCTCATGTTTGAGCATGTCTTTCTGGCATGTTTTGGCCATATCTCAGCATGTTTTTGGTGTCGTTTTTCCATGCCCTAGCTCTATTTCAGTTTAGTTTGATAGCCTCTTGCATCCTCCTTGCACTTGTAGTGTATTTCCATTCACTAGCCTAACATGTATCATGCTTTTGACCATCATTGTAGCATGTTTTTGGCTCTACTCCAGCAAGCTTTTGTTTATGTTTTACCATGCTTAAGCTCTGTTTTATGTTGTTTTGGTCATGTATGCCTTGCTTTGTATAGCTATAGTGCGTTTTAGCTCACTAGCTTTGAGTTTTGAAGTCACTAGCATGCATTGCTTAGACTATTTGCATGATTTGGCATCATTTGATATGTGATTTTAGTGCATGTAGTGTGGTCATGCCGTCACATCTTTCACTCATTCAGTGCTTTGGAGGGTTGGTTCTTTACGATTTAAAAATGAGCCATTGTGTATGTTATCTTGCCTAAGCTTTTGGGCTACCATTTTAGTGCATTTTTGGTGTTATTTTGACATGCCATAACTCTGATTTTTGTTGGTGAAGCCATCTCATGCTTGGTTTTCCTAGGTGTAGGGTAATCCTTCCTTTTGGCCTTGCATACTCCATGCTTCATGCCCTTCATGTTAGCATGTGTTAGCTCTAGTCCATACATGTTTTGTCATTGTTTTTGGCATGCTTTAGGACTATTTGGGGTTGTCTTGGCCATATTGCTCTTGTATTGCATAGCTGTAGTGCAATTGGCCTTGCTAGCCTTGAGTTTTGAGCACTATAGCATGCTTAATTTGTGACATGTGCATGATTTGGCATCATTTCACATGTTATTTCAGAGCATATAGCATTGCCATGTTCTCACTTCTTTCACCCTTTGAGTGCTTCTATGGGTTATGCATTATTGCCTTGTTTGTGGCCTAGCTTGTATGCATGCATGCATGCCTAGACTTTTGAGCTCCCATTTCAACATGTTTTGGTCTTTGTTTTGACCTAATTGAGCTCTGTCCATGGCTGGTTCAGTCATTTGTGCCATATATTGCATGCCTCTTGTGTAATATCCTTGAGTAACCTGGTGCCTTAGACCTCCTAGCATGCTATACTTGTGTTGTTTAGATGATTTGGCATCATTTCATACATGATTTCAGTGCTTATAGTGTGGCTATACTCTTACATTTGTCACTCCTTGAGCACTTTTGAGAGTTGTGCTTTTATGCATAATTGGCGAGTCAATGCATGAGCATGCATTTTTTAGCCTTTCATGCCATGTTTGAAGAGTGTTTTGGCCATTGTCTTGGCATGCATGAAGTCTATTTGGGACTGGTTTAGTCCATTGTGCATTACATTGTATTGCCTTAGTGTTGTGTGCCTCAATGCTTAAGGACTTTGCTTTGGCATGCTCATGTTGCATTGCATTGTATAGCCTTAGTGTTGTGTGCCCCAATGCTTAAGGACTTTGTTTTGGCATGCTCATGTTGCATTGCATTGTATTTCCATGTTGTTGCCTTGCATTGGGTTTGGATAGGGTGTTAATCCAGACATGAGAAATGAGGGACGCTTCATACTTGAAGTGATGAAACGTGCCTAATTTCTCGATCGTCGACGCTCTTGATCATACATGATAGAGTTTAAGTCCCTTATGTGTTATTTGTGCATTCATTTACATTGAATTGTGCAATCTCGGCTTCTCGGCCATCATGCATTGCGATGCATGGTTGGTGGCCCAAGAGTCGAGAACTACACTCCCTTGAGCTTAAGAAATGATAGGGAGGGTGGTTGTGCACACATACCTCGCAAATGTCGTGCCCCTTCTTGTTCTCTATTGCAGCAAAATGGAGGTGCGCAGAATTTTCTGGCCGGTGGAACAGTAAAAGTGGCTGGCCGACCACTTTTTCTAGTCTGCAGCAAATGTAAGTGGTCGGCAGGTGGTCTACACCACCACTAAGTGGTCAGTAGCCCTCCTGGAGGTCTCCATGATGAAGTAGAAGCTATCTAGAAGTTTGTGTAGTGTTCTGAAGACAAATGCAAACAGAGGCAAGTTGGGACATAGCGATGGATTTCCGAACGAGGTGATCGAACATGCATGCACTTCTCGCCCCGAGGCTCGTTTTTACTGCTTTGCTTAGCTAGCTTATACTTTGGTTTTGTACTTAATTAGTTAACATGTTTAGGTAAATGGTTTATGCTGTAATGTTTAATTAGCCAATTGTAGACGCGCCCGCGGAGGGAGCCCTCGCTACAGTTCGGACTCTCGATTTGTGTCACGGTTCTTGATCTTGAACCAAAGAGTCCAAATCCGGCAAATCGTTTTGAGAAACAGATTTTTGGAAAGTAGTGCCAAACATGGACTGCTTTGCCAGATACAGAGTCGCCACCTAAATATTTTAAATGGGAGAATTTAGGAAACCCTGACTCGGTGCTGAAGGCCACATGTCCGTCATCACCGGAGTTGTCTCGGCTCGGGAGCTTGGGTACGATCGGGGAAGGTCAGCTATGAGCACCCCTCTCGCCCGGTCCGAAGACCGGCCTCTACTAACCGTGATATCCGTTTTTGAAAGCGTTATGTGTTCTTATTCCATTTATTAACCTAGAATTACTATGTTATGCGCGCAGCAAACAAGTATAGACTAGATTGCCTAATTTGGAAATAAGCATTGCATATCCGTTTGTTTTGAAAAGTGCTTTAGAATTTGCTACTCGCAAGTAGGCTAAAACACGGATTTCAACGAGTTTTCCCAACTCAAACAATCCAACCTTCACCCACAGGCATCCAAGCAGTTTATCACATAAACACTTAGCCGCATGGCAAGCATACTGTCATGGCAACACTCACACGCATGCGGGATGCTAAAATATAAATACTTACGTCGTACTCCGTGCCAAAACAGTAAACTAGTTAGCAAAACATGCGTGCCCTAGTTCATGTTAAAAATGGCTAATGCAACACATACATGATGCAATTAGAGTAGGCTCGGCTAACCTAAACATGGCATGTGAAATGCGATCAATTGATGCACGTATTCAATTTGGAATTGAAATACAAATGCAGTTAGCATGATGTACCGAGCCCAATGCATGCAATACAAATGCATGAATGCACGCATGCATAGCATAAGGTATGCTAAATTAAACGTGCCCTAATACTAACCATCAAAGCAGGTAAGTAAAAGGGAAGAAAGAAGTGGGGATTGGAAGACATACACACCACTCACGCACACTTATTACAGATTTGCCCTCACTCGGAGGGGCCAAATAAATATTACAGATTAATTAACTACGCAAGCTAATTAAATATTACAAATTGCCTAATCAACTAAGCAAATTAATTAAAGCTAGAAAAATAGTAAACCGCCTCGGGAGGAGAGCCAGATGCAATGCACGCTCGGTCCTGCTCGGAAATGCACCGCCATGCATAGGCTGCCTCTGTTTTCCTTCCTTTACTCCTCTGGAGGCTGCCAAAACCTCAGAACTGCTTCCTTGGACATTGGGGAACACCACCGGCTGAATGAAATTACCACCGGCAGTAGGGTGTAGTCACCGGCACAAAATTAATCCATCGGCAGGTTATTTACTGCCAGTCGGCAATTTATACTACCGGTCGGCAAAGAATGCCTGCAGAACCTGCAACTCACAGCAACAGAGGGCAAGGCAAAGCATGGCAGCACAATTCAAGGCATATATGCACCATTCATGTCCCTTATCATGGTAATGGCTCAAAGGGGCATGTGTCTCGATTCTCGAACCACCAATCACGCATTTCCATGCATGATGGCCCAAAGAATCAAGCATGCAACTTTCATGTCAAATGAAATGCAAACCATACAAACAAACCAAGGCCCAATTCCCATCATCGAGTCAAGGAACAAGGCATGCATGCAAGATGCAATGCAACCTAGGCATACAAGCTAAGGGTGCAACATGACATGGCAAGGCACTTATGCAAGCATACAAGTAAACATGAGGCAATGCTAATGGATGAAAAGATGGACTTAAACATGATTTGGGCAGCTCTAATAAGGCCCAAAACAGTGGCCATAGTGCTATGATAAGGGACCAAATACACATGCACACATACACATAATTAAGGGCCAACACTTAGGCACAAATTGGACAACTCTCAAGCACACTTGAAAGGGGATATCATGGACAAATGACATGCAAAGTAAGCATTGAAAATCATGTTAAGATAGTGCCAAACCAAGCAACAAGATAGGCTAAACATTAGCATGCAAATGGTCCAAGTACTCGAAGCAAGTCAAAGGGGCTTGAACCATGACCAAGCCAACCAAGCCTCACAAGGCTAAGAGGACTTAAAATAGGTTCAAGACAGACCTAGACCATGCAAAGGGGATTCTTAGATGGCATCTAAGTGGCTCGAATTCAAAGGCATACACAAGTGCCGAAACATGGAGCATATTATACAAGCTTTCAATGCGTTAAAGATGCGTCCAAGGTAAACATATACGCATGCAAATGGGACTGAAATGACATGGTAGATGATTCCAAGTTACCAAATCAATGCAAAAATGTCATGCTACACATTCACATACTTAAGGCCAACAAGTCGGAATGCAAAGGGGCTATATTAAGCATGTCAAATCCGACCCAAAAAACTATGGATAGACCTAAAACATGGCAAAATATGCACAAAAGCTTCACATGACTAAGCCTAAAACATGCTCGAATAAAGGCTAACAACCTAAGGCATATTAAGGCATAAACAAGGCATTACATGGTAGGTATGCTAAGCATGCATGGTGTACCAAAACCAACACAAAACAGAGGTATATTATGACATACTAAGCATGGAAAACAGCCAAGGCATGATCAATACACACTCTAACATGGTGCTCCCTCAAGAGGCCAAAAATGGTCCATTTCAAGGACAACAAAGGAAGGGGGTGGCCCTCCCCTTTTGGAGACTTCAAGGCACCATCTCTGCCACTGAAATCCCTCAAGATTTCAGTGGTGGAGAGGCCCAAACACCAAAGTCTCGAAACTTGCACAAAATAGCACAAAAAGAGGCCTTTCAAGGCCTAAGAGGGGTCAAACACCTCGAAACCACAAAACACTCTTAATAAACAACCAAGAGGGCTTAAAAAAAGAACTTTTTTGTATTATATACTAAGCTCAAAAACGATTTTAAGATAGGTAAAAACAAGATGTAAAAATGGGGAATAATGGGACTAGATTCTCACCCTTGAAGACCCCTTCACAAATGATGTTCCAATGGCCCTCCTTGGCTTGAATCCAGCTCCAAAACTTCAAAACCAACCCCTTAGAACCTCAGTAGCTAAGTGAAGGTGAAACACTATGTGTTTGTGTGCAATAGTATGACACAAACACACTTTAACACACACAAGAGGGAAAAAGAGAGAGATAATGTGTATCAAACCCTAACCCTAGAACTCAAACCCTAACAATGGCTGTCTAAGCTCTCTCAAGTGCCTCAAGTGTCTAACCTCTAAGGCCAAGAGAGAAGACCCTCTCTTATAGAGCCTTTTGTCTTGTAAAGCTTACAAGACAAGCTTCACAAGAGGGAGATCCCTCCATACACGTGTGTGGAGGGGAGCAAAAAGCAAGACAGCTGTCTTAAAATATCTGCAAAAGCAGATGCACAGTAGTCAGCCGGCCAAAGATGCCATTTTGGTAAAATTGAGTGCCGACCGGCACTAAATAGTGTTGACCGGCAACAAATAGTGCCGACCGGCAATATACATTGCCGGTGGAAGCAAAAACCAGCCGGTGGCCTCTAGCCACTGCCGGTGGTGTATGGGGATGCCTCACAAGGCATTCCCGGCCCCTCCAAGGCAAAATGCAAGTGTTTGGTGCAAAACCAGACACTAAACGGTCGAGTACGGAGATCCTGAGGCAAGACACGTAGCCGAGTCCTCCGGGAACTCCAAACGAACACAAACATGGATGATCACCGAGTGTTCAAACGGTGACATCCAAGTCTTGAGGACGGTCAAAAATGGGGTGTCTACAGTTGCGCCTCTTTGACAGAACTCGAAAGTCACAACAATGACGGGAGTGAATGTCAAAGCCCAGAGACGATCCATTTTTGACAAGGCCGAAGACTTAGACAAACATGCAAGACAAACAAGGTATGCGCCCGAAGGCAGGGGCAAAATGCAAGACAATGCATAAAGCAGAGCATAACTTATGATCATGCAAAGAAAGCAGTAATGAAGCACACATGCGGCAATTTTAAGCTAGCATACACCAAACTACACTACAATGCAGAAATGATGTAAGAGAATTATGCAATTCTTGATACTTCTCACCCGGAGGATACAATACCTGTGCGGCTCGTCTGGTTGCACCAGCCCCAAATGAACCGTACATACAATATCGTGCCTACAAAGAAAACAAACTTAACAGGTACAATATTGTTAACAACATGCATGACGATGCAAATGAAAATACAGACATGTAAGTGGAGCATGCGGTCTACGCAGGCAACAAAATTGATCATAAACATGCAGTCTATGCAGGTAATGATATTAACAAACATGCGGTCTACGCAATCAAAACATGCGGTCTACGCAAGTAATGAAATAATAAGCATGCGGTCTACGCAAGCAAAACATGCGGTCTACGCAAGTAATGAGATTGAACAATTATGCGGTCTACGCAAGCAATACATGCGGTCTACGCAGGTAAAGAAATTGAACAATTATGCGGTCTACGCAAGCAATACATGCGGTCTACGCAAGTAATGAAAGTGAACAATTATGCGGTCTACGCAAGCAAAACATGCGGTCTACGCAGGTAATGAAATAATAATAATGCGGTCTACGCAATCAAAACATGCGGTCTACGCAGGTAATGAAATAATAATAATGCGATCTACGCAATCAAAACATGCGGTCTACGCAGGTAATGAAATAATAATAATGCGGTCTACGCAATCAAAACATGCGGTCTACGCAGGTAATGAAATAATAATAATGCGGTCTACGCAATCAAAACATGCGGTCTACGCAGGTAATGTAATTAACATGCGGTCTACGCAAGTAATGAGAATGGATTACAAACATGCGGTCTACGCAGGTAACGTAATTAACATGCGATTTATGCAAGTAATGAGAAGTGTGAGATGATGCAAATGAGGCACGCATGCCAATGCAAATGAGGCACGCATGTCGATGCAACTGAGGCACACGTGCTCATGCGAATGAGGCACACGTGCCAGTGAAAATGAGGCACACGTGCCGATGACAATGAGGCATGCATGCCGATGCAAATGGGGCACGCATGCTGACGCAGACGGGGCACGCATGCTGATGACAATGAGGCACGCATGCCGATGACAATGAGGCACGCATGCCGATGCGAATGAGGCACACGTGCCGATGCAAATGAGGCACACGTGCCGATGAAAATGAGGCACACATGCCGATGAAAATGAGGCACACGTGCCGATGCGAGTGAGGCACACGCGCCGATACAAATGAGGCACACGTGCCGATGCGAATGAGGCACACGTGCCGATGTAAATGATACAAATGAGACACGCATGCCTTATAAGACGCAAAACGATGCGAAGTGTGACATGCATGCCATTGAGGCACGCATGTCAATGCAAATAAGGCACGCGTGCCAATACAAATAAGGCACGCATGCCGATAAAAATGAGGCACGTATGCCAATAGAAATGAGGCACACATGCCGATGCAAATGAGGCACACGTGCCGATGGGAATGAGGCACACGTGCCGATGCGAATGGGGCACACGTGCCGATGCGAATGGGGCACACGTGCCGATGGAAACAATACAAATGAGACACGCATGCCTTATAAGACGCAAAACGATGCGAAGTGTGACACGCATGCCATTGAGGCACGCATGTCAATGCAAATGAGGCACGCATGCCAATAGAAATGAGGCACGAATGCCAATAGGAATGAGGCACACGTGCCAATGCAAACGATACAAATGAGACACGCATGACTTATAAGACGCAAAACGATGCGAAGTGTGACACGCATGCCATTGAGGCATGCATGTCAATGCAAATGAGGCACGCATGCCAATACAAATGAGGCACACATGCCGATGCAAATGAGGCACGCATGCCGATGAGAACGAGGCACACGTGCCGATGCAAATGATACAAATGAGACACGCATGCCTCACAGAATGTGGAAAGATGCTAAGTGTGACACGCATGCCACACGGAATGTAAATGGACTTAAATGCGTAACAACGCACGCGTTTCGGAATGCATGACAATGCATGGTAAGGGATTGCACTACGACGCGAACGATGCGCGAGACGACTATGCATTGAAATATATGACAATGCTATGTAATAAAAATACAATTACAATGCATGAGAGATGTGTATGACAATGCAAGGGGTGCGTGTTACAACGCATGTAGTATGCATAACAATGCAACTGTGAGGCGCGTAATAGCGCGATGTAATGCACCGAGATAGTGCGATGAACATGTGCAACACACACGGGGTAACTTTTGGATCTTGACAAAGGCAAAAAGGATACCAAAGGATACAACATTGCATGAGTTGGAGTGCTACGCACAGAGGACGCGGTCCTAGGCCAAAATGGAGGCCGGTTGAGCGTCGGAGATACACTTTCTTGCACTTTCTTGAGCTATGAAGACCAAAAACTTCTCATATGGCCTAAACAAGGTTGTGGGAACACCACCAGCCGGGAGGGGAGGCCACCGGCTGTCCACCGGCTGCAAAATAACTCCATCGGCACAAAATATTGCCGGCCGGCACAAAACATTGCCGACCGGCAAAAAGTTGCTAAGTCGGGGCAGATTCGACTTCACCTCGGGTGTTTTAAAATAGTGTTTCAAAACCCTAATTTCTCACTTCTCCTCCACCGAAATCCCATACTCTCTCTCTCTAGAGCATTTTCCTCTCCTCTTTCGCCCGTTTCTTCACGTTCTACGCCCGTTTCGTCGTCGGATTCGCGATTTTCTTCGCGTTTCAGACATTTTCAACTGAACAAAACTTTGTTTCGGTGCCTCGTTTGGCGTTCCCACTTTTTCGGGGTTTGTTCCCCTCACTTTTCTCTTGATTTCTGTGCCTTTTCACATTCCGGCCTTCCCGGCCATTTTTGACCCTCTCGGGAGTTGACTTTTCGGTTGACTCTTCGTATTCCGGTGCGGTTTTCCTTCCCTCGGCTATTTTCACATTATTCTTGATATGGTGGACGACATTTGTCATGACCCCAAAATGTGGAGAAGAAATCCTTTGTATTTAACTATGAGCTGAGGTGTTTTAATTTAATTATATCCTTTGGAATTGAAGCATTAACTGTTGAGCCACGACTTTAAAATTGAAATTACCAACCTTTATGGGTTCAGAAATCATAATTGAGGACTTAGATGTGTTAATGGAAAATTTTAGAATTATTTGGGAAACTTAATTGGAAATCTAATTTTTCTGGCTCGCTAATGTGCGTTTGGGTGGTTAACTTGGTACTGCAAATTGAAGGCCTTGGAGACTTCAGAAATCGGAACGGGGGACATATTTATGATCATCATAATTTGTAGAGTCATCTGGAAAATTTAATTGAAATTTAATTTTGTGCGATTCGTAAGGGCGTGTTTGGCGCTCCGTGTTTGTGATAAAGTTTATATAGTTGGTCATATGGGTGTATATGAGTTATAAGAGGAGGACTTATCTTTTGGGAGCTCAAAAATAAAAATATCTAAAAAGAGAGGGGAAGACCCGTGAGAAAGAGAGCCAAGAGAGAGTGAGAGAGAGAGTTCACCATTGTTGAGAGTTTGAGGATGGCTTGAAGAAATTGGAGAGAAGAAGGAGAGCAACCATGAGAGCTTGGAGAAATTAAAGAGAATTAGACTCAAGGTATGTCTACTTATTTCTAATTGGCCCCTCTCTTTGAATAAATGAGGAATTCTCCTATGTTGTTGTGTTAAATGATTAAAGTATTTGGTATTGTGTTGGATTATCTAGTGAGAATTTTACCTTATTTCCTTAATCATCACCTTGAAACCATCTATATGGATATGTGGTTGTATATATATGTGTCTGTGGGGGGTGTATGGACAAGGAAGTTGGAGGTATTGTGGAATTGGGTTGTATTCATAAGTTTAGAAGATCAAAATCCAAGTTATGTTGAAATTTAGAGATGCTTTAATGTCTATGTGTATGATCTTTGAACCATATTCTAACATTTAAAGAACCTATTTTGAGCCTTAAAAGAGTGTACCAACAATTGAGTTTTGATGGAATTTCGAACTGCAATCTGCCCAGACCGCCGCACGTGCGGGGATCACTGCCGCACGTGCGGCCCATGCTGGAAAATATGGCTTTCTCCGTTTTACGTGCTCGACCCTTTGATATTTTTAGAATTTGTATTTGATACCTTTTTGATGTATGTAAATTCATTTGAAGCGAGATGAGTCCGAAAACGATGTAACAAGGAAAGGAACTAATGTGTGAGCTATGTATGTGTATAGGGCATACCTCGGGAAGGTCAAGCACTTCCTTGTTGCACTGTGAGTAGTAGTACTATGGTCATACATTTAATCATCGTTACTGATCTTTATTGTTAACATTCCGTTCCTTGTAAGTGATTATACTAATGTTATGTTGGTTGGAAAAGTTTGTATATGTTAGTATGACTTGGAAACTACTCTACATTCCGGTTACGAGTAAGGGCTATCACTAATGTGCTAGAATCTGTAAATTATCTCATGGAACTATTGAAGTCGAGTCCATTAGGATAAAAAGCAACCCATGTTGTGGAAAAGAAGCTGTGTGTGTGTTAAGGGAATGATTTTACTGTACTTCCGTAATCGGGAGTTAATACTATGGAATTGGTTAACAGGAAGGAATGGTAAATGTGAACCACCCTTTTTGGGAACATGACGGTTTGGGCATTCCATAATGAACTATCAAAATTGGATGATCAAATAGGACTGTGGATAGTCCTAAACTGGTACGTTTTGTTTACCATTAATAGGTGCTATTAACGTCTTGTTATCTGGAAGTTTACTTTATTGATTCATGATGAACAAATGGACTAATGATGCATGTGTATTACTACAATTCCGATACACGTAAGACGATTATTTTAGCTTGGAATAACCTATGAAGAGATTTGTGTACACTATTAGGTGATAGTATTTTTATGAATCTTCCGGTATAGAACAAAGTGCTGTACGGAACTAAGTGCTGCAATGCGAGTCACCTCTAGAATCCGTACGAGCCACCTCTTGAGTCCATACATATGTGAACTGGGCTTAAAGCCGATGTGAAAGTTATGAGACCTATGGCCGTTCTGTGAAAGACATAATTTGTGAACTTATGAAAGATATAATTTGTGAAGATATGAAAGGTATAACTTGTGAACTTATGAAAGATATAATTTGTGAAGATATGAAAGGTATAATTTGTGAACTTATGAGGCCGAGGGCCACTTTGTGAATTTGTGAACTTATGAGGCCGAGGGCCACTTTGTGAAATTGTGAACTTATGAGGCCGAGGGCCAACTTGTGAAGTATGAATCTGTAACTTGTGAAACTATGAATCTCAAAGGCCGATGGCCAATTTGTGAAGTTATGCATCTAAGTTAAGCCAAGGGCTAATTTGTGAATGTGTGATCCCATTAGGCCAAGGGCCAATCTATGAAGTTATGAACCGACAAGACTGTTCTGAAATGTGTACAGAATCAGACTAACCACAGGATTTTTGCATTTACTTATCTAATTAGAGATATGTGTACATTGTAAGTAAATTAAGTTAATCTTTAAATTGTTTATGTACTACTGTTCACTGAGCTTGACTCACCTTGTGTTATGTCTGTTTCTGTAGGCACTCCACCTGGAGGTCAGTTTTAACCCATGGCGTTCGTGCCTCTTCTGTCAACCTTAGAGTGTCCAGGCACTTAAATGAAGGTAGCCTTTTTGCTAAACTTTTGATTTTACACTCTGATTGTCTGCTTAAGGTTGATGTATATATAATTCCTTTGCCTGTCCATGTTGTTTTATGCCCAATTCTAAGGGCTGGGTCTATATATATATATGCACATAGCTAACTCTCTGATGCACGTCACTGTGTGTTTATTTGCCTTATGTTCTGTCTGTGATCCTGGCATGATAGTGGTCGCTCAATGGATACAGTTTTTTTTTTATTTGTATTAATTTATATTGGTAAATGCTTCCGTTCAGGCCCCATATGATATGTATACCAGGTTATGCGTCCGTTTCTGTGTAGGTCATGCCCAAACTTTTAGAGGCAAGTTTGGGGCGTGACAACATTCGACGCGGCGGGACTCCCCCGGACCACGAGATGGATCCCGGGGTCGAGCTCCTACCTTTGAGCGAGCGCCCGTTCGACCTGGCGACCTACCGGCCGACGATCCCTGTTCTGCCCCCTGACGGTCTGCGCCAGTTCCGGAGCTTCGAGAGGCACGTGCCACCCGAGTTATTGCTGCGCAAGCCTACCTCCCACCTGTCCTTCGGCGTTTCTGAGGTAACTCTCTTTCTTCTGCTTTACTTTCTGCAATGTAGGGCACAAAAACTGTCATAGCTTATTTATGCTCTTTAACTGCTTTAGTCTGATATGCTATACACCGTAATTGATTGTAAACATACATACAACTGACATCTGTTTGAGACCGGCACATGAACACACACTACACTAACCCTGAATCACTCAAACACAAGGCGCACACTGTATTTCACTGCAAACACACCGATACCCGATAGCTGTTCAAACCTGTCAAACTTGCACGCATGCTATATCTGTTCTGAACCACCCAAACACGCTGACGCATCACACGTATTTCACTGTAAGCACACTGGCACCCGGCATTTGTTCAAATCTGACAAACTTGCACACGTGCTATATCTGCTCTGAACCATCTAAACATGCTGACACATCACACGCTGTAGTTCACTGTAAGCACACCGGTACCCGGTATTTGTTTAAACCTGTTAAACTTGCACGCATGCTACATCTGTATGCTTCTTAAAACTGTATTTTGAATGTTGCCTCGCAATTGTTATTTTCTGTTTAAAGGAGGATTTCCATACCTTCCGCGGGTATGGGAACACTGGCGCTCGGGAGTGGTACGACGAGCTCCCTGACGCGGTCCGTCGTATAGTGGATCGAGCGGGCTTTGGCGCCTTCTGCCGAGGACTCTCTAGGCTTTCTACCTGCAGACCTCTCCTTGCCGCTCTGGCGGAGAGGTGGTGGGACACCACCGATTCGTTTCACTTTTCCACAGCCGAGGACATGACGATGACCCCTTACGATTTCTCGATGCTCACAGGCATCGGGGTAGGGGGTGATCCGATCCCCTTTGATATCGACATGGATGAGCGGACCGCCGCTCAGGTCCATCTGCTGGGGGAGGCGCCACCTCTTGCTCGTCCAGGTTTTGTCCGATACTCCTGGTTCGAGGTATAGTTTAGGGTCCAGCCCACTCTCGTTGATGCAGCTCCGATGACCCCGGAGGCCGAGGAGAGGTACGCTCGCGGCTTCCTCATGTTCTTATTCGGGACGACCATCTTCGCCGACCGGGCGAACACCGTGCCTCTCTGCCTTCTCAGCGCACTGGTGGACGTCCGAGACATCCTGCATTATGATTGGGGTGGCGCCGCTCTGGCCACTCTCTACGGGTACATGAGCTCAGCTTCCCGCGGCAGCGGCCAGTTGCTCGGAGGGTACTGGCGGGCTTGGGAGGTACATTTCTTCTCCGCTTTTCATTTCTGCCCCATATTTTTTGTACTCTGTACACTGCACACACTGTAGTCTGCTTTATACTTGTTGTATATTGTACACACGGCACACACATACATCCTGCTTCACACTAACTGTACACTGTACACAATACACTGCACAACACACGGCTCTGCCATTTCTGCTTTATTCTGTATTCTGCTTTATCTGATAAATGCACTGGTATTTATCTTGCAGTTGTGGGTTTACGCCTACTTTCCTAGGCTTGCTCCCGTGCCAGTCACAGAGACTCCTCTGGTCGTCCCGCTCTCGCGCCGCTTTGACGGGAGATGCACCCGGAGGCCACGAGAGACATTCGGCTTTTTCCGCCGATACTTCGATACCATTACCCCTGCTGAGGTATGTTTTACTTGCAGTTCATTTAAGCTTCGCCTTTCCGCTGCATATTTCAAAAACAGTGGATAACAAACTGTCTGTCATTTTCAGATCACTTGGCGGCCGTGGGCTTCGTTGCCGGCGGTGACGCGGGATCGGTTTGTCAGTGCGGAGGAGACCTCGCGTTTTCGGATCTTGCTGGAGGGCCCGGTCTGTCGGGCTTGGTACCTGGGTGAGCGTTTCCTACGCCAGACCTTGGGGCTACCTGAGCAGATAGTCCCGGTTCACCCTCCTGCGGACATGAGGGAGACCGAGAGGCTCACGACCGAGCAGATGGACGATTACACCATTGGCTGGGAGGAGGCCGGCTTCAGAGGCATCGGCGACTACCGAGAGTACGTGCAGACGTACCTGATGTGACCTTTGAGCGGCGGCCGTCGAGCGGAGGGAGCCAGGCCCGTGGCGCCGGCGGCTGGAGTAGGAGCGGGTGCTGGAGTAGGGGCTTCGAGGAGGGCTCTAGTCCGTGGCAGGGGCGGAGCTCGGGGAGGACGGGGGGTTGGCTGGCCCGCCTTGCCTGCTGCACTGACTTTCCGAGGGCAGGGTGGGGCGACCTATCAGATCCCCTTCGCCCCACCACCAGCTAGTCATGAGTTCATTGACGTCCCCGACTTACCTCCGGTATGTATTACTGCATTTTGTACAGTCATTTCATTTCAATTTATTTGATGTTCCACAAAACATTGATGCATCTGATACTTTTGCAGGCTTCTTCTGAGTACACCCATCAGTCATTGGCGATGAATGCCTCTATGATGGGGATGCTTCAGCGGACTTTTGACCACTTAGCCCTTTACAGCATTCCGGTATGTTCTTCTGACACTGGCCTCAAACCATTCATACATTGCTTCACATAATCTGATGCACGGCACAACACCCGATCCACTGATCTCACAGTATCTGATACACTGCATACACTGCATTCTGCACTGTACTCTACACTGGTAAACTGCTCACGGCATTCACACACTGTACTCATACACTGCATTCTGCACTGATAAACTGCTCACGACATTCTTATACTGTACTCATACATTGCATTTTACATTGATGAACTGTACATTGTACTCATACGCTGCATTCTGCATTGATGAACTGTATATTGCATTCTCATACTGTACTCATACACTGCATTCTGCATTGATGAACTGTTCACAGTATACTGATGTATTTCCCTTTCGTGTACTTTTCAGCCTTCTTTCCAGATTCTTGCTGTAGGAGGCATTCCAGCTGGACCTTCCGTCCCGGCTCGAGGGAGAGATGAGGAGGGTAGAGCATTCCCCCGCACGAAGGCGGGGCACACTCATGTCGGGAGTAGCTCGCGAGCTCCAGTCCCGGATGATGATGACGACGAGGAGTCAGAGGCGGAGGCAGAGGCGGAGTCAGAGTCATCAGAGGAGGAGATTGGAGGAGGCACTAGCTCGGGCTCTGACGACGATGCTGATGATGCTCTTGGACCTTCGTCCAGGAAGAGGACTAGGACAGACTGATGGCCCTCCGGAGTGCTCATCCTGGATACAGATTTTTGTTATTTTTTCTTTCTTGTACTTTTGTCTTTTGTTGGTAGTTAGATTACCTTGTACTGCCGCAGGCAGATTTTTGTTTCCAAAACTTGTACATTTAAAAAGATGATGAAATGAAACAGGATTTTTATCCGAAAAAGTGTTTACATCCGTATATCTTTACATTTCATACTTTGCATCGCATCACGCCATATTACACCTCAATGTAAACGAAATTGAATTGTTGTCTGAAAATTGAACACTTGCACTGTAATAATCAGATAACTGAACAGCCAACAACAAAATAACCCAAGCAACCCACTGCCTGATTCTGGACACACAGCCTTTACTCTGTTGGGGATTAATCTGCATACAGCCCATAACACAGCATTCGGCTCAATCTGCACATAGCAAATCCCGAACAAAAACAGCCCAATTTGACAAGATGGCCTTCGGAGGTGAAACCAGCTGGAGTTGAAACACAATCGAATATAGAGAATGGCACAACATTCTGAGCATAAACGATTTTTGAAATTAAATAAGGGTTTTTCAAACTGGGGTATCGAGCCTACAACTGAACACAGCGGGGAGGACTCAAACAAAAGGGTACACGACCTAAACACAACGAGACACGCTCGGGAAGAACCTAGAACAAAGGTTGTGGTAAACAAAATAACAGACACGACACACAGGCGCGTCAACGACGATGGGGGACCTCAGATCACGAGGAGCCAGTTTCCCTGGGTATTGTTTCCCACCCTTTCTGATATGTGATTCTCACATCACTCGGCCCTCAGGCTCGATTTTTCACTCAAAACCCTTTGGCTCGCTTTTTCTCTCAACTTACACCTCTCTATTCTTTATTCTCTCATTTTTCGTCCCTTCCCAAGGTGATTAATGAATGAATAGGAAGTTGCGGGTTCATGCCCGATGCCGTTAGCTCGCAGCTATTTCTTCTGGTGAGTAGAGTGCCCTCCTGGCAAGTATGTTGACGACGGGGGAAAGACAGAACGCGTGACTCAACTGCGCCCCTAGTTCATCATTTTGACCATCTTTTGTTTTTGCTTTCTACTAAAAACAGTTTTGATCAAGATGAGAGTCGGATTAACGTACTTATTTGATTTTTGATTTGAAAGCCATGCAAGTCAGGCTGTAAGCACTGAAAATTTTCCCTCTTGGGTCCAAGAAAATGGTCCAGTTTTGGAAAATGAAAATAGTTTTCGAGAAAATAGTCAACCTCAGTAAAAATTTTCAAAAACTATTTTTGCAAACGGCTGATGCTCAACGAGCATGGAACTTACCCTTTGAGATACGCGACCTCGGATCGGAGGCAATGGAAAATTGCCCCTAGTTTGAAGAACACCGCACGGCAACGGAAAGTTGCCCCTGGTTTGAATGGCAGCTCACGACGACTGGTGGCAACGGAAAGTTGCCCCTTGTTTAGATGGTGCCGCAGCAATCCGCAGACAGTCTTCGTTGGTGGTGGTCGAACTCTTGGACACAGAGATGATGAAGACGGTCATAAAAGATATATGGACACAATCACCTTGGAAGGTGTTGGCGACTAGACTTTGGGATGAAATCAAAACCATTGCATGGACTGAGACGCTATGAAAGCGTTGGGGGCTGGACTTCAGGATGAAGTTGCCTATGTATCCCAAACATGGGAATTAAGCCTTACGTAGTTCCGGTTAAGGTACACTCGGGTATTTTAACCTTCACTTTTCAGGCTCTAATTTTTGCCAAGGTGCCCGATGCGGGTTTTCGACCTTGCGAACTTCTTTTCATTTTCTTTTTTTTTCTCTTTTTTGCATTGCATTTTTTTCTTTTCTTTTCTCTTCTCTTTTTGTATATATTTTTTTTCTTTTCTTTTCTTTTCTTTTTTTTCTTTTTTTGTATTTTTTCTTTTTCTTTTTTTTTCTTTTCTTTTTTTTATATATTTTTTGTATTTTTTTGTATTTTTCTCTTGCTCTAACTTTTGCCTGGGTCGCCCTTCCGGGCTTTCGGTCCAGCGAGCCTCTCAAAGGGTAAAAGTGTAACAAGTCCATGTCAAATGGTTTCTGAAGTTGAAGCCTCTCTGTATCTAAGAGAACGGCTGTTGCAATGATTTGTAAGAGGATTCATCATGACTGCTCCACGAGCTTCTACTGGCGAGATCTACTCTTTTTGATTCAACTTCGGTGCCTCTTGCTCGAGGGCTGCTTCAGAACTGGCCACGCGGGCCTCCTCCGACAGTTGATCGTTGAATGCTTCGGATGAGTTCGTGGTTCAAAACAAACAGGTCGAATCTTGAGGCTGAGAGCGATCCTAGGCTGCGCGATCTCAAGAGCGGTTCCACACAGGTCTTCACAGGGCCGTGTAAAACATTTGTTTTTGAAAGTTTTTAAGAAAGCGACGAATCGCTCGCGCCGAAGGTAGTGTGGAACCAATCTGGATCGAGCCAGGATCCTTCCCAGTACTCACGCCGACAAGCATGGTTTCATTCATTAAAAGACTTAGCATGCCTCTCTTTCTCTCAAAGTGATCAAAATTTTGCAAAACCCGAGGAATTCCTTCCTCTTCGTTTTTATCACCGCAGTGTTAAAGGGGTTTTTTTTTTTGAAAAACTTAGGTCAATGCAATGAGTTTGGCGCGCAGGAGAGCAGGCGAGACGTACTGTCAGTCCATTCAAGTTCTCTGGCACTTATACTAAAAGCAGGCACGAAAGTGAGATAGCAACAACTGTTTCATTCAGATTCATTGGTGTAACTGGCCCCTCGGCAGAAACAGACTAAAAACAAAAACAGGTAATTACAAGACAAAAACGGTGTTCGGGACAACAACCCCAGAATCACCTGGTATTCTATACAAAGGGGACTGACTCGATACAACAAGACAGACCCTTAAGCAAAAAAGACTGACTCAAAACAAAGAGACAGACTCAAAACAAGAGACTGACTCGATACCCGAGCCAGAATTTACAAAACTCAGTTTCACCGATGCTCAAAAATGCGTGCCAGACGCTACATCCAAAATACACCGAATGCCTCCCGCAGGTGGTTCACTTTACATACTTGCAGTATCTGCGTCCTCAAAATCCAATAACTGGGTAGTAACGGACTTGGCTGAGGTGGGCGGGAGGATAACCTCGTTATCAATCAAATCTTGCACCTCATGATGGAGGCGGGAACAATTGTCGGTTGGATAGCCTGTCTGCTGGTGGTACGCGCAGTACTGAGTAGCATCATGCGTGGCAGGGAGATTCTTCGGGAGTGGCCGAGGCTCCAAGGGTTTAAGATGTCCCCTTTCGGCAAGGATCGGAAGCGCCTTGGATAGAGGCATGTAGAGTGCATGAAAGGCCCTGCGCCCTCGGGGCAGGTACTTTGGAGTCTGGGCACTCTTACTAGCTGCACAGGCAAAAGGGTCGGCAGGCGCCACCTTAGCTTTCTGATCTTTCCCAAGTGCAGGGCTGGGAATAGGAGGAACTGTTCTGGCATGACGGGGCCCATCCCGATTTCCTGACTAACTTGAACTCCCCTCAGGTGGAGTGGGGAAGGCATCCTCCATAGTTTTTGCCACAACTGCGGATATCTGTTGCTTGTGCATCCCCCCGGCTTTCAAAGCCTCGACTACCCACAGTAGTTGCTCAATGGGATCGGCGTCTACCTTCATTTTGCCTTTTCCTCTGGCCTCAGCCTGATCGAGGGTTTGGGTTGATGCTGACATCTCATTGCCATAGCTGGAGGCCATCTCCGGTTGGCTAAGTTCAATCACAATTCGGCCCAACAGCGGGGGCTCCTGGGGTACAAAACTCCCGGGGTATGGTGCGGCTGGAGGTGAAGCTGACATTCCGTAGGCGAGATCCACCACAGACCTCTGGAGATCACCTATCATCCCCATTAGTTCGAAGGTGGTGGGCTCACGGGCCTGATACAACTGGGGGGCCCAGACCGGGTGCACAACGGGTGACCTGGGTGGATGTGGCATATCCATGTTGGTCTCACTTCGCAGAGTGATCCCTTGATCTAATGCAGTTGTCATAACCACGATCTCTTCTGAATTCTGTGCTGCCATAAGTCCTGCCTCAGCAAGGGGGAACACTGGCTATTCTGTATCAACTCCCCGACTCTCTGAACTGAAAGGAAAAACAAACAGCATTTCAGCCCCAAACGGATCAAACACAGGTGTGGCCGAACAACTGTACTCCACTACTGATCACTGTTCCCCAGAATCACTGTCCCCAAAAACTGAATCCGAATACCCGAAGATAACTGATTCTTGACAACACTGATACTAGTGCCCTCGGGCCTGATACTCAAACTTGCAAACTGATATGTGCGTTCCTGTAGAGATACACTCTAAAAGCACATAGCAAGTAAAAAGAGTCAAAACACCCCTATGTTGGGGTAGGGTTTCCCTGTCCTATTTTGTCAGGAACTAGGGTTTCACTATGCACGCAGCAGTTTCAAACAACCTAATATCGGGTAAGCAACCTGTCCTAACTTGGAATGGTCACCATGGATCCGAACATGCACTAGGTCGAATGGTCGAAAAGGGTGCCCCGGTAAAACCGGGGTTTGTGTTTCCATCCTGTCAGAGCCCATAACAAGTCAGCCTTATGGTCATGCCTTGACAGGACAAGCCTCCGGCAAACCGTTCAGGAATGGCAGATGGCAAACACTGTGTTCCTAGGCGCACCAATGCACATGCAATGCAAAGAGACACATAAATGGAATCAAAATAGGATATCACGAGTTCGAGTCGAGCTCTCTAAATCCCCAGCAGAGTCGCCAGAAACTGTAGACGCGCCCGCGGAGGGAGCCCTCGCTACAGTTCGGACTCTCGATTTGTGTCACGGTTCTTGATCTTGAACCAAAGAGTCCAAATCCGGCAAATCGTTTTGAGAAACAAATTTTTGGAAAGTAGTGCCAAACATGGACTGCTTTGCCAGATACAGAGTCGCCACCTAAATATTTTAAAATGGGAGAATTTAGGAAACCCTGACTCGGTGCCGAAGGCCACATGTCCGTCATCACCGGAGTTGTCTCGGCTCGGGAGCTTGGGTACGATCGGGGAAGGTCAGCTATGAGCACCCCCTCTCGCCCGGTCCGAAGACCGGCCTCTACTAACCGTGATATCCGTTTTTGAAAGCGTTATGTGTTCTTATTCCATTTATTAACCTAGAATTACTATGTTATGCGCGCAGCAAACAAGTATAGACTAGATTGCCTAATTTGGAAATAAGCATTGCATATCCGTTTGTTTTGAAAAGTGCTTTAGAATTTGCTACTCGCAAGTAGGCTAAAACACGGATTTCAACGAGTTTTCCCAACTCAAACAATCCAACCTTCACCCACAGGCATCCAAGCAGTTTATCACATAAACACTTAGCCGCATGGAAAGCATACTGTCATGGCAACACTCACACGCATGCGGGATGCTAAAACATAAATACTTACGTCGTACTCCGTGCCAAAACAGTAAACTAGTTAGCAAAACATGCGCGTCCTAGTTCATGTTAAAAATGGCTAATGCAACACATAGAGGATGCAATTAGAGTAGGCTCGGCTAACCTAAACATGGCATGTGAAATGCGATCAATTGATGCACGTATTCAATTTGGAATTGAAATACAAATGCAGTTAGCATGATGTACCGAGCCCAATGCATGCAATACAAATGCATGAATGCACGCATGCATAGCATAAGGTATGCTAAATTAAACGTGCCCTAATACTAACCATCAAAGCAGGTAAGTAAAAGGGAAGAAAGAAGTGGGGATTGGAAGACATACACACCACTCATGCACACTTATTACAGATTTGCCCTCACTCGGAGGGGCCAAATAAATATTACAGATTAATTAACTATGCAAGCACAATTCAAGGCATATATGCGCCATTCATGTCCCTTATCATGGTAATGGCTCAAAGGGGCATGTGTCTCGATTCTCGAACCACCAATCAAGCATTTCCATGCATGATGGCCCAAAGAATCAAGCATGCAACTTTCATGTCAAATGAAATGCAAACCATACAAACAAATCAAGGCCCAATTCCCATCATCGAGTCAAGGAACAAGGCATGCATGCAAGATGCAATGTAACCTAGGCATACAAGCTAAGGGTGCAACATGACATGGCAAGGCACTTATGCAAGCATACAAGCAAACATGAGGCAACGCTAATGGATGAAAAGATGGACTTAAACATGATTTGGGCAGCTCTAATAAGGCCCAAAACAGTGGCCATAGTGCTATGATAAGGGACCAAATACACATGCACACATACACATAATTAAGGGCCAACACTTAGGCACAAATTGGACAACTCTCAAGCACACTTGAAAGGGGATATCATGGACAAATGGCATGCAAAGTAAGCATTGAAAATCATGTTAAGATGGTGCCAAACCAAGCAACAAGATAGGCTAAACATTAGCATGCAAATGGTCCAAGTACTTGAAGCAAGTCAAAGGGGCTTGAACCATGACCAAGCCAACCAGGCCTCACAAGGCTAAGAAGACTTAAAATAGGTTCAAGACAGACCTAGACCATGCAAAGGGGATTCTTAGATGGCATCTAAGTGGCTCGAATTCAAAGGCATACACAAGTGCCGAAACATGGAGCATATTATACAAGCTTTCAAAGCGTTAAAGATGTGTCCAAGGTAAACATATAGGCATGCAAATGGGACTGAAATGACATGGTAGATGATTCCAAGTTACCAAATCAATGCAAAAATGTCATGCTACACATTCACATACTTAAGGCCAACAAGCCGGAATGCAAAGGGGCTATATTAAGCATGTCAAATCCGACCCAAAAAACTATGGACAGGCCTAAAACATGGCAAAATATGCACAAAATCTTCACAAGAATAAGCCTAAAACATGCTCGAATAAAGGCTAACAACCTAAGGCATATTAAGGCATAAACAAGGCATTACATGGTAGGTATGCTAAGCATGCATGGTGTACCAAAACCAACACAAAACAGAGGTATATTATGACATACTAAGCATGGAAAACAGCCAAGGCATGATCAATACACACTCTAACATGGTGCTCCCTCAAGTGGCCAAAAATGGTCCATTTCAAGGACAACAAAGGGAGGGGGTGGCCCTCCCCTTTTGGAGACTTCAAGGCACCATCTCCGCCACTGAAATCCCTCAAGATTTCAGTGGTGGAGAGGCCCAAACGCCAAAGTCTCGAAACTTGCACAAAATAGCACAAAAAGAGGCCTTTCAAGGCCTAAGAGGGGTCAAACACCTCCAAACCACAAAACACTCTTAATAAACAACCAAGAGGGCTTAAAAATAGAACTTTTTTGTATTATACACTAAGCTCTCCTTGGCTTGAATCCAGCTCCAAAACTTCAAAACCAACCCCTTAGAACCTCGGTAGCTAAGTGAAGGTGAAAACTATGTGTTTGTGTGCAATAGTATGACACAAACACACTTTAACACACACAAGAGGGAAAAAGAGAGAGATAATGTGTATCAAACCCTAACCCTAGAACTCAAACCCTAACAATGGCTGTCTAAGGTCTCTCAAGTGCCTCAAGTGTCTAACCGCTAAGGCCAAGAGAGAAGACCCTCTCTTATAGAGCCTTTTGTCTCGTAAAGCTTACAAGACAAGCTTCACAAGAGGGAGATCCCTCCATACACGTGTATGGAGGGGAGCAAAAAGCAAGACAGCTGTCTTAAAATATCTGCAAAAGCAGATGCACAGTAGTCGGCCGGCCAAAGATTCCATTTTGGCAAAATTGAGTGCCGACCGGCACTAAATAGTGCTGACCGGCAACAAACAGTGCCGACCGGCAATATACATTGCCGGTGGAAGCAAAAACCAGCCGGTGGCCTCTAGCCACTGCCGGTGGTGTATGGGGATGCCTCACAAGGCATTCCCGGCCCCTCCAAGGCAAAATGCAAGTGTTTGGTGCAAAACCAGACACTAAACGGTCGAGTTCGAAGATCCTGAGGCAAGGCGCGTAGCCGAGTCCTCCGGGAACTCCAAACGAACACAAACATGGATGATCACCGAGTGTTCAAACGGTCACGTCCAAGTCTTGAGGACGGTCAAAATTGGGGTGTCTACACCAATGTAGTTAGCTAATTAGCTTGTTTTGTAATAATTAGTTAACTTGTTAGTTAATTAACTTTGTTTTGTAACAATTAGTTTAATTAGCTTAGATTAGCTAGTTAGCTTATTATTCGGACCCTCCGTTGAGAGGGCGAATTTTTTAATATGGGTGCGTGTGTGTGATGCATGTCTTCCAACCCCACTTCTTTCTCCCTTTTATTTACTAGCTTTAGATGGTTAGTTTTAGTCCATGTTTCAATTAGCGTCCTTATGCTTCGCATGCGTGCATCATTCATCTGTCTTGCATGCACCAAGCTCGGCGCATCATATAAATTGCATTGTATTTCAATACCAATTTGAATACATGTATCGAGTGTTGCACTCATACGCCATCTTAGAATAGTCGAGCCTATCTTAGTTGTATTTCGCATGTGTTGCATTAGGCATTCTTGACATAGCTAGGGTCATGCTTTGATTTCTAACCCAGCTCTTGTTTTGGCTTGGAGTACTAGGTAAGCTTTTACGCTTTAGCATATTGCATGAGTGTGAGTGTTGCCATGACAGCATGCTTGCCATGAGGCTAATTGCTTAATTGATTAACTGCATGAATGCCTGTGGATGAAGGCTTTATTACTTGAATTTGAACAATTCATCAAAATGTGCATTTTAAGCCCACTTGAAGTGGCAAATCATCATATTTTAAGCCC
The DNA here is from genome assembly GCF_055761805.1 of Camellia sinensis. Classification (NCBI taxonomy): domain Eukaryota; kingdom Viridiplantae; phylum Streptophyta; class Magnoliopsida; order Ericales; family Theaceae; genus Camellia; species Camellia sinensis. Next base: position 111,973,612 of record NC_138969.1, on the reverse strand, counting down.
ACTTGAGGGTGGCAAATTCATTGTTTTAGCCTACTTGAGTGTAGCAACTGCAAACCATTTTCACAAACAAACATGAGATGTTTTGTTCCAAATCGAGTGATTTAGTCTATACTTGTATGCCGTGCGCATCACGCAGTAAGCTAGTCTAATAACTCAGAATAAGAACACATGTGTTTTCAAAAACAACATATCATGTTAGTAGAAGCCGATCCTTTGATCGGGCGAGTGGGGGTGCTCATTTCAGGACCTTCCCCTCTCGTACCCAAGTTCCCGAGCCGAGGCAACTTTGGTGATGACGGATACGTGGCCTTAGGCACGAGTCAGGGTTTCCTAAATTTCCCAAAACAAAATATTTAGGTGGCGACTCTGAAATCTGGCAAAGTAGTCCATGTTTGGCACTTTTTGATTAAAATCGATTTTCCAAAATTATTTGCCGGATTTGGACTCTTTGGTGATTTATCAGTCTTACATTGCACTTTGTGAGATTAGATTCAGAACCGTGATAGGAGTTTGAACTGTAGTACCTAGAACTACTATTTGCGCCCTCACGCGCGGAGCGGAGTTCCGGGCAGTCCACAGTTTGTCTTGCTTGATAGAGACTTTTATAAGTTTTGTGTGCTATGTGATAACTTGATTATGTGACTATGTGGGTATGGATTTTAATTTCAATGATATTTATTGGGTGTTTGAGTTTCTAGAAGTCCTGTTAGAAGAGCACTTGATCACTGCTACTTCTAATTAGAACTTTGGCAATATCGCGGGGCAATAATTATCTAGAAAGGAAATTCGTATGTATTTATATGACTACGTGCTTATGTGGAGTGAATTACTGTTGTCCATTGCCTTAGGACGCAAGTGAATTAGCCTCGACATATTTGTAAATGTGCTAATCACCTGTGTTACCTTCATTAGAATGTTAGAACGTGGTCATGGTGGTAGGTGTGGTAGCCCCAGACAGTAGGAGATGTTAATACCAGATGAAATTCCGGCAGAAGAAGAAGGGGTTGGTTAGGCCAATGTGGCTAAACTAGTGGGTCAACACGCCATGGGCTCCTTAGCCCACGAAATAGCTAGAGCATTGCGGGAATCCATAGACATTATTTGAGATGAGAATCAAGTCCATGCCCATGTTGCTGAGACGAGGCCATCTTTTCTGAAGAGAGAGTTTTTCTGGTCGAATCCAGATGAGTTTGTGGGTGACCTTAAAGAGCCACTAAAAGCAAATAAATGGCTCAAGCAGGTGGTGACGACGTTCGAGATGCTTGGCATCGTGGATGACCAGTTAAGAGTAAACATGGCATCTTTCCAGCTGAAAGGAGATGCGGGTTAGTGGTGGAACTATACACGTAGGCATATTGGGAGGCCTTTGTCAATGCCTTCCAAGAGAAGTTCTTGCCTCCCATGGTTAGGAAGAAGTTGAGGGAGCAGTTCTCAAAGCTGAAGCAGCCCAACATGCCTATGGCTAAGTTTGAGGCAGCCTTTACTAGCCTCTCTAGATTTGCACCAGAGTTAGTGGCGACCAATGAGCGTCGTTGTGTGGAGTTCGAGAAAAGGTTGAGGACCGGGCTTCTCTTCAAGGTAGCCGGTTCAATGACTAGAGATTATGGACGGCTTGTAAAGTCGGCGGCTCATCTTGAGACCGTGATTCAGATAGAGGAGGAGCAGATGAGAGGCTCTAGAAAGAATTGAGAGGTTCAGTGGGACAGTAAGTGGCAGAAGGGTTCCATCTCGCAGTAGTCCTAGGGAGCTCAGTCAAGGTCCACTTTTCTGGTACCGAGTTCGGGTTCTGGGAGAGGTGGTCAGGGAGATTTCACTTGTTTCAAGTGTGGACAGTTAAGCCATAAGCCTCTAGCTTGTACGCAGAGGAGAGAAGGGCAACAGTCTGTTTCATCTGCGGCTCGCTCTCAGAGCTAGAGTTAGGGAGAGGGTAGCTGCTCACTTGATATTAGTGTGGACAGGCAGGGCACTTGAAAAAGTTTTACCCTTAGTTGGGTGGTACACCTAGTGCGTCTGGTTCAAGGCCAACACTAAGCGATCAGCCTACCCAGTCAGTGCAGGCCTCGAGGGCCAATCAAGGAGCCTCTTCGACTTAGTCAGTGTATCAACTTATGCTTTGAGAGGTGAACAAGTTGAGTAGAGACCCACAGGGCGTGTGTATACTGTTACCACACCAGATTTGTTGCCAGCGCCTTCGGCAGTGAGGGGTACATTTTTGTTATGCAATTATATGGCCGATGTATTAATTGATACGGGTGCATCCCATTCTTTTGTATCATCTGTGTTTGCATCAGCTTTGGGGTGTAGACGCGCCCGAACATCCCAAGAAAATCCTGTTTTGTACATTGCGCTAACTACAATTCGGACTCAATGTCACGGTTCTTAATCTGATCTTGCAAAATGCAATGAAAGATTAATAAATCACCAAAGAGTACAAATACGGCAAATCATTTTTAAAAACCGATTTTTAGAAAGAAGTGCCAAACATGGACAGCTTTGCCAGATACAGAGTCGCCACCCAAATATTTTATTTTGGGGGAATTTAGGAAAACCTGACTCGTGCCTAAGGCCACGTGTTCGTCATCATCAAAGTTGCCTCGGCTCGGGAACTTGGGTATGATTGGGGAAGGTCATGCAATAAGCACCCCCGCTCACCCGATCGAAGATCGGCCACTACTAAACATGATATCATGTTTTTGAAAACACATGCGTTCTTATTCCGGTTTATTAGCCTAGAATTACTACGTGATGCGCAGAACAAAACAAGTATAGACTAGATCGCCTAATTTGGAACAAAGCATTGCATATCCGTTTGTTTGGAAAATTGTTTGAATTTTGCTACTCGCAAGTAGGTTAAAATGCAGATTTCAATGAATTGTCCCAATTCAAGTAATCCAACCTTCACCCACGGGCATTCAGGCAGTTAATCACATAAGCAAATAGCCTCATAGCAAGCATGCTATCATGGCAGTCACTCGCACTCATTCAAGATGCTAAAGCATAAACACTTACAGTGTACTTCGAGCCAAAACAGAAACTAGTTAGTAATCAATGCATGATCGTAGTTCATGTTAAGATTGCTAATGCAACACGTGCAAAATGCAACTAAGATAGGCTCGGCTATTCTAAGATGGCATGTGAGATGCAACAATCGATACATGTATTCAACTTGGAATTGAAATACGATGCAATTAGTATGATGCGCCGAGCCCGGTGCATGCAAGATAGATAAATGAATGCAAACATGCGAGCATAAAGATGCTAATTGAAACATGCCCTAAAACTGACCATCGAAAGCTGGTAACTAAAAGGAAGAAAGAAGTGGGGGTTGGAAGGCATGCATCACACACATGCACACTTATTACAGAGTTCACCCTCTCGACGGAGGGTCCGAATAAATAATACAGAACCGGCTAGCTAATCTAAGGTAATCTAATTAAACTAGTTATTACACAACGGAATAAATAACAAATCACAGCTAATTATTACACAACTCTAATTAATCAACAAATTAAGTAAGCAAGAAAGTAAATAAGCATATAAACTAAATGAAGTGGGCTACGTCAGCACGGTTTTGGATGACAAAGGATGCATGCATGCTTGAATCGCCTTGTTCGAAAATCCCTCGTAACACCCCGACTTGCCTTTGTTTGCAATTGACCTCAGAAACTTGCACAAAGCTCCAGAGAGATGAAACTCCACCCCGGGAATCTGTGGGAAGGCTGCCGACCAGCTTATGGGCATGGGAGACCAACCACCGACCACTTTTTGTGGTGGAAACTAAAAAAAGTGGTCGGCCTGCCAGTAAATCTGGTCGGCCGACCAGTTTCTTCTCCTGGTTTCTGGTTTCTCTACAACAATGGGAAAGAGAGAGGCACGACAAAGTATTTGCAATACATGTGTGGGTGACCACTCTCCCCGTCATTGCATAAGCTCAAAGGAGTGTAGTCCTTGACCCTTGGGCCACCAATCACGTATCTTGACGCATGATGGCCGATGAGTCAAATTGCACGACTCAATGTGAAATGAATGCACAGATAAGCACCTAAAGCCAACAACTCTGCCATGGGAAGTCAAGAATGTCAGCGATCGGGAATCGAGGCACGTTTTGCCACTATGAGTACGAGACGTCCCTCATTTCCTGTGTTCGGGCTAACTCCAATCCCAAACACAATGCAACAAACATGGCATGCAAAAATGCAACTCTAGCATGCAATCCTAATGCGATGCAACTAAGCATGCAAATATGCACGGGACATGACAGCATACATAATGCCAATATGAAATGCAACATGGACAACCTAACAAGGCTAGTGGCATGCACAATGCACAATGTACAGTGCTAATGCACGCATACTCAATGCAAGACAACATAAGCAGGCAACAATATAGCACAATGCGACTAGCATACACAATGTGACGAACTACATGGCATGCATAATGCTATGAATTACAATGGGATGCTCGATGTAAAATGGACTTAAACCAAAATGAATGGTCCTCAGCCACACCGAAATCAGTGGCCAATGATGACGAAATCAAGGCCCCAAAACACATGCAATCATACAAAATGCAATGGCCCAATCCTAAGGCACAAAATTCAACTCTCCAAGAGCATTGAAAAGATGAAACATGGAGTACAATGGCACATGTTCCAACTCTAAAATGGCATACAAAACGACTCCAAATGATGTAAACCACTTACACAATGCATGTTGAATGGCTCAAGTACCGAAACTAGTATAGTGCATTACACTATAGGCATGGAAAGCAATGCTCAAATGGCCAAACTAACTCCAAACAGACCCTATGCAGGCCAAAATAGGAGCAAAAGTGAACTAGGATGATGGCTTGAAAGGCGCAAAAAAGAAGCTCATGCAATGGCTCATAAATGGGGTATAATGATGCAACTCTCAAGCACATTGAAAGAGTGACAAACATGAGAATATGACCAAGAAATATGCACTGAAATCATGGTAGAAATGATGCTAAATCATGCCAAAACCCAAGTAACGCATGCTAGTGGACCCAATATACAAAGCTAGTAAGCTAGATTGAACCATGACCATACAGAAGAATGCATGCATGACCCAAAACACTTCAAATAGAGCTAAGGCAGTCCAAAATATGAACAAAATCAGTTTGGATCATGGCCAAAATATGCTAGCATAGAGGGCCAAAACAACATGCATTTCAAGCTAGTAAACCTGATTTACACTACAAGCTTATGAAGCATATGAGAGGCTACCAAACCAGCCAAAAACAGAATCATGGCATGCCAAATGATGGCCAAAAACCCATTGAAACAAGACCAATACGTGCAAGAATGAAGTGTTACTTTGATAGGTTATGCAAGGGATTGTTCTACACATGCAAGATGCATGCACAAGGTGACCAAACCAGCCATAGATAGAGCTAAGGCAAGTCCTAAAAGTCACAAAAAAGGGCCTGAACCAAGCCATGGAAGTATGCAAATATGTGCTCCTTTGAAAGACCAAAAATGCAAACAAACAAGGCCAAGAAAGATAGGGTCTCCCCTCTCTAATTTAGGCGCTCAAATCTACATGCCAACTACTGAAAATCCGCTAGATTTCAGTGGCTAAAAGGCCAAGCAAAGATCAATACAAAGGTCTCATGGAATGGCACAAAACAAGGCTAAATAGAGCATCCAAGAGGGTAGATGACCCTCAACACCAAAAGAGCCTTAAAAAAACATGAAAAACACTTAAATAGGAAGCTTTTTTTAGTTGACAACAAACCCTAAATATGCATGCAAGTATGGCTAAGAGAATGATCAAGAAAGAGCTTAAAAGAGGGAAAATGAGTTACCCTTGAAGCTCAGCAAAAACCAGCAGGTTATGGGACCAAAAACCAACTCTCTAACCTCTGAAAATCCCCTCCAAGAACCTTAGATCAATGGTGGAGGTGTATGGCTATGAGGTGTGGTGCAATAGGCCAAGAACAATACACTTTTAGCCAAAATAGAGAGATATAAAGGGAGATATATATTTTTGCCTTAAGCAACATCAGAACTTGTGCAAAGGAGAGGGGAGGCCTCTCTTGTAGGGGTTCAAAGACAAAGCTTCTCCAAGAAGCTTAAAACTTGGTTGCAAATCCTCCATACACGTGTATAGAGGATCCAGTCTGTGCCTTCCAGCTGGCACAACTGGTATGCACTCAGACAGACAAAACAAGAGGAAGCTGGCAGACCAGAAAAGGTGGTCGGCCGACCACTTTCCCTGGTCGGTTGACAAGGGCAAGTGGTCTCCCACAAAACAAGGTGGTCGGCAGGCACAACAGGTAGTCTCCACATTGAAAGCAAGTTATTGGTATGGTGGGAGACCAGTAAATGTGGCCCAAAGACCAAGAAAACCAATTTCCTAAGCAGAAAATCGGCTGGTGGAGAGAGAAGTGGTGTCCAAGGAGAAAAGGTGGTCTCCCATTCTTGTACCACCTCCCAAACAAGGAAAAAAGGTTCATGCCAAAAATGAACTAACACGGATGAAAAACGAGAGTTCGGGGGGCAAAGCGCACGGCTGGGTGCCACGAAAACTGGCTGTTGAGCACCAAAAGTGGCGTACAACCACAAAAGTGGTCTCCCGGGCCACAGTGTCCCTCTATACAGAGGAAACAAGATGTGCTCCAAAAACTAGGACAAACGGAGAATGTTAAGCGGTCCCGAGCCGAGGCGCGCGGCCGACGGCTCTGAAAATCGGAAACTAGTCTCCAAACGGGAATAGTGGCCTACAACCAAGAAAGTGGTCTACAACCATTGAGAGATGGTCTACCAGACCTCTCCCTCCCTCCGGGAAGAGAAAACAAGACTTAGTCCGTAGACCGAGTCAAAGTACAAAGAGTCCCGAGGTCCGGAGGTGAGGCTCTAAGCCAAAAACTCCGAAACCTCGAAACGAGCACAACATACGCAATCACCATGCGCTCAATCGGTGACGTCCGAGTCTTAAGGTCAGTTAAAAATGGGGTGTCTACAGTTGCCCCTCTTTGACAGAACTCGAAAGTCATAAGTGACGGGAGTGAATGTCAAAGCCCAGAGACGACCTATTTTTGACAAGGCCGAAGACTTAGACAAATAGACGAGATAATTAAAGAGATGTGCCCGCAAGCAGGGGCAAAATGCAAAGGGTATGCACAAAGCCGAGTATAACTTATGATCATGCAAAGAAAACTGTAATGAAACAAATATACACAATAAATGCAACAGTTTAAGCAGGTGAATTCAAATCAAACGACATTACGTGCAGAATGGATGTAAGAAAATTATGCAATTCTCACGAACATGTGCGATAGATACATAAAAGTGAACGAAGTGTGATAGATACACAGAGTGAGTAAGCATGTGCGATAGATACACAAAGCAAGTGTAGTGATAGATACACTAAAGTGAACGTGTGATGGATACACGAAGTGAGCGCGTGATAGATACACTAAGCAAACGTGTGATAGATACACAAAGTGAGCATAGTGTGATAGATACAAAAAGTGAAGCGAGTGTGATGGATACACTATATGAGGCAAAGTGTGATGGATACACAAGGTGAGCATGTGATAGATACACAAAGGGTGAACACAAAGTGTGATGGATGCACTAAGTGAACAAAGTGTGATGGATACACAAAAGGTGAACACAGAGTGTGATAGATGCACTGAGTGAACAAAGTATGATAGATACACTAAAAATGAACACAAAGTGTGATAGATGCACTTTGTGAACAAGTGTGATGGATGCACAAAAGCTGAGCACAAAGTGTGATAGATGCACTAAGTGAACAAGTGTGATGGATACACAAAAGGTGAACACTAAGTGTGATAGATGCTCTTAGTGAACAAGTATGATAGATACACTAAAGGTGAACACAAAGTGTAATAGATGCACTAAGTGAACAAGTTTGATGGATACACAAAAGGTGAACACAAAGTGTAATAGATGTACTAAGTGAACAAGTGTGATGGATACACAAAAGGTGAACACAAAGTGTGATAGATGTACTAAGTGAACAAGTATGATAAATACACTAAAGGTGAACACAAAGTGTGACAGATGCACTTAGTGAACAAGTGTGATAGATACACAAAAGGTGAACACAAAGTGTGATAGATGCACTAAGTGAACAAGTGTGATGGATACACAAAAGGTGAACACAAAGTGTGATAGATGCACTTGGTGAACAAGTATGATGGATACACTAAAGGTGAACACAAAGTGTGATAGATGCACTAAGTGAACAAGTCTGATAGATACACTAAAGGTGAACACAAAGTGTGATAGATGCACTAAGTGAACAAGTGTGATGGATACACAAAAGGTGAACACAAAGTGTGATAGATACACAAAAGTAAATGAAGTGTGATGGACACACTAAAGTGAATGACCTTAAACAAAACTTCTTTGAATGAACTGTACATACAATATCGCCTGGTTGCGCCTGTTTCAAATGAACCGTACATACAATATCATGCATGAATGAGAAAGAAACTTCATAGGTACAATGCAATACAATGCGTGATGTTTAAGGAAAGCAATAAACAAACCTAGCGGCGCTTTTAGAAAGCACCTCATGGGGTGAGTGGCGATGAACCGCTCTACTCTGACGGGGATCGCCCCTCGTGCTCTTCAAACACTTACCTTCAACTTACAGTACAAAGGCCCTGAAATACTGACAAGGGTTCTTCATGTAGAACACTTTGGATGCTGCCTTTCTTCCTGATCATATTCACAACTTCCCTCATTACAAACATAGCCAAGATAACTTTCACGGGGAATGGTACTCAGGGAGAGCACTTCTGATCGTCATTCTGGCCTAAAACAGTGAAACAGTCAACACAGTATTCTGTTTACTTTGAGCACACAGCTCCTATCAGCACACTGCACATTCAGAACATGCAGATCATAACACAGTATTCGGTTTATTCGGCACGCAGCTCATATAAGACACTGCTCATTCTGAATATACGGGATGCAATGACGGAACTTGTAGAAGTTGAAACAAACTTAGATGCCCAACATTTTTCCTCTTTTCTTTTGCTTTGCAGCCCGGAACTTTCATAGCTTCAGATAGGTCCTGGTTTTACTATTCTGACATGACCTGGGTTGAACCCTATAGTTTTATGAAAAAACCAATCCTGTTTTGCACAAATGTTGAGAACGGCACAGCACTCCTGAGCACAAAACAATTCATTTTGAAGTTGAGAAATGAGTTTTTAACCGGGTATTGAGCCTATGACTGAACATAGCACACTACAACTCAACAAAGAAAAACAAAAGGTAAACAACCTAAACACAAACACAGACACTTGAAACGACTCAAAACAAGAATCGACACAAACAAAAACAAGAGACACGACACTCAAACGTGTTCTAATGGCGAGAGACCTCTCAGTTCGTAAGGAGCCAGCTTCTTCGGGTATTGTTTCCCACCCTTTCTCATTTGTGATTCTCACATCACTCGGCCCCCAGGCTCTGTTTTTCTAAAAAATCCCTTTCCTTACTTTTTCTCTCAGCGCACATCTCTCTATTCTACCAGATTCTTATTCTTGTTCACAACAGTGAGTTTCTCCCACAGAGAGGCTGTGCTACAACTGAGTGTGTAGCAATTCTGCAGCTGACATCGGTTGACGATGCTCTGCTGGGGAGTTTGGACGTGATCAGATCTGTCTAGATGAGGGAGTGGAATGTCTTGATCCATTCCAGTTCGTGCTTCGCACTTGGCTTGATACCTCGTTGCTTGGAGGATGTGAGAGCTTACTGTCCTTTTGTGGTTAGCTTCAGTGGTACCCTTTTTCGGCAGGTATGATGCCCTTTCTGGCAAGTGCGTTGATAAAGGAGAAAAGACAAAAAACCTGACTCAACTGTGCCCCTAGTTCATCATTTTGAAATAGTTTTAACCAAAATGAGAGTCAGATTAACACGCTTGTTCGATTTTTTGATTTGAAATCATGCAAGTCAGGTTATGAGCACTGAAAATTATCCTCTTTTGATCCAAGAAATGGTCCAGTTTTAGAAAAATGGAATAATTTTCTAGAGAATTAGTCAACCTTATTAAAAATTCTCAAAAACTATTTTTGCAAATGGCCACTGCTCGACCAACGCAGAATTTACTCTTGAGATGTACAACCTTAGATCCAAAACAAATGGAAAATTGCCCCTTGTCTGAACGACACTGCATGGAAACTGAAAGTTGTCCCTAGTCTGAATAGCACCTCAGCAATGCACGGCAACGGAAACTTGCCCCTAGTCTATATAGCGCTGCAACACTGCATGGCAACTAGTCCTCACAGTGACAATTACAACCAAATTCTCAGATACAGAGAAGACAAAGATAACCAGAACCATCATGTGGACACAGTCGAATTTGAAGTGTTTTACGGCTGGACTTCAGAATGAAGTTGCCTACGTATCCCAAAGATGGGAATCAAGCCTTACGTAGTTTGGGTTAAGGTACACTCGTGTATTAACTCTCACCTTTTACGCTCTAACTTTGGCCAAGGCCGCCCTCCTGGGTTTTCAACCTTGCGAGCTATGTTTTTCTTTTCTTTTCAATTCTTTTCATTTCTTTTCATGTTTTTTCATCTTTTCTTTTTCATTCTTTGTATTTTTTTTTCTTTTCTCTTTTCTTTTTTTCCAACTCTAACTTTTGCCTGGGTCACCCTTCCGGGTTTTCGGTCCAACGAGCCTTTCAAGGGTAAAAGTGTAGCTTTGTCCATGTCGAATGGTTTTGAGATCCTGAAGTCATTTGAATCCAGGAGAATGGCCATTGTTCGCTGACGATGCAAGTGTCCATCCAATGGGGGCTGAATTTGCCCCTAGTGTTGTGGATAGGAACTCGGTTATCCTTCAGCAATACTTTCTTCTTTCCCCCTTCTGGGATTTGGCATTCTTACCAGTCTTCTCTGGTTTGCAGAAAAGACTCATCTTTGACTCTTCAAACGCATCTGACATTCTTTTGCCCCTAGTTTAAGTGGTGTTCCTGATCTAGCTTCGCAAGCTTCTTTTGATAACACCTGATCTTCTTGATCTTTTCTTGCCCTTAGTTCATGGGCTGCTTCTGATCCGGTCACACAGACCATAAATAGTGGTTGACCGTTGAACATTCTGAATCTAAGTTCCATGTTCGAAAGCAAGGGGTCAAGTCTCGAGGCTGAGAGCGATCCTAAGCAGCACAATCTCAAGAGCGATTCCAAACAGGTCTTCGCAGGACCGTGCAAAATATTTTTTTGAAATCTTTTAAGAAAGCGACCAATCGCTCGCACTGAAAACAATGTAGAACCAATCTAGATCAAGCCAGGATCCTTATCAGTACTCACGTTAACAAACATGATCTCATTCATTAATGGCTTAGCATGCCTCTTTTTCTCTCAGTTGATCAAATTTTTGCAAAACCTGAGGAATTCCTTCCTCTTTGTTTTCACAACAGTGTTCAAAAAAAGTTTTGAAAAACATTTTGGTCAATGCAATGACTTAAAAGCACAGAAGAAGCAGGTGAAAAGCACCGCCGTTTCATTCAAGTTTCTGGCACAACTGGCACAAGGCAGAAGCATGCACGAAAGCATAAAAAACCACTACTGTCTCATTCAGATCTGTTGGCATAACTGGCTCCAAGGTAGAAACAGACTCGAAAGAAAGCACAAAGGAAAACACAAAACAAGATAGTGATGTCCGAGGTAACATCCTCAGAATCACCCGACTCCAACGCCACAAGACTGACTCGATACAACAAGACAGGCCTGACTGACTCAGTACAAAAAGACTGACTATATACAAAACAACAAAACTGACCCAATACCCAACTCAGAAAGTACAAAAACTAGTATTCGCACATTGCTCAAAACTGTGCATGCCACAGGCCACATCTAGAGTAAACTGAGTGCCCCCCGTAGGTGGTTCATCCCCCGATCACATCACATTATCCCCTAGGTTCACTGATCCGGTGACGATAGACTTTGCTGGACTGGTGCGGCGATGACCTTGTTGTCAAACAAATCTTGTACATCATGGCGAAGACAAAAGCAACTATCAGTGTCATGACCGGTTTGTTGATAGTAGGCACAGTATGTAGTCTGGTCAGGCTTTGGAGGGATAGGATCAGGTACAGTTCATTGTTCCAATAGTTTCAGATGTCCTTTCCGGAGAAAGATCTCTAGAGCCTTTGACAAAGGCATATAAAGTGGGGTAAAAACCCTCTTGACTTGAGGTGGATATTTGGTTTTTTGTGAGCTACTTCCGGACGCACCGGTGAATGGGATAGCTGTTTTTGATGTGGTGGTGGTAACCATGCCCATTTCAGAAAATCTTGCAGCTGCATCATCACTGGTGGTCGCATTCGAACTGCGGGAAAACGCCCTCCTGGGCTGCTCCTTCTCCTGGTCAATGAGGCCCTACTTCATAGTCCTCGATTTACACCCCAATCTCATGTAAATCTGCCAAGGTGGGTAGGGGGAGAACGATCATCTTTTGCATGAGCTTGGGCTGGAGGTTGCGCACAACCATCTCGATCTGGTCTTTGTCGACAGGCCTGACAGTCATCATTGAGGCCTTGGCCCTCCACCGGGTCACGAAATTGGAGAAACTCTCCTTTGGATCCTGCCTGGTTGTCTCAAGATCACGAGTCGTAATCTCAATCTGCATATTGTAGGAGTATTGAGCTATGAAGGCCTCAGCCATCTCCTCCCAATTCCTCTTAACAGAGTCTTCCAATTTTGCGTACCAAATAGCCGCCACACCCGACAAGGTCCGATCGAACAAAGAAAGCTTTTGTAACTTGGTGAGGCCCATCGGTCTTAGTATGTCCGAAAACAGCCGCAAATGCACCATGGGATCCCCGAATCCGTCAAAGCGGTCAATAAGTGGCATCTTAAAACGGTCTGGCAGCGTCACGGCCGAGTCGGTGTACCCATCCTCAATATCTGGAATGGACTTCACACCCTGAGACTTCTTGAATAGCTTTTCAAGCTTGCTCACTTTTAATGCTGTGGGGTCTACTTCGAACTCGAAGGGAGAATCCGGTGGGTTGACCTGTGCCTTGGATAGTTGGGGTAGGATTGGGGGCTGAGCCGATCCTGTTGGAATGTCCGTATTTTCCTGGACATTAGTTGCCTCCCCGAGTATTGGCACTCTTGGCAGGGGAGGAGCTTGGTGTGAAGCTGATGCTCCAGTTTGTTGTTGTAGCCTAGCAATTAACTCTGCCTATTGAGCCATGACCTTGGCCTATTGTTTGGAAAACTCTGCTTGATGGGCAGTGTCCTGCTGCATGGTTCTCATACTTTCTTGGAGTTGACACATCATTTCCTCTATTCCTGCCATACGGTGCCGATCTAGCTGAATAACATGTGTATCTCCTTGAAGTAAAAGTGGATATCTCAACCCAACTACGCACAGGTGAGATGGATAATGATCGCTGATCCGAAGACTGTTGAACTGATGATCTGTGCCTGACTGGCCTTTTTATCCTGCCTCTAGCGAAGGAACACTGATTCGACCTTGAACTGAATCTCTAACCTCAGAAAGTCTATTAACACAAGTCCAACGTACCTGGGGGATGTTGGAGCCTTCTGAAGCGATGGTTCCGAGACTACCTTGCAAAAGAAGAAAACAGACAACATCTTAGCCTGGTTTCACCAAAACAGATACGAGCATAGCTGAATAACTGTATTCGACCGCTGATCACTGTTCCCCAAATTACTGCCCCAAAACTGAATCTGATACCTGCAGATATAACTGATTCTCAAATACCAATGCCCGCAGGCCTGATACCCAGACTTGCAAACTGATATATGCATTCCTGTAGAGACACACTGTAAAAGCACATAGCAAGCAAGTGAAAGCGAAAACATCCCTATGGATCGGTAGGGTTTGCCTGTCCTATTTTGTCAGGAGCTAGGGTTTCACTATGCATGCATCGATTTCAAACAACCTACATTCGGGTAAGCAACTTGTCGTAGCTTGGAATGGTCACTACGGATTCCGCTATGCAATAGGTCGAATGGTCAAAAAGGGTGCCTCGGTAAAAACAGGAGTTTGTGTTCCCATCATGGCCGAGCCCGTAACCGGTCAGCCTTATGGCACGCTTCTCAAAGTGAGCCTCCAGCAAACCATTCTGGAATAGCAGATGGCAAACACGGTGTCCTAGGCGCACCAATGCACATGCAATGAAAAGAAACACATAAGTGAAATCAAAACAAGATATCATGAGTTCGAGTCAAATTCTCTAAATCCCTAGCAGAGTCGCCAAAAACTGTAGACGCGCATGAACGTCCCTGGAAAATCCCGCTTTGTTCATTGGGCTCACTACAGTTCGGACTCAATGTCATGGTTCTTAATCTGATCTTGCAAAGTGCAATGCGAGATTGATAAATCACCAAAGAATCCAAATCCGGAAAATCATTTTTGAAAAACCTATTTTTAGAAAAAAGTGCCAAACATGGACTGCTTTGCAAGATATAGAGTCGCCACCTAAATATTTTATTTCGGGGAAATTTAGGAAACCCTGACTCGTGCCTAAGGCCACGTGTCGGTCATCACCAAAGTTGCCTCGGCTCGGGAACTTGCGTATGATTAGGGAAGGTCATGCAATGAGCACCTCTGCTCGCCCGATCGAAGATCGGCCACTACTAAACATGATATCTTATTTTTGAAAACACATGCGTTCTTATTCCGGTTTATTAGCCTAGAATTACTACGTGATGCGCACAGCAAAACCAGTGTAGACTAGATCGCCTAATTTGGAACAAAGCATTGCATATCCGTTTGTTTGGAAAATGGTTTGAATTTTGCTACTCGCAAGTAGGCAAAAATGCAGATTTCGATGAATTGTCCCAATTCAAGTAATCCAACCTTGACCCACGGGCATTCAGGCAGTTAATCACGTAAGCAAATATCCTCATAACAAGCATGCTATCATGGCAGTCACTCGCACTCATGCAAGATGCTAAAGCATAAACACTTACAGTGTACTCCGAGCCAAAACAGAAACTAGTTAGTAATCAATGCATGATCCTAGTTCATGTTAAGATGGCTAATGCAACACATGCAAAATGCAAGTAAGATAGGCTCGGCTATTCTAAGATGGCATGTGAGATGCAACAATGGATACACGTATTCAACTTGGAATTGAAATACGATGCAATTAGTATGATGCGCCGAGCTCAGTGCATGCAAGATAGATGAATGGATGCAAACATGCGAGCATAAAGATGCTAATTGAAACATGCCCTAAAACTAACCATCGAAAGCTGGTAAATAAAAGGGAGAAAGAAGGGTTGGAAGACATGCATCACATACACGCACACAATTTACAGAGTTCGCCCTCTCGGCGAAGGGTCCGAATAAATAATGCAGAACTAGCTAGCTAATCTAAGCTAATCTAATTAAACTAGTTATTACACAATGGAATAAATAACAAATCACAGCTAATTATTACACAACTCTAATTAATCAACAAATTAAGTAGGTAAGGAAGTAAATAAACATATAAACTAAATGACGTGGCCTACCTCAGCCCGGTTTTGGATGACAAAGGATGCATGCAAGCTCGAATCGCCTTTTTCGGAAATCCCTTGCAACACCCTCACTTGCCTTTGTTTGCAATTGACCTCAGAAACTTGCACAAAGCTCCAGAGAGATGAAACTTCAGCCTGAGAATCTGTGGGAAGGCTGCTGACCCGCTTATGGGCATGGGAGACCAACCACCGACCACTTTTTGTGGTGGAAACAAAAAAATGTGGTCTGCCTGCCAGTAAATTTGGTCGGCCGACCAGTTTCTTCTCCTAGTTTCTGGTTTCTCTGCAACAAAGGGAAATAGAGAGGCACGGCAAAGAATTTTCAATACATGTGTGCGCGACGACTCTTCCCGTCATTGCATAAGCTCAAGGGAGTGTAGTCTTTGACCCTCGGGCCACCAATCACACATCTCGATGCATGATGGCCGAGGAGTCGAATTACACGACTCAATGTGAAATGAATGCACACATATGCACCTAATGCCAACAACTCCGTCATGGGAAGTCAAGAATGTCGGCGACTGGGAATCGACGCACATTTCATCACTTTGAGTACGAGACGTCCCTCGTTTCTCGTATTCGGGCTTACTCCTATCCCAAACAAAATGCAACAAACATGGCATGCAAAAATGCAACTCTAGCATGCAATCCTAATGCGATGCAACTAAGCATGCAAATATGCAAGGGACATGATAGCATACACAATGCCAATATGAAATGCAACATGGACAACCTAGCAAGGCTAGTGGCATACACAACGCACAATGTACAATGCTAATGTGCGCATACTCAATGCAAGACAACATAAGCATGCAACAATATAGCACAATGCGACTAGCATACCCAATGCGAATATCAAATAGCATACTCAATGCGACGAACTACATGGCATGCGCAATGCTATGAACTACAATGGGATGCTCGATGTAAAATGGACTTAAACCAAAATAAATGGGCCTCAACCATACCCAAATTAGTGGCCAATGATGATGAAATCAAGGCACCAAAACACATGCAAGCATACAAAATGCAATGGCCCAACCCTAAGGCACAAAATGCAACTCTCCAAGAGCATTGACAAGATGAAACATGGAGTACAATGGCACATGTTCCAACTCTAAAATGGCATACAAAACGACTCCAAATGATGTAAACCACTTACACAATGCATGTTGAATGGCTCAAGTACCGAAACTAGTGAAGTAAATTACACTATAGGCATGCAAAGCAATGCTCAAATGGCCAAACCAACTCCAAACAACCCTATGCAGGCCAAAATAGGAGCAAAAGTGAACTAGGATGATGGCTTGAAAGGCACCAAAAAAAAGCTCATGCAATGGCTCATAAATGGGGTATAATGATGCAACTCTCAAGCACATTGAAAGAGTGACAAACATGAGAATATGACCAAGAAATATGCACAGAAATCATGGTAGAAATGACGCTAAATCATGCCAAAACCCAAGCAACGCATGCTAGTGGACCCGATATACAAAGCTAGTACGCTAGATTGAACCATGACCATACACAACAATGCATGCATGACCTAAAACACTTCAAATAGAGCTAAGGCAGCCCAAAATATGAACAAAATCAGTTTGGATCATGGCCAAAATATGCTAGCATAGAGGGCCAAAACAACATGCATTTCAAGCTAGTAAACCTGATTTACACTACAAGCATACGAAGCATATGAGAGGCAACCAAACCAGCCAAAAAAAGAATCATGGCATGCCAAATAATGGCCAAAAACCCACTGAAACAAGACCAATACATGCAAGAATGAGGTGTTACTTTGATAGGCTATGCAAGGGATTGTTCTACACATGCAAGATGCATGCACAAGGTGACCAAACCAGCCATAGATAGAGCTAAGGCAAGTCCTAAAAGTCACAAAAAAGGGCCTAAACCAAGCCTTGGAAGTATGAAAATATGCGCTCCTTTGAAAGGCCAAAAATGCAAACAAACAAGGCCAAAAGAGAGATCGTCTCCCCTCTCCGACTTAGGCTCTCAAATCTACATGCCAACCACTGAGAATCCGTTGGATTTCAGTGGCTAAAATTCCAAGCAAAAATCAATACAAAGGTCTCATGGTATGGCACAAAACAAGGCTAAATAGAGCATGCAAGAGCGTAGATGACCCTTAACACCCAAAGAGCCTTAAACAAACATGAAAAACACTTAAATATGAAGATTTTTTTCAGTTGAAAAAAAAGCCTAAATATGCATGCGAGTATAGCTAAGGGAATGATCAATAAAGAGCTTAAAAGAGGGAAAATGAGTTACCCTTGAAGCTTAGCAAAAACCAGCATGTTATGGGACCGAAAACCAACTCTCTTACCTCTGAAAATCCCCTCCAAGAACCTTTTATCAATGATGGAGGTGTATGGCTATGAGGTGTGGTGCAATAGGCCAAGAACAATACACTTTTAGCCAAAATAGAGAGATATAAAGGAGAAATATATTTTTTCCTTAAGCAACTTCAGAACCTGTGCAAAGGAGAGGAAGGGCCTCTCTTATAGGGGTTCAAAGCCAAAGCTTTTCCAAGGAGCTAAAAACTTGGATGCAAATCCTCATACACGTGTATGGAGGATCCAGTCTGTGCCTTCCAGCTGGCACAGCTAGCATGCACTCAAACAGACAAAACAATAGGAAGCTGGCCGACCAGAAGAGGTGGCTGACCGACCACTTTCCCTGGTCGGCCGACCAGGGCAAGTGGTCTCCCACAAAACAAGGTGGTCGGCAGGCACAACAGGTGGTCTCCACATAGAAAGCAAGTCAGTGGTATGGTGGGAGACTAGTAAATGTGGCCCAAAGACCATGAAAAGCAGTTTCCTGAGTAGAAAATTGACTGGCAGAGAGAGAAGTGGTCTACAAGGAGAAAAGGCAGTCTCCCACCCTTGTACCACCTCTCAAACAAGGAAAACAAGGTTCATGCCAAAAATGAACCAACACGGATGCAAAACGAGAGTTCGAGGGGCAAAGCGCGCGGCCGGGTGCCCCGAAAACTGGCTGTTGAGCACTGAAAATGGCGTACGACCACAAAAGTGGTCTCCCGGGCCACAGTGTCCCTATAGATAGAGGAAACAAGATGTGCTCGAAAAACCGGGGCAAATTGAGAATGTTAAGCGGTCCCGAGCTAAGGCGCGCGACCGACGTCTCCGAAAACCAAAAACTAGTCTCCAAACGGGAACAGTGGCCTACGACCACGAAATTAGTCTACGACCACTGAGAGATGGTCTACTAGACCTCTCCCTCCCTCTGGGAAGAGAAAACAAGACTTAGTCCGCAGACCGAGTCAAAATACAAAGAGTCCCGAGGTCCGGAGGTGAGGCTCTCAGCCAAAAACTCTAAAACCTCGAAACAAGCACAACATGAGCAATCACCGAGCGCTCGATCTGTGACGTTTGAGTCTTAATGTCGGTAAAAAATGGGGTGTCTACATGGGGTTAGAAGCAGTTCAGATAGCATTTGCACTCAGGGTAGAGTCACTTGTTGCTGGTGAGGTTGTGTTGGACCTAGGGTGTTGGGGTTGTGATATAGAGGTTGTCGGACATCGACTTCCTTTTGCATTTGTGTTGATTGATAAGTTAGGTTTTGTTACTATTTTGGGTATGGACTGGTTGTCTTTATACCGGGTTGTTGTAGATTATTATTGTTAGAGAGTTATTGTATGTACCCTGGGTAGTGCTTGTTTTTATTTGTCGAGGGACCCGGTTGATAGAGTTTTGTCACCAATTTATGATCCACGTGGTTGGAGTGAGCTTAGTTATTTTCTTGTAACCTTCTTGGGTGGAGAATATGATGAGGTTCAAGTTGAGTTACCGAGGGTAGTTTGTGAATACCTTGATGTCTTTCCTAAGGATCTTCCTTGTTTGCCACCCCACCGTGAGATTGAATTCTGTATTGACTTAGTGCCTGGCACAACACCGATTTCTATGCATCGTATAGATTTGCACCTGCCGAGTTGAGTGAGTTAAAGGTTCAACTCCAAGAATTGTGAGATAAGGGTTTTAGTCGCTCTAGTACTTCACCTTGGGAAGCACCTGCTCTCTTTGCCAAGAAGAAAGATGGCACTTTTGACTTTGTATTGATTATTGGAAGTTGAGCAGGGTAACTGTTAAGAACAAGTACCTCTAATGCCTCATATAGATGATCTGTTTGATCAGTTGAAGGGGTCTTGTTGCTTTTCTAAGATAGACTTGAGATCGGGTTATCAGCAGTTCAGAGCGAAGAATGAGGATATCCTGAAAATAGCATTTCGTATGCGGTATGGCCATTATGAGTTCTTAGTGATGCCGTTCAGGCTAACTAACTCACCTTCCATGTTTATGGATTTGATGAACCGGATCTTTCATGAATTCCTAAACTGTTTTGTGGTCCTCTTCGTTGATAATTTCTTGATTTACTCACCCTATAGGGAGGAACACTTGTGGGTAGTACTTGAGTTACTTAGAGCCCACAAACTGTATGCTAAATTTGGGGAATGTGAATTCTAGTTGAAAAAGGTTAAGTTCTTAGGTCAAGTAGTATCCGGGGAAGGAGTGACTGTAGACCCTTCCAAAATAGAAGCAGTGCAAGATAGGGAACAAGCCTAGAATACCTTTGAGATTCATTGTTTCCTGGGGTTAGCCAGGTATTACCGTCATTTTGTGAAAGACTTCTCTAGATTGGCCTCACCATTGAATAGACTGAGGAGGAAGGGAATTAAATTTGTGTGGAGTGAGACTTGTGAAAACTCATTCCAAGAACTTAAGGTTAGACTTACTACTGCTCTAGTATTGAGTATTCCGAAGAGGACTTTGGGCTATTTAGTGTATTATGATGCGTCTCAAGAAGGTTTGGGTTGTGTGTTGATGAAAGAGGGAAAGGTTGTAGCCTATGGCTCGCGGCAGTTGAAAACTCATGAGAGAAACTACCTTACTCATGACCTAGAGTTAGCAGTAGTGATCTTTGTCTTGAAGATTTGGAGGCATTATTTGTATGATGAGAAGTTTTTTTTTAGATCATAAGTGTCTGAAATATCTATTTACACAGAAAGACTTGAATCTGAGGCAAATGAGGCGGATGGAGTTTATAGAAGATTATGATTTTGAGTTGCATTATCATCCGAGGAAGGCTAATGTTGTGGCCGATGGCTTGAGTAAGAAATCCATTAGCAGTGTTGCGAGTATTGCCATTTGGGAATGGGAGATGTTAGGCGTTATTAGCGAGTTTGACTTGCATCTTAATGAGTCCATTAAGTCAACAGCTTTATTTACCACGGTTGCTCAACCTACACCTGTAAATTGAGTTGTAGAGGTACAACGGGGGTGATTCTGAGGTAGAAACCCTCCGAAAAAAGATCTTTAGTGGAAAGGTAGAGAAAGGCTTGAACGTATATTCCGACTCGAGTGTTAGATACCTTGACCGCCTTTTCATGCCGGAGTCTTGTCGAGATGAAGTACTTCGAGAGTTTTACCACTCATGCCTTGTGGTGCATTTGGGAGGCACAAAGATATATTGTGACCTTAGTTGCCAGTTTCGATAGAGGGGTATGAAGAGAGATGTAGCCTTATTTGTTTTGAGGTGCCTTATTTGTCAACAAATGAAGGCTGAGCATCAGAGGCCAACTTGCCTATAGCTGAGTGGAAATGGGAGCATATCATGATGGATTTCATTGTGGGTCTTCCAATGACTCAACAGGGTAATGATGCGATTTGGGTAGTAATTGGTCAGTTAACCAAGTCGGTGCACTTTATACCTATGCGCGTGAGTGACTCAGTAGATTATCTTGCTGACTTTTATATTATAGACATAGTGAGGTTGCACGGTGTTCCTACAACGATTGTTACAAATAGAGATTTGCGTTTTACGGCTCGATTGTGGTAGAGCCTACAAAATGCCTTGGGCACGAGATTAACTTTTAGTACCATGTATGATCCTCAGACCGACGGTCAGTTGGAGCGTACCATTCAGATTTTAGAGGATATGCTTCGGGCTTGTATTCTTGACTTTAAAGGGTCGTGGGAAAGGCACTTGCCTTTAGTGGAGTTTCGCTATAACAATAGCTTCAAGTTGAGTATTTGCATGGCACCATTTGAGACCTTGTATAGCCAACTGTGTAGGTCTCCAGTATGTTAGGCCGAGGTGGGTGATGCACCTGTGATAGGTCTACAATTAGTTTGGGACATGACGGAGAAGGTCGCTCTTATTCATAGGAGGTTGGCTACAACTCAGAGTCACCAGAAAAGTTATGCCGACCGTTAGAGGAGACCTTTGGCTGTTGAGGTAGGAGAACATGTCTTCTTGAAGATATCACCCAGATAGGGTTTGATGAGGTTTGGGAAGAGCGGGAAGTTGTCTCCTAGGTTTATTGGGCCTTTTGAGATCTTAAAGTAGATTAGGGAGGTAGCTTATCATTTGGCATTGTTGCCATAGTTTTTCAGGGTTCATGATGTATTTCATATCAGTATGCTCCGAAAGTATGAGCTAGATCCATCACACGTGTTGGATTGAATGGAGTTAGAGGTAGATGAGGATGCCTCATACGAGGAAACACCAGTAAGAGATTTAGATACTCGAGACCAAGTCTTGTGAGGCAAGACAATTCCTTTGGTAAAGGTGTTGTTGAGGCAGCATGGGGTTGAGGAGGCAACATGGGAACGCGAGCTGGAAGTCCATGAGAAGTATCCAGACTTGTTTATTAATGTTTGAAGATGTATTGAAACTTTTGTTGTATTGATTTAGTATAAACATTGTACATCTTTAGGAAATGTGAATTATATGTTCCATGTTGAGAACTTTGTGCATCATTGTTATGAGAAAGGATGACTGGTGGATGGTTATGGTTGCGAGTATTGTTGTAATTAATTTAAGCACAGAGTTGTTGTCGATTTTAAATTTCGAGGATGAAATTCCTTAACGGGAGAGGGTATAGCGATTCTGGTTTGGACCCGACCCATTTGATGTTCTGGATCCAGGTTTCATTGTCAGATATAGTTGTTCATGTCTTGCTTCCCCTTATATCTCATTGATTTTGGTTTTTGGGAGTGTCTCGATTGCATTTAAAATAGGTTGGTACCTTGTTTTTCAAAACTCTTGTTGCCCAGATTTTGACCAGTTTGCTCAAGCGATCATTCTTGCGCTCGAGCAGTTCTTGAATTTTGGCATGTTCGCTCTAGCGTACATTCGGTCACTCGAGCGGTCTTTGAGACCTTCTAGTATTGTTACAAGTCTTCAAAACTTATGGGAGTATGCGTTCTACACTCGCGTGAAGCTTCTTGTGCTCGAGCGGTTAGCCTTATGTCTGTAAAACTAATGGGAGTTTGTATTTTACACTAGAGCGGTCAAATCTTTTTTGTCTATACGCTTGAGCGTCACTTCTTACGCTCGAGCGGTCTGTGCATATATCAGATCGCATAACCACCATTTCTTATCACTTTTTCATCTCACTCTCTCTTTAAACCTTCCAAAAACCCTAGATCTAGACACACACACTCTCTCTCTAAAACTTACCTTTTGTTTACAAAAACACCAAGATCTAGTGATTTCTTCACTCTACTCCCTTTTGTGAAAAAGGTAGAACGCTCCGTGGGCTCTCTTTTCATCCGAATGAAAGTGGATTTTGGCTTCTTTGAGGTTTCTCCACTCTCTCATTGGTCTTCTAGCTTCAAGGTGGGGATTTTCCACACTCTTGTATGAGTTTTACCTTAGTTATTTGCTATTTTAAAAGATTATAGTGATTTGAGGGTTTTCAGTAAAACCTAGGGTTTGAAATCAAAATGTAAAAGAGGGGTTTTCAAATGTTTTTTGGAAATGGTTGTGGTTATGAAATTGGAGTCGATATATGTTGAAATGAGATATTTCTTATGTCAAAATTGATTTTCAAAGAGAAAGGGGTTTCGCCCTAAAATGTAAATGTTTGTGATTGGAAAGAGAGAATGAAATTGATGTTGTGAATTATGAAATTAAAATGTAGATGATAATGATGGAGTTGGATTTGTATTATCACTCCCATCTCGAGATTTTGGAAAACTTTACCTTTATGGAATTGTTTATCTGTTTAGAGATATCTATTTTAGGCTATTGGTGGAAGATAGCTATGAGTGTTGTAGAAATTGCATGAGAATTAGGTGAACTAAAAATAATTTCTCATCTATATGCATTGAGCATTGTTGTATACTAAATACATTGTAAATGTTTATGATTTTGAGAAAATGGGTGAATGTGGAGTAGAGGTGTGTATCACTAAATCAAGTTGGCCTGTGTGTCTAAGGTGAAAGTCCTGAAAAACACACATATACATAGGTGCCGGTTCCCGCGGACGAAATATTCTTAAAATGGCAATAGTAAGGCTTGTATAGCCTATGTATACATGGGTCTAGTTTGACGGTTTCGCACGGATGAAATATTCCTGAAAGGTTGTACTGGTTTCAGTTTCCCCCTATTTACTATTATAAAGGAGATAATTTTGAGAACTGTGACATAAACCTGGCATTGTATGACTTTTGGAAAAAGATATAAAATGTTTTGGTATGTGCATTGCATATGTGTAAAACCTCACGGCTTTGTTAAGATTTATACATCGTGTTGGATTATTTCTACTGGGTTTGGCTTACCCTTTATGGGAAAATCATTTTCAAGTACTGGTGATATGCCTCCGCCAAGGCAATACCTTGGAAGGATCATGGAGCTGAACGCTCATTTTTATTATTTTGTATTTAATTATGTGTAAGCCAGGGCTTTATCTGTATTGTGTTTGAGCTCACTTTTCTTGTAACCAAGCATTGACTTGGAAAGATGTAAGCCATTAGGGCATATGATTATTTGTTTAGCCTTCATTTCTTTTCATTATTTTGTAACACATGTTGCAGATTTAGGATGTACTATTTATGAATGTATATTGCATGTGTCACCTTTTGTATATCAAACTTTGATTAATGAAAGTTTATCATTTCATTTTTGTTGCTATTTATTAGTTGTTACGAGATGGGCATATTGTGTTTATTTTGGGGCGTGAGATGGCATTCCACGCTCGAGCTGTCATTCTTGTGCTCAAGCGGTGTTGGCTCGAGCGGCCTTTCTTGAGCTCGAGCGATGGTCCTTTGTCTGTAAGAAGTTTGAATTCTACGCTCGAGCGGTCATTCTTGCACTCGAACGGTATCGCTTATTGTGTCTGGTAGCTCAAGCGACACTTCTTGCGCTCAAGAGGCCTGCGCTTATATCAGTTCATAAAAGTAAGATTTTTAGTCACTTTTTCATCTTTCTCTCTTTCTAAACTTTCCAAAAACCCTAAGTTGAGACTCTCTCTCTCTCTCTCTCTAAAACTCATATTCTCTCCACAAATACACCTAGATCCATTGGTTTCTCCACCCTAATGCCTTTTATAAAAATGTAGAGCACTCCGAGAGCTCTCTTTTCAGTCGAACAAAGTTAGGTTTCGGTGTTGTTGAAGTTTTTTCACTCCTTCTCTCACTTTCTAGCTTCAAGGTAGGGATTCTCCCCACTTTCTTATGTTTTTTAACTTAGTTATTTGTGATTTCTAAAATGATGTTATGATTTGGGGATTTTTGGAGAAATCTAGGGTTTTGGGTCAAAAATCAAAAGAGAGGTTTTCAAATGGATTCTTCAAAATGGTTATGAGATTGTAAATGAGGATGAGTTGTGATAAAATGATGTGTTTTTATTCGTGGGATTGATTCATAAAGAAAAGAGGGTTTTTCCCTAAGGATTTCAAATGTTGATTTTGAAAAGATAATGGAATTGATGTTGGACTTGTGAAATTCGGTTAGTATAGATAAGGATGGTGAAGTTGGATATGTATTATCACTCACATCTTGAAATTTGGAAGGTTTATCATTATGAAAATTATTTATCTATTTAGAAATATCTATTTTGGGCTATCAGTGGAGGATAGCTATGATTGTCGTAGAAATTGCATGATAACTAGGAGAATTGAAACTATTTTCTCATCCATTTGCATTAGGCATTGTTGCATATTAACACATTGAAAATGTTTATTGTTTTGACAAAAAATGGGTGAATACTTGGTGAATCTGGATCGGGGGGTGTGGTTATGATATTAAGTTGGCCTGTGTACCATTGGTTAAAGACCAGAGACCTATGCGGATAGGAGTCGAGCTTTTTGATTAATACCGGTAAAAATGACAAATTGATAGTACTTATGTAGTCTACTTGCATACACGTACCTACAGATTCACAGAGTTGTATTCATAGTGTTGCTTTCTATTGAAAAGGAAACACTTTATGAATTGTGATAGAAACTTAGCATTGTGTGGTTTTGGAAAGAGATATAAATGTTTGTCACGAGCATTGCATATGCATCCACCTTATGATTTTGCTAAGATTCATAAATTGTGTTGTATGTCTACTAGGCTTTGGCTTACCCTACGTGGAAATCCATTTTCATATGCTGATGATATGCCTCCTCGAAAATAATTGGTTGGAAGGACTTGGAGCAAGAGCTTCATTTTGTTTACTTGTCGTAATTACTTTTGTACAGGCCTCAGATTTTATCTGTTTTGAGTTTCAAACTCACTTTTGTTGTAACCAAGCATCGTCTTGGAAAATTGTAGCCATTAGGACATTATCTGGTATGCTTATGTTCATCTTATTTCTTTATCATGTAACATATGCTGTAGATTCCGGGTTAGACTTGTGAATGTATATCCGCATATGTTACTCTTTGTCCAAGTAATTGGAATTAATGAAGGATAATTATTTTATCACGTGCTGTTATTTAATTAACATGTTGTATGGTTTATTGTTATTTATTTTGTGGTGTTACAACCTAGTATCAAAGCGTACTGGGTTGGAATACTTTGGATACGTGGGAAATGGTTCTTACCACAACAGGTTTATTGATAGAGATATTTGTATGTATGGTGTGCTATGTGATAATTGTTTATGCGGCTAAATGGATATGAGATTTAATTTCTAAGATGTTGATTAGGTCTATGAGTTTCTAGAAGTCCTGTAAGAAGAGTACTTGATCACTGCTATTTCTAACTGTAACTCGGGCAATGTCGCGGGACGATCTTTATCTAGAAAAGGAAATTTGTATGTGTTTATGCGATTATGTGTATTGAATTAACTGTTGTCCATCGCTTTAGGACACGAATGAGTTAGCTTCGACACATTTGTAAATATGCTAATCTCTTGTGTTATCATCATTAGAATGTCAGGATGTGGATGTGGTGGTGGTAGGCGTGCCAGTCCTAGACGGCATGAGTGTAGACACCCCATTTTTGACCGTCTTCAAGACTTGGACGTCATCGTTTGAACACTCGATGATTATCCATGTTCGTGTTCGTTTTGAGTTCTTGGAGGTCTCAGCCACGGGCCTTGCCTCAAGATCTCTCAACCTATCTGTTTTGTGCTTGGTCATGGACCAAACACTTTTGTTTTTGCTTCTAAGGGAAGAGGGTGGCTTGTTGGCCATCCCTACACCCCACCGGCCAAGGTATGATGCCGCCGTACCTTGTTTCTTTCCACCGGCCAAAAGTGTTGGCCGGTCGGCACTATATTTGGTCGACCGGCCATTGTGTTGGTCAATCGGCCATTTTTGCTGGCCGAACCCTGTTCATCTGCTTTATGTAGATATTTTATGCCAGCTGTTTACACCCCCTCCATACACGTGTATGGAGGGATTTGCTCCCTTGTGTTAGCTTCTCCAAGAAGCTTAGGAATTGAATTCCTATAAGAGGGGAGGCCCTCCTTCCTTCTCAGAGGTGCTGGGATTTTAGGTTAGAGATTTTGTATCTATCTATCTCTATAGTTCCCTCTCTTTGCATTTGAGTGTGTGTAATGGTGCTCTAAAGGTGTTTTTGTTCTTAGTTTTTCACTAAGGCACCTAGTGTTACACCACCCTTGGGTTTTTGAGGCACCGGAGGGTTGTTGTTAGGATTTTTGGGCTGGTTTTGATCCAAGGAACCTGCTGGAGTGGTGTTCTTGAAGAGGTTCTTCAAGGGTAAGAAACTATCCTCTTTATTCCCCATTTTTGCACAAACTTTTAGCCTATCTTGCATGCTATTTTGAGATTCGACTATAACAAATAAAAGTTCTCATTTTGTATGCTTTAGAACTTTGTTTAAGGTCACTTTGAGGTTTGAGGTTGTTTCCCCCTCCAAGGCCTTGTTAGGCCTTCTTTTAGGCCATCCATTTTGGCCATTGTTTTGGTCTTTGCATGACCCCTCTACCACTGAAATCCAAAGGATTTTCATTGGTGGAGAGGTGGTTTTGAGGTAATAAATGGCAGAGGGTTGTCCCCTCTCCATGTTGTCTCTAATGCTTGCATTTAGGGCTCATAAAGGTAGCATGTTTGCATAGCTTTATTTAGCTCCATTTTCGTATGTATTAGGCTTTATTTTGCCATGATACACCTCTTTTTTGAGTTGGTTTAGACATGCCATGTATGGTCCATACACTTGTCTTGTAATCCCATGATTTGGCCTTAACATGCATCGTGTTGTAACATGTCTTTCTAGCATGATTTTGGCTTGGCTTCAAGAAGTTTTTATCCATGTTTTGGTATGCCTGAGGTTTGATTTTGGTTGTTCGGGTCATCCATGACTTGCTTTGTATAGCTACCACGTAATCTAGCTTGTAGGCTTTGAGTGTTGAATCCTCTAGCATGCTCTACTTGCATCATTTCAGTGGTTTGGCATCACTTATAATGATATTTCAGTCCATATAGCATGCTCCTATACTTGCACTTATGGCTCCTTTGATGCTTTAAAAAGTTTGTGTTTTATACCTCATAAATGTGTCATTGTGCATGCCATCATGTGTAGGCCTTTGGGTTGCCATCTAAGCGGGTTTTTGGGTTCATTTTGACATGCCATAACTCTGTTTTGGTTGCTTAGATAATGCCATGTTTGGTTGTATTAGGTGTGGTGTAACACCTCTTTGATGGCCTTGCATGCCTCGTGATTTTGCCTCTTTGTTTTAGCTTGTTTTGGCTTTGGTCATTGCATGTTTTAGGCTCATTTTAGCATGATTTAGGACTGTTTTGGGTCATACTTGCCATATGCTCTTTGTTTTGTGTAGCTTTGGTTCAAGTCCCTCGACTAGTTTTAGGCTTCGGTTTTGAGCATGTCGTGTTTGACTTGTTTATGAGATTTGGCATCACTCTTAGCCTCATTTCAGGGCATGTAATGTTGTCACATTTGCATGCTTTCCATTCCTTTTAAGTGTTCTTAAAAGTGGCCCTTTTATGCCTAAGTGTTGGGCCATTTATACATGCATGTTTGTATGTGCATTTGTCCTCATTTTCTTAACACTTTGGCCACTGATTTGGGCTTATTTGAGAGCTGCCCATTTTGGCTTAAGACCATTCCCGCATGTTGTTGCATGCTTGCCTTGCATGTTGTCGTATACTTGGCCTATCAATATGTTGTTGCATGTTTAAGCAATAGTGCATTTGGCATGCATTCTTTTGGTTTTTACGTTGCTTAACATGTTGTTACATGTTTGCTTCACATGTTGTTACGTGATTGAATGAAGTCATATGCTTGTTTGCATGCTTGTCTTTGCATATTGTTATATGCTAATTACCTTGCATAACATTGCTTGTTTGCATGCTCATATTGCATTGGCTTGCTTGCATGATTAGGTTTCATAGCATTGTGCATATTTGCATTTCTTGCCTCTTGATCAATCATGATAGAGGTTAGGATCTATTATGTGTTTTGTGTGCATTTCATTTGACATTAAAATGCACACTTGGCACCTTTGGCCATCATGCATTGAAATGCGTGATTGGTGGCCCGAGGGTCGAGAACCATATTCCTTTGAGTCTCAAACATGATGGGAAGGGTGGTGGTGCACACATTGCTTTGAAAATGCATTGCCATGTCTTGTCTGTCCTCTGCTGCAGCAAAATAGGATCCTGTAGGAAGAGATGGCCGGTCAGCCATCTCTAGTGCCGGCCGGCTATATATTTGTGGCCGATGGACCCACTTTTGGTCGATGACCGTGTTTTCATAGCCGGTGGTATTATTTTCTGGTCGATGGGATCCCACAACCTTCAGGGGATGGTTGAGGAGCATTATTGAGACTTGTGCAGTCTTCAGAGATGCAGAGCAGTGTAAATAGAGGCAGCATGAGTATGGTGATGGATTTTCGAGCGAGGCGTCCGAGCATGCGTGCATTTGTCCCTCTTCCCGAGGCTGCTTTACCGCTTTATTAGCTTAGTTAATTTGTTTAACTAGTTAAGTGGTTTTGCAATATTTAATTAGCTTGTTAGTTAGTTAATTTGTATTATTCTTTCGGTCCCTCCCTTGAGAAGACGCAATTGTGTAATAAGTGTGCGTGTGTGTGATGCATGTCTTCCAACCTCCACTTCTTTCTCCCTTTTATTTAACTGCTTATGATGTTTAGTTTTAGGGCATGTTTGATTTAGCATGTGCTATGCATGTGTGCCTTCATTCCTCTGTATTGCATGCACCGGGCTCGGCACATCATGCTAACCGCATAGTATTTCAATTCAAACTTGAATACATGCATTGAGTTGTTGCATTCCACATGCCATTCTTGGATTAGCTGAGCCTATTCTAGCTGCATTTTGTATGCGTTGCATTAGCCATCTTAACATGAACTAGGATCATGCATGATCACTAACTAGTTTTCTGTTTTGGCTCAGAGTACACAACGAGTGTTTATTGCTTTAGCATCTCGCATGCATATGAGTGTTAACATGACAGCATGCTTGCCATGAGGCTAATTGCTTATGTGATATAATTGCCTAAATGCCTGTGGGTGAAGGTTGGATTACTTGAATTGGAATAATTCATCAAAATCCGTGTTTTAGCCTACTTGCGAGTAGCAAACTTCAAACCCCTTTTCCAAACAAACGGATACGCGATGCTTTATTCCAAATTAGGCGATCTAGTCTATACTTGTGTGTTGTGCGCATCACATAGTAATTCTAGGCTAATAACTGGAATAAGAACACATATGTTTGCAAGACATGATATCATGGTTAGTAGAGGCCGATCTTTGATCGGGCGAGCAGGGGTGCTCACGACGTGACCTTCCCCAAGCGTACCCAAGTTCCCGAGCCGAGGCAACTTTGGTGATGACGGACACGTGGCCTTAGGCAACGAGTCAGGGTTTCCCAAATTTTCCCAAAAATAAAATATTTAGGTGGCGACTCTGTATCTGGCAAATCAGTCCACGTTTGGCACTTCTTTCTAAAAATCTATTTTTCAAAACGATTTGCCGGATTTGGACTCTTTGATGATTCATCGGTCTTGCATTGCACCCTGCGAGATTAGATACAGGACTGTGACATTGAGTCCTGAACTGTAGTAAGCCCAAATGAACAAAACGGGATTCCCTCCCGGGACGTTCGGGGACGTCTACAGTTTCTGGCGACTCTGCTGTGGAGTTAGAGAGCTTCACTCGAACTCATGATATCTTGTTTTGACTACACTTATGTGTTTCTTTGCATTGCACGTGCATTGGTGCACCTAGGACACGGTGTTTGCCGTCTGCTATTCCCAAATGGTTTGTCGGAGGCTCGCTTCGAGAAGCGTGCCGTAAGGCTGACCGGTTACGGGCTTTGCCATGATGGGAACACAAACCCCGGTTTTAATCGGGGTATCCTTTTTGACCATTCGACCTAGTGCATATTCAGAATCCATAGTAGCCATTCTAAACTAGGACAGGTTGCTTACCTGATTTTAGGTTGTTTGAAACCGCTGCATGTGTAGTGAAACCCTAGCTCCTGACAATAGGACAGGGAAACCCTACCCCAACATAGGGGTGTTTTGGCTCTTACTCACTTGTTATGTGCTATGTGCTTTTTGAGTTGACCTCTACAGGAATGCACATATTAGTTTGCAAGTCTGGGTATCAGGCCTGCAGGCATCAGTGTATTGAGAATCAATTATCCGCGGGTATCAGATTTAGATTTGGGACAGTGAATTGGGAACAATGATCAGTAGTAGAGTACAGTTATTCAGTTACACCTATGTCAGTTCTGATGAAATTGGGCTAAAATGCTGCATGTTTTTTCCTTCACTTTCAAAGATTTAGTTCAGAATAGCCAGTGTTCTCCCTCGCCGAAGCAAGGCAGACATCTGATTCGTCAGTCACTGGCCACATCACCTCCGTTCAGTTCAGCGGATTTAAGATGGCACAAAATTCAGAGGAAATTGTGGTTATGACAGCCGCATTAAACCAAGGGATCATCTTGTAGGGTGAGACCGATGTTGAGGTACCACACCCGCCTAGGTCGCCTGCCGCGCGCCTGATTTGGGAACCCCAGTTGTTTCAAACTCGTGAATCCACCACGTTTGAGTTAATGGGAATGATTGGCGACCTTGAAAGATCTGTGGCTGATCTAGCCTATGGAATGTCAGCCCCGCCACCAACTGCATCATATACTAGGAACTTCATGCCGCAAGAGCCCCCGCTACTGGGGCAAATTGTAATTGAGCTCAGCCAACCTAAAGCGGTCTCAAACTTTGGCAATGACACGTCGACAATGACAGGGCTTCGCACTAAAGTAGCAACCCGAACCGTCCACCAAGCTGAGGCTAGTGGAAAGAACAAGATGAAGGCAGACACAGATCCCTATGCACAACTCCAGCAAGCTGTTGAGGCTTTGAAAGCCGGGGGGTTGAATTGGCAACAAGTACTTACAGTTGTGGCCAAGACCGTGGATGGCATTTTACCCGTTCAGATCGAGAGCAGTTCAACCCAAAAGGAAAATCAGGACAAGGACTGTCATACCTAAACAGTTCCTCTCCATCCTAACCTTGCACCTGGGAAAGATCAGAGAGCCAAGGCAACACATGCTGATCCTTTTGCTAGTTTGTCCAGCAAAGGTCCACAGACTACGAAGTATCTGCACTGAGGGTGCAGGGTCTTTCATGCCCTCTACATGCCTTTGTCCAAGGCTCTTCAAATCCTCACTAAAAAAGGACATCTCAAACCTCTTGAGCCTCGGCCTCTCCCAAGTAATCTCCCTCTCTCACATGATGCTACGCAGTACTGTCCGTACCCTCAATAGGCTGGTCACACCACCGACAATTGCTTTCATCTTCGCCACGAAGTGCAAGACTTGATCGATGATGAGGTCATTCTCCCACCCAGCTCAGCAAAGTATGTGATCGGGGGTTGAACCACCTACGGGCAGCGCTCAGTTTATTCCAGATGTGGCGTATGGCACGCACTATTTTGAGCATTTGCGAATGCTAATTTCTGTACTTTCTGACATGGGTATTGAGTCAGTTTTATTGTATTAAGTCTGCCTCTTTGTTTTGAGTCAGTCTTTTATTTGTGGTCTGTCTTGTTGAATCGAGTCAGTCCTATTGTACAGAAGTCGGGTGATTCCGGGGGTGTTACCTCGGACATCACTATCTTGTTTTACGTTTATCTTTTTGCTTTCTTTTGAGTCTGTTTCTGCCGAGGAGCCAGTTACACCAACAGATATGAATGAAACAGCAGTGATTTTCATACTCTTGTGTTTGCTTCTGCCTCGTGCCAGTTGTGCCAGAAGTTTGGATGAAACGCCAGTACTTTTTGCCTACTTTTCTGTGCCTCGAACTCATTGCATTAACCTAACTTTTCCAAAATTGTTCAAACACTGTGATGAAAACGAAGAGGGAGGAATTCCTCGGGTTTTGCAAAATTTGATCAATTGAGAGTAAGAGAGGCGTGCTAAGCCCTTAATGAATGAAATCATGTTTGTTAATGTGAGTGCTGAGAAGGACCCTGGCTTGATCCAGATTGGTTCCACACTGTCTTTAGCGTGAGCGATTTGCCGTTTTCTTGAAAAAAATTTCAAAAAAATGTTCTGCGCGGTCCTCCGAACACCTGTGTGGAATCACTCTTGAGATTGTGCGGCCTAGGATCGCTCTTAGCCTCGAGACTCGACCCCTTGCTTTCGAACCTTGAACCTCGATTCAGAATGTTCAACGGTCAACCACCATGTAAGGCCTGTGTGGCCAGATCAGAAGCAGCCCTCGAACTACGGGTAGGGAAGTCAGATCAAGAAAATTAGATGCCGTCAAAAGGAGCTTGCAAAGCTAGATCAGAAGCACCCCTCGAACAAGGGGCAAAAGATGCCAGATTGTGCTCGAAGAGCCGAAGATGGATCATTTCAGAAATCAGTGGAGATTGGCAAGAATGCCAAATCCCAGAAGGGAGGAAAGAAGAAAGTACTGCCGGGGAACAACCGAGTTCCTATCCACAACACTAGGGGCAAATTCAGCCCCCATTGGATGGACTCCGACATCATCAACAAACAACATCCACTCTCTTGGATTCAGATGACTTCAGGATCTTAAAACCATTTGATATGGGCAATGCTACACTTTTACCCTTGAGAGGCTCACTGGGCCGAAAACCTAGAAGGGCGACCCAGGAAAAAGTTAGAGCAAGAAAAGAAGAAACGAAAAGAAAAAGAACAAAAAAGAAAAAAAGAAAAAGACGAAAAAGAAAAAGAAGAAAAGAATTGAAAAGAAATGAAAAGAAAAGAAAAACAAAGCTCGCAAGGTTGAAAACCTAGAAAGGGCGGCCTTGGCAAAAGTTAGAGCGCAAAAGGAGAGGTTAATACCCGAGTGCACCTTACCCCAAACTACATAAGGCTTTATTCCCATGTTTGGGATACGTAGGCAACTTCATTCTGAAGTCCAGCCATAAACACTTCATATTCGTTTATATCCATGTAATGGTTTTGATCATCCTCGCCTTCTCTGTGTTCGGGAGTTCCGTTGTGTTCGTCACTCTGAGGACTGATTACAGTTTGCTGCGGCACCACCCAGACAAGGGGCAACTTTCTGTTGCCATGAGTTGCTATTCAGACAAGGGCAACTTTCCACTGCAATGCAACGCCGTTGTGATAGGGGGCAATTTTTCCATTATTATGGACCTGAGGTTGTGCATCTCAAGAGTAAGTTTTGTGCTCGTTGAGCAGTGGACGTTTGCAAAAACAGTTCTAGAGAATTTTTACTAAAGTTTACGAACTCTCTAGAAAAAATTACTCCATCTTTTCCAAAACTGAACCTTTTCTTGGACCCAAAAAAGGAAAATTTTCAGTGCTTACGATCTGACATGCATGATTTCAAATCAAAAAATCGAACAAGCATGTTAATCTAACTCTCATCTTCGTCAAAATTGTTTTAGAAGAAGCAAAAACAAAAAATGGTCAAAATAATGAACTAGGGGCACGGGTGAGTTAAGTGTTCTGTCTTTTCCCCATTGTTAACATACTTGCCAAGAAGGGCACTCTATTCGCCATCGAGGGCACAACTGAGGTTAATAAGAAAGGGCTGAAAGTTCTCTCACCATCCGAGCAGCAAGGTATCAAGCCAAGTGCGAAGCACGAATCAGGATGGATCGAGACATTTCACTCCCTCATCAAGGGCATCGACTAAACGTCACCGGAGGAAATAGACGCGAGCTAATACTGTTGGGTATGAACCCACAAATTCTTATTTATCCATCAACCACCCAGGGGAGAGATAAAAAAATAAGAGATTGAAGAATAGAGAGATGTGCGATGAGAGAAAAAGTGAGAAGAGGGCTTTTTCAGAAAAATAGAGCTTGAGTGCCGAGTGATGTGAGAATCACAAATGAGAAAGGGTGGGAAACAATACCTAAAGAAACAAGCTCCCTGTGCACGTCTGAGTGTCGTGTTTTTTTGTTTTATCT
Organism: Camellia sinensis; assembly: GCF_055761805.1. Lineage (NCBI taxonomy): Eukaryota > Viridiplantae > Streptophyta > Magnoliopsida > Ericales > Theaceae > Camellia > Camellia sinensis. The sequence goes on along the minus strand of NC_138969.1, from coordinate 111,938,440 downwards.
CAATTCTTATTTTGAGTCGTTTCGAGTATTACTCAGTGTGTTTAGGTTGTTTACCTTTGTTTTCCGTTGTTGAGTCGTTTTTACTGTGGTCAGTTGTAGGCTCAATACCCAGTTGAGAACTTTTTCTCACTCTCAATTTCAAAAAAATCGTTTTGTGCTCAGAATTTTGTGCCATTCTCCACATTTGTGCAAAATAAGATTTTGTTCTTTCAAAAGCCGTAGCTTTTAACCCAGGTCATGTGAGAACAGTAGAACCAGGACCTATTTGAAGCTATGGGTTCCAGGTTGTGATGCAAAAGAAAAGAGGAAGGATTCGGAGCACCTGAGGTTGTTTCGACTTCTGCAAATGCTGTCTCTACACCCTGTGTGCTCAAAATGAATAGAATGCTGTGTTATGGGCTGTGAGTTCAGAATGAGCAACTTTCAGAATGGGCTGTGTGTGTTCAGAATCAGCAGTGTCCTACATGAGCTATATGAACAAAGTATTATGTTGCGAACTGTGTGTTCAAAAATGAGCAGTCTATGCGTTGAACATGTTGGGAACTTGTGATTAGTTCCACTTCCAGTGCCTTCTGGTGTTGATTTTGCAAAAGTCACACCTATGTTGCTTGATATATGTCTATCGAGTTGTTACTCATTTGCTTGTCAAGTTGTTGCTCATTTGCTTATCGAGTTGTTACTCATTTGCTTATCGAGTTGTTACTCATTTGATTACCAAGTTATTGCAATTTTGTTTATCGAGTTGTTGCTCTTTGCTTATCGAGTTGTAAACTTGTTAAGGTCTTATTGTTGCTTATTGAGTTAATTTGTTTTATTTGTTACGTTGGTATACCTGACCTGGTAATACATGCATGTTCAATTTCCATTCGATTACATGGTCATGTAATATGATGCGATGCAATGCGATGCGATGTACAAATGCAACACTTTTTCAGCAAAAAGCTTGTTTCATTCCATCATCTTTTCAAATACATAGTTTTGAGAAAGTAAAACCTGCCTCAGACAGTATAATGTATTCAATCTACCAGCAAAAAAGAGAGTAGAGCAAAAAAGAAGAGAAAAGCAAATGTCTGAACAGAGCAAGGAAGAAAAAAAAGGTAGCAGAAAGTCTGGATCAAAATCAGTCATCTCAGGTACAGGGGTCGGTCCTGGTCCTCTTCTTGGACGAGGGTCCAGGATCGCCACCGCCATCTCCAAAATCAGAGTCTGACCTATCCCCGGCCTCGCCCTGCTGTAGACGTCCCCAAACGTCCCCGGAGGGAAATCCCGTTTTGTTCATATAGGCTCACTACAGTTCAGGACTCAAATGTCACGGTCCTGTATCTAATCTCGCAGAATGCAATGCAAGACCGATGAATCATCAAAAAGTCCAAATCCGGCAACTCGTTTTTGAAAACAGATTTTTTTTTTTAAAAACGTGCCAGACATGGACTGCTTTGCCAGATACAGAGTCGCCACCTAAATATTTTATTTTGGAGAATTTAGAAAACCCTGACTCGTTTGCCTAAGGCCATGTGTCCGTCATCATCAAAGTTGCCTCGGCTCGGGAACTTGGGTACGATTGGGGAAGGTCATTTCGTGAGCACCCCCGCTTGCCCGATCAAAGATCGGCCTCTACTAACCATGATATCGAGTTTTGAAAACATTATGTGCTCTTATTCCGGTTATTAGCCTAGATTTACTATGTGATGTGCACAGAATACAAGTATAGACTGGATCATTTGAATTGGAATAATACATCTCATGTTTGTTTATTTTGAAAATGGTTTGATGGTGCTACCCGCAAGTAGGCTAAGACGCAGATTTTGCCACCCTCGGGTGGGCTTAGAAAACATGGTTTTGCCACTATCTAGTGGGCTTAAAACTCACAGTCAATGTATTATTCCAATTCGGATAACCCAACCTTCATCCACAGGCACTCAGGCAGGTATATCACATAAGCAAATAGCCTCATGGTAAGCATGCTATCATGGCAGTCACTCACACGCATGCAAGGATGCTAAAGCATAAAACTTACCGAGTACTCCAAGCCAAAACAGAAGCTGATTAGAAATCATGCATGAATCCTAACTATGCTGGAATGCCTAATGCAACACATGCAAAATGCTACTAAAATAGGCTCGGCTATTCTACAATGGCATGTGAAATGCTACAATTAACACGTATTCAACTCGGAATTGAAATACAATGCAGTTAGCATGATGCGCCGAGCCCGGTGCATGCGAGCATAAGTATGCTAACTGAAACATGCCCTAATCTAACCATCATATGCTGATAAATAAAAGGGAGAAAGACGTGGGGTTAGAAGACATACATCACACAAACGCACACTTATTACAACAATGCCCCTCTCGAGGGGTCCGAATGAATAATATAGTCCGAATAAATAACAACTACAACTAATTATTACACAACATTAACTAATTAACAAACTGGCTAAGTAAGCATGTAAACCACATGAATGTGACTGCCTCAGCTCTGTTTTGGGTGACGATGGATGCATGCATGCTCGAGTCGCCTCGTCGGGAAATTCCATCGCGATGCCTCGTCTCGCCTTTGTTTGCAACTGATTTTAGAAATTTGCACAAGGCTCCAAGAGGCTGAAACTCTACCCTAGGAAGGCTGCCGACCAGATATTGGCTTGGGAAACACCTGTCGACCACCCTTTGTGGTGGAAAACAAAAAAGGTGTTCAGCCTGCCAGAAAACCTGGTCGGCCGACCACTTTCTACCCTTGGATTCTGGTTTTTCTGCAACAAAGGCAAGAGGGAGAGAAAGCAAGGTAATTTCAACATATGTATGCAAGACCACTCTCCCCGTCCTTGCAGAAGCTCAAGGCAGTGTAGACCTCGATCCTCATGCCACCAATCACGCATCTCAATGCATGATGGCCGAGGAGTCGAATTGCATGACTCGATGTGAAATGAATGCACATGAAAACACAACAAGACTTAGACTCTATCATGGATAATCCGGAGTGTCGGCGACCGGGAATTGAGACGCGTTTCGTCACTTTGAGTACGAAACGTTCCTCGTTTCCCGTGTTTGGACTAACCCTACTCCAAACACAATGCGATGAGATGGCATGCACAATGCGACTAACATGCAACCTAGCATACGCAATGCTAAGGACTAAAATGGCATACATAATGCAAATAAGCTACATGGCATATACAATGCACACATACGAAGATGGCATACACAACGGCATAATCAAAGCATACACAATGCAAGATGCACTTATACCAACATGAGTGGACCTCAGCCACACTCACATCAGTGGCCATATGATGAAAATGAGACCACCGAAATACATGCAAGCATGCATGAATGCAATGGACTGGTCCTAAGGCACAACATGCAACTCTAACTAAGCATGGCAGAGGATGAAATATGGCATAGAATGACACATGATATAGCTCTAAAATGGCACTAAAGATGGTCCCGAATCATGCAAATATGTCAACCAATGCATGCTAGAGGGCCCGAGTACCAAAACTAGTGAAGTGCGTTACACTAGAGGTACCGAAAGCAATGCACCAATGGCAAAACCAACCTGAAATAGACCCTAGGTAGGTCTGAAACAGTGGGGAAATGGCCTAAAAAGAAGGTTCGGAATGCAAAGAAATGGAGCTCATTCAATGGTCGGTAAATGAGGCATACAATCCCGACTCTAGAACACATTTAAAGAGTACAAAACATGGCAATATGGCATTCAAACAAGCTCTGAAATATGATGTATAATGGGCCTAAAACATGAACACACCTCAGTATATGCATGGAATGGACCTCAAAACTCAAAGTTAAGCATGGGTATTGAAGTACAAGCATGCAAAACAAACATCATTCAATCATGAGACCCAAAATAGAGCTAGGGCAATCCGAAATACACACAATATCAGTTTAAGTCATGGCCAAAAAGTGCTAACATGAAGGGTCAAGCATGCGAAGTAAGCTAGTGAACCATGATTTACACTACACGTATATGAAGCACATGAGGGTTCACCAAACCAACCAAAAACAGAAGTATGCCATGCCCAAATATACCCAAATAACCACTGAAACTCAGTCAACACATGCAAGAATGAAGTGCTCCTTTGAAAGGCCATGCAAGAGGTTATTCTACACATATATGATGGACACACAAAATGAAAAAACCACCTTTGGAAAAGGGTTACGAGGGTCCTAAAACCCACCAAAAAGGCCCTGAAATTAGTCTAGGAAGCATGCAAGTGAAAACCCTTTTGAAAGGCCTTGAATAGGATTGTTCTACACATGCATAATAGACATTCAAAATGGCCAAAAGGGCCCTAGATAGAGCTTATGAAAACCTTAAAACTCATCAAATAGGGCCTGAAACCTGACTTCAAAACAGGCAAATAAGGGGCCCTTTGGAAGGCCAACAAAGCTAGTAAAGAGAACCAGGGGTGAGAGGGTCACCCCTCTATGATTTTGAAGCTCAAAGACACATTTTAGCCACTGAAAATCCACTAGATTTCGGAGGATAAAAGGCCAAACCAAGGCAAATGCAAATGCTCAAATGCATAGCTCAAAACATGAGGAAATGAAGCATGGAAGGGGGTAGATGACCCCCAACAGAAAAATGACCTTAAGAAAACATGTTTATAAGCTCAAAAGAAAACTTTTTTTAGTTTATGTTGAAACCCAAAAATGCTTTCAAATGGGGCTAAGATATGAAGCAAAATAATGAAAAAAAAATGGGAAATAGAGGCTTACCCTCGTAGGGCCGACCCTCAGCAATTTCTGGACCAAGGTAATGAGCCTTCAACCTCTGAAAATCAGTTCCAAGGTGCTTGGATGGATGGTGGAGGTGTTGTGCTAGGAGGTGTAGTGTAATGAGTGCAACAATAATGGGGTTTGGAGCTTGAAGAAGAGAGCTATGGAGGGAGAAGGGTATAAGTCTCAACCAAAAATTTCTAACCCTTGCAAGAGGGGAGGAGACCCTCTCTTATAGAAGACAAAGGGCCAAGGCTTCTCTAAGAAGCTTCAACAAAGGGTCAAAGCTTCTAAAAGAAGCTAAACCAAAAGGGTCAAGCTTCTTGAGGAAGCTAGACCAAAGGGGTCAAGCTTCCTCAAGAAGCTTGACAAAAGGTGAAGCTTCCTTTAGAAGCTAAGCCAAAGGGGAAAAATCTTCCTTAAGAAGACAAACTGAAGGGTCAAATCCTGGAGGATGGGGCAAATGCCTCCCAGCTGGCAGAGCTGTAATGCACTCAAGATGGGCAAAAAGCAGATGGCTGGCCGACCAGTTCAAGTGGTCGGCCGACCTGGGGTCAAAAGGGTCAAGTTGAAAAGTGGTCGGCCATACCAGATTAGTGGCCTCCCAGGTGAATGTAACACAGTGGTATGGTGGGAGACTAGAAATTGTGGCCCAGGAGAGGGGAAAACCAACTTTCTAGAAAGGTTCAAAAGGGTTAGGAAGAAAAGTTGGTCGGCCACCCATATTGGTGGCCTCCCAGATGAGTACAACACAATGGTGGTATGGGAGACCAGAAATTATGGCCTAAAAGTGAGGGAGACCAGTTTCCCGACAAGAAAACTGGCTTGAGGAGAGAGAAATGTGGTCTCCAAGGAGAAAGTTGGTTTCCAAGAAGAAAAGGTGTTCTCCCACCTTTGTACCACCTTCCTAACAATGAAACTAGGGTCCATGCCAAAAATGAACCCTAACCGATGCAAAACGAGGGTACGGGGGCCAAAACGTGCAGCCGGGGGCCCCGAAAACTGACTGTTAAGCGCCGGAAGTGGTGTGCGACCTCGAAGGTTGTCTCCCGGGCCACAGTGTCCCTCTAAGGAGAGGAAACAAGGTGTGTGCCAAAAATCGGAGCAAACGGAGGTAGTTAAGCGGTCCCGAATAGAGGCACACGGCCGACGGCTCCGAAAAATCGAAAACTGGTCTCCAAACGGGAAAAATGGCCTAAGGCCACGAAACGTAGCCTACGGCCACTGAGAGATGGTCTACAAGACCACTCCCTCCCTTTGGGAAGAGAAAATAGGGAAAACAGGACTTGGTTCGCAAACCGAGGCAAAGCACAAAAGAGTCCCGAAGTCTAGAGGCAAGGCTCTTAGTCGAGACTCCGCAACCTCAAAACGAGCACAATATGCATCATCACTGAGCACTCAAACGGTGACATCTGAGTCTCAAGGTCGGCCCAAAATGGGGTGTCTACAGTTTCCCCTCTTTTTCGGAGCAAACGGAGGTAGTTAAGCGGTTCCGAACCGAGGCACACGGCCGACGGCTCCGAAAAATCGAAAACTGGTCTCCAAACGGGAAAAATGGCCTAAGGCCACGAAACGTAGCCTACGGCCACTGAGAGATGGTCTACAAGACCCCTCCCTCCCTTTGGGAAGAGAAAACAGGGAAAACAGGACTTGGTTCGCAAACCGAGGCAAAGCACAAAAGAGTCCCGAAGTTCAGAGGCAAGGCTCTTAGTCGAGACTCCGCAACCTCAGAACGAGCACAATATGCATCATCACTGAGCACTCAAACGGTGACATCTGAGTCTCAAGGTCGGCCAAAAATGGGGTGTCTACAGTTTCCCCTCTTTGACAGAACTCGGAAGTCATAAGTGACGGGAGTGAATGTCAAAGCACAGAGACGACCCATTTTTGACAAGGCCGAAGACTTAGACAAACAGGCGAGATAAACAAAGATGTGCCCGCAGGCAGGGGGCAAAATGCAAAGGGAAATGCACAAAGCCGAACGTAACTCATGATCATGCAAAGCAGCAGGTTGTAATGAAGCAAATATTCACAATAGATGCAACAGTTTTAAGAAAGAATGCAAAGCAGCAACTACATTTCATGCAGTTAGAATGTGGAGAATTATTCAATCATCGCCACGTCTCACACGGAGAAGATACAATACCTGTGCGGGTCGTCTAGTCGCGCCAGCTTTAAATGAGCCGTACACACAATATCGTGCCTGTAAAAGAGAGAAACTTAAGAAGCACAACATAGTTAGCAACGCATGTTCAACACTACATCGAATGAAGACACACATGGTGTTGATGGGAGAGTGCATCGCGATGTGAGGAGAAATGCGTGCGACAACACAAGCTAAGCATGGATTTATGACAATACCGGTGAAACGTGCACAATAATGTAAGTAATGTGCATAACAATACAGGATAAGTACAACTTCGAATGCACATTTGACACAAAACAACGGGCAATGAAATGCAAGTTTCGATGAGGGCTACTCAATCGCGGCCTCCGGTTTACCTCCCGGAAGGGTCACAACGTACTCAAAAAGGATACATCTTGCTCTTGACGAGTAACAATGAAACACGCATCGAAAGTTAGAGTTGAAGTTCCTGTAGAGGGATTTCGCGATGAAAAGTGCACTTTTCTTGTACTTTCTCGGGTGCCGGGGACTCCGATCACTATCAAAATTTGCACGGATCTCAAAGAGCCATTGGGGACCATCTTGGGAACACCACCGACCAGGTTTGGAAGCCACCGACCAGGTTTGGTGCAGGGGGTGGTCGGCCTACCAGAAAAGGTGGTCGGCCGACCACCTAGCCCAAAACAGGGGCAGTTTTGTCCTTTCACCCTTGTTTCCTTAAATACACACGGCCAAACACTTTTTGCTCATAACCTCAGATCCGAAATCATGTCCCCTTCCTTCCTAGACCATTTTACCTCTCAGATCTGCGCTCTATACGCGTTTTCCAACGCCCCACGCAAAGTTGTTTCGCGAAATCTTTCGATTTTCTTCACTTTGGACCGATTAAAATTTGATATCGGAGCTTCTTTCCCCATTTTCACCACTTGAGGTAAGTTTGTCTCAATATTTGGAACATTTTCTCGGGAGTTGGCTTTTGTTGACTTTTTCCAATTTTGGCTCATTTTACTCATTTTTGCTCCTTTTTGCAAATTTCTTGAGATGGCGGGTCATTTCCCTCATGGCGGAGGTCCTCCAGGTGCGGGGGGTGAGCCAGATATTATGTCTTTGGCTCCGAGGGTTCGGCCATTCGATCCCGAGAGGTATCACCCTCGGGAGCATATCCTTCCTGGGGTCGTTTTCTACCATTTTACCGATTTTGATGATCGAGCACTTATGGATCTGCTATTGCGGGAGCCGGAGTCCCACCTCTCTCATCAAGCACGGGAGGTATGTACTTCACTTTTACGTTTTCCGCAATGTATTATGCATTTTCTGTGCATTTCATGCTTTCCCATGTTTATCTGCTCATTCTAGCACACAGCTTGTTCTGAACACTTAGTCTATCACACAGTATTCCGTTTGCATCTTGAACACACAACTCAATCACTTGAATTTCTGAACGCGCAGCCCACATATTGATTGTGAACACACAGCACACACTTGTTGAGAGTTGAACACGCAGCCCAAACTGTTGAATTTCTGAACACGCAGCCCATTGTAGATTGTGAACACACAGTACACACTTGTTGACAGTTGAACACACAACCCAAACTTTGAATTTCTGAACACATTGCCCATTGTTGATTGTGAACACGCAACACACATTCATTGAGAGTTGAACACGTAGCCCAAACTATTGAGGTAAACACACAGCCCACTGTTTTCGAAGTCTGAACACGCAGCCCAAACACTTGATGTTGAACACATAACTCGAACTTTGAGATGAACACACAACCCACTATTTCTGAAGTTTGACCACGCAGCCCAAACACTTGATGTTGAACACACAGCTCACACACTTTAATTCTGAACACGCAACCCACATACTCGATGTTGAACACACAGCTAATTATTTCTGAAATCTGAACACGCAGCCCAAACACTTGATGTTGAACATACAGCTCACACACTTCAATTCTGAACACGCAGCCCACATACTTGATGTTGAAAACACAGTTCATTATTTCTGAAATCTAAACACGCAGCCCAAACACTTGATGTTGAACACACAGCTCACATACTTGATGTTGAACACACAGCTCATTATTTCTGAAATCTGAACACGCAGCCCAAACACTTAATGTGAACACACAGCTCACACACTTCAATTCTAAACACGCAAACCACATACTTTATGTTGAACACGCAGCTCAAGGCATTGTATCTGATTTAATTTGCACACAGCTCATATTTTCATGTTGAACTGAATACACGTGTTCATTCTGAATGCAGGTTTCTTCCCGTATTACACGAGGATATGGCTCCATCGTTGCGAGGGAGTGCTATATGGAGCTCCCGGAGGCTGTTCGTGATTGGGTTGACCAGGCAGGGTCGGACCCTTCTGCACGGGGATATCTCACTATCCTACTAGTAGGACGTTGATGGGCGCCTTTGTAGAGAGATGGTGGGACACGACCAACTCCTTTCATTTCTCAGCTACCGGGGACATGACTATGATCCCGTTCGACTTCGTTGGGCTGACAGGCCTTGACGTGGGAGGCTGGTCGATCCTTTATGACGAGGACATGGGCGAGTGGGAGGCTGCCTGGATTTATCTGTTGGGAGCTCGCCCACCGGTTGACAGATCATCGGGCAGGGCTTGGTACACTTCGTTTTCCACACATTTCAGGAGGACTATGCCCGAGACTCCCGAGGAGATAGCGCAGTACACTCGAGGGTTTTCGATGTTCCTCCTCGGGACCACTCTGTTCTCGGATAGGGGGAACACCATCGGACTCTATCTGCTGAATGCTCTGGTAGACCTATCACAAGTCAGTCGGTATGACAGGGGTGGCGCCGGCTTGGCTACCCTCTATTGCTACATGAGTGCGACCTCCCACGGACGGGGGAACATAGTCAACGGTTATTGGAGAGCCTGGGAGGTACTTTCAGCCCTCTTGATTTATATTTCTGCTTTTCGTTATCTGTACACTGCACACACGGCACACTTTACATTCTGTACTTTGCATTCCGCTCTCAACATTCTGCATTCACATTCTGCACTCAGTGTTCTGTATTCTGATGGCTATTGCCCTGTTTTCCACAGCTATGGGTTTTCGCGTACTTTCTGACGCTGGCCCCGGAGCTCGAGATGGAGGTGCCTCTCACGATCACTTACTCGCTTGTATTCGAGGGCCAGTACCGGCTGAGGGCCCAGGAGACTTTGCCCTACCTGCGACAGTATTAGTGCGGACGACCGAGGTAATTTAGAACCCTCAGTTCTCCATGTTTTCATCTTTGATTCATCTTGCGCATTTATGATTTCTAATCAGCTCATGCATTGGTTATCCGCAGATCACATGGCAGCCCTGGGCGCCCTTGGGTGGAAACACCCAATTTCAGTTTATTGGGAGATGGGCCATGTCTCGATACAGGATCTTATTTGAGGGGCCCGTTGGTAGGGCCTGGTTTCTAGGGGACCGCTTCATGCGTCAGACTATGGGCTACCCCGAGCAGAGTGTCCCCGCAGCACCTCCGGTCGATATGCAGTCTACTGAGGGGCTCACTCCCCAAGATGTTGAGTCGGCCATGCTGGGCACTGATGTACTTCTACATTTGGAGGAGGGGGAGTACGTGACGTACCGTTATACATACTTGATACCTCCATTGACAGGTGTCCGTACTCCCACGAGGAGGTCCACTGGCATGCCATCATCGAGTCAAGCTCGGGCCGTAGATATCCCTTCTACCAGCAGGGCTAGTACATCTAGAGGTGGGACTGGAGTGGTTCCTCCGATTCCTCCAACGTATCATCAGGCCGGATGGCCAGATATCCCGACTGAGTTGACAGGATGGCGATATGGGACTTCTTACCCGATTCCGATAGAGCCCCACATGCCTGATCATCGATACGCCAGTGATCCCGACTCACCATCGGTATGTTCCACTGCTTTTCGTTTACCACTCAGGTACTTAGGCATTTATTTACTCATTGATGACTTGAGATTGTATCTGCAGCCTACCAGGGAGTATACGGAGGGGTTACTCGGGTTAGTAGCCTCACTCGAGGGCATGGTCTTGCGGAGAGAGACGCAGTTGTCCATCGTCGGTGTTCGGTACTCATTAGTTTTCTTGCATTTATCATACTTCTGATGACATGCTGATCTTGAATATCTCACTGCATTGATTGACTGTATGCGTAGAGCACATCTGACGCACACCACATTCATGTACTGTATCTGCATACATCCACTTTTTGTAGTTTTCTTGCATCTGCATCTGATATACATACTTTGGCTGATGCATTCAAATTGCGCTCTTTCTTTTCAGATGCCTCCGCTACATACTGGGCCACAGGTCGAGCCATCCAGGCCTTCTCGGAGAGCTGGGAGAGGGGGTTCGACTCGTGGCTGAGGCAGACGCAGAGCACCTGTCGTAGAGGAGGAGGCCAGCAAGGAGGAGGAGCCTATACATCCCCAGTCAGAGACATTCGCTGGCAGAGAGGATGACTCTGGTTCTGGTTCTGGTTCTGGTAGGGGAGATGATGCCGAGGAGGATTCCGAGGGCGGCGACTCCGATTCCGATGATGATGATGGTGCAGAGGCTGTTCCGCAAAAGAGGAAGAAGAGAGCCTCTTATTCTTGTGCTTGATAGCATTGATGCAGCTGTTCCCTGCTTTATTTGCCTTTTTCTTACTGGTAGTTGTAGCACATTGTACATTATTAGGCAATTTTATTTTCTGTAAAACTTGTACCCTTGTTGTAAAATGTTGTAACAAAGGAAGCATGATGGAATGAAACAGCTTTTCGAAAAAGTGATGCATTTTATGTTCTTAGCATTGCATCGCATCATTTTGCACGAAAATGAGATTGAATGGAATTGTGCACTGAAAATTGCCAAGTCAGGTAGTGAACCGACACAACAAACTAAACAACTTAACTTACTAAGAAACAACAAAACCTTAGCAAGTTTATAACTCGATAAGCAAGACACAACAATGTTGATTAAACAAAGAGTAGCAACTCAATACACGAAACTCGATGACTCGATAAAAAAGACTCGATAAACAAAACAACTCGATAAACAGAACAACAACTTGATAAGCAAAACAACAACTCGATAGGCAAGACTCAACAATAACTCGATAAACAAAATGCATTTCGGACGATCGGAGTGACGGAACACATCTGAAACAGAGAAAAACTCGCACCTTCAACACTCCCGATGCATGGAAATGCTAGGAACCTTCTTCTAGAGGCTAGGACAAGACCAAAGCCCCACTTCTCTTCATGGCCGACCATCAGAGGGAGCTGGCCGACCAGCTTTTTTTCATTAGAAACCAAAAGGGTGGTCGGCCTACCAGAAAAGGTGGTCGGCTGACCACCTAGCTTGGCAACCACCAAATTGTTGACACGTGTCCCCCGAACAATGCCTTATCCTCTATAAAAGTTCCAGCGTCGTGGTTCATCCATTTTATCTCAGTTTTACACCAAAATGGAGGCGTTCCTTGTCCAAAATCTCATAGCTTGGATTGTTTCTCTAGATGGCTCAAAAAAGTTGAACTTTCGGGGCTTCGGCTTGAATGCACTATTCACGCTGGGCCGTACTCCGCTGCATTTTCCTTTCCTCCATACCACGACAAGGTTTTGGAACCCGGTAACATGTCTTTAGCTTCGGTGGGCAAGAGATGTGTCCGACCTTCGAAGATTTTCAAGCTTTGACGGAATCCAAGCGCAGTGAGGAAATCTTGCCTCAACTTCGATTTGGCCACGTCCAAACCCTAGGACGAATGTGCGGCCTCACTTTGCATGACGCTCGATCATTGGTTCGTGACGGGGGGCTGGACATCCCAAGCTTGGTTCGCTAGTTTTTTGATGCTGGTGACTGCGGTGACCATCATTTGCAGGCCTATCGGCGACATGTGCTCTGCCTATGCTTGCTATCTCATTTCTTGCTTGCCCCGAGCTCTGGTGGATTCAGTGTCCAGTTGATCGAGGTTGCCCAAGGTTTGAAGGAGGGCAAGAGCTGCATTGCCATGACATTGGCTGAGACATTGATGAGCTTAGACGTTTTTCATCGCCGGGAGACGGCTAGGCTTGCGGGGAGCCCACTACTATTGCAGGTAATGTTTCCCACCCAACCTCACATATGTATAGCTCACATCACTCGGCCCTCAGGCTTGGTTTTTCTCTCAAAACCCTTTTCTTTCTTTTCTCTCATCGTACATCTCTCTATTCTTTATTCTCTCATTTTTCATCCTTCCCCAGGTGTGGCTGATGGACAAGTTAAAGATTGTGGAGTCTTGCCTAGCATACTCAGCTCATGGCTACTGCTTTCGACAACGCCTGGTCGATGCCCTGGATGAGGGGTGGTGGTACAACTGGATGTGCAGTTTGTCAGTAAACCGCATCACTTGGTGTTGACCTTGGCTCAACCTGCCGGCAATGAGTTACAACATGACCCGTCAACCTGGGATTCAATTGATTGGCATGACACACTGTGTCTTCTATTTTCTGTTCCGGTTCTGACGCCAGTTCAGACATGATCAGACATGCCTGCCAGAGGAGATAGAGTACCCTACTGCATTCCCAGCCCGAGGCGCACAGGTTGCCCGGTATGCCACAGCATGGAGGACTAGAGTGCTCCTGGCCCCCGCTCCCATTTTCAGTTGCACTTTGTCTGATGAGTGCTCGGATTGGCTCAATGAAGAGGCACAGGAAGGGCCCACTTTGGCATCAGAGGTTTCGACCAGCTCTGGGAGGGGGCGCAAGAACACCTAACTTATCTATGCCCCGGGTTTATTGCTTTATTAGTACTTTCAAGTTTTCTTTATGAATGTAATAAAAAGCAACTTCAATTTGTATGCAAAAGCAGGAGAACTCTGTATTGAAATCAATGAAATTGAAGGTTGTGGGTACTGAAAAAATTTCCGCTTTGGTCCAAAAATGGTCTAAGTTGTAAAAAGATTAATTTTGAACCAAGTCAACTTTTATTAAAACTTTTCAAAACCATTTTCAATATGGATCTGAACTGGACACGCCTGAAATCTATTACTGAGATGCACAACCTCGGATCCTAGCAACTGGAAAGCTGCCCCTAGTCTGAATAGTAACGCGGCACTGCACAACAACGGAAAGTTGCCCCTAGTCTGAAAAGGACTGCATCGAAGATCTTAACCGAACTCTTGAATGCTGAATAGACAAAGATGGCGGAGATGATCAAATGGACAAAGTTGATCGGGGAAAGGTTTATGGCTGAACTTCAGGATGAAGTTGCCTACGTATCCCAAAGATGAGAATCAAGCCTTACGTAGTTTAGGCTTGGGTTCACTCGAGTATTTTCACTCTCCTTTTACACTGTAACTTTTGCCAACGCCGCCCTTTGCGGGTTTTCAACCTTGCGAGCTCAGTTTTTGTAATTTCAAATTTTTTGTGCTCTGACTTTTGCCTAGGTCGCCCTCTCGGGTTTTCGGCCTCTCAGGGGTAATATTTCTTCAACTTGTCCATGTTGATCGGCTGTGAGAACTCTAGGCCATCTAGGTCCATCAGAACCACAGCTCCACCTGACCAGATAGACTTGATGATGTAAGGGCCAGTCCAATTGGGTCTGAACTTGCCCCTAGATTTGTGGATGGGAGCTCGGTTGTCCTTGAGCACCAAATCCCCTTCTTTTAGATTCCTGGACTTAACCTTCTTGTTGAAAGCTCGGGCAATTTTGTGCTGATAACCTTGAACATGGTGTAGTGCTTTCAGTCTTCTTTCATCGAAAAGCATGAGTTCCTCAAATCTGCTCTGCTGCCAATCTGCTTCGGTTATCTGACACTCAGCCAGTACTCGCAAAGACGAAACCTCTATTCCAATAGGTAGAACGGCCTCCATCCCATAAACCAATGAATACAGAGTCGCCCTAGTAGAAGCTCTAATTGAAGTCCAGTAGCCCCACTGAGCAAACGGCAGCTTATCTGGCCAATCCCGGTATGTTTCTACCACCTTCTGCAGTTTGTGCTTGATGTTCTTGTTGGCGGCCTCAACCGCTCCATTGGTTTGTAGCCGGTATGTGGATGACTTATGAAAAGCCACGTTGTATTTCTCCAAGAAGTCAATCACTTCCTTCTTGAAGTGGGAACCATTATCTGAAATGACCTTGTTTGGGACCCCATAACGACAGATGATGTTGTTTCTGATAAACTTTGCAATGTGCGACGCCTTCAGCACCGTATAAGATTGGGCCTCAACCCACTTCGTGAAATAATCTATCGCGACTAGGATGAATTCATGCCCATTCGACCCCTTCGGAGTAACAGCCCCGATCACATCGATTTCCCAAACTGAAAATGTCCATGGCGAAGTCATATTGTACAGCTTCGACGGCGGAATGTTCTTGCGGTTTGCATGGATCTGACACTTGTGGCATCGCCGAACAAAGCCGATACAATCCTCCTCCATGGTGCACCAATAATAACCTTGTCTGAGGATCTTTCATGCCAACATTACCCCGTTCATATGCGCACCGCATTCCCCTCCTTGGATGGCCTCAATCAGGCATTTCGATTCTTCAACTTCAACGCACAGCTTATGCATTCCCAGATGACCTCTCTTATACAATTCACCTCCACAGATGATGAACTGAACGACCATTCTTTTGATTGCCCTTTTATCCTTGGCATTTACCCCTGGTGGATATGCTTCCTTCTCCAAGAAATTACAAATATCGTAATACCAGGGGTTCTCATCTTCAACCTCATCTATAGCAGCAATCGACTCGTAAGCCGGCACAAATTTCGGGTCGATAATGACTGGACGCATCCGGACTCCAACCGGGATGTCTATCGTGGAAAATAGAGTTGCTAGTGAATCTGCGAACCTGTTGTTTTCTCTTAGTAAATGAGTGAAGTTTAGCTTCTCAAACCGAGGAATTAACAAGTCCAAGGCTGGTGATACATTATCATCTTTTCTTCTTTGACTTTCTAGTCTCCTTTTGCTTGAGACACAACAAGGTTCGAGTCCCCGATGACGTCCAACCGTTTTGCCCCTAGTTCCAGGGCTGCTTCTAGACCGGCAATGCATGCCTTATATTATGCTTCGTTGTTCGAGACTTTGAATCGGAGTTTGAATGCTAGAGGGATACGGGAATTGTCGGGTGCTATCAGTAACACTCTTATCCCATACCCGTATTGGTTTGACGCTCTGCCAAAGTACATTGTCCAAGTTTCATCTTCGATATGCAAAATGGCCTCATCTAGGAATAAATACTCAACTACTTCACCTCCTTCCACGGGATGATCGGCTAAGAATTCTGCTACTGCTCTTCCTTTGACTGACTTGCGTGTTACATATTTCAGATGGAATTTGGAAAGCAACAACAACCAACGAGCTAGCCTACCTGTAAGTGCCGGTTTCTCGAAGAGATATTTGATGGTATCTAGTCGTGAAACCAACATTACGGAGTAAGCTAACAGGTAGTGCCGCAGCTTCCTGGTAGCCCATATCAAAGCTAAACAAGCCTTTTCCAACGGTGTGTAGCGAGTCTCATACTCTAGCATCTTCTTGCTCAGATAGTAGATGGCTCTCTCCACTTTCTCCTCTGATTCTTGCGCGAGCATGCAGCCCATTGTAGTCTCAGTTATTGAAAGATACAAAATCAACTGTTTCCTCGGCTCAGGCGGTGACAGCACAGGTGGGTTCTGTAAGTATTCCTTGATCAGTTCAAAAGCAGCTTGGCATCGGCCGTCCCAATGGAATTTCTTTCCTTTCTTTAGGAGGCCAAAAAGTGGTTCACAAGTCAAGGTTAATTATATGACAAACCGTCTTATGAATTGCACTTTACCCAGAAAGCCTCGCACCTCCTTTTCAGTCCTTGGTGGTGGTATTTCTAGGATAGCCTTGATTTTGGAAGGGTCGACTTCGATACCTCTCTGTGTAATCAGAAACCCTAGCATTTTCCCTGCCGTAACACCAAACGCACACTTCTGAGGATTCAGGCGCAACCGAAATTCTCTGATCCTTTGAAAGAACTTTTGCAAGGCAGTGTAGTGGCCCTCTCTTTCTTTGGACTTGACAATCATGTTGTCCACATACACCTCAACCTCTTTGTGGATCATGTCGTGCAATATTGTGGTCGTGGCCCGCTGATATGTAGCTCCAGCGTTCTTCAGCCCAAATGGCATTACCCTGTAGCAATAAGTCCCCCACGGGGTGGTGAATGTAGTCTTTTCTCGGTCTTCAGGTGCCATCACTATCTGGTTGTAGCCCGAAAAGCCATCCATGAACGAAAGCAAAGCATGCCCCGCTGTGAAGTTCACTAACTCATCGACGTGCGGCAAGGGGAAGTCATCCTTCGGAATAGCTCTATTCAAGTCCCTAAAATCCACGCATACCTGGATCCTACCATCCTTCTTCGGCACCGGAACGATGTTGGCCAACCAAGTTGTGTATTCGGATACCAGCAGGAAACCTGCGTCAATTTGCTTAGTGACCTCTTCCTTAATCTTGAGAGCCCAGTCTGGGCGGATCCTTCTGAGTTTTTGTTTAATGGGTTGGGCCTCAAAGTCAAGAGGGATCTGGTGCTGTACAATCTTAGGATCGATTCCAGGCATGTCTTCGTAGGACCACGCGAAAACATCTTTGAAATCTTTTAATAAAGCGACTAAGCGCTCGCGTTCCTCCGAAGACAACGTGGACCCGATCTGGACCAGCCGCGGGTCCTCCTCAGTACCAATATTCACAGTAGTGATTTCATCCATTAAGGGTTTAACAAATCGTTCCTGCTCTTGTTCAATTAAGCGTTGCAAAACCGGAGCAATTTCTTCCTCGTCGTTTTTATCAAAATTTTGAAAGTCTGAGTTAATGCAATAAATCAAGGGCACAAAAAAGTACTCAGAAACCACAACCACATCATTCTCATTAAGCACATCCAAATCGTCCGATTCTTCAGTTACAACAAACTCAAAAGAGAAAGAAAAAGACGACCTGGACAGGACTGTGGTATCCGGGTTGTCACCCCCAGGAATACCGGACTCAGACTCAGTCGAGCTGGAACCTGATTCCGACCCAATAGATTCAGTGGAATCAGATTCCGGCTCATTACCTGACCCGGTGCTGCTTGACAAAAATCCCTCTTCATACTGCCAAATGAGAGAGGGTCCGATAGATGCATCCAAAATGTTTGCTGGTAGGCCGGCAGCCGTTTCATTCCCGATCACGCATACCAAGAAGTTATCTCCCAAGCACTTCTGTTCGATCGAAGGATCTGAAAGTAGACATGCCAGCGCTACCCCCATTTCAGTTTCGGCGTCCTCAGACTCTATTTTCTTACTCTGCTCAGCCTCAGCTAATAGGTCCGTCGGCTCTTCGGCAACGTCATCCCCGGATAACTATAGATCAAAGAAGATCTCAAAGCCTAGTACGCGCTTCCTCTCCACGTTCAACCATGGTTCCGGGAAGCCACAAAATGGAAAGTCCTTCCCTTCCCGGACAAAGCGTCCGTTTAGTGTACCCTGGATGGGTCGGTGCATTAACTCATATAGCTTCTCTGCCTTTTTTGGCCTAGCGCTCCCAACCATCTCCTTACCTTTCCTTATCCAATCCTCTTTGGTGAGTAGATAACCCAAGCCAAAGTTGTGTGGGTTGTGTGACACTTCGGCCAACGCTGCAATGCCCTTCCGGCCGCTCTTTCCCAATCCCTTCCCGAGGATGTGTTGGAGCTTGTTCATGAGGTATACTGATTGAGCACTGACATGCACCCCCTCATTAACAGCCAAAATGTTCTGCATGACCTGGGCCTCAGCCAAAGTGAAACCGGATAAGAACACATCCTCCATACCGTGCTCAATTTCCAGGACTGGTGTAGACACCTCTGGCGGTGGATGGATCGATGAATTCCCAAAAACAATGGCTACTCCTTTCCCATAGGGGTATTTCACCATCTGATGTAAGGTGGACGAAACTGCCTTCACCTGGTGCAGCCACGGCCGCGCCAAGAGTAGATTGAAGGTTGCGGGAACTTCCAAGACGTGAAAGTCTACCTCATGCTGTCTCGGCCCAACCTTGGTCAGAAATTTTACTGTCCCTATTACTTCTCTGCTCGTGTTATCATATGCCTGAATCACCTGGGTTGTCGGCACAAAGTTCACGGTCTTTAAACAGATTGCATATGCAGTTCTTGCCGGGCACACATTGATGGCGGACCCTGTGTCGACAAGCACCACGGGTATCCGCTTGTTTCTACCCTCCACAGAAATGTAGAGTGGCTTGTTATGGTTCGCACCATCAGGTGGCAATTGTTTGTCAGAGAAAGTCAACATCGGGGTAGCCCCTCCCGAAAAAACTAAGCCCACCAGCTGTTCAGGCGTGGTGTCTATTGAGAGCTTGGCCTTGTCCATGGCCAATAAGACAGCTTGTCGATGCATTCACGACGCCATAAGCAGTCCCCAGATGGAGATGTCTGCTCGTATCTTTTTCAACTGCTTCAGTCCAGCCTCTTCTTCGAGTTGCTTCTCTTTCTGTTTCTCAGCCTCCTTATCCCTCCCAGATGACTCTGGCTGATCTAGATGTGGGGGCTTGAAATACCGCCCGCTTCTAGTCATATGATCGGCTTTGCCGATGTACCAGGTATCGTCTGGCTGGTTACTCCCCCAATCTTCATCTGTGTGGGCAAGACATAAATCATCGTCTTCCCACCACATTCCGTCGGCAGCCAACAGACACCTATCCAGCTTCGGTACAATTGTACTCGCAGTACTTTCCGTCCATATGCTCGCAACATTCTCTATCCTCGTGCACACAGTACTTTCAGTCCCTACGGGGGCCTTGGATTTTTTGATTCTCTCAAACTCCTCGATTCCTTTTTGCTCCAACTACGTCAATACAACTGGCTGCTCTATAATTCCTATATTCAAAATGCCCAGATCCTGAGCGAAATTCTTAGCACCGACGCTCTCCGGCGATGCACTCTGATTTCCGGCCCTTCTGGCCACAACTGATGTCCTCGCCCCTGCCGGACCTTGTTCCAACTGAGTTTCATCGACAACATCTAGCAGGTCATCAAGCCACTCGGTTACCTCTGTTGACTCCTCAAAATCTGACCAGTTGACTATTATGCCCTCTGGATCTTGTTCATTGAAAAATTGGAGGTTAGCAAAGTCCCCTTCCACAACGGCCAAGTCATCTATCCTCTGACCAGATTCATCCCCCTGTATCACACAAAGCTCTGCCCTCGCCGGCAATTCCACATTTGGCCTAACCTGGCCCGCTGATAGAATGTAGTCACTCAAAATGTATACCTCCTCAGCAAAACTCCCAGATTCCTCAGATTCTAACTTAACAATCCCATTCTGCCCTGAAATCTCCCCTGTTCTGTCTTCGACAGTCACCACCATTGGTTCAGGTTGGGTTCTGGAGATATCCAACATGCACAAGTCAGTGCAGTCAAGAAGGAGCACCTCCGGCTTGGGTAGGTGGGACAGGGTGATATATATGCTAGGATCGTAAGATATGACCCCAGTCTGGATAAAGTTGATACGTTTGAGGAGTGGAGGTTGGTTGTGCGGTAAGAGAGGGTTTGTTGTGACATTGGGTTTTTTAGGAGGCACAATCACCTGCTTGTCAACGAGATCTTGAATCTCATGACGCAATCTAAAACATTGGTCAGTGTCGTGACCATGTTGTTGGTGATATGCGCAGTATTTTGCTGGGTTACGAGAGGGAGGGAGTGGATTTGGCAATGGCCTCGGCTCCAGGGGCTTTAAATGCCCTTTTCTGATTAATACCCCCAGAGCCTTGGACAGGGGCATATATAATGGGGTAAAGTTTCTCTGGCCTCGAGGTTGGTATTTGGTGGTTTGTGTGTTGCTTTCGGACGCGCCGGAGAAAGGTGTAGCTGCCATGGGTCTTGGAGGGGGAATGGTGGTGACCTTGCTTACTTCTGAAGCTCTAGCATTTGCAACATTGCTGGTGCCTGCATTGTTGTTGTGGTTGAAGGTTCTTCTGGGTTGCTCTCTGTCATTATCAATCAAGCCCTGCTTCAAGGCATCCTCAATCTGTACTCCCATCTCATGCAGATCTGAAAAGGTAGGGAAGGGGAGCACGATCATTTTCTGCATCAACTTAGGTAGGAGATTGCGCACAATCATCTGGATTTGGTCTTTATCAGTAGGCCTTAGGGTCATCATCGAGGCCTTTGCCCTCCACTGGGCTACGAATTCGGAGAAGCTCTCCTTAGGCTCCTGCCTTGTTGTCTCAAGATCACGGGTTGTAATCTTGATTTGCGTATTATAGGAGTACTGTGCAATGAAAGCCTCGGCCATCTCATCCCAGTTCCGCTTAACATCGCCTTCTAATTTCGCGTACCAGATAGCGGCCACACCCGACAGGGTCCGGCCGAATAATGAAAGCTTGTGCGGTCTGGTGAGGCCCATCGGCCGTAGTGTTCTGAGAACAACTAGAGATGCACCATGGGATCCCCAGATCCGTCAAAGCAGTCGATTTCTTGCATTTTGAATCTACCTGGCAGCGTCACAGCCACGTCGGTATACCCGTCCTCAATGTCTGGGATGGATTTTACCCCTTGGGATTTCTTGAACAATTTTTCAAGTTTCCTCAACTTCAATGCTGTAGGGTAGACCTCAAACTTGAAGGGAGAGTCCGGTTGATTGATAGGCGTAGGTGCCTTGGATAATCGAGGTAGAATCGAGGTTGGAGTCAACCCTGTGGAAATGTCTGTCTCTCCCTGGACATTTGGTACCTCCCCTGGTGGCGGAATTCCTGGTGGGGTAGGAGCTTCGTGCGAAGCAGATGCTCCGGTTTGTTGTTGTAGCCAGGTGATTAGCTCAGCCTGCTGGGCCATGATCGCAGCCTGCTGCTTGGCAAATTCCGCTTGGCAGACGGCGTCCTCCTGCATGGCTTCCATGGTCTCCTGCATCTAACGCATCATTTCCTCAACCCCTACCATTCCTGCCATACCGCCCTGATCTATCTGAACTACCGGTAGGTCTAACTTTGGAGTAGCCTCGGGAAGCTCAACCTGACTGTTCAAAGTCCACTGATCTGGCAATCTTTGCTCGGATACACTGCATTTTCTCGACCTCCGTCTCATAACAGGGGGTAGAGAGTGGAACACTGGTTGTCCGTTGACCAGATCCTCAGATCGATTGAGTCGGCGACCTCTTGTCCAGAGTGCTTGGGGAATATCTGCTTGGTCTGAAGCAATTGTGCTAAACTACCTAGCGAAAAGATAAATAAAGCAATAATAAGGAAATAAACAACTAGACAAACAGACAGCATAACGGCTTTAAATAAATACACAACACACAGTTGGGCATCGCAACACACAGTCGATAAGCTGAAAATACTGTTCTCAAACACTGATCATTATCCCCAAATTATTGCCCCCAAAAACTGAATTTGATACCTACAGATAACTAATTCCCAAAATCCTGAACTGATGCCCGCAGGCCTGATGCCCCAAGCTTGCAAACCGATACATGCATTCCTGTAGAGACGCACTCTAAAAGCACATAACAAGCAAGTGAGAGCCAAAACACCCCTATGTTGGGGTAGGGTTTCCCTGTCCTATTTTTTCAGGAGCTAGGGTTTCACTATGCACACAGCGGTTTCAAACAACCTATAATCGGGTAAGCAACATGTCCTAGCTTTGAATGGTCATTATGGATTCCGAATATGCACTAGGTTGAATGGTCAAAAAGGGTGCCCCGGTAAAACTGGGATTTGTGTTCCCGTCGTGGCAGAGCCCACAACTGGTCAGCCTTATGGCACGCTTCTCGAAGCGAGCCTCCGGTAAACCGCTCAGGAATAGCATACGGCAAACACGGTGTCCTAGGCGCACCAATGCATATGCAATGCAAAGAAACACATAAGTGCAGTAAAAACAAGATATCATGAGTTCGTGTCAAGTTCTCTAACCAGAAACTGTAGATGTCCCCGAACGTCCCGGGAGGGAAATCCTGTTTTGTTCATATAGGCTCACTACACAGGACTCAAATGTCACGGTCCTATATCTAATCACTTTTTTCTCCAACAAGTCAATCACTTTTTTCTTGAAATAGGAGCCATTGTTTGAAATGATCTCATTCGGGACTCCGCAACGGCAAATGATGTCATTTCGGATGAACTTAGCCACATGCGCTGCCTTCAACACTGCAAAAGACTAAGCTTCCACCCACTTCATGAAATAATGTACTCATGCCCATTTGACCCTTTTAGTGTAACTGCCACAATGATGTCAATTCCCCAGACTGAGAAAGGCCACGGTGAAGTCATGTTGTATAGCTTCGATGGCGAGATATTCATATGATTTGCATGGATTTGGCATTTGTGGCATCGCCAAACAAAACCAATACAATCCTCATCTATGGTAGACTAGTAGTAACCTTGCCTGAGAATTTTTCGGGCTAGCATTACTCTACTCATGTGTGCTCCACACTCTCCCTCATGGATGGCCTCTATTGGGCACTTTGATTCTTTTACATCAACACACAACTTGTGCATTTCCAGATGACCCCTCTTATACAACTTACCCCCGTGGATGATAAATCGAACGGCCATCCGCCATATTGCCGTTTTATCTTTGGTATTTGCCCTTAATGGATAAGCCTCCTTTTTGCAAAAAGTTCCAGAAATCATAATACCAGGGGTTTTGATCTTATACTTCATCTATTGCGGTGATCAACTCGTAGGCCGGTGTATATCTTTGTTCAATAACGATCGGACACATCCAGACTCCAAACGAGATGTCTATCATGGAAGATAGAGTTGATAAGGCAACCGCAAACTTGTTGTTCTCTCTTAGTTGATGCGTGAAGGTTAACTTCTCAAACCTAGGAATCATAACGTTCAAGGTCTGGTCATAGATTTTCATCTTTTCTTCTTTGACCTTCCAGTCTCATTTTGCTTGAGACACAACCAGGTTTGAGTCCCCAATGACGTCCAACCTTTTTGCCCCTAGTTCCATGGCAGCTTCCAAACCAGTGATAGATGCCTCGTATTATACTTCGTTGTTGGATACTTTGAACCGAAGTTTGACGGCTAAGAGTATATGGGAATTGTCGGGTGCTATCAGCAACACCCATATCCCATAACCGTACTGGTTAGATGCTCCGTCAAAATACATTGTCCAAATCTCTTCCTCAACTTGCATAATAGCTTCAGGTGGGAATAGATATTCTACCGCTTCATCCCATTCCACTGGGTGATTTTCCAAGAACTCAGCTATCGCTCTCCCCTTAACAGACTTGCGAGTAACATACTTTAAATCAAATTTGGAGAGAAGAAGTAACCAACGAGCTAGCCTACCCGTAAGCACTGGTTTCTCAAAGAGATATTTGATGGGATCTAATCTCAAAACCAGAATTACGGAGTGAGCTAACAGGTAGTGCCTCAACTTCCTGGTAGCCCATACCAAGGCTAAGCAAGCCTTCTCGAGTGGGGTGTAACGGGTCTCATAGTCCAGTATCTTTTTACTCAGGTAATAGATGACTTTCTCTACTCTATTCTCAAATTCCTGAGCAAGCATGCATCCCATCGTTATCTCCGTTATTGACAGATACAAAATCAACGACATCCCGGCTGTGGCGATGACAACACAGGCAAGCTCTGAAGGTACTGCTTGATCTGCTCAAAAGCAAACTGACATCGGTCACCCCATTGCAATTTCTTTCCTTTCTTCAGGAGACCAAACAGTGGTTCACAAGTCAAGGTTAATTTTGAAATAAATCGTCTTATGAAATGCACTTTACCCAGAAAGCCTCGCACCTCCTTTTCAGTCCTTGGTGGTCGCATTTCTAGGATGGCCTTGATTTTCGAAGGATCTACCTCGATGCTCCTCTGTGTGATCAAGAAACCCAACATTTTCCATGTTGTCACACCAAAAGTACACTTCTATGGATTTAGCCTCAATTGATATTCTCTGATCCGTTGAAAGAATTTCTTCAAGGCGGTGTAGTGGCCATCTATTTCCTTCGACATGACAATCAGGTCATCTCTGTACACCTCGACCTCTTTATGGATCATATCATGCAGAATTGTGGTTGAAGCCCATTGATAGATAGCCCCAACATTCTTCAACGCAAATAGCATCACCCTGTAGCAGTAGGTTCCCCACGGCATGGTGAAAGCGGTTTTCTCTCTATCCTCAGGTGCCATCAGAATCTGGTTATACCCGAAAAATCCATCCATGAAGGAGAGCAACGCATGGCCTGAGGTGAAGTCCACCAATTCATCGATGTGCGGTAGAGAAAAGTTGTCCTTCGGACTGGCTTTTTTCAGTTCTTTGAAATCCACACACACCTGAATTCTACCATCTTTCTTTGGCACCAGAACAATGTTGGCCAACCAAGTCGGATACTCAGATACTAACAAAAACTCTGCGTCTTTCTGCTTGGTGACCTCTTCCTTAATCTTCAAAGCCTAATCTAGGCGTATTCTCCGCAGCTTCTGTTTAATAGGTCGTGCCTCAGGGTCAAGAGGGATCCGATGTTGTACAATCTCAGGATCGATTCCAGGCATGTTTTCGTAGGACAATGCAAAAACATCTTTGAACTCTTTTAATAAAGCGACTAAGCGCTCGCACTCTTCTGAAGACAACGTGCACCCGATCTGGACCAAACGCGAATCCTTCTTAGTACTCACATTAATTGGAATGATTTCATCAACAAGGGGTTTTACAAACCTCTCCTCCTCTCGATCAATCAAATGTTTCAAAACCAGAGGAATGCCTTCCTCGTCGTTTCACTAAAATTTTGAAAGTCATGATCAATGCATTATACAAGTGGCATAGAGAAGTACTCAAAACCTGTGATGGCATTCTCATTCACAAAGTCCAATTCATCCAGTTCCTTGGTCACAACCGACTTAAAAGAAAAGTAAAAAGACGACCTGGACAAAATGTCGGCATCCGGGTTATTAACCCTAGGAATACCAGACCCAAACTCAAAAGAAATAGAACCTGATTCCGACTCCACAGACTTTGTGGAATCAGATTCTGGCTCACTACCCAACTCAAAACTGTCGGACAGGAAGCCCTCCTGCAGCTAACAACTGAGGGATGGTGCATCAGATGCATCTAGAATTCCACTAGAAGGGTTCACACCTGGTTGGTCTCCGATCATGGAAATGGTTAGGTCATCCCCCAAGCGCTCTGAGTTGATCTGAGGATCCGAAAGGAGACATGTCAGCGCTGCTCCTTCCCAAGTTCACTACTGTCGGAATCACTTTCAGTACCCTTTGCAGCCGCAGTGGTCAGTTCAGTCTGTTCCTCAACATCACTCTCTTGCAGCTTGTACACACCCCATCTTTGACCGACCTTAAGACTCAGACGTCATCATTTGTGCACTCGATGATTACGCATGTTTGTGCTTGTTTTGAGCTTCCGAAGACCTCGGTCGTGCGCCATGTCTCGGGGCCTCTTAACTCTCTTCTTATTGGTTTGTTTTTTGGACCATGCCTTGGTGCCTTTTCCTAAAGGGAGAGAGAGGCCTATAGGACACTTTTTGTAGCTATAGACTACTTTTTCCACTTGTAGGCCACTTGCAGTGGCTGGTAGGCTAGTTTCAAGAGCTTTCGGCTGAGTGCCTTGTCTTAGAGCCTCTTAGCTCTTTTCTTTTTAGTTTGTTTTTCAACCATACCTTGTTAACCCTTGCCTAGAGGGAGGGGAGGGCCTGTCGGCCACTTTTGGTAGTTATAGGCCACTTTTTTCTCCTGTAGGCCACTTGAAGTGGCCTGTAGGCTAGTTGAAGTGGCCTACGGCCATTTTTCTATTTTTTTAGATATTTTTGGTGCTAGTTGTGCCAGCTGTTGGACACAGAATGCATCCTCCATACACGTGTATGGAGGGATTGGAACAAGCTCTAAGCCTGTCAAGCAAGCTTCTCCTTGCTTTGCCTATATAAGGGGAGGTGCCTCCCCCTTCTAAGGGTTCAAAATTTTTGGAGAACAAAAATTTACTCTCTCTCTTCATTTCTCTCTCTCTCTCTATATATATATATTGTGCTTAGAATTGTATTTTTTTCACATCTTTGCACACAACCCTCTTAGCCAAACACCCTACCATGTTGCTGAGATACATGGAGGTCTTGTTTGGAGCCTAAAAGCTTGGTTTTTGCCTCAGAAGTGCCTGTTTTGCTGTGGTTCTTCAAGGATGAGTAGTTACCCTCTTTAAGCTTTGTTTTGCTTAAGTATTAGGCCACCTTTGCATGCTATTTTAGGCCTAGTTTTCAACTACAAAAACCTTTTTTTTAAGTGCTTAAAATGGTTGTTTCAGGCCTCTTTGGTGTTGAGGGTGTTCTACTCTCTCGTGTGCCTTATTTGCTTAAGCTTGGTGACATCTTTTAACACTTTAGAGGCACCCTTTGTTTGGCCTTTCTACCACTGAAACACAGAGGAATTTCAGTGGTAGAAACCATGTTTTAAGGTCAAAAGTAGGAGGGGGTGGCCTCCCCTCCTTGCTTCTTGGTGCTATGTCTTGTTGGCCTCATACTTGAGCATATTTTTCTAGCATGTGTTGGTTTGATCTCAGCCTATTTTTGGTCTTATTTCAGTATGTTGTAGCTCTGTTTTGGCTTGGTCGAGTCACCTTATGCATGCTTCATGTACTTGTAGTGCAATCCTACTCATAAGCCTAACATGCTTCATGATTTGGCATATTATTCTAGCATGTATTGGCCTCATTCCAGCATGTTTTTGACCATTATTTAACATGCTTTAACTCTAATTTTGGTTGGTGGGGTCACCTCTTGCTTGGTTTTTGCACTTGTAGTGCAATCATGCTCACTAGCTTTACATACTTGGTGTTTTGGCCTTTCATTCTAGTATGTGTTAGCTATACCCCATGCATGTTTTGGCATTATTTTGACATGCTTTAGGATTGTTTTGAGTGTTCATGGCCTTTTGGGGCTTGCTTTGTATAGCTATGGCATAGATGACTTTACTAGTCTTGCGTTTTGAGGTCCTTAGCATGCTATATTGGTGATGCGAGCATGATATGGCATCATTTGGTATGAAATTTCAGAGCATATGCTTCCATCATATACTCATATACATCGCTCTTTAATTGTGTTTGAGAGTTGAGCCTTATGCCTCGCTTATGAGCCAATGCATGAACATCATTTTCTTGCCTTTCATGCTATCATTTCAAATCATTTTGGCCACTGTCTTGGCATGCATGAGGTCTGTTTGGGGCTGGTTTAGTCCATTGAGCATTGTATTGTATAGCCCTAGTGTTGTGTACTTCACTAGCTTTAATGCTTAAGGACCCTAGCATGCTATACCTGTGTTGTTTGCATGATATGTCATCGTTTGGCATATGATTTCAGTGCTTGTACCTCTATCATGCTCTCATAGATGTCACTCTTTCAATGTGTTTGAAAATTAAGCTTTGTGCCTTGCTTGCGAGCGTTCCTTGCTTTTTGTGCCTAAGTTTTGGTATGTATTGACCACTGTTTTGGAGCATCTTAGGTCTTTCCATATGTCGTTTGACCATTTGAGATTGATAGTGCATGCCTCTTGTGTAATACACTTCACTAGCTTTGATGCCTCAGCTTCCATGCATGATTTGCATACATGATAGAGTTTTGTGCATGCCACTTTAACATTGAAAGATAAGTATCTTGTTTGCATTACATTGTGTTTGGATCGGACGTTAATCCAAACACAAGGAATGAGGGGCGTTTCATACTCAAAGTGATGAAACGTGCCTCATTTCTTGGTCGTCGTCCCCATTGATTGTGCATGATAGAGTGGAGGCTTCTTGAGTTTGGTGTGTTATTTGTGCATTCATCGTCTTGTACAAACATGGCTTCTCAGCCATCGTGCATTGTGATGCTCGGTTGGTGGCCCGAGAGTCGAGTACCGCACTCCTTTGAGCTTGAGAAATGATAAGGAGGGTGGTTGTACACTCATACCCTGCAAATGCCTTGCCTTGCCCCTTTCGTACTCTGTTTGCAGCAAAACTGGAGTATGTAGAAGCAACTGGCTGACCGGCCAGAGGAAGTGGCCGACCGGCCACTTTAAGTGGCCAATAGCCTCCTTAAGTGGCCGACAGTTCACCAGCTAGAAAATGATTCAAAGTTGTTCTGGTTCTAGTGCAGAAGTAGTCGGGGAATTGGTTTAGTGTTCAGAATCAAAGCGAATGCAAATAGAGGCAACCGGTGGCAAGGCGACGGAGATTTCAGGAAGAAGCAACCGAGCATGCATGCATTCCTCACCCGAGGCTCCTTTTAACTGCTTTGCTTAGATGGTTAAACTGTTGGTTCTGTACTTACGTAGTTAATGCGCTTAGCTATGCATTGGTGTTGTAATTAGTTAACTAATTAGTTAAATAGTTGTGATTTGTAATAGTTAACTTAATTATCGTAGCTATTTAGCTTTCATTTCATTCGGACCCTCCGTTGAGAGGGCAAATGTTGTAATAAGTGTGCATGTATGTGTGAATGTCTTCCAACCCCACGTCTTTCTCCCTTTTATTTACCCGCTTTCAGTGATTAGTTTTAGGGCATGTTTCAATTAGCATACTTATGCTTTGCATGCATGCATCATTCATTTGTCTTGCATGCACCGGGCTCGGTGCATCATACAAACTGCATTCTATTTTCAATAAACTTTCTTGAATGCGTGTTTCAAAGCATGTTATCAAGTGTTGCAGTCATATGTCATCTTAGACAGCCGAGCCTATTTTAGTTACATTTTTGCATGTGTTGCAGTAGGCACTTAACATAGCTAGGATCATGCATAATTTCTAACTAGTTTATGTTTTGGCTCGGAGTACATTGTAAGTGTTTACGCTTTAGCATACTGCATGAGATATGTATGTTGCCATGTTTAGCATGCTTGCCATGAGGCTATTTGCTTAATTGCTATAACTGCATGAATGCCTGTGGATGAAGGCTTTATTACTTGAATTAGGACAATTCATCAAATGTGAGTTTTAAGCCCACTTTGGGGAGCGGCACATCATGTTGCTTTACAGCGCACTTGAGAGTGGCAAATCCGCGCTTTAGCCTACTCGAGGGTAGCACTTTCAAATCATTTTTGAAAAACAAATATGAGATGTTTTGTTCCAAATCGAGTGATTTAGTCTATACTTGTGTGTTGTGCGCATCACATAGTAAAGTTAGCTAATAAATTGGAATAAGAATGTGTGACGCCCCAAATTTTGATAATATAATACAGCGATGCACCGGGGTTTAGCTAGAGGATACACATCATTTTTAAGCACAAAATACAAATAATTACACTAAAATAAAATATTAATAATAGTTACAGATAAAATTCTTCCAGTCTTTAGATACATATCGGTTCCTTGATACAAAAAGATTATCCAAAATACAGGAAATATGCAATCTAATTTCTAAGACAGCCACGGTTCCACAAAGCCTTTAGGGATTCTGTTCTTGGTGTAAAACTCGCCTTCACCTGGCATAAAACGCCATGAGCTTGGAATGCCCAGTAAACACACACACCCCAACCCCTTTCCCATTCCAAATACACAAGAACATAACGGCATGATCATAACATACAATGAAAGCAATAATTAAGCAGAGCTTATAATTAAATTTCAGTTCTCATGAATAATAGTCAATTTTAGTTAGTTCTAGGCAACTCCCCGCGGAATGCCGTTCCTACCCAACCACTAACACTAGCCACGGGCAATTCGGACTCCCCCTTGGTTAATACAATACCAATGCGTCGCTTACCGCATGACCACCAGTGCGTCACTTACCGCACAATTACCAATGATGCCCACGCACCTAGGTTACATACCCAAGTGGTGACATCATGGTCTGCCCCAAGGAAACGGGCTTCCAGGGATACTCTCCCTGTGTGAGACCCTCACTGCCACCCTTATGCCTCCCATTTCCGTTAAGTAGCCAGAATACCTCCCGTGCCATGTTAGGGTTCGGAAACACACTTGCGCAAGACTTCACAAAAATGGAATACATTCCATTATATCATACTCTTGAATCAATCATTCATTATCTCATAAAATTTAATGCAATGATCGCAACCCATTACCATCCCATTTGATTTCCCCTTTATTAAGTGCGTTATGTTCTCAGTTATAGCAAAGCATGGTCAGTATAATTATGAATCCAAACTAAACAAGAAGTAGTTTATTCATGGTAAAGAAAATTTACAATTTATCACAAATTACATATCAAGACTAAGACATTCAAGAAACATAGAATATAAGAGTTGCAAACCAAATAAGAGCATATTAACACAAATTTTCAGATTTCCAGATTTTGAACCAGTTCGAAAATAATTTTAAAAAAATACTTTTATTGGCCCTAAGTATCTGGCCTCATGTGAGTTGGTAGATAAATAAGTGTAGTTTCAAACTCAATTTACGAAAGTTGGATAGGTATTTTAGATTTTAAGATAATTCAGAATTACCAAGATCTGTCCAGATTCGTTGACCGTTACGCAAATCGATTTTTCTCTCAAACCCCTCGCTCTCTTGAGCTCAAACAAATTTTAGTTAAAATATAACACCAAGATTAAGATTTTGACATAAAATTGGGCTCAAGATTATTTTTCTGGAATTTTCTAAAAATAGATAAAGTTGACTGTTTTTCTGGTTCTGTGAGTATCAAACTTAGAAAATTTGTTTAGGTTATAAAAACGAATCCTTAGGACCTACAAAAATTACCACATACTCTAGACATACCAAATATTGTACCATAAAAACAGATTTTGAGTTTATGGAGTTTTGGTGGGAAAATAAATTCAAGAGAGGGAAAAGATTTGCTGCTGGAAATTTAAGAAAGAAAGTGAAGCATACCATTTCTTGATTAATACACACTTATACAAGAGTGTAGGCCTAGACTACAACATATATATACAAAGAGCATGTATTAGGAGGGGAAAAAACAAGTGGTAAGAGAACTTGAGAGAAGAGGTGTTGTATGTTTACCATTGTTGTACAAGACTAACAGAATTCTTCCTTTTCTTCTCCTCTTCTTCTCTCTCACTCTCTCCCTCTCTCTTCTTCTCTCTCACTCTCTCTCACTCCTCTAGTGGATGGCTGAAAATGTATATAATGAGGGGGGAGAAGTGTGCATATATAGATATATATAAAGAAAAGATTGGGAAGGTTTCTTGGGGACTAAGTTCCCTAAGTGCAAATTGTCAAAGTTGCAATTATGGCCCTTATTATCCATCACATGGTCAACAACTTGGGCTCCAAGACATACATATATATATATATATATATGATATTTGTATGAGATATTTGTATTTATAAACATAATATAATACAAGTACATTAATTAATAAGATATTACAATTAAGGGTTGGAATGAAATAAAATAAAAGTATATAGGGACCAAGTCTAAATTTATGGAACCTTGATATATGTTATTAATATACTAACATTAGAAAATAGTTAAAATAATAAATTCGGGTCCCGTTAAATTAAAGCGCAAACAAATGCGAGAAACCGAGCAAAAACGGCATTACCGGGAATGAAAATTTTAGAGTGATTAATATCTAATGATAGGGTCTAATAACTAATAATATGGTTTTAAAGGTGATTATTAATTTACAGAATCGATTAGGGTTTACTCGAATTAATCCGCGATGCTTCTCGATTCTAGGGTTTAAAATACAATTAAGCAAAAATTCAAGGGCTTTATTGAAATAAACTCAAGGTTAGGGATTTTATGGTAATTACAAAAATTAGGGTCTCTACAGAATGCATGTGTTTTCAAAAATAACATATCATGTTTAGTAGAAGCCGATCTTTGATCGGGCGAGTGGGGGTGCTCATTTCAAGACCTTCCCTTCTCGTACCCAAGTTCCTGAGCCGAGGCAACTTTGGTGATGACGGACACATGGCCTTAGGCATGAGTCAGGGTTTCCTAAATTTTCCAAAACAAAACATTTAGGTGGCGACTCTGAAATCTGGCAAAGTAGTCCATGTTTGGCGCTTTTTGGTTCAAAATTGATTTTTCAAAACCAATTGCCTGATTTGGACTCTTTGGTGATTTATCAGTCTTACATTGCACTTTGTGAGATTAGATTTAGAATCGTGATGGGAGTCCGAACTGTAGTAGCTAGAACCCAATTCGCGCCCTCGCGCGCGTAGCGAGTTCGGGCGGTCTACAGTTTTTGGCAACTCCACTTGGGATCTAGAGAACTTGACTCGAAAATCATGATATGTCGTTTTGTTTACACTTATGTGTTTCTTTGCATTGCATTTGCATTGGTGCCCTTAAGTCACAGTGTTTGCCATCTGCTATTCCTGAACGGTTTGCCGGAGGCTTGCTTGGAAAAGCATGCCATAAGGCTGACCGGTTACGGGCTCTACCAGGGCTCTACCACGATGAGAACACAAACCTCGATTTTTATCGAGGCCCCCTTTTTGACCATTCGACCTAGTGCATATCGGAAGCTTTAGAGACTGTTCTAAACTAGGACAAGTTGCTTACCCGAATGTTGGTTGTTTGAAACCGATGCGTTCGTAGTGAAACCCTAGCTCCTAACAAAATAGGATAGGGAAACCCTACCCCAACATAGGGGTGTTTTGGCTCTTACTTGCTTGATATGTGCTGTCAGTGTGTGTCTCTACAGGTCGTATGTATCAGTTGCAAGTCTTGGTTTCGGTCTGAGGACATCAGTATTTGGGGTATCAGATTTGAAGCAGTGATTTGGGGGCAGTGATCAGTGTTGAGAACAATTTGTTCAGCTTACAATGTCAACTGTGTGTTGTCTTTGTTTAAGCCAAAATGTTGTCCGTTTGTCTGATTGTTGTTTCTTTATTTTTGCTTTATTTATCTTTTTGCAAGGTAGTATTGCATCATTGCTTCCGAGGAGGCAGTTTCCCCCAAAGCACTCTTGGTTAGAGGTAGAAGGCTTCACCGATTTGAGTATCTAGTTGACGGACAAGCAGTGTTCTTTTTATTACCCTCGGTTACAAGACGGAGGGCAATTAGGCAGGAAGTATTAGTACAGCAGTCAGTTTAGAGGTCTTTGTCTACCCCACCTGTGCACAGTAGGGATCAGATTTCTGTTTCTACCTTAGAGAGGGAACATACACCTGTTCAGTCAGATCAGCACCTTATGGCTAGTATGGAGGACATGATGCGTCAGCTCCAAGAGCCCATGCAAGCCATGCAGCGGGATGCTGCCCGCCAGGCAGAGGTTGTATCCCAATAGGTAGAACTAATTGCCCAGCTTCAACAACAGCAGCAACCACAACAAGTCGGAGCATCTACTTCGCATCCAACCCCACACTTACCTAGAGTTCCAACACTCGAGGAAATAGCAAACGTCCAAGAGAATGCGGTCGTCCCAATGGGGCCAGTTCCACCCCAATCCTACCTCAACTGTCCAAAGCACCAGCTAATCTTGTGGACACACTGTTTGAATTCGAAGTGGATCCAACCGCGCTGAAAGTCAGTAAGCTTGAGAAGCTGTTTAAGCGAGCCCAGGGAGTCAACTCAATCCCAGACATAGAAGATGGATACACTAATTCGGCGGTGACCTTGCCGAACAGGTTCAAGATGCCTTACATAGATCGTTTTGATGGTTCAGGCAATCCTATGGTTCATTTGAGGCTGTTCTCTGATATTCTGCGCTCGATGGGCTTGATGAAACTCTAGAAGCTTTCACTCTTCAGTCGGACCCTGTCGAGTATTGCGGCCATTTCAAACGCCAAACTGGAGGACTCAGTAAAGAGGAGTTGGGAGGAGATGGCCAAGGCCTTCATCGCCCAATATTCATACAACACCAGATCGAGGTCACAACTCGTGATCCCGAGGCGACCAGGCAAGAGCTGAAGGAAGGCTTTTCTGACTTTGTCACTCAAGAAGGATTAGATAAGAATGGTTGTGCGCAACCTCCAACCCAAGCTGATGTAGAAAATGATTGTCTTATCGCTCCCTACCTTTGTATACTTACACGAGATTGGGGTACAGATTAAGGATGCCATGAAGCAGGGTCTAATCGACCAAGATAAGGAATAGCCCAAGAGGGCATTTGCATGCAGTTCGAATGTAGGCCCGAGTAGTGCTGCAGCCGCAAGGACTTCTGATGTGGGCATGGTCACCACCACCACTCCAAAGACGGCCACTCCCTTTGCTGGAACGTCCACTTCAAATCTCCAAACTCCAAACTATCCACCCCGAGGCAAGAGGGTTTTCACCCCGCTTTACATGTCTTTTTCCAAAGCTCTTGGAGTCCTACTCAGGAAAAGACATCTGAAACCGTTAGAACAACGGCCTCTACCCGATCCCCTTCCCCCAAAGCATGACTCGACTAAATACTGTGCCTTCCATCAACAGCAAGGTCACGACACCAACCAGTGCTTCAGGCTGCGTCATGAGATCCAGGAGCTCATTGACAATAAGGTAATTGCACCACCACAAAAGCCAAATGTCACCACCAACCCTATCCCCCCACATAACAACCACCCTCCTCCACCCATGCAGATAAACTTCATCCAAACAACGGCCATCCCGTATAACCCTAGCATATACATCACTCCCTCCCACCTACTCAAGCCTGAGGTGTTCATCCCAGACAGCACAGACTTGTGCATGTTGAGCACCTCCCCAACCCAGCCCGAGCTAGTGGTGGTGACTGTTGAAGATAGAACTGGGATAACTTTAGAGGCAGATGGAAACACTGTTTCAGAGCCTGAGGGGTCTGGGAGCTTTGCTAAGGAAGCATATAACCAGAGTGGTTATATCGTATCAATAGATCAGGCCAAGCCGAAGGTAGAGTTGCCAGCTGGGGCATAAATTAGTGTGGTCCGAGAGAATGGACTGAGTCAAGGGTTAGATGACCTAGCAGAGTTGGAAGAGGACGTCGCCAATCTACAGTTCTTTGACGACCAGGACCCAGCGGATGTGAACATTAATTGGTTCGACTAGGATGGATTGGCAGACAATACAGGGTGGCTCAGTGACGAGCCAAATGTTGTTGAGGTACCTCAATCAAAACAGGGTCAGTCAGAGACAGGAACATCTACAGTGACCGAAATGGCCAAAAATTAGGAAGAATCGCCGGAGAGCACCGGTGCGAAGAATTTCGCTTGGAAATCGGGTAGTTTATGTACAGCAGACACGGAGCAGGAAACCGCACTGAAGCGGTTTGAGTAGGAAAAGATCGAGAATCTTGAGAGGGCTAGAAAATCCAAGGCCCCTGCAGGGACGGAATATGCTGTAAGCACAGAAACTTTTACAACGGAGCCGGACAACTGTCTGTCGATTGCCGATGGCATGTGGTGGGAAGACGATGACTTGCGTCTTGCCCATACTGATGAAGATTGGGGGCAGAACCAACCGGATGATACCTGGTATGTTGAGGAGGTTGACCATATGACCAGGAGTGGGCGGTATTTCAAGCCCCAACACTTGGACCAGCCGGAGACGTCTAGGAAGGACAAAGAAGTAGAGAGGCAAAAGGAAAAACTGCTGGAGGACAAGGCTGTAATGAAGCTGCTTAAGAAGATTCAAGCAAACATCTCCATCTAGGGACTGCTTATGGCCTCGAGGGTTCACAGACAAGCCATCCTTACCGCCATGGATAGGGCCAAGCTTTCAATTGATACAACTCCTGAGCAGTTGGTAAGACTGGTTTTCCCAGGCGGAGCTTCACCGACCCTAACCGTCACAGACAAAAAACTACCACCTGAGGGCTCAGATCATAACAAGCCGCTCTATATCTCGGTGGAGTGTAGAGAGAAATGGATACCGGTGGTCCGGGTCGACACAGGATCTGCAATCAATGTATGTTCGTCAAGAACGGCGTATGGTATCAGGTTGAAGGCCGCAAATTTTGTGCCTATAGCCCAGGTGATACGCGCCTATGATAATACCATTCGGAAGGTGATGGGGACCGTACGGATCAGGACTCAGATTGGCTCAGGGGAACAGGACATTGAGTTTCATGTCTTGGATGTTCTAGCAACTTTCAATCTACTCCTTGGGCGGCCGTGGCTACACCAGTTGAGGGTTGTCTCTTCCACCTTACACCAGATGCCGAAGTACCCCCAAGGGAAGGGGGTGGCAATTGTTTTTGAGAATTCTTCAATATATTCACTGCCAAAGGTTTCTACACCAGTTTTAGAGATTGAGCATGGTGCGGAGGATGTATTTCTGTTAGGATTCACCCTAGCCGAGGCTCGGGTTGTACAGGATATGCTGGTCGTTGATGAGGGGCTATACGTCAGTGCACAATCTGACTACCTCATGAACAAGCTTCAACACATTCCCGGAATGGGATTGTGGCGAAGTGGCCGGAAGGGCGTTGCAGCATTGGCCGAAGTGCCACACAACCCATATAACTTTGGTTTTGGTTATCTGCCTACCAAAGAGGATTGGGCCAGGAAAGGAAGAGAGATAGCTGGAAGAGCTAGAGCTAAACAAGCCGGGAAGCATCATGAGTTGGTGCATAGACCTATCCAAGGAACCTTGAATGGACGCTTTGTCCGGGAGGGGGAAAACTTCCCATTTTGTGGCTTTCTGGAGCCCTGGTTGAATTTAGAGAAGCAGCGCTTGACCGGATTCGAAATCTTTTTTGACCTTCAGATGTCAGGGGATGAAGTTGTCGAAGAGCGGATAGACCCACCAGCTGAGGCTGAGCAGTACAAGGAGGAGGATTCCGAGAGCACATAAATTGAGATGGGGGTAGCGCTGGCTTGTCTCCTCTCAGATCCTCAGATCGTACCAGAGTGCTTGGGGGATAACTTCTCAGTTTCCATGATCGGGGATGAAGCTGCTGTGCGCCCATTTTCTAGCCTTCTAGATGCATCCATCACACCTTCCCTCGTCTGGCAATACGAGGAAGGCTTTTTGTCAAGCAGTTCTGGGTCAAGTAGTGAACCGAAATATGATTCCACAGAGTCTGCGAAGTCGAAATCAAATTCCAGTTCTTCTGAGACTGAGTCGGAGTTAGGTATTCCTGGGGGTGATAACCCAGATGCCACTGTCCTGTCCAGGTCATCATTTTCTTTTGCCTTTGTGTCTGTTGTAACCGAAGGATCAAACGGACTGGATGTTATTAATGAGAATCGTGCTGCTGTGGCTATTGAGTACTTTTTTGTGCCTTTAGTTTATTGCATTAATCAAGACTTTCAAAATTTTGATGAAAACGACGAGGAAGAAATTCCTCCGATTTTGAAACGTTTGATTGATCAAGAGCAGGAAAGGTTTGTAAAACCTTTGGTTGATGAAATTAGCTCGATTAATGATGGTACTGAGAAGGATCCGCAGCTGGTCCACGTTGTCTTTTGAGGAACGCGAGCGCTTAGTCGCTTTATTAAAAGATTTCAAAGATGTTTTCATGTGGTCCTAGAAGACATGCTTGGAATCGATCCTGAGATTGTACAGCGCTGAATCCCTCTTGACCCAGAGGCCCGACCTGTTAAGCAGAGGCTCCGAAGGATCCGCTCGGATTGGGCTCTGAAAATCAAAGAAGAGGTCACTAAGTAGATTGATGCAGGGTTCCTGTTGGTATCTGAATACCCTACTTGGTTGGCCATTATAGTTCCGGTGCCAAAGAAAGACGACAGAATTCGGGTATGTGTGGTCTTCAAAGATCTGAACAAAGCCAGTCCGAAGGACGACTTTCCTCTACCGCATATTGACGAATTAGTGGATTTCACTGCCGGGCATACGCTGCTCTCGTTTATGGATGGGTTTTCAGGCTATAATCATATTTTGATGGCACCCGAAGACAGGGAGAAAATTGTTTTCATTACCCCATGGGGAACTTACTGTTAAAGGGTGATGCAGTTCGGGTTGAAGAATGTAGGGGCTACGTATCAACAGGCCGCGACCGCGATCTTGCATGATATGATCCATAAAGACGTTGAGGTGTACGTGGACGACATGATTGTCTTGTCCAAGGACAAAGAGGACCACTACTGTGATATCCCTGTTCCGCAAGATGTTAGTTGGTCCTTAATATGAGTACGATTATGTGTTTTATATGATTTTGTGTGCCATTATGTGAAAATATGTGGTTTTGAATTTCTATCTGTTCACCATAGGAATCTCTGTTTGATTATCTGCTTTGGAAATTAAATTGAAGGCCTTATCGGCCACAGAACCCGAAATTAATTGTGCCATTGTGATTGGTATAATTTTTAGAGCCTACGATGAAGTTTAATTGAAAAATTGATTCAGACCAGATTAAGTTGATTAAAATGGCGAATTAGTGCCCAACTATTTCTTATTATTAAATTGTGGCTAGGGGGAATTTATGTAAAAAGGCACCATGCACTCAATTTCCTTCTTTTATCTTCATTTTGGGCTGATCAACTCTCTGGAAAGAGAGAAGGCCGGCTACTAGAGAGAGAAAGGGGAGGAAATCTATGTTTTGGTCTTGAAGCTTGGAAGTCTTGAAGTTGAATTCAAGAATTAACCATAGATTATGAAGATTAAAGCTCTTTGGTGAGTAATTCATGTATTTATCATCTTGTGAATTCAAGTTTGATAGATGGTCAAGAACATGAATTAGTTCGAATGTAAGGGAATTGAGTTATATGTGTTGAATTTAAGGTCTTAGAACACATGCATGTAAGAATTGCCATGAATCCCCATGTTTGAGCACAATGTGTATGATTTATGCTGAATCTTGTTTAGAAACAATGTATTT
Source organism: Camellia sinensis (assembly GCF_055761805.1). NCBI lineage: Eukaryota > Viridiplantae > Streptophyta > Magnoliopsida > Ericales > Theaceae > Camellia > Camellia sinensis. The sequence goes on along the minus strand of NC_138969.1, from coordinate 111,898,985 downwards.
AAACCTCTCTTCACCAATTAAGTTGATATGACTGAATATTTCTCACATGCAAGAGTAGATCATGGAGGTATGAGCTTTGCATGTTTGAATTTGATGTATTGGTGACGAGTTTGGATTAATTTGAGGCATGCATGTGTGTGATTTATGAAATTGAGCTTCAAAATGTTGTAATTTGGTGTTGGTATCATGTTAGAACATGTTTATGTGAAATTTGAGCCATGACATGCAGGAAATGTTGGTTGGAATGTTGAATTCGAGCTCAAGAACCATTCTGGAAAACCCAGAATTTTTTATGTTCGCTCGAGCGGGGGAATTGCCGCTCGAGCGGGGATTTCGAGCTCCCAGTATTTTCTTGCAGGCATGGAGTCCGCTCGAGCGGGGAAATTCACGCTCGAGCGGGGAGCTATGTAAGATGAACTTCTGCTCGATCGTCCGAGTTCACGCTCCGGCGTAAAAATGAGGCATCCAGCACTTTTTGCAGACATGGAGTCCGCTTGAGCAGGGTAGTATAACGCTAGAGCGGGGAGCCACACAGAGAGGCCTTCCGCTGGAGCGCTAGACTTCAAGCTCGAGCATAATTTTGATGCTCCCAGTACTTTTACAGGCCTCAAGGGTCCGCTCGAGCGGGGAAGTTCACGCTCGAGCGGGGACCCTGTTTTCTGAAATTTTGAAAATACATTCTGAGTCCCGTTTTCCGTTCTCTTTCACTTCTAAGTACTCTTAGGCATATATTGAGCATTGTAATTAAGTTAAAGAGATAGGAATAATGCCTAAAGAGGAAAATGTGAATTTAAGAATGGATTGAATTGTTGGTGACCATTTTGTGTTCATGGACTGTGTAGGGTCGAGTTCCAGGACAAACCAACCAACCGATCACTGTGAGTAATATCGATATTTTGAAGTTTGCCAATTGTCCAATCACTTATATCTTAACCAGTTTGCTAGTTTGAATTATGGACAGCCGATTGACATAAACGATTGGGCCGAAGGCCGTTCTGACATGAATAGATGGGCCAAAGGCTGTTCTGACATGAATGGATGGGACAAAGGCCGTTCTGAAATGAATGGATGGGCCAGAGGCCGTTTTGATAAGAATGAATGGGCCAGAGGCCGTTTTGATAAGAATGAATGGGCTAGAGGCCGTTTTGACATGAATGAGTGGGCCGAAGGACATTGTGACATAAACGAATGGGCCGAAGGCCGTTTTGACAAGGACGAATGGGCCAAAGGCCATTTGTTATGAATGAAAGTTTGAATGGGCCAAAGGCCAGTTTGTTATGGAAAGATAAATGGGCCAAAGGCTAGTATGTTTGGAACCACAATCACTTCACTTAAATTGTGCATATATGTTAACCACAAATATGAATTGGGACCAAGGCCGTTTGAAGCATGTTGTTCTACATATTGTTTGTGTAACTTCTGTATTTGATATTATTCACTGGGCTATCGCTCACGCTCATTCATGTGTTTGTAGGTGAGCCAAGGGAGGTCCAGACCCAGCCCCAGTAAAGTCTGTGTGGAACAATCGAGTTTTGGAGAGTCCGCCCTAGTGTCTCACGCACGAGACTCGTCTTCGCCTTTCTGCCATGCTATATTATTTTTGTCATGTTGGCAAAAATTTTGCATATGTCTGTATATAGTTTTCATGGGTTGACTTAGTTCTGGATGATCCTGTTTGTATAGAACTTATGCTACTGTATTTCTGTTGTGAGTTATTAATGTATAATTGTCTGGTCGTTTGGATATGCCATGTAAACACAGCTCTATGGACAAAGTTATTAACTTTGTTAAAATACATTTGTTTTGGTTTGAGGCCGTAGGTAATCTCATGATTACTGGCCGGTTATGTCCTTAACCCACGGGGGCAGGTTTGGGTCATGACTGAGTGGTATCAGAGCACAAGTTAATAAATCACACACTTGTCCAAATGAGCAATAAACGTCTAGAAAAGATCTAGGATGCATTCATGTGATAAGTTTAAATTTGTAAGCATCATCAAGAATATGCTTAAATGTTTTGATATGAGCAATTATGCACTATAGGTTGTGATTTACTTGCATTCTAAACTATTTGGATACATATGCTTTCTAGTATATGCATATTTGTGGAATTTTGTGAAAAGTATAATGCAAGTTTAATCAGATGGTGAGAACAAGAGGTGATGAGTTAGAGGAGTCCTCCACTGCCAGAATAGACCAAATGGAAAGACTGATACAGGAAATGGTACAAGCTTTGAGGCAGCAACAGGAGTGGCAACAACAGTGGCAGCAACCGCACCCGCTACCTCCACCTCCGGCACCACCTGTGCCAGATAATCAGAATGATGATCGGATAATTGCTCTCGCCAAATAATGCAAGAAAATGAAACCACCACAGTTCCACGGGGGATTAGACCCATTGAAAGCCGAAGCATGGGTCCTCGGCATTGAGAAACTGTTTGAAGTGTTCCCCTATTCAGAGACACAGAAAGTGCTTCTGGCCATCTTTATGCTAGAAGACGAGGCAAGAAGATGGTGGATGTTGATGCGAGAAAATCATAAGGATGTTGACTAGGTGAAATTTCTTGAAATCTTCTATGACAAGTACTTCCCGCAGTGTGTTCGGGATAGGAAAGTAGCTGAGTTCATGGAACTGAAGCAAGACAGTATGACTGTGGCTGAGTATGAGGCCAAATTCACTGGATTGGCCAGGTTTGCACCACATGTAATTGACACAGACTATAAAAAGGCGAGGCATTATAAAGGTGGGCTTCGAAGTGACATCCTAGAAAGAGTGAATGTCTTGAAGCTAGAAACCTACATTGGGGTGCTAGATAAGGCCATCATCTTAGAGGCTAACATAGCTAGACAAGCTAAGCCAACAACAAAGTGGAAAGGCAACAAAAGGCAAGGCTTCTTTTCAAAGAAGAAATTTCTGAAAAAGCAAAACACGGGCTCCTCAAATACTTCAAATTCTTCCCGAGACACAGCTCCCATGTGCAATATTTGTAGCAAAAGGCACCGTACAGTTTGTTACCGTGCATCAGGAGCCTGTTTCAAATGTGGGAAACAAGGGCATATAGCCCGAGATTGTAATAAGAATGGCGGAAAGGTAACTGCTAGTTCCCCTACATCGATCCCAAAGCCGGGAAACACTTTGAGAACCACTACCACCGAGGATACCGTGAAACAGGGGAGAGTTTTTACACTTGTTCCGGGCGATACACGGAATGCCAATGCAGCTGCCTTAGGTACTATTTCTATATGTAATCAGGATGCTTTTGTATTAATTGATTTCGGATCCACACACTCTTTTGTGACATATGCATTTGCATCTAGACTGAATAGACCATTAGAATTACTACCATATCAGCTATGTGTGTTTGCTCCATCTGGGTAATCTGTGTTGTGTGAATCTATATACCGGTTTTGTGAGATGCGTGTTGAGGATGCTACCCTATATGTAGATTTATTGCCCTTGAATTTTTAGACATTTTGATGTAATTTTGGGCATGGATTGGTTGACCAAATATTGTGCCACCATTGATTGTGTGACAAAATGGGCTGTATTTAAACCACCATAACAGAAAGAGATTGTGTTTGTGGGTAATGGGGTAGTGCCTCCACCTTATTTGATATCTTCAATGAAAGCATGTAAACTGATCAGGAAAGGGTGCCAAGGTTATTTGTGCTATGTGTTGACTAAGCAAACTGAATGATATCCCTATTATTAGAGAATTTCCGGATGTGTTTCCAATTGAATTGCCAGGGGAATTGGTAGACAGGGAGATAGAGTTTACAATTGAGACTACGCTAAGCACCCAACCTATTTCTAAAGCTCCCTACAGAATGGCTACTGTTAAAATGAAGGAATTGAAAGAACAGTTGCAAGACCTGCTTAACGAGGGGTTTATTCGACCCAGCACTTCGCCTTGGGGTGCACCGGTGTTGTTTGTGAAAAAGAATGATGGAACCCTACGCCTGTGCATCGATTATCGGGAATTGAACAAGGTAACAATAAAGAACAAATATCCCCTACCCCATATTGATGACTTATTTGACCAGTTGCAGGGATCACAGGTGTTTTCTACGATTGATTTGAGATCCGGGTATCATCAGCTGAAAGTTAAGGCAGAGGATGTTGAGAAAATCGCATTCAGAACGAGGTATGGACATTTTGAGTTTCTTGTTATGCCATTTGGAGTGACTAATGCTCCGGCAGCATTTGTGGACTTAATGAATCGAATTTTTAAAAACTACCTTGATGAATTTGTTGTGGTTTTTATTGATGACATTTTGATATATTCTAAAGATATACTTGAATATGAACATCATTTGAGAACTGTCCTACAAATACTTCGAGAAAGGAAATTATTTGCTAAGCTAAACAACTGTGAGTTTTGGTTGGATGAAGTTATTTTCTTAGGGCATGTGATCAAAAAGGAAGGAATTTCAGTGAACCCGCAGAAAATAGAGGTGATTGTGAGCTGGCCTACACCGACAAATGTGACAGAAGTTCGCAGTTTCATGGGCTTAGCCGGGTACTACAGGAGGTTTGTGAAGGACTTTTCGAAATTAGCTATGGCTCTTACCCAACTGACACGCAAGGGGCAACCTTTTGAGTGGAACAATAAAAGAGAATCAGTCTTTCATGAATTGAAAACGAGATTGACCACTGCACAGATTTTGACACTACCTTCTGGTACGAAAATTTTTGCAATTTTCAGTGATGCGTCTTATAAAGGTTTGGGTTGTGTGTTAATGCAGAACGGAAAGGTTATTGCTTACGCCTCCCGACAATTGAGGCCACACGAGAAGAACTATCCAACGCATGACCTAGAATTGGCCACAGTTGTTTTTGCTTTGAAAATCTGGCGCCATTATTTGTAGGAGGCAAAGTGTGAAGTCTACACAGATCACAAAAGTCTGAAATACTTCTTCACGCAGAAGGAATTGAATATGCGACAGAGGATGTGGCTGGAACTGATAAAGGATTATGATTTAGAGATTCAGTATCACCCCGGGAATGCTAATACAGTTGCTGACGCCTTGAGCAGAAATCAACGGGGAATATGGCCTATTTGCTTACTGAACAGAAAGAGATCTTGCAAGATTTTGAGAAGTCTGAAATTGAAGTGGTAATGTGTGAACAGGGCGGATTGATAGCCGCTATTACAGCTGAGCCGGCAGACATTGATGAAATCAAACAGAAACAGAAAGAGGATGAATTCCTCAAGAAAGTGATTGACGAATTTAAGGCAAATCCGAAAGCAGAGTTCAGTATTGAAAATGAAGTGTTGAGATTTCAAAACAGAATGTGTGTCCCCGACATTCCAGAACTAAAGAAGAGGGTTTTAGATGAAGCCCACAGATCCGTATTTGCTATGCATCCGAGTAACAATTAAATGTATCAGGATTTGAAACAAACCTATTGGTGGCCTAAAATGAAGAAAGAGATTGCAGAATATGTGTCCAAGTGTCTTCAGTGTTAGCAAGTTAAGGCTGAACATCAGAAATCAAGCGGTCTACTTCAACCTCTCCCTATTCCTGAATGAAAGTGGGAACATGTGACTATATTGATGAGATTGTCCGTTTACACGGAGTTTCGATATCTATTGTGTCGGATAGAGATTCGAAATTTGTATTTAGATTGTGGAAGAGTTTGCAGGAAGCTATGGGGGCAGAACTAAGGTTAAGTACTGCATTCCACCCCACAGACAGATGGGCAATCAGAACGAACAATACAGACTCTGGAAGATATGCTTCAGATGTGTGCTTTGGATTTCCAGGGGAGTTGGGAAGACAACTTGCCACTTGCAGAATTTGCTTATAATAATAGCTTCCACTCCAGCATCGGTATGGCACCATACGAGGCTTTGTATGGAAGAATGTGTGGATCACCAATTTGCTGGACAGAAGTCGGGGATAGAGCTTTACTTGGGCCTGAAATTGTACAAGACACTTCTGAGAAAATCAAAATTATTCGATAAAGGCTCAAAACAGCTCAGGACCGACAAAAGAATTATGCAGATGTTCGGAGAAGACCTCTTGAGTATGAGGTTGGTGACCATGTGCTCATCCGTGTATCTCCGATGAAAGGCCATGTCAGGTTTGGAAAGAAGGGCAAGTTGTCGCCCCGTTACATTGGGTCGTTTCAAATTTTGGAAAGGCTTGGTCCAGTTGCCTGTAGAGTTGCTTTGCCACCGGGATTTGAACACGTGTTTCATGTGTCGATGTTGAGGGGTTACCTCCGAGACCCGTTTCATGTGATTGATTATCACCGGGTAGCTATAGATGAAAATATGGAATACGCTGAATGGCCAGAACGAATTGTTGATCGGCAAGTGAAACAGTTGAGAAGCAAGTCCATTCCAATGGTGAAAGTGGAATGGAAGGAACACTATGGGACGGATGCCACATGGGAAAAAGAGAAGGAAATGCGACTATGCTATCCACACTTGTTTCCCGACAAAGGTAAAATAAGTTTGGAGGACCAAACTTCCTAAAGAGGGGAAGACTGAGATATCCATGTTCCGTAAGATGTTAATTGGTCCTTAATATAAGTACGATTATGTGTTTTATATGATTTTGTGTGCCATTACGTTAAAATATGAGATTTTGAATTTCTATCTGTTCACCGTAGGAATATCTATTTGATTATCTGCTTTCGAAATTAAATTGAAGGCCTTATCTGCCACAGAACCCGAAATTGATTGCGCCATTGTGATTGGCATAATTTTTCGAGCCTACGGTGAAGTTTAATTGAAAAATTGATTCAGACCAGATTAAGTTGATTAAAATGGCGAATTAGTGCCCAACTATTTCTTATTATTAAATTGTGGCTAGGGGGAATTTATGTAAAAAGGCACCATGCACTCAATTTCCTTCTTTCATCTTCATTTGGGCTGATCTACTCTCTGGAAAGAGAGAAGGCCGGCTATTAGAGAGAGAGAGAGAGGGGGGGGGGAAATCTATGTTTTGGTCTTGAAGCTTGGAAGTCTTGAAGTTGAATTCAAGAATTAACCATAGATTGTGAAGATTAAAGCTCTTTGGTGGGTAATTCATTTATTTATCATCTTGTGAATTCAAGTTTGATAGATGGTCAAGAACATGAATTAGTTTGAATGTAAGGGAATTGAGTTATATCTGTTGAATTTAAGGTCTTAGAACACATGCATGTAAGAATTGCCATGAATCTCCATGTTTGAGCACAATGTGTATGATTTATGTTGAATCTTGTTTCGAAACCATGTATTTAAGCCTCTCTTCACCAATTAAGTTGATATGAATGAATATTTCTCACATGCAAGAGTAGATCATGGAGGTATGAGCTTTGCATGTTTGAATTTGATGTATTGGTGACGAGTTTGGATTAATTTGAGGCATGCATGTGTTTGATTTATGAAATTGAGCTTCAAAATGTTGTAATTTGGTGTTGGTATCATGTTAGAACATGTTTATGTGAAATTTGAGCCATGAAATGCAAGAAATGTTGGTTGGAATGTTGAATTCGAGCTCAAGAACCATTCTGGAAAGCCCATAATTTTTTATGTCCGCTCGAGCGGGGAAGTTCACGCTCGAGCGGGGAGCTATGTAAGATGAACTTCCACTCGAGCGTCTGATTTCATGCTCGAGTGTAAAAATGAGGCATCCAGCACTTTTTGCAGACATGGAGTTCGCTCGAGCGAGGTAGATTAACGCTCGAGCGGGGAGCCACATAGAGAGGCCTTCCGCTCGAGTGCTAGACTTCAAGCTAGAGCGTAATTTTGATGCTCCCAGTACTTTTGCAGGCCTCAAGGGTCCGCTCCACGCTCGAGCGGGGACCCTGTTTTTTGAAATTTTGAAAATACATTCTGAGTCCCGTTTTCCGTTCTCTTTCACTTCTAAGTACTCTTAGGCATATATTGAGCATTGTAATTAAGTTAAAGAGATAAGAATAAAGCCTAAAGAGGAAAATGTGAATTTAAGAACAGATTGAATTGTTGGTGACCCTTTAGTATTCATGGACTGTGTAGGGTCGAGTTCCAAGACAAACCAACCAACCGATCACTGTGAGTAATATCGATATTTTGAAGTTCGTCAATTGTCCAATCGCTTATATCTTTACCAGTTTGCTAGTTTGAATTATGGACAACCGATTGACATAAACGATTGGGCCGAAGGCCATTCTGACATGAATGGATGGGCCAAAGGCCGTTCTGATATGAATGGATGGGCCAAAGGCCATTTTGACATGAATGAATGGGCCAGGGGCCGTTTTGATAAGAATGAATGGGCCAGAGGCCGTTTTGACATTAATGAGTGGGTCAAAGGCCGTTGTGACATAAACGAATGGGCCGAAGGCCGTTTTGACAAGGACAAATGGGCCAGAGGGCGTTTGTTATGAATGAAAGTTTGAATGGGCCAAAGGCCAGCATGTTTGGAACCACAATCACTTAACTTAAATTGTGCATATATGTTAAACGCAAACATGAATTAGGCCCAAGGCCGTTTGAAGCATGTTGTTCTACATATTGTTTGTGTAACTTCTGTATTTGATATTATTTACTGGGTGGTCGCTCACGCTCATTCTTGTGTTTGTAGGTGAGCCAAGGGAGGTCCAGACCCAGCCCCCGTAAAGTCTGTGTGGAACAACCGAGCTTTGGAGAGTTTGCCCTAGTGTCTCACGCACGAGACTCGTCTTTGTCTTTCTACCATGCTATATTATTTTTGTCATGTTGGCAAAGATTTTGCATATGTCCGTATATAGTTTTCATGGGTTGACTTAGTTCTAGATGATCCTGTTTGTACAGAACTTATGCTACTGTATTTCTGTTGTGAGTTATTAATGTATAATTGTTCGGTCGTTTGGATGTGCCATGTAAGCATAGCTCTATGGACAAAGTTTTGAACTGCTTCCGTTTGGCCCCCATTAACTTTGTTAAAATACATTTGTTTTGGTTTGAGGCCGTAGGTAATCTCATGATTACTGGCCGGTTATGTCCTTAACCCACGGGGGCGGGTTCGGGTCATGACAACTACACCCCCTTGAAGAAGTTTTTCGAATGGATTAGAGAGTATCAGTTGCGGCTGAATCCTCAGAAATGTACTTTTGGTGTTACAGTAGGGAAAATGCTGGTGTTCTTGATCACACAAAGGGGTATCGAGGTCGATCCTTGCAATATTAAGGCCATCTTAGAAATGCCACCACCGAGGACTAAAAAGAAGGTGCGAGGCTATCTGGTAAAGTGCAATTCATAAGACGGTTTATTGCAAAATTAACCTTGACTTGTGAACCATTGTTTGGTCTCCTGAAGAAAGGAAAGAAGTTCCAACGGTATGACCGATGCTAAGTTGCTTTCAAGCAGATCAAGCAATATTTACAGAACCCACCTGTGTTATTACTGCCAGAGCCGGGAAAACCGTTGATTCTGTACCTATCAGTGACCAAAACGACAATGGGCTGCATGCTTGCACAGGAGTCTGAGGACAAAGTGGAGAAGGTTATCTACTTCCTGAGCAAGAAAATGCTAGAATACGAGACACGCTACACGCCACTAGAGAAGGCTTGTCTGGCCTTGGTGTGGGCTACCAGGAAGTTGAGGCACTACCTGTTAGCTCACTCTGTAATACTAGTTTTGAGATTAGATCGCATCAAATATCTTTTCGAGAAACCAGCACTTACGGGTAGGCTAGCCCGTTCGTTGCTTCTGTTTTCTGAATTTGATCTTAAGTACATGATGCGCAAGTCAGTGAAAGAGAGAGCGATAGCGGTGTTCCTAGTCGACCACCCAGTGGAGGGAGATGAAGCAGTTGAATATCTGTTCCCAGATGAGGCCATTTAACATGTTGAAGAAGAAACTTGGACTATGTACTTTGATGGAGCATCAAACGAGTATGGATACGGGATAGGGGTGTTTCTAATAGCACCTGACAATTCCCGTATACCTTTAGCCTTTAAGCTCCAGTTCAAAGTATCGAACAATGAGGCAGAGTATGAGGCATGTATTGCTGGACTAGAAGCTGCCCTGGAACTAGGGGCAAAAAAGTTGGATGTCATCGAGGACTCGAACCATGTTGTATCTCAAGCTAAAGGAGATTGGAAAGTTGAAGAAGAAAAGATGAAGGCCTATCATCAGACCTTGGACGTTTTGATTCCTCGGTTTGAAAAATTGAATTTCGCCAATCTGTTAAGAGAGAACAACAGGCTTGCTGATTCATTAGCAACTGTATCTTCTATGATAGACGTCCTTTTTTGAGTCTGGATGCGTCCAATCATCATTAAACATAAATTCGTGCCGACCTACGAGCTGATTGTTGCCATAGATGAGGTACAAGATAAGAACCCCCGGTATTACGACATTTGGAACTTCTTGGAAAATGAAGCGTATCCACCAGGGGCAAATGCCAAAGATAATAGGGCAATATGAAGAATGGCTGCTCAGTTCATCATCTACGAGGGTAAATTGTATAAGAGGGGTCATCTGGGGATGCATAAACTGTGCGTTGATGCTGAAAAGTCCAAGCGCCTAATAGAGGCAATCCATGGAGGAGAGTGCAGATCGCCTATGAGCGGAGTAATGCTAGCGCAAAAATTCTCAGAGAGGATTATTATTGGTCAACCATGGAGGAGGATTGTATTGGCTTTGTTCGGCGATGCCACAAATGTCAGATCCATGCAAACCACATGAGCATTCCGTTGTCGAAGCTGTACAGCATGACTTTGCCATGGCTGTTTTCAGTCTGGGGGATCGATGTGATTGGGGCAGTTACTCCGAAAGAGTCGAACGGGCATGAGCATATTCTGGTAGCGTAGACTATTTCACGAAGTGGGTTAAGGCCCAATCCTATGCAGTACTAAAGGCATCGCATGTTGCTAAGTTCATCAGGAATAATATCATTTGTCACTATGGAGTCCCGAATGAGATTATTTCAGATAATGGTTCCCACTTCAAGAAGGAGGTGATCGACTTGTTAGAGAAGTACAACGTTTCTTTTCACAAGTCATCCACATATAGGCTGCAAACCAATAGAGCAGTTGCGCCGCCAACAAGAACATCAAGCACATTCTGCAGAAGATGGTGGAAACCTACAGGGACTGGCTAGATAAGCTGCCATTTGCCCTTTGGGGCTATCGAAATTCAATTCAAACTTCTACTGGGGAAACTCTGTATTCCTTGGTCTATGGGATGGAGGCTGTTCTGCCTATCGAAGTTGAGGTTCTATCATTGCGGGTATTGGCTGAGTGCCAGATTGCTGAGGCAGATTAGCAGCAGAGCACATTCGAAGAACTCATGCTGTTTGACGAGAGAAGGCTGAAAGCACTGTATAGCATCTAGGGTTATCAACGAATAATTGTCAGGGCTTTCAACAAGAAGGTTAAGTCCAGGAATTTGAAAGAAGGAGATTTGGTGCTCAAAGGCAACCGAGCTCCCATCCACGATCCTAGGGGCAAGTTTAGACCTAATTGGACTGGTCCTTACATCATCAAGTCAATCTGGTTAGGTGGAGCTATCATTCTGATGGATTTAGATGACCTAGAATTCTCCCAGCCGATCAACATGGACAAGTAGAAGAAATACTATCCCTGAGTGGCTCGCTAGGCCGAATACCCAAAAAAGTGACCTAGGCAAAAGTTAGAGCATGAAAAATTTGAAATAAGAAAAACTGAGCTCGTAAGGTTGAAAACCCAGAAAAGGCGGCCTTGGCAAAAGTTAGAGCGCAAAAGGAGAGTGTTAATACACGAGTGAACCTGAACCGAATTACGTAAGGCTTGATTCCCATCTTCGGGATACGTAGGCAACTTCATTCTGAAGTCCAGCCATAAATACTTCCAAATCAACTTTGTCCATGTGATCAAGTTGGTCATCTTTGTCTTTTCTGCATTCAAGAGCTCAGTTGTGATCTCTAGTGCAGTGCTATTCAGACTAGGGGCAACTTTCCAGTCGTTTGGATTCGGGGTTGTACATCTCAGTGATAAATCTCAGGTGTGTCCAGTTGTGATCCATATCGAAAATGGTTTTGAAAAGTTTTAATAAAAGTTGATTTTGTTCAAATTAATCTTTTTACGACTTAGACCATTTTTGGACCATAACGGAAAATTTTCAGTGCCCACAACCTTCAATTACATTGATTTTAGTACAGAGTTCTCCTACTCTTGAATACAATCGAAGTTTCTTTCTGTTACATTCATAAAGAAAACTTGATAGTACTGATAAAGCAAATAAACTCGAGGCATGGATAAGTCAAGTGTTCCTGCGCCCCCTCCTAGAGCTTGTGGAAGCCTCTAATGCCAAAGTAGGCTCAGTCGGCGCCTTTTCATCGAGCCAAGCTATGTACTCATTAGAGAGGGTGCAACTAAAAGTGGGAGCAGAGGCTAGAAGCTCTCTCGTTCTCCATGGTGTGGCATACCGAGCTAGCTGTGCGCCTCAGACTGGAAATGCAGTAGGGTACTCTATCCCCCCTTTCGGGCAAGTCTGATCATGCCCAAATTGGCGCCATAATCGAAATAGGAAGTAAAAGACACAGTGTATCAGTCCAACCAACTGGATGTCTGGTTGCCTAGACATGCTATAGCTCATTGCCGACAAATTAAGCCAAGAATAGCGCCAACCAATGTTGATGGCGGATAGGCTGCACATCCATTCGCACCACCATCCCTCGTCTGGGGCATCAACTAGTCATTGCCGGAAGAAATAGCCACGTGCTGAACATGCTGGGCATGAGTCCACTACTTTCAACTTATCCATCAGTCATATCTGGGGAGGGATGAAAAACAAGAGAGATTAAAGAATAGGAAGGTGTGAATGGAGAGAAAAGTGACAAAAGGTTTCGAGAGAAAAATAGAGCCTAAGGGCTAAGTGATGTGAGGAATACACATATGAGAAGGGGGGGAAACATTACCTGCAGCAGTAGTGGACTCCCCGCAAATCTAGTTGTCTCCTGGCGATGCAACGCATCCAAACCCATCAGAGTCTCAACTAGTGTCATGCCTATTCAGCTCTTGCCCTTCTTCAGGCCTTGGGCAACCTCAATCTAACGGACACTAGACCCTACAGAGCCTAGGGCAAGCATGAAATGAGACAACATGCACAAGCAAACCGCATGTCGCCGAAAACCCTGCCAGTGATGATCGCTGCGGTCACCGGCATTAGAAAATCGATGAATCAAGCTAGGGATGTCCAATTCTCCGTTGCGAATCAAAGACCAAGCGTCATGCAAAGTGAGCCCGCACATCCGTCCTAAGGTTGGGATGTGGCTAAAGCGGAACTGGGGCAAGATCTCTTCATCACGCTGAAATTACATCAAAGCTTGGAAATCTTCAAAAGTGGGACATATCTCTTGTCTGTTAAAGTTAAAAACATGAGTTGCCGGATTCCAACACCTGGCCGTGGCATAGAGAAACGGAAAACGCAGCGGGGTGTGGCTCAACATGAATAGTGCATTTATTTCGAAACCCCAAAAATTCAACTTTTCCGAGCCGTCTAAGCTTGCAATCCAATTTGTGAGGTTTTGGGCAAGAAATGCTTCCATTTGGGGCAAAAACTGAGTTAGAATGAGGGAACCACGAAGCTGGAACCTTTATAGAAGATAAGGGGTGAGTGGAGGACAAGTGGCAAAAATCTGGAGGTTCCCAGCCTCACTGGCCGACCGTCAAGTTAAAGTGGCCGACCGGCCCCTTTAAGTGGCCGACACTTCTTTCAAGTGGCCTGCAACCACTGTAGGTGGCCGACAACCACTCTTTGTCTCCAGCAAGCAGCCTCTGGTCCTCCTGGAGTGGTCAAAGTGCTGGAATTTGTGTCTTGTTCTATTTCAGATGCGTTCTGTTGTTCGGTTTTGCTCGTTTTGTTGAATTTGCTTCATTTATCAAGTTGTATAGTTTTGCTTATCGAGTTGTCGCTCTTTGACTATCGAGTTGTTGCAATTTGTTTATCAAGTTGTTACTCTTTGCTTATCGAGTTGTTGTAATTCATTTATCGAATTATTCTTTAAGCTGTGTTGTTTTGTTTGTTGTGTTGGTTCACAACCTGACTTGGCAATGCACGAATGTCTAATATTCATCAATCTCGCTTTTTTTTTATGCAAGATAGTGCGATGCGATGCTTAGAATGTAAAATGCAACACTTTTTCAACAAAAAAGCTGTTTTCATTCCATCATGGTTTCTCTTCACAAAAGTACAAAGTTTTGAAGAAAATAAAATTGCCTAAGGCTGTACAATGTGCTAATACTAAAGCAAAAGAGAAATAAAGAAAAAAGTAAAAGCATCTGAATCGGTGTCATCCAACTCAGGACTCAGAGGCCCTCTTCATCCTCTTCCCCGACTGAGAGGACTCTGGAACAACATCATCGTTGGCAACGCTATCTGAACCAGAGCTGCCATCCTTGGCGCCCCTCTCAGCATCTTCGCCACCCTCAGAACCTGAGCTGGTGATGTCACCTCCACCCTCAGATGACTCTGGCTGAGGACTCGCAGGCTCCTCCTCTCCACTAGACTCGTCATTATGTCTTAGCAAGCGCCCGACGCCTCCCTCAGCTGCGTGCTGGAGTCTCTCTCCCTGCCGCTGAAGAAGGCTCTACTGGTCCTGTCTGCAAGGGTGTGACCTGAAAAGACAAGTCTGCATTTATCAGCAAGTATCAAGCACAAGCGCAGTATGAAGACTATGTGCGGAAGTTAGATACAATGTGTGCATGCAATATGTCATGACAGATGTGATCTATACATATAGTGAATTAGTGCAATGAAGTGTTCAGTTTCGGTATATTAGCAGAAGTATGATAAATGCAAGCAAACTGAAAAGTTACCGGAATGCCGTGGGTGTGCAGCATCGGCTCCCTCTGCAAGACCATACTCTCAAGTGAGGCCATCGCCCCGAGTAGCCCCTCGACATACTCCGTGGAAGGCTGCAGGTGCAAGTTTAAATCATCAGTGAATGAATGAATGTCTAAGTATCTGAGTGATAAATTAAAGCTGTAATGCATACCGGTGCTGAGTCAGAAGCCCTAACATATCGATGATCTGGCAGTGGGGGCTCAAGTGGAATCTGATAAGGTGTCCCATACCACCAACCTGTTAGCACTGTCGGAGGATCTGGGCATCTAGCACACTGCCAAGTGGAAGGCATCCTCCTAGCCCTAATTCTCGATGCTCTGGCTCTGCTCGTCGAGGAGACGTCTGCAACTCAGGCACTGCTTGACGAGGGAATGTCAACAGCTCTCCTCATAGGGACACGAACACCTATCAATGGGGGCATCAGATATGTATGGAGGTATGTCGTGTGCTTCCCCTCCTCGAGGAAAAGGTTCGCGTCAGCACCCTGTATGAGGTCACTAGTCTCCTAAGGGTAGAGACTCTGTTGTGCGCATGTATGGTGGAGGCAATAAAGGGACTCTCTGAAGGGAAAGGCCTAGTGTCTGGCGCATGAAGCACTCTCCGAGAAACCAAGCTCTATCAATCGGTCCCTTAAACAGGATCTGGTACCGAGAGGCTGCCCATGCCCCGAAAAACTGGAATCGAGAGAACCCTGGCATTGCTATCCAAGGCTGCGAAGTGATCTATGAATAGCAAGTGCATGAATTGATTAGTTGCCATTAGATATGCAAAATGACTTGAAGTTGAAACCATAAAGAACTGAGAGTTCTGGATTACCTTGGTCGTTTGCACCGTGTCGAAGTAATGCTGAAGATATGGCATGGTCTCTCGGGGCCTCGAGAGGTGCCTCAACCTCGAGCTCAGGGGCTGGCGTCGGGAAATAGGCGTACATCCATAACTGTGGAAAAGTGAGATAATGGCAGTGAGAATGCAGAATACACAGATAATGCAGAAAGCAGAGCATGTGTGCAATGCAGAATGCAGCAAATACAAGAAATGTAATGAGCAAGGTGTGAATCACCATGTACAGAAAGTATTAATGTAGACTAGAAAGTGTACCATGTGCACGGTGTATAAATGTGTGATGTGTGCAATATACAAAAAATGCAAAGCAGAAAGCATAGCAGGAATTGTATAGCTGAAAAGTAAAGCATACCTCTTAGGCTCTCCAATAGCCACCTTGTAGACACCCCATTTTTGTCCATCCTCAAGACTTGGATGTCCTTGCAGGTACATCCGATGACAAGTTTGATTGCTCATCGAGTGCTCAGCTTTCGCAACGGAATGCACCTGGTTTGATCCTTCCAAACCCTATTTCCATTCTGTCTCATGTTTGGACCATGCGTTGGTCCCTCCATATTGATGTTTGTGATGGCCTGTCGGCCATGGAGAAGGGGCTGCCAACCATGGATTTGGCCCTGCCAGCCATCAATGAGGCACTGTCGGCCACCACTGATGGCCGGTAGGGCACCTTGTTTCAGTAGATATTATTTCAGATCTTTGAGCCAGCTGTTTTTCACTAAGCCATCCTTATGGAGGGATGGAGGCCATTTCTAGCTTGTCAAGCAAGCTTTGCATTGCATTGCTCTATATAAGGAGAGGCTCCTCCCCCTTTCCAAAGGTTGACAGAATTTTGGAGACAAGATATCTCTCTCTCTCTCTATATATATATATATATATATTGTGCTTAATAGTGTCTCAAAGTGTATTTTCTCTTCACTTTTGCACTACAACACCTAGTAAAGCACCATCACTTTGTTGCTGAGGTACTTGAGGGTCT
Organism: Camellia sinensis; assembly: GCF_055761805.1. NCBI lineage: Eukaryota > Viridiplantae > Streptophyta > Magnoliopsida > Ericales > Theaceae > Camellia > Camellia sinensis. The sequence goes on along the minus strand of NC_138969.1, from coordinate 111,882,378 downwards.
TGTTTGTACTCAAAAGGTTGGTTTTGGCTCAGAGGAAGGCCTATTTTGCTGCTGTTCTTCAAGGGTGAGTGTATTCCCCTTTTAAGCTTATCTTTGTATGCCATCTTAGCCACCTTTGCATGCTGTTTTAGGCTTGACTTTCAACTACAAAAAGCTTTAGTTTTAAGTGTTTAAAATTTTTGTTTGAGGCCTTGTGGGAGTTGGGGGTGTTTCACCCCCTTGTATGCCTTATTTGTTAAGCTTTAGAGCCATTCCTTGAAGCTTTTATAGTGGCCTTTGCATGGCCTTTCTACCACTGAAACTCAGAGGAATTTCAGTGGTGGAAAGGTGCTTTTGAGGTCCAAAATGAGAGGGGGTGGTCCCCTCTCCTCTTGTCTTGCTTCCTTGCCTTGTTGGCTTCATACTTGAGCATGCTTTTCTACTTATTTTAAGCTGAGTCCAAGCATGTTTTTGTGACTTTTTGGACCTGCCATAACTCTATTTTCAGTTGATTTGGTCATTGGTTTCTTGCTTTTGGTACTTCTAGTGCAATCATGCTCTTTGCCCTAACATGCTTCATGCTTTGGTTCATCATTCTAGCATGTGTTAGCTTTGCTCCAACACATTTTTGGCTTTGATTTAACATGCTTTAGGTCTGATTTGAGCTGTTTTGGTCGTGCATGCCTTGCTTTATATGGCTCTAGTGTGATTGGCCTTGCTAGCCTTAAGCTTTGAGACCTCTAGTATGCCATATTTGAGCTTTTTGCATGGCATGGCTTCTTTTGGCATGTTATTTTAGATCATATACCTCTGCCATATTCTTACATTTATCACCCTTTTGTTATGCTTTAGGGTTGAGCCTTATGCTTCACTTATAAGCCTATATGTATGCATGCTTGCCTAAGCTTTGGGGCTACCATCTCAGCATGTTTTCGGTGTTACTTTGCCATGTTACAACTCTGATTTTTGTTGGTAGAGTCACCTCTTTGTTTTGGTATGTGTAGTGTAATCCCACTCATTAGCCTTGCATGCATCATGCTTCATGCCTCCAATTCTAGCTTGTTTGGGCTACTAGCATTGTTTTGGCCTGCCTTAGAACTGTTTTGAGTGATCTTGGTCCTTTGGGGCTTGCTTGATATGGCTATGGTGCAAGTACCTTAGCTAGACTTGAGTTTTGAGCACCGTAGTATGCTATGTTTATGATAATTGCATGTTTGGGCATCGTTTAACATGCTATTTCAGAGCGTATACATGTATCATGTTCTTACTTCTTTCATTCATTGAGAGCTTTCGAGAGTTGTGTTTAATGCCTAGCTTGCGAGCCAATACATGAGCATGTTGTTGTAGCTTTTGGTGCTTCATTTCCAACAGGATTTTACCACTGTTTTGGCATGCATGGGGTCTGTTTGGTGTTGGTTTAGTCCATCGAGCATTGCTTTGCATGATTCTAGTGTTGTGTCCTTCACTAGCTTTTAATGCTTAAGTGTTCTAGTATGTTGTGCATGAGTGTTTGCATGTTAGAGTCTTGCATTTCATGCCAAGATTAGCATGTTGTTTGCATGTCATGTTGCTTGCTTTGCATTGTGTCCAATCGGATGTTGTGTTGAACACAAGGTGGATTAGTTCATTTCATACTTGAAGTGATGAACTGAGCCAATCTCCCTTGATCTCCATTGTCTTTGATCTCTCATGATAAGAGATGGTCTAAGTGTCTTGTTTGTCATGCATTTATTGAATTTGTACATGTTAGATCTTTGGCTATCATGCATTGTGATGCTTGATTGATGGTTTTGGATCCAACGGTGCCTTTACATTGATGTTTTGAGGTGATATGGAGGGGTATGGTACATACACGTCCTTGGGAGACCCTCCATTTCCTCTCTTTTGAGCTCTGTTGCAGAATGGAGTTTCAGTACATCAGTGGCCGGCAGTGCCTTATTGATGGCTGGCACCTCTTCATCCATGGTCGGCACTGCACATCCTTGGCCGGTAGGAGGGTCAGCGGTCACCATTCGTAGCCGGCAGGCCACTGGTGCATTCCCCAGCAATGATGTTGTAAAGTTCAGCAGCAAGTTCTTGGAGAAACCCTGCAAATAGAGTCTCTAAAGAGCAAACCGGTGAGCTTTTCGATGGCGAAAACCGAGCATGCATCCTTCATTGTTCAAAGCGGAGTTGTGGCAGCCTAATTTAGATTCTTTTCATACTTAGTCAGTTTTGTAACTTAATTAATTTGATTAATTTAGTCAAAGTTTTGTAATAATTAATTAGCTTAGCATAGTTAATTAGTTGGTTTGTAATAATTAGTTTAATTAGCGTAGCTTGTTAGCTAAATTCATTCGGACCCTCTTTCGCCAGGGCGTGTTGTTGTAATAAGTGTGCGTGTGTGTGTGAATGTCTTCCAACCCCACGTCTTTCTCCCTTTTACTTATCCGTTTTTGATGGTTAGTTTAGGGCATATTTCAATTAGCATCCTTATGCTTGCATACATGCATTATTCATTTGTCTTGCATGCACCGGGCTCGGTGCATCATTCAAACTGCATCGTATTTCAATACTTACTTGAATACATGTTTCAAAGCATATTATCGAGTGTTGTATTCATATGCCATCTTAGATAGCCAAGTCTACTTAGTTGCATTTTGCATGTGTTGCATTAGGCATTGTTGGCATAGCTAGGATCATGCATTGATTACTAACTAGCTTATGTTTTAGCTCGGAGTACACTATAAGTGTTTATGCTTTAGCATCCTTGCATGCGTGTAAGTAACTACCATGATAGCATGTTTGCCATGAGGCTATGTGCTTAAGTGATTAACTGCTTGAATGCCTGTGGATGAAGGCTTTGTTGCTTGAATTGGAACAATTCATCAAATGCGAGTTTTAAGCCCACTTGAAGTGGCAAATCATCATGTCTTCAAGCCCACTTGAGGGTGGCAAATCCACACTTTAGCCTACTTGAGGGTAGCAACTTCAAATCATTTTCGAAAAACTAACATGAGATGTTTTGTTCCAAATTGAGTGATTTGGCCTATACTTGTGTGTTGTGCACATCACATAGTAAGTTAGCTAATAATCAAAATAAGAACACATGTGTTTTTAAAAACAACATATCATGTTAGTAGAGGCCGATCTTTGATCGGGCGAGTGAGGGTGCTCATTTCAGGACCTTCCCCTCTCATACCCAAGTTCCCGTGCCGAGGCAACTTTGGTGATGACGAACACGTGGCCTTAAGCACAAGTCAGGGTTTCCTAAATTTCCCAAAATAAAATATTTAGGTGGCGCCTCTGAAATCTGGCGAAGCAGACCATGTTTGGCACTTTTTTTATTCAAAATTGATTTTTCAAAACGATTTGTCGGATTTGGACTCTTTGGTGATTTATTAGTCTTACATTGTACTTTGTGAGTTTAGATTTAGAACCGTGACAGGAGTCCGAACTGTAGTAGCTAGAACTCAATTCGTGCCCTCTCCAAAAGGGGGGCGCGAGGAGGAAGTTCGGGCGGTCTACACGCCTACTCTTGTCCCGCTCCTGCGGAAGGTCGAACTCATATAGCAATAGAGGGTGGCAAGGCCAACACCGCCCCAATCATAATGCCGAACCTGGGACAAGTCTACCAGGGTGCTCAGAAGGTATTGCTCGACTGTGTTCGACCTGTCGGCGAACAGTGTGGTACCGAAGAGGTACATCAAGAATCCACGGACATACTGCTCTATGCCCTCAACAGTCGCGGGCTCGGTCTCTTTAAAGCGGTCCGAGAACCATGTGTACCTGATTGTGCCGGATCGGAAGAGGAGTGGGTGTGCTCCCAACAGGTAGATCTAGGCTGCCTTCCACTCCCCTATGTCTGGGTCATACGGAATCGGCCAACCTCCCACATCGAGGCCTGTCAGCATAGAGAAATCATATGGAGTCATCATCATGTCCCCAGTAGTAGAAAATTGGAAAGAGTTGGTAGTGTCCCACTACCTCTCTACTAATGCACCTAAAGTGGTCCTGCTCGCCGTCAGATGCAAGTGCCCTGTGTAGAATAGGCCGAAGCCTGCCTCGTCAACGATATGCTGGACGCCATTTGGGAGGTCTAAGTACTACTCTCTCGCAAAGATCAGTCCATACCCCCGAGTGAAGCGAGAGGTCACCTGTATGAAAAATGAACAGAATGCTATATATGAACGGTATGCAGAATGAGTGGGAAGATTGTGTGTGAGCTGTGTGCATCATAAGCTAACTACAATGCATGAGCTGTGTTCGGTATGAGCAGATGAAATGCAGTGCCAAAAGTACAAATTATACCAAAAATGTAAAGTACATTGCAGAAAATGTAAAAGTGCAGTGCATACCCTGGGTGCATCATGGAACAAGTGGGATTCTGGCCCCTGTAGTAGCTGGTCCACGGGTGCACACCATGCAAAGTCTGTAAAGTGACGAACACTACTCGGTGGTAGTACGTGCTCTTGGGGGCGGTACCTCTCCGGGTCGAAAGGCCAAATCCTTTGTGGCAATGGCATGATGTTTGGCTCATCCTCTACTCTCTGGGAACCCCCATCGTGTGGGATATGGCCCGCCATCTGAAAGGAAGTTGAAAAGTGGGCAAAAATGAGCCAAAATGGCCAAAGTCAACAAAAGTCAACTCTCGGGAAGAGAAAGAGTCAAACAAAGTGAAAACCCGATAAAGGGTGCCAAACTCAAGACAAGTTCAGGAGAAACATACCTCAAATCGTGGAAATGGAGAAAGAACCTTCAAAAACAAATTTTGTTCGGTTCAAAGTGAAGAAAACTGGAAGGTTTTAGCGAATCAACTTCGCGTGAGGCGTTGGAAAACACGTGCAAAGCCCAGATCTAAGAGGGAAAAGGGTCTAGGAAGGAAGAGGAGTGAATTTCGGCCGTAAGGGTGTGTGCAAATGTGTTTTGGAGTTGTGGTTTTATAGAACCGAGCATTAAAAGACCAAACTGCCCTGAAATTTGTAAACTGGCCGACCAGCCAGGTTTTGTGGCCGACCGGCCACTTAAGTTGCCTACAACCTTGAAAAGTGGATGATAGGTCCCTGGGGTGGCCTACAGGTGTTCATGGTTGTCCCTGTGTGTTTTTATGCTGTTCAGAGTCCTTGGCTCTCGAAAAAGTGCAAGAAAAGTTCGGCTCAAAATGTCCCTGCGGGAGCTTCGATTCACGTCTTTAATGCACGACTCATTGTCAATCGTCAGGAGCGAGGTGTATCCTTTTTAAGTACATTGTGACCCTTCCGAAAGGTAAATCGGAGGTTGCATTTGAATTGGTCTCGTTAAGGCGTGTATTTCCTTATTCGACATTCTACTTCAAACATGCTATTGATGTTACATTGAAAGTGCATTGTTGTTGTGCATGGAATGGGTGTGTTGTGTTGCATTTCACTACACAAGTTCTTATGTCTCCACAGAGCATGTGCGTCACATCGTATTGCATTTTGCATGCTTTTACATTTGCGTAGGAATTGTCCGTACCTATTGCATTGAACATGCATTTGGTGTTTTGTATGTAGTTGTATTGTATTGCATTGTACATGCTTCTACACTTGCATGGAATCTGCATAGGCCGTGTTGCTTAGAATATACTCTTTTTTTGTGTCCGCATAGAGTATGCATCTCTCGCTCTTGCATAGAATATGCACTTCTTATGTTTGCGTTAAATATGCCTTAACATCGTTGCGCTCCTACATAGAGCATGCGTTCTTATACCTGTCAAAGTTTCTCTTTTGTGGTGGCATAATATTGTATGTACGGTTCATTCGAAGCTAATGCAACCAGACAATATTGTATGTACGGTTCATTTAGAGAAGTTCCGTTTAAGATTGATTATGTCTTGTGTATCTATCACATGTTCACTTTGTGTGTCTATCACACATGCTCACTTTGTGTATCTATCACACGTTCGCTTTGTGTATCTATCACACTTTGCTCACTTAGTGTATCTATCACACTTTGTTCACTTTGTGTATCTATCACACTTTGTTCATTTAGTGTATCTATCACACTTTGTTTGTTGAGTGTATCTATCACACTTTGTTCGCTATGTGTATCTATCACACTTTGTTCGCTATGTGTATCTATCACACTTTGTTCATTTAGTGTATCTATCACACTTTGTTCATTTAGTGTATCTATCACACTTTGTTCGCTTTGTGTATCTATCACACGTTCTCTTTGTGTATCTATCACACATGCTCACTTTGTGTATCTATCACACTTTGCTCACTTTGTGTATCTATCACACGTTCACTTTGTGTATCTATCACACTTTGCTCACTTTGTGTATCTATCACACTTTGCTCACTTTGTGTATCTATCACACGTTCACTTTGTGCATCTATCACACTTTGCTCAGTTTGTGTATCTATCACACTTTGCTCACTTTGTCTATCTATCACACTTTGTTCACTTAGTGTATCTATCACACTTTGTTCATTTAGTGTATCTATCACACTTTGTTCACTTTGTGTATCTATCACACGTTCGCTAAGATTACATGATTTTCTTACATCCTTTCTGCATGAAATGTAGTTCGGTCTGTAATTCCCACGCGTGGCGTGTTTACTTACTTGCATATGTACAAGTTTGTTGTAGCATTGCTTTGCATAACATTTTCATTCAGATGTTTCATTACAGCCCTCTTTACATAATCATAAGTTATGCTCTTGCATTGTGCATGTTCATTTGCATTTTGCCCTTGCCTGCGGGCGCATCTTTTTGTTATCTTGCCTGTTTGTCTAAGTCTTCGGCCTTATCAAAAATGGGTCGTCTCTGGGCTTTGATATTCACTCCCGTCATTTCATGACTTTCGAGTTCTGTCAAAGAGGGGCAACTATAGGCATCCCATCTTTGACTAACCTTCAGACTCAGACATCATCGTTTGTGCACTCGATGATTGCGCATATTTGTGCTCGTTTTGAGTTTCCGAAGACCTCGGTCGTGCGCCTTGTCTCATGGCCTCTTAACTCTCTTCTTCTTGGTTTGTTTTTTAGACCATGCCTTGGTGCCTTTGCCTGGAGGGAGTGAAAGGCCTGTAGGCCACTTTTTGTAGTGGTAGGCTACTTTTCCCTCTTGTAGGCCACTTACAGTGGCCGGTAGGCTAGTTTCAGGAGCTTTCGGCTGAGTGCCTCGTCTTGGAGCCTCTTAGCTCTCATCTTTTTGGTTTGTTTTTGGACCATACCTTTTTAACCCTTGCCTGGAGGGAGGGGAGGGCCTGTCGGCCACTTTTGGCAGTTGTAGGCCACTTTTTCCTCCTGTCAGCCACTTGAAGTGGCCTGTAGGCTAGTTGAAGTGGCCGGTTGGCAACTTAAAGTGGCCTACGACCATTTTTCTATTTTTTTAGATATTTTTGGTGCCAGCTGTTGGGCACAAAATGCATCCTCCATACATGTGTATGGAGGCATTGGAACAAGCTCTAAGCTTGTCAAGCAAGCTTCTCCTTGCTTTACTCTAAGCTTCTTCGGAAGGTTTGAAAGAAAGCCCTATAGTTCGGACTCCCGTGGTTCTGAATCTAATCTCACAAGTGCAATGTGAAACTGATAAACACCAAAGAGTCCAAATCCGGCAAATCATTTTGGAAAATTGATTTTGAATCAAAGAGTGCCAAAATTGGACTGCTTTGCCAGATATAGAGTCGCCACCTAAATATTATGTTTTTGGGAAAATTTAGGAAGCCCTGACTTGTGCCGAAGGCCATGTGTTCGTCATCACCGAAGTTGCCTCGGCTCGGGAACTTGGGTACGAGAGGGAAAGGTCATGAATTGAGCACATCCGCTTGCCCGATCAAAGATCGGCCTCTAGCAATCATGATATGATTTTTTATAAACATTATGCGTTCTTATTCCGGTTATTAAACTAGCTTTACTATGTGATATGCACAATTAAGTATAGACTAGTTTGCAAGACTTGGAGTAATTCAACTTATGTTTGTTTGTGAAAATGGTTTGAATTTGCCACCTCAAGTGGGCTTACAAGTTTGCGGATTTGCCACCAAACATAGTGGGCTTAAAACATGATTTGCCACTCAACAAAGTGGGCTTAAACACACATTCGCTGAATTGTTCCAATTCAAGCAACAAACCTTCATCCACAGGCATTCAAGCAATTTAGCATTTAAGCACATAGCCTCATGGCAAGCATGCTATTCATGGGATCATGGCAACATTCACACTTATGCAAGTATGCTAAAGCATAAAAACTCACCTGGTACTCCAAGCCAAAACAGAAACTTGTTAGAAAGATGCATAATCCTAACTATACAAGATGTCTAATGCAACACATGCAATAAAGCAATTAATAGGCTCAACTACTAATACGGCACATGAATCGATTTGAACAACATGCGATTAAACACGCATTCAAAGAAGGTATTGAAATTGCAATGTAGTTTGAATGATGCGCCGAGCCTCGACGCATGCAAGACAAATGAATGGATGCAAGCATGAGATATGCTAATTGAAATATGACCCTAATCTAACCATCGAAAGCGATTAAATAAAAGGGAGAAAGACGTAGGGTTGGAAAACATACATACACGCACGCACACTTATTACAACATTACGCCCTCGCGAAGGAGGGTCCGAATGAATAAGCTAACCAACTAGCTATGCTAATTAAGCTAACTAATTATTACAAAACCTGAATTAATTAACTATTCTAGTTAACTAATTACAAAACGAAATTGAATAACTAGTTAAACTAACTAATTATTTACAACACTTAATTAGCTACAACTAATTAATTACAACATATACTTGATCTAAACTAACTAGCTAATCCCGAGAAGCGAGGGATGCATGCATGCTCGATTCTTTACTCGAAAAGCCACTGTCTTGCTGCTGAATGCCTCTGTTTGCACATATGAACACTGAAAATGCTGCCTATTTCCAGAACGTCACTGCCCCACCTTGCCAACACACTGCTCAATTTTCATTGGTGGCCGACAAGGGGCTGGTCGACTACCAATGGTGGCCGGTCGGCTACCATTAGTGGCCAGTCGGCCAATGGTGATGGTTGTCGGCCACTGCTAGTTTGAACTTCCTTACTACAACAAAGAGCAATACAGAGCGAAACATTGTATTTCTCAAGGGTTGTTTGCATGCCTTATCTCTCCTATTCATGAGGAAATCAAAGGAGGGACAATATTTGGTTCACAAAACTACCTATCAAGCAATTTCATTGCAAGATGGCTTGTAAAACCACTTGTGCAAGTTCAATGAATGCAAAATCAAGACTCAAAAAGACTATCACTCTATCATATGTGATCAAGGGCAATGGAGACCACGGAGAATGGCACATTTCATCACTTTCGAGTATGAAATGTCCCATTTTCCTTTGTGTTCCAATTAACGTCCGATTTGAACACATGCAATGCAACACAAAGAGATGCTTATCTTGCCTCTTTTACTTACCAATTTTGTTTACTCTTTTTTAATTACCAAACCATTCATTAATCCATTTGTTCATTGGTGAGTGTCCTCTAATGGAAAGAGAGCTCAAACCCCAAGTTGCTTTGAGCATGAAAGAGGCATTACACTGTTGGTAATGAATCCCCTAAGGGATTAAACCATTAGGTGTAGCACGTCCATTTCACATTTAGGCAAACAAAGTGGTTTGAAACCACTTTCAAAGCAAATCAAAAGTGAAGAATTGAGGGGGATTGCAGAGATGATTAAGTGCTAGAACGAGTGATAAAAGCACTAAAAAAACATGTAACCAACTTGTAGACGCGCCCGCGGGCCTCATGCTACAGTTCGGACTCGATTTGTGTCACGGTTCTTAATTTGAACCAAAGAGTCCAAATCTGGCAAATCGTTTTGAGAAACAGATTTTTGAAAAAGTAGTGCCAAACATGGACTGCTTTGCCAGATACAGAGTCGCCACCTAAATATTTTAAAATGGGGGAATTTAGGAAACCCTGACTCGGTGCCGAAGGCCACATGTCCGTCATTACCGGAGTTGTCTCGGCTCGGGAGCTTGGGTACGATCGGGGAAGGTCAGCTATGAGCACCCCCTTTCGCCCGGTCCGAAGACCGGCCTCTACTAACCGTGATATCCGATTTTGAAAACGTTATGTATTCTTATTCCTTTTATTAGCCTAGAATTACTATGTTATGCGCGCAGCAAACAAGTATAGACTAGATTGCCTAATTTGGGAATAAACATTGCATATCCGTTTGTTTTGAAAATGCTTTGAAATTCGCTACTTGCAAGTAGGCTAAAACACGGATTTCAATGAGTTTTTCCAACTCAAACAATCCAACCTCCACCCACAGGCATTCAAGCAGTTTGTAACACATAAGCATCTAGCCACATGTTAAGCATGCTGTCATGGCAACATTCACACTCATGCGATATGCTAAAGCGGAAATACTTACATCGTACTCCGTGCCAAAACAAAGAACTCGTTAGCAAACATGCATGATCCAAGTCCATGTTGAGTGTCTAATGCATCGCATACAAAATGTTGCTAGAATAGGCTCGGCTATCCTAAACATGTCATGCGAAAATGCACAATTATCACATATTCAATTTTTGATTTGAAGTACGAATGCAGTTAGCGTGATGTACCGAGCCTAATGCATGTAATACAAAATGCATGAATGCACGCATACATAGCATAAGGTATGCTGAATTTAAACATGCCCTAATCTACCATCATAAGCAGGTAAATAAAAGAGAAGAAAGACGTGAGGTTGGAAGACATACACACACTCACGCACACTTATTACAGATTTTCCCTCACTCGGAGGGACCGAATAAATATTACAAATTAATTAACTACGCAAGCTAATTAAATATTACAAATTAATTAATTAATTAACAAATTAACTAATCTAGGAAAACAGGTAAACCGCCTCGGGAAATGCGCCGCCATGCATAGGCTGCCTCTGTTTTCTTTCCTCTGCTCCTCTGAAGACTACCAAAACCTCAGGACTGCTTCCTTGGACACTGAGGAGTGCCACCGGCTGAGTAGAATTGCCACCGGCAGTGTGGTGTAGTCACCGGCACAAGATGAATCCATCGGCTGCTTGTTTACTGCCGGTCGGCAATATATACTGCCGGTCGGCAAGGAATGTCTGCAGAACCTGCAATTGACAGCAACAGAGTGCAAAGCAAAGCATGGCAGCACAATTCAAGGCATATATGCACCATTCATGTCCCTTATCATGGTAATGACTCAAAGGGGCACGTGCCTCGATTCTCGGACCACCAATAACGCGTTTCCATGCATGATGGCCCAAGGAATCAAGTATGCAACTTTCATGTCAAATGAAATGCAAACCAATCAAACAAACTAAAGCCCAACCTCTATCACATGATCAAGAGGCAAGGCATGCATGCCAATGCAATGCAACCTAGGCATACGAGCTAAGGATGCAACATGCCGATACAAGCAAACATGCAAGGTGAGCATGCAAATGAGCAAGGGATGGTCTTAAACATGAATTAGGCAGCTCTAGTTAGGCCCAAAACAGTGGCCAATGGAAGAAGATGAAGTGCCTCGAAATGCGTGCACACGGGCACGCAAACCGAGGCAATGGCATATGCAATGCAATGGCTAAAATGGCATATAGAATGCAACATGGACTTATACTAACATGAGAGAGCCTCAGCCACACTCACATAAGAGGCCGATGGATGAAAATGAAGTGCCTCGAAATGCGTGCACACGGGCACGCAAACCGAGGCAATGGCATACGCAATGCAAATGACATGAAAAATGATATGCAAACATGCCAATGGGATTTCAGCACTGAAATGTGGGGGAAAACAGCCCCGGAATGAGGCGAAAACACACCCGATGCATGGAATAGTCCCGAAACATGGACTTTTGGCACCCGAAATGGCTTACAGCTATACAAAGCATGCATAATATGGACATGGAGCATGAAGACAGAAGCAAGACAGCTCTGAGACAAGCATTTTTACAGTTTATGGCATGGCCAAACAGCAAACAAAGATAGGGCAACAATGGCATACAAAAACGGCCCTAAACATGAGATTATGAAGCAACTCACAGCTGCTGTCCCCAAACATGTTAGGGACCTTCAACAACATTGAAGAGGGGCCCAAAATATGCACATTTACAGTTCATGGCAGCCCCGAAATCAGTATACAAATATATTAGAAATGCAATGCAAAAATGAGGCTCAAAAGTGGCTATAACATGAGGTATACAAAACATTCACCAAACAAGAAAATACCCTTAATAAAACATGTTCAGGAGGTCAAAATAAAGCCACTTTTAGTTCGGACCAAGGTCCAAAAATAGCAGCATCAGGGGCTGCCAAGACATACAAAAATGGGACCAAAAAGAGGATATAAAGGGAAGTACAACATGGAAGTCCCAAACAGTGTTGAGCCCTTCTTCAATGTTGAAGAGGGGCTCAAAATAAGCCTATTTTCAGTTTACATCAGGCTCTAAAACAGATCACACGTAAGCCAAAAATTCTATGCAAGATTATGGCATTCAAGGAGGATATTGAAGCAAGTGCAAGCTACTGTCCTCAAACAGCAAGAGGTCCTCAATCAAACATGAAGAGGACCTCAAAATATGATGATTTGAAGTTTAGGTCGGAGCCCAAAGATGCAAGAAACTATGGCTTAGATATGATGCAAGAATAGGCTAGAAAAGGGAAGAAGAGGACTCACCTTTGTAGACCAATGAACCAGCACCTCTTGGACCAAGTTTAGGTGCTCCTAAGCTCTGGAGAACAGCCTCAAGCTGCTGGAATAGGCGTTGGATGCCTTGTGCTATGAGTTGATGAAGAAACGGCCCAAGAACAAGGGTGTTTGATCACTCTAACACACCCAAATGTAGAGAGAGAGGGAGATATAGAGAGAGAGGGTGATATATATGTTATATGTCTGTATTAGGTCTGGTTTTTGCTTCAAATCTCTAACCTAAACAAAGGAGGAGGAGAGGTGCTTATATAAGCAATGCTAAGCTTCTAAGACAAGCTTCAAAGGGGCCAAGGGGTTCAAGGGGGATGCAAGGCTTCTAGAGGAAGCTAAAACAGCTGGCCAAGCTTCTCCAAGAAGCTTGGCCAAAAGGTTCAAGCTTCTAGAAGGTTAGGGGGTTCAAAGGCTCACAAGGTGCAAAACAAACACACATGTGCGTGGGGGATCAATTCTGTGCATTCCAGCTGGCACAGCTGGAATCCACTCAATCTGCAGAATGCTCCGGAAGGTCATCGGCTAGCAAAAATTGCCGGTCAGCAAAATAAAGTGCCGGTCGGCACAATAAATTGCCGGCCGGATAAATATAGTGCCGGTGGATGGCCGGTAAGGTCAAAAAACTTCCGGTTGGCGTCCAAATTGAAGCCCCGGAAGTTAGCTTTCCAATGGCGCAAACCTTGCATTAAAATTCCTTCTGTGTAAAAAGTTATGTCCTTTTTCGTGAAGCCGCGCAGATTCGATCCAACCGGGATGATACCCAACTTCAACCAATCATATCTCCCCCACCCGGACTTGGCTCTAGGAGATTCTTGAGTGAAAAATGAAGCCCCGGAAGTAAGCTTTCCGATGGTGGTAGCCCCATAGCTAAACTCCAAGTGTACAGATAGAAAAGCCCGATTCAGCGAGGGCTGCTCGACTCGCTTCTACCTGGATTCATGCCGAACTTCTCCCAAACTAGTTTTCTCCTCTCCTTTCCTCTTTTCTTCAACTCCAAAACCCTAAACAAAGTGTTTTGAAAGATTTGCCTCTCTTCTAGCCGAAGAAACTGATTCTTTGCCCTGCACATCTCTCAACACCGAGCAAACCATCAGTAGTGCCCAAGTCTTAAGGGCGGTCAAAAATGGGGTGTCTACAGTTGCCCCTCTTTGACAGAACTCGAAAGTCATAACAATGACGGGAGTGAATGTCAAAGCCCAGAGACGACCCATTTTTGACAAGGCCGAAGACTTGGACAAACAAACAAAATACCGATGAATAAATGGTTGTGCCCACAGGCTGCCTACGTATCCCTTTGCAAGGAATCAAACCAGCGTAGTTCAGGGGCAGGATGCAAATGATATGCAGGAAGACTTTGATAATTGGACTTATACGCCACGCGAAGCCAGTTTGCACTCAAAACAATGCAATGTACTAACAAGTACAAGTGAGGTGCGCAAAATAGCGCGAATGTAAACTGCACAAAACAGTGCGATGCGCAAAATAGCGCGAATGTAGCTGTGATGAAGCAATTATGCAAAATAAATGCAACATTTTAAGCGAATGCTATGCCAGCAAGTAGACATGAACCAAACTACATCTCATGCAGAAAGGATGTAAGAGAATTATGCAATTCTCACGAACATGTGCGATAGATACACAAAAAGTGAACAAAGTGTGATAGATACACTAAGTGGACAAGCATGTGTGATAGATACACATAGTGAAAAGAGTGTGATGGATACTCAAAGTGAACATGCGATAGATACACAAAGTGAGCATAGTGTGATAGATGCACAATGCGAGAGTGTGTGGTTGATACGCAAAGCGAACGGGTGTGATTGATACACAAAGCGAGCATGTGATAGATACACTATATGAAGCAAAGTGTGAGCGTGTGATAGATACACTAAGCGAGTGTGGTGAGCATAGTGTGATAGATACACAAAGGGTGAACACAAAGTGTGATAGATGCACTAAGTGAACAAGGTATGATAGATATACTAAAGGTGAACACAAAGTGTGATAGATGCACGAAGTGAACAAAGTATGATAGATATACTGAAAGCGAACACGAAGTGTGATAGATGCACTTAGTGAGCAAGTATGATAGATATACTGGAAGCGAACACAAAGTGTGATAGATGCACTTAGTGAGCAAGTATGATAGATATACTAAAAGGGAACACAAAGTGTGATAGATGCACTATGTGAACAGAGTGTGATTGATACACTAAAAGTGAACACAAAGTGTGATAGATGCACTATGCGAACAGAGTGTGATTGATACACTAAAAGTGAACACGAAGTGTGATAGATGCACTTAGTGAACAAGTATGATTGATATACTGAAAATGAACACAAAGTGTGATAGATGCACTATGTGAACAGAGTGTGATTGATACACTAAAAGTGAACACGAAGTGTGATAGATGCACTTAGTGAACAGAGTGTGATTGATACACTAAAAGTGAACACAAAGTGTGATAGATGCACTATGTGAACAAGTATGATTGATATACTGAAAATGAACACAAAGTGTGATAGATGCACTATGTGAACAGAGTGTGATTGATACACTAAAAGTGAACACGAAGTGTGATAGATGCACTTAGTGAACAGAGTATGATTGATATACTGAAGGTGAACACGAAGTGTGATAGATGCACTCAGTGAACAAGTATGATTGATATACTAAAGGTGAACACAAAGTGTGATAGATGCACTTAGTGAACAAGTATGATTGATATACTAAATCAATGAAGTGTGATTGATACACTAAAAGTGTGATACATAAAACGAGAATGTGTGTGATAGATACACAAAATGAAAGAAGTGTGATTGATACACTGAGTGAGAGTGCAATAGACACAAAAGCGAATATGTGCATGATAGATACACAAAATGAGAATGTGTGTGATAGATACACAAAGCGAGTGAAGTGTGATTGATACACTAAGGCAAATGAAGTGTGATTGATACACTATATGAATGAGAGCATAACTGAAGCGTGATTGATACACTAAGCGAATGAAGTGTGATTGATACACTAAAGTGAGTGAAGTGTGATTGATACACTAAAGTGAATGACCTTAAAACGGAACTTCTTTGAATGAACCGTGCATACAATATCGTGCACGACTGAGGAAGAAACTTGATAAGTATAATGCATTACAATGCAAGTGAAGTGGATGCATAACAATGTAAGTGGAAGAGTGCATAACCTTGAAGCAGGATTGATCTTGCGCTTGAGGTAGAGGTACACTCATATTTCGGAGCATTGGCAAGGCCCTGAAGGGGTACGTCCGGAGTACAATCACGGAATTTTCTGAAGTTGACACAAACTCAGATACTTCAATTTTCGCTCTTTTGCCTTTGCTTTGCAGTCTGGAACCATTATAGCTTCAGATAGGTCCTGGTTTCATTGTTCACACTTATCGGGGGTGGACCCGGCAGTTTTATGGAAAAAAAGAATCTTGTTATGCACAAACGTGAAGGATGGCACAGCACTCTGAGCACAAAACGATTTATTTTTGAAATTGAGGGATGAGTTTTCGACCAGGTATTGAGCCTATGACTGAACACAGCGAGAAAGACTCAACAACGGAAAACAAAAGGTAAACAACCTAAACACGTCGAGACACGCTCGGAACGACTCAAAACAAGAATCGAGACAAACAAAACAAAAGACACGACACACAGACGTGCACAGGGAGCCTGTTTCACCGGGTATTATTCCCACCCTTTCTTATTTGTGATTCTCACATCACTCGGCTCTCAAGCTCGGTTTTTCTCTCAAAACCCTTTTCTCGCTTTTTCTTTCAGCGCACATCTCTCTATTCTTTAATCTCTCGTTTTTCATCCCTCCCCTGCGTGGTTGATGGATAAGCTGGAAATTGTGGGCTCTTGCCCCTGGTATTTTACCAGACTCTTGTTCACAACAGTAAGTTTCTCCCACAGAGGGGTTGTGCTACAACTGGGTGTGTAGCAAATCTGCAGCTAACATCAGTTGATGATGCCCTGCTGGGGAGTTTGGACGTGGTTAGATCTGTCCAGATGAGGGAGTGGAATATCTCGCCCCATCCCAGTTCGTGCTTCATACTTGACTTGATTCCTTGTTGCTTGGAGGATGAGAGAGCTTTTAGCCCTTTGTTGTTGACTTCAGTTGTGCCCTTTTCAGGCAGGTAGAGTGCCCTTCTTGGCAAGTATGTTGAAAATGGGGAAAAGACAGGAAGCCTGAATCAACTGTGCCCCTAGTTCATCATTTTGACCATTTATTTTTGGTTTTCTACGAAAACAGTTTTGACCAATATGAGAGTTTAGATTAACACACTTGTTCGATTTTTGATTTGAAATCATGCAAGTCAGGCTATGAGCACTGAAAATTTTCCTATTTTGGGTCCAAGAAATGGTCCAGTTTTTGGAAACGATGGAACAATTTTCGAGAAAAGTAGTCAGCTTTAGTAAAAATTCTCAAAAACTATTTTTGCAAACGGCCAATGCTTAACAAGCACGGAACCCACTCTTGAGACGCACAACCTCGGATTTGGAGGAAAATTGCCCCCTTGCTCGAAGAGAGCTACATGGCAACGGAAAGTTGCCCCTTGTTTGCACGGCACCGCAGCGCATTGAATGGCAACGGAAAGTTGCCCCTTGTCTGAATGGCATCGTAGTGTATTGTAATTAGTCCTCAGAGCGATGATTACAACCGAACTCCCGGATACAGAAAAGACAAAGATGACTAGAACCATCACATGGACACAGTTGAATTTGAAGTATTTTACGGCTGGACTTCAGAATGAAGTTGCCTACGTATCCCAAACATGGGAATCAAGCCTTACGTAGTTCGGGGTTAAGGTACACTCGGGTATTTAACCTCTCCTTTTTAGGCTCTAACTTTTTCCAAGGCGCCCGATGCGGGTTTTCGACCTTGCGAGCTTTGTTTTTCTTCTTCTTTTCAATTCTTTTCATTTCTTTTCTTTTCATTTCTTTTCATTTCATTTCCTTTTTTTTGACTTTCTTTTTTGTTCTTTTCTTTGCATTTTTTCTTTTTGTATTTTTCTCTTGCTCTAACTTTTGCCTGGGTCGCCCTTCCGGGTTTTCAGCCCAGCGAGCCTCTCAAAGGGTAAAAGCGTAACAAGTCCATGTCAAATGGTTTTAGGGTTTTGAAGCCATCCGTATCCAGGAGAGTGGCTGTTGTATTGATTTACTGAAGGATCCATCTTCGGCTCTTCGAGCACATCTGACATTTTTGCCCCTAGTTTGAGGGGGGGCTTCTGATCTAGCTTTACAAGCTTCCTTTGATCTGATCTTCTTGATCTGACTTTCTTGCCTCTTGTCCGAGGGCTGCTTCGAATCTGGCCACACAGGCCTTACATTGTGGTTGATCGCTGAACCTTCTGAACTCAGGTTCAAGGTTTGAAAGTGAGGGGTCGAATCTCGAGGCTGAGAGCGATCCTAAGCTGCACAATCTCAAGAGCGATTCCACACAGGTCTTCGCAGGACTGCGCAAAACATTTTGTTTTTGAAAGTTTTTAAGAAAGCGACAGATCGCTCGCGCTGAAGACAGTGTAAAACCAATCTGGATCAAGCCAGGGTCCTTCTCAGTACTCACATTAACAAGCATGATCTCAATCATTAAGGGCTTAGCATGTCTCTCTTTCTCTCAAATGATCAAAATTTTGCAAATCCCGAGGAATTCCTTCCTCTTCGTTTTCACCGCAGTGTTCAAAAAAAAGTTTTGAAAAAAACTTAGGTCGATACAATGATTTCAGGGCACAGAAAAGGCAGGCGAAGAGCACTGTCATTCCATTCAATACTTCCGGCACAACTGGCACACGGCAGAAGCAAACACAAGAGTGTGAAAATCACTGCTGTTCATTCAAATCTGTTGGCACAACTGGCTCCCTGGCAGAAACAGACTCAAAAGAAGGCAAAAAGACAAACACAAAACAAAATAGTGATATCCGATGTAACACCCCCGGAATCACCCGACTTTAACAAAACAGGACTGACTCGATACAACAAGACAGACCCGACTGACTCAGTATGAAAAGACTGACTTAATACAAATTGAGAAGACTGACCCAATACCCAAGTCAGAAAACACAAAAACTAGCATTCGTAAAATGCTCGAAACAGTGCGTGCCAAACGCCACATCTGGAGTAAACTGAGTGCCGCCCACAGGTGGTTCATCCCCTGATCACATATTCGTACTATCCCCTGAGTTCACTGATCCAGTGGTGATAGACTTTACTGAGTTGGTGCGGCAATGACCTTGTTGTCAAATAAATCCTGTACATCATGGCGCAGACGAAAGCAGCTATCGGTCTCATGACCGGTTTGTTGGTGGTACGCACAGTACTTAGTCTGGTCATGCTTTGCAGGGATAGGATCGGGTAGGGGCCGTTGTTCCAACGGTTTCAGATGTCCTTTCCGGAGTAAGACCTCTAGAGCCTTTGACAAAGGCATATGAAGTGGAGTGAAGACCCTCTTGACTCGAGGTGGATATTTGGTTTTTTGTGAGCTACTTCCGGATGCACCGGTGAATGGGGTAGCTATTTTTGATGCAGTGGTGGTAACCATGTCTACTTCAGAAGATCTTGCACTTGCATCACCACTAGTGGTCGCATTCGAATTGCGGGAAAATGCCCTCCTGAGCTGCTCCTTATCCTGGTCAAACAGACCTTGCCTCATTGCATCTTCGATTTGTACCCCCATATCGTGTAAATCTGAGAAAGTGGGAAAGGGGATTACAATCATTCTCTGCATTAGCTTAGGCTGGAGATTGCGCACAATCATCCGTATTTGATCCTTATCTGTTGGCCTAATGGTCATCATTGAGGCCTTGGCCCTCCAGCGGGCCACGAATTCTGAGAAGCTCTCCTTAGGCTCCTGCCTTGTCGTCTCAAGATCACGAGTCGTAATCTCGATTTGTGTATTGTATGAATATTGTGCAACGAAGGCCTCATCCATCTCATCCCAACTTCTCTTGACGTCATCCTCCAATTTTGCATACCATGCGGCCGCTACACCCGACAGGGTCCGGCCAAACAAAGACAGCTTCTGCAATCTAGTGAGGCCCATTGGTCTTAGGACGTCTGAAAATAGTCGCAGGTGTACCATGGGATCCTCAGATCCATCAAAACGATCGATTTGCGGCATCTTAAACCGATCTGGCAGCGTCACGGCTGCGTCAGTGTATCCGTCTCCAATGTCCGGAATGGACTTCACACCTTGAGATTTTTTTAACAGCTTTTCAAGCTTGTGCATTTTTAATGCCACGGGCTCCACCTCGGGCTCGAAGGGAGAATCTGATTGGTTGATAGGAGTGGGTGCCTTGGATAGTTGAGGCAGAATCGGGGGTGGAGCTGGCCCGACTGGAATGTCCGTATCATCCTGGACATGGGTTGCCTCCCCGAGTATGGGAACTCTTGGTGGGGGAGGAGCCTAGTGCGAAGTAGATACTCTAGTTTGCTGCTCCAATCTGGCAATTGTCTCTGCCTATTGGGTTATGGCCACAGCCTGTTGTTTGGCGAATTCCGCTTGACGGATAGCGTCTTGCTGCATGGCTTTCATACTGTCCTGGCGTTGGCGCACCATCTCTTCCAGACTCGACATATTGTTCTAATCTAACTGAACAACCGGTATATCTGTGTCGGTAGCAGACTTGGAAATCTCAGCCCGACTGCTCAAAGATCACTGATCTGGTAGCTGTTGTACAGGTGGTCTGTGCCTGACTAGCCTTCTCTGGCCCTGATTATCCTTGAACTGAGTCTCTGACCTGACAAAGTCTATCAGTACAAATCCAATGAACCTCGGGGGATATTGGAGCCCTCTGAAGCTATAGTTCCACAACTACCTTGCAAAAGGGAAAACAGAGAGCATCTCGGCCTAATTTCACTGGAACAGATTTGAGCATACTAGGATGAATGTACCCAATACTGATCACTGTTTCCCAAATATCTGCCTGTAAACTGATACCCTCAGGTAAAACTGATTCCCTAAATACTGATGCTGATGCCCACAGGCCTGATGCCCAGACTTGTAAACTGGTATATGCATTCCTGTAGAGATGCACTCTAAAGCACATAGCAGATAAGTGAGAGCCAAAACACCGCTATGTTGGGGTAGGGTTTCCCTGTCCTATTTTGTCAGGAGCTAGGGTTTCACTACGCACACAGCGGTTTCAAACAACCTATCGGGTAAGCAACCTGTCCTAGTTTGGAATGGTCACTACGGATTCCGAATATGCACTAGGTCGATTGGTCAAAAGGGTGCCCCGGGAAAAACCAGGGTTTGTGTTCCCATGCTGTCAGAGCCCATAGCCGGTCAGCCTTATGGACATGCCTTGACAAGACAAGCCTCCGGCAAACCGTTCAGGAATGGCAGATGGCAAACACTGTGTTCCTAGGCGCACCAATGCACATGCAATGCAAAGAGACACATAAATGAAATCAAAATAGGATATCACGAGTTCGAGTCAAGCTCTCTAAAATCCCCAGCAGAGTCGCCAGAAACTGTAGACGCGCCCGCGGGCCTCATGCTACAGTTCGGACTCGATTTGTGTCACGGTTCTTAATCTGAACCAAAGAGTCCAAATCTGGCAAATCGTTTTGAGAAACAGATTTTTGAAAAAGTAGTGCCAAACATGGACTGCTTTGCCAGATACAGAGTCGCCACCTAAATATTTTAAAATGGGGGAATTTAGGAAACCTTGACTCGGTGCCGAAGGCCACATGTCCGTCATTACCGGAGTTGTCTCGGCTCGGGAGCTTGGGTACGATCGGGGAAGGTCAGCTATGAGCACCCCCTTTCGCCCGGTCCGAAGACCGGCCTCTACTAACCGTGATATCCGATTTTGAAAACGTTATGTGTTCTTATTCCTTTTATTAGCCTAGAATTACTATGTTATGCACGCAGCAAACAAGTATAGACTAGATTGCCTAATTTGGGAATAAACATTGCATATCCGTTTGTTTTGAAAATGCTTTGAAATTCGCTACTTGCAAGTAGGCTAAAACACGGATTTCAATGAGTTTTTCCAACTCAAACAATCCAACCTCCACCCACAGGCATTCAAGCAGTTTATAACACATAAGCATCTAGCCACATGTTAAGCATGCTGTCATGGCAACATTCACACTCATGCGATATGCTAAAGCGGAAATACTTACATCGTACTCCGTGCGAAAACAAAGAACTCGTTAGCAAACATGCATGATCCAAGTCCATGTTGAGTGTCTAATGCATCGCATACAAAATGTTGCTAGAATAGGCTCGGCTATCCTAAACATGTCATGCGAAAATGCACAATTATCACATATTCAATTTTTGATTTGAAGTACGAATGCAGTTAGCGTGATGTACCGAGCCTAATGCATGTAACACAAAATGCATGAATGCACGCATACATAGCATAAGGTATGCTGAATTTGAACATGCCCTAATCTACCATCATAAGCAGGTAAATAAAAGAGAAGAAAGACGTGAGGTTGGAAGACATACACACACTCACGCACACTTATTACAGATTTTCCCTCACTCGGAGGGACCGAATAAATATTACAAATTAATTAACTACGCAAGCTAATTAAATATTACAAATTAATTAATTAATTAACAAATTAACTAATCTAGGAAAACAGGTAAACCGCCTCGGGAAATGCGTCGCCATGCATAGGCTGCCTCTATTTTCTTTCCTCTGCTCCTCTGAAGACTACCAAAACCTCAGGACTGCTTCCTTGGACACTGAGGAGTGCCACCGGCTGAGTAGAATTGCCACCGGCAGTGTGGTGTAGTCACCGGCACAAGATGAATCCATCGGCTGCTTGTTTACTGCCGGTCGGCAATATATACTGCCGGTCGGCAAGGAATGTCTGCAGAACCTGCAATTGACAGCAACAGAGTGCAAAGCAAAGCATGGCAGCACAATTCAAGGCATATATGCACCATTCATGTCCCTTATCATGGTAATGACTCAAAGGGGCACGTGCCTCGATTCTCGGACCACCAATAACGCGTTTCCATGCATGATGGCCCAAGGAATCAAGTATGCAACTTTCATGTCAAATGAAATGCAAACCAATCAAACAAACTAAAGCCCAACCTCTATCACATGATCAAGAGGCAAGGCATGCATGCCAATGCAATGCAACCTAGGCATACGAGCTAAGGATGCAACATGCCGATACAAGCAAACATGCAAGGTGAGCATGCAAATGAGCAAGGGATGGTCTTAAACATGAATTAGGCAGCTCTAGTTAGGCCCAAAACAGTGGCCAATGGAAGAAGATGAAGTGCCTCGAAATGCGTGCACACGGGCACGCAAACCGAGGCAATGGCATATGCAATGCAATGGCTAAAATGGCATATAGAATGCAACATGGACTTATACTAACATGAGAGAGCCTCAGCCACACTCACATAAGAGGCCGATGGATGAAAATGAAGTGCCTCGAAATGCGTGCACACGGGCACGCAAACCGAGGCAATGGCATACGCAATGCAAATGACATGGAAAATGATATGCAAACATGCCAATGGGATTTCAGCACTGAAATGTGGGGGAAAACAGCCCCGGAATGAGGCGAAAACACACCCGATGCATGGAATAGTCCCGAAACATGGACTTTTGGCACCCGAAATGGCTTACAGCTATACAAAGCATGCATAATATGGACATGGAGCATGAAGACAGAAGCAAGACAGCTCTGAGACAAGCATTTTTACAGTTTATGGCATGGCCAAACAGCAAACAAAGATAGGGCAACAATGGCATACAAAAACGGCCCCAAACATGAGATTATGAAGCAACTCACAGCTGCTGCCCCCAAAAATGTTAGGGACCTTCAACAAAATTGAATAGGGGCCCAAAACATGCACATTTACAGTTCATGGCAGCCCCGAAATCAGTATACAAATATATTAGAAATGCAATGCAAAAATGAGGCTCAAAAGTGGCTATAACATGAGGTATACAAAACATTCACCAAACAAGAAAATACCCTTAATAAAACATGTTCAGGAGGTCAAAATAAAGCCACTTTTAGTTCGGACCAAGGTCCAAAAATAGCAACATCAGGGGCTGCCAAGACATACAAAAATGGGACCAAAAAGAGGATATAAAGGGAAGTACAACATGGAAGTCCCAAACAGTGTTGAGCCCTTCTTCAATGTTGAAGAGCGGCTCAAAATAAGCCTATTTTCAGTTTACATCAGGCTCTAAAACAGATCACACGCAAGCCAAAAATTCTATGCAAGATTATGGCATTCAAGGAGGATATTGAAGCAAGTGCAAGCTACTGTCCTCAAACAGCAAGAGGTCCTCAATCAAACATGAAGAGGACCTCAAAATATGATGATTTGAAGTTTAGGTTGGAGCCCAAAGATGCAAGCAACTATGGCTTAGATATGATGCAAGAATAGGCTAGAAAAGGGAAGAAGATGACTCACCTTTGTAGACAAATGAACCAGCACCTCTTGGACCAAGTTTAGGTGCTCCTAAGCTCTGGAGAACAGCCTCAAGCTGCTGGAATAGGCGTTGGATGCCTTGTGCTATGAGTTGATGAAGAAACGGCCCAAGAACAAGGGTGTTTGATCACTCTAACACACCCAAATGTAGAGAGAGAGGGAGATATAGAGAGAGAGGGTGATATATATGTTATATGTCTGTATTAGGTCTGGTTTTTGCTTCAAATCTCTAACCTAAACAAAGGAGGAGGAGAGGTGCTTATAGAAGCAATGCTAAGCTTCTAAGACAAGCTTCAAAGGGGCCAAGGGGTTCAAGGGGGGTGCAAGGCTTCTAGAGGAAGCTAAAACAGTTGGCCAAGCTTGGCCAAAAGGTTCAAGCTTCTAGAAGGTTAGGGGGTTCAAAGGCTCACAAGGTGCAAAACAAACACACATGTGCGTGGGGGATCAATTCTATGCATTCCAGCTGGCACAGCTGGAATCCACTCAATCTGCAGAATGCTCCGGAAGGTCGTCGGCTAGCAAAAATTGCCGATCAGCAAAATAAAGTGCCGGTCGGCACAATAAATTGCCGGCCGGATAAACATAGTGCCGGTGGATGGCCGGTAAGGTCAAAAAACTTCCGGTTGGTTTCCAAATTGAAGCCCCGGAAGTTAGCTTTCCAATGGCGCAAACCTTACATTAAAATTCCGTCTGCGCAAAAAGTTATGTCCTTTTTCGTGAAGCCGCGCAGATTCGATCCAACCGGGATGATACCCAACTTCAACCAATCATATCTCCCCCACCCGGACTTGGCTCTAGGAGATTCTTGAGTGCAAAATGAAGCCCTGGAAGTAAGCTTTCCGATGGTGGTGGCCCTATAGCTAAAATCCAAGTGTACAGACAGATAAGCCCGATTCAGCGAGGGCTGCTCGACTCGCTTCTACCTGGATTCATGCCGAACTTCTCCCAAACTAGTTTTCTCCTCTCCTTTCCTCTTTTCTTCAACTCCAAAACCCTAAACAAAGTGTTTTGAAAGATTTGCCTCTCTTCTAGCTGAAGAAACTGATTCTTTGCCCTGCACATCTCTCAACACCGAGCAAACCATCAGTAGTGCCCAAGTCTTAAGGGCGGTCAAAAATGGGGTGTCTACACAACTCAAGCCAATGATAGTTAGAGCCTTAAAACACTAAGCTAGTGAAGGTATTAACACTACAACCCATGCGATGCAAGGCTCAAGTGAAACAAATAACCAAAAACAAAGGCAAAACAGCCCTAAATATGGTCTAAAACATGTTGGACTTAAGTCACGAAAGGCCAAAACATTAAGCTAATACATAGGGTTACACTACAACCATGCAAAACATGACTCAAACAAACTAACCAGCCCAAAACAGTGCTAAAATAGGTTATTCCAAAGACTAAGACATGCTGGACTTGAGCAAAGTTAGGCTAAAAAAACATGCTAACATATAAAGTTAACTAGGCATGCAAACATGACACAAGGAAGGGAGGGTAATCCCTTCAATTTTGGACTTTAAAATGAGTTTTTTACCACTGAAAAACCTCTGAAGTTTACTGGTTAAAAGGCCCAAAGAAGTTGATTTGAAAGTGATGAATAAAGGCACAAAAGCTTTACAAACTAATAAGCAAAGAGGGTGAACCACTCCTTAACTAAAGAAGGGGTCAAACCACCACTTTTAGGCCGCAAAACAAAGCTTTTCTTAGTTCAAAACCAGCCCCAAAACAGTAAGAAAAGATGGTAAAACAAGCTTGCAAAACAAAGTAAATGAAGCAAGCAAAATACCTCTTGAAGCAAAGGGCAACTTTAGGCACAAAACCAAGTTAAAACCACCTTCAAGAGCTCAAAGAGGACCCCAAATAACCTCAGCTCAAAGGTAGGAGGATTTGATTTAGGATGTGTATGAAAGAGTGCAGAGAGAGCAAGCACTTAAGCACAAAATTGCAAGAGAGAGAGAGAGAGAGGGAGAGAGAGAGAGAAATCTAGAGAGAGAGATTTTTGCTCTGAATTTTCTAACCCTCAAAAATCGGGGAGGAACCCCCCTATATATTGAAAAACATGCCTTGAGCTTAGAAATATCCCACCATACACGTGTAGGGAGATGCAGCTTAATGTGCTGACAGCTGGCATAGTTGTCAACAAATATCTGGAAAAGAGACTGATGGCCGACCGGCTACACCAGTGGCCAACAAGGACATGCCACATCCAACAGCCCCTAGTTGTGGTCGATAGGTCACCATAAGGTTCCAGGCACCAAGTTTTGATCCAAAACAAGGCACAGAAAGAACAAGGTCTAAAGGCTCCAAGACAGGGCATTTCGCTGAGGACTTCAGGCGCCCAAAATAAACACAGAAAAACATAATCATCATACGCACAAGCGATGACGTCCAAGTCTTGAGGACGGTCAAAAATGGGGTGTCTACAATCGAAAATCATTGTAAAGAACTTGAAGAGGAATCTCTGAGAATGCGATGGATTCCGATTTATAAAATTGTTTACTTTTATTTATCGTTCACATGAGTGTCTTGTAATTGGATTATGATAGCGGATTCGTAATAAATGTTGTGTGGTATGATTATCGGGGCATTACACGCCCGATCGGATTTCCCTACAAAAAATTCCTTTCTGACTGGATCCGCTAGAGCAGAATTTCCAATCCATATGAGCGGATTTGCCTCGATATGTGTACGTGTGTTCTTAACTCTAAATGGAATGGAGGCTATAAAAATGAATTTTGGGGACCTATTTTGGCATCTGAAACCCTAGAGAAGACGGCTAGAAGCTAGAGAAGGAGAGTGAATCATCAATCCACGACTTTCTCTTCAACATTCGAAGTGTTCAACCTCTCCGTGAGCGGCTAAGTTTTCTTCTTAGGATTGAGATGAAGCTCTAATCAAGTATCATGTAATTTTGTATTATAATTGTAGTTTGTCTTTGGAATTGGATAATCGTTGTATGATTGTTTTTAGATCTTTTATTCAAATAATCTTTTCATTTGATTTATGTATTTGATTTTTGTGATTAACAATGCATGATCATACAACTGTTTTACTTTCTTGTATATACAATCGTGAGACAAGTCATGCTTAAGGGTGATGAATCGTGCTATGACCGTAGTTCAGTGTAGACGATTCGTTCATATCGAAGATGATTCATGCCTACGTTTTGAATATACTCATCTTCTTGACGATGGTATTAGGGCTTGTAGCCACAATACATCATTATTATCTAGGCCATTCATTTACTAGAATTAGATATTTTAATTCCATGATATAAGATTAATAGTGGATTCGAAATCCTAGGTCTCTCTCCATATTCAGATTACTCTATTTATTTGCACAATTATTTTAGTTTTCATTTAAATTCTCATTAGTAAAAGCCAAATCATCCTCTCTTCTTCAAATTAAATTAAAAATTACCATTCGAATTAATATAACTCAGCCCAAAGTCCTCGTGGTACGATACTGGGACAATCCACTATTCCGCTGAATTAGTGCTTTGTTTAGTTCTTTATTTTTTTATTGAAAAATGACCGATCAATTTTTTGCGCCGTTGCAGGGGACTTTGTCACAGTTGTTTAATTCAATAGTAGTTTTTATTTTATTTTATTTTTATTCTTGGTTTACTACTCTCTCTTTTGTTGCTGTTTACTTGTGAAGGGTTTTCATGTATCTACCAAACTGGTGAACAGCTCACAAGTGCTCTAAAAATTAAAATATATGTATAGATATATCGAACCTCTCTAAACAAATCCAACAGACTCATCTTGACTGCTTGTGCAATCTTGTGTCCACCACCTGATAAGTAAAGGGTTTTATGTTATCTTTTTGCAATATATTGGCTATCTTGTGCATCAGTACCACTGTAAGTTATTTGGTGTCAGTTTATGTTTGGGCATCGTTCTTGTCTTCTTGATTTAACTACACTTGACCTTGAGATTGAACAAACACTTCGGATTCTCTGACAAAATCTTGAGTCTTGTAGAATAGTTGACCATGTTCCACTCAAGGATCCAATAGAGAATCAGGTTCAGATCGTTCAGTTAAGGGAGCACTTTACTCCCACATCATATGCTTCACCATCTTGCATTAGGCCAACACACATTACGGCTGCCCATTATGAAATCAAGCCTGGCACCATTCAGATGCTCCCATCATTTCACGAACTTGGTCATGATGACCCATACGGCCACTTAGATGAGTTTCTAGAGATTTGTTCCACTATGAAACTCCAACAATTCACAGACAAGGCCCTTAGGTTGAGGTTATTTCCTTTTTCACTTAAACATAAGGCCAAACATTGGTTGAATTATTTAGAACCAATTCCATCACAACATGGACCCAACTTCAACAGAAATTTTTCGAGAAGTATTTTTCCCATAGGTAAGACTAACCAGATCAGGCGAGCCATCACTAATTTTTCCCAACTTGATGGCGAGTAATTTCAAGAGACCTGGGAATGATTTAAAGATCTAATTAAGCAAAGTCCCCATCACCAAGTTCCCAAGTGGCAATTAGTCCAGAATTTCTATGACGGTTTAACTGATCGCAAATGCCAAATAGTAGATCCCTCTTATGATGGGACATTCATGTCTAAGAGTGATGATGATGCCTGGACCTTATTTACAAACCTTTGTGAGAATTCTCTCGAACATGCATCTACATCTAGATTTGAGAGACAGCCCTCTTCTAGTACCCCAAAGCGAGGGGGTGTCTATGAAGTCGGGTACGCTGTTGATGTCTCTGAACAAGTAGCCACCCTATCCCGCAATCTTGGCCAACTTCTGTCAGCAGGGCAAGTTTCTACACAGGCCTCACAACCTCAATATCAAGAGATGTGTTTTATTTGTTCTCACACCACTCACCATGTTACCGAATGTCCCATGGTTTCACAATTTTCTAAGTTAGTTGAAGAACATGTTCTTGCGACTCAAGGATTCCCCAAACCGGGTTTGATCCAAATTCCAAAACTTATAACCTGGGTGGCGTAATAATCCCAACTTCTCTTGGAGACCACCAACTTAGGGCAATTCGTTTGCTCCAGCACAACCACCTAGGCAGAATTTCAATAATTCTGCCAACCAACCTTCTTACTGACCACCTTCACACCAACCATCTTACCAACAAGCATCCCCCCCACCGACACGACAGTCCACGTTTGAGGAGAAGGTATTGTGAGTCCTTCAAGGACTTGAGTGTGTCCCTCAATTAGCTCACTCTCATTCGTAGTCCATCTCCAAGCTCGAGACCTAACTCGGTCAATTAGCTAACGCACTCAAATGGAGCAAGAAGGGTAAGCTACCTAGCTAACTGGTGACTAATCCTAAGGGTCAGTATGGGCCAGAGAGTTCCAATGTGAGTGGTCCATACCACGAGCAAGTTCAGGTTGTGATAACTCATAGGAATGGGCGCGAGTTAGATACTCGCCCCAAGGTACCCAAAGGGAGTGAAGGAAAGCGTGGTAATCCAGTTTCAAGAGTCGAGAGCGAAGATAATAGCACCACTAAGAGGGATGATCTACCCTCTTCATCTTTGAATGAGACACTGACACCATTTGTGCCTCAGGCTCCTTTTCCACAATGCTTAGAGTCGCTCTCACCTTTTGGAAAAAAGGGGGCATCCATGGAGGCCATGATGGAAATCTTCAAGCAAGTTAAAATTAACCTCCCTCTATTGGAGGCCATCAAACAAGTGCCTTCTTATACTAAGTTTTTAAGGACCTTTGCACCCAAAAATGTAAAGTCAAAACCCTTGTCTTTCAAAAGGTCCTTCTCACTGAGCAAGTCAGCTCTTTCCTATTACACAAGACACCGCCTAAGCTTAAGGACCCTGATGCACCCACTATCTCATGCACTAATGGTAATCCCTTCATAGATAAAGCCCTTCTTGACTTAGGTGCTATTGTGAACCTTCTTTCATATTTTGGGTTAGGGAGTTGAAACCAACAACAATTACTCTTCAGTTAGCTAATCGTTCCCTCAAGGTTCCACGAGGCATGATTGAGGATGCCCGTGTCAAGGTCGACAAATTTTATTTTCTCGTCGACTTTCTTGTCCTTAACATGGAACCCGTAGTCACACTTTAGAGACCAATCCCTTTCATCCTTGGTTGACCTTTTTTGGCCACGGCCAATGCCAGCATTAACTGTTGAACTTGGGTTATGGAGGTGTCCTTTGGGAACATGCTGGTCACGCTTAACATCTTTAGTGCTTCCCAACATCTTTCACGTGAGAATAAGTGTTTTATGGTTGACATTGTTGATGAGTGTGCCAAGGGTGCCTTACCTTCCATCATGGTTGCTGATCCTTTAGAAATTTGTATTGCCTACTTTGGTTTCAAGGCCTTTGGTATTTATCGTTCTATTGAGGAGGTCAATGCTTTACTTGACTCATACTCACCCCTCAATTGCCTACCATGACGGATGGGGTTTGAAGCCCTTCCTACCCTTTCAAGCACACCAGCACCTCCATGCATTGAAGTACCACCCAAACCCGAGTTAAAACGGCTAGGGTTTGAGGATACCTTACCTGTTATCATTGCATCTGACTTAACTGCCACATAAGATAGTCAACTTCTTAGTGTCCTCCAGGCACACAAACATGCCATAGGTTGGTCAATATCGAATTTGAGGGGCATTGATCCCTCCGTTTGCATGCATCATATTCATCTTGAGGAGAATGCTAAGCCTTCTCGCGAGTCACAACGGTGGTTGAATTCAAATATAAAAGAGGTCGTTAAGAAAGTGGTTGTCAAATTGCTCGATGCAGGTATCGTATACCCCATCTCTGATAGAAGGTGGGTTAGTCCCACGGAAGTTGCACCCAAGAAAATACGTATTACTATGGTTGAGAATGAAAAGGGTGAGCTAGTCCCCACACACATCACCACCGGGTGGCATGTGTACATTGATTATCGTAGGCTCAATTCCATGAGTCGGAAGGATCACTTTCCCTTGCCTTTTATTGATAAGATCCTAGAGCGGTTAGCAGGGCAGAGCTACTATTGTTTCCTTGATGGCTATTATGGCTACAATCAAGTTCCTGTGTACTCTGCTGACTAGGAAAAGACCACTTTCACATGTCCTTTTGGCACTTTTACCTATCGTTGAATGCCCTTTCGGCTTTGCAATGCACCCGCAACCTTTCAACAGTGCATGATGGCTATCTTTTATGATATGGTGGACAAATTCTTAGAGGACTTCATAGATGACTTCTCCCTGTTTGGGTTATCTTTTGGGGAATGTCTCTAGAACTTAACTAAAGTCCTTATTCGTTGTGTGGAGACAAACCTTATTTTGAGTTGGAAGAAGAGCCACTTTATGGTTCAAAAGGGTATTGTGTTGGGACACGTTGTGTCCCCCATGGTATAGAGGTCGGTAAAGCCAAGGTCGACTTGATCGCTGGCCTGCCCCCACCTACTTTCATGGTCCAAGTGCGCTCATTCCTAGGGCACGTGGGTTTTTACCGCCGATTTATTAAAGACTTTAGTATGATCTCACATCCCTTGTGCACTCTGTTGGCCAAGGATGCCCTGTTTGTCTTTGAAAAAACCATGTTTACTGGCGTTCGAAACACTTCGAGCTGCACTTTCTACTGTCCCTATCATGCAATCCCCTGATTAGTCCCTTTCTTCCAAGATTATGTGCGATGCATCTGATTATGTACTCGGTGCCATCTTGGGCCAAAAGGTGAATAAAGTACCCCATGTTATATACTACGCTAGTCGTACTCTTTCTAATGCTCAATTAAGTACACTACCACAAAGAAAGAGTTACTAGTTGTTTTCTTCACACTTGATAAGTTTCGATCCTACCTCATAGGGTCTAAGGTCATTGTGTTCACTGATCACGCTGCTTTACGGTACTTATTATCCAAAAAAGAGACCAAATCTAGGTTGATTAGATGGATTCTACTCCTTCAGGAGTTTGACCTAGAATTTTAGGACAAGAACAGATTCGAGAATGTCGTTGCGGATCATCTATCCTGAATTTTTATTGAGCACACTAGTGACCCCTTAGCTTTGCATGACTCATTTCCAGACTAGCAACTTTTTGCAATGTCACAAATGAACCCTCTGTTGTTTGCTCACATAGTGAATTACTTGGTAGTTGGGCAAATTTCTACAACTTGGTCTAAGCAAGACAAAGACCAATTTTTCTCACAAGTCAAGCACTATTTCTGGGAAGACCCAGAATTGTTCAAGTATTATCCGGATCAAGTGATTCGGCATTGCGTGCCTGAGAGTGAGACCCGTAGCATTCTCACCTTTTGTCACTCTGATGTATGTGGCAGCCATTTCAGTGGCCAAAAAATGATTGCCAAGGTTTTACAATGTGGGTTCTACTGGCCTTTTATCTTCAAAGATGCCCATAACTTCTATAGAGCTTGTGTGTGTTGTCAACGAATAGGATCTATGTCACGACAAGATATAATGCCGATGACTCCTATCTTGATTGTTAAGATTTTTTATGTTTGGGGCATCAACTTTATGGGTCCCTTTCCACCATATTTTGGATTTGAATACATTTTGGTGGTCGTGGAGTATGTCTCCAAGTGCGTTGAGGCAGTGGCCACCAGAACGAAGGACCGCAAAATTATGGTCAAATTCCTTCATAAAACCATTTTCTGTCATTTTGGGTTCCCACGTGCCATAATTAGTGACAGTGACAAATATTTTTGCAACCGATTCTTTGAGGCATTGCTGCGCAAATACATGATCACTTACAAAGTTGGCACTCCTTATTGTGGACACCCCATTTTGACGGCCCTTAAGACTTGGGCGCCACTGATTGATCACTCAATGATGAATGTGTACGATTGTCAAATGCTTGACTTCCTCAACAAGAAACCTCACTGTTGAACCTACAAACCTTGTGCCTTGTTTTGGACCAAAACAGTGGTTTTTTAGGCTTGAGCCTCCAGGGACTTGCCATCCACTAGTGTGGCCTGCCGCCCACTAATATGGCTTGCCAGCCATCCACTATTAGTGGCCTGTCGGCCACTAGTACAAAAAACCAGACATTTTCTGCCAGCTGTCCCTATAGATGCATGCATCATTCCAGCTGTGTTTGTAAAGATATTTTTGAGGGTCTCTCATATATTTCTATATATAGATGACCCTCTCTTTTGTTAGCAAGGTTAGAAAAATTTCGAAATTTAGAAAATTTTGGAGCGCAAAATTTTGGGAAATTTATCTTTCCACAACTCTCTCTCTCTCTCTCTCTCTCTCTCTCTCTCTCTCTCTCTCTTTCAACTCTCATAACCTTTGCCTAAACACTCTAAACCAAACCTAGAGAGTTCCTTGCTGAGGTGATTTGAGCTTACATTTGAGCTCTTGAAGCACTTGAGAGTGTGCAATTGGTGGTTTGCAACTCAAGGTATCATTCCTCTTCAAGAGGTATACATTCTAGTGCTTTTGTGCCATCTTTACACTACTTGTTTTCCATCTTTTCTTGTTGTTTTTGAGTTTTTTACAACCTATCTTTTTGGGCTGAAACTTTTGGTTTAAGGCCATTAAAGGTAGAGGGGTTGACAATCCTTCTTTGAACCTTGCGTCTAATGCCTTTGCCCTTGTGTTTCCTACCTTCTCATCAGCTTTTTTTGAGCTTTTTACCACTGATTTTAAGAGATTTTTCAGAGGCTAAAATTATGTTTTGAATTCCCAAAAGTGGAGGGGTTAGCCTCCCCTCCTCGTGCTTGTGTGCTAGTTTTAATTCCTGAGTATTTTAGCTAGTTGTAGTTGTTTTTGTCTTAATTCTAGCCCTTTTTTCGGACTGTTTTAGGACTATTTTTATGAGTTAGCTTCATTCATGCTGTGCATAGTATGCTTGTAGTGTAATGGTCCTCATAGGTTTGGTGGTTTAGGCCTTTGCCACCAACCTATTTGAGTTGATAGCATTTATTTCTTGCTTTCCATACTTGTGTTCACCTCTAAGCATCTCTGCAACCTCCCACATTTCTTGGTTTTTCCTTTGCTTTGTGAGTGGTTTCAAACCGATTGTTTGTTTAAGCTTGAGATTGAGGTTGTTGTGCTTAATGGTTTAATCCTATTTGAGGTTCATTACCAACGGCATGACATCTCTCTCATGCCTAAAACAATATTTGGTTTGGTACTTCTCTCCATTAAAGGACTTAAAGCTCATTATTGGACTCAATTGACTAAGGAATGCAAGGTAATTAAAGTGGAGTAATAAACTTGGATTAAATGGAACAAGATAATAAAAGATTTGGTGTTCAATTGGACGTTAATTGAACATATGGAGATTTGAGTCATTTCATACTTGTTAGTGATGAAATGGTTCAAGTTTCCAAGGTCAACCACTTCCCTTGATCAAATCATGATAGGGAGGAGGTTTTTGAGAGTCTTTTATTATGCATTTATTGAAATTGTGTCCCTTGGTTCATAAGTCATCACGCAATGAAATTGCGTCGATTGATGGCTTGTGAATCAAGTCTACCTCTCCTTTGACCTGTTTGCTGATAAGGAGGG
This sequence comes from Camellia sinensis, assembly GCF_055761805.1. Taxonomy (NCBI): domain Eukaryota; kingdom Viridiplantae; phylum Streptophyta; class Magnoliopsida; order Ericales; family Theaceae; genus Camellia; species Camellia sinensis. The sequence goes on along the minus strand of NC_138969.1, from coordinate 111,847,784 downwards.
ACAGGGTGGACAAACATCCCCTGAGAATACTCTGGTTTGTGCTCTGTTTGTTCTCTGTTACTGCAGGAAAAAGCCAACTTTCCACTTTTACTAGATGGCAACCCACTATTAGTGGCCGGCCGGCCACTACTTCTGGGTTGCCGACCACTTTTTCTAGGCAGGCAATGTCCTTTTTCTAGCAGAGTAGAGCAAAGGCAGAGGTGGAAAATAGTACAATTTTCTAACTGAGCAACAGAGGCATTCCGGTAACAAAACGGAGAGCATTATCGGATGGAAATCCACATCCATGCATGAGCTATCACTCGATTTGCGTGATCCGTCCAAATGATGTTGTAATATTATTATGTTACACTTGGAGTAACAGTGTAGACGTGCCCGTGGGCCTCATGCTACAATTCGAACTCAAATTGCCACGGTTCTTAATCTGATCTCTCCATGTGCGATGTGAGATTGATAAATCACCAAAGAGTTAAAATCCAGCAAATCATTTTGGAAAATAGATTTTTAGAAAGAAGTGTCAAACATGGATTGCGCTTTGCCAGATACAGAGTCGCCGCCTAAATGTTTTATTTTTGGAAATTTTAGAAAACCCTGACTCGTTGCCCAAGGCCACATGTCCGTCATCACCAAAGTTGCCTCGGCTCGGGAACTTGGGTACGATTGGGGAAGGTCAGCTATGAGCACCCTCGTTCGCCCGATCCGAAGATCGGTCTATACTAAGCATGATATTTTGTTTTGAAAACATATGTGTTCTTATTCCAGTTAATTAGCTAGAATTTACTATGTGATGCGCACAACACACAAGTATAGACTAGATCGCCTAATTTGGAACAAAGCATCGCATATCCGTTTTATTTGGAAAATGGTTTGAGGTTTACTACTCGCAAGTATGCTAAAACACGGGTTTCGACGAATTATTCCAATTCAAGCAACCCAACTGTGATACCCCTGTTCTGTATTATGCTAAATTGGTCCTTAATTTGTTTATGGTTATGTGTTTAGCGGGATTTTGTGTGCCATTATGTGATAATATGTGATTTTGAATTCGTATCTGTTCACCGTAGGATTATCTGTTTGAATAATCCGCTTCGGAATTAAATTGAGGGCCTTATCGGCCATAGAACCCGAAATTGTTACGCCACTGTGATTGGCATAATTTTTAGAGCCTACGGTGAAATTTAATTGAAAATTGATCCTGGTCAATTTAAACGAATTAAATTGATAAATTAAGTGCCCAATTGTTATATAATAAAATAATGTGTTGAGTGGGGCTAAATAAGGGCCTCATTATGATCAATTCCTCACCCTTATATCATTTTGGGCTGAAGTTTAACTCTCTAGAAAAGAGAGAGAGACGACTTTGAGAGAGAGGGGAGGCACCTTTGGGCATTTTGATTCAAAATTGTGAATTGGGAAGGCTAGGTGCAAGACTTGGCCATAATTGTGAAGATTGAGCCTCTAAGTAAGCATTGATTCTTGAATTCATAAGTTCGAATCTGTGATCTTGTAAGTTCAAGGGTTGTTTGTGATCAAGAGCATGTAATGAGTTGATTTTGTTGAGTTTGAAGTCTTAGAACTCATGCATGTAAGGAATTACTTTGAAATTGCATGTTTGATCTTGAAACACATGATTCATGTAGAGTTTTGGTTAAAGCTCATGTGGTAATCACCATTTGTACCATTTGAGTTGAGAATGATGAGCATCTCCCACATGCATGCACAAATCATGGGAGTATAAGTCTTGAATGTTTGAATTTGAGCATGTTGGTGATGGGTTTTAGATATTTTGAGACATGCATGTAGATAAATTATGAAATTGAGCTTTAATATGTTGTAATTCTATGTTTGTACCATGTTAGTACATGATTATGTGAAGTTTGGACCGAAATCATGCCTTTAGAGCTTTTGAATGTCGATATGAAGCTCAAGAACTCAATCTAGAAAACCCAGATTTTCGATGTCCGCTCGAGCGGGTGAAGTGCCGCTCGAGCGAAGAAATCGAGCTCCCAGCAATTTCTGCAGACATGGTTCCCGCTCGAGCGGGGAAGTTGACGCTCGAGCGGGGAGCTATGTAGACAGGCGCTCGAACGGTCGAGTTCACGCTCGAACTGGAATTGAAGGCAACCAGTACTTTCGCAGACCTAAGGGTCCGCTCGAGCGGGGAAGTCCACGCTCGAGCGGGGACCCTATTTTCTGAAATTCTGTTTTTGCATTTGGTGTTCTGTTTTCCGTTCTCTTTCACTTGCAAGCACTCTTAGGCATATGTTAAGCATTGTAAATGAGTTAATGAGGTAATAATAAAGCCTAAAGAGGAATATGTGAATTAAAGAACGGATTGAACTATTAATGACCCTTTTGTGTTCATGAAATGTGTAGGGTCAAGCTCCAGGGCAAATCCACAAGCCGATCACTGTGAGTAATATCGATATTTGAATGATTGTGAATGACCAATTATTACTCCCTTATATGCTTTGTAAGTTGCTAATTGGGATTGTGGACAAAAGTCTGACAGGAATAAACATAAATGGACCGATGGTCGTTTTGATAGAAATAAATGGACCTAAGGTCATTTTGACATGAATGAGTGGGCCGAAGGCCGTTTTGACACGAATGTATGGGCCGAAGGCCGTTTGACATAAACGAGTAAACCGAAGGTCGTTTCGATATGAATAAATGGACCGAAGGTCGTTTGATGTAAATGAATGGACCAAATGTCGTTTTGATATAATTGAATGGACCGAAGGTCGTTTTGATGTGAATGAATGGACCAAAGGTCGTTTTGATATAAATGAAGGGACCGAAGGTCGTTTCGATGTAAACGAATGGACCAAAGGTCGTTTTGACATATGTGAGTGGGCCGAAGGCCGTTTTGACATGAACGAGTGGGCCAAAGGCCGTTTTGACATAAATGAAGGGGCCGAAGGCCATTTTGACAGAAATGAATGGGCCGAAGGCCGTTTCGACATAAGTGAATGGGCCGAAGGCCGTTTTGCCATGAATGGAAACCCGAATGGGCCAAGGGCCAGAATGTTTGGAACTACAGTTACTTGATTTGCATTTCGTATAGTTATATATATCTGTTAAATAGAAGTATGAATTGGGCCCAAGGCCATTTGGAACATGTTGTTCTACATTGTTATGTAACTTCTGTATTTGATTTGATATTATTCACTGGGCTATCGCTCACGCTTATTCATGTGTTTGTAGGTGAGCCAAGAGAAGTCCAGACCCAGTCTCAGTGAAGTCTGTATGGAACAACTAAGGTTTTGAGAGAGTCAGCCCTTGTGTCTCACGCACGAGACCCGTCTTCGCCCTTTTGTTATGTATTTACATTTTGTCAGGTTGGCGAAGTTTTGTATATGTCTACTTATGGTTTCATGGGTTGACTTAGTTTTGGATGATTCTGTCTGTACAGAACCTATGTCGCTATGTTTCTATTGTGAGTTATTAATGGACATATGTATGGTTTGTTTTGATGTGCCATGTAAGCACAACTCTATGGAGAAAGTTTTTAAATTTTGCTTCCCTTTTAGCCCCTTTACTTTGATGTGTTAAGTCTGTCTTGGTTTGAGGCCGTAGGTAATCTTAGGATTACTGGCCGGTTACGTCCTTAACCCATGGGGGCAGGTTCGGGTCGTGACACCAACCTTCACCCACAGGCATTTAGGCAGTAAGTCAACTAAGCAATTAGCCTCATGGCAAGCATGCTTTCATGTTAACACTCACACACATGCAAGGATGATAAAGCATAAAAGCTTCCTAGTACTCCGAGCCAAAACAAGAAACTAGTTAGTAATCATGCATGATCCTAGTTCATGTTAGTGATGACTAATGCAATGCATGCAAAATGCAACTAGGATGGGCTCGGCTACCCTAAGAATGACATGTGAAATGTGACAACTCGATACACGTATTCAAGTTGGAATTGAAACAAAATGCAGTTAGCATGATGCGCCGAGCCCGGTACATGCAAAACAGATGAATGATGCAAACATGTGAGCATAAGTATGATAATTGAAACATGTCCTAAACTAACCATCAAAAGCTAGTAAATAAAAGGGAGAAAGACGTAGGGTTGGAAAACATTCACACACGCACGTACACTTATTACAAATTCGCCCTCTCGACGGAGGGTCCGAATAAATAATACAGACCAAATAAATAATCGACTACTCTAGCTAATTAAATATTACAAAACTCTAACTAATTAAACAAAATAATTAGAAAAGGAGGTGGTCTCAGTCCTGCCTCGGAAAGATGGAATGATGCATGCTCGATTTGTCTTGCTCGGAAACCCGTTGCCATGCCTCTGTTTGCACTATTCTGCACCTCTGACAACTGTGAAAATTCTTGGGATGGTTCTGAATTACTCCCTGATCATTATGGGATATCACTGGCCGAGATATCTGACCACCGGCTATGGAAATATGGTAACCGACCAGAAGTTGGTCCACCGGCTGGACTATTGTGGTCGGCCGGCACTAAAGATTGCCGACCGGCCATTTCTTCCAGCAGAATACTAGTTTTGCTGCAACAGAGGACAGACAGTGCATGACAAGGTATTTTCAAGGCAGTGTATGCATAGCCACTCTCCCTATCATGCAATGAACTCAAGGGAGCATGGCTCTCGGTCCTCGAGCCACCAATCACGCATTTAGATGCATGATGGCCAAAGGTGCCAAGCTTGCAAATCAATGTAAAATGAATGCAACGAAAACAAATGAATGCTACACACTCTATCATGTCGGGATCAAGAGTGTCGGCGACCGAGGATTGAGGCGTATTTCGTCACTTTAAGTATGAACACACCTCATACCTCATGTTTGGTTTGACACCCCAAACCAAACACAATGCAATGCATGTATGCAATATGGCTTAAATATGGAAAATGGTACCAGTGTGCAACATGGGGCTAAGTTAGCAAAGCATGCCAAATGCGATGCAACCTAAACATGCAAATGTAAAATGTGCTAAGCATGCAAGATACAATGCAATGCGACCTAACATGCAAGCTAAGCTAATGGAACAAGAACATGCAAACATGATATAATGCAAGCATGCAAATGATATAACAAGATGCAACATGCCAAACATGCAACCAGGTACAAGGGTGGGCATAAACCGAAACGGGAGGCCTCAGCCATGTCCCAAAACAGTGGCCAAAGTACCAAAGTTAAGGCACCAATATGCAAGATAGACATGCACACATGTTGGTTCATCAACTAGGCCACAATGCACAACCTTCAAACATAGGCGAGATGCGATAAATATGAGGATAGGGCATTACAATAAACTCTAAAATCACATAAAGAATGATGCCAAATCGACTACACAATGCAAACATGGCATGTTAATAGAGTTAAAGCTCAAATGTAGCTACGGGGCTTGAACCATGACTATGTCAACCAAGCCCCAAATGGTCAAAGAGACTCAAAACAGTCCCGAGGCAGACCAAAATGAAGCTAAAACTCCTATGGAACAAAGCCAAAACATGCTGTAAAGAAGGGCACAAAACAAGACGCATACAAGGCCCAAAAGGGCAAATGCACTACACCTCTTACAACCGAACATGACATGACTTAGGCAAATAAAATTAGAGTTATAATACACCAAAAAAAACCCCAAAACCCAATGAGAAGGTCTTCCAAAGACCAAATCATGGAGGCAAATGCAATGGTCCAAGTAAGGAGCATGAAACAACAACTCTCCAAAGTATAGAATAGGTAATAAATGCAAGTGTGTGGCCATGAAACATGGACTGAAATGTGATGACAAGTGATGCCAAATCATTGAAATAGCTCAAATGAAGCATGCTAATGACTCACACACCCGAAGCCAACAAGCTAGAATGCAAGGAGGCTATATAAAGCATGGTAAGCATGACCAAATTGACACCAAGCAGAACTTAAACATGTTAAAACATGACTAAAATCTTCACAAAGCTAAGTCAAAACATGCAAGCATGGTGGTCTTGATGCGTGATGCATTTCTAAGCAAAATAGAGGAATGCAAGGCAAGTGTATGGTGCATGCAAGGGGTCAACAAACCAACCTAAAACAGAGGTAAACCATGACCAAATATCACTAAATACCCACTGAGATGGAGCCAAAATCGACTAAGCATGCATGCTACCCTTATGAGCCAAAAACACAAGCATATGAGACACAAAGGGAGAGGGGTGTCCCTCCCCTATACAATACCTCAAAACCACTTCACCACCACTGAAAATCCTCTGGATTTCAATGGTGAGAAGGCCAATACACGAAAGTTCCAAAACTCAACAAAGAAGGCACAAAAAGAGGCCAAACAAGGCCTAAGAGGGGGAGGACGACCCCCAACACCAAAATGACCTTAAGCAAACATCTCAAGCATGAAAATAGAGAACTTTTATCAGTTATACACTAAGCTCAAAATAGCATGCAAGATAGGCTAAAAGCTAATGCAAAAATGAAAAATATAAAGCAATAGTGCTCACCCTTGAAAAACACTTCAAGAACAGCAATTCCAGCGCCCTTCTTCTGATCAAAACCAACTCAAAACTCCAAGAACAACCTCTCAACACCTCAATAACCAAGGTATAGTGTAACACTAGGTGCTTTAGTGCAAAAATAAGAACAAAAACACACTTTTGAACACTAATTCACACACAATCAAGAGAGGGGGGAGATATATAAAGAGAGTGGCATGTGTGATATATATCTCTGATATATATCTCTGGTTTTTTGTTCAACCCCTCTAAAGGAGAAGGGAGGCCCTCTTTTATAGAACAAAAAAGGCCTAAGCTTCTTGGAGAAGCTAAGACAAAGGGGTCAAGCTTCCTCAAGAAACTAGAACAAAGGTTCAAGCTTCTTGGGGAAGCTAAGGCAAAAGGTTCAAACTTCCTCAAGAAGCTTAGAGCAAAAGGGTGCAAAGGGTGCAAATCCTCCACACATGTGTATAGAGGACAGGTATGTGTGCTCCAGCTGGCACAGTTGGCATGAAAAATTCCTGAAAAGGAAAAAAAGAAGTCTCGGCCAGAAAATATGGCCAATTGACCAAACAAACGGCCGCCCAACTAAAAAAAATGCCGACCGGCCTCACCAATGGCCGGTAGCAACAAAACAGGGCCGGTGGCCTCAAGCCAAGGCCGGTGAGGTGTGGGGATGGCCAACAAGCCATTCTCTGCTCTCAGAAGCAAAAACACAAGTGTTTGATCCATGACCAAGCACAAAACAGCCAAGTTGAGAGATCTTGAGGCAAGGCGCATAGTCGAGACCTCCGAGAACTCAAAACGAACACAAACATGAATGATCACCGAGTGTTCAAACGGTGACGTCCAAGTCTTGAGGACGGTCAAAAATGGGGTGCCTACAAACAGGCTTGTAACTGATTAGTTAATTTAGTAAAATAGTTAGTTAGTTTTGTGTTGTACTTATTTAATTAGGTAGAGTAGTTAGTTAAATTTGTTGTTGTAATAATTAGTTAATTAGCTAGTGTAGTTAATTTACTTCATTTGGTTTGTAATAGTTAGTTATTTCGTAGCAATTAGCTAGTCCATTCGTTTGGACTCTCCTACGCGAGGGCAAACATGTAATAATGTGTATGTTTTTCAACCCCACGCCTTTCTCCTTTTTATTTACTTTCTTATAATGGGTAGTTAGAACATCATGTTTCTTTTAGCATTTCCCATGTTTGCATCCATTTGTCTTGCATGGATCAAGGCTCGGTTCACCATTCTAACAAAACATTGTCGTTTACTACTTCGTTGAATATGTGTTAAACCATGTGCTATCAAATTGATTCACTTGTCATAATTAGTAGCTGAGTCTATTAGTTGCATTATTGTTTGTGTTGCAATAGCCATGTTGCATTGATTAAGAGCATGCATATTTTCTAACTCTTTTGTTTCTTTTGGCTCGCCTCGAAATACTAGGTGAGCATTTTATTTACTTTAGCATATCACATGAGTGTGATTGTTACTATGTCTGGCATGCTTACCATGAGGCTAATTGTTTAAGTTCGATACTTGCTTGAATGCCTGTGGATGAAGGCTAATATCTTGAATTGGAATAATTTGAGTAATGTACATATGAGATCACTTTTTCAAGTGGTACATATTCAAACACTTTTCAAAACAAACATGAAATCAAAATGTTCCAATTTTTTAAAATTAGTATATACTTGTGTGCACATCACATAGTAATGTTAGCCAAATAATCGGAACAATAGCATATAATATAAATAAGAATCACATCATGATTAGTAGAGGCCGATCTTTGATCGGGCGAGTGGGGTGCTCAATTCATAACCTTTCCCTCTCGTACCTAAGTTCCTGAGTCGAGACAATCTCGGTAATGATGGACACGTGGCTTTTGGAACGAGTCATGGGTTTTCTAAATTTCTCAAAAATATTTAGGCGGCGACTGTATATCTGGCAAAGCATTTTGGCATTTTGATTCAAAATCGATTTTCCAAAAGAATTGTCGGATTTGGACTTATTTGCATTTATCTATTTCACAGTGCACTTGTGAAATCATATTCATAACCATGGGAGTCCAAACTGTAGAACTAGTCGTATCCGAAAGGAGCACGAAAAGTTGAGCTACACTTATTCGAGCTACACTTATCACCCTCAGACTAGTGGTCAAGTAGAGGTTTCTAATAGGGAAGTTAAACACATCCTCAAGAAAACTTGGAGACCCAATAAGAAAGATTGGTCCACTGGGTTGGTTAATTAATTAGTTAGAAAATATGCATGTGAGACACCCATCGGGATGTCTCCATATAGGATTGTGTTTGGGAAAACGTGCCATCTCCCTATTGAGTTAGAACACCAGGCTTTGTGGGCCATTAAGAAATTCAATTTTGATATAGCCAAACCTGGTGACCATCGAAACCTGCAACTCAATGAGTTAGAGGAGCTCCACAATGATGCATATGACAGCTCCAAAATTTACAAGGCTAGGACTAAGGCCTTTCATGATAAACATATTTCTTGTAAGCCCTTCGAGCCTCACCAGAAAGTGCGGCTGTTCAATGCCAAATTGTGATTGTTTCCGGTCTCAATGGAATGGCCCATATGAGGTTATTGAAGTATTTCCGCATGGGGCGGTTGAGATTAAAAATCCACAAGATGGTACAACCTTCAATGTCAATGGCTAAAGATTGAAACATTATGTGGATGGTATTAAGAGAGAGAAGATGATTGAGGCTATCCACTTGACAGACCCAATATATCTTCCATCGTAATTTCTTTGAGTCTAGGAGACTTCAAATCCTCTAAAGGTGCAAGTCATTTGGTGTTCGCCGTGCCCGAACAACCTCTGACGGTCTGGAATAGCCACCTACTGTGTTTGTGATGAGTTTGTATAAGACCAACTAAGATGGCGGAAACTAGAGTTCGAATGGCAAAGCCTAGAATGCAAAGGCTTGGAAATTCTGAGACTAAAGTTTGGTTTAAATACCCAGGGGTGCGGAGATTGCTTCAAAACCATATTGCCTTGAAAACTGAATGGCAGCCCCATAGGTTGAGGCAGCTTTGGTGCCTTAATTCTGGATACTGAGTCAACCTAGTCTGTCATCCTGTTAGAGAATAAGAAAAGTTGCAGACATAGTTAGGGAGAAAAGTAGTACCTGTGATTTTCGCTTGAAGATTATATCTTTATTGAGCATATTTTAATTTGTTAATGCTTATTTTAATGTTCAACACATGATCAAGGTAAAATTTGAGGGATTTTGGTTTAACGTCTGTATATGTAAATAAAAAACCAAAAACAAAAAAAATCCGCTCGCGTAGATTATAGACCGTACGAGTGGTTTCTGGTGCCTTAATTAGTTAGTCTCTGTTTAAATCTGCCAATGGCCTCTCTTTTTTCGCCGTTGCGGATTTCCACGCTGTTTGACTAAAAAACAAAAAAACACCACGACCCCTTTGACCAGTCCAAAACACTTTCCCCACGTCACTTTCTTCTCTCCCCCTCTCTCTCTCTCTCTCTCTCACACACACACGCATACACACACACGCACACACAAAAACACTCTTCCCCTTTCTCTCTTCTTCTCCAATACCCATCCTGCAAACCACCCACCGACCACTCCATGTTAAACGTTGTCGACGCCCCTACTGCTGTCACCGAAGCGTCGCCACTCGGCTGCCTTCCAGCGTCTCTGTCCCTTCCGGCAACCCGCTGCTCTGTCTGCCTCAAGTCTTAGATATACACCTATCTCTATCTTTTACTTAGTTTGATTTATTTATTTATTTATTTATTTATTTGTAATTATTATTCTTCTTATTACTATAACTATCTATTTTATTTTTATTTTTTTGTGTGTTGTCTATTTGTCTTGTATATTTCTCTTCATATCTGTCTCACCTCACCTTTGTTTTCTCATATGTGTTACAAAAATAAAGAAATAAAATAAAATAAAATAAACACGTGTTACTGTAATGGGAGGCATGATTCTTCATGCCCTATTTTTTTATCCTTTCCCTGGTGCATATGTCTTAATTAATTCATTGGGATTGGTTGCATATTTTACGGGTTGCGTAATTCTGTTGACATATTGATGTGGTGTGAGATAGTTGTAGGGGAGTGAGCCCACTTTTAGCATTTGCATGCATTTCCTTATTATCTCTCGAGCTATGCACATACTCTAGTGTTCCATTTTGTTTTTTAGTGCCGATGCTTTATGTCTCTTTACTCTTAGTGGTTGCCTTGTTTTGCAGACATGTCCACTCGTACTGGCAGCCAAGCCAAGAGAGGGCGCTCCACCACCGAGTCCACCTTCATTGCCCCTATGTGCGAGGTCCCCACCGCTACCTAGGCCCAGAAAGCCATTGCTCGGAATACTGCTTTTCATCTTTACTAGTTCCGACGTATCGCCTCCACCAGTTAGGCAGTTAACAACTTGGCGACCTGTCAGCTTTTGGGTTTATGTCAGGTGGATATTCCCACTTACCCCTAGCTTGTCCTGCTATTCTATAAGAATATGTTTACGGACCCAAATTTTGAGGATTGTTTACGGACTTCCATCGATGGCATCACCCTTACCGTCCACCCTGAGAATCTCGCTACTATCCTTGGTTACCACCACACTCGTCCCCACAGTGCACCAACCTCATTTTAGTCCATTGCCAAACAAGGGCTAAGACACAACATAAGAACGTAGCATGTAGGTTGTCACAAAATTTTGATGGGTCAATTTTAATGTTTGATTCATTGATATGAAAGTGAAATGAAATAATCATATGTTTGTTCTCATACTTTTGGATTTGCTAGAAAGGTAATACAAAATTCATTGTATATAGAATTATCATTCACATTGTACGGTAATGAGTATTTTATAATCATTTCATTTTATTTCATTTTTTATTCTAGTAAATTAAACACTATCAAAATTTATTTTTATATATTTGTTCTAGCTATATTCGGACCAATTTCTAAAATCTTAAAGTTATTTTTTGTTTATTAATTCTACTCGTGTCATTTTGTAAAATCCCAAAAGATTTAGATCAAAATTTACATATATTTTCGAAAAGAAAATCAACTCAATGGTGTACTCATCAAACACAAATGATGTAACTATGGCTCCACATATGTCATAAAAGAAAGACAATAATTATTTGGCTTACCCATGAATGAGGTGGATGCCATTTATATATATATATATATATATATATGTAGACAACCCATTTTTGATGGCCTTTATGACTTGGACATCATCGCATGCACACCCAACGATGAATGTATATGCTTGTCAAGTGCTTAAAGTACTCGAAGTCTTCTGCGGAATGCCACAGCTTTGAGCCTTTCAAACCTTGCACACCTGTTGCCTCATTCTTGGACCAAACCTAAGATTTTCATGCCTGCAGCATCTGGTGGCCTGCCGGCCACCTCTTTAGGCTGTCGGCCATCACTCTTGGTTGCTGGCCACTTATGTCGCCTGCTGGCCACCAATGTCTTTCACTGATATTTTGTGACAGTTGTGCCAGCTGTTTACATAAATGCATGAATCTACTCCCACGTGTATGGCTGGATGTTCTTGAGCAAGATTCATGTTTTCTATATATAGGAGGCCTCCCTCTCTTGTTTTAAGGTTTGAAAAATTTTGAAGCAAAATTTTTCCTCCCTCTCTAGCAAATTTCTACACTTTAGCCTACATATCATTCGTCTTTGCCTATACATCCTTAACCAAACCGCTTTATCTTTGAGCTGAGGGATCTTAGAGCCTTGTTTAAGTTCTTGACGGTGTGTTTGCTTTGTTTTGTTTCTTGGAATTGGTTTTCCTCTTCAAAGGTATAAGGCTTTTCCTCTTTGCTTTCTTTAACTACTCTTTTTCTTGCCATTTTTCAACTATTTTTGGGCTATAAAAACTCTATATGTTTGGGCTAAAACTTGGGTCTTAAGGTCATTAAAGCTTGAGCGGTGGTTCACCCTTCTTTGCACCTTGTTTTGAAGGCCTTTTCCCTTGTGTTTCCCATCCTTTTGCTATTTGTTTTTGAGCTTTTAAACACTATTTTCAGAGTTATTTCAGTGGCCAAAATCATGTTTTAAAGTCCAAATTTGGAGGGGTTAGCCTCTCCTCCTTGTGTCTTGCTTACTAGCCTAGCTTGTGCTATGTTTTAGCATATTAATCTAGCTATTTTTGTCTTAATTGCAGCATATTTCAGGACTATTTTTAGACTATTTTAGAACTATTTTTAGTTGATAATTGCATTTGAGCTTTGTTTTGCATACTTGTAGTGTAATTGTCCTCATGAGTTTGGTGTTCTAGGCCTTAGACTCCATTTTATTTGAGTTGATTGCATTTATTTATGGCTTTCCATACTTGTGATAACTCTTAATCATCTCTACAACCTCCCTCCTTTCTTAGCTTTTTTTTTTCTTTGAAAGTGGTTTCAAACTATTTATTTGTTTAAGCATGAGATTGAGATGTCATACTTAATGGTTTAATCCCTTTGGGGTTCGTTACAAACAGTATGATGTCTCTTTCATGCATAAAACAACTCTTGGTTTGAGACCTCTTTCCATTAGAGGACTTAAACTCACCATTGGACTCAATGAATTAAATGATAGTTGGTAAGTAAAATAAAGTAATTGAAATGGGACTAAAAATGGTGCAAGACAAAAATTTGGTTTCGTGTTCAATCGGACGTTAATTGAACACATGGAAGTTTGAGGCATTTCATACTAATTAGTGATGAAATGGTTCAAGTTTCCAAGGTCACCACTTCCCTTAATCAATTCATGAAAGAGAGGAGGTTTGATTCTTGTTTTGTTGCATTTATTGAACTTGAACACTTTGGTTCATAAGCCATCATTCAATGAAATTGCTTGAGTTGATGGTTTGTGGACTAAGTTTTGTTTCTCCTTTGATTTGTTCATGAGAAGGAAGGGTGAGTTGTGCAGACAACCCTCGAGAATACCCTGTGCATGCTCTATTTGTTCTCTATTGCAACAAGGTGAACCCGGCAGCAGTGGTCGGTAGGCTACTTTTCATAGCCGATAGGCCATCACTGGAGGCCGGCAGGCCATCACTCCTGGCCGGCCGGCCGGCCACCAATGCAAAATTTAGCAGTGTGTTTTTTGAACAAAGCAAAGCTATTTTGGAGGTGGCCAGAAGTATAAGTGTTCAACTGTGCAATAGAGACATTCAGAAGCAAAACAGTGGCTTTTTAGGTGGAAGCCGAGCACGTGCATGAGCATTCCTCGCATATCGAGCTTGTTTAGTTTAAATATTCAGCTTAAATATTTTTTGTAATTAATTAGTTAGTTAACTAGTTGTTTGATTTCATCTTGTAATTATTTTAGTTAACTAGAATAGTTAATTCATTTTTTGTAATAATTAGTTAAGTAGTTTAGCTAATTATCCATTTCATTTTGTAATCATTAGCTTAATTAGCTTAGCTTTAATTAGTTAGCTAGTTAGTTCATTCGGACTCTCCTTCGTGAGAGCGTAATGTTGTAATAATGTGTATGTCTTCCAACCCCACGCCTTTCTCCGTTTTATTTACTAGCTTATGATGGTTAGTTTAGGGGCATCATGTTTTGTTTAGCATTCTTCATGTTTGCATCCATTTGTCTTGCATGCACCGAGGCTCGGTTCATCATTCTAACTTGCATTGTTAGTTTAAATGCCTCTTTGAATACGTGCTTAGACCGCATGTTATTTAATTGATTCATATGCCATATTTGTAACCGAACCTATTTAGATTGCATATCGCATGTGCTGCATTAGCCATAACTGCATAGTTAGGAATCATGTATTTTTCTAACTCATTTCTCTTTTGGCTTGAAGTACTAGGTCAACATTTACTTGCTTTAGCATAATTGCATGAATGTGATTGTTTCCATATCTAGCATGCTTGCCATGAGGCTATATATGTTTGCATGCCTATGGATAAAGGTTAATTGTTTGAATTGGAATAATTTGAGTAATGTTTTTATACGATCACTTTTTCAAGTGGCACTTATTTCGTAACAATTTTCAAAAACAAACATGAATCAAGTGTTTCAATTCTTGCAAATTTAGTCTATACTTGTGTGTGTGCACATCACATAGTAATGCTAGCCTAATAAACCGAGACAAGAGCATATAATGTAGATAAAATTCATATCATGATTAGTGGAGGCCGATCTTTAATCAGGCGAATGAGGGTGCTCAATTTATGACCTTCCCCTCTCGTACCTAAGTTCCCGAGCCGAGACAATCTTGGTGATGACAGACACGTGGCTGTTGGCATGAGTCATGGGTTTCATAAATTTCCCAAAAAAAAAATATTTAGGTGGCAAGTTTGTATCGGGCAAAATAGTTCATTTTTGGCAATTTGATTCAAAGTCGTTTTTCCAAAAGATTTGCTGAATTGGGACTCTTCCGTGATTATCTATTTCACATTGCACTTGTGGAATTAGATTCAGAACCGCAGGAATCCGATATTGTAGGGCTTATTCACCTTCCGAAAGGGGGTGCGAAAAAGTTGAGCTACAGTTTCTGGCGACTCTACTAGAGACTTAGAGAACTTGACTTGAAATTCATGATGCAAAAGTTTATCTACACTTATATGTTTCTTTGCGTTGCATTTGCATTGGTGCGTTTAAGTCACTGTGTTTGCCATCTGCTATTCTTGGACTATTTTCCGGAGGCTTGCTTGAAAAGCTTGCCAAAAGGCTGACCGGTCACGGGCTCTACCATGATGGGAACACAACCCTTGGATCTGGACTACTGTTGTACCGTTTGATCCTCTTTTCACTTCTCGGTGTCAAGTGCGAGAGGTATATTAGGTAGTCTTGCTGAGGTACCCTTTTGACCATTTGGCCTAGATGCATATTGAAAAGCCATAAAGACTGTTTCAAATTAGGACAGGATGCTTACTCGAATACAGGATTGCATGAAACCGCTTTGTTTGAATAGTGAACCCTAGTTCCTGATGAAACTAGGACAGGGTAACTCTACCGCCTCGTAGGGGTCTTTTTGGCTCGCACTTAACTGGTATGTGTTTGACAGTGAAACTGTACAAGAATGTGTGTACCAGTTACAAGTTGGGTATCCATTTTGGGGGGCAGAATTTAGTGTTGACTGTAGTCCTACAGCTTTGCTTACATCTGTGTGTTGTTAACATCAGTAGCTAAGGTGCTGTGCGGTTTCTGATTACTGCTTTCTTTTTGCTTTATTTCTTTTTTCTAGGTAGTTTAACACCATAGCTTCGGAAAGATCAGATATCCCCCAAGTGCTCTGGACCCGAGTCAGAAGGCTTTGCAAAGCCGGAGATCTTGTTAGGGGACAACCCGTGTTTACTTCGCTCCCACCAGTTACTAGACGGATGAGAGTCAGGCAGGGTTCGCGAATTCAATTTCTATAACAGTCACCCCTCAATTCACCTGCATCTAGTCAGGCTCAGGGATAGTCTTCTACATCTAGTCTAGTACGAGATCACTCGCCAATCCCAATGACACAATATCCCCCAGTCAGCATGGAGAAATTGATCCATCATTTCAGCAAACAGTTGAAACCCTGTAACAAGATGTTGTTCATCAAGCCGAGGTCAAAGCAAATTAGGCTGAGGTAATAAACAGGCTGCAATAGTAATAATCACAGTCGGCAACAGCTTCTGCATCTCGTGCACCTCCTACGGGTATCCCAGCACCCGGAGCCACTGCCCATGGTGAAAATCAAGGCAATCAAGCAGAGCTAATCCCACCACAAGCCTCCAAAACACCTGTGTATCAAATCGAGGCTCCATTTGAATTTGAGGTTGACCCAACTGTGCTTAAAGTCAACAAGCTAGAGAAGGTATTCAAAGGAGCACAAGGTGTTAATTCTATCCCCGACATAGAAGACGGGTATACCGACTTTGCAGTGACATTGCCAGATCGGTTCAAAATCTCGCACATCAAAAGATTTGACAGCTCCGGAGACCCCATGGTTTATCTTCAGCTGTTTTCAGACATCCTGCGGCCGATGGGCCTAACCAGATTGCAGAAGCTCTCACTCTTTGACTGGACTATGTCGAGAATGGAAGCTATATAGTATGCAAAGCTAGAGGATTCTGTGAAACCGAGTTGGGAGGAAATGACTGAGGCCTTTGTTGCACAGTACTCGTATAACACACAAATTGAGGTCACAACTCGTGATCTCGAGGCAACACGCCAGGAACCGAATGAGGGCTTCTCAGAATTCGTGACGAGGTGGAGGGCTAAGGCTTCAATCATGACCACATGGACTTCCAAGAAAGATCAGATAAGGATGGTAGTCTGCAATCTGTACGGGAAATTGTCGCAGAAGATGATCGTTCTACCTCTGTTCACATTCACCGAGCTGCATGAGATAGGGGTTCAGATTGAAGACGCTATGAAACAAGGGCTGATTACTGATGTGAAAGAGCAGGTAAAGAGGCCTTTTGTGCACAATTCCAATGCAACCACCAGTGGTCGCACAACTGTGCAGCTGTCGGATGTGAGCCTTGTCACCACCACAAGCAAGATAGCCAATCCCTTTGCCAACATAGCTCCACAAACTTCAAACAACCCTACCCGATCCCAAAGGACTTTTACCCAACTCTACATGACCCTATCTCAAGCCATGAAGGTGTTGGTCAAAAAGGGGCACCTCAAACCATTAGAACCTCGCCCACTACCTAATCCTCTCCCACCTAAACACAACCCAGCGAAATACTGTCCGTTTCGCCAGCAGCATGGTCACGACATCGACCAGTACTTCAGACTGCGTCATGAGATTGAAGACCTCATTGACAATAAGGTGATTGCACCACCCCAAAAACCAAATGCAACTACAAATCCTCTCCCAGCCCACAATCAAGTTCCCCCACCCCAAAATCTAAACCTAATCCATACACTGGCCATCCCCTACGACCCCAACATATATATTACCCATTTCCACCTACAAAGACTGACGGTGTTCATTCTTGAAAGCCCAGATTTATGCATGATGGACACGTCCACACTTCAACCTAAACCTATGGTGGTGACAGTTATAGTAGAAGGGAGGTTAGCCTTAGAAGAAAGTGTGAGTTCGTTGCTTGAGAGCTTTGAGGGCTTGTCTGAGGAGATGTACAATCCAAGCTGCTACATTGTGCCAATTGATCAAGCCAAGCTGGAAGTGGTATTGCCAACTATAGTAGAGGTCAATGTGGTTAGGGAGGATGACCCGAGCCAAGGGTTGGATGATTTGGTAGAACTTGAGGAGGACTTAGACAACCTGCAGTTCTTTGACGAACAGGATCAAGGGGACTGAAACGAAACCAGAAGAAAAGAAAGCATGAATTACTGTAATGGCCGGAATGGCCGATGAAAAGGGGAAACTGTCGGAGAACACCGGCGTGGAAATTTCAGCTCAGGAACTAGGCACTGTGAGTACTGTGGACACAGAATAAGAAGCTACTCTGAAGTAGTTTGAACAAGAAAGGGTTGAAGACAACCAGAAAGTTGTAATGGCCCAACACCCTGCGGGGGATACTTGTGATGTGAGAGTGATCAGAACCGAGTCGAACAATTGTTTGTCAGCTACTAGAGGTGTATGGTGGAGGATGACGATCTACATCTAGACCACACCAACGAGGATTGGAGTGAGTACCTCCCAGATAACACTTGGTACATAGAAGAAATAGATCACATGACAAGAAAGTGGGCGGTATTTTAAGCCACCGTACTTAGATCAAGCTAAGGCATTTGGGAAAGATAAAGAAGTTAAGAAACAGAAAGAGAAGCAGCTGGAAGAAGAGGCAGCCTTAAAGAAACTCAAGAAAATACAAGCCGATATATCAATCTGGGGTCTTCTTATGGCCTTCCGGGTGCATCAACAGGCAGTACTGCCAGCAATGGACAAAGTTAAATTGTCCATTGACACTACCCCTGAACAGCTTGTGGGAGTGGTCTTCCCAGGTGGTGTTGGGCAAACCCTAACCTTTTATGACAAAGAACTGTCACCGAAACGCTCAACTCACAACGAACCCTTATACATATCTGTTAAGTGAATGAAGAAATAGGTACCGGTGGTGTTGATAGACACCGGTTCGGCTATCAATGTCTATCCTTCTCGCATAACTTATGCCATCGGCCTTCGACCGGCAAACTTTGTGCCCATCGGCCAAGTAATTCGGGCATATGATAATACGAGCAGAGAGGTTATGGGTACGGTACAAATCAGAGTTCAGGTAGGCCTTGCTCAGCAGTATGTTGAGTTCCATGTCCTGGATGTCCCGGCCACCTTCAACTTACTACTAGGGAGGCCCTGGCTGCATCATGTAAAAGTTGTCTCATCTACCCTCCACCAAATGTTGAAGTACCCGCACGAGAAGGGAGTGGCGATTGTTTTTGGGGAATTCGTCCATTCACCCGCCGCCAGAGGTAACTATACCAGTGTTGGAGATCACTAATGGCAAAGAGGACGTATTCCTTTCAAGGTTTACTCTGGTTGATGCTCAGGTAGTGCAGACTATTTTGGCTGCTGATGAGGGCATGTATGTTAGCGCCCAATCTATCTATTTCATGAACAAACTACACCATGTGCTAGGAATAGGACTTGGAAGAAGTGGCCGGAAAGGTGTCACAGCATTAGCCGATGTGCCGCATAATTCGCATGCCTTTGGTTTGGGATATGTACCCGCCAAAGAGAATTGGATCAAGAAAGGGAAAGAAATCAGAGCCTGAGCCATAGCCAAGCAGGCTAGGAAACACTGTGAGCTCATTCACAAGCCAATTCGGGGAATGCTGAGTGGCCGCTTCGTTTGGGAGGGAGAAAATTTCCCATTTTGCAGCTTTCCCGAGCCTCGGATGAATTCTGCCAAGCAGCGTGTTCCTGGATTCAAAATGTTTTTCGACCTGCAGATACAAGATAGTGACATCGAGGAAAAGGCTAATCCATGTACTGAAGCTGAACAAAGCATGGAAAATGACTCAGACAACAACGAACTTAGAGTAGGGACAGCACTAGCATGTCTCCTTACAGATCCTGCGATTGACTCAAAGAACTTGGGGGATAACCTTACCATCTGCATGATCGGGGACCAACCGAGTGTGAACCTATCTAGCAGCATTTTGGATGCATCGGAGGCACCGTCTCTTATCTGGCAGTTAGAGGAGGGCTATCTGTCTAGTTCTAAGTCGGGTGATGAGCTAGAATCTGATTCCACAGAGTCTGTGGAGTCGGAATCAGATTTCGGTTCTTCTGAGCCTGAGTCTGGTATTCCTAAAGGTGATAACCCGAATGCTAAGGTCTTGTCTAGGTCCTCTTTTTTTTTTTTGCTTTTGAGTCGGTGGTAACCGAATAGGTGGATCTTATGAATGAGAACGCTACCGATTCTGAGTACTTCTCTGTGCCGCTTGTTTATTGTATTGACCAAGATTTTCTGAATTTTAATAAAAATGAAGAGGAAGGAATTCCTCTAGTTTTGAAAAACTTGATTAATCGAGAGGAGGAGAGGTTTGGAAAACCCTATGCTAATGAAATCATTGCTATTAATGTGAGTACTAAAAAGGATCCGCGTCTAGTCTAGATCGGATCCACGTTGTCCTCAGAAGAAAGCGAGCGCTTAGTCTCTTTATTAAAAGATTTCAATGATGTTTTCATATGGTCCTACGAAGTCATGCCTGGAATCGATCTTGAGATTGTACAGCATCAGATCCCTCTTGACCCCGAGGCCCAGCCCGTCAAGTAGAAGTTGTGAAAAATCTGTCTGGATTGGGCGTTGAAGATCAAAGAAGAGGTCACCAAGCAGATCGAGG
Organism: Camellia sinensis; assembly: GCF_055761805.1. Taxonomy (NCBI): domain Eukaryota; kingdom Viridiplantae; phylum Streptophyta; class Magnoliopsida; order Ericales; family Theaceae; genus Camellia; species Camellia sinensis. Next base: position 111,827,565 of record NC_138969.1, on the reverse strand, counting down.
CAGGTTTCTTCTTAGTATCTGAATATCCGACTTGGTTGGCCAACATCGTCCCGATGACGAAAAAGGATGGTAGAATCTAGGTATGTGTGGACTTTAGGGACTTAAACAGAGCCAGTCCGAAGGACGACTTTCCTTTGCCGCACATTAATGAGTTCATAGATTTCACTATGGGCCATGCATTGCTATCCTTTATGGACGGGTTTTCTAGGTATAACCAGATTCTGATGGTGCCCGAGGACAGAGAGAAAATCACATTTACTACACCGTGGGGTACCTACTGCTACTAACTTATGCCGTTTGGGCTAAAGAATGCCGGGGCTACCTATCAGAGGGCTGCAACCACCATTATGCATGACATGATCCACAAAGAGGTCGAAGTGTACGTGGACGACATGATTGTCAAGTCCAAAGAAAGAAAGGGCCACTACATACCTTGGAGAAATTCTTTCAATGCATCAGAGAATACAGACTGAGGTTGAATCCGCAGAAATATACTTTCAGTGTAACGGCAAGGAAAATGTTGGACTTTTTGATCACACACAGAGGCATCGAGATAGATCCTTCCAAAATCTGGGCCATCCTAGAAATGCCACCACCAAGGATTGAAAAGGAGGTGCGAGGCTTTCTCGGTAAAGTGCAATTCATAAGACGGTTTATTTTCAAATTAACCTTGACTTGTGAACCACTTTTTGGTCTCGTGAAGAAAGGAAAGAAATTCCAATGGGATGATCAATGTCAATTCTCCTTTGAACAGATTAAGCAGTACCTCTAGAATCGGCCTGTGTTATCGCCACAAGAGCTGGGGAAGCCTTTGATTCTATACCCGTTAGTGATAAACACTACTATGGGATGCATGCTCACTCAGGAATCTGAAGATAGGGTAGAGAAAGCCATCTACTAGAGCAAGAAAATGCGAGACTATGAGACCAGCTACACTCAGTTAGAGAAAGCTTGCTTAGCCTTGGTATGGACTACCAAGAAGTTGAGGCACTACTTGTTAGCTCGCTCTGTAATCCTAGTTTCAAGATTAGATCCCATCAAATACATCTTTAAGAAACCAACGCTTATGGGTAGGCTAGCTCGTTGGCTGCTTCTCCTCTCCAAATTTGATCTCAAATATGTCACCAGCAAGTCGGTCAAGGGAAGAGCTATAGCAGAGTTCCTGGCAGATGACCCAGAAGAAGGGGATGAGGCGGTGGAATACTTGTTCCCAGAGGAAGCCATTCTGCAAGTAGAGGAGGAGACTTGGACAATATACTTTGACGGAGCGTCCAATCAGTGTGGTTATGGGATAGGTGTATTGCTGATAGCACCCGAAAACTCCCATATACCTTTAGCTTTCAAACTCCGGTTAAAGGTGTCCAATAATGAAGCAGAATATGAGGTGTGTGTCGCTAGTTTAGAAGCTACCCTGGAACTAGGGGCAAAAAGGTTGGATGTTATCAGGACCTCAAACTTAGTTGTTTCTCAAGCGAATGGAGACTGGAAAGTCCAAAATGAAAAAATGAAAGTTTATCACTAGACCCTAGACGTTCTGATTCCTAGGTTTGAAAAGCTAACTTTCACGCATCTACTAAGAGAGAACAACAAGTTCGCTGATGCTTTAGCAACTCTATCTTCTATAGTAGACATCACACTTGGAGTCCGGATGCATCCGAATGTCATTAAGCAGAAATACACACCGACTTATGAAACTATCGCCGCAATAGATGAAGCGCAAGACAAAAACCCTTGGTATTACAATATTTGGAACTTCTTGGAAAAGGAGATTTATCCACCAGGGGAAAATGCCAAGGACAAAAGGGGAATACGGCGAATAGCAGTCCAATTTATCATCTGCAGAGGTAAACTGTACAAAAGAGGTCATTTGGGAATGCACAAGTTGTGTGTCGAAGAAAAGGAATAAAAGCGCCTGATGGAGGCCATCCATGGAGGAGAGTGTGGATCACACATGAACGGAGTAATGTTACCCTGGAAGATTCTCAGGCAAGGTTACTACTGGTCCACTATGGAGGAGGATTGCATTTGTTTTGTTCGGCGATGCCACAAATGTCAAATTCATGCTAATCGCATAAACATCCCGCCGTCAAAACTGTACAACATGACTTCGCCATGGCCTTTCTCAGTCTTGGGAATCGATGTTATAGGCACTGTCACACCAAAAGGTCGAATGAGCATAAATACATTTTTGTGGCAGTTGATTACTTTACAAAGTGGGTGGAAGCTCGGTTATATGCAGTGTTGAAAGCATCGCATATGGCCAAGTTCATCAGAAACAATATCATTTGCCGATATGGAGTCCCAAACGAGATCATATCAGATAATGGCTCCTATTTCAAGAAAGAGGTGATAGACTTGTTGGAGAAATACAATGTGGCTTTCCATAAGTCATCTACATACCGGCTGTAAACCAATGGAGCTGTTGTAGCCGCCAACAAGAACATCAAGAATATCTTACAGAAGATGGTTAAGACCTACAGGGACAGGCCAGATAAATTGCCATTCGCATTCTGGGGCTATAGATCTTCAATCTGAATGTCTACAGGGGCAACTCCTTATTCTCTTGTCTATGGGATAGAGGCTGTTTTGCCAATTGAAATAGAAGTCCTGTCAGTGGGAGTTATGGCTGAGTGTCAGATAGTAGAAGTGGACTGCAACAGAGTAGATTTGAAGAGCTGATGCTGTTTGGTGAGAAAAGACTGAAAGCATTGTATCATGTTCAGGGCTACCAACACAGAATTGCCAAGGCTTTCAATAAGAAAGCTAAGTCCCAAAATCTAAAAAAGTTGGTGCTGAAAGACAACCGAGCTCCGATTCATGACCCTAAGGGTAAGTTTAGACCCAATTGGACTGGTCCTTACATCATCAAAACTATCTGGTCGAGTGGAGCTGTTATTCTCATGGACCTGGATGGCTTGGAATTTTTACAATCGATCAACATAGACAAGTTAAAGAAATACTATCCCTGAGAGGCTCACTAGGCCGAAAACCAGGAAGGGCGACCTAGGAAAAAGTTAGAGCATGAAAAATTAGAAATAAAGAAAAACTAAGCTCGGAAGATTGAAAACCCTAAAGGGTGACTTTGGTAAAGTTAGAGCGCAAAAGGAGAGAGTTAATACTTGAGTGAACCTGAACCGAACTACGTAAGGCATGATTCCCATCTTCAGGATACGTAGGCAGCTTCATCTTGAAGTTTGGCCGTAATCACTTCTAACTCAACTGTTCTTTCCATGTGTTTGATCAGGTCATCTTTGTCTATCCTTTACTTAGGAGTTCAGTTGTGATCTTTACTCTGAGAGAAGAGTTGGTTGCAGTGCAGAGCAGTGGTGTTCAATCGAGGGTATTTCTGATCTTTTGATTCAAGGCTTTACATCTTGAGGATTGATTCTGTACGTGTCAAGTGGTGATTTTTTCAAAAAAGGTTTTGGAAAGTTTTAATGAAAGTTAATTTTGTTCAAATTTTACCTTTTACAACTTAGACTATTTTTGGACCAAAAGGAAAATTTTCAGTACTCACGACTTTAATTTCATTGATTTCAACATAAAGTTCTCCAACTCTCTAATACAAATCAAAGTTGCTTTTATTACATTGAAAAAACTTAAAAAGAAAGGTCAAAGCAATCAACTAGGGGCATAGATGAGTCAGGTGTTCCTGCGTCCACTAATCGTGCTTGTAGAAGCTTCTGAAGCCAAAGTGGTCCTGGTTTGTGCCTTATCCTCGAGCCTGTAGACACCCCATTTTTGACCGTCCTCAAGACTTGGGTGTCACCGTTTGAACACTCGGTGATTATCCATATTTGTGTTCGTTTGGAGTTCCCGGAGGTCTCGGCTCGCGTGCCTTGCCTCAGGACCTCCGAACTTGACCGTTTAGTGTTTGGTTTCACACCGAACACTTGCATCTTTCCTTTGAGAGGTAGGGTAGGGGTTGTTGACCATCCCCACCCACCACCGGCAGTGGCTAGAGGCCACCGGCTGGTGTTTGCTGCCACCGGCAATATTTATTGCCGGCCGGCACCTTTTGTTGCCGGTCAGCACTATTTTGTGCCGATCGGCACTATTTTTGGCCAAGATGGCATTTTTGGCCGGCCGATTGCTGTTCATCTGCTTTTGCAGATATTTTTAGACAGCTGTCTTGCTTTTGCATCCCTCCATACACGTGTATGGAGGGATCTCCCTCTTGTAAAGCTTGTCTTGTAAGCTTTACAAGACATATAGAGAGAGTCTCTCTCTTAAGAGGGAGAGAGGACTTAGGTTAGGGGGAGAGATATTTTGAGAGAAAAAAAACAGCCATTGTGGAGCTCTTGTTCTAGGGTTTGAGTTAGATACATTTTCTATCTCTCTTTCCCTCTCATTTGTGCACTAGGTGTTTTGTGTCTTACTATTGCACACAAACACCTAGTGTTTCACCTTCCTTTGGCTCTTGAGGTTCTAAAGGACTGGTTTTGAAGTTTTGGTGTAGGATCCAAGCTAAAGGAGGCCATTGGAGCACCATTTGTGAAGAAGTCTACAAGGGTGAGAATCTAGTCTCATTTTTCCCCATTTTTGCATTGATTTTCTACTTGTCTTAGAGCTGTTTTTGTGCTTATTGTATAACATAAAAAAGTTCTTTTTTTAGGCCCTCTTTCTTGTTTATTAAGAGTGTTTCTTGGTTTGAGGGTTGTTGACCACCCTTAGGCCTTGAAAGGCCTCATTTTGAGCCATTTTGTGCTAGCTCCGGGATTTTGGTGTTGAGGTCTCTTCACCACTGAAATCTTAAGGGATTTCAATGGTGAAGATGATGCTTTGAAGTCCCAAGAAGGAGGGGGCCACCCCCTCTCCTTGTTGTCCTTGAAAAGGGCATATTTTGGCCTCTTGAGAGAGCCTATGCTTGAGTGTGTGTTGTGCATGTTTAGGCTGTTTTTCATGCTTATATATCCATAATATAACATGACTTTAAGTTGGTTTTGGTACTCCATGCATGCTTAGCATAGTTGCCTTGTAATGCCTTGTTATGCCTTAATATGCCTTAGGTTGTTAGCCTTTGTTGGAGCATGTTTTAGGCTTAGTCTTGTGAAGATTATGTGCTTATTTTGCCATGTTTTAGGTCTGTCCATAAGTGTTTGGGTCGATTTTGGCATGTTTGATATAGCTCCTTTGTATTTAGACTTGTTAGCCTTGAGTATGTGCATGTGTAGCATGATATCTTTGCATTGTTTTGGTGATTTGGGATCATCCTACATGCCATTTCAGTCCCATTTCCATGCTTGTTTGATTGCCTTGCATGTCTCTTTAATGCTTTGGAAGCATGTGTTGCATGCTCCATATTTTGGTCATTGTGTATGCCTTTGTATTTGAGTCACTTAGATGCCATCTAAGTGGTCCTTGGGCCTTGTATTAATGTCCCAAAACTCTGTTTTTGGTCAACAAACTCATGCCATGTTTGGTCTTACTAAGGGTAGTTCAATGCCCCATTGGTTTGCTTTGAGCACTTGGACCATGTTTGCATGCATTTGCTTGTCTTGTTTAGCATAATTTGGCATCATTTTATGACATGATTTCAATACTTATGTTGCATGATACTTGCTCATGTTTGTCCCTTTCAAGTGTGCTTGAGGGTTGTTTAATTTGTGCCTAAGTGTAGGCCTTCCATCATGTGTATGTGTGCATGTGTTTTGGCTTCTTGTTTTGGTCATTATGGCTACTGTTTTAGGCCTATTTTAGAGCTGCCTAATTCATGTTTAAGTCCATCTTCCCATCTATTCGCATTGCCATATGTATGCTTGCATGCTTGCATAAGTGCCTTGCCATGTCATGTTGCATTCCTAGCTTTGCATTGCATCTTGCATGCATGCCTTGTTCCTTGAATTGGTGATAGGAATAGGGCCTTGTTTGTTTGATTGGTTTGCATTGCATTTGAAACCAAAGTTGCATACTTGGTTCTTTGGGCCATCATGCATGGGAATGCGTGATTGGTGGTCCGAGAATCGAGGCACATGCCCCTTTGAGTCATTACAATGATAAGGGACATGGTTGGTGCATATATGCCTTGAATTGTGCTGCCATGCTTTGCCTTGCCCTCTGTTGCTGTGAGTTGCAGGTTCTGCAGGCTTTCTTTGCCGACCGGCAGTGTAAGGTGCCGGCCAGCAATATTTTCTCTGCCGACAACTTCATTTTGTGCCGATGGATACACACTAGTGCCGGTGGTGATTCCACTCAGCCGGTGGTACTCCCCAGTGTCCAGGGATACAACCCTGAGGTTTTGACAGCCTCCAGAGGAGTGAAGGAAGGAAAACAGAGGCAGCCTATGCATGGCGGCACGTTTCCCGAGGCGATTTTCCTGTTTTAATTAATTTATTTAATTCGTTAATTAAATTAATTAATTTGTAATATTTAATTAGCCTGTGTAGTTAATTAATTTGTAATATTTATTTGGTCCCTCCGAGCGAGGGCAAATCTGTAATAAGTGTGCGTGGGTGGTGTGTATGTCTTCCAACCTCACGTCTTTCTTCCCTTTTATTTACCTGCTTTGATGGTTAGTATTAGGGCACGTTTAAATTAGCATACCTTATGCTATGCATGCGTGCATTCATGCATTTATGCTACATGTATTAGGCTCGGTACATCACGCTAACTGCATTTGTACTTCAAATTCTAAACTGAATATGTGATAGCTGTGCATTTCTCACATGCCATGTTTAGGATAGCCGAGCCTATTCTAGCAACACTTTGTATGCGATGCATTAGGCACTTAACATGGACTTGGATCATGCATGTTTGCTAACGAGTTCTTTGTTTTGGCACGGAGTACGATGTAAGTATTACCGCTTTAGCATATCGCATGAGTGTGAATGTTGCCATGTCAGCATGCTTAACATGTGGCTAGATGCTTATGTGTTATAAACTGCTTGGATGCCTGTGGGTGAAGGTTGGATTGTTTGAGTTGGAAGAATTCATTGAAATCCGTGTTTTAGCCTACTTGCGAGTAGCAAATTCAAGACATTTTCCAAAAACAAACGGATATGCAATGCTTATTTCCAAATTAGGCAATCTAGTCTATACTTGTTTGCTGCGCGCATAACATAGTAATTCTGAGCTAATAAATGGAATAAGAACACATAAAGTTTTCAAATACGGATATCACGGTTAGTAGAGGCCGGTCTTCGAACCGGGCGAAAGGGGGTGCTCATAGCTGACCTTCCCCGATCGTACCCAAGCTCCCGAGCCGAGACAACTCCGGTGATGACGGACATGTGGCCTTCGGCACCGAGTCAGGGTTTCCTAAATTTCCCCATTTTAAAAATATTTAGGTGGCGACTCGGTATCTGGCAAAGCAGTCCATGTTTGGCACTACTTTTTCAAAAATCTGTTTCTCAAAACGATTTGCCAGATTTGGACTCTTTGGTTCAGATTAAGAACCGCGACAACAAAAATCGCGAGTCCGAACTGTAGCAGCGGAGCCCCCCTCCGCGGGCGCGTTTACAGTTTGCCCCTCTTTGACAGAACTCGAAAGTCATAACAATGACGGGAGTGAATGTCAAAGCCCAGAGACGACCCATTTTTGACAAGGCCGAAGACTCAGACAAACATGCAAGACAATCAAGATATGCGCCCGAAGGCAGGGGCAAAAATGCAAGACAATGCACAGAGCCGGACATAACTTATGATCATGCAAATAAAGCTGTAATGAAGCAAACATGCAACAGTTTTAAGCTAGCATACCAAACTACACTACAATGCAGAAAGGATGTAAGAGAATTATGCAATTCTCAATACGTCTCACTCGGAGATACAATACCTGTGCGGCTCGTCTGGTTGCACCAACCTCAAATGAACCGTACATACAATATCGTGCCTGAAAAGAAAACAAACTTAACAGGTACAATATTGTTAGCAACATGCATGACAATGCAAATGGATGCAAAACGATATGTAATATATACAAAACAATGTATAAACAATGCTAATGAAGATGCAATGTAATTGAAACAATGCAAACTACATGCAAAGCAATTGAATCATGATCCAATCATGAGCGGTTCGAAACCCACACCTATGTCAAATAGATTGATGGAGATAACAAGTCTGTCTACCATAGAACGGTCAACTGAACTATAAGCATTGTAGACAGACGCAAGAACAAGTATTGGGTGGAATTGACACAAGTGGGGAAACGACCCGCTGGAGAAAGGACTACGATCCTAATGCCGGATGCAAAAATTACACTACAATGTAATATATAAATATGGCACGCGGGCCAAACCAAATCTTGCCTAGGAAAGGCATATACACATACAAGCCATGTGTAACACAGAAAAGGTGCCGCAACCCTCAACCAACATATCAGCGTGGAATTGGCGCGATACACATGCAGAACTGTGTTTTAACATGAAGAGTAGGGGCACATACCAAACCAAGCTCAACCTGGGAAGGCGCAAGCCATAGGCGGAAGGTGATGCAATGAATGCATGCAATCTACAATGCAATATCTACAAATATGCAATGGAATGGATATGGATACAATGGATATGGCACGCAAGCCAAACCAAATCTTGCCTAGGAAAGGCATGGACACATACGAGCCATGTGTAACACAGAAAAGGTACCGCAACCCTCAACCAACATATCAGCGTGGAATCGGCGCGATACACATGCAGAACTGTGTTTTAACATGAAAAGTAAGGGCACATACCAGACCAAGCTCAACCTGGAAAGGCGCAAGCCATAGGCGGAAGGTGATGCAATGAATGCATGCAGGCTACAATGCAATATCTACAAATATGCAATGAAATGGATATGGATACAAAAATGCATGACAATGCAGTGTGATGCCATCTACTGGGGGAGAACGCAATGAATGTATGCAGGCTATAATGCAAATGCATGACAATGCACTAAGATGCAACAACTATGATTGCAACTTTCCCTATCTTACCAAGAGGGCGATATACTAGGTTGGTTCAGTATCCAGAACTGAGGCGCCGACATGCTGCCTCAATCTATGGGGCTTCCATACAGATTTCAAGTCGAGGGTAAACCCCTGGGTATTTAAACCAGACTTTAGTCTCGGAACTCCCGAACCTTTGCGTTCTAGGCATAAGCCGTTCGAACTCTAGTTTCCACCGTCCCAGTTGGTCTTCTAGGAACTCATCGCAAACATAGGCAGGTGGCTTTACCAAACCACCGAAAGTCGTTCGGGCACGACAAACACCAAAGGAATTGCACCTTCAGAGGATTTAGGGTCTCCTGGACCGTGCGTGTTTAAGGTCTTGCCAGACCGTGAACAAAATGTATGCACGACTATGCATGTTTTTTTTTTGAAATGCAAATGATGCAAGTGATGCATGTTGCATGGAATGCGCGACAACACACGGCTTAAGACATGTACAAAGCAACGGTGTGCACACCAATGCATTAAAGGTCTTGCACCTTCCAAGGATTTAAGGTCTCCTAGACCGTACGTGTTTAAGGTCTCGCCAGACCATGCGCAAAATGTAAGTGTGACACACATGCCACACGAAATGTAAAATGAAACAAATGAGACACGTGTGTCTCATAAGATGCAAAAATGATACAAGTGGACTTACACGCTACGCGAAGCCGGTTTTGAAAGTTGGACTTATACGCTACGCGAAGCCGGTTTTGAAAGTTGGACTTATACGCTACGCGAAGCCGGTTTTGAAAGTTGGACTTATACGCTATGCGAAGCCGGTTTGTGTTCAAAACAAAGCAATGTGCTAACAAGTACAACCGAGGTGCGCAAGATAGCGCGAATGGATGCATGCAAAATGCAAGTGAGGTGCATAAAACAGTGCGATGCGCAAAACAGCGCGATTGAAATACAATGCACAAAACAGTGCGACGATTTGAAATGCACAAAACAGTGCGACGGTTTGAAATGCACAAAACAGTGCGATGCGCAGAACAGCGCGAACAATTTGCAATGCACAAAACAGTGCGACGATTTGAAATGCACAAAATAGTGCGCAGGTTTGATATGCGATACACATGGGGCAACTTTTGGACCTTGTAAAAGTCAAAAGGATACAAAAAGGATACACCTTGTATGAATTGGAGTGCCACGCACAGAAGACACGACCCGAGGTCAAAACGGAGGCCGGTTGAGCATCGGAAATACACTTTCTTGCACTTTCTTGAGCTATGAAGACCAAAGACTTCTCATATGGCCTAAACAAGGCTGTGGGAACCCCACCGGCCGAAAGGGAAGGCCACCGGCTGGCCGCCGGCATCAAAATAAGTCCATCGGCACAAAAAAGTGCCGGCCGGCACAAAACATTGCCGACCGGCAAACAGTTGCTGATGCGGGGCAGTTCTGACTTTTCACCTTGGGTGTTATAAAATAGGGTTTCAAAACCCTATTCCTCACTTCCCTACCGCCGAAATCCCTTGCTCTCTCTCTCTAGAGTGTTTCTCTATCATTTTTCGCCCGTTTCTTCGCGTTCTACGCTCGTTTCGTCGTCGGATTCGCGACTTCCTTCGCGTTTCGGACATTTTCAACCGATCACATTCTTGTTTCGGTGCCTCGTTTGGCGTCCTGCCTTTTCGGGGTTTGTTCCCCTCGTTTTCCTCTTCATTCTTGTGCCTTTTCACATTCCAGCCTTCCCGGCTATTCCCGACCCTCTCAGGAGTTGACTTTTCAGTTGAGTCTTCGCATTCCGGCCCGGTTTTCCCTTTTCCGGCCATTTTCCATCATTCTCTACATGGCGGACGACATTCCACGTGGCGGGACTCCCCCGGACCACGAGATGGATCCCGGGGTCGAGCTCCTACCGTTGCGCGAGCGCCCGTTCGACCCGGCGACCTACCGACCGGCGATCCATGTTCTGCCCCCCGACGGCCTACGTCAGTTCCGGAGCTTCGAGAGGCATGTGGCGCCTGAGCTACTACTGCGTGAGCCTACCTCCCACCTTTCATTCGGCACTTTCGAGGTAACTCTCTTTCTTCTGCTTTACTTTCCGCAATGTAGGATACAAAACTGCCATAGTTAGTTGTATTCTTTAACTGCTTCAATCTGATATGCTGTAGACTGTAGTTGACTGTAAACATACATACAACTGATATCTGTTTGAGACTGACACATGCACACACACTGCACTAGCCCTGAATGGCTCAAACACACTACACTCACTGTATTTCATTGCATACACACTGGCACCCAGTATTTGCCTGAATCTGACAAATTTGCACACAATGCTATATCTGTTCTGAAATACCCAAACACGCTGACACATCACACGTATTTCACTGTAAGCACACCGGCACCCGGTATTTGCCTGAAACTTGTCAAACTTGCACACATGCTTTATCTGCTTTTTCAAAACTGCATTTTGAATGTTGTCTTGCAATTGTTATTTTCTGTTTACAGGAGGGTTCCCATACCATTCGCGGGTATGGGAATACTGGCGCTCGGGAGTGGTATGATGAGCTCCCTGACGCAGTCCGACGCATCGTGGATCGAGCGGGTTTCGGCTCCTTCTGCCGAGGACTCTCCAGGCTCTCCACATGCAGACCTCTCCTGGCCGCTCTGGCGGAGAGGTGGTGGGACACCACCGATTCTTTTCATTTCTTTGCAGCAGGGGATATGACGATGACCCCTCATGATTTCTCGATGCTCACAGGCATCGGGGTGGGGGGTGATCCGATCCCTTTTGACATCGCGATGAATGAGTGGAACGCCGCTCAGGTCCATCTATTGGGGGAGGCGCCACCCCTAGCTCGCCCAGGTTTCGTTCGATATTCCTGGTTTGAGGTCCAGTTTTGGGTCCAGCCCGCGTTGGAGGAGGAGGAGGAGCAGATGACCCAGGAGGACGTGGAGAGGTATGCTCGCAACTTCCTCATGTTCCTGTTTGGGACTACCATCTTTGCCGATCGGGCGAACACCGTGCCTCTCTGTCTTCTCAGCGCACTGGTGGATGTCTGGGACATTCTGCACTATGACTGGGGCGGCACTGCTCTGGCCACCCTTTATGGATATATGAGCTCGGCTTCTCGCGGCAGCGGCCAGCTACTCGGAGGCTATTGGCGGGCTTGGGAGGTACATTTCTTCTCTGCTTTTTTCATTTCTGTCTCGTACTTTCTGTACTCTGTACACTGCACACACAGTAGTCTGCTTTACACTTGTTGTATACTGTACACCCGGCACACACATACATTCTGCTTTACACTGACTGCACACGGCTCACACTGTACACTGCACACAATACACTGCACAACACACGGCTCTGCCATTTCTGCTTTATTCTGTATATTCTGCTTTATCTGATGGTCATACTGACATCTGTTTTGCAGTTGTGGGTTTACGCCTACTTCCCTAGGCTCGCTCCTGTGCCAGTTGTGGAGACTCCTCTGGCCGTCCCGTTTTCGAGTCGCTTCGACGGGAGATGCACCCGGCGGCCGCGGGAGATATTCGGCTTCTTCCGCCGATACTTCGATACCATCACCCCCGCGGAGGTATGTTTTACTTCCGGTTCATTTAAGCTTCGCTTTTCCACTGCATATTTCAATAACAGTAGATAACAAACTGTCTGTCATTTTCAGATCACATGGCGGCCGTGGGCTCCTATGCCGGCGGTGATGCGGGGTCGGTTCCCTGGTGCGGAGGAGACCTCGCGTTTCCGGATTTTGCTTGAGGGCCCGGTCTGTTGGGCTTGGTACCTGGGGGAGCGTTTTCTACGCCAGACCCTAGGGTTACCTGAGCAGATAGTCCCGGTTCCCCCTCCTGCAGACATGAGGGAGACCGAGGGGCTCACCACTGAGCAGCTGGATGATTACTCCATCGGCTAGGAGGAGGCCGGCTTCTGAGGCACTGGAGACTATCAGGAGTACGTGCGGACGTACCTGATGCGCCCCCTGAGCGGCCGTCGAGCAGAAGGGGCCAGGCCTGTGGCATCGGCGGCTGGGGCCGGAGCGGGAGCAGGAGCTGGATCTTCGAGGAGGGCCCGGGTCCGTGGTAGGGGCGGAGTGCAGGGAGGACGGGGAGTTGGCTGGCCCGTTCTGCCTGCTGTACTGACTTTCCAGGGGCAGGGTGGGTCGACCTATCAGATCCCATTCGCCCCTCCACCGGCTGGTCACGAGTTCATTGATGTCCCCGACTTACCTCCGGTACGTATTACTGCATTTTTGTACAGTTATTCATCTCAGTTTACTTGATATTCCACAGAATATTGATGCATCTGATACTTTTGCAGGCTTCTTCTGGGTACACCCGTCAGTCATTGGCGATGAATGCCTCGATGATGGGGATGCTTCAGGGGACATTTGATCTCCTGGCCCTCTACAGCATCCCGGTATGTTCTTCTGACATTGGCCTCAAACCACTCATACACTGCTTTGCATAATCTGATTCGTGGCACCACACCTGATACACTGATCTCACAGTATCTGACACACTGCATACACTGCATTCTGTACTGATAAACTGTGATGATAAACGGCTCACGGCATTCTCATACTGTACTCATACACTGCATTCTGCATTGTTAAACTGCTCACGGCATTCATACACTGTACTCGGTATTGCATTCTGCACTGATAGACTGCTCACGGCATGCTCTATACTCGTATACTGCATTCTGCACTGCTAAACTGTCTACAGTATACTGATGCATTTCCCTTTTGTGTACTTTTCAGCCTCCTTTCCAGATTCCCATGGCAGGAGGTGCTCTAGCGGGGCCTTCTGTCCCTGCCCCGGGGAGAGATGAGAAGGGCCGGATATTTCCCCGTACCAGGGGAGGGCGTACTCATGTCGGGAGTAGCTCGCGAGCTCCAGTCCCAGACGATGATGATGATGACGAGGAGTCAGAGGCGAAGGCAGAGGCGGAGTCCGAGTCATCGGAGGAGGAGACCAGAGATGGTTCTAGCTCGGGCTCTGACGACGACGCTGATGATGCTCCTGGACCCTCGTCCAGGAAGAGGACCAGGACGGACTGACAGCCCTTGGAGTGCTCGACACAGATGCAGATTTTTGCTATCTTTTCTTCTTTGTACTTTTGTTTTTTTTGTCGGTAGATAGATTACCTTGTACTGCCGCAGGCAGATTTTGTTTTCCTCAAAACTTTGTACTTGAAAAGATGATGAAATGAAACGGACTTTTTATCTGAAAAAGTGTTTACATTTATGCATCTCATGCATTGCTTCGCATCTCATCATGTTACACCTCAATGTAAATGGAATTGATTGGTTGTTTGAAAATTGAACACTTGCACTGTAATAATCAGAGAACTTAAACAGCCAACAGCAAAATAACCCAAGCAGCCCACTGCCTGATTCTTGGACACACAGCCCTTAGTCTGTTGGGGATTAATCTACATACAGCCCATAACACAGCATTCGATTCATTCTACACACAGCAAATTCTGAACAAACGGCCTAATCTAACAGGACGGACCTCAAAGATGGAACCGGTTGGAGTCGAAACACGTTCAAATGCAGAGAATGGCACAGCATTCTGAGTGTAAATGATTTTTGAAATCGAATGAGGGTTTTTCAAACCAGGATATCGAGTCTACAACTGAACACAGCGGGGAAGACTCAAATATAGGCACACGACCTAACACAACGAGACACGCTCGGAAAAGACCTAAAACAAAGGTTGAGGTAGACAAAACCAAAGACACGACACACAGACGCGTTGAACGAAGACGGGGGACCTCAGATCACGAGGAGCCAGTTTCTCTAGGCATTGCCTCCCACCCTTTCTGATTTGTGATTCTCACATCACTCGGCTCTCGAGCTCGAATTTTCTCTCAAAACCCTTTTTCTCACTTTTCTCTCAACTTACACCTCTCTATTCTTCATTCTCTCATTTTCCATCCCTCCCCGGGGTGATTGATGGATAAAAAGAAAGGTGTGGATTCATGCTCAACATCGTTAGCTCACAACTATTTCTTCTGGCGGGTAGAGCGCCCTTCTGGGAAGTACGTCGATGACAGGGGAAAGACAGAACGCCTGACTCAGCTGTGCCCCTAGTTCATCATTTTAACCATTCTTTTCGTTTTTGCTTTCTACTAAAACGGTTTTGATCAAAATGAGAGTCGGATTAACGTACTTGTTCGATTTTTTATTTGAAAATCATGTAAGTCAGGCATGTAAGCACTGAAAATTTTCCTTTTTGGGTCCAAGACAATGGTCCAGTTTTGGAAAATGGAATAGTTTTCGAGAAAATCGTCAACCTTAGTAAAAAAATTTCAAAAACTATTTTTCAAACAGCTGATGCTCAACAAGCATAGAACTTACTCTTCGAGATGCGCAACCTCGGATCGGAGGCAATGGAAAATTGCCCCTGGTTTGAAGGGGGGGGAGGCAACGGAAAGTTGCCCCTAGTTTGAATGGCGGCTCACGGCGGCTCATGGCAACGGAAAGTTGCCCCTTGTTTGGGTGGTGCCGCAGCAATCTGCAAACAGTCTTCATTGGCGGTGGTCAAACTCTTGGACACAGTGATGACGAAGACGGTCACAACACATATATGGACACAATCACCTTGAAGGGTGTTGGCCACTAGACTTTGAGGATGAAATCGAAACCATTGCATGGACTGAGACGCTTATGAAAGCGTTGGGGGCTGGACTTCATGATGAAGTTGCCTACGTATCCCAAACATGGGAATCAAGCCTTACGTAGTTCCGGTTAAGGTACACTCGGGTATTTTAACCTTCACTTTGTTTGGCTCTTACTTTTGCCAAGGCGCCCGATGCGGGTTTTCGACCTTGCGAGCTTCTTTTCATTTCTTTTTTTTTCTCTTCTTCTTTTTTTTTTCTTTTCATTTCTTTTCTTTTTTGTATTTTTTTGCTTTTTGCTTTTTTTTTTTGTATTTTTCTCTTGCTCTAACTTTTGCCTGGGTCGCCCATCCGGGTTTTCGGCCCAGCGAGCCTCTCAAAGGGTAAAAGTGTAGCAAGTCCATGCCAAATGGTTTTTTGAATTGAAGCCTCTCTGTGTCTAGGAGAACGGTCGCTGCAACGATTTGTGGAAGAATCCATCCCGGTTACTCCACGAGCTTCTTCCGGCGAGATCTACTCCTTCTGATTCGACTTTGATGCTTCTTGATCGAAGGCTACTTCAAAACTGGCCACACGGGCCTTTCATGGCATTTGTCCGTTGAACTTTCTGAACGTTCTGAATGGGTTCAAAGTCAGAAAACAAACGGATTGAATCTTGAGGCTGAGAGCGATCCTAGGCTGCGCAATCTCAAGAGCGATTCCACACACTTCTTCGTAGGGCCGCGTAAAACATTTGCTTTTGAAAGTTTTTAAGAAAGCGACAAATCGCTCGCGCCGAAGATAGTGTGGAACCAATCTGGATCAGGCCAGGATCCTACCCAGTACTCACGCCGACAAGCATGATTTCATTCATAAAAAGGCTTAGCACGCGTTTCTTTCTCTCAAAATGATCAAAATTTTGGCAAAACCCGAGGAATTCCTTCCTCTTCGTTTTCATCACCGCAGTGTTCAAAAAGGGTTATTTTTGAAAAACTTAGGTTAATGCAATGAGTTTGGCGCGCAGGAGAGCAGACGAGATGTGCTGTCAGCCCAATCAAATTCTCTGACACTTATGCTGAAAGCAAGCATGCAGTTGAGATAGCAACAGCTGTTTCACTCGGATTTGTTGGCGCAACTGGCTCCTTGGCAGAGACAGACTCAAAACAAAAACAGGTAATTACAAAACAAAACGGTGTTCGAGGCAACAACCCCAAAATCACCTGGTATTATATACAAAGGGGACTGACTCGATACAACAAGGCAGACCCTTAAGCAAAAAAAGTCTGACTCAAGACAAAGAGACAGACTCAAAACAAAAGACTGACTCGATATCCAAGCCAGGATTTACAAAACTCGGTTTCACCGATGCTCAAAAATGCGTGCCAGACGCTTCATCCAAAATATACCAAATGTTGCCCGTAGGCGGTTCACTTTACATACTCGCAGTATCTGAGCCCTCGAAATCCAGCAACTGGGTGGTAACGGGCTTGGCTGAGGTGGGTGGTAGGATAACCTTGTTATCAATCAAATCCTGCACTTCGTGACGAAGGCGGGAACATCCATCGGTACTGTGACCGGACTGTTCGTGGTACGCGCAGTATAAGGTAGCATCATGAGTGGCGGGGAGATTCTTCGGGAGTGGCCGAGGCTCCAAAGGTTTAAGATGCCCATTCTTCGCCAATATTAGTAATGCCCTAGACAAAGGCATGTGGAGGTCGTGAAAGACCCTGCGCCCTCGGGGCAAGTACTTTGAAGTTTGAGGATTCTTGCCAGATGCACTGGCGAAGGGGTCGGCTGGCGCTGCCTTAGCTTTTTGAACCTTTCCCGGTGCAGGGTTGGGAACAACAGGAATTGTCTGGGCATGACGGGGCCCATCCCGGTTTTCTGCCTGGCTTGAACTGCCTTTGACTGGATCGGGGAAAGCATCATCCACAGCTTTGATCACGATTGCGGATGTTCGTTGCTTGTTCATCCCTCTGACTTTCAGAGCCTCGACTGCCCACAGCAGTTGTTCAATAGGGTCGGCGTCTACCTTTGCCTTGTCTTTTCCTCTGGCCTCAGCCTGATCAAGGGTCTGGGTCGATGCTGGCATGTCGCGACTGTAGCTGGAAGCTACCTCTGGCTGGCTGAGCTCTATCACAATCCGCCCCAGTAGCGGGGGCTCCTGTGGTATGAAATTCCCGACATACGACGCCGCTGGCGGTGAAGCCGACATTCCATAGGTGAGGTCCGCCACAGACCTTTGGAGATCACCTATCATCCCCATCAATTCGAAGGTGGTGGGCTCACGAGCCTGGTATAACTGGGGAGCCCAAACCGGGTGCACAACGGGCGACCTGGGCGGGTATGACATACTGATGCTGCCCTCACTCTGTGGAGCGGTCCCCTGCTCCAATGCAGCCGTCATAACCACAATTTCTTCAGAATTTTGTGCCGCCATAAATCCTGCTTCAGCAAAGGGGAGACACTGGCTATTCTGTATCAACTTTGCAACTTTCCGAACTGAAAGGAAAAACAGACAGCATTTCAGCCCAAACTGATCAAACACGGGTGTAGCCACACGACTGTACCCTACTGCTAATCACTGTCCCCAGGTTTCTGTTCCCAAAATACTGAATCTGATACCCGCGGATAACTGATTCCTGATAACTGATACTGATACTGGTGTTCTCAGGTCTGATACTCAATCTTGCAAACTGACATGTACTTTCCCTGTAGAAATACATTCTAGAAGTACATAGCAAGTAAAGAGGACAAAACACCCCTATGTTGGGGTAGGGCTTCCCTGTCCTATTTTGTCAGGAGCTAAGGTTTCACTACGCACACAGTGGTTTCAAACAACCTAACATCGGGTGAGCAACCTGCCCTAATTTGGAATGGCCACTATGGATCCGAACATGTACTAGGTCGAATGGTCAAAAAGGGTGCCCCGGTAGAACCGGGGTTTGTGTTCCCATACTGTCAGAGCCCATAGCCGGTCAGCCTTATGGTCATGCCTTGACAAGACAAGCCTCCGGCAAACCGTTCAGGAATGGCAAATGGCAAACACGGTGTTCCTGGGCGCACCAATGCACATGCAATGCAAAGAAACACATAAGTGTAATCAAAACGGGATATCACGAGTTCGAGTCAAGCTCTCTAAACTCCCCAGCAGAGTCGCCAGAAACTGTAACAAGCCTGCGGAGCGCCTCAGGCTACAGTTCGGACTCTCGATTTTTGTTGTCGCGGTTCTTAATCTGAACCAAAGAGTCCAAATCTAGCAAATCGTTTTGAGAAACAGATTTTTGAAAAAGTAGTGCCAAACATGGACTGCTTTGCCAGATATAGAGTCGCCACCTAAATATTTTTAAAATGGGGAAATTTAGGAAACCCTGACTCGGTGCCGAAGGCCACATGTCTATCATCACCGGAGTTGTCTCGGCTCGGGAGCTTGGGTACGATCGGGGAAGGTCAGCTATGAGCACCCCCTTTCGCCCGGTTCGAAGACCGGCCTCTACTAACCGTGATATCCGTATTTGAAAACTTTATGTGTTCTTATTCCATTTATTAGCCCAGAATTACTATGTTATGCGCGCAGCAAACAAGTATAGACTAGATTGCCTAATTTGGAAGAATTCATTGAAATCCGTGTTTTAGCCTACTTGCGAGTAGCAAATTCAAGACATTTTCCAAAAACAAACGGATATGCAATGCTTATTTCCAAATTAGGCAATCTAGTCTATACTTGTTTGCTACGCGCATAACATAGTAATTCTGGGCTAATAAATGGAATAAGAACACATAAAGTTTTCAAATACGGATGTCACGGTTAGTAGAGGCCGGTCTTCGAACCGGGCGAAAGGGGGTGCTCATAGCTGACCTTCCCCGATCGTACCCAAGCTCCCGAGCCGAGACAACTCCGGTGATGACAGACATGTGGCCTTCGGCACCGAGTCAGGGTTTCCTAAATTTCCCCATTTTAAAAATATTTAGGTGGCGACTCTGTATCTGGCAAAGCAGTCCATGTTTGGCACTACTTTTTCAAAAATCTGTTTCTCAAAACGATTTGCCAGATTTGGACTCTTTGGTTCAGATTAAGAACCGCGACAACAAAAATCGAGAGTCCGAACTGTAGCCTGAGGCCCTCCGCGGGCTTGTTACAGAGCCAAGCCAAGCATTCACCAAAAATGTCACAACTGAAACTAGAGGTAGGGGCCAGAAGCTCTCTTATCCTCCAAGTAGTGAGGTACCTAGCCATGTGTGAACCATGGATAGGGAATGAAATCGGGTAGTCTACCCCCTCCTCTGGGCGGGTTTGATCATGCCCAAACTGACATCTGAATTGGAAAGGGAAATAGAATACATAGTTTGTGAGGCTGATCAACTATATACCAGGTTGCTGTGCCATGCTATAACTCATCTCAGCCAGATTAAGCCAGGGGCAACGCCAAGCTATGTTAGCAGTAGACCTGTTGCATATATAGTGGCACCACCATCCCTCATTCAGGAAATCCACTAGTCCATGGCAGAAAAAATAACCTCGAGCTAAGTACTCAGGGCAAGAGTCCACTACCTTCAGCTTATCCATAAGCCACACCTGGGAAAGGATGAAACAAAAGAGAGATTAAAGAATAGAGAGATATATATTGAGAGAAAAATGAGAAAAGGGCTTTGCGAGAAAAATAGAGCATGAGTATCGAGTGATATGAGAAACACATATAAGAAAGGATGGGAAACAATACCTAAAAAAGTAGTGGACTCCCCGCAAATCTGGCATTCTCTCACCGATGAAAGGTGTCTAAGCCCATCAAAGGTCTCAGCCAGTGCCAACCAATGCAACTCTTGCTTTCTTTTAGACCTTGGGCCACTTTGACCAACCGAATACTGGACCCGCTGAAACTAGGGACAAGAAGGAAATGAGCAAGCACACATAAGCAGAGGACATGTTGCTGAAAACCTCGCCAGAGAAAGTCGACTCTATCATCGACATCAGAAAATCGATGAATGAAGCTGGGTATGTCTAGCTCTCCATTATGGGCCAAAGATCGAGCCTTGTGCAGAGTGACCCCACTCATCCGTCCCAAAGCTTGCGCGTGGCCAAAACGAGGCTGAGGTATGATTTCCTCATCGCACTGGGATTCCATTAGTACCAAAAATTCTTCAATTGTCGAGCATATTTCTTGTCCCCCGAAGCAAAAGACATGTGTAATTAGGTCCAAGCATCAGGCCACGGCATAGAGGAACGGAAAAAACAAAAAAAAAAACAAAAAAACAAAAAAAGGTGGAGTTCTGCTCAACGAAAAAAGTGCATTTATGCCGAAACCCTAAAAATTTACCTTTTTCATGCCGTCCAAAGCAGCTATCCAATCTGAGAGCTTTTTCGTAAAAAATGGCTCCATTTGTGGAAGAAATTCAGTTAAAATGAGGTTCTGAATAGAAATCACAAAGCTGAACCTTTTGCAGAAGATAAGGCTGTAAGTGGAAGCCATCTGTCAACAATCTAGTGATTCTTACATTTGTGGCCGGCAGGTAGCCGACAAGCCATACTCTATGGCCAGCCAACTCTATCTCTGGCCGGCAGCCTACTTTTCAGGCCTGCCGTCCACCTGTGTGCTGAGCAATGCTGGAATCTTGTGTTTTGTCTTGATCTTTGAGTGTTTTAAGGTCTTGTTTTGAGTCTTTTTGGATTTAGCATGTTTGTTTATTTGTATTTGAGTTGTTTTTGCTTTGTTTATCGAGTTGTATTTTCTATTTTGTATTTTGGTTGTTGGTCGGCTCATTACCCGATTAAGAACATTGTTTCAATCAAGTGCTCTATTGGCCAATGCAATTCGATGTCCATTTCATGCAAATATCGTGCTCATAATGCAAAAATAACAACATTTTTTATAATAAAAAAAAATGCGAGGTTTTATACCGATCATGGTTTTTACAAAAGAGAAGTACAAGTTTCAAAGCAAAATAAACCTATTTGAAGCTATACATGTGCTAATGCTACTAAACAAAAAGAAACTAAGCAAAAGTACAAAAAATCAGTGCCAATCGCCTCAGGCTCGAGAAGCCCTATTCGTCCTCTTCTTCAGAGGGAAGGACTATGGGGCACTATCTCTATCAGCGCCGCTGCCGGCATCAATCTCTGAACAAGAACCCAAGCCGGCATCATCTCTGCTCTCTACCTCAAAACCGACCTTGGCATCGTCACCTCCACTCTCGGAACCCGAGTCGGTATCATCGTCTCCACTCTCAGATGACTCAGAATGCCGACTCACTGGCCTCAGCATCGTCATCGCTCAAGATGGGCTCTGAAGGACTGTTCTGGCCTCGGGTACCCTTATCTCTACCTCTCCTCCCTGCTACCGGAAGAGGTATTGTCGGTGCTGGTGCTGCTACTGCCGCCAGTGCAATCAATACAGATGGGATCTGAAAAGGACAATTGTCAACATATCAGTTATGGTGTATGTATCAGATACAAGTATAGTACACAGAATAAGGGGTATGCAGAAATCAGATACAGTGTGTAAGTACAGTGTGTGAGTATAGTGTGCCAATGAAGTGTATGAGTGCAGTTTGGGAAAGTTTACAGTTGAAATGCTAATGTATCGGTGGAAATATGATAACATGAAGTGCAAACTGAAGGAAATTACATGGATACCCATCAAGGAAGCTATCAGCTCAAGACAGCTCCTCGTGTACTCTATGGATGCCTGCAAATGCATTTGAATGATCACTGTTCGCAATAAACATACCTGAAATGAAATGTGGGGTGCCAAGCGTAAAGAGTAGTCCATACCTGAGTCGAGCCTCGAACTCCGACAAGCTCATGCCCAGCTGCTACAAGCTTAATCAGGCTCTGGTAAGCAGCTCCAATATACCACCACCATGTCAGTGTGGTGGGAAGCTCTGGCCAACGGGTCCTCTGCTCCGCAGGGGGAGCCCCTCTAGCATAGGCCCTAGTCGCCCTAGTCGCCTCTCTCGCCGCAGGAGCCCTCGCCCCCTCACCTCCGCGAGTGCCTGTCAGAGGTGGCATGAGATGGGTCTGAATAAAGGTTGCGTAGTCGCCCTCACCCCTAAAGTAATCAGCATCCAAGTCTACCATGAACTGCGTAACTACATTGATGGATAGGATGTCTATTGTCCTTATAGACTCCAGAAGTGGCATCAGAACGATCAGATCTGGCAAGCCCATAGGCTAGTGGACGAACCGCTCAGTCAAGAACCAAGCCCGACAGACTGGGCCCTCAAGTAGAATGTGGAAGCACGATGTGGCCCAAGCCCTGGCATACTGATCTTGCACCCCACTCGGCATCATGGCCCAAGGCTTCCATGCGATCTGCAAACAGAGTGTACAAATTGTTAGTTGTTGTCAGTTGCTAAAGTGTGAATCAAAATATTTGTAAAGAAAAAATGGCTGTGTTTCAAGTCACCTCGTGGGCAGCCATAGTGTTGAAGTAGTGGCGAAAGAATGAAAAAGACTCATGCGTCCTACACTGACAACGACCATCATATCACCTCGAGGAAGGGACCGCCAGGGGGAGCTTCTCCATGGGCTCTGGGGCAAGAGATGGGAAATATGCATAGACCCATAGCTATAAGGAAAAGGCAGTGATATGTGATCAAAGCATGAATAGATATAGAAAGTGCAAAGTAGAAGGCATACAGCATGAACAAATACAGAAAGTGCAAAGCAGAAATCACAAGTGTTGAATAGATATAAAGCAGAAAGCGTAATCTGTGAAGGGAAAAATCGTAATGCATACCTCCCAGGCTCGCCAGTAGCCTTCGATCAGCTCTCTCTTCAGGCAAAGGTAGAGCTGATATATCCGTACAGGGTGGCGAGGCTAGCTCCATTCTAGTCATAGAAGCGTACCTGATGGAGGGTCACCAGGGCGCTCAACAGATATAAGCCCACAATGTTCCACCTGTTTAAAAACAACGCGGTACCGAGGATAAACATAAGGAAGCCTCGAGTGTACTGCTCCATCTCCTCTAACGTCTCGAGCTCGCTCCCTCAGAACTGCTTAATGAACCAACTATATCTGAACATAGTTGGCCAGTACAAGGGTAGACGCGCTCCCAGCAGCTTGATCCACGCTGCCTCCCACTCCTCCATGTCTATGTCGAAAGGGATCGGATCACCCCCTACTCTTAAGCCTGTGATCATGGCAAAGTTGTAGAGAGTCATCGTCATCTCCCTAGTAGTAGAAAAGTGGAAGGAGTTGGTGATGTCTCGCCACCTCTCCACAAGTGCTTCTAGAAGAGGACAGCTCGTAATGACTCATGTCAGGCTGGAGCAGAAAAGGCCAAAGCCTGTCTCGTCGACAATGTCACTGACTCCAGCAAGGAGCTCGTGATACTAATCTCTAGCTGTCGTCGCTCCATACTGCCTATAGGCACGGACGTCTCCCTATGGCAGAGAACAGATGAATCAAATCAGGCAATGATGAAAGTATAGTCAGATGGAAGGTAATGCAAGAAATGCAATTAAAGAAAGGCAAGAATGCATGAAAACAGAGTTCATACCTTAGTGGCGCTAGATGAAAAGTAGGAGGCCAGCTCCCTCAATAGGAGGTCCTTTGGTACACCACGAGTAAAGTCGCTGAAGCGCCTAATGCCGCCAGGTGGCAAGATATGTATGCGGAGATGATATCTCGCTGGATCAAAAGGTCGTACCCTCAATGGTAGCGACTCTAGCTCAACCTCGGGCTCAAACTCTGCCTCGAGGTTAGTCTCGATGCCCTCTGTCGCCTCATCAGCCTCGGTAACTACCGGCTCCTCTACCTCTGCAATGGATGGAAATATAGGTGGAATCTCCAGAGGAGCGCCGTCATGTGGAATCTCACCTGCCATCTGGAAAATGGGTGAAAAGTAGGTGAAAAGTGAAGAAAAATTAGGAAAATAGAGTAACCTTGGAAAAAGTCAACCCTAGGAGAGAGAAAATAGGAGAAAAAGTCAAAGCCTGAAAAAGTCTACAAAACCCGAGGGAAACTCAAGGAGAACAAGCCTAGATAGGTGAAAATGAGGAAAAAAGGGTCAAAAACAAATTTGGATCGGTTCACAAGGAAGAAAATCAAGAGGTTTAATGAATAAAGTGTGCGTGGGGCGTTGGAAAATGCGTGTAAAGCTCGAATCTAGAGAGGGAAAGTGTCTAGAGAGAGAGGGAGAGCAATTTCGGACCTAGGTTATGAGGAAATGAAGCCTTGAGGCTTGTATTTAAAGACCCGTAGGTGAAATGTTTGAAAAGCCCCGAACTGCCATCGGTGGCCGGCAGGCAAGACTTTTTGATGGCCAGCAGGTGGCCGGCAGCCTTTCCTTTCCATGCGGCCGGCAGGTGGCCGGTAGCCCTCCCTTTATGTCCTGATGCTGTTTTTTGTCTTTGATTCCCAAGAAGTGTATGGAAGGTTCACTATTGGGTTCAGATTGTTTTTAAGGAAGCTCAAAACTGTGTTTTGGCGCACGATGTTCATCACTTGTCAACATGAACAAGGTGTATCCTTTTGACCGTTATGTAATTCCTCCGAGAGGTAAATCAGAAGGTGCTATCGAATGTCCTTTTTATACGTTTTACGCTTTCGTTCTCTTTCGTTGTATAGAATATGCATTTCACATATACATGTGTTGCGTGCGTGTTTTGTATTGTTTATAATTCATGCGTAGAACACGCTGTCAATTTTTCGCATAAAATATGCTCTTATTTCATGCATAGAATATGCTTTTATTTCTTTAATAGAACATGCTTTCAATACGCTGGTTTCCTATCTTGCATAGAATATGCGTTGTCATAGAATTACATGTTCCCTTTGTGCATCTATCGCATTTATTCACTTTTGTGCATCTAGCACACACCTCTCTGCTTCTTGGGACGCGTGAAGCGTGAGCCGGAAGGGCTTTTCTTGTATCTCAAGACGCGTGAGTGTGGCCCTGGGCGTGTTTTATCTTGAGATGGGTGAACCGCGAGACCGAGCGATTTTTCTTGTTCCTCGGGACGCGCGAAGCGCAAGCCAGAGTGGGTTCTCTTATTTCTGGAGACGGGTGAAGCGTGAGCCTGAGTGGCTTTTCTTGTATCTCAAGACGCGTGAAGCGTGGCCCTGGGCATGTTTTGTCTTGAGACGCGTGAAGCGCAAGCTCGAGCGATTTTTCTTGTTTCTCGGAAAGCGTAAAGAGCGAGCTTGAGCGGTTTTTGTTGTTCCTCGGGATGAGCAAAATGCAAGCCCGAGTGGGTTCTCTTGTCTCTCGGGACACATGAAGCGTGTGCCCGAGTAACTTTTCTTGTATCTCAGGACGCATGAAGCGTAGCCCTAGGCGTGTTTTTTCTCGGGACGCGTGAAGCGAGCCCAAGCAGGTTTCTCTTTTTTTTCGAGATGCATGAAGCGCGAGCCCGAGCGATTTTTTCTTGTTTCTCTGGACGCGTGAAGCGCAAGCCTGCGCAGGTTCTCTTGTTTCTTGGGACGTGCAAAGTGAGAGCCGAGCTGTCTTTCTTATTTCTCAAGACGTGTGAAACGCGACCTTGAGTGGTTTCTTGTTTCTCGGGACGTGCGAAACATGACCTCGAGCGATTTTCGTTCCTCTATGTCTCAGCACGCGTGAAACATGCCCTGAGCGATTTTTTGTTTTTTAGTTTCTCGAAACGTGTGAAGCACAACCCTGAGTGGTTTTTATTTCTCAGTTTCTCAAGATGCGCGAGGCGCAACCCTGAGCGTTGTTTTCTTTCCTCGTCTCCTGTTTTGGCGTGGTTCGAGTGTGTTTTAGATCTTCTTGCATGGAGCCTTTGTTGGTTTTAGCTTGAAGATGCTCATTCATATGTTGTTATCTTGCTTATAGTATTTGTTATTACTTATTGCATCATCTTGCATGATCATGAGTTTTCAAAATAGCCGGCTTCGCGAAGCGTGTTAGTCCAGCTTTCAAAGTCATTGTGCATATAATTTGCATCTTGTCCCAGAACTACGCTGGTTTGATATCTTGCAAACGGATACGTAAGCAGCCTGCGGGCGCAACCATTTATTTCTGTCTTGATTGTTTGTCCAAGTCTTACGGCCTTGTCAAAATGGGTCGTCTCCGGGCTTTGACATTCACTCACGCCATTTTTAGCGGCCCTTACGACTTGGACGTCATCGCATCCACACCCAATGATGAATGTATATGCTTGTCAAGTGCTCGAAGTCCTCAGCGGAATGCCATAGCTTTGAGCCTTTCAAACCTCGCACAACTGTTGCCTCATTCTTAGACCAAACCTAAGATTTTCAAGCCTACAGCATCTGGTGGCCTGCCGGCCACCTCTTTGGGTTGCCAGCCATCACTCTTGGTTGTCAGCCACTAATATGGCCTTCCAACCACCAGTGATGGCCTACCAGCCACCAATGTCTTTTGCAGATATTTTGTGACAATTGTGCTAGTTGTTTACGCAAATGCATGCATCTGCTCCCACATGTATGGCTGGATGTTGTTGAGAGAGATTCATGTTTTCTATATATAGGAGACCTCCCTCTCTTACTTTAAGGTTAGAAAAATTTTGAGCAAAATTTTCTATCTCTCTCTCTCTAGCAAATTTCTACACTTTAGCCTACATATCCTTCATCTTTGCCTATAAACCCTTAACCAAACCTCTTCATCTTTGAGCTGAGGTATCTTAGAGCCTTGTTTGAGCTGTTGAGGGTGTGTTTGCATTTTTTTGTTACTTGGAATTGGTTTTCCTCTTCAACGGTATAAGGGTTTTCCTCTTTGCTTGCTTTAACTACTCTTTTTCTTGTAATTTTCCAACTGTTTTTGGGTTATAAAAACTCCGTATTTTTGGGCTAAAACTTGGGTTTTAAGGTCATTAAAGGTTGAGGGGTTGTTCACCCTTCTTTGCGCCTTGTTTTGAAGGCCTTTTCGCGTGTGTTTCCTATCCTTTTACTATTTGTTTTTGAACTTTTAAACACTGTTTTTCAGAGCTATTTCAGTGGCCAAAATAATGTTTTGAAGTCCAAATTTGGAGGATTAGCCTCCCCTCCTCGTGTCTTGCCTACTAGCTAGCTTGTGCTATGTTTTAGCATATTAATCTAGCTATTTTTGTCTTAATTCTAGCATGTTTTAGGACTATTTTTAGACTGTTTTAGCACTGTCTTTAATTGATAGTTGCATTTGTGCTTTGTTTTGCATGCTTGTAGTGTAATTGTCCTCATGAGTTTGGTGTTCTAGGCGTTAGTCTCCATCTTATTTGACTTGATTGCATTTATTTATGGATTTCCATACTTGTGATGACTTTTAATCATCTCTGCAACCTCCTTCCTTTCTTGGCTTTTGTTTTGCTTTGAAAGTGGTTTCAAACTATTTGTTTGTTTAAGTATGAGATTGAAATGTCATACTTTATGGTTTAATCCCTTTGGGGTTCATTACCAACGGTATGATGTCTCTTTCATGCCTAAAACAACTCTTGGTTTGAGCCCTCTTTCCATTAGAGAATTTAAACCCACCATTAGACTCAATGAATTAAAGGATGGTTGGTAAGGAAAATAAAGTAATTGAAATGGGACTAAAAATGGTGCAAGATAAGAATTTGGTTTCCTGTTCAATCGGACGTTAATTGAACACATAGATATTTGAGGCATTTCATACTTATTAGTGATGAAATGGTTCAAGTTTCCAAGGTTACTGTAGACAACCCATTTTTGACCGACCTTAAGACTTAGACGTCACCAGTTGAGCGCTCAGTGATGTTGCATGTTATGCTCGTTCTGAGGTTTCAGAGTCTCGGCTGCGAGCCTTGCCTCCGGACTTCGGGGCTCTTTTGTGTTTTGCCTCGGTTTGCGAACCAGGTCCTTTTTTCTTTGTTTTCTCTTCCCGATGGGAGGGAGAGGTCTCGTAGACCATTTCTCAGTGGCCGTAGGCTACGTTTCATGGTCATAGGCCATTTTTCCCGTTTGGAGCCCAGTTTCCGGTTTTCGGAGCCGTCGGCCGTGTGCCTCGGTTCGGGACCGCTTAACTACCTCCGTTTACTCCGATATTTGGCACACATCTTATTTCCTCCCTTTAGAGGAACACTATGGCCCTGGAGACCACCTTCGTGGTCATACGTCACTTCCGGTGCCTAGCAGCCTGTTTTCGGGGCCCCAAGCCGCGCGTTTTGGCCCCCGAACCTTCGTTTTGCATCCGTTTTGGTCCATTTTTGGTGGGAACCGTATTTTCACTGTTAGGGAAGTGGTAGGATGGTGGCCGGCCACCTATTCCCCTTAAAAGCCAGTTTTCTCATTTTCTCTCTCCAAAAGCTGGTTTTTCTGACAGAAAGCTGGTTTTTCCCACTTTTGAGCCACATTTTCTGGCTTTTCATACCACCATTGTGTTGTGCTCATCTGGGAGGCCACCAATATGGGTAGGCCGACCAGTAATTCACTTTGACCCTTTTGAACCTTGCTTTAAAGCTAGCTTTTCTCTCTCCTGGGTCACATTTTCTGGTTTTTCTCCACAGGGCTGTGTTCTCCTTATCTGGGAGGCCACCTTTCTGAGTAGGCCGACCAGTAGTTGTTCTTAAACCTTTTGACCCCTAGTCGGCCGACCAGGGGGAGTGGCCGAGCGGCCACTTGAACTGGCCGGCCTGCTTATTGCTTTTCCTCTCTTTGAGTGTAATCTAGCTGTGCCAGCTGGAGATCATTTGGTGCATCCTCCATACACGTGTATGGAGGATCTTTGAAGCTTCCAAGAGAAGCTTTGGCCTCTCTTCTCTATAAGAGAGGCCCTCCTCTTTCTATCTAGAGGTTAGACACTTTTGCTTAAGGCTCATCACCTCCTACCTCCATTGCTACTATCCCAAGCTCCAAAACCCTAGCCTCCTTGGTCCATTTACACTACAACCCATAGCACCACACCACCATCATCCATTCCAGCCCCTTGGAAGTCATTTGCAGAGGTTGAAAGCTCATTTCCTTGGACCAAAGGTTGCGGGAAAGTTAGGCTACAAGGGTAAGCTCCTATTCTCCCCATTTTTGCACTATTTTGTTCTATATCTCAGCCCCTTTTGCTTACATTTTTGGGCTTCATCCTAAACTAAAAAAAGCCTTATTTTGAGCTTATCTTCATGTTTGATTAGGACTTTTCTCTGTTTGAAGTCTTCTACTCCCCCTTTGTACTTTATCCCTCTTTTGGGGCTTATTTTGCATGATATATTAGCCTTGTTTTTGAGCATTTTTGGGCTTTGAGCCAAACTGTGAAGTACCTTATTTTGAGCCCCTCTTCAACTTTGTTGAGGGCTCTTTACTATTTGAGGCCATCTACTGCCCCTTTCCCTTTATCTCTCCTTTATGGCTATTTTTGCATCATATTTTAGCCTTACTTGTGAGCATATTCGAGATTTTTCATAAACTGTAAAGTATCTTTTTTTTAGCCCCTCTTCAAATTTGTTGAAGGGCTCTTTTCTGTTTGAGGCTTTTGCTGCCCTGTTTGTTCAATCTCTCTTTTAGGGTTGTTTTTGCGTGATACATTAGCCTTATTTGTGAGCCATTTTAGACCTCGACCTAAACTGGAAAAAAAAAAATTTTCATATCATCTTTATGTTTGATTGAGGTCTATTCTCTGTTTTGGGTCATCTTCCCCTATGCATGCTTCATTCCTTCATGATTAGGGCCATGCATTAGAGCACTTGCATTGGCCATGGTTTAGCCTCTTAGCCACTGAAATCTAGTGAATTTTCAGTGGTTTTGACACATTTTTTAGGGCCAAAATTAGAGGGGGGTGACCCCCTCTCTCCTTGTTTTTTTTTGGGATCTTTTGGGCCTCCCAAAGGGACCCCATTTTTCATGCATCGAAGTCTGATTTCAGGACTCATTCTGTGAGTTTTAGGGTATGCCTTAGGTCTGTCCAAGGCCCTTTTGATCATATTTTATACCTACAATGCATGTGTAGAACAATCCCATTCAAGGCCCTTCAAAGAGGCCTTTCTTTGCATGTTCCCTAGACCAATTTCAGGGTCAATTTGGTGAGTTTTAGGGCTTTCATATTTGATTTCAAGAGTTACTTGTGCCATGGTAAGTGTCCTTGATGCATGTCCTTAATTACCCCTTGTATGCCCTTCCAAAGAAGCCCCTCATTTTTGCACATGTTGGCTGCATTTCAGTGATTATTTGGATGTATTTTGGCATGTTTTATTCACTGATTTTTGCTGGTTTGGTGAGATTTCATATGCTTCATATGCATGCCATGTAAACCATGTTTGCTAGTCAAAGTTGCACGCCATTTTAGTCCATCATGCTAGCATCTTTTGGTCATGCTTTGAACTAGAAATGTTCATGTTTTGGGACTGCCTTCGCTTTGTCTTTGTGCTTCATGGTCAAATAATGCATGCTTTGTATAGCTACAAGTCAATACATGTGCCTAGTTTTGAGTTTCGGGGCTTACTCCATGCATCGGGTGCCATGTTTGCATGATTCGGGACCATTTAGCATTATGTTTCAGTGCTGAAAATTTACATGTTTGAATGCCATGCTTCATCCTTGCCATGTTTTGGTAGAGTGGCATTTAATGCCTTAGGTTCGGTCCTCGATTTGCATGCATGTGTGCACGCATTTCGGTCATCTCGTTTTCATCTTATGGCCACTGATGTGAGTGTGGCTGAGGTCCACTCATATTGGTGTAAGTCCATCATGCATTGTGTATGCAGTTTCGGTCTATAGCATTACGCATGCTAGGTTGCGTGTTAGTGCATTGTGTATGCCACGTTACAATGAGCATTGTGTATGCCATTTCATAGCATTGCATATGCTAGGTTGTATGTTAGTTGCATTATGTATGCCATCATATTTGCATTGTGTTTGGGATAGGAGTTAGCCCGAGCACAGGAAACGAGGGACGTTTCGTACTCCGAGTGACAGAGCGTGTCTCAATTCCCTGTCGTCGACACTCCAGATTACTCATGATGGAGTTTAGGTCTTATTATGTTTTCATGTGCATTCATCTCATATTGAGTCGTGGAATTCGGCTCCTCGGCCATCATGCATCGATATGCATGATTGGTGGCACGAGGATCGAGGACTACACTCCCTGAAGAGTAGTCATGCATACATATGTGAAATACTTTGCCATGCCCCTTTGTTGCTCTCTCTTGCAGCAAATCAAAAATCAACAGCTTTCCAAAGCCTTACACAGCATTCTGAAAACAATTGCAAACAGAGGCGAATCGGGGCATCGCAATGGATTTCCGCGCCAGGCAACTCAAGCATGCATCTCCTATCATTCGGAACAGAGCTGAGGCAGTCCATAGGCTTGCATGTTGATTTATTGCTTTCCTAGTTAATTTGTTAAATAATTAGGGTTTTGTAATATTTAATTATTTATTCGGACTGTATTATTCATTCGGACTGTATTATTCTTTCGGACCCTCCGAGTGAGGGCGCAATTGTAATAAGTGTGCGTGCGTGTGATGTATGCCTTCCAACCCCACGTCTTTCTTCCTTTTATTTACCAGCTTATGATGGTTAGTTTAGGGCATGTTTCAATTAGCATACAGTATGATAGCATGTTTGCATTCATTCATCTGTCTTGCATACACCGGGCTCGGCGCATCATACTAACTGCATTTGTATTTCAATTCCAAATCGAATACGTGTTAGCTGTAGCATCATCACATGCCATTTTTAGAATAGCCGAGCCTATCTTAGTTGCATTTTGCATGTGTTGCATTAGGCATTTCTGTATAGTTAGGATCATGCATTTGATTTCTAACATAGCTTCTGTTTTGGCTTGGAGTACTTGATAAGTACTTATGCTTTAGCATCCTTGCATGTGTGTGAGTGACTGCCATGATAGCATGCTTACTATAAGGCTATTTGTTTATGTGATATACCTGCCTGAATGGCTGTGGGTGAAGGTTGGGTTATTTGAATTGGGACAATTCATTAATTGTGAGTTTTAAGCCCACTAGATAGTGGCAAAATCATGTTTTCTAAGCCCACCCGAGGGTGGCAAATCCACGTCTTAGCCTAGTTACGAGTAGCACCATCAAACCATTTTCAAATAAACAAACATGAAATGTTTTGTTCTAATCCAGGCAATCCAGTCTATATTTGTATGCTGTGCGCATCACATAGTAAATCTAGGCTAATAACCGAAATAAGAACGCATAATGTTTTCAAAATTAGATATCATGGTTAGTAGAGGCCAATCTTTGATCAGGCGAGCGGGGGTGCTCATGAAGTGACCTTCCCCAATCGTACCCAAGTTCCCGAGCCGAAGCAACTTTGGTGATGACGGGCACGTGGCCTTAGGCAACGAGTCAGGATTTCCTAAATTTTCCAAAATAAAATATTTAGGTGGCGACTCTGTATCTTGCAAAGCAGTCCATATTTGGCACTTCTTTCAAAAAATCTATTTTCAAAAATGATTTGCCGGATATGGACTCTTTGATGATTCATCGGTCTTGCATTGCACTCTGCGAGATTAGATACAGGACCGTGACATTGAGTCCTGAACTGTAGTGAGCCCAATGAACAACACGGGGGGGGGGGGGGGGATTCCCTCCCGGGATATTCGGGGACGTCTATAGTTTTTGGCGACTCTACTGGGGATTTAGAGAACTTGACTCGAACTCACGATATCTTGTTTTGATTACACTTATGTGTTTTTTAGCATTGAATGTGCATTGGTGTGCCTAGGACACCGTGTTTGCCATCTGCTATTCCTGAACGATTTGCCGGAGGCTTGCTTTGTCAAAGCATGCCATAAGGTTGACCGGTTACGGGCTCTGCCAGTATGAGAGCACAAACCCCGGTTTTACCGGGGCACACTTTTTGACCATTCGACCTAGTGCATATTCGGAATCCATAGTGACCATTCCAAACTAGGACAGGTTGCTTACCCGTTCATAGGTTGTTTGAAACCGCTGCGTGCGTAGTGAAACCCTAGTTCCTGACAAAATAGGACAGGGAAACCTTACCCCAACATAGGGGTGTTTTTGGCTCTTACTTGTTTGATATGTGCTTTTAGAGTGCGTCTCTATACGAATGCATGTATCATTTCGCAAGTTTGGGATCAGGCCTGCGGGCACCAGTTCAGTGTTTCTGGGTATCAGGCCTACGGGCACCGATTCAGTATTTCTGGGTATCGAGGGCCTGCGGGCGCCAGTTCAGTATTTTCGGAATCAACTATCTGCGGGTATCAGATTTAGTTCCAGGGACAGTGATTTGGGAATAGTGATTCGGGAATAATGATCGGTCTTTGAGAACAGTGTATCAATTGCGTTTTAATTATACCCGACTGTGTGTTGTGTTTATTTACGCCGTTATGCTGTCCGTTTGTTTGCTCGCTGATTTCTTTATTATTGCTTTATTTATCTTTTTGCTAGGTAGTTTAGCACAATTGCGCCAGACCAAGCAGATATTCCCCAAGCACTCTGTACAAGAGGTCGCCGACTCAATCGATCTAAAGATCTGGTCGACGGACAACTAGTGTTTCACTCTCTACCCCCGGTTATCAGACGGAGGCTGAAAAGGCGCAGTGTATCTGAGCAGAGGTTGCCAGAGCAACGGATTACCCCATCAGTGGACAGTCGGATTGAGATCCCAATTGTTGCTATAGAGATAGACCTGCCAGTAGTTCAGACAGATCAGGACAGTATGGCGGGACCGACAGGAGTTGAGGAAATGATGCGTCAGATGCAGGACACCATGAGAGCCATGCAGCAGGATGCTGTCCGCCGGGATGAATTTGCTAAACAACAGGCCGAGATCATGGCCCAGCAGGCAGAGTTAATTGCCAGATTGCAACAACAAACCGGAGCATCTGCTTCATACCCAGTTCCTCCCCCACCAGGAATCCCGGCACCCGAAGAGGCGCCAAATGTCCAGGCAGATACGGACATACCAACGGGGCCAGCTCCGTCCCCAATTCTGCCCCAGCTATCTAAGGCACCTACGCCTGTCAATCAACCGGACTCTCCCTTCGAGTTCGAGGTAGACCATACAGCACTGAAATTGAGCAAGCTTGAGAAGTTGTTCAAGAAATCCCAAGGCGTAAAGGCTATTCCGGATATCGATGACGGATATACCGATGTGGCTGTTACGCTGTCGGATAGGTTTAAAATGCGACAAATTGATCGCTTCGACGGATCTGGGGACCCCATGGTGCATCTCCGGCTATTTTCAGACATACTACGGCCAATGGGCCTCACCAGACCACAAAAGTTTTCACTATTCGGCCAGACCCTGTCAGGCGTGGCCGCTATCTGGTATGCGAAGTTAGAGGATGATGTCAAGCGGAGTTGGGATGAAATGGTCGAGGCCTTTGTCGCGCAATACTCTTACAATACCCAAATCGAGATTACGACCCGAGATCTCGAAACAACAAGGCTGGAGCCTAAGGACAGCTTCTCAGATTTCGTAACTTGGTGGAGGGCGAAGGCTTCGATGATGACCCTGAGGCCTACCGACAAAGACCAAATCAGGATGATTGTGCGCAATCTCCAGCCAAAACTGATGCAAAAAATGATTGTGCTCCCCTTTCCCAGTTTTTCAGATCTACATGAAATGGGAGTACAAATTGAAGATGCAATGAAACAGGGTCCGAGTGACCAAGATAGAGAGCAACCCCGAAGAACTTTCAACCGCAACAACAACACAGGCACCAGCAATGCCACAAATCCTAGAGCTTCAGAAGTAAGTGTGGTCACCACCATTCCCCCTCCCCTTCCAAGACCCATGGCAGCTACACCTTTCCCCGGCGCGTCCGGAAGCAACACACAAACCGCTCGATTCCAACCTAGAGGCCAAAGAACCTTCACCCCACTGTATATGCCCCTGTCCAAGGCTCTAGGGGTATTAATCAAGAAAGGGCACTTAAAGCCCCTAGAGCCGAGGCCATTGCCAAATCCACTCCCTCCTTCTCATAACCCAGCAAAATACTGTGCATATCACCAGCAAAATACTGTGCATATACTGACCAATGTTTTAGATTGCGTCATGAGATTCAAGACCTCATCGACAAGCAGGTGATTGTACCTCCAGAAAAACCCAATGTCACAACAAACCCTCTCCCACCACACAACCAAGCTCCACCTCCCAAAAGAATCAACTTCATCCAGACTAGGGTCGTGTCTTACGATCCCAGCATATATATCACTCCATCCCACCTGCCTAAGCCGGAAATGCTCCTTCCCGACTGCACTGACTCTTTATGCATGTTGGACATCTCCAGAACCCAACCCAAGCCAATGGTGGTGACTGGCAAAGATAGAACAGAAGAGATTTCAGAAGAGGATGGAATAGTTCAATCAGGGTTTGAGCAGTCTGGGAGTGTCGCTGGGGAAGCCTACGATCCAAGTGATTACATCCTGCCAGCAGGCCAGTTTGAGCCTAATATTGAATTGCCAGAGAGGGCAGAGTTGTGTGCGAACCGAGAGGATGGATTTGAGTAGGGTATAGATGGTTTGACGGTTGTAGAAGAGGACTTGGCCAACCTCCAGTTTTTCAACGACCAAGATCCAGGAGATCCGGCAGTCAACTGGTTTGATTATGAGGAATCGACAGAGGCTACTGGGTGGCTCGATGACTTGCTAGACGTTGTCGACGAAGCTCAGTTAGAGCAGGGCCCGGCAGGGGCAAGTGTATCAGTGGTGGCCGGAAGGGCCGGAGATCAGAATGAATCGCCGGAGAGCGCCGGTGCTAAGAATTCTGCTCGAGACTTGGGCATTATGAATGCGGGATTTGTTGAACAACCAGCTGTACTGACGCAGCTGGAACAAGAAAGGTTTGAGGATGCCGAGAGAATTAGGAAAGCTAAGGGTCCTGAGGGGACTGAAAGTGCTGTGTGCACGAAGATAGAGAATGCTGCGAGCATGTGGACGGAGAGTACTGCGAGTGCGATTGAACCGGAGCCAGACAGGTGTCTGTTGCCTGCCGACGGAATGTGGTGGGAAGACGATGATTTATGTCTTGCTCACACGGATGAGGATTGGGGGAGTACTCAGCCAGATGATACCTGGTATATCGGTGAGGTCGATCATATGACGAGAAGCGGGCGGTATTTCAAGCCCCCACACCTAGACCAACCAGAGGCATCTGGAAAAGATAAAGAGGCAGAGAAGCAGAAAGAAAAGCAAGTTGAAGAAGAGGCTGTACTAAAGCAGTTAAAGAAGATACAAGCAGACATCTCCATCTGGGGACTGCTTATGGCATCGCGAGTGCATCGACAAGCTGTCTTATCGGCCATGGACAAGGCCAAGCTCTCTATAGACACCACGCCCGAACAGTTGGTGGGCTTAGTTTTTCCGGGAGGAGCTACCCCGATGTTGACCTTTTCTGACAAAGAGCTGCCACCTGAGGGTGCGAACCACAACAAGCCACTCTACATCTCCGTGGAGTGCCGAAATAAATGGATACCCGTGGTGCTTGTCGACACAGGGTCCACCATCAATGTATGTCCAGCGAGGGCTGCCTATGCAATTGGCTTGAAGACCGCGGACTTTGTGCCAACAGCCTAGGTGATTCGGGCTTACGACAATATGAGCAGGGAAGTCATGGGGACAACAAAGATTCAAACCAAGGTTGGGCCAGGGCAACATGAAATTGACTTTCACATCCTAGAGGTTCCTGCCACTTTCAATCTGCTTTTGGGGCGGCCGTGGCTGCATCAAGTGAAAGCAGTTTCTTCTACCTTGCATCAAATGGTGAAATACCCCAATGGAAAGGGAGTAGCCATTGTTTTTGGGAATTCATCGATCCATCCACCGCTGGAAGTATCTACACCAGTTTTGGAAATTGAGCACGGTATGGAGGATGTGTTCTTATCCGATTTTACCCTAGCTGAGGCCCAGGTCGTGCAGAATATCTTAGCTGTTAATGAGGGGGTGTATGTCAGTGCTTAATCGGTATACCTTATGAACAAGCTTCAACATATCCCCAGGATGGGATTGGGAAAGAGCGGCCAAAAGGGCGTCGTAGCGTCAGCCGAAATGCCACATAACCCGCATACCTTTGGTTTGGGTTATCTTCCCACCAAAGAGGATTGGATAAGGAAGGGTAAGGAGATGGCTAGGAGAGCCAGAGCGAAGAAGGCGGGGAAGCCTTTTGACTTAATGCACCGGCCCATTCAGGGTACCCTAAACGGACGCTTCGTCCGGGAGGGGGAGGACCTTCCGTTCTGTGGCTTCCCAGAGCCGTGGCTGAACGCGGAGAGGAAGCGCGTGCCGGGGTTTGAGATCTTCTTTGACCTGCAGTTACCCGGGGATGACGTTGCCGGAAAGCAGACAGACCCAATAGCTAAGGTTGAGCAGAGCAAGAAAGTGGAGTCTGAGGACGCCGAAAGTGAAATGGGGGTAGCGCTGGCGTGTCTACTTTCAGATCCTCTGATCAAACAAAAGTGCTTGGGGGATAACTTCTCAGTATGCATGATCGGGAACGGAACGGCTACGGGCATACCAGCAAACATTTTGGATGCATCTATCGCACCCTCTCTCATTTGGCAGTATGAAGAGGGATTTTTGTCCAGCAGCACCGGGTCAGGTAGTGAGCCGGAATCTGATTCCACCGAATCTTGTGAGTCAGAATCAGGTTCCAGCTCGACTGAGTCTGAGTCTGGTAATCCTAGGGATGATAACCCAGATGCCACAGTCTTGTCCAGGTCGTCTTTTTCTTTCTCCTTTGAGTCTGTTGTAACCGAAGAATCGGACGATTTGAATGTGCTTAATGAGAATCAAGTAGTTATGGTTTCTGAGTACTTTTCTGTGCCCTTGATTTATTGCATTAATTCAGACTTTCAAAATTTTGATGAAAACGACGAGGAAGAAATTCCTCCGGTTTTGCAATGCTTAATTGAACAAGAGCAGGAAAGATTTGTTAAACCCTTAATGGATGAAATCACTACCGTGAATGTCGGTACTGAGGAGGACCCACGGCTGGTCCAGATCGGGTCCACGTTATCTTCGGAGGAACGCGAGCGCTTAGTCGCTTTATTAAAAGATTTCAAAGATGTTTTTCGCGTGGTCCTACGAAGACATGCCTGGAATCGATCCTGAGATTGTACAGCACCAGATCCCTCTCGACCCCGAAGCCCGACCCGTTAAAAAAAGCTCAGAAGAATCCACCCGGATTGGGCCCTCAAGATTAAGGAAGAAGTCACCAAGCAAATTGACGCAGGTTTCCTGCTGGTATCCGAATACCCAACCTGGTTGGCTAACATCGTTCCGGTGCTGAAGAAGGATGGTAGGATCCGAGTATGTGTGGATTTTAGGGATTTGAACAGAGCTAGTCCGAAGGACGACTTTCCCTTGCCGCACATTGATGAGTTAGTGGACTTCACAGCAGGGCATGCTTTGCTTTCGTTTATGGATGGCTTCTCGAGCTACAACTAGATAGTGATGGCACCTGAAGACCGAGAAAAGACTGCCTTCACCACCCCGTAGAGGACATACTGTTACAGAGTAATGCCGTTTGGGTTGAAGAATACGGGAGCTACATATCAACGGGCCGCGACCATAATATTGCACGACATGATTCACAAAGAGGTTGAGGTGTACGTGGATGACATGATTGTCAAGTCCAAAGAAAGAGAGGGCCACTACACCGCCTTGCAAAAGTTCTTTCAAAGGATGAGAGAATTTCGGTTGCGGCTGAATCCTCAGAAGTGTACGTTCGGTGTTACAGCGGGGAAAATGCTAGGGTTTCTCATTACACAGAGAGGTATCGAAGTCGACCCTTCCAAAATCAAGGCCATCCTAGAAATGCCACCACCAAGGACTAAAAAGGAAGTGCGAGGCTTTCTGGGTAAAGTGCAATTCATAAGACGGTTTATTTCAAAATTAACCTTGACTTGTGAACCACTTTTTGGTCTCCTGAAGAAAGGAAAGAAATTCCAGTGGGACGGCCGATGCCAAGTTGCTTTTGGAAAGATCAAAGAATATTTACAGAACCCACCTGTGTTGTCACCACCAGAACCGGGAAGACCGTTGATATTGTACCTTTCAATGACTGAGACCACAATGGGCTGCATGCTCGCGCAAGAATCAGAGGACAAAGTGGAAAGGGCCATATATTATCTGAGCAAAAAGATGCTGGAGTATGAGACTCGCTACACACCATTGGAGAAGGCTTGCTTAGCCTTGGTGTGGGCTACCAGGAAGCTGCGGCACTACCTGTTAGCTCACTCTGTAATGTTGGTTTCGAGATTAGATCCCATCAAATATCTCTTCGAGAAACCGGCACTTACGGGTAGGCTAGCTCGTTGGTTGTTGATGCTTTCCGAATTCGATCTAAAATATGTGACGCACAAGTCGGTCAAGGGAAGAGCAGTAGCAGAATTCTTAGCCGATCATCCAGTGGAAGGGGGTGAAGCAGTTGAGTACTTATTCCCAGATGAGGCCATTTTGCATATCGACGACGAGTTTTGGACGATGTATTTCGACGGAGCGTCCAACCAGTATGGTTATGGAATAGGAGTGTTGCTGATGGCACCCGACAATTCCCGTATTGCTCTAGCCTTGAAGCTCCGGTTCAAAGTCTCGAACAATGAAGCAGAGTATGAGGCATGCATTGCCAGTCTAGAAGCAGCCGTAGAGCTAGGGACAAAACGGTTGGACGTCGTCGGGGACTCGAACCTTGTTGTGTCTCAAGCGAAAGGAGAGTGGAAAGTCAAAGAAGAAAAGATGTTGATATATCATCAGGCCCTGGATTTGTTAATTCCTCGGTTTGAAAAGCTAAACTTTGCTCATCTAGCAAGAGAGAACAACAGGTTCGCAGATTCACTAGGAACTCTATCTTCTATGATAGACATCCCATTTGGAGTCCGGATGCGTCCAGTCATCATTGATCAGAAGTTTGCACCAGCTTACGAGTCAATTGCTACTATAGACGAGGTTCAAGATGAGAACCCCTGGTATAACGACATTTGGAACTTCTTAGAGAAAGAGGCGTATCCACCAGGGGCAAATGCCAAGGATAAAAGGGCAATTAGAAGAATGGTCGTTCAATTCATCATCTGCAGAGGTAAATTATATAAGAGAGGTCATCTGGGAATGCATAAGCTATGCGTTGAAGCTGAAGAATCAAAACGCCTGATGGAGGCCATCCATGGAGGAGAATGTGGAGCGCATATGAACGGGGTAATGCTGGCACGGAAGATCCTCAAATAGGGTTACTACTGGTCCACCATGGAGGAGGATTGAATCGGCTTTGTTCGGCGATGCCACAAATGTCAAATCCATGCAAACCGCATGAACGTCCCGCCGTCGAAGCTGTACAATATGACTTCGCCATGGCCATTTTCAGTTTGGGGGATCGATGTGATCGGGGCTGTCACTCCGAAGGGGTCTAACAGGCATGAATTCATTCTGGTCGCAATAAATTATTTCACGAAGTGGGTTGAGGCCCAATCCTATGCGGTGTTGAAGGCTTCGCATGTTGCAAAGTTCATCAGGAACAACATCATCTGTCGTTATAGGGTCCTAAACGAGGTCATTTCAAATAATGGTTCCCACTTCAAGAAAGAAGTGATTGACTTGTTGGAAAAATACAACATGGCTTTTCATAAGTCGTCTACATATCGGCCGTGAACCAATGGAGCGGTTGAAGCCGCCAACAAGAATATCAAACACATATTGCAAAAGATGGTGGAAACCTACCGAGATTGGCTAGACAAGTTGCCGTTTGCTCTGTGGGGGTACCGGACTTCAATTAGAACTTCTACTGGGGTGACTCCGTATTCATTAGTTTATGGGATGGAGGCCGTTCTACCTATTGAAATTGAGGTTCCGTCTTTGCGAGTGCTGGCTGAGTGTCAGATAGCCGAAGCAGATTGGCAACAGAACAGATTTGAAGAACTCATGCTTTTTGACGAACGCAAACTGAAAGCACTGTACCATGTTCCAGGCTATCAGCGCAGAATTGCCCGGGCTTTCAACAAAAAAGTTAAGTCCAAGAATCTAAAAGAAGGAGATTTGGTGCTCAAGGACAACCGAGCTCCCATCCACGACCCAAGGGGCAAGTTCAGACCTAATTGGACTGGTCGGTGGAGCTATGGTTCTAATGGACCTAGATGGCTTGGAGTTCGTGCAACCGATCAACATGGACAAGTTGAAGAAATATTACCCCTGAGAGGCTCGCTAGGCCGAAAACCCAAAAGGGCGACCTAGGCAAGAGTTAGAGCACTGAAAAAGTTTGAAATTATAAAAACTGAGCTCGCAAGGTTGAAAACCCGCAAAGGTCAGCCTTGGCAAAAGTTAGAGCGTAAAAGGAGAGTGAAAATACTCGAGTGAACCTAAGCCTGAACTACATAAGGCTTGATTCCCATCTTTGGGATACGTAGGCAACTTCATCCTGAAGTTCAGCCATAAACTTTTCCCCGATCAACTTTGTCCATTTGATCATCTCGGCCATCTTTGTCTATTCAGCATTCAAGAGTTCAGTTATGATCTCCGATTCAGTGCTCTTCAGACTAGGGGCAACTTTCCGTTACTGCGCAGTGCTGCGGTACTCTTCAGACTAGGGGCAACTTTCCTGTTGCTGGGATCTGGGGTTGTGCATCTCAGTGATAGATCTCGGACATGTCCAGTTCTGATCCACATCGAAAATGGTTTTGAAAATTTTTAATAAAAGTTGACTTTGTTCAAAATTAATCTTTTTACAACTTAGACCATTTTTGGACCAAAGCGGAAAATTTTCAGTACCTACAACCTTCAATTTCATTGATTTCAATACAGAGTTCTCCTACTCTTGCATACAAATTGAAGTTGCTTTTTATTACAATCATAAAGAAAACTTGAAAGTTCTAATAAAGCAATAAATCCGGGGCATAGCTAAGTCAGGTGTTCCTGCGCCCCCTCCCAAAGCTGGTCGAAGCCTCTGATACCAAAGTGGGCCTTTCTTGTGCCTCTTCATTGAGCCAATCCAAGCACTCATCAGACAAGGTGCAACTGAAAGTGGGAGCAGGGGCCAGGAGCTCTCTAGTCCTCCATGCTGTGGCATACCGAGCAAGCTGTGCGCCTCGAACTGGGAATGCAGCAGGATACTCTATCCCCTCCGGCGGGCAAGTCTGATCATGACTAAACTGGCGCCGGAACCGGAACGGAAAGTAGAACACACAGTGAGTCAGACCAATCAACTGGATCCCGGTCTGCCGGGACATGCTATAGCTCATTGCCGGAAGATTGAGCCAAGGATAGCGCCAAGCAATGCGATCTGCAGACAAATTGCACATCCAGTCGAACCACCATCCCTCATCAAGGGCATCGACTAGTCGTTGTCAGAAGAAGTAGCCGTGAGCTGAGTAGGCTGGGCAAGAGTCCACAACCTGCAATTTATCCATCAACCAGACCTAGGGAGGGATGAAAAATGAGAGAATAAAGAATAGAGAGATGTACGATGAGAGAAAAGTAAGAAAAGGGTTTTGTGAGAAAAACCGAGCCTGAGGGCCGAGTGATGTGAGCAATATATATGTGAGAAAGGGTGGGAAACATTACCTGCAGCAGTAGTGGACTCCCCACGAATCTGGTCGTCTCTCGGCGATAGAAAGCATCCAAGCCCATCAGCGTCTCGGCCAATGTCATGGCAATGCAGCTCTTTCCTTCTTTCAAGCCTTGAGCAACTTCAATCAGACGGATGCTAGATCCGCTAAAGCCCGAGGCAAGAAAA
Organism: Camellia sinensis; assembly: GCF_055761805.1. NCBI lineage: Eukaryota > Viridiplantae > Streptophyta > Magnoliopsida > Ericales > Theaceae > Camellia > Camellia sinensis. The sequence continues at coordinate 111,784,535 of NC_138969.1, read as the reverse complement.
AAGTGAGACAGCATGCACAAGCAAAGGGCGTATTGCCAAAAACCTTGCCAATGATGGTTGCCGCGGTTACCGACATCAAAAAAAATGATGAATCAAGCCAAGGATATCCAGTTCCCCGTTGTAGATCAGAGACCGAGCATCGTGCATGGTGAGCCCACACATTTTTCCTAAGGCTTGGACGTGGCCAAATCGGAGTTGAGGTAAGATTTCCTCATAGCGCTCGGATTCCATCAAAACTTGGAAATCTTCGAAGGTCGGACACATCTCTTGCCCGCCGAAGCTAAAGACGTGTGTTACTGGATTCCAAAATCTCGCCGTGGCATGGAGGAACGGAATGTGCAGCAAAGTACAGCTCAGCGCGAAGAGTGCATTCAAGCCGAAGCCCCGGAAGTTCAACTTTTCCAAGCCATCTAGAGAAGCAATCCAAGCTGTGAGATTTTGGGTGAGAAATGCTTCCATTTTGGTGCAAAACTAAGATGAAATGAGAGAACCACGAGGTTGGAGTTTTTAAAGAGGATAAGGCATTATTCGGAGGACACGTGTCGAAAATTTGGTGGTTTCCAAGCTAGGTGGCTGGCCGGCCACCTTTTCTGGCAAGCCGACCACCCCTCTCCCCTCCAATGCAAAAAGCTGGTCGGCCAGCTCCTTTAGGTGGTCGACCATCAAGGGGAGGGTGGCTTTAGTCTTGTTCTAGCCTCTAGAAGAAAGTTCCAAGCATTTCCATACATTGGGGGCCTTAAAGGTGCGAGCTTTCCTCTGTTTCGGATGCGTTCCGTCACCTAGATCGTCCGAAATGTATTTATTTATCGAGTTGTTGTTTAGTCTTGCTTATCGAGTTGTTGCTTTGCTTATCGAGTTGTTGTTTTGTTTGTCGAGTTGTCAAGTTTATCAAGTTGTCAAGTTTTGTCGAGTTGACGAGTTTTGTGTATTGAGTTGTTACTCTTTGTTTATCAACATTGTTGTGTCTTGCTTATCGAGTTGTAAACTTGCTAAGGTTCTGTCCTTTCTTAGTAAGTTAAGTTGGTTTGTTTGTTGCGTCGGTTCACTACCTGACTTGGCAATTTTCAATGCATGATTTCCATTTAATCTCTTTTTTGTGCAAAATAATGCAATGCGATGCAAGAACATAAGATACAATACCTTTTTGAACAAAAGCTGTTTCATTCCATCATGCCTCATTTGTTACAACATTTTACAACAAGGGTACAAGTTTTACAGAAAATAAAGCTGCCTAATAATGTACAATGTGCTACAACTACTAACGAAAAAGGCAAATAAAGTAGGAACATCTGTGCTCTCAAGCACAGGAGTAAGAGGCCCTCTTCGTCCTCTTCTGCGGAACAGCCTCAGCACCATCATCGCCATCTGAGTCAGAGCTGTCATCCTCGAGATCCTCCTCGGCATCATCTCCGCCCTCAGAACTAGACTCAGAGTCATCCTCTCTGCCAGCAGATGTCTCTGACTGACGATGCGCAGACTCCTCCTCCTCACTGGACTCCTCCTCAATGATATGTGCTCTGTGCCCGCCTCGTCCGCGAGACGACTCCCCTCTCCCGGCTCTTCGAGAAGGCCGAGATGGCCCAGCTCCTCCGGAAGGCCCAGATGGCCCGACCTGTGGTCCGGTATATATCGGAGGCATCTGAAAAGAAAGAGTGCAATTTGAATACGTAAGCCAAAATATGTATATCAGATGTACAGATAAAAAGCTACATGGAGTGGATGTGTGCAAATATAGTACATGGATGTGGTGTGTGTCAGATGTGCTCTCCGCATGCAGTCGGTCAATCAATGCAGTGAAATGTTCAAATTCAGCATGTCATCAGAAATATGATAAATTCAAGAAAACTAAACAGTACCGAGACGCCCATGATGGACAGCTGCGCCTCTCTCCGCAAGACCATGCCTTCGAGCGAGGCCACTAACCCGAGTAACCCCTCAGCATACTCTGTGGAAGGCTGCAGATGCAAGTGCAAATCATTAGTGAATGAATGAATGTCCAAGTATTTGAGTGATAAAGCAAAGCTATAAAACATACCGGTGGTGAGTCAGGGTCTCTGGTGTATGGATGATCTAGCATAGGAGGCTCTAGCGGAATTGGGTAGGAAGCCCCGTATCTCCATCCCGTCAACTCAGTCGGGATACCTGGCCATCTGGCATCATGATAAGTCGGGGAATCGTGGGGACCAGTCCAGTCCCACCTCTGGATGTGCCGGCCTTCCTGGCCAAAGGAATGTCTCTGGCTCGAGTGCGACTCGAAGACGACATGCCGGTAGACCTCCTCGAGGGAGTACGAACACCTGTCAATGGAGGCATCAAGTAGATGTGACGGTAAGTCGCGTACTCCCCGTCTTCCAAATGCAGCAGTGCAGCAATGCCCAGCCTGGCATCAATGACACCCTGGGGAGTAAGCCTATCAACGAGCTGCATACCGTCTGGGGTGCTAATGGGACACTCGGCTCAGGGAAGCCCATAGTCTGACAGAGGAAGCGTTCCCCCAGGAACCAGGCCCTACCAACTGGCCCCTCAAATAAGATCCTATACCGGGAGGAGGCCCATCCTCCGGCAAACTGGAATCGGAGATCCTCACCCAAAAGCACCCAGGGCTGCCATAAGATCTGCAGATAGCTAATGCATAAGCCGATTAGAAATCTCAAATGTCCAATCATGAATCAAAGATGAACACGGGAAGAACTGAGAGTTCTGACATACCTCGGTCGCCCGCACCGTGTCAAAATACTGCCGCAGGTAGGGGAGAGTCTCCCGAGGCCGCGACCGGTACTGGCCCTCGAAGACGAGCGAATAAGGGGTCATGAAAGGGGCCTCCACCTCAAGCTCCGGGGCTAGCGTCGGAAAGTACGCGAAGACCCATAACTGTGGAAAACATGGCAAAAGCCATCAGAATACAGAATGCTGAGTCCAGAATCTGAATACAGAATGCTGAGGGCAGAATGTAAGTACAGAATGTAAAGTGTGCCATGTGTGCAATGTACAAATAATGAAAAACAGAAATGTGAATCAAGAGGGCAGAAGGTACCTCCCAGGCTCTCTAATAGCCGCCGACTATGTTCCCCCATCCGCGGGAGGTCGCACTCATATAGCAATAGAGGGTAGCCAAGCTGGCACCACCCCAGTCATACTGACTAACCTGTGTGAGGTCTACCAAGGCACTCAGCAAATATAGCCCAACGGTGTTCCCCCTATCGGCGAACAGAGTGGTCCCGAAGAGGAACATCAAAAACCCGCAGGTGTACTGTGCAATCTCCTCAGGAGTCTCGGGCTCAGTCCCCCTGAACTTTGTAGAGAACTAGGTATATCGGACTCGGCCGGAAGATCGGTCGACCGGTGGGCGAGCTCCCAACAGATGAATCCAGGCAGCCTCTCTCTCGTCCATGTCCTCGTCGTAAGGAATCGCCCAGCCTCCCACGTCAAGGCCCGTCAAAACGGCGAAGTCAAATGGGGTCATGGTCATGTCCCCAGCAGCTGAGAAATGGAAGGAGTTGGTGGTGTCCCACCATCTCTCTACCAAGGCGCCCATTAATGTCCGGCTAGCTGGATAACGAGATATCCCGGTACAAAAGGTCCTGAATCCTGCCAGATCAACCCAATCGCGGACAGCCTCCGGGAGCTCCGCGTACCAATCTCTCGCAGCAATAGAACCGTATCCCCGCGTAACGTGGGAGGATGTCGGCATTCATAACAAACACATGTATTTAGTTTCAAAATGAAATGAATAAACTGTATGCAAATAAAGGAAATGTGTTGTGTGCAAATCAAATCAACTTTCAATTAAATGTGGGTTGCGTGTTCACCATCAAATGTGGGCTGCGTGTTCACCATCAAATTTGGGCTGCATGTTCAGATTTCAGAAATTTAAAGTTTGGGCTGCGTGTTCACCATCAAATTTGGGCTGCGTGTTCAGATTTCAGAAATTTCAAGTTTGGGCTGCATGTTCAACTTTTAATTAAATGTGGGCTGCGTGTTCACCACCAAATTTGGGCTACGTGTTTAGATTTCAGAAATTTAAATGTGGGCTGCATGTTCACCATCAAATTTGGGCTGCGTGTTCAGATATCAGAAATTTAAATGTGGGCTGCGTGTTCAGATTTCAGAAATTTAAAGTTTGGGCTGCGTGTTCAACTTTCAATCAAATGTGGGCTGCGTGTTCACCATCAAATTTGGGCTGCGTGTTCAGATTTCAGAAATTTAAAATTTGGGCTGCGTGTTCAACTTTCAATTAAATGTGGCTGCGTGTTCACCATCAAATTTGGGCTGCGTGTTCAAATTTCAGAAATTTAAAGTTTGGGCTGCGTGTTCAACTTTCAATTAAATGTGGGCTGCGTGTTCACCATCAAATTTGGGCTGCGTGTTCAGATTTCAGAAATTTAAATGTGGGCTACGTGTTCAACATCAAATTTGGACTGCGTGTTCAGATTTCAAAAATTTAAAGTTTGGGCAACGTGTTCAACTTTCAATCAAATGTGGGCTGCGTGTTCAACTTTCAATTAAATGTGGGCTGCGTGTTCACCATCAAACTTGGGCTGCGTGTTCATATTTCAGAAATTTAAATGTGGGCTGCGTGTTCACCATCAAATTTGGGCTGTGCGTTCAGATTTCAAAAATTTAAAGTTTGGGCAGCGTGTTCAACTTTCAATCAAATGTGGGCTGCGTGTTCAGATTTCAGAAATTTAAAGTTTGGGCTGCGTGTTCAACTTTCAATTAAATGTAGGCTGCGTGTTCACCATCAACTTTGGGCTGCGTGTTCAGATTTCAGAAATTTAAAGTTTGGGCTGCGTGTTCAACTTTCAATTAAATGTGGGCTGCGTGTTCACCATCAAATTTGGGCTGCGTGTTCATATTTCAGAAATTTAAAGTTTGGGCTGCGTGTTCACCATCAAATTTGGGCTGCGTGTTCAGATTTCAGAAATTTAAATCTGGGCTGCGTATTCACCATCAAATTTGGGCTGCGTGTTCAGATTTCAGAAATTTAAATGTGGCCTGCGTGTTCACCATCAAATTTGGGCTGCATTTTCATATTTCAGAAATTTAAAGTTTGGGCTGCGTGTTCAACTTTCAATCAAATGTGGGCTACCATCAAATTTGGGCTGTGTGTTCAGATTTCTGAAATTTAAAGTTTGGGCTGAATGTTCATCTTTCAATTAAATGTGGGCTGCGTGTTCACCATCAAATTTGGGCTGCGTGTTCAGATTTTAGAAAATTTAAAGTTTGGGTTGCGTGTTCAACTTTCAATTAAATGTGGGCTGCGTGTTCACCATCAAATTTGGGCTGTGTGTTCCGATTTCAGAGAGTCAAGTGATTGAGCTATGTGTTCAAGACGGAGTATTGTGTTATAACCTAAGCGTGCAGAACAAGTTGTGTGCTAAAATGAGCAAAAGCATGGCATGCGAATGTGTTCAGAACGAGCAATAAGCATACATGACATGAAATACAGGGAAAATGCAGAATTAAGGCAGGAAATGTAAAAATGTGAAGTACATACCTCTCGCGCCTCATGAGAGAGATGGGACTCCGGCTCCCGTAATAGCACGTCTACAGGAGCTCGAGGGTCGAAGTCGGTAAAATGATAAAAAAATCGCCCGAGAGAGGGCATGAGTCGAAGGATCGTACCTCTCGGGGATAAAGGGGCGAACCCTCGGATGCAAAGACATGATGTCAAGCTCGCCTCCGGCGCCTGGAGAACCTCTGCCGTGGAGAAATTGACCCGCCATTTCAAGAAATCTGCAAAAATGAGCGAAATGAGCCAAAATTGGAAAAAGTCAACAAAAGTAAACTCCCGAGAAAATCTTCCAAATATTGAGACAAACTTACCTCAACTGGTGAAAATGAGAAAAGAAGCTCCGAAATTAAATTTTAATCGGTTCAAAGTGAAGAGAACTGAAAGTTTTCGCGAAACAACTTGGAGTGGGACGTTGGAAAACGCGTATGGAGCGCAGATCTGAGAAAGAAAATGCTCTGGGAAGGGAGAGGGACTGATTTCAGACCTGATGTTATGAGCAAAAAGTGTTTGGCTTTGGGTATTTAAAGAAATGGGAGGAAAAAGACCAAACTGCCCTGGATTTGGGCTAGGTGGTCGGCCGGCCACCTTTTCTGGTAGGCCGACCACCCCTTGCACTCCAACCTGGTCGATGACCTCCCCCTGGGACCAAACCTGGTCGGTGGTGTTCCCAAGGTGGTCTACAAGGTCCCTGCAAATTTTGGTGATGATTGGAGTCCCCGGGACCAGAGAAAGTACAAGAAAAGTGCACTTTTTGTCGCGAAATCCCTCCGCGGGAACTCCAACTCCAACTTTCGATGCGTGCCTCATCATCACTCGTCAAGAGCAAGATATATCCTTTTTGAGTATGTTGTGACCCTTCCGGGAGGTAAATCGGAGGTTGCGATTAAATTACACTCGTCGAAACTTGCATTTCTTTGCTCGTTGTTTCGCGCCAAACATACATTCGAATTTGCACTTATCTTCCATTGTTATGCACGTCACTTGCATTCTCATACATACCACTTGCATTGTTGTGCACGTTTCATTGGTATTGTTATACCCTCACGCTTAGCTTGCGTTGTTACGCGCGTATCTCTCGCATTGCGATGCACTTTCCCATCAACATCCTGTTTGTCTGCATTCGATGTAGTGTTGAACATGTGTTGCTAACTATGTTGTACTTGTTGAGTTTCTTCATCTTTCAGGCACGATATTGTATGTACGGTTCATTTGAAGCTGGTGTGACCAGACGAATCGCGCAGGTATTGTATCTTCTCCGTGTGAGACGTGGCGAGAATCAAACAATTCTCTGCATTCTTAAACTGCATGAAATGTAGTTGTTGCTTTGCATTCTTGCTTAAAACTGTTGCGTGTGCGCTTCATTACAGCTTGCTGCTTTGCATGATCATGAGTTACATCCGGCGTTGTGCATATCATTTTGCATTTTGCCCCTGCCTGCGAGCACATCTGTGTTATCTTGTATGTTTGTCTAAGTCTTCGGCCTTGTCAAAAATAGGCCGTCTCTGGGCTTTGACATTCACTCCCGTCACGAATGACTTCCGAGTTCTGTCAAAGAGGGGCAACTGTAGACACCCCATTTTTTACCGACCTTAAGACTTAGACGTCACCAGTTTAGCGCTTGGTGATGTTGCATGTTATGCTCGTTCTGAGGTTTCAGAGTCCCAGCTGTGAGCCTTGCCTCCGGACTTCGGGGCTCTTTTGTGCTTTGCCTCGGTTTGTGATCCAAGTCCTGTTTTCTTTTCCCGATGGGAGGGAGAGGTCTCGTAGACCATCTCTCAGTGGCCGTAGACTATGTTTCGTGGTCGTAGGCCATTTTTCCTGTTTGGAGCCTAGTTTCCGGTTTTCAGAGCCGTTGGCCATGTGCCTCGATTCGGGACCGCTTAACTACCTCCGTTTACTCCGGCTTTTGGAACACATCTTATTTTCTCCCTTTAGAGGAACACTGTGGCCCTGGAGACCACCTTCGTGGTCATACGCCACTCCCGGTGCCTAGCAGCCTGTTTTCGGTGCCCCGAGCAGCGCATTTTGGCCCCCGAACCTTCGTTTTGCATCCGTTTTGGCCCATTTTTGGTGGAAACCCTATTTTCACTGTTAGGGAAGTGGTAGGATGGTGGCCGGACACCTATTCCCCTTAAAAGCCAGTTTTCTCATTTTCTCTCTCCAAAAGCCAGTTTTTCTGACAGAAAGCTGGTTTTTCCCACTTTTGAGCCACATTTTCTGGCTTTTCATACCACCATTGTGTTGTGCTCATCTGGGACGCCACCAATATGGGTAGGCCGACCAGTAATTCACTTTGGCCCTTTTGAACCTTGCTTTAAAGCTAGCTTTTCTCTCTCCTGGGTCACATTTTCTAGTTTTTCTCCACAGGGCTGTGTTCTACTCATCTGGGAGGCCACCTTTCTGAGTAGGCCGACCAGCAGTTGTTCTTGAACCTTTTGAACCCTGGTCGGCCGACCAGGGGGAGTGGCCGGTCGGCCACTTGAACTGGCCGGCCTGCTTATTGCTTTTCCTCTCTTTGAGTGTAATCCAGTTGTGCTAGCTGGAGATCATTTGGTGCATCCTCCATACACATAGAGGATCTTTGAAGCTTCCAAGAGAAGCTTTGGCCTCTCTTATCTATAAGAGAGGCCCTCCTCTTTGTATCTAGAGGTTAGACACTTTTGCTTAAGGCTCATCACCTCCCACCTCCTTGCTACTATCCCAAGCTCTAAAACCCTAACTTCCTTGGTCCATTTACACTACAACCCATAGCACCACACCACCATCATCCATTCCAGCCCCTTAGAAGTCATTTGCAGAGGTTAAAAGCTCATTTCCTTGAAGGCTGCCGGAAAGTTGGGCTACAAGGGTAAGCTCCTATTCTCCCCATTTTTGCCCTATTTTGTTCAATATCTTAGCCCCTTTTGCTTACATTTTTGGGCTTCGTCCTGAACTAAAAAAAGTCTTATTTTGAGCTCATATTCATGTTTGATTAAGGACTTTTCTCTGTTTTAAGTCTTCTACTCCCCCTTTGTGCTTTATCCCTCTTTTGGGGCTTATTTTGCATGATATATTAGCCCTATTTTTGAGCATTTTTGGGCTTCGAGCCAAACTTTTAAGTACCTTATTTTGAGCCCCTCTTCAACTTTGTTGAAATGCTCTTTACTATTTGAGGCCATCTACTGCCCCTTTCCCTTTATCTCTCCTTTAGGGCTATTTTTGCATCATATTTTAGCCTTACTTGTGAGCATATTCGAGATTTTCCATAAACTGTAAAGTATCTTTTTTTGAGCCCCTCTTCAACTTTGTTGAAGGGATCTTTTCTGTTTAAGGCCTTTTACTGCCCTGTTTGTTCAATCTCTCTTTTAGGGCTGTTTTTGCATGATACATTAGCCTTATTTGTGAGCCATTTTAGACCTCGACCTAAATTGAAAAAAATCTTTTTTTGATATCATATTTATGTTTGATTAAGGTCTATTCTCTGTTTGGGGTCATCTGCCCCTATGCATGCTTCATTCCTTCATGATTAGGGCCATGCATTAGAGCACTTGCATTGGCCATGGTTTGGCCTCTTATCCACTAAAATCCAGTGGATTTTCAATAGCTTTGATGCATTTTTGAGGGCCAAAATTAGAGGGGGGTGACCCCCTCTCTCCTTGTTTTGTTTGGGGATCTTTTGGGCCTGCCAAAGGGACCCCATTTTTCATGCATCAAAGTCTGATTTCAGCCCTCATTCTGTGAGTTTTAGGGTCTGCCTTAGGTCTGTCCAAGGCCCTTTTCATCATATTTTATACCTACAATGCATGTGTAGAACAATCCCATTCAAGGCCCTTCAAAGAGGCCTTTCTTTGCATATTCCCTAGACCAATTTCAGGGTCAATTTGGTGAGTTCTAGGGCAGTCATATTTGATTTCCAGAGTTGGTTGTGCCATGCTAAGTGTCCTTGATGCATGTGCTTAATTACCCCTTGAATGCCCTTCCAAAGAAGCCCCTCATTTTTGCACATGTTGGCTGCATTTCAGTGATTATTTGGACGTATTTTGGCATGTTTTATTCACTGATTTTTTCTGGTTTGGTGAGATTTCATATGCTTCATATGCATGCCATGTAAACCATGTTTGCTAGTCAAAGTTGCACGCCATTTTAGTCCATCATGCTAGCATCTTTTGGTCATGCTTTGAACTAGAAATGTTCATGTTTTGGGACTTCCTTGGCTCTGTCTTTGTGTTTCATGGTCAAATAATGCATGCTATAGCTACAAGTCAATACATGTGCCTAGTTTTGAGTTTCGGGGCTTACTCCATGCATCGGGTGCCATGTTTCCATGATTCGGGACCATTTAGCATTATGTTTCAGTGCTGAAAATTTACATGTTTGAATGCTTTGTATAGCTAGAAGTCCATACATGTGCCTAGTTTTGAGTTTCGGGGCTTACTCCATGCATCGGGTGCCATGTTTGCATGATTCGGGACCATTTAGCATTATGTTTCAGTGCTAAAAATTTACAGGCTTGAATGCCATGCTTCATCCTTGTCATGTTTTGGTAGAGTGGCATTTAATGCCTTAGGTTTGGTCCTCGATTTGCGTGCATGTGTGCACGCATTTCGGTCATCGCATTTTCATCTTATGGCCACTGATGTGAGTGTGGCTGAGGTCCACTCATATTGGTGTAAGTTCATCATGCATTGTGTATGCAGTTTCGGTCTATAGCATTGCGTATGCTAGGTTGCGTGTTAGTGCATTGTGTATGCCACGTTACATCGAGCATTGTGTATGCCATTTCATAGCATTGCGTATGCTAGGTTGTATATTAGTTGCATTGTGTATGCCATCTTATTTGCATTGTGTTTGGGATAGGAGTTAGCCCGAGCACGGGAAACGAGGGACGTTTCGTACTCCGAGTGACGGAACGTGTCTCAATTCCATGTCGCCGACACTCCGGATTACTCATGATAGAGTTTAGGTCTTATTATGTTTTCATGTGCATTCATCTCATATTGAGTCGTGCAATTCGGCTCCTCGGCCACCATGTATCGATATGCGTGATTGGTGGCACGAGGATCGAGGACTACACTCCCTGAAGAGTAGTCATGCATACATATGTGAAATACTTTGCCATGCCCCTTTGTTGCTCTCTCTTGCAGCAAATCAGAAATCAGCAGCTTTCCAAAGCCTTACACAGCATTCCGAAAACAATTGCAAACAGAGGCGAATCGGGACATCGCAATGGATTTCCGCGCCAGGCAACACAAGCATGCATCTCCTATCATTCGGAACAGAGCTGAGGCAGTCCATAGGCTTGCATGCTGATTTATCGCTTTCCTAGTTAATTTGTTAAATAATTAGGGTTTTGTAATATTTAATTATTTATTCGGACTGTATTATTCATTCGGACTGTATTATTCTTTCGGACCCTCCGAGCGAGGGCGCAATTGTAATAAGTGTGCGTGCGTGTGATGTATGTCTGTAGACACCCCATTTTTGACCGTCCTCAAGACTTGGACGTCCCCGTTTGAACACTCGGTGATCATCCATGTTTGTGTTCGTTTGGAGTTCCCGGAGGTCTCGGCTACGCGCCTTGCCTCAGGATCTCCGAATTTGACTGTTTAGTGTCTGGTTTTGCTCCAAACACTTGCATTTTGCCTTGGAAGGGCAGAGAATGCCTTGTGAGGCATCCCCATACACCACCGGCTATGGCCAGAGGCCACCGGCTGGTTTTTGCTGCCACCGGCAATGTATATTGCCGGTCGGCACTCAATTTTGCGAAATTGGCATTTTTGGCCGGCCGACTACTGTGCATCTGCTTTTGCAGATATTTTAAGACAGCTGTCTTGCTTTTTGCTCCCCTCCATACACGTGTATGGAGGGATCTCCCTCTATAGAAGCTTGTCTTGTAAGCTTTACAAGACAAAAAAGGCTCTATAAGAGAGAGCCTTCTCTCTTGTTGCAAGGGTTAGACACTTGAGACATTTTAGAGATAGAAAAGACAGAGAGAAGCTCTGGTTTTAGGGTTAGGGTTCATACATATCTCCTATCTCCCTTTTTCTCTCTTTGTGTTCTATGTGTTTTAGTCCATACTATTGCACACAAACACCTAGTGTTTCACCTTCCTTTGGCTACTAAGGTTCTAAGGGACTGGTTTTGGTGTTTTGGAGTTGGATTCAAGCCAAGGAGGGCCATTGGAGCATCATTTGTGAAGGGGTCTTCAAGGGTAAGAAACTACCCCCTTTATTCCCCAATCTTGCATTGCATTTCTACCTGTCTTAAACTCGTTTTTGAGCTTGGTGTATAATACAAAAAAGTTCTGTTTTTTAGCCCTCTTGATTGTTTATTAAGAGTGTTTTGTGGTTTGAGGGTGTTTGACCCCTCTTAGGCCTTGAAAGGCCCCATTTTGTGCTATTTTGTGCAAGTTTCGAGACTTTGGTGTTTGGGCCTCTTCACCACTGAAATCTTGAGGGATTTCAGTGGCGGAGATGGTGCCTTGAAGTCTCCAAAAGGGGAGGGCCATCCCCTCCCCTTGTTGTCCTTGAAATGGACCATTTTTGGCCTCTTGAGGGAGCATCTAGCTAAGCTTCATGTTGATCATGTCTTGGCTGTTTTTCATGCTTAATATGTCATAACATACCTCTGTTTTTTGTTGGTTTTGGTACACCATGCATGCTTAGCATACTTACCATGTAATGCCTTGTTATTGCCTTGATATGCCTTAGGTTGTTAGCCTTTGTTCAAGCATGTTTTAGGCTTAGTCTTGTGAAGGTTTTGTGCATATTTTGCCATGTTTTAGGTCTGTCCATAATTGTTTGGGTCGGATTTGGCATGCTTAGTATAGCCCCTTTGCATTCCGGCTTGTTGGCCTTAAGTGTGTGAATGTATAGCATGACGTTTTTGTATTGATTTGGTGATTTGGGACCATCCACCATGTCATTTTAGTCCCATTTGCATGCCTATATGTTTACCTTGGATGTGTCTTTAATGCTTTAAAAGCTTGTGTAGTATGCTCCATGTTTTGGCATTTGTGCATGCCTTTGAATTTGAGCCACTTAGATGCCATCTAGGGGCCCCCCTTGGCATAGTCTAGGTCTGTCTTGAACCTATCTTAAGCCCTCTTAGCCTTGTGAGGCTTGGTTGGCTTAGCCATGGTTCAAGTCCCCTTGACTTGCTTCAAGTACTTGGACCATTTGCATCCTAATGTTTAGCCTATCTTGTTGCTTGGTTTGACACCATCCTAACATGATTTTCAATGCTTACCTTGCATGCTATTTGTCCATGATTGCCTCATTCAATTGTGCTTAGAAATAGCCCTTTGATGCTTAAGCATTTGGGCCTTAACATGTGCATGCGTGTATGTGTATTTTGGTCCCTTGTTTTGGTCACTTTAGCCACTGTTTTGGGCCTTATTAGAGCTGCCTAAATCATGTCTAAATCCATCTTGCCATTAGTTGGCATTGCCTCATGTTTGCTTGCATGCTTGCATAAGTGTCTTGCCATGCCATGTTGCATCCTTAGCTTGTATGCCTAGGTTGCATAACATCTCGCATGCATGCCTTGTTCCTTGACTTGGTGATAGGAATTGGGCCTTGGTTTGTTTGTATGGTTTGCATTTCATTTGACATGAAAATTGCATACTTGATTCTTTGGGCCATCGTGCATGGAAATGCGTGATTGGTGGTCCGAGAATCGAGGCACATGTCCTTTTGAGTCACAAACATGCTAAGGGACATGAATGGTGCATATATGCCTTGAATTGTGCTGCCATGCTTTGCCTTGCCCTCTGTTGCTGTCAATTGCAGATTCTGCAGGAACACTTTGCCGACCGACAGTGTCAAGTGCCGACCGGCAATCACTTCTCTGCCGATAGCTTCATCAATGGCCGATGGCCACATAACACTGCCGGTGGTAATTCCATTCAGCCGGTGGTGTCCCCCAATGTCCAAGGAAGCAGTACTGAGGTTTTGGCAGCCTCTAGAGGAGTAAAGGAAGGAAAACAGAGGCAGCCTATGCATGGCGGTGCATTTCCGAGCAGGACCGAGCATGCATTGCATCTGGCTCTCCTCCCGAGGCGGTTTACTGCTTTTCCTAGATTAGTTAATTTGCTTAGCTGATTAGGCAATTTGTAATATTTAATTAGCTTACGTAGTTAATTAATTTGTATTATTTATTTGGTGCCTTCGAGCGAGGGCAAGTCTGTAATAAGTGTGTGTGAGTGGTGTGTATGTCTTCCAATCCCCACTTCTTTCTCCCCTTTTACTTACCTGCTTTGTTGGTTAGTATTAGGGCACGTTTAATTTAGCATGCCTTATGCTATGCATGCGTGCATCCATACATTTGTCTTACATGCACCGGGCTCGGTACATCACGCTAACTGCATTTGTACTTCAATTCCAAGTTGAATACGTGCATCAATTGGTTGCATTTCACATACCATGCTTAGGTTAGCCGAGCCTATTCTAAGTACATCCTGTATGTGTTGCGTTAGGCAATTTGACATGAACTAGGATCACGCATGTTTGCTAACTAGTTTATTGTTTTGGCACGGAGTACGATGTAAGTATTTATGCTTTAGCATCATCGCAGGCGTGTGAGTGCTATCATGACAGTATGCTTGCCATGCAGCTAAATGCTTATGTGATAAATTGCTTGAATACCTGTGGGTGAAGGTTGGATTGTTTGAGTTGGAAAAACTCATTGGAATCCGTGTTTTAGCCTACTTGCGAGTAGCAAATTCCAAAGCGCTTTTCAAAACAAACGGATACGCAATGCTTGTTTCCAAATTAGGCAATCTAGTATATACTTGTTTGCCGTGCGCATAAACATAGTAATTCTAGGCTAATAATTAGGATAAGAGCGCATAACGTTTCCAAAATCGGATATCATGGTTAGTAGAGGCCGGTCTTCGGACCGGGCGAAAGGTGGTGCTCATAGCTGACCTTCCCCGATCGTACCCAAGCTCCCGAGCCGAGACAACTCCGGTGATGACGGACATGTGGCCTTCGGCACCGAGTCAGGGTTTCCTAAATTCTCCCATTTTAAAATATTTAGGTGGTGACTCTGTATCTGGCAAAGCAGTCCATGTTTGGTACTTCTTTTCAAAAAATCTGTTTCTCAAAACGATTTGCCGGATTTGGACTCTTTGGTTCAAGATTAAGAACCGTGACGATTTGAGAGTCCGAGCTGTAGTGACCCCAAAAATGAACCGAACGGGACTCACCCTCCCGGGGCGTTCGGGGACGTCTATAGTTTCTGGCGACTCCGCTGGGGAATTTTAGAGAGCTTGACTCGAACTCGTGATATCCCGTTTTGATTTCGTTTATGTGTTTCTTTGCATTGCATGTGCATTGGTGCGCCTAGGAACACAGTGTTTGCCATCTGCCATTCCTGAACGGTTTGCCGGAGGCTTGTCTTGTCAAGGCATGACCATAAGGCTGACCGGCTATGGGCTCTGACAGTATGGGAACACAAACCCCGGTTTTACCGGGGCACCCTTTTCGACCATTCGACCTAGTGCATATTCGGATCCATAGTGACCATTCCAAGCTAGGACAGGTTGCTCACCCGATGTTAGGTTTTTTGAAACTGCTGTGTGCATAGTGAAACCCTAGCTCCTGACAAAATAGGACAGGGAAACCCTACCCCAACGTAGGGGTGTTTTGGCTCTTGTTACTTGCTATGTGCTTTTTAGAGTGTATCTCTACAGGGACGTACATATCAGTTTGCAAGTTTGAGTATCAGGCCCGAGGGCACCAGTATCAGTACTGTTGAGAACCAGTTATCTGCGGGTATCAGTTCAGTTTTGGGGACAGTGATTTCTGGGGAACAGTGATCAGTAGTGGAGTACAGTTGTTCGGCTACACCTGTGTTTGATCCGTTTGGGGCTGAAATGCTGTTTGTTTTTCCTTTCAGTTCAGAGGGTCAGAGAGTTGATACAAAATAGCCAGTGTTCCCCCTAGCCGAGGCAGGACTTATGACAATGCAGAATTCAGAAGAGTTCGCGGTTATGACGACTGCATTAGATCAAGGGATCACTCTGCAAAGTGAGACCAACATTGATCTGCCACATCCACCCAGGACGCCTGTTGTGCACCCGGTCTGGGCCCCCCAGTTGTATCAGGCTCGTGAGCCCACTACCTTTGAACTAATGGGGATGATAGGTGATCTCCAGAGGTCTGTGGCGGATCTCGCCTATGGGATGTCAGCTTCACCTCCAGCTGCACCATATGCCGAGAGTTTTGTAACCCAGGAGCCCCCGCTGTTGGGGCGAATTGTGATTGAACTTAGCCAACCGGAGATGGCCTCCAGCTATGGCAATGACATGCCAGCATCAACCCAAACCCTCGATCAGGCCGAGGCCAGAGGAAAAGACAAAGCAAAGGTAGATGTTGATCCCATCGAACAACTGTTGTGGGCAGTCGAGGCTTTGAAAGCCGGGGGGATGAACAAGCAATAGATATCCGCAATTGTGGCAAAAACTGTGGAGGATGCTTTCCCCACTCTACCTGAGAGTAGTTCAAGTCAGTCAGAAAATCGGGATAGGCCCCGTCATGCTAGAACAGTTCCTTCTATTCCCAGCCCTGCACTTGGGAAAGATCAGAAAGCTAAGGTGGCGCCTGCCGACCCTTTCGCCTGTGCGGCTAGTGAGAGTGCTCAGACTCCAAAGTACCTGCGCCGAGGGCGCAGGGCCTTTCATGCTCTCTACATGCCTTTGTCCAAGGCACTTCAGATCCTTGCCGAGAGGGGGCACCTTAAACCCTTGGAGCCTCGGCCACTCCCGAAGAATCTCCCTGCCACACATGATGCTACTCAGTACTGCACGTACCACCAGCAGATAGGCCATCCTACTGACAATTGTTCCCGCCTCCGTCATGAGGTGCAAGATTTGATTGACAACGAGGTTATCCTCCCGCCCACCTCAGCCAAGTCCGTTACCACCCAGTTGTTGGATTTTGAGGGCTCAGATGCTTCAAGTATGTAAAGTGAACCGCCTGCGGGCGGCATTCGGTATGTTTTGGATGTAGCGTCTGGCACGCATTTTTGAGCATCGGTGAAATCGAGTTTTGTAAATTCTGGCTTGGGTATCGAGTCAGTCTTTTGTTTTGAGTCTGTCTCTTTGTTTTGAGTCAGTCTTTTTTTGCTTAAGGGTCTGTCTTGTTGTATCGAGTCAGTCCCCTTTGTATAGAATACCAGGTGATTCCGGGGTTGTTGCCTCGGACATCGTTTTGTCTTGTAATTACCCACTTTTGTTTTTGAGTCTGTTTTTGCCAAGGGGCCAGTTACACCAACGAATCTGAATGAAACAGCTGTTGCTATCTCACTTTCGTGCCTGCTTTCAGTATAAGTGCCAGAGGACTTGAATGGACTGACAGTACGTCTCGCCAGCTCTCCTGTGCGCCAAACTCATTGCATTAACCTAAGTTTTTTCAAAAACCCCTTTTAACACTGCGGTGATAAAAACGAAGAGGGAGGAATTCCTCGGGTTTTGTAAAATTTTGATCAATTGAGAGAAAGAGAAGCATGCTAAGCCTTTTAATGAATGAAACCATGCTTGTCAGCGTGAGTACTGGGAAGGACCCTGGCTTGATCCAGATTGGTTCCACACTGTCTTCGGCATGAGCGATTCGTCGCCTTCTTAAAAACTTTCAAAAACAAATGTTTTACGCGGCCCTGTGAAGACCTGTGTGGAACTTCTCTTGAGAATGTGCAGCCTAGGATCGCTCTCAGCCTCAAGATTCAACCCATCCGTTTCAGACCTTGAACCCGTTCAGCAAGTTCAACAGTCAAACGTCATGCAAGGTCTATATGGCCAGTTCTGAAGTAGCCCTCGAGTAAGAGGCACCAAAGCCGAATCAGAAGGAGTAGATCTCGCCGGAAGAAGCTCGTGGAGCAACCGGGATGGATTCTTTTGTAAATCATTGCAATAGCCGTTCTCCTAGATACAGAGAGGCTTCAACTTTATAAACCATTTGGCATGGACTTGCTACACTTTTACCCTTTGAGAGGCTCGCTGGGCCGAAAACACGGAAGGGCGACCCAGGCAAAAGTTAGAGCAAGAGAAAAATACAAAAAATACAAAAAAAAATAGCAAAAAAAAGAAGAAAAGAAAAGAAAAAGAAAAAGAAAAATGCGAAAAAGAAAAAAAGAAATGAACAAAAGAAAATGAAAAGAAGCTCGCAAGGTCGAAAACCCGCATCGGGCACCTTGGCAAAAGTTAGAGCCTGAAAAGTGAAGGTTAAAATATCCGACTGTACCTTAACCGGAACTACGTAAGGCTTGATTCCCATGTTTGGGATACGTAGGCAACTTCATCATGAAGTCCAGCCCCCAATGCTTTCATAGCGTCCTAGTCCATGCAATGGTTTCGACTTCATCCCAAAGTCTAGTCGCCAACACCTTCCAAGGTGATTGTGTCCATATATCTGTTACGACCGTCTTCGTCATCTCTGTGTCCAAGAGTTTGACCACCACCAATAAAGACTGTCTGCGGATCGCTGCGGCACCATCCAAGCAAGGGGCAACTTTCCGTTGCCACCAGTCGTCGCAAGACGCCATTCAAACCAGGGGCAACTTTCTGTTGCCATCCGCCCCCCCTCTTCAAGCCAGGGGCAATTTTCCATTGCCTCCGATCCGAGGTTGTGCATCTCAAAGAGTAAGTTCCATGCTCGTTGAGCATTGATTGTTTGCAAAAATAATTTTTGAAAATTTTTACTGAGGTTGACTATTTTCTTGAAAACTATTCCATTTCCAAAACTGGACCATTTTCTTGGACCCAAAAAGGAAAATTCTCAGTGCTTACAGCCTGATTTGCATGGTTTTCAAATCAAAAATCAGGTAAGTACGTTAATCCGACTCTTATCTTGATCGAAACTGTTTTAGTAGAAAACCAAAACGAAAAATGGTCAAAGTGATGAACTAGGGGCACAGTTGAGTCAGGCATCCTGTCTTTTCCCCGTTGTCAACATACTTGCCAGAAGGGCACTCCACCCACCAGAAGAAATAGCTGTGAGCTAACGGCATCGGGCGTGAACCCGCAACTTCCTATTCATTCATTAATCACCTTGGGGAGTGACGAAAAATGAGAGAATAAAGAATAGAGAGGTTTAAATTGAGAGAAAAGTAAGAAAAAGGGTTTTGAGAGAAAAACCGAGCCTGAGGGCCGAGTGACGAGAGAATCACATATCAGAAAGGGTGGGAAACAATACCCAGAGAAACTAGCTCCTCGTGATCTGAGGTCCCCCATTGTCGTTTAACGTGTCTGTGTGTCGTGTCTTTTGTTTTGTTTACCTCAACCTTTGTCCTAGGTTTCTCCCGAGCGTGTCTCGTTGTGTTTAGGCCGTGTACCCTTTTGTTTGAGTCCTCCCCACTGTGTTCAGTTGTAAGCTCGATGCCCCGGTTTGAAAAACCTTATCTAATTGCAAAAATCGTTTATGCTTGGAACGCTGTGCCATTCTCTACATTTGGGCGAACCATAAGAAGGAAAGGAAAAGTTGGGGCATTTGAGCATGTTTCAACTCCAGCTGGTTTCACCTCCGTAGTCCGTCTTGTCAGATTGGGCTGTTCGTGTTTAAAGTTTGCTGTGTGCAAAATGAACCAAATGCTGTGTTACGGGCTGTATGCAGATTAATCCCCAACAGAGTGAGGGCTGTGTGTCCAGAATCAGGCAGTGGGTTGCTTGGGTTATTTTGCTGTTGGCTGTTTAGTTATCTGATTATTACCGTGCAAGTGTTCAATTTTCAGACAACCAATCAATTTCATTTACATTGAGGTGTGATATGGCGTGATGCGATGCAAAGTATGAAATGTAAAGATATACGGATGTAACACTTTTTTTAAGATAAAAAGTTTGTTCATTTCATAATCTTTTCAAGTACACAAGTTTTGGAAAACAAAAATCTGCCTACGGCAGTACTGAGTATCCTAACTACTAACAAAAAGGAAAAGTACAAGAAAGAGAAAAAACAAACAAAAATCTATGTCCATGTCAAGCGGCTCCGAGGGCTATCAGTTTGTCCTAGTCCTTTTCCTGGACGAAGGTCCAGGAGCATCATTAGCATCGTCGTCAGAGCCCGAGCTAGTGCCGCCTCCGGTCTCCTCCTCTGATGACTCTGACTCCGCCTCTGCCTCCGCCTCTGCCTCCGCCTCTGACTCCTCGTCATCATCATCATCCGGGACTGGAGCTCGCGAGCTACTCCCGACATGAGTGCGCCCCGCCTTGGTGCGGGGGAAGACTCTACCCTCATCTCTCCCACGAGTGGAGACAGAAGGTCCAGCTGGGACACCTCCTGCCATAGGAATCTGGAAAGGAGGCTGAAAAAAGTACATAAAAGGGAAATGCATCAGTATACTGTGAACAGTTTAACAGTGCAGAATGCAGTGTGAGAATGCCGTGGGCAGTTTATC
The DNA here is from genome assembly GCF_055761805.1 of Camellia sinensis. Lineage (NCBI taxonomy): Eukaryota > Viridiplantae > Streptophyta > Magnoliopsida > Ericales > Theaceae > Camellia > Camellia sinensis. The sequence continues at coordinate 111,764,650 of NC_138969.1, read as the reverse complement.
AGTGCAGAATGCAGTGTATGAGTACAGTGTGAGAATGCCGGGGGCAGTTTATCAGTGCAGAATGCAGTGTATGAGTACAGTGTGTGAATGTCGTGAGCAGTTTATCAGTGCAGAATGAAGAGTACAGTGTATGAATGCCGTGAGCAGTTTATCAGTACAGAGTACAGTGCAGAATGCAGTGTATGCAGTGTATCAGATGCTGTGAGATCAGCGTATCAGGTGTTGTGCCGTGCATCAGATTATGTGAAGCAGTATATGAATGGTTTGAGGCCAGTGTCAGAAGAACATACCGGGATGCTGTAGAGGGCCAGGAGATCAAAAGTCCGCTGAAGCATCCCCATCATGGAGGCGTTCATCTCCAATGACTGTCGGGTATACCCAGAAGAAGCCTGCAAAAGTATCAGATGCATCAATATTCTGTGGAATATCAAATAAACTGAAATGAAATGACTATACAAAAGTGCAGTAATACATACCGGAGGCAAGTCGGGGACACCGACGAACTCGCGATCAGCTGGCGGAGGGGCGAAGGGGATCTGCTAGGTCGCCCCACCCTGCCCCCGAAAAGTCAGTACAGCAGGCAGGGCGGGCCAGCCAGCCCCCCGTCCTCCCTGAGCTCCGCCTCTGCCACGGACTCGGGCCCTCCTCGAAGCTCCCGCTCCTGCCCCAACCGCTGGCGCCACGGGCCTGGCCCCCTCCGCTCGACGGCCGCCGCTTAGAGGTTGCATAAGGTACGTCTGCACGTACTCTCGGTAGTCGCCGATGCCTCTAAAGCGGGTCTCCTCCCAGTCGATAGTGAAATCGTCCATCTGCTCGATGGTGAGCCTCTCGGTCTCCCTCATGTGCGCAAGAGGGTGAACCGGGACTATCTACTCGGGTAACCCTAGGGTCTGGCGTAGGAAACGCTCACCCAGGTACCAAGCCCGACAGACCGGGCCCTCCAGCAAGATCTGGAAACGCGAGGTCTCCTCCGTGCCGGCAAACCGGTCCCGCATCGCCACCCGCAATGGAGCCCACGGCTGCCACGTGATCTAAAAGTGACAGACAGTTTGCTATCTACTATTTTTGAAATATGCAGGGGAAAGGCGAAGCTTAAATGAACTGCAAGTAAAACATACCTCGGCGGGAGTAATGGTGTCGAAGTATCGGCGGAAAAAGCCGAATGTCTCTCGTGGCCGCCGGGTGCATCTCCCGTCAAAGCGGCGTGAAAAGGGGACGACCAGAGGAGTCTCTGTGACTGGTACGGGAGCGAGCCTAGGAAAGTAGGCGTAAACCCACAACTGCAAGATAAATACCAGTGCATTTATCAGATAAAGCAGAATGCAGAATAAAGCAGAAATGGCAGAGTCGTGTGTTGTGCAGTGTATTGTGTACAGTGTACAGTGTGAGCAGTGTACAGTCAGTGTAAAGCAGAATGTATGTGTGTGCCGTGTGTACAGTATACAGCAAGCATAAAGCAGACTACAGTGTGTGCAGTGTACAGAGTACAGAAAATATAGGGCAGAAATGAAAAGCGGAGAAGAAATGTACCTCCCAAGCCCGCCAGTAGCCTCCGAGCAACTGTCCGCTGCCGCGGAAAGCTGAGCTCATGTACCCGTAGAGAGTGGCCAGAGCGGCGCCACCCCAGTCGTAATGCAGGATGTCTCGGACGTCCACCAGTGCGCTGAGAAGGCAGAGAGGCACGGTGTTCGCCCGGTGGGCGAAGATGGTCGTCCTGAATAAGAACATGAGAAAGCCGCGGGCGTACCTCTCCACGGCCTCCGGGGTCATCGGAGCTGCATCAACAAGAGTGGGCTGGATCCTAAACTGTACCTCGAACTAGGAGTACCGCACAAAACCTGGACGAGCAAGAGGTGGCGCCTCACCCAGAAGATGGACCTGAGCGGCAGTCCACTCGTCCATGTCAATATCAAAGGGGATCGGATCACCCCCTACCCCGATGCCTGTGAGCATCGAGAAATCGTAAGGGGTCATCGTCATGTCCCCTGCTGTGGAGAAGTGAAACGAATCGGTGGTGTCCCACCACCTCTCCGCCAGAGCTGCAAGGAGAGGTCTACATGTAGAAAGCCTGGAGAGTCCTCGGCAGAAGGCGCCGAAGCCCGCTCGGTCCACTATGCGACGAACTGCGTCAGGAAGCTCGTCGTACCACTCCCGAGCGCCAGTGTTCCCATACCCGCGGATGGTATGGGAATCTCCCTGTAATCAAAAACAACAATCGCTTGGCAATATTCAAAATACAGTTCTAAGAAGTATACAGATGTAGCATGCGTGCAAGTTTGACAGATTTGAACAAATACCAGGTGCCGGTGTGCTTACAGTGAAATACGTGTGATGCGTCAGAGTGTTTGGATGGTTCAGAACAGATGTAGCATGTGTGCAAGTTTGACAGGTTTGAACAGCTATCGGGTATCGGTGTGTTTGCAGTGAAATACAGTGTGCGCCGTGTGTTTGAGTGATTCAGGGTTAGTGCAGTGTGTGTGCATGTGCCAATCTCAAATAGATATCAGTTGTACGTATGTTTACAATCAACTACGGTGTATAGCATATCAGATTCAAGCAGTTAAAGAGTACAACTAACTATGACAGTTTTGTATCCTACATTGCGGAAAGTAAAGCAGAAGAAAGAGAATTACCTCGGAAACGCCGAAGGACAGGTGGGAGGTAGGCTCGCGCAGCAATAGCTCGGGTGGCACGTGCCTCTCGAAGCTCCGAAACTGGCAGAGACCGTCGGGGGGCAGAACATGAATCGCCGGCCGGTAGGTCGTCGGGTCGAACGGGCGCTCGCTCAAAGGAAGGAGCTCGACCCCGGGATCCATCTCGTGGTCCGGGGGAGTCCCGTCGCATGGAATGTCGTCTTCCATGTCGAGAATGATGAGAAAATAGCCGGAGGAAGGAAAACCGGGCTAGAATACGAAAAGTCAACCGAAAGGTCAACCCCCAAGAAGGTCAAAAATGGCCGGGAAGGCTGGAATGTGAAAAGGTACGGAAATCAAGAGGAAAGCGAGGGGAACAAACCCCGAAAAGGCGGGAACGCCAAACGAGGCACTGAAACAAAGTTTTGTTCGGTTGAAAATGTCTGAAACGCGAAGAAAATCGCGAATCCGACGACGAAACGGACGTAGAACGCGAAGAAACGGGCGAAAAAGGAGAGAAAAACGCTCTAGAGAGAGAGAGTGAGAGTTTTCAGCGGAAGAGGAAATGAAAAATAGGGTTTGGAAACCGTATTTTAAAACACCCGAGGTGAATTGTCGAATCTGCCCCGACTCAGCAACTTTTTGCCGGTCGGCAATATTTTGTGCCAGCCGCAGTATATTGTGCCGATGGAGTTATTTTTCAGCCAGTGGACAGCCGGTGGCCTCCCCTCCTGGCCGGTGGTGTTCCCACAACCTTGTTTTGGCCATATGAGAAGTTTTTGGTCTTCATAGCTCAAGAAAGTTCAAGAAAGTGTACCTCCGATGCTCAACTGGCCTCCGTTTGACCTCGGACCGCGTCTTCTGTGCGTGGCACTCCAACTCATGCAATGTTGTATTCTTTGGTATCCTTTTTGCCTCTTACGAGATCCAAAAGTTACCCCGTGTGCGTTGCACGCGTTCATCGCACTATCTCGGTGCATTACATCGCGCTATTACGCGCCTCACAGTTGCTTGTTATGCACATACTACACGCGTTGTAACACGCACCCCTTGCATTGTCATGCACATCTCTCATGCATTGTCATGCATTCCGAAACACGTGCGTTGTTACGCATTTAAGTCCATTTACATTTTACATTCCGTGTGGCATGCGTGTCACACTTAGCATCATTTTACATTCTGTGTGGCACGCGTGTCACACTTAGCATCGTTTTACATTCCGTGTGGCATACGTGTCACACTAAGCATCATTTTGCATCGTATGGGGCATGCGTGTTTCATTTTGTGTGATTTTCATCGGCATGTGCGCCTCGTTTGCATAGAACATGCATTCACTTGCACTATCTTGTGCACTTACGCTTTGTATCTCACTAGCACTGTCTTGTGCATCTTGTGGTTGTATCTCACTCGCACTGTTGTGTGCAGTTTATCATTCGCGCTATTTTGCGCATCGCACTGTTCTGTGCAGTTTATCATTCGCGCTTTTTTGCGCATCGCACTATTTTGTGAAGTTTATCGTTCGCGCTATTTTGCGCATCGCACTGTTTTGTGCAGTTTATCGTTCGCGCTATTTTGCGCATCGCACTGTTTTGTGCTGTTTATCATTCGCGCTATTTTGCGCATCGCACTGTTTTGTGCAATTTATCGTTCGCGCTATTTTGCGCATCGCACTGTTTTGTGCAGTTTATCATTCGCGCTATTTTGCGCATCACACTGTTTTGTGCAGTTTACGTTCGCGCTATTTCGCGCACCTCTCTACACTTGTTAGTGCATTGCATCGCGCTATCTTGCGCACCTTATCTCAATCGCACTGTTTTGTGCATTTCAAACCAATCGCATTGTTTTGTGCATTTCAAATCAATCGCACTGTTTTGTGCTGTTTACATTCGCACTGTTTTGTGCAGTTTACATTCGCACTATCTGGCACATCGCACTGTTTTGTGTATTTCAAATCAATCGCACTGTTTTGTGCCTTTCAAAAATCCATCGCACTGTCTTGTGCACTCGCGTTGTCTAACGCATCGCACTATTTTGTGCATCTGTTTGAGCACTGTTTTGTGCATTCACTCTACATCGCACTGTCTTGTGCACTCCACGGTCTGGCAAGACCTTAAACACGCATGGTCTGGCGAGACCTTAAATACGCACGGTCTAGGAGACCCTAAATCCCTTGAAGGTGCAAGTCCTCCGGTGTTTGTCGTGCCTGAACGACTGTTGATTAGTTGCGTCATCTTAAGCCGTGTGTTGTCGCGCATTCCATGCAACATGCATTTTATACATCATTTGCATTGCATCTCAAAAACAAAAAAAAAACAACAAAAAAAGCGCATTGTCATGCATTATCGTAAATAGTTGCATTGCCATGCATCATTGGAACATAGTGCACGTTGCATTTTAGATTGCATGCATTCATTGCATCACCTTCCATCTATGGCTCGCGCCTTTCCAAGTTGAGCTTGGTCTAGTATGTGCCCTTACTTTTCACGTTAAAACACAGTTCTGCATGTGTACGCGCCTATTCCACGCTGGTATGTTGGTTTGAGGGTTGCGGCACCTTTTTTGTGTTACACATGGCTCGTATGCGTACATGCCTTTCCTAGGCAAGATTTGGTTTGGCTTGCGTGCTATATCCATTGTATCCATCTCCATTCCATTGCATATTCGTAGATATTGCATTGTAGATTGCTTGCATTCATTGCATCACTTCCATTTATGGCTTGCGCCTTTCCATGATTGAGCTTGGTCTGGTATGTGCCCATACTTCTCGTGTCAAAGCATAGTTCAGTGGACCGTTCTATGTTAGACGTGGCTTGTATGCGTACATGCTTTTCCTAGTCAAGATTTGGTTTGGCCCGCGTGCCATATCCGTCGCCATTTCCCCAGCATTTTCATTCCATATATATATCGTAGTTGTTGCATCCGGCATTAGGATCGTTGTCCTTTCCCAACGGGTCGTTTCCCCACTTGTGTCAATCCCCCCTCAATACTCGTTCTTGTGTCTGTCTACGATGCTCATAGTTCAGTTGACCGTTCTATGGTAGGCAGACTTGTTACCTCCATCAATCTATTTGACATAGGTGTGGTTTCGAACCGCTCGTGATTGGATCGTGATTCAATTACTTTGCATATAGTTTGCATTGTTTCAATTACATTGCATCTTCATTTGCATTATTTATACATTGTTTTGTATATATTGCATATCGTTTTGCTTTCATTTGCATTGTCATGCATGTTGTTAACAATATTGTACCTGTTAAGTTTGTTTTCTTTGCAGGCATGATATTGTATGTACGGTTCATTTGAGGCTGGTGCAACCAGACGAGCCGCACAGGTATTGTATCCTCCGAGTGAGAAGTATCGAGAATTGCATAATTCTCTTACATCCTTTCTGCATTGTAGTGTAGTTTGGTGTATGCTAGCTTAAATATGTTGCATCTATGCTTCATTACAGCTTTCTTTGCATGATCATAAGTTATGCTCGGCTCCGTGCATTGTCTTGCATTTTGCCCCTGCCTTCGGGCGCATACCTTGTTTGTCTTGCATGTTTGTCTAAGTCTTCGGCCTTGTCAAAAATGGGTCGTCTCTGGACTTTGACATTCACTCCCGTCATTGTTATGACTTTCGAGTTCTGTCAAAGAGGGGCAACTGTAGACACCCCATTTTTGACCGTCCTCAAGACTTGGACGTCCCCGTTTGAACACTCGGTGATCATCCATGTTTGTGTTCGTTTGGAGTTCCGGGAGATCTCGGCTACACGCCTTGCCTCAGGATCTCCGAATTCGACTGTTTAGTGTCTGGTTTTGAACCAAACACTTGCATTTTGCTTTGGAAGGGCAGAGAATGCCTTGTGAGGCATCCCCATACACCACCGGCTATGGCCAGAGGCCACCGGCTGGTTTTTACTGCCACCGGCAATGTATATTGCCAGTCGGCACTATTTAGTACCGGTCGGCACTCAATTTTGCCAAAATGGCATTTTTGGCCGGCCGACTACTGTGCATCTGCTTTTGCAGATATTTTAAGACAGCTGTCTTGCTTTTTGCTCCCCTCCATACACGTGTATGGAGGGATCTCCGTCTATAGAAGCTTGTCTTGTAAGCTTTACAAGACAAAAAAGGCTCTATAAGAGAGAGCCTTCTCTCTTGTTGCAAGGGTTAGACACTTGAGACATTTTAGAGATAGAAAAGACAGAGAGAAGCTCTGGTTTTAGGGTTAGGGTTCATACATATCTCTTATCTCTCTTTTTCTCTCTTTGTGTTCTATGTGTTTTAGTCCATACTATTGCACACAAACACCTAGTGTTTCACCTTCCTTTGGCTACTGAGGTTCTAAGGGGCTGGTTTTGGTGTTTTGGAGTTGGATTCAAGCCAAGGAGGGCCATTGGAGCATCATTTGTGAAGGGGTCTTCAAGGGTAAGAAACTACCCCCTTTATTCCCCAATCTTGCATTGTATTTCTACCTGTCTTAAACTCATTTTTGAGCTTGGTGTATAGTACAAAAAAGTTCTGTTTTTTAGCCCTCTTGATTGTTTATTAAGAGTGTTTTGTGGTTTGAGGGTGTTTGACCCCTCTTAGGCCTTGAAAGGCCCCATTTTGTGCTATTTTGTGCAAGTTTCGAGACTTTGGTGTTTGGGCCTCTTCACCACTGAAATCTTAAGGGATTTCAGTGGCGGAGATGGTGCCTTGAAGTCTCCAAAAGGGGAGGGCCATCCCCTCCCCTTGTTGTCCTTGAAATGGACCATTTTTGGCCTCTTGAGGGAGCATCTAGCTAAGCTTCATGTTGATCATGTCTTGGCTATTTTTCATGCTTAATATGTCATAACATACCTCTGTTTTTTGTTGGTTTTGGTACACCATGCATGCTTAGCATACCTACCATGTAATGCCTTGTTATTGCGTTGATATGCCTTAGGTTGTTAGCCTTTGTTCAAGCATGTTTTAGGCTTAGTCTTGTGAAGGTTTTGTGCATATTTTGCCATGTTTTAGGTCTGTCCATAATTGTTTGGGTCGGATTTGGCATGCTTAGTATAGCCCCTTTGCATTCCGGCTTGTTGGCCTTAAGTGTGTGAATGTATAGCATGACGTTTTTGTATTGATTTGGTGATTTGGGACCATCCACCATGTCATTTCAGTCCCATTTGCATGCCTATATGTTTACCTTGGATGTGTCTTTAATGCTTTAAAAGCTTATGTAGTATGCTCCATGTTTTGGCATTTGTGCATGCCTTTGAATTTGAGCCACTTAGATGCCATCTAGGGGCCCCCCTTGGCATAGTCTAGGTCTGTCTTGAACCTATCTTAAGCCCTCTTAGCCTTGTGAGGCTTGGTTGGCTTAGCCATGGTTCAAGTCCCCTTGACTTGCTTCAAGTACTTGGACCATTTGCATCCTAATGTTTAGCCTATCTTGTTGCTTGGTTTGACACCATCCTAACATGATTTTCAATGCTTACCTTGCATGCTATTTGTCCATGATTGCCTCATTCAATTGTGCTTAGAAATAGCCCTTTGATGCTTAAGCATTTGGGCCTTAACATGAGCATGCGTGTATGTGTATTTTGGTCCCTTGTTTTGGTCACTTTAGCCACTGTTTTGGGCCTTATTAGAGCTGCCTAAATCATGTCTAAATCCATCTTGCCATTAGTTGGCATTGCCTCATGTTTGCTTGCATGCTTGCATAAGTGTCTTGCCATGCCATGTTGCATCCTTAGCTTGTATGCCTAGGTTGCATAACATCTCGCATGCATGCCTTGTTCCTTGACTTGGTGATAGGAATTGGGCCTTGGTTTGTTTGTATGGTTTGCATTTCATTTGACATGAAAATTGCATACTTGATTCTTTGGGCCATCGTGCATGGAAATGCGTGATTGGTGGTCCGAGAATCGAGGCACATGTCCTTTTGAGTCACAAGCATGCTAAGGGACATGAATGGTGCATATATGCCTTGAATTGTGCTGCCATGCTTTGCCTTGCCCTCTGTTGCTGTCAATTGCAGATTCTGCAGGAACACTTTGCCGACCGGCAGTGTCAAGTGCTGACCGGCAATCACTTCTCTACCGATAGCTTCATCAATGGCCGGTGGCCACATAACACTGCCGGTGGTAATTCCATTCAGCCGGTGGTGTCCCCCAATGTCCAAGGAAGCAATACTGAGGTTTTGGCAGCCTCCAGAGGAGTAAAGGAAGGAAAACAGAGGCAGCCTATGCATGGCGGTGCATTTTCGAGCAGGACCGAGCATGCATTGCATCTGGCTCTCCTCCCGAGGCGGTTTACTGCTTTTCCTAGATTAGTTAATTTGCTTAGCTGATTAGGCAATTTGTAATATTTAATTAGCTTACGTAGTTAATTAATTTGTATTATTTATTTGGTCCCTCCGAGCGAGGGCAAGTCTGTAATAAGTGTGTGTGAGTGGTGTGTATGTCTTCCAATCCCCACTTCTTTCTCCCCTTTTACTTACCTGCTTTGTTGGTTAGTATTAGGGCACGTTTAATTTAGCATGCCTTATGTTATGCATGCGTGCATCCATACATTTGTCTTACATGCACCGGGCTCAGTACATCACGCTAACTGCATTTGTACTTCAATTCCAAGTTGAATACGTGCATCAATTGGTTGCATTTCACATACCATGCTTAGGTTAGCCGAGCCTATTCTAAGTACATCCTGTATGTGTTGCATTAGGCAATTTGACATGAACTAGGATCACGCATGTTTGCTAACTAGTTTATTGTTTTGGCACGAAGTACGATGTAAGTATTTATGCTTTAGCATCATCGCATGCGTGTGAGTGCTATCATGACAGTATGCTTGCCATGCGGCTAAATGCTTATGTGATAAATTGCTTGAATGCCTGTGGGTGAAGGTTGGATTGTTTGAGTTGGAAAAACTCATTGGAATTCGTGTTTTAGCCTACTTGCGAGTAGCAAATTCCAAAGCGCTTTTCAAAACAAACGGATACGCAATGCTTGTTTCCAAATTAGGCAATCTAGTCTATACTTGTTTGCCGTGCGCATAAACATAGTAATTCTAGGCTAATAATCGGGATAAGAGCGCATAACGTTTCCAAAATCGGATATCATGGTTAGTAGAGGCCGGTCTTCGGACCGGGTGAAAGGGGGTGCTCATAGCTGACCTTCCCCGATTGTACCCAAGCTCCCGAGCCGAGACAACTCCGGTGATGACGGACATGTGGCCTTCGGCACCGAGTCAGGGTTTCCTAAATTCTCCCATTTTAAAATATTTAGGTGGCGACTCTGTATCTGGCAAAGCAGTCCATGTTTGGCACTTCTTTTCAAAAAATCTGTTTCTCAAAACGATTTGCCGGATTTGGACTCTTTGGTTCAAGATTAAGAACCGTGACGATTTGAGAGTCCGAGCTGTAGTGACCCCAAAAATGAACCGAACGGGACTCACCCTCCCGGGGCGTTCGGGGACGTCTACAATGTCTTCCAACCCCATGTCTTTCTCCCTTTTATTTACCAGCTTATGATGGTTAGTTTAGGGCATGTTTCAATTAGCATACAGTATGATAGCATGTTTGCATTCATTCATCTGTCTTGCATACACCGGGCTCGGCGCATCATACTAACTGCATTTGTATTTCAATTCTAAATCAAATACATGTTAGCTGTAGCATCATCACATGCCATCTTTAGAATAGCCGAGCCTATCTTAGTTGCATTTTGCATGTGTTGCATTAGGCATTTCTGTATAGTTAGGATCATGCATTTGATTTCTAACATAGCTTCTGTTTTGGCTTATGTGATATACCTGCCTGAATGCCTGTGGGTGAAGGTTGGGTTATTTGAATTGGGACAATTCATTAATTGTGAGTTTTAAGCCCACTAGATAGTGGCAAAATCATGTTTTCTAAGCCCACCCGAGGGTGGCAATTCCACGTCTTAGCCTACTTACGAGTAGCACCATCAAACCATTTTCAAATAAACAAACATGAAATGTTTTGTTCCAATCCAGGCGATCCAGTCTATATTTGTATGTTGTGCGCATCACATAGTCAATCTAGGCTAATAACCGAAATAAGAACGCATAATGTTTTCAAAACTAGATATCATGGTTAGTAGAGGCCGATCTTTGATCGGGCGAGCGGGGTTGCCCACGAAGTGACCTTCCCCAATCGTACCCAAGTTCCTGAGCTGAAGCAACTTTGGTGATGACGAACACGTGGCCTTAGGCAACGAGTTAGGGTTTCCTAAATTTTTAGGTGGCGACTCTGTATCTGGCAAAGCAGTCCATGTTTGGCACTTCTTTCAAAAAATCTATTTTCAAAAACGATTTGCCAGATTTGGACTCTTTAATGATTCATCGGTCTTGCATTGCACTCTGCGAGATTAGATACAGGACCGTGACATTGAGTCCTGAACTGTAGTGAGCCCAATGAACAACACCGGGGGGGGGGAGGGGGATTCCCTCCCGGGACGTTGAGGGACGTCTATAGTTACCACTTCCCTTGATCAATTCATGAAAGAGAGGACGTTTGAGTCTTGTTTTGTTGTATTTATTGAACTTGCACACTTTGGTTCATAAGCCATCATGCAATGAAATTGCTTGAGTTGGTGGTTTCTGGACCAAGTTTTGTCTCTCCTTTGATTTGTTCATGAGAAGGAGGGGTGAGCTATGTAGACAACCTTTGAGAATACCCTGTGCATTCTTTGTTTGTTCTCTGTTACAACAAGGTAAACCCTGCAGCAGTGGCCGGTAGGCCATCGCTCCTGGCCAGCCGGTGACCAATGCAAAATCCAGCAGTGTGTTTTTTGAGCAGAGCAAAGCTATTCTAGAGGTGGACAAAAGTATAAGTGTTCAACTGTGCAACAGAGGCATTCAGAAGCAAAACAGTGGGTTTTCGAGTGGAAGCCGAGCACGTGAATGAGTATTCCTTGCATATCAAGCCTGTTTAGTTTAAATATTTAGCTTAAATATTTGTTGTGATTAATTAGTTAGTTAACTAGTTGTTTGATTTCGTCTTGTAATTATTTTAGTTAACTAGAATAGTTAATTCATTTGTTATAATAATCAGTTAAGTAGTTTAGCTAATTATCCATTTCATTTTGTAATAGTTAGCTTAATTAGCTTACTTTTAATTAGTTAGCTAGTTAATTCATTCGGACTCTCCCTCGTGAGAGCGTAATGTTATAATAACGTGTATATCTTCCAACCCCACGTCTTTCTCCCTTTTATTTACTAGCTTATGATGGTTAGTTTAGGGGCATCATTTTTTGTTTAGCATTCTCCATGTTTGCATCCATTTGTCTTGCATGCACCGAGGCTCGGTTCATCATTATAACTTGGATTGTTAGTTAAATGCTTCTTTGAATACGTGCTTAGACCACATGTTATTTAATTGATTCATATGCCATGTTAGTAGCCGAGCCTATTTAGATTGCATATCGCATGTGTTGCATTAGTCATACTACATAATTAGGAATCATGCATTTTTCTAACTCATTTCTCTTTTGTCTTGGAGTATTAGGTGAGCCTTTACTTGATTTAGCATAATTGCATGAATGTGATTGTTGTCATTGTCTAGTATGCTTTCCATGAGGCTAATGGCTTAAATGCTATACCTGTTTGAATGCCTGTGGATGAAGGTTAATTGCTTGAATTGGAATAATTTGAGTAATGTTTATATGCGATCACTTTTTCAAGTGTTACATATTTCGAAACAATTTTCAAAAACAAACATGAAACAAGTATTCCAATTCTTGTAAATGTAGTGTATACTTGTGTGTGTGCACATCACATAGTGATGCTAGCCTAATAAACCGGAACAAGAGCATATAATGTAGATAAAATTCATGTCATGATTAGTAGAGGTCGATCTTTGATCGGGTGAGCGGGGGTGATCAATTCATGACATTCCCCTCTCGTACCTAAGTTCCCTAGCGGAGACAATCTTGGTGATGACGGACACGTAGCCTTTGGCACGAGTGTAGACACCCCATTTTTGACCGACCTTAAGACTCAGACGTCATCAGTTGAGCGCTCGGTGATACTGCATATTGTTCTCGTTCAGAAGTCTCAGAGTCGCGGCCTTGAGCCCTACCCCGGACTTCCGAACCTTCTTTTGTGCTTTGCCTCGGTTTGCGAACCAGACTCGGTTTTCTCTGTTTCTTTTCCTGAGGGAAAGGAGAGATCCCGTAGACCATCTCTCAATGGCCGTGGGCCACATTTTGTGGCCGTAGGCCATTTTGCCCATTTCGGAGTCCGGTTTCCGGTTTTTCGGGACCGTTGGCCGTGTGCCTCGGTTCGGGACTGCCTAACCATCTCCGTTTGTTCTGATTTTTGGCATACTTCCTTTTTACTCCCTTTTGAGGGACACTGGGGTCTGAGAAACCTACTTCATGGCCGAATGCCACTTTCGGTGCTTAACAGCCCATTTTCGGGACCCCGAACTGCGTGTTTTGGTCCTCGAACTTTCGTTTTGCATCGGTTTTTGTTCATTTTTGGCAGGTACCTCTGTTTCATCACCGGGAAAGTCACTGGAGGGTGGGAGGCCAGCAATTATCTTAGCAACCAGTTATATTCCATTTTCGCCCTCCGACGCCCGTTTTTCTCACTTCCGAGCCAATGTTGAACACCTTGGGATCACTTTCTTCAACCCTAAACCACATATTTGTGATGTACACACATGGGAGGACCCTAAAAGTTGGTGGCCGGCCATTAATTCCATTTGACCCTTTTGACCCCCCCTAAAAATGACCCATTCTCTCTCCTATTTTGCAGTTGCCAATTTTGAACCATAAGGTTGTGATGAGGGGACCTGGGAGGACACCTTTTTGTGGTGGCCGGCCAGAAAATCAACTTGACCTTTTTGACCCCTAGCCGGCCGGCTAGGGGGGGTGGCCGGCCGGCCACCCGCAGCTTTGAAAAGGAGCCGGCCATGTTCCTTGCAATACACACTTTACAGCTGTATAGCTGTATCCCCCAGAAAATATCTCAATCCGGGGGATATTTTTTGGGGGAAAACTTGCCTCCTTTTCCCCCACTCTTTCCCTCCCTTTGCTCCCTCTTTTTTTCTCCATATAACCAGCAGGCAACATTGGTAAGAGGGGTTAGAAAAAATTGCCTCCAAGTTTGCATTCATATCTCCCTCCATCTCTCTCATTTTTCCTTAAAAAACTCCTAAGTTCTACCTCATTTCTTCATCATCATCAAGCTCTACCACCACCACTCCATTCCAGCAGCAAGGGGAGGAATTCTAGCAGCTTAGAGTCATCAAAGTTGGTCCAAGAAGCAACAAAAGTATTGGTCTTCAAGGGTAAGTCCACTTTCCCTCTTTTCTAGCTCATTTTTGCACCATTCCTCTAGCCATCTTGCTTACTGTTTTGAGCTCCAGCCCTAACTGAAAGTGGCCTTCTTTTGAGCTCTTTTTCACTTTTGCTTAAGGGCTCAACACTGTTTGAGCCCCCCATCTTGCACTTACTTCAATATCCTCCTTGAATATCATTTTCTTGCATGATATTTTTAGCCTATATGTGATCTGTTTTGGAGCATGATGTAAACTGTAAATAAGCTTATTTTGAGCCCCTCTTCAACATTGAAGAATGGCTCATCACTGTTTGGGACCTCCATGTGCCACTTCATGTTATATCTCTCTTTTGGTCCCCATTTTTGCATGACTTGGAAGCCCCTTGTGCTTCTGTTTTTGGTCATTTTACAGAACTGGAAACAGTTTTATTTTGGCCCATTCTTCATGTTTTATTAAGGGCCTTTCATGGTTTGAGGCATATTTTATACACTTCATGTTATATCTCCCTTTTAGTCCCCATTTTTGCATGGCTTGGCAGCCCCTTGTGCTTCTGTTTTTGGTCATTTTATAGAACTGTAAATAGTCTTATTTTGGCCCATTCTTCATGTTTCATTAAGGGCCTTTCATGGTTTGAGGCATATTTTATACACTTCATGTTATATCTCTCTTTTGGACCTCATTTTGCATAGCATCTTTGACCTATTTTCATACTGTTTTGGGTCCTTCCATCAACTGTAAAATGCCTTATTTTTGGTCCCTCATCAGTGTTGTAGAAGAGTCTTTTTCTGTTTGGGCTTTGCATCTACCACTTGCTTCTTTGTCCACTTTTTGGCCCATTTCTTGCATGAGAGTTTAGCCATATCTGTACTGGTTTTTGTGGCTTTACATAAACTGTAAAAGATCATGTTTTGGGTCCCTCTTCAACTTTGTTGAAGGACCCTAACCTGTTTGAGGCCAGAAGCTGTGAGTTGCTTCTTAATCTCATGTTTAGGGCCATTTTTGTATGCTAGTTTTGCCCTATTTCTGTTAGCTGTTTGGCCATGCTTTGTACTGGTAAAATGCTAATTTTGGGACTGCCTTGCTACTGTCTATTCATTGCATGTCCGTATTGTGCATGTTTGGTATAGTCATAGGCCATTTCGGGTGCCAAAATTCATATTTCGGGACTATTCCATGCATCGGGTGTACTTTCACCTCATTTCGGGGCTGTTTTCCCCCACATTTCAGTGCTGAAATCCCTTAGCACGTTTGCATATCATTTTCCATGTCATTTGCATTGCGTATGCCATTGCCTCGGTTTGTGTGCCCGTGTGCACGCATTTCGAGGCACTTCATTTTCATCCATCGGCCTCTTATGTGAGTGTGGCTGAGGCTCTCTCATGTTGGTGTAAGCCCATATCATATTTTCATGTCATTTGCATTGCGTATGCCATTGCCTCAGTTTGCGTGCCCGTGTGCACGCATTTCGAGGCACTTCATTTTCATCCATCGGCCTCTTATGTGAGTGTGGCTGAGGCTCTCTCATGTTGGTGTAAGCCCATATCATATTTCCATGTCATTTGCATTGCGTATGCCATTGCCTCGGTTTGCGTGCCAGTGTGCACACATTTCGAGGCACTTCATTTTCATCCATCGACCTCTTATGTGAGTGTGGCTGAGGCTCTCTCATGTTAGCATAAGCCCATATCATATTTCCATGTCATTTGCATTGCGTATGTCATTGGCTCAGTTTGCGTGCCCATGTGCACGCATTTCGAGGCACCTCATTTTCATGACATTGAGTATGTTAGGATTGTATCTTAGTTGCATTCCATGCATGTCATGCATATTGCATCACGTTCGGGATAGGAGTTAGCCCGGGCACGGGAAACGAGGTGCGTTTCGTACTCCGAGTGACGGAACGTGTCTCAATTCCCTAGTCACCGACGCTCCGGATCATCCATGATGGAGTTAGGTTCTTGTTGTGTTTATACGTGCATTCATTCTATATTGAATTGCACAATTCGACCCCTCGGCCATCATGCATCTGTAGACACCCTATTTTTGACCGACCTTGAGACTCAGACGTCACCAGTTGAGCACTCGGTGGTATTGCATATTGTGCTCGTTCAGAAGTTTCAGAGTCTCGGCTGCGAGCCTTGCCTCCGGACTTCCGGACTCTTTTGTGCTTTGTCTCGGTTTGCGAACCAGGCTCTATTTTCTCTGTTTTCTCTTCTCGAAGGGAGGGAGAGGTCTCGTAGATCATCTCTCAGTGGCCGTAGGCTACGTTTTGTGGTCATAGGCCATTTTGCCCGTTTGGAGCCCGGTTTCCGATTTTTCGGAGCCGTTGGCCGTATGCCTCGGTTCGGGACCGTTTAACCACCTCCGTTTGCCTCAGTTTTTGGCATACATCTTATTTGTTCCCTTTTGAGGGATACTGTGGTCCGAGAGACCAACTTCGTGGTCGGACACCACTTCCGGTGCCTAACAGCCCACTTTCGGGGCCCCGAACTGCGTGTTTTGGCTCCCGAACCTTCATTTTGCATTTTTGGGCTCCGACCCAAACTTAAGATAGTCATATTTTGAGGTCCTTTTCATGTTTGATTAAGGACCTTTTTCTGTTTGAGATCTCCTCCTATCACTTGCTTCTTTAACGCTCTTTTAGGCCTATTTTTGCACGGTATTTTAGGCTTACTTGTTGGCTGTTTCGGACTTGGTCATAAACTACAAAGTGTCTTGTTTTGAGCCCCTCTTCAACTTTGTTGAAGGGCTCTCGGCCATTTGGGTCCAGCAGCTACCACTTGCCTTTATATCTCACTTTTTGACCTTTTTGGAGGGAAACTTGGATTGTTTTCCCTCCATTTTTTCCCTCCATTTCCCCCCCCCCCCCTTTTTCCACCCCTTTTGCCTATATATACAGCACCCCAGGTCTGTATTAAGGGTTAGAAATTTTTGTTTAGAGCTCCTATATTATATATATATCTCTCTCTCTATATTCCAACCATCAAAACTCCAAGTCCCCTACACCATTTCTTCACCATTCCTTCACCACCACCACTCTATACCAGCAGTTTGGAGGTCATTTCCAGAGGCAAGGAGCATCTTTTTCTCAAGCCAAGAGGTTGCTAAAGACTAGTCTTCAAGGGTGAGTCTCGTTTTTCCCTTTTTTGCTCTTTTCTTGGTCTATATCTTACCCCTTCTTGCTTATACATTTGAGCTCCGACCAAAACTGAAAGTGGCCATATTTTGAGCTTATTTTCATCTTTCATTAAGGGTTTTACCCTATTTGGGACCTCCTTGTTGCACTTGCTTCATTACCCTCTTGTATGCCATCTTTCTTGCATGATATTTTTGGCTTGTGTGTGATCTGTTTTGAGGCATGTTATAAACTGTAAGTGTGCTTATTTTGATCCCTTCTTCAACACTGTTGAAGGGCTCATCACCATTTGATGTTTCTATATGCCACCTACCATTATAGCCCTCTTTCCCCCTCATTTTTGCATGTTTTTTTAGCCTATTTTGTTTTTGTTTTTCGGCCATGATCAGAACTGAAAGTGGCCATATTTTGACCCCCTTGTCATGTTTTATTGAGAATATTTTTTTTTTGGGGGTTTATTTTGCATACTTCATGTTATACCCCTTTGTTGGCCTATATCTTGCGTTGCATTTTGAGCATGTTTGTATATTGATTTGGGGCTTGCCATCTACTGTAAATGTTCATATTTTTAGCCCCTTTTCAGTAGGGGTGCAACTCGGGCGGGTTCGGTCGGGTTGGGGGTCTGCCCAAGCCCGACCCGAATTGTATTTGGCACTGCCCAAGCCCGCCCAAGCCCGACCATGAACCCGAACATTATTGCCCAAGCCCGGCCCAAGCTTTGTATTTTGAACTCGGGTTGCCCGAATTGCCCGAATTGCCCGAGTTCAGAAACCTGTAGGTAGATCTAAGAGTAGACATAAAAGATGCTAATCTAATGGTAGAAAACTAACCCAAAAAAAATAAAAAATAAAAATTAAGACTAACTCTTTTACTTAATAGAAGACTAACCAAAAAAAAATAAAATAAAATAAAATTAAGACTAACTCTTTTACTTAATTTATATATATTGCATAATTTATTAAATTATATATATATTATATATTATATATTATATATTATATAATTTATATAATATATTAAATTGAATTCGGGTTCGGGTTGCTCGGGTTGGCCATTGGTTCTGCCCAAGCCCGGCCCGAATTGCAATTCGGGCATCAAAAATCTGCCCAAGCCCGTCCAGATTACAAGATATAGTTGCCCAAGCCCTAAAAAAACTCGGGCTGGGCTCGGGTTGCTCGGGTTGAGCCCGCCCGAGTTGCACCCCTACTTTTCAGTGTTGTAGAAGAGTATTTTTTTTTTTGGGTTTTGCATCTACCACTTGCTTCTTTGTCCATTTTTTGGTCCAATTCTTGCATAAGAGCTTAGCCATATCTATGTTTGTTTTTGGGGTTTTTACAGTTCTGTAAAACATCATATTTTTGGCCCCTCTTCAATATTGTAGAAGGCCCCTAACCTGTTTGGGGTCAGCAGCTGTGAGTTGCTTCTTTGTCTCATATTTAGGGCCATTTTTGCATGCTAGTTTTGCCCTATTTATGTTTGCTTTTTGGCCATGCTTTGAACTGTAAAAATGCTTATCTTGGGGCTGCCTTGCTTCTGTCTTTTCATTCCATGTACCAATTATGCATGTTTTGTACAGCTGTAGTTCATTCTATGTGCCTAATTTTGCATTTCGGGAGAGATTCCATGCATCGGGTGTACTTTCGCCTCATTTCGGGGCTGTTTTCCCCCACATTTCAGTGCTGAAATTCCATTAGCATGTTTGCATATCATTTTCCATGCTATTGCATTGCGTATGCCATTGCCTCGGTTTGCGTGCCCGTGTGCACGCATTTCGAGGCACTTCATTTTCATCCATCGGCCTCTTATGTGAGTGTGGCTGAGGCTCTCTCATGTTAGTGTAAGTCCATGTTGCATTCTATATGCCATTTTAGCCATATTGCATTGCGTATGCCATTGCCTCGGTTTGCATGCCTGTGTGCACGCATTTCGAGGCACTTCATTTTCATCCATCGGCCTCTTATGTGAGTGTGGCTGAGGCTCTCTCATGTTAGTGTAAGTCCATGTTGCATTCTATATGCCATTTTAGTCATATTGCATTGCGTATGCCATTGTCTCGGTTTGCGTGCCCGTGTGCACGCATTTCGAGGCACTTCATTTTCATCCATCGGCCTCTTATGTGAGTGTGGCTGAGGCTCTCTCATGTTAGTGTAAGCCCATATCGTATTTCCATGTCATTTGCATTGCGTATGTCATTTTCTCAGTTTGCGTGCCCGTGTGCACGCACTTCGAGGCATCTCATTTTCATAGCATTGTGCATACTAGGTTGTATCTTAGATCGCATTCATGCATTTTCTCGGTTTGCGTGCCCGTGTGCACGCATTTAGAGGCATCTCATTTTCATAGCATTGTGCATGCTAGGCTGTATCTTAGCTGCATTCATGCATGTCATGCATATTGCATTGTGTTCGGAATAGGAGTTAGCCCGGGCGCGGGAAACGAGGTGCGTTTCGTACTCCGAGTGACGGAACGCGTCTCAATTCCCCAGTCACCGACACTCCGGATCATCCATGATGGAGTTAGGTTTTGTTGTGTTTTCATGTACATTCATTCTACATTGAATTGCGCAATTCGGCTCCTCGGCCATCATGCATCTGTATGCGTGATTGGTGGCACGAGGATCGAGGCATGCATATATTTGTGAAATACATTGCTATGCCCCTTTCCTGCTCTCTGTTGCAGCAAAAATCAAGAATCAGCAACTTTCTGGAGTTTGGCGCGCATTTCAAGAAAAAGTGCAAACAGAGACTAATCGGGGCATCGCCATGGATTTCCACGCAAAGGCAACCCGCACATGCATCATTCATCACCCGGAGAAGAGTCAAGGCAGTCCCTGGCTTGCATGCCAGTTTATTTATTTTTTTAGTTAATTCGTTAATTAATTAGGAATTTGTACATTATTTGGACTGTATTATTTGGACTGTACTATTCTTTTATTCGGGACTGTATATTTATTCGAACCCTCCGAGCGAGGGCAAAACTGTAATAAGTGTGCGTGAGTGTGATGTATGTCTTCCAACCCCACGTCTTTCTTTCCTTTTATTTATCCGCTTATGATGGTTAGATTAGGGCATGTTTCAATTAGCATACGGTATGACAGCATGTTTGCATTCATTCATTTGTATTGCATGCACCGGGCTCGGCGCATCATACTAACTGCATTGTATTTTCAATTCCAAGTTGAATACATGTTAGCTGTAGCATTCCATATGCCATGTTTAGAATAGCCGAGCCTACTATAGTTGCATTTTGCATGTGTTGCATTAGGCATTTCTGTATGTTTAGGACCATGCATGATTTCTAACATAGTTTCTGTTTTGGCTTGGAGTACTCGGTAAGTTTTATGCTTTACCATCCTTCCATGCGTGTGAGTGACTGCCATGAATAGCATGCTTACCATGAGGCTATTTGCTTATGTGATATAACTGTCTGAATGCCTGTGGGTGAAGGTTGGGTTATTTGAGTTGGAACAATTCATCAAATGTGTGTTTTAAGCCCACCAGATAGTGGCAAAATCATGTTTTCTAAGCCCACCTGAGGATGGCAAATTCACGTCTTAGCCTACTTGCGAGTAGCACCATCAAACCATCTTTCAAAAACAAACTTGAAATGTTTTGTTCCAATTCAGGTGACCCGGTCTATACTTGTATGCTATGCGCATCACATAGTAATCTAGGCTAATAACCGGAATAAGAACACATAATATTTTCAAAAATAGATATCATGGTTAGTAGAGGCCGATCTTTGATCGGGCGAGCGGGGGTGCTCACGAAGTGACCTTCCCCAATCGTACCCAAGTTCCCGAGCCGAGGCAACTTTGGTGATGACGGACACGTGGCCTTAGGCAATGAGTCAGGGTTTCCAAAATTTCCCAAAATAAAATATTTAGGTGGCGACTCTGTATCTGGCAAAGCAGTCCATGTTTGACACTTCTTTCAAAAATCTGTTTTCTCAAAACGATTTGCCGGATTTGGACTCTTTGGTTCAGATTTAGAACCGTGACAAATTTGAGAGTCCTGAGCTGTAGTGACCCCAAATGAATAGAACGGGAGCTCGTTCCTCCCGGGGCGTTCGGGGACGTCTACAGCATCGATATGCGTGATTGGTGGCACGAGGATCGAGACATGCATATATCTATGAAAATACATTGCCATGCCCCTTCCCTGCTCTCTGTTGCAACAAAATGAAGAATCAGCAACTTTTTGGAGCTTGGCGCGCATTTCAAGAAAAGGTGTAAACAAAGGCTAATTGGGGCATCGTCATGGATTTCCGCGCAAAGGCAACCCGGGCATGCATCATTCATCAACCGGAGCGGAGTCAAGGCAGTCCCTGGCTTGCACACCAGTTCTACAGCTTTCTTAGTTAATTTGTTAATTAATTAGGAATTTGTATATTATTCGGATTGTAATATTTGGACTGTAATATTCTTTTATTCGGGACTGTATTATTCTTTTGGACCCTCTGCGCGAGGGCACAACTGTAATAAGTGTGCGTGAGTGTGATGTATGTCTTCCAACCCCACGTCTTTCTTCCCTTTTATTTATCCGCTTATGATGGTTAGATTAGGGCATATTTCAATTAGCATACAGTATGACAGCATATTTGCATCATTCATCTGTTTTGCATGCACCGGACTCGGCGCACCATACTAACTACATTGTATTTTCAATTCCAAATTGAATACATGTTAGCTGTAGCATTTCATATGCCATGTTTAGAATAGCCGAGCCTGCTATAGTTGCATTTTTGCATGTGTTGCATTAGGCACTTCTGTATAGTTAGGATCATGCATGGATTTCTAATCAGCTTCTGTTTTGGCTTGGAGTACTCGGTAAGTTTTATGCTTTAGCATCCTTGCATGCGTGTGAGTGACTGCCATGAATAGCATGCTTACCATGAGGCTATGTGCTTATGTGATATAACTGCCTGAATGCCTGTGGATGAAGGTTGGGTTATTTGGATTGGAATAAATCATCAACTGTTTGTTTTAAGCCCACTAGATAGTGGCAAAACCATTTTTACTAAGCCCACCCGAAGGTGGAAAAATCTGCATTTTAAGCCTACTTGCGAGTAGCAAACCATCTTTCAAAAAACAAACATGAAATGTTTTGTTCCAATTCAGGCGATCCAGTCTATACTTGTATGCTGTGCGCATCACATAGTAACCTAGGCTAATAACCGGAATAAGAACATACGATGTTTTCAAAGAAAGATATCATGGTTAGTAGAGGCCGATCTTTGATCGGGCGAGCGGGGGTGCTCACGAAGTGACCTTCCCCAATCGTACCCAAGTTCCCGAGCCGAGGCAACTTTGGTGATGACGGACACGTGGCCTTTGGCACCGAGTCAGGGTTTCCTAAATTTCCCAAAATAAAATATTTAGGTGGCGACTCTGTATCTGGCAAAGCAGTCCATGTTTGGCACTTCTTTCAAAAATCTGTTTTCTCAAAACGATTTGCCGGATTTGGACTCTTTGGTTCAAGATTTAGAACCGTGACACGAATCGAGTCCGAGCTGTAGCGAGGTCCCCCCATAGGCTTGTTACACACGAGTCATGAGTTTCCTAAATTTCCCCCCCTTCCAAAAAAAAAAATTTAGGTGGCGACTCTGTATCTGGCAAAGCGGTCCATTTTTGGCAATTTGATTCAGAATCAATTTTTCAAAAGAATTATCAAATTGCGACTCTTTGGTGATTATCTATTTCACATTGCACTTGTGGAATCAAATTCTGAACTGCGGGAGTCCGATACAGTAAGGCTTATTCGCCTTTCGAAAGGGGGCACGAAAAAGTCAAGCTACAATATATAATATATTCATGATACAATTTAGGAAACGATATAAATAAGCAAATAATATTAAATCTGTGATTGACATAATCACAGATTATATACATATTACTAAAAATAAAAAGATTCAATGTACTCTAATTTCTATATTAAACACTCTCACTTAAACTGGTATGAAGATATTCAACAATCGCAACTTGTCAATGGATGACTGGAAGAAGCTAGAAAAAACTCAACGGCTATTCAAAATAAATGCTATCGAACAAATATGGTAGTCCACTAAATAAAAAAAGGCCAAAAAGTGCTTAATACATCAGCACCACACCCTAGAAAGGGGGAAAAACAGAGATTGAACTACCCTAAAAGAGCTACCAAAGCATCTATGGCCAGGAAATACCCTGGTCAACAACCACAAGACCTTGGTCGATATTAGAGGCCGGATCTAATGCTGGGATATAGTTTATGGTCATGCCGGACCATTGTAGAGACTAACCGGAATCAATGTTGCGACAGTTTAACGGGACATGCCAGATCGTTGCAGGAACTAACCGGAATAAATGTCGGGACAGTTTACGGGGTCATATCGGACCGTTGCAAGAACTAACTAGAATCAATGTTGGGACAGTTTACGGGGTTATACCGGACTGTTGTAGGAACTAACCAAAATCAATGGTAAAACAATTTAAAGGGGTCATACCGGATCGATGTGGAGAACTGGATGTTGAACCAGCAAGTATGGCACACACATAACTTATGATGTGGTGTTAAACGATGATGGCAACAGATGACTGAGTTCACTAAGGGATGGCTTATTAGAAAGTGCGCCAGAGGAGGCGACTTGTGTTGTGCACCAGATGGAACAACTTAGGTGGTTCACATGATATATCACTATACTCACCATTATATAGGTATAATACCCCCCTCAAACTCTAGGTTTGAAAATAGAAACCTATTTGAAGTTGAAATAGAAGGAAAGAAAAAGTGGAACAAAAAAAAAAAAAAAATGAATTACGAGTAAAAAAAAAAAATATGATAGAGATATTGGGGATAAAAATAAACCAATGGATAGAGGAAGAGATTACCATGAAATGATACGGAAAGAAAATATGGTAGTAGAATGTGTTGTGGTCCGACGGGCGGCCAAGGCAAGGTTGCCCGCCCGCCGGTGAAGCAAAATTACTAAGGTGCATAACCTAACTCTGATACCAAAAAGAATGAAAATAATGAATGAGATAGAGTTCATGTATATATAATAGATTCATAATACAATTTATAAAACGATATAAATAAGAAAACAATACTAAATCAATAATTAACACAATCATAAATTATATGTATAATACTAAAAATTAAAAAAAAAATTATATATTCTAATTTCAATATTCAACGGTAGTCACCAGTACCCGCACAAACATTGTTGTCACGACCCTTGGTCCTCTCTCCTTACAACAAAACAGCGTTGGCACCACCAGCACCACCAATCTATCATCATCATTGCGATACTATCAATACCTCACCACAACCGCAAGCACCATATTTTTTTTCTTTTTTTTTTATTTAAATGACTGCGGTCGGTGTGGTGCTCCTTTTGCTGGTTACTTGGCAACATTATTTTTTATTTTTTATTTTTTATTTGATCTTGGTTGATCTTGTTTATTAGCTCTGCAAAGATCGGAAACTTATTCTTAGTTTTAGAACGGATTGGATTCTCTTCTGTTCATAATCTAATTAGAGAAGTTCTATTGGATCTAAAAGGGCATTTAAGAGCTCATTTTAGTGATTCAAAAGTTTTTATTGTCGGATTATTAGTTTAATGTCTATTTTCAATATGATTTGAATTTGGTATTCTATTTGTAAATTGAAATAGAATTTTTGAGTAATTAAATATTGATTTGGTTTTGGCTCTCACATTAGTTTAGATTTGTGAAAGATCTATTTGATTTGGTTTGGAATTTTCTAAAGTTTTGGATTGGACGAATTGTACTAACAGTGTCTATAGTTTGGGATTCGTGTCATTTTGATTCTTAATTTTTTAATTGTGACACATTTAATCTTTAATTTTGAATCTTGTTCCAAATAAAGACAATTGAAGATACGATTACTTAATTTCAAAGGTAAAATCGTTAATTTGATAAAATATAAACTAGTTTGATAAAAATAAATGTTAAAAATTATTTTTAAATTTTTAAAAATTATTTCTACCTATCAGAGATAAAATTATATAAAATTGATAAATTATATAAAATTGATAAATCTTTTAGATATTTATTTATTATTTGTTTTTGGGAGATTTATTAGAAAATCCTTTTTCAAGTGTTTGTATCCTAATTAGTCTATAAGATATTATTATATTTTAATAAGTCATATTATTTAAACATTTGATATACTAAATCTTAATTCCCATATTTAAGATATTTTATGAACATTTCTACCTTTACAAATATTTTTTGAACGATTAGTAATTTGGTAATGTGAACATTGTTATTTTACAACGTGAATATTCACATTGACAGTGTAAATATTTACATTATTGTCGGTGTGAACATTTATATCACGGAACATTTACAATGTAAATGTGAATATTATTAGGGGTATTTTGATAACAATGTCACACATATGGCTTGTAAGAATGCAAGAAAATAATATAAACTAAACGGAACATAAGTAAGTGAAAAGGGATTTATGAAACAGTACCCCCTTTTTTTTGCCAAATTAATTTTTATTATGTGTTTGGATGATAATCATGTAATAGATGGTTGTTAGGCTTTTAATGTGTCATCAATATATTTAATATATAAAATATTTATAGTTTTGAATTTTTTGATTTAATGGATTGGTTTAATAATATATCAAAGTTGTTACCATATTTGACTTTTGAAAAAATAAAAACCAATTTAATAAAAATAAAAACAACCACTCATTACGTCATCATCATCTAAACACATAATAAAAATTAATTTGGTAAAATAAATAAACGTGTAAAAGATTTATCAATGTTACATAATTTTTTCTTTGGTGTGTAGAAATAATTTTTAAAAATTCAAAAATATTTTTTTGACATTTATTTTTGTCAAATTAGTTTATATTTTATCAAATTGACAACTTTGCCCTTGAAATTGACTAGCGGTATATTCAATTGTCCTTATTTGAAACAAGATTCAAAATTTAAGGTCAAATGTATCACAATTGAAAAGGTAAGAACCAGAATAATATAAGTCCCAAACTATAGAGACCGTTAATATAATTCACCCTTTTGGATTTAGTACTTCCCTGTTAGTTTTTAATTGATGGAAACTTATTTTGCTTTATGAAAGATTCTTTGGCTATAAATATAGAGAGACTCTCATTTATTTAATTGAATTTTTCAGTTCCATTCGTAGAACTTTTCAGTTCCATGGAGCCCTCTATGGGGATTTTGGTGTGGCATTTGGTCACATGGTATCTTTTGATTGAAATTTTAGTTTCGTGAGACTTCTATGGAAGGAATTTGAATTTGGTGAGAAGACTTGTATTGAGGCTTGGTGAGTTTAGTTATATGTGAAATATTCGTCACTACTGTAACTCTCCAGAGCATTGTTATCTTTGTTAGTAGAATCCTTCTATTTGTGATTGTCTGCGGACGTAGGTTTAGGTTGAACCACGCAAATCTTGATATTTTGTTAGTTTACAGTTGTTTCTCTCTCTTGGATTTTTATGGTTCTTCTACTCCATATTCAAAGCCGTCAACTATCTTGGTGTGGTTGACTATTTTCCGAGATCTTCCGCACAGTATTTATTTTATAGAATTTATTGAAATAAATCATTCATGCAAAAATTACAATGATTAGTTATCGGTAGTCATAAGATTAAGCTTCATTTGTCTTTAAAAAAAAAAGTTTAAGTACACTTTTCATCCCTATAGTTTGACTCAATTTTATTTTATTCTATATAGATATAATTTGAACGATTTGATCTCTACACTTTAAGTCCAGTTTTAATTTAGTCATTCCGTCTAAATTTTTGTTAATTTTGTCTAGGTGTACACCTTAAAAAAAAATTTAGAGTCCAAAATTGTTAATTTTGACCTTCAATTTGGATAAAAAGACCAAATTGAAATTGCACTTAAAATGTGAGGATTGAATTGTTCAATTTGAAAGTATAGGGACTAAAATAAAATTTGAATCCAATTACATAGGTAAAAAGTGTAATTATCCCAAAAAAATTATATATAGACAATCTATTTTCAAAATTATAATTGTTATTTATTTATTGAAGACAAATGTAATGTTGTCATATATTACAATTATGTTTTTTTTTATATTTATTGTATAAATGATTTACTTAACAAAACTTATAAGATGAATCATTTGGATTATCGAAGTAGCCTATTTAAGCCCAACAACCCTCTCCAATAGGAGTTGTTTGGAAAGTGAGAAAATAGTTAAAAAGTCAAAAAATTACTATAAAAAAATTAATTTCTCTCTTTATTTTTTTGCATATTTTTTTATAAAAAAATTTAAAAAGTCAATTTCCGAACAAAAATTGGCAATGAGAGAGAATCTCTCTATTCTTAGAAAACCAATTAGAATATTCTTTCAGTTTTTGGTGTTTTAAACTTGGCCAGCTTTTTATTCGTGTATTTGTATGTAATCTCCTTGTAATTTTTTTTTTAAAGAAAAAATTTACATTAATAAAAATCATTTTTTTTGGTTATTATATATATATATAAAAAAAAGAAACAAAAAAAGAAAAAGAAAAAAAAAAAGAAGAAGAAGAAACAGTTAAAGTCCCATAAAAAAATGGATTTTGTGGACAACGTTTATCTGTCAAAACAAGTGGAGTAGCATTTTTCAAACTACCATAAATCTCTTAGACATGTTGAATGTTATCAGCAAGATCGATCCCTGGATTAATGAGTGTAATATTTTGGTAACCATATATTAATCCTAACCAATTTGAGAGTAGTAGATTTCACATGTTGAAATTTAAGTTGGGAAACGTGTCATTTTTCGTGTAATGTAAACGTGAATTTGTATTCAAATATTTTAATATTGATATAATTTATTTAATTCAATATGTTAATTAATTTGATACTGACCTAACGTACTTATAATAGTATATGTTTGACATAGTTACTATAGTAATAAGCAAATTATACAGATTATTTCAAGCAAATTTATTCCATGTCACATGTATAAAGGTAATTTGTTTAAACATTAGCACTCAGTCACATAATATATATGTCAATATTCAAAAAAAAATTAAAAGATTCATGAATAATTCATTACGCATTTAATCTGACATGCTAACATCCATTAATATCCAAACATTCAACAAAACTTCACAAACAAACAAACAAATTTTCTTCAAATACCAAAATTTAATCAAGTGATTGAAAATAAAGCATTAAATACTATGACTCCTAGGTTCAAGTTGCATTTGGGTTAATTGCGGTCTGTGACAGAGCCAAAAAATTAAGGTAGAGGGGGCACTTTATAATTTTAATTTTTTTTGATGATTAAAATAAAAATAATAATAATTTTATGAGCTAAATTAAGTATAAAATTTAATTATTTATTATTAATAACAACTAATCAAAATTTTATAATAATGTGGAATAACTCGGAGACAATAATAATGTAAGTATGCAATTTTAGAACAAAAGATTACAAATTAAAATTCTTAATTTTAGAAAATAGAAGCATATCATTTATAGCACAAATCATTATAAAATTTCTATAATTTCATTTGATAGAAAAATATTAAAGAGATAGTATTGATTATAAAAATGTGTTTTGAATAGAAATTATTAGATAATCTCAGAATATTATGTGATGTTAATGACGTGGTGCTTTAGATATAAGAAATCGCAACTCATACTAAGTGATTCACCTATTATCTTCCAATTACCTAACAATAATGAGTTACTATGTTTCCATTCATAAAATTTGACATTGTATTATTGATTTAAACCACCACATAAATAACACCACATGGTGCTCCAAGAGCACTAAATAAACTACATATTATGTGTGAACAATGCAACAAAAAAAAAAAAAAAAAAATCAAAATCAAATCGTGACCCTCCTAAGCCTGCTATGGCTCCGCCACTTCTAGCGGTCAGTAGTGAATTCATGTTAGATGGTCATATTCGGATTACGCATATTCAATCTATTAATATTTGTATTTTCAAATCGTGTTATATTCCTAATCATATTAAAAAATAATTAATCTTAACCATCTTATTATGTATACAAATGAAAAAATATATTAATGAATCATATATCAAATTCTCAATCTACTAAAATTATTGTCACTAATGACGATGTCATTACTTTAGTTTACATGAGTTTTTAGAAAGAATAAGTTTATTGTGCCAGGCTTACCCACTTAGATTTCTCTAGATGGGTAATTTTATACTAGAGATTAAATTTGTATAGTATGAAATTTACATATAAAATAAATTTGAATCACAAGATAATTCTAGATAATCTATAAGTTGATAAGTCTTGGTTCAAAATATTACCGTCTTCTAAATTTCATTCCTAATGATATAAAATTAGAGAGGGTTAAAAAGGAAAGAAAAAGAATATGAGACCATTTTTGGTAGATCTTATTTAAAACTTCCAAATATTTTTGAGAAGGGATATTGTTCTGCCTAAGGCATAGCAGTTATTATTGCGTTCTTTGTGGGAGATTGTTCCGAATATTTTTTGATGATCTGAACCGTTCATATTGTAGAGTTCATCAAGTAGATCATTCATACGAAAAATCAAATTGATTAGATATCTGTAACCCTATAATCAAAGCACATTTGTGTTTATAAAAATTAACGGTTAAGATAACTTTTATAAATTTTAAAAACAATTAAGACTTAATCATAAAATTATGAATATCCGATTAATTTAATTTTTTATATAAATAATATTCTAAATGAACCCTATAATATAAACAGTTTAAATTATCAAAAACATTCCCACCAATCTTTCACGAAATGTACAACAGTAATGACTGTGCCTTAGGCGCAGCAGTATTCCTTTTTTCCAAATATTTTTCTTTAACAATGCTAGAGGGCCACAATTTTTGTGGCCGCAATGGCTCAAAACTGTCAAAACGACGTTGTTTTGGCATATTTTGCACCAAAAACGACACCATTTTAACAATTTTGAACCATTGTAGCCACAAAAATTATGACCCCCAAACATTTTCCATTTTTCTTTTTAATATCATATATGCCCCAGTAGCGATTAGCTCGTCTTGTCGCCATCAAACACATCCATCATCTACATAGAATAGATCAAAAATTTTAGTCAAAAGCACATGTTTTCTAGAAAATTCCACAATTAATCACGTTTTCAAATGAACCTAGAAAATGTATGCCAACTCTAACACGGCAAAAATAACAGTAATTAATTGCTGTTTTGTCGACAAAATTAAAATAACACAATCTCTCAAATCATAGCATGATTAAGGTGATGTTTCATAACTTAATTTAGTACTTAAAATTAAATGTGTTAACATTTCGTTTATTTCAATATAAAATATTTTATGTAAAATAATATGTTTCTTGTAAATTGATTTTTACTAGAAAAATATTTTTGTTTCTGCTTTTCAGCATTTGGTTGACACTTGAAACAAAAATATTTTATTACTTAAAAGAAAATTTTAGATTTAATAAAATATCATTTATGAATTTTTAGTAAGTGTTGAAAAAGTATGAATGAGAGTCAAATTTGTAAAAATTGACTTATGAAAATTTTAAAAGTAAGTCATTTTTAGGAAAATGATACAAAAAAAATATTTTTCTTAAAAAAAATTTACGTACTTTTTGTTCAACCAAACAACTAAAAATAAGTAAAATATTATTGATAAAAATATTTTACGTCAAAACAAACTGAATTTAAGTAAAAATCAATTAAGCTCATTTGATAACCATAAATAATATTACTTAAAAATTTAAGTGACTCTTAAAATGTAAATTAAAAATTAAAAAAAGAAGAAGTAAGTAATAGAAAACTTTCTTAATTTTGAGTGAACTTATAAATATTAATACATAAGTATTAACATAGACCATTATAATTTCACAACCGTTGCCACCACCACCATCGCCTCTGCCGCCTCCACCACCATGATCATTGCCACCGCCTTCACCACTGCTACTACCACTACTACCACCATTCAGCACCCTTCTACGACCATCATCTTCATCACCATTATATTGTTATCACAAGCACCGCCACAGTCGCTACTACTATTACTACCACCACAACAATCACTATTACAACCTTTCACCTCTATTGCCACCGTTCTCATAACCTCCACCATTATTCAACACCAACATTATTACACCACCACTATCACCCCCTTTTTATCTCTACTACATTACCACTCCACTGTCACTATAGTCACTCTCTCTTTATCTCCACCACCACCACCAACTCACTATCACAATATAAAATTAAAAAATATAATTTAAAAATGATAATTTTTAAATTTAATATTATACATATCAAACAACTTATTTTAATTCAATATTTAAATTTTTATGAAACAATTTTTCAATTTAAAAATATTCAACATCCAATTTTCACTACTTAATTTTAAGTGTTTAGTTTTCAATTTTCAATTTTATTAAACACTGCCTAAGTTGATATTAAAACTAAAAACTAAGTTATGAAGGCTACAAATTTTGCAGAATTTTATAAAATTATAAGTGATGAATTTAATCAAGTAATGTAAAAAGATTAAAAATTATTGATTTCCCTTACACGTTATATTTACGGGGCTAGTGGTGTGGTGGAGTGGGGGATAGTAGAAGTGATGCATGAGGATTGTAGAGGTGGTGATAGTTGTGTGAGATGTGATAGAGTTAGCAAAGGTAGTGATGGAGGCAACGACATTTGTATGATGGTGGTCTTAATAACGATAGTAGTGGTAATAGAGCAATAGTAGTGATGATAGCAGTAGTGATGACATCATGGTAGAAGTAGAGGTGTCATGGTGGTGGTGGTGGTGGTGGTAGTGTTGTGATAGTTGTGGTGTTGTGACAATGGAGATAGCAATGACAATGATAATTGTGTGGCAATGGTGGTGGTGTACGATAGTGGTGACAGTGGCTCTAGTGGTGATTGTGTCAGTGATGATATAATGGGGTAATTGTGCTGACTAATTGAGATGGAGGGCTGTTGGTGGTAGTTGCGTGATGTATGGTGATGGTAGTGATAATGTAGCAGCATTGGTGAGGTGATAGTGGTACACTTCAGTAGTGGCGTAATCGTAACAGCTTAAAATTTTAACATTTGGCAAATTAAGTAAGAATTCAATGATTTCATAATTTTATTTATTTTTTATTTTTTTATTTTTTTATCTTTTTTAAGAAGTGCTTAAAATTTGAAGTGATACAAATTTTTATTTCAAAGGAAACTTGATTTATTCTTGTTGAATAGATTTAATTTTAAATGTTAAACTGAGTTATCAAATACCACCTAACATATTTTTATACTTTTTTTGTTAAGTTTTGTTTTGCTAGTGAACAAGCTTTTTAATGTTAGGTTAGGAGTTCTAATCAACAACATACTAATTAAAACACAAGGTAAGATATTGTTGGCACCATAAACCTGTAATTTTTATTATTATTTATTATTTATATAATTGCAGGACATGTGGCATCCTCTTACTCATTTGGAGGTTTTGAGAAGTTATGAAATGTGAAAAGATGATGGAGAATAAAGTGGAGAACATAGAGTATGAATTGGAAGTTAAAGGAAGTTTTGAAGTCATGGAGGGATATGTGGCATTGTGGGTATGAAGATAGAAGAGTGGGTAGTTTTAAGTGGTTATTGGGTAGTTATTGCTGGAAGTTTTTTCCTACAAATATTTGCCTATAAATAGCCATTCATGGCTACATTGTAAAAAGATCCAGAACTCAAATCAAAGATACTTGATTTCAATATTTCTTGTCATTTTTCTTATCTTAGGAGTAGTTTGACATAGATTTATATTTCGAAAAATTTATTTCCAGCATTTCCTTTTCAAGGTATTTTATGCACTTCCTTTCGAAGCATAGGAGTAGAGGTAAGTAATTATTACTTTGATTGTTCAATCAATTGTCTTTCTCCATCTTCCTCATTCTTCTTTTAATTTTTCTTTTCTTTACACTTTGGCAATTTTGAAGTCCTCTTCGTTGAGGCAAAAGAACCGTCAACGCAATCGCTTGACAATTGGCTTAAATTTAATCTGTAAGGATTTTTCAATCCTTGCTGGCGCGCTCACATTTATGATATTTTCCTTCATAGGAAAAATAAGCCAACAATTTTTTGCAGGCCCGGTGGGACTGCCAAGTGTAAGAAATGACAAACGATTTGGATTTCGCCATTCGAACTTGTCAATATGAAATATATTGGCGTGAAAGGAAAATTTTGGATCTTCAAGAAACGATCCATTTTCTTGATGAAAAAAAATTTCAAGTTGTTTCTTCATTACCATATTATTTGGTAAAAGAAAAAATACACCACTTAATTGGAGTAACTCATCAACTTGATGTGGAAATTTGCCAATGGAGACATGAGTTGTTAACCTTTTTTGTCAAGTCTTTAATGACTAAATTTTGTGGGGTTTTACAAAATGTTTTTAAGTCATTTGTGACTGAAATTAGTGAAAATATAATTTCATCAATAGCTCGAGGGGTCGAAAAACCCATTTTTAAAGAGCCAATCTATGAAAATAACATGGCTAAAAAGTATGTTGTTGAGCCAAATATGGTTAAAAATAATGTTCCATATAAGGCTCAGGGAGTTGAAAAATTCATTCTTAGAAAGTCAAGCCATGGAAAAAACATGTCTATGGAGGATTTTCACAAGCCATTAATGGCTAAAATAAAAAAACAGCCCCATTTGTCTATGAATGATCAAAGTTATTTGGCTAAAGAACATATTCTCAACCAAAACATGGCTAAGAATGATGAACAATTTAATGTTCATGAATCTGAATTTTTTGAAATTGTTCAAAATGTCAAGTTGTTTGAATTTTTAAAGCCATCTTGTACTTCTCGGTGTTCAAAACCTACTTTGGATTTGTGAATCACACCAAAATATAATGCTGAGGATGTGGCTAATAAAATTAACAAATTGTTCTTATGAGTTCGAAGCACTAAGAACAGGGGATGACCATTTAAAATGCATGAACTTGGTTAGGAAAAGCCTATGCATTTAAATAAGGGGTTGAGAATGGCTTATCTTTTCAAATTGATGGCTAGTTATTTGTATGTACACAATCAAAGCATCGAAGATACATTCGAAGCATCAAGAGTTGTTTCGAAGGTTGATTACTTCACCTTCGAAGCTGTATAAAACTTTGAAGATACATTCAAAGCATCAAGAGTTGTTTCGAAGGTTGATTACTTAACCTTCGAAACTGTATAAAGCTTCGAAGATACATTTGAAGCGTCAAGCCTAACCTTGAAACTTCATTGTAAGTATCATCATCCTATATCAATGCTTCCAACCTTCGAGGGGTGATGTTGTTCCTTCAAAACTGTGCTGCAAGACCTTCGAACGATGAATTTGGTCTTTTATACCACCTTCGAAGCTTGTTATTGATCATCTAGTCATAATTTCATACTTATTCGAAGCACTTTATTGGTGCTATTAAATCATTTGAAGCACTTTGTTGATATTATTCGATGCATTTAATTGCTTAGATTAGTCATGTGTTTGGTTCGGCCCTTCAAAAATTCAAGTAAACATCATTTTTAAGGGCCGCAGGGGGGTAATGTTGGCACCATAAATCTATAATTTTTATTATTATTTATTATTTATATAATTGCAGGACATGTGGCATCCTCCTACTCATTTGGTGGTTATGAGAAGTTATGAAATGTGAAAAGATGATGGAGAATAAAGTGGAGAACATGGAGCATGAATTGGAAGTTAAAGAAAGTTTTGAAGTCATGGAGGGATATGTGGCATTGTGGGAATGAAGATGGAAGAGTGGGTAGTTTTAAGTGGTTATTGGATAGTTATTGCTGAAAGTTTTTTCCTACAAATATTTGCCTATAAATAGCCATTCATGGCTACATTGTAAAAAGATCCAGAACTCAAATCAAAGACACTTGATTTCAATATTTCTTGTCATTTTTCTTATCTTAGGAGTAGTTTGACATAGATTTATATGTCAAAGCATTTATTTCCAGCATTTCCTTTTCAAAGTATTTTATGCACTTCTTTTCGAAGCATAGGAGTAGAGGTAAGTAATTATTATTTTGATTGTTCACTCAATCGTCTTTCTCCACCTCCCTCATTCTTCTTTTAATTTTTCTTTTCTCTACACTTTGGCAATTTTGAAGTCCTCTTCGTTGAGGCAAAAGAACCGTCAACGCAATCGCTTGATAATTGGCTTGAATTTAATCTGTAAAGATTTTTCAATCCCTGCTGGCACGCTCGCATTTATGATATTTTCCTTCATAGGAAAAATAAGCCAATAGATATGTATGTAAATTCCACCACTTGAGATGAGGTTCCATTAAAATTGTATTTAGTTAGTATAATTATTAGTATCCCTAACATTATTATTTTTTCCTGTTGATGAACATAAGTGAAACAATTTTAAAACAATTATATTATAAATAATATTTTTAGTGCAACTCTAATACAAGAAATACTTGCAATACACAAATATAATAAATTTAAAAAAAAAAAAAAACTCTTTTAGGTGATGATGAACAATTGTTAGATCTAAACTAACGTGTAATAATAATAATAATAATAATATTTAATTTAAAGGAAAATTATTAAAAATTCAATCTAAGGAGGGTATAGAACATTAGGTCTAGTAGATATTTTTTGTCAATGAGAAGTCCACCCTTTGTAAAATAGTTTGATGAGAAGTAATTTTTATTGTTTTGAAAAACATTTTATTTCCAATTTCTGTTAACTTTTTTTTTATCTGTTGACTCTTTTTACTATTTGTTCAAATTTATATTTATCTGTTGAAACTCTTTCCCTATCTATTCAATTTTTTTACCCAATACGTTGAATTTTGTGATCTTTTGAATTCAGATTTCCCTTATCTATCCAAATTTATTATCTATTGAAATACAAGCCAAACCACATCCTATTTGTTGAAATATAGAGCTAAACCAACCATGTCTATTGTAATAATGAACAAAGTATTATCCATCATCTGTTGAAAATGCAAATCGTTGTTACTAAAAAACTAAGCCACTGTTCAAATTTTGATCATATCTGTTTAAATTTTGAACTGATCTGTCATATCTGTCAATTTTTTAATCTGTTGTAATCTGTTTCATCATCATCATCATCATCTTCATCATCATCGTTACCACCACCATCACCAACAACAACAACAACAACAACAACAAAAAATTTAAGCACCACCTTTGGCTTTATCGCCGCCCATGGTCTCTCTCTCTAGATCTGAGCGATCCATATACACTTTTTGTCTCCAGATCTGATTTTTCATTATTGGAAGTAGCTTTGACAGAGTCATCTTTTGGAGACACAGATTATTGTTGTTGTTCTTCTTGTTCTTGTTCATCACCACCATTGAAATTGCAAAATTCTAACCCTAGGCTCGGTTTACGGCGATAGTAGCGACCAATCTGCGTTTTGATGAGACCTTTCAACTCGTCAAAACTTTCGTACGTAACAAGAGTTGAGTAGATCAAGTCCAGCATCAGAGGCAGCAATGTTAAGGTTCAGGTGCGATGGTACTACCAGCTGGAAGAGTCGATCGGCCGTCAACGGTAGTGTCATGGCTCCAACGAATTATAACTTATTAGAAACCTCATCGAAATCTCTAGAAAGAGAGAGAGTTTTAAAGAGAGAGAGGTGAAGTTATTTGTAGAGAAAAAATTTTTCTTGGAGGAGAACCTTGACCTAGATCTTCTTCCACCTGAGCCGTTTTCGATGCAACACAAAGTCTGACAATCACGTCTCAAGCATCTGTGTTGTTGTTCTCAACAACCCTTTCGATCTACTTGAAGTTGTAAAGAAAACGATGATCGGTCCTTTCATAGCGGAGGACATTTACAATGGAGATGGAGAGAGAGAGATAGAGAGAGAGAGAGAGAGAGAGAGAGAGAGAGAGAGATTTTCCTACTGAGATTGCAAGGTCAGTATTTGGATCGCGAACTGAAATCGATCTCAGTCTTTCTTTTTGTTCAGGTTTTTAGCGGTGGTGGTGGCGGACAACGGAAGAGGTCTCGCCGCCCTCTTTTTCTTTTTATTATTCTTCACTATTCTCTCTCTCTCTCTCTCTCTCTCTCTCTCTCTCTCTCTCTAGGTTTTCAAACACTCACACTCTAGGTTTTCAAACACATTCTCTATGTGTTTGGCTAGTTTGGTCATTTTGAAGACGCATGTCCTTATGAATATTATTGTTTAGAGCGTGGACCTTTTGGACAAAAATAATTTAAATTTAAATTTATGAACCGAGTGTCCTTAATTTATTTGAACTTTAAAGCTCTAAATAAAATAGAATAAAAAAAATTTATGTAACCAACTCACTTAGGCCTTATTTGAGAATATGTTAAATTAGCCAAAAAGTTAAAAAAACGAATACAAAAAGTCAATCTAGTTTTTCTATTTTTTTATATGTTCTTTCGTAAAAAACTAAAAATTCACTAACAAAGTCAATTTCCAAAGGGTTAGTTTGGGAAGTGACTTTTTGGCTAAAATATGAGCTAAAAAAATTAAACTGTTTGGGAAAGACTTTTTGAATTTTTACGAAAAAAATGTGTAAAAATAGAAATTATGAAAAGAAATCATTAATTTTATGTCTTGACTTTTTAACTTTCAGCTCAACTACTTCTCAAACATAGCCTTAAATGGGACACACGACTTAGTTTAAAAAAAGAAAAAGAAAATCAATGGTCTAGTCATATTACACAAGATAATGATGCAATATGTGTATGAGCAAACCAAATCAAATTAAGCCTTAAGTCTCATCAAATGGGATCGGCTACATGAATCATTCTTCTACACTCAACTCTATCAACGACCATTTTGTTAGTCAAATTAAGGAGATTCATATATTTATTTACTACACTAGCCCAAGTCAATTTAGGTTTGCCCCTTCCCTTAATACTTCCATCTACTGTCACTGTATCACATCTCTCTACTACTACTTCTATTGGTCTCCATTGTAAATGACCAAACCATCTCAATCTATTCTCTCTTAATATATATCCTATCGATACTACTCATACCCATTCGCGAATATATTCATTTTTAACTCTGTCTTTTTTAGTCTTGCCATACATCCACCTTAGTATCCTCATTTCAGCAACACACATTATCTACATATTGTTTTTCAGTTGCCCAATATTCCGTCTCATACAACATCGTTGGTCTAATAGCCGTTTCATAGAAAATTCCTTTTAGTCTAGTGGATACTCATTTATCGCACAGTACCTGGACAACCTCGATATGTATACTATTTTTATATATTATTTTATTGAGCATAATTACGTGATTATATGTTTAATTTGCGCCTACCTGCTTGTTTATAGAATATCTGTTTAATTGCTCATTTTGAATTAAAAATTGAAAACCCAAACGGATTTAGAAGCCAAAATTGACTAGTTCAATAGACTAATTGGAATATTTAGAATTATATGACAAGCTTAATTAAAATTTGATTCAGATCAAAATAATTAGAATAAATCAATTAGAATTGATCAGAATTAATTAAACTTGAGCTAGATTAATTAGCGTTAATCCTACTTAATTAACCAAACCTAATCAAGCCTATATATATACATATATATATGTAATCTAAGCTTAATAAGCTCATTTCTCATCATCCTTTGAACTGAAAAATTAGAGAGAGAGAGAGAGAGAGAGAGAGAGAGAGAGAGAGAGAGAGAGAGAGAGAGAGAGCGGGGGGGAGGACAATTACTTTAGAGAGAGAAGAAGAAGAATTGTGAAGTCTAAGGGGAGATTTGAGGGAATTAAGCTACCACACCTTCAATTCAAGCTCTAGGTATGTAATTTAACCATAATTCTTGCAAATAGTTCATGTAGGAGTTGGTTTCAAGTGTTAATAAGAGTAATTTTTATGTAATTGGACGATTTCTGGGTTTTTTATAATTGCATTTGAAGTTCAAAAACATAACTTTCATAACCAAAGTTTGCATGGCCGATAGAGATATGTAAAAACATTTCATAACCCATGGATATATGATTATCTTCAAATCATAGTCCCAAAACCTCCTTCAATTTTCCAAAACAAAACCCAAAACTAAATAGTTTTGCCATACATGTAATAAATTCAACCTCTTCCCTATCAAAGCATGATCATGTGAGATGAGGAGTGTAAAATCATGAAGAGTCTTCAAAAATAGCAAGTATAACTTCATGCATGCAAAGATTTTGGTGAAAAACAACTTAAAGATGATGACTTATGCATGCATGTCCCAATTTAGTTCATTTCTTTCATCTAGCGATGAATCTTTCGCTCTAGTGTACTTTGCATGTTTCTAGTTTTTTTTGCAGAGCTTTGCAGTAGGCTCAAGCGACCAAGTGTGTGCTCGAGCGAACCTAATTTTGCATTGCACTTGGCTCGAGCGGCCAAGTTATGGCTTGAGCCCACTTTGACACCATCCAATACTTTGCCATTAGACCATGCTGCTCGAGCAACCAAAGGTGCACTCGAGCGAAATACCCTGCTTTTAGAATTTTCAAAAATACACTCTTATGTGCATGTTTTCATCCTCATTCTCTTATAGACATTCTTGGACATTGTTTAAGCATTATTAATAAGGGAAATGAATTAGAATCACACTAAAAGAGGATTGGAATAAGATGGAACATTGGTTTAAGTCATGTGTTTCAATATGTACTTTATTATTTGTTTTGTGTAGGTGGTCACCCAAGGCTTAATATCGATACAACCCACTGTGAGTAATGTCTTTATAAAACTATGTTCGAAAAGTATTTTGAATTGTTCAAGAATGATATTTTGAATCGTATTTTTCTATAAATGAATGTCCCTTTTGAAATTGTAATCGCGTCATCCCTTAGTGAGCCCCTCGCCTGGGAAAAAACAATACCATGGCCCATTGGATTAATTGAAACATAGAGATCTTTGATGTTAAACTTTAATAGTCCACATTGAATTATGGTTTATTGATTGACCCATTGTGGTCCCATTGGATTGACCCTAATGATCCTATTGGTTTTGGTACGTTGTTACATTGTTACTTTATTGGATGTACTACGTGTAAAGATTCGAATGATTATTGTTATTGCAAGTATTGATATGATTGGACATATGATTGCTAATCAAATTGTTTCGATTATTGAAATAAAAGATATGCTTTGTATCTTTTTGGACTTTATTCATTAACCCTTTATACTGATCCTATTCACTGGGTTCCAAGGTTCCGGCTCCATCTCCCTTATATATATATATATATATAGGTAAGCAAGTAAAATGCCAAGTCTAAGGAAGCCTCGGAGTCTACCCATTGTAGACACCCCATTTTTGACCGACCTTAAGACTCAGAGATCACCAGTTGAGCACTCGGTGATATTGCATGTTGTGCTTGTTCAGAAGTCTCAGAGTCGCGGCTGCGAGCCTTGCCTCCGGGCTTCCGAACCCTTTTCTGTGCCTTGTCTCGGTTTGCGAACCAGACTCGGTTTTCTCTGTTTCTTTTCCTAAGGGGAAGGAGAAGTCCCGTAGACTATCTCTCAATGTCCGTAGGCTACATTTGGTGGCCGTAGGCCATTTTGCCCATTTCGGAGTCCGGTTCCCGGTTTTCGGAGCCGTCAGGCCGTGTGCCTCGGTTCGGGACCGCTTAACCATCTCCTATTGCTCTGTTTTTTGGCATACTTCCTATTTCATCCCTTTTGAGGGACACTGGGGGCTGAGAAACCCACTTCGAGGTCGAATACCATTTTCGGTGTTTAACAGCCCATTTTCGGGACCCCGAACTACGTGTTTTGCCCCCGGAACGTTCGTTTTGCAACGGTTTTCGTTCATTTTTGG
Organism: Camellia sinensis; assembly: GCF_055761805.1. Classification (NCBI taxonomy): domain Eukaryota; kingdom Viridiplantae; phylum Streptophyta; class Magnoliopsida; order Ericales; family Theaceae; genus Camellia; species Camellia sinensis. Next base: position 111,723,848 of record NC_138969.1, on the reverse strand, counting down.
CAGGTACCTCTGTTTTATCACAAGGAAGGACACTGAAGGGTGGGAGGCCAGCAATTGTTGCAGCAGCCAGTTATCTCTCCTCCCGAGCCTCCCGGCGCCCGTTTTTCCAACTTCCGGGCTAATGTTGAACACCCTAGGGGTAGTGTTGCCAACTTTGAACCACATATCTGTGATCTACACACCTGAGAGGCCACTAAAAGTTGGTGGCCGGCCATTAAGGTCACCTGACCCGTTTGACCCCTTTCTTTCGGGCTAATGTTGAACCCCTTGGACCTTTTTTCTTGAACTTTCAACCACATATCTGTGATGTACACACCTGAGAGGCCCCTAAAAGTTCATGGCCGGCCAGTAATTCAAATTGACCCTTTTGAACCCCTCTTTCCGAGCCATTGTTGAACCCCTTGGACCCACTTTCTTGGACTTTTAACCACATGGTTGTGTTGTACACACATAGGGGTACCTCTCCAATAGCTGGCCGGCCAGAAAATCACACTGACCCTTTTGACCCCTAGCCGGCCGGCTAGGGGGTATGGCCGGCCGGCCACCTCCGGCAAAAGTAATGGGCCGGCCGTGTTCTTTGCACTGTGCACTTTACAGCTGTGGGGCAATATCCCCCAGATATTTTCTGTATCCGGGGGATATTTTGTGGGGGAGTTTTGCTCTCCTTCTCCCCCACCTTTTACACCCCCTTTTGATCCTTATAACCAGCTGGTGGCCTCCTCTACAAGGGTTAGAAAATTTACTCTTCAAAGCTCCATAGCCAACTCCATCTTCTTCCTTCTCAATTCTTCAAAAAACCCTAAGTCCCTAACCATCATTCCTTCTACACCACCAAGCTCTACCACCACCATCTCATTTCCAGCAGCAAGGAGGGATTCTTGAAGGCTAAAGAAGCTACAAATCCATCCAAGAAGCAACAAAAGCTTGAATCTTCAAGGGTAAGTTACACTTTTACCCTTTTGAACCTTTTTCTTGATCTATTTCTAAGCCCCACTTATTTTTGGTTTCAAGCTCCGGCCCTAACTGAAAAGGGCCATCTTTTGAGCTCATCTTCACTTCTCATTAAGGGCTCAACCCTGTTTGAGCCCTCCATAATACACTTGCTTCATTGATCATCTTGTATGTCATAGTTTTGCATGCTATTTTTGACCCATGAGCCATTTATTTTCGAGCATGTTGTAAACTGATTTTAGGCTTATTTTGAGCCCCTCTTCAACATTGGAGAAGGGCTCAACATTGTTTGGTGTCTCCATGTGTCACTTGTAGTTATATCCCTTATTTGGCCCCATTTTTGCATAAATTGGTAGCCCTCTTTGCTTCTGTTTTTGGACCTTCGTCCGAACTGAAAGTGGTCTTATTTTGGCCTATACGTCATGTTTCATTCACACTTTTGTTCTGTTTGGTGATTATTTTGTATACTTCATGTTTTAGCACCTTTTGAGCCTTGTTTTGCATCACATTTTTAGCATATTTGTATACTGATTTTGAGGCTTCCATATACTGTAAATGTTCATATTTTTGATCCATCTTCAGTGTTGTAGAAGGAAATTTTTCGGTTTGGGTTTTTCTTATATCACTTACTTCATTGCCCCTCTTTTGGCCCCTATTCTTGCATGCCATTTTTCCCCTACCTATGCTTGCTGTTTGGCCATGTTTATAACTGTGAAAGTGCATTTTTTGGGACTGTCTAGCTTCTGTCTTTGCATTGCATGTCCATATTGTGCATGTTTGGCATGGCTATAGGCCATTTCGGGTACCTAATGTAGCATTTCGGGGCATTTCCTTGCATTCCATGTCATTTCGCTTCATTTCGGGACTGTTTTCCCTCATATTTTGTTGCTGAAATTCCATTGGCATACTTGCATATCATTTTTGCCATGTTTCATGTCACTTTAGCATTGCCTCGGTTTGCGTGCCCGTGTGCACGCATTTCGAGGCACTCCATTTTTATCCGACGGCATCCGATGTGAGTGTGGCTGAGGCTCACTCATGTTGGTATAAGCCCATTTGTCATTTCCATGTCATTTCATGTCATTTTAGCATTGCCTCGGTTTGCGTGCCCGTGTGCACGCATTTCGAGGCACTCCATTTTTATCCGCCGGCATCCGATGTGAGTGTGGCTGAGGCTCACTCATGTTGGTATAAGCCCATTTGCCATTTCCATGTCATTTCATGTCATTTTAGCATTGCCTCGATTTGCGTGCCTGTGTGCACACATTTCGAGGCACTCCATTTTTATCCGCCAGCATCCGATGCGAGTGTGGCTGAGGCTCACTCATGTTGGTATAAGCCCATTTGTCATTTCCATGTCTTTTCATCACATTTTAGCATTGCCTCGGTTTGCGTGCCCGCGTGTACGTATTTCGAGACACATATCATCGCCTCGGTTTGCGTGCCCGCGTGCACGTATTTCGAGACACATATCATCGCCTCGGTTTGCGTGCCCGCGTGCACGTATTTCGAGACACATATCATCGCCTCGGTTTGCGTGCCCGCGTGCACGTATTTCGGGACACATATCATCGCCTCGGTTTGCGTACCCGCGTGCACGTATTTCGAGACACATATCATCGCCTCGGTTTGCGTGCCTGTGTGCACGTATTTCGAGACACATATCATTGCCTCGGTTCGCGTGCCCGCATGCACGCATTTCGAGGCATCTCATTTTCATAGCATTCTGTACGTTAGGATTATATTTTAGTTGCATTTCATGCATATCATGCATATTACATCATGTCCGGAATAGGAGTTAGCCCGGGCACGGGAAACGAGGTACATTTCGTACTCCGAGTGACGGAATGTATCTCAATTCTCCAGTCACCGACACTCCGGATTACCCATGATGGAGTTAGGTTTTAGCTGTAGTTTCATGTGCATTCATCCTATATTGAGTTGTGCATTTCGATTCCTCGGCCATCATGCCTCGGTATGCGTGATTGTTGGCACGAGGATCGAGACATGCATATATCTGTGCAGATACATTGCTATGCCCCTTTCCTGCTCTCTGTTGCAGCGAAACAAAGAATCAACAACCTTTTGGAGCTTGGCACGCACTTCAAGAACAGGTGTAAACAGAGGCTAATTGGGGCATTCCGGTGGATTTCCGCGCACGACAATCCGGACATGCATCATCCATCAGAAGCAAGGCAGTCCCTGGCTTGCACGCCAGTTTTATTTGCTTTCTTAATTAATTCATTAATCAATTAGAATTTTGTATATTATTTTGGACTGTAATATTCTTTTATTCGGAACTGTAATATTGGGACTGTATATTTATTCGGACCCTCCGAGTGAGGACACAACTGTAATAAGTGTGGATGAGTGTGTTGTATGTCTTCCAACCCCTCGTCTTTCTCCCTTTTATTTATCCGCTTATGATGGTTAGATTAGGGCATATTTAAATTAGCATACAGTATGACAGCATGTTTTGCATTCATTCATCTGTATTGCATGCACCGGGCTCGGCGCACCATACTAACTGCATCGTACTTTCAAATTCCAAATTGAATACATGTTAGTTGTAGCATTTCATATATCATCTTAGAATAGCCGAGCCTACTATAATTGCATTTTGCATGTGTTGCATTAGGCATTTCTGTATACTTAAGATCATGCATAATTTCTAATATAGTTTCTATTTTGGCTTGGAGTACTCGGTGAGTTTTATGCTTTAGCATCCTTGCATGCGTGTGAGTGTTGCCATGAATAGCATGCTTACCATGAGGCTATGTGCTTATGTGATATAACTGCCTGAATGCCTGTGGGTGAAGGTTGGGTTGTCTGAATTGGAGTAAATCATCAAATGTTTCAAGCCTACCTGCGGGTAGCAAACCATTTTCAAAAACAAACATGAAATGCTTCGTTCCAAATCAGGCGACCCGGTCTATATCTGTATGCTGTGCGCATCGCATAGTAACCTAGGCTAATAAACCGGAATAAGAACTCGCAATGTTTTCAAAAATTGATATCATGATTAGTAGAGGCCGGTCTATGACCGGGCGAGCGGGGGTGCTCACGAAGTGACCTTCCCCAATCGTACCCAAGTTCCCGAGCCGAGGCAACTTTGGTGATGACGGACACGTGGCCTTTTGGCACCGAGTCAGGGTTTCCTAAATTTCCCAAAATAAAATATTTAGGTGGCGACTCTGTATCTGGCAAAGCAGTCCATGTTTGGCACTTCTTTCAAAATCTATTTTCTCAAAACGATTTGCCGGAGTTGGACTCTTTGGTTCAGATTTAGAACCGTGACTGCAAATCGAGTCCAAACTGTAGCGAGGTCCCCCGCGGGCTTGTTACAGTTTCTGGCGACTCCGCTGGGGATTTAGAGAGCTTGACTCGAACTCATGATATCTGTTTTTGACTACACTTGTGTGTTTCTTTGCATTGCATTTGCATTGGTGCGCCTAGGACACCGTGTTTGCCATCTGCTATTCCTGAACGGTTTGCCGGAGGCTTGTCTTGTCAAGGCATGACCATAAGGCTGACCGGTTGTGGGCTCTGCCAGTATGGGAACACAAACCCCGGTTTTACCGGGGCACCCTCTTTGACCATTCGGCCTAGTGCATATTCGGATCCATAGTGACTATTCCAAATTAGGACAGGTTGCTTACCCGTTTATAGGTTGTTTGAGACCGCTGTGTGCATAGTGAAACCCTAGCTCCTGACAAAATAGGACAGGGAAACCCTACCCCAACATAGGGGTGTTTTGGCTCTCACTTATCTGTTATGTGCTTTAGAGTGCGTCTCTACAGGAATGCATGTATCAGTATATAAGTTTGGGCATCAGACCTGTGGGCATCAGTTCGGGATTATCAGTATCAGGCCTACGGGCATCAGATCACTATATGAGTTTGAGTATCAAGCCTGCGGGCTACGGTTCAACGTTGACAACACCAGGCCTGAGGGCATCGGTTCAGTACATCGGTTTGGGTATCAGGCCTGCGGGCATCAGCCAGTATTGGAGAATTGGTTATCTGCGGATATCAGATTCTGTTTTAGGGAACAGTGATACAGGGATGATAATCAGTGTTTGAGGACAGTGTTTATTCAGCTTATTGACCGTGTGTTGATTATGCCCGACTGTGTGTCATGCATTTTATTTTAAGCTGTTATGCTGCCCGTTTATCTGTTTATTTATTTCCTTTTCGCTTTATTTATCTTTTGCTAGGGTCAGTTTTAGCACGATTGCTTCCAACCCAGCAGGCATTCCCCAAGCACTTTGGACACGAGGTCGCCGACTCCATTGATCTGAGGATCTAATCGACGGACAGCCAGTGTTCCATTCTCTACCCCCTGTTACCAGAAGGAAGCAGAGAAAGCGCAGTACATCTGAACAGAGAGCACCGGAACAGTGGTTCCCCCCACCAGTGGACAGTTGGACTGAGACCCCCATTGAGTCAGATCTGCCAGTAGTTCAGACAAATCGGAACAGTATGACAGCACCGACAGGAGTTGAGGAAATGATACGCCAAATGCAGGAAACTATGCGGGCCATGCAACAAGATGCTGTCCGCCGGGATGAGCTTGCTAAGCAACAAGCCGAGATTATGACCCAACAAGCTGAGCTTATCACCCGACTGCAACAACAGAGCACAGCATCTGCTTCACACCCAATTCCTCCTCCGGCCGGAGCCCCATTACCTGAGAAGGCTCCTGCTATTCAGGACGTTCCTCCAAACACCCAGAATACTGTACCGACTATTCAAAATCTGCAAGAGGACACGAATCTTCCAACGGGGCCAGCTCCGCCCCCGATTCCACCACAACTGTCAAAAGTCCATACACCCGACCACCCGGACTCTCCATCCGAGGTCGAGGTTGATCAAACAGCTCTGAAATTGAGCAAACTGGAGAAGCTTTTCAAAAAATCCCAAGGGGCTAAGGCTATGCCGGATATCGGAGATGGATATACCGAGGAGGCCGTAACACTCCCCGATAGATTCAAAATGCCACAAATCGACCGTTTTGACGGGACCGGTGACCCCATGGTCCATATCCGACTGTTTGCAGATGTTTTGCGGCCAATGGGCCTAACACGACAACAGAAGCTCTCATTATTCGGCCGAACCCTGTCGGGCGTGGCCTCCCATTGGTACGCAAGATTATCAGATGAAGTGAAGAAGAATTGGGATGAGATGGCTGAGGCCTTTGTCACACAATATTCGTATAACACTCAGATCGAGATCACAACCCGTGATCTTGAAACGACGAGGCAAGAACCTAAGGAATCTTTCTCGGACTTTGTGATCCGATGGAGAGCAAAGGCGTCAACGATGACTCTAAGGCCCACTGACAGAGATCAAATTCGGATGATTGTGCGCAATCTCCACCCGAAGCTAATGCAAAGGATGATTGTGGTCCCCTTCCCTACTTTCGCAGATTTACATGATATGGGGGTGCAAATAGAAGATGCTATGAGACAAGGTCTGTTGGACCAGGATAGAGAACAACCGAGGAGAACCTTCAATCGCAACAACAATGCGGGCCCGAGTGGCGCTGCAAATACGAGAGCCTCGGAAGTTAGTATGGTCACCACCACTCCCCCTCCCCCTCCAAGGCCCACAACTGCCACACCATTCTCCGGCGCGTCCGGAAGCAACTCACAAAACAACCGATTCCAACCACGAGGCCAAAGAACCTTTACTCCACTATATATGCCTCTGACCAAGGTTCTGGGAATATTGATCAGGAAAAATCATTTAAAACCCTTGGAGCCAAAGCCATTACCGAATCCACTCCCCCCCTCTTACGACCCGTCAAGGTACTGTGCGTATCATCAACAACACGGTCATGACACCGACCGTTGTTACAGATTGCGTCATGAGATTCAAGATCTTATTGACAAACAGGTGATCGCGCCTCCTGATAAACCCAATGTCACAACCAACCCTCTCCCACCACATAACCAAGCTCCTCCTCCCAAAAGAATTAACTTTATCCAGACTGGGGTCGCATCTTACGATCCCAGCATCTATATTACTCCCACCCACCTACCCAAGCCGGAGGTGCTCCTCCCTGATTGCGCTGATTTCTTGTGCATGGTGGACATCTCCAAAACCCAACCGGAACCGAGGGTGGTGACCGTCGAAGACAGGGCAGGGCAGATTTTGGGGGAGACTGAGTCTGTTGAATCTGGGACTGGGCAGAATTTCGCTGGGGGAGTTTATGATCCAAGCAAGTACATCCTATCAGCGAGCCGAATTGGGCTAATGTAGAATTGCCAGAGACAGGAGAACTATGCATGATCCGCGGGGATGGATCTGGGCTATGGGCAGATGAGCCGACAACCGTAGAGGAGGACTTTGCTAACTTGCAATTTCTCGAGGACCAGGAACTGGGGGATGCATCGATTAATTGGTATGATTATGAGGAATCAGAGGAGGCCACGGGATGGCTCGAAGACCAACCGGATGCAGTGGAGGAAGCCCAACCAGAACAAAGCCCGGCAGGGGCGGAAATATCAGTTGTGGCCGGAACGGCCGAAAATCAAGTTGTACCGCCGGAGAGCGCCGGTGTTGAGAATTCCGCTCGGGATATGGGCATTATTGATACAGGAACTGTTGAGCAAACAACTGTACTGACGCAGTTGGAACAAGAAAAATTTGAGGCTACTGAGAGAGCCAGAAAGGCAAAGGGCCCTGAGGGGACTGTGAGTGCCGTGTGCACGAGGACAAACAATGCTGCGAGCATATGGACAGAGAGCACTGAGAGTGCAAGCGGACTGGAGCCAGACAGATGTCTGTTGGCTGCCAGTGGAATGTGGTGGGAAGATGACGATTTGTGTCTTGCCCATACCGATGAAGACTGGGGGAATAACCAGCCGGATGATACTTGGTACCTCGACGAGGTTGACCATATGACAAGAAGTGGGCGGTACTTCAAGCCCCCACACCTGGACCAACCCGAGGCATCCGGGAAGGACAGAGAAGCAGAAAGACAGAAGGAGAAGCAAATTGAAGATGAAGCTGTGCTGAAACAGTTGAAAAAGATACAAGCAGACATCTCCATCTGGGGACTGCTAATGGCATCACGAGTGCACAGAGAAGCTGTCCTATCTGCTATGGACAAGTCCAAACTCTCCATAGACACCACGCCTGAACAGCTGGTTGGGCTGGTTTTTCCGGGAGGAGGTTCCCCGGCATTAACCTTTTCGGACAAAGAGCTACCGCCTGAGGGCACAAGTCATAACAAACCTCTCTATATTTCTGTGGAATGTAGAGATAAGTGGATACCGGTGGTACTTGTTGATACCGGGTCTGCGATTAATGTCTGCCCGACCAGAACGACATACGCAATCGGGTTGAAACCCGTGGACTTCGTCCCAACCACCCAAGTGATCAGAGCATACGACAATACCAGCAGAGAAGTGATGGGGACTGTTAAAATTCAAACCAAGGTTGGTCCAGGACAACACAATGTCGAATTTCATATCTTGGATGTTCCCGCAACCTTTAACCTACTTTTGGGGCGACCGTGGTTGCACCAGGTCAAAGCAGTCTCTTCCACTCTACATCAAATGCTAAAGTACCCCCACGGGAAAGGGGTAGCAATCGTTTTTGGGAATTCATCAATCCATCCGCCGCCGGAGGTGTCCACACCTGTCTTGGAGATCGAGCACGGCACGGAGGATGTGTTTTTGTCGGGGTTCACTTTGGCCGAGGCTCAAGTGGTGCAGAACGTCATGGCTGTGAATGAGGGCATGTATGTTAGTGCTCAATCTATATACCTCATGAACAAGCTAAAACATACCCCCGGGATGGGATTAGGGAGAAGCGGCCGGAAGGGCGTCTCAGTATTGGCCGAAGTGCCACACAACCCCCACACCTTTGGACTGGGTTATCTGCCCACCAAGGAGGATTGGGTGAGGAAAGGAAGAGAAATGGCCGGAAGGGCCAGGGCAAAGAAGGCCGGGAAGCCATTCGATTTAATGCACAGGCCCATCTGGGGTACCCTAAACGGACGTTTCGTCCGGGAGGGGGAAGATTTTCCATTCTGCGGCTTCCCGGAGCCATGGCTAAACGCGAAGGGGGAGCGCGTGCCTGGTTTTGAAATCTTCTTCGATATACAATTATCTGGGGATGACGTTGCCGAAGCGCAGACAGACCCACCAACTGAGGTTGAGCAGTGTGAAGCAGTGGATCCTGAGGGCACAGAGCTTGAAATGGGGATAGCACTGGCGAGTCTACTATCAGATCCTCCGATCGGCCAAGAGTGCTTGGGGGATAACTCTTCGGTTTCTGTGATTGGAGATGAAATAGCTGCGGGCTTTCCAGCGCCGATCTTGGATGCATCTATCGCACCTTCTCTCATCTGGCAATATGAAGAAGGCTTTTTATCTTGCAGTTCCGGGTCAGGTAGTGAGCCGGAATCTGATTCTATCGAATCTTGTGCGTCAGAATCAGATTCCAGCTCGACTGAGTCTGAGTCCGGTATTCCTGGGGGTGATAACCCGGATGCCACAGTCCTGTCTAGGTCGTCTTTTTCATTTTGTTTTGAGTCTGTTGTAACAGAGGAATCTGACGGCTTGGAAGCATTTAATGAGAATGATGTGGATGTGGTTTCCGAGTATTTTTCTGTGCCTTTGATTTATTGCTTAAATCAGGATTTTCAAAATTTTGATGAAAACAGCGAGGAAGAAATTCCCCCAGTTTTGCAACGATTAATTGAGCAAGAGCAGGAAAGATTTGTTAAACCTTTAATGGATGAAATCACTACTATGAATGTTGGTACTGAGAAGGACCCGCGGCTGGTCCAGATCGGGTCCACGTTGTCTTCAGAGGAGCGCGAGCGCTTAGTCGCTTTATTAAAAGATTTCAAAGATGTTTTCGCGTGGTCCTATGAAGACATGCCTGGAATCGATCCAGAGATTGTACAGCACCGGATCCCTCTTGATCCAGAGGCCCGCCCTGTCAAACAGAAACTCAGAAGGATTCGCCCGGACTGGGCCCTCAAGATTAAGGAAGAGGTCACCAAGCAAATTGACGCAGGGTTCCTGCTGGTATCTGAATATCCAACTTGGTTGGCCAACATAGTTCCGGTGCCAAAGAAGGATGGCAGAATCCGGGTCTGTGTAGACTTCAGAGATTTGAACAGGGCCAGTCCGAAGGATGACTTTCCCTTGCCACACATTGACGAATTGGTGGATTTCACGGCAGGACACGCCTTGCTTTCGTTTATGGATGGTTTCTCAGGCTATAATCAGATAGTGATGGCACCCGAAGACCGGGAGAAGACTGCGTTCACTACCCCGTGGAGGACATATTGTTATCGAGTGATGCCATTCGGGTTGAAAAATGCTGGAGCTACGTATCAACGGGCAGCAACTACAATATTGCATGATATGATCCATAAGGAGGTCGAGGTGTACGTGGACGACATGATTGTTAAGTCCAAAGATAGGGAGGGCCACTACACCGCCTTACAAAAATTCTTTCGAAGGATCAAGGAGTTTCGGCTGCGACTGAATCCCCAAAAATGCACGTTTGGTGTTACAGCAGGGAAGATGCTAGGGTTTCTGATCACACAAAGGGGCATCGAGGTCGACCCTTCCAAAATCAAGGCCATCTTAGAAATGCCACCACCGAGGACTGAAAAGGAGGTGCGAGGCTTTCTAGGTAAAGTGCAATTCATAAGACGGTTTATTTCTAAATTAACCTTGACTTGTGAACCACTTTTTGGTCTCCTGAAGAAAGGAAAGAAATTCCAATGGGACGGCCGATGTCAAGCAGCTTTTGAGCAGATTAAAGAATATCTACAGAACCCACCCGTGTTGTCACCGCCAGAGCCGGGGAGACCGTTGATACTGTATCTTTCGGTAACTGAGACTACCATGGGCTGCATGCTCGCGCAGGAGTCAGAAGACAAAGTGGAAAGGGCCATATACTATCTGAGCAAAAAGATGCTGGATTACGAGACCCGCTATACACCGCTGGAGAAGGCTTGTTTGGCCTTGGTATGGGCAACCAGGAAGTTGCGGCACTACCTGTTAGCCCACTCAGTAATGTTGGTTTCCCGTTTAGATCCCATCAAATATCTCTTCGAGAAACCAGCACTTACGGGTAGGCTAGCTCGTTGGCTGCTGTTGCTCTCCGAATTTGATTTGAAGTATGTAACGCGCAAGTCAGTAAAAGGTAGAGCGGTAGCAGAGTTCCTTGCCGACCACCCGGTTGAGGGGGATGAAGCGGTTGAGTATCTATTCCCAGATGAAGCTATTCTGCACGTCAAAGATGAAACTTGGACAATGTATTTTGACGGAGCGTCAAACCAGTATGGGTATGGGATAGGGGTGTTGCTGATAGCGCCTGATGATTCCCGTATTCCTTTAGCATTCAAGCTCCGGTTCAAAGTTTCCAACAATGAAGTAGAGTATGAGGCATGTATTGCTGGCCTGGAAGCAGCCCTGGAACTAGGGGCAAGACGGTTGGACGTCATTGGGGACTCGAACCTTGTTGTGTCTCAAGCAAAAGGAGATTGGAAAGTCAAAGAGGAAAGGATGATAATCTACCACCAAACCTTGGATTTGTTAATTCCTCGGTTTGAGAAGCTAAATTTCACCCACCTCGTAAGAGAGAACAACAGGTTTGCAGATTCACTAGCAACTCTATCTTCTATGATAGACATCCCGTCCGGAGTCCAGATGCGTCCAGTCATTATTGATCAAAAGTTTGTGCCGGCATACGAGTCGATTTCCGCCATAGATGAGGTTCAAGACGGCAACCCCTGGTATTACGACATCTGGAACTTCTTGGAAAAAGAGACATATCCACTAGGGGCAAATGCCAAAGATAAGAGGGCTGTCAGAAGAATGGCTGCTCAGTTCGTTATCTGCGGAGGAAAACTGTACAAAAGAGGCCATCTGGGAATGCATAAGCTCTGTGTAGAAGCTGAAGAGTCAAAACGCCTGATGGAAGCCATCCATGGGGGGGAGTGCGGTGCACACATGAATGGGGTGATGCTGGCCAGAAAGATCCTCAGACAGGGCTACTACTGGTCAACCATGGAGGAGGATTGTATCAGCTTTGTTCGGCGATGCCACAAATGTCAAATTCATGCAAATCGCATGAACATCCCGCCGTCAAAACTGTACAACATGACTTCGCCGTGGCCTTTTTCAGTCTGGGGAATTGACGTGATCGGAGCTGTTACCCCGAAGGGGTCAAACGGGCATGAGTTTATCCTAGTAGCGATAGATTATTTCACAAAGTGGGTCGAGGCCCAATCATACACGGTGTTGAAGGCGTCGCATGTCGCAAAGTTCATTAGGAACAACATCATCTGTCGCTACGGGGTGCCAAACGAGATAATTTCAGATAATGGTTCCCACTTCAAGAAAGAAGTGATAGACTTGTTGGAGAAATACAATGTGGCTTTTCATAAGTCATCTACATACAGGCCGCAGACCAACGGAGCGGTTGAGGCCGCCAACAAGAATATCAAGTATATACTACAGAAGATGGTGGAAACCTATCGAGATTGGCCAGACAAGCTGCCATTTGCTCTGTGGGGCTACAGGACTTCAATCAGAACTTCTACTGGAGCAACTCCATATTCATTGGTCTATGGAATGGAGGCTGTTCTACCCATTGAGATTGAGGTTCCGTCGTTACGAGTATTGGCCGAATGCCAGATAGCCGAAGCATATTGGCAGCAAAGCAGATTCGAAGAACTCATGCTCTTTGATGAAAGAAGACTGAAAGCACTGTACCACATCCAAGGCTATTAACGAAGAATTGCCCGGGCTTTCAACAAGAAGGTTAAGTCCAGGAATCTGAAAGAAGGAGATTTGGTGCTCAAAGATAACCGAGCTCCCATCCACGACCCAAGGGGCAAGTTCAAACCTAATTGGACTGGTCCTTATATCATCAAAGCTATCTGGTCAGGTGGGACTGTGGTTCTGATGGATCTAGATGGCTTGGAGTTCTCACAACCGATCAATATGGACAAGTTGAAGAAATACTATCCTTGAGAGGCTCGCTAGGCCGAAAACCCGAAAGGGCGACCTAGGCAAAATTCAGAGCACAAAAAATTAGAAAATATAAAAACTGAGCTCGCAAGGTTGAAAACCCGCAAAGGGCGGCCTTGGCAAAAGTTAGAGCGCAAAAGGAGAGTGAAAATACTCGAGTGAACCTCAGCCTGAACTACGTAAGGCTTGATTCCCATCTTTGGGTTACGTAGGCAGCTTCGTCTTGAAGTTCAGCCATAAACTTTTCCCCGATCAACTTTGTCCATTTTGATCATCTCAGTCATCTTTATCCATCAGCATTTAACGCGATCTCCGGTGCAGTGCTGTTCAAACTAGGGGCAACTTTCCGTTGCCGCGACGGTGCAAAGTTACTCAGACAAGGGGCAACTTTCCGTTGCTATGAAGTGCCGCTTTGTTCTTCAGACTAGGGGTAACTTTCCAGTTGCGGGGATCTGGGGTTGTGCATCTCGGTGACAAATTTTCAGCGTGTCCAATTCTGATCCACATCGAAAATAGTTTTGAAAAGTTTTAATAAAAGTGGACTTTGTTCAAATTAATCTTTTTACGACTTAGACCATTTTTGGACCAAAAGTGGAAAATTTTCAGTACCATAACTTTCAATTTCATTGATCTCAAAACACAGTTCTCCTACTCTTGCATTACAATTGAGGTTGCTTATTTTAGTACATTCATAAAGAAAACTTGAAAATGCTAGATAGGCAATAAATTCGAGGCATAGTTGAATCAAGTATCTCTGTGTCCCCTCCCGGAGCTGGACGGAGCATCTGATGCCAAGCTGGGCCCAACCTGTGCCTCCTCATTGAGCCAATCCACGCACTCATCAGATAAAGTGCAACTGAAAGTTGAAGCAGGGGCCAGGAGCTCTCTAGTCCTCCATGCCGTGGCATATCGGGCAAGTTGTGCACCCCGGACCGGGAAAGCAGCTGGATACTCAATCCCCTCCGATGGGCAGGTCTGATCATGACCAAACTGACGCAAGAACCGGAACGGAAAATAGAATACGCAGTGGGTTAGACCAATCAGTTGGATCCCAATCAGCCGGGACATACTATAGCTCATTGCCGGGAGGTTGAGCCAAGGACAACGCCAAGCAATGCCGTCTGCGGACAAATTGCACATCCAATCGAACCACCACCTTTCGTCAAGAGCGTTGACAAGGCGCTGCCGAAAGAAGTAGCCTCGAGCTGAATAAGCCGGGCAAGAGTCCACAACCTGCAATTTATCCATCAACCATACCTAGGGGAGGAATGGAAAATGAGAGAATAAAGAATAGAGAGATGTATGATGAGAGAAAAGTAAGACAAGGGTTTTGAGAGAAAAATCGAGCCTGAGGGTCGAGTGATGTGAGCAGATATATATGTAAGGACGGGTGGGAAACATTACCTGCAGCAGCAGTGGATTCCCAGCAAACCTAGTCGCCTCCCGGCGATAGACAGAATCTAAGCCCATCAGTGTCTCGGCCAAGGTCATGGCAATACAGCTCTTTCCTTCTCTCAAACCTTGGGCGACTTCAATCAGGCGAATGCTAGCCCCGCCGAAGCCCGAGGAAAGCAGAAAGTGAGACAACAAACATAAGCAGAGGGCGTGTTGCCGGAAACCCTGCCAATAATGGTTGCTGCGGTCACCGGCGTCGGAAAAACGATGGATCAAGCCGAGGATGTCCAGCTCCCCACTGCAGATCAGAGATCGAGCGTCGTGCGCCGTGAGCCCACACATCCGCCCTAAAGCCTGGGCGTGACCAAAATGGAGCTGAGGCAAGATCACTTCAGAGCATTCAGACTCCATCAAAACCTGAAAATCTTCGAAAGTGGGACACATCTCTTGGCCGCCAAAGCTAAAAACATGCGTCACTGGATTCCAGAACCTTGCTGCGGCATGGAGAAAAGGGAGATGTAACGGAGTACGGCTCAGCGTGAATAGTGCATTCAAGCCGAAACCCCGGAAATTCAGCTTTTCCGAACCATCTAGAGAAGAGATCCAAGAGGTGATATTTTCTGCGAGAAACGCCTCCATCTTTGCCTAAAACTAAGATGAAATGATTGTTCCCGAAGTTGAGGATTTTATAGAAGGAAAAACACTATTCACGGGAACACGTGTCAAAAATCTGGTGGTTGCAGGACTGAATGGCCGGCCAGCTACTTTTTCTGGCTGGCCAGCCATTTACTTTTTCAGAAATGGCCGGCCAGCTGTCTCTCTCCACCAAAAATGGCCGGCCAGCTCCCAGGGATGGCTGGTAATGCTGCAATGTATCTCATTGGCCCTGTTTTACTCTTCGAAGGAAAGTTCCAAGCATTTCCATACAACGGGGGAGTCAAAGACCTTCATCTCTCTCCGTTTCGGATGCGTTCCGATGCCCAGATCGTCAGAAGTACGCTCTTTTGGTTGTTGAGTTTTGCTTATCGAGTTGTTGTTTTGCTTATCGAGTTGTTCGTCGAGCGGACGTATTTCGTGTTTTGAGTCATTGCTCTCTGTTTAAGCAATTTTTGTTAAAGTCTTGTTTGTTTGTGTTGTTGCATTTTGCTTATCGAGTTGTAAACTCGCTAAAGATTCTGTTATATCTTAGTAAGTTGATTTGTTTAGTTTGTTGCGTCGGTTCACTACCTGACTTGGTGATTACACATTGCGCATTACCATTCAATCTCATTTTTGTGCAAAATAAGTTGGTGCGATACGATGCTAAAAGTTCAACATACAAACACCTTTCCAAAAGCTATTTCATTTCATCATGCTTTACAACCAACAAAGGCACAAGTTTTACAAAAAATAAAACTGCCTAACAATGTGCAAAGTGCTACAAACTACTAGTAAAAGAAAAATAAAGCAGGAAATAGCAACATCAAAATCCTCGGGAGCGGGAACGAGAAGCACGCCTCGTCCTCTTTTGCGGGACGACCTCCACACCATCATCTGAGTCAGAGCTGTCATCCTCAGGATCCTCCTCAGCCTCGCCTCTATTCCCCGAGCCAAAACCGGAGCCTCCCTCCTCAATAGATGTCTCGAACTGACGGTCGGTAGCCTCCTCCTCCTCCTCATCAGGCTCCACCTCCACAACATGAGCCCTGCGTCTGCGGACAGGCCCTCCTCGAGCTCCTCGATAAGGCCTAGATGGCCCGGCTCCTCGGGAAGGCCGAGATGACCCCGCCCCCTGAAAAGGCTCAGATGGCCCAGCTCCCCAATGAGGCCCAGGTGGCCTGGCCTGCGGCTGACCGGACCATGAAGGCATCTGAAAACAAAGAGTTCAAATCAAATACATCAGTCCAAATATGTACATCAAATACAGATACAAGCAAAGGCTACATGAAGTGGGTGCATGTAAATACAGTGTCCAAATGGGGTGTGTGTCAGATGTGCTCTACACAAGTAGTCTATTGATACAGTAGAAATCAGCATGTCATCAGAAGTATGATAAATGCCAGGAAACTGAAGGGTACCTGAATGCCCGCGACAGATAACTGTGCCTCCCTGCGCAGGACCATGCCTTCGAGTGTGGCCACCAGTCCAACCACCTCCTCTATGTACCCTCGCGATGGCTGCAAAAATGAGCTCATAATCATCAGTAAACAGAAGAATGTCTAAACATCTGAATGATGAATGAAAAGTGGAGCATACCGGCGGTGAGTCCGGATCAATGGCATATCGATCACTGGGCATAGGAGGCTCTAGTGGGATCGGAGTCGGAGAGCTAGCCCCATACTGCCACGCCATCAACTCAGTAGGCATATCTGGCCATCCCAGATGAGGATGAATCGACGGAGTCGGAGGAAACGGTCTACTCCCACCTCTAGATGTACCAGCTCTGCTAGAAGAAGGGATGTCTGTAGCTCGAGCCCGAGCCTGGTCCGAGGATGACATACCGGCAGGTCTCATCATCGGAATACGAGCTTCTGTCAATGGAGGCATCAAATATATGTGACGGTAGGTGGCGTAGTCCCCCTTCGCAACATATAGCAAAGCATCACTGCCCAGCATGGCGCCGACCACCTCTGAGTAAGAGAGCCTGTCAGCGGTCCGCATACTAGCTGGAGGTACTGCGGGAACATCCTGAGAAAGATACCCCCGTACCTGGCGCAGAAAGCGCTCCCCCAGGAACCAGGCCCTGCCAATTGGCCCTTCGAGCAGGACCCTATATTGGGAGATGCCTGACGCTCCGGTATACTGAAGTCGGAGATCATCACCCAGGGGCGCCCAAGGTTTCCATGTAATCTGCGGATGACAAATGCATAAACCGATCAAAAATCAAGAATATACACTGCAAATCAAAGATGAGAATGAAAAGAACTGAAAGTTCTGAGGTACCTCTGAGTGTCGCACGGTGTCGAAGTACTGTCGCAGGCGAACGAGGGTCTCTCGAGGTCTCGGCTGGTGCGGGCCCTCGAATATCAATGAATATGGGGTCACGGGAATCCCCACCACCTCCAGCTCTGGGGCTAATGATGGGAAGTATACATAAACCCATAGCTGAGAAAAGAAATGCAGAATGTAAGTACGAAATGCTGAGAGCAAAATACAGACTGTAAAAGTGCGCTGTGTGTGCAATGTACAAGTAATGAGAAGCAGAAATATAAATCGAGGGGACAGAAAGTACCTCCCAGGCTCTCCAATAGCCGCCAAGCAAATCGCCCCGCCCGCGGGAGGTCGCGCTCATGTAAAAATAAAGGGTAGCCAGGCCGGCGCCACCCCAATCATATCTATGGACCTGTGATAGGTCGACTAGGGCGCTCAGCAAATATAGCCCAATGGTGTTCCCTCTGTCGGCGAACAGAGTAGTCCCGAAGAGGAACATCAGGAAACCACGGGCGTACTGCTCCGTCTCCTCGGGACTCTCAGGCACCATCTCCGCCCGCCGGAAATGGGAAGAGAACCAAGTGTATCGGACTCTCCCTGAAACCCTATCAACAGGCGGGCGAGCCCCCAGCAGATACATCCAGGCGGCCTCCCACTCGCCCATATCCTCGTCGTAGGTAATGGGCCAACCTCCGACGTCTAAGCCGGTCAATACAGCAAAGTCAAAAGGGGTCATGGTCATGTCCCCGGTAGCAGAGAAATGGAAGGAATTGGTGGTGTCCCACCATCTCTCTACCAGAGCTGCCATCAAGGTCCTCCTGGCAGGACAGCGTGATAACCCGACGCAGAAGGGTCCAAATCCTGCCAGATCCACTAAGTCTCTGACGCCCTCCGGGAGCTCAGCATACCAATCCCGCGCCATGGTGGAACCATATCCTCGCACATTGCGGGAGCAAGCCTGCATTCAGAATGAATACAGGTGTCAACAATGAGATGAAATGGGCTGTGTACCAATGAGATGAAATGGGCTGTGTACCAATGAGATGAAATGGGCTGTGTGCCAATGAAATTTGAATGGACTGTATACCGATGAAGTAAAATAAGCTACATACAAATTCTATCTACCTGGGCTGCGTGTTCAGAAAATTTGAATTTTGGGCTGCGTGTTCAGAAAATTTGAATTTTGGGCTGCGTGTTCAATTTTCAGTTAATTTGTGGGCTGCGTGTTCACTATCTATCTGGGCTGCGTGTTCAGAAAATTTGAATTTGGGCTGCGTGTTCAATTTTCAGTTAATTTGTGGGCTGCGTGTTCACTATCTATCTGGGCTGCGTGTTCAGAAAATTTGAATTTTGGGCTGCGTGTTCAATTTTCAGTAAATTTGTGGGCTGCGTGTTCACTATCTATCTGGGCTGCGTGTTCAGAAAATTTGAATTTGGGCTGCGTGTTCAATTTTCAGTTAATTTGTGGGCTGCGTATTCACCATCTATCTGGGCTGCGTGTTCAGAAAATTTGAAATTTGGGCTGCGTGTTCAATTTTCAGTTAATTTGTGGGCTGCGTGTTCACTATCTATCTGGGCTGCGTGTTCAGAAAATTTGAATTTGGGCTGCGTGTTCAATTTTCAGTTAATTTGTGGGCTGCGTGTTGACCATCTATCTGGGCTGCGTGTTCAGAAAATTTGAAATTTGGGCTGCGTGTTCAATTTTCAGTTAATTTGTGGGCTGCGTGTTCACTATCTATCTGGGCTGCGTGTTTAGAAAATTTGAATTTGGGCTGCGTGTTCAATTTTCAGTTAATTTGTGGGCTGCGTGTTGACTATCTATCTGGGCTGCGTGTTCAGAAAATTTGAATTTGGGCTGCGTGTTCAATTTTCAGTTAATTTGTGGGCTGCGTGTTCACTATCTATCTGGGCTGCGTGTTCAGAAAATTTGAATTTTGGGCTGCGTGTTCAATTTTCAGTTAATTTGTGGGCTGCGTGTTCACTATCTATCTGGGCTGCGTGTTCAGAAAATTTGAATTTGGGCTGCGTGTTCAATTTTCAGTTAATTTGTGGGCTGCGTGTTCACTATCTATCTGGGCTGCATGCTCAGAAAATTTGAATTTTGGGCTGCGTGTTCAATTTTCAGTTAATTTGTGGGCTGCGTGTTCACTATCTATCTGGGCTGCGTGTTCAGAAAATTTGAATTTGGGCTGCGTGTTCAATTTTCAGTTAATTTGTGGGCTGCGTGTTCACCATCTATCTGGGCTGCGTGTTCAGAAAATTTGAAATTTGGGCTGCGTGTTCAATTTTCAGTTAATTTGAGGGCTGCGTGTTCACTATCTATCTGGGCTGCGTGTTCAGAAAATTTGAATTTGGGCTGCGTGTTCAATTTTCAGTTAATTTGTGGGCTGCGTGTTCACCATCTATCTGGGCTGCGTGTTCAGAAAATTTAAAATTTGGGTTGCGTGTTCAATTTTCAGTTAATTTGTGGGCTGCGTGTTCACTATCTATCTGGGCTGCGTGTTCAGAAAATTTGAATTTGGGCTGCGTGTTCAATTTTCAGTTAATTTGTGGGCTGCGTGTTCGCTATCTATCTGGGCTGCGTGTTCAGAAAATTTGAATTTGGGCTGCGTGTTCAATTTTCAGTTAATTTGTGGGCTGCGTGTTCACTATCTATCTGGGCTGCGTGTTCAGAAAATTTGAATTTGGGCTGCGTGTTCAATTTTCAGTTAATTTGTGGGCTGCGTGTTCACTATCTATCTGGGCTGCGTGTTCAGAAAATTTGAATTTGGGCTGCGTGTTCAATTTTCAGTTAATTTGTGGGCTGCGTGTTCACTATCTATCTGGGCTGCGTGTTCAGAAAATTTGAATTTGGGCTGCGTGTTCAATTTTCAGTTAATTTGTGGGCTGCGTGTTCACCATCTATCTGGGCTGCGTGTTCAGAAAATTTGAAATTTGGGCTGCGTGTTCAATTTTCAGTTAATTTGTGGGCTGCGTGTTCACCATCTATCTGGGCTGCTTGTTCAAAAAATTTGAAATTTGGGCTGCGTGTTCAAGTTTCAGTTAATTTGTGGGCTGCGTGTTCACTATCTATCTGGGCTGCGTGTTCAGAAAATTTGAAATTTGGGCTGCGTGTTCAACTTTCAGTTAAATTGTGGGCTGCGTGTTCACTCTCTACCTGGGCTGCGTGTTCAGAAAATTTGAATTTTGGGCTGCGTGTTCAACTTTCAGTTAACTTGTGGGCTGCGTGTTCACTATCTACCTGGGCTGCGTGTTCAGAAAATTTGAATTTTGGGCTGCGTGTTCAACTTTCAGTTAACTCGTGGGCTGCGTGTTCACTGTCTAAATCTGGGCTGTGTGTTCAGAAAATGTAAAGTGTGGGCTGTGTGTTCACTTCCGAATTCGGGCTGTGTGTTCGACAAATCAGTGTTTGAACCGTGTGTTCTAATGTGGGCTGTGTGTTCGCAATTAATTGATGAGCTGAGTGTTCAAGAATTCAAGTATTGAAGCTACATGTTCAAGATGTAAGCGAAGTACTATGTCATAAGCTAAACAGCATGTTCAAGCATGGCAAAGGTGCGAAATATAAAATACAGAAGATGAGGAAAATACCTCTCGGGCATCGTGAGAGAGATGCTGCTCCGGCTCTCTGAGAAGCAGATCCACGGGTGCTCTCTCGTCAAAACTGGTAAAATGATGGAAGACGGCACGAGGGAGGACGTGTGCTGCCGGACGGTACCTCCCAGGCATGAAGGGTCGGGTCCTCGGAGGCAGAGTCATGGGGTCGAAATCATCCCCGGCACCCGGAAAACCTCCACCGTGAGGAGAATTGCCCGCCATTTTCAAAAATCTGCAAAAGGGGAGCAAAAATGAGCAAAGTGAGCAAAAATTGGAAAAAGTCAACAAAAGTCAACTCCCGAGAAAATATTCCAAATATTAAGATGAACTTACCTCAAGTGGTGAAAATGAAAAAAGAAGCTCCGAAGTCGGAATTTAATCGCTCCAAAGTGTTTAAAACTGAGTGTTTTTGCGAAAACAATTTGCGCGGGGCGTTGGAAAACGCGCGTGAAACTCAAATCTGGAGAAAAAGTGTTGAAAGAGGCAAGAAATGAAGTGAGGTTCGGCTGCCATTTATAAGCCTCAAGCCTTGGATTGCAAGAGCATCAAAAAGGAGGGAAAAAGACCAAAATGCCCCTGGGAAAAGGGCATGGCCGGCCGGCCCCTATTTCTAGCTGGCCAGCCATCTGCTTTTTGCAGAAATGGCCGGCCAGCCATTAGCTTTTGTGGAAACCGGTTGGCCACCTCCGCTTGGGAAGGTAAACGGCCGGCCATCATCCCCACATGCTCACCTAGCTTTCTGCAAATTTTGAGGAAGATCGAAGTTCCCGGGACCTGAAAAAGTTCAAGAAAAGTACACTTCCGGTCGCGAAATTGCTCCGTCGGGACTTCGGTTTCAAGTTCTGACATGTGTCTCATCATCATTCATCGAAATCAAAGTGTATCCCTTTTGAATGAGTTGTAGCCTTTCAAAGAAGCAGATCAGAGGCCGCGATCGAGTTACCTTCGCCGAAACACGCTTTTCCGTACTCATTGTTTCATGACAAGTGAACACCCTGATTCATGCTCGTTTTGTACTATCATGCACATTAACTTGCATTCTCATGAGTATACTTGTCTTGTCATGTACATTTCTTGATATTTGTATACCTCTGTGTTTGAGCATGCGTTGTCACGCATGTTCCATTTTTGCATTGCGATGCATTCACTCACCGACACTGCGTGTGTCAAACTTTCGAAATCACATTGAACATATGTTGTTAGCATATTGTGCTTGTTGCAATTTCTCTCTTTTGCAGGCACGATATTGTATGTACGGTTCAATTGAGGCTGGTGCGACCAGACGAATCGCGCAGGTATCGTATCTTCTCCGTGTGAGACGTGGCGGGGATTGAATAATCCTCCGCATTCTTAACTGCATGAAATGTAGTTTTTGTTTTGCATTCTTGCTTAAAACTGTTGCATCTATTTGCGAATACTTGCTTCATTACAGCTTGCTGCATTTGCATGATCATTGGGTTACCTTTGGCTTCTTGCATAACATTTGCATTTTGCCCCCTGCCTGCGGGCATGCCTGCGGGCACATCTTTGTCTATCCTGTATGTTTGTCTAAGTCTTCGGCCTTGTCAAAAATGGGTCGTCTCTGGGCTTTGACATTCACTCCCGTCACTTATGACTTCCGAGTTCTGTCAAAGAGGGGCAACTGTAGACACCCCATTTTTGACCGACCTTAAGACTCAGACATCACCAGTTGAGCACTCGGTGATATTGCATGTTGTGCTTGTTCAGAAGTCTCAGAGTCGCGGCTGCGAGCCTTGCCTCCGGGCTTCCGAACCCTTTTCTGTGCCTTGTCTCGGTTTGCGAACCAGACTCGGTTTTCTCTGTTTCTTTTCCTAAGGGGAAGGAGAAGTCCCGTAGACTATCTCTCAATGTCCGTAGGCTACATTTGGTGGCCGTAGGCCATTTTGCCCATTTCGGAGTCCGGTTCCCGGTTTTCGGAGCCGTCAGGCCGTGTGCCTCGGTTCGGGACCGCTTAACCATCTCCTATTGCTCTGTTTTTTGGCATACTTCCTATTTCATCCCTTTTGAGGGATACTGGGGGCTGAGAAACCCACTTCGAGGTCGAATACCATTTTCGGTGTTTAACAGCCCATTTTCGGGACCCCGAACTACGTGTTTTGCCCCCGGAATGTTCGTTTTGCAACGGTTTTCGTTCATTTTTGGCAGGTACCTCTGTTTTATCACAAGGAAGGTCACTGAAGGGTGGGAGGCCAGCAATTGTTGCAGCAGCCAGTTATCTCTCCTCCCGAGCCTCCCGGCGCCCGTTTTTCCAACTTCCAGGCTAATGTTGAACACCCTAGGGGTAGTGTTGCCAACTTTGAACCACATATCTGTGATCTACACACCTGAGAGGCCACTAAAAGTTGGTGGCCGGCCATTAAGGTCACCTGACCCTTTTGACCCCTTTCTTCCGGGCTAATGTTGAACCCCTTGGACCTTTTTTCTTGAACTTTCAACCACATATCTGTGATGTACACACCTGAGAGGCCCCTAAAAGTTCATGGCCGGCCAGTAATTCAAATTGACCCTTTTGAACCCCTCTTTCTGAGCCATTGTTGAACCCCTTGGACCCACTTTCTTGGACTTTTAACCACATGGTTGTGTTGTACACACATAGGGGTACCTCTCCAATAGTTGGCCGGCCAGAAAATCACACTGACCCTTTTGACCCCTAGCCGGCCGGCTAGGGGGTATGGCCGACCGGCCACCTCCAGCAAAAGTAATGGGCCGGCCGTGTTCTTTGCACTGTGCACTTTACAGCTGTGGGGCAATATCCCCCAGATATTTTCTGTATCCGGGGGATATTTTGTGGGGGAGTTTTGCTCTCCTTCTCCCCCACCTTTTACACCCCCTTTTGATCCTTATAACCAGCTGGTGGCCTCCTCTACAAGGGTTAGAAAATTTACTCTTCAAAGCTCCATAGCCAACTCCATCTTCTTCCTTCTCAATTCTTCAAAAAACCCTAAGTCCCTAACCATCATTCCTTCTACACCACCAAGCTCTACCACCACCATCTCATTTCCAGAAGCAAGGAGGGATTCTTGAAGGCTAAAGAAGCTACAAATCCATCCAAGAAGCAACAAAAGCTTGAATCTTCAAGGGTAAGTTACACTTTTACCCTTTTGAACCTTTTTCTTGATCTATTTCTAAGCCCCACTTCTTTTTGGTTTCAAGCTCCGGCCCTAACTGAAAAGGGCCATCTTTTGAGCTCATCTTCACTTCTCATTAAGGGCTCAACCCTGTTTGAGCCCTCCATAATACACTTGCTTCATTGATCATCTTGTATATCATAGTTTTGCATGCTATTTTTGACCCATGAGCCATTTATTTTCGAGCATGTTGTAAACTGATTTTAGGCTTATTTTGAGCCCCTCTTCAACATTGGAGAAGGGCTCAACATTTTTTGGTGTCTCCATGTGTCACTTGTAGTTATATCCCTTATTTGGCCCCATTTTTGCATAAATTGGTAGCCCTCTTTGATTCTGTTTTTGGACCTTCGTCCGAACTGAAAGTGGTCTTATTTTGGCCTATACTTCATGTTTCATTCACACTTTTTTTCTGTTTGGTGATTATTTTGTATACTTCATGTTTTAGCACCTTTTGAGCCTTGTTTTGCATCACAGTTTTAGCATATTTGTATACTGATTTTGAGGCTTCCATATACTGTAAATGTTCATATTTTTGATCCATCTTCAGTGTTGTAGAAGGAAATTTTTCGGTTTGGGTTTTTCTTATATCACTTACTTCATTACCCCTCTTTTGGCCCCTATTCTTGCATGCCATTTTTCCCCTACCTATGCTTGCTTTTTGGCCATGTTTATAACTGTGAAAGTGCATTTTTTGGGACTTTCTAGCTTCTGTCTTTGCATTGCATGTCCATATTGTGCATGTTTGGCATGGCTATAGGCCATTTCGGGTACCTAATGTAGCATTTCGGGGCATTTCCTTGCATTCCATGTCATTTCGCTTCATTTCGGGACTGTTTTCCCTCATATTTTGTTGCTGAAATTCCATTGGCATACTTGCATATCATTTTTGCCATGTTTCATGTCATTTTAGCATTGCCTCGGTTTGCGTGCCCGTGTGCACGCATTTCGAGGCACTCCATTTTTATCCGACGGCATCCGATGTGAGTGTGGCTGAGGCTCACTCATGTTGGTATAAGCCCATTTGTCATTTCCATGTCATTTCATGTCATTTTAGCATTGCCTCGGTTTGCGTGCCCGTGTGCACGCATTTCGAGGCACTCCATTTTTATTCGCCGGCATCCGATGTGAGTGTGGCTGAGGCTCACTCATGTTGGTATAAGCCCATTTGTCATTTCCATGTCATTTCATGTCATTTTAGCATTGCCTCGGTTTGCGTGCCCGTGTGCACGCATTTCGAGGCACTCCTTTTTTATCCGTCGGCATCCGATGTGAGTGTGGCTGAGGCTCACTCATGTTGGTATAAGCCCATTTGTCATTTCCATGTCTTTTCATCACATTTTAGCATTGCCTCGGTTTGCGTGCCCGCGTGCACGTATTTTGAGACACATATCATTGCCTCGGTTTGCATGCCCGCGTGTACGTATTTCGAGACACATATCATCGCCTCGATTTGCGTGCCCGCGTGCACATATTTCGAGACACATATCATCGCCTCGGTTTGCGTGCCCGCGTGCACGTATTTCGAGACACATATCATCGCCTCGGTTTGCGTGCCCGTGTGCACGTATTTCGAGACACATATCATTGCCTCGGTTCGCGTGTCCGCATGCACGCATTTCGAGGCATCTCATTTTCATAGCATTCTGTACGTTAGGATTATATTTTAGTTGCATTTCATGCATATCATGCATATTACATCATGTCCGGAATAGGAGTTAGCCCGGGCACGGGAAACGAGGTACATTTTGTACTCCGAGTGACGGAATGTATCTCAATTCTCCAGTCACCGACACTCCGGATTACCCATGATGGAGTTAGGTTTTAGCTGTAGTTTCATGTGCATTCATCCTATATTGAGTTGTGCATTTCGATTCCTCGGCCATCATGCCTCGGTATGCGTGATTGTTGGCACGAGGATCGAGACATGCATATATCTGTACAGATACATTGCTATGCCCCTTTCCTGCTCTCTGTTGCAGCGAAACAAAGAATCAACAACCTTTTGGAGCTTGGCACGCACTTCAAGAACAGGTGTAAACAAAGGCTAATTGGGGCATTCCGGTGGATTTCCGCGCAAGACAATCCGGACATGCATCATCCATCAGAAGCAAGGCAGTCCCTGGCTTGCACGCCAGTTTTATTTGCTTTCTTAATTAATTCATTAATCAATTAGAATTTTGTATATTATTTTGGACTGTAATATTCTTTTATTCGGAACTGTAATATTGGGACTGTATATTTATTCGGACCCTCCGAGTGAGGACACAACTGTAATAAGTGTGGGTGAGTGTGTTGTATGTCTTCCAACCCCACGTCTTTCTCCCTTTTATTTATCCGCTTATGATGGTTAGATTAGGGCATATTTAAATTAGCATACAGTATGACAGCATGTTTTGCATTCATTCATCTGTATTGCATGCACCGAGCTCGGCGCACCATACTAACTGCATCGTACTTTCAAATTCCAAATTGAATACATGTTAGTTGTAGCATTTCATATATCATCTTAGAATAGCCGAGCCTACTATAATTGCATTTTGCATGTGTTGCATTAGGCATTTCTGTATACTTAAGATCATGCATAATTTCTAATATAGTTTCTATTTTGGCTTGGAGTACTCGGTGAGTTTTATGCTTTAGCATCCTTGCATGCGTGTGAGTGTTGCCATGAATAGCATGCTTACCATGAGGCTATGTGCTTATGTGATATAACTGCCTGAATGCCTGTCGGTGAAGGTTGGGTTGTCTGAATTGGAGTAAATCATCAAATGTTTCAAGCCTACCTGCGGGTAGCAAACCATTTTCAAAAACAAACATGAAATGCTTCGTTCCAAATCAGGCGACCCGGTCTATATCTGTATGCTGTGCGCATCGCATAGTAACCTAGGCTAATAAACCGGAATAAGAACTCGCAATGCTTTCAAAAATTGATATCATGATTAGTAGAGGCCGGTCTATGACCGGGCGAGCGGGGGTGCTCACGAAGTGACCTTCCCCAATCGTACCCAAGTTCCCGAGCCGAGGCAACTTTGGTGATGACGGACACGTGGCCTTTTGGCACCGAGTCAGGGTTTCCTAAATTTCCCAAAATAAAATATTTAGGTGGCGACTCTGTATCTGGCAAAGCAGTCCATGTTTGGCACTTCTTTCAAAATCTATTTTCTCAAAACGATTTGCCGGAGTTGGACTCTTTGGTTCAGATTTAGAACCGTGACTACAAATCGAGTCCGAACTGTAGCGAGGTCCCCCGCGGGCTTGTTACACCCATACAAAGATTATTTTTTTTTTTTAAGTGCCTCCATAATGGGTCATGCTTGGACTCGAGTGGAGCCAAGCTTTATCAAGCCCTTCTTTTTGTTTAGTTTAACTTTTTTTTTTTCTTTTTTTTTTTTTCGATTTTGTTTTGGTGCAATGGTTGTAAAAGATCTTTAAATGTGTTGTGATGTATATATTTTTGTAAGGAAGATGGTGGTTCATCTTGCTAACTGAGATTTTTCATATATGCATTGCTCAATGGACTGTCTTTTACATTTGTTATTGCTTCCGCCAAGCCCCGTCTATTATATTATGATTGATTTTGTCTTTAAGGCCGTAGGTAATTCAGGATTACTGGCTGGTCATGACCTAAACCTATAGAGGCGAGTTTGGGTCGTGACAGTACCCTATACACACTCCTTCACTTAAGCCACCTCGCTTTAATTATATGGATCACATCTGCTCCAATCTCCTTAACCGTTATGATAATCGATCTTAAATATCTAAAATGTTCACTCTTAGGTAGTTCTTGGTTCTTAATCTTTACTTTTCTTCTATTTCTGTTGTTACTGTTACTAAAATTACACTCTATGTACTCTGTCTTAGTTCTGCTTATCCTGAATCCTTTAGATTCAAGTGCTTCTCTTCAAGTCTCTAACTTAATGTTAATTCATTCTCTAATCTCATCCACTACTACAATATCATTTGCAAAAAGCATACATAATAGCATATATTAGAGGAGTCAATATAGCCTCCTTTCAAAGTCTAACCACCTTAGATAGCAAAGCTATGATTTTGACAGATTGTAACAAAGTATTAACACCAGGAATGCACGAGTCGATAAGAAAACAAGGAATATGCAATATAAAAGATATGTATAGATATATAATAATTATAAAATCATGCCTTTAATACTACAAGAGATTTTATCACTTACAATCTCAAAATGTGTTTACAAACTAGTTTCAAATCCTCCTAGGGTAGCCGTACGTCCTCAAATGCTTAAGCTTTTCCTTCGACCGGTCTAATTGTCTTCAATACCTGGCATGAAATGCCATGAGTTTTGAATACCCAGTAAACGCACACACAACCCGTCCTTTTTTTCCTAATCCAGTACACAACAAGCAAGTGAAGAAGCATGATATTCAAGTCAATAATAAAGGATTACAAGGTTAGATGTTCGTAATCTAGAAATCCCCCAAAGAGATTCCATCGTCCCAACCACAAGAATCGGACTCAAATTATTCGGTATGCCCCCTCTTTTGTTGCTTTGAAGAACTTATCCCAGATACCTACCAACAGTTACATACCGCGTAATGCCAACTGAGGACCTCAAAAGAGAAGGTAAAATAAGGGCCTTGCCGATTCCCTCCTTACACAAAGCACCTAGGGTTCGAATACAACCGATCTGTTCAAGAGTTTCGAACACCACTTGCTGTAGACGTCCCTGAACGTCCCGGGAAAAATTCCATTTTGTTCATTCGGGCTTACTACAGTTCAGGACTCAATGTCACGGTCCTGTATCTAATCTCGCAAAGTGTAATGCAAGACCGATGAATCATCAAAGAGTCCAAATCTGGCAAATCATTTTGAAAGACTGATTTTAGAAAAAAGTGCCAAACATGGACTGCTTTGCCAGATACAGAGTTGCCACCTAAATATTTTATTTTGGAGAATTTAGGAAACCTTGACTCGTGCCTAAGGCCACGTGTCCGTCATCACCAAAGTTGCCTCGGCTCAGGAACTTGGGTACGATTGGGGAAGGTCATGCAATGAGCACCCCCACTCGCCCGATCAAAGATCAGCCACTACTAAACATGATATTGAGTTTTTGAAAACACATGCATTCTTATTCTGGTTTATTAGCCTAAAATTACTATGTGATGCACACAGCATACAAGTATAGACTGGGTCACCTGAATTGGAACAAAACATCTCATGTTCGTTTTGAAAAATGGTTTGAAGGTGCTACTCGCAAGTAGGCTAAGTGTCACACCCGAAACCCGCCCCCTAAAAGTTTGGGCATGACCACTACGGAAACGGACACTTAACTCATTGTACATAGGATATGGGGCCTGACCAGAAGCATTAATATCAAACATAAACATAAAATAATATCCATTGAGCTGTCACTATTATGCCAGGATCACAGATATGTATGAGGTAAATGAACATACAGCGACATGCATCAAAGAACTTAACTATGTACATACATATGTACAGACCTTGCCCTTAAGATTGGGCGTATAACAAGACATTGAAGGGTAAAAGAATTATACACATTTCAAGCATAGACAGACAATCAGGGTACAAAACCAAAAGTTTAGCAAACTTCATAAAATGAGTTGCCTTCGTTTTGGTGTCTGGACACTCTGGAGTTGACCGAAGAGGAGTGGATGCTATGGGTTAAGACTGACCTCCAGGGGAAGTGCCTATAAAAACAAACATAACATAAAGTGAGTCGAGCTTAGTGAATAGTAATACGTAAACCATTTAACAATTAACTTGCATTACAATGTACATGTATAAGTGCAGAGAACATATAGTTAACTTATCCTGTAATCATTTTCAGCATGGCCTAGGTCTAAGCTTTAAACAGAATGGTTTCAAGCCCTTGAACAGAGTGGCATAAAGCCCTTCACATAATGGCATAAAGCCCTTAAAAGAATGGCATAAAGCCCTTATCAGAACGGCATAAAGCCCTTGTCAGAATGGCATAAAGCCCTTAACAGAATGGCATAAAGCCCTTGTCTTGCATGTATGAACTCAAGAGGTGGCTCGCACGGATTCTAGAGTTGACTCGCATCGCAGCACTTAGTTCCGTACAACACTTTGTTTCATACTAAGAAATCATACATAATGGCCATAGGCCCATATATTAACAGATTGGCCATAGGCCTCATAACTTTCATAGAACGGCCATAGGCCTCATAACTTTCACATATGTATGGACTCAAGAGGTGGCTCGTACGGATTCTAGAGGTAACTCGCACTGCAGTACTTAGTTCCGTACAACACTTTGTTCCATACCAGAAATTAGTAAGTCTTAAGAACAGAACATTTCACATCTTGTCATGGCATAAACATATCGATTAAACATAACAGAATATTTCCAGGTTCATAAGAATATACTTCCATAATAGTGCACTTTATACCCCGTGGTTTCTTACACATTAACATATAAAACGACCTGTAGCTTTATTTGTGTATTTCCGATGAACATATTTGGTAAACAGCTATATCATAAGGCATACGGCGTGCATGGTAACATACAGACTATAGAAGTCCCTGATAGGACCTTCAGAACCTCATATTTCCAGTGAGCGGGGTTTACATTCTTAAGTCTTTTCCAAACAACATAACATTACCGTAATCACTTGCAAAGAACAGAGTGTTAACAATAATAATCATTAATGGTACTAAACATATAATGCCAGTACTACTACTCACAGTGTTGTAGTGGAGAATATAATTCCTCCCAGAGTGTGTCCTGCACACATACATATCTCACAAAGTTAGTCCATTTCTTTCCTAACTTCACATTTCATTCAGTAACTTCCAGTAAATTTAGAAGCATTTTAAAACTTTCAAATACTATTTTTAATCATCCCAGAGGGTCAAACACATCAAACGGAGCAGACATCATTTTTCAGCTTGGGCCGCACGTGCGGCTGTGAGCCCCGCACGTGCGGCAAAATCCTCCCGCATGTGTTTTTTGGATAGAACCAAAACTCCAAATTTACCATTTTCCCCGCACGTGCGGCGATTGGTCCCGCACGTGCGGCCATGAACCCCGCACGTGCGGCGATTCTGCATCATTTTTGTCCGAAATTTCCAACAAAACCCAATTTTGGTGAACATCAACAAGACCCAAAATAGATCACTTAATTACCAAAATATAACCCAAAGATCATATAATTAGAAGGCTCAACATGTAACAATTTAGATGAATTAGAGTTCTAATCCACACTCAAAACATAATTCAATTCTCTTTAACTTATAACACCTCTCATGTAAAATTAGGCAAGTTCCCTATGAGAAATCAAGTAAGAAAAGATAGTTTTTCTATCTATACACAACCAACTTCATTCTACATCACTTAAGTGACAACATATAACCAAAGTTAAGCATGATCATACACCAAGTCAATTCCATATCCTAGGTTACATAATTGTGAATTCAAATTCTAGGGAGGAGGCATAGAAGATGAGTGAACTTACTCTTTGACTTTAACTCTTGCAAACCCCCTTCAATTCTCTAGCCTTTGATGCTTGGTAAAATCCTTCCCTAGATCCTTTCTCCCTATTTCACACTATCCTCTCATAAGAGATATGGTTAGACCAAGTTCTTGAATTAAACATGTATGGAACTCAAGCATATATGTATATCTATAGGCGCATAAAGACAAAATTCAGTCGTTTAATCATTCCGAATTGAAATTTCACAGAAAATCTCATTATAACTTAAAAATCATACTGATTTCAAATGTCAAATCAATTTCGGATTATCAAGCCTCTAAGGCTCCCAATTCCTGATTCAAACATTTTAGTTGTGACAGATAATTTACTTATCAAATAGGTAGATATCCATATTGCCAAAAATTCACTTAATTAATCACAATAAGCATTCAAAAACCCAAAATAAAAGACGAAAAAGATACCAAAATCATGTACGAGGGTCGGGTTATTACACTCTCCCCCCCTTAAAATAAGTTTGGTCCCTCAAACTTGTTTTATCATGTAAGAGATTAGAAGTTTCACTCACACACCATTACCTAATTCTGTTATAGATGTTCACATAATTCCTTAGTTCGAATAGTTCACAATTAACCCGATATTCTCTACAGTACGAGAGTTATCCACATACAAAACAAACTTCATACTTCAGCAAATCACATGTTGGATGAAATAAGGTTATAAGAGTCCATTATAGGACATCCCTTGTAAGCAGGGTTTATAATCATAATAGTTTTCTGACGATAAGTTCCACAGCACCAATTCTTTAATACATAAATATAGTGGATACCGGTTCCTTAAGCACATATTTCGTGTATTCCCATGGCATATATTAATTTCAATCACAAAAGAAATGTTCTTTACTACGTTTGTACCCAGTTTAACCCAATATTAATAATTCATGTGCAAATCTTGTTTACTTGGTAAACCACATATTACAAGTCACTTAGAGATGAGTTGTTACCTAAGGTTATATCAGTCGAAAGAAATCGATTATGTAGTTAAATTCAAATCACACTAAACATAATGGAGTCGGATACCGGAGCCACCAACAAGGTTCGGTTTATTTTACAAGGTCCACTTCATTTCAACAGGCACAATTAAGTCACCTGAGCGTGTAACCACTAACCTCACAATTTGTTCTCAAAGGCATATTATGATATTGGTTCAGTAGTATATTGAAGCGTTCGTAGTAAGATCAGTACGACGGAAAGAAGGGTCACCATATACATCAGGATTTTCTTATAGCTCCACTTCTACATACAATTATGATAACAGTATTTTAACAGAAATAAAGCTAGAAGTCAAATTCAAAATCATGTCATCACATCACATAAAC
This sequence comes from Camellia sinensis, assembly GCF_055761805.1. Classification (NCBI taxonomy): domain Eukaryota; kingdom Viridiplantae; phylum Streptophyta; class Magnoliopsida; order Ericales; family Theaceae; genus Camellia; species Camellia sinensis. The sequence continues at coordinate 111,691,007 of NC_138969.1, read as the reverse complement.
GGAACGGATACACAAAAATAAATTCATACATATTCTTAATTATGCTTGAATTTCAAACAGAAATTAGAGATCATGTTTAATTATACATAGGTTCATTCGATAGCGCTAATAAATCAATATGAAGCATACTTGTTACTTCCACAAAGGGACCTCCGGTACCAGGAACTTGTAACATACTTGAACCACGGTATTATTACCCCTGGGTAAGGGCCCTGTGTTAAGGATGCCATGAATACTTATATATATATATATATATATGGTCGATCATTCATTAATTCAAAACGTAACATTTCGCATAATAGTATATTTCTTGTCATACCATGTTGTTATAGTGCGCTTAACAAAGATAAAACGGTTCACATTCTAACGTGAGTTACATGCGGATGTTGAACCTTTGCATTCATGTTGTAGATTCGAAACAACTTTAGGTCCATACGTAACGCAACAGAATAATCTCAACTTCATCCAGATACCTTGATTTAAAGATGAATACGGTCCATTTATTCATCAAGAAACAACATAGTTTGCTTGTAGATTACAGAAGGTTATTATTCATCACTGACAGAACAAAATAAGTCCAAAGTCATTCAGGAATCACAGACCTATCATGTAGCTCAGCTAGGTCATATAAACAGTGTATCCAGTTACTTCCCGTACGCAAGTACTACTAGATCCATTTATAAAATCATAGATCCCATTAAATATGCCACAATCATAGTTATCACATTCATCCCGATTCTGTAATGTCAAAATCAAATAGACAATGATATAGGAAAAGACTATTCCATCATAAATTAATTCGTAACCACGTATTGCATATCGTTCAAATCTGTATCAACTTGCAATAAGAGGTAAATGCCCGATGCATAACCTCAACCAACCATTAACATAGCATATTCCCAATTCCATTTGTTCCTATCAAAGTTCACAATGTCTTACAGAACGGTTCACATGCTAATGATTTCGTACTTATAAATCGTGACCATACATAAGCAGGATTTAATTCTTGCAGTAAGTTGCCAAATTATCAATCTTTAGCTTCAATCTCAAAGTAGTCAACAGCTACTCATCTTTTGACAAGTATCATATGAACAAACTTATAATGTGGGTGAGATTCTTCTTGTCATTCAACCATTCTTTATAAGAAATCCTAATCACGGATTACAGATTATATATAACAAAACAGATTACAGATTTCAAATTTCAATAAACAAATCCCTCGGTTCTTTATCAAAAATTTCCAATAATTTTCTTGGCTCATGAAATCATAATTTGCTTCAAAATCATAGTTCATAGTACTTGAACAACTAATATGTGCATCATTCCCTTATTTCTATAAACCATCAGTAGGGAACAAGGTTATAATCAATTATTTCTTTACACAATTACGAACAGAGTCTCTATATGTATAACTTCTTATCACAGCCGGTCCTTCTCAACACATTACAAACATCAAGCAAAACTTATGGTTATCAAAATAGCTGAGTACCATAACCTCTTAAACTCGCAGGTCTAAACATTGCTATGATAGGGAGGACGTGGCCATATTACACAAAGTACACATTGCATATATTCTCTTATCTAATCACTAAGTTTTAGAAATAATCCATATTTAAGGTGTAAACAATTCAGCTAAATAGATGCTAGGAAGCACACTCATATTGTTATCATTTTCGGCAGATATCTATCAATCCATCAATAACAATCAATAACATACAATTCACTTGATCATGGGCATATAAATTGTCTTACCATTCAACTTGAATTCTTACCACTCTTCTACCGGGCAATTCTATTAATCTAATCCCATCTGCATGCCATACATTGTCCACCAAAATTTTTTTTCCCAACCCAGCGGAGGTAGAATCCCTTGTTCATATTCTCGTCGTGTTCTGCACAACAATCAATCACAGTATATGCCAACGCCAAAAATATACAATGGACATGGATTATGATCATTAGCGTTAACAAATTACATTTAACGTTGCCATCAATCTTTTCATGTGCTTTCCAAATGTTATGCATGATGCCTAAGTCTTATTTACACATCCTAAGGCTCAATGGATTCGTGTGTGAGATGGCAACTCGTGCTCTGATATCACTTGTCACACTCGAAACCCACCCCTAAAAGTTTGGGCATGACCACTACGGAAACGGATACTTAACTCATTGTACATAGGATATGGGGCCTGACCGGAAGCATTAATATCAAACATAAACATAAAATAATATCCATTAAGCTGTCACTATTATGCCAGGATCACAGATATGTATGAGGTAAATGAACATACAGCGACATGCATCGAAGAACTTAACTATGTACATACATATATATAGACCTTGCCCTTAAGATTGGGCGTATAACAAGACATTGAAGGGTAAATGAATTATACACATTTCAATCATAGACAGACAATCAGGGTACAAAACCAAAAGTTTAGCAAACTTCATAAAATGAGTTGCCTTCGTTTTGGTGTCTGGACACTCTGGAGTTGACCGAAGAGGAGTGGATGCTATGGGTTAAGACTGACCTCTAGGGGAAGTGCCTATAAAAACAAACATAACATAAAGTGAGGCGAGCTTAGTGAATAGTAATACGTAAACCATTTAACAATTAACTTGCATTACAATGTACATGTATAAGTGCAGAGAACATATAGTTAACTTATCCTGTAATCATTTTCAGCATGGCCTAGGTCTAAGCTTTAAACAGAATGGTTTCAAACCCTTGAACAGAGTGGCATAAAGCCCTTCACATAATGGCATAAAGCCCTTAAAAGAATGGCATAAAGTCCTTATCAGAACGGCACAAAGCCCTTGTCAGAATGGGATAAAGCCCTTGTCAGAATGGCATAAAGCCCTTAACAGAATGGCATAAAGCCCTTGTCTTGCATGTATGAACTCAAGAGGTGGCTCGCACGGATTCTAGAGTTGACTCGCATCGCAGCACTTAGTTCCGTACAACACTTTGTTTCATACTAAGAAATCATACATAATGGCCATAGGCCCATATATTAACAGATTGGCCATAGGCCTCATAACTTTCATAGAACGGCCATAGGCCTCATAACTTTCACATATGTATGGACTCAAGAGGTGGCTCGTACGGATTCTAGAGGTAACTCGCACTGCAGTACTTAGTTCCGTACAACACTTTGTTCCATACCAGAAATTAGTAGGTCTTAAGAACAGAACATTTCACATCTTATCATGGCATAAACATATCGATTAAACATAACAGAATATTTCCAGGTTCATAAGAATATACTTCCATAATAGTGCACTTTATACCCCGTGGTTTCTTACACATTAACATATAAAACAACCTGTAGCTTTATTTGTGTATTTCCGATGAACATATTAGGTAAACAGCTATATCATAAGGCATACGGCGTGCATGGTAACATACAGACTATAGAAGTCCCTGATAGGACCTTCAGAACCTCATATTTCTGCTGAGTGGGGTTTACATTCTTATGTCTTTTCCAAACAACATAACATTACCGTAATCACTTGCAAAGAACAGAGTGTTAACAATAATAATCATTAACGGTACTAAACGTATAATTACAGTACTACTACTCACAGTGTTGTAGCGGAGAATATAATTCCTCCCAGAGTGTGTCCTATACACATACATATCTCACAAAGTTAGTCCAATTCTTTCTTAACTTCACATTTCATTCGGTAACTTCTAGTAAATTAAGAAGCATTTTAAAACTTTCAAATACTATTTTTAATCATCCCAAAGGGTCAAACACATCAAACGGAGCAGACAGCATTTTTCAGCTTGGGCCGCACGTGCGGCTGTGAGCCTCGCATGTGCGGCAACCTCTCCCGCATGTGCGGAAAAATCCTCCCGCATGTGCGGCAAAATCCTCCCGCACGTGCTTTTCAAAGAGAACCAAAACTCCAAATTTCCCATTTTCCCCGCACGTGCGGCATGACTCCCGCACGAGCGGTGATTGGTCCCGGACGTGCGGCCATGACCCCCGTACGTGCAGCGATTCTACATCATTTCTGTCCGAAATTTCCAACAAAACCCAATTTTGGTGAACATCAACATGACCCCAAATAGATCATTTAATTACCAAAATATAACCCAAAGATCATATAATTAGAAGGCACAACATGTAACAATTTAGATGAATTAGAGTTCTAATCCACACTCAAAACATAATTCAGTTCTCTTTAACTTATAACACCTCTCATGTAAAATTAGGCAAGTTCCCTATGAGAAATCAAGTAAGAAAAGATAGTTTTTTTGTCTATACACAACCAACTTCATTCTACATCACTTAAGTGACAACATACAACCAAAGTTAAGCATGATCATACACCATGTCAATTCCATATCCTAGGCTACATAATTGTGAATTCATATTCTAGGGAGGAGGCATAGAAGATGAGTGAACTTACTCTTTGACTTTAACTCTTGCAAACCCCCTTCAATTCTCTAGCCTTTGATGCTTGGTAAAATCCTTCCCTAGATCCGTTCTCTCTATTTCACACTATCCTCTCATAAGAGATATGGTTAGACCAAGTTCTTGAATTAAACATGTATGGAACTCAAGCATATATGTATATCTATAGGCACATAAAGACAAAATTCAATCCTTTAATCATTCCAAATTGAAATTTCACAGAAAATCTCATTATAACTTAAAAATCATACTGATTTCAAATGTCAAATCAATTTCGGATTATCAAGCCTCTAAGGCTCCCAATTCCTGATTCAAACATTTTAGTTGTGACAGATAATTTTCTTATCAAACAGGTAGAAATCCATGTTGCCAAAAATTCACTTAATTAATCACAATAAGCATTCAAAAACACAGAATAAAGGACGAAAAAGATACCAAAATCATGTACGAGGGTTGGGTTATTACACTAAGACGTGGATTTTGCCACCCTCGGGTGGGCTTAGAAGACATGATTTTGCCACTCTCAAGTGGGCTTAAAACTCTCATTCAATGCATTGTTCCAATTCAAATAACCCAACCTCCACCCACAGGCATTCAGGCAGTTATATCACATAAGCAAATAGCCTCATGGTAAGCATGCTATCATGGCAGCCACTCACACGCATGCAAGAATGCTAAAGCATAAACACTCACTGAGTACTCCAAGCCAAAACAGAAACTAGTTAGTAATCAGTGCCTGATCCTAGTTCATGTTAAGATGGCTAATGCAACACATGCAAAATGCAACTAAGATAGGCACGACTCTTCTAAACATGGCATATGAAATGCAACAGATAACATGTATTCAACTTGGAATTGAAATGCAATGCAGTTAGTATGATGCGCCGAGCCTGGTGCATGCAAGACAGATGAATGGATCCAAACATACGAGCATAAGTATGCTAATTGAAACGTGCTCTAAACTAACCATCATAAGCTGGTAAATAAAAGAGAGAAAGACGTGGGGTTGGAAGACATGCATCACACACACACACACACTTATTACAACATTGCCCTCCTCAGAGGGTTCAAATGAATAGTACAGAATAAACTAGCTAATCTAAGCTAATTAAACTAATTATTACACAACATTAATTAATTAACAAATTAACTAAGTAAGTAAGGAAACTAGCATGCAAATTAAACAAAATGGACAGCCTCAGCTCTGTTCCGAATGATAGGGATGCATGCATGCTCAAGTTGCCTTGTTGGGAAATCCATCGCGATGCCCCGATTTGCCTTTGTTTGCAACTGGTCCCAGAACACTGTACAAAGCTCCAGAAGGCTACTGACCAGTTTTTGCTGCTGGTTTCCTGTTTGCTGCAACAGAGAGCAAGAAAGGGGCATGGCAAAGTATTTTCAACATATGTGTGCATGACCATTCTCCCCGTCATTGCATAAGCTCTAGGGAGTGTAGTCTTCGATCCTCGTGCCACCAATCATGCATCTCGATGCATGATGGCCGAGGAGTCGAATTGCACGACTCAATGTGAAATGAATGCACACATAAACACAACAAGACCTAAACTCCATCATGGGTAATCCGGAGTGTCGGCGATCGAGAATCGAGGCACGTTTCGTCACTTTGAGTACGAAACGTCCCTCGTTTTCCGTGTTCATACTAACTCTTATTCCGAACACAATGCAACACAGAACATGGTATGGCATATACAAATGCAACTCTAGCATACAAACATGCAATGCAACCTAAGCATGCAAATATGCAAGGGACATGATAGCATACACAATGCCATATGAAATGCAACATGGACAACCTAACAAGGCTAATGGCATGCACAGTGTACAATGCTCAATGCTAATGCGCGCATACTCAATGCAAGACAACATAAGCATGTAACAATATGACATAATGCGACTAGCATACACAATGCGAATGTCAAATAGCATACTCAATGCGACGAATTACCCGGCATGCGCAACGCTAACGATAATATGGCATACTCGATACAAGATGGGCTTGAAGCGAAATGAATGGGCCTCAGCCACACTCAAATCAGTGGCCATACATGATCAAATTAGGCAAGAACACTCATGCAAACATGCCCAATGCAAGGGACCGAACCTAAGGCATCAAATGTCACTCTACCAAAGCATGGCAAAGATGAAACATGGCATACAATCACACATTTTCCAGCTCTGAAATGACATGCAAGATGGTCCTGAATCATGCAAACACCTCACAAAATGCATGCTAGATGGCCCGAATACCGAAATTAGTGAAGTGGATTACACTATAAGCATGCAAAGCAATGCACAAATGAAAAAACCACCCCCAAACTGCCCCTATGTAGGTCCAAGATAGTGGGAAAATGGCCTAAAATGATGGCTCGAAAGGCATGGAAATGAAGCTCGTGCAATGGTCCAAAAACGAGGCATACAAGCACGACTCTTGAACGCATTTAAAGAGTGGAAAACATGGGAATATGACATACATGTAAGCTCTGAAATATGATGCACAGTGGCCCCAAAACATGGAAACACCTCAACATAAGCATGCAATAGGCTCCAAAACTCAATGCTAGGCAAGGGTATTGAACTACAACTATGCATAGAAAGCATCATTCGACCATGAGGCATAAAAATAGAGTTAAGGCGGTCCAAAAAATGCACAAAATCAGTTTAAAGCATGGCCAAAAAGTGCTAGAATCAAAGGCCAAAATATCATGCGATGTAAGCTAGTAAAGAGGATTTGCACTACAAGCATGTGAGGCAATCAAGAGGCCACCAAACCAGCAAAATTCAGAGGTATGACATGGCAAATAAAGCCCAAAAACCCACTGAAATATGGTCTATGCATGCAAGAATGATAGGCTCCTTTGATAGGCTATAAAGAGGGTTGTTCTACACATGCAGGATGGACACCCAAAATGGAAAAATGGGCTCTGGAAAGAGCCTATGCAGGTCCTAAAACCCACAAAAAATGGCCTGAAACATGGCTTGGAAGCATGCAAATAAGGGCTCCTTTGTTAGGCCAAATATGCTAGTAAACAAGACAAGGGGTGAGAGGGTCACCCCTCTTTGATTTTGGTGCTCAAAACAGCATGCTAGCCACTAAAAATCCACTAGATTTCAGTGGCTAAGAGACCAAACAAAGGTCAATGCAAAGGCCCTAAGGCATGGCTCAAAATAAGATGAAATGAAGCATGCAAAGGGGGTAGATGACCCCCAATAGAAAAATGGTCTTAAACAAGCATGTTAAGGACCTCAAAATAAGACTTTTTTCAGTTTATACCAAAGCCCAAATATGCTTGCAACTATAGCTAAAAGATAAAGCGAAATAAAACTCAAAAGAGGGAATAGGGTGTTACCCTTGTAGCTCAGCAACTCCAGCAGCTTATGGAGCAAAAACTTAGCCTTTAACCTTTGGAAATGACCTCCAAGAAGCTTAGGTTGATGGTGGAAGGGTTATGCTATGAGGTGTAGTGTAAAATGGCCAAAAACTATGCACTTCTAGAGCGAAAATAGAGAGATATATAGAAAGAGGTGTATTTTTTCCTTAGGCAAAAATCTGAACTAGCACAAAAGAGGGGGAGGCCCTCCTTTATAGCCAAAAAGGTCCAAAGCTTCTCTAAGAAGCTAAAAACCAAGCTTGAAGATCCTCCATACACGTGTATGGAGGATCCATTCTGTGTTTTCCAGCTGGCACAGCTGGCAACAACTCACAGAGACAGAACTGAGGGAGCAGGCCGACCAGTTCAGGTGGTCGGCCGACCAGTTCAACAGGTCCATGCTCAAGAAAAGTGGTTGGCAGCCCTGATTGGTGGTCTCCTAACTGAATGCAAGCTGGTGGTGTGGTGGGAGACCAGCAATTGTGGCCTAAAAGTGAGGGAGACCAGTTACCTGATAAGGAAATCGGCCAGCGAGGGAAAAGCGGTCTCCAAGGAGAAAAGGTGGTCTCCCACCCTTGTACCACCTTCCAAACAATGAAGACAAGGTCCATGCCAAAAATGAACCAAGACGGATGCAAAACGAGGGTTCGGGGGCCAAATCGCGATGCCGGTTGCCCCGAGAACTGACTGTTAAGCGTCGAAAGTAGCGTGCGACTATGAAGGTGGTCTCTTGAGCCACAGTGTCCCTCTAGAGAGAGGAAACAAGGTGCGTGCCAAAAACTAGAGCAAACGGAGAAAGTTAAGCGGTCCCGAACCGAGGCGCACGGCCGACGGCTCCGAAAATTAGAAACTGGTCTCCAAATGGAAATAGTGGTCTACAACCACAAAAAGTAGCCTACGGCCACTGAGTGATGGTCTATGAGACCTCTCCCTCCCTTTGGGAAGAGAAAGCAGAACCTAGTTTGCAAACCGAGGCAAAGCACAAAAGTGTCTCAAAGTTCGGAGGCAAGGCACTCAGCCGAGACTCCGTAACCTCAGAACGAGCATAACATGTGCAATCACCGAGCGCTCAATCGATGACGTCTGAGTCTTAAGGTCGGTCAAAAATTGGGTGTCTACAGTTGCCCCTCTTTAACAGAACTCAAAAGTCATAAGTGACGGGAGTGAATGTCAAAGCCCAGAGACGACCCATTTTTGACGAGGCCGAAGACTTAGACAAACGGACGAGTTAAACAAGAGATGTGCCCGTAAGCAGGGGCAAAATGCCAGAGACATGCAAGATACCGAACATAACTTATGATCATGCAAAGAAAGTTGTAATGAAGAAAATATACACAATAAATGCAACAATTTTAAGCAAGAATGCAAATCAAACTACATTTCACGCAGTAAGAATGTAAGAAAATTATGCAATTCTCACGAACATGTGCGAAAGATACAGAAAGGTGAACGAAGTGTGATAGATACACGGAGTGAGTAAGTATGTGCACAAAGCAAGTGTAGTGATAGATACACTAAAGTGAACGCGTGATGGATACACGAAGCGAGCGTATGATGGATACACAAAGCGAGCGTGTGATGGACACATAAAGTAAACGTGTGATGGATACACAAAGCGAGCGTGTGATAGATACACAAAGGGTGAGCACATAGTGTGATAGATGTACTTAGTGAACAAAGTGTGATGGATACACTAAAGGTGAACACAAAGTGTGATAGATGCACTAAGTGAACAAGTGTGAATGAAGTGTGATGGATACAGTAAAGGTGAACAGAAAGTGTGATAGATACACTTAGTGAACAAAGTATGATGGATACACAAAAGGTGAACACAAAGTGTGATAGATGCACTTAGTGAACAAAGTGTGATGGATACACAAAAGGTGAACACAAAGTGTGATAGATGCACTATATGAACAGAGTATGATAGATACACTAAAAATGAACACAAAGTGTGATAGATGCACTTAATGAACAAAGTGGGATGGATACACAAAAGGTGAACACAAAGTGTGGTAGATGCACTGAGTGAACAAAGTGTGAATGGAGTGTGATGGATACACTAAAGGTGAACAGAAAGGGTGATAGATGCACTTAGTGAACAAAGTGTGATGGATACACAAAAGGTGAACACAAAGTGTGATAGATGCACTTAGTGAACAAAGTATGATAGATACACTAAAAATGAACACAAAGTGTGATAGATGCACTTAGTGATCAAAGTATGATAGATACACTAAAGTAAATGAAGTGTGATGGATACACTAAAGCTGATGAAGTAAATAAAGTAAATGAAGTGTGATGGATACACTAAAGTAAATGAAGTGTGATGGATACACTAAGTGAATGAAGTGTTGATTGATACACTAAGTGAATGATCTTAAACGGAACTTCTTTGAATGAACCGTACATACAATATCATGCATGTATGAGAAAGAAACTTGATAAGTACAAGGCAATACAGTACATGATGTTTAAGGAATGCGATAAACAAACCTAGTGGCGCTTTGGAAAGCACCTCATGGGGTGAGTGGCGATGAACCGCTCTACCTTGACGGGGATCTCCCCTCGTGCTTTTCAAACACTTACCTTCAACTCACAGTATAAAGGCTCTGAAATGTTGACAAGAATTCTTCACGTAGAATACTTTGGATGCTGCCTTTCTTCCTGATCATATTCACAACTTTCCCTATTCTCCAACGGGGTGACAGACTAGGTTGGTTCAATATCCAGAATTGAGGTGCATACATGCTATCTCAACCTATGGGGCTTCCATACAGATTTCAAGCAGAGGACACGTCTCTGGGTATTTAAACCAGACTTTCGTCTCAGAAATCCCGAACCTTTGCGTTCTAGGCAACAACCATTCGAACTCTAGTTTCCACCGTCGCAGTTAGTCTCCTAGGAACTCATTGCGAACACAGCCAAGATGCCTCTGGCAGGGAATGGTACTCAGGGAGAGCACTTTTGATCGCCATCTGGCATCAAGTAGACTTGATCTTGAGCTTGAGGTAGAGGCACACTCATACTTTGGAGCATTGGCAAGACCTGAAGAGGTACACACGGAATGCAATCTCGGAACTTACTGAAGTTGAAACAAACTCAAATACCCGACATTTTTCCTCTTTTCTTTTGCTTTGCAGTCTGGAACCTATATAGCTTCAGATAGGTCCTGGTTTTACTGTTCCCACATGACCCGAGTTGAACCCTGCAGTTTTTTAAAAAACAAAATCTTGTTTTGCACAAATGTGGAGAACGGCACGGCACTCTGAGCACAAAACGATTTTTTTGAAATTGAGAGTGAGAATAAGTTCTCAACTGGGTATTGAGCCTATGACTGAACAGAGCACACCACGACTCAACAACAAAGAGAAAGACAAGGTAAGACAACCTAAACACATCTATAGACATCTGAAACAACTCAAAACAAGAATCAAGACAAACAAAACGACTGACACGACACACAGACGTGTTCCAATGGCAAGAGACCTCTCAGTGTACGAGGAGCCAGTTTCTTCGGGTATTATTCCCCACCCTTTTTTATTTGTGATTCTCACATCACTCGACCCTCAAGCTCGATTTTTCTCTCAAAACCCTTTTCTCGCTTTTCGTCTCAGTGCACATCTCTCTATTCTTTAATCACTCATTTTTCAACCCTCTCCAGGGTGGTTGATGGATAAACAGGAAGTTGCGGGCTCTTGCCCCTAGCATTCTACTAGATTCTCTTCTTCTGCTCACAATAGTGAATTTTCCCGCAAAGGGTTGTGCTACAACTGGGTGTGTAGCAAATCTGCAGCTGACATCGGTTGACGGTGTTCTGCTGGGGAGTTTGGACATGATCAAATGTGTCCAGACGAAGGAGTGGAATATCTTCATCCATTCCACTTCATGCTTCACATTTGGCTTGATACCTCGCTGCTTGGAGGATGAGAGAGCTTTCAGCCCTTTGTTGTTAACTTCAGTTGTGCGCTTTGTGGCGAGTAGAGTGCCCTTCCTGGCAAGCATGTTGACAATAGGGAAAAGACAGAAAACCTGACTCAAACTGTGCCCCTAGTTCATCATTTTGACCATTTTTTTTTTGTTTTTTGCTTCTGCTAAAACAATTTTAACTGAAATGAGAGTTAAATTAACACACTTGTTCGATTTTCTGATTTGAAATCATGCAAGTCAGGTTATGAGCACTAAAAATTTTCCTTTTTTGGGTCCAAGAAATGGTCCAGTTTTTTTTAAAAATATAGAATAATTTTTGAGAGAATTAGTCAACTTCATTAAAAATTCTAAAAAACTATTTTTGCAAACAGCCACTGCTCGACGAGCACAGCACCTACTCATGAGATGCACAACCTCAGATCCGAAGGAAAATTGCCCCTTGATTAAAGGACACTGCATGGCAACGGAAAGTTGCCCCTTGTTTGAATAGCACCGCAGCACTACACGGCAATGGAAAGTTGCCCCTAGTCTGAATAGCGCCGCAGCACGTGGCAACCAGTCCTCATAGTGACAATTATAACCAAAGAAGACAAAGATGACCAGAACCATCACATGGACACGGTCGAATTTGGAGTTTTTTATGGCTGGACTTCAGAATGAAGTTGCCTACATATCCCAAAGATGGGAATCAAGCCTTACGTAGTTCGGGGTTAAGGTACACTCGGGTATTAACCTCTCCTTTTACGCTCTAACTTTTGTCAAGGCCGCTCTTCCGGGTTTTCAACCTTGCGAGCTCTGTTTTTCTTTTCTTTTCAATTCTTTTCATTTCTTTTCTACTTTTTTCTTTTTCATCTTTTCCTTTCATTTTCTTTATTTTTCTTCTTTATTTATTTATTTTTTTTTCATTCTTTGCATTTTTCTTTTTTTTCTTTTTGTTCTTTTTCTTCCTCTAACTTTTGCCTAGGTCTCCCTTCTGGATTTTCTGCCCAGAGAGCCTCTCAAGGGTAAAAGTGTAGATTTGTCCATGTCAAATGGTTTTGAGATCCTGAAGTCATCTGAATCCAGGAGAATGGCTGTTGTTCGCTGATAAAGTACGAGTCCATCCAATGGAAGCTGAATTTGCCCCTGGTGTTGTGGATAGGTACTCAGTTGTTCTTCAGCAATATTTTCTTCTTTGCTCCCTTCTGGGATTTGGCATTCTTACTGATCTTTATCTTTGATTCTTCGAGCACATTTGAAATTATTTTGCCCCTAGTTTGAGGGGTGTTTCTGATCTAGCTTCGCAAGCTTCTTTTGATAACACTTGATCTTCTTGACCTTTTCTTGCCCCTAGTTCACGAGCTGCTTTTGATCCAGCCACACAGGCCTTACATTGTGGTTGACCGTTGAACCTTCTGAATCTAAGTTCAAGGTCTGAAAGCAAGGGGTCGAGTCTCGAGGCTGAGAGCGATCCTAGGTTGCACAATCTCAAGAGCGATTCCACATAGGTCTTTGCAAGACGGCGCAAAACATTTTTTTTGAAACCTTTTAAGAAAGCGACTAATCGCTCGCACTGAAGACAGTATAGAACCAATCTGGATCAAGCTAGGATCCTTCTCAGTATTCACATTAACAAGCATGATCTCAATCATTAAGGGCTTAGCATGCCTCTCTTTCTCTCAATTGATCAAATTTTGCAAAAGTCGAGGAATTCCTTCCTTTTCATTTTCATCACAATGTTCAAAAAAAGTTTTGAAAAAGTTAGGTCAATGCAATAATTTAAAGGCACAAAAGAGCAGGTGAAATGCACTGTCGTTTCATTCAAACTTCTGGCACAACTGGCACAAGGCAGAAGCAAACACGAGAGTGTGAAAATCACTACTGTTTCATTCAAATCTGTTGGCATTATTGGCTCCAAGGCAAAAACAGACTCAAAAGAAAACGAAAAGACAAACACAAAACAAGCAAGTGATGTCCGAGGTAACACCCCCGAAATCACCTAACTCCAACAAAATAGGACTGACTCGATACAACAAGACAGACCCGACTGACTCAGCATAAAAAGACTGACTCTATACAAAACAACAAGACTGACCCAATACCCAAGTCAGGAAGAACAAAAGCTAGCATTCGCAAATGCTCAAAATAGTACGTGCCATACGCCACATCCGGAGTAAACTGAGCGCTATCCGCAGGTGGTTCATCCCCCCAATCACATCACATTATCCCCCGAGTTCAACGATCCGGTGCCGATAGACTTTGCAGGCCTTGGTGTGGTGATGACCCCATCGTCAATCAGATCTTGTATTTCATGGCTGAGACGAAAACACATGTCAGTGTCATGGCCGGGTTGTTGATGGAAGGCACAATATTTGGCCGGATCATGCGAGGCAGGAAGTTTATTCGGGAGAGGCCGAGGCTCAAGGGGTTTGAGATGGCCCTGCCCAACAAGGATTTGCAAACCTTTGGACAAAGGCATATAGAGGGCATGGAAGACCCTCTGGCCTCGGGGTGGGTACTTCGAGGTTTGTGATTTTTTACTGGATGCACCAACAAAAGGATTGATAGGCGCCGACTGCGTTTGCTGATCTCTTCTGAGTGCAGGATTAGAGCTGAAAGGAACATTCCTGGTACAACGGCCCTTCTCCCGGCTTGCCCCTTGATTCAAACTGCCCCTAACTTGAGTGGCGAAAGTGTCATCCACAGTTTTTGCAACAACTGCGAGGACTTGCTCTTTGTTCAGTCCCTCGGCTTTCAACGCCTCAACAGCCAAAAAAAGATGTTCATGGGGATCCATGCCTGCCCCTACCTTGTTCTTTGCACTCGCCTCCACTTCGCCAAGGGTTTGGCTTTCTGCAAATGCAGCCCGTCCCAAGATTGGGGAGCCTTTTGACATGAAATTCCCGGTATGTGGTGTGGTTGATGACGGAGCCAATATCCCAAAGGCTAAATCTGCCACAGTTCTTTGAAGATCTTCAATCATTCTTATCAACTCGGAAGTAGTGGGTTCACGGGTTTGAGATGATTGGGGTTCAGGTGCACCCATCATGCAGAAGTCCATGCTTTCTGGGATAAACACCTCAGGCATGGGTAGATGGGCCGGGGTGATGTATATGCTGGGGTCATAGGTGGATGGCAGTATATGGATGAGATTGAGGTGGGAAGGAGATGTTTGGTCATTGGGGTCTGAAGGTGGAGCTATCGTCCGGTTGTCGATGAGATTTTGACCTCATGACGAAGGCAGTAGCATCGGTCGGTGCCATGACCGCTCTGCTGATGGTACACACAGTACTCGGAGGGATTATGTCTGGCTGGGAGTGGGTCAGGAAGAGGTTGAGGATCAAGGGGTTTGAGATACCCTCTTTCCATCAAGACTTTTAGTGCGCTAGTCAGGGTCATATAGAGGGGAGTGAAAGTTCTGCCCTGAGCTCGGGCTAGGCCGGCGGTTTGTAGGCTTAGATTGGCAAAAGGATCGGCTGTGGCGATTGTATTGATTTTAGTGGGTTTGGAAATAGCGCTACTACCAGCATTGGTACTCCTTGCAAAAACCCTCTTTATCGGTTCACTTGTTCTGGGAATGATCCCACAGTTGAACGCATTCTCGATTTGAACCCCCAGTTCATGCAAACTTTTGAAAGTGAATAGCGGAGCGACTATCAACTTTTGCAACATATCATGCTCGAGGTTTCGCACCATCATCTGCACTTGATCCCTCTCAGAAGGGCGATTTGTCATCTGTGCTGCCTTTGCTCTCCACCTTGCAACAAATTCCACAAAAGGCTCTGTTGGGTTCTGGCGAGTTGTTTCAAGCTCTTGCATGGTCATTTGAACTTGGGTATTATAGGAATACTGATCGACAAAGGCCTCAGCTAGTTCTTTCTAGTTTTGCTTCACTTTATCCTCCAACCTAGCGTACCAAGTGGCTGCTACACCTGATAGGGTTCTTCCATACAGAGAGAGTTTCTGTGGCTTAGTCAGACCCATCGGCTTCAGGACATCCAAGAAAAGCCAGATATGTACCATAGGATCTCCAGACCCGTCGAAACGGTCAATATGTGGCATTTTGAATATGTCTGGGAGCCGTATGGCAGCCTCGGTGTATCCATCCTTAATGTCGGGAATGGAGTTAAGGCCCTGTGCCTTTTTGAATTGCTTCTCAAGGTTCGCAATTTTCACTGCAGTCGGATTGAACTCATTAACATGAAAGGTTGAAGCCTCTCAGTAGGCTACACCAGGGGTGTGGAAACTCGAGCTTGAGCCAACCCTTCTTGGGGATCCGGACCATGCAAATCTTCAGCTGGCAGAAGTGGACCAAAGTTCGGCTGGGGTCCCGAGGCTGGATGTGCGGTAGATGCCCTACATGGGCGTTGCTTTTCAATATTGGTCTCAGCCTGTATGGCAGTTCCTTGATTTAACGTTGCTATCATGGCCACAAATTCTTCTAAACCCTGTGCCATCACGGTCTGCTGAGTCTGAACAAAGGTGATGTGACTGGCGACTGACGGATTAGATGAGCCAGTGAGCCCTGACTAGCTTTTCTTTGCCTTGCCTCAGCGAAAGAACACTAGTTGCCCTTGACTTGAATCTCTGACCTAACAAAGTCTATTAGCACAAGTCCAATGAACCTGGGGGATATCGGAGCCTTCTGAAGCTATAGTTCCAGGACTACCCCTAGCAAAAGAGAAAACAAAGAGCATCTCAGCCTGATTTTATCAAAACAGATATGAGCAGCCGAATAACTAAGCTCTCTACTGAATTCTGTCCAAGATTCTGCCTGTAAACTGATACCCTCAGGTCAAACTAATTCCCCACATACTGATGCCCTCAGGTCTGATACCCAGACTTGCAAACTGATGCGTGCATTTCCTGTAGAGACCAACTCTAAAAGCACATAGCAAGCAAGTGAGAGCCAAAAACACCCCTTTGTTGGGATAGGGTTTCCCTGTCCTATTTTGTCGGGAGCTAAGGTTTCACTACGCATGCAGCGGTTTCAAACAACCTATAATCGGGTAAGCAACCTGTCCTAGTTTGGAATGGTCACTATGTATTCCAAATATGCACTAGGTCGAATGGTCAAAAAGGGTGCCCCGGTGAAAACTGGGGTTTGTGTTCCCAACGTGACAGAGCCCGTAACCGATTAGCCTTATGGCACCCTTCTCAAAGCGAGCCTCCGACAAACCGTTCAGGAATCGCAGACGGCAAACACGGTGTCCTAGGCACACCAATGCACACGCAAAGCAAAGAAACACATAAGTGTAGTCAAAACAAGATATCATGAGTTCGAGTCAAGTTCTCTAACTCCCCAGCAGAGTCGTTAGAAACTGTAGACGTCCCCGAACGTCTAGGGAAAAATCTCGTTTTGTTCATTTGGGCTTACTACAGTTCAGGACTCAATGTCACGGTCCTGTATCTAATCTCGCAGAGTGTAATGCGAGACTGATGAATCATCAAAGAGAATCATTTTGAAAGACTGATTTTAGAAAGAAGTGCCAAACATGGACTGCTTTGACAGATACAGAGTCGGCACCTAAATATTTTATTTTGGGGAATTTAGGAAACCCTGACTCGTGCCTAAGGCCACGTGTCCGTCATCACCAAAGTTGCCTCAGCTCGAGAACTTGGGTACGATTGGGGAAGGTCATGCAATGAGTACCCCCGCTCACCCGATCAAAGATCGGCCACTACTAAACATGATATCGACTTTTTGAAAACACATGCATTCTTATTCCGGTTTATTAGCCTAGAATTACTATGATTTTGCCACCCTCGGGTGGGCTTAGAAGACGTGGATTTTGCCACCCTCGGGTGGGCTTAGAAGACATGATTTTGCCACTCTCAAGTGGGCTTAAAACTCTTATTCAATGCATTGTTCCAATTTGAATAACCCAACCTCCATCCACAGGCATTCAGGTAGGTATATCACATAAGCAAATAGCCTCATGGTAAGCATGCTATCATGGCAGTCACTCACACGCATGCAAGAATGCTAAAACATAAACACTCACCGAGTACTCCAAGATAAAATAGAAACTAGTTAGTAATCAATGCATGATCCTAGTTCATGTTAAGATGGCTAATGCAACACATGCAAAATGCAACTAAGATAGGCTCGACTATTCTAAAAATGGCATATGAAATGCAACGGATAACATGTATTCAACTTGGAATTGAAATGCAATGCAATTAGTATGATGCGCCGAGCCCGGTGCATGCAAGACAGATGAATGGATCGAAACATGCGAGCATAGGTATGCTAATTGAAACATGCTCTAAACTAGCCATCATAAGCTGGTAAATAAAAGGGAGAAAGATGTGGGGTTGGAAGACATGCATCACATACACAAGCACACTTATTACATCATTACCCTCCTCAGAGGGTTCAAATGAATAGTACAGAATAAACTAGCTAATCTAAGCTAATTAAACTAATTATTACACAACATTAATTAATTAACAAATTAACTAAGTAAGTAAGGAAACTAGCATGTAAATTAAACAAAATGGACTGCCTCAAGGGATGCATGCATGCTCAGGTCGCCTTGTTGGGAAATCCATCGCGATGCCCCGATTTGCCTCTGTTTGCAATTGGTCCCAGAACACTGTACAAAGCTCCTGAAGGCTGCTGACCAGTTTTTGCTGTTGGTTTCCGGTTTGCTGCAACAGAGAGCAAGAAAGGGGCATGGCAAAGTATTTTCAGCATATGTGTGCATGACCATTCTCCCCGTCATTGCATAAGCTCTAGGGAGTGTAGTCTTCGATCCTCGTGCCACCAATCACGCATCTCGATGCTTGATGGCCGAGGAGTCGAATTGCACGACTCAATGTGAAATGAATGCACACATAAACACAACAAGACCTAAACGCCATCATGGGTAATCCGGAGTGTCGGCGACCGAGAATCGAGGCACGTTTCGTCACTTTTGAGTACGAAACGTCTCTCGTTTCCCGTGTTCAGACTAACTCCTATTCCGAACACAATGCAACACATAACATGGTATGGCATATACAAATGCAACTCTAGCATACAAACATGCAATGCAACCTAAGCATGCAAATATGCAAGGGACATGATAGCATACACAATGCCATATGAAATGCAACATGGACAACCTAACAAGGCTAATGGCATGCACAGTGTACAATGCTCAATGCTAATGCACGCATACTCAATGCAAGACAACATAAGCATGTAACAATATGACATAATGCGACTAGCATGCACAATGCGAATGTCAAATAGCATACTCAATGCGACGAATTACCCGGCATGCGCAACGCTAACGATAATATGGCATACTCGATACAAGATGGGCTTGAAGCGAAATGAATGGGCCTCAGCCACACTCAAATCAGTGGCCATACATGATGAAATTAGGCAAGAACACTCATGCAAACATGCCCAATGCAAGGGACCGAACCTAAGGCATCAAATGTCACTCTACCAAAGCATGGCAAAGATGAAACATGGCATACAATCACAAATTTTCCAGCTCTGAAATGACATGCAAGATGGTCCCGAATCATGCAAACACCTCACAAAATGCATGCTAGATGGCTCGAATACCGAAATTAGTGAAGTGGATTACACTATAGGCATGCAAAGCAATGCACAAATGACAAAACCACCCCCAAACTGTCCCTATGTAGGTCCAAGATAGTGGGAAAATGGCCTAAAATGATGGCTCGAAAGGCATGGAAATGAAGCTCGTGCAATGGTCCAAAAACGAGGCATACAAGCACGACTC
Organism: Camellia sinensis; assembly: GCF_055761805.1. Taxonomy (NCBI): domain Eukaryota; kingdom Viridiplantae; phylum Streptophyta; class Magnoliopsida; order Ericales; family Theaceae; genus Camellia; species Camellia sinensis. The sequence continues at coordinate 111,671,540 of NC_138969.1, read as the reverse complement.
TTGAACGCATTTAAAGAGTGGAAAACATGGGAATATGACATACATGTAAGCTCTGAAATATGATGCACAGTGGCCCCAAAACATGGAAACACCTCAACATAAGCATGCAATAGGCTCCAAAACTCAATGCTAGGCAAGGGTATTGAACTACAACTATGCATAGAAAGCATCATTCGACCATGAGGCATAAAAATAGAGTTAAGGCGGTCCAAAACATGCATAAAATCAGTTTAAAGCAAGGCCAAAAAGTGCTAGAATCAAAGGCCAAAATAGCATGCAATGTAAGCTAGTAAAGAGGATTTGCACTACAAGCATGTGAGGCAATCAAGAGGCCACCAAACCAGCAAAGTCAGAGGTATGACATGCCAAATAAAGCCTAAAAACCACTGAAACATGGTCTATGCATGCAAGAATGATAGGCTCCTTTGATAGGCTATAAAGAGGGTTGTTCTACACATGCAAGACGGACACCCAAAATGGAAAAATGGGCTTTGGAAAGACCCTATGCAGGTCCTAAAACCCACCAAAAATGGCCTGAAACATGGCTTGGAAGCATGCAAATATGCTAGTAAACAAGACAAGGGGTGAGAGGGTCATCCCTCTCTGATTTTGGTGCTCAAAACAGCATGCTAGCCCCTGAAAATTCACTGGATTTCAGTGGCTAAGAGATCAAACAAAGGTCAATGCAAAGGCCCTAAGGCATGGCTTAAAATAAGATGAAATGAAGCATGCAAAGGGGGTAGATGACCCCCAACAGAAAAATGGTCTTAAACAAGCATGTTAAGGACCTCAAAATAAGACTTTTTTCAGTTTATACCAAAGCCCAAATATGCTTGCAAGTATAGCTAAAAGATAAAGAGAAATAAAACTCAAAAGAGGGAATAGGGTGTTACCCTTGTAGCTTAGCAACTCCAGCAGCTTATGGACCAAAAGCTTAGCCTTTAACCTTTGCAAATGACCTCCAAGAAGCTTAGGTTGATGGTGGAAGGGTTATGCTATGAGGTGTAGTGTAAAAGGACCAAAAACTATGCACTTCTAGAGCGAAAATAGAGAGATATATAGAAAGAGGTGTATTTTTTCTTTAGGCAAAAATCTGAACTAGCAAAAAAGAGGGAGAGGCCCTCCTTTATAGCCAAAAAGGTCCAAAGCTTCTCCAAGAAGCTAAAAACCAAGCTTGAAGATCCTCCATACACGTGTATGGAGGATCCATTCTGTGCCTTCCAACTGGTACAGCTGGCAACAACTCACAGAGACCGAACTGAGGGAGGCAGGCCGACCAGTTCAGGTGGTCGGCTGACCACTTCCCCTGGTCGACCGACTGTAGACGTCCCCGCGAACGCCTCAGGTGGATGAATCCCGTTTCGTTGGTTTTGGGCTCACTACAGTTCAGGACCCAAATTGTCACAGTTCTAAATCTGAACCAAAGAGTCCAAATCCGGCAAATTATTTTTGAAAACAGATTTTTTGTAAAGAACTGCCAAACATGGATTGTTTTGCCAGATATAGAGTCGCCACCTAAATATTTTTTTGATGGGGGGATTTAGGAAACCCTGACTCGTTTGCCTAAGGCCACGTGTCCGTCATCACCAAAGTTGCCTCGGCTCGGGAACTTGGGTACAATTGGGGAAGGTCAGCTATGAGCACCCCTGCTCGCCCGATTCGAAGATCGACCTTTACTAACCATGATATCTAGTTTTGAAAACATTATGTGTTCTTATTCCGATTAATTAGCTAATCTTACTATGTGATGCGCACAACACAAAAGTATAGACAAGGTCGCCTAATTTGGAATAAAGCATTGCATATCCGTTTGTTCGGAAAATGTTTTGAAATTTGCTACTCGCAAGTAGGCTAAAAACACGGATTTCAACGAGTTGTTCCAACTCAAACAATCCAACCTTCACCCACAGGCATTCAGACAGTAATATCACATAAGCACATAGCCTCATGGTAAGCATGCTATCATGGCAACACTTACACTCATGCAAGGATGCTAAAACATAAATGCTTACCGAGTACTCCAAGCCAAAACAGAAACTAGTTAATAATCATGTGCATGATCCTAGTTCATGTTAAGATGGCTAATGCAACACAGGCAAGATGCAATTGCAATAGGCTCGGCTATTCTAAGATGGCATATGATGATGTCACAACTAATACATATTCAACTTGGAATTGAAATAGGATGCAGTTAGTATGATGCGCCAAGCCCGGTGCATGCAAGACAAATGTATGGATGCAAGCATGCATAGGATAAGGTATGCTAAATTAAATATGCCCTAGTACAAACCATCAAAAGCGGGTAAGTAAAAGGGAGAAAGAAATGGTGGTTGGAAGACGTGCACACACACACCCACACTTATTACACATTCACCCTCGCTCGGAGGGACCAAAAGAATAATACAAATTAATTAACCTACAAGTTAATTAATTATTACAGACCACTTAACTAGTTAAGCAAATTAACTAAGCTAAGAAAGCAATAAAACAGCCTCGGGAAGAGGGTCCAATGCATTCGTGCTCGGGTTTGGTCAATTCGACATAGGTCTTTAAATATAGGGCTTCTAACCCTATATTTTCACTTTCCTCTTGCTCGAAAAAACCTTCCCACTCTCTCTAGGTTATTTGCCAACCTTCATTTCCCCATTTTTCTCAGTTTTCGGGCCCGTTTCAACGTTTGATTCGCGAGACCCTCACTGTTTCGAACATTTTGAACCGAACAAATCTTTGTTTCGGTGTCTTTTTCTCGATTTCCACCACACAGGGTTTGTTTCCCTCGAGTTTTCCTTGATCTCTGTGCCTTTTCCGCACCCCGACCTTCCCGGCCATTTTTCACCCTCCCGGGGTTGACTTTTTTAGTTGACTTTTCATATTCTCGCCCGGTTTTCACATTTCTGGCCATTTTCACGCTACCCTTGAGATGGCAGACGATATTCCAGGCGGTGGGGTTCCCCCAGAGATGGACGTGGACCTAGAGGCCGAGCTCTTGCCTCTTCACATCCGACCATTCGATTCGGCGGCCTACAGGCCAATGATTCATATGCTACCTCCTGATGGTCTTCCCTAGTTCAAGACTTTTGATAAGGGCGTGCCACGAGAGATTCTTCTGCGCGAGCCAAAGTCACATCTGTCTTACGGCGCTTCTGAGGTACAGTCTTCTCCCTGTTTTATTTTTCGCAATGTAGAACATAACTGCAATAGTTGATTCTGTTCTTTAACTGCTTAGCCCGGATACACCGATATATTACACACTGTAATGCATCTATGAGCACAGTGATAGCCGATATCTGTTTGAACCTGAAAACGTGCACACACGCTGTGTTTTCACTGAACCAATCAGACACACTGACACATCATATGCTGTAGTTCACTTCGAGCACACCGGCACTCGATATCTGTTTGAATCTGAAAACGTGCACACACGCTGTATTTACGCTGAACCACTCGAACACACTGATACATCATATGTTGTAGTTCACTTCGAGCACACCGGCACTCGATATCTGTTTGAATCTGAAAATGTCCACACACGCTGTATCTGCATCAATTTTGACTGTTCTCCGAAACTGTACATTTAATATTGCTTCGCAACTGTTTGCTTTTGAGTACAGGGGGATTCCCATGCCTTCCGGGGGTATGGGAATGTTGCCACCAGAGGATGGTATACGGAGCTGCCGGACGCGGTCCGCCATATCGTTGACTAGGTCGGCTTCGATACTTTCTGCAAGGGACCATCGTGCCTTACTGCGAGCAGGCCTTTGCTTGCCGCTCTGGTAGAGAGGTGGTGGGACACTACCGATTCCTTCGACTTTTCCGCCACGGGAGACATGATGATGACTCCCTTCGACTTCTCGATGCTCACCAGCATTGGGGTAGGGGGTGATCCGATCCCATTCGACATAGACATGGACGAGTGGGAGGCCACTCAGATGTACTCGCTTGGCGACCTATCGCCTCTCACCCGTCCAGGATTTGTCAGATATTCGTGGTTCGAGGACCACTTCAGGATTTAGCCAGCCTTAGCCGAGGAGGCGCCGATGGCTCAGGAGGAGGCGGAGCAGTATGCACGTGGCTTCCTTATGTCCTTGTTGGAGACGACCCTCTTCACCGACCGGGTGAACATTGTGTCCCTCTGTCTGCTGAGCGCTTTAGTGGATGTCAAACGGATCTGCCTTTACGACTGGGGTGGTACCGGCTTGGCCGCCCTATACGGCTACGTGAGTTCATCCTCTCGCCTCAGCGGACAGTTGCTCGGAAGCTACTGGCGAGCTTGGGAGGTACATTTTCTTTCTCTGTTTTACATTTTTGCTTTACATTTTCTGTACTCTGTACACTGCACACACTGCGGTCTACCTCACGCTGACTGTATACTGCACACATGGCACACATATAATCTGCTTTACACTGACTGTATACTGCACAATACTATACATACCGCACAATCTGCTGCCAACTAACTGCACACTGCACACACTGCAAACATGCAATCTGCTTTACACTGACTATATACTGCACACACTATACACTCTGCACAATACACTGCACAATACACGGTTCTGTAATTTCTACTTTATCCTGCATTCTGCTTCGTCGACATTCTGCTTTATCTGATAAGCATATTGATATTTGCTTGGCAATTGTGGGTCTACATCTACTTCCTGAGGCTTGCCCCAGTGTCGGACGAGGAGACCCCCCTCAGCGTCCCATTCTCCCGCCGCTTTGACGTGAGATGCGTGCGGAGACCTCGGGAGTCGTTTATATTCTTCCGCCGCTACTTCGACACCATCACCGCTGCAGAGGTATTTTAGAATTTGCAGTTCATTTAAGCTTTGCTTTACATTATTCTTTCGATAACAGTAGATAACAAACTGCATATCATTTGCAGATCACCTGGCAGCCTTGGGCTCCATTGCAAGCCGCAGTTCGGGAGCGGTATGCAGGCGCTGAGGAGTCTACCCGATTCAGGCTTCTGTTGGAGGGCCCGGTCTGTCGGGCTTGGTACCTAGGCGAGCGCTTCTTGCGCCAGACTTTAGGTTTACCAGAGCAGATAGTTCCAGGTCCGCCTCCTATCGACATGAGGCAGACAGAGAGATACCCCCCACATGAGATGGCCGATTACACGATCGGTTGGGAGGCGGAGGGCTTTAGAGGCGAGGGCGACTATGCAGAGTACGTCCAGACCTTCATCATGCGGCCCTAAGCAGTGGCCGTCGAGCTGAGAGAGAGAGGCCTGCGGCGCCAGCGACTGGAGCGGGAGCTGGAGTAGGGGCAGGATCACCTAGGATGGCTCGGGCCCGTGGTAAGAGTGGGTCTCGGAGAGGACGGGGGGCTAGTTGGCCAGCACTGCCCACGACGATGACATGAAGAGGGCAGGGTGGGGAGACTTACCAGATCCCCATCGCTCCCCCTCCGGTTGATCACGAGCTAGTCGGTTTCTACGACTTGCCTCCGATAAGTGTTATTGCATTTTGTATTTTACATCGTCATTTCATTTCATTTCGTTCGATATTCCGCAGAATACCGATGCTTCTAACACTTTTGCAGGCTTCCTTCGAGTACACTCGCCAGTCTTTGGAGTTGATAGCCTCCGTGATGGGGATGTTCCAGCGGAACCTCGACCTGCTGGCTGTCTACGGTATCCCAGTAAGTCTCTTTTAACCACAATCTCAAACTGTGCATAATTTGTTTCACGCCTAATTTGATGCATCGCACTACCAACATGGCACTTGATACATGGCCCTCACGGCATTTGATACACTGTATCCCACATACTGTTCACAGAGTTACTCACGGCATTCATAGACTGCACTCAGTCACTACACTCAGTCACTGCATTTCGTATTCATACACTGCTCACAGCATTCATACACTGTACTCACACACTGTATTATGTATTTATACTCTGTTTTGCATAGCATACTGATGCGTTTGCCATTTGTGCTTTTTAGCCTCCATTCCAGATCCCTACTGTAGGAGGTGCTCCAGCTGAGCCTTCTGTTCCCGCCCGAGGAGGAGGGCGAGGTGGCACAGTATTCCCCCGCACCAAAGTGGGGCGCACTCATGTTGGGAGTAGCTCTCGGGCACCAGTTCCCGATGATGACGAGTCCGAGGTAGAGTCATCTGAGGAGGAGACTGGAGACGACTCGGGCTCAGAAGATGGTGCCGACAACGATGCTCCTGGACCTTCATCCAGGAAGAGGACGAGGACAGATCCTTAGGCCTGAGACGATCGGTGCTGATCCAGATTTTTGCTGCTTTTCTTCTTTTTGTTTTACTTTCCCCCCCCCTTTTTTTTTGCTGGTAGCCTGAGTACCTTGTACTGCCGCAGGCATGTTTTATTTTCCTCGAAACTTTGTACTTGAAAAGATGATGAAATGAAACAAACTTTTTACCTGAAAAAGTGTTACATTTGTGTATTTTATACATTGCATCGCATCATATTACACAACAATGTAAATGGGATTGATCTTTTGTCTGAAAATCAAACACTTGTATTGTAATAACCAGGTAGTGAGCCAGCTAATGACAAAACAACTCATACAACCTACTGCTCATTCTGAACACACAGCCCATACCACAGTGCTTGCTTTACTCTACATACAGCCTATACACACAGTTCGTACAGCGCACTGCTTATTTTGAACACACAGCCCATTCTGAACACTGCTCATTCTGAACTCATAGCCCACAGCAGCATATTACCCATTCTGGATACACGGTTCATTCTGGACTTTGCAAAAGTTTAAACACACTCAGATGCTCCAAAATTTCTTGCTTCGCAATCCGGAACCCAAAAGCTTCAGATAGGTCCAGGTTTTTCTGTTCACACTTATCGGGGGTGGACCCTGTAGTTTTATGAAAGAACCAAATCATGTTTTGCACAAATGTAGGGAATGGCACAACACTCTGAGCACAAAACGATTTGAGGAGAGGGTTTTCAACCGGGCATTGAGCCTACGACTGAACACAGCATACTATGACTCAACCAAAGGTATACAACCTAAGCACAACGAGACACGCTTGGAACAGACCCAAAACAAGAGTTAAGGTAAACAAAACAAAAGACACAACACACAAACGCGTTATAAAAATGAGAGACTTCTCAGATCACGAGGAGCCAATTTCTCCGGGTATTGTTCCCCACCCTCTTCTCATTTGTGATTCTAACATCACTCGGCCCTCAGGCTCGGTTTTTCTCTCAAAACCCCTTTTTGCTCACTTTTCTCTTGACTTACACCTCTCTATTCTTTACTCTCTCATTTTTTCATCCCTCCCCAGATATGGTCGGTGAATAAACAAGAGGTTGTGGGTTCATGCCCAACACTGTTAGCCCGCAGCTACTTCTTCCGGTGACGTTTAGTCGATGTTCCTGATAAGGGAGTGGAGTATCTTGATCTATTCCGGTTCGTGCTTCGCACTTGGCTCGATAGCTCGTTTCTCGGAGGTCGAGAGAGCTTTCAGGCCTTCAATGACAGCTTCAGCTGTGCCCTTTTCGGCAAGTATGCTGGCGATGGGGGAAAGACCGGAAGCCTGACTCAACTGTGCCCCTAGTTCATCATTTTGACCATTTTTTGTTTTGGTTTTCTACTAAAACAATTTTAACCAAAATGTGAGTTAGATTAACATACTTGTTCGATTTTTGATTTGAAAATCATGTAAGTCAGGCTATGAGCACTGAAATTTTTTCTTTTTTGGGTCCAAGAAAATGGTCCAGTTTTGGAAAAGATGGAATAATTTTCGAGAAAATAGTCAACCTCAGTAAAAAAATTCTCAAAAACTATTTTCGCAAACGGCCACTGCTCAACGAGCGTAGAACTTACTCTCGAGATGCACAACCTCGGATCGAAGGCAATGGAAAATTGCCCCCTTGTTCCAAAGGGCACAGCACGGCAACGGAAAGTTGCCCTTGGTTTGGATGGCGACTCATGGCAACGGAAAGTTGCCCCTTGTCTGGATAACGCCACATCATACTGTAGTCAGTCCTCATTAGTGATGATCGCAACCGAACTCTCGGATACAGAGAAGATGAAGATGGTCAAAACCAATATATGGACACACTCACTTTGAAAGTGCGTGGGGCTGGACTTCAGGATGAAGTTGCCTACATATCTCAAACATGGGAATCAAGCCTTACGTAGTTCCGGTTGTGTCACAACTGAACTATCGGATTCAGAAAAGGCAAGGATGATCAAAACCATTACATGGACACACTTGATTTGGAAGTGTTGGTGGCTGGACTTCAGGATAAAGTTGCATACGTATCCCAAACATGGGAATCAAGCCTTACGTAGTTCCGGTTAAGGTTCACTCATGTATTAACCCTCACTTTTTAGGCTCTAACTTTTGCCAAGGCCGCCCTTTGCGGGTTTTCAACATTTCGAGCTTTATTCTTCTTTTCTTTTCAATTCCTTTTCTTTTTTTTTTTACATTTTTTTGTCTTTTCTTTTTCAAATCTTTTCATTCTTCTTTTTTTTTTTTTTGCATTTTTTGTATTCTTTTCTTTTCTTTTCTTGCTTTAACTTTTGCCTGGGTCGCCCTTCCTGGTTTTCGGCCCAGCGAGCCTCTCAAAGGGTAAAAGTGTAATAAGTCCATGCCAAATGGTTTTAAGATTTTGAAGCCATCCGTATCCAGGAGAGTGGCTATTGTATTGACTTGCAGTGGGATCCATCTTCGGCTCTTCAAGCACATCGGACATTTTTGCCCCTAGTTTGAGGGGTGTTTCTGTTCTAGCTTCGCAAGCTTCTTCTGATAAGGTCTGATCTTCTTGATCTGACTTTCTTGGCCTTTTGTTCGAGGGTTGCTTCAAATTTGGCCACAGAAGCCTCATGTTGTAGTCGATTGTTGAACATTCTGAACTAAGGTCCAAGATTTGAAAGCAAGGGCTCAAGTCTTGAGGCTGAGAGCGATCCTAAGCTGCACAATCTCAAGAGCGATTCCACATAGGTCTTCGCAGGACTGCGCAAAACATTTTGTTTTTGAATTTTTTTTTTTTTTTTAAGAAAGCAACAAATCGCTCGCGCTGAAGATAGTGCGGAACCAATCTGGATCAAGCCAGGGTCCTTTTCAGTACTCACGTTGACAAGCAAGATTTCAATTATTAAGGGCTTAGCATGCCTCTCTTTCTCTTAATTTGATCAAAGTTTTGCAAACCCCGAGAAATTCCTTCCTCTTCGTTTTCAACACCACAATGTTAAAAAGTTTTGAAAAACTTAGGTCAATGCAATGAATTCGAGGTGCAGAAGAGTAAGTGAGATGCTCTGCCGTTTCATTCAAATTTTTTGGCACAACTAGCTCGAAGTAGCAATAGGCACGGAAAACATGATAGCCACAGCTGTTTCTTTCAGATTTCCTGGTTGCAACTGGCTCCACAGCAGAGATAGACTCAAAAGAAAACAAAAGGGTAATTATAAAACAAAACGATGTTCAAGGCAACAACCCCGGAATCACCTGACATTCTATACAATGGGACTGACACGACACAACAAGACAGACCCTTAAGCAAAAAGACTGACTCAGGACAAAGAGACAGACTCAAAACAAAACAAAGAACTGACTCGACACCCAAGCCAGAAATTACAAAACTGCATTCGTAAATGCTCCCAACAGTGCGTGCCAAACGCCACATCTGAAATACACTGAGCACCGCCCGCAGGTGGTCCAACCCCTGATCACATACTTGCAGTATCCTCGAAATCCAATAATTCAGCGGTGACAGACTTTGCTGTGGTGGGTGGGAGGATGACCTCATTGTCGATCAAAGCTTGCACTTCGTGGCGAAGGCGGAAACAACCGTCGGTGCTGTGACCGGTTTGCTGGTGGTACGCGCAGTACAAGGCAGCATCATGTGTGAGAGGGAGATCTTTCGGGAGAGGTCGAGGCTCGAGGGGTTTACGATGCCCCTAGACAAAGGCATGTAGAGGGCATGAAAGACTCTGCGCCCTCGAGGTAGGTACTTCGAAGTCTGAGGATTCTTGCTAGACGCAGTAGCGAAAGGGTTGGCAGGCACTGCCTTGGCTTTCTGATCTTTCCCAGGGGTAGGGTTGGGAGTGGAAGGAACTGTTCTGGCATGACGGGGCCTATCTCGATTTTCCGCCTGGCTTGAACTGCCTTCGGTTAGAGTGGGGAAAGCATCATCCACAGTCTTAGCCATGACTGTGAGTACTTGTTGCTTATTCATCCCTCCGGCTTTCAAAGCCTCGACTGCCCACAACAGTTGTTCAGCGGGATCAGCATCTGTTCCCACTTTATTCTTATCTCTAGCCTCAACCTGATCGAGGGCTTGGGTTGCTATATCAGAGCGGAACCCGGTTGTTGTTGACATGTCATTGCCATAGCTGGAGACAACCTCAGGTTGGCTGAGCTCGATCACAATTTGCCCGAGTAGCGAGGCTCTTGCGGTACAAAATTCCCAGCATACGATGTGGTTGGTGGCAAAGCCGACATTCTGTAAGCGAGATCAGCCACAGACCTCTGAAGGTCACCAATCATTCCCATCAACTCAAATGTTGTGGGCTCATGAGCTTGAAACAACTGGGGTGTCCAGATCGGGTGTGCGACAGGCGACCTGGGCGGATGCGGTATATCAACATTGGCCTCATCCTGCAAGATGATTCCTTGGTCTAACGCGGCTGCCATAACCACAATTTCCTCTGAACTTTGCGTTATCATAAGTTTGCTGAACTGAACGGTGACTGACGGATCAGACGTCTGTCTCGCCTCAGCAAAAAAGAACACCAAATCTCTGAACCTTGAAAGGAAAAACAGGTAGCATTTCAGCCCAAACGAAACAGACACAGGCGTAGCTGAATAACTGTACTCTACTATTGATCACTGTTCCCCAAAAATTACTGCCCAAAAAAACTAAATCTGATACCCACAGATATAACCGATTCCCCAAAACACTGATACTGATGACGTCAGGCCTAGTACTAAACTTGTAAACTGATATAGGTGTTCCTGTAGAGATACACTCTAAAAGCACATAGCAAGTAAATGAGAGGCAAAACACCCCTATGTTGGGGTAGGGTTTCCCTGTCCTATTTTGTCAGGAACTAGGGTTTCACTATGCACGCAGCGGTTTCAAACAACCTATAATCGGGTAGCCACCTGTCCTAGTTTGGAATGGTTACTATGGATTCCGATTATGCACTAGGTCGAATGGTCAAAAAGGGTGCCCTGGTAAAACCAGGGTTTGTATTCCCATGCTGGTAGAGCCCGTAACCGGTCAACCTTTTGGCACGCAGCCTCAGGCTAACCGCTCAGGAATAGCAGATGGCAAGCACGGTGTCCTAGGCGTACCAATGCACATGCAATGCAAAGAAACACATAAGTGTAATAAAAAAAAGATATCATGAGTTCGAGTCAAGCTCTCTAAGCTCCCCAGCAAAGTCGCCAGAAACTGTAGACGTCCCGGCGAACGCCCCGGGAGGATGAATCCCGTTTCATTGGTTTTGGGCTCACTACAGTTCTGGACCCAAATTGTCACGGTTCTAAATCTGAACCAAAGAGTCCAAATCCGGCAAATTATTTTTGAAAACAGATTTTTTTGTAAAGAAGTGCCAAACATGGACTACTTTGCCAGATACAGAGTCGCCACCTAAAAATTTTTTAATGGGGGATTTAGAAAACCTTGACTCGTTTGCCTAAGGCCACGTGTCCGTCATCACCAAAGTTGCCTCGGCTCGGGAACTTGGGTACGATTGGGGAAGGTCAACTATGAGCACCCCCGCTCGCCCGATCCGAAGATCGGCCTCTACTAACCATGATATCTAGTTTTGAAAACGTTATGTGTTCTTATTCCGATTAATTAGCTAATCCTACTATGTGATGCACACAACACAAAAGTATAGACAAGGTCACCTAATTTGGAACAAAGCATTGCATATCCGTTTGTTCGGAAAATGTTTTGAAATTTGCTACTCGCAAGTAGGCTAAAAACACGGATTTCAACGAGTTGTTCCAACTCAAACAATCCAACCTTCACCCACAGGCATTCAGACAGTAATATCACATAAGCACATAGCCTCATGGTAAGCATGCTATCATGGCAACACTTACACTCATGCAAGGATGCTAAAACATAAATGCTTACCGAGTACTCCAAGCCAAAACAGAAACTAGTTAATAATCATGTGCATGATCCTAGTTCATGTTAAGATGGCTAATGCAACACAGGCAAGATGCAACTGCAATAGGCTCGGCTATTCTAAGATGGCATATGATGATGTCACAACTAATACATATTCAACTTGGAATTGAAATAGGATGCAGTTAGTATGATGCGCCAAGCCCGGTGCATGCAAGACAAATGTATGGATGCAAGCATGCATAGGATAAGGTATGCTAAATTAAATATGCCCTAGTACAAACCATCAAAAGCAGGTAAGTAAAAGGGAGAAAGAAATGGGGGTTGGAAGACGTGCACACACACGCCCACACTTATTACACACTCGCCCTCGCTCAGAGGGACCAAAAGAATAATACAAATTAATTAACCTACAAGCTAATTAATTATTACAGACCACTTAACTAGTTAAGCAAATTAACTAAGCTAAGAAAGCAATAAAACAGCCTCGGGAAGAGGGTCCAATGCATGCGTGCTCGGGTTTGCTCGAAAATCTGTCACCATGCACAAGCTGCCTCTGTTTACCCTACTCTGCTGTTCTGAAAGTTGCACAAGTCCGAAGGAACACTCTTGGAACACTGTGGAGCATCACTGACCAAGGCGAAACATCACCGACCGTGGTAGAAGGGTCATCGACCATTGATATGGCTCTTGGCCTCAAATGTTTGGTCGGTCGGCAATAGAGATGGTCGGCCGACCATGTATGCCTGCAGAATACTGTTTTGACAACAGCAGAGGGCAAACATGGCATGGCAATGCATTTCAAGCAAATGTGTGCACCACCACACTCCTTATCATGTTTATGACTCAAAGGAGTTTGGGACTCGACCCTCGGGCCATCAATCGCGCATTTCAATGCGTGATGGCCAAAGAGGCCAAGGTGTGCATTTTAATGCCAAATGTAATGCACACAAAACAAACAAGGGACCCAACCTCCATCATGGTGATTCAAGTGGCAAGGCATGCATGCAAAATGCAACTTAGGCATGTGACCTAACAATGTAACATGAACATGTGGGCAAACATGCAATAGGCACACAACCTAAGCAAACAAGCATGCAAGGCATGGAACAACTATGCTAATGACAACCATACAAGATGCAATGTGGACATGTAAGTATGCAAGACATGCGACAACATGTTAAGCAACTTAACCAAGAGAATGCATGCCAAATGCAAAGTGTTTCAAGCATGCAACAACATGCGATAGGCCAAGCATGCAACAACACACAAGGCGAGCATGTAACAACGTGCAAAGGACGGGCTTAAACTAGTTTGGGAAGCTCTCAAATAAGCCCAAAACAGTGGCCAAATGCCAAGGAAATGAAGGGCAAATGCACATACAAACATGCATGCAAACATGGTCCAACACTTAAGCACAAAGAGGGGACTTTTAAGCACACTTAACATGGACAAATAGCATACATGATAAGCTTTGAAAACATGTAGGAGATGATGCCAAATCAACCTACCAATGCAAGCAAGGCATGCAACCAAGCCCAAGGACTTAAACTATGGTCATGTGACACATGAAGCAAATGACTAAAGTGAATCAAAACAGTCCTAAATCATGCCAAAGTAAGCCCCAAAAACCACTTAGATGGCATCTAAATGATCTAATCCTAGAAGCATACACAATGGCACAAACATTAAGCATGAAACACCAACCTTTTAAAGCATTAAAGGAGCATCAAATGCAAGCATACAAGCATGCCACGAGGACTAAAATGATGTTAAAAGTGGTGCCAAACCACTGAAACAAGCCAAGTAATGCATGCTCAACACTCACACACCCAAGGCTAACAAGCCAAAATGCAAGGTGGCTATACAAAGGATGTCATGGATGGCCAAAACAACTTCAAACAGACCTTAAGCATACTAAGACATGCATAAAAGCTTCACAAAGCTAGGCCAAAAACATGCTAGAAACAAGGTTCAAAGCACAAAGCATGTTAAGGCAATTCGTGGCATTACAAGACAAGTATGCAAAGCAAGCATGGTGTGTCTAAACCAATTAGAAACAATGCTATATCATGGCAAAATAAGCACAAATACTAGCTAAGACATGGCCAACATGAACTCAACAATGGTGCTCACACAAGAGGCTAAAATGACAACTTTTGAAGATAACAAGGAGAGGGGATGACCCTCTCCTTCTTAGGACCTCAAAGCACCATCTCCACCACTGAAATCCCTCTGGATTTTAGTGGTGAGGAGGCCCAAGCAAGGTGGTCCCGGAGCTCACCAAAATAGCGCAAAAAGGGGGCCAAACAAGGCCTAAGAGGGGTCAAACAATCCCAAACACCAAAACAACCTTAAACAACTATTTTAAGCACTTAAGATCAGAACTTTTATATGTTATAAGTTAAGGTTGAAAACAGATGCAAGGATTGCTAAAATCCTACGCAAAAATGGGAAATAAAGGGCAAAGTTCTTACCCTTGAAGACCCTTTTCAGGAACTGAGCTCCAGCTGCTTCCTCAAGCTTGAATCCACTCAAAAACTCTGAAAATCACTCCTTAGTACCTCAGTAGCTAAAGGAAAGTGTAACACTAGGTGTTTATGCACAAAAGTAAGGACAAACACACACAAATACACAAAGAGAGGAAGATATAGAGATAGAATAGATTCACAACCCTAACCCTAATCTCAAACCCTCCCGTGAACCTCTGGAACGCTTGAGGAGGGAGGAGAAGGCCTCCTCTTATAGAGATTCACTCTTGCAAAGCTTACAAAACAAGCTAAGCAAGAGTGAATTCCCTCCATACACGTGTACGGAAGGGGGGCAAAGTGGGTGCCAGCTATCACAGCTGGCACAAAATATCTGCCAAAAGCAGATGCACAGTGGTCGGCTAGCCCAAAATGACAAATTGACCAAATAAATGGTCGATCGACCACAAAGAGTGCCGACTGACCAAACAATTGGCCGATGCCAACAAAACAATGGCCGGTGGCCTCAAGCCATGGCCGGTGTGATGTGGGGATGGCCAACAAGCCATTCCTTGCTCCTCAAAAGCAAAACACAAGTGTTTGGTGCAAAACCAAACACCAAACAGGCAAGTCGAGAGGTCTTGAGGCAAGGCGCGTGGCCGAGAACTCCGAGAACTCAAGACGACCACGAACATGGATGATCACCGAGTGTTCAAACGGTGACGCCCAAGTCTTGAGGACGGTCAAAAATAGGGTGTCTACACCGACCAGTTCAAAAGGTCCAAGCTCAAGAAAAGTGGTCGGCAACCCCGATTGGTGGTCTCCCAACTAAATGCAAGCTAGTGGTGTGGTGGGAGACCAGCAATTGTGGCCCTAAAGTGAGGGAGATCAGTTACCTTACAAGGAAATCGGCCGGCAGGGAAAAAGTGGTCTCCAAGGAGCAAAGGTAGTCTCCCACCCTTGTACCACCTTCCAAACAATGAAGACAAGGTCCATGCCAAAAATGAACCAAGACGGATGCAAAACGAGGGTTCGGGGGCCAAAACGCGCAGCTGGGTGCCCCGAAAACTGACTGTTAAGCATCAAAAGTGGTGTGTGACCGCGAAGGTGGTGTCTCGGGCCACTGTGTCCCTCTAGAGATAGCAAACGAGGTGCGTGCCGAAAACCGGAGCAAACGGAGAAAGTTAAGCGGTCCCGAACTGAGGCGCATGGCCGACGGCTCCGAAAATCGAAAACTGGTCTCCAAACGAGAACAGTGGTCTACGATCACGAAAAGTAGCCTACGGCCACTGAGTGATGGTCTACGAGACCTCTCTCTCCCTTCGGGAAGAGAAAACTGAACCTGGTTCGCAAACCGAGGCAAAGCACAAAAGAGTCCCGAAGTCCGGAGGCAAGGCTCTCAGCCGAGACTCCGTAACCTCGGAACGAGCACAACATGCGCAATCACCGAGCGCTCAATTGATGACGTCTGAGTCTTAAGGTTGGTCAAAAATGGGGTGTCTATAGTTGCCCCTTTTTAACAGAACTCGAAAGTCATAAGTGACGGGAGTGAATGTCAAAGCCATAGATGACCCATTTTTTACGAGGCCGAAAACTTAGA
Organism: Camellia sinensis; assembly: GCF_055761805.1. Lineage (NCBI taxonomy): Eukaryota > Viridiplantae > Streptophyta > Magnoliopsida > Ericales > Theaceae > Camellia > Camellia sinensis. The sequence goes on along the minus strand of NC_138969.1, from coordinate 111,655,387 downwards.
CAAACAGGCGAGATAAACAAGAGATGTGCCCGCAGGCAGGGGCAAAATGCAAGACACATGCAAGATACCGAACATAACTTGTGATCATGCAAAGAAAGCTGTAATGAAGCAAATATACACAATAAATGCAACAATTTTAAGCAAGAATGCGAATCAAACTACATTTCACGCAGTAAGAATGTAAGAAAATTATGCAATTCTCACGAACAGGTGTGATAAATACAGAAAGTTGAACGAAGTGTGATAGATACACGGAGTGAGTAAGTATGTGCACAAAGCAAGTGTAGTGATAGATACACTAAACTGAACGTGTGATGGATACACGAAGCGAGCGTGTGATGGATACACAAAGCGACTGTGTGACGGACACACAAAGTAAACGTGTGATGGATACACAAAGCGAGCGTGTGATACATACACAAAGGGTGAGCACAAAGTGTGATAGATGTACTTAGTGAACAAAGTGTGATGGATACACTAAAGGTGAACACAATGTGTGATAGATGCACTAAGTGAACAAGTGTGAATGAAGTGTGATGGATACACTAAAGGTGAACAGAAAGTGTGATAGATGCACTTAGTGAAAAAAGTGTGATGGATACACAAAAGGTGAACACAAAGTGCGATAGATGCACTTAGTGAACAAAGTGTGATGGATACACAAAAGGTGAACAAAAAGTTTGATAGATGCACTTAGTGAACAAAGTGTGAAGGATACACAAAAGGTGAACACAAAGTGTGATAGATGCACTTAGTGAACAAAGTTTGATGGATACGCAAAAGGTGAACAGAAAGTGTGATAGATGCACTTAGTGAACAAAGTGTGATGGATACACAAAAGGTGAACACAAAGTGTGATAGATGCACTATGTGAACAGAGTATGATAGATACACTAAAAATGAACACAAAGTGTAATAGATGCACTTTGTGAACAAAGTGTGATGGATACAGAAAAGGTAAACACAAAGTGTGATAGATGCACTTAGTGAACAAAGTGTGAATGAAGTGTGATAGATACACTACAGGGGAACAGAAAGTGTGATAGATGCACTTAGTGAACAAAGTGTGATGGATACACAAAAGGTGAACACAAAGTGTGATAGATGCTCATAGTGAACAAAGTATGATAGATACACTAAAAATGAACACAAAGTGTGATAGATGCACTTAGTGATCAAAGTATGATAGATACACTAAAGTAAATGAAATGTGATGGATACACTAAAACTAATGAAGTAAATGAAGTAAATGAAGTGTGATGGATACACTAAAGTAAATGAAGTGTGATGGATACACTAAGTGAATGATCTTAAATGGAACTTCTTTGAATGAACCGTACATACAATATCGTGCATGTATGAGAAAGAAACTTGATAAGTACAATGCAATACAGTGCATGATGTTTAAGGAATGCGATAAACAAACCTAGCGGCGCTTTGGAAAGCACCGCATGGGGTGAGTGGCGATGAACCGCTCTACACTGACGGGGATCTCCCCTCGTGCTCTTCGAACAATTACCTTCAACTCACAGTATAAAGGCTCTGGAATGTTGACAAGAATTCTTCACGTTGAATACTTTGGATGTTGCCTTTCTTCCTGATCGTATTCACTACTTTCCCTATTCTCCAACGGGGTGACAGACTAGGTTGGTTCAGTATCCAGAATTGAGGTGCATACACGCTATCTCAACCTATGGGGCTTCCATACAAATTTCAAGCTGAGGACACGCCTCTGGGTATTTAAATTAGACTTTTTTCTTGGAAATCCCGAACCTTTGCGTTCTAGGCAACAGCCATTCGAACTCTAGTTTCCACCATCGCAGTTGGTCTCTTAGGAACTCATTGCGAACACAGCCAAGATGCCTCTGGCAGGGAATGGTACTCAGGGAGAGCACTTTTGATCGCCATTCTGGCATGATGTAGACTTGATCTTGAGCTTGAGGTAGAGGCAGACTCATACTTTGGAGCATTGGCAAGACCTGAGGAGGTACACATAGAATGCAATCTCGGAACTTACTGAAGTTGAAACAAACTCAGATACTCGACATTTTCCCTCCTTTCTTTTGCTTTGCAGTCTAGAACCTATATAGCTTCAGATAGGTCATGGTTTTACTATTCCCACATGACTTGGCTTGAACCCTGCGGTTTTTTAAAGAACAAAATCTTGTTTTGCACAAATGTGGAGAACGACATGGCACTCTAAGCACAAAACGATTTTTTTGAAATTGAGAGTGAGAATAAGTTCTCAACTGGGTATTGAGCTTACGACTGAACACAGTACACCACGACTCAACAACAAAGAGAAAGACAAGGAAAGACAACCTAAACACGTCTATAGACATCTAAAACGACTCAAAACAAGAATCGAGACAAACAAAACGACTGACACGACACACAGACGTGTTCCAATGGCAAGAGACCTCTCAGTGCACGAGGAGCCAGTTTGTTCGGGTATTATTCCCCACCATTTCTTATTTGTGATTCTCACATCACTCGACCCTCAAGGTCGGTTTTTTTCTCAAAACCCTTTTCTCGCTTTTCCTCTCAGTGCACATCTCTCAATTCTTTAATCTCTAATTTTTCATCCCTTCCCAGGGTGGTTGATGGATAAACAGGAAGTTGCGGGCTCTTGCCCCTTGCATTCTACTAGATTCTCTTCTTCAGCTCACAACAGCGAACTTTCCCGCAGAGGGGTTGCGCTACAATTGGGTGTGTAGCAAATCTGTAGTTGACATCGGTTGACGGTGTTCTGCTGGGGAGTTTGGACATGATCAAATGTGTCCAGACGAGGGAGTGGAATATCTTCATCGATTCCACTTCATGCTTCGCATTTGACTTGATACCTCCCTGCTTGGAGGATGAGAGAGCTTTCAGCCCTTTGTTGTTAACTTCAGTTGTGCGCTTTGCGGCGAGTAGAGTGCCCCTTTGGGCAAGCATGTTGACAGTGGGGAAAAGACAGAAAACCTGACCAAAACTGTGCCCCTAGTTCATCATTTCGACCATTTTTTTTGTTTTTTGCTTCTGCTAAAACAATTTTAACCAAAATGAGAGTTAGATTAACACACTCGTTCGATTTTCTGATTTGAAATCATTCAAGTCAGGTTATGAGCACTGAAAATTTTCCTTTTTTGGGTCCAAGAAATGGTCCAGTATTAAAAAAATAATAGAATAATTTTCGAGAGAATTAGTCAACTTCATTAAAAATTCTCAAAAACTATTTTTGCAAATGACCACTGCTCGACGAGCACAACACCTACTCATGAGATGCACAACCTCAGATCCGAAGGAAAATTGCCCCTTGATTGAAAGACACTGCATAGCAACGGAAAGTTACCCCTTGTTTGAATAGCACCGCAGCACTGCACGGCAACGGAAAGTTGCCCCTAGTCTGAAAAGCGCCGCAGCACATGGCAACCAGTCCTCATAGTGACAATTACAACCAAATTCTCGGATACAGAGAAGACAAAGATGACCAGGACCATCACATGGACACGGTCGAATTTGGAGTGTTTTATAGCTGGACTTCAGAATGAAGTTGCCTACGTATCCCAAAGATGGGAATCAAGCCTTACGTAGTTTGGGGTTAATGTACACTCGGGTATTAACCTCTTCTTTTACGCTCTCACTTTTGCCAAGGCCGTTCTTCCGGGTTTTCAACCTTGCGAGCTCTGTTTTTCTTTTCTTTTCAATTCTTTTCATTTCTTTTCTACTTTTTTCTTTTTCATCTTTTCCTTTCATTTTCTTCATTTTTCTTCTTTTTCTCTCTTTTTTTTTTCTCATTCTTTGCATTTTTTTTTCTTTTTGTTCTTTTTCTTGCTCTAAGTTTTGCCTGGGCCTCCCTTTCGGATTTTCGGCCCAGCGAACCTCTCAAGGGTAAAAGTGTAGATTTGTCCATGTCAAATGGTTTTGAGATCCTGAAGTCATCTGAATCCAGGAGAATGGCAGCTGTTCACTAATAAAGTAGGAGTCCATCCAATGGAAGCTGAATTTGCCCCTGGTGTTGTGGATAGGTACTCAGTTGTTCTTTAGCAATATTTTCTTCTTTTCTCCCTTCTGGGATTTGGCATTCTTGCTGATCTTCATCTTTGATTCTTCGAGCACATTTGAAATTCTTTTGCCCCTAGTTTGAGGGGTGTTTCTGAACTAGCTTCGCAAGCTTCTTTTGATAACACTTGATCTTCTTGACCTTTTCTTGCCCCTAGTTCACGGGCTGCTTCTGATCTGGCCACAAAGGCCTTACATTGTGGTTGACCGTTGAACCTTCTGAATCTAAGTTCAAGGTTCGAAAGCAAGGGGTCGAGTTTCAAGGCTAAGAGCAATCCTAGGCTGCACAATCTGAAGAGCGATTCCACATAAGTCTTCGCAAGACGGCGCAAAACATTTTTTTGAAACCTTTTAAGAAAGCGACTAATCACTCGCGCTGAAGACAGTGTAGAACTAATCTGGATCAAAGTAGGATCCTTCTCAGTATTCACATTAACAAGCATGATCTCAATCATTAAGGGCTTAGCATGCCTCTTTTTCTCTCAATTGATCAAATTTTGCAAAAGCCGAGGAATTCCTTCCTCTTCATTTTCATCACAATGTTCAAAAAAAGTTTTGAAAAACTTAGGTCAATGCAATGATTTAAAGGCACAAAAGAGTAGGTGAAATGCACTGCCGTTTCATTCAAACTTCTGGCACAACAAGCGCAAGGCAGAAGCAAACACGAGAGTGTGAAAATCACTGCTGTTTCATTCAAATCTGTTGGCATTACTGGCTCCAAGGTAAAAACAGACTTAAATGAAAACGAAAAGACAAACACAAAATAAGCAAGTGATGTCCGAGGTAACACCCCCGAAATCACCCGACTCCAACAAAACAGGACTGACTCGATACAACAAGACAGACGTGACTGACTCAGCACAAAAAGACTGACTCTAGACAAAACAACAAGACTGACCCAATACCCAAGTCAGGAAGCACAAAAGCTAGCATTCGCAAATGCTCAAAATAGTGCGTGACATACGCCACATCCGGAGTAAACTGAGTGCCATCCGCAGGTGGTTCATCCCCCCGATCACATCACATTATCCCCCGAGTTCAACGATCCGGTGCCGATAGACTTTGCAGGCCTTGGTGCGGTGATGACCCCGTCGTCAATCAGATCTTGTATTTCATGGCTGAGACGAGAACACATGTTAGTGTCATGGCCGGGTTGTTGATGGAAGGCACAGTATTTGGCCGGATCATGGGAGGTAGGAAGTTTATTCGGGAGAGGCCGAGGCTTAAGGGGTTTGAGATGGCCCTGCCCAATAAGGATTTGGAAAGCTTTGGACAAAGGCATATAGAGGGCATGAAAGACCCTTTGGCCTCGGGGTGGGTACTTCGAGGTTTGTGATTTTTTACTGGATGCACCAGCGAAAGGATTGATAGGCGCCGACTGGGTTTGCTGATCTCTTCTGAGTGCAGGATTAGAGTTGAAAGGAGCATTTCTGGTACAACGGCCCTTCTCCCGGCTTGCTCCTTGATTCAAACTGCCCCTAACTTGAGTGGCGAAAGTGTCAACCACAGTTTTTGCAACAACTGCGAGGACTTACTCTTTGTTCAGTCCCTCGGCTTTCAAAGCCTCAACAGCCAACAGAAGATGTTCATGGGGATCCATGCCTGCCGCTACCGTGTTCTTTCCACTCGCATCCACTTCGCCAAGGGTTTGGCTTTCTTCAAATGCAGCCTGTCCCAAGATTAGGGAGCCTTTTGACATGAAATTCCCGGTATGTGGTGTGGTTGATGACGGAGCCAATATCCCAAAGGCTAAATCTACCACAGTTCTTTGAAGATCTTCAATCATTCTCATCAACTCGGAAGTAGTGGGTTCACGGGTTTGAGATGATTGGGGTTCAGGTGCACCCATCATGCATAAGTCCATGCTTTCTGGGATAAACACCTCAGGCTTGGGTAGATGGGCCGGGGTGATGTATATGCTGGGGTCATAGGTGAATGACAGTATATGGATGAGATTGAGGTGGGCAGGAGATGTTTGGTCATTGCGGTCTGAAGGTGGAGCTACTTTCCGGTTGTCGATGAGTTTTTGGACCTCACGACGAAGGCGGTAGCATCGGTTGGTGCCATGACCGCGCTGCTGAAGGTACACACAGTACTTGGAGGGATTATGTCTGGCTGGGACTGGGTCAGGCAGAGGTTGAGGATCGAGGGGTTTGAGATACCCTCTTTCCATCAAGACTTTTAGTGCGCTAGTCAAGCTCATATAGAGGGGAGTGAAAGTTCTGCCCTGAGCTCGGGCTGGGCCGACGGTTTGTAGGCTTGGATTGGCAAATAGATCGGCTGTGGCGATTGTATTGATTTCAGTGGGTTTGGGAATAGCGCTACTACCAGCATTGGTACTCCCTGCAAAAACCCTCTTATCGGTTCACTTGTTCTGGGAATGATCCCACTGTTGAACGCATTCTCGATTTGAACCCCCAGTTCATGCAAACTTTTGAAATTGAATAACGGGGCGACTATCAACTTTTGCAACATATCATGCTCGAGGTTTCGCACCATCATCTGCACTTGATCCCTCTCAGAAGGGCGATCTGTTATCTGTGTTGCCTTTGCTCTTCACCTTGCAACAAATTCCACAAAAGGCTCTGTTGGGTTCCGGCGGGTTGTTTCAAGCTCTTGCATGGTCATTTCAACTTGGGTATTGTAGGAATACTGATCGACAAAGGCCTCAGCCAGTTCTTCCCAGTTTTACTTCACTTTATCCTCCAACCTAGCGTACCAAGTGGCTGCTACACCCGATAGGGTTCTTCCATACAAAGAGAGTTCCTGTGGCTTAGTCAGACCCATCGACTTCAGGACATCCAAGAAAAGCCGGATATATACCATAGGATCTCCAGAACCGTCGAAACGGTCAATATGTGGCATTTTGAATATGTCTAGGAGCCGTGCGACAGCGTCAGTGTATCCATCCTTAATGTCGGGAATGGAGTTAAGGCCCTGTACTTTTTTGAATTGCTTCTCAAGGTTCGCAATTTTCACTGCAGTCGGATTGAACTCATTAACATGAAAGGGTTGAAGCCTCTCAGTAGGCTGCACCAGGGGTGTGGAAACTCGAGCTTGAGCCAACCCTTCTTGGGGATCCGGACCATGCAAATCTTCAGCTGGCGGAAGTGGATCAAAGTTCGGCTGGGGTCCAGAGACTGGATGTGCGGTAGATGCCCTAGATGGGTGCTACGTTTCAATATTGGTCTCAGCCTGCATGGCAGTTCCCTGATTTAACGCTGCTATCATGGCCACAAATTCTTCCGAACCTTGTGCCATCACGGTCTGCTGAGTCTGAACAAAGGTGATATGACTGGCGACTGACGGATCAGATGAGCCGGTGAGCCCTGACTGGCCTTTCTTTGCCTTGCCACAGCGAAACAACACTGGTTGCCCTTGACTTGAATCTCTGACCTAACAAAGTCTATTAGCACAAGTCCAATGAACCCGGGGGATATCGGCGCCTTCGGAAGCTATAGTTCTAGGACTATCCCTAGCAAAAGAGAAAACAAACAGCATCTCAGCCTGGTTTCATCAAAACAGATATGAGTAGCCGAATAACGGTGCTCTCTACTGAATTTTGTCCAAGATTCTGCCTGTAAACTAATACTCTCAGGTCAAACTAATTCCCCACATACTGATGCCCTCAGGCTTGATACCCAGACTTGCAAACTGATACGTGCATTCCTTGTAGAGACCTACTCTAAAAGCACATAGCAAGCAAGTGAGAGCCAAAAACACCCTTATGTTGGGATAGGGTTTCCCTGTCCTATTTTGTCAGGAGCTAGGGTTTCACTACGCACGCAGCGGTTTCAAACAACCTATAATCGGCTAAGCAACCTGCCCTAGTTTGGAATGGTCACTATGGATTCCGAATATGCACTAGGTCGAATGGTCGAAAAGGGTGCCCCAGTGAAAACCGGGGTTTGTGTTCCCATCGTGGTAGAGCCCGTAACCGGTTAGCCTTATGGCACCCTTCTCAAAGCGAGCCTCCGGTAAACCGTTCAGGAATAGCAGACGACAAACACGGTGTCCTAGGCGCACCAATGCACATGTAATGCAAAGAAACACATAAGTGTAGTCAAAACAAGACATCATGAGTTCAAGTCAAGTTCTCTAACTCCCCAGCAGAGTCGCCAGAAACTGTAGACGTCCCCGAACATCCTAGGAAAAATCCCGTTTGGTTCATTTGGGCTTACTACAGTTCAGGACTCAATGTCACGGTCTTGTATCTAATCTCGCAGAGTGTAATGCAAGACTGTTGAATCATCAAAGAGTCTAAATCTGGTAAATCGTTTTGAAAGACTGATTTTAGAAAGAAGTGCCAAACATGGACTCCTTTGCCAGATACAGAGTCACCACCTAAATATTTTATTTTGGGGAATTTAGAAAATCCTGACTCGTGCCTAAGGCCACGTGTCCGTCATCACCAAAGTTGCCTCGGCTCGAGAACTTGGGTACGATTGGGGAAGGTCATGCAATGAGCACCCCCGCTCGCCCGATCAAAGATCGGCCACTACTAAACATGATATCAAGTTTTTGAAAACACATGCATTCTTATTCTGGTTTATTAGCCTAGAATTACTATGTGATGCATACAGCATACAAGTATAGACTCGGTCGCCTGAATTGGAACAAAACATCTCATGTTCATTTTTAAAAATGGTTTGAAGGTGCTACTCGCAAGTAGGCTAAGACGTGGATTCTGCCACCCTTGGGTGGGCTTAGAAGACTTGATTTTGCCACTCTCAAGTGGGCTTGAAACTCTCATTCAATGCATTGTTCCAATTCAAATAACCCAACCTCCACTCACAGGCATTCAGGCAGTTATATCACATAAGCAAATAGCCTCATGGTAAGCATGCTATCATGGCAGTCACTCACACGCATGCAAGAATGCTAAAGCATAAACACTCACCAAGTACTCCAAGCCAAAACAAAAACTAGTTAGTAATCAATGCATGATCCTAGTTCATGTTAAGATGGCCAATGCAACACATGCAAAATGCAACTAAGATGGGCTCAGCTATTCTAAACATGGCATATGAAATGCAACAGATAACATGTATTCAACTTCGAATTGAAATGCAGTGCAGTTTGTATGATGCGCCGAGCCCGGTGCATGCAAGACAGATGAATGGATCCAAACATGCGAGCATAAGTATGCTAATTGAAACGTGCTTTAAACTAACCATCATAAGCTGATAAATAAAAGGGAGAAAGACGTGGGGTTGGAAAACATGCATCACACACACACCCACACTTATTACAACATTGCCCTCCTTAGAGGGTTCAAATGAATAGTACAGAATAAACTAGCTAATCTAAGCTAATTAAACTAATTATTACACAACATTAATTAATTAACGAATTAACTAAGTAAGTAAGGAAACTAGCATGCAAATTAAACAAAATGGACTGCCTCAGCTCTGTTCCGAATGATAGGGATGCATGCATGCTCAAGTCGCCTTGTCGGGAAATTCATCGCGATGCCCGATTTGCCTCTGTTTGTAACTGGTCCCAGAACACTGTACAAAGCTCCAGAAGGCTGCTGACCAATTTTTTCTGCTGGTTTCTGGTTTGTTGCAACAGAGAGCAAGAAAGGGACATGGCAAAGTATTTTCAACATATGTGTGCATGATTAGTCTCCCCGTCATTGCATAAGCTCTAGGGAGTGTAGTCTTCGATCCTCGTGCCACCAATCACGCATCTCGATGCATGATGGCCGAGGAGTCGAATTGCACGACTTGATGTGAAATGAATGCACACATAAACACAACAAGACCTAAACTCCATCATGGGTAATCCGGAGTGTCGGCGACCAAGAATCGAGGCACGTTTCGTCACTTTAAGTACGAAACGTCCCTCGTTTCCCATGTTCAGACTAACTCATATTCCCAACACAATGCAACACATAACATGGTATGGCATATACAAATGCAACTCTAGCATACAAACATGCAATGCAACCTAAGCATGCAAATATGCAAGGGACATGATAGCATACACAATGCCAATATGAAATGAAACATGGACAACCTAACCAGGCTAATGGCATGCATAATGTACAATGCTCAATGCTAATGCGCGCATACTCAATGCAAGACAACAAAAGCATGTAACAATATGACACAATGTGACTAGCATACACAATGCGAATGTCAAATAGCATACTCAATGCGACGAATTACCCGGCATGCGCAATGCTAAGGATAATATGGCATACTCAATGCAAGATGGACTTAAACCGAAATGAATGGGCCTCAGCCACACTCAAATCAGTGGCCATACATGATGAAATTAGGCAAGAACACTCATGCAAACATGCCCAATGCAAGGGACCGAACCTAAGGCATCGAATGTCACTCTACCAAAGCATGGCAAGGATGAAACATGGCATACAATCACACATTTTCCCGCTCTGAAATGACATGCAAGATGGTCCTGAATCATGCAAACACCTCACACAATGCATGCTAGATGGTCCGAATACCGAAACTAGTGAAGTGGATTATACTATAGGCATACAAAGCAATGCACAAATGACCAAATCACCCCCAAACAGTCCCTATGTAGGTCCAAGACAGTGGAAAAATGGCCTAAAATGATGGCTCGAAAGGCAAGGAAATGAAGCTCATGCAATGGTTCCAAAACGAGGCATACAAGCATGACTTTCAAACGCATTTAAAGAGTGGAAAAAATGGGAATATGGCATACATGTAAGCTCTGAAATATGATGCACAATGCACCCAAAACATGGAAACACCTCAACATAAGCATGCAATAGGCTCCAAAACTCAAAGCTAGGCAAGGGCCGAAAGATGGCTTCTTTGACTTTGTAACCCGTTGGAGAGCCAAAGCTTCTATGATGACCACCAGACCGGTCAAAAAGGATCAAATACGGATGGTTGTGCGCAACCTCCAACCCAAACTGATGCAAAAGATGATCATCTTACCCCTCCCTACCTTTGCGGATTTACACGAGATTGGGGTACAGATTGAGGACGCCATGAAACAGGGTCTGATTGACCACGAGAGAGAGCAGCCCAAGAGGGCATTTACCCGCAGTTCAAATGCAGGCACGAGTAATGCTGCAGCTGCCAGAACTTTCGATGTGGGCATGGTCACCACCACCACATCAACAACAACCACACCCTTCACCAGCACATCTAGTGCCACCTCATAAACAGCCAAATACCCAGCCCGGGGCCAGAGAACTTTTACCCCATTGTATATGCCTTTGTCCAAGGCCCTGGGGGTTTTAATCAGAAAAAAGCATCTGAAGCCCATCGAACCACGCCCACTGCCAAGTAATCTCCCGCCAACCCATAACCCGGCCAAATACTGTGCCTTTCACCAACAGCATGGTCATGACACTGACCAGTGCTACGGACTTCGTCATGAGATTCAGGATCTCATTGACAATAAGGTGATTGCACCTCCAGAAAAGCCGAATGTCACCACCAACCCACTCCCAAACCGCAGCCATTTCGTATGACCCAAGTATATACATCATGCCCTTCCACCTACCCAAGCCTGAGGTGTTCATCCCGGACGGCGCAGACTTGTGCATGCTGAGCACCTCCCGAACCCAACCTGAGCCGGTGGTGGTGACCGTTGAAGGCAGAACATGGATGACTTTGGAGGCAAATGGGAATAACAATTTAGAGACCAAGGGGTCTGGGAGCTTTGCATACAACTCGAGTGGTTATATCACATAAACAGATCAGGCAAAGCCGATGGTAGAATTGCCAATTGGGGCAGAGATCAGTGTGGTTCGGGAAGATGGACCAAGTCAGGGGTAAGATGACCTAGCAGAGTTGGAGGAGGATATCGCGAATCTGCAATTCTTCAATGAACAGGATTCGGGGGACGTGACTGTCAACTGGTTTGATCTGGATGGATTAGCAGAGGCTACAGGGTGGCTCAGTGACGAGCCAGATGTTGTTGAGGAGCATCAGCCAGAACAGGGGCAATCAGAAATGGGGACATCAGTAGTGGCCAGAATGGCCGAGAATCAGGAGAAATTACCGGAGAGCACCGGTGCGAAGAATTACGCTCAAGAATCGGGCAGTTTATGTACAGTAGACGCCAAACAAAAGGTTGTATTGAAGAGATTTGAGCAGGAAAAGATCGAGGTTCTTGGGAGGGCTAGGAAGGCTAAAGCCCCTGCAGGGACGGAATGTGCTGTGAGCACAGAAGCAATTACAACGGAGCCAGACAACTATCTGTCAGTTGCCAATGGCATGTGGTGAGAAGATGACGACTTACGTCTTGCCCACACAGATGAAGATTGGGGGCGGAACCAACCGGATGACACTTGGTATGTTGAGGAGGTTGACCACATGACCAGAAGTGGGCGGTATTTCAAACCCCCACACTTGGACCAGCCGGAGGCGTCCAGAAAAGATAAAGAAGCGGAGAGGCAGAAAGAAAAATTGCTCGAGGAAGAGGCTGTACTAAACAGCTTAAGAAGATTCAAGAAGACATCTCCATCTGGGGACTGCTAATGGTCTCTAGGGTTCACAGACAGGCCGTCCTTACAGCCATGGATAGGGCCAAACTTTCAACCGATACAACTCCAGAGCAGTTGGTAGAGCTAGTTTTCCCGGGAGGAGCTTCCCCAACCTTGACCTTCACCGACAAGGAGCTGCCACCTGAGGGCTCAGATCATAACAAACCACTCTATATCTCTGTCGAGTGTAGAGAGAAATGGATACCAGTGGTTCTAGTCGACACGAGGTCCGCAATCAATGTATGTCCGTCGAGGACGGCATATGCTATCGGGTTGAAGCTTGTGAATTTCGTGCCTACAGCCCAGGTGATACGGGCTTATGATAATACTAGTCGGGAGGTGATGGGGACCGTACAGATTGAGACTCAGGTTGGTCCAGGACAACAGGACATTGAGTTTCATGTCTTGGATGTTCCCTCAACCTTCAATCTACACCTTGGGCGGCCGTGGCTGCACCAGGTGAAAGCGGTCTCTTCCACCTTGCACCAAATGCTGAAGTACCCCCACGGGAAAGAAGTGGCAATCATTTTTGGGAAATCTTCGATATATCCACTGCCAGAGGTTTCTACACCAGTTCTGGAGATTGAGCATGGCACGGAGGATGTGTTTTTGTCAGGGTTCAGCCTAGCTGAGGCCCGGGTTGTACAGAACATGATAGCTGTTGATGAGGGGCTATACGTCAGTGCACAGTCTGTCTACCTTATGAACAATCTTCAGCACATGCCTGGGATGTGATTAGGGCAAAGTGGCCGGAAGGGCGTTGCAGCATCGGTCGAAGTGCCGCACAACCCATATACCTTTGGCCTAGGTTATCTGCCTACCAAAGCACATTGGGCGAGGAAAGGAAAAGAGATGGCCGGAAGAGCCAAGGCAAAGCAAGCCGGGAAGCATTATGAGTTGGTGCACCGATCTATCCAGGGGATCCTGAACGGACGCTTTGTTTCGAAGGGGGAAGACTTCCCGTTCTGTGACTTTCCGGGGCCCTAGATAAATTCAGAGAAGCGGCGCTTGCCCGACTCTAAAATCTTCTTTGATCTTCAGTTGTCCGGGGATGAAGTTGCCGAAGAGCAGACAGACCCACCAGCTGAGGCTGAGCAGCACAAGGATGAGTCCGAGGGTACAAAATTGGAAATGGGGGTAGCGCTGCCTTGTCTCCTCACAGATCCTCAGATCGTACCAGAGTGCTTGGGGGATAACTCATCAGTTTCCATGATCAGGGATGAAGCGGCTGTGGGCCCATCTTTAAACAGTCTGGATGCATCCATCGCACCCTCCCTTGTCTGACAATACGAGGAGGGCTTTTTATCGAGCAGCACCGGGTCAGGTAGTGAGCTGGAATCTGATTCCACTGAGTTTATAGAGTCAGAATCAGGTTCCAGCTCGTCTGAGTCTAAGTCTGGTATTCCTGGAGATGATAACCCGAATGCCACTGTCCTGTCCAGGTCGTTTTTTTCTATTTCCTTTGAGTCTGTTGTAACAGAGGCATCAGGTGGACTTGATGTTATTAATGAGAATGGTATGGCTGTGGCTTCCAAGTACTTTTCTGTGCCTTTAATTTATTGCATTAATCAGGACTTTCAAAATTTTGATGAAAATGACAAGGAAGAAATTCCTCCGGTTTTACAACGTTTGATTGATCAAGAGCAGGAGAGGTTTGTAAAACCTTTGGTTGACGAAATCACCACAATTAATGTTGCTACTGAGAAGGACCCGCGGCTGGTCCAGATCGGGTCCACACTGTCTTCGGAAGAGTGCGAGCGCTTAGTCGCTTTATTAAAAGATTTCAAAGATGTTTTCGCGTGGTCCTACGAAGACATGCCTGGAATCGATCCTGAGATTGTACAGCACCGGATCCCTCTTGACCGAGAGGCCCGACCTGTTAAGTAGAAGCTCCGAAGGATTCACCCATACTGGGCTCTAAAGATCAAAGAAGAAGTCACCAAACAGTTTGACGCAGGGTTCCTGTTGGTATCTGAATACACTACGTGGTTGGCCAAAATAGTTCCGGTGCCGAAGAAGGACGACAGAATTCGGGTATGTGTGGACTTCAGGGATTTGAACAAAGCCAGTCTGAAGGACGACTTTCCTCTGCCGCATATCGACGAATTAGTGGACTTCACTGCTGGGCATGCGCTACTCTCGTTCATGGATGGGTTTTCAAGCTACAATCAGATTTTAGTAGCACCCGAAGACAAGGAGAAGACTGCTTTTACCACCCCGTGGGGAACCTATTGTTATAGGGTAATGTCGTTTGGCTTGAAGAACGCTGGGCCTACGTATCAACGGGCTGCGACCACGATCCTACATGATATGATTCATAAAGAGGTTGAGGTGTACGTGGACGACATGATTGTCAAGTCCAAGGAAAGAGAGGGTCACTACACCGCCTTGCAGAAATTCTTCCAAAGGATCAGAGAGTATCAGTTGCGGCTGAATGCTCAGAAATGTACATTTGGTGTTACAGTAGGGAAAATGCTGGGTTTCTTGATCACACAAAGGGGTATTGAGGTCGATCCTTCTAAAATCAAGGCCATCTTAGAAATGCCACCACCGAGGACTAAAAAGGAGGTGCGAGGCTGTCTGGGTAAAGTGCAATTCATAAGACGGTTTATTGTAAAATTAACCTTGACTTGTGAACCACTGTTTGGTCTTCTAAAGAAAGGAAATAAGTTCCAATGGGACGACCGATGCCAAGTAGCTTTCGAGCAGATCAAGCAATATCTACAGAACCCACCTGTGTTGTCATCGCCTAAGCCGGGAAAACCGTTGATTCTGTACCTATCAGTGATCGAAACGACAATGGGCTACATGCTTGCACAAGAGTCTAAGGACAAAGTGGGGAAAGCTATCTACTACCTAAGTAAGAAAATGTTGGATTACGAGACCCGCTACACTCCGCTGGAGAAGGCTTGTCTGGCCTTGTTGTGGGCTACCAGGAAGCTGAGGCACTACCTGTTAGCTCACTCCGTAATGATGGTTTTGAGATTAGATCCCATCAAATATCTCTTCGAGAAACCGGCACTTACGGGTAGGCTAGCTCGTTGGTTGCTTCTGCTTTCCAAATTTGATCTGAAGTATATGACGCGCAAGTCAGTGAAAAGGAGAGCGGTGGAGGAGTTCCTAGCCGATCACCCAGTTGAAAGGGATCAAGTAGTAGAATATCTGTTCCTAGATGAGGCCATTTTGCATGTTGAAAAAGAGACTTAGACAATGTACTTTGACAGAGCGTCAACCCAATACGAGTATGGGATAGGGGTGTTGCTGATAGCGCCCAACAATTCCCGTATACCTCTAGCATTCAAACTCTGGTTCAAAGTGTCGAACAATGCGGCAGAGTATGAGGCATGTATTGTTGGACTAGAAGCCGCCCTGGAACTAGGGGCAAAATGGTTGGATGTCATCGGGGACTCGAACCTTGTTGTATCTCAAGCTAAAGAATATTAGAAAGTTAAAGAAGAAAAAATGAGAATCTACCACCAGACCTTGGACGCTCTGATTCCTCGGTTTGCAAAACTGAACTTTGCTTATCTGTTAAGAGAGAACAATAGGTTTGCCGATTCATTAGCAACTCTATCTTCTATGATAGACATCCCTTTTGGAGTCTGGATGCGTCTGATCATCATTGAACAGAAATTCGTGCCGGCCTACGAGCTGATTGCTGCCATAGGTGAGGTACAAGATGAGAATCCCTGGTATTACGACGTCTGGAACTTCTTGGAAAAGGAAGCATATCCACCAGGGGAAAATGCCAAAGATAAGAGGGCAATTCGAAGAATGGCTACTCAGTTCATCGTCTGCAGAGGTAAACTGTACAAGCGGGGTTATCTCGGGATGCATAAGCTGTGTGTTGATGCTGAAGAATCCAAGCGCCTAATAGAGGCCATCCATGGAGGAGAGTGTGGAGCGCACATGAGTGGGGTGATGCTAGCCCGGAAGATCCTTAGACAGGGTTATTATTGGTCAACCATGGAGGAGGATTATATTGGCTTTGTCCGGCGATGCCACAAATGTCAGGTCCATGCAAACCGCATGAGCATTCCGCCGTCGAAGCTATACAACATGACTTCACCGTGGCCGTTTTCAGTATTGGGGATTGACGTGATTGGGGCTTTCACTCCGAAGGGGTCCAACGGGCATGAGTACATTCTGGTAGCGATAGACTACTTCACGAAGTGGGTTGAGGCCCAATCTTACGTGGTGTTGAAGGCGTTGCACGTTGCTAAATTCATCAAGAACAACATCATCTGTCACTACGGGGTCCCGAATGAGATTATTTTGGATAATGGTTCCCACTTCAAGAATGAGGTGATCGACTTGTTGGAGAATTACAGCGTGGCTTTCCATAAGTCATCTACATATCGGCCGCAAACCAACGGAGCAGTTGAGGCCGCCAACAAGAACATCAAGCACATTTTGCAGAAGATGGTGGAAACCTACAGGGACTGGCCAGATAAGGTGCCATTTGCTCTTTGGGGCTACCGAACTTCAATTCGAACTTCTACTAGGGTAACTCCATATTCCTTGGTTTATGGGATGGAGGCTGTTCTGCCTAACGAAGTTGAGGTTCCGTCATTACAGGTATTGGCTGAGTGTCAGATAGCTGAGGCAGATTGGCAGCAAACCAGGTTCGAAGAATTGCCAGGGCTTTCAACAAAAAAGTTAAGTCCAGGAATTTGAAAGAGGGGAATCTAGTGCTCAAAGACAACCGAGCTCCCATCCACGACCCTAAGGGCAAGTTCAAACCTAATTGGACTGGTCCCTACATCATCAAGTCTATCTGGTCGGGTGGAGCTATCGTTCTGATGGATCTAGATGGCTTAGAGTTCTCCTAGCCGATCAACATGGACAAGTTGAAGAAATACTTTCCCTGAGTGGCTTGCTAGGCTGAAAACCCGAAAGGGCGACCTAGGCAAAAGCTAGAGCATGAAAATTTGAAATAATAAAAACTTAGCTCGCAAGGGCGGCCTTGGCAAAAGTTAGAGCGCAAAAGGAGAGTGTTGAGTGAACCTAAACCGAACTATGTAAGGATTGATTCCCATCTTTGGGATACGTAGGCAACTTCATTATGAAGTCCAGCCATAAACACTTCCAAATCAACTTTGTCCATTTGATTATATTGGCCATCTTTGTCTATTCTACATTCAAGAGCTCGGTTGTGATCTCCAGTGTAGTGCTATTCAGACTAGGGGCAACTTTCCAGTTGTTGGATCCAGGGTTGTACATCTCAGCGATAGATCTCGGGCCTGTCTAGTTGTGATCCATATCAAAAATAGTTTTAAAAAGTTTTAATAAAAGTTGATTTTGTTCAAATTAATCTTTTTACAACTTTGACCATTTTTGGACCAAACGGAAAATTTTCAGTAACCACAACCTTCAATTACATTGATTTCAATACAGAGTTCTCCTACTCTTGAATACAAATTGAAGTTGCTTTTTATTACATTTATAAGAAAACTTGAAAGTACTGATTAAAGCAAATAAATTCAGGGCCTAGTCAGGTGTTCCTACGCCCCCTCCCAGAGCTTGTGGAAGCCTCTGATGCCAAAGTAGGCCTGACCTGCGCCTCTTCATTAAACCAAGCTATGCACTCATCAGAAAGGGTGCAACTGAAAGTGGGAGCGGGGGCCAGAAGCTCTCTCGTCCTCCATGTTGTAGCATACCGAGCTAGTTGTGCGCCTCGGACTGGAAATGCGGCAGGATACTCTATCCCTTCTTCCGGACAAGTCTGATCATGCCCAAGTTTGCGCCAAAATCGGAATGGGAAGTAAAAGACACAGTGTGCCATGCCAATCAGCTGAATGGCTGGCTGGCGAGACATCACCAACAAATTGAGCCAGGGGCAGCGCCAAACAATATTGACAGCGGACAGACTGCATATCCATTCGCACCACCATCCCTCATCAGGGGCATCGACTAGACGTCGCCGGAAGAAATAGTCGCGAGCTGAATATGCGGGGCATGAGTCCACCACTCTTTACTTGTCCATCAACCATATCTGGGGAGGGATGAAAAATGAGAGATTAAGGAATAGAGAGGTGCACGTGGAGAGAAAAGTGAGTGTAGACGCGCCCGCGTGGGCCTCGTGCTACAGTTCGGACTCTCGATTTTTGTTTGCGGTTCTTAATCTGAACCAAAGAGTCCAAATCTGGCAAATCGTTTTGAGAAACAGATTTTTGAAAAAGTAGTGCCAAACATGGACTGCTTTGCCAGATACAGAGTCGCCACCTAAATATTTTAAAATGGGGGAATTTAAGAAACCCTGAATCGGTGCCGAAGGCCACATGTCCATCATCACCGGAGTTGTCTCGGCTCGGGAGCTTGGGTACGATCGGGGAAGGTCAGCTATGAGCACCCCCTTTCGCCCGGTCCGAAGATCGGCCTCTACTAACCGTGATATCCGTATTTGAAAACTTTATGTATTCTTAATCCATTTATTAGCCTAGAATTACTATGTTATGAGCGGAGCAAACAAGTATAGACTAGGTTGCCTAATTTGGAAATAAACATTGCATATCCGTTCGGTTTGAAAATGTTTTGGAATTTGCTACTCGCAAGTAGGCTAAGATACGGATTTCAACGAGTCTTTCCAACTCAAACAATCCAACCTTCACCCACAGGCATTCAAGCAATTATAACACATAAGCATCTAGCCACATGTTAAGCATGCTGTCATGGTGACATTCACATTCATGCGATATGCTAAAGCGGAAATACTTACATCGTACTCCGTGCCAAAACAAAGAACTTGTTAGCAAACATGCATGATCCAAGTCCATGTGAAGTGCCTAATGCATCGCATACAAAATGTTACTGGAATAGGCTCGGCTATCCTAAACAAGTCATGTGAAAATGCACAATTATCACGTATTCAGTTCGGAATTGAAGTATTGATGCAGTTAGCGTGATGTACCGAGCCTAATGCATGCAATACAAATGCATGGATGCACACATGCATAGCATAAGGTATGCTAAATTAAACGTGCCCTAATCTACCATCATAAGCAGGTAAATAAAAGGGAAGAAAGACGTGAGGTTGGAAGACATGCACACACTCACGCACACTTATTACAGATTTACCCTCACTCGGAGGGACCGAATAAATATTACAAATTAATTAACTACGCAAGCTAATTAATATTACAAATTAACTAATTTAATTAACAAATTAAATAAATTAATTAAAGCAGGAAAATGCCTCGGGAAGCGTGTCGCCATGCGCAAGCTGCCTTTGTTTTCCTTCCTTTCCTCCTCTGGAGGCTGTCAAAGCCTCAGGACTGATCCCTTGGACAGAGAGGAGTACCACCGGCTGAATGAAACTTCCACCGGTAGTGTAATATGGCCATCGGCACAAAATAGGGTCTGTCGGCTGAAAAAAAGGTGCCGGTCGGCACATTACACTGCCGGTCGGCAGAGTATTCCTGCAGAACCTGCAACTCACAGCAACAGAGGGCAAAACAAGGCATGGCAGCATATTTCAAGGCATGTATGCACTAACCATGTCTCTTATCATTGTGATGACTCAAAGGGACATGTGTCTCGGTTCTCGGACCACCAATCACGCATTTCCATGCATGATGGCCCAAAGAACCAAGTATGCAACTTTGATTTCAAATGCATGCAAACCAATCCAACAAATTAGGCCCGATTCCTATCATCAAGTCAAGGAACAAGGCATGCATGTAAGATGCAATGCAACCTAAGCATGCAAGCTAAGGATGCAACATGACATGGCAAAACATTTATGCAATCATGCAAGCTTATACATGGCAATGCAAATGGGTGGCAAGATGGACTTATACATGAATTAGGCAACTCTAATAAGGCCTAAAACAGTGGCCAAGATGACCAAAACAAGAAGCCAAAACACATGCACACATACACATGATGGAAGGCCTACACTTGGGCATAAATCAAGCAACATTCAAGCACACTTGAAAGGGATAAATAAGAGCAATTAGCACGCATTATAAGCTCTAAAATCATGCTAATACATGGTGCCAAACCAAGCAACAAATCAAGCCAAGCATGCACCAAAAAGGCTTAAGTGTTCAAAGCAAATTAATGAGGCAATGAACTACACTTAACATGACCAAACAAGGCATGCAAAGAGGGACCAAAATCAGAGGTCTAGCATGCTAAAACAAAGCTAAAGGACTACTTAGATGGCATCTAAATGGCCCAAATACAAAGGCATACACCATGGCCAAAACATGGAGCATTGCAACACATGCTTTCAAAGCATTAAAGAGGCATGTAAGGCAATCAAACAAGCATGGAAATGGGACTGAAATGGCATGTAGGATGATTCCAAATCATCAAAACAATGCAAAGATTGCATGCTACACATGCACATATTCAAAGCCAACAAGCCCAAATACAAAGGAGGCATATAATGCATGCAAAGATCAACCCAAACGATTATGGACAGAGCTAAAACATGGCAAAATAAGCACATAAACTTCATAAATACAAGCCTAAAACATGCTCCAACAAAGGCTAACAACCTAGAACATGTTAAGGCACAAATAAGGCATTACATGGCAACTATGCTAAGCATGCATGGAGTTCCAAAACCAACTTGAAATCATGTTATATTATGGATATATAAGCATGAAAAACAAACCAAATATGCTCAACACACACTCAAGCATAGGCTCTCTTAAGAGGCCAAAATATGCCCTTCTCAAGGACAACAAGGAGAGGGGGTGGCCCTCTCCTTCTTGGGACTTCAAAGCATCATCTTCACCACTGAAATCCCTCAAGATTTCAGTGGTGATGAGACCTCAACACCAAAATCCCGGAGTTAGCACAAAATGGCTCAAAATGAGGCCTTTTGAGGCCTAAGGGTGGTCAACAACCCTCAAACAACAAAACACTCTTAATAAAAAATAAAGAGGGCCTAAAAACAGAACTTTTTTATGTTATACAATAATCACAAAAACAGCTCTAAGACTAGTAGAAAATTGATGCAAGAATGGGGAAAAAAAGGACTAGGATCTCACCCTTGATGCCTTCTTCAACAAAGATGCTCCAATGGCCTCCTTTGGCTTGAATCCAACACCAAAACTTCAAAACACACTCCTTAGAACCTCAGCTCTAAGAGGAAGGTGAAACACTAGGTGTTTGTGTGCAATAGTGAGACACAAAACACCTAGTGAGCAAAATGAGAGGGAAAGAGAGATAGATGTTTGTATCTAACCCTAACCCTAGAAAACCAGAGCTCTCCTCTGTATTTTCCTCTCTCAAAAATGTCTAAAGCCTCTCCTTTACCTTAGAGAGAGATCCTCTCTATATGCCTCTTGTAAAGCTTACAAGACAAGCTTTGCAAGAGGGAGATCCCTCCATACACGTGTATGGAGGGGAGCAAAAGCAATACAGCTGTCTAAAAATATCTGCAAAAGCAGATGAACAGCAATCGGCCGGCCAAAAATGCCATCTTGGCCAAAAAGAGTGCCGGTCGGCAATAAATAGTGCTGACCGGCAACAAAGAGTGCCGGCCGGCAAACTATATTGCCGGTGGCAGCAAAAACCAGCCGGTGGTATCTAGCCACTGCCGGTGATGGGTGGGGATGGTCTACAAGCCCCACCCTGCCTCTCAAAGGCAAGATGCAAGTGTTTGGTGCAAAACCAGACACTAAACGGTTAGGTTCGGAGATTCTGAGGCAAGGCGCGCGAGCCGAGACCTCCGGGAACTCCAAACGAACACAAACATGGATGATCACCGAGTATTCAAACGGTGACGTCCAAGTCTTGAGGACGGTCAAAAATGGGGTGTCTACAGTGAGAAAAGGATTTTGAGAGAAAAACAGAGCCTGAGGGCCGAGTGATGTGAGAAATATATGTGAGATAGGGTGGGAAACATTACCTGCAGCAGTAGTGGACTCCCCGCGAATCTAGTCGTCTCTCAGAGACGGAAAGCATCCAAACCCATCAATGTCTCAGCTAGCGTCATGGCAAGGCAGCTCTTGCCCTCTTTTAAGCCTTGGACAACCTCAATCAAACAGACACTAGCCCCACCGGAGCCTGGGGCAAGCAAGAAATGAGACAACATGCATAAGCAAAGCGCATGTCGCCTAAAACCCTGCCAGTGATGATTGTCGCGGTCACCGGCATTAGAAAACCGATGAATCAGGCTCGGAATGTCCAGTTCTCCGTCGCAAATGAAAGACCGAGCATCATTTAAAGTGAGCCCGCACATCTGTCCTAAGGCTTGGATGTGGCTGAAGCAGAATTGGGGCAAGATCTCTTCATCTCTTTGAGATTCCATCAAAGCTTGGAAGTCTTCGAAAGTGGGACACATCTCTTGATTGCCAAAGCTAAAAACATGAGTTACCGGATCCCAACACCTTGCCGCGACATGGAGGAACGGAAAACACAACGGGGTGCGGCTTAGCTTGAATAGTGCATTTATTCCGAAACCCCGGAAATTTAGCTTTTCCGAGCCATCCAAGTTAGCAATCCAATTTGTGAGATTTTGGGCAAGAAATGCTTCCATTTGGGGCAAAAACAGCATTAAAATGGAGAAATCACAAAGCTGGAACCTTTATAAAAGATAAGGTGTTGAGTGGAAGACAGGTGGCAGCATTCTGGAGGTTCCTAACATTACTGGCCGACCGGCCAGTAATTATGGCCGACCGACCATATTTTTAGCCGATCGGCTAGTTTTGTGGCTGATAACTCTTTATGGTGGCCGATGGTCTCCCACCTTGGCTGATGGCCTCTCCTCTTGATCTCTGGGCAGTCCATGTGTTGGAGGTGTTGAGAACTTGTGACTTGTTCCACTTTGAATGCCTTTCGGTGACGATTTTGCGAAGTCGTACCTGTGTTACTTCAATTTGTTTATCGAGTTGTTGCATTTGTTTCTCGAGTTGTATTTTGTGTTGATTGTTAAGTTCTTGTCTTGCTTATCGAGTTGTATTTGCATTTGGTTAGCATGTCAAGTCCTGGCTTTGCTTATCGAGTTGTTTTGTTCTTTCAGTTGTCAGTTGGTTCACTACCTGATTAAGGCATTGCAATTCGAGTGTGTAGTTTTCAAACGAAGTTCATTCTCATTTACATGCTGTGTGATGTAATGCGATGTAATGCGATGCGATGCGATGCGATGCGATGCCTAGAATGTAAAATGTAACACTTTTTCAATCAAAAAGTTGTTTTCATTCCATCATGTTTTCTTTTGCAAAAGAAAAGTACAAAGTTTTAAAGAAACATAAAACTACCCGAGGCTATACAATGTGCAAAAACTACAGGCAAAAAGAGAAATAGAGCAAAAACAAAACATCTAAATCGGTGCCAATTGTCTCATGAGCGGGAAGCCCTCCTTATCCTCTTCCTTGATGAAGGCCCCGGACTACCGCCATCAGCTCCGCTACCTGAGTCTGAACCCGAGCCATCTCTAGCCTCATCTCCATCCTGGGATGACTCTGACTGCGGACTCACTGCCTCCTCGTCAGACTCATCATCATCTGGGATAGGCGCCCGTGAACTACTCCCGGTGTGAGCACGCTCAACTCTGCTTCGGCTGTGTGTTGGAGTTCCTTGTCCCGCTCTCCCTGTTGCTCGGGGAGGCACTGAAGGTCCCGCTAAGGCACCCGCTGTGGCTGGTATCTGGAATGGGGCCTTGAAAAAACAATTTGGCAAATGCATCAGTTATGCTATGCGAAGCTGAGTATGGTATCAAATGCAGTATATGATTACAGTGTATGAATGCTGTGAGTAGTATATGAACGCCGTGAGTGGTGAATGATTACAGTGTATGAGGGCCGTGGCCAGTATATAAGATGTAGTGTATCGGTGCCATGAGTGGTATATGAGTGTGGTGTATCGAATGCAGCATTGATAATGTGATGCATCAGATCAGTATGGAGCAGATTATAGAGGGTTGTGGGATAGAGGTTGAAAGAACTTACCGGAATACCGTAAATACTGAGCAGGTCCATGCTTCTTTGTAGCATCCCCATCACCGAAGCGACAGCTCCAGAGCCTGCCTAGTGTACTCTATGGAAGCCTGCAAAAGTGTTGAGATAATCAGTAATCTGTGGGATATCAACTGAAATGAAATGAATGTATAGAATGTAAAGTATAGCATATACCGGGGTCGAGCCTCGAACTCCGATGAGCTCATAATCAGCCGGGAGAGGAGCAATCGGTATCTGATAAGTCTCTCTAGCCCGTCCTCGGCATGTCACGGTAGTGGGCAGGTCTGGCCACTCCGCTCTCTGTCCCCTCTGGGAACCCCTCCTGCCATAGGCCTGGGTCGTCCTCGATCCTCCCACTCCTCCTGCTGTGGCTGCAGGTCTCTCTCTCTCACCCCGACGAACACTGGCCAGAGGCTACATGAGATGTGTTTGGATGAAGACGGTGTAGTCACCGTTAGGTCTGAAGAAGTCGGCATCCCAACCTTTCGTGAAATCGGCCATCTCCTGCGGGGTGTACATCTCTGTCTGTCTCATGTGCGAAGGAGGCGGCATCGAAACCACTGGCTCTGGCAAACCAAGGCTCTGTCGTAGGAAGCGCTCACCTAGGTACCACGCGCGACTGACCGAACCCTCAAGCAAAACTCAGAATCGGGAAGTCTCCCGAGCGCCCATATACCGGTCTCTAACTGCGTCAGGCAGCACTGTCCAGGGCTGCAGGTGATCTGCAAATGATAGATATACAAGCTCAAATGAACTGTAAGGTTTGAATACCTCTGTTGCGGCTACATTGTCAAAATATCGGCAGAAGAATAAGAAAGACTCTCGCGGCCTCCGCGCGCATCTCACATCATACCTATGTGAATATGGAACCACGAGGGGCATCTCTACCTCCGGCTCTAGTGCAAGCCTCGGGAAGTAGGCATATACCCACAACTACAAAATGTAAAAGGGTAATAATGAGTATGTTTATCAGTAAAGTAGTATGCAGATAAAGTAGAAATCAGAGAATGGTGTGTAGTGTATTGTGCAATGTACAACCAGTGTGAAGCAGATTACGTGCTATGCAGTGTGTGTGGTGTACAAATAATGTAAAGCAGAACTGTAAAGCAAAAGGGGAAGGATGTACCTCCCAGGCTCTCCAGTAGCCTCCTAGCAGGTGCCTGCTCTGGCGAGATGAGGAACTCATATATCCATACAGTGTGGCCAGGCCTGCGCTGCCCCAGTCATAGCACCAGATGCGAGTCACGTCTACCAGTGCGCTCAAGAGGTAGAGGCCAACAGTGTTCGCCCAGTTGGCGAAGAGAGTAGTGCCCAACAAGAACATAAGGAACCCCCGAGCATAGTGCTCAACCTCCTCGAAGGTCGTCGGCGTCTGTCCCCTGAACTGGTCCTCGAACCATGAATATCTCACGAACCCTGGTCGGGAGAGAGGTGGGCGAATGCCAAGCAAAAAGATCTGGGCAGCATCCCACTCACCCATATCAGTGTCGAAAGGGATCGGATCACCCCCTACTCCGATGCCAGTGAGCATGGAGAAGTCGAAGGGAGTCATCGTCATCGTCCCTGCTGTAGGAAGGTGGAAGGAATTGGTGGTGTCCCACCACCTCTCCACTAAGGCGCCTAGGAGAGGCCGACTCGCAGTGAGGCTCGAAAGTCCCATGCAGAATATGCCAAAACTGGCCCCGTCAACGATGTGGTGAACATCATCAGGTAGCTCCATGTACCAATCTCGAGCAACGGTGTTCCCATAACCTCGGAAGGCATGGGAATCTCCCTGTGTTCAAGACAAACAGATGCGAAGTAGTGTCAGGAATACAATGTATGCATGTGTTCAGAATTGATAGAAATGCAGTGAATGTATGAGTTCGAATTGTCAGAAGTATCATGTATGAATGTGCTCAGAATGAACTAGGCATGCGGTATACAAGTGTGTTTGGGTTAATCAGATGAAGAGTAATATTGGCTATCCAAGACATATGATCTACATTGCAGAAAGTAAAGAGGAAGAGTATACCTAAGCGGTGCCATAGGACAAGTGTTACTCCGGCTCGCGTAGCAGGAGGTCCTCCAGAGCACCTCGCACAAAGCTCCTAAACTGGCAAATACTGTCGGGAGGTATCACATGTACGTCAGGGTGATAAGACGCTAGATCGAAGGGTCAAATGCTGAACGGCAAAGGCTCGAACTCGGGATCCATCTCCATCCCTAGAGGAGCACCACCCCGTGGAATATCATCTGCCATCTCGAGAAGAATGAGAAAATGGTCGAAGGTATGGAACATGGGCAAGAATGCCAAAAGTCAACAAAAAGTCAACCCGAGGGGCGAAAAATGGAAGAAAATGTCGAAGTACGGGAGAGGGCACGAAGATCAAAGGTAACTTGGGGAAAACAAACCCCAAGTGATGGAAATCAAGAATGTGGTACCAAAAATACTTTTCAATCGGTTCAAAGTGTGTAAAACAACGAGGGTTTTGCGAATCGAAAGTTTTGGGAAGTTTGAAAACGTGTGTAAAGCTCAGATCGAAGGGAGGAAAGCGATCTAGAGAGAGAGAATGAAGGATTTCGGCAAGGGAGAAGTGAAAGAATAGGTTTTGGAACCCTATACTTAAAGACCCGAGGCCAAATGTCAAAACTGCACCGAATCTGCCATTTTTGGCCGATCGGCCAAATTGTTGGCCGACCGGCCAAATTGTTGGCCGATTAGATTGTTTGGTGGCCAATGGGTGGCCAATGGCTCCCTCTTGTGGCCGATGAACCTCTAATGCCCTTGTTTGGGGCTTTTCTGTTGATTTGTACCCTCATCTCTCAAGAAAGTGCAAGAAAATACACTTTTGAAGCTTAAGCAGCCTCCGTGGTGACCTCGAACCGTGTTTTCAGCGCATGGCACTCAGTACGAACAAAGTGTATCCTTTTCCATATCCTTTTGTGTACCGCAAAATCGATGAATCGCCTTTGAATATGCTGTGTTAGTGCATTTTGTCATATATATGCAAGGTTTGCATTGTTATGCACCTTTTCACTTGCATTGCTATGCACTGTTTTACTTGCATTGTTATGCACCGTTTCACTTGCATTGTTGTGCACCTTTTCATTTACGCATTGTATATGCACGCATTTATCTCGTATTAGAATTGTATCTTGATGTAACGTTAAACATGTGTTTTCTACTATATTGTACCTGTTGAGTTTCTTTCTTATGCAGGCACGATATTGTATGTACGGTTCATTTGAGGCTGGTCCAACCGGACAATATTGTATGTACGTCTCATTCAGAGGAATTCCAGGTAAGATCTTTCCTGTCCTTTGAGTTCGTCTTGTCTCGGTTAGAAACACCCGGGTGCGCTCGGTGTTTACGCTATACCCTTGTTAGAAGCATGGGGATGCACTCCGATGTTTATACAACTCCTCAGTGCTTACACTACTCGCCTTTCCTCTCTTGTGTGTGATACGCTGAGAGGTGTACTTTTCCCTCTCTCGCGTGTGATACGCTAAGAGGTGCACCCCTTCCCTCTCTTGTGTGTGATATGCTGAGAGGTGCACCTCTTCCCTCTCTCGCGTGTGATACGCTGAGAGGTGTACCTTTTCCTCTCTCGCGTGTGATACGCTGAGAGGTGTACCTTTGTCCTCTCCGGCATGTGATACGCTGAGAGATGTTGCTTTTTCCTCTCCCGTGTGTGATACACTGAGAGATGCTACTTTCTCCTCTCCCGCGTGTGATACGCTGAGAGATATTGTGTTTGAGACTCTGGGTATTCCCGATAGTCGCTTTTAGCCTTTCTCATGTGACGCGTAATTAAGCTTGCATAATTCTCCTACACCCTTTCTTTTGAAATGTATGGGACTACTGTAACTTGTCAGTTAGCTTAAATTGTTGTGTTTCTTTTGCATAAGTGCTTCATTACAGCTCGCTTTCCATAAATATAAGTCATGTTCTGCATTGTGCATGCCATTTGCATTTTGCCCCAGCCTGCGGGCGCATCCATATTCTTATCCTGTATGTTTGTCTAAGTTTTCAGCCTTGTCAAAAATGGGTCGTCTCTGGGCTTTGACATTCACTCCCGTCATTTCTTGACTTCCGAGTTCTGTTAAAGAGGGGCAACTGTAGACGCCCTATTTTTGACCGGCGTTAAGACTTGGACGTCATCGTTTGAACACTCGATGATCATCCATGCTCGTGTTTGTTTTGAGTTTCTAAAGTTCTCAGCTGTGCGTCTTGCCTTGGAGCCTCTCTACTTGTCTGTTTTGTGCTTCATTGTGGACCAAGAGCTTGTGGCTTTGTTTCTAAGGGAAAAGGGGTGGCCTTTTGGCCAGCCCTACAACCCATCGGCCAGGCCCTATGCCCATCGGCCATGCTCTCTTTCCATTGGCCATCAGTGGTGGCTGGTCGGCACCTTTGATGGCCGGTCGGCACCTTTATTGGCTAGTTGGCCTTTTGTTTGGCCGAGACCCCTTTTTCTGCTTTTGCAGATATTTTTCTTCCAGCTAGTGCCAGCTGTTGGTCACTTTGTGTATCGTCCATACACATGTATGGATGCATTCAAACAAGCTCCTAGCTTGTTCAACAAGCTTGGGACTTGATTTTCTATAAGAGGGGAGGTCCCTCTCCCTTTCCAGAGGTTCTAAAAATTTGAGATACAAACAAATATCTCTCTCTATATATATTTCTTCCTCTCTCTCTCTCTCTCTCTCTCTCTCTATATTTGTGCTTGTTTGTGCTCAAAAGTGTCATTTCTTCACACTTTTGCACCTTCACTACTAAGCTGAGGTTCTTGGAGGTTGCATTTGAGTGGTTTAAGCTTGGTTTTTGCCTCTGAAGTTGCTGTTCTAAAGTTGTTCTTCAAGGGTGAGTCTTGACCCCCTTTAAGGCTTTGTTTTCATAGCTTATTTGGCCCTATTTTCATGATGTTTTAGGCTTAACTTTAAACTAAAAAAAGCTTCATTTTCAAGTGTTTAAAGTGTTTGCTTAAGGCCTCTTCGGTGTTGGGGGTGGCCTACCTCCTTTTGTGCCTTGTTTGGCCTTGTTTTGTGCCATCCTTTTAGGCCATTGAGATCACCGTTGTTTGGCCTCTTCACCACTGAAATCCAGAGGAATTTTAGTGGTGGAAATGTGGTTTTGAGGCCTAGGATAGGAGGGGGTTGTCCCCCCTCCTCTTCTCTTGTTTGCTTGTGTTGATGGCTCATCAAAGTAGCATGTCTTTCTAGCATGCTTTGGCTCCATCTCAGCATGCTTTAGGCCTTATTTTAACAGGATATAGCTTTGCTTTGACTTGGTTTGATTACCTCTTGCATGCTCCTTGCACTTGTAGTGCAATCCTCTTTATAGCCTTAACATGCATCATGCTTTGGACCATCATTTTAGCATGCTTTTGGCTCTACCCCAGGAAGCTTTTACTCATGTTTTTCCATGCCTAAGCTCTGTTTGAAGTTGTTTTGGTCGTGCATGCCTTGCTTTGTAAAGCCATAGTGCAATCTTGTTCACTAGCTTTGAGTTTCCAAGTCACTAGCATGCATTGCTTGGGCTATTCGCATGATTTAACATCATTTGATACATGATTTTAGAGCATGTTTCATTGTCATACACTCACATGTGCCACTCTTTCAATGCTTTGGAAGGTCTGTGCTTTATGTCTTAAATATGAGCCAATATGCATGCTATCTTGCCTAAGCTTTTGGGCTACCATTTCAGTGTGTTTTTGGTGTTTTTTTTGCCATGATACAACTCTGATTTTTGTTGGTGAAGTCACCTCATGCTTGGTTTTGTTAGGTGTAGTGTAATCCGCCTCATTGGCCTTGTATGCTCCATGCTTCATGCCTCTAATTCTAGCATATGTTGGCTATGTTTAAGCATGTTTCTAGCATTGTTTTGACCTGCCTTGGGACTATTTTGAGTCATCTTGGCTCTTTGGGGCTTGATTGATATGGCCATAGTGCAAGTCCCTTTGCTAGCCTTAAGCTTTGAGCCTCTTAGGATGCTATGCTTGTGTTATGTGCATGATTTGGTATCATTCCTTACATGATTTCAGAGCATATTTCATTGCCACACTCTCATATTTTCCACTTCTTCAATGTGTTTGAGAGTTATGTCTTCATGCCTTGTTGGTGAACCAATGTGTATGCATGTTTGTATTTGCTTTTGGACTTCATTTTCAGCATGTTTTGGCCATTGTCTTGGCATGCATGAGGCTCCTTTGAGGTTGGTTTGGTCCGTTGAGTATTGCATTACATAGCCCTTTCCATGGTCATGTTGTTTGCATGTTATCGCATTGCATTGTTGTTTGCATGTTGTCGCATTGCATTGTGGTTGCATGTTGTTACATTGCATTGTGTTTGCATGTTGTGTGTGCTGCATTGTGTTTGGGTTGGACATCAATCCAAACACGAGGAATGTCGCACGTTTCATACTCAAAGTGATGAAACGTGCCTCATTCCTTAGGTCACCGACACCTTTGATCATGTATGATAAGGTGGAGGTTCATCGAGTCTTATGTGTTATTTGTGTGCATTCATTGACATTGATTTGTGCAACTCAGCCTCTTTGGCCATCATGCATTGAGATGCATGATTGGTGGCTCGAGAGCCGAGCACTACAATCCTTTGAGCTTAAGACATGATAAGGAGTGTAGTTGCACACACATTTTCTTACAAATACACATCCATGCCTCTGCTGCAGCAAAAGGAGAAATTACAGGAAGCAGTGGCCGATCGGCCATCAAATCAGCCGATCGGCTATCACAATTGGCCGATAGCCATTAACTTTGGCCGACCACCCCTCAACATGTCCATAAGGTGGATCAAAAGCATCTTGGAAGTTGGCACAATTTTTAGAAGTCCAAAACAGTGCAAACAAAGGCATCATGAGGCACAACAGTGGATTTCCGAGCGAAGCCGACCGAGCATGCATCTCTTCCTTGCCCGCGAGGCCTTTTCACTGCTTATGATTAGTTTACGTGATTAGTCATTCAATTTGTTGTGTAATATCTCAACTAGCTTAGTATAGCTAGTTGTTTCAATTCGGTTGTGTAATAATTAATTAGCTAAGTTAGTTAATTAGTTTGGTTAGTAATACTTAGTTTAATTAGCGTAGCTAGTTAGCTAAATTTATTCGGACCCTCCGTCGAGAGGGAAAGTGTTGTAATAAGCGTGTGTGTGTGTGATGCATGTCTTCCAACCCCAATTCTTTCTCCCTTTTACTTATCAGCTTTCGATGGTTAGTTTTAGGGCATGTTTCAATTAGCATCCTTATGCTTGCATGAGTGCATCATTCATTCGTATTACATGCACCGGGCTCGGCGCATCATCCAAACTGTATCGTATTTTATTTCCTATTTGAATGCATGTATCAATTGTTGCATTCTTATGCCATCTTAGAATAGCCGAGCCTACTTAGTGTAACAAGCCCGCGGGGGACCTCGCTATAGCTCGGACTCGATTTGCGTCACGGTTCTAAATCTTGAACCAAAGAGTCCAAATCCGGCAAATCCTTTTGAGAAAACAGATTTTTGAAAGAAGTGCCAAACATGGACTGCTTTGCCAGATACAGAGTCGCCACCTAAATGTTTTATTTTTGGGAAATTTAGGAAACCCTGACTCGTTTGCCTAAGGCCACGTGTCCGTCATCACCAAAGTTGCCTCGGCTCGGGAACTTGGGTACGATTGGGGAAGGTCACTTCGTGAGCACCCCCGCTCGCCCGGTCAAAGACCGGCCTCTACTAACCATGATATCTATTTTTGAAAACATTGTATGTTCTTATTCCGGTTATTAGCCTAGGTTACTATGTGATGCGCACAGCATACAGGTATAGACTGGATCGCCTGAATTGGAACAAAACATTTCATGTTTGTTTTTTTGAAAGATGGTTTGCTACTCGCAAGTAGGCTTAAAATGCAGATTTTGCCACCCTAGGGTGGGCTTAGTAAAAATGGTTTTGCCACTATCTAGTGGGCTTAAAACAAGCATTTGATGAATTATCCCAATCCAACTAACCCAACCTTCACCCACAGGCATTCAGGCAGTTATATCATATAAGCAATTAGCCTCATGGTAAGCATGCTACTCATGGCAGCACTCACACGCATGCAAGGATGCTAAAGCATAAAACTTACCGAGTACTCCAAGCCAAAATAGAAGTTACATTAGAAATCATGCATGATCCTAAGTATACAGAAATGCCTAATGCAACACATGCAAAGATGCAACTATAGCAGGCTCGACTATTCTAAACATGGCATATGGAATGCTACGGCTAACATGTATTCAATTTGAAATTAAAAATACAATGCAGTTAGTATGGAGCGCCGAGCCCGGTGCATGCAAAATAGATGAATGATGCAAACATGCTATCATACTGTATGCTAATTTAAACATGCCCTAATCTAACCATCATAAGCGGGTAAATAAAAGGAAGAAAGACATGGGTTGGAAGATATACAACACACTCACGCACACTTATTACAGTTGTGCCCTCGCGCAGAGGGTCCGAATAAATATACAGTCCCGAATAAAAGAATATTACAGTCCAAATATTACAGTCCAAATAATGTACAAATTCCTAATTAATTTAACAAATTAACTAAGAAAGCTGTAAAACTGGCGTGCAAGCCAGGGACTGCCTTGCTTCTGATGAATGATGCATGCCCGGGTTGCCTTTGCGTGGAAATCCATGACGATGCCCCAATTAGCCTCTGTTTACACCTTTTCTTGAAATGCGTGCCAAACCCCGAAAAGTTGCTGATTCTTCATTTTGCTGCAACAGAGAGCAGGAAAAGGGCATAGCAATGTATTTTCACAAATATATGCATGCCTCGATCCTCGTGCCACCAATCACAACAAGACCTAACTCCATCATGGATGATCCGGAGTGTCGGTGACTGAGGAATTGAGCTACGTTCCGTCACTCGGAGTACGGAACATACCTCGTTTCCCGTGCCCGGGCTAACTCCTATCCCGAACGCGATGCAATATGCATGACATGCATGAAATGCAACTAAGATAATATCCTAACATACACAATGTTATGGAATGGCATACACGCTATACGAGGTAATACACAACCGGGCATACACAATGTTATGGATGAAATGGCATACACAATGCAATAATGGGCTTACACCAACATGAGAGAGCCTCAGCCACACTCACACAGGAAGTCGATGGATAAAAATGAAGTGCCTCTAAATGCGTGCACACGGGCACGCAAACCGAGACAATGGGATACGCAATGCAAATGGCATGGGAATATGATATGGGCTTACACTAATGTGAGAGGGCCTCAGCCACACTCACATAGGAGGCCGATGGACAAAAATGAAGTGCCTCGAAATGCGTGCACACGGGCACGCAAACCGAGGCAATGGCATACGCGATGTAATATGGCTAAAATGGCATATAGAATGCAACATGGACTTATACTAACATGAGAGAGCCTCAGCCACACTCACATAAGAGGCCGATGGACGAAAATGAAGTGCCTCGAAATGCGTGCACACAGGCACGCAAACCGAGGCAATGGCATACGCAATACAATATGGCTAAAATGACATGCAAACAAGCTAATGGAATTTCAGCACTGAAATGTGGGGGAAAACAGCCCCGAAATGAGGCGAAAGTACACCCGATGCATGGAATAGTCCCGAAACATGAATTTTGGCACCCGAAATGGCCTATAGCTATACCAAACATGCGCAATATGGACATGCAATGAATAGACAGTAGCAAGGCAGCCCCAAAATTAGCATTTTACCTGTACAAATCAAGGCCAAACAGCAAGCAAAGATAGGGCAACAATGGCATGCAAAAATAGGGGCCAAGAGAGGGCAATGAAACAAGTGGTATATGCAAAACCCAAACTGAAAAAGGCCCTTCTACAACACTGAAGAGGGACCAAAAATATGCACATTTACAGTTTATGGCCGGTCCCAAAACAGCATGCATGCAAGCCAAAAATATCATGCAAAATATGGCCAAAAGGAGGGATACAACAGAAAGTATATGAATGATGCCTCAAACCATGAAAGGCCCTTAATGAAACATGAAGAATGGGCCAAAATAAGACCTTTTCTAGACCTGAAAATCGTCCAAAAATGGAAGCATAATAGGCTGCCAAGTCATGCAAAAATGGGGACCAAAAGAGAGATATAACATGAAGTGTATGAAAGATGCCTCAAACCATGAAGGGCCTTTAATGAAACATGAAGAATAGACCAAAATAAGACTATTTTTAGTTCTGTAAAATGACCAAAAACAGAAGCACAAGGGGCGGCCAAGTCATACAAAAATGGGGACCAAAAGAGAGATATAATGACAAGTGGGAAATGTAGGTCCCAAACAGTGATGAGCCCTTCTTAAATGTTGAAGAGGGGCTCAAAGTAAGCCTACTTACAATTTACATCATGCTCCAAAACAGATCACACACAAGCTAAAAATATCATGCAAGAAAATGATATTCAAGAAGGATATTGAAGCAAGTGCCATATATGGACCTCAAATGACAAAAGTCCCTTAATGAAACATGAAATAGAGCTCAAAATAACACTACTTCCAGTTATGGCCGGAGCTCAAAACAGCAAGCATGTATGGCCTATAAATGAAACAAGAAAAGGACCAAGAAAAGGGGAAATGAAACTCACCCTTGAAGACAAGTCTTTAGCAACTCTTGGCTTGAGTTTGTAGCACCCTTAGGCCTTGGAGAACACCTTCAAACTTCTGGAATGGAGGATGGAAGGGTGGGGGTCGGTGGTGTAGAAGAAATGGTGGTGTTGGACTTGGAGGTTTTCAAGAAAATGAGAGAGATGGAGGAGGATTTTGTATACCAAGCTTGAAAGTAATTTTTTCTAACCCCTCTTACCAATGTTGCCTGGTGGTTATATGGACAAAAAAGAGGGAGCAAAGGGAGGGAAAGAGTGGGGGAAAAGGAGGCAAGTTTTCCCCCAAAAAATATCCCCCGGATTGAGATATTTTCTGGGGGATACAGCTACACAGCTGTAAAGTGTGTATTGCAAGGAACATGGCCGGCCAGGTTTTGGAGCTGCAGGTGGCCGGCCGGCTACCTCCCATGGCCGCCGGCCAAGGGTCAAAAGGGTCAAGGTGAATTAGTGGCCGGCCACCACAAATTTTTGTCATCCTATGTGTCCTCAACACAACCCTGTGGTTCAAAATTGGCAATTGTAAAACAGGAGGGACAACAAGCCACTTTCAAGGGGGGGTCAAAAGGGTCAGATGGAATTAATGGCCGGCCACCAACTTCTAGGATCCTCCCATGTGTGTACATCACAAATATGTGGTTTGGGGTTGAAGAAAGTGGCCCCAAGGTGTTCAACATTGGCTCGGAAGTGAGAAAAACGGGCGTCGGAGGGCGAAAATGGAATATAACTGGTTGCTAAGATAATTGCTGGCCTCCCACCCTCCAGTGACTTTCCCGGTGATGAAACAGAGGTACCTGCCAAAAATGAACAAAAACCGATGCAAAACGAAAGTTCGAGGACCAAAACCTGCAGTTCGGGGTCCCGAAAATGGGCTGTTAAGCACCGAAAGTGGCATTGGGCCATGAAGTAGGTTTCTCAGACCCCAGTGTCCCTCAAGAGGGAGTAAAAAGGAAGTATGCCAAAAATCAGAACAAACGGAAATGGTTTGGCGGTCCCGAACCGAGGCACACAGCCAACGGTCCCGAAAAACCGGAAACCGGACTCCGAAATGGGCAAAATGGCCTACGGCCACAAAATGTAGCCCACGGCCACTGAGAGATGGTCTACGGGACCTCTCCCTCCCCTCAGGAAAAGAAACAAAGAAAACCGAGTCTGGTTCGCAAACCGAGGCAAGGCACAAAAGAAGGTTCGGAAGTCCGGAGGCAGGGCTCGCGGCCGTGACTTTGAAACTTCTGAACGAGCACATTATGCAACATCACCAAGCGCTCAATCGGTGACATCTGAGTCTTAAGGTCGGTCAAAAATGGGGTGTCTACACTTAGTTTCATTTTTGCATGTGTTGCATTAGGCATTATTGACATAGCTAGGATCATGCAATGATTACTAACTAGCTTCTTTTTTGACTCGGAGTACTCGGTGAGTGTTTATGCTTTAGCATCCTTGCATGTGTGTAAGTGACTGCCATGACAGCATGCTTGCCATGAGGCTATGTGCTTAACTGCTATAACTGCTTGAATGCCTGTGGGTGAAGGCTTGATTACCTGGATTGAAACAACTCGATGATTGTGAGTTTTAAGCCCACTTGAATGTGGCAAAATCATGTTTTTCCGAGCCCACTTGAGGGTGTCAAATCCGCGACTTAGCCTACTTGCGAGTAGCACTTTCAAACAACTTTCAAAAACAAACATGAGTTGTTTTTTTCCGATCAGTGTGATTGAGTCTATACTTGTTTTGCTGTGCGCATCACATAGTAAGGTTAGCTAATAACCGGAAAAAGAACACATGTGTTTTGAAAATAACATATCATGTTAGTAGAGACCGATCCTTCGATCGGGCGAGCGGGGGTGCTCATTTCATGACCTTCCCCCCCTCGTACCCAAGTTCCCGAGCCGAGGCAACTTTGGTGATGATAGACACGTGGCCTTAGGCACGAGTCAGGGTTTCCTAAATTTTTCCAAAACAAAATATTTAGGTGGCGACTCTGAAATCTGGCAAAGGAGTCTATGTTTGGCACTTTTTGATTCAAAATCTATTTTCCAAAATGATTTGCCAGATTTGGACTCTTTGGTGATTTATCAGTCTTACATTGCACTTTGTGAGATTAGATTCTGAACCATGACAGGAGTCCGAACGGTAGTAGCTAAGAACAACGATTTGCGCCCCCGCGCGCGAAGCGGAGTTCTGGGTGGTCTACTAGTTTGTTTGTGCATCTATGTTGTTGATGTGAATTTGTGAAATTACCTTAATGGAATTAAAGTGCTTGAATGAAAAACATTGTGAGCGCACTTGTGTTAATGTTTATTAATGACTATTTACGCTGATGTTTGTAATGAGTAAGAACTCCCAATTTTTGAAAAGTCGTATATGTTTTATTACTCCTCGGATGTACTGGATTGTTTTTGTTCATTGTTATTGCATATGTGTATGGTAAAGGTGTTGTGATGTCACCGGATGGGTGACAGAAATTATTGGGTGACAGTTAAAATTCACCGGGTAAATGTTGTGAATAATTTAGAAAACGAATGTTTCGTTTCTTTGTGTTGTGTCCTAGGATTGCACGGTCAAACTAAATGCTAAGGATTTAATCAAAATTGTGTTAAGGAATAGCTTATTGATTGAGTGGAAACTAAATATGGGCAACTCATGAGGATGTAATTGGTTTAATGTTCACAATAGCACTTTTGATGGTAAATGTAATTGTTAAGAAAATTTTAGACTTACAAATGTACTTTGATAGTAAACGATGTAAGTTGGAACACCAGTTGAGAAAAAAAATTATATGTATATATACATGAACGATTTTTATTATCTTATCTTTGAATGCCGGGTTGTATAAATAATTGGAAATATTGCTAAGCTTGATGCAATTTGAAATTGTGGTGATGGACCATACATTGTGGTGTGCTATTGGCTTTTACTAGTGTTAGCTGAGTTTTTGGTTTAATCGTGGTTTTCTTTCTCTTCCAAATTGGGTATTGGTTATCCAGTGGTAGTGGTGTGGGCTGTTGCCGGTTGAGAAGTGGTTGATTTTCCTTGAGAGTACTAGTAATTGACGTTGCTCCTTGTCTCTTGGACTCCAATGAGTATGTTGGTCGAAAGAGTGATCATGATCTCTTCCTTGTAATTCTCCTTGTTCGGGTGTTCTCGGGGCACTGCGATATTGAATCAAAATCTAGGAATCTATCCCAAGTGTAGATCTAGCTTTAGGTTGGTGGTTATGTTTCCAATTGTGTTCATGCTACATTTTGTTTGGCCTTCTTCAATTTTGGGGGCGAAATTTCCTAAGGTGAGGAGTTTGTAACACTCGTATCCTTTAACCTCTTTGAGGGTGTATCTAATTCCTTTATTTTCTTTCTTGGGAGTCTTTCGAGTTGTTATATCTGTGTTTTGGAGGAGTGCAAATCAATTTAAACTTGTTGGGATTGTTCGTTCATGCTTGTTTACGTTGAAAAGTTCTTTGGAAACTTGGAAAATTTGTTCTAGGGTCAACACTTGCCTTCCTGGGGGTCGACACCACCATGTTGCCTTGCTCTTAGTGCCTCTGCTGGTTTTTTGGGGTCAACACCTGAGCCCTAGGGTTGACCCTTCCCTTACTGTCTTGTCCTGGGTTGCATTTTGAAATAAAGGGTCGACACCTCTGGTTGCAAGGGTCGACCCTTGTTTGCTGCACACATTGGTGTCTCAACATTTCTTCATAAAGGTCGACACCTCTGCCCAAAAGGTCGACAACTGTGTGTAATTTTCAGATATTTGGGCTCGTTTGGACACTACTTTTTTCGGTGGTTTTGGCTTGTTCTTTTCATTTGGCTTTGGGGTTTTTGTTCTATTATTACCTTGCTACTATAAATAGGCTCCAAACATATATTCATTTCACTTTTTCTCCTCTTTCCTCTTTCTGTACACCGTGAGCTCTCTTTTCTCTCTCTAAACTCAAACTTTTCACTTAGATCTTTAGATCTACTCACCTCGAATGATCTCTTCACCATGGTCCTTTGAGAAAGATTGTAGATCTCGTCAAGGGCTTCCTTTTGGTCCGAATAGTTTGTGGTTTCGTCGCCAGTGATTTTTTGATTATCATCTCTTTACTTCAAGAGGTAGGTGTTTCTAGTTCTCCTTCAATACTTTCATTTTTAGATAGATTTTCGGTATCTTCTCTATATGAATACAAAGTTTATAGTTTTATGCATATTGTGAATAATCATGAGATTGGGGGTTTAGGTTAAAAGAGTTGGGTTTACTTGTTGGGTTATGATCTTAGGTCATGAGTTTGGGTGTAAAAGTAATAGAATGGTTGGAATAAAATGTATTTTGGCGAAAAGCTTTAATTTCTTGTAAAAACCCTAGTTTGACTCATGAAGATAGATGATGGTTTTACTTAAATTGAAAGTAGTATGATGAAATTGAGGCTTCAAATTACACATGTACAAGTTTAATTGAAATTGCAAAGAGTTTGAAAATTTATGTAAAAGTTGCGATTGATCAATGTTGATATTTTAAATTATGTTATAATATGAAACCAAACTTGGAGGAAAGAAATTATTAATGGTAAGGATGATATGAACTTTTTGATGAATTGATGATGTGGAGGTCTAAGAGTTGTGTTGAATTATGCGGAATTGTATTAAATGGTGTTGAAATGGTTGTGTTGAATTTTATTGTATGTTATGTTGAATTGTATTGAGTTATATTAAATTATGTTGAGTTGAGTTGGGTTATGTTGTGTAGAGTTGAGTTGTGTTGTGTGAAGTTGAGTTGTGTTGGGTTGTGTTGTGGTTGGTATCCGCACGGGGAGTCGAAAATGTTTTTGTGGGCCCATGTCCCGCAATATAATAGCCGGCAAATATTGGGGATGGTTTTAAAATTGAAAAATGTTTTTGGGGGCCCACGTCCTGCCATATACTGGCCAGCAAATGTGGAGGTGATTTTGAATTAAAGGTGCCTAAATGCCCTATCTAGACTTATCGTTAGACGAATGTGGGAAAAATATTTTTGGGTGTCCACACAGTCCCGCTGTATAATAGCCGGCAATAGTGGAAAAACGATTTTTGTTCACATAGTCCTGCCATCTAATAGCCGGCAAAAGTGGAAAAAAAAATGGTTTTAAAAATGGTTTTGGGTGCCCACTGTTGGAAAGTTTGGTTTTTATAGGCTGCTTTTAGGCAACTTTCAGCCCAAATTTGAGTGGGTCCCAAACATCTTTTGGGTGGGTCCAAAGAGGTGATGTGTTCCTTGCCGCATAGCAAGTCACACGGTGAAAACGGTTCGTCAAAACCTTTTATGAGTGAATGGGAAGTTGACGTCGTTTTTGGGTTCGTGGAATGGACAATTAAAGAAATAAAATGTGGGTTTCTTTGAATTGGTTATCCCACATTAGAAACTTAAGAGAACTTATGTGTGTATATAAGTTCTAGGTAGCAACACTTGGGTTGGAAGGGGCATCTCAAAGTTTGTAGAAGAGAAGAGTTATGGACAATGTGAACCTTGGTTCAAACCACTACACACGTGCGCGCCGCCGCCGCCTTCATCCGTCTGGCCGGCCGTGCCTGGCGAGGGTGTGGGTCTTGGGTCGGGTCAGTTCTAGCATTAATTTTTTGGACAAAATTTATTTGAATTTTTTCTAGAAATTCTTGTGGGAAATTTATTTTTTTTGAACGAAATTAATTCAAGTTTTGCACCAAAATTTGAAAACAATTTTTTCCTATCCATACAATGCTTTTCTGGTCCAATTCTAGTAAATTCAAACTATTTGTAATAGTTATAAAATTGCTAGCAGTTTGGACAGGTTCAAAACTGCCAACAGATCTATTCCTTTGAATTCTACACCTGTTGACTTCTATATGCACCTGTTCGGCCTGTCCAAACAGCCACCAATATACAAATAAAAGCAAACTTGTTCAGTAGATTGGGACATCCTAGAAAGTTCAAAATTCATTTTTCTTGCTTTCCTTTGTGCTCTCTTTGTATTATCCTTCATTCTAGTTTTTTTAGAGAAAAATTCTAAGAATATAGAACATAGGTTTTGTTCGCTGTACAAATTGTTTTGAGTGCTACTACAATTTGTGAAGATCATTGTATCCTGGGAGATAGACACCATTTATCTGTAAGAATCATAGCGAGGCAAATTTGTCTTAAGGACAGAGTGTCACACACTCGACTTGATCTTTTAAATATTTATTCGATTCGGTAAATAAATTCTGTAAGTAATTTCTTTTATTTGTTTGATTTGGTTTCAACTTATTTATTTTACACAGAAGATTGTTCCTACAATCTTTCGACAGATTCAAATTATTTTGTTTAAACAAAATTTTTCGTTTGTTTTCTTTCTTCATCTTCTTCTTATAGAAATTATTTTATCTAGTTTTACAAAATAATATTCTGGTTGGAAAAACAAATAGTAGTAATATGCTGTTTTAAAAATAGTAGTAATGTACTATTTATTTTTTTTGACAACTAGTAATAATATACTGTTACTCATTAACAATTCAGAATATTTATTTGTGAAGTTGGTTAGAAATTAATTTTGGTTTTCAGAAATAATTTATGAGTTTTCATTAATTAAAATTCTGTTTTCAGTATTTTAACTTTTGAAGTGTTACAGAAATTTTATTTTCTGTGTGGAATTAATTTGTTTAAATAAAATTTTATTTTATTTTCAAATTAATTGGAAATAAAAGTTACAATTCTTGTTTCTTTTATTTTTACAGAATTTAATTCTGTGGTTTTGGTTTAAATTTTCTGTGTAGTATAAAATTCTAATTATAGTTTTGCTTTATAATTCTGAATTCATGGCTATTGAAACTAATGCTCAAACTAGTACTGGTATGGTGGCTACAATTGCCCCAATCCCCTCTCCTGTTGTGACTATGCCAGCCAATCACGGTGAAAAGCTAGAGAAGTTCTTAGGAACTGATTTTAAGTGATGGCAGCAGAAAATATTATTCTATCTTACTAATCTTAACCTGGCACATTTCCTTCGTGAAAATGCTCTTACTCTGAAAGAGAATGAAACCGATTGGCAAGTGGTTGCTGCAGTCGATGCCTGAAAACATGTTGATTTCCTTCGCCAGAGCTACATCTTTAACGAACTTGACAACACATTATACAGCGTCTGCAGTCCTATCAAGACGGCGAAGGAACTTTGGGAGTCTTTGGAGAAAAAATACAAGACAAAAGATGCTGGCTCGAAGAAATTCATATTAGGCAAATTTCTAGACTTTGTGATGGTTGATTCTAAGACTGTGATTAGCCAAGTTCAAGGTTTCCAACTCATTCTGCATGACATTCATGCAGAAGGCATGTCTCTCAGTGAATCCTTCCAAGTTGTTGCCTTAATTGAAAAATTACCACAAAGCTAGATAGAATTCAAAAACTACCTCAAACACAAACGCAAAGAAATGACTTTGGAAGAATTGATTGTGCATTTGAGGATTGAAGAGGACAACCGCAATTCTGATAAGCGGGCTGGTAAGCATCTAATGGAGTCAGAGGCAAATGTGATGGAACATGCTCCAAAAGCAAAGAAACGAAAGTTTTCTGGAGAAAGTTCCTCACAAGACCCTAAAAGAGGGGAAACTAAGAAGTACAAGTTTAATGGAAAATGCTACATCTACGACAAAGAGGGACATCGGACCAAAGATTGTCATAGTAAACGCAAAGGCAAAGGAAGATCAAGCAGGAAGCTTGCTCAAGCCAATATGACCAAAGTGAACAAAATTTCCAATGGTGTTGAGGATATAAATCTTTATGCAGTTGTTTCCAAGGCAAACCTTGTCGAAAATCCTAAAGAATGGTGGGTGGACACTGGTGCTGCTCGCTACATCTGTGCCGAGAAAAAGATGTTCACATCTTATTTTGTAGTGGACAATGGTGAACAACTTTTTATGGGCAACTCCTCTACTTCTAAAGTGGAAGGACAAGGAAAGATTATTCTGAAGATGACATCTGGAAAGGAACTCACTCTTACATGTACCGGACATTCGAAAGAATCTAGTCTCCGGATCTCTATTGAGTAAAAATGGGTTTAGGCCAGTGTTTGAGAGTGATAAGTTTGTACTTACCAAAAACGGGATGTATGCAGGAAAAGGTTACATGTCTGATAGCCTTTTCAAAATGAATGTAATGACTGGTGTACCCTCTGTTATTAATAAAAATACATCTTCTTCTTACATGCTTGAGTCTTCAAATTTGTGGCATGGTAGACTAGGATATGTTAATTATAGATCTTTGCGTAGATTAATTAATATGGAATGTTTACCTAAATTTGACATTGATTTAAATCATAAATGTGAAATTTGCAATGGGGCAAAATTAACTAAAACTCATTTCCATTCAATTGAAAGAAGTACGGAACCACTTGAATTAATTCATAGTGACATTTGTGATTTTAAATCAATTCAAACTAAAGGTAAAAAAAAGTATTTTATCACTTTCATAGATGACTATACTAGATATAGTTATGTTTATTTAATTCAAACCAATGATGAAGCTTTGGAAACTTTCATTCAATATAAGAATGAAGTTGAAAATCAACTTGGTAAGAAAATTAAAAAACTTAGAAGTGATAGAGGTGGTGAATATGAATCACCTTTTGGTGAGTTTTGTAAAGAACATGGAATAATTCATCAAACCACTGCTCCT
This sequence comes from Camellia sinensis, assembly GCF_055761805.1. Classification (NCBI taxonomy): domain Eukaryota; kingdom Viridiplantae; phylum Streptophyta; class Magnoliopsida; order Ericales; family Theaceae; genus Camellia; species Camellia sinensis. The sequence continues at coordinate 111,611,653 of NC_138969.1, read as the reverse complement.
TACTCACCTCAGCAAAATGGAATTACTGAAAGGAAAAATAAGACTTTAAAAGAAATGATGAATGTCATGCTAATCGGTTTTGGATTACCTCAGAACTTGTGGGGGGAAGCAATACTTTCTGCTAATTATATTCTTAATAAAGTATCCCGAAAGAAAGTGAATCAAACACCTTATGAAATATGGCATGGGAGAGTACCATCCTACAAATACTTAAAATGTGGGAGTGTATGGCTAAAGTGGCTATTCCTAATCCTAAAAAGTCTAAGATAGGTTCTAAAACTATTGATTGCATTTTCATTGGTTATGCCAAGAATAGTACTGCATATCGGTTTTTGATTCATAAGTCAGAACATTCCGAAATGCATATAAATACTATTATTGAATCTCGGAATACATCGTTCTTTGAACATATATTTCCAAACAAGACTGGACAAGAGACTAATATTAATAAAAGATCTTTTGATGCTATTACTAGTTATGATCAAGAATAAGAGCAAGAGATAACTCAAAATGAAGAAAACGAACCAAGGCATAGTAAACGTGTTAGAACCTCAAAATCTTTTGGTCCAGATTTTCTAACTTTTTTATTAGAAAATGAGCCTTTAACTTTCAAAGAAACTATGTCCAGTCCTAAAGCTCCTTTATGGAAAGTGGATGTAAATAGTGAAGTTGAATCAATCTTGCAAAATCACACTTGGGAATTGTAGATGTCCCCGAACGTCCCGAGAGGGAATCCCGTTTTGTTCATTTGGGGCTCACTACAGTTCAGGACTCAATGTCACGGTCCTGTATCTAATCTCGCAGAGTGCAATGCAAGACCGATGAATCATCAAAGAGTCAAAATCCGGCAAATCGTTTTGAAAACAGATTTTTAGAAAGAAGTGTCAAACATGGACTGCTTTGCCAGATACCGAGTCGCCACCTAAATATTTTATTTTGGGGGGGAACTTAGGAAACCCTAACTCGTTGCCTAAGGCCACGTGTCCGTCATCACCAAAGTTGCCTCGGCTCGGAAACTTGGGTACGATTGGGGAAGGTCAGCTATGAGCACCCTCGCTCGCCCAATCTGAAGATCGGCCTGTACTAAGCATGATATCGAGTTTTGAAAACATATGTGTTCTTATTCCTGTTAATTAGCTAGAATTTACTATGTGATGCGCACAACACACAAGTATAGACTAGATCGCCTAATTTGGAACAAAACATCGCATATCCATTTTGTTTGGAAATGGTTTTAAATTTGCTACTCGCAAGTAGGCTAAAACACGGATTTCAATGAATTATTCCAATTCAAGTAATCCAACCTTCACCCACGGGCATTCAAGCAGTTATATCACATAAGCAATTAGCCTCATGGAAAGCATGCTGTTGTGTTAACATTCACACTCATACGAGATGCTAAAGCATAAACACTTACAGTGTACTCCGAGCCAAAACATGAAACTAGTTAGTAATCATGCATGATCCTAGTTCATGTTAAGATGGCTAATGCAACGCATGCAAAATGCAACTAAGATAGGCTCGGCTATCCTAAGAATGGCATGTGAGGTGTGACAATCCAATACATGTATTGAACTTGGAATTAAAATACAATGCAGTTAGCATGATGCGCCGAGCCCGGTGCATGCAATACAGATAAATGATGCAAACATGCTATCCTAAGTATGCTAACTGAAACGTGCCCTAAAACTAACCATTGAAAGCAGGTAAGTAAAAGGGAGAAAGAAGTGGGGGTTAGAAGACATGCACACACTCACGCACACTAATTACAACATTGCCCTCTCTCGGAGGGTCTGAATAAGTAATACAAACCAAATAAATAATTAACTACTTTAGCTAATTAACTATTACAAAATTCTAATTAATTAAAAAATTAATTACAAAAGAAGGTGGCTGCAGCCCTGCCTCGGAATGATGGGACGATGCATGCTCGATTCGCCTCGCTCGGAAACCCGTTGCCATGCCACATGTTGCCTCTGTTTACACTGTTCCGCACCTCTGAGAACTGCACAAGTCCCAAGGATGCTTCCGAACCACCTTCTGAGCACTGTGGAAGGTCATCGGCCACAAGGAAAGGCCACCAGCCATTGGAAAATGGTCATCGGCCATAAGTGGAGCTCTCGGCCAACAATACATGGCAGGGCGGCACTGAAGATGGCCGACCGGCCATCTCTTCATGCAGAATCCTGTTTTGCTATAGCAGAAGGCAAACAGAGCATGGCAATGCATTTTCAAAGCAATGTTTGCACAACCACCCTCCTTATCATGTTTAAGACTCAAAGGAGTATGGTTTTCGACCCTCGGACCATCAATCACGCATTTCAATGCATGATGGCCAAAGAAGCCAAGTGTGCAACTCAATATGGAATGAAATGCACAAAACACATAAAGGGCCCCAACCTCTATCATGATTGATCAAGAGGCAAGAGATGCACACACAATGCAATGCAACCTAAGCAAGCAAGCAAGCATGCAAATAACTCAAGTGTGCAACAAATCTAATGCAACATGAGCATGTTAAAATGCAATATGCAATAGGCATACAACCTAAACATGTGGATATGTATAGCACGCAACAACATGCAAAATGAAACAAGCATGCAACAACATGGTGAGATGGACTTACACTAACATGGGTAGCTCTCAAGCATGCCAAAATCAGTGCCCAAGATGCTAAGGGGTAAGAGACTAAACCACCTACAAACATGCATGCTAATGGCACATCACTTTAAGCACAAAAGGGCAACCCTTAAGAACACTTAAAAGAGGATGAACATGGACAAATGGCATACATTGTAAGCTCTGAAATCATATTAGAAATGGTTCTAAACCAACTAAACAAATCAAGCAAAGCATGCAACCAAACCCAAAACTTGAAACTAGCCAAAGGACTCAAACCAAGGCTCCATGAAGCAAGCCCCAAAGGGCCAATAGGACCTTAAACAGTCCTAAGGCAAGTCCAAATGAGCCTAAAACATGCGAGGAAAGAGGCCAAAACATGTTAGGACACAACTCCCAAAACATGAGGCGTGCAAAACAAACAAAGAGGTGTTACACTACACCTAAGACAACCAAACATGGCATGATTCAAGCAACAAAAATAAGAGATATGACATGTTAAGATGAGCCCAAAAACCCACTTAGATGGCATCTAAATGGTCTAAGCATGATGGCATACACAATGGTCCAAACATGGAGCATAAAACAACAACTCTTTAAGGCATTAAAGGAGAATCAAATGTAAGTAAACAAGCATGCCACATGGACTGAAATGACATGGTAAGTGACTCCAAATCACTGAAATAAGCCAAGTAATGCATGCTAGGGGGTTCAAAACTCAACGCCTACAAGCTAGATTGCATGGTAGCTATACAAAGCAAGTCATGGACAACCAAAACAACCAAAATCAGAGCTCAAGCATGTTAAAACAAGGCTAGAAGCTTCACAAAGTTGAGCCAAAATCATGCTAAAAACACATATTACAAGATGATGCATGTTAAGGTCAAAACATGGGATTACAAGACAAGTGCATGGGGCATACATGGCATGTCTAGACCAAATTAAAATAGTACTATATCATGGCAAAATAACACCAAATATCAACTAAGACATGGCCAACATGAACTTAAACAAGGTGCTCACACATGAGGCAAATATGACAAGTATTGAAGACAACAAGGAGAGGGGATGGCCCTCTCCTTCTTAGGACCTCAAAACACCATCCCCACCACTAAAATACCTCTGGATTTCAGTGGTGAGAAGGCCAATACAAGGTGGTCCCGAAGCTCACAAAAAAGGCACAAAAATGAGGCCAAACAAGGCCTAAGAGGGGGTAAACAGCCCCAAACACAAAAGTGATCTTAAACAAACTTCAAAAACATGCAAAAACAGAACTTTTATCAGTTATAAGTTAATCTCAAAACAGCATGCAAGATAGGCTAAAAGTGTGTGCAAAAATGGGGAATAAAGAGGGTAGTTCTCACCCTTGATGCACAGCTGCAAAACCAGCAGGTTCCTGGACCAAAAACCAACTCTTTAACCTCTGAAAATGACCTCCAAGAACCTTAGATGAATGGTGGAGATGTGTGGCTATGAGGTGTGGTGTAATAGGCCAAGAACAAGACCCTTTTGAACCCAAAATATAGAGATATAAAGAGAGATATATCTTGGAGCCTTAAACAAATTTTTGAAACCTCTCTAAAGGAGAGGGAGGCCCTCTCTTACAGAGAAACAAGAGGGTTCAAGCTTCTTGGAGAAGCTAAAGAGGTTCAACCTTCTTCAAGAAGCTAAAAAGGTTCAAGCTTCCTCAAGAAGCTAAACAAAGGTTCAAAAGGTTCAAGCTTCCTCAAGAAGCTTAAAACAAGGGTTTAAAAGGTTCAAGCTTCCTCAAGAAGCTAAAATAAAGGGTGCAAATCCTCCATACACGTGTATGGAGGGCAGGGTCTGAGCCACCTGACACTAAATATCTGCATAAAGTAGATGAACAGGGTTCGGCCAGCAGAAAAGGCCGATCGACGAACACAAAGGGCCGGCCGACTAAATACATTGCCGACCGACCATCACTTTTGGCCGGTAGCAATAAAACAGGGCCGGTGGCCTCAAGCCATGGCCGGTGATGTGTGAGGATAGCCAACAAGCCATTTCCCGCCCTCAGGTGCAAAGACCACAAGTCCTTGGTCCAACCAAGCACAAAACAAATAAGTCGAGAGATCTTGAGGCAAGGCGCGTGATCGAGACCTCCGAGAACTCAAGACGAACACGAGCATGGATGATCATCGAGTGTTCAAACGATGACGTCCAAGTCTTGAGGATGGTCAAAAATGGGGTGTCTACAGGAATTAGTGGACTTACCACCGGGTTGTAAACCTCTTGGGTACAAGTGGATTTTCAAAAGAAAAATAAAAGCGGATGGATCAATTGACAAATACAAGGCAAGACTCGTGGTCAAAGGATATAGACAAAAAGAAAGTCTTGACTACTTTGACACATACTCACCAATTACTAGAATAACATCTAGTAGAATGCTAATTGTCATTTCATCTTTGAACAATCTAGAAATTCATCAAATGGATGTCAAAACTGCTTTCTTAAATTGTGAGTTAGATGAAGAAATTTACATGGAACAACCAGAAGGATTTTCTGTTCCAAGAAAAGAAAAGAAAGTGTGTAAATTGATTAAATCATTATATAGTTTAAAACAAGCGCCAAAGCAATGACATGAGAAATTTGACAAAGCAATGATGTCAAATGGATTCAAATTAATGAATATGACAAATGTGTTTATATTAAAAACACAAGCAAGAGTTATGTTATAATATGTCTTTATGTAGTTGATATACTCATCATAGGTAGTAATAATGACATGATTAAAACTACAAAGAAAATGTTGAATAAACATTTTGACATGAAGGACGTGGGGATTGCTGATATAATACCTGGTAATAAAATTATCAAAACATCAGAAGGTTATGATTTGTCACAATCATATTGCATCGAGAAAATACTTGACAAATTTAGCAAAGATGATGATCATCTTGCTAGAACACCTGTGGATGTTAATTTGTTTCTTTCTAAGAATATGCAGAAAAGTATTTCTCAATTAAAGTATGCCCAAATTATTGGAAGCTAAATGTACTTGATAAACTGCACTCGCCCAGATATAGCTTATTGTAGACACCCCATTTTTGACCGACCTTAAGACTCAGACGTCATCGATTAAGCATTCGGTGATGGTGCATGTTGTGCTCGTTCTAAGGTTTCGGAGTTTCGGCTGAGAGCCTTACCCCCAGACCTCGGGACCCTTTTGTGCTTTGCCTCGATTTGTGAACCAGGTCTTGTTTTCTCTTCCCGAAGGGAGGGAGAGGTCTCATAGACCATCTCTCAATGGCTGTAGGCTACTTTTCGTGGTCGTAGGCCACTTTTCCCGTTTGGAGACCAGTTTCTGGTTTTCGGAGCCGTCGGCCGTGCGCCTCGGTTCAGGACCGCTTAACTTTCTCCGTTTGCTCTGGTTTTTGGCACACACCTTGTTTCCTCTCTCTAGAGGGACACTGCGGTCCGGGAGACCACCTTCATGGTCGCACGCCACTTTCGATGCTTGACAGTCAGTTTTCGAGGCACTCGGCTGCGCGTTTTGGCCGCCGAACCCTCGTTTTGCATCCGTCTTGGTTCATTTTTGGCATGGACCCTATTTTCATTGTTTGGAAGGTGGTACAAGGGTGGGAGACCACCTTTTCTCCTTGGAGATCACCTTTCTCTTTGCCAGCCGATTTTCTTGGCAGGAAGCTGGTCTCCTTGGTTTTTGGGCCACAATTGCTAGTCTCCCACCACACCACTAGCTTGCATTCAGTTAGGAGACCACCAAATAGGCTGGCTGACCAACTTTTTTGGGCCTGAACCTTTTGAACTGGTCGGCTGACCAGGGAAAGTGGTCGGTCGAACACCTGAACTGGTCGGCCTGCCTCCCTCTGTCTTGTCTTTCTGATTGTGTGCCAGCTGTGCCAGCTGGAATGCACAGACTGCATCCTCCATGAAGGACCTTGAGCCTTGGTTTGTAACTTCTTTGAGAAGCTTTGGCCTTGTATATCTATAAGAGAGGCCCTCCTCTTCCTTGGTTGAGGTTTAGAATTTGGTTAAGGCAAATATATATCTCTCCCTTTGTATCTCTACATTTAGGCTAAGAAAGTGCATTGTTCTTGCACCTTTGCACACCACCTCATAGCCTAACACCTCTACCATTGCTTTGAGGTCCTTGGAGGTCATTTTCAGAGGTTGAAGGTCTAGGTTTTTGGTCTCAAAGTTGCTGTCTTGCTGAGTTTCAAGGGTAACACACCATTTCCCTCTTTTTAGCATTATTTTGATCCATCTCTTAGCCTTATTTTCATGAATATTTGAGCTTTGTTGTGAACTGAAAAAAGTCTTGTTTTGAGGTCCTTTTCATGTTTCTTTAAGATCATTTTTCTGTTGGGGGTCATCTACCCCCTTCTATGCTTCATTTTACCTTGTTTTCAGCCATGCCTTAGAGCATTTGTGTTGGCCTTTGTTTGTCCTTTTAGCCACTAAAATCCAGTGGATTTTCAGTGGCTAGCATGCTATTTTGAGTGCCAAAATCAGAGAGGGGTGACCCTCTCTCTCCTTGTTTTGTTTTCTAGCATTTTTGGCCTTACAAAGGAGCCCTTATTTGCATGCTTCCAAGCCATGTTTCAGGCCATTTTTGATGAGTTTTAGGACTTGCATAGGCTCTGTCCAGAGCTTGTTTTTCCATATTGGATGTCCATCTTGCATGTGTAGAATAAACCTCTTCATAGCATATCAAAAGAGCACCTCATTCTTGCATGCATTAACCATGTTTCAGTGGGTTTTTGAGCTTTATTTGGCATGTCATACCTCTAAATTTTGCTGGTTTAGTGGCCTCTTGATTGCCTCACATGCTCATAGTGCAAATCCTCTTTACTAGCTTACATTGCATGCTATTTTGGCTTTCGATTCTAGCACTTTTTGGCCATGCCTTAAACTGATTTTGTGCATGTTTTGGACTGCCTTAGCTCTGTTTTTGGGCCTCATGGTTGAATGATGTTTTCTATGCATGGTTGTAGTTCAGTACCCTTGCCTCGCTTTGAGTTTTGAAGCCCATTGCATGCGTATTTTGAGGTGTTTCCATGTTTTGGCATCATTGTGAATCATATTTCAGAACTTATAGGTATGCCATATTCCTATATTTTCCACTCCTTAAATGTGTTTGAGAGTTATGCATGAATACCTCATTTTTGGACCATTGCATGTGCTTCATTTCCATGCTTTGCGAGCCATCATTTTAGTCCATATTTGCTACTGTTTTGGCCTACATAGGGATTGTTTGGGGCTAGTTTGGCCACTTGAGTATTGCTTTGCATGTCTATAGTGTAATCCACTTCACTAGTTTCGGTATTTGGGCCATCTAGCATGCATTGTGTGAGGTGTTTGCATGATTCGGGACCATCTTGCATGTCATTTCAGAGCTGAAAAATATGTGATTGTATCCCATACTTCATGCTTACCATGCTTTGGTGGAGTTGCACTTTGTGCCTTAGGTTGGGTCCCTTGCATTTGTGCATGTTTGCATGTGTGTTGTTGCTTCATTTTCATCATGAATGGCCATTGATTTGAGTGTGGCTGAGGCCCATTCATTTTAGTTTAAGTCCATCTTGCATTATGTATGCCATATCCATGTTGTCGCATGCTTGATCGTTGCATTGTGTATGCCTTCTTCATGTCTTCGTGCATGTCCATCTTCGTATGTGCATTGCGTATGCCATATAGTTCATGTGCATTGAGTATGCCATTCTTAGTTCATAGCATTGTGTATGTTAGTTGCACGTTTGCATATCATCCCTCGCATGCTAGCATGATTAGGTTGCATTGCGTTTAGGGTTGCATGCTAGTCACATTGTGTATGCCATGTATATTGCATTGTGTTTGGAATAGGGTTTAGCCCAAACACGGGAAACGAGGGACGTTTCGTACTCCAACTGACGAAACGTGCCTCGATTCTCGCTCGCCGACACTCCAGATTATCCATGATGGAGTTTAGGCCGTGTTGTGTTTATATGTGCATTCATTTTACATCGAGTCGTGCAATCCGACTCCTCAGCCATCATGCATCGAGATGCATGATTGGTGGCACGAGGATCGAGGACTACACTCCCTGGAGCTTGTGCAATGATAGGGAGAGTGGTCATGGACACATATGTTGAAAATATTTTGCCATGCCCCTTTTTCGCTCTCTGTTGCAGCAAATCGGAAACCAGCAGCAAAAACGTGTCAGCAGCTTTCTGGAGCTTTGTACAGTGTTCTGGGACCAATTGTAAACAGAGGCAAATCGGGGCATCACGATGGATTTCCCGACAAGGCGACTTGAGCATGCTTGCATCCCTATCATTCGGAACAGAGCTGAGGCAGTCCATTTTGTTTAATTTGCATGCTAGTTTCCTTACTTACTTAGTTAATTTGTTAATTAATTAATGTTGTGTAATAATTAGTTTAATTAGCTTAGATTAGCTAGTTTATTCTATACTATTCATTCGTACCCTCCGAGGAGGGCAATGTTGTAATAAGTGTGCGTGTGTGTGTGATGCATGCCTTCCAACCCTACGTCTTTCTCCTTTTTATTTACCAGCTTATGATGGTTAGTTTAGCTCACGTTTCAATTAGCATACTTGTGCTCGCATGTTTGTATCCATTTATCTGTCTTGATTGCACCGGCCTCGGCGCATCATACTAACTGCATTGTATTTCAATTCTGAGTTGAATACGTGTATCAGTTGTTGCATTTCACATGCCATTTAAGAATAGCCGAGCCTATCTTAGTTTCATTTTTGCTTGTGTTGCATTAGGCATTTCAGCATAGTTAGGATTCATGCATGATTTCTAATTAGCTTCTTTCTTTGGCTTGGAGTACTCGGTAAGTATTTATGCTTTAGCATTCTTGCATACGTGTGAGTAACTGCCATGATAGCATGCTTACCATGAGGCTATTTGCTTATGTGATATAACTGCCTGAATTCCTGTGGGTGATTGTTGGGTTATTTGAATTGGAACATTTAACCAATTGAGAGTTTTAATCCCACTTGAGTGTGGCAAAATCATGTTTTCTTAAGCCCACTTGAGGGTGGCAAATCCACGTCTTAGCCTACTTGCGAGTAGCACCATCAAACCATCTTTCAAATAAACAAACATGAAATGTTTTGTTCCAACTCAAACGATCCAGTCTATACTTGTATGTTGTGTGCATCACATAGTAATTCTAGGCTAATAACCGGAATAAGAGCACATAATGTTTTCAAAACTCGATATCATGGTTAGTAGAGGCCGATCTTTGATCGGGCGAGCGGGGGTGCTCACGAAGTGACCTTCCCCAATCGTACCCAAGTTCCCGAGCCGAGGCAACTTTGGTGATGACGGATACGTGGCCTTAGGCACGAGTCGGGGTTTCCTAAATTCCCCCAAAATAATATATTTAGGTGGCGACTCTGTATTTGGCAAGAGAATCCATGTTTGGCACTTCTTTCTAAAAGTCAATGTTTCAAAACGGTTTGTCGGATTTAGACTCTTTGATGATTCATCGGTCTTGCTTTACACTCCGCAAGATTAGATACAGGACCGTGACATTAAGTCCAAACTGTAGTAAGCCCCAATGATCAAAATAGGATTCCCTCTCGGGACGTTCGGGGACGTCTACAGTTTCTGGCAACTCTGCTGGGGACTTAGAGAACTTGACTCGAACTCATGATATGTAGTTTTGATTACACTTATGTGTTTCTTTGCATTGCATGCGCATTGGTACGTCTAGGACATCGTGTTTGCCATCTGCTATTCTTGAACGGTTTGCCGGAGGCTCGCTTTGAGAAGCATGCCATAAGGCTGACCGGTTACAGGCTCTGCCACGATGGGAATGCAAATCGTGATTTTTATCGGGGCACCCTTTTGACCATTCAACCTAGTGCATATTCGGAATCCGTAGTGACCATTCCAAACTAGGACATATTGCTTACCCGATTGTTGGTTGTTTGAAACCGCTATGTGCGTAGTGAAACCCTAGTTCTTGACAAAATAGGAAAGGGAAACCCTACCCCACCATAGGGGTGTTTTTGGCTCTCACTTGTTTGCTATGTGCTTTTAGAGTGTGTCTCTACAGGAATGCATATATCAGTTTGCAAGTCTGGGTATCAGGCCTGTGGGCATCGGTATCAGTGTTTTGAGAATCAGTTATATCTGCGGGTATCAGATTCAGTTTTGGGGCAGAATTCAGTGGAGAGCACAGTCATTCAGCTTTGCCCATATCTGTTCTGGTGAAATTGGGCTGAGATGCTGCTTGTTTTCTCTTTTGCAAGGGTGGTCTTGGGAACCATAGCTTCAGAAGGCTTCAATATCCCCCGGGTACATTAGACTTGTGCTGATAGACTTTGTCAGCTCAGAGATTCAGTTCAAGGGCAATCAGTGTCCCTTCGCCAGAGGCAGGGTAAAAGGGCCAGTCAGGCACAGATCATTAGTTCAACAGTCTTCGGATCAGTGATCATTATCCACCTCACCAGTGCGCAGTTGGGCTGAGATATCTATTTCCACCTCAGAAAGGGGATACACACTTATTCAGTTAGATCATCAGTTTTCAGTTAGCATGGAAGAGATGATGCGTTAGCTCCGGGAAGGTATGAAAACCATGCAGCAGGACGCTGTTCGTCAAGCAGAATTTGCCAAGCCATAGGGTGAAGTCATGGCCCAACAGGCAGAGTTAATTACCAGGCTACAGTAGCAAGCCGGAGCATCTGCTTTACACCAGGTTCCTCTCCCACCAAGAGTTCCCCTACTTGGGGAGACAATACATGCCCAGGATGATACGGACATTCCAATAGGGCCGGCTCTGCCCCCGATCCTACCCCAACTACCCAAGGCACCGACCAACCTGCCGGATTCTCCCTTTGAGTTCGAGGTGGACCCCACGGCACTAAAAGTAAGCAAGCTTGAAAAGTTATTCAAGAAATCTCAGGGTGAGAAGTCCATTCCGGACATTGAGGATGGCTATACCGATTCGGCCGTGACTCTATCGGACCAATTCAGAATGCTGCATATCAATCGCTTCGACGGCTCTGGAGACCCAATGGTGCACCTCCACCTGTTTTTCGATATCCTGAGGCCAATGGGTCTGACCACAGCCCAGAAGTTGTCTCTCTTCGGCCGAACCATGTCTGGGATGGCCGCAATCGGGTATGCAAAATTGGAGGACTCTATGAAATGGAACTGGGAAGAGTTGGCCGATGCCTTTATTGCTCAATACTCCTACAACACATAGATCGGGGTCACAACTCGTGATCTGGAAGTCACCCGCCAAGAACCAAAGGAGGGTTTCTCAGAGTTCATGACGAGATGGAGAGCAAAGGCCTCAATAATGACTACAAGCCCTTCCGACAAAGATCAGATCAGGATGATTGTTCGGAATTTGCATGGCAAGTTGCTGTAAAAGATGGTTGTTCTACCTCTGTTTACCTTTCCAGCCCTTCATGAAATTGGGGTTCAAATCGAGGATGCCATCAGACAAGGAATCTTTGTGGAAGATGATGAGCCTTTGCGGAAGAATGTTGTTCGCAGTTCCAATGCTACTACTGATGGTAGCACAGCTGCAAAGTGCTCAGAAGTAGACTTTATCACCACTTCCCTCAATGGCCAAAAACAAGCCACTTCAAATCGGCCACAAGCCTGATAGTTCAATACTCTTTACATGAGTCTTTCTCAAGCTTTGAAAAAGCTACGAGAAGAAGGGCACCTAGAACTCCTAGAACCCCAACCCTTTCCAAATCCTCTTCTACCAAGATATGACCCAGCTAAATACTGTGCCTATCATCAACAACACAGTCATGATACGAACCGTTGCATCCGCCTCCGTCATAAGATTCAAGACCTTATTGACGAAGAGACCCAAGCTCCACCCAAAGGACCTCAGGTTAGTACTGACTCGTCACCTCCCCACCTCAACCTCATCCATACACTACCATCCACCTTCGACCCCAGCATATACATCACCCCAGCCCATCTACCCAAGCCTGAGGTGTTCATTCCAGAAAGCATGGGCTTATGCATGAAGGGTGCACCTGAACTCCAATCATCTCAAACCCGTGAACCCACTACTTCTGAGTTGATGAGAATGATTGAAGATCTTCAAAGAACTGTGACAGATCTGACCTCCAGACAATTGCCTCCATCATTGACCACATCACATGCTAGGAGTTTCACCACAAAAGGCTTCCCAATCTTTGGACAGGTTGTATTGGGAGAAGGCCAATCGCTTGGCAAAGTGGAGGAAGGTGGTAAGAACAAGGTAGGGGCAGGCATTGGACCCCATGAACACCTTCAGTGGGCTGTGGAGGCTTTGAGAGCCGAAGGGCTGAATAAACAACAAGTGATTGCAGTTGTTGCAGTGATTGTGGAGGATACTTTCGTCACTCAGAATAAGAGCAGTTCGAAGCAAGGGGAAAACCGGGAGAAGGGCCATCGTACCAGAAACGATCCTGTTAGCTCTAATCCTCCACTCGGAAGAGATCAGCAAACCATGCCAGCACCTGCCAATCCCTTTGTTAGTGTGTCCAGCAAAAATCCACAAACTTTGAAGTACCAACCCCGAGGTCAGAGGGTCTTCCATGCCCTCTATATGCCTTTGTCCAAAGCTCTCCCAATCCTTGTTGGACAAGGCCATCTCAAACCCCTTGAGCCTCGACCTCTCTCGAATTCTCTTCCGGCTATGTATGATGCTGCCCAGTACTGCGCCTTCCATCAACAAACCGGTCATGGCACCGACAATTGCTTTCGTCTTCACCACGAAGTGCAAGGTTTGATTGACAACGGGGTAATTGCCGCGCCAAGCTCGGCAAAGTCTATCGGCATTGGATCGGTGAACTTAGGGGATAATGTGACCAGGTGATCGGGGGATGAACCAGCTGCGGGTGGCGCTTGATTTACTCCAGACATGGGAATGGCACACATTGTTTTGAGCAATATGCAAATACTAGTTTTTGTACTTTCTGACTTGGGTATTTGGTCAGTTTTGTTGTTTTGTATATAGTTAGTCTTTTTGTACTGAGTCAGTTGGGTCTGTCTTGTTGTATCGGGTCTGTCCTGTTGCGTTGGAGTCGGGCGATTCCGGAGGTGTTACCTCGGACATCACTATCTTGTTTTGTGTTTGTCTTTGTGCTTTCTTTTGAGTCTGCTTCTGTCTTGGAGCCAGTTATGCCAACAGATCTGAATGAAACAGTAGTGATTTTCACACTCTTGTGTTTGCTTCTGCCTTGCGCCAGTTGTGCCAAAAGTTTGAATAAAACAGCAGTGCATTTGACCTGCTCCTTTGTGCCTTTAAGTCATTGTATTGACCTAAGTTTTTCAAAACTTTTTGAACAATGTGTTGAAAACAAAGAGGAAGGAATTCCTTGGGATTTGCAAAAATTTGATCAAGTGAAAGAAAGAGAGGCATGCTAAGCCCTTAATGAATGAGATCATGTTTGTTAATGTGAGTACTGAAAAGGATCCTGGCTTGATCCAGATTGGTTCTGCATTGTCTTCGACGCGAGCGATTAGTCGCTTTCTTAAAAGATTTCAAAAAATGTTTTGCGTGGTTCTACGAAGACCTGTGTGGAATCATTCTTGAGATTGTGCAGCTTAGGATCGCTCTCAGCCTCGAGACTCAACCCCTTTGTTTCAAAACCTTGAACCTTACTTTAGAATGTTCAACGGTCAACCTCAATGTAAGGTCCGTGTGGCCGGATCAGAAGCAGCCCATGAACTAGGGGCGAGAATATCAAATGTGATCAAAGGAAGCTTGTGAAGCTAGATCAAAAGCAGCTCTTGAACTAGGGGCAAAAATGTCAGATGCACTCGAAGAGTCAAAGATGAATCTTTTCTGCAAACCAGGGAAGACTATCAAGAATGCCAAATCCCAGATGGGAAGAAAGAAGAAAGTATTGCTAAAGGACAACGGAGTTCCTATCCACAGCACTAGGGGCAATTCAGCCCCCATTGGATGGACTTCTACATCGTCAGCGAACAGTAGCCATTCTCCTAGATTCAAATGACTTCAGAATCTCAAAACCATTTGACATGGACAAAGCTACAATTTTACCCTTGAGAGGCTCGCTGGGCCGAAAACTCGAAAGGGCGACCCAGGCAAAAGATAGAGCAAGAAAAAGAAAAAAAAAAGAACCAAAAAAAAAAAAAGAAGAGAAATGCAAAGAACAAAAAAAAAAGAAGAAAAATGCAAAGATGGAAAAAGAAAAAGAATAAAAATGAAGAAAATAAAAGGAAAAGATGAAAAAGAAAAAAGAAGAAAAGAAATGAAAAGAATTGAAAAGAAAAGAAGAACAAAGCTCGCAAGGTTGAAAACCCAGAAAGGGCGGCCTTGGCAAAAGTTAGAGCGCAAAAGGAGAGGGTTAATACCCGAGTGTACCTTAACCCCGGAACTACGTAAGGCTTGATTCCCATGTTTGGGATACGTAGGCAACTTCATTCTGAAGTCCAGTCGTAAAACACTTCAAATTCGACTGTGTCTATGTGACGGTTCGGGTCTTTGTCTTCTCTGTGTCCGAGAATTTTGTTGTAATTGTCACTGTGAGGACTGGTTGCCATGTGCTACGGCGCTATTCAGACTAGGGTAGGGCTGCAAACGAACCGAGCCGAGCCGAGCTTTGCTGAGCTCGAGCTCGGCTCATTTATTGAGCTCGAGCTCGGCTCGATAAGGAACTAGGCTCGGCTCGTTAATTTTAATGAAGCTCAAGCTCGGCTCGGCTCGACTCGATAAATTTTTTTTAATATTATTTATATTATTTAATATATTAAAATTTTATTTATATTATTATTTATATATATATATTCATATATTTTTAATATATAAAATTATTTATATATCATTTAATATATAAATAATATATTTATTATATAATTTAAATAAAGATAAACGAGCCGAGCTTAACGAGCCGAGCTTATGCGAGCTCGAGCTCGGCTCGTTTACTAAACAAGCCTAATATTCGAGCTCGGCTCGGCTCGTTTAAACAAGCCTAATATTCGAGCTCGGGCTCGGCTCGTTTAAACGAGCCGAGCCGAGCTGAGCCCTTAACGAGCCGAGCCGAGCTTGTTCATGAACAGCTCGGTTTGTTTGCAGCCCTAGACTAGGGGCAACTTTCCGTTGCCGTGTAGTGCTGCAGTGCTATTCAGACTAGGGGCAACTTTCAGTTGCCATGTAGTGCCGTTCAGACAAGGGGCAATTTTTCATTATTTTGGATCTGAGGTTGTGCATCTCAAGAGTAAATTCTGCGCTCGTTGAGCAGTGGCCATTTGTAAAAACAGTTTTGAGAATTGTTAATAAAGTTGACTAATTTTCTCAAAAATTACTCCATTTTTCCAAAACTGGACCATTTCTTGGACCCAAAAAAGGAAATTTTTTCAGTGCTCATAACCTGACTTGCATGATTTCAAATCAAAAAATTGAATAAGCATGTTAATCTAACTCTTATTTTGATCAAAATTGCTTTAGTAGACAACCAAAAACAAAAAATGGTCAAAATGATGAACTAGAGGCACAATTGAGCCAGGTTTTTTGTCTTTTCCCTATTGCCAGCATACTCGCCAAGAAGGGCACTCATACCTACCGGAAAAGGGGACCACTGAAGCTAACCGCAAAAGGGGAGAAAGCTCTCACATCCTCTAAGCAGCGAGGTATCGAGCCAAGTGTGAAGCACGAACTGGAATGGATCAAGATATTCCACTCCCTCATTTGGATAGATTTAATCACGTCCAAACTCCCCAGCAGAGCATCGTCAACCGATGTCAGCTACAGATTTGCTACACACCCAGTTGTAGCGCAACCCCTCTGTGGGAGAAATTCATTGTTGTGAACAAGAACAAGAATATGGTAGAATACTAGGGGCAAGAACCCACAACTTCCTACTTATCCATCAACCACCCAGGGGAGGGATAAAAAATGAGAGATTGAAGAATAGAGAGATGTGCGCTGAGGGAAAAAGTGAGGAAAAGGGCTTTTTCAGAAAAACAGAGATTTAGGGCCGAGTGATGTGAGAATCACAAGTGAGAAAGGGTGGGAAACAATACTTGGAAAAACTGGCTCCTTGTGCACCGAGAGGTCTCTTGCCTTTACAACATAGTTGAGTGTTGTGTTTGTGTGTTTTTGTTTGTTTCGATTCTTGCTTTGAGTCGTTTGAGTGTCAATGGATGTGTTTAGGTTGTTTTACCTTGTTTTTCCTTTGTTGAGTTGTGTTTAGGTTGTTTTACCTTATTTTTCCTTTGTTGAGTTATGTTTAGGTTGTTCTACCTTTTGTTTTCCATTGTTGAGTCATTTTGGCTGTGGTCAGTTGTAGGCTCAATACCCGGTTGAGAACCCTTTTCTCATCTCATTTTCAAAAAATCGTTTTGTGCTCAGAGTGCCATGTCGTTCTCCACATTTGTGTAAAACAGAATTTGTTCTTTCATAAAACCGCAGGGTTCAACCCAGGTCATATGAGAATAGTAAAAACCAGGATCCATCAGAAGTTATGAAAGTTCCGGGCTGCAAAGCAAAAGAAAAGATTGAAAATTTGGAGCGCCTGAGCTTGTTTCAACTTCTGCAAGTTCTGTCACTACATCCCACATGTTCAGAATCAGTTGTGTACTGAGCAAACCGAGTACTATGTTATGAGCTGTGTTCAGAGCGAGCAGTGTGCTGTTATGAGCCGTGTGTTCAAAATGACCAGAATACTGTGTTATGAGTTGTATATTCAAAAGAAACAGAGTACAGTATTACGGGCTGTGTGTTCAGAATGAGTAGTGTGTTGTATGAGCTGTGTGTTCAGAGTGAATAGAATACTGTATTGATTGTTTCAAAGCCAGAATGGCAATCAGATGTGCTCTTCCTGAGTACCATTCCCTGCCGGAGGCATCTTGGCTGTGTTTTCAATGAGTTCCTAGGGAAAGTTATGAATATGATCAGGACAAAAAACGATATTTGTGGTTTCTACATGCAGATGTTGCTCCTTGTCAGCATTTCAGAACCCTTATACTGTGAGTTGAAGGTAAGTATTCGAATAATACAAGAAGAGATCCTCGTCAGAGTAAAGCAGTTTACCGCCACTCACTCCATGAGGTGCTTTCTAAAGTGTCGCTTTGTCTGTTTATTGCATTCCCTAAACATCATGCACTGCATTGCTTGTAACACGTTGTACCATGTATCATATCATCGCGCTTGTTGCATTTATTCGCATCTTGTGTTATCTTGTATCATTTATCCTTTCACACTGTGCAGCGTTTAGGATCGTTGTCCTCCGGGGCTATCTGAGGTTGCGTGGAACGCGCTTCTGATTGTTTATGTTCGAACCCCTCTTCTCACGATTTCAGCGTGTTTGGAATTCATCTCAGGTTGCGTTGTGTACACACCTGGGCGGTTGTTTTCAGGCCTCTTCTCACGATTTCAGCGTGGTTAGAGTGTTCTTTTCCTCACACGATTTCAGCGTGTTTGGAATTCATCTCAGGTTGCGTTGTGTACTCACCTGGGTGGTTGTTTTCATGCCACTTCTCACGATTTCAGCGTGGTTAGAGTGTCCCCTTCCTCACACGATTTCAGGGTGTTTAGAATTTATCTCCGGTTGCGTGGAACGCGCTCCTGATTGGTTTTCTATGTTGGACATCCTCTCACGAATTCAGTGTGGCTTGAGTGTGCCGTTCCTTACGCGATTTCAGCGTGTTTGGAATTTATCTCAGGACGCCTGATGCACGGGCCTGGGTGGGTTTTATCTCAGGTTGCGTTGTAGACGCGCTGGGTGGGTTGTTGGACCTCCTCTCACGATTTCAGCGTGGTTTAAGTGTCTCGTTCCTTACGCGATTTCAGCGTTTTTAGAATTTATCTCAGGACGCCTGATGTGCGGGCCTGAGCGGGTTTTATCTCAGGTTGTGTTGTAGATGCGTTGGGCGGGTTGTTAGACCTCCTCTCACAATTTCAGTGTGGTTTGAGTGTCCCGTTCCTTACGCGATTTCAGCGTGTTTGGAACTTATCTCAGGACGCCTGATGTGCAGGCCTGGGCGGGTTTTATCTTAGGTTGCGTTGTAGACGCGCTGGGCGGTTTGTTTTGGACCTCCTCTCACGATTTCAGTGTGGTTTGAGGGTCCCTTTCCTCACGCGATTTCAGCGTGTTTGGAATTTGACTTAGGTTGCGTCGTATGCGCGCCTGATTGTTTGTTTTTCCTCCTCTCATGATTCCAGCATGGTTGGAGTATTTTCCTCTTTGCATTCACCATTGCATTTTTTTAGTGCATTGTTCGTGCTTTCTTGCGCACCTTACCTGCACTTGTTAGTGCATTGCTCGCGCTTTCTTGCACACCTCACTTACACTTGTTAGTGCATAGCATCACACTGTCTTGTGCACTCTCTGGTTTGGGAGACCTTAAATCCTGCATCTTTATTCACACTGTCTTGTGCACTCTCCGGTCTAGGAGACCTTAAATCCTCTAAAGGTGCAATTCCTTTGGTGTTTGTCGTGCCTGAACGACTTCCGGCGGTCTGGTATAGCCACCTGCCTGTGTTTGTGGTGAGTTCCTAGGAGACCAACTGAGACGGTGGAAACTAGAGTTCAAATGGCTCATGCCTAGAATGCAAAGGTACGGGATTTTCGAGACTAAAGTCTGGTTTGAATACCCAGGGATATATCCTCTGCTTGAAATCTGTATGGCAGCCCCATAGATTGAGATAGCATATGTATGCGCCTCAATTCTAGATACTGAACCAACCTAGTCTGTCATCCTGTTGGAGAATAGGGAAAGCTGCAACCATAGTCAGGGAGAAAAGTAGTACCTGCGGTTCAACCAAGAAGAAGGGGAAGGTCCCCAGCAGCATGAGGCGCGATATTGTATGTATAGTTCATTCGAGGCTGGTGCGACCAGACGATATTGTATGTACGGTTCATTTGAAGTTGGGGTGACCAGACGAGCCGGACAGTATTGTATTCTCCGTATAAGACGTAGCGAGAATTGTATAATTCTCTTACATTCTTAATACCTGAAATATAGTTTGATTTGCATTTTTGCTTAAAATTGTTGTATTTATTATGTATTTTCTTCATTACAGCTTTCTTTGCATGATCATAAGTTATACTCGGCTTTGTCCACACCCTTTGCATTTTGCCCCTGCCTGCGGGCACTTCTCTTTGTTTATCTTGCCTGCTCGTCTAAGTCTTCGACCTTGTCAAAAATGGGTCATCTCTGGGCTTTGACATTCACTCCTGCCACTTATGACTTTCGAGTTCTGTCAAAGAGGGGCAGCTGTAGACACCCCATTTTTGACTGACCTTAAGACTCAGATGTCATCGATTGAGCGCTCGGTGATGGTGCATGTTGTGCTCGTTTTGAGGTTTCGGAGTTTCGGCTAAGAGCCTTACCCCCAGAGCTCGGGACCCTTTTGTGCTTTGCCTCGGTTTGCGAACCAAGTCTTGTTTTCTCCTCCCGAAGGGAGGCAGAGGTCTCGTAGACCATCTCTCAATGGTCGTAGGCTACTTTTCGTGGTCGTAGGCCACTTTTCCCGTTTGGAGACTGGTTTCCGATTTTCGGAGCCGTCGGCCGTGCGCCTTGGTTCGGGACCGCTTAACTTTCTCTGTTTCCTCCGATTTTTGGCACAGACCTTGTTTCCTCTCTCTAGAGGGACACTGTGGCCCGGGAGACCACCTTTGTGGACACACGCCATTTTCAATGCTTAACAATCAATTTTCAGGGCATCCAGCTGCGCGTTTTGGCCCCCAAACCCTCGTTTTGCATCCGCCTTGGTTCATTTTTGGCATGGACCCTATTTTCATTGTTTGGAAGGTGGTACAAGGGTGGGAGACCACCTTTTCTCCTTGGAGACCACCTTTCTCTTCGTCGGTCGATTTTCTTGACAGGAAGCTGGTCTCCTTGGTTTTTGGGCCACAATTGCTGGTCTCCCACCACACCACTAGCTTGCATTCAGTTGGGAGACCACCAAATGGGCTGGCCGACCAACTTGTTTGGGCCTGAACCTTTTCAACTGGTCGGCTGACCAGGGAACGTGGTCGGCCGACCACCTGAACTGGTCGGCCTACCTCCCTCTGTCTTGTCGCTCTGAGTGTGTGCCAGCTGGAATGCACAGACTGTATCCTCTATACATGTGTATGGAGGATCTTGAGCCTCAGTTTGTAGCTTCTTTGAGAAGCTTTGGCCTTGTATCTGTATAAGAGAGGCCCTCGTCTTCCTTGGTTGAGGTTCAGATTTTGCTGAAGGCAAATATATATCTCTGCCTTTGTATCTCTACATTTAGGCTTAGAAAGTGCCTTGTTCTTGTACCTTTGCACACCACCTCATAGCCTAAAACCTCCACCATTGCTTTGAGGTCTTTGGAGGTCGTTTTTAGAGGTTGAAGGTCTGGGTTTTTGGTCTCAAAGTTGCTGTCTTGCTAAGCTTCAAGGGTAACACACCATTTCCCTCTTTTTAGCATTATTTTGATCCATCTCTTAGCCTTATTTGCATGAATACTTGAGATTTGTTGTCAACTAAAAAAAACATTTTTTTGAGGTCCTTTTCATGTTTGTTTAAGATCATTTTTCTGTTGGGGGTCATCTACCCCCTTGCATGCTTCATTTTACCTTGTTTCGAGCCATGTCTTAGAGCATTTGTTTTCGCCTTTGTTTGTCCTTTTAGCCACTGAAATGCAGTGGATTTTTAGTGGCTAGCATGCTGTTTTGAGTGCCAAAATTAGAGAGGGGTGACCCTCTCTCTCCTTGTTTTGTTTTCTAGCATTTTTGGCCTTACAAAGGAGCCCTTATTTGCATGCTTCCAAGCCATGTTTTAGGCCATTTTTGATGAGTTTTAGGAGCTGCATAGACTCTGTCCAGAGCTTGTTTTGCCATATTGGACGTCCATCTTGCATGTGTAGAATAACCCTCTTCATAGCATATCAAAGGAGCATCTCATTCTTGCATGCATTAACCATGTTTCAGTGGATTTTGGGGCTTCATTTGGCATGTCATGCCTCTGACTTTTGCTGGTTTAGTGGCCTCTTGATTGCCTCACATGCTCGTAGTGCAAATCCTCTTTACTAGCTTACATTGCATGCTATTTTGGCCATTGATTCTAGCACTTTTTGGCCATGCCTTAAGCTGATTTTGTGCATGTTTTGGACTTCCTTAGCTCTATTTTTGGGCCTCATAGTCGAATGATGTTTTCTATGCATGGTAGTAGTTCAATACCCTTGCCTTGCTTTGAGCTTTGAAGCCTATTGCATGTGTATTTTGAGGTGTTTCCATGTTTTGGCATCATTTTGAATCATATTTCAGAGCTTATATGTATGCCATATTCCCATGTTTTCTACTCTTTAAATGTGTTTGAGAGTTCTGCATGAATACCTCATTTTTAGACCATTGCATGAGCTTCATTTCCATGCTTTGCGAGCCCTCATTTTAGTCCATATTTGCTACTGTTTTAGCCTGCATAGGGACTGTTTGGGGCTGGTTTGGCCACTTGAGTATTGCTTTGCATGCCTATAGTGTAATCCACTTCACTAGTTTCGGTATTTGGGCCATCTAGCATGCATTGTGTGAGGTGTTTGCATGATTCGGGACCATCTTGTATGTCATTTCAGAGCTGGAAAATATGTGATTGTATGCCATGCTTCATGCTTATCATGCTTTGGTGGAGTTGCACTTTGTGCCTTAGGTTTGGTCCCTTGCATTTGTGCATGTTTGCATGTGTGTTGTTGCTTCATTTTCATCATGTATGGCCACTGATTTGAGTGTGGTTGAGGCCCATTCATTTTAGTTTAAGTCCATCTTGCATTGTGTATGCCATATCCATGTTGTCGCATGCTTGATCATCGCATTGTGTATGCCTTGTTCATGTCTTCGTGCTTGTCCATCTTCGTATGTGCATTGTGTATGCCATATAGTTCATGTGCATTGAGTATGCCATTGTTAGTTCATAGCATTCTGTATGCTAGTTGCATGTTTGCATATCATCCCTCGCATGCTAGCATGATTAGGTTGCATTGCGTTTAGGGTTGCATGCTAGTCGTATTGTGTATGCCATGTATATTGCATTGTGTTTGGAATAGGGTTTAGCCCAAACACGGGAAACGAGGGACGTTTCGTACTCCAAGTGACGAAACGTACCTCGATTCTCGATCACCGACACTCCGGATTACCCATGATGGAGTTTAGGCCTTGTTGTGTTTATATGTGCATTCATTTTACATTGAGTCGTGCAATCCGACTCCTCGGTCATCATGCATCGAGATGCGTGATTGGTGGCACGAGAATCGAGGACTACACTCCCTGGAGCTTGTGCAATGATGGGGAGAGTGGTCATGCACACATGTGCTGAAAATACTTTGCCATGCCCTTTTCTCGCTCCCTGTTGCAGCAAACCGGAAACCAGCAGCAAAAACGGGTCAGCAGCTTTCTGGAGCTTTGTACAGTGTTCTGGGACCAATTGCAAACTGAGGCAAATCGGGGCATCGCGATGGATTTCCCGACAAGGCGACTTGAGCATGCATGCATCCCTATCATTCGAAATAGAGCTGAGGCAGTCCATTTTGTTTAATTTGCCTGCTAGTTTCCTTACTTACTTAGTTAATTCGTTAATTAATTAATGTTGTGTAATAATTAGTTTAATTAGCTTAGATTAGCTAGTTTATTATGTACTATTCATTCGGACCCTCCGAGGAGGGCAATGTGGTAATAAATGTGCGTGTGTGTGTGATGCATGCCTTCCAACCCCACGTCTTCCTCCCTTTTATTTACCAGCTTATGATAGTTAGCTTAGGGCACGTTTCAATTAGCGTACTTATGCTTGCATGTTTGCATCCATTTATCTGTCTTGCATGCACCGGGCTCGGCGCATCATACTAATTGCATTGTATTTCAATTCCGAGTTGAATACGTGTATCAGTTGTTGCATTTCATATGCCATTTTAGAATAGCCGAGCCTATCTTAGTTGCATTTTTGCATGTGTTGCATTAGGCATTTCA
Organism: Camellia sinensis; assembly: GCF_055761805.1. NCBI lineage: Eukaryota > Viridiplantae > Streptophyta > Magnoliopsida > Ericales > Theaceae > Camellia > Camellia sinensis. The sequence continues at coordinate 111,588,131 of NC_138969.1, read as the reverse complement.
GCATAGTTAGGATTCATGCATGATTTCTAATTAGCTTCTTTCTTTGGCTTGGAGTACTCGGTAAGTATTTATGCTTTAGCATCCTTGCATGCGTGTGAGTGACTGCCATGATAGCATGCTTACCATGAGGCTATTTGCTTATGTGATATAACTGTCTGAATGCCTGTGGGTGAATGTTGGGTTATTTGAATTGGAACAATTCACCAATTGAGAGTTTGAAGCCCACTTGAGAGTGGCAAAATCATGTTTTCTTAAGCCCACTTGAGGGTGGCCAATCCACGTCTTAGCCTACTTGCGAGTAGCACCATCAAACCATCTTTCAAATAAACAAACATGAAATGTTTTGTTCCAACTCAAACGATCCAGTCTATACTTGTATGTTGTGTGCATCACATAGTAATTCTAGGCTAATAACCGGAATAAGAGCACATAATGTTTTCAAAACTCGATATCATGGTTAGTAGAGGCCGATCTTTGATCGGGCGAGCGGGGGTGCTCACGAAGTGACCTTCCCCAATCGTACCCAAGTTCCCGAGCCGAGGCAACTTTGGTGATGACGGATACGTGGCCTTAGGCACGAGTCGGGGTTTCCTAAATTCCCCCAAAATAATATATTTAGGTGGCGACTCTGTATTTGGCAAGAGAATCCATGTTTGGCACTTCTTTCTAAAAGTCAATGTTTCAAAACGGTTTGTCGGATTTAGACTCTTTGATGATTCATCGGTCTTGCTTTGCACTCCGTGGGATTAGATATAGGACCGTGACGTTGAGTCCAAACTATAGTAAGCCCCAATGAACAAAATGGGATTCCCTCCATGGACGTTCGGGGACGTCTACAGTTTCTGGCGACTCTGCTGGGGACTTAGAGAACTTGACTCGAACTCATGATATGTTGTTTTGATTACACTTATGTGTTTCTTTGCATTGCATGTGCATTGGTGCGCCTAGGACACCGTGTTTGCCATCTGCTATTCCTGAACGGTTTGCCGGAGGCTCGCTTTGAGAAACGTGCCATAAGGTTGACCGGTTACAAGCTCTGCCACGATGGGAACAAAAACCCCGATTTTTACCGGGGCACCCTTTTGACCATTCGATCTAGTGCATATTCGAAATCCGTAGTGACCATTTCAAACTAGGACAGGTTTCTTACCCGATTGTAGGTTGTTTGAAACCGTTGTGTGCGTAGTGAAACCCTAGCTCCTGACAAAATAGGAAAGGGAAACCCTACCCCACCATAGGGGTGTTTTTGGCTCTCACTTGTTTGCTATGTGCTTTTAGAGTGTGTCTCTACAGGAATGCATATATCAGTTTGCAAGTCTGGGTATCAGGCCGCGGGCATCAGTATCAGTGTTTTGAGAATCAGTTATATCTGCGGGTATCAGATTCAGTTTTGGGGCAGAATTCAGTGGAGAGCACAGTCATTCAGCTTTGTTCATATCTGTTCTGGTGAAATTGGGTTGAGATGCTTCTTGTTTTCTCTTTTGCTAGGGTGGGCTTTGGAACCATAGCTTCAGAAGGCTTCGATATCCCCGGGGTACATTGGACTTGTGCTGCTAGACTTTGTATGGTCAGAGATTCAGTTCAAGGGCAATCAGTGTTCCTTTGCCAGAGGCAGGGTAAAAAGGCCAGTCAGGCACAGATCATCAGTTCAACAATTTTCGAATCAGTGATCATTATCCGCCTCACCTGTGCGCAGTTGGGCTGAGATATCTGTTTCCACCTCAGAAAGGGGATACACACTTATTCAGTTAGATCAGCAGTTTTCAATTAGCATGGAAGAGATGATGCGTCAGCTCCAGGAAAGGATGAAAACCATGCAGCAGGATGTTGTTCGTCAAGCAGAATTTGCCAAACAACAGGCCGAAGTCATGGCCCAACAGGCAGAGTTAATTACCAGGCTACAGCAGCAAGCCGGAGCAGCTGTTTCACACCAGGTTCCTCTCCCACCAAGAGTTCCCCTACTTGGGGAGACAATACACGCCCAGGATGATACGGACGTTGCAACAGGGCCGACTCCACCCCCAATCCTACCCCAACTACCCAAGGCACAGACCAACCTGCCGGATTCTCCCTTTGAGTTCGAGGTGGACCCCACGGCACTAAAAGTAAGACAGCTTGAAAAGTTATTCAAGAAATCTCAGGGTGAGAAGTCCATTCCGGACATTGAGGATGGGTATACCGATTCGGTCGTGACTCTACCGGACCGATTCAAAATGCTGCATATCGACCACTTCAACGGCTCTGGAGACCCAATGGTGCACCTCCACCTGTTTTTCGATATCCTGAGGCCAATGGGTCTGACCACAGCCCAGAAGTTGTCTCTCTTCGGCCGAACCATGTCTGGGATGGCCGCAATCAGGTATGCAAAATTGGAGGACTCTATGAAATGGAACTAGGAAGAGTTGGCCGATGCCTTTATTGCTCAATACTCCTACAACACATAGATCGGGGTCACAACTCGTGATCTGGAAGTCACCCGCCAAGAGCCAAAGGAGGGTTTCCTAGAGTTCGTGACGAGATGGAGCGCAAAGGGCTCAATGATGACTATAAGGCCTTTCGACAAAGATCAGATCAGGATGATTGTTCAGAATTTGCATGGCAAGTTGCTGCAAAAGATGGTCGTTCTACCTCTGTTTACCTTTCCAGCCCTTCATGAAATGGGGGTTCAAATCGAGGATGCCATCAGATAAGGAATCTTTTTGGAAGATGATGAGCCTTTGAGGAAGATTGTTGTTCGCAGTTCCAATGCCACTACTGATGGTAGCACAGCTGCAAAATGCTCAGAAGTAGACTCTATAACCACTTCCCTCAATGGCCAAAAACCCACCACTTCAAATCGGCCCCAAGCCCGATAGTTCAATCCTCTTTACACGAGTCTCTCTCAAGCTTTGAAAAAACTACGAGAAGAAGGGCACCTAGAACTCCTAGAACCCCAACCCCTTCCAAATCGTCTTCCACCAACATATGACCCAGCTAAATACTGCGTCTATCATCAACAACACGGTCATGAAACGAACCGTTGCATCCGCCTCCGTCATAAGATTCAGGATCTTATTGACGAAGAGACCTTAGCTCCACCAAAAGGACCTCAGGTTAGTACTGACTCGTCACCTCCCCACCTTAACCTCATCCACACACTACCATCCACCTTCGACCCTAGCATATACATCACCCCGGCCCATCTACCCAAGCCTGAGGTGTTCATTCCAGAAAGCATGGACTTATGCATGATGGGTGCACCTGAACTCCAATCATCTCAAACCCGTGAACCCACTATTTCTGAGTTGATGAGAATGATTGAAGATCTTCAAAGAACCGTGACAGATCTGTCCTCCGGAACATTGGCTCCATCATCGACCACATCACATGCTAGGAGTTTCACCACAAAAGGCTCCCCAATCTTGGGATAGGTTGTATTGGAAGAAGGCCAATCCCTTGGCAAAGTGGAGGCAGGTGGTAAGAACAAGGTAGGGGCAGGCATTGGTCCCCATGAACACCTTCAGTGGGCTGTGGAGGCTTTGGGAGCCGAAGGGATGAATAAACAGCAAGTGATTGCAGTTGTTGCAAAGAATGTGGAGGATACTTTCGTCACTCAAAATGAGAGCAGTTTGAAGCAAGGGGAAAACCGGGAGAAGGGCCATCGTACCAGAAACGATCATGTTAGCTCTAATCCTCCACTCATAAGAGATCAGCAAACCAGTACAGCACCTGCCAATCCCTTTGGTGGTGCGTCCAGCAAAAATCCACAAACTTTGAAGTACCAACCCCGAGGTCAAAGGGTCTTCCATGCCCTCTATATGCCTTTGTCCAAAGCTCTCCAAATCCTTGTTGGACAAGGCCATCTCAAACCCCTTGAGCGTCAGCCTCTCTCGAATTCTCTTCCGGCTATGCATGGTGCTGCCCAGTACTGTGCCTTCCATCAACAAACTGGTCATGGCACCGACAATTGCTTTCTTCTTCGCCACGAAGTGCAAGATTTGATTGACAACGGGGTCATTGCCGCGCCAAGCTCGGAAAAAGTCTATCGGCGCTAGATCGGTGAACTTGGGGGATAATGTGGCCAGATGGTCGGGGGATGAACCAGCTGCGGGTGGCGCTCGATTTACTCCAGACATGGGAATGGCACGCATTGTTTTGAGCAATATGCAAATACTAGTTTTTGTACTTTCTGACTTGGGTATTTGGTCAGTTTTGTTATTTTGTATATAGTCAGTCTTTTTGTACTGAGTCAGTCGGGTCTGTCTTGTTGTATCGAGTCAGTCCTGTTGCGTTGGAGTCGGGCGATTTCGGGGGTGTTACCTCGGACATCACTATCTTGTTTTGTGTTTGTCTTTGTGCTTTCTTTTGAGTCTGCTTCTGCCTTGGAGCCAGTTATGCCAACAGATCTGAATGAAATAGCAGTGATTTTCATACTCATGTGTTTGCTTTTGCCCTGCGCCAGTTAAGCCAAAAGTTTGAATGAAACAACAGTGCATTTCACTTGCTCTTTTGTGCCTTTAAGTCATTGTATTGAACTAAGTTTTTCAAAACTTTTTGAACAATGTGTTGAAAACAAAGAGAAAGAAATTCCTCGGGATTTGTAAAGATTTGATCAAGTGAGAGAAAGAGAGACATGCTAAGCCCTTAATGAATGAGATCATGTTGGTTAATGTGAGTGCTGAAAAGGATCCTGGCTTGATCCAGATTGGTTCTGCATTGTCTTCGACGTGAGCGATTAGTCGCTTTCTTAAAAGATTTCAAAAAATGTTTTGCGTGGTTCAACGAAGACCTGTGTGAAATCACTTTTGAGATTGTGCAACTTAGGATCGCTCTCAGCCTCGAGACTCAACCCCTTTGTTTCCAAACCTTGAACCTTACTTCAGAATGTTCAACGGTCAACCTCAATGTAAGGTCCGTGTGCCCGGATCAAAAGCAGCCTATGAACTAGGGGCGAGAATATTAGATGTGATCAAAGGAAGCTTGCGAAGCTAGATCAAAAGCAGCCCTTGAACTAGGGGCAAAAATGTCAGATGCGCTTGAAGAGTCAAAGATGAGTCCTTTCTGCAAACCAGGGATGATTGGCAAGAATGCTAGATCCCAGAAGAGAAGAAAGAAGAAAGTATTGCTGAAGGACAACGGAGTTCCTATCCACAACACTAGGGCAATTCAGCCCCCATTGGATGGACTTCTACATCGTCAGCGAACAGCAGCCATTCTCCTAGATTCAGATGACTTCAGGATCTCAAAACCATTTGACATGGACAAAGCTACACTTTTACCCTTGAGAGGCTCGCTGGGCCGAAAACTCGAAAGGGCGACCCAGGCAAAAGATAGAGCAAGAAAAAGAAGAAAAAAGAACGAAAAAAAAAAGAAGAGAAATGCATAGAACAAAAAAAAAAAAGGAAGAAAAATGCGAAGAAGGAAAAAGAAAAAGAATAAAAATGAGGAAAATGAAAGGAAAAGATGAAAAAGAAAAAAGAAGAAAAGAAATGAAAAGAATTGAAAAGAAAAGAAGAACAAAGCTCGCAAGGTTGAAAACCCAGAAAGGGCGGCCTTGGCCAAAGTTAGAGCGCAAAATGAGAGGGTTAATACCCGAGTGTACCTTAACCCTGGAACAACGCAAGGCTTGATTCCCATGTTTGGGATACGTAGGCAACTTCATTCTGAAGTCCAGCCATAAAACACTTCAAATTCGACTGTGTCCATGTGACGGTTCTGGTCTCTGTCTTCTCTGTATCCGAGAAATTGGTTCTAATTGTCACTGTGAGGACTAGGGGCAACTTTCCGTTGCGGTGCAATGCTACGGTGCTATTCAGACTATGGGAAACTTTCAGTTGCCATGCAGTGCCGTTCAGACAAGGGGCAATTTTTCATTATTTTGGATCTGAGGTTGTACATCTCAAGAGTAAATTCTGCGCTCGTTGAGCAGTGGCCATTTGTAAAAACAGTTTTGGGAATTTTTAATGAAGTTGACTAATTTTCTCGAAAATTACTCCATTTTTCCAAAACTGGACCATTTCTTGGACCCAAAAAAGGAAATTTTTTCAGTTCTCATAACCTGACTTGCATGATTTCAAATCAGAAAATCGAAATTCTTTAGTAGAAAGCTAAAAACAAAAAATGGTCAAAATGATGAACTAGAGGCACAGTTGAGCCAGGTTTTCTGTCTTTTCCCCATTGCCAACATACTCGCCAAGAAGGGCACTCATACCTGCCGGAAAAGTGGACCACTGAAGCTAACCGCGAAAGGGGAGAAAGCTCTCACATCCTCTAAGCAGCGAGGTATCGAGCCAAGTGCGAAGCACAAACTGGTATGGATCAAGATATTCCACTCGCTCATCTGGATAGATCTGATCACGTCCAAACTCCCCAGCAGAGCATCGTCAACCGATGTCAGCTGCAGATTTGCTACACACCCAGTTGTAGCGCAACCCCTCTGTGGGAGAATTTCACTGTTGTGAACAAAAACAAGAATATGGTAGAATACCAGGGGCAAGAGCCCATAACTTCCTGCTTATCCATCAACCACCCAGGGGAGGGATAAAAAATGAGAGATTGAAGAATAGAGAGATGTGCGCTGAGGGAAAAAGTGAGGAAAAGGGCTTTTTCAGAAAAACAGAGCTTTAGGGCCGAGTGATGTGAGAATCACAAGTGAGAAAGGGTGGGAAACAATACTTGGAAAAACTGGCTCCTTGTGCACCGAGAGGTCTCTTGCCTTTATAACACAGCTGAGTGTTGTGTTTGTGTGTTTTTGTTTGTTTCGATTCTTGCTTTGAGTCGTTTGAGTGTCAATGGATGTGTTTAGGTTGTTTTACCTTGTTTTTCCTTTGTTGAGCTGTGTTTAGGTTGTTTTACCTTATTTTTCCTTTGTTGAGTTGTGTTTAGGTTGTTCTACCTTTTGTTTTACTGTTGTTGAGTCATTTTGGCTATAGTCAGTTGTAGGCTCAATACCCGGTTGAGAACCCTTTTCTCATCTCATTTTCAAAAAATCATTTTGTGCTCAGAGTGCCATGTCGTTCTCCACATTTGTGTAAAACAGAATTTGTTCTTTCATAAAACCGCAGGGTTCAACCCAGGTCATATGAGAATAGTAAAAACCAGGACCCATCAGAAGTTATGAAAGTTCCGGGCTGCAAAGCAAAAGAAAAGAGGGGAAATTTAGAGCGCCTGAGCTTGTTTCAACTTCTGCAAGTTCCGTCACTACATCCCATATGTTCGAAATGAGTTGTGTACCGAGTAAACCGAGTACTGTGTTATGAGCTGTGTGTTCAGAGCGAGCAATGTGCTGTTACAAGCCGTGTGTTCAAAATGACCAGAATATTGTGTTATGAGCTGTATATTCAAAAGAAATAGAGTATAGTGTTACGGGCTGTGTGTTTAGAATGAGCAGTGTGCTGTATGAGCTTTGTGTTCGGAGTGAACAGAATACTGTGTTGATTGTTTCAAAGCCAGAATGGCAATCATATGTGCACTTCCTGAGTACCATTCCCTGCCGGAGGCATCTTTGCTGTGTTTGCAATGAGTTCCTAGGGAAAGTTATGAATATGATCGGGACAAAAAAGGGTAATTGTGGTTTCCACATGCAGATGTTGCTCCTTGTCAGCATTTCAGAACCCTTATACTATGAGTTGAAGGTAAGTATTCGAAGAATACAATAAGAGATCCCCGTCAGAGTAAAGCGGTTTACCACCACGCACTCCATGAGGTTCTTTCTAAAGTGCCGCTTTGTTTGTTTATTGCATTCCCTAAACATCATGCACTGCATTGCTTGTAACACGTTGTAACATGTATCGCATCATCACACTTATTACATTTATTTGCATCTTGTGTTATCTTGTATCGTTTATCCTTTCACGCTGTGCAGCGTTTAGGATCGTTGTCCTCCAGGGCTATCTCAGGTTGCTTGGAACGCGCTCCTGATTGTTTATGTTCGAAACCCTCTTCTCACGATTTCAGCATGGTTAGAGTGTTCTTTTCCTCGCACGATTTTAGCGTGTTTGGAATTCATCTCAGGTTGCGTTGTATACACACCTGGGCGGTTGTTTTCAGGCCTCTTCTCACGATTTCAGCGTGGTTAGAGTGTTCTTTTCCTCACACGATTTCCGCGTGTTTGGAATTCATCTCAGGTTGCGTTGTGTACGCACGTGGGCGGTTGTTTTCGAGCATCTTCTCACGATGTTAGCGTGGTTAGAGTGTCCCATTCCTCACACGATTTTAGCATGTTTGGAATTTAACTTCGGTTGTGTGGAACGCGCTCCTGATTGGTTTTGTGTGTTGAACCTCCTCTCACGATTTCAGCGTGGTTTGAGTGTCCCGTTCCTTACGCGATTTCAGCGTGTTTGGAATTTATCTCAAGACGCCTGATGCGCGGGCCTGGGCGGGTTTTGTCTCAGGTTGCGTTGTAGACGCGTTGGGCGGGTTGTTGGACCTTCTCTCACGATTTCACCGTGGTTTGAGTGTCCCGTTTCTTATGCGATTTCAGCGTGTTTGGAATTCATCTCAGGACGCCTGATATGCGGGCCTGGGCGAGTTTTATCTCAGGCTGCGTTGTAGACGCACTGGGCAGGTTATTGGACCTCCTCTCACGATTTCAGCACGGTTTGAGTTTCTCGTTCCTTACGCGATTTCAGTGTGTTTGGAATTTATCTCAGTATGCTTGATGTGCAGGCCTGGGCAGGTTTTATCTTAGGTTGCGTTGTAGACGCGCTGGACGGTTTGTTTTGGACCTCCTCTCACGATTTTAGCGTGGTTTGAGTGTCCCTTTCCTTACGCGATTTCAGCGTGTTTGGAATTTGACTTAGGTTGCGTCGTATACGCGCCTGATTGTTTGTTTTTCCTCCTCTCATGATTCCAGCATGGTTGGAGTATTTTCCTCTTTGCATTCACCATTGCATTTTTTTAGTGCATTGTTCGCGCTTTCTTGTGAACCTTACCTGCACTTGTTAGTGCATTGCTCGTGCTTTCTTACACACCTCACTTGCACTTGTTAGTGCATAGCATCACACTGTCTTGTGCGCTCTCTGGTCTGGGAGACCTTAAATCCGGCATTTTTGTTCGCACTGTCTTGTGCACTCTCCGGTCTAGGAGACCTTAAATCCTTTAAAGGTGCAATTCCTTTGGTGTTTGTCGTGCCCGAACGACTTCCGGCGGTATGGTATAGCCACCTGCCTGTGTTTGCAGTGAGTTCCTAGGAGACCAACTGAGACGGTGGAAATTAGAGTTCAAATGGCTCATGCCTAGAATGCAAAGGTTCGGGATTTCTGAGACAAAAGTCTGGTTTGAATACCCAAGGGTATATCCTCGGCTTAAAATCAGTATGGCAGCCCCATAGATTGAGATAGCATATGTATGCGCCTCAATTCTAGATACTGAACCAACCTAGTCTGTCACCCTGTTGGAGAATAGGGAAAGCTGCGACCATAGTTAGGGAGAAAAGTAGTACCTGCGGTTCAACCGAGAAGAAGGGGAAGGTCCCCAGCAGCATGAGGCGCGATATTGTATGTACAGTTCATTCGAGGCTGGTGCGACCAGACGATATTGTATGTACGGTTCATTCAAAGCTGGTTTGACCAGACGAGCCGGACGGTATTGTATTATTCGTGTAAGACGTAGCGAGAATCGTATAATTCTCTTACATTCTTACTGCCTGAAATATAGTTTGATTTGCATGCTTGCTTAAAATTGTTGTATTTATTATGTAATTGCTTCATTACAGCTTTCTTTGCATGATCATAAGTTATACTCGGCTTTGTGCACACCCTTTGCATTTTGCCCCTGCCTGCGGGCACTTCTCTTTGTTTATCTTGCCTGTTTGTCTAAGTCTTCGACCTTGTCAAAAATGGGTCGTCTCTGGGCTTTGACATTCACTCCCGTCACTTATGACTTTCGAGTTCTGTCAAAGAGGGGCAACTGTAGACACCCCATTTTTGACCGACATTAAGACTCAGACGTCATCGATTAAGCGCTCGGTGATGGTGCATGTTGTACTCGCTCTGAGGTTTCGGAGTTTCGGCTGAGAGCCTTACCCCTGGAGCTCGGGATCCTTTTTTGCTTTGCCTCGGTTTGCAAACCAGGTCTTGTTTTCTCCTCCCGAAGGGAGGGAGAGGTCTCGTAGACCATCTCTCAGTGGCCGTAGGCTACTTTTCGTGGTCGTAGGCCACTTTTCCCGTTTGGAGACCAGTTTCTAGTTTTCAGAGCCGTCGGCCGTGCGCCTCGGTTCAGGACCGCTTAACTTTCTCCGTTTGCTCCGGTTTTTGGCACACACCTTGTTTCCTCTCTCTAGAGGGACACTGTGGCCCGAGAGACCACCTTCGTGGTCGCACACCACTTTCGACGCTTAACAATCAATTTTTGGGGCACCGTCTGCGCGTTTTGGCCCCCGAACCCTCGTTTTGCATCCGTCTTGGTTCATTTTTGGCATGGACCCTATTTTCATTCTTTGAAAGGTGGTACAAGGGTGGGAGACCACCTTTTCTCCTTAGAGACCACCTTTCACTTTGCCAGTCGATTTTCTTGACAGGAAGCTGGTCTCCATGGTTTTTGGGCTACAATTGCTGGTCTCCCACCACACCACTAGCTTGCATTCAGTTGGGAGACCACCAAATGGGCTGGCCGACCAAATTTTTTGGGCTTGAACCTTTTGAACTGGTCGGCCGACCACCTGAACTGGTCGGCCTGCCTCCCTCTGTCTTGTCTCTCTGAGTGTGTGCCAGTTGTGCCAGCTGGAATGCACAGACTGCATTCTCCATACACGTGTATGGAGGATCTTGAGCCTTGGTTTGTAGCTTCTTTGAGAAGCTTTGGTCTTGTATCTCTACAAGAGAGGCCCTCCTCTTCCTTGGCTGAGGTTTAGATTTTGGTTAAGGCAAATATATATCTCTCCCTTTGTATCTCAACATTTAAGTCCTTGGAGGTCATTTTCAGAGGTTGAAGGTCTAGGTTTTTGGTCTCAAAGTTGCTGTCTTGCTGAGCTTCAAGGGTAACACACCATTTCCCTCTTTTTAGCATTATTTTGATCCATCTCTTAGCCTTATTTGCATGCATATTTGAGCTTTGTTGTCAAATGAAAAAAGTCTTGTTTTGAGGTCCTTTTCATGTTTGTTTAAGATCATTTTTCTGTTGGGGGTCATCTACCCCCTTGCATGCTTCATTTTACCTTGTTTTGAGCCATGCCTTAAAGCATTTGTGTTAGCCTTTGTTTGGCCTTTTAGCCACGGAAATCCAGTGGATTTTCAGTGGCTAGCATGCTGTTTTGAGTGCCAAAATCAGAGAGCGGTGACCCTCTCTCTCCTTATTTTGTTTTCTAACATTTTTGGCCTTACAAAGGAGCCCTTATTTGCATGCTTCCAAGCCATGTTTCAGGCCATTTTTGATGAGTTTTAGGACCTGCATAGGCTCTGTCCAGAGCTTGTTTTGCCATATTGGATGTCCATCTTGCATGTGTAGAATAACCCTCTTCATAGCATATCAAAGGAGCATCTCATTCTTGCATGCATTAATCATGTTTCAGTGGGTTTTTGGGCTTTATTTGGCATGTCATACCTCTGAATTTTGCTGGTTTAGTGGCCTCTTGATTGCCTCACATGCTCGTAGTGCAAATCCTCTTTACTAGCTAACATTGCATGCTATTTTGGCCTTTGATTCTAGCACTTTTTGGCCATGCCTTAGCCTGATTTTGTGCATGTTTTGGACTGCCTTAGCTCTGTTTTTGGGCCTCATGGTCGAATGATGTTTTCTATGCATGGTTGTAGTTCAATACCCTTGCCGAGCTTTAAGTTTTGAAGCATATTGCATGCGTATTTTGAGGTGTTTCCATGTTTTGGTATCATTTTGAATCATATTTCAGAGCTTATATGTATGCCATATTCCCATGTTTTTCACTCTTTAAATGTGTTTGAGAGTTATGCATGAATACCTCATTTTTGGACCATTGCATGAGCTTCATTTCCATGCTTTGCAAGCTATCATTTTAGTCCATATTTGCTACTATTTTGGCCTGCATACGGACTGTTTGGGGCTGGTTTGGCCACTTGAGTATTGCTTTGCATGCCTATAGTGTAATCCACTTCACTAGTCTCGGTATTTGGGCCATCTAGCATGCATTGTGTGAGGTGTTTGCATGATTCGGGACCATCTTGTATGTCATTTCAGAGCTGGAAAATATGTGATTGTATGCCGTACTTCATGCTTACCATGTGTAGATGTCTCCGAACGCCCCGGGAGGATGAGTCCCGTTCTGTTCGTATTGGGGTTCACTACAGTTCAGAGTCAAATTGTCACGGTTCTTAATATGAACCAAAGAGTCCAAATCCGGCAAATCGTTTTGAGAAAACAGATTTTTTGAAAGAAGTGTCAAACATGGACTGATTTGCCAGATACAGAGTCGCCACTTAAATATTTTTTATGGGGGAATTTATGAAACCCTGACTCGGTGCCAAAGGCCATGTGTCCGTCATCACCAAAGTTGCCTCGGCTCGGGAGCTTGGGTACGATTGGGGAAGGTCAGCTATGAGCACCCCCTCTCGCCCGACCCGAAGATCGGCCTCTACTAACCGTGATATCTGTTTTTGAAAACGTTATGTGTTCTTATTCCGGTTATTAGCCTAGAATTACTATGTTATGCGCACAGCAAACAAGTATAGACCAAATCGCCTAATTTCGAACAAAACATTGCATATCCGTTTGTTTGGAAAACGCTTTGAATTTGCTACTCACAAGTAGGCTAAAATACGGATTTCAACGAGTTATCCTAACTCAAACAATCCAACCTTCACCCACAGGCATTCAAGCAGTTCATCAAATAAGCATCTAGCCTCATGGTAATCATGCTATCATGTTAACGTTCACACTCATGTGAGATGCTAAAGCATAAAGAGCTCACCTAGTACTCCGTGCCAAAACAAGAACATGTTAGCGATCATGCATGATCTAAGTCCATGTTTAAATGCCTAATGCAACGCATACGGAATGTCACTAGAGTAGGCTCGGCTAGTCTATAAATGACATGTGAAAATGCACAAGTAGCATGTATTCAAGTTAGATTTGAAATACGTTATGCAGTTAGTATGATGCGCCGAGCCTGGTGCATGCAATACTGATGAATGATGCACGCATGCATAGCATGAGGTATGCTAAAGTAAAAATGTCCTAATACTAACCATCGAAAGCAGATAAGTAAAAGGGAGAAAGAAGTGGGGGTTGGAAGACATACACACACGCACCCACGCTTATTACAGATTCACCCTCGCTCGGAGGGACCGAAAGAATAATACAATTTAATTAACCTACAAGCTCATTAAATATTACAGACCGATTAATTAATTAACAAATTAACTAATCTAATTAAAGCAGTAAACGGCCTCGGGAAGAGGGCCCAATGCAATGCGCACTCGGCTCCGCTCGGAAAGTCACTGCCATGCACAAGTTGCCTCTGCTTTGACTGTTCTGCTTCTCTGAAAATTGCACAACTCCCATGGTTGCTTCTCTGAGTGTTGTAGAACACCACCGACTGAGTGGGATCATCACCGACCATTTTGAAGTGGTCATTGACCATCAATTGAACTCTCGGCCAAACATTCTTTGCCGGTCGGCACTAAACACTGCCGGCCGGCCAAATCTTCCTGCTGAATCTGTTTTGACAGCAGCAGAGGACAGAACTTGGCATGGCAATGTATTTCAAGCAATGTATGCACCAATCACACCCCTTATCATATTCATGACTCAAAGGGATATGATTCTCGATTCTCGGACCACCAATCGCGCATTTCCATGCATGATGGCCCAAAGAATCAAGTGTGCATTTTGATTTCAAATGAAATGCAATGCACATAAACAAATCAAAGGGGCTTTCAACCTCTATCATGGCTTGATCAAGAGGTGAAGCATGCATGCAAATGCAATGCAACCTAAGTATGTTAACTAGGCATGCAACATGAGCATATGGAAGCATGCAAGGCATATAACAAGCATGCAAGTTAAATGAGCATACAAGGCACAATGTCAACACACAGGCATGCAAAACATATGGTATGTTAAGCAACCAAAACAACGAGGAGAATACGTGCCAAATGCAACATCATTTCAACATGCAACAACATGTCATAAGCTAAGCATGCAACAACATGCCAAAGGGTGGACTTAAACTAAATTAGGCAGCCCTTAAACAAGCCTAAAACAGTGGCCAATGCTATGGAAATACACACACACACATGCATGCAAATGGGCTAACACTTGAACATCAAATAAGCAACCTTTAAGTACACTTAATAGGAAGACAAACATGGGCATATGGCATGTATCATAAGCTCTGAAATTGCATGAAAGAGAGGTGCCAAACCAATTAATCAAAACAAGCAAAGCATGCAATAATGGTCCAAGTACTTAAGGCAAGCTAAGGCGGTATTGAACTACCCTTAGCAAAACCAAACATGGCATGAATTAAATGATCAAAACAGAGTTTCAACATATTAAAACAAAGACTAAAGACCACTTAGATGGTCTCTAAATGACTTAAATTCAAGGGCATGCACAATGACCAAACATGGAGCACAAGGCGCAACCTCATAAAGCATCAAAGAGGCATCAAAGGCAAGCATACAAGCATGTTATAAGGACTGAAATAACATGGTAAGTGGTTCCAAACCACTAAAACAATGCAAGTAATGCATGCTAGAGAGGCCAAAACTTAAGGCATTCAAGAGGGATTGCATGGTAGCTATACAAAGCAAGACATGAATGACTCAAATGACCTAAAACAGTCCCTTAGCACATCAAAGCTAAGCCTAAATCATGCTAGAACAAGGGTCTACACCTAAAGCACGTTAAGGCAAAAATGTGGCATTACAAGACATGTATGCAAGGCATGCAAGGTGTGTCCAAACCAACATACAACAATGCTATATTATGACATAATAGGCATGAAAATCAGTCAAGGCATGGTCAATACACACTCAAACTATATGCTCCTTCAAGAGGCTAAAAATGGCCCTTTTTAAGGACAACAAGGAGAGGGGGTGGCCCTCTCCTTCCTAGGACCTCAAGGCCCCATCCTCATCACTGAAATCCCTCAAGATTTCAGTGGTGAGGAGGCCCAAACACAATGGTCCCGAAACTCAACCGAAATGGCACAAAACAAGGGCCAAACAAGCCTTAAGAGGGGTCAAACAATCCCAAAGCTTAAAACACCCTTAACAAACTATTTAGAGCACTCAAAAACAAGACTTTTCTATGTTATATGTTAAGCTCAAAAACAGTTGAAAATATGGCAAAACAAGCTATGAAAACAAGGCTTTAAAGAGGTAAAAGCTCACCCTTGAAGCACAGCAGCAAATCAGCAACTTTTGGACCAAGAAAAGGCTTCAAATCACCCCAAAAATCACCTTCAAGGAACTCAGCTCAATAAAGGGAGTACAGAACTAGGTGTTTGTATGCAAAAGTGCAAAGAAAATGGACTTTTGAGCACAAACAAGCCCTAAACCTTAGAGAGAGAGGCAGAAAATGTAGAGAGAGAGAGAGAGAGATTTTTTGCTCCAAGTTCTATATCTCCTTTTCCCTCTTGTCTCTCTCTTCTTTGAGAGAGCTTGATTGATATAGATATATCAATCTGCAGCCCCCTCAGAAGTCCCACGTCCAGGCATGGGCTGGGGTATGGCCCGGAATGACAGCTGCTAGCTGTCTACAGAAATATCTGTTGAAAACCACATTTGGCCGGCCGGCCATCAAAGTGGTCGACCGGCAGTCAAATTGGCCAGGTGGCCATCACATTTGGCCGATTGAAAATCAAGGCGGCCGGTGGGTAGGAGACTTGGTCGACAGGCTCCCCCCTGTCCTCAGGAACACATCCACAAGCTCTTGGTGCAAAACCAGACACAAGGCAGTCGAGTCGAGTGATTCTGAGGCAAGGCGTGCAGCCGAGGCCTCTGGGAACTCAAGACGAACACAAACATGGATGATCACCGAGTGTTCAAGCGGTGACGTCCAAGTCTTGAGGACGGTCAAAAATGGGGTGTCTACAGTTGCCCCTCTTTGACAGAACTCGAAAGTCATAACAATGACGGGAGAGAATGTCAAAGCCTAGAGACGACCCATTTTTGACAAGCCCGAAGACTTAGACAAACATGCAAGGCAAACAAGATATGCGCCCGAAGGCAGGGGCAAACTGCAAGACAATGCACAAAGCCGAACATAACTTATGATCATGCAAAGAAAGCTGTAACGAAGCATAACATGCGACAGTTTTAAGCTAGCATATACCAAACTACACTACGATGCAGAAAGGATGTAAGAGAATTATGTAATTCTCGATACGTCTCACTCGGAGAATACAATACCTGCGCGGTTCGTCTGGTTGCACCAGTCTCAAATGAATCGTACATACAATATCGTGCCTGGAAAGAAAGCGAACTTAACAGGTACAGATATCGTTAGCAATATGCAAAATGAATGCAAAATGATATGCGATATACAAAACTATGTATAGTAATGCAGATGAAAATGCAATGCAATTGAATCATAATCAAATCATGAGCGGTTCAAAACCACACAAATGTCAAATAGATTGATGGAAGTAACAAGTCCGTCTACCATAGAAAAGGTGCGGCAACCCTCAAACCAACATACCAACATGGAATAGGCGCGTACACATGCAGAACTATGAGTGATGTAGACGGACACAAGAACAAGTAATTGGGTGGAATGACATAGGTGGAGAAATGACCCGCTGTAGAATGACCAATGATCATAATGCTGGATGCAAAAATTACACTATAATGTAATATATATAATGGATATGGCAAGCAACCAAACCAAATCTTGCCAAGGAAAGGCATGGACATACACAAACCACGTCTGACATAGAACGGTCATTCAGAACTATGAGTGTATAGACGTAAAAAGTATGGGCACATACCAAACCAAGCTCAACATGGAAAGGCGCAAGCCCTGGTTTGGAAGTGATGCGGTGAATGCATGCAAGCTACAATGCAACATATACAAATATGCAATGGAATGAAATATTTATAATGGATAAGGCACGCGGGCGAAACCAGATCTTGCCTAGGAAAGGCATGTACTCAAACAAACCGCATCTAACACAGAAACGGTGCCGCAACCCTCAAACCAATATACCAGCGTGGAATAGGCGCGTACACATGCAGAACTATGCTTTGATGTGAAAAGTGTGGGCACATACCAGACCAAGCTCAACATGGAAAGGCGCAAGCCATAGGTGGGGTTGATGCAGTGAATGTATGCAAGCTACAATGCACTATTTACAAATATGCAATAGATGGGCGTAAATGCAATATTTACAGTAAGATGCATGACATATGCATTATTTACAGTGGTATGCATGACATATGCACTATTTACAATGATGCATGACATATGCATTTTTTGCAATGATGCATGACATATGCACTATTTACAATGATGCATGACATATGCACTTTTTACAATGATGCATGATATATGCACTTTTAACAATGATGCATGATATATGTACTTTTTGTTTTGTTTTGTTTTTGAAATGTAAATGCGTGATGATGCATTATTTTGAAATGCGCGATAAAGTGCGGCTTTTGAGATGCATGACAATGCAGATGATGTAAGTGCGTGACAACGCACGTCTTTTGATATGCATGACAATGCATGTGAACCCGAATGCGCAATCACGCACGTCGTTTGAAATGCATGACAATGCAACCGAGCGGGTTTAAGGTCTCGCCAGACCGGGCAAATACATGAATTTTGTTATTTTGAATGCATGATTATGACAATGCGAGGTGTGTGCACAATGACGTGACAGAAATGACGTAAAATCAGCGTGCGTTCACGATAGAGCGTTGTAATGTAACCCACATGGGGCAACTTTCGAACCTTGTAAGAGATAAAAAAGAAACCAAAAGGATATACCTTGCAAAGATTCGAGTGCCACGCATAAAAGACACGGTCCGAGGTTTGAAATAGAGGCTGGTTGAGCTTCGAAAATGCACTGTTCTTGCACTGACTAGAGCAACGAAGGTCCAAAACCACTAATTTGACCCAAACAAGGCTGTAGGAGGCTCACCGGCCAAAAGGGGCAGTCACCGGCTGTCACCGGCCGCAAAAACACATCACCGGCCAAAAATGCCTGATTCGGGGCAGTTTTGAGTTTTCACCTTGGGTCTTTTAAAATAGGGTTTCACACCCTATTCCTTTCATTCCCCCCTAGCCGAAATTACATTCCCTCTCTCTCTAGAAGATTTCCCCTCCTTTCTTTGTCCGTTTTCTCGCGTTTTACGCCCGTTCCATCGTTTGATTTGCGAAGTTTATCGCGTTTCAAACACTTTCACCCAATCGAAACTTCGTTTCGGTGCTTCCTTTGCTATTTCCTCTTCTTAGGGTTTGTTCCCCTCGAGTTTTCCATGATTTTCCCACATTTTCCACGTTCCGGCTTTTCCGGCCATTTTCCACCCTCCCGGGGGTTGACTTTTCGTTGACCCTTCGCATTCTAGGTTTGTTTTCCTTTTCCGACCAGTTTCCTCGTCACTTTTGATATGGCCGACGATATTCCACAGGGCGGGACTCCCCCGGACCACGAGATGGACCCCAGGGCCGAGCTCCTCCCCTTCAACGTCCGCCCGTTCGACCCGGCGACCTACCGGCCGGCGATTCGCGTGCTTCCTTCCGACGGACTTCGTCAGTTCCGGGATTTTACGAGAGGTGTGCCACCAGAGCTGCTTCTGCGTGAGCCCGAGACGCACTTTTCATACGGCGCTTCCGAGGTATATTCTCCCCCGTTTCATTTTTCGTAATGTAGAACACTTAACTGCCATAGTTGATTCTGCTCTTTAACTGCTTAACTCAGATACACTGATCCACTGTATACTGTAGTTAACTGCGAACACTCCTACAATTGATATCTGTTTGAATCTGAACACGTGCACACACACTACATTTGCCCTGAACCACTCAAACACACTGGCACATCACATGTTGTAGTTCCGTGCTAGCACACCGGCACGCGGCATCTATTTGAATCTGAAAACGTGCACACACGCTATACCTGTACTGAACCACTTAAACACACTGACACGTCACATGTTGTAGTTCCCTGCTAGCACACCGGCACGCGATGTTTGTTTGAACCTGAAAATGTGCGCACACGTTATATTGTCACCCATTCTGAATACTTCTTCAAAACCGTACATTTTATATTCTTCGTAACTATTTTTCTTTTGAACAGGGAGATTCTCATACTGTCCGCGGGTATGGGAATGTTGCCGCCCGGAATTGGTACACGGAGTTACCGGACGCAGTCCATCGCATTGTTGACCAGGCCGGATTTGGCGCATTCTGCAGGGCACTCTCGCGCCTTACGGCGAGCAGGCCTCTTCTTGCAGCTCTGGTGGAGAGGTGGTGGGACACCACCGACTCTTTCCACTTCTCCATCGCGGGAGACATGACGATGACTCCCTACGATTTCTCGATGCTCACAGGCATTGGGGTAGGGGGTGATCCAATCCCCTTCGACACCAACATGGACGAGTGGGAGGCTGCTCAGATCTACCTGCTCGGTGAGGTGCCGCCTCTTGCATGTCCCGGCTTCGTTCGATATTCATGGTATGAGGTCCAGTTTAGAGTCCATCCAGCCTTAGTCGAAGAGGCTCCGTTGACTCAGGAGGCGGTGGAGCGATATGCGCGCGACTTTCTCATGTTCCTGCTGGGGACGACAATTTTTGCCGACCGGGTGAACACTGTGCCCCTCTGCCTACTCAGCGCTCTCGTGGACGTCACCCGGATCTTGCGCTATGACTGGGGTGGCGCTGCCATGGCCACTCTGTACGGGTACATGAGCTCAGCCTCCCATTGCAGCGGACCGCTGCTCGGGGGCTACTGGCGAGCTTGGGAGGTATGTTTTCTCCTCTACTTTTCATTCCTGCTTTACATTTTTCTGTACTCTATACACTGCCCATACTGTAGTCTGCTTCATACTGATCGTATACTGCACACATGGCACACATATACTCTGCTTTACACTGACTGTACACTGCACACACTGTACACTTTGCTCAATACACTGCACAATACACGGTCCTGTAATTTCTGCTTTATTTTGTGTTCTGCTTTATCTAATAACCCTTCTGGTATTGGCTCTGCAGTTGTGGGTCTACGCCTACTTCCCGAGACTCGCCCTAGTGCCCGACGTAGAGACCCCTCTCGTCGTCCCATTTTTGCGTCGTTTTGACGTGAGGTGCGTGCGGAGGTCCCGGGAGACATTCATCTTTTTCCGCCGCTACTTCGACACTATTACCCCCGCAGAGGTATGTTTTACTTACAATTCATTTAAGCTTCACTTTACACTGTATTGTCAATAATAGTAGATAACAATCTGTATTTCATTTTCAGATCACCTGGCAGCCTTGGACTCCACTGCCAGCCGTGACTTGGGAGCGGTTTGCCGGTGCAGAGGAGACTGCATGTTTCCAGATTTTGCTGGAGGGCCCGGTCTGTCAGGCTTGGTACTTGGGTGAGCGTTTCCTACGCCAGACCCTGGGCTTGCCAGACCAGATAGTTCCGGGTCCGCCTCCTACCCACATGAGGGACACCGAGAGGTTCATCGCCCAGCAGATGGCCGATTACACGATTGCCTGGGACACGGAGGACTTCAGGGGCGAGGGCGACTACAGAGAGTACGTCCAGACCTACATTATGCGGCCTCTGAGCAGTGGTCGTCGAGCTGAGAGAGGGAGACCGGTGGCGCCAGCAGTTGGAGCTGGAGCTGGGGCAGGGACATCGAGGACAGCTCGTGTTTGTGGCAGGAGTGGAGCTGGGAGGGGTCGGGGGGTTAGCTGGCCAGCGCTACCCATGATGATGACATGCCGAGGGTAGGGTGGGGTGACGTACCAGATCCCATTTGCTCCTCCTCCGGCTGACCATGAGTTGGTCGGTTTCCATGACTTGTCTCTGGTATGTATTACTACATTTTATGCATCTTGTATTGGCATTTCATTTCAGCATATTTTGATATTCCGCGGAATACTAATGCATTTGATACTTTTGCAGGCTTCTTCCGAGTATACCCGGCAGTCCTTGGAGCTGAATGCCTCCATGATGGGGATGTTGCAGCGGACTTTCGACCTCCTGGCCCTCTACAACATTCCGGTATGTTCTTCCGATCACGGCCTCAAACCATACTCATAAGCTGCTTCACATAATCTAGTGCCCAACACAACACTTGATAAGCTGCTCATGTCATTCATACACTGTACTCATACACTGCATTCTGCACTGATAAACTGCTCACGGCATTCGCACACTGTACTCGTACACTGCATTCTGCACTGAAAATTGCTCACGGCATTCGCACACTGTACTCATACACTGCATTCCGCACTGATAAACTGCTCACGGCATTCGCACCCTATACTCATACACTGCATTCCGTACTGATAAACTACTCACGGCATTCGCGCACTGTACTTGTACACTGCATTCTGTACTGACAAACTGCACACGGCATTCGCACACTGTACTCGTACACTGCATTCTGCACTGATAAATTGCTCACAGCATTCGCACACTGTACTCGTACACTACATTCTGCACTGATAAATTGCTCACGGCATTCGCACACTGTACTCATACACTGCATTTCGTACTGATAAACTGCTCACGGCATACTAATGCGTTTGCCTCTTATACTTTTCAGCCTCCTTTCCAGATTCCCACTGTGGGAGGTGTTCCAGCTGGACCTTCTATTCCTACCGGAGGAGATGGCAGAGCATACCCCCGCACCAAGGCGGGGCACACCCATGTTGGGAGTAGCTCACGGGCACCCGTCCCTGATGATGATGATGAGGAGTCGAAGGCGGAGGCGGAGGCGGAGGCAGAGGCAGAGTCGTCGGAGGAGGAGACCGGAGACGGCTCGAACTCGGACTCAGATGACAACACTGATGATGTTCCTGGACCTTCGTCTAGGAAGAGGACAAGGACGGATCCCTAGACCCACGGCCTTTTGTCATTGATCCAGACTTTTGCTATTTTTCTTTTTTCTTTTTCTTTTGTACTTTTTGCTGGTAGTTAGAGTACGTTGTACTGCCGTAGGCAGATTTTTATTTCCAAAACTATGTACTTACAAAAATGATGAAATGGAACAAACTTTTTTCTGAAAAAGTGTTGCATTTATACATTTCATATATTGTATCGCATTGCATCATGTTGCACCTCAATGTAAATGAAATTGATCTATTGTCTGAAAATTGAACACTTGCATTGTAATAATCAGATAACGAACCAGCCAATAGCAAAACAAACCGTCCCAACCACTGCACATCCTGAACACTCAGCTCATACTCTACTGGGGATTAATCTGCATACAACACATAACACAGCGCATGGTTCATTTTGCACACAGCGGATCCTGAACAAACAGCCCAAATCTGACAAGACGGACCATGAAGGTTGAATCTACTGAAGTTGAAACATACTCAGATGCGATCTGAAATCCAGGAGCTTCAAAGAGGCCCAGGTTTTCCTGTTCACACTTATCGGGGGTGGACCCTGCAGTTGTATGAAAGAACCAAATCATGTTTTTGCACAAATGTGGAGAATGGCACAGCATTCTGAGCACAAAATGATTATTTTTTGAAAGTGAAGATGGTTTCTTCAAACCGGGGTATTGAGCCTGCAACTGAACTCAGCGAGAAAGATTTAACAACCTAAACACAACGAGGCACACTCGGAAAAGACTCAAAACAAAGGTTGAGGTAAACAAAACAGAAGGCACGACATACAGACGCGTTAACGAAGACGGGGGACCTCAGATCACGAGGAGCCAGTTTCTCTGGGTATTGTTTCCCACCCATTCCTCATTTGTGATTCTCACATCACTCTGGCACTCAAGCTCGATTTTTCTCTCAAAACCCTTTTTGCTCACTCTTTCTCTCAACTTACACCTCTCTATTCTTTATTCTCTCATTTTTTATAGCCCTCCCTAGGGTGTTTAATGGATGAATAGGAAGTTGTGGGTTCATGCCCAATAAGGTTAGCTCACGGCTGTTTCTTCCGGTGGCGCTTGGTCGATGCCCCAGGTAAGGGAACGGAGTACCTTGATCCCTTCAGATTTGTGCTTTGCACTTGGTTCGATACCTCGTTGCTCGGCGGTTGAGAAAGCTTTCAGCCCTTTAATAATAGCTTGAGTTGTGCCCTTCTTGGCAAGTATGTTGGCGATGGGGGAAAAACAGGAAGCCTGACTCAACTGTGCCCCTAGTTCATTATTATGACCATTTTTGTTTTGGTTTTCTACTAAGACAATTTTGACCAATATGAGAGTTAGATTAACACACTTGTTCGATTTTTGATTTGAAATCATGGAAGTCAGGCTATGAGCACTGAAAATTTTCCTTTTTGGGTCCAAGAAAATGGTGTAGTTTTGGAAAATAAAAATGGTCAACCTCAGTAAAAATTTTCAAAAACAATTTTTGCAAATGGCCAATGCTCAACGAGCACGGAACCTACGCTTGAGATGCACAACCTCGGATCCGAAGGAAAATGGAAAATTGCCCCTTGTTCGAAGGATGTTGTATGGCAACGAAAAGTTGCCCCTGGTTTGAATGGCGACTCATGGCAACGGAAAGTTGCCCCTTGTCTGGATAACGCCGCAGCATACTGTAGTCAGTCCTCATTAGTGATGATCGCAACTGAACTCTCGGATATAGAGAAGATGAAGATGGTCAACACCAATATATGGACACAGTCACTTTGAAAGTGTTGGTGGCTGGACTTCAGGATGAAGTTGCCTACGTATCCCAAACATGGGAATCAAGCCTTACGTAGTTCGGGGTAAGGTACACTCGGGTATTTTAACCTTCACCTTTTAGGCTCTAACTTTTGCCAAGGCGCCCAATGCGGGTTTTTGACCTTACGAGCTTTTCTTTCCTTTTTCTTTCTTCCCTTTCTTTTTTCTCTCTTTTTTTCTTTTCATTTCTTATTTTTCTCTTTTCATTTCTTTTGCAATTTTTGTATTTTCTCTTGCTCTAACTTTTGCCTGGGTCGCCCTTCCGGGTTTTCGGCCCAGCGAGCCGCTCAAAGGGTAAAAGTGTAACAAGTCCATGCCAAATGGTTTTAGGGTTTTGAAGCCATCCGTATCTAGGAGAGTGGCTATTGCATTGACTTACTGAAGGACCCATCTTCGGCACTTCGAGCAAATCGGACATTTTTGCCCCTAGTTTGGAGGGGTACTTTTGTTCAAGCTTTACAGACTTCTTCTGATGAAATTTGATCTTCTTGATCTGGCTTTGGTGCCTCTTGTTCGAGGGCTGCTTCCAATCTGGCTACACAGGGCTCTCTTGATGGTCGATCATTGAACACTCCGAATTGTGGTTTAAGGCTTTAAAACAAGGGCTTGAGTCTTGAGGCTGAGAGCAATCCTAAGCTGTACAATCTCAAGAATGATCCCACACAGGTCTTTGCTGGACCGCACAAACACATTTTGTTTTTGAAAGTTTTTAAAGAAGCGACAAATCGCTCGCGCTGAAGATAGTGTGGAACCAGTCTGGATCAAGCCAGGGTCCTTCTCAGTACTCACGCTGACAAGCATGATTTCAATCATTAAGGGCTTAGCACGCCTCTCTTTCTCTCAATTTGATCAAAGTTTGCAAAACCCGAGGAATTCCTTCCTCTTTGTTTTCACTGCAGTGTTCAAAAAGTTTGAAAAACTTAGGTCAATGCAATGATTTTCAGGTCACAAGAGAACAGGTGGAATGTACTGCTGTTCCATTCAAGTCCCTTGGCACAACTAATTCAGAATAGTAGTAAGCATGGAAACATGATAGCCGCAGCTGTTTCATTCAGATTCCCTGGTTGCAACTGGCTCCACGATAGAGACAGACTCAAAAGAAAGCAAAGGGTAATTACAAAACAAAACGGTGTTTGAGGCGACCGCTCCGGAATCACCCGACATTCTATACAAAGAGAACTGACTCGCTACAACAAGACAGACCCATAAGCAAAAGGACTGACTCAAGACAATGAGACAGACTCAAAACAAAACAAAAGACTAACTCGACACGCAAGCCAGGATTTACAAAACCAGCATTCGCAGATGCTCTAAAAATGCGTGCCAGACGCCACATCCAAAGTACATCAAGCGCCGCCCGCAGGTGGTCCAACCCCTGATCACAAATTTGCAGTATCCTCGAAGTCCAACAGTTCAGTGGTAACAGACTTTGCTAAGGTAGGTGGGAGGATGACCTCATTATCGATCAAATCTTGCACCTCATGGCGAAGGCGGAAACAACCATCGGTACCGTGACTGGACTGTTGGTGGTACGCGCAGTACAAGGTAGCATCATGCGAGAGGGGGAGATTTTTCGGAAGGGGCTGAGGCTCGAGGGGTTTAAGATGCCCCTTTTTAGCCAATATTTGAAATGCCCTAGACAGAGGCATGTAGAGGGCATGAAAGGCTCTGCGCCCTGGAGGCAGGTACTTTGAAGTCTGAGGGTTCTTGCTAGACGCACCAGCGAAAGGGTCGGCAGGCACTGCCTTGGCTTTCTGATCTTTTCCTGGTACAGGGTTAGCGATGACAGGGACTGTCTTCGCATGACGGGGCCCATCCCGATTTTTCGCCCGGCTCGAACCGCCTTCAGTTGAAGCGGGGAAAGCATCTTCCACTGCTTTAGTCATGACTGCGAATACTTGTTGCTTATTCATCCCCCTGGCTTTCAAAGCCTCGGCTGCCCATAGCAGTTGTTCAATGGGATCGGCATCTGCCTTCATTTTGTTCTTGTCTCTGGCCTCAGCCTGATCAGGGGTTTGGGTTACTACATCAGAGCAAAGCCCGGTTGTTGCTGACACGTCGTTGCTGTAGCTGGGGGCAACCTCTGGTTGGCTGAGCTCGATCACAATCCGTCCCTGTAGCGGGGGCTCTTGTGGTATGAAATTCCCAGCATACGGTGCCGCTGGTGGCGAAGCCGACATTCCATAGGCCAGATCGGCCACGGATCTCTGGAGGTCACCTATCATTCCCATCAATTCAAACGTGGTGGGCTCACGAGCCTGATACAACTGGGGGGTCCAGACCGGGTGCGCGACAGGCGACCTTGGTGGATGCGGTACTTCGACATTGGTCTCGCTTTGCAGAGTGATTCCTTGGTCTGATGCGGCCGTCATAACCACAATCTCCTCTGAATTCTGCGTCATGATAAGTTTGCTGTACTGAACGGTGACTGACGAATCAGATATTTGTCTTGTCTTAGCAAGGAGGAACACTAGCTATTCTGTATCAACTCTCCCTTGAACCTTTAAAGAGAAAACACGCAGCATTTGGGACCAATCAGAACAGACGCTAGTATGGCTGAATAACTGTACTCTACTACTGATCGCTTTTTCCCGACATCACTGCCCCCAAAATACTGAATCGGATACCCACAGATATAACTGATTCTCATAAACTGATACTGGTGCCCTCAGGTCTAATACTCAAACTTGCAAACTGATATGTACGTTCCCTATAGAGATGCACTCTAAAAGCACATAGCAAGTAAAGAGAGCCAAAACACCCCTATGGAGGGGTAGGGTTTCCCTGTCCTATTTTTGTCAGGAGCTAGGGTTTCACTATGCACGCAGCAGTTTTCAAATAACCTAACATCGGGTAAGCAACCTGTCCTAGTTTGGAATAGTCACTATGGATTTCGATATGCACTAGGTCGAATGGTCGAAAAGGGTGCCCCGGTAAAACCGGGATTTGTGTTTCCATACTGTCAGAGCCCACAACCGGTCAGCCTTATGGCATGCTTTGACAATGTCAAGCCTCCGGCAAACCGTTCAGGAATGGCAAATGGCAAACACGGTGTCCTAGGCGCACTAATGCACATTGTAGACACCCCATTTTTGACCGTCCTCAAGACTTGGACGTCACCGTTTGAACACCCGGTGATCATCCATGTTTGTGTTCGTTTGGAGTTCCCGGAGGTCTCGGCTACGCGCCTTGCCTCAGGATCTCCAAACTCGACTGTTTAGTATCTGGTTTTGCACCAAACACTAGTGTTTTGCCTTGCAGGGGCACGGAATGCCCTGTGAGGCATCCCCACACATCACCGGCCATGGCCAAAGGCCACCGGCTGGTGTTTTGTTGCCATCGGCAATGTATATTGCCGGTCGGCATTCTTTGTTGCCGGTCGGCGGTCAATTTTGTCAAAATGGCATTTTTGAGCTGTCGACTACTGTTCATCTGCTTTTGCAGATATTTTAATACAGCTGTATGGCATTTTGTTCCCCTCTATACACGTGTATGGAGGGATGGCCTTCTTGTTAGCTTACCTTGTAAGCTTTACAAGATTGGCTCCTCTATAAGAGGAGCTCCTCTCTCCCTTGCTTAGGTTAGACATTTTAGAGACAAAAAATACAGAGGAGAGCTCTGGTTCTAGGGTTAGTATAGTTGTAGCTATTCTATCTCTCTTTTTCTCTCTTGAGTGTTCTAGGTGCATTTGTTATTAGTATTGCACACAAACACCTACCATTACACCTTCTCTTGGCTATTGAGGTTCTAAGGGATTGTTTTCAAGGTTTTGGAGCTGGTTTAAGCTCAAGGAAGCAACTGGTCCACCATTTCTGAAGAAAGTCTTCAAGGGTAACAATCTTGCCCTTTTATTCCCCATTCTTGCATACTATTTTTGCCTATTTTAGAACTGTTTTTGTGCTTAGTGTATAACATAAAAAAGTTCTTTTTTTGGGCCCTCTAAATAGTTTGTTTAGAGTGTTTTGTGGTTTGGAGGTGTTTGACCCCTCTTAGGCCTTGAGAGGCCCCATTTTGTGCTATTTTGTGTGAGCTCCGAGACCTTGGGGTTTGGACCTCCTCACCACTGAAATCTTGAGGGATTTCAGTGGTAAGGATAGTGCCTTGAAGTCCCAAGGAGGAGAGGGCCACCCCCTCTCCTTGTTGTCCTTGAAAAGGACCATTTTTGGCCTCTTGAGGGAGCACCTAGCTAAGCTTCATGTTGACCATGCCTTAGCTAATTTTTGTGCTTATTATATCATAATATGGCTCTATTTTTAATTGGTTTTGGTACACCATGCATGCTTAGCATACCTACCTTGTAATGCCATGTTTAGGCCTTAACATGCCTTAGGTTGTAAACCATGGTTCAAGCATGTTTTAGGTCTAGCTTTGTGAAGCTTTTGTGCTTATTTTGCCACGTTAGAGGTCTGTCCTTAGTTGTTTGGGTCGAATTTGGCATGTTTAGTATAGCCCTTTTGCATTTTGGCTTGTCGGCCTTAAGTGTGTGAGTGTGTAGCATGCATTACTTGCTTTATTTTAGTGGGTTGGCACCATTTATGGCATCATTTCAGTCCCCATAGCATGCTTGTATGCTTGCCTTGGATGCCCCTTTGATGTCTTATGAGCTTGTGTGGTATGCCCCTTGAAAGTGCATTTGTGCATGCTTTTGAATTCAAGCCATTTAGATGCCATCCAAGTGGTCTTTTGGGCTTTGTTTTATGTGCTAAAACTCTGTTTTTGGTCATTAAATTCATGCCATGTTTGGTCTTGCTAAGTGTAGTTCAATACCTCATTAGCTTGCCTTGAATGCTTGGGCCATTTGTTGCATGTTTAGCCTATCTTGTTTGCTTGGTTTGGCACCATGTTCTCGCATGATTTTCAGAGCATAATGCATGTCATTTGTCCATGTTTGCACCCTCTTGAGTGTGCTCGAGAATTGCTCTTTAATGCTTCAATGTTGGTCCTTGTGTGCATGCATGTTTGCATCTCATTTAGCCCTCATTTCATAGCACTTTGGCCAGTGTTTTAGGCTTAGTTAGGACTGCCCAAATCATGTTTAAGTCCATCTCTTTGTTTGTTGCATGTACTCCTTGTATGTTGTAGCATATTGGTGAGTTGTTGCATAATTGAACTTGCATGATTGAATAAAGTCACATGTTTGTTTACATGCTTAGACACCCACATTGTGCCTTGTATATTTGTCGGTTGCATTATCTCATGCCTTGCATGTCTTGTATGCTTGCTTGCATTATCCATGTTACATACTAGTCAACATGTTTAAGATTGCATTGCATTGGCACGCATGCTCTACCTCTTGACCAAGTCATGATAGAGGTAGAAGCCTCTTGGTTTGATTGTGTGCATTGCATGTCATTTGACATCAAAATGTGCACGCTTGGTCTCTTGGGCCATCACGCATTGAAATGCGCGATTGGTGGTCTGAGAACCAAGGAGCATGTCCCTTTGAGTCACTAACATGATAAGGGACATGATTGGTGCATACATTGCTTGAATTGCATTGCCATGCTCTGCCTTGCCCTCTGTTGCTGTCAATTGCAGATTCTGCAGGAACTTTCTGCCGACCGGCAACCCTTCATGTGCCGATAGCTTCACCAACAGCCGATGATCACACACCACTGCCGGTGGCCATTCTATTCAGCCGGTGGCACTCCTCAATGTCCAGGGAAACAATCCTGAGACTTTGGTAGTCTCCAGAGGAGTATATTACGGAAAACAGAGGCAGCCTAGGCATGGCAGTGCACTTCCGAGCAGGACCGAGCACGCACCGGGCTCGGCGCATCATGCTAACTGCATTCGTATTTCAAATCTAACTTGAATACATGCTACTTGTACATTTTCACATGTCATGCATAGACTAGCCGAGCCTACTCTACTGACATTCTGTATGCGTTGCATTAGACATTTAAACATGGACTTGGATCATGCATTGATTGCTAATTGTAGACACCCCATTTTTGACCGTCCTCAAGACTTGGACGTCACCGTTTGAACACTCGGTGATCATCCATGTTTGTGTTCGTTTGGAGTTCCCGGAGGTCTCGGCTACGCGCCTTGCCTTAGGATCTCCGAACTCGACCGTTTAGTGTCTGGTTTTGCACCAAACACTTGCATTTTGCCTTGGAAGGGCAGGGAATGCCTTGTGAGGCATCCCCACACACCACCGGCCATGGCCAAAGGCCACCAGCTGGTTTTTGCTGCCACCGACAATGTATATTGCCGGTCGGCACTATTTAGTGCCGGTCGGCACTCTTTTTTTCCAAAATGGCATCTTTGGCCGGCCGACTACTGTGCATCTGCTTTTGCAGATATTTTAAGACAGCTGTCTTGCATTTGGCTCCCCTCCCTCTTTAGAAGCTTGTCTTGTAAGCTTTACAAGACAAAAATGCTCTATAAGAGAGAGTCTTCTCTCTTGTTGCAAGGGTTAGAGACTTGAGATATTTTAGAGAGTTTAGACAGCCATTTTTAGGGTTTTGAGTTCTAGGGTTAGAAACCATACACTTTCTATCTCTATATCTCCCTCTTGTGTGTGTTAAATTGTGTTTGTGTCTTACTATTGCACACAAACACATAGTGTTTCACCTTCCTTTGGCTCCTGAGGTTCAAAGGGGCTGATTTTGGTGTTTTGGTGTTGGATTCAAGCCAAGGAGGGTCATTGGAGCATCATTTGTGAAGGTGGTCCACAAGGGTGAGAAACTTCCCTTTTATTCCCCATTTTTGCATTGCTTTTCTACCTATCTTAGAGCTGTTTTTGTGCTTAGTGTATAATACAAAAAAGTTCTGTTTTTTATCCCTCTTGATTGTTTGTTTAGAATGTTTTGTGGTTCGGAGGTATTTGACCCCTCCTAGGCCTTGAAAGGCCCTCATTTTGTGCTATTTTGTGCAAGTTTCGAGACTTTGGTGTTTGGTCCTCTTCACCAATGAAATCTTGAGGGATTTCAGTGGTGAAGATAGTGCCTTGAAGTCTCCAAAAGGGGAGGGCCACCCCCTCCCCTTGTTGTCCTTGAAATGGACCATTTTTGGCCTCTTGAGGGAGCATCTAGCTAAGCTTCATTTTGATCATGTCTTGGCTGTTTTCCATGCTTATTATGCCATGATATAACCTTGTTGTATGTTGGTTTTGGTACACCATGCATGCTTAGCATACCTACCATGTAATGCCTTATTATTGCCTTAATATGCCTTAGGTTGTTAGCCTTCGTTCAAGCATGTTTTAGGCTTAGTCTTGTGAAGCTTTTGTGTATATTTTGCCATGTTTTAGGTCTGTCCATAGTTGTTTGGGTCAGATTTGGCATGCTTAGTATAGCCCCTTTGCATTCCAGCTTGTTGGCCTTAAGTATGTGAATGTATAGCATGACATTTTTGTATTGATTTGATGATTTGGAACCATCCACCATGTCATTTCAGTCTCATTTGCATGCCTATGTGTTTACCTTAGACGCATCTTTAATGCCTTGAAAGCTTGTGTAGCATGCTCCATGTTTTGGCATTTGTGCATGCCTTTGAATTTGAGCCACTTAGATGCCATCTAAGAATCCCCTTTGCATGGTCTAGGTCTGTCTTGAACCTATTTTAAGTCCTCTTAGCCTTGTGAGGCTTGGTTGGCTTGGTCATGGTTCAAGTCCCTTTGACTTGCTTCAAGTACTTGAGCCATTCATTGCATGCTTGGCCTATTTTGTTTGCTTGGTTTGACACCATCTTAGCATAATTTTCGGAGCTTATGTCGCATGCTAATTGTCCGTGATATCCCTTTTCAAGTGTGCTTGAGAGTCCCTCCCTTGTGCCTAAGTGTTGGCCCTTTAGCATGTGCATGTGTGTATGTGTTTTGGTCCTTTATTTTGGTTACTTTGGCTACTGTTTTGGGCCTATTTAGAGCTGCCCAAATCATGTTTAAGTCCATCTTTTCATCCATTCGCATTGCCTCACGTTTGCTTGTATGCTTGCATAGGTGCATTGCCATGCCATGTTGCATCCTTAGCTTGTATGCCTAGGTTGCATTGCATCTTGCATGCATGCCTTGTTCCTTAACTTGGTGAAAGGAATTGGGCCTTGGTTTGTTTGTTTGGTTTGCATTTCATTTGACATGAAAGTTGCACACTTGACTCCTTGGGCCATCATGCATGGGAATGCGTGATTGGTGGTCCGAGAATCGAGACATATGCCCTTTTGAGTCACAAACATG
This sequence comes from Camellia sinensis, assembly GCF_055761805.1. Classification (NCBI taxonomy): domain Eukaryota; kingdom Viridiplantae; phylum Streptophyta; class Magnoliopsida; order Ericales; family Theaceae; genus Camellia; species Camellia sinensis. The sequence goes on along the minus strand of NC_138969.1, from coordinate 111,556,197 downwards.
ATAAGGGACATGATTGGTGCATATATGCCTTGAATTGTACTGCCATGCTTTGCCTTGCCCTCTGTTGCTATCAATTGCAGATTCTGCAGGAACACTCTGCCGACCGGCAGTGTCAAGTGCCGACCGGCAATAATTTCTCTGCCGATAGCTTCACCAATGGTCGATGGACACCTAACACTGCCGGTGGTAATCCCCTTCAGCCGGTGGTGTCCCCCAATGTCCAAGGAAGCAGTCCTGAGATTTTGACAGCCTCTAGAGGAGTAAAGGAAGGAAAACAGAGGCAGCCTATGCATGGCGGTGCATTTCCGAGCAGGACCGAGCATGCATTGCATCGGGCTCTTCTCCCGGGGTGGTTTATCTGTTTTCCTAGCTTAAGTTAATTTGCTTAGCTGATTAGGCAATTTGTAATATTTAATTAGCTTGCGTAGTTAATTAATTTGTATTATTTATTTGGTCCCTCCGAGCGAGGGCAAATCTGTAATAAGTGTGTGTGAGTGGTGTGTATGTCTTCCAATCCCCACTTCTTTCTTCCCTTTTATTTACCGGCTTTGTTGGTTAGTATTAGGGCACGTTTAAATTAGCATACCTTATGCTATGCATGCGTGCATTCATGCATTTGTATTACATACATACCAGTTTGCAAGTTTGAGGATCGGGCCCAAGGGCACCAGTATCAGTGTTGATGAGAATCAGTTATCTGCGGGTATCAGTTCCGTTTCAGGGACAGTGATTCTGGGGAACAGTTATCAGCAATAGAGTGTAGTTGTTCGGCTACCCCCGTGTTTGATCTGTTTTGGGATGAAACGCTGTTTGTTTTTTCCTTTCAGTTCAGAGGGTCAGAAAGTTGATACAGAATAGCCAGTGTTCCCTTTGCTGAGGCAGGACTTATGGCGACGCAGAATTCAGAAGAGTTCGTGGTTATGACGACTGCATTAGATCAAGGGATCACTCTGCAAAGTGAGACCAACATGGATATGCCACATCCACCCAGGTCGCTTGTTGTGCACCCGGTCTGGGCCCCCCAGTTGTATCAGGCTCGTGAGCCCACCACCTTTGAACTAATGGGGATGATAGGTGATCTCCAGAGGTCTGTGGCGGATCTCGCCTACGGAAAGTCAGCTTCACCTCCAGCCGCACCATATGCCGGGAGTTTTGTACCCCAGGAGCCCCCGTTGTTGGGGCGAATTGTGATCGAACTTAGCCAACCAGAGATGGCTTCCAGCTATGGCAATGACATATCGACATCAACCCAAACCCTCGATCAGGTTGAGGCCAGAGGAAAAGGCAAAATGAAGGCAGAAGCCGATCCCATCGAACAACTGCTGTGGGCAGTCGAGGCTTTGAAAGCCGGGGGGATGAATAAGCAACAGATATCCGCAATTGTAGCAAAAACTGTGGAGGATGCTTTCCCCACTCCACCTGAGGGGAGTTCAAGTCAGTCAGGAAATCGGGATAGGCCCCGTCATGCCAGAACAGTTCCTCCTATTCCCAGCCCTGCACCTGGGAAAAATCAGAAAGCTAAGGTGGCGCCTGCCGATCCTTTCGCTTGTGCGGGTAGTAAGAGCGCTCAGACTCCAAAGTACCTGCCCCGAGGGCGCAGGGCCTTTCATGCTCTCTACATGCCTCTGTCCAAGGCACTTCAGATCCTTGCCGAGAGGGGACATCTTAAACCCTTGGAGCCTCGGCCACTCCCGAAGAATCTCCCCGCCACGCATGATGCTGCTCAGTACTGCGCGTACCACCAGCAGACAGGCCATCCAACCGACAATTGTTCCCACCTCCGTCATGAGGTGCAAGATTTGATCGACAACGAGGTTGTCCTCCCGCCCACCTCAGCCAAGTCCGTTACCACCCAATTATTGGATTTTGAGGACACAGATGCTGCAAGTATGTAAAGTGAACCGCCTGCGGGCGGCATTCGGTATATTTTGGATGTAGCGTCTGGCACGCATTTTTGAGCATCGGTGAAACCGAGTTTTGTAAATTCTGGCTTGGGCATCGAGTCAGTCTTTTGTTTTGAGTCTGTCTCTTTGTTTTGAGTCAGTCTTTTTGCTTAAGGGTCTGTCTTGTTGTATCGAGTCGGTCCCCTTTTGTATAGAATACCAGGTGATTCCGGGGTTGTTGCCTCGAACAACATTTTGTTTTATAATTACCCGTCTTTTGTTTTTGAGTCTGTTTCTGCCGAGGGGCCAGTTATACCAACAGATCTGAATGAAACAGCTGTGGCTATCTCATTTTTATGCTTGCTTCCAGTATGAGTTAATTGTGCCGGAGGACTTGAATGGACTGACAGTACATCTCGCCTGCTCTCCTGCGCGCCAAACTCATTGCATTAGCCTAAGTTTTTCAAAAACCCCTTTCGAACATTGCGGTGTTAAAAAAAAGGAAAACAAAGAGGAAGGAATTCCTCGGGTTTTGCAAAATTTTGATCAATTGAGAGAAAGAGAAGCATGCTAAGCCTTTTAATGAATGAAATCATGCTTGTCGGCGAGAGTATCGGGAAGGACCCTGGCTTGATCCAGATTGGTTCCACACTATCTTCGGCACGAGCGATTCGTCGCTTTCTTAAAAACTTTCAAAAACAAATGTTTTACACGGCCCTGTGAAGACCTGTGTGGAACCGCTCTTGAGATTGTGCAGCCTAGGATCGCTCTCAGCCTCAAGATTCAACCTGTCCGTTTCGAACCTTGAACCCGTTCAGAAAGCTCAATGGTCAAACGCCATGAAAGGTCTATATGGCCAGTCTTGAAGCAGCCCTCGAGCAAGAGGCACCAAAGCCGAATCAGAAAGAGTAGACCTCGCCGGAAGAAGCTTGTGGACCAACCGGGATGGATTCTTCCGGAAATCATTGCAACAGCCATTCTCCTAGATATAGAGAAGCTTCAACTTCAGAAACCATTTGACATGGACTTGTTACACTTTTACCCTTTGAGAGGCTCGCTGGGTCGAAAACCCGGAAGGGCGACCCAGGCAAAAGTTAGAGCAAAAAAAAAAGCGAAAAAAAAAATAAATAAATAAAATACAAAAAAAAAGAAAAGAAAAGAAAGGAAAAGAAAAAATGCGAAAAAGAAAAGAAAAAGAAATTAACAAAAGAAAATGAAAAGAAGCTCGCAAGGTCGAAAACCCGCATCGGGCACCTTGGCAAAAGTGAGAGCCTAAAAAAAGTGAAGGTTAAAATACCCGAGTGTACCTTAACCGGAACTACGTAAGGCTTGATTCCCATGTTTGGGATACGTAGGCAACTTCATCATGAAGTCCAGCCCCCAACGCTTTCATAGCGTCTCAGTCCATGCAATGGTTTCGACTTCATCCCAAAGTCTAGTCGCCAACACCTTCCAAGGTGATTGTGTCCATATATCTGTTATGACCGTCTTCGTCATCTCTGTGTCCAAGAGTTCGACCATCACCAATGAAGACTGTCTGCGGACTGCTGCGGCATCATCCAAACAAGGGGCAACTTTCCGTTGCCACCAGTCGTTGTGCGCCGCCATTCAAACCCAGGGCAACTTTCCGTTGCCATCCACCCCCCTTTAAGCCAGGGGCAATTTTCCATTGCCTCCGATCCGAGGTCGTGCATCTCAAAGAGTAAGTTCCATGCTTGTTGAACATCAGCCGTTTGAAAAATAGTTTTTCAAAATTTTTACTGAGGTTGACTATTTTCTCAAAAACTATTCCATTTTCCAAAACTGGACCATTTTCTTGGACCCAAAAAGGAAAATTTTCAGTGCTTACAGCCTAACTTGCATGGTTTTCAAATAAAAAATCGAACAAGTACGTTAATTCGACTCTCATCTTGATCAAAACTGTTTTAGTAGAAAACCAAAACAAAAAATGGTCCAAATGATGAACTAGGGGCACAGTTGAGTCAGGCGTTCTGTCTTTCCCCGGTCGTCAACGTATTTTCCAGGAGGGCACTCTACCCACCAGAAGAAATAGCTGTGAGCTGACGGCATTGGGCATGAACCCACACCTTCTTATTCATTCATTAATCACCCTGGGGAGGGACGAAAAATGAGAGAATAAAGAATAGAGAGGTTTAAGTTGAGAGAAAAGTAAGAAAAAGGGTTTTGAGTGAAAAACCGAGCCTGAGGGCCGAGTGATGTGAGAATCACAGATCAGAAAGGGTGGGAAACAATACCCAGAGAAACTGGCTCCTCGTGATCTGAGGTCCCCCATCGTCGTTGACGCGCTTGTGTGTCGTGTCTTTTGTTTTGTTTACCACAACCTTTGTTCTAGCTTTCTCCCGAGCGTGTCTCGTTTTGTTTTAGGTCGTGTACCTTTTTGTTTGAGTCCTCCCCGCTGTGTTCAGTTGTAGGCTTGATACCCTGGTTAAGAAAACCCCTTTTCCGAAAGTTAATCGTTTATGCTCGGAATGCTGTGCCATTCTCTATATCCGATTGTGTTTCAACTCCGGCTGGTTTCACCTCCGTAGTCCGTCTTGTCAGATTGGGCTATTTGTTCGGGAGTTGCTATGTGCAAAATGAACCAAGTGCTGTGTTACGGGCTGTATGCAGATTAATCCCCAACAGAGTGAGGGCTGTGTGTCCAGAATCAGGCAGTGGGTTGCTTGGGTTATTTTGCTGTTGGTTGTTTAGTTATCTGATTATTACAGTGCAAGTGTTCAATTTTCAGACAACCAATCAATTTCATTTACATTGAGGTGTAATATGGCGTGATGCGATGCAAAGTTTGAAATTTAAAGATATACGGATGTAAACACTTTTTCAGATAAAAAGCCTGTTTCATTTCATCATCTTTTCAAATATACAAGTTTTGGAAACAAAAATCTGCCCACGGCAGTACAAGGTAATCTAACTACCAACAAAAGGAAAAGTACAAGAAAGAGAAAAATAACAAAAATCCGCATCCGTGTCGAGCACGCCGGGGGCTATTAGTCTGTCCTAGTCCTCTTCTTGGACGAGGGTCCAGGAGCATCATTAGCATCGTCGTCAGAGCCCGAGCTAGTGCTGTCTCCGGTCTCCTCCTCTGATGACTCCGCCTCCGCCTCCGCCTCTGACTCCTCGTCATCATCATCATCCGGGACTGGAGCTCGCGAGCTACTCCCGACATAAGTGCGCCCCGCCTTGGTGCGGGGGAATGCTCTGCCCTCCTCATCTCTCCCTCGGGCAGGGACGGAAGGTCCAGCTGGAACACCTCCTGCCATAGGAATCTGGAAAGGGGGCTGAAAAAGTACATAAGAGGGAAATGCATCAGTATACTGTGGACAGTTCATCAATGCAGAATGCAGTGTATGAGTACAGTGTGAGAATGCCGTGAGCAGTTTATCAGTGCAGAATGCAGAGTACAATGTATGCATGCCGTGAGCAGTTTATCATTTCAGAGTACAGTGTAGAATGCAGTGTATGCAGTGTATCAGGTGTCATGCCGTGCATCAGATTATGTGAAGCAATATATGAATGGTTTGAGGCCAGTGTCAGAAGAACATACCAGAATGCTGTAGAGGGCCAGGAGATCAAAGGTCCGCTGAAGCATCCCCATCATGGAGGCGTTCATCTCCAATGACTGTCGGGTATACTCAGAAGAAGCCTGCAAAAGTATTAGATGCATCAATATTCTGTGGAATATCAAATAAACTGAAATGAAATGACTGTACAAAAATGCAGTAATACATACCGGAGGTAAGTCGGGGACACCGACAAACTCGTGATCAGCCGGCGGAGGGGCGAAGGGGATCTGATAGGTCACCCCACCCTGCCCCCGGAAAGTCAGTACAGCAGGCAGGGCGGGCCAGCCAGCCCCCCGTCCTCCCTGAACTCCGCCTCTGCCACGGACTCGGGCCCTCCTCGAAGCTCCCGCTCCTACCCCAGCCGCTGGCGCCACGGGCCTGGCTCCTTCCGCTCGACGGCCGCCGCTCAGAGGTCGCATAAGGTACGTCTGCACGTACTCTCTGTAGTCGCCGATGCCTCTAAAGCGGGTCTCCTCCCAGCCGATAGTGAAATCGACCATCTGTTTGGTGGTGAGCCTCTCGGTCTCCCTCATGTCCGCAGGAGGGTGAACCGGGACTATCTGCTCCGGTAATCCTAGGGTCTGGCGTAGGAAACGCTCACCCAGGTACCAAGCCCGACAGACCGGGCCCTCCAATAAGATCCAAAAATGCGAGGTCTCCTCAGCACCGGCAAACCGGTCCCGTATCGTCGCCGGCAATGGAGCCCAAGGCCGCCAAGTGATCTGAAAATGACGTACAGTTTGTTATCTACTGTTTTTGAAATTTGCAGTGGAAAGGCGAAGCTTAAATAAACTGCAAGTAAAACATACCTCGGCGGGGGTAATGGTGTCGAAGTATCGGCGGAAAAAGTTGAATGTCTCTCGTGGTCGTCGGGTGCATCTCCCGTCAAAGCGACGCGAAAAGGGGACGACCAGAGGAGTCTCTGTGACTGGTACGGGAGTGAGCCTAGGAAAGTAGGCGTAAACCCATAACTGCAAGGTAAATACCAGTGCATTTATCAGATAAAGTAAAATACAAAATAAAGCAGAAATGACAGAGCCGTGTGTTGTGCATTGTATTGTGTATAGTGTACAGTGTGAGTAGTGTGCAGTCAGTGTAAAGCAGAATGTATGTGTGTGCCATGTGTACAGTATACAGCAAGTATAAAGCAGACTACAGTGTGCGCAGTGTACAGAGTACAGAAAATATAGGGCAGAAATGAAAAGCGGAGAAGAAGTGTACCTTCCAAGCCCGCCAGTAGCCTCCGAGCAACTGTCCGCTACCGCGGGAAGCTGAGCTCATATACCGTAGAGAGTGGCCAGAGCGGGGCCACCCCAGTCATAATGCAAGATGTCCCGGACGTCCACCAGTGCGCTGAGTAGGCAGAGAGGCACGGTGTTCGCCCGGTCGGCGAAGATGGTCGTCCCGAATAAGAACATGAGGAAGCCGCGTGCGTACCTCTCCACGGCCTCCGGGGTCATCGGGGCTGCATCAACAAGGGTGGGCTGGACCCTAAACTGCACTTCGAACCAGGAATATCGGACAAAGCCTGGACGAGCGAGAGGTGGCGCCTCACCCAGCAGATGGACCTGAGTGGCAGTCCACTCATCCATGTCGATATCAAAGGGGATCGGATCACCCCCTACCCCAATGCCTGTGAGCATCGAGAAATCGTAAGGGGTCATCGTCATGTCCCCTGCTGTGGAGAAATGAAATGAATCGGTGGTGTCCCACCACCTCTCCACCAGAGCGGCAAGGAGAGGTCTGCATGTAGTGAGCCTGGAGAGTCCTCTGCAGAAAGCGCCGAAGCCCGCCTGGTCCACTATGCGACGGACCGCATCAGGAAGCTCGCCATACCACTCCCGAGCGCCGGTGTTCCCATACCCGCGGATGGTATGGGAATCCCCCTGTAAACAGAAAACAACGATTGCAAGGCAACATTCAAAATGCAGTTTTAAGAAGCATACAGATGTAGCATGCGTGCAAATTTAACAGATTTAAACAAATACTGGGTGCCGGTGTGCTTACAGTGAACTACAGCGTGTGATGCGTCAGCGTGTTAGGGTGGTTCAGAGCAGATATGGCATGTGTGCAAGTTTAACAGATTTTAACAAATACCGGGTGCCGGTGTGCTTACAGTGAAGTACAGCGTGTGATGCGTCAGCGTGTTCGGGTGGTTCAGTATGGTATAGCATGTGTGCATAGTTTGACAGATTCAAGCAAATGCTGGGTACCAGTGTGTATGCAGTGAAATACAGTGAGTGCAGTGTGTTTGGGTGATTCAGGGCTAGTGCAGTGTGTGTGCATGTGTCAGTCTCAAGCAGATGTCAGTTGTATGTATGTTTACAGTCAACTACGGTATACGGCATATCAGTTAAAGCAGTTAAAGAGTACAAATAAGCTACGACAGTTTTGTGCCCTACATTGCAGAAAGTAAAGCAGAGAAAAGAGAGTTACCTCGGAAGTGCCGAAGGACAGGTGGGAGGTAGGCTCGCGCAGTAATAACTCGGGTGGCACGTGCCTCTCGAAGCTCCGAAACCGGCGCAGTCCGTCGGGGGGCAGAACCTGAATCGCCGGCCGGTAGGTCGCCGGGTCGAACGGGCGCTCGCTCAAAGGTAGGAGCTCGACCCCGGGATCCATCTCGCAATCCGGGGGAGTCCCGCCCTGTGGAATATCGTCCGCCATATCAGGAATGATGAGAAAATAGCCGGAGGAAGGAAAACCGGGCTAGAATACGGAAAGTCAACCGAAAGGTCAACCCCCGAGAAGGTCGAAAATGGCCGGAAAGGCCGGAATGTGGAAAGGGCACGGAAATCAAGAGGAAAACGAGGGGAACAAACCCTAAAAAGGTGGGAACGGCAAACGAGGCACTGAAACAAAGATTTGTTCGGTTGAAAATGTCCGAAACGCGAAGAAAATCGCAAATCCGACGATGAAACGGGCGTAGAACGCGAAGAAACGAGCAAAAGAGGAGAGGAAAACGCTCTAGAGAGAGAGTGTGTGAGATTTCGGCGGAAAGGAAAGTAAGAAAATAGGGTTTGAAACCCTATTTTAAAACACCCGAGGTGAAATGTCGAATCTGCCCCGACTCAGCAGCTTTTTGCCGGTCGGCAATATTTTGTGTCGGCCGGCAGTATATTGTGCCGATGGAGTTATTTTGCAGCCGGTGGACAGCCGGTGGCCTCCCCTCCCGGCCGGTGGTGTTCCCACAACCTTGTTTAGGCCATATGAGAAGTTTTTGGTCTTCATAGCTCAAGAAAGTGCAAGAAAGTGTGTCTCCGACGCTCAACCGGCCTCCGTTTTGACCTTGAACCGCGTCTTCTGTGCGTAGCACTCCAACTCATGCAACGATTGTATCCTTTGATATCCTTTTTGCCTCTTACGAGATCCAAAAGTTGCCCTGTGTGCGTTGCAGGCGTTCATCGCACTATCTCGATGCATCACATCGCGCTATCATGCGCCTCACAATTGCATTGTTATGCACATACTACATGCGTTGTAACACACACCCCTTGCATTGTCATGCACATCTCTCATGCATTGTCATTGCATTTTTATTACAAGCATTGTCATGCATTTCAATGCATACGTCGCCTCGCGCATCGTTCGCATCGTCGTGCATTCCCTTACCATGCATTGTCATGCATTCCGAAACACGTGCGTTGTTACGCATTTTTGAGTCCATTTTCATTTTACATTCCGTGTGGCATGCGTGTCACACTTAGCATCATTCCGCATTCCGTGTGGCATGCGTGTCACACTTAGCATCGTTTTACATTCCGTGTGGCATACGTGTCACACTGGGCATCATTTTGCACCTTATGAGGCACGCGTGTCTCATTTGTTTCATTTTGCATCTTATGAGGCATGCGTGCCTCATTTGTTTCATTTTGCATCTTATGAGGCATGCGTGTCTCATTTGTTTCGTTTTGCATCTTATGAGGCATGCGTGTCTCATTTGTTTCATTTTGCATCTTATGAGGCATGCGTGCCTCATTTGTTTCATTTTGCATCTTATGAGGCATGCGTGTCTCATTTGTTTCGTTTTGCATCTTATGAGGCATGCGTGTCTCATTTGTTTCATTTTGCATCTTATGAGGCACGCGTGTCTCGTTTGTATTATTTTGCATCTTGTGGGGCATGCGTGCCTCATTTGTATCATTTCCATTGGCATGCGTGTCTCATTTCCATTGGTAGGCGTGCCCCATCTTCTTCATCGACATGCGTGTCACATTTTCGTTGGCATGTGTGTCGTCATTTGCATTAGCATGCGCACCTCATTTGCATAGAACATGCATTCATCGCACTGTTTTGTGCAGTTTATCATTCGCGCTATTTTGCGCATCGCACTGTTTTGTGCAGTTTACATTCGCGCTATTTTGCGCATCGCACTGTTCTATGCAGTTTATCATTCGTGCTATTTTGCGCATCACACTGTTTTGTGCAGTTTACATTCGCGCTATTTTGCGCATCGCACTGTTTTGTGCAGTTTACATTCGCGCTATTTCGCGCACCTCTCTACACTTGTTAGTGCATTGCATCACGCTATCTTGCGCACCTTATCTGTATCGCACTGTTTTGTGCATTTCAAATCAATCGCACTGTTTTGTGCATTTCAAACCAATCGCACTGTTTTGTGCATTTCAAATCAATCGCACTGTTTTGTGCATTTCAAACCAATCGCACTGTTTTGTGCATTGCATATCGGTCACGCTATTTAGCACATCGCACTATCTTGTGCACTTCATGGTCTGGCGAGACCTTAAATACGCACGGTCTAGGAGACCCTAAATCCTCTGAAGGTGCAAGTCCTTCGGTGTTTGTCGTGCCCGAACGACTTTCGGTTAGTTACATTGTCATGTATCTTAAACCGCGTGTTGTTGCGCATTCCATGCATCATGCATCATCATACATTTGCATCTCAAAAACAAAAACAACAAAAAAATGCATTGTCATGCATCGTCGTAAATAGTTGCATTGTCATGCATCATTAGAACATAGTGCATATTGGATTGTTATTTGCACGCATTCATTGCATCACCTTCCGCCTATGGCTTACGCCCTTCCATGATCGAGCTTGGTCTAGTATGTTCCCATACTTCTCGTGTCGAAGCATAGTTCAGTGCACCGTTCTATGTCAGACACGGCCTGTACGCATACATGCCTTTCCTAGGCAAGATTTAGTTTGGCCCGCGTGCCGTATCCATTGCATTGTAGCTTGCATGCATTCATTGCATCACCTCCCATCTATGGCTTGCGCCTTTCCATGTTGAGCTTGGTCTGGTATGTGCCCATACTTCTCGTGTCGAAGCATAGTTCAATGGACCGTTCTATGTTAAACATAGCCTGTATGCGTACATGCCTTTCCTAGGCAAGATTTGGTTGGGCCCGCGTGCCATATCCATTGCCATCTTCCTAGCATATCCATATATATTATATTGTAGTTTAATTTTTGCATCCGGCATTAGGATCGTTGTCCTTTCCCCAGCGGGCCGTTTCCCCACTTGTGTCAATTCCACCCAATACTTGTTCTTGCGTCTGTCTACATTACTCATAGTTCAGTTGACCGTTCTATGGTAGACAGACTTGTTACCTCCATCAATCTATTTGACATAGGTGTGGTTTCGAACCACTCGTGATTGGATCATGATTCAATTGCTTTGCATATAGTTTGCATTGTTTCAATTACATTGCATCTTCATTTGCATTGTTTATACATTGTTTTGTATATATTGCATATCGTTTTGCTTTCATTTGCATTGTCATGCATGTTGTTAACAATATTGTACCTGTTAAGTTTGTTTTCTTTGCAGGCACGATATTGTATGTACGGTTCATTTGAGGCTGGTGCAACCAGACGAGCCGCACAGGTATTGTATCCTCCGAGTGAGACGTATCGAGAATTGCATAATTCTCTTACATCCTTTCTGCATTGTAGTGTAGTTTGGTGTATGCTAGCTTGAAACTGTGGCATGTTATGCTTCGTTACAGCTTTCTTTGCATGATCACAAGTTATGCTCGGCTTCGTGCATTGTCTTGCATTTTGCCCCTGCCTTCGGGCGCATACCTTGTTTGTCTTGCATGTTTGTCTAAGTCTTCGGCCTTGTCAAAAATGGGTCGTCTCTGGGCTTTGGCATTCACTCCCGTCATTGTTATGACTTTCGAGTTCTGTCAAAGAGGGGCAACTGTAGACACCCCATTTTTGACCGTCCTCAAGACTTGGACGTCACCGTTTGAACACTCGGTGATCATCCATGTTTGTGTTCGTTTGGAGTTCCCGGAGGTCTCGGCTACGCACCTTGCCTCAGGATCTCCGAACTCGATCGTTTAGTGTCTGGTTTTGCACCAAACACTTGCATTTTGCCTTGGAAGGGCAGGGAATGCCTTGTGAGGCATCCCCACACACCACCGGCCATGGCCAGAGGCCACCGGCTGGTTTTTGCTGCCACTGACAATGCATATTGCCGGTCGGCACTATTTAGTGCCGGTCGGCACTCTTTTTTGCCAAAATGGCATCTTTGGCCAGCCGACTACTGTGCATTTGCTTTTGCAGATATTTTAAGACAGCTGTCCTGCATTTGGCTCCCCTCCACGTATGGAGGGATCTCCCACTTTAGAAGCTTGTCTTGTAAGATTTACAAGACAAAAAGGCTCTATAAGAGAGAGTCTTCTCTCTTGTTGCAAGGGTTAGAGACTTGAGATATTTTAGAGAGTTTAGACAGCCATTTTTAGGGTTTTGAGTTCAAGGGTTAGAAACCATACACTTTCTATCTCTATATCTCCCTCTTGTGTGTGTTAAATTGTGTTTGTGTCTTACTATTGCACACAAACACATAGTGTTTCACCTTCCTTTGGCTCCTGAGCTTCTAAGGGGCTGATTTTGGTGTTTTGGTGTTGGATTCAAGCCAAGGAGGGCCATTGGAGCATCATTTGTGAAGGTGGTCTACAAGGGTGAGAAACTTCCCTTTTATTCCCCATTTTTGCATTGCTTTTCTACCTATCTTAGAGCTGTTTTTGTGCTTAGTGTATAATACAAAAAAGTTCTGTTTTTAGCCTTCTTGATTGTTTGTTTAGAGTGTTTTGTGGTTCGGAGGTGTTTGACCTGTCCTAGGCCTTGAAAGGCCCTCATTTTGTGCTATTTTGTGCAAGTTTCGAGACTTTGGTGTTTGGGCCTCTTCACCATTGAAATCTTGAGGGATTTCAGGGGTGAAGATGGTGCCTTGAAGTCTCCAAAAGGGGAGGGCCACCCCCTCCCCTTGTTGTCCTTGAAATGGACCATTTTTGGCCTCTTGAGGGAGCATCTAGCTAAGCTTCATTTTGATCATGTCTTGGATATTTTCCATGCTTATTATGCCATGATATAACCTTGTTGTATGTTGGTTTTGGTACACCATGCATGCTTAGCATACCTACCATGTAATGCCTTATTATTGCCTTAATATGCCTTAGGTTGTTAGCCTTCGTTCAAGCATGTTTTGGGCTTAGTCTTGTGAAGCTTTTGTGTATATTTTGCCATGTTTTAGGTCTGTCCATAGTTGTTTGGGTCAGATTTGGCATGCTTAGTATAGCCCCTTTGCATTCCGGCTTGTTGGCCTTAAGTATGTGAATGTATAGCATGACATTTTTTCATTGATTTGGTGATTTGGAACCATCCACCATGTCATTTCAGTCCCATTTGCATGCCTATGTGTTTACCTTGGACGCATCTTTAATGCGTTGAAAGCTTGTGTAGCATGCTCCATGTTTTGGCATTTGTGCATACCTTTGAATTTGAGCCACTTAGATGCCATCTAAGAATCCCCTTTGCATGGTCTAGGTCTGTCTTGAACCTATTTTAAGTCCTCTTAGCCTTGTGAGGCTTGGTTGGCTTGGTCATGGTTCAAGTCCCTTTGACTTGCTTCAAGTACTTGAGCCATTCATTGCATGCTTGGCCTATTTTGTTTGCTTGGTTTGACACCATCTTAGCATAATTTTCAGAGCTTATGTCGCAAGCTAATTGTCCGTGATATCCCTTTTCAAGTGTGCTTGAGAGTCCCTCCCTTGTGCCTAAGTGTTGGCCCTTTAACGTGTGCATGTGTGTATGTGTTTTGGTCCTTTATTTTGGTTACTTTGGCTACTGTTTTGGGCCTATTTAGAGCTGCCCAGATCATGTTTAAGTCCATCTTTTCATCCATTCGCATTGCCTGATGTTTGCTTGCATGCTTGCATAGGTGCATTGCCATGCCATGTTGCATCCTTAGCTTGTATGCCTAGGTTGCATTGCATCTTGCATGCATGCCTTGTTCCTTGACTTGGTGATAGGAATTGGGCCTTGGTTTGTTTGTTTGGTTTGCATTTCATTCGACATGAAAGTTGCACACTTGACTCCTTGGGCCATCATGCATGGGAATGCGTGATTGGTGGTCCGAGAATCGAGACACATGCCCTTTTGAGTCACAAACATGATAAGGGACATGATTGGTGCGTATATGCCTTGAATTGTACTACCATGCTTTGCCTTGCCCTCTGTTGCTGTCAATTGCAGATTCTGCAGGAACACTTTGCCGACCGGCAGTGTCAAGTGCCGACCGGCAATAATTTCTCTGCCGATAGCTTCACCAATGGCCGGTGGCCACCTAACACTGCCGGTGGTAATCCCCTTCAGCCGGTGGTGTCCCCTAATGTCCAAGGAAGCAGTCTTGAGGTTTTGACAGCCTCCAGAGGAGTAAAGGAAGGAAAACAGAGGCAGCCTATGCATGGCGGTGCATTTCCGAACAGGACCGAGCATGCATTGCATCGGGCTCTTCTCCCGGGGCGGTTTATCTGTTTTCCTAGCTTAAGTTAATTTGCTAGCTGATTAGGCAATTTGTAATATTTAATTAGCTTGCGTAGTTAATTAATTTGTATTATTTATTTGGTCCCTCCGAGCAAGGGCAAATCTGTAATAAGTGTGTGTGAGTGGTGTGTATGTCTTCCAATCTCCACTTCTTTCTTCCCTTTTATTTACCGGCTTTGTTGGTTAGTATTAGGGCACGTTTAAATTAGCATACCTTATGCTATGCATGCGTGCATTCATGCATTTGTATTACATACATCAGGCTCGGTACATCATGCTAACTGCATTTGTACTTCAATCCCAAATTGAATACATGCATCAATTGATCGCATTTCACATGACATGCTTAGGTTAGCCGAGCCTACTCTAATTGCATTTTTGCATGCGATGCATTACCCATTTTTAACATGAACTAGGATCACGCATGTTTGCTAACTAGTTTCTTGTTTTGGCACGAAGTACTATGTAAGTATTTATGCTTTAGCATCTCGCATGCGTGTGAGTGTTGCCATGACAGTATGCTTACCATGTGGCTAGATGCTTACGTGATAAACTGTTTCAATGCCTGTGGGTGAAGGTTGGGTTGCTTGAGTTGGAAAAACTCGTTGAAATCCGTATTTTAGCCTACTTGCGAGTAGCAAATTCCAAAGTGTTTTCTAAGACAAACGGAAATGCAATGCTTATTTCCAAATTAGGCAATCTAGTCTATACTTGTTTGTTGTGCGCATAACATAGTAATTCTAGGTTAATAAATGGAATAAGAACACGTAACGTTTTCAAAAATGGATATCATGGTTAGTAGAAGCCGGTCATCGGACCGGGCGAAAAGGGGTGCTCATAGCTGACCTTCCCCGATCGTACGCAAGCTCCCGAGCCGAGACAACTCCGGTGATGACGGACGTGTGGCCTTCGGCACCGAGTCAGGGTTTCCTAAATTTCCCCATTAAAAAAATATTTAGGTGGTGACTCTGTATCTGGTAAAGCAGTCCATGTTTGACACTTCTTTTCAAAAAATCTGTTTCTCGAAACGATTTGCCGGATTTGGACTCTTTGGTTCAGATTAAGAACCGTGATACAAATCGAGTCTGAACTGTAGTAGCGAGGCCCCCCCACGCGGGCGCGTCTACACTAATGAGTTCTTTGTTTTGGCACGGAGTACGATGTAAGTATTTACGCTTTAGCATCCTCGCATGTGTGTGAATGCTATCATGACAGCATGTTTACCATGTGGCTAAATGCTTATGTGATAAACTGTTTGGATGCCTGTGGGTGAAGTTTGGATTGTTTGAGTTGGAAAAACTCGTTGAAATCCGTATTTTAGCCTACTTGCGAGCAGCAAATTCCAAAATGTTTTTCAAGACAAACGGATATGCAATGTTTATTTCTAAATTAGGCAATCTAGTCTATACTTGTGTACTGTGTGCATAACATAGTAATTCTAGGCATATAAACGGAATAAGAACACATAACGTTTTCAAAAGCGGATATCACGGTAAGTAGAGACCGATCTTCGGATCGGGCGAGAGGGGGTGCTCATAGCTGACCTTCCCCGATCGTACCCAAGTTCCTGAGCCGAGGCAACTTTGGTGATGACGGACACGTGGCCTTTGGCACCGAGTCAGGGTTTCCTAAATTCTCCCATTTTAAATATTTAGGTGGCGACTCTGTATCTGGCAAAGCAGTCCATGTTTGGCAATTCTTTTCAAAATCTGTTTCTCAAAACGATTTGCCGGATTTGGACTCTTTGGTTAAGATTAAGAACCGTGACACAAATCGAGTCCGAACTGTAGCGAGGGCCCCACGCGGGCGCATCTACAGTTTTTGGCGACTCTGCTGGGGATTTTAGAGAGCTTGACTCGAACTCGTGATATCCTATTCTGATTTCGTTTATGTGTCTCTTTGCATTGCATGTGCATTGGTGCGCCTAGGACACCGTGTTTGCCATCTGCCATTCCTGAACGGTTTGCTGGAGGATTGTCTTGTCAAGGCATGACCATAAGGCTGACCGGTTATGGGCTCTGACAGTATGGGACCACAAACCCCGGTTTACCGGGGCCCCCTTTTCGACCATTCGACCTAGTGCATATCGAAATCCATAGCGACCATTCCAAGTTAGGACAGGCTGCTTACCCGATTATAGGTTGTTTGAAACTGCTGCGTGCATAGTGGAACCCTAGCTCCTGACAAAATAGGACAGGGAAACCCTACCCCAACATAGGGGTGTTTTGGCTCTCTTTACTTGCTATGTGCTTTTAGAGTGTATCTCTACAGGAACGTACATATCAGTTTGCAAGATTGAGTATTAGACCTGAGGGCATCAGTATCAGTTTATGAGAATCAGTTATCTGCGGGCATCTGGTTCAGTTTTGGGAACAGTGATTCTGGGGAACAGTGATCAGCAATAGAGTGCAGTTGTTCGGCTACAACTGTGGTTGATCTGTTTGGGCTGAAACGCTATTTGTTTTTCCTTTTAGTTCGGAGTATCCAGAGAATTGGTACGGAATAGCTAGTGTTCCCCTTTGACTGAGGCAGGACTTATGACGACGCAGAATTCAGAAGAGATCGTGGTTATGACAGCTGCATTAGATCAAGGGATCACTCTGCAAAGTGAGACCAACATTGATATGTCGCATCCACCCAGGTCGCCTGTTGCACACCTGGTCTGGGCCCCCCAGCTATACCAGGCTCACGAGCCTACTACATTTGAATTGATGGGAATGATAGGTGATCTCCAGAGGTCTGTGGCGGATCTCGCCTACAGAATGTCAGCTTCACCCCCGGCCGCACCATATGCCGAAAGTTTTGTACCCCAGGAGCCCACGTTGTTGGGGCGAATTGTGATTGAACTTAGCCAACCGGAGATGGCCTCCAGCTATGGTAATCACATATCAACATCAACCCAAACCTTCGATCAGGCTGAGGCTAGAGGAAAAGACAAAGTGAAGGCAGATGCCGATCCTATTGAACAACTGCTGCGGGCAGTCGAGGTTTTGAAAGCCGGGGGGATGAACAAGCAACAGATATCCGCAGCTGTGGCAAAAACTGTGGAGGATGCTTTCCCCACTCCACCTGAGGATAGTTCAAGTCAGTCAAAAAATCGGGATAGGCCCCGTCATGCCAGAACAGTTCCTCCTATTTCCAGCCCTGCACCTGGGAAAGATCAGAAAGCCAAGGTGGCGCCTGCCGACCCTTTCGCTTGTGCATCTAGTAAGAACGCTCAGACTTCAAAATACCTGCCCCGAGGGTGCAGGGTCTTTCATGCTCTCTACATGCCTCTGTCTAAGGCACTTCAGATCCTTGCCGAGAGGGGGCACCTTAAACCCTTGGAGCCTCGGCCTCTCCCGAAGAATCTCCCTGCCACGCATGATGCTGCCCAGTACTGCGCGTACCACCAGCAGACAGGCCATGCAACCGACAATTGTTTCCACCTCCGTCATGAGGTGTAAGATTTGATCGACAACGAGGTTATCCTCCCGCCCACCTCAGCCAAGTCCGTTACCACCCAGTTATTGGATTTTGAGGACACAGATACTGCAAGTATGTAATCAGAAAGTGAACCACCTGCGGGCGGCATTCGGTATATTTTGGATGTGGCGTCTGCCACGCATTTTTGAGTATCTGTGAATGCTAGCTTCGTAAATTCTGGCTTGGGTATCGAGTCAATCTTTTGTTTTGAGTCTGTCTCTTTGTCTTGAGTCAGTCTTTTCGCTTAAGGGTCTGTCTTGTTGTAGCGAGTCAGTCCCCTTTGTATAGAATACCAGGTGATTTCGGGGTTGTTGCCTCGAACACCGTTTTGTCTTGTAATTACCCGTTTTTGTTTTTTGAGTCTGTTTCCGCCGAGGGGCCAGTTATACCAACAAATCTGAATGAAACAGCGGTGGCTATCTCATGTTCACGCTTGCTTCCAGTGTAAGTTAGTCGTGCCAGAGGACTTGAATGGACTGACAGTACGTCTCGCCTACTCTCCTGCGCGCCAAACTCATTGCATTAGCCTAAGTTTTTCAAAAAACCCCTTTTGAACACTACGGTGATAAAAACGAAAAGGAAGGAATTCCTCGGGTTTTGCAAAATTTTGATCATTTTGAGAGAAAGAGAGGCATGCTAGGCCTTTCAATGAATGAAATCATGCTTGTCAGCGTGAGTACTGTGAAGGACCCTAGCTTGATCCAGATTGGTTCCACACTATCTTCGGCACGAGCGATTCGTCGCTTTCTTAAAAACTTTCAAAAACAAATGTTTTACACGGCCCTGTGAAGACCTGTGTGGAACCGCTCTTGAGATTGCACAGCCTAGGATCGCTCTCAACCTTAAGGTTCGACCTGTTTGTTTTGAACCACGAACTCATCCGGAACATTCAACGGTCAACTGTCGGAGGAGGCCCGTGTGGCCAGTTTTGAAGCAGCCCTCGAGCAAGAGGCGCCAAAGTCAAATCAAAAAGAGTAGATCTCACCAGAAGAAGCTCGTGGAGCAGCCATGATGGATTCTCCTACAAACCATTGCAGCATCCGTTCTCCTAGATACAGAGAGGCTTTAACTTCAAAAACCATTTGGCACGGACTTGTTACACTTTTACCCTTTGAGAGGCTCGCTGGGCCGAAAACCCGAAAGGGCGACCCAGGCAAAAGTTAGAGCAAGAGAAAAATACAAAAAAAAGAAAAAGAAAAAGAAATGAACAAAAGAAAATGAAAAGAATCGCAAGGTCGAAAACCCTCATCGGGCACCTTGGCAAAAGTTAGAGCCTGAAAAAGTGAAGGTTAAAATACCCGAGTGTACCTTAACCGAAACTACATAAGGCTTGATTCCGATGTTTGGGATACGTAGGCAACTTCATTCTGAAGTCTAGCCCCCAACGCTTTCATAGCGTCTCGATCCATGCAATGGTTTCGATTTCATCCCAAAGTGTAGTCGCCAACACCTTCCAAGGTGATTGTGTCCATATATTTGTTATGACCGTCTTCGACATCTCAGTGTCCAAGAATTCGACCACCACCAATGAAGACTGTTTGCGGACTGCCGCGGCATCACCCAAACAAGGGGCAACTTTCCGTTGCCACGAGTCGTCGTGAGTCGCCATTCAAACCAGGGGCAACTTTCCATTGCCATCCACCCCCTTTAAGCCAGGGGCAATCTTCCATTGCCTCCGATCCGAGGTTGTGCATCTCAAAGAGTAAGTTCCATGCTCGGTGAGCATTGACTGTTTGCAAAATAGTTTTTTAAAATTTTTACTGAGGTTGACTATTTTCTCGAAAACTATTCCATTTTCCAAAACTGGACCATTTCTTGGACCCAAAAAGGAAAATTTTCAGTGCTTATGGCCTGACTTGCGTGGTTTTCAAATCAAAAATTGAACGAGTACGTTAATCTGACTCTCATCTTGATCAAAACTGTTTTAGTTGAAAACCAAAACGAAAAAATGGTCAAAATGATGAACTAGGGGCACAGTTGAGTCAGGCGTTCTGTCTTTCCCTCGTCGTCAACGTACTTGCCAGGAGGGCACTCTATCCACCAGAAGAAATAGCTGTGAGCTAATGGCATCGGGCGTGAACCCGCAACTTCCTATTCATTCATTAATCACCTTGGGGAGGTACGAAAAATGAGAGAATAAATAATAGAGAGGTATAAGTTGACAGAAAAAGCAAGCCAAAGGGTTTTGAGAGAAAAACCGAGCTTGAGTGCCAGAGTGATGTGAGAATCACAAATGAGAAGAGGGTGGGAAACAATGCCCAGGGAAACTGGCTCCTCGTGATCTGAGGTTCCCCCGTCGTCGTTAACGCATCCGTGTGTCGTGTCTGTTTGACTTGTCGGTCTCGCCTTTTGTTTTTAGTCTTTCCCGAGCGTGTCTCGTTGTGTTTAGGTCGTGTACCTTTGTTGAGTCCTTTTCCGCTGTATCCAGTTGTAGGCTCGATAACCCGGTTAAGAAAACCCCTTTTCCAAAAGTTAATCGTTTATGCTCGGAATGTCGTGCCATTCTCTACATTTGGGCGAACCGAAAGAAGGAAGGGAAAATTTGGGGCATCCGAGCATGTTTCAGCCCCAGCAGGTTTCAGCTTTGAAGGTCGTCTTGTCAGATTGGGCTGTTCTGTTTAAAGCTTGCCGTGTGCAGAATAAACCAAGTGTTGGGTTATGGGCTGTATGCAGATTAATCCTCAGCAGAGTATGAACCGTGTGTTCAGGTTAAGCAGTGGTTTGTATGGGTTGCTTTGCTGTTTCTTGGTTTGGTTATCTTGTTATTACAATGCAAGTGCTCAACATTCAGACCACAGATCAATTTCATTTACATTGAGGTGTAACATGATGCAATGCAGTGGAATAAAAAAAAATGTGTAACGCTTCTTCAGATAAAAAGTTCGTTTCATTTCATAATCTTTTTCAAGTACAAAGTTTTAAGGAAAACAAAAATCTGCCCACGGCAGTACAAGGTAATCTAACTACCAGCAACAAAAAGAAAAAAGTACAAAAGGAAGAAAAGCAGCAATCCGGATCATCATCAGTAGTCTCGGGCCCGGGGATCTGTCCTCACCCTCTTCCTGGACGAAGGTCCAGGGGCATCGTCATCAGCATCGCCATCTGAACCTGAGTCATCTCCAGCCTCCTCAGATGACCCGGCCTCTGCCTCTGTCTCGGACTCATCATCATCGTCATCATCATCATTAGGGGTCGGCGCCCGAGAACTACTCCCGACATGAGTACGCCCTCTCCTGGTACGGGGACGTGCAGTTTCTCCACGCCCTCCTTGAGCAGGAAAAGAAGGCCCAGCTGGAGCACCGCCCACCGGAGGAATCTGGAAGGGAGGCTGAAAAGCATAAAAAGGTAAACACATCAGAATGCCGTAAGCAGTTTATCAGTGCAGAATGCAGTGTATGCGTGCGGTGTGTGGATGCCGAGAGCAGTGTATCAGTGCAGAATGCAGTATACAGTGTGTGAATGCCGTGGACAGTTTATCATTGCAGAGTACAGTGTATAAATGTAGTGTATGCAGTGTATCAGATGCTGTGAGATCAGTGTATCAGGTGTTATGTCGTGCATCAGATTACGTGAAGCAGTGTATGAATGGTTTGAAGCCATTGTCAGAAGAACATACCGGAATACTATAGAGGGCCAGAAGGCCGAAGGTCCGCTGCAGCATCCCCATCGTGGAGGCATTCAACTCCACGGACTGTCAGGTGTACTCGGAGGATGCTTGCAAGAGTATAAGATATGTCAGTATTCCGCGGAATATCAAATAAACTGAAATGAAATGCCAATGCAAGATGCAAAATGAAGTAAAACATACCGGAGGCAAGTCGGGGATACCGGCTAACTCATGATCAGCCGGGAGAGGAGCAAAGGGGATCTGGTAGGTCGCCCCATCCTGCCCTCTATATGACAGTACAGTGGGCAGGACGGGCCAGCCAGTCCCCCGTCCCCCCCGAGCTCCGCTCATGCCATGCACTCGAGCCCTCCTCGATGTGCCTGCTCCGGCCTCAGCTCCCGCTCCAGCTACTGGTGCCGCTGGCCTCTCCTTCTCAGCTCGGCGACCACTGCTCAAGGGTCGCATAATGTAGGTCCGGACGTACTCTGCGTAGTCGCCCTCGCCTCTGTGATGCTCTGCTCCCCAGCCGACGGTGTAGTCCCTCATCTCCCGGGCGGTGAACCTCTTTGTATCTCTCATGTGGACAGGAGGCGGACCCGGCACTATCTGCTCCGGTAAACCTAGGGTCTGACGCAAGAAACGCTCGCCCAGGTACCAAGCCCGACAGACCGGGCCCTCCAACAGAATCCGACAACGGGTAGTCTCCCCTGCGCCCTCATAGTGATCCCTCACCACGGCCGGCAACGGAGCCCAGGGCTGCCAGGTGATCTGAAAATGAAATGCATTTTATTATCTACCGTTATTGAAAACATACAGTGCTAAGCGAAGCAAAGCCAAAAAATAAACTCTAAAGTTGAACATACCTCCGCAGCGGTGATGGTGTCAAAGTATCGGCGGAAGAAAATAAGAGACTCCCGTGGTCTCCGCACGCATCGCACATCGAAGCGATGAGAGAAGGGCACGCCAAGTGGGATCTCCTCGTCGGGTACTAGGGCAAGCCTAGGAAAGTAGGCATACACCCACAACTGCAGAATAGATATCAATATGACTATCAGATAAGGCAAAATGCAGAATAAAGCAGAAATGGCAGAACCGTGTGTTGTGCAGTGTATTGTGCAGAGTGTACAGTGTGCGCAGTGTGCAGTCAGTATAAAGTAGAGTATATGTGCCCCGGGTGTGCAGTGTACAGTCACTGTGGGGCAGTGTACAGTATATGTGCAATGTGCAAAATACAGAAAGTGGGAAGCAGAAATGTAAAAAGGGGAGAGGACGTACCTCCCAGGCTCGCCAGTAGCCACCAAGAAGCTGCCCGCTGAGGCGGGAAGAAGAGCTCATATAATCGTACAAAGTGGCCAGAGCGGCGCCACCCCAGTCATAATGGCGGATCTGCCTGACGTCCACCAGCACGCTCAACAGGCATAAGGGCACGGTGTTCGCCCGATCGGCGAAGAGGGTCGTCCCGAAAAGGAACATAATGAAGCCCCGCGCGTACTGGTCCACCTCCTCCGGGGACATCTGCACCTCCTCCGAGGACATCTGCGCCTCCTCTGCCAAGGCCGACTGGACCCGAAAGCGGCTCTCGAACCAGGAATACCTGACGAACCCCGCTCGAGCGAGGGGAGGCTGAGTGCCAAGCAGGTACAACTGGGCAGCGTCCCACTCGTCCATATCCGTGTTGAAGGGGATCGGATCACCCCCTACCCCAATGCTAGTAAGCATCGAGAAGTCGTAAGGGGTCATCGTCATGTCCCCTGCGACGGAGAAGTGGAAGGAGTCGGTGGTATCCCACCGCCTCTCCGCTAGAACGGCAAGCAAGGGCCTGCAGGTAGTCAGTCGAGAGAGCCCCCTGCAGAAGATGCCAAAGCCGGCCTCGTCGACGATGTCACGAACTGCGTCTGGCAGCTCGAGGTACCAGTCCCGAGCAACGGTGTTCCCATACCCGCGGATGGTATGGGAATCCCCCTATAACCAAAAACAACAATTGCAAGGCAATATTCAAAATGCAGTTCTAAGAAGCATATAGGTATATAGCATGCGTGCATGTTTTCAGACTCAAGCAAATACCGAGTGCCGGTGTGCTTACAGTGAACTACAACGTGTGATGCGTCAGTGTGTTCGAATGGTTCAGTGCAAACGTAGCATGCGTGCATGTTTTCAGACTCAAGCAGATACCGGGTACCAGTATGTATGCAGTGAAATACAGTGTGTGTCGTGTGTTTGGGTGATTCAAAGCCAATGCAGTGTGTGTGCATGTCTCAGTCTCAAACAGATATCAGTTGCACATATGTTTACGATCAACTACAGTATATAGTATATCAAAATTAAGCAGTTAAAGAGCATAACCAGCTACGGCAGTTTTGCATCCTATATTGCAGAAAGTAAAGCAGAGAAGGAAAGTTACCTCGGAAGCGCCGAAAGATAGGTGGGAGGTAGGCTCACGCAGTAGTAGCTCGGGTGGCACGTGCCTATCAAAGCTCCTGAACTGGCGTAGTCCGTCAGGAAGCATCATGTGAACCGCGGGCCTGTAGGTCCCCGGATCGAACGGCCGGACGCGGAGTGGCAAGAGCTCGGCCTCAGGGTCCATCTCGTGCTCGGGAGGGGTCCCGCCCTGTGGAAGGTCGTCCGCCATCTCGAAGAGAATATGAAAATGGCCGGAAGACGAAAAACCGGGCAAGAAGGCAAAAAGTCAACAAAAAGTCAAACCCCGAGAGGGTCGGAAAATGCCAGAAAAGCCGGAGTGTGGAAAAGGTACGGGTATCAAGGAAAACTCGAGGGAAACAAGCCCCGAGTGGCGAAAATCAAGAAAGTAACACCGAAACGAAGTTTCGTTCGGTTGAAAATGTCCGAAACGCGAAGGAGATCGCGAATCGAACAATGAAATGGGAGCTAGAACGCAAGGAAATGAGAGAATCAAGGGAGGAAAATGCCCTAGACGGGAGGGGGAAGGATTTTCAACCAAGGAGAAGTGAAGAAAATAGGGTTAAAAACCCTATTTTAAAGGACCCGTGCCGAAATGACAAAACTGCCCCGATACAGGGAGTTTTTCCCGGTCGGCCACACTCTTTGCCGGTCGGCAAAATATTGTACCAATGGAATTGTATGATGGCCGGTGGACGGCCGGTGATGCATTTTCATGGCCGGTGGACATCCGGTGGTCTCCTACAGTGATTTTGGAGCCTCCTACACCCTTTTTTTGAGTTATGTGTGCGGTCCAGGGCCTTTAGTGCTCAAAACAGTGCAAAACAGTGCATTTCCGACGCTCAACCGGCCTCCGTTTTAACCTCAGGTCGTGTCTTCTGTGCGTGGCACTCGAATTCGTGCAAGGTGTATCCTTTTCGTATCCTCTTGGCTTTTGCAAAACTCAGAAGTTGCCCCATGCGTATCGCATATCAATCGCACTATCTTGTGCACTCGCGTTGTCTAGAACGCATCGCGCGGTTTTGCGCATCTCATTGCATTTTGTATGTTTGCATTCAATTTCATTACCTGCGTAGACTGTATGTTCTACTTGCGTAGACCGCATATTTTGCTTACGTAGACCGCATGATTGCTCAATTTCATTACCTGCGTAGACCTCATGTTTTGCCGGCATAGACCGCATGATTGTTCAATTCATTACCTGCATAGACCGCATGTTTTGCTTGCGTAGACCGCATGTTTGTTCAATTTCATTACTTGAGTAGACCGCATGTTTTGCTTGAGTAGACCGCATGTTTGTTCAATTTCATTACTTGCGTAGACCGCATGTTTCGCCTACGTAGACCGCATGATTGTTCAAATCATTACTTGCGTAGACCGCATGTTTTGCTTGCGTAGACCGCATGCTTGTTCAAATTCATTACTTGCGTAGACCGCATGTTTCACTTGCGTAAACCGCATGTTTGCAATCAACTTCATTACTTGCGTAGACCGCTTGTTTTGCTTGCGTAGACCGCATGCTTATGTTCCATTTCATTACTTGCGTAGACCGCATGTTTTGCTTGCATAGACTGCATGCTTATGTTCAATTTCATTACTTCCGTAGACCGCATGTTTTGCTTGCGTAGACCGCATGCTTATGTTCCATTTCATTACTTGCGTAGACCGCATGCTTATGTTCAATTTCATTACTTGCGTAGACCGCATGTTTTGCCTGCGTAGACCACATGATTGTTCAATTCATTACTTGCGTAGACCGCATGTTTTTCTTGCGTAGACCGCATGCTTATGTTCAATTTCATTACTCGCGTAGACCGCATGTTTTGCTTGCGTAGACCGCATGCTTATGTTCCATTTC
Source organism: Camellia sinensis (assembly GCF_055761805.1). NCBI lineage: Eukaryota > Viridiplantae > Streptophyta > Magnoliopsida > Ericales > Theaceae > Camellia > Camellia sinensis. The sequence goes on along the minus strand of NC_138969.1, from coordinate 111,530,588 downwards.
ATTACTTGCGTAGACCGCATGTTTTGCTTGCGTAGACCGCATGCTTATGTTCAATTTCATTACTTGCGTAGACCGCATGTTTTGCCTGCGTAGACCGCATGATTGTTCAATTCATTACTTGCGTAGACCGCATGTTTTGCTTGCGTAGACCGCATGCTTATGTTCAATTTCATTACTTGCGTAGACCGCATGTTTTGCTTGCGTAGACCGCATGCTTATGTTCCATTTCATTACTTGCGTAGACCGCATGTTTTGCCTGCGTAGACCGCATGATTATTCAATTCATTACTTGCGTAGACCGCATGTTCTACTTGCATAGACCGCATTCTTACGTTCAATTTCATTACTTGCGTAGACCGCATGCTCATGATCAATTTCGATGCTTACGTAGACCTCGTGCTCCACTTACATGTCTGTGCTTTCACAAGCATTGTTATGCTTCCCACTTGCTTTGCGTTGTCACGCATTTTCAAGTACATTAATATGCATTGTACCTGTTAAGTTTGTTTTCTTTGTAGGCACGATATTGTATGTACGGTTCATTTAAGGCTGGTGCAACCAGACGAACCGGACAGGTATGATATACTCGGAGTGAGACATATCAAGAATTTTGTTCGGTCTAGGAGACCTTAAATCCTTGGAAGGTACAAGACCTTTGGCGCATTGATGTGCACAGTTCGCTTGCATTGTCATGCATATCTTAGGCCGCACGTTGTTGCGCACTTCAAGTTCACTTGCATTGTTATGCATTTCTTATGCAACATACGACGGTCTAGGAGACCTTAAATCCTCTGAAGGTGCAAGTCCTTCGGTGTTTGTCGCATTGTACGGTCTAGGAGACCTTAAATCCTTGGAAGGTGCAAAACCTTTGGCGCATTGATGCACACAGTTCGTTTGCATTGTCGTGCGTCTCAAAAGCCGCGTGTTGCCGCGCATTCCATGCATCATGCATCGTAGAATAGTGCATTCATCGTGCATTTCCACTGTAAATATTCCATTTCCATTCCGTTGCATATTTGTGGATATTGCATTGTAATTTGCACGCATTCAGTGCATCACCTTCCATCTATGGCTTGCACCTTTCCATGATTGAGCTTGGTCTGGTATGTGCCCATACTTCTCGTGTCATAGCATAGTTTAGTGGACCGTTCTATGTTAGTCGCGGCTTGTTTGTGTACATGCCTTTCCTAGGCAAGATTTGGTTTGGCCCGCGTGCCATTTCCATTGCATTTTAGATTGCATGCATTCATTGCATCACCTTCCATCTGTGGCTTGCGCCTTTCCATGTTGAGCTTGGTCTAGTATGTGCCCATACTTCTCGTGTCGAAGGATAGTTCAGTAGACCCTTCTATGTTAAACATGGCTTGCATGCGTACATGCCTTGCCTAGGCAAGATTTAGTTTGGCCCTCGTGCCATATCCATTGCCATTTCCCCAGGATTTTCATTATATATTACATTGTAGTGTAATTTTTGCATCCGGCATTAGGATCGTAGTCCTTTCCCCAGCGGGTCGTTTCCCCACTTATGTCAATCCCCCCCAATACTTGTTCTTGTGTCTGTCTACATTACTCATAGTTCAGTAGACCGTTCTATGGTAGACGGACTTGTTACCTCCATCAATCTATTTGACATAGGTGTGGTTTCGAACCGCTCATGATTGGATCATGATTCAATTGCTTTACATGTAGTTTGCATTGTTTCAATTGCATTGCATTTTCATTTGCATTGTTTATACATAGTTTTGTATATATTGTATATCCTTTTGCATCCATTTTTGCATTGTCATGCACGTTGCTAATAATATCGTACCGGTTGAGTTGTTTTCTTTGTAGGCACGATATTGTATGTACGGTTCATTTGAGGCTGGTGCAACCAGACGAGCCGCACAGGTATTGTATCCTCCGAGTGAGACGTATCGAGAATTACATAATTCTCTTACATCCTTCCTGCATTATAGTGTAGTTCGGTGTATGCTAGCTTAAAATTGTCGCATGTATGCTTCATTACGGTTTTCTTTGCATGATCATAAGTTATGTCCGGCTCTATGCATTGTCTTGCATTTTGCCCCTGCCTTCGGGTGCATATCTTATTTGTCTTGCATGTTTGTCTGAGTCTTCGGCCTTGTCAAAAATGGGTCTTCTCTCGGCTTTGACATTCACTCCCGTCATTGTTATGACTTTCGAGTTCTGTCAAAGAGGGGCAACTGTAGACACCCCATTTTTGACCGTCCTCAAGACTTGGACATCACAGTTTGAACACCTGGTGATCATCCATGTTTGTGTTCGTTTGGAGTTCCCAGAGGTCTCGGCTACGCGCCTTGCCTCAGGATCTCCGAACTCAACTGTTTAGTGTCTGGTTTTGCACCAAACACTTGTGTTTTGCCTTGGAGGGGCAGGGAATGCCCTGTGAGGCATCCCCACACATCACCGGCGATGGCCAGAGGCCACCGGCTGGTGTTTTGTTGCTATCGGCAATGTATATTGCCGGTCGGCATTCTTTGTTGCCGGTCGGCAGTCAATTTTGTCAAAATGGCATTTTTGAGCAGCCGACTACTGTTCATCTGCTTTTGCAGATATTTTAATACAGCTGTATGGCATTTTGTTCCCCTCCATACACGTGTATGGAGGGATGGCCTTCTTGTTAGCTTACCTTGTAAGCTTTACAAGATTGGCTCCTCTATAAGAGGAGCTCCTCTCTCCCTTGCTTAGGTTAGACATTTTAGAGACAAAAAATACAGAGGAGAGCTCTGGTTCTAGGGTTAGTATAGTTGTAGCTATTCTATCTCTCTTTTTCTCTCTTGAGTGTTCTAGGTGCATTTGTTCTTAGTATTGCACACAAACACCTACTATTACACCTTCTCTTGGCTATTGAGATTCTAAGGGATTGTTTTCAAGGTTTTGGAGCTGGTTTAAGCTCAAGGAAACAGCTGGTCCACCATTTGTGAAGAAAGTCTTCAAGGGTAACAATCTTGCCCTTTTATTCCCCATTCTTGCATACTATTTTTGCCTATTTTAGAACTGTTTTTGTTCTTAGTGTATAACATAAAAAAGTTCTGTTTTTGGGCCCTCTAAATAGTTTGTTTAGAGTGTTTTGTGGTTTGGAGGTGTTTGACCCCTCTTAGGCCTTGAGAGGACCCATTTCGTGCTATTTTGTGTGAGCTCCGAGACCTTGGTGTTTTGGCCTCCTCACCACTGAAATCTTGAGGGATTTCAGCGGTAAGGATGATGCCTTGAAGTCCCAAGGAGGAGAGGGCCACCCCCTCTCCTTGTTGTCCTTGAAAAGGACCATTTTTGGCCTCTTGAGGGAGCACCTAGCTAAGCTTCATGTTGACCATGCCTTAGCTGATTTTTGTGCTTATTATATCATAATATGCCTCTATTTTTAATTGGTTTTGGTACACCATGCATGCTTAGCATACCTACCTTGTAATGCCATGTTTAGGCCTTAACATGCCTTAGGTTGTAAACCATGGTTCAAGCATGTTTTAGGTCTAGCTTTGTGAAGCTTTTGTGCTTATTTTGCCACGCTAGAGGTCTGTCCTTAGTTGTTTGGGTCGAATTTGGCATGTTTAGTATAGCCCTTTTGCATTTTGGCTTGTCGGCCTTAAGTGTGTGGGTGTGTAGCATGCATTACTTCCTTTATTTTAGTGGGTTGGCAGCATTTATGGCATCATTTCAGTCCCCATAGCATGCTTGTATGCTTGCCTTGGATGCCCCTTTGATGTCTTATGAGCTTGTGTGGTATGCCCCTTGAAAGTGCATTTGTGCATGCTTTTGAATTCAAGCCATTTAGATGCCATCCAAGTGGTCTTTTGGGCTTTGTTTTATGTGCTAAAACTCTATTTTTGGTCATTAAATTCATGCCATGTTTGGTCTTGCTAAGTGTAGTTCAATACCTCATTAGCTTGCCTTGAATGCTTGGGCCATTTGTTGCATGTTTAGCCTATCTTGTTTGCTTGGTTTGGCACCATGTTCTCGCATGATTTTCAGAGCTTAATGCATGTCATTTGTCCATGTTTGCACCCTCTTGAGTGTGCTCGAGAATTGCTCTTTAATGCTTAAGTGTTGGTCCTTGTGTGCATACATGTTTGCATGTCATTTAGCCCTCATTTCATAGCACTTTGGCCACTGTTTTAGGCCTAGTTAGGACTGCCCAAATCATGTTTAATTCCATCTCTTTGTTTGTTGCATGTACTCCTTGTATGTTGTAGCATATTGGTGAGTTGTTGCATAATTGAACTTGCATGATTGAATGAAGTCACATGATTGTTTACATGCTTAGACACCCACATTGTGCCTTGTATATTTGTTGGTTGCATTATCTTATGCTTGCATTATCCATGTTACATACTAGTCAACATGTTTAAGATTGCATTGCATTGGCACGCATGCTCTACCTCTTGACCAAGTCATGATAGAGGTAGAAGCCTCTTGGTTTGATTGTGTGCATTGCATGTCATTTGACATCAAAATGTGCACGCTTGGTCTCTTGGGTCGTCACGCATTAAAATGCGCGATTGGTGGTCCGAGAACCAAGGAGCATGTCCCTTTGAGTCACTAACATGATAAGGGACATGATTGGTGCATACATTGCTTGAATTGCATTGCCATGCTCTGCCTTGCCCTCTGTTGCTGTCAATTGCAGATTCTGCAGGAACTTTCTGCCGACCGGCAGTGTTCAGTGCCGACCGGCAACCCTTCATGTGCCGATAGCTTCACCAACAGTCGGTGATCACACACCACTGCCGGTGGCCATTCTATTCAGCCGGTGGCGCTCCTCAATGTCCAGGGAAACAATCCTGAGACTTTGGCAGTCTCCAGAGGAGTATATCAAGGAAAACAGAGGCAGCCTAGGCATGGCAGTGCACTTCCGAGCAGGACCGAGCACGCATTGCATTAGGCTCTCTTCCCGAGGCGGTTTGTCTGTTTTCCCTAGATTAGTTAATTTGCTTAGCTAATTAGATGGCCTGTAATATTTAATTAGCTTGTAGGTTAATTATCTATAATATTTATTTGGTCCCTCCGGGCGAGGGCGGATTTGTAATAAGTGTGGGTAAGTGTGTGCATGTCTTCCAAACCCCACTTCTTTCTCCCTTTTACTTACTTGCTTTGATGGTTAGTAATAGGTCATGTTTAATTTAGCATACCTTATGCTATGCATGCGTGTATCATTCATCAGTATTGCATGCACCGGGCTCGGCGCATCATGCTAACTGCATTCGTATTTCAAATCTAACTTGAATACATGCTACTTGTACATTTTCACATGTCATGCATAGACTAGCCGAGCCTACTCTAGTGACATTCCGTATGCGTTGCATTAGACATTTAAACATAGACTTGGATCATGCATTGATTGCTAATGAGTTCTTTGTTTTGGCACGGAGTACGATGTAAGTATTTATGCTTTAGCATCCTCGCATGTGTGTGAATGCTATCGTGACAGCATGTTTACCATGTGGCTAAATGCTTACGTGATAAACTGTTTGGATGCCTGTGGGTGAAGGTTGGATTGTTTGAGTTGGAAAAACTCGTTGACATCCGTATTTTAGCCTACTTGCGAGCAGCAAATTCCAAAATGTTTTTAAAGACAAACGGATATGCAATGTTTATTTCCAAATTAGGCAATCTAGTCTATACTTGTGTGCTGTGCGCATAACATAGTAATTCTAGGCTAATAAACGGAATAGGAACACATAACGGTTTCAAAAGCGGATATCACGGTTAGTAGAGGCCGATCTTCGGATCGGGCGAGAGGGGGTGCTCATAGCTGACCTTCCCCGATCGTACCCAAGTTCCCGAGCCGAGGCAACTTTGGTGATGACGGACGCGTGGCCTTTGGCACCGAGTCAGGGTTTCCTAAATTCTCCCATTTTAAAATATTTAGGTGGCGACTCTTTATCTGGCAAAGCAGTCTATGTTTGGCACTTCTTTTCAAAATCTGTTTCTCAAAACGATTTGCCGGATTTGGACTCTTTGGTTCAGATTAAGAACCGTGACACAAATCGAGTCCGAACTGTAGCGAAGGCCCCACGCGGGGGCGTCTACACACATGCAATGCAAAGAGACACATAAATGAAATCAAAACAGGATATCATGAGTTCAAGTCAAGCTCTCTAAAATCCCCAGCAGAGTCGCCAGAAATTGTAGACGTCCCCGAACGCCCCGGGAGGATGAGTCCCGTTCTGTTCGTATTGGGGTTCACTACAGTTCGAACTCAAATTGTCACGGTTCTTAATCTGAACCAAAGAGTCCAAATCCGACAAATCGTTTTGAGAAAACAGATTTTTTGAAAGAAGTGCCAAACATGAACTGCTTTGCCAGATACAGAGTCGCCACCTAAATATTTTTTATGGGGGAATTTAGGAAACCCTGACTCGGTGCCAAAGGCCATGTGTCCGTCATCACCAAAGTTGCCTCAGCTCGGGAGCTTGGGTACGATTGGGGAAGGTCAGCTATGAGCACCCCCTCTCGCCCGATCTGAAGATCGGCCTCTACTAACCGTGATATCCATTTTTGAAAACGTTATGTGTTCTTATTCCGGTTATTAGCCTAGAATTACTATGTTATGCGCACAGCAAACAAGTATAGACCAAATCGCCTAATTTGGAACAAAACATTGCATATCCGTTTGTTTGGAAAACGCTTTGAATTTGCTACTCACAAGTAGGCTAAAATACAGATTTCAATGAGTTATCCCAACTCAAACAATCCAACCTTCACCCACAGGCATTCAAGCAGTTCATCAAATAAGCATCTAGCCTCATGGTAATCATGCTATCATGTTAACGTTCACACTCATGTGAGATGCTAAACCATAAAGAGCTCACCTAGTACTCCATGCCAAAACAAGAACATGTTAGCAATCATGCATGATCCAAGTCCATGTTTAAATGCCTAATGCAACGCATACGGAATATCACTAGAGTAGGCTCGGCTAGTCTATCAATGACATGTGAAAATGCACAAGTAGCATGTATTCAAGTTAGATTTGAAACACGTTATGCAGTTAGTATGATGCGCCGAGCCTGGTGCATGCAATACTGATGAATGATGCACACATGCATAGCATGAGGTATGCTAAAGTAAACATGTCCTAATACTAACCATCGAAAGCAAGTAAGTAAAAGGGAGAAAGAAGTGGGGTTGGAAGACATACACACACGCACCCACGCTTATTACAAATTCGCCCTCGCTCGGAGGAACCGAAAGAATAATACAATTTAATTAACCTACAAGCTAATTAAATATTACAAACCGATTAATTAATTAACAAATTAACTAATCTAATGAAAGCAGTAAACGGCCTCAGGAAGAGGGCCCAAAGCAATGCACACTCGGCTCCGCTCGGAAACTCACTGCCATGCACAAGTTGCCTATGCTTTGACTGTTCTGCTTCTCTGAAAATTGCACAACTCCCATGGTTGCTTCTCTGAGTGTTGTAGAACACCACCGGCTGAGTGGGATCATCACCGGCCATTTTGAAGTGGTCATCGACCATCAATTGAACTCTCGGCCAAACATTCTTTGTCGGTCGGCACTAAACACTGCCGGCTGGCCAAATCTTCCTGCTGAATCTGTTTTGACAGCAGCAGAGGACAGAACTTGGCATGGCAATGTATTTCAAGCAATGTATGCACCAATCACACCCCTTATCATATACATGACTCAAAGGGATATGATTCTCGATTCTCGGACCACCAATCGCGTATTTCCATGCATGATGGCCCAAAGAATCAAGTGTGCATTTTGATTTCAAATGAAATGCAATGCACATAAACAAACCAAAGGGGCTTTCAACCTCTATCATGGCTTGATCAAGAGGTGAAGCATGCATGCAAATGCAATGCAACCTAAGTATGTTAACTAGGCATGCAACATGAGCATATGGGAAGCATGCAAGGCATATAACAAGCATGCAAGTTAAATGAGCATACAAGGCACAATGTCAACACACAAGCATGCAAAACATATGGTATGTTAACCAACCAAAACAACGAGGAGAATACGTGCCAAATGCAACATCATTTCAACATGCAACAACATGTCATAAGCTAAGCATGCAACAACATGCCAAAGGGTGGACTTAAACTAAATTAGGCAACCCTTAAACAAGCCTAAAACAGTGGCCAATGCTATGGAAATGATAACTAATACACACACACACATGCATGCAAATGGGCTAACACTTGAGCATCAAATAAGCAACCTTTAAGCACACTTAATAGGAAGACAAACATGGGCATATGGCATGTCTCATAAGCTCTGAAATTGCATGAAAGAGAGGTGCCAAACCAATTAATCAAAACAAGCAAAGCATGCAATAATGGTCCAAGTACTTAAGGCAAGCTAAGGAGGTATTGAACTACCCTTAGCAAAACCAAACATGGCATGAATTAGATGATCAAAACAGAGTTTCAACATATTAAAACAAAGCCTAAAGACCACTTAGATGGTCTCTAAATGACTTAAATTCAAGGGCATGCACAATGACCAAACATGGAGCACAAGGCACAACCTCATAAAGCATCAAAGAGGCATCAAAGGCAAGCATACAAGCATGTTATAAGGACTGAAATAACATGGTAAGTGGTTCCAAACCACTAAAACAATGCAAGTAATGCATGCTAGAGAGGCCAAAACTTAAGGCATTTAAGAGGGATTGCATGGTAGCTATACAAAGCAAGACATGAATGACTCAAATGACCTAAAACAGTCCCTTAGCACATCAAAATATGCATGTAAGTTTCACAAAGCTAAGCCTAAATCATGCTAGAACAAGGGTCTACACCTAAAGCACATTAAGGCAAAAATGTGGCATTACAAGACATGTATGCAAGGCATGCAAAGTGTGTCCAAACCAACATACAACAATGCTATATTATGACATAATAAGCATGAAAATCAGTCAAGGCATGGTCAATACACACTCAAACTATATGCTCCCTCAAGAGGCTAAAAATGGCCCTTTTTAAGGACAGCAAGGAGAGGGGGTGGCCCTCTCCTTCCTAGGACCTCAAGGCCCCATCCTCATCACTGAAATCCCTCAAGATTACAGTGGTGAGGAGGCCCAAACACAATGGTCCCGGAGCTCAACCGAAATGGCACAAAACAAGGGCCAAACAAGCCTTAAGAGGGGTCAAACAATCCCAAAGCTTAAAACACCCTTAACAAACTATTTGGAGCACTCAAAAACAAGACTTTTCTATGTTATATGTTAAGGTCAAAAACAGTTAAAAATATGGCAAAACAAGCTATGAAAACAAGGCTTAAAAGAGATAAAAGCTCACCCTTGAAGCACAGCAGCAAATCAGCAACTTTTGGACCAAGAAAAGGCTTCAAATCACCCCAAAAATCACCTTCAAGGACCTCAGCTCAATAAAGGGAGTAGAGAACTAGGTGTTTGTATGCAAAAGTGCAAAGAAAATGCACTTTTGAGCACAAACAAGCCATAAACCTTAGAGAGAGAGGCAGAAAATGTAGAGAGAGAGAGAGAGATTTTTTGCTCCAAGTTCTATATCTCCTTTTCCCTCTTGTCTCTCTCTTCTTTGAGAGAGCTTGATTGATATAGATATATCAATCTGCAGCCCCCTCAGAAGTCCCACGTCCAGGCATGGGCTAGGGTATGGCCTGGAATGACAGCTGCCAGCTGTCTACAGAAATATCTGTTGAAAACCACATTTGGCCGACCAGCCATCAAAGTGGTCGACCGGCAGTCAAATTGGCCAACCGGCCATCACATTTGGCCGATTGAAAATCAAGGCGGCCGGTGGGCAGGAGACTTGGTCGACAGGCTCCCCCCTGTCCTCAGGAACACATCCACAAGCTCTTGGTGCAAAACCAAACACAAGGCAGTCGAGTCAAGAGATTCTGAGGCAAAGCGTGTAGCCGAGGCCTCCGGGAGCTCAAGATGAACACAAACATGGATGATCACCGAGTGTTCAAGCGGTGACATCCAAGTCTTGAGGACGGTCAAAAATGGGGTGTCTACAGTTGCCCCTCTTTGACAGAACTCGAAAGTCATAACAATGTTGGGAGTGAATGTCAAAGCCCAGAGACGACCCATTTTTGACAAGGCCGAAGACTTGGACAAACATGCAAGGCAAACAAGATATGCGCCCGAAGGCAGGGGCAAAATGCAAGACAATGCACAAAGCCGAACATAACTTATGATCATGCAAAGAAAGTTGTAACGAAGCATAACATGCGATAGTTTTAAGCTATCATATACCAAACTACACTACGATGCAAAAAGGATGTAAGAGAATTATGTAATTCTCGATACGTCTCACTCAGAGAATACAATACCTGCGCTGTTCGTCTGGTTGCACCAGCCTCAAATGAGCCGTACATACAATATCGTGCCTGGAAAGAAAGCGAACTTAACAGGTACAGATATCGTTAGCAATATGTAAAATGAATGCAAAATGATATGCGATATACAAAACTATGTATAGTAATGCAGATGAAAATGCAATGCAATTGAATCATAATCAAATCATGAGCGGTTCAAAACCACACAAATGTCAAATAGATTGATAGAAGTAACAAGTCCGTCTACCATAGAAAAGGTGCCGCAACCCTCAAACCAACATACCAACGTGGAATAGGCGCGTACACATGCAGAACTATGAGTGATGTAGACAGACACAAGAACAAGTAATTGGGTGGAATGACATAGGTGGGGAAATGACCCGCTGCAGAAAGACCAATGATCGTAATGCTGGATGCAAAAATTACACTACAATGTAATATATATAATGGATATGGCAAGCAGCCAAACCAAATCTTACCAAGGAAAGGCATGGACACACACAAACCACGTCTGACATAGAACGGTCATTCAGAACTATGAGTGTATAGACGTAAAAAGTATGGGCACATACCAGACCAAGCTCAACATGGAAAGGCGCAAGCCCTAGATGGAAGTGATGCGGTGAATGCATGCAAGCTACAATGCAACATATACAAATATGCAATGGAATGAAATATTTATAATGGATAAGGCACGCAGGCGAAACCAGATCTTGCCTAGGAAAGGCATGTACTCAAACAAACCGCATCTAACACAGAAACGGTGCCGCAACCCTCAAACCAATATACCAGCGTGGAATAGGCGCGTACACATGCAGAACTGTGCTTTGATGTGAAAAGTGTGGGCACATACTAGACCAAGCTCAACATGGAAAGGCGCAAGCCATAGGTGAGGGTGATCTAGTAAATGCATGCAAGCTACAATGCACAATTTACAAATATGCAATGGATGGGCATAAATGCAATATTTACAGTAAGATGCATGACATATGCATTATTTACAGTGGTATGCATGACATATGCACTATTTACAATGATGCATGACATATGCATTTTTTGCAATGATGCATGACATATGCACTATTTACAATGATGCATGACATATGCACTTTTTACAATGATGCATGATATATGCACTTTTTACAATGATGCATGATATATGCACTTTTTGTTTTGTTTCGTTTTTGAAATGCAAATGCGTGATGATGCATGATTTTGAAATGCGCGATAACGTGCGGCTTTTGAGATGCATGACAATGCAGATGATGTAAGTGCGTGACAACGCACGTCTTTTGATATGCATGACAATGCATGTGAACCCGAATGCGCAATCACGCACGTCGTTTGAAATGCATGACAATGCAACCGAGCGGGTTTAAGGTCTCGCCAGACCGGGAAAATACATGAATTTTGTTATTTTGAATGCATGATTATGACAATGCGAGGTGTGTGCGCAATGACGTGATAGAAATGACATAAAATCAGCGTGCGTTCACGATAGAGCGTTGTAATGTAACCGACGTGGGGCAACTTTCGAACCTTGTTAGAGATAAAAAAGGAACCAAAAGGATGCACCTTGCAAAGATTCGAGTGCCACGCACAAAAGACACGGTCCGAGGTTTGAAATAGAGGCTGGTTGAGCTTCGGAAATGCACTGTTCTTGCACTGACTTGAGCAATGAAGGTCCAAAACCACTAATTTGACCCAAACAAGGTTGTAGGAGGCTCACCAGCCAAAAGGGGCAGTCACCGGCTGTCCACCGGCCGCAAAAACACATCACCGGCCAAAAATGTGGCCGGCCGGCCAAAAATATAGCCGACCGGCCAAAAATGCTTGATTCGGGGCAGTTTTGACTTTTCGCCTTGGGTCTTTTAAAATAGGGTTTCACAAACTATTTCTTTCATTCCCCCCTAGCCGAAATTACATTCCCTCTCTCTCTAGAAGATTTCCCCCCTTTCTTTGTCCGTTTTCTCGCATTTTACGCCCGTTCCATCGTTTGATTTGCGAAGTTTATCGCGTTTCGAACACTTTCACCCGATCGAAACTTCGTTTCGGTGCTTCCTTTGCTATTTCCTCTTTTTGGGGTTTGTTCCTCTCGATTTTTCCTTGGTTTTTCCACATTTTCCACGTTCCGGCTTTTCTGGCCATTTTCCACCCTCCCGGGGGTTGACTTTTCGTTGACCCTTCGCATTCTAGGTTTGTTTTCCTTTTCCGACCAGTTTCCTCGTCACTTTTGATATGGCCGACGATATTCCACAGGGCGGGACTCCCCCGAACCACGAGATGGACCCCGGGGCCGAGCTCCTCCCCTTCAGTGTCTGCCCGTTCGACCCAGCGACCCACTGGCCGGCGATTCACGTGCTTCCTCCCGACGGACTTCGTCAGTTCTGGGATTTTGCGAGAGGTGTGCCACCAAAGTTTCTTCTGCGTGAGCCCGAGACGCACTTTTCATACGGCGCTTCCGAGGTATATTCTCCCCCGTTTTATTTTTCGCAATGTAGAACACTTAACTGCCATAGTTGATTCTGCTCTTTAACTGCTTAACTCAGATACACTGATGCACTGTATACTGTAGTTAACTGTCAACACACCTGCAATTGATATCTGTTTGAATCCGAACACGTACACACACACTACATTTTCACTGAACCACTCAAACACACTGGCACATCACATGCTGTAGTTCCCTGCTAGCACACCGGCACGCGGCACCTATTTGAATCTGAAAACGTGCACACACGCTATACCTGTACTGAACCACTTAAACACACTGACATGTCACATGTTGTAGTTCCCTGCTAGAACACCGGCACGCGATGTTTGTTTGAACCTGAAAACGTGCACACACGTTATATTGTCACCCATTTTGAATACTTCTTCAAAACCGTACATTTTATATTCTTCGCAACTATTTTTCTTTTGAACAGGGAGATTCTCATACTGTCCGCGGGTATGGGAATGTTGTCGCCCGGGATTGGTACACGGAGTTACCGAACGCAGTTCGTCGCATTGTTGACCAGGTCAGATTTGGCGCATTCTGCAGGGGACTCTCGCGCCTTACGGCGAGCAGGCCTCTTCTTGTCGCTCTGGTGGAGAGGTGGTGGGACACCACCTACTCTTTCCACTTCTTCGTCGTGGGAGACACGACGATGACTCCCTACGATTTCTCGATGCTCACAGGCATCGAGGTAGGGGGTGATCCGATCCCCTTCGACACCGACATGGACGAGTGGGAGGCTGCTTAGATCTTCCTGCTCGGTGAGGTGTTGCCTTTCGCACGTCCCGGCTTCGTTCGATATTCATGGTTCGAGGTCCAGTTTAGAGTCCAGCCAGCCTTAGTCGAGGAGGCTCCGATGACTCAGGAGGCGGTGGAGCGATATGCGCGCGGCTTTCTCATGTTCCTGCTAGAGACGACTATTTTTGCCGACCGGGCGAACACTGTGCCCCTCTGCCTGCTCAGCGCTCTCATGGACGTCACCCGGATCTTGCACTATGACTGGGGTGGCGCTGCCATGGCCACTCTGTACGGGTACATGAGCTTAACCTCCCGTTGCAGCGGACAGCTGCTCGGGGACTACTGGCGAGCTTGGGAGGTATGTTTTCTCCTCTACTTTTCATTCCTGCTTTACATTTTTCTGTACTCTATACACTACACACACTGTGGTCTGCTTCATACTGATCGTATACTGCACACATGGCACACATATACTCTGCTTTACACTGACTGTACACTGCACACACTGTACACTCTGCTCAATACACTACACAATACACGGTCCTGCAATTTCTGCTTTATTTTGTGTTCTGCTTTATCTAATAACCCTTCTGGTATTGGCTCTGCAGTTGTGGGTCTACGCCTACTTCCCGAGACTCGCCCCAGTGCCCGACGTAGAGACCCCTCTCGTCGTCCCATTTTCGCGTCGTTTTGACGTGAGGTGCGTGCGGAGGCCCCGGGAGACATTCATCTTTTTCTGCCGCTACTTCGACACTATTACCCCTGCAGAGGTATGTTTTACTTGCAATTCATTTAAGCTTCACTTTACACTGTATTGTCAATAATAGTAGACAACAATCTGTATTTCATTTTCAGATCACTTGGCAGCCTTGGGCTCCACTGCAAGCCGTGACTTGAGATCGGTTTGCTGGTGCAGAGGAGACAGCATGTTTCTGGATTTTGCTGGAGGGCCCGGTCTGTCGGGCTTGGTACTTGGGTGAGCGTTTCCTACGCCAGACCCTGGGCTTGCCAGAGCAGATAGTTCCGAGTCCGCCTCCTACCCACATGAGGGACACCGAGAGGTTCACCGCCCACCAGATGGCCGATTACACAATTGGCTGGGACGCGGAGGACTTCAGGGGCGAGGGCGACTACAGAGAGTGCGTCCAGACCTACATTATGCGGCTTCTGAGCAGTGGTCGTCGAGCTGAGAGAGGGAGACCGGTGGCGCCAGCAGCTGGAGCTGGAGCTGGGGCAGGGACGTCGAGGACAGCTCGTGTCCGTGGCAAGAGCGGAGCTTGGAGGGGTCGGGGGGTTAGCTGGCCAGCGCTACCCATGATGATGACATGCCGAGGGTAGCGTGGTGCGACGTACCAGATCCCCTTTGCTCCTCCTCCGACTGACCATGAGTTGGTTGGTTTCCATGACTTGCCTCCTGTATGTATTACTACATTTTATGCATCTTGTATTGGTATTTCATTTCAGCTTATTTTGATATTTCGCGGAATACTGATGCATTTGATACTTTTGCAGGCTTCTTCCGAGTATACCTGGCAGTCCTTGGAGCTGAATGCCTCCATGATGGGGATGTTGCAGCGGACTTTCGACCTCTTGGCCCTCTACAGCATTCTGGTATGTTCTTCCGATCACGGCCTCAAACTATGCTCATAAGCTGCTTCACATAATCTAGTGCACAACACAACACTTGATAAGCTGCTCACGTCATTCATACACTGTACTCATACACTGCATTCTGCACTGATAAACTGCTCACGGCATTCGCACACTGTACTCGTACATTGCATTCTGCACTGATAAATTGCTCACGGCATTCACACACTGTACTCATACACTGCATTCCGCACTGATAAACTGCTCACGGCATTCGCACACTGCATTCCGTACTGATAAACTGCTCACGACATTCGCACACTGTACTCGTACACTGTATTCTGTACTGACAAACTGTTCAGGGCATTCGCACACTGTACTCGTACACTGCATTCTGCACTGATAAATTGCTCACGGCATTTGCACACTGTACTCGTACACTGCATTCTGCACTGATAAATTGCTCACGGCATTCGCACACTGTACTCCTACACTGCATTCCGTACTGATAAACTGCTCACGGCATACTGATGCGTTTGCCTCTTATACTTTTCAGTCTCCTTTCCAGATTCCCACTGTGGGAGGTGTTCCAGCTGGACCTTCTATTCCTACCGGAGGAGATGGTAGAGCATACCCCCGCACCAAGGTGGGGCGCATCCATGTTGGGAGTAGCTCACGGGCACCCGTCCCTGATGATGATGATGAGGAGTCGGAGGCGGAGGCAGAGTCGTCGGAGGAGGAGACCGGAGACGGCTCGGACTCGGACTCAGATGACAGCGCTGATGATGTTCCCAGACCTTCGTCCAAGAAAAGGACGAGGACGGATCCCTAGACCCACGGCCTTTTGTCATTGATCCAGACTTTTGCTGTTTTTCTTTTTTCTATTTCTTTTGTACTTTTTGCTGGTAGTTAGAGTACCTTGTACTACCGTAGGCAGATTTTTATTTCCAAAACTATGTACTTAAAAAAATGACGAAATGGAACAAACTTTTTATAAAAAAGTGTTGCATTTATACATTTCATATATTGTATCGCATTGCATCATGTTGCACCTCAATGTTAATGAAATTGATCTATTGTCTGAAAATTGAACACTTGCATTGTAATAATCAGATAACGAACTAGCCAACAGCAAAACAAACCGTACCAACCACTGCACATCCTGAACACTCGGCTCATACTCTACTGGGGATTAATCTGCATACAACTCATAACACAGCGCTTGGTTCATTTTGCACACAGCGGATCCTGAACAAACAGCCTAAATCTGACAAGACGGACCATGAAGGTTGAATCTACTGAAGTTGAAACATACTCAGATGCGATCTGAAATCCAGGAGCTTCAAAGAGGCCCAGGTTTTCCTGTTCAAACTTATCAGGGGTGGACCCTGCAGTTGTATGAAAGAACCAAATGATGTTTTTGCACAAATGTGGAGAATGGCACAGCATTCTGAGCACAAAATGATTAATTTTTGAAAGTGAAGATGGTTCCTTCAAACCGGGGTATTGAGCCTACAACTGAACTCAGCGAGAAAGATTCAACAGCGGAGACAAAAGGGTAAACAACCTAAACACAACGAGGCACACT
Source organism: Camellia sinensis (assembly GCF_055761805.1). Taxonomy (NCBI): domain Eukaryota; kingdom Viridiplantae; phylum Streptophyta; class Magnoliopsida; order Ericales; family Theaceae; genus Camellia; species Camellia sinensis. Next base: position 111,513,861 of record NC_138969.1, on the reverse strand, counting down.
CGGAAAAGACTCAAAACAAAGGTTGAGGTAAACAAAACAGAAGGCACGACATACAGATGCGTTAACGGAGACAGGGGACCTCAGATCACGAGGAGCCAGTTTCTCTGGGTATTGTTTCCCACCCTTTCCTCATTTGTGATTCTCACATCACTCTGGCACTCAAGCTCGGTTTTTCTCTCAAAACCCTTTTTGCTCACTCTTTCTCTCAACTTACACCTCTCTATTCTTTATTCTCTCATTTTTTATATCCCTCCCCGGGGTGTTTAATGGATGAATAGGAAGTTGTGGGTTCATGCCCAATATGGTTATCTCACGGCTGTTTCTTCCGGTGGCGCTTGGTCGATGCCCCAAGTAAGGGAACGGAGTACCTTGATCCCTTCAGATTCGTGCTTTGCACTTGGTTCGATACCTCGTTGCTCGAAGGTTGAGAGAGCTTTCAACCCTTTAATAACAGCTTGAGTTGTGCCCTTCTTGGCAAGTATGTTGGCGATGGGGGAAAAACAGGAAGCCTGACTCAACTGTGCCCCTAGTTCATTATTATGACCATTTTTGTTTTGGTTTTCTACTAAAAGAATTTTGACCAATATGAGAGTTAGATTAACACACTTGTTCGATTTTTGATTTGAAATCATGCAAGTCAGGCTATGAGCACTGAAAATTTTCCTTTTTGGATCCAAGAAAATGGTCCAGTTTTGGAAAATAAAAATGGTCAACCTCAGTAAAAATTTTCAAAAACTATTTTTGCAAATAGCCAATGCTCAACGAGCATGGAACCTACGCTTGAGATGCACAACCTTGGATCCGAAGGAAAATGGAAAATTGCCCCTTGTTCGAAGGATGCTGTATGGCAACGAAAAGTTGCCCCTGGTTTGAATGGCGGCTCATGGCAACGGAAAGTTGCCCCTTGTCTGGATAACGCTGCAGCATACTGTAGTCAGTCCTCATTAGTGATGATCGCAACTGAACTCTCGGATACAGAGAAGACGAAGATGGTCAAAACCAATATATGGACACAGTCGCTTTGAAAGTGTTGGTGGCTGGACCTCAAGATGAAGTTGTCTACGTATCCCAAACATGGGAATCAAGCCTTACATAGTTCGGGGTAAGGTACACTCGGGTATTTTAACCTTCACCTTTTAGGCTCTAACTTTTGCCAAGGTGCCCGTTGCGGGTTTTCGACCTTGCGAGCTTTTCTTTCCTTTTTCTTTCTTCCCTTTCTTTTTTCTATCTTTTTTTCTTTTCATTTCTTATTTTTCTCTTTTCATTTCTTTTGCATTTTTTGTATTTTCTCTTGCTCTAACTTTTGCCTGGGTCGCCCTTCCGGGTTTTCGGCCCAGCGAGCCGCTCAAAGGGTAAAAGTGTAACAAGTCCATGCCAAATGGTTTTAGGGTTTTGAAGCCATCCGTATCCAGGAGAGTGGCTGTTGCATTGACTTACTGAAGGACCCATCTTCGGCTTTTCGAGCAAATCGGACATTTTTGCCCCTAGTTTGGAGGGGTGCTTCTGTTCTAGCTTTACAGACTTCTTCTGATGAAATTTGATCTTCTTGATCTGGCTTTGGTGCCTCTTGTTCGAGAGTTGCTTCCAATCTGGCTACACAGGCCTCTCTTGATGGTCGATCGTTGAACACTCCGAATTGTGGTTTAAGGCTTTAAAACAAGGGCTCGAGTCTTGAGGCTAAGAGCGATCTTAAGCTATACAATCTCAAGAATGATCCCACACAGGTTTTCGCTGGACCGCGCAAACACATTTTGTTTTTGAAAGTTTTTAAAGAAGCGACAAATCGCTCGCGCTGAAGATAGTGTGGAACCAGTCTGGATCAAGCCAGGGTCCTTCTCAGTACTCACGCTGACAAGCATGATTTCAATCATTAAGGGCTTAGCACGCCTCTCTTTCTCTCAATTTGATCAAAGATTGCAAAACCCGAGGAATTCCTTCCTCTTTGTTTTCACCGTAGTGTTCAAAAAAATTTGAAAAACTTAGGTCAATGCAATGATTTTCAGGTCACAAGAGAACAGGTGGAATGTACTGCTGTTCCATTCAAGTCCCCTGGCACAACTAATTCAGAATAGTAGTAAGCATGGAAACATGATAGCCACAGCTGTTTCATTCAGATTCCCTGGTTGCAACTGGCTCCACGATAGAGACAGACTCAAAAGAAAGCAAAAGGGTAATTACAAAACAAAATGGTGTTTGAGGCGACAGCTCCGGAATCACCTGACATTCTATACAAAGAGGACTGACTCACTACAACAAGACAGACCCATAAGCAAAAGGACTGACTCAAGACAATGAGACAGACTCAAAACAAAACAAAAGACTAACTCGACACGCAAGCCAGGATTTACAAAACTAGCATTCGCAGATGCTGCAAAAATGCGTGCCACACGCCACATCCAAAGTACATCGAGCGCCGCCCGCAGGTGGTCCAACCCCTGATCACAAATTTGCAGTATCCTCGAAGTCCAACAACTCAGTGGTAACAGACTTCGCTGAGGTAGGCGGGAGGATGACCGCATTATCGATCAAATCTTGCACCTCATGACGAAGGCGGAAACAACCATCGATACCATGACCGGACTGTTGGTGGTACGCGCAGTACAAGGTAGCATCATGTGAGAGGGGGAGATTTTTCGAAAGGGGCTGAGGCTCAAGGGGTTTAAGATGCCCCTTTTTAGCCAATATTTGAAATGCCCTAGACAGAGGCATGTAGAGGGCACGAAAGGCTCTGCGCCCTCGAGGCAGGTACTTTGAAGTCTGAGGGTTCTTGCTAGACGCACTAGCGAAAGGGTCGGCAGGCACTGCCTTGGCTTTCTGATCTTTTCCTGGTACAGGGTTAGGGATGACAGGGACTGTCTTGGCATAACGGGGCCCATCCTGATTTTCCGCCCGGCTCGAACCGCCTTCGGTTGAAGCGAGGAAAGCATCATCCACAGCTTTAGTCATGACTGCGAATACTTGTTGCTTATTCATCCCCCTGGCTTTCAAAGCCTCGGCTGCCATAGCAGTTGTTCAATGGGATCAGCATCTGCCTTCATTTTGTTCTTGTCTCTGGCCTCAACCTGATCGGGGGTTTGGGTTACTACATCAGAGCGAAGCCCGGTTGTTGCTGACACGTCGTTGCTGTAGCTAGAGGCAACCTCTGGTTGGCTGAGCTAGATCACAATCCGCCCCAGTAGCGGGGCCTCATGTGGTATGAAATTCCCGGCATACGGTGCCGCTGGTGGCGAAGCCGACATTCCATAGGCCAGATCGGCCACGGATCTCTGGAGGTCGCCTATGATTCCCATCAATTCAAACGTGGTGGGCTCACGAGCCTGATACAACTGGGGGGTCCAAATCGGGTGCGCGACAGGCGACCTGGGTGGATGCGGTACATCGACATTGGTCTCGCTTTGCAGAGTGATTCCTTGGTCTAATGCGGTCGTCATAACCACAATCACCTCTGAATTCTGCGTCATGATAAGTTTGCTGTACTGAACAGTGACTGACGAATCAGATATCTGTCTTGTCTCAGCAAAGAGGAACACTAGCTATTCTGTATCAACTCTCCCTTGAACCTTGAAAAAGAAAACACGCAGCATTTGGGACTAATCAGAACAGACGCTAGTATAGCTGAATAACTATACTTTACTACTGATCACTTTTGCCCGAAATCACTGCCCCCAAAATACTGAATCGAATACCCACAGATATAACTGATTCTCATAAATTGATACTGGTGCCCTCAGGTCTGATACTCAAACTTGCAAACTGATATGTATGTTCCCTGTAGAGATGCACTCTAAAAGCACATAGCAAGTAAAGAGAGCCAAAACACCCCTATGGAGGGGTAGGGTTTCCTTGTCCTATTTTTGTCAGGAGCTAGGGTTTCACTATGCACGCAGCAGTTTTCAAACAACCTAACATCGGGTAAGCAACCTGTCCTAGTTTGGAATAGTCACTATGGATTTCGATATGCACTAGGTCGAATGGTCGAAAAGCGTGCCCCGGTAAAACCGGGGTTTGTGTTCCCATACTGTCAGTGCCCACAACCGGTCAGCCTTATGGCATTCTATGACAAAGTCAAGCCTCCGGCAAACCGTTCAGGAATGGCAGATAGCAAGCACGGTGTCCTAGGCGCACCAATGCACATGCAATGCAAAGAGACACATAAATGAAATCAAAACAGGATATCATGAGTTCAAGTCAAGCTCTCGAAAATTCCCAGCAGAGTCGCCAGAAACTGTAGACGTCCCCGAACGCCTTGGGAGGATGAGTCCCATTCTGTTCGTATTGGGGTTCACTACAGTGTGGACTCAAATTGTCACGGTTCTTAATCTGAACCAAAGAGTCCAAATCCGGCAAATCGTTTTGAGAAAACAGATTTTTTGAAAGAAGTGCCAAACATGGACTGCTTTGCCAGATACAGAGTCGCTACCTAAATATTTTTTATGGGGGAATTTAGGAAACCCTGACTCGGTGCCAAAGGCCACGTGTCCGTCATCACCAAAGTTGCCTCGGCTCGGGAGCTTGGGTACGATTGGAGAAGGTCAGCTATAAGCACCCCCTCTCGCCCGATCCGAAGATCGGCCTCTACTAACCGTGATATCCGTTTTTGAAAATGTTATGTGTTCTTATTCCGGTTATTAGCATAGAATTACTACGTTATACGCACAGCAAACAAGTATAGACCAAATTGCCTAATTTGGAACAAAACATTGCATATCCGTTTGTTTGGAAAATGCTTTGAATTTGCTACTCACAAGTAGGCTAAAATACGGATTTCAACGAGTTATCCCAACTCAAACAATCCAACCTTCACCCACAGGCATTCAAGCAGTTCATCAAATAAGCATCTAGCCTCATGGTAATCATGCTATCATGTTAACGTTCACATTCATGTGAGATGCTAAAGCATAAAGAGCTCACCTAGTACTCCGTGCCAAAATAAGAACATGTTAGCGATCATGCATGATCCAAGTCCATGTTTAAATGCCTAATGCAACGCATACGGAATGTCACTAGAGTAGGCTCGGCTAGTCTATAAATGACATGTCAAAATGCACAAGTTGCATGTATTCAAGTTAGATTTGAAATACGTTATGCAGTTAGTATGATGCGCCGGGCCTGGTGCATGCAATACTGATGAATGATGCACGCATGCATAGCATGAGGTATGCTAAAGTAAACATGTCCTAATACTAACCATCGAAAGCAGGTAAGTAAAAGGGAGAAAGAAGTGGGGGTTGGAAGACATACACACACGCACCCACGCTTATTACAGATTCGCCCTCGCTCGGAGGAGCCGAAAGAATAATACAATTTAATTAACCTACAAGCTAATTAAATATTACAGACCAATTAATTAATTAACAAATTAACTAATCTAATGAAAGCAGCAAACGGCCTCGGGAAGAGGGCCCAATGCAATGCGCACTCGGCTCCGCTCGGAAAGTCACTGCCATGCACAAGTTGCCTCTGCTTTGGCTGTTCTGCTTCTCTGAAAATTGCACAACTCCCATGGTTGCTTCTCTGAGTGTTGTAGAACACCACCGGCTGAGTGGGATCATCACCGGCCATTTTGCTGAATCTGTTTTGACAGCAGCAGAGGACAGAACTTGGCATGGCAATGTATTTCAAGCAATGTATGCACCAATCACACCCCTTATCATATTCATGACTCAAAGGGATATGATTCTCGATTCTCAGACCACCAATCACGCATTTCCATGCATGATGGCCCAAAGAATCAAGTGTGTATTTTGATTTCAAATGAAATGCAATGCGCATAAACAAACCAAAGGGGCTTTCAACCTCTATCATGGCTTGATCAAGAGGTGAAGCATGCATGCAAATGCAATGCAACCTAAGTATGTTAACTAGGCATGCAACATGAGCATGTGGGAAGCATGCAAGGCATATAACAAGCATGCAAGTTAAATGAGCATACAAGGCACAATGTCAACACACAAGCATGCAAAACATATGGTATGTTAACCAACCAAAACAACGAGGAGAATACGTGCCAAATGCAACATCATTTCAACATGCAACAACATGTCATAAGCTAAGCATGCAACAACATGCCAAAGGGTGGACTTAAACTAAATTAGGCAACCCTTAAACAAGCCTAAAACAGTGGCCAATGCTATGGAAATGATAACTAATACACACACACACATGCATGCAAATGGGCTAACACTTGAACATCAAATAAGCAACCTTTAAGCACACTTAATAGGAAGACAAACATGGGCATATGGCATGTATCATAAGCTCTGAAATTGCATGAAAGAGAGGTGCCAAACCAATTAATCAAAACAAGCAAAGCATGCAATAATGGTCCAGGTACTTAAGGCAAGCTAAGGAGGTATTGAACTACCCTTAGCAAAACCAAACATGGCATAAATTAAATGATCAAAACAGAGTTTCAACATATTAAAACAAAGCCTAAAGACCACTTAGATGGTCTCTAAATGACTTAAATTCAAGGGTATGCACAATGACCAAACATGGAGCACAAGGCACAACCTCATAAAGCATCAAAGAGGCATCAAAGGCAAGCATACAAGCATGTTATAAGGACTGAAATAACATGGTAAGTGGTTCCAAACCACTAAAACAATGCAAGTAATGCATGCTAGAGAGGCCAAAACTTAAGGCATTCAAGAGGGATTGCATGGTAGCTATACAAAGCAAGACATGAATGACTCAAATGACCTAAAACAGTCCCTTAGCACATCAAAATATGCATGTAAGCTTCACAAAGCTAAGCCTAAATCATGCTAGAACAAGGGTCTACACCTAAAGCACGTTAAGGCAAAAATGTGGCATTACAAGACATGTATGCAAGGCATGCAAGGTGTGTCCAAACCAACATACAACAATGCTCTATTATGACATAATAAGCATGAAAATCAGTCAAGGCATGGTCAATACACACTCAAACTATATGCTCCCTCAAGAGGCAAAAATGGCCCTTTTCAAGGACAACAAGGAGAGGGGGTGGCCCTCTCCTTCCTAGGACCTCAAGACCCCATCCTCATCACTGAAATCCCTCAAGATTTCAGTGGTGAGGAGGCCCACACACAATGGTCCCGGAGCTCAACCGAAATGGCACAAAACAAGGGCCAAACAGGCCTTAAGAGGGGTCAAACAATCTCAAAGCTTAAAACACCCTTAACAAACTATTTAGAGCACTCAAAAACAAGACTTTTCTATGTTATATGTTAAGCTCAAAAATAGTTGCAAATATGGCAAAACAAGCTATGAAAACAAGGCTTAAAAGAGGTAAAAGCTCACCCTTGAAGCACAGCAGCAAATCAGCAACTTTTGGACCAAGAAAAGGCTTCAAATCACCCCAAAAATTACCTTCAAGGACCTCAGCTCAATAAAGGGAGTAGAGAACTAGGTGTTTGTATGCAAAAGTGCAAAGAAAAAACACTTTTGAGCACAAACAAGCCCTAAACCTTAGAGAGAGAGGCAGAAAATGTAGAGAGAGAGAGAGAGAGAGAGAGAGATTTTTTTCTCCAAATTCTATATCTCCTTTTCCCTCTTGTCTCTCTCTTCTTTGAGAGAGCTTGATTGATATAGATATATCAATCTGCAGCCCCCTCAGAAGTCCCACGTCCAGGCATGGGCTGGGGTATGGCCTGGAATGACAGCTGCCGGCTATCTACAGAAATATCTGTTGAAAACCACATTTGGCCGGCCGACCATCAAAGTGGTCAACCGGCAGTCAAATTGGCCGGCCGGCCATCACATTTGGCCGATTGAAAATCAAGGCGGCCGGTAGGCAGGGGACTTGGTCGACAAGCTCCCCCCTGTCCTCAGGAACACATCCACAAGCTCTTGGTGCAAAACCAGACACAAGGCAGTTGAGTCGAGAGATTCTGAGGCAAGGCGTGCAGCCGAGGGCTCCGGGAACTGAAGATGAACACAAACATGGATGATCACTGAGTGTTCAAGCGGTGACGTCCAAGTCTTAAGAACGGTCAAAAATGGGGTGTCTACACCATGCTTTGGTGGAGTTGAACTTTGTGCCTTAGGTTTGGTCTCTTGCATTTGTGCATGTTTGCATGTGTGTTGTTGCTTCATTTTCATCATGTATGGCCACTGATTTGAGTGTGGCTAAGGCCCATTCATTTTATTTAAGTCCATCTTGCATTGTGTATGCCTTGTTCTTGTTTTCGTGCATGTCCATCTTCGTATGTGCATTGCGTATGCCATATAGTTCATGTGCATTGAGTATGCCATTCTTAGTTCATAGCATTGTGTATGCTAGCTACATATTTGCATATCATCCCTCGCATGCTAGCATGATTAGGTTGCATTGTGTTTAGGGTTGCATGCTCGTCGTATTGTGTATGCCATGTATATTGCATTGTGTTTGGAATAGGGTTCACCCCAAACATGGAAAACGAGGCACGTTTCGTACTCCAAGTGATGAAACGTGCCTCGATTCTCGGTCGCCGACACTCCGGATTACCCATGATGGAGTTTAGGCCTTTTTGTGTTTATAGGTGCATTCATTTTACATCGAGTCGTGCAATCCGACTCCTCGGCCATCATACATTGAGATGTGTGATTAGTGGTACGAGGATCGAGGACTACACTCCCTGGAGCTTGTGCAATGATGGGGAGAGTGGTCATGCATACATATGTTGAAAATACTTTGCCATGCCCTTTTCTCGCTCTCTGTTGCAGCAAATCGGAAACCAGCAGCAAAAATGGGTCAGCAGCTTTCTGGAGCTTTGTACAGTGTTCTGAGACCAATTGCAAACAGAGGCAAATCAGGGCATCGCGATGGATTTCCCGACAAGGCGACTTGAGCATGCATGCATCCCTATCATTCGGAACAGAGCTGAGGCAGTCCATTTTGTTTAATTTGCATGCTAGTTTCCTTACTTACTTAGTTAATTCGTTAATTAATTAATGTGGTGTAATAATTAGTTTAATTAGCTTAGATTAGCTAGTTTATTATGTACTATTCATTCGGACCCTCCGAGGAGGGCAATGTTGTAATAAGTGTGCGTGTGTGTGTGATGCAAGCCTTCCAACCCCACGTCTTTCTCCCTTTTATTTACCAGCTTGTGATGGTTAGTTTAGGGCACGTTTCAATTAGCATACTTATGCTCGCATGTTTGCATCCATTTATCTGTCTTGCATGCACTAGGCTCGGCGCATCATACTAACTACATTGTATTTCAATTCCGAGTTGAATATGTGTATCAGTTGTTGCATTTCATATGCCATTTTAGAATAGCCGAGCCTATCATAGTTGCATTTTTGCATGTGTTGCATTAGGCATTTCAGCATAATTAGGATTCATGCATGATTTCTAATTAGCTTCTTTCTTTGGCTTGGAGTACTCGGTAAACATTTATGCTTTAGCATCCTTGCATGCGTGTGAGTGACTGCCATGATAGCATGCTTACCATGAGGCTATTTGCTTATGTGATATAACTGTCTGAATGCCTGTGGGTGAATGTTGGGTTATTTGAATTGGAACAATTCACCAATTGAGAGTTTTAAGCCCACTTGAGAGTGGCAAAATCATGTTTTCTTAAGCCCACTTCAAGGTGGCAAATCCACGTCTTAGCCTACTTGCGAGTATCACCATCAAACCATCTTTCAAACAAATAAACATGAAATGTTTTGTTCTAACTCAAACGATCCAGTCTATACTTGTATGTTGTGTCCATCACATAGTAATTCTAGGCTAATAACCGGAATAAGAGCGCATAATGTTTTCAAAACTCGATATCATGGTTAGTAGAGGCCGATCTTTGATCGGGCGAGCGGGGGTGCTCACGAAGTGACCTTCCTCAATCGTACCCAAGTTCCCGGGCCGAGGCAACTTTGGTGATGACGGACACGTGGCCTTAGGCACGAGTCAGGGTTTCCTAAATTCCTCCAAAATAAAATATTTAGGTGGTGACTCGGTATCTGGCAAAGCAGTCCATGTTTGGCACTTCTTTCTAAAAATTAATTTTTCAAAACGGTTTGTCGAATTTAGACTCTTTGATGATTCATCGGTCTTGCTTTGCACTCTGCGAGATTAGATATAGGACCGTGGCATTGAGTCCAAATTGTAGTAAGCCCCAATGAACAAAACGGGATTCCCTCCCGGGACGTTCGGGGACATCTACACTTATGCAGTAAGTAAATTAAACAGATATATGAGTAATCCAATAGTAGAACACTAGAAAGCTATTATAAGAGTTCTAAGATATTTTCGATTTACTCGTAACATTGGGTTAAATTATAATAGATATCCAGCAGTACTTGAAGGATACTGTGATGCAAATTGGATATCAGATACTAGAGACTCGAAATCCACCATGGGTATGTTTTTACTCTTAGTGGTGCGGCTATATCTTGGAAATCTTCCAAACAGACTTGCATTGCTAGGTCTACTATGGAATCAGAATTCACAACTTTAGATAAAGCTGGGAAAGAGGCAGAATGGCTTCGCCACATCCTTGAAGATATTCCAGTGTAGCCAAAACTGGTGCCTGCTATATGCATACATTGTGATAGTCAATCAGCCATTGGTAGAGCACAGAGTCATATGTATAACGGTAAGTCATGACACATTCGTTGTCGACATAACACCGTGAGACAACTACTCTCTAATGCAATTATTTCCATTGAATATGTAAAGTCTAAAGAAAACATAGCGGATCCACTGACCAAAGGGTTAACAAGAGAGTTAGTTGAGAATTCATCGAGGGGAATGGGACTTAAGCCTATTAAATACGAGTTACCACAATGGAAACCCAACCTAGTTGATTGGAGATCCCAAGATTTAAGTTCAAAGGGACAACCGAGTTGTGTATGACTCATAAGGATCACTAGGAAGTCAAACTCCTACCCATTTCTATGATGAAATAGTGATGTCAACAACATTTTAGGTTAAGTAATACTTTTAATGATTCTTATATCTAGGAATATCTAGTGGAGTATGGCAGGATACTCTTCATAAGAATTACCTATATGAGTGTGAACTGGGCCAGTTCTATGAGATTTGTGAAGGGCTACAATTCTTTAGAGTACTAATGAAAGACCAGGTTGTTCAGGGCCAAAATGAACACAATACTCAGAACTAAACTGTGTCTGGTAATATACTGTATGAGTTCTATTGTCTTAGTTTATATAAATGGCTGAACAGTTCAAGACATCATGTTTACTGGTTAGCTAATAAATTCGATGCTGTCTCACAAGGGAATGTTTAAAGCCATAAGCTACCTATCATTTGCAACATATTTCCAATTTCTGTACTCTCTGTAATTAGATCATGTTGTTGCATTTTCTTTCCATCAAATTCCATTCATGTGGGGGATGGTTGGAAAGTTTTGTTTTTATAGGCTTATTTTGGGCCAACTTTGAGCCCAAATTTGAGTGGGTCCCAAACGTTTTTTGGAGTGGATCTAAAGAGATGACGTGTTCCTTGCCGTATGGAAAGTCACATGGTGAAGATGGTTCGTCAAAATCATTTATGAGTAAATGGGAAATTGACGTTGTTTTCGGGTTCGTGGAATGGACAATTAAAGAATTAAAATGTGAGTTTCCTTGAATTGGTTATCCCACATTGGAAACTTAAGAGAACTTATGTATGTATATAAGTTCTAGGTAGCAACACTTGGATTGGGTCCCAAAGGGCACCCCAAGTTTGTAGAAGGGAGGAGTTATGGATAATGTGAACCTTGGCTCAAACCACCATATGCGCACGTGCCATCGCTGCTGTCTGTCTGACCAGCCGTTCGAACCGAGAAGTGCAGGGCGCGGGTGTAGGTTGTGGGTCGGGCCGATTCTGACATTAATTTTTTGAACAAAATTTATTTGAATTTTTTCCAAAAATTCTTACAGAAAATTTATTTTTTCTAAACAAAATTAATTCAAAATTTGAATACAAATTTTTCCTGTCCATACAATACTTTTCTGGTCCAATTCTAGTAAATTCAAACTATTTGTAACAGTTATAAAACTGCCAACAATTTGAACAGGTTCAAAACTCCCAACAGATTTATTTATTTGAATTCTACACCTGTTCGGCCTGTCCAAACAACCACCAATATGCCTATAAAAGCAAACTTGTTCCAGCAGATTGGGACATCCTAGAAAGTTTGAAATTCATTTTTTCTTGCTATCCTTTGTGCTCTCTTTGCATTATTCTTCATTCTAGTTTTTTTAAAGAAAATTCTGAGAGTGTAGAACACAGGTTTTGTTCGCCATACAAATTGTTTAGAGTGCTACTGCAATTTGTGAAGATCATTGTATCTTGGGAGATAGACTTCATTTATCTGTAAACACCGTAACGGGGCGAATCTGTCTTAAGGATAGAGTGTCACACACTCGACTTTATCATTTAAATATTTATTTGGTTCAGAAGATAAATTATGTATGTAATTTCTTTTATTTGTTTGATTTGATTGCAACTTGTTTATTTTACACAGGAGATTATTCCTACACCCACTTCTTGTCGTATATTAGTTGGCAAATGTGGGGATGATTTTAAAGTTGAAAATGTTATTAGGGGTCCACGTCTTGCTGTATGACAGCCGATGAATGTGGACAAACATGATTTTTGGGAAAATATGGTTTTTGAGAAAAATGATTTTTTTGGAGTTCACTTACCGCCACATAATAGCTGGCAAAATGTGGAATGTGTCATGAATTGGGTGCCTGCTATGTCACCGTATCAAGTCGGCGAAAGGTGGAATATGTTGAGAAATGTGTTTAGTTGGTGATAATATGTGTGACTTGTGATGAACTACAATTTGATGTGTACCTTGGTATAGAAGGGGGAATCTATATAGAAATTATTTAAAAAGAATGGATAGTGAAATAGTAACTGGATAAGGGGTTGGTGATAATGAATTCACCAAATTGTTTGCAACTATAAGGAAAGATTAAGAGTTTTGTTTTGTAATTAATGAAGAAGTTGAATTAAAAGGGTTTATTGTCCTTGTGATATGTTGAATTATAATTGATAATGCAAATGTGGATGTGATGTAGTTGTGATATATTGAATTATAATTGATAATGCAAGTGTGGATGTGATGTAGTTGTTAGACAAGTAGGAGTTGAGCATAGGACAACTATTATTGAATATAAAGGAGATTTGGATTTTTACATTAAGGAGTTACAACAAATATGAATAGACTGGTGGGAATAGAGTGTATGAGGGCTGTTTTGGAATATTAAGAGAACTTGAACTTGAGGTCATGATGTTATCATAAATGTAATTAGTAAAAAGGGAAAAGTGGAATGTTAAGACAAAAATTAAATGAAAAATATTTTGGAATGAGTTAATAAATATAAAATGATGTTGTTCCTTAAACATATTTCTTTCCAAAAAGGATTTATGGTTTTCGGATGATAAGGGATAATTTTTATGGTTGAAGGTTTTCCTTAAATGTTCAAATAAATTTTGAGAAAAAGGTATTCTACGCATGATATTTTGAAATTACAAAACGTCACCTACTATATGGTATCACCCTACATGCATGGTAATTTCTATCTATAGAATGGTTATTGTTTTTGTAATAACCCGACCCTCGTACATGTTTTCCTATAGATTTTCAGTCCCTTATTCTGTGCATTTACATGCTTATTGTGAAAGTTCATGAGAAATTAAGTTTAATTAGGTGAACCTTATGATTATAGATCCATATCTGTTTAATAAGAAAACATATCTGTCACAATTAAAATGTTCAGATCAGAAATTGAGGACCTTAGAAGCTTAATAATCTGAAAATGAATGTACATTTATGATCAGCGTAATTTTTAAGTAATAATAAGCATGTTTGTAGAAATTCGATTTGGGATGATTAAATTGAAAGAGTTTTGTTCTATTCTACTTTTAATATAAATGTGAGTCTCTTGGAGCAATTGGGTCATTTTTTTTGACTTAAAGCCATTACTCAAGATATTTTGAGGGAAAAAGAATTAGAAAGGAAGAGGGTTTGAGAAGAAGAGGTCAAGTTCTTCAAGAAGAAAGATTGGGGAATTGGGAAGGATGGTAGGATCTCAAGCTTAAGGTACGTATATTTTGCTTGAATTAAGTCCTCTCTTGAAAATGAGTGAGATTTTCTTTGATAATCATGCAAATTAAGGGTGTGTGTTGGTTAAATTAAAAAGATGTGTTATCATGGAATTGATTTGGGAACTTTAAGGTAGGGGGTCAAAGTGTTTAATTTATAATTGTGAATTGCAAGGAATTGAGGAATTACTTCATAGTGCAATTGTTGTATGTTTGAAATGTCTTTGCATATGATTTTTGAACCTTGTATCATCAATTAAAGAGTCTAGTTAGAGCCTTGTAAAAGCTTGCCAAAAACTAAGTTTTGCTAAAAATTTCGAACTGTAATCTGTCCAGATCGCCGCACGTGCGGCCCAAGCTGGAAAAATGTTCGGCTCCGTTTCGTGTGCTCGACCCTCTGATATTTTTAAAATATTTTTCTGATGATCTTAGGATGGCTGTAAATTCATTCGAAACGTAATGAGTCAGGAAGTAATTTGACAAGGAAAGAGGGAAGTTAATTTGTGAATTTTGTATGTGTGTAGGACACACTTCAGGGGGAAGTAGCGCTCCGCCACAACACTATGAGTAGTAATACTGTAATCGTACGTTTACTTACCGTTAACAAGTCTTATTCTTAACGCTCTGTTTTTACATAAGCAACTGCGTTAACATTTATGTTGTTTAACGATCGGTGAGAACATTGAAAGATCATGCGTACCTCGGTATGACTCTGGAACTACTCTGCATTCTGGTCATAGTCAATGGTTATTATTAATGTGCTATAACCTGTAATTACCTAAGACTCCGCACAAGAAGTATTAATACTATGCAATTAGTTAACGGGAAGAAATTATGACTATAAACTCCGCTTAATGGGGATATGATATTTGAACGTCCTATCAGGAACTTCTATAGTCTTATTTGATTTGACACATGTTTGATGACATAGACATTTGTTTAGAATGGATTAACGAAATGAAAATCGGATAGAACCATGGGTTGCCTTAGATGTCAAGAATTGAATATCAATGATATTGTTATATGATTCACGTTACGGTGTGAATATGAGAGCATACTATTTAGCTACTAAGGGGCCTAAAGTTGTTTAGTATCTATGACATGAATGTAAAGGTTTATCATCATTATGTAAACCATGTTAGAAATTGTATTGCTCTGTCTCTGTTAAGCGTACTGTAATGACGATATAACAAGAAATGCTCTATTTTCTAATATGTTATGTTTCGAATCAGTAAATGACTATCCTTATATATCAAAGTATTTAGGACATCCTTAGCACAAGGCCCTAGCCCGGGGGTAATAATACCGTGGTTCAAGTATGTATAAGTCCCCGGTACAGGAGGTCCCTTTATGGAACTAAAAGGTATGCTCTATATTGATTTATTAGCGCTATTAAATGTACCATGTATAGTCAAACATGAATTCTGATTTTTGTTTATGAATCAAGCATAATTAAGAACATGTATGACTTTGTTTCTGTTTATCCGTTCTGTTTATGTTATACTATGACATGATATGGATTGACCGGTCTTTAAGACCTAACGATTTCTGGTATAGAACAAAGTGTTGTACGGAACTAAGTGCTGCAATGCGAGTCACCTCTAGAATCCGTACGAGCCACCTCTTGAGTCCATACATATGTGAACTAAGGCCTATGGCCGTTTTGTGAAAGTTATAAGGCTTATGGCCAATCTGTGACATCTGGGCCTATGGCCATTCTGTATGATCTGTTAGTATGAAGCAAAGTGCTGCACGGAGCTAAGTGCTGCTATGCGAGTCACCTCTAGAATCCGTGCGAGACACCTCTTCAGTTCATACATTCTGATAAGGGCTTAATGCCATTTTGATAAGGGCTATATGCCATTCTGATAAGGGCTTAACGCCACTCTGCTTAAAGGCTCCATGCCATTCTGTTTAAAGTTTAGGCCTAAGGCCATTCTGGAAATAATTACAAGATTAAGTTAACTATGTGTTCTCTGCATTTATGTATGTACATTATAATTCAAGTTACTCATTAAATTGTTTACGTACTACTATTCACTGAGCTTGACTCACTTTGTGTTATGTTTGTTTCTGTAGGCACTCCACTTGGAGGTCAGTCTTAACCCATGGCATCCATTCCTCTTTTGTCAACCTTAGAGGGTCCAAGCACTTTTATGAAGGCAGCTCATTTTATGAAGTTTTACTAAGCTTTTAGTATACTTAATTCCTTTACCTTTCAATGTTTCGTTATACGCCCAAGCTTGAGGGTTGGGTCTATATATATGTACATAACTGAGTTCTCTGAGGTACGTCAATGTATGTTTATCTGCCTTATGTTCTGTTGTGATCCTGGCATGAAAATGGTCGCTCAATGGATGTAGTTCTTTTATTTATGTTGATTAAATGCTTCCGTTCAAGCCCCATATATTATATATATATATATATCAGGTTAAGTGTCCGGTTCGGAATAGGTCATGCCCAAACTTTTAGGGGCAAGTTTGGGACGTGACAGTTTTAGAATTATGAGATTCTTACTGGACAATTGTGATCATCTCTTGTTGTTTCATTTTTCTTATAGGAAGAGAATTCAGATTGATTGGTTGAAGAGAGACGTTCATGTATCTGTTATGTGTAATTTCACAATACATGTGAAAGAGATGAATTTTGTATATTAATGTTTGTAATTATTTATTTGTAACTCCGTAGCGAAAGCTTAGTATATATTATTATTATTGTTCCATTCATTTAGAGAGGAAACAAGTGTTATTATGTTTCTATTACTCAAGAGAAATAAATATTTGTAAAAATAAGAAGAAAAAAAAGGTACCTAAATTAAAGGGTTTTGGTAATGCTTCCAAGTAATTAAAATTCAGGGTGCGACACATACACTAGCAATGTAATTTTAGATTGATTGGGACTATTTAATGTTTCGTGAAAATGTTATGGTATGCACCTCTTAAAGATGCATATCAGACGTACCTTGGTACACATTTTTTTAGTAAATGTTATGAATTTTTATAATAAATGTTATGCAATTTGTTGATTGTGTTACAACTATATGTAATTAGTGAAGTGAAATTATAACAATTTTTTATGCAATTACATATTTTTATGATAGTATAACTTTTTTTTTTCCTCGTTGAAATGTAATTCAATAAATTGAAATATATTATAATCTATAATTGTTGAATAACACTTCGATAGGAAAAGCATGACATCATAGAATTTCATTTAAGGAACCACAAATTGTAACAACTTTGTCAAAAAATTATGTAACATTTATCACATTTTTTTTTATAATATTTATCAAAAAAAATATGTAGCAGGATGTACATAACCTCTTTTATGTATAGTTGACCTAATGTGACAATTTATTCAAAACACTACAAATAAAAATCAAAATACAATAAAAAATATATTTAGGCCTCGTTTGGCAAGTGGCTTTTTTAGCCAAAAAGTCAAAAAGTCACTAAAAAAATCAAAAAGCCAATAACCTATGCCAAAAAGTCAAAGATTGTCTTTTTTCTCTACTTTTTGCACATCTTTTCGTAAAAAGCCAAAAAGTCACCCCAAATATACTAGTTTTTTTTTCCATCACATTTTAACCAAAAAGTCAAAAAATTACTAAAATAACCTATTCCCAAATGAGGCCTTAGTCATATATTAAATACAAAGCTGGAGATAATTAATAATAAACACTAGTATAATAAGAATATTTTCGAATCGTAAGGGTGACGATCATCCTTACTTTCTACCATCTAGGTCTATCATTTGTCAATACATCATGTATTTATCAATCTTATTTATATTGGGTTCAAGTCATGAAAGCAATCTCTCTCTCTCTCTCTCTCTCTCTCTCTCTCTCTCTCTCTCTCTCTCTCTCTCTTCTTCTTCTTCATTTTTTTTTTTTTTTTTTGTTAATGTAAAAAAAAAAAAAAAACTAAATATGCTGTTTTAATAAATAAATTTAAAAAAAACTCGTGCATTGACTCATTATTGTTCCTCTATAAATACTTATCTTAGATGTTTGCAATTGTAACACCTAAAGCGAATGGCATCATCAAAACCAAAGGGGTTCGGGAGTTCACTGACCATTCAAGAGCTTGCCAAAGAGCCCATGCTTGTCATCCCAGAGCGCTATGTTCGTTTAGATAACCAACCGTGTTCAATTCTCTCAGAAGATGCCACTTCCCAAACCATCCCTACTGTTGACATGCAACAATTGCTAATGGGTGAATCAACTGATTTTCAACTAGACAAGTTGCATTCCATTTGCAAAGAATGGGGCGTCTTTCAGGTTTTCATCTCACATATGTCTTCATTTTTATTTTATTTTATTTTTATTTTCTTGCTTTCATTAGTACATCGGAGGCTATATTATAAAGAGAGATAACAAGCCTCAAATTATTAATCTCCTAGTCAAGTGCAATAATTTTGGCTAATTAAACTAGCGTATTTTAAATTTTATTTTATGAGCAAAAAGATAGCTATTATTAAAGAAAACCAAAAGGAGTACAGTTAGTTCAGTTGATTGCGCACTCAAATCTCTTTTAGGGTGACTATATGAACCAAGATTTTCCTTCTATTGATTTTTTGGATTGAGGGAGAAAAAGTTCATTGGTACAAAAAGAGAGTACAAGACCGGAACATAAAAAAATTAAATCAATAAAAAGGTAAGAAAAAATATTTAACGCGTTTGGTTTTAATTTTTTAAAAATTGAGTTTTTTATTTTTAGTAATATTTTTAAAATTTTAAGCATTTTTTTTTCTTTTTTAGATGCACCTTATTTAGATTTATTTAAAAAGTAAAATATTTGTAAAAAAAATATTTTAAAAAATTAATAAATACATAAAAATATGAAAAATATGCTGAATTTTTGCTTTTTTTTTTGTATTTTTTGGTATTTAGTGAATTTTTTAAAGATTTTTTCACGAAAATTATATTTTTTAAGTGTATTTATGTTAGGTGTGTCTAAAAATTTAAAAATTATTTAAAATATTAAAAAAAATTCAGTAAAATTAAAAAAATATGAAAAATAAGAAAGTAAAATTTTTTAAAAAATATTTTCAAAAAATGAAAAACAAACATGGTGATTATTTCTTAGCAACACATCCTAATAAAGTTGGCACGGTATCCAAAGCTAATCATATATATGCAAGCATCAAAGCTAAAAAAAATAAAAAAATAAAAATCTGAAGTTGGACTGATTTAAAAGAAAAGAATTTTGATAAATAATTTTGATATGGTTTTCAAATTTCAACTTGAGAGCAGTTGACGGATTCGTGGGGCCTATTGCGAGTTCTGTTTCAATTAGTTGAATTGTTGATTTGATAAGTCTCTCCGTATATATCATTTATTAGAAAATTTAAGTTAACACAAGAATTGTAATTTTTATTTTATTTTATTTTATCATGTTTGTGTAAAAAAAAAAATACATAAATAAATAGATGGATGAATGAAAATTTTACAATGATCGGATCGATCGAATTTTTTCAATTCATAAAATACACGGTGGATCTTGCAAAATAAATTGTTCGAATCATCAAAATGAGACCTATGATAGATCTCACAGGCTGCTCGATTTCTCTCAAGTATAGATTTAAACTTGAAAAAAACCTTAACATTTTGGGGAACAACCCCTTATATTTGAAGTAGAACCATACTAAGATGTGTTTTTGTGTAGAAAATGAAAATATATGTACTAATATTTGGTAGCGCTAATGTTTGTAGTTGGTGAACCATGGAGTTAGCCCTTTACTAGTGGAGAAAGTGAAATATGAAATTAAAGAATTCTACAAGCTTCCTTTGGATGAGAAGATGAAATACAAGATACAGCCAGGTGATGTTGAAGGGTATGGACAAACCTTGCTCATGCAAGATGATGAAAAACTTGATTGGGCAGATAGGTTTTATATGGTCATCAACCCTGTCCATAGAAGAAAGGCACACCTACTTCCACAGCTCCCTTCTTCACTTAGGTCCTCTCTCTCTCTCTCTCTCTCTCTCTCACACACACACACACACACACACACAAACACATGTTGTAATGAATCTATGTATTTCTATACAAGAACATGTTCTTATTGTAGGAAAATCATACACATATATAATATAATCATATGTGTATGAATATATAGCGGAATAAAATTATACTAACCTCCTCCAGCTATTATTAATCAAGTTGTGTGATATATGTATTTCTTCTAAATCTCTCAATATTATATCACTCAGCTCACACTTTAGGAATAAGCGTCTTCTAACCTATGCAGAACTAGAGTGCCGTGTTGATGGAGAACCACATGCCTATTTATAACTGTTAGGTCAGAAACTCCTATTAGATACCTTATCTGATAAACCTTGTTAGTTTCCTTCCATTAAGGAAAATTAATTAGTAGAAATAGATAAGCCAAACCACCATTAGAGTTCTTGATATTTTAGGCAACCTTAATAATTATTACCCATAATTATCAAAAGATAAATAAACATATAAATAATATATATATATATATATATATATAATTAATAGGCATGTGGGTCACATTAAGTCTCCTCTTAGGAGACGTAACTTACACTTATATGTCCATGTACCGGTGTACTTAAAACACGCATTATATAAAATATAATAAAAAACAACAACAAAAAAACAAAAATGTTAAATTTAAAATATGCAGATTAGCTTCATCTAAGATGTAACCTTAAATCACATAATATTTTTCTTAGTATATAACATTTCTGATTAAACCATGTAACAAGTTGTAGTTTGCAAATGCTTTTTTTAGTAGTTTTTTTCTGTTTGGTTGTTATTGACTTTTTAGAGTAAAGCTATGGCCAAAAAAAATGTTGATGCAATTGGAATAAAATAAAAAAAAGTTATCTTTTGTTATTGAGAAAGTTTTGGTCCAGTGTTTTTTTTAGTAAATTTTTTTATTTACTTTTTAAATCCTTCTAAACTATAAAGCCCTGAAAATTTTAAAACTTAAAAAATATAACTAAAGACAAAAAAAGTTGTAAAAGAAAAAAAAAGGTAATATGAAAAAAAAAATGTGACTTTTTAGCACTTGCCAAATATGGTAGACCTTGTTAAAAAAATATATATATATATTTTTTCTCTCTCAATTGTCAAATAAATAAGATGAATTCAAACAGTTACAATGTTTTTGGTAAACTTATTTTCGTCTCTGGTAAAAAATTTAAAAATATTTCAAACAACTTCAGAGTTCTAGATTCTACTCGGCCAGATAATTCGAGAAATTTTAAAAAGCTAAAAAAAGGATAAAAATAATGGAATTTTTGACTTATTTTGACTTTTAAAATTTATTTTTGAAGCTTTAAAAAAAAATTAATTTTTAGATTCGGCTAGACAAGCAGACTAGAGAAAAATAAAAGATTTTGACAATTTTGAAAAAAAAAAAAGGAAAGTCACTAAAAAAGTTTTTAAAAAAATGTGATTTATTTGGAAATTCAAACAGCCAAATATCCAAAAAAAAGTGACTGTTTCTTGGCTGAAACCAATCATAGCTTAAGTATTGCATAATCATTTTTTCTTTCTTCTTGTAGGGAAACCTTGGAGTCTTACATCTCAGAGTTGCAAAACCTTGCAACGACAATTTTTGGGTTGATGGCAAAGGCTCTAAAGATTGACAAGGGAGAGATGGAGGAGATGTTTGATGATGGAGTGCAATCAGTGAGAATGTCATACTATCCTCCATGTCCCCAACCAGAGATGGTGATGGGCCTGAGGCCTCACTCTGATGCTACCTGCATCACCATCCTTCTGCAAGTCAACGGAGTTGAGGGTTTCCAAGTTAAAAAAGATGGGATTTGGATTCCTGTTAATTTCCTTCCAGATGCCTTTGTTGTTAATGTAGGAGACACTCTAGAGGTTTGTTTTCCATACTCTCTCTTCAAAATTTAAATTCAAATAAAATAATTCTTCTAAATTACTTGTTCTGACCTGGTCAACATTTCATTTTCAAAACTTTTTTTTTTCCCCTCTAGGTTGAATGTATGTTTCAAGGGAAACACTATGATGCACTCATCATATACACCTTATAATTGGAGAAAAAAAAAATATATAATTTCATACTTTTTGAATTATAATTAAAAAAAAAAATTCATAACCAACACACCATAAAACATAATTAAAGATCTCACGAGTTATAATTAAAATAGTATCATAAATAATAAAAAAATTAATTATAAATAAAAAAATAATATAATTAAAAGTATATATGGTACATCTCCTTTAAAAGGTGTGTCTGTTAAAATTTCTCATGCTTTCAAACATGATAGGTACCAATAAGTACGTATCATTCACCTATGGTACATCTCTTTTTATTATTATTATTATTATTGCTATGGTGTTTTGATATTATACTAAATTATTGACCATATTATATTAAATTATTGCGCACAAACTTATCCAAAAGAAAAATGAATAATTTTATTATTTATATCTTATTCTCCACCATTTACATAACCTTATTACCACAATAATTACCATTTTGTTTTGAATTCAAGAAGAAAATTGCATCAGCATAACAAGGTGCCGACTTGTTCAGTGTTAGAGATAAGATGTATATTAATCTTCTTTTGCAAATTAATAGATAAGGATGCCTAAGAAATAGTCGATATCCGAACAACTCCAAATTAATGATGTTACAATGGTTGAAAGAAAGGTGGGAATTGTTCATCTGTATTTTTTTTATAAATAATCATGTACAAGAGCTCCTATATATATATATATATATATATGAGAGTGATACAATCCTATTCTAACTCTAATTCTAATTCCTAACTTATGATATACATTAATTAGAATACACATTAACAACACCCCTCAAACTCAAGATGGGTAAGCATTAACCAACTTGAGCTTGGAAACTAGATCACTGAAACGACTAGGAGGATGAGCCTTGGTGAAAATATAAGCAGGTTGATCAGCAGAAGCAATAGAGAGAAGATGAACAGTGCCACGTATAACATGTTGTCAAGTGAAATGACAATCAATCTTAATATGTTTTGTGTGATCATGGAAGACATCATTGTGAGCGATCTGAATGGCACTTTGATTGTCACAATAGAGAGAGGTAGCACCAGGGGAAGAAACACCTATATCAGCAAGGAGTCAACGAAGCCACAAAAGTTCCTGAGTAGTGTCAGCATGAGCATGGTATTCAACTTCAGCACAAGTAAGAGTAGTGAGGGACTGTTTCTTGCTACGCTAAGTAAGAAGGGAATTCCCTAAGAAGAAAGAGAAACCCATGGTAGAGCGTCGATCAGTAGGATCCCCAGCCCAAGCAACATCAGAAAAAGCACAAAGCTCGAGAGAAGGGTGAGTAGAGTAGTGGAGTCCATAGAACATAGTGTCTTTGAGGTAGCAAAGTATGTGAAGTAGAGCAGTATAGTGCAGGGTGCGGGGAACCGACATGTACTAACTAACAAGATGGACAACATAGGCAATGTCAGGATGAGTCACAATAAGATAGACAAGGCTACCTACCAGTGGGCGATAAAGAGTAGCATCAGAGAGAAGATCCCCGTCGAGAGGAGTGAGACGACTCTGAGGATCAATGACAGTAGAGGTAGTCTTGCAATCGGTAAGAGCAGTGTGTGCCAGAAGATCGGAGGCATATTTGGCTTGTTACAAATAATAACCAGTGGAATCGTGAAAGATTTCAAGCCCTAAAAAATAATTGAGAGTACTAAGGTCCTTCATCTCAAACTGATGATTGAGAAATTTTTTTAGGCTAAGACTACTAGCCACATCATCACCGGTGATAATCATATCATCCACATAAAGAAGAAGAAGAGCGGTGCTATGAAGAGTGGTCTGAACAAAGAGAGAAGAGTCATATGAGCTGGAGGTGAAGCTGAAGTCATGAATGGTGGAACTGAATTTAGCAAACCAAGCTCGTTGTCCCGACCCAAACTCGCCCTTATAGGTGTCGTGCAAATATACATGGGACATAAATTTGAAACCTTACATATAATATATTCATATATGTGACATTATGATACATTGGCCTTCATCACATTTGATACAGTTGTAGCTCAAAAAGGAAAATAGCTTTTATACACAAAACAAAAGACTTGTTCGTATTACAAACAAAAATATAAGGTCTTTACTATAGCCACTTAGACTTGACTTGACCACATCAGGAAACCGCTTCGGAGGCACAACAATTGGATGACAAAACAGAGATGCCAAATCCTCAACTTTGGGTCTGGTCACGCGCCTGGTCACCAACATACATAATATAAATAGTGAACGGAAGCCCAGTGAATAATAACAAAGTAAAGATTTTAATGAATGATGCCGAGAACAAATTTCAAATCTCGTAGCAAATCAGAATCATAATAAGGTTTATAGCAAAAATAGAGTCATAGTCTTATTCATATTCAAATCACGTGTAGTACATCCATTAGCATAAACATGTCTCTTTGGTCAAGCATATCAAGTCCCAAAAGGAACCTCCGGTACCGGATAACATATCTCATACATCGGCCACGGTATTGTTTCCCCCGGGCTAGGGTCTCATGACCATAAGCCACAGTATTATGTCTCTTAGGCAAGGGCCTCTGCTAAGGATACCACAATTACGTTTCAAAGAAAATTAGACAATCATTCATTCATACAAAACATAACATTTCGAAAAATTGATCATTTCATATCATCAGAAAATAATTAAAGTCAAACATAACTTTACAGAGTTATTACTCACAGATAACCAGTGGCTCCAAATAGACAAGTAGAGTAGGTAATTCACTTAACTTAAGGCGCGTGACCTACATAACATGACAGATACATACATTGAAACACACGCTCGAATTGTAAATAACTTATTTCATTTGTCCTTAGTGTGTTTTTAGCCTTTATCCTCATTATAGTGTTTTAATCTTGGCCTAGGAATGCTAGGATGGCATGACGATGTAAAAAAATGTACTTGAAAACATTATTCAAAACTTATTGAAAACAGGGTCCACGCTCAAGCGTGGCTTTCCTCGCTCGAACGGACATACAAAATGTGAGGGTCCGCTCGAGCGTAACTTCCATCGCTCGAGCAGTCTGCAAACTTTGACAAAAGTACTGGTTGCTTGATTTTCACGCTCGACAAACGCTCGATCCCCGCTCGAGTGTGAGACTCAGACTTTTGCTCAAGCGATTTGCAAAACATATGAACTTCTGGGAGCATATATTTCACGCTCAAGCGGATTTCTGGTCGCTCGAGCGGAAGTGCAAGATCACAGAGTCGCTGCTCGAGCATAGAATCTGCTGCTCGAGCGAAGAGGCAAAATCTAGGATTTCCAGATTGCTCTCCTTGGTTCAAACTCGAATTCAACCTAATCAAAACATAGCTCTTGGCCTCAAAACTTGAGAAAACACTTACAAACTTACAAAACATAAAGAATTAAGGATTATTTCGCAAAATCAAGGCCCAAAAGTAAGTAAATTGGCCAAAATTCAACTTGAAACTTCAAGGACATGATATGAACTTGTCATGCATATATTGACTTGAGTTCTTAGTTTCCAAAACATGATACAATGAGGTCTAATGGTGAGAAATGTTATGAATTCTTCAAACCATGCTAGAATTACAACATGTATGTGAGAAAAGCTTTGACAACAACTTTAAAATGGTATGAAACATGCATACTTGTATGGAATGACTTTGCTTTCTTCAATTCTAGCTCAATTTCCATATGAATTCACCTATTTCATTTGTATTCATGTACTATATGATTCAATCCCAAGGTTGTAAGGTTGAGCTCTTACCTAGGCTACTCAATTGAGCTTCACTTAATCAAAATCTTGGGTAATTCTCCAAATCTCCTAGCAATGGCCTTCTCTACTTCAAGTTTGGTCCCAAGTTCTTTAGTCTCTCACTCTCTCCCATGATGAGCTCAAAGATAAGGGAATGAGGCTGTCAAAAATGTGTAGGAAGATGTAGGGGTGGCCTTATATAGGCTTGGGCATAAGTGTAATTATTTATTGATCAAATTGATCAAGTTAATCAAGTAGACATTAAATTATTTTAATTTAATTGTTCCGAACCAAATTTCAATTAAACTTACCATAAAATTCTAAAAATTCTAATTAACACATAAATCAAGTCAATTTCTGAATCGGATGCCAATAAGGCCTTTAATTCGCAATCCGAAACTGAAACATAAATAGATCTTTCTACGTTAAACAGATATAAACACATATAATGCAATGTATGATGCAAAATTTCACTTTAATTTATTTTTAGATACAATTAAACATGGATTAACGTTAACTATGGGTCGGGGTTGTTACACTCGTGGAGCTTGCTTGAGACCATAGAGAGCACATTGTAGTTTGCAAACTTTATGATGTGGATAAGCAGACCCAATGGGAGGTTGCATATAGACCTCCTCAGGAAGATCACTATTAAGAAATGCATTTTTGACATTATCTGAAAGAGATCCCAATTGCGAGCAGCGGCAACAACAATTAAGCTATGTACAGAGGTAAGCCGAGCAACTAGAGCAACAGTCCCCTCATAATCAATGTCATATTCCTAGGTGAAGCCTTTTGCAACACGACAGGCTTTGTAGCACTCAATAAAGCCATCAAAATGGGTTTTGATTTTGTATACCCATTGCATCCAATCACAGTCTTTCCAGGAGAAAGATTAACAACATCCCAAGTATGAGTTTTTCTAAAGCCTGTAGTTCATCAGTCATAGCTTGCTACTAAAGAGGATTAGTACAAGCCTCACGATAGGAGGTAGGTTCATAAGTAGAAAAGGAAATAGGCTCAACAATATAATCACAAAGATAAACAAGGGGTTGAATTACCCGATGTA
The DNA here is from genome assembly GCF_055761805.1 of Camellia sinensis. Taxonomy (NCBI): domain Eukaryota; kingdom Viridiplantae; phylum Streptophyta; class Magnoliopsida; order Ericales; family Theaceae; genus Camellia; species Camellia sinensis. Next base: position 111,487,016 of record NC_138969.1, on the reverse strand, counting down.
GATGACCGGTGGGAAGATCTGTGGGGGGTAGGCTTGGTAGAGAGGTAGAAAACGAGCTAAAAGACGCAATAGGCAGTGGACCATTAGGGAGAGTAGTCTGGACAAGATTAGGGGTTATCAAAGGCGTCTCTACAAATGAGGAACCTGCATCAAACGCATTAGAGAAGAGATCTATGGAAGAATTAGTAAACATGATGGAGATAGAGGGTGAGGATAAGTGAAACGAGGATATGGATGAAAACATTTTATGCTCCTATAAAACCACATGACTGGATACACGAAAACGCTTAGAAATAGGATCCCAACAGTTATAGTCTTTATGTTCAATCCCATACCAAAGAAAGCAACAAAGTCGAGAACGAGGTTCAAGTTTGGTGTGTTCATGAGGTTGAAAAATGACAAAACATGTAGACCCAAAAACCCGAAGATGTGTGTATGGAGGGCTAGTGCCATGTAGACGTTCAAAGGGAGTTGGATTGTAGATGACATGAGTGGAAACACAATTAATAGTATACATAACAGTAAGTGCAGGTTCCCCCTAAAAGGTTCAAGACATAAAGAAGAGAGAATGAGAGCTCGAGTAGTGTCCAGAATATACCGATGTTTCTGTTCAGCACGTCTATTTTGCTAGGACATGCAAGCACAAGAATGATGAGGTTGAGTTCCATGACTCTGAAAAAAAGAGTGAAAATCCAAATCCCAATACTCCATAGCATTGTCAGAGCGAAAATTTTTAATGTTCTTTAAAAATTGGGTTTGGACCATTTTTGCAAAGGTATAATAAATTTGTTTAAGTTTAGATTGATTTTTCATGAGAAACAACCAAGTAAACCATGAAAAATCATCAACAAAGATAACAAAATAGCGAGATCCCCCCATGGTAGTAGTAGGAGATGGGCCAAAGATATCAGAATGTATGAGATCAAAAGGTGTATGGGAAACAAAAGTACTTTTATTAAAAGATAAAGCAGGTTGTTTTTCAAGTTGACAAGGCAAACAATCAAAATGATCAGGAAGTACATGACCCAACTGACCACTAGAAACCAAAGACTTCAACCGAGTAACAAAAATATGCCCTAAGCGACAATGCCAAAGATAAAAAGGGGACAGAAAAATCAAATACAGGAGCGGCTAACAGTGTGGAGTCCGGAACATGAAGGTGAATGAGCTCATTGAGACGTAAATGCTTACGGTCGATCCTAAAAGTCTGTCTTGTCTGAAGGTCCTGTACCAAACAACCATTAGCAGAAAAAGTGACAGTTGGACCAAGCTCGCATAATTGACTAATGGAGATAAGGTTTAAGGTAAGAGTAAGGATATGATAAACATGTGCTAAAGACAAATGAGAGGTAGAAATAGAGCCAACATGACTTGCAGACATGAGAGAACCATCAACAGTATGAATAGAGGGAATATGAGCCGAGGGAGAGATGGAAGAAAATGTACTAGAACTGGAAGTTATATGATTACAACATGCGTAGTCAAAATACCATGAAGATGTATCTGAAGTCACAGGTAGAGCAGTAGGGGGAGGTGTAACAAAGGGGGAGAGAAATTGTTTGAACATGGCCTCAACATTAGTTTGGGAGAAGATAGGAGCAGAAGGGCCTAGAGGCTCGGAAAAATCCTTAGAGGTAGCAACAGCAGTGCTGTAAGCAGACGAAGATATAGATTGATTCCTAAGACGATGTGAACTACCTATGGAAGAGCCACCACAAGAGGAGTGACTAGTGGAAGAGGACCGGGAGGGATTACGAAAACAATCCTACTGCAGATGACCAGGATCAATTTTGTTGCAATACTGGCAAGGTCTGATTGGGCTATGAACTAAAAGATGAGTAGAAAGAAGGCCTCAACTCTAATAATAAATGTAAGCAGTGGATTGCTGGATTGACAGGGAAGAAGAAGTCCATCGTAGAGGAGTGGCAAGAATAAAGTCCGCATTATGAGTCAGGAGAGTACCAAGATGAGTTTTCTCAGATAATAGCTCTGAAATGGCCTTCTAAAAAGTGGGCAGTAGAGTGCGATGAAAGAGAGATGTATGCACGGGCTCAAAATGGGTAGTGAGAGCCATGAGAAATTGAACCAACCGCTGCTGATTACAATACGTAGTGAATAAAGTAGCATCTTCAAGGTGAGGCCATGGAGCTTCTAAAAGAGCAAGCTGGTCCTAAACAAAATACATCTGAGAAAGAAAGTCATTAATAGACTGACCAGGTTCTTCACGCATGCGGTGCAACTGCCATTGAAGTTGATACTGATATGCAAGATCAACAGTTTGATATTATTCTTTCAAAACTCCTAAATGTCTTTAGCAGGAGTAATAATAGAGTCAAGCTGAAAAAGACCAAACTGAAGACTAATAAAGAGAGCAGAGGTATTCCGAAGCCAAGTAATGATTTGGTAGTTCTTACTGTCCCAGTCTTCTAAGCGGTCTTCAAATTTAGTAGTAGTTTCAGTGGCCCCTTTCTCTGGTTTGCTCACATCCCCGATGATAATACGCTAGAGTTTCTAACCTTTGACGAAGGAAGATATGGCTTGGGCCCACAAAACATAATTGGATCCATCAAGCATAACTGAAATTGGATGGGAGGCATCATGACGATCCATAATAATATAGTGTTAGGGCAAAATAAATAGGAACAAAATTACAGGAGCAAAATTAGATAAAACAGATCGTACCAGTGAGTCCAGAAGGCCGAAAATAGCTAGGAAAGAGTTTAATGGGGCAGAGATGACGTCAACAGGAGGCTGAATGACGTTAGTAGAGGCACGTTGCACAAAAGTGGAGGGAGGCGCGACTTACAATTGCAGCAAAGGACGTGCGACGCACATTATCAGAAATGGCGCACGCGGGTGCATGGTAGCAAGAATGACTCACATGGGTGCATGGTAGTAGGAATGGCGCACAAGGGTGGACAGTAGCAGAAACAACTCATGCAAGTACATGATAGCAGGAGCGGCACACGCGGGTGCACGGTAGCAGGGGCGGTATTGCGCGTGTTTGCATATGGGAGAGTGGAGGTGGAAGGCTGGACGCGCCAACGAAAAAAGCGGCACATGAAGGTACATGAGGAGGTTTCCTGGGACGGGACAGGTGGCGTTGGAACCAGGGCAAAATTCTGAGCACTGTAAGGGATTTTTTTTAAAATTTTGGTCAACGATGATGACGGAACAGTGACAAAATAGTGTTGTGGAACAAAGAATGGTGTATTGATGAAAAGGAAGAGGGATGCTATAATGCCACTGTGTGCGAGCAATAAGAAAGAGAAAAGAGGAGTTAGGATTCATGACCTATGCTTTGATAACCATGTTACAATGGTTGAAAGAAAGGTGGGAGTTGTGTATCTATGTTTTTTTATAAATAACCATGTATAAGAGCTCTTATATATAGGAGAGTTATACAATCCTAATCTAACTCTAATTCCTAACTTATGATATACATTAACAATGATATATATTAATTAGGATATATATACATTAATTAGGATATACATTAATAATGATATACATTAATTAGAATGCAAATTAAAATTACAAAAATTTTAAATAATATTATTCTAACTAAATTTGTATATGCTTGTGCATAAGTTCGTTCACGGTTACAACCTTAAAGATGTTGCTGCCATATCTACCACTAATACACCCCCTACGCAATTGTTATCGCCAACACTATTATCACATCACCACCACGATTATTGCCATTACCATTACTTCCACCACTATCACTACTAACTTCACCAACATTGCTATCGTCACCGCAACCACCGCAATCATTTCATTACTACCACAATTATCATTATCACCACCTCTCTACCATTACTATTACAACCCTCCATCTCTATTACTATAGTCGTTACTGCCATAGCCACTATCACTTACCTCTTTACCTCCACTATATTTCCCACTATCCCTCTGCCTCTACCTCCACCTCTACCTCCACCTCCAATACCATTGACATCGATACCATAAACACCATCATCGTTGACGCCGCCACTTCCTCATCCTCTACCACCAATACCTCATCACCACAATATAAAAATTGAAAGAGAAAATTTAAAAATAATAAATTTAAATTTCAAAATCAAACAATTTGTTTTAGTTTAGGATTCATTTTTATCAAACAAACATTCAACTTAAAAATATTAAATATTTAATTTTCAGTACTTAATTTGCACTTTTTAGTTATATCAAACACCACTTTAATTTGGTTCTTAAAACTTTATTTTTGAAAAATTACAAAAAAAAAAAAAAAAAATTCCCAACGTTAAGCACTTTAACAAAATAAATTATGAGTTTTAAATTTTGTTAATTTAAGTCATAAAATTTTAATTTATTTTCAATTTAAACCATCAGTCCATTTCCGTTGAGTAAAACAATAGAAAAAAAATATATTTTAATTATTAAATTTAATCTAGATATACATAAAATGATCAAAATATATATTTTTTATTGACTTTAATAGTTAAAATATTTTTTTTTCTTCGCTTTTAATCAACAGAAATAGATTTATGATTTAAATTAAAAATAAATCAAAATATTACAATTTAATAAATTAATAAAATTAAAAACTCAACGTTTATTTTATTTCAATGTTCAAATCTTGAGATTGTTTTGGTAATTTTTCCATTTTTATTTTTTTCCTTCTTAATTGACGCAACAACCAACGACTGTTCAAAATTTGATACATAAAAAAATACAAAAACCACTTGGACACCACTTGGCGATATATTTATTTGACCCAAGTTCGAGGGCAATCCATGAAAAATAGAAAAACTTTAAGGGTAAATTACACTGACACCCCTCTATTATTCTAAAATCACGGGTAAAATCACACTGTTATTCCCTTTATTCTATGAAATAATCAGTTATACCCCCTGTCAGTTGACATCATTAAAAAATTAAGTAAAGTTACTATAATGCCCATGTTAACTAATTTAAAATTAGCAAATAAAATACTCCCTTCTTCGACCTCACTCGTTGTAATGAAAAGACTTCCCGTTCAATCAACCCCAATCTATTGATGCATGTCCAAGAGCATTTCTATAATTTCTCAACACCACACCATTGGCAACAGACTTACCAAAGTAATATAACAAAATTTAACAAGACTGTGTTCTACCAACGTAATATAACAAGATTAGCCTTCATCAATATGGATTATAAAGAAATGAAACTTGGGTAAATTTTTTTTTAATTATTTATTTTACATTAAAAACTTGGATCATTTCTATTACCCAAAACGATAAGCATGCAATAAAACTCCAACAATAGTGTATATTCTAAATTTTTATCTAAAAAAAATCTAAAATTTAAAATGTTAAATAAATTAAGTTTAAATCTATGAAAAAATCTAAAATTTAAAATGTGGATTAAAATTAAGTTTAAATGTATGGAAAGATATATGATGTGCGTTCTTATAATAAGGCATATCATAAGAAAGATATAACTTTTTGTGGTTAAACTATTGAATGTTTATGTCATATGTAAATTTGTGGCAAAAATTACGAATGGGGGATTTAAAAAAATGCTCTATGTCGTTGATTTTTTATCAATATTTTATATCACCTCTTACATAAATACTCATGATTGGTTTTCTTATTTTGAATTAATTATTAAATATTAATCAAAATAAATAATATTTTGTCATGTATTTTGGTGATATAAAAATACGAAGAAATAAAAAAGTGATATATAGTAGTGCTCGTGAATTTATTATGTGCACCATAGCGGAATAGTTATTTTTTTTGTAATAAGAATAGTTATGTCCACTTGTTAATTTATATTACAAATTTTCTTAAGATGTTGTTATAAAATGCATACCATATATAATATTTCAAGGTGCTTATATTAGCATTTCTCTAAATTTGCACCATACATTAAATTCTGATTACATATAGTTTGCCTAATAAAACTCTTGCTATTAAATAAATGAGAAATTATAAACTAGTGTAAAAGATTAAAAATAATTACAAACACATAGAGGTGCACCCTTTTTTGTGCACAAAAAATAAAAAAAAGTTACACCCCTATCTTTTGATAAAAAATTTCTCAACTTCTCACTGTCTTATAATTTCTTCTTAAATAAATGATGCCGTCGATAGTTAGCCCATGCAATATTGGATTTCAAGCACATGCTTCTTTTGCCTACTAATTGCTATAGGCTACCTCTAAGGATAATTCTAAAGGCTTATCATATCGTCCTTAAGGAAGAAGAAATAAATTTAGGGTAAATTAGGCATTTAAAAGATTTGTTTTTCTTACGTCATCAACTTTTGTTAACTCAATTGACGTTTGATCAAAAAAAAGGGGTAGACTGTTACATAATTTTCTAAAGCAAGGGAGTACAGTGACATTTCAGATAATAAAAGGGATGACAGTGTGATTTCAGAGAAATAGAAGGGGTGTCAGTGTTATTTACGCTAACTTTAAGTATTGTACAAAAATATTGTATGGTTCTTATCAACGTAGGAAAGATATAGTACTTAAGTGAGCAATGTATGAAAGTAATTTTCAAACTATTTTCATAGATTTCCTCCGGCTATGGTCAAGTAAAATTCAACGCTCCGTCAAGTAGCACAATGTGGCATTTTATTGAGATTTATGGTATCAATTTGCAGATATTGAGTAATGGTCTCTATAATAGTATTGAGCACAGAGCAACTGTGAATTCAGTAAATGAGAGAATGTCCATTGCAATGTTTTTCAACCCCAAGTTTGAAGTGGAGGTCGGACCTGCAACTAGCCTTCTAAACCCACAAAACCCTCCATTATTCAAAAGGGTTAGTATGGAAAAGTACTACAAATATTTCTTCTCTCACAAGCTCAATGGAAAGTCATTCTTAGATCAAATGAAGATTGGAAATGAAGAAGATGACACTGCTTGATGGCAATCACTATAGTACTCTTAAAATTAAATTAAGAAAAATATAATATTGGTGTTTGTACTATGTAATGTATTAAGGTTTGGAACAAAACCTCTAAATAACATGTCATGTATGAGACAACGAGATACAAAACCTCCCTTTATGTGTAAGATAACCCAAAATATACCTAGCTCACTCATCGAAGCTAGTTGTTTGATCTCTTTTTATGTATAACTAATGTATAAAAAAATAATATTTTTTTTTGTGGTTTGTATGTTGAGTATTATAGTAGTTTCAAATCTTTGTATGGTTAATTACACAAAAACCTCCTAAACTATTAATGATTATCTGTTTATTCCTTTTTTTATGGCAAAAATGTTAGAAATCCCTAAAATTATACCAAAAGTTTTACCAAATGTCTCATATAAGTGTGGGACTCACATTTACACCCATGCGAGACATTTGGTAAAACTTTTGGTTGAAACCCATATGAGACATTTGGTAAAACTTTTGGTAGAATTTTTGAGATTTCTAACATTACTCTATTTATGAACCCATGTACACATTGATACCCTCAACTACAATAACTAATTACTCCTCTAGACAGGGGCTCTAGTTGTTTATTTTTTTATAGTTGTGTGGGTTAAAATATATAGATTCGTAGATGAAAGGTAAGGTAATAAATTGCTATTCACTGATAGTAGTAGGGCGTAAGCGCAACTAGCCTCCCTGGAGGATAAGAGCAATCGACTTATAATTTTCATATCTCATTATCCCACAAGATCGTTAAAATCTGGTCAAATGGCATTTAATCAAAGCAAACTTAGATCCACCATATGACCTGTATAGTTCTTTAATCATTTTCGCACATAGGTTAAGTGTTCAAAGAAAAAACAATAAAAGCTCGTAGCCTTCACTTGGTTTTAAAGACCAAGAACCGTAAAATAACTCCCTAAAAGCAACTAATCAATCATTACTAGAGAACTCGATTTGGGGACTCAAGTACAAGATATGAAAGTTTTATGCACCCATCTAGTCCAACACAAGGTTGAACTCTACTAATTATCATGACAATTTTAAATCTAAAATTGGTAAGACTTATGCATGACCCATTTGATATTCTGGATTCAGGTTTCTTGGTTTTGTATTGTTGGTCTGGTCTTATTCCTCTTTTCCCTCCTTGAGTTTGCCTATTGGGATGTGTTGGCTGTGTTTGAAACGGTTTGATAGCATGTTTTTCAAAACTTTGGCTGCCCAGATTTTGACCTCTACGCTTAAGCGGTCTTTGCAAACTCTCAGTACTTTTGCAGGTCTACAAAACTACTAGCAGAGTGTATTATATGCTTGAATGGTGATTCCTACGCTCGAGCGGTGTTGGCTCGAGCTGCCCTTCTTGAGCTTGAGCGTTGGTCTGCTATCTACAAAACTACTAGGAGCTTCTTGCGCTCGAGCGAAACACCTTATTTGTGATGCCCCAAAAATCAAGAACATAAAATAATATATTAACCATTAAATACAGGGTTTATCTAAGGTCACAACAGTAGGAAACGTTACTAATGAGTCATTTGGCTAATGACCAAGCAAGATCCCACGAAGGTTGGAGGAGTCAAATTAACCTCCCTTTGAAGTCCAACTACCTTAGATAGCAAAGCTACAATTTTGACAGATCTTGACAAGGTATTAACACAAGGCCTACATGAGTTGGCAGAGTGTAAGGATAGGTTACAAATTTTATATATATATACAAATTACAAAATCATGTCTTAAATACAACATGAGATCTATCAGTACAATCTCAAAACACGTTAAACATAACTAGTTCCTAACACTCATAGGATAGCCATACGTCTTCAAATACTTTATCTTTGCCTTCGACTAGTCCGACAGTCTTCAATACCTGGCATGAAATGCCGTGAGCTTTGAATGTCAATAAACGCACACACACTTTATCCCCTTTTCCCAATCCAATACACCATCACATTTATAACAAGCAAGTAATGAAGCATGACATTCAAGACAATAACAAGGATTACAAGGTTAGATGTTAGTATTCTAAAAATCCCCTAAAGAGATTTCATCCTCCCAACCACAAAAATTGGCCACCGGACTATTCGTAACTCCCATTTTTGCTACTTTGTTGCAGAACTTACCTTAGATGCCTACCAATGGTTATGTACCGCGTAGCGCAACCGCAGGGCCTCAAAAGGACAGCGAAAAGAAAAAGGTTTTAGCACCCAGAATCCAACCTTGTTCCTCCAAAAAAATTTTATCCTCCTGAATGTCCCATCTGGACCCAACCTTATCTCACCAATCAAACCATCGCAAAGAGTCCGAATATGTTCGTTCCATTCTAGGGTTTACGCGATAACTACTTGCGCAAGACTTAACCTTCAATTAGGGAGTACATCCCATCAATCCATACTTAACATATTATCATCCTTCATTATTCAAGTGATCGAAACCCTGTTAGCCGCCCAATTAAGTTTTCCATTTGGATTAATGTTTTAAGTCAAGTTAGAACAAACTTAACAAGATAGTAATATCCACATAAACATGAGCATCATTAAAATGAAGAAGATAAGGAACATAACCATAACACATGCAATGTCATACGAAGACATGATCATAAACTAATAAGCATATTCATGAACACAAGAGCATAAAATACCCGTGCAAAACTAAATTTTCAGATTCAGTAACCATTTAAAGATTAAAATCAAAAGGGCTATTTCAGATTTTTCCTACACTCGAACTTCCTATGGTTCATAGAGAATTTAATCTATTTTTTAGAACATGTTTCGGAAATGGAATAGCTTAACTAGATTTTTAGTTATTTAAGAAATACTCCAGCGCTGTCCAGATTCGTAGACCGTTATGAAAATCGAATGTTCTTTCAAACCGCTCACTCTTTTTCAATGAAACAAATTTTCATTGAAAGCGAACTCCTTAAGGAATATTTTGACATAAAAGGGAGGTCCATAAGATTTTCCTACATGTTTCTAGAATTTTCGAAAGTTGGATGTAAAACAGATTTTTGTGGCACAATTCTTGAAAATAGAAATTTGGTGAGAAAAGTGGTCAACTAAGGGAAATTTTCCCCTTCTCTTGTGATAAAAACTTGCTAAATAGTATGCATTAAATTCAAAAATTTATGGTGAAGGTGTGCCTTTGGAACTTTTGAGAGTTTGATATGAAAAAAGGTAGTCTTATACCGATTAAGAGAAATACAAGAATGGTAGAATAAAGGCCCAACTTCTTTCTTTTTTAACATGAGAATACCATCAAAACACATTTGAAAATGCCATTTAAAACTTCTAATAACATGTATTTGAAAAAGGAAAATGAAAGAGAGAGTTGTGTTGTGGCTTACTTAAATGCTTATGGAACTAATTTTGCAAGACTTGCTCTCTCCTTCTTCTCCCTCCCACAAGCTCACTCTCCACTCCTCTCCCTCTCTCTATGCCGTGTGGGTGTGGGTGTGGTGTTTGATGTTCATATAGATGGAGGATGGTGGTGTATTTATAGGAAAAATGGTGCGAATTGTCTAAAATGTCATTTGGTTGAAATGTAGTGGAATTGGTTTGTATTTAGTTCAAATGAAATAGAATAGTGGATAATTAGGACCTTAATTATGTATTTAATTATGATCTAGTTAGGCTTAAGTCTAATCTAATCTATTCTAGTTACAAGTACATTAGATATATACATGTACATATCTAGAATTGGTACCAAAGTCATAATTATTTCCATGATTCAAGGGATTTGTCTCTAAAGTACAATGATTATAGCCTAGGAGGTATGATGGCTGGCCATGTGTTCAATATTTGAGGGATTTTCCTATTTATTTTGGGTACAAATTCCATAGATATTTTGTACAAAAGATTTGATGAATAAGAGGTGCAAATATATATACACAATGGTACTAACTTGGGGTCAATTTGTGTTTTAAGTAAAATATGAGGGCTAAGGCCTTAATTTATGAATTGAAACATTTATTTTAGAGTAGAATTTAACTAAGTTAGGGTTAGAGAATCTAATTCGGTTTGAATTTCTTATTTCGAATAAAAAGGTTGTCAACCGACGAGCGTGATAAAAACCAGAAAAACCTAGGGTTTTCAAGTGGTAATTCTATGTTTATGAGTCAATTAATTAGTATTAGGGTATTAAAAATGATTTCTAAGTTATCAAAATCGATTAGGGCTTGCGATTTTTTAGTTGGTGCATGTATTTTGATCCTAGGGTTAAAATTACAATTAATTAAGAAATTGAGCGATTTCAAGGAAATAATTTAAAAGTAAGGGGCTTAATAGGGTTTACAAAAGTTAGGGCTCTCACATTTTTATGTCTGGCTGCATGAGTGACACATCTTGCGCTCGAGCGGACTGTGCGTATATCAGTTCGTAAAAATCACTTTTTACATCACTTTTTCATCTCTCTCTAAACATTTCAAAACCCTAAATCTAGAGTTTCTCTCTCTAGAACTTTCTCTATCTCTATAAGTACACCAAGATCTACTAATTTTTCCACCCTACTTCCTTTGTTAAAAAGGTAGAGCTCACTTAGAGTTTCGTTTTCATTCGAATAGAGTTGGTTTTTGGCTTCCTTGAGGTTTCTCTACTCTCTCCTTGGTCTTCTAACTTCGATGTAGGGATTTTCTACACTCTTTTATGATTTTTAACTTAGCTATTTGTTTTTCATAAATAATCTTGTGGTTTTGGAGGATTTTGAACAAACCTATGGTTTTGGTTTAAAATCAAAAGAGGGTTTTTCAATTGGATGTATGGAAAATGGTTGTGGAAGTGGAAATGGGGTTGAGTTGTGATAAAATTATTGATTTTGATACTTGGATTGGATTTTGGAAGAAAAATGAGTTTTGCCTTAAATGTTTTAAATATTTTTTTTTTGTATAAACAAATGAAATTAATGTTGGAAATGTGAAAATGGATAGACATTGATATGGATGGTGGAGTTGGATATGTATTATCACTCACCATGAAATTTGAAAAGTTTATCTGCATTGGAGGTTTTATATCTGTTTAGAAATATCTGTTTTGGACTATCAGTGGAGGAAAGCTATGATTGTTATAAAAATTACATGAGAATTAGGTGAATTGAAACTAATTTCTCATTCATGTGCATTGAACATTGTTGCTCATTTAAAACATTGCAGATGTATATGAATTTTAGAAAAATGAGTGAATGTTGGTAAGAGGAGTGTATCACCAAATTAAGTTGGTCTGTGTGTCCAAGGTACAAGTCCCGAAAAACACGCATATACATGAGTGCCGATTCCACAGACGAAATATTCATAAAATGGCAATAGTAGTGCTTGTATAGATACATTTACATAGGTGCCGTTTGACGGTTTGCCGCGGACAAAATATCCATAAAAGGTTGTACTGGTTTAAAATTTTTCCCTTGTTTTCTATTATAAAGAGCACAACCTGAGAATAGTGAACCCAATTGAACATGGCATTGTTTTCAGAAAGAAAATGTAAAACGTTTTGATAAGGGCATCACATATGCATAAAACCTTATATCTTTATTAAGATTCATATATTGTGTTAGATTATTTCTACTGGGCTTTGGTTCACTCTATATGGGAAATCCATTTTCAGGTATTGGAGAGAAGCCTCCGCCAAGGCAGTAGATTGGGAAGATTGGAACAAGAGCTCCATTTTGTTTACTTGTTGTTAGCATTTTGTACAAGCCTAGGGCTTTACTTGTATTGGATTTAAATCCATTTTGATGTAACCAAGTACAATTTTGGAATGTTATAGCCTTCAGGGCATTTCTATTATTTGTTTAACTTCTATCTCATATCTTTGTTGTTGGCACATACTCTAGATTCAGGGTTAGGACTTATGAATGTATATTCACATATGTCTCCTCTTTTGTATAATTGTGTCTCATATAATAGAAGGATATTATACTCTGATTTATATTGTCATTTAATTATCGTTATGGATGGTTTACTGTATTAAATTTTGGCGCATTACAACTTGGTATCAGAGTGTACCGGGTTTAAATACTTTGAGTACGTTGGAAGTGGTTATTACTGCAATGGGTTTGTCTTGCTTAACAGAGATGTTTGTATGTATGGTATGCTTATGTGATAACATGTTTATGTGATTATGGGTATAAGCTTTTATTTCTAAGATATTGATTGGGTCTACAAGTTTCTAGAAGTCCTATTAGAAGAGCACTTGATCACTGCTTTTTCTAATTGGAACTCTGACAACGCCGCGCGATAGTTATTATTTAGGAAGGAAATTCATATGTGTCTATATGACAATGTGCTTATGTGGAGTGAATTATTGTTGTCCACCGCATTAAGACGCGAGTGAGTGAGCTTTTTGGCACATTTGTAAATGTGCTAATCCCTTTTGCTACCTTTATTAGGATGTCAGGACGTGATCATGGTGGTAGGCGTGGTAGGCCTAGATGGTAGGAGGTGCCGATACTAGCTGTTATTCTAGCACAAGAGGTCGGAGTTGGTCAGGCTAATGTGGCTGAACGAACAGGTCAGCAGACCATGGGTGCCTTAGCCCGTGAAATGGTCAGAGCATTGTGGGAACCCATGGACATTCTCAGTGCTGAGAATCAAGTCCAGGCCTAAGCAGCTAAAGCAGGGTTGCCATTCTTGAAGAGAGAGCTCTTCCAGTCTAGGCTGGACGAGTTTTTGGTCTATCCCAAAGAGCCTTTGAAAGCGAATGAATGGCCCGAACAAATGGTGAAGATGGTTGAGATGCTTGGCATCTACGATGGTGGTTTGAGAGTGACCTTATCTTTCTTCCAGTTGAAGGGAAATGCTAGTCAATGGTGAAAGTATGCGCGTGGGTGCATTGGGATAACTTGGGAGGCCTTCATCAATGCTTTCCAGGATAAGTTTTTGCCTCCCACTGTTAGGGAGAAATTGAGGGACCAATTTTCTTAGCTCAAGTAGTTGAGCACAATAGTGGATGAGTTTGAGCCCGCATTTTGCTAGTCTGTTGGGGTTTGCACCGAAACTCATGGCGACTGAAGAGCGCCATTATTTAGAGTTTGAGAAGAGGCTGAGGACTGGGCTTATGTTCAAAGTGGCTTAGTTAATGATTAGAGATTATGAACGCCTTGTAGACGCGACGACTCATCTTGAGATCGTGATGCACATGGAGGAGGAACGGATGAGGGACTTCAAAAGGAGCCGGGATGTTCAAGGGGACAGTAAGAGACAGAGTGGTTTTACTCCACAGTAGTCCCAGGGAGCAAAGCAAGATCCACTTTTCCAGTGCCGAGTTCGGGTTCTAGAAGAGGTGGTCAGGGAGGTTTCACTTGCTTTAAGTATGGCCATCTAGGCCACAAGTCTCTAGCTTGCCCGCAAAGGGGATAAGGGCAATAGTCTGCTTTATCTATGACTCGTTCTCAGAGCTAGAGTCAGGGGGAGTGGGCAGTCGCTCACTTGTTACTAGTGTGGGAAGGCAGGGCATATGAAGAAGTTTTTCTCTCAGTTGAGCGGCAAACCTGGTGCATCTAGTTTAAGGCAGACACAGAGCCACCAGCCAGCACAGGCCTCGAGGGCCAATCAGGGAGCCTTTACAGCTCAGTCAGTACATCGGCCTTATGCTCCAAAGGATGAGTAGGTAGAGCAGAGACCTTCAAGGCATGTGCATGCTGTTATCGCGCCAAACCTAGTACCAGCGCCTTCGGTAGTGATAGGTACTTTCTTATTATGCAATTCTATTGCTAATGCGTTGATTGATATGGGTGCATCCCATTCATTTATCTCATCTGCATTTGCATCGACTTTGGGGTTAGAATTGGCTTAGTTAGCATTTCCTCTCAATGTAGAGTCACCTATTGGTGGTGAGGTTGTTTTGGAACAGGGTTGTCAGGGTTATGACATAGAGGTTGCTGATCGCCGACTTCCTTTTGCATTTGTGTTGATTGGCATGTCAAGTTTTGATGCTATTTTGGGTATCGATTGGTTGTCATCGTATCGGGCTGTCATAGATTGTTTCCGTCAGAGGGTCACTGTATGTACCTTAAGCGGTGATTGTTTTTATTTCATGGGGGACAGAGCTGATAGAGTCTTCTCACCGGTGTATGATCCGCGTGGACGGAGTGAGCTTAGTTGTCTTTTTGCCAACTTCTTGGGTAGTGAGGGTGATGAATTCCAAGTTGAGTTGCCAAGGGTAGTTTCTAAATACTCAGAATTTTTTTTCTGAAAAACCCACTAGTTTACCACCTCATCGTGAGATTAAGTTCTCTATCAACCTATTGCCTGGCACGACATTGATTTCTATGGCACTGTATAGGTTTGCACCTACTGAGTTGAGTGAGTTGAAGATTCAACTCCAAGGATTTTATCTGCTCTAGTACTTCACCTTGGGGAGCATCGGCTCTCTTAGCCAAAAAGGAAGATGGCACGTTGCGACTTTGTATTGATTACTGGAAGTTGAACCGGGTAACTGTTAAAAACTAGTACCTAATGCCTTGCATAGATGATCTATTTGATTAGTTGAAAGGGTCATGTTGTTTCTCCAAGATAGACCTAAGATTAGGTTATTGCCAGTTGAAGGGAGGAGGATATTTAGAGGACAGCATTCCGTACGTGGTATGGCCATTATGAGTTTCTAGTGATGCCTTTTAGGAGGATATTTAGAGGACAGCATTCCGTACGTGGTATGGCCATTATGAGTTTCTAGTGATGCCTTTTAGGCTAACCAATGCACCAGCCGTGTTTATGGATTTGATAAACTAGATCTTCCGTGAGTTCCTAGGCCATTTTGTGGTCGTCTTTGCTGATGATATCTTGATTTACTCACCTTCTGAGGAGGAACACGAAGAACACTTGCAGGTATTACTTGAGTTACTTAAAGCCCACAAACTATATGCTAAGTTCGAGAAGTGTGAATTCTGGTTGGGAGAAGTATAGTTCTTACTCCATGTGGTATCCGGGGGAGGGATGACGGTAGATTCATCCAAGATAGAGGCAGTGCAAGATTGGGAACAACCTAAGAATGCATTTGAGATCTGTAGTTTCTTGGGAATTTTTTGGGTATTACCTTCAATTTGTGAAATATTTCTCTAGATTAGCCTCACCATTGACTAGATTGACGAGGAAATGAATCAAGTTTGTGTGGAGTGAGACTTGTGAGAAGTCATTTCAAGAGCTTAAGGTTAGACTTACCACTGCTCATATATTCATTATTCCGAAGAGAGGCTTGGGCTATTCAGTGTATTGTGATGCTTCATGGGAAGGTTTGGGTAGTGTTTTGTTGCAAGAGGGGAAAGTAGTAACTTATAGCTCACGGCAGTTGAAAACACATGAGAGGAACTACCATACTCATGACCAAGAGCTAGCGGCGGTGATCTTTGCTTTAAAGATTTGGAGGCATTATCTATATGGTGAGAAGTTTGAAGTGTTTTCTGATCATAAGAGTCTGAAATATCTGTTTACATAGAGAGATTTGAATCTGAGGCAGAAAAGGTGGATGAAGTCTATAGAAGATTATGACTTTGAGTTGCATTGTCATCCGGAGAAGGCCAATGTTGTGGCCGATGCCTTGAGTAGAAAATCCATCAACAGTGCAGCTAGTATTGTCATTCGGGAATGGGAAATGTTGGGTACTATGGGTGAATTTGACTTGCACCTTGGTGAGTCCGTTGAGTTTGCAGTCTTGTTTTTGGTGGTTGCATAGCCTACACTTGTGAATCGGGTGATAGAAGTGTAGAACAGTGACCTTGAAGTAGAATTCCTCTGGGAGAATATCTCTAGTGGGAAGGTAGAGAAAGGCTTGAATGTCTAGAGCAAGTGTTAGACACCGTGACCATCTTTTCATGACGGAGTCTTGTCGAAAGGAAGTACTCCTGGAGTTTCACCAATCATGCGGTGCATCCAAGAGGCACAAAGATGTATCATGACCTTAGTCGCTAGTTTTGGTGGAGGGGAATAAAGAAGGATGTGGCCGTGTTTGTATTGAAGTGTCTTACTTGTCAACAAGTAAAGGCCAAGCATTAGAGAGGCCAGCGGGTTTGTTGTAACCCTTGCTTATAGTCGAGTGGAAGTGGGAGCATGTCATGACGGATTTTGTTGTGGGTCTTCCTAGGACTCAACAGGGTAGTGATGCGATTTAGGTTGTAGTTGATCAGTTAACCAAGTCGGCGCACTTTGTACCTATGCTCGTGAGTGATTTGGTAAATTATCTTATTGACCTTCATATTAGGGACATAGTGAGGTTGCACGGGATCCCAGTGACGATTGTTTCGGATAGAGATCTGCGTTTTATGGCTCAATTATGGCAGAGCCTGCATAATGCCTTAGGCATGAGATTGACTTTTAGCACTACGTATCATCTTTAGACTGACAGGTAGTCTGAGCATACTATTCAAATTCTTGAGGATATGCCTCGAGGTTGTCCTTGACTTTAAGGGTTCGTGGGAGAGGCACTTACACTTGGTGGACTTTGCTTAGAACAATAGCTTTCAGTCGAGTACTGGCATGGCACCGTTTGAGGCTTTGTATGGCCGGCCATGTAGATCTTCTGTGTGTTGGGCCAAGGTGGGTGATGCACCGTTGATAGGTCCTGAGTTGGTTCAGAAAACGACTGAGAAAGTCGCTCTCGTAAAAGGTTGGCTACTGCCTAGAGTCGCTAGAAAAGTTATGCCGACCGTATGAAGAGACCTTTGTCTTTTGAGGTAGGAGATCATGTTTTCTTGAAGGTATCACCTAGGCGGGGTTTGTTGAGGTTTGGGAGGAGTAGGCAGTTGTCCCTTAGATTTATTGGGCCTTTTGAGATCCTTGAGCGGATTGGAGAGGTAGCTTATCACTTGGTTTTACCGCAACTACTTTCCAGGGTCCATGATCTGTTTTATATTTGTATGCTTCGGAAGTATGAGCCAGATCCATCATACGTGTTGGATTAGACTGACTTAGAAGTAGATGAGGATGCCTCATATGAGGAGAGACCGGTGAGAGTCTTGGATACTCGAGACCAAGTCTTGCAAGGCAAGACAATTCCTTTAGTAAAAGTATTGTGGAGACATCACGGAGTTGAGGAAGCAACTTGGAAATACGAGTTGGAAGTCTGTGAGAAGTATCCGGACCTATTTGCCCATGTTTGAACATGTATTCAAACTTTTGCTATGTTGATTTAATATAAACATTGTATATATTTTGGAATTGTGAATTGTATATTCAGTATTGAGAACTTGTTTATCATGTTGATGAGAATGAATGACCGGTGGAGGGATCATGATATTGGAATTGATTGATTATCATTGTTGTAATTGGTTTAAACATGATTTTGAAGTTTGATTTATAATTTTGGGGACGGAATTCTTTAAGGGGGGAGATTATAGTTTGGTTTAGACTCGACCTATTTGATAGTTTGGATTCAGGTTTCTTGGTTTTGTATTGTTGTTCTGGTACTATTCATCTTTTCCCTTCTTGAGTTTTCCTATTGGGATATGTTGGTTGTGTTTGAAATGGTTTGATAGCATGTTTTTCAAAACTTTGGTTGCCCAGATTTTGACCTCTACGCTCGAGTGGTCTTTGCAAACTCTCAGTACTTTTGCAGGTCTGCAAAACTACTAGGAGAGTGTATTCTACGCTCAAATAGTATTTTCCACACTCGAGCGGTTTTGGCTTGAGTGGCCCTTCTTGTGCTCAAGCATTGGTCTGCTGTCTGCAAAACTACTAGGAGTATGTATTTTGCACTCGAGTGAAGCTTCCTGCACTCGAGTGGAACAACTTATTGTGTCTGGCCGCTCGAGCGACACATCTTGCGCTCAAACGGACTGTACGCATATTAGTTTGTAAAAGTCACTTTTACATCACTTTTTCACCTCTCTTTCTCTCTAAACATTTCAAAACCCTAAACGTAGAGTTTCTCTCTCTAGAACTTACTCTCTCTCTCTCTCTCTATAAATACACTAAGATCTACCAATCTCTCCACCCTACTCCCTTTGTTAAAAGGGTAGAGCTCATCTACAGCTTCGTTTTTATCCGAATAGAGTTGGATTTCGGCTTCCTTGAAGTATCTCTACTCTCTCATTGGTCTTCTAACTTTGAGATAGGGATTTTCTACACTCTTTTATGATTTTTAACTTAGCTACATTTGTTTTTCATAAACAATCTTGTGGTTTTGGAGGATTTTGAACAAACCTAGGGTTTTGTTTTAAAATAAAAATAGGGGTTTTCAAATGGATGTATGGAAATTGGCTGTTGGATTGGAAATGAGGTTGAGTTGTGTAAAATTATTGATTTTGATAATTGGATTGGATTTTGGAAGAAAAAGGGGTTTTGCCCTAAATGTGTCATGACCCGAATTCGCCCCTAAAAGTTTAGGCCATGACCGGCCTATACTCAGGTTTCAAAAACAAAAAATTTCGTAACGTTCAAATCATACTGTGACCTAAAGCAGAAGCAAAATTGATGATAATGTCCATTGAGCTTGTGCATGCATGATAATTAGAATAATTAAAACAATGTAAACACACTAATATACATACATATATATATATATATATATATCTCACACACATATACATAAAACTTAAGTAAATACAAAATTCTAACAATACAAGGTTAAAGCCTCAACACAGAGGCGCATCTTGTGTGGCTTGACTTAGCAGGTTTACAAAAGAACTCCTGAGGTTGACCTAAGAATGGTCTCCGGATTGATGACCTACATACAGATAAAATACAGAGTGAGCGAAACTCAATGAATAATAACAAAGTGAAGTGAATCAAGTAAATAATCTAGATTCAAAAGAAGCATAACACAATATTCTTCCACATTTACATCATTCACAACATTATTCATAATCATATTTACAAAACGGCCTTAGGCCCACCATATAACAAAACGGCCTCGGGCCCAATCGAATATCAAAACGGCCTCAAGCCCAATCATATATTAAAACGGCCTCGGGCCCAATCATATATCAAAACGGCCTCGAGTCCAATCATATATCAAAACGGCATCGGCCCACCATATCATATTATAAATAATTCACATTTCATATCCGTATTCCATATCATAGGTCTTGTAACTCATTCATTCGCATAAAACATAATTCCAGAACATCACAACAGTTATGTATCAAAATAAATATAAATGAACATGTCTTTACAATATACTATTACTCACCTTGAAGGGCTTCTGGTAGCAATTGAGAGATGTCCTTGTCGTGACCTACAAATTACATAGCAAAACATATTGAACATAGAATTACTCTCTTGATCAAAATTACTTTTCTTAATCTTTGATTAATCAAATAAACCGAACCCTTACTTTGCCTTAACCAATTATTTATGCTGGTTCTAAACTCATTAGTCCTCAATGGGTCATAATTCATATCAAGGAAAATGAGAAGAAACTGAAGGAAATTGGGTTAGGAGATGAAATGGCATGAAAAGAGTAGACAGAAAGTGAACAACCTTCACTAATTTGAACATATCTCTTTTTGTACTTAGCATTTGAGTATGAGACTACCACCATTAGAAACTAGACTTCCGGGGCTTGAATTTAGGCTCAAGAATCACTTAAAACGGAGTTTTAATGAGAGAGATATGCTTATTTGAAGTTGGGCTGAAACAAGGGTGCCCCGCACCTACGGGAAACAAGGCCGCATGTGCGGGGATTGGGCCGTACGTGCAGGACAACATGCCTTTTTAGCATAATCAAATTGGCTACTGGAATGGACTGCCGCACGTGCGGAAAACCCCGTAGCACGTGCGGCTTTGGGCAAAATCTGCTGCCGAAAATATGTGTTGGCTCTAGCACTTGTTCTTTTCTTTTCCAAGCTAGGTTTCAACTCAAATCACTCAAAATCATGCAAAACTAATGGAAATTATGAGGTTCTGATGGTTTTCTAAATCAAAACATTAAAAATACAATGAATCTTTAAGTAAGGAAGATCAATCTCCATATTTAGTTCTTTTTCAAACTTTAAATTTTCAGTCCAAAGGTCGCAATACCAACAGGTTTTCTCATAACCGACAGATACAAATTTATGAACATGCAATTTACAAATTAAAACATTGAATTTCACATCAAGCACATAATCACAAGCACAATTGCTCATATAATGAGGGCATTAAAGCATATGGAGCATTTGAAAAAGTCGGGTTATTACAAAATGTTTCAAATATTTATTTTGTATAAATAAATGAAATTAATGTTGGAAACGTGAAATTGGGTGGACATTGATATGGATGGTAGAGTTGGATATGTATTATCGCTCATCTTGAAATTTGGAAAGTTTATATGTATTGGAGATTTTATATCTATTTAGAAATATCTGTTTTGGGCTATCGGTGGGGAATAGCTATGATTGTTGTAAAAATTGCATGATAATTTCTCATTCATGTGTATTGAACATTGTTGCTCATTTAATACATTGCATATGTATATGAGTTTAAGAAAAATGAGTAAATGTTGGAAAGAGGTGTGTATCACCAAATTAAGTTGGCCCATGTGTCTAAGGTGAAAGTTCGAAAAAAACGCGTATATATGGGTGCCAATTCCCGTGGACAAAATATTCATAAAATGGTAATAATAATGCTTGTATAGACTATGTTTGCATGGGTGCCGTTTGATGGTTTCCTGTGGAAGAAATATCCTTGAAAGTTTGCAATGGTTTGAGATTTTCTCCTTATTTTCTATTATAAAGAGCATGACTTGAGAATTGTGAACTTAATTGAGCGTAGCATTGTTTTCGGAATGAAAATGTAGAACGTTTTGATAAGGGCATCGCATGTGCATAAAACCTTATATCTTAGTTAAGATTCATATATTGTGTTAGATTATTTCTACTGGACTTTGGCTCACCCTATATGGGAAAATCAATTTTAAGTGTTGGAGAGATCCCTCCGCCAAGGCAATAGCTTAGGAGGATTGGAGCAAGAGTTTCATTTTGTTTACTTGTTGTTAGCATTTTATACAAGCCTAGGGCTTTACTTCTATTGGATTTCAATCTATTTTGATGCAACCAAGTACAGTCTTAGAAAGTTGTAGCCTTCAGGGCATTTCAATTATATGTTTAACTTCTATCTCATAGCTTTGTTGTTGGCTCATGTTATAAATTCAGCGTTAGGACTTATGAATGTATATTCGCAGGTGTCTCCTTTGTATAATCGCGTCTCATATAATGGAAGGATATTATACTCTGATTTATATTGTCATTTAATTGTCGTCATGGATGTTTATTGTATTAAATTTCAGGACGTTACAGGATATGCATAAAGATGAGAATAAGCAAAATAGAAAAGGATAGACAAGGATAGGTAACATGCATTGGGGATATACAAATGAACAAAAAAATAAAAACAAAACGAAACTGTGGATAGCTAACCTATATGCAACTAAGACAGCAGTGACTTGATTGCATATGGGTCATATGCCTGTATGACTGAAAATGAATGACAATCGTAAAAAGAAATAAAAACACTAAACTTTCAAAGCGTAGAACCACAATGGAGAATGCCATGCTACCCGTAGGTTTTTCTCCTTGTTTGGAAGAACTATCGGCTTAGCTCCTGATGAATGCACCCAAGACTAGACTCAACATTGAAACCTTGGACTAGAATGGCCAAGTCAATACACAATGGTGCAAGAGAATAGAGATTTTCTCTAAGTATTTAGAGTAATCGCTTGAATTCAAAGCATGGCTTCTTAAAGTCAAACCTTGAACGAAAAATATTGAAGGTGAATGGGGGTTTGTATAGGCTGTTAAAAGCATTATTTTTTAGATAAACAATGATATGGGATTGCACATTTTTGGATACTAATATAAGACCAACTGCACAGAATAGTGAAAAATTGCCATCACGAAAAACTAGCTGCTGGTTCCGGAGGGTCGATTCGGTCATCCATCGGCCTGGGAAATCGAGCCCATGGCCAATTCAGCCATATGGGATTGTGCGTGCTTTTTGTATTATTTTGCCAACCCTAGGTGAGGGAAAATGTTTCCAAAATGGATTTTGGGTTTGGGCCACTTATTTCTTATTTGAAAATTAGTCCTTATTAAATAATAAAATTTCCCGAAATAAAATATAAAAAACTCAGTCAAAGTCTGGCTAGTAGATTTTGTAGAAACACTATTTTATCCTGTTTTGCTGAAAATAGAAGAGCGATCAGAAAATGTATACTAAAATTTTGTTTGAAATCAGATTTCGACGAGTTTTGTATTAATGGAAAGCTCTTTGAAAATTCTATAATGTGAATGACTTTTAAAATTTTTAAAGTTTTTTTTTTTATTTTTTTTTACATAAAATGACGTGCAAAAGGCATTATATTTTTCTGAACTTGTGCGAGGTCAAGAGAGAATAGAATATAATTAGATCGTAGGGACCTAATGAGGCTAAAATTGGTTATGAATGATTTTTTAAGGGTGTTAGGATAAATTAGGATTCAATTCCAGATTAGAGCTGATACATCAGGAGATTTCCATTGTTTCGAGTACATCATAGGGTGGCATTCTGTAAGCGAGATCAAGCATTATAGTTGGCCAATATTATATTTAGTCAAAATGGGATGTCTACATAAGGTCTTGGTGTAATTACTCATTTATTTATTCAAATCTTGTGAATTTCCTTTCCCTTTATCAGATGGCGAAAAGATGAAGTTCTGATACGATGGACCCGATCTTTAAATTTGTTAATAGTTACTCAATCATTGATTTTGCTTATTGTAAATAGATTTTATATTAGTTTACATGCTATAAATAGTTTAACTATTTGTATAAATAAATAATAAAAGTAAGGGCAATAATTGAGTCATGTCGGTCGTGTTCATATCAAAATTTCTTTAATACCAATCCTATCTATTTATTTTTTGTTTTATCAAGTGAGGGAAAAAAAAAAAAAAAAATCTATAGTGATGAATAGATGATGTAAAGGATATGAGCAAGGAATTGAATGATTGGATTTGCTTCCAACAAAACACAATAAATATTGCTAGAATGTGGCGTTCGGTCAGAGGACACTTGGATACTTATGTTAGCTACAAGATAAGAGATTTCACACTCCGGATTTCTAAGATCCAACCCATGTAAGTAACTCAATTAAATAATAAATAAAAGGACATTAAATAGCGATAATAAATGGTAAACTCTCATATACGCTTATGTTAATATCATTCACGTGATTCCATTTCGTGTATAATATGTATGTACAGTAAAAGAAAATGCCCTAATGCTTACAAAAACAAGGGTGTAACCCTTCACAAAAATAGCATCCTGCCAACGTAAAAGAAAGGCCTAAGGCCAGAAACTCAAATGAGCATTTCTAGCTCAGGCACGTAACTTAGCACCAAGCCTCAAGGTCGGCACATGTGAGACCTCTAACTTTTGTAAATTCTTGTAAGGTCCTCACTTTTGAATTATTATAATAAAAGCCCTCAGCTCTTTATTTATTCACAATTTTATTCCTAGAATAAAAAATGCATCCCGGATGAATCTGCGGAAACCCTAATTGATCCCGGTAGCATAATAATTAGTTTTAACACTTTAATATTAATTATTTAACTCCTTATTTATAAGATTAACTGCTCAAAATCATAGTTTCCGATTTCACCATTTTTATTTGGTTATTCACCATTTAACTCAAAAGTGAAAAATACAAACTGAATTATTTTTTCTATCACTACACTAATTAATTCTGTACTTGAAATAAATATTTTAATTCATAAAATTAGCCCACCCCCACACACTTCATTAAAATTGTACAATTGCCTCAAATTCATTTCTTTATGTATTTAAAGTACACTCCATTAAAATAATTTTCTTTTCACAAAATATCTACACACATATATATGAAGTTGTACAGAAGAATTGATAAAACCCTAGTGAAAGGATGTATATTGCTAGCCACCCCCCTCAAGGAGATTTGTGTTGTACTTTTGAGACAACTTTCATGAATTCAAGGAAGATTTTTTTACCAGAGCCCCAAATCATGGAAATTTTTTTTGTACTAGGTCTCCAATCTAGTTCCAAACCAACCAATCAAGGATTAAGCCTAATTAAATCACACTTAACCTTGATAATCACCTTCCATTCAATTACATTTTAATTCAATACAAGTCCATTCCATTCAATTCCAACCAATGGGCATTTTGGATCATTCACCACAATTTTCCTATTAATAGAACCCCTTCCCCTAGCATTTTTGCACAACAAATATATATAGACATATTTTCGGTAAGAGGGAGAGAGAGAGAGGAAAAAAAGTGTGAGCTTTGGGAGGAATAGGAAGAAAAAGAGAGCAATCTTGCACAATAACTTTTCTAGGCAAACAAGTAAGTCACAACACAACCTATTTTTCTATTTTCTCTACTAAATACATGAAATTTTATGCTTATAATATTGATTTCATGTTTTAATGTATAGATTTCTTGTGTTTGAATAAGAGAAGTTGGGCTTTGATTGCTACCTTACTTGTATTCTCTCTTTCTTGAAGTAAAGTCACCTATTTCTACCTATATCTTACATTATTTTTGAAGGAACACACTCAAACTAAAAATTTGATTCATTAGTATATTATTTATCATTTTTTCATCATAAGTGAAGTGGAAAATTACCCATGGTTGCTCCTTTTCTTATAACTCTTTTTATTTCAAGTTTTGTGCACCAATAATCGGTATTTTTGACCAACTTCCAAAAATTCTAGAAAATTGCATAAAACTCCTCTTGAGATCAATTTTACGTCAAAACCTTCCTTAATGTGCTATCTTTCAAGAAAAATTTGTTTTATTGAAAATGAATGAGTGGTTTGAGAAAAAAAATTTGATTTATGTAACAGCCGACGAATCTGGACAGGGGTAGAGTATTTCATTAATAACTAAAAATTTAGAAAAGCTATCCCACTTCCATAAATTGATTTTGGAATTAGAAATTTTTTTCTACAAACCCTAAAGAAGCCAACTTTTCAAAAATTCTAAAAAATATCACTTTGATAGTTATTTTTAAAGTAAACCAAATCTGGAAAATTGTTTTTGTTAGCAGTTTCATGTTCTTAATTGATTGAATATGCTTCTTATTATTTGTTCAAGCTTTAGTATGACATCTACATATGTTTGTGGTTGTATTACTATAAATTTGTGTCTTGATATTCTTATATTTGGTAGTAAATGTTATTTCGATAACTTGTTCTAACCTTAACATAACATACCTAACTTAACGGGAAACTTAATAAGGGTGTTATTGGGTTTTTGATTGAAAAAGAAAGTTTATGAGATAATTTGATTCATGAGACAAATGGACTAGTTATTTAGGGAATGGAAGGAAAATGATGGATTGCGAGGGTTAATTCTTGCGCAAATTGTGTCGTGGTACTCAAGTTGAATTAGGTTTAGAACGTGATCCTTTATGTCAGCCGTGTGGTGGTCTTGCAGAACATAGATGAGAATTCCTATGGCAGACTGAAACACAAATGAGAATTCTTGAGGCCGACAAGTTGTGACTATCCTGTATTCCAAGATGATTGATCTGGGTACATAGCCCTAGGAGTGTTGGGTAGGAATGACATTTCGAGGGGAGTAGCCTAGAACTATCTTGATTAACTGTTATTCTTGAGAGAAAAATTTATTATAAGCTCTATTTGATTATTGCTCCAGCTGTATGATATGATCATGCCATTATTGTAATTATGTATTGGCTTGGGAAAAAGGGACATGGTGTGTGCGATTTTACTGGGCATTCCAAACTCATGGCGTTTTATGCTAGCTGCTGAAGAACTTTATCCAAAAGACGGTGCCATGAAAACATTAGAAGACGTATGGTTATCGTAGAAGGAACTAGAACTAGTTTTGTTAAGTCTCTGTTTGTAACCTTGTTTTGGGGTTGTAATATAAAAACTCTTGTTGTTACTTAAGACACAACTTTGTAATTATTATCTTGATTATATATCTACATATATCTTTTGTGTAACCTATCCTTTATTTTTCGTCAACTTATGTAAACCTTGCACTAATACCTTGTTAAGATTTATCAAAAAGGTAGCTGTGCTATCTATGGAGATTTGACTTATAAGGGAGGCTACTTTAACTCCTCTGATAGTTTCTAGGATCTTACTGGTTATTGACCAAATAACTCATTAGTGATGTATCATTATTTATTCTTGAACTCGAAACCTTAGCACTACCTTGTATTTCTTTGTTATTATATTCCTTGACGTTCCTGATTTTTGGGGTATCACAATTTGGTATCAGAGCCTAGATTCAACCCTTACCCACACGTTTTGGCCTACGATTAAAGACAACCTTGCCATCAGCATTATTATATTATGAGAACATTATTTATTCTATCAACTAAAAGACATCAAAAATAAAAATTTTCTTGACCAACCTTAGGATGTTCTTCAAATTTGGGACATGATAACGTTGACTCGTGAAAGTATATAGCGGTGCACCAATGATTCCAGAATTGGTACTGTGGGTGCTGTGGCTTTTTCGAGTCTAAGGCATGCATCCCATACCGACTTGCTTTATTGACATAGAGTTGCCACTTAATTTTTAAAGGGGAATTAAGAAACCTTTAACAATGATAATTAAGTTAAGGCCAAGTCCGTCATAATGAAGAAAATTCTTGGTTCAGTAGCTTAGGTACAAAAGGGGAAGGCCATTTTCATAGAAGCAAGATTGGCTTCTACTTATTTTCTATTTTATGATTGTAATGGTTAATTGTTCACAAAAATTCATTTTAGACCTAAAACCTTTAAATAACCCTAAAACTATGTGACTTGAATAAAACAAGTGTAATTATTTTAATTGCAAGAATAAAGTCATATTTTGAATAAAATAAATATTTTCCATGAAGAATGAATTTTCAATTAAATATGGCCATAAACTTGAACTAGAATAAATAACACTTATGAAAACATCCCAAGCACACAATTTTGCATACAAGGAGCATGTAAACTTGGGTTATTGAAAAGGACAATCAGCAAAGAACAAGCACATGCTATGAAGTTTAAGGAGACTTACCTGGATGCCCACTTAAGCATTTTTCATGCAATACATGAAATAAATATGACCTAATATGCAACTAAACATACAAAATATGATCCTAGGCCCAGTTTGAGGCTACTAACATAATGAATATGCAAGAAAAGCAAATAACACATAATGAAAAGAAAAGCAATGATGTAAGCTATCTACATGATAATTCAAATCGGGCCTAACACGTGGTTTCTACATGATTAAATGAACCTAAGCATGTTATTTTAATGAGAATAGAAGACACATAGTGAAAATAACCGAAAAGATAGCAAAGTTAAAGAACTACATGATGCTATGATGGTCTAGCAACCTAGCATGGACTGACTATTGAAAATAAGCAAAAAAATAGGTATTGAAATAAGTAAAGTGAAGGAGTTTACTTGTTGTTTTGTTTAAACCGTAGTATATGTGAAAAAAAATACAAGAAACACCAAGTTCCTTCCATGCATGCTTCCTTCAAAGCTTGGAATTCGAGTTAGGGGTGTAGTTCTTCAGCCCTTAGGTGATTTTAGAGGTCTAGAGTGGCTATCTGTTGGGTATGTTCAAAACAAGGGCAGAGAGAGGAGTGGTGTGATGTTTTTGTCTCAAAAACTACAGAAATGCTTCAAGTTCTTAACCTCTTCAAAGAGAAAGGGAGGGCCTCTATTTATAGAGCTAGAGGAAGCTTCTTGAACCCTTCTAGGGTTTCATCGCTTCTCCTTTCTCTGTTCCCTAAAAAAGTGCACCAAGATTGAGTTTTCAAAAATAACTCTGTGATGCCTCAATGTGTGCATGTACAAACTGTGTGTGCTCTCAACGAAAGTGCACACATACTAACAATATGTGCACGCGCATTTTTCCTTGGTACACGTGCCATGCATGCATTCACAAGTACGTGGCCTATGCCCTTGGCTTGCTTGTGGCACAAGTAAGCCCGAGTTGTATTCAAATCAATGTTTTTGATAAAATAGGTCAACCAAGTTTGGAAAATACAATCAATCAAAGCACAATCGGGCTTTTTGGGGTGAAGAAGTTGGTTTTTCGCTAAAAATGATTGCAGGGGTAAAATGGTCATTTTTGTAAAAGTTAATTTTTTGGCCAAAACTAGTTTATACAACAACTCTAAACATGCTTGAACATTCCAAGGCTGAAATAAGTACCATTTCATCATCGGGAGGCTTGCAAATGCCTAAAGTCTTAGGAAAAGTCAAATGTGGATGTCTATAGTTACCCGTATTTGACAGAACTCAAACAATCATGAAATGATGAGAAGCGAATGCAAAAGACTCGAAACCATCCTAGTTGACGTTACCCGAAGGCTTAAGGTAGTGCTATACATTCATGCAAGTGATCGATCCCACAAGTTGCCTACGTATCTTTGATGCGATGAATTAGATTAGTGTAGTTTAGGGGTAGTTGTGCAACAATTCATACATGAGTGAGTGTGTGCAATAAGTACTCAAGCATTTATCCAAGCATGTATAAAAAAAAGGCGGTACCTATCGTACTCACCTTGTCTTACCTATGCTAAGATTCCTTCCATTCCGATTGTGCCAATCCTGTAATTTTTTTCAAGAAAAACTATTCCAAATAGTAAAGCAGACCACAGTGTGGCTAGAGTGATGCAATTTATGATGTCAATGATGCCAATATATGCCATTTTGTTGTCGTATCGACGAGGCGATGGTTTTCCAATGTGTGCCAGTCTGTGCTTGTATCAAGGAGTTGTAGGGTTTATATATGAACTGGCACCTTTTTCATGCTTGTATTGACGAGACATAGGGATTTATTGGGTGCCATTCCATACTTGCATTGGCAAGACATGGGGTTTTTAATGCCAAGTGGTGCCATTCCATGGTTGCATTGGCAAGACATAGGGGTTTATTGCTATTCCATGCTTGCATCGGCAAGATATGGGAATTTGAGCACCAAGTAGTGCTTTTCCATGATCGCATCAGCGAGATATAGGGGTTTAAATACTATTCCATGCTTGCATCAGCAAGACGTGGGAATTTGGATGCCAGATGGTGCCTTTCTATGCTCGCATCAGCAAGACATGGGGGTTTAAATGCTATTCCATTCTCGCATCAGCAGGATGTGGGAATTTGGATGCCAAGTGGTGCCTTTCCATGCTCACATCAGTAAGACATGGGGGTTTAAATGCTATTACAAATTCGCATCAGCAAGAAATGCAAATTTAGATGTCAAGTGGTGCATTTGCATGCTTGTATCAACAAGACATGGGGGTTTAAATGCTATTCCATGCTTACATTAGGAAAATGTAAGAATTTGGGTGCCAAGTGGTGCCTTTCCATGCTCGCATCGGCAAGACGTTAGAATCTGGGTGCAAAGTGGTGCTTTTCCATGCTTACATCGGCGAGACGTGGGGGGTTTAAATTTTATTCCACACTTGGGTCAACAAGACGTGAGAATTTAAATGCCAAGTTATACCAAGTGGTTCTAGACTTTGCCAAGATGTATTAAGGGGTGGCAGACGTCCGCAAAGATTTATCAAGAGGTGCCAAGTATATGCCAAATGGGTGCCAAACATTTGCCAATTTGTTTGTCATGATGCAAAATGTGGTTTTGAGGAATGTTCAGGCCACACCAAGTGTTTTGTGTGCCAGTGCCAATGCCAATGCCATGGATGATAAATGATTGTGCCTTGAAAGGCGTGCCAATGCTCGAGATGATAAAAGAGTGTGCTTCGAAAAGTATGCCAATGCCTTTGGTGAGATGATATGCTTTGAAAGGTGTGCCAATGTGTAAGCTTGAGTTGAGAATATACCTGTGCCTTCGGGGTGCCCAAAGGGTGCCATGAGCTAAAGTAATCAAGAATCTCCTAATTTCCCATGCCAATCAATTTGTCATTTTTGTCCTTTTGCCTGAATACTTTGTATGATTGAAGTGTTCTATTTATGTAGCTCCTTATCCAAAAATTCCCATGAATCCTCATCTTTTGCAAGCGTGATGGGAGATTACAGGCCTTGATATCAGCCAACTGTACCCAAACCATTTTTAGCATACCAAGCAATGCCTCTATCTGACTAGTTCCATGGTCTTTTATCCAACATTTTCAAGGAAAGATTAGAATCCAGCGTTTTCCAAAGAATTTAGTGGATGTAGCTTATGTATGCCAGTTCCATCCATGTCCCAAAGGAACACGTATAATAGCTTGCGATGCAATTGTAGTTCCCCTAAAGACTTCCACTAGATGATTGAAGCCTTGGGAACTTTCATGTTTGGTAGTGTTTCTTCATTTCAGGCCTTCACTTTAGGCGAAAGGGATTTCTTATGCAGTGGATTCAATTGATGAGAGTAGTGACAACGATGATGAAACTGAGCCCTTTTTTTGTTTATGACTGGTTTACGTGCACCTCCTCTTTTCGATGATTTTGAATGTCTATGAAGATTTATCTCATGTGGCTTCTACAGCTTCCCCTTTTAGATATTATTGCACAAAATGTAGGAAGGAAGGACTTTTCCATCGCTCATGAAATGGAATTTTGAACAGATTTCTTCTAATCGTACTTGTTTATTAAATCTGGCAGCAATTCTTTCCACCAAATAAAATAAAAATTACAACTTGAAAAGGGTACTTTACAAACAACCTAACCACCTAAAACTGATAATGATATCCGAATGCTCCTATTGCTTTTTGAATTGCGCATGTCCTACAGTGAGGTGAATAAATTGCCATGCTTGATGTGCTTACTGGTTGGTTGAATCATCTTTTAGTGAACTTTTTTCACTGCTCTGCTTACTTGCTTAGTCTATCAATAATGTCTAGAGGTGAAGTAGTTAACCCCATTTCGGGCTGGTGTGGCTAGGGGGGTTTCATCATGTTAACAAAAGCCTAGAGGGATTTTTGTTGGTAGGGGACCACCCATCTTATGTGGTTTCTCATCTCACATCTCTCTATTCTTTTATATTTCTTTTCCGTTTTTAGCACGCCCCATCTTACGTTTTCTGCTAAATTCATAGCTGTCTATTCTTTTATATTTCTTTTCCGTTTTTAGCACACTGCATCTTACTTTTTCTTCTTATGACTGCTTTAGATGCACCTCCTCTTTTCAATGATTTTGAATGTCTATGAAGATTTATCTCTTGTGGCTTCTCCAACTTCCCTTTTAGATATTATTGCGCAAAATGTAGGAAGGAAGGACTTTTCCATCGCCTATGAAATGGAATTTCGATTAGATTTCTTCTAATTGTACTTGTTTATTAAATCTGGCAACAATTCTTTCCACCAAATAAAAGAAAAATTACAACTTGAAAATGGTACTTTACAAACAACCTAACCACCTAAAACCGATAATGATACCCGAATGCTCCTATTGCTTTTTGAATTGTGCATGTCCTACGGCGAGGTGAATAAATTGCCATGCTTGATGTGTTTACTGGTTGGTTGAATTATCTTTTGGTGAACTTTTTTCACTGCTCTGCTTACTTGCCTAGTCTTTCAATAACGTCTAGTGGTTAAGTAGTTAATCCTATTTCGGGCTGGTGTGGCTAGGGGGGTTTCATCATGATAACAAAAGTCTAGAGGGATTTTTGTTGGTAGGGGAACACCCATCTTGTGTGGTTTCTCATCTCACATCTCTCTACTTTTTTATATTTCTTTTCTATTTTTAGCACACCCCATCTTACTTTTTCTGCTCAACTCACAACTCTCTATTCTTTTATTTCTCTTTTGTTTTTCTCTCTTTCCCCAAATACGGCTGTCGGAAAAATTGGAGGCGTGGGCATCTCATACCATACTCGGACTTGATTGGGTTTTTTTTTTGAGAGACTCGCATGAGCGGACAGTCCCTTGGGCCTGTAGGCATAGAAGCTCCTCTCGTCCGTAACAATTTGGCAAGTAGAATTTTTTTTCTTTTTTGGATACTAGTTTGAGGATTGAAGCATGGAATCAAAATCCAAGACACAAAAGTGTATGAGAAACAAAAACTGAATGACTCTAACTTGACCCACAGTGCCCATAGTTCATAATTTTAACTCCCTCTTATATTTTCAAAACTTTCTTTGAATAGAATTTAATTTACCTTGCTTTGACTTTTCAAGTTCGAATGTTATCAATAAAATAGTTCATCGAGGGGAAATTTTTTGTAAAAGGATCATGAATCACTCTGTTTCTTGTAAAAGATGATTTTGTTGGCTTACTATTCAAACAATTTCCACAATTGATTCCATGGATCGTACAACTAAAATCTCTCAATGCTTGAAACCCGGTGCTTGATGTTGATAACTAGTATTGATTAGATCTAGATGAGATGGGGCCGAACTTCGTAGTGAAGTTGTTTACGTATCCCAAGGATAGGAATCAGGCCATTTGTAGTTCAGGATTAGGTTCACTCAAGTATTAACTCTCTTCTTTTGTGCTCTAACTTTTTCCAAGATTGCTCTTTCTACCTTGCGAGCTCCCTTTTTTTTCTCTTTTTTTTTTCTTTCTTAGGTCACCTTTCTTGGTTTTCGGCCCAATAAGCTCTCCCACGGATAGTATTTCTCTTATTTTGTCCAGGTTGACAGGCTGTGTGAACTCTATCACTGCCAGTTCCATTAGAACAATAGCTCCTCTAGTCATGATCTTTTTGATGACATACGATCCCGTCCAATTTGGCTTGAACTTTCCTCTTGGGTTATGCACCAGAGCTCGGTTCTTTTTTAGTCAAGATCCCCTCTTTCAAGTTCCTGATTTTCACCTTCTTGTTGAATGCTCAGGTAATTCTTTGTTGGTGACCTTGTACATGGCATAAGGCCTATAGCCTTCTTTTCTTGAAAAACATCAATCACTCGGACCTACTCTTTTGGTACTCAGCCTCCTCAATTTGACACTCCGCCAGTACACGTAGTGAATAAATCTCGATTTCAATAGGTAGGACAGCCTACATTTTGTAAACTAGAAAATAGGGAGTTGCCCTAGTTGAAGTTCTAATTGATGTTCAATATCCCCATAGTGCGAATGACAACTTATCTAGCCAATCTCTATGTCTACCAATTGTCTTCCGCAAAATGGCTTTCACATTCTTGCTTGCTACTTCAACAGCTCCATTGGTTTATGGTCGGTATGGTGATAACTTATGGAAAGATATACCATATTTTTTGAGCAAATCCACCATTTCTCCTTTAAAGTGAGAGTTATGACACTATTTCGTTTGGTACGCTATACCTGCGGATGATATTGTTTTGGATAAATTTGGCCACATACGAGGTTTTAAGGATCGAAAAATATGTTACTTCAACCCATTTGGTGAAATAGTCAATGGCCACCAATATATACTCGTGCCCATTTGATTCCTTTGGCGTGACTGCCCCAATTACATCAATCATTCATACAAAAAAAAAGGCGAAGGTGAGGTTACGTTGTGCAAGCACGAGTGTGGTACGCTCATAAAGGTTTGCATGAATTTGGCACTTGTGGCACCTTTCGACGAACTGTATACAATCACTTTCCATGGTAGACCAGCAGTACCCTTATCTCAAGGATTTCCTTGCCAACATCACCTTATTCACATGTGCCTTGCATTCTCCTCTATGTATTGATTCCATGATTCTTTCCCCTTTATCCATGTCTACACATAACTTGTGCATCCCCAAATGACCCTTTTTGTATAACTTCCCCTATACAAGATGTATTGGGTTTGCAGGCATCGAATGGGCCTTTTGTCTTTCTTCGTTGCTCATTGCGGGTAGTCCGCCGTTTCTATGAAATTCCAAATGTCAAAATACCAAGGGTGCCCATCTCGAACCTCTTTTACGGTGGTGATCATCATGTATGCTGGCGTATACCTTTGCTTGATGATAATTGGCCTCACTATCACCAATAACATCCAAATTCTTTACCCCCCAATTCAAGGGCCACTTCCAATCCAGCAACGCATGCCTCGTATTGTGCTTGGTTGTTTGAAATTTCAAAATGAAGCTTAAAAGCCAAAGGGACATGAGACTCATCGGGGGCAATAAGGAGGACCCTAATCCCATAATCGATTTGGTTTGAGGCCCTGTCAAAGTACAATTTCCAGGTTTCTTCCATTACTTGCATGATTTTTTCATTCATAAACAAAAATTCTGAACTATCTATGCCACCAGTCGGCTAATCAGCAAAGAATTTTGCCACTGCCCTGCCTTTTACTAACTTCCAAGTGATGTGCTTTAAGTTAAACTCATCCAAAAGTAGCAGCCAATGTGCTAGCCAACTAGCTACTATTGGTTTCTCGAAAAGATATTTGATGGGGTCTAGTCTTGAAACTAACACAACTGAATGGGCCAGCAAGTAATGCCTTAACTTTCTAATGGCCGACACCAATGCGAGACATGTCTTCTCTAATTGTGTGTACCAAGCCTCATGGTCCAACATCCTTTGCTAAGGTAGTAGATAACATTTTCTGATTTTGCTTCCGACTCTTGTGCTAGCATACATCCCATGGTTGAGTCTATCACCGAAAAATATAGAATCAAAGGCTTCCCAGGATTCGGCGATAATAACACTGGTGGAGTTCACATGTCGATGTAAATTTTGAAATGAATTAACTTATGAACTGTACGTTGTCTAGGAAACTCCTCACCTCATTCCTAGTTCTTCGTGGAGGCATTTCTAGAATGGCTTTAATCTCGGAAGGATCCACTTCTATACCTCTTTGTGGGATCAAGAACCCTAGCATCTTCCCAGCTATTACCCTGAAGGTGCACTTTTGCAGATTCAATCTTAGTCTGTACTCACGGATTCTTTCAAAGAATTTCTCTAGAGCAGCACAGTGACCCTCTCTTTCCTTGGACTTGACAATCATATCATCTATGTAAACCTCTACCTCGTTGTGAATCATGTCATGCAACAGTGTAGTAACCGCTCTCTGGTAGGTAGCTTTGACATTTTTCAGTCCAAATGACATGACCCTATAGCAGTATGATCCCCACGGTGTAGTGAAAGCTGTATTTTTCCCATCTTCTGGGGCCATCATGAGCTGATTGTACCCAAAAAACCCATCCATAAATGACAGAAGTGCATGCCTCACTGTGAAGTCTACTAACTCATCAATGTGGGGTAACGGGAAATCGTCTTTTGGACCGGCTTTATTAAAATTCCTAAAGTCAATGTACACACTAATTTTGTCATCTTTTTGCAGGACTGGAATTATGTTGGCCAGCCATGTCGGATATTCTGATACTATTAAAAATGTAGCATTGATTTTTTCTTTTTTTGCTACTTCTTCTTTAATCTTAAAGGCCTAATCTGGATAGATTCTTCTTGACTTCTGTTTCATAGGTTTAGCCACAAGGTCTAAGGGGATTTTTTTGTTGTACAATCTCTGGATCATTTCCAGGCCATGCAAAAACATCTTTAAATTCCTTTAAGAGAGTGACTAAGCACTCGTGTTCCTCTAAAGATAGCGTGGATCCCATTTGGACCATACGGGGGGTTTCCTCGTCACCTAAGTTTATTGAGATTGTTTCATCCATGACAGGCTTAGCGTATCTCTCCTCCTCCCATTCAATTAAATCTTTTATGCTTTGAGGAATTTCTTCCTCAAGATCTTTTTCATTTTCAAAATTAGTGGAGTCAATGCTATTAACTAAAGGCACTGTGGGGTACTTAGAATCATCCATTATTTCATTAATTGAAGCAAGAGGACTTACATCTGACTCAAACTCAAAATAAATAGAAAACTTAGACTTAATTTCTATCCACGGGCTTAAAATTTCCAAGTCATTGGACGCGTCAGAGTCTGACATGCCAAATTCTAACTCATTGAACCTATTACTAGACTCACTATTAGACTTATAGATAGTGCACTTTTCAAAGGACCAATTTTGTGCTTGACCCTCCATTACATCCACTATGTACTTGGTGACTTCGTTTTCCAAAACTCCATTTTCCAGCATCATCGCAGTATTTAAATTCCTCGATTCAACATAACCAGTCTCTGTACTTAACCTAGTCTCAATATCTGCCTCAACTAGATTGTCTATCATGCCTTTGCCTTCTTTGTTTGAGCTATTGTCTCTATCTTGCCTAATTTCTATATCTGGGTTTAGGAACGCTTTACCATCATTTGTGAGCTCGTGGTTAAAGAAGATTTCAAACCCTGGGTATCTCTTCTTTGTCATGTGATCAACCCATAGTTCCAAAAATCTGCAAAATAGGAAGTCTTCTCATCCTTTTAGAAAACATCCATTAAGAGTTCCTTGGATGGGTTTGTGCTTAAACTTGTATTTTCTACCCTCTCTTTTTGATCATGCCTTATCTCGTACCTCAATCACTTTGGCTGTCAAGTCTTCCTTCATTGGTTAGTATCCCAACCCAAAACTGAACAAGTGGTTTTTGACTTCTAGCACCTATGTAACTCCTGTTTCCCACTCATTCCTAGACCAAAGCTAGGAATGTATCCTTGTTTGTTCATCATCAAAATAGAGGGCACGCCGTCATATTGATCCTCCTCAAGCACCATGACATGGAATTCCACGTCACGTCATGGTCATCCGGCTTGAGCTCGATCCTTATTCCCATCGTTCCCAAAACCTCTCGCTGAGTGTTGTCATAGGCCTTGAAGGCTTATGTGGTTGCGGTATAATCCTTACGCCCCAATCCTAGAGCATTGCAGTCTTGGCTAAACACACATTTATGGCCAACCCATTATCCACGAGCACTACTGGTACCCATTTCTCCCGACACTTTAGTGACACATAAAGAGGCTTGTTATGAGTGGCCCCTTCAGGCAGTTGATCTTTGTTGGAGAAAGTGATGGCCGGGTTCTTCTTTACAAGTGTGAGCAATGCCACTAATTGATCTAGGGTGGTGTCTACGGACAGCTTGGCCTTGTTTAGCACAGTTAGCATAGCCTTACGATGTTCACGGGAAGCCATGAAAAGCCC
Source organism: Camellia sinensis (assembly GCF_055761805.1). NCBI lineage: Eukaryota > Viridiplantae > Streptophyta > Magnoliopsida > Ericales > Theaceae > Camellia > Camellia sinensis. Next base: position 111,449,317 of record NC_138969.1, on the reverse strand, counting down.
GCAAATATAGATATCTACCTGAATCTTCTTCAACTGTTGAAGCACACATTCTTCTTCATGCTCCTTTTCTTTCTCTTTAGATGCTTCCGAAACATCACCTTGCTCAAGGAATGCAGGTTTGAAATGTCGTCCACTTCGTATAAGGTGATCCACTTCCTCTATATACTAAATGTCATCTGACTTAACGTTTCCCCATGTTTCATCACTGTAAGCTAGGCGAAGGTCTTCATTTTCCCATCATAGTCCCTCTTCTATTTGGGCTACCTCCTCTGTCTGAACCAAACTACTGTTAGCCATTGATGTCTCAATTTGGTCTTCCCCATCTAATGACATTTTCTAAAGCAACACAGTCAGATCCCCTGATTCATTTTGCTGAGACATAGTTGATAATCGATAAGATTGGTTAAGTTCGCTTGAGTACGAGATACAATAATTTGACTCGGAGAATTACCCTTCTAGGAATTGCAGTCGTGAACACAATCCTGAGAATATGCAAATGAACCTAGTTAGACTCTGTTCCATTTTTACCATAGGAGGTCAAAGTCATCATCACTATAAATTAGGTGAAAGTTGTCCAATTAAGGAAATTTTGAAGAATTTTGAGAACCTCTACCGGGGTGAACAATCTAAATAATTGTCTTTCTGTTATTTGTGGTTTTGTTGAAAAGTTCCCCATTCTTAAAATCATATGATCAAATCTTAACTTCTATTTTTTTATCTTTTATTTTTTCAAAAATAAAACTGTCTTTCTCTCTCCTTTTTTTTTTCTTCCAAATTTCAAAAGTTTTCCTTCCAAATTTTTATTTTATTTTATTTTTTTTCAAAAACTTTGAGGAGTTCAATTTTTGTTCTAGGGAATCAATCAAACATACATTCTTTATCCAAATATTTTTTAGAGGAATTTAGAATTTCATTTAAAATGGCAAACTTAGTCATTACCTTATCTTCTGCCATTTTTCCATAAAACCATAATTCCTTCCAAAGTCATTAGCCTAATGAATTTTATTTGATGAAAACAACTTTCCATAATTTCCAAACTCTACTCAAATTTTGTTTCAAAATTTTCTAAGGAAATTTTTATTTTATTTCAAGAAATCAATCAAACAATCATCTTCTAGTCAAATGCCTTCTAGGGGATTTCAAAATTTCATTTCAAAATGGAAGATGGTCATCACCTCCTTGTTTAAGATTTTTCCATAAAATCAAAATTGCTTTCAAAGTCAATAACTTAAAGATTTTTCTCTAATCAAGAACTTTCCACAATTGCTAAAGTTCTACTCTGAATTTTTTTTTTTCAAAAATTCTTTTTTCCTAAGGAGCTTTGGATTTTATTCCAAGTATCTAATCAAACAATTGTCTTTTTGCCAAATATCTTTTAAGGGAATTTGAATTATATTTCAAAACAGAAGACTTGGTCACCACTTCCTTGCCTACCATTTTTCATAAAATTTGAAATTCCCTCCAAAGTCAATGACCTAAAGATTCTTATTCAATCATATACCTTTGATAATTTTCAACGCTCTACGTAAGTGTGAAAGTTTTTTTTTTTTTTTTTTGAAATTGTCTTTTGATCGCATATTTTCTTGGGGATTTAAATTTTGAAAAGACAATCATTCCTAATTGATCACTAAGGTAGGAATTCAAATTCAAACTCAAACTCAAAATCAAACTCAAACTCAAACTCAAAATCAAACTCAAACTCAAACTCAAATCCTTTAAATTGGGAAACCATCTCCTAATTTTCAACAGAATCAAAACCAGAATCATATCATTCTCTAAATTTTTTGTGATTGGATCACTGCCTAAAATAATACAAATTGCCCATAATCAAATCACACCAATCTCAGAGTCCCTAGATTTTTGGAATAAAATCGCTGCTTTTCTGATTGTTGATCCCCAGAATCAAATCAAATCATTTCCATTCAAGACAAGATACCATATAAGCACATAATTTGTATTCATGCCTATTTGGAGATAGGGTTGCCTTGTCCTAATTTGGAAATGGAATCTAAGATTCACCAAATCATACAAAAAGGCAACAATACAATCTTAAAAAGGAGGGTAGATCGGTTATTACTATCAATATACCTCTCATTATGTACAGAAATGATCAAACAATACTAATAGCATAATTTGACACTTGCCTTATTGACATAACACAGGTTGCAAATAGAGTTTGGGATATTATCCAGTGAGACAGGTTTCCTTAGTTCTAAAATGATGCAATGCAATTGAAAATTAATCACTAATCTCATAAAATAGAAATTTTCAAGTTAAGCTACCTTAAGTCCCCAACAGAGTAGCCCGCTGTGGGAGCTGTGCCTTTTTCGAGTCTATGGCATGCATCCCACACTGACTTGCTTTATTGACATAGAGTCACAACTTAATTTTTAAAGATGAATTAATAAACCTTTAACAACGGAAATTAAATTAAGGCCAAGTCTATCATAACCAAGAAAATTTCGAGTTTGGGAGCTTAGGTGCAAAAGAGGAAGGCCATTTTCATGGAAGCACCCATTTTTGCGCAATTTGACGATTGACCTCTAATCACTTTCTATTTTTTGCTTTTAATGGTTAATTGTTCACAAAAATTCATTTTAGACATAAAACCTTTAAATAATCCTAAAGCTATGTGATTTGAATAAAACAAGTGTCATTTATTTTAGTTGCAAGAATAAAGCATATTTTGAATAAAATAATATTTTCCACCAAGAATGAATTTTTAATAAAATATGGCCATAAACTTGAACTAGAATAAATAACACTTATGAAAATATTCAAAACACACAATTTTACATACAAGGAGCATGTAAACTTGGATTATTGAAAAGGACAACGCAACAAAGAACAAGCAATGCTATGAAGTTCAAGGAAACATATCCAAATGCCCACTGTAATATGCCCGAGGGGTACCCGTGTGCGTTAAGTAGTTTGAACCCTCGATCTTTTTGATCTAGTCTCACGAGTGCAACGTGAAACATAGATGAGAGTCTATATTTGCTAACTTATATTGAAAATCTGATTTATTACAAATTCTTTGCCAGAAATGGACTACATTACCAAATCTTAGAGTCGCCACCTAATATTTTGAGAAAATTAGGAAACTCATGACTCGTGCCAAGGCCACTGTTCATTGTAACTACGGACGCTTGGCTTGGAACCTTAGGTATGAGGGGGAAGGTCATTAATTGAGCACCCTCTCTCACTCGATCAAAGATCAGCCTCTACTAAGCCATGATAAATTTTTTCGTTAAAAATATAATAATGACATTTTCGATAATCAAAATATTTTTTTTCCTTAAAAGTAATTTTGTTTCAACGTTTTATTTTTAAAGCTATAATTTCTTGTAATAATCAATTTTTTTCACCGTACAATCCCAACATAGTATGAAGATGGGTTACAAAAACCTTAATGATAACATTTCTACTTGTCATGGCCTGTTTCTAATGACTTCAGGGAATGGAGGACTTAAGGGTATATTATAAAAACCTTTAACCGATAACATTACTACATGTTATGCCCCATTTCCAATGACTTTTAACAGTTAAATGTTAATTCTTTATTTGTTTAGTAATAAATAAATTCAAACTTTAATCAAAAGACTCACTCCCTTCCTCAATGACCAACTTCTATTTATTTTTGATTTTTAAAACGTAACAGTAATATTAAAAAAATATCATAATCGCTAAACAATGTTAATTTGAGTTTTGATAATGATGAGGACCAAGAAGAAAGAGTAGGAGGATGAATGCCATGAGGAGGACAACCACAAGGTACTAATTTCAGGTGTGTTTATTATATTTAAAACGGTTAAATGTTAATTCTTTATTTGTTTATCAATAAATAAATTTTAATCAAAAGACTCTCTCATCTTCCTCCAGTCCAATGACCAACCTCTATTTATTTTTTATTTTCAAAACTTAAAAGTAATATTAAAAAAATATCACAATCACTAAATAATATTAATTTGAGTTTTGATAATGATGACGGCTAAGAAGAAAGAGTATGAGGACGAAGACAAGGAGGTAGACAACCACAATATAGTGATTCTGGTTTAGACTCGACCAGTTGATGCTTTAGATCCATGTTTCTTTGTCTTATATGGTTGTTCATGTCTTGTTTCTCCTTATTCCTCATTGAGTTTGGTTATTGGAGTGTCTTGGTTGCGTTTGGAACAAGTCGGGAATTAGTTTTTCAAAATAGTTCTTGCCTAGATTTTGGCTTCTTCGCTCGAGGGACACTTCTTGCGCTCGAGTGGTCTTTGAGAACTCTAAGTACTTTTGCAGGCCTGCAGAGATATTAGGAGTTGGGATATAGCGATTCTAGTTTGGACCCAACCCATTTGATGTTCTGGATCCAAGTTTCATTATCTTATATAGTTGTTCATGTCTTGTTTCCCCTTATATCTCATTGATTTTTGTTTTGGTAGTGTCTCGGTTGCATTTGAAACAAGTTAGTAGCTTGTTTTTCGAAACACTTGCTGCCCAGATTTTGACTCTCGAGCAATCATTCTTCCGTTCGAGCGGTCCTTGAATTTTGGCCTGTTCGCTTGAGCACACATTCGGTTGCTCGAGCGGTCTTTGAGACCTTCTAGTATTTTTGTAGGTCCACAAAACTTCTGGGAGTGTGTGTTCTATGCTCAAGCGAAGCTTCTTGCGCTCCAGCGGTGTTGGCTCGAGCAATCATTCTTGCACTTGAGCAGTTAACCTTATGTCTGTAAAACTATTGAGAGTTTTTATTTTATGCTTGAGCATCACTTCTTGTTCTTGAGCGGTCAAATCTTTTGTGTCTATACGCTCGAGCGTCACTTCTTGCGCTCGAGCGGGGTATGCGTATATCAGATCGCAAAACCACCTTTTTTGATCAGTTCTTCATTTCACTCTCTCTCTCTCTCTCTCTCTCTCTCTCAACCTTCCAAAAACCCTAGATCTAGATACTCGCTCTCTAAAACTTACCTTCTCTATACAAAAATACCAAGATCTAGTGATGTCCTCACCCTACTCCCTTTGTGAAAAAGGTAGAACACTTTGTGGACTCTCTTTTCATCCGAAAAAAGTGGATTTCAGCTTCATTGAGGTTTCTCTACTCTCTCCTTGGTCTCCTAGCTTCGAGGTAGGGATTTTTCACACTTTTCTATGAGTTTTACCTTAGTTATTTGGTATTTCAAAAGATTATAGTGATTTGGGTTTTTTTTTTTTTGGTAAAACCTAGGGTTTGAAATCAAAATGTAAAAGAGGGGTTTTAAAATGGTTTTTTGGAAATGGTTGTGGTTATGAAATTGGAGTTGATATATGTTGAAATGAGATATTTTTAATGTGGAAATTGATTTTTAAAGAGAAAGGGGTTTTTCCCTAAAATGTAAATGTTCATGATTGTAAAGAGAAAATGGAATTGAAGTTGGGAATTATAAAATTGTAATGATGTAGATGATAATGGTGGAGTAGGATATGTATTATCATTCTCCAGCTCGAGATTTTGGAAAAGTTTACCTTTATGGAATTATTTATCAGCAAAGAGATATCTGTTTTAGGCTATCGGTGGAGGATAGATATGAGTGTTGTAGAAATTGTATGAAAATTAGGCGAACTAAAACTAATTTCTCATCCATTTGCATTGAGCATTGTTGTATACTAAATACATTGTAAATGTATATGATTTTGAGAAAATTGGTGAATGTGGGGAAAAGGTGTGTATCACCAAATCAAGTTGGTCTGCGTGTTTGGGGTGAAAGTCTTGAAAATACGCGTATACATGCACGTCGGTTCCCGCAGACAAAATATCTGTAAAATGGAAATAGTAGCGCTTGTATAGCCTATGTTTAAACGGGTCTCGTTTGACAGTTTCCCGTGGATGAAATATATGTGAAAGGTTGTACTGGTTTGACTTTCCCCCAGTTTACTATTGTAAAGGAGATAATTTTTAGAACTGTGATATAGACCTGGCAATATATGGCTTTTGGAAAAAGATATAAAATGTTTTGGCACAAGCATTGCATATGCATAAAACCTCATGGCTTTGTTGAGATTTATACATTGTGTTGGATTATTTCTACTGGGCTTTATGGGAAAACTATTTTCAGGTACTGCTGATATGCCTCCGCAAAGGCAACAGCTTGGGAGGACCATGGAGCTGAAGGCTCACTTTTGTTATTCTGTATTAATTATGTGTAAGCTCAAGGCTTTATCTGTATTGAGTTTGAGCTCAGTTTTCTTGTAACCAAGCATTGACTTGGAAAGATGTAAATCATTAGGGCATATGGTTATCTGTTTGGCTTTCATTTCCTTTCACCATTTTGTAACACATGTCATATATTCAGGATGTACTATTTATGAATGTATATTGCATGTGTCACCTTTTGTATATCAAATTCTGATTAATGAAAGCTTATCATTTCATTTATGTTGCTATTTATTAGTTGTTATGAGTTGGGCATATTGTGCTTATTTTGGGGTGTGACAACTTGGTATCGGAGCGTACTGGGTTTGAATACTTTGGGCATATGGGAAGTGGTTTTTACCACAATGGGTTTGTCTCGCTTGATAGAGACTTTAGTAAGTTTTGTGTGTTATGTGATAACTTGATTATGTGACTATGTGGGTATGGAGTTTAATTTCAAGGATATTGATTGGGTCTATGAGTTTCTAGAAGTTCTGTTAGAAGAGCACTTGATCACTGCTACTTCTAATTGGAACTCTGGCAATATCGCGGGGCGATAATTATCTAGAAAGGAAATTCGGATATGTTTAAATGACTACGTGCTTATGTGGAGTGAATTACTATTGTCCATTGCCTTAGGACGCGAGTGAATTAGCTTCGACATATTTGTAAATGTACTAATCACCTGTGTTACCTTTATTAGGATGTCAGAACATGGTCATGGTGGTAGGTGTGGTAGGCCTAGACGGTAGGAGGTGTTGATAGCAGATGAAATTCTGACGCAAGAAGAAGGGGTTGGTTAGGCCAGTGCGGCTAAACTAGTTTTAACAGGCCATGGGCTCCTTAGCCCGTGAAATAGCTGGAGCATTGCGGGAATCCATGGACATCATTTGAGATAAGAATCAAGTCCATGCCCATGTTGCTGAGACGACGTCGTCTTTTCTAAACCTAGAGTTTTTCTAGTCGAATCTAGATGAGTTTGTGGGTGACCTTAAAGAGCCACTGAAAGCAAATAAATGGCTCGAGCAGGTGGTGACGACGTTCGAGATGCTTGGCATCGAGGATGACCAGTTAAGAGTAAGCATGGCATCCTTCCAGCTGAAAGGAGATGTGGGTTAGTGGTGGAACTATATATGTAGGTGTATTGGGAGGCCTTTGTCAATACCTTCCAAGAGAAGTTCTTGCCTCCCACGGTTAGGGAGAAGTTGAGGGAGCAGTTCTCAAAGCTGAAGCAACCTAACATGCCTGTGGCTAAGTCTGAGACAGCCTTTACTAGCCTCTCAAGATTTGCACCAGAGTTAGTGGCGACCAACGAGCGTCGTTGTGTGGAGTTCGAGAAAAGGTTGAGGACCGGGCTTCTCTTCAAGGTAGCCGGTTCAATGACTAGAGATTATGGGCGACTTGTAGAGTTTGTTGCTCATCTTGAGACCGTGATTCAGATAGAGGAGGAGCCAATGAGATGCTTTAGAAAGAATCGAGAGGTTCAGTGGGACAGTAAGAGGCAGAGGGGTTCCATCTCGCAGGAGTCCTAGGGAGCTTAGTTGAGGTCCACTTTTCTGGTACCGAGTTCAGGTTCTGGGAGAGGTGGTCAGGGAGATTTCATTTGTTTCATGTGTGCACAGCTAAGCCATAAGTCTCTAGCTTGTACGCAGGGGGAGAAGGGCAACAGTCTGTTTCATCTACGGCTCATTCTTAGAGCTAGAGTTAGGGAGAGGGCAACCGCTCACTTGTTATTAGTGTGGGCAGGTAGGGCACTTGAAGAAGTTTTACCCTTAGTTGGGTGGTACACCTAGTGCGTCTGGTTCAAGGCCGACGCTAAGCCATCAGCCTACCCAGTTAGTTCAGGCCTTGAGGGCCAATCAGAGAGCCTCTTCGACTCAGTCAGTGTATCAACTTATGCTTCGAAAGGTGAGCAGGTTGAGTAGAGACCCATAGGGCGTCTATATACTATTACCACACCAGATTTGTTGCCAGCGCCTTCGACATTGAGGGGTACATTCTTGTTATGCAATTATATGGCCAATGTGTTAATTGATACAGGTGCATCCCATTCTTTTATATCATCTATATTTGCATCAACTTTGTGGTTGGAAGCGGCTCAGATAGAATTTCCACTCAGGGTAGAGTCACTTGTTGCTAGTGAGGTTGTGTTAGACAGAGGGTGTTGGGGTTGTGATATAGAGGTCGTTGGACGTCGATTTCCTTTTGCATTTGTGTTGATTGAAATGTTAGGTTTTGTTGCTATTTTGGGTATGGACTGGTTGTCTTTATACCGTGTTGTTATAGATTGTTATCGTTAGAGAGTTATTGTATGTATCCTGGGTGGTGATTGTTTTTATTTCTTGAGGGACCGGGTTGATAGAGTTTTGTCACCAATTTATGATCCGCGTGGTTGGCGTGAGCTTAGTTATTTTCTTGTAACCTTCTTGGGTGGAGAATGTGATGAGGTTCCAGTTGAGTTACCAAGGGTAGTTTGTGAACACCTGGATGTCTTTCCCGAGGATCTTCCTTGTTTGCCACCCCACTGTGAGATTGAATTCTCTATTGACTTAGTGCCTGGCACGACACTGATTTCTATGGCATCGTATAGATTTGCACCTGCCGAGTTGAGTGAGTTAAAGGTTTAACTCCAAGAATTGTTAGATAAGGGTTTTAGTCGCCCTAGTACTTCGCCTTGGGAAGCACCGACTCTCTTTGCTAAGAAGAAAGATGGCACTTTCGACTTTGTATTGATTATTGAAAGTTGAGCAGGGTAACTGTTAAGAACAAGTACCCCCAATGCCTCATATAGATGACATGTTTGATCAGTTGAAGGGGTCTTGTTGCTTTTCTAAGATAGACTTGAGATCAGGTTATCACCAGTTCAGAGTGAAGGATGAGGATATCCAAAAAATAGCATTTCGTACGCGGTATGGCCATTATGAGTTCTTAGTGATGCCGTTTGGGCTAACTAACGCACCTACCATGTTTATGGATTTGATGAACTGGATCTTTCGTGAGTTCCTAAACCGTTTTGTGGTCCTCTTCGTTGATGATTTCTTGATTTACTCACTCTCGAAGGAGGAACACTTGCGGGTAGTACTTGAGTTACTTAGAGCCCACAAACTGTATGCTAAATTCGGGAAATGTGAATTCCAGTTGAAAAAGGTTAAGATCTTAGGTCATGTAGTATCCGGGGAAGGAGTGACTATAGACTCTTCCAAAATAAAAGCAGTGCAAGATTGGGAACAACCCAAGAATACCTTTGAGATTCGTAGTTTCTTGGGGTTAGCCAGGTATTACTGTCATTTTGTGAAAGACTTCTCTAGATTGGCCTCACTATTGAATGGACTGACGAGGAAGGAAATTAAATTTGTGTGGAGTGAGAGTTGTGAAAAGTCGCTCCAACAACTTAAGGTTAGACTTACCACTGCTCTAGTATTGAGTATTCCGGAGAGGAGTTTGGGCTATTTAGTGTATTATGAAGCGTCTCAGGAAGGTTTGGGTTGTGTGTTGATGAAAGAGGGAAAGGTTGTAGCCTATGGCTCGCGGCAGTTGAAAACTCATGAGAGAAACTACCCTACTCATGACCTAGAGTTAATAGTAGTGATCTTTGCCTTGAAGATTTGGAGGCATTATTTGTATTCCGAGGCAAATGAGGCGGATGGAGTTTATAGAAGATTATGACTTTGAATTTCATTATCATCCGAGGAAGGCCAATGTTGTGGCCGACGGCTTGAGTAAGAAATCCATTGGCAGTGTTGTGAGTATTGCAATTTGGGAATGGGAGATGTTGGGCGTTATTGGCAAGTTTGACTTGCATCTTAGCGAGTCCATTAAGTCGACAGCTTTGTTTACCATGGTTGCTCAACCTACACCTGTAAATTGAGTTGTAAAGGCACAGCGGGGGTGATTCCGAGGTAGAAGCCCTCCGGGAAAAGATCTCTAGTGGAAAGGTAGAGAAAGACTTGAACGTATATTCTGACTCGAGTGTTAGATACCTTGACCGTTTTTTCATGCCGGAGTCTTGTCGAGATGAAGTACTCCGAGAGTTTCACCACTCACACCTTGTGGTGCACCCAGGAGGCACAAAGATGTATCGTGACCTTAGTCGCCAGTTTTGATAAAGGGGTATGAAGAGAGATGTAGCTTTATTTGTTTTAAGGTGCCTTATTTGTCAACAAGTGAAGGATGAGCATCAGAGGCCAACTTGCCTATAGCTGAGTGGAAATGGAAGCATATCATGTTGGATTTCATTGTGGGTCTTCCAAGGACTCAATGGGGTAATGATGCGATTTGGGTAGTAATTGACCAGTTAACCAAGTCGGTGCACTTTATACCTATGCGCGTGAGTGACTCGGTAGATTATCTTGCTGACTTTTATATTATAGACATAGTGAGGTTGCACGATGTCCCTACAACGATTGTTTCAAATAGAGATCTACGTTTTACGACTCGATTGTAGCAGAGCCTACAAAACACCTTGGGCACGAGATTAACTTTTAGTACTATGTACCATCCTCAGACTGACGGTCAGTTAGAGCGTACCATTCAGATTTTAGAGGATATGCTTCAGGGTTGTATCCTAGACTTTAAAGGGTCGTGGGAGAAGGCACTTGCCTGTAGTGGAGTTTGGCTATAACAATAGCTTCTAGTTGAGGATTGGCATGGCACCATTTGAGGCCTTGTATGGCCAATCGTGTAGGCCTCTAGTATGTTAGGCCGAGGTGGGTGATGCACCTATGATAGGTCTAGAATTAGTTTGGGAAATGACGGAGAAGGTCGCTTTTATTCATAGGAGGTTGGCTACAACTCAGAGTCACCAGAAAAGTTATGCCGACCGTAGGAGGAGACCTTTGGCTTTTGAGGTAGGAGATCACGTCTTCTTGAAGATATCACCTATATAGGGTTTGATGAGGTTTGGGAAGAGCGGGAAGTTGTCTCCTAGGTTTATTGAGCCTTTTGAGATCTTATAATGGATTGGGGAGGTAGCTTATCGTTTGGCGTTACTGCCATAGTTTTTTAGGGTTCATGATGTATTTCATATTAGTGTGCTCCGAAAGTATGAGCTGGATCCATCACACGTGTTGGATTGGATGGAGTTAGAGGTAGATGAGGATTCCTAATACGAGGAAACACTAGTAAGAGTTTTAGATACTCGAGACCAAGTCTTGTAAGGCTAGACAATTCCTTTGGTAAAGGTGCTGTTGAGACACCATGGGGTTGAGGAGGCAACATGGGAATGCGAGGTGGAAGTCCATGAGAAGTATCCAGACTTGTTTATTAATGTTTGAACATGTATTGAAACATTTGTTATATTGATTTAGTATAAACATTGTATATCTTTTGGAAATATGAACTATATGTTTCATGTTGAGAACTTTGTGCATTATTATTATGAGAAAGGATGACCGGTGGATGGGTCATGGTTGCAAGTATTGTTGTAATTAATTTAAGCACAGAGTTGTTGTCGATTTTAAATTTCGAGAATGAAATTCCTTAAGGGGAGAGGTTATAGCGATTCTGGTTTGGACCCGACCCATTTGATGTTCTGGATCCAAGTTTCATTGTCATATATAGTTGTTCATGTCTTGCTTCCCCTTATATCTCATTGAGTTTGGTTTTTGGGAGTGTCTCGATTGCATTTAAAACAGGTTGGTACCGTGTTTTTCAAAACTCTTGTTGCCCAGATTTTGACCAGTTTGCTCAAGCGATCATTCTTGTGCTCGAGCAGTTCTTGAATTTTGGCATGTTCGCTCCAGCGCACATTCGATCGCTCGAGCGGTCTTTGAGACCTTCCAGTATTGTTACAAGTGTGCAAAATTTATGGGAGTGTACGTTCTACACTCGCGCGAAGCTTCTTGCGCTCGAGCGGTTAGCCTTATGTCTGTAAAACTAATGGGAGTTTGTATTTTACGGTCGAGTGTCACTTCTTGCGCTTGAGCGGTCAAATCTTTTGTGTCTATACGCTTGAGCATCACTTCTTGCGCTCGAGCGGTCTGTGCGTATATCAGATCGCATAACCACCATTTTTTATCACTTCTTAATTTCACTCTCTCTCTCTAAACCTTCCAAAAACCCTAGATCTAGACACTCTCTCTCTAAAACTCTACTCCTTTTGTGAAAAAGGTAGAATGCTCCGTGGGCTCTCTTTTCATCAAAATGAAAGTGGATTTCGACTTCTTTGAGGCTTCTCCACTCTCTCATTAGCCTTCTAGCTTCAAGGTGGGGATTCTCCACACTCTTGTATGAGTTTTACCCTAGTTATTTGCTATTTTAAAAGATTATAGTGATTTGGGGGTTTTTAGTAAAACCTAGCGTTTGAAATCAAAATGTAAAAAAGGGATTTTCAAATGGTTTTTTGGAAATGGTTGTGGTTATGAAATTGGAGTCAATATATGTTGAAATGAGATATTTCTTATGTCAAAATTGATTTTCAAAGAGAAAGGGGTTTCACCCTAAAATGTAAATGTTTGTGATTGGAAAGAGAGAATGAAATTGATGTTGTGAATTATGAAATTAAAATGATGTAGATGATAATGATGGAGTTGGATTTGTATTATCACTCCCATCTCGAGATTTTAGAAAATTTGTCCTTTATGGAATTATTTATTTGTTTAGAGATATCTGTTTTAGACTATCGGTGGGGGATAACTATGAGTGTTGTAGAAATTGCATGAGAATTAGGTGAACTAAAAATAATTTCTCATCCATTTGCATTGAGCATTGTTGTATACTAAATACATTGTAAATGTATATGATTTTGAGAAAATGGGTGAATGTGGAGAAGAGGTGTGTATCACTAAATCAAGTTGGCCTATGTGCCCAAGATGAAAGTCTCGAAAAACGCGCATATACATGGGTTTCGGTTCCCGCGGACGAAATATTCTTAAAATGGCAATAGTAGGGCTTGTATAGCCTATGTTTACATGGGTCCCGTTTGACGGTTTCCCGTAGATGAAATATCCATGAAAGGTTGTACTGGTTTGAGTTTCCCCCTATTTACTATTGTAAAGGAGATAATTTTGAGAACTGTGACATAAACCTGGCATTGTATGACTTTTGGAAAAAGATATAACATATTTTGGCATGAGCATTGCATATGCATAAAACCTCATGGCTTTGTTAAGATTTATATATCGTGTTGGATTATTTCTACTGGGCTTTGGCTTACCCTTTATGAGAAAATCATTTTCAAGTACTGGTGATATGCCTCCGCCAAGGCAATACCTTGGGAGGACCGTGGAGCTGAAGGCTTATTTTTGTTATTCTGTATTTAATTATGTGTAAGCCAGGGCTTTATCTGTATTGTGTTTGAGCTTACTTTTCTTGTAACCAAGCATTGACTTGGAAAGATGTAAGCCATTAGGGCATATGGTTATTTGTTTAGCTTTCATTTCTTTTCACTATTTTGTAACACATGTTGTAGATTCAGGATGTACTATTTATGAATGCATATTGCATGTGTCACCTTTTGTATATCAAACTTTGATTAATGAAAGTTTATCATTTCATTTATGTTGCTATTTATTAGTTGTTATGAGATGGGCATATTGTGTTTATTTTGGGGCGTGAGATGGCATTCCATGCTCGCGCAGTCATTCTTGTGCTCAAGCGGTGTTGGCTCGAGCGGCCTTTCTTGAGCTCGAGCGATGGTCCTTTGTCTGTAAGAAGTTTGAATTCTACGCTCGAAAGGTCATTCTTGCACTCGAGTAGTATCGCTTATTGTGTCTGGTAGCTCGAGCGACACTTCTTGCGCTCAAGAGGTCTACACGTATATCAGTTTGTAAAATTCAGATTTTTAGTCACTTTTTCATCTTTCTCTCTTTCTAAACATTCTAAAAACCCTAAGCTGAGACTCTCTCTCTCTCTCTCTCTCTAAAACTCATATTCTCTCCATAAATACACCTAGATCCATTGGTTTCTCCACCCTAATCCCTTCGATAAAAATGTAGAGCACTTCAAGAGCTCTCTTTTCATCCAAACAAAGTTGGGTTTCAGTGTTGTTGAAGTTTTTTCACTCCTTCTCTCACTTCTAGCTTCAAGGTAAGGATTCTCCCCACTTTCTTATGTTTTTTGACTTAGTTATTTGTGATTTCTAAAATGATGTTATGATTTGGGAATTTTTGGACAAATCTAGGGTTTTGGGTCAAAAATCAAAAGACGGGTTTTCAAATGGATTCTTGAAAATGGTTTTGGGATTATAAATGAGGATGAGTTGTGATAAAATGATGTGTTTTTATCTGTGGGATTGATTCATAAAGAAAAGAGGGTTTTTCCCTAAAGATTTCAAATGTTGATTTTGAAAAGATAATGGAATTGATGTTGGAATTGTGAAATTAGGTTAGTATAGATAAGGATGGTGAAGTTGGATATGTATTATCACTCACATCTTGAGATTTGGAAGGTTTATCATTATGAAAATTATTTATCTATTTAGAAATATCTATTTTGAGCTATCAATGAAGGATAGCTATGATTGTTGTAGAAATTGCATGAGAACTAGGGGAATTGAAACTATTTTCTCATCTATTTGCATTAAGCATTGTTGCATATTAACACATTGAAAATGTTTATTGTTTTGACAAAAAATGGGTGAATACTTGGTGAATCTAGGTCGGGGGTGCAGTTATGATATTAAGTTGGCCTGTGTACCATTAGTGAAAAACCAGAGACCTATGCAGATAGGAGTCGAGCCTTCTGATTAATACTGGTAAAAATGACAAATTGATAGTACTTATGTAGTCTACTTTCATACACGTACCTACAGATTCACAGAGTTATATTCACAGTCTTGCTTTCTATTCAAAAGGAAACGCTTTATGAATTGTGATAGAAACTTAGCATTGCGTGGTTTTGGAAAAAGATATAAATGTTTGTTACGAGCATTGCATATGCATTTACCTTATGATTTTGTTAAGATTCATAAACTGTGCTGTATGTCTACTGGGCTTTGGCTTACCCTATGTAGAAATCCATTTTCATGTGCTGATGATATGCCTCCTCCAAAGCAATTGCTTGGAAGGACTTGGAGCAAGAGCTTCATTTTGTTTACTTGTTGTAATTACTTTTGTACAGGCCTAGGGTTTTATCTGTTTTGAGTTTAAAACTCACTTTTGTTGTAACGAAGCATCGTCTTGGAAAATTGTAGCCATTAGGGCATTATCTGATACGCGTATGTTCATCTTATTTCTTTATCATGTAACATATGCTATAGATTCAGGGTTAGACTTGTGAATGTATATCCGCATATGTTACTCTTTGTACAAGTAATTGGAATTAATGGAGGATAATTATTTTATCACGTGTTGTTATTTAATTAACATGTTGTATGGTTTATTGTTATTTATTTCGGGGTGTTACAACTTGGTATCAGAGCGTACCGAGTTTGAATACTTTGGATACGTGGGAAATGGTTCTTACCATAATGGGTTTATCTCACTTGATAGAGATATTTGTATGTATGGTGTGCTATGTGATAATTGTTTATGTGGCTAAATGGATATGGGATTTAAGTTCTAAGATATTGATTAGGTCTACGAGTTTCTAGAAGTCCTGTAAGAAGAGCACTTGATCACTGATATTTCTAACTGTAACTCTGGCAATGTCGCGGGACGATCTTTATCTTGAAAAGGAAATTTGTATGTGTTTATGCGATTATGTGGTTTGAATTAATTGTTGTCCATCGCTTTAGAACACGAATGAGTTAGTTTTGCCACATTTGTAAATGTGCTAATCTCTTGTGTTATCATCATTAGAATGTCAGGATGTGGATGTGGTGGTGGTAGGCGTGCCAGGCCTAGACGGCATGAGGTGCCGTTAACGAATGAAATTTCAACACCGGAAGAAGGAGTTGGTCAAGCCAATGTGGCCGAACCAGTTGGTCAACAGGCCATGGGTACTTTGGCCGCCGAAATGGCCAAAGCTTTGCGGGAATCCATAGACATTCTCAGAGCTGAGAATCAAGCCCAGGCCCATGTTGTTAAGACAGGGCTATCTTTCTTGAAGAGTGAGTTCTTTCAGTCGAATTTGGATGAGTTTTTGGGGGATTCGAAGGAGCCACAAAAGGCAGATGAGTGGCTAGAGTAGATGGTGAAGACATTCGAGGTGCTTGGCATCGAGGATGACAGGTTAAGGGTGACCATGGCATCCTTCCAACTGAAGGGAGATACGGGTCAGTGGTGGAAGTACAAGTGTGGACACATTGGGGTGACTTGAGAGGCCTTTGTCAACACCTTCTAGGATAAGTTTTTACCTCCCACTATTAGAGAGAAGTTGATGGTGCAGTTTTCGAAGATCAAATAGTTGAACAAACCAGTAGCAAAGTTTGAGGCAGCTTTTATTAGCCTTTCTAGATTTTCACCAGAACTCGTGGCGATGGAGGAACGCCGTTGCATAGAGTTTAAGAAGAGGTTGAGGACCGAGCTCTTGTTCAAAGTGGCTAGGTCAATGATTAGGGACTACAGATGCCTTGTGGAGGTGGCATCTCATCTTGAGACCATGGTTTGGATGAAGGAGGAGCGGATGAGGGGCTTTAGGAGGAGTTAAAAGGTTCAGGGAGAAACTCGGGACAGAAGAGGCAAAGGCGTTCCAACCCACAGCAGTCCCAAGGAGCACAGTCTAGGTCCACTTTTCTTGGACCGAGTTTTGGATTAGGGAGAGGTGATCAGGGAGCTATCACTTGCTTCACGTGTGGCTAGTTGGGTCACAAGTCGGTAGTTTGCTCACAGAAGGGAGGAGGACAACAGTTTGCATTGTCGGCGGCTCGTTCTCAGAGCTAGAGTCAGAGTCGGGGGAAAGGGCAGCCGCCTCCCTATTATCAGTGTGAGCAATCAGGGCATGTGAGGAGGTTTTACCTCCAGTCGAGTAGCATATCTGCTACGTTTGGTCAGAGGCAGACATAGAGCCATCCTCCTCTAGATCGGATCTAATGTTTGCCTCACTAGTATGGCCATTACTACCTTAGTTTCTCCACCCTCGAGCCCAAAACTTTAACAATTGGTTTCAGATCTTCTCACAGTTTGAAAGCCAATGCTAGATAGCACGTTTGTTTCACGTTAGGTGACCAACTCAACCTCAATATTATATCTTGACCAGTGGAGCTGGGGTTTTCATATTCCAAGTTGAAGGATATGGAGAAGTGGAGTTTTGGATGAGTTCAGTGACAACTTAAATCTGAATTTTTTTTAAAAAAAAAATTAGTTTTGTTGATGTAATAATGCTTCGTGTGTAGAGGTTTGTTTCCCTCCTTTGTGGGGCGTTTTTCTCCTACTTCATGGACGTGGCACCTAGATTTTTTGGACCGCTTGAGCGATGCTCGAGCATAGATCTTCAGCTCCCAGTACTTTGTCTGTTTATAGGCTGGACTGATCGAGTGGTGGAGTTGCCACTCGAGCGTAGAATTCATGCTCCCAGTATTTTCATTATAGCTCTGCAAAACTTCTGGGATTTCTCATTGTTCTCGAGCAGAGGAAGTATCGCTTGAGCGATCCTTCCAAATTTGTGTTGTTAGCTCAAGCAAAGGAAGTTGTGCTTGAGCGGTCAGTCGGGACAACAAATTTTAAAAGTCGATCCTTACTCATTTCTTTCCACTTTTTCACGTCTACTCTCTCTCTCTCTCTCTCTCAAACCCTATTTTTCGGAAATCCTAGCCCACAAACCTTAGATTTCTCAAATTTCAACTTTAGATTCCCTCAAAATCATCCAAGGAAAGTTGAAAGGAAACCTAGATCAACGTTTCTACCGATTGTTTTGTAAGATTATCAAAGTTCCAAGTGTGATTCTCAAGCCTATCTTCCTATTTCAAGGTATGGGCGTCTTTAACTCGATATATCTTCAATTTGAACGACTTATGTGGTAGTTTCATAGTTATTCATGGAGTATATATATGTATATATATGTGTATATATCAATATATGTGTGTGTGTGTATGGATTGTGTTGGTTAATAAATGATTTGGAGGAATGTGGTCATGAATTCATGATTTTTGGATGAAATTGAGTCTTCTATTGATGATTTAAGTTGATGAAGAAAACTAGTATTTAATTCCCAAAAGAGAGAAAACCCCAAATTTTCCATGAACCCTAGTTTTGAGATTTGTTCAATAAAGAGGGGGTCTTGCTCAATTGGTTTCACAAATATGAAATTGAATGTATTTACTTGACTCTAAGGTTGAAATGTAAGATTTGAACTTCTCTCTTTATACACCTTGAGTTGGTGAAGGTTGTTAATGAGGTGTCCTCCATTATTGATGTGTAAAGTGGTGAATCGTTATGAATTGAAATCACTGTAGGGAAAATTGAGGATTTATAAATTCATGCATCATATGCATTCCAAATTTCTCTTTTGACACTATGATGAAGTGATTGTTGAAAAGTGGAAGGGGCTAAAAGGTCTATGAGCCCAGGTAGTGAGTTGGGTTGGTTTTTGAGTCGTGTAATGTAATTGGTACCCGCGCGAGGAGTCAAGGTGCCCAATTGCCCTGTCTGCACGTATCGCTGGACGAATGAGGGAAAATGTTTTAGGGTGCCCATCGCCCCACCATTTTTGGAGCTGGAAAATGTGGGACTATTTTCAATCTATCAAAAACTATATCTGTGTATGTATTTGAAATTTCGGCTCTTTCTTGGAAGGTCATAGTACATTTACCGCTCGTGGAAAGTTTTGGTGAGGTTCAACAAACGTTCATCCATTGCATGTTTTTATTTACCCACATGGATATTCATGCACATCTCATAGTTATACTTTCCATGATGCACTGCATGATCATATGTCTTTCAATTGGTTATATAACCTAATTCATCACCTACTGAGCTTACACTCACCCCAAAGCTAACACATTTCAAGAAATGAAGATGAAGTACCCATCAAAGGATGATATTGATAAGAAGGAATCCATTTGGAGCTTAATGGCGTGTTTTTGATGTTTTGTTGAGTTTTGGCTATGATGATTGTAATTAAATGTGGATTTGTCTGTTAATGTAGCTAGAGACATTTTTTAGAGGAAGTTCACCTAGACTTAATCATTGTATATGTTTCTTTTTCTTTGAACTGTTTTGCTTAGCCTGGGATGTAAGGAGAAGATATTGTAACTTTTGGGGAATAGTTTTAAGGGAAAGAAATGTACTGGATGTTATTTTCTTGTTACTACTTTTACTTCTATTTGCATGTGTTGTAGTGTGTGATGCCTGGGTGAACAGGATCAGGGAGGTTCTTCCAGGGCATCACAATGGAAGCTTGAATCTTTCCTTATATGAAGGTTGTTTATCTCTTTTTGAAATCTTGTAATACTGTTGTGCTAGATTGATCCGAACTTTTATTGGTTTTCCAATAAAAATTTTCTTCTCAATTAAAAAAATAAAATAAAATAAAAATGAAGCATTATCTTGCATTAATATGCCAAAAGAAGTAAATTTCTAATAAAAATTATTGAAAAACTTTTCCAATTCCATTATTTTTAAAAATAATTATTTATGCCATAAAATAGTGAAGTTAACTTTATGCTAGTCTTAATCTTGCAACAATATATATCGCAATGAAATGAAATAAAATGATCAAACCAAAAATAAAAATACAAGATTTAATTTATAAATCATAGGATAATTCCATGAAGTACTAAAAAAAAAAAAAATTAATAATAATAATAATAATTACCCCATGGTCAAGAATTATTGTTATGCCTTAGATTTGGATGAAGTTAATTAGGCAAAAATTAATTAACTTAAGTATAAGTTATTAATTATTAAATTCTTATAAAACCTGAAGGTGATTATATCATTAAACTAAAACATGTGTCTCTTTTTTCTTTATTAACCTTATCTTGCATTAAAATGTCATTTTTTGGCTTTTTTGTTGGTAAAAAAAGTTAGTTCTTATATAATTGTTAGATTAGCACAAAAAGAGAGTTGAACTCACACCCTCTTGTTGTGGGGCTTAAGTCTTTCTAAGGAATGAAATGTTCTCTTGCTTAGTGCATGAACAAGAAAGGAAAGAAAGTCCAATTCTATCAATTTTAATTTCAAACTAAATAAATTACAAACAAGTAAAAACAAAACATACACAATCATACATATCTAAATTATTTGTTTAGTTTCGTTAAGTAAAACTGACTAATAAAAGAGTATTTGAATCATTAAACTCAACAAAAAAAATATATTTTAGACATTTTAGGTACACTTGCATTGAGTTTAATGATTAAAATATAAATTTACTGTCGATTTTTTTTTATTAAAAAAAAAAGGCTAATGATTTAGATTTAAAAACAAATAAAAAGATTACTGTTTAAATTGATAAAATAAAAAATTTAGAATTTATTTTTTTTACAAGGATAAAACTCTGATTTTTTTTCCGCTTATTTATTTATTTATTTAACTGATGTGTTATATGTAATAAAAAATTTAAATTATTTTTGTAAAAATTATTTTTTTAAAACTCTGGATCCGACTTAAGATTTTGTAGTCACTAACAATTTTCTAATCCATCCGAGGTTCACAAATTTCGGCCCAACCCAATCCAATATATAGTTTTTAAACAAGAAAAGAGGGTCTTATCTTTTACTCTTCTTCACTCTCTACCCTTTTATCTGGTAATCCCCTCACTCTCTTTTGATTTTAGGGTTTGGAAAAGCATGTGTTTCTTCGCTTTTGATTTCGATTTAATGAATATACCTTTTGTTGATGCTAGTATAAATATTTTGTGTTGATCTTCTGATATTTTTTCTATTACTTTGACATCCTAATGCTTTTGCATTGTGAATTTCGATTAGGTTAATTTCGTTTGGATTCTATAATAACTCTTTTGTGAATTACATTTGTTGTTGATAGCTGTTTATATTGTGTTTGTTTTGTGCAACGTATTTTGAATTGAAAAACACAAAAGTCATATTTCAGCAACTAATCTAAAAATTGGAAACAGCCCCCCTCCCTCCCCCCCAAAAAAAAAAGTTCTTTTTTTAAATTTTTAATTTTATAATTTTGTTAACGTGTGCCCTTAGAGCATATGTTAAGATGCTTTGTATGTTTGTATATCATGCATGAAAATGAGTATAATTCCCAAAACCTTTTTTTTTTGTGTGGTCATTTATGATTTTTTTTTAAATTTAATTATTTTTAAAAAATTTAGGGTGTATCTAGTCGAGTGGAACTTGAATGTTTTTTGAATTAAAAAAAAAAAAAACACTAAAGGTAAAAAAAAGTCACCTAAAAAATAAACCCTAAACACGTATCAATTTTCGCCTAATAAACTATAAGTATGAGTTGCACTAAATAGTCTGACACATATTCCTATAATAGATCAGATAAACTGCACCAAATTATTCAATTAAGTAGTGCAATTTGAATTTTGTTGTGATGATAGTTTTATTAGATTGTATTTTTTAAGAATTTTAATTTTATGCAATTAAATGACTTGTTTTTCAAAATCTCTGCACTGTCATCCATGATGTGTATATTTGTAATTATAATGCACAATTCGTTTTCCTTTCTACTTCTTATATATATATATATATCCCATTGCTTAAATGGGTTATGCATGCTATTAGGAATAATATAGTTTGAATTCTACTGTTGGAAGTTAGTTACATATACTTTATATATTAAAATCATTAGAGTAAATATTTACAAAACTTAGCAAGAGAAGTGCTTCAGGTCTGAGGTCAAATCGGTTTTTAGTCACTTGAGGTTTCTTGTATTCAACTACACTAATTACTGTCTTGTCTATAATATTTCACTTCACCCCCAAAAAAAAAGGAAATTTTTATTGTGTGATGTTTCGTACACCATGGATCTTTGTAGACACCTTTCAAAGTGCTGTAAACGATTTCATCTGAGAAGAAAGGTCCCTGTAGACACCCTATTTTTGATCGTCCTCAAGACTTGGACGTCATCGCTTGTGCACTCGATGATTGTGACTATTTGTGCTTGTTTTAGTGCCCGAAGTCCTTGGCAGAATGCCCTGTCTTTGACCCTTCAAACCCTATCCATTCTGTGCCCTGTTTTGGCCAAAAGCCTTTAAGCATGCAACCCTTGGTGGCCAGCCAGCCACTGTTTGAGGCTGTCGGCCACCAATTGTAACCTACCGGCCACCCTTGTGCCTTACTGGCCAATGGTGTGGCCATCTGGCCACTATTTGAGGCTGCTAGCCACCAATTGTGCCATACCAGCCACCCTTGTGCCTTGCCAACTAGTGGTGTGGCTTGCCGGCCACCGGTATCTTTTTTCAGATATTTTGGTGATAGTTGTTCCAGTTGTTACCACAATTAGCTTCATCTCCCTACACGTGTAGGGAGGGGTTTCTCTCCGCCAAATGCATGTTTTTCTATATATATGGGGTCTCCTCCCCCATTTTTGAGGGTTAGAAAATTTGAAACAAAAATCTCTCTCTCTCTCTCTCTTGCAAATTTGTGCATTTTAGCCTACACACACTACACTGTTGCCGACACCTCCTTAACCAAAGTTGATCATCATTGAGCTGAGGTTCCTTGAAGCCTTCTTAGAGCTCTTGAAGTTGGTTTTGGCTTGAATTAGTGCATAAAGTTGATCTTTGCTTCAAGAGGTATACTACTTCCCTTTTAAGCTTTCTTTGTAGACTTGTTTTTCTATCCATTCCTACTATTTTTGGGCTGTTTTGGGGCCATTCAAAACTCTATTTTTGTGGGCTGAAATTGGTGTTTTAGGCCATTCAAGGTTAAGGGGGTATCTCACCCTTCTTTATTCCTTTCTTGTAAGGCTTTTCCACCTTTGTTTCCCACATTCAAACTATCTTTTCTTGAGATTTTGAGAACTAAATTTCAAAGTATTTTCAGTGGTGAAAATCATATTTTGAAGTCCAAAATTGGAGGGGTTAGCCTCCCCTCCTTGTGTCTTGTTTGCTAGCCTAGTTAGCTCTGTGTGTTAGCTTATTTTTCTAGCCACTTGTCACTTAATTCCAGCATGTTTTAGGCTCTATTTTAGACTTTTTTGTCTCTATTTTTGGCTGGTTGTTGCATTTGAGTCTGGTTTCGCATGCCTCTAGTGTAATAGTCCTCACAAGCTTGGTGTTTTAGGCCTTTAGGCACCACTTGTTTGAGTTGATTGCATGTTTTAGTGTTTTTCTCACTTAATTTCAGCACTTATTAATCTCCGTAACCTCCCTTATTTCTTGACTTTTTATTTGCTTTGACGGTTGTTTCAACCTTAGGATTGTTTAAGCTTGGGATTGAGGTTCATGCTTAATGGTTTAATCCTCTTTTGAGGGTTCATTATCAACGGCATGACACCTCTCTCTTGCCTTAAACTACCCCTTGTTTGACACTTCCTTCTCTTTAGAAAACTTCTCACCAATGGACTTAATTGGTTAAAGAATGGAGTGATAAGCTAAAATGGGTAAAGAAAATGGAAACTAAAATGGTGCAAGATAAAAAATTGGTTGTGTTTTGATGTGTTCCATCGTACGTTAATTGAACATAAGGAAAGTTGGGGCATTTCATACTCAAAGTGATGAAATGTGCCAAGTTTCCTAGGTCTCCACTGCCCTTGATCATGCATGATAGGGTAATGGTCATTTTTAGGTCTTGTTTGTGCATTTATTAACTTGTACATCTTGGTTCCTTAGCCATCATGCAATGAAATTGCTTGATTGATGGTTTAAGGACCAAGTGTATCACTCCTTTGAGATATTTTGATGATAAAGAGTGATACATAGTACAAACAACCTATGAGAATACCCTCTCTTTGCCCTGTTTGCTCTCTGTTGTAGCAAAAGAAAGGTGTGCCATTAGTGGCCGGCCGACCATCACTGTTGCACGGTAACCCCTCAATGGTGGCCGGCCAGCCAATACTTCTGGCTTGCTGGCCACCAATGAATTTTGACCAGTGTGCTTGTGAAGAATGGCAGAGTTGATCTAGAGAAGGAAAAAGTGTAAGAGTGGTGCAACATAGGCATATAGCAGCAGACGGTGGATGTTCTTCGGGTGGAAACCGAGCATGCATGAGCCTCTCTCGCTCCCCTGGACTAGTTAATTAGTTTAATTAGTTGTAGCTAATTAGTTTACTTATTTAAGTAGTTTTGATCAATTAAATTAGTTTGTATTGTAATATTTAATTAGCTTAGCCTAGTTAAATTCTTAGCTTAGAGTTAGTTAATTAATTCAAGTGTTGTAATAAATAGCTTAGCTTTAATTAGTTGCTAGTTAGCTTTTATTCATTCAGACTCTCTTTCGTAAGAGTATAATGTAATAATGTGCATGTCTTCTAACCCCACGTCTTTCTCCCTTTTATTTACTTGCTTTTGATGGTTAGATTAGGGACATGTTTCAATTAGCATACCTTATGCTTGCATCCATTCATCTTGTATTGCATGCACCGAGGCTCGGTGCATTATTCAAATTGCATTGTCATTTCAATACTTCGTTGAATACATGCTTAGACCAGTTGTCTTGAATTAATTCATATGCCACATTAGTAGCCGAGCCTAGTAATTGCATATCACATGCATTGCATTAGACATTTTGTATAGTTAGGAATCATGCATTTTTTCTAACTCTTTTGTTTATCTTAGCTTGGAGTACTAGGTGAGTTTTTAACGTTTTAGCATACTCGCATGAATGTGAGTGATTGCCATGTCTAGCTTGCTCGCCATGAGGCTAAGTGCTTATTTGCTATAACTGTTTGAGTGCCTGTGGATGAAGGTTTGTTGCTTGAATTGGAATAATTCAATGAATGTACGTTTAAGCCCACTTTGTTGAGTGGAAAATTAGCAAACTGTAAGCCCACTTGAGGTGGAAAAATCAAACCCTTTTCGAAAAACAAACATAAAGTTGAATTGTTCCAATTCGAGCAAACTAGTATATACTTGTATGTGCGCATCACATAGTAATGCTAGCCTAATAAACCGGAATAAGAGCATATAATGTTGATAAAAATCATATCATGGCGGTGCTCAATTCATGACCTTCCCCTCTTGTACCTAAGTTCCTGAGCTGAGGCAACTTTGGTGATGACGGACACGTGGCCTTTGGCACGAGTTATGAGTTTCCTAAATTTTCCCAAAATATAATATTTAGGTGGTGACTCTGTATCTGGCAAAACAGTCTAATTTTGGCATTTTTGATTCAAAAATCTATTTTCTAAAAGATTTGCCGGATTTGGACTCTTTGGTGTTTATTAATTTCACATTGCACTTGTGAGATTAGATTCAGAACCGCGAGAGTCTGAACTGTAGGGCTTCTTTCGAACTTCCGATAGGGGGCGAGAAAAAGCCGAGCTATAGTTTCTGGCAACTCTGCTGGGGATCTAGAGAACTTGACTCAAACTCATGATATGACATTTTACCTACACTTATGTGTTTCTTTGCATTTGCATTTGCATTGGTATGCCTAAGTCACTGTGTTTGCCATTTGCTATTCCTGGACGGTTTGCCGGAGGTTTGGTTGAAAAGCTTACCAAAAGGCTAACCAGTCGTGGTCTTTGCCACGATGGGAAACAACCCTTGGATCTGGACTACCACTGTACCATTTGATCCTCCTTTCACTTCTCGGGGTTAGGTGTGAGAGGTATATTAGGTAGTCTTGCTGAGGTACCCTTTTTGAGCAATCGACCTTGTTGCATATCGAAAGCTGTAGAGATTGTTTCAAACTAGGACAAGATGCTCACCCGAATGCAAGATTGTATGAAACGACTTTGCTTGAATAGTTAACCCTAGTTCCTGACGAAACTAGGACAAGGTAACCATACCCCCTCATAGGGGTGTTTTGGCTCTTACTTAACTGGTATATGCTTTTAGAGTGAAACTCTACTTGAATATGCGTATCAGTTGCAAGTTTAGGTATCAGATTTGGAAGCAGAAATCAATGTTAAGTGCAGTTCTGTAGCTTTTGATTATAACTGGGTGTTGTTAACGTTTGAGCTGAGGTGCTGTGCGGTTTCTGATTTTTGTTTTCCTTTTGCTTTATTTCTTTTTGCAAGGTAGTTTACCACAATTGCTTCGAACAGTTCCATTACCTCCCAAGCACTCTGGACCCGTGTAAGAAGACTTTACAGATCCGGGGATCTTGTTAGGGGATAACCTGTGTTTGCTTCGCTCTCACTGTTTACGAGACGGAGGAGAGTTAGGCACAATTCACCAGTTCAACAATCACCTGCATCCAGTTAGGATCAATCTTCTACATCTAGGCCAGCAAGAGATCACTCGCCTATTTAAATGACTCAACACGCTGCAGCCAGTATGGAGGACTTGATTTGTCATCTCCAACAAACAGCGGAAACCATGCAGTAAGATGCTGTCCACCAAGTTGAAGTTACAGCCCACCAAGAAGAAGTGATAAACAGGTCGCAACAACAGCAACCACAACCGATAGCGGCTTTTGCTTCCCATACACCTCCTGTGGGTATCCCACCGCCAGGAATCACTGCTAATCTCCAAGAGAATCTGGGCAATCCGATAGACCCCATCCCACCGCAAGTGTCATGACCCAAACCCGCCCCCATAGGTCAAGGACATAATCGGCCAGTAATCCTGAGATTACCTACGGCCTCAAACCAAATCAGACATAACTCATTAAAGTAAAGGGAGCCAAGCAGAAGCAAAATTTGAAACTTTGTCCATAGAGTTGTGCTTACATGGCACATCATAACAAACCATACATGCACATATTAATACCTCACATCAAAATACAGTAACATAAAGTTCTGTACAGACAGGATCATTTAAGTCTAGGTCAGCCAATCAAAACTATATATACAAGCATAGACCGAGGCCCTCGCCAATATGACAAAATAAATGAGACAGAAAAAGGCGAAGGCGTGTCTCATGCGTGAGACGCTAGGGCTTACCCTTCAAACTTTGGTTGTTCCGCACAAACTTCACTGAGGCTGGGTTTGGACCTCTCTTGGCTCACCTACAAACACATGAATGAGCGTGAGCGAAAGCCCAGTGAATAATATCAAATAAAGAAGTTACGTTAGAACAACGTACATCAGACAGCCTTAGGCCCAATTTATATTTCTATCTAGTATATATATATCAAGTAACTGTGGTTCCAAACACATCAGACGGCCATGGGCCCAAACCATTCATGTCAAACGGCCTTTGGCCCACTTGTCTTTCATTCATGTCATATGGCCTTTGGCCCATTTGTCTTTCATTCATGTCGGACTGGCCTTTGGCCCAACCATTCTTTCAATCATGTCAAATTGGCCTTTGGCCCATTCATTCTATCATTCAGATCATACTGGCCTCTGGCCCATTCATTTATCATTCAGATCATACTGGCCTCTGGCCCATTCATTTATCATTCAGATCGTACTAGCCTTTGGCCCATTCATTTATCATTCAGATCATACTGGCCTTTGGCCCATTCATTTATCATTCATATCAGACTATCGTTCGTATCAGACTATCATTCGTATCAGACAGCCTTTAGCCCAATCACATGGCATAACAAATATTTGTCCCCAATTCAATGTAACAACTTACAAGGCTTATGAGAAAGTAAGCAATTGGACAAATAACATAGTTTAGATATCTTTGTCAAGATATTACTCACAGTGATCGGCTGGATGACTTTCCCTGAAACTCGACCCTACACATTCCATGAATACAATGGGTCACAAACAGTTCAATCTGTTCTTAATTTACATATTCCTCTTTAGGCTTCTTTCTTATCCTTTTAACTCATTTACAATGCTCCATGCATGCCTAAGAGTGCTTAGAAGTGAAAGAGAACGGAAAACGAAACACAGAACGTATTTTCAAAATTTCAAAAATAGGGGTCCCCGCTCGAGCATGGACTTCCCCGCTCGAGCGGACCCTTGAGGTTTGCAGAAGTACTGGTTATGTCAAATTTACGCTCGAAAGCAAATTCTGGCACTCGAGCGAGAGGCCTCACTACATGGCTCCTCGCTCGACCAGACACCATGTCTACAAAAATGCTAGGAGCCCCTTTTTCCCGCTCGAGCGGCGGTTCCCCCGCTCGAGTGTCCATCAAAAATTCTGGGTTTTCCAGAATGGTTCTTGAGCTCAAATTCAACATTCAAATCAACATACCTTACATTTTATGACTCAAACTTCACATATACTTGTACTAACATGATCCAACACCCAATTCATTACATTATGAAGCTCAATTTCACAAATTAATCACATGCATGTCCCAATTTACACCAAACTTATACCCAACATAACAAACTTATGCATTCAAAGCTTACACCCTTATGAATTGTACATGCATGTGAGATATAGCCCTCATTCTCAACTTAAATGATGAAGAGGTAGTTAGAAACATGAACTTCAATCAAAGATTTAACATGGATCATGTATTTCAAGCTCAAACATACAAATCCAAAGCAATTTCTCCCATGCATGTGCATACTAACTTCCAATTCAACAAAACCAACTTAATTCATGTTCTTTATCATCATTTAACCTTGAATTTACATATAACAAACTAAAATCCATGAGTTGAGGGTGGATTACTCACCTAGGAGCCTTGATCTTTACAAATTCTAGTTGAATCTTGAGTCCAACCTTCCAATTTCACAAATTAGAGGCAAACACACAATCCTCCTTCTTTCTCCCTCTCTAGAGCCGACCCTCACTGCATTCCTTAGAGAAATTTTCGGCTTGAGCTCAAAAATAGGTGAATAAGCAATATAAAGCTCCTTTTTATAAACCCCTCTAATCACATTTCCTTAATAATTAAATAATTGAGCACTAACCCATTAATTAATCTATTTAATTCGATTAGAATAATTTTTTAATCAATTTTCACCGTAGGCTCTAAAAATTACGCCAATCATAATGGCACAGCCAATTTCGGGTTTTGTGGCCGATAAGGCCTTCAATTTAAATTCCAAAGCAGATAATCAAACAGATATTCCTACGGTAAACAGATAGAAATTCAAAACCACATATTTTCACATAAATGGCACACACATAAACATATCAAACACATAATCATATTTATAATAAGGACCAATTTGCATTGTGTAGACACCCCATTTTCGACCGACCTTAAAACTCAGACGTCACCAGTTGAGCGCTCGGTGATGTAGCATAATGTGCTCGTTCTGAGGTTTCAGAGTCTCGGCTGCGAGCCTTGCCTCCGGACTTCGGGGGTCTTTCGTGCTTTGCCTCGGTTTGCGAACCAGGTCCTATTTTCTTTGTTTTCTCTTCCCGAAGGGAGGGAGAGATCCCATAGACCATCTCTCAGTGGTCGTAGGCTACGTTTCGCAGTCGTAGGCCATTTTTTCCGTTTGGAGGGCAGTTTCTGGTTTTTGGAGTCGTCGGCCGTGCGCCTCAGTTCGGGACCGCTTAATTACCTCCGATTACTCCGGTCTATGGCAGACACCTTATTTCCTCCCTTTTAAGGGACACTGTGGCCCGAGAGACTACCTTCGTGGTCATACGCCACTTCTGGTACCTAACAGCCTATTTTCGGGGCCCTAGACTGCGCGTTTTGGCCCCCGAACCTTCGTTTTACATCCGTCTTGGCCCATTTTTGGTAGGGACCCTATTTTCATTGCTAGGGAGGTAGTAGGATGGTGGGAGGCCACCTTTTCCCCTGAAAAACCAGTTTTCTCTATTTCTCTCTCCAAAAGCTGATTTTTTTGATAGAAAGTTGATTTTTCTCACTTTTGAGCCACAATTTCTGGCTTTTCATACCACCATTGGGTTGTGCTCATCTGGGAGGCCACCAATATGGGTAGGCCGACCAGTAATTCAACTTGACCCTTTTGCTCCATTGATTAGCCTTACTTGAAAGTATTTATGGACTTTGTCATAAACTAAAAAGTGTAATATTTAGAGCTCCTCTTGATTATTGATTAAGGACACTTTTCTGTTTGAGGTCTCCTACACCCTTGTATGCTTTGTCCCTCTTTGTAGGCTTATTTTGCATCATATCTTAGCCCTACTTGTAAGCATTTTCGAGATTTGTCATAAACTTGAAAAAGTTTCCTTTTGAGCTTATAAACATGTTTTTTTAAGATACTTTCTCTGTTTGGAGTCATCTACCCCCTTTCACGCCTTATTTCCTCATGTTTTGAGCTATGCATGTGAGCACTTGCATTGGCCTAGATTTGGCCTTTTAGCCACTGAAATCCAGCGGATTTTTAGTGGCTTAGATGTGCCTTTGAGCTTCAAAATCATGGAGGGGTGACCCTCTCACCCCTCATTCTCTTTACTAGCTTTGTTGGCCTCCCAAAGGGACCCTCACTTGCATGTTGTGAAGTCACTTTTTGGGCTCAATTTGGTGAGTTTCAAGGCCTTCCTTTGGTCTTATTTTGTGTCCGTAATGTAGGTGCAGAGTAATTCCATTCAAGGCCTTTTGAGGGGGCCTTTCATTGTATGCTTCATTGACCCATTTCAGGGGCCAATTTGGTGAGTTTTAGGCTTGTCATATTTGATTTCCAGAGTTGGTTTTTCCATGCTAAGTGTCCTTGTTGTATGCGTTGAGTGACCCCTTGCATGGCCCTCCAAAGAAGCTCATCATTTTTGCATGCATTGGAATCATTTCAGTGGTTATTTGGGGTTTATTTGGCATGAAATACTTCTATTTTTGGCTTGTTGGGTGAGCCCTCATATGCTTCATATAGCTGTAGAACAACTCATGGTTCACTAGCCTATGTTGCATGTTGTTTTGGCCCTTCATGTTGGCACCTTTTGGCCATGCCTTGAACTGGTAATGTGCTCATTTTGGACTACCCTAGCTCTGTTTTTAGGTCTTGTGGTTGAATGATGTTAGTTTTGCATGCTTGTAGTTCAATGCACTTGCCTATCTTCGAGTTTTAAGGTTCGTTGCATGCATGTACTGAGATATTTCCATGTTTTGAGCCTATCATTCATCACATTTCAGAGCTTGTTTGAATGCCATGTTGCCATGTTTTCATCTCTTTAAATGCGTTTGAGAGTCGGGCTTGTATGCCCCATTTACAGACCATTGAATGAGCTCCGTTTCGTCGCATTCCGAGCCATCATTTTAGGTCAATTTCCCACCATTTCAGACCTGCCTGGGGTTTGTTTGGGGTTGGTTTTGCTTTTGATGCATTGCTTTTGATGCATTGCTTCGGGTACCTCTAGTGTAATGCACTTCACTAGTTTTGGTACCCAGCCCCCCCTAGCTTGCATTGTGTGCCATGTTTGCATGTTTCGGGACCATTCCGTATCATGTTTTAGTGCTGGAAATTGCATGTTTGTATGCCATATTTCATCCTTTTCCATGCCTTGGTAGAGTGGCATTTGATGCCTTAGGTTCGGTCATTGGTATTTGTGCATGTGTGCACACATTTCGATTGTCTCATTTCCATCTAATGGCCACTGATGTGAGTGTGGCTGAGGTCCACTCATGTTGGTGTAAGTCCCTCGTGTCTTGTGTATGCCATTTCGGTCCATAGCATTGTGTATCCTGAGTTGCATGTTAGAGCATTGTGTATGCCATGTTACATCGTGCATTGTGTATGCCATTTCGGTCCAAAGCATTGTGTATGCTAGGTTGTATGTTAGTCGCATTGTGTATGCCATCTCATTTACATTGTGTTTGGGATAGGAGTTAGCCCAAGCACGGGAAACGAGGGACGTTTCATACTCCGAGCGACGGAACGTGTCTCAATTCCCGGTTGCCGACACTCCGGATTACCCATGATGGAGTTTAGGTCTTGTTGTGTTTTCATGTGCATTCATTTCACATCGAGTCGTGCAATTCGACTCCTCGGCCATCATGCATCGAGATGCATGATTGATGGCATGAGGATCGAGGACTACACTCCCTGAAGAGTAGTCATGCATACATATGTGAAAATACTTTGTTGTGCCCCTTTCTTGCTCTCTGTTGCAGCAAATCAGAAATTAGCAGCTTTCTAAAGCCTTGCATAGCATTCCGAGATTAATTGCAAACAGAGGTGAATCGGGGCTTCGCAATGGATTTCCCCGCCAGGCAACTCAAGCATGCATCATTCATCATTCGGAACAAGAGCTGAGGCAGTCCATTTTGTAGCTTGCACGCTATTAACTTGCTTTCCTAGTTAAATTGTTATTTAATTTGGGTTTTGTAATGTTTAATTATTCATTCGGACTGTAATTATTCATTCGGAGTGTATTATTTATTCGGACCTTCCGAGCGAGGGTAATGTTGTAATAAGTGTGTGTGAGTGTGATGTATGTCTTCCAACCACACGTCTTTCTCCCTTTTATTTACCAAGTTATGTTGGTTAGATTAGGGCATGTTTCCATTAGCATACTTATGCTTGCATGTTTGCATCATTCATCTGTATTGCATGCACCGGGCTCGGCGCATCATACTAACTGCATTGTATTTCAATTCTGAGTTGAATACTTATTAGTTGTAGCATTTCACATGCCATCCTTAGAATAGCCGAGCCTACTATAGTTGAATTTTGCATGTGTTGCATTAAGTATTTTTGTATATTCAGGATCATGCATGATTTCTATTCAGCTTTTGTTTTGGCTTGGAGTACTCGGTAAATGTTTATGCTTTAGCATCCTTGCATGAGTGCGAGTGTTGCCATGATAGCATGCTTACCATGAGGCTTTGTGCTTATGTGATATACCTGCCTGAATGCCTGTGGGTGAAGGTTGGGTTATTTGGATTGGAACAATTCATCAATTGTGAGTTTTAAGCCCACTAGATAGTGGGAAATCATCTTGTTTTCTAAGCCCACCTGAGGGTGGCAAATCCACATTTTAGCCTATTTGCGAGTAGCAAACTGTTTTCAAAACAAACATGAGATGTTTCGTTCCAATTCAGGTGGTCCAGTCTATACTTATATGCTGTGCGCATCACATAGTAAATCTGGGCTATATAACCGGAATAAGAATGTATAATGTTTTCAAGACTCGATATCATGGTTAGTAGAGGCCGATCTTTGATCGGGCGAGCGGAGGTGCTCACGAAGTGACCTTCCCCAATCGTACCCAAGTTCCCGAGCCGAGCCAACTTTGGTGATGACGGACACGTGGCCTTAGGCAACGAGTCAGGGTTTCCTAAATTTTCCAAAATAAAATATTTAGGTGGCGACTCTGTATTTGGCAAAGCAGTCCATGTTTGGCACTTCTTTCAAAAAAATCTGTTTTCAAAAACGATTTGCCGGATTTGGACTCTTTGAAGATTCATCGGTCTTGCATTGCACTTTGCGAGATTAGAAATAGGACCGTGACAATTTGAGTCCGAACTGTAGTGAGCCCAAATGAAGAATGGGATTTCCCTCCCGGGACGTTCGGGGACGTCTACAGCTTCTGGCGACTCCGCTGGGGATTTAGAGAACTTGACTCGAATGCATGATATCTGATTTTGACTACACTTATGTGTTTCCTTGCATTGCATTTGCATTGGTGCGCCTAGGACACCGTGTTTGCCGTATGCTATTCCTGAACGGTTTGCCGGAGACTCACTTTGCGAAGCGTGCCATAAGGCTGACCGGTTGCGGGCTCTGCCATGACGGGAACACAAACCCCGGTTTTACCGGGGCACCCTTTTTGACCATTCGACCTAGTGCATATCGGAATCCATAGTGACCATTCCAAACTAGGACAGGTTGCTTACCCGATCATAGGCCGTTTGAAACTGCTGCGTGTATAGTGAAACCCTAGCTCCGGACAAAATAGGATAGGAAAACCCTATCCCAACATAGGGGTGTTTTGGATCTCACTTGCCTGCTATGTGCTGTCAGAGTGCGTCTCTGCAGGGCTGTGTAACAGTTTGCAAGTCTGGGTATCAGGCCTGCGGGCATCAGTATTTGGGAATTAGTTTTACCTAAGGGTATCAGTTTACAGGCGGACTTCTGGGCAGAATTTGGTAGAGAGCACGGTCATTCAGCTACGCTCATATTTGTTTTGGTGAAATCAGGCTGAGATGCTGCATGTTTTCTCTTTTGCTAGGTAGTCTTGGAACCATAGCTTCAAAAGGCTCTGAGATCCCCCGGATTCATTTGACATCTGTTGATAGACTTTGTTGGGTCAGAGATTCAATTCAAGGGCAATCAGCATTCCTTTGCCAGAGGCAGGGTAAAAGGGGCCAGTTAGGCACAGATCACCAGTTCAGTAGTTACCAGATCAGTGGCCCTTATTCACCCCACTAGTGAACAGTCAGGCTAAGGCCTTAGTTTTTATCACAGAGATAGATATACCAGTCAGTCAGCCGGAACAGCAGAACATGGCAAGGATGGAGGAAATGATGCGTCAACTTCAAGAAAGTATGAAACTCATGCAGCAAGACGCTGCCTGCCAGACGAAATTTGCCAAACAGCAGGCTGCGATCATAGCTCAACAGGCAGAGTTAATTACCCGGCTACAGCAGCAAACCGGAGCATCTGCTTCACACCAAGCCCCTCCCCCACTAGGAGTTCCAGCACCCGAGGAGGCACCAAATGTCCAGGGAGATACAGACATTCCGACAGGATCGGCTCTGCCCCCAATCCTACCCCAATTATCCAAAACACCAACCAACCTGCCGGATTCTCCCTTTGAGTCCGAGGTGGACCCCACAGCATTGAAGGTGAGCAAGGTTGAAAAGCTGTTCAAGAAATCTCAGGGCGTCAAGTCCATCCCGGACATTGAGGATGAGTATACCGATGCGGTCGTAACGCTGCCAAATCGCTTTAAAATGCCACATATCGATTGCTTTGACGAGTCCAGGGATCCCATGGTGCACTTACGGCTATTTTTAGACATATTACGGCCGATGGGCCTCACCAGACTACAGAAGCTTTCTTTATTCGGCCGGACCCTGTCGGGTGTGGCGGCCATCTGGTACGCAAAACTGGAAGACGATGTTAAGAGGAATTGGGATGAGATGGCCGAGGCTTTTGTCGCTCAGTACTCTTATAATACGCAGAACAAGGTCACAACCCGTGATCTTGAGACAACAAGGCAAGAACCTAAGGAGACTTTTTCTGATTTCGTAGCCCGCTGGAGGGCCAAGGACTCAATGATGACCCTTAGGCCCATGACAAAGATCAAATTCGGATGATTGTGCGCAATCTCCAGCCCAAGCTTATGCAGAAAATGATCGGTCTCCCCTTCCCCACCTTTTCAGACTTACATGAGATGGGAGTACAGATTGAGGACGCTATGAAGTAGGGCTTTCTTGACCAGGAGAAAGAGCAGCCCAGGAAGGCATTTTCCTGCAGTTCAAATGCGACCACCAGTGGTGATGCAGCTACAAGATCTTCTGAAGTGGGCATGGTTACCACCACCGCATCAAAAACAGTTACCCCGTTCACCGGTGCGTCCGGAAGTAGCTCACAAAAAACCAAATATCCGCCTCGAGTCAAGAGGGTTTTTACCCCACTTTATATGCCTTTGTCAGAGGCTCTAGAGGCCTTACTCCGGAAGGGATATCTGAAACCATTGGAACACCGGCCTCTACCCGATCCTATCCCTCCAAAGCATGACCAGACTAAGTACTGCGCCTACCATCAACAAACCGGTCATGATACTGACAGTTGCTTTCGTCTGCGCCATGATGTACAGGATCTGTTTGACAACAAGGTCATCGCCGCACCAGCTCAGCAAAGTCTATCGCCATTGGATCAGTGAACTTGGGGGATAGTGCGAATATGTGATCAGGGGATGAACCACCTGCGGACGGCACTCAGTTTACTCCAGATGTGGCGTGTGGCACGCACTATTTTGAG
This sequence comes from Camellia sinensis, assembly GCF_055761805.1. Classification (NCBI taxonomy): domain Eukaryota; kingdom Viridiplantae; phylum Streptophyta; class Magnoliopsida; order Ericales; family Theaceae; genus Camellia; species Camellia sinensis. Next base: position 111,413,557 of record NC_138969.1, on the reverse strand, counting down.
CATTTGCGAATGCTGGTTTTTGTAGCTTCTGACTTGGGTGTTGAGTCAGTTCTGTGGTTTTGTTTTGAGTCTGTCTCTTTGTTTTGAGTCAGTCTTTTTGATTAAGGGTCTGTCTTGTTGTATCGAGTCAGTCCTGTTGTACAGAAGTCGGGTGATTCCGGGGGTGTTACTTCGGATATCACAATTTTTTTGTGTGTTTGTCCTTCTGTTTTCTTTGGAGTCTGTTTCTGCCGGGGAGCCAGTTGTGCCAACAGATCTGAACGAAACAACAGTGATTTTCACACCCTTGTGTTTGCTTCTGACGTGCGCCAATTGTGCCAAAAAATTTGAATGAAGCGGCAGAACTTTTCACCTGCACTTCTGTGCCTTCAAATTGTTGCATTGACCTAAGTTTTTCAAAACTTTTTGAACACTGCGGTGAAAACAAAGGGGAAGGAATTCCTCAGGTTTTGTAAAAATTTGATCAATTGAGAGAAAGAGAGGGATGCTAACCCTTAATGAATGAGATCATGCTTGTTAATGTGAGTACTGAGAAGGACCCTGGCTTGATCCAGCTTGGTTCTACACTGTCTTCAGTGCGAGCGTTTTGTCGCTTTCTTAAAAGATTTCAAAAAAATGTTTTGCGCGGTCCTGCGAAGACCTGTGTGGAATCGCTCTTGAGATTATGCTGCTCAGGATCGCTCTCAGCCTCGAGACTCAACCCCTTTACTTTCAAACCTTGAACTTGGATTTAGAATGTTCAACGGTCAACCACAATGCAAGGCCTATGTGGCCAGATTTGAAGCAGCCCACGAACCAAGGGCAAGAAAGTCAAAGGAAGCTTGCGAAGCTAGATCAAAAGCCCTCAAACTAGGGGCAAAAATGTCAGATGTGCTCAAAGAGTCAAAAAAATTGGGATGTTTCTCAAGCTAATGAAGATCGACAAGAATGCCAAATCCCAGAAGGGAGGAAAGAAGAAAGTATTGCTAAAGGATAACCGAGTTCCTATCCACAACACTAGGAGCAAATTCAACCCCCCATCGGATGGACTCCTATATCGTCAGCGAACAGTAGCCATTCTCCTGGATTCAGATGTCTTCAGGATCTCAAAACCATTTGACGTGGAAGCTACACTTTTACCCTTGAGAGGCTCGCTGGGCCGAAAACCCGGAAGGGCGACCCAGGCAAAAGTTAGAGCAAAGAAAAGAACAAAAAAAAAAAAAGAAAAGAAAAGAAGAAAAATGAAGCAAAAAAAAAAAAAAAAGAAGAAAAAAAGAAAGAAAAGACATGAAAAGAATTGAAAAGAAAAGAAGAACAAAGCTTGCAAGGTTGATAACCAGGAAGGGCGGCCTTGGCAAAAGTTAGAGCGCAAAAGGAGAGGTTAATACCCGAGTGTACCTTAACCCTGAACTACGCAAGGCTTGATTCCCATGTTTGGGATACGTAGGCAACTTCATTTTGAAGTCCAGCCGTAAAACACTTCAAATCCGACTGTGACCATGTGATGGTTCTGGTCATCTTTGTCTTCTCTATATCCGAGAATTTGGTTGTAATTGTCACTGTGAGGACTGGTTGCCATGTGCTACGGCGCTATTCAGACTAGGGGCAACTTTCTGTTGCCATACAGCGTGCTGCGGCACTATTCAGACTAGGGCAACTTTCCGTTGCCATACAGCGTGCCGTGATGCTATTCAAACAATGGGCAACTTTCCGTTGCCATACAGTGTGCCGCGGTGCTATTCAAACAAGAGGCAACTTTCCATTGCCATGCAGTATCTTTCAAGCAAGGGGCAATTTTTCTTCGAATCTGAGGTTGTGTATCTCGAGGGTAGGTTCTGTGCTCGTTGAGTAGTGGCCGTTGGCAAAAACAGTTTTTGAGAATTTTTTTACTAAGGTTGACTATTTTTCTCGAAAAGTATTCTATTTTCCAAAACTGGACCGTTTCTTGGACCCAAAAAGGAAAATTTTCAATGCTCATAACCTAACTTGCATGATTTCAAATCAGAAAATCGAACAATCAGGTTAATCTAACTCTCATGTCGGTCAAAATTGTTTTAGTCGAAAACCAAAACAAAAAAATTGGTCAAAATGATGAACTAGGGGCACAGTTGAGTTAGGCTTCCTGCCTTTTCCCAGTTGCTAATGCATTTTCCAGAAAGGGCACCATACTTGCCAAGAAGGGTACTCTCCCTGCCAGAAAAGGGCACAGCTAAAACTGTCAACAAAGGAGCAGAAAGCTCTCTCGTCCTCCAAGCAATGAGGTATCAAGCCAAGTGCGAAGCATGAACTGGAATGGATCAAGGTATTCCACTCCCTCATCCGAACAGATCTAACCACGTCCAAACTCCCTGACAGAGCATCAACAACCGATGTCAGCTGCAGATTCACTACACGCTTAGTTGCAGCGCAACCCCTCTGTGGGAGGAACTCACTAGCTGTGCGCAGAAAAAGAAGAATCTAGCTGAGTGCTAGGGGCAAGAGCCCATAACTTTTTGTTTGTCCATTAACCACCCTGGGGAGGTGTAGACACCCCATTTTTGACCGTCCCCAAGACTTGGACGTCACCGTTTGAACACTCGGTGATCATCCTTGTTTGTGTTCGTTTGGAGTTCCCGGAGGTCTCGGCTCGCGCGCCTTGCCTCAAGATCCCCGAACTCGACCGTTTAGTGTCTGGTTTTGCACCAAACACTTGCATCTTGCCCTTGAGGGGCAGGGTAGGGCTTGTAGACCATCCCTACCCATCACCGGCAGTGGCTAGATGCCACCGGCTGGTTTTTGCTGCCACCGGCAATATAGTTTGCCGGCCGGCACTCTTTGTTGCCGGTCGGCACTTTTTTGTGCCGGTCGGCACTCTTTTTGGCCAAGATGGCATTTTTGGCCGGCCGATTGCTGTTCATCTGCTTTTGCAGATATTTTTAGACAGCTGTATTGCTTTTGCTCCCCTCCATACACGTGTATGGAGGGATCTCCCTCTTGCAAAGCTTGTCTTGTAAGCTTTACAAGAGGCATATAGAGAGGGGCTCTCTCTAAGGCAAGGAGAGAGCTTTTAGACATTTTTGGGGGAGAAAAATACAGACCAAGCTCTGGTTTTTCTAGGGTTAGGGTTAGATATACACTCTCTATCTCTCTTTCCCTCTTATTGGTGCACTAGGTGTTTTGTGTCTCACTATTGCACACAAACACTAGTGTTTCACCTTCCTCTTGGAGCTGAGGTTCTAAAGGGTTTGTTTTGAGATTTTGGTGTTGGATTCAAGCTCAAGGAGGCCATTGGAGCACCATTTGTGAAGGGGTCTTCAAGGGTGAGATTCTAGTCCTTTTTTTCCCCATTCTTGCATTAATTTTATACCTATCTTAGAGCTGTTTTTGTGCTTATTGTATAACATAAAAAAGTTCTTTTTTTAGGCCCTCTTTATTGTTTATTAAGAGTGTTTTGTTGTTTGAGGGTTGTTGACCACCCTTAGGCCTCAAAAGGCCTCTTTTTGAGCCATTTTGTGCTAGCTCCGGGATTTTGGTGTTGAGGTCTCTTCACCACTGAAATCTTGAGGGATTTCAGTGGTGAAGATGATGCTTTGAAGTCCCAAGAAGGAGAGGGCCGCCCCCTCTCCTTGTTGTCCTTGAAAAGGGCATATTTTGGCCTCCTAAGGAAGCCTATGCTTGAGTGTGTATTGAGCATGTTTGGTTTGTTTTTCATGCTTATATATCTATAATATAACATGATTTTAAGTTGGTTTTGGAACTTCATGCATGCTTAGCATAGTTGCCATGTAATGCCTTATTTGTGCCTTAACATGTTCTAGGTTGTTAGCCTTTGTTGGAGCATGTTTTAGGCTTGTATTTGTGAAGATTATATGCTTATTTTGCCATGTTTTAGATCTGTCCATAAGTATTTGGGTCGATTTTAGCATGCATTATACATCCCCTTTGTATTTGGGCTTGTTGGCCTTGAGTATGTGCATGTGTAGCATGCCATCTTTGCATTGTTTTGATGATTTGGAATCATCCTACATGCTATTTCAGTCCCATTTCCATGCTTGTTGGATTGCCCTGCATGTCTCTTTAATGCTTTGAAAGCATGTGTTGCAATGCTCCATGTTTTGGCCATGGTGTATGCCTTTGTATTTGGGCCATTTAGATGCCATCTAAAGAGTCCTTTAGCCTTGTTTTAACGTGCTATAAACCTGTTTTTGGTCGCTTAATGCATGCCTTGTTAGGTCTTGTCAAGTGTAGCTCAATGCCACTTTGGTTTACTTTGAACACTTAGGCCATTTATTGCATGCTTGACTTGATTTATAACTTGATTTGGCATCATTTTATAGCATGATTTTAGGGCTCATGTTGCATGCTAATTGTTCATGTTTCCTCCTTTCAAGTGTGCTTGAATGTTGTTTGATTTGTGCTTAAGTGTTGGCCCTTATGTGCATGTGTGTGTGCATGCCATTTAGCCTTCATTTTATAGCACTTTGGCCACTGTTTAGGCCTTATTAGAGTTGCCTAATTCATGTATAAGTCCATCTTGCCATCCATTTGCATTGCCATATGTATGCTTGTATGCTTGCATAAGTGCCTTGCCATGCCATGTTGCATTCTTAGCTTGTATGCCTAGGTTGCATTGCATCTTGCATGCATGCCTTGTTCCTTGAATTGGTGATAGGAATTGGGCCTAGTTTGTTTGATTGGTTTGCATGCATTTGAAATCAAAGTTGCATACTTGGTTCTTTGGGCCATCATGCATGAAATGTGTGATTGGTGGTCCGAGAACCGAGGCACATGTCCCTTTGAGTCATCACAATGATAAGGGACATGGTTGGTGCATACATGCCTTGAATTGTGTTGCCATGCTTTGTTTTGCCCTCTGTTGCTGTTAGTTGCAGGTTCTGCAGGAATACTCTGCCGACCGGCAGTGTAATGTGCCGACCGGCACCATTTTCTCTGCCGACAGATTCAATTTTGTGCCGATGGCCATACCACACTGCCGGTGGCAATTTCAATCAGCCGGTGGTGATCCTCTCTGTCCAAGGGATCAGTCCTGAGGCTTTGACAGCCTCCAGAGGAGGAAAGGAAGGAAAACAGAGGCAGCCCATGCATGGTGGCGCGCTTCCCGAGGCGTTTTCCTGCTTTAATTAATTTATTTAATTTGTTAATTAAATTAGTTAATTTGTAATATTAATTAGCTTGTGTAGTTAATTAATTTGTAATATTTATTCGGTCCCTCCGAGCGAGGGCAAATCTGTAATAAGTGTGTGTGGGTGGTGTGTATGTCTTCCAACCTCACTTCTTTCTTCCCTTTTACTTACCCGCTTTAATGGTTAGTATTAGGGCACGTTTAATTTAGCATACCTCATGCTATGCATGTGTGCATCCATGCATTTGTATTGCATGCATTAGGCTCGGTACATCACGCTAATTGCATCAATACTTCAACTCCCAAACTGAATACGTGATAATTGTGCATTTTCACATAACATGTTTAGGATAGCCGAGCCTATTCTAGTAACATTTTGTATGCGATGCATTAGGCACTTCACATGGACTTGGATCATGCATGTTTGCTAACAAGTTCTTTGTTTTGGCACGGAGTACTATGTAAGTATTTCCGCTTTAGCATATCACATGAGTGTGAATTTTGCCATGACAACATGCTTAACATGTGGCTAGATGCTTATGTGTTATAAACTGCTTGAATGCCTGTGGGTGGAGGTTGGATTGTTTGAATTGGAAAAACTCGTTGAAATCCGTATTTTAGCCTACTTGCGAGTAGCAAATTCTAAAGCATTTTCAAAACAAACGGATATGCAATGTTTATTCCCAAATTAGGCAATCTAGTCTATACTTGTTTGCTGTGCGCATAACATAGTAATTATAGGCTAATAATTGGATTAAGAGCACATAAAGTTTTCAAAAATGGATATCACGGTTAGTAGAGGCCGGTCTTCGGACCGGGCGAAAGGGGGTGCTCATAGCTGACCTTCCCCGATCGTACCCAAGCTCCCGAGCCGAGATAACTCCGGTGATGACGGACATGTGGCCTTCGGCACCGAGTCAGGGTTTCCTAAATTCCCCCATTTTAAAATATTTAGGTGGCGACTCTGTATCTGGCAAAGCAGTCCATGTTTGGCACTACTTTTTCAAAAATCTGTTTCTCAAAACGATTTGCCAGATTTGGACTCTTTGGTTCAGATTAAGAACCGTGACACAAATCGAGTCCGAACTGTAGCATGAGGCCCACGCGGGCGCCGTCTACAGGAGGGATGAAAAATGAGAGATTAAAGAATAAAGAGATGTGCGCTGAGAGGAAAAGCGAGGAAAGGGTTTTGAGAGAAAAACCGAGCTTGAAGGCCGAGTGATGTGAGAATCACAAATGAGAAAGGGTAGGAAACAATACCCAGAAAAACAGGCTCCCTGTGCACGTCTGAGCGTCGTGTCTTTTTGTTTTATCTGGATTCTTGTTATAAGTCATTTCGAGTGTTACTCGATGTGTTTAGGTTACTTACCTTTTGTTTTCCGTTGTTGAGTCGTAGTGCACTATGTTCAGTCGTAGGCTCAATACCCCGGTCAAAAACTCATCTCTTAATTTCAGAAATAAAATCATTTTACGCTCAGAGTGTCGTGCCGTTCTCCACATTTGTACAAAACAGGATTGGTTCTTTCATAAAGCCGAAGGGTTTAACCTAGGTCATGTCAGAACAGTAGAGCCAGGGCCTATCTGAAGCTATATGGGTTCCAGACTACAAAGAAAGAGAAAAGAGGAAATGTCGAGCATCTGAGTTTGTTTTAACTTCAGTAAGTTCTGAGATTGCATTCCGTGTGTACCTCTTCAGGTCTTGCCAATGCTCCGAAGTATGAGTGTGCCTCTACCTCAAGCTCAAGATCATGTCTACTTTAAGCCAGAATGGTGATCAAAAGTTCTCTCCCAGAGTACCATTCCCTGCCAGAGGCATCATGGCCATGTTTGCAATGAGTTCCTAGGAGACCAACTACGACGGTGGAAACTAGAGTTCGAATGGCTAATGCCTAGAACGTAAAGGTTCGGGATTTCCGAGACTAAAGTCTGGTTTAAATACCCAGAGGCGGGTCCTCGGCTTGAAATCTGTATGGAAGCCCCATAGGTTGAGATAGCGTGTATGCACCTCAATTCTGGATACCGAACCAACCTAGTCTGTCACCCCGTTGGAGAATAGGGAAAGTTGTGAATATGATCAGGAAGAAAGGCAGCATCCAATGTGTTCTATGTGAAGAACCCTTGTAAGTATTTCAGAGCCTTTGTACTGTGAGTTGAAGGTAAGTGTTCGAAGAGCACGAAGGGAGATCCCCGTCAGAGTAGAGCGGTTCATCACCACTCACCCCATGAGGTGCTTTCTAAAGTGCCGCTACTCTTGTTTATTGCGTTCCTTAAACATCATGCATTGTATTGCATTGTACCTATCAAGTTTCTTTCTCATTCATGCACGATATTGTATGTACGGTTCATTCAAAGAAGTTCTGTTTGAGATCATTTATTTAGTGTATCAATCACATTTCATTCAGTTAGCGTATCAATCACACTTCATTTATTTAGAGTATCAATCACACCTCATTCACCCTTGGTGTATCTATCACACTTTCTTTATTCGCTTAGTGTATCAATCACACTTCATTTATTTAGTGTATCAATCACACTCTCCTCACTTAGTGTATCAATCACACTCTCCTCACTTAGTGAATCAATCACACTCTCTTCACTTAGTGTATCTATCACACACATTCTCATTTTCTGTATCTATCACACACATTCTCATTTTCCGTATCTATCACACACATTCTCGTTTTGTGTATCAATCACACTTCACATTTAGTATATCTATCATACTCTGTTCACTAAGTGCATCTATCACACTTCGTGTTCACATTTAGTATATCAATCATACTCTGTTCACTAAGTGCATCTATCACACTTTGTGTTCACATTTAGTATATCAATCATACTCTGTTCACTAAGTGCATCTATCACACTTCGTGTTCACATCTAGTGTATCTATCATACCCTGTTCACTTGGTGCATCTATCACACTTTGTGTTCACATTCAGAGTATCTATCACACTTGTTCACTAAGTGCATCTATCACACTTTGTGTTCACCTTTTGTGTATCCATCACACATGTTCACTAAGTGCATCTATCACACTTCGTGCTCACATTCAGTGTATCCATCACACTTGTTCACTAAGTGCATCTATCACACTTTGTGTATCCATCACACTTGTTCACTAAGTGCAACTATCACACTTCGTGTTCACCTTTTGTGTATCCATCACACTTGTTCACTAAGTGCATCTATTACACTTCATGTTCACCTTTAGTGTATCTATCATACTTGTTTACTAAGTGCATCTATCACACTTCGTGTTCAATCATACTTGTTCACTAAGTGCATCTATCACACTTCGTGTTCACCTTTTGTGTATCCATCACACTTTGTTCACTAAGTGCATCAATCACACCTTGTGTTCACCCTTTGTGTATCTATCACACATGCTTACTCACTTTGTGTATCTATCACACGTTCGCTTTGTGTATCTATCACACATGCACACTGTAATCGCAGTGAGAATTGCATTAATTCTTTTACACCCTTTCTGCATGTAATGTAGTTAGATTTGTGTATGCTTGCTTAAAAATGTTGCACGTTATGCTTCGTTAAAGCTTTCTTTGCATGATCATGAGTTATATTCGGCTTTGTGCATATTGTTTCGCATTTTGCCCCCTACCTGCGGGCACATCTTTGTTATATTGCCTGTTTGTCTAAGTCTTCGGCCTTGTCAAAAATGGGTCGTCTCTAGGCTTTGACATTCACTCCCATCACGTATGACTTTCGAGTTCTGTCAAAGAGGGGCAACTGTAGACACCCCATTTTTGACCAACCTTAAGACTCAGATGTCACCAGTTGAGCGCTCGGTGATGTTGCATATTGTGCTCGTTCTGAGGTTTCATAGTCTCGGCTGCGAGCCTTGCCTCCGGACTTCGGGGCTCTTTCATGCTTTGCCTCGGTTTGCGAACCAGGTCCTGTTTTCTCTGTTTTCTCTTCTCGAAGGGAGGGAGAGGTCCCGTAGACCATCTCTCAGTGGCCGTAGGCTACGTTTCGCGGTCGTAGGCCATTTTTCCCGTTTGGAGGCCAGTTTTCAATTTTTGGAGCCGTCGGTCGTGCGCCTTGGTTCGGGACCGCTTAATTACCTTTGATTGCTCCGGTTTTGGGCACACAACTTATTTCCTTCCTTTTGAGGGACACTGTGGCCCGAGAGACCACCTTCGTGGTCATACGCCACTTCCGGTACCTAACAGCCTGTTTTTAGGGCCCCAGACTGCGTGTTTTGGCCCTCGAACCTTCGTTTTACATCCGTCTTGGCCCATTTTTGTTAGGGACCCTATTTTCATTGCTAGGGAGGTGGTAGGATGGTGGGAGGCCACCTTTTCCCCTGAAAAACTAGTTTTCTCTTTTTCTCTCTTCAAAAGCTGATTTTTCGAATAGAAAGCTAGTTTTTCTCACTTTTGAGCCACAATTTCTGGCTTTTCATACCACCATTGTGTTGCGCTCATCTGGGAGGCCACCAATATGGGTAGGCCGACCAGTAATTCATCTTGACCCTTTTGAACCTTGCTGAAAAGCTGGTTTTTCTCTCTCCTAGGTCACATTTTCTGGTTTTTCACTATATAGCTGTCTTGCACTCATCTGGGAGGCCACCTTTTTGGGGTGGCCGGCCAGAAATTCTTCTTGAACCTTTTGACCCCTGGTCGGCCAACCACAGGGAGTGGCCGGCCGGGCACTTGAACTGGCCGGCGTGCTTCTTGCTTTTTGCCCTCTATGAATGCATCACAGCTGTGCCAGCTGTGAGGCAATTGGACCATCCTCCTTTTGGGATATTTTAGAGCCTCTCCTCTATAAAGGGGAGGCTGATCTTCTATGGCATGGAATGAACAACTTTGAAGGCTGACAACTCTCTCTCTCTCTCTATATCTCTACACTTGAGCCTCCAAACCCTAGTTTTCTTGGACCATTTGCACTATAACCCTTAGCACCACACCTCCTCCATCCATTCCAGTACTTTGGGACTGATTTTCAAGGGTTGAAGGTTCACCAACTTGGTCCAAAAGCTCCAACTTCGCTGCTCTTCAAGGGTAAGCACCTATTTCCCTTAAACTTGCAATTTTTTGCTCCATTGATTAGCCTTACTTGAAAGTATTTATGGACTTTGTCATAAACTAAAAAGTGTAATATTTAGAGCTCCTCGTGATTATTGATTCAGGACACTTTTCTGTTTGAGGTCTCCTAGACCCTTGTATGCTTTGTCCCTCTTTGTAGGCTTATTTTGCATCATATCTTAGCCCTACTTGTAAGCATTTTCGAGATTTGTCATAAACTTGAAAAAGTTTCCTTTTGAGCTTATAAACATGTTTGTTTAAGATACTTTCTCTGTTTGGGGTCATCTACCCCCTTTCATGCCTTATTTCCTCATGTTTTGAGCTATGCATGTAAGCACTTGCATTGGCCTTGATTTGGCCTTTTAGCCACTGAAATTCAGCGGACTTTTAGTGGCTTAGATGTGCCTTTGAGCTTCAAAATCATGGAGGGGTGACCCTCTCACCCTTCATTCTCTTTACTAGCTTCGTTGGCCTCCCAAAGGGACCCTCACTTGCATGTTGTGAAGTCATTTTTTAGGCTCAATTTGGTGAGTTTCAAGGCCTGCCTTTGGTCTTATTTTGTGTCCGTAATGCATGTGCAGAGCAATTCCATTCAAGGCCTTTTGAGGGGGCCTTTCATTGTATGCTTCATTGACCCATTTCAGGGCCAATTTGGTGAGTTTTAGGCTTGTCATATTTGATTTCCAGAGTTGGTTTTTCCATGCTAAGTGTCCTTGTTGTATGCGTTGAGTAACCCCTTGCATGGCCCTCCAAAGAAGCTCATCATTTTTGCATGCATTGGATGCATTTCAGTGGTTGTTTGGGGTTTATTTGGCATGAAATACTTCTATTTTTGGCTGGTTGGGTGAGCCCTCATATGCTTCATATAGCTGTAGAACAACTCATGGTTCACTAGCCTATGTTGCATGTTGTTTTGGCCCTTCATGTTGGCACCTTTTGGCCATGCCTTGAACTGATAATGTGCTCATTTTGGACTACCCTAGCTCTGTTTTTGGGTCTTGTGGTTGAATGATGTTAGTTTTGCATGCTTGTAGTTCAATGCACTTGCCTATCTTCGAGTTTTGAGGTTTGTTGCATGCACGTACTGAGATATTTCCATGTTTTGAGCCTATCATTCATCGTATTTCAGAGCTTGTTTGAATGCCATGTTGCCATGTTTTCATCTCTTTAAATGCGTTTGAGAGTCGGGCTTGTATGCCCCGTTTACCGACCATTGAATGAGCTCCATTTCGTCGCATTCCGAGCCATCATTTTAGGTCAATTTCCCACCATTTCAGACCTGCCTAGGGTCTGTTTGGGGTTGGTTTTGCTTTTGATGCATTGCATCGGGTACCTCTAGTGTAATGCACTTCACTAGTTTCGGTACCCGGCCCCCCCTAGCTTGCATTGTGTGCCATGTTTGCATGTTTCGGGACCATTTCGTATCATGTTTCAGTACTGGAAATTGCATGTTTGTATGTTATATTTCATCCTTTTCCATGCCTTTGTAGAGTGGCATTTGATGCCTTAGGTTCGGTCCTTGGTATTTGTGCATGTGTGCACGCATTTCGGTTGTCTCATTTCCATCTAATGGCCACTGATGTGAGTGTGGCTGAGGTCCACTCATGTTGGTGTAAGTCCCTCGTGCATTGTGTATGCTGAGTTGCATGTTAGAGCATTATGTATGCCATGTTACATCGTGCATTGTGTATGCCATTTCGGTCCATAGCATTGCGTATGCTAGGTTGTATGTTAGTCGCATTGTGTATGCCATCTCATTTACATTGTGTTTGGGATAGGAGTTAGCCCAAGCACGGGAAACGAGGGACGTTTCATACTCCGAGCGACGGAACGTGTCTCAATTCCCGGTCGCCGACACTCCGGATTACCCATGATGGAGTTTAGGTCTTGTTGTGTTTTCATGTGCATTCATTTCACATCGAGTCGTGCAATTCGACTCCTCGGCCATCATGCATCGAGATGCGTGATTGATGGCACGAGGATCAAGGACTACACTCCCTGAAGAGTAGTCATGCGTACATATGTGAAAATACTTTATTGTGCCCCTTTCTTGCTCTCTGTTGCAACAAATCAGAAATTAGCAGCTTTTTCAAGCCTTGCATAGCATTCCAGGATTAATTGCAAACAGAGGTGAATCGGGGCATCGTAATGGATTTCCCCGCCAGGCAACTCAAGCATGTATCATTCATCATTCGGAACAAGAGCTGAGGCAGTCCATTTTGGAGCTTGCACGCTATTTACTTGCTTTCCTAGTTAAATTGTTATTTAATTAGGATTTTGTAATGTTTAATTATTCATTCGGACTGTATTATTTATTCGGACCCTCTGAGCGTGGGCAATGTTGTAATAAGTGTGTGTGAGTGTGATGTATGTCTTTCAACCCCACGTCTTTCTCCCTTTTATTTACCAGCTTATGATGGTTAGATTAGGACATGTTTCAATTAGCATACTTATACTTGCATGTTTGCATCATTCATCTGTATTGCATGCACCGGGCTCGGCACATCATACTAACTGCATTGTATTTCAATTTCGAGTTGAATACTTGTTAGTTGTAGTATTTCACATGCCATCCTTAGAATAGCCGAGCCTACTATAGTTGCATTTTGCATGTGTTGCATTAAGCATTTCTGTATATTCAGGATCGTGCATGATTTCTAATCAGCTTCTGTTTTGGCTTGGAGTACTCGGTAAGTGTTTATGCTTTAGCATCCTTGCATGAGTGTGAGTGTTGCCATGATAGCATGCTTACCATGAGGCTATGTGCTTATGTGATATACCTGCCTGAATGCCTGTGGGTGAAGGTTGGGTTATTTGGATTGGAACAATTCATCAATTGTGAGTTTTAAGCCCACTAGATAGTGGCAAATCATCTTGTCTTCTAAGCCGACCTGAGGGTGGCAAATCCACATTTTAGCCTACTTGCGAGTAGCAAACCGTTTTCAAAACAAACATGAGATGTTTCGTTCCAATTCAGGCGATCCAGTATATAATTATATGCTGTGCGCATCACATAGTAAATCTAGGCTAATAATCGGAATAAGAATGCATAATGTTTTCAAAACCCGATATCATGGTTAGTAGAGGCTGATCTTTGATAGGGCGAGCGGGGGTGCTCACGAACTGACCTTCCCCAATCGTAACCAAGTTCCCGAGCCGAGGCAACTTTGGTGATGACGGACACGTGGCCTTAGGCAACGAGTCAGGATTTCCTAAATTTCCCAAAATAAAATATTTAGGTGGCGACTCTGTATCTGGCAAAGCAGTCCATGTTTGGCACTTCTTTCACAAAAATCTATTTTCAAAAATGGTTTCCCGGATTTGGACTCTTTGATGATTCATCGGTCTTGCATTGCACTCTGCAAGATTAGATACAGGACCGTGACAATTTGAGTCCGAACTGTAGTGAGCCCAAATGAACAGAACGGGATTTCCCTCCCGGGACGTTTGGGGACGTCTACACATTGTCACGACCCGAACCCGCCCCCGCGGGTTAAAGACATAACCGGCCAGTAATTATGAGATTACCTACGGCCTCAAACCAAACCAGTCGTATTTTAATAGAGTTAACGAGGGCCAAACGGAAGCAATTTAAAACTTTATCCATTGAGCCGTGCTTATGTGCACATCATAACACTCCATACATACATATGTTAATAACTCACAACAAAAAGTATAGTAACATAAAGTTCTATACAGACAAGATCATTCAAATCTAAGTTAGCCAAAACAAAGCTATATACAGGCGTACTCAAAGACTTCGCCAACATGACAATATAAAACAAAATGACAAAAAGGCGAAGACGAGTCTCGTGCGTGAGATGCAAGGGCTGACTCTTCAAAATCTTTGTTGTTCCACACAGACTTCACTGGGGCTGGGTTTGGACTTCCCTTGGCTCACCTACAAACACATGAATGAGCGTGAGCGATAACCCAGTGAATAATATCAAATAAAAGGGTTATACAAACGGTACGTAGAACAACATGCTTCAAACGGCCTTGGGCCCAATTCATATTTCAATTTAACATATATATGTACACAATTTAAGTCAAGTGACTATGGTTCCAAACATACTGGCCTTTGACCCATTTATCTTCCATTTGTCAAACTGGCCCTTGGCCCATTCAGATTTTCATGTCAAACTGGCCCTTGGCCCATTCAACTTTCATTCATGTCAAACTGGCCTCTGGCCCATTCATTCATGTCAATCGGCCTTCGGTCCAATCATTTATGTCAATCGGCCTTCGGCCCAATCATTTATGTCAATCGGCCTTTGGCCCAATCATTCATGTCAATCAGCCTTCGGCCCAATCATTTATGTCAATCGGCCTTCGGCCCAATCATTTATGTCAATCGGCCTTTGGCCCAATCATTTATATCAATCGGCCTTCGGCCCAATCATCTATGTCAATCATTTGTATTAGATCATTATTCGTATCAGACGGCCTTTGGCCCAATACATAGCATAACAGATATTTGTCCCCAATTTAGTATAGCAACTTACAAGAGTCATATAAAAGTAAGCAATTGGACAAATAACATACTTCAGATATCTTTATTAAGATATTACTCACAGTGATCGGCTGATTGATTTGCCCTGGAGCTTGACCCTACACATCACATAACACATATGGGTCACAACCGATCCAATCCGTTCTTAATTCACATATTCCTCTTTAGGCTCAATTCTTATTCTTCTAACTCATTTACAATGCTCAATGTATGCCTAAGAGTGCTTAGCAGTGAAAGGGAACGGAAAACAGAACACAGGATGCGTTTTCAAAATTTCAGAAAATCGGGTCCCCGCTCGAGCGGACCCATGAGGTCTACAAAAGTATTGGATATGTCATTTCTACGCTCGAGCATCAAGTCTGGCGCTTGAGCGGAAGGCCTCGCTCCATGGCTCCCCGCTCGAGCGTGAACTTCCCCGCTCGAGCGGAAGCCCATGTCTGCAAAAATGCTGGGAGCCCGTTTTTCCCGCTCGAGCGGCAGTTTCCCCGCTCGAGCGGACACCAAAAATTATGGGTTTCCCAGTAATGCTCTTGAGCTCACATTCAACATTCAAAAGGCTTTAAGCTTGAACTAAGGCACCAAAAATAGGTAAATACATCATATAATACATGGATGTAAACAATATGAAGCCAATCTTCCAAAATCATGGTCCAATTCTTCAAATTTAATCATCATTCTTTTTGTATGATCAAAATCCATACATTCAAACTTCATACTAATTTCATAACCCCTTCAATCATGCATGCATGTAAACTTTGACTTCATTTCTATTCCAAATAATGCAATTGGTGTCCATTCTCATGGAACTCAACAAAAACATGCTTGCATGTATGTTTTAACACTCATTTTTCCACATTCAACTTAATACATGCTTGATTATGCAAAATCATGGTGATCCTATACATGCATGTGCATTTTTAACTTCAAATTCATCAATTAAAGCACAACTCTTGTTCTTGATCACCAATTAATCTTTAATTCACAAATTACAAGTTAATATTCATGAATCCCTTTACCTAGAGGCTCAAACCTTTCAATCCAAAGCAATTTCTTGAGTAATCTTTCAAAATCTCCAAGTCGCAAGACCAAAACCTCAATCTTCTACACCTCCCCTCTCTAATTCGGCTCTCTCTCTCCTCTCTTGGAGTTGATTTTGACCAAATGAAGAAAAAGAGAGGGGTTGGTGTAAGATGCTCCACTAAATACCATTTCACTTAATTACAATCATCAACATTACATATTTGAGCACTAAGTCATTATTTTAATCCAATTAATTTGATCCGAATCAATTTCTAATTAAATTTCACTGTAGGCTCTAAAAATTATGCCAATCACAGTGGCGTAATCAATTTCGAGTTCTGTGGCCGATAAGGCCTTCAATTTAATTCCCAAAGCAGATAAGCAAACAGATATTCCTACGGTGAACAGATAGAAATTCAAAATCACACATTTTCACATAATGGCACACAAAATCATATTAGACATATGATCAAACTCATAATAAGGACCAATTAGCTAATTACGGAACAGGGTTATCACAAGCATAGTACGGAACAGGGTTATCACAGCAAGCCTCCAAGGCACCAGTGTACCAAACCGAGCCTCCGTTCGAATTCGAAGTTGACCCGACTATACTGAAGGTCAATAAGTTGGAGAAGCTTCTCAAACGAACACTGGGTGTGAACTCAATCCCCGACATCGAAGATGGATACACCGACTCCGCGATAACTTTGCCAGATCGGTTTAAAATGCCACACATAGATCGGTTTGATGGCTCTAGGGATCCCATGGTCCATCTGGGGTTGTTCTCCGATATCCTATGGCCGATGGGCCTTACTAGACTTCAAAAGCTGCCACTTTTCGGCCGGACCTTGTCAAGAATAACAACTATCTAGTATGCAAAGCTGGAGGACACTGTGAAGCGGAGCTGGGAGGAAATAGCTGCGGCTTTCATCGCACAGTACTCCTACAATACCCAGATCGAGGTCACAGCCCGTGATCTTGAGGCAACCAGTCAGGAGCCAAAAGCAGGCTTCTCAAACTTTGTGATTAGGTGGAGGGCCAAGGCTTCAATGATGACTACCAGGCCATCTGAGAAGGATCAAATCAGGATGGTGGTCCGCAATCTGCAAGGAAAATTATTACAAAAGATGATTGTCTTGCCATTGTTCACATTCACTGAGCTCTATGAGATAGGTGCTCAGATTGAAGATGCAATGAAACAGGGGTTAATAGCCAATGAGAAGAAGTAGCCTTAGAGGCCTTTTACGCAGTTCTAATGCAACCACTAGGGGAAGCACAACTGCGCGGTCATTTGATGTGAATGCTGTCACCATTACAGCCAAGACCACCAACCCATTCGCCGGTACAAATCCACAAACTTCAACTAACCAAGCACGATCTCAAAGGGTCATTATCCCGCTCTATATGCCTTTATCCAAAGCCCTGGGGGTGCTGATAAAAAAGGGGCAACTTAAGCCATTTGAGCCTCGCCCACTACCCGATCCTCTCCCACCTAAACACAGCCCAGCCAAATACTGCTTATTTCACCAGTAGCATGGTCACGACACCGACCAATGCTATAGGCCGCGTCATAACATTCAAGATCTCGTCGACAACAAGGTGATAGCACCACCCCAAAAGCCAAATGTAACCACCAACCCTCCTCCAGCCCACATCCAAGTTTCCCCACCTCGGAACTTAAACTTAATACATGCACTGGCCATTCCATATGACCCTAGCGTATATATTACCCCTTTCCACCTACCCAAACCGGCAATGTTCATCCTTGAAAGCATGGACTTGTGCATGATGGACACTTCCATACGTCAACCTGAATCCGTGGTGGTGACAATGGCAGAAGGAGGGAGGTTGACCTTGGAAGAAACTATCAGTCCATTGCTTGAGAACTTTACAGACTTATCAGAAGGGATTTATGACCTGTGTTGTTACATTGTGCCAGTTGATCAAGCCAAGCCCAAAGTGGTATTGCCGACAACAGTGGAGGTCAATGTGGTTAGAGAGGATGGCCCAAGTCATGTACTGGGTGATCTGGCGGAGCTAGAAGAGGACTTAGACAATCTACAGTCCTATGACGAACAAGATTAGGGGGACGTGCAGATTGACTGGTTTGATCTGAATAGGTCGACGGACAACTCTGTGTGGCTTAGTGATGAACCTGATCGGGAGGAAGGAACTGAAACAAAACCGAAAGAGAAGGAAGCATGAATAGCTGCAGTGGCCGGAATGGCTGAGGAAAAGGGGAAATTGCCAGAGAGCACCGGCATCAAGAATTGGATGTCGTGAGTACCGTGAATATTGAACAGGAAGCCGCGTTGAAGCGGTTTATGCAAGAAAGGGATCAAGATAAACAAGAAGCTAGAAAAGCCCAACGCTTTGCGGGGGATACTTTTGATGAGGGAATGATCAAAATGGAGTCAGACAACTGTTTGTTGGCTGCCAGAGGTGTATGGTGGGAAGATGATGATCTACATCTGGCCCACACTAACGAGGATTGGGGTGAAGACCTGCTAGACAACACCTGGTTCTCTGAAGAGGTTGATCACATGACGAGGAGTGAGCGGTATTTCAGGCCCCCACATTTTGACCAGGCTGAAGCCTCCGGCAAAGATAAAGAGGTAGAGAAACAGAAGGGAAAACATTTAGAAGAAGAGGTGGTGCTGAAGCTGTTAAAGAAAATTCAAGCCGATATTTCAATCTGGGGTCTGCTTATGGCTTCTCGAGTGCATCGACAGGCTGTGCTATCAGAAATGGATAAAGCCGAACTGTCTATTGACACCACTCCTGAACAGGTTATGGGACTAGTTTTCCCAAGCGGTGCCAATCCAACCCAAACCTTCTCCAAGAAAGAACTGCCGCCGGAAGGCTTGGCACACAACAAACCTCTGTACATATCAATGGAATGCAGAGAAAAGTGGGTACCAGTGGTATTGGTTGACACCGGGTCTACAATCAACGTCTTCCCATCCCGTATAGCTTATGTCATCGACCTGAAACTAGCACATTTCGTGCCTACAGGCTAGGTGAATCAGGTGTATGACAATACTAGCAGAGAGGTTACGGGCACGGTATAGATTAGAGGTCAAGTGGGCCCAGCTCAATAGGATATTGAGTTCAATGCCCTGGATGTGCCGGCCACTTTCAATCTACTACTAGGGAGGCCCTGGGTGCACTAGGTGAAAGTTGTCTCTTCTGCCCTCCATCAAATACTGAAATACCCTCATGGGAAGGAGGTGGCTATTGTGTTCGAAAATTCATCTATACATACTCCGCTAGAGGTAACTACACCCATGCTGGAAATTGTTCATGGTGAGGAGGATGTATTCCTTTCAGGGTTCACTCTAGTTGAGGCCCGAGCAGTGCAAATCATTTTGGTAGCTGATGAGGGCTTGTATGTTAGTGCCCAATCCATCTATTTCATGAATAAGCTCTAACATGTGCCAGGAATGGGGTTAGGAAGAAGTGGTCGGAAAGGCGTCACAGCATTGGCTGATGTGCCACATAATCCACATGCATTTGGTCTTGGCTATACGCCCACCAAAGAGGAATAGGTTTGGAAAGAAAAAGAGATGGTAGGCAAAGCCAAAGCTAAACAGGTCGGGAAACGCGATGAGCTTGTACATAGACCAATTTGGGGAACCCTGAATGGTCATTTTGTTCGGGAGGGTGAAGGCTTCTCATTTTGCGGTTTCCCCGACCCCTGGTTAAAATCTGAGAAGCAGCGTGTTCTCGGATTTGAAATTTTCTTCGACTTGCAGCTGTAAGACAGTGATACAGAGGAAAGGGCTGAGCCAATTACTACTAAAGTTGAGAAGAACATGGTAAATAACTCAAGCATCAACAAACTTGAAGTATAGGCAGCATTGGCATGTCTCCTTTCAGATCCTCCGATCGACTCAGAGAGCTTGAGGGATAACCTGACCATCTCCATTATCGGGGACCAACCAGGTGTGAACCCTTGAAGCACCATCTCTCATTTGGCAAATGGAGGAGGGCTACCTATCTAGTAGTTCTGAGTCGGGTAGTGAGCCAGAATCTGATTCCACAAAGTTTGTGGAGTCGGAATCAAATTTCAGTTCTTTTTCTTTTGCTTTTGAGTCAGTTGTAATGGAAAAGCTGGATGAGCTGGACTTTCTAGATGAGAATGCCACTGCAGATTCTGAGTATTTCCTTGTGCTGCTTGTTTATTACATTGATCAGGATTTTCAAAATTTTAATGAAAACGAAGAGGAAGGAATTCTTTTGGTTTTGAAAATTTTGATTAATCGGTAGAAGGAGAGGTTTGCAAAACCCCTTGCTAATGAAATCATTGCTTTTAATGTGGGTACTAAAAAGGATCCGCGTCTGGTCCAGATCAGGTCCCTGTTGTCTTCGGAGGAGCGCGAACGCTTAGTCACTTTATTAAAATATTTCAAAGATGTTTTCGCGTGGTCCTACGAAGACATGCCTGGAATTGATCCTGAGATTGCACAGCATCGGATCCCTCTTGACCTCGAGGCCTGACCCGTCAAGCAGAAGTTATAGAGAATACGCTCAGATTGGGCTTTGAAAATTAAGGAAGAAGTCACCAAACAGATTGAGGCAGGGTTCTTACTTGTGTCTGAATATCCAACGTGGTTGGGCAACATTGTTCCAGTCCCAAATAAGGATGTAGAATGAGAGTCTATGTTGACTTCAGGGATCTGAATAAGGCTAGTCCGAAGGATGATTTTCCCCTGCCTCATATTGATGAATTGGTGGACTTCACCACGGGTCATGCATTGCTCTCTTTCATGGATGGATTTTTCGGGGTATAACCAGATTTTGATGGTGCCTGAGGATAGAAAGAAAATCGCCTTCACTACACCGTGGGGAACCTACTGCTATCGGGTGATGCCGTTTGGGCTGAAGAATGCTGGGGCTACCTATCAAAGGGCTGCACCCACAATTCTGCATGATATGATCCATAAAGAGGTCGAGGTGTACGTTGATGACATGATTGTCAAGTCCAAAGAAAAAGAGGGTCACTACACCGCTTTGAAGAAATTTTTTCAATGGATCAGGGAATACAGACTGAGGTTGAATCCGCAAAAAAGTACTTTCGGCATAATAGTAGGGAAAATGTTGGGTTTCTTGATCACACAAAGGGACATCGAGGAAGATCCTTCCAAAATCAAGGCCATCCTAGAAATGCCACCACCAAGGACTGAAAAGGAGGTGAGAGGCTTTCTGGGTAAAGTGCAATTCATAAGACGGTTTATTTCTAAATTAACCTTGACTTTGTGAACCACTATTTGGTCTCTTGAAGAAAGGAAATAAATTTCGGTGGGATGATCGATGTCAATTCGCCTTTAAGCAGATCAAGCAGTGCCTTCAGAATTCACTTGTGTTGTTGCCGCCAGAGCCGAGGAAGCCCTTGATTCTATATCTGTCAGTCACCTACACAACAATGGGATATGTGCTTGCTCAGGAATCTAAGCATAGGGCAGAAAAAGCCATCTACTATTTGAGCAAGAAAATGCTGAACTATGAGACCGTCACACCCCACTGGAAAAAGCTTGCTTAGCCTTGGTATGGACTGCTAGGAAGTTGAGGCACTACTTGTTAGCTCACTCCGTAATTCTGATTTCAAGATTAGATCCTATCAAATATCTCTTCGAGAAACCAGCGCTTACAGATAGGCTAGCCTGTTGGTTGCTTCTCTTCTCCGAATTTGATATGAAGTATGTCACTCGCAAGTCGGTCAAGGGGTGAGCGGTAGTGGAGTTCCTAGTAGATCATCCAGCAGAAGAAGATAAAGTGGTAGAATACATGTTCCCAGATGAAGCCATTCTGCAAATCGAGGAAGAGATTTGGACAATGTACTTTGACGAAGCATCTAACCAATACGGTTATGGGATAGGTGTGTTGCTGATAGCACCAAACAATTCCCATATACCTTTAGCCTTCAAACTCCGGTTCAAGGGATCTAATAACGAAGCAGAATATGAGGTGCCTATTGCTGGTTTGGAAGCTGCCCTAGAACTAAAGGCAAAAAGGTTGGATGTCATTGGGGATTCGAACCTGGTTATGTCTCAAGCAAATGGAGACTGGAAGGTCAAAGAAGAAAAGATGAAGATCTATCACCAAACCTTGGATGTTCTGATTCCTAGGTTTGAGAAGCTGACTTTCATGCATCTATTAAGAGAGAACAACAGGTTCACTGACGTCTTATCAACTCTATCTTTTGTGATTGACGTCCCGTTTGGAGTCGGGATGCGTCCGATCATCATTGAGCAAAGATATATGCCGGCCTATGAGACCATCGCCACAATAGATGAAACGCAAAATCAAAACCCTTGGTACTACGACATCTGGAACTTCCTGGAAAAAGGAGCCTTATTCACCAGGGGCAAATGCCAAGGACAAGAGGGCAATACGGTGGATGGCTGCCCAATTTATCATCTGCAGAGGCAAACTGTACAAGAGAGGTCATCTGGGAATACACAAGTTATGTGCCGAAGCAGAGAAATCAAATCACCTGATGGAGGCCATCCATGGGGGAGAGTACGGAGCACCCATGAACGAAGTAATGTTAGCCCGGAAGATTCTTAGGCAAGGTTACTACTGGTCCACTATGGAGGAGGATTGTATTGGTTTTGTTTGGCAATGCCACAAATGCCAAGTTGACGCCGATCGCATGAATATCCTGCTGTCGAAGTTGTACAACATAACTTCACCATGGCCTTTCTCGGTCTGGGAATCGACATCATCGGCGCAGTCATACCGAAAGGGTCAAATGGGCATGAATACATTCTAGTGCTGTAGACACCCCATTTTTGACCGTCCTCAAGACTTGGGCGTCACCGCTTGAACACTCGATGATCATCCTTGTTTGTGTTCGTCTTCAGTTCCCGAAGGTCTCGGCTACGCACCTTGCCTCAAGACCTCTTGACTCGACTGTTTTGTGTTTGGTTTTGCACCAAACACTTGTGTTTTTGCTTTGGAGGGCAGGGAATGGCTTGTGGGCCATCCCCACACATCACTGCCCTTGGCTTGAGGCTACTGGTTGTGTTTTGTTTCCACCGGCCAAATGTTTGGCCGGCCGACCACTGTGCATCTGCTTTTGCAGATATTTTATGCTAGCTGGCATACAGTTTGTTCCCCTCCATACACGCGTATGGAGGGATCTCCCTCTTGGCTAGCTTGTCTTGTAAGCTTGCAAGATTGAACCTTCTATAAGAGGAGGCCTCTTCTCCCTCTTTTAGGTTAGACAAGATTTTGATAGAGAGCTCTGGTTTTAGGGTTTGAGTTGTATATCTATCCTATATCTATATATCTCTCTCTCTTGCATTTGTGTGTGTTTAGCCTTACTTTTGTGCACAAACACCCACCATTACACCTTCCTTTAGCTACTGAGGTACTAAGAGGCTGTTCTTGAAGTTTTTAGACTGGTTTGGAGCCAAAGAAGCAGCTGGAGTGCTGTTCTTGAAAGAGGTCTTTAAGGGTAAGGATTTTACCTTTAAATACCCCATTTTTGCATAGCTTTTTTACCTATCTTGAAACTGTTTTTAGGCTTTGCATATAATATATAAAATTTCTGTTTTTGAGTCCTTTAAATAGTTGTTTCAGAGTGTTTTGAGTTTTGAGGTTGTTTGACCCCTCTTAAGGCTTGTTTGGCCTTTATTTTTGTTCTATTTTGGTGAGCTCCGGGACCATTGTGTTTGGGCCTCCTCACCACTGAAATCTTGAGGGATTTCAATAGTGAGGATGGTGCCTTAAGGTTCTAGGAAGGAGAAGGCCACCCCCTCTCCTTGTTGTCCTTGAAAAGGGCCACTTTTGCCTCTTGAGGGAGCACCTAGTTTAGGTTCACGTTGATCATGCCTTAACTGATTTTTGTGCTTCTATTTCCATGATATAGCATTGTGTTATGTTGGTTTAGACATACCTTGCCTGCTTTGCATACATGTCTTGTAATGCCATGTTTTCGCCTTAACATGCTTTAAGTTTTGATCCTTGTTCTAGCATGATTTTGGCCAAGCTTTGTGAAGCTTTTGTGTTTGTTTTAGCATGCTTAAGTTCTATTCTTGGTTGTTTTGGTCGACCATAGCATGCTTAGTATAGCCACCTTGCATTTTGGCTTGTTAGCCTTAGGTGTGTGAGCGTGTAGCATGCATTACTTGCATTGTTTCAGTGGTTTGGAACCACTTACCATGTTATTTCAGTCCTTATAACATGCTTGCCTACTTGCATTTGATACTCCTTTGTTGCTTTAAAAGGTTGTTGCCTCATGCTCCATGAATGTGCTTCTTTGTATGCTTGCCTGTTTAAGCCACTTAGATGCCATCTAGATGTTCCCCTAGCATTGTCTTAGTCTGCCTTGAACCTGTTTTAAGTCCTCTTGGCCTTGTGAGGCTTGGTTGACTTAGCCGTGGTTTAAGTCTCCTTGACTTGCCTCAAATACTTGGACCAATTGCATGCCATGTTTGTCTTTTTTAAATTAGTTTGGCACCATTATTAACATGATTTCTAGAGTTTACATTGCATGCTAATTGTCCATGTTTAGGCTCTTTTAAGTGTGCTTAGAGATTGCTTGTTTGATGCTTAAGTGTTGGCCCATCAACATGTACATGTGTGTGTGAGTGTAGGCCCTCATTTCCATAGCATTGGCCACTATTTTAGGCTTGTTTGAGGGCTGCCTAAATTAGTTTAAGTCCACCCCTTTGCATGTTGTTGCATGATTGAATGAAGTCACATGCTTGCTTGCATGCTTGAACATCCGTATTGTGTCTTGCATACTTGTAAGTTGCATTGCTTCATGCCTTACATGCTTCTTTACTTAGGTTGTGTGCCTAACCTACATTATACATTGCATTGCCATGTTGCATACTAGCCTCCATACCTAGGATGCATTGCATTGGCATGCATGCTTCACGTCTTGAGTTGAGTATGATAGAGGTTGAGCCCCCTTTGCTTGATTATGTGCATTGCATTCCATATCAAAATGCATACTTGGTTCCTTGGGCCATCAGGCATGGAAATGCGCAATTGGTGGTCCGAGAATCGAGAATCATATCCCTTTGAGTCATGAATATGATAAGGGATGTGATTGGTGCATACATTGCTTGAAATGCATTGCCATGCTATGTTTTGCCCTCTGCTGCTGTCAAAAACAGATTCTGCAGGAATATTTGGCCGACCGGCCGTCTGCAGTGCCGACCGGCCGTCCATAAGTGGCAGATGGGTTAATTTGTGGCCGATGACCATTCTCCATGGCCAGTGACCAACTCCCTCAGCCGGTGGTGTTCCACAGCATTCAGGAAAGCAACCCTGAGATTTGTGCAGTCTTCAGAGAAGGATTACAGTCAAAGCAGTGGCAACTTGTGCATGGCAGTGGCTTTCCGAGCGAAGCCGAGCGTGCATTGCATTGGGTCCTCTTCCTGAGGCTGTTTACTGCTTTCATTAGATTAATTAATTTGTTAATTAATTAACTGGTCTGTAATATTTAATTAGCCTGTAGGTTAATTAATTTGTATTACTCTTTCGGTCCCTCCGAGCGAGGGCAAATTTGTAATAAGTGTGGGTACGTGTGTGCATGTCTTCCAACCCCCACTTCTTTCTCCCTTTTACTTACCTTCTTTTGATGGTTAGTATTAGGACATGTTTACTTTAGCATACCTTATGCTATGCATGCGTGCATCATTCATTAGTCTTGCATGCACCAGGCTCGGCGCATCATACTAACTGCATAAAGTATTTCAAAATTTGAATACATGCTATCTGTGCATTCTCACATGTCATCCTTAGATTAGCCGAGCCTATTCTAGATTGCATTCTGTATGCGTTGCATTAGCCACTTAACATGGACTTGGATCATGCATTGATTACTAACATGTTCTTGTCTTGGCTCGGAGTACATTGTAAGTATTTTTATGCTTTAGCATCTCGCATGAGTGTGAGTGTCAACATGACAGCATGCTTACCATGTGGCTAGATGCTTATGTGATATAAACTGCTTAAATGCCTGTGGATGAAGGTTGGATTGTTTGAGTCGGAACAACTCGTTGAAATCCGTGCTTTAGCCTACTTGCGAGTAGCAAATTTCAAACTATTTTTCAAACAAACGGATATGCAATGCTTCGTTCCAAATTAGGCGATCTAGTCTATATTTTTGTGTTGCGCGCATCACATAGTAATTCTAGCTAATTAACTGGAATAAGAACACATAACGTTTTCAAAATTGGATATCATGGTTAGTAGAGGCCGATCTTCGGATCGGGCGAGAGGGGGTACTCATAGCTGACCTTCCCCGATCGTACCCAAGTTCCCGAGCTGAGGCAACTTTGATGATGACGGACACGTGGCCTTTGGCACCAAGTCAGGGTTTCCTAAATTTCCCAAAATAAAATATTTAGGTGGCGACTTTGTATCTGGCAAAGCAGTCTATGTTTGGCACTTCTTTTCTAAAAATCTATTTTTCAAAAAAACGATTTGCCGGATTTGGACTCTTCGATTCAGATTAAGAACCGTGACAAATTTGAGAGTCCTGAACTGTAGTGAACCCAATACGAACAGAACGGGACTCATCCTCTCGGGGCGTTTGGGGACGTCTACAAGTGGCAATTGACTACTTTACAAAGTAGGTGGAAGCTCAGTCCTACGTAATGTTGAAAGCAGCACATGTGGCTAAGTTCATCCGAAACAACATCATTTGCCGATATGGAGTCCCAAATGTGATCATTTCAGATAATGGCTCCTATTTCATGAAAGAAGTGATAAACTTGTTAGAGAAATATAACGTGGCTTTCCATAAGTCATCTACATATTGGCCGTAAACAAACGGAGCTATTGAGGCCACCAACAGGAACATCAAGCATATTTTGCAGAAAATGGTTGAGACCTACGGGGACTGGCCAGATAAATTGCCATTCGCACTTTGGGGCTATAGAACTTCAATCCGGACATCTACAGGGGTAACTCTTTATTCTCTTGTCTGTGGGATGGAAGTTATTCTGCCAATCGAAATAGAAGTCCTATCACTGCGAGTTATGGCTCAGTGTGAAATAGCAGAGGCAGACTCGTAGCAGAGCAGGTTTGAAGAACTGATGTTGTTTGATGAGAGAAGGCTGAAAGCATTGTACCATGTTCAGGGTTATCAACACCGGATTTCCAGGGCTTTTAACAAAAAGGTTAAGTCCCGAAATCTCAAAGAAGGGGATTTGGTGCTGAAAGACAACCGAGCTCCCATCCGTGACCCTAGGGGCAAGTTCAGACCCAATTGGACTGGTCCTTACATTATCAAAACTATCTGGTCGGTGGAACTGTTATTCTCATGGACCTGGATGGCCTAGAATTTTCCCGATCGATCAACATGGATAAGTTGAAGAAATACTATGCCTGAGAGGCTCGCTAGGCCAAAAACCCGGAAGGGCAACCTACGCAAAAGTTAGAGCATAAAATGTTAGAAATAAAGAAAATTTGAGCTCACAAGGTTGTAAACCCTAAAGGGCGACCTTGGCAAAAGTTAGAGCGCAAAAGGAGAGAGTTAATACTCGAGTGAACCTGAACCAAACTACTTAAGGCCTGATTCCCATCTTCGGGATACGTAGGCAACTTCATCTTGAAGTTCGGCCGTAAACACTTCTAACTCAACTGTCCTGTCCATGTGTTTGATCAGGTCATCCCTGTCTGTTCATTATCTGAGAGTTTGGTTGTGATCTCTATTCCAAGAACTGGTTGCAGTGTTAAGTAGTATTATTCAGTCAAGGGGCAATTTGTGATCTTCGGATTCGAGATTGTACATCTCGAGGATAGATTCCATGCATGTCAAGTGGTGATCCTTATCGAAATGTTTTGAAAGTTTTGATAAAGTTGATTTTTTTTGCTCAAATTTGCCTTTTACAACTTAGACCATTTTTGGACCAAAAGAAAAACTTTTAGTGCTCACAACTTTAATTTCATTGATTTCAATACAAAGTTCTCCAACTCCCAATACAAATCAAAGTTGCTTTTATTACATCATAAAACTTGAAAAGTAAAGATCAAAGCAATAAACTAGGGACGTAGATGAGTCAGGTGCTCCTGCATCCCCCACTTGTGCTTGTGGACGCTTTTGACGCCAAAGTATGCCCGATTTGTGCCTCATCCTCAAGCCAAGTCAGGCACTCGCCAAAAAGGGCGCAGTTGAAACTACGAGTAGGATCCAGAAGCTCTCTTGTCCTCCAAGCAATGAGGTACCTAGCCAAATGTCGACCTTGGATGGGGAATGAAACCGAGTACTCTACCCCCTCATCTAGACAAACCTGATCATGTCCAAACTGACGACTGAACTGGAACAGAAACTAGAATACATAGTGTGTAAGGCTGATCAGCTGAATGCTAGGTTGTCGAGTCATGCTATAGCTCATTTCGGTCAGATTAAGCCAAAGGCAATGCCAAGCAATGTCAACAGCAAACCTATTGCACATCCAGTGGCACCACCATCCCTTATTCAGGAAATCCACTAGCTATTTGCGGAAGAAGTATACTCGAGCTGAGTATACAGGGCAAGAGTCCACTACCTTCAGTTTATCCATAAGCCACACCTAGGGAGGGATAAAAGAAAAGAGAAATTAAAGAATAAAGAGATGCATGCTGAGAGAAAAGTGAGAAAAGGGCTTTGAGAGAAAAACAGAGCATGAGTGTCGAGCGATGTAAGAAACACATATTAGAAAGGGTGAGAGATATTACCTGCAGAAGTAGTGGACTCCCCACGAATTTGGTGGTCTCCCCACGAATTTGGTGGTCTCCCGTCGCTGGAAGGCATCTAAGCCCATCAAAGTCTCGGCCAGCACCAAGCCAATACAACACTTGCCCTCTTTCAGGCCTTGTGCCACTTCGATCAATCGAATGCTAGACCCTCCGAAACTAGAGGCAAGAAAGAAATGAGCCAGCATACATAAGCAAAGGGCGTGTTGCCAAAAACCCCGCCAAGGAAGATTACCTCGATCACCAACGTCAGAAAATCGATGAATCAGACAGGGAATATCCAAATCTCCCTTGTGGACCAAGGATCGAGCCTCATGCAGAGTGAGCCCGCACATCCATCCCAAAGCTTGGATGTGGCCGAAAAGGGGCTGAGGAATGATTTCCTCATTGCGTCGGGATTCCATTAGTGCCTGAAATTCTTCGATTGTCTAGCATATCTCTTGTCCAGCGAACCTAAAGACATATGTACTTGGGTTCCAGCATCTAGCCGCAACATGAAGGAACGAAAAACAAAGCAGAGAACGGCTCAACGGTGTAGACACCCCATTTTGACCGACCTTAAGACTTAGACGTCACCAGTTGAGTGCTTGGTGATATTGCATAACGTGCTTGTTCATAAGTCTCAGAGTCGCGGCCATGAGCCCTGCCTCCAGACTTCCGAACCCTCTTCTGTGCCTTGTCTCGGTTTGCGAACCAGGCTCGGTTTTCTCTGTTTCTTTTCCTGAGGGGAGGGAGAGGTCCAGTAGACCATCTCTCAGTGACCGTGGGCTACATTTGGTGGCCGTAGGCCATTTTGCCCATTTCGGAGCCCGGTTTCCGGTTTTTCGGGACCGTTGGCCGTGTGCCTCGGTTCGGGACCGCCTAACCATCTCCGTTTGTTTTGATTTTTGGCATACTTCCTTTCTACTCCCTTTTGAGGGACACTGGGGTCTGAGAAACCCACTTCGTGGCCGAATGCCACTTTCGGTGCTTAACAGCCCATTTTCGGGACCCCGAACTGCGCGTTTTGGCCCCCGAACATTCGTTTTGCATCGGTTTTCGTTCATTTTTGGCAGGTACCTCTGTTTTATCACTAGGAAGGCCGTAGAAGGGTGGAAGGCCAGCAATTGTTGTAGCAACCAGTTTTTTACTCCTCCGGCGCCCTCCGACGCCCGTTTTTCGCACTTCCGGGCCAATGTTGAACACCTTGGAGCCATTTTCTTCAAACCCAAACCACATATTTGTGATGTACACACATGGGAGGACCCTAAAAGTTCATGGCCGGCCACTAATGCTTCTTGACCCTTTTGAACCCCTCCTTCCGAGCCAATGTTGAACACCCTTGGGCCACTTTCTTGAACTTTGAACCACATATTTGTGTTGTACACACATGAGAGGACCCTAAAAATTGGTGGCCGGCCAGTAATTCCACCTGACCCTTTTGAACTCCTCTTTCCGAGCTAATGTTGAACACCCTCGAGCCACTTTCTTGGACTCTTAACCACAGGGTTGTGTTGTACACACATAGGAGAACACCATCAGTTGGTGGCCGGCCACTAAATTTACTTGACCCTTTTGACCCCTAGCCGGCCGGCTAGGGGATGTGGCCGGCCGGCCACCTGCAGCAAAAATACCTGGCCGGCCGAGATCCTCACACTGTGCACTTTACAGCTGTAGGGCTTTATCCCCCAGAAAATATCTTTATCCGGGGATATTTTGTGGGGGAAAGTTTGTCTCCTTTTCCCCCACCTTTTACACCCCCTTTTGGCCCTTATAACCAGCAAGCTATATCATATGTTGGGGTTAGAAAAAATTGTCTTGAAGCTTCCATAGACAAATCCCTCTCTATCCCTCTCATTTCCTTGAAAACTTCCAAGTCCCTAATCACCATTTCTTCTACACCACCAAGCTCTACCATCACCACTTCATTTCCAGCAATAAGGAGGGCTTCTCAAAGGCTAAAGCAGCTGAAAATTGGTCCAAGAAGCAACAAAAGTGTTGGTCTTCAAAGGTAAGTCCAATTTCTCTCTTTTCTAGCTCATTTTTGCACCATCTCTAAGCCATACATGCTTATTAATTTGAGCTCCGACCAAAACTGAAAAGGTCATTTTTTTGAGCTCATTTTCTTGTTTCATTAAGGGCTCAACCCTGTTTGAGCCCTCCATATTGCACTTGCTTCAATATCCTCCTTAAATACCGTTTTCTTGCATGTTTTGGCATCCTATCATGCTTCCATTTTTGGACGATTTACAGGCCTAGATATGGCCTTATTTTGACCTTCTTAACATGTTTCATTAAGGGTCTTTGGCTGTTTGGTGAATATTTTGCATACCTCATGTTATAGCCTCTTTTGAGCCTTATTTTGCATTGCATTTCTAGCATGTTTGTATGCTGTTTTTGGGTTTTTACAGTTCTGTGAAAGTGCTTATTTTTGGTCCCTCTTCAATGTTGTTGAAGGGTCCTAACCCATTTGGATTTAGCAGTTGTGAGTTGCTTCATAATCTCGTGTTTAGGGCCATTTTCGCATGCTAATTTTGCCCTATCTTTGTTTGCTGTTTGGCCATGTTTTGTACTAGAAAAATGCTAATTTTTGGACTGCCTTGCTTCTGTATTTTCATTGCATATCCATATTGTGCATGTTTGGTATAGCTATTGGCCATTTCGGGTCCCAAAATTCATGTTTCGGGACTATTCCTTGCATCGGGTGTGTTTTCGCCTCATTTTGGGGCCGTTTTCCCCCACTTTTCAGTGTTGAAATCCCATTAGCATGTTTGCATATCATTTTCCATGCCATAGTTTGCATTTTTGCATGCCTCGGTTTGCGTGCCCGTGTGCACGCATTTCGAGGCATTTCATTTTCATCCATCGGCATCCTATATGAGTGTGGCTGAGGCTCACTCATGTTGGTATAAGCCCATATCATGTTTTCATGTCATTGCATCGCATTCTATCATCGCCTCGGTTTGCGTGCCCGTGTGCACGCATTTCGAGGCACTCCATTTTCATCCACCGGCCTCCTATATGAGTGTGGCTGAGGCTCACTCATGTTAGTATAAGTCCATGTTACATTTTCCATGCCATTTCTGCCATATTGCATTGCGTATGCCACTGCCTCGGTTTGCGTGCCCGTGTGCACGCATTTCGAGGCATCTCATTTTTACAGCATCGTGCATGTGAGAACCCGAATATAAAAATTAAGTAAATAATTAATAATAATATTATAATCTCAAATATTTTGGTGGTGAATCCTAAAGTGCAAATTAAATATTTGAAGGTCTTTTAAAACCTAAAATAAATTTATGGTGAAAGTATTTAATTTAGAGGCAAGATTTATTATAAAAAAATATATATAGAGAGAGAGGAGGGTGTGACTTGAACTGTAGACCACAAAATTAATAAGTAAGACTCTTACCATTTGAGTTGCATATAACTTGTATATATATTTTGTATATTTATCTATTTATTTGACCTATGTGTGCCCACCACTAGTATAAAATAAAATAAACACAAACCCTACTCTATTATTTGTTCACCACATAGGGCAACAACAGCAGCCACGGGAGAGGGTTAGAGAGAAGGAAAAAAAGAAGAAGATGTTGCAATCAAAGAACTTTTGGGTGTGTTGTGTTGTGTGTGATCATCAAAGGTTAGGTTTTCTTCTCTTCTTTCTTTGTTCTTCATCCTTATTCTATAATTATTTTATTCATTCATGGAGATTGTAGGTTTATGTATTTTGTATATATATATACTGTTAAGAAATTTGAGGAGTTAAATTCATGTATAAAGAATGGGTATTATTCTTAGTTAAAAAATTCTGCGCATAATCACGAACTTTAAAAATCAAGAAACCATATCAAACGGATGAATTTTAATCTGAAATTTTTTCAGTAGATCAATTACACATTGAATTGCATATCTGAATTTTTTCATAATTTTTGGGAGTCGAAATCCATATAAATTGAGGTATTCAAATCTGTCCAGGAAACCAGTCCGAAATAGTAAATTCGGGATTGTTGTTCTCTTTGGGTATAAATCCAAAAATTATCAAATTAGTGTCATTAGAACCGGTTATGAGTCTAGTTTCGTACGTTTTTGGCCTTGCATTGATTGCTCGTGTATATTAAGAGAACCGTTAATTTCTTTAAAGTGCTGCAGAAAACAACCTGTTTGGATATAATAAATTGTAGAAAAATTATTTTGATAAGCAAATCAAGTGAAACCAATTGGGTTTGAAACTTAGGATATATTAGATCATATCTGGAGGTTATTGGGATTTTTCGAATAGCGTGGAGTGGATTTTGTAATTTTCAAAGTTAGCGAATAGATTGGGAAAACTTGGTTAAAACACTGTTTCATCTTAAAGTTATTTTTAGTTAAGTTTCGATCGGAATCTATGTCTTGGGTGATTTTAGACCTTGAAGAACATGAACTTAGGTAATATTTAACAGTAACAGTGAGTTGGGTTGAGCCGTGTTAGTGCGCTTTAGTTGAGGTTACTTAGTTCGTATTCTTTAGTATTTTTAAATTAGTAGTGACGTGTAGTTTTCATATTGGTTCAGGGCACTAGTTGGACTTTTATACTCTATTCGAGGATTATATTATTTTGTTTCCAGGTGAGTAGTTTCATGCTACGTATTTTTATAAATGTTCCCCTACCCTGAACTGTTGGAAAAATTAAATTGTTGTTTCATGATTAAACTGTTTTGATAAATTATTATATTATCAATTGAATCAAATTATTTCTGAAACATGTGTGAATTTGGCATACTGTAAACTATTTGTTTTGGTCTCATGTTTATAATGATGAACTACCATGTTTTGCGAAACTGATGTGTATTGATTATTGGGACCATGTGTGTATTTAGTCCAGGGAAATTATTCCACTGTGTGTGGTGACTCTGGCCACTAGGGAACAGATCCGGGTTGGGCCGTGATGACTCTAGTGCTCAACGATTGTAAGGAACAGACCTTTAAAAACAACTAGGTGACCTTCAATCGGATCGTCTTTGAGAAAAGGCCCAGGTGCCACCCTGAGGATGACTCTTAGTTCGGTATTGGATCCAACGAGGCTTATAGCCTGAGAAATGTGTGGCAGATTATTTGTTTTTATTGGTACCCAAAAAAAATTATTGGTGTTCATGTTATAATCTGTTTTAAGTGAAAAATGTCGTTTATCATGTTCTTGCGAGACATGAGTATTTTAAGTGTTGAATTATGGAACCTTCTTTTTGAAACAGATTGTATTTACCAAACTGTATGCCAATCTAGTTTCTGTGATATATATCTTATTTTGGAATTGAACCCTGTTTTCAAAACTGTATTTACTATCCATGTTGCTACTCACTGAGCTATCAGCTGACTTAGTTGTTTACCATTTCCAGGTGTTAGAAGGACTTAGAGTGGACTCATGGCGTAGCAGGGACTCAATTGCATGGACCTCTAGGGCATTCCTTTAGTTTAGAGTGTTATGTCAAGTTTGTGCATATTTATATTTATTCTTATCGAAGTTCATTTAGGATTATTTTTGATATGTGGGTTGTTTATATCCCATAAGTTTGGATGGTTTTTTATTACGGTTGATTTTGCCGTTTATAATTGTGACATGTCTGGATTGAGTTTTGGTTATTTATTATTGGACTATTGTTCAGTTGTTCAATGTGATTGGATTCGTGTTAAGGCTTACGTGTGCCTTGGGCTAAGTCCCTGTGGGCCACGGCCGGTCATGCCCGGATTTGGGGTGTGACAATTGTGGTATCAGAGCTATAGATTTATCAAGTTACATATCTTGCATTTCATCATTTAGACGAGGTCTGAGTCCCTATAGTCCTTAGTAGTGTTTGGTTAAGTTAGTTTTGTTTAAGCTTGTGTTGAATCGTTCTTGATTTCATTTTGAAGGTTAAGAGTTGGCACCTAGATATCTACACTGATTGTCTATTCCTGGTGAGCCTTTGATGTTTGTATTACCTTGTCTACTCCATTAGGTGGAATAGTAATATTGGGAGAAACAGTGGTGTTAGGGGATGATTGTAGATCTTGTGAGATAGAGATGGATGGTAGAATTTTTCCAGTGGATTTGATTTCTTTAGAGATGAAGGATTTTTATGTGATTTCGGGGATGGATTGGTTGACCAAGAATCATACCTCTGTTGATTGTTTTAGAAAGATGGTAGTTTTTGCTATGTTGGGACAACTTGAGTTTTTCTTTTAGGGAGATAAGAAAGGGTCTTCTATCTGTTTTACTTCTTCCCTTTAGGCTAACTGAATGTTGAGAAAAAGGTATCATGGTTACTTAGCTTGTGTGGTGAGTATTGAACTGCCATAATGGAAGTTAGAGGAGTTGCCTGTAGTGAGTGATTGTGTTGATGTTTTTCTAAAGGATCTACCTAGATTTCCTCTAGATCGTGAGGTAGAATTTTCCATTAACTTGGTCCCAACACAACACTTATTTCTAAAGTCCCCTATATAATGGCACCATTGGAGTTGAGGGAGTTTCAAACTTAGTTATAGAAGTTGTTAGAGAAATGTTTTATTAAGCCTAGTGTTTCAACTTGGGGAGCACATGTGTTGTTTGTGAAGAAGAATGATGGGTCTATGAGGTTGTGTATTGATTGTTGAGAACCGAACAAAGTCACAGTGAAGAATATATATCCTTTGCCACGTATTGTTGACCTATTTGACCAATTGTAGGGAGTTCAAGTATTCTCTAAGATTGACTTGAGGTTAGGCTATCACCAGTTGAAAGTAAAGGATGAGGATGTTCCTAAGACTGCTTTTAGAACCCGTTATAAGCATTATGAGTTCTTGGTGATACCTTTTGGTCTCACAAATGCACCAGCCACATTCATGGATTTAATGAACTGAGTATTTAAACCCCAACTGGATAAAATTTGTGGTAGTGTTTATTGATGATATCCTAATTTATTCGAGGAGTAAAGAGGAGCATGAGCAGTATTTGAGGGTAGTATTTTAGATCCTTAGGGAGAAGAGACTGTATGCAAAATTTAAGAAGTGTGAATTCTGGTTGACCAGTGTATCATTTTTGAGCTATGTAGTGAGTAAAGATGGGGTATCTATGGATAGCACGAAGGTGATAGCAATTATTGATTGGCCGCGACCTATTTCCGTGACAGAGGTACGTAGCTTTCTAGGGCTTGTTGGATATTATAGACAGTTTGTGGAAGGATTCTGCTGTATTGCTTTGCCATTTATAAACCTCATTAGGAAAGAGGTAAAGTTTGAGTGGAATGATGATTGTGAGTGTAGCTTCTAAGAGTTTAAACAAAGGTTGATATTAGCTTCAATCCTTGCCTTATCTACTGATGGTGGTGGTTTTGTGATTTATAGTGATGCTTCACGACAAGGTTTAGGATGTGTGCCCATGCAGCATAGGAAGGAGATTACTTATACGTCACAACAGTTGAAAGTACATGAGAGAAATTATCCTACGCACGACTTGGAGTTAGCAACAATGATTTTCGCTCTTAAGATCTAGCGACATTATTTGTATGGAGAGTCATGTGAGATTTACACTGATCATAAGAGTTTGAAGTATATTTTCACACAGAAGGAACTAAATTTGAGGCAAAGAAGATGGCTTGAGTTACTAAAAGATTTCGATGTAAATGTTTTGTATCATCCAGGGAAGGAAATGTAGTGGCGGATGCCTTGAGTAAGAAGGTCGCAATTGGAGATACAGCTGCTTTGTGTATTAAGAGTTGTTTTGTGGAAGACATGAGACGTTTGAGGCTTGAGGTTGTTACGCCTGGTGATAGGGCTTATTGTAGTCAATTGACAGCCAACCTTTAGAGAACGGATTTGTTTAGCACAGGAGATTGACCACCAGTGTGAGCGTATTAAAGGAGAGATGGCAGAGGGTAAGAATGCAGACTTTGTGGTTAGTGATGACAGGTTGCTTAGATTCCGTAGCCGAATTTGTGTTTCTGTTGGTTGTGATTTGAGGAAGGAGATTATGGCAGAGGCACATAGTTCTAGTTATAGTTATAGCATTCATCTTGGAAGTACTAAGATGTATCGGGATCTTTATGAACATTTTTGGTGGAATGGTATAAAGGGAGATATTGCAGAATTTGTGGCTCAGTGTTTGGTGGTTAACAAGTTAAAGTAGAATATTAGAAACCTGCGGAGAAACTACCATCCTTACCTATACCAGAGTGGAAGTGGGATCATGACACCATGGACTTTGTGTGTGGTTTACCTTGTACTAGTAGTAATCACGATGCAGTTTGGGTTGTTGTTGATAGATTAACCAAGTCAGCACATTTTATTGCAGTTCGGATGAACTATTCTCTAGCTCGATTTGCATAGTTTTATGTGAAGGAGATTGTTAGATTGCATGGCGCACCTGTGTCAATAGTGTCAGATCGGGACCCTCGTTTTGTGTCTAAGTTTTGGGGTGCGTTACAGTTAGTTATGGGTACTTGGTTAAATTTTAGTTCAGCTTATCATCCTTAGATAGATGGGGTATTGGAGAGGACTATTCAAATCCTTGAGGATATGTTGAGGGCTTATGCTTTGGAGTGGAGAGGTAATTGGGATGATTATTTGCCGCTCATGGAGTTTGTGTATAATAGTAGTTATCATTCTAGTTTGGGAGTAACGCCTTATGAGGCTTTGTATGTGAGGAAGTGTAGGTCTCATTTGTGCTGGTATGAGGTTGGTAAGAGGCAAATGTTGGGACTTGATTTGGTGGAGGATGCTACACAGAAAATTATCACCATTAGAGAGAGATTATTGACTGCTCAGAGTAAACAAAAAAGTTATGCTGATCATCGTAGGAGAGATTTAGAGTTTCATGTGGGGGATTTGGTATTCTTGAAAGTATCACCATGGAAAGGAGTCATCAGGTTTGGAAAGGAATGAAAGTTGAGTTCTAGATACATTAGACCATTTGAGGTATTAGAGAAGGTTAGTGAGGTTGTGTACCGTGTTGTTTTACCCCCTAGGTTGGCAGGAGTGCATAATGTGTTTCACGTGTCTATGCTGAGGAAATATCTGCACAGTCCGTCGCATGTGAGAGATGATGAGCCGCTTCAGATTAGAGAGAATTTTTCGTATGAGGAGATACCTGTTCAGATTTTGGATTCGAAAGAGAAAATGTTGCATACAAAGGTCATTAAATTGGTTAAGGTACTGTGGCGTAATCATCTAGTTGAAGAGGCGACTTGGGAATGCGAGGACGAGATGCGCGAGAAGTACCCACATCTATTCTCATGATTTACTCAGGTTAGTTTCGAGGACGAAACTTTTTTTTTAGGAGGGGAGAATGTGAGAACCCGAATATAAAAATTAAGTAAATAATTAATAATAATATTATAATCTCAAATATTTTGGTGGTGAATCCTAAAGTGCAAATTAAATATTTGAAGGTCTTTTAAAACCTAAAATAAATTTATGGTGAAAGTATTTAATTTAGAGGCAAGATTTATTATAAAAAAATATATATAGAGAGAGAGGAGGGTGTGACTTGAACTGTAGACCACAAAATTAATAAGTAAGACTCTTACCATTTGAGTTGCATATAACTTGTATATATATTTTGTATATTTATCTATTTATTTGACCTATGTGTGCCCACCACTAGTATAAAATAAAATAAACACAAACCCTACTCTATTATTTGTTCACCACATAGGGCAACAACAGCAGCCACGGGAGAGGGTTAGAGAGAAGGAAAAAAAGAAGAAGATGTTGCAATCAAAGAACTTTTGGGTGTGTTGTGTTGTGTGTGATCATCAAAGGTTAGGTTTTCTTCTCTTCTTTCTTTGTTCTTCATCCTTATTCTATAATTATTTTATTCATTCATGGAGATTGTAGGTTTATGTATTTTGTATATATATATACTGTTAAGAAATTTGAGGAGTTAAATTCATGTATAAAGAATGGGTATTATTCTTAGTTAAAAAATTCTGCGCATAATCACGAACTTTAAAAATCAAGAAACCATATCAAACGGATGAATTTTAATCTGAAATTTTTTCAGTAGATCAATTACACATTGAATTGCATATCTGAATTTTTTCATAATTTTTGGGAGTCGAAATCCATATAAATTGAGGTATTCAAATCTGTCCAGGAAACCAGTCCGAAATAGTAAATTCGGGATTGTTGTTCTCTTTGGGTATAAATCCAAAAATTATCAAATTAGTGTCATTAGAACCGGTTATGAGTCTAGTTTCGTACGTTTTTGGCCTTGCATTGATTGCTCGTGTATATTAAGAGAACCGTTAATTTCTTTAAAGTGCTGCAGAAAACAACCTGTTTGGATATAATAAATTGTAGAAAAATTATTTTGATAAGCAAATCAAGTGAAACCAATTGGGTTTGAAACTTAGGATATATTAGATCATATCTGGAGGTTATTGGGATTTTTCGAATAGCGTGGAGTGGATTTTGTAATTTTCAAAGTTAGCAAATAGATTGGGAAAACTTGGTTAAAACACTGTTTCATCTTAAAGTTATTTTTAGTTAAGTTTCGATCGGAATCTATGTCTTGGGTGATTTTAGACCTTGAAGAACATGAACTTAGGTAATATTTAACAGTAACAGTGAGTTGGGTTGAGCCGTGTTAGTGCGCTTTAGTTGAGGTTACTTAGTTCGTATTCTTTAGTATTTTTAAATTAGTAGTGACGTGTAGTTTTCATATTGGTTCAGGGCACTAGTTGGACTTTTATACTCTATTCGAGGATTATATTATTTTGTTTCCAGGTGAGTAGTTTCATGCTACGTATTTTTATAAATGTTCCCCTACCCTGAACTGTTGGAAAAATTAAATTGTTGTTTCATGATTAAACTGTTTTGATAAATTATTATATTATCAATTGAATCAAATTATTTCTGAAACATGTGTGAATTTGGCATACTGTAAACTATTTGTTTTGGTCTCATGTTTATAATGATGAACTACCATGTTTTGCGAAACTGATGTGTATTGATTATTGGGACCATGTGTGTATTTAGTCCAGGGAAATTATTCCACTGTGTGTGGTGACTCTGGCCACTAGGGAACAGATCCGGGTTGGGCCGTGATGACTCTAGTGCTCAACGATTGTAAGGAACAGACCTTTAAAAACAACTAGATGACCTTCAATCGGATCGTCTTTGAGAAAAGGCCCAGGTGCCACCCTGAGGATGACTCTTAGTTCGGTATTGGATCCAACGAGGCTTATAGCCTGAGAAATGTGTGGCAGATTATTTGTTTTTATTGGTACCCAAAAAAAATTATTGGTGTTCATGTTATAATCTGTTTTAAGTGAAAAATGTCGTTTATCATGTTCTTGCGAGACATGAGTATTTTAAGTGTTGAATTATGGAACCTTCTTTTTGAAACAGATTGTATTTACCAAACTGTATGCCAATCTAGTTTCTGTGATATATATCTTATTTTGGAATTGAACCCTGTTTTCAAAACTGTATTTACTATCCATGTTGCTACTCACTGAGCTATCAGCTGACTTAGTTGTTTACCATTTCCAGGTGTTAGAAGGACTTAGAGTGGACTCATGGCGTAGCAGGGACTCAATTGCATGGACCTCTAGGGCATTCCTTTAGTTTAGAGTGTTATGTCAAGTTTGTGCATATTTATATTTATTCTTATCGAAGTTCATTTAGGATTATTTTTGATATGTGGGTTGTTTATATCCCATAAGTTTGGATGGTTTTTTATTACGGTTGATTTTGCCGTTTATAATTGTGACATGTCTGGATTGAGTTTTGGTTATTTATTATTGGACTATTGTTCAGTTGTTCAATGTGATTGGATTCGTGTTAAGGCTTACGTGTGCCTTGGGCTAAGTCCCTGTGGGCCACGGCCGGTCATGCCCGGATTTGGGGTGTGACAGTGCATACTAGGTTGTATCTTAGATCGCATTCTGTCATTTTCTCAGTTTGCGTGCCCGTGTGCACGCATTTCGAGGCATCTCATTTTCATAGCATTGTGTATGTTAGGATTGTATCTTAGTCGCATTTCATGCATGTCATGCATATTGCATCGTGTTCGGGATAGGAGTTAGCCCGAGCACGGGAAACGAGGTACATTTCGTACTCCGAGTGACGGAATGTGTCTCAATTCCCCAGTCGCCGACACTCCGGATCATCCATGATGGAGTTAGGTTTTATTGTGTTTCATGTGCATTCATCCTATATTGAATTGTGCATTTCGATTCCTCGGCCATCATGCCTCGGTATGCGTGATTGGTGGCACGAGGATCGAGGCATGGATATATTTGTGAAAATACATTGGTATGCCCCTTTCCTGCTCTCTGTTGCAGCAAAATCAGGAATCAGCAATTTTTCGGGACTTGGCCCGCATTTCAAGGATAACTGCTAAACAGAGGCTAATTGGGGCATCCCGGTGGATTTCCGCGCGAGACAACCCGGACATGCATCATTCATCAGAAGCGAGGCAGTCCCTGGCTTGCATGCCAGTTTTATTTATTTTCTTAGTTAATTTTTTAATTAATTAGGATTTTGTAATATTTTGGACTGTAATATTCTTTTATTCGGGACTGTAATATTTGGACTGTATTATTTATTCGGACCCTCCGCGCGAGGGCACAACTGTAATAAGTGTGCGTGTGTGTGTTGTATGTCTTCCAACCCCACGTCTTTCTC
Organism: Camellia sinensis; assembly: GCF_055761805.1. Lineage (NCBI taxonomy): Eukaryota > Viridiplantae > Streptophyta > Magnoliopsida > Ericales > Theaceae > Camellia > Camellia sinensis. Next base: position 111,372,558 of record NC_138969.1, on the reverse strand, counting down.
CCTTTTATTTATCCGCTTATGGTGGTTAGATTAGGGCATATTTCAATTAGCATACAGTATGATAGCATGTTTGCATCATTCATCTGTTTTGCATGCACCGGGCTCGGCGCATCACACTAACTGCATTGTACTTTCAATTCCAAATTGAATACATGTTAGTTGTAGCATTCCATATGCCATGTTTAGAATAGCCGAGCCTGCTATAGTTTGCATTTTTGCATGTGTTGCATTAGGCATTTCTGTATACTTAGGATCATGCATGATTTCTAATACAGTTTTTGTTTTTGGCTTGGAGTACTCGGTAAGCTTTATGCTTTAGCATCCTTGCATGCGTGTGAGTGACTGCCATGAATAGCATGCTTACCATGAGGCTAATTGCTTATGTGATATAACTGCCTGAATGCCTGTGGGTGAAGGTTGGGTTATTTGGATTGGGACAATTCATCAACTGTTTGTTTTAAGCCCACTAGATAGTGGCAAAAACATCTTTTCCTAAGCCCACCCGAGGGTGGCAAAATCTGCATTTTATGCCTACTTGCGAGTAGCAAACCATCTTTCAAATAAACAAGCATGAAATGTTTTGTTCCAATTCGGGCGACCCAGTCTATACTTATATGCTGTGTGCATCACATAGTAACCTAGGCTAATAATCGGAATAAGAACTCACAATGTTTTCAAAAATAGATATCATGGTTAGTAGAGGCCGATCTTTGATCGGGCGAGCGGGGGTGCTCACGAAGTGACCTTCCCCAATCGTACCCAAGTTCCCGAGCCGAGGCAACTTTGGTGATGACGGACACGTGGCCTTTTGGCACCGAGTCAGGGTTTCCTAAATTTCCCAAAATAAAATATTTAGGTGGCGACTCTGTATCTGGCAAAGCAGTCCATGTTTGGCACTTCTTTCAAAAAAATCAGTTTTTCTCAAAACGATTTGCTGGATTTGGACTCTTTGGTTCAGATTTAGAACCGTGACTACGAAAGTCGAGTCCGAGCTGTGGCGAGGTCCCCCGCGGGCTGTCTACAAGCGGGAAAAGTGCATTTATATCGAAACCCCAAAAATTCACCTTTTTCGAGCCGTCTAAAGTAGCAATCCAATTCGAGAGTTTTTCAGCGAAAAATGGCTCCATTTGTGAAGAATTTGTAGCTGAAATGAAGAAATTATGAAACTCAACCTTTTGTAGAAGATAAGGTAGCGAGTGGAAGCCAGCCGTTAATAATCAGGAGGTTCTGTGCATTAGTGGCCGGCAGGCCACTACTGATGGCCAACATGCCACTTTTATGACCAGCAGACCACTGTTGGTGGCCGGCATCCTTTCTCCTCTGGCCAGTAGCCTCCTTTTTGGCCTACTATCCACCTGTGTGCTGAAAAGTTGGGTTAGCTTGTGTTTTGTCTTGCCTTTCATGTTTTCAGTGGTCTTGTTTTGAGTCCTTTTTTTTTTTTTTTAACAAGCTTGTCGAGTTGTATTTGAGCTGTTTTGTTTATCGAGTTATTGTTATGTTGCTTATCAAGTTGTATATTGCATTTTGTATTTTGGTTGTTGGTTGGTTCGTTACCCGATTAAGCATCTGGTTTTAATCAAACACTCTTGGCCATTTCAATTCCCTATCCATTTCATGCATATATGGTGCTCATGATGCAAAAAATGACAACACTTTTTTTCATAAAACTGCCGATTTTATTTCGATCATGGCTTTTTACAAAAGAGGAGTACAAGTTTTAAAGCAAAACAGAACTTCCTAAAGCTATACATGTGCTATGGCTACTAACAAAAAGAAACTAAGCAAAGTACAAATAAATCAGCGCCAGTCATCTCAGGCTTGAGAGGCCGTCTTCGTTCTCTTCCTGGGGAGAGACTCAAAGCTATCTCCATCAACGCCACTGTTTGAAGCAAACCCTGAACCAGAGCCAAAACTAGAATCATCGTTGCTCGCTGCTCTAGAGCCAGACTTAACATCACCTCCACTCTCAGATCTCGAGTCACCATCATCTCCACCCTCAGAGGACTCAGATTGTGGAATCATTACCTCCCTGGAGTCACTGGTCTCAGTATCATCGTCACTTAACACTGGCTCTGAAGGGCTCCTCCGGCCTCGGCCATGACGCTCCTCTCGGCTGTGTGCTGGGGCCCGTCTGTCTCTCCTCTCTGCTGTTGGGGGAGGTGGTGATGGTGCAGGTGCAATCGCCGCCATTGGTGCTCTCGATACAGCTGGAACCTGGAAAGATACATTACTGACATATCAAATGTAATGTATAGTTGTAGATGTGGTATGATGAAAATGGTGGAATGCAATGAGCCAGATACAGTGCAAATATAGTACGGTGTGTCAGTGCAGCATATCAGTATGATGTGACAAGGGACATAATGTATATCGTGGTATGAGTATCAGTGCTTCAGTAAGAATGATGTGTACGACAATGTGGAAAATATTGAAATGCAGGCAGAGAATAGGGAAAATTACCTAAATACCGTAGAGACTGAGCAGCGCCTCTCTTCTCTGCACCATGCCTATCAGGGAGGCTATCAGCTCAAGAGCCCTCCCCATGTACTCTGTAGAGGCCAGCAAATGTATTCGAGTGACCGATATCTGCAATGAACATATCTAAAATGAAATATGGGATGCAAACGTAAAGAATGGTCCATACCTGAGTCGGGCCTTGAACCCCGACTAGTGCATGCCCAGCCGTTGCGGGCTCAATCAGGACCTAGTAAGGGTCCCCAATATGCCGCTAACATGTCAACTCGATCGGAAGCTCTGGCCAACCGGTGATCTGCCCAGCGGGAGGGGCCCCTCCAGTCCTGGCCCTCGTCGCCCGAGTCCTACCTGCTGTAGGGGCACCTGCTGCTCTACCTGCATGAGCACGAGCACCCGTCAAGGGAGGCATGAGGTGTGTCTGAATGAATATTGAATAATCCCCCTCCGTACGGAAGTAGTCGGCATCTAAGCCCTCTGTGAACTGGATTATCTCCTGGAATAAGAGTCTCTCCATGGTCCTCATAGATGCTGGGGCCGGCATGGGAACTACCGGCTCAAGCAAACCCATGGTCAGCTGCATGAACTGCTCGTCCAGGAACCAGGCTCGGTAAACTGGGCCCTCTAACAGAAGTCAAAAATGGGAGGCCCCCCAAGCACCAGCATACTGGTCCCCAACTCCAACCGGCATCATCACCTAAGGCTGCCAAGCGATCTACAAACAGGGGATATACGGATTGTTAGTTATCGTCAATTGTTGATAAAGAAAAAATAACTGTGAGTTTGGGTTACCTCTCCCACAGCTATTGTGTCAAAGTACCGGCAGAAGAATGAGAAGGTCTCCCGGGTCCTCCGTAGGCATCTGCCGTTATACCGATGAGAGTATGGCACAACAGGGGATATCTCCACCTCCGGCTCCAGAGCAAGGGTTGGGAAATATGCATATTCCCAAAGCTACAAGGAAAAGGCAACAACGAGTATACAGTGTATAGATACAGAGAATGCAAAATACAGAAAACAGAATGTACAGTACAGTGTACAGAGAGTACAGATGTAGAGAATGCAGGATGTGCGATGCAGAAAGCACAGAGAATAGATGTAAACAATGCAGTATGCAGTGTATAGAAAGTGCAAAGCAAAAAGCACATAAATGAAAGATAGAAAATGTAAAGCAGAAATGTAAAGCATACCTCCCAGGCTCGCCAATAAGCTTCGACCCTATCTCCCCTCCTGCGGGATGTCGAGCTCATATAGCCATACAGTGTGGCGAGGCCAGCTCTTCCCCAGTCATAGAGCCGGACCTGAGGTAAGTCCACTAAAGTGCTCAGTAGATACAGCTCTACAGTGTTCCACCTATTCCCAAACAAGGTGGTACTAAAAAAGAACATCAAAAAAACCCCGGGTGTAGTGCTTAGTCTCTTTTGGGGTCTCTGTCTCTCTTCTTTGGGGTCTCGGCCTCCCACTCGCCCATGTCCATATTGTAAGGGATCAGATTACCCCCTACCTCTACGCCCGTGAGCATGGCGAAGTCATAGGGAGTCATCGTTATCTCCCCAGTTATGGAGAAGTTGAAGGAGTTGGTGGTATCCCACTACTGGTCCACTAATGCACCAAGAAGCGATCAACTCGCGATATGGCGCGATAGTCCAGTACAGAATAGCCCGAAACCCGTCTCATCGATGATGTGGTGTACGCCAGCACGAAGCTCCATATACCAGTCTCTCGCTGACGTGGCTCCATAGCCCCTGATAGAGCGAGAGTCCTCCTATGGTCAGAACAATGATATACAGTGATATGAGAACTTGCAAATGAAAGGCAGAGTAAGAAATACAGTGCAAGAGTGTGATTAAGGCAAGAAATGCAGTAAGAGGCAAGAAATGTAGTGTAACTATGTAGTTGAATCAAGGGATACAGTTAAAGTAAGAAATGCAATGTAAAGGGAAAAAGCATGAGAATATAGTGTATACCTTGGTGATGCCGTGGGACAAATGGGAGTCCGGCTCCTGTAGCAAGAGATCCTCTAGCGCACGTCGCGCGAACTCTTTAAAGTTCCTGATACCCTCGGGTGGTAGCACATGTGTCTGATGATGGTATGTTGCCGGATCAAAGGGGCGTACTCCCGATGGTAATATCTCGGGCTCAAGCTCGGCCTCCATCCCTGCCGGAGGTGGAATCTCAAACGAAGCTTCGTCATGGGGTAAATCATCCACCATCTAGAAAAAGATGTGAAGGTGGTGAAAAATGAAGAAAAACGAAGAAAAAAGGCCAAACTTGGAAAAAGTCAAACCGTAGGAGACAAAAAGTGGAAGGAAAAGTCAAAGCTCGGAAGAAAGCACCAAACCCGAGAAAAACTTGAGGGGAACAAGCCTCAAGTGGTGAAACTTCAAGAAAAGCACTGAAATCAAATTTCAATTGGTTTAAAACAGAGGAAAGAAATAGGGTTTAGTGAATAAACTTCATGTGGGGTACTGAAAAATGCATAGAAAGCACGCACCTAGAGCGAAGGAGCACCTAGAGAGAGAGAGAGGGACCAATTTCGGGCATGGGTAATAAGGAAATGAGACCCTAAGCCTTATACTTAAAGATCCGTGCGCAAAAGACCAAAAAACCCTTAATCTGTTATGGGTGGCCGGCAAGGCTTCTTCGAGGGCGGCACGTGGCGGCAACCATCTCCAGTGGCCAGCAGGTGGCCCACTACTTCCCTTTGAGTCCTAATGCTGTTTTGTGTCCTTGATTTCCAAGAATTGAAGGGATTGTTTACTGTTGGGTTCAAATTGTCTCTCAGAACTGTGTTTTTGATGCACGATGTTCGTCACTTGTCAACATGAATGAGGTGTATCCTTTAAATATATGGCAACTCTTCCGAGAGGTAAATCGGAAGTTGCTATTGAATTTGTTTTTTGTCAAATTATGCTTTCGTACGTGTATTTCTCTATTGTTGCAAGAATATGCACTTCTCTATTGTTGCATAGAATATACGTTTCACCTTGTTGCATGAATATGCATTTGGTTTCCTTGCATAAGATAAGCATTTCGCAGGTATTGCATGCGTAGCCTACATCTATTATGACACGAGCATAGTATATGCTTCCGCTCTTGTATCATGCCTAGAATATGCTTCTGTTTTTTGGTTTCTCGCATGGAACAAGCCTTTGTATCTTGGTTGTTTGTCTTGCATAAAACATGTATTCTTACTGTATCGTACATGTTCAGTTTTTATTTTCATACACAGGCACATGATATTGCATGTGCGGTTCATTTAGAGGAGTTCCAGATAAAATAATTCGTGCCATATTCGGGTCACATCCTTTTTCCAATCGGTTAAAAACATTCGGGTGTACCCGATGTTCACATCACCCTTCCTCCTCTCGTGTGCAATGCGTTAGGATTGCAAATCGGTTAAAAACATTCAGGTGCGCCCGGTGTTCACACCACCTTTCCTCCTCTCACGTGCAACGCATTAGGATTGCATATTGGTTAAAAACATTCGGGTGCACCCGGTGTTCACCCCACCCTTCCTCTTCTCGCGTGCAACATGTCAGGATTGCAAATCAGTTACAAACATTCGGGTGTGCCCGGTGTTCACACCACCCCTTCCTCCTCTCATGTGCAATGCGTTAGGATTACAAATCGACTAAAAACATTCGGATGCGCCCTGTGTTCACACCACCCTTCCTCCTCTCACGTGCAACGTGTTAGGATTGCAAATCGATTAAAAACATTCAAGTGCGCCCGGTGTTCACACCACCCTTCCTCCTCTCGCATGCAACACGTTAGGATTGCAAATCGATTAAAAACATTCTGGTGTGCCCTGTGTTCACACCACCCTTCCTCCTTTCACGTGCAATGCGTTAGGATTGTAAATTGGTTAAAAACATTCGGGTGTGCCCGGTGTGCATACCACCCCTTCCTCCTCTTGTGTGTAGTGCATTAGGATTGAAAATCGGCTAAACACATTCGGGTGCGCTCAATGTTCACACCACCCTTTCTCCTCTCGCGTGCAACGCTTTGGGATTGCAAATCGGTTAAAAACATTTAGGTGCGCCCGTTGTTCACACCACCCTTCCTCTTCTCACGTGCAACGCGTTAGGACTAAAAATTGGTTAAAAACATTCGGGTGCGCCCGGTGTTCACACCACCCTTTCCACCTCACGCTTGCAACGTGTTAGGATCTCGGTTGAGACATTGGGTGTGCCCGACGGTTACATCGCCCTTCGCCTTTCTTGCACGATGCGTTTACATCTTTTCTACATGAAATGTGATTTGGCTCGTGATTCCCACGTGTGGCGTGTTTAGTTACATACTTCTTTTCATGATTGGAATCGTTGTACCATGTTTTGGTTTGTTTCAATGCCGCATTTTCTTTGCATTGCATTTGCATTCGAATGTTTCATTACATAGCCTCATTGCCGCATTTTCTTTGCATTGCATTTGCATTCGAATGTTTGCCGCATTTTCTTTGCATTGCATTTGCATTCGAATGTTTCATTACATAGCCTCATTGCATGATCATAAGTTATGTTCTTGCATTTTACATAACATTTGCATCTTGCCCCAGAACTACGCTAGTTTGATTCCTTGCAAAGGGATACGTAGGCAGCATGTGGGCGTAACCATTTATTTTATGTCTTGTTTGCTTATCTAAGTCTTTCGGCCTTGTCAAAATGGATCGTCTCCAGGCTTTGACATTCACTCACGTCATTTCATGACTTCTAAGTTCTGTCAAAGAAGGGCAACTATAAACACTCCATTTTTGACCGTCTTCAAGACTTGGATATCATCGGTTGTGCACTCGATGATTGGGACTATTGTGCCCTTTTTAGTACTCAAAGTCCTTTGCGGAATGCCCTATCTTTGAGCCTTTAAACCCTATCTGTTATGTGCCCTGTTTCGGACCAAAGCTTTCAAGCCTGCAACCCCTGGTGGCCAGTTGGCCACTGTTTGAGGCTGTCGGCCACCAATTGTGCCCTGCTGGCCACCCTTGTGCCTTGTCGGGCAATTGTGTCGCCAGTCGGCTGTCTTTTTTCTGATATTTTGGTGACAGTTGTTCTAGCTGTTACCACAATTAGCTTCATCTCCCTACATGTGTATGGAGGGATTTCTCTCAGCCACTTAATTTCATTTCTTTTCTATCCTAGGAGTAGATCTAATCTACATAGGAGTAGTTCAAATTTAACGAGGAGTAGTCTTAATGTATTTTACTTCTAATTTGATTGTTTATTCATTCATTCATTCACATCATCATCTTCTTCTTCCCTCTTTCTATTTTTCTTATTTGTATTGCCATTATTTTTACTCTAAGGAAGTCCTTGAAACTTTTAAGCCATAGAAACTCAACACAATTGCTTGATCATTATGTTGTTTGGTGAGATTTTGGTTAAGGCTATGTCAATCTAAGGCTAGCAAACAATTTACTAACATCATGTAATATATCCCAAAAAAAGAAAAAGAAGAAGAAAAATAGAACAATAAGAAAAAAAAATAAAAAGAAAAAAAAAAGAAAAGAAAAGAAGAAAGCTCTACTCAAAATGTACTCTATTCAGTTTCAATTTTACAAATATATATATTTTTATTTTTCACTAAAATAGTTTAGGTTTTTGAAAAAAAAAATTAGAAAATAAATTTAAAAAATCAAACCAAATAGAGTTGAATCTTCACTTCAATTGGAACAAGTGTAATACCTACGTTATGTACAAAAATAAACAAATAATTAAAAAAGAATTATAAAAATTAAATAATAACATAAAATTTGTTTAAAATATATAGAAAAAATAATTTAGAATTGACTAAATTTTAACTATTTTCATTCAAGTTACATCTAAGAGTAGTTCAAAAAATTAAGAAATTTTGTTAATGTCTTGAAGTTCATATAGTCTTTCAGATAAAAATGATTTTTACATAATATATAATACGAATTAGGAGAATTAAGATTTAGTTAATCGTAGAATGAGAAAAGAGTTGATCATCATAAATGAAAATATTATGGAGGGAAAAAGACTTAAACTGACACAGTGAATTCTTTAGATCATTTGAGCATATAACTTTTGATAGAGCATAATGGAAAAAAAAAAACATTTCACATAGCTGATCTCAATTGATTGGGACACAAGACTTAGGTCTTGTTTGACATGTTCTAAAATAACACATACTATTTTAGAACATTATCGTATTTGGGTCACATCACCTCTTATTTGGGTTATATCACCTCTCTATCACATCACTTCAATCCCAATCCACATTTCAAATTTTTTTTTTTTTTTTTTTTTGCAAAAAGTAAAAAAATATGCTGGTCTAGTACTTCCCAAACAATCTCTTAGTTTCATTTATTCATAATATAATATAACGATTTTGGTTTAGACCCAACCCGTTTATTGTTTTGGATTCGGGATATCTTGTCTTGCACCACTATTCATGTCCTTATTCATCTTGTACTTCATTGAGTTTGACTATTGGAGTATCATTGTCGTGTTTAGAACAGGTTGGGAGTTAGTATTTTCAAAACTGTTCTGCCTAGGTTTTGGCATGTTCGCTCGAGCGAACTTTCTTGCGCTCGAGCAAGCTCTTGGAACTCTTAGTACTTTTGCAGGCATACAAAAATACTGGGAGGTGGTATTCTTTGCTCGAGCGGTCAATTTTTTTGCTTGGGCAATCTCACTTGTTGTGTCTGGTTACTCAAGCGACCATTCCTATGCTCGAGTGGTCTGTGTGTATATCAGTCCGTAAAGTCACCTTTTCAAGTCACTTTTTTACATTTCTCTCTCTCTCTAAACATTCCAAAACTTTAGATCCACACGCAATCTCTTTCTGACTCTTTCTCTCTCTCTAGTTCTTGAACATTTCATCCAAACACACCTTGATCCATCAATTTCTCTACCCTAGTTCCTTTACTAAAAAGGTATAGCTCACCTAGAGATTTGTTTTGATCGGAGCAAAGTTTATTTTCGGCTTCGTCAAGTTTCAACTCTTGTTCTTCTTGGTTCTTGTCATTGAGGTAGGGATTACTTTTTTCATGATTTTTAACTTAGTTCTTGTTTTTCTAAACAAGATAGTGATTTGGGGGATTTTTGGGATAAAACCTAGGGTTTGGTTTTGAAATCAAAAGAGGACTTTTCAAAATGGACTCTTGTATATGATTATGGCTTGTTAAAAATGATTGGGTTGTGTTAAATGGTGGATTTTATTCGTGGAGATTGATTTTTAATGAAAGGGGGTTTTGCTCTAAATTGTGAACGTTTGATTTTATAAAGAGAGATGGAATTGATGTTGATTTTATGGAATGGAAATGATGATGATGAGGATGGCGGAGTTAGATATGCATTATCACTCCTATCCTGTGATTTTGAAAAGCATACTTGAATTGGAAATTACTTATCTATTTTGAGATATCTATTTCGGAATATTCATGGAGAATAGCTATGATTGTTGTAGAAATTGCATAAGAATTAGGTGAATTGAAACTATTTTCTCATCCATTTGCATTGAGCATCACAACATAATTATACATTGAAAATGTATACTGTTTTGAGAAAAATTGGTGAATACCTTGGTGAATCTGGGTAGAAGTGTAGTTGTGGTATTACGTTGGCCTGTGTGTCCTTAGTAAAAGTCCAGAAACCCACGCGGTTAGGTGTCAAGTCTTCCGGTTAATACCGGTAAAAATGACAAATTGGTAGTGCTTATAGCCTACTTCCAAACACATCCTAGTGATTCCCAGTGTTGTATCCACTACCCTATTTTCTACTATAAAGGAAATGATATCATGAATTGAGCTATAAACTTGACATTGCATGGTTTTGGAAATGAGAAATAGAATGTTTTGGCACGAGCATTGCATATGCATTCACTTTATAACTCTGTTAAGATTCGTATACTATGTAAGAGTATCTCTACTTGGTTTTGGCTCACCTTATGTGGAAAACCATTTTTAAGTGCTCATGATATGCCTCCGCCAAGGGCTTCTATTTTTGTTAACTATTATATTTATTTTGTACAAGCCTAGGGTTTTATTTGTATTGAGCTAAAACTCACTTTTGTTGTAACCAAACATCGTCTTGGAAAGATGTAGCCATCAGGGCATTAATTTATCTGTCTTTACTTCAATTTCTTATTTCTTGCTATTGACACATGCTATAGATACAAGGTTAGGGCTTGTGAATATATTGTTGCATGTGTTATCTTGTGTAATCATTGACTCATATGAATGCAAAAAGAGAGCTTATTCTGAATGTATTGTTAATAAGTATTGTTAGATGGTTTTATTGTTATTTTCTTCAGGGCGTTACAACTTGGTATCAAAGCTATCAGGTTTAAATACTTTGGGATTGTGGGGAGTGGTTATTACCACATAGGGTTCTCTTGCTAGATGATATTAGGAATAACCTGGTATGCTATGTGATAACATGCTTATATGATTAGATGGATATGGGATTTAGTTTCTAAGATATTGATTGGGTCTTCGAGCTTCTAGAAGTCTGGTTAGAAGAGCACTTGATCACTGCTATTTCTAATTAGAACTCTGGCAACATTGCAAGACGATTGTTATCTGGAAAGGAAATTTGTATATGTTTATGTCACTATGTGCTTATGTGGAGTGACTTAATTGTTGTCCACCGTATTAGGACGTGAGTGAGTTAGCTTCGGCACATTTGTAAATGTGCTAATCTATTCTGTTACCTTCTGTAGACACCTCATTTTTTACCACCCCTAAGACTTGGGGGCCTCCGATTGATCACCCAATGAGGAATTTATACGTTATACAAATGTTCGATTTCCTCAGCAAGAAGCCTTGATTTTAAGTCCTAGAAGCCTCGGTTTTGAGTCTTAGAAGCCTAAAAACCTTGCACCACTTTTTGACCAAAACAGAATTTTTCCAAGCCTGAGCACTTAGAGGCCTGTAGGCCAACTAGTGGCTGGCTAGCCAGAAATTAGTGGCCGACCGGCCATATGTTTCGGTAGAACAGATATTTGTTGTCAGCTGTCCCCCCATATGCATACACTGCACCAGCTAGCTCAATATAGATATTTCTGAGATATCAACTAGTTGTTCTATATATAGAGAGCCATACCTTATGTTTCTGGGTTAGAAAATTTTGTTAAGTGCAAAATTATTGAAAGCATCTCTCTCTCTCTCTCTCTCTCTCTCTCTCTCTCTACCTTGCAACCTATATACACTCTATTTATACTCCCTAAACCAAATTTTTTGGCCTCCTTGCTGAGGTTCTAGAGCTTGAATTTCAGCACTTGAGGGTGGGAATTTGTTGGTTTGTGAATTAAAGTGTTACTACTCTTCAAGAGGTACAACTTCTAGCTTCTTTACAATACTTCTTCCCTATCTTTACTTGCTATTTTTCGACTACTTTTTTGGGCTGAAACTTGTGGCTTAAAGCTATCCAAGGTAGAGGGGCTAACCACTCTTCTTTGAATCTTATTTTCCAAGCTTTTTGCCCTTGTGTTTCCCATCTATTTTTCAACTTTTTCCTACTATTTTTCAAAGTTTTAAAAGGCTAAAAAATGTTGTTTTGAAGTCCCAAAAGTGGAGGGGTTAGACACCCCTTCTTAGGCTTGTTAGCTAGCTTCCTTTCTTCATTATTGTAGTTTACTTTTTCTAGCTTTTCCATGATAATTTCAGCACTGTTTTTGGGAGTTTTAGGACTGTTTTAGTGTGTTTACTTCATTCATGCTTTGTATAGTATGCTTGTAGTCTTGTAATCGTCATAGGTTTGGCGGTTTAGGCCTTAGACACCAACCTATTTGAGATGATAGCAATTTTTTTGTATTTTTCATACTTGTGTTCACATATAATCACCTCTACACTTTCCCTCCTTTCTTGCCTTTTTATGTCTTTGAGAGTTGTTTCAAACAGGGTGTTGTTTAAGCTTGAGAAAGAGACCCTTCCATGCTTAGTGGTTTCATCTCTTCGGAGGTTCATTACCACAGCATTGCATCTCTCTCATGCCCAAAACAACTTCTTGTTTGTCACTTTTCTCCATTTAGTGGACTTAATTCTCATTCTTGGACTAAAATGACTAATGAATGGAAAGGTAAGTAAAAGAGGCAATAAAATTGGATTAAAAGAGGTAACAAGATAATAAAATCAAGTTTGGGTTCAATCAGACATTAGTTGAACCCGTTGAGTCTTGAACCGTTTCATACTCTTTAGTGATGATAATGGTTCAAGATTGAAGGTCTACCATTTTCCTTGATCAATTCCATGATAGGAACAGGGTTTTGTGGGTCTTTCATTGTCATTTATTAAGATTTTGTCCCTCGAGTCATAGATCATCACATAATGAGTATGCGTCGATTGATGATTTACGAATCGAGCCTACCCCTCGTTTGATCTGCTTAATGATAAGGGCAGACATGGTAGACAAACATCCCCTGAAAATACACTGTTTGTGCTCTGTTTCATGTCTGTTGTAGCAGGGTAGTAGCAAAAACTAGTGGTTGGCCGGGCACCTCACTGTACGGCAGACCACTTTTTCTGGGTGGCCAGCCACTTTATTTTAAGTCAACAGTGCCATTTTCATGGCAAAATAGAGAAGAGGTTGGGGTGAAAATAGTTTAATTTTCTGACTGCAAAATAGAACCATTCTAGCAGCCATACAGAGGGCATTTTTAGGTGAAAATTCGCATTCATGCATAAACGATTCTTTGTTCCCCATGGCTCGTTCAAGTGTGTTAATGGTAGTATATTGTATATAGATTAATTCAGTCCATTGAACTTGTAATAGCTTAGTTAATTAATTTCATGTTGTAATTAATTAATTAGATTCATTATAATTTGTAGTAATTAGCTAGTGCAGCTAATTCATTTCTTTGGTAATGTAATAGTTAGTTAATTTGGTAATTAGCTAAGACATTTATTTGGGCCCTCTTGTGTGAGGACAAAATTGTAATAATGTGTATGTCTCCCAACCCTCATTTCTTTCTCCCTATTATTTACTCGCCTATGATGGATAGGATAAAGCATCACGTGTTAATTAGCATTTCCATGACTTGCATCCATTCGTCTTGCATACATAAGGTTTCGACTCAGCATACTAAGCAATGTCGATTTCAAATTCCTTATTCGAATACATGCTTTGTCGCATGCCTTGAATTGACTCACATGCCATGCTAGTAGCCGAGCCTAGTAGTTGCATTTTGTATGTGTTGCATTAGCCACTTGCATATTAAAGCATGCATTTTTCTAATTGTTTTATTTCTTTTGGCTTGCATTTGAGTACTAGGTGAACATTTATTGCTTTAGCATGTTACATGCATGTGATTGTTGTCATATCGAGCATAATACCATGAGGCTAAGTGCTTAAGTGACGTACTTGTTTGAATTCCAGTGGATGAAGGATAATTGCTTAAACTGGGATGTTTGGACTAATGTATATACAAGTTCACCTTTTTTAAGTGACGCGTATTCAAAAACTCTTTTTGCAAACAAACATAAGATCAAAGTGTTCCGACTTTTGCAAATTAGTCTATACTTATGTGCAGCACATAGTAAATTAGCCTAATAATCGGAACAAGAGCATATACTACGCATAAGATTCATATTATGATTAGTAGAGGCCGATATTTGATCGGGTGAGAGGGGTGCTCAATTCATGACCTTTCCCTTTCATACCTAAGTTCCTGAGCCGAGACACTTTGGTGATGATAGATAAGTGGACTTTGGCACGAATCTTGGGTTTCCTAAATTTCTCAAAAAATATTTAGGTGGTGACTTTGTAATCTGGCAAAGCGGTCTATTTTTGGCATTTTTGATTCAAAATCGATTTTCCAAAAAGATTTTTCAGATTTGGACTCATTTGTGTTTATCTATTTCACATTGCACTTGTGAAATCAGATTCAGAATCATAGGAATCCTAACGGTAGGGCTATCGTATCCGAAAGAAGCACGAAAAGCAAGCTACACCTTCATTAGGATGTCAGGATGTGGACGTGGTGGTAGTAGGTATGGCAGGCCTAGACGGCAGGTGATGCTATTACCGGATGATATTCCAGCACAAGAAGAAGGGATTGGTCAGGCCAATATGGCCGAACTAGTTGGTCAGCAGGCCGTGGGCGCTTTGGCTCGTGAAATGGTCGGAGCTTTGCACGAATCCATGGACATTCTCAGAACTAAGAATCAAGTCCAGGTCTAAGCAGCTGAGATAGGGCCATCTTTTATAAAGAGAGTTCTTCCGGTCTAATTCGGACGAGTTTTTCGGAGATTCGAAAGAACCTTTGAAGGCGAATGAGTGGTTGGAGTAGATGGTGAAGACGTTCGAGATGCTTGGCATCGAGGACGATGGGTTGAAAGTGACCTTGGCATCCTTCCAACTGAAGGGAGATGCGGATGTGTGGTGGAAATTTGTGCGTGGACGCATTGAGGTGACTTAAAAGGCCTTTGTCAATGCCTTCTAGGACAATTTTTTACGTCCCACTGTTAGGGAGAAGTTGAGGGAGCAGTTTTTGAAGCTCAAGTAGCTTAACACACCGGTGATTTTGAGGTTGCCTTTACTAGTCTATCGAGGTTTGCACCGAAGCTTGTAGCGACAGAGGAACGTCGTTGCTTGAAGTTTGAGAAAAAGTTAAGGATTAAACTCCTTTTCAAGGAAACCGAGCCCATGATTAGGGATTACAGTGATTCAGACTAAGGAGGAGATGATAAGAGGCTCCAAGTAGAGGAGTCAAGAGGTTTAAGGGGGGAATCAGGACAGTAAGAGGCAAAGAGGTTCCAATCCACAACTGTCCCAGTGAGCACAGTCGAGGTCCACTTTCCCAATACGGAGTTTGGGTTCTAGGAGAGGTGGCCAGGGAGGGATCACTTGTTTCAAGTATGGCCAGCTGGGTCACAAGTCTGTAGTTTGCTCGTAGAGAGGATGAGGACAACAATCCGCATCGTCTGCAGCTCATTCTCAGAGCTAGAGTCAGGGAAGACGGAAGTCGCCTACCTGTTATCAATGTGGGTAGTCCAGACACTTGAGAAGGTTTTTCCCTTAGGCAGGAGGCACATCTAGTGTGTCTGGTTTCAGGCAAACACCGAGCCATCATCCTGCACAATCAGCACACGCCTCGAGGGCCAAGTAGGGAGCCTTTGCTGCTCAATCTGTGCATCAGACTTATGCTCTGAGGGGTGAGTAGGTAGAGTAGAGACCTACGAGGTGTGTGTATGTTGTTACTACACTAGATTTGTTGCCATCACCTTCGATAGTGAGAGGTAACTTCATGTTGTGTAATTCTATTGACAATGTGTTGATTGATACTGGTGCATCATATTCTTTTATTTCGTTTGCATTTGCATCAACATTGGGGTTAGAAGTGGCTCAGTTAGCATCTCCGCTATGGATAAAGTCACCTGTTGGTGGTGACGTTTGTAGACGTCCCCGAACGCCCCGGGAGGATGAGTCCCGTTCTGTCCATATTGGGCTCACTACAGTTCGGACTCTCTAATTGTCACGGTTCTAAATCTGAACCAAAGAGTCCAAATCCGGCAAATCGTTTTGAGAAAACAAATTTTTTTTAGAAAGAAGTGCCAAACATGGACTGCTTTGCCAGATACAGAGTCGCCACCAAAATGTTTTATTTTGGGGAAATTTATGAAACCCTGACTTGTTGCCAAAGGCCACGTGTCCGTCATCATCAAAGTTGCCTCGGCTCGGGAGCTTGGGTACGATTGGGGAAGGTCACTTCGTGAGCACTCCCGCTCACCCGATCAAAGATCGGCCTCTACTAACCATGATATCTAGTTTTGAAAACTTTATGCGTTCTTATTCCAGTTATTAGCCTAGATTTACTATGTGATGCGCACAGCATACAAGTATAGACTGGATCGTCTGAATTGGAACAAAACATTTCATGTTTATTTTTGAAAGTGGTTTGATAGTGCTACCCGCAAGTAGGCTAAGACGTGGATTTGCCACCCTCGGGTGGGCTTAGAAAAACATGATTTTGCCACTTATCTAGTGGGCTTAAAACTCACAGTCAATGCATTTATTCCAATTCAAATAATCCAACCTTCACCCACAGGCATTCAGGCAGTTATATCACATAAGCATATAGCCTCATGGTAAGCATGCTATCATGGCAGTCACTCACACACATGCGAGGATGCTAAAGCATAAACACTTACCGAGTACTCCAAGCCAAAACAAAAGCTATGTTAGAAATCTATTCATGATCCTAACTATACCGAAATGCCTAATGCAACACATGCAAAATGCAACTAAGATAGGCTCGGCTATTCTAAAGATGGCATGTGAAATGCTACAACTAACATGTATTCAACTTGGAATTGAGATACAAATGCAGTTAGTATGATGCGCCAAGCCCGGTGCATGCAAGACAAATGAATGAATGCAAACATGCTATCATACTGTATTCTAATTGAAACATGCCCTAATCTAACCATCATAAGCTGATAAATAAAAGGGAGAAAGACGTGGGGTTGGAAAACATACATCACACACACGCACACTTATTACAACATTGCCCTCGCGCAGAGGGTCCGAATAAATAATACAATCCCAAATGAATAAATAATATAGTCCCGAGTAAATACAGAATCCTAATTAATTGACAAATTAATCTAGGAAAGCAGTAAATTGGCACGCAAATCCATGGACCGCCTTAGCTCTGTTCCAAATGATGAATGATGCATGCTCGGGTTGCCTTGTGCGGAGAATCCCTTGCGATGCCCCAGTTTGCCTCTGTTTACAATTATTCTTGGGATGCGTGCCAGGCTCCGAAAGGTTGCTGATTTCTGATTTGCTGCAACAGAGAGCAACAAAGGGGCATGACAAAGTATTTTCACATATGTATGCATGACTACTCTTCAGGGAGTGTAGTCCTCGATCCTCGTGCCACCAATCACGCATCTCAATGCATGATGGCCGAGAAATCGAATTGCATGACTCAATATGAAATGAATGCACATATGGACACAACAAGGCCTAGACTCCATCATGGATAATCCGGAGTGTCGGCAACCGGGAATTGAGACACGTTCCGTCACTCGGAGTACGAAACGTCCCTCGTTTCCCGTGTTCGGGCTAACTCCTATCCCAAGCACAATGCAATATGCATGACATGCATTGTCACGACCCGAACCCGCCCCCATGGGTTAAGGACGTAACCGGCCAGTAATCCTAAGATTACCTACGGCCTCAAACCAAAACAGACTTAACACATCAGAGTAAAGGGGGCCAAAAGAGAAGCCAAATTTAAAAACTTTGTCCATAGAGCCGTGCTTATATGCACATCAAACAAACCATACACGTATATGTTAATAACCCACAACAAAATACAGTACCATAACATCCTTTACAGACAGAACCATCCAAACTGAGTCAACCCATATCAAAACTATATACAGATATACATAAAGTCATTGCCAACAAGACAAACTATGAATGCATAACAAAATGGCAAGGATGGGTCTCGTGCGTGAGACACAAGGCTGACTCTCCAAAACTCATGTTGTTCCTGGTAGACTTCACTGGGGCTGGGTTTGGACTTCTCTTGGCTCACCTACAAACACATGAATGAGCGTGAGCAATAGCCCAGTGAATAATATCAAATACAGAAATTACATAACAATGTAGAACAACATGTTCCAACGGCCTTTGGCCCAATTCACATTTCTACTTAACATATATATACTTATACAAAATTTAGATCAAGTGACTGTAGTTCCAACATACTGGCCTTTGGCCCATTCAAGTTTCCATTCCTGTGAAAACGGCCTTCGGCCCATTCATTTATGTCAAAACGGCCTTCGGCCCATCCATTTATGTCTAAACGGCCTTCGGCCCATTCATTTCTATCAAAATGGCCTTCAGCCCATTCATTTCTGTCAAAATGGCCTTTAGCCCATTCATTTACGTCAAAACGGCCTTCGGCCCACTCATTCATGTCAGAACGACCTTCGGTCCATTCATATAGGTCAAAACGACCTTCGGTCCGTTCATTTATATCGAAACGACCTTTGGTCCATTCATTTACATCAAAACGACCTTCAGTCCATTCATTCCTATCAAAACGACCTTTGGTCCATCCATTCATTCCTGTCAGACTTTTGTCCACAATCCCAATTAACAACTCATAAAGTTTATAAGAGAATAAACAATTGGACATTGGCAAGCTTTCAAATGTTGATATTACTCACAGTGATCGGCTTGCGGATTTGCCCTGGAGCTTGACCCTACACATTGCATGAACACAAGAGGGTCACTAACAGTTCAATCCGTTCTTTAATTCACATATTCCTCTTTAGGCTTTATTCCTATCTCATTAACTCATTTACGATGTTTAACACATACCTAAGAGTGTTTACAAGTGAAACAGAACGAAAAACGAAACACAGAACGCATGAACGAAATTTCAGAAAATAGGGTCCCCGCTCGAGCGTGGACTTCCCCGCTCGAGCAGACCCAAGAGGCCTGCAAAAGTACTGGTTACCTCAAAATTACGCTCGAGCGCGAATGGGGAGCTCGAGCGGAAGGCTCGTCTACAAAAGCTCCCCGCTCGAGCGTGAAATATCCCGCTCGAGCGAACAGCCAACTCTGCAAAAAGTGCTGGGAGCACGAAATTTACGCTCAAGCGTAGTTTCTCCCGCTCGAGCGGGCCTCAAAATTCTGGAAAACCCAGAATGTGTTCTTGAGCTCAAATTCGGTTTCCAACCAACATATCTTGCATGCAATGACTCAAATCTCAAATATAATTATACTAACATGATGTAAACCCCAAATCACAACCCAATGGAGCTCAATTCACAAATAATTCACATGCATGCCCCAGTCTCCCATCAAACTCATTCTAACACAACAAATTCATACATTCAAGTTCATATCTTCATAAATTGTACATGCATGTGATGAATTACCACATTCTCAACTTAGACAACACAAATGGTGATCAAGACATGAGTCTCAACCAAAACTCTACATGAATCATGCATTTTAAGCTTATACATGCTATTTCAAAACATTTCCTCACATGCACGTATATATCAAGCTTTAATCTAACAAAACCAACCCAATTTCATTTCAATCTTACTTTTGATCACCCAAATAGCTTGAACACACAAAATTACAAACTATAGTCCAAGAATTACTCACCTAGAAGCTTTGATTCACACAAACTATAACAATTCTTGGATTGTCTTCAAGGTTCCCAAGCTTTAAGCTACAATTTGCACAATTCTCTCCTCTCTCCCTCTCTACAGCCGACTCTCCTCCTTTTCTCAAGGTTTGATCAGCCAAAATGAATACATAGGAGAGAATGGGAAGTGTAATGACCTTACCCACCAATTCCCACTAACTCATGATAATAATAATACATAATTGGGCACCAATTTACCAATTTAATCAACTTAATCTGGTCCGAATCAATTTTTCAATTAAATTCCACCGTAGGCTCTAAAAATTATGCCAATCACAATGGCGTAATCAATTTCGGGTTGTGTGGCCGATAAGGCCCTCAATTTAATTTCCAAAGCAAGTTATTCAAACAGATATTCCTACGATGAACAGATAAAACTTCAAAATCATATATATATATATATATTTGCATAATGGCACACAAAATCATATCAAAACACATAATCACATTGCCATTTGGGACCAATTAGCATAATACAGAATAGGGGTGTCACAGTCTTCCCCCATTTAGGTAGTTTGGTCCTCCAAACTTAATTTACCTTCGTCGGGAAACAAATGTGGATAGCGTAGTCGCATTTCCTCCTCTTTTTCCCACGTAGCATCCGTCCCATAGTGTTCCTTCCATTCTACTTTCACCATTGGGGTGGACTTGTTTCTCAATTCTTTCACTTGTCGGTCAACAATTCTTTCCGGCCATTCAGCGTATTCCATATTCTCATCAATAGCTACCCGATGATAATCAATCACATGTAACGGGTCTCGGAGGTAACCCCTCAACATCGACACATGAAACATGTTATGGATTTGCTCGAATCCCGGTGGCAAAGCAACTCTATAAGCAACTGGACCAAGCCTCTCCAGAATTTGAAACGGCCAAATGTAACGGGGCGACAACTTGCCCTTTTTCCCAAACCTGACATGGCCATTCATCGGAGAAACACAGATGAACACATGGTCGCCGACCTCATACTCAAGAGGTCTTCTCCGAACGTCTGTATAATTCTTCTGTTGGTCTTGAGCTGTTTTGAGCCTTTGCCGAATAGTTTTGATCTTCTCAGAGGTGTCTTGTACAATTTCAGGCCCAAGCAAAGCTCTGTCTCCGACCTCTGTCCAACAAATAGGTGATCTACACCTCCTACCATACAAAGCCTCGTATGGTGCCCTACCGATGCTGGAGTGGAAGCTATTATTATAAGCAAATTCTGCAAGCGGCAAGTAATCTTCCCAACTCCCTTGAAAATCCAAAGCACACATGCGAAGCATATCTTCCAAAGTCTGTATCGTTCATTCTGACTGCCCATCTGTCTGTGGATGGAATGCAGTGCTGAACCTTAGTTCTGTTCCCATAGCTTCCTGCAAACTCTTCCACAATCTAGATACAAATTTCAAATCTCTATCCGACACAATGGATACCGGAACTCTGTGTAAACGGACAATTTCATCAACATAAATAGTAGCCAACCTGTAAGCAGTAAATGTAGTTTTGACAGGCAGAAAATGCGCAGATTTAGTCAGTCTATCAACTACAACCCAAACAAAATCCATACCTCGGGAAGTCCGAGGTAGGCCAACAACGAAATCCATAGTCACATGTTCCCACTTCCATTCAGGAATAGGGAGAGGTTGAAGTAGACCGCCTGGTTTCTGATGTTCAGCCTTAACTTGCTGACACTTAAGGCACTTGGACACATATTCTGCAATCTCTTTCTTCATTTTAGGCCACCAATAGGTTTGTTTCAAATCCCGATACATTTTATTGTTACCCGGATGCATAGCAAATACGGATCTGTGGGCTTCATCCAAAACCCTCTTCTTTAGTTCCGGGATATCAGGGACACACATTCTGTTTCGGAATTTCAACACTTCATTCTCAATACTAAATTCTGCTTTTGGACTTGTCTCAAATTCATCCATTACCTTTATGAGGAACTCATCCTCTTTCTGTTTCTGCTTGATTTCATCAACAATTGCCGGCTCGGCTGTAATAGCGGCTATCAATCCGCCCTGTTCACATACTACCACTTCGATTTCAGACTTTTCAAAGTCTTGCAAAATCTCCCTTTGTCCAGTAAGCAAACAAGCCATACTCCCTGTTGATTTTCTGCTCAAGGCATCCGCCACTGTATTAGCTTTCCCGGGATGATACTGAATCTCTAGATCGTAGTCTTTTATCAGTTCTAGCCATCTTCTCTGACGCATATTCAACTCTTTCTGCGTGAAGAAGTATTTCAGGCTCTTATGATCCATGTAGACTTCACATTTTGCTCCATACAGATAATGCCGCCAAATTTTCAAGGCAAAAACAACTGCGGCCAATTCTAAGTCATGTGTTGGATAGTTCTTCTCGTGTGGCCTCAACTGCCTGGAGGCGTAAGCAATGACTTTTCCGTTCTGCATTAACACACAACCCAAACCTTTATACGATGCGTCGCTGAAAATCACAAAATTTTCCATACCTAAAGGTAGTGTCAAAATTGGTGTCGTGGTCAATCTTGTTTTCAATTCATGAAAGGCTGATTCTCTTTCACTATTCCACTCAAATGGTTGTCCTTTACGGGTCAATTGGGTGAGAGGCACAGCTAATTTCGAAAAGTCCTTCACAAACCTCCTGTAGTACCCAGCCAAACCCATAAAACTGCGAACTTCTGTCACATTAGTCGATGTAGGCCAATTCACAATTGCCTCTATTTTCTGCAGGTCCACTGAAATTCCTTCCTTGTTGATCACATGTCCTAGGAAAACAACCTCATCCAACCAAAACTCACATTTCTTTAATTTAGCAAATAGTTTTCTTTCCCGAAGTATTTGTAAAACAGTCCTCAAATGATGTTCATGTTCAAGTCTATCTTTAGAGTATATCAAAATATCATCGATGAAGACAACAACAAACTCATCAAGGTAGGTTTTAAAAATTCTATTCATTAAGTCCATAAATGCTGCCGGAGCATTAGTCACTCCAAATGGCATAACAAGAAACTCAAAATGACCATACCTCGTTCTGAATGCGGTTTTCTCAACATCCTCTGCTTTAACCTTCAGCTGATGATACCCGGATCTCAAATCAATCTTAGAAAACACCTGTGATCCCTGCAACTGGTCAAATAAGTCATCAATACGGGGTAAGGGATATTTGTTCTTTATCGTTACCTTGTTCAATTCCCGGTAATCAATGCACAGGCGCAAAGTACCATCCTTCTTCTTTACAAATAACACTGGTGCACCCCAAGGCGAAGTGCTAGGCCGGATAAACCCTTTATCAAGAAGGTCTTGCAACTGTTCCTTTAATTCTTTCATTTCGGCAGTAGCCATTCTGTAGGGAGTTTTAGAAATAGGCTGGGTGCCTGGCACAGTCTCAATAGTAAACTCTATCTCCCTGTCTACCAATTCCCCTGGTAATTCATTCGGAAACACATCCGGAAATTCTCTAACAATAGGAATATTATTCAATTCTACACTCTCAGATTGTTCAGACAACACATAGCACAAATAACCCTGGCACCCTTTCCTGATTAGTTTACATGCTTTCATTGCAGATATCAAATAAGGTGGAGGCACTACCCCATTACCAACAAACACAATCTCTTTCTGTTCTGGTGGTTTAAATACAACCCTTTTTGCCACACAGTCTATGGTGGCACAATACTTGGTCAACCAATCCATGCCCAGAATTACATCGAAATGTCTAAAGTTCAAGGGCAACAAATCTACATATAGGGTAGTATCTTCAATATGCATGTCACAAAACCGATATATATATTCACATAACACAGATTCCCCCGATGGAGCAGACACACATAACAAATATGGCAATAACTCTAGGGGTCTATTCAGTCTAGATGGAAATGTACATGTCACAAATGAGTGTGTTGGTCCAGAATCAATTAATACAAAGGCATCCTGGTTACATATTGAAATAGTACCTGAGACAACGGCATTGGCATTCCGTGTATCACCCAGAATGAGTGCAAAAACTCTCCCATGTCTCACTGTATCCCCAGTAGTAGCAGATCTCAAAGTGTTTCCCGGCTTTGGGACCGATGCAGTGGAGCTAGCAGCTATCTTTCCACTATTCTAATTACAATCTCGGGCTATATGCCCTTGTTTCCCACACTTAAAACAGGCTCCTGATGCACGGTAACAAACTCCACGGTGCCTTTTGCTACAAATGTTGCACATGGGAGCTGTGTCTCGGGAAGAACTCGAAGTATTTAAGGAACCCGTGTTTTGCTTTTTCAGAAATTTCTTCTTCAAAAAGAAGCCTTGTCTTTTGTTGCCTTTCCATTCTGTTGTTGGCTTAGCTTGTCTAGCTATGTTAGCCTCTGATATGATGGCCCGATAAAGCACCCCGATGTAGGTCTCCAACTTCAGGACATTCACTCTCTCTAGGATGTCACTTCGGAGCCCACCTTCAAAATGCCTTGCCTTCTTATAATCAGTGTCAATTACGTGCGGTGCAAACCTAGCCAACTCAGTGAATTTGGCCTCATACTCAGCTACAGTCATGCTGTTTTGCTTGAGTTCCATGAACTCTGCCACTTTCCTATCCCGGACACACTGCGGAAAGTACTTGTCATTGAATATTTCTAGGAACTTTACCCAGTCAACATCCTTATGATTCTCTCGCATCAACATCCACCATCTTCTCGCTTCGTCCTCTAGCATAAAAGTGGCTAGAAGCACTTTCTGAGTCTCTGAACAGGGGAACACTTCAAATAATTTCTCAATGTCGAGGACCCATGCTTCGGCTTTCAACGGATCTAATCCCCCGTGGAACTGTGGTGGTTTCATTTTCTTGAATTCCTTGGTGAGAGCTATAATCCGGTCATCATTTTGATTATCTGGCACGGGTGGTGCCGGAGGTGGAGGTGGCGGATGTGGTTGCTGCCACTGTTGTTGCCACTCCTGTTGCTGTCTCAAAGCTTCTGCCATTTCCTGTATCAGTCTTTCCATTCTGTCCAGTCTGGCAGTAGAAGATTCCTCTATCTCATCACCTCTAGTTCTCACCATCTTATTAAACTTGCATATATTTCATACAAAAGGTACACAAGTATGCATACACTAAAAAGCACATATTTCCAGATAATTTGCAATGCAAGTAGTTCACAACTTACACATATAATTATTCATAACAAAACATTTAAGCATATAATCAATGCTTCCAAACTCATATTTGTCACATGAATGCATCCTAGATCTTATCTAGACGCTTATTGCTCTTTTTGGACAAGTGTGTGAGTTATTAACTCGTGCTCTGATACCACTCTGTCACGACCCAAACCCGCCCCCATGGGTTAAGGACGTAACCGGCCAGTAATCCTAAGATTACCTACGGCCTCAAACCAAAACAAACTTAACACATCAGAGTAAAAGGGGCCAAAAGGGAAGCCAAATTTAAAAACTTTGTCCATAGAGCCGTGCTTATATGCACATCAAACAAACCATACACGTATATGTTAATAACCCACAACAAAATACAGTACCATAACATCCTTTACAGACAGGATCATCCAAACTGAGTCAACCCATATCAAAACTATATACAGATATACATAAAGTCCTTGCCAACAAGACAAACTATGAATGCATAACAAAATGGCAAGGATGGGTCTCGTGCGTGAGACACAAGGCTGACTCTCCAAAACTCATGTTGTTCCTGGCAGACTTCACTGGGGCTGGGTTTGGACTTCTCTTGGCTCACCTACAAACACATGAATGAGCGTGAGCACTAGCCCAGTGAATAATATCAAATACAGAAATTACATAACAATGTAGAACAACATGTTCCCACGGCCTTTGGCCCAATTCACATTTCTACTTAACAAATATATACTTATACAAAATTTAGATCAAGTGACTGTAGTTCCAACATACTGGCCTTTGGCCCATTCAAGTTTCCATTCCTGTCAAAACGGCCTTCGGCCCATCCATTAATGTCAAAACGGCCTTCGGTCCATTCATTTCTATCAAAATGGCCTTCGGCCCATTCATTTCTGTCAAAATGGCCTTTAGCCCATTCATTTACGTCAAAACGGCCTTCGGCCCACTCATTCATGTCAGAACGACCTTCGGTCCATTCATATAGGTCAAAACGACCTTCGGTCCGTTCATTTATATCGAAATGACCTTTGGTCCATTCATTTACATCAAAACGACCTCCGGTCCATTCATTCCTCTCAAAACGACCTTTGGTCCACTCATTCATTCCTATCAGACTTTTGTCCACAATCCCAATTAACAACTCATAAAGTTTATAAGAGAATAAACAATTGGACAATGACAAGCTTTCAAATGTTGATATTACTCACAGTGATCGGCTTGCGGATTTGCCCTGGAGCTTGACCCTACACATTGCATGAACACAAGAGGGTCACTAACAGTTCAATCCGTTCTTTAATTCACATATTCCTCTTTAGGCTTTATTCCTATCTCATTAACTCATTTACGATGTTTAACACATACCTAAGAGTGTTTACAAGTGAAAGAGAACGGAAAACGAAACACGGAACGCATGAACGAAATTTCAGAAAACAGGGTTCCCGCTCGAGCGTGGACTTCCCCGCTCGAGCGGACCCAAGAGGCCTGCAAAAATACTGGTTACCTCAAAATTACGCTCGAGCGCGAATGGGGAGCTCGAGCGGAAGGCTCGTCTACAAAAGCTCCCCGCTCGAGCGTGAAATATCCCGCTCGAGCGAACAGCCAACTCTACAAAAAGTGCTGGGAGCACGAAATTTACGCTCGAGCGTAGTTTCTCCCGCTCGAGCGGGCCTCAAAATTCTGGAAAACCCAGAATGTGTTCTTGAGCTCAAATTCTGTTTCCAACCAACATATCTTGCATGCAATGACTCAAATCTCAAATATAATTATACTAACATGATGTAAACCCCAAATCACAACCCAATGGAGCTCAATTCACAAATAATTCACATGCATGCCCCAATCTCCCATCAAACTCATTCTAACACAACAAATTCATACATTCAAGTTCATATCTTCATAAATTGTACATGCATGTGATGAATTGCCACATTCTCAACTTAGACAACACAAATGGTGATCAAGACATGAGTCTCAACCAAAACTCTACATGAATCATGCATTTTAAGCTTATACATGCTATTTCAAAACATTTCCTCACATGCACGTATATATCAAGCTTTAATCTAACAAAACCAACCCAATTTCATTTCAATCTTACTTTTGATCACCCAATTAGCTTGAACACACAAAATTACAAACTATAATCCAAGAATTACTCACCTAGAAGCTTTGATTCACACAAACTATAAAAATTCTTGGATTGTCTTCAAGGTTCCCAAGCTTTACGCTACAATTTGCACAATTCTCTCCTCTCTCCCTCTCTACAGCTGACTCTCCTCCTTTTCTCAAGGTTTGATCAGCCAAAATGAATACATAGGAGAGAATGGGAAGTGTAGTGACCTTACCCACCAATTCCCACTAACTCATGATAATAATAGTACATAATTGGGCACCAATTTACCAATTTAATCAACTTAATCTGGTTCGAATCAATTTTTCAATTAAATTCCATCGTAGGATCTAAAAATTATGCCAATCACAATGGCGTAATCAATTTCGAGTTCTATGGCCGATAAAGCCCTTAATTTAATTTCCAAAGCAGGTTATTCAAACAAATATTCCTACGATGAACAGATAAAACTTCAAAATCATATATATATATATATATATTCGCATAATAGTACACAAAATCATATCAAAACACATAATCACATTGGCATTTGGGATCAATTAGCATAATATAGAACAAGGGTGTCACATGCATGAATGCAATCCTAACATGCAACCTAGCATACGCAATGCTATGAAATGGCACACACAATGCACGATGTAACGAGGCATACACAATGCTCTAACATACAACCTTGCATACGCAATGCTATGAAATGAAATGGTATACACAATGCATAATGGACTTACAATAACATGAGTGGACCTCAGCCACACTCACATCAGTAGCCATTAGGTGAAAATGAGACTCTTGAAATGCGTGCACGCATGCACGCAAACCGAGGACCGAACCTAAGGCATAACATGTAACTCTAACAAGACATGGCAAGGGATGCAAGATGGCATGCAAACTCACAAATTCCAGCACTGAAATATGATGCTAAACAGCCCCGAAACATGAAAAAATGGCACCCGATGCATGAGATGAAACCCGAAACCCGAAACTCGAAACTAGGCACACGGAATGACTTATAGCTATACAAAGCATGCATTATTTGATCATGAAGCATGAAGACAGAGCTAAGGCAGTCCCAAAACATGAACATTTCCAATTCAAAGCATGGCCAAAAGATGCTAGGATGGTGGACAAAATAGCATGCAATCTTGACTAGCAATCATGGTTTACATAGAAAGTATATGAAGAAAATGTAATCTCACCAAACCAGCAAAAATCAATGAATAAATCATGTGAAAATAGGCCCAAATAACCACTGATATGCAACCATGGTATGCAAAAATAATGAGTTACTTTGGAGGGCCATGCAAGGAGTTATTAAGCACATGCAAGGTAGACATTTAGCATGGCATAAAAAACTATGAAAATCAAATATGGTAGTCCTAAAACTCACCAAATTGACCCTGGAAAGTGACTTCGAAGCATGCAAGGTAGGGTCTCTTTGGAAGGCCAAAAAGGCCACCAAACAAGAGAAGGAGAGAGGGGGTCACCCCCCTCTAATCTTGGCTCTCAAAACAGTGTTCCAGCCACTAAAAATCCACTAGATTTCAGTGGCTAGAAGTCCAAACAAAGCATGCAATTGGGGCTTAGGTGTAAGGCTCAAAACAAGGGACGATCAAGTATACAAGGAAGCATGTGACCTCAAATAAAATAATGCCCTTAATAAAACATGAAGATGATGTCAAAACAAGCTTTTTTTCCAGTTTATAACAAGTCTCAAAAATGAACATAAATAGGGCTAATCTATCATGCAAAAATGGCCCTAAAAGAGAGAATAGAGACAAAGGATAGCATCTGGCCCCAAACAGTGAAGAGCCCTTCAACAAAGTTGAAGAGGGGCTCAAAATGAAGCACTTTATAGTTTACATCAAGTCTCGAAAATGAACAAAAGTGAGGCTAAATCAGCATGCAAGAAAAAGGCCTAAAAGAGGGATAAAGAGGCAAGTGGTAGCAGCTGACCTCAAACAGAGAAGAGCCCTTCAACAAAGTTGAAGAGGGGCTCAAAGAAAGACATTTCACAGTTTATGACCAAGTCCAAAACAGCTCACAAATAAGCCTAAAATATCATGTAAAAATAGGCCTAAAAGAGAGTTTAAACACAAAGGGGGAGGAGGAGACCTCAAACAGAGAAAAACCCTTATCAAACATGGAGAAGAGCTCGAAATATGACTATTTCCAGTTTGGGTCGAAGCCCAAAAATGCAAGCAACAAAGGCTAAGAAAGCATGCAAAATAGAGCTAAAAGAGAGGGAAAAGAGACTTACCCTTGTAGCATAGGTTTCCAGTAGCTTCTGGTCCAAGAAGAGGAGCTTCTAACCTCTGAAAAACAGCCACAAGTTGCTGGAATGGAGTGTGGAGGTTGTAGGCTTGGAGGTGGTGTGTAAAGGTCAAGAACAATGGGTGTTTGGAGCTTGAAAATGGAGAGCAATGGAGGAGGGAAGGGTGTATGCTCCAGCTGGTTTTCTAACCCTTAGAAATGGAGGAGGGGTGCTGGTTCTATAGAGGGAGAGGTGTGAAGAAAAAGGGGGGAAAAATGAATTCAAATTTCCCCCCCAAAAGGGCAGACCCTCGGGCAGGGGTCTGGTGCAAAACAGCTGGCACAGCTGGCATCCACTAAATCTGTAGAATACTCCGGAAGGTCGTTGGCTAGTAAAATTGGTTGGTCGGCTACTTTAACTGGTCGGTCGGCCATCTATTTGGTCGGTCGGCCATCTATTCTGGTCGGTCGACAGGAAAAATCTACTATGCAGGTTCAACTTCAAACGGGCATAACTCCTTTATATGAACTCCTTTTCAGGTCATTCTTGTGTCAAAATTGAAGCCCCGGAAGTAAGATTTCCAATGGCACCAGTCTTGCATCAAAATTCTAACTGTACAAAAAGTTATGCTTGTTTTGGTGAGGGCTGCTCAGTTTCGGTCCAACCGGGATGATGCCCAACTTCAACCAATCATATCTCCGCCATCCAGACTCGGATTTAAGAGATTCTTGAATAAAAAATGAAGCCCCGAAAGTCTTCTTTCCAACGGTGGTGGCATCATAGCTTAACTTCATTTGTATAGACAGATAAGCTTGATTTAGCGAGAACTGCTCGTCCCTCTCTTAGCGATTCTTGCCTATCTTCTTCTCCAACTTGGTTTCTTCTCTCTTCCCCTTCTTTCTTCAACTTCAAACCCCTAAGCAAGGTGTTTTGAAAGATTTTTCAAGGATTTCATCTCTCTTTTATTCATTTCCACTTTGTCCTTACTCGGTTTATCGAAAAGCACATCATTTGACAAAATGTGAGCCTCAGAACATTGTAGAAACTTTATTTCAAAAATGTTTTGAAAGAGAGGGTTCTAAGGTCTAAAAAAAACCCTCCAAAATAACTTTGGTCCAAAATGGGGTGTGAAGTTGAGATTTGTCTCTCTCCTTGCCGAAAAAACTGAACCTTTGCCCTGTACACCTTTCTCCACCAAGTAAACCATCAGTAATGCCCAAGTCTTGAGGGCGGTCAAAAATGGGGTGTCTACAACGTTGTATTGTACCAAGGGTGTAAGGGTTGTGAGATAGAGGTTGCCAGTCACCGATATTCTTTTGCTTTTGTGTTGATTGACATGTCGAGTTTTGATATTATTTTGGGCATGGATTGGTTGTCATCCTATCGGGCCATTATAGATTGTTACCATCAGAGAGTTACGGTGTGCACCTCAAGTGGTGATTACTTTTGTTTCCAAAGGGACCGAGCTGATAGAGCCTTGTTGCTAGTGTGTGATCGCATGGTCAGAGTGAGCTTAGTCTCATTCTATCTACATTCTTGGGTATTGAGAGTGATGTGGTTCGAGTTGAGTTACCATGGCTAGTTTCTGAATACCTGGACATCTTTTCCAAGGATCTCACTAGTTTATTACCTCACTGTGAGATTGCCTAGCAATGCACTGATTTTCGTGGCACTGTATAGATTCGCACCAACTAAATTGAGTGAGTTTAATATTCAACTCCAGGAATTGCTACTAGATAGGCTTTATCCGCTCTAGTACTTCACCTTGTGGAGCACCGGCTCTCTTTGCCAAGAAGAAGGATGGTACCTTGCGACTTTGTATTGATTATCGAAAGTTAAACCAAATAACTGTTAAGAACAAGTACGCATTGCCTCGTATAAATGAATTATTTGATCAGTTGAAGGGGTATTGTTGTTTCTCTAAGATAGACTTGAGATC
Organism: Camellia sinensis; assembly: GCF_055761805.1. Lineage (NCBI taxonomy): Eukaryota > Viridiplantae > Streptophyta > Magnoliopsida > Ericales > Theaceae > Camellia > Camellia sinensis. Next base: position 111,341,530 of record NC_138969.1, on the reverse strand, counting down.
AGGTTATCACCAATTGAGAGTGAATGAAAAGAATATCCAGAAAATGGCATTTCGTATGTTGTATGGCCATTATGAATTCCAAGTGATGCCTTTTGGGTTAACTAACGCACTGGTCTTGTCTATGGATTTGATGAATCGAATTTTTCGTGAGTTCCTAGACCGTTTTGTAGTTGTCTTTGTTGATGACATCTTGACTTACTCACCCTCTGAAGAGAAACACGAGGAACACTTGCGAGTTGTGCTTGAATTACATATAGCCCACAAATTCTATGCTAAGTTCAAAAAGTGTGAGTTCTGGTTGAAAGAGGTGAAATTTTTAGGCTATGTGGTATTCGAGGGAGGGGTAAGTGTAGATTCCTCTAAGATTGAGGCAATGCAAGATTGGGAATAACTTAAGAATGCCTCCGACATCCGGAGTTTCTTGGGGATAGCCAGGTATTACCGCAGTTTTGTGAAGGATTTCTCCATATTAGCCTCACCATTGACTAGACTCATGAGGAAGGGAATCAAGTTTGTATGGAGTGAGACTTGTGAGAAGTCATTTCAAGAGCTTAAGGTTAGACTTACCACTACTCTAGCGTTGATCATTCCGGAGATGGATTTGGGCTATGATGTGTATTGTGATGCGTCTTGAGAAGGTTTAGGCTGTGTCGTGATGCAGGAGGGGATGGAAGTAGCTTATGGCTCACGTCAACTAAAAATACATGGGAGAAACTATCCTACTCATGCCCTAGAGCTAACAGTTGTGATCTTTACCTTGAAAATTTGGAGACATTATCTGTATGGTGAGAGATTTGAGGTATTCTTCGATTATAAGAGTCTAAAGTATATGTTTTCACAGAAAGATTTGAATTTGAGGCAGAAAAGATGGATGGAATTCATGGAAGATTATGACTTTGAGTTACACTATCATCCGGGGAAAACCAATGTAGTGGCTGATGCCTTGAGTAGGAAATCCATTAGCAGTAGCTAGTATTGCCATCCGAGAATGGGAGATATTGGGTGATATTGGCGAGTTTGACTTGCATCTTGGGGAGTCCATTGAGTCTGCAACCTTGTTTACTATAGTTGTCTAACCCACACTTGTGAGCTGAGTTATAGAAGCACAAATGGGTGACCATGAGGTAGAGTCCACCCCAGAGAAGATATCTAGTAGGAAGGTGGAGAAGGGCTTGAACGTGTGTTCTGACTCTAATATTAGCTATCTTAACCATCTTTTTTGTGTCGGAATCTTATAGAGAGGAGATACTCTGAGAGTTCCACCTTTCGTGCCTTGCGGTACATCCTGGAGGCACAAAGATGTATCACGACCTTAGTCACCAGTTTTGGTGGAGGGAGATGAAGAGAGACGTAGTCTTGTTTGTATCGAGGTGCCTCACTTGTCAATAAGGGAAGGCCGAGCACCAGAGACCAGCAAGTTTGTTGCAATCCTTGTCTATAGCTGAGTGGAAGTGGGAGCATGTCACGATGGATTTCGTTATGGGTCTTCCGAGTACTCAATGGGGTAATGATGCTGTGTGGGTGATAGTTGATTGGTTAACAAAGTTATCACATTTTGTACCTATGCAGACGAGTGACTCAATAGATTACCTTGTTGACCTTTATGTTAGAGACATAGTGCGACTTCATAGAGTCCATGTGACTATTGCTTCGGATAGACATCCGCGTTTCACGGCTCAGTTGTAGCAGAGCCTACAAAATGCCTTGGGCACTAGCTTGACTTTTAGCACCGTTTATCATCCTCAGACCAATGGACAGTCAGAACGTACCATTTAGATCCTAGAGGATATGCTTCGGGGTTGTGTTCTTAACTTTAAGGAGTCATGGAAGAGGCACTTACCTTTAGTGGAGTTTGCCTATAACAACAGTTTTTAGGCAAGTATTGGCATGGCATCATTTGAGGCATGGCATCATTTGAGGCCTTGTATTGCCGACCGGGTAGATCTCCTGTGTGTTGGGCTGATGTGGGTAACGCGACTATGTGAGGTTCTGAGTTAGTTCGAGAAACGACGGAGAAGGTTGCCCTTATCTGTAAGAGGTTGGTTTCAACTCAGAGTCGTCAAAACGATTATGTCGACCATAAGGGGAGACCGTTATCATTTGAGGTGGGGGATCACATCTTCTTGAAAATATCACCCAGGTGAGGTTTGATGATGTTTGGAAAGAGCGGGAAGTTGTCTCCTAGATTTATTGGGCCTTTTAAGATCCTAGAACTTATTGGAGAGGTAGCTTATCATTTGGCCTTGCCGCCATAGCTTTCTAGGATTTATGACGTGTTTCATATTTGTATGCTCCGGAAGTATAAGCTGGATCCATCACATGTGTTGGATTGGACCGAGTTAGAGGTAGATGAGGATGCCTCGTACGAGAAAAGATCAGTTAGAGTCTTAGATACCCAGGCCCATGTCTTGCGAAGCAAGACAATTCTATCAGTAAAGGTGTTGTGGGGACACCAGGGTATTGAGAAGGAGACTTGGAAACGTGAGGCGGAAGTCCATGAGAAGTATCCGGACCTTTTTGCTGATGTTTGAAACTCGTAACAAAATTTTGTTATGTTGATCAAATGTAAAACATTGCATATGTTTTGGAAAGAAGTGAATTGTATATTCAATGTTGGGAATTTTGTTTATTGTTGTTATGAGAATGAATGACTGGTGGATGGGTCATGGTTATGAGGGTGGTTGGATCTTGTTATGTTGATTTAAATACGATGGTTATTGTGTTGATTTTAAAATTTCGGGGACAAAATTCCTTAAGGGGGGAAGTTATAACGATTCCGGTTTAGACCCAACCCGTTTATTGTTTTAGATTCGGGATATCTTGTCTTGTACCACTGTTTATGTCCTTATTCATCTTGTACTTCACTGAGTTTGGTTATTGGAGTATCGTTGTCGTGTTTGGAACAGGTTCGGAGTTAGTCTTTTCAAAACTGTGCTACCTAGGTTTTGGCATGTTCACTTCAGCAAACTTTCTTGTGCTCGAGCGGTCTCTCGGAACTCTTAGTACTTTTGCAGGCCTGCAAAAGTACTAGGAGGTGGAATTCTTCTCTCGAGCAATCACTTTGTTCGCTCGAGCGGTCTCACTTGTTGTGTCTGGTTACTCGAGCAAGCATTCATGCACTCGAGCAGTCTACGCATATAACAGTTCGTAAAGTCACCTTTTTGAGTCACTTTTTCACATATCTCTCTCTCTCTCTCTCTCTCTCTCTCTCTAAGCAACTCAAGCACCACTTGCAAATTAAAATTAAATTTTAGGAGTTCGTAAAGTCACCTTTTTTAGTCAATTAAGGACTATCAGTGTAATTAGTCCTAATAAAATTTACTTGATAAAATTGAAATTATTAACTAACAAAAGGGGTAATAAATATTGATAAAATGTCAGGGGCAATAAATAATTTTCAAAAATTTGGACGGCTGCCCCACGTGCCCTTTATAGTTTCCCCTAGTTATCCAACTATTATTATTATGGATAAATTACGAAGATGGTCCTATATTTTGAATTTTTTTTTATCATTTTTGTTCTTATAATTTTAGTTGATTTAATTTTGATCATGAATTTATGACTTAATTTCAATTTTGTCTAATTAATTACAATTCTTAAAATTTTTGTATGATAAATACGCACATAAGTAACATGTGTTATATGTTTAAGGATAAAATTATAATTTACTCAACTCAATAAGTTGACATCAACCAATTCAACAATCATTTTCGTCAAAAACACTAGTACCGATATTATCAAATTGATACAAAATATAAATCAAATAGTCAAAATTAAACTACTTGAAAATATAATGATCAAAATAATACAAGTGACAAAATGTATAGACTGCCAATTTAATTTGCCCAATTATTATTTTTGAAAAAATGCAACAACTTAGATAACCATAACCTAGAAGGAAATCTTGGAGGTCATCGTGTGGATTATATCGAAAGTATGACATTTATAGTGTTTTTATTATTATTATTTATTTATAGATTCCTATGACATTTATAGTGTTGATATCATAAATATTATAATTTAATCACTTTTAAATTGTCACTAAAAAAATATAATAATTTTTAACCAAACATAACATAATCACAGATTTCATCGCTCGTAATTAAAATAATAATGTCAATAAGTCATAACCGATATATTATAATAAGTTATAATCAAACAATAAGTAAACATTATAACAAAATATCACATGAGACATAATTAAAGATCTCTTCAATCATTAACAAAATAAATTATAAATAAAATATAACCAATACCATAATGAGATTGGGAATATGGTCTACACCAAAAATATATATATATATATATATATTTTGTGAAATTCTCAAATCTTCTGAGTTTGAATATATGTCAAACACCAACCAAAAGTTTTTGTTTAGGCTGTGTGCTGACTTTTTGGTATTTTAGCTATTTTAGTTTGGGTTAAAAAATCTCATTTGAGATAGACTTTTTGACTTTTTATGACTTTTATAAGAGAAAAAATGAAATGATTACAATTTAAATATGACATTTTTTGTTATTGACTTTTTAGTCTATTTTGTGACTTTTTTTAACTAAAAGAATATTATGCCAAACATAGCCTAGATAACAATAACAAGTGGGAATGAATCATACCTTTAAAGTTGTTACACCAAGATACAAAATCTGAAGCAAAGTCAAATTCCCGATTGTCTTTGGAATGAAACCACTGAATTTATTGTAAGACAATGATATGATTTGGAGCTCTCTACATTCACCAAGAGTTGTTGGAATTTGGCCGTCAAACTCATTCTCAGAAAGACGGAGAAATTCAAGTTTTGGAAGAAAAACGCACAAATCCTCCGGAAGACTACCAGACAGCATATTATATGTGAAATCGATCAATTCAAGTGATGAGATGTTGAAGATGGTTGGGGGTATAGACCCCGAAAAATGATTAAATCGCATGAATAACGTCTTCAGTTTAGGAAGATAACCAATCTCTTCAGGAACTCTTCCCTCCAGAAAATTGTACCTTAAATTGAGAGACTCTAACGTTGATATGTTGCCAATGGAAGCTGGAACCGAACCCGTGAAACTGTTGTTTCTGAGACGCAAGTACTGAAGCTTGGATAAGTTTCCAAACCATGCCGGAACACTTCCATTGAAGTTATTGATTTTGAAGTCGACAACTTTTAGTCGATGCAATCGAGCCATCTCAACGGGAAGCTGACCATGGAAAGTGTTGTTGGTAATGTTGAAGTAGGATAGGAATGAGAGGTTTCCTATGTGGGGTGGAATGGTGCCTCCTAGACCCATGTTTGCAAGATTCAAGGCTATCACTTGACGGTGGCGCTTGCCACAAAAGACACCAGTCACTGACTGAGGTGATTGAGGACCAGTTATTTGCCAATATGTGGTGAGGATGGTCGAAAGTGATATGGGATTTGAAGGCTAAAAGAACAGATTGATCAGTGGTGGAATTGGGACCATTCATAGCCAAGCAGGCTAAGAAACAGTGTGCCAAGGACACTGCAGTTAAATAGAGGAACCAAGTTTTCTCCACGAAGATAGCTTAGATATGGAAACAAGAGTGATAGTGAGTAAACGGTTTATGTAAGAAACAACAAACGAACGTAAATTTATATAGAGATCGTGCAAAATAATGTTGTTTCTTGTACAAATTAAAATTTGAGTAATAATTTTAATATAATTTTTTAAATATTAAGGGACAAATTAAAATACCTTTTGTCTATTAGAGATCAGATTGACCCGATTTATGTATTAAGAACCAAAGTGAAATAATTTTATATGTTAATAATCAAATTGATACAATTTTAAATATTATGGACCAAAATGACACAAATTTCATATTTTGAAAACTAAAAATCTAATTAACCTAAAATTATGTTTACAACTTATTTTCCTTTAAACAATACTATAGTTACATTTAGGAAATAAATATAATCTAACGATGAGATGACTTTATTTACATAATGTTATTAATTAATAAAAAATTGCAAATAAAATTAAGTCTTCCACTTTGTAATCCCCAATATCATCTTTTAACGTTTTCTAATTGATTAGTGATTTTCCCAATATTTTGCATTGACTCCACATATCCGAACACCATCTGCCACGTTACCATCATGAAATTGAAGTGGATGATGTGCGGAACGCAATTATATAGTAGATTAGACTTATTTCGATTGTTTAAATTGTTCAAATATTTAAAATATATTGAATAGAATATATTTATAAAATATTAAGTTAATATAACATTGATAGCCTTTTTATTTAATTACATTTGTATTTAGTTTTATACTTCGAATCATATTTACAATTATTTTTTTAGATACAAATGTATTTAGATGAAAGAGATATCGATATCCGATCAATTTGATTTTTATAAGCATAATTTACTCAATATATCTTAAAATATAAGTAGTTTAAATTATTAAAATAAACTCCAAATGAGCTCAATTTACTACAAAATAGTGATTATTATGTCCCTCACAACCGTCACTCCAATCCGTTATGTCATATGAAAGCACTAATGTCTTTCACTAATTCTTTCCTTACTAGAAAAATCTTAATGGTGGAGAAAATGAAATTTCCATGGCTGCACTAACCACATCTCATGGGTTTTATCTTTTTATTTTTAAACAGAAACAGTATATTTTAATATAATTTTTTTTTTAAAAATATAATTCGTGACTTAATTTCTTTCGTGCTTTTTTTTTTTTTTCCTTTCTTTAAAAGCAACAAGATAGCGATTGTCTTGTGGAAGAAAACTTCACTTTTGGTAGGAGCGAAACTCAGGTGAATTCTAATCGGTTGGCTTGAATTGTATTGAGTGTTGTCCAATTCCATCCAAGCTTAACTTACAATCCAAAATCGTTTGCTCAAATTCTAACTCGAGTTAGGCATGAATTACACGAGTTGTCTCAATTTCAGGTAAAACTCACACAGACACATATATATGTAAAATTAACTTCTATTCACATCTTTTTTGATAAAATTATTAATAATATTAAAACAAATAATTTATATAGATGAAGTAGAGAGATGCAAGAATTGGAGATCTAATACGCGGTGGCCTTTGTAATTTCCGAGTGAGAAAAAACTGGGCAAGGCATTGTTTTGTATTATTGTGTCTATAATATATATTAAATATGATCAACTGATTTAAATTATTTTAACATCATACAATCACTAATAATCTATAATATATTTATGTGTACAATTTGAGTCTTGGGTTACTTGGTATTTCACTTCAAACTCGGCCCAAATTTTTTTCGGACTTTCAAATTTTTGCCAAGCTTGTTCCAAATTCAAATTTATATTGCTGGAGTGTTAGAAAATTTCAAACTAGAAAGAAATTGTTCGAGTTGTTTAAGTTCCAACCCTACTCGCACGTTTGGAGTCTTTGATGTTTTCACAGTTTCTAAAGTCATAATTATATTAGACTTTTTATTTTTTTGAGGGCTTCAAAGAATCTTTGGACTATCAGCTTGATTGACGACGACCAAGAAGAGCAAGGATGAAGGGGACGAGGAGGAGAAGGTATCAATATTACACTTTAACTTATAAGAATTTTAGAGATTAAATTTTTTAGTCTTTAAAAGTGAAAATTTTATTTCAAAAAATATTTAAGAACTAATTTTTATCATCATAAGGATAGTCGCTAAAAGGTCATCCTGAAAAAAAAAAAAAAAATACGGCTTTTACGGACAAAAATTTGACAATGTCACTAATAAATAAACTTTTAAGGACAAATAATTTGGTCTAAAAATGATTTATTTTTAAATACAAAAAATTTAGTACCAAAAGGATTATAATTTATCAATAACGTCCAATTTTCGTTGTTAAAAATCTGATGACACTTTTGTAACAAAAATATTTTGTTCTAAAAAAATAATTGTCATTAAATTTTGACTTCTAAAACCTTAATTTTTTGTAGTGTTAATTGGATTTTTCATATTTATTTATATCTATATTATTATATAGATATAAATAAACCCTATGTTAAGTGAACAGTTTTGGTGGTATTCTGAAATTTTTCTCTCTTATGTTAAGTGCCTAATTTTTTATTATTAAAAAAATTAGACAGAGAGAACAAAGTGAGACTCAAATCTAAAACTTGGTAAAAAAAATTCTTAAAATTTGAGTGACTCGTAATATATGATAAATATTTTATTTCATTTTTATTTATTTAAATTGTATACAAATCACATGTGTTAGTCGCTAACTACGAATAAAGTGGAAGACTTGAGGTAGGTTTGACACTAACATGAATTGCATTGGGTAAATTACACTTTGCACCCTTGCACTTTACACCAAATCCCACTTTATCCCCTACACATGAAATCATTACAGTTAACCCCTTGCATTTCACGCCCTGGATTTACACGATTTGGCTCACGTGAATAAATCACCCAACGATAAACAATAGATAACAACTTTCATGCAAATGAATATAATTTACTCACACAATACATGTGTTTATCCGATTTTATACATTTCTAGATATAACATCTAAGTGGAATGGATGTTTTGTAACTAAAACATACACATATGTTATAAAATCAAATCAAATGCCCTGAGGTTTACATCATAGACAATGGCGTAACCCTTACAAGAATGGCACGCGACCCATAAATAACATAAATGGCCATTGGCCTACAAATAATAAAATCACCTACACAGTTCCGAACACAACTTCACGTCTCAATCTACACACATATGTACATCTGAAAAACATTTTCAACCATGTAGGGTGAGCATAAAGCCCAATAGAGAATATTTAAAAAACAAAACATGTTTCACCAGTATAAGTGATCATGGTGCAATACATATATATAATATGCCCAAATGCATTTTCAAATCCATTTGATTTTTCAACAAAATTCTTTCTTTCCAATTACCAAAACCTTACGTTTGATCAAAACGTTTTTCCCAAGTTCAAAACATCTGTTTGATATGAAACCCATTTCAAAAACCAATTCAGGTATCTCACTACCAACTAGCAAAAACATTGCTAAATCAAATGCGACCACTTTGTTGAACAAAAGCACATACATTGCTCAAAACATTTCGAAACATTTTGTTCCAAAACCAACATAATAGTAAATAAAATAGGTAAATCTCCAAAACAAATACAACTTTTTACGGAAATTTTGTCCGCGTAAAACCGTAAACCGGCACCCATACAAACCGTAGGCTATACAAGTGCTATGTTTCCATTTTACGAATATTTCGTCTAGGAGATCGGCACCTATGTATACGCGCGAGTTTTAGGATTTTCACCATAGACACTCAAGCCAAATTATTTCAACGAGACAATACTTACTTTCCAGATTCACTATTTCATTTACCATTTTCAATAATACAATACATGTAACTCAAAATATTGTTTTCCCAAAACAATGCAAATGTTCCAGAACATAATGTGAGAATTTCTAAAATATGCAATTTGAATTTCCAAAATCCGTTACATACTCCATGATATAAATGATTTTAAATTGCCTAATCTACATGCAATCTCTAATATACGACAATACTATCCTCTACCGATAGTCAACACAGTTATCTTTAATGCAATAATAAAAAAATATCAATATAGATATATTTTCCAAAAGTGTAACAACAACCATTTTCAAAATCCCACAACCATTTTCTTCCCATCTCTTACAAAACCAACATAACTTTTCATTGTTTTCCAACACAAGCCAAAACCCATGGTTTTAGAGCAAAACCTCATGCTCTTTCAAAATCACTTTTGAGTAAAGGAAAGCCACCATATCAACATATCTTAACCACCAATACAAAATCATAATCTCATTCAAGAACTCATTTGAAAAATCTCTCTTTTACATTTCGAATCTGTTACCCAAAAAACAACCTAAGAGGGGGGTGAATTAAGTTTTTACAAATAAAAATAATAATATTCTAATAAAAATTATAACTAGTACAACAGATAAATATAGCTAATGAAAAAATTATTAAAACAAGTGTTGTAATGAATTTGGCACAGTGAAAATGTGAGATATAGTTATGACAATTAAACAAAATACAGAAATGGGAGAGAGAGAGGCAAATAGATTTATAGTGGTTCAGCTTCAATCAAGCCTATATCCACTCCTCAAGCTTCACTTGAGATTTTCCACTATACTCTAACTTCACAGGGGTGCTGGCAACCTTTTCACAAATGGAGCAATCATCCACATATATTACACAGACTTTCTAAGTCCAAACTCTTGCACTTAAGGAGTCGAGAATACTGAGTGTACTACACTCTCACAAGGTTAAAATGAAGTTGTTTTTGCTTTCAAAGAAAGCTACAAGAGTTATCTCTCAAAGATAGATATATAAAATGAAGCTCTTATTCTTCTGTAAACCTCACAGAGGTAAGATGAGCTTAAAGCTATAAGGCTCAGTGTATAATTTCTTAGAGAAAAATGTAAACCAAAATTTGAAAAGCACTTCTCAGAAAATAGATAAAAGGTGAGAGTGATGATTGATCAGAAAATGTTTTGTAGCTTGTATTGTTGCTTGTGTTTTGTTCAGCAGAAACTCTGCTATTTATCAAGGAGAAGATTATGGAGTCGTTGATTGTTGCCTGTATTGAAAAGGATTGAGTCTACTCAAAATGATGCATTCTCCCATTACTGATTAGATCTTGAAGGAGGCAAAGCATGGGTCTGATAGATGACAACTCTATTTCAAAAATAGCCGTTACAGAACAAAGTGGTCGTCAAAATGAATTTTTGTTCTAGAGGGACGTCCATCCGGATGTCCACTCGGATGTCCGGTGGATCCCGGTTGTCAAGGATGGCTTCCGCAGATGTCCAGGACACTGCTGGGTAGACAACCGATGAGAAGAAAATTTGAACTGAAGCAAAACTGGGCAAAAAGCCGTTGGCCGATCATCCGGCCGGATGTCCACCCAGATGTCCAGTGCCTTGTTGAGCTGGACTGTTTGAACTGCTACTTGAACTGCTGCTGTGCTGGGCTGTTTTGGACACTGTCTTTGGGCTGAAATTATCTCCTGATTGAGCAAAAATATATAGTCCAAAAATATATTTAGGATAAGAAATTAGGTGAAAAATGATGGAATAAAATAAGTTTTCAATCTATTTTTCTCTTCCAAATAAATCAAAAGCCGAATTAAATAAATCATCAAAATAAATAAGTCTAACAAAATTCAAACACTAAGTTTAACCCAAAACACCGAAATCCATAGATCTTTTGAAATAACAAATAACTAGGATAAAAATCATACCAAATATAAATAACAAAATACGCCACAAATATGCTACCGAACTCATGTTTGAGTAAGGAAATAGGCCCTACCTCTTGAAGTGAAGAGGAGAACTCTGGAAAACTCAAAGTCGATGAAACCATGAAACTCTTAGATCAAAAGAAAGCCATTGATAAGATCTACAACCTTTCTCAAAGGACAAAGTTGAAAAGATGCTTCTACGTGAGTAGATCTAGAGATCTAAGTGAAAAAATTGAGTTTAGAGAGAGAGAGAGAGAGAGATTTACGATGAAAAGAGAGGAAAAGAGAAAAGAAATAATGAGCGAAGAGTGTTTTGGAGCCTATTTGTAGTGGCTAGGTAATAATAGAATAATAGCCCCAAAGTCAATGGAAAGAATGAGTCAAAACCCCCAAAAGTTGGGCCCAAAACCAAACCAAAATTTCTGAAAATAACTCACAGGGGTTGACCCGCAAGATGGTGTTGTCAACCCTCAAGAAGAAAAGCTGAGACACTAATGTGTGCAGTAGACAAGGGTTGACCTTAGGGACAAGTGGTGTTAGTAGCAACACCCAAAACACAGCAATAGACAAGGGTTGACCTTGGGACTCGTTGTTTCGACCCTACAAACTAATAGAGACACTAAGAGCAAGGCAGCAAGGTGGTGTCGACACCCAGGAAGGCTTGTGTCGACACCAGAACAAATTTTCCAAGTTCTCAAAGGACTTTTCAAAGTAAAAAAGCGCGAACAAACAATCCAAACAAGTCTAAATCGAATTGTACTCCTCAAAAACCAAGATACAACAACTCCAAAGACTCCCAAAATGAAAGTGAAGGAATTAAATACACCCATCAATAGTTTAAAGGGCACAAGTGCTACAACCTTCGCATCTTAGGAAATTTCATCATCGATATTTGAGAAACGCCAAAACCAAAAAGGCCACCCAATCTATAAAAGAAACACAACGCTAACCCAAGCTTAGATCTATCTAGGGATACGTCTCAGTCCAACACCTCGAGGTCGTAAAGACGCCCAATCACCAATAATGGTAAGAAGACCTCACTGATGACTCTTCGATCCACATAACTTATTGTGGTCTACGAGACAATAAACGACTGCCATAACAATACCAACAACAAGAACTCCACATATTCAAAGACATGATCTACGCCTCAACCACTGACAATACCCAAATCACAACCGACAGCTCAATGCTCGAACACGGAGAATAAGAAAGATGACACAAAGCTCCCAATCAACTCTCTCGTAGCACAAGAACATAAAATAGAACACGATTAATCCTAACAACATTATAGAAAATCAATGCCCGACAATTCTAAGTCCTTACAAAAATAAACATACAACATGTAACTCGCAACTCAGGCTAGGTCAAAACACGACTTCCCAATACAAACTATAAGATAACCCATTCAAGTTACAGAAAATTTCTTATTTTCCCCATTTGTTTCAAAACACTTTGCTTTCTCAAAAGGTGTTCAAACTCACACTGTCACAACCCAAATACATTTTCAACCGTCCACAACAAAACTCAGGGATTTTCAAACGGCTTTTTTGAAACCACAAGTGTTACTCATAACACCAAAATTAATTTCATTTTCAAAATATTATTTTATTTTATTTTTTGTTGAATTCAACTTTTTATTAAACTAAAAACTTACATTTCCAACCAAAACCAATTTAGTTCAAAGATATCATCCAAGGCCATAACTTAAAAAAGAAGATTTTTTTTTTTCCTTAAAATCATTCCTTTTTGTTCCTCCTCTGACTCACAACACAGTCACCCAATAAAATCTATCACACCTTGTAGCGACGCCACAAAATCAATAACAATTTCCACGATAAAAATCCCTAGAAAATTTTCCACAGCGACACAAAATCACACGAGTAAAGAAATTTCACACCCACCAATCACACAATGGCGCAAAAGCGCTCACATAACCAAAGCTTACAACCGTAACCCCAAACAAATTACCACCAACTCAAAACAACATCCTAACTGTCCATACAAGACTTACATGCCACACCATGACACCATTCAATTACACAACCCTCAATTCCAACCTACTTCTGAGGTGACTATGTGTCAACCAACCCAAAATATTAGCCAATCAACTATCCAACACCACTATCTCGCACTAGTCTCCAAACACCGACATACCACTTAACTTCACATAACCCAACATCAACAACAACACCAACACCAACACCAACACCGACATCTTGCCCAACCCCACTAACCCTGAAGTGGAGTTTCATACACAACCTCACTTGTTCGTTGATTCACTCCGGATTCCTCAAAGTTAACCTATAGCACTCTAGTTCTCAATTCACCAATCATACATATGCCTATGTGGCATGCATATCCTCAGTTCACATTTGAGCTCGAAATGGACTTCTCAAGTTAAAATACCACACCCTCTCAAGTCAACGCATACACCACCATTTCACACCACGTACACAAGGACCAATAAGGTCAAAACAACTCTGACAGAGCGCACCAATCACTCTACACAATCTTACTGTTTCACTCGATTTCCACTTTCCAAACCAAATAACAAACAACAAACAACAAACATCACACCAAAGTAACCCAGCACTATTGAACATTAGATCACTCTTAACAACACATTAAACACACTATTGCTACACCAAGGCAACCTCTTAGAATAGTCTCATGACCAATCCCCTCCTACACATTATCTAACAACAATCACACAAACCATGTACTGTTGCACGCCACACAAGGTAAAACCCAATTACTTACTGCACAACATCTCACCCTTAACACCAAATGGGTTATTTCAGCACTAAATCCCTCATTTTGCTAGAGTAACCACAACCTCGACCGAGTTCACAACAATGAAATTCACCTATTTATTCTCTCGTACAAAGCTAACTCGTAAAAGCCCACTACGCTACAACAACACTGACACCACGTAATAACCCAAACCGAACAACAAGTAAACACAACACTTCCATCTATTAGTGACCAGTAGAGTCAACTCTTTATTCCACATTCTATCTCATCACCCATTATACGAGTACAACCAAAACACTAAGTCCCCTAGTCAATCTACCAGTTGCTAATACTTATCGAACAATTACCTTGAACCAAACCCCGACATATACACACAACACCTACAAGGCTTTCAAAGTCATACTATCCTAACTCCATAAAAGAACAAAAAAAGTTTTCAACCTCCTCCACCCGAGTCATAGAACACTACATTCCCAACTACTCTCTCAATCAACCTAGAACGCTACGTAAGCCACAACACGCCCATCTTCGAAGACAATCACCAAACCACTGTAACCCTACACGTAGGTCACGCACCAACCAGGGGTTACATGCCCAACCAACCCTTCCAAAAACATCTCTTAACTTAACCAGAATTAGGGTACACATCTCTCGCATCCAATTATAATAAATAAATTCTAGACATTAGGAAACGTCCGCAGTACTACTGCCCGAAATATAACATAAGGTGTTTAGAACGCACCACCCACCAAACACTAACAACAAATACTACGATAAGGGACTAACTTCCCTACACACGAAACCACCAACCAGGTAATGCCAAGATCCGCTAACATTACCTAGAAGTCTATACCCCGACGAAACTATATGCTATTCTCAAAACACGAGTAGTCCTAAGTCTCTTTATACTCAGAATAAAGGAATACTCCACCTTTGCTATCACGAACCAAACCTGCAGCTACAGGTTTAGTGCTGTAACGGGCCAGTAATCCTGGGAATATCGAAGGCCTCTAAATAGATTAACGTATAATAAGGGGCTAGCGAAAGTAATTATAAACATGCGACGTCCATAGAGCCGTGTAGACATACATGGGACAGAAAATTCAAAACTTATACTTATATACAATACGTGACGTAATAATTAAATTATTCTTACGTCACCAAAACCCACATATACAGATCTTACAAAAAAAAAACTTGTTCAGACGAAACATATGAAAATAAAAGTCTTAAGCTTGATTCACAAAAACTTGATCACATCTCAAACTGGAACCTCCTCAGGAGGCACAAAAGTTGGCTGACAGAAAAGAACTCTAGGCAACCTCATTGAGCCTGGTCCCGCACGTTATCACCTACATATATAATAATAGAATGAGCTGGAGCCTAGTGAATAACAACAGAGTAAATGATTATGAATGATGTCCAAAACAGATTCAGAAATCAGAGTTCAAATCAGAAATAGATTCAGATTCACATACTTATACAAATTTCGTAAGTAGTTATATGTGGTACATCCATTAGCTATCAAATCAGATTAGACATAAGACCAACTTGCATAGTCGGCACTGATGACCATAAAGGTCAACATCTTTGTGCACAAATAGCCATGGTATTGTTACCCCCAGGTGAGGGCTATGTGAACATAGGTCTCGGTATTATTACCCTCGGGCAAGGGCCACATGAACATAAGCCACGGTATTGTTACCCCTAGGCGAGGACCACGTGCATATTGGCCATGGTGTTGTTATCCCTGGGTGAGGGCCACGTGAACTAAGGATACCACAATTACATTTCAAAAAAATGGGCATTCATTCATGATTCACAAAATAGCATTTTAGAAAACAGATCATATCATTTCAGTCAGAAAATACTTATAAACAAACATAGCTTTACAGAGGTGTTACTTACAGATAGCTCTAATAGCAGAAGACTTAGAATAGTCAAATCAACAATCTATGGCACGTGACCTACACAAACACATAACGGATACACATTGAAACACACGTTCAGAAATCACTTAACTTGTTTATTTTCTATCTCGATGTGTTTCTACTTCTTATCCTTATCATTATGTCTTAATTAAGGCTTATGAAGGCTTAAGATGCAATGAGGATGCCAAAATATGTGGTGTAACACTTAGTCAGATTTTGGAAAATAGGGTCTTCGCTCAAGCATAACTTTGGTCACTCGAGCGGACTGCAAAATTCTATAAAACTTCTAGAAGTTCTCATTTTACGCTTAAGTGCAACTTCTGGTTGCTCGAGCCAATATCCAAATATAGGCGCGGTCACTCGAGCTCAGGTTCCCTTGTTTGAGCAGAGGCTAATGTTTACAAAAGTACTAGGAACATGAATTTTAAGCTCGAGCCAACTTTTGGTAGCTCGAGCAAAACTCCAAAACAAAGAGTGGTCACTCGAGCATAGCTCCTGTCGCTCGAGTGTTGATGTTGAATTCTGGAATTTCAAGATTGATGTTCAAGATGCAAAACTCAATTTCAAAGCTTTAAAACACATCATTTGGGCTCACAACTTAAGAAAACACTTGTAAAACATCAAGAATAAAAAATCTTTTCGCAAAATCAAGGCCCAAGACTAAGTCAATTTTCCAAAATTCAATTTGAAACTTAAAGAACATGACTTGCATGTAATGATATGAGCTTCAACTTTCCAAAACATGACCAATTAAGATGTTTGGTACAAAACCATGTTGAATTCTCAAAAAATCGCCAAACTAAGGTCATGCATTTGAAAATTTCTGGGTAAACAACTTCAAAATACCATCATATGTACATGCATGCTTGATATGGTCTCAATTCCACTTCTTTAGCTTATTTCTTGCATCTCTTAGCTTAATTCTCTAAAATTCATGCATTAACCAACTCAAATACGGATCTAAAGGTTTGGATTCTTAATTTAAGTGTTCAATTGTGCTCTAAATGACCAATTCTGAAAGTCTCCAAGCTAGTTCCTCCAAAATTCCTAGCTAGTCTCCTTTCTCTAGCTTTGATCTCAATTTCTTCCTTCCCTTTCTCTGTCTCTCTCTCTCTCTCTTTCTTTCTCTCTCTCTCTCTCTCTCTCTCTCTCTCTCTCACACACACACACACACACATTTTTCTCCTCAAAAGATGATGAACCAAGAGAGTCTAATGTGTGTATAAGCCTTATATAGGCTTGGTTAGTGGGCTTAATTAAACTAGGCTTGCTACTAATCAAATAGGCATTATTTTATTCTAATTAATTCATTCCGAAACGAATTTCAATCAAACCTACCATAAAATCCTAAAAATTCCAAATAACACATAAACCAAGTCAATTTTGTGATCAGATGCCAATAAGGCCTTTAGTTTACATAATGAAATAGAAACATAGACAGATATTTTGTCGTCAGACAGATATAAATGCAAATAACATATAACACATGAAATTAACTTAGAATTTTCATCTTAATTACGTATTAGCAGTCTTAATCAAGGATCATGGGCTAATCACAGATTGGGGTTGTTACAATCTTCCCCCCCTTAAATAGTTTGGTCCTTAAAACTCGAATTACCTTCATTTCGGAAGAATATCATATCCAAAGAGAACAAGTCAGGGTATCTCTTCATCATATCCTTTTCGGTCTCCCATGTTGCATAAGTTCCTCTATGATTTTTCGAATCAACCTTCACCAATGGAATTTTTTTATTTCTCAATCTTTTGATTCTTCAGTTGACAATTTGGATCGGTTGTTTCTAGTAACTATAATCATCTTTCAAAAGGACATGAGTTGGCTCAATCACATGTAGTGGATCTCTCAAATAATCCCAAAGCATTGAGACATGAAAGACATTGTGCATATTCTCCATAACTGGAGGTAAGGCCACTTGATACGTCACTGGGTTAATTTTCCCAATAATTTCATATGGACCAATGTACTGCGGAGCCAACTTTAACTCCCAATCAAGTTTGCCCTTTCTTTGGAGTTACTTTTATAAACACGCGGTCACCGACTTTATATTCTCTATCTTTCCTTCGAACATCTGCATAACTCTTTTGGCGACTTTAGGTGGTTTTCAAACGTTGCTGAATCAGTTTTACTTTTTCTATCG
This sequence comes from Camellia sinensis, assembly GCF_055761805.1. Taxonomy (NCBI): domain Eukaryota; kingdom Viridiplantae; phylum Streptophyta; class Magnoliopsida; order Ericales; family Theaceae; genus Camellia; species Camellia sinensis. The sequence goes on along the minus strand of NC_138969.1, from coordinate 111,323,444 downwards.
TATCTTGTACCAGTTCTGGTGCAAATATCAGTCTATCGCCTACTTCAGCCCAACAAATTAGAGATCGGCATTTTTGACCATACAAAGCTTCATGCAGAGCCATTCCAATGCTTGAGTGGTAGCTGTTGTTATATACAAATTTGGCCAGAGGCAGATAAGTTTCCCAATTTCCTTGGAAATCTAAAGCACACATTCTGAGCGTATCCTCTAAATTATGTATCATTCTTTCTAATTGGTCATCTGTCTGTGGGTGATAAGCACTACTCAATCTCAATTCAATCCCCAAAGCTTGTTGCAAACTCTGCCAAAATCTCGAAGTGAACTTGGGGTCTCTGTCAGATATAATACATACTGGTACACCGTGTAACCTCACAATCTCATTCACATATATGTTAGCCTATTTATTCGGATTATAAAAAGTTTTGACAGGTAAGAAATGTATGGATTTAGTCAAACGATCAACAATTACCCAGATAGAATCCATACCTCTAGAAGAACGAGGTAGACCAACGATGAAATCCATCGCAATATGCTCTCATTCCCATTCTGGTTTTGGATGCGGCTAAAGTAATTCAGTGGGTCATTGATGTTCGGCTTTTACTTGTTGAGAATACAAACATCTAGTTACAAAGTTGGCAATATACTTTTTCATTCTAGGACACCAAAAATTTTGTTTCAAATCTTGGTACATCTTTGTGTTCCCCGGATGCATAGAAAATTTGGAGTTTTGAGCTTCAGTCATAATGCATTTTCTCAATTCTGAACAATTTGGTACACAGAGCATACCTTGAAAATTCATCACATTATTCACATATACAAATCCCAGCCTCGGCTTAGAGTTAATTTATTCAACAATCATGTTTAGAAACTCATCTTCTAACTGCTTTTCTTTAACTTCCTTTATGATAGCTGGTTGTGCAAAAATAGCAGCTAGGACTCTACCTTGTTCACGTAATACAATTTTAATTTCATTTCTTTCCAGCTCATACAATAAGTCTTCTTGACCAATAAGTAAACATGATAAATTTCCAAATGATTTTCGGCTCAAAGCGTCTGCAACTGTATTTGCTTTTCCAGGATGATACAAAATATGTAAGTCATAGTCTTTAATCAACTCGAGCCATCTTCTCTATCTCATATTTAGTTCTTTCTGAGTGAAGAAGTATTTCAGACTTTTATGATGTGCATGTACCTCCCAAGTTGTGCCATACAGATAGTGATGCCAAATTTTTAAAGCAAACACAATAGCTGCAAGTTCCAGGTCATGGGTCGGATAATTCTTTCATGGAGAAAGAGTTACCAAGAAGCATAGGCAATCACCTCCCTATTTTGCATCAACACACATCCCAAGCCTTTGTATGAAGCTTCACTATAGATTTGATACCCATCAGTACCATTCAGCAAGGTTAAGATTGGTGCAGTCACCAACCTAGTCTTCAATTCTTGAAAAGCAGAGTGCATTTTTTTTTTTTTTTTTTTGTGTCAATAGCATGACAAGTTTGGAGAAGTCTTTCACAAATCTTATATAATAGCTAGCAAGTACCAAAAAATTTCTAACCTCTGACACATTTGTTGGTCTAGGCTAATCTACAATAACTTCAATTTTCTGTGGCTCCACTAATATGTCGTTCTTGTTGATTACATACCCCAGAAAGGACACACTGTCATGCCAGAATTCACATTTGGAGAATTTTTCATACAATTTCTTTTCTCTCAGAATTTGCAACACATTTCTCAGATGATTTTCATGTTCTTCCCCTGCTTTTGGAATAAATCAATATATTATCAATGAACACAACAACAAACTCAACAAGAAATTGTTTAAACACCCTATTCATTAGGTCTATGAAGGCTGCAGGTGTGTTAGTTGCCCCAAATGGCATTACCAAAAACTCATAGTGCCCATATCTAGTCTAGAATGTGGTTTTCTCTATATCTTCTGCCTTAACTTTCAATTGGTGGAAACCAGATCTAAGGTCAATTTTTGAAAAGACTTGGGCTTCTTGGAGTTGGTCAAATAAGTCATCTATTCGGGGTAGTGAATATTTGTTCTTAACAGTTACTTTGTTCAATTCATGGTAGTCAATACATAGTCTTAAAGTCCTATCTTTCTTTTTCACAAACAGAACAGGAGCACCCCAAGGTGAAGTGCTCGGTCGGATAAACTTCTTGTCTAGCATTTCTTGTAGTTGGGTTTTTAATTCTTTCAATGTAGAGGTGGACATTCTGTTGGGGGTTTTGGAAATATGTTGTGTTCCAGGTAATAGCTTAATGGTAAATTCAATTTTTCTATCAACCAAATCATCAGGTAGCTCGTTTGGAAATACATTGGAAAATTCATTAACTACAAGAATAGTTTCCACATTAGGGCCATCAAAAGTCACATTTAAAACACTGCACAAAGAACCCATACATCTCTTTCTAAGCAATTTGACGACTTTCAAAGTAGAAATCATATACGGAGGTGGAACTATCCCATTCCCAGCAAACACAAATTCGGACAAGCTAAGTGGTCGACAGACAATAGATTTATTTACATAATCAATAGTTGCACAGTACCTAGTCAACCAATCCATACCCAATATACAATCAAAATAAGTAATGTCCAATGGCAGCAAATCAACATATAATAACACATCCCCAATCATGATGTCACACGCAGGATACACATAAGCACACATCATAGAACACCAAAAAGGTGTAGATATAGATAACAAATAATTCATAGGTTCTAGTTGTCTAGTCAATTTTCAAGAAAAAGCATGTGACACGAATGAAGGTGTAGAACCAGAGTCTATCAGCACATATGCATTTTGACCACAAATAGGGAGTATACCTGACACCACAGATTCAGTGTTCTGGATGTCTCCTAGCATAAGTGTAAACACTTTGCCTTGCTTTAAGGTTTTTTTCCACAATATTAGCTCTCACATTTGTTCTTGGTACAGAAACGGATCCGACTGAACTTGCCGCAGGATGGTTAGAATTTTAGGATATGAGTGAACAATCTTTTATCATGTGGCTAGTTTTGCCACACCGAAAACAACCACATGTTGATCGATAGCAGGCACCCTTATGTTTTCTGTCACATTCTGAGCAAGTTGGAGTAGATCCACTACTTTGGCTTAGGCTACTGGAGGATCCTGTGTTTTGCTTCTTTGAAAATGACTAGCCCATTTTGAAATTGAATCCAGATCTCTTGCCTCTCCATTCGGTTGTTGAAGCCTTAGTCTGTTTCATTGCGGCTAAGTTGGCTTCAACCATTAGGGCTCTATCAAGCATATCCACATATTTAGGCAATTTCAGCTCACCAACCCGATCGAACAGTTCTAATGTCAAACCTCCTTCAAATTTTTGAGCCTTTTTTGTAGTCTGTGTCCACCATGTGTGGAGAAAACTGGGCCAATTTGGTAAACTTGGCTTCATACTCTGCTATTGACATGTTGCCTTGCTTGAGTTCTTGAAATTCAGAGACTTTTCTATCCCGAAAACAAAGGAAAGTACTTCTCATAAAAGATCTCTTTGAATTGAGTCCAGGTTAAAGCCCCATTAGTGTCTCAGATAAGCATCCACCAACGTCAGGTTTCATCTTTCAAAGTATAGGTTGCCAACAAAACTTTCTAAACTTCGGAACATGGAAAAACTTCAAATAGTTTTTCAGTCTCTAGCATCCATGTCTCAACCTTTAGCGGTTCAATTCCACCCAGACTAAGAATGTCATTGTTGACCGGCTCTACTTGGACCAAAGGAGGTGGAAGAGGCAAAGGTTGTTGTCTTTGTTGTTGCATGATTGCTTCTATTAAAGCTTCAAGCATTCACTCTATTCGGTTCATTTCGGCTGTACCAACACTTTTTGGATTTTCCATTTGCTATAGGTAAATAGAGCACTAATAAACACAAGCAAATAACTCTTTACAACATTCAATTTCAGTTCATCTCATTTCAGTGTCATTGTATATTGGTTCAGATATGTAAACTTGATATCACACACTCACACATGCAAATGTAATGTCCCTAATTCTACCTAAAACATCATATAGCTCATATGGACTCGTGTGTGCGGTAGAACACATGCTCTGATACCACTCTGTCACGACCCAAACCAGCCTCTATAGGTTTAGTGTCGTAACCGCCCAGTAATCTTGGGATTACCGAACACCTTCGAACAAATTAACGTATAAAAGGGTTTATAAACATACAATGTCCATAGAGCCGTGTAGACATGCATAGGACAAAAAATTCAAAACTTATATTTATATACAATACATGATGTCATAATTACATTAGTCTTACATCACCAAAACCTAGATATACAGATCTTACAAAAAAACACTTGTTCAGATGAAACATAAGAAAATCAAAGTGTTAAACTTGATTCACAAAAACTTGATCACATCTCAAATGGGAACCTCCTCGGGAAGCACAAAAATTGGCTAACAGAAAAGAACTCCAGGCAACCTCACTGAGCCTGGTCCCGCGCTTGATCACCTACACACATAATAATAGAATGAGTTGGAGCCCAATGAATAACAACAGAGTAAAGGGCTATGAATGATCTCTAAAACAGATTCAGAAATCAGAGTTTATATCAGAAACAGATTCAGATTCACATACTTATATAGATTTCGTAAGCAGTTATATGTGGTACATCCATTAGCTATCAAATAAGATTGGTCATAAGACCTACATGCATAGCCGGTATCGACAACCATAAAGGTCAACATCTTTGTGCACAAATAGCCATGGTATTGTTACTCCCAAGTGAGGGCCACGCGAACATAGGCCTCAGTATTGTTACCCCTAGGCAAGGGCCACATGAACTTAAGCAACGGTATTGTTACCTCTGGGCAAGGGCCACATGAACTAAGGATGCCACAATTACATTTAAGAGAAATGGACATTCATTTATGATTCACAAAATAGTATTTCAGAAAACAGATCATATATTTCAGTCAGCAAATACTTATAATCAAACGTAACTTTATAGAGTTGTCACTCAAAGATAACTCCAATAGCAGAAGAGTCAAAACAGTCAAATCAACGATCTACGGCACGTAACCTACACAAACACATAACGGATACACATTGAAACACACGCTCGAAAAACACTTAACTTGTTTCTTTTCTATCTCAATGTGTTTTTACTCCTTATCCTATCATTATGTCTTAATTAAGGCTTATGAATGCTTAAGATCCAATGAGGGTGGCAAAATATGTGGTGTAACACTTAGTCAAATTTCTAAATACAGGTTCTTTGCTCGACCGCAACTTTGGTCACTCGAGCAGACTGTAAAATTCTATAAAACTTCTGGGAGTTCTTATTTTACGCTCAAGCACAACTTTTGGTTGCTCGAGCTAAGGTCCAAATATAGGCGCAATTGCTCAAGCGTAAGTTCTCTCGCTCGAGCGGAGACTAATGTCTACAAAAGTACTGGGAGCATGACTTTTATGCTCGAGCCGACTTTTGGTCGTTCGAACGAAAGTGCAAAACAAATAGTAGTCGCTCGAGCGTAGCTTCTGTTGCTCGAGTGGTGATGCAGAATTCTGGAATTTCCAGATTGATGTTCAAGATGCAAGATTCAATTTCAAACCTTTAAAACACATCTTTTGGGCTCAAAACTTAAGAAAAAAAACTTGTAAAATATCAAGAAATAAGAATCATTTCGTAAAATCAAGGCCCAAGAGTAAGTCAATTGTCCAAAATTCAACTTGAAACTTAAAGAACATGACTTGCATGTAATGATATGAGCTTCAACTTTCCAAAACATGACCAATTAAGATGTTTGGTACAAAAACATGTTGAATTCTCAAAACATAGCCAAGGTAAGGTCATACATGTGAAAATTTTTAGGTAAACAACTTCAAAATACCATGACATCTACATGCATGCTTGATATGGTCTCAATTCCACTTCTTTAGCTTATTTCTTGCATCTCTTAGCTCAATTCTCTAAAATTCAGGCATTAACCAACTCTAGTACAAATCTAAAGGTTTGGATTCTTACCTTAAGTGTTCAATTATGCTCTAAATGACCAATTCTCAAAGTCTCCAAGCTAGTTCCTCCAAATTTCCTATCTAATCTCCCTTTTCTAGCTTTGATCTCAATTTCTTCCTTCCCTCTCTCTCTCTCTCTCTCTCTCTCTCTCTCATGCACACACACACACACACATACACACACACACACACACATTTTTCTCCTCAAAAGATGATGAACCAAGAGAGTCTAATGTGTGTATAAGCCTTATATAGGCTTGATTAGTGGGCTTAATTAAACTAGGCTTATCACTAATCAAATATGCATTATTTTAATCTAATTAATTCGTTCCGAATCGAATTTCAATCAAACCTATCATAAAATCCTAAAAATTCCAAATAACACATAAACTAAGTCAATTTTGTGATTAGATGTCGATAAGGCCTTCAGTTTACATAATAAAACATAAACATAGATAAATCTTTCTACAACAGACAGATATAAATGCAAATAACATATAACACATGCAATTAACGTAGAATTTTTATCTTAATTACGTATTAGCAGTCTTAATCAAGGATCATGGACAAATCACAGATTGGGGTTGTTACATTTGCATACATCCCTAGACTACACCGTACTAGTTCACTAGCTCAACCCTAGACCAGTCCACCACGACAACCCATTGCCAAAACACTAACTCAAAACCACTCACACCATCCATAATCTCCTATCACACCTCGTACCTTACCGAATTTCCCATAACAACAATAACGCTACCTAGTATTCAACCAATTGCCTCACCCAACTGCAGGAAACAACGACGCCTATTCCAACCAATCATACATCATCTACAATGAACAAATCAGAACCATACACCACTACTACCAACACATACAAGTTCAAACCCAACTCTTCGTGTTCCAGAGATTTTGACACCACTTACATCCCTTACACCAGATCGACCGAGGCCATGACTAACTCCAAAACCATACTAATCCAAAGATTACCAACCGACACTAAACATACACGATACCACCCAAGTGAGCATCAAAACTTAACCCTTACACGTCGTCACAGAGGACTTGAGATCACTACTGTCTTTCAAAGACTTTCTAACCACCACCAAGGCAATCAACGTTAACTCACAACCAACATTAATACATTACCGATATAGCTCACACCGAGGTACCCACTCCGAGTTTACTACTTTTTTCCAAAAGTCTCTATAAAATAGAAAATATCCACAACCTAGGATACATAACACTAGTACCCTTCCCCATACTAACACAATCACATAATGATTCTTCAAACAACCACATTGAGACTCCACTCAAGTTATACATCACCTACCACATAACACGTAACACATAATCGTGCTAACTCTACAAAGATAGTTATCTGTTTCAGCGCACGCTTAGATTTTCCATTAGCAACAACGTTGATCAAGCACGTTTCTAGCAAGACCTCCAAGTTAGTCAACTAGACACCGAATAATATCTATGAGTCTCACACCATACCCACATAAAATGCAACACATAAGCATGTTATCACTTAGCACACAACATACAAATGCCCTCACCAAGCATGATATACCCGCTATGGCTAACCACTTCCCACGAGCCCAAGGTTTTCAAAACCAGTTAGCTCTGATACCAAGTTGTCACGCCCCGGATTTACATGATCTGACTCACATGAGTAAACCACCCAACGATGAACAGTAGATAACAACTCTTATGCAAATGAATATAATATAGTCACACAATACATGCGTTTATCCGAATTTGTACATTCCTAGATACAACATCTAAATCGAATGGATGTTCTGTAACTGAAAGATGCACATATGTTATAAAATCAAATTAAACACTCTGAGGTTTACATCATACACAAGGGTGTAACCCTTACAAAAATGGCACACAGCCCATAAATAACATAAATGGCCCTTGGCCTACAAATAACAGAGCCACCCTACACGGTTCCAAACATAGCTTCACGTCTCAATCCGCATATACACATGTATACCTGAAAAACATTTTCAACCACGTAGGATGAGCATAAAACCCAGTAGAGAATATTTCAAAAACTAAACATGCTCCACCAGCATAGATGATCATGATGCAATACATATATACAATTTGCCCAAATGCATTTTCAAATCCATTTGATTTCTCAACAAAATCATTTCCTTTCAACTACCAAAACCTTACGTTTGATCAAAACATTTTTCCCAAGTTCAAAACATCTGTTTGATATGAAACCCTTTTTCAAAAACCAATCTAGGTATCTCACTACCAACCAGCAAAAACATTGCTAAATCAAATGCGACCACTTCGCTGAACAAAAGCAAATACATTGCTCAAAATATTTCCAAACATCCTGTTTCAAACCAACATAATAGTAAATAAAATGGGTAAATCTCCAAAACAAATGCAACTTTTCAAGGAAATTTCGTCTGCGGAAAACTGTAAATCGGCACCCATGTAAACGTAGGCTATATAAGCACTACTGTTGCCATTTTACGGATATTTCGTCCGCGGGATCGGCACCCATGTATACGTGCGGGTTTTAAGACTTTCACCATAGACACTCAAGCTAACTTATTTCAACGAGACAATACTTACTTCCAAGATTCACCATTTTATTTACCCTTTTCAATTGTATAATACATGTAACTCAAAATATTATTTTTCCAAAACAATGCAAATATTCCAAAACATAATGTGAGAATTTCTAAAATCTCTTTCCAAAACAAGCAGTTTCATTTTCAAAAATCCATTACATGCTCCATGATTGAATAATGTCAAATTTTCTAATCCACATGCGATCTCTAATACACGGCAATGTTATCCTCTACCGGTAGCCAAAACAGTTGTCTTTAATGCAATAAGCAAAAGATATAAATATAGATATATTTTCCAAAGGTGTAACAACAACCATTTTCAAAATCTCACAACCATTTTCTTCCCATCTCTTACAAAACCAACATAATTTTTCGTTGTTTTCCAACATAAGCCAAAACTCATGGTTTTAGAACAAAACATCATTTTTCTTTCAAAATGAATTTTGATTAAAGGAAAGCCACCATGTCAATATATCTCAACCACCAATATAAAATCATAACCTCGTTCAAGAACTCATTTGAAAAATCTCTCTTTTACATTTCAAATCCAAACCCTCAATTTAACCCAAAACATCCAAATCCATAGATCTTTTGAAATAACAAATAACTAGGGTAAAAATCATACTAAATGACTACCAAATATAAATAACAAAATACGCCACAAATATGCTACCGAACTTATGTTTGAGTTTAGGAAATAGACCTTGCCTCTTGAAGCGAAGAGGAGAACTTTGAAAAACTCAAAGTCGATGAAACCACGAAACTCTTGCATCAAAAGAAAGCCCTTGATAAGATTTACAACCTTTCTCAAAGGACCAAGCTGAAAAGATGCCTCTATGTGAGTAGATCTAGCGATCTAACTCAAAAAGTTGAGTCTAGAGTGTGTGTTTGTGTGTCTGTGTGTGATAGAGAGAGAGAGAGAGAGAGAGAGATTCACGATGAAAAGAGGAAAAGAGAATGAAAGAGAAAAGAAATAATGAAAGAAGAGTGTTTTGGAGCTTATTTATAGTGACTAGGTAATAATAGAATAATAGCCCCAAAGTCAATGGAAGTCAAAACCCCCAAAAGTTGGGACTAAAATCGAACCAAAATTTTTGAAAATAACTCACAAGGGTCGACCCTCAAAACAGTGGTATCGATCCTCAAGAAGAAAAGCTGAGACACTAATGTGTTCAGTAGAAAAGAGACAACCCTACAAACCAATAGTGTCGATCCTATATTTCAGTAGCAACACCCAGAACATAGTCGTAGACATGGATCAACCTTGGGGCCCGTGGTGTCGACCCTACAAATCAACAGAGACACTAAGAGCAAGGCAGCAAGGTTGTGTCGACCCCCAGGAAGGCTAGTGTCGACACCAGAACAAAGTTTCCAAGTTCCCAAAAGACTTTTAAACTTAAACAAGCGCGAACGAACAATCCGAACAAGTCTAAATCGAATTGTATTCCTCCAAAACCAAGATACAACAACTCTAAAGACTCCCAAAATGAAAGTAAAGTAATTAAATACACCCTCCAAAAGTTTAAAGGACACAAGTGCTACATTGCACTTCTGATTAAATCTCACTTTGGTCCTCACACATGAAATTGTGACAGTTAACCCCCTACACTTTTACTCAAATCCCACTTTGGTCCATACACAAGTGTCAATGTCCCTTTGTTGTTATTTCATTTTTAAATCCTTAACAAAATCTAATCATATAACAAAAATGTGACTACGAAATGAAGACAAGAGAAGAAAATCATTCATGTTTCTCATTAATACACTTTGTCTTATGTGATAAGCACAGGAGAATTATAATATATATATATATATATATATATATGTTTGTATGGTAAAAATTGGAACAAAAAAATAAGAAAATAGAGCTTTTGAAATTAAAAAACAAAAATTACGACGAAGAAATCAAAGAGAAATAAAGATGAATAGACAGAAGATTATGTTATCGTGAAAAATAAAGTTTAATGATTCCAATTTACGCAAATCCCTAGTTTATTTTCTTAATTGTTTACAATCTACTTTTTGTTTTAGCTCAATACAATCATATTTGGATGTAAATTTTAAGATAAAGTGTGTATTGGTAAAAAATGTAGATGATTTTCCTTTCTTACCATCATGTCGTAGTCACATTTTTATTATATAATTAGATTATGTTAAAGATTCAAACGATTGAGTAACATAAAAGAGACATTGACACTTGTGTAGGGATTAAAATCAGATTTTTACCAAAAGTATAGGGTGTTAGTTCTCACAATTTCATGCATATGGATCAAAGTGAAATTTAAATAGAAATATAAGGAGTTAGCTGTCATGACTTTATATATAAGGACTAAAATAAAATTCCGTGCAAAATATAAGAGTGCAAAATGTAATTTACCCAATTGCGTTTTCCATAATCTGTTATGAAGTGGAGGACTTGGTCTGCGCTTTCCATAATCTGTTATGAGGTGGAGGACTTAGGTAAATTGCGTTTACTATGCTAGTTATAAAATGAAGGAATTAAGGATCGGTTATCAAAAACTTAATGATCATCTCTTTCCACTTGTCATGAGCATTTCTGATGAGGAAAGTCCATGGTATGCATTCTTTAGTGGTGTATGCATTCTATTATAAATTAATATAATTTTATTACAAAATTTTGTAATATCAATCACAAAATATATAATTTTGTCATAAATTAACGTAATAAAATGTCTAAAATTTTATGGTTCATGTTACAAAATTTTGTGACTTGTTATTAACTAAGTATAAAAAATGCAACGGATAAAATGTTTAGATCATACCTTTAGATGATAGAACCTCGTGGATAAATCACGTGCTTCCAGAGTCTGATAAACCAACCCAGCAGTGAAGTGATATTATAGATTGAATATCACCCACACAAATCACAGTGCAAATGACTTGATCGTTGTTTTTGGGAGAGAGTCAGTATATGGGTAAAACTCAGATCATACGTTGTTTCTCTCTTAATCACCCATAACCCATATACTAGATATATAATATGTTATTATTATCTATCCATATCAGTTAATGGAGATAATATATGTATCCTGAGTGGTTATCCTAAATAGGTTTGAATTCAATTTCAAAACCTATTTGGATAAGATTCAAATTTAAATTCAAATGGTCATGCCACATGGGCGCCCATTACTAACATCTCCCACTCGCACATGAGTTGGCATGACACTGCCACATCTCTATCTCAATCTCCCCAAAAATGAACAATCTCATACTAGCCACTGCACCGTGCGACTGCTGAGAACACCTGCATGTGGGAGCTCTGTACTAGAAACTCAAAATGAGCCAGCATAGAGACATTAACCCAAAAAGAACAGAAATAGTGTCTCATATACCCCAGACCCATCTAATTACACCGGTCCAAAAAACATCTCTAATCCCTCAAAAAGAGCATGTTTGACCCTCTCAATTCTTGCAATATATTCACACTCAATTCGCCTCTCATACAGAGCGATGTGAGTTGCCGGCAGTGAATATACAACAGTGGTGTAATACTAGATGATCTTCCCTTTGCACTCATGCCATTTAGTTTAGGATTGACCGCTTTCCCAGTGATGTCCCTTAAGGCCGAATCATGCATGACCGCAGACAACATACCAAAGTAGCAGAACATCAACCCCTTACCTTATGACATAGTCAAAAGTCACAAAATGGTACATAAATGAAAGTCATATCAATAATGGCACGTAAGACTCACACGGTGAGGAAGTAGGGATCCATTCTCTCACCTCATTACTTGATCGCCAAGCACATGTAGCATGAATACATGTTACGGTGGAGTAACTCTTCCATAAAGAGTGACGTCACACTCGATACACCGTACAGATATTAGTCTAGTCGCTTTCTAGCGCCTAACTCGAATTCTCTATTTGCTCGCCTTCTAGGCGCCAAATGAGATCTCGCATCTGGCTAATCATAACAGGTACAACATGGAAAGTGGGTACTAACATCCATGTTTGGTCCTTAACATGACCTCATCTTGGTTATAACCAAGGCGACATACATAGTGGATAATTTAAGCCTCTCTTGGCTCCAAATAAAAAATAAACCACCAGTCTCATCGTTGCTCGCTTCCAAGCGCCAAGGGCGATTGCTCGTGTGAGTGAGCCAATCTTGCCTGCTGACATCATCATTTGCTAATCATTATGACACAAACCATAATAGTGTCAACATCCCATCATCTCAAAATAAGATCGATTTAAGAAAAAATGACCACAGCTTGTGCAATTATAGATTCTAAACATAAGCCTTATCAGCACCTCTTGCGATAAGTATATACAACGGAATCCACCATGTGCACCTCACATGAAGTGATTCAAGATCACTATTCTAGATTCCAAACATAAGCCTTATCAGCACCTCTTGCGATAAGTATATACAACGGAATCCACCATGTGCGCCTCACATGAAATGATTTAAGATCACTACCTCCTGCGTAATAACCTCTCTAAAGATATTTTTTTTGGGTGACTAATTTGTGTTCATTCTTAATGCGCCCAACTAGCACAGATGCGCCCAACTAGCGCATTGAATCTTACAAGGAGCAAATTAATATGCTTCTAGTAAAGCATTTTATCCACAGTCTAATGAGCAAGGTCAATGTCTAAACAACTCAGTTAACCATTTATCAAAGATAACACTTATCATGCCGAATACGCCCACATAGCGTACTTTAGGCTCCCACAACAAAGAAAAGATCAAGGAATATAGGTCATCTGTTTCTCCCAAAGACAATCCGAGGATTCACTCAATAGCTAAGGCTCTGGCTTTTACCGATAGGTAAGTCAATGGGTTTGCAATTTTGCATCTAGAATCGTTCTAGGATATTCCTTATGTAAGTCATCGAAGACAAACCAAGAATTTTCCTAAAACAATCCCAAAGGATCGTACATCCGAGCATATAAATTACATCACCCATGTCCATCATATCTAAAATAGAGGACTGCCCACCCTAGGTGGCGACAACCTTATAAATTCCTGGCTCATAATGGCTAAGTAAGGAAAAAACTTCTTTTGGACCATTGATCATGCCTCAGTGGTCTTCATCGATCATCGTTGGCCTATCATGGCTTGACGAAATCTAAGAACCACTATTTGGATAACTGCTTTAGGCTGTAAAAGATTTATTGGAACTAGCAACCTTTTTGCGCTCCTAACTTTTCACCATAAAACCAGAAGGTAAATCCCTATGGATCTACTTATCCAATTCTCCAACGAGAAGTTGGGTCACAATGTCCATAAATCAATGTTCCAAACTTATGTCAATCATAGCCTAAGTCAAAATAACCTCACTCCCCAGGAGGAAGTCTTCTCATGGTCTACACTTTCCTCAATGGTGCGACTTTTCGGTATCTAGCGAGCCTTATGCCTCAACAATGACTATCCAAATTACGCATAAATTTAGAATAGTTTTGCGTCATAATGGAAAGTCAACCAAATTATAGAAATGGTTAATCCTCAAAGACTTTGTCTTAAACTGCGCAACATTGATCCACTTTTTAAAAACAGGAGACTAGAGCCTTTGGCATTATCCTAGGCTCTTTATCATCTTGCGGAGCAATCATGAATGTTTCCCTCTCAATCACCCAATGATGACGTGGAAAATTTTCACATTTGCTACCACGCAACTAAGAATGCAGAGTATTCTTCTCTAATGGAGTAATCCATTAGTAGGCACATCGCTCCCACTGTCCCTAGGATATTGAAAATTTCTTTCCATTCTCAACTAGGCTACATAGAGTGCTATGCTTAGAATTCTCTATCTTATAGAGTTCCAAAAACTCTATTCACGTCACCTTTACAAATAAAACTTTATGTGACTTAGTTACACTACCACAAAGCTGCTTACCTATATCCACATGACCCGGAGGGTTTACATGACAGCATACAATAATGTGCCACACGACCCTTTGTGTTTACAAGACAGCATACAATAATGCGCTATAGAACCCTAGGTCTTAACTTCGCAATCTTATGAGAAATAGAATAAAGATAAGCTGCTTAATGGTTACAGATCGCCCATAGATGGCTCTCTGCTAACCCATTACTCAAAATGGAGTGTAAAATCTGATATGGAGGGCACTTAGTTAGGGATATAGGCAACAAACTAGTGCAATTCCCAATTGGGAAACATTTTACGCCATTATCCACCTAACATTAACAATATTTAATTCCTTATCTCTACTACACCAGTGTGTTGTTGAGTACTAGGAATAATCAATTTTCTAAGCATCCATTTCTCTTCACAGAGTTTTTTAAAAAATAACTCAAATAGATACTCGCCACCTTGGTCAAAACTAAAAACACAAAAGCTCTTATCTAATTGATCTCGACCTCATATGTGCAATGTCAAAAACCATCTCAAAACTTTTGACTTATGGGAGATCAAATAGTCTTGACTTAGATGCGTATCGTAATCTATAAATGTGTTGAGAGTGAGGCTTAGCTATCATACCCTCACACATATCTAGTCACAAATATCATAGTGGACTAAATGCGCCAATACAAATGACCTTCTACGGCTTTCCTACTTACTTGTGCGCACCCATTGCGACCAAAGTTACACATTTACATGAAAGCAGGATGTCACAAGCGAGTGGGCCCAAGAAGGCCTACTCAAACCATCGTGCCATCATCTCATTAATGTGATTAAGTATAATAAGCCATCGGTTCATGACCAATGTCATAAACTAATTCCAATCATCTTAATGTGTGAGTTCTCGAAGATAAGTTTAAAAGGTTTAGGCCCAACTAGGTAATGACTCAGGACTAATTCATATTCATTAGATCATAAAAGGATGTCATGGAGATATCAACTGCGCCTAAGTCGCAAATTTAACTAGTAAGTGCTAATCCCCTGCACCTTCAAGTCAATTTTATTCTCCATACACTTTAATGCATCTAGTTGAAAGATGACGATACTCCTCTTGCCATATCTATTTCTTGCTTCATAGTTACTTGCAATTAATTCTACTATCCACAAGAAGGAGAGAATAAGCTATCAATCTGTGACAGCTCTTGAAGTAACTTAAGCGGGAATTAGGCTAAAGAGTCTAATTCAATATAATGCTCTCACAAGCGATGCGTCAAATTCTTAGAGTCATAACAACCTTGTCGGCCTTGACCTTTTCATTACTATCCAGCAACGTTTGCGTTTAGTGGTAAATGTTATTCAAAACGTTAGCCTAGTAAAGGAATCACACAAAGAAGCACCTCATCCATGTCTCACACTCAAGT
Source organism: Camellia sinensis (assembly GCF_055761805.1). NCBI lineage: Eukaryota > Viridiplantae > Streptophyta > Magnoliopsida > Ericales > Theaceae > Camellia > Camellia sinensis. The sequence continues at coordinate 111,307,593 of NC_138969.1, read as the reverse complement.
GTGGAAACAGTAAGTGTCCAGACTTAGACAAGTTGGCAATGCTAATAGATTTTGCAGCCACTAAGCGCTAATCTTTTCACTTAGTGTTAATAAATTATTCAGCTTCTAAGCGCTAATCTTTTCACTTCACGTGATATTTCTACGCACACTACTATAGTGCATGAAATTTCGCTCAATCCCCTCCCAATAATTGGGTAGAGAGCAAAACACTGCTCATACTGGCTACTCGTCTTACACTTAATGACTAATTTATTTAAGCTCGCATTTCTTGGATGACGTGACTCTTGAATGTTACTTCATCCAATGATGTAACATTATTTACAAATCAAATTACAAAGTCAATCCGCGCAGCTCATTAGTCAAGATCACATACTGATCTATTGAGGGCTTACTAATTTCATAATTCCAAAACTTGCCAACCAAAACTACGTAGTGTGCCTCTAACCATAGTGCACACATTAGTTTTTATTGTGCCAAACAAGGCAACAAAACCACGGCGACTTTGAGTCATGTTTCCTTACTTTGGCTCAATTAAGGTTTGACCTAAAGTCTCCAAGACTTTTGCTCATCTAAAGAATGAGATTAGTTTGTTCACATTTGAACATCTCTACTAAATTTAGGTCAACCAAATTAACTTCCATAAGCTAAATCAATTTAGAGAGAAATTCGCATTAGGATTAATTTGATTAGCATAATATAATTTTGCCGCAAAAATCTAAATTAAATAGTGACAATATTACACAAGTCGCAAGATCGAAAATCCGCTATGCTCGTATTCATCTCTTGCGCCACAGGTGACAATTATCCAAAATTTAATTTAATTTATGCGCAAAATATTGGTTTTCGGGAGTTAATCTACAAAGATTTCTCTCAACCGAATAACCTCCCACTGACTATGACATATACAAAGCATGATAAATTCCATACAATAGCATCTTAATGTAAATTTACAAATAACTCATGCTATATTCATTTAATAATGGAATTCTAATAAATAAATAAATAAATAATCATGCTCCTCTAATTACAACATATTACAAACTCTAAAAAAGAATATGCTGTATTAAATATTTAAATTATGCCATAACAAAAAGTACATCATCCTGAAATTTTCTGGAATTTTAAATAACTAATAAACACACATAAAATCAGAAATAAATATTCCAGAATCTGATAAAATGTTATAACTATAACAGTAAATAGTAAACTACATCAATAGTCTACAATAAAAAATTCAGCCCCAGAAAATTATTTATGCAATACCAGAAGCATTTTAAAGCATAAAACATGAATTATTAACACAGAAAAAATATTTTATATTTTCGTAAAATTTTCAAAATTTTACAGGATGTAGAAAAATTAATTCTGAGTCTAACGGTACCAACCATGCTTAAAACAAAGCTATAACGAATAAATTATGGCCAATTAACGCAATTCAGAATTAAAAACAAACAAACAGAGCCTTAGAGCCAAGCCAGGCGGGAAAAACGGCTCGGCTCGGCTCGCCGCCGCTCAGCGCAACTCGGCACGAGTCGGCTTAAGGAGCGGCTCGGTGCGGCTCGGATCGCGGCTCAGCCCGTGGCTCGATGCGTGGCTCAACCCGCGGCTCAGAGCACGGCGCGCGTGCGTGGCGCGGAGGGCGCGCGTGCGTGGACAGCGCCGCTGACCCGCGCGTGATGGTGCGTACAGGCGCGTCAGCAGGGCATCCGGCGCATGGGACCGCGTGGCTGCGAGTGGGACGCGTGGAAAACGGCTCACGATGTCAGGTGGCGCGTGGTCTGCACGCGCCGCCTTCCAGGGTGCTTTCTGGTCCGATTTTTGTACTGCTGGACTCTTTTTTTCAAAATAAAAATATTTATGGCATTAAAAATGACATTTAAACAACATAAAATTGAGGTACATCACTCTCTCAATCTAATGGAGTTAAAATGCAAAAAAGAAAACCGTGCACTTCATCTTCCTCCTCCATTAATATTCATGCATATACATGTATATATATTTATATAAAAAATATAAACATATTTTAATGCAGAAAAATAAGCACGAAAATACCCATATTTAAGGCTCTGATACCAATGTAATTCAAAGTATAAAAAATGCAGCGAATAAAATGTTTAGATCATACCTTTAGATGATAGAACCTCGTGGATAAATCACGTGCTTCCAGAGTTTGATAAACCAACCCAGCAGTGAAGTGATATTACAGATTGAATATCACCCACACAAATCACAGTGCAAATGACTTGATCGTTGTTTTTCGGAGAGAGTCAGTATTTGGGTAAAACTCAGATCATACATTGTTTCTCTCTTAATCACCCATAACCCATATACTAGATATATAATATGTTATTATTATCTATCCATATCAGTTAATGGAGATAATATCTGTATCCTGAGTGGTTATCCTAAATAGGTTTGAATTCAATTTCAAAACCTATTTTGATAAGATTCAAATTTAAATTCAAATGGTCATGCCACATGGGCGCCCATTACTAACATTAACATTTTTTGTTACGTTAATTTGTGACGATATTACATATTTTGTGATTGATATTATGAAATTTTGTGATAAAATTATACCAATTTACAATAGAGTGGAAATGGTTGCTCCCTAAGGCTTTCCCTTTCTAATGACATGTATGTTAGTTAATTTATTTAAGAATTGATTACTCCCTTTGTCTTATTTTGTTAGTCATTTTTCTCATTTTAGGATGTTCCAAAATGTTATTCTTATTTGAAAAGTCAAAGTATAAAGTATTTTGGTTTCATTTGGAAAGTTTGGTTGGCTTTTTTTTTTATATAGTTATTTTAGTCCCATTAAAAAATTTGTTTGGGTTAACTTTTTACTTTTATTTTTTTGACTTTTGTGAAAGAAAAAATGAAATGATTATGGTTTAAATGTGACATTTTGTCTTTAATTTTTTAACATATTTTATCTTTTTATGGCTAATTTAGCCAAAAAGCCAAATTAGCCAACATCTTAAACGACACCTCTTATCGTTTGGCAACTTTTAATTTTAGCCAAAAAATCAAAAAATTACTATAAGTTATCACATTACCCTCTTTACTTTTCTGTACATCTTTTCGTAAAAATTCAAAAAGTCACTAAAATAGCATGTTCTTAAACGAGGAACCATATATATATATATATATATATATATTTGGTTATGCAAGGTATCTTGAGCCAGCTTACGTACATCAGATTAAGTCCCTACAACCCGAACAAACTTTTTGAAACAGGGCTGACGCCTTGCGGCCCGTAGCCCCAAGGTATGTATTTATTAGCTAGAGAATTCGAACCTGATACCTGGGAAGGAGCAAACCTCCAGACTCTAATTGTCATCCACTAGGCCAACAACCATGTCGTTACGAGGAACCATACACATCTCAATGAAAAGAAATAACATCATCATACGGAAATAAAAATACAAAATTTCTTTTGCAAAAATATGGCTTCATTTGGCTATGTGGGTTAGATTGGCTTGAGATTAAATTAGTCATTAAAAGATAAAATAAATTAAAAACAATCAATGAAACAAAATATCAAATTCAAATAATAATCATTTTCTTTTTCCTGTCATACAATAAAAAAGTAAAAAAATTTAACTTAAACAAACTTTTTAATCTCAAGCGTTAAAAATCTCTAGTCCAATGAGTCAACAATTTTTTTATTTTTATTTTTCTCCAAACCACGACAAACTCAGGCCTAATTACCTGTGGTCTGGAATTATTGTGAAAGTTGAACACCAAGGTCCACGTGGCAATCATGCTGTCTACAACTTTAACCAATACCTGATTGCCACGTTGTCTAGTGGAAGTCACACATCAGACCAGCTATACTCCACATTTGTTGAAGCGGAAATTCTATGATAATAATAAATAATAAAAAAATCTCATCATAAAAATATATAATTTTATTATAAAATTTTATAATATTAATTATAAATTACATAATTTTATTAAAAATTAATACAATAAAAATGTCCAAAATTTTAGAAGTGTGTTTCAAAAGTTTGTGATTTCATTATGATATTTTTTATTACGTTATTTTATAACGAGATTATATATTTTATAATTAATATTACAAAATTTTTAATAAAATTGTGCATTTTTTTGTGATAGCATTTCCCTTGTTGAAGAAGCAGGGAGGTAGAAACTTTAGCCACTTTCTAAATGAAAATTGCTATTTATATGTTAAAAAAAAAATTACAAAATTTGTCATCATATGATTGTCGTGATTATATTTCTAATAAATATCATTTAAATGAATATTTTATTTTAAAATGATAATTTTTTTGTTATAGTCGTATCATTTTATGTACAAATTTTCTTACAATTTTTATTAATATATATCACTTACTCATTTGTTTAGAAATTGATCATTTTAATCTTTTGACATTTTACCAAAAGATGCTAAAAAAAGAAAAAGAAAGAATAATATGATAAGTTGTAGTGATTTTTTGATTAAAATAGCTTATATATTGGCAAACAAAAAATGATTTTAATCTCAAATAAAATAATTAAAGTCAAGAGAAATTTTTATTAAATCAAAGTACAAAATATTGATATAATGGTGATTATAAATTATGTAGCTTAGATTTTACATTATTTATTTTATAATTTAAAACTCTCTTATATGAGTATTAACTAGTTTACCAATAGCTTGTCATAATTTTTTAATAACTTATTAATGTTTTGAATTCGTTTTTGTCTTTGCTCATGACGGTATTTAGGATTCATTCCCGATTAATAAGTTGTAACCTAAGCTAATAAAAACAACAAATAAAAAAATTACTTTCCTTTTTAATAAACATATAGAATTCAACTTTAAAAGGGAAATCCAAATGTTCCATCTGAGTACATACGAGAATGTTTATTAAAGTCAAAAAATTACTATTTAATGATTTTTTAGGTAAAATATGGAGTGAAAAAATTAAATCCTTTCGAGATAACTTTTGGTTTTTATGAAAAAAATGTAAAAAATAGAAAGAGTGAAACCAAATCTTTGATTTTTATATGAGTTAATTTTCTTTTTTTTTAACATTTTAAAATAATTTTGAACTTTTTAACTAAAATTTTCTCATTCCAAATAGAGTTTCACTCTAATCTCCCGGTTAACACTTCATCAACATTTTTTAAGAAGGAAATTAATATAAAACTAATACCGCTAGAAAATCCACATTTAGCGGCATTGTGCAAATAGCGTCGCTAATTCTTTTTTGTGATGTTTAGTACCAAACGCCGAAAATGTGATCGCCGCTATAGCGTTATGGCGTTTTAAAAATGCCATTATATTATTATAGGCAGCATTTTTAAAAACGCCACCAAATGTCCTGCTTAACGGTAGCGTGGCGTCACTATGATATTTAGCGACGTTTTTAAAGCACTGTCTTATGTTTTTAAAAAAATTTAACCATTTGTACTTAGGGTTTAAGTGGCGTTTTTAGAAATGCCGTGATATCTTCTTTTTTTTTCTTTTTCTTTTGAAATTGTGCTAATTTTATGTGATTGAACTAAAAAAATACCTGTAATAAAATTAAATAGCACTAATATGAAATAATAACTTCCATTCAAATAGCAAATGCAGCATTAATTCACTTTCCCATTCAATTTAATATCCAATCACCATTAACCACAAAATAACATATCCACAAATGATGTTTAAACGTTAACCACAAAATAACATATCCAAAAATCATGTTCTAGCATAGAAGCTATAGTTTTCACTGGTCTACATGCTTGTATCATAACATAAACTGCAATCAGATTTACCAAAATAAACATAATTGAAGAATTTGTACCCAACACTTATAAACAGTACTTAAAACTTGAAGAAGCACTATAATTCCAAGAATATAAATGCAAAGATACTACAATTCCATATTCCCAAGTATGTATTCTGGGAATTGTCAAGGCTGAAAAAAACCCATCTCAAAGCTTCAACCAGATGAATCTATGGTATTGTTGCCTGTACTCACGGCTGTTTATGCTCCAAGCATTTCAAAGCATTATCAAAACCACCCACATTAAATTTTTCAGCACCATTCTTGTTGCGTTGGTCCTGCGATCTCGTGGCACTAGTGACCATATAGCATATGTACGCAAACAACTCTGTATGTTTACATACTAATTTATATTCATAACAGAGATTCAACAGAAAAGAATTTTCAACAAAAAATTTCATAGAAGCCGAAGGCCAAATCAACTCGATACTTTTCATGCATGTTTGTACAAAAGTTTAAAAACACATCATTTCGCATGCCCTAGAAGATAGATTGATTCCCTAAATAAGTCCATGAAGCAACCAACAAGTAAATAATACCATAGCATTTCTTAGAGGGCTACCAAACCAAGTAATAATAAACTTTTCCTAGGTGATCATCGTCAATATAGGCCCGTTTGTTTTGGGGTGTAATGGAAGAGAGGGGATTAGGATGGAGGTGGGGTTATTTAGTGTTGTATTTGTTTGTAGAGTTGAGGAAGGGATTAGGATGGAGGAGGGAATATAGATAGAGGTTGGAAGGGGGATTGAGATGGAGGAGGTGGAGGTGGTATTAGAAAAATAGTGAGGGGATTAGAAATTTTTTTATTTATTTTATTTTTTATATATTGGGATTTTTTTTTTTTAAATATTAATGTTTAATTTTTTATATTTATTTATTTGTTTTATTATTTTATATAAAAATAATTTAACAATTCATACACTAACAACTATCATCAAAACAAACACAATTTTACTTCATTCCCTTACTATCAATCCTCTCACTATTAATCTCTTCACTATGAATCCCCTCCATTCTATCTCTAAAAACAAACGGAGTCTAAGGTAATACTTATTTGCTCCTCAAGAAGAGCTTAATATGCACAAAAATATCCACCAAGAAAGTAAAATAAGAATGAAAACCAACTACCACCCTATATACTTATATTGACTTCACTAAAGAGCATGTTGATAAGGTGTACGCGGTCAATATTGAAATAACTTATAACTTAAGAGAAAACATCTGAATCAGTTACCTAGGACGTCCGCAATAACATGTGAGAACGATTAACATATACTTTTGATTGTATCCACAAGCTTCCACAATCATCTTCCCTAATTAGTAAATACACAAAACATTACTAATGTTGTATACTCCTCTGCATCATGACTCGAAAATGGTGGAACTAACTCCACTACCTCTTTGTTTTCTACAAGGGCTGCTCACAACATTTTAATCCTCACAAAACTTTCTAGGATAATCCTTACCTTCCATGCAAAAAAAAAAAAAACACTACAAGTCATCCTAGGACTGAAGTATCTAGTAATCTTGGAATGTCCGAGCTAAAGGTGTCACTTTCCATTCAGATACTGCCCACAGCTGTTCCATGCTTCCAGATATCAGATGTTCATCATGACTCACCAACAATTGAAGACATGATTAAATATTGTTGTTGCAATTGCAACAGGAAATTGAAGGAGAAGAGGCAATTGCAACAGGAAATTTCTCAAACTGCCAATCAAAATGTTGGCCCTCTTCTGCATAGCGGATAAGGCTAGTACAATCAACTGGTGGTCCTCCCTCGATCACGAAAATCACTGCACCATTCTCCAAGTTTATCCGCTTAACTACGGTCTTGTAGTCCATTAGAAAGTCTACCAATGTCAGTTCAAGAGCTTCTTTTGCGTTGCCATCTAAGTGACTATGTCTGTTCTAAACAATATCAATGTTAGGGTCCACCTACTCCTCATCACTGTCAGAAAGTTGGTGACTGAAGAAAATCTCAAATTTGAGATATCGATTCTTTGTCATATGATCAACCCAGGGCTTAGGAAAGCCATAGAAAGGGAAGTCATCTCCTTACATAACAAAGCACCCATTCAGTGTTCCTCAAATAGGTTTGTAGACGAGCTCATATTGTTTTTCCACTCTTTTCACCTAACTCTCTGTAGCACGCACCCGTGGGCCTCGCTACAGTTCGGACTCGATTTGTGTCACGGTTCTTAATTTGAACCAAAGAGTCCAAATCCGGCAAATCGTTTTGAGAAAACAGATTTTTGAAAGAAGTGCCAAACATGGACTGCTTTGCCAGATACAGAGTCGCCACCTAAATATTTTTTATGGGGGAATTTAGGAAATCCTGACTCGGTGCCAAAGGCCACGTGTCCGTCATCACCAAAGTTGCCTCGGCTCGGGAGCTAGGGTACGATTGAGGAAGGTCAGCTATGAGCACCCCTTCTCGCCCGATCCGAAGATCGGCCTCTACTAACCATGATATCCGTTTTTGAAAACGTTATGTGTTCTTATCCCGATTATTAACCTAGAATTACTATGCTATGCGCACAACACAAAAGTATAGACTAGATTGCCTAATTTGGGAATAAGCATTGCATATCCGTTTGTTTTGGAAAAATGTTTTGGAATTTGCTACTCGCAAGTAGGCTAAAACACGGATTTCAATGAGCTATTCCAACTCAGGCTACCCAACCTTCACCCATAGGCATTCAAGCAGTTATATCACATAAGCAGCTAGCCTCACGGTAATCATGCTATCATGGCAACACTCACACGCATGCAAGGATGCTAAAGTATAAATATTTACATCGTACTCCGTGCCAAAACAAAGAACTTGTTAGCAATCAATGCATGATCCAAGTCCATGTTTGAATGTCTAATGCAACGCATACGGAATGTCACTAGAGTAGGCTCGGCTAGTCTATGAATGACATGTGAAAATGCAAAAGTAGCATGTATTCAAGTTAGATTTGAAATACTAATGCAGTTAGCATGATGCGCCGAGCCCGGTGCATGCAATACTGATGAATGATGCACGCATGCATAGCATAAGGTATGCTAAATTAAACATGTCTTATTACTAACCATCAAAGCAGGTAAGTAAAAGGGAGAAAGAAGTGGGGGTTGGAAGACATGCACACACTCACCCACACTTATTACAAATTCGCCCTCGCTCGGAGGGACCAAAAGAATAATACAATTCGAATAACGAATTAACTATCCTAGCTAATTAATTATTGCAGACCAACTAAATTAATTAAACAAATTAATTAACTTAAGAAAGCAAGAAAAAGGGCCTCGGGAAGAGGGCTCAATGCACGCGTGCTCGGGTCTTGCTCGGAAGTTCATTGCTATGCACAAGCTGCCTCTGTTTTCCCTGCTCTGCCTCTCTGAAGACTGCCAAAGTCTCAGAATGTGCTCACTGGATGTTGAGGAATGCCACTGGCTGGAGGGAATTATCACCGGCTATGATTTGGTGTTGATCGGCCAAAAATGAATCCATCGGCCACAGATGGATTGCCTGTCAGCACTCTGTGCAGTCGATCGGCAAAAAGTTCCTGCAGAATCTGTTTGACAGCAGCAGAGGACAGAGCTTTGCATGGCAATGCAATTCAAGCAATGTATGCACCAACCATATCCCTTATCATGTTTATGACTCAAAGGGACATGGTCCTTGGTTCTTGGACCATCAATCGCGCATTTCAATGCGTGATGGCCTGTAGACACCACATTTTTGACCGTCCTCAAGACTTGGACGTCACCATTTGAACACTCGGTGATTATCCATGTTTGTGTTCGTTTGGAGTTCCCGGAAGTCTCGGCTCGCGCGCCTTGCTTCAGGATCCCCGAACTCGACCGTTTAGTGTCTGGTTTTGCACCAAACACTTTTGTTTTGCCCTTGAGAGGCAGGGTAGGGCTTGTAGACCATCCCCACCCACCACCGGCAGTGGCTAGAGGCCACCGGCTGGTGTTTGCTGCCACCGGCAATGTTTATTGCCGGCCGGCACTATTTGTTGCCGGTCAGCACTATTTAGTGCCGGCCGGCACTCTTTTTGGCCAAGATGGCATTTTTGGCCGGCCGATTGCTGTTCATCTGCTTTTGCAGATATTTTTGGACAGCTGTCATACTTTTGCATCCCTCCATACACGTGTATGGAGGGATCTCCCTCTTTAAAAGCTTGTCTTGTAAGCTTTACAAGACATATAGAGAGAGGCTTGTCTCTAGACTAAGAGGAGGAGGTGGAGAGATATTTTGAGAGCAAGAAACAGCCATTGTTGAGCTCTGGTTCTAGGGTTTGAGTTACATACATTCTCTATCTCTCTTTCCCTCTCTTTTGTTCACTAGGTGCTTTGTGTCTTACTATTGCACACAAACACCTAGTGTTTCACCTTCCTCTTGGAGCTGAGGTTCTAAAGGGTTTTTTTTGAAGTTTTGGTGTTAGATTCAAGCTAAAGGAGGCCATTGGAGCACCATTTGTGAAGAAAGCTTCAAGGGTGAGAATCTCGTCCCATTTTCCCCCATTTTTGCATTGATTTTATACCTATCTTAGAGCTGTTTTTGTGCTTATTGTATAACATAAAAAGTTCTGTTTTTAGGCCCTCTTTATTGTTTATTAAGAGTGTTTTGTTGTTTGAGGGTTGTTGACCACCCTTAGGCCTTAAAAGGCCTCATTTTGAGCCATTTTGTGCTAGCTCCGGGATTTTGGTGTTGGGGTCTCTTCACCACTGAAATCTTGAGGGATTTCAGTGGTGAAGGTGATGCCTTGAAGTCCCAAGAAGGAGAGGGTCACCCCCTCTCCTTGTTGTCCTTGAAAAGGGCATGTTTTGGCCTCTTGAGAGAGCATTATGCTTGAGTGTGTGTTGAGCATGTTTGGTCTGTTTTTCATGCTTATATATCCATAGTAATTTTAAGTTGGTTTTGGAACTCCATGCATGCTTAGCATAGTTGCCATGTAATGCCTTGTTTATGCCTTAATGTGCCTTAGGTTGTTAGCCTTTGTTGGAGCATGTTTTAGGCTTAGTCTTGTGAAGATTATGTGCTTATGTTGCCATGTTCTAGGTCTGTCCTAGGTTGTTTGGGTTGATTTTGGCATGCTTGATATAGCTCCTTTGTATTTGGGCTTGTTGGCCTTGAGTATGTGCATGTGTAGCATGCCATCTTTGCATTGTTTTGGTGATTTGGGATCATTCTACATGCCATTTCAGTCCCATTTCCATGCTTGTTTGATTGCCTTGCATGCCTTTTTAATGCTTTGGAAGCTTGTGTAGCAATGCTCCATGTTTTGGTGTTTATGCATGCCTTTGTTTTTTGAGTCACTTAGATGCCATCTAAGTGGTCCTTTAGCTTCTTTTAACATGCTAAACCCCTGATTTTGGTCCTTCCTTTCATGCCATGTTTGGTCTTGTTAAGTGTAGTTCGATGCCTCATTGATTCGCTTTGAACACTTAGGCCATTTGGTGCATGCTTGGCTTGATTTGTTGCTTGGTTTGGCACCATGTATTAGCATGATTTCAAAGCTTATAATGCATGCTAATTGTTCATGTTTGTCCCTTTCAAGTGTGCTTGAATGTTGCTTGATTTGTGCTTAAGTATTGGTCCTTATGTGCATATGTGTGTGTATGCCATTTAGCCCTCACTTTTTAGCACTTTGGCCACTGTTTTAGGCCTTATTAGAGCTGCCTAATTCATGTATAAGACCATCTTTCCATCTATTTGCATTGCCATATGTATGCTTGCATGATTGCATAAGTTCATTGCCATGCCGTGTTGCATCCTTAGCTTGTATGCCTAGGTTGCATTGCATCTTGCATGCATTCCTTGTCCCTTGACTTGGGTGATAGGGATTGGGAGTTTTGTTTGATTGGTTTGCATACATTCGAAATCAAAGTTGCATACTTGGTTCTTTGGGCCATCATGCATGGAAATGCGTGATTGGTGGTCCGAGAATCGAGGCACATGCCCCTTTGAGTCGCAAACATGATAAGGGACATGATTATTGCATACATACCTTGAATTGTGCTGCCATGCTTTGCCTTGTCCTCTGTTGCTGTCAGTTGCCGGTTCTGCAGGAATACTCTGCCGACCGGCAGTGTAAGGTGCCGGCCGGCAACAATTTCTTTGCCGACAGATTCAATTTTGTGCCGATGGCCATACCACACTGCCGGTGGCAATTTCATTCAGCCGGTGGTGATCCTCTCAGTCCAAGGGAGCAGTCCTGAGGTTTTGACAGCCTCCAGAGGAGTGAAGGAAGGAAAACAGAGGCAGCTTGCGCATGGCGGCGCGCTTCTCGAGGCGTTTTACTGTTTTTCTTAGTCTATTTAATTTGTTAATTAAATTAGGCAATTTGTAATATTAATTAGCTTGCGTAGTTAATTAATTTGTAATATTTATTCGGCCCCTCCGAGCGAGGGCAAATCTGTAATAAGTGTGTGTGGGTGGTGTGTATGTCTTCCAACCTCGCTTCTTTCTTCCCTTTTACTTACCTGCTTTAATGGTTAGTATTAGGACACGTTTAATTTAGCATACCTTATGCTACGCATGCGTGCATCCATGCATTTGTATTACATGCATTAGGCTCGGTACATCACGCTAACTGCATTTGTACTTCAAATTCTAAACTGAATATGTGATAGTTGTGCATTCTCACATGCCATGTTTAGGATAGCCGAGCCTATTCTAGCAACACTTTGTATGCGATGCATTAGGCACTTAACATGGACTTGGATCATGCATGTTCGCTAACAAGTTCTTTGTTTTGGCACGGAGTACGATGTAAGTATTTCCGCTTTAGCATATCGCATGAGTGTGAATGTTGCCATGACAGCATGCTTAACATGTGGCTAGATGCTTATGTGTTAAACTGTTTTGAATGCCTGTGGGTGAAGGTTAGATTGTTTGAGATGGAAAAACTCGTTGAAATCCGTATTTTAGCCTACTTGCGAGTAGCAAATTCCAAAGCATTTTCAAACCGAACGGATATGCAATGTTTACTTCCAAATTAGGCAATCTAGTCTATACTTGTTTGCTGCGCGCATAACATAGTAATTCTAGGCTAATAAATGGAATAAGAACACATAGCGTTTTCAAAATCGGATATCATGGTTAGTAAAGGCCGGTCTTCGGACCGGGCGAAAGGGGGTGCTCATAGCTGACCTTCCCCGATCGTACCCAAGCTCCCGAGCCCAGACAACTCCGGTGATGACGGACATGTGGCCTTCGGCACCGAGTCAGGGTTTCCTAAATTTCCCCATTTTAAAAAAATATTTAGGTGGCGACTCTATATCTGGCAAAGCACTCCATGTTTGGCACTACTTTTTCAAAAATCTGTTTCTCAAAACGATTTGCCAGATTGGGACTCTTTGGTTCAAGATTAAGAACCGCGACACAAATCGAGAGTCCGAACTGTAGCACGAGGCCCTCCGCGGGCGCGTCTACATGGCCCAAGAGACCGATTTATGCATGTTGATTTCAAATACAATGCAAACCAACAAACAAGTAAGGAGCTCAACCTCAATCATGGATAATCAAGAGGCAAAGCGTGCATGCAATGCAACCTAAGCATGTTAACTAGGCATGCAACATGGTAATGAAAACAAGCATACAAGGCATGTGACAACTATGCTAGTTACTCAAACATGCAAGTATGCAAAGCATGCAACATGTTATGCAATTCCAACTAAGAGAAATGCATGCCAAATGCAAAGTCACTTAGACATGCCACAACACGTGATAGGCCGAGCATGCAATCAACACACAAGGTAAGCATGTCACAACATGCAAGAATGGACTTAGACTAATTTAGGCAGCCCTCAAACTAACCTAAAACAGTGGCCAAAGTGCTATGGAATGAGGAGCAAATACACATACAAACATGCATGCAAATGGGCCAACACTTACGCATTGAAGAGACAACTTTTAAGCACACTTAAAAGAAGATGAACATGGACATATGGCATGCATACCAAGCTCTGAAAATCATGTTAATGATGATGCCAAAACAAGCAAGCAAGACAAGCATAGCATACAACAAATGATCTAAAGCCTAAGGCTCACCAAAGAAGCATTGAACTACACTTAGTACAACCACTCATGGCATGAATTAAGTGACTGAAAATAGAGATGTGACATGCTGAAATGAGCCTCAAAACCCACCTAAATGGCATCTAAATGGCTTAAGTATGGAAGCATGCACAAGGGCCCAAACAAGGAGCATAAGACAACGACCTTTTAGCATATTAAAGGGATATCAAATGCAAGCATATAGGCATGCCACAAGGACTGAAATAACATGACAAGTGGTTCCAAACCACTGAAATGATGCAAGGATGGCACGCGAGAGGGGTCAATGCTCAAGGTACACAAGAGGGTTTGCATGGTAGCTATACAAAGCAAAGCATGGATGACTCAAATGACCAAAAACAGTCCCTTAGCATACTAAAACAAGCATAAAAGCTTCACAAAGCTAGGCCAAAACACATGAGCATGGTAGTCTAAATGCTAGGCACATGTTGAGGCAAATCATGGCATTACAAGGCATGTATGCTAAGCAAGCATGGTGTACCAAAACTAACTAAAAACAGAGGCATATTATGACATGATAAGCACAAAAATCAGCTAAGGCATGGTCAACAAGAGCCCAAGCTAGGTGCTCCCTCAAGAGGCAAAAATGGTCCTTTTCAAGGACAACAAGGAGAGGGGGTGGCCCTCTCCTTCTTGGAACCTCAAGGCACCATCCTCACCTCTGAAATCCCTCAAGATTTCAGTGGTGAGGAGGCCCAAACACCAAGGTCTCGGAGCTCACACAAAATGGCACAAAATGGAGCCTTACAAGGCTTAAGAGGGGTCAAACAACCTCAAACCACAAAACACTCTAAACAAACTATTTAGAGGGCCTAAAAATAGAACTTTTTTATGTTATATACTAAACATAAAAACAGTTGCAAGGTAGGCAAAAATACAATGCAAGAAAGGGGTAAAAAGGAGCAAGCTTCTTACCCTTGAAGACCTTCTTCAACAATGGAGCTCCAGCAGCTTCTTTAGGTTGAAACCAGCTTCAAAACCTCCAAAACAACCCTCAAGAGGCCTCAGCTCCAAGGGATGGTGTAATGGTGGGTGCTTGTGAGCAAAAGTAAGACAGAACACACACACTAAGCTCAAGAGAGAGAGAGAGAGAGATATATGATAGATATATAAATCCTAACCTAAAACCAGAGCTCTCTATCTATATTTTCTAACCCTAAAACCAAGAGAGGAGACTCTCTCTTATAGAGCTCTCTTTTGTAAAGCTTGTCAAATAAGCTTGTCAAGAGAGAAATCCCCCCATACACGTGTATGGAGGGGAGCAGAGTGGGTGCCAGCTATCACAGCTGGCACAAAATATCTATCAAAAGTAGATGAACAGTGATCGGCCATTCAAAATCGCCATTTTGGCAAAATAGATGGCCGACTGGCAACAAAGAGTGCCGACTGGCAATATGCATTGCCGATGGCATAAAATCACTGGCCGGTGGCCTCAAGCCATGGCCGGTGATGTGTGGGGATGCCTCACAAGGCATTCCCTGCCCCTCCAAGGCAAAACACAAGTGTTTGGTGCAAAACCAGACACAACACGGTCAAGCTGAGAGATCCTGAGGCAAGGCGCGCAACCGAGACCTCCGGGAACTCAAGACGAACACAAACAAGGGTAATCACCAAGTGTTCCAATGGTGACGTCCAAGTCTTGAGGACGGTCAAAAATGGGGTGTCTACAGTTGTCCCTCTTTGACAGAACTCGAAAGTCATAACAATGACGGGAGTGAATGTCAAAGCCCAGAGACGACCCATTTTTTACAAGGTTGAAGACTCAGAGAAACATGCAAGACAAGCAAGATATGCGCCCGAAGGCAGGGGCAAAATACAAGACAATGCACAAAGCTGAACATAACTTATGATCATGCAAAGAAAACTGTAATGAAGCACACATGCGACAGTTTTAAGCTAGCATACACCAATGCAACTACATTACAAATGCAGAAAAGATGTAAAAGAATTATGCAATTCTCGATGCGTCTCACTCGGAGTATACCATACCTGTCCGGTTCGTCTGGTTGCACCAGCCTCAAATGAACCGTACATACAATATCGTGCCTGAAAAGAAAGCAAACTTAACATGTACAATATCGTTAGCAACATGCATAACATGCAAAATGAATGCGAGATGATATGCAATATATACAAAACTATGTATAAACAATGCAAATGAAAATGCAATGTAATTGAAACAATGCAAATTATATGCAAAGCAATTGAATCATGATCCAATCATGAGCGGTTCAAAACCACACAAATGTCAAATAGATTGATGGAGATAACAAGTCCGTCTACCATAGAACGATCAACTGAACTATGAGTAATGTAGACGGACACATGAACAAGTATTGGGGGGGGGATGACAAAGGTGGGGAAACGACTCGCTGGGGAAAGGACAATGATCTTAATGCTGGATGCAACAATTACACTACAATGTAATATATAATGAAAATGCTGGGGAAATGGCAATGGATATGGCACGCGGGCCAAACCAAATCTTGCCTAGGCAAAGCATGTATGCATACAAGCCACGTCTAACATAGAACGGTCACTGAACTATACTTCGACACGAGAAGTATGGGCACATACCAGACCAAGCTCAACATGGAAAGGCGCAAGCCATAAATGGAAGTGATGCAATGAATGCATGCAAACTACAATGCAATATCTACAAATATGCAATGGAATGGAAATGCAATATAATGGATATGGCCTGCGGGCCAAACCAAATCTTGCCTGGGAAGGGCATGTACACGTACAAGCTGTGTCTAACATAGAACGGTCTACTGAACTATGTTTCGACGTGAAAAGTATGGGCACATACCAGACCAAGCTCAACATGGAAAGGCGCAAGCCATAGGCGGAGGTGATGCAGTGAATGCATGCAAACTACAATGCAATATCTACAAATATGCAATGGAATGGGAATGGATGCAATGGATATGGCCTGCGGGCCAAACCAAATCTTGCCTAGAAAAGGCATGTACACATACAAGCCGTGTCTAACATAGAACGGTTTACTGAACTATGTTTCGACGTGAAAAGTATGGGCACATACCAGACCAAGCTCAACATGGAAAGGCGCAAGCCATAGGCGGAGGTGATGCAGTGAATGCATGCAAACTACAATGCAATGTGCACTATATTACAATGATGCATGACAATGCAACTATTTACGATGGTGCATGACAATGCAACTACTTACGATGGTGTATGACAATGCAATTATATTTTTTTGTTTTGTTTTTTTTTTCAAGATGCAAATGCATGATGATGCATGATTTTGAAGTGCACGACAATGCGCAGCTTTTGAGATGCATGTGAACTTGAATATGCGACGACGTGAGTCGCTTGAAGTACATGTATAATGCAACTTATCAAAAGTCGTTCGGGCACGACAAACACTGAAGGACTTGCACCTTCAGAGGATTTAGGGTCTCCTAGACTGTATATGTTGCACAAGAAATGCATAGCAATGCAAGTGAACTTGAAATGCGCAACAACGTGCGACTTAAGATATGCATGACAATGCAAACAAACTGTGCACATCAATGCGCCAAAGGTCTTGCCCCTTCCAAGGATTTAAGGTCTCCTAGACCGTAGAAATTCTCGATATGGCTCACTCGGAGTATACCATACCTGTCCGGTTCGTCTGGTCGCACCAACCTTAAATGAACCGTACATACAATATCGTGCCTGCAAAGAACACAAACTTAACAGGTACAATGTGATTGACAACACGCATATTAATGTACTTGAAAATACGTGACAACGTAAAGCAAGTGGGAAGCATAACAATGCTGTGAAGGCACAGACATGTAAGTGGAGCAAGCGGTCTACGCAGGCAACGAAATTGATCACAAGCATGCGGTCTACGCAAGCAATGAAATTGAACATAAGAATGCGGTCTACGCAAGCAGAACATGCGGTCTACGCAAGTAAATCATGCGGTCTACGCAAGCAACGTAATTGATTACAAACATGCGGTCTACGCAAGCAACGTAATTAATTATAAACATGAGGTCTACGCAAGCAAAACATGCGGTCTACGCAAGTAATGGAATTGATTATAAACATGCGGTCTACGCAAGGAAAACATGCGGTCTACGCAAGTAATGAAATTGGTTACAAACATGCGGTCTACGCAAGCAACGTAATTAATTATAAACATGCGGTCTACGCAAGCAAAACATGCGGTCTACTCAAGTAATGAAATTGGTTATAAACATGCGGTCTATGCAAATAATGGAATTGATTATAAACATGCGGTCTATGCAAGCAAAACATGCAGTCTACGCAAGTAAAACATGCGGTCTACGCCAGGAAAGCATGCGGTCTACGCAAGGAAAGCACGCGGTCTACGCAAGCAAAACATGCGGTCTACGCAAGTAATATATGCGGTCTACGCAAGTAACGAAATTGATTATAAACATGCGGTCTACGCAAGCGGAACATGCGGTCTACGCAAGTAATGAAATTGAACATAAGAATGCGGTCTACGCAAGCAGAACATACGGTCTACACAAGTAATGAAACTCATTATAAACATGCGGTCTACGCAAGGAAAACATACGGTCTCGCAAGTAATGCATGTGGTCTACGCAAGTAACGTAATTGAATGCATGAGAAATGCAATGAGATGCGCAAAATAGCGCGATTTGAATGCATGCAAAATGCAATGAGATGCGCAAGATAGCGCGATTGACATGTGATGCACATGGGGCAACTTTTGAGTTTTGTAAAAGCCAAAAGGATATGGAAAGGATACACCTTGCACGAATTCGAGTGCCACGCACAGAAGACGCGACCCGAGGTCAAAACGGAGGCCGGTTGAGTGTCGGAAATGCACTGTTTTGCACTGTTTTGAGCACTAAAGGCCCTGGACCCCACACATAACTCAAACAAGGGTGTATGAGGCTCCAAAATCACTGTAGGAGACCACCGGATGTCCACCGACCATCAAAATGAATCACCAACCATCCATCGGTCATCATACAATTTCCATCGGCACACTATTTTGCCGACCGGCAAAGAGTGTGGCCGACCGGCAAAAAGTCCCTGTATCGGGACAGTTTCGGCATTTCGCTACGGGTATTTTAAAATAGGGCTTCTAGCCCTATTTTCTTCACTTCCCCTAGCTCGAAATTTCCTCCTCTCTCTCTCTAAAATATTTTCCTCCTTTGATTTCCTCGTTTTCTTGCGTTCTAGCCTCCATTTCGTCGTTCGATTCGCGAATACCTTCGCGTTTTGAACGTTTTGAACCGATTGAAATTTCATTTCGGTGTATCGTTTTTTATTTCCGCCACTCGGGGCTTGTTTCCCTCAAGTTTTTCTCAATATCTGTGCCTTTTCCGCATTTCGGCTTTTCTGGCCTTTTCCGGCCCTCTCGGGGTTGACTTCCTGTTGACTTTTCACATTCTCGCCCGGTTTTTCGTCTTCCGGCAATTTTCACATCCTCTTCGAGATGGCGGACGATCTTCCACA
Source organism: Camellia sinensis (assembly GCF_055761805.1). NCBI lineage: Eukaryota > Viridiplantae > Streptophyta > Magnoliopsida > Ericales > Theaceae > Camellia > Camellia sinensis. Next base: position 111,288,264 of record NC_138969.1, on the reverse strand, counting down.
GGGCGGAGCCTCTCCCGAGCTCGAGATAGATCCTGAGGCCGACCCCTTGCCACTTCACATCTAGCCGTTCGATCCGGAGACCTACAGGCCCGCGGTTCATGTGATGCTCCACGATGGACTATGCCAGTTCCGGAGCTTCGAGAGGAGCGTGGCACCCGAGCTTCTCCTGCGTGAGCCTACCTCCCATCTATCCTTCGGCGCTTCCGAGGTAACATTCTTTCTTCTATTTTATTATTTCCCGCAATGTAGAATATAAAACTGCCGTAGCTGGTCATATTCTGTAACTGCTTAATTCGGATACACTGACGCACTGTACACTGTAGTTGATCGTAAACATACTTACAACCGATATCTGTTTGAAACTTACACGTGCACACACACTGCACTGACCCTGAATCACCCAAACACACGGCGCACACTGTATTTCACTGCATACACACTGGTACCCGATATCTGCTTGAATCTGAAAACATGCACGCATGCTGTATTTGCCCTGAACTACTTAAACACGCTGACGCATCGCACGTTGTAGTTCACTATAAGTACACCGGCACCCGATGTCTGTTTGAATTTGAAAACATGCACACATGCTATATACTTGTACGCTTCTTAAAATTGCATTTTGAATATTGCCTTGCAATTGTTGTTTTTGATTACAGGGGGATTCTCATACCATCCACGGGTATGGGAATATCATCGCTCGGGACTGGTATATAGAGTTGCCAGACGCGGTTCGTCATATCGTCGACGAGGCCGGTTTCGGCATTTTCTGCAGGGGGCTCTCCCGGCTTACGACTTGTAGGCTCTTGCTCGCCGCTTTAGTGGAGAGGTGGTGGGATACCACCAACTTCTTCCACTTCTCCGCTGCGGGGGACATGACGATGACCCCTTACGATTTCTCGATGCTCACCGACATCGGGGTAGGGCATGATCTGATCCCCTTCGACACCGATATGGATGAGTGGGACGCCATCCAGCTGTACCTGCTCGGCACTCAGCCTCCCCTCGCTCGAGCAGGGTTTGTCAGGTACTCTTGGTTTGAGAGCTATTTCCGGATCCAGCCAGCCTTGGCAGAGGTGGCGCAGATGACGCCGGAGGAGGTGGATCAGTACGCGCGAGGCTTCATCATGTTCCTCTTCGGGACGACTCTTTTCGCCGACCGGGCGAACACCGTGCCTCTATGTCTGTTGAGCGCACTGGTGGATGTCAGGCAGATCCGCCGTTATGACTGGGGTGGCGCAGGCTTGGTCACATTGTACGGTTATATGAGCTCTTTTTCCCGCCTCAGCGGACAGCTTCTCGGCGGCTACTAGCGAGCTTGGGAGGTACATCTTCTTCCCCTTTTACATTTCTGCTTCACGTTTTCTGTATTCTGTACACTGCACACACCACGGTCTACCTCTCACTGACTATATACTGCACACGCGGCACACATATACTCTGCTTTACTTTGACTGTATACTGTACACACTGTATACTCTGTACAATACACTGCACAACACACGGCTCTGCCATTTCTGCTTTATTCTGTATTTTGCTTTATCTGATAGTCATACTTATATCTGTTCTGCAGTTGTGGGTGTATGCCTACTTTCCCAGGCTTGCCCCAGTACCTGATGCGGAGACCCCACTCGGCATCCCCTTTTCTCATCGCTTTGATGTGCGATGCGTGCGGAGACCACGGGAGTCTTTTATTTTCTTTCGCCGCTACTTCGACACCATCACCGCCGCGGAGGTATGTTCATCTGTAGAATTTGCTTAGGCTTCGCTTAGCACTATATGTTTTCAATAATAGATAGATAACAAACTGCATATTATTTTCAGATCACCTAGCAGCCCTGGGCTCCGTTGCCGGCCGTGGTAAGGGATCACTCTGAGGGCGTAGGGGAGACTGCCCGTTGTCGGATCCTGTTGAAGGGCCCGGTCTGTCGGGCTTGGTACCTGGGTGAGTGTTTCTTGCGTCAGACCCTGGGTTTACCGGAGCAGATAGTGCCGGGTCTACCTCCTGCCCATATGAGAGATACTAAGAGGTTCGCCGCCCAGGAGATGAGGGACTACATCGTCGGCTAGGGTGCAGAGCATCACAGAGGCGAGGGCGACTACGCAGAGTACGTCCGGACCTACATTATGCGACCCTTGAGCGGTGGCCGTCGAGTTGAGGGAGAGAGGCCAGTGGCGCCGGCAGCTGGAGCGGGAGCGGGGGCTGGAGCAGGAGCGTCAAGGAGAGCTCGAGTCCGCGGTAGGGGTGGAGTTCAGAGAGGGCGGGGGTCCAGCTGGCCTGCTCTGTCCACTTTACTGACATACAGAGGGCAAGATGGGGCGACCTACCAGATCCCCTTTGCTCCTCCCCCAGCTGATCATGAGTTAGCCGGTATCCCCGACTTGTCTCCGGTATGTATTACTTCATTTTGCATCTTGCATTGGCATTTCATTTCAGTTTATTTGATATTCCGCGGAATACTGATATATCTTGTACTCTTGCAGGCGTCCTCCGAGTACACCCGGCAGTCCGTGGAGTTGAATGCCTCTATGATAGGGATGCTACAGCAGACCTTCGACCTCCTGGCCCTCTATAGTATTCTGGTATGTCCTTCTGACGACGGTCTCAAACCATTCATAAGCTGATTCACGTAATCTGATGCACGACACAACCCCTGACACACTGATCTCACAACATCTGATATACTGCATACACTGCATTTATACACTGCACTCTGCACTGATAAACTGCCCACGGCATTCATACACCGTGCTCATATACCGCATTCTGCACTGATAAACTGCTCACGACATTCACACACTGTACACTGCATTCTGCACTGATACACTGCTCACAGTATTCTGATGTATATGCCTTTTGTGCTTTTCAGCCTCCCTTCCAGATTCCTCCAGTGGGTGGTGCTCTGGCTGGGCCCTCTATTCCTGCTCAAGGAGGGCGTGGAGACACTGTACGTCCCCGTACCAGGGCGGGGCGTGTTCATGTCGGGAGTAGCTCTCGGGCGCCGACCCCTGATGATGACAATGATGACGATGATGAGTCCGAGGCAGAGGCCGGGTTATCTGAGGAGGCTGGAGACGACTCAAACTCAGGCTCAGATGACGATGCTGATGACGATGCCCCTGGACCTTCGTCCAGGAAGAGGGTGAGGACAGATCCCCGGGCCCGAGACTACCGATGATGATCCAGATTGCTGCTTTTCTTCTTTTTTGTACTTTTCTTTTCTTTCTCTTTGTTGGTAATTAGATTACCCTGTACTGCGGCAGGCAGATTTTTGTTTTCAAATCTATGTACTTGAAAAAGATAATGAAATGAACAAACTTTTTGCTTAAAAAGTGTTACATTTACATATCTCATGTATTGCATCGCATCACATCATGTTACACCTCAATGTGAATGGAATCGACCTGTTGTCAGAAAAATTGAGCATTTGTACTGTAATGATCAGAAAACCAAACGGCCTCATAGCAAAATAGCCCAGGCAACACACTGCTCAAACTGAACGCACAACCCATACTCTGTTGGAGATTAGTCTGCATACAGCCCCTAACACCACACTCGGTTCATTCTGCACACAGCAAATCCTGAACAAACGGCCCAATCTGACAAGACAGAACACAAAGATGGAACCAGTTGAAGTTGAAGCACGCTCAGATGCCCCAAATTTTTTTCTTCTTCTTTGGCTTCACACAGATGTAGAGAATGGCACAACACTCTGAGCATAAACGATTTTCGAAATAAAAAAAGGATTTTCAACCGGGGTATCGAGCCTACAACTGAACACAGCGGAAAGAACTCAAACAAAAGGGTACACGACCTAAACACAACGAGACACGCTCGGAAAAGACCCAAAACAAGAGTTGAGGTGAACAAAACGAAAGACACGACATGCGGACATGTTCAACGAAAGACCTCAAATCTCGAGGAGCCAGTTCCTCCGGGTATGTTTCCCACCCTTTCTGATTTGTGATTCTCACATCACTCGGCCCTCAGGCTCGATTTTTCTCTCAAAACCCTTTGGCTCGCTTTTTCTCTCAACTTACTCCTCTCTATTCTTTATTCTCTCATTTTTTTATCCCTCCCCGGGGTGTTTTAATGAACGAATAGGAAGTTGTGGGTTCATGCCCAGTGCCGTTAGCTCACAGCTATTTCTTCTGGTGGGTAGAGTGCCCTCCGGGCAAGTATGTTGCCGACGGGGGAAAGACAGAACGCCTGACTCAACTGTGCCCCTAGTTCATCATTTGGACCATTTTTGTTTTGGTTTTCTACTAAAACAATTTTGACCAAAATGAGAGTCAGATTAACACACTTGTTCGATCTTTGATTTGAAATCATGCAAGTCAAGCTATGAGCACTGAAAATTTTCCTTTTTGGGTCCAAGAAAATGGTCCAGTTTTGGAAAATGGAATAGTTTTCGAGAAAATAGTCAACCTCAGTAAAAATTTTCAAAAACTATTTTGCAAACAGTCAATACTCAACGAGCATGGAACTTACTGTTTGAGATGCGCAACCTCGGATCGGAGGCAATAGAAAGTTGCCCCTGTATTGAAAGGGGTGGATGGCAACGGAAAGTTGCCCCTGGTTTGAACGGCGACTCATGGCAACGGAAAGTTGCCCCTTGTCTGGATGATGCCGCAGCATGTTGTAAACAGTCCTCATTGGTGGTGGTCGAACTCTTGGACACGGAGATGACGAAGACGGTCATAATCAATATATGGACACAATCACTTTGGAGGTGTTGAGTGACTGGACTTTGGGGTGAAATCGAAACCATTGTATGGACTGAGATGCTATGAAAGCGTTGGGGGCTGGACTTCAGGATGAAGTTGCCTACGTATCCCAAACATGGGAATCAAGCCTTACGTAGTTCCGGGTAAGGTACACTCGGGTATTTTAACCTTCACTTTTCAGGCTCTAACTTTTGCCAAGGTGCCCGATGCGGGTTTTCGACCTTGCGAGCTTCTTTTCATTTTTTTTTCTTTTTTTTTCTTTTCTTGATTTTTTTGATTTTATTTCTTCTCTTTTTTCTTTTTTTTTTTTTATTTTATTTCTTTTCTTTTTTTTTTTTGCATTTTTTGTATTTTTCTCTTGCTCTAACTTTTGCCTGGGTCGCCCTTCCGGGTTTTCAGCCCAGCGAGCCTCTCAAAAGGGTAAAAGTGTAACAAGTCCATGCCAAATGGTTTTTGAAGTTGAAGCCTCTCTGCATCTAGGAGAACGGCTGTTGCAATGATTTGCAGAAGAATCCATCATGGTTGCTCCACGAGCTTCTTTTGGTGAGATCTAATCTTTTTTATTCAACTTTGGTGCCTCTTGTTCGAGGGCTGCTTCAAAACTGGCCACGCGGGCCTCCTTTGACAGTTGATCGTTGAACTTTCTGAACGGGTTCAAGGTTTGAAACGAATGGGTTGAAACCTTGAGGCTGAGAGCGATCCTAGGCTGCACAATCTCAAGAGCGATTCCACACAGGTCTTCACAGGGCCGTGCAAAACATTTGTTTTTTGCAAGTTTTTAAGAAAGCGACAAATCGCTCGTGCCGAAGATAGTGTGGAACCGGTCTGGATCAAGCCAGGGTCCTTCTCAGTACTCACGCTAACAAGCATGGTTTCATTTATTAAAGGCTTAGCATGCCTCTCCTTTTCTCAAATTGATCAAAGTTTTGCAAAACTGGAGGAATTGCTTCCTCTTCGTTTTTATCACAATGTTTCGAAAAAAGTTTTGAAGAACTTAGGTCAATGCAATAATTCTCAAGGCACAGAAGAGCAGGTAGAATACAGGGCCGTTCCATTCAAAACCCCTGGCACAACTAGCCCAAAACAAATAATAGGCACAGAAACATGATAGCCGCAGCTATTTCATTTAGGTTTCTCGGATGTAACTGGCTCCACGGCAGAGACAGACTCAAAAAGAAAGCAAAAAGGTTAAATACAAAAACGGTGTTCGAGGCAACAACCCCGGAATCACTCGACATCCTATACAACGGGACTGACTCGGTACCACAAGACAGACCCAAAAACAAAAAGACTGACTCAAAGCAAAGAGGCAGACTCAAAACAAAACAGAGAATTGACTCAAAACCCAAGCCAGAAGCTACAAAACTGCATTTACAAATGCTCAAAAAGTGCGTGCCAGACGCCACATCTGAAATACACCGAGCGCCGCCCGCAGGTGGTCCAACCCCTGATCACATACTCGCAGTATCCTCAATGTCCAACAGCTCGGTGGTAACAGACTTCGCTGAGGTAGGTGGAAGAATGACCTCATTATCGATCAGATCCTGCACTTCATGGCGAAGGCGGAAACAGTTGTCGGTGGCGTGACCGGTCTGTTGGTGGTACGCACAGTACAAAGCAGCATCATGTGTGAGAGGGAGATTCTTCGGGAGAGGCCGAGGTTCAAGGGGTTTGAGGTGCCCCCTTTCGGCAAGAATCTGAAGTGCCTTGACAGAGGCATGTAGAGAGCATGAAAGATCCTGCGCCCCTGGGGCAGGTACTTTGAAGTCTGAGTATTCTTACTAGACGCACTAGCAAAAGGGTCGGCAGGCACTGCCTTGGTTTTCTGATCTGTCCCGAGTACAGGGTTGGGAATGGAAGGAACTGTTCTGGCATGATGGGGTCTGTCCCGGTTTTCTGACTGACTTGAACAACCCTCAGGTGGAGTGGGAAAGCATCCTCCACAGTCTTTGCCACAACTGCGGATATCTGTTGCTTGTTCATCCCCCCGGCTTTCAAAGCCTCGACTGCCCGCAGTAGTTGTTCAATGGGATCGGCATCTGCCTTCATTTTGTTCTTGCCTCTGGCCTCAGCCTGATCGGGGGTTTGGGTTACTACATCAGAATGAAGCTTGGTTGTTGCTGACACGTCGTTGCTGTAGCTGGAGGCAACCTCTGGTTAGCTGAGCTCTATCACAATCCGCCCCAGTAGCGGGGGCTCCTGTGGTATGAAATTCCCGGCATACGGTGCCGCTGGCGGCGAAGCCGACATTCCATAGGCCAGATCGGCCACGGATCTCTGGAGGTCACCTATCATTCCCATCAATTCAAATGTGGTGGGCTCACGAGCCTGATATAACTGGGGGGTCCAGACTGGGTGCGCGACAGGCGACCTAGGCGGATGCGATACATCAACATTAGTTTCATCCCGCAGGGTGATCCCTTGATCTAGCGTAGCTGTCATAACCACAATCTCTTCTGAATTCTGCGTCATCATAAGTCCTGCCTCAACAAGGGGGAACACTAGCTATTCTATATCAATTCTCTGGACACTCTGAACTGAAAGGAAAAACAAACAGCATTTCAGCCCAAACAGATCACTCACAGGTGTAGCCGAACAACTGCACTCTACTACTGATCACTGTTCCCCAGAATCACTGTCCCCAAAACTGAACTTGATACCCACAGATAACTGATTCTCATAAACTGACATTGATGCCCTCAGGTCTGATACTCAAACTTGCAAACTGATATGTACGTTCCTGTAGAGATACACTCTAAAAGCACATAGCAAGTAAAGAGAGCCAAAACACCCCTATGGAGGGGTAGGGTTTCCCTGTCCTATTTTGTCAGGAGCTAGGGTTTCACTATGCACACAGCGGTTTTCAAACAACCTAACATCGGGTAAGCAACCTGTCCTAGCTTGGAATGGTCACTATGGATCCGAATATGCACTAGGTCGAATGGTCGAAAAGGGTGCCCCGGTAAAACCGGGGTTTGTGTTCCCATACTGTCAGAGCCCATAACCGGTCAGCCTTATGGTCATGTCTTGACAAGACAAGTCTCTGGAAAACCGTTCAGGAATGGCAGATGGCAAACACGGTGTCCTAGGTGCACCAATGCACATGCAATGCAAAGAAACACATAAATGAAATCAAAACAGGATATCACGAGTTCGAGTCAAGCTCTCTAAACATCCCCAGCAGAGTCGCCAGAAACTGTAGCATGCGCCCGTGGGCCTCGCTACAGTTCGGACTCGATTTGTGTCACGGTTCTTAATCTGAACCAAAGAGTCCAAATCCGGCAAATCGTTTTGAGAAAACAGATTTTTGAAAGAAGTGCCAAACATGGACTGCTTTGCCAGATACAGAGTCGCCACCTGAATATTTTTTATGGGGGAATTTAGGAAACCCTGACTTGGTGCCAAAGGCCACATGTTCGTCATCACCAAAGTTGCCTCGGCTCGGGAGCTAGGGTACGATTGGGGAAGGTTAGCTATGAGCAACCCCTCTTGCCCGATCCGAAGATCGGCCTCTACTAACCATGATATCCGTTTTTGAAAATGTTATGTGTTCTTATCCCGATTATTAGCCTAGAATTACTATGCTATGCGCACAACACAAAAGTATAGACTAGATTGCCTAATTTGGGAATAAGTATTGCATATCCGTTTGTTTTGAAAAAATGTTTTGGAATTTGCTACTCGCAAGTAGGCTAAAACACGGATTTCAATGAGCTATTCCAACTCAGGCTACCCAACCTTCACCCATAGGCATTCAAGCAGTTATATCACATAAGCAGCTAGCCTCATGGTAATCATGCTATCATGGCAACACTCACACGCATGCAAGGATGCTAAAGTATAAATATTTACATCGTACTCCGTGCCAAAACAAAGAACTTGTTAGCAATCAATGCATGATCCAAGTCCATGTTTGAATGTCTAATGCAACACATACGAAATGTCACTAGAGTAGGCTCGGCTAGTCTATGAATGACATGTGAAAATGCAAAAGTAGCATGTATTCAAGTTAGATTTGAAATACTAATGCAGTTAGCATGATGCGCCGAGCCCGGTGCATGCAATACTGATGAATGATGCACGCATGCATAGCATAAGGTTTGCTAAATTAAACATGTCTTATTACTAACCATCAAAGCAGGTAAGTAAAAGGGAGAAAGAAGTGGGGGTTGGAAGACATGCACACACTCACCCACACTTATTACAAATTCGCCCTCGCTCGGAGGGACCAAAAGAATAATACAATTCGAATAACGAATTAACTATCCTAGCTAATTAATTATTACAGACCAACTAAATTAATTAAACAAATTAATTAACTTAAGAAAGCAAGAAAAAGGGCCTCGGGAAGAGGGCTCAATGCACGCGTGCTCGGGTCTTGCTCGGAAGTCCATTGCCATGCACAAGCTGCCTCTGTTTTCCCTGCTCTGCCTCTCTGAAGACTGCCAAAGTCTCAGAATGTGCTCACTGGATGTTGAGGAATGCCACCGGCTGGAGGGAATTATCACCGGCTGTGATTTGGTGTTGATCGGCCAAAAATGAATCCATCGGCCACAGATGGGTTGCCTGTCGGCACTCTGTGCAGTCGATCGGCAAAAAGTTCCTGCAGAATCTGTTTGACAGCAGCAGAGGACAGAGCTTTGCATGGCAATGCAATTCAAGCAATGTATGCACCAACCATATCCCTTATCATGTTTATGACTCAAAGGGACATGGTCCTTGGTTCTCGGACCATCAATCACGCATTTCAATGCGTGATGGCCCAAGAGACCGAATTATCCATGTTGATTTCAAATGCAATTCAAACCAACAAACAAGTAAGGAGCTCAACCTCAATCATGGATAATCAAGAGGCAAAGCGTGCATGCAATGCAACCTAAGCATGTTAACTAGGCATGCAACATGGTAATGCAAACAAGCATACAAGGCATGTGACAACTATGCTAGTTACTCAAACATGCAAGTATGCAAAGCATGCAACATGTTAGGCAATTCCAACTAAGAGAAATGCATGCCAAATGCAAAGTCACTTAGACATGCCACAACACGTGATAGGCCGAACATGCAATCAACACACAAGGTAAGCATGTCACAACATGCAAGAATGGACTTAGACTAATTTAGGCAGCCCTCAAACTAACCTAAAACAGTGGCCAAAGTGCTATGGAATGAGGAGCAAATACACATACAAACATGCATGCAAATGGGCCAACACTTAAGCATTGAAGAGACAACTTTTAAGCACACTTAAAAGAAGATGAACATGGACATATGGCATGCATACCAAGCTCTGAAAATCATGTTAATGATGATGCCAAAACAAGCAAGCAAGACAAGCATAGCATACAACAAATGATCTAAAGCCTAAGGCTCACCAAAGAAGCATTGAACTACACTTAGTACAACCACTCATGGCATGAATTAAGTGACTGAAAATAGAGATGTGACATGCTGAAATGAGCCTCAAAACCCACCTAAATGGCATCTAAATGGCTTAAGTATGGAAGCATGCACAAGGGCCCAAACAAGGAGCATAAGACAACGACCTTTTAACATATTAAAGGGATATCAAATGCAAGCATATAGGCATGCCACAAGGACTGAAATAACATGACAAGTGGTTCCAAACCACTGAAATGATGCAAGGATGGCACGCGAGAGGGGTCAATGCTCAAGGTACACAAGAGGGTTTGCATGGTAGCTATACAAAGCAAAGCATGGATGACTCAAATGACCAAAAACAGTCCCTTAGCATACTAAAACAAGCATAAAAGCTTCACAAAGCTAGGCCAAAACACATGAGCATGGTAGTCTAAATGTTAGGCACATGTTGAGGCAAATCATGGCATTACAAGGCATGTATGCTAAGCAAGCATGGTGTACCAAAACTAACTAAAAACAGAGGCACATTATGACATGATAAGCAAAAAAATCAGCTAAGGCATGGTCAACAAGAGCCTAAGCTAGGTGCTCCCTCAAGAGGCAAAAATGGTCCTTTTCAAGGACAACAAGGAGAGGGGGTGGCCCTCTCCTTCTTGGGACCTCAAGGCACCATCCTCACCTCTGAAATCCCTCAAGATTTCAGTGGTGAGGAGGCCCAAACACCAAGGTCTCGGAGCTCACACAAAATGGCACAAAATGGAGCCTTACAAAGCTTAAAAGGGGTCAAACAACCTCAAACCACAAAACACTCTAAACAAACTATTTAGAGGGCCTAAAAACAGAAATTTTTTATGTTATATACTAAACACAAAAATAGTTGCAAGGTAGGCAAAAATACAATGCAAGAAAGGGGTAAAAAGGAGCAAGCTTCTTACCCTTGATGACATTCTTCAACAATGGAGCTCCAGCAGCTTCTTTAGGTTGAAACCATCTTCAAAACCTCCAAAACAACCCTCAAGAGGCCTCAGCTCCAAGGGATGGTGTAATGGTGGGTGCTTGTGAGCAAAAGTAAGACAAAACACACACACTAAGCTCAAGAGAGAGAGAGATAGGATAGATATATAAATCCTAACCTAAAACCAGAGCTCTCTAACTATGTTTTCTAACCCTAAAACCAAGAGAGGAGACTCTCTCTTATAGAGCTCTCTCTTGTAAAGCTTGTCAAGAGAGAAATCCCTCCATACACGTGTATGGAGGGGAGCAAAGTGGGTGCCAGCTATCACAGCTGGCACAAAATATCTACCAAAAGTAGATGAACAGTGGTCGGCCATTCAAAATTGCCATTTTGGCAAAATAAATGGCCGACCGGCAATATACATTGCCGATGGCATAAAATCACTGGCCGGTGGCCTCAAGCCATGGCCGGTGATGTGTGGGGATGCCTCATAAGGCATTCCCTGCCCTTCCAAGGCAAAACACAAGTGTTTGGTGCAAAACCAGACACAACACGGTCGAGCCGAGAGATCCTGAGGCAAGGCGCGCAACCGAGACCTCCTGGAACTCAAGACGAACACAAACAAGGGTAATCACCAAGTGTTCCAATGGTGACATCCAAGTCTTGAGGACGGTCAAAAATGGGGTGTCTACACTCTCTCCTTTACTTCTTCGTCTGTTTTTTTTTTTTTCCTCCTGTCTTCTATTATAGGATCGTACCCTAGTGTAAATGCATATAGATTATGGGTTACTTTAGCTACTACAGCAATGCCTTGCCTACCACTTCTTCCCAATCCCATTTTAAAAATATGCCCCAACTTGCTCATAAGATAGATAAATTGAGCAATTACATACCTCTCATCTTCTTCAGCCACAATAGATTAGACTAACTGTGCTTCTGCCAAGGTCAACCCAGAAAATATATATATACATATATCTTGTTTCCCATGCTAAATCTCTAGTAAAGTTGTTGTGACTTCTGGCAAAGAATGGAAGGTGGAGGCCCCATAAACAGTTGTAATTCGCCTTTTGTATGGATATTTCACCAATTGATGCACAGTAAACGACACTGCTTTCATCTGATATTACCAAGGTCTCTCTAACAGTATATTAAAAGTCACGAGAACATCCATGACATGGAATTCGACCTCAGGTTCTGATGGTCCTACTATTATCTTCATTTGACAATCCCCATAACATCTCTGCTGGTGTTATCATATTCTTGAATTAATTGACTTGTTGGTGTAAAATATGTCAGCTTCAACCATATTGTGTAAGTAGTATGCAGAGGACACACATTGATAGTCGATCCAGTGTCTGAAAGAACCACCAGAATCCACTTCTTTCTATACTCAAGTGAAACATACAGAGGCTTATTGTGGCTCGTCCCCTCTGGTGGCAGTTCCTTGTAAGAAAAGGTCATTGTTTGGATTGTGTCTACTGGCATGGTCATGGATACGAGCTGATCTGGAGTGGTATCAATTGGAAACTTTACCTTGCTCAAAGCTATCAACATTACTTGACGGTGTTCGTGGGAAGTCATGAGAAGCCCCCAAATCAAAATGTCTGCCTGAATGTTCTTTAGTTGTCTAAATATCAAGTCTTCTTCTGCTTTTTTCTCCTTTCTTGTGATACCCCTGTTCCATGGTATGCTAATTGGTCATTAATTTGAGTATGAATATGTGATTAATATGATTTTGTGTGCCATTATGTGAATATATGTGGTTTTGAATTTCTATCTGTTCACCGTAGGAATATCTGTTTGACTATTTGCTTTGGAAATTAAATTAAGGGCCTTGTCGGCCACAGAACCCGAAATTGATTGCGCCATTGTGCTTGGCATAATGTTTTAGAGCCTACGGTGAAGTTTAATTGAAAAATTGATTCGGACCAGATTAAGTTGATTAAATTGGTGAATTACTGCCTAACTATTTAAAATTATTAATTGTGGCTAGTGGGATTGGTTGTATTTGAGCACTATACCCTCATTTCTCTCCTTTAGCTTCACTTGGGCTGATCAAACTCTAAGAAAGAAAGAGGGGCCAGCTGTTAGAGAGAGAGAGAGGGAGAGAATTGTGTAATTTTTTACTCAAGCTTGGGAATTTGAAGTCTAGTTCAAGAATTAACCATAGATTGGGCTTCTAGGTAAGCATTGATTCTTGAATTCATGAGTATAAGATGTAATCTTGTGTGTTCAAAGTTAATTTATGGTCAAGAGCATGTTTTGAATTTGTTTTGTTGAATTGGAAGACCATACATGCATGCATGTATGTAATTGGTTGGAATTTGCATAATTGAGCTTGAATTACATGATTCATGTTGCAATTTGGTTGAAATCCATGTAAATTTGTAGTTGAAGCTCATGTGTAATCACAATTGCTATCATCTAAGTTGAGAATGGGAGCTAGACATCACATGCATGTACAATCTATGAAGATAAGAGCTTTGAATGCATAAATGTGTATGTTAGAATTGAGTTTGGTGTCAATTTGAGCCATGCATGTGTTAAATGTTTGAAATTGAGCTCCACGATGATGTGTTTTGGTGTTTATACCATGTTAGTACAAGTATGTGTGGAATTGGAGCTATAAAATGCATGAATTGTTGGTTAAGAGTCGAATTTCAACTCAAGAACACAATCTGGGAAACCCAGAATTTTGATGTCCACTCGAGCGGGGTAATGGCCGCTCGAGCGGGAAATACGTGCTCCCAGTACTTTTTGCAGACTTGGTGTCCGCTCGAGCGGGATATTTCACGCTCAAGCGTGGAGCTTTGTAGACAGGCCTTTCACTCGAGCGCCCTATTTCACGCTCGAGCTTATTTTTCATGCAACCAGTACTTTTGCAGGCCTTAGAGGCCTCCACGCTCGAGCGGGGTAGTCCACGCTCAAGCGGGAACCCTGTCTTCTGAGATTTTATTTTTGCATTCTGTGTTTTGTTTTCCGTTCTCTTTCACTTGCAAGCACTCTTAGGCATGTGTTAAACATTGTAAATGAGTTAAAGATACAAGAATAAAGCCTAAAGAGGAAAATGTGAATTTAGAACGGATTGGATTGTTAGTGACCCTTTTGTGTTCATGGAATGTGTAGGGTCGAGCTCCAGGGCAAATCCGCAAACTGATCACTGTGAGTAATATCTGAAATACATATTGTTCTCCAATTGCTTGTTTCTATGTAAGTTTTGTAAAGTTCATTAATTTTGAATGGTGGACAAAGTTTGAAAGGCTTAAATGCCAGTCTGATATGACAAGTTTGAAAGGCTTAAATGCCAGTCTGATATGACAAGTTTGAAAGGCTTAAATACCAGTTTGACATAACAAGTTTGAAATGCTTAAACGCCAGTTTATTATGACAAGTTTGAGAGGCTTAAATGCCAGTTTGACATAACAAGTTTGAGAGGCTTAAATGCCAGCTTGATATGACAATTTTGAAAGTCTTAAATGCCAGTTTGGTATGACAAGCTTGGAAGGGCCGAAAGGCTAGTCTGATACGAAAGTTTGATAAGGCCAAAAAGGCCAGTCTGATATAAACGTTCGAAAAAGGCCAAAGGCCAGTTTGACATGAATGAATTGGGCTAAAGGCTGTCTGTTGTATAATGTTCCAATGTATTTTCTTTATTTGATATTATTCACTGGGCTTCCGCTCACGCTCATTCATGTGTTTGTAGGTGAGCCAAGAGAGGTCCAGACCTAGCCCAAGTGAAGTCTGTATGGAACAACCGAGTTTTGGAAAGTCAGCCTATGTGTCTCACGCATGAGAATCGCCTTCGCCTTCGTTATTTTGTTTTATGTTGTCATGTTGGCGGAGCCTTTGTATATGTCTGTATATAGTTCACGGGTTGACTTAGTTTTGGATGATCCTGTCTGTACAGAACTTTTTGATACTTTAATTCTGTTGTGAGTTGTTAATGTTTATATGTATGACTTGTTTGACATGCCATGTAAGCACAGCTCTAAGGATAAAGTTTTTAAATTGCTTCCGTTTGGCCCCCATTAACTCTGTTAAAATACGTTTGGTTTGGTTTGAGGCCGTAGGTAATCTCACGATTACTGGCCGGTTATGTCCTTAACCCACGGGGGCGGGTTCGGGTCATGACAGAGTGGTATCAAAACACGAGTTAATAACTCACATACTTGTCCAAATGAGCAATAAGCGTCTAGAAAAGATCTAGGATGCATTCATGTGATAAGTCTGAATCTGAAAGCATCAAGTATATGCTTAAATGTTTTGATATGAACAACTATGTGTTATAAGTGATGATTTTCTTGCATCGCAATTTGTTTGAATATGCATGCCCTTTAATATGTGCGTACTTGTATATCTTCTGTATAAAATGTAATGCAAGTTTAAGCAGATGGTGAGAACAAGAGGTGATGAGATAGAGGAGTCTTCTACTGCCCGACTGGATAGAATAGAAAGACTGATACAGGAAATGACAGAAACTTTGAGACAGCAACAGCAGTGGCAACAACCACATCCACCACCTCTACCTCCAGCACCACCCGTGCCAGATAATCAGAATGATGACCAAATCATAGCCCTCACCAAAGAGTTCAAGAAAATGAAACCACCACAATTCCATAGTGGATTAGATCCTTTGAAAGCTGAAGCTTGGGTCCTCGGCATCGAAAAACTGTCTGAAGTGTTCCCGTGTTCGGAGACACAGAAAGTGCTTCTAGCCAACTTTATGCTAGAGGACGAAGCAAGAAGATGGTGGATGTTAATGTGTGAGAGTTACAAAGACGCTGACTGGGCAAAATTTCTGGAAATTTTCTACGACAAGTACTTCCCGCAGTGTGTTCGGGATAGGAAAGTGACAAAATTTATGGAATTAAAGCAAGACAGTATGACAGTGGCTGAGTATGAGGCCAAATTCACTGAATTGGCCTGGTTTGCGCCACATGTGATTGATACAGACTATAAGAAGGCGAGACATTTTGAAGGTGGGTTTCAAAGTGACATCCTTGAAAGAGTGAATGTCTTAAAGTTAGAAACCTACATTGGAGTGCTAGACAGGGCCATCATATCAGAGGCCAACATAGCTAGACAAGCCAAGCGAACAACAGAATGGAAAGGTAACAAAAGACAAGGCTTCTTTTCAAAGAAGAAGTTTCTGAAAAAGCAAAACACGGGCTCCTCAAATACCTCGAATTCTTCCCAAGACACATCTCCCATGTGCAACATTTGCAGCAAAAGGCACCGTGGGGTTTGTTACCGTGTGTCAGGGGCTTGTTTCAAGTGTGGTAAACAAGGGCACATGGCCCGAGATTGTAATCAAAATAGAGAAAAGAAAGCTGCTAGTTCCACTGCATCGATCCCGAAGCCAGGAAACACTTTGAAATCCGCTACCACCGGGGATACCGTGAGACAGGGGAGAGTTTTTGCGCTTGTTCCGGGCGATACACGGAATTCCAATGCAGTTGTCTTAGGTACTATTTCTATATGTAATCAGGATGCTTTTGTGTTAATTGACTACAGATCCACACACTCTTTTGTGACATGTGCATTTGCATCTAGACTGAATAGACCCTTAGAACCATTGACATATCTGCTATGTGTGTCAGCTCAATCTGGGGAATCTGTATTGTGTGAATCTATATACCGATTTTGTGAAATGCGTATTGAGGATGCTATCCTATATGTAGATTTGTTGCCCTTGAACTTTAGGCATTTTGATGTAATTTTGGGCATGGATTGGTTGACCAAGTATTGTGCCACCATCGATTGTGTGACAAAATGAGTTGTATTTAAACCACCAAAACATAAAGAGATTGTGTTTGTGGGAAATGGGGTTGTGCCTCCACCTTATTTGATATCTGCAATGAAAGCATGTAAGCTAATCAGGAAAGGGTGCCAGGGTTATTTGTGCTATGTATTGACTGAACAATCTGTGAATGTTGAATTGAATGATATCCCTATTGTTAGAGAATTTTTGGATGTGTTTCCAAATGAATTGCCAGGGGAATTGGTAGACAGGGAGATAGAATTTACTATTGAGACTATGCCAGGCACCCAACCTATTTCTAAAGCTCCCTACAGAATGGCTACTATCGAAATGAAAGAATTGAAAGAACAGTTGCAAGACCTGCTTGACAAGGGATTTATCCGACCTAGCACTTCGCCTTGGGGTGCACCAGTATTATTTGTGAAAAAGAAGGATGGAACCTTGCGTTTGTGCATCGATTACCGGGAGCTGAATAAGGTAACGATAAAGAACAAGTACCCCCTACCCCGTATTGATGATTTATTTGACCAGTTGCACGGATCATAGGTGTTTTCCAAGATTGATTTGAGATCCGGGTATCATTAGCTGAAAGTTAAGACAGAGGATGTTGAGAAAACAGCGTTTAGAACAAGGTATGGTCATTTTGAGTTTCTTATTATGCCCGTTGGAGTGACTAATGCTCCGGCAGCATTTATGGATCTAATGAACCATATTTTTAAGACCTACCTTGATGAATTTGTCGTAGTCTTTATTGATGACATTTTGATATACTCTAAAGATAGATTTGAACATGAACAGCATCTGAGAACTGTCCTGCAAATACTTAGGGAAAGGAAATTGTTTGCTAAACTAAAGAAATGTGAGTTTTGGTTGGATGAAGTTGTTTTCTTAGGGCATGTGATCAACAGAGAAGGGATTTCAGTGGACCCACAGAAAATAGAGGCAATTGTAAATTGGCCTACACCGACCAATGTAACAGAGGTTCACAGTTTTATGGGTTTAGCTGGGTACTACAGGAGGTTTGTGAAGGATTTTTCAAAAATAGCTATGCCTCTTACCCAACTGACACGCAAGGGGCAACCTTTTGAGTGGAACGATGAAAGAGAATCAGCCTTTCATGAATTGAAGACAAGATTGACCACCGCACCAGTTTTGACACTACCCTCAGGTACGAAAAATTTTGTGATTTTCAGTGATGCATCTTATAAAGGTTTGGGTTGTGTGTTAATGCAGAACGGAAAGGTTATTGCTTACGCCTCCCGACAGTTGAGGCCACATGAGAAGAATTATCCAACGCATGACCTAGAACTGGCCGCAGTTATTTTTGCTTTGAAAATCTAGTGGCATTATCTGTATGGAGCAAAGTGTGAAGTCTTCACGGATCACAAAAGTTTAAAATACTTTTTCACACAGAAAGAGTTGAATATGCGGCAGAGGAGATGGCTGGAATTGATAAAGGATTACGATCTAGAGATTCAGTATCACCCCAGGAAAGCTAATACAGTTGCTGATGCCTTGAGTAGAAAATCAACGGGGAGTATGGCTTGTTTGCCTACAGAACAGAAAGAGATCTTGCAAGATTTTGAGAGGTCTGAAATCGAAGTGGTAATGTGCAAACAGGGCGGATTGATAGCTGCTATTACAGCCGAGTCAGCAATTATTGAAGAAATTAAACAGAAACAGAAGGAGGATGAATTCCTCAAGAAAGTGATTAATGAATTTGAAACAAATCCGAAGGCAGAGTTTAGCATTGAGAATGAAGTGTTGAAAT
Source organism: Camellia sinensis (assembly GCF_055761805.1). NCBI lineage: Eukaryota > Viridiplantae > Streptophyta > Magnoliopsida > Ericales > Theaceae > Camellia > Camellia sinensis. The sequence goes on along the minus strand of NC_138969.1, from coordinate 111,269,667 downwards.
TCCGAAACCGAATGTGTGTCCCTAATATCCTGGAACTAAAGAAGAGGGTTTTAGATGAAGCCCACAAATCCGTATTTGCTATGCATCCGGGCAACAACAAAATGTACCGGGATTTGAAACAGACCTATTGGTGGCCTAAAATGAAGAAAGAAATTGCAGAATATGTGTCCAAGTGTCTCCAGTGTCAGCAAGTCAAGACTGAACATCAGAAACCAAGCGGTCTACTACAACCTCTCCCTATTCCTGAATCGAAGTGGGAGCATGTGATTATGGATTTCGTTGTTGGCCTACCTCGGTCTTTGCGAGGTATGGATTCTATTTGGGTTGTAGTTGATAGACTTACTAAATCTGCACATTTTCTGCCAATTAGAACCACGTTTAATGCTTATAGATTGGCTATTATTTATGTTGATGAGATTGTCCGTTTACACGGAGTTCCGGTATCCTTTGTGTCGGATAGAGATCTGAAATTTGTATGTAGATTGTGGAAGAGTTTGCAGGAAGCTATGGGAACAGAATTGAGGTTCAGTACTGCATTCCATCGACAGACAGATGGGCAATCGGAACGAACAATACAGACTTTGGAAGATATGCTTCGGATGTGTGCTTTGGATTTTCAAGGGAGTTAGGAAGACTATTTGCCACTTATAGAATTTGCTTATAATAGCAGCTTTCACTCCAGCATCGGTATGGCACCATACAAAGCTTTGTATGGTAGGAGGTGTAGATCACCTATTTGTTGGACAGAGGTCGGGGATAGAGCTTTGCTTGGGCCTGAAATTGTGCAAGACACTTCTGAGAAAATCAAGACTATCCGTCAAAGGCTCAAGACAGCTCAAGACCGACAAAAGAACTATGCGGATGTTCGAAGAAGACCTCTTGAGTATGAGGTCGGTGATCATGTGTTCATTCGTGTGTCTCCAATGAAAGGCCAAGTCAGGTTTGGAAAGAAGGGCAAGTTGTCGCCCCGTTACATTGGGCCGTTTCAGATTTTGGAAAGACTTGGTCCAGTTGCTTATAGAGTTGCTTTGCCACCGGGATTTGAACAAATCCATAATGTGTTCCATGTGTCGATGTTGAGGGGTTACATTCGAGACCCGCTTCATGTGATTGACTATCACCGGATAGCTTTGGATGAAAATATGCAGTACGCTGAATGGCCGGAACGAGTTGTTGACCGACAAGTGAAGCATCTGAGAAACAAGTCCATCCCAATGGTGAAAGTTGAATGGAAAGAACACTATGGGACGGATGCCACGTGGGAAAAAGAGGAGGAAATGCGACTACGCTATCCACATTTGTTTCCCGACGAAAGTAAACTAAGTTTGGAGGACCAAACTTCCTAAAGGAGGGAAGACTATGATACCCCTGTTCTGTGGTATGCTAATTGGTCATTAATTTGAGTATGAATATGTGATTAATATGATTTTCTGTGCCATTATGTGAATATATGTGGTTTTGAATTTCTATCTGTTCACCGTAGGAATATCTGTTTGACTATTTGCTTTCGAAATTAAATTGAGAGCCTTATCGGCCACAGAATCCGAAATTGATTGCGCCATTGTGCTTGGCATAATTTTTTAGAGCCTACGCTGAAGTTTAATTGAAAAATTGATTCGGACCAGATTAAGTTGATTAAATTGGTGAATTAGTGCCTAACTATTTAAAATTATTAATTGTGGCTAGTGGGATTGGTTGTATTTGAGCACTATACCCTCATTTCTCTCCTTTAGCTTCACTTGGGCTGATCAAACTCTAAGAAAGAGAGAGGGGCCAGTTGTTAGAGAGAGAGAGGGAGAGAATTGTGTAATTTTTGACTCAAGCTTGGGAATTTGAAGTCTAGTTCAAGAATTAAGCATAGATTGGACTTCTAGGTAAGCATTGATTCTTGAATTCATGAGTTTAAGGTGTAATCTTGTGTGTTCAAAGTTAATTTATGGTCAAGAGCATGTTTTGAATTTGTTTTGTTGAATTGGAAGACCATACATGCATGCATGTATGTAATTGGTTGGAATTTGCATAATTGAGCTTGAATTACATGATTCATGTTGCAATTTGGTTGAAATCCATGTAAATTTGTAGTTGAAGCTCATGTGTAATCACCATTGGTATCATCTAAGTTGAGAATGGGAGCTAGACATCACATGCATGTACAATCTATGAAGATAAGAGCTTTGAATGCATAAATGTGTATGTTAGAATTGAGTTTGGTGTCAATTTGAGCCATGCATGTGTTAAATGTTTGAAATTGAGCTCCACGATGATGTGTTTTGGTGTTTATACCATGTTAGTACAAGTATGTGTGGAATTGGAGCTATAAAATGCATGAATTGTTGGTTGAGAGTCGAATTTGAACTTAATAACACAATCTGGGAAACCCAAAATTTTGATGTCCGCTCGAGCGAGAAATACGTGCTCCAGTACTTTTTGCAAACTTGGTGTCCGCTCGAGCGGGATATTTCACGCTCGAGCGTGGAGCTTTGTAGACAGGCCTTCCACTCGAGCGCCCTATTTCACGCTCGAGCTTATTTTTCATGCAACCAGTACTTTTGCAGGCCTTAAAGGCCCGCTCGAGCGGGGTAGTCCACACTCGAGCGGGGACCCTGTCTTCTGAGATTTTGTTTCCGCATTCTGTGTTTCGTTTTCCGTTCTCTTTCACTTGCAAGCACTCTTAGGCATGTGTTAAACATTGTAAATGAGTTAAAGAGATAAGAATAAAGCCTAAAGAGAAAAATGTGAATTTAGAACGGATTGGATTGTTAGTGACCCTTTTGTGTTCATGGAATGTGTAGGGTCGAGCTCCAGGGCAAATCCGCAAACCAATCACTGTGAGTAATATCTGAAATACATATTGTTGTCCAATTGCTTACTTCTATGTTAGTTTTGTAAAGTTCATTAATTTTGAATGGTGGACAAAGTTTGAAAGGCTTAAATGCCTGTCTGATATGACAAGTTTGAAAGGCTTAAATGCCAGTCTGATATGACAAGTTTGAAAGGCTTAAATGCCAGTTTGACATAACAAGTTTGAAAGGCTTAAATGCCAGTTTATTATGACAAGTTTGAGAGGCTTAAATGCCAGTTATACATAACAAGTTTGAAAGGCTTAAATGCCAGTTTGATATGACAATTTTGAAAGGCTTAAATGCCAGTTTGATATGGCAAGTTTGGAAGGGCCGAATGGCCAGTCTGATACGAAAGTTTGACAAGGCGAAAAAGGCCAGTCTGATATAAACGTTCGAAAAAGGCCAAAGGCCAGTTTGACATGAATGAATTGGGCCAAAGGCCGTCTGTTGTATAATGTTCCAATGTATTTTCTTTATTTGATATTATTCACTGGGCTTCCGCTCACGCTCATTCATGTGTTTGTAGGTGAGCCAAGAGAGGTCCAGACCCAGCCCCAGTGAAGTCTGTATGGAACAACCGAGTTTTGGAAAGTCAGCCTATGTGTCTCACGCATGAGACTCGCCTTCGCCTTTGTTATTTTGTTTTATGTTGTCACGTTGGCTGAGCCTTTGTATATGTCTGTATATAGTTCATGGGTTGACTTAGTTTTGGATGATCCTGTCTGTACAGAACTTTTTGATACTTTAATTCTGTTGTGAGTTGTTAATGTTTATATGTATGACTTGTTTGACGTGCCATGTAAGCACAACTCTAAGGACAAAGTTTTTAAATTGCTTCCGTTTGGCCCCCATTAACTCTGTTAAAATATGTTTGGTTTGGTTTGAGGCCGTAGGTAATCTCATGATTACTGGCCGGTTATGTCCTTAACCCACGGAGGTGGGTTCGGGTCATGACATTTCCTTTCTCAGTATCTTTTCCCAAAGGCTCCCTTTGATCTAGGTGTGGGGGTTTAAAGTAACACCCACTCCTAGTCAAGTGATCTATCTCCTTTATATGTAAGTAAAGTGTAAGTCATTGTTTTCCCATCATTCTCATTTATCGAGCGACAAACAATTTTCTGGTTCAACCTAAAGCATACCAACACTATGATCTCTATCTTTTGGTTTATATAGCGAATTTGATTTGGTTTCTATAAAAAAAATCAAAAAAATTAAAAAATAAAAAATCCCTTCTTCTTATGTGTGCCCATGCTCTTCTAGCTCATTGTCTTTCTTCTTCCGTTGTGAGCCTGATTCTTCCCCTTTGGCAATGTTCTGGTATTTCTTCCTCTTCCTCTTTGAAATCTTTTTCTTCATTATCTCTTCTTCCTTTTATCTTAGCTCCCCTATCCGTTTCTGTTTCAGAATCTCCCTTGCTGCTTATCCAACCATGGTTAGCCTCTAAGATACTCGAATGCCACCGTCCTATTTGCATATTCCCTAAGTCTTGCTCCTCGAAGAATTAGAGATTGTCTAAGTCTTCTTCCAAATCTACCAAATCATCTAAACCTTGTTCCAGCCCTTGTTCTCTGATGATATTAATATTGAATGAATTATGTAACATGACTCACAGTCTTGGTTGTCCAACAAGCACAATTTAGTTGCTTGGGTCATATTCTTCTTTGGACAACTTTTCTTTTTCCATGACTGGCACTTTGAAGGTTTCCTGCTCATCTTCTTTCTTTAAGGCTAGATTTTTCTCTTTTTCTTCAATTATTTCTCCTTTTTCCATATCTGTTGCAACGATGTTTAGGTTGGGTTTAGGTGTGTCCATCATGCAATCAGTGCCATATGGAATGAACACCTCGGATTCAGGTAAGTCGGATAGGGTGATGTATATGTTGGGGTTAAAGATGGGTGGTAGTGTATGGATAAGGTTGAGATTTAGAGAAAGTGGCTCTCGGTTATGGGTAGGCAATAGATTGGTGGTTACATTGGGCTTTTGTGATGGAGCTATGGTTTCGTTGCCGATAAGATCTTGAATCTCACGACGATGGCAAAAGCAACGATCAGTGTCATGAGGATGCTACTGGTAAAAGGCACAGTATTTGGCAGGGTCTTGTTTGGCTGGGAGACGATCAGAAAGAGGTCAAGTGTCAGAGGGCTTGAGACACCCTTTTCTACCAGGATTTTTATGGTTCGGGTTAGGGTCATGTGAAGAGTGAGAAAAGTTCTGTTCTGGGCTCCAGTGGAGTTGGTTGATTGTGGGCTGGCATTGGCTAGAGGATTGGCTGGCTTGGTATTGGTGCCAGTGGCATTAAGCTCCACGGGTTTGGCAATTGTGCTACTAGTAGCATTGGAGCTGTGAGTGAATGACTTTTTTGCGAGCTTATTTCTTTCCATTATAATTTCTTGATTTATTGCATCCTTAATTTGGGCGCGAATCTTATGCAAGTCTTTGAAGTTAAAGAAGGGAAGAACTATCATCTTTTGTAGTTGCTTACTATGCAAATTCCTTACAACAGTTCGGACATGATCTTTCGTTGAAGGCCAATTTGTCGTCCTAGCTATTTTTGCCCTCCATCTTACAACAAATGCCACAAAACTATCTTTAGTCTCTTGACAAGTTACCCCCAATTCTCAAGGTGGTAACCTCTATCTGTGTGTTGTATGAATACTAGGCAACAAATGCCTCAATCATTTCCTCTCAATTCCATTTTACGGTATCTTCTAACTTGGTGTACCAAGTAGCAGCAACTCTAAACATAGTTCTTCCAAACAAGGAAAGTTTCTAAGCTCAGGTTAGTGCAATGACCTTGAGAATGTCTGAAAAGAGACAAATATGGACAATTGGATCACCGATTACATCAAACCTATCTATATACGACATCTTGAATCTGTCTAAGAGTCTTACTGCAGCCTCAATGTACCCGTTTTCAATGTCAGGGATAGAGTTAATCCCTTGTAATTTCTTAAACATCTTCTCATGTTAGGAAATTTTTGACAGGGCTAGGTCAAGTTCATTTAGATCAATAGCAAAATCCCTCCAACGGGTAGTGTTAGAGCCTTAAGAGGTTGGACATCGACTGGTACTTCCTGATGCTCAAATTCTTGAAAATCTTCAGCCGAAAGAGGTGGATCGAGAATTAGAGGGGTAGGTGGAATGGATCGGGTAGTAAATGCCCGAGATGGGTTGTGCAACCCAACAATGGTTTTAGCTTAAGTAGCAATAGTGTAGTTAAGAGTAGCCACAGTTCGTTGGACAGCGATCACCATTTCTACCAACTCTACAACAATTTGTGCCATTACTGAATCTAATGAAGTGGGCTGATGTAGACTAGAAGGTGGGGAATGAATGTTCTGTATTGGCTATGATTGCCTGACTCTTCTCCTTCTGACCACTGGCTACAGTGGCACTAATACTAGCTAACCTTGAACCAAATCACTAATCTTACAAAGCCTACTAGTGTGAGTCCAAAGAACTTAGGGGATGTCAGGTTACTTGGAAGCTGTGATAACAGGACTTCCTATCAAAAGAAAGAAAAGTAAAGCAAAAGAAAAAACCCCAATCAAACGGTCCCTCAGTCAAATCTTACCATTTATACAAGATCATTGCGAAAAAAAAAAACCACTGTGAGAGAATTACTATACGCCACTGAAAACACTATACTCAAACCTTACAACTAGCATGCGTGAACCATTGTTCTGAAGTAAAGAACCACCGTATTAATCCAAGTATATAGCACATAACAGGCAAAGGGAACAAACACCCCTATGGTGGGTTTGAGTTACCCTGTCCTAGCTTGGAATAGATCTAGGGTTTCTTCATTCAAACTAAGGCATTACAACATCCTAAAAATGGAAGGGTATCTTCTCCTAGGTTAGACGGCATTATAGCTCACTATATGCAATAGGTAAGGTTAGAAAAAATGGGTACCTCAGCAAGATCCACTGATATAGCTCTCACATCTTCCATCGAGCAGTGAAAAGATGATCAAGCGGTACGTTGGGGATCCAGATCCAAGGGTTGTAACCTACCATGATAGAGCCCATGACTGATAAGCTATCCAAGATATCAGATGACAAAAATAGGGATTTAAAGCGCACCAATGCAAATGCAATGTAGCAAACATATACACATAAATGAATCTCATATTTAGAATTCCCGAAGTCAAGTTTTCTTAGTCTTCCCAACAGACTTGCGATGTGAAATCCCATATTTTTGAGTTATTAATATTTTAGGAAGTGGTATTGATGGTAGTTTGGCGGTGAGATTTTTAGATGAGAACCTAACTTATTTTCTTTATTTGTTTTATTTCTTTTTACCTCAATTTCATTATTATCATTATTCATCTCTTTTGTTTCATTATTTTTTAGTTTGCTTAGGCTCCTAGCAAATGTCCTTTTCTTTCCCTTAAAGCAGGTTTTCTTTGCCTCCAAGTAAATTATTTTTTCTTTCCCTCCAAGTTTACTTAGAGGCTACTCTTTATTTTGCCTATAAATTTAAACTCATCCTCCCAACTTCTTTCTATTCTTCTTCTTCTTGGCCCATCCGTATATATATATATATATATATATCTTTCTAATCAAAATTTGAAATCTAGATTAAGAGTGTTTAGAGTGAGAGTTAACATTTTTACATAGGAGGACAACTGTAGATATTGTCAAACCTTACATACCTTATGTCTTAGAATTTTCATCACATATCTTTTGGAGATTTATAAAGAAATATCGAATGATTAAAGTGTTGGCGGTGAAGTGATTTAGCATTAGCGGTCATGGAATTATTTTGAGGTAATTTAGGTAGTATATAATATGCTTCCTTTAAATCTCCTTGCAAAGAGTTATTTTAATTGCCTTCAATTTGTAGTCCTTTTGATTATTCTAGTCATTTGATTGATTTTGTGGAATCATTCTTGTTGATACGTTTGATTAGTCTAGTCATTCGTTAAATTCTGTGAAGTTATTCTATGTAGTCAGTGTTTATTTGCTTGATTAAATGATAAGGAACTGCTCCGTACATGGATCAAGTTAACATTGCCAATAGCTTGAACTAATATGCCTGGATGAGCGGTTATGCTTTGGTGAGGTCGATGAGACTGATCACTGGTCATGTACTGAGAAGAATCGAGTATTTGGTCCTGGACAAGTTATCATATGTTGTGTGGATTTGTCAGTGCAATTTAGTAAATTGTTTGATTATCATATCGTTTGTGCTATGTCATAAATTGTTGGAATTCCTATTAATTTATACTCTATCTGAGTATTATTATTTCTGTCGTATTGTATACTTCCTGAGTTATTTTTTATGTGTGGAGCAAAGTTAGTGGCGATTGGAGTTGAAGCTTTTAAAGAACTTATTAAGTTAGAGATTTTGGGACCGCCACTATATATTATGTTTTAGAGATTTGTATGACTTCTAGACATTTGTGTAAATATTTTGGAGATGATTTGTATATTTGAGGCTATGAGTTATTTGAGATTGTATATTTGAGGTTGATTGATTTAACAACGGTTCGGAAGTTGAAGCATTACATGCCAAAAATTTTGGAATCTCCCGGACCGAGGGGTTCAAGTGAGCCCAATAGTTAGAACCCTTGGTCTTGTTCCCGAGTGCAATGTGAGACAAAATGAGGGTCCAAATTTGGCAAATCCATAGAAAATCCACTAATCACAAGGAATGCAAAAAATGGACTATATCACCAAACTCAGAGTCGCCACCTAATCTTTTGGAAAAACTAGGAAACCCATAACTCATACCAAATGCCACTGTCCGTCGTAACTAAAGTGTCATGATTCAGGAACTTAGGTATGAGGGGGAGACGGTCATGAATTGAACACCTCCGCTCACCCGATCAAAGAACGGCCTCTACTAATTCTAGGTATGAGATTCATTACTAATATATGTTCATGTTCCAATTGTTAATGCTAAAATTGCTATGTGAAATAAATTAGTATAGATTAAATCACTTACTTTGGAATGCTTTGATTTCATGCATTTTGAAAAAGATTTCAAAAAAGTGCAAGTCAAAGAAAATATGAGTTCACATGCATGAAAATCAATATCATCCCAATTTAAGGAAAATAACCTCTATTCGCCGACATTCAAAGAGATATATCAAGTAAATAAGTAGCCACATGGTAAGAATGCTAGATATAGAAAGAAAAACATACGCAATTGGGGATGCAAAAATGAAAGGAGCTCATCTAGTACTCCTCTGTACCAAGCCAAGCAAAAAAAGGTTAGAAAAATATGCATGATCCTAGATGCAAAGAAACTAATGCAACACACACAAAAAAAAAAAATACAACTAAAGACTTGGCTACTAATCATATAATATATGAATCATCTCAAGACATGGGGTAGCACTCATAATCACATAAGAAGTAAAAAACTAAGGTATAAAATGAGCCAAGTCTTATGCATGAAAAACGGATGCAAAACATAGAAGAATAATGAAATAAAGAAAATGTGATACCAAGATGTGGAAAGCTCTAAATAAGAGGTTAGAAAAGAAAGAGATAAGAAAGATATACGTCAAAGTTATAAACAAAATAAACTACTCAACCGAAAATAATGGAAGCAACTAAAAATAGAAGCTAATCATGGATGGTTCAACTATACTAACAAAACCATCAAATGAAAACACAAGACAAGCTACAAAACACTACAAAATACTAGATGATGATCATAATAACAGCCAAGTAATGAAGAGAGTAAGGAATGAAAATAAACTAAATCCATCATTCTTACCATAAGAAAGATGAAATTATGGTCTTCCTTGATTACCAATGGATATAGAAAATCACATGATGATCATGGAAACAATCAAGTAATGAAAAGAGCAAGGAATGCAAACAACTGAATCCATTATTCCCACTGCGAGAAAGATGAGATAATGATCTTCCTTGATCACCAATGGATATAGAAAATCACATGATGATCATAAAAGCAAAGCAGTGAGAGAAATCAAAATGAGAACCACCATACTCATCATAGAGGAAGGGATGAGATGTTAGACTTCTTTGATCATCAAAGATATAGAAAATCAATGATTCGTAAAAGAAATAAACATGACATAGAAATTAAACAAGAAGCAAATCAAAGAAGTCAATATGAATCTACATCATCAATCATGGAAAAGAGTAAATAGATACTCAACTCTATGTTAAGAATAGATGGAGAGAGTAGATTACAAAATACTTCCATTGCTTCCAAGAAAATAGAGACAAAATAAGAGAAAGTAAGAGAAAATGAAATAAAATAGAATCTACAAATCTCTAACCACCAATTTAGGCCTATAGATTACCCAATTAATTTCACAAAGCAACCTGAATACTCATTAGAATCTGACCATATAGCGATTTTGGTTTAAACCCAACCCATTCATTGTTTTGGATCTAGATTTTCTTGTGAGACCCCTGAAAATTTTATTTTCTTAAAAGTCCCTTACTTTTAAATTATTTCTTTGAAGTCCCTCAGTTTCTTAATTAATTGCAATTCTAACCCAACCAAAATGCATGCGACAACTAAAACCACGCAAACCCTAATCAATTTCGGTAACTTAGAAATCAATTTGAATACCCTAATACTGATTATTTGACTCCCTAAATGTGAAATTACAACTCAAAAATCCTAGATTTTCTGGTTTTCATTTTGTTCATTGGTAGATAGCCTCTTTATTTGAAACAAGAATGCAGACCGAATTAGACTCTCTAACCCTAATTTAATTTAATTCTACACTAAAATAAATATTGGAATTCAAAAAAAAAATTACCTAAAACCCTTACATTTTTATTAAATAACACAAAGACCCCAAACAAGTACCATCTTATATTTATATATACACTTGTACCCTAAAATCTTTTTTTTAAAACATTATATTTAACAAATTCCAACAATTCTACACAAATATATATATATATATATATATAAAACAAGCCCCTCAAATCTCTAGCTATGGCTGGTCAATACCTATGTAGATGAAATGAGTGTACTTTTGGAGGCAAGCTTGCATAATTTAAGGAAAAAATCTTTAACTTGGTACAAACTTTTATATGTGTGTGTGTGTGTGTATACAACTAGGTTGGTTTGATTAGGAGGAAAACCCTAACGAGATCATGTTTAGGAACCTAATTAAAGCCTCTAATCCTTCATTATTCCATTGAATTCAAACTAAATCCAAACTATCTAATCCAATTCCAACCAATGGGCATTTAGGACTTTTTGCACAAAATTCATTATAAAAACAACCCCTCCCATAGCATTTTACATGCAAGAACACACACATACACACTATATTCAGCTAAGAGAGAAGAGAGGAAGGAGGGTGAGCTTGGTAGAAGAGATGAGAGGAAGAAAAAGTTTGCTAACAATTCCAACAATCCTCAAGTAAGCCACAACACAACACAACTCTCTCTTATTTCTTTTCCTTTCAAATACATACTCTTGAAAGTTTTAAACATTCATTTTAGAAGTGTTTTGATGGTATTCTTGTGTTAAAAATGAAAGGAGTTGAGCCTTGATTCTACTCTTCTTGTATTTCTCTTAATTGGTATAAGACTACCTTTTTCCGTATCAGACTCTCAAAATTTCCGAAGGCACGCCTTCACCTTAAATTCATGATTTTAATACATATTATTTACCATTTTTTCATCACAAGAGAAGTGGAAAATTCCCCATAGTTGACCTCTTTTCTCATCAAATTTATATTTTCAAGACTTGTGCCAGAAAAATCTATTTTACAGCCAACTTGCAAAACTTCTAGAAAAATGTATAAAAATCTTCTGGACCTCCATTTTTTGTCAAATTCTTTCTTAAGGATTTCCCTTTCAAGGAAAATTGGTTTCATTGAAAACGAGTGAGCGGTTTGTGAGAAAATCTAATTTTTGTAACGGTCGACGAATTTGGACCGAGCTGGAGTATTTCTAAAATAACTAAAAATCTGGAAACGCTATTCCGAGGTAAGGCCTGCAACAAAGCAGCAAAACAGGGGGCATACCGAATAATCCGCATCCAATTCTTGGAGTTGGGAGAATGAAATCTCTTTGGAGGATTTCTAGACTACTAACATTTAACCATATAATATGTGCTATGAACTTAAATGCCATCATCCTTTCCTCTATTTTTGGTAAATGCTGTTGTGTATTGGACTGGGAAAAAGGGATGGGGTGTGTGTGTGCGTGTACTGTGTATTCAAAGCTCATGGTGTTTCATGCCAGGCATCGAAGAGGAAAGTGCAGCAGAAGACGGCGAGCCGGAAACCTTCAAGGACTTTTGGTTATCCTAGAAAGTTAGGATTTTCTTTTGTTGTTTTGTAAAGTCCATATGAAACTTTAAATTTTCTTTTGGATGTAATTTAATGGAACGAGCTTTTGTAATTAAGGATATTTGTAATTACTCTATTATTATGTATTTATATTCCAACACCAATATAATTCCCTACGTTGCTTATGAGACCTTGTGACAATACCTCTTAAGATCTATCAAAAAGGTAGTGCGCTACCTAAGAAAGCTGGACTTATAAGGGAGGCTAATTTGACTCATCTGGTGATCTTTGATCTTACCTGGTTATTGGCCATAAGACTCATTAGTGACTTTCTCTCGACTACAACCCTTAGTGTAGATTTGGGGTGTCACATTTCATGTCTTGATGGTTATTCATGTCTTCTTTCGCCTCATTTCTTGTTGAGTTTGGTTATTGGAGCATCTTGATTGTGTTTGAAATAGGTTGGGAGTTAGTTTTTCAAAACTGTTGCTGCCCAGATTTTTGCTTGTTCACTCCAGCCAACTTTTTTACACTCGAGCAAATTTTGATAACTTCCAATACTTTTGCAGGTCTGTAAAACTACTGGGAGTATGGCATGCTTAGCTCAAGCAGTCTTTTGGAACTCTTAGTACTTTTGCAGGCCTGCAAAAGTACTAGGAGAGTGGTTCTCTTTGCTCGAGCAGTACTTTGTTCGCTCAAGCGATCTCTCTTTTTGTGTCTGGTTGCTCGAGCGGTCTTTGCGTATATCAATTCCGAAAAGTCACTTTCTCAATCAGTTTTTCAAATCTCTCTCTCTAAACATTTCAAAACTTTAGATCTACACACTCTCTCTCTCTCTAGTTCTTGAACACTTGACCCAAATACTCTCAATTCGTACATTTCCTTACCCTTGTCCCTTTGATAAAAAGGTATAACACGTCGAGGGCTTCGTTATAATTGGAGAAGTTCACGTTTTCAATACCGTTAAGTTCTACCCATCTTTCCTTTGTGTCTTCTTACTCTTTTTATGAGTTTTAACTTAGTTATTTGTCTTTTAAAAAGGATATTGTGATTTAGGAATTTTTGATAAAAAGCTAGGGTTTCGGTTTGAAATCAAAATAGGGATTTTCAAAATGGGTTCTTGACTATGAGTATAGGTTTGTATATGTTGTTGAGTTGTTATGAAATGGTCGATTTTATCCTTGGAATTGATTTATAAAGAAAAAAAAAATGGTTTTTTTCCCCTAAATTATGAATGTTTGACTTTTGTAAAGAGAATATGAAATTGATGTTGGTTTTTTGAAATTGGAACGATGATGATGATGGTGGTGGAGTTAGATATGAATTATCACTCATACTTTGAAATGTTGGAAAGTGTATCTTTATTGGAAATTACTTCTTTGTTTAGAGATATTTATTTTGGGCTATTAGTGGAGGATAGTTATGATTGTTGTGGAAATTGCATGATAATTAGGTGAATTGAAACTACTTTCTCATCCATTTGTATTGAACATTATAACGTATTTAACACACTAAAAATTGTTATTGTTTTGAGAAGAAAGGGTGAATACCTTGGTGAATCTGGGTATGGAGTGTAGTTGTGGTATTATGTTGGCTTGTGTGTCCTTGGTAAAAGTCCAGAAACCCACGCAGATAGGTGCCGAGTCTTGCAATTGGTACCAGTAAAAATGGCAATTGGTAGTGCTTGTAGCCTACTTGCAGACACATCTTAGAGATTCCCAATATTGTATCCACTGCCCTATTTTCTATTGTAAAGTAAATGATTTCATGAACGGTGATATAAACTTGGCATTGCATGGTTTTCGAAAGTGATATAAAATGTTTTGGCATGAGTATTGCATATGCATTCACCTTATAACTCTATTAAGATTCATACACTGTTTTAGAGTATCTCTGCTAGGCTTTGGCTCACCCTATGTAGAAAACCATTTTTAGGTACTGATGATATGCCTCCGCCAAGGTAGTAGCTTGGGAGGACTAGGAACCAAGAGCTTCATTTTTATTATTGTTATATCTATTTTTGTACAAGCCTAGGACTTTATATGTATTGAGTTTAAACTCACTTTTGTTGTAACCAAGCACTGTCTTGAAAAGTTGTAGCCATTAGGACATTAATTTATCTGTTTTAACTTTTATTAATATGTTTTGTTTATAACACATGCTATAGATTTAGGGTTAAGACTTATGAATGTATTACTGCATCTGTTATCCCGTTTGTAAAATAAAATGATATGAATGAAAGATAATTACTTCACCTCATGTTGTTATTTAATTAATATTGTGAGTTGGTTTTATTGTTAATTATTTTGAGGTGTTACAGAGCATGGATTAAATCATGAGAATTAAAAATGCTTGCATGATGAAAAAATTGATGAGAAAGTGATAGAAAATGAAAGTAAACAAAACAATTATCAAAACAAGCTATAAGGTAGGACTAGAACCCTCTATAGAAGTCCAAAACTAATCTAAATTATTAAAGAAAATCAAAAAATAGAGTTTGGGATGCAAGAAAATGAGAGAGAAAGTCTGGGAAAAACTAGAATTCAAGTAATCCAACACATCCTATGGAGGGGTGGCAATCCCATCAACTATCTACAAGGCCCAATCACATATTAAACTACTAATTCAAAATTTCAAGATGTTTGGTAACAGAGAAAATATAAAAGAAAGTGATGAGAAGTTGATCGACTTACTTCAATTGAGCAAGATTAGCCTCTGGATTAGCAATCCTTTCTTCCAAGAACTCTCAGATCTTCTGAGTTTTACATTCAATCTCCAACAACTTGAGCTTCAATCCATTGTCTTCAATGGTGTATGTATAGGTGTGCATATAGATAGAGAGAGAAATTTAGAAAAATTACAAGATTAGAGAATTTTGGGTGTCTATGGGCTTAATGAAAATTCTTCTTTCCTCTTTCTTTTCAAGGAGAGGTGTTTATATAGGCCAAGAAGTTGCTTGGTTCGTAATTTATGCAAAAATTATGGATATGGCAACCTCACATACATGGGAGACCATCTCCTCAAAACTGCTCTATTTCTCGACAAATTTGTCCAGCCAGCGAAAAGATGTTTGACCATCTTTTTTATATCTAGCTAGCCAAAATATGGCCAACCAGGCATAAAAGTGGTACATCTGGGCTTCTTTTTGTACGATTGAGACAATTTTGCCTAGAAAACAAGGTTTTTCGAGAGGATTCTCCTCATTTCCACTCATTCCTACTTTGTTATTGCTTGAGTACAAAAAGTCACAGCGTTTTTTATTTGAAAGATGAGCTCGAACATCACAAAAATGGTTTGATTTAAGCATGGCCCAAGAAAATATTTTGAAAAAGTTTTTAACGGTCTAAAAACATTTGGCCAAAATAGGTGAAAAGGTTAGGATGGACTTCTGGATAATGCTCTTTGTTAAAGGGATCAAAAGATTTTCAGGGACTAGTATTTCATCATCGGGTGCTTCAAGACAAGGAGCCCAAGTCTTAGGACTCGTCACAATGGGATGCCTACACATATGAATGACCTAAAATCCTAAACATGGTTTGCTACTGGAAACATAGATAAAAAGGTACAAAAATAATAAAAGATGAGAATATTACCTACTATTTTGCATAAAGTCCAAGAAAATGCAAGAAAACTTCATTTTCTTGCTTGTAGGCTGCCCTTAAGCAAAGGTTGTTAATTATAGTCCAAGTCTTCAAGCCTTGGATGATTTTTAATCACTTTTAGGTTGTTAGAAGGGGATTTTCAGAATTAAAGGGAGATATGAGGGTTTCTTTCGCTTAAGCTCTCTTTTGCTCTCAAAAGTTAACCAAAAGGTTGAGCATCGGCTTCTCCCTAATGCCTCTCTTCAATTCTGTATTGCCATCTATGAAAAGTTTCCATTTCCATCTATCGAGGGAATGTGAGACCACAGAAGAAGTGTAGCCGCACAATCTAGCTAGAGTCACACCCTACACATATGGACACACATGCGGCCAAGGGTATTAGGTGCGGGTTTGACTGGCTAGGTGCGGTTTTGCATGACTTTTACCTACTTATGGCCCAAGCAAGCTCAAATTGCCCTTAGATCAATGTTTTTGATAAAATATGTCAGTAATTTTGGAAAATACCATCAAACCAAGTGCAATCTGGCCTCCCTCACTTCTCGAGGTTGAAAATTTGGTTTTTGGCTGAAAAACAGGTTCGGATGTATTTGGTCATTTTTGCAAAAAGTCAATTTTTTTGTCGAAATAGGGTATGACAACAACTTCAAGCAATTTTCAACATTCTAAGGATGGTGGTATCACCATTTCATCATCGAAAGGCCTACAAGCACCTGAAGTCTCAAGGTCAGTCAAAATGGGATGTCTACACCCAGATTTTCGAATCAAATCACTACCTTTCTAATTGCCGATCCCTGGAATCGAATCAAATCATTTTCATTCAAGACAAGATATCACATAACCACATAATTTGCATTCATGCCTATTTTGGGTAGGGTTGCCCTTTCCTAATTTGTAAATAGGATCTAAGATTCACTAAATCACACAAAAAGGAAATCATATAAACCCAAAAATGAAAGTATCATGTCCTAGTTTGGAAGGTGCTAATGCTTTCCATACGCAAAGGTAGGTTTAGTCAAATGGGTACATCAGCTATGACTATCAATATACCTCTCATGCCACCTTGGAGTGCAAAGGGATAATCAAATGGCACCAATAGCAAAATCTAATGCTTGCTTACTATGTAACGAAGCTAGGTTTTCCGAGCCCACAATGATGCAATGCAATTTAGTAATTAACCACTAATCTCATAAAATACAAGTTTTCAAGTCAGGCCAACTTAATTCCTCAGCAAAGTCGCCAACTGTGTGTCATGCCTTATTCGAGTCTAAGGCTCGTTTCCCAAACAAATTGTTGTACCAACTCGCTTTAACAACAAAAGTTGCCACTTAATTTTTAAAGGAAAATTAAGAAACCTTCAACAATGAAAACTAAGCTAAGGACCGATCCGTTATAACCATAAAATTTCTAGGTTCTGGAGCTTAGGTACAAAAGGGGAAGGTCATTGAATGATAGCACCATTTTTTCCCAATCTGAGGATTGGCCTATTTTATGATTTTAGTGGTTAATTAATCATACAAATTTATTTTAAGCCTAAACATCTTTACCAATCCTATGACTATGTGACTCGAATCTATCTAAAAAGTCTCCTCCTCCCTATGGTCCATTCCCTCTCCAATAAGTTATGGACCAAAGCTAAATCACCATGCCCACCTCTAGTAGCCAGCAAGTTTTTCGGGATCGAATAAGGCTTTGATAAGAAGTGAATATGTCTGAAATGCTATGGATAGATATAAAGTAGACAATATCGATCTAACTGGGAATAAGAGTACCTGACCTCTTATCCTCTTTCTTAGTTTAAAAGAATAAAGCCACATTTTAATAAAACATTGGATTTAAATAAATAATATAATTTTTTTTTTTTAAAAAAAAGTGGATTTTGCAATCCGTGGCCATACTCCTAAACTAAAATAAGTAATATTTGTAGAAAATCACTCAAAACATACAATTTTACACCAAAGCGCATTAACTTTATTTATTAAAAAGGGCAATGCAAATAGCAAACACGCGCTATAGAGGTGAAGAAAATTTACCTAGATGCCCACTTTTAACATCTTTCATGCATTACATAAATGAAATATGACCTAATATGCAACTAATATGTACAAAATGCAACCAATTTGAGGCTACTATGATGAGGCTTCTGCAAAAAAGAGGCAAAACAAAAAAATAAAAGCAAAGAAAACATACTAAAGTATGTGTTGATCAAACTGAGCCATGCATGCTTATTATATGATTAAATGAATCTTAAACATGTTGTCTAATATGAATAAAGAAATCATGCAAGAAGAGGTAATAAAATTGATAGAACAAATAGACTACATGATGAGATTGCCATAACTTGGCTACTAAGAAGCCAAAGGAGGCTAGTAGGGTTAGCCATCACTTTCTCCTTAACACCTCTCTCTAATGCCACATTGTCATTCTTGCAAAGTTTCCATTTCCATTTGTCAAGGGAAAGTGCGGCCACACATAGAAAGTGTCGCCGCACAAGAGAAGTGCAGTCGTACAATCCAAGTATGGCCACACTGCACGTGTGGGTGCATATGCAGTGAGGGGTCCAGGTGTCAACTTTGTAGTTTAGGTGTTGGTTTTCCTGGCTAGATGCGACTTTGCATGGCCTTTGCCTATTTATTGTACAATCAAGCTCAAATTGTCCTTAGATCAATGTGTTTGATAAAATAGGTTAGTAGTTTTGAAAAATACCATCAATCCTAGTGCAATCAAGCTTTCCTTATCTCTCATGGTCGAAAAACTGGTTTTTTATTGGAAAATAGGTTTAGGGATATCTTGGTCATTTTTACAAAAAAAAAAAAGTCAATTTTTAGGCCAAAACTGGTGATGACAACAACTATAAGCAACTTTCAACATTCCAAGGGTGGAGATACTATCATTTTATCATCGAGAAGCGTACAAGCACCCAAAGTCTTAGGGTCAATCAAAATGGGGTGTCTACCGTGAGAGAGCAAATTGATACAACATTGAGTGGAAATGCACCTAATACTCGAAAAAGGTACGACATCCACAGGGAGTATGACATACCATATGGGAAATCTCTTGAAACAAAAAAGCTAGCCCAAACCTCCTTTTATTAAGAACTTGAACGATTAGTCTAGCTAGAAGGCATCTGCATCCAATCAGAAGCTTCAGACCGATTGAAAGAAAGCTAGAGCTTACTCTCTTCGGAAACTTCCTAGGAGAAGAAAGTGAAGCACTTTTCAGCATTCATGTAGGAGGCTCTAGAGCAACATGAAGCAACCTCTGTATAAAGTATCTCTAGACAAAATTCTAGGAAATAAGGCCATAGCCACAACTGAAGAAACCAGAGTGGTCCAACACCTCTAGTGAATATGGAATCTACAAGCTCCTCCATGCTTCGATAAAGATAGGCCAAGATGATAGGAACTAAAGCCAACTTCTTTCCAACAAATAAGGCCTTGGCTAAGTCTATGTAATCCTTAGTTACTTTGTAGGATGATATGCAGAAAATTAGTTTGTTTAACTAGTAGGTTAAAAAGCTGATGTGCTATTCTTCAATGACTTCTCATTCAACCTTCTTTTGATCTGTGAGAAATAATCTATAGAAGAGTTCCTTGCGGTCTAGATAGGGAAAATAGATTCTCTTATAGGAGATTAAGGCATTGGCCTCTTCACCATGAGGGAAAATCCCAGCCATGAATCCCAAATCCTGGATGGTGGGTGCCATCATCACAAAATGGAAATGGAAAGAGTTAGTAGAGATTGACCAAAATTGGTTGGCAGCAAGAAGAAGGCCTTTGTCTATCTTCCAAATGGAATGACTAAGCATGATTAAATCATAGATTTTGGTCTCCTTCCAAAGTTTCCCTTTGGTAGTACCAACATGGTTGAGCCATTCAACATATGGTAAGGTGCTAGAATGCCAAAGTCGAATGAGAGTAATAGTAGAGTATTTCTCCCACTTTGGTAGAATTTTAGAAGCAAATAATAAGCTTCTAAGAATGGAGGATATGGAGCATGGAGAGATGGCCCAAGGCTACATTGTTGTTGGGCTAACGGCATAAGGGAACAAGGGAGTAAGATGAGGTAACCTCTGAATGAAGGAGGATTGTTATCAACGATGAGCTTCGCAATAGTGATCCCAACACTATTGGAGTCTTTGGAGGAAAAGGTAAATCTTTTTGTCGTTATGGATGTATTAGCTTTAAAGTTTCAAAAATTTTGAAGGGAGAAAGCGAGTTTGAAGAAGAAAGAAAGTGGGTAAAAAAGATTCTAAGTTTTTGATGTTTATAGGGGTATGGAGAATCTCAAGCATTTGATAAGGATCAATTTTTGAATTTTAAATTCATGGGTCTTGCCCCTAGAAAGTTAAGGAATCCTCATTTATTAGGACATATATTAGGAGATCTTGGCGATAAAAGAGATAAACCCAAATCAAATCAAGCCTCACCCTTTGATCAAGAGTAAGGCTTAAGGAGGGCAGTGTTCGTACCAAAAAATGACAATCCGATAAGAGCATGGCACGTGGCCAGCTGGTGGCTCAAAACTTGTCACTTTAGCATATGCAAGTGGTGGTAGATTTTAGGATTTGATGGATGTGATGCAATCATGACACTGATTAGTTCAATCCCTAGACACTAGGAAACATGATCATGTAGACATATATATATATATTAATTATACATATCATTGGTTTTAAATGCCTCGGCTAGTTAGACACATGACATTATATCAAAAAAGTGAGATAGCCACTATCCACTCCATTAAACGACTATAATTTGAAGTGCCCAACGACTACTATATTACAGGCATCACTTTGACCAAGCACGGGACAAGTGTCAATCATCCAACAACCCCACCCTCTACCCAGCGGTCCAGATTTTGAAACAGTTATGGTCAGACCTATTCTTGGGAAATAATTAATGGATGGCTTAGAATAAGGAAATTAATGGGACATGTGGCATCTCAACAGGCATTCTAGCACCCTATTATCTAGAATTAGTGGAGATACTCCAGGAGATAATTGCTGGTTTTTAGTAGGCTACTCACAGTTTACAAGAGGCCCCGACCTCTATAAATAGTCCATTCAAAAAAAAGCAAACCCCCACTTAACCAATCAATGAATCAACTACATTAAACAACATCAGTGCTATTAGCCCTAGATTATCATAGTTTAGCTTCTTCAAAGGTACCTTTACCATAATTTAATCCAACCCTAATTTTCTTGACGTCATTGTTAATTACTTGTTTTGGCCATCATTGGCATTTATAACTTGGTTTAAATTGTGTTTACAATCCATTGTGACTCGGTTTTTACTTTGTTTAGACTTATTCTTATAACTTTTATGTTCAATTCACTTGAATATATTAAAGTTGGTATTTTAGTGTTTATTTCCTTCTATCAATCCTTCTTCCTAATTTTTCAAAGTTTTAAGAGATTTTAAGCCCTCTTCATTGAGGCAAAACAAGAGTCAAAAGGCTTTTATCCCCTTGGACCTCACACAATCCCCAATTTTACAACTCAGATTCTCCAAAATATTTTCATTCACGTAGACAAGACTTTGCCTTGGCACACTACCACTCAAATCCTTCAATGTTAGCCAAAATGAATTTTTGTGCAAACAAAAGGCCTTGACGTGAACCCATAACAGACAAGGGGTTTGCCATAGAGATGAAATTCGTATCGGACTAAAAGTTTCAAGTTCTGTAGAAGATGGGGCTCCACTAAAGTACTTCCGCAGAAAAGATGGGAAGCAATGCCTAGAACATGGGAAATTTGTTCAATTTTTGAGAGACTTGCGTAATGAACTAAGTGGCTCTCTCTTTCTCTCTATCTATCTATATATCTCTCATGTTTCTAATAATTATATTTTTTATTCATTCAGCAAGACTATGGACACATAACTAACCTTGAACATGTAAGGAGTGTTGGAAAATGGCTTTGCAAAATCTTTATTTTTTGCTAACTTTGAGCATTAATTAAGGTGGGACCCAAGCATTATTTTTAACGCTTTTTGTTGGGTTCATGTTTAGTGCTGCATAGTGAATAACATCTTCTATTTGGTTGCTCAAAACCATTTTCAGATGAATGAGAATTCAACACGCGTTTTCGAGTTCGTGGAATGGCTTTAGGTGGGTTTCCTACACATTTGTGAAATGTGTTTGTCCCACGTTGGAAAGGCATAAGGTTTTTAATGGGTTTATATACCTTAGCTTAGTATACTTGGGATGGGCCCTAAAGGGTACCCAAGTTTGTGGAAGGGTAAGGTTATAGATAAAGCTGGATAGACCCATTGGACCCAAAACAAAAACCACAAGAGTGCACCACCGCCGTCCATTCGTCTAGTCGGTCGAGTGGGCTAGGCGGCGCTGGGGTGGGCTTGGACGCGGGTGCGTGGTGTTAGATTGGGTTAGACTTGTCTGGCCTAATACTTATCTTTTTAGGCCAAAAATATTTGTAATTTATTTTTTATTTTTTTTATTTGGGTTTCAAAATTCAATTTAAATTGGTCCAAATTTTTTCCTTCACCTAAACAGATCCTAACCCACTCGAACAGGTTCATACCTGTTGAATTCTTTCCCGGACAGATCTGTATCTGTCCACACAGTTCAAACAGGTTTTTTGCTTATTGAATCTGTCCGAACATGTTCATATCTGTTGGCACCTGTTCGGAAAAGCCACCAATTTTCCTATTTATACCCTGTCATTCCAGCATTCATGTAATCGAAATTTTTCCAACTTCTTTCTTTTCTTCTTCTGTTTGTCCTCCTGCGTTTCTGTATCTGTTTTGCATTTAATTTTTAGGGAAAAAGAAAAAGAGTCACAACAGAGTTTTGGTTTGCCAAACTTAATTTTTTAGTGCTAAAAATTCCAGGGTTAGTTGTTGTATCCTAGGAAGTAGATGCGGGTTAAAACTCGAAGCACCGGAATGAGGGCGAAATCTACTTTAAAGAGATTATGTCCAACACAAGCCTCGACTTTAATTTTTGTAAGCGTTTAATTCTGAATTTAATTTATATAATTATTTTATTTTGTTGTTTTTTAATTATACATTTTATTTACACACACACACACCTCTGGGTCTGATAATCTTGAAGTAGATTCTGTTTTTATTTATTTCTGTGTTAGACAGATGAATATTTTGTTTCTAGAAATTAAATAGTAGTCATATACTGTTTAATTCCTTCAATAATGGTAATATACTGTTTCATGATTTCTTTGATAACATAGTAGTAATATACCGTTTATCATTGAAATTTTGTTACAAAATATTATTATGTATATTTTGTGTGTAAATTCTTTTTTATATAAATTTGTGGTTGGTGTATTATTATTTCATCAGAATTATGACAACTGAAATAAACAGTACTGAGACTGTTATTACTCAAACCCCCACACCTATTGTGCCAATGATGACTCCAGCAATACCGGTAAATCATGGGGAGAAGCCAGAAAAATTCAACAGAAATGATTTTAAAAGATGTTAACAAAAAATGATGTTTTATCTTACAACATTGAATTTGGCACGCTTCACTCATGAAAAAGCACCAGCAGTGAACGAGGGAGAAACTGACCGGCAAGTGGTTGTCGCAGTCGATGCATGGAAGCATGGTGATTTTCTGTGTCGGAATTATATTCTCAATGGGTTGGACAACACACTACACAATGTGTATAGTGTCAAAAGCACTGCTAAAGAACTGTGGAAATCTTTAGATCATAAATATAAGACAGAAGATGGCAGTACAAAGAAACTTGTTGTCAGCCATTTTCTGGATTTTAAAATGATGGATTACAAGACAGTTATTAGCCAGGTTCAAGATCACCAATTAATTCTCCATGACATACATGCGGAAGGAATGGTTCTCAGTGAATCTTTCCAAGTAGCGGCAATCATTGAAAAATTGCCGCCATCGTGGAAAGAATTCAAGAATTATCTGAAGCATAAGCGCAACGAGATGAAATTGGATGAATTGATAGTGCGGCTCAGGATTGAGGAGGACAACCGTGAATCTGACAAGAAGTCAAGAAACCAGGTCATACTGGCTAAAGCAAATGTTGTGGAACATGAACATGGGTCAAAGTTCAACAACAAGAAGCAAAACCATTATGGCAATGATCCCAAACAAGGATCCACAAGTAAGATCACTAAAGGGATCAACAACGAGTTCAACAAGAGGTTCAAAGGCAAGTGTTTTGTGTGCAGAAAAGATGGACATCGTACTAAGGATTGTCACGTTCGTAAGGACGGAGGGAGTTTAAGTAGAAAACCAGCACAAGCCAACATAGCCGAGGATTTTTATCTTTCCGATGGAGTGACAGACATCAATCTTGCTATAGTAGTCTCTGAAGCAAATTTGGTGAGAAATCCCAATGAATGGTGGGTGGATACTGGGGTAACCCGCCATATCTGTGCAGATAAGAAGATGTTCACAAACTACAAAGTGATGGAAAGTGGGGAACAACTTTTTATAGGAAACTCCTCCACTTCAACTATGGAAGGACAATGAAAGATCGTGCTGAAAATGACCTCAAGGAAAGAACTCACGCTCAACATTGTACTCCATGTGCCAGAAATTTGTAAAAATTTGATTTCTGGGTCATTGTTAATCAAGAATGGGTTTAAATTAGTCTTTGAATCTGACAAGGTTGTACTCTCCAAGAGTGGCGTGTATGTGGGGCGAGGTTATATGAGTGATGGGATTTTTCAGCTCAATGTAAATACTGTTGTACCAAATTTGGTTATTAATAATAAGAACACATCTTCTGTTTATATTGCTGAATCTTTTTTTTTATGGCATGGTAGATTAAGACATGTTAATTTTAATTCTTTGCGTAGACTTGTTGCTTTGGAATGTTTACCAAACTTAGAGTTTGATTATAATCATAAATGTGAGATTTGTGTTGAGGCAAAACTCACTAAGGCATAATTTAATAAAGTAAAAAGAAGTACTGAACCTCTAAGTTTAATTCACACAGATATCTGTGATTTAAAATTTGTTCAAACTAGATGAAGTAAGAAGTACTTTATTACTTTTACTAATGATTGCACTCGATATTACTATGTTTCCTTATTGAGAAGTAAAGATGAAGCCTTAGAAGATTTTAAGCAATATAAACTTGAGGTTGAAAATCAACTTGACAAAACTATTAAGATAGCAAGAAGTGACAGAGGTCGTGAGTATGATGCACAATTTGAGGAATTTTGTTTTGAACATGGTATTATTTACCAAACCACTACACCCTATTCTCCTCAGTCAAATGAAGTTTCTTAAAAGAAAGAATCGAACTCTTAAAGAGATGATGAATGCCATATTGATTAGCTTAGGATTACATTAGAACTTATGGGGGGCAATTTTGTCTGCGAATTTTATCTTTAACAGTGTACCCCACAAGAAACTTAATCAAACACATTATGAATTATGGAAAGGTCAACGACCTACCTACAATTACCTCAAAGTGTGGGGGTGTTTGGCCAAGGTGGCAGTCCCTAGTCCCAAAACGACTAAGATAGGACCAAAAACCGTTGATTATGTGTTCATTGGTTATGCAAATAATAGTAGTGCATAAAGACTTTTAGTTCATAGATCTGAAAATCCTGATATGTATGTAAACACTACTATTGAGTCAAGGAATACATCATTTTTTGAACACATTTTTCTATGCAAAGAAACTGAAGAGACAAGTTTAGATAAAAGAACTTTTGAGACTATTATGGGTAGCAGTGAAGACCACGATGATAATGAATCTGATGAACCTAGACGTAGCAAGAGGGCTAAGATCTCTAAATCATTTGGTCTAGATTTTCTAACATACTTGTTAGAAAATGAGCCTCAAAACTTCAAGGAAGCAATGTCAAGTCCTAAAGCTCCATTGTGGAGAGAGGTTGTGAATAGTGAAATTGAATCAATACTGCAAAATCATACTTGGGATGGTGGATCTTCCACCAGGGTGTAAACCTCTTGGATATAAGTGGATATTTAAGAGAAAAGTGAAAGTAGATGGTTCAATTGATAAATACAAGGTTAGGCTTGTTGTTAAGGGATTCAGGCAAAAGAAAGGCCTTGATTATTTTGACACATATTTAGCAGTGACAAGAATATCATCTATTTGCATGTTGATTGCAATTGTAGCTTTGTATAATCTATAAATACATCAAATGGATGTTAAAACAACTTTTTTGAATGGCGAGTTAGATAAGGAAACCTATATGGAACAACCGGAAGGGTTTCGAGTTCCTGGCCAAAAAAAAGAGGTTTGTAAACTTGTCAAATCCCTTTATGGATTAAAACAAGCTCTGAAACAATGGCATGACAAATTTGATCACGTTATGCTTTCGGATGGTTGTAAGATAAACAACTATGACAAATGAGTCTATGTTAAAAGCACAGACAAAAGTTATGCCATAGTTTGTCTTTATGTGGTTGACAAATGAGTCTATGTTTGTCTTTATGTGGATGACATGCTTATTATTGGAAACAATAATGACATGATTAAATCCACAAAGAAAATGTTAAACAAAAAGTTTGACATTAAAGATCTGGGAGTAGCAGATGTAATTCTAGAAATAAAAATTACTAAAACATTTGAAGGATATGTTTTATCTCAGTCCCACTATATTGAGAATATTCTGAAGAAACTTGGAAAGCATGACGGCCGTCATGCTAAAACATCTGTTGACATTAGTCTTCATTTGCCAAAAAATACAGGTGCAAGCATATCACAATTAGAGTACTCTTGAATAATTGAAAGCTTGATGTACTTAGTGAATTGCACTAGACCAGATATAGCCTATGTTGTAAGCAAATTGAGTAGGTACACAAGTAATCCAGGGTTCGATCATTGGAAAACAATAATTAGGGTACTTAGGTATCTAAGACATACCCAGAATTATAGATTACATTATACCAAATATCCAGCAGTACTCGAGGGTTACAGTGATGCAAATTGGATATCGGATACTAAATATTCAAAATCCACTAATGGATACATCTTTACCCTGGGAGGTGCTACAGTCCTTGAAAATCTTCCAAGTAGACATACATAGTAAGGTCGACAATGGAATATGAGTTTATTGCATTAGATAAAATAGGAGAAGAAGCAGAATGGCTTCGTAATTTCTTAGAAGACATTCCAATGTGGCCTAAACTTGTGCTAACTATATGCATTCACTGTGACAGTGAAGCAGCAATAAGACGGGCACAAAATCATATGTATAATGGTAAGTCTCGACACATTCGTCAAAGACATAATACCGTTAGGCATTTGTTCTCGCATGGAATAATTTCCATAGAATATGTAAAGTCAAACGAGAATATTGCAAATCCATTGACTAAAGGGCTAGCTAGAGAGCAATGTACCATTTATCGAGGGGAATGGAATTAAAGCCTATTACTTAAAAGTCGTCATAATGGCAACCTAACCTAGTTGACTGGAGATCCCAAGATCTAGGTTTAAAGGGACAACCGAATTATGGATGACTTCACGTATCACTAAGGAGGTTTTCTTCTGCCCATTTCTATGATAAGAAGAGTGGTACCTACAACGTTATATGATAAACTTTGCTTTTAATGATTCTTATAGCTTGGACATCCAAGTGGGGTGTGGTAGGATACTCTTAATAAGAAGTCACCTATATGAGTGTGAACTGGGCCGATTCTGTGAGAATTGAAAAGGCTTAATTCTCTAGAGCACTCATGAATTACCAGGCGTTGTTTAGGGCCAAAATGAACACAATCATAAGAACCAAACTATTTCTGTAGATACAATATGTGTAGTCTATTGTCTTGGCTTACACAAATAGCTAAACAATTCAAGACATCGCGTCCACTGGTTAGCCAGTAAGTCCGATAGGCTTTCATTAGAGAAGGTTCAAAGTTAAAAGCTACCAATCTCGATGTGGTGTATCTTCTTAATGTACTCTTTCTTTGTCTACATCTTGTTGCATGTCTGTTCTCGTGAATTCCATTTATGTGGGAGATTGTTGGAAAATGGCTTTCCAAAATCCTTATTTTTTGCTAACTTTAAGCATTAATTAAGGTGGGACCCAAGAGTTATTTTTAACATTTTTCATTGCGTTCATGTTTAATGCCTCGTAGTGAATAACATCGTGTACTTGGTAGCTCAAAACCATTTCCGGATGAATGAGAATTCAATGCGCGTTTTCGAGTTCGTGAAATTACTTTAGGTGAGTTTCCTACACATTTGTGAAATGTGCTTGTCCCATATTAGAAAGGCTTAAGGTTTTGAATGGGTTTATATACCTTAGCGTAGGATACTTGGGATGGGCCTCAAGGAGTACCCAAGTTTGTGGAAGAGTGAGGTTATGGGTAAAGTGGACTAGACCTATTGGACCCAAAACAAAAACCACACACACGCGCGACGCTGCCGCTGCCGCAACACCCTGTCCGAGCGGGCTGGGCCCGGGTGCGTGGTGTGAGGTTGGGTTGGGTTTGTCTGGCCCAATACTTATCTTTTTGGGCTAAAAACATTTGTAATTTATTTTATTTTTTTTTATTTTGGTTTCAAAATTCAATTTAAATTGGTCCAAATTTTTTCCTTCATCCAAACAGATCCTAACCGACCCGAACAGGTTCATACTTGTTCAATTCTTTCTCAGACCGATCTGTATCTGTCCAAACAGTTCAAACATGTTTTTTGCTTATTGAATCTGTCTGAACAGGTTCATATCTGTTGGCACCTGTTCGGAAAAGCCACCAAATTTTCGATTTATACCCTGCCATTCCAGCATTTATGGAATCAAAATTTTTCCAAACTTCTTCCCTTTCTTCTTCTATTCGTCCTCTACATTTCTGCATCTGTTCTACATTTAATTTTTAGGGAAAAAGAGAAAGAGTCACAACTGAGTTTTGGTTCGCCAGACATGGTATTGTAATACTACAAATTCAAGTGTTAGTCGTTGCATCCTGGGAAGTAGACGCCGATTAAACCTCAAAGCACCAGAGCGAGGGCGAAATACCAGTCTCGATTTTAATTTCTGTAAGCGTTTAATTGAGAATTTAATTTATATAATTATTTTATTTTATTATTTTTTAATTATACATTTTATTTACACACACCGTTGGGTCTAACAAGGACGAATCCGGATCACCCGTCGCCTTCCTCTGTCCCCTTCCCCTGTCGCCCCCAAAACGACGTCGTTTTGGGGGCAAATTTTCAAAAAAAAAAAACGCAGAGTAGAGGGAGGAAGGAGAGGAAGAGGGAGAGGGAGGAAGGAGGGAGGAGAGAGGAGGAGGAGGAGGCTGCGAGCCGTCACAGGTCGCAGCAGCTCCACCTCGTCGCAGCACCTGCGACCGCCGTCGCCTCCGCCTCCGACCCGTCTCCACCTCCTCCTCCTCCTCCCCTGTATTTATGGCCCCCTCCAGTCCGGCCCTTCCCCTCCTCCTCCTCCTCCTCCTCCTCCTCCCTCCTCCCTCCCTCTTCCTCTCCTTCCTCCCTCTTCTGCGTTTTTTTTTTTTGAAAATTTGCCCCCAAAACGACGTCGTTTTGGGGGCGACAGGGGAAGGCGACAGGAAAGGGCGACCGACGATCCATTCCCTAACAAGGACACCACTAATGCTTATTTAGTTGGAATTTTATGATTCACCAATCATACCATTGTTTTTTTGGTACGTCATGTTCATAATAATAATTACTATCTATATCTTTTAAACTTTTGTAGATACTGCGGTTGGAGTTTGCTCATTATGTCTACAGGTCACAAGGAACCGTATCCGCTAAAGATTTGGAATTGTCAATGGTTGCATCTGTTGACATAACAAATTTCTTGATTGTGTTGAAAAATTAAACGATGAACCAAATCTCTGAGACAGACGAATTACACTTGAAGAAATCAAGAATTTGGCAAAGCTTCGTAAAAGGTTATGCTCCTTGTCTCTCGCAATCTTCAGTCATGGGAAAGTGAATGGCTCTTGATAGCCCGATTCCCAAAGTGTTGTGTATCGTGTAATAAATTTACTATGCTTTTTTTTATTTTTTATTTCAATCAATTCGAGCGTAACTTTTCATAATTGATATTAACAGAGTGATAATGTTTGGTTGCAAGGTTTTTGGTATCACTCTCACGGAGAATGTGGTTGATATGATATTTTATGTGTTCGACACCAATAACAATGGGAGTTTGAGTTTGGATGAGTTTTTTAAATTGAGAGTATTACAAAGAAGGGAAAGGGACGTTGCACTAACAAGGGAGGCGGGCTTTATGTGGGATTGTTTTCTGGCTGGTTGGAGTGTACAAATAATTGCCCTTATTAAAAGAAGCTACTTTATGAATGATGATATTACTTAATGAAAAAAAAATAAAAAAGAAAATTATTTTATGTGGCTTTCCACCAAAAAAAAAAAAAAAAAAAACAACAACAACAACAGCAACAACACCGTATTCAACAGGACACAGGTTTGCTTGCAATTATGAGAGCGCACTTGGCGGACCTTTCTTCAAATCTGACTAATTTATGATGAAGGTATTGAATTCTTAATATTTTTGTTGTTTTTCATTTATTTGTTGCATTATTTAGTTATCTAATTATGATTTTGAAAATATTGTATTTGCTTCTTTTTTTTTTTTCTTTTTTTCTTTTCTTTTTTTTTCCCGTAGATTGGGTGGCAAGTGATGATGGTAGGATCTGTGATTATCTAGTGAATGAGACTGTACGCAAATATATTTCTTTTTCTTTTATTAGTAAATTGTTTTGTAAAATATTTGTTGAACACTAATATTTGTTTATCAATTTATAGAGAGAGACACTACGAGAAATATTGGTTATGCCGGCGGTTATATAACAACGTTTTTAAAAATGCTGCAGAAAAGGTGGTGCTTCTTTCAAAAAACGTCACGTCACTTCGTACAAAGAGGAAGGCCTGTTGTGTTTTTCTATATATCGGATAAAAAAAATATTTTACAAAATCCCTCTCTCATAAAAAGAAGCGTGAGTGAGAGATGAGGGTTTTTACTTTTTAGTGAGAGAAAGTTTGCAAGAATGGCATCTAGGGTTTGGATCTGCTGATTTTTCTTCGATTTCTCAGTAATCATTTTATTTAGGCTTTGGATCTATGTGTTCTTCAATTTCCCTCTAATTGATTTGCGATTTGACTTTGAAAGCGAGGAGTTATAGATGAATCGAAACTGTTGGTTCGATTTCTACACTTCACCGTAAGTATTAAATTGAGTTTGTTTTGATCTCACTTTGTCGTGTTTCTTGATCGATTTCTGTCATGCTAATCTATTAAAATCTGTATGTATCAATTTCTTGTTCTTTCTTGGGGTTTATATGATTAGAAACCTGATCTCGAGAACTCAAAGCTTGTTAGGGTTTTCGCTAATTTCTCTTAGAAATACAGGGATCTGATCTCAAAACTTGTATTTCGTGCTCTATTTGCGTCGAATCGATCTCGGTGTTCCCATGGCTCAAGAAGAAGAGGCCTCTTAGAACTAACAGGTTTGATCTCGAAACCTGTGTTCCGATGGTTCGAGAATGAGAGGTCTCTCTCTCTCTCTCTCTCTCTCTCTCTCTCTCTCATAGTTTGCATATTTGATTTGATATAATCGACCAAATTTTTCTGATAGTTCTTCTTCTAGCTGGAATTATTGCTTCTCAATATTTTTTTGATTTGCTATTGTAGGAGGGACTTTCCAGATTTTTTTTATTTTTATTTTTTATTTATTTGCAATGAGATTGGTCCCTCCAGACCTGATCTGTTCTTCCAAAAAGAGTCAAATCCACTCAAGCACCACTTCCTGTTCTTCTTCTTCTACTATTTATTTATTTATTATTATTATTTTTGTGATAGTTGTTTTATGCTATTATTTTTCTCTCACTCTGGTTTTCTCTTTTCTTCTTGGATATTCATTAGTGTAAACTGTTTTTTTTCTTCTTCTTTTGTAGATCGATGTGGTACTTTAATTGGTTTTAGTAATGAGGTACTGATTTGGGTTGCAATTCCAAGTTGTTTCCTTATTCATTGTGTGGAAAACATTGAATGTCCTGGATGATTTGTAGTCTCTCTGATTCATTCTCTTCTCTATTCTTTATGATTTCCATGCAATATACAGTGCAGGCATATTCACAACTATATATTAATGGGTTTTGAGGTTTTCTCATCTAATTATCTGATGGAGGGTTTGATTGATTCATATTCTCGTGGGAATTTCATAATTTTTATTGGGTTTTGGGATTTGAGTTCCTTCCCCTTATACTTTCCCTCCATCTAAACAGAGTCTTACTATCCAATAGGCCAATTTGAACACGCATTTATTTATTCTAACATAATTTTCTCATCACATTTCTTTCTTTTCTAGGCCTTTGTTTTTGATTTTCAACCTCAAGATCCTGAAAATATATATGTAGCACTTGCAGCTCTATCTGGCAGAAAAATACCAGGGATGCCCCTTGATGTTTTTAAATTTTTTGTTTCGTTTTTCGTTTTGGTATTGATTTTTTATTTGTTTATATATATATATATATATATTCATTTTAGTTGCTAACGTTTAATTATATATATTCAACACATAAATAATACTAAAAAATTTAAGTGCAAATGGCATGCTTAACTTAGGAAGTTCATTAAAATAATCAATATTATTATTTATCATCTATTAGTATTATATTCACCCAAAAATCTTTTAGTATTATAAAGCCTTGTCTTTTATTGCCAAAAAGATAAAGGTTTTGTTTAGTTTGAATTTAAAAAATTATTTTTTGAAACTTTAAAAAAAAATAAAAAATTATCACCTCTTGATCCAGGTATGAATTGAAGATTATCTACTCTATTTCATATTTTGATGATTTCAAGTTGTTGCCCTTAATCTTTAGAATTTCCAACTATGCATTGTTGTATTACAATAAATAATATATTCATGGTGCTACTGTTGGTACCTAATAATTTATTAATGATCAATTTAAATGTTGCATTTGAGATTGTTAATGTTAATTGTTTCTCTAATAATGTACTATGTGCTTATGGAAATTATCTTGGCAACATGTTTCACTTTTTTTTTATGGAAATTATCTTGATGATGATATTAGAAATTCTGTTTCTGACGTGGGTAATCATCAGGGATATAGAAATTACTAAAGTCACGAGAAGTTAATAGACGAAACCTATTATAGATTTCTCCCGAGTGGGAACTTACGTAACCCCCTCAAATATCATCTAATGTTGAAGGGTTCTCTACCGTTGATGTCCAATTTATAGGAGGGTAAACCATAGGAAGATTGAGTTTAATAGGAAGGAGACTTGAGTCAATTTAATGGATAATAACCCCTCTTCTTAGACTTAGAAACTGGTAATGTATCTGTATGCAACAGAACTGATGATTGAAGTGTAAAAACCAGTTTGCTTGAAAATAGGAGATGAATCAAATTTTACATGTGATGTGGTTTCAAATTTTACATGTCAATAATTTGGAATTAATATCACCTTCTTTGAGCCACTTAATCTTTTAGCCTTTTGACCCTAGAAAATTTGCTCCTTAAAAATTTTCCTTTTTTCTTGCTTTTTCTTGGGATATGATTTTGTTGTTGTTAAATGTTAACTGAGTCAATGAATACATGGTGGACCAGTTTTCCGAGGGGTCACATAGCATAATTTCCAACTACTTGGGAAAAAAGGCATTAAAATGGAAGTTATGGAAGTACTCTAATGCAATTAAAGGAGAGATAGCGAATATCTTTTGATTCCATATGTAAGTGATCAAGTTGGATTATCTTCATTAACTTCACCTGATTGGGATTTGATCTAGCAGTAATGGTTCTAAATTTTTCATCTGAACATGGTTCAATGCAGGCATAGCCGTGGCACCTCAAGCTTCTTCAACTAATATAAAGAAGAAAACGGAGAAACATGTTGATGATGGTGGTGGTGATATAGCTGAAGCAGTACCAAACCTGAAGTTGCTTCTGCATCATCATTGGGAGGTGCTAGTGAGTATGACAATTCAACCCCATTGGTCCAGGTTACGACATACAATAGCGTTGAAGTTCAGCTCATCTGATGGCAAGATTTGAATCTTTTCCTCCCTGTTTTTAGCAGTAGTTGTGTAATTATTCTTAGAGCCTGTTTGGTGCAGCTTTTCCAAAGCTGTAAGTTGATGATCAATAGAAGCTAAAAGAATGATTTCCCCAGCTTTTTTCAACTTTATTTGAGCTATTTCTGTCTCATAAGCTATAAGTAAAAGCTGCACCAAACACTTTCACAGAGACTCAAAATAAGAAAAGTTATAAGCAGCATTATAAGTTGCAGCAACCAGCACCGCAGTTGAGCTGACTCATTATTTATTCATTTACAATGCAGTGCAAGACAGTGGGGATGTTAATGACAGTGCAGATGCAGCAAAGTTGATTGAAAATATGGGGTTGAGTAAGGAGGTAAATGGTTCATCAGAATATGGAGGTGAAGATGAGAATGGGACGACTTTCAATGACACTGATCGAGCCGACACTGATGACAACGACGATAATAAACCAGAGCATCCTGGTGAAGTGTCAAAATACGAAAGAAATCTGGAACTTCTTAACATCATGACACACTCCATTTTTTTGAGTTTTCTGTTAGGAGCGCTCTCTCTCTCTCTCTTATGTGTATTGTGTAGAATATATGTACAGAAATTTATTAGTTTGCATGCCAGGATTGATCTGTTATCTAGTTACAGCATAGCCTGGTTGATTTTGTGTAGTATCACCAGATGGTGCATTTTTCGACTCTCATTCATAACCATATCTCATTTTTTGTGCCAGTTGGACTTCATTTCTATTTTTTTTTCTCCTTGTTGTTTTTGGATAGTGCTTTGAGCCCCACATTTCAGGCTATTGTCTGTAATATTTATGTTTCCATTTCTAGTTTCTTTGGTAGGCTAGAAAATTTTCTAGAAAGTAATTCTTTGGTGTTGGAAGCTGAAGTGGTGAGCACTATCTTTGAAACAAAATTGAGGATCGTTGAGCTGCTGGATCGCTGATTTTGTTATCCAATTTTGTTTGATTGTTATATACATGTAGTTTTAATATCGTCCTTTTAAGATATTTAATTATTTCTTGTGCCTGTACAGCATCACCGGGCATTTATGGGGGAAGATACTGTCTCTAGTTGATCATCTTTGAAGTTTTCAAAGACGGAAAATTTCATGATCAGGTTAGTGATTTCCCCATCATATATCTAATTGACCAATTTTTGAGGATGGTGCTCTATTGCCCGTGCTTGCTTTGTGTCATTTAGTTGAGCTGTTCTATTTGCTGTGGTATCCATTAGATAACTAGAGTGGTCACTATAGGAAATCAAGAATTTAACGGCATTTAATTAACGACGTTTTATTAAACATCACGTTTTTAAATTTTTAACGGCGTTTTTTAACCGCCGCATATTTTTCCAATCAAAACGGCACCGTTTTATAAATTGAAGGCGTTTAAAAACACCTCCAAATGCGGTAGACACACGCGCCCCTTTTTTTGAAACCCTTATTTTTTAATCTAAGCCCTCTCTCTTATACGCACGCATCTCTCTTTTCTTATACGCAGACATCTCTCTCTCTCTCTCACAGCGACGAAGAAGACAGAGGAGATAACTCTAGGAAGAAACTTCGTCTCTCAAAAGATCAATCGGCAGTTGTTGAAGTTGTGGCTCTAATTTTGTAATGTTGAATATTTCAGGTCCTAGTAGCTTTGACATCTTTGAAGGCCATTCAAAAGCTACCATGCTTCTAATATTTAACAATGCAGCACAAGTAATCATATCCTCATTTTTCTTCAAATATGCAGGTTTGATTACTTTCCTTAGTGTACTAAAAATTATTATTCTTGGTGTTACCCACTTGCAAATACACAAAAAGAGATCTAATAAACTGTTAATTTTAAAATGGGAACAGTAATAATGTGTACATATATATATTGAGTGATATATTGAGATTTTAGAGTTGCAATATTTTGCCTGTGGATATCGATGATAAATTCCATCATGTATTGATGGATATATCGCAAACACTAATACTACAGATACAGAAGCAACATGTCATAGTGACGTCATTATATGATGGATTGAAGACTCATCAAAATCCAAATTAGATCAAAGACTCATCATCATGGGATATAATACCCTTGGCCTAATGTAAAAGTGGGATAAACTGTCAATTCTATATGATATTAAATTATAAAATAGCAAAATAAGAACTTTGTTTGATAGTAGAAATAATAATTAAACTGGACGGAGAATTAGTAACTTAAAATTAAATTGTGATTTGTGTATATTACTGGACTGAAGTTCACAAGATAATGTCAGCATCATCATTGCTGATTAGGGGAATGCACTTGTATGCATTAAGTTAATTTAATCTAATGTTTTCCATTCTAATCTAATGTGTTAATCTATTGTATTGATATTAACCTTTCTAATTTGGTCCTAGCTGTGACTTTTTGCAGGACAGATTGGCAAAGTTTGCCTCGTCAGAAAAAAAATTTTGTTTATAAAGTGGGCCAAGCTTTTGCTACTATCGGTATTGTGCCATTAGGAATATGGATGTCTTTTCTGCTTTCTGCATGAGTTTTCAAGCCTGCTGACTTTGTAAATAAATCCTCACTGATTTCCAATATATTGTGTCTAGATATATTCTGTAATTATACATGTATCACATCTTATTGATATTAGTAAGTGTCTCAGAAGAATCTGAAATGATTGTCATTTTTACATTCATTAAAGTACTGTATCAACTATGCTGTAAGGATAGATTCACTTACAGTTGCTTTTATAAATCATTTTACTTTTTAGAGTGATTGGTTGCTGATTGAAAAGCAATTAAGATTTGAGGATGCCTGCTAAATTTCAACTCTTTCATGTCCATGTTAGGACACTTTATAGAAATTCTAGTGCCAGTTAAATATTAGCGTGGTATATGCAGAAAAATCAGTTTGGAAACTCGGAAGCCAACTTTCTCTAATGTTCTATGAGATGCAGAGATGTGTGGTAGAACCTTTTGTCAATGAAAGGTGAACTGTGCTAGGTGGGTACTCTGTTGAAAAAGGCTATGGCGGCGTTTTTTAAACGTCACTATATCCTTACCCAACGGCTAGATTTGAAAAATGTATAAATGTATATGACGGCGTTTCCAAAACGTCGCTAAATGTCATAGTGACATCATTATACCGTTAGGACAGGACGTTCGGCGGCGTTTTTTAAAAACGCCGCCTATACTAAATATAGCGACGCTTTTAAAGCGTCATAAAGCTATAGCGACGGCCGCATCTTCGACGTTTGGTACTAAACGCCACAAAAACAATTAGCGGCGTTTTTGATATCTATAGCGGCGTTTTTAAAACGCCGCTAAAAGTCAGTTTTCCAGCAGTGAGAGAGATGTTACTTCTATGTCAATTTATGTGTTTAGTTTATTAAAAAATTTGATCCTATAATGAAATATTGTATTTCAATATATTTTTTAGAGCATTTTCAATTCTCTCCATGAATTTTTTTTTTTTTTTTTTGAATTCTATCTTAAAATTAAATAAATCATTGTGGTTCCCAGTCCATATAAAGTTATTTTCCTTATTATTTTATTGAAGAGTGTCCATGTGGTTACTAGTGCAAATAAAAATTTCCTCATTGTCTACTACAGCATGTTATTATTCATTACAAAAAATAAAAAATAAAAACATAATTTAATTTTCAAATCTATGATGGTATCACTCAATCTATTAACATCGATGTCAAACCAATAATGTAGTTGTATTTAGATTGGTACTAAGGCAAGTTGTGTTTGGATTATGAATTTAACACAAAATTAGTAAAGGAAAATGTGTAGTAAATGTGAATGAAATGAATTTTAGTTTTTCTTCTTTTCCCTTTCTTTTTTCAAATTCTTATCAAAATTCATGATTTAAACATATAATTGACAAATAGTTTCATGGATTTAATTATAGTTATCTAACAGTTTAGGACATTCTCAAGATAAAAAGGTAGCAACAGATTTCAAGTCACACTTATAATAGATACAATTATATTTGGGTCCCCCCTAGAGAATGACTTCTATAGAGTAATGATATACGACGAGAACAGAGAATTTTCATACATCTATGAGCCTTGATTGAAGAAACCAAAAATGATACGTTCTAGGAATTCTTCACCTTGTTGTTGATGGTAACTAATAAAATGGCCGATCACTTTGCTTGCCAAAAATGCCACGGCCAAATGTTGAAGAGATGAGATCTACAAGGAGGGGGAACTGTAAGGACACGAAAGAAGTAATTGGTAGGCATGCTAATGTAGCCATTGGAATAAGTATCCGTTCCTTATTTTTGCAAAACAAAAGATAGAGTATGGAATTGAAGGCCAGAATCATGGTTGTTATGGAGAGGAACAAGGTAACAAGGCCGACTGTCAACCTCATAGGCAAAACATATAGAAAATCACCTTCTGCATAACGTGAAGTGAGGATGGACAAGAACATCAATAGAGAAGCAGTGGATGTAAATAAAGAGATTGCATCCGAAGTGGCAAAGATAGTAAATGCTTTGTTATTGGAGAAAATTGGAATTCCACTTGTGCCATTGTCGCCACCTGGAACAGTTATTGCAGCTGCAAATGCTATAGTGGCAATGAGTGCTGCTGTTATTGTGCAGGAATTCGCAGTGTCTTTCATCCATTTTTCTCCTTCTATTACTAAATTTTTGTGTTCTCTAGTAAATATCATTGAAGGAATTTCACCACTTGCATTTGGCATCTCTTTGTAACATGGTCTTACAAATTTCTCCACTTCCTACATGATGCCACAAAATTGAAATAATGGTATAAATTTGACTTGAATAAGGGTCAAAGACTAAATTTTAAAATTTGTAATATACTTTTACAAATGAAAAACATGCACATGCTCACAAATAAAGGCGACAGACTTTAATGCGACTATAATCAATTTAGGTATCGAATTTTAAATAGGAAAAATACTTAGACCTTCAGTGGGGTGACCCCCATCACCCCTACTGTTTTTTGATTGGTGCAAAAAAAAAATTTTTTTTTAAGGCTTGCTCTCACAGCCCCCCACGTGGAGGTGGGGGTGTTGGGGTCACCCCCACGGGGGGTCCCAGTAGTGTTGTTTTAAATAACATCTGTTTGATACCAATTGATTGGTGACACATTAGATATCCAAAATTTATTATCCATGTTTGATTACCATAGCATTATTGTAAGTAAATAAGATTTATTTCTATGGAGACCCCTTAAATTATTGAGAAGTATCACTTTGACCCAGAAACTATAAAAGTGTACAAATAGACTCCTTAAACTATTGAGAAGTATCACTTTGACTCCTAAATTATAAAAGAATACAAATGGACCCCCTAATCTATTAATGTGTTTCACTTTGACTCATTCGATTACTGCATTAATATTTTTTTTTAGATGAAAATACCCTTCAACAC
This sequence comes from Camellia sinensis, assembly GCF_055761805.1. Classification (NCBI taxonomy): domain Eukaryota; kingdom Viridiplantae; phylum Streptophyta; class Magnoliopsida; order Ericales; family Theaceae; genus Camellia; species Camellia sinensis. The sequence goes on along the minus strand of NC_138969.1, from coordinate 111,230,589 downwards.
TATATAAGACACCCAACTGCATTTCTTAATTTTCCTTATTTTTCTATTTAATTACTATTTTAAAAAAAATATATTCTTTCTATAAAAATATAATTACAAAAAATATTTAAAAAATAATAATAGAGCAATAATAATAGATGAATACTTATATTTTTAAAAAACAATATAATACACCCGACATGCGCGTGAGTGTACACGATCATCAAATGTGGGCAATAATGAGTTTGTAAATACATACAGTGCTGAAAAGTATTTTCATCTAAAAAATATTTAAAAATGTAGTTTAACTCATGGTGCAACAAGGAGCGGAGTCAAAGTGCAACATGCTAATAATTTAGGATGTCCATTTATATGCTTTTATAGTTTATGGGATTAAAGTGATATTTTACAATAATTTAGGGAGTCTATTTATATATTTTTATAGTTTAAAGAACCAAAGTGATATTTCTCAATAGTTTAAGAGTCTTTGCATAAATAATTCAATAAATAATTCATGAAATATATTTATTACCTTAAACCATTGTAACTCACGTTGCATTTGCAAAGCTGCACCCGGAACAAGATTGAGTTTATCAAGAGGTGCCAGTCGTCCAACCAAGTGCAGTATAGAGTTCATAGAATCGTCCATTAACATCATAACAGTTTGTTTATACCCACTCATTTGATAAATGAGGTTGAAAATATTTTCACAACGATACATAACAGCCAGTTGAAATATGTTATGATTATCTGCGTCCATTGACCAGACTGCTCTAGGAAATGATTCAATAATCTCTTCAACAACCTCATGAATCCCTAACCTTGCAGCTGTAAGGATTACATCCTTGCAAAGTGATTCATAAGCATTTGAGTCGCTTGAAGATCTAATTTTCTCACACAAGCATTTAACTAGTTGAATTGCTTGAAGATGCATCAACTTTTGCTTTTGGACATGCTTTATGTGAGGCACTGCAATAATAGAACTCAAAGATGCAGTAAATTTAGTTGAAGGTATATAATCAACAAGAAAAAGAATTGAATTGGTGTATATTTTAACTAAGTTTTGTTTCTTGTCAATTACCTAATAATTCAAGGATTTTCCAAAGCATGGCCTGCAAATTTTGGCTAACTGTATGTCGCAAAACAAATTAAACTTGTTGGCATATGGAAGGAAATGTCAAATTTAATAACAAAGGCATTTGAATTAAGTATTTCTAGTATAAAATAAAAATAAAAATAATAGCACAAATTTGTTTTGTGACACATAAGTGATTATATAATCAACAAACTAGCACAAACTTTGATAAGTGAGTTTTTATTAATTTTTCTTGTCTAAAATAACAAGCCAATCACATTTTTTAAAATGTAATAGAACTAATGATATACTACTCTAAAATGATGACTACTCTAATTTGCCACAAAATTTTATATGCTTTTAAAGAGATGACGATATATTTGCTATTCACTCCCAACGCCATTGCGTGGATTTGAATTGTGAGAATCAATTTTCCCATAAAAAATAAGGGAAACCTTCTTAGAAATAAGCACTCTTCAAACCACTAAAAGCTTGATCAACGCTCAAGTATGATTTTATTTTTTTTTTTAAAGGGTAAATTCCAAAAATCTCCCTTGAGGTCCATGACTAATTCAAATTCTCCTTTATAATCTAGAAATTATACACTGATTCTCCTATTAAAGTTTGAATTTCAACAGGGTTAACTGAAAATATAAAAGTACTAAATTATCCTCACCTAATAATGTCCAATTACCTTACCGCCTTAATTATTTCATCAGTCTCTATCTTTCCTACCAATACCTACCACCTCACATCTACTGCCTCACTTTATCTCTTTTGATTGCTCTCTTTCTCTTATTCTTCCACAACATGCCTCTTTTCTTTGTCGCTTTCTCTGTTTCTCATTGTCGCAATGCCATAAGCTTATTGATAAGCATCCTCAAGATGATCACTCATCTCCTCACTCATCTCCTCAGCTGCAACAGTATCCATCCAAAGCTGATTCATCATCTCCTCAGCTGCAACAGCCTACACCAGATACAGGACAGCTACAACTCAACTAAAGGCTTGCAGGTTGTTAGTTTGGTAGTTAGGTTGTTAGTTTGGTAGTTAGTTTGTTAGAACTAGAGTTGGATTGTAGTAATGGTTAGGTTAAGTGGTTAGGAGTTATAGTTAAAAGATAGCTTATCTCTATAAATAAGTCATTGTAAATCTATATGTATTGTGTGTTGAATAGAAAGATCAAATTCTCTTTATCTGTATTGTGTGTTTAATAGAAAGATCAAATTCTCTTTATCTGTATTGTGTGTTTAATAGAAATATCAAATTCTCTTTATGGTATCAGAGCCCTAAGCTCTTGCGAGTAGAGATCCTTAGAGATATTTCTATGGCTTGTCCAAACCCTATACCTTCAAGATCTTCTTTACCTGCAAATCTTACACTATTGATTTCAAATCTGAATGCTTTTGTGCCTACAAAGCTTGATTCAACCAATTACATTATCTGGAAGAGTCAAATCCATAACATCTTGAAAGCTATGATGCTTCTTGGATTTGTTGATGGTACTACAGTGTATCCATCTTCTGTTATGCTTGATTCTCATAATCCAGAAGTTCTGAATCCAGATTACACACAGTGGATCACCATTGATTCACATTTGCTGAGTTGCGTCACTGTTATATTGTCTTCATCTATCTACACATCTGTCATTCATTGTCAGACTAGCACTGAAGTCTGGTATGTTCTTGCCAAAAGGTTTACATCTCTTTCTAGATCTCACATTCATCAGTTGAAAAATAAACTCAGTCGTATTGTTAAAAAAGGCTCAACAATGAAAGATTACTTGAGTCAATTTAAATCTATTTCGGATCAGCTTGCTCTAGCTTCAGCACCAGTTGAAGATGAAGATCTGGTTCTCTTAGTTCTTAATGGTTTGCCAGATGAATACAATGTTTTCAAGACCACCATTAGAGCTCGGTCCGATCCTATTTCCATGGAAGATTTGTCTTCCTTGTTGTGTTCAGAGTCCATTCATATTGACTCTTCACTTAAACAATCTCATACCTCCGACATTTCATTTGCCTATTCTACAACTAGAGGGAACTATAAAGGAGAAAACAGAGGTTCTTTTAGAGGCAGAGGTTCAGATTTTTCCAGAGGTTCAAAAAGTGGTGGGTAGGTTTCGAGGCAGTTCACAGCATGGTAGTTCTCTCAGAAGCAGTGGTCAATATCATAGAGGAAGGTCCAATTTTAATCATAATACCTTGGTTTGTCAGATCTATGGAAAGCTTAATCACACTACCCTAGACTGCTGGTACAGAATGGACTCCTCTTTTCAGAATAGTCCACATCAATCCTCTTTCACTCAAAGCAATCCTACAACCTATGTTGCTTCTGCCTCATCTTCATCTGTAGCCTCCGCACCTTCATCCTCTTCAAACTGGTTTCTTGACTCTGGTACAACTAGTCATATGACTAATGATCTTACTAATTTCTCCTCCTATCACCCCTATTCTGGACAAGACCAAGTTGTTGTTGGTGATGGCTCCACTCTACCTATCACTCACACTAGTAATGGTCTCCTTTCCACACCTACATTTCCTTTTCAACTTCACAATATTCTTCATGCTCCTTCTATCTCTTCAAATTTACTTTTAGTCCATCAATTAGCTAAAGACAACAACTGTTCTGTTACTTTTGATGCCCATTCTTTTCTGATTCAGGACAAGGCTACTCAAAAGTGCTGCATAGAGGTCCTTATGCTCATGGCCTCTATCCTCTTTCTCCATCCTCTTATGCATTTTCTTCTTCTTCACTAGCTTGCCTCTCCTGTACCAGGCAGCCTGCTGCTCACAACTGGCATTTTCGACTAGGACATCCTTCTTTTCAGAAATTTCAGCATGTCTTGGCACATAATAAATTCATGAATTCTTCTTCTGTACATAGTTCAAATAACTCTGTTTTGTGTGAACGTTGATGTGTGGCTAAAAGTCATAGGTTACCTTTTTGCTTGTCTAACTCTACTGTTAACAAACCCTTAGCCCTTATTCACACTGATGTTTGGGGTCCCTTTTCTGCCTCTTGTTATGGTTATAAATACTATGTTCTATTCATTGATGATTTTAGCAAGTTCACTTGGATTTTTCCTCTTCATTATAAAAGTGAGGTCTTTTCCAAATTTCTGGAATTTAAGGCTTTTATTGAAACACAATTTACTATTCATCTTCAAGTTTTGAGAAGTGATAATGGGGGTGAATATCTCAGTCTTCCTTTTCAAAACTTCCTTAAACAAAGAGGCATTGTTCATCAGTTAACATGTCCTCACACACCTGCTCACAATGGTGTAGTAGAAAGAAAACACATGTATTTAATTGAAACTACCATCACTTTCATGCATCATTCTTCCATGCCATGGATTTACTAGTTTGATGCTCTTGCTACTGTAGTCTTCTTGATCAATAGAATACCTACTCTTAAACTGAATAATCATACTCTATTTGAAGTCCTCTTTCATCACAAACCAGATTACCAGTTTTTAAGAGTTTTTGGTTGTAGATGTTATCCTTCGCTTAGGCCTTATTCTTCTCATAAGCTCCAACCTAGATCTATTCCTTGTATATTTCTTGGTTATCAACCATCTACTAAGAGCTATTGGTGTCTTGACCCTCTTACTCAGAAAATCTATGTGTCTAGACATGTTGTGTTTGATGAATCTATCTTTCCTTATCAACATGCTTTATCTAGCTCTTCTTCTGTCCCTACTCTTTCTACTTTAGTTAATTTTTTCTGGTCGTCCTTTTCTTCTGCTTCACGGCCTGTTTTTACTACACCTGCTTCTTCTCCATCACATATTTTCTCTCCAGTAGCTCTTCCCACTGCTTTTTTTCCTTCTACATCACATATGTCCTCTACAGAAGTTCCTCTTACATCTGCAACGGCTCATTCTCTGTCTGCAGCAACTCCTCCTACATCTGCAGCAGCTCTATCTCTTTCCTCTCTCTATATTGATCTTCCTCCAATACCTTCTTCTCATCATCATCTTGTGATCACTAGGTCCAAGAGTAAGAGTTAGTGTCCTGTCGCTTCTTCCTCTTCCCTTTGTCTTCTTGCTTCTGCAGCATCTTCAGATTCCAATGAGCCACAGACTTATCAAGTAGCTACTCAGTCTCCAGCCTGGCAAGCTGCTATGTTAGATGAATATCAGGCTCTTTAGAGACAAAGTAATTGGTCTTTAGTCCCTCTTCCTCCTGACAAATAAGCTATTGGCTGCAAGTGGGTTTTTAGGCTCAAGAAAAACTCAAATAGTTCTATTGCTAGACACAGAGCCAGACTAGTTGCTAAAGGCTTTCTTCAAACTGAGGGTGTAGATTATCATGAAACATTTAGTCCTATTGCTAAACAACCCACCATCAGAGTTCTCTTGGCTTACAATGACTCATCCCTGCCTTGGCTAAGATTTCATAAGCATATTTTTGCTGAGACAAAATGTAACCTGAAGGAGAAGAGGCAATAGGGATGCAAAGGAAATAGTTGAGCAAACCCAACTCTTTCATAGAAAAAGCTGAGTGTATATGCTGAACAAGAGTAGAGATATAGAGAGGATCACTCCCAGTGAGTAGGATATCATCCACATAAACAAGTAGAATAGTAATGGAAGTAGAGGTGTGTTTGACAAACAAAGAAGAGTCACAGTGACTATGGACAAAATCATAGGAAAGAAGAAAAGAAAAGATGGTAGAGAACCAAGCTCGAGGAGATTGTTTTAAGCCATAGAGAGCCTTGTGCAATTTGCAGACAAGTGAGGGATGATTAGCATCAATAAAACCTTGAGGTTGATGCATATAAACTTCTTCTTCAAGAATGCCATGAAGAAAGGCATTTGAAATGTCAAGTTGCTTAATGGGCCAATGAAAATGAAGTGCTAAACACAAGATAACTCTGATGGTGTAGGCTTTGTTTGGCATGCTTCTTGCTGAACTTCATGTCTCTGTGGATATTCCTACTCTATGGTGTGATAACTTGTCTGCCATCGCCTTGGCCCACAATCCAGTCTTTCATGCTAGGACCAAGCATATTGAGGTAGATTATCATTTTGTTCGTGAGAGGGTTGCTGCCAAGAAACTTGTTATTTGCCACAATACCTCCACCAATCAGATTGCAGATGTCCTCACTAAGCCTCTCTCTGTTTCCAGATTTCAATATCTTCAGGGTAAACTTCAGGTCTTTCCCAATTCCCTCAGTTTTAAGGGGACTGATAAGCATCCTCAAGACGATCACTCATCTCCTCACTCATCTCCTCAGCTACAACAGTATCCACCCAAAGCTGATTCATCATCTCCTCAGCTGCAACAGCCTACACCAGATACAGGACAGCAGCCGTATGAGCTGCGGTTCAGCTAAAGGCTTGCGGGTTGTTTCTTTGGTAGTTAGTTTGTTACAACTAGAGTTAGATTGTAGTTATGGTTAGGTTAAGTGGTTAGGAGTTATAGTTAAGAGATAGCTTATCTCTATAAATAAGTCATTGTAAATTTATCTGTATTGTGTGTTAAATAGAAAGATCAAATTCTCTTTACTTATAACCACACTAAATTCATTTTCCGAACTCCTTTTGGGTTTTTATATGCATTAATTCGGTATTTGGAAGGCTCGTCTGGCGTGGCTATTAGGAATGGTTGTTGGCAATAGGTTGTTGGAGTGACTGTTGGGCAGTCATCTTCTACACCATTGTGACACCACCACTTTCTCTTGTACCATCCCAATATTCTCTCTCTCTCTCTCTCTGTCTCTCTGTCTCACTCTCTCTTCCTTGGTTGTGGTTGGATTGATAAGTGACAGAGTTTGATTTAGCTAGGTAGATTGGTTGTAGTGGGGTGTCGATTATTGGTATTTGTTAGTGGTGGCAATAGTTGGTGCTGATGGCTTGGGGGTGGGAGGTACTGATAGTTGATGGCTGATACTTGCGAAAGTAGTGGATGGTGGAACTCTATTACTACATTTCAATGGAGAGTGAGAGAGAAATGAAACTATTGTGTAAAAGACTTTGACAAAGGTAAATATGGCATTTTCAAAAAATTAAATGTTGATATAAGTAAAATATGTTAGTTGATTAACATTGGCAAAAATTTTTGTAATGCAATTATTAACCTTAATGACGGGATGCAATTTCTAAAACTCCAAATAGTAATGTATTGAAAAATGCTACATATAATCTTATTTTTTACCTTGTTTTCTTACTTCTAGACACAAGTGTATAGGCTCATATACATTTATTCATGTGTGCCCTATTATTTTGTGTCTTGAAATGAGAAAATGAGATTAAAAAAAAAGTGATGTTCTGTGTAATATCACTTTAATGTATTAGCATGAAATTTCTGCGAGTGTTGATGCAATTAAAAATAAATTTATATGCTACCTGTGTACCCCCAAATATGTCCGGCACTCATGTGCCACTTTATATAATTTTGGCCACTTTTGGGTCGTAGGCTATTTTAATAGATTATTTTAGTAGATTAAAATATTTGTGTTTGAAAAGATAATAATTGAATTTTTTTTGTAATTGAATGTAATATTTGTGAGAAATAATAAAAAAAGTAAAATGATTATAAATTTGATATAATATTTTATCTCATTGACTATTTTAACTTATTTTATTTTTTTATAAATTTTAACTAAAAAGGGCCTAAAATTAACTTCCCAAACACCCCTTGTCTGGCACCTATGTGTTACGTCTAAAGATATTAAAATTAGTCCACTGTCAGAACAAATTATTTATTTTTATTTTGAGAAATTAACATTTTAATTTTAATTTGTTAATCTAATATCTACACTTGCAACACACCTTTTATTTAACATTTTAAAATATTTTTTTTATACAATTCACTTTCTGCATATCTTTAAATTTGAAATGAATAAAATAAATAATTAAAACCACTCTTTAATTTTAAGATTTTTATTATTTCTAATTTAATCGTTTTCAAACTTGGTATTTACTAGATTGTATCATAATTTATTACCATATCGACCTACTTTTTAAATTCATTTCATATTCACGTATTTATAAATATACGCATAAAAAAATTAACAAAAAATTATCACATTACGTAAAACTTTTATAGCACGATGATGATAAGATCATCAAACTAAATTATTAGTAGTACTCTTTAATATAAAGTTATTGGTTTTTTTTTTTCTTCCCTTTCTTCCTATATCCCTAATTAATAGATTTTATTAGTTTAATGACAACTAAAAAAGAGGGCTGATTTTATTTACACACCCCTAATACTCTTAGTGTACACCATTAGTATATTAAATTTACATTTCAATAATATCCTTTAATGAAATTACCATTAAGGACAATGTTGGCTTGGGTTTAAGCCAGCATCCTGCCGTGGCGAAGGCCTAAGATAAGACCAAGTCACAGTCGACTTGTGACGCTTGGCGTTATACTTTTTAAGGAAATAAAGTTGCGCCTTCACCACTACCTATGGGTTTTGGTGAGATCGTAAGAGCTAAGGTCCTACAATTGGTATCAGAATAAGGTCTCAAGTTCGATTCCCTTGGAGGACATGCTGCTTGCTAGAAGGTGTCGAAATGGGAATTGTTGGCTTGGGTTTAGGCTAGCATCTTGTCACGGCGGAGGCCCAAGATGAGGCCAAGTCACAGTCGACTTGTGGTGCTTGGCGCTGTACCCTTTAAGGGAATAAAGTTACGCCTTCACCACTACCTATGAGGTTTGGTAAGATGGTAAGTGCTGAGATCCTACAGACAACATGGGGTATATTCTATCTGTTAAAAAATCTTATATTTAAAAATACAAAATACTCTTCACACACCATCATCTCTATAGGGTTTAAGGTTTTAACATATGAATATTGTATTTCTTCATCATCTTCACCATTAAACATACATTCATGATATCATTCATTATCAATTAGTTCACTTCATTCTCTTCTCCATTATACTTATTCTTCAAACTCAAAACATTATTGTCTTTGAAGATCTAAGGTTTAAGAATATTGAAATCAATTAGTTTTGAAGATTTGCACACCATAGATGACGCTGAGATGGTTAGTTCAGATATAAACATTGAAAACGTTGATTTGAACATTGAAAAAGTTAGTTTATGACTTCACTTTTTAGTTTTTTATTTATCTCATTCATATGTTGGGAATATGAGTTTGTTCATCGTGTTCAGATAATCATAGTTGAACTTTTACACAATGTTCGATTATTTATATTTGAACAAAACAATTTTGTTAGATTAACCATATATTAAATGTTCTTACATAAAAAATTGAATATTGTAAGTTTCTTCGGTTAAAATGATTAAACTTTTATTCGTTGTTCAGATATATATATATATATATTTGAACACATTAAGTTGTTCAATTCTGTAGTCATGAATATGACTAATTTGATGAATTTGTTAAATTTTTTATAGATTTTTATACCCACCTAATGTTAAGAATTAGGGAAAATACATTAGTAAATCTGGTTAGGATGTGTATATATGTTTACAAGAATTAAGTTGGCTCGAGATCCGCGATGAAATAATGAAAATCGTGCAAGGTACATTCTAATTTCCTTCTAGTTAATAGCTGGTAAAGTGGGTGATTTGGTTAGTTATTTGATAGACTATAAGCAAACACATACCTAGGAATTTTTAGTGTTTTATTTACCGCCCAATGGTTTTGATACAATGAAAGTTATTGAATCGGTTATGTTTCGGAAAGTGCATAACATAGTGTTTTGGAAACAAAACTCACATTATGAGCATGTCATAGCGTTGCATCTCACGATCATGATTATGTTAAAACTCATGTACTTTGTTAATATGATCTCTGCTAGGCTTTATACTCATCCCCATGTGAAAAGCTATTTTCAGGTATTAACGGCGTGCCTCTGCCTAGATGAGACCATGTAGGATTTTGAAGCTTGAATCTCATTTTGTTTCTTTTGTAAAGCCTGGGGCATATATGTATTTGGGTTGAAACCCTCTTTTGATGTAATAGGGCGAGGCCCTTGAAACATGTAACCCTCTAGAGCACTTTTTTGGATATTGGTTACTTTCATATTTAGTCCACTACATGCTGCAGATTTAGACTTCTAAGGTTATGAATGTATTAATACATGTAATTATCTTTTGTAATCTCAAGAAACATTTGAAATGGAATATACAAATATATATAATGAAATACACTCGTTTCACTTATGAGTGTTGGTCCATTTTGAGGCTTATTATCAACTTCCGCATGAATAGTTTAATTTGGTTAATGAGAATGAATAGTGAATATGAGTTATATTTAATAAAGCGAGTTCTATAAAATAGAGGGCATTACAAGGGTAGATTCAAGGTGGCCCTAAGATTTGATAGTTCTTCCCATAATAGTTTTCTTTCTCTGAGATGAGAAACCTCTTTATCCCATACACAAAAAATACCACCTACTTGACCTGCAACTTCCTTAAACACAATGGCTAGAAAAAGTTTATTGGGTGGTGACTAATTGATTCCATTTTGGATCTTTGCAAGAACAAAAAATTGAATTTCTTATGAGTTAACAATCTTCTAATCCGTATCCTTTTATCCTTTTTACCCAAACCCCTTATGTTCCATGACATTAGTTTCATTGATACACTGTGTGGAGATCCATTCACTGAGTGGTAACAAGAAGAGCTTAAGCCCTCTTATCCTGAATTTCATCTTGATCTTCAAGTTCTTTGATTTTACTTATGACCACCTCTTTATTGTCGTTACATCAAATGCCAATGAGCTTACCAATTTCCCATGTTCCTTTAGTTTTATTAAGGATGATGCGATTTCAGTTCACAATAGCTTCTTCTAAAATGGAAAGTAAGATGGTTGTGGTCGTTGCTCTGAAGGTAACATCCTTTACTCATTTTCTCATTTCTCCTTTACTGCCACACTTCCAATTACCTCTTTGAGGAATTTTCTCTTACTTTTCCTCTTTGAGGTGGCTATAATTGGTTTTGAACATTTGTTAATAAGGTCAAGAGATGGACATGAAGGAAATTTTGTAGGGTGTAGAGGGTCAGAAATTAAACCCCAAATTAAGTATGGACCTAAGTATTGAAGTCGCCCCAAAGAGGTGACCAGGAATGAAAAAAGGAGCATGGGCTAAAGCCCAAGGGAAGTGGGCCAACAGAAGGCCGAAGCAGGTTTGACCCGCCAAGGGTCCAAATGGACTTCACGAAAGAAAATGCCTTAGTCAAGTTGCAGAGGCAACACATGCAGCGGGAAAGTTACTGAGGCATTTTACCCCAGCGCCGCCATTCCTAATATCTTCGATTCCGCCACCATCCAAAGTTGCTAAAGGAAAGAAAAAGTCAACGCAACTAAGTTGCGGAGGCAACACTTACGACGGCCAAGTTGCGGAGGCACTTCGTCCCAACGCTGCCTTTTCAAGTAATGTTGGTGCCACCACCATTCCAAGTAATGTCGGTACCACAGCCATCTGGAGTTGCTGAGGAAAGGAGAAAACTGAAGTTGCAGAGGCAATACTTGCAGTGCCCAAGTTGCGGAGGCATTTTGTCGTCGCCGCCATCTCTAATATTGTCGCTCCTTCCGTCTGAACTCGCTGCGGGAAATGGTTACCATAGCAACTAAGTTACAGAAGGAATATCATGCCAAGGTGATAGCAGCCTTTGGGAAAAGCTTACCCTCTGCAAGTAGAGGCTAATGCATGGCGCTGATAGCAGGCCCCAAGGCATTACTAGTCTATGGCTGATAGCAAGCCCCAAAGTTCATTAACTTGGCGCTGACAGTAGGCCCCAAAGCTTACTGATTCGAGCTGAAAGTAGACCCAGTGATACCAATTTACCACGGCAGCCCTGCGAAGATGGGAGCAGGGCATCCCGAGCGCAAGGGACTCCATTTCCATTTACCAAGGTCATGAACCTGCCTTAGTGGCACAGGCAGGACTAAGGAAGCCCCATTGGGCTTGGCACTAAGGCACGGCATGGCTGATAGTAGGCTTGGCTGTGGCCTTCGCCCTGGAAAGCTGGAGAGTTTGTGGTTAGGTGTCTAAGGGTGGAGGTTTCGCTGAGGAGAGCACAAACATAGTTGATAGCAGACTAATAAAGTCCTAAGAATGCATGTACTGGCCAAGTAAAACTGATAAGCCAAGTGCAATAGAAAGGTTTACCACTACAAGTGCACTTGCTAAGGTTCAGGCTGAGAAGGCAAGTGCAAAGCAACTGCACTTGTTGAAGCTCAAAGGGAGTTGCAGCTCCAAACACTCTCATCGAAACTACACTTGCTGAGGCTCAAAAAGATAGTTGCGGAGGCAAACAGATAGTACATAATACATGCAAAGGGACACGTGGCACCTTCAGCCTTGTGGCTCAAGGCAGAATATTCCATGTGATCCTCTAGGACGCATGTCCTCTTTCTATTTGGTCACTTGGTGTCCTCTTGGTGCCAAGGAAGAGCCTATAAATAGGACCCATTTCCTAAGGTTCAACAAGAGGAATTTTGGAGATTTGGGTGAGATGCTGCCCATTTTGGTACTGCCATACATTTCTTCTTGAGCTACTTGTTTCACCGTCACCCAGCTACACACTCCAACTCCCAAACAGTTGCTACTACTCATTCTCCAGCCACTTCCACCATTGTTAGACCATTAACATAGTTTTGCCTCTCTAATCACCTTCCTAACCTTGAACCCCCCTTACATAGAGATATTTGGGTTTTCAAGATTGGGTATTTGGGACAAAAGAGGAAATGAGAGATATGGATTGCTCTGAATAAATCGTAGGTAAAGAGTGGGTATGTTCAAAGTTATGGGTTTGGGCTGGGATTTGGTTTGGACGAATGTCTAGGTTTCAGGTTTAGAGATGGGGCAATGATTAGGGTAGTTACATGGGCCTGGTAATAAGTGAAGGTTTAATGGGCTAATATAGCTTTTTGGGCTTGGTAGCAAATTACACTTTGAGATGGCTCCAGGTCTATGAACGTTCACTTCCTTCAAAAGCAGAGGTGTTTCATCTACCTTTGTGGAGACAAAGTCAAAAGCTGGCGTTCATCAATTCTTTTCTTCCCAAGAGTGTAATGATGGCCTAACGACTATTGGTGGTTCTCGAGTGAACATTCTGAATCTCACCAAGAAATGAGATGGCATCATCATGTCCACGTGGATCATCCTAGTCCTCTGGTGGTTCCACATTAGCCAACACATCATCATCTTCTTCCCCCAAACTATCACCAATAGGGCTGGGTTATCCAAACCGCACAAACCATCCACCCGAACCGATCCGCATAAAAATTGGCAGTTCCACAAGAACAATGTGGGTTGATGCAGTTTGGAATATAGGATAATTGTGAGTTGCAGGTTTAACCCGCACCCGTACCCACAACCGCAAGAACCCGCCCGAACTTAAATTTTTTTTTTTAAAAAAAAAAAACACCAAACCCTAATTTCATGATACAAAAAGAAATGTTGTAGAGAACATTGTTTTTGAATGTTTTTGTTTTTGTTTGCTTTGTGAACAGTGTAGGAAATTGAATTTACTTTTTTATAGAGGGGAAATTGAATCTGTTAGTTACATTTAAAATTGAAATCAATCTTATATTATATTGAATCTGGAAATTGAAAAAAGTCCAATCCGTAAACCGTTCGTACATCCGTGAACCCTATCTGCAGAAATCACAACCCGCATTGTGGGCCGGTGTGGGTTGAATTTTTCCCAAACCACATACATGCGGGTAGGTCTAAACTGATCTGCAAACCGTCTAAAATCGAACCGTGAACACCCCTAATCACCGATGATTTGTGTGGATGAGAAAACACTCACCATCTATTCTTTCATAACTCTAACATGATATATCTTGTCCTTACAAACCAGATGGATCATCTGGTTAATTCTGGTTAATTCTGGTTAATAAATTCAAAATGCTTAGTAACAATCATGACTTTTTGGCATTCGAAGGAAAGGTAGTTTATTGTGAAATCATCAATGGAAATAACCTACCTTCAAACATTCCTAATGATTTTGAAAGTGCTTACATTCCAGAGGTTAAGTGGATACCATAAAAACTAACTCAAACTGTTATGTTGGAGTCAAATAGAGCATCTGAATATGACCACTCTTTTGCCTCCTCAAATCTACTTCTGAACCACTCATATTCAAATGTTAATCTATGTTTTATTCCATCCTTTTTGTGAAAATGAGGATGCAATGCTTACCTCCCATGTGATGTACTTGTATGTTACAAGCATCCGCTGAAGAAAATGAGTCCACAATAGCTTGGTCTACACAAGGAATAGTGACTCTGACCACCACATTACTGTTGGAAACCATGTGGTAAATACACATGGTGTGACTCATGGCATATATGGTGTGGCCTAATCTTGAAGGCCACATGGTACACATAATCCATCCACACATGGCCTAATCATGAGGGACACATGGTATTGGACGTGTGGTACATATGGTGTGGCCTAACCATGAGGTACACATGGTCTTTCCATATGTGCCTATATAAGGGCTCATGCTCAACATTGCGAAGATACACCAAAAACAATAAGTTCTCTCTCTATTCATCTATCTTGAGGCTACCATCTTGAAAGCCTAAGAATTTGGAGTGTGGATAAATATTGAAAAACTCTAGTAGCTTCTCAATTGACGAGGGGTTTTCCAGACGAGTCTCGTAATTCAAGCATTCGATCCAAACCGTTTCCGCATCAGTTAATATGATTACCCGTATATTTTTCCTTCATTGGTATTAGAGCAATATTGCTTTTTTTTTTTTGCCTCATATGATTTTCATGCATAGCTTAGTTTTATTCATATTTAATTCAGTATTATTAAATATCATAGCATGTTGAGAAGAGTTTTTGGAAAACTCCATAAGAGCAAATTTTTTATGTTAAAAAAATCGGTATAAAATATTTCATTTTATGTAACTCAAATTTACATAATTTGAAAGTACTCTTCATGGGCTTTAATCGGAGTTATACTGAAAGAGTTATGATTTTTTCAAAGATTTTTTGTCCAAATTGTTATTTTTGGAGAAAATTTTGGAAAGTTATTTTTTCCTGTCATATTAATTATTGTGTATAATTTGATGACTCCTTTTGTATTGTAAATTTGTTTATTATCCCTCTTCAATCACTACTTTGTTGAAAGCAAAGAAAAGCTATAGCGACAAATTTGTGTTCCTCTTCAATTACTACTTTACATAAAGCAAAGAAAAGTTGAGGAGATGTTTTGACTTATATATATTATGTGACCCTATACCTATCTCCACGTTACTTATGACACCTTGTGTTAATATCTCTTAAGATATGTCAAAACGATAGTTTTACTTTCTAAGGTGGTTGGATTTGGAAGGGAGGCTATATTGACTCCTCCAACCTTCTTGGGATCTTACTTGGTTATAGACCAAAAAGGCTATGTAGTGACATTACCTTGATCTCAATCTTTAGAGTAGAATTTGGGACATCACATATTATGCATGGTTTCATGTTGTGGATTTAAGAGATGGTTTTGCCTCTTGTATAATTTTTATTCAAAAATTAAGTAGGTGCCTCTTGGTTTTGCCTCTTGTTTCATATTTGAATGCATATAAAGGGAGATGATTATGAGCTTAGCAAAATTTTTGATCTCTCTATGCAAGTGGCAATATTGTATTCCAATTGTGTTTTTGGGAATAAAATTTTTAAAAAATAAAATTAATTGTGTGCTAATGTTGAACCATGTGCAACCGCATCAGTGAAATGGCCTCTAAGAATGTTGTTCCTAACCTCACTAAAGGAGAAAAATTGGATAGGTCCAATTATGATATGTGGCACAGGAAAATTCAATACTTGTTTAACGAACAAGAAGTCCTAGATACTTTGACCACCCTTATGATCTGTCTTGAAGAATGGACCACTGCCCAATATCACCGTGACATGGAAAACTATGAGAAATGGGTTAGAAGAGATCGATGCGCACTATACTATGCTTAACAGCATGCACAATGATCTCATTGGGGAGTTTGAGGTAAGCCCCATAGCTCATGATATATGGAATCAACTAAAAATTACCTATAGGACCACACCTACAACTAGGCTGCGTGCTCTAATTTTGAAATTTGAGCAATATGCTATGGATCCAAAACACTCAATGGTTGAGCATCTTAGACATGATACGTAATTTGAAGGCTGTTGGTAATACTCTTACTAATGAGCAACAGGTTACAGCTGTGATACGTTCTTTTCTGGATTCATGAGGGCAAATGAAACTTGTGCTTACACACAATGAGAATATCAAGAATTTTGCTAATATTTCTCGCCACCTTGAGCTTGAAGCAGAGCGCCTGAGGACGCACTACAACACTATCCTTGTCGCCCAAGATGGGCAGCGTAAGGCATTTAGGCCTAAGCACAACAAACAAGGAAGACATATTGGTGCAGCTGGTAACCTTGGTCCTAAGCAAGATAATGTGATGAGGTGCCATCAAGGAAAGCGCGCTAGAAACAAAGACAAGACCAAAGTCAAGTGCTATAACTGTGGGAAGCTAGGCCACTTTGCTCGGGGAATGCCCTGATGCAAAGAAAGATCTTTCTCTTTAACTCTTTTATTACATGTGTTTGTTCACATCTGTGTGTTGCTATTTCTCTCTACAGTTGGATTGTAGACTCAGGAGCAATTTTCCACATAATCAGAGAAAGAGTTGAGTTTGTGGATTATAGAAAGATACATGTTGGAAGGTAGTACATTACCTTGGGTAATGGAACTCGTAAGGATGTCCTTGGAGTTGGTTCTTATCAGCTCAAAACGCATCTGGGGCGCACTTTACTCCTCCATGATGTGCTTTATGCACCTAGTGTCCAATGTAATCTTTTTGCATTTATTACTTTGTTAGGACTTGGTTAATTAGTTTTCATTTTGATGGCATACAGTTGCATTTCTATGTAAACAAAGTCTTGTATAGACATGGTTTTCTTTCCAATGGTTTTTTTATGCTAGATTTGGATTTTTCCTTATATTCTTTTGTGTCTTGTGATAACGACTCATTAAATTCTATTAATCAGCATACTAGACTTGGTCACATAGGCAAAGATAGAATGACTAGACCAGCTAAAGAAGGCTTGTTGGGGCATCTTGTTAATGTAAGTTTTTCTGTGTGTGAACCTTGTTTGGTAGGAAAGGCCTGTAGGAAGCCTTTTAGAAAGGCACCTAGGGCCTTATATCCTCTAGAGTTAGTTTACTTTGACATTTGCAGACCTATGAATGTAAAGGCACGTCATGGCACTTCTTATTTCCTTACAAATATTAATGACTATTCACGATTCAATTATGTCTATTTGATCTCACATCGCTTTGAGGCATTGGATTGCTTCAAGCCCTTTGTTGCACTAGTTGAGAATCAAACAAACAAGAAATTGAAAATCCTTCGAACAGATCAAAGGCGTGAGTTTTATCACATCAATTTCAAGGACTGTGTGAGGAAAAGGGGATACACAGGCAATTGACAATTCCAGAGACTCCGCAACAAAATGGTGTAGCAGATAAACAAAATCACACTTTACTTGAAATGGTTAGATCAATGATGGTGCAAGCCAACCTCCCTATCTCTTTTTGGGGTGATGTTCTTTTGATTGCTGCCTACATACTTAATTGTGTGCCTTTAAAGTCAATTCCAACAATTCCATATGAATTATGGAAATGTGTAAAACCATATTTGAAGCATTTGCAGCCTTGGGGTTGCACGGGTTTTGTTCACAGTACTTCTCATAAGCATGGGAAGTTAGGCCCTAGATCAAATAAACAAGTGTTTGTGAGATACTTAGAAACTCAAAGGGTTATGTGATGTATGGTGAACACCCTCATGGTGGAATGACTGAAAATGAGTCGCGAGATATCAATTTCATTGAGAATGAATTTCCTAGTATTGGTGAAGTAAAAAAATATCTTGCACTATTTGAGTTACAGGATTCTAAGGAAATTACACCATCTTTTGGCGAGGGTAGAGAATTAGAGACTTACCCTGAAATCGCCATAGATAGTGGGAGTGATTTACCTCCTAGTGGAAGTGTTCCACCAGAAAATGACTCACTAGGATCCCATTTATGTAGAATTGAACATGGAGCCATTCCTTGCCATCGTTATGAGATTGAGGGGGAATCTTTCATGTGTACTACGTTGGATCTTGATGAGTCTGCTTTCTATGAGGAAGCATTAGTTTCACCTAATGTTAATGAGTGAATGGTTGCTATAAAGGATGAAATGAGTTCTATGGCTCGGAACCAAGTTTGGGAGTTGGTTGACCTTTCACCTGGACGCAAGGCCATTGATAACGAATGGGTCTTAAAAATTAAGCGCAAGGCTAATGGATCAATTGATAAGTACAAAGCCCGTCTCATGGCGACAGGCTACACCCAAAGAGAGGGTATAGATTATGATGAGACATTCTCCTCGGTGGTGAGATTTGCCTCTATTCGCCTAATTCTAGCTATTGTCGTGCATTTGGATCTGGAACTTTTCCAAATGGACGTTAAGACTGCATTTCTCAATAGAGAACTAGATGACGAGATCTATATGGATTAACTAGTATGCTTTGAGGTCAATGGACAAGAGCGCAAAGTATGCCGCCTCAAACGTTCTATGTATGGGTTAAAGCAATCATCTAGACAATGGTACTTTAGATTCCATAAAGCCATCATTTCGACTGGGTTTGAGATGATGGAGGAAGACCGTTATGTGTATGTCAAACGATTAGGAAAGAGTTTCCTTATTCTATCATTATATGTTGATGACATTTCATTAGCTGGAAATGACATGGAGATGATTGTCGCCACTCAGGAATGGCTATCCTCTATTTTTGAAATGAAGGACGTGGAAGAGACAAATTATGTGCTCGGAGTTAAGATCTTAAGAGATCGCTACAAGAGGCTTCTTGATTTGTCTCAAGAGACTTACATTAATAGGATCTTGGAACAATTTTGTATGCACTATTCCAAACCCATTAACACTCCAATTGAGAAGGGACGTAATCTGAGCATTGACTCTTGCCCTAAGGCAGATGAAAAAAAATAAACAAATGGAAAAAGCTCCCTATGCGAGTGCAGTTGGTAGTCTGATGTATGCTATGATGTGTACTCGACCAGACATATGTTTTGCGGTGGGAATGGTCAGTCGTTACCAAGTAAACCAGGACTTTTCACTGGCAAGCAATGAAGAGCATTTTTTGCTATCTTCGTGGGACAATGGATCTCATTCTTTGCTATGAGGGTGAAGATTTGAGACTAAAGAGATATAGTGACGCAGACTGGGCTACTGATAAAGATGAGCGTGAGTCTACCACTGGTTATTCGTTCCTACTTAGTGGAGAGGCTATTTCTTAGTGTAGTAAAAAGCAATCATGCATTGATTTGTCCACGATGGAGTCAGAGTACATTGCTTGTTCAGTAGCAGTACAAAGGGCTTTTTGGTTGAGGAGATTCCTTCAGCGCCTTGGGATCACAGCTTTTGCAGATGAAGCCATTATGATCTATGTTGATAGTATGATAGCTTCATCATATTCTAAGGATCCCAAGGATCATGGTAGAAGCAAACACATCGACATTCGATTTCACTTTATTCGAGATGTGGTTGCATGAGGGAAGGTAGTCCTATAGCATATCTCCACTAGCAGGATGGTAACCAATCCACTTACTAAAGCCACTGCTAGAGACATTTTCCAAACTCATGTTAAGAGTTTAGGACTTTGTAGGATTTGATGTTTTTGTGGATACCTCATCGACTTTGTTGGATACTTTTGAGTATCTTATGCATAATTATTTATTCATGTGGTTTTATGGCTTAATTGATACTATTAGCACACATTGTATATGATGTCACCAGGCTTAGATCGACCTTCTCACACTGGCGATCACCTTGGCGCTTGTAGAGCAAGCAGGATGAGACATTAATTATCTTGGCACTTAGATAGCGAGTGAGGTAAATGTTATGAAGTGATGATGACTTGATGTCGCTACTTTAGCATGTCATCCAAGGGTCGTGATAAATACGATCCAGAGGACCATGTCTAGAAAAACGGTCAAGTTTGAGTGAATTGACATGAGTAGCTAGGGAAAACTACTGGAAATCATACCCTTGTATTGTAGCTCATTGCTCGGGCAATTCTATCGGATTTGAGATCACGATATAATCATGAGTACAGATAGAGTGTTAAGGTCAAGCATGTTTATGAGTTACAACTCGCGAGGGATTTTAAAATGTTTGATCTGGTGTGATCCAATAAATCTGGGGTGTAGACGAGATATTTCGAGTGATGTGTTATGTTAGTTTATGGTGACTTGATATAGCACTCCTACCTTATACTTTCTCATCAGGTCACACACTCCATTTTTTCGTATGAGGGGTGAATTGCATGAGAGATTGAGAAATGATCATTGAGCATATAACACATGATGTGGATGTGTGGATGAGTGGGAGATATTGGAAACCATGTGGTAAATACACATGGTGTGACCTCATAGTACACATGGTGTGGCCTAATCTTGAAAGACACATGGAACACATGATCTATCCACACATGGCCTAACCATGAGGGGCACATGGTATTAGACATGTTGTACACATGGTGTGAGTTGACCATGAGGTACACATGGTCTTGCCATATATGCCTATATAAGGGCTCATGCTCAACCTTGTGAACCTACACCTAAAACAATAAGTTCTCTCTCTATTCAACTATCTTGAGGTTACCATCTTGAAAGCCTAGGAATTTGGAGTGTGGATAACTATTTAGAAACTCTAGTTGCTTCTCAATTAACTGGGGGGTTTTCCAGACGAGGCTCACAATTCAAGCATCTGATCCAAACCATTTTCAGATCAGGTAATATGATTACCCGTATATTTTTCCTTCAATTTCCTACTTCTTGGGCATGGACCTTAATAGAAGGATCCTTCTCCTTCTCCTTCTCTAATCTTGAACCTTTTACCACATTAGCATATGAGGTTTTGTGAACTCTGTTCACTCTGGGGAGAGCTATAACTGGTGGTTTGGGTGGTTGTTGAGTGGCTATGCTTAGGGTGGTACGATAATGTGGTTTGTCAACAGTTTGGACTCGTCGTATCCTGCCCCGTTAACTTTTCTAGTTACTTATGCTTGTAATATTGAATAAACACAAATCTTAAGTTAAACCTTCTAGTTCTGTTGTTAGGGATAAAGACTTCTATAACCTTACCAAATATTTGAAATAAACCTCTAAATGAATCAAGAGTCATTGATTCTGGTACATTTGCCATGAAAATGATGTGGGACATCTTTGTTTTCCTTTGAGATCTTGACACTGTTGTCCATACATTCACAACCTAAACTAATGTAGATAGTGGATAGACACTGAAACAAACAACAATAATTATACATTTGAGTAAAAAATAAATGCCAATATTTTTTTTTCATTGATATATCTAATGAATTATTGATGCAAAATGGCCTAATTGTTATGTGAATTAAAAAATGAAGAGAGATCAATATAATTATGACAAAAGTATGGGACAAACTATATTTTTTCAAACCTCAAGGGAGGTGATTGTAATTTACCCAAAATAACTATATATATACATAATCATATGTATAAATAATTAATTAAATTTTATAAAAAAATATTATAAAAAATTATTCTTTTATCCCATGCATCAAACAGATCAATTGCTAATTATGTTTGTATAGCAATACTAATATTGAATTTCTGTGAATTCTTATATTCACCAAACTTCAACCATAGCATGCCCTTTATTCATGTTGACTTAATAAGGAATTCATAACAAACCAGAATTGGAGAAGTTTGGCCCCAAAATTTGAGCCCAGCTGCATTTCTGTGTAATAACTTGAGAGCTGTTAACTGGATTTTCCATGTCACTTCTATTGTGGTTTTGATCTCCATAGTTTTCCAACTTCACAGGAACATCTTCAAACCAAAATATAGAATTATATATATTAAGATTATGTGTGATAATATTTTGTATTTTATGCTTTTTTTTATTTTATTATTGAAACGAAAAAACATTTGACAACGAGTTTCATTATTAAAAATGGTAGCAATTTTTTAAATTTCTAAATTATCTAGAACCAAAAAAAAATAAAAATGTTTGACTGTTGTTTGGAGTGTTGGAAGACAAACTCAATTTGAGTTTGGAGATGAGGCGGCTAGAGAAGGGAAGAACAATCAAGAGGCTGCTGGAGAGTTCCACAGAGAAGAAGAGAAAGCCAAATGAAGAAGAAAAAACGAAGCTTCAAGGAAGCGCCATTGTTGAAGTTTATGGAGGAAGAAACACTATAGCACACGGTTTGTACAGGGATTGATAATCTATAAATAGATAGGTTGTGTGATTGTTTTACATAGAGTGAGAGAAAATTTAATCTCCAATGTGGAAGATACAAAGCCATCACCAGTCAGGGAGATTGGATTCTAAGCGATTTAAGAGTTGAGAGTTTTATAGAGAGTTGCTCTGTTCAAATAGCTAAATGAGATAATGACCCTCTGTGGTAAAGAATGGAGCTCCTTCAGTGTAAGAGATAGAAGCTCAATGGGAGTTAAGTGAGAGAGAGAGAGAGAGAGAGAGAGAGAGTCCTCCTCCATTGTAATCTCTTTGTAATTTCCATCATATAGTGAAAATGGTTGCTCTCCCGTGGACGTAAACAGTGAGATCGAACCAAGTTAAACATTGTGTCTCTTTGTGAATCATACATTGATTTACACCCCTCCCACTTCCATTAGTGGTATCAGAGTTTATAAAATGGAAATTGCCATATCTAATTTCCAACAGTGGTATTAGAGCCACAATGATTCAGAGGCGAGTATCCGAGCCATTTTGGACTATTTCTTGAAGAAATTTTCAAGAAACAAAGCACGATTTCAAAATTTTGCCTAGATTTCGAAGGTGTCAAAATCAATTTCTTAATATACTACAAGGTTTGTGTCGACTAAAGAAGTCCAGACCCATTAACCAGAAGAGCAAAGAAGTAATTGAAGTTCGCCAATAATTCCAACATCCGAAAATGGAAAATTTTGAAGTTGTCAAAATCCAATTTTGAATGTGTCAATGTGAAGTAATCGTTGATAGGATTCCGACAGTATAAAGAATTGCTTAAACGAACTCCAAATGAACTTATATGGCTGCCAAGAAGTTAACCGTGTACACAACACTCATTGTCTTCCACAAATCTAGAGTTCCAGTGGCAAAGTTACAACCAAGCCACCAATTCGAGCGATTGAGCTGAGCCACCGAACCGGGTTGCCAAAACACACCGTTAACGTCACACTAATGCAAGCTGATCCAAGAGGAATTATCCAGTGTTTTGCGGTTGAGATGCAAGGGTTGATCTAAACTGTCAGAATTATTTTGGCTAGATCTAAACCATTTGAGGTCCAATTTTGACAATCCAATAGTGGTTTCCTACTATTTGGAGTATTCTGGACACATTCGTATGGTTACAATTTACAAATTACATAACAAAAATTTGCAGGCTTTGTTTGAAGATATGGAGAGAAAGAAAATATTCTTCAAAGCGGGAGTCGAAGAAAACAACAAAGAAGACATCACAGACATGGTGATAAAAGACGTCCCAGACATCGTAGACGATACAAGCAACAGGTGGTTACTCTGTGACATTGAAGAAACATAAGTCAATAGGTGGTTGACTCTAGTGGACAACAAGTGGTTGTTCCACACAATAGAGAATAGATGGTTGATCTGTAAGAGAGAAGAAGTCAACAAGTAGTAAACAATACCAAACAATAGGAGGTTGTTTTAAGAGATAAAAGTCAACAGAGGATTGACTCCAAAGATTAGATATGAGGCATCGTGTAGAAAATCCAGCAAATTGAGTTTGAAGGGAGATGTTGGAAGATAAACTCAATTTGATTTTGGAGATCAGGCTACTAGAGAAGAGAAGAACAAGCAAAAGGTTGTTGGAGAGTTCCAGCGAGAAAAAGATGAAGCCAAATTGAAGAAGAAGAAGGAAGCTTCAAGAAAGTGCCATTGTTGAAGTTTAAGGAAGAAGGAACACTATAGCACACACAGTTTATAGAGAGTTGAGAGTTGAGAGTTTTTATAGAGAGTTGCTCTATTCAGAGAGCTAAATGAGAGATTGACCCTCTATGGTAGAGAAGGGAGCTCCTTTGGTGTAAGAGAGGGAAGCTCAGTGGGAGTTGAGTGAGAGAGAGAGAGAGAGAGAGAGAGGGAGAGAGCGAGAGTCCTCATCCATTGTAATCTCTTCGTAATTTCCATCATTTAGTG
Organism: Camellia sinensis; assembly: GCF_055761805.1. Classification (NCBI taxonomy): domain Eukaryota; kingdom Viridiplantae; phylum Streptophyta; class Magnoliopsida; order Ericales; family Theaceae; genus Camellia; species Camellia sinensis. The sequence continues at coordinate 111,206,339 of NC_138969.1, read as the reverse complement.
AAAATGGTTACTCACCCATAGACGTAAACAGTGAGGCCAAACCACGTTAAATATTGTGTCTCTTTGTGAATCATACATTGATTTATACCCCTCTCTCAATTCCATTAGTGGTATCCGAGTTTATAAAATGGAAATTGCCATATCTAATTTTCTAACGTGGAGAACAACATCTAGTCACCCTCCCCCTTTGATCTCTTCCCTCTGGCAACTCGTAAAATATATTTGATATTCAGAAGGGCCTTTCTACTTGGGTTGATGAAAAGCATGATAACATACTGCAATTGTTAGGTTTAGCACCCTTTTTCAAAATATGCATTTTGAAGAAATTGGTGGAAAAGGCTAAGCATTTAGGTTTTGTTCTCTTTTTTTTTTATTTATTTATTTTTTTTTTTACATTCTTTTACTCTCTCCATGAATTTTCCTTAGATGCAGTTGTTGAAAATGTTGACTTATTGTAGAATAACATTTCCCCACTAAGGGTATAATGTTTTGGATTGTAACTCAGTGAGGAGTTTCTCCACTTCTACATTGTTTCGTTACTAGAAAGACGAGTTTTCAAGGACCCATATAAGGTAATTTGTATGCTTTTAGAAGAAGATCTCAAAACAGCTAATCACGCACTACTTCATTGTGATTTCTCTTAGAAAGTGTGGCGTGATTGTCTAAATTTGTGGCACATAGAGTGGGTAATACCACCAAATTTTAAACATCTATTGTGTTGGTGGATTGGTTTTTAGATTTAAAAATATTAAAAAGCTATTATGGGAGGTAACTATGATTGCAGTTAAATTTATTTTGTAGTGTCTCAAGTCTTAAACCTGACTTGAACCTACGTGTTTGGACTTATTAATATGCTTCTGAAATCTTCATGTAATGAGTAGTGTCTTGATGATTGCGATTGGAACCATGTTAAGTTTTTCTTGATGCCTAGCAGGCTAAACATTAGAGTTGGGTGTTAGGACAAAGTGTCAGTGTGTAGAAACACCTTGAGAGAGTCTAGCCTTACCAGGCTTGGCAGTACATGAAGCGGGGAGGTTCCACATGTGCGAAATGGTGTAACCCAAGTTTGGTGTTCTAGGCAAAGCCCCACACATACGGAGGGTTTTCTTGCATATGCAACGAGGGGGCTCTACATGTGCAGCGATTGGTCCCACACGTGCGAGAAATGGGGGGTTTCCTAGTTTGCTATTACGGGAAACCAAAATACAGCCAAGGACCAATGCACGTAAGGCAAAAGGTCTCCATGCGTGTGAAAGTGCGCATCAAGCCCATAAATTTCTGTCCTTTTTCTTCAAAATTTGAGACCCTCTCTCTTTTTTTTTCTTTCTTTTTTTTCTCTCTCTCTCTCTCTCTTTCTCTCTCTCTCTCTCTCTCTCTCTGTTTATACATATGTGGGTGTGTGTGGGTGTGTGTGTGTCCAAAATCCATATTCAAGCCTTGATATCATCTACCTATAGGGAGTTTTGCAGCACAACTCATTTGTTAAAGTCGTAGAGCACATCGAGAGCTTCAACTTCACCAAGACCCGATTTTTTTTTGGACCATTATGAGATTTTAAAGCTTCTCCATTAGTCTCATTCACTTTGAGGTAGGAATTCTGTTACCTTTCTCGTTTGCTCGATTGCAAGAGTGAGCACTCAAGTGGTCTTTCAAACCATCTAATACTTTTTTCTGAAGCCTGATATCCTGACAATTTGAATTTTTTGCTCGAGTGCAGGTTTGTCCACTCAAATGGTCTGTCCTTAACGTGGCTTGAGATGCTGCAATCATTCATTTACCGCTCAAGCGCAAAAATGACCGCTCGAGCAGTCTGTTCGAAGTTACTCATTTTAAATCCTTTTTTGGGTCAAATTTTTCTTCCTTTTCTTTCTCATTTCTCTCTCTTTTCTACATTTATGAATCTCTAAGCTTTTCTAATCTAAAGTTTTGTTTACTAAGCTTAGTTTTGTCTTTGATAGGATGTCAGGAAGAGAGAGTAGAGGATGTGTCAAGAATAAAATGTCAGTAGATGCACAACAGTTCCAATAGCACTTGCACCTACAGTACCAGCTATGGACGAGGAAGTTGCATGCAAGATTGTAAAAGCAGTGATGAAGACTTTAGCTCGCAATGAAAGGTATGACAACCGTTCCCTCAAGCTTACTAAGGAGTTCTTTCACTTCAACCGACCGAAGTTCATAGGAGCGTTTAATTCACTGAATGCAAATTAGTGATTAGAACAAGCCACCAAGACTTTAGAGATGATGAGGATTCATGATGATAAGTTAAGGGTTCCTTTAGCGAGTTTCCAACTGAAACGAGACGTTGGGCATTGGTGGAAGTATACAAGGACTATCATAGGCAATACTTGGGTTGTATTCACTATGGCCTTTCTAACCAAGTATTTTCCTTCTTCAGCACAAGAAAGATTGAGGAAGCAGTTTGTTGCATCGCACCAAGGTACTACTCCTTTGGCATAGTTTGAAGTGAGGTTCACTAGATAGTCTAGGTTCACTCCAAAGTTAGTAGCAACAGAAGAGCGACGCTGCATTTAATTTGAGGAGAAGTTATGTAATGATATTCAATAGAAGGTTGTTAGGTGCATACATAGGAATTATTACACACTTGTGGAAGCAGCGGCTCATGTGGAAGCCACCAATCTTAATGTAAGTCAGGACATAGAGGAGAAAGAAGCCATACCGATAGTTTCTACTATTGGAGGAAGCACTATGTTTGGTAAGAGATGGAGGAGATGAAAATCTTAGTCATTGGTGCAATTCCAACCTCAATCTACATCCATGTTATTGGACTCGTCCCTTGGAGGTCCAATCAGACTCAGACGTTAGCCCGATCACATAATAAGGAGCCACTTACCTGCTCTAAGTGTAATCAGTCAGGCCATGTTAGGCATTATTTCCATCAACATGGCCATACCAAGTTTCAGTAGTCCAAGCAAGGACAAAAGTAGTAGTGGAGATTAGTTAAGTGTTTTGGCTCTTTGCTATTACAATGTTATGTTGTTGTGTACAGAGGCATCATGCCTACTTGAGTTGTACATGTATGTCTATTTGCTTATTCCATATGAATTCGACTTGTAATGAATTATGAATTTCCTTGATTTTAGAAAATTGTTGATGACATTGGTAATATTGGTATTATTATGAATATGTTTTGTTTCATAAGTTGAATATGCAATGGTTTGTGAGCCTTCTTTTGATTACGAGTTGTTTTATTGGAGTTGGTAATTTATGTGCTATTGTGAATAAATCTTGAGAGGCTTTGAGAATTATCTCATATCATTTGAACATGTATGCTTTGGGGTAGCATGACCTTTTGGAGCTCAGATCATTTGAAAGCCTTCTTTTGATTAAGAGTTTCTTGATAAGATGTGAGGAGTGTTCCTAGAGATACTGTAAAACATGTATCCTTTGACGATGGGAGTAATGTTTGTGTAAGTTGCCTCGTATGTCTGAGTTGTTATGCGTAGAAAAGTTGTCATTGACCTTATCGGCCCTTGTGCGAGTGGTGTGACGTGTTTAATTGCCACATAGGCGTAAATGTTATAATGAGTTGACCTGGGAATGGGAATTGTGTGGCTAAGTTTCAAAGAGGGGAATGTTTGGAGAGAGTAGTCATAGTGTGATTAATCTGGAAGAGTCCGACGCGGACCAATAGGATGTGTGAGAAGGTGTGTTAAACCCCATATAGGAGCGAATAGAATTGGGTAAATGTCAGTGTTTGGTGCCAAGTGTAGAGAATTGTTGAAATGGTTGGCTAGTATCGAGAAGTGGTTGACAAGGAGTCACCTTGGGAATTGCTTTGACTTGAGTGGGGTGTTATCAGGTTAAGGAGTGCTTAAGATACACTTGAGAGTGTTGAATCTTTCCTGTGTGAGTGTAGTGCTTTGTGTGAGATCATGAGAAGTAATATGGTGGAATGTTCATTTTCTATGTGTAAATGGACTAATGTATATTTGTTATGTTGTGATAGTGATTGTAATGAGATGAATTGTTGTGTAAAGATATTATGATTGTTTTGTGGCATTACAATAGTGGTAATGGGTATTATTGGGTGACGTATGAGGGTCATCGGTTGTAATGTTGAGAGAATAATTCAGAAAATGAATTTCCCTAATTATGACAACTAAACCATTCAAGCATGATGCATATTTTATTGTTCTTGCATTCATGCTACATGTTATGTGCCTATGTGAAATAGGGCTTGTTAGCACTATAAAGAAAATAAGAAGTTGGTTTGAAAAGTTATGTTTAAGACTTATTTGTTTTGTCCCTTGAGTTAGGGGGATGACTTAGAACTTGATTTGAGAACCATAGCATGTGCCTCAGTATTAATTGAGGAGCTTAAGGACCTTGGTCTGATTTGCTTGTTTATGTCATGCCATTAATTGTTTTGCCAATTAGGTTTAGGGATAATTAACTATGATTAGTAAGCTCTAATTAGGATTAATTAAGTGAAGTATGATTAAGGTAAATTAGATTTCTTAGTCCTAATCCTAGTTGATTAAGTTTAAGGAATGGAGGCTGGTAACTTTTTCCAACTTTTGCCCTACCTCACCAAACAAAAGCTTAAGATGTCAAACAAAAAAGAAGAAAATTCTGTTGGAGCCTAGAACTAATGAGAGGAAGGAAGAGAAAAGAGGAAGAAAAGAGAAAAACAAAAGAGAAAAAGAAGAGAGAAAAGAAGGAAGGTCCAAGAATTCCACCAAAACTCACTGACAAATCTAAGTTAAGATTTCTATCCTAATTCTTGTAGTTGACATTCCTAACATCTAAGATTGAAAAGAAACTAGGATCAATTTGGTTCAAGAATGAAGAAATAAGGGAAAAAATGAGAGAGGTTTGTTTAAATTGATGAACTAGCTAAGAAGTTTAAGAATTCATCATTTTGATTGAAGTTTCGATGTTCTTGATGCATTTGAATCTTTATTTTATATCTCCTTCTAATTTTCAAGAGTTTTCATGTTTAAATTCATGTTTTAAGAAAGGAGGAAGGAAGGTTTTGAAAAGAGCTTGAAAGGAATTAAGTTCAAGAATAACTTAACTTGAACCATGATTTTGATGATTGAATCTTGGAATTTCATTGTGTTTTGATGTTTTGATTTGGAAAACAATCATATTTTCATGTTCATCATTGATTTTACATGTTTTAGGTTAAGTTGCACAAGCCCTAACTCAAGAAGAATGAAAGAACAAAGCTTAGAACTTGCTAAATTTTCGAACAACATGAAATTACCTAGAATCACACGTGTGGTGGGGGTACCCCCATGTGCGGCCAATGTTCACAATTCAATTCTATAAAAAAAAAAAAAAAAGGGCAAGTGCGGGCCACACCTGCCCTAGCCAATTCGCACGTGCAGTTTAGGTCTCGCATGTGCAAAAATTCCCCATTTCTTATGCACTTTTGTTTCATGACCCCCTCTCACATAGGACACTTCTTGTATGCAATTGGCACTTAGTTAATACTTGAATTAGACCTAGAATAACACTAAACACTCGAGATAATTTAAGAAAAACATTTAACTAAGTTTAGATGAAATGATTGTTATGTTTGTGCAAGTAAGTTAGGAACTTCAATGTTTTATTCTTGTTTTGTATAGGTTACGCTTTGAAGAAGATATACCCTCATTCATGGAGCCAATTGTAAGTAGTAATATAGTAAGGCTATGTTCACTAAAGTTGTTATTCAAAATGTAAACTTATGATATGTTTAAGAAAGCTATGTTATTGTTTTGTTATGAATGAACATCCTATATTTTTGTATCATGTTCTAAGGTGACATCTTGGATCATGTTTGTTATTCGGAATCATGCCAATAACCTCTAGCTAACTGAGCTCCTCTACCCACTTCTTGTGGATTCACCTTTTGAAATGCCTTGAAATGTACCCCACTATGTATATGTTTGCAAGTTAAGCTTGTTTAATCTTGACAAAGTTATACTATATTCAAATGATCATGTGCTTGGTTTTAATAAAAGTTATCGATGTTCATTCATTTACCACTTTACTATATTGTTATTCACTGGGCTTTGACTCATCCCTCTCCCCTATATGTATGTAGGTGATGGCGATGATCAGGTTGAAGAAGAGAGATCGAGTTAGAAGTCTTTTTCTTTTTATTTTACAACTTTTTGAAACGCCAGTTTAGAAAAGATAGCCTTGTATATATGTTTTGGTTTTTGTTTAGTGTATGTTTGTAAATATTGGTTACTTTTGTTGTTTGGACTTGTAAATGTCAAAATAAATAAATAAAAAAGCTTGCTTGTTTTGTTTCATATGACTTGCGCACATAATTTAAATGAACTATGGTAATTAATGGCAAGTGTTTCTGCAAAAGCCCCAATCATTTTGGTCCAGTCTTGTCTTATCTAGTCTTGCTAGGCCTTTGGTAGTAAGGCACTATTGGCCGGTCACAACGGCTATCATATTTCGGGTGGAATCGAGTTGTGACACTAATGTTATGGCCTTGAATGACATTGGCAAATGGAAAGCATTATTGTTGTGATCGCATTTGATTGTGAAAGAAAATAGTTGTGAAATAATATGAATAGCTACATGATATAAGCAACACTTGATCATGTTCAGAAAAATATTTATAAAACTTTTGGATGATTCATAGAAATTGGAAATCTTTTTCATTGAAATACGACGTGAAATTGTGCTTCTTTTCAAAAATTTTTGAACAAGCTTCTTTGGTACACAAGAAAATAGTTTTCAAAGAAGAATGAGGAAAAATTCTTTCACAACACAAGATGTGTAGATAAACTTTTAACCGTGCATGAAAGTTTTGTGTAATAAATTGAGTTCAGATTGTTAGTTATGTAGTTTTGTATCTCCGTCTTTATGAATTAATGTTATTAAAGCTCGTTGAGTCGGAGGACCACTGTTGAGAACTGATTTTCTTTGGGAAGTCATATTTCCTTGGTGAACATCAAATTGAGAAATTCTTGATCAGAGTACGAGTTTAATTTGGGTTTTGGATTGTAGAATGAATCGGTGGTTGTGTTGTGCAGCTAAGTAGTTGAGGCGTGAGTAACATTTATGTATGTGCGATTGGAATTCTTTGATTTAAACTCTAGCCTTGTAAATTACAATGAGTTTTTGTACATTCGAGACCACACCCATGTAATCTTTGTTGATCGGAAACCCATACGTAACAGAAACTCTATTTTGTTTGGTCACAAACCTTATTTTGTTATAGTTGACGAATTGTGAGTGACTCACTGTCCCATTATCTTGTTATCTTCGTTACTTGAGTGTCTTTGGGCGCCAAGCTGAAAGAACAAATTCCGATAGACTAACTCAAGCATCGATTTAGATTTTATATTGATAGTTGTGGTTCTTTGTGATTACCTCTGTGACCATTGGTGTAACCTCAATTTTGGGGGCAAAATTTCTTAAGGTGGGAAGGTTGTTACACTTTTAAAATCTCTCATTCGCTTGAGCGCAAGAGTGAGAGCTCAAGCGGTCTTTCAAACAATCCAGTAGTTTGGTCTACAGCCTGAGATCGTTAGTGTTTGAATTTTCCACTCAAGTGTAGGTTTGTCCGCTTGAGCAGTCTATCCCTAACGCAGCCTGAGATGTTGCAATCATTCATTCACCACTCAAGCGCAAGAATAACCTTTCAAGGGGTCTGTTCGAAATTAGTCACTTTAAATCCTCTTTTTGGGTTAGATTTTTCTCACTTTTCTCTCTCCCTTATTTCTATTTTCTCCATTGCCGACCCTCTAAGTTTTTCTAATCTAGAATTCATCTATTTTCACCAAAAATCTACCCCTAATTCTAGAGGCAAAGCGTAGAGCACGGTGAGATCGACATTTTGAACCAATTGGATCGTGTTTTCCATGACATCACTTCGTGGGTCTTCTCTCATCGATTTTCTCCCTTGAGGTAGGAATTTCCATACTTCCCTTTAATACTTTCGTATAGATAAATGTGCGGTATTTTTTCTATTGCATAAAAACATTATTTTTGAAAGAAATTTTTGGAATGCATGTAAAAGAAAGTTGTGGGGTTTTGAAATAAAGAAGATAAGATTACGATTTAATGTAGATTATGGAAGTTTTAAGTTATTAGAATATGTTTATGCAATTTAAAGTAAAAAGCCCTAATTTCTATTTGTTTAATACCGTTGTGGAATGAGATAAGTTGATAATTTCAAAATTGTAGTTATATTAATTATTGTGAATAGAAATTTTGAATATGAGGAAGAGAGAAACGATTGTTGTAAAATTAGCCTTTGTGGAAGTTGGTAATTGGAATTGGTGAAAGAAATTATGAGAAGTGTGACATTATGCTTGTTGATCTAACTCTAGAAATGGGTGATGATATTGAAATATCGAAATGTTATGAGACTCACATTATTTTATTCTTAAGAACTCATGTCATTAACTGTGTAAAGGTTTTATCATTGATCATCAGTGGAGGATGGTATTGAATATTGTAAAATAGGTTATATGTGTTATGGGATGTTGATTTAACTTCATAAATTCGAATGATGTGGTAACATGACGAGTTGAGGGATGAAGTGCTATATAGAGGGTCTGTTACCTTCTAGTTAGCACCCAGTAAAGCGTGACACTTTGACATAGGTGTCAAGTTCCTTACGGATTGCACCAGGTAAATCGTGTGATATTAAATGATACAAAAAGTCCATTTCCTTCTAGCTTGTGACCAGTAAAGGGTAGCGCCTTGAGATAGATTACGATTCTTTCTAGTTTGCCCCTGGTAAATCGTGTGGAGGTTGCACGTTCCTTTAGAATAACAACCGTAAAGCGTAGCGCATTGAGCTAGGGTCCACTGGTTTGTGCCTGATAAAGCGTGTTGTGGAATTGATGACTTAATACAAGTTCTGTGGAGAATTGAAAGGTGCCCAATTGTCCTTCCGTGTTGAGATCGGTAAATGTGGGAAAATGTAATGCTATTATAAGATTTGTCAAAATTGAATGGATTTAATGATATTAAGATAGATGGGTCTATGTGTGTAAATAAATTAGTGTTGTGTATAGTTGGCATAGTGTCATAAAGAATTGGATTCTTTTTAATTGTTTGATAGTATGATAGATGTCGGTGTGTATAATTGGTGTTATAAGAATTATAGTAAGTTGACATTCGTTGTGTGATAGTCGGTGTTGGTTATGGATTAGAATGTGTGTATGATTGAGTGGTGTAAGAGCCATTTCTAAAGTAAAAGAGATTTGAAGAATTCTTTTGGACCATTAATGACAAGATGAAAAGGTAAGAAATGAGTTTTTGTTGAATTATCAAAGTGGAATTTCTGTGAAAAAGATATATATTTATGTATGTTTATTTTGGGTATAAAATGACACATTATATAGCTACTTACCATTCAAAAGCGTTCATGATAACATATATCTATAGATCTTATTTTTTGGAATCACTGTGAATCTCTACTGGACCTTTGTGTTCATCCCTATTATTAGACAAATTTTCAAGTGCAAAACCATACGCGTCGTCCAAAAATTATGGAGTTAATTTATTATGGATTTGAAAACTAGTTGATTGTAGGCAAAAAGGCCAATTTTTGTAAACATACTGTATTTTATTCATTGTGATTATCTTTATCTAAAATTTCAAAATGTAAGCCTAAGGACATGTATTATAATTGGTATGTGAACATTCTATTATTTCATTTATGCAAGAGGGAACTTGTAAGCCTAAGGACATGTATTATAATTGGTATGTGAACATTCTATTATTTCATTTATGCAAGAGGGAACTTTATCTTATCTATCTTGTCTTGCTTCTGCAACAGTAATTTGGAAATGGACTTTAAGAAAAAGAGATTTGGAAATTGATTTGAGAAATGAAATTTGGGAGTGTGACAACTTAGTATCAGAGATATCAAATTTGAAAATATTTAGCGCGTGAAATGTGGTTTTTACCATAATGGGTTTTGCTTCGTTTGGTGAGGATGCATGCATATAGAAAGACTAGGAAATAGGACGTTATATGCAGCATTTGTTTAAGCATGAGGTTAAGTTTCAAGGATAATGTTTGTGGCCAGTTAACTTGCTTGGAGGTCGCATTAGAAACACGCTTGATCAACGTGATTTCTGGTGAGAATTCTTTAATTAAGCACAAATAATTAAAAATAATAAGAAATTAAGCTAATTAACATATGATTTCAGATTATATAAAGTAAATAAACAACATCTGCTAACAGGGGAAAAAAAAAGGGGGTAAAGTTCACTGTTCTAAAACTATTGTTCTCTCTTTTTGAAAAGTGCTCACAGAGGTCCTCTTCTAGAGCTCACGAACACTAATGTTGTGTTTGATTGAAGGATTTAAGGAGGGATTTGGAAAGGGAAAGGGAAAGAGAAAAGGAAAATGTGTATGAAACTAGGTGGAATGTAAGTATATTTTATTCACATTTCACCTACCTTTTCCATTTCTCTTTCCAACTCTCTCCTCAAATCCTCCGACCAAACACAACATAAGAGATTTGAACCAAACCACAAATCAAATTGCCCAAAAATAACATAACAATATAAATATATATAGATATATATATATATATATATATAGGGTCATTATTCCTACTCCAGTTTGTTCTAAATACACTCATTTTTGTGTTTTTATTATGCAGTTACTATTGTCACTCGACTTTACTCTATATACACTCCTCTCCATATATAAAGTGAGTAAAGGAAGTATATTTGGAGTAAAATGGAGAGAAAATAACGGTTTGTACCCAGATTTATTTCATGCTCTAATGGTAGCTCATGCAAAAGCAAAAAGAATGAGAAGGTTGTTAGAAAAGAAACTCACAAGAATAGATTAAGTGTTGCCAACGATTCAGGCGACTACCACTTGAGAATGCAGAGGCACTGTAAGCCATAGCTTGCAAGGCGTACTTACCATCGTCTAATTTTGACATAGCTAATTCGGGATAGCGACGAACCAAATTCAAAGCTATATCTGTAAAAAATATAAAATTAAATAAAATTAAAATTAAAATATAAAAAATAAAAAAGGCTAAATATCATCAAATTATTTGGCTAATCACTTCGTCTCTCATTTGTTTTCCCATGTTGTATGGTAAGTCTCAATTTTGTTTTACATATAGTGGTCCTACATACAGACATACTTTTAGGGCATGTTTGATTGGGTGGATTAGAGTATGGGATTGGGATTATTAATCCGTAGGCTCAATTATTCTATATTTGTTTTAATATTTTAGTTTAAGATTATTAATCCAATGGATAATTAATCCAACAAATTTATAGGATTATTAGTAATGGGGTAGGGGTGAAATTATTAATCCAATGGATATTAATCCAATTGGATAGTGAATACCACACTAATTTAATAGAATTATTAATACTTCACTATTAGTCATATGAATCAAACATGACCTTATTGTATTAAAAAATAAATAAATAGATGAAATAAATTGGATAATTAAAAATATTTCTCAAATATATATATACATACATATATATATATATATAATAGTCAACTTACCATACAAAGCAGGTACTCATACTTCTGGACAAGTATCTCTCATTCATATCATGCATGTCTCTCTAAGCTTGTATGATACATGACCTCTAATAACCATATGTTTGTTTCAGTGAAAAACAAATGTCTTTTGGTATTTGGTGTTTTAAAAAAAAAAAAAAAAAGTTAATAATAATAATTAATTAATTAACAAAAACTTTATCCTTTTTAGTCAATATAAAAAATAATTGATTATTTGAACATAAAATATTTTTTTTATTTTTTGAAGCTGAATGACATTTTCCCGGTTCCACCACTATCATATGGTTTTTAGAATTGCAACCAAACATAGAATTTGTGTAGATGACATTTTTACTGAATATAATTTCTAAAAATAAAATTTATACAAACAAACGGATTGTAAATAAATTATAAATTGAAACTTATACAAGCGGCGGACACATAAATCTTATTAAGATGGGGCCAAATTATTTACAGTAAAAATATTAACTGTAAAATTTATTTTGTCACACTATTACCATAGTTTTGTACGTAAAAATTAATAAACTTCTTTTAGACATTGTACAAAATATATAATCAAAACATAATAACATATAATTATTTTTTTTTCACATTGATTATAGCAACACTGAATCCTAACTAACACCGATTAAAGTAAAAACCAAAGCCCATTTTGGTCATAGCCAAAGTCACAACAATAAATTATAACGAATCCCATTTTGATATATAATCAAAATGATAATGGAATGTAACTAATTTTCATTTAATAATTTGCTAGCATTTTCCCGTAATAGCCCATAACTAAATACCATAATAATTGGTAACTAACATTAAATTAGACAATAACTTGCATATTAATAGTGTGGGGGCATAATTTTTGGTGTCATCCACGTGGCCGAGGTTGATGGTTGAGGTGCCATGTGGAAAAGGACATATTGTCGAGGTATCACAGGAGTAAACTACATTGCCGAGATATGGTGTGGTATTGTCGGGATCCGGGATAATCGGATAAAGGATAGGAGTCCTAGATGTGTAGAAGAACTTTGTTGGGATAGGGATAAGGTTCTCAGGAGATATCATCCTTATCTAGATGGGAGTCTTGGATAATTGTTACACTGCAAGTTCCATGGAATGAGACTTCTAGGGTAAGATGGACACTGACTCTTATAAAAGTAAGGCACCCTCGTAGATCCAAGGTATGTTCTATCTTGTGAGTTATTGAGATTTAGCTATTTGAGCTGTTGTTTATTGTGAGATAAGTGACTGACTTAATCGTCGGAGTGTCCCCGGGTAGATGAGTCACCGCGGTATTCTTATCTTTTTGCTTTCAAGTGTTGGGCTTAATCTATTATGTCAAATGCTCTCTAGCTAAGTTTCAAAGATCTCGGCCAAGAGATCTGATTGGTTGTGAGGTCAGAAATCAATACTCACAATTTGGCATCGTCTGTGGGAACTTAGCAATGATAGATAAACAATGTCGGGTAGGAAATAAGAGTTGAGGATGACTTGTACACCGAAGACGAGAAGCGTGTCGATCCCAATGTCGTGGGAGACAACAAAGAGGAAGTGTAGGAAGTAGATCCAAGAACGAACACCGCCGAGGGCTATGCCAGCCAAAAAAAGGGTAACGATGACTATTATAGCGTGCGCTACTTCTAGATCTAGAAGGAGCGTTGTATGCAAAGGGGCAGCGAAGCAAAGGAACATGCGAGTAAACCAACATACTTGCAATCAGTAGTGAACTTCATGATGCATAGCAAGGTAATGCACTAGGCGTTGCCTCTACGGGAAACACCACCAGCTACAATAAACATTGGCACCTCACAAGGGGAGCAGGTCACGATCCCGGCCATCCCACAACATGACAGGAGGTTTTCGAACTCACCCCGGCGTTCTCAACACAATACAAGTTAATCCAAGAAGAGAAGAATCCCAGAGGGTGGAGGATCCCAAAGCAGGAGATCTCGGCAAGGAAACGGACAAGGCCACTGCCTAGAAAAAATAGTGGAAGTTGAGAGATCTAAAAGGACACACCCGTGCATTGCCAGTTGCATGCTGAAGAGAATGAAGTTGATTGATAGTAGAGGACTAGGACGAACAAATGAGGACTTGAGGGATTATCTCTAGAGAAAAAAGAACGGAGCCGAGGTCATGTCAGCTTCCCAACCGAAATCACCATTCTCAATAGACCTTGATGCATTTGAAGCACCAAAGAGGTTTTCCATGCCTAGATTCCAGGTATACGACGATAAATCTGATCCAAACTTTCATGTTTGTCAATATTTGAATGCAATGTCCTTGTGGAGTGGGAATGAACAGTTGTTGTGTTAGGTTTTTCCGTCAACCTTTGGAGAGATAGCTTCATACTGGCTCCTAAAGTTATCGAAGGGATTAGTCAAAAGCTGTGAAGGCCTAGTCGAGATGTTCATGGCCAGATTTGTGACAAACAAACTGCAGCCTTTGAGGGTCGCTCCCTATTGGCATTAAAGATTGACAATGGCGAAAGTCCTAAGGTTTATGCCAAGAGGCATTATGGGGTTTACAACTGGATCTCGGCTTGTAACTAGGAATTGGTGGTTATTTCTTTCAAGAACGGCCTAGAGGAAAGACTGCCCACTTCGGCAATCCCTTGCCAAGACCCTCCCCAAAATCATGGAGGATCTGATAGCAAGGATTGAGAAGTATGTCAGGGCTGAGGAAGACAAGAAGTCAAAGAAAGCGAGCACAATGAAACAGGAGAAGAGAAATGGCTCACCCAGGTGAGGTTGAAGTGGGGGCCAATGCATAGCATGGTAAGCTAAGGCTGAAATCCATGCAAGCACTCTCCACAATCTTTAAGATACCGATCTACAGGATCATGGAGAGAATCAAGAACCAACCCTATTTTAGGCAACCACAGAAGATTCCAGAGGAGCCCATGGTAAATTTCGTGATAGAAATCGTGCTTACCATGATGAATCAGGGCACATGACCCAAGGGTGCCGAGCTTTGAAACAATTGCTAGAGGACCTTGTAAGGTAAGAGCATTAAAGGGACTTGGTGGACAAGGAAAAGACGATGGCAGAACAGGAAAAACTAACCTAGGCACTGGCAGAAACACCACCACCTCCACCAGCACCCCAGGGAGATAGACCACGAGTCAGTAACGTGATCTACTCCATGTCAACGTGAGTGAAATCTAAGAAGAGATGCAGAAAGTTAGAAATCTACAACATGTCCTCCAGGTTCAACAGAAGAAACCCTATACAAGGAGAAGTCGAGGGTCGACGATCTCCTTTACGGAAGAAGACCTAGAGGTAGTCCAGCATCCACACAATGATGCTCTAGTGGTGACTTTGAAGATCAGAGAGTGCCAAGTCAGAAGGATACTCGTTGACCAAGGCAGCTCCTGCGACATCATGTATGTCCGATTTTACAGGGAGCTTGGCCTTCATAGAGACGATCTGGAGCAGTCCAATAGCCCCATGGTCGGGTTTAATGGGACGTTGACATAGACCCTTGTAACCACGTATTTGGAGGTTTAGGCTGAGACAAAGATCATAGTGACGAATTTCACCATGATTGACACACCATCCCCATACAACATTATTTTTGGTAGACCTTGTTTGCATGCCATGAAAGCTATCCCATCTACCTTGCATCAACTGCAGCAATTCCTAATAGAGTTTGGGATTAAGGAGATAAGAGGGTATCAGGTTCAAGCAAAAAATTGTTCGATGGCCACGATGAAAAACACTTGTAATGTAAGAGAAGCAAAGACAGCCGAAGTGGAAAATGAAAGCCGAGTAATCTTGGATGATGTCAGCAAAGAGCCGACTAAAAAAAAGCTAAGAATCTCTTAAAAAGATCCTGGTAAAGGAAGGCAATGAAGAGAGATACTTCCTTCTCGACTCAGGCTTAGTTGAGGAAGAAGACAAGAAGTTGGAGGCGTTCTTAAGGGAGAACATAGAGGTGGACATCATACAAGATGCCGGTGATCAGTCTGAGGTCACCTGTCACAAACTTAATGTGAACAAGTCAGCCGAGCTAGTAATTCAAAGAGCAAGAAGACCAACTATGATTTATGTAGAAACCGTGGAGGAGGAAGTGGAAATGATGTTGGAAGCAAAGGCAATCCAATAAGTAAACTACCCGACATGGTTGTCAAACACGATGGTAGTCAAAAAGAAGAATGGGAAGTGGAGGGTTTGCATTGACTTCACAAGCCTGGACAAGGCTTGCCCGAAAGACTGCTTCCCTTTGCCCAAGATAGACCAACTGGTAGATGCCACCTCGGGACATGGAAAGATGAGCTTTCTTGATATGTACAGAGGTTATCATCAGATAGCCATGTTTGTACCGGATGAAGAGAATACGACATTCATCACTCCAAAGGGACTCTACTATTACCAAGATGTTCAAAGACTAGTAACCAAGATGTTCAAACATCTAATTGGGAAGTCCGTGAAAGTCTACATTGACGACATAGTCATGAAAAGCAAGGAACCTACTAACCATATAGCCGACCTTAAAGAGGTGTTTGACATCTTGAAGGCATATCAGCGTCGGTTGAATGCCTCCAAGTGTGTTTTCGAAGTAAATTCTTAGGATACCCTAGTGACCAGGAGAGGAATTAAAACAAGCCTTGATCAGATAAAGGCCATCCTTAACCTTAAGAGTCCGCAGCGGCCTTGAACAAATTCATTAGCTGAAGTTCTGATAAATGTAGACCATTCTTCCAGCTGTTGAAAAAGGCCACAAATTTCTTGTGAACAGAAGCATGTGAAGTCGCATTGGCCAACATGAAAAAGTACTTGACCTCTCCCCCACTATTGTCAACCCCAATCCTAGGAGAAGAACTTTTTTTGTACTTGACAATCTCAAAACATGCAGTCAGTGTAGTGGTCATCCAAGAAGAAGAAGGGAACCAAAAGCCAGTGTATTATGTAAGCAAGAACTTGGCAAGTGCGGAGATGAGGTACTTACCTCTGGAAAAATTAATGCTCACACTGGTGTTGGCATCAAACAAACAGAACCACTACTTTTAAGCTCACAGGATCATTGTGCTTACAAAGCACACACTGAAATCTCTTTTATAGTATGGAGACTTGTCTGGAAGGATAGCACGTTGCACCATTGTTCTAGGCCAGTATGACATAGAATACAGGCCCATCAAAGGTCAGGTGTTTGCCGACTTCATTGCAGAGTTTACCCCAAATGCAAGTCTGAGGCCGAAGCTTATAAACCTCGGCCTTGCAAGCACAGCAGAATTGGAAGAGACTCAATTGGCAATACAGAACCCAACTGAAGACAAGGGGACCAAGAAGAGAAAGGTTGAGAAGCTTAAACCCTGTGACATACATCGGCGAGTCCTTTCATCTATTTATCGATAACAACTCGAATGGGCACGAAGCGGGAAAAAGATTTGTGCTGATCACTTCAGATGGACAGATTCTAGAACAATTGATCAAATTGGGGTTTAAGGCTTCGAACAATGAAGCAGATTACAAGGCATTGATTGCTGGATTAAAGATAGTCGTAGCAGCCTGAGCCGACGAGGTGGTAGTCTATTCTGACTCCCAACTTATTGTGAACCAAGCAACGAGCGAGTACATCGCCCGAGATAAGAGAACTATGGCCTTTGTCAAAGTGGTCATCAAGTTACTAGCTCAGTTTAGAAGTTGCCGGCTCCAACAGGTATGCTGAGATGATAGCAACCATGTAGACGCACTAGCAAATTTAGCTTCATCCATAAAGTCAGACTCTCCGAGAACAATAATAGTGGACTACTTGTCGAGTCCAAGTGTTGAACCCCTAATAATAGAATAAGAGGCCATGTGCATAAAGTTAGGCCCATGCTGGATGGATGTCTTGGTTAGGTTCATCAGAGATAATAAGCTGCCCGAAGACAAAAAGAAGGCACACAGGATCAAGCTGAGGTCTGCAAGGTTTGCTTGTCAACCGAAGGACATCAGTATAGAAGGTCCTTCACTAGAACCCTACTGCGATGTATGCACCCTCACCATGTTGAATTTTTTTTTATTTGAGATCCATAAAGGAGTGTGTAGAAGCCATTCAGGGGAATATCTTTTGCCCATAAAGCCATAACCCAAGGGTACTGGTGGCCCTACATGCAGAAAGATGCAGAAGCCTATGTCAAGAAATGTGACAAGTGCTAAAGGTTTGCACCCTTAATACACCAGCCAAATGGGGACTTGAATCTGGTGTCCACCCCTTGGCTATTTTCCTAGTGGGGAATGGATCTTATTAGGCAATTGCCCAAAGCGGCTAGACAGAGGAAATACTTGTTGGTAACTATAGATTACTTCACGAAGTGGGTAAAAGCTAAACCATTAGCCAAAATCTGAGATGTGGAAGTCAAGAATTTCATCTGGAAGAACATTATCACCAGATTTGGGATTCCAAAAGCCATTGTGGAAAACAATGCCACTTAATTCGATAGCAAGATAATAAAAAAGTTTTGTGCCAACTACAAGATCAAGAATTACTACTCAACGGAAAGTTTTCCTCAAAGCAATGGTCAAGCCTCAAATAAAACCATCATGGATGGCACAAAAAAGAGACTACAAGACGCCAAGGGCAAGTGGGTTGAAGAACTGCCTAATGTCTTGTGGACATACCGCACTACATCAAAAAGATGAATTAGAGAATCACCTTTTGCCATGGCCTATGCCATTGAGGTTGTAATACCGTTAGAAATCAACATTCTTGGAGTCTGAACCCAGGCAGTGAAGAATGGTACACATGAGGCTTTTCTAGCCCGAGATCTTGATCTGATTGAAGACAGAAGAGAACAAGTAGCAATTCGACAGGGGAAATACCAGCAAAGGTTGGCCAGAGCCTACGACAAGAAGGTGAATCCTAGAGAATTCCACGTGGGAGACCTCATGTTGAGGAAAGTGGTCGGCAACAAGAAAGATCCTAGGGAGGGTCAACTTGGCCCAAACTAGGAAGGACCACATAGAATCATCTCGGTTGTCGGAAACGAGGCATATTAACTAGAAGACAGTGATGGCAAGGAATTGCCAAGATTGTGGAATACTAGTAACTTGATGTTTTTCATTCATTAGTTTTCTTTGTTTGTTGTTCTTCTTTCTGATATATTTTAGAAGATGATTAGCCGAAGTACTGATTAATGAAATACTAGTTCAAATTTTTCCTTGTATATTGTTGTTTGTATAAAATCTTGCTGATGTGATGTTCCAACGAGGAACAAGACATTTAACTTAGGCTTGCCACAATGGAAAAGCTGAACTAATTTAGAGAATGAAACTAGCCATGATTTCAGACAATCGAACCTTACTAGTTTGTACGAAAAGCTAAAGTAGCTAGTACTGTCAGTGCACTAAGGCTGAGCCTTATACTTAGAAAATTTTTGTAAAGACTAAGATTGATACAAACAAGATAGTAAAGGGAGGCATGCATTCAAGACAATAAAAGCAATCAACTCAACAGACTTGTATTCATTTAAGTTGTTCGGTTACAAGTGAAGACACTTTGGCCTTGTTAAGACATAAACCAAAGAGATGGTTCGTTACAAAAGGAAAGAAAAGTAAAAAGTAGAAAATCCTAAGTGCTAGGTACTGGTTCTTTGCCACTTGTCTCGGATTGAGATACATGGGATATCGGTAGAGCACTTGATTCAACAGCCATTTTAGCCTTGTCGACTACTATCTCTTCGTCAATTTGCTTCAAAGTCTCCTTTGCGCTCCTCTCAACTACAGATATGTTAGCCTCTTTTGTCGAAGAAGTGCTCTAAGCAACTTCCTTGTCGTCCCCATGAGTGAGGTCCAATACCTACTCGTTCAAAGTTAGGGACTTGGCCTTTATAACCTCGACACCGTTTTCACTGTCATCATCTTCTTCGGCTTTCCTCTCCTCGAATTCGACAACTGGGGGATGGAATGGCAGATTGAGCTTGGATAGGTCCCGAAGTGGCGAATCCTCAGGGAGATCTAGCATGCCAAGTAGAGTGGCCCATCCCAGTTGGTAGCCTTTGTTACAGGCATGGACCACTTGTTTCTGGTACTGCTCCTATATGTCGGCTTGGTCTTGTTCATAAGCCTTTTCATCAGCCCTTTGATCTCCTTTTCTTTTTTCGCCTCGGCCTCAGCCAACTGTTTGATAGCCAAGGCAACCTTTTCCTAGGCGGCCTTTACAGCAGCCTCGACCTTTGTGGCATCCTACATGGCGTGCCTGGCCTTGTCCATGTGCCTCCTCACAAACTCTTCAAACTTGTTCAACTTGTACAAGTAGTCTGTAGCCTCTTATGTTTTCTTATTGAGGTCATTCTTCATGAGCTCGGCCTTGAAGCCGAAGGCATGCGCATGCTAGATAGCCTGCAGAAAGAAAAGAAAGGATTAGCAAAATAATTCTAAGTATTGATGCAGAAATGAATTCAAAAAAGGAAAGTGACTTACCACTACAAAGTTCCTCATCATGTAGGCGAAGTGTTCGTACTCATTGAAGTCGGCAATGGAATCCATGTCGCTAGGAAGCAGCATGACAATTGAGAAAATGGCGGCAATCTCAAGATTACTGGAGGCACTATCAGTCAACTTGATTGGCCGACCTTCGATTGTCAAGTTGGGGATGTAGGCGTCCGAAAAGCTCTATGCGGTGGATGGGTTAGCGCGCTTTGGCTGAGGGGCCTCGGCAGAGTCAGTGGTTTGTCTCTTCTCAAACTTAGCCATCTTCGAGATTTTTATAGAATCCTTTAGATCTTTCTCTTCAGAGGAAGGAGTGACTGTGGTTTTGGCCTTGGCCTTCTTTATCCTCTTTTCCTTCTCAACCGTTTGTGGAGAAGGGGAGGATTAGACAGTGATGACATCGGGAATGCCGGCGAGCAGGTCATTGGCGATTGCGGGTTTGCGAACCATCTCTTTAGAGGTGGCCACGATGGTGACTCTGGTCCGATGTTTGATAGCTCATAGAGCTTTAGGAGGGTTCTCAAGGTCGTACGCTGGTAAGTTGTAGCCTTGGCATTTTCTGCTCCTTTTCCTTGCAGCTGGAGCGTTAGAAAGTCAGCGACGTCGTTTGTGCTGGGATGATGGGATTCGTTAAGCCGATGTGGATGGCTGATCGGTTGGGTCAGAAATGGAACCTTGGTCTTAGCGTGTTGATGATGGAGTTATTGGTGATGGTGGAGTTTAGCTTCAAATCTTTAAAGAGACGTCGGGAAGTAGGGACTTGTATGTGGGAATGTAGTTGAGAATGATGAGAGCTTTCCTTTGGTTTAGCGGGAGATCCAGAAGCTTCTGAATCTCAACCTGAGCGGTTGAATTTCTTTTAACGGCCTTACTTGGTTGTTCAATAACTAAAAAACATAGGAAACAGATTAAAAATTTGTATAAGTGTAAGATGTCTGAGTTAGGCATGAAAGTTTGGAGAGACTAGGGCTTACCCTGGTCACTCTCTAATTGGTCTCTAGGCAAGGGAAAGAGACGTTGGATATCATCATAGGCAAATTCTCAATTGCCCAAGACAATGAGGAAATCCTCACCAGCACCTTTATTCGAGTCTGGGAGTTCGGCGATGACTTTTTAGGAAGTAGATCTTGACTTCAAGTAGTATGTGATGCCGTGTGTGGAGGTAAATTTGCACATCGTGTAGCAATATTGGATGTCCTCTAAGGTTATCCTAGCGTCATGTCAGCTAGTTAGCTCAGCTATGCCGTGACTATCCTAAAAGTGTTTATAGCCAACTGCATTGGGGTAAGCTTCTAGAAGGCAAGAAGTTTGTGAAACATAGGGTTGAGAGAGAATTTGACTCCATTTTCAAGGATCGCTACTACTGTGAAGGGCATGGAGTTCCCATTCGGGATGCGTGGGTCAATTTTCTCGGCTAGCCTAATGTGGATGTCGGCTGGCACGTCGAATTCTTGGCAGAAATATCCTAGTTTGGTTGGGTTATCTATTCTCCACCTATGCATACCCATTATATCGACTAATTGTTGGAAGTCTTTTGCCTAAACTTGTTTTAGAGATTTGGGGATTCTGGTCCTAGTGTTTCTGGTGGAGCTTCAAAAAATTATGGGTTTGAGGATTTTAGTGTTCAGATAAAGGTTTTGGAACACAGATTGTTTAAGTTTTCCTAAAATCTAGCAAATCCCAAGCCTAAATCTAAGTGTGCAGGAATGCAAGAAATCTAGAAATGTCAATAGAGTAAAAGCAGATTTAGAGTATGAACAGGACAGAAGTAATGAATTCAAAGGATGTATGAGATTCAAGGTCAATTCGAAGCATGAAAAATGTAGAAACATCGAACACAAAGAACGTTAACATGGAGCATTCAAGAACAGATGCAAGATGTTTCAAAATCTTGAAGAATTCGAGAAAAAATCAAATGCAATGATAAGGAAAATGTGCCCAACATGATCAAGTTTGATTGAAATTCGAGATACATATTCAAGAAAAGTGAAGAACAAGGAAGGTTGAAACTGAAATTAACAGTATAGGGAATTTACAAGTCAAAATCAGAGAAACAGAGGTCAGATTCTTGATCGTCGAGATGCAGCGTGCTAATTAATTGGAACATAATGGAGGTTCGTTCGCCAGAGATGGTCAAATAGAGTAGTTACAAAGTATTTGAAGGTTTGGCAATAGCCGTTTGAGAGAGTTTTGGAGAGAGAATGTCTGAGTAAAGAGAGAAAGATAAGGAATGCGAAGTGAAGAGACGAAGAGAGAGGAAAAGGGTTTTAGCAAAAAGTGAAAGGGCAGAAAAGCAATGAATCGAATGCCTTGGAAGACGTGCCCGTACTGATGCCGGAAGACGTCATGTGGCGTGGGTCAAGATCTCTTGGACATTTTAGACTAGTGGGCTATGACCTTAGCTAGTGATGCAATCTTGGATGAGATGATGCATTTTGAGTCAAGACATGTTGGTTTCTGATTCTACCCGAATGGACACTTGTGTCTTGGTTCTCTGATGTCAGCGAGTTTTGATCTCGAAAGAAGTGTATCTTCTAGTATGATGCCCATCCGACGTGCTCGAAGTTGAATGATGTAGGTTCCATCACCTCAGGTTGGCGAGGTAATAAAAACTAGGGGGTAGCTGTGTGTACATAATTTTTTGTGTCATCCATGTGGCCGAGGTTGATGGTCGAGGTGCCACGTGGAAGGGACATATTGCTAATGTGTCACAGGAGTAAACTAAATTTCCAAGATATGGTGCGATATTTTCTGGATCTGAGATAATCGGATAAAGAACAAGAGTCCCAGATGTGTAGAGAAACCCTGTTGGGATAGGGATAAGGCTCTTAGGAGATATCATCCTTATTTAGATGTGAGTCCTGGATAACTGCTACAGTGGAAGTTCCATGGAATGAGACTTCTACGGTAAGATTGACATTGACTCTTATAAAAGTAAGGCACCCATGTGGGTCTAAGGTATGTTTTATCTTGTGAGTTATTAAGATTTAGTTGTTTGAGCTATTGTTTATTGTGAGATGAGTGATTGACTTAATCATCGGAATGCCCGGGATGGACGAGCCACCGCGATATTCTTTTCTTCTTGCTTTCAGGTGTTGGGCTTAATCTATTATACCGTATGCTCACTAGCTAAATTCTAGAGATCTCGACCAAGAGATCTGATTGGTTATGAGTTCGGAAATCAACACCCACAAATAGTGTATATTATAGTGTAACTCTAGCTAAAGGCTTCAAACAAGTACTTGGAGAGGTCAATATATAAATTACACATCTAAAGAACAAACATATTAATCAAGTATTTCAAAAAGATATTGCTATACAAGTCTAAAAATTAAATCCAATTTTTAAGTCTAATGATGTGACCAGCAATTAGGATATCTAAGGTAACACTTTCTCTCATATCTTATCAATCATCAATCAATCATATCATTTACACATCATTAAATTTAAAAAATGAACTTGCATGTCATTTTCCATTTCAAAATGGATGCGAGGGCTATGGCCACCACCTCTTAGCCAACTTGTGTCTACCGTTGACTTATACTTTCTTTTGGAAAGTGGTTTGTTTTAACAATTTTAAAATTATTTTTTTTATATTTATTTTTATCAAATTATTTTTTATCTTTAAACAAACAATTAAAAAATTATTTATGAAATGCAAACCAAATGTAACCGAAGTGTTTGATAATAATTTTTTTTTTTTTTTACTAGAAAAAATATAAAAGTAATAAAATTTAAAAATGAATACTTGACTCTCTTTTTTTTTTTGACTCTTGACTTTTTGGCTTTTTATTGTCAAACAAGTCCTAATTTTAAGCATTTTATGGATCTGAGATGACTAAATTATTTATAGATGATGTTTGTCTATAATATTTGAACAATGTTATTCTGATGATTACTTTCTGATTAAGCTGCTTTGTATTAAAATTAGGAAGCGAAGTAATTAGATGTGACTGACCGTAAAATTCGGAAGCTACTACACGTGAGAGAAGCTGAGCACCAGACGGGCATGCGAATGGCATGGACACTGGATGATCCTCCTTTGTGACGCTCAATAAATACAAAAGGGTTTCCTTATGTCCACAATCAGCAGCCCAGTGAAGCGGCAACCAATTAAGATTGTCAGAAATATATAAGGAGGCAGGGTGTTTGTCCACCAGGATAGCCGCAGCCTCGGTGTTTCCAATTCCTGCAGCATTGTGAAGGGCAGTCATACCGTAAACGTTAGGCAGTTCCAACGCCTCTGCCGGCATCAAATCCACCAACTTCTTTACAAAATCTATTGACCTTGCACTCGAAACCGACACGTGGAGTGCCGTCTCCTCGTAATCAGTGATATTGGCAGTGAATGCAGCTTCATCTTGGTCAAAGATTCTTTTGGCGGAATCCCAGTCTCCCCTGAGTGCAGCATGGAGGAGTGGTATGTACCTCCATTTCTCATCCTTGTTCTCTGCATATGCATCCATCCACCCATTGTCAAACAATATTTATTAACCAGCAGAAATTAACGTTGCGTTTGGTTGAAGAATTTGGAAAAAAATTTAAAAAGCAAAAAAAAAAAATGTATATAAAATATGAATAAAATATACCTACATTTCATTTAGTTTCACACACTTTTCCCTTTCTCTTTTCAAATCATTTTCTAAATCCCCCAACCAAATATAGCGTAAGTGACACGACTCAATCTTGGAATTGAGTACAAACAGAATTGATAATCTTAAGAACGACATGGGCAATCAACTATCCCCAATTTGGAACAGAATGTCTATGAACCCGACATATATACCAGGAATTGAACTAGAAAATGAATGAAAGAAATATGTGGTTGAAATATATACATTTTTTATAGTGGACTCTACCCACTATTCAATGTGTTTTTTGAATTTTTTTTTTCGTATATGTTTTAGAATTGTTGGATTTGAAAACAAATACCAACCACATAGGTGTAGAATATGAATTTCAATAAAATTTAAAAATTTAAAAAAAAAGAAAAGTGTCTATAGATGACATATAATTATATTTAATTCATATTTCATATATCTTTTCTATTTCTCTTTTATAATTCCTACCAAAATATACGTTTCAAACGCAGCCTTATTGTGCAGAATAATACAACACATAATTAAATTAGGGAAACTTACCAATAAGTTCATACACAAATCAAAATCCATCTAGGCCTGGAACAAAACATTTGTATCAATTAGTCTTACATATTTGCATCAATTACCTTCTCCACTTTCTCCTCCTTGCTCTTGTCCCCCTCCTCCTTTTGTTGCTGCTGCTGCTGCTTCTTCTTCTTCTGTTGCTGCTGCTGGCTTGTCTTGTATTATATCAAGGACATTCACAAATTTGGTTGCATAATTTTCATTATCAGAAGACGCCATGAGCACTTTTGAGTGTTTGTACTTTCCTTTTATGATCCTTGTAGCATACAACTAAACGTCTTCAAAACTGAATTCACTGCCTGCAAACTATGCACAAAAATACTCAATATTTTTTCGAAGTCCACACTTATATAAAAAGAGAGATTTGCTCGTCAATAGAGTTTCTGTGGCCACTTCCTTTTTCGTGGTGAGGAGAGTGCCGCGTCAAACTTTGTTTTCATCTCTGTTTCTATCATTAGAATTTTTTTTATAAAAAAAAAATTAAAAATCGCGAATCAGTCTCATTCAGAAAAAATTAACCTACTCCATTCATTTGAAAATATTAATTTTTTATTTGATTTTTTAATATTTCAAAATATTAATTTTTTTTCAAAAATTAAGAAATAAAATAATATAAATTTTTTATTTTATTCTTTTTTTAATTTATTAATTATACAAAAAGTACACTTATGGCAATTGATATTTTCACAAAAATATACTATAAGGGTGTGTTTATTTGCACAGGTTGGGAAAAGGGTGATTGAAATCCACCGAACTATTAGTCATAGGATACACTGTCCCAGACTATTTAGTTGGACAGCATTTGTACCCTATATTTGTTTAGTCATAGGATTAGATGTAAGAAAATAACTATTTAGTTGGATAGGATATGAATCCTATAATAGTCCAATCTCACCCCTCAATCCTTCAAAACAAACACCACCTAAAAGGATAATTTTGAAATTTTAATATTTTTAAAATTTAATAATTGTATTATAAAAAAAAATAGATTTTCAAAAAAAAAATATTATTTTGATACAGAATGAGTTTATTGTTCGGTTGATCTTTTCAATGCTTATTTCAATTTTTATTCTTAAAATAGGTAAATTGTACTTCATTATTCAATCCATGCTTTTACACTTATGATTTCGATATGACACCAAGCAATACCATTTAAAAATATATATACACTAACGGGTGTCTGTAATTGAAGGTACGGTATAAATAATGTTAAGATTAAAATATAATTGTAATTTCAACATTATTTAATAAATTATCAATTTAATATAATTGTAATCACAACCTTTCTGTCTTAGAAATAAATTATGAATTTAATATAAAAACAATCAGTGCGTTTGGTTTCAGTTTTGTGAATTTAATTTTCTGAAAACTGAGTTTTTTGTTTTTCAAATATTTTTTTTATTTTTAGTGAATATATTTAAAATTTTAAACATTTTTTTTTTATTTTTTTAGATGCGCCTTACTTAGATGTATCTAAAAGGTAAAATATTTGTAAAAAAATATTTTAAAAAATTAATAAATACACGAAAATACGAAAAATATAATGAATTTTTATATTTTTGGTATTTAGTAGATTTTTTAAAGTTTTTTTTTTACAAAAATTGTACTTTTTAAGTGTATTTATGTTAAGTGTGTCTAAAAATTTTTAAAAAATTACTTAAGATATTAAAACAATTTAGTAAAAACAAAAAAAATATAAAAAATAAGAAAGTAGAATTTTCTGATAAGTGTTTTCAAACAACTGAAAACAAACATGGTGAATACTATTTTTGGGAAAGGAAAGCAGACCCGCGTGGATTGCCCCTCACTCCCTTTGCTTTCTATTTTCTTGTTATACTTTTGCTTTTCTACTTCTTCTACTCCTCTACATCTCTGTAACTCCATTGTTGCTCAAGTTTGAGCTTCGAATGGGAGTCAAAACCCACCAAACCCAAATCTTAGAAACACAAAACCATCAAACTCTCGATGGTGGAAGAGGGATGCGCCATTGTTGGTTAAGATCGAAGAGAAGAGATGAAGAATTGCTATCAGTGGATAGAAGAGATGAAGAGCTACCGTTGTTGTCCCCAACTTTGCAACCATTACCACCTCTAACTCTCCTGCAATAATGGCTGAGACCCATTTGAGAAAACATCTTAATTTGAAAATATGAAGAGTGCACACACACACACACACACACAGAGGAACATACAGGCGACGACGAACAAAGTAACATAGTAAGTCCAGAAACAGATGCTTCTGATCAATAAAAAAATAGTTGAACAAAAAAACAGCCTCGGTTGTAATTAATTTTGGAGAATGGAATTTAAAAAATGATAAAAATTAGTTGAATTAATACCTCACAACCTTGTTAAAAAACAGTTGCATTAACAACTGCAATGCGGATGTTCAACATTTGGTCTCTAATATTACAAGTGTAAGTTCTTCGCTGCGACTGTGGGATCGCCATGTTTTTGGGTGTGTAAAGCGACAGTTAAAGGAGAAAACCGATCAATTACAGCGGTTACTTACGCAACAGTTCATTTTTCCGAACGCCGCTGCAGAAATGGGTAGGCTACGTTGTGATATTGATGAGATTTTGGATCGGGAATCTATTTTTTGGGGACAACGTGCTCGAGCTAATTGGCTTAAGGATGGGGACCGTAATACTTCGTTTTTTCATTCCAAGGCCACCCAACGTCATAAGAAGAAGAAAATTGCTGGCATTGTGGATCATAATGGCTTTTGGCAGGAGGATCAACGAGTGGTGGAGGACAGTTTTGTCAAATATTTTCAGGAATTATTTTCGGCGGGTGAGGAACTGAACATGGGGCCAGTTCTGCAGTTGATTCAGGCTAGAGTTCCCGCTCACAGTGCATCTCAATTGAGTAGACCATTTTCTGAAGTTGAGCTCCACCATGCGCTGTTCCAAATGCATCCAACAAAGGCTCCCGGGCCGGATGGTAAGCCTGCTTTATTTTTTCAAAAATTTTGGCCAGTGGTGGGTCCTAGTGTGACTTCTGCGGTGCTTGGGGTATTGAATGGGGTTGATGAGATTTCACATATTAATCATACTTTCATTGTGTTGATTCCTAAAATTAAGCACCCCAAGCTCATGACAGAGTTTCGGCCAATTAGTTTGTGTAATGTTGTTTATAAAATAATTGCAAAAATGTTGGCCAATCGCCTTAAAGAGGTGCTGCCTTCTGTAATTTCCGACACTCAAAGTGCGTTTATTCCAGGCCGCCTCATTACTGATAACGCGTTGGTGGCATTTGAAGTGTTCCATTTTCTTAAGCATAAGAGGGCCGGAAAGGATGGCTGCCTGGCCTTAAAACTTGATATGAGCAAAGCCTATGACCGAGTGGAATGGCCATTTATTAATCAGATGATGCTCCTCTTAGGATTCCCGCAAAGGTTTGTGCAACTTCTTATGAATTGTGTGTCCACTGTTTCTTTTTCAGTGCTTATTAATGGAAAGCCTTCTAGCATGTTTTACCCATCAAGGGGCCTCCGCCAAGGGGACCCGCTTTCCCCTTATCTGTTTACTATTTGTGCGGAAGGAATGTCAGCACTTCTCGGCCATGCCATGGCAGCTAACAGGTTGTCCGGAATTTCAATTTGCCGTGGTAGTCCGCGCTTGTCACATTTATTTTTTGCCGATGACAGTCTTCTATTTGCGGCTGCTAAGGAAGGTGAGGCGGGTGTCCTGAGGGATATTCTCAACAAGTATGAACAAGCATCGGGGCAAAAAATTAATCTTCAAAAATCGGCTGTTTGCTTTAGTAAAAATACGGACTTGGTTACTCAGCGAGTGGTGACATCTATTCTAGAGGTGGGGGCACTGGAGCCGTATGGGAAGTATTTGGGATTACCATATTGTGTGGGGCATTCTAAGCGCGCCGTTTTGGGGTTTGTTAAGGAGCGAGTATGGTCTCGGTTAAATGGTTGGAAGGAAAAATCGTTATCGGTGGCGGGTAGAGAGGTCCTCATTAAGTCTGTTGCTCAAGCCATACCCACTTACATTATGTCCTGCTTCCGCCTCCCAACTGGAGTGTGCCATGAAATTGAGTCTATGGTGAGCAATTTTTGGTGGGGACAAAGAGAGGAAACCCGTAAAATTCATTGGACTAGCTGGAAACAATTGTGTAAATCTAAATTATGTGGTGGTATGGGATTTCGGTGCCTTCAACATTTCAATTCAGCTTTGCTGGCCAAACAGTGTTGGCGACTACTGCAACGGCCTCAATCTTTGGTTGCGCGGGTCCTTAAGGCTAGGTATTTCCCACAAACTTCATTTCTTGATGCTGTGGTCGGGAGTAACCCATCATTCACCTGGAGGAGTATAGTCGGATCTCGAACACTACTAAATGCTGGGCTTCGATGGCGAGTTGGAAATGGTGAAAGCATCTCGGTTAGGTATGATAAATGGATTCCAAGGCCTCACTCCTTTAAAATAATCTTGCCACCTTCGAATCTTCCGGATGATGCGCGGGTTAGTGATTTAATTGATCCTGAGAAGGGAGCATGGTATGATGAGATGCTGGCGCAAAATTTCTTGGGCATGGATGTGGAGGCTATCCGATGTATTCCTCTTTGTCCCACGTTACCCCCGGATCAATTGGTCTGGCATTTTTCCCGAAATGGGGAATTTTCAGTACGATCGGCATACCACTTGTGTATGGATATGGCCTCTGTGGATGGCCACGGTGATACCTCCACTAATGGGCAGTCACATAAGCAGTTCTGGCGAGGTTTTTGGCAACTTAATTTACCGACCAAACTAAAGATTTTTGGATGGAAAATGTGCCTTGGGTTGTTAGCGGTAAGGGCCAATCTGAGGCAACGTCATATCGTCAATATGGACTTATGTCCTTGGTGTGGCGTGGAGACTGAAACGGTAGGCCATTGTTTTCACAATTGTGACTTTGCCATGCAAGTGTGGCGATCGAGCTCACTTAATTTGCTTATCAAATCCAATCCTGTGCACAATTGTTTTGAGTGGGTATATCAACTCATGGCCACAATTGGTCCAGAATCCATGCAATTATTTGTGGCTATGTGTTGGTGCCTTTGGAATAATAGAAACTCCATTCTGTTTGGCAACAATTCAAGGACGGTGGAGGAAGTTGTTTCTTTCGCGGTAAATTATGTTTCCGAATATGCTCAAGCTCAAGACCGTGGCCATCTTCCTCCGGCCCAGGGTCCGATGCGAAGGTGGGTTGCGCCACGCGAGGGTGTCTTCAAATTGAACTTTGATGGCTCTGTTAGGAAGGCCCATGCCAGTGCTGGGGTTGGCATTATTATTCGGGACTGTCATGGGGAAGTCATTGCGTCTATGGTTGAGCGGCTACAGTATATGGAGGACGTTGATTGTGTGGAAGCTATGGGAGCGATAAAAGCCCTGCAATTGGCTTGTGATTTGGGATTGGGCCATATTCATCTGGAAGGTGACTCTCAAAATGTGGTGGCTGCACTTCAAGGTAAGGCGGATAACCTCTCTTGCTATGGTCATTTTGTGGGGGTGGCTCAAGCGCTCCTTTTGCGGTTTCCTTCTTCATCGGTTTCGCATGTTTGTCGGGATGGCAATTCGGTGGCTCATTGTTTAAGTAGGTTAGCCTTTGATTTTGAGACGCCACGTATTTGGATGGAGGAGGTTCCTCCTTCTTTAATGGCGTTGGTGATGTCTGAGGCGTCTTCCTCTGTGTAATTGCTTATCCTCTCTAAAAAAAAAAAAAAAAAAAAAAAAAAAACAACTGAATTACCAGAAAAACTTAATTAACAGTTAAAAAGTGGTAAAAATTAGAACAGGAAAAATAAAGAAAGAAAGAAAGAAAGAACTATAAAATAGATGAAAAAAAAAAAAAAGAAAGAAAGAAAGAAAGAACTATAAAATAGATGAATTAAGAGCTTAAAACAACTTAAAAACTAGAACATAAACAAAACTTGAAAAACACCCAAAGTGTTTACTCATTAAAAAAATCATCAAAAACAAAATCATGAACACAAAATCAATTTTACTTGAAACATTGATCTGAACAAAAGGAAATTTCTTTGCATTACACAATCATTAAAAACTCTAAAATAAACTCCCAAAAGAATCAAATCAATAACAGTATAGAGCTCAATCTAAATGACCCATAGACAATCTAAAATAACAATTAAAACCATTATCAGAAATAAGGACTTTGGGGTTTGAATTACAACAAGGGAAATTTCAAAAACAAAATCAAAGAGAGAAGGGGAGAGGCAGAAACAATTCTCAAGCGAAGAATCTTACCTTCCGAGTATAAGTTTTGCTTATCTCTGATCTGTCCATCCGCCTTCAATCTCCCCAGCATTGATCTATTCCATTTCATCTTTTTCGGGCCCTAATCTGCCTTCCGCAACGTCTCTCTCATTTTGACAAACTACAATCAAATCGACTACCCTAAGGCAGCAACCAAAACAACAATGATGAACAACAGAGCCAGATTCAAGATGTATTTCAAATCTGTTGAACCTCTTTGAAGAATAGCTTTGGCAGGGAAGGGCATCAGAGCGGCGACCTGGCGGGGCGAGACTAAGAATGAGAGAGAGAGAGAGAGAGAAGGGCTGCATTATGGAGGCAGGTCTTCGCCAGAGGCGAGAAGAGTGAGAGATAGAGAGAGTTGCTATGCTTCCGGCGTGACAATGACAAGTTGCTGTAGGTGGTAAAGATGTTTCTTCCAACGGCGGTAGATAAAGGAAATGAAGAGGACATGAAGAGAGAGAAAGGGTTTTGTCGACGGCATGCTCTTAGTTGAGAGCGACAGTGTCGAAAGGAGATGTGGTGAGCGGCAGGTCGAAAAGAGAAGAAAAAGACAAAGTGATGAGAAGTAAAAAACAAGACAGAGTGATAAGAGGTAAATGAGAGAGAGAGAGAGAGAGAGAGAGAGAGCGTGGACGTGGGTTAACACGTGGACGGGAATCTGAAAATCCTTAGATTGGTTCATACATTTTTGAACGTTGGATTTTATTAAAACTCATCTCAGCTGTTCAAATGTTTTAGTAAAACAAATGTGTGTAGAACAAATTCAAAAACCCTTCTGTCTTATTACACATATATATATATATATATATAATTTTTTTTTTATAATTGTTAAAAATTAGGTTGAGTTTGTAATTCGGATCCAATTGGATCGCATATAGTAGCATGACCTGATTAGAAGAGATCCAAATAATATAACAGATTATATTTTAAGATATGAGAATATCTTGATATGAGATAATTGTCAATATATAAATATATATTATATGATAATTATTAATTAGATATTCTTGATAAGAGATGGGATAATATATTTATCATATGGGTCTCTTAACATTTCTATATAAACAGAACTGGAATTCTGTATTTCACATAACAAAAAATATACGTTTTCTCTCCTCATAAACCATATCATCTTTGTATTGTGAGTAGTATGGGTAAAACTCTGATAGTTTTACTTTATTGTTGGTAGAGACTATTTAAGAGTACGTGATTCACCTTCTAAGTTGGATTTGTTGTGCAACCTGTTTACCCACGAGGCATGCTTGAATCCATATGATTTTTTCACTGTATATATAGTATTATATTTTCTTCATTGGTATCAGAGTCATTATTAAGGTGTTTTCGTACCATTGATTATCCATAAAATTAGTATTTTATACTAATCTATATATGTATATTATTTTTGTTCCCATAAAATACTATTATTTGGTCAAATTGGTTTTATCAAATTTTTATTTTGTTTACAATTAAATTTATATTGTTTATAAATATTCATGTGTATATAATATTTGTAAAATTATATTCAGAAATGATGAATCATTGTTTATAATTTTATGTTTCAAGTTATGAGATAATAATAATAAAAAAAAAAAAACATGTAAAAATTGTATTAAAAAAAAGGGGCAAATTACAGAAATGATCCCTACAGTTTACCCGTGTCTTCATTTTGATCCCTGCACTTCTAATTGTTTCAATTTTTCCCCTGCAATTTGTGGCTCGAAATGGTCTAATAGTCAATTGTGGTTAGATATTTGGACAGAAATCAACGCGTGTAAGGCACACGCAGGCCAATTTTGACTTTCTTGAGTGTTTTTGGATCAATTCAATTTGTTTAATAGATGTTTTATTTAATTTCGTTACTTAATTATTATTATTTTTTAAAATAAATTTATTTAAAATTTTAATTAAAAAAATAACATATATTTTTATTGATATTTTATTTATTTAATTGTGTAAAAACTAAAATAAAATAAATTTTTATTTAATCTATCTAAAAATAATTAAAATATTAAAGATAATTTCTAATCTAGTCATAATTTTTAATTTATTATTTTTAATTAAATTAAATTTATAATTTATATTTTTTTATTAATATCTAATTTTAAATTAACAACACTAAAAAAAATAATTTATAAATTATAAATTTATTTGTCTTATTTATAAGACCATAATTTATAATTTATAATTTGTAAGGCCATAATTTATAATTTATTATTTTTAATTAAATTAAATTTATAATTTATATTTTTTATTATTAATATATATTTTTTATGAATCCCCTGACTATTTGGTTGGATTAGATGTGTATCCCGTGTTTGTTTTCTCATGGGATTAGATGTATAGAAAAGACTATTTTTAGTAAATTTAATATTTGGTTGGACAAACTGGATAAAGATAAATGTGTAAAAGACTATTTTATTATTTTTCAATTGTTTGCTAAGTAATAGCAATATTAAACATATCTTTAATGTTTTAATTATTTTTAGCTAGATTAAATAAATTTTTATTTTATTTTTTACACAATTAAATAAATTTATTTTTAAAAATTAAATAAATAAAATATCAATAAAAACATACGTTATTTTTTAATTAAAATTTTAAATAGATTTATTTTAAAAAATAGTAATAATTAAATAGTGAAATTAAATAAAACAGAAGGTCAAAATTGTTCAAGAAAATCAAGAAAGTCAAAATTATCCCGTACGTGCTTTGCACGCGTGGAATTTCCCTACTTTATCTCTATCCATCATTCTTATGAACTTTTTTTATTCATGGGAAAATTGGTAATTTTACATAAAAATATAAAAATTGAAAAAATTACCAAACATTGCACGAGCCAAAAAGTTAACAATGTATCAAATAAATTAGTTTTTTTACTATTAAATTTTTATAAGTTGATTTTGAGTCAATAAATTATGTTTTAGCTAAAATTCCAATAAAAACTATATTTTAGCAAATAGATAGGTTATTTCATTACACCTCTATTTGGTTGACTTCTAGAAATTATGTTTTGAAGAATATTAAAATTTTAAAAATTAGTTTGGCAAAAAAATAAAAATATATATTATTTTCATCTGATTTTTTATTTTTGAGATAGGAAATAATTTTTAATATTTTTAAATTTTTATTTTTGATATTTATTTATATTAAATTAATTTTTAATATTTAATAAATAATAATTAAAAACTCTACCAAATGGAGCCTAAGCGAATCTTCTAGAAGCAAATAATCTCTTTGTTGTGCCATGGAGTCTGGCCGAACTTCATATCCCTCATATGAGGGACTAAACAATCCTAAGGGGGGATTATTTCCCTGAGATTAGTATTCTATGAGGACTAATGTGTGAAATGTCTATTTTACCGTCATGCTATTACTTAGTAAACATATATTTAATATTTTAATTATTTTTAGTTAGATTAAATAAAAATTTGTTTTATTTTATTTTTTACACAATTAGATAAATTTATTTTTAAAAATTAAATAAATAAAATATCAATAAAAACGTATGTTATTTTTTTATTAAAATTTTAAATAAATTTATTTAAAAAAATAATAATAATTAAATAATGAAATTAAATAAAATATCTATTAAACAAATTGAATTGATCCAAAAACACTCAAGAAAGTCAAAATTGGCACACGCGTGTGCCTTGCACACGTCGATTTTCCATCCAAATGTCTACCCACCGTTAACTATTGGACCATTTTGAGCTAAAAACCAAATTATAGAGGCAAAATTAAAACAATTAGAAGTGCATAGACTAAAATGAAAATAGGAATAAATTATAGGAATCATTTGTATAATTTTGTTAAAAAACGGTTGCGTTGCGCTGATGTATACACTAACATACACTTAGGCAAGGCAAGCACTGATCACTTACTGACATCAACGCTGACTACTATGCACGCACTGACCAGGACCTGACAGAGCAAGGATCGTATCTCTCTCTACTTGAACGATTGCGTTGCGCTGATGTATACACTGACATACACTTAGGCAAGGCAAGCACTGATCACTTACTAACATCAACGCTGACTACTATGCACGCACTGACCAGGACCTGACAGAGCAAGGATCGTATCTCTCTCTACTTGGCTCCTCCTTTGTGGGTTAGTGGTTCTAATTTCGATAATTCGAATTGTTCATATTTTAAGATTTATCGAGTATATTATATTTATAAAAAAATTAAGTTGATCAGATATAAAAATTCACATGTTCAGATTATCAAATTAAAAAAAAAATTAATAAACAGTTTTATTTTTTATAATACTTTTAGTTTGATGATCTGATCTTGTGGTTTTCGATATCCAGCCTGCTTGATTTTTTATAAGTATGATACATTTGACAAATTTTAAAATATCAACTATTTAAATTATCAGGTTTGTCTCCGAAGAGTTCCTGGCCAGGTTTGTCTCCAACACTAAGATCTCGAAAGAGCCGGATACACTGTTCGGTCTCCGAAAGGAGCAGGAAGAAACATTGCACAGTTATACTAGGAGGTATTGGGAAGAGTACAATGACCTGGAGGAAAATGTGTACAATGAGCAGATGGTCGTTATGTCTTTTAAGCATGGTCTGCGCCTGGAAAGTAAATTGAAACAATCACTTACCAAGTGCCCGACCACAGCATTGAAAGATTTGCATGCCAAGATTGAGCAGTATGCTCGCCTCGAAGATGATCAGATCCCCATCGAGGAAGCGTCAGTAGAACAAACAGCTCGGCATAAGAAGAAAACGGACCGAGGAGAACACCGAGGGCTCACGGTGAATGAAGTGGATAATTCCAAATCTCATGAAATAGTCATGACCGTATTCAAGGAACCAATCTATCGAATTTTGGAAAAGATCAAGAGAGAGCCCTTCTTTGTTTGGCCGCCAAAAATGTTGGGAGATCTGACTCGGCGTAATCAGAAGCTCAAATGCACCTATC
This sequence comes from Camellia sinensis, assembly GCF_055761805.1. Taxonomy (NCBI): domain Eukaryota; kingdom Viridiplantae; phylum Streptophyta; class Magnoliopsida; order Ericales; family Theaceae; genus Camellia; species Camellia sinensis. Next base: position 111,170,063 of record NC_138969.1, on the reverse strand, counting down.
ACCAAGACAAGGGGCATATGACACAGAACTGCAGAGTACTGAAGCAACACTTGGAAGACCTAGTAGTAGCTGGGCACCTCTGGGATTACATAGATCAGGATAAAAAAGTGACCGAACCGGGGAACCCACCACCAAAACCAAACATTGAGCACCCACCTCGGTTGATAATAAATGTGATCCATAGAACAGCGACCCAGGAACCTGAAGAGGCACTGAGAGAAGAGATTGCTAAGGCTGTGCAAATTCAGCAGGTCATGTCGGTAGAGCCCGCATCGAAAAAGGTACGCTCGACAACCAAACTCCCTTTATGCACTGTTTCCTTTACTAGAAAGGATTTAGAAGGTATACAACACCCACACACTGATGCACTGATTATAACTGTGGAAATTGGGAAACGGTTTGACGTAAAACGAGTCCTGGTAGATCAAGGCAGTGCAGCAGACATATTGTATTATGACTTGTTCAGAAAGCTGGGTCTCTCCGAGCAGCACCTCACCCCAGCAGCAGCTCCGTTAGTCGGCTTCAATTCACAGCTAGAGTGGCCACTTGGCATAATAGTGTTGCCAGTTGTGGCTGGAACGAAGACCCTCCAGATAGGGTTTCTAGTTATTAATACACCTTCCCCTTACAACGCCATATTTGGCCATCCATGGATTCACCAAATGGAAGCGGTCCCTTCAACCTACCACCAGCTCATTTGTTTCCCAATGGAACACGGAGTAGAGCAGATCTCAGGGGATCAAGTTACGTCTAAATATTGCTTCATAGCGGTATTGAAGGCCAAACAACTTTGTAACCGGGTACAGACAGTGGAAGTGGCTGAACAGCCAGTTTTGGAATATGTGGGGGGAACCCTAGAGGAAAAGATGGTAGAGGATTTGGAGAAAGGCCTGGTAAAGGAGGATGATCCAGAAAAGTACTTCCTTATCGATACCTCACTAGGCGCTGATAAGAAACTTCAGTTGCTTGAACTGCGGAGGGAAAATATGGAGGTATTCGCATGGTCAGCATGCGATACTCTAGGATTGAACCCAGAATTTGCTTGCCACAAGCTCAACATCAACCCTTCTGCTCGGCCTGTTGTACAGAAAATTCGGAGGTCCTCAGTTGAGCACACTGAAGCAGTAATTGCCGAAGTCGAAAAACTCCTGGCATTGGGAGCGATTAGAGAAGTTTAGTACCCACAATGGCTGTCCAACACAGTTGTAGTCAAGAAGAAGAACGAAAAATGGAGAGTCTACATTGACTTTACTCGCCTAAACAAAGCTTGTCCCAAAGACAACTTTCCACTGCCTCGCATCGATCAATTTGTAGACTCAACAGCAGGGCATGAATGTATGAGCTTTTTGAACACTTATAGCGGTTATCACCAGATACCGTTGTTCGATCCGGATCAAGAGAAGACAGTATTTATCACTCAAAGGGGGACTTATTGCTATAAAGTAATGCCGTTCGGCCTCAAGAACGCCAGGGCAACCTACCAGCGAATGATCACTCGAATGTTCAAGGACCAACTCGGAAAGACCATGGAAGCTTATATAGATGATATGGTAGTAAAAAGCAAGCTCACTATGAACCACCTTACAGACTTAAGAGAAGTCTTTGGTATCCTAAAGAACCACCAGCTTCGCCTTAATGCCTCGAAATGCGCTTTCGGGGTAGGAACATGGAAGTTTTTGGGGTATATGGTCACTCACAGAGGAATCGAGGCAAATCCGGATCAAATCAAAGTAATACAAGAGCTTGAAGTACTAACAAAGGCTACAGAGCTACAGAAGCTAGCCGAAATGGCTGAATCGGTTCATTAGCAAATCTTCAGATTGGATGAAGCCTTTCTTCCAGTTATTGAGGAAAAAGACAGCGTTTGACTGGAGTCTTGAATGTACTAAAGCATTACGAAGTCTCAAAAGATACCTCAGTACACCACCTCTTCTGTCCACTCCAGAGCCAAGAGAGGAGCTGTACCTAGATCTAGCAGTTTCCGATCATGCCGTAAGCGCGATATTGATTCGAGAAGTCAACAAGGAGCAGAGGCCAGTATACTATGTTAGCAAGACCTTACTAGACACCGAGACAGGCTACCTACCCTTGGAAAAGTTAGCTTACGCATTGCTTATCACCTCAAGAAAGCTACAACATTACTTCTAGGGGCATACCATCAATGTCCTCACTGAATTCCCTCTCCGATCTGTATTCAGCCGAGCAGATTTCTCTGGCCGAACAGCAAAGTTGGCGGTAGAACTTGGTGAGTTTGACATTCGGTACCAACCCAGGACAGCAATCAAGGCCCAGGTCTTGGCAGATTTCATTGTAGAATTTGCTCCCACCCAGAGTACTGAGCCAGGAAGTCCAAGTTCGGCACAAGTGCCACGCACCACCGAACAGGGAAAGCATTGCGCTTCGGAAGCATGAAAACTCTTTATTGGAGACATATGGCAGCTTTATGTTGACGAATCATCCAATAACCGAGGCTCGGGGGCAGGAGTAGTACTTATCCCACCAGAAGGATTTATTTAGGAGCAGACTCTCAGGCTCGATTGGAAGGCTTCTAACAATGAGGCGTAGTACGAAACATTGTTGGCTGGCCTACGCAGTGCCGAACACTTCAATGCAGAACAACTTCTCGTTTTTAGCGACTCATAACTGGTGGTAACCAGCTTTCTAGGGTGTATGAAACACGAAACGAAAGAATGGCTATGTACGCAGGCAAGGCCAAAGATCTACTCAAAAAATTTCGATCCATACAAGTGGAACGAATCAGTCGGGACAAAAATAGCCACGCCGATGCTCTAACTTGCCTTGGCTCGTCAGTAGATACCAAGGATGCTAGAAAAATTTGGGTTGAGTTCGTGTCAGAACCAAGTATTGCATCTCCAGTTCTCTGCAACAACTTAGAGCCGAGCTAGATGGATCCAATACTTGCTTTTCTAAAAACTAGCACCCTCCCTAAAGACAAAAAGGAAGCCAACAAAATCAGACATAGGTCAGCTCAGTTTTGGATCTCACCATCTGGGAAGCTGTACAGACGCTCCTATCTCGGTCCTTATCTTTTGTGTGTGCATCCAAATCTAGTCGAAAATGTTCTCTACGAAATTCACAATGGGATTTGTGGATGCCACGTTGGTGGAAGGTCACTGGTGCACCGAGCCCTCACTCATGGGTACTGGTGGCCACAGATGCAATAAGATGCACAGTAGTAAGTTCAGAAATGCGATAAATGTCAGAGGTTTGCTCCGCTAATACGTCAGCCAGCCAAAACTCTCAATCCACTCACCAGCCCGTGGCCCTTTGCCCAATGGGGACTGGATATTGTCGGACCATTGGCACGAGGTACTGGGAACAGACGATTTTTCATCGCTGCAACCGACTATTTCACTAAGTGGGTTGAACTCGAAGCACTAGCAAGTATCAAAGAAGCGGACACAAAGGGGTTCGTCATGCGAAACGTAGTAGTGCGTTTCGGCATCCTGCAGGTACTGATTGCAGATAATGGAACATAGTTTGATGGAAAGATCTTCAGAAAGTTTTGTGTCGACCTCAGAATTGAATATCGGAACTCTTCTCCAGGGTACCCACAACGTAATGGGCAGGCAGAAGTGTCAAACAAAACCATCATCAACGGAGTAAAGAAACGGCTTGAACATGCAAAAGGAAAGTGGGTTGAAGAGTTACCCCACGCACTATAGACGTACCGAACCACAGCACGACGCTCAACGGGAGAAACACCTTACTCCTTAACTTATGGAATAGAGGCCGTCATCCCACTCAAAATTGGTCTCCTAACCCTCCGGTCTGAATTGTTTGAAAGCACCAATAACGAGAAAGCTATGGCACAAGCACTGGATATGGTAGAAGGCCGAAGAGAAGCCGCACTAATCAGACTGGTAGCATACCAGCAACAGCTCATTAAGAATTTCAACCAAAAATTTTTCCCAAGACAATTCACGCCCGGAGAACTAGTTTTGAGGAAAGTCATGGATTACAAAAGGGTGCTCGACGAAGGAAAACTTGGGCCTAACTGGGAGGGTCCCTACAAAGTCACAGTTGTTGCTGGAAATAGAGCTTACTACCTGGAGGATCTTAAAGGCCGAGTCATACCATGGCCCTAGAATGTAGCAAATCTCAAGAAATACTATCAATAGAATTAAGTCCCAACTTCTCTATCAGGATGTAAAGACATTTATCTTTTGGCCAATACAAATGTCTTCTCACTTCTCTTGAGACTGTCAAATTTTTGTAATTAGCTTTGGTACATACCAAACGAAAATAGCTTTGATGTTTATCAAACGAAATTAGCTTTGATGTTTATCAAACGGAATTAGCTTTGGTGCATACCAAACGGAAACAGCTTTGATGTTAATCAAACGAAATTAGCTTTGATGTTTATCAAACGGAATTAGCTTTGATGTGTATCAAACGAACTCAGCTTTGGTCTTAACCCAAATGGACTTAGTTTCAGAACGACTGAACGGAATTAAAATTTAGTTAGCACTCAAACATGCCAAGTGGAACTGCTTCGTGGAATTATGTTTGGCAACTAAATTAGACTTTAGCCAAGTGGAATTGCTTGGTGGAAACCGCACTAACACATCGTAAGTAAACATCTCTGAATCTACAAAATCTCTTAAGTATCGTTACATCAACACCTCAGCACTGTTGTATACAAACAGAGTTGGAACAGACTAAGCTAAACTCTATCAGGAACAAACTTCCTACACTAGTCTTACTCAACTCCAGCTGGGGGCAAACAATTGTTTTTCAAACCAACTTGGACCAGAGTAAGACACCTCTTCATATCTTTATCCCATTCAAGTACATTTATGATATCAAAGTTTCAACAGACTTAAGCAGCTCTGCCTAGAGAGCACAGTCTCCAGCACAGATCTTACTTAGCTCCAAGTAGGGGCAAACAATTGGTTTTTAGAACCAACCTGGACCTAAGTAAGACCCTCTTCTTTTCATTACAAAACCAAGTATAGCCATGCAACATATTCGTTAACCAGACCGAGCACATGTTCGGCCCAGAGGTCCTAACAGAGCTCGGCCGAGGGCAAACAGTACAGAACCAGACCGAGCATACGTTCGGCCCCGATGTCCCAACAATGCTCGACCGGGGGCAAATAGTACAAAAACATTCAGATATAGAAGCCAGACAGCATCAGATTGCAAATTCAAAAGGAAAATTCCATCATCCAAGTATGGAGAGAGAAAAAAAGAAACGAAAAGAAAAAAGAAAAATTGTCTTGGCAAGTATAGAGAGAGAACCCGTCAAGGGAACCGAGCCACAGTACATCAAAACAAAAGAAAGTCCAAAAAGTAAAAACTTCAAATCTTTCCAGAGAAAACTTCAGCTTTCATCAACAGAGGGAACCTCAGGAGCAGTGTCCATGATCTTGTCCAGGCCATCTTGGGGAGAAAAAGTAGAGGCAGCTCCGACTTCCTGAAAAGTGAAAGCTTCCTTAACCATGTCTCCCGCGGCTTCAGTCTCCAGGGTTCCATCCCCTTCAACGTTCACCGTCTCGATGGCAACATCACTCTCTTGAGTCTTGTTTGCAGAATCAAGTTCTAGGGAAACCTCAGTCGGAAGAACTGCAGGGGTAGAAACAACCTTCGAACCCAGGGACCTTGAGGGAACTGGGACATCCTGAAACAGGGGAGAGCCTTTAGGAACTAGGGCAGCAACTAGACCACTCGACCAACCCTTCAGAAAGAGCTTGTCTCGCAGCACCAACACCTCCTCTTTATAGGCAGCCCCTGCCTCATGCCAACCTTGTTGCTAGTACTTGGCCTCCAACGCAGAATGCTCGGCAGCCATCACCGCAATAACGGCCTCCAGCTCTGCCACTTTTCCTTCAAGTTGAGCCTGCTCCCCAATAGTAGCCTCCTTTGACTTTTCAGCTGAAGTAACAACCTTGTTCAGACGGAAAGCTTCCCTTTCTGCAGTTCTACGTCCTTCCTTCTCAGCCTCCAAGCTCACTGTCAGTCTCTCAGCATTCATAGCGGCCTCCAGTACGGCCTTTTCCAGTTCGTCCGCTCAGGTGATGGACAGATGCATCCTCTGAATATACTACAACGAATTACAAAGTATTAAAAGAAAGAAAGCAGTAGCATAACACCAAAAACTAGCAAAGCAAGAATGCACTTACAGTAGTCATCATCTGTAGGATCCCCTTCAAAATAGGAATATCACAGGGCCCATTATGGTCAGCTATGTCAACCGGCATCAACAGAGTCGTGGTCAAGTCAAAAACAAAGTCTTGGGAAGCAACAACTGAATCAGAGATAGAAATGGGCCTGCCTTGATGCAGCATCGGCGGTTCCCATTTCTCAAGTGATTCGTCCTCAATAGGATCTTCAGAAGCTTCCCCTACCATTGCCTTGCCGGTCTCTCTCCTCCTCTTTTTTGCCCTCGTAGCAACCGAAGCGGATGGCTCGGCAGTAGTAGCATGAGTTCCAGAAGTTTTCACCTCCAATTTTACATCCATGAGGCTTTTTGCCTCGGCCTTTAACAAAGGAGTTTCCAAAGCATCAGAGGCACCAAAAGCCTCAGCCTCCAAAACCACCAGCACTCTTCTCTTCGACACAGACCCGCCTCTTACGAAATTGGAGGCAGGAGAGGGCGTCCTTTCAGGCAGTGCACCCTGGCTCTGACGACAATTCGTAACCAGAGGGGTGAGGGATGTTTCAATCTCAGTGTTGGTATCTAGAAGGGATGCCGCAAGCCTCGCCTTCTTCGGAATGACGGAACGGTAAGTCGCTTGGTAATCCAACAACTCTGGTGCGGACCTCTTCTTGTACCTTAGAACGACTTTGATAGCCTCAGCGTTCTCCCAATTCGGCCTATGCTGAAAATGGGAGGCCTATGCAAGAAAAAGAAAAGGTACCATATTAAAGCAACATCCAAAACAAAGGCAAGAAAGGCAAAATACACTAAAGGAAGGATTCGAACCTGGGTAGCCATCCTTCAAGGGCATCCGTTCGGACTGGAATTCAGTCCTAGTAGGGAACTTCCAGTTGCCACCAACTTACAGAAAATCATCATTGTGCTTGTCCGAATCAGGCAAACCAATCACTAGATAGCAGTCGATCGAACGAAAACGCAGATAGTACGTGCTGTGATCCTTGTTGTGCGAGAGAGTGTAGCAGCCCAAAATGTCCCAAATATCGAGATTCAAACCCAACTGCTTGTTAAGAGCGGACACACTACAGACGACATGAAACAGGTTAACAGACACTTGCATTGGGGTGAGTTGAACCAGGTGCAGAAATCGGCGCACCAAAGGGACGAGGGGAAACCAAACCCCTCCCTCAACAATGGATGCAATCGGAAAGGCGGCAGTATTCCTAGTGCCCATACGCTTGGCATCGACCCTTGCCAGCGAAAGGGTCACATCATCGAGGATATTATAGTCACGACGAAACATGGCCATGGCCTCAGGAGTATCAACTAATGAGCGAAACTTTCCCATTAAACCAAACCTAGTGGTACAGGGGTAGAACTCAGATATCAAGATGTGGAATACAACGGCGCAAGGGTCAAACGAGATGATTGAAATAGAAAAAGACGGGAAAAGAAGAATTACAGGAGAATTTACAGAGATCAGAGCATCGGTGGCGAGCAGGCGGTGCTGAAGCAAGAGTGGCAGCGGAACGACTAAACAGATCACCAACGAGACTGGCTCAAAGAAACGGAAAGGGTTTTTTGAAACTCTCTAAAAGAATGAAAAACAGATAAAGGATTTTGGATTGACAGCCCAAAGCATTTATTGCAACAGCCGGTGTGAAGGTACACGAAGCACGACCATCGGTATGGAATCAGCATACTATTTCTGCACATCTATCCCACGCCACCAGGTGTCACCATGACAGGACGCATGCAAGGGTTGTGTGTCAGGATTGAACCGTCACCAAAGCCGAACTGGGACAGAACCGAAGCGATGCGACGCTTGGAGTACAGAACCATAGCTCCCCCCAAGAGGAACCTTAGCATGAGCTAGGGGGCAAATGAAGAGGCTAAATAAGAAATGGGTCGGACCCAAGCCTTGGGCCGGTCCAATCCCCCAAGCCCAAATCCAAATGGGTCAGATGAGCATGTGGACAGCCAAACTAAGCCTAGTTCTATTACTAACAGTCCACCCAAGTCCTCAAGCACTTGGGCCCAACTCGCAGTGGAAGGCCAGCCTAGCTTCAATACTGGGCTAGGGCCGAGTTGAAGGACTCATCCTATGGGCTGAACTGATGGGTCGAACCCATCATCAGAACCAAAGTAGGTTGAATCCGTACACAAATATCCGAATGGGCCAACCCATCCCAACAGTAGCCTCGCAAAGGGCCGAGCTAAGGCACAACGGTGCCGAGCTGAGGGAACCTCTCGAAGAAACATGGAAGCCATGAGTATATACATGTGCAAGGTTCCACCTCAGCTGGTCCCCTACACCCAGAATCACGAAAACAGTTAAACCAGAAGAATGTGATCTGTTATCAGCATGATTACAACAAGTATGTGCATCCATTATCAACAACTTGGTGGTCCCCTACCTTGAGCAATGTTACAGGAAGCTTGGCAGCACCAAAGCTCCATGAAACCATATTGGGAAACAAGCAAGGAACTCTATATATACTACAAAAACTTCACATTGAAGGTAACTAATCTAAGCTAAACCCCATTTATGACAAACTCAACTCTCTACACTTCTTCTCCAATCACTGATTCCCACACGGAGGGGTTATCCAGCCAATCCCGGCCGAGCAGCTCTTACAGTGCTTCTTGCTTCAGGAATCTCAATCCTTGGATAGTCCAACCGAGTGCGGAGCCCCGTTCCACTTTCAACTAGTGCGGAATCTAGTACGCACATGTGTTATACACTGTAAAATTTTTATAAAATCATTGGACACCATTTTCTTACCGAAACAAATATTTTCCCTAAGCGTCGCTTACAACACAGCAGAAGTAGTGGCTTCAAACAAGTCCCATTTTCTCTACAAATGGTATTTTTCTGCACGACCACTTGGAATAGTTAGATATAAGAGTTATCTTTCATTTTCCACCGATTTCACAAAAAAATGGATAAGTATAAAAGGAGAAGTTGTAGTTTTACTAAAATGTGACAGAATCTGTCCAGTTTTCTTAGAAAAATTATTTGACCATCTTCTGTTGATTTTCAGTCTTCGAATCCTTTTGGAAATATGTTCTAAACTCAAGTATCTAACAATATGTTCTAACAATACCTCCTTTTGACACCGTTTGGGCCGCTTTTTATTTTTCGAACGCAGAACACCTATGTTGGAGGTTAAAGTAACTCACTGTCCAGAAAACCTGTTTTCTTTCAAAAATTATTTCTCCATTTTAAAATCGTTTTTAGCCCTAGTATTCTTCTCGAAATATTTTCCTAACTCAATGAACTAGCACCAATTAAAATATTATAATGGTTGAACTTCATTTGGTATGGGTTTCATATTTTTTTGTTTGATCATACAGTGTTGAAAGAAGAAGTGTGTGAATTCTTAAGAAATCTTGTGATGATTCCTAAGACATTCTATCACATTTATTTTGGTTGCTATATATGATTGTGTTGTGCTATATAAACCTTATGTCACTGTGGTTCTCAAACTAAAACTCACACATGCATAAAAATGTGAATTCAACGAAGTAAAGAAACACAAAATTAAATTGATGATACATATAAAATTTAAAAGTGATGGGGCGAGCCCGGTTTAGAATCTTGTGCAAGTGAGTTGTGAACCCTAACATGGCACGGGAAGGTATTTCGGATCTTATCGGTATAGATGATATAAGGTTGGTGGTGTGGGTATCACAACATAGACCATTCCCTTAGGGCAGACCGTGATGTCACGACTCGGGTACGTAACCCTGGCATGTGGGCATCATTGGTAGTTACAGTAAGTAACATTTGAATATTTGACCAAGGAGGAGTCAGAATTGTCCTGGCCATTGCTTAGCGGTTGAGTGGAAATAGTGCTCCGTGGGGAGTTACTTAAACTTACCTGTTAAACTAAATCTATGTGAATTTAAAAAGAAAGGTTGGCATTTTTCCTTATTATAAAATATTGCTTCCGCTTGCCATTGTTTTTATTGTCTATTGTTAATATTTCAACCAATAGCATTCTGGTTATGTTTGTTAGATGCTGCTTGTTATTTTGTTATTACACAATATTTATTATTTGTGAGTATTATTATCAGGGTGGGTATTTTCGGGTTGTAGTATCTTATTGAGCACGTCGCTCATTGGCATTCCCATTGCCCTGGCGTTTTATGCCAGGTATCGAAGAAACCGATGGAAGCGCTGAGGCCTTGCAAGGCGACATTCAGCCTTGGTTAGCTTGAAGAATGCCCAAGATTCCATGAACCATTTTCCTAGTTTTATTTTATTTTTTTATATTTGTGTGTTTTTTTTTTAATTTTTTTAATTTATTTTAAGACTAAGTTTTAAGTTTATTTGGAGTTGTAACTTAAGAACTTTTAATTTATGGGATGTTAGTTAATAGATTTTGGTAAACTTGGTGGCAACATTAAGTAAGAGTTCTTAATTAAGAAAATTAAATTTTAAGTTTTAAATATTATTATGATGTCTTTAAATTTTGGGACGTCAAATCATATCTATCCAAACAGATCTGAATTTGTTCAAATTCAAACCCAAACATATTTATATATGTTTAAACTTTGTCTGCATAGATTCTAATCTGTTTAAATTCAAAACCCAAACAGTGCCACATTTGTTCTTTCAAACCGAACATGTATTATACCTGTTCAAACAGATTTGCTATCTGTTTAATTCAAACTGAAAAGACACCATTGCTTTTATAAATAGATAGACTCTCATTTGGATTTACACAACAATTTTCGTCCTTAAATTCTGTCATTACTCTCTTTATTTTGCTGCACTAATTTTTCTTGTGAGAAATAGTGTAAATACAAAGTGTGTTCATTATGTGAATAGTTTGTAGTGTTGCTACTATTCACTGTTGATCATTTTATCCTGGGAGATAGGTGCTCGTAATCTGAAAGTATCGTGAAGATGACGAATCTGTCTTAAGGACACAGTGTTAAACACTTAACTTGATCAAAAATTTGTTTGAAAAATTAATAAGGTAAGTAATTAATTTACTTTTCTATTTTATTGATTTATCTTTTTTAGATTCTAATTTTGTTTTTGTAACAAAATAAGAATCTATTATTTTATTTTATATTTATTTACTGGTTTGATTTTTGTAATCAAACGGTCTCTCTCATTTCCTTTATTTCTTCTGTGTTCTGTTTGTTGTTAAGTACACAAACATAATTTATTCGTAATACAGTGAAGATTGTCCAACAATCTTAAGACAAATTTTATTTTTGTGTCTTCATTGTATTTATTTTTGGTGCTTTTACAAAGTGATATTTTGGATTGAAAAATACAAATAGTAGTCATATACTGTTTGATAAATAGTAGTAATATACTGTTTATTTTCTTTGGGAAATAGTAGTAATATACTGTTTACCATTAACAATTTCATAATATTAATTTGTGTAGTAGTAATACAAAAAATAATTATGTAATATTTTATTTTCTGGTTTTAGTAACTAGAAAAATAAAATTATTTTGTATTATAATTTATTTTATGGTTTGAGTAACTAGAAAATTAATTTGTGTTTTTGTTTTTCTGATTGGTACTACAATTGTTACAACAACTCCTGTCCCTATCCAGAACCATGTTCAAGTTCCAATAAATCATGGAGAAAAACGGGAAAAATTCAACGGTACTGAGTTTTAGAGATGGCAGCAGAAAATGATATTTTGTCTTACAACTCTCAATCTTGCCCAGTTTTTCCATGAAGAGGCTCCAGTACTGAAAGACGGTGAGAGTGATCGGCAAGTTGTTACCGCTGTAGACACTTGGAAACATTCTGAATTTTTGTGCAGAAATTACATCCTCAATGGCCTAGACAACATGCTATGTCATGTTTACAGTCCTTTGAAAACTGTAAAAGAATTGTGGGATTCTTTGTAGAAAAAATACAAGACAGTGGATGTCGGGACAAAGAAAGTTGTTGTCGGTAAATTTCTAGATTTTGTTATGGTAGACTCCCAAATGGTAATTTCTCAAGTTCAAAGTTTTCAATTAATTTTGCATGATATTCATGCTGAAGGTATGTCTCTTAGCGAGTCTTTCTAAGTCGCTGCTTTAATGGAAAAATTACCACTGGCTTGGAAAGATTTCAAAAATTATTTAAAATATAAACGCAAAGAGATGACCATGGATGAACTGATTGTAAGACTAAGAATTGAGGAAGATAACCATAAGGCTGAAAAGAGGAATGGTAAAAATCCCATTAAGTCCAAGGCTAATGTGGTTGAACATGTGCCCAAACCACATAACAAAAAGAGGATGTTTGCTGGAGATAGTCCTAAACAAGGCGACAACAATAGCAATAAGAAGTTCAAAGGTAAATGTTATAATTGTAGCAAGACTGGACATCATGCCTCTGATTGCCGACGCACTAAAAAGGATCGTGGAAGTACAAGCAAGAAGACTACCAATCAAGCCAATGTGATAGAAGTTGAACACATCTCTGGCGGGGTAAATGACATCAATCTCTCTGTTGTGGTGTCTGGGGCTAATTTGGTTGGAAATTCCAAGGAATTGTGGGTTGACACTGGGGCAACTCGACACATTTGTACGGACAAAAATATGTTCAATACTTACAATGAGGCTGCAAATGGTGAACAACTTTTCATGGAAAATTCTTCTACTTCTGCTGTGGCTGGACAAGGGAAAGTAATCGTGAAGATGACATCGGGGAATGAACTTACCCTCAACAACGTGTTGCATGTACCAGACATTCGGAAGAATTTAGCTTCTAGTTCTTTGTTAATTAAGAATGGTTTTAGGCTTGTATTTGAGTTTGATAAATTTGTATTAACAAAGACTGGTATGTATGTTGGTAACGGATACATGAGTGATGGTCTCTTCAAGTTGAATATAATGAAGGTTGTACCAAAACTTTCTATTAATAAGAATAATAGGTCTTTTGCTTATGTTCTTGAGTCAAATTCATGGCATGTAAATTCATGGCATACTAATGTGTGTGATCATAAATTTGTTCGAACTAGAGAAGGCAAAAAGTATTTCACAACATTGATCGATGATTGCACAAGATATTGTTATGTATATTTACTTAGAAGTAAAGATGAAGCCTTGGAAATGTTTAAACTCTAAAAAACTGAAGTTGAAAATCAACTTAGTAAAACCATTAAAATGGTTAGAAGTGATAGGGGTGGTGAATATGATGCACCTTTAAATGAATTTTGTGCACAACATGGCATTCTTGACCAAACTATAGCACCCTATTTTCCACAACAAAATGGAATTGCTGAAAGGAAGAATAGAACCTTTAAAGAAATGATGAATGCCATGTTACTGAGTTCAGGCTTATCTCAGAACTTATGGGGGGAAGCAATATTGTCTGCTAATTATGTTCTTAACAAAATACCCCACAAGACAACTAACAACACTCCTTATTGTTGACGTCCCCGAACGTCCCGGGAGAAATCCCGTTTTGTTCATTGGGGCTTGCTACAGTTTGGACTCAATGTCACGGTCCTATATCTAATCTCGCGGAGTGCAATGCAAGACCGATGAATCATCAAAGAGTCCAAATCCGGCAAATCATTTTGAAAAACTGATTTTTAGAAAGAAGTGCAAAACATGGACTGTTTTGCCAGATACAGAGTCGCCACCTAAATATTTTATTTTGGAGGAATTTAGGAAATCCTGACTCGTGCCTAAAGCCACGTGTCCATCATCACCAAAGTTGCCTCAGCTCGGGAACTTGGGTACGATTGGGGAAGGTCACTTCATGAGCACCCCCACTCGCCCGATCAAAGATCGGCCTCTACTAACCATAATATCGAGTTTTGAAAACATTATGTGCTCTTATTCCGGTTATTAGCCCAGAATTACTATGTGATGCACACAACATACAAGTATAGACTGGATCATTTGAGTTGGAACAAAACATTTCATGTTTGTTTATTTGAAAGATGGTTTGATGGTGCTACTCGCAAGTAGACTAAGACGTGGATTTGCCACCCTCAAGTGGGCTTAAGAAAACATGATTTTGCCACTCTTAAGTGGGCTTAAAACTCTCAATTGGTGAATTGTTGCAATTCAAATAACCCAACCTTCACCCACAGGCATTCAGGTAGTTATATCACATAAGCAAATAGCCTCATGGTAAGCATGCTATCAAGGCAGTCACTCACACGCATGCAAGGATGCTAAAGCATAAATACTTACCGAGTACTCCAAGCCAAAGAAAGAAGCTAACTAGAAATCATGCATGAATCCTAACTATGCTGAAATACCTAATGCAACACATGCAAAAATGCAACTAAGATAGGCTCGGCTATTCTAAAATGGCATATGAAATGCAACAACCGATACACGTATTCAACTCGAAATTGAAATACAATGCAGTTAGTATGATACGCCGAGCCCGGTGCATGCAAGACAGATAAATGGATACAAACATGCGAGCATAAGTATGTTAATCGGAACGTGCCCTAAACTAACCATCATAAGCTGGTAAATAAAAGAGAGAAAGACGTGGGGTTGGAAGGCATGCATCACACACATACGCACACTTATTACAAAATTGCCCTCCTCGGAGGGTCTGAATGAATAGTACATAATAAACTAGCTAATCTAAGCTAATTAAACTAATTATTACACAACAATAATTAATTAACGAATTAACCAAGTAAGTAAGGAAACTAGCATGCAAATTAAACAAAATGGACTGCCTCAGCTCTGTTCCGAATGATAGGGATGCATGCACGCTCAAGTCGCCTTGTCGAGAAATCCATCGCGATGTCCCGATTTGCCTCTGTTTGCAACTGGTCCCAAAACACTGTACAAAGCTCCAGAAGGCTACTGACCAGTTTTTGCTGCTGGTTTCCGATTTGCTGCAACAGAGAGTGAGAAAGGGGCATGGCAAAGTATTTTCAACATATGCGTGCATGACCACTCTCTCCATCATCGCACAAGCTCCAAGGAGTGTAGTTCTCGATCCTCGTGCCACCAATCACGCATCTCGATGCATGATGGCCGAGGAGTCGGATTGCACGACTCAATGGGACATGAATGCACATATAAACAACTAAAACCAATAACTCCATCATGGATGGTCAAGAGTGTCGGTGACCGGGAATCGAGGCACGTTTGATCACTTGGAGTATGAAACATTCCTCGTTTCCCGTGTTTGGACTAAACCCTACTCCAAACACAATGCAACAAATAGAATGGCATGGCATGTACAAAATGCAACTCTAGTATGCAATCCTAAATGTAATGCGACTAAGTGATGTAAACATGCAAAGGATGGCATGCAAACATGCAAATGGCATACACAATGCTATGAACTAATGAATGGCATCCTCAATGCACATGGATTATATGGCTTGCATACACAATGCACTAACATACGCGATGTTATAAACGAGGCATACTCAATGCAATGATCGAGCATGCAACAACATGGATTATATGGCATACACAATGCAAGATGGACTTAAACCAAGATGGATGGGCCTTGGCCACACCCAAATCAGTGGCGAAACATGATGAAAACAAGGCAATGACACACATACAAGCATGCACAAATGCAAGGGACCAAACCTAAGAAATAAAGTGCAACTCTACCAAAGCATGACAAGGATGAAATATGGCATACAATGACACATGTTCCAGCTCTAAAATGACATACAAGATGGTCCCGAATCATGCAAACAACTCACTTTATGTATGTTGGATGGCACAAATACCGAAACTAGTGAAGGGCATTACACTAGAGGTATGCAAAGCGATGCCCAAATGACCAAACCAACCCCAAAAAGTCCCTATCCAGGCCAAAACAGTAGCAAATATGGACTAAAATGATGGCTCGCAAAGCATGGAAATGAAGCTCATGCAATGGTCCAAAAATGACGTATTCATGCATAACTCTCAAACACATTTAAAGAGTGAAAAACATGGGAATATGCCATACATATAAGCTCTGAAATATGATTCACAATGATGCCAAAACATGGAAACACCTCAAAATACGCATGCAATAGGCTTCAAAACTCAAAGCTAGGCAAGGGTATTGAACTACAACCATGCATAGATAACATCATTCGATCATGACGCCCAAAAACAGAGCTAAGGCAGTCCAAAACATGCACAAAATCAGTTTAAGGCATGGCCAAAAAGTGCTAGAATCAAAGGCCAAAATAGCATGCAATGTAAGCTAGTAAAGAGGATTTGCACTACAAGCATGTGAAGCAATCAAGAGGCCACTAAACCAGAAAAATTCAGAGGTATGACATGCCAAATAAAGCCCAAAAACCCACTGAAACATGATCAATGCCTGCAAGAATGACATGCTCCTTTGATAGGCTATAAGAGGGGTTATTCTACACATGCAAGAGACACCCAAGGTGACAAAACCAACTCTGGACAGAGCCTAGGCAGGCCATAAAAGTCACTGAAAAGGGCCTGAAACAAGGCTTGGAGGTGTGCAAATGAAGGCTCCTTTGTAAGGCCAAAAATGCTAGTGAACAAGACAAGGAGGGAGAGGGTCACCCCTCTTTGATTTTGGCTCTCAAAAACACATGTTAACCACTGAAAATCCGCTGGATTGTAGTGGTTAAAAGGCCAAGCAAAGGTCAACACAAAGGCCTTAGGGCATGGCTCAAAACAAGGCAAAATGAAGCATGCAAGGGGGTAGATGACCCCTAACAACAAAATGACCTTAAACAAACATCAAAAGGAACTCAAAACAAGACTTTTTTCAGTTGACAACAAAGCTCAAATATACATGAAAATAAGGCTAAGAGATGGATCAAAATAAAGCTTAAAAGAGGGAAAAAGTGTGTTATCCTTGAAGCTCAGCAAGACAGCAACTTCTCCAGCCCAAAACCAATTCTTTGAGACCTCTCAAGACCCTCCAAGAACCTTAGAACAATGGTGGAGGTGTGTGGCTATGAGGTGTGGTGTAATAGGTCAAGAACAAGACCCTTTTGAACCCAAAACAAAGAGATATAGAGGGAAGTGTATGCACAAGCCTTAGACAAATTTCTGAACCCTAACCATGGGAGAGGAGGGCCTCTCTTATAGAGCTACAAGGCTAAAGCTTCCTCAAGAAGCTAAAAACCAAGGCTCAAGATCCTCCATACACGTGTATGGAGGATACAGTCTGTGCCTTCCAACTGGCACAACTGGCACACACTCACAGAGACAAGACATGAGGGAGTAGGCCGACCAGTTTAGGTGGTCAGCCGACCACCTTTCAAAAGGGTAAACCCATTGAAAGGTGGTCGACAGCCTCATTTGATGGTCTCCACATTGAATGCAAGCTAGTGGTATGGTGGGAGACCAATAAATGTGGCTCAAAGACCAAGGAGACCAGCTTCCTGTCAAGAAAATCGGCCGGCGAAGAGAAAGGTGGTTTCCAAGGAGAAAAGGTGGTCTCCCACCCCTATACCACCTTCCAAACAATGAAAATAGGGTCCATGCCAAAAATGAACCAAGACAGATGCAAAACGAGGGTTCAGGGGCCAAAACGCGCAGCCGGGTGCCCCGAAAATTGACTGTTAAGCATCGAAAATGGCGTGCGACCACAAAGGTGGTCTCCCGGGCCACAGTGTCCCTCTAGAGAGAGGAAACAAGGTGTGTGCCAAAAATCCGAGCAAATGGAGAAAGTTCAGTGGTTCCGAACCGCGGCGCACGGCCGATGGCTCTGAAAATCAAAAACTGGTCTTGAAACGGGAACAGTGGTCTACGACCACGAAAAGTAGCGTACGGCAACTGAGAGATAGTCTACGAGACCTCTCCCTCCCTTCGGGAAGAGAAAACAGAACTTGGTTCGCAAACCAAGGCAAAGCACAAAAGAGTCCCAAAGTCCGAGGGTAAGGCTCTCAGTCGAAACTCCGAAACCTCAGAACAAGCACAACATGCACCATCACCGAGCGCTTAATCGATGACGTCTGAGTCTTAAGGTCAGTCAAAAATGGGGTGTCTACAGTTGCCCCTCTTTGACAGAACTCGAAAGTCATACATGACGAGAGTGAATGTCAAAGCCCAGAGACGACCCATTTTTGACAAGGCCGAAGACTTAGACAAACAGGCGAGATAACAAAGAGATGTGCCCGCAGGCAGGGGCAAAAATGCAAAATGTTATGCAGGAAGATTTTGATAATTGGACTTATACGCTATGCAAAGCCGATTTGATAATTGGACTTATACGCTACGCGAAGCCGGTTTGATAATTGGACTTATACGCTGCGCGAAGCCGGTTTGATAATTCAGGATTTATGCAATGCAATGCAATGCAATGTAATAGCTAGGAAGTGAAGGTACCTTACAGGGGCAATCGGCAATGACCTATCTCATGCTGTTGGGGACCTTACCCTTCTTCTCGGTTGAACCGGAGGTACTACTTTTCTCCCCGACTATGGTCACAGCTTTCTCTATTCTCCAACAGGGTGACAGACTAGGTTGGTTCAGTATCCAGAATTAAGGCGCATACACATGCTATCTCAATCTATGGGGCAGCCATACAGATTTAAAGCCGAGGATATTTAAACCAGACTTTAGTCTCGGAAATCCTGAACCTTTGCGTTCTAAGCATGAGCCATTCGAACTCTAGTTTCCACCGTCTCAATTGGTCTCCTAGGAACTCACTGCAAACACAGGCAGGTGGCTATACCAGACCACCGGAAGTCGTTCGGGCATGACAAACACCAAAGGAATTGCACCTTTAGAGGATTTAAGGTCTCCTAGACCAGAGAGTGCACAAGACAGTGCGAATAAAGATGCAGGATTTAAGGTCTCCCAGACCAGAGAGTGCATAAGACAGTGTGATGCTATGCACTAACAAGTGCAAGTGAGGTGCGTAAGAAAGCGCGAGCAATGCACTAACAAGTGCAGGTAAGATGCGCACGAAAGCGTTAACAATGCAATGCACTAACAAGTGCAGGTAAGGTGCGTAAGAAAGCGCGAACAATGCACTAATGAGTGCAGGTAAGGTGCACAAGATTGCACGATGCAATGCATGCAAAATGCAATGGTGAATGCAAAGAGGAAAATACTCTAACCATGCTGTAATCATGAGAGGAGGAAAAACAAACAATCAGGCGCGTATACGATGCAACCTAAGTCAAATTCCAAATACGCTGAAATCGAGTGAGGAAAGGGACACTCAAACCACGTTGAAATCGTGAGAGGAGGTCCAAAACAAACTGCCCAGCGCGTCTACAACGCGACCCGAGATAAAACCTGCCCAGGCCTGCACATCAGGCGTCCTGAGATAAATTCCAAACACGCTAAAATTGCGTAAGGAACGGGACACTCAAACCATGTTCAAATTGTGAGAGGAGGTCCAACAACCTGCCCAGCGCGTCTACAACGCAACCTAAGATAAAACCCGCCCAGGCCCGCACATCAGGCGTCCTGAGATAAATTCCAAACACGCTGAAATCGCGTAAGGAACGGGACACTCAAACCATGCTGAAATCGTGAGAGGAGGTCCAACAACCTGCCCAGCGCGTCTACAACGCAACCTGAGATAAAACCCGCCCAGGCCCGCACATCAGGCGTCCTGAGATAAATTTTAAACACGCTGAAATTGCGTAAGGAACGAGACAGTCAAACCACACTGAAATCATGAGATGAGGTCCAACAACCCGCCCAGCGCGTCTACAACGCAACCTGAGATAAAACCCGCCCAGGCCCGCACATTAGGCGTCCTGAGATAAATTCCAAACACGCTGAAATCGCGTAAGGAACGGGACACTCAAACCACGCTGAAATCGTGAGAGGAGGTCCAACAACCCACCTAGCGCGTCTACAGCACAACCTGAGATAAAACCCGCCTAGGCCCACACATTAGGCATCTTGAGATAAATTCCAAACACGCTGAAATCGCGTAAGGAACGGGACACTTAAACCACGCTGAAATCATGAGAGGAGGTCCAACAACCCGCCCAGGCCCGCGCATCAGGCGTCCTAAGATAAATTCCAAACACGTTGAAATCGCATAAGGAACAGGACACTCAAACCACGCTGAAATCGTGAGAGGGGGTCCAACAACCTGCCAATCGCGTCTACAACGCAACCTGAGATAAAACCTGCCCAGGCCCGCACATCAGGCGTCCTGAGATAAATTCCAAACACGCTGAAATCGCGTAAGGAACGGGACACTCAAACCACGCTGAAATCGTGAGAGGAGGTCTAACAACCCGCCCAGCGCGTCTACAATGCAACCTGAGATAAAACCCGCCCAGGCCAGCACATCAGGCGTCCTGAGATAAATTCCAAACACGCTGAAATCGCGTAAGGAACGGGACACTCAAACCAGGCTGAAATCGTGAGAGGAGGTCCAACAAACTATTAGGTGCGTGCTCGGCGCAACTTGAGAAAGTCCCGGAGGACAACGATCCTAAACGCAGCTCGACGTAAAAGGATAAATGATACAAAATAACACAAGATGCAAATAAACATAATAAGTGCGGTGATACAGTACATGTTACAAGCAATGTAGAGCATGATGTTTAGGGAATGCAATAAACAGACAAAGCGGCACTTTAGAAAACACCTCATGGAGTGAGTGGCGGTAAACCACTTTACTCTGACGGGGATCTCTTCTTGTATTCTTCGAATACTTACCTTCAACTCACAGTATAAAGGTTCTGAAATGCTGACAAGGAGCAACATCTGCATGTAGAAACCACAAATGCCGTTTTTCATCCTAATCATATTCATAACTTTCCCTAGGAACTCATTGCAAACACAGCCAAGATGCCTCCGGTAGGGAATGGTACTCAGGAAGAGCACATCTGATTGCCATTCTGGCTTTGAAACAATCAACACCGTATTCTATTCACTCTGAACACACAACTCATACAGCACACTGCTCATTCTGAACACACAGCCCGTAACACTGTACTCTGTTTCTTTTGAACATACAGCTCATAACACAGTATTCTGGTCATTTTGAACACACGGCCCGTAACAGCGCACTGCTCACTCTGAACACACAGCTCATAACACAGTACTCGGTTTATTTGGTACACAGCTCATTCCGAACATATGGGATGTAGTGAGAGAACTTGCAGAAGTTGAAATAAGCTCAGGCGCTCCAAATTTTCCCTCTTTTCTTTTGCTTTGCAGCCCGGAACTTTCATAGCTTCAGATGGGTCCTGGTTTTTACTGTTCTTATATGACCTGGGTTGAACCCTACGGTTTTATGAAAGAACAAATTCTGTTTTGCACAAATGTGGAGAATGGCACGGCACTCTGAGCACAAAACAATTTTTTGAAAGCGAGATGAGGAAAGGGTTCTCAACCGGGTATTGAGCCTACAACTGACCACGGCCAAAACGACTCAACAATGGAAAACAAAAGGTAGAACAACCTAAACACAACTCAACAAAGGGAAAACAAGGTAAAACAACCTAAACACAACTCAACAAAGGAAAAACAAGGTAAAACAACCTAAACACATCTATTAACACTCAAACGGCTCAAAACAAGAATCGAAACAAACAAAAACACACAAACACAACACTCAGCTGTGTTATAAAGGCAAGAGACCTCTCGGTGCACGAGGAGCCAGTTTCTCCGGGTATTGTTTCTCACCCTTTCTCACTTGTGATTCTCACATCACTCAGCCCTCAAGCTCTGTTTTTTTGAAAAAGCCCTTTTCCTCACTTTTTCTCTCAGCGCACATCTCTCTATTCTTCAATCTCTCATTTTTTATCCCTCCCCTGGGTGGTTGATGGATAAGCAGGAAGTTATGGGCTCTTGCCCCTGGTATTCTACCATATTCTTGTTCTTGTTCACAACAATGAATTTCTCCCCCAGAGGGGTTGCGCTACAACTAGGTGTGTAGCAAATCTGCAGCTGACATCGGTTGACGATGCTCTGCTGGGGAGTTTGGACGTGATCAGATCTATCTAGATGAGGGAGTGGAATATCTTGATCCATTCCAGTTCGTGCTTCGCACTTGGCTCGATACCTCGCTGCTTAGAGGATGTGAGAGCTTTCTGCCCTTTTGCGGTTAGCTTCAGTGGTACCCTTTTCCGGCAGGTATGAGTGCCCTTCTTGGCGAGTATGTTGGCAATGGGGAAAAGACAGAAAACCTGGCTCAACTGTGCCCCTAGTTCATCATTTTGACAATTTTTTTGTTTTTGGCTTTCTACTAAAACAATTTTGACCAAAATGAGAGTTAGATCAACATGCTTGTTTGATTTTCTGATTTGAAATCATGCAAGTCAGGTTATGAGCACTGAAAAATTTCCTTGTTTGGGTCCAAGAAATGGTCCAGTTTTTGAAAAATGGAGTAATTTTTGAGAAAATTAGTCAACTTCACTAAAAATTCTCAAAACTGTTTTTACAAATGGCCACTGCTCAACAAGCGCAGAATTTACTCTTGAGATGCACAACCTTAGATCCAAAATAATGAAAAATTGCCTCTTGTCTGAACGGCACTGCACGGCAACTGAAAGTTGCCCTTAGTCTGAATAGCACCGCAGCACTGCACGACAACGGAAAGTTGCCCCTAGTCTGAATAGCGCCGCAGCACATGGCAACCAGTCCTCACAGTGACAATTACAACCAAATTCTTGGATACAGAGAAGACAAAGACCAGAACTGTCATATGGAGACAGTCGGAATTGAAGTGTTTTACGGCTTGACTTGAGAATGAAGTTGCCTACGTATCCCAAACATGGGAATCAAGCCTTGCGTAGTTCGGGGGCTAAGGTACACTCGGGTATTAACCTCTCCTTTTGCGCTCTAACTTTTGCCAAGGCCGCCCTTTATGGGTTTTCAACCTTGCGAGGTTTGTTCTTCTTTTCTTCTTTTTTCTTTTTCATCTTTTCTTTTCATTTTCTTCATTTTTCTTCTTTTCTTTTTTTTTCATTCTTTGCATTTTTATTTTTTTTTTTTGGTTCTTTTTCTTCTTTTTCTTGCTCTAACTTTTGCCTAGGTCGCCCTTCCGGGTTTTTGGCCCAGCGAGCCTCTCAAGGGTAAAAGTGTAGCTTTGTCCATGTCAAATGGTTTTGAGATCCTGAAATGATCTGAATCTAGGAGAATGGCTGCTGTTCGCTGACGATGCAGGAGTCCATCCAATGGGGGGCTGAATTTGCCCCTAGTGTTGTGGATAGGAACTCGATTATCCTTTTGTAATACTTTCTTCTTTCCTCCCTTCTGGGATTTGGCATTCTTGTCGATCTTCATTAGCTTGAGCAATGACCCCATTTTTGACTTTTTGAGCACATTTGACATTTTTGCCCTTACTTCGAGGGCTGCTTTTGATCTAGCTTCGCAAGCTTCCTTTGATCACATCTAATATTCTCGCCCCTAGTTCATGGGTTGTTTTTGATCCGACCACACGGGCCTTACATTGTGGTTGACCGTTTGAACATGCTGAATTAAGGTTCAAGGTTTGGAAACAAAGGGGTTGAGTCTCGAGGCTGAGAGCGATCCTAAGCTGCATAATCTCAAGAGTGATTCCACGCAGGTCTTCGTAGAACCATACAAAACATTTTTTGAAATCTTTTAAGAAAGCGACTAATCGCTCGCGTCGAAGACAATGCAGAACCAATCTGGATAAAGCTAGGATCCTTCTCAGTACTCATATTAACAAACATGATCTCATTCATTAAGGGATTAGCATGCCTCTCTTTCTCTCATTTGATCAAATTTTTACAAATCTCGAGGAATTCCTTCCTCTTTGTTTTCAACACATTGTTCGAAAAGTTTTAAAAAACTTACGTCAATACAATGACTTAAAGGCACAAAAGAGCAGGTAAAATGCATTGTCGTTTCATTCAAACTTCTAGCACAACTGGCGCAAGGCAGAAGCAAACACAAGAGTGTGAAAATCACTGTTGTTTCATTCAGATCTGTTGGCATAACTGGCTCCAAGGCAGTAACAGACTCAAAAGAAAGCAAAAAGACAAACACAAAACAAGATAGTGATGTCTGAGGTAACACCCCCGGAATCACCCGACTCCAATGCAACAGGACTGACTCGATACAACAAGACAGACCCGACTGACTCAGTACAAAAAGACTGACTATATACAAAACAACAAAACTGACCTAATACCCAAGTCAGAAAGTACAAAACTAGTATTTGCATATTTCTCAAAACAGTGCGTGCCATTCCCACGTCTGGAGTAAATCGAGCGCCACCCGCAGCTAGTTCATCCCCCGATCACATGGTCACATTATCCCCCAAGTTCACCGATCCAGTGCCGATAGACTTTGCCGAGCTTGGCGCGGCAATGACCCCATTGTCAATCAAATCTTGCACTTCGTGGCGAAGATGAAAGCAATTGTCGGTGCCATGACCGGTTTGTTGATGGAAGGCACAGTACTGGGCAACATCATGCGTAGCTGGAAGAGGATTCAGGAGAGGCCGAGGCTCAAGGGGTTTGAGATGGCCTTGTCCAACAAGGATTTGGAGAGCTTTAGACAAAGGCATATAGAGGGCATGGAAGACCCTCTGATCTCGGGGTTGGTACTTCAAAGTTTCTGGATTTTTGCTGGACGCACCAGTAAAGGGATTGGCAGGTGCTGGCCTTGTTCGTCGATCTCTTCCAAGTGTAGGATTAGAGCTCAAAAGATCGTTTCTGGTACGACGACCCTTCTCCCGGTTTTCCCCTTGCTTCGAACTGCTCTCATTCTGAGTGACGAAAGTATCCTCCACAATCTTTGCAACAACTGTGAGCACTTGCTGTTTGTTTAGCCTTTTCGCTTTCAAAGCCTCCACAGCCCACAGAAGGTGTTCATGGGGATCAATGCCTGCCCCTACCTTGTTCTTACCACTGGCCTCCACTTTGCCAAGGGATTGGCCTTCTTCCAATACAACCTGTCCCAAGATTGGGGAGCCTTTTGTTGTGATACTCCTAGCATGTGATGTGGCCGATGATGGAGCCAATGTCTCGGAGGCCAGATCTGTCACAGTTCTTTGAAGATCTTCAATCATTCTCATCAACTCAGAAGCAGTGGGTTCACAGGTTTGAGATGATTGGAGTTCAGGTGCACCCATCATGCATAAGTCCATGCTTTTCGGAATGAACACCTCAGGCTTGGGTAGATGGGCTGGGGTGATGTATATGCTGGGGTCGAAGGTGGATGGTAGTATATGGATAAGGTTGAGGTGGGGAGGTGACGAGTCAGTACTAACCTGAGGTCCTTTGGGTGGAGCTAGGATCTTTTCGTCAATAAGATCATGAATCTTATGATGGAGGCAGATGCAACGGTTCGTATCATGACCGTGTTGTTGATGATAGGCACAGTATTTAGCTGGGTCATATCTTGGTAGAAAAGGATTTAGAAGGGGTTGGGGTTCTAGGAGTTCTAGGTGCCCTTCTTCTCGCAGCTTTTTCAAAGCTTGAGAGAGACTCATGTAAAGAGGATTGAACTTTCGGGCTTGGGGCCGATTTGAAGTGGCAAGTTTTTGGCCATTGAGGGAAATGGTGATAGAGTCTACTTTTGAGCATTTTCCAGCTGTGCTACCATCAGTAGTAGCATTGGAACTGCGAACAACAATCTTCCGTAAAGGCTCATCATCTTCCACAAAGATTCCTTGTCTGATGGCATCATCGATTTGAACCCCCATTTCATGAAGGGCTAGAAAGGTGAACAGAGGTAGGATGACCGTCTTTTGCAATAGCTTGCCATGTAGATTCTGAACAATCATCCTCATCTGATCTTTGTCGGAAGGCCTTGTAGTCATCATTGAGGCCTTTTCTCTCCATCTCACCACGAACTTTGAGAAACTCTCCTTTGGCTCTTGGCGGGTGACTTCGAGATCATGAGTTATGACCTCGATCTGTGTATTGTAGGAGTATTGAGCAATAAAGGCCTCAGCCAGCTCTTCCCAGTTCTGTTTCACAGAGTCCTCCAATTTCGCATACCAGATTGCGGCTATCCCAGACATGGTTCAACCGAATAGTGACAGCTTTTGGGCTGTGGTCAAACCCATTGGCCTTAGGATATCAGAAAATAGGTGGAGGTGCACCACTGGGTCTCCAGAACCATCGAAATGATCAATATGTGGCATCTTGAACCGGTCTGGTAGTGTCACCGCCGAATCGGTGTATCCATCCTCTATGTTTGGAATGGTTCATACCCTGAGATTTCTTGATTAACTTTTCAAGCTTGCTTACTTTTACTGCCGTGGGATCCACCTCGAACTCAAAGGGAGAATCCGGTAGGTTGGTCTGTGCTTTGGATAGCTGGGGTAGGATTGGAGGCGGAGCCGGCCCTATTGGAATGTCCGTATCTTCTTGGACATTAGCTGTCTCCCCGAGTATTGGGACTCTTGGTGGGGGAGGAGCTTGGTGTGAAGTGGATGCTCCAGTTTGCTGTTGTAGTCAGGCAATTAACTCTGCCTGTTGAGCCATGACCTCGGCCTGTTGTTTGGCAAATTTTGCTTGACGAACAACGTCCTATTGCATGGTTTTCATATTTTCCTGGAGCTGACGCTTCATCTCTTCCATGCCAATTGAAAACTATTGATCTAACTGAATAAGTGTGTATCCCCTTTCTGAGGTGGAAACAAATATCTCAGCCCAACTGCGCACAGGTGAGGTGGATAATGATCACTGATCCGAAGACTGTTGAACTGATGATCTGTGCTTGACTGGCCTTTTTACCCTGTCTCTGGCAAAGGAACACTAATTGCCCTTGAACTGAATCTCTGACCTGACAAAGTCTATCAGCACAAGTCCAATGTACCCGGGGGATATCGAAGCCTTCTGAAGCTATGGTTCCCAAGACTACCTAGCAAAAGAGAAAACAAGCAGCATCTCAGCCCAATTTCACCCGAACAGATATGAGCAAAGCTGAATGACTGTGCTCTCCACTGAATTCTACCCCAAAAATGAATCTAATACCCGTAGATATAACTGATTCTCAAAACACTGATATCGATGCCCGCAGGTCTGATACCCAGACTTGCAAATTGATATATGCATTCATGTAGAGACACACTCTAAAAGCACATAGCAAACAAGTGAGAGCCAAAAACACCCCTATGGAGGGGTAGGGTTTCCCTATCCTATTTTGTCGGGAGCTAGGGTTTCATTACGCACACAGCGTTTTCACACAACCTACAATCGGGTAAACAACCTGTCCTAGCTTGGAATGGTCACTAAGGATTCCGACTATGCACTACGTCGAATGGTCAAAAAGTGTGCCCCAGTAAAAATCGGGGTTTGTGCTCCCATCGTGGCAGAGCCCATAACCGGTCAGCCTTATGGTATGCTTCTCAAAGCGAGCCTCCGGCAAACCGTTCAGGAATAGCAGATGGCAAACACGGTGTCCTAGGCGCACCAATGCAAATGCAATGCAAAGAGACACATAAGTGTAATCAAAACAAGATATTATCAGTTCGAGTTAAGTTCTCTAACTCCCTAGCAGAGTCGCCAGAAACTGCAGACGTCCCCGTACGTCCCGGGAGAAATCCCGTTTTGTTCATTGGGGCTTACTACAGTTTGGACTCAATGTCACGGTCCTGTATCAAATCTCGCGGAGTGCAATGCAAGACAGATGAATCATCAAAGAGTCCAAATTCGGCAAATCGTTTTGAAAAATTGATTTTTAGAAAGAAGTGCCAAACATGGACTGCTTTGCCAGATACAGAGTCGCCACCTAAATATTTTATTTTGGGAGAATTTAGGAAACCCTAACTCGTGTCTAAGGCCGCGTATTCGTCATCACCAAAGTTGCCTCGGCTCGGGAACTTGGGTACGATTGGGGAAGGTCACTTCGTGAGCACCACCGCTCGCCCGATCAAAGATCGGCCTCTACTAACCATGATATTGAGTTTTGAAAACATTATGTGCTCTTATTTCGGTTATTAGCCTAGAATTACTATGTGAAGCACACAACATACAAGTATAGACTGGATCATTTGAGTTGGAACAAAACATTTCATGTTTGTTTATTTGAAAGTTGGTTTGATGGTGCTACTCGCAAGTAGGCTAAGACGTGGATTTGCCACCCTCAAGTGGGCTTAAGAAAACATGATTTTGCCACTCTCAAGTGGGCTTAAAACTCTCAATTGGTGAATTGTTCCAATTCAAATAACCCAACCTTCACCCACAGGCATTCAGGTAGTTATATCACATAAGCAAATAGCCTCATGGTAAGCATGCTATCAAGGCAGTCACTCACACGCATGCAAGGATGCTAAAGCATAAATACTTATCGAGTACTCTAAGCCAAAGAAAGAAGCTAATTAGAAATCATGCATGAATCCTAACTATGCTGAAATGCCTAATGCAACACATGCAAAAATGCAACTAAGATAGGCTCGGCTATTCTAAAATGGCATATGAAATGCAACAACTGATACACGTATTCAACTCGGAATTGAAATACAATGCAGTTAGTATGATGTGCCGAGCCCGGTGCATGCAAGACAGATAAATGGGTGCAAACATGCGAGCATAAGTATGCTAATTGGAACGTGCCCTAAACTAACCATCATAAGCTGGTAAATAAAAGGGAGAAAGACGTGGGATTGGAAGGCATGCATCATACACACATGCACACTTATTACAACATTGCCCTCCTCGGAGGGTCCGAATGAATAGTACAAAGTAAACTAGCTAATCTAAGCTAATTACACTAATTATTACACAACATTAATTAATTAATGAATTAACTAAGTAAGTAAGGAAACTAGCATGCAAATTAAACAAAATGGACTGCCTCAGCTCTGTTCCGAATGATAGGGATGCATGCATGCTCAAGTCGCCTTGTCGGGAAATCCATCGTGATGCCCCGATTTGCCTCTGTTTGCAACTGGTCCCAGAACACTGTAAAAAGCTCCAGAAGGCTGCTGACCAGTTTTTGCTGCTGGTTTTCGGTTTGCTGCAACAGAGAGCGAAAAAGGGGCATGGCAAAGTATTTTCAACATATGTGTGCATGACCACTCTCCCCATCATCGCACAAGCTCCATGGAATGTAGTCCTCGATCCTCGTGCCACCAATCACGCATCTCGATGCATGATAGCCGAGGAGTCGGATTGCACGACTCAATGGGACATGAATGCACATGTAAACAACTAAAACCAACAACTCCATCATGGATGGTCAAGAGTGTCGGTTACCGGGAATTAAGGCACGTTTGATCACTTGGAGTGTGAAACATTCCTCGTTTCCCGTGTTTGGACTAAACCCTACTCTAAACACAATGCAACAAATAGAATGGCATGGCATGTACAAAATGCAACTCTAGTATGCAATCCTAAATGTAATGCGACTAAGTGATGTAAACATGCAAAGGACGACATGCAAGCATGCAAATGGCATACACAATGCTATGAACTAATCAATGGCTTACTCAATGCACATGGATTATATGGCATGCATACACAATGCACCAACATACGCGATATTATGAACGAGGCATACTCAATGCAATGATCGAACATGCAACAACATGGATTATATGGCATACACAATGCAAGATGGACTTAAACCAAGATGGATGGGCCTCGGCCACAACCAAATCAGTGGCCAAACATGATGAAAACAAGGCAATGACACACATACAAGCATGCACAAATGCAAGGGACCAAACCTAAGAAATAAAGTGCAACTCTACCAAAGCATGACAAGGATGAAATACAGCATACAATGACACATGTTCCAGCTCTGAAATGACATACAAGATGGTCCCGAATCATGCAAACAACTCACCCGATGCATGTTGGATGACATAAATACCGAAACTAGTGAAGGGCATTACACTAGGGGTATGCAAAGCGATGCCCAAATGACCAAACCAACCCCAAACAGTCCCTATGCAGGAAAAAACAGTAGCAAATATGGACTAAAATGATGCCTCGCAAAGCATGGAAATAAAGCTCATGCAATGGTCCAAAAATGAGGTATTCATGCATAACTCTCAAACACATTTAAAGAGTGGAAAACATGGGAATATGCCACACATATAAGCTCTGAAATATGATTCACAATGATGCCAAAACATGGAAACACCTCAAAATACGCATGCAATAGGCTTCAAAACTCAAAGCTAGGCAAGGGTATTGAACTACAACCATGCATAGAAAACATCATTCGATCAAAAGGCCCAAAAACAAAGCTAAGGCAGTCCAAAACATGCACAAAATCAGTTTAAGGCATGGCCAAAAAGTGCTAGAATCAAAGGCCAAAATAGCATGCAATGTAAGCTAGTAAAGAGGATTTTCACTACAAGCATGTGAAGCAATCAAGAGGCCACTAAACCAGAAAAATTTAGAGGTATGACATGCCAAATAAAGCCCAAAAACCCACTAAAACATGATCAATGCATGCAAGAATGACATGCTCCTTTGATAGGCTATAAGAGGGGTTATTCTACACATGCAAGAGACACACCCAAGGTGACAAAACCAACTCTGGACAGAGCCTAGGCAGGCCCTAAAAGTCACTAAAAAGGGCCTGAAACATGGCTTGGAGGTGTGCAAATGAAGGCTTCTTTTTATGGCCAAAAATACTAGTGAACAAGACAAGGAGGGAGAGGGTCACCCCTCTTTGATTTTGGCTCTCAAAAATACATGTTAACCACTGAAAATCTACTGGATTTTAGTGGTTAAAAAGCCAAGCAAAGGTCAACACAAAGGCCTTAGGGCATGGCTCAAAACAAGGCAAAATGAAGCATGCAAGGGGGTAGATGACCCCCAACAACAAAATGACCTTAAACAAACATCAAAAGGACCTCAGAACAAGACTTTTTTTAGTTGACAACAAAGCTCAAATATGCATGCAAATAAGGCTAAGAGATGGATCAAAATAAAGCTTAAAAGAGGGAAAAAGTGTGTTACCCATGAAGCTCAGCAAGACAGCAAATTCTCCAGCCCAAAACCAACTCTTTGAGACCTCTCAAGACCCTCCAAGAACCTTAGAACAATGGTGGAGGTGTGTGGCTATGAGGTGTGGTTTAATAGGTCAAGAACAAGACCCTTTTGAACCCAAAACAAAGAGATATAGAGCGAAGTGTATGCACAAGCCTTAGACAAATTTTTGAACCCTAACCAAGGGAGAGGAGGGCCTCTCTTATAGAGATACAAGGCTAAAGCTTCCTCAAGAAGCTAAAAACCAAGCCTCAAGATCCTCCATACACGTGTATGGAGGATATAGTCTGTGCCTTCCAGCTGGCACACACTCACAGAGACAAGACAGGAGGGAGTAGGCCGACCAGTTCAGGTGGTCGGCCGACCACTTTTCAAAAGGGTAAACCCATTGAAAGGTGGTCGGCAGCCCCATTTGATGGTCTCCACATTGAATGCAAGCTAGTGGTATGGTGGGAGACTAGTAAATGTGGCTCAAAGACCAAGGAGACCAGCTTCCTGTCAAGAAAACCAGCCGGCAAAGAGAAAGGTGGTCTCCAAAGAGAAAAGGTGGTCTCCCACCCCTGTACCACCTTCCAAACAATGAAAATAGGGTCCATGCCAAAAATGAACCAAGACGGATGCAAAACGAGGGTTCAGGGGCCAAAACGCGCAGCCGGGTGCCCCAAAAACTGACTACTAAGCATTGAAAGTGGCGTGCGACCACGAAGGTGGTCTCCCAGGCCACAGTGTCGCTCTAGAGAGAGGAAACAAAGTGTGTGCCAAAACCAAAGCAAACGGAGAAAGTTAAGCGGTCCCGAACCGAGGCGCACGGGCGACGGCTCCGAAAATTGAAAACTGGTCTCCAAATGGGAACAGTGGTCTACGACCACGAAAAGTAGCGTACGGCCACTGAGAGATGGTCTGCGAGACCTCTCCCTCCCTTCGGGAAGAGAAAACAGAACCTAGTTCGTAAACCGAGGCAAAGCACAAAAGAGTCCCGAAGTCCGGGGGTAAGGCTCTCTGCCGAAACTCCGAAACCTCAGAATGAGCACAACATGCACCATCACCGAGTGCTCAATTGATGAAGTCTGAGTCTTAAGGTCGGTCAAAAATGGGGTGTCTACACTTATGAATTGTGGAAAGATCGACCACCTTCGTACAAATACTTAAAGATATGGGAGTCACAGATGTAATATTAGGAATGAAAATTACTAAAACATCTCATGGATATGCATTATCTCAATCTCATTATATTGAGAAAGTTCTTGGTAAATATATCAAGGATGATATGAATATAGCAAAAACACCTATAGACATCAGTCTTTATTTATCAAAAAATAAAGGTGATGTAGTGTCTCAGCTAAAATACTCCCAAATCATTGGAAGCCTAATGTACCTAATGAATTGCACTCGTCCTGATATAGGTTATGCTATCAGTAAATTGAGTAGGTACACTAGTAACATCGGAAAAGACCACTGGAAAACGATCATTCGGGTTCTTAGATATCTAAGGTTTACCCATGATCATGGTTTGAACTTTACTCGATATCCAGCAGTATTCGAAGGCTATTGTGATGTAAATTGGATATCAGATACTAAAGATTCAAAATCCACTAGTGGATATGTCTTTACTCTGGAAAGCGCTGCTGTTTCTTGGAAATCCATAAAACAAACATGCATCGCACGATCCACAATGGAATCTGAGTTCATGGCTTTAGAGAAAGTAGGAGAAGAAATAGAATGGCTTCATTACTTCCTAGAAGACATTCCAATGTGGCCGAAACCTGTGCCAACTATTTGCATTCATTGTGATAGTCAATCTGTAATAGGCAGGGCACAAAATCATATATACAATGGTAAGTCATGACATATTCGTCGCCGACATAATACTATAAGGCAATTGCTCTGAAATGGAATAATCTCAATAGATTATATAAAATCTAAAGAGAATATTATGGATTCATTAACAAAAGGTTTGACAAAAGAGCAAGCGTATAGTTCATCGAAAGGGATGAGATTAAAGCCAATTACATAAGAGTCATCATAATGGTAACCCTATTTAGATGGCTGGAGATCCCAAGAACTAAGTTCAAAGGGACAACTAAGTTATGTGTGGCTCGCCAGAAACCACCAAGGGTTTAAAATTCCTTACTCATTCCTATGGTAAGAGTGATATCTGTAACACATATTGTATACAGGGGTTTAAGGATAATGTTTGCTTTTAATGATTACTTATATCTTGATTTAGGTATAAAATCAAGACGAGTATAATGAGATACTCACAATAAGAACCACCTATATGAGTGTCGAACTGGGGCTAGTTCTATGAGAATAAAGAGGCTAAATTCTCTAGAAGCACTCACGAACAACCATGAGCGTTCAAGGCCAAAATAAGCATAACTGTGAGAACCACGATGTGTCAGAAGATATTTTGTGTGAAATCTATTGTCTTGACTTACACAAACGGCTGAACAATTCAAGGTATCACATTCATTGGTTAGCTAGTAAGTCCGATAAGTTATCACTAGGGAAGGTTCAAGACTGAAAGCTACCTATCCTGATACAAGATATTTTCGATTTATACTCTTTTGACAAATTCTGCATATTGTTGCATTTCCGTTGTCATCAAATTCCATTCATGTTGGGGATTGTTAGAAATGTTTTTGGGAAAAAACATATTTTTCCTTAACTTTGGTTTATTTTTTATGTGGGACCCATGCACCAAAGTTGGCGGGTCTAAGTGGTAACGCGGTTTATGCCGTGTTATAATTCACATAGTATATTTGGTTGCTCAAACCCATTATCGGGTGAATGGGAAATTGAAGCTAAAGTGAGCTCCATGGAAATGGTATATCAGTGAAGTTTACTTAAAAGTTTGGATTAAAGGTTTGTCTCACGTTGGTTTGGTGGGCAAATTTTTGTGGGTTTATAAGGCATGGGTTTGCAACTTGGGGAGGGTCCCAAGGGATACCTATGTTTTTTGAAAGGGTGAGGTTATGGGCAAAGTGGGTTAGACCCATCAGATCCAAAATAAACACACACGCGCGAGCTGTCGCCGCCGTCTGTCTGGTTAGTTGGGCGGGCTGGGCTGGGCTTGGGCGCGGGTGCGTGGTGTGAGGTTGAGTTGGGCTTGTCCAATCCAATACTTATATTTTTGGGCCAAAAACATTTGAATTTAATTTTATTTTTTGGTAAAATAAAATCTATCCAATTTTAATTTCAAATTTTGGTTAGAAAAATTCAAAATTGTTTGCACCTTTTCAGAATTTCGATAGGTTTCATATCTGTCCAAACAAATCCGAATTTGTTCAAATTCAAACCCAAATAGATTTATATCTATTTAAACTCTGTCCGCACAGATTCAAATCTGTTTAAATTCAAAACCCAAACAGTACCACATCTGTTCATTCAAACTGAACAGGTATTATACCTGTTCAAACAGGTTTGCTACCTGTTTAATTCAAATTGAAAAGTTACCATTGCTCCTATAAATAGATAGACCCTCATTTGGATTTACCCAACAATTTTCGTCCTTAAATTCTGTCATTACTCTCTGCATTTTGCTGCATTAATTTTTCCCGTGAGAAAGAGTGTAAACACAAAGTGTGTTTGCTGTGTGAATAGCTTGTAGTGCTGCTACTATTCACTATTGAAAATTTTATTTTGGGAGATAGCCGTCCATAATCTAAAAGTACCATGGAGAGGACGAATATGTCTTAAGGACACAGTTTTAAACACTAGACTTGATCAAAAATTTGTTTGAGAAATTAATAAGCTAAGTAATTAATTTACTTTTCTATTTTATTGATTTATCTTTTTCAGATTCTAATTTTGTTTTTTGTAACAAAATAAGAATCTATTGTTTTATTTTTTTTATTTACTGGTTTAATTTTTGTAATCAAACAGTCTCTCTCATTTCCTTTATTTCTTTTGTGCTCAGTTTGTTGTTAAATACACAAACATAATTTATTCGTAATACAATGAAGATTGTCCAACAGTTATCTCCAAAGTATGATTGATATTAATTAGAATTTTAAGATAAAATGTATTATCATACTGAGATGCTCATATGTGAATTTTTCAAATCATACTTATTACATGTCATACATATTGGATGATTATTCTTTTCATAAACCCATTCATTTTTTGTGCATTAAATTGAATTGAATGTTTGATAAAATTACTTGAGACGCAAGAGATGATTATAAGTTTAGCGAATTTTTGATC
Organism: Camellia sinensis; assembly: GCF_055761805.1. NCBI lineage: Eukaryota > Viridiplantae > Streptophyta > Magnoliopsida > Ericales > Theaceae > Camellia > Camellia sinensis. The sequence goes on along the minus strand of NC_138969.1, from coordinate 111,134,931 downwards.
TTATGACATGTGCAATTTTTGTCAAAATTTTATTTGAATTTATGAGGAAAATTTATTTTGTATTGTGCTAAAATTTTATCCCATGTGCATTTTACTTTGGATGTAGTTAACTATGGCAGCAAAAGGCATTGTAGCTAATTTGACTAAGAGAGAAAAGCAGGATGGTGATAACTATGACATATGGCGCTATAAGATTTAGTATCTCCTGAATGAGAAAGAGGCCTTGAAGACTCTTGAGCAAGTGATCTCTGAGCTAAAGCAAGACACTATAGCTTAGCATCATCGTGATCTTGAGGCTTATCAAAAATAGTGCAACAAATATCAATGCGTGCGCTTTATGATGTTAAACTACATGCATAACAACTCGATAGTAAAGTTTGAAGGTTCCTTGACTACTTTTGAAATAAGGGAGGCTCTCAAACTGAAATTTAGCATCAACTCTCTGGCTAAGTTGCGCGGGTGGACCATGAAATTTGATTCCTATCAGAAAAAATGCATCATTCAATGAAGAAGCATTTGAGGTTCATGTCAACTATGATACGTGAGTTGGCAGTAGCAGGTAATCTGACACAAGAGCAACAAGTTCATGCAGTGATTCGCTCCCTTCGTCATTCTTGGGAAGAAATGAAGTGTCATATGACGCACAATGAAAATGTTAAAACATTTGAGGACATATCACATCATTTGGAGCTTGAAGCCAAACACCTGGAGGCAATTAAATATGATGGTATTGCTCTTGTTGCTAAGTCTAATTCGTGTCGGGCATTTGGCCCTAGATGCAGTGGAAGTAGGCGTGCTCCTAAAAGGAAAGATGGGGTAGACTTTGGGCCAAAGCACACTGACACTTTTAAGAGCAAAAATGGTAAGAGGGCTAGCAAGAAAGCTACAGCTAACATGGCGTGCTATAACTGCAATGAGGAAGGACACTTCGCTCGGGATTTCCTTGAGCTGAACAAGGTACTCCCTAACTTATTTTCTCACTTTGACTGATACGTTTCTAGTCAACTTTTAGTTCCTCACTCTCCTCATTTGTTGGTTGTAGACTTAGGAGCAACTTGCCATGTAGTGAGGGGCAAAGTTAGGTTTGTTGAGTTTTGTCGTGTTCTTGCTAGTAGCAAAAACGTATACATGGGGAATGAATATAGCTTGGAGGTTCTTGGGATTGGCACTTACAAACTAGAAACGCAACGTGGGCGTACTCTATATCTTCATGACATACTCTATGCTCCGGAGATTCGACAAAACTTATTATCAATTATTAACATGATGAGTCTTGGTTTTAATTTTTCAATTTGAGAGTGGACAAGTTAGCATTTTTTGTGGTATAATTTATTATAGTAGTGATTTTATTTTAGATGGGTTTTTAGTTTTGGATGTTAATAATTTTAGAGACTATAATGTTGCCTTAAGTTTATTTCTGCTGTTAAAAGATTAATGACCTTTTAAAGCTAATTTTTGTGGTATCTTTAGAAGTGCATACTTTTTTCTCCATGAGTTGAGTTTGTAGATTTAAATTCTGATGCTTTATCTAATGGTATGCTTTAACATCTTGCCTTACTTTCAGGTTGAGACAGGAGGCAATCCAGGTGTCCTCTTCAAGACGCACCCTAACATCAACAAAGAGCTGTTTTCCAATGGATTGTATTTTTTTCATAAAAGAACTTTTCCCAAGTTTTTAGTTGTAATAACTCACATATGACTCCAATTTTGAGATTCAAATGGAATGCTTGATTAAACTACAAATTCTTGTCATTACTACTCTTAGACTGCTTAACTCTTTTTTCTTTTTTTTTTTTTTTTTTTTTTGGCGACGGTAACAAGATGGTCGCCAAAAATCATGTTAGTGTTTTTCTTTGTTTTTTGCGACGGAAAAATAGTGGTCGCCATAAGTAGTTTAGGCGGTCGCGAATAATTTGCGACCGTTGCTTTGCCGTCGCAAAAAGTATTTGCCACCCCCACATTCACGACCCCCATTTGCCGTCGCATGGGTCGTCGCAAAAGGTCTTTTGCGACTGTTTTTTTATTATTTGCGACGGTTTATAGCGGTCGCAAAAAGTGATTTTTTTAGTAGTGTGTTATATATTAATTTCTTGATATTATGCGACATGTATTTTGCTTTTGTTGTTTTATGAAAATGAATAGTTTAATTTTATATTGATTTGTATTAGATACAGGTAAGCTTAAACTAAATTCTGACGATTGCTCAAGGGAGACCCAGGACAGGCAAGATATGGGGGACTACTGTGAGATGAAGCAGGCACTTGGTTACGGGGCTACTATGGCAAGATAGGACATTGCACAAACTTGGAGGCAGACCTATGGGCCATCTATAGAGGACTCATCATTCTTTTCCAACAAGGTACTAGAGATGTGGAAATTGAATCAGATTCAGAGCAAGCTATCAACCAAATCCTACATGGCCCAAATCAAATTTCACCTTACAAGGCCCTCATTGAAGATGCTAAGTTTCTGCTGCAAAGGAGCAATTGCTCTCTTGGCCACACTCTGCGTGAGGGTAACAATGTTGCTGATCAATCGGCCAACATGGAGTAGTTCATGATGAGCATGAAAACCCTCCAGATGAAGTTGGATCCTTAATTATAGATAACATGGTTGGAGTTAGTGTTATGAGGGACTAGCCCTCTGGTTTGTTGTAGTCGACTCTTTGAACTCTTGTTTCCTTTAAATTTCCCATGAATCAAAAAATTTTGTATTGGATATTTTATTGAATAGATTATTAAAATGCATAGGGATTGTTTATTGAAAATATATATATAATGCAAAAATTTACATTTCAATATTTTGTCACCAAATTGAAATATTTTTTGACAAAAATTTTTGTCATCGAAGGGTCATTTTTTTTATTTTTTTTTTTTGGTGACAAATATTTTCGTCACTAAAAATTCTATCATTATTTTTAATGATGAAATATTTCGTTACCCAAAACAAATAGAATAAAATTTTATTTAATTTTAGTGATGAAATGGAATGTTATAGGTGAAAAAATATTTAACATTTAGCGACTAAATGTTTCGTCACCAAATAGCAATAATTCACTCTAACATATGCAGACCAATGAATATTAAGGCAAGAAATAGAGCTCCTTACTTTATCACATTTATAGTTGACTATACGTGTTTTGGTTATGTCTATTTGATCTCCCATAAGTTAGAAGCATTGGATTGCTTTCGATGTTATGTTTTAGAGATTGAGAATTAATTAAGCAAAAGCATTAAGGCTTTAAGGACAAATCTAGGCAGCGAATATTTATTTGTCCTCTTCCGTCTCCCAGGTTGTAATAGTCCCTCCATTGTTCTGCCGATCAACCTTCACCAATGGTATGTTCTTTGTTCCTCAATCTCTTGATTCTGCGATTCACAATCTAAATTGGCCTCTCTTTGTATGTGTAGTCATCTTTCAGAAGCACATGAGTCGGTTCAATCACATGGAGTGGATCTCGTAGATAGTCCCGAAGCATTGAGACATGAAAAACATTGTGCATATGTTCCATGACTAGCGATAAGGCTACCCGATACGTCACCGGGTTGATTCATATGGCCCAACATATATCAACGCCAATTTGCCTTTCACTCCAAACCATGTTTTCCCTTTCATAGGAGTCACCTTGATAAACACACGATCACTAACTTTGTATTCTCGTTCTCTTCTTCGGATATTCGCATAACTCTTTTGGCGGCTCTGTGTAGTTTTCAATCTCCGCCAAATTAATTTCACATTTTCAGTTGTTTATTATACCAGTTCCAGTCCCAGTAAAGGTCTGTCACCTATATCAGCCCAACAGATTGGAGAACGACATTTCCTACCATACAAAGCTTCATAAAGGGCCATACCAATACTCGAATGGTAGCTATTGTTATACACAAATTCGGCCAATGGTAAGTACGTCTCCCCATTGCCTTGAAGTCTAACACACACATTCGTAACATGTCCTCCAATGTTTGGATGGTGCTTTAGATTGGCCGTCTGCCTGTGGATGATAAGCACTGCTTAACTTCAGCTCAGTCCCCAAAGCTTGTTGCAAACTCTGCTAGAATCTCGAAGTAAACTTGGAATCTCGGTCAGATACTATGGAAACTGGAACTCCATGTAATTTCACAATCTCATTGACAAAAAAGTTAGGCAACTTATCCGCATTATACAAAGATTTGACAAGCAAAAAGTGGGTAGATTCAGTTAAACGATCAACCATGACCTAAACAGAATCCATACCTTGAGAGGTGCGAGGCAGTCCGACAATAAAATCCATGGTGATATGCTCCAATTTCCATTCCGATATTGAAAACAGTTGAAGCAATCCAGCGGGTCGTTGATATTCAACTTTAACTTGTTGGCAGTGCAAACATCTAGCCACTAAGTCAGCAATGCTTTTCTTCATTCCAGGCCATCAGAAATTCTGTCTCAAGTCATGATACATCTTTGTGTTCCTCGGATGCATAGCAAATTGTGAATTATGGGTTTCAGTCATAACACGTTTTCTCAAATCACAACAATCTGGGACACAAAGTCTATTATGGAATTTCAGCACCTCATTTTCAATCACGAATCCCGACCTCGATTTTGAGTCAATTTCATCAAAAAATTTCTTCAAGAACTCATTTTCACGTTGTTTCTCTTTAATTTCTTTAATGATTGCAGGTTGAGTACAAATGGCAGCCAAGATCCCGCCTTGTTCACTCAACATAATTTTAATCTCATATTTCTCCTAGTCGCACAACAACTCTCTCCGACCGATGAACAAACATGACAAATTCCCAATAAATTTCTGGCTCAATGTATTTGCAACGATATTTGCCTTTCCTTGGATGATACAGAATTTGCAAATCATAGTCCTTGATCAATTCCAGCCATCTTCTCTGTCTCATGTTCAACTCTTTTTGGGTGAAGAAATATTTTAAGCTTTTATGATCAGTATACACTTCACAAGTTACTCCATACAGATAATGGAGCCAAATTTTCAAAGCAAACACCACAACTGCCAATTCAAGATCATGAGTCAGGTAGTTCTTTTCATGAGGACGGAGTTACCGAGAGGCATAAGCAATTACCTTCCGTTTCTGCATTAACGCACAACCCAAACGTTTGTAGGAGGCATCACTGTAAATCTGAAACCCATTAGATTCGTTAGGCAAGGTCAGAATTGGTGCAGTTGCCGGTCTAGTTTTCAATTCTTGGAAGGCAGGCTCCCTTTGTTCGTTCTAATCAAATGGTGCATTTTTCTAAGTCAATTGCATCAATGGCAGAGCAAGATTAGAGAGGTCCTTTACAAATCTGCGGTAATAACTTGCAAGCCCTAGAAACCTTCTAACTTCAAACACATTGGTTGGCCTTAGCCAATCTACAATAGCTTCAATTTTTTGTGGATCCACTAATAAACCATCCTTGCCAATCACATATCACAAAAGTGTTACACTGTCAAGCCAGAATTCACATTTGGACAATTTTCCATATAACTTCTTTTCTCTCAGAATTTGTAAAGAAGTTCTCAGATGATTCTCATGTTCCTCTCTACTTTTAGAATAAATCAATATATCATTAATGAACACAACAATAAACTCACTAAGAAGCTGTTTGAACACCCTATTCATTAAGTCCATGAATGCGGCAGGTGCATTAGTTACCCTAAACGACATTATTAAAAATTCATAGTGACCGTATCTAGTCCGGAAAGCAGTTTTCTCTATGTCTTCTGCTTTAATTTTCAATTGGTGGTATTCGGGTCTAAGGTCAATCTTTGAAAAGACTTGGGCTCCCTGGAGTTGGTTAAACAAATCATCTATTCGAGGCAATGGATATTTGTTCTTGATAGTTACTTTATTCAATTCCCGATATTCTATACATAACCTCAAAGACCCATTTTTCATTTCACAAACAAAATTGGAGCACCCCAAGGTGAAGTGCTCGGACGGATAAACTTCTTGTCTAAAAATTCTTGAAGTTGGACTTTTAATTCTTTCAGTTTAGAAGTTGACATTCTATAAGGGGTCTTAGAAATTGGTTGTGTCTCGGGTTCTACATCAATGGTAAACATAGTTTCCTTATCAATTAACTCCCCAGGTAGGTTAGTAGGAAATACATTAGAAAATTCATAGACTACAGGAATCATTTTCACATTAGCACTACCTGAAAACTCAGTCAATACACAACACAAGTAGCGCCGATCTCATTTTCTTAACAATTTCCTAGCTTTCATAAATGAAATCAAGTATGGCAGAGGAACCACCCCGTTTCCAGTAAAAACAAACTCAAGCATACCAGGTGGTTTAAACACAATAGATTTCCTCACACAATCAATGGTGGAATAGTATTTCATTAACCAATCCATACCAAGTATGCAGTCAAAATGATCAATACACAATGGTAACAAATCAACATACAATGTCACATCTCCAATCATAACATCACATGTCGGATAAACATAAACACATACCATAGGACCTCCAGGAAGTGTGGTCACAGATAGTAAATAATTCATAGGTTCTAATGGTCAAGTCAATTTTCGTGAAAAAACATGCGACACAAAAGAGTGTGTAGAACCAGAATCTATCAAGACATACCCATTTTGAGCACAGATGGAAATTATACCTGACACCATAGATTTGGTGTTTTGTACATCTCCAGGCACTAACGCAAACACTCTCTCTTGCCTTAGCGTTTTACTCTCGGTATTACCCTTGGCATTAGTTCTTGCATTGGTTCTCGTTACAGGAGCAGATTCGGCTGAACTCGTTGCAGAACGATTAGCATTGTCTAATCTCAGTGGACAATCTCCAATCATGTGGCCAGTCTTGCCACACCAAAAACACGCACCAGAGTTAGGGTAACACGTGCCTTTATGTTTTCTTCCACAATTAGGACAGGTTGGAATAGAGCCACTACTTTGGCTAGAGCTGTTGGAGGATCTCGTATTCTGACTTTCTAAAAATGACTTGGCCTTCTTGAAATTGAATCCAGATCGTTTACCCTTCCATTCAGTTATTAGAGCTGGAGCTTGTTTCTTTGTTGCCAAAAATGGCCTCTGCCATCAATGCTCTATCAAGAACTTCTACATATGTCGGCAATTTCAAGACGCCAACTTGGTCAAACACTTCCAAATCCAAACTGCCTTCGAATTTTCGTTCCTTTTTGTAATCAGTATCCACCATATGTAGAGCAAACCAAGCCAACTCCATGAATTTAGCTTCATACTTGGCTACGGACATTCTGCCTTGCTTAAGTTCTTGAAATTTTGACACTTTCTGGTCTTTGAAGCATTGGGGAAAATACTTGTTGTAGAAAATCTCATTAAACTGAGTCCACGTCATGTTCCCATTGTTAGTTCGGATCAGTAACCACCATCTCTGAGCTTCATCTTTTAACATGTAGGTGGCCAAAAGAACCTTTTGTGTTTTGGAGCGAGGGAATACTTCAAATAGTTTCTCCATTTCGAGCAACCATGTTTCTGCCTTTAAGGGTTCATTGCCACCCAAGAAAGTTGGCGGTTTCATCTTCATAAACTTCTGAGTTAGGTTGATTACATCATTGTTATCCGGCTCATGTTGTGTTGGTAGAGACGGAGGGGGCGAAGGTTGTTACCTCTGTTGTTGTGTCAGTGTTACAGTCAAAGCTGCTAGCATTTGTTCTATACGACTCATGCGAGCCTCAGAGGATTCAGTAGCATCATTACTTCTTGTATTTTCCATTTGGTATAGGTAAATAGAGCACTATAAACATAGGCAAATAGTCCTCTTTACAATATTCAGATCATTCTTTTTAATCTCAGGTGTTCATGGTCAGGTTCAATTTGCACATTTAAAAAACACACACACTCACACGTGCCAATAGAATGCACCTATTTCTTACTAGGACATCCTAAGCTCATATGAACTCATGTTGTGGTAGAACACATGTTTTGCTACCACTCTGTCACTACCCAAACCCGCCCCTATAGGTTTAGCTTCGTAACCGGCCAATAATCCTTGGATTACCAAAGGCCTCTTAACAGAATAACACATAATTAGGGGTTGCAGAAACAAATATACAAAATATACATAGTCCATTGAGTTGTGTTGACATGAATGGGACAGAAATTTGAAAATCTATATGAAACACACATCTATGACGTCATATTACGTAAGGCTTATGGCAACATGTAGATACAACCAAAAAGGTACTTAACCCAAAGTACAGTAGACAAAACAAATAAAAACATCTTTCCCAAGATTCACAACTTGACTTATCAAAAAGGGAACCTTCTCGGGAGGCATGGTGGCTGGCTGACTCAAAGCTCTCCAAGCAGCAGCTTAGGCCTAGTCACGCACTTGCTCACCTACATACATAACATAAATAGTGAGCGAAAACCCAGGGAATAACAACTGAGTAATGGGTTAAATGAATGATGTCCCATAACAAATCAATAAACAAAAACAGATTCATTTTCATAGCCTTGATCGAATCATAACAGAAACCAGAATTCATGTTTAGGTACACTTGGTACATCCAGTTGTGCTAACAGATCAAATACAGAGCATTAAGGGTCATACTTGTCAGTTCCTTAAAGGAACCTTCAATATTGGGAATGGGTAACTTGTCAGTTCCACAAAGGAACATCTAGTACTGGGAACGGATAACTTGTCAGTTCTGTAAAGGAACCTCCAATACTGGGAACGGATAGCTTGTCAGTTCCATAAAGGAACCTCTAGTACTGGGAACGGATAACTTGTCAGTTCCGTAGATGAACTTCCAATACTATTTGTTAGTTCCATAAAGGAACCTCCAATACCAGGTACGGATAACAGTCTTAAGACATGAAATTATTGCCATGAATACTTTCCATACATAGACAATCATGCATTGATACAGAACATAGTATCTTAGAAAATAGATCATTTCATATCATTAGAAAATAATTATAGTTAAACATAACTTTACAAAGTTATTACTCATAGTTGGCTCCAAAACAAACAAACAGAGTAGGCAAATCAGATATCTTGCAACGCGTGACCTACACAGATACAGAACGAATACACACATTGAAACACACATTTGGATAGTACTTAACTTATTTCACTTTGTTCTTCGTGTGTTTCTAAGTCTTTATTGTGTCTTAATCTTGGCCTAAGAATGCCAAGGATGCAATGAGGATGCTAACATGCCCTTGATCACATATAACAAAACTTACTGAAAATAGGGGTCTCGCTCGAGCGCAACTTCCTTTGCTCAAGCAGACATGCAAAATGTGAGTGGTCACTCAAGCGCACCTTCTTTCGTTCTAACGGTCTATAAAAGTACTGGTTATGTGATTTTCATGCTCGACGGAAGCTCGATGGTTGCCCGAGCGTGAGACTAAGGTCTTTGCTCGAGCGCAACTCTTGTCACTCAAGCGGTCTGCAAAACATGTGAACTTCTGGGAGCATGCATTTTACGCTCGAGCCAACTTTTGGTTGCTCAAGTGGAAGTGCGAAAACAAAGGTGGTTGCTCGAGCACAGGATTTGTCGCTCCGCTTTCTGCTCGAGCGGAGAGGTCAAATTCTAAAATTTCCAAATTGTACTCCCAAGTCCAAAACTCAATGTCAAAGTTACAATTCACATCATTTTGGGCCCAAAACTTGAGGGAACATATGTATATTTGTAAAGTATGAAGAATCAAAGATCATTTCATGAAATCAAGGCTCAAAAGCATGTGAATTGTGCAAAATTCAAAGTCAAAACTTTGAAACATAACATGCATGAGATGGTTTGGCTTCAAGGCTCCCAAGACATGATCATTTGGTACAAAATGATGCAAAACATGGTGAATTCTCAAAATAAAGGTAGACTTAACACATGCATGTGAGAATTACCTAAATTTCAACTCAAAATGTAAGAAAGTGTGCATCCATGCATGATATGGCTCAACTTCATCCATTCTAGCTCAATTCTTAAACTTGGTTATAAAATCTCCTTCGATTATCTTCATTAATAACTTAGATGCAAAGATGAGGAGCCAATTACTCACCTAAGGCCTCCAATTGAGTTCTAACCACCAATTCTTGAGCTCCTATAACCAATTCCCTTAATTACCTTGCAATGGACCCCTTTCTCAAACTTTGATCTCAAATTACTCCTTCTCCCTTTCTACCTCACGTTTGATGCTCAAGGATGATGAAAATGAGGGTGTAAGGTATTTCCTAGTGGTCACACATGCCTTATATTGGTTCACTTAAGAGTTGGCTAAGCAAACTCTGATTAGTCTAAGCAATGGCTAATAATTAACCTAATTAATTCATTCCAAATCGCATTTTAATTAAACTTACCATAAAATTTCCAAAATCCCAAATAACACATAAATCAAGCCAATTTCGTGTTCGGATGCCAATAAGGCTGTCAATTCGCAGAACAAAATGGAAACACAAACATATATTTCTACGATAAATAGATAGGAACACAAAGAATGCAACATACAGGCAATTAATTCATAATTTCCTCTTAATTAATCAATAGGGATAATTAATCATGGTTAATCAACTAATTATAGGTCAGGGTTGTTACAGTTAAGGCTTGCCTAGTAACGAAATGTTACACCCAATTGGAGGGTGTAGACTATGAGGAACCTTTTTCTCCAGTAGTAAGGTTTGCCTCTATTCACCTTATTTTGGCATAGCAGCTCGGTTGGACCTTGAGCTATATGAAATGGATTTTAAAATTGTATTTCTCAATGGTGAACTGAATGAAGAAATATATATTCATCAGCAAGAGGGATTTATAGCAGCTGGCATGGGGCGCAAAGTTTGCAAGCTCAAAAATCTATTTATGATTTAAAGCAATCATCTAAACAGCAGTATATGAGTCGAGCAATTATCACCGATGGGTTTATGATGATAGATGAAGACCACTGTGTGTACATTAAACAATCCAAGGACAGTTTTTTTATTTCATTATATGTTGATGATATACTATTGGCCAGAAATAACACAAAGATGATTGGCGCCATAAAAGGGTGGTTGTCCTCAACCTTTGAGATAAAAGACATGGGTGAAGCTAACGATGTACTCGGGGTTAAGATCTTGAGAGATCGCTCAAAGAGACATCTTGGTTTGTCTTAAGAAACTTACATTAAGAATATCTCATAGCGATTCTAGATGCAAAGCCTCAAACCTATTGTCACGACCAAACCCCTACCCCACGGGATTAGAGACGTAACCGGCCAGTAATCCGAGATTACCAAAGGCCTGCTTAACAGTAAAGAGCAAGGGGCTGGTAGAAGCCAATAAAATCACTATACATCGTCCAATGAGTTGTGAAACTAAAATGAATAAACAACCCTTTATATGCATCACTGTACAATCATCCAATTCCATATCATACACAAGTACTAATAGCGTACACAATAGCCAAACAAAGCATAAAACCAAAAGATCTTTGCTGTAAGTCACTTGATCACTTTACAAAAGGGTGAATTCAAAATCACCCAAATGCCTTGGAGTCAGACCCAAAAGAAACCTCGAAGGGAGGCATAACGGTTGGCTTGACAAACTAGAAAGTAGGTTGACACCCTTTCAATCCTCTCTTGAGCTTGATCACCTGCATGACAAATATAAACTGTGAGCCACAGCTTAGTGAACAACAATGTGTAAAGAGATTAAGAACAATGTCCATTTCAACATGTGAGTCAAGTCACGTAGTAGTAGCATGTTCATTGAAGCATAGCAGTCATAAGGATCAACGTGTATTTATGGTGGTCTTGCAATTATAATCAGATATCTCGACATCTCATACACATTGGGTCATGATACTATTACCCCCAAGCGTGGGCCACGTGAATATAGGCCATAGTATTGTTACCCCCGGGCGAGGGCCACGTGAACATAAACCACGGTATTATTACCCCCGGGTGAGGGCCACGACAACATATACCACGGTATTGTTACCCCCAAGCAAGGGCCACATGAATAGAATCACGGTATTATTACGCCGAGTATGGGCCACGTCAACATATGGCATGGAGTGGGTTCATGCATTCAGTAAATCATATCATTGTAGAACAGACTTTAACAACACCAATAACAGTCTAAAAGAATTATAACTCAAGCATAGCTTTACTACATTGTCACTCACTGTTAGTTTTGTGTAGCACCTGGCTAGGATGCGATGTCTGACCTACATGGGCACATGAAAGCACAATGATTCAATATGTTGTCCTTCTGTTCAATTAGTCACTAATTTATTAGTTACTTATTCTTTAATCCGATTTCATTCATTCTTTCATTTCCTCTTGTGTTCATACAATGAACAAGCACATGGAAATAGTTAAAAAATCGTGCAATTGGAGCCCTAAAAGTCAGAGAAAATAGAAGAAAAATCAAACAGGGCTGGCCCTGTTGGTCGCACGTGCGGTGGTCTGCCCACTCGTGCGGTGGCCTTGGTCGCCCGAGCGGGGGAACTTCAGAATGCAATCTTGGCCAAAACAAGGTTGGCCGCTCGTGCGGTGGCCTGGGCTGCTCGAGCGATCTGGGTGAAAATCAATGCGAAAATTTTGTTGAAAACAGAACTTTCCCTCTTTCAAACGCAAACTCAATTTTCTAAAAATCAAGGCCCAAAATGCATCAAAACAACTTGAATTCACCATATCTAACTACAATACAATCCATAATCCAATTTACACTTAAGTTAGCAAAGAAAAGATCAATTACACAATGAAAAACATGGAAATCATAAAAACATGGGGGTTAGAGTTTTAATTCATGGGGTTTCCTCCATGTTACTCTTAAATCATGCAAGAGCAAGTGGTAAGAATGCCATGAAGATTCACAACTTGCACTAGTTCCTTTATTTTTCTCCTTAGGGTTTACACCAATAAGTTACACCACTCTACTTCTTGATTCAACTTAGATTCTCTAATTCCATGATGTAGACAAACCAAATTCATGAGATTGAGGGAAAAGTTCTTACCTCAAGTTGATGATTAGATGAAGATTGGTTAATTCCCCTTTCTTCTCCTTGAACCCTAGCTTTCTCTCTTTCTCTCTTTTTGTCTCTCTCAAAATATCTATCTCTATCTATCTCTTATTTGTTGACCAGGGTTAGGTCTTGTTTGGATCTTCCTAATTCTCTTCCTAGGTCTAAGTTTTAATAATTCAAGTCTCATCACGAACCCCTTCTATTACCATTAAATTGAAACGTACTACTGTGAATTAGGTTCTAATTGCCTATTTCAAATATTTATTTTTTTAACTTCTTAATTTAACAAATCAGATAGGTCTTTTCACCCACTATCATATCTCTTAATCAAACCATACATCAAACAATTCATGGCCCATAATTTTCACACATATAAGCATATAATCACATAACGACACATATTTAAAGTAACTTCCAATTTAACAGGTAATCAAGGAAACGGGTGTTACATTCTCCCCCCCCCTTAGGATGTTTGGTCCCTCAAACTTAAATACGTTCTCCCGTGAAGAATGTGGGGTCTAATAGAAAGAGATCTGGGTATCTTTGCTTCATATCATCTTCTCTTTCCCAAGTTGCATACATGCCACCGTGATTTTGCCAATCTACTTTGATTAACAGTATTTCCTTGTTCCTCAACTTCTGAATCCAGCGATTAACAATTTGAATGGGCCATTCTTCATATGTATAATCATTAGTCAAAAGGACATGAGTCAGCTCAATCACATGGAAAGGATCTCAAAGATAATCTCGTAAAATGGACACGTGAAATACATTATGCATATGTTCCATTGTCACGACCCAAACCCGCCCCTATAGGTTTAGCATCGTAACCGACTAGTAATCCTAGGATTACCGAAGGCCTTTGAGACAGATTAACATAATATTAGGGGTTAGCGGAAGCAAGTAACAAATATACAACGTCCATTGAGTTGTGTAGACTTATATGAGACAGAAAAATTTTAAACTTTTTATGTGCATATACACACATCATCCTCACGTCATAATATATATACGGATTAGGCAGAAAGGGACTTAGCCCCATTTACAAAACACACAAGACTTTTTTAACCAAACAAGAAAGCAAAACTTAAACTTTAAATCGCATAGCCATAATCACTTGACACATTCGGAGCCTCCACGGGAGGCACAAAGGTTGGCTGACAAAAACGGATTCTAGGCAGATGCCTCTAAGCCTAGTCACGCGCCTGATCACATACATACATAAATAATACAGTGAGCTAGAGCCTAGTGAAAAATAACAAAGTAAAGGGTTTTAATGAATGAGTCCGTACAAATTCAAAATTCATAATTCAGTTTCGTATCAAATTCATAATTTGTCCAGATCATATACAGACAGAAATCATAAGTCATGCGCAAGAATACGTGATACATCCATTAGCATTAACAGAACAGAACAGAATAGAACAGAACGTATACACGTGAGGTTACGAATAACCAGTTCCATAAAGGAACCTCCAGATCCGGGTAACAGAATAGAACAGAAATATGCTAAGCCCCCGTGACGGGGCCTCCGGTACGGGTAACAGAGTGCTAACAGATTAAGTTCCATAAAGGAACCTTCGATACGGGGTAACAGCCAACGGATATCACATGATGCTAATGATGTCACGAATACATATCAGAAATTGGACAATCATTCATTGAACAGAACATATCATTTCAGAAAATAGATCTCATTTTATCACACAGAAAATAAATACAGTTGAACATAACTTTACTAAGTTATTACTCACTGGTAGCCGCAGAAGCAAATCAGACGGACTAGACATATCAGATAAATCAGGCAGACAATGGCGCGTGACCTACACACGCACATAACATATACACATTGAAATACAATATTACTCCCTTGATCAAACTTGACTTTCCTAGTCTTTTTCCGTCTAAACAGTCCAAAGTTCTACTATGCTTATTCTTTCTCATTCAAATAAATCGGGTTCTTATTTCACATATTCTTCCATTACTAAGCCCTTCTTTTCCAAATAGATTGATCTTTTACTTGGCTTCTTAAACAATTACTACTTGATCAATGATTCATTCTTCAACTAACTAATCTATGTTGATTGGTAGCTTATTAATCTTTATTGAGTCATAAATCATGTCTAGAATGCCTTGGAAAGAGATGAGAATACAAATGTGAACTAAATGCAATTTTCCAAAACATGCTGAAAATGGGTCTCCGCTCGAGCGTCACTTTGGTCGCTCGAGCGGACTACAAAATTTGAAAAACTACTGGGAGCTCGATTTTCACGCTCGAGCGAGACTTTCCTCGCTCGAGCGGACAACATAAATTCGGAAATTTCCAAAATTGTAATTGAAGTTCATATCTGATATTCAAAGCCTCAAAACATGTATTTTTGGTACACAAAAATGGAGAACCATTGTATAATTTAGTAAACACTCTCAATTAGAAATCATTTATTCAAATCATGCTCCAGTTGACCAAATTTAGATTTAACTCATCTTCTCCATATCAAACCCATTTTCAAGCCCACAAATTTTAAAACACGAATTAAACTTTCAAAACTCTTGAAAAAGTCATAATGTACGTACAATTGGAACTCAATTTCATGTTAGGACAAATAAATTCCACCCAAAGTAATTAATTTCTAAATTAATTTTCATACATTTGATCATACCTTCAATTTCTCATTTTCTCTTTAATTACATAAAATTGGCCTCCAGTTCTTTCTAGTTTCCTTGAAATCATGAAATTGGAGTCATGAAACTTCTTATAAATTTTCCCACTAATTTCCATAATCTTAAACTCAACTTAATTTGTAACCTCAACTTAATTCATAATCAAAATATGTTTAATTCAAATAAAATCTTAAATTACATTACACACATGGATTAAAAATCTAATTATAAAATCAAATCTTTATCAAGCATTAGGATTAATTCTAATTTTCCATAACTTGATGTTCATAAAACATTCCATTTTTCTCTTCAAAATATGAACTTAAATGGCTCAATTTCTTCAAAATCCATGATGCATGTAAATATAAATTCAAATACTCATATAATTCCCTAATGCATGTAACAATGGAACTTAATCTCATGCAAGATTACAAAAATTAAACTCAAAATAATTAATTTCTAATTTATTTTCCATAATAACCCACATGCATGTAACCCATTTCATGTTTAGAATCCAACTCCAAATTAATTTCCATAATCTTACACCTAAATCAATCTTCTTCATTTTCTTGCTAATTCCTTTCAATTACTTGATTTGAGTCTAATTTCATCTTTAATTGTAAGTGTAATGTAAGGATTCTACACAAATTAGGCATAAATTCCATACCTTAAGTTTTCTAATTCTTCTTCTCTTTCAAACCTTGAGCTCCTCTTTCCATTTCTCATCTTTTCTAGCTTTTCTTTCCTTAGTTTTCCTTCTTCTTGAGCTGAAATTGTTTCCTTCCCTCTCTTGGTTCTCTCTCTCACTCACGGGTTGCCCAAAGCAATGTGAAGTTCCTCTCTCTTTTTTTTGTTCTCAAATCCCTCTAGCATAAGAATGCACCCAGCAAGATAAAATAATAAAACCAAGAGTTACCTACTCTCTCTCTCCTCATGTATACACACTCCCTTCTTTACAATACACATGTGCACACTCCTTTGATTTCCAACACATTACATACACACACATACACAGATTTCTCAATACACCCACACCCATTTACACCCCCCATACTAGTTTAGTCCATAATTCAATTTATGTCTAGGAATAATTTAATTAAGCATCACTTAATCTTAATTAATTTTAATTAACACAAAATTAGTTAATCATAACTAATCTCAAATCCCACATAATTTAATTAGTCTAATTGACTTCCATTAGAGCCCAATTAAATATATTTAAATTTAACAATCTGAATCAGATTTTTAATCAAACTCCCAAAAGGTTCCAAATATTAAATTAAACTCATTTCCATCCTCAATTTTGGTTTCTTAGATCATTTAATCCTTCAATTTCTGATCAGACTCAAAATTTCGTCAATAAATTACATATTCAAATTAGGCACCACGTAATGAATTTAATTTATAATAATCTTAATTCCCAATCCTCTCAACTTAATTAACTCCAATTCGGACCTAATTAATCGGGTCTCAATTTTATAAACCTAAATTGAATATTCAATTAAACTCCTACATGGCCCGATACTCAAAATTTAAATAATTCAAATCACTATTTGCACTTTCTTGAGCCATTTAGGCTTTCGATTTCTAATTCCAAAATAAATCCTTGATAAAACCATATATGAATCAATCTCCATAATTTTCGTGAATCCTAGATTAAATTATAATAATTGGCGATAAAATTTCAAATCTCCTTAATTAATTAAGTGCTAATCATTATACGCGATGGGGTCGTTACATCCATACTTAGAGGAAGTGCCACATGATATGCTACCAGATTAATCTTCTCAATGATTTCATAAGGCCCAATGTACCGGCATGCTAACTTGCCTTTAGCTCCAAAACATGTTTGTCTTTTCATCGGTGTCACCTTTATGAAAACATGATCGCCTAAGTCATATTTTCTATCTCGCCTACGTACATCCGCATAGCTTTTCTGTCGACTTTGTGCTGTCTTCAACCGTTGATGAATTAACTTCACCCTTTCCGTTGTTTCTTGCACAATTTCAGGCCCCAACAAGGGTCTATCTCCAACTTCAACCCTGCAAATCGGTGACCAACATTTTCTGCCATATAAAGCCTTGTAAGGTGCCATGCCAAGGCTTGAGTGAAAACTGTTGTTGTTAGCAAATTTGGCTAGGGGCAAATGAGTCTCCCAATTTCCTTAGAAGTCTAGCACACACGTACGTAACATATCCTCCAACGTTTGTATTGTCCTTTTAGATTGCCTATCGGTCTGTGGATGATATTCACTGCTTAGTCTCAATTCAGTTCCTAATATCTTTTGCAAGCTTTGCCAAAATCTTAAAGTAAACTTTGGATCCCTATCAGAAACTATGGACACAGGAACTCTACGCAATCTCACAATTTCATTAATATAAATTGTATCCAACTTATCTGCATTATAAAATGTCTTCATAGATAAGAAATGAGTAGATTTTGTTAAACGGTCAATAATAACCCAAATTGAGTCCATACCTCTAATGGAGTGAGGTAGTCCAACGATGAAGTCCATGGTGATGTGCTCCCATTTCCACTTCGTTATTTGAAGTGGCTGGAGGAGCCCCGCAGGTCGTTGATGCTTGGCTTTGACATGTTGGCATAGTAAACACTTAGACACAAATTCGGCAATGTCCTTCTTCAATCCTGACCACCAAAAATTGAGCTTCAAGTCATGATACATTTTTATATTCCCCAGATGAACGGAAAATTTTGTACTATGGGCTTCTTGCATAATTCGTCTCTTCAAATCAAATTCGTTGGGCACACATAACCTCCCTTGAAATTTTAATACCCCCTTTTCAAAAATGAAACCTGGTCTCAATTTAGCTTCTCTTTCATCAATCACTTTCTTTAGGAATCCATCTTGTTGATGTCTCTCCTTAATCTCCTCAATGAGTACTGGTTGTGCAGTAATAGCAGCTAAAGTCCGGCTTTGTGCTCGTAAAACAATTCCAACCTCAAGTCTTTCTAACTCTTGGAGCAATTCTCTTTGTCTAGTGAGTAAACAAGCCAAGTTCCCAATTGATTTCCGGCTGAGGGCATCAGCAACAGTGTTCACCTTCCCCGAATGGTACAAAATTTATAAATCATAGTCTTTAATTAATTGCAGCCATTGCTGTTGTCTCATGTTCAACTCTTTTTGGGTGAAAAAGTACTTGAGACTCTTATGATCCATATAAATTTCACATGTCACCCCATATAGGTAATGGCGCCAAATCTTCAATGCAAAAACTACTACGACAAGTTCCAAATCATGAGTCGGATAGTTCTTTTCATGTGGCCTTAGTTGGCGGGAAGCATATGCAATTACCTTTCCATTCTGTATCAACATACATCCCAACCCTTTATGAGACGCATCACTAAAAATAGTAAAACTATCCATACCTGAGGGTAAGGTGAGAAGTAGGGTAGTCATAAGCCAAGTCTTTAATTCTTGGAAAACTGATTCCCTCAGATCAGTCCAATCAAATGGTACCCCTTTCTATGTCAACTAAGTAAGCGATAAGGCAATTTTGGAGAAAGCTTTTACAAATCTGTGATAATATCCAGCCAAACCCAAGAAACTCCAAACTTTAGTAACATTGGTCAGTCTAGGTCAATTGACAACTGCCTCTATCTTTTGTGGATCAATTGAAATGCCCTCTTTAGTGATTACATGCCCCAAAAATGTCACACTATCGAGCCAGAATTCACACTTAGACAATTTGGCGTACAGTTTCTTCTTTCTTAAAGTTTGTAAAACAAGTCTCAAGTGACATTCATGTTCCTCTTGACTTTTGGAATAAATCAAGATGTCATCTATAAAAACAACAACAAACTCATCTAGGAATGGCTTGAAGACTCTATTAATGAAATCCATTAATACAGTAGGTGCATTAGTTACTCCAAAGGGCATAACAAAAAATTCATAATGGTCGTACCTTGTCCGAAAAGCAGTTTTTTCTACATCTTCCACTTTGACTTTCAATTGGTGATATCCAAATCTAAGATCAATTTTAGAGAAGACTTGCGCCCCTTGCAATTGGTCAAATAGGTCGTCAATGCGGGGCAATGGATATTTGTTCTTCACGGTCACCTTGTTTAATTCATGGTAGTCAATGTAGAGTCTCAATGAGCCATCCTTTTTTTTCATAAATAAAACTTGAGCACCCCATGGTGAGGCATGCGGCCGGATAAATTTCTTATCCAACAATTCTTGCAATTAAATCTTTAACTCCTTCAATTTAGTGATCGACATTTGGTATGGAGTCTTGGAAATCGGTTGTGTACCCGGTACTATCTCAATGGTGAACTCTATTTCCCTATCAATTGAATCCCTTGGAAAATCATAGGGAAATACACTTGGGAATTCTTTGACAATAGGAATATTGTCTACCTTTTGGTTATCAACAATAGGCGCATGTAATACACAACACAAATATCCTCTGCAACCTTTTCTAATTAGTTTGCACTCCTTCATAGATGAAATCAAATACTGGAGATGCACAACACCAACACCGTTAAAAGTAAATTCAGGCAAATTAGGTGGGTGAAAAATAACTTTCTTAGTTACACAGTCAAGTGTCGCATGATATTTCGATAACCAATCCATTCCCAAAATGACATCGAAATGATCAATATTCAGGGGCAACAAGTCAACATATAAATGCATATCCCCAACAATAAGGTCACATGCAGGGAATATATGGGCACACATCATAGACCCTCCGGTTGGAGGTGATACAGCTAACAATGAATTCATTGGTTCGAAGGCTTTAGTTAATTTTGGAGCAAAAGCATAGGACACAAACAAATGCTTAGATCCTGAGTTAAACAAAACATAAGCATTCTGGGCACAGATAGGGAGTATACCTGACACTACTGTCTCTGTGTTCTGGACATCTCCCGGTACCAGAGCAAAAACCCAGCCTTGCTTCAATGCTTCTTTTCCTGTTGCAGCTTTAGAATTGGATTTTGATGTAGAAACGGATGCTGTCGAGCTTGCTAGTGGTCTGTTTGTGCCTTGAGATAAGAGAGGACAATCTTTAACCACGTGGCCCGTCTTGCCACACCGGAAACAAACCCTAGAAATTTTATAACACACTCCCATGTGTCTTCTTCCATATTCAGGGCATGGCGATATCAACTTACTTCCTTGATTGGAACTTGTCGTTGACCCTGTATTCTGTTTCTTATTCTGCAAATTAGTCCGGTCTTTCTTAAAGTTGAACCCTTGTCTTTTTCCCTTCCACTCAGTCACCGGTGCCTTAGCTTGCTTAAGTGCCGCAATATTGGCCTCGACCATGAGAGCGCGATTAAGAATATGTACATATTTGGTTAGGTGAAGAACATTCACCCTATCTAGCACCTCCACATCAAGTCCGCCTTCAAACTTGCGAGCCTTCTTATAATCCGTGTCCACCATATATGGTGCGTACCGGGCCAACTCCGTGAATTTAGCCTCATATTCTGCCATTAACATGGTACCCCGCTTCAACTGCTCAAACTCCGATACTTTCCAATCACAGACACATTGAGGGAAATATTTTTCATGAAACACTTTCTTAAATTGAGCCCATGTCATAGCATTGTTGCCCTCTCGGACTAACATCCACCACCGTTTTGCTTTCTCTTGAAGAGTAGAAGTAGCTAACAAAACTTTTTGCACCTCCGAACATGGAAACACTTCAAACAACTTTTCTATTTCCAAAATTCAAGCCTCGGCTTTTAACGAATCAAGACCTCCTTGGAAAGTTGGCGGCTGCATCTTATTAAACTTTTGTGTTAGTGCTATGATGTCATCATTGTTGATCGATTCAGGTTGCACCGGAGGTGGAGGAGGAGGTGGGACTTGCTTTCTTTGCCTCAAAGATTCAATCAACAATTCTATCATCCTTTCCAGCTTGTCTATTCTGGCACCTGAAAAGTCTAAATCATCTACATTTCTTGCATTCTCCATTGGCTATATTCAACAGGAAAGAATAAACATAGGCAAGACAGTTCTTATATTTATATCATTTATGCATATATCAATCCACACACATTCGCACATGCAACACAATGCCTTATTTTCTTTTTTAGGACATCCTATAACTCATTTGGACGCGTGTGTACGGTAAAACTCGTGCTCTGTCACGACCTAACCCCCACCCAACGGGATTAGAGACGTAACCGGCTAGTAATCCGAGATTACCAAAGGCCTTCTTAATAGTAAATAGTAAGGGGCTAGCAGAAGCCAATAAAATCACAATACATCATCCAATGAGCTATGAAACTAAAATGAATAAACAACCCTTTATATGCATCACAGTACAATCATCCAATGTCGTATCATACACATATACCAAAAGCACACACAATACCCAAACAAAGCATAAAACCAAAAGATCTTTGCTGTAAATCACTCAATCACTTTACAAAAGGGTGAATTCAAAATCACCCAAAAGCCTTGGAGTTAGACTCAAAAGAAACCTCGAAGGGAGGCATAATGGTTGGCTTAACAAACTAGAAAGTAGGTTGACGCCCTTGAATCCTCTCTTGAGCTTGATCACCTACATGACAGATATAAACCATGAGCCAAAGCCTAGTGAACAACAATGTGTAAAGAGATTAAGAACAATGTCCATTTCAACATGTGAGTCAAGTCACGTAGCAGTAGCATGTTCATTAAGGCATCGCAATCATAAGGATCAACGTGTACTTACGGTGGTCTTGCAATCATAATTAGATATCTCGATATCTCGTACACATTGGGCCATGGTTACTATTACCACCTGGCGTGGGCGACGTGAATATAGGCCACAGAATTGTTAACCCCAGGCGAGGGCTATGTGAACATAGGCCATGGTATTATTACCCCCGGATGAGGGCCACATGAACATATACCATGGTATTGTTACCCTTGGGTAAGGGCCACATGAATAGAACCACGGTATTATTACCCTCGGGTATGGGCCACATGAACATATGGCATGGAGTGGGTTCATGCATTCAGTAAATCATATCACTATAGAACAGACTTTAACAACACCAATAACAGTTAAAAGAATTATAACTCAAGCATAACTTTACTACATTGTCACTCACTGTTAGTTTCGTGTAGCACTTGGTTAGGATGCGGTGTTTGACCTAAATGGACACATGAAAGCACAATGATTCAATATACAGTCCTTTCATTCAATTAGTCACTATTTATCCGTTACTTGTTCTTTAATCCGATTTCATTCATTCTTTCATTTCCTCTTGTGTTCATACAATGCATGGGCATATGGAAACAGTTGAAAATTGTGCAATTGGAAGCCTGAAAGTCAGAGAAAATAGAAAAAAATCAAACTAGGCTGGCCTTGTTGGCCGCACGTGCGGTGGCCCCAGTTGTACGTGCGGTGGTCTGGCCGCTCGTGCGGTGGCCTTGGCCACATGAGCGAGGGAACTTCATAATGCAATCTTGGCCAAACCAAGGTTGGCCGCTCGTACGGTGGCCTGGGCCACTCGAGCGGTCTCGGTGAAAATCAGTGTGAAAATTTTGTTGAAAATGGAACTTCCCCCCTTCAAACCCAAACTCAATTTTCTAAAAATCAAGGCCCAAAATGCATCAAAACAACTTGAATTCACTATATCTAACTTCAATACAATCCATAATCCAATTCACACTTAAGTTAGCAAAGGAAAGATCAATTACACAATGAAAATCATGGAAATCATAGAACATGGGGGTTAGAGTTTTAATTCATGGGGTTTCCTCTATGTTGCTCTTAAATCATGCAAGAGCAAGTGGTAAGAATGCTATGGAGATTCACACTTTGCACTACTTCCTCTATTTTGCTCCTTAGGGTTCACACCAATAAGTTACACCACTCTACTTCTTGATTCAAGTTAGATTCTCTAATTCATGATGAAGACAAACCAAATTCATGAGATTGAGCGGAAAGTTCCTATCTCAAGTTGATGACTTGATGAAGATTGGTTAATTCCCCTTTTTTCTCCTTGAACCCTAGCTTTCTCTTTTTCTCTCTTTTTGTCTCTCCCAAAATATCTATCTCTATCTATCTCATATTTGTTGACTAGAGTTAGGTCTTGTTTGGGTTTTTCTAATTCTCTTCCTAAGTCTAAGTTTTAATAATTCAAGTCTCATCACAAACCCCTTCTATTACCATTAAATTGAAACGTACTACTGTGAATTAGGTTCTAATTGCCTATTTCAAATATTTAATTTTTTAACTTCTTAATTTAACGAATCAGACAGGTCTTTTCACCCACTATCATAACCATACATCAAAAAATTCATGGCCCATAATTTTCATACATATAAGCATATAATCACATAAAGGCACATATTTAAAGTAACTTCCAATTTAATAGGTAATCAAGGAAGCGGGTGTTACACGTATTGACACTCATTTAGCTAAAGATGAAAGCCTAAGCCTTAATATGAGACCTAAGACTCTAGAAGAAAGAGAAAATATGGCCCAAGTACCCTATACTAATGTAGTCGGAAGCTTGATATATGTTATGATGCATACTCGGCTAGATATATGCTATGTAGTGGGATTGGTAAGTCGTTACCAGACCTACTCATTGGAATGTAGTCAAGAGGATATTGTGTTACCTTAAAGGGACTACAGATTATATGTTTTTTTACCAGAGTACGGATTTACGCCTAATTGGCTATAGCGATGCTTATTGGGATGATGATATAGATGAGAGAAAGTCCACATGTGGATATGCTTTCTTACCCAGTAGTGGAGCCATTACTTGGAGTAGTAAGAAGCAATCATGTATTTCCCTATATCTACCATGGATACAAAGTTTGTGGCATGCTCAGTTATAGTACAGGAGGTTGTTTAGTTACAAAGGTTCCTATAGCATTTGGGAGTATTCTCACAAGCCCCAGACCTTGTCACTATTCATTATGATAGCATGATTGCACTTGTCTATGCTAAAGATCCTAAATATCATGGAAGAACCAAACATATAGACATAAAGTTTAACTTCATCAGAGAAATTAGGGGTGAGCATGGTCTCGATTGTTTTGGATTGGGATAAAACCAGGACCAGTCCATTATTTACGGCTCCTGAAAAATTAGAACCAATCCAATCCGTTTAAATCGTGGAACCAATCTGAATCAATCCATTTAAACACGGAATGGATCGGTTTAGGACCACGGATTCACATAATTAAATGACCAAAAAAAAATATAGAACATTTTAGTTTCACTAAAACATAAATATAGCATCATATTAATTCCACAATAGCAATATGTCTTTCCATAATAGCGACATACTGTTCTAGAGTTTAAACAACCATAAAAAAACTAGTTCCACCATAAGTATTTAGACCATTACAAATTAAAACTAAAAACCAACAAACAAAAGCAATAAAAGAATATACTAGCGGGTTTAGGTTTGGGTTTAGGTTTTATATGGAATAAGAAAAGATACTATGCGGGAGGGTGTATAATATAAATATAGGTTATTTATATACAGTTTGGATCGATTCCAATCCAGAACTAGGGGGTTCAATATGGAACCGATCCGTGGACTATGGATTTTTAATTTTTTAATCCAGAACTGAACCAGAGATTCAAAAAACCAATCCAAACCTACCAGATTGGACTAGACCGGAATAGATTATGGATTTCACAAATTCCTTGCTCAGCCAAAGAGAAATAGTGGCATAGAAGTAAGTTGTCTTAAAACACATTTCTCCTAGTTGCATGATTGTGGACCCATTGACCAAACCCATTTCGAGAGTTTATCATTGTACTCATGTCAGTGCTTTGGGTTTATGTAGATGGTAGTGATATTTGTGTTTTTTCCCTTAGACTTGGATGATAATTTACGTATCTTGCAATGTTTGGGATATTATTTATGTAATTAGTAGTTATGCATACTCTATTCATTTTTTGTGCTTGGATATGACTAGCAAGAAAGGACATACAGATTTGTTGATTGATGTCAATTGGCAAGATTGGCTCACTCACAAGAGCAATTGCTTTTGGCGCTTGATGGAGCAAGCAAAAATGAGACATGTGGTTGTTAAATCATAATGGGAGTTGTTTCTAACTTAGATTACCCATAGCTAGTGTCTCCTTGGTTCTAACCAAGATAATGTCATGTTACTTGACCAATCATGGATAGAATTTTCTACTTTCCACGATGTGCCTATAGATGATGGCTAGATGTGAGATTTCAATTTAGCACTTGTATATCGACTAAAGAAAGAACTTGAGTTAGGCGCTTGAAAAGCGACATGTGCGCTAATTAGTGACTAAACTAAGATCTGTACGGTGTTTGGAGAATGACATCACTCTTTGGAAGAGTAATTCCACCACACATGTATTCATACTACATGTGCTTGGTAACCAGACAGTGAGGTTAGAGAAAGGATCCCAATGTTTTCCACATCGTGTGAGTCTAAATACATCAAAAATATGCTTTATATTTTGACATTTGTACTCTATCCTTAGCAAATTTCACACTATGTCATAAAGTAAGAAGTCCATGTTAGCTACTTTGCTATGTTGCTTGTGGTCATGAGTGATTCGGCTTTGATAAACATGTCCAGGAAAGCGATTGACTTTGAACTAAGTGAAACAAGGGTGAAATGAAGATTGTCTAGAATTACACCTCTGCTCTATATTCACTATCAACAACTTACATCGCTCTATATGGGACGTGGATTAGGTGTGAATATAAAACATGATTGAAAGAGTAAAGCTTTCTCTTTGAGGGATCCGAGATGCTTGACTAGGTGTAACTAGATGGATCTAGTGCATATGAGATACTGTCTTTGGGTTGATAACTCTATGTTGGCTCGTCTCGAGTTTCTAGTATAGAGTTCCCACATGCAGGTATCCTCAACAATTGCACGGTCCACTGGGTAAGTATTATTGTGTTTATTGGGTGGATTGATATGCAAAAGGTACGGTGTCAAAATGTTCGAGTAGTAGAGATCCAAATAATGTAACAAATTATATTTCAAGATATGGGATAATCTTGATATGGGATGATTGTCATTATATAAATATGTATTAGATGATAATTATTAATTAGATATTCTTGATATGGGATAGACATTATTTGGGATAATACATCTATTTCTCATATATAAATAGAACATGGGTTTTGTATTTTACACAACAAAAAATACACATTCTCTATTCTCATAAACCATACCGCCTTTGTACTATGATTAGTGTGGGCAAAACTTTGGTAGTTTTACTCCATTGCTAGTGGAGATTATTCAAGAGTATGTGATTCACCATCTAAACTGGATTCATTGTGGGTGTTTGGAAAGTAGGTTTTTCTGTTGGTTTTTTTAGTTGTAGGATATTATTGGAGAAATTTTTTTTTTGTGTTTGGGAATATAGTTAGGTTTTTTTGTGGTTGGTTGTGATGTTTGTGAGAGAAAAAGTGAAATGATTATGGGGTTTGATGTGATATTTTGTCTGGTTTATTTTATTTTTATTTTTTTTTGTAACCAATTTGTCTTTTAGTGAAAAAAAAAAACCCAAAAAACCTCCTTCCCAAACAGCACCATTGTACAATTTGTTTACCCACAAGATATGCCTGAATCCATATAATTTTTCCATTGTGTATATTGTATTACATTTTCTTCAATAATAAATATTCAAATATCTTATTAGTGTTGTAAATATATTCATAAGCTGTTACCATTTACTTACAAGTGTGTTCTTGTATAATAATAGAACTAATTTTAAATAATCATTTAAACAATTTTGTTTGTAAAATGATGATATATTACTTGATTTTTGAGTAATTTCTGATTATGTTGTCGATGATGACAAAGTCTATGAAAACCATGGTTCCAAATTGAACCGAACCATTAAATAATAATAATAAAAAAACTAAACAGAACCGTGTTTTTAAAGTTCGATTTGATTTCAAATTTTATGAAATCATAAGTGTAACACCGCCCGGGGGGTGCCCACGCACGTTTTCAGTTCGAACCCTTGATTTCTTCGATCTAGTCTCCTGAGTGCAATATGAAACATAAATGAGAGTCCAGATTTGGTAACTTTTATAGAAAATTCATTTTATTGCAAAAACCTTTGGCCTGTGTCATCAGATCTCAGACTCGCCACCTAATGTTTTGAAAAAATTAGGAAACCCGCAACTCTTGCCAATGCCATTATTCGTCGTAACCAATGATATTTGGCTTGGAACCTTAGGTATGAGAAGGAAATGTAATTAATTGAGCACCCTCCCTCACCCGATCAAAGATCGGCCTCTACTAAACCATGATATGTGTTTTATTTACTCTATATGTTCATATTCCAATTATTTATTAAATCCTAAAATTTACTATGTGAAGCAAAACAAGTATAGACTGTGTCATTTATTTTGGAACTAGTTGATTTCATATATTTTGAAAATGTTTTGAATAGTGCAATCATGAAAATCAATCAATATGTTTGGTTTGAGTTTTTTGAAAATTGAGTTTTTGGTTTTTGTTTTTAGTGAATATTTTTAAAATTTTAAGCATTTTTTTAAAAAAAATTATTAGATGCATCTTACTTAGATGTGTCTAAAAAGTAAAATATTTGTGAAAAAAATATTTAAAAAAATTAATAAATACACAAAAATACAAAAAATGTATTGAATTTTCACACACACACACACACACACACACACACACATATATATATATATATTTTGTATTTTTGGTATTTAGTGAATTTTTTAAAGATTTTTTTTCACAAAAATTATACTTTTTAAGTGTATTTATGTTAGGTGTTTCTAAAAATTAAAAAACAATTCTTAAAATATTAAAAAAATTCAATAAAAAATTACGGAAAACAAGAAAGTAGAATTTTCTAAAAAGTGTTTTTAGTAAACTCAAACCAAGCAAAGTTAATTTTAATCCAAAGTAAACAACACAACATTCACCCATTGGCATGCATAGAGTTATAACAAATAAGCACATAGCCACATGGTAGGATGCTAAACATAGCAGAAAAACACACACAAGCGGGGATGTTAAAACACAAAAACTTACATATTTATCTATGTCTCGCAAACAATTACAAAACAAAGGCCGTAAAAATATGCATGATCCTATATACAAGATCCTAATGCAAGTCACTCATAAAATACAACTAAAGATCCAATTTCTAATATATAACATGTGAATCATCTCAAGACATTAGGTAGCGCACAAAATCACATAATAACCGATTACATCCATAAATTCAAATTTAGTCGAATCTTAAGGCATGAAGCATAGATGCAAAGCATGTATATGATGAAAAGCATATGTACTACATATGTGCAGATATGAAAAACGAGTAAAAGAACGGGATAGAAAGAAATGGGAGTGGAAAATTATTACATCATGTTGAATATTACAAATCTGAATAAGGGAGGAGAGGAATAAAAATATTACAACAGAAATATCCTCACAAACTATCTCTAATTAAAATAAATAAACAAAAAAAATAAACTGCAAGAGGCCTCAGAGACCATCAGAGACTATTCTGCTTAATGCCGGGAGGTTGCTGGGCTCTACCTAGGAAAAAAGTGGCTGGCGCCAAAATATGAGCTTGCTGGCCAAAAGGGTAGCCAGTCGGCCAGCCAATTAATTGGCCGGCCAATCAAGTTAGGCCAAAAACTCTATTTTGCTTCAAACACTAGAAAAACAAACGGAAAATTTGCAAATGGCTCAACTAATCTCTTCCAGTTAGCTTACAACATGTTTGTAACATGAAATTAAAGCAAGAAAAACAATATAAGGAAGGAGATGCAAGAAAATAAAAGTGTGCAAAATTCACCTTCTAAGGAAATGATTTGATTTCTAAATTTCCTTTTGATCACCCTCAAGTTTAGGAAGTGTGTTCTCAACTCTCAATTTGAAAATTCGAAATTCTTGCTAGAATAGTGTCTTGGGTGGTTTAATAGTGTGTGTAGGGGGAGTTATTCCAACTCTCTATTTTTCTCAATTTCAACAACACTCACTCTCTTTTGATCAAAGCTCATGAATATGGTTCTCACAGAATTTCTAGGATAGTTTTGATATATATATATATATATATATCAGAGCATATATCAATGTATGGAAGTGTTTTTGGCAAACTCTCAATATTTCTCTCTTTTTCTCTTTTCTCGTAATTCATCCTCAATTCAATTCAATTCAATCCTCACTCTGATACATTCTGATCCTCAATATAGAATTATCCTCTATATACATTCTGGTCGTAGCCTGACTAGTTTGCACGAGACAAGATTTTTCAATAGAATTATCATCATTTCCTCCTATTTTGACATTGTTCTTTACTCAATTTTCTAAGAAAATGTTTCATTTTAAAGTTTAAAAGTGAGCCTCAGAACACTACGGAAATATTCGGAACAAAGTGCGGAAAGAAGGTTTTAAAAGGGAGTTTTGAATAGAACTTGAACACTTGGCCAAAACAAGCTTAAGACTGGGAATGAAGCACAAATTCCATCTTTCTTACTGAGAATTATGTGAGAAATACATTCTTGTTTTCATCATCAGGTAATCAAAAGAAAGCGTCCAAGTCTTAGGGCCAGTCAAAATAGGGTGTATACAATTGCTCCTCTTTGACAGAACTCGAAATCATTTCTTGACATGAATAAATGTCAAAGCTCGAAGACGATCCATTTAACAAGGCCGTAAGACTTAGGAAAATAAACAAGATGCAAATGCAGTTGGTTGAACCCGAGGATTGCCTATATATCCTTTTGCAAGGAATCAAACGAGCATAGTTCAGGGACAGAATGCAAATGACATGCTCAAAATGCAATTGAAAACTAGACTTACATGCGTCACAAAGTCGTCTTTTTTCTCTTGAAAATTCATGATTTACAATGAAACATGTAATATGCGATGATAGCCTCACGCAAATGATATGAAGCATAACAAAGGATACAATCCAAACACACTCACATAAGAGAAAGAACTTTAACTGATGAATAGTTTTAACCTACAACCCAAAACAGGGAAGGTATTAACTGAAGATGGTTTGAACTGACAACCTGAGAAAGAGATAATATCGTTATCCTGAAGAGGGGCTAGCATTAACCGATGAAAAAGGTTGTAATCAATTGTTGATGTAAATAGATTATAGCCAAGTGATGTGATAGTGCGATAATTGTAACCATGCAAATGATATGCTAATTCAGTTGAAAGTTGATTTTTTTTTTTCTTTTTGAAAGAATGATTTATGCAATGCAATATGTAATATATGGTGAGGCAAGCCTCATGCAAATGAACCAAAACAAAGGGATACAATTCAAACACACTCACATGAGAGGAGAAAAAAAAAAGGGGTTTTAATCAAATAGTGAGACCTAGATCATACCTCAATATGAAATAGGGGATTGATTTCAATCGGGTAAAGGAGAAAATGGGTCTTAACCAACAAGCGAGACCTAGACCGTACCTCAATAAGACATAGAGGATGGTTTTCAACTAGGTAAAGGAGAAAGGGGTCTTAACCAATATACGAGACCTAGACCGTACCTCAATATGAAATAGGGCGATGGTTTTTATCCGGGTAAAGGAGAAATGGGTCTTAACTAATATGCGAGAGCTAGACCGTACCTCAATACAAAATAGGGTGATGGTTTTCAACCAAGTAAAAGAAAAAGGGGTCTTAACCAATATGTGAGACCTAGACCGTACCTCACTATGAAATAGGGCAATAGTTTTCAACTAGGTAAAAGAGAAAAAGTTGTAACCAAAAATTGGGACAATTAAAGTAATGTGAATATATTGTAACCAAGAGATCCAACAACGTGACAATTGTAACCATGCATGATAGATATAATACATAGTGCAAGTGTGATGGTGAATGCAAAAACACAAAGGGGCAATACGAGACATACAATATGCAATGTAATGAATGCACAATAATAAGATGATGGATGCACAATAGATAACTACACAAAATGATTTTTTTGGTTTTCAAAATTTTCTTTTTTTCTTAATTGCTTTTTTTTTTTCAAAAATTTCTTTTTGAATTTTTATATACATACCATATACACATATATGGATACATATGATATACAAAATACGTGTTACATACATATACATACACGTACAAAATATATATACACGGACACAAATGGATATACATATACGGATACATACATATATATATATACGGACACAAACGGATACACAAACATACTGATACATATACATATACATATTGTATACACACTCTCTTTCCTTCCATGTTTTTGTCTCTTTCTCTCTGCCTCTTTCATCTTCGTCGAGCATCGTGTCTAGCGTTCGATTTCAACAATCATGGCGCCTGATTGACAATAGCTGAACCAACCTCCATCTGTCGAAGATTGCCTCAACAATCCCTCTTCTTTGGCTTCTTCTTCTCTTTCAGCTTCTTTTTAAATTGAGGTTTGCGAGAGAGTAGAGCAGAAAACTGCAAATTCTTTCTACCATTACTCTGCAAATTTTCTCTTTGGAGGCATTAATCTCCTTTTACATGGCCTCTTCTCACTGTCCTCTCACTTTCTTTCCTGACCTTAACAATTCCTCAATTGAGATTGCTAACACCAGCTCCTCTGAACCTCGACAGAGTGTCTCTGCTCCTGCCCCTGCCCCTGCCCCTATTTTTTAGCATTCCTGCGCTGTCAGTTGAGCGACTGATGGCAGCACAGTCTAACATTGATGTCAACCACTACACATTGAAATCTTGTGCAGAGACCGTGACTGCGGTCTCCAATTTGTCTTCCCGGTTGTAGGGTAGGACAAGTGAAGTACACCAGTTAAAAGCACAACTGTCCTTGCTCCAACGTATGCACAAGGATGCTCATGAAGAGATTAGCAATTTGAAAAAAAAAAAAAAGAAGCTGAAACGACAGGCGACCTCTGCGGCTGATACAGAGCTCCTTGGTGTTCTTCATTTGACAATTAGCGGGAAGTAATCTCTTTTGGGAGCTCTCCCAATGTTGAGGCAAAGTCATCAAGGACTTCCCAAGAGTAATGATGTGGCGAGGCACTTGACGATATAGTTGAGCGACGAAGTTGTCTGAAAATGAAGTCGGTTATCTTCATCGCCAAGTTGTTGCCGGAATCTAAGAAAAAGTCCGTCTCTCTATTTTTTGTATTTTTAATTTTCCTTTTGTTCTTTTTTTTCCTTTTTTGTTTTCTATTTTTGCTCATGAAGGAGCACCAATGCTTCAGAATTTCCGTTTTGTTGTGTTTGAATATTATTATTACTTTTTTTTTTTTTTTTTGTAATGTTGATTGAGGTCTTCTCCCTGAAGTTTAATAAAATGAGTTTTATTCTACACATCATGGTGTGAATGGCATAGCACTTGAGCATGAAAACATTTTTTCTTGAACTTCAATCCGAGAATGATTAAAAGGCAATGAGTTTTGAATTTGGACATTAAGCCTCCAACTGAGCAGAAATCAAATAATGACTCACTGAAGGAAAAACAAAGCAAAAGTAATTCAAACATACTTATTTACACTTGCTGGAATGAAAGACACTCAAAACATGACTCAAAAGGACAAATCATTGAGCCTACAAAAATTCCGCAGTTTTCCATTCTAGAATGATATCAAAAATTGGCCGCCCGGCTAATTTGTTGTCTGACCAGCTGAAAAATTGACGGGCTGGCTAATTCATTAATCGGCCAACTGAACAAACTGATGAACTAGCTAAAAAATTGGTCGGCTGGCTAAACAAGTGGCCAGCTGACTGAAACAATCAAGAAGCACCTAGAGTCAACTAAATACTTGGACGACCAACTGAATAGTTGGCCGGGCAGAGACTTGGGACTGCAGTTAGAAGATAGAATTCCCGACTCGACTATGCCCTTAGTTCATTGCTTTGACTTTTTTTATTTTCTACTAAATTTTTTTGATCAACATGAGAGTTAGATTAACATGCTTGTTCAACTTTTCATTTTGAAATCATGTAAGTCAAGCTGTGAGCACTGAAAATTTTTCATTTTTCTAGGGTCCAATGAATGGTCTGGTTTTGGAAAAATGAAATAATTTTTAAGAAAATTAGTCGACTTCATTAAAAGTCCAAAAAATATGTTTTCACAAATGGTCACTACCTGACCAATATGGAATTAACCCTTGAGATTTACAACCTCAAATCAAATAACCCGAACTCGATTTATATTACAGGTGAATGTACTGTAAAGAAGAGGTAAGACAATCAAACTGAATAAAGTTAACCCAATTGAACATGGATAAGACAGCCAAGTCAAGTAAAAATATACCAATCCAACATGGACGGGATAACTGAGTTGAAAATAGTTGGGCCGAACTTCAGGATAAAGGCGTCTACGTATCCCAAAGATAAGAATCAAGCCTTATGTAGTTCACCGGTAAGGCTCACTCAAGTATTAACAGTCTTCTTTTTGCCCTCTAACTTTTGCCAAAGTCGCTCTTTTGGGTTTTCAACTTTGCAAGCTTTCTTTTATTCATTCATTTTTCTTTTTCTATTTTTTTTTCCTTTTTTTTTCCTGCTAATATTTGCCTAGGTCTCTCTTCTGGGTTTTCGGCCCAACGAGCCCCTCAAGTATAGTATTTTTTTTTTCAATTTGCCTATGTTGATACATTGTGAGAAATCTAAGCCATCCAAATCCATGAGAACGACTGCTCCATTGACCAGATAGGTTTGATGATGTAGGGACCCGACTATTTGGGTCTGAATTTTCCCCTATAATGTGTTTGGTTGGAGGATTTAGGGAGGAATTTGAAAGAGAAAGGGAAAAGGTGTGTGAAATTAGGTGAAATTTAGGTATATTCTATTCACATTTCACCTACCTTTTCCATTTTCCTTTCCAAATCCAACTTCAAATCCCTAACCAAACGTAACATTAAGGTTGTTGATAGGAGTTCGATTGTCTTTTAGCAATAAATCTTCTTCTCTCAAATTTCAGGATTTGACTTTCTTACCGATCTCCATTGGCTTGAGAAATGACCCAGTTTGAATCTTCGATCATATCTGACCTTATTGCTCCTAGTTCAAGGGTTGATTCCAATTCCGCTATGCAAGCCATCTTTGATTACATCCAAATTTTTTGCCCTAGTTCAAGTGTTGCATCCAATACGGCTATGCAAGCCTTATATTTTAGTTGATAATTGAACATAGGTAAAAGCTAGGGGGATCGGGACTCAGGTCGAGAGGGATCCTGTGTTGTACAATTTCAGGATCAGTTCCAGGCATGTTTTTGTAGGACCACGTAAAAACATTTTTGAAATCCTTTAATAAAATGACTAATCGCTCATGCTCATCTGAAGGCAATGTAGAACCAATCTGGACTGAGCCAGGATCCTTTTCAATACCCACATTAACAGAAATGATCGCATCCATTAAGGGCTTAGCACACATCTCTTCCTTCTAGTCAATCAATTTTTTCAAATCTCGAGAAAAATTTTCCTCTTTGTTTTCATCAAAATTTTGAAAAAAGTTTTGAAAATTTGGTCAATGCAATTATTTACAAGCCCATAGAAGTAGGCAAAAATTACTGCATTAGAACTTTTTGGCTCAATGGTTAAAAAAGACTTGAAAGGAAAAGAAAAGACAGATACATAAAGGACAATGATGTCTGGGTTATTACCCGAGAAATCACAAAACTTAGACGTACTAGAATGAGTCGAGCCTGATCCCAACTCTACAAACTTGGTGGAATCAAACTTAGACTCAACACTTAATTCAGAACTCATAATAAAACCATTCTCAAATTGCTAGTTAAAGTGTGGAACATCCACCACATTCAAAATAAAGCTTGTGCAATCAACAAGTGGTCATTCCCTAATCATAGAAATGATCGGATATCCCACAAGTTCTATTTATTTACACTGATAGACTTTGTGGGATATTAGACGTTTCTAAAATTATAGTGCTACAACGATTTAGCAAAACGAAAACCAAAAAAAATACCCCTAATTAGAATTCTGACAACACTTCGACTTAATTCGCACAACTGATCATTGTATGCCCTACCAAAAAACTAAACCCCACAAATTGATATGCTTGAACCATTCATTTGAATTTAAGAACCCCTGTATAAATCCCATACATTGCACATAGCAGGAAAGAGAAGAAAAAACCTTAGAGAGGGTAGGGTTATCATGTCCTAGCTTCAACATGATTTAGGGTTTCACTATTCAAACAAAAGGAACCATACATCCTGAAATGGGGTAGCATCCTGTCTTATTTTTGGAAGTTGCCAGAGTTTACTGAAAGCACTAGGTCAGTCTTGGTCAAAAAAGGATACCTCAACAAGATACTGATATACCTATCCAATTTGGGGGATCAAGCGGTACGTGGTGATCTCAATTCCAAGGTTTGTGCACCCACCATATTAGAGCCAATGGCTGTCTATCTTCCCATGGCAATCTATCTGCCCAAAGCCGAAAAATAGTCTGGGATAACAAGTGACGAGCAGGGGACTTAGGCGCACCAATACATGAACTGCAATGAACATATAATTGAAAATAAAAGTCATATTACGGAGTTCGAGTAAAGGTTTTTTAATATCCCCAGTAGAGTCGCTAGAAACTGTAACATTGCCTGGGGATACCCGCGCGCGTTAACAGTTTGGACCCTTGATTTATTCAATCTAGTCTCACGAGTGCAATGTGAAATATAGATGAGAGTTTAGATTTGGTAACTTTGATAGAAATTTCATTTTATTGCAAAAACCTTTGCTAGAAATGGGCTGCGTCATCAGATTTCAGAGTTACCACCTAATGTTTTAGGAAAGCTAGAAAACCTGCGACTCGTGCCAAGGCCACTGTTTGTCGTAACCAAGGATGCTTGGCTCGGAACCTTAGGTATGAGAGGGAAAGATCATTAATTGAGTACCCACGCTCACCCGATCAAAGATCGGCCTCTACTAAACCATGATATGAGTTTTATTTACTCTATATGTTCATATTCCAATTATTTATGAAATCCTAAAATTTACTATGTGAAGCAAAACAAGTATAGACTGTGTCATTTATTTTGGAACCAGTTGATTTCATATATTTCGCAAATGTTTTGAATAGTACAATCATGAAAATCAATTGTATTCCAAATTAAACAACACAACCTTCACCCACTGGCATACATAGATTTATAACAAATAAGCATATAGCCACATGGTAGGATGGTAAACATAGCAGAAAAACACACACAAGCGGAATGTTAAAACATAAAAACTTACATATTTACTAATGTCCCGCAAACTATTACAAAACAAAGGCAATAAAAACATGCATGATCCTATATATAAGATCTTAATGCAATTTACTCATAAAATGCAACTAAAAATCCAATTTTTAATATATGACATGTGAATCATCTCAAGACATGATGTAGCACACAAAATCACATAATAATCGATTAAATCCATAAATGCAAATTTAGTCGGATCTTAAGCCATGAAGCATGGATGCAAATCATGGATATGATGATAAGTATACACACTACATATGCGCAGATAAGGAAAGCGAGGAAAAGAACAGGATAGAAATAAGCGGAAGTGGAAATTATTAGATCATGTTGAATATTACAAATCCGAATAAAGGAGGAGAGGAATAAAATATTACAACAAAATATCCTCACAAATTATCTCTAATTAAAATAAATAAACAAAAACATAAGCCGTAAGGGGCCTCAGAGACCATCGAAGACTGTTGTGCTCAATACCGGGAGGCTGCTGGGTTCTATCTAGGAAAAAGGGGCTAGCCGGCCAAAAGATGAGCTGGCCAGCCAAAAAAGTAGCCAGCCGGCCAGCCAATTAATTGGAAAATATGCAAGTGGCTCAACTAACCACTTCCAGTTAGCTTACAAAAGGTTTATAATATGAAATTGAAGTAAGGAAAGCAATATAAGAAAGAAAATGCATGAAAATGAAAGTGTGCAAAATTCCCTTTCTAAGGAAAGGATTTGATTTCTAAATTTTCTTTGGATCACCCTCAAGTTTAAAAAGTGTATTATCAATTTTCAGTTTGAAAATTCAAAATTCTTGTTAGAATGGTATTTTTGGATGGTTTAATAGTGTGTGTGAGAGGAGTTATTCCAACTCTCGAGTTTTCTTAATTTAACAACACTCACTCTTTTTTTTTTATCAAAGCTCTTGAATATGGTTCTCACAAAATTTCTGGGATGGTTTTGATATATATCAAATCATATATCAATGTATGGAAGTGTTTTTGGCTAACTTTCAATATTTCTCGCTTTTTCTCTGTTCTCTTAAATAATTCGCCTCAATTCAATTCAATCCTCTCTCCTTTGATACATTCTAATCCTCCGTATAGAAAATGGAAGGCAAAGCCAAGGGGGTGGAAGACAAGGTGGGAGACAAGGATGATGATGTGACAACGGTGATTGAAATAGATACCCTCTTTTGGGAATAAGACAATAACAGTTGTAATGGCATGACCCACACGCATTCAACAATGATTCTGCCGAAATTGCCCTGCTCCTGAAAACATTAGCTGGCCGACCAATTTCTTGGCTGGCTGGCCAAAAAGTTAGCTGGCTAGCCAAAAAATTTGGTCGTGGCTTGACTAATTTGCACGAAACAGGATTTTTCGACAGAATTACCATCCTTTCCTCCTATTTCGACATTGTTCTTTGCTTAATTCTTTGAGAAAATGTTTCATTTTGAAGTTTAAAAGTAAGTCTTGAAACACTATGAAAATATTCGAAACAAAGCGCGACAAGAAGGTTTCGAACGCGAGTTTTGAATGAGACTTGAACACTTAGCCAAAATGGGCTTAGGATTGAGAATGAAGCACAAATTCCATTTTTCTTACTAAGGATTACGTGAGAAACACATGCTTGTTTTCATTATCAGGTAATCAAAAGAAAGCGCCTAAGTCTTAGGGTCGGTCAAAATGTGGTGTCGATAGTAAGTAATAGTTTGATCTTGGTTTATATTAAAGCCAGACCAAACCGAACCATGCTCATTTCTAATTTCAAGTGTCATACATTTCTCTTATTATGGAATAAGCTTGATCTAGAAGTTCAAGCTAGCTCTAGGAGCTAGATAATAGCTGAAAGTTTCAACAAAACCCACAAAATATTTTAAGACACTTTCATTCTTGCATCGTTCATTCTACACTCTTAGTCGATTGGCCTATTCGTGGAATATTGAAGATCAAGAAAGTTGAATGAGTCATGTTGTGTTCGTAAGAGTCACTACAAAACATCGTCGAAGGTAAACCTAAGAGAAGGTTGTACATCCTATTGAGTTTGTGTTTGCATACTTTGATTCTTAGTAGATTTTCTCTAAGTATTGAGACGGTTATTTTTTACTCTAATGGGTTTTTTTAATATAAAACTTGGTGTTCGTATGTTGATTACTTTTACATGATTTAATCTATATAATCAACTAAATTGAAGTTAAAAATGATATTTTTTATTAGATAGCCTATTTATCCCCTTATAGGCACGGAATATTCACACTTCGTAATTTTAATTGCTATTAGAGCAGTGTTGCTCATTGACTTAGTTTGACCACTAGATAATGGAGTCTGAATCATCTGAGAGTAATACCAAGCTGCCATTTTTCACTGGTAATAACTATTCTTATTGAAATCCAATATGAAATTTTTCTTGATATCACTTGGCACAAGAGTTTGAAACTCTGTTGAATTCGGGTTTGAAAAACCCTCTACGACTAAGTCCATCACTGATGTGAAGAGGTTGAAACTTCAGATTGAATGAGATAAAGATGATTCGGAAGGAATGAGGCTAATGCTAAAGCCTTATGTGCTATTGTTTGTGTTGTGCGTTTGTAACGCCTTGCATTTTTAAACTTGATTCACGTTACCATATCTATTATTATTATTATTATCTATTTTCATAAATAAATGTGCACAATATACAATCATTAGCTCAATCATACAATAGAAGTTCCCTCTCACTTATACTAAATTACAATTGATAAAAATACCTTTAAATTTACAATGACATGAACAAAAAGGATTAATTAGTAATATAATTACTGGCATTCTGTCCATAAATAGTGGCGGAGTCAGTTAAGGCTCAGGAAGGTCACGTGCCTTCTGAAGTTTTGATAATTAGACTACTACCGTTCTATATAAAGATTATATATTATTTATCCCTAAATAAAATTGTAATAGTATCTCTTCGTAAATCATGTAAACTTCTTTATATTTTAAAATTTTAAAAAATGTTCTATTATATTCTTTTTCTAATTTTCGTAGACTCTTAGCTAACAGATTAAAGTAAGAATTGAATTAACTTATAATTTATTTTTCATTGTGGAATTTGTTTAGTTGGTTTTTTTTTTTTTTTTTTGTTGAGTTGATAGAGTTGAACTTATTAATTGTAAATTTAGTTATTTATTTGTCCCTATTGTTGGGTTAATAGAATTTAGTTGTTGATTATAGATTTATAAGTCACGTTGTTGCAAATCTCATGATAGTTACAACATTACTTCTTACCGATTGATAAAAAATAAATAAAAAAGGGCATGAGTTTAATAATATCTGATTATTACTTGTTATAGGGTGAAAAAAAAAATTAATATTATAATTAATATGTATCCCTATTATTGGGTTAATAAAATTTAATTATTAATGATAAATTTATAAGTCACGTTATTGTAAATCTCATTATAAGTATAACATTACATCTTATCAATTGATAAAAAAATAAGAAAAAAATATATGAGTTCAATAATATTTCATTATTAATTAATATGTAACTGTCTATTTTGAATTCCCAACTCTTGCCTGCCTACAAATAAAGGGATCCTGTGATTCTGAAAAGCAGAAGTTGGTGGGTGAAATCTGTGGGCTGTTTTAAGAGGCAAATATTATTTATAGCATTAGTTGGGTGTGGGATGGGCTGGTTTTAGTTGTTTGAAACCACCTTCACGTGGGAGGCTAACGTGGCTGGGCGTGGGGACGCTCCTTCGCAATCCGCCTAACAGCGGTTGCTGTGGGATAAAATGAGTTTATTTTGAAATTTATTTTGATAATTTAAATTATTTATATTTTAAAATATATTAAGTGGAAGATATTTATAAAAAATTAAATTAATTAGATATCGTTTATCTATTCATTAACTCATATTTATATTTATTTTAATACTTTAAATTATAATTATTATTTATTTTTATAAATACAAATGTGAGTGGATGAATGGGTAAATGATATCCGATTAATTTGATTTTTTTACAAGCATCTTTTACTTGATGTATTCTAAAATGCGAACAATTCGAATTATCAAAATAAATTTCGAAATAAGCTCATTTTACCGCACAGCAGTCGCGGCCGACAAGAATGTGCTTTGAAATTATTTTTAAATTTTTTTAATTTATCACTCTCAAATATTTTTGATCCTGTCATATTAAAATTAAATTTTAAAGAATAAAATATTTAATAAATTAAAATTTAATAATTATCAAACACATTAATAAAGATTATTTTTAAAAATAATAAATTAATTATTTCAAACATCTTTCCTTTCCTAAAAAGTTGGCGTTATACACGGTTTGAGTTCAGGTCCTTCTTTCACGTGGGGCCCGCTATTGATGTTATTATTATTATTTTTTTTTTGAACAGGTTATTGATGTTATTTGTTTCATAGGCTTTGGCCAGATTGTATTGGAGTTTGCTGTAGGTGAGGATTGGATAAGGTGTCAAAGTTTGTTTTGTTGATTGGAATTGGGTTGCCTACCGTTCGTTTTGTGTATTGAACGATTGTGAGATTTATTATGGATTATATTTTGATAATTTGAATTATTTTATATGTAAAATTTATTGAGTATTTTATTTTCATAAAAAATTATTTTAATTGAATATCAATAGTTATTTGATCGTATCAGATTTTTATTAATAATTTATTTTAAAAATTATATTTATTATTGACAGAAATCTGATTTAATCAAATAATTATCGATACCTGATCAACATAACATTTTATGAAATTAAATACTCGACAAGATTTACATATTATACAATTTAAATTATTAAAACAAAACTCACCACAGCCCAATCCGGTCATGTACTGGAAACCAGCCAGGCCTTGTTGATAGTAAGTGGCCGTTATTTTGTTTGAACTGCTGATTGGTAGCTAGTCTTTGGATTTACTCTTCACGTGGGCATGACGGTGGATATGAAAGTTTGATGTTTTGTTGAATAGATGTGGCGGATTTTTCAGTCAACATTTAGTAGGGCCTTTATGATTCGGAACGGCCTGGTGGGCTTTTATTGATTTGGACTGCTGTCAGATTGTTAATGAGAAAAGAAAAATATTTGGAAGTACTAAAAAGAGAGTCTTAGGGGAGTATTAATGATGTGATAGTGGGCTCTGCTTATTTCTTATGTCTTTTTTTTTTATTTTTAATTGTCATTTTTAATGCTTTAGTGCTATTAGTGATATATTTTTTAGTGGCCTAAATCATTGTTGATGAGAAAATTACTTATAAATCCTATTTGAAATTGGGCATTGATTTAGACCCCCCTTAAAACTCTCACCCCCATCACTCCACACATAAGTGGGGGTTGGGGATTGGGAGAGAAGAAAAAAAAAAAGAGCAAAAAAAAAAAGTTGACCAATCAAAAGCAAAAGGGGTTAAGGGGGTGAGCCCTAAAGGAGGTCCCAATCTTTATTCGTTGAAAAATGTGTATGTTATTTAATTTAATAATTTTTTAAGTAGATCCAAAAGTTTTACTTTTCCCCTCTCTCCCTCTGATTTTGTCTCATTCTTTGCATTTTTCTCCTTTTTTTTTCCTGTATTTTTCTCTCCTTTTCTTTGTCATGGACACCGACTGATAATTACACATTTCTTATTCTCTTTCTCTTTCTAATATATAATTACCGGTGACCGACGACCACCATTGATTGGGGTTCACCGGTAACCACCAACCATCGACATCAACTCGTGATTTCATCCTCACCGACGACGAAGAAGATGAGTAAATCTACTCAAATCTGATAAGTAGATTTACATGAGATCCGACTAGATCTAAACAAAAAATAGTTGTCGGAGTATAATATTCTTTCTATATCTATTCTTTCCTTCTATTTCTAAATTTTTCTACTTTTTTCTGTTACACAAGTCTATTTTTTTATTTTAATGGAGAAAATTTTTAAATTCTGAATAAGTTGTTTTTAAGTATTAGTTACAGGCAGTGAAAACTATAAAATTTTGCAGTTTCAATTTTTTTGGTGCCAAAATGAATCATGGTTTAAAATTGCAAAATTTTGCAGTTTAATAACATTCTTTAGAATTGTAAAATTTTACAGTTTCATAATATGTTTTTCAGTTTGATTAATAAGGATAAATAGTTAATAGATTTTTGCTCTGAAACTGCAACATTTTACAGTTTCAAAACTTGTTTTTTAGTTTGATTAATATTGAAGATTATTTGCTCAAACCCTACAAAAATTGAAAAATAACATTTGTTTTTCTTATTATTGTTGTTTTTTGTCATTACATTTTTTTTTCTTTTAGTTTATCAATATTTAGCACATTTTGCTATGGTTTTTTCCTCTAATTTCTCCATTTATTCTTTTTTTTTCCAAGCAATATTTTGGACATTCTGGTGACTTCCATTGGCATTCATAACAGTCTGGTGAACTTTCGGTGACTTCCTGGTGATACTCCGGCGACTTTCTGGTGATGTTGAACATTTTGGCGAGTCTCCGATGACCGTCTGATGGAAGTCCGACGGTAATGGGATGTAACAGTATCTGTAAATTTTTTTTAAAAAAAAA
The DNA here is from genome assembly GCF_055761805.1 of Camellia sinensis. Taxonomy (NCBI): domain Eukaryota; kingdom Viridiplantae; phylum Streptophyta; class Magnoliopsida; order Ericales; family Theaceae; genus Camellia; species Camellia sinensis. The sequence continues at coordinate 111,091,636 of NC_138969.1, read as the reverse complement.
ATAGAATTTTTTGTAACAATTAAAAATATATAGGACTAATTAGTACAAATATTTTGTTTTGGGATTAGATGGATTTTGAAATTTGTATATGAGACTTATTGGTAAGTTTCCCATATAATTTATGGTGATGTTCATGGGTTTGTGTTGTGGGATCGTGGAATTTTGGGGTGATTTTGTTTGTATCCAAGTAATAATTCAGTATATTTAATAAAAGTTTTGAAATTTTAATTCCTATTATATTTTAATGTAAATTTATTAATAAAGATAATACCAATTAAACCTTAAAATAAGATATAATTTTTTTCTCATAGTACACCCAAGTCATTTATATGTATTATTCATTCAATGCTCTTCATCTTTTTCTCCAAGTTTCAATTATTTTTTCCTTATCTTTTTTCTCACTCTAAAACTTCGATCCATTCCACCAAAACTTACAATTATCATCAATATTATTATTTCTCATTGTGTTGTTACTTACAAATAGAATAGAACAAGAACAAAATAATATGTGCCATTTAAAAAAAACAAAAAACAAAAATTGGGAATTATCAAGCACACAATAAATTTTTTATTCAATTAATCAAATCAAAAAAATAAGAATAAGAATAAGAATAAGAATAATAGTATCTTGTTCAATTAATTAAATCAAAAAATAAGTAATGTCTTGTTCAATTAATCAAATATCAACTAGTATTATCTTGGAAAGCTTTAGTGTGTGTTTGATTTGTGTTTTGAGATGAATTTTGAAAAAAAAAAAAAAAATTAGGGAGAGAGTTTAAAATTTTTTTGGTTTGTTCGGTTGTATATTTTGAAAATAGTTTGGAATTTGGAAGTTTGAGATGATTTGATATTGGAAAATGTTTTAGAGCTCTAAAAGCGATCTAATTTGTCATTTCCCCCACTATGATTTGTCTTTTTCCCTTCTTTTTTTTTCACTGCCAACTGTATAAAGCTCCATTTAGAGCTCTATACTTAGAGCTCTTTATCACTGCCATTTGATATTTTATTGTAGTTGAGTAGACGTGTGAGAAAAGAAGTGATTGAGAAGGAAAAAAGAGAGAGAAAAAGTGATTGATTAAAATGTAGGAGAGAGAAAGTGATTTTGAATTTTTTTTCAAAAGCTTTGAACCAAACAAAATTTCGAAAATTTTTCTAAAAAATTGTATCCTGAGATACAAACCAAGCAAGCCCTTAGTTAATGGGAATTGTTAGATGATCATTCAGAGATGTCACGGAGGTTCAACAACAAAAGTGTTTTTCAATCTTCATAGAATTATCATGAGGTTTTTCATTAAAGTGTTTCATGGGGTTATCACTAATATAATAGGAACACATATAAGTAAATATGATGTCATAAAGAATAACTCACACAAATTGTTCTTTGTATGTGAATAAACTAAATAGTTGTAATGAGAAATTTGTTTAATGATTTTTGAATGAGTTTTTCAAAGTGGTGTAATTTGAAATTTTTGATTTGTTTATTATTTGGGTGTACTTTGAAAGGTAATTTGTGAAAAAAACATAGAGCGTATTGAGAGTAAATTATAACCCTAAATAATTTAATAGAGTGTTGTTGGCTTTTTTGGCTTTCGAATGTTAGAAATGTAATTCGAGCGTGCTAGGAATGACCAATAAGTCCTTACAAAGATTAGTAAATGCCAACCAATTAGTCAGACAATTGCTTCAAAATTCTTTTAATCTCAGTGAAAAGGACTTTTATTGGTGGCTTAATTTTTAGGAGAAAATAAAGAAGACTGATCAAAGTAAAAGAAAAAAAAAAAGGAAAAAACAGTATCAGAAATCAAACTTCATTAATGCTGTGTTTGGTTGGAGGATTTGGGAAGGGATTTGGAAATGAAAAGGGAAAATATGTGTGAAACTAGGTGAAATGTAAGTATATTTTATTCTCATTTCACCTACCATTTCTCTTTACCTTTCATAATCCCTTTCCAAATCCCCCAACCAAACACAGCGTAAGTAAACAAGAGTTTACAATTGTACCTTTACACTTTCACAGCTTTGAAAGGAATTACAACAACAGACTTATCTAGAACTACTCCTAGAAATTTGAAGTGCAGTATAGGAAAGTAAAAGACTGGAAAATTATAAAGTAAATAACTAGTTTTTGGATTTGGTTCTGGGTCCTCCATTATCAAAATTCTCCTATATTTATAGGCTTTGAAGATAACTGTCGAAGTGGCTGATAACTGCTAAAGTAGGCGATAACTGTCATAGTGATCTCCATGATCACTAAGTATGGCTTTGAATAGTTTGCTTCCACTATTCCACTCTCACAGTTGGGCTTCCCTTCTGAATTTGAATTTAAATTGTAAGCAACCATTTGGCCACGTCACCTTGGGTTTCTTAACTATTCCCATGTCTTCCGGATCCATTGCTGCTGCTATAAGTTGCCACGCGTATGTTGATGATTGGAGACCCTTACTGATTTCCCAAATTGCCCCTTATGATCCATGTGTCAGGCCACAATAGGTTTGTACAAAATATACAACCAACATTACCTCCTACACGAATATATCCATATACTTGGTACTATTAGTGGATCAATGCATTTTTGCCAATGTCCTAGGACATGTATGGTAATCACTTATTTTGGAAGTATAACCGTTTGCAAGCAATCTTTAAAACACCGAAATTCTTCTTGCTTGAACCTTACCTTCACTATCTATGCAAGTGAAGGGACTGATACATCGTTAATGGCTAATCAAACCTTTTTTTTCATTGATCAAGCACACGAAGAGGTTTTGGACGGTGATGATCAATCTCGAAAGAACTTCCATGCATTTATTAGGCATATTTACCCTCATCTATTTATACAAGTTATGGAGGCTTTTGTAGAATATGTGGCCTTAGACCAAAAGTTTGTCCAAATGGATCTTAAAAGCTCTTCATCTACTCCAAAACCTTTTGTGTGGGATGAGGCTGCCTCATTTTCTACTGGAACTACTGGTTGGAATGCTTGGCCAGCACCAACCCAACAAAGGAGTGAATTCGTCATAGACTTGTTGAATTCGACGACTCCACTACGATTCCTCCTTCTTCGCACAACTCTGTGGTATATCCTTATATTTCATTCGACCGCCTTTGTTGTCTCGAAGACAACTTACTTTCGGCCTAGTATACCTCCACCTTACTGACTAAAATAATGCGAATGAACCCTCACCCAATCGAAGCCTTGGGAATGAGCCTCTCACTTTTTTTTGACTAGCTAACGTGTGTAAATGAGCCTCAATTTCCACATTCCTTTAGAGGGGACCCAACTGCTCATTCCTTTCCTCATAATCCTAACTAGATTAAGGAATTAAAACTTACCCTCTTTGAAAGCCAACATTTCACTCCTTATCAAGCTCTAATTCCTCCAAATTCTTATCAACAGTATAAACCCAGACCTTGCTTGCTGCCTTTTCTCACCTATCTTTCGAAGCCCTTCGAGATGACACCCCCCATAAGAACTTTCTATAGGCTTGTGACATTGTCTCTCAAAGCCATAACCTCAACCTCGTGGCCCAAGCAGAACTTCATACTTTCCTGGACCAACTCCCCCTGCTGCTTAACTGGCACAAAAATGCCTCAGCCACCAGAGAATCATTGGAGGAGATTTCTGTCATTCGTATTCAAACCCAATACGAGGCAGAGAATCTTCTTAAAGAATATGAAGATTTTAAGAATAGTGATTCGGAGCATGGAGAAGATGCTGATATGGGTGATATGTATGGGATGGATGAGATGGATGAAGTAGAGAAAGCTTTGAAGCAAACAGAATTTGAAATGAGGACCCGACACCATTTTTACCAAATAACGGCTCATCAATTAGACAAGCCAAATTTAGATAGGATAGAGAATATGTTAGAAAAGGAACATGCATTTATTGAATTTTGCTGGACAAAGTTCAATGATCTTGTAACCTTATCCATTCCTTGCTTTTACGAGATTGAGAATGTAGCTAAATAGGCTCTCCCAATGTAGATGTTTACATTAATAAAATTAGGTTTCTATGTTCTAATTGCATGGTTTATATTTGTCAATACATATGACTTTTGTCATCCAACTTGTTTACGTAATTAACAAATATTAGCTTTGAAGTAACCCATTTATTTCGAAGACTGCAGAGTCTTTTGAAAGGGCTCTGCTTCGAAGGGCTCTGCTTAGTAGAAAGTTCAAGAATTTACTTTCATACTTTTGAAATTTAAAGACATGGGTTTCACTTTTGCCAATTTCCGAGTCTTTTAATCTACAAACTTTCACACCATTCCAGCAAATATTGGCCTTACAGTACCCCCTTATTTCGAAGCCAAACAAAGCACTCAAAAGTACACTTTCTTTCCTCAAAAGATAATAAAATATTCCTTTGAAGGAAATATTCTTTGGAAGAATGCCTTGGATTGTACTTTTAAGACCTTCGAATTGTTAAACAAATCCTATCCTCACTCGAGTTAAGACATAGGCTTCATCATTCTAGTAAAATACTGGCTTTGAAGCCAATTACTTATTTTGAAGCCAAGTTGAACATTTTGAAATATATTTTCTTCCCTTATAAGGTAACAAGATGCTACTTTGGAGGAAATTTTCTTTATAGGAGGTCAACGATGTGTTTTTAGGATCCTTAAAATAAAAGCCTTAATCCCACATGGGTTAGAATAAAAATTCAAATAACTTGGGTCTATTTGACCCGTTAGGTTAAATGTGTAATTTGGACAAAAAAGTATAAAGCCCTCATTTCTCACGCTCTTACCTATTTGTTTGTCCAGTCCTTACTCTTACTTCTATTGTTGCTAAGCTCAACTCCTTACCTTTCTCTTCTCATCCTTCTCACTCTCTTTTCCATTCCTCATGAATGGCTTCTTCTTTCTCTACGAAAATACCAGTCATTGAACACATACATCTCTCAGTGGCTTTGAGGAGATGCATTAACGATGAGATAGCCAAGTATGAGACACCAGAGGGTCAAAGTGCAATGGATGGAAGGATCTTTGTCACTCGTCACCACGGTCGAGGGGAGTATGTTCTTGGTCCCATCTTCAAGGAGGCTCCTGCTACGCTGCCTTCATTATACCTATGCTTAGAGGACCACTACCTCCTCTACGAAGGGAGCTATAACTGGGGAAGCTGGAGCATTAATCGACCTCATCGTTGTTGGCCTATGTTGAAAACTAAGTTGGAAGAGTGGTATGACAGAGTAGTTGGAGCTCGGGAGCAAGAATTTGAGGACCTTTGCATTCTTGACGCCCTTTGACTCTCTAGGTTTGTAATTCCTGATGACCCTTTCCTTATTCCCAGCTACTTTCTATTTTTGGAACCCTGTCTTCAACTTTTTCCAATTTTGGTGTGGCATAATGGCCCCCACCGTTCTGGACATGTGCCATCTTTTAGGGCTTTCACTTGGTGGTGATCCCTTTGCCCCTCATTATCCAGACCTTAAGGTCTCATCTCTATTCCTTCTTCTAACTTTTTTTATGGTGACTTTGTAGCCTCTGAGAATAAAAAGGAAGGTCCTGTGATTGACCATGAGTTATTTTCTTTCATTCTTTACTGGCTTTGTAAATTCCTTTTCTTGTACTTCTCAAAAAATAACGTCTGAATTTGTCTCCCTTGCCAAGGCTCTGGCTTCAGGGAAAAGAATATCCCTGGCCCCTTATGTTCTTGGCCATGTATACAGGGTCTGTTCTCAATTTTGTGAGAGGCCTCTAGAGCCTAATCAAGGGGGTCCTATTTGGATCGTCTAACTCTGTCACTTTGCATAATTCACTGACCACTATTTTCATGGCTTAACAAGCGCCTACCACTTATCGAGGAAAATATGCCAAAGTTTCTTTGTATCCCTCTAGCTTTGTTTATTATTATTATTTTTTTCATCACTTGCTACTAGCTGCTCGTCTTTCCTTCTTCTACCTTTTCGATGCTGCTGTGGGGCTAGCATGGTTAAGGGCCTTTTTGGCTGATACCACCTATTCCAGGCCTATTCACAAGGAAATATGGGCCTCTATTCTGCTGCCAAGGGAGCTCTTCATTGGCACTCTCAATCCCAGGGCTTACAAGTGCATCTCTGAGGCTAGCTGCCCTTCCTAGCTTGCAAGGCAATTCAGGCTTAGCCAAGGGATTCTTGTCCCACTCTGCAGCCTCTCCAATTCTGACCTTGACACTAGAGACCTGAAGGTACCAAAATCTAGGCTGGAGAAAGCAATAGTCAAGTTCAGAAAAGATCTTTCCATCTTCGAATTTGTGCCTTTCACTAGCTGTAGTAGGGCCATAACTAGGTTCACGACTTGGTGGTCTGTCAACATGGAGGTGCAACTTGCTACCCCTACCTTGGATTTACTACAAAAATTAGATCTGCCATCCCAAGGTGGGCAAGCCAAATCAAAAAAGGCTGGCAGTACTATCAACTCTACCCTCAATGCAACCTCCTTACCCAAAATTACCAGGGCTGTTGTAAAAAAGGGTACATTTTTTACCATTTCTTTTGTATTTCTTTTCATTTCTTTTCATTTCTTTATATTTTTCTTCTTACTTCAAGTTTCTTTTACTGGTATAGGAACTTCGCAAGAGGCCTCACCTTAGAGAGCACAAACCTTGGCCACACTGAAGAGTAAGCAGCAGAAAGGAAAGGCCCACATTAAGCTTGAGCCTGTGGAAGAAGCTATTGTTATCGAGACAGAAGAAGAAAAGGAGAAGAAGAAGAAAAGGAGGCCCCTTTGAAAAGAAGGAAGAAACCAGCTTCTTCTTCTACCTAACTTACCATAGATTTTGCTCACAAAGTAGCTATTAAGGCAGTAGAAAAGGAACAGGCCAAGGAGGTAATTGTTTTTCAAAGATCTGAGAAGAAGAGGCATCAGAAGATTTTAAAGGAAAAAGCTATTGTTATCGAGACAGCACAGTAGGAGGCTATAAAGAAGAGTAAAGCTGCAGAACATCATACCCTCTGTAGCTCTCCAACAACCACTACTGCAACTGCCGGTGATTCTTCTTGTCTTTTTACAACACCTCTGGTTTTGATATACTCTTTCAGCTTTGTTTTTATACCTCTTTTCTTTTGATGTGTAGCAGCAGCTAGCCTGCCTATACCTTCTTCGCTGCCTCATTCTTCTCCTCCACAAGGTGCTGAAAGATCATTCTTGAGCCCTGCGGATTTGAAGAAGGCCCTAAAAAGAAAAGGAAAGGCAGACATCAATTTTCCAATGAGAATAGAGCCACTACAAATGATATTTCCAACTCCTGCCTCTACACTCCTTATAGCCTTTTCCTTAATTCCTTTAAGGCTTGACCTAGCAATCATCATTTCCTCCCCCTCTCCTAATCCTATTGAATTTCTCAACTGGCCCTTGGTGACCATTACCTCATCTCTGCCTGCTTCCATTCCTCCTAGAGTCCTAGCCATCCCTTTACCTTCTGAGAGTATGTCTGCTACTCCCCTTCTTTACCAGCAGCTAGTACCTCCAGGGATGGCACTAGCAGCCCACTAACACTTCCTTCAATACCTTGCTCCAGTTCCCCTTCCTTGGACCTACTGGTGCCTAAGACTATTGATGCTACTGAGGCATCTTCCTCTCATTCTCCTCCACCAATTACTTCAGCATTGCCTTCCACTAGTAGCTCCTTCACACTTCGTTGTCAGAGGAAGAGATAGACATCTTCGAAGCTCAACTGGCAAGCTTATTTGGCATATCTACACTAGTGATTCCATCTAGCAGTGAGACTGAGCCCTTGGACCTAACTGACTCATTTCTGGAGATAATTAAAGGCTCTTCTGCTGCCGAATCCACCATATCTCCTCCTTAGCTGGACTTAGGCATTTGCTTGCAGCTGATTAAGACTTTCTCGAGGATCCTAGTTGAGGCTTTACAAAAGCCAACAATCAAGAATGGATTCCTCAAATGTTGCCAATTCTCTAAGCAGACCAATGTTGCCTTCAAAGGTCATTTGTCTTAAGCAGTAGCAACCATCGAATTTTATGTCAATATTCATTAACTAGCCAAGGTTAAAGAGAAAGAATTTTTAAAAGACAATGAGTTTGTCTTTCGTGACTATTCTGAAGTCTCAATGCTACAGGGACAACACTTCTCTGCCACACAACTCTAAGCTCAACTACTATACAGGAAGGCGAAATTAGATAAGGAACTAGAAGCAGTCAACCTGGCTTTGGAGCAAAATGCAAAGAAGCTACATTCTTCTCACCAGAAGCTATCAACCCGCAAGTAGGAGATGAATTCTGCCATTCAGCTGTTTCCAGCATTTAGAAGTAAAGAACTCATTGTAAGGGAATAGCTGAAATACTGTAATGAATTTTGGGCCAAATTGTGACAAAATGTACTTGATTTATTATGAAATGAAACACTATTATGCACCCAAATGTTTCTTATTTCTTCTTGATATTTCATATAATGATCCTATACGCCTTATGCTTTCCATACAGTTCGGTAAATAATGTTTCAAATATCTACCATTAATTTTCTTAGGATGCACATACCCATTTAAATTCTCCAAATGATAAGCTCCACCAGGAAAGACTCTATGGACTTGGTATGGCCCCTCCTAATTACGTGACCACTTGCCAAATTTACGGCTTTTAATTCCTATTGGATGCATTGTTTTCCAAACCAAGTCCCCTTCATCGAAGCTGATATGTTGGACCCTTTTATTTTAGCTTTTGGCTGTTTTTCTCTTTTGTAGAAAGATGTTGTTTAATGCCAAAATTTCAGCTTCATTCACATTTTCTAGTTCCAATTGCATGCTTTGATGATACTGATCAGTACTTAGGTGATCCTGACATTTGACCCTTAAGGACTTTATATTGATCTCAATAAGTAATACCGCATCACGTCCATATACCAAGGCATAAGGGGTAATTTATGTGCTTGATCTTTAGGAAGTCCTATAAGTCCATAACACATCTAATAGTAAGTTATGCCAATCTCTAGGATTGTCTTCAACAACCCCCTGTATTCCCTTCTTTAAGGATTTGTTCAATGACTCTGCTTGGCCATTTGCTTGTGCATAATAAGTGGTGGAATTAACAAGACTGATTTCAAATTCTGCTGTGAAAGCTTTTACTAGCTTTCAATCAAACACAGTCTCATTATCTATAGTTATGGTCTGTGGGATACCAAACCTATGAATCAATTCCTCAATGAAATCAATTACTTCTGTCTAATCCACGGTTTTATAAGGCTTAGCTTCAACCCACTTTGTAAATTAGTCTGTAGCCACTAAAATGAAACAGCGTTGTTTCAAAGAAGGTGGATAAATTTTCCCTATCATATCCATTACCCATCCTCTAAATGGCTAAGGCTTCACCACTAAATGTAGATCAATTATTGAAAAATGTCTTATCATACCATGCTTTTGGCGTGCCTGGTAACCTTTTGCATACTCTGCACAATCCTTAAGGATGGTTGGCCAGTAATAAAAATGTCTTCGAAACGACCACCTCATCTTAACTCCAGGCTGGTTCGCACCACAGATGCTTTCATGCACTTCAACCTTGGCACTCAATGCTTCCTTTGGTCCCAAACACTCTATTAAGAGACCATCTGCCTCTCTTTTATAAAGAGCATTCTCGTACACTATGAACTGTATGGACTGTAGTTTAAGCTTTTTGCTAGCCTTCGAAGACGGGCTAACCAAATACTGAATGATTGGATGTCTCCAATCCTGCTCTTCCAAATCATTCTGATTGGCTTTTACTAATAAACCCTGTTTTGCTAAAGGTGGTATCAACTTCTAATATGTTGATTGGCCCATATCTATTTGAGCATCATTATCCCTTCTTATGAAATTTGATGCTTTTTGGGCCACATCATTGGCCTTGTAATTCATGAATCTTGGGATATAAGTTATATCTGCTAATTGGAAATAAGAAAGCAAATGTACAGCAACAACATAATATGGAAAAATGCTTGCACTTTGACATTTAAAGATCCTTTTGTTTGATTAATCACCAATTGTGAGACTCTAAATATATCAACTGCATGAGCCTATAAGCCAATAAGTATCTCAAGTCCCATAATCAAAGCTTCGCATTCAGCTTGACTATTAGAACATGTAGTTTCATCAATTTTGAAACCATGTGTGGTTTTTGCCCCTTGTGATGATTTAATCACAACACCAATTCGTACCAAACCATTAGCCTTTGATCAATTAAACCATATCTTCCATGGCTTCAAACCTACTATAGCAAGTTTTATTATTTCTTGATTTTCTGTTTGACATGGATGATCATCGAAGAAATTGGCCAATACCTGACCTTGCACTACCTTTTGGAGAACATATTCCAAATGGAACTCTGACAAAGCAAAAATTCATTTGTTCATTATTCCTCTTAATATAGGTCTAGATAACATGTGCTTAACCAAATCTGTGGTTGCAATTACCAAGACAATAGTAGGTAAAAAATAATATCTTAATTTTATTACTGCAAAATACAATGCTAAACACTGCTTTTCAACAACTGAGTATTTACATTTACAAGAGTTTAAAAACCTACTAAGGTAATATACTGCTTACTCCTTGCTTTCTTCATTGTCCTGAGCCAGAAAGACTCCTAATAATTCTTCAACTGCAATAATGTATAACTTCAAAGAAATGTCCTTCCTTGGTGGCATTAACACTAGAGGTTTGGCCAAATAGGCTTTTATTCCTTCGAAAGTAGCTTGATGCTCTGTTGTTCACCTAAATTCTTCTTCATTTTTTAGTTTTCCTAATAGTGTTAGAAATAAACCTTTGAAGAAAAATTAACCAGACTAAGGAATTTTTGCAAGTCTTTCATACTTGATGAAGGTTTGGCCTCAACGATGGGTTTGGCTTTGTTCTTATCAATCTGTATTCCCTTCTTGTGTACTATAAACCCTAAGAAGTTTTCAACTTATACACTAAAAACACATTTGAGTGGTGTAGCTTGCTTTTCGTGCTCCTTGGAGGGGTTTAGTCTCCTCGGATACGATAGCTCTACAATTCAAACTCTTGTGGTTCTGAATCACAAGTACAATGTGAAATTGATTAAACAAATAAGAGTCCAAATCCAGCAAATCTTTGAAATTAATTTAAACATACTACTTATCAAAGCATTAATTTTAAAGAGACCATGGGAAATGAAGCGTTGCACGCGCACAAATTAGAACGTCCTCCTGGAAACCTCTCTATTTTGCTGCTAGAATCTATTTAGATTGCGGTCAGAAAATTATTCTATTTTTGTCCGAGCTTTTGCTATGTTCTGCCATAAAAATGACACTGCTTGCACAACAAAATGTGGCCGGCCGGCCTCAAGAAGTGGTCGACCGGACCAAAAGGTGGCTGGCTGGCCGGCCACTATTTTTGGGTACTGCCTTGCTATCACAAAATTGAAACAGAGCAAAAACTGAGTGTTTTCAGGAGATGTTTATCTTTTCTGCTTCTCCCTATCATGAAATTGATCAAGGAAGTAGAATCGATTCACAAATCATCAATTTTCGCAAAGTTGTTGCATGATGATTTATGAACCGATAGGACAAAGGCTTAATAAATGGAAATGAAAGACCAACAAAACCTCTCCCCTATCATGGAATTACCTCAAGGGAAGTGGTAGACATCATGTAATGACTCAAGACGTAATGGGTTCAGTATAACGTCCAATTGAACCTAAACCAATTTTATTACTTTATTTTACCGCTTTTAATCCAATTGTAACATCTTTTACATTACCCTGCCATTCTTTATTCATTTTTGTCCAAAAGTGATCATGACATCCACTAAGTGAAAAAAAGGTGTTAAAGAGAAGTGTCAAACAAGAAGTTATGCTTAACATGAGAGAGATGTAATTCCTTGGTAATGAACCTTTGAAGAGATTAAACAATTAATCATGGAAAGTATCTTTTCATGAGTTGAACAACAAACTAGTGTTTAAGACAACTCTTAATCAAAGCAAGCAAAGAAATGAGGGAGGTTACAGAGATGATTATGTACAGGTGATCAGGACAAATACGAATATTTACACGGAAATTATGTAAAAAAAGCTATCAACTAAAATAGATTGGTCTCTATGGCCTAAACCACCAAATCTATGAGGACTTACAACGCCACAAGTATAATATTCAAAGCATAAGCTAAATCAACACACTAAACATCCCCTAAGTAGTACAAAACAGTACTAAAAATAATTTTGAAAAGTAGAAAAGTAAACGACAATGGAAAAGAACAAAGCTAGTAAGCAAGCCAAAGAAATGGTGGATAATCCTTCCCTTTTTTGGACCTTAAAATCACATATTTTAGCCTCTGAAATCTCTAAAAATCATTAGCTAAAAGTAAAGAAACAAGTGAAAAAACAATGATATAAGCTATGGGACAAGGTCTAAGAATGGGTGGTTAATCCCTCCACCTTTGGTTTCTTTTAAATCACAAGTTTCAACACTTGAAAACAGTCCAAAATAGTGTGAAAAAGATTAGTATAAATAAGAGAGAAAATGGCAAAAGCTATACCTCTTTAAGAGGGGATGTTCTTTGGTTCACAAACCATAAAGTGTTCACCCTCAAAAGCTGAAATTTTGGCTCAATAATCTCAGCAAGGAGCCTCAAAATTTTGGTTCAGGAAGAGTATGTATAGTGTATGTATATTGCAAGATGGAGAGAGAGTGTGTGTTTGGCAAGTTTTTGGCTCTTGACAAATTTTTCTAACGTTAAACCATGAGGAATGGTCACCTATTTATATAAAAATAGGTTCCTCTGTCAAAAATATCTGTATTGAGCCAGCTGCTGCAAGGCAGGCATATGGGGGGGGGGGGGGGAAACAGCTGGCAGCAAATATTTGCTTATCAAGAAACATAGCCGACCGGCTATGGAAGGTGACTACCGGTTGATAAAAATTAGTCTGCCGCCCACTTTTTGGCCAGCAGGCCTTTGAATGGTCAGGCTAGAAAAAAATAGGTTTTGGTCTAAATGAGGTGCAAGGTTTAAGGCTTTGAAACTCAAAACCAATGCTCTTTGTTGAAGAAATTGAACGGCTTGTACAACGTACTAATTCATTATTGAGTGTTCACCATCGGGTGCCCAAGTCTTAAGGGCAGTCAAAAATGGAGTTTCTACAGTTGCCCCTCTTTGATAGAGCTTGAAGTCATGAAATGACCTGAGTGAATGCCAAAGCCTGAAGACGACCCATTTTGACAAGGCCGTAAGACATGGGCAAATAAAGAAAATGCAGATGTAGTTGGTTGAACCCGAAGGTTGCCTACATATCCCTTTGCAAGGAATCAAACCAGCATAGTTCAGGGGCATGATGCAAATGATACATAATGCAATAAAATAATGAAACCACAAGCAGTGCAAAATTCACAAATACCATAAAGGAATAGAGATGCAAATTAAACTACATTTAACACATAAAAGTTGTCGACACCTTCAAACCACAATTCTTATAGTATATGTACGTACACATGCAGAACTATGCCTTTTGCAGAAAGAGTACAAGTAATTGGGTGGTATGCTATAGGTGAGGAATGATCTGCTGGGTAATAATCTACTGGGAAATAACAATATTATAGGATGATAATGATTTTGAACGCGTTTACACGAAAAGGATAAATGCAACAAGATAAAGTATAATGCAATGGATGCGATGGATGAAGTGGATAGAATGGATATGGGGAGCAGACTGAACTACATCTTACTTTGAAAAGACATGGACATAAACCCACCACGTCTAACACAGAAAAGGTGACGAAACCCTCAAACCACAATTCTTGTAGACTAGGCGTGTACACTGCAGAGCTATGTTTTAACGCGAGAAAAGGATGAGCACATGCCAAACTAAGCATAACATGGAAATGATGCAGGTAATAAAATGGTATGATGTAATGGGTGTAATGGATAGTGTCGTAGATGCATGTAATGGATGCTATATGCAATGCCATAGAGGTACAAGATAATAGATATGATATAGCAGCTAGGAAGTGGTGCCTTAGAAAGTACTTTACAGGGGCAATCGGCGAGGACTCACCTCATGTTGCTGGGGATCTTCCTCTTCTTTATCTTGCGCTTCCAAACCACGAGTACTACTTTTCTCCCTAGCTATGTTTGCAACTTTCTCTATTCTATAGTAGGGTGACAGACTAGGTTGGTTTAATATCCATAATTGAGGCGCATACAAGCTACGTCAACCTATGGGGCTACCGAGGATACACCTCTGGGTATTCAAGCCAGACTTTAGTCTCGAAAATTTCAAACCTTTGTGTTCTAGACCTCGGCCATTTGAACTCTAGTTTCCACCATCTCAGTTGGTCTCTTAGGAACTCACTACAAACACAGTCAGGTGGCTATACCAGATCGCTCACGACACACACCAAAGGAATTTGCACTTTTAGATGATTTGAGGTGCCCTAGACCTAGTGAGTGCACAAGACAGTGTGGGTGTGAAGCATAAGATAGTGCAATACAGGTTGAATGCACAAAACAGTGAGATGCACGTGCACAAAACAATGCGATGCGATGAATGCACAAAATAGTGCAGTGTAGATGCACAAGACAGTGCGGTGCAGGTGGAATACACAATATAGTGTTGATGCAAGTGAATCCACAGTGCAATGTAAGATGAATGCACAAAACAGTGCAGTGCAAGTTGCATAAGATAGTGGGATACGGGTTGAATGCACAAAATAGTACGATGCACGTTGCATAAGACAGTGCAATGCAGGGTGCACAAGACAGTGCGATGTACATTGAATGCACAAAACAGTGCTATGGAATGTGCACAAAACAGTGCTATGGAGGGTACAAAAAATAGTGCGATATAAGATGAATGCACAAAACAGTGCTATGTATGGTGTACAAAATAGTGCTACGTGGATGAACGAACAAAACAGTGCGATGCAAGGTGCACAAGATAGTGCTGCGGAGGGTGCAATGCACAAGATAGTGCGATACAGAGTGCACAAGGCAGTGCTATGTAGGCACTTGTAGAATGAATGTAAAAAATAGTGCAATGCAAATGCACAAGACAGTGCATCATGTACCTTTTGAAATGAGTGTAGGGTAACTTGCACACAATTTATTGAAATGTAATAGAAAAAATTGCGAAAGCTAACACAATGAAACTCTACCATTATACGTATAGAACGAAGTCAAGAGCAAGAGCAACCAATCACGCAGTTCAAATCAACCAGAGTGTATGCGCATGCATGCATAATCCAAAGCACATGTATTAATTAGAGGGAAGATGGCAAGCCTAAGAGAGTTTTGAAATGGTTGGAGACAACTTTCGAAAGCTGACTCATAACAGAATCATCATGGTAGTGAGCTCACCCTAACCCAGGGAGAAGTGCCCGACAAATGGCTTTAAGCAGATTGAGAGAAAGATTGGGCTCATGCCCCTTGTTCAATTGATGGTCCGATCAGATGTACTAAAAATTGCCCCTAGTGTCCAGTCACTGGCCACAGTTTTCAACATTATGCTGGCACGTATGATGGGGATCATCAGATCCAGGAACGGTTGCCAACCAATTAGACTCATGCTTCTCTTCTTTCCTGACATGTTGAAAACTTACTCCAGTCTCCTCTAAAGTAGCGGTGGATTCCTCGCATATACGTTGCAATGATCATGAATGCGATGCCCCTTTGTATGGGCACTCTTAGTTTGTCTATGAATTCCGCACATGGACTTGTTTTTGAGTTTGGAACGAACATTCGTGTATGGAATTTTGACGATGCCACTCTGTTGAACTTTTGAGCGACAAATTTGCGAGGGTGTGTCGATGAAGAGTGCATACCGAGACAAATACTGGGCATGACATAACAGAACTCAAAATTGACCTAAAAGCAGAAAAAGCCTCAAGGTGGCTGATCATTCATAGTGCCCCTAGTATTAGTCCTGTTCCCTTTAGAACCAATTTCGCCAAACCTGAGTTTTGATTCTTTTTTTTGGCTCAAGATAAAGATTCTACTGATATGTTCAAGTATTGAAAATTTCTCCACTTGCTAATTCAAGCTAGTTCTTTCTTACCCAATGCAAGTATGTGATATGCAAAATAGTTGGTATAGCTCATGGATTGATGCGAAGTTAACGACGTGATTGGGCAAGATGATCGGGTTGATTGGGCAAAATAAGTCGTCCCTTCGGGGTTTTCAACCTTGCGAGCTATATTTGTTTGATTTCTCATTTTTCATGCTCTCATTTTTGCCTAGGTCGCCCTTTCCGGGTTTTCAGCCTAGCGAGCCTCTCGAGGATAGCATTTAACTTTTGCAGTAAATTTGATCCATAGTCATCCTTGCCCCAACACTGAAGTTGGCTTTACCTTGATTTGAGTTTGGTTCTCCATTCCCTTATGCATGTCTTCTTCCTTTTTTTTGCTCCATTTTCAAAGTTGGTTCTTCTCGCAATGTGGTACTTCCTCGCGTTGGTTTCCCCGAATTCAGACAAAAGTTTCCTTCCTCACAGCTGATTGGATTTCATTCTAATAGATACCCCTAGCTTGATGGTTGACTTCTTTTCCCTTTCTTTTCTTTTCTTTTCTTTTTTTTTTTTCCATTTTTCTTTGCTTTTTCTTTTTATTTTCTTCTTGGTTTCTTTTTTTATTTCTTTTTTGAAGCAATGAAAACACCAGGGGGAGAAATTATATCATTATGAGGTCTAAAAGTTGTCTTGTGCTTGCCAAAATGATCGCCAAAAGGGGAAGAGCATCCCCATGATAATACAGAATACCACGCACAATTCTGAATCTATCTTTGCAAGTTTTGCAGAAGAAACAATTGAAGAAGCAACTTAAACTTTTAAGATCATGAAGGACTTTGGGGATCCTTCTCAACACTAGAGCTTATTAACAAAATCTCATTCAAAAAACAAATTAAAAGCTTTTTGTATTTTTTTTTAAAAGGTCACACATGCATTTCTATAGGCACAATAAAAATGATCAAAAACTTGATTCCCGTTTTCTTATTTAGAAAAATGAAGACTTGAGGGTACACGAGAGCGACTCGTGGAAAAAGACTCAACTGATGCAACAACACAAGAAAATAAACGAAAATAAAACTCACAACTCAACTATTTACAAGACACGATTCAAAACAAAATCAACATCCTTGATACAAAAAGGGGTTTTCACTCTCCAAGTCCATCTACAGAATTCACAAAACTTCAAGTAGCCCACGAGAGGGTCCAAACTTGCCGTCAATTTAGCATTAACAACCACACCCAATAGGATTGATTTCAAACTTTCAAATTGGGTCTCGCAGATTGAGCCTCATAATCACCCTATTGACCGTGCTGGTTGGGGTCAAGGCAAGCCATGGATGGGATTTATGTTATAGGATGGAAATCTATTGTGGTCAGGGAGAGGTTTATTGACAGCTTTAGGATTTTCAGGTGGGGTAATGACCTTATTGTCAATCAAGTCTTGAATTTTATGACGAAGGCAAAAGCAGCAGTCAATATGATGATCGTACTGTTGATGGAATGTGCAATATTGGGTAGGGTTGTGTCTTGGTGGGGAGGGTTAGGGAGAGATTGAGGATTGAGTGGTATGCGATACCCTTTCTCCATCAGTACCTTCAATGAACATGTTAGGCTCATATGGAGATGGGCGAAGGTACATTTTTTGGAGGAGAAAGCATCAGTGTTAGAAATATTGGCAATTGGGTTGGCGGGTGTTGGCAAGGTATTCATGGGCTTGGGACTGGAATCAGGATGGGTGTTTTTGGTGAAGCATCTCTCCTCATTGTTTGGCCTTCCCTTGTTTGCCAACCGGTGAGTAACTCCGACTTGAGCATTGGTATGTTGAGTAGCAAAAGTTTCATCTACAACCCTTTCAACAAGTGCAAGGACTTGCCATTTGTTCAGGCCATTGGCCTTCAGAGCTTCGACAACCCATTAGAGATGTGCATTGTCAAGACCCAAACCCGCCCCTAAAAGTTTGGTCCATGACCGGCCTGTACATAGGCCTCCAGACAAAATTTCACAAATATTTATTCAAATACGGGGCCTTAGCGGAAGCAAATATCAATATAAGATAACATCCAGTGAGCTTGTGCATACATGTTGGCTTAAATAAAGTTAAGCATTTAAATACACTTCCAAGTTTACATATATCATCACAGAACTTATATAGATCTCACACACACACTTATAGAAGACTCCATAACTACATAACTCTCAGTAATCAAAATTAAGGCCTCAACACAGAGGCGTATCCCAGGCGGCTTGGCAGGCAGGTAGATCTCAATACAATTCTAGTGTCAATCCCCGATGGCTCACCTACATAGATATATGTAAAAACGGAGTGAGCAAGACTCAGTGAATAATAGCAATATAAGGAGGTTGCTTAAACGAGCATAGTCTTAGAGAATGTAAATATGCATATCAAATCACACGCAGCTCTTATTCATAATCATATTTTAAAACGGCGTCAGACCCACATGTAATACAGAACGGCCTCGGGCCCATGTACGATACGAAACGGCCTTAGGCCCAATATATGTACAAAATGGCCTCAGGCCCAACATATTATACAGAACTGCCTCAGGCCTAACATATTATACAGAACGGCCTCAGGCCCACATCTCGACAGTTGTCCACACATTAGAGGGTAGGTAGAACATCGACATGTACACTACCTCCCTTGGCCTCTGGCCATGAATCATAATCGATTCGAATTATGTTAGGATTGGTAAGACATCGACATGTCCTCACCTCCTTCAGTCTCAGAGTTGTCCACACTCCGTGGCTTATAACTGAACGGCCTCGGGCCCAACAAAGCACAACAGAACAACCTCCGGTTCTTAAGGATATCATTGCTCAATAATGCACATAAGTTTTCCAGTTATTCACCATAAGGAAACATAGCTTACTTATGCATAACCGAACGCCATCGATAACTATTAGTAGCAAATAAAACAGAACACTACATTACTATTACTCACATGATGGACTTCAGGTATCAATGAGACGATGTCCTCGTCTCAACCTACAACACAATGCACATAGTATAATATGAGAATAAAACCAATCTCTTTCTTTGCTCTTAATCACTTAGTCATGTGACTCCAAACACATTAGTCCTCAATAGGTTATAATCCATGTCTCAGAAAATAAGAGAAATCGTTAGGAAAATGGTTTAGACGAAGGAATGGTATAAAACGGTAAACAGAAAGTGAACAATGTTCACTAATTTGGGCATAACTATTTGTGCATTAAGAATTTGAGAGTGAGGCCACCGCCATTGGAAAGTAGACTTCCGGGCTAGGCTCAAGAATCACCTAAAACAGTGTCCGGATGCAAAAGATATGCTTATTCGAAGTTGGTTGAACAGAGTTGTCCCGCACGTGCGAGAAACCCGGCCGCACGTGCGGAAACTGGGCTGCACGTGCGGGACCATGTGCTTTTTTAGCAGAATCAACTTTGGTTCTGGAAGGGGACTGCCGTACGTGTGGAAAGACCCGCTGCACGTGTGGCTCTGGGCAATTTTTGCAGTCCGAAAATGATATTAGCTCTAACACTTGTTCTTTCCATTTTTAAGCTTGGTTTCCAACTCAAATCACCCAAAAACATGTAAAATTGTCCCACAACATGATAAACTATCATTAATCAAGTGTAATTTCATCTCAAATAAATCAATCTTTGCCTCAAGTTAGAAATCCAAGTCTCATCTTTTCCATATATTCAAACTTTCATAATATATGCCCAAAATCATGCAAATACATTTACACATGGTTGATTCTCATACCAAATCTTGTTATTCCATAAATCATTCTTAAGATTGAACCCAAATCAAACAAATTAAAGGAAATCAAGGTTCAATTCCTTGAATTCAACCCAATCCACTCATAACCCAACACACTTGTTCATTTACATATCAAACTTCCAAGTTAATCTTTGATTTCATGTTGTAGATGAATTATCTACAAGGATGATAGTTAGAGCCACATACCTTATCTTCAACCTTTCCTTTTTCTCCTTGATCTCTTCAATTTTCCAAGCTTTAAGGTTGATCTTCTTCCTCTCTCTTTAATTCTCTTCAACCATCTTCAAAGCCACCATGAATGTTGAGCTTCTCTTAGAGAATTTGTCTCTCCTTATCTCCCTCTCTCTTTCACGGTTCTCTCTCTTTCTACCTTAGATATTTTTGGCTCAAATATCTTGAGTTCCCAACTCATATGGCATGTCTTTATTTATATATACAACACACATAAGCTTATCACAATTAGGGGTAGCCAAACGCACCCTTACAAATCGGACAAAATCAAATTTCAATTAAACTTCCCAAATGACTCTAAAAATTATGTTGATCATAAATATGTCCTCTGTTCTGGTTTCTGAAGCCTCTAAGGCCTTCGATTTGCCGTACAAAGTTAACCACCCAAACATGTATTAACGAATCAGACGAATTAAATTTCCAATTAATTTTCCCCAGTAGCTTTAAAAATTCCCATTAACATATGCAAGTACTCAATTTTGATTTCTGAACCCATAAAGGTTGGCAATTTCAATTTTAAGGTCGTAACTCAACAGATAATGTTTCAATTCAAAAGATATAATCACATTAAAGCACATTAACTCATAGGTAAATAAAGATATTCCTTATGCACGTTTTGGGGTCGTTACATGCATAGTTACCCCGGACTCATTCCTGCTACTTGCTTCAGCCATGTCATAGAGTCGAACGACTATATCTGGGCAAGGCCTTCTTGCTTTCGATTGGCCCCATTTCATTTTTAGCTTGACCCAAGATTGGAGAATGTTTTGGTACAAACTCCCCAGCATGTGGTGTGGTAAAGGAAGGGGTTAGAATCCTAAAGGTTTTATGTACCACCGTTCCTTAAAGGTCTGCGATCATTCCCAACATCTTAGCAGTAATGGGTTTGGCCATTTGGCACCCTTGGTGCATCCGAACAGGATTGGGTGTATCCATCTGTGGACGTGCCCTTGGGCTTATGCTACCACAGTTCGGACTCATTTGTCACAGTTCTTAATCTGATCTCGCAAAGTGCAATGCAAGACTGATAAATCACCAAAGAGTCCAAATCTGGCAAATCGTTTTTGGAAAACAGATTTTTAAGAAATAAGTGCCAAACATGGACTACTTTGCCAGATACAGAGTCGCCACCTAAATATTTTATTTTGGGGAAATTTAGGAAACCTTGACTCGTTGCCTAAGGCCACGTGCCCGTCATCACCAAAGTTGCCTCGGCTCGGGAACTTGGGTACGATTGGGGAAGGTCATCTATGAGCACCCTCGCTCGCCCGATTCAAAGATCGGCCTATACTAAGCATGATATTTTGTTTTGAAAACATGTGTTTCCGGTTAATTAGCTAGAATTACTATGTGATGCGCACAACACACAAGTATAGACTAGATCGCCTAATTTGGAACAAAGCATTGCATACCCGTTTGTTTGAGAATGGTTTGGAGTTTGCTACCCATAAGTAGGCTAAAACACGAATTTTGATGAATTGTCCCGATTTAAGCAATCCAACCTTCACCCACAGGCATTCAGGCAGCTTAAGTCACATAAGCAATTAGCCTCATGCCAAGCATGCTGTCATGTTAAAACTCACACACATGCAAGATGCTAAAGCATAAACACTTACAGTGTACTTCGAGCCAAAACAAGGAACATGTTAGTAATCAATGTATGATCCAAGTCCATATTAAGATGGCTAATGGATCGTAGGCAAAATGCAACTAGAATAGGCTCGGCTAATCTAAAATGGCATATGAGATGCATCAGTTGATACATGTATTCAAGTTGGAATTGAAATACAATGCAGTTAGTATGATGCGCCGAGCCTGGTGAATGCAAAACAGATGAATGATGCAAACATGCATAGCATAAGGATGCTAACTGAAATATGCCCTAAATCTAACCATCGTAAGTGGTTAAATAAAAGGGGGAAAGAAATGGAGGTTGGAAGACATGCATTACACACACGCACGCTTATTACACAATTGCGCCCTCTCGGCGGAGGGACCAAAAGAATAATACAATTTAACTAACTAATTAACTACCCTAGCTAATTAATTAATTACACAACCAAAACAAAAATAAATAACCAGTCTACGTTATTAAAGCATTGAAATGGCCTCGAGGCGAGGGATGAATGAATGCTAGGGCGGCTTCGCTCAGAAACCCGTTGCCATGCTACATGTTGCCTCTGTTTGCACTGCTCTGTACCTCTGAAGACTACACAAGTCTCTGTGATGCTCCAGAATCACCTTTTGGGCATGCTGTAAGGCCATCGGCCAGAATATGAGGCCATCGGCCAAGGTAATGGTGTTATCGACCAATGATGAGGCTCTCGGCCAAATATACTTAGCCGATCGGCACTAAAAGTGGTCGGTCGACCATCTCTTCCTGCGGAATGCTGTGTTGCTGCAGCAGAGGACAAACAGAGCATGACAATGCATTTACAAGGCGATGTTTGCACGACCACCCTCCCTATCATACTATGAACTCAAGGGAGTATGGCTCTCGGCCCTCGGACCACCAATCACGCATTTCAATGCATGATGGTCAAAGAGGCCAAGTGTGCAATTTCTATCAAATGAAATGCACACAAACACGTAAGGGGACCCCAACCTCCATCATGGTTGATCAAGAGGCAAAGGATGCATGCTTAATGCTATGCAACCTAGGCATGCAAGCAAGCTAATGCAACATGAGCATGCAAACAAGCAATGTGCAATAGGCATACAACCTAGACAAATAAACATGTAAGGCATGTAACAACAAATCCAATGACAAATATGCAACAACATGTAAGGCAAACATGTGACAACATATAAAGGGACAAGTATGCAACAAGCATGCAATATACTAGCATGCAACAATATGCAAGGTACTAAATATGCAACAAGCATGCAACAACATGCAAGGCAAGCATGCAACAACATGCAAAGGATGGACGTAAACCAAAATGGACGGTTTTCACCCAAATCAGTGGCCAAAATGCTACGGACATGAGGGCAAATGCACATACAAACATGCATGCTAAATGGTCCAATACTTAAGCATAAAAGGGAAACTTTTAAGAACACTTAAAAGGAATGGAAAGCATGCAAATGTGACAACACTACATGCCCTGAAATGAGGCTAGGAGTGATGCCAAACCACATAAACAAGTCAAGCATGGCATGCTCAAGACTGAAGCCTAAGACTAGTCGAGGGACTTGAACCAAAGCTACACAAAACAAAGAGCATATGGCAAGTATGACCCAAAACAGTCCTAAGTCATGCTAAAGTGAGCCTAAAACATGCAACGACCAAAGCCAAAACGAGCTAAGACAAAGGGGGAAAATCATGAGGCATGCAAGGCCACCAAAGAGGTGTTACACTACACCTAATACAACCAAACATGGCATGATTTAAGCAACCAAAAACAGAGTCATGGCATGTCAAAATGAGCCCAAAAACCCGCTTAGATGGCACCCCAAAGGCCTAAACATGGTGGCATACGCAATGGTTCAAACATGGAGCACAAAACAACAACTCTTCGAAGCATTAAAAGGATGGCAAATGCAAGCATACAAGCATGGAATATGGACTGAAATATCATGACAAGTGATGCCAAATCACTGAAATGGCCCAAATAAAGTATGCTAGTGACTCCCATACCCGAAGCTAACAAACTAGAATGCATGGAGGCTATACAAAGCATGTCAAGCATAACCAAAACAATGGAAAATAGAGCTTAAGCATGCTATAACAAGGCTAAAAGCTTCAAGGAGTTGGGCCACAATCATGCTAAAAACACATGTTACAACATGATGCATGTTAAGGCCAAATGATTGGATTACAAGACAAGTGTATGAAGCATACATGGCATGTCTAAACCAACTCAAAAAAGAGGTGTATCATGGCAAAACAAAGTCTAATACATACTAAAATGAAGCTAAAACAAGCTAAACACGCATGCTACCACATAAGCCATTTATGCAAGCATTAAAGACAACAAGGAGAGGGGATGACCCTCTCCTATTTAGGACCTCAAAACCACGTCTCCACCACTGAAAATCCTCTGGATATCAGTGGTAGAAAGGTCATGCAAAGACCAAAACAATGGCCAAATGGTATGGCCTAAAACAAGGCCTTGGAGGGGGGGTGACAACCCCAAACCTCAAAGTGGCCTTAAACAAAGTTCTAAAGCACACAAAATTAGAACTTTTATTAGTTATAGTCGAAGCTTAAAACAATAAGGACGAATGGCTAAAAGCCTAAGCAAGAAAGGGGTAACTAAAGTAAGGATGCTCACCCTTGTAGACCTTCTGTAGAAACAAAGCTCCAGCATCTTTCTTTGGTCAAAACCAATCCAAGAACCCTAACAACAACCTTCTAAGGCCTCAACAACCCAAGGATGGTGTAATGCTAGGTGTTCTAGTGCAAAAGGAAGACAAAACTCACTTTAGGTCACAAAACAAGACCAAACCAAGAAAAATAGATACAACACTATATCTATCCTCTCAAGAACCAATTTTTCTGAACCTTTGAGGAGGGAGGAGGAGCTCCCTCTTTATAGAGGCTCAAATTCTAAAGCTTCTAAGAGAAGCTAAACAAGAGGCAAATCCCTCTATACACGTGTATGGAGGGGGTTAATTGTGGGTGCCAGCTGTGCCAGCTGGCACAAAATATCTGCGTAAAGCAGATGAACAGGGTTCGGCCAACAAGAATGGCCGATCGACCAACACAATGGCCAGTCGACTAAATATAGTGCCGATCGGCCAACACTCTTGGCTGATGGGAAAAAAAGGGGGCCGATGGCTTCAGGCCTTGGCCAGTGGGGTGTAGGGATGGTTGACAAGCCACCCTATTCCCCCAGAAGCAAAAGACAAGTGTTTGGTGTACAACCAACCACAAAACAGGCAAGTCGAGAGGTCTTGAGGCAAGGCGCAACACCGAAACCTCCGAGAACTCAAGACGAACACAAACATGGATGATCATCGAGTGTTCAAACGATGACGCCCAAGTCTTGAGGACGGTCAAAAATGGGGTGTCTACACCATCATGCACAAATCAGTATTTTCAACAATGAATACCTCTGGCCTGGGCAAATGGGATGGAGTGATATATATAATAGGGTCGAAGGTAGGAGGTAGTGTATGGATGAGGTTAAGGTGAGGATGAGGTATTGGTCATGGATAGGAAGTGGGTTGGTGGTAACATTGGGTTCTTGAGGTGGAGCTATCGTCTAGTTGTCAGTGAGATTCTGAACCGCATGACAAAGACGATAGCAACGATCGGTGCCATGACCACATTGCTAATGGTATGCACAGTATTTGGTAGGGTTATGTCTAGCAGGGAGTGGGTTAGGAAGAGGTTGGGGATCAAGGGGTTTGAGGTACCTTCTTTCCATTAGGACTTTTAGTGCACTGGTTAGGCTCATATGGAGGGGGGGGGGGTGAAAGTTCTACCTTGAGCTCGGGTTGGGCTGGTAGTTTATGGGTTGGTAATGGCAAAAGGATCGGCAGTTTTGAGATCCGTGGTGATGATATTGATTTCAATGGGGGAATAGTGCTACTGCTAGTATTGGTATTCTTGGAAAACACCCTCCTTGTTGGTTCGCTTGTTCTAGGAATAATCCCTTTGTTAAATACGCTCTCCATCTGAACCCCTAATTCATGCAAATTTTTGAAAGTGAACAGTGGAGCGATTATTAACTTTTGTAACATATCAGGCTCAAGGTTCTACACCACTATTCGTACTTGGTCCCTCTTAGAAGGTCGATCTGTCATTTTTGCTGCCTTTGCTCTCCACCTTGCAACAAATTCCACAAAAGGTTCTTTAGGATTCGGGTGGGTTACTTTAAGCTATTGGGTGGTCATTTCAATTTGGGTATTGTAAGAATACTGATTGACAAATGCCTCAACCAAATCTTCCTAGTTCTGCTTCACTTTATCCTCCAACTTGGCGTACCAAGTCGCTGCTATACCTGATCGGGTTCTTCCATACAAAGAGATTTTCTAAGGCTTAGTCAGACCCATCAGTTTCAAGACATTCGAGAAAAGCCAGATATGTACCATAGGATCTCTAGACCTGTCAAAACAGTCAATGTGCGGCATTTTGAATCTGTATGGAAGCCTTATGGTAGCCTTGGTGTACCCATCCTCAATGTCGGGAATGTAGTTAATTCCCTGTGCCTTTTTGAATTGCTTCTCAAGGTTAGCAATTTTTAGCAAGGTTGGGTCGAGATCATTAACATCAAGGCAAAGAAGCCCCTTATTAGGTTGCACCAGAGGTCTAGAAACTTGAGCTTGAACCAACCCTTCTCGAGGATCTAGACCCTGCAAATCTTTCGCTAGCAGAGGTGGGTCAAAGTTCAGTTAAGGGCTTGGGACTGGATGTCGGGTAAATGCCTTAGATGGGCGTTGCATTTCAGTAATGGTCTCATCCTGCCCGACAATTCTCTAGTTTAGGGTCGTTATCATGGCCACAACTTTTTCTAGACTCTGAGCCATCACGGGTCTGGTGAGTTGGCAATCGAAGAAATGGATAGGTGTAAGCTGAGAGCTGACTAACAAGGATTTTGACCTGGTTATACTTGATGCATCTGAACTGGATTAGTCTAGACGGGTTCGACTGGATTAGGGATTTTTTAGAATGGTCTTTTGGCATTGGATGGATCTTTTCTGAGTTGACCTTTGTGGATCAAATGGACTGGACCTTTGCTAAGTGGGTTTTTTTTCTGAGATTGGATGGACTCTGATAGGTTAAGGGTTTCTGGGTCAGATTGGGCTTGGCCTTTGCTGAGTTGGGTACTACTTCTTCTTTGGCTCAGACAAACCTAGCATTAAAAACAAAAATGCTCCATCGGATCATGGTACCAAGTATGCTGGTCAAAACAAAGCAAGATACAATTTTTGGCCCTAGTTATAGTTTTGCTGAAAATTCATCTATATTAAACACAAGCCCCTAGATTTTGACCTAAATTCTGATTCTGATATGACCCTTAAGTTTGAAAAGAATCACCTCAAGATTAAGACTCTTCCAGGATTGCACCACACATTTCCAAAGATTTCACAGTTTGCACAAAAGCATTCAAAACACCCCTATGGGAGGTTAGGGTTTTCCTGTCCTAGATTTGACATGATCTAGGGTTTTACTACTTCAAGCAAGTAGTTTCACCAAATCTTGCATATGGGTGAGCATCTTGTCCTGTGTTGAAATAGTCACTATGGCTTTACTATATGCAGCTAGGTTGAATGGTCAAAAGGGGTACCGAGGGAAGATTACCTAATATACCTCTCACACCTTACACCGAGAAGTGAAAGGAGGATTGAGCGGTACGATGGTAATCTAGATCCAACGGTTGTGTTTTCAACATGGTAGAGCCCACGACCGACCAGCTTTTTTAGATGACCAATGAAAATGCAATGCAAAGAACATATATCTATAAATAAAATGTCACATCATGAAGTTCGAGTCCAGTTCTCTAATGTCCCAAACAAAGTCGCCAGAAACTGTAGCTTGCTTTTTGTGCTTCTTGGAGGGGTTTAGTCTCTTTGGATACGATAGCCCTACAGTTCGAACTCTCGTGGTTCTAAATCTGGTTTCACAAGTGTAATGTGAAATAGATTAAACAAATGAGAGTCTAAATCCGGCAAATCTTTGAAAAATCGATTTACAATCAGAAATGTCAAAAATGGAGTGCATTCCCAGATTTCAGAGTCGCCACAAATATTTTTAGGAAATTTAGGAAACCTGTGAGTCATGCCAAAGGCCACTTGTTCATCGTAACCAAAGTGTCTCAGCTCGGGAACTTAGATATGAGAGGGGAAGGTCATGAATTGAGCACCCTACTCACCAGATCAAAGATCGACTTCTACTAATCATGATGTGATTTTTATGTACATTATACGCCCTTGTTTTGATTATTATGCTAACATTATTACATGAGGCACACAAGTATAAACTAAGTCACTCACTTTGGAATGCTTTCAGAAAATGTTTGTTTGAAAAGCATTTTGAATATGTGCCATTTGGAAAAGTGAGCTCATACGTACATTAATCAAATGTATTCCAATTTAAGCAAATTAACCTTCATCCATAGGTATTCAAGAGGTATATCAAATAAGCACTTAGCCTCATGATAATATGCTTGATATGGAAACACTAACATACATGCAATGTGCTTAAGAGAAAATGCTCACCTAGTACTCAACTGAGGCAAGCCAGAATAGGAGAAAATAATAAGAAAAATGCATGTTCTAATATGCAAGTGACTAACGCAACACATACAAAATGCAACTACTAGATTCGGCTTATTAACATGACATGTGGACCACTTCAAAGCATGCTTTTAGCACACATATTCAAGTAAGTAGTAAACGACAATAAAGTTAGAGTGAGGAACTGAACCCAATGCATGCAAAAATGAATATTTACACATGGTAATGATATGAGACCAAAAATATGATACTACATGAAATCCATCATAAGCAAGTAAATGAAAGGGAGAAAGAAATAGGGTTAGAAGACATACACAAGAGGGTTTGAATGTCCGAATTCAAACTAATTATTACAATGCCAAATTAACTAATTTAACTAGCTATTACAATAACTAAAGTTAACTAGCTATTACAAATTCAAATGAATCTAATTAATTTAAACATACTACTTATCAAAGCATTAATTTTAAAGGGACCATGGGAAATGAAGCGTTGCACGCACACAAATGAGATCGTCCTCCCGGAAACCTCTTTGTTTTGCTACCAGAATCTGTTCTGTTTGCAATCATAAAATTATTCTGTTTTTGTCTGAGCTTTTGCTCTATTCTGCCATAAAATTGACACTACCTGCACAACAAAATGTGGCCGGTCGGCCTCAAGAAGTGGTCGATTAGACAGAAAAGTGGCCGACCGGCCATAGTTTTTGGGTACTGCCCTACTGCCACATAATTGAAACTGAGCAAAACTAGAGTGTTTCCAGGAGATGTTTGTCCTTTCTGCCTCTCCCTATCACGAAACTGATCAAGGGAGGAGTAGACTCGATTCACAAACCATCAATTTTCGCAAAGTTGTTGCATGAAGATCTATGAACCGATAGGACAAAGGCTCAATAAATGAAAATGAAAGACTAACAAAACCTATCCCCTATCATGGAATTACCTCAAGGGAAGTGGTAGACATTGCTTCTTGAATCATTAACAACACTAAAGGGTATGTAATTACTATAGACGCAATTGGTTCAATATAATGTTCGATTGAACCCAAACCAATTTTATTACCTTTTCTTCTTTTATTTTTTTATTTTTTTTTTACATCTTTTAATCCAATTTTAACCTCTTTTACATTACCTTGCCATTCTTTATTCAATTTTCTCCAAAAGTGATCATTACGTCCACTAAGTGCAAAAAAAGGTGATAAAGAGAGTGCCAAACAAGAAGTTGTGCTTAACATGAGAGAGATGTAACGCCTTAGTAATGAACCTCCAAAGAGATTAAACCATTAAGCATGGAAAGTCTCTTTTCATGAGTTGAGCAACAAACTAGTGTTTAAGACAACTCTTAATCAAAGAAAGCAAAGAAATGAGGAAGGTTGCAGAGATGATTATGCACAGGTGACCAGGACAAATATGAATATTTACATCAAAATTATGTAAAAAAGGCTATCAACTAAAATAGATTGGTGTCCATGGCCTAAACCACCAAATCTATGAGGACATACAATGCCACAAATATAATATTCAAAGCATAAGCTAAATAAACACGCTAAACATCCCCTAAGTAGTAGAAAATAGTACTGAAAATAATTTTGAAAAGCTAGAAAAAGTAAACAACAATGGAAGAGAACAAAGGTAGTCAGAAAGCCAACAAAATGGTGGCTAATCCCTCCTCTTTTTGGACCTTAAAATCACATATTTTAGCATCTGAAACCTCTGAAAATCATTAGCTAAAAGTAAAGAAACAAGTGGGAAAACAAGGATACAAGCTATGGGATAAGGTCTATGAAAGGGTGGTTAACCCCTCCACTTTTGGTAGCTTTTAAATCACAAGTTTCAGCACTTGAAAACAGTCCAAAACAATGTGAAAAAGAGGAGAAAAATTAGTACAAATAAGAGAGAAGATAAGATATTCTTTGGTTCACAAACCACAAAGTGCTCACCCTCAAGAGCTAAAATTTTGGCTCAATAATCCCAACAAGGAGCCTTAAAATTTTGGTTCAGGAAGTGTATGTATAGTGTATGTGTATTGCAAGATAGGGAGAGAGAGTGTGTTTGGAAAATTTTTGGCTCTTGACAATTTTTTCTAAGCTAAAACCATGAGGGATGGTCACCTATTTATATAAAAACATGTTCCTCTGTCGGAAATATCTGTATTGAGCTAGTTGGCACAAGGCATGTACAAGGGAGGGAACATCTAGCAACAAATATTTACCTCCCAGGAAACGTGATAGGCCGGCCATGGAAAGGGACGGCCGACCAATAAAAATTGGCCTGCCTACCACTTTTTGGCCACCAGGCTTCTAAGTGGTCATGCTAGAAAAAAAAAAAAAAAGACTTTGGTCCAAAGGAGGTGCAAGATTTTAGGCTTTGAAACTCAAAACTGAAGCTCTTTGCTGAAAAAATTGAATGGTTTGTACAACGTACTAATTCATCATTGAGTGTTCACCATAAGGGGCCCAGGTCTTAAGCACGGTCAAAAATAGGGGGTCTACAGTTGTCCCTCTTTGACAGAGCTCAAAGTCATGAAATGACGTGAGTGAATGTCAAAGCCCGAATGTGACCCATTTTGATAGGGTCGTAAGACTTAGACAAACAAACAAAATGCAGATGTAGTTGGTTGAACCCGAAGGTTGCCTACATATCCCTTTGCAAGGAATCAAACCAGCATAGTCTAGGGGCATGATGCAAATGATACACAACGCAATAAAATAACCAAACCACAAGCAGTGCATAATGCACGAATACCATAAAGGAATAGAAATGCAAATCAAACTACATTTAACACACAAAAGGTGTCAACACCCTCAAACCACAATTCTTATAAAATAGGTGCGTACACATGCAGAACTATGCCTTTTGCAGAAAGAGTACAAGTAATTGGGTGGTATGATATAGGTGAGGAATGATCTGCTAGGTAATGATCTACTAGGAAATAACAATGCCATGGGATGATAATGATTTTGAACGCATTTACGTGAAAAGGGTAAATGCAACAAGATAAAGTATGATGCAATGGATGCGATGGATGAAGTGGATAGAATGGATAGAGGGTGCAGGCTGAACTACGTCTTACTTAGACAAGACATGGACACAGACCAACCACGTCTAACACAGAAAATGTGTCAAAACCTCATACCACAATTCTTGCAAAATAGGCACATACACATGTAGAGCTAGGTTTTAACGCGAGAAAGAGATGAGCACATGCCAAACTAAGCGTAACATGGAAATGATATAGGTAATAAAATGGTATGATGTAATGAGTGTAATGGATGATGTAGTAGATGCCTGTGATGGATGCTATATGCAATGCTACAGAGGTACAAGATAATAGATATGATGTAGCAGCTAGGAAGTGGTGCCTTAGAAAGTACTTTACAGGGGCAATCAGCGATGACTCACATCATCTTGCTAGGGATCTTCATCTTCTTTATCTTGTGCTTCCAAACCACAGGTATTACTTTTCTCCCTGGCTATGTTTGCAACTTTCCCTATTCTCCAATAGGGTGATAGACTATGTTGGTTTAGTATCCAGAATTGAGGCACATACAAGTTACCTCAACCTATGGGGCTGCCATGCAAATTTCAAGCTAAGGATACACCCATAGGTGTTTAAGACAGACTTTAATCTACGAAATTCCAAAACCTTTGTGTTCTAGACCTCGGCTATTCGAACTATAGTTTCCATCATCCCAGTTGGTCTCCTATGAACTCACTACAAACACAGTCAAGTGGCTATACCAGACCACTTGAAGTCATTCAGGCACAACAAACACCAAAGGAATTTGCACTTTTAGAGTATTTAAGGTCTCGTAGACCCAATGAGTGCACAAGACAGTGCAGGTAAGGTGCACAAGACAGTGTAATGTAGGTGAAATACACAAAACAGTGCAATGCAAGTGCACAAAACAGTGCAATGTGGGTGCACAAAACAGTGTGATGCAATGAATGCACAAACTAGTGCGGTGTAACTGCACAAGACAGTACGGTGTAGGTGGAATGCAAAAAACAGTGCGATGCAAGTAAATGTACAAAATGGTTCGATGTAAGCTGAACGCACAAAACAATGCGGTGCAAGTTTCACAAGACAATGCGGTACGGGTTGAATGCACAAAACTGTGCAATGCAAGTTAAATGCACAAAACAGTGCGATGCAAGTTGCACAAGACAGTGCAATGCAGGGTGCATAAGACAATGCGATGTAAGTTGAATGCAATGTAAGTTGAATGCACAAAACAGTGCTATGGAAGGTGCACAAAACAGTGCTATGTAGGGCGCACAAAACAGTGCGATATAAGATAAATGCACAAAATAGTGCTATGTGGGTGCACAAAATAGTGCGATACAAGATGAACGCACAAAATAGTACAATGTAAGATGCACAAAACAGTGCTATATATGGTGCACAAAACAGTGCGATATAGGTGAATGCACAAAACGATGCGATGTAGGTGCACAAAACGGTGTACGTGGTTGAATACACAAAATAGTGCGATGCAAGGTGCACAAGACAATGTTGTGAGGGGTACAATGCACAAGATAGTGTGATACAAAGTGCACAAGACAGTGCTATGTAGGCACTTGCAGAATGAATGCACAAAATAGTGCGATCCAAGTGCATAAGACAGTGCATCATGTACCTTATAAAATGAGTGTATTGCAACTTGCCACAACTTATTGAAATGTAACTGAAAAACACTACAGAAGGTAACTCAATGAAACTCTGCCATTATATGTACAGAAGGAAGTCAAAAGCAAGAGCAATCAATCACACAGTTCAAATCAATCAGAGTGTATCAGCATGCATGCATAATCCAAAGCATATGTATTAATTAGAGGGAAGATGGCAATCCTAAGAGAGTTTTGAAATGGTTGGAGACAACTTTCGAAAGCTGACTCATATCAGAATCATCATGGTGGTAAGCCCACCCTAACCTAGGGGGAAGTTCCCAGCAATTGGCTTTGAGCAGACTGAGAGAAAGGTTGGGTTCATTCCCCTTGTTCAATTGATGGTCCGATCAGATGTACTGAAAATTGCTCCCAGTGTCCAGTCACTAGCCACTGTTTTCAGCATTATGTCGGCACGTGTGATGGGGATCATCAAATCCTGGAAGGGTTGCCAACCAATCAGACTCATGCTTCTCTTCTTTCCTGACATGTTGAGAACTTACTCCAGTCTCCTCCAATGTAGCGACAGATTCTTCACATATAGGTTGCAATGATTATTAATGTAATGCCCCTTGTATGGGCACTCTTAGTTTGTTTATGAATTCCCCACATGGACTTGTTTTTGAGTTTGGAGCGAACATTCATGTATGGAATTTTGGTAATGCCACTCTGTTGAACTTTTGAGTGACAAACTCGCTAGGGTGACTCGATGAAGTGCGCAAACTGAGACAAGTACTGGGAATGACACAACAGAACTCATAGCTGTCGTAAAAGCAGAAAAAGACTTAACATGGCTGATCATTCATAGTGCCTCTAGTATTACTCATGTTCCCTTTAGAACTCAATTTCGCAAAACCCGAGTTTCGATTCTTTTTTTTTTTTTTTTTGCTTAAGATAGAGATTTTACTGATAAGTTCAAGTATTGAAAATTTCTCCACTTGTTGATTCAAGTTAGTTCTTACCCAACGCAAGTATGTGATGTGCACTATAGTTGGTATAGCCCATGGATTGATGTGAAGCTGACGAAGTGAATTGGCCAAGATGATCGAGTTGAGATGAATAAGATGGACGATTGAGGCCGAACTTTAGGATGAAGTTGCCTACGTATCCCAGGAATAGGAATCAAGTGAACATAGTTCATGGCTGAGGTTCACTCTCGTGTTGGCACTCTCCTTTTGCGCTCTAACTTTTGCCAAAGTCACCCCTACGAGGTTTTCAACCTTGCAAGCTATATTTGTTTGATTTCTCATTTTTCATGGTCTCACTTTTGCCTAGGTTGCCTTTTCCGGTTTTCAACCAAAGGAGCCTCTCAAGGATAGCGTTACAACTTTTGCAGTGAATTTGACCCAGAGTCATCCTTGCCCCAACACTAAAGCTAGCTTCAACTTGATTTGAGCTTGGTTCTGCATTCCCTTATGCATGTCTTCTTCCTTTCTTTCGCTCTATTTTCAAAGTTGGTTCGTCTCACAATGTGGTACTTCCTTGCGTTGGCTTCCCTGGATTCAGACAAAAGTTCCTTTCCTCACCGCTGATTAGACTTCATTCCAATGGATACCTCTAGCTTGATGGTTGACTTATTTTCCCTTTTTTTATTTTTTTTCCCTTTTTCCTTTTCTTTTTCTTTTCTTCTTGTTTTTTTTTTAAAGTTTTTTTTTGAAGCAATGAAAACACTAGGGGGAGAAATTCTATGATTGTGGGGTCTAAAAGTTGTCTTACAGAGATGGCAACAGGGTGAGGCGGGGGGGGGGGGACTACACTTCCCATCCCTGATCCCTGAAAGTGACAAATTCCCTGTCCCCGCCCCTGATCCCCAATAGGGACCCATTGCTCGTCCCCGCCCCGCCTCCGATCGGGGATCGGGTATCCCCTATCCCCGACCTCGAAAAATCCCTAACCCCGAAAAATATTACACTTTTCGGTAAACCGAGTAAGGACAAAGTGGAAATAAGTGGAAAGGAGCTGAAATCTTTGAAAAATCTTTAAAAAGATCTTATTTATAGGTTTGGAGTTGAAGGAATAGGAAGGGAGAGAAGAAAACAAGTTAGGGGAAAGGCTAGGCATCAAACCGTTAAGATATAAATGAGTAGCCTTCACTAAAATAGGTATATCTCTTTGAAAATTTATAATTTAGATATGAGGCCACCACCATTGGAAAGTACACTTCTAGGGATTCAATTTAGACTCAAGAATCACCTAAGAGCGAGTCCAGATGAGGGAGATATGCCCGTTTGAAGTCAGGCCTAAAAGTAGATTTTTGTGGCCGGCCGGCCACTTTTTATGGACAGCCGTACAAGTACTTGGTTGGCCGGCCAAGTGTCCCAAGAGTAGTTTTTTGCAACCAAGTGTCCCCACTAGTGTCTGGCCGGCCAGAAGAAGTGGACGGTCGGCCCCCTAGTGGCCGGGGGACCAGTTGTGCCTGCAGAACAAATATTTTGCTGCCAACTGTGCCAGTTGTTCCCACAGGTGCAAGCACTGCACCAGTTGTCTCTATACCGATATTTTCGACAGAGGCATATGTTTTTCTATATATAGAAGACCACCTCTCTTGGTTTTAGGTTAGAAAAAAAATTCCAAAAAGCTCTAATACTTGCGTAGCACTCTCTCTCTTTCTATCTTGCAATCTACACACTCTCTCTCTACCCTTCCTAAACCAAAAATTTGGCTCTTCTTGCTGAGGTTTTTGAGCTCAAATCTTAGCCATTGAGAGTGAGAACTTGTTGGTTTGTGAACAAAAGTGTTACTTCTATTCAAGAGGTATAACTACTAGCTCCTTTGCACTACTTCTTTCCTATCTTTTCTTACTGTTTTTGGGCTGGTTTTCAACTATTTTTATAGGTTGAAGCTTGTAGTTTGAGGCTATTAAAGGTGGAAAGGTTAATCACCATTCTTTGTTACCTTATCTCCTAAGCCTTTCCCTTTGTGTTTCCCATCTATTCATCAACTTTTTTCCAACTTTTTACCACTATTTTTTAGAGTTTTTCAGAGTCTAAAAATGTGGAGGGGTTATCCACCCCTTCTTATGCTTGTTTACTTGCTCAATTTCTTCGTTGTTTTAGCTAACTTTTTCAAGCTTTTTCATACTATTTCCAGCACAGGTTTTTGCTATTTTAGGACTGTTTTAGGATGTTTCTTTCATTTATGCTTTGTATAGCATGCTTGTAGTGTAGTGGTCCTCATAAGTTTAGTGGTTTAAGCCTTAGCCACCAACCTATTTGAGTTGATAGCATTTATTTCATGCTTTTCATACTTGTGTTCACCTCTAATCACTTCTGCAACCTCCCTCATTTCTTAGCTTTTTATTTCTTTGAGGATTGCTTCAACTTAGTATTGTTTAAGCTTGAGAAAAAGACCCTTCAATGCTAAATGGTTTAATCTCTTCAGAGGTTCATTACCAGGGCATTATTTCTCTCTCATGCCCAAAACAACTTCTTGTTTGACACCCCTCTCTATTTAGTGGACTTAATGCTTATTTTTTGACTAAAATGACTAATGAATGGAAAGGTAATTAAAAGATGCAATAAAACTTGGACTAAAATGGAACAAGATAATAAAATCAAGTTTGGGGTTCAATCAGACGTTAATTGAACCCTTTGAGTCTAGAGTCATTTCATACTTTCAGTGATGAAAATGGTTCAAGATTCAATGTCAACCACCTCCCTTGATCAATACCATGATAGGGAGGAGGTTCATGACTCTTTCATATCATTTATTGAAATTGTATCCCTTGATTCATAAGACATCACACAATGAATTTGTGTTGATTGATGGCTTGCGAATCGAGCATATCCCTCATTTGATCTGTTTGATAATAAGGGGAGGCAAGGTAGACAAATATCCCTTGAAAATACTTTGTTTGTGCTCTGTTTTATGTCTATTGCAGCAGGGCAGTTTAAAACATTAGTGGACAGTAATCAAGGGATTACCTACGGCCTCAAACCAAACAAAACATATTTCATTAGAGTTGAGGCGCCAAAATGGAAGCAAGCTTACAAATTGTCCATAGAGCTGTGTTTACATGATATAGCAAAATCATTCCAAAAATATTTCGTAATAACTCACACATACCTATAGAGTTAATCTATGTCTAGGAACTTTCAATCATACAGTCAGCCAAACAAAACTCATACACAAAAGTAAACCAACGTTTTCGCCTACATAGCAAATATATAACAAAAGAACAAAAGGGCAAAACAAGTCTCGTGCTTAAGATGTTAGGGCTGACTTCTCAAAACTTTGACTGTTTCTCACATAATTCACCGAGGCTGGGTTTGAACATCTCTTGGCTCACCTACATACACATGAATGAGAGTGAGCGAAAGCCCAGTGAATAATATCAAATAAAATAGATACATGAATGAAGTTTGAAACAAATATACATATATCAGACGACCTTAGGCTCATTTATGGTTTTGTCTAGTACATTAGACGGCTTCAAGCCCAAGCATATCCAACGGTCTTTGGCCCAATTCATCCTTAACAAACGGCCTCGGGCCCAATTCATTCATGTCAAACGGCCTCTGGCCCAATCATTCGTATCCGACGGCCTTTGGTCCAATCATTCATGTCCGACGGCCTTTGGCCAAATCATTCATGTCCTTGTCGCCTTTGGCCCAATGATTTACGACAAACGGCCTTTGGCCCAATCGTATGGTATAACGAATATTTGTCCACAATTCAAACAAACTTATGAACTCAAATAGAAGTAAGTAATTGGACAAATAACATACTTTTAAAATATCTTTACTAAGATATTACTCACAGTATTCTATCAGAGGATTCGTCCTTGTGCTCGACCCTACATAAATCATAACACATAATGGGTCACAAGAAATTCAATCCGTTCTTACTTTATTCATTCCTCTTAGGCCTCTTTCTTATCTTCTTAATCCATTCACAATGCTCAATGCATCCCTAAGAGTGTTTAGAAGTGAAAGAGAACGAAAAACAAGCCATACAATACTTTTATAAAATTTCTGAAACAAGGCTTCCTGCTCGAGCACAGCTTTGGCCGCTTGAGCGGACCTCTTTGGTTTGCAAAAGTACTGGTTACATCATTTTTACGCTCGAGCTCAACTTTGGATGCTCGAGCTTAGATTCAGAATACGTGTACGGAGGCTCGAGCGTAACTCTTCCCACTCGAGCGGACATCAATGTCTGCAAAAGTTTTGGAAGCTAACATTTCACGCTCGAGCGGCGCTTTCCCCCGCTCGAGCGAGCATGCCAAATTCTGGAATTTCGAAGCTCAAACTCGATGTTCAAAGGCTCAAAACTCATGTTTTTTATACAAAAGCATGGAAGGACATCATATAATACAAGAACATGAGTAATTTGGAACCAATTGACCAAAATCATGGTCCACTTCATAAATTATCTTGAATTCTTTTCATAAGTTTCAAAACCCATGCATTCAACTTCATACAAGCTCCATATTTTCATCAACCATGCATGCATGTTAACTTTTGACTCCAATCTCGTTTCAAATGATATAAATGATACTTATAACCATGAAACTCATGAAAACTATGCATGCATGTGAAATTTGGTGCCCAATTCATCATGTTCATCATGCCTCATACTTGATTATGCAAATTCATGGCAATTCTAAACATGCATGTGCATATAGACTTCAATCTCATCATGATCAATTCAATTCATGTTCTTGATTACCATTAAATTTTGAATTCACAAAGTTACAAACTCAAACTTCTGAATTTAGTCACCTAGAAGCTCAAATCTTCCAAATTATAGTTAATTCTTGAGTTAATCTTCAAGACCACCAAGCTCCTTGGTCAATTCTCTATCTTGAGCTCCCTCTCTCTCTAAATTCGGCACTCTCTCTCTCTAGAGTGTAATTTTCAGATTTGAGTTCATAAAGGAATGAGGCTAAGTGTAACATGGCTCTTATATATATATGCCTAATCAAATTTGATTAAGGCTAAGTAATTAATCCCAATTTAATCATTCTGAATCTAATTGTTTTGATCCGAATCAATTTCTATTTAAATTTCGCCGTAGGCACTAAAAACTATGCTAATCACAATGGTGTAGTCAATTTTGGTTCCTGAGGCCGATAAGGCCTTCAATTGAATTCTTAAACAGAAATTCAAACAGGTTTTCCTATGGTGAACAGATAGTAATTCAAAACCACATATAATCATATAAATGGCACTCAAAATCACATTAACACATCATCACAATCATAATTAAGGTCAATTAGTATAACACAGAATAGGGTTATCACACTAAGATCCCTTGAATGTGCCCTCTTATTGTGAGTACTAACTGGCTTTCGATCTTTCTGCACATCCTTGTAGTACTGTTTTCCATTGACTGGAAGCCCTTTTCACCATTTGTAACTTAGCCGACATCTGGGACACATTCACTGCATGATAGCTGCTTTGAACGAATCATCATTTAACAGTTCTTCACTAGAGCCATTTCCCTAGTCTTGGAAGCTTTGCCCACTAGTTGGGGAACACTGTATGTTCTTTTGAAAGGTAGCCTAGCTGGCCACATTTATCTGCACATTGACCTTAGCCAATTCCTTCAAAGACTGACCCTTCTCCACCTTTTGGGCAAGGAAGTCTGGTACGCCAACATTAGCTGTGGCTTCTCTGATTTCTATAAATAGGTCAATGTCAATTCCTATTGCCTTCTCTTCCTTGGCTTTGAATTTCCATCTTCCTTCCCGAATCTCTCTTGAATCCTGTCTTGAAAAACAATACAATTTTTAGTTGAATGAGACCAAAAGTTATGCCATTTACAGTACATTTTCCTTTTATTTGTTTTGAAGTTGGGATCTTAACTCCCCGAGGCAATTTTAAAAAATGTGCTGTTAACAAATGCTCAAATAAGTCATCTACTTTTGATATATCGAAAGAATATTTCTTGTGAAGATATTTCTTTTTAAACTATTGATCGATGGTGGTATCCTTCTAAATTAATGCCTCATAGATCATAGGTTTTTGTCCTATAATCTCTACTGCATCGATTTCAAAATTAGGGTCCCTATAATAGGTCCCATAAGATACGTTACTTCGATCATGTTCTTCCTCAAGGAGAGTCTCATATCTAGTGACTTTATAAGTTATTATGTTAGGTCTCAAAACTCTATTGAATTAAACTTCTTTTGAAGCCTAAACTCTAGCCCATTTTAGGCCAACCTTACAAATTCAAGTTCAAGTAGTACGACCCTGCATTTGTTCCGTGCCCTTTTGAATCTGGCAATGAATTGAGCAGCCATCTCATCAGACCTTTGGCTCAACTTTACCAAGTTTGCCATAGATACTTCAGGCGCTGCTTGGAAAAAATGGACATTAAATACTTATTTCATTTGTTGCCAAGTCTGGATACGAAAGCTTCCCTAGTTAAAGAGTTTGGAAAAAGTCTCAATTTCATGTACTCATTGTTGGTAAATTCACCACATTGACATGTAAACCTCGTAATGTGTTCAACAGTTGATTGGTTTCCATTCCCATAAAAAAGGGGCAAAGTTTGGTATCCTAAATCCCCTTAGGTATTCATGTAACCTATCTACCCATTCTGGGTAAGGCTTTTTTTAAACAAGGGTCTGGACTCCAGAGCCATAGGTCCACAAATCTCTCTAACAATGTCAGCAATTTAGTCCCTAGGTACCATATTCTGTGCTAGTTGGACCATTATTGGAGGAACAAACACAGGGTTTGGAGAAACTCCATGTGCTTAAGGCCCTCTTGGTCCATGTAAAGACACGTTTGGGACTGGTTATCCTCGTTGTGCTGGTTGATGTTGAGGGTATGGCTACCCTCTTAGGGGAAGCATTTGCCCTGCAAAAGGTGCTGTGTAGGGAATTACAGGAGGAAAAACAGGTGTTGTTTCTCTTCTAACCGCAAAATTTCCTTCCAACCCTCTAGGTGTGAATTTGAACACAGGATTGGTGAACACCCGTATGCCAGGCATGGTTTCAAACATAGGATTTGAAAATACTCACATGCCATCTCCCTATGTTAGACCAAACACACCAATGTGTATGGTTTCGCTGGTAAGCAAAGGAGCATTGCTAGTGGTTGAGGAGGAGCTTCGTACCATGATTGAGGCACAGGTGATGGTCTCTCATGATTTTAACTGTTAGTTTGACAACTAGTTCGACCATTATTTTGCCCATTATTTTGCATAGGCTATTTATCTTGAGCCAATCTCTACTGAAGGAAATTTATGTTCTCTTCAGCCTATCTTATGGCAGGTGGTTGATATGAGTTCATCCAATCTAAAAAATGTTGCCCACCTTTCTATTGTATACATTAATTGTTGTCCCATAATATCGACAAATCCTCCTCATGGATTCAATGGTTGGGTAGAGGGAACAGTAGAAAGTCCAGTTTCATAGCCCTGTCCAATATTATGGACGTGTGTT
Source organism: Camellia sinensis (assembly GCF_055761805.1). Classification (NCBI taxonomy): domain Eukaryota; kingdom Viridiplantae; phylum Streptophyta; class Magnoliopsida; order Ericales; family Theaceae; genus Camellia; species Camellia sinensis. The sequence continues at coordinate 111,050,454 of NC_138969.1, read as the reverse complement.
GCATATCCTGCAATGCTGGTCTCTTTGACCATTTGTGGAGGATCTGTTCAGACAGGCAAATCCATGAGATACATTATCCTTTGGGTTATGTGCTTCTAAATCTCCTTCTACACCTTCTTTGAGGTGTTCATTTTCTCCTTATCTCCTATATATAGCCATTATTAGGGTGCCATTGGGCGTCCCAAAAATATATGTTGAGTTTTTTGGCTTTCGAATGTTAGAAATGTAATTCGAGCGTGGCAGCAAGGATCAATAAGTCCTTACAAAGATTAGTAAATGCCAGCCAATTAGTCAGACAATTGCTTTAAAGTTCTTTTAGCCTCAGTGAAGAGAACTTTTACTAGTGTGTAGACACCCCATTTTTGACCGACCTTTAGACTCAGACGTCACTAGTTGAGCGCTCGGTGATGTTGCATATTGTGCTCGTTCTGAGATTTCAGAGTCTCAGCTGCGAGCCTTGCCTTCGGACTTCGGGGCTTTTTTTACTTTGCCTTGGTTTGCGAACCAGGTCCTGTTTTCTCTATTTTATCTTCCTGAAAGGAGGGAGAGGTCTCGTAGATCATCTCTCAGTGGCCGTAGGCCACGTTTTGTGGTCGTAGGCCATTTTTCCCATTCGGAGCCCGGTTTTCGGTTTTTGAAGCCGTCGGCCGTGTGCCTCGGTTTGGGACCGCTTAACTACCTATGATTGCTCCGGTTTTTGGCACACATCTTATTTCCTCCCTTTAGAGGGACATTGTGGCCCTGGAGACCACCTTCGTGGTCATACGCCACTTCCAGTGCCTAACAGCCTGTTTTCGGGGCCCCGAACCGCGCATTTTGGCCCCCGAACCTTCGTTTTGCATCCGTTTTGGTCCATTTTCGATGGGGACCCTATTTTCACTGTTAAGGAGGGGGTAGTATGGTGGCTGGCCACCTTTTTCCCTAAAAAACCAGTTTTCTCATTTTCTCTCTCCAAAAGCCGATTTTTCTGACAGAAAGCTGGTTTTTCTCACTTTTGAGCCACATTTTTTGGCTTTTCATACCACCATTTTGTTGTGCTCATCTGGGAGGCCACTAATATGGGTAGGCCGGCCAGAAATTCATCTTGACCCTTTTGAACCTGCTTAAAAGTTGGCTTTTCTCTCTCTTGGGTCACTTTTTCTAGCTTTTCATACCATAGCTGTGTTGCACACATCTGGGAGGCCACCTTTTTGGGGTGGCTGGCCAGAATTTTTTGTTGACCTCTTTGACCCCTGGTCAGCTGACCAGGGGGAGTGGCCGGCCGGCCACCTTAGCTAGTCGGCCAGCTTCCTGCTTTTTGCTCTTCTCAAGTGCAACACAGCTATGCCAGCTGTTTTGTACTTGACCCACTGTCTATGGGTTTTGTCCTTGTTTTGGTCCTTAAAAGGGGGTTTTGACCCCTTTGCTTAGGGAGGAAGATGGTTTGGCCCCTTTAGACCCTTTTTGGTCTAGCTTCTTCAAGAAACTTGAGCCTTTGGTTAAGCTTCCTTTAGAAGCTTTGAACCCCTCTCTTGGCTTCTCCAAGAAGCCTCACCCTTCTCCCTCTATATAACACACTCCACCTCCATTTGCAAGGGTTAGAGGCTTTGGGTTGAGATATATACATACAAACCTCCATATTTCCACTTCAAGCCTCCAAACATCCTTGTTCTTGGCCATTTTACACTACAACTCCTAGCCTACCACCTCCACCATCCATTCCAACCCCTTAAAGCTGATTTTTAGAGGTTGAAGGTTCACCAACTTGGTCTAGAAGCTACTGGAAATCTGCTCTTCAAGGGTAAGTGCCTATTTCCCCTAAACTCATATTTTTTTGCATGATTGGTTAGCCTTATTTGTAGGCATTTTTGGGCTTTGACCCAAACTGTAAACTGTCTTATTTTGACCCCCTCTTCAACTTTGTTTAAGGGCACTTTGATGTTTGAGGTCATTTACTTCCCGTTATCCTCTATCTCTCTTTTAGGGCTATTTATGCATCCTATTTTAGCCTTACTTGTGAGCATTTTTGAGATTTTATATAAACTGGAAAAAGTGTTTTTTTGACATCCACTTCAAGTTTTGTTAAGGTCCCATTTCCGTTTGGGGTCATCTTCCCCCTATGCATGCTTCATCCCTTCATGATTAAGGCTATGCATTAGAGCACTTGCATTGGCCATGGTTTGGCCTCTTAGACACTGAAATCTAGTGGATTTTCAGTGGCTTAGATGCATTTTTGAGGGCCAAAATTAGAGGGGGGTGACCCCCTCTCTCCTTGTCTTGTTTGGGGGTCTTTTGGGCCTTCCAAAGGGACCCTATTTTGCATGCATCGAAGTCTTGTTTTAGGCCTCATTCTATGAGTTTTGGGGTCTGCCTTGGCCCTGTCCAAGGCCCTTTTGGCCATATTTTTTACATACAATGCATGTGTAGAGCAATCCCATCCAAGGCTCTTCAAATGAGCCTTTCTTTGCATATTTCCTAGACTAATTTCAGGGCCTATTTGGTGAGTTTTAGGGCTGTCAGAATCCATTTCCAGAGTTGGTTTTGCGATGCTAAGTGTCTATCTTGTATGTGCTTAACAATCCCTTGCAAGGCCCTCCAAAGAAGCCCCTCATTTTTGCATGCATTGGCTGCATTTCAGTGATTATTTGGGCATATTTTGGCATGTTTTATTCACTGTTTTTGGATGGTTTGATGAGTTCTCATTTTCTTCATATACATGCCATGTAAACCATGCTTGCTAGCCGAATTTCCTTGCTATTTTAGTCCATCATGTTAGCATCTTTTGGCCATGCTCTAAACTAGAAATGTGCATGTTTTGGGACTGCCTTGGCTCTGTCTTTTGATTTCATGATCAAATAATGCTTTCTTTGTATACTTGTGGTTCAATACATGTGCCTAGTTTTGAGTTTTGGGGCTTATTTCATGCATCGGGTGCCATATTTCCATGTTTCGGGACCATTTAGCATCATGTTTTAGTGCTGGAAACTACATGTTCATAGGCCATCTTTCATCCCTTGCCATGCTTTGGTAGAGTGGCATTTGATGCCTTAGGTTCGGTCCTCGGTATGCATGCATGTGTGCACGCATTTCGATCGTCTCTTTTTCATCTAATGACCACTGATGTGAGTGTGGCTGAGGTCCACTCATGTTGGTGTAAGTCCATTATGCATTGTGTATGCCTTTTCAATTCATAGCATTGCGTATGCTAGGTTGCGTGTTAGAGCTTTGTGTATGCCATGTTACATCGAGCATTGTGTATGCCATTTCATAGCATTGCGTATGCTAGGTTGTATGTTAGTCGCATTGTGTATGCCATCTCATTTGCATTGTGTTTGGGATAGGAGTTAGCTTGAGCACGGGAAACGAGGGACGTTTCGTACTCCGAGTGACGGAACGTGTCTTAATTCCCTGTCGCTGACACTCCAGATTACATAATGGAGTTTAGGTCTTGTAGTGTTTTCATGTGCATTCATTTCATATTGAGTCATGCAATTCGACTCCTCGGCCATCATGCATCGATATGCGTGATTGGTGGCATGAGGATCGAAGACTATACTCCCTGAAGAGTAGTCATGCATACATATGTGAAATACTTTGCCATGCCCCTTTGTTGCTCTCTGTTGCAGTAAATCAGAAATCAGCGGCCTTCTGGAGCGTTGCGCAATATTCTGAAAACAATTGCAAACAGAGGCAAACCAGGGCATCGTAATGGATTTCTGCGCAAGGCAACTCGAGCATGCATCATTCATCATTTGGAACAGAGCTGGGGCAGTCCATGTATTTGCGTGCTAATTTACCTACTTTCCTAGATTAATTTGTTAATTAATTAGGATTTTGTATTTATTCGGACTGTATTATTCATTCGGACTATATTATTCTTTCGAACCCTCCGAGCGAGGGCAATGTTGTAGTAAGTGTGCGTGAGTGTGATGTATGTCTTCCAACCCTACGTTTTTCTCCTTTTTATTTAGCAGTTTATGATGGTTAGATTAGGGCATGTTTCAATTAGCATAGAGTATGATAGCATGTTTGCATTCATTCATCCATCTTGCATGGACCGGGCTCGGCGCATCATACTAACTGCATTTGTATTTCAATTCCAAGTTGAATACATGTTAGCTGTAGCATTTCATATGCCATCTTAGAATAGCCGAGCCTATCTTAGTTGCATTTTGCATGTGTTGCATTAGGCATTACTGTATAGTTAGGACCACGCATGGATTTCTAATTAGCTTCTGTCTTGGCTTGGAGTACTCGGTAAGTGTTTTTGCTTTAGCATCCTTGCATGTGTGTGAGTGATTGCCATGATAGCATGCTTACCATGAGGCTAAGTGCTTATATGATATAACTACCTGAGTGCCTGTGGGTGAAGGTTGGGTTATTTGAATTGGAACAATTCATTAATTGTGAGTTTTAAGCCCACTAGATAGTGGCAAAATCATGTTTTTCTAAGCCTACCCGAGGGTGGCAAATCCACGTCTTAGTCTACTTGCGGGTAGCACCATCAAACCGTTTTCAAATAAACAAACATGAAATGTCTTGTTCCAATTCAGGCGACCCAGTCTATACTTGTATACTGTGCGCATCACATAGTAAATCTAGGCTAATAACCGGAATAAGAACACATAATGTTTTTAAAACTAGATATCATGGTTAGTAGAGGTCGATCTTTGATCGAGCGAGCGGGGGTGCTCACGAAGTGACCTTCCCCGATCGTACCCAAGTTCCCGAGCCGAGGCAACTTTGGTGATGACGGACACGTGGCCTTAGGCAACGAGTCAGGGTTTCCTAAATTCCCCCAAAATAAAATATTTAGGTGGCGACTCTGTATCTGGCAAAGCAGTCCATGTTTGGCACTTCTTTGAAAAAATCTGTTTTCAAAAATGATTTGCCGGATTTGGACTCTTTGATGACTCATCGGTCTTGCATTGCACTCTGCGAGATTAGATACAGGACTGTGACACAAATTAAGTCCGAACTGTAGAGAGGCCCGAGGGCGCGTCTACAGTTTCAGTCGACTCCGCAGGGGATTTAGAGAACTTGACTCGAACTCATGATATCTTGTTTTGATTACACTTACGTATTTCTTTACATTGCATTTGCATTGGTGCGCCTAGGATACTGTGTTTGCCGTATGCTATTCCTGAACGGTTTGCCGGAGGCTCACTTCGAGAAGCGTGCCACAAGGCTGACTGGTTGCGGGCTCTGCCACGACGGGAACACAAACCCCAGTTTTACCGGGGCACCCTTTTTGACCATTCGACCTAGTGCATATTCGGAATCCATAGTGACCATTCCATACTAGGACAGGTTGCTTACCTGTTTATAGGTTGTTTGAAACCGTTGCGTGCGTAGTGAAACCCTAGTTCCTAACAAAATAGGACAGGGAAACCTTACCCCAACATAGGGGTGTTTTGGCTCTTACTTGTTTGTTATGTGCTTTTAGAGTGCGTCTCTATACGAATGCATGTGTCAGTTTACAAGTTTGGGGATCAGGCCTGCGGGCACCAGTTCAGTATTTCTGGGTATCAGGCCTGCGGGCACCAGTTCAGTATTTTCGAAATCAGTTATCTGCGGGTATCAGATTCAGCTTCGGGGACAATGATTTGGGAATAGTAATTTGGGAATAATGATCGGTCTTTGAGAACAGTGTATCAATTGCGTGTTAATTATACCCGACTGTGTGTTGTGTTTATTTACGCCGATATGCTGTCCGTTCGATTGCTCGTTTATTTCCTTATTATTGCTTTATTTATCTTTTTGCTAGGGTAGTTTAGCACAATTCCTCCAAACCAAGCAGATGTTCCCCAAGAACTCTGGACAAGAGGTCGCCGACTCAATCAATCTGAGGATCTGGTCGACAGACAACCAGTGTTCCACTCTCTACCCTTGGTTATCAGACGGAGGTCGAAAAGGCACAGTGTATCTGAGCAGAGGTTACTAGAGAAACGGATTACCCCATCAGTGGACAGTCGGATTGAGATCCTAATTGTTGCTATAGAGATAGACCTGCCAGTAGTTCAGACAGATCAAGGCAGTATGGCGGGACCGACAGGAGTTGAGGAAATGATGCGTCAGATGCAGGACACCATGAGAGCCATGCAGCAGGATGCTATTTGCCGGGACAAATTTGCTAAACAACAGGCCGAGATCATGGCCCAGCAGGCAGAGTTAATTGCCAGATTGCAACAACAAGCCGGAGCATCTGCTCCACACTCAGTTCCTCTCCCACCAGGAATCCCGGCACCCGAAGAGGCACCAAATGTCCAGGCAGATACGGACATACCAACGGGGCCAACTCCGCTCCCAATTCTGCCCCAGCTATCTAAGGCACCTACGCCTGTCAATTAACCGGACTTTCCCTTCGAGTTCGAGGTAGACCATACAGCACTGAAATTGAGCAAGCTTGAGAAGTTGTTCAAGAAATCCCAAGGGGTAATGGCTACCCCGGATATCGGGGATAGATATACCGACGTGGCTGTTACGCTGCCGGATAGGTTTAAAATGCCGCAAATTGATCGCTTCAACGGATCTGGAGACCCCATGGTGTATCTCCGGCTATTTTCAGATATACTACGGCCAATGGGCCTCACCAGACCACAAAAGCTTTCACTATTTGGCCGGACCCTGTCGGGTGTGGCCGTTATCTGGTATGCGAAGTTAGAGGATGATGTCAAGCGGAGTTGGGATGAAATGACCGAGGCCTTTGTCGCACAATACTCTTACATACCCAAATCGAGATTACGACCTGAGATCTCGAAACAACAAGGCAGGAGCCTAAGGAGAGCTTCTCGGATTTCGTAACTCGGTGGAGGGCGAAGGCTTCGATGATGACCGTGAGGCCTACCGACAAAGACCAAATCAGGATGATTGTGCGCAACCTCCAGCCAAAACTAATGCAAAAAATAATTGTGCTCCCCTTCCCCACTTTTTCAGATCTACATGAAATGGGGGTACAAATCGAAGATGCAATGAAACAAGGTCTGATCGACCAGGATAGAGAGCAACCCAGAAGAACCTTTAACCGCAACAACAATACAGGCCCAAGTGGCGCTGCAACTGCAAGAGCTTCGGAGGTGATCATGGTCACCACCATTCCCCCTCCCCTTCCAAGACCCATGACAGCTACACCTTTCTCCGATGCATCCGAAAGCAACACACAAACCACTCGATTCCAACCCAGAGGCCAAAGAACCTTCACCCCACTGTATATGCCCCTATCTAAGGCTCTAGGGGTATTAATCAAGAAAGGGCACTTAAAGCCCCTGGAGCCGAGGCCATTGCCAAATCCACTCCCTCATTCTCATAACCCAGCAAAATACTGCGCATATCACCAACAACATGGTCACGACACTGACCAATGTTTCAGATTGCGTCATGAGATTCAAGACCTCATTGACAAGCAGGTGATTGTACCTCCAAAAAAACCCAATGTCACAACAAACCCTCTCCCACCGCACAACCAAGCTCCACCTCCCAAAAGAATCAACTTCATCCAGACTGGGGTCGTGTCTTACGATCCCAGCATATATATCACTCATTCCCACCTACCTAAGTTGGAGGTGCTCCTTCCTGACTGCACTGACTCTTTGTGCATGTTGGACATCTCCAGAACCCAACCCGAGCCAATGGTGGTGATTGGCAAAGATAGAACAAAGGAGATTTCAGAGGAGGATGGAATTGTTTGATCAGGGTTTGAGTAGTCTGGGAGTGTCGCTGGGGAAGCCTATGATCCGAGTGATTACATTCGGCCAGCAGGCCAGTTTAAGCCTAATATTGAATTTCCAGAGAGGGCAGAGCTGTGTGTGATCCGAGGAGATGGATTTGAGCAGGGGACAGATGGTTTGACGGTTGTGGAAGAGGACTTGGCCAACCTCCAGTTTTTCAATGACCAAGATCCAGGAGACGCGGCAGTCAACTGGTTTGATTATGAGGAATCAGCAGAGGTTACTAGGTGGCTTGATGACTTGCTAGACATTGTTGACGAAGCTCAGTTAGAACAGGGCCCGGCATGGGCAAGTATATCAGTGGTGGCCGGAAGGGCCAGAAATCAAAATGAATCACCGGAGAGCGCCGGTGCTAAGAATTCCGCTCGAGACTTGGGCATTATGAATGCGGGAATTGTTGAACAACCAGCTGTACTGACGCAGCTGGAACAAGAAAGGTTTGAGGATGCCGAGAGAATTAGGAAAGCTAAGGGCCCTGAGGGGACTAAGAGTGTTGTGTGCACGAAGATAGAGAACGCTGTGAGCATGTGGACGGAGAGTACTGCGGGTGCAATTGAACCGGAGCCAGACAGGTGTCTGTTGGCTGCCGACGGAATGTGGTGGGAGGACGATGATTTATGTCTTGCCCACACGGATGAGGATTGGGGGAGTAATCAGCCAGATGATACCTGGTATATCGGTGAGGTCGATCATATGACGAGAAGCGGGCGGTATTTCAAGCCCCCGCACCTAGACCAGCCGGAGGCATCTGGGAAGGATAAGGAAGTTGAGAGACAGAAAGAGAAGCAAGTCGAACAAGAGGCTGTACTGAAGCAGTTAAAGAAGATACAAGCAGACATCTCCATCTGGGGACTGCTTATGGCATCGCGAGTGCATCGACAAGCTGTTTTATCGGCCATGGACAAGGCCAAGCTCTCTATAGACACCACGCCCGAACAGCTGGTAGGCTTAGTTTTTCCGGGAGGAGCTACCTCGATATTGACCTTTTCTGACAAAGAATTGCCACCTAAGGGTGCGAACCACAACAAGTCACTCTACATCTCTGTGGAGTGCAGAAATAAATGGATACCCGTGGTGCTTGTCGACACAGGGTCCGCCATCAATGTATGTCCAGCAAGGTTATGCAATCGGCTTGAAGACCGCAGACTTTGTGCCAACTACCCAGGTGATTTGGGCATACAACAACACAAGCAGAGAAGTCATGGGGACAGCGAAAATTCAGACCAAGGTTGGGCCAGGGCTGCATGAAATTGACTTTCACATCCTAGAGGTTCCCGCCACTTTCAATCTACTCTTGGGGCGGCCGTGGCTGCATCAAGTGAAGGCAGTTTCTTCTACCTTGCATCAAATGGTGAAATACCCCCATGGAAAGGGGGTAGCCATTGTTTTCGGGAATTCATCGATCCATCCACCCCCGGAAGTATCTACGCCAGTTTTGGAAATTGAGCACGGTATGAAGGATGTGTTCTTATCCGGTTTTACCCTAGCTGAGGCCCGGGTCGTGCTGAACCTCTTAGCTATTAATGAGGGGGTGTATGTTAGTGCTCAATCGGTATACCTCATGAACAAGCTTCAACATATCCCCGGGATGGGATTGGGAAAGAGCGGCCGGAAGGGCGTCGCAGCATCGGCCGAGGTGCCACATAACCCACATACCTTTGGCTTGGGTTATCTGCCCACCAAAGAGGATTGGATAAGGAAGGGTAAGGAGATGGCTGGGAGAGCCAGAGCGAAGAAGGTGGGGAAGCCTTTTGATTTAATGCACCGGCCCATTCAGGGTACCTTAAACGGACGCTTCGTCCGGGAAGGGGAGGACTTTCCGTTTTGTGGCTTCCCAGAGCCGTGGCTGAACGCGGAGAGGAAGCACGTGGCGGGGTTTGAGATCTTCTTTGACCTGCAGTTACCCGGGGATGACGTTGCCAAAGAGCAGACAGACCCGTTAGCTGAGGTTGAGCAGAACAAGAAAGTGGAGTCTGAGGACGTCGAAAGTAAAATGGGGGTAGCGCTGGCGTGTCTGCTTTCAGATCCTCCGATCAAACAGAAGTGCTTGGGGGATAACTTCTCGGTATGCATGATCAGGAATGGAACGGCTGCAGGCCTACCAGCAAACATTTTGGATGCATCTATCGCACCCTCTCTCATTTGGCAGTATGAAGAGGGATTTTTGTCCAGCAGCACTGGGTCAGGTAGTGAGCCGGAATCTGATTCCACCGAATCTAGTGAGTCGGAATCAGCTTCCAGCTCGAATGAGTCTGAGTCTGGTAATCCTGGGGATGATAACCCGGATGCCACAGTCTTGTCCAGGTCGTCTTTTTCTTTCTCTTTTGAGTCTGTTGTAACCGAAGAATCGGACGATTTGGATGTGCTTAACGAGAATCAAGTAGCTGTGGTTTCTGAGTACTTTTCTGTGCCCTTGATTTATTGCATTAATTCAGACTTTCAAAATTTTGATGAAAACGACAAGGTAGAAATTCTTCCAGTTTTGCAACGCTTAATTGAACAAGAGCAGGAAAGGTTTGTTAAACTCTTAATGGATGAAATCACTACTGTGAATTTCGGTACTGAGGAGGACCCGCAGCTGGTCCAGATCGGGTCCACGTTGTCTTCGGAGGAACGCGAACGCTTAGTCGCTTTATTAAAAGATTTCAAAGATGTTTTCACGTGGTTCTACGAAGACATGCCTGGAATCGATCCTGAGATTGTACAGCACCGGATCCCTCTTGACCCCGAGGCCCGACCTGTTAAACAAAAACTCAGAAGAATCCGCCCGGATTGGGCCCTCAAGATTAAGAAAGAAGTCACCAAGGAAATTGACGCAGGTTTCCTGCAGGTATCCGAATACCCGACCTGGTTGGCTAACATCGTTCCAGTGCCGAAGAAGGATGGTAGGATCCGAGTATGTGTGGATTTTAGGGATTTGAACAGAGCTAGTCCGAATGACGACTTTCCCTTGCCGCACATTGATGAGTTAGTGGACTTCACAGCGGGGCATGCTTTGCTTTCGTTTATGGATGGCTTCCCAGGCTACAACCAGATAGTGATGCCACTTGAAGACCGAGAAAAGACTGCCTTCACCACCCCGTGGGGGACATACTGTTACAGAGTGATGTCGTTTGGGTTGAAGAATGCTGGAGCTACATATCAACGGGCCGCGACCACGATATTGCATGACATGATCCACAAAGAGGTTGAGGTGTACGTGGACGACATGATTGTCAAGTCCAAAGAAAGGGAGGGCCACTACACCGCCTTGCAAAAATTCTTTCAAAGGATCAGAGAATTTTGATTGCGGTTGAATCCTCAGAAGTGTACGTTCGGTGTCACAGCAGGAAAAATGCTGGGGTTTCTCATTACACAGAGAGGTATCAAAGTCGACCCTTCCAAAATCAAGGCCATCCTAGAAATGCCACCACCAAGGACTGAAAAGGAGGTGCGAGGCTTTCTGGGTAAAGTGCAATTCATAAGACGGTTTATCTCAAAATTAACCTTGACTTGTAAACCACTTTTTGGTCTCCTGAAGAAAGGAAAGAAATTCCAATGGGACGGTCGATGCCAAGATGCTTTTGAAAAGATCAAAGAATATTTACAGAACCCACCTGTGTTGTCACCACTAGAACCGAGAAGACCGTTGATATTGTACCTTTCAGTAACTGAGACCACAATGGACTGCATGCACGCGCAGGAATCAGAGGACAAAGTGGAAAGGGCCATCTATTATCTGAGTAAGAAGATGTTAGAGTATGAAACTCGCTACACACTATTGGAGAAGGCTTGCTTGGCCTTGGTATGGGTTACGAGGAAGCTGCGACACTACCTGTTAGCTCACTTTGTAATGTTGGTTTTGAGATTAGATCCCATCAAATATCTCTTCGAGAAACCGACACTTACGGGTAGGCTAGCTCATTGGTTGTTGTTGCTTTCCGAATTCGATCTAAAATATGTGACGCGCAAGTCGGTCAAGGGAAGAGCAGTAGCAGAGTTCTTAGCCGATCATCCAGTGGAAGGGGGTGAAGCAGTTGAGTACTTATTCCCAGATGAGGCCATTTTGCATATCGACGATGAGTTTTGGACGATGTACTTTGACGGAGCGTCAAACCAATATGGGTATGGGATAGGAGTGTTGCTGATAGCACCTGACAATTCCCGTATCCCTCTAGCCTTCAAGCTCCGATTGAAAGTCTCGAACAATGAAGTTGAGTATGAGGCATGCATTGCCGGTCTAGAAGCAGCCCTGGAAGTAGGGGCAAAACGGTTGGACGTCATCGGGGACTTGAACCTTGTTTTATCTCAAGCGAAAGGAGATTGGAAAGTCAAAGAAGAAAAGATGAAGTTGTATCATCAGACCCTGGATTTGTTAATTCCTCGGTTTGAGAAACTAAACTTTGCTCATCTAGTAAAAGAGAACAACAGGTTCGCAGATTCACTAGCAACTCTATCTTCCATGATAGACATCCCGTTTGGAGTCCGGATGCGTCCATTCATTATTGACCATAAATTTGCACCAGCTTATGAGTCAATTGCTACTATAGACAAGGTTCAAGATGAGAACCCCTGGTATTACGACATTTGGAACTTCTTGGAGAAAGAGGCGTATCCACCAGGGGCAAATGCCAAGGATAAAAGGGCAATCAGAAGAATGGCTGTTCAGGTCATCATCTGCGGAGGTAAATTGTACAAGAGAGGTCATCTGGGAATGCATAAGCTATGCGTTGAAGCTGAAGAATCAAAACACCTGATGGAGGCCATCCATGGAGGAGAATGTGGAGCACATATGAACGGGGTAATGTTGGCACGGAAGATCCTCAGACAGGGTTACTACTGGTCCACCATGGAGGAGGATTGTATCGGCTTTGTTTGGCGATGCCACAAATGTCAGATCCATGCAAACCGCATGAACATCCCGCCATCAAAGTTGTACAATATGACTTCGCCATGGCCATTTTCAGTTTGGGGAATCGATGTGATCGGGGCTGTCACTCCGAAGGGGTCTAACGGGCATGAGTTCATCCTGGTCGCAATAGATTATTTCACGAAGTGGGTTGAGGCCCAATCCTATGCGGTGTTAAAGGCTTCGCATGTTGCAAAGTTCATCAGAAACAACATCATCTGTCGTTATGGGGTCCCAAACGAGGTCATTTCAGATAATGGTTCCCATTTCAAGAAGGAAGTGATTGACTTGTTGGAGAAATACAACGTGACTTTTCATAAGTCGTCTACATATCGGCCGCAAACCAATGGAGCGGTCGAGGCCGCCAACAAGAATATCAAACACATATTGCAAAAGATGGTGGAAACCTACCGGGATTGGCCAGACAAGCTGTCGTTTGCTCTGTGGGGGTACCGGACTTCAATTAAAGCTTCTACTGGGGCGACTCCGTATTCATTAGTTTATGGGATGGAGGCCGTTCTACCTACTGAAATTGAGGTTCCGTCTTTGAGAGTGCTGGCTGAGTGTCAGATAGCCGAAGTAGATTGGCAATAGAGCAGATTTGAAGAACTCATGCTTTTTGACGAACGCAGACTAAAAGCACTGTACCATGTTCAAGGCTATCAACGCAGAATTGCCCGGGCTTTCAACAAAAAAGTTAAGTCCAAGAATCTAAAAGAAGGAGATTTGGTGCTCAAGGGCAACCGAGCTCCCATCTACGACCCAAGGGGCAAGTTCAGACCCAATTGGACTGGTCCCTACATCATCAAAGCTATCTGGTCAGGTGGAGCTGTGGTTCTAATGGATCTAGATGGCCTAGAGTTCTCGCAACCGATCAACATGGACAAGTTGAAGAAATATTACCCCTGAGAGGCTCGCTAGGCCGAAAACCCGAAAGGGTGACCTAGGCAAAAGTTGGAGCATTGAAAAATTAGAAAATATAAAAACTGAGCTCGCAAGGTTGAAAACCCGCAAAGGGCGGCCTTGGCAAAAGTTAGAGCGTAAAAGGAGAGTGAAAATACTCGAGTGAACCTAAGCCTGAACTACGTAAGGCTTGATTCCCATCTTTGGGATACATAGGCAACTTCATCCTGAAGTTCAGCCATAAACTTTTCCCCGATCAACTTTGTCCATTTGATCATCTCGGCCATCTTTGTCTATTCAGCATTCAAGAGTTTGGTTATGATCTCCGGTGCAGTGCTCTTCAGACTAGGGGCAACTTTCCGTTGCTGTGCAGTGCCGCGGTACTCTTCAGACTGGGGGCAACTTTCCAGTTGCAGGGATCCGGGGTTGTGCATCTCAGTGACAGATCTCAGGCATGTCCAGTTTTGATCCATATCGAAAATGGTTTTGAAAAGTTTTAATAAAAGTTGACTGTGTTCAAGATTAATCTTTTTTACAACTTAGACCATTTTCGAACCAAAGCGGAAAATTTTCAGTACCCACAACCTTCAATTTCATTGATTTCGATACAGAGTTCTCCTGCTCTTGCATACAAATTGAAGTTGCTTTTTATTACAATCATAAGGAAAACTTGAAAGTACTAATAAAGCAATAAATTCGGGGCATAGCTAAGTCAGGTGTTCCTGCGCCCCCTCCCAGAGCTGGTCGAAGCCTTTGATGCCAAAGTAGGCCCTTCCCGTGCCTCTTCATTGAGCCAATCCAAGCACTCATCAGACAAGGTGCAACTGAAAGTGGGAGCAGTGGCCAGGAGCTCTCTAGTCCTCCATGCTGTGGCATACCGGGCAAGCTGTGCGCCTCCAACCGAGAATGCAGCAGGATACTCTATCCCCTCTGGCGGGCAAGTCTGATCATGACTGAACTGTGGCTGGAACCGGAACGGAAAGTAGAACACACAGTGAGTCAGACCAATCAACTGGATCCCGATCTATCGGGACATGCTATAGCTCATTGCCGGCAAATTGAGCCAAGGACAACGCCAAACAATGCGATCCACAGACAAATTGCATATCCAGTCGAACCACCATCCCTCATCAAGGGCATCGACTAGTCGTTGTCGGAAGAAGTAGCCGCGAACTGAGTAGGCTGGGCAAGAGTCCACAACCTGCTATTTATCCATCAACCATACCTGGGGAGGGATGAAAAATGAGAGAATAAAGAATAGAGAGATGTACGATGAGAGAAAAGTAAGAAAAGGGTTTTGTGAGAAAAATCGAGCCTGAGGGCCGAGTGATGTGAGCAATATATATGTGAGAAAGGGTGGGAAACATTACCTGCAGCAGTGGTGGACTCCCTGCGAATCTGGTCGTCTCTCGGCGATAGAAAGCATCCAAGCCTATCAGTGTCTCGGCCAATGTCATGGCAATGCAACTCTTTCCTTCTTTCAAGCCTTGAGCAACTTCAATCAGACAGATGCTAGATCCGCTAAAGCCCGGGGCAAGCAAAAAGTGAGATAGCATGCACAAGCAAAGGGCGTGTTGTCGAAAACCTTGCCACTGATGGTCGCCGCGGTTACCGGTATCAGAAAAGCGATGAATCAAGCCAAGGATATCTAGTTCCCCGTTGCAGATCAGAGACTGAGCATCGTGCATGGTGAGCCCACACATCTGTCCTAAAGCTTGGGCGTGACCGAAGCGAAACTGGGACAAAATCTCTTCATGGCGTTCAAATTCCATCAAAACTTGAAAATCTTTGAAGGTCGGACACATCTCTTGCCCGCCGAAGCTAGAGACGTGTGTTACCGGATTCCAAAACCTCGCCACGGCATGGAGGAAAGGAATGTGCAGCGAAGTACGGCTCAGTGTGAATAGTGCATTCAAGCCGAAGCCCCGGAAGTTTAACTTTTCTGAGCCGTCTAAAGTAGCAATCCAAGCTGTGAGATTTTGGGTGAAGAGCGCCTCCATTTTGATGCAGAACTAAGATGAAATGAGAGAACCACGAGACTGGAGTTTTTAAAGAGGATAGGGCACTGTTCGAAGGGCACGTGTTGAAAATTTGGTGGTTGCCAAGCTAGGTGGCCGGCCGGCCACCTTTTCTTGCAGGCCAACCACCCCTCTCCCCTCCAATGCAAAAAGCTGGTCGGCCAGCTCCCTTAGGTGGTCGGCCATCAAGAGGAGGGTGGCTTTAGTCTTGTTCTAGCCTCTAGAAGAAAGTTTCAAGCATTTCCATGCATTGAGGGCGTTAAAGGTGCGAGTTTTCCTCTGTTTCGGATGCGTTCCATCACCCAGATCGTCCGAAATGTATTTGTTTATCGAGTTGTTGTTAAATCCTGGTTATTGAGTTGTTGTTTTTGCTTATCGAGTTGTTGCTTTGCTTACCAAGTTGTTAAGCTTACCAAGTTGTTATGTTTTGTCGAGTTGATGAGTTTTGTGTATTGAGTTGTTACTCTTTGTTTATCAACATTGTTGTGTCTTGCTTATCGAGTTGTAAGTTTAATCAACATTGTTGTGTCTTGCTTATCGAGTTGTAAACTTGCTAAGGTTTTGTTCTTTCTTAGTAAGTTAAGTTGCTTTGTTTGTTGCGTCGGTTCACTACCTAACTTGGCAATTTTCAATGCACGATTTCCATTCAATCTCATTTTTGTGCAAAATAATGCGATGCGATGCAAGAACATAAAATACAACACCTTTTTGAACAAAAGCTGTTTCATTCCATCATGCTTCCTTTGTTACAACATTTTACAGCAAGGGTACAAGTTTTACAGAAAATAAAATTGCCTAATAATGTACAATGTGCTACAACTACTAGTAAAAAAGGCAAATAAAGCAGGAACATCTGTGCTCTCAAGTGTAAGAAAAAGAGGCCCTCTTCGTCCTCTTCTGCGGAATAGCCTCTGTGCCATCTCCATTAGCACCACTATCCGAATCGGAGCCACTATCCTCGGAATCCTCCTTGGCATCACCTCCGCCCTCAGAGCCAGACTCAGAGTCATCCTCTCGGCCAGCAGATGTCTCTGACTGACGATGCGCGGACTCCTCCTCCTCACTGGACTCCTCCTCAATGATATGTGCTCGGCGCCCGCCTCGTCTGCGAGACGACTCCCCTCTCCCGGCTCCTCGAGAACGCCTAGATGGCCTAGCTCCTCGGGAAGGCCCAGATGGCCCGGCCTGTGGTCCGGCATATATCTGAGGCATTTGAAAAGAAAGAGTGCAATTTGAATGCATCAGCCAAAATATGTATATCAGATGCACGGATAAAAAGCTACATGGAGTGGATGTGTGCAAATATAGTACGTGGATGTGGTGTGTGTCAGATGTGCTCTCCACATACAGTCGGTCAATCAATGCAGTGAAATGTTCAAATTCAGCATGTCATCAGAAATATGATAAATGCAAGAAAACTAAACAGTACCGAGACACCCATGATGGACAGCTGCGCCTCTCTCCGCAAGACCATGCCTTCGAGCGAGGCCACTAACCCGAGTAACCCCTCAGCATACTCCGTGGTAGGCTGCAGATGCAAGTGCAAATCATCAGTGAATGAATAAATGTCCAAGTATCTGAGTGATAAAGCAAAGCTGTAAAACATACCGGTGGTGAGTCAGGGTCTCTGGTGTATGGATGATCTGGCATAGGAGGCTCTATCGGAATTGGGTAGGAAGCCCTATATCTCCATCCCGTCAACTCAGTCGGGATATCTGGCCATCCGGCATGATGACAAGTCGGGGGAATCGGGGGGACCAGTCCAGCCCCACCTCTGGATGTGCCAGGCCAACTGGCCGAAGGAATGTCTCTGGCTCGGGTGCGACTCTAAGACGGCATGCCAGTAGACCTCCTCGAGGGAGTACGGACACCTGTCAATAGAGGCATCAAGTAGGTGTGACGGTAGGTCGTGTACTCCCCGTCCTCCAAATGCAGCAGTGCATCAGTGCCCAGCCTGGCATCAATGACACCCTGGGAAATAAGCCTATCAGTGAGCCGCATATCGTCCGGGGGTGCTGAAGGGACACTTGGCTCAGGGAAGCCCATAGTTTGACGAAGGAAGCGGTCTCCCAAGAACTAGGCCCTACCAACTGGCCTCTCGAACAAGATCCTATACCGGGAGGTGGCCCATCCTCCGGCAAATTGGAATCAGAGATCCCCACCCAGAGGCGCCCAGGGCTGCCATAAGATCTGCGGATGACCAATGCATAAGCCGATCATAAATCGCAAATGTGCAAAATAAGTCAAAGATCAACACATAAAGAATTGAGAGTTTTGAAATACCTCGGTCGCCCGCACAGTGTCAAAATACTGTCGTAGGTAAGGGAGAGTCTCTCGGGGCCGGGGCCGTGGCCGTGGCCGGTACTAGCCCTCGAAAACGAGCGAATAAGGGGTCATGAGAGGGGCCTCTACCTCGAGCTCTAGGGCTAGCATTGGAAAGTACACGAAAATCCATAACTGTGGAAAACAGGGCAAAAGCCATCAGAATACAGAATGCTAAATGCAGAATCAGAATACAGAATGCTGAGTGCAGAATCTGGATACAGAATGCTGAGTACAGAATGTAAAGCGTGTCGTGTGTGCAATGTACAGATAATGAAAGGCAGAAATGTGAATCAAGAGGGCAGAAGGTACCTCCCAGGCTCTCCAGTAGCCGCCGACTATGTTTCCCCGCCCGCGGGAGGTCGCGCTCATATAGCAATAGAGGGTAGCCAAGCTGACGCCACCCCAGTCGTACTGACTAACCTATGTGAGGTCTACCAGGGCACTCAGCAAATATATCCCAACAGTGTTCGCCCTATCGGCAAATAGAGTGGTTCCGAAGAGGAACATCAAAAACCCTCCGGCGTACTGTGCAATCTCCTCAGGAGTCTCGGGCTTAGTCCCCCTGAACTGTGTAGAAAACCAGGTGTATCGGACTCGGCCCGAAGATCGGTCGACCGGTGGGCGAGCTCCCAACAGATGAATCCAGGCAGGCTCCCACTCACCCATGTCCTCATCGTAGGGGATCGCCCAGCCTCCCACGTCGAGGCCTGTCAACACGGCGAAGTCAAATGGCGTCATAGTCATATCCCCGGCAGATGAGAAATGAAAAGAGTTGGTGGTGTCCCACCACCTCTCCACCAGGGTGCCCATCAACGTCCTGCTAGCTGGATAGCGAGATATCCCGGTATAAAAGGGCCCGAACCCTGCTAGATCAACCCAATCGCGGACAGCCTCCGGGAGCTCCGCATACCAATTTCTCGCAGCAATAGAACCGTATCCCCGTGTAATGCGACAGGACATCTGCATTTATAATGAACACATGTATTCAATTTCAAAATGGAATGAATAAGCTATGTGCAAATGAAGGATATGAGTTGTGTGCAAATCAAATCAAATTCAATTAAAGTTTGGGCTGCATGTTCAACTTTCAATCAAATGTGGGCTGCGTGTTCACAATCAAATTTGGACTGTGTGTTCAGATTTCAGAAATTTAAAGTTTGGGCTGCATGTTCAACTTTCATCAAATTTGGGCTGCGTGTTCACAATCAAATTTGGGCTGTGTGTTCATATTTCAGAAATTTAAAGTTTGGGCTGCGTGTTCAACTTTCATCAAATGTGGGCTGCGTGTTCACAATCAAATTTGGGCTGTGTGTTCAGATTTCAAAAATTTAAAGTTTGGGCTGCGTGTTCAACTTTCAATCAAATTTGAGCTGTGTGTTCAAATTTTAGAAATTTAAAGTTGGGCTGCGTGTTCAAATTTCAATCAAATTTGGGCTGTGTGTTCAGATTTCAGAAATTTAAAGTTTGGGCTGCGTGTTCAACTTTCAATCAAATGTGGGCTGCGTGTTCACAATCAAATTTGGACTGTGTTTTCAGATTTCAAAAATTTAAAGTTTGGGCTGCGTGTTCAACTTTCAACAAATGTGGCCTGCGTGTTCACCATCAAATTTGGGTTGTGTGTTCAGATTTCAGAAATTTAAAGTTTGGGTTGCGTGTTCAACTTTCAACGAATGTGGGCTGCGTATTCATAATTAAATTTGGGCTGTGTGTTTAGATTTCAGAGATTCAAGTGATTGAGCTGTGCGTTCAAGACAGAGTATTGTGTTATAGACTAAGCATGCAGAACAAGTTGTGTGCTAAAATGAGCAGAAGTATGGCATGCGAATGTGTTCAGGACGAGAAATAAGCATATATAACATGAAATGCAGGGAAAATGCAGAATTAAGGCAGGAAATGTAAAAAGGTGAAATACGTACCTCTCGTGCCTGATGGGAGAGATGGGACTCCGGCTCCCGTAGTAGCAGGTCCACAGGAGCTCGAGGGTTGAAGTCGGCAAAGTGATAAAAAACCGCCCGAGGGAGGACATGAGTCGGAGGATCATACCTCTCGGGGATGAATGGCCGAATCCTCGGCGGCAGAGACACGATGTCTGGATCGCCTCCGGCACCTAGAGAACCTCCGCCATGGGGAAATTGACCCGCCATCTCAAGGAATCTGCAAAAAGGAGCAAAAATGAGCGAAATGAGCCAAAATTGGAAATTGACTTTTTCATTTCCCTAGAGTTGACTTTTGTTGACTTTTTCCAAATTTTTTTTTTGGCTGTTTATTCACCCAAAAAAAAGAAGGAAAAAGTCAACAAAAGTCAACTCTCGGGAAATGAAAAAGTCAACAAAAGTCAACTCCCGTGAAAATCTTCCAAATATTGAGACAAACTTACCTCAAGTGGTGAAAATGAGAAAAGAAGCTCCGAAATCAAATTTTAATCGGTTCAAAGTGAAGAAAACTAAAAGTTTTCGCGGAACAACTTTGCGTAGGGCATTGGAAAACGCATATAGAGCGCAAATCTGAGAGAGAAAATGGTCTAGGAAGGAGGAGAAAGCAGTTTCGGAGCTGAAGTTATGAGGAAAAGAGCTTTAAAGAAATGAGAGCAAAAAGACCAAATTGCCCCGAATTTGGGCTAGGTGGTCGGCCGACCACCCCCTGCACTGAAACCTGGTCGGTGGCCTCCCCTGGACTCCAAACCTGGTCGGTGGTGTTCCCAAGAGGGTCTCCAAGGTCTCTGAAAATTTTGGTAGTCATCGGAGTCCCCAGCACCCGAGAAAGTACAAGAAAAGTGCACTTTTCGTCGCGAAATCCCTCCGCGGGAACTCCAACTCTAACTTTCGATGTGTGTTTCATCGTCACTCGCCAAGAGCAAAATGTATCCTTTTTGAGCACGCTGTGACCCTTCCGAGAGGTAAACCGGAGGTCGCGATTGAGTCGCCCTCGTCAAAACTTGCATTTCTTTGCTCGTTGTTTCGCGTCAAACACGCATTCAAATTCGTACTTATCCTGCATTGTTATGCACGTCACTTGCATTCTTCTGCATACCACCTGCATTGTTGTGCACGTTTCATTCGTATTGTCATGCCTCCTTGCTTAACTTGCGTTGCTACGCGCGTGTCTCTCGCGTTGCGATGCGCTTTCCCATCGACACCCTATTTGTCCGCATTCGATGCAGTGTTGAACATGTGTAGCTAATGATGTTGTACTTGTTAAGTTTCTCTCTTTTACAGGCACGGTATTGTATGTACGGTTCATTTGAAGCTGGTGCAACCAGATGAATCGCGCAGGTATTGTATCTCCTCCGTGTGAGACGTAGCGAGAATTGAATAATTCTTCGCATTCTTAAACTGCATGAAATGTAGTTGTTGCTTTTCATTCTTGCGTAAAACTGTTGCGTGTGCACTTCATTACAGCTTGCTGCTTTGCATGATCATGAGTTACATCAGGCTTTATGCATATCATTTTGCATTTTGCCCCTGCCTGCGGGCACATCTTTGTTATCTTGTATGTTTGTCTAAGTCTTCGGCCTTGTCAAAAATGGGTCGTCTCTGGGCTTTGACATTCACTCCCGTCACGAATGACTTCCGAGTTCTGTCGAAGAGGGGCAACTGTAGACACCCCATTTTTGAACGACCTTTAGACTCAGATGTCACCAGTTGAGCGCTCGGTGATGTTGCATGTTGTGCTCGTTCTGAGGTTTCAGAGTCTCGGCTGCGAGGCTTGCCTCCGGACTTCGGGGCTTTTTTGTGCTTTGCCTCGGTTTGCCAATCAGGTCCTGTTTTCTCTGTTTTCTCTTCCCGAAGGGAGGGAGAGGTCTCGTAGATCATCTCTCAGTGGCCGTAGGCCACATTTCGTGGTCGTAGGCCATTTTTCCCATTTGGAGCCCGGTTTTCGGTTTTCGGAGCCGTCGGCCGTATGCCTCGTTTCGGGACCGCTTAACTACCTCCGATTGCTCTGGTTTTTGGCACACATCTTATTTCCTCCCTTTAGAGGGACATTGTGGCCCTGGAGACCACCTTCGTGGTTATACGCCACTTCCAGTGCCTAACAGTCTGGTTTCGGGGCCCCGAACCACGCGTTTTGGCCCCCGAACCTTCGTTTTGCAACCGTTTTGGTCCATTTTTGGTGGAGACCCTATTTTCACTGTTAGGGAGGGGGTAGTATGGTGGCCAGCCACCTTTTCTCCTGAAAAACTAGTTTTCTCATTTTCTCTCTCCAAAAGCCGATTTTTCTGACAGAAGGCTAGTTTTTCACACTTTTGAGCCACATTTTCTGGCTTTTCATACTACCATTGTGTTGTGCTCATCTGGGAGGCCACCAATATGGGTAGGCCGGCCAGAAATTCATCTTGACCCTTTTGAACCTTGCTTAAAAGCTGGCTTTTCTCTCTCTTGGGTCACTTTTTCTAGCTTTTCATACCACAGCTGTGTTGCACTCATCTAGGAGGCCACCTTTTTAGGGTGGCCGGCCAGAATTTTTTGTTGACCTTTTTGACCCCTTGTCGGCCGACCAGGGGGAATGGCCGGCCGGCCACCTTACCTGGTCGGCCAGCTTCCTACTTTTTGCTCTTCTCAAGTGCAACACAACTGTGCCAGCTGATTTGCACTTGACCCGCTGTCCGTGGGTTTTGTCCCTGTTTTGGTCCTTAAAAGGGGGTTTTGACCCCTTTGCTTAGGGACGAAGATGGTTTGGCCCCTTGAGGAAGCTTGACCCTTTTTGGTCTAGCTTCTTCAAGAAACTTGACCCTTTGGTTAAGCTTCCTTTAGAAGCTTTGAACCCCTCTCTTGGCTTCTCCAAGAAGCCTCACCCTTCTCCCTCTATATAACACACTCCACCTCCATTTGCAAGGGTTAGAGGCTTTGGGCTGAGATATATACATACAAACCTCTATCTTTCCACTTCAAGCCTCCAAACATCCTTGTTCTTGGCCATTTTACACTACAACTCCTAGCCTACCACCACCACCATCCATTCCAGCCCCTTGAAGCTGATTTTTAGAGGTTGAAGGTTCACCAACTTGGTCCAGAAGCTGCTGGAAATCTACTCTTCAAGGGTAAGTGCCTATTTCCCCTAAACTCATATTTTTTTGCATGATTGGTTAGCCTTATTTGCAGGCATTTTTGGGCTTTGACCCAAACTGTAAACTGTCTTATTTTGACCCCCTCTTCAACTTTGTTTAAGGGCACTTTGATGTTTGAGGTCATTTACTTCCCGTTATCCTCTATCTCTCTTTTAGGGCTATTTTTGCATCCTATTTTAGCCTTACTTGTGAGCATTTTTGAGATTTTATATAAACTGGAAAAAGTGTTTTTTTGACATCCTCTTCAGGTTTTGTTAAGGTCCCATTTCCGTTTGGGGTCATCTTCCCCCAATGCATGCTTCATCCCTTCATGATTAAGGCTATGCATTAGAGCACTTGCATTGGCCATGGTTTGGCCTCTTAGACACTAAAATCTAGTGGATTTTCAGTGGCTTAGATGCATTTTTGAGGGCCAAAATTAGAGGGGGGTGACCCCCTCTCTCCTTGTCTTGTTTGGGGGTCTTTTGGGCCTTCCAAAGGGACCCTATTTTGCATGCATCGAAGTCTTGTTTCAGGCCTCATTCTATGAGTTTTGGGGTCTGCCTTGGCTCTGTCCAAGGCCCTTTTGGCCATATTTTATACATACAATGCATGTGTAGAGCAATCCCATCCAAGGCTCTTCAAAGGAGCCTTTCTTTGCATGTTTCCTAGACTGATTTCAGGGCCTATTTGGTGAGTTTTAGGGCTGTCAGAATCCATTTCCAGAGTTGGTTTTTCCATGCTAAGTGTCTATCTTGTATGTGCTTAACAACCCCTTGCAAGGCCCTCCAAAGAAGCCCCTCATTTTTGCATGCATTGGCTGTATTTCAGTGATTATTTTGGCATATTTTGGCATGTTTTATTCATTGTTTTTGGCTAGTTTGATGAGTTCTCATTTTCTTCATATACATGCCATGTAAACCATGCTTGCAAGCCGAATTTGCATGCTATTTTTGTCCATCATGTTAGCATCTTTTGGCCATGCTCTAAACAATAAATGTGCATGTTTTGGGACTGCCTTAGCTCTGTCTTTTGACTTCATGATCAAATAATGCTTTCTTTGTATACTTGTGGTTCAATACATGTGCCTAGTTTTGAGTTTCGGGGCTTATTTCATGCATCGGGTGCCATATTTCCATGTTTCGGGACCATTTAGCATCATTTTTAGTGCTAGAAATTACATGTTCATAGGCCATCTTTCATCCCTTGCCATGCTTTGGTAGAGTGGCATTTGATGCCTTAGGTTCGGTCCTCGTTATGCATGCATGTGTGCACGCATTTCGGTCGTCTCTTTTTCATCTAATGGCCACTGATGTGAGTGTGGCTGAGGTCCACTCATGTTGGTGTAAGTCCATTATGCATTGTGTATGCCTTTTCAATTCATAGCATTGCGTATGCTAGGTTGCATGTTAGAGCTTTGTGTATGCCACGTTACATCGAGCATTGTGTATGCCATTTCATAGCATTGCATATGCTAGGTTGTATGTTAGTCGCATTGTGTATGCCATCTCATTTGCATTGTGTTTGGGATAGGGGTTAGCCCGACCACGGGAAACGAGGGACGTTTCATACTCCGAGTGACGGAACGTGTCTCAATTCCCTATTGCCGACACTCTGGATTACTCATGATAGAGTTTAGGTCTTGTTGTGTTTTCATGTGCATTCATTTCATATTGAGTCGTGCAATTCGACTCCTCGGCCATCATGCATCGATATGCGTGATTGGTGGCACGAGGATCGAAGACTACACTCCCTGAAGAGTAGTCATGCATACATATGTGAAATACTTTGCCATGCCCCTTTGTTGCTCTATGTTGCAGTAAATCAGAAATCAGCGGCCTTCTGGAGCGTTGCGCAATATTCTGAAAATAATTGGAAACAGAGGCAAACCGTGGCATCGTAATGGATTTCTGCGCAAGGTAACTCGAGCATGCATCATTCATCATTTGGAACAGAGTTGAGGCGGTCCATGGATTTGCCTGCTAATTTACCTGCTTTCCTAGATTAATTTGTTAATTAATTAGGATTCTGTATTTATTCAGACTGTATTATTCATTCGGACTGTATTATTCTTTCGAACCCTCCGAGCGAGGGTAATGTTATAATAAGTGTGCGTGAGTGTGATGTATGTCTTCCAACCCCACGTCTTTCTCCCTTTTATTTACCAGCTTATGATGGTTAGATTAGGGCATGTGTCAATTAGCATACAGTATGATAACATGTTTGCATTCATTCATCTATCTTGCATGCACCGGGCTCGGCGCATCATACTAACTGCATTTGTATTTCAATTCCGAATTGAATACGTGTTAGCTGTAGCATTTCATATGCCATCTTAGAATAGCCGAGCCTATCTTAGTTGCATTTTGCATGTGTTGCATTAGGCATTACTGTATAGTTAGGACCATGCATGGATTTCTAATTAGCTTCTGTTTTGGCTTGGAGTACTCGGTAAGTGTTTTTGCTTTAGCATCCTTGCATGTGTGTGAATGACTGCCATGATAGCATGCTTACCATGAGGCTAAGTGCTTATATGATATAACTGCCTGAGTGCCTGTGGGTGAAGGTTGGGTTATTTGAATTGGAACAATTCATTAATTGTGAGTTTTAAGCCCACTAGATAGTGGCAAAATCATGTTTTTCCAAGCCCACCCGAGGGTGGCAAATCCACGTCTTAGCCTACTTGCAGGTAGCACCATCAAACCATTTTCAAATAAACAAACATGAAATGTCTTGTTCCAATTCAGGCGACCCAGTCTATACTTGTATACTGGGCGCATCACATAGTAAATCTAGGCTAATAACCGGAATAAGAACGCATAATGTTTTCAAAACTAGATATTATGGTTAGTAAAGACCGATCTTTGATCAGGCGAGCGGGGGTGCTCACGAAGTGACCTTCCCCGATCGTACCCAAGTTCCCGAGCTGAGGCAACTTTGGTGATGACGGACACGTGGCCTTAGGCAACGAGTCAGGGTTTCGTAAATTTCCCCAAAATAAAATATTTAGGTGGCGACTCTGTATCTGGAAATGCAGTCCATGTTTGGCACTTCTTTCAAAAAATCTGTTTTCAAAAACGATTTGCCAGATTTGGACTCTTTGATGACCCATCGGTCTTGCATTGCACTCCGCGTGATTAGATACAGGATCATGACACAAATTGAGTCAAAACTGTAGAGAGGCCCGAGGGCGCGTCTACATAGTGGCTTAATTTTTAGGAGAAAATTAAGAAGACTGATCAAAGTAAAAAAAAGAAGGGAAAAAACAGTATCAAAAATCAAACATCATTAAGTAAACAAGAGTTTACAATTGTACCTTCACAGCTTTGAAAGGAATTGTAGCAACAAACTAATCTAGAACTGCTCCAAGAAATTTGAAGTGTGGTACAGGAAAGTAAAAGACTAGAATTTAAAGGAGTGAAAAATTATAAAGTAAATAACTAGTTTTTGGATCTAGTTCTGGGTCCTACATTATCAACATTCTCCTCTATTTATAGGCTCTGAAGATAATTGTCAAAGTGGCTGATAACTGCTGAAGTAGGTGATAACTGTCGAAGTAATCTCCATGATCACTGAGTATGGCTTTGAACAGTTTGCTTCCACTATTCCACTCTCACGATTGGGCTTCCTTCCTAAATTTGAATTTAAATTGTAAACAGCTGTTTGGCCACATCACATTGGGTTTCTTGACTATTCCCATGTCTCGCAGATCCATTACCACTACTACAAGTTGCCACACGTCTGTTGATGATTTGAGACCCTTACTAATTCCCCAAATTGCCCCTTATGATCCACGTGTCAAGCCGTGATAGGTTTGTACAAAAGATATAGCCAACAAGTGTACTGAGAAATTAGGTGTACTTAATGATTTTTTTGTTGCAAATAAAATCTCCCGGCATTTTGTCAAGTTCATGAGCAGTTGTGGTTTATATTTCATGGGTTCGGATTTCTCTATAAGCTAGATGTGTGCATGTTGGATTTTTTACCACCCATTAATTTTGGTTTAGAATTTGTTTACTCCCACAATTTTGGCCTAATTTTGTGGGACTACCGTTGGGTTACTTTGTTTATACAAAGTGTGCATAGTGACTGGTTAACGATTTCTGTCGATTGGAGTGTTTGGATTTTTCCTAAATCTTCACGTGACTCAATTGGGCTTACCTCGAGCCACTTCCGACATGGCTTGATAGCATATAAAGGGACAAAGCCAATGCATGTGAGTCACTACTATGGGCAATGGAGCCTAATGATTAGCTCGATGGAGACTCGAAGGTGCATCGACTAATTGGTTTGTTCTGGTTAATGATGAATCTTGTGTGCCATGCCTGGCCTTCTTTTGTTGTTAATTGGGTTTTATTTTGGCTGTCCACTAGGGCTGGGTCCAATGTGTTCTTATTTTTGAGATTTTGCGTAATTGTATACATCTTACGCTATAAGGATCATGTCTACAGTATCTCCATCTTCATGTCACCTATCCAGGTATTAGTTTTTGAGTAACTTTCGGCATGGAGTGAAAGGGACACTACTGCGAGGATTGTGACTTGTAACTAGTTGTGAAGGGGACTAGGGGATGAATATATCTGGTTTTTTTTTTTTTTTGTGGCTTTAACTGTTATATAGGTGTTTTGTGGCTACTCATGGTTTGCTTTACATCCTTTGGAAGCCAAGTATTATAGGTGACCCTATGAACTTTACGCGCCTCTATCAAGATTTTCCATGGGGTCTACTGTTGGAAATTGGGTCGGGTTTAGAACTCATACTTGATTAGGTCACCCATGGTGGTATGACTTAAGACCCACAGGGAGAGACCTAGTCAAAGTGGACTTGGATTAACTTATCTTGGAGATAATGATTAACCCACTATCTCATCTCTTGAGGAGATAGAGTTGTGGGTGATTATAACTCTCCCACATAATATACTTATTATATTTGGGAGAATAAGAATTTAACCGTATGGTAATTTGCTAGTCTCTTTCTCCTAGTCTCTCTCTTCCATTTCTCGATCCTTGGAAACACACCTTTGTCCTGTGAATAGTGTGGATAGTTCTCTAGTAGTTCTACTCCACTATTAGGAATTATTCAAAAACATCAATGGAAGTACGTGATTCACCCATATGATCCATGGATTCGGTTTGAGTGTAAAAGGTATGCCCTGAATCCATTTATTTCCGCTGTGTAATATTTTTTATTTTTCCTACATTGGTATCGGAGCCATTGTTGGACGTTTTCATGTTATTTGTACATGAATGTATGTATAGATATGATTTGTGCATAAAAATTGATGTTTTTCAAACCATTTCTAATTGTTCTGAATTTCATATATGTTGTAGTTCACATAATATAGAGCATATCTGCAAAGTTTTGCAAAAATCGGGCAATTGGATTTTGAGAAAAATTGAGACTTATATTTGATTTTCGTAATTTTAACTGCATGCTATTTTTATATGTTTCATTTTCATGTTATGAAAATTATATATTTGAAATTCTTGTTTCGAGACTTTTGAAACGATATATTATGAACCAGATTTCGACTCAAAGTGGAAAAGAAAATTCAAACCCTAATTTTGGGTGGGAGTTGAAGCGTATGAGGTTGAACCTTATTGCGGTTGTTGCGGATGCAAGCGATGACATGCGCCACACACGTGCAAGCCAAGTCGTATAAGCTGCCAGCTTGGTTCCTGATGGGCAAAGGTCCTGTTTGAATTTTCTAAAATTCAAAACTACCTTTATTGGCTCTGGAATATTCATCACAAATCTGTTTGTAGCGTGGTTGGTATCATTAAACTCAGAATTTGATTTTCTATCTACTAAAACAGTTTAAGAATATTTTTTGAAAAATAAAATATTTTTCATCAATAAATAATTCAATATTTTTACGTTAAATTGTTCATCGACGAGTATGACTTGGATTCTAGACATAGAATTTTTACAGTAGACTACTGCTATGTAATCTTATTTACTGGTATTTTTTTATGTTTTCAGATTTTATAATATTTATTTATGATTTTCTATGTAATTATTAATTACTTGTAACTGTAGAAAATTTCAAAAAATTACAAAAATATATAAATATATTATGGCATTATTTAAATAATGTATACACCATGCTAAGTTCTTTTAAATGTTTAGAACTTGTAAGATGTTGTTATTTTAAATAACATGATTTATTTATATTTGTGAATTTTAATTCCATGATTAAATTAATATAACATTTTTCTTTTATGAATTACATTGAGATGTTATCATGTGGAGTTAAATATTTTATCATCCTTTAAACATGCCATAATTAGAGAGAGGTTGTTTGTTTGAGAGAATTTTTTGTAGATTTACTCCCGAAAATCAATATTTTGATCATGAATTAAATTAAATTTTAGATAATTGTCACTTGTTGCACAAGAGATGATTACAAGTATAGCAAATTTTCGATCTTAGGACCTATGTAATATTGTCACTATTTAATTTGAATTTTTGTGGCAAAAATATATTGTGATATGCTATTCAAATTAATCCCAATGCGTATTTTTCCCCCTTCTAATTGACTTAGCTTATGAAAGTTAATTTGGTTGACCTAGACTTAGTGGATATGTTCAAATGTGAACAATGTAATCCTATTCTTTAGATGAGCAGAAATTCTTAAAGCCTTTAGGTCAGACCTCATTTGAGCCAAAGTAAGGAAATATGACTCAACATCGTTGTGATTTTGTTGCCTTGTTTGGTGCAATAAAAACTTATGTATGCGCTATGATTAGTAGCATGCTAAGTAACTTTGATTGGCGAGTTTGAAGTTGTGAAATTAGTAAGCCCCCAATAGATCTAGATATCATCCTAACTATTGAGCTACGCAGGTTGACTTTGTAATTTGACTTGTAATAATGTTGCATCATTGAATGAAGCAACATCTAAGAGTCACGTCATCTAAGAATTGCAAGCTTAAATGAGTTAGTCATTAAATGTAAGACGAGTAGCCAGTATGAGCAGTGTTTTGCTTTCTACTGAACTGATGGGAGTGGATGGAGCAAAAATTCACGCACTATAATACTGTGCATTGAAGTATCACTTGAAGTTAAAAGATTAACACTTAGAAGCTGCAAAATCTATTAACACGAACTAAGAAGATTAGCGTGCCTAGTAACTACGAAATATATTAGCATTGCCAACTTGTCTAAGTCTAAACACTTACTGTTTCCAAACTTAAGTGTGAGACATGAGGAGGTGCTTCTTTGTATGATTCCTTAGCTAGGCTAACGCTTTTGAATGATGTTTACCACTAAGTGAAAAAGTTGCTCCATAATAACGAAAGGGTCAAGACCAACAAGGTTGATATGACTTTAAGAATTTGACGCATCGCTCATGGGAGTATTGTGTTGAATTAGACACTTTAGCCTAATTCGCGCTTAAGTTGCTTCAGGAGCTGTCATAGATTGATAGCTTATTCTCTCTTTCTTGCGGATAGTAGAATTAATTGCAACTAACTATGAAGCGAGAAACAAAGATAGCAAGAGGAATACCATTATGTTTCAACTAGATGCAGTAAAGTGTATGGATAATAAAATTGACTTGAAAAATTTGACGCATCGCTTGTGAGAGCATTTTGTTGAATTAGACTTTTTAGCCTAATTCGCGCTTAAGTTGCTTCAGGAGTTGTCATAGATTAATAGCTTATTCTCTCATTCTTGCAGATAGTAGAATTAATTGCAACTAACTATGAAGCGAGAAACAAAGATAGCAAGGGAAGTGTCGTTATATTTCAACTAGATGCAGTAAAGTGTATGGAGAATAAAATTGACTTGAAGGTGCATGAGATTAGCACCTGCTAGTTAAATTTGTGACTTAGGCACACTTGATATCTTCATGATATCCTTTTATGACCTAGTGAACATTAGTTAGTCATTAATCATTATCTAATTGGGCCTAAACCTTTACACTTGCCTACGAGAACTCACACATTAGGATAATTGGAATTAGTTTATGACATTGGTCATAAACCAATGGCTTGTTGTACTTGATCACATTAATGCGAAGATAACATGGATGGTTTAAGTAGGTCCTCTCAAGCCCACTCATTTATGGAATCTTATTCTCATTTGAATGTGTAACTTTGTTGGCAATGGTTGCGCACAAGTAAGTAAGAAAGCTACAGAAAGGCATTTGTAGATGCATTTAGTCCACTATGATATTTGTGATTGGAAATGTGTAAGGGTTTGATAGCTAGCCCCAATCTTGACATATTTATATATTACGATACGCATCTTAGTCAAGTCAATTTGATCTTCCATAAGTCAAAAGTTTTTAGATGATTTTTGACATTGCACATAGGAGGTTGAGATCAATTAGATAAGTGCTTTCGTACTTTTAGTTTTGACCAAGCTGGTGAGTATCTATTTGAGTTGTTTTTTAGAAAGCTCTGTCAAGAGAAATGGATGCTTAGAAAATTGATTATTCCTAGTACTCAGCTACACGATGGTGTCATAGAGATAAGGAATTAAGTATTGTTTATGTTAGGTGGATGATGGAGCAATATGTTTCCCAATTGGGAATTGCACTTTAGTTTGTTGCCTATGTCCCTCACTAAGTGCCCTTTATATCAGATTTTACACTCTATTTGAGTAATGGGTTAGCAAAGAGCCATTTGTGGGCGATCTGTAACCATCAAGCAGCTTATTTTTATTTTACTTCTTATAAGGTTGCAAAGTTAAGACCTAGAGTTTTATGGCGCATTATGGTGTGCTGTCTTGTAAACACTTAGGGTCATGTGGTGCATTATTGTATGCTGTCATGTAAACCCTCCGAGTCATGTGCTTATAGGTGAGCAGCTTTGTAGGAGTGTAACTAAGTCACATAAAGTTTCTTAGTTGAAGAGATGTGAATAGAGATCTAGAACGTTATAAGATTAAGAACTCTAAGTATGGCGTTCTATGTAGCCTAGTTGAGATGAAAAAAAAATTTCCAATATCCTAGGAACAGTGGGAACGATGTGCCTACTAGTGGATTACTCTATTAGAGAAGAATGCTCTACATTTTTAGTTGCATGGCAGTGAATGTGAAAATTTTCCACATCATTACTGGGTGCTTGAGAGGGAAACATTCTTGATTTCTCTACAAGATGATAGAAAGCTTAAGATAATACCAAATGTTCTCTGGTCCCCTGTTTTCGGAAAGTGGATCAATGTTATGCATTTTAAGACAAAGTCTTTCAGAATTAAATATTTCTAGGATTTGGTTGACTTTCCGCTACGACGTGAAACTGTTATAAAGTTATGCACGATTTGGATAGTCATTTTTTTAGGCATATGGCTCACTAGATACCGAAAAGTCGCACCATTGAGGAAGGCGTAGACCATGAGAAGACTTCCTCCTGGGGAATGAGGTTATTTAGACTTAGGCTATGATTGACATGAGTTCGGAACTTTACTTTGTGGACATTGTAACCCAATTTCTCTTTGGAGAATTGGATAAGTAGATCCGTAGAGATTTACCTTCTGCTTTATGACAAAAAATTAGGAGCGAAAAAAGATTATTAGTTCCAATAAATCTTTTTCGACCTAAAATAGTTATCCAAATAATGGTTCTTAGATTTCATCAAGCCATGATAGGCCAACGATGATCAATGAAGACCACTGAGGCATGATCAATGATCCAAAAGAAAATT
Source organism: Camellia sinensis (assembly GCF_055761805.1). Lineage (NCBI taxonomy): Eukaryota > Viridiplantae > Streptophyta > Magnoliopsida > Ericales > Theaceae > Camellia > Camellia sinensis. Next base: position 111,017,921 of record NC_138969.1, on the reverse strand, counting down.
TTCCTTACTTAGTCATTATGAGCTAGGAATTTATAAGGTTGTCGCCACCTAGGGTTGGCAGTTCTCTGTTTTAGACATGATGGACATGGATGATGTAATTTATATATGCTCGGATGTACGATCCTTAGGGATTGTTCAGGGAGAAGTCTCAATTTACCTTTGATGACTTACATAAGGAATATCCTAGAATGATTCTAGACGCAAAATTGCAAACCCATTGACTTACCTATCTATAAAAGCTAGAGCCTCAGCTATTGAGTGAATCTTCAGATTGTCTCTGGAAGAAACAAATGACCTATATTCCTTGATCTTTTGTTGTTGGAGCCTGAAGTATGCTATGTGGGCTTATTCAGCTTGATGAGTGTTATCTTTTATAAATGGTCAACTGAGTAGTTTAGACATTGACTTTGCTCATTAGACAGTGGATAAGATGTTCTACTAGTAGTGTATAAATTTGCCCCCTATAAGATTCAATGCGCTAGTTGCATTTCGAATAAACGCAAATTGATCATCAAAATATCTTTAGAGGGGTAATTGCACAAGAGGTAGTGATCTTAAACCACTTCATGTGAGGCGCACATAGTGGATTCTGTTGTATATGCTTATCATAAGAGGTGCTGATAGGGCTTATGTTTAGAATCTAGAATTACACAAACTGTGGTTGTGTCTTTTCAATAGATCACTTATTTTTGTGAGATTATGGGATATTGATGCTATTATGGTTTGTGTCATAACGATTAGCAGACGATGATGTCAGCAGGCAAGATTAACTCACTCGCACGAGCAAGAATGAGACTAGTGCTTTATTTTATTTGGAGACAAAAGCTTAAATTATCCACTATGTATATCGGATTGGTTGCAAGCAAGATGAGGTCATGTGTAGACACCCCATTTTTGACCGTCCTCAAGACTTGGACGTCACCACTGGAACACTTGGTGATTACCTTTGTTTGTGCTCGTCTTGAGTTCCTGGAGGTCTCGGTTGCGCGCCTTGCCTCAGGATCCCTCGACTCGATCATGTTGTGTCTGGTTTTGCACCAAACACTTGTGTTTTGCCTTGGAGGGGCAGGGAATGCCTTGTGAGGCATCCCCACACATCACCGGCCATGGCTTGAGGCCACCGGCCAGCGATTTTATGCCATCGGCAATGTATATTGCCGGTCGGCACTCTTTGTTGCCGGTTGGCCATTTATTTTTCCAAAATGGCAATTTTGAATGGTCGATCACTGTTCATCTACTTTTAGTAGATATTTTGTGCCAGCGGTGATAGCTGGCACCCACTTTGTTCCCCTCCATACACGTGTATAGAGGGATTTCCCTCTAAGCAAGCTTGTTTGGTAAGCTTTGCAAGGGGGAACTTCTATAAGAGGAGAGCTCTCCTCCTTCTTCTAGGTTGGTGATTTTGGAAAGAAAAACCAGAGCTTACACATATACATGCACACTCTCTCTCTATATTTCCCTCTCTCTTCTCCCTTGTGTGTGTTTTGTGGCCTAAAAGTGCATTTTTACCATAGTTTTGCACTAACACACACACTACCACACCTTACTTCGACTTTGACGGACTTTGAGGGTTGTTTGTTGAGGTTTTGGACTGATTTTGGTCAATAGAGGGTGGCTAGACCAACTGTTCTTCAAAGGTAATCACTTTACTTTAGTTTCCCCAATCTTGCATTGGCTTTTGACCTATCTTGCTTTCTGTTTTAGGCTTTGTGTATAACTGAAAAAAGCTTTGTATTTTCATGCTTAAGACATCTCATTGAGGTCATTTTGGCATTGGGGGTCGAACTCCCCCTCTTAGGCCTCTTTTGGTGCTTTTTCTTTAAGCCTTGTAGACCTTTGTTGTATTGCTCTTTTCACCACTGAAATCTAGTGGATTTTCAGTGGTAAAGAAGATGGTTTGAGGTCTTGCATAGGGGAGGGACACCCCTCTCCCCTTTGCCTTTCTTTTATCCTTGTTTTGGCTTAAAGGGCAACATGCATGCTTGACTGATTTTGGCCCTATTTCAGGTGTCTTTTGATCATAATATATCTCTATCTTTGGTTGGGTTTGTGGTCTTTTGCATGCATAATACCCTTGCTTTGTATCCCTCCCTTTTGTACAGAAATGCATCTTCTATTTAGGCTTCCATGCTTGCATGATTTAGCTTAGCTTGTTGAAGCTTTCGGTCATGATTTGTCATGCTTAAGGTCTGTTGGCCACTGTTTTGGTCATGTTTGACATGCTTGATGTAGTTGCTTTGCATTTTGGCTTGTAGGCCTTGAGTATTTTGGCTTCTAGCATGCTTAACTTAGACTATCCTCATGATTTGGCATTATTTAAGATCATATTTCAGTCCATGTAAGGTGGTCTTATGTTGTCATTTGCGTCCCTTCCCGTGCTTTAAGGCGTTGTAGTTTTGTGCCTTGAAATGGGCATTGTGCATGCTTGTATGTTTAAGGCATTTTGGGGCTGCCATATTAGCGGTTTTTTGGGTGTATTTTGTTGCATTGAGCATTTGTTTTGGTTGCTTAGTCCATGCCATGAGTGGTCATGATGATCGTAGTAGAATGCCCCTTGTTTGTGCCTTAGCTTTGGGCCCTTTTGGCTTGCATATTGGCATGAGTGCTTGTTCACCATTTTGGACACTGTTTTTGGTCACTGTTTTCGGATGGACTGAGGTCTGCCCTTCATGGTTTAGCATCACCATTGCATGACCATGTTGCATTGTTTTGGTCCCCATGCTTACATTGTATCACGCTTGCATGTTGGCATGGCATTTATCTAGTTGCATCTCATATACATTGTACCATACTTGGCACATTTAGAATGCACTAACTTAGTTTGCATGTTTAAGTTGCATTACGTTTGGCATGTTTTGCATTTTAACCTCATGTTGTACATTTGAGCCAAGTTCGTTTATATGCATTGCATTGCTTGGTTTGGGGTGTCAAACCGGGCATGGGGATTAAGGAGTGTTTGTACTTCAAGTGACAAAACAAGCCTCAACCCTCGGTCGCCAATCCCCTTGACTCCAACATGATAGGGTGTTGGTATTCATGTGTTTTGTTTGCATGCATTTTACATTGAATTGCAACCTCGGCCTCTTAGGCCATCATACATCAAAATGTATGATTGATGGCCCGAAGGTCGAGGGTCATGCTCCCTTGAGTCCCTTGCATGATAGGGAGTGTGCTCGCGCATACATTTGCTTGAAATTCCATGCCATACACTCTCTGTCCTTGTTGCTGTCAAAAAACCAACTTCTACAGGAAGTTTTTGCCGACCTGCACTGTAGAATGCCGACCGGCCGTGGATTGGTGGCCGGTAGGCTTGAAAGCAGCCGATGGAAATTTCCCATGGCCGGTGGTTATTTCTCTTAGCCGATGGTGTTCTACAGTGTGCAGAGAACATATCCCAACACTTTGGAAATTTTCAGAGGAGCAGGGAAGCATTAACAGAGGCAGGAGTGGCATGGTACGGGTCTCCGGGCAAGATGGATCGAGCATGCATCATTCGCGTATCCTGAGGCAGGGCTGCAGCCATCTCTATTCCGCATTTAATTTTTTAATTTAGAGGGTCTGTAATAATTAATTAGCTAGGATAGGTAATTCATTATTCGGATTGTATTATTCTTTTGGTCCCTCCGAGCGAGGGCAAAATTGTAATAAGTGTGGATGCGTGTGTGCGTATCTCCCAATCCCACGTCTTTCTTCCCTTTTATTTACTTGCTTACGATGATAGACTAGGGCATATTTAAATTAGCATAACAGCATGACAGCATGTTTGCATTCATTCATCCGTTTCGCATGCACCGGGCTCGGCGCATCATTCTAACTGCATTTGTATTTCAATTCCAAATTGAATACGTGTTAGTTGTAGCATTTCACATGTCATTGTAGATTAGCCGAGCCTATCTTAGTTGCATCTTGCATGTGTTGCATTAGCCATCCAAACATAAACTAGGATCATGCATATGATTACTAACTAGTTTTTGTTTTGGCACGGAGTACGATGTAAGTATTTATGCTTTAGCATCCTTGCATGCGTGTGGGTGTTGCCATGATAGCATGATTACCATGAGGCTAGCTGCTTATGTGATATAAACTGCTTGAATGCCTGTGGGTGAAGGTTGGATTGTCTGAGTTGGAATGGCTCATTGAAATCCGTGTTTTAGCCTACTTGCGAGTAGCAAATTCCAAAACATTTCTTCAAAACAAACGAATATGCAATGCTTATTCCCAAATTAGGCAATCTAGTCTATACTTTTGTGCTGTGCGTATAACATAGTAAGTCTAGGCTAATAATCGGGATAAGAACACATAATGTTTTCCAAATCGGATATCATGGTTAGTAGAGGCCGATCTTCGGATCGGGCCAGAGGGGGTGCTCATAGCTGACCTTCCCCAATCGTACCCAAGTTCCAGAGCCGAGGCAACTTTGGTGATGACGGACACGTGGCCTTTGGCACTAAGTCAGGGTTTTCTAAATTCCCCAAAATAAAATATTTAGGTGGCGACTCTGTATCTGGCAAGGCAGTCCATGTTTGGCACTTCTTTTCAAAAATCTGTTTCTCAAAACGATTTTCCAGATTTGGACTCTTTGGTTCAGATTAAGAACCGTGACAGAAATCGAGTCCGAACTATAGCGCGGGGTCCCTCGCGGACGCGTGTTACAGTTTCTGGCAACTCTGCTGGGGAGCTTTAGAGAGCTTGACTCGAACTTGTGATATCCTGTTTTGATTACACTTATATGTTTCTTTGCATTGCATGTGCATTGGTGCGCCTAGGACACCGTGTTTGCCATCTGCCATTCCTGAACGGTTTGCCCGAGGCTTAACTTTGTCAAAGCATGCCATAAGGCTGACCGGTTGTGGGCTCTGATAGTATGGGAACGCAAATCCCGGTTTTACCAGGGCACCCTTTTTTCGACCATTTGACCTAGCGCATATTCGGATCCATAGTGACCATTCCAAGTTAAGACAGGTTGCTTACCCGATTATAGGTTGTTTGAAACCGTTGCATGCATAGTGAAACCCTAGCTCCTGACAAAATAGGACAGGGAAACCCTACCCCAACATAGGGGTGTTTTGGCTCTCTTTACTTGCTATGTGCTTTAGAGTGTATCTCTGCAGGAACGTACATATCAGTTTGCAAGATTAAGTATTAGGCCCGAGGGCACCAGTATCAGTGTTATTGAGAGATCGGTTATCTGCGGATATCAAGTTCAGTTTTGGGAATGGTGATTTGAGAACAATGACGAGTATCGAGGAACAGTGTGTTCGGCTTACCAACTATGTATTATGAATACCCAACTGTGTGTTGTATGTGTTTATTTTACGCCGTTATGCTGTCCAATTGTCTGGTTATTTATTGCTTTTTTTATCTTTTTTCTAGGTAGTTTAGCACCGTTGCTTCCAACCCGGTAGATATTCCCCAAGCACTCTGGATTAGAGGTCGTCGGCTCCATCGATCTGAGGATCTGGTAGACGGACAACCAGTGTACCACTCTCTACCCCCGGTTACTAGACGGAGGACAGCTAGGCAGAGGGCATCAGTTCAACAGTCAGTACAGAGGGCTTTATCTACCCCACCTATGTACAGTAGGGATCAAGGTTCTGTTTCACCCACAGAGAGGGAACATATACCGATAATTCAGTCAGAACAGAACAGTATGGCTAGTTTAGAGGAGATGGTGCGCCAACTCCAAGAAAGCATGAAAGTGATGCAGCAGGATGCTGTTCGACAAGTAGAGTTCGCCAAACAGCAGACCACAGATATGAGTGAACAAGCAGAGTTAATCGTGAGGTTATAGCAGGAAACCGGAGGATCTGCTTCACAGCAAGTCCCTCCCCCACCAAGGGTTCTGATACCCGAAGAAACCCCGAATGTCCGGAATGTCCAAGAGAATACAAACCTTCCAACGGGGCCAGCTCCGCCCCCGATTCCACCACAACTATCCAAGGCGCCCACGCCTGTCAATATATCGGACTCTCCTTTTGAGTTCCAAGTGGACCCCACAGCCTTAAAATTAAGCAAATTGGAAAAGATGTTTAAGAAGTCCCGGGAGTCAAGACCATCCCTGACATCGAAGATGGATACACCGACACAGCTGTGACACTGCCTGACAGATTCGAAATGCTGTACATTGATCGATTTGATGGGTCCGGGGACCCCATGGTGCACTTGAGGTTGTTTTCAGATATCCTAAGGCCAATAGGCCTCACTAGACTGCAGAAGCTGTCTCTATTTGGCCGGACCCCTTCGGGTGTAGCGGCCATATGGTATGCCAAATTGGAGGATGACGTCAAGAGAAGCTGGAACGAAATGGCTGAGGCCTTCATCTTGCAGTACTCATACAATACACAAATCGAGATTACAACCCGGGATCTCGAGACAACGAGGCAAGAACCCAAAGAGAGTTTCTCAGAATTCGTGACCAGATGGTGGGCTAAGGCTTCGATGATGACCTTAAGGCCCACAGACAAAGACCAGATTCGGATGATTGTGCGCAATCTTCAGCAGAAGTTGATACAAAAGATGATTGTACTCCCCTTCCCTACCTTTTCTGATCTACATGAAATGGGGGTGCAGATTGAGGATGCCTTAAAGCAAGACTTAATTAATAATGACCGGGAGCAACCCCGCAGAACTTTCAATCGTAACACTAACGCAGGCCCGAGTGGCACTACAACTACTAGGACCTTCGAAGTGAGTATGGTCACCACCAACCCTCCCCCAAGAACTATGGCGGCCGCACCATTCTCCAGCGCGTTCGAAAGCAACCCACAAACGGTCAAATACCCACCCAAAAACACCAGAACCTTCGCTCCACTTTATATGCCCCTGTCCAAAGCTTTGGGGGTTTTAATCAGAAAAGGGCATCTGAAGCCCCTAGAGCTTTGCCCTTACCAGAAAGATTCCCCGCTGCCCACAACCCAGCCAAATGTTGTGCATTTCACCAACAACACGGTCATGACACCGATCTGTGCTTCCGATTACGTCATGAGATTCAAGATGTCATTGATAACGGGGTGATTTTGCCTCCTGAGAAACCCAACGTTACTACGAACCCTCTCCCCACACATAACCAAGCTCCACCGCCCAAAAGAGTCAACTTCATCCAAACTGGGGTCATGCCTTATGATCCTAGTATCTATATCACTCCTTCCCACCTGTCTAAGCCGGAAGTGTTCCTTCTCGATTGCACCGCTTTGTGCATGATGGACATCTCCATAACCCAACCTAAGCCAGCGGTGGTGACTATCGAGAACAGGAGAGAGAAGATTCCAAAGGAGAAGGGGGTTATCGAGCCAGAGTCTGCGGAATTTGGGAGTGGTGTTGGGGATGCTTATAATCCAGGTGGCTACATTTTGTCAATAGGCGAGGATAAGCCAGATATGGAACTACCAACAGAGGGGGAGCTGTGTGTGATCCAAGGGGACAGTCTAGGACAGGAAACGGATGATTTAACGGCTGTGGAAGAGGATCTTGCCAAGCTCCGATTTTACAGTAACCAAGATCCAGGAGACTCAGCCGTCAACTGGTTCGATTATGAGGAATCAACAGAGGTTACGGGGTGGTTAGACGATCAACCAGATGTGGTAGAAGAGTTGCAGCCATAACAAGGCCCGGCAGGGGCAAGAATGTCAATGATAGCCGGAAGGGTTGAAGAACAGAGTGCATCGCCGAAGAGCGCCGGTGTCAAGAATTTCACTCGGGATTGGAGCATTTCGAGTACGGGGATTATTGAACAGTCGGCTGCATTGACACAGTCGGAACAGGAAAGATTCGAAGATTCTGAGAGAATCAGGAAGGCAAAAGCCCATGTGGAGACTGAGACTGCTGTGAGCACAGAAACAGAGAATGCCGCGAGCATAGGGATAGAAGGTACTGTGAGTAAGAGAACGGTCATGCCAGAACCGGACAGGTGCCTGTCGGCTGCAGATGGAATGTGGTGGGAGGACGATGATCTATGTCTTGCCTACACAGACGAAGATTGGGGGAGTAACCAACCAGATGATACCTGGTATGTCGGCGATGTCGATCACATGACTAGGAGTGGACGGTATCTCAAGCCTCCACACCTAGATCAACCAGAGGCGTCTGGAAAAGATAGGGAGGCAGAGAAGCAAAAAGAAAAGCAACTCGAGGATGAGGCCGTATTGAGACAATTGAAAAAAATACAAGCAGACATCTCCATCTAGGGGCTGCTTATGGCTTCTCGAGTACATAGGCAGGCTGTCCTTTCAGACATGGACAAGGCCAAACTCTCGATAGAGACTACGCTGGAGCAGTTGGTTGGACTGGCTTTTCCGGGAGGAGCTACCCCGATGCTGACATTTTCCGACAAGGAATTACCACCCGAGGGGGCAAACCATAACAAGCCACTCTACATCTCTGTGGCGTGTAGGAATAAATGGATACCGGTTGTTCTTGTTGACACAGGGTTCGCCATCAACGTCTGCCCGGCAAGGATAGCCTATGCGATTGGTTTGAAAATCGCGGACTTTGTGCCAACAGCCCTGGTGATTCGGGCGTATGACAACATAAGCCGGGAAGTAATGGGAACAGTTAAGATTCAAACGAAGGTTGGGCCGGGACAACATGAGATAGATTTCCATATCTTGGAGGTTCCTGCAACTTTTAACCTGCTTTTGGGACGGCCGTGGCTGCATCAGGTAAAGGCAGTCTCCTCCACCCTACATCAAGTGGTGAAATACCCCTATGGGAAGGGAGTAGCCATTGTCTTCGAAAATTCATCAATTCATCCGCCGCCGGAGGTATCTACGCCTGTTTTAGAAATTGAGCACGGTATGGAGGATGTGTTCATATCGGGTTTTACCTTGGCTGAGGCTCAGGTTGTACAGAACATCATGGCAGCTAATGAAGGGATATATGTCAGTGCTCAAGCAGTATATCTTATGAACAAGCTCCAACACATCCTCGGAACGGGATTGGGAAAGAGCGGCCGGAAGGGCGTCGCAGCATTGGCCGAAGTGCCACACAACCCTCATGCCTTTGGATTGGGTTATCTACCCACCAAAGAGGACCGGATAAGGAAAGGAAAGGAAATGGTCAGAAGAGCCAGAGCAAAACAGATGGGGAAGCCTTTTGACTTAATGCACCGGCCCATTCAGGGTACCCTAAACGGACGCTTCATCCGGGAGCGGGAGGACTTTCCGTCCTGTGGCTTCCCAGAGCCGTGGCTGAACGCGGAGAGGAAGCGCGTACCAGGGTTTGAGATTTTCGTTGACCTGCAGCAACTTGAGGATGACGTTGCCGAAGGGCAGGCAGATCTATCAGCTGAGGTTGAGCAGAGTAAGGAAGCGCAGTCTAAGGACGCTGAAAATGAAATGGGGGTAGCGCTGGCATGTCTACTTTCAGATCCTCCGATCGAACAGAAGTGCTTGGCGAATAACTTCTCGGTACGCATGATCGGGAATGGAACGGCTGCGGGCCTACCAGCAACTATTTTGGATGCATCCATTGCACCCTCTCTCGTCTGGCAATATGAAGAGGGATTTTTATCAAGCAGCAGCGGGTCAGGTAGTGAGCCAGAATCTGTTTCCACCGAGTCTTGTGAGTCAGAATCAGGTTCCAGCTCGACTGAGTCTCAGTTCGGTATTCCTGGGGGTGATAACCCAGATGCCACAGTCCTGTCTAGGTCGTCATTTTCTTTCTCTTTTGAGTCTGTTGTAACAGAAGAATCGGACGGCTTGGAAGTATTTAATGAGAATGATGTGGATGTGGTTTCTGAGTATTTTTCTGTGCCTTTGATTTATTGCTTAAATTAGGATTTTCAAAATTTTAATGAAAACGAGGAGGAAGAAATTCCTCCGATTTTGCAACGATTAATTGATCAAGAGCAGGAAAGATTTGTTAAACCCTTAATGGATGAAATCACTACTGTGAATGTTGGTACTGAGAAGGACCCTCAGCTGGTCCAGATCGGGTCCACGTTGTCTTCGGAGGAACGCAAGCGCTTAGTCGCTTTATTAAAAGATTTCAAAGACGTTTTCGCGTGGTCCTACGAAGACATGCCTGGAATCGATCCCGAGATTGTACAGCACCGGATCCCTCTTGACCCCGAGGCCCGACCGATCAAACAAAAGCTCAGAAGGATTCGTCTGGACTGGGCCATCAAAATTAAGGAAGAGGTCACCAAGCAGATCGATGCAGGCTTCCTGCTGGTATCCGAATACCCGACTTGGTTGGCCAACATTGTTCCAGTACCGAAGAAAGATGGCAAGATCCGAGTATGCGTGGATTTCAGGGATTTGAACAGAGCTAGTCCGAAGGACGACTTTTCCTTGCCGCATATTGATGAGTTGGTGGATTTCACAGCGGGACATGCTTTGCTTTCGTTCATGGATGGCTTCTCAGGTTACAATCAGATAGTGATGGCACCAGAAGACAGGGAAAAGACTGCTTTCACCACTCCGTGGGGGACTTACTGCTACAGAGTGATGCCGTTTGGATTAAAGAATGCTGGAGCTACATATCAACGGGTCGCGACCACAATATTGCATGATATGATCCACAAAGAGGTTGAGCTGTACGTGGATGACATGATTGTCAAGTCCAAGGAAAGAGAGGGCCATTACACTGCCTTGCAAAAGTTCTTTCAAAGGATCAGAGAATTTCGGTTGTGGCTAAATCCTCAGAAGTGTACGTTCGGTGTTACAGCGGGAAAAATGCTGGGATTTCTGATTACACAAAGGGGCATCGAGGTCGACCCTTCAAAAATCAAGGCCATCTTAGAACTGCCACCACCAAGGACTGAAAAGGAGGTGCGAGGCTTTCTGGGTAAAGTGCAATTCATAAGATGGTCTATCTCGAAATTAACCTTGACTTGTGAACCACTTTTTGGTCTCCTGAAGAAAGGCAAGAAATTCCAATGGGACGACCGATGCCAAGCTGCTTTTGAACAGATCAAAGAATATTTACAGAACCGGCCCGTGTTATCGCCGCCAGAGCAGGGGAGACCGTTAATATTGTATCTTTCAGTGACTGAGACCACGATGGGTTGCATGCTTGCGCAAGAATCAGAGGACAAGGTGGAGAGGGCTATCTACTATCTGAGCAAGAAGATGCTAGAATATGAGACTCGTTACACATCATTATAGAAGGCTTGCTTAGCTCTGGTATGGGCTACTAGGAAGCTGCGGCACTACCTATTAGCTCACTCCGTAATGTTGGTTTCACGACTTGATCCCATCAAATATCTTTTCGAGAAACCGGCATTTATGGGTAGGCTAGTTCGTTGGTTGCTTTTGCTTTCCGAATTCGATCTAAAATATGTGACGCGCAAGTCAGTCAAGGGGAGAGCAGTGGCAGAGTTCTTAGCCGATCATCCAGTGGAAGGGGGTGAAGCAGTTGAGTACTTATTCCCAGATGAAGCCATTTTGCACATCGACGACGAATATTGGACGATGTACTTTGACGGAGCGTCAAATCAATACGGGTATGGGATAGGAGTGTTGCTAATAGCACCCGGCAATTCCCGTATCCCTCTAGCCTTCAAGCTCCGGTTCAAAGTCTCGAACAACGAAGCAGAATATGAGGCATGCATTGCCGGTCTAGAAGAAGCCCTGGAATTAGGGGCAAGACGGTTGGACATCATCGGTGACTTGAACTTTGTTGTGTCTCAAGCAAAAGGAGACTGGAAAGTCAAAGAAGAAAAGATGATGATGTATCACCAGACCTTGGACTTGTTAATTCCTAGGTTCGAGAAGCTAAACTTTGCTCATCTTCCAAGAGAGAACAACAGGTTCGCAGATTCTTTAGCAACTCTATCTTCCATGATAGACATCCCGTTTTGAGTCCGGATGTGTCCAGTCATCATTGACCATAAATTCGCGCTAGCCTATGAGTCGATTGCTGCTATAGATGAGGTTCAGGATGAAAACCCCTAGTATTATGACATTTGGAACTTCTTGGAGAAGGAAGCATATCCGCCAGGGGTAAATGCCAAGGATAAAAGGGCAATCAGAAGAATGGCCATTCAGTTCATTATCTGTGGGGGTAAGCTGTATAAGAGAGGTCATCTGGGAATGCACAAGCTGTGTGTCGAAGCCGAAGAATCGAAGCGCCTGATGGAGGCCATCCATGGAGGAGAGTACGGTGCACACATGAACGGAGTAATGCTAGCACGGAAGATCCTCCGACAGTGTTACTACTGGTTCACCATGGAGGAGGATTGTATCAGCTTTGTTCGGCGATGCCACAAATGTCAGATCCATGCGAATCGCATGAATATTCCGCCGTCGAAGCTGTACAACATGACTTCACCATGGCCATTTTCAGTTTGGGGAATTGATGTGATTGGGGCTGTTACTCCAAAAGGGTCGAATAGGCATGAGTTTATCTTGGTCGCGATAGATTATTTCACCAAATGGGTCGAGACCCAATCATACGCGGTGTTGAAGGCGTCGCACGTCTTAAAGTTCATCAGAAACAACATCATCTGCCACTATGGAGTCCCAAACGAGGTCATTTTAGATAACGGTTCCCACTTCAAGAAGGAAGTGATTGACTTGTTGGAGAAATATAACGTGACTTTTCGTAAGTCATCCACATACCAGCCGCAAACCAACGGAGCAGTTGAGGCCGCCAACAAGAACATCAAGCATATACTACAGAAGATGGTGGAAACCTACCGGGATTGGCCCGATAAGCTGCCATTTGCTATGTGGGGCTACAGGACTTCAATTGGAACTTCTACCGGAGCGACTCTGTCTTCATTGGTTTATGGGATGGAGGCCGTTCTACCTATCGAGATTAAGGTTCCGTCATTGCGAGTATTGGCTGAGTGTCAAATAGCCGAAGCAGATTGGCAGCAGAGCAGGTTTGAAGAACTCATGCTCTTTGATGAGAGAAGACTGAAAGCACTGTACCATGTTCAAGGTTATCAGCGCAGAATTGCCCGGGCTTTCGACAAGAAAGTTAAGTCCAGGAATCTAAGGGAAGGAGATTTGGTGGTCAAAGGCAACCGAGCTCCCATCCACGACCCTAGGGGCAAGTTCAGACCCAATTGGACTGGTCCCTACATCATCAAACTATCTGGTCAGGTGGAGCTGTGGTTCTGATGGATCTAGAGGGCCTAGAGTTCTCCCAACCGATCAACATGGACAAGTTGAAGAAATATTACCCTTGAGAGGCTCGCTAGGCCGAAAACCCGAAAGGGCGACCTAGGCAAAAGTTAGAGCATAGAAAATATGAAAATATAAAAACTGAGCTCGCAAGGTTGAAAACCCGCAAAGAGCGGCCTTGGAAAAAGTTAGAGCGTAAAAGGAGAGTGAAAATACTTGAGTGAACCTAAGCCCAAACTAGGTAAGGCTTGATTCCCTTCCTTGGGATACGTAGGCAAATTCATCTTGGAGTTCAGCCATAAACTTTTCCCCGATCAACTTTGTCCAGTTGATCATCTCGGTCATCTTTGTCTATTCGGCATTCAAGAGTTCAGTTAAGGTCTCCGGTATAGTGCTTTGCAGACTAGGGGTAACTTTCCGTTGCTATGCAATGCCGCGGTACTCTTCACACTAGGGGCAAGTTTCCAGTTGCAGGGATCTGGGGTTATGCACCTCAGTGACAGATCTCAGGCATGTCCAGTTCTGAGCCACATCGAAAATGTTTTTGAAAAGTTTTAATAAAAGCTGACTTTATTCAAATTAATCTTTCTACAACTAAGACCATTTTTGGACCAAAGCGGAAAATTTTCAGTACCACAACCTTCAATTTCATTGATTTCAAAACAGAGTTCTCCTGCTCTTGCATACAATCGAAGTTGCTTTTTATTACATTCATGAAGAAAACTTGAAAGTACTAATAAAGCAATAAATCTGAGGCATAGTCAAGTCAGGTGCTCCTATGCTCCCTCCCAGAGCTGGTCGAAACCTCTGACGCCATGGTGGGCCCGACCTGTGCCTCCTCATTAAGCCAATCCAACCACTCATCAGATAAAGTGCAACTGAAAGTAGGAGCGGGGGCCAGGAGTTCTCTCGTCCTCCACGCGGTGGCCTGCTGAGCAAGCTGTGCGCCTCGGGCTGGGAATGCAGCAGGATAATCTATCCCCTCTAGCGGGCAGGTCTGATCATGGCCAAATTGGCGCTGAATCCGGAATGGGAAGTAGAATACACAGTTAGTGAGACCAATCAATTGAATCCCAGTCTGCCGGGACATGTTGTAACTCATTGCCGGAAGGCTGAGCCAAGAGCACTGCCAAGCAATACGGTCTGCGGACAAGCGGCACATCCAAGCGAACCACCATCCCTCATTAAGGGCATTAACTAGACGGTGCCGGAAAAAGTAGCTGCGAGCTGAATATGCTGGGCAAGAGTCCACAACCTGCAGTTTGTCCATCAACCACACTTGGGAAGAGATGAAAAATGAGAGAATAAAGAATAGAGAGATGTACGATGAGAGAAAAGTGAGAATAGGGTTTTTGTGAGAAAAACCGAGCTTGAGGGTCGAGTGATGTGAGCGATACATATGTGAGATTGGGTGGGAAACATTACCTGTAGTAGTAGTGGACTCCCTGCTAATCTGGTTGTCTCACGACGATAAAAGGCGTCTAAGTTCAACGTCTCAGCCAGAGTCATGGCAATGCAGCTCTTGCCCTCCTTTAAGCCTTGGGGAACCTCGGTCAGCCGGACACTAGACCCTCCAGAGCCTGAGACAAATAGAAAATGAGATAGCAAGCACAAACAGAGGGCGTGTCGCCGGAAGCCTTGCCAATGATGGTTGTTGCGATCACCGACATCAGAAAACCGGTCGATCAAACTCGGAATATCCAGCATCCCGTCACAAATCAAAGACCGAGCGTCACGCATAATAAGTCCACACATTTTCCCTAAGGATTGGGCATGGCCAAAATTGAGTCGAGGATGGAGCTCCTCGTCGCGCTCGGACTCCATCAAGGCTCGAAAATCTTCGAATGTAGGACATATCTCTTGCCCAGTGAAGCTAAAGGCATGCGTCACCGGATTCAAAAACCTCGCCGCGGCATGGAGAAAATGAAGGTGCAACAGAGTACGACCCAGAGTGAATAGTGCATTTATGCCGAAACCCCAGAAATTTAACTTTTCCGAGCCATCCAAGCTAGCAATCCAAGCTGTAAGATTTTGAGCAAGAAACTCTTTCATTAGAGCAAATCAGTGTGGAATTGAGAAAAACTGCGAAGCTGAGGTCTTTTGTAGGAGATAAGGTTGGGTGGAGGACAGGTGTCAACATTCTGGTGATTCCTTCATTCATAGCCAGCTGGCCAAATATTGTGCCGACCAGCCATCACTTTTTGCCGACCAAACAAATTCCTGGCCGATGGCCATTTCTTGTGGCCGATGGTCTTCCTCCTTGCTCCCTGAGCTGTTTACGCTAGGGATTCGGGAACTCCACCACCTCCGGTCCCCCCCCGGTGATCGATTCTTGCAGAGTCACACCTGTCTGCTTATCGATTTATTGTACATTTGGTTATCGAGTTGTATTTCACTCCCTTTGAGTCTTTGGTTTGTTTATCGAGTTGTACTCACACTTGATTGGTTATATCATGCTTTTGTGTTGCTTATCGAGTTATAAGTCGGTTCACTACCTGATTTTTACGATGCAAATACTCAATGTTCAAAACAGGTTCAATTTCGTTCACATTGTGGTGTGATACCTTGCGATGCGATGCATAGAAAGTTTACAAATGCAACATCTTTTGAACAAAATGGTCGTTGCATTCCCATCACGTGTTTTGCAAAATATGTAATTTTGATAAAGAATAAAACCTACCCGAGGCAGTGCAATGTGCTTAAACTACCAGTAAAAAGGAAAGTAAAGCATAGATTGGCAGGGTAGCAAAGTGTCGGAATTGATACCAGTAAAACTCCCCTGGCGGTCAACGCACCTCCCGCACCTTTGTTCGGGTCAACTACATGGTTTGGCACCTTCATCACTCGAGACAATGCAGGAAAGCACACTTTTGAAACGCAAACCTTCGAGTTAACCTCAGGCCACAACTTCTACGAGCGATGCTCAGTATGTACGAAGAACGCCCCTTCTCGTATCCTTTTCCTGTCTTGTGGATTCCACAAATCGTTTCAATTATGCTGTGTTACAGTAGTTTACATTCCAGCATCGTGAATAACATGTTTCGCTTGCGTAGACCGCATGTTTGCAATCAATTTCATTACTTGCGTAGACCGCATGTTTTGCTTGCGTAGACCGCATGTTTGCAATCAATTTCATTATTTGCGTAGACCGCATGTTTTGCTTGCGTAGACCGCATGTTTGCAATCAATTTCATTACATGCGTAGACCGCATGTTTGCAATCAATTTCATTACATGCGTAGACCACATGTTTTACCTGCGTAGACCGCATACTTTCCTTGCGTAGACCGCATGTTTTACCTGCGTAGACCGCATGTTTTCCTTGCGTAGACCGCAATGCTTTTCTTGCGTAGACCGCATGTTTTCCTTGCGTAGACCGCATGTTCTGCTTGCGCGGACCACATTCTTATGTTCAAATTCATTACTTGCGTAGACCGCATTCTTATGTTCAATTTCATTGCTTGCTTAGACCGCATGCTTATGATCAATTTCGTTGCCTGCGTAGACCGCGTGCTCCACTTACGTGTCTGTGCCTTCACAGCGTTGTTATGCTTCCCACTTGCTTTGCGTTGTCACGCATTTCGAGTACATTATTATGCATGTTGCTAACGATATTGTACCTGTTAAGTTTGTTTTCTTTGCAGGCACGATATTGTATGTGCGGTTCATTTGAGGCTGGTACAACCCGAGGAACCGGATAGGTGTAGTATATTCCGAGTGAGACATATCGAGAATTGCATAATTCTCTTACATCCTTTCTGGATTGTAGTGTAGTTTGGTGTATGCTAGCTTAAAATCCTTGTATGTATGCTTCATTACAGCTTGCTTTGCATGATCATAAGTTATGTCCGGCTCTGTGCATTGTCTTGCATTTTGCCCCTGCCTTTCGGGCGCATATCTTGTTTGTCTTGCATGTTTGTCTGAGTCTTCGGCCTTGTCAAAAATGGGTCATCTCTGGGCTTTGACATTCACTCCCGTCATTGTTATGACTTTTGAGTTCTGTCAAAGAGGGGCAACTGTAGACGCCCCATTTTTGACCGTCCTCAAGACTTGGACGTCACTATTGGAACACTTGGTGATTACCTTTCTTTGTGCTCGTCTTGAGTTCCCGGAGGTCTCGGTTGCACGCCTTGCCTCAAGATCCCTCGACTCGATCATGTTGTGTCTGGTTTTGCACCAAACACTTGTGTTTTGCCTTGGAGGGGCAGGGAATGCCTTGTGAGGCATCCCCACACATCACCGGCCATGGCTTGAGGCCACCGGCCAGTGATTTTATGCCATCGGCAATGTATATTGCCGGTCGGCACTCTTTGTTGCCGGTCGGCCATTTATTTTTTTAAAATGGCAATTTTGAATGGTCGATCACTGTTCATCTACTTTTAGTAGATATTTTGTGCCAGCTGTGATAGCTGGCACCCACTCTGTTCCCCTCCATACACGTGTATGGAGGGATTTCCCTCTAAGAAAGCTTATTTGGTAAGCTTTGCAAGGGGGAACTTCTATAAGAGGAGAGCTCTCCTCCTTCTTCTAGGTTGGTGATTTTGGAAAGAAAAACCATAGCTTACACATATACATACACAGTCTCTCTCTATATTTCCCTCTCTCTCGTCCCTTGTGTGTGTTTTGTGGCCTAAAAGTGCATTTTTACCTTAGTTTTGCACTAACACACACACTACCACACCTTACTTCAACTTTGAGGGACTTTGAGGGTTGTTTGTTGAGGTTTTGGACTGATTTTGGTCAATAGAGGGTGGCTGGACCAACTGTTTTTCAAGGGTAATCACTTTACTTTTGTTTCCCCAATCTTGCATTGGCTTTTGACCTATCTTGCTTTCTGTTTTAGGCTTTGTGTATAACTGAAAAAAGCTTTGTATTTTCATGCTTAAGACATCTCATTGAGGTCATTTTGGCATTGGGGGTCAAACTCCCCCTCTTAGGCCTCTTTTGGTACTTTTTCTTTAAGCTTTGTTGACCTTTGTTGTATTGCTCTTTTCACCACTGAAATCCAGTGGATTTTCAGTGGTAAAGAAGATGGTTGGAGGTCTTGCATAGGGGAGGGACACCCCTCCCCCCTTCGTCTTTCTTTTATCCTTGTTTTCGCTTAAAGGGCAACATGCATGCTTGACTGATTTTGGCCCTATTTCAGAGGTTTTTAGGTGTCTTTTGATCATAATATATCTCTATCTTTGGTCAGGTTTGTGGTCTTTTGCATGAATAATACCCTTGCTTTGTATCCCTCCCTTTTGCATAGAAATGCATCTTCTATTTAGGCTTCCATGCTTGCATGATTTAGCTTAGCTTGTTGAAGCTTTCGGTCATGATTTGTCATGCTTAAGGTCTGTTGGCCACTGTTTTGGTCATGTTTGACATGCTTGATGTAGTTGCTTTGCATTTTGGCTTGTAGGCCTTGAGTATTTTGGCTTCTAGCATGCTTAACTTAGACTATCCTCATGATTTGGCATTATTTAAGATCATATTTCAGTCCATGTAAGGTGGTCTTATGTTGTCATTGGCGTCCCTTCCCATGCTTTAAGGCGTTGCAGTTTTGTGCCTTGAAATGGGCATTGTGCATGCTTGTATGTTTAAGGCATTTTGGGGCTGCCATATCAGCGGTTTTTTGGGTGTATTTTGCTACATTGAACATCTGTTTTGGTTGCTTAGTCCATGCCATGAGTGGTCATGATGATCGTAATAGAATGCCCCTTGTTTGTGCCTTAGCTTTGGGCCTTTTTGGCTTGCATGTTGGCATGAGTGCTTGTTCACCATTTTGGACACTTTTTTTGGTTACTGTTTTGGGATGGACTGAGGTCTGCCCTTCATGGTTTAGCATCACCATTGCATGACCATGTTGCATTGTTTTGGTCCTCATGCTTACATTGTATCACGCTTGCATGTTGGCATGGCATTTATCTAGTTGCATCTCATATACATTGTACCATACTTGGCACATTTAGAATGCACTAACTTAGTTTGCATATTTAAGTTGCGTTACGTTTGGCATGTTTTGCATTTTAACCTCATGTGTACATTTGAGCCAAGTTTGTATATACGCATTGCATTGCTTGGTTTGGGGTGTCAAACCGGGCATGGGGATTGAGGAGTGTTTGTACTTCAAGTGACAAAACACGCCTCAACCCTCGGTCGCCAATCCCCTTGACTCCAACATGATAGGGTGTTGGTATTCATGTGTTTTGTTTGCATGCATTTTACATTGAATTGCAACCTCGGCCTCTTAGGCCATCATACATCAAAATGTATGATTGATGGCCCGAGGGTCGAGGGTCATGCTCCCTCGAGTCCCTTGCATGATAGGGAGTGTGCCCCGCATACATTTGCTTGAAATTCCATGCCATACACTGTCTGTCCTTGTTGCTGTAAAAAAACCAGCTTCTGCAGGAAGTTTTCGCCGACCGGCACTGTAGAATGCC
Source organism: Camellia sinensis (assembly GCF_055761805.1). Lineage (NCBI taxonomy): Eukaryota > Viridiplantae > Streptophyta > Magnoliopsida > Ericales > Theaceae > Camellia > Camellia sinensis. The sequence continues at coordinate 110,998,424 of NC_138969.1, read as the reverse complement.
GACCGGCTGTCGATTGGTGGCCGGTAGGCTTGAAAGCAGCCGATGGAAATTTCCCATGGCCGGTGGTTATTTCTCTTAGCCGATGGTGTTCTACAGTGTGCAGAGAACATATCCCAACACTTTGGAAATTTTCAGAGGAGCAGGGAAGCATTAACAGAGGCAACAGTGGCATGGTACGGGTTTCCGGGCAAGATGGATCGAGCATGCATCATTCGCGTATCCCGAGGCAGGGCTGCGGCCATCTCTATTCCGCATTTAATTTGTTAAATTAGAGGGTCTGTAATAATTAATTAGCTAGGATAGGTAATTCATTATTCGGATTGTATTATTCTTTTGGTCCCTCCGAGCGAGGGCAAAATTGTAATAAGTGTGGATGCGTGTGTGCGTATCTCCCAATCCCACGTCTTTCTTCCCTTTTATTTACTTGCTTACGATGATAGACTATGGCATATTTAAATTAGCATAACAGCATGACAGCATGTTTGCATTCATTCATCCGTTTCGCATGCACCGGGCTCGGCGCATCATTCTAACTACATTTGTATTTCAATTCCAAATTGAATACGTGTTAGCTGTAGCATTTCACATGTCATTGTAGATTAGTCGAGCCTATCTTAGTTGCATCTTGCATGTGTTGCATTAGCCATCCAAACATAAACTAGGATCATGCATATGATTACTAACTAGTTTTTGTTTTGGCACAGAGTACGATGTAAGTATTTATGCTTTAGCATCCTTGGATGCGTGTGGGTGTTGCCATGATAGCATGATTACCATGAGGCTAGCTGCTTATGTGATATAAACTGCTTGAATGACTGTGGGTGAAGGTTGGATTGTCTGAGTTGGAATGGCTCATTGAAATCCGTGTTTTAGCCTACTTGCGAGTAGCAAATTCCAAAACATTTCTTCAAAACAAACGGAATGCTTATTCCTAAATTAGACAATCTAGTCTATACTTTTGTGCTGTGCGCATAACATAGTAACTCAGGGCTAATAATCGGGATAAGAACACATAATGTTTTCAAAATCGGATATCATGGTTAGTAGAGGCCGATCTTCGGATCGGGCGAGAGGGGGTGCTCATAGCTGACCTTCCCCAATCGTACCCAAGTTCCAGAGCCGAGGCAACTTTGGTGATGACGGACACGTGGCCTTTGGCACTAAGTCAGGGTTTTCTAAATTCCCCAAAATAAAATATTTAGGTGGCGACTCTGTATCTGGCAAAGCAGTCCATGTTTGGCACTTCTTTTCAAAAATCTGTTTCTCAAAACAATTTGCCGGATTTGGACTCTTTGGTTCCGATTAAGAACCGTGACACAAATCGAGTCCGAACTGTAGCGCGGGGTCCCTCGCGGACGCGTGTTACAGTTTATGGCGACTCTGCTGGGGAGCTTTAGAGAGCTTAACTCGAACTCGTGATATCCTGTTTTGATTACACTTATGTGTTTCTTTGCATTGCATGTGCATTGGTGCGCCTAGGACACCGTGTTTTCCATCTGCCATTCCTGAACGGTTTGCCCGAGGCTTGACTTTGTCAAAGCATGCCATAAGGCTGACCGGTTGTGGGCTCTGACAGTATGGGAACGCAAACCCCGGTTTTACCGGGACACCCTTTTTTCGACCATTCGACCTAATGCATATTCGGATCCATAGTGACCATTCCAAGTTAGGACAGGTTGCTTACCCGATTATAGGTTGTTTGAAACCGCTGCGTGCATAGTGAAACCCTAGCTCCTGACAAAATAGGACAGGGAAACCCTACCCCAACATAGGGGTGTTTTGGCTCTCTTTACTTGCTATGTGCTTTAGAGTGTATCTCTGCAGGAACGTACATATCAGTTTGCAAGATTGAGTATTAGGCCCGAGGGCACCAGTATCAGTGTTATTAAGAGATCGGTCATCTGCGGATATCAAGTTCAGTTTTGGGAACGGTGATTTGAGAACAATGACTAGTATCGAGGAACAGTGTGTTTGGCTTACCAACTGTGTATTATGAATACCCAACTGTGCGTTGTATGTGTTTATTTTACGTCGTTATGCTGTCCAATTGTTTGGTTATTTATTGCTTTATTTATCTTTTTGGTAGGTAGTTTAGCACCATTGTTTCCAACCCGGTAGATATTCCCCAAGCACTCTGGATTAGAGGTCGTCGGCTCCATCGATCTGAGGATCTGGTAGACGGACAACCAGTGTACCACTCTCTACCCCCGGTTACTAGACGGAGGACAGCTAGGCAGAGGGCATCAGTTCAACAGTCAGTACAGAGGGCTTTATCTACCCCACCTATGTACAGTAGGGATCAGGGTTCTGTTTCACCCACAGAGAGGGAACATATACCGATAATTCAGTCAGAACAGAACATTATGGCTAGTTTAGAGGAGATGGTGCGCCAACTCCAAGAAAGCATGAAAGTGATGCAGCAGGATGCTGTCCGACAGGCAGAGTTCACCAAATAGCAAGCCACAGTTGTGAGTGAACAAGCAGAGTTAATCGTGAGGTTACAGCAGCAAACCGGAGCATCTGCTTCACAGCAAGTCCCTCCCCCACCAAGTGTTCTGATACCCGAAGAAACCTCGAATGTTCGGAATGTCCAAGAGAATACAGACCTTCCAGCGGGGCCAGCTCCGCCCCCGATTCCACCACAACTATCCAAGGCGCCCACGCCTGTCAATATACCAGACTCTCCTTTTGAGTTCGAAGTGGACCCCACAGCCTTAAAATTAAGCAAATTGGAAAAGATGTTTAAGAAGTCCCTGCGAGTCAAGACCATCCCTGACATCGAAGATTGATAGACCGACACAGCTGTGACGCTGCCTGATAGATTCAAAATGCCGCACATTGATCGATTTGATGGGTCCGGGGACCCCATGGTGCACCTGAGGTTGTTTTCAGATATCCTAAGGCCAATGAGCCTCACTAGACTGCAGAAGCTGTCTCTATTTGGCTGGACCCTGTCGGGTGTAGCGGCCATATGGTATGCCAAATTGGAGGATGACGTCAAGAGAAGCTGGGACGAAATGGCTGAGGCCTTCATCTTGCAGTACTCATACAATACACAAATCGAGATTACAACCCGGGATCTCGAGACAACGAGGTAAGAACCCAAAGAGAGCTTCTCAGAATTTGTGACCAGATGGCGGGCTAAGGCTTCGATGATGACCTTAAGGCCCACAGACAAAGACCAGATTCGGATGATTGTGCGCAATCTTCAGCCGAAGTTGATGCAAAAGATGATTGTACTCCACTTCCCTACCTTTTCTAATCTACATGAAATGGGGGTGCAGATTGAGGATGCCTTAAAGTAAGGCTTAATTGATAATGATTGGGAGCAACCCCGCAGAACTTTCAATCGTAACACTAATGCAGGCCCGAGTGGCGCTACAACTAGTAGGACCTCCGAAGTGAGTATGGTCACCACCAACCCTCCCCCAAGAACTATGGCGGCCGCACCATTCTCCGGCGCGTCCGAAAGCAACCCACAAACGGTCAAATACCCACCCAAAAACACCAGAACCTTCGCTCCACTTTATATACCCCTGTCCAAAGCTTTGGGGGTTTTAATCAGAAAAGGGCATCTGAAGCCCCTAGAGCTTTGCCCTTACAAGAAAGACTCCCCGCTGCCCACAACCTGGCCAAATATTGTGCATTTCACCAACAGCACGGTCATGACACCGATCTGTGCTTCCGATTACGTCATGAGATTCAAGGTCTCATTGATAACGGGGTGATTTTGCCTCCTGAGAAACCCAACGTTACTACGAACCCTCTCCCCACACATAACCAAGCTCCACCGCCCAAAAGAGTCAACTTCATCCAAACTGGGGTCATGCCTTATGATCCTAGTATCTATATCACTCCTTCCCACCTGTCTAAGCTGGAAGTGTTCCTTCCCGATTGCACCGTTTTGTGCATGATGGACATCTCCATAACCCAACCTAAGCCAGCGGTGGTGACTATCGAGAACAAGAGAGAGAAGATTCCAAAGGAGAAGGGGGTTGTCGAGCCAGAGTCTGCGGAATCTGGGAGTGGTGTTGGGGATGCTTATAATCCAGGTGACTACATTTTGTCAATAGGCCAAGATAGGCCAGATATGGAACTACCAACAGAGGGGGAGCTGTGTGTGCTCCGAGGGGACAGTCTAGGACAGGAAACGGATGATTTAACGGTTGCAGAAGAGGATCTCGCCAAGCTCCGATTTTACAGTAACCAAGATCCAGGAGACTCAGCCGTCAACTGGTTCGATTATGAGGAATCAACAGAGGTTACAGGGTGGTTGGACGATCAACCAGATGTGGTAGAAGAGTTTCAGCCACAACAAGGCCCGGCAGGGGCAAGAATGTCAGTGACAGCCGGAAGGGTTGAAGAATAGAGTGCATCGCCGGAGAGCGCCGGTGTCAAGAATTTCGCTCGGGATTGGATCATTTCGAGTACGGGGATTATTGAACAGTCGGCTGCATTGACACAGTCGGAACAGGAAAGATTCGAAGATTTCGAGAGAATCAGGAAGGCAAAAGCCCATGTGGGGACTGAGACTACTGTGAGCATAGAAACAGAGAATGCCGCGAGCATAGGGATAGAAGGTACTGTGAGTATGAGAACGGTCATGCCAGAACCGGACAAGTGCCTGTCGGCTGCAGATGGAATGTGGTGGGAGGACGATGATCTATGTCTTGTCCACACAGACGAAGATTGGGGGAGTAACCAACCAGATGATACCTGGTATGTCGGCGAAGTCGATCACATGACTAGAAGTGGACGGTATTTCAAGCCTCCACACCTAGATCAACCAGAGGCGTCTGGAAAAGATAGGGAGGCAGAGAAGCAAAAAGAAAAGCAACTCGAGCATGAGGCCGTATTGAGACAATTGAAAAAAATACAAGCAGACATCTCCATCTGGGGTTGCTCATGGCTTCTCGAGTACATAGGCAGGCTGTCCTTTCAGCCATGGACAAGGCCAAACTCTCGATAGAGACTACGCTGGAGCAGTTGGTTGGACTGGTTTTTCCGGGAGGAGCTACCCCGATGCTGACATTTTCCGACAAGGAATTACCACCCGAGGGGGCAAACCATAACAAGCCACTCTACATCTCTGTGAAGTGTAGGAATAAATGGATACCGGTGGTTCTAGTTGATACAGGGTCCGCCATCAACGTCTGCCTGGCAAGCACAGCGTATGCGATCAGTTTGAAAATCGCGGACTTTGTGCCAACAGCCCAGGTGCTTCGGGCGTATGACAACACAAGCCGGGAAGTAATGGGAACAGTTAAGATTCAAACAAAGGTTGGGCCGGGACAGCATGAGATAGATTTCCATGTCTTGGAGGTTCCTGCAACTTTTAACCTTCTTTTGGGATGGCCGTGGCTGCATCAGGTAAAGGCAGTCTCCTCCACCCTACATCAAGTGGTGAAATACCCCTATGGGAAGGGAGTAGCCATTGTCTTCGGAAATTCATCAATTCATCCGCCACTGGAGGTATCTACGCCTGTTCTAGAAATTGAGCACGGTATGGAGGATGTGTTCATATCGGGTTTTACCTTGGCTGAGGCTCAGGTTGTACAGAACATCATGGCAGCTAACGAAGGGATATATGTTAGCGCTCAAGCAGTCTATCTTATGAACAAGCTCCAACACATCCCTGGAATGGGATTGGGAAAGAGCGGCCGGAAGGGCGTCGCAGCATTGGCCGAAGTGCCACACAACCCTCATGCCTTTGGATTGGGTTATCTACCCACCAAAGAGGACCAGATAAGGAAAGGAAATGAAAGGAAATGGTCGGAAGAAGCAGAGCGAAACAGATGGGGAAGCCTTTTGACTTAATGCACTAGCCCATTCAGGGTACCCTAAACGGACGCTTCGTCCGGGAGGGGGTGGACTTTCCGTTCTGTGGCTTCCCAGAGCCGTGGCTGAACGCGGAGAGGAAGCGCGTACCGGGGTTTGAGATTTTCATTGACTTGCAGCTACTTGAGGATGACGTTGCCGAAGGGCAGGCAGAGTAAGGAAGCGCAGTCTGAGGACGCTGAAAATGAAATGGGGGTAGCACTGGCATGTCTACTTTCAGATCCTCTGATCGAACAGAAGTGCTTGGGGGATAACTTCTCGGTATGCATGATCGGGAATGGAACGGCTGCGGGCTTACTAGTAACTATTTTGGATGCATCCATTGCACCCTCTCTCGTCTGGCAATACAAAGAGGGATTTTTATCAGGCAGCAACGGGTCAGGTAGTGAGCCGGAATCTGATTCCACCGAGTCTTGTGAGTCAGAATCAGGTTCCAGCTCGACTGAGTCTGAGTTTGGTATTCCTGGGGGTGATAACCCAGATGCCACAGTCCTGTCTAGGTGGTCATTTTCTTTCTCTTTTGAGTCTGTTGTAACAGAAGAATCGGACGGCTTGGAAGTATTTAATGAGAATGATGTGGATGTGGATTCTGAGTATTTTTCTGTGCCTTTGATTTATTGCTTAAATCAGGATTTTCAAAATTTTGATGAAAACGACGAGGAAGAAATTCCTCCGGTTTTGCAACGATTAATTGATCAAGAGCAGGAAAGATTTGTTAAACCCTTAATGGATGAAATCACTACTGTGAATGTTGGTACTGAGAAGGACCCGCAGCTGGTCCAGATCGGGTCCACGTTGTCTTCGGAGGAACGCGAGCGCTTAGTCGCTTTATTAAAAGATTTCAAAACGTTTTCGCGTGGTCCTACGAAGACATGCCTGGAATCGATCCCGAGATTGTACAGCACCGGATCCCTCTTGACCCCGAGGCCCGACCGATCAAACAAAAGCTCAGAAAGATTCGTCCGGACTGGGCCATCAAAATTAAGGAAGAGGTCACCAAGCAGATCGATGCAAGCTTCTTACTGGTATCCGAATAGCCGACTTGGTTGGCCAACATTGTTCCAGTACCGAAGAAAGATGGCAAGATCCGAGTATGCGTGGATTTCAGGGATTTGAACAGAGCTAGTCTGAAGGACGACTTTCCCTTGCCGCATATTGATGAGTTGATGGATTTTACAGCGGGACATGCTTTGCTTTCGTTCATGGATGGCTTCTCAGGTTACAATCAGATAGTGATGGCACCAGAAGACAGGAAAAAAACTGCTTTCACCACTCCGTGGGGGACTTACTGCTACAGAGTGATGCCGTTTGGATTAAAGAATGCTGGAGCTACATATCAATGGGCCGCGACTACAATATTACATGATATGATCCACAAAGAGGTTGAGGTGTACGTGGATGACATGATTGTTAAGTCCAAGGAAAGAGAGGGCCACTACAACGCCTTGCAAAAGTTCTTTCAAAGGATCAGAGAATTTCGGTTGCGGCTAAATCCTCAGAAGTGTACGTTCGGTGTTACAGCGGGAAAAATGCTGGGATTTCTGATTACACAAAGGGGCATCGAGGTCGACCCTTCAAAAATCAAGGCCATCTTTGAAATGCCACCACCAAGGACTGAAAAGGAGGTGCGAGGCTTTCTGGGTAAAGTGCAATTCATAAGACGGTTTATCTCGAAATTAACCTTGACTTGTGAACCACTTTTTGGTCTCCTGAAGAAAGGCAAGAAATTTCAATGGGACGGCCGATGCCAAGCTGCTTTTCAACAGATCCAAGAATATTTACAGAACCTGCCCGTGTTATCGCCGCCAGAGCAGGGGAGACCGTTAATATTGTATCTTTCAGTGACTGAGACCACGACGGGTTGCATGCTTGCGCAAGAATCAGAGGACAAGGTGGAGAGGGCTATCTACTATCTGAGCAAGAAGATGCTAGAGTATGAGACTCGTTACACACCATTAGAGAAGGCTTGCTTAGCTCTGGTATGGGCTATTAGGAAGTTGCGGCACTACCTGTTAGCTCACTCCGTAATGTTGGTTTCACGACTCGATCCCATCAAATATCTTTTCGAGAAACCGGCACTTACGGGTAGGCTAGTTCGTTGGTTGCTTTTGCTTTCCGAATTCGGTCAAAAATATGTGACGTGCAAGTCAGTCAAGGGGAGAGCAGTGGCAGAGTTCTTAGCCGATCATCCATTGGAAGGGGGTGAAGCAGTTGAGTACTTATTCCCAGATGAAGCCATTTTGCACATCGACGACGAATATTGGACGATGTACTTTGACAGAGCGTCAAATCAATACGGGTATGGGATAGGAGTGTTGTTGATAGCACCCGACAATTCCTGTATCCCTCTAGCCTTCAAGCTCCGGTTCAAAGTCTCGAACAACGAAGTAGAATATGAGGCATGCATTGCCGGTCTAGAAGAAGCCCTAGAATTAGAGGCAAGACGGTTGGACATCATCGGTGACTCGAACCTTGTTGTGTCTCAAGCAAAAGGAGACTGGAAAGTCAAAGAAGAAAAGATGATGATGTATCATCAGACCTTGGACTTGTTAATTCCTAGGTTCGAGAAGCTAAACTTTGCTCATCTTCCAAGAGAGAACGACTGGTTCGCAGATTCTTTAGCAACTCTATCTTCCATGATAGACATCCCGTTTGGAGTCCGGATGCATCCAGTCATCATTGACCATAAATTCGCGCCAGCCTATGAGTCGATTGCTGCTATAGATGAGGTTCAGGACGAAAACCCCTAGTATTATGACATTTGGAACTTCTTGGAGAAGGAAGCATATCTGCCAGGGGTAAATGCCAAGGATAAAAGGGCAATCAGAAGAATGGCCATTCAGTTCATCATCTGTGGAGGTAAGCTATATAGGAGAGGTCATCTGGGAATGCACAAGCTGTGTGTCGAAGCCGAAGAATCGAAGCGCCTGATGGAGGCCATCCATGGAGGAGAGTACGGTGTACACATGAACGGAGTAATGCTAGCACGGAAGATCCTCCGACAGGGTTACTACTGGTCCACCATGGAGGAGGATTGTATCAGCTTTGTTCGGCGATGCCACAAATGTTAGATCCATGCGAATCGCATGAATATTGCACCGTCGAAGCTGTACAACATGACTTCACCTTGGCCATTTTCAGTTTGGGGAATTGATGTGATCGGGGCTGTTACTCCAAAAGGGTCGAATGGGCATGAGTTTATCTTGGTCACGATAGATTATTTCACCAAGTGGGTCGAGGCCCAATCATACGCGGTGTTGAAGGCGTCACACGTCGCAAAGTTCATTAGAAACAACATCATCTGCCACTATGGAGTCCCAAACGAGGTCATTTCAGATACCGGTTCCCACTTCAAGAAGGAAGTGATTGACTTGTTGGAGAAATATAACGTGACTTTTCATAAGTCATCCACATACCGGCCGCAAACCAACGGAGCAGTTGAGGCCGCCAACGAGAACATCAAGCATATACTGCAGAAGATGGTGGAAACCTATCGGGATTGGCCAGATAAGCTGCCATTTGCTATGTGGGGCTACAGGACTTCAATTAGAACTTCTACCGGAGCGACTCCGTATTCATTGGTTTATGGGATGGAGGCCGTTCTACCTACCGAGATTGAGGTTCCGTCATTGCGAGTATTGGCTGAGTGTCAAATAGCCGAAGCAGATTGACAGCAGTGCAGGTTTGAGGAACTCATGCTCTTTGATGTGAGAAGACTGAAAGCACTGTACCATGTTCGAGGTTATCGGCGCAGAATTGCCCGAGCTTTCGACAAGAAAGTTAAGTCCAGGAATCTAAAGGAAGGAGATTTGGTGCTCAAAGACAACCGAGCTCCCATCCACGACCCTAGGGGCAAGTTCAGACCCAATTGGACTGGTCCCTACATCATCAAAGCTATCTGGTCAAGTGGAGCTGTGGTTCTGATGGATCTAGATGGCCTAGAGTTCTCCCAACCGATCAACATGGACAAGTTGAAGAAATATTACCCTTGAGAGGCTCGCTAGGCCGAAAACCCGAAAGGGCGACCTAGGCAAAAGTTAGAGCATAGAAAATTGGAAAATATAAAAACTGAGCTCGCAAGGTTGAAAACCCGCAAAGAGCGGCCTTGGCAAAAGTTAGAGCATAAAAGGAGAGTGAAAATACTCGAGTGAACCTAAGCCCGAACTACATAAGGCTTGATTCCCATCATTGGGATACGTAGGTGACTTCATCTTGGAGTTCAGCCATAAACTTTTCCCCGATCAACTTTGTCCAGTTGATCATCTCGGTCATCTTTGTCTATTCGGCATTCAAGAGTTCAGTTAAGGTCTCCGGTACAGTGCTTTGCAGACTAGGGGCAACTTTCCGTTGCTATGCAGTGCCGCGGTACTCTTCACACTAGGGGCAACTTTCCAGTTGCAGGGATCCGGGGTTATGCACCTCGGTGACAGATCTCAGGCGTGTCCAGTTCTGATCCACATCGAAAATATTTTTGAAAAGTTTTAATAAAAGCTGACTTTATTCAAATTAATCTTTTTACAACTAAGACCATTTTTGGACCAAAGCGGAAAATTTTCAGTACCGCAACCTTCAATTTCATTGATTTCAAAACCGAGTTCTCCTGCTCTTGCATACAATCGAAGTTGCTTTTTATTACATTCATGAAGAAAACTTGAAAGTACTAATAAAGCAATAAATCTGGGGCATAGTCAAGTCAAGTGCTCCTACGCTCCCTCCCAGAGTTGGTCGAAACCTCTGACGCCAAGGTGGGCCCGACCTGTGCCTCCTCATTAAGCCAATCCAAGCACTCATCAGATAAAGTGTAACTGAAAGTAGGAGCGGGGGCCAGGAGTTCTCTCGTCCTCCACGCGGTGGCCTGCCGAGCAAGCTTTGCGCCTCGGGCTGGGAATGCAACAGGATACTCTATCGCCTCTGGCGGGCAGGTCTAATCATGGCCAAATTGGCGCCGAATCCAGAATGGGAAGTAGAATACACAATGAGTGAGACCAATCAATTGAATCCCAGTCTGCCGGGACATGTTGTAACTCATTGCTAGAAGGCGGAGCCAAGGGCACCGCCAAGCAATACGGTTCGCGAACAAGTGGCACATCCAAGCGAACCACCATCCCTCATCAAGGGCATTGACTAGACGGTGCCGGAAGAAGTAGCCGCGAGCTGAATATGCTGGGCAAGAGTCCACAACCTGCAGTTTGTCCATCAACCGTACCTGGGAAGGGTTGAAAAATGAGAGAATAAAGAATAGAGAGATGTACGATGAGAGAAAAGTGAGAATAGGGTTTTTGTGAGAAAAACCGAGCTTGTGGGCCGAGTGATGTGAGCGATACATATGTGAGATTGGATGGGAAACATTACCTGTAGTAGTAGTGGACTCCCTGCTAATCTGGTTGTCTCACGACGATAAAAGGCGTCTAAGCCCATCAATGTCCCAGCCAGAGTCATGGCAATATAGCTCTTGCCCTCCTTCAAGCCTTGGGCAACCTCGGTCAGCCGGACACTAGACCCTCTGGAGCCTGAGACAAATAGAAAATGAGATAGCATGCACAAACAGAGGGCGTGTCGCCGGAAGCCTTGCCAATGATGGTTGTTGCGATCACCGACATCAGAAAACCGGTCGATCGAACTCGGAATATCCAGCACCCCGTCACAAATCAAAGACCGAGCGTCACGCATAAAAAGTCCACACATTTGCCCAAAGGATTAGGCATGGCCAAAATTGAGTCGGGGCAGGAGCTCCTCGTCGCGCTCGGACTCCATCAAGGCTCAAAAATCTTCGAAGGTAGGACATATCTCTTGCCCAGCGAAGCTAAAGACATGTGTCACCGGATTCCAAAACCTCGCCGTGGCATAGAGAAAAGGAAGGTGCAACGGAGTATGACCCAGAGTGAATAGTGCATTTATGCCGAAACCCCGGAAATTCAAATTTTTCGAGCCATCCAAGCTAGCAATCCAAGCTGTAAGATTTTGAGCAAGAAACTCTTCCATTAGAGCAAATCAGTGTGGAATTGAGAAAAACTGCGAAGCTGAGGTCTTTTGTAGGAGATAAGGTTAGGTGGAGGACAGGTGTCAACATTCTGGTGATTCCTTCATTCATAGTCGGCCGGCCAAATATTGTGCCGACCGGCCATCACTTTTTGCCAACCAAACAAATTCCTGGCCGATGGCCATTTCTTGTGGCCGTTGGTCTTCCTCCTAGCTCCCTGAGCTGTTTACGCTAGGGATTGGGGAACTCCACCACCTCCGGTCCCCCCCCCCCCGGTGATCGATTTTTGCGGAGTCACACATGTCTGCTTATCGATTTATTGTACATTTGGTTATTGAGTTGTATTTCACTCCCTTTGAGTCTTTGATTTTTTATTGAGTTGTACTCACACTTGATTGGTTATATCATGCTTTTGTGTTGCTTATCGAGTTGTAAGTCGGTTCACTACCTGATTATTACGATGCAAATACTCAATGTTCAAACCAGGTTCAATTTCGTTCACATTGTGGTGTGATACCTTGCGATGCGATGCATAGAAAGTTTACAAATGCAACATCTTTTGAACAAAATGGTCGTTGCATTCCCATCACGTGTTTTGCAAAATATGTAATTTTGATAAAGAATAAAACCTGCCTGAAGCAGTGCAATGTGCTTAAACTACCAGTAAAAAGGAAAGTAAAGCATAGAATGGCAGGGTAGCAAAGTGTCGGAATAGATACCAGCAAAACTCCCCTGGCAGTCAACGCACCTCCCGCACCTTTGTTCGGGTCAACTACATGGTTTGGCACCTTCATCACTCGAGACAATGCGGGAAATCACACTTTTGAAACGTGAACCTTCGAGTTAACCTCAGGCCACAACTTCTACGAGCGATGCTCGGTACGTACGAAGAACGTCCCTTCCCGTATCTTTTTCATGTCTTGTGGATTCCACAAATTGTTTCAATTATGCTGTGTTACAGTACTTTACATTCCAGCATCGTGAATAACATGTTTTGCTTGCGTAGACCGCATGTTTGCAATCAATTTCATTACTAGCGTAGACCGCATGTTTTGCTTGCGTAGACCGCATGTTTGCAATCAATTTCATTACTTGCGTAGACCGCATGTTTTGCTTGCGTAGACCACATGTTTGCAATCAATTTCATTACTTGCGTAGACCGCATGTTTTACCTGCGTAGACCGCATACTTTCCTTGCGTAGACGGCATGTTTTCCTTGCGTAGACCGCAATGCTTTCCTTGCATGGACCGTATGTTTTACTTGCGTAGACCGCAATGCTTTCCTTGCGTGGACCGCATGTTTTACTTGCTTAGACCGCATGTTCTGCTTGCGTGGACCGCATTCTTATGTTCAAATTCATTACTTGAGTAGACCGCATGTTCTGCTTGCGTAGACCACATTCTTATGTTCAATTTCATCGCTTGCTTAGACCGCATGCTTATGATCAATTTCGTTGCCTGCGTAGACCGCGTGCTCCACTTACGTGTCTGTGCCTTCACAGCGTTGTTATGCTTCCCACTTGCTTTGCGTTGTCACGCATTTCGAGTACATTATTATGCATGTTGCTAACGATATTGTACCTATTAAGTTTGTTTTCTTTGCAGGCACGATATTGTATGTGCGGTTCATTTGAGGCTGGTACAACCTGACGAACCGGATAGGTGTAGTATATTCCGAGTGAGACATATCGAGAATTGCATAATTCTCTTACATCCTTTCTGCATTGTAGTGTAGTTTGGTGTATGCTAGCTTAAAATCATTGCATGTATGCTTCATTACAGCTTTCTTTGCATGATCATAAGTTATGTCCGGCTCTGTGCATTGTCTTGCATTTTGCCCCTGCCTTTCGGGCACATATATTGTTTGTCTTGCATGTTTGTCTGAGTCTTCGGCCTTGTCAAAAATGGGTCGTCTCTGGGCTTTGACATTTACTCCCGTCATTGTTATGACTTTCGAGTTCTGTCAAAGAGGGGCAACTGTAGACACCCCATTTTTGACCGTCCTCAAGCCTTGGACGTCACCATTGGAACACTTGGTGATTACCATTGTTTGTGCTCGTCTTGAGTTCCTGGAGGTCTCGGTTGCGCGTCTTGCCTCAGGATCCCTCGACTCGATCATGTTGTGTCTGGTTTTGCACTAAACACTTGTGTTTTGCCTTGGAGGGGCAGGGAATGCCTTGTGAGGCATCCCCACACATCACCGGCCATGGCTTGAGGCCACCGGCCAATGATTTTATGCCATCGGCAATGTATATTGCCGGTCGGCACTCTTTGTTGCCGGTCGGCCATTTATTTTTTTAAAATGGCAATTTTGAATGGTCGATCACTGTTCATCTACTTTTAGTAGATATTTTGTGCCAGCTGTGATAGCTGGCACCCACTCTGTTCCCCTCCATACACGTGTATGGAGGGATTTCCCTCTAAGCAAGCTTGTTTGGTAAGCTTTGCAAGGGGGAACTTCTATAAGAGGAGAGCTCTCCTCCTTCTTCTAGGTTGGTGATTTTGGAAAGAAAAACCAGAGCTTACACATATACATACACACTCTCTCTATATATTTCCCTCTCTCTCCTCCCTTGTGTGTGTTTTGTGGCCTAAAAGTGCATTTTTACCTTAGTTTTGCACTAACACACACACTACCACACCTTACTTCGACTTTGAGGGACTTTGAGGGTTGTTTGTTGAGGTTTTGGACTGATTTTGGTCAATAGAGGGTGGCTGGACCAACTGTTCTTCAAGGGTTCTTCAAGGGTAATCACTTTACTTTAGTTTCCCCAATCTTGCATTGGCTTTTGACCTATCTTGCTTTCTGTTTTAGGCTTTGTGTATAACTGAAAAAAGCTTTGTATTTTCATGCTTAAGACATCTCATTGAGGTCATTTTGGCATTGGGGGTCGAACTCCCCCTCTTAGGCCTCTTTTGGTGCTTTTCTTTAAGCCTTGTTGACCTTTGTTGTATTGCTCTTTTCACCACTGAAATCCAGTGGATTTTCAGTGGTAAAGAAGATGGTGTGAGGTCTTGCATAGGGGAGGGACACCCCTCTCCCCTTTGTCTTTCTTTTATCCATGTTTTGGTTTAAAGGGCAACATGCATGCTTGACTGATTTTGGCCCTATTTCAGAGGTTTTTAGGTGTCTTTTGATCATAATATATCTCTATCTTTGGTTGGGTTTGTGGTCTTTTGCATGCATAATACCCTTGCTTTGTATCCCTCCCTTTTGCATAGAAATGCATCTTCTATTTAGGCTTCCATGCTTGCATGATTTAGCTTAGCTTGTTGAAGCTTTCGGTCATGATTTGTCATGCTTAAGGTCTGTTGGCCACTGTTTTGGTCATGTTTGACATGCTTGATGTAGTTGCTTTGCATTTTGGCTTGTAGGCCTTGAGTATTTTGGCTTCTAGCATGCTTAACTTAGACTATCCTCATGATTTAGCATTATTTAAGATCATATTTCAGTCCATGTAAGGTGGTCTTATGTTGTCATTTGCGTCCCTTCCCATGCTTTAAGGCGTTGTAGTTTTGTGCCTTGAAATGGGCATTGTGCATGCTTGTATGTTTAAGGCATTTTGGGGCTGCCATATCAGCGGTTTTTTGGGTGTATTTTGCTGCATTGAACATCTGTTTTGGTTGCTTAGTCCATGCCATGAGTGGTCATGATGATCGTAGTAGAATGCCCCTTGTTTGTGCCTTAGCTTTGGGCTCTTTTGGCTTGCATGTTGGCATGAGTGCTTGTTCACCATTTTGGACACTTTTTTTGGTCACTGTTTTGGGATGGACTGAGGTCTGCCCTTCATGGTTTAGCATCACCATTGCATGACCATGTCGCATTGTTTTGGTCCTCATGCTTACATTGTATCACGCTTGCATGTTGGCATGGCATTTATCTAGTTGCATCTCATATACATTGTACCATACTTGGCACATTTAGAATGCACTAACTTAGTTTGCATGTTTAAGTTGCATTACGTTTGGCATGTTTTGCATTTTAACCTCACGTTGTACATTTGAGCCAAGTTTGTATATACGCATTGCATTGCTTGGTTTGGGGTGTCAAACCGGGCATGGGGATTGAGGAGTGTTTGTACTTCAAGTGACAAAACACGCCTCAACCCTCGGTCGCCAATCCCCTTGACTCCAACATGATAGGGTGTTGGTATTCATGTGTTTTGTTTGCATGCATTTTACATTGAATTGCAACCTCGGCCTCTTAGGCCATCATACATCAAAATGTATGATTGATGGCCCGAGGGTCGAGGGTCATGCTCCCTCGAGTCCCTTGCATGATAGGGAGTGTGCCCGCGAATGCATTTGCTTGAAATTCCATTCCATACACTGTCTGTCCTTGTTGTTGTCAAAAAACCAGCTTCTGCAGGAAGTTTTTGCCGACCGGCACTGTAGAATGCTGACCGGCCGTGGATTGGTGGCCGGTAGGCTTGAAAGCAGCCGATGGAAATTTCCCATGGCCAGTGGTTATTTCTCTTAGCCGATGGTGTTCTACATTGTGCAGAGAACATATCCCAACACTTTGGAAATTTTTAGAGGAGCAGGGAAGCATTAACAGAGGCAACAGTGGCATGGTACGGGTTTCCGGGCAAGATGGATCGAGCATGCATCATTCGCGTATCCCGAGGCAGGGCTGCGGCCATCTCTATTCCGCATTTAATTTGTTAAATTAGATGGTCTGTAATAATTAATTAGCTAGGATACGTAATTCATTATTCGGATTGTATTATTTATTTGGTCCCTCTGAGCGAGGGCAAAATTGTAATAAGTGTGGATGCGTGTGTGCGTATCTCCCAATCCCACATCTTTCTTCCCTTTTATTTACTTGCTTACGATGATAGACTAGGGCATATTTAAATTAGCATAACAGCATGACAACATGTTTGCATTCATTCATCCGTTTCGCATGCACTGGGCTCGGCGCATCATTCTAACCGCATTTGTATTTCAATTCCAAATTGAATACGTGTTAGTTGTAGCATTTCACATGTCATTGTAGATTAGCCGAGCCTATCTTAGTTGCATCTTGCATGTGTTGCATTAGCCATCCAAACATAAACTAGGATCATTCATATGATTACTAACTAGTTTTTGTTTTGGCACGGAGTACGATGTAAGTATTTATGCTTTAGCATCCTTGCATGCGTGTGGGTGTTGCCATGATAGCATGATTACCATGAGGCTAGCTGCTTATGTGATATAAACTGCTTGAATGCCTGTGGGTGAAGGTTGGATTGTCTGAGTTGGAATGGCTCATTGAAATCCGTGTTTTAGCCTACTTGCGAGTAGCAAATTCCAAAACATTTCTTCAAAACAAACGGATATGCAATGCTTATTCCTAAATTAGGCAATCTAGTCTATACTTTTGTGCTATGCGCATAACATAGTAATTCTAGGCTAATAATCGGGATAAGAACACATAATGTTTTCAAAATCGGATATCATGGTTAGTAGAGGCCGATCTTTGGATCAGGCGAGAGGGGGTGCTCATAGCTGACCTTCCCCAATCGTACCCAAGTTCCCGAGCCGAGGCAACTTTGGTGATGATGGACACGTGGCCTTTGGCACTAAGTCAGGGTTTTCTAAATTCCCCAAAATAAAATATTTAGGTTGCGACTCTGTATCTGGCAAAGCAGTCCATGTTTGGCACTTCTTTTCAAAAATCTGTTTCTCAAAACGATTTGCCGGATTTGAACTCTTTGGTTCAGATTAACAACCGTGACACAAATCGAGTCAGAACTGTAGCGCGGGGTCCCTCGCGGACGCGTGTTACATCATGTAAAGACCAAACATGGATGTTAGTACTCACTTTCCATGTTGTGCCTGTTATGATTAGCCAGATGCGATATCTCATTTGGTGCCTAGAAGGTGAGCAAATAGAGAATTTGGGCTAGGCGCTAAAAAGCGACTAGACTAAAATCTATATGGTGTATCGAGTATGACGTCTCTCTTTGGAAGCGTTATTCCACCGTAGCATGTATTCATACTACATGTGCTTGGCAATTGAGTAATGAGGTGAGATAATGGATCCTTGTTTCTTCATTGTGTGAGTCTTATGTGTCATTATTGATATGACTTTCACTTATGTACCCTTTTGTGATCTTTGACTATGTCATAAGGTAAGGGGTTGATATTTAGCTACTTTGGTATGTTGCCTGCGGTCATGTATGAATCGGCTATAAGGAACATCACTCGGAAAGCGGTCAATCCAAAACTAAATGGCATGAGGGCGAAGGGAAGATCATCTAGTATTACACCACTGTTGTATATTCACTGCCGGCAACTCATATCGCTATGTATGACAGGCAAATTGAGTGTGAATATATTACAAGAATTGGGAGGGTTAAACATGAGGGATTAGAGATATTTTTGGACCAGTGTAAATAGATGGGTCTAGGCATATGAGACACTATTTTTATTTTCGGGTTGATGTCTCTGTGCTAGCTCTTTTTGAGTTTTTAGTGGTGTTCTCAGCGGTCGCACAATCCATTGGCTAGTATGATCGTGTTTGATGGATAGATTGAGATAAAGGAAGTGCGGTATCATGCCAGCGCATGTTCGAGTGAGAGATGTTCGAAATTGGGTCGGGTTTAGAACCCCTACTCGATTGGGTCGCCCATGGTGGCATAACCCAAGATCCATAGTGAGAGACCTAGTCAAAGTGGACTTGGATTAACTTATCTTCGGGATAAGTGTGATTAACCCGCTATCTCATCTCTTGAGGAGATAAAGTTGTGGTTGGTTATAACACTCCCACTTAATATACTTATTATATTTGGGAGAGTAATAATTTAATCGTATGGGTAATCTGCTAGTCTCTTTCTCTTAGTCTCTCTCTTTATTTTCTCTCTCATTGGAAAACACACCTTTGTACTACGAATAATGTGGGTAGTTCTCTAGTAGTTCTACTCCACTGCTGGGAATTATTCAAAAATCAATGGAAGCACGTGATTCACCCACATAATCCACGGATTTGGTTTGAGTGTAAAATGTATGCCCGAATTCATTTATTTCCGTTGTGTAATATTTCTTATTTTTCCTACATACCTTTTCCTCTATCACGGTTTTGATTTAGTGGCTATGGATGTCACGGCGGTGCGGATGCGAGATGCTTATTAAGCTCCATATTTTATCTATGGTTGAAGCTGGGTACTTGTGAGGATGCTTATCACGGTCTTGGCGTTTGTTTAGTTTGCTGTTTTGCCAGATAGTTTGGCATTTGCTTAGGATCTTTATTCTTTTTTATGTGTTTACATTGTTTTAAATTTTCCCATGTATCCTCTCCAAAGTTCACTTCGTGTTCTTCACTTATTATGTCTAGTTGTTGTAGGGTGCCTTTTTTTTGTTAGCATTGCTAATGTATCACTCCTAATTTCTCTATCTTCTTTGTTGATGGTATACGTAACCGGGGGTAAAATATATTAGCAACATATTATGTTAGTATCTTCATGTTAGTATATTTTCCCCTATTTTAGGGGGTAGTGTAGAAAATTGTATGGATTGTAGGGAGTTGTATAAACTTGTATATTTTATTATTATAATAATAATAATAATAATAATAATAATAATAATAATAATAATAATAATAATAAAAATAATAAAAATAAATAGCCCTGTGGCCGAAAATAAGAGAGTTTCTAAATTCACAATAAATTCTCCATCTCTGTACCTAAAAAGATTTAATATGTGATGAATATAAAATTCAGTAGGAATCCTGATAATTCTAATTAATATAAAAGAATACATGTATATGATCACATACCACATACATAAGTAATGTTCTCTTTTTTGTTATTCAAAGGTATACTTTTCTTTAGAATCTGAGAGGGTAAAAAGCATAAATCTGGGCCGAGCTAGGACCAAGTAAAGGTGGGCGGAGCTATGGGCTAAGTGAAGTAGGCTTCACCATTGGGCTTAGTTAGCTCGGTCTTAAATAACCTAGAGCCCAGCTGGAGTATGTCGAACCGAGGTGCAGGAAGCTGAAGGGAAGAGCCGAGCTAGGTAAAGCTCGGTCGAATCTACCACTTAGCATAGCAACTTTAGCTCAGTCATTTGTCATACCAAGTTAACCTCTTAAATGTGTTACCTCGGTCGTTTTGTCATACTACCGAGGTAAAACCATTTCACTTGGTTAAAGCAGTGATAAGGGTGTTAAGGGATAAGCATCATCCCTTACAAATGTGATTCCTAGAAGGACTCTGCATTGCAGAATAAGAGTCCTACTAGGATTGTGCCAGGTAAAACCTACAAAAGCTCATAACAGAACCTATGCAAAGGTAACACAATTTTGATTCTCGAGTACACAGACCTTTTATCTATTTGTTTATTTTGCTGATTTAGGCATTGGAGAGGTATCCAGCACACACCCGCTGGCTAGCTCACGTTTGTGTTTTCAGGGAGTAAAGCGACGACGTTCGGAGGAGCAAAGACTTGATCAACAGGATTATACGAGAATATTATTTCGTGCTCGTACAATTGGCGCCGTCTGTGGGAATTCCACAAAGAACAAAACCTCTTGATCAAGCTTTTCTCTCCAGTTGACAGCAATGGCGCACAGTGAAGACTTACTGCAATCAACTATTGATGGGAAAACCCCGGAGGGGGGTAGGAGGCGCGAAGGTTTGCCTTCTATCCCTCCCATGGCAGATTTAGAACCCAATCGACAGAACCCCCGGAGGGATGCAAAGGGGAGACGGGGCGGCAGCCCCCATCGTTCTCAAAGTCCTGATAGACAGAGGCGGAGGCTAGATCCTCAAGTTCTAGAGGATTGCGTAAGGGAGCATGACGAGTTAATAAGGAGGATGGCGGGAGACATAGAATTAATGAAGCGTCAAATAAAAGGGAAAGGGGTGGCGATAGGAGAGGGGCGCAAAGGCGACATGCCCCCTCGCCACTCAGAGGATCGTGATAGGCATACCACACCATCACAAGCGTAAAGTAGGAGCCTTAGAAACGGTGACACTCAATTGCGGACTTCCAGGACTTGTTACTCCAGGCCTGAGAGAACGAGAACTAAGAGGTCGTATACTGAGGGAAGCACCTATTGGCCATCGCACACGCACCAAACGACGTCTAGGCACACGGAGATACCTAGATCATCTAACTTGCGAACAGTACTTGAGGAAAAGGCTCGATGAAAGGAGGACACCAGGGCACGAGACCCTTACAGAGTTTCAGCCCTTCAGCAGTTGGCCCCTCAGACGCATGGAAGTGTCGAGGTAGGAATGCCAATGCGCACCTTGCTTACGAACCAACAGACAAAGTATTAGCAAGGTTACAGTGCTTGCCGTTCGTTCTGGCAATTGAGAACGCGCCACTACCTTCAGGCTTCCACCAGTCCAAATTCACCACCTATGAGGGGAAGACAGACCCCTACATGCACTTGAGCCACATTCGCCAGGTTATGGCAGTGTACCGGCGAAATGAGGCCCTGATGTATACCCTGTTCCCATCCAGCCTTGGCGACCTAGGTCTAACTTGGTTCGAAAGGCTACCAGAAGGCAGCATTGCCTCTTGGGCACAATTGGCAGAGGCATTAGTGACTAGGTTCAGAACAAACACCAAGACACCAGTGGAGATCGACCAACTACTCTCCATTGACATGGGCGACAAGGAGACGTTGAGATCCTACAACAGTCGCTACTGGGAAACCTTCAACCAGATTAGGGATTGCCCTACAAACCTTGCCATTCCAAAATACAAATGGGGCCTGCCAGTCGGTAACAAATTAAGGGACTCAATTGCTATGACGCCACCCTTCACAATGGAGGCCTTAATGGAGAGAGTGCACCAACATATTCGGGTAGAGAAAGATAGCGCCCGTGCCAAAGAAAAATCTGGCACAACAACAATGCCAAATAAAAAGACTACAGCAAAAGTCAACGCGGTTGAGCAACCAAACAGGAATGGGCAAGCCAGGTGGGCAACAGAGAGGACCTAGACAAAAGAAGGTTAAGAGTTCGCACTGCCATTACCACAGTGTTCAGAAAACCAATCTACCGGATTCTTAGTGAGATACGCAATGAACCTTTCGTCCGATGGCTAGCTAAGATGGCAGAAGCACAAAAAGACTATGACGAGAGGTCTCGATGCACCTTCCATGATGAAAAGGGGCACCGCACTAAAAATTACACGCCGTTGAGGCAGCATTTGGAGGAGTTAGTGGCAGCTGGGCACCTGGACCAGTACATAGAATGATGGACACAGCCAGCCCCCCAGAACCATAACAACCCAAACGGGATGCCGGTTGACACTCCACCTCAAGGCGTAATTAACGTAATACATGGGATATTCGAACCTGAGCGGGTATGTGAGCTTAGGGGGATGATAAAAAAGGTTGAGCACTTAAGGGAGGTATTAAGTGCACAACCTGCCATCAAAAATGGGAGAACAGAGGCCACAAATGTCATATCTCTTTCGGACAAAGATTTAGCAAGGATATACTGCCCTTACAATGATGCACTAGTTGTCACTCTACGCGTCAAGAATTTTGACATCAAGCGGATTTTGATTGACCAAGGAAGTTCATGTGAGATAATGTGTTACGAAACCTTCAAACGAATGAAACTGGAGGACAAAGACCTGGCACCTACAACATCTCCCCTAATCGGATTCAGCTCAATGCCAGAGTGGCCAGTGGGCAAGATAATCCTCCCAGTCAAGGCAGGAACCATGACGAAACAGGTAGAATTCTAGGTATTGAAAGTCCCTTCCACTTACAACATAATCTTGGGAAGGACATGGTTGTACGCCATGCGATCGGTAGCGTCAACCTACCATCAAGTATTGTGGTTCCCCAACGAAGCCAGAGTAATTGAAGAGGTCTTTGGAGACCAAATTATGGAAAAACAGTGCTTTGTCACAGTAAATGGCAGCCGCGCTGCAAAATGGTATGTACAGATGGTGGAAGAGCCTGAGAGCAATGAACTATTTGCGGATGTTGGCAAGGCAGCTGAACAGAAGGCAGTGGAAGACTTGGTACAGGTAAGGATAGATGAAAAGAACCCAGAAAAGTTCTTTTTGCTCGGCTCGTCTTTGTCCAACATTGAGAGAATAGAGGTCATGGAATTCTTAACCTCTAACATCGAAGTGTTTGCCTGGACACCATACGACATGCCTCGCATAGACCCATGTGGGGAAGTGGTTTGGAAATACTCTTCCGATCCTGGGGGACGCTCGTGATCCTCAGCTAGTCACTTGAAAAGGAATAAACACTCTGGTCGGGGGTGTCAGAATTAGCTCTCCGACGGGCAAGTCAGTCTCTACTCTCTAGATTACTTGTATTTTAAGTTAAGCGTAATGATTCTGACATACCTTTTTCTGGTTGACGTTCTTCTATTTATATCTTTTTTTTCCTAGGCCTCGGGGTTGGGCCCAATTTCGATTCGCCGTATAACTATTTATTCGACTCCTTTTGCTGCAAACCGCTTTCCACTCGCCCCCCCTTAATCAACCGGCCATTTGGCCAACTAGGACTGAATGCGATGTATATATTTCGACTCCTGGTCTAATAGTTCAGCCTATTTATGTCTCTTATTATTTGGCCCCCACAATTGCCCCCCAAGCACTCCACTAACGACAGTTAGCTGGAGTGTTTGGTTTCGAACTCGAAAAGTCAGAGCCAAAATTCGGCGGTTGACCTCATTCCAACGCAGATGTCTGAGCACACGCCTCTCGGTTATCATTTCAACTTCCCGCCCCTTCGTACACTTCTATTTATTGTGATTTAAAATTTCGACGTCTTTTCAAATGCATACACATTTTTAGGTGCTCGTCACTAGACTGCCTTCCGAATTACCTCTGCAACTTCCTTTCATTCACTATCCCCTTCGTCTCTTATAAGTTCTCTCCCTCTCTGCTTTGAATCCTTTTTCCCAGTTTGTTTTTGGTTTAGCATATTCTCATAGGCTGAAGGAAATGGCAAAACATTTGAAAGATCTCCTCTCCTTGAATCGAATTTCCGGCTTTCGACGCCATTTTTCCATTCCTGATGACATCCGTCTGTCAACAGACGACACCTTCGATATGGAGAGGACTGATGCAACCACGATTGTCTTCCCTCTCCTATCAATCGCAGAGGGTGGAGTCTGTTTCCCCCTTCACCCATTCCTTAGGGCTGTGCTTTGCCATTGGCGTCTAATACCTTCCCAACCCAATGTCAACTTTGTTAGAATCGTAATAGGGATTATAGAGCTAAACCGTCGCCTTAGGATTAACCTCGGCATACCTGCTATTTGGCATTGTTATGCCTTGGCCAAGTCTTCTGGTCGGCATGGACGCTATTTCCTTAGTGCCAAGGACACCGACCATCAATTAGTGACAATGCTTTCCAGTTCTGGGAAGCGAGTCAATGATGTTATGGTCATTGTCCAAGGTAAATGGAAATTCGGCAAAGGCGACGATCACCTCGATCCTATTCCTAGACAGAGGGGCGAACCAGGTGGCTGTATAGCTTCTTGTGTTTATTTTTTATTATATTTACAAAGCTTCATTTTTGTGACCTCATGGTTTCACTTGTGCAAGAAACGATTTGAAGAAAGTCTTGACTTCAACTGACAACGCCATTCTTTCGAAAATCAAAGTCGCGCTCAAATATTTCGGCTGTCCGTGTCTTCAGAAACAAGGGAGGGTGGCCCACATTTTGCTTCGTTATGAGCCGACATATACGACTTTCTCGGCAGCAGAAAACATCCCAATTCCAAATGGTGAAGAGTTTCTTACCGCTCTTATATTGACTGACTTCAAAAACTTGCGGCAAGTTGGTTTCGAGGGGTCCGATATGGAGTGGGCGGAAGTAGTTGAGGCTGCTGAGTCAGACGAGTTGGAAGCCAAAGTAGACGAGGCCTTGAAGTTGGCCTTTGAGGAAGCCAGCCTTAATTCAGCCAATCCTCTGTCCACTTCGGGCCGAGGGGACCTTCCGTTTGACGACATTTTTACTGGTCTAGAGGAGCTTCCTAGCGCATATCCCGAAGACATGGCTGGGTTAAGCCTCACACAGCTCGTCAAAAATAAAAACGCGAAAAGGATGGCCACGCAGCGAAGAGCAGAGCCTGTTCGATCTGAAGTGCCACCTGCCGCCGAAAATCAGCCCTCCCTGCCTGTTATCGAGAAGGAAATGGCTCAGACTCGAAGTGACGGTTCTGCAGACTGAGTTCGAGCCGGTTGTGCAAACCAATGAAGAGGCTGAGCGAACGGAGAAGCGTCCTGCTGAGTTTTCGGCCGGCTCTAAAGAAAACCGTGCTGACAAACGCCCGTATTTGGTGGAATCGAATGTGATTGTGCCCTTTGTCATTCAACCAAAAATAAAAAAACACGCCGATCTCCTCTGACGCGTCGGCTATTAAAGACCCAGCTGTGGCGTTGAGCATGGCTACGTCTGTCTCATTGCCGGTTGACAAGGCAGCTTTCCAAGCGAAGCCGAATCTACTGGCGATAACGTTAGCTGCTCAATGGGCTCTTCTGGTATATACCTTGACCTTGTATTTCTCTTTTATGCAAATATTGTGTGGGTTTTAATTTCCTATTTTGCAGACGGTCGGGAGAATAGCCGAGATAGGCCGTCGCCAGCATGACACCGTCAAATGACTCGGACGTTTACAATCGAAGGTAGAGGACCAGAGGAGCAAGGCTTATTTCGAAGTGGCGAAGGAAAAAATGGAAGCCGCGAGGGCCGAGGTCGAGATAAAGAGGGTGCGAAATGCGAACCAGCTGAGATTGGCCACTGAGAAGAGGGCAAACGCGAGCGAAGATGTGCTCAAGTTTGCCCAAGGGGCAATATCCAAACTGGAGGACGAATTGGAAGAATTGAAGAAGGCAAAGGAAGAAGCCGACTCCAAGGTTTCCAAAGCGTACGAGGCCGGGCAAAGCGCTGCTCTAGACAATTATGTGGAAGAAGTCCCCAAATTTGAAAATCGGGGATTCAGACACGGCTGGCTCAAAGCCCTTGCTGCTACTGATGTGACATTGGCTATGCCGATTCCATACGAGCAAGTGGATGTTGAGCTGCTGGAGTCTGACTCCGAGAATTAATTAGGGCGACACTTTTTGTTACAACTTTTTGTTTTTGTACTTTTTATGTATTGCTACCGTTTAAGTTTTTCGTTAGGTATTTTCATGCGAACTTGTAGCTTTTTGTTTAGTAATTTTCACATGTAAAATGGCTATAGTTTGTGCCCAATTTACTAATGAAAATTTTCCTTGTACTTTTCTATTATTTGTACTTAATTTTACTATTGATGAATGGTATGAATGGTATTGTTTTTTGCTATTTTGGATAAAACATTCATGTACACTTGCCGATTAGATAACTAGGCAATTTCATTTATCCTCGTTGAATAGCCGATCAGATTACTAAATCTGCCCTTGCCCCAGCCAATGCATGAACCCCAAAAAGCCGAATACTAATGGTTCATGGAGTGGCTGTGGCACAGATCGATCGGCATCAGGCTTAGATGCTTGACCGATCAGATTAATAAATCTGCCCTTGCCCCAGCCAATGCATGAACTTCAAAAAGCCGAATACTAATGGTTCATGGAGTGGCTGTGGCACAGATCGATCGGCATCGGGCTTAGATGCTTGGCAGATCAAATTAATAAATCTTCCCTTGCCCCAACCAATGCGTAAACTCCAAAAAGTCGAATACTAATGGTTCATGGAGTGGCTATGGCACAGATCGATCGACATCGGGCTTAGATGCTTGGCCGATTAGATTAATAAATCTGCCCTTGCCCCAGTCAATGCGTGAACTCTGAAAAAGTTGAATACTAACAGTTCATGGCCTGGTTGTGGCGCATGTTGATTGGCATTAGTCTTTTGGAGTTTAGCGTTAATGAAATCGCCTCGGGGCGTTGTAAGCATTAGAAATAAATAGGGTGGACTTTTCGCGCCAGTGACTCCACTTATTGTGTTCAGACACAATTTAAAACAGTTTGTTATGTAAGGTTAGATAAGTGCAAATGTCAAATAGACTGTTCTTCAACAGCAGAGGAGAAGCGTGAACATTGGCTGAGCTTGACAATACAATGAATCGCAGCAGTGAACCCACCTGCGCAGGAGGTAGGACGTCCAAGGAACGGGAAAAACGTTAGCCTCCAAGTCGTCGAAGTAGGTCACCCCGAAAAGAAAAACAGCAACGGGGAAGCTCCCCACGACCGCGACCAAGAAATGAGGCCGATGCGACGCCATGATCGTTGAGTTTTGCGGTTTTTGTGGGGAATAAACCAATGATGGAGGCGGACTCCAATGTCAACGACCCAGGTGTAGCGGTCGAGTTCACTTGACAGATTTTTCTACCGGAAGTCCAGCAGTCGATGGTTGGTCGATAGGATTTCGAAGTATTTAGAGAGGACATCCACGAGGCGGTAAAAGAGCTGTATACCGCTTATGAAGTCGGCATGCGCCTGCGTGCCGTACGGCGAGAAATAGAGAAAAGTGATCAATGAATTCGGAACTTGGAGGCTCGCGTGGAGAAGGCTGAGCATGAGCTTAGGGAACTTAAGAAGGCTCAAACCACCGAGTTACGTGCGGCAGGTCAATCTAACCTGGTCGTGGAGGAGAGAGTGACCCAACGGCTGTTAAGTCACGCGATCGCCGATCGGGATACGGCAAGCATGTTTGTCGTGGAAAATGCGAGGATCGTGGGTTATGAAAAAGGCTTCCACGATAGCCGAAGAGTTAGGATAGACAAGACCAAGGAGAAACTCGCAGAGGAGGTGTGCCGATGTGAGAATCGGGGCTTTAGGCACGGGTGGATTAAGGCTCTTCAAGCCTCAGAGGCACTCCAAGAAACAGGAGTTGAATCGGCATTGCCATTATATCATCGTCATGACTTTCCTTTTAACGCTTTCGAAATTGAGAAAAGCGATGACGAGGGCAATGCCGAATAGAACTAAACATATATTGTAAACGTTCCAATACAGATTGGGCGTCAGCTATGTATCTATTGGATAGTTTAATAAAATATTTTATTTTAAATGTTTGTGTTTGATTTTGAATGTTTTCATGCCTAATTAGGCATCTTGTTTCGAATGCTTACATATTTTAATTGTTTATGCAGTTGCGCCGGCCCAACTTATTCAAGCATTTCATTTTCAATGTTTGTACGCTTTTAAAGTGTAAACGGTTTTTGCCGGCATAGCTTAACAAAACATTCCACTTTGAATATTTATATGCTTTAACCTTCGTCGTGAAGGGCGCTCCGAATCCGGAGCCGTATTCGGCCCAAACGTATTATGCACGACTGGGGCTCCGGATTCGGAGGCTTTTTGTCGGCCCATTGTGATAGCTTCGAAGGGCACTCCGAATCTGGAGTCTTAATCAGCCCAAACGAGTTATGCACGAATGGCGCTCCGAATCCAGAGGCTTAATCGACCTAAAGGTGTCATACACCGATGGGGCTCCGAATCCAGAGACTTAATCGGCCCAAAGGTGTCATGCACCGATGGGGCTTCGAATCCGGAGACTTAATTTGGCCAATCGTGATATCCATGAAGGGCGCTTCGAATCCGGAGGCTTAATCGGCCGAAAGGTGTCATGCACCGATGGGGCTCCAAATCCGGAGACTTAATCGTCCCAAACGAGTTATGCACGAAGGGCGCTTCGAATCTAGAGGCTTAATCGGCCCAAAGGTGTCATGCACCAATGGGACTCTAAATCCGGAGACTTAATCGACCCAAAGGTGTCATGCACCGATGGAGCTCAGAATCCGGAGACTTAATTTGGCCAATCATGATATCCACGAAGGGTGCTCCGAATCCGGAGGCTTAATCGTCCTAAAGGTGTCATGCACCGATGGGGCTCCAAATCCAGAGACTTAATTTGGCCAATCGTGATATCCACGAAGGGTGCTCCGAATCCGGAGGCTTAATCGGCCCAAAGGTGTCATGCACCCATGGGGCTCTGAATCTGGAGACTTGATTAGCCCAAAGGTGTCATGCACCAATGGGGTTCCGAATCCAGAGACTTGTTTGGCCAATCGTGATATCCACGAAGGGCGCTCCGAATCCGGAGGCTTAATTGGCCCAAAGGTGTCATACACCGATGGGGCTCCGAATCCGGAAACTTAATTTGACCAATCGTGATATCCACGAAGAGCGCTCCAAATCCGAAGGCTTTTGAACTGAATTACGCGATAAGGAAAAGGGAGACTTTGCATTGTAAGAGTGAAATATGTACATGGTGAACCATTCAAAACTAGTATCATTCCCCACAGGTCAGGTTTAATGATAGAATTTACTCAAGTGTGTTGAATTCCAAGGTCGTGGCAAACTCCTTCCAGACATGTCTTTGAGCCGATATGCCCCTACTCCTATGATAGAATCGACCTGATAGGGGTCGTCCCAGTTAGGACCCAATTTTCCATCAGCCAGTTTCCTGGTAGCTGGAAGTACTTTCTTCAGGACCAACTCTCCTGGTGTGTAGCGGCGCAACTGAACACGTTGATTGTACGACTTAGCAAGTTGTTGCTGGTATTGTGCCATGGACGCAAGCGCACGGTCTTTTCGGTCTTCGATCATAATCAAATCCAAAACCAGCATCATGTCATTTCGGCCCATATCAAAAACTTGTGATTTCAGGGCTGGGTGGCCGATCTCCAGAGGGGTATGATCGCCTGGGTTCCAAAGCATAAAGCAAACGGCGTTTCCCCAGTGGATCGCCTCGGCGTAGTTCGATGAGCCCACAATACACTCGGCAATTCTTCGACCCATTTTCCTTTAGCTTTCTCCAGCCTCTTCCTGATGTCGTCCAAGATGGATTTGTTAGAGGCTTCGGCTTGACCATTGCTTTGGGGGTAAGCTGGGGTGGAAAAGTAAGGCCAGATACCATACTTGCTGCACAGCTCTCGGTAGATGCCACAACCAAACTGGGTGTCGTTGTCTGAGATAAGAGCTCTTGGAATGCCGAATCGTGTTATGATATTTCTCCAAACAAAGCGCTTAACATTAGCACCTCGAATGTACATTAATGCCTCCGCTTCGACCTATTTTGTGAAGTAATTTGTCACGACGATCAAGTATCGCTTGTTTTCCGGGGCCCTCGGCAATGGTCCTATGATATCAAGTCCCTACTGGGTGAACGGCTAGGGACTGGTGATAGAGCTTAACTCTTCAGCAGGCAGATGGATTAATGGGGAGAACTTCTGGCACTGTTCACATTTTTTTACATAGCATTCGACATCAGTTCTCATTGTGGGCCAATAATATCCTTGTGGTATAGCTCGATGGGCCAAAGAGCGCTCGCCAGAATGGGCACCACAACTGCCTTCATGTATTTCAATCAGAAGCTCTTCAACTTCGTCCGGATGTACGCATTCCAGGTATGGACCAAAAAGGGATTTTTTATAAAGCTTTCCTTGTGGATCCAAGTAGTATCGCAGGGCTTTGTTTCGTAGCTTGTGTGCTTCTTTCTTGTCCGCTGGGAGCTGTTCGGAAGACAGGAATGCAGCAATGGGGTCCATCTAACTCGGTGCTGACTCTATGACATTGTGTAACATGTCCGCGGGGGGGACCTCGCTGCTACAGTTTGGACTCGATTTGTGTCATGGTTCTTAATCTGAACCAAAGAGTCCAAATCTGGCAAATCGTTTTGAGAAACAGATTTTTGAAAAAGTAGTGCCAAACATGGACTGCTTTGCCAGATACAGAGTCGCCACCTAAATATTTTTTTTTATGGGAGAATTTAGGAAACCCTGACTCGGTGCCGAAGGCCACATGTCCGTCATCACCGGAGTTGTCTCGGCTCGGGAGCTTGGGTACGATCGGGGAAGGTCAGCTATGAGCACCCCCTTTCGCCCGGTCCGAAGACCGGCCTCTACTAACCGTGATATCCAATTTTGAAAATGTTATGTGTTCTTATTCCAATTATTAGCCTAGAATTACTATGTTATGCGCACAGCAAACAAGTATAGACTAGATTGCCTAATTTGGAAATAAACATTGCATATCCGTTTGGTTTGAAAATGCTTTAGAATTTGCTACTCGCAAGTAGGCTAAAATACGGATTTCAACGAGTTTTTCCAACTCAAACAATCCGGCCTTCACCCATAGGCATTCAAAACAGTTTAACACATAAGCATCTAGCCACATGTTAAGCATGCTGTCATGGTAACATTCACACTCATGTGATATGCTGAAGCGGAAATACTTACATAGTACTCCGTGCCAAAACAAAGAACTTGTTAGCAAACATGCATGATCCAAGTCCATGTTAAGTGCCTAATGCATCGCATACAAGATATTGCTAGAATAGGCTCGGCTATCCTAAACATGTCATGTGAAAATGCACAATTATCACGTATTCAGTTTTTGATTTGAAAAACATATGCGGTTAGCATGATGTACCGAGCCTAATGCATGTAATACAAATGCATGGATGCACACATGCATAGCATAAGGTATGCTAAATTGAACGTGCCCTAATCTACCATCGTAAGCAGGTAAATAAAAGGGAAGAAAGACGTGAGGTTGGAAGACATACACACACTCACGCACACTTATTACAGATTTGCCCTCGCTCGGAGGGACCAAAATAATAATACAAATTAATTAACTACACTAGCTAATTAATATTACAAATTAACTAATTTAATTAACAAATTGAATAAATTAAATAAAGCGGGAAAACGCCTAGGGAAGCGCGCCACCATGCGCAAGCTGCCTCTGTTTTCCTTCCTTTCTTCCTCTGGAGGCTGTCAAAGCCTCAGGACTGCATCCTTGGACAGAGGGGGTCATCACCGGCTGATTGAAATTTCCACCGGCAGTGTAGTATGGCCATCGGCACAAAATAGGGTCTGTCGGCAGAGAAAATTGTGCCGGTCGGCAGATTACACTACCGGTCGGCAGAGTATTCCTGCAGAACCTGCAACTCACAGCAACAGAGGGCAAAACAAGGCATGGCAGCATATTTCAAGGCATGTATGCCGGTCGGCACATTACACTGCTGGTCGGCAGAGTATTCCTGCAAAACCTGCAACTCACAGCAATAGAGGGCAAAACATGGCATGGCAGCATATTTCAAGGCATGTATGCATCAACCATGTCTCTTATCATTGTGATAACTCAAAGGGACATGTGCCTCGGTTCTCGGACCACCAATCACGCATTTCTATGCATGATGGCCCAAAGAACCAAGTATGCAACTTTGGTTTGAAATGCAATGCAAACCAATCAAACAAAACTCCCAATCCCTATCACCCAAGTCAAGGGACAAGGAATGCATGCAAGATGCAATGCAACCTAGGCATAAAAGCTAAGGATGCAACATGGCATGGCAAAACACTTATGCAATCATGCAAGCATACATATGGCAATGCAAATGGATGGCAAAGATGGACTTAAACATGAATTAGGCGACTCTAAAATAGGCCTAAAACAGTAGCCATTGTGCTAAAAGGTGAGGGCTAAATGGCATGCACACACACATGCACATAAGGACCAACACTTAAGCATAAATCAAACAACATTCAAGCACACTTGAAAGAAGGAAACATGGACAAATTAGCATGCATTATAAGCTCTAAAATCATGTTATAAAATGATGCCAAATCAAGTTATAAATCAAGCCAAAACATGCAACGAGTAGTCCAAGTGTTCAAGGAAAATCAATAAGGCATTGAACTACACTTATCATGACCAAACATGGCATGCATTAAACAACTAAAAACAGATTTTTAGCATGTTAAAACAAGGCCAAAGGACTCCTTAGATGGCATCTAAGTGGCCCAAATTCAAAGGCATACACCATGGCCAAAACATGGAGCATTGCAACACATGCTTTCAAAGCATTAAAGAGGCATGCAAGGCAATCAAACAAGCATGGAAATGGGACTGAAATAGCATGTAGGATGATTCCAAATCATCAAAACAATGCAAAGATGGCATGCTACACATGCACATACTCAAGGCCAACAAGCCCAAATACAAAGGAGCTATATAATGCATGCAAAGATCAACCCAAGCGATTATGGACAGAGCTAAAACATGGCAAAATAAGCACATAAACTTCACAAATGCAAGCCTAAAACATGCTCCAACAAAGGCTAACAACCTAGAACATGTTAAGGTACAAATAAGGCATTACATGGCAACTATGCTAAACATGCATGAAGTTCCAAAACCAACTTGAAATCATGTTATATCATGGATATATAAGCATGAAAAACAAACCAAATATCCTCAACACATACTCAAGCATAGGCCTCCTTAAGAGGTCAAAATATGCCCTTTCCAAGGACAACAGGGAGAGGGGGTGGCCCTCTCATTCTTGGGACTTCAAAGCATCATCTTCACCACTGAAATCCCTCAAGATTTCAGTGGTGAAGAGACCTCAATACCAAAATCCCGGAGCTAGCACAAAATGGCTCAAAATGAGGCCTTTTGAGGCCTAAGGGTGGTCAACAACCCTCAAACAACAAAACACTCTTAATAAACAATAAAGAGGGCTTAAAAATAGAACTTTTTTATGTTATACAATAATCACAAAAACAGATCTAAGACTAGTAGAATATTGATGCAAGAATGGGGAAAAAAGGGACTCGAATCTCACCCTTGATGCCTTCTTCAACAAAGATGCTCCAATGGCCTCCTTGAGCTTGAATCCAACACCAAAATATCAAAACACACTCTTTCGAACCTTAGCTCCAAGAGGAAGGTGAAACACTAGGTGTTTGTGTGCAATAGTGAGACACAAAACACCTAGTGTGCAAAATGAGAGGGAAAGAGAGATAGGTTGTGTATGTCTAACCCTAACCCTAGAAAACCAGAGCTCTCCTCTGTATTTTCTCTCTCAAAAATGTCTAAAGCCTCTTTTTCTTCCTTAGAGAGGGCTCCTCTCTATATGCCTCTTGTAAAGCTTACAAGACAAGCTTTGCAAGAGGGAGATCCCTCCATACACGTGTATGGAGGGGAGCAAAAGCAATACAGCTGTCCAAAAATATCTGCAAAAGCAGATGAACAGCAATCGGCCGGCAAAAAATGCCATCTTGGCCAAAAAGAGTGCCGACCGGCACAAAAGAGTGCTGACCGGCAACAAAGAGTGCCGGCCGGCAAACTATATTGCCGGTGGCAGCAAAAACCAGCCGGTGGCATCTAGCCAATGCCGATGGTGGGTGGGGATGGTCTACAAGCCTCACCCTGCCTTTCCAAGGCAAAACACAAGTGTTTGGTGCAAAACCAGACACTAAACGGTCGAGTTCGGAGATCCTGAGGCAAGGCATGCGAGCCGAGGCTTCCGGGAACTCCAAACGAACACAAACATGGATAATCACCGAGTGTTCAAACGGTGACGTCCAAGTCTTGAGGACGGTCAAAAATGGGGTGTCTACAGTTGCCCCTCTTTGACAGAACTCGAAAGTCATAACAATGACGGGAGTGAATGTCAAAGCCCAGAGATGACCCATTTTTGACAAGGCCGAAGACTTAGACAAACATACAAGACAAATAAGATATGCACCCGGAGGCAGGGGCAAAATGCAAGACAATGCACGGAGCCGAGCATAACTTATGATCATGCAAAGAAAGCTGTAATGAAGCAAACATGCGACAATTTTAAGCTAGCATACCAAACTACACTACAATGCAGAAAGGATGTAAGAGAATTATGGAATTCTCAATACGTCTCACTCGGGAGATACAATACCTGTGCGGCTCGTCTGGTTGCACCAGCTTCAAATGAACCGTACATGCAATATCGTGCCTGCAAAGAAAACAAACTTAACAGGTACAATATTGTTAGCAACATGCATGACAATGCAAATGTGGATGCAAAACGAAATGCAATATATACAAAACAATGTATAAATAATGCAAATGAAGATGCAATGTATTTGAGACAATGCAAGCTACATGCAAAGCATTTGGATCGTGATCCAATCACGAACGGTTCGAAACCACACCTATGTCAAATAGATTGATGGTGATAACAAGTCTGTCTACCATAGAACGGTCAACTGAACTATGAGTATTGTAGACAGACGCAAGAACAAGTATTGGGTGGAATGACACAAGTGGGGAAACAACCCGCTGGAGAAAGGATTACGATCCTAATGCCGGATGCAAAAATTACACTACAATGTAATGGATGGATATGGCACGCAGGCCAAACCAAATCTTGCCTAAGAAAGGCATGTACGCATACAAGCCATGTGTAACACAGAAAAGGTGTCGCAACCCTCAACCAACATATCAACGTGGAATCGGCGCGATACACATACAGAACTGTGTTTTAACATGAAAAGTAAAGGCACATACCGGACCAAGCTCAACTTGGAAAGGCGCAAGCCAAAGGCGGAAGGTGATGCAATGAATGCATGCAATCTATAATGCAATATTTACAAATATGCAATGGAATGGATACAATGGATATGGCATACAAGCCAAACCAAATCTTGCCTAGGAAAGGCATGTACACGTACGTGCCATGTGTAACACAGAAAAGGTGCCGCAACCCTCAACCAACATATCAGTGTGGAATCGGCGCGATACACATGCAGAACTGTGTTTTAACATGAAAAGTAAGGGCACATACCAGACCAAGCTCAACTTGGAAAGGCGCAAGCCATAGATGGAAGGTGATGCAATGAATGCATGCAATCTATAATGCAATATTTACAAATATGCAATGGAGTGGATATTTACAACATGCATGACAATGCAGTGCAATGCGACCTACTGGGGAAAATGCAATGGATGCATGCAAGCTACAATGGAAATGCATGACAATGCACTATGATGCAATGACTATGATTGCAACTTTCCCTATCTTACCAACAGGGCGGTATACTAGGTTGGTCCAGTATCCAGGATTGAGGCGTAGACATGCCGTCTCAACCTATGGGGTTTCCATACAGATTTCAAGCCGAGGGTAAACCCCTGGGTATTTAAACCAGACTTTAGTCTCGGAACTCCCGAACCTTTGCGTTCTAGGCATAAGCCGTTCGAACTCTAGTTTCCACCGTCCCAGTTGGTCTTCTAGGAACTCATCGCAAACATAGGCAGGTGGCTTTACCAGACCACCGAAAGTCGTTCGGGCACGACAAACACCGAAGGAATTGCACCTTTAGAGGATTTAAGGTCTCCTAGACCGGAATGCAAAATGTATGCATGACAATGCATGTTTTTGTTTTTTTTTTGAGATGCACATGATGTATGAAATGCATGTTGCATGGAATGCGCGACAACACGCGGCTTTCGAAGTGTACGACAATGCGAACACTAAAGGTCTTACACCTTCCAAGGACTTAAGGTCTCCTAGACCGTACGTGTTTAAGGTCTCACCAGACCATGCGTGTTTAAGGTCTCGCCAGACCATGCGGTATTGCACGACGGTATGATGCGCAAAATAGCGCAATGCGTTAGGCAACGCGAGTGCACAGGACAGTGCGATGGAATGCATGCAAAATGCAATGAGATGCGCAAAACAGCGCGAAATGGAAATGCACAAAACAGTGCGATGCGCAGAACAACGCGAACAATTTTGAAATGCACAAATCAGTGCGATGCGCAGAACAGCGCGAGGTTTGAAATGCACAAAACAGTGCAATGCGCAGTACAGCGCGAGGTTTGAAATGCACAAAACAGTGCGACGATTTGAAATGCACAAAACAGTGCGATGCGCAGAACAGCGCGAACAATTTTGAAATGCACAAAACAGTGCGATGCGCAGAACAGCGCGAAAAATTTTGAAATGCACAAAACAGTGCGATGCGCAGAACAGCGCGAGCAATTTCGAAATGCACAAAACAGTGCAATGCGCAGAACAGCGCGAGGTTTGAAATGCACAAAACAGTGCGATGCGCAGAACAGCGCAAACAATTTTGAAATGCACAAAACAGTGCGATGCGCAGAACAGCGCGAAAAATTTTGAAATGCACAAAACAGTGCGATGCGCAGAACAGCGCGAGCAATTTCGAAATGCACAAAACAGTGCAATGCGCAGAACAGCGCGAGGTTTGAAATGCACAAAACAGTGCGATGCGCAGAACAGCGCAAACAATTTTGAAATGCACAAAACAGTGCGATGCGCAGAACAGCGCGAGGTTTGAAATGCACAAAACAGTGCGATGCCAAGTGTGACATGCATGCCACACGGAATGTAAATGGGCTTGAATGCGCAACAACGCACGTATTCCGGAATGCATGACAATGCATGGAATGGAAATGCAATGATGATGCATGAGAAATGTGCACGACAATGCAAAGGGGTGCGTATTGCAACGCATGTAACACGTGCACAACAATGCAAATGTGTGCCGCGCGACAGCGCGATGTAATGCACCGAAGTAGTGTGATGAACTTGTGCAACACACATGGGGTAGCTTTTGAATTTAAAAGGATACAAAAAGGATACACCTTGAACGAATTTGAGTGCCACGCACTGGAGACACGGCCCGCGGTCAGAACGGAGGCCGGTTGAACATCGGAGATGCACTTTCTTGCACTTTCTTGAGCTATGAAGACCATGAAGTTCTCATATGGCCTAAACAAGGTTGTGGGAACCCCACCGGCCGAAAGATGAGGTCACCGGCTCGCCATCGGCACAAAAACAATTCCATCGGCACAAAAAAGTGCCGGCCGGCACAAAACATTGCCGACCGGCAAACAGTTGCTGGTGCGGGGCAGTTTTGTCTTTTCACCTTGGGTGTTATAAAATAGGGCATCATGCCCTATTTTCTCATTCTTCTCACGCCGAAAACCCTTGCTCTCTCTCTCTAGAGTGCTTCTCTCTCATTTTTCGCCCGTTTCTTCGCGTTCTACGCTCGTTTCATCGTCAGATTCGCGATCCTCTTCGCGTTTCGGACATTTTCCACCGATCACATTCTCGTTTCGGTGCCTCGTTCGGCGTTCTCGCCTTTTCGGGGTTTGTTCCCCTCACTTTCCTCTTCATTTCCGTGCCTCATCACATTCCGGCCTTCCCGGCCATTTCCGACCCTCTCGGGAGTTGACTTTTCAGTTGACTCTTCGCATTCCGGCTCGGTTTTCCCTTTTCCGGCCATTTTCACACCACTCTCTTCATGGCGGACGACATTCCACGTGGCGGGACTCCCCCGGACCACGAGATGGATCCCGGGGTCGAGCTCTTACCACTGAGCGAGCGCCCGTTCGACCCGGCGACCTACCGGCCGGCGATCCACGTTCTGCCCCCAGACGGCCTGCGTCAGTTCCGAAGCTTTGAGAGGTACGCGGCCCCTGAGCTACTACTACGCGAGCCTACCTCCCACCTTTCATTCGGCACTTCCGAGGTAACTCTCTTCTTTCTGCTTTACTTTTTGCAATGTAGGATACAAAACTGCCATAGTTAGTTGTATTCTTTAATTGCTGAAATCTGATATGCCGTAGACCGTAGTTGACTGTAAACATACATACAACTGATATCTGCTTGAGACTGACACATGCACACACACTGCACTAGCCCTGAATCACCCAAACACACGGCACTCACTGTATTCTACTGCCTACACACTGGCACCCAGTATTTGTCTGAATCTGTCAAACTTGCATACATGCCACATCTGTTCTGAAACACCCAAACACGCTGACACAGCACACGTATTTTACTGTAAGCACACCGGCACCCGGTATTTGCCCGAATTTGACAAGCTTGCATACATGCCATATCTGTCTTTTCAAAATTGCATTTTGAATGTTGTCTTGCAATTGTCATTTTCTGTTTGCAGGAGGGTTCCCATACCATTCGCGGGTGTGGGAATACTGGTGCGCGGGAGTGGTATGACGAGCTCCCTGATGCGGTCCAGCGCATCGTGGACCGAGCGGGCTTCGGCACCTTCTGCCGAGGGCTCTCTAGGCTCTCCACATGCAGGCCTCTCCTTGCTGCTTTTGCGGAGAGGTGGTGGGACACCACCGATTCTTTCCATTTTTCTGCTGCAGGGGACATGACGATGACCCCTTATGACTTCTCGATGCTCACAGGCATCGGGGTAGGGGGGATCCGATCCCTTTCGACACCGACATGGATGAGTGGACCGCCGCTCAGGTCCATCTACTAGGGGAGGCCCCACCGCTAGCTCGTCCAGGCTTCGTCCGATACTCCTGGTTCGAGACACAGTTTCGGGTCCAGCCCGCATTGGAGGAGGTGCAGATGACCCCAGAGGACGAGGAGAGGTATGCTCGCGGCTTCCTCATGTTCCTGTTCGGGACTACCATCTTCGCCGACCGGGCGAACACCGTGCCTCTCTGTCTTCTCAGCGCACTGGTGGACGTCCGGGACATCTTGCACTATGACTGGGGTGGCGCTGCTCTGGGCACCCT
The DNA here is from genome assembly GCF_055761805.1 of Camellia sinensis. Taxonomy (NCBI): domain Eukaryota; kingdom Viridiplantae; phylum Streptophyta; class Magnoliopsida; order Ericales; family Theaceae; genus Camellia; species Camellia sinensis. The sequence goes on along the minus strand of NC_138969.1, from coordinate 110,959,345 downwards.
ATACGGATACATGAGCTCGGCTTCTCGCGGCAGCGGCCAGCTCCTCGGAGGCTACTGGCGGGCTTGCGAGGTACATTTCTTCTCCGCTTTTTCACTCCTGTCTCGTACTTTCCGTACTCTGTACACTGCACACACTGCGGTCTGCTTTACACTCACTGTATACTGTACACACGGCACACACATACATTCTACTTTACACTTACTGTACACTGCTCACACTGTGCACTGCACACAATACACGGCTCAACACACGGCTCTGCCATTTCTGCTTTATTCTGTATATCCTGCTTTATCTGATGGTCATACTGACATCTGTTTTGCAGCTGTGGGTTTACGCCTACTTCCCTAGACTTGCACCTGTGCCGGTTGCGGAGCCTCCTCCGGCTGTCCCGTTCTTGAGTCGTTTTGACGGGAGATGCACCCGGCGACCACGGGAGACGTTCGGCTTCTTCCGCCGATACTTCGACACCATCACCCCCACAGAGGTATGCTTTATTTTCAGTTTGTTTAGCTTCGCTTTCCCACTGCATGTTTCAATAACAGTAGATAACAAACTGTCTGTTACTTTCAAATCACATGGCGGCCATGGACTTCGCTGCCGTCGGCGATGCGGGGTCGGTTCCCTGGTGCTGAGGAGACCTCGCGTTTCTAGATTTTGCTTGAGGGCCCGGTCTGTCGGGCTTGGTACCTGGGGGAGCGTTTTCTACGCCAGACCCGCGGGTTACCTGGGCAGATAGTCCCGGCTCACCCTCCTGCAGAGATGAGGGAGACCGAGGGGCTGACCCCTGAGCAGCTGGATGATTACTCCATCGGCTGGGAGGAGGCCGGCTTCCGAGGCACTGGAGACTATCAGGAGTACGTGCGGACGTACCTGATGCGCCCCCTGAGCGGTCGTCGAGCAGAGGGGGCCAGGCCTGTAGCATCGGCGGCTGGGGCCGGAGCAGGAGCAGGGGCTGGATCCTCGAGGAGGGCCCGGGTCCGTGGCAGGGGCGGAGTGCGGGGAGGACAAGGAGCTGGCTGGCCTGCCCTGCCCGCTGTACTGACTTTCCAGGGGCAGGGTGGGTCGACCTATCAGATCCCCTTTGCCCCTCCACCGGATGGGCATGAGTTCATTGACATCCCCGACCTTCCGCCGGTATGTATCACTGCACTTCGTACAGTTATTTCATTTCAGTTTACTTGATATTCCACAGAATACTAATGCATCTGATACCTTTGCAGGCTTCTTCTGAGTACACCCGTCAGTCGTTGGCGATGAATGCCTCGATGATGGGGATGCTCCAGCGGACATTTGACCTTCTAGCCGTCTACAGCATACCGGTATGTCCTTCTGACGCTGGCCTCAAACCATTCATACACTGCTTTACATAATCTGATGCACGGCACAACACCTGATACACTGATCTCACAGTATCTGAACACTGCATACACTGCATTCTGCACTGTTAAACTGCCCACGGTATTCTCATACTGTACTCATATACTGCATTCTGCACTGATAGACTGCTCACGGTATTCATACACTGTATTCTGCACTGATAAACTGCTCACGGCATGCTGATGCATTTCCCTTTTTGTGTACTTTTTCAGCCTCCTTTCCAGATTCCCATGGCAGGAGGTGCTCCAGCTAGACCTTCTGTCCCTGCTCGGGGGAGAGATGAGGAGGGCAGGATATTTCCCCGTACCAGGGGAGGGCATACTCACGTCGGGAGTAGCTCGCGAGCTCCAGTCCCGGACGATGACGACGACGAGGAGTCAGAGGCGGAGGCAGGGTCATCGGAGGAGGAGACCGGAGACGGTTCTAGCTCGGGCTCTGACGACGATGCTGATGATGCTCCTGGACCTTCGTCCAGGAAGAGGACCAGGACAGACTGACGGCCCTTCGGAGTGCTTGACACAGATGCAGATCTTTGCTATCTTTTCTTTCTTTCTTGTACTTTTCTTTTTGGTTGGTAGATAGATTACCTTGTACTGCCGCAGGCAGATTTTTGTTTCCAAAACTTGTACATTCGAAAAGCTAAGTAAATGAACAGATTTTTTATCTTAAAAAAAGTGTTTACATTCACACATTTCATGCATTGCATCGCATCTCATCATGTTACACCTCAATGTAAATGGAATTGATTGGTTGTCTGAAAATTGAACACTTGCACTGTAATAATCAGATAACTAAACAGCCAACAGCAAAATAACCCAAGCAACCCACTGCCTGATTCTTGAACACACAGCCCTTACTCTGTTGGGGATTAATCTGCACACAGCCCATAACACAGCATTCGATTCATTCTGCACATGGCAAATTCTCAAACAAGCAGCCCAATCTGACAGGACGGACCTCAAAGATGGAACCGGTTGGAGTCGAAATGCGTTCAAATGTAGAGAATGGCACAGCATTCTGAGCATAAACGATTTTTGAAATTGAATGAGGTTTTTTTCAAACCGGGATATCGAGCCTACAACTGAACACAGCGGGGAGGACTCAAACAAAGAGGTACACGACCTAAACATAACGAGACACGCTCGGGAGAGACTCAAAACAAAAGACGAGACCGTCAAATGAAAGAGACACGACACACAGACGCGTAAACGAAGATGGGAGACCTCGGACCACGAGGAGCCAGTTCAACCTGGGTATTGTTTCCCACCCTTTCTCATTTGTGATCCTCACATCACTCGACTCTCAAGCTCGGATTTTCTCTCAAAACCCTTTTTTCCTCGCTTTTCTCTCAACTTACACCTCTCTATTCTTCAATCTCTCATTTTTCATCCCTCCCTGGGGTGATTGATGGATAAATAGAACGGTGTGGGTTCATGCTCAACACCATTAGCTCCCGGCTATTTCTTCTGGTGGGCAGCGTGCTCTTCTGGCAAGCACGTTGATGACGGGGGAAAGACAGAACGCCTGGCTCAACTGTGCCCCTAGTTCATCATTTTAACCATTCTTTGTTTTTGCTTTCTACTAAAACAATTTTGATCAAAATGAGAGTCGGATTAACGTACATGTTCAATTTTTTATTTGAAAAGCATGCAAGTCAGGCAGCAAGCACTGAAAGTTTTCCTTTTCGGATTCAAGACAATGGTCCGATTTTGGAAAATGAAATAGTTTTCGAGAAAATAGTCAACCTCAGTAAAAATTTTCAAAAACTATTTTTCAAACAACTGATGCTCGACAAGCATGGAGCTTACCCTTTGAGATGCGCAACCTCGGATCGGAGGCAATGGAAAATTGCCCCTAGTTTAAAGGGGGTGGGAGGCAACGGAAAGTTGCCCCTAGTTTGAATGGCGTCTCACGACGGCTTGTGGCAACGGAAAGTTGCCCCTTGTTTGGGATGGTGCCGCAGCAATCCGCAGACAGTCTTCATTGGCGGTGGTCGATCTCTTGGACACAGCGATGACGAAGACGGCCACAACAAATATATGGACACAGTCACCTTGAAGGGTGTTGGCCACTGGACTTTGGGGATGAAATCGAAACCATTGCATGGACTGAGACGCTTATGAAAGCGTTGGGGGCTGGACTTCGTGATGAAGTTGCCTACGTATCCCAAACATGGGAATCAAGCCTTACGTAGTTCCGGTTAAGGTCCACTCGGGTATTTTAACCTTCACTTTGTTTGGCTCTCACTTTTGCCAAGGCGCCCAATGCGGGTTTTCGACCTTGCGAGCTTCTTTTCATTTTCTATTTCTTTTTCTTCTTTCTTTTTTCTTTTCTTGCTTTTTTTTTTCTTCTTTTTTTTTTCTTTTTTTTTTTCAATCTTTCTTTTTGTATTTTTCTCTTGCTCTAACTTTTGCCTGGGCCGCCCTTCCGGGTTTTCGGCCCAACGAGCCTCTCAAAGGGTAAAAGTGTAGCAAGTCCATGCCAAATGGTTTTTTTTTTTTTTTTTTAAATTGAAGCCTCTCTGTGTCTAGGAGAACGGCTGTTGCACTGATTTACGGAGAATCCATCCCGGTTGCTCTACGAGCTTCTTCCGACGAGATCTACTCCTTCTGATTCGGCTTTGGTGCCTCTTGCTCGAGGGTTGTTTCGAAACTGGCCACACGGACCTCCACGGCGTTTGTCCGTTGAACTTTCTGAACATTCTGAATGGGTTCAAACTCGGAAAACAAATAGGTTGAATCTTGAGGCTGAGAGCGATCCTAGGCTGCGCAATCTCAAGAGCGATTCCACACAGGTCTTCGCAGGGCCGCGTAAAACATTTGCTTTTGAAAGTTTTTAAGAAAGCGACAAATCGCTCGCGCCGAAGATAGTGTGGAACCAATCTGGATCAGGCCAGGATCCTTCTCAGTACTCACGCTGACAAGCATGGCTTTATTCATAAAAAGGCTTAGCACGCCTCTCTTTCTCTCAAAATGATCAAAATTTTACAAAACCCGAGGAATTCCTTCCTCTTCGTTTTCATCACCGCAGTGTTCAAAAGTTTGTTTTTTTTTGAAAAACTTAGGTTAATGCAATGAGTTTGGCACACAGGAGAGCAGGCGAGATGTACTGTCAGCCCATTCAAATTCTCTGGCACTTATGCTGAAAGCAAGCATGAAGTTGAGATAGCAACAGCCGTTTCAATCGGCTCTGTTGGTGCAACTGGCCCCTCGGCAGAAACAGACTCAAAACAAAAACAGATAATAATTATAAAACAAAATGGTGTTCGAGGCAACAACCCCAGAATCACCAGGTATTATATACAACGGGGACTGACTCGATACAACCCGACAGACCCTTAAGCAAAAAAAGACTGACTCAAGACAAAGAGACAGACTCAAAACAAAAGACTGACTCGACATCCAAGCCAAGATTTACAAAACTTGGTTTCACCGATGCTCAAAAATGCGTGCCAGACGCTTCATCAAAAATGTACCAAATGTTGCCCGCAGGCGGTTCACTTTACATACTCGCAGTATCTGAGCCCTCGAAATCCAACAACTGAGTGGTGACGGGCTTGCCTGAGGTAGGTGGTAGGATAACCTTGTTATCAATCAAATCCTGCACTTCATGACGAAGGCGGGAACATCCATCGGTACTGTGACCGGACTGTTGATGGTACGCGCAGTACAAGGTAGCATCATGAGTGGTGGGGAGATTCTTCGGGAGTGGCCGGGGCTCCAAAGGCTTAAGATGCCCATTCTTCGCCAATATTAGCAATGCCCTAGACAAAGGCATGTGGAGGTCGTGAAAGACCCTGCGCCCTCGGGGCAGGTACTTTGCAGTTTGAGGATTCTTGCCAGATGCACTGGCGAAAGGATCAGCTGGCGCTGCCTTGGCTTTTTGAACCTTTCCCGGTGTAGGGGTGGGAGCTACTGGAATTGTCTGGGCATGACGGGGCCCATCCCGGTTTTCTGTCTGGCTTGAACTGCCCTTGGTTGGAGCGGGGAAAGCATCATCTACAGCTTTGGTCACTATTGCAGATGTTTGTTGCTTGTTCATCCCTCTGGCCTTCAAAGCCTCGACTGCCCACAGCAGTTGCTCAATAGGGTCGGCGTCTACCTTTGCCTTGTCCTTTCCCCTGGCCTCAGCCTGATCGAGGGCCTGGGTTGGTAATGGCATGTCGTGGCTATAGCCGAAAGTCACCTCTGGCTGGCTGAGCTCTATCACAATCCGCCCCAGTAGCGGGGGCTCCTGTGGTACAAAATTCCCGGCATACGGTGCCGCTGGCGGTGAAGCCGACATTCCATTGGCGAGGTCTGCCACAGACCTTTGGAGATGGCCTATCATCCCCATCAATTCGAAGGTGGTGGGCTCACGAGCCTGGTATAACTGGGGAGTCCAGACCGGGTGCACAACGGGCATCCTGGGCGGGTATGACATACTGATGCTGGCCTCATTCTGCGGAGTGGTTCCCTGCTCCGGTGCGGCTGTCATAACCACAATTTCTTCTGAACTTTGTGTCGCCATAAATCTTGCCTCAGCAAGGGGGAGACACTGGTTATTCTGTATCAACTCTGCAACTCTCTGAACCTTGAAAGGAAAAACATACAGCATTTCAGCCCAAACTGATCAAACACGGGTGTAGCCAGACAACTGTACCCTACTGCTGATCACTATTCCCAAATTTCTGTTCCCAAAATACTGAATCTGATACCCGCGGATAACTGATTCCTGATAACTGATTCTCAACAATACTGATTCTGGTGCCCTCGGGCCCGATACTCAAACTCACAAACTAGTATATGCGTTCCTGTAGAGATACACTCTAAAAGCACATAGCAAGTAAAGAGAGCTCAATCACCCCTATGTTGGGGTAGGGTTTCCCTGTCCTATTTTGTCAGGAGTTAGGGTTTCACTACGCACACAGCGGTTTCAAACAACCTATAATCGGGTAAGCAACCTGTCCTAGTTTGGAATGGTCACTATGGATTTCGATATGCACTAGGTCGAATGGTCAAAAAGGGTGCCCCGGTAAAATCGGGGTTTGTGTTCCCTTACGGTCAGAGCCCATAGCCGGTCAGCCTTATGGACATGCCTTGACAAGACAAGCCTCCGGCAAACCGTTCAGGAATGGCAGATGGCAAACACTGTGTTCCTAGGCGCACCAATGCACATGCAATGCAAAGAAACACATAAACGAGATCAAAACAGGATATCACGAGTTTGAGTCAAGCTCTCTAAATCCCCAGCAGAGTCGCCAGAAACTGTAACATGTCCGCGGGGGGGACCTCGCTGCTACAGTTTGGACTCGATTTGTGTCACGGTTCTTAATCTGAACCAAAGAGTCCAAATCTGGCAAACCGTTTTGAGAAACAGATTTTTGAAAAAGTAGTGCCAAACATGGACTGCTTTGCCAGATACAGAGTCGCCACCTAAATATTTTTTTTTATGGGAGAATTTAGGAAACCCTGACTCGGTGCCGAAGGCCACATGTCCGTCATCACCGGAGTTGTCTCGGCTCGGGAGCTTGGGTACAATCGGGGAAGGTCAGCTATGAGCACCCCCTTTCGCCCGGTCCGAAGACCGGCCTCTACTAACCGTGATATCCAATTTTGAAAACGTTATGTGTTCTTATTCCAATTATTATCCTAGAATTACTATGTTATGCGCACAGCAAACAAGTATAGACTAGATTGCCTAATTTGGAAATAAACATTGCATATCCGTTTGGTTTGAAAATGCTTTAGAATTTGCTACTCGCAAGTAGGCTAAAATACGGATTTCAACGAGTTTTTCCAACTCAAACAATCCGGCCTTCACCCACAGGCATTCAAAACAGTTTAACACATAAGCATCTAGCCACATGTTAAGCATGCTGTCATGGTAACATTCACACTCATGTGATATGCTGAAGCGGAAATACTTACATAGTACTCCGTGCCAAAACAAAGAACTTGTTAGCAAACATGCATGATCCAAGTCCATGTTAAGTGCCTAATGCATCGCATACAAGATATTGCTAGAATAGGCTCGGCTATCCTAAACATGTCATGTGAAAATGCACAATTATCACGTATTCAGTTTTTGATTTGAAAAACATATGCGGTTAGCATGATGTACCGAGCCTAATGCATGTAATACAAATGCATGGATGCACACATGCATAGCATAAGGTATGCTAAATTGAACGTGCCCTATTCTACCATCGTAAGCAGGTAAATAAAAGGGAAGAAAGACGTGAGGTTGGAAGACATACACACACTCACGCACACTTATTACAGATTTGCCCTCGCTCGGAGGGACCAAAATAATAATACAAATTAATTAACTACACTAGCTAATTAATATTACAAATTAACTAATTTAATTAACAAATTGAATAAATTAAATAAAGCGGGAAAACGCCTCGGTTCTCGGACCACCAATCACGCATTTCTATGCATGATGGCCCAAAGAACCAAGTATGCAACTTTGGTTTGAAATGCAATGCAAACCAATCAAACAAAACTCCCAATCCCTATCACCCAAGTCAAGGGACAAGGAATGCATGCAAGATGCAATGCAACCTAGGCATAAAAGCTAAGGATGCAACATGGCATGGCAAAGCACTTATGCAATCATGCAAGCATACATATGGCAATGCAAATGGATGGCAAAGATGGACTTAAACATGAATTAGGCGACTCTAAAATAGGCCTAAAACAGTAGCCATTGTGCTAAAAGGTGAGGGCTAAATGGCATGCACACACACATGCACATAAGGACCAACACTTAAGCATAAATCAAACAACATTCAAGCACACTTGAAAGAAGGAAACATGGACAAATTAGCATGCATTATAAGCTCTAAAATCATGTTATAAAATGATGCCAAATCAAGTTATAAATCAAGCCAAAACATGCAACAAGTAGTCCAAGTGTTCAAGGAAAATCAATAAGGCATTGAACTACACTTATCATGACCAAACATGGCATGCATTAAACAACTAAAAACAGATTTTTAGCATGTTAAAACAAGGCCAAAGGACTCCTTAGATGGCATCTAAGTGGCCCAAATTCAAAGGCATACACCATGGCCAAAACATGGAGCATTGCAACACATGCTTTCAAAGCATTAAAGAGGCATGCAAGGCAATCAAACAAGCATGGAAATGGGACTGAAATAGCATGTAGGATGATTCCAAATCATCAAAACAATGCAAAGATGGCATGCTACACATGCACATACTCAAGGCCAACAAGCCCAAATACAAAGCAGCTATATAATGCATGCAAAGATCAACCCAAGCGATTATGGACAGAGCTAAAACATGGCAAAATAAGCACATAAACTTCACAAATGCAAGCCTAAAACATGCTCCAACAAAGGCTAACAACCTAGAACATGTTAAGGCACAAATAAGGCATTACATGGCAACTATGCTAAACATGCATGAAGTTCCAAAACCAACTTGAAATCATGTTATATCATGGATATATAAGCATGAAAAACAAACCAAATATGCTCAACACATACTCAAGCATAGGCCTCCTTAAGAGGTCAAAATATGCCCTTTCCAAGGACAACAGGGAGAGGGGGTGGCCCTCTCCTTCTTGGGACTTCAAAGCATCATCTTCACCACTGAAATCCCTCAAGATTTCAGTGGTGAAGAGACCTCAACACCAAAATCCCGGAGCTAGCACAAAATGGCTCAAAATGAGGCCTTTTGAGGCCTAAGGGTGGTCAACAACCCTCAAACAACAAAACACTCTTAATAAACAATAAACAGGGCTTAAAAATAGAACTTTTTTATGTTATACAATAATCACAAAAACAGCTCTAAGACTAGTAGAATATTGATGCAAGAATGGGGAAAAAAGGGACTAGAATCTCACCCTTGATGCCTTCTTCAACAAAGATGCTCCAATGGCCTCCTTGAGCTTGAATCCAACACCAAAATTTCAAAACACACTCTTTAGAACCTCAGCTCCAAGAGGAAGGTGAAACACTAGGTGTTTGTGTGCAATAGTGAGACACAAAACACCTAGTGTGCGAAATGAGAGGGAAAGAGAGATAGGTTGTGTATGTCTAACCCTAACCCTAGAAAACCAGAGCTCTCCTCTGAATTTTCTCTCTCAAAAATGTCTAAAGCCTCTTTTTCTTCCTTAGAGAGGGCTCCTCTCTATATGCCTCTTGTAAAGCTTACAAGACAAGCTTTGCAAGAGGGAGATCCCTCCATACACGTGTATGGAGGGGACCAAAAGCAATACAGCTGTCCAAAAATATCTGCAAAAGCAGATGAACAGCAATCGGCCGGCAAAAAATGCCATCTTGGCCAAAAAGAGTGCCGACCGGCACAAAAGAGTGCTGACCGGCAACAAAGAGTGCCGGCCGGCAAACTATATTGCCGGTGGCAGCAAAAACCAGCCGGTGGCATCTAGCCAATGCCGGTGGTGGGTGGGGATGGTCTACAAGCCTCACCCTGCCTTTCCAAGGCAAAACACAAGTGTTTGGTGCAAAACCAGACACTAAACGGTCGAGTTCGGAGATCCTGAGGCAAGGCATGCGAGCCGAGGCTTCCGGGAACTCCAAACGAACACAAACATGGATAATCACCGAGTGTTCAAACGGTGACGTCCAAGTCTTGAGGACGGTCAAAAATGGGGTGTCTACAGTTGCCCCTCTTTGACAGAACTCGAAAGTCATAACAATGACGGGAGTGAATGTCAAAGCCCAGAGATGACCCATTTTTGACAAGGCCGAAGACTTAGACAAACATACAAGACAAATAAGATATGCGCCCGGAGGCAGGGGCAAAATGCAAGACAATGCACGGAGCCGAGCATAACTTATGATCATGCAAAGAAAGCTGTAATGAAGCAAACATGCGACAATTTTAAGCTAGCATACCAAACTACACTACAATGCAGAAAGGATGTAAGAGAATTATGGAATTCTCAATACGTCTCACTCGGGAGATACAATACCTGTGCGGCTCGTCTGGTTGCACCAGCTTCAAATGAACCGTACATACAATATCGTGCCTGCAAAGAAAACAAACTTAACAGGTACAATATTGTTAGCAACATGCATGACAATGCAAATGTGGATGCAAAACGAAATGCAATATATACAAAACAATGTATAAATAATGCAAATGAAGATGCAATGTATTTGAGACAATGCAAGCTACATGCAAAGCATTTGGATCGTGATCCAATCACGAACGGTTCGAAACCACACCTATGTCAAATAGATTGATGGTGATAAGAAGTCTGTCTACCATAGAACGGTCAACTGAACTATGAGTATTGTAGACAGACGCAAGAACAAGTATTGGGTGGAATGACACAAGTGGGGAAACAACCCGCTGGAGAAAGGATTACGATCCTAATGCCGGATGCAAAAATTACACTACAATGTAATGGATGGATATGGCACGCAGGCCAAACCAAATCTTGCCTAAGAAAGGCATGTACGCATACAAGCCATGTGTAACACAGAAAAGGTGCCGCAACCCTCAACCAACATATCAACGTGGAATCGGCGCGATACACATACAGAACTGTGTTTTAACATGAAAAGTAAAGGCACATACCGGACCAAGCTCAACTTGGAAAGGCGCAAGCCAAAGGCGGAAGGTGATGCAATGAATGCATGCAATCTATAATGCAATATTTACAAATATGCAATGGAATGGATACAATGGATATGGCATACAAGCCAAACCAAATCTTGCCTAGGAAAGGCATGTACACGTACGTGCCATGTGTAACACAGAAAAGGTGCCGCAACCCTCAACCAACATATCAGTGTGGAATCGGCGCGATACACATGCAGAACTGTGTTTTAACATGAAAAGTAAGGGCACATACCAGACCAAGCTCAACTTGGAAAGGCGCAAGCCATAGATGGAAGGTGATGCAATGAATGCATGCAATCTATAATGCAATATTTACAAATATGCAATGGAGTGGATATTTACAACATGCATGACAATGCAGTGCAATGCGACCTACTGGGGAAAATGCAATGGATGCATGCAAGCTACAGTGGAAATGCATGACAATGCATTATGATGCAATGACTATGATTGCAACTTTCCCTATCTTACCAACAGGGCGGTATACTAGGTTGGTCCAGTATCCAGGATTGAGGCGTAGACATGTCGTCTCAACCTATGGGGTTTCCATACAGATTTCAAGCCGAGGGTAAACCCCTGGGTATTTAAACCAGACTTTAGTCTCGGAACTCCCGAACCTTTGCGTTCTAGGCATAAGCCGTTCGAACTCTAGTTTCCACCGTCCCAGTTGGTCTTCTAGGAACTCATCGCAAACATAGGCAGGTGGCTTTACCAGACCACCGAAAGTCGTTCGGGCACGACAAACACCGAAGGAATTGCACCTTTAGAGGATTTAAGGTCTCCTAGACCGGAATGCAAAATGTATGCATGACAATGCATGTTTTTGTTTTTTTTTTGAGATGCACATGATGTATGAAATGCATGTTGCATGGAATGCGCGACAACACGCGGCTGTCGAAGTGTACGACAATGCGAACACTAAAGGTCTTACACCTTCCAAGGACTTAAGGTCTCCTAGACCGTACGTGTTTAAGGTCTCGCCAGACCATGCGTGTTTAAGGTCTCGCCAGACCATGCGGTATTGCACGACGGTATGATGCGCAAAATAGCGCAATGCGTTAGGCAACGCGAGTGCACAGGACAGTGCGATGGAATGCATGCAAAATGCAATGAGATGCGCAAAACAGCGCGAAATGGAAATGCACAAAACAGTGCGATGCGCAGAACAACGTGAACAATTTTGAAATGCACAAATCAGTGCGATGCGCAGAACAGCGCGAGGTTTGAAATGCACAAAACAGTGCAATGCGCAGTACAGCGCGAGGTTTGAAATGCACAAAACAGTGCGACGATTTGAAATGCACAAAACAGTGCGATGCGCAGAACAGCGCGAACAATTTTGAAATGCACAAAACAGTGCGATGCGCAGAACAACGCGAAAAATTTTGAAATGCACAAAACAGTGCGATGCGCAGAACAGCGCGAGCAATTTCGAAATGCACAAAACAGTGCAATGCGCAGAACAGCGCGAGGTTTGAAATGCACAAAACAGTGCGATGCGCAGAACAGCGCAAACAATTTTGAAATGCACAAAACAGTGCGATGCGCAGAACAGCGCGAAAAATTTTGAAATGCACAAAACAGTGCGATGCGCAGAACAGCGCGAGCAATTTCGAAATGCACAAAACAGTGCCATGCGCAGAACAGCGCGAGGTTTGAAATGCACAAAACAGTGCGATGCGCAGAACAACGCAAACAATTTTGAAATGCACAAAACAGTGCGATGCGCAGAACAGCGCGAGGTTTGAAATGCACAAAACAGTGCGATGCCAAGTGTGACATGCATGCCACACGGAATGTAAATGGGCTTGAATGCGCAACAACGCACGTATTCCGGAACGCATGACAATGCATGGAATGGAAATGCAATGATGATGCATGAGAAATGTGCACGACAATGCAAAGGGGTGCGTGTTGCAACGCATGTAACACGTGCACAACAATGCAAATGTGTGGCGCGCGACAGCGCGATGTAATGCACCGAAGTAGTGTGATGAACTTGTGCAACACACATGGGGTAGCTTTTGAATTTAAAAGGATACAAAAAGGATACACCTTGCACGAATTTGAGTGCCACGCACTGGAGACACGGCCCGCGGTCAGAACGGAGGCCGGTTGAACATCGGAGATGCACTTTCTTGCACTTTCTTGAGCTATGAAGACCATGAACTTCTCATATGGCCTAAACAAGGCTGTGGGAACCCCACCGGCCGAAAGATGAGGCCACCGGCTCTCCATCGGCACAAAAACAATTCCATCGGCACAAAAAAGTGCCGGCCGGCACAAAACATTGCCGACCGGCAAACAGTTGCTGGTGCGGGGCAGTTTTGTCTTTTCACCTTAGGTGTTATAAAATAGGGCTTCATGCCCTATTTTCTCATTCTTCTCACGCCGAAAACCCTTGCTCTCTCTCTCTAGAGTGCTTCTCTCTCATTTTTCGCCCGTTTCTTCGCGTTCTACGCTCGTTTCATCGTCGGATTCGCGATCCTCTTCGCGTTTCGGACATTTTCCACCGATCACATTCTCGTTTCGGTGCCTCGTTCGGCGTTCTCGCCTTTTCGGGGTTTGTTCCCCTCACTTTCCTCTTCATTTCCGTGCCTCTTCACATTCCGGCCTTCCCGGCCATTTCCGACCCTCTCAGGAGTTGACTTTTCAGTTGACTCTTCGCATTCCGGCTCAGTTTTCCCTTTTCCGGCCATTTTCACCCCACTCTCTTCATGGCGGACGACATTCCACGTGGTGGGACTCCCCCGGACCACGAGATGGATCCCGGGGTCGAGCTCTTACCACTGAGCGAGCGCCCGTTCGACCTGGCGACCTACCGGCCGGCGATCCACGTTCTGCCCCCAGACGGCCTGCGTCAGTTCCGGAGCTTTGAGAGGTACGCGGCCCCTGAGCTACTACTACGCGAGCCTACCTCCCACCTTTCATTCGGCACTTCCGAGGTAACTCTCTTCTTTCTGCTTTACTTTTTGCAATGTAGGATACAAAACTGCCATAGTTAGTTGTATTCTTTAATTGCTGAAATCTGATATGCCGTAGACCGTAGTTGACTGTAAACATACATACAACTGATATCTGCTTGAGACTGACACATGCACACACACTGCACTAGCCCTGAATCACCCAAACACACGGCACTCACTGTATTCTACTGCCTACACACTGGCACCCAGTATTTGTCTGAATCTGTCAAACTTGCATACATGCCACATCTGTTCTGAAACACCCAAACACGCTGACACAGCACACGTATTTTACTGTAAGCACACCGGCACCCGGTATTTGCCCGAATTTGACAAGCTTGCATACATGCCATATCTGTCTTTTCAAAATTGCATTTTGAATGTTGTCTTGCAATTGTCATTTTCTGTTTGCAGGAGGGTTCCCATACCATTCGCGGGTATGGGAATACTGGTGCGCGGGAGTGGTATGACGAGCTCCCTGATGCGGTCCAGCGCATCGTGGACCGAGCGGGCTTCGGCACCTTCTGCCGAGGGCTCCCTAGGGTCTCCACATGCAGACCTCTCCTTGCTGCTTTGGCGGAGAGGTGGTGGGACACCACCGATTCTTTCCATTTTTCTGCTGGAGGGGACATGACGATGACCCCTTATGACTTCTCGATGCTCACAGGCATCGGGGTAGGGGGGGATCCGATCCCTTTCGACACCGACATGGATGAGTGGACCGCCGCTCAGGTCCATCTACTGGGGGAGGCCCCACCGCTAGCTCGTCCAGGCTTCGTCCGATACTCCTGGTTCGAGACACAGTTTCGGGTCCAGCCCGCATTGGAGGAGGTGCAGATGACCCCAGAGGACGAGGAGAGGTATGCTCGCGGCTTCCTCATGTTCCTGTTCGGGACTACCATCTTCGCCGACCGGGCGAACACCGTGCCTCTCTGTCTTCTCAGCGCACTGGTGGACGTCCGGGATATCTTGCACTATGACTGGGGTGGCGCTGCTCTGGCCACCCTATACGGATACATGAGCTCGGCTTCTCGCGGCAGCGGCCAGCTCCTCGGAGGCTACTGGCGGGCTTGGGAGGTACATTTCTTCTCCGCTTTTTCACTCCTGTCTCGTACTTTCCGTACTCTGTACACTGCACACACTGCGGTCTGCTTTACACTCACTGTATACTGTACACACGGCACACATATACATTCTACTTTACACTTACTGTACACTGCTCACACTGTGCACTGCACACAATACACGGCTCAACACACGGCTCTGCCATTTCTGCTTTATTCTGTATATCCTGCTTTATCTGATGGTCATACTGACATCTGTTTTGCAGCTGTGGGTTTACGCCTACTTCCCTAGGCTTGCACCTGTGCCGGTTGCGGAGCCTCCTCCGGCTGTCCCGTTCTCGAGTCGTTTTGACGGGAGATGCACCCGGCGACCACGGGAGACGTTCGGCTTCTTCCGCCGATACTTCGACACCATCACCCCCACAGAGGTATGCTTTATTTTCAGTTCGTTTAGCTTCGCTTTCCCACTGCATGTTTCAATAACAGTAGATAACAAACTGTCTGTTACTTTCAGATCACATGGCGGCCATGGACTTCGCTGCCGTCGGCGATGCGGGGTCGGTTCCCTGGTGCTGAGGAGACCTCGCGTTTCCAGATTTTGCTTGAGGGCCCGGTCTGTCGGGCTTGGTACCTGGGGGAGCATTTTCTACGCCAGACCCGCGGGTTACCTGAGCAGATAGTCCCGGCTCACCCTCCTGTAGAGGTGAGGGAGACCGAGGGGCTGACCCCTGAGCAGCTGGATGATTACTCCATCGGCTGGGAGGAGGCCGGCTTCCGAGGCACTGGAGACTATCAGGAGTACATGCAGACGTACCTGATGCGCCCCCTGAGCGGTCGTCGAGCAGAGGGGGCCCGGCCTGTAGCATCGGCGGCTGGGGCCGGAGCAGGAGCAGGGGCTGGATCCTCGAGGAGGGCCCGGGTCCGTGGCAGGGGCGGAGTGCGGGGAGGTCGAGGAGCTGGCTGGCCTGCCCTGCCCGCTGTACTGACTTTCCAGGGGCAGGGTGGGTCGACCTATCAGATCCCCTTTGCCCCTCCACCGGATGGGCATGACTTCATTGACATCCCCGACCTTCCGCCGGTATGTATCACTGCACTTCGTACAGTTATTTCATTTCAGTTTACTTGATATTCCACAGAATACTAATGCATCTGATACCTTTGCAGGCTTCTTCTGAGTACACCCGTCAGTCGTTGGTGATGAATGCCTCGATGATGGGGATGCTCCAGCGGACATTTGACCTTCTAGCCGTCTACAGCATACCGGTATGTCCTTCTGACACTGGCCTCAAACCATTCATACACTGCTTTACATAATCTGATGCACGGCACAACACCTGATACACTGATCTCACAGTATCTGAACACTGCATACACTGCATTCTGCACTGTTAAACTGCCCACGGTATTCTCATACTGTACTCATATACTGCATTCTGCACTGATAGACTGCTCACGGCATTCATACACTGTATTCTGCACTGATAAACTGCTCACGGCATGCTGATGCATTTCCCTTTTTGTGTACTTTTTCAGCCTCCTTTCTAGATTCCCATGGCAGGAGGTGCTCCAGCTAGACCTTCTGTCCCTGCTCGGGGGAGAGATGAGGAGGGCAGGATATTTCCCCGTACCAGGGGAGGGCATACTCACGTCGGGAGTAGCTCGCGAGCTCCAGTCCCGGACGATGACGACGACGAGGAGTCAGAGGCGGAGGCAGGGTCATCGGAGGAGGAGACCGGAGACGGTTCTAGCTCGGGCTCTGACGACGATGCTGATGATGCTCCTGGACCTTCGTCGAGAGAAAAGCGTGCTCTTCTGGCAAGCACGTTGATGACGGGGGAAAGACAGAACGCCTGGCTCAACTGTGCCCCTAGTTCATCATTTTAACCATTCTTTGTTTTTGCTTTCTACTAAAACAGTTTTGATCAAAATGAGAGTCGGATTAACGTACATGTTCAATTTTTGATTTGAAAAGCATGCAAGTCAGGCAGCAAGCACTGAAAGTTTTCCTTTTCGGATTCAAGACAATGGTCCGATTTTGGAAAATGAAATAGTTTTCGAGAAAATAGTCAACCTCAGTAAAAATTTTCAAAAACTATTTTTCAAACAACTGATGCTCGACAAGCATGGAGCTTACCCTTTGAGATGCGCAACCTCGGATCGGAGGCAATGGAAAATTGCCCCTGGTTTAAAGGGGGTGGGAGGCAACGGAAAGTTGCCCCTAGTTTGAATGGCGTCTCACGACGGCTTGTGGCAACGGAAAGTTGCCCCTTGTTTGGGATGGTGCCGCAGCAATCCGCAGACAGTCTTCATTGGCGGTGGTCGATCTCTTGGACACAGCGATGACGAAGACGGTCACAACAAATATATGGACACAGTCACCTTGAAGGGTGTTGGCCACTGGACTTTGGGGATGAAATCGAAACCATTGCATGGACTGAGACGCTTATGAAAGCGTTGGGGGCTGGACTTCGTGATGAAGTTGCCTACGTATCCCAAACATGGGAATCAAGCCTTACGTAGTTCCGGTTAAGGTCCACTCGGGTATTTTAACCTTCACTTTGTTTGGCTCTCACTTTTGCCAAGGCGCCCAATGCGGGTTTTCGACCTTGCGAGCTTCTTTTCATTTTCTATTTCTTTTTCTTCTTTCTTTTTTCTTTTCTTGCTTTTTTTTTTCTTCTTTTTTTTTTCTTTTTTTTTTCAATCTTTCTTTTTGTATTTTTCTCTTGCTCTAACTTTTGCCTGGGCCGCCCTTCCGGGTTTTCGGCCCAGCGAGCCTCTCAAAGGGTAAAAGTGTAGCAAGTCCATGCCAAATGGTTTTTTTTTTTTTTTTTTTTTTGAAATTGAAGCCTCTCTGTGTCTAGGAGAACGGCTGTTGCACTGATTTGCGGAGAATCCATCCCGGTTGCTCTACGAGCTTCTTCCGACGAGATCTACTCCTTCTGATTCGGCTTTGGTGCCTCTTGCTCGAGGGTTGTTTCGAAACTGGCCACACGGGCCTCCACGGCGTTTGTCCGTTGAACTTTCTGAACATTCTGAATGGGTTCAAACTCGGAAAACAAATAGGTTGAATCTTGAGGCTGAGAGCGATCCTAGGCTGCGCAATCTCAAGAGCGATTCCACACAGGTCTTCGCAGGGCCGCGTAAAACATTTGCTTTTGAAAGTTTTTAAGAAAGCGACAAATCGCTCGCGCCGAAGATAGTGTGGAACCAATCTGGATCAGGCCAGGATCCTTCTCAGTACTCACGCCGACAAGCATGGCTTTATTCATAAAAAGGCTTAGCACGCCTCTCTTTCTCTCAAAATGATCAAAATTTTACAAAACCCGAGGAATTCCTTCCTCTTCGTTTTCATCACCGCAGTGTTCAAAAGTTTGTTTTTTTTTGAAAAACTTAGGTTAATGCAATGAGTTTGGCACACAGGAGAGCAGGCGAGATGTACTGTCAGCCCATTCAAATTCTCTGGCACTTATGCTGAAAGCAAGCATGAAGTTGAGATAGCAACAGCCGTTTCAATCGGCTTTGTTGGTGCAACTGGCCCCTCGGTAGAAACAGACTCAAAACAAAAACAGATAATAATTATAAAACAAAATGGTGTTCGAGGCAACAACCCCAGAATCACCAGGTATTAT
The DNA here is from genome assembly GCF_055761805.1 of Camellia sinensis. Taxonomy (NCBI): domain Eukaryota; kingdom Viridiplantae; phylum Streptophyta; class Magnoliopsida; order Ericales; family Theaceae; genus Camellia; species Camellia sinensis. Next base: position 110,940,703 of record NC_138969.1, on the reverse strand, counting down.
ATACAACGGGGACTGACTCGATACAACCCGACAGACCCTTAAGCAAAAAAAGACTGACTCAAGACAAAGAGACAGACTCAAAACAAAAGACTGACTCGACATCCAAGCCAAGATTTACAAAACTCGGTTTCACCGATGCTCAAAAATGCGTGCCAGACGCTTCATCAAAAATGTACCAAATGTTGCCCGCAGGCGGTTCACTTTACATACTCGCAGTATCTGAGCCCTCGAAATCCAACAACTGAGTGGTGACGGGCTTGCCTGAGGTAGGTGGTAGGATAACCTTGTTATCAATCAAATCCTGCACTTCATGACGAAGGCGGGAACATCCATCGGTACTGTGACCGGACTGTTGATGGTACGCGCAGTACAAGGTAGCATCATGAGTGGTGGGGAGATTCTTCGGGAGTGGCCGGGGCTCCAAAGGCTTAAGATGCCCATTCTTCGCCAATATTAGCAATGCCCTAGACAAAGGCATGTGGAGGTCGTGAAAGACCCTGCGCCCTCAGGGCAGGTACTTTGCAGTTTGAGGATTCTTGCCAGATGCGCTGGCGAAAGGATCAGCTGGCGCTGCCTTGGCTTTTTGAACCTTTCCCGGTGTAGGGGTGGGAGCTACTGGAATTGTCTGGGCATGACGGGGCCCATCCCGGTTTTCTGTCTGGCTTGAACTGCCCTTGGTTGGAGCGGGGAAAGCATCATCTACAGCTTTGGTCACTATTGCAGATGTTTGTTGCTTGTTCATCCCTCTGGCCTTCAAAGCCTCGACTGCCCACAGCAGTTGCTCAATAGGGTCGGCGTCTACTTTTGCCTTGTCCTTTCCCCTGGCCTCAGCCTGATCGAGGGCCTGGGTTGGTAATGGCATGTCGTGGCTATAGCCGGAAGTCACCTCTGGCTGGCTGAGCTCTATCACAATCCGCCCCAGTAGCGGGGGCTCCTGTGGTACAAAATTCCCGGCATACGGTGCCGCTGGCGGTGAAGCCGACATTCCATAGGCGAGGTCTGCCACAGACCTTTGGAGATGGCCTATCATCCCCATCAATTCGAAGGTGGTGGGCTCACGAGCCTGGTATAACTGGAGAGTCCAGACCGGGTGCACAACGGGCATCCTGGGCGGGTATGACATACTGATGCTGGCCTCATTCTGCGGAGTGGTTCCCTGCTCCGGTGCGGCTGTCATAACCACAATTTCTTCTGAACTTTGTGTCGCCATAAATCTTGCCTCAGCAAGGGGGAGACACTGGTTATTCTGTATCAACTCTGCAACTCTCTGAACCTTGAAAGGAAAAACATACAACATTTCAGCCCAAACTGATCAAACACGGGTGTAGCCAGACAACTGTACCCTACTGCTGATCACTATTCCCAAATTTCTGTTCCCAAAATACTGAATCTGATACCCGCGGATAACTGATTCCTGATAACTGATTCTCAACAATACTGATTCTGGTGCCCTCGGGCCCGATACTCAAACTCACAAACTAGTATATGCGTTCCTGTAGAGATACACTCTAAAAGCACATAGCAAGTAAAGAGAGCTCAATCACCCCTATGTTGGGGTAGGGTTTCCCTGTCCTATTTTGTCAGGAGTTAGGGTTTCACTACGCACACAGCGGTTTCAAACAACCTATAATCGGGTAAGCAACCTGTCCTAGTTTGGAATGGTCACTATGGATTTCGATATGCACTAGGTCGAATGGTCAAAAAGGGTGCCCCGATAAAATCGGGGTTTGTGTTCCCTTACTGTCAGAGCCCATAGCCGGTCAGCCTTATGGACATGCCTTGACAAGACAAGCCTCCGGCAAACCGTTCAGGAATGGCAGATGGCAAACACTGTGTTCCTAGGCGCACCAATGCACATGCAATGCAAAGAAACACATAAACGAGATCAAAACAGGATATCACGAGTTTGAGTCAAGCTCTCTAAATCCCCAGCAGAGTCGCCAGAAACTGTAACATGTCCGCGGGGGGGACCTCGCTGCTACAGTTTGGACTCGATTTGTGTCACGGTTCTTAATCTGAACCAAAGAGTCCAAATCTGGCAAATCGTTTTGAGAAACAGATTTTTGAAAAAGTAGTGCCAAACATGGACTGCTTTGCCAGATACAGAGTCGCCACCTAAATATTTTTTTTATGGGAGAATTTTGGAAACCCTGACTCGGTGCCGAAGGCCACATGTCCGTCATCACCGGAGTTGTCTCGGCTCGGGAGCTTGGGTACGATCGGGGAAGGTCAGCTATGAGCACCCCCTTTCGCCCGGTCCGAAGACCGGCCTCTACTAACCGTGATATCCAATTTTGAAAACGTTATGTGTTCTTATTCCAATTATTAGCCTAGAATTACTATGTTATGCGCACAGCAAACAAGTATAGACTAGATTGCCTAATTTGGAAATAAACATTGCATATCCGTTTGGTTTGAAAATGCTTTAGAATTTGCTACTCGCAAGTAGGCTAAAATACGGATTTCAACGAGTTTTTCCAACTCAAACAATCCGGCCTTCACCCACAGGCATTCAAAACAGTTTAACACATAAGCATCTAGCCACATGTTAAGCATGCTGTCATGGTAACATTCACACTCATGTGATATGCTGAAGCGGAAATACTTACATAGTACTCCGTGCCAAAACAAAGAACTTGTTAGCAAACATGCATGATCCAAGTCCATGTTAAGTGCCTAATGCATCGCATACAAGATATTGCTAGAATAGGCTCGGCTATCCTAAACATGTCATGTGAAAATGCACAATTATCACGTATTCAGTTTTTGATTTGAAAAACATATGCGGTTAGCATGATGTACCGAGCCTAATGCATGTAATACAAATGCATGGATGCACACATGCATAGCATAAGGTATGCTAAATTGAACGTGCCCTAATCTACCATCGTAAGCAGGTAAATAAAAGGGAAGAAAGACGTGAGGTTGGAAGACATACACACACTCACGCACACTTATTACAGATTTGCCCTCGCTCGGAGGGACCAAAATAATAATACAAATTAATTAACTACACTAGCTAATTAATATTACAAATTAACTAATTTAATTAACAAATTGAATAAATTAAATAAAGCGGGAAAACGCCTCGGTTCTCGGACCACCAATCACGCATTTCTACGCATGATGGCCCAAAGAACCAAGTATGCAACTTTGGTTTGAAATGCAATGCAAACCAATCAAACAAAACTCCCAATCCCTATCACCCAAGTCAAGGGACAAGGAATGCATGCAAGATGCAATGCAACCTAGGCATAAAAGCTAAGGATGCAACATGGCATGGCAAAGCACTTATGCAATCATGCAAGCATACATATGGCAATGCAAATGGATGGCAAAGATGGACTTAAACATGAATTAGGCGACTCTAAAATAGGGCTAAAACAGTAGCCATTGTGCTAAAAGGTGAGGGCTAAATGGCATGCACACACACATGCACATAAGGACCAACACTTAAGCATAAATCAAACAACATTCAAGCACACTTGAAAGAAGGAAACATGGACAAATTAGCATGCATTATAAGCTCTAAAATCATGTTATAAAATGATGCCAAATCAAGTTATAAATCAAGCCAAAACATGCAACAAGTAGTCCAAGTGTTCAAGGAAAATCAATAAGGCATTGAACTACACTTATCATGACCAAACATGGCATGCATTAAACAACTAAAAACAGATTTTTAGCATGTTAAAACAAGGCCAAAGGACTCCTTAGATGGCATCTAAGTGGCCCAAATTCAAAGGCATACACCATGGCCAAAACATGGAGCATTGCAACACATGCTTTCAAAGCATTAAAGAGGCATGCAAGGCAATCAAACAAGCATGGAAATGGGACTGAAATAGCATGTAGGATGATTCCAAATCATCAAAACAATGCAAAGATGGCATGCTACACATGCACATACTCAAGGCCAACAAGCCCAAATACAAAGGAGCTATATAATGCATGCAAAGATCAACCCAAGCGATTATGGACAGAGCTAAAACATGGCAAAATAAGCACATAAACTTCACAAATGCAAGCCTAAAACATGCTCCAACAAAGGCTAACAACCTAGAACATGTTAAGGCACAAATAAGGCATTACATGGCAACTATGCTAAACATGCATGAAGTTCCAAAACCAACTTGAAATCATGTTATATCATGGATATATAAGCATGAAAAACAAACCAAATATGCTCAACACATACTCAAGCATAGGCCTCCTTAAGAGGTCAAAATATGCCCTTTCCAAGGACAACAAGGAGAGAGGGTGGCCCTCTCCTTCTTGGGACTTCAAAGCATCATCTTCACCACTGAAATCCCTCAAGATTTCAGTGGTGAAGAGACCTCAACACCAAAATCCCGGAGCTAGCACAAAATGGCTCAAAATGAGGCCTTTTGAGGCCTAAGGGTGGTCAACAACCCTCAAACAACAAAACACTCTTAATAAACAATAAAGGGGGCTTAAAAATAGAACTTTTTTATGTTATACAATAATCACAAAAACAGCTCTAAGACTAGTAGAATATTGATGCAAGAATGGGGAAAAAAGGGACTAGAATCTCACCCTTGATGCCTTCTTCAACAAAGATGCTCCAATGGCCTCCTTGAGCTTGAATCCAACACCAAAATTTCAAAAAACACTCTTTAGAACCTCAGCTCCAAGAGGAAGGTGAAACACTAGGTGTTTGTGTGCAATAGTGAGACACAAAACACCTAGTGTGCAAAATGAGAGGGAAAGAGAGATAGGTTGTGTATGTCTAACCCTAACCCTAGAAAACCAGAGCTCTCCTCTGTATTTTCTCTCTCAAAAATGTCTAAAGCCTCTTTTTCTTCCTTAGAGAGGGCTCCTCTCTATATGCCTCTTGTAAAGCTTACAAGACAAGCTTTGCAAGAGGGAGATCCCTCCATACACGTGTATGGAGGGGAGCAAAAGCAATACAGCTGTCCAAAAATATCTGCAAAAGCAGATGAACAGCAATCGGCCGGCAAAAAATGCCATCTTGGCCAAAAAGAGTGCCGACCGGCACAAAAGAGTGCTGACCGGCAACAAAGAGTGCCGGCCGGCAAACTATATTGCCGGTGGCAGCAAAAACCAGCCGGTGGCATCTAGCCAATGCCGGTGGTGGGTGGGGATGGTCTACAAGCCTCACCCTGCCTTTCCAAGGCAAAACACAAGTGTTTGGTGCAAAACCAAACACTAAACGGTCGAGTTCGGAGATCCTGAGGCAAGGCATGCGAGCCGAGGCTTCCGGGAACTCCAAACGAACACAAACATGGATAATCACCGAGTGTTCAAACGGTGACGTCCAAGTCTTGAGGACGGTCAAAAATGGGGTGTCTACACATTGACCCGAATTTCCTCCGAAGGGCCAATGCTCGGCTCCGGGATGAAACCTACTTCGATGGTCAGTTTAATCTCTGAGTTAATGGTGGAGGCTAGGCAAGCTAGGGCATCTACATGTGTGTTCTGATCACGTGTTATCTGATTCAATTCATGATGGTCAAATTTTGCTAGCAAGGTGCTAGTCGATTTCATGTAAGCCACCATACGGTCATTTTTGGCCGCGTACTCCCCCTTTAGCTGATTGATCACCAGTTTCGAATCGCAAAATACAAACAAACGCCGAGGACCCAGAAGATGTGCATTCTGCAAACCGGTCAGAAGGGCATCATATTCGGCCTTGTTATTTGATGCTTTGAAGCCGAGTTTGACGGCCTGCTTAATTATTGCTCCGTCGGGAGCCATGATTACTACTTCGGCTCTGCAGCCCCATTGGTTGGATGATCCATCACAGTACAACTGCCAAATGTCCCCAACATAAATTCTCCAGTTCAGCTTAGGTCGAATTTCATCAGACTTGAAGTTGGCAAGACCCCCAGTGAATTCGGCCACAAAGTCGGCAAGCATTTGTCCCTTGATGGAGGTTCTAGGCAGAAACTGAATATCATACTGGCCGAGTTCAAGAGCCCACTTTGAAACGCACCCTGATGCTTCTGCACTACGGAGTACCGACTGGAAGGGGTGGTCCGTTAGCACCCCGATGGTATGCCCCTGAAAGTAATGCATCAGCTTTCTCGCTGCCATGACGAGGGCCAGAATGAGTTTTTCCAAAGGAAGGTAGCGTGTTTCAGCGTCAACCATTGCCGTGCTCACATAATACACTGGCTGCTGCTCTCCCAGCTCTTCTTTTATTAGTACGACGCTGACGGTCCGGTTGGAAACTGCCAGATACAAAATGAGCGGGTCACCTGACGAAGGCGTTGTCAAGAGTGGAACTCATCGGAGGTAGGTCCTGAGGCCGTTGAAAGCGGCTTCGCACTCGGCAGACTATTCAAAAGCCTTGCCTTGTCATAGTGTATGAAAGAATTGTCGGCAGCGGTCCGTGGAACGACTGATGAACCTGTTGAGTGCGGTGACCATCCCCATTAACTTCTGAACCTCCTTGACCGACCGAGGGGAGCCAAGTTCTAGGATTGCTGTGATTTGCCCTTGGTTGGCTTTGATTCGTCAATGGTTGACAATGTAACCCAAGAATTTCCTAGAGTCTATCCCAAACGCACATTTGGAAGCGTTTAGCTTCATTTTATATTTGCGTAGAATGCCGAATGTCTCTTCCAGATCGGCTATATGATTCTACCCTTCCTTGGACTTGACCACGATATCGTCAATGTACACTTCCATAGTATGGCCGAGTTGCTCCTTGAACATGGTGGTGACTAGTCTCTAGTAAGTTGTCCCTGCATTCTTCAGCCCATAAGGCATAACCTTATAGCAATAGGTTCCTTTTGGGGTGAGGAATGCAGTTTTGTCTTGGTCCTCTGAATGCATGGCAATTTGATGGTAGCGTCTGTAGGTATCGAGGAAGCTCATACGCTGATGACGTGCCGTAGCATCTCCAAGTTGGTCTATCCTGGGGAGAGGAAAACAATCCTTGCGGCAGGCTTTGTTTAGGTCCGTGAAATCAACACAGACTCGCCAAGTCCCATTTTTCTTCTTCACAACCACAGTATTAGAGAGCCATGTAGGGTAGGTCACTTCCCTGATGGCCCCGACGTCAAGCAACCGGTCAACCTCTTTAACAACGGCAGCAGTGTGCTTTGCAGCTGATCGTCGACTTTTCTGAATGATCGGCTTGCATTTAGGATCAACATTTAAACGGTGTTGCGAAACAGCCAGATCTACACCCGGCATCTCATATGGAGTCCATGCAAATACATCAAGGTTGCTAAGCAGGAAAGTAATTAGCTGTTGTCTGTCGGCTTGGTTCAGGGAGGCGCCGACCATGAAGAACCTATCTGGGTTTCTGTTGATTTCAACTCGATCTAGGGCTTCCGTGGCCTTTTCATTTGGGAGTCGCTCAACATCGTCGAGGCTCTCCCGATCCATCACCTCAATAGAGTTCACTTGCAACTCCTTTGGCATCTTTTCAGCAAGGAGATAACATGCTTGTGCCGATTTCTGGGAGCCACGGATTTGCTCAACGTCGCGTTCCGTCGGGAAGCGTAGCAGCTGATGATAGGTGCTTGGCACAGCCTGCATAGTATGAAACCAAGTTTGTCCCATGATGAGATTATACGGCGATGGCAACTTGACGACTAAGTAATCAACATCCACTGTTCGAGAGCCCGCTCAAACGGGTAGTGTGATCTTCCCCAACAGGTATTCTGGATTGGCATTGAAGCCTAATAGTGGATGAGGAGCTGTAGACGTCCCCGAACGCCCCGGGAGGGTGAGTCCCGTTCTGTTCATTTGGGGTCACTACAGCTCAGGACTCTCAAATTGTCACGGTTCATAATCTGAACCAAAGAGTCCAAATCCGGCAAATCGTTTTGAGAAAACAGATTTTTTGAAAGAAGTGCCAAACATGGACTGCTTTTCCAGATACAGAGTCGCCACCTAAATATTTTATTTTGGGAAATTTAGGAAACCCTGACTCGTTGCCTAAGGCCAAGTGTCCGTCATCACCAAAGTTGCCTCGGCTCGGGAACTTGGGTACGATTGGGGAAGGTCACTTCGTGAGCACCCCCGCTCGCCTGATCAAAGATCGGCCTCTACTAACCATGATATCAAGTTTTGAAAACATTGTGTGTTCTTATTCCAGTTTTTAGCCTAGATTACTATGTGATGCGCACAGCATATAAGTATAGACTGGGTCGCCTGTATTGGAACAAAACGATTCATGTTTGTTTGTTTGAAAATGGTTTGATGGTGCTACTCGCAAGTAGGCTAAGACGTGGATTTGCCACCCTCGGGTGGGCTTAGAAAACATGATTTTGCCACTATCTAGTGGGCTTAAAACTCGCATTTAATGATTTGTTCCAATCCAAATAACCCAACCTTCACCCACAGGCATTCAGGCAGTTATATCACATAACCAATTAGCCTCATGGTAAGCATGCTATCATGGCAGTCACTCACACGCATGCAAGGATGCTAAAGCATAAAACTCACCGAGTACTCCAAGCCGAAACAGAAACTAATTAGAAATCCATGCATGATCCTAACTATACAGAAATGCCTAATGCAACACATGCAAAATGCAACTATAGCAGGCTCGGCTATTCTAAACATGGCATATGAAATGCTACAACTAACATGTATTCAATTTGGAATTGAAAGTACAATGCAGTTAGCATGATGCGCCGAGCCCGGTGCATGCAAAACAGATGAATGAATGCAAACATGCTATCATACTATATGCTAATTGAAACATGCCCTAATCTAACCATCATAAGCTGGTAAATAAAAGGGAGAAAGACGTGGGGTTGGAAGACATACATCACACACACGCACACTTATTACAACATTGCCCTCGCACAGAGGGTCCGAATAAATATACAGTCCCGAATAAAAGAATAGTATAGTCCAAGTAAATATTACAGTCCAAATATGTGCAAATTCCTAATTAATTAACAAATTAACTAAGAAAATAAATAAACTGGCATGCAAGCCAGGGACTGCCTTGATTCCATTCCGGATGATGAATGATGCATGCCCGGGTTGCCTTTGCGCGGAAATCCATGACGATGCCCCAATTAGCCTCTGTTTGCACCTGTTCTTGAAATGCGTGCCAAGCCTCGGAAGACCGCTTGTAACAGCGCCCGCGAGGGACCTCATGCTACAGTTCGGACTCGATTTGTGTCACGGTTCTTAATCTGAACCAAAGAGTCCAAATCTGGCAAATCGTTTTGAGAAACAGATTTTTGAAAAAGTAGTGTCAAACATGGACTGCTTTGCCAGATACAGAGTCGCCACCTAAATATTTTTTAAAATGGGGAAATTTAGGAAACCCTGACTCGGTGCCGAAGGACACATGTCCGTCATCACCGGAGTTGTCTCGGCTCGGGAGCTTGGGTACGATCGGGGAAGGTCAGCTATGAGCACCCCCTTTCGCCCGGTCCGAAGACCGGCCTCTACTAACCGTGATATCCGTTTTTGAAAACTTTATGTGTTCTTATCCCGTTCATTAGCCTAGAATTACTATGTTATGCGCGCAGCAAACAAGTATAGACTAGATTGCCTGGTTTGGAAAGAAACATTGCATATCCCTTGAAAATGCTTTGGAATTTGCTACTCGCAAGTAGGCTAAAACACGGATTTCAATGAGTTTTTCCAACTCAAACAATCCAACCTTCACCCACAGGCATTCAAAACATTTTATCACATAAGCATCTAGCCACATGGCAAGCATACTGTCATGTTAACATTCACACGCATGCGAGATGCTAAAGCGAAAATACTTACATTGTACTCCGTGCCAACAAGGTAAACTAGTTAGCAAACATGCATGTCCTAGTTCATGTTGAATTGCCTAATGTAACACATACAGGATGCAATTAGATAGGCTCGGCTAATCTAAGCATGGCGTATGAAATGCGATCAACTATCACATAGTCAATTTTTGAATTGAAGTACAAATGCAGTTAGCGTGATCTACCGAGCCTAATGCATGTAGTACAAATGCATGGATGCACGCATGCATAGCATAAGGTATGCTAATTTAAACGTGCCATAATCTACCATCGTAAGCAGGTAAATAAAAGGGAAGAAAGAAGTGAGGTTGGAAGACATACACACCACCCACACACACTTATTACAGATTTGCCCTCGCTCGGAGGGACCAAATAAATATTACAGATTAATTAACTACGCAAGCTAATTAATAATTACAAATTAATTAATTAATTAACAAATTAACTAAACTAAAGAAAAACAGTAAACCGCCTCGGGGTGAGGGCCAGATGCAACACATGCTCGGGACTGGCTCGGAATCGCACTGCCATGCATAGTTTGCCTCTGTTTTCCCTGCTTTGCTCCTCTGAAAACTGCCAAAGTCTCAGGGATGCCTCTCAGAACACTGGGGGATATCATCGGCTGAGCAGAATTTCCACCGGCAGTAGCATTTAGTCACCGGCACAAAATAGATCCACCGGCCATCGATTGACTGCCGGTCGGCACTAAATACTGTCGGCCGGCAATAAATTCCTGCAGAACCTGCAACTCATAGCAGCAGAGGGCAAGGCAAAGCATGGCAGCACAATTCAAGGCATGTATGCACCAACCATGTCCCTTATCATGATAATGACTCAAAGGGGCATGTGCCTCGATTCTCGGACCACCAATCACGCATTTCCATGCATGATGGCCCAAAGAACCAAGTATGCAACTTTGATTTCAAATGCATGCAAACCAAATCAAACCAAACAAGGCCCAATTCCTATCACTAAGTCAAGGAACAAGGCATGCATGCAAGATGCAATGCAACCTAAGCATACAAGCTAAGGATGCAACATGGCATGGCAACTAACTTATGCAAGCATACAAGCATACATATGGCAATGCAAATGGGTGCAAAGATGGACTTAAACATGAATTAGGAAACTCTAAATAGGCCTAAAACAGTAGCCATAATGCTCAAAAATGGAGGCTAAATACACATGCACACATACACATGTTGAAAGGCCAACACTTGGGCATAAATTGAACAACTCTCAAGCACACTTGAAAAGGACAATCATGGACTATTAACATGCAACATAAGCTCTGAAAATGCATGTTAGGATGGTGTCAAACCAAGCAACAAAATAAGCTAACATTCACATACAAAATGATCCAAATGTTCAAAGCAAGCCAATGAGGCGTTGAACTACACTGAGTAAGACCAAACATGGCATGAAATCATTGACCCAAAATAGAGTTTTAGGGCATTAATACAAGGCCTAAGAACCACTTAGATGGCATCTAAATGACCCAAAAACAAAAGCATGCACAAACACCAAAACATGGAGCATTGCTACACAAGCTTCCAAAGCAACAAAGGGGCATGCAAGGCAATCAAGCAAGCATGAAAATGGGACTGAAATAGCTTATGGGGTGGCCCCAAATCACCAAATCGATGCAAAGATGTCATGCTACACATGCACATACTCAAGGCCAACAAGCCCAAATACAAAGGAGCTATATAATGCATGCTAAAATCAACCCAAATACTCTAGGACAGATCTAAAACATGTCAAAATAAGCACAAAATCTTCACAAATGTAAGCCTAAAACATGCTAGAAACAAAGGCACACAACCTAAGACATGTTAAGGCATAACAAGGCATTACAAGGCAACTATGCTAAGCATGCATGGAGTACCAAAACCGATTTGAAATCATGTTATATTATGGATATATAAGCATGAAAAATAGCGTAAACATGCTCAACACACACTCAAGCATAATGCTCTCTCAAGAGGCCAAAATATGCCCTTTTCAAGGACAACAAGGAGAGGGGGTGGCCCTCTCCTTCTTGGGACTTCAAAGCATCATCTTCACCACTGAAATCCCTCAAGATTTCAGTGGTGAAGAGAACTCAACACCGAAATCCCGGAGCTAGCACAAAATGGCTCAAAATGAGGCCTTTCAAGGCCTAAGGGGGGTCAACCACCCTCAAACAACAAAACACTCTTAATAAACAATAAAGAGGGCCTAAAAATAGAACTTTTTTATGTTATACAATAAGCACAAAAACAGCTCTAAGATAGGTTGAAAATCAATGCAAAAATGGGGAAAAAGGAGACTAGGTTCTCACCCTTGAAGACCCCTTCACAAATGGTGCTCCAATGGCCTCCTTTAGCTTGAATCCAATGCCAAAACTTCAAAATCAGTCCCTTAGAACCTCAGTTCCAAGAGGAAGGTGAAACACTAGGTGTTTGTGTGCAATAGTAAGACACAAAACACCTAGTGCACAAATGAGAGGGAAAGAGAGATAGAAAATGTATCTAACTCAAACCCTAGAACCAGAGCTCGACAATGGCTGTTTTTGCTCTCAAAATATCTAAACTCTCTAACCTAAGTCTCCTCTTTTGCTCCAAGAGAGAGCCTCCCTCTATATGTCTTGTAAAGCTTACAAGACAAGCTTTACAAGAGGGAGATCCCTCCATACACGTGTATGGAGGGATGCAAAAGCAAGACAGCTGTCTAAAAATATCTGCAAAAGCAGATGAACAGCAATCGGCCGGCCAAAAATGCCATCTTGACCAAAAATAGTGCCGGCCGGCACTAAATAGTGCTGACCGGCCACAAATAGTGCCGGCCGGCAATATACATTGCCGATGGCAGCAAAAACCAGCCGGTGGCCTCTAGCCACTGCCGGTGGTGGGTGGGGATGGTCTACAAGCCCTACCCTGCCCTTCCAAGGCAAAACACAAGTGTTTGGTGCAAAACCAGACACTAAACGGTCGAGTTCGGAGATCCTGAGGCAAGGCACGCGAGCCGAGACCTCCGGGAACTCCAAACGAACACAAACATGGATAATCACCGAGTGTTCAAACGGTGACGTCCAAGCCTTGAGGACGGTCAAAAATGGGGTGTCTACAGTTGCCCCTCTTTGACAGAACTCGAAAGTCATAACAATGACGGGAGTGAATGTCAAAGCCCAGAGACGACCCATTTTTGACAAGGCCGAAGACTCAGACAAACATGCAAGACAAACAAGATATGCGCCCGAAGGCAGGGGCAAAATGCAAGACAATGCAGAGAGCCGGACATAACTTATGATCATGCAAAGAAAGCTGTAACGAAGCATACATGCGACAGTTTTAAGCTAGCATACAACGAACTACACTACAATGCAGAAAGGATGTAAGAGAATTATGCAATTCTCAATACGTCTCACTCGGGAGATACAATACCTGTGCGGCTCGTCTGGTTGCACCAGCCTCAAATGAACCGTACATACAATATCGTGCCTGAAAAGAAAACAAACTTAACAGGTACAATATCGTTAGCAACATGCATGACAATGCAAATGTGGATGCAAAACGAAATGCAATATATACAAAACAATGTATAAACAATGCAAATGAAGACGCAATGTAATTGAAACAATGCAAGCTATATGCAAAGCAATTGAATCGTGATCCAATCACGAGTGGTTCGAAACCACACCTATGTCAAATAGATTTGATGGAGATGACAAGTCTGTCTACCGTAGAACGGTCAACTGAACTATGAGCATTGTAGACAGACGCAAGAACAAGTATTGGGTGGAATTGACACAAGTGGGGAAACGACCCGCTGGAGAAAGGACTACGATCCTAATGCCGGATGCAGAAATTACACTACAATGTAATATGTATGGATATGCTAGGAAGATGGCAATGGATATGGCATGCAGGCCAAACCAAATCTTGCCTAGGAAAGGTATGTACGCATACAGGCCATGTGTAACACAGAAAAGGTGCCGCAACCCTCAACCAACATACCAGCGTGGAATCGGCGCGATACACATGCAGAACTGTGTTTTAACATGAAAAGTAAGGGCACATACCAGACCAAGCTCAACATGGAAAGGCGCAAGCCATAGGCGGAAGGTGATGCAATGAATGCACCCAATCTACAATGCGATATCTACAAATATGCAATGGAATGGATATGGATACAATGGATATGGCACGCAAGCCAAACCAAATCTTGCCTAGGAAAGGCATGTACACATACGAGTCATGTGTAACACAGAAAATGTGCCGCAACCCTCAACCAACATATCAGCGTGGAATCGGCGCGATACACATGCAGAACTGTGTTTTAACATGAAAAGTAAGGGCGCATACCAGACCAAGCTCAACCTGGAAAGGCGCAAGCCATAGGCGGAAGGTGATGCAATGAATGCACGCAATCTACAATGGAAATGCATGACAATGCACTATGATTGTTTGTTTTTTTTGTTTTTTGAGATGCACATGATGCAAGTGCGGCACGCGTGCCATACGGAATGTAAGGTGATACAAATGAGACACGCACGCCTCATAAGGTGCAAAAAAAGATTTTGACAATTGGACTTATATGCTACGGGAAGCCGGTTTGTGTTCAAAACAATGCAATGTACTAACAAGTACAAGCAAGATGCGCAAGATAGCGCGAATGGATGCATGCAAAATGCAAGTGAGGTGCACAAAATAGTGCGATGCGCAAAACAGCGCGATTGAAATACAATGCACAAAACAGTGCGATTGTTTGAAATGCACAAAACAGTGCGATGATTTGAATTGCACAAAACAGTGCGATAGTTTGAAATGCACAAAACAGTGCGCCGATTTGAAATGCACAAAACAGTGCGACAGTTTGAAATGCACAAAACAGTGCGCCGATTTGAAATGCACAAAACAGTGCGATGATTTGAAATGCACAAAATAGTGCGATGATATACGATACACATGGGGCAACTTTTGGATTTTGTAAAAAGTCAAAAGGATATGAAAAGGATACACCTTGTACGAATGGGAGTGCCACGCACAGAAGACACGACTTGAGGTCAAAACGGAGGCCGGTTGAGCATCGGAGATGCACTTTCTTGCACTTTCTTGAGCTATGAAGACCACACACTATTCATATGGCCTAAACAAGGTTGTGGGAACAGTACCGGCCGGAAGGGGATGCCACCGGCTGGCCACTAGCTTCACAAAAACTCCATCGGCACAAAAAAGTGCCGGCCGGCACAAAACATTGCCGACCGGGAAACAGTTGCTGATTCGGGGCAGTTTCGACTTTTCACTTCGGGTGTTTTAAAATAGGGTTTCAAAACCCTATTCCTCACTTCTCCACCGCCGAAAACTCTTGCTCTCTCTCTCTAGAGTGTTTTTCTTTCATTTTCTGTCCGTTTCTTCGCGTTCTACGCCCATTTCGTCGTCGGATTCGCGATTTCCTTCGCGTTTCGGACATTTTCAACCGATCACATTTTTGTTTCGGTGCCTCGTTTGGCGTTCCCGCCTTTTCGGGGTTTGTTCCGCTTGTTTTCCTCTTCATTTCCGTGCCTTTTCACATTCCGGCCTTTCCGGCCATTCCCGACCCTCTCGGGAGTCGACTTTTCGGTTGACTCTTCGTATTCCGGCCCGGTTTTCCTTCCTCCGGCCATTTTCTCATCATTTCGGATATGGCGGACGATATTCCACGTGGCGGGACTCCCCCGGACCACGAGATGGATCCCGGGGTCGAGCTCTTACCACTGAGCGAGCGCCCGTTCTACCCGGCGACCTACCGGCCGGCGATCCAAGTTCTGCCCCCCGACGGCCTGCGTCAGTTCCGGAGCTTCGAGAGGCACGTGGCGCCTGAGCTACTACTGCGTGAGCCTACCTCCCACCTTTCATTCGGCACTTCCGAGGTAACTCTCTTTCTTCTGCTTTACTTTCCGCAATGTAGGATACAAAACTGTCATAGTTAGTTGTACCCTTTAATTGCTTGAATCTGATATATCGTAGACTGTAGTTGACTGTAAACATACATACAACTGATATCTGCTTGAGACTGACACATGCACACACACTGCACTAGCCCTGAATCACTCAAACACACTGCGCTCACTGTATTCCACTGCATACACACTGGCACCCAGTATTTGTCTGAATCAGTTAAATTTGCACACATGCTATATCTGTTCTGAAACACCCAAACACGCTGACACATCACACGTATTTCACTGTAAGCACACCGGCACCCAGTATTTGCCTGAATCTGACAAACTTGCATACATGCTATGTCTGTTCTTTCAAAACTGCATTTTGAATGTTGTCTTGCAATTGTTATTTTCTGTTTACAGGAGGGTTCCCATACCATTCGCGGGTATGGGAATACTGGTGCACGGGAGTGGTATGATGAGCTCCTTAGCGCGGTCCGACGTATCGTGGATCGAGTGGGTTTCGGCGCCTTCTGCCGAGGACTCTCTAGGCTCTCCACATGCAGACCTCTCCTTGCTGCTCTGGCGGAGAGATGGTGGGACACCACCGATTCTTTTCATTTCTCTGCTGCAGGGGATATGACGATGACCCCTCATGATTTCTCGATGCTCACAGGCATCGGGGTGGGGGGTGATCCGATCCCATTTGACATCGCGATGGATGAGTGGACCGCAGCTCAGGTCCATCTACTGGGGGAGGCACCACCCCTAGCTCGCCCAGGTTTCATTCGATATTCCTGGTTTGAGGTCCAGTTTCGGGTCCAGCCCGTGTTGGAGGAGGAGGCGGAGATGACCCCGGAGGACGTGGAGAGGTATGCTCGCGGCTTCCTCATGTTCCTGTTTGGGACTACCATCTTCGCCGATCGGGCGAACACCGTGCCTCTCTGTCTTCTCAGCGCCCTGGTGGACGTCCGGGACATTCTGCACTATGACTGGGGCGGTGCTGCTCTGGCCACCCTTTATGGATATATGAGCTCGGCTTCGCGCTGCAGCGGCCAGCTACTCGGAGGCTACTGGCGGGCTTGGGAGGTACATTTCTTCTCCGCTTTTTTTCATTTCTGTCTCGTACTTTCTGTACTCTGTATATTGCACACACTGTAGTCTGTTTTACACTTGCTGTATACTGTACACACGGCACACACATACATTGTGCTTTACACTGACTGCACACGGCTCACACTGTACACTGTATACTGTACACTGCACAACACACGACTCTGCCATTTCTGCTTTATTCTGCTTTATCCAATAGTCATACTGACATCTGTTTTGCAGTTGTGGGTTTACGCCTACTTTCCTAGGCTTGCTCCTATGCTAGTTGCGGAGACTCCTCTGGCCGTCCCCTTCTCGAGTCGCTTCGACGGGAGGTGCACCCGGCGACCGCGAGAGACTTTCGGCTTTTTCCGCCGATACTTCGACACCATTACCCCTGCCGAGGTATGTTTTACTTACAGTTCATTTAATCTTCGCTTTTCCACTGTATATTTCAAAACAGTAGATAACAAACTGTCTGTCACTTTCAGATCACATGGCGGCCGTGGGCTCCCTTGCCGGCGGCGATGCGGGATCGGTTCCCTGGTGCGGAGGAGACCTCGCGTTTTCGGATCTTGCTTGAGGGCCCGGTCTGTCGGGCTTGGTACCTAGGGGAGCGTTTTCTACGCCAGACCCTAGGGTTACCTGAGCAGATAGTCCCGATTCCCCCTCCTGCAGATATGAGGGAGACCGAGAGGCTCACCACTGAGCAGCTGGATGATTACTCCATCGGTTGGGAGGAGGCCGGCTTCAGAGGTACCGGAGACTATCAGGAGTACGTGCGGACGTACCTGATACGACCTCTGAGCGGCCGTTGAGCAGAGGGGGCCAGGCCTGTGGCATCGGCGGCTGGGGCCGGAGTGGGGGTTGGAGTAGGGGCTGCGAGGAGGGCCCGGGTCCGTGGCAGGGGCGGAGTGCAGGGAGGACGAGGAGCTGGCTGGCCTGCCCTGCCCGCTGTACTGACTTTCCAGGGGCAGGGTGGGGTGACTTATCAGATCCCCTTCGCCCCTCCACCGGCTGGTCACGAGTTCATCGATGTCCCCGATTTACCTCCGGTATGTATTACTGCATTTTGTATAGTCATTCATTTCAGTTTATTTAATATTCCACAGAATATTGATGCATATGATACTTCTGCAGGCTTCTTCTGGGTATACCCGTCAGTCGTTGGCGATGAATGCCTCGATGATGGGGATGCTTTAGCGGACTTTTGATCTCCTAGCCCTCTACAGCATACCGGTATGTCCTTCTGACACTGGCCTCAAACCATTCACACACTGCTTTACATAATCTGATGCACGGCACAACACCTGATACACTGGTCTCACAGTATCTGACACACTGCATGCATTGCATTCTGCACTGTACTCTGTACTGATAAACTGCTCACGGCATTCATACACTGTACTCACACACTGCATTCTGCACTGATAGACTGCTCACGGCATTCATCACACTGTACTCATACACTGCATTCTGCACTGATAAACTGCTCACGGCATTCATACACTGTACTCTGCATTGCATTCTGCACTGACAAACTGTCTTCAGTATACTGATGCATTTCCCTTTTGTGTACTTTTTCAGCCTCCTTTCCAGATTCCCATGGCAGGAGGTGCTCCAGCTGGACCTTCCGTCCCGGCTCGAGGGAGAGATGAGGAGGGCCGAGTATTCCCCCGCTCCAGGGGAGGGCGTGCTCATGTTGGGAGTAGCTCGTGAGCTCCAGTCCCGGACGATGATGATGATGACGTGGAGTCAGAGGCGGAGGCAGAGGCGGAGTCCGAGTCATCGGAAGAGGAGACCGGAGACGGTTCCAGCTCGAGCTCTGATGATGACGCTGATGATGCTCCTGGACCCTCGTCCAGGAAGAGGACTAGGACGGACTGACGGCCCCCCCCCGGAGTGCTCGATACAGATGCGGATTTTTGCTATCTTTTCTTCTTTCTTGTACTTTTGCTTTTTTTATTGGTAGATAGATTACCTTGTACTGCCGCAGGCAGATTTTTGTTTCCAAAACTTGTCCATTTGAAAAGATTATGAAATGAACAGATTTTCGCTTAAAAAGTGTTTACAGTTACATATCTTATGCATTGCATCGCATCTCATCATGTTACACCTCAATGTAAATGAAATTGATTGGTTATCTGAAAATTGAACACTCGCACTGTAATAACCAGATAACTTAAACAGCCAACAGCAAAATAACCCAAGCAACCCGCTGCCTGATTCTTGGACACATAGCCCTTACTCTGTTAGGGATTAGTCTGCATACAGCCCATAACACAGCATTCGGTTCATTCTGCACACGGCAATTCTCAAACAAACAGCCCAATCTGACAGGACGGACCTCAAAGATGGAACTGGTTGGAGTCGAAACACGTTCAAATGTAGAGAATGGCACAGCATTCTGAGCATAAATGATTTTTGAAATTGAATGAGGGTTTTTCAAACCGGGATATCGAGCCTACAACTGAACACAATGGGGAGGACTCAAATATAAAGGTACACGACCTAACACAACGAGACACGCTCGGAAAAGACCTAAAACAAAGGTTGAGGTAAACAAAACCAAAGACACGACATACAGACGCGTTAGCGAAGACGGGGGACCTCGGACCACGAGGAGCCAGTTTCTCTAGGCATTGTTTCCCACCCTTTCTAATTTGTGATTCTCACGTCACTCGGCTCTCGAGCTCGGATTTTTTTCTCAAAAACCCTTTTCCTCACTTTTCTCTCAACTTACACCTCTCTATTCTTCATTCTCTCATTTTCCATCCCTCCCCGAGGTGACTGATGAATGAACAGGAAGTTGCGGGTTCACGCCCGATGCCGTTAGCTCACAGCTATTTCTTCTGGCGGGCAGAGCGCTTTTCTGGCAAGTACGTTGATGACGGGGGAAAGACAGAACGCCTGGCTCAACTGTGCCCCTAGTTCATCATTTTAACCATTCTTTTCGTTTTGGTTTTCTTCTAAAACAAGTTTGATCAAAATGAGAGTCGTATTAACGTACTTGTTCGATTTTTTGATTTGAAAACCGTGCAAGTCAAGCTGTAAGCATTGAAAATTTTCCTTTTGGGGTCCAAGACAAAGGTCCAGTTTTGGAAAATGAAATAGTTTTCGAGAAAATAGTCAACCTCAGTAAAAATTTTCAAAAACTATTTTTCAAACAGCTGATGCTCAACAAGCATGGAACTTACTCTTCGAGATGCGCAACCTCGGATCGGAGGCAATGGAAAATTGCCCCTGGTTTGAAGGAAGTGGGAGGCAACGGAAAGTTGCCCCTGGTTTGAATGGCGTCTCACGCCGGCTCGCGGCAACGGAAAGTTGCCCCTTGTTTGGGTGGTACCGCAGCAGTCTGCAAACAGTGTTCATTGGCGGTGGTCGAACTCTTGGACACAGCGATGACGAAGACGGTCACAACACATATATGGACACAATCACCTTGAAGGGTGTTGGCCACTGGACTTTGAGATGAAATCGAAACCATTGCATGGACTGAGACGCTATGAAAGCATTGGGGGCTGGACTTCATGATGAAGTTGCCTACGTATCCCAAACATGGGAATCAAGCCTTACGTAGTTCCGGTTAAGGTACACTCGGGTATTTTAACCTTCACTTTGTTTGGCTCTCACTTTTGCCAAGGCGCCCAATGCGGGTTTTCGACCTTGCGAGCTTCTTTTCATTTTCTATTTCTTCTTTTTCATTTCTTTTTCTTCTTTCTTTTTTTTTTGCATTTTTTGTATTTTTGCTTTTTTGCTATTTTTTGCTTTTCTGTATTTTTCTCTTGCTCTAACTTTTGCCTGGGTCGCCCTTCCGGGTTTTCGGCCCAGCGAGCCTCTCAAAGGGTAAAAAGTGTAGCAAGTCCATGTCAAATGGTTTTTTGAATTGAAGCCTCTCTGTGTCCAGGAGAACGACTGTTGCACTGATTTGCAGAAGAATCCATCACGGTTGCTCCACGAGCTTCTTCCGGCGAGATCCACTCCTTCTGATTTGGCTTTTGGTGCCTCTTGCTCGAGGGCTACTTCAAAACGGGCCACACAGACCTTTCATGGCGTTTGTCCGTTGAGCTTTCTGAACGTTCTGAACGGGTTCGAAGTCGGAAAACAAACGGGTTGAGTCTTGAGGCTGAGAGCGATCCTAGGCTGTGCGACCTCAAGAGGGATTCCACACAGGTCTTCGCAGGGCCGCGTAAAACATTTGTTTTTGAAAGTTTTTAAGAAAGCGACAAATCGCTCGCGCCGAAGATAGTGTGGAACCAATCTGGATCAGGCCAGGATCCTTCTCAGTACTCACGCCAACAAGCATGATCTCACTCATTAAAAGGCTTAGCACGCCTCTCTTTCTCTCAAAATGATCAAAATTTGCAAAACCCGAGGAATCCCTTCATCTTCGTTTTTATCACCACAGTGTTCAAAAGGTTTGTTTTTTGGAAAACTTAGGTTAATGCAATGAGTTTGGCACGCAGGGGAGCAGGCGAGATGTACTGTCAGCCCAATCCAATTCTCTGGCCCTTATGCTGAAAGCAAGCATGAAGTTCGAGATAGCAACAGCTGTTTCAATCGGCTTTGATGGGTGTAACTGGCTCCTTGGCAGAAACAGACCCAAAACAAAAATAGATAATTACAAAACAAAACGGTGTTCGGGACAACAACCCCAGAATCACCTGGTATTATATACAACGGGAACTGACTCGATACAACAAGACAGACCCTTAAGCAAAAAGACTGACTCAAGACAAAGAGACAGACTCAAAACAAAAGACTGACTCGATATCCAAGCCAGGATTTCAAAACTTGGTTTCACCGATGCTCAAAAATGCGTGCTAGACGCTACATCCAAAATATACCAAATGTCGCCCGCAGGCGGTCCACTTCACATACTCGCAGTATCTGAGCCCTCGAAATCCAACAACTGGGTGGTAACTGACTTGGCTGAGGCGGGCGGAAGGATAACCTTGTTATCGATCAAATCCTGCACTTCATGACGAAGGCGGGAACATCCATCGGTACTGTGACCGGACTGTTGGTGGTACGCGCAGTACAAGGTAGCATCGTGCATGGCGGGGAGATTCTTCGGGAGTGGCCGGGGCTCCAAAGGTTTAAGATGCCCATTGTTCGCCAATATTAGCAATGCCCTAGACAAAGGCATGTGGAGGTCGTGAAAGACCCTGCGCCCTCGGGGCAGGTACTTTGAGGTTTGAGGATTCTTGCCAGATGCGCTGGCGAAGGGGTCGGCTGGCGCTGCCTTGGCTTTTTGAACCTTTCCCGGTACAGGGTTGGGAACTACAGGCATTGTCTGGGCATGACGAGGCCCATCCCGATTTTCTACCTGGCTTGAACTGCCTTTGATTGGAGTGGGGAAAGCATCATCCACAGCTTTGATCACGATTGCGGATGTTTGTTGCTTGGTCATCCCTCTGACTTTGAGAGCCTCGACTGCCCACAGCAGTTGTTCAATAGGATCGGCATCCACCTTTGCCTTGTCTTTTCCTCTGGCCTCAGCCTGATTAAGGGTCTGGGTTGATGCTGGCATGTCGCGGTTGTAGCTGGAAGCCACCTCTGGTTGGCTGAGCTCTATCACAATCCGCTCCAGTAGCGGGGGCTCCTGTGGTACGAAATTCCCGGCATACGGTGCCGCTGGCAGTGAAGTCGACATTCCATAGGCCAGATCGGCCACGGTCCTCTGGAGGTCCCCTATCATTCCCATCAATTCGAAGGTGGTGGGCTCACGAGCCTGATATAACTGGGGAGCCCAAACCGGGTGCACAATAGGTGACCTGGGTGGGTGTGACATACTGATGCTGGCCTCACTCTGCGGAGCGGTCCCCTGCTCCAATGCAGCCGTCATAACCACAACTTCTTCTATATTCTGTGCCGCCATAAATCCTGCTTCAGCAAGGGGAGACACTGGCTATTCTGTATCAACTCTGCCACTCTCTGAACTGAAAGGAAAAACAGGCAGCATTTCAGTCCAAACTGATCAAACACGGGCGTAGCCAAACAATTGTACCCTACTGCTGATCACTGTTCCCAGATTTCTGTTCCCAAAATACTGAATCTGATACCTGCGGATAACTGATTCCCGATAACTGATTCTCAACAATACTGATTCTGGTGCCCTCGAGCCCGATACTCAAACTCGCAAACTGGTATATGCGTTCCTGTAGAGATACACTCTAAAAGCACATAGCAAGTAAAGGGAGCTCAATCACCCCTATGTTGGGATAGGGTTTCCCTGTCCTATTTTGTCAGGAACTAGGGTTTCACTACGCACACAGTGGTTCTCAAACAACCTAACATCGGGTAAGCAACCTGTCCTAACTTGGAATGGTCACTATGGATCCGAACATGTACTAGGTCGAATGGTCAAAAGGGGTGCCCCGGTAGACCGGGGTTTGTGTTCCCATACTGTCAGAGCCCATAGCCGGTCAGCCTTATGGACATGTCTTGACAAGACAAGCCTCCGGCAAACCGTTCAGGAATGGCAGATGGCAAACACTGTGTTCCTAGGCGCACCAATGCACATGCAATGCAAAGAAACACATAAGCGAAATCAAAACAGGATATCACGAGTTCGAGTCAAGCTCTCTAAACTCCCCAGCAGAGTCGCCAGAAACTGTAACAGCGCCTGCGAGGGACCTCATGCTACAGTTCGGACTCGATTTGTGTCACGATTCTTAATCTGAACCAAAGAGTCCAAATCTGGCAAACCGTTTTGAGAAACAGATTTTTGAAAAAGTAGTGCCAAACATGGACTGCTTTGCCAGATACAGAGTCGCCACCTAAATATTTTTTAAAATGGGGAAATTTAGGAAATCCTGACTCGGTGCCGAAGGCCACATGTCCGTCATCACCGGAGTTGTCTCGGCTCGGGAGCTTGGGTACGATCGGGGAAGGTCAGCTATGAGCACCCCCTTTCGCCCGGTCCGAAGACCGGCCTCTACTAACCGTGATATCCGTTTTTGAAAACTTTATGTGTTCTTATCCCGTTCATTAGCCTAGAATTACTATGTTATGCGCGCAGCAAACAAGTATAGACTAGATTGCCTGGTTTGGAAAGAAACATTGCATATCCGTTCGTTTTGAAAATGCTTTGGAATTTGCTACTCGCAAGTAGGCTAAAACACGGATCTCAATGAGTTTTTCCAACTCAAACAATCCAACCTTCACCCACAGGCATTCAAAACATTTTATCACATAAGCATCTAGCCACATGGCGAGCATACTGTCATGTTAACATTCACACGCATGCGAGATGCTAAAGCGAAAATACTTACATTGTACTCCGTGCCAACAAGGTAAACTAGTTAGCAAACATGCATGTCCTAGTTCATGTTGAATTGCCTAATGTAACACATACAGGATGCAATTAGATAGGCTCGGCTAATCTAAGCATGGCATATGAAATGCGATCAACTATCACATAGTCAATTTTTGAATTGAAGTACAAATGCAGTTAGCGTGATGTACCGAGCCTAATGCATGTAGTACAAATGCATGGATGCACGCATGCATAGCATAAGGTATGCTAATTTAAACGTGCCCTAATCTACCATCGTAAGCAGGTAAATAAAAGGGAAGAAAGAAGTGAGGTTGGAAGACATACACACCACCCACACACACTTATTACAGATTTGCCCTCGCTTGGAGGGACCAAATAAATATTACAGATTAATTAACTATGCAAGCTAATTAATAATTACAAATTAATTAATTAATTAAAAAATTAACTAAACTAAAGAAAAACAGTAAACCGCCTCGGGGCGAGGGCCAGATGCAACACATGCTCGGGACTGGCTCGGAATCGCACTACCATGCATAGTTTGCCTCTGTTTTCCCTACTTTGGTCCTCTGAAAACTGCCAAAGTCTCAGGGATGCCTCTCAGGACACTGGGGGATGTCATCGGCTGAGCAGAATTTCCACCGGCAGTAGCATTTAGTCACTGGCACAAAATAGATCCACCGGCCATCGATTGACTGCCGGTCGGCACTAAATACTGCAGGCCGGCAATAAATTCCTGCAGAACCTGCAACTCATAGCAGCAGAGGGCAAGGCAAAGCATGGCAGCACAATTCAAGGCATGTATGCACCAACCATGTCCCTTATCATGATAATGACTCAAAGGGGCATGTGCCTCGATTCTCGGACCACCAATCATGCATTTCCATGCATGATGGCCCAAAGAACCAAGTATGCAACTTTGATTTCAAATGCATGCAAACCAAATCAAACCAAACAAGGCCCAATTCCTATCACTAAGTCAAGGAACAAGGCATGCATGCAAGATGCAATGCAACCTAAGCATACAAGCTAAGGATGCAATATGGCATGGCAACTAACTTATGCAAGCATACAAGCATACATATGGCAATGCAAATGGGTGCAAAGATGGACTTAAACATGAATTAGGCAACTCTAAATAGGCCTAAAACAGTAGCCATAATGCTCAAAAATGGAGGCTAAATACACATGCACACATACACATGTTGAAAGGCCAACACTTGGGCATAAATTGAACAACTCTCAAGCACACTTGAAAAGGACAATCATGGACTATTAACATGCAACATAAGCTCTGAAAATGCATGTTAGGATGGTGTCAAACCAAGCAACAAAATAAGCTAACATTCACATGCAAAATGATCCAAATGTTCAAAGCAAGCCAATGAGGCGTTGAACTACACTGAGTAAGACCAAACATGGCATGAAATCATTGACCCAAAACAGAGTTTTAGGGCATTAATACAAGGCCTAAGGACCACTTAGATGGCATCTAAATGACCCAAAAACAAAAGCATGCACAAACACCAATACATGGAGCATTGCTACACAAGCTTCCAAAGCAACAAAGGGGCATGCAAGGAAATCAAGCAAGCATGAAAATGGGACTGAAATAGCTTATGGGGTGGCACCAAATCACCAAATCGATGCAAAGATGTCATGCTACACATGCACATACTCAAGGCCAACAAGCCCAAATACAAAGGAGCTATATAATGCATGCTAAAATTAACCCAAATACTCTAGGACAGATCTAAAACATGTCAAAATAAGCACAAAATCTTCACAAATGTAAGCCTAAAACATGCTAGAAACAAAGGCACACAACCTAAGACATGTTAAGGCATAACAAGGCATTACAAGGCAACTATGCTAAGCATGCATGGAGTGCCAAAACCGATTTGAAATCATGTTATATTATGGATATATAAGCATGAAAAACAGCCTAAACATGCTCAACACACACTCAAGCATAATGCTCTCTCAAGAGGCCAAAATATGCCCTTTTCAAGGACAACAAGGAGAGGGGGTGGCCCTCTCCTTCTTGGGACTTCAAAGCATCATCTTCACCACTGAAATCCCTCAAGATTTCAGTGGTAAAGAGACCTCAACACCAAAATCCCGGAGCTAGCACAAAATGGCTCAAAATGTGGCCTTTCAAGGCCTAAGGGGGGTCAACCACCCTCAAACAACAAAACACTCTTAATAAACAATAAAGAGGGCCTAAAAATAGAACTTTTTTATGTTATACAATAAGCACAAAAACAGCTCTAAGATAGGTTGAAAATCAATGCAAAAATGGGGAAAAAGGAGACTAGGTTCTCACCCTTGAAGACCCCTTCACAAATGGTGCTCCAATGGCCTCCTTTAGCTTGAATCCAATGCCAAAACTACAAAATCAGTCCCTTAGAACCTCAGTTCCAAGAGGAAGGTGAAACACTAGGTGTTTGTGTGCAATAGTAAGACACAAAACACCTAGTGCACAAATGAGAGGGAAAGAGAGATAGAAAATGTATCTAACTCAAACCCTAGAACCAGAGCTCAACAATGGCTATTTTTGCTCTCAAAATATCTAAACTCTCTAACCTAAGTCTCCTCTTTTGCTCCAATAGAGAGCCTCCCTCTATATGTCTTGTAAAGCTTACAAGACAAGCTTTACAAGAGGGAGATCCCTCCATACACGTGTATGGAGGGATGCAAAAGCAAGACAACTGTCTAAAAATATCTGCAAAAGCAGATGAACAGCAATCGGCCGGCCAAAAATGCCATCTTGGCCAAAAATAGTGCCGGCCGGCACTAAATAGTGCTGACTGGCAACAAATAGTGCCGGCCGGCAATATACATTGCCGGTGGCAGCAAAAACCAGCTGGTGGCCTCTAGCCACTGCCGGTGGTGGGTGGGGATGGTCTACAAGCCCTACCCTGCCCTTCCAAGGCAAAACACAAGTGTTTGGTGCAAAACCAGACACTAAACGGTCGAGTTCGGAGATCCTGAGGCAAGGCACGCGAGCCGAGACCTCCGGGAACTCCAAACGAACACAAACATGGATAATCACCGAGTGTTCAAACGGTGACGTCCAAGTCTTGAGGACGGTCAAAAATGGGGTGTCTACACCGCTGATTCTTGATTGGCTGCAACAGAGAGCAGGAAAGGGGCATAGCAATGTATTTTCACAAATGTATGCATGCCTCGATCCTCGTGCCACCAATCACGCATCTCGATGCATGATGGCCGAGGAGTCGAATTGCACAATTTAATATGAAATGAATGCACATGAAAACACAACAAGACCTAACTCCATCATGGTTGATCCGGAGTGTCGGTGACTAGGGAATTGAGACACGTTCCGTCACTCGGAGTACGAAACGTACCTCGTTTCCCGTGCTTGGGCTAACTCCTATCCCAAGCACGATGCAATATGCATGATATGCATGAAATGCAACTAAGATACAACCTAACATACACAATGTTATGAAATGGCATACACGATGCACGAGATAACATGGCATACACAATGCGCTAACATACAACCTAGCATACGCAATGCTATGAAATGGAATGGCATACACAATGCATAAATGGACTTACACTAACACAAGTGGACCTCAGCCACACTCACATAAGAGGCCATTAGATGAAAATGAGACACTCGAAATGCGTGCACGAATGCACGCAAACCGAGGACCGACCCTAAGGCACCGAATGCCACTCTAATGAGACATGGCAAAGACATGGAATATGATATGCAAACATGCAAAAATCAGTAGCAAAATGAGGGGCAAAACAGCCCCGAAACAAGGCAAAATGACTCCCGATGCATGGAATTTCTCCCGAAATGCAAAACTAGGTACATGAAATGGCTTACAGCTATACAAAGCATGCATAATTGGTACATGGAATGAAAATACAGAATCAAGGCAGCCCCAAAATAAGCATTTTTACAGTTCAAAGTATGGCCAAACAGTAAGCACAAGTGGGACTAAATTATCATACAAAAATGGCTCCGCAAAGGAGGCAATGAAGCAAGTGGTAGATGCAAAGCCCAAACAGAAAAAGACTCTTCTACAACACTGAAGAGGGACCAAAAATATGACTACTTATAGTTCTGAAAAGAGCCCAAAAACAAACACAAGTATGGCTAAGCTCTCATGCAAGAAATGGGCCAAAAGGTGGACAAAGAAGCAAGTGAAGGTTGCTGGCCTTAAACACAAAGGGGCCCTTCAACAACATTGAATAGGGGCCAAAAATAATGTATTTTACAGTTGATGGCCGGACCCAAAACAATATGCAAATATGTTCAAAATGCTATGCAAAATGAGGCCAAAAAGAGAGATATAACACAAAGTATATAAAATATGCCTCAAACCATGAAATACCCTTAATAAAACATGAATAGGGGGTCAAAATAAGACTGTTTTCAGTTCTGAAAAGAGCCCAAAAA
Organism: Camellia sinensis; assembly: GCF_055761805.1. Lineage (NCBI taxonomy): Eukaryota > Viridiplantae > Streptophyta > Magnoliopsida > Ericales > Theaceae > Camellia > Camellia sinensis. The sequence continues at coordinate 110,912,237 of NC_138969.1, read as the reverse complement.
CAGAAGCACAATAGGCTAGCAGATCATGCAAAAATGGAGCCAAAATAGAGATATAATGGCAAGTGATAAATGGAGGCATCAAACAGCAATGAGCCCTTCAATAATGTTGAAGAAGGGATCAAAATAAGAAACTTTTAAGTTCATGATAGAGCTCAAAACAATTTATACACATGCCAAAAATATTACACAAGAAAATGGCATATAAGAGGGATAATGAAGTAAGTGCACCAAGGAGGCCTCAAATAGTGAGAGGCCCTTAATGAAACATGAAAAATGGCTCAAAATAAGCTTAACTTCAGTTAGGTTCGGAGCCCAAAACAGCAAGAAAATATGACTTATGTATTGAACAAAATATGGACCAAAAGGGGGGAAATGGAGCTTACCCTTGAAGACTTGACTTTGGCACCCTTTTGGCTTGAGTTGCAGCACTATTAGGCCTTGAAGAATGCCCTCCAGCTACTGGAATGAAGGATGGAAGGGTGGTGCTAGGTGGTGTAGTGTAAAATGGTGTAAGGTTTGAAGGATTGGAGCTTGGAAGTATGGAGAAAGAGAGAGACAAGGCAAGGGTTTGAGGCAAAATGTTTCAACCCTAAACCAGCAGCTGGAGCTGCTGATATATAAGCCAAGGAGGGGGAAAAAAGGGGGGGGAAATGGAGGAAAAAATGAGTCAAGTTTCCCTCCAAAAGTGCCAAACCCTCAGACATGGGTGAAGTGTAAAAACAAATACATGGCTGGAATGCACTCACAGGGGCAAAAATGGCCGGCCAGTTTAAAAGGGGAAAAAAAGTCATCCACCAGGTAAGTGGCCGGCCGGCCAGAAAAAGTAGCCGGCTGGCTATATCAAAGGGGAAAAGTGGCCGGCCACACCCTTGGATGAAGCCCCAAAAGTTAGCTTTCCAATGGCGCAAACCTTGCATTAAAATCCCTCCTGTAGAAAAAGTTATGCCCTTTTCCGTGAAGCCTCGCAGATTCGGTCCAACCGGACTCATGCTGAACCACTTTTGACCAAAAAGAAGTTGGCTTTTCGGCAAAATTGCTGGCCTCCCACCCTCCTACAAGCTTTCTAACAGTGAAAATAAGGTCTCCACCAAAAATGAGCCCAAACCGATGCAAAATGAAGGTTCGGGGGCCGAAACGCGCAGCCTGAGGCCCCGAAAACTGGCTGTTAGGCACCGGGAGTGGTGTTTGACCACGAAGCCGGTCTCTCGGACCACAGTGTCCCTCAAAAGGGAGCAAATAAGATGTATGCCGAAAATCGGGCCAAACGGAGGTGGTTAAGCGGTCCCGAATCGAGGCACACGGCCAACGATTCCGAAAAAAAGGAAACCAGACTCCAAACGGGCAAAATGGCCTATGACCACAAAACGTAGCCTACGGCCACTGAGAGATGATCTACGAGACCTCTCCCTCCCTTCGCGAAGAGAAAATAGAGAAAACAGAGCCTTGTTCGCAAATCGAGGCAAAGCATGAAAGAGTCCGGAAGTCCGGAGGCAAAGCTCGCGGCCAAGACTCCGAAACCTCTGAACGAGCACGATATGCAACATCACCAAGCGCTCAATCGGTGACGTATGAGTCTTAAGGTCGGTCAAAAATGGGGTGTCTACAGTTGCCCCTCTTTGACAGAACTCGAAAGTCACACATGACGGGAGTGAATGTCAAAGCCTAGAGACGACCCATTTTTGACAAGGCTGAATAGTTAGACAAACAGACAAGATAACAAAGATGTGCCCGCAGGCATGCCCGCAGGTAGGGGGCAAGATGCAAAATGATATGCACAAAGCCGAACGTAGCCCATGATCAATGCAAATGCAGCAAGCTGTAATGAAGCACATATTCACAATAGATGCAACAGTTTTAAGCAAGAATGCGAAGCGAAACTACATTTCATGCAGTTGAAGAGTGCAGAGAATCATTGAATTTTCGCTACGTCTCACACGGAGAAGATACAATACCTGCGCGGTTCGTCTGGTCGCACCAGCCTCAAATGAACCGTACATACAATATCGTGCCTCATGGTGCTGGGGATCTCTCGCTTCTTCTTGGTTGAACCACATGTACTACTTTTCTCCCTGACTATGGTCGCAGCTTTCCCTATTCTCCAACAGGGTGACTGACTAGGTTGATTCAGTATCCAGAATTGAGGCGTATACACATGCTATCTCAATCTATGGGGCTGCCATATAGATTTCAAGCTGAGGATATACCCCTGGGTATTTAAACCAGACTTTAGTCTCGAAAATCCCGAACCTTTGCGTTCTAGGCAAGAGCCATTCGAACTCTAGTTTCCACCGTCTCAGTTGGTCTCCTAGGAACTCACCGCAAACACAAGCAGGTGGCTATACCAGACCACTGGAAGTCGTTCGGGCACGACAAACACCAAAGGAATTGCACCTTTAGAAGATTTAAGGTCTCCTAGACCAGGAGTGCACAAGATAGTGCGATGAAATGCAAGTGCGATGCGCAGAATGATGCGAATGATGATGCAGGATTTAAGGTCTCCTTAGACCAGACAATAAAACAGATATGATGCAATGGATGTAACAGATGTGATGCAATAGACAATAGATGCGATGCAACAGAGAGTACAACAGATGCAAAGGGTGACATATTCCAACCACGCTGGACTCGTGAGTGGAGGCAGAACAAAGAAAATCAATCAGGAGCGCGTTCCACGCAACCTAAGATAAGTTCCAAACACGCTGAAATCGTGTGAGGAAGGGGACACTCAAACCACGCTGAAATTGTGAGAAGAGGTCCAAAAACAACCACCCAGGTGCGTAAACAACGCAACCGGAGATAAATTCCAAACACGCTGAAATCGCGTAAGGAATGGGACACTCAAACCACGCTGAAATCGTGAGAGGAGGCCCAAAAACAACCGCCCAGGTCCGTACACAACGCAACCTGAGATAAATTCCAAACACGCTGAAATCGCATAAGGAATGGGACACTCAAACCACGCTGAAATCGTGAGAGGAGGCCCAAAAACAACGCCCAGGTGCGTACACAACGCAACCTGAGAAAAATTCCAAAACACTGAAATCGTGTGAGGAAAAGAACACTCTAACCACGCCGAAATCATGAGAAGAGGTCTAAAAACAACCGCTCAGGTGCGTACACAACGCATCCTGAGAAAAATTCCAAACACGCTGAAATCGCGTAAGGAATGGGACACTCAAACCACACTGAAATCGTGAGAGGAGGTCCAAAAACCACCGCCCAGGTGCCTACACAACGCAACCTAGGATAAATTCCAAACACGCTGAAATCGTGTAAGGAAAAGAACACTCTAACCATGCTGAAATCGTGAGAAGAGGTCCGAAACCGCTCGGGCTCGCGCTTCATGCGTCCCGAGGTATAAAAGAAAGGTATGAGAGTGTACCACAATTATAATGAAAGTGTGCGCTAGATGTACAAAGTGAAAGAGTGTGATAGATACGCAAAATGAATGAGGAAAGATGGTGTGAACACCTGGCGCACCTGATGTTTCTAACCCAGTGAATCAGCGACCTAACACGTCTCACGCGAAAGGCGGAAAGATGGAACTATAAGATCCAAACGCGTTTCATGCGACTGCAGGAAAATGAACACGAAATCCTAACACGTTTCACGTGAAAGGTGTGAAGGTGGTGTAACCAGCAGGCATATCTCAACGTATTTCATACGGAGAGAGGGAAGGTTTTAACCGGAGAGAAAAAAACAAGGGTGTAACCAACAGGCGTATCTCACCGTATTTCATACGGAGAGAGGGAAGGTTTTAACCGGGGAGAATAACAATGGTGTAACCAACAGGCGTATCTCAACGTATTTCATACGGACAGAGGGAAGGTTTTAACCGGGGAGAATAACAATGGTGTAACCAACAGGCGTATCTCAACGTATTTCATACGGACAGAGGGAAGGTTTTAACCGGGGAGAATAACAATGGTGTAACCAACAAGCGTATCTCAACGTATTTCATACGGGGAGGGGGAAGGTTTTAACCGGGGAGAAAAACAATGGTGTAACCAACAGTCGTATCTCAACGTATTTCATACGGAGAGAGGGAAGGTTTTAACCGGGGAGAATAACAATGGTGTAACCAACAGGCGTATCTCAACGTACTTCATACGGAGAGAGGGAAGGTTTTAACCGGGGAGAATAACAATGGTGTAACCAACAGGCATATCTCAACGTATTTCATACGGACAGAGGGAAGGTTTTAACCGGGGAGAATAACAATGGTGTAACCAACAGGCATATCTCAACGTATTTCATACGCAGAGAGGGAAGGTTTTAACCGGGGAGAATAACAATGGTGTAACCAACAGGCATATCTCAACGTATTTCATACGAAGAGAGGGAAGGTTTTAACCGGGGAGAATAACAATGGTGTAACCAACAGGCATATCTCAACGTATTTCATACGGAGAGAGGGAAGGTTTTAACCGGGAAGAATAACAATGGTGTAACCAACAGGCGTATCTCAACGTATTTCATACGGAGAGAGGGAAGGTTTTAACCGGGGAGAATAACAATGGTGTAACCAACAGGCGTATCTCAACGTATTTCATACGGAGAGAGGGAAGGTTTTAACCCGGGAGAATAACAATGGTGTAACCAACAGGCGTATCTCAACGTATTTCATACGGAGAGAGGGAAGGTTTTAACCGGAGAGAATAACAATGGTGTAACCAACAGGCGTATCTCAACGTATTTCATATGGAGAGAGGGAAGGTTTTAACCGGGGAGAATAACAATGGTGTAACCAACAGGCGTATCTCAACGTATTTTATACGGAGAGAGGGAAGGTTTTAACCAGGTAAACGTCACATCCTAATACGTTTCACGTGAAAGGAGAAAAGGTGGATTCGAAATCCGAATGCGTCTCACGCGAGTGGAAGAATGGTAAAATGATTTCTTGCTGACAAAGGGTAATCTCTACATGTAAAAGCCACGGATGCCGCTTTTCTTTCTGATCATATTCACAGCTTTCCCTCATTACAAACAAAAGCCAAGATAACTCTGACGGGGAATGGTACTCGGGGAGAGCACTTCTGATCGCCATTCTGGCTTGAGACAGTGAAACAGTCAACATAGTAATCTGTTCACTTTGAACACACAGCTCTTATCAGCACACTGCTCATTCTGGACACGCAGCTCATAACATAGTATTTGGTTTATTCGGCACACAGCTCATTTTGAACAGACAATCTGATCTGAAAAGACAGGACACAAAACGGAACCTGTAGAAGTTGAAACAAACTCAGATACCCGACATTTTCCTCTTTTGCTTTTGCTTTACAGTCCGGAACCATATATAGCTTCAGATAGGTCCTGGTTCTACTGTTCTCACATGATCTGGGTTGAATCCTGCGATTTTACGAAAGAACGAATCTTGTTTTGCACAGATGTGGAGAATGGCACTGCACTCGGAGCGCAAAACGATTTTATTTTGAAATTGATAAATGAGTTCTCGACTGGGTATTGAGCCTACAACTGAACACAACGCACTACAACTCAACAACGGAAAACAAAAGGCAAACAACCTAAACACATCGAGTAACACTCGAAACGACTCAAAACAAGAATCGAGATAAAACAAAAAGACACGACACGCAGACGTGCACAGGGAGCCTGTTTCACCGGGTAGTGTTTCCCACCTTTTCTCATTTGTGATTCTCACATCACTTGGCCCTCAAGCTCTGTTTTTCTGAAAAAGCCCTCTTCTCACTTTTCCTCTCATCGCACATCTCTCTATTCTTCAATCTCTCATTTTTCATCCCTCCCCTGGGTGGTTGATGGATAAACAGCAAATTGTGGGCTCGTGCCCTTAGCATTCTGCTAGATTCTCTTTCTTCCACTCATAGCTAGTGAATTCCTCCCACGGAAAGGTTGCGCTACAACTGGGTGTGTAGCAAATCTGCAGCTAACATTAGTTGATGATGCTTTGCTGTGATAAGATCTGTCCAGATGATGGAGTGGAATATCTTGCCCCAATCTAGTTCGTGCTTCGCACTTTGCTTGATACCTCGTTGCTTGGAGGATGTGAGAGCTTTCTGCCCTTTGTTATGCCCTTTTCTGGCGAATACGGTGCCCTTTTCGACAAGTAGAGTGCCCTTTCTGGCAAGTATTTTGACAAAGGGGAAAAGACAGAGCACCTGACTCAACTGTGCCCCTAGTTCATCATTTTGACCATTTTTTGTTTTTGCTTTCTACTAAGACAGTTTTGACCAACATGAGAGTTAGATTAACACGCTTGTTCGATTTTCTGATTTAAAATCATGCAAGTTAGGCTATGAGCACTGAGAGTTTTTCCTTTTTGGGTCCAAGAAATGGTCCAGTTTTGAAAAATGGAGTACTTTTCGAGAAGATTAGTCAACCTCAGTAAAAATTCTCAAAAAACTATTTTTGCAAACGACCACTGCTCAACTAGCACGGAACCTACTCTTGAGATGCACGACCTCGGATCCATAGCAATGGAAAATTGCCCCTTGTCTGAAGGACACTGCATGGCAACGGAAAGTTGCCCCTTGTTTGAAATGACACTGCGGCGTTTTGAATGGCAACGGAAAGTTGCCCCTTGTTTGGATAGCACTGCAGCGCATTGTAGTCAGCCCTCAGAGCGACGAACACAACCAGACTCTCAGATACAGAGAAGACAAAGATGACCAGAACCATCGCATGGACACAGTTGATTTGGAAGTGTTTATGGCTGGACTTCAGAATGAAGTTGCCTACGTATCCCAAAGATGGGAATCAAGCCTTACGTAGTTCAGGGTTAAGGTACACTCGGGTATTAACCTCTCCTTTTTAGGCTCTAACTTTTGCCATGGCGCCCGTCGCGGGTTTTTCACCTTGCGAGCTTTGTTCTTCTTTCTTTCTTTTTTTCAATTCTTTTCTTCTTTTTTTTTTTATATTCTTTTCTTTTCTTTTTTTTTTGCATTTTTTTTCTTTCTTTTCTTTTCTTTTTCTTCTTTTTTCTTTTTTTGTTCTTTTTCTTCTTTTTTCTTTTTTTGTTCTTTTTCTTCTTTTTCTTGCTCTAACTTTTGCCTGAGTCGCCCTTCCGGGTTTTCGGCCCAGCGAGCCTTTCAAGGGTAAAAGTGTAGCTTGGTCCATGCCAAATGGTTATAGGGTTTCGAAGCCATCCGTATCCAGGAGAGTGGCTGTTGATTTGCAAGAGGACTCATCTTCAGCTCTTCGAGCATGTCTGATATCTTTGCCCCTAGTTCGAGGGGTACTTCTGTTCTAGCTTTGCAAGCTTCTTCTGATCTTCTTATCTTTTTGATCTGACTTTCCTGGCCTCTTGTTCGAGGGCTGCTTCACATCTAGCCACATAGGCCTCACATCGTAATTGACCGTTGAACCTTCTGAATTCAAGTTCAAGGTTTGGAAGCGAAGGGGTTGAGTCTTGAGGCTGAGAGCGATCTTAGGCTGCACAATCTCAAGAGCGATTCAACACAGGTCTTCGCAGGATCGCGCAAAACATTTTATTTTTTGAAAGTTTTTAAGAAAGCGACAAATCGCTCGCGCTGAAGACGGTGTGGGACCAATTTGGATTAAGCTAGGATCCTTCTCAGTACTCACATTAACAAGCATGATTTCGATCATTAAAGGCTTAACATGCATCTCTTTCTCTCAAATGATCAAATTTTGCAAAACCCGAGGAATTCCTTCCTCTTCGTTTTCACCGCAATGTTCAAAAAGTTTTGAAAAACTTAGGTCAATGCAATGATTTTGGGGTGCAGAAGAGTAGGCGAAAAGTACTGCCGTTTCATTCAAACTTTCTGGCACAATTGGCACACGGCCGAGGCAAACACAAGAGCGTAAAAAATCACTGTTGTTTCATTCAAATCTGTTGGCACAGCTGGCTCCCCGGCAGAAACAGACTCAAAGGAAAGCCAAAAAAAAGACAAGCTCAAAACAAGCAAGTGATGTCCGAGCTAACACCCCTGAAATCACCAGACTCCAACAAAATAGGACTGACTCGATACAACAAGACAGACCCGATTGACTCAGTATGAAAAGACTGACTCAATACAAAACGACAAGAGTGACCGAAAACCCAAGTCAGAAACTGGCATTCGCAAATGCTCAAAACAGTGCCTGTCCTTCCCACATCTAGAGTAAATCGAGTGCCACCCGCAGCTGGTTCAACCTCTGATCAGATCACATTATCCCCCCACAAATTTACTGATCAAGTGCCGATAGACTTTGTAGGACTTGGTGCGGCAATGACCCGGTTGTCAAACAGATCTTGTACATCATGGCGCAGACAAAAGCAGTCGTCGGTAGTATGGCCGGTTTGCTGATGGTATGCGCAGTACTGGGTAGCATCATGTGTAGCCAAAAGAGGGTTCGGGAGAGGCCGAGGCTCAAGGGGTTTGAGATGGCCTTGTCCAATAAGGATTTGGAGAGCTTTGGACAAAGGCATATAGAGGGCATGGAAGACCCTCCGACCTCGGGGTTGGTACTTCAAGGTTTGTGGATTTTTACTGGGCGCGCCAGCAGGGGGATTAACAGGTGCTGGCCTGGTTTGCTGATCTTTTCTGAGTGCAGGATTATAGCCGAAAGGAATGTTTCTGATACAACGACCCTTCTCCCGGCTTGCCCCTTGATTCAAACTGCTCCCAACTTGAGTGGCGAAAATGTCGTCCACAGTTTTTGCAGCAACTGCGAACACTTGCTCTTTGTTCAGTCCCTCGGCTTTCAAAGCCTCAACAGCCAACAGAAGATGTTCATGAGGATCCATGTCCACTCCTACCTCATTCCTTCCACTCGCCTCCACTTTGCCAAGGGATTGGCATTCCTCAAATATAGCCCGTTCCGAAATTGGGGAGCCTTTTGGCATGAACTCCCTGGTATGTGATGTGGTTGATGATGGAACCGATGTCCCGGAGGCCAAATCTGTCACAGTTCTTTGAAGATCTTCGATCATCCTCTTCAGCTCAGAAGTAGTGGGCTCACGGGTTTGAGATGATTGGGGTCCAGGTGCATCCATCATGCATAAGTCCATTCTTTCTGGAATAACCATCTCGGGTTTGAGTATATGGGTCGGGGTGTATATACTGGGGTTGTAGGTGGGTGGCAGTGTTTGGCTGAGGTTGAGATGTGGATGAGGTACTTGGTCCTTGGGATTTTGAGGTGGAACTATTGTCCGGTTGTCAATGAGATTCTGGATCTCATGACGAAGGCGGTAGCAATCATCCATGCCATGGCCGCACTGTTGATGATATACACAATATTTGCTGGGGTTATGTCTGGCAGGGAGTGGATTTGGCAAAGGTTGAGGATTAAGGGGTTTGAGATGCCCTCTATCCATCAGAACTTTGAATGTCCTGGTTAGGCTCATATGGAGGGGGGTGAAAAATCTACCCTGAGCTCGGGCTGGGCTGGCTATTTGTAGGCTGGCCTTGGCAAAAGGGTTGGCTATGGCGACTTTGTTGATTTTAGCAGGTTTGGAAATAGTGCTACCGCCAGCACTGGTACTCTCGACTGGGAGCCTTACAGCAACCTCGGTGGACCAATCCTCAATGTCGTGAATGGAGTTAAGGCCCTGTGCCCTTTTGAATTGCTTCTCAAGGTTCACAATTTTCAAAGAGTCGGATTGAATTCATTAACATCAGAGAGACGAAGCCTCTCAGTAGGCTGCACCAGGGTTGTGGAAACTCGAGCTTGAGCTAACCCTTCTCGAGGATCTGGACCCTGCAAATCTTTAGCTGGCGGAAGTGGGTCAAAGTTCGGCTGGAGTCCCCAAGCTGGATACGAAACAGATGCCCCAGATGGGCGTTGCGTTTCAGCACTGGTCTTATCCTGCATTGTAGTTCCCTGATTTAATGTTGTTATCATGGCCACAAATTCTTCTGAACCCTGTGCCATCACGGGTCTATTGATGATGTGACAGGTGACTGTCGGATTAGATGAACAAAATGAACCCTATCTGGCCCTCCTTTGCTTTACCTCAGCGAAGGAACACTGATTTGCCCTTGAACTGAATCTCTCACCTGACAAAAGTCTATCAGCACAAGTTCGATGAACCTCGGGGGATATCGGAGCCTTCCGAAGCTATGGTTCCAAGACTACCCTGCAAAAGGGAAAACATGCAGCGTCTCAGCCTGATTTCACCTGAACAGATATGAGCCTAGTTGAATGAGTGTGCTCTCTACTGAATTCTGCCCCCAAAATTCTGCCTCAAATCTGATACCCTCGGGTAAAACTGATTCCCAGAGTATTGAATTGGTGCCCGCAGGCCTGATGCCCAAACTAACTAACTGGTGCCCGCAGGCCTGATGCCCAAACTCGTACACTGATACATGCATTCCCTGTAGAGACGCACTCTAAAAGCACATAACAGATAAGTGAGAGCCAAAACACCCCTATGTTGGGGTAGGGTTTCCCTGTCCTATTTTGTCAGGAGCTAGGGTTTCACTACGCACGCAGCGGTTTCAAACAACCTATAAACGGGTAAGCAACCTGTCCTAGTTTGGAATGGTCACTATGGAACTGAATATGCACTAGGTCGAATGGTCAAAGAGGGTGCCCCGGTAAAACCGGGGTTTGTGTTCCCATACTGGCAGAGCCCACAACCGGTCAGCCTTATGGTCATGCCTTGAAAAGACAAGCCTCCGGCAAACCGTTCAGGAATAGCAGATGGCAAACACGGTGTCCTAGGCGCACCAATGAAAATACAATGCAAAGAAACACATAAGTGTTGTCAAAAACAGATATCATGAGTTCGAGTCAAGTTCTATAAATCCCCTGCAGAGTCGTCAGAAACTGTAGACGTCCCCGAACGCCCCGGGAGGGTGAGCCCCGTTCTGTTCATTTGGGGTCACTACAGCTCAGGACTCTCAAATTGTCACGGTTCGTAATCTGAACCAAAGAGTCCAAATCCGGCAAATCGTTTCGAGAAAACAGATTTTTTGAAAGAAGTGCCAAACATGGACTGCTTTGCCAGATACAGAGTCGCCACCTAAATATTTTATTTTGGGAAATTTAGGAAACCCTGACTCGTTGCCTAAGGCCACGTGTCCGTCATCACCAAAGTTGCCTCGGCTCGGGAACTTGGGTACGATTGGGGAAGGTCACTTCGTGAGCACCCCCGCTCGCCCGATCAAAGATCGGCCTCTACTAACCATGATATCAAGTTTTGAAAACATTGTGTGTTCTTATTCCGGTTTTTAGCCTAGATTACTATGTGATGCGCACAGCATATAAGTATAGACTGGGTCGCCTGTGTTGGAACAAAACGTTTCATGTTTGTTTGTTTGAAAATGGTTTGATGGTGCTACTCGCAAGTAGGCTAAGACGTGGATTTGCCACCCTCGGGTGGGCTTAGAAAACATGATTTTGCCACTATCTAGTGGGCTTAAAACTCGCATTTAATGATTTGTTCCAATCCAAATAACCCAACCTTCACCCACAGGCATTCAGGCAATTATATCACATAAGCAATTAGCCTCCTGGTAAGCATGCTATCATGGCAGTCACTCACACGCATGCAAGGATGCTAAAGCATAAAACTCACTGAGTACTCCAAGCCAAAACAGAAACTAATTAGAAATCCATGCATGATCCTAACTATACAGAAATGCCTAATGCAACACATGCAAAATGTAACTATAGCAGGCTCGACTATTCTAAACATGGCATATGAAATGCTACAACTAACATGTATTCAATTTGGAATTGAAAGTACAATGCAGTTAGCATGATGCGCCGAGCCCGGTGCATGCAAAACAGATGAATGAATGCAAACATGCTATCATACTGTATGCTAATTGAAACATGCCCTAATCTAACCATCATAAGCTGGTAAATAAAAGGGAGAAAGACGTGGGGTTGGAAGACATACATCACACACAAACACACTTATTACAACATTGCCCTCGCACAGAGGGTCCGAATAAATATACAGTCCCGAATAAAAGAATAGTATAGTCCAAGTAAATATTACAGTCCAACTATGTGCAAATTCCTAATTAATTAACAAATTAACTAAGAAAATAAATAAACTGGCATGCAAGCCAGCGACTGCCTTGATTCCATTCCGGATGATGAATGATGCATGCCCGGCTTGCCTTTGCGCGGAAATCCATGACGATGCCCCAATTAGCCTCTGTTTGCTCCTGTTCTTGAAATGCGTGCCAAGCCTCGGAAGACCGCTGATTCTTGATTGGCTGCAACAGAGAGCAGGAAAGGGGCATAGCAATGTATTTTCACAAATGTATGCATGCCTTGATCCTCGTGCCACCAATCATGCATCTCGATGCATGATGGCCGAGGAGTCGGAGCCCAAACCAGCAAGAAAATATGACTTATGTATTGAACAAAATATGGACCAAAAGGGGGGAAATGAAGCTTACCCTTGAAGACTTGACTTTGGCACCCTTTTGGCTTGAGTTGCAGCACTCTTAGGCCTTAAAGAATGACCTCCAGCTGCTGGAATGAAGGATGGAAGGGTGGTGCTAGGTGGTGTAGTGTAAAATGGTGTAAGGTTTGAAGGATTGGAGCTTGGAAGTATGGAGAAAGAGAGAGACAACGCAAGGGTTTGAGGCAAAATGTTTCAACCCTAAACCAGCAGCTGGAGCTACTGATATATAAGCCAAGGAGGGGGAAAAATGGGGGGAAAAATGGAGGGAAAAATGAGTCAAGTTTCCCTCCAAAAGTGCCAAACCCTCGGACATGGGTGAAGTGTAAAAACAAATACATGGCTGGAATGCACTCACAGGGGCAAAAATGGTCGGCCAGTTTAAAAGGGGAAAAAAAGTCATCCACCAGGTAAGTGGCCGGCCGGCTAGGTCAAAGGGGAAAAGTGGCCAGCCACCTCCTAGGATGAAGCCCCAAAAGTTATCTTTCCAATGGCGCAAACCTTGCATTAAAATTCCTCTTGTAGAAAAAGTTATGCCCTTTTCCGTGAAGCCGCGTAGATTCGGTCCAACCGGACTCATGCTGAACCACTTTTGACCAAAAAGAAGTTGGATTTTCGGCAAAATTGCTGGCCTCCCACCCTCCTACAAGCTTTCTAACATTGAAAATAAGGTCTCCACCAAAAATGAGCCCAAACCGATGTAAAATGAAGGTTCGGGGGCCGAAACGCGCAGCCCGAGGCCCCAAAAACTGGCTGTTAGGCACCGGGAGTGGTGTTCGACCACGAAGCCGGTCTCTCGGACCACAGTTTCCCTCAAAAGGGAGCAAATAAGATGTATGCCAAAAATCGAGGCAAACGGAGGTGGTTAAGCGGTCCCGAACCGAGGCACACGGCCAACGATTCCGAAAAACCGGAAATCGGACTCCAAACGGGCAAAATGGCCTATGACCACAAAACGTAGCCTACGGCCACTGAGAGATGATCTATAAGACCTCTCCCTCCCTTCGCGAAGAGAAAATAGAGAAAACAGAGCCTGGTTTGCAAACCGAGGCAAAGCATGAAAGAGTCCGGAAGTCCGGAGGTAAAGCTTACGGCCAAGACTCCAAAACCTCTGAACGAGCATGATATTCAACATCACCAAGCGCTCAATCGGTGACGTCTGAGTCTTAAGGTCGGTCAAAAATGGGGTGTCTACTGGAGCTGGAGAAAGATTCGATTCGGAAAAATCGAGTTTGGTAAATGTCTTGTAATACATAACTTCTGATGTGCTCCCTGGGTCAATGAGTACGCGCTCAACGGTGAATCGGTTTACGCGTAACTCGATTACCAAGGGATCAATGTGGGGAAGTGTCACTGCGGCGAAATCTGAATCATCAAAAGCAATGCTTGCAGCTTCATGGGGCCGTTTAGCCGGAGTGAGTTGATTTTGAGGGTCGGGATTCAACTGAATCGTATGCACCACGGATGACATTGGCAAGCTGTATATCATGTGGAACACGCCGAGTGGAGGTGAATCCTGTCTCAAGGCTATTGCTTTGGTTGAGTTGCCTTTTCGGACGTACTATTGTAGCCGACCATCGTGCACCAATTCCTCTAGGTGATCCTTCAATGCATAACAACTCTCAGTATCATGGCCATGATCCTTGTGATACTCGCACTGCCTATCCCGTCTTTGCGTATCGAGAGGTCCCATCATTTTCAACGGCCATTTGAAGTACGAAAGGCGTTGTATTTTGGACATAACCGCTGGTCGGCTCTGTCAACTCCGTATATTTCTTGTCGGCACGCCTTGTGCGCCTGCTATCGACTTGCAGTTGTTCATTTGCTTGGTGGGAGCATTGGTCGCTTGATCGGCGAGAATCTGGTCTCTTGTCTCGTTTAGCCCGATGCCGTGGTTCAGGGCTCTGAGGTGGTACAGAATTTAACGACTGAGCAATTTGAGAATGAGCCGTCTTGTTGGCCACGTTTCCGGCTTTTACCTGTAAGGCGTCATCTTCCACTTTACAGTATTCCTCAGTTTTCTTTATCAACGACCAGACTGCTTTGGGGGGCCGTCTGGTCAAAGAGCTATGGAGGGCCCTGTCGGGATGTAACCCCATCTTGAAGGCGATAATGGCCATGGATTCATTGCAAGCATCATCTACCAGATTAAAACAGTCCCAATACCGCGCCGAATACGCACGAAGGGTTTCCTCCTGTTGAATCTGCATTGCCCAGAGGAAATCAACTTGCTTTGGCTGGACCTCATTAGTGATAAACCTTGCTCTAAAGGATTTTTGGAGTTGGTGGAAGCTCTTGATCGAAGCCGGCTCCAGTTTATAATACTACATGACAGCCAGCGGTCCCAAATTGCTTAGAAATATTCTGCACATGAGAGCCTCGTCGTCTGTATGCAGCATCATGGCTTGCTTGTAATGGCGGATGTGATCGGTGGGGTCTGATTTACCGTCGTACAAGGTGAATGACGGTGCTTTGAATTTCTTGGGTAGCAAGCCCTTGCAATCCGTTGTTCAAAGGGATCGTGCTCGTCTTCTTCATCTGAAATGTTTTTTCTTTGCTTATGCCTTATACGTGGACTCTCTTTAGAGGAACTGGTAGTTTCGGGTCGTCCCTTTTTCTTGGGCTCTGGGGATAATGAGTTGGAGTCGCTATCAGTGTCTTGTTGTCAGGCTCGAGGTCGTCAACCACCTGTCCTCAGAGGTCGCTCCGGATCTTGGCGTACAGCTTGCTTGGACTTCGCCATTTCCAGGGCCAAATCCTAACGGAGATGTTCGGTCTCAGCGATCATGTTCTCCAATGTCTGTTCGTTTTGCTTTGCTTGTTCCATGATCGCTTACATGGTCTCATGCGCTGGAGTCGAGGGTGAGGTGAAGTTCAAGGCGCGTTTTGCGGCGATAGTCTCCGGTCCAAGCATGTTTATTGGACTGAGGTCATCTCTCTGTGTGGTTTCGTTAGTGACTATCGGAAGGTCTTCCGTTAGGCCCGCCATGGATGTATTTGAGTATCCCCACAGACGGCGCCAATTGTGGGGAAGTGGTTTGGAAATACTCTTCCGATCTTGGGGGACACTTATGATCCTCAGCTAGTCACCTGAAAAGGAATAAACACTCCGGTCGGGGGTGCCAGAATTAGCACTCCGACGGGCAAGTCAGTCTCTACTCTCTAGATTACTTGTATTTTAAGTTAAGCATAATGATTCTCACATACCTCTTTTTGGTTGACGTTCTTCTATTATATCTTTTCTTTCCTGGGCCTCCGGGTTGGGCCCACTTTCGATTCGCTGTATAACTATTTATTTGGCTCCTTTTGCTGCAAACTGCTTTCCACTCGTTCCCCCTTAATCAACCAGCCATTTGGTCGACTAGGGCCGAATGTGATGTATATATTTCGACTCTTGGTCCAATAATTCGGCCTATTTACGTCTCTTATTATTCGGCCCCCACGACCCAAACTTCATCTGTCATGAACTAAAGGTCCACCTAACTGCCAGACCAATTACACAGCACACTCGCAGATCAGCACTCCACCATGCCGAGATAGTAGCGGAAGAAATGGGAAACTTGCTGGAGGCATGAGCTATCAGAGAAATGCACTATCCCAGGTGGATCTCCAATAATGTAGTAGTGCCAAAGAAGAACGAAAAATGGCGTGTCTACGTGGACTACAAAACAGTCAACAAGGCATGCCCAAAGGACAGTCTTCCCTTACCACGGATAGACCAACTGGTAGACCTGACGGTAGGAGACAATCGACTTAGCTTCCTTGATGCGTACAGAGGTTACCTTCAGATCGCTATGTATGAACCAGACCAGGAGATCACATCTTTTACAACGCCTTGAGGATTGTATTGTTACAAGGTCATGCCCTTTGGCCTAAAAAATGCAAGGGCAACATTCCAACGGATGGTCACCAAGATGTTTGAACCATTGTTAGGCAGAACAATGAAAGTTTACATAGATGACATGGTGGTCAAAAGCAATGATGAGAAAGACCATCTCAGGGACCTAGACGAAATGTTCCAAATCCTAAAGAAGAACAAGTTACGTTTAAATGCATCTAAGTGTGCGTTCGGCATAGGATCAGGCAAATTCCTAGGCTTCCTAGCGACCAATCGAGGTATTGAAGCAGACCCCTCTTAGATTAAAGCAATCCAGGATCTAGAGAGGCCCAACATAGTAAAAGAGGTGCAACATCTCACTGGCCTAGCCGCTGTACTCAACCGATTCATAAGTCGGTCATTAGACAGATGTCGACCATTCTTCCAAGCGTTGAAGGCCAAATTTGAGTGGGATGAAGAATGCGATCACGCCCTAGAGAGCCTGAAAGACTACATGACTTCTCCTCCATTACTAGTAACCCCAATACCTGGAGAAGAACTCTTTTTGTACTTAGCAGTTTCACAGCATGCAGTCAGCGCAGTGTCGGTCAGAGCGGAAGGAATTCAATACCTGCCTATCTTTTATGTTAGCAAGACCTTGCTGGGGGCAGAAACCAAGTACCTAGCATTGGAAAAGCTGGCCTTAGCATTGATGATGGCATCAAGGGAGTTATCACATTACTTCAACGCCCACACCATAATCGTCCTACCAGCTTTTCCCTTAAAAGCTTTGTTTGAGAGAACGGACTTTTCTGGGCAATTATGCTTACTAGTCTAATATGCCCAATGAGTTAGCCTATTATTCTAGCTTGTGTTAGCTTGATTCTAGCACATTTTAGCTACTATTTTGACATGCTTTAAATCTGTTTTGGGTCGGTTAAGTCCTTTGAGGCTTGGTTTGTATGGCTATAGTGTAACGGTTTTCATTAGTCCATTGCTTTGATGCCTTGAGCATGAAGTGTTTTGAGTTGTTTGCATGATATAACCTCATTTTGCATGTAATTTTAGCACCATAACCTCTGTCATGTGCACATGTATTTCACTCTTTCATTGCTTTTGAAAGTAGTGTTTTGAGCCTAGCTTGCAAGCCAACACATGAGCATGTTTTTATAGCTTTTTGTGCTTCAATACCAGCATGATTTAGCCACTGTTTTGGCATGCCTTAGCTCTATTTTGAGCTGGTTTGATCATTTGAGCTTGATATTGCATGCCTCTAGTGTAATGCTCTTCACTAGCTTTGACGTTTTTGGCTCTTCACATGTTGTACATGGGTTGTTTGCATGTTTTAGCATCATTTTTCATGCCATTTCAGCACTGAAAAGTCTTCCATCTCCCTCTCTTCTTCACTTTTCAATTTTCTTTGAAAGTGGTCTTGGGCCCCTTGTTGGTTTGAGTGTGAATTTGAGGCTCTCATGCCTAATGGCTTTAATCCTCTCTTGAGGGTTTCAACTAGCCAACAGCATGAGACCTCTTTCATGCTCAAGGCACTTGTGGCTTAGGCCATCTTTCCAATTAGAGGACTTTCACATTGGACTTAACCGGTTAAAGAATGGCTTGGCAATGTAAAATGTGTAAACAGAATGAGCAAAGTAAAACATGAACAAGATAAGAATTTGTGTTACATTGCATGTGTTTGGATCAGACGTTAATCCAAACTCAAGAAATGTGGGACGTTTCATACTCAAAGTGATGAAACGTGTCACATTTCTTGGTCATCGTCATCCTTGATCATGCATGATAGCGTAGCGGCCCTTTGAGTCTATTTGTGCATTCATTGAGCTTGCGCATGCTTGGTTCTTTGGCCATCATGCATGAAAATGCTTGATTGGTGGCTTGAGAGCCAAGTCCTATACTCCTTTGAGCTTGAGAAATGATAAGGAGAGTGGCAGTGCACACATTCCTTGACAGATACATTGTTGTGCCTTTGTTGTTCTCTGTTGCAGCAAAACCAGAAGCCTGGAAAAAGGGGTGGCCGACCGGCCAGTTAAGGTGGCCGGCAACCACTTTTGTGGCTGACCGGCCACCAGTCCATTTTTGTGCAAAAGTGTATCTGAGTTAAGGCAAAAGCAATCTGGAAGTTGGTTTAATTTTTAGAGATTAAGGAAAGTGCAAACAGAGGCAACCGACGGCAAAGTGACGGATTTTCGGGATGACGCAACCATGCAGGCATGTCTCCCTCACCTCCAAGGCCGTTACTTGCTCCGCTTTATTGCTTTAATTAGTTAGTATAGCTAATTATTCAAGTGTTGTAACATTTTAATTAGTTCGTGTAACTAGTTATTCAAATTCAATTGTTGTAATAATTAATTAGCTAGAATAGTTAAGTAGTTTTATTTTGTAATAATTAGCTTAGCTTATTTATTCGGACCGTCCTTCACGAGGGCGCAATGTTGTAATATGTGTGTGTGTGTGTGTGTGTGTGCATGTCTTCCAACCCCACTTATTTCTCCCTTTTATTTATCCACTTTCGATGGTTAGCTTAGGGCACGTTTTGATTAGCATACCTTATGCTTGCATGTTTGCATCATTCATTTGTTTTGTATGCACTGGGCTCGACGCATCATTCAAACTGCATCGTATTTCAATACTTCCTTGAATACATGTAATCAAATTGTTGCATTCATATGCCATATTAGGTAGCCGAGCCTATTTAGTTGCATTATTGCATGTGTTGCATTAGGCATCTTGTATAGTTAGGATCATGCATATTTCTAACTAGCTTTTGTTTTGGCTTGGAGTATACTGTAAGTTTTACGCTTTAGCATACTTACATGAGTGTGAGTGTTGCCATGATAGCATGCTTGCTATGAGGCTATTTGCTTAAATGCTTAACTGTATGAATGCATGTGGATAAAGGCTTTATTACTTGAATTGGAACAATACGATAAATGTGAGTTTTAAGCCCACTTTGCGAAGTGGCAAATCATGTTTTTTAAGGCCCATTTGAGGGTGGCAAATCCGCACTTTAGCCCACTTGCGAGTGGCAATTTCAAACCATTTTCAAAAATAAACATGAGTTGTTTTGTTCCAATTCTTGTGATTTAGTCTATACTTGTGTGTGCGTCACATAGTAAAGTTATCTAATAATAAAAAAAGAACACGTGAGGTTTATAAAACAACATATCATATTAGTAGAGGCCGATCTTTGATCGGGCGAGCGGGGGTACTCATTTCAGGACCTTCCCCTCTCGTACCCAAGTTCCCGACCCAAGGCAACTTTGGTGATGACGGACACGTGGCCTTTGGCACGAGTCAGGGTTTCCTAAATTTTCCAAAAATAAAATATTTAGGTGGCGACTCTGTAATCTGGAAAAGCAGTCCAATTTTGACATTATTTGATTTAAAATCTAATTTGCCAGATTGGACTCTTTGGTGTTTATCAGTCTCACATTGCACTTTGTGAGATTAGATTCAGAACTGTGACAGGAGTCCAAACTGTAGGACCAATTCGCGCCTCTCTGAAAGGGGGGTGCACGAAGAAAGTCGAGTCTACAATAAGCATCTATACTAAGGAAAGAAAAATGACAAGAATAATGGAAGCTAACTACTAATAATGCTACCAAATGAAAACACATAAGACACTACCAAACAATACTACATCATGGAGGCGATCAAGTAATAAAGAAAATGAAAACATGCTAAATCCACAGTTCTCACCACGGAAGAGATGAAATGATGGTCTTCCTTAGTCACCAATGGATATGAAAAATTACATGATGATCAATGAAGCAAAACAAGGAGAGAGAACTACCATACTCATCATGGACGAAAGGATGAGATCATAGACTTCTTTGATCATCAAAGATATAGGAAAGCAATGATGATCATTGAAGAAACATATATGAAATGAAAGCTACGTAATAAGCAAATCGAAGAAGTGAATATGAATCTATATCATCTCTCATGGAAAATAGTAAATTGATACTATCATGACCCAAACCCGCCCCTAGAGGTTTAGATTATAACTGACTAGTAATCACGTGATTACCTACGACCTTAGACAGAAATCTAATCATATTTAATAATATGGGGCCAGAAACGGAAGCTGAATAATAAAATTTTGTCGAATTAGTTGTGTATATATGGCATAAACAGAAACATCTTATACTTTAATAGCTCTCAATCATACAACACACATTGTTTAAACATTAATTTTAGACTAGAGCTACAAAGTCCTAGACACAAAAGTATTATTCATGATTTTACAAAACTTAACTTCTTATAAACAAAGGATGGTCGAGCATGACAAAAAAAAAACAAAACAAAAGATGAAAGCCTCGTGCGTGAGGCATCCTTGGCTGACTCCCTAAAAACTTGGTATTCCTTCATAGGTTCACTAGGACTGGACATCTCGCTACTTACCTGCATACATATATATAATAGAGTGCCCGAAAGCCTAGTGAATAACATCAAGATAAAGAGGTTATATGAATGAGTTCTACTATTAAACAAAATCATTCCCATAATAGTTTCATATCATAACGGAACGACCTTAGGTCCAATATATGACAGAACGACCTCGGGTCCAACATAAAACATATGTACAGAATAGAATAATCATATCTTAATGGAACAACATTGGGTCCAATCATTTACAGCTGTATAATAACCATTTGGTCAACTCATAACAGATAATCAGATTTATCATATATTTAAAACGACATTGGGTCTATCTTGTCAAATATACGAAATGACCTTGGGTCCATTTCAGATATACAGAACGACCTTGTGTCCATCATATACGTTTGTATTTCATCAAACATATTTGTAGATATCATGTTGATCGGACATATATAAACTCATTCATACTTGCAAAATCATAGTTTTAGAAAAACTTACCACATTAGGACATTCAAAAATAAGAAAATATCTTTACCAAGGTATTACTCACTATGATTTGGTTGCTGACAGGTCCTCGCGAATGGTCCTACACAATCATAAACATACACATATTGAATTACATTTGTTAATTGGATTGTTCTTTAACTTATTCAATTCTTTTAAGTCTCATTGTAACTTATTAATTCATTTGGGATGCACAATGTATGCCTAAGAATGTTTTTAAAGGGATGACAATGTCAAAATAGATAAAACATTACTTTTTCAAAAAATGCTGAAATAATACACTTTGTTCGAGCGCAATATTGGTCGCTTATACGGATCACATGGTCTGCAAAAGTACTGGATAGTCCAAATCTAGGCTCGATGTTTGCTTAAGCCAAGGTGCAAAGAAAAAAGTGGTCGCTCGAGCGGTGACTTGGTCGCTCGAGCCAACTGCAGATGTCTGCAAAACTACTGGATGCATGAGACGTACGCTCGAGAGACAGATTGTTCGCTCGAGTGGTGAGACAGAATTCTAGAATTTCCATAACACAGTTTGAACTTGAAATCATGTGTTCAAAGTGTAAAAGCTTGCATGTTGGAATCAAACCTTTGAAAATGCATGGAAATACATATGTATGAACTTAATTTGAAACCATGAGCTCAAAACTACCATGAATTGCCAAATTTGAAACCAAAACATCCATGCATGCATAAAATTGCTTCCAAACTCTCCAAAGCTTTAAAAACAAGCAATTGAGCATGTAGAATTCAACTTCTAAAATTAACATAGGTAATAAAACTCATGATCAAAATGGTGATTCTACACTCTTATGTGCATGTATGTATGATTTAGCTTCAAATTCTTCATTCTAAACTCAATTCTTGTATTTCATTTCATAATCTTCATGAATACACATATTAATGACTTGATCTCACAAATTAAAGTCCAAACACATACCTAGGGTCTTCAATTACACTTAATTTAGCAAAATCTTAAGAATTCCTTTCAAATTCTTTAACCTCTAAACCAAATTCTTCAATAATCTAGCCCCTCTCTCTCTAAGTTGAAGTTCTCCCCTCTCTCTAAAGCTCTCTCTTAGATTTTGAGTGTAAAATATGAGCCTAATAACATTCATCATGTATTTATAGGCCTAATTAGCTTAATTAACTAATCAAGGCTTAAGCTACTTAATTAAGGCTTAAGTTAACTAATCGAAGGCTTAATTTAATTGATTTGATCTAATTAATTTAAACTGAATCAAATTTTAATCAAACTCCTCATTAGGCTCTAAAAATTATGCCAATGACAATGAACTAATCAATTTTGGTTTCTGATGCCATTAAGGCTTTCAATATCAGATTATAGAAGAAATAATCACATTAAACATATAATTAGCATTCAAATTCACACTAAACACATAAGCATATGTAAAATTCAAGGATTAAAAACATAATACGTGACAGGGTTCTCACAGATACTCAAATCCATGTTGAAAGTAGATGAAGAGAGTAGATTATACGTTATTTCTAAGTGGAAGTCATGTTTGGCTGCTAAGAAAGTAGAGAGAAAATGAGGGAAAGTAAAAGAAAGTGAAAGAAAATAAAATCTACGAATCTATAACCACCAATTCAGATCCATGCACCACCCAATTAAGCAAAACAACCCAAATGCTCATTAGAATGTGAATATTGATTGAATAATGAGAATTAAACATGTTCGGATGATGAGAAAATTGGTGAGAAAGTGATGAAAAATGAAAGAAAATGAAAGAAAATAAGAGAATTATCTAAACAAGCTATATGGTAAGACTAGAACCCTCTATACAAGTCCAAAACTAATCTAAATTACTAATGAAAATCTGAAAATAGAGTGTTTGGAGGGTGAGAAAATGACAGAGAAAGTGTAAGAAAAACTACAATTCAAGTAATCCAATAAATCTTATGGAGGAGTGGCTAACCCCCTCCAGTATCCATATGGCCCAATCACATATTAAACAATTAAATTCAGTATTTTAGAGTGTTTGGCAAGAGAGAAAGGGAGAGAAAACAGAGGAGAAAGTGCAAACAAAGTTGAAGAATTCACTTCAAGTGATGAAGAAAGGCTCATTGATTAGCAAACCCTCTTCCAATCACTCTCAAGCTTCTAGGATTAGACTTGAATTCCCAGCAGAAAGTAGCTTCAAGCTTCAAGCTCCAATGTTGTATCTATAAGTGTAAGTATAGAGAGAAAATTTGAAGGTCTCAAAAGGCTTTGAGATCAAAGAGGAGTGTTTTTATGCCTTGGTAAGCCTTTTCTCCAAAATTTTCTATTTCTCGACAATTTTGTCAGGCCAACCAAAAGATGTCCGACCTTCTCTTTTATGGCCGCTAAGCATAAAAGTTGTATGGCTGGACTAAATTTTGTTTGTCTGAAGCAAATTGCAGGGGAAACAAGGTTTTTCGAGAGGATTGTCCTCCTTTCCATTCATTGTCACTTTGTTTTTTCTCAGTTTATCGAAAATCTCAACATTTTGATTAAAAAGATGAGCTCAAACATCATGGAAATGATCAAATTTATGCACAACAAAAATCATTTAAAATGGTTTTTACAAGTCTAAAAGAATTTGGCCAAATCGGGTGGAAAAGGTTAGGATCCACTTTCAAACTTGAGCTTCCTGTTGGAGAAATTGAAGGCAGCATGTGTTCCTGATTTTCATCATTGGGGCTTAGAAAAAGGCTCCCAAGCCTTAGGACTGGTCAAAATAGGTTGTCTACAATATTACTACGTGATATTACCATTATATAAAATATTTAACAAAAATAAGAGTTTATCTACTTCCAATTAATAGCATGGAAAATCACATGTGTAATTGCATGAAAATCCATTACTTTTAAATCTAACCTCACTTGTCTTTCTGTTAAATCTGTCTTCATGTTTTTCTTTTTCCCCTCTCCCTCCCAGGACGATCAAATCCTGGGTCTGTCATTGCCGTTGTTCAGTAGACCCTTTTACAAAACATCATATTAGGTTTCATTGGTGCTTTTCATATACTAATAAAAAAATATAAAAATAAAAATGGCAAATTACTTTCAAAATGGATTAGGGTTGTCTCTGTCCATTCTAGTAGACTAAAAATTGTAGTTTGGTTCATAAGATTTTGATGATCTAAATTGTTCATTTTATATGTCATAAATCATCAATAAAAAAAAGAAAATCATATTGTTTCAATAATAAAGGTCACATGATTCCATCATCTTTCGTTTGGAAAATATGAATAATAAAGATAATTTTTCAAAATAGACCGTCATTATTTATTTTATTTTTTAAAAAATTTGATAAAATCATGTTTGTGTGATTAGTAGATCAATATAAAGTTTTCATAGATGATCTATATAGAAGGGTCAATAAAAATGTGAGGATAATTATCAACGAATCCTGTGGACTGAACTTATTTACTGATAAGTAAGAAAATTATGTATTTACCCTTTGTTTTGATGAAATTTTTTTTCAGCTTTTTTTTTATAGAGGGAACTACATGCAAGTGGGAGTTGGAGAAAAAATTATAAACACATGGGGGTGCAAGTGTGTCTATGGTGGGGTTTGCCCCCTCCATGTGTTGATAATTTTTTTTTCCAACTCCCACCTACATGTAATTTTTCCTTTTTTATATGTATGCTTTCTGTTTGTGGAATGATTATTTGGAACTAGTAATGATATGAATTTTTTTTGAAAGTGATAAATGATTGATACGTTCTGGCTTTTGTTTGTAAGTTTTGATTTAATTTTAGTTTATTTGTATTAATTCATATTAAAATATAATGTAAAAAGTGCATGCAGTTACATTGTATTTTTGTAGTGATAAATGTATTATTGAAAGCTAGAGGAGGAATTATTGAGAGATAAGTATATTCTATAAGTTCAGTTGCCTTCAAAATGAATAACTTAGATCATTAATGACAGAACTAGCGGTCTTGACTACACAATTCATTTTGCTAGTGGATTGGAGACAATTCTAATAATTCTTTTTATTTTTAATTTTTTGGACAAATTATACCAATAGTATCTATACTTTGGCTCTTATATCATTTCAATCCATATAATGGCCCCACTTTGATCATGAATTTCTAATTTTGTTTCAATTTAATCCAATTGATTACACATGCTTGTGTTTTTTCTCCCCAATTCCTGGCCTATCTACTTAAATCTTTCTTCTATGAAGCTCTTGAACTCCTCATTGGTTAGGCTTTTTCCTAGGGACTTGACTTCATCCTTAGCTACCTCAATTGGGCCTATGTCTTCATCATACAACACAGCCTCTATGTTGTGGACATCTGCTACAAATGGATTTGCATCTACCCAATAGATCTCCATTCCCTTCTATTCATTCTATTCATTGTTAGTCAAGAATATTAAAGCTTGATGCAAAGAGGATGTCACACACCTATTAAGGTGAATCAAATCTCTTCCTAACAACATATTTTAGTTAGAAGTGGAATCAATTACAAAAAAGGTGGTTGCCATTAGTCTTGAACCAACTTGAAGTTGTATAGCAACAACTCCCCTTACTTTAGGTAAGCCTCTAACAAAATTACTTATGTTAATATCAGTAGGTGGCAAGTCCTCTACTAACTTGCCTATAGCCCTCAAATTCTTAGAAAGGATTAACTATGGCCCCATTGTCGACCAAAACTATATCAACTGGGACTCCATCTAGATAGGCCCTTACATACAATGGCCTTAAGTACTTGATCAGCTTTTCCAAACGTTTCTGGAGCCCCACTATTTCACAATCGACTAACTTAACCACCTTTATAGACCTTGGTGGCTAGACTTCTGCTTCAGTTATTGCCATTTGCATAACCGGTTCTGTCCAATCTTCAACATCACCTGCCAACATGTTTGGCTGGTCTGATTTGGCCTAGAACCTCTTTAGGATGGCCATAATCATGTTATATTCCTTAGAAACAGGCAGAGAACCAAACTGAATGGCTGCCATTTTTTCCTCAAACTATTTGGAGCTTTCTGACTTAGCGTCTTCCTTTGCAACAACACTACTTTGCCCTATAGTTGACTTTGTACCTTCTTGATCTTTCATTTCTATATAAACCATACCATCTTCATCATCTGGCATTAATTCCTTCTCTAATTCTTTCAATCTCAACCTTAACATTGCCTTGTCAAGCAAAGCTTTTCTTTCTTTATTTTCCCTGTCCACCACTATCAGTACCTGTTGTAGACACCCCATTTTTGACAGCCCTTACGACTTGGATGTACTTGCAGGTACACCCGATGATGAGTCTGTTTGCTCACCAAGCGCTCAAGTCCTCATTGGAACGCCACAATTTTGAGCCTTTCAAACCCTGCATCCTTTTTGTCTCATTTTTGGACTATGCCTTGGTCTTTCCAGCCTGCAACCTCTGGTGGCCTACCGGCCATCACTTTTGGTGTGCCGGCCACTAATGTGGCTTACTGGCCACCAGTGGTAGCCAGCCGCCCACCAGTGTTTTCTGCCGATATTTTATGCCAGCTGTGCTAGCTGTTTGCCCAGATTCTTACATCTGTCCACACATGGAGGGCTGGATCTCCTTGTGGAAATTTTATGTTTTCTATATATAGGGACCCCATTTCTCATGTTTGGAGGTTAGAAAATTTTAGACTCAAAAATTTTCCTCTCTCTTTCTCTACAAATTCTCTACACTTTTACCTACTTATACTACACTCTTGCCTATACTTCCTTAACCAAATCTTGTCACCTTTGAGTTGAGGTTCCTTGAGGCCTTCTTGGAGCTCTTGAAGTTGGTTTTGGCTTAAATTGTGGCATGGAGTTACTCTTTTCTTTAAAAGGTATAATACTTGCTTTATTAGCTTGCTTTGCATACTTGTTTTCCTATCTTTTTCACCACTATTTTGGGCTGTTTTTGAACTGTAAAAAACTCTATTTTTGTGGGTTGAAATTGGTGTTTTTGGCCATTTAAGGTTAGGGGGTGGTTTACTACCCCTCTTCATTCGTTGTTTGTAAAGCCATTTCACCTTTGTTTCCCATTTTCAAACCATCTTTTTTTAGGCCTTTAAACACTGATTTTCAGAGTATTTTCAATGGTAAAAAATCAGGTTTTGAAGTCCAAATTTGGAGGGGGTAGCCTCCCATCTTTGTGTCTTGTTTGTTAGCCTAGTTGGTGCAATGTTTTAGCTTGTTTTTCTAGCTTGTTATAGCTTTATTCTGGCATGCTTTAGGCTCTATTTTAGATTGTTTTAATTCTGTTTTGGGTTGATTATTGCATTCGAGTCTTATATTGCATAGTTGTAATGTAATAGTCCTCACAAGCTTGGTGTTTTAAGCCTTTAGACACCACTTGTTTGAGTTGATTGCATGTTTTTGGTGCTTTTCACACTTAATTTCAACACTAATCATCTTTGCAACCTCCCTCCTTTGTTGGCTTTTAATTTTGCTTTGAAAGTGGTTTAAAGTCACTTGCATGCCTGTAGACGTCCCCGAATGTCCCGGGAGGGAAATCCCGTTCTGTTCATTATGGGCTCACAACAGTTCAGAACTCAAATGTCACAGTCCTGTATCTAATCTCGCAGAGTGCAATGCAAGACTGATGAATCATCAAAGAGTCCGAATCTGGCAAATTTTTTTTTTGAAAAACAGATTTTTTATTTTTGAAAGAAGTGTCAAACATGGAATGCTTTGCCAGATATAGAGTCGCCACCTAAATATTTATTTTGGGGGAAATTTAGGAAACCCTGACTCATGCCTAAGGCCACGTGTCCGTCATCACCAAAGTTGCCTCGGCTCAGGAACTTGGGTACGATTAGGGAAGGTCACTTCGTGAGCACCCCCGCTCCCCCGATCAAGGATCGGCCTCTACTAACCATGATATCTAGTTTTGAAAACATTATGCATTCTTATTCCGATTATTAGCCTAGATTTACTATGTGATGCGGGCAGCATACAAGTATAGACTGGATCGCCTGAATTGGAACAAAACATTTCATGTTTGTTTTGAAAACGGTTTGCTACTCACAAGTAGGCTAAAAATACAGATTTTGCCAACCTCGGGTGGGCTTAGAAAAACATGATGATTTGCCACTCTCAAGTGGGCTTAAAAACTTACAGTCGATGAATTGTTCCAATTCAAATAATCCAACCTTCACCCACAGGCATTCAGACAGTTATATCACATGAGCATATAGCCTCATGGTAAGCATGCTGTCATGGCAATACTCACACTCATGCAAGGATGCTAAAGCGTAAATGCTTACCTAGTACTCCAAGCCAAAACAGAAACTAGTTAGTAATCAAATGCATGATCCTAGTTCATGTTAAGATGGCTAATGCAACATTTGAAAAAATGCAACTGAGAATAGGCTTGGCTAATCTAAGAATGACATGTGAGATGCTACAACTAACACGTATTCAACTTGGAATTGAGATACAATGCAGTTAGTATGATGCGCCAAGCCCGGTGCATGCAAGACAGATGAACGGATGCAAACATGCGAGTATAAGGATGCTAATTAAAACATGCCCTAATCTAACCATTGAAACCAGTTAAATAAAAGAGAGAAAGAAGTGGGGGTTGGAAGACACGCACGCACGCACGCACGCACACACACTTATTACACAACTGCCCTCGCTCGGAGGGTCCGAATACATATTACACAACCAAATAAATGATTTACTATTCAATTAATTATTACAGAACTTCTAATTGATTAACGAATTAAATGCAGAAGGAAGGTGGCCGCACCGCCGCCTCAGAATGATGGGATGATGCATGCTCGATTCGTCTTGCCTGGAAACTCGGTACCATGCCACTATTGCCTCTGTTTACACTGCCTTGCTCCTCTGAAATTTATGAAAGTTTCCAGAATCCTTCTGAATCACCCCCTGAGTGTTGTGGAATGTCACCGGCCATAATTCAAGTCCACCGGCCACTGGAAAGTGGTCATCGGCCAGTTTTAAAACCATCGGCCATTTATTTTGGGTCGGTCGGCACTGTATGTGGCCGGTTGGCCAAAACTTCCTGCAGAACCCTGTTTTGACAGCAGCAGAGGACAGACAGTGCATGGTAAGGAATTTTCAAAGCAATGTGTGCATGGTCACTCTCCCTATCATACTATGGACTCAAGGGAGTGTGGCCCTCGGTACTCAAGCCACCATTCACGCATTTCGTTGCATGATGGCCAAAGGCACCAAGCTTGCAAATCAATATAAATGCATGCAACAAAACAAATGAATGCCTCACGCCTTATCATGTTGAGATCAAGGGCATTGGTGACCGAGGATTGAGATGTGTTTCGTCATTTTGAGTACGAACACACCTCACTCCTCGTGTTTGGTTTGACACCCCAAACTAAACACAATGCTATGTATGTATGCTATATGCAATGCGAAGTAATGCAACTAATGCAATGCAATATGAACATGCTAAGCTAATGCAACATGACACTGCCTAACCATGCAAGCCAAACTAATGCAACATGAACATGTCAAGCATACAACGAGACTATGTAATCCAACTAGCTAAACAACATGCAAACATGATACAATGTAAGCATGCAACCAATGTAATGCAACATGTCAATCATGCAATTTATATGCAAGGATGGACTTAAACTGAAATGGGAGGCCTCAGCCATGCCCAAAACAGTGGCCAAAAGTGATGGAAATGATAGATAAATGCTCATGCAGACATGTGCACCAATTGGCCTAAAGCTAAGGCACAAAAGGTAACTTTTAAGAACACTCAAAAGATGATAAACATGGACATTAGACCAACATGTTAAACTCTGAAAGTGTATAGAAGGTGATGCCAAATCAACCATGTTATGTAAGTAAGGCATGTAACAACGACCAAAACTTGAAGCCAACAAAGGGGTCCAAACCATAGCTATGTTAACCAAACCCCAAAGGGCCAAAATGACTTAAAACAGTCCTAAGGCACTCCAAAACAAGACTAAAGCATGCATAGATCACGGTTAAACATGCTAAGAAATGGATGCAAAACAAAGGGGGTTTTAAGGCCACAAAGAAGGCACTCTAACCACATATGGCATGGACTAATCAATGCAAAACAGAGTTTTAACATGCAAAAAGGAGCCCCAAAACCCACTGATATGGCAGCCCAAAGCCTCAAACGCATAGGCATGCACAATGACTCATTTTAAGGCACAAAAGAGCATCTCTTCAAAGCATGGAAAGGATGACGAATGCAAACATACAAGCATGGATTATGGACTGAAATAGCATGGAAAATGATTCCAAATCACTGAAACAACCCAACTAATGCATGCTAATGACTCACACACTCAAGGCTCACGAGCCAAAATGCATGGTTGCTATACCAAACATGGGAAACATGATCAAATCAGTACCCAACAAACCTCAAGCATGATGAAATATGGCCAAAAGCTTCATGAAGTCAAGCTAGAACATGCAAGCATGGAGGGGCAAATGCATGGCACATGTTATGACAATAAAAGGGGGTTACTTGACAAGTGTATGATGCATGTAATGGACCATCAATCCAACCAAAAACAGAGGTATAATGTGACCAAATAAAACCCAAAAACCTCTAAAATGGAGCTAAGTAAAGCTAAGCATGTATGCTACCCTTATGAGCCAAAAACATGAACAAATGAGACACAAAGGGAGAGGGGTGTCCCTCCCCTATACCAGACTTCAAGATCCCTTCACCACCACTAAAAATCCACTGGATTTCAGT
Source organism: Camellia sinensis (assembly GCF_055761805.1). Classification (NCBI taxonomy): domain Eukaryota; kingdom Viridiplantae; phylum Streptophyta; class Magnoliopsida; order Ericales; family Theaceae; genus Camellia; species Camellia sinensis. The sequence continues at coordinate 110,881,476 of NC_138969.1, read as the reverse complement.
TGTGAGAAGGCCAATACACAAAAGGTTCCCAAAGTTCAACAAATAAGGCACAAAAGGGGCCAAACAAGGCCTAAGAGGGGGAGGTCGACCCCCAACACCAAAATGACCTTAACGAAACATCTTAAACATCAAAAAATAGAACTTTTATCAGTTATACACAAAGCTCAAAACAGCATGCAAAGTGGGTTAAAAGCTAGTGCAAGAATGGAGAATATAAAGTAATTATGCTCACCCTTGAAGAACACTTGAAGAACAGCAACCTCAGGCCTCTTTTCTGATCAAAACTAGCTTAAAAGCTCTAAGAACAACCTCCCAACACCTCAATAACCCAAGTATGGTGTAATACTAGGTGCCTTAGTGCAAAACTAAGAACAAAACACACTTTTAGGCCCTCTAACACACACAAATGTAGAGAGAGAGGGAGATATATAGAGAGAGAGTGATATATATCATATAACAGATGTATAAGTCTGATTTTTGCTGAACCCCTTCAAAGGAGAGGGAGGGCCCTCTTATATAGATAAGGCAAAGGCCTAAGCTTCCAAGAGAAGCTAAACAAAATGGGTCAAGGCTTCTTAAAGAAGCTAAGGCAAAGGGGCCAAGGCTCCTGAGGAAGCTGAGACAGGGGTCCAAGCTTCTTGAGGAAGCTTAAGATAAAGGTCCAAGCTTCCTCAAGAAGCTAGACCGAAACGGTGCAAAAGGTGCAAATTCCTCCATACACGTATGGAGGACAGGTCCGTGCACTCCAGCTGGCACAGCTGGCATGCACAATGCCTGAAAAAGGCAAAAAGGAGGTATCGGCCAGAGAAAGAGTCTATCGGCCAAATAAATGGCTGGCCGACCACACAAAGAGCTGATGCACCTAACAGAAATGCCGACCGACCAAATATTTGGGCGGTAGCAGAAAAAGCAAGGCCGGTGGCTTCATGCCACGGCCGGTGGGTTTTAGGGGATGGCTAACAAGCCACCTCCTACCCTCAAGTGCAAAAACAAACAAGTTCCTGGTGCAAAACCAAGCACAGAACAGGCGAGTTAAGAGATTCTGAGGCAAGGCGCCCGGCCGAGACCTCCGGGCACTCAAAACGAACACGAACATGGATGATCACCAAGCGTTCAAACGGTGACGTCCAAGGCTTGAGGACGGTCAAAAATGGGGTGTCTACAGTTGCCCCTTTTTGACAGAACTCGAAAGTCATAACAATGACGGGAATGAATGTCAAAGCCCAGAGATGACCCATTTTTGACAAGGCCGAAGACTTAGACAAGCATACAAGCTACAAACAAAGATATGCGCCCGAGGGCAGGGGCAAAATGCAAAACAATGCACAAAGTCGAGCATAACTTATGATCATGCAAAGAAAACTGTAATGAAGCATAACACGCAACAGTTTTAAGCAAGCCGAAAACCAAACTACATTACAATGCAGAGAGGGTGTAAGAGAATTATTCAATTCTCGTTACATTTGACGCGGAGGATACAATACCGGTCCGGCTTGTCTGGTCGTGCCAACTTCAAATGAACCGTACATATAATATCGTGCCTGACAGAGAAAAAAAACTTAACAGGTACAATATTGTTAGGAGTGTGCATAACAATGCAATTGAAAGTGCGTGACAACGCAAGTGAGGGGATGCATGATAATGCGGGTAGAAGGGGTGCATAACAATGCAACCCGAGTGTGTGCATAACAATGCGATTTGAAGCAAGCATAACAATCCTATGAAGGCACAAACACAGATAAGTAAAGTACACGTGACAACGTGTACAATGTGTAGAGGTGAGGAAGAGTATACACATGTAAGTAAAGCACATGCGACAACATGTACAATGTGTGAAAATAAAGGAACTTGAACACATATAAGTAAAGCACACGCGACAACGCATGCAATGTGTATAAAAAGGAACTTGAACACATATAAGTAAAGCAATACGCGACAACACATGCAATGTGTATAAAAAGGAACTTGAACACATATAAATAAAGCAATACGCAACAACGCATGCAATGTGTATAAAAAAAGAACTTGAACACATATAAGTAAAGCAATACGCAACAACGCATGCAATGTGTATAAAAAGGAACTTGAACACATATAAGTAAAGCAATACACGACAATGCATGCAATGTGTATAAAAGGGAACTTGAACACATATAAGTAAAGCAATACGCGACAACGCATGCAATGTGTATAAAAAGGAACTTGAGCACATATAAGTAAAGCATAACGCGACAACGCACGCAATGTGTGTAGAAACTTGAACACATATAAGTAAAGCAATACGCAACAACGCACGCAATGTGTATAGAAACTTGAACACATATAAGTAAAGCATAACGCGACAACGCATGCAATGTGTATAGAAACTTGAACACATATAAGTAAAGCACAACGTGACAACGCATGCAATGTGTATAGAAACTTGAACACATATAAGTAAAGCAATACGCAACTACGCACGCAATGTGTATAGAAACTTGAACACATATAAGTAAAGCAATATGCGACAACGCATGCAATGTGTATAGGAACTTGAAGGGGTGTATAAACACTTGTAAGTAAAGCATACGTGAAAACGTACGAAATGTGTAAAACAGTGCGAAAAGGGTGGATATTCAACTGAAACATGGTAAAGGCATGATGTTGAGATGCAAATTCTAAACAAGGCGAGGTAGCGCTCAACATAAGACGCGTAACAAGCATGCTTTATCAAAGCCAAAACAGAGCAACATAATAACAACATAATCGAAGCAATTTGTGGGAGTCACAAGAGACAAAAAGGATACGGGAAAGGATGCTCCTCGCACGTGCCGAACATCGCTCATAGAAGACACGGCTCGAGGTCAGCACGAAGTTCTACTAAGGTTTCAAGAGTGCAATTCCTTACATTGTCTTGAGTAATGAAGGTACCAAACCACATAATTGACCCGAACAAGGGCGTGGGAGGTGCATCGACCACAAGTGGAGGTCACCGGCCATCCATCGGCCACAAAAAAAGTCCATCGGCCATCTATTTGGCAGATCGGCCAATAATGTGGCTGACCGGCCAAAAATGCCTGTGTCGGGGCAGTTTGGTCAATTCGGCACGGGTCTTTAAATATAGGGCTTCTAGCCTTATATTTTCACTTTCCTCTTGGTCGAAAAACAGCCCCCTCTCTCTCTAGGTTATTTCCCAATCTTCTATCCCCGTCTTTCCTTGGTTTTCGGGCCTGCTTCAACATTTGATTTGCGAAACCCTCGCCGTTTCGAACATTTTGAACCGAACAAATCTTTGTTTCGGTGTCTTTTTCTCGATTTCTGCCACTCGGAGTTTGTTTCCCTCGAGTTTACCTCGATCTCTGTGCCTTTTCTTCACCCCGACCTTTCCAACCATTTTCTGTCCTCTCGGGGTTGACTTTTCAGTTGACTTTTCATATTTTTGCCCGGTTTTCGCACTTCCGGCCATTTTCGCGCTACCCTTGAGATGGCAGACAATATTCCAGGCAGTGGGGCTCCTCCGGAGATGGATGTGGACCCCGAGGCTGAGCTCTTGCCTCTCACATCCGGCCGTTCGATCCGGTGCCTTGCAGGCCGATGATACATGTGTTGCCTCCTAACGGACTTCGCCAGTTCAGGAGTTTTGATAGGGCCGTGCCACTGGAGCTTCTTCTGCGCGAGCCAGAGTCATATCTGTCTTTCGGCGCTTCTGAGGTACATTCTTTCCCGTTTTATTTTCGGCAAAGTAGAACACATAACTGCAATAGTCGATTCTATTCTTTAACTTTTTGACCCGGATACACTGATATACCACATGCTGTAGTCCACTGTGAACACACTCGCACCTGATATCTGTTTGAATCTGAACACGTGCACACGCGCTTTATTTCACTGAACCATTCAAACACACACTGATACATCATATGCTGTAGTTCACTACGAGCACACCGGCACTCGATATCTGCTTGAATCTGAACACGTGCACACACGCTGTACTTTCACTGAACCACATGAACATACTGATACATCATACGCTGTAGTTCACTGTGAGCACACCGGCACCCGATATTTATTTGAATCTGAACACGTGCACACACGCTGTATTTTCACCAATTCTGAGTGCATCTAACACTGTATTTTGTAACATTGCTTCGCAATTGTTTGTTTTGACCACAGGGGGATTCTCATGCCTTCCGGGGGTATGGGAACGTCATGGCCCGGGGGTGGTACATGGAGCTTCCTGACGCGGTCTGCCACATCATCGACCAGGCCGGCTTCGGCACTTTCTGCAGGGGACTCTCTCGCCTTACTGCGAGCAGACCTCTTCTTGCTGCCTTGGAGGAGAGGTGGTCGGACACCACTGACTCTTTCCACTTTTCGGCCACGGGAGACATGATGATGACTCCCTTCGACTTCTCGATGCTTACCGGCATCGGGGTAGGGGGTGATCCGATCCCCTTCGATACAGATATGGATGAGTGGGAGGCCGCTCAGATGTACTTGCTAGGCGACCTACCGCCTCTTGCTCGTCCCGGATTTGTACGATACTCGTGGTTCGAGGACCATTTCCAGATTTAGCCTTCCTTGGCTCTGGAGGCACCGATGGCTCAGGAGGAGGTGGAGCAGTATGCACGCGACTTCCTCATGTTCCTGCTGGGGACTACTCTCTTCGCCGACCGGGCGAGCACTGTGCCCCTTTGTCTACTGAGTGCACTGGTTGACGTGACCAGGATCCGCCTGTACGACTGGGGTGGTGCGGGCTTGGCCACACTGTATAGATACATGAGCTCATCCTCCCATTGCAGCGAGCAGTTGCTCGGAGGCTACTGGCGAGCTTGGAAGGTATATCTTCTTTTCTGTTTTACATTTCTGCTTTATATTTTCTGTACTCTGTACAATGCACACACTGCGGTCTACTTCACACTGGTCATATATTGAACACACGGCACACATATAATCTGCTTTACACACTATACACATTGCACACAATCTGCTGCCAACTGACTGTACACTGCATACACTGCAAACATGCAATCTGCTTTACACTGACTGTATATTGCACGTACTGTACACTCTGCACGATGCACTGCACAATATACGGTTCTGTGATTTCTGTTTTACTCTGCATTCTGCTTTATCTGATAAGCATACTGATATTTGCTCTACAGTTGTGGGTCTATGCCTACTTCCCGAGGCTTGCCTCAGTGCCAGATGAGGAGACCCCCCTCGGCATTCCATTCTCTTGCCGCTTCGACGTGAGATTCGTGCGGAGACCACAGGAGTCATTCATATTCTTCCGTCGCTACTTCGATACCATTACCGCCGCAGAGGTATTTTTAGAATTTGTAGTTTATTTAAGCTTTGCTTTACATTGTATTTTCAATAACAGTAGAAGACAAATTGTTTATCATTTACAGATCACCTAGTAGCCTTGGGCTCCATTGCCAGCCGCGGTTCGGGAGTGGTATGCAGGCGCTAAGGAGTCCGCCCGATTCAGGCTTCTGTTGGAGGGCCCAGTCTGTCGGGCTTGGTACCTAGGCAAGCGCTTCCTGCGGCAGACCTTAGGTTTACCAGAGCAGATAGCCCCGGGTCCACCTCCTACGACCATGAGGCAAACAAAGAGGTACACTCCGGAGGAGATGACTGATTACACGATCGGTTGGGATGCGGAGGACTTCAGGGGCGAGGGCGACTACGCGGAGTATGTCCAGACCTATATCATGCGGCCTCTAAGTAGTGGCGGTCGAGCTGAGAGGGAGAGGCCAACAGCGCCGGCTGCCAGAGCAGGAGCAGGAGCACCGAGGATGGCTTGGGCCCGTGGTAGGAGTGGGTCTTGGAGAGGACGGGGGGCTAGTTGGCCAGCACTGCCCATGACGATGACATGCAGAGGGCAGGATGGGGAGACTTACCAGATCCCTATCGCTCTGCCTCTGGCTGATCACAAGCTAGTTGCGTTCTACGACTTGCCTCCGATATGTATTATTGCATTTTATATTTTGCACCGTCATTTCATTTCATTTCGCTTGATATTCCGCAGAATACTGATGTTTCTAACACTTTTGCAGGCTTCCTCCGAGTACACTCGCCAGTCTCTGGAGTTGACCGCCTTTGTGATGGGGATGTTCCAGCGGAGCCTTGACCTGCTGGCCATTTACAGTATCTCGGTACGCTTTTCTGACCACGGTCTCAAACTCTACATAAACCATTTCACATAATCTGATGCATCGCATTATCAACACAACACTTGATACACGGCCCTCACGGCATTTGATACACTGTAGGCCACAGACTGTTCACAGCATTACTCACGGCATTCATACACTGCACTCAGTCACTGCATTCTGTATTCGTACACTGCTCGCGACATTCATACACTGTACTCATACACTGCACTCATACACTGCATTTTGTACTGATACACTGCTCACAGCATTGATACTCTGTTTTGTGTAGCATACTGATGCGTTTACCATTTGTGCTTTTCAGCCTCTATTCCAGATTCTTGCCGCAGGAGGTGCTCTAGCTGGGGCTTCTGTGCCTGCCCGAGGAGGAGGGCGAGATGGCAGAGTATATCCACGTACCAAAGTGGGGCGCACTCATGTTGGGAGTAGCTCTCGAGCACTGATCCCAAATGATGATGAGTCTGAGGCAGAGGCGGAGGCAGAGTCATCTGAGGAGGAGACTGGCGATGACTCGGACTCGGACTCGGACTCAGATGGCGGAGCCGACGACGATGCTCCCGGACTTTCGTCCAGGAAGAGGACGAGGACAGACCCTCATGCCCGAGGCCACTTGGCACTGATCTAGACTTTTACTGCCATTTTTTTTGTGTTGTACTTTTTCTTTTTGATGGTAGCTTGAGCGCACTGTACTGCCGCAGGCAGGTTTTATTTTCTTCAAAGATATGTACTTGAAAAGATAATGAAATGAAACAAGCTTTTTGTCTAAAAAAGTGTTGCATTCGTACATTTCATACATCGCATCGCATTGCATCGCATCATATTACATAACAATGTAAATGAGATTGATCTTTTGTCTGAAAATTGGAACACTTGCATCGTAATAACCAGATAATGAACCGGCCAACGACAAACACATACAACCCACTGCTCATTCTGAACACTCAGCCCATAACACAACGCTTGGTTTACTCGGCACACAGCCCATACACACAGCTCATACAACGCACTGCTTATTCTGAACACTCAGCCCATAACACAGCACTTGGTTTACTCGGCACACTGCCCATGCACGCAGCTCATACAACGCACTGCTTATTATGAGCACACAGCCCATAACACAGCGCTTGGTTTACTCGGCACACAGCCCATATACACAACTCGTACAACGCACTGCTTATTCTGAACACACAGCCCACAACAGCATATTGCTCATTCTGAATACACGGCTCATTCTAAGTGTACGGGGTGTAATGACTAAACTTGCAGAAGTTGAAACACACTCAGATGCTCCAAATTTTTTCTCTCTTCTTTTGCTCCACAATCCGGAGTCCATATGTTTGCTATTCTCACGTGACCTGGGCCAAACCCTGCGGTTGTTGAAAGAACCAATCTTGCTTTGCACAAATGTGGAGAATGGCATGACACTCTGAGCACAAAACGATTTTATTTGAAATTGAGAATATGAGTTCTCGACCAGGTATTGAGCCTACGACTGAACACAGCGGAAAAAAGACTTAACAATGAAAAACAAAAGGTAAAAACCTAGACACATCGAGAAACAATCGAGACGACTCAAGACAAGAATCGAGACAAACAGAACCGAAGACGCAACACACAGACGTGTTACAAAGATAAGAGACCTCTCAGTTCGCGAGCAGCCAGTTTCTCCGGGTATTATTTTCCACCCTTTCTTATTTGTGATTCTCATATCACTCGGCCCTCAGGCTCTGTTTTTCTTAAAAAGCCCTTATCTCACTTTTTCGCTCAACGCACATCTCTCTATTCTTCACTCTCTCATTTTTCATCCCTCCCCAGGGTGATTGATGGATAAATAGAAAGTTGTGGGTTCATGCCCAACATTATCAGCTCGCGGTTATTTCTTCTGGTGACGCCTAGTCAATGCCCCGGATGAGGGAATAGAGTATCTTGATCCATTCCGATTCGTGCTTCGCACTGGGCTTGATACCATGTTACTCAGAGGGTGAGAGGGCTTTCAGCCTTGTACAGACAGCTCCAATTGTGCCCTTTCTGGCAAGTATGCTGGCGATGGGGGAAAGACAGGAAACCTGACTCAACTGTGCCCCTAGTTCATCATTTTGACCATTTTTTGTTTTGGTTTTCTACTAAAACAATTTTGACCAAAATAAGAGTTAGATTAACGTACTTGTTCAACTTTTTTGATTTTGAAAATCATGCAAGTCAGGCTGTGAGCACTGAAAATTTTCCTTTTTGGGTCCAAGAAAAAGGTCCAATTTTGGAAAAAATGGAATAATTTTCGAGAAAATAGTCAACCTCAGTAAAAATTCTCAAAAACTATTTTGGCAAACAGCTAGTGCTCAACGAGCATGAAACTTACTCTTGAGATGCACAACCTCGGATCCGAAGGGAAATTGCCCCTTGCCTGAAGAGAGCTGCATGGCAACGGAAAGTTGCCCCTTGTTTGGATACGCCGCAGCATGCTGTAAACAGTCCTCGTTAGTGATGATTGCAACCAAACTCTCGGATGTGGAGAAGACGAAGATGGTCAAAACCAATATATGGACACAGTCACTTTGAAAGTGTTGGTGGCTGAACTTTAGGATGAAGTTGCCTACGTATCCCAAACATGGGAACCAAGCCTTACGTAGTTCCGGCTTGGGTTCACTCGTGTATTAACCCTCACCTTCTACGCTCTAACTTTTGCCAAGGTCGCCCTTCTGGGTTTTCAACCTTGCGAGCTTTGTTTTCCTTTTCTTTTCAATTCTCTCTTTTTTTTTTTCTTTTCTTTTGCATTTTTCCTTCTTTCTCTTTTGTATTCTTTTCTTCTTTTTTTTTTCTCTTTTTTTTTTTTCTTTTTCTTTGCTCTAACTTTTGCCTGGGTCGCCCTTCCGGGTTTTCGGCCCAGCGAGCCTCTCAATGGTAAAAGTGTAGTTTTGTCCATGCCAAATGGTTTTAGGATTTTGAAGCCATCTGACTCCAGGAGAATGACTGTTGTTTCACTGATGCTGTAGAAGTCCATCCAAATGTTATGGATAGGAACTCAATTTTTCTTCAGCAGGAATTGTCTTCTTTTCTCCCTTCTGGGATTTGGCATTCTTGCCGATCTTCGTCGTGGACTCTTCGAGTACCTTTAACATTTGATCTTCTTGATCTGACTTTGGTGCCTCTTGTTCGAGGGCTGCTTCGAATCTGGCCACACGGGCCTCATATTGCGGTTTGGCCATTGAACATTTTGAATGCACGTTCAAGGTTTGAAAGAAAAGGGGTCAAATCTTGAGGCTGAGAGCGATCCTAGGCTGCACAATCTCAAGAGCGATTCCACACAGGTCTTCGCAAGACTGCGCAAAACATATTTTTTGAATTTTTTTTAAGAAAGCGACTAACCGCTCGCGCTTAAGACAGTGTAGAACCAGTCTGGATCGAGCCAGGATCCTTCTCAGTACTCATACTAACAAGCATGATTTCATTCATTAAGGGCTCAGCATGCCTCTCTTTCTCTCAATTGATCAAAGTTTTGCAAATCCCGATGAATTCCTTCCTCTTTGTTTTCACCACAGTGTTAAAAAAAAGTTTTGAAAAACTTAGGTCATTACAATGACTTCAAGGTGCAGAAGAGCAGATGAGATATACTACCGTTTCAATCTAAATTTGCTAGCACAACTAGCTCAAAGTAGCAAAAAGCACGGAAGCATGATAGCCGCAGCAGTTTCATTTACTGGTTGCAACTGGCTCCACAGTAGAGACAGACTCAAAAGAAAGCAAAAGGATAATTACAAAACAAAATAATGATATCCGAGGCAACAACCTTGGAATCACCTGATTTCTATACAATGGGACTGACTCGATACAACAAGACAGACCCTTAAGCAAAAAGACTGACTCAAGACAAAGAGATAGACTTAAAACAAAAACAAAGAACTGACTCGACACCCAAGCCAGAAATTACAAAACTGCATTCGCAAATGCTCAAAACAGTGCGTGCCAGACGCCACATCTGAAATGAAACGAGTGTCGCCCGCAGGTGGTCCAACCCCTGATCACATACTCGCGCTATCCTTAAGATCCAACTACTCGGCGGTGACAGACTTCGCTGAGGTGGGTGGGAGGATGACCTCATTGTCAATCAAATCTTGCACTTCGTGGCGAAGGCGAAAGCAGTTGTCGGTGATGTGACCGGTTTGTTGGTGGTACGCGCAGTACAAGGCAGCATCATGTGTGAGAGGGAGATTCTTCGACAGAGGCCGAGGCTCGAGGGGTTTAAGATGCCCCTTTTCAGCTAGGATCTGAAACGCCTTAGACAAAGGCATGTAGAGAGCATGAAAGATTCTGCGCCCTCGGGGCAGGTACTTTGAAGTCTGAGGATTCTTGCTAGACGCACTAGCGAAAGGGTCAGCAGGCACTGCCTTGGCTTTCTAATCTCTTCCAGGTGCATGGTTAGAATTGGAAGGAACTGTTCTGGCATGATAGGGCCTATCCCGATTTTCCGCCTGGCTTGAACTGGCCTCGGTTAGAGTAGGGAAAGCATCATCCATAGTCTTAGCCACAACTGCGAATACTTGCTATTTATTGAACCCCCCGGCCTTCAAAGCCTCAACTGCCCACAGCAGTCATTCAACGGGATCAGCATATGTTCCCAATTTGTTCTTACCTCTAGCCTCAGCTTGATCGAGGGTTCGGGTTGCTACATTAGAGCGGAACCCGATTGTTGTTGACACGTCATTGCTATAGCTTGAGACAACCTCAGGGGGCTCCTGTGGTAGAAAATTCCCGGCATACGACGTGGCTGGTGGCGATGCTGACATTCTGTAGGCGAGATTAGCCATAGACCTCTGAAGGTCTCCAATCATTCCCATCAACTCAAATGTTGTGGGTTCACGAGCTTGAAACAACTGGGGTTCCCAGATCGGGCGCGCGGCAGGCGACCTGAGTGGATGTGGTACTTCAACATTGGTCTCACTTTGCAGGGTGATTCCTTGGTTTAATGCGGCTGTCATAACCATAACTTCCTCTGAACTTTGGGTCATTATAAGTCTGCTGAACTTGAACGGTGACTGATGGATCCGATATCTGTCTTGCCTCAGCAAAGAAGAACACTAGCTATTCTGAACTAACTCTCTGAACTGAAAGAGAAAGCACGCAGCATTTCAGCCCAATCAGAACAGACACAAGCATAACTGAATAACTATACTCTACTACGGATCACTGTTCCCCAAGATCACTGCCCCAAAACTGAATCAGATACCCGCAGATATAACTAATTCTCAAAAACACTGATATTAATGCCCCCAGGCCTGGTATTCGAACTTGCAAATTGACATGCGCATTCCCTGTGGAGATACACTCTAAAAGCACATAGCAAGTAAATGAGAGCCAAAACACCCCTATGTTGGGGTGGGGTTCCCCTGTCCTATTTTGTCAAGAGCTAGGGTTTCACTACGCACGCGGCGGTTTCAAACAACCTATAATCGGGTAAGCAACCTGTCGTAGTATGGAATGGTCACTATGGATTCCGAATATACACTAGGTCGAATGGTCAAAAGGGTGCCCCGGTAACAACCGGGGTTTGTGTTCCCATCGTGGCAGAGCCCGTAATCGGTCAGCCTTATGGCACGCTTAACAAAGCAAGCCTCCAGCAAACCGTTCAGGAATAGCAGACGGCAAACACGGTGTCCTCGGCGCACAAATGCACAGGCAATGCAAAGAAACACATAAGTGTAGTCAAAACAAGATATCATGAGTTCGAGTCAAGTTCTCTAAATCCCCAGCAGAGTCGCCAAAAACTGTAGACGTCCCCGAACATCCCGGGAGGGAAATCCCATTCTGTTCATTATGGGCTCACTACAGTTCAGGACTCAAATATCATTGTCCTGTATCTAATCTCGCAGAGTGCAATGCAAGACCGATGAATCATCAAAGAGTCCGAATCTAGCAAATCATTTTTTCGAAAAACAGATTTTTTTTTTTTTGAAAAAAGTGTCAAACATGGACTGCTTTGCCAGATATAGAGTTGCCACCTAAATACTTATTTTGAGAGGAATTTAGGAAACCCTGACTCGTGCCTAAGGCCACGTGTCTGTCATCACCAAAGTTGTCTCGGCTCGAGAACTTTGGTACGATTGGGGAAGGTCATTTCGTGAGCACCCCCGCTTGCCCGATCAAGGATCGGCCTCTACTAACCATAATATCTAGTTTTGAAAAAATTATGCGTTCTTATTCCAGTTATTAGCCTAGATTTACTATGTGATGCGCATAGCATACAAGTATAGACTGGATCGCCTGAATTGGAACAAAACATTTCATGTTTGTTTTGAAAACGGTTTGCTACTCACAAGTAGGCTAAAAATACAGATTTTGCCGCCCTCGGGTAGGCTTAGAAAAACATGATGATTTGCCACTCTCAAGTGGGCTTAAAAACTTACAGTCGATGAATTGTTCCAATTCAAATAACCCAACCTTCACCCACAGGCATTCAGGCAGTTATATCACATAAGCATATAGCCTCATGGTAAGCATGCTGTCATGGCAATACTCACACTCATGCAAGGATACTAACGCGTAAATGCTTGCCTAGTACTCCAAGCCAAAACAGAAACTAGTTAGTAATCAAATGCATGATCCTAGTTCATGTTAAGATGGCTAATGCAACATTTGAGAAAATGCAACTGAGAATAGGCTCGGCTAATCTAAGAATGACATGTGAGATGCTACAACTAACACGTATTCAACTTGGAATTGAGATACAATGCAGTTAGTATGATGCGCCAAGCCCGGTGCATGCAAGACAGATGAACGGATGCAAACATGCAAGAATGAGGATGCTAATTAAAACATGCCCTAATCTAACCATTGAAAGCAGTTAAATAAAAGAGAGAAAGAAGTGGGGGTTGGAAGACATGCACGCACGCACGCACGCACGCACACTTATTGCACAACTGCCCTCGCTCGGAGGGTCCGAATACATATTACACAACCAAATAAATGATTAACTATTCAATTAATTATTACAGAACTTTTAATTGATTAACGAATTAAATGCAGAAGGAAGGTGGCTGCAGTCCCGCCTCAGAATGATGGGATGATTCATGCTCGATTCGTCTTGCCCGGAAACCCGGTACCATGCCACTGTTCCCTTTGTTTACACTGCCTTGCTTCTCTAAAATTTATGAAAGTTTCCAGAATCCTTCTGAAGCACTCCCTAAGTGTTGTGGAATGTCACCGGCCATAATTCAAGTTCACCGGCCACTGGAAAGTGGTCATCGGCCAGTTTTAAAACCATCGGCCATTTATTTTGGGTCGATCGGCACTGTATGTGGCCGGTTGGCCAAAACTTCCTACAAAACGCTGTTTTGACAGCAGCAGAGGACAGACAGTGCATGGCAAGGAATTTTCAAAGCAATGTGTGCATGGTCACTCTCCCTATCATACTATGGACTCAAGGGAGTGTGGCCCTCGGTACTCGGGCCACCAGTCACGCATTTTGATGCATGATGGCTAAAGGCACCAAGCTTGCAAATCAATGTAAATGCATACAACAAAACAAATGAATGCCGCACACCCTATCATGTTGAGATCAAGGGCATCGGCGACCGAGGATTGAGATGTGTTTCGTCACTTTGAGTACGAACACACCTCACTCCTCGTGTTTGGTTTGACACCCCAAACCAAACACAATGCTATGTATGTATGCTATATGCAATGCGAAGTAATGTAACTAATGCAATGCAATATGAGCATGCTAAGCTAATGCAACATGACACTGCCTAACCATGCAGGCCAAACTAATGCAATATGAACATGTCAGGCATACAATGAGACTATGTAATGCAACTAGCTAAACAACATGCAAACATGATACAATGTAAGCATGCAACCAATGTAATGCAACATGTCAATCATGCAATTTATATGCAAGGATGGACTTAAACTGAAATGGGAGGCCTCAGCCATGCCCCAAAACAGTGGCCAAAAGTGATGGAAATGATAGATAAATGCTCATGCAGACATGTACACCAATGGGCCTAAAGCTAAAGCACAAAAGGTAACTTTTAAGAACACTCAAAAGATGATAAACATGGACATTAGACCAACATGTTAAACTCTGAAAGTGCATAGAGGGTGATGCCAAATCAACCATGTTATGCAAGTAAGGCATGTAACAAGGACCAAAACTTGAAGCCAACAAAGGGGTCCAAACCATAGCTATGTCAACCAAACCCCAAAGGGCCAAAATGACTTAAAAAAATCCTAAGGCACTCCAAAACAAGACTAAAGCATGCATAGATCACGGTTAAAACATGCTAAGAAATGGATGCAAAACAAAGGGGGATTTAAAGCCACAAAGAAGGCACTCTACTATAACCAACCACATATGGCATGGACTAATCAACGCAAAACAGAGTTTTAACATGCAAAAAGGAGCCCCAAAACCCACTGATATGGCAGCCCAAAGCCTCAAACACATAGGCATGCACAATGACTCATTTTAAGGCACCAAAGAGCATCTCTTAAAAGCATGGAAATAATGATGAATGCAAACATACAAGCATGGATTATGGACTGAAATAACATGGAAAATGATTCCAAATCACTAAAACAACCCAACTAATGCATGCTAATGACTCACACACTCAAGGCTCACGAGCCAAAATGCATGGTAGCTATACCAAACATGGGAAACATGATCAAATCAGTACCCAACAGACCTCAAGCATGATGAAATATGACCAAAAGCTTCATGAAGTCAAGCTAGAACATGCAAGCATGGAGGGGCAAATGCGTGGCACATGTTATGACAATAAAAGGGGGTTACTAGACAAGTGTATGATGCATGTAATGGACCATCAATCCAACCAAAAACAGAGGTATAATGTGATCAAATAACACCCAAAAACCTCTAAAATGGAGCTAAGTAAAGCTAAGCATGTATGCTACCCTTATGAGCCAAAAACATGAACAAATGAGACACAAAGGGAGAGGGGTGTCCCTCCCCTATACCAGACTTCAAGACCCCTTCACCACCACTAAAAATCCACTGGATTTCAGTTGTGAGAAGGCCAATACACAAAAGGTTCCCAAAGCTCAACAAATAAGGCATAAAAGGGGCCAAACAAGGCCTAAGAGGGGGAGGTCGACCACCAACACCAAAATGACCTTAATGAAACATCTTAAACATCAAAAAATAGAAATTTTATCAGTTATACACAAAGCTCAAAACAGCATGCAAAGTGGCTTAAAAGCTAGTGCAAGAATGGAGAATATAAAGTAATTATGCTCACCCTTGAAGAACACTTGAAGAACAGCAACCTCAGGCCCCTTTTCTAATCAAAACTAGCTTAAAAGCTCTAAGAACAACCTCCCAACACCTCAATAACCCAAGTATGGTGTAATACTAGGTGCCTTAGTGCAAAACTAAGAACAAAACACACTTTTAGGCCCTCTAACACACACAAATGTAGAGAGAGAGAGGGAGATATATAGAGAGAGAGTGATATATATCATATATCAGATGTATAAGTCTGATTTTTGCTGAACCCCTTCAAAGGAGAGGGAGGGCCCTCTTATATAGACAAGGCAAAGGCCTAAGCTTCCAAGAGAAGCTAAACAAAAGGGTTCAAGGCTTCTTAAAGAAGCTAAGGCAAAGGGGCCAAGGCTTCCTGAGGAAGCTGAGACAGGGGTCCAAGCTTCTTGAGGAAGCTTAAGACAAAGGTCCAAGCTTCCTCAAGAAGCTAGACCAAAACGGTGCAAAGGGTGCAAATTCCTCCATACACGTATGGAGGACAGGTCTGTGCACTCCAGCTGGCACAGCTGGCATGCACAATGCCTGAAAAAAGGCAAAAAGGAGGTATCGGCCAGAGAAAGAGACTATCGACCAAATAAATGGCCGGCCGACCATACAAAGAGCCGATACACCTAATAGAATTGCCGACCGACCAAATATTTGGTCGGTAGCAGAAAAAGCAAGGCCGGTGGCTTCATGCCACGGCCGGTGGGTTTTAGGGGATGGCTAACAAGCCCCCTCCTACCCTCAAGTGGAAAAACCAACAAGTTCTTGGTGCAAAACCAAGCACGGAACAGGCAAGTTAAGAGATTCTGAGGCAAGGCGCGCGGCCGAAACGTCCGGGCACTCAAAACGAACACGAACATGGATGATCACCAAGCGTTCAAACGGTGACGTCCAAGTCTTGAGGATGGTCAAAAATGGGGTGTCTACAATGGCTAAGTGTGAAATTGAGGTTTCATATTTATTGGTTTAATTCCTTAGGGTGTTCATTACTAACGGTATGATACTTCTTTCATACCCAGAGCAACTTGTGTTTTGAGTCCTCTTTCCATTGGAGCACTTTAATTCACCTTTGGACTTAATTTGATTAAAGGATGGTTGGTAAAGTAAAATGAGTAACTAAAACTTGGGACTAAAAGTGAGCAAAGATAAGAATTTGGTTATGTTTTGATGTGTTCAATCGGACGTTAATTGAGCACATGGAACTTGGACCATTTCACACTTGCTAGTGATGAAATGATCCAAGTCTCCAAGGTCACCTTCTTCTCTTGATGTTTCATGAAAAGTGATCCAAGTCTCCAAGAGGAGGTTTGTGTCTTGTTCTGCATTTATTGAACTTGCACATCTTGAGTCATAAACCATCATGCAATGAAATTGCTTGAATTGGTGGTTTGTGGCTTAAGTTCACAACTCCTTGAATTTGTTCATGAAAATGAGGGGTGAGTTGTGCAAACAATCTGTGAGAATACCCTCTTTTTGCTTTGTTTGTCCTCTGTTGCAGAAAGATGAACCAGTGCATCAATGGTCGACAAGCCACTTTCCATGGCCGACAAGTAGCCAGCAAACCACCATCCATGGCCGGTAGGTGGCCGACAATCTTCACCAGTGGCTGTTTGGCCACTGATGCAAATCTCAACAGAGTGTTGGTAAGGTGGAGCAAAGTTGTTATGGAAGTGTTCAATTGTGCAAATGGAGGCTTTCGAGAGCAAAACTTTTCGGGTGGAAACCGAGTATGCGCGTGTACATCTTTCGTTTCCCAAGGCAGAGTAGTTAATTGGCTTAGTTTAGTTATTTTGTTTAATTATTAGTTGCAATTTTTTTGTAATTATTTAATTAGTTAGTTAGCTAATTAGTTCATTTGTTGTTGTAATAATTAGTTAATTAGTTTAACTAGTTATTCATTTTGGTTTGTACTAATTAGCTTAATTAGCTAGGCTTAGTTATTCATTTGGACTCTCCTTCGTGAGAGCAAAATGATGTAATAATATGTATGTCTTCCAACCTCACGTCTTTCTCCTTTTAGTTAACCGCTTTCGATGGTTAGATTAGGAGCATCACGTTTCGTTTAGCATACTTATGCTTGCGTCCATTCATCTTGTATTGCATGCACCGAGGCTCGGCGTATCATTCTAACTGCAGTGTCATTTCAATACTTCATTGAATATATGCTTAGACCGCATGTCTTGAATCAATTCATATGACATGCTTAGTAGCCAAGCCTAGTAATTGCATATCACATGCGTTGCATTAGACATTTGGCACAGATAGGAATCATGCATTTTTTCTAATTTTTTTTGTTTACTTTGGCTTGGTGTACTAGTTGAGTTTTTAATGCTTTAGCATATTTTCATGAGTGTGAGTGATTGCCATAGCTAGTATACTTGCCATGAGGCTAAGTGCCTAATTGCTAAACTGCTTGAATGCCTGTGGATGAAGGCCTGTTGTTTGAATTGGAATGATTCAATAAAAGCACATTTTAAGCCCACTATGTTTAGTGGCAAATTCGTAGACTTTAAGCTCACTATGTTTAGTGGCAAAATCAAACCCTTTTCGCAAAACAAATATGAAATTGAGTTGTACCAATTCAGGCAAACTAGTCTATACCTTGTATGCGCGCATCACGTAGTAATGCTAGCCTAATAACTAGAACAAGAGCACATAATGTTGATAAAAATCATATCATGATTAGTAGAGGCCGATCTTTGATCGGGCGAGCGGGGGTGCTTAATTCATGACCTTCCCCTCTCGTACCTAAGTTCCCGAGCCGATGCAACTTTGGTGATGACGGACACATGGCCTTTCTCCCGAATCATGGGTTTCCTAAATTTTCCCAAAAATAAAATATTTAGGTGGCCACTCTATATCTGGCAAAGCAGTCCAATTTTGGCATTTTGATTCAAAATCAATTTTTTAAATGATTTGCCGGATTTGGACTCTTTGGTGTTTATCAATTTCACATTGCACTTGTGAGATTAGATTCAGAACTGTGGAAGTCCAAACTGTAGGGCTTTCTTTCAAACCTTTTGAAAGGGAGGGCGAAATAGGAGAGCTACACCTGTACATGTGGTTCGGCTATCTACTCCATTGATGTTGAACCTGCCATCACTTTTGGCGGCACCAACCCTTCTTTGGTCCACACCAAATTCCTTGGGCTTCCATCACTTGCCATTTTAGACATCATGGCATGAAATCTTCTATGTTCTCTTCTTTTTTGGGTCCTAGTAGGCCCCATCTGTCTCCATTGCCCTAAAGGAAACTTTGGATGAACAACCCCATGCCATCCCAAGTTAGGTGGCATTGGTGGTTTCACAAATCTTGGCTGCACATTCGGCCTCATCCTTGGGCCACCATGCTGCTACAGTTCCTCAAATGGTCTCATAAACTATTGTTGGCCTCTATATGGCCTTCTAGTCTATTGCTGGCCAATATGTGGCTTCATAAGCTGCTGCTGCTGGCCAATGTATGGCCTTGTCAGTATTTTTGGATTTCCATAAGGCTTGGATCCCTTTTACTATCTTAGCGTGGACATAATGTTGCTTGAGCCCACAAAACATGAATGAGTAAGAGCTCTCTGAAATAAGAATGGAGCATTATCCTTACCATAATCCTCTGTAGGCCCAAATATTCCTGGGTCTGATCCGTCATAGAACATGTGGTCATTGCCAAATATTTGCAGGTCACCATTTCCCATGGTGTTGAACCTGAGACCAACATCCTTTCCTGTTTTCTGAATTCCATCCATCACAATGGATTTGCCTATTTCTATTTTAGTGCCACATCTGAAATAAATGAACCTCTCATCAAGCTCTTCTTGAATCTTTTTCCCTTTTGCCCCCTTGGCAATCTTTTCCATTTTCTCCTTGTGGAGCTTCTTCAGCTATATCAATAGGGCTCTAGGGTCCTTTTATTTATTTATTTATTTATTTTTCCTGGTCAGTCGACTGGAGGCCAGTAGACACCATGTTAATGCCTACCATCTCTGAGAAGGGGTCACTATCAACTGCCATTATCCCTTTGTTCTTCTCAGCATACTTTAGCATCCCCTTTTGGATCAAATCCTTCACACAATTTCGAAATATAACACAATTATTAGTCAAATGTTTGAAAGAATTGTGCCATTTGCAATACTCTTTCCCAACTCTATCTATTTCCTTAGGAATATTGTGGCCAATAGTTAAAGTTAAAAACTTGTTGGCCAACAACTCATCGAACAAGGCAGCTGTTTATGATAAGTCAAATGAATATTATCTACTAGATGCAATCACATTTCTTTTTGCTAGTTGTGTTGATGGCATATCTACAGGCTTTTCAACCTTTTTCAAAGTCCCACAAACTATAGGTTTTTTACCAATTACTTGTGCCACATCAATGTCTACATTAAAGTCAAACTCAACTTCTTGGTAATAGGTGCCAAGTGAGGTTGCCTTTCTTTGTTGTTCCTCCCTAACAATTGGCTCATAACTAGTTACCCTTGAGGACAACTCATACAAGTCTCTGAACATCATTCCTTCAAATTTCTTTCTCAACTCAAAATCTAAACCGTTTTGAGCCAATCTTATGACTTCTACCTCGAGGACATATGCACAACATCTATTTTTTGCTCTATTGAACCTGCCAATATATTGTTCTGCTATTTCCCCTTGCTTTTGTTTAAATTTCGATATGTCTACCAAAGTAACTTCAAGTTCAATTCTAAAGAACTGAACATGAAACTGACTCTCCATTTCTTGCCAAGTATGCACAAAATTTTCTACCAAGTTAATAAACCAAGTAAATGCAGTCCTAGATAATGAGTTTGGAAATAATTTCATTTTTATAATATCATTTTGCCTACTTCTCCACATTATAGAACAAATCTTCCTATTTGTTCAATTGTGGACTGCCTCTCTTCCCCTGTAAATAAGGAAAATTCAGGCACTTTGAAGTTTCTTGGGAGAGGTGTATTATCCACATCTAGAGGGTACGGACTCCTAAACATAGGTTTGTCTAGCCCCCTTAAAATTGCGCCATACATTTCTTGAATTAAATTCATTATCTATTGCATATTGTTAATCATAAGATCCATGCCTATTTATGCTCGTTGTTTTCCCCCCTCCTTGAACTTCTGGCTCTAGGCCTTGGATTCATTATGTTACATTCATAATATGGCTATTGCATGGCCTGGTCTTGCATATTCTGAGGCCTAACTTGATTAAATGGTATGTGCCTTTGGTTTGCCATACCATAGTGGCCTATTGTAGGCCTATTGAATGCCTAATTACCCTATACTTGTGGCCTTGGTTGCCCCGCATGTCTTGGTCCTAAGTCATTTGGATTATAATTGAAGACTGGGTTTGGAGGATATTCCCTGTGTATTCAAACATTGGATTTAGATTCATTCCCTCCTCATATCTTTCTTGAAGTGTGGGACGTTCGTAAAACGACACATATTCAATTACAATGTTATGTTTTTGACGAGTTATAGAAGGACCACATTGTACTTTTCTTACCTAAGTCTCTTTTACAGCTTTCCTTGACTAGTTGGGCTTAATATTGGCCTTTTCGAACAAGGCCAACATGTCGTCAACCATCACCTAGTTCTGATGTGCAGACATGGAACCAATTGCCTGATGAATGTGCAGCCGAAGAGCCTTCCTTGGGTCTGTAGTAGGACCACTTTTTTGGCCTGCAGAGGCTATATTATGGTCATTTCCTTGGCCTGCTTCTTGTCCAGCAACTGAATGACCGGCATTTATGTTTTCGTTAATGCCTTCGAACTCACCATCAAGTTCTTATCCATCAACAACCATTTCCCTAGGGTCTTCAAAGAACTTATGTTGTTTCCTCTTAGCCATCACTCCAAATTTGTCATAACCCAAACCCGTCTCTAGAGGTTAGGATCATAACCGGCCATTAATCATGAGATTACCTATGGACTTAGACAGAAATCAGTCATATTTAATATTAATAAGGGGCCAGATACGGAAGCAGAATTAGATATTTTGTCCAATGAGCTGTGCATATATGGCATTACAAAAACTTTGCACATTATATTAATAACTCACACCATACAGTCAATATAGATATACATATATCCAAGATCATTCCAAAAATAGTCTTTACAGAAACTAAGTTACATACTTAGATACAGACTTAGTCCTCCGAGGCCACAAAAGTAAACAAAAGGAAAATAATAAAAAAAGCCTCGCACGTGAGGAGTCCAAAGCAAACTCCATGATATCTGATATCCTTAACAGGTTCACTAGGGCTGAGGCTAGACATTTCACTGCTCACCTACATATATATAGATAAAGAGCAAGCAAACACCCAGTAAATAATACCGAAGTAAAAGGGTTCAGTGAATGAACCCCATTTAACAAATAAGCATTTTACATTAAAATGACCACGGGTCCAACATGCGACGTAATGACCTTAGGTCCAAGAGATAATAGGATATACAGTACGAGTTAAATCATTACTCACCTTAGGCCCAATAGTGTATATTATGACCTCATATCCAACAATTAATAGACTCACCGATCGGATTCAGTCGTCTCTTATCAAAATGACCTTGGGTCCAATCATTTACAAGGGTATAATGGCCATTTAGTTATCGCAATTGCATATCAATTATTCAAACTTGTCAGAGATTCAATCATGTCATATCAGAGATTTAGAGTGACCTTGAGTCCTCTTTATCAAATACACAAAATGGCCTTAGGCCCAATTCAGATATGTCAAGCAATCTCGCCCCATGATTCAGTTGTATAGAATGACCTTGGGTCTATTTGTAAGAGTCATTTCATATCATTCATGTGTACAGATAGTATATCATTCAGTTGGTTGGTAACTCATTCATATATATTAAATTGTTGATTCAAAAAAACTTACCATATAAGGACAATCAGAAAATAAGGTATAAGTAAAATATTTTTACTCAGATATTACTCACAGTGTTCAGTCGATTGAATTGTCCTCGCAGTTGACCCCACACAATTTATAACACATATGCAAATAGGGTCACAATACTATTCAATTTGTTCTTTAATCCATTTAACTCATTTAGAATACTCAATGTATGCCTAAGAATACTTAGAAATGAAAGTGAACGAAATCGGAACAATATGTAGCTTTTCAAAATTTTATGAATTAGGGCAGTTTGCTCGAGTGCAACGTTGGTCGCTCGAGCGAACCCCTTGGTCTGCAAAAGTACTGGATGGTTCAATTTTACATTCGAGCTAACACTTCATCGCTCGAGTGGTAATTTGCTTGAGCCACCTTTTGGTCACTCGAGCCAATGTTTACAAACAACAAAAATACTAGATGCCCTCAATGTGCGCTCGAGCCACCATTTGGTTGCTCGAGCGGTCTGTCAAATTTCTGAAATTTCCAATATACTTCTTGAACTTCAAACCACATGTGTAAAGAGTGTAAACTTGTATGGTATGCTCTAAACTTCAACTATACAACCACAAGCATGAATTCAATATCCAACTCACAAAAATTGAAGCTCAAAACATCATTAATTCATCATGCATGTCCCATTTCGGTCTAATTTCCTTTCTAAAACTCTATACACATGAAATTCAAGTCCAAAGACTCATAATTTATGCATGCATGAACTCAATGAATCATGCCTTAAAATGATGCCTCTTTTCTTCTTAGACAACGTAAATCATGCCTTAAAATGATATTTCATAATAAACTCATACATGCATGTACAAAATGATCTGATTTTTGTTCAATTCACACATTTAACTCCATTTTCTTCTTGAATTTACAATTACTTGACTTAAACTCATGAATTAATGATCAATTACTCACTTGGAGCCTTTAATTCTTCCAACTCTAGCAAGTTCTTTATCCTAGCTTCAATATCCTTCAATCTCTTGAGCAAATCTTCAAGTTCTTCTCTTCTCTCCCTTGAATTCTCACTTCTTTCTCTATTTCATGTATAATCTCAGCAAGTTTGAAGGGGAAGAGCTCAAATATATGAGCCTAAACGCTAGTTAGTCATATATATAGTGGGTGATTAGCTTAGGTTAATTAAGTTTGATTTAGGCTATTCAATTCTAATTAATTTTAATCAATTTAATGTAATTATTTTGATCCGAAACAATTTTTAATTAAATTTCTCCGTTGGCTTCAAAAATTATGCTAATCATAAGTATGCAGTCAATTTCGGTTTCTATCACCTTTATGACTCTCAATTTCAAATTATAACATAATATAGTTCATATATATCTACAATGTACATATATGAGTTCAAAAACATATATAATCACATACTTAACATCCAAATTCATATTAACCACATAATCACAATTGCAATTAGAGATCAACGACATAACACAGAATGAGGTTGTCACATTCTTTTCCCCTTTAGGAAGTTTGGTCCTCCAAACTTATGTTACCTTCCGTTGGAAATAGATGTGGGTAGCATTGTGTCATCTCATCTTCTTTTTCCCACGTGGCTTGCCTTCCATAATGCTCTTTCCATTCCACTTTCACCATTGAAATAGATTTCTTTCTCAGTTGTTTCACTTGTCGGTCAATAATCTGTCTTGGCCATTCTTCATATTCCATATTCTCATCAAGGGCTTTTTGGTGATAATTAATTACATGGAACGGATCTTGGAGATAGCCCCTCAACATTGACATGTGGAATACGTTGTGCATTTGTTCCAATCCCGATGGTAGAGAAACTATGTAAGTGTAGACGTCCCCGAACGTCCCGGGAGGATGAGTCCCGTTCTGTTCATTTGTGGGTCACTACAGTTCGAACTCAAATTGTCACGATTCTAAATCTGAACCAAAGAGCCCAAATCTGACAAATCGTTTTGGAAAACAGATTTTTGTAAAGAAGTGCCAAACATGGACTGCTTTGCCAGATACAGAGTCGCCACCTAAATATTTTATTTTGGGAAATTTAGGAAACCCTGACTCATTTGCCTAAGGCCACGTGTCCGTCATCACTAAAGTTGCCTCGGCTCGGGAACTTAGGTACGATTGGGGAAGGTCACTTCGTGAGCACGCCCGATCAAAGATCGGCCTCTACTAACCATGATATCTAGTTTTGAAAACATTATGCGTTCTTATTCCGGTTATTAGCCTAGATTTACTATGTGATGCGCACAGCATACAAGTATAGACTGGATTGCCTGAGTTAGAACAAAACATTTCATGTTTGTTTCGAAAAATGGTTTGCTACTCGCAAGTAGGCTAAAATGTGGATTTGCCACCCTTAGGTGGGCTTAGAAAACATGATGATTTGCCACTCTCAAGTGGGCTTAAAACTCACAATTGATGAATTATTCCAATCCAAATATCTCAACCTTCACCCACAGGCATTCAGGCAGTTATATCACATAAGTAGTTAGCCTCATGGCAAGCATGCTATCATGGCAGTCACTCACACGCGTGCAAGGATGCTAAAGCATAAAACTTACCGAGTACTCCAAGCTAAAACAAAAGCTATGTTAGAAATCCATGCACGATCCTAACTATACAGAAATGCCTAATGCAACACATGCAGGAATGCAATTACAATAGGTTCGGTTATTCTAAAGATGGCATGCGATGATGCTACAAGTAACACGTATTCAATTTGAAATTGACATACAAATGCAGTTAGTATGATGCGCTGAGCCCGGTGCGTGCAAGATAGATGAATGATGAAAACATGCAAGCATAAGTATGCTAATTGAAACATGCCCTAATCTAACCATCATAAGCTGGTAAATAAAAGGGAGAAAGACATGGGGTTGGAAGACATACATCACATGCACACACACTTATTACTGTTGTGCCCTCGCTCAGAGGGTCCGAATAAATAATTACAGTCCGAATAAGTACAAAACACTAATTAATTAACAATTTAACTAGGAAAGCAAGTAAATTAGCATGCAAATCCATGGACCGCCTCAGCTCTATTCCGAATGATGAAAGATGCATGCTCGAGTTGCCTTGCATGGAAATCCATTGCGATGCCCCGATTCGCCTCTGTTTGCAATTAATGCCAGAATGCTGTGCAAGGCTTTAGAAAGCTGCTGATTCCTTATTTGCTGCAACAGAGAGCAAGAAAGGGGCACAGCAAAGTATTTACATATATGTATGCATGACTACTCTTCAGGAAGTGTAGTCCTCGATCCTCGTGCCACCAATCACGCATCTCGATGCATGATGGCCGAGGAGTCGAATTGCACGACTCGATGTGAAATGAATGCACATATAAACACAACAAGACCTAAACTCCATCATGGGTAATCCGGCGTGTCGGCGACCGGGAATTGTGACGCGTTCCGTCACTCGGGGTACGAAACGTCCCTCGTTTCCCATGCTTGGGCTAACTCCTATCCCAAATACAATGCAAATGAGATGGCATACGCAATGCGACTAACATACAACCTAGCATATGCAATGCTATGAAATGGCATACATAATGCACATGATGTAACATGGCATACAAACTGTTCTAACATGCACCCTAGCATACGCAATGCTATAGACTGAAATGACAAACACAATGTACGATGGACTTACACCAACATGAGCGGACCTCAGCCACACTCACGTCAGTGGCCATTAGATGAAAATGAGACCACCGAAATGCGTGCACACATGCACAAATACCAAGGACCGAACCTAAGGCATCAAATGCCACTCTACCAACGCATGGAAAGGGATGCAATATGGCATAGAATAGCACATGATACAACTCCGAAACAGCGTGCAAAGTGGTCCCGAATCCTGCAAATATGTCACACAATGCAAGTTAGGGGGCCCGGGTACCAGCACTAGTGAAGTGCGTTACACTAGAGGTACCCAAAGCAATGCACCAAAGGCAAAACCAACTCCAAAAAGACCCTAGGTAGGTCTGAAACAGTGGGGAAATGGCCTAAAATGATGGCTCGGAATGCAACGAAATGGAGCTCATTCAATGGTTCGAAAACAAAGCATACAAGCCCGACTCTCAAATGCATTTAAAGAGTACAAAACATGGCAATATGGAATTAGCATAGGCTCTGAAATGTGATGCAAAACGACCCCAAAGCATGAAAATACCTCAGCACATGCATGTAATGGACCTCAAATCTCAAAGTTAAGCATGGATATTGAACTACAAGCATGCAAAACAAACATCATTCAAACATGAGACCCAAAAAAAGAGCTAGGGCGGTCCAAAATAAGCACATTATCAGTTTAGGACATGGCCAAAATGTGCTAAAATCAATGGCCTATATGGCATGCAAAGAAAGCTAGTGAACCATGAGTTGCTCTACAACTATATGAAGCATATGAGGGCTCACCAAACCAGCCAAAAACAGATGTATGCCAAGTCAAAATATACCCAAATAACCACTGAAACTCAGTCAATGCATGCAAAAATGATGGGCTCCTTTGAAAGGCCAATAAGAGGGTTACTCTACACATACATGATGGACATCAATGATGGCAAACGCACCTCTGGAAATAGGTTATGACAGCCCTAAAACTCGCCAAAAGGGCCTTGAAATCAACCTAGGAAGCATGCAAATGAAAGACCCTTTGAAAGGCCTTGAGTGGGATTGTTCTACACATGCATCATAAACATAAAATATGGCCAAAGGGGCTCTGGACAGAGCTAAGGTAGACCTTGAAACTCACCAAATTGGGCCTAAAAAGTGACTTCACAACATACAAGATAGAGCCCCTTTGGAAGGCCAACAATGCTAGTAAAGAGGACAAGGGGTGAGAGGGTCACCCGTTTCTGATTTTGAAGCTCAAAAACACATATTGGCCACTGAAAATCCACTGGATTTTAGTGGCCAAAAGGCCAAACCAAGGCTAATGCAAATGCTCTAATGCATAGCCCTAAACATGAGGGAATGGAGCATACAAGGGGGAAGATGACCCCAAACAGAAAAAAGTTCTTAAACAAACATGTTTAGAAGATCAAAACAAAACTTTTTTCAGTTTATGTCGAAGTTCAAAAATGCCTGAAAATAAGGCTAAACTATGGAGCAAAATAATGCAAAAATTGGGGAAATAGAAGCTTACCCTTGTAGAATTGACCCTCAACAACTTCTGGACCAAAAATGTGACTCCTCAAGCTCTGCAAATGACCTCCAAGATGCTTGAATGGATGGTGGATGTGGTAGGCTATGAGGTGTACTGTAAAATGGCCAAGAATAATGGGGTTTTGATGCTTGGAATGAAGAGTTATGGAGGAGGGTGTATGTATGCCTTAACCATAGGATTCAACCCTTGCAATGGAAGATCAGCCCCTCCGTTATAGAGGAGAGGCTCTAAAGCTTCTCTTGGAAGCTTCAAATATCCTCCATACACGTGTATGGAGGATGGTCCAAATGCCTCCTAGCTGGCACAACTGTGATGCATTCAGAGAGAGCAAAAAGCCAGAAGCAAGCCAACCAATTCAAGTGGTCGGCCGGCCACTCCCCCTGGTCGGCCGACCAGGGGTCAAAAGGTTCAAGGAGAAATGCTGGTCGGCCACCCCAGAAAGGTGGCCACCCAAATGAGTGCAACACAACTGTATGGTGGAAAAACCAGAAAATGTGACCCAAGAGAGAGAAAAATCATCTTTTTAGCAAGGTTCAAAAGGGTCAAGAAGAATTAATGGTCAGCCTATCCATATTGGTGGCCTCCCAGGTGACCACAACATAATGGTGGTATGAAAAACCGAAAATTGTGGCTCAAAAGTGAAAAAAACCAGCTTTCTGTCAGAAAAATCGGCTGGAGGAGAGAGAAAAAGGGAAAGCTGGTTTCCAAGGGGAAAAGGTTGCCTCCCACCATACTACCACCTCCCTAGCAATGAAAATAGGGTCCCTACTAAAAATGGACCAAGATGGATGCAAAACGAAGGTTCGGGGGCCAAAACGCACAGTCTGGGGCCCCGAAAACAGGCTGTTCGGCACCGGAACTGGCGTATGACCACGAAGGTGGTCTCCCGGGCCACAGTGTCCCTCTAAAGGGAGGAAACAAGGTGTGCCAGAAACTGGAGCAAATAGAGGTAGTTAAGCGGTCCCGAACAGAGGCACACGGCCGACGGCTCTGAAAACTGGAAACTAGGCTCCAAACGGGAAAAATGGCCTACGACCACGAAACGTAGCCTACGGCCACTGAGAGATGGTCTACGAGACCTCTCCCTCCCTTCGGGAAGAGAAAACAGAGAAAATAAGACCTGGTTCGCAAACCGAGGCAAAGCATAAAAGAGCCCCGAAGTCTGGAGGCACGGCTCGCAGCCGAGACTCTGCAACCTCAGAATGAGCACAATATGCAACATCACCGAGCGCTCAGTCGGTGACGTCTGAGTCTTAAGGTCGGTCCAAAATAGGGTGTCTACAGTTGGCCCTCTTTGAGAGAACTCGAAAGTCGTAATTGACGAGAGTGAATGCCAAAGCCTAGAGACGACCCATTTTTGACAAGGCCGAAGACTTAGACAAACAGGCAAGATAGCAAATATGTGCCCGCAGGCATGGGCAAAATGCAAGGGGTATGCACAAATCCGAACATAACTTATGATCAAGCAAAGGAAGCTGTAATGAAGCACATATACACAATAAATGCAACAATTTAAGCAAGTGAATAAAAACCAAACTACATTACATGCAGAAAGGATATAAAAAGATTATGCAATCTTAGCGAGTATGTGCGATAGATACACAAAAGTGGACGAGGTGTGATAGATACACAGAGTGAGTAAGCATGTGCGATAGACACACAAAGCGAGTGTAGTGATAGATACACTAAAGTGAACATGTGATGGATACACAAGGCGTGCGCGTGATGGATACACAAAGTAAACGTACGATGGATACACAAACCGAGCGTGTGATAGATACACTAAGTAAACATGTGATGGATACACAAAAGGTGAACACGAAGTGTGATAGATGCACTTAGTGAACAAGTATGATAGATACACTAAAGGTGAACACGAAGTGTGATAGATGCACTTAGTGAACAAGTGTGATGGATACACAAAAAGTGAACACGAAGTGTGATAGATGCACTTAGTGAAAAGAGTATGATAGATATACTAAAAATGAACACAAAATGTGATAGATGCACTATGTGAACAGAGTATGATAGATATACTAAAGGTGGACACAAAGTGTGATAGATGCATTATGTGAACAGAGTATGATAGATATACTGAAAATGAACACAAAGTGTGATAGATGCACTATATGAACAGAGTATGACAGTGTAGACACCCCATTTTTGACCGTCCTCAAGACTTGACTTGGGCGTCACCGTTTGAACACTCGATGATCATCCTTGTTTGTGTTCGTCTTGAGTTCCCCAGGGGTCTCGGCTACGCGCCTTGCCTCAGGATCTCTCGACTCGACTGTTTTGTGTTTGGTTTTGTACCAAACACTTGTGTTTTGCCTTTGAGGCCCAGGGAGTGGCTTGATGGCCATCCCCACACATCCCCGGCCATGTCTTGAGGCCACCGGCTGTGTTTTGTTGCCATCGGCCAAATGTTTGGCCAGTCGGCACTCTGTTTGGTCGGTCGGCACATTTTGTGGTCGATCGGCCAACTTTGTTGGCCGATTAGCCACTTTTTCTGGCCGAGACCTTTTCTTGAGGGGGGTTTGAACCTTTTGAACCCCCTATTTTAGATTCTTGAGAAAGCTTGAACCTTTTGAACCCTTGGTTCTAGCTTCTTGAGGAAGCTTGAACCTTTTGAACCCTTGGTTCAGCTTCTCCAGGAAGCTTGAACCTTTTGAACCTTTGTTCTAGCTTCTCCAAGAAGCTTGAAACTTTTGAACCTTTGTTCTAGCTTCTCCAAGAAGTTTGAACCCTTCTAAGCTTCCGAGAGAAGCTTGCACCTTTTCCTCAAGCTTCTAAGAGAAGCTTGACCCCTTTGCCTAGCTTCTCCAAGAAGCTTGGCCCTTTTGCTCCAAGCTTCTAAGAGAAGCTTGACCCCCCTTGACCCTTTTGCTTAGCTTCCCTTAGAAGCTTCAAGCCTTCATCTTCTCTATAAATAGAGGGCCTCTCCTTCCGTTTCAAGGGTTAGAAAAGTCTGATATATATCATATATATATCACTCTCTCTCTATATCTCCCTCTCTCTCTACATTTGTGTGGGTTACAGGGTGTAAAAGGGTCTAGTTCTTGGCCATTTGAACTACACCTCCTAGCACAACACCTCCATCATCAACCTAAGGAGCTTGGAGGCCATTTTCAAAGGCTAAGGGACTGTTTTTTTGGACCAAGAGGCTACTGTCCCCTTTTGGCTACAAAGGTAAATCATTTTCCCTCTTTATTCTCCGTTTTTGCACACACTTTTAGCCTGTCTTTCTTGCTGATTTGAGCTTTGTGTATAACATAAAAAATTTCTATTTTTTTGTGTTTAAGTTACTTCATTGAGGTCACTTTTGTGTTTGAGGTTGTTTACCCCCTCTTAGGCCTTGTTTGGCCCCATTTTTGTGTGTTTTTGGTGAGCTCCGGGACCACCTTATTTGGGCCTCCTCACCACTGAAATCTTGAGGGATTTCAGTGGTGCGGATGGTGGTTTAAGTTCCTAAGAAGGAGAGGGCCACCCCCTCTCCTTGTTGTCTTCAAAAAGTGCCATTTTAGCCTCATGTGTGAGCACCATTTTTAAGTTCATGTTGGCCATGTCTTAAGTGATATTTGTGCTTATTTTTCCATGATATAGCATTGTTTTTTCTTGGTTTAGACATACCATGCTTAGCTTGTATACATGTCTTGTAATGCCATGATTTGCCTTAACATGTGCCTAGCATTTAGACTATCATGCTCATGTGTTTTGGCCTAGCTTTGTGAAGCTTTTATGCTTGTTTTACTATGCTAAGGGACTATTTTTGGTCATTTGAGTCATCCATGCTTTGCTTTGTATAGCTACCATGCAAACTCTCTTGTATGCCTTGAGCATTGACCCCTCTAGCATGCCATCCTTGCATCATTTCAGTGGTTTGGAACCACTTGTCATGTTATTTCAGTCCTTGTGGCATGCCTATATGCTTGCATTTGATATCCCTTTAATGTGTTAAAAGGTTGTTGTCTTATGCTCCTTGTTTGGGCCCTTGTGCATGCTTCCATACTTAAACCATTTAGATGCCATTTAGGGGGGTTTTGAGGCTCATTTTAGCATGTCACATCTCTGTTTTCAGTCACTTAATTCATGCCATGTGTGGTTGCACTAAGTGTAGTTCAATGCTTCTTCGGTGAGCCTTAGGCTTTAGATCATTTGTTGTACGCTATGCTTGTCCTGTTTGCTTGTTTTGGCACCATCATTAACATGATTTTCAGAGCTTACATTGCATGCCATATGCCCATGTTGTTCCTCTTTTAAGTGTGCTTAAAAGTTGTCTCTATGTGCCCAAGTGTTGGACCTTGCATGCATGCCTATTTGTATGTGTTTTGGCTTCCATTCTTGAGCATGTTGGCCACTGTTTTGGACCTAGTAGAGGGCTGCTCAAATTAGTTTAAGACCATCGCTTTGGCATGTTGTTGCATGCTATACATGTTTGTATTTTTAGGTACTTAGCCTATTAACATGTTGCATGTTTAAGTGTCATTGCATTTGGCATGCTTCTTGTGTTAAGTCGCTTTGCATATTTACATATGTTATGCCTTTCATGTTGTTGCGTGGGTGTCATTAACATTGATGTTATATGCCTTGCATGCTTACTTGTTTAGTTCATATGCCTATTCCACATTGTTTGGTTGTTTGCATGATCATGTTGCACACTTAGCTCACATGCCTAGGTTGCATTACATTGGCATGCATGCTTTGCCTCTTGAATTGAGTATGATAGAGGTTGAGTTCATTGTGTGTTTGTGTGCATTATATTTGACATTAAAATGCACAACTTGGTTTCTTGGGCCATCACGCATTGAAATGCGCGATTGGTGGTCCGAGAATCGAGTACCATACCCCTTTGAGTTATAAACATGATAAGGGGTGTGTTGGTGCACACATTTGCTTGAAATGCATTGTCATGCCTTGTTTTGTCCTCTGCTGCTGTCAAAACAGGTTTCTGCAGGAAGATATGGCCGATCGGCCGTCTACAGTGCCGATCGACCAAAGATTTGTGGCCGATATCAATATCTATGGTCGATGGATGGCCGGTGGCCTTTACCCATGGCCGGTGACCTTCCACAATGCTCAAAAGGTGGTTCAGAAGCATCCTGGAGACTTATGCAGTTTTTAGAGGTGCAAAACAGTGTAAACAGGGGGCAACAATGGCATGGCATTAGATTTCCGGGCGAAGTCAATCTGAGCATGCGTGCATCCCTCTTCCCGAGGCCTTTTACCGCTTTCCTTAGCTTAATTGATTTGTTAATTAATTAATTAGGTGGTCTGTAAATTATTTAATTAGCTAGTAGGTTAATTAAATTGTATCATTCTTTTGGTCCCTCCGAGCGAGGGCGAATTTGTAATAAGCGTGCGTGTATGTGATGCATGTCTTCCAATCCCCACTTCTTTCTCCTTTTTACTTACCTGCTTTTGATGGTTAGTATTAGGACATATTTCAATTAGCATCCTTATGCTATGCATGCGTGCATCCATACATTTGTCTTGCATGCACCGGGCTTGGTGCATCATACTAACTGCAGTGTATTTCAATTCCAAGTTGAATACGTGTTAGTTGTAGCATCATCATATGCCATCCATAGATTAGCCGAGCCTATTGTAGCTGCATCTTGCATGTGTTGCATTAGCCATCTTAACATGAACTAGGATCATGCATATGATTACTAACTAGTTTCTATTTTTGGCTTGGAGTACTCGGTACGCATTTATGTTTTAGCATCCTTGCATGCGTGTGAGTGTTGCCATGACAGCATACTTACCATGAGGCTACTTGCTTATGTGATATAACTGCTTGAATGCTTGTGGGTGGAGGTTGAATTACCTAAATTGGAATAATGCATTAAAACTGTGAGTTTTAAGCCCACTAGATAGTGGCAAAACCATCTTCTCTAAAGCCCACTTAAGGATGGCAAAACCTGCATTTTAGCCTACTTGAGAGTAGCAAACCATTTTCAAAACAAACATGCAATGTTTTGTTCCAATTTAGGCGATTTGGTCTATACTTGTTTACTGTGCGCATAACATAGTAATTCTAGGCTAATAATCGGAATAAGAACACATAATGCTTTCAAAACAAGATATCATGTTTAGTAGAGGCCGATCTTTGATCGGGCGAGCGGGGGTGCTCATAGCTAACCTTCCCCAATCGTACCCAAGTTCCCGAACCGAGGCAACTTTGGTGATGACGGACACGTGGCTTTAGGCAAACGAGTCAGGGTTTCCTAAATTCTCCCAAAATAAAATATTTAGGTGGCGACTCTATATCTGGCAAAGCAGTCCATGTTTGGCACTTCTTCACAAAAATATGTTTTTCAAAACGATTTGTCGGATTTGGACTCTTTGGTGACTTATCAGTCTTGCATTGCACTTTGCGAGATCAGATTAAGAACCGTGACAATTTGAGTCCGAAGGCCCAAAATGAACAGAACGGGATTCATCCTCCCGGGGCGTTCGGGGACATCTACAGACAGATATACTAAAAATGAACACAAAGTGTGATAGATGCACTATGTGAACAGAGTATGATAGATATACTGAAAATGAACACAAAGTGTGATAGATGCACTATGTGAACAGAGTATGATAGATATACTGAAAATGAGCACAAAGTGTGATAGATGCACTATGTAAACAGAGTATGATAGATATACTAAAGGTGAACACAAAATGTGATAGATGCACTATGTGAACAGAGTATGATAGGTATACTAAAGGTGAACACAAAGTGTGATAGATGCACTATGTGAACAGAGTATGATAGATATACTGAAAATGAACACAAAGTGTGATAGATGCACTATGTGAACAGAGTATGATAGATATACTAAAGGTAATGACGTGAATATGTGCATGATAGATACACAAAATGAGGAGGTGTGTGATAGATACAGAAAATGAGGAGGTGTGTGATAGATACAGAAAATGAGAATGTGTGTGATAGATACAGAAAATGAGAATGTGTGATTGATACACTAAATAAATGAAGTGTGATTGATACACTAAGTGAATGATTTTCAACGGAACTTCTTTGAATGAACCGTACATACAATATCGTGCATGAATGAGAAAGAAGCTTGATAGGTACAATGCAATACAATGCATGATGTTTAAGGAACGCAATAAACAAGCATAGCGGTGCTTTAGAAAGCACCGCATGAGGTGAGTGGCAGTGAACCGCTCTTCTCCGACGGGGATCTCCCATTGTGCTCTTCGAACACTTACCTTCAACTTACAGTACAAAGGTTCTAAAATACTGACAAGGGTTCTTCACGTAGAACACTTTGGATGCTGCCTTTCTTCCT
Organism: Camellia sinensis; assembly: GCF_055761805.1. NCBI lineage: Eukaryota > Viridiplantae > Streptophyta > Magnoliopsida > Ericales > Theaceae > Camellia > Camellia sinensis. The sequence continues at coordinate 110,846,713 of NC_138969.1, read as the reverse complement.
GATCATATTCACAACTTTCCCTATTCTTCAACGGGGTGACAAACTAGGTTGGTTCAGTATCCAGAATTGAGGTGCATACATGCTATCTCAACCTATGGGGCTTCCATACAGATTTCAAGCCGGGGATACACCCCTGGGTATTTAAACCAGACTTTAGTCCCGGAAATCCCGAACCTTTATGTTCTAGGCATCAGCCTTTCGAACTCTAGTTTCCACCGTCGCAGTTGGTCTCCTAGGAACTCATTGCAAACACGGCCAAGATGTCCCTGGCAGGGAAGGGTACTCAGGGAGAGCACTTCTGATCGCCATTCTGGCTTGAAGCAGACTTGATCTTGAGCTTGAGGTAGAGGCACACTCTTACTTCAGAGCATTGGCAAGACCTGAAGAGGTACACACAGAATGTAGTCTCGGAACTTACTGAAGTTGAAACAAACTCAGATACCCGACATTTTCCCTCTTTTCTTTTGCTTTGTAGTCTAGAACCCATATAGCTTCAAATAGGTCATGGTTTTACTGTTCTGACATGACCTGGGTTGAACCCTACAATTTTACGAAAGAACGAATCTTGTTTTACACAGATGTGGAGAACGGCACGGCACTCGAAACGCAAAACGATTTTATTTTTGAAATTAAGAGATGAGTTCTTGACTGGGGTATTGAGCCTACGACTGAACATAGTGCACTGTGATTCAACAACGGAAAATAAAAGGTAAACAACCTAAACACATCGAGTAACACTCGAAACGACTCCAAACAAGAATCAAGATAAAACAAAAAGACACGACGCTCAGACGTGCACAGGGAGCCTGTTTTTCTGGGTATTGTTTCCCACCTTTTCTCATTTGTGATTCTCACATCACTCGGCCTTCAAGCTCGGTTTTTCTCTCAAAACCCTTTCCTTGCTTTTCCTCTCAGCGCACATCTCTCTGTTCCTTAATCTCTCATTTTTCATCCCTCCCCGGGGTGGTTGATGGATAAACAAAAAGTTGTGGGCTCTTGCCCCTAGCATTCAGCTAGATTCTTCTTTTTCTGCACGCAGCTAGTGAGTTCCTCCCACAGAGGGGTTGTGCTGCAACTAAGCGTGTAGCGAATCTGCAGCTGACATCAGCTGTCGATGCTCTGCCGGGGAGTTTGGACGTGGTTAGATTTGTCAAGATGAGGGAGTGGGATATTTTGATCCATTCCAGTTCGTGCTTCGCACTTGGCTTTATACCTCGTTGCTTGGAGGAAGAGAGAGCTTTCATCTCCTTTGTTGACAGTTTCAGTTGTGCCCTTTTCTGGCAGGGAGAGTGCCCTTCTTGGCAAGTATGGTGCCCTTTCTGGCAAATGCACTGACAACGGGGGAAAGACAGGAAGCCTGACTCAATTGTGCCCTAGTTCATTATTTTGACCATTTTTTGTTTTTGACGTTTTGCTAAAACAATTTTGACCAACATAAGAGTTAGATTAACATGCTTGTTCGATTTTATGATTTAAAATCATGCAAGTTAGGTTATGAGCACTGAAAATTTTCCTTTTTGGGTCCAAGAAACGGTCCAGTTTTGGAAAATGAAATACTTTTTGAGAAAAATGGTCAACCTCAGTAAAAAAATTCTCAAAAACTGTTTTTGCAAACGGCCACTGTTCAACGAGCACGAAACCTACCCTCGAGATGCACAACCTCAGATCCGAAGGAAAATTGCCCCTTGCTTAAAGGACACTACATGACAACGGAAAGTTGCCCCTTGTTTGAATAGCACCGCGACACATTGTATGGCAACGGAAAGTTGCTCCTAGTCTGAATAGCGCCGCAGCACATGGCAACCAGTCCTCACAGTGACAATTACAACCAAATTCTCGGATACAGAGAAGACAAAGATGACCAGAACCATCACATGGACACAGTCAGATTTGAAGTGTTTTACGGCTGGACTTCAGAGTGAAGTTGCCTACGTATCCCAAAGATGGGAATCAAGCCTTACGTAGTTCGGGGTTAAGGTACACTCAGGTATTAACTCTCTTTTTCTGCTCTAACCTTTGCCAAGGCCACCCTTTTAGGTTTTCAACCTTGCGAGCTTTATTCGTCTTCTTTCAATTCTTTTTGTTCTTTTCTCTTCTTTTTCATCTTTTCTTTTCAATTTTCTTCATTTTTTCTTCTTTTCTTTTCTTTTCTTTTTCTTTGTTCTTTTTCTTCTTTTTCTTGCTCTAACTTTTGCCTGGGTCGCTCTTCCGGGTTTTCGGTCCAGCGAGCCTCTCAAGGGTAAAAGTGTAACTTTGTCCATGTTAAATGATTTTGAGATCCTGAAGTCATCTGAATCCAGGAGAATGACTGTTGTTCGCTGACGATGCAGGAGTCCACCCAATGGGGGGGCTGAATTTGCTCCTAGTGTTGTGGGTAGGAACTCAGTTATCCTTCAGCAATACTTTCTTCTTTCCTCTGCTCTAGGATTTGACATTCTTGCCGATCATCGTCTTTGACTCTTCGAGTGTATCTAACATTTTTGCCCCTAGTTCGAGGGGTACTTCTGATCTAGCTTTGCAAGCTTCTTTTGACGACATCTGATCTTCTTGATCTGACTTGCCTCTAGTTCGAGGGCTGCTTCTGGTCTGGCCACACGGGCTTTACATGGTGGTTGACCGTTGAACATTCTTAATCCAAGTTCAAGGTTTGAAGGTGAGGGGTCGAGCTTCGAGGCTGAGAGCGATCCTACGCTGCACAATCTCAAGAGCAATTCCACACAGGTCTTCGCAGGCCTGCGCAAAATATTTTTTGAAATCTTTTAAGAAAGCGACAAATCACTCGCGCTGAAGACAGTTTAGAACCAATCTAGATCAAGCCAGGATCCTTCCCAGTACTCGTACTAACAAGCATGATCTCATTCATTAAGGGCTTGGCACGCCTCTCTTTCTCTCAATTGATCCAAAAAAAAAAATTACAAATCCCGAGGAATTCCTTCCTCTTTGTTTTCATCACAATGTTCAAAAAGTTTTGAAAAACTTAGGTCCATGCAATGAGTTCAAGGTACAGAAAAGTAGGCAAAAAGTACTGTCGTTTCATTCAAACTTTTTCGCACAGCTGGCGCAAGGCAGAAGCAAACACAAGAGTGTGAAAATCACTGCTGTTTCAATCAAAATCTGTTGGCACAACTAGCTCCAAGGCAGAAACGGACTCAAAAGAAAACGAAAAGACACACACAAAACAAGCAAGTGATGTCCGAGGTAACACCCCCGAAATCACCCGACTCTAACAAAACAGGACTGACTCGATACAACAAGACAGACCCAACTGACTCAGTACAAAAAGGCTGACTATGCACAAAACAACAAAGCTGACCCAATACCCAAGTCAGAAAGTACAAAAACTAGCATTCACAAATGCTCAAAACAGAGCGTGCCATACGCCACATCGGGAGTAAACTGAGCGCCGCTCGCAGGTGGTTCATCCCCTGATCACGTCAGAAGATCTTCCAGCTGCATCACCATTAGTGGTCTCATTCGAGCTACGGGAAAACGCCCTCCTGGGCTGCTCTTTCTCCTGGTCAAGAAGGCCCTGCTTCATAGCATCCTCGATTTGTACTCCCATCTCATGTAAATCCGAAAAGGTAGGGAAGGGGAGAACGATCATCTTCTGCATGAGCTTGGGTTGGAGGTTGCGCACAATCATCCGAATTTGATCTTTGTTAGTGGGCCTAAGGGTCATCATTGAGGCCTTGGCCCTCCGGCGGGCTACGAAATCAGAAAAACTCTCCTTAGGCTCTTGCCTTGTTGTCTCAAGATCACGGGTTGTGACCTCGATCTGTGTATTATAGGAGTACTGAGCGACAAAAGCCTTGGCCATCTCATCCCAATTCCTCTTAACATCGTCTTCCAGTTTTGCGTACCAGATGGCCGCCACACCTGACAGGGTCCGGCCGAATAAAGAAAGCTTCTGTAGTCTGGTGAGGCCCATCAGCCTCAATATGTCTAAAAACAACGGTAAGTGCACCATGGGATCCCCGGACCCATCAAAGCGGTCAATATGTGGCATTTTAAAGCGGTCTGGCAGCGTCACGGCCGCATCGGTATACCCATCCTCAATGTCCGGGATGGACTTGACGCCCTGAGATTTCTTGAACAGTTTTTCAAGCTTGCTCACCTTCAATGTTGTGGGGTCCACCTCGGACTCAAAAGGAGAATCCGGCAGGTTGGTGGGTGTTTTGGATAATTGGGGTAGGATTGGGGGCGGGACCGGTCCTGTCGGAATGTCCGTATCTCCCTGGACATTTGGTGCCTCCTCGGGTGCTGGAACTCCTGGTGGGGGAGGCGGTTGGTGCGAAGCAGATGCTCTGGTTTGCTGCTGTAGCCGGGTAATTAACTCTGCCTGTTGAGCCATGACAACGGCTTGCTGTTTGGAAAATTCTGCTTAACGAACAGCGTCCTCCTGCATGGCTTTCATGCTCTCCTGGAGCTGACGCGCCATGTTTTCCATCCCGGACATACTGCCCTGACTTATCTGAACTGCCGGTGTATCTATCTCTGTAAAAACAGATATCTCAACCCAACTGCGCACAGGTGAGATAGATAATGACTGCTGATCTGAAGACTGTTGCACTGATGATCTGTGCCTAACTGGCCTTTTTACCCTGCCTCTGGCAAAGGAACACTGATTTCCCTTGAATTGAATCTCTAACCTAACAAAGCCTATTAACACAAGTCCGATGAACCTCGGGGGATATTGGAGCCTTTTGAAGCTACGTTTCCAAGACTACCTAGCAAAAGAGAAAACATGCAGCATCTCAGCCTGATATCACCAAAACAGCTATGAGCGTAGCTGAATGACCGTGCTCTCTACCAAATTCTGCCCAAAAGTCCGCATGTAAACTGATACCCTCAGGTAAAACAGATTCCCAAATACTGATGCCCTCAGGCCTGATAGCCAGACTTGCAAACTGTTACATGCATTCCTGTAGGGACACACCCTAAAAGCACATAGCAAGCAAGTGAGAGCCAAAACACCCCTATGTTGGGGTAAGGTTTCCCTGTCCTATTTTGTCAAGAGCTAGGGTTTCACTATGCGCACAGCGGTTTCAAACAACCTATGATCGGGTAAGTAACCTGTCCTAGTTTGGAATGGTCACTATGGATTTCGATATGCACTAGGTCGAATGGTCAAAAAGGGTGCCCCGGTAAAATCGGGGTTTGTGTTCCCGTCGTGGCAAAGCTCGCAACCGATCAGCCTTATGGCACGCTTCGCAAAGCGAGCCTCCGGCAAACAGTTCAGGAATAGCATACGGCAAACACGGTGTCCTAGGCGCACCAATGCAAATGCAATGCAAAGAAACACATAAGTGTAATCAAAACCAGATATCATGAGTTCGAGTCAAGTTCTCTAAATCTCCAGCGGAGTCGCCAGAAACTGTAGACGTCCTCGAACGTCCCGGGAGGATGAGTCCCGCTCTGTTCGTTTGTGGGTCACTATAGTTCAGACTCAAATTGTCACGGTTCTAAATCTGAACCAAAGAGTCTAAATCCGGCAAATCGTTTTGGAAAACAGATTTTTGTAAAGAAGTGCCAAACATGGACTGCTTTTCCAAATACAGAGTCGCCACCTAAATATTTTATTTTAGGGAATTTAGGAAACCCTGACTCGTTTGCCTAAGGCCATGTGTCCGTCATCACCAAAGTTGCCTCGGCTCGGGAACTTGGGTACGATTAGAGAAGGTCACTTCGTGAGCAGCCCCGCTCGCCCGATCAAAGATCGACCTCTACTAACCATGATATCTAGTTTTGAAAAAATTATGCGTTCCTATTTCGGTTATTAGCCTAGATTTACTATGTGATGCGCACAGAATACAAGTATAGACTGGATCGCCTGAGTTGGAACAAAACATTTCATGTTTGTTTTGAAAAACGGTTTGCTACTCGCAAGTAGGCTAAAATGTGGATTTGCCACCCTCAGGTGGGCTTAGAAAACTTGATGATTTGCCACTCTCAAGTGGGCTCAAAACTCACAATTGATGAATTGTTCTAATCCAAATATCCCAACCTTCACCCACAAGCATTCAGGCAGTTATATCACATAAGTAGTTAGCCTCATGGCAAGCATGCTATCATGGCAGTCACTCACACGTGTGCAAGGATACTAAAGCATAAAACTTACCGAGTACTCCAAGCCAAAACAAAAGCTATGTTAGAAATCCATGCATGATCCTAACTATACAGAAATGCCTAATGCAACACATGCAGGAATGCTATTACAATAGGCTCGACTATTCTAAAGATGGCATGTGATGATGCTACAACTAACACGTATTCAATTTGGAATTGAAATACAAATGCAGTTAGTATGATGCGCCGAGCCCGATGCATGCAAGACAGATGAATGATGCAAACATGCAAGCATAAGTATGCTAATTGAAACATGCCCTAATCTAACCATCATAAGCCGGTAAATAAAAGGGAGAAAGACGTGGGGTTGGAAGACATACATCACATGAACACACACTTATTACAGTTGTGCCCTCGCTCGGAGGGTCCGAATAAATAATACAGTCCGAATAAATAATTACAGTCCGAATAAGTACAAAACCCTAATAAATTAACAATTTAACAAGGAAAGCAAGTAAATTAGCATTCAAATCCATGGACCGCCTCAGCTCCGTTCCAAACGATGAAAGATGCATGCTCGAGTTGCCTTGCGCAAAAATCCATTGTGATGCCCCGATTCGCCTCTGTTTGCAATTAATGCCAGAATGTTGTGCAAGGCTTTAGAAAGCTGCTGATTTCTGATTTGCTGCAATAGAGAGCAAGAAAGGGCCACAACAAAGTATTTTCACATATGTATGCATGACTACTCTTCAGGGAGTGTAGTCCTCGATCCTCGAGCCACCAATCACACATCTCGATGCATGATGGCCGAGGAGTCAAATTGCATGACTCAATGTGAAATGAATGCACATATAAACACAACAAGACCTAAACTCCATTATGGGTAATCCGGAGTGTCGGCGACCGGCAATTGAGACACGTTCCGTCACTCGGAGTACGAAACGTCCCTCGTTTCCCGTGCTTGGGCTAACTCCTATCCCAAACACAATGCAAATGAGATGGCATACGCAATGCGACTAACATACAACCTAGCATACGCAATGCTATGAAATGGCATACACAATGCACATGATGTAACATGGCATACAAAATGTTCTAACATGCACCCTAGCATACGCAATGCTATAGACTAAAATGGCAAACACAATGCACGATGGACTTACACCAACATGAGTGGACCTCAGCCACACTCACGTCAGTGGCCATTAGATGAAAATGAGATAACCGAAATGCGTGCACACATGCACAAATACCAAGGACCGAACCTAAGGCATCAAATGGCACTCTACCAAAGCATGGCAAGGGATGCAATATGGCATAGAATAGCACATGATACAGCTCTGAAACAGCGTGCAAAGTGGTCCCGAATCATGCAAATATGTCACACAATGCAAGTTAGGGGGCCCGGGTTCCGGCACCAGTGAAGTGCGTTACACTAGAGGTACCCAAAGCAATGAACCAAAGGAAAAACCAACCCCAAAAAGACCCTAGGCAGGTCTGAAACAGTGGGAAAATGGCCTAAAATGATGGCTCGGAATGCAACGAAATGGAGCTCATTCAATGGTCCGAAAATAAAGCATACAAGCCCGATTCTCAAACGCATTTAAAGAGTACAAAACATGGTAATATGGAATTAACATAGGCTCTGAAATGTGATGCAAAACAACCCCAAAGCATGAAAATACCTTAGCACATGCATGTAATGGACCTCAAACCTCAAAGTTAAGCTTGGGTATTGAACTACAAGCATGCAAAACAAACATCATTCAAACATGAGACCCAAAAACAGAGCTAGGGCGGTCCAAAATAAGCACATTATCAGTTTACAACATGGCCAAAATGTGCTAAAATCAATGGCCTATAAAGCATGCAAAGAAAGCTAGTGAACCATGAGTTATTCTACAACTATATGAAGCATATGAGGGCTCACCAAACCAGCCAAAAAAAGATGTATGCCAAGTCAAAATATGCCCAAATAACCACTGAAACTCAGCCAATGCATGCAAAAATGATGGGCTCCTTTGAAAGGCCAATAAGTGGGTTACTCTACACATACATGATGGACATCAATGATGGCAAACCCACCTCTGGAAATAGGTTATGAAAGCCCTAAAACTCATCAAAAGGGCCTTGAAATCAACCTAGGAAGCATGCAAATGAAAGACCCTTTGAAAAGGCTTGAGTGAGATTGTTCTACACATGCATCATAGACATAAAATATGGCCAAAGGGGCTCCGAATAGAGCTAAGGTAGACCGTGAAAATCACCAAATTGGGCCTAAAAAGTGACTTCACAACATACAAGATAGAGCCCCTTTGGAAGGCTAACAATGCTAGTAAAGAGGACAAGGGATGAGAGGGTCACCCGTTTCTGATTTTGAAGCTCAAAAACACATATTGGCCACTAAAAATCCACTGGATTTCAGTGGCCAAAAGGCCAAACCAAGGCCAATGCAAATGCTCTAATGCATAGCCCTAAACATGAGGGAATGGAGCATACAAGGGGGAAGATGACCCCAATCAGAAAAAATTTCTTAAACAAACATGTTTAGAAGATCAAAACAAAACTTTTTTCAGTTTATGTCGAAGTCCAAAAATGCTTGCAAATAAGGCTAAACTATGAAGCAAAATAATGCAAAAATGGGGGAAATAGAAGCTTACCCTTGTAGAGCCGACCCTCAACAACTTCTGGACCAAAAATGTGACTCCTTAAGTTCTGCAAATGACTTCCAAAATGCTTGAATGGATGGTGGATGTGGTAGGCTATGAGGTGTAGTGTAAAATTGCCAAGAATAATGGGGTTTTGATGCTTGGAATGAAGAGTTATGGAGGAGGTGTATGTATGCCTTAACCATAGGATTCAACCCTTGCAATGGAAGCTTAGCCCCTCTGTTATGGAGGAGAGGCTCTAAAGCTTCTCTTCGAAGCTTCAAATATCCTCCATACACGTGTGTGGAGGATGGTCCAAACGCCTCCCAGCTGGCACAGCTGTGATGCATTCAAAGAGAGCAAACAGCAAGAAGCAGGCCGACCAGTTCAAGTGGTCGGTCGGCCACTCCCCCTGGTCGGCCGACCAGGGGTCAAAAGGTTCAAGGAGAAATGCTGGCCGGCCACCCCAGAAAGGTGGCCTCCCAGATGAGTGCAACACAGCTATATGGTGGAAAACCAGAAAATGTGACCCAAGAGAGAGAAAAACCAGCTTTTTAGCAAGGTTCAAAAGGGTCAAGAAGAATTACTGGTCGGCCTACCCATATTGGTGGCCTCCCAGGTGAGCACAACACAATGGTGGTATGAAAAACCAGAAATTGTGGCTCAAAAGTGAGAAAAATCAGTTTTCTGTTAGAAAAACCGGCTGGAGGAGAAAGAAAAAGAGAAAGCTAGTTTCCAAGGGGAAAAGGTGGCCTCCCACCATACTACCACCTCCCTAGCAATGAAAATAGGGTCCCTACCAAAAATGGACCAAGACGGATGCAAAACAAAGGTTCGGGGGCCAAAACGCGCAGTCTGGGGCCCTGAAAACAGGTTGTTAGGCACCAGAACTGGCGTATGACCACAAAGGTGGTCTCCCGGGCACAGTGTCCCTCTAAAGGGAGGAAACAAGGTGTGTGCCAAAAACTGGAGCAAACAGAGGTAGTTAAGCGGTCCCAAACCGAGGCACACGGTCGACGGCTCCGAAAATCGAAAACTGGGCTCCAAACGGGAAAAATGGCCTACGACCACGAAACGTAGCCTTCGACCACTGAGAGATGGTCTACGAGACCTCTCCCTCCCTTCGGGAAGAGAAAATAGAGAAAACAGGACCTGGTTCGTAAACCGAAGCAAAGCACAAAAGAGCCCCGAAGTCTGGAGGCAAGGCTCGCAGCCGAGACTCCGCAACCTCAGAACGAGCACAATATGCAACATCACCAAGTGCTCAGTCGGTGACGTCTGAGTGTTAAGGTCGGTCAAAAATGGGGTGTCTACAGTAAGCAATTGGATCGAGCCTCTCTAGAATTTGAAACGGCTCGGGGTGACAACTTACCCTTCTTACCAAATCTCTATTGGCCTTTCATTGGAATTATATAGATCAACACGTGATCACCAACCTCATATTTAAGAGGAAGTATTCTAACATCCACATAACTCTTTTGTTCGCTTTGAGTTGTCTTGAGTCTTTGTTGAATAACTTTACGTCGTGTTTGGTTGGGGGATTTGGGGAGGGGTTTGGAAAAGGAAAGGGAAAATGTGTGTGAAAGTAGGTGAAATATAGGTATGTTTTATTCACATTTCACCTACTTTTGCTATTTTCCTTTCCAAATCCCTCCTCGAATCCCCCAACCAAGCACAACATTAATCTTTTTGGAGGTAGTTTGCACAATTTCATCCCCAAGCAAAACTCTATCCCCAACTTCTATCCAACCGACTAGTGATCTACATTTTCTGTGATATAAGGCTTCATATGGTGCCATGCCAATGCTGGAGTGAAAGCTATTATTATATGCAAACTCTGCCAACGGTAAGTAATCTTCCTAACCCTTCTGAAAATCTAAGGCACACATTCTAAGCATATCTTCCAAAGTCTGTATAGTCCGTTCTGACTGTCCATCAGTTTGTGGATGAAATGCAGTACTAAGTCTCAATTCTATTCCCATTGCTCTCTGTAGATTTCTCCAGAATCTAGACTCGAATTTCATATCTTTATCCAGTACAATAGACACCGACACTCCATGTAAATGAACAATTTCATCAATATAAATTGTGGCCAATCTGTAAGCATCATAAGTAGTTCTTACAGGAAGAAAATGTGCAGATTTAGTCAGTCTATCAACTATAACCCAGATAGAATTCATACCTCTTGGGGTTCGAGGCAGACAAACAACAAAGTCCATGTTAATATGCTCCAATTTCCATTCTGGAATAAGGAGAAGTTGAAGTAGACTTGCCGGTTTCTGATGTTCAGCTTTAACTTGCTGGCACTGAAGACACTTGAGCACATACACTGTAATTTCCGGCTTCATATTTGGCCACCAGTAGTTTTGTTTCAAGTCTCGATACATCTTGTTGTTGCCTAGATGCATTGCACACATTGACTTGTAGGCTTCATCCGAAATTCTCTTCTTTAAATTAGAGATGTTCGGAACACACAATATGTTTTGGACTTTCAACACTGCATTCTCCACACTAAACCCCGGTCTTGGATTTGATTCAGATTCATCAATTACTTTCTTGAGGAACTCATCCTCCATTGGTTTTTGTTTGATGTCATTAATAATTGTCGGTTCAGTTAAAATGGCGACTATCATTCTGCCATGTTCATGTAATATTACTTCAATCTCGGATTTCTCAAAATATCTTAGTACTTCTTCTTGTTCAGTAAGCAAACAAGGTAAGTTCCCCATTGACTTTCTGCTCAAAGCATCGGCTACAGTGTTGGCTTTACCTGGGTGATACTGAATTTGAAAATCCTAGTCCTCTATCAGTTCGAGCCATCTTCTCTGTCGCATGTTCAACTCCTTTTGGGTAAAGAAATACTTCAAGCTTTTGTGATCGGGTATAAACTTCACATTTTGCTCCATACAAGTAATGTCGCCAAATTTTCATAACAAACACATCTGTGGCCAATTCCAAGTCATGCATCGGGGTTGTTCCTTTCATGTGGTCTCAACTATCTAGAGGCATAGGAAATTACTCTCTCATTCTGCATTAACACACAACCCAGTCTCTTGTAAGAAACATCACAATATCACAAAACTTTTTGTACCTGAAGGTAATGTCAACACTGGTGCAGTAGTCAATCTCGTTTTCAGTTCTTGGAAGAGAGATTCCCTTTCATCATTCCATTCAAATGGTTGCCCCTTGCATGTAAGTTGGGTAAGCAGTACAACTATCTTGGAGAAGTCTTTTACAAACTGTCTATAATACCCAACTAAGCCCATGAAGTTGCAAACTTCCGTTATATTTGTTGGTGTGGGCCAGTTCACAATTGCCTCTATCTTCTATGGGTCTACAAAAATCTCATCTCTATTGATGACATGCCTTAAGAAAATAACCTCATCCAACCAAAATTAACATTTCTTCAGTTTAGCAAATAATTTCTTTTCTCTAAGTATTTGTAAGATAGTTCTTAGATGTTGTTCATGTTCAATTCTACTCTTTGAATATATCAGAATATCATCAATAAAAACCACAACAAACTCATCAAGGTAGGATTTAAAAATTCGGTTCATAAGATCCATAACTGTTGCAGGTTCATTAGATACTCCAAATGGCATAACTAGAAATTCATAATGTTCGTACCTTGTTCTGAATACGATTTTCTCAACATCTTCTGCTTTCACCTTCAATTGGTGGTATCCGGATCTCAAATCAATCTTTGAGAACACGTGCAAATCCTACAACTGGTCAAATAAATCATCAATTCGATGCAATGGATATTTATTCTTGATTGTCACCTTGTTTAGCTCCCAGTAGTCAATATACAAATGTAAGGTCCTATCTTTCTTCTTTACAAATAAAACCGGTGCTCCCCATCGCAAAGTGCTCGGCCGAGTAAACCCTTTATCAAGCAAGTCTTGCAACCACTCTTTCAATTCTCTTATTTCAACAGTAGACATTCTGTAGGGGATTTTCGAGACTGGTTGGGTGTCTGGTACAAACTCAATAGTAAACTCTATTTCTTTGTCAACCAATTCCCCAAGCATATCCTCAAGAAATACATCCATAAAGTCTCTAGCAACAGGAATACTTTCTAATTCAACATTCATAGAGTGCTCAGTCAAGATGCTACACAAGGAACCCTAACACCCCTTCCTAAGCAGTGTACATGCTTTCATTGTTGAAATTAGATAAAGTGGAGGCACTACATCATTACCAACAAATTCAAATTCATCATGTCCTAGCAGTCTAAACAAAACCGGCTTTGTTACACAGTCAATAGTAGCACAGTACATAGACAACCAGTTCATTCCCAAAATTACATCAAAATGCCTAATATCCAAAGGTAACAAATCTACAGATAAGGTAACATTGCCAATATGCATATCACAAACATGGTACGTAGATGCACATAACACAGACTCTCTAGATGAAGTAGATACACACAATAGGTATATCAATGATTCTAGGGGTCTATTCAATCTAAATGCAAACATAGCAGTCACAAGGAATGTGTGGATCCGGAATCAATTAACACAAAAGCATCTTGATTACATATAGAGATAGTGCCTGAGACAACGACTTCAATATTCCGTATGTCACCAGGGATGAGTGTAAAGACTTTCCCTTGCTTTAATGTGTCTCTAGTAGCAATAGGTCTCACAGTGTTCCCTAGCATAAGGATAGATCTAGTTGACCTAACGGATGGCCTTCCACCTCGTTGGTCAGTCTGAGAACAGTCTTTAACCATGTGCCCAGTTTTGCCACACTGAAAACATGCCCCAGATGTGTGGTAACAAACTCCCCTATCCTTTCTACCACAAATGTTACATGTTGGTGCAAAGTCACATGAAGAGCTAGAACTCAATGAACTCGTGCTTTGCTTCTTAAACAACTTTTTCTTCAAAAGAAGCCTTGCCTCTTGCCTTTCCATTCAGACGGTTTGTTTTGATTGGCCATATTAGTGTATGACATTAAAGCCCGGTCTAGCACATCAACATAAATAGGCAATTTCAGTACATTCACCCTTTCTAGAATATCGTTACGGAGACCACCTTCAAATTTTCTCGCCTTTTTACAGTCGGTGCCGACCATATGTGGTGCAAACCTAGCCAGTTCGGTAAACTTGGCCTCATACTCAGCCATAGTCATATTGCCTTGCTTCAGCCCCTTATATTCAGACACCTTTCTATCACAGACACACTATGGAAAATATTTATCATAAAAGAGCAGAAGAAACTGTGTCCGGTCTATGCCGTTGTTGTCATCATGCATCAACATCTACCACCTTCTTGCTTCATCCTCCAGTGTAAAGGTGGCCAACTATACTTTCTGTGTTTCAAGGCATGGGAATACTTCAAACAACTTTTCAATGCCGAGGACCCAAGCTTCAGCCTTTAATGGGTCTACACCCTCATGAAATAGTGGTGGCTTCAGTTTCTTAAACTCTTTGGTTAGAGCTATTATTCGGTCATCATTTTTTAAGTCGCGCATAGGTTGACCCGAAGGTGGGGGTGGGGGTGGCGGTTGTTGCCACTGTTATTGTTACTGTTGTTGTTATCTCAGTGCTTCTACCATGTCCTGTATCAATCTTTCCATTCCGTCCAGTCTGGTAGTAAAGATTCTTATATTTCGTCTAATCTTGTTCTCACCGTTATCTGATGAGACTTGCATTATTTTCATACACAAACACATATACATAGACAAAAAGAGCACGCATATACAGATAGACACCAGTTCATATGCCATGTAGTCACATATTTCAGAACACTTTAGCATATTCTTAATGCATTCAAGCATAAAGTCATCACATGAATGCATCTTCAGTCTTTTCTAAACACTATACTGCTCTTTGGGACAAGTGTGTAAATTATTACTCGTGCACTGAAACCACTATGTCATAACCCAAACCCGCACCTAGAGGTTAGGATCATAACTGGCCAGTAATCATGAGATTACCTACAGCCTCAGATAGAAATCAGTCATGTTTACTATTAATAAGGGGCCAGATGCAGAAGCAGAATTAGAAATTTTGTTCAATGAGCTGGGCATATATGGCATTACAAAAACTTTACACATTATATTAATAACTCACACCATACAGTCAATATAGATATACATATATCCAAGATCATTCCAAAAACAGTCTTAATAGAAACTAAGTTACATACTTAGATACAAACTTGGTCCTACAGGGCCACAAAAGTAAACAAAGGAAAATATTAAACAAAACCTCACACGTGAGGAATCCATAGTAGACTCCACGGTATCTGATATCCTTAACGGGTTCACTAGGGCTGAGGCTAGACATCCCGCTACTCACTTGCATACATATAAATAAAGAGTGAGCTAATGCCTGGTGAATAATACCGAAGTAAAGGGGTTGAGTAAATGAGCCCCTTTTAACAGATAAGTATTTTACTTCAGAACGACCTCGGGTCTATCATACGACGGAACGACCTGAGGTCCAAGAGATAACAGAATATATAGTACGAGTTAAATCATTACTCAACAAAACGGCCTTAGGCCCAACAGTGTATAGTATAACCTCAGGTCCAACAATTAGCAGACTTACTGATCAGATTCAGTCGTCTCTTATCAGAACGACCTTAGATCCAATCATTTACAGTAGCATAATGGCCATTCAGTTATCGCAACTGTATACCAGTCATTCAGACTTGTCTAAGATTCAATCATGTCATATCAGAGATCTAGAGCGACCTTAGGTCCTCTTTATCAAATACACAAATAGGTCTTAGGCCCAACTCAGATATATCGAGCAATCTCTCCCTATGATTCAGTTGTATAAAGTGACCTTGGGTCCATTTTTCATTGTCATTTCATATCATTCACGTGTACAGATAATATATCGTTCAGTCGGTTGGTAACTCATTCACATATATCAAATCGTTGATTCAGAAAAACTTACCGTATAAAGGACAATCAGAAAATAAGCTATAAGTAAAATATCTTTGCTCAGATATTACTCATAGTGTTTAGTCGATTGATCTGTCCTCATGGTTGACCCTATACAATTGTAACATATACGAAAATCAGGTCACAATACTATTCAATCCGTTCTTTAATCCGTTTATCTTTCTTAGTCTTCTTATTATCTCTTTAGCTAATTTAGACTGCTCAATGATTGCATAAGAATGCTCAGAAGTGAAAGAGAATGCAAATCGGAACAATATACAACTTTTCAAATATTTTTGAAATAGGACAGTTCGCTCGAGTGCAACATTAGTCGCTCGAGCAGACCCCTTGGTCTGCGAAAGTACTGGATGCTTTGATTTTATGCTTGAGCTAACACTCCATCGCTCGAGTGGTAATTCACTTGAGCCACCTTTTGGTCGCTCGAGCCAATATTTACAAATGGCAAAAATACTGGACACTCTCAATGTGCGCTCGAGCCACCATTTGGTCGCTTGAGTGGTCTGTCAAATTTCTGGAATTCCCATAATACTTCTAGAGCTTCAAAACACATGTGTAAAGTGTGTAAACTTGTATGTTCTAAACTTCAACTGTACAACCATAAGCATGAATTCAATAGCCAACTCAAAAAAATTGAAGCTCAAAACATCATGAATTCATCATGCATGTCCCATTTTGGTCCAATTTCCTTTCTAAAACTCTATACACATGAAATTCAAGTCCAAAGCCTCATGATTTATGCATGCATGAATTCAATGACCCTCTTTTCATCTTAGACAACATAAATCATGCCTTAAAATGATATTTCATAACAAACTCATACATGCATGTACAAAATGATCTCATTTCTTGCAATTTTTGTTCAATTCATGCATTTAACTACATATTCTTCTTGAATTTACAATTACTTGACTGAAACTCATGAATTAAGGGTCAATTACTCGCTTGGAGCCTTTAATTCTTTCAACTCTAGCAAGTTCTTAAGCCTAGCTTCACTATCCTTCAATCTCTTGAGCAAATCTTCAAGTTCTTCTCTTTTCTCCCTTGAATTCTCATTTCTCTCTCTATTTTATGTATAATCTTAGCAAGTTTGAAGGGGAAGAGCTCAATTATGAGAGCCTAAACACTAGTTAGTCATATATATAGTAGGTGATTAGCTTAGGTTAATTAAGCTTGATTTAGGCTAATCGATTCTACTTAATTCTAATCAATTTAATATAATTATTTTGATCTGAATCAATTTTTGATTAAATTTCACTGTAGGCTTAAAAAATTATGCTAATCATAATGATACAATTTCGATTTCTATCAACGCTGTGACTCTTAATTCCAAATTATAATAGAATATAGTACGTATATCTCTACAATGGACATATATGAGTTTGAAAACACATATAATCACATACTTAGCATCCAAATTCATACTAACCACATAATCACAAGTGTAATTAGAGATCAACAGCATAACACAGAACGGGGTTGTCACGAAGTTAGACAGGTCCCACTAGGCATGCTAAAATATGTGAGCAAAAATCTAGTTTGGGTCAAATCGATAGAGAAGATTCAACAGAGAAAGCAATTTTCACAAACAAAAGTGCAATTTAGCAATGTGGTTGGTGTCCTATGCCTTGACAGATTGAAGGACTTGTTTAGAGATTGTAATGTAAAGAAACAAGTACAAACCAACTGAAATTCGATTGAATAACAATTAAACTTGTCACTTAATTACAAGAATCAAATTACAAGCTCAAATAACGTCACAATTGATGGGGCCAAAGTGGGTTACAAACACTGAATTATAGATGAACTACTCCTAAGTACAAGAACTACTCCTAGATAAGTTACATTACTCATAGTTTTCACATGTGTTGTGAATTTGGTTGAAGGTCCTCTGTTCTTCGAATTTCTAGCATTTATATGGCTTTACTGGCCATATTGTGTTGTCACGTGTCCATTTGTTGGATTCTCACATTTGCCCATGATCTGCAACTACTTGGAGCTCTCTTTCTTCCTAAAATTGGGACACATCCTTAATCTTCTTTCCTTGGGCCACTAACTTCATGACATTGACTCTTGGACCTCTTCTGCACATGTCCATGCCCCTGTCGACAGAAGATTTCAAGTTTATGGTGCCAACTCATGCGAATAGACATGTAGACAAATAGGGGATACTAGACAAATAAGTGACGTGCACAGATAAGTAGAATAATAGATTGGTAAAGGTAATATAGCGGTTTAAAATTTTATTCTCCTTATGATTTCAAAGTATTAGAAGGTGAGGATATTACCCCCAAAAGTTTCAAAATTGAATTTATGATCCCCTTGTCCGAATTTAAGAAAATAAAATTTAAAAAAAATATATAATAAATTGACGCAAAAAGGAAGAGAAGGAAAGTAGTACAGCTCATTGAAAGCCAAGACTGGTGCACCAAACACATGCTTGTTCTGTTCCAAAAAGAAAAATAGAAAAAATACATGCTTGATCAGGTTGAAATTATTTTGATCATTGATGACGATTTCTTTACTTAATTAATAGTTCAGCTGACTTTTGACTATCCCCTGTGGCCCCCTAAGAGCAATTAGTTTTTCCCTATCAAGCACATGCTGCTTGATCTACCATATATATAATATTAGATTAGAACACTAAATTTGGAGCAAAAAAGCACATGTTTTCTAGAAAATTCCACGACTAATCACGTTTCATTTTTAACTATTATGGAGCTTAGAAAATGCTTTTGCCTGGTGTAGCACGAAGTCGGTGAAAATAACATCCATGGTCAAAACTGGACCGGTTCTCGACAGATCATCATTCATTGCCTCTTCAGAAAATTAAACTATCATAATTCTCTCAAATCAATAATTGGCTGTTTCATTAAACTGAAATATGAAAAATAAAAATTTAATATTGAAAAACTTTTTAGAATTCATTGTAATTTAAATAATGAACTTAATCAAAGTTATTTGATATGTAAAAATATGAAATTTATTAATTTTCTTTTACACTTTCTATTTTTGGTGGTGGCTTGTTAGCCACATGGTGTAGTACGCAGGCAGCGGTTGCAGCAGCAACGACAGTAGCAACAATAATTGTGTAGTGGTAAGATAGCCTGATAGTTCTGGGGGTGGTGGTTGTGTGGGGTATAGAGTTGTTGGCGAAGGTGGTGATGGTAGTGTCAGACTAGCAATGACAACAGTTGTGTAATGATGGCGATAATGATGATATTGGTGATTGAAGTATAGTAGTAGTGGTCGTGGTGGTGACCAATCCTCTTCTTAAGACATGTTTCTTACTTTATTGTTTTGTTAGCAAATGTGTGTTCTTATGTGTTCTTACTGTTGATGAACTATGACATGTGATACTATCAATTAATAATAGGAAGCAATCCCCTCAAAGGCTCTAGTTTTTTTCCTAACCCTCTAAACTTCATTTTGTAGGCTCTAGAAGACCCACGACGGTTATCTAAACCGTTCATCTCATTTGTCTCATAGAAAAAAAAATATATATGCAAAATATCGATTTGATTAGAAATCGACAGACACACTAATTGCTAGTGTTTTGCTGTATGAAATTGATGATAAATATGATTTAAACTAAATTGTTTATTTTATAAAATAAAATATGATAAATTAATATGCTTATTGATTCTGGATTAAACTAATTTTCCGTATAGAATGGAAATGAGGGGAGTTGCTCCCTTAAAAATAAAGTAACATATAGGGTGGTAAATTTTAGTAGTTAGATGTTATATTTTCAGATCCAAAATAATTTAGGATAGGTTTGGAAATAGATTATTTTAGTAACTATTTGATTTTTTGGCTAACTATAAGTTGAAAAAAATTAATATCTTTGTGATGATTTTTTTGATTTTTTTTTATTTATAAAAATATGTGTAAAAAGTAAAAAAAGAAAAATAATATTTAAATTTTTTTGTGCAGTTCTTTAATTTTTTGACATTTTTAGTGACTTTTTAACTATTATTTGATATTGCCAAACTTATTTGTGTATACCTATATAACAATTTGTTTTTTTTTTTTTTTTTTATCAGCAAAAAGAAATTTTATTAATGAAGAAAGAAAAATATGCTAAAACTTACATCAATAAAGATGGAAAGTGCAAAAAACATCAACGCTAACCTTAATAATCCCAACTAGGTTGGCACTACTAAGGAAGCACAATCATATGCGAGCACTAACCCAAAGATTGGTGAGAAGCCAATCAAGAGGAACCCAAAAAAAAAAAAAATGAACAACAAAAACAGCCTACAGCAGTAGCATACTGCTGCAATTCAGCATCATACACCATAATACAGCATACACCTACAACATACACACTAAGACAACAAACACCAGAAGCATCCTGCAGCAGACTTCAGCATCATACAACAGATCAGGTCTTAACCCCAGCATCAAACATTGCACCAGATCCTTGATTAGACCAGCCACACAGCAGGAACAAGCTACCACATCTGCCATGACCACCCCCATAGGTTCTGCTTTACTTTGCTCTGCCACAGATCAACATGCATTTGCTCTGAAACAAGACCTTTAGGCCTCCTTGAAGAAGCAAAGTTTCTGCTTTGCAGCAGATCAGCAATTCAGCCTAATTTGCAAATCATTGAACCCCCATTTATGATACAAACTTCACCAAGATTAACCCAAATTCTCATGCCAAAATTTGCAAAAAGCCTAGATACAGAGCAAGACCATAAACGCCTGCTGCTGCACACCAAGAGACTTGGATGTCATTGTAAATTGCAACGAACCCTGCCACCTAGACAAGCTCTAACATGATTGAGATTGAAAATTAAGTCAGTCACAGAGTAATGGATGTCTTTTACTGAGGCCTTAAACCATAGTGCGCTAAGCTTTATAAGCTCACTCAACTCAAAGCAATTAGGTTGCGCTTCATTGTAATGCAATCATTCATCTGCTTCCAAAGTGACCAAAGAACAATAAGAGGTAAAGCATCCCAGATCCTCCTTTCAAGTCTTTTAAACTTGTCACCCTTTCACCAGTGGAAAAGATTATCAATCAAACTAGGTATCACCCATTGAAGCCCCCACCACTGCATCATTTCTGCCCAAATGTTCCAAGAAAATGGGCAGAAAAGAAGTAGATTAGTAGCTGACTCAGGTTCTGTTCTGCAGAAAGTACATAAAGTGGCAGCATTAATACCAAGAATCCCAATTTTCTGAAGGAAAACGGCTGATTTCATTATGTCTCTCCATGCCAACCAGCTGAAGAATTGAATTTTGGGAGGGATGTCTTTATTCCATATGAATTTGCAGACTGAGAACTTGGGACCAAGAGAAGTAGGGCAAAATTTATACACATTAGCAGCTTTAAAAATACCTGAGTTTGAACCCAGCCAAACAGGGTTGTCATTCACTCCATTCCTGAGTAAGGGAGCAGTTGATAATACATTTGACAACCTAGCAATCTCCTTCTTTTCCCATTCATATGGAGCTCTTCTAAAAGGTAAATTCCAATCCCTTGAAGTTGATCTTCTTGCATAGTAAAAAGATAGTGTCTTCCGTATTTGTTGATAATCTAAAAAGACTAGGAAATTCTTCTTTTAGGTAGATGTTTCCACACCATTTATCCAGCCAAAATCTGACTCTTCTTCCATCACCAATTTTAATGAGAAAGTTGTCCAAAAAGAAATTGCAGAGGGGCTGCCTGTGAATGGCAAGGGAGATGATATCACTCCACACTCTAGAGTAATTGCAGGAAGTCCTCAAAGATGGTTGCCACCTGAATTCATCAATCAGGTATTTGCTACAAAGTATCTTTCTCCAAAGAGCAGTGAAATCACTTCCAAACTTCCACCACCATTTTAATAAAAGGCTAGCATTAACATGGGTGATTCTTCTTATTCCTAATCATCCAAGACTTATGCTTTTAGTGACATCTATCCACTTCACCATATGAATTTTCTTCTTTAGGTCAAAACCTCCCCATAGGAAACTTGCTTCAATTTTCTCTAGCTCTTTGGCCACTCCCACAGGCATTTTGAAAAGGGATAGGTAATAGATTGGTAGATGAGACAACACTGATTTGATTAAGGTAAGCCTACATGCAAAGGATAGTAGTCTTCTCTTCTACCCTGCTAGTCTTGACTTGATTTTGTCTAAAACAGGTTTCCAGGTGGACTTTCTTCCATGATTTTTACCAAGAAGTAAACCCAAGAATTTTAATGGTAGCCCATTGCACTTTACAATTAAGGAGATCAGCAAAGGAAAAAAGTAACCCTTTATCAACAACAACTCCACATAATACACTTTTGTGATAATTTATTTTCAGTCCAAATAGCAACTCAAAGCATCTTAACACTCTTTTAATGTTCATTACTTGCTCCCTATCTGCTTCACAGAAAATAATTGAGTCATCAGCAAATTGAAGGTGGGAAATGACTACTTCCTTCCTCCCAATTTTTACACCCTTAAGAAGATTCAACTCATAAGCTCTAGTCATGAGAATGTTGAGCCCTTCTACTACTAAGTTGAACAGAAATGGTGAAAGGGGGTCACCTTGCCTCAGACCTCTTTGTGGAGAAAATTCTGCAGTTGGAGATCCATTGACTAGAACATAAAGCCTTACTGAGGAAATACATTCTTTCATCCAAGAAAGCCATTTTGTACAAACCCAAAGTTAGAGAGTAAGGAAAAAAGGAAGTTCCAATTGACTAAATCAAATGCTTTTTTGAAATCAAGTTTGATAATGATACCTTTCTTCTTGGATATTTTCCAGCCATCCACAACTTCATTGGCAATGAGTACACCATCCAAAATATTCCTATCTCCAAGAAAAGCAAACTGAGTGACACCAATAACTTCAGGAATAACTTTTTTCAGCCTGTGTGCTAGGACTTTTGAAAGTATAGCGACCCCGGGTCTCTATGCTGTTGGTTATGTCTTTCTTCCTTATACCTCTTGAATTTGAGTTTTGGAATGACTTGAGCGTATTTAGAAACAGGTTGGTTGCTTTTCGGTCAAGAATCTTGTTGTCCAAATTTTCGGTCTTCCACTGGAGTGGGACTTCTTGCGCTCGAGCGGAGTTTGCAACCTTTCAGCATCGAGTGCCTCTGCAAAAGTGCTGCAAAAGTGTTTTTCACGCTCGAGCGTGTCTGAGCTCGAGCGGCCCTTCTGGCGCTCGAGCGGCTGTTTGCAATCTGGGAAATACTAGGCAGGTGAAATCCATGCTCGAGCGGTTCTCTTTGCGCTCGAGCGAGTTGTTGTTGCCGTGTCTGATGCTTGAGCGTTAAACTCTCTGCTCGAGCGGGATTCGCATATATCAGATCGTAAAAATGACTTTTTATATAAATTTTTCATCTCTTTTTCATCCAAACCCTAGGTTGAGAGCTTCTCTCTCTAGAAATACCCCATCTCTCTATATTTGACCTAGATTTAGTGGTCTTCTCATCCTCCTTCCTTAGACAAAAAGATAGAGATCTTCAAGATCTTCATTTCCATCCAAGAAGAAGTGGGTTTTGCTATTTTTGGAAGCTTCACCTTTGTCTAACCCTCTCCTTGGGCTTCTACTTTGAGGTAGGGATATTCTTGAGTTATATATACTAGTTTTGCCCTTTTTATGATGATTTAGGAGTTCTTTCTAGTTTGTGATGACATTAGCCTTGTGATTTCAAAAGTGAAGGTTGTCCTCAAAAGAGGGTTTCTCTTTTAACTCTAAATTTTTGGTTAATCCTTGAGGGTTCATCTTGTTGACCTAAGAAAAGAAATGTTTTGGGTGAGAGTTTTCACCATGAAATGGGAAATGATTGTTTTGAGAAAAACCCTAGAAATTGGGGATTTTGGTAATATAGCAAATGTCTTTGAAATTTCTTATTTTTTTGTTTTAAAATGATGAAGAGAGTGAGTTGCATCAATGTTTGGCAAAAATGAAAAATTACTTGTTATATGAAAATAAGGTGTTAATGTTAAATTGTTGGCAATACATAAATGAGTAAGGTTGTGGCGAAACTAATTTGTTATGTCTTGTGATATGAAAATTGTGACTACGTGTTAATGAAATATATTAATCATGTGGATGAACATTGAAAAGAGAATATGAGAATGTAAATGTTGATATTGTAGTAGAGATACTCAAAAGTGGAGAAATGTCTCAAGTTATGGAAAGGATCATTTGCATTGCATGTTATTTTATTTATTATAGTGTATTGTGAATCTAAATCATTGAGATTTCCATCATGAGGAAAAGAAATAGTTGTTGTGTTGAGAACTATGAAAATGTGTAAGGGGTAAATACGTTGGTAAGTCCGGATAGGAGATGTAGATGAATTTGATAAGTTGGCCTGAGTGTCCAGGGTGAAAGACCCGAAAGCCGCGCGGATAGGTGTCAAGCCTTCCGGTTAATATCGGTAAAAATGACAGTTTGGTAGTACTCGTAGAGTCTACTTGCTGACATCGGCCTAAAGATTACCAGTGTTGTATTTATCACCCCTATTGAATTAATAATGGAAGTTTGAAATTGATGAGATCATATGATGGTATTGAGAGTAGGTTGATTTTGGAATGGTGCATTGAAATGAATATTTTTCCTCTATACCTTAATCTTGGCATGGCATTGCAATTACATTTGTTTTTATGTTGAGGAAAAAGCATAACTGTATATACTTTGTGAGAATACTCTACTGGGCTTTGTGCTCACCCCTATAGGATTTGGTGCAGGTAAAGATGTGGTGAACCCGCCGAACTGAGGGCGTGAATGTTTTGAGAAGAGTACATAGCTCTTTTATTTTGTGTAATTCTTTTTGAGCCAAAGGCTAATGTGTATGGGTTACAGAAACCATCTTTTGTGTAACCAGGCTTATGCCTTGGAAGATGTAAGCCCTTAAGGGCATTGTATTATTTTTGAGAATGGATCCTTTACATGTTATAGATTCATATATTTGTATTGATGAATGTATACCCGCATGTAAAACCTTTGTAAAGACTCATTAGTAATGATGTGGAGATGGGCAGATTATTGTTGTTGTTGGGTAAATGTTGATTATTTATGGGTAGTTCATGTTGAATTATTTCGGGCGTTACAGAAAGGATCTTATAAATGGAGCCCACCAAACTGATAGGTTTGTAGTCCCCAAATCCCACAGGATTTTCATTTTTGGGGATAAGAATGATGAAGGAGCTACTAATCCCATATGCAAGTTTGTAATGAGTGTGAAAATCTTTCATAAACATGAGAATCTCCTTTTTCATAACCTTCCAATATTTCTGGAAATAAAGCAAGTTGAAGCCATCTAGACCTAGAGCTTTATTGCCATTGCACTCCTTTATAGCTGCCTTAATTTCAACTTCAAAGAATTCTGTTTCTAGCTCTTGGAAATGATGGTTCACTTGCACTAATTTGAACACTCAACCCAAGGATGGCCTACTGGCCCAGACTTCTGTGAACTGTTTCCTGAAGTGTAACAGAGCCTTTTGCTTGATTGTATCAGGCTCTTCATGGATTACTCCATTTACAGAGATAGTATTGATGATATTTCTGTTTTGCCTACAGCTGGCCATTACATAAAAAAATCTAGTGTTTCTGTCCCCATTTAGAGTCCAATTAACTCTAGATTTTTGCTGCCATATCCATTCCATCATTTTGCTTAGCTTCCAGATTTCATTTTGCAACACCCTTCTTTTATCTCTTTCTGATGCAAGCAATGGCCTTTCTTCAGCAGATATGCCTAGATCATGTGATTCTACCTTAGCTGCTTTTAGATTTGTTGAGATGTTACCAAAAACATCACTATTCCACTTCTTGAGAGCTAGCTTTTGCAGCTTTAGCTTCTGTAAAAGAGCTTGCCCAGGACCACCTCTGACTGTAGTTTCCTTCCATGTGTTTTTCCACAAAAGAGGGAAAATTGGGGTGAAGAGTCCAAGCATTGATAAACTTGAATGGCTTTGGGCCCCAATCCCTCTCATCCTCCCTTATCAAGAGAGGGCAGTGATCAGATAACAATCTAGGTAAGCCCCATAACTTCAGTTTGAAAGAGATTAACCATTCAGGACTGAGCATAACTCTATCAATCCTACTCCACTTCTCATTTTCTTGTGCATTACACCAGGTGTATTTCCTTCCAAGCATTGATAAGTCAGTTAACTCACATTTATCTATGAATTCATTAAATTCTTTCATCCATTTGTCCCTTCTAGAGCAGCCAATCCTTTCCCCATTATTTCTTATCTCATTGAAATCACCTCCCATACACCATGGATTAGGAAAAATACTCTTTAGCTTAACAAGACTTTTCCATAATATGTTCCTACTGCTGGCATCATTGGGAGCATATACATTCCGCAAAACACAGTCAAACGAATTTAGAAATGTCCCTGAGAGGAGAATGAATCTCCTATTGCTGCAGCAGCCATGAAGCTTGAAGATCTCTGGGTCCCAAAAATGCACAGCAGGCCTCCAGCAGATCCTTCTGAATCAACTGACATATACTCCATGTTTCTCCTTGACCATAGGGCTCTGACTTCATTCTCTGAGATTGAAGTTTTTTTTGTTTCTTGAAAAAATGCAATTTCTATTTGCCTCTCCCTAACTAGTTTCCTCACCCTTCATTTTTTCACTGCTTTTCCCAAGCCTCTAATATTCGATGATAGTAGCTTCATTGATAACAAATTGAGCACCAAAATTCACCTTGGTTGGACCTATTTACTGCCTTCCTTGTTCCCCTTCCCCATTTCTTTCCTTGTCTTTGAGCTCTAGTTCAATAATTTTGTTTATTGTATCGGATTTCTTGCCATTGAAAGTGAGCCCTAGTATTTTCCCCATTTGCATTGTAGCTTGAGCTTCGTTTAGAACATATCTTCCCCTTTTATCACCATTCTCAGATGAAGCTGAAAGTGTCATAGCTGCAACAGTTGCTCTGAAGACAGCCTTTTTTAGAGGAAGCTTACTCGAGGAAGCTCCTTTATGCCCATGAAGTCTGACATAGTTAGAGATGATTTCAAACTGAAAGAGGATTTTAGACTTACCTTTCTTGTTCCCTTTCAATTTGGCTTTAGTTTTGAGCTTATTAGTCCCAAGTTGGTCCCTTTTAACATGGGATGTATCTGTCTTTAACTTGCCTTTTATGGGCCCAACAATTGAACCATCACTGGCAGAGCTAATAGGAACAATCCTATTGAGATTTGTATCAATTGGGCCATGATGATGGATAATATTGCCTAAATCAATCTCTAAACTTATGCCAGGCCTAAGCCCAATAGATGTACTGAGGTTTCTAATAAAACCAGGCGTGTATAGATGGCCAACTAACCTCTGATTGTCATAAGAATCAACATGCCTGAGTTCAACAGCCTTTTCTTTTTTTGGATTGGCCATTCGTGCATCAACCTCAAAGTTGCTCCCCATGCCTTCTTTGGTCTCTTTGACTACTGTATCCACCACATCTCTACTACAATGATGTTCTTCTTTTGAATTTCCATTTACCTTGTCCAACTCATCACTACCACAGATATGTTCGGACCTCTGATCAAGAGCCACATCATCAGAAGATGCCAGCTCAACTTCAGCCATTTCCACTCTCTTTGCCATTGCACCTTCTTCTTTCTCGAGCCTTATAGGTCCTTCATGTTCTTTTCTGACAGCCTCATTGGAGCTACAAATTTCCTCTACATCAATGGATAAATTGTGATCACTCACATCAGTAAACTGTTCTTCACAGACCAAGATTGAAGTAACTCTGCCCTTGCACTCCAGATTAATTGCTTTATTGATCCATTCCATACATTTAGTTGCAATCCTAACTCTGCCATAGCAGAATGATACTGGATGACTGATATCTCCATCAATATGGAGGATTTTTCTCCAAATGCCTCCTAATTTGCTGAATGTATCTCTGTTCCACAGATTTAATGGGACACCATAGCACCTCAACCATAAGCATCTCTCCTGATCGAAGTGCATGTTTGGCTTCCATTCCGTAACAAATTCAAACCACTCATTCAGCCATTCATTTACTGAACTGAAATTTGTTTTCATCTCCTCTTTGGACTGAAATGTTAAAATAACATCCCTCCCTCCTCCTTTTCTAACAATAGTATGGCCCAGCCCTTTATCTCTCATTACTTGCTTAATGCTGGATAAAGTGTACTCATTTTTGAGTCTTGCGAGTAAACTTTCATATAGCCACCCATGGCCATCTTCATTCACTTTAATGGTATTGCAAAGCTTACCTTCTGATGTACCTATACATGTTTTAAGTGCTTCAGCAAAGGATTTATTGATGAGCTCTCCTTCATTACATTGGATGTGAGCTACTCCAACTCTTACTTTATCTAAAGGATCTCTACTGGTGGGATTGAAATGGGATGTTTTCATGTTTTGTTCTCTGCCATACTCTGCATACTTGACTTCAAGTGCCTTATCCTCCACCCACGATCCATTTGCTTTCTGAACTGCTATGCTTGCTGCAACTGAGCAGTTGAATCTCACCAATCCAAACCTGGTGTTTGTTACCTTCATTCTCTTTTGTGGGATAAACACATCCTTAGCTATTCCAAACTTAGTGAAAAGTTTGAACAGACCTTTAGGTTCCAATGAGTGTGGTAGATTATCCACAAACACAGTGAACCAGCCTTTCGTTGGATTTTTGCCCCATACTCCTCTGCTTTGCCTCTACTTCACCACAGGAATCCACCCTCCATGCTCTCCTTGCTTAGGTTCCATTATTTGGGTTATTTATATAACAATTTGTTATTAATTAATAATACTACATGTTGATAATGACATGATATCAAACTAATATTCAAAATTTATTTTATTTTATTTATTATTATTAGTTATTTATTTATTTTTGTGTGGTCATCCACAACTTTCCTTTTGGTTTCTTTTTCAACTCTTAACTAATAGTTTAAAATATATATACTTGTTTTAGCCACATACATGACAACTACTCCATCATAATTTTATAAGTTGCTGAAACTCATAGTTCTGGTATTTTCTTTTATTATGTCATAGGTGTTTTTGTTCTTTTGTATGTTGGGTGGTGATATACAATATTTGTTAATTAGGGGTGGAGAAGATCTGAACTAATATAGGATGCAATAGTTAAAAAATAAGATAAATTTGTTTAATTTATTTTGATTGTAACTTATAAACCCTAAATAAAGAAGAATGATGAAAACGAATTAAAAATAAAAAGCATGTAACCGACTCTTCTTAAGTACGACTCAAAGTTTAATATTGTTGCTTCAAAATCAGTGCATCATTTTAAATGAAAAGCACTTTATCAACTTTTTATTATTTAGGTTTCGTTGGAGAGCACGTTATTTTAATTATTTTTTAATTTTTTATCAAATTATATGTAAAAAAGTAGAAAATGTGACATAATAACTTATATTAACTTTTTCACTAAAATATTTAATTCCCAAATAAGACTTGGAATTGCTATGAATTATGAAACATAAAAGAGACAGAAATACATATAGGTTTCCTTTATTAGATGCATATTAACTTCACATTGACAAAGCTGAAATATTTGGAGTACTTACTTAGCTTTTTTTTTTTTGGAAATATTTGGAGTACTTGGCATGATCACATACAAACACAACATGATGGTACAATATATTTTTTTTATCGGTAAAAAAGATAAGTATTATTGATGCAAAAACTAACTACAAGTACACACACAAAAACATCAATGAAGGGAAAAATAGGAGAAAAACAACATTAATGCTTAGCGAGGTTATCCTGATTAGATTAGCACATGCACCCAAGATGAGTGATACAATATAATAATGTACTATTAGTTCGGACTTCACTTGAAAGTATTGTTTATTATAGTGCAATTTTCACGTGGAAATAACATTGTCGGCAATAACTCAACTCAATGATTGTGCTTTTTGTTTTCTCTTTTTTTTTTTCATTTTATTTTTCCGATGACAATCTAGTTGGCATAATTTACTTTTGCTATGATGGTTTGCGCCCCTTGCCTTTTCATAACAACATTACATTTATTTTTATTTATTTTAAATTAACGGTTATCATCATTTTGATAACTTTTTAAAGAATATTTAGGACCTGATCATGCAGTTATGAATGTTCATTATCTAAATTTTTTACACGGACGATATACTCGATGAATTATCTAAATTTTTTACACGGACGATATACTCGATGAATTCTACAACAGTTTAGATTGTCAAAAAAAAGTCTGACATCAACTCCCATTACAAGTCACAGCAAGCTGCTGGCACAACAACACCCCCAATAATTTACCTAAAATTCCAGAACTCCAAAAACCTATAAACTGAATGTAAAAATTACAAAACGTAGCGAAGTAATAAAAATAAAATAAAAAGAGTAAGATAACACCTAATAACCTTTGCTTTCCTACTTTTGACAATGGTTGCAAAACTGTTCAAATAAAAATCAAAACGGTAAAACACAAATACACTAACTTAAAATATGAATTGTTTCTTATAAATTTGAAAATTATAAATATCATTTTTTCATAATTTTTTATTTAGTAAAATTAATAAAACAAATAAAATTTCGAACTACTCTTCTATTACAATAAAAAAATTGCTTAAATTATTAATTGAAATATACTTCTAATATCATTAAAACTGTTAATTGACTTGATGATTATTAATAAAACATGTCATGTGTTATGCAATTAGAAACTGAAAGGGTTAAAATATAATTTTTAAAATCACGGTAAGCAATCCATATTTTATATAAACCTAGGCATGTATTTGTAATTTATCCAAATCAAAATACAATCAATAATACATTTATTTAGGTATTAATTAACAAAGCTTAGTATAGGGTTAAATTCATTTGTGGTTTGGGTTAGAGCACTTTACCCCATGTGGTTCAAATATAGTCAGAAAGCCTTCATTTGGTTTTGAACTAAAGTGCTAAGATTTGTTTTTCAATCCAAAGTAACGGAAGGTATATTACACACACCATTTTTGTAGTGGAATTGTTTTTTGAAAAATTAGAATGAAATTAATACAACAAAAGGACAATTTTATCCCAATTTTCTCCAAACCTAAAATTAGATTAATATGTTAATTAAATAAAATAAATTAAACTAACATATAATTAAGAATTGATCTAAAATATGAAATATAATTAAGAATTGATTTAAAATATAAAATAAACAATAAATAAGAATTGATCTAAAATGTAATTAAATTAAAATTAGATTAACAAGTTAGAAATTATAGTAAATAATTAATAATTTTGAATTAATTGTAATATAAAATATAAATTAATTAAAATTAGATTAAAAAGTTAGTAATTACAATAAATAGTTCAATATTTAGGATTAATTGTGATCTAAAATACAACTAAACTAAAATTAGAATAAAAATTTAAGAATTACAATAAATAATTAAAAATTTATAATTAATCGTGATTTAATTGAATTAGCACTAGACATTATAAATTATGTGTATAAGAGATGAGAAAAAAAGATAATAACAAAAAAAATATAGAGTTTGAAGGTATTATAGTCATTTTACATATATAGTTAACGGTGTTAATAGTTGTATTTTAGTCCAAAACTACATAGAAGGCATATAGTTATTTTTAAAAGACAGGAGTAAAGTACTATTAAGTCATACCATACGGAGGTAAAATAGATTTTGTCCCTCAATATACATTAATATATATATATAGAAGGACAAACTACCAAAACTTTTTTTGAAAACATGGAGGGGAGGTTATATATTTTAGAGATAATTCATAGTAAATACTAGTATAATAAGAAATTTTGTTGAAATTGTCCTTGCTTGCCACCCTGGAATAGATCCATTCTTGAATACAATATGCATTTATCTTATTTATATTGGGTTGAAGTCACAAAAACATACTCACCAAAAATAGAAATAAAACTGTATACATTTTACAATCTCAAACTCTACTTTAATAGAAGTCTTGTGTACTGACTTGTATTTTTTTGAGTATAAATACTTATCTTAGGTGTTTGCAATTGTAACACTTGAAAGCAATGGCATCATCAAAACCAAAGGGGTTAGGGAGTTCACTGAGCATTCAAGAGCTTGCCAAACAGCCCATGCTTGGCATCCCGGAGCGCTATGTTCGTTTAGATAATGAACCTTCAACAATTCTCTCAGAAGATGCCACTTCTCTCCAAATGATTCCTATCGTTGACATGCAACAATTACTTATGGATGAAGCAACAGATTTTAAACTAGAGAAGTTGCACTCCGCATGCAAAGAATGGGGTATCTTTCAGGTTTTGATCTACCATATATCTTCATTTTTTGTTTAATTTTATTTTTATGACTCTGATCTGAATGACGGATGGCAAGATTCAAACCCTTGAACTCGTAGTAAAGTGTAGGGATTCTGTCCATTTAGCATAAAATGATTACACCAATTGTTTATAGGGCCTGTACATAAACCATGAAATTTTCCCATAATTAATCTTGATTCCAGAAAAAGAACAAGTCACAGCATAAAACAAGAAGAAAATAATTTTTTTGAATATTAATAGATTAATATGGTTTTTCCAAACAGCCTTGTATAGAATTATCATAATAAGATGTATGTGGGCGACCATCTGTAGAAAATGAAAATACATACTAATACTAGTCCTGATGCTTGCAGTTGGTAAACCATGGAGTTAGCTCTTTACTAGTGGAGAAACTGAAATATGAAATTGAAGAATTCTACAAGCTTCCTTCTGAAGAGAAAATGAGATTCAAGATACAGCCAGGTGATGTTGAAGGGTATGGACAAACCAAATCAATGGAAGAAGATCAAAAAGTTGATTGGGCAGATAGGTTTTTTATGTTCGTCAACCCTGTCCATAGAAGGAAGGCCCACCTACTTCCAGAGCTCCCTTCTTCACTTAGGTCCTCTCTCTCTCTCTCTCTCTCTCTCTCTCTCTCTCTCTCTCTCTCTCTCTCTCTCTCTCTCTCTCTCTCTCATGTTGTATGAATCTATGTATGTACTTACGGGAAATGCTAGAGAGCTCTAAATCTAGAGCTCTAATTTGAGCTCTAGTGATGTGTCAAAGCAAAAAAAAAAAAAAAAAAAAAACAAAACAAGGCACAAACATCACATCAGGGTGGGTCCCATCTTCCCATTAGAGCTATTAGAGCTCTTATATTAGAGCTCTAAAGCATTTTTGATGTACTTACACACAAGAACATGTTCCTACCAGCAACGGTGGAATCAAAAAATTAAGTTAGAAGGAACACTTATTAATTATAATTTTTTATTTAAAAAATCTCATGAGAAACATTAAGATAATAATAATTTTAGGAGATAAATTCAAACATAAAAAATTACATATTCATTATTAATAAGAATAAATCAAAATTCTATAATAGTCTGGAACAGCTCGGTATGGGATGATGATGTAAGTATGTAATTTTAGCACAAAAAATTATGGGTCAAAATTCTTAATTTTAAAAATAAAGACACATCATTTACAACACAAATTATTATAAAGTCTATTTAATTTTTATTTGATAGAAAAATATTAAAGAGATGACATTGCTTATAAATGATGTGTTTTGAATGAAAATTATTAAACAACCTTAGAGTATCATATGGCGTTACCTACGTGATGCTCAAAGCATAAAAAATCACTAATTACAAATCACACTAAGTGATATGTCAACTACTTGAAAATAATGAGTTCATTATATTCAATCTATAATATTTTTCGCTACACTATTGATTTAAACTATTATGTAAATAATATCACATAGTGTTCCCAAAGTATCAAATAATTACTTATTGTGAGCAATATAATAAATTCTTAACCAAATAACATATTAACAAAAAAGAAAAAATTCAAAACTGAGGGGCATGTGACCCCCTAGCCCTATGCTGCTTCCGCCCTTGCCTACCAGTGAAGTTAAAACAATGCTACAAAATAAAAAAAAAATTAGGTGAGTGTTTAGAATTTGATGTATTGATTAGATTAATCTTAGATGTAACCTTACATCAGAAAATGTGTCCGTCTATACCATATACTATTCAAATTCTAAATATTTTTTCTAGTCTTTTCCCTAGATACATAACATTTGTGGTGTATCCCAATCCAGTTGACATGTTTCATTACCTATGTAGTCTTTCTACCGTGGTTTTGCTTTTTATGTAATCTTCGGTATCTCGTTTATTACATTAATATAATGTCTTTTTTTGTTTATCAAAATAGTAATTATTATTAAAAAAAAAATTATGTATTGAAGGGTTGGTTAGGAAAATAGACTTTTAGGCTAAGCTAGGGATGTTCAAAAAAAGTCAAAAAGTCAAAAAGCCACTATCCTATTTAAGTCACATCATCTTATATAAGTCACATCACCTCTCTACCACATCACTTCAAACCCAACTCATATTTCATAAAAAGTCAAAAAGTACACTTATTTAGAACATCTCAAACAACCCCTTAGTGTTTTTTTTTTTTTTTTCTTTTTTTCATTTTTTTATTTGTTTTTTATTTTTTTATTTCATTCTTTTACTTTTTTATGTTAATGCTATCCCTAACAAAGTTGATTTGACAAATAATAAAAGGTTGATTTTGATTTTAGAAAAGTTTAGGTGGAAATTGATTTATTATTTTGTTTTAATCTTTAGTGTTTGTTTTTTTTAAATATCTCTTTTGATCTTTCTAGAAAAACTTGAAAAATAAAAAATAAAAAAAATTAATTGAAAACAAAAAGTTTAGAAAAAAAAATATATAACTTTTGTCAGGACATCGAAAAGCAAAAATGTTTTTGGCTTAAATAGTGAAAAAATATTTTATGTTTGTCACTTTTTTTTTTTTTTGAAACCAGACAGAGCTTAAGGATTGCATAATCTTTTTTTCTTTCTTCTTGTAGGGAAACCTTGGAGTCTTACATATCAGAGTTGCAAAAACTTGCAATGACACTTTTTGGATTGATGGAAAAAGCTCTAAAGATTAACAAGGGAGAGATAGAGGAGATGTTTGATGATGGAACGCAATCAGTGAGGATGACATACTATCCTCCATGTCCCCAACCTGAAATGGTGATGGGCCTTACGCCTCACTCCGATGCTACCGGCATCACCATCCTTCTACAAGTCAATGGAGTTGAAGGCTTCCAAATTAGAAAAGATGGGATTTGGATTCCTGTGAATTTCCTTCCAGATGCATTTGTTGTTAATGTAGGCGACATTCTAGAGGTCTGTTTACCATTCTCTCTCTATCATTTTCGAAACTCTTTACGTTGAATATTTCTGTTTCACACATGGTAGGAAGGGCTATTTTAAGAAGTAGGTTAAAAGTCACTTTCCAATTTTTTAATCCATTTCTCTGTCTCACAAAAAAGTTAAAAAACAGTTTTAAACCATCTTTCTAAAACACTCTTAGTACAGATAATTGAAGTTCTACTACCTTTCACTTTTCTTTATTTATGGATAAATTACATTCAATTCTCTTCAGATTTAATGAAATTGTCTTGTCTAAGATTTTTAAAATGACAAAAATCTCCTTTGAGGTATAGTTTTAAATTATATTGATATTTCTTGAGATTTAGTAAAATTGCAAAAATCTCCCTTGTGATTATTGAAATGACAGAAATCGCCCTTTATGTTTAGCTTTTCTTATAGATTCCCCCTTTGTTAATTTATCATAAACAAATAAATAAATAATAGAAATAGTTGATATCATCATATAATTTAATTACATTTTAATTTTATCCTTAAAATTGTGTGCAATTACAATAAAATAAAAACAATACAATTCCTATTTTATTCCTTTGTTTATTGATTGTATGTATGCCCTTTATCAAGAATCCACATGTTTCCAAGAATGTTGCAAATTAATTTTCAGAGATCCTGCACGCACAATATACTATCACAATCTTGGGGTAAAGAATACGGATGTAGAAATAAACAACAATGATAGAGACCACTAATTTTGGAGCTCTAAAAAGATCACTAATGACATGACACTCAATAAAAAAAAAAAAAAATACAACACCAAGGCCAAAACATCAAATCATTCATGGTGAAGCCCACTGCCACATCATTAGTGGTAGCACTAATTAGTGCTATCACTCATTTTTCTAGAAATAAAATAGCAATTGTGGGGATCGATTCTGCGGGATCTCTTAAAGACGATTCATAATATTCTTAGCAACATAAGTGTTTTGATGAAAAGACACACACAATCAAACCGTAACTACAAGTATAATCAAGAAAGAAAATATGAATTGTATTTTTTTAAAAAAAAATTCTTTGTAATTGGAAATAATTTTAAAAAGTAAATTGAAAATGTAATTAAATTATTTGATAATATGAACAATTTTTGCTACTTCGTATAAAGATAAAGCAATAGAAAGAAGGAATTTGTAATAAAAAATTAGACCTCAAAGGGTGTTTGTATCATTTTAGAAACCTCATGGGAGGTTCCTGTAGTTTTATTAAATTTCAAGTGAGGTCAATGTAATTTAAAACTAACCCTCAAGGAGATTTGTGTCAATTTTTTACAGTTTTATTAAATCTTAGGAGACGCCGTGTAATTTAAAACTAAATCTTCAAAAAGATTTTTGTCATTTCAAAAACCTCAAGCAAGGTTAGTGTAACTTACCCTTTTATTTTGAATTCAAGATAGAAGTGCCCGTAACATTATGGTTATGTTTGGTCTGTATATGTGAAATTATTTTGAAAAATAATTTTTTGGAAAGAGTTTATAAAATTAAAAAATTTGTTTGATTGTATGTTTTAAAAATAGTTTTGGAATTTTAGATTTTTGGATGATTTAGTTTTTATTTTTACTTTTGTTTTTATTTTAAATTTATTTTTTTTATTTTTTTATAGTTGAATAGATGAGTGTAAGAAAAAATGTGATTAATTGATGTGTAGGATGTAAGAAAAGGAGAGATGAGAGAGAAAAGTGCTTTTAATTTTTGTTTTCAAAAAATTTCCATCAAACAAATTTTTGAATTTTTTTCTCAAAAATTGTCTCTCAAGAGACAAACCAAACAAGGCCTCTATCATTCCTTATTTTATTTCTTATTTTAGCACAAATTAGAAATTATATATAACAAAATCTAAGTTCATGCATGGGAGATAAACATATTAATAACTAAGTTTACACCTCTAATTTGAATAAAAGAATCAGCCTATGAATTGAGGTTGTGTGTGTTGGTTTCCACACTAGATAAATGAATCGGGGTCTCTACGATTGCATTGGACAATTCAAGAATCAAGAGCCCTGAAAAATGAAAGAACCGTGAGAGTTGCTTGATCGGGATTGGCCAGAAAATTCCTTCGGCGTGAAAGCTAGGAGTCAGAGAAAATGATGTAGTCTCTCCCTATGTGCAGAGAGAGGGGAAGAGAGTCTTTGTATGTGTGATGGCTGGGAATTCCATAGCTTGCACTGAAATGGGTGTGTTGCTTATGTAGATGACTTGATTTGCTCTCTAAGGTGAGGATGATGGAGCTTTGGTTCCTTTTGGTATTCTCTGTCATAGCTCAGGTGAGGAACCACTGAGCTGAGCATCCATGCTTATACATGCCCACTTGAACTGTATATATATCATTGCACATTCATTTTCCTAATAGTTTTCTTGATTCTTGGAGAGGGGACCAGCTGAGGTGGCATTTGCACATGCGTGCTTACAGCTTAGACGCCTGCCACTAGAGGCCTCTGGTTGGTCTGCTTGTTTCCTTGGCCCAACCTTGTTCGGCCATCAATGAAGTTGTTGTAGAGATGGGCTAGGCCCATATGGATGACTTTGTGTGAGCTTGACCCTCGTCGATTCTGCTGATGGACTCGACCCATAAGGTTCTGCTTATGGGTTTTTCCCATATTGTTCGGTTTATAGGTTTGACCCATATAGTTCGGCCCATCTTAGGCCTTTGTATAAGTTAGCCTTGTTCCAAGTGCTTGAGGACTTAGGAGATGATCCAGGAGGATCTGGACTCGATGTGGCTAGCCCATGTTGGTGTTTGGCTAATTAGGTATTGGGCTTGATGAGTTGGACTGGCCTAATAGGTTTGACCCACTCCATTTATATTTAGTAACGAAAAAAGCCACTTGGGCATCCAAAAGTTTTCTGTTTGGCATTTTCTTAACTTAGTTGAGGATATTCTTAGAATTTAGAGGAATCCAGTGCAGGACGTTCGAGCATCCCTATGTTTGTTGCTAAATATACTTACTTTCCCTTCATTTTCCTTCCCTTGTCTTTGGTTAGGTTTTTTTTCCTGTTGGACCCTTGCCAACTCTTAGTATTGTTTTTTTCATGGGTTATTGCACATGATTGACTAGTTGAACATCTGTCAACTTAGTTAGGATATGCTCTGCAACGCCCCCAAATTATTTAATGCAAAACATCAAATAAAACATAGTTAAACCCAAAAATCTCATCAACATCATAATACTATTAACCCCAAAAGGTCCTCTTTATCATTGAACTAAGGTTTTCATTTGCAGCTCTGTGTTCAACATATTATATACACTTCTACTTGACAAAGTTCAACAAGTTAGAGGATATAAATAGAAGGCCTTAATGGCATACAAAAATTCAAGGCATTGCCTTGTTACAACAAAAATAGACTCATGGTCCTAAGCAAATAAGCTTGGAGCTTCCACATTAATGTCTATGAGCCTCGATGCTCCAATCAAAACAAAAGAGTTTACTTCCTCTCACTGAGGTGGTGGCACGTCACTAATTCTCGAAAATGTTAGATAGAGATGAGCTATATGCCCAATAGAGATACATTTAACAAAGTATCTAATTATTTGAACATTCACATGGCATTATCACAACCCAAATGCTATTTAAAGTTTATGTTCAAAAATAAAAAAAAAAGGCAAGAAAAAAACAAATGCATCTTTGTTCCATTGAAAACCTTTCTCAAATCGGGGTTGTAAATATGCCATGAGTCCCTCATAGGGGCCCCATACAACATATATATATAGATTTATAACCAAAACTATTCCCTACATTTACCGACTATTAATACGGCAGGTGGTGGGCACCCAAAATTATCCATTTTTCCATTTTTGTTGACTATTATACAGGAGGACCAGTGGATACCTAAAAACATTTTTCCACATTTATCTGGCAATAAGCTCAAGACAAGGCATTTGGGCACCTTAACTCCCTGCGCGGATACTGACACAACACGTTGTTCTAAAAAATCGACTCTCTACCCCGACCCATACACTATTTACATCCCCCTTTTCACCACCTTCCAAGTAACCGAGCATTCACAAATACATGAGATAAATAGTCAAATGTACAACACATGGATTTTCAATTTCCAAATCCACCAATCCCAGTTCAACATACATTAATAATGTACTAAAAAATCTAGTTATCCACTTATTTATGTCTAATGTCTAACAACTTTCATGATTTGAAAATCAATTCCATCCAAACATTATTTTTTTATCAAAATCAAAACTAGGATTTTTAACAAATTTGGGGTCTTTATGCCCTCTTCATATATGTAGGAGTTCTCAACATCAATCTCATAATCCATAAGAATTTATTTGAAATCTTGATAAAAGTTTGGTAAAATCCCTTTTTGTTGAACAAAAACTCAACTTTTGCTCAATCAACAAAATAAAGTATAATGGTCACAATAATACCACATAATTATCTTCAAAATAAAGAGATACTAAGTTCAAAGTAGCCCTATCTTAAGAAAAGTGCAAGAAGACTAGACTTTAGGAAGAATCATTTGTAGAATCGAAATCCAATTAGTAGAAAGTAAGATCTTTATATACACTCCACTTCTTGCAAGGGATTTAGACTTGAATCTTAGTGGAATAAGAGATATATAGGGAGGGAAATCTAGGATTTTCCAAATTTGAGAGAGAAGAAGGAAGAGAGAAAAACAAAGTGAAAGAAATGATCTAAAAAGTGACTTCTAAGTTTCTAAACTTGCGCATACCGCTTGAGCGGTTTGAGACCTCTCAATATCTCTGCCTACAAAATGAGATACTGGGAACCCCTTATCTTCGCTCAAGCGGTCTTTTGACCTAGAAAACAAACTACTGGAAGCACCTTATCTTTGCTCGAGCAGTATTTCCACTGCTCGAGCGGTCACCTGAGGCAAGTTGCCAAAATCTCTCCCCCTTAAGGAATTTCGCCCCCGAAATAACGTCAATCTTCAACACAACAACAACAATAAGATAATAATATAATAATCATCAATTCTTGATAATCCCTAAATAGTGAACGAACAATTTTTTAGTAGCAAAAAAAGGAAAAGAAGAAGGTATGGGTTACATTTGGTTTACCACATATTAAAGGAGAAAAAAAAAGAAAAGAAAAGAGAACAACAATCCAAGTGGATACATCACATATTTTAGAATAAGTTCGGGTATTTCTCACGAACATCGACCTCATCCTCCCAAGTTGTTTCCTCAATGCTGTGATGATGCCACAACACTTTGACTAATGAAATGGTCTTATCCCTCAACACTTGCTCCCACGTATCTAGAACTTGAATCGGTCTTTCCTCATAAGACGCATCCTTATCAACTTCAATATATGTCCAATCTAATACGTGGGAAGCATTGGGCTCCTACTTGCGAAGCATTGACACATGAAACACATTGTGCACTCCTGAGAGTTATGGTAGTAAGGCGGGACGATACACAACTTTTCCTATTTACTCTATCATGTCAAAAGGGCTAATAAATCAGGGAGATAATTTTTCGCTTCGACCAAACCTTATTAATCCCCTCCAAGGCGAGGTCTTTAAAAATACATGGTCTTATACTTCAAAAGACAATGGTTTCCACCTCCGATCGACATAACTTGTTTAACGGCTTTGAGCTGTGACTATGCTCCTTTGAATGAGAGCTACCTTCTTGGTGGTCTCGCAAACCAACTTAGGCCCAAGCATAGGTGAATCCCCTATTTCAGCCCAACAAACAATTGATTTGCAAGGACATCCGTAAAGAGCTTCAAAAGGTGCCATCTTAATGCTAGCCTGGTAACTATTACTGTACGCAAACTCAACTAATGATAAGTGTTTCTCCCAAGACCCTTTGAAGTCTAACACGCACGCTCTTAACATGTCTTCCAAGATTTGTATGGTACACTCAGATTGTCTATCAGTCTGAGGATGGTAGGTAATACTAAAATTCAGTTAGGTACCCAAGGCACTTTAAAGACTCCGCCACAACCTAACAGTGAAATAAGGATCTTTATCAGACACTATGCTCACCAGAACTCCATAGAGCCGAATAATTTCACAGATGGAATGTTTAACTAAATATTCAACAAAATCACCCGTACTCATGGTAAGAAAATGGGCCGACTTGGTGATTCAGTATACGACCACCCATATCGCATCATTACTCGTTTGTGTTCTCGACAGGCCCGTAACGAAGTCCATGTTAACATATTCTCACTCCACTCAGCAATTGGTAGAGGTTGTAATAATCCCGTAGGTTTTTGCTGTTCGGCCTTGACTTGTTGATAGGTTAGGCACATAGACACAAATGAAGCTACATCCCTCTTCATACCCCTCCACCAAAACTGACGGCTAAGATCATGGTACATTTTTGTGCCTCTCGGATGTACCGCAAGATGAGAGTCGTGGAATTCCGAAAGAATTCATCTCTTATAGGCTCAAGCACAAACAATCTATCAAAATAATGGACACTCACATCGACATAAACATTCAAACCCT
Source organism: Camellia sinensis (assembly GCF_055761805.1). Taxonomy (NCBI): domain Eukaryota; kingdom Viridiplantae; phylum Streptophyta; class Magnoliopsida; order Ericales; family Theaceae; genus Camellia; species Camellia sinensis. The sequence continues at coordinate 110,805,449 of NC_138969.1, read as the reverse complement.
TCTCTTCCTTTCCCTTGGAGATTCTCTCCCTAATAGTCTCTACTTTCGAGTCACTCTGTTGGGCTTCCACTACTCGTGTAACAAGGGTAGGTTGTACGATAGGGGTGAACAGGGTAGCTCGCTTAGAGGACTCGCAAAATTGCAAGTCAAACTCATTAATATCCCCTGTCATCTTCTATTCCCTCACTGCGAGACTAGCCATGGTACTTATGGATTTTTTACTCAAGGCGACAGCCACAACATTGGTCTTTTTGAGTTGATAGTGTAATTCAAAGTCTTAATCCTCCATGAATTCCACCCATCTCTGTTGGTGCAAATTCAAAACTTTTGTCGAAAATAGGTACTTAAGACTCTTATGATCAGAGAATACTTCAAATTTGTCACCATATAAATAATATCTCCAAAGTTTCAAGGCAAATATGAAAACGGCAAGCTCCAAGTCATGGGTCGGGTAATTCCTCTCTTCAGTTTTAATTGTCGAGAACCGTATGCTACAACCCTATCATTTTCATCAAAACACATCGCAACTCTTCCTTAGAAGCATCACAATACACTATATACCCCAAGCCACGTTCCGATATAATGAGAATAGGAGCGATAGTCAACCTAAGCATTAGTTCCTGAAAGGATCTCACAAGCTCCACTCCAAACGAATTTCATTCCCTTTACGAGTCAATCTAGTCGAAGGCGCTGCTATAGAAGAGAAATTCCTTACAAAGCGGCGGTAGTAACCAACTAGACCTAGGAAACTACGAATTTCAAAGGCATTTTTAGGTTGATCCCAATTTTGTACAGCTTTAATTTTTGAAGAATCCATTGTAACCCCGTCCCGGAAACTACATGGCCCAAAAATTTCCTTCCGAGAGCCAAAACTCACACTTGTCAAACTTCGCATACAAACGATGTTCCCTAAGGAGTTATAGGACAATGAGGAGGTGCCCTTGTGCTCCTTCTTGGAAGGTGAGTAAATCAAAATGTCGTCTATAAAGACAACTACAAATTTGTCGAGAAACTCTTGGAAGATTCGGTTCATCAAGTCTATGAATGTAGCAGGCGCATTGGTCAACCCGAAAGGTATGACTAGAAACTCATAATGACCATATCTCGTACGAAAGGTCGTCTTAGGAATATCCTCAACCCTAACTCGTAACTAATGGTAGCCCGATCTCAAATCTATCTTCGAAAAACAATGCGAACCTTTGAGTTGATCAACAAGGTCATCTATTCTAGGCAAGGGATACTTGTTCTTAATCGTAACTCGATTCAATTTGCGATAACCTATACAATATCTCAACAAACCAACTTTCTTTTTAGCAAACATGGCCAGAGCTAACAACGGTGAGATGCTAGGACATATGAAGCCCTTATCTAACAATTCTTGTAGTTGTTCCTTTAGGACAACTAATTCAGCTAGTGCAAATCTATACAGTGACATGGAGATATATGCCATGCCTGGCACTTGGTCTATGGAAAACTCAACCTCCTGGTGAGATGGTAATTTGGTGAGATCCTCTAGAAAGACATCTGAGTACTCGCAAGCCGTTCTTGGAAACACATCTCTGACCTTACTACTCCTATCGTCTAAGAAGGTTGCTAGGAGAAAGCTAAGTTCGCATTGACCACGTGGGTCATAGAATGGTGGCAACAATCTATCGGTTCTACTCCCTAGGAAAGAGAAGCAATCACCACTTGACGTGCACATAGTAACTCTCCTACGGTAGCAGTCTATAATGGCACAGTAGGAGGACAACCAATCCATGCCGAGGATGATATCAAATCTAGACATATCTAACAACCCAAAGCTAAATAGAAGTCAATAATTAGCGACCTCAATTACACACCCACGACATCCTTGATTCAAGAAAATCTTACCACCAATGGGTGACTCTACCTTGAGCGGAGACTTTAATTGCTCACTTTCTAACCCCATTATGGATGCAAATGCAAATGCTATGAATGAGTCAGATGCCCTAGTATCTATCAACACACTGGCCTTATTATTAAAAATAAGATATATACCTCTCACCATGGATGGCTCTAAAGATTGTTCTGATGTGGTGATGACATACACTTTTTCTTGTGGTCTCTACTCTCCTAGGTTGCCTCGCGAAACATGGACCTGCTGCACAAATTGTGTTAACGTAGCCCTGTGCACTACTCTGGATGCTTGACCCGATTTGGTTGGCTGATGAGATTGTCTTTGCCCCTAGCTTGTTTGGAAGCCCACTAACTAGCGAGATCTCAATACATTAGAAGTCCTTGCTTTCTGTGGGCAAAACTACTTCAAGTGCCTCGATTGGCCACACTGGTAGCAAGATGGTGCTTGGCCCCTAGTTTGGGATTGATTATGGAAGTCAGCCAACTATATGTAAGCCCCAACTCGTTGACTACACGCTAAAACCTTGTAGCCCAACTGGCCAGATCTATAACAAGCACAACGGGTTTGACCCATGTTCCCCGAACCACCAATCGTCATTGAGCCGAACAACTTAGCTTGTTGTGGTGATGAATGATAGGATGAAGAGCTCCTACATTTTTTCGAAGACCCCGAATCACCCCTAGACTCTGAGTACCCCGACCTCTTTGATTTTTGTCTGGCATCCTCAACCTCCATCATAATCTTCACATGAGCCATGGCTTTCACAAGTCAGTCATAATCTTTGATCATGTTACCCACTACCTTCATTAAAATTTTCAGTCTTAACCGCTTCTCAAATTCTAAACATTGGCGTCCTTCAGTTACTATTAGTTCGGGTGTAAAGCGGGATAAACTAGTAAATGTGGCATCAAACTCGGCCACAGGCGTGTCGAGCTGCAATAGCTCTTGAAACTGTCTCCTCAACCATTCCCTAGTAGTAGGAGGGAAGAACTTCTCCTGGAAGGCATGCGTGAATGCCTCCCAAGTGTGCTTAACATGATTTTTGGCATACTTCCACCATTGCCCCACCTCTCTTTTCAGTTGGTAGGCTGCCAATGCTACCTGTAACTCACCCTCACGAATGTTGAAGATCTCAAAAGATTTGACAATCTGCTCTAACCACTCATCTGTTTTCATAGGGTTGGACCCGCCATTGAACTCGGCGGGATTTGAGCGAAAGAATTCTTTTTTTAGAAAGGAAGTTCTAGTCTCACCTTCGACGGTCCTAGCTGCTTGTTCAGCTCTCAGTATGTCCATAGACTCTCTAAGAGCTCCAGCTATCACCCGGGCCACAGCCCCAATTACGTCTTGGACCAGTGGAGCGGCCACATTGTTCTAATCCACTCCTTCTTCTTGTGGAGGGATCTCCGATTGGGCAAGAACATTCCGACCATCCCAGCGAGGTCTACCACGATCTCTACCATGTCCTGAAATACTATAAGAATCATAGATAAGATTAAAGTCATGACTCGTCTTTCTACACTTAGTCCCACCCGTCCCGTATGCACTAGCATGTGAATATACATGTATTTAAACCACATTTGGAAAACCACATAAGCACCTTGTCGCATAGAGAACATACGAATCACCCTTCTAAGATATCAATATATCCCACGATGCTCAAAGACTTCCAAGTGGAAAAAGCATTGATCAGGTGCCTTTCCCAAAGCACTTCAATGAGTGCAGTGGATCCAAGTTGTATCCTAAAAGTTTGATCCCCATACCCACTTAATCACATAAACACATAAAACGTACACGGTAAACTAAGAGCCTCGGTGCTCCAATCAAAATTTGATCCCATACCCACTTAACACCCATGAGCCTCGGTGCTCCAATCAAAACAAAAGAGTTTACATCTTCTCATTGATGTGGTTGCACATCACCAATTCCTGAAAATGTTAGATATGGGTGAGTTATATACCCAGTAGAGATACATTTAATAAAGTATCTAATTATTTGAGCATTCATATGGCATTATCATAACCCACACGCAGCTTAAAGTTTATGTTCACAAATAAAAGGGGCAAGAAAAAAACAAATGCATCTTTGTTCCATTGAGAACCTTTCTCAACACGGGGTGGTAAATATGCTACAAATCCCTCATACGAGCCCTATACTATATATATATATATATATATATATTTGTAACCAAAACAATTCTCTACATTTGTCAGCTATTAATACAGCGGGTGGTAGGCATCAAAAATCATCCTTTTTTTCATTTTTGCTGACTATTATACGGTAAGACCAATGGACATCCAAAAATATTTTCCCACAATTGTCTAGCAATACGCTCAAGACATGGCATTTGGGCACCTTAACTTCCCACGCGGATACTGACATAACACATTGTTCTCAAAAACTGACTCTCTACTCGGACCCATACACTATTTAGCTCCCCTTTTTTACCACCTTCCAAGTAACGAAGCATTCACAAATACATCAGATAAATAGTCAAATATACAACACATGGATTATCAATTTCCAAATCCACCAAGCCAAATTCAACACACATTAATAATGTACTAAAAAAATCTAGTAATCCACTTATTTATGTCTAATGTCTAATAAATTTCACGATTTGAAAATCAATTCCATCGAAACATGATTTTTCATCAAAATCAAAACTATGGTTTTGAACAAATTTAGGGCTTTTATGCCCTCTTCATATATGTGGGAGTTCTCAACATTAATACTCATAATGCATAAGAATTTATTTGAAATCTTCATAAAAGCATGGTAAAATCCCTTTTTGTTAAACATAAGACTCAATTTTTGCTCAATCAACAAAATAAAGTATCATGGTCTCACAACAAAACCACATAATCTTCTTCAAAATAAAGAGATATTAAGTTAAAAGTAACCTTACCTCAAGAAAAGAGCAAGACGACTAGACTTTAAGAAGCATCCTTTGTAGAATTGAAATCCAATCAGTATAAAGTAAGATCTTTACATACACTCCACTTGTTGCAAGGGATTTGGGCTTGAATCTTAGTAGAATGAGAGATATAGAGAGAGGCAAATCTAGGGTTTTCAAAATTTGAGAGAGAGAGGAAAGAAGAGAGAAAAACAAAGTGAAACAAATGATCTAAAAAGTGAATTTTAAGTTGTTGAATTCACGCAGACCACTCGAGCAGTCTTTTCACTACTCGAGCAGTGAACAAGACCTCTCAGTATCTCTGCCTACAAAATGAGATACTGGGAACCCCTCATCTTCGCTCGAGTGGTCTCTCGACCTGCAAAGCAAACTATTAGAAGCACTTTATCTCCGCTCGAGTGGTATTTCCACCACTCGAGTTGTCACTTGAAGCAAGTTGTCACATGCTTCCCTAGTAATGATTTATCCTCAACCTTTTTCGTTATTGATAAAGATTGGTGTATTCTCTTATGTATCACTCTTTCTTTATCAGTAAAATTTTCCATTTCTTTTTGCTGAGCAAACAAAAAAATCATGCGAAAGTTACTAAATTGGGTTGGATTATCTGATCAGGTTTCCAAAATTTGCAAATCGTTTTTTGATGATCTAATGTCAAATATGGCAATCGCAAACTCAAAACAAATTTGAACAAGAACTTAATTGGATTGGATTCAAATTTTATTAGATCCAATCCAAATTGGGTCCATTTATAAGCCTAATTTCATATGCATCGCATAAATAGACATGTAAAGTTGATCTACACTCCATATAGTGATGTTCGAGATTTTTGTATTCTCACTCAAAATATAATTTTAATTATTGCTAAATATTCTACATTATACGTTTCTCATTCTTCATGTTTTTCTTTTTGGCTCCCCCTCTCCCCCCCCCCCTCCCCCCGATGATCAAATCTTGGGTTCGTCCCTAATGATAACACACCAGTCAAGGTTTTAAACATCTAGAAGGAGGTCCCATTTATAATAATAAAAGGACCAAATGCAAACCTATCATCTCAAAGAGTCTGAAATGATACATGTCGTCTCTGTAATGCCCTGAAATATATATCACATGAGCATACAACAACCAAGCATAGCCAAGTACCATAGAATCTTCTTTCTCATTGAACTAAGGTTTCAAATTACAAATCCCAAGGTCTACACACCAATGACAATTCAAGTTCATTATCTAGTTTAATAAGCTAGAAGACAATTCAAAAGTCATTGCCATAGAGGCATACAAAAGTTTAAGATGGCACCATATAGAACAAAATAAATTCTAAATGCCCGTCACACGGCTTTAAGTCTTCACAATTAATTATCCTTGAGCCACAACTCCTAACCAAAAACAAAATGTAAACTCCAGGTCACTACTATGGTGTCACATCACCAATTCCTAAAAAGTTAGATAGGGATGAGCTATATGCCCAGTAGAGATATATTTAACAATGTATCTAAGCGTTTGAAAACGTGCATGGCACAATTATTATTCGGAAAATAATAATTCAGGATTTAAGTCCAAACATTTAAAATGAATGAGTAAAACAAATATGCTCGTTGCAAGAAAACCTTTATCAATACAGGGGAGTAAACAAGTCATAAATCCCTTGTAGGATACCCAACACATATACATATACACATACATTTGTAACTGAAAATATCCCCTACATTTGCTGACCACACTACGGCAGGATGTGGGCACCCAAAATCATTCGTTTTTCCACTTTTGTCGACTATTATATGGCAAGACCAGTGGACACCCAAAAACATTTTCCCACATTCGTCCGGTGATATACGCAAACAGGGCAATTGGGCAACTTAAGTCCCCGCGCGGGTACCAACTTAAACCCGACTCTCTACCCCGGACGCATACTCAATTTACCTCTTCTTGAACCAGTTTTTCCAATAACACAAGAAATAAATACAGAAACAAGATTTATAATTTCATTTATATCCAAATCACAATCTCAATTCTACTATTACCATCTATAACTTCCATCCTGTAATCATTCATAAAATTACAAGAACTAAAGGTAACTTTAGTCACAATATCACTATTCATCAAGATCAAAATTAGGGTTTCAATAATTTTGGGGCTTTTACTTTATTTTCATAAATATATAAGTTTCCAACATCAATAATCGTACTCTATGAAAGGTTGAGTAAAGCTCCAACAATTGTCAAATAAAATTCCCTTTTTTGTCAAATACAAGTTTTACCTCACTCAATCTTTAAATCAAGTCTTATATTTACCATCACACCACGTAAACAGTTTCAAATCAAATAGATACTAAGTTAAAAGTAACCCTACCTCAAGAAAAGGGCAAGAAAGCAAGATTTTTAGAAGAATCCTTCACAAAGCCAAGATCCAATTGGTAGAGATGATGATCTCCACGTATACTTCACTCCTTCCAAGTGATTTAGTCTAGATCTTAGAGAAATGAGAGAGATTTGGGATAAGAAACTTAATGTTTTCAGAAAAAGGGAGAGGAGAAAGAAGATAGAAAGAAAAAGGGTGAAGAAATGATCTAGAGAGTGCCTTTTTAAATTGTTGATTTCGAGCAGTGCGCTCGAACAGCGAACGAGGCTTCTCAGTATTTTTGTTTGCAGAACAAGATACTGGGAGCCCTGCATCTTCGTTTGAGCAAACTAATGGTTGCTCAAGCGGTCTACCATGACCTGCAAGACTATTGGATGCCCTCAATCTGCACTTGAGCAGTGCTTTCACGGCTCGAGCGGTCACCTGGAACAAAATGTCACAGTCTCACCTTCCCTTCCACAAATCTGAGATAATCCATCTTTCGTATTCTGAATAATCCAAATCTTCATGAGCATTTTGCTAACTTAATTCTACCACACTAGGCGAGCCAACCAAAGAGTTTCATTTTGTTTGGAGCTGCATTGTTCCAGACAAAGCTCAAAACCTTTATCTTAGGTCCTAGACAAAGATCAACATTTTGTTTGGAGCTGCATTGACCCTAAGAATTTTTTAATATTCATGGGATGAAAAATAACTAAAAAAAAAAAAAAATTACAAGGATAAATTATAATTTTTCCTCCTAAAGTATTAGTGAATTTTCATATTAGGTCCTATACTTCTTTTCTTTTTTTCTTTTTTCCTTTTTTTTTTTTTTGTTTTCGTTTTGTTTTTTGTTTTTTGTTTTTGTTTTTGTTTTTTGTTTTTTGTTTTTTTTTTCGTTTTCCCCCAATTTGCTCCTAATTTTAGACCAATAACCAACAACCATTCAAAAATTTTTGAAAAATTCCATCTAGATGCAACTTCGTGAGATGTGGCATTTTACTCAACTCAAACCTGATGGCAATCCATGTATAAAAAATAATTTCCCACATTTACCTCTTAAGTATTGTATTTCTCACATTTATCCCTTCAGTGTTGTGCATATATATTAGACAACAATTATCAATGTGAGAAAAATGTATTACTTATAGTAGTCATGGGTTCCTCTCGAGTTTAGGTTGGGTAACATATTACATTTCGCCAAGTGACACCACATTATTTTTTATTTAAAAAAAAAATTCCAACAACAATTTATTATTGGGCCTAATTAGAAATAATTAATTATTTTAAGAATCAAATTTGTCAAAAAATACTTTGAAAACTAAATTGAGATCTGGCTAATACTTTAGGAGTAAAGTGTAATTTGCCCATAATATGATATTACATGTACTTCTAATTATTTTTCCTCACTTATGATGTGAATTTACAGATATTGAGCAATGGTCAGTACAACAGCATTGAGCACAGGGCAACTGTAAATTCAGTAAAGAAGAGAATATCCATTGCAATGTTCTTCAACCCCAAGTTCGAAGCAGAGATTGGACCTACAACTAGTCTCGTAAATCTACAAAATCCACCATTATTCAAAAGGGTTGGAATGGAAAAGTATACTAAAGATTTTTTTTCTCGTAAGCTTAAAGGCAAGTCATTTTTAGAGCTAATGAGAAAGATTGAAAATGGAGAAGATAGCACAACTTGATGGCAATCACTTTAATAATCTTAAAAATAGCAATAATGACTAGATTTGTGGTCATCCTAATTAATTAAGAAAAAAAAATATTGGTATATGTACTACATAATGTTATATTATGGTTTCGAATGCAACCTCTAAGCAACATGTCATGTGTGAGAGACAGCACATGATCCTTCACTTCATTTGTTAGACAAGCCTAAATATAACTAGTTTGCTCAATGAAATTAGATGTTTGATATCTTTTTATGTACAAATATTGTATGAATAAAATGTTGTGTGGTTAAAGTATTATAATTGTTTCAAGTTTTACTACTATCCATTTATTTTCTCAGCTGGTAGAATATGTTAATCTTAAATCGAATTTATATTTACTCAGGTTTGATAGTTAATTTTACAAATGAAAGTATCTAAAGATAAGAATTGTACCATGTTGGTTATATTAGTGTCAAAATTTCCTGAATACTACTTTATCCATTTATTTTGTTGTATTATTGTGCAAAGAAACTAAATTTGGTCCTACTCATTTATAAGTTTTTGTTATTGTTATAATATATTCCATATATATATATATATATATATATTGTGTGGGTGAAAATCTGACCACACTGCCCGTTTAGTGATCAGCTGGAGAGCACAAGCAGAATAGATGGCTTAAGCGACCTGAAACAGAAAGAAAAAGCTCCGGCGGTGGTTCTTCCACCCGGGGGCACTCCGACGATCAAGTCAGTATATCTCTCAAAGATAATCAAGTACTAAACTGAATACTCAGAATATAATTTACATACCTTAGACCCACGGGGGTGCCTCTCTTTTATAATATACTCAATCCAAGTCCCACTAGAAGTATGACTTCTATGAACTCTAATTTACTGTTTACTCTGGACTCTTTTAAGAGATAAAGATAAACTCCCTAAGAGTTTTATCCTTATCTTGGTTCAGTCCCCTTTGTGCCTTAGGACTCTCGCCCCTTATCTCGGACTCTGATATCTTCGGAGATGACCTCGGCTTCTCCGAGATTACCTCGGCTTAACCACCAGACCACGTGGTACCTCGGCTGACACGTCGGCGTCACCATGCCACGTGTTGGTATCCAGAAAATACATCCCCACATATATATATATATATGTGTGTGGAATATGTAAAAAAATTGATTTGATTTGATTGTATTACAATAGAAAAGTTATTTGTATTACCATACTTGATCTTTGTCCTTCACTATATAAAGGACCTTGTATTAAGTTTTTTATTATTCAATTCAATACATTATTTTTTTTTGTCCCTTCTTTTCTTTATCATGCAATCAGAGCCATTGCTCTTCTCAAAAACCACCTCCGGAAAAGCAATATTTTTTTTTTCTTTTCCCTTCTACTGTTTCTCTTACCATACCACCTCCGTTTCTAGGTTACACACCTTTCACACTCATCTCCATATCACCATAATATCCTATCATTGAAATCACACTAACTCAGACAATGCAGGTTTCCACGCTACCAAAATTGTCACGCCCACTTTTTATGCCAACGGATACTATTACTAAATCCTTTATTATAACACAATTTCAGAGATCATGCGAGGAAATTCAATACAATAACGAGTACTATTAATAAAGGTTCTCTCATTCGAATATGAAGTAAATGCAACATGAGTTAAAAATAAATAAATTGCTCGTAGGCTTACATCTTTTAAATTAAAAGAAAGGGTTTAACCCTTTTACATCAATGGCATTCTGCCCACAAATAAAATGCCCTGTGGCCAACACATAAAGAAGATCCTCGATCTTGAAACACTTCTCGACGTTCACCTGAAAAAGGATTGGCAACGTGGGATGAACATAAAGTCCAATAGGGATCCCAATATGATCCTAAACAATAACAACATACAGATAGCTATGATCATAAATGCTTTATATCATATCATATACATAATGTGACGGTTTCTACAGAAATATACTTATATAAGAACTTTTCTCAAAATCATTCATTTCATTCAACAACAGAAGCAATTCACTTTTCTTTCTTCTTGTTACCTTTTACCAAAATTCATATGACAATAACAAATTCCTGAAAACAATTTCACAAAGCCTATTACGTTTTCTCCCACTTTCCAAACTTACACCTGATTTGCCTTTTTGAAACATGTTCACAAGTATTCGATGCCCTTCACATTATTCACAATCTCAATACATTACCTACATCTGTTTCCAACACATTCATATCTATACATATATATACATCTAACACGAAAGGAAAACAACAAGCAACCAATAACTATCTACTCAACAAATGAGACAACTCGGCCTTCCTGAACCATAATCATCATAACCCATAATATACACAGATCCACTGAGACAATAATGATAAATAAGTTTTGCTCTACCTACCTTAAGCACGGTAAGCCAAGGATACACCTTTCCATCACGAAATGTCAATTTACCAGACACAAGTTGAAAGGTAATGGTACATTTGCCAATTTACCAAGCACCGGCTGAAAGGTAATGGTACCTCTGCCAAGTTCTCTAGGCGCTAGCTGGAAGGTACTGGTACCTCTCATTCTAAGCGCGGTCAATTCTCCAGGCGCTAGCTGGAAGGTAATGGTACCTTTCATTCGAAGCGCAAGCACATTCCCAACCATCACATAATTCAACAAATATAAATAACGTGAGTGTACTACATACACATAATCTATTCAATATCACAACATCATCCTCCACCAATGACCAATGACAAAACCTCAAAGCATAAATATTTAAATACACATAATATAATAATCCGATATTCACTTGACCTTAAGTCTTAACAATAATGATAATAACGATATTCAAAATCTTTAAAATCCATCCCCATGCATCAGTTATAGATTTACAATATGCCATGGTTTCTTTCTCTTATGAAAATCAACTCTTTTGTTTTCCAAGTTAACATGTTCAAATCATTATCTGAAATCCATCATCTTTAATTTACAAAACTAATTCCATTCTCCTTGTTTTAGAAAACTAAAAGCCATGAATGTCAAAGCCATAGCTCAACTCAATTTAACATGATTAATCAAGAATAATTCCAATACCATGGTTAATCCACCATTTTATCAGTTAACACAATTACACAATCCATATAATCAAGCACAAAATATTACACAACTTTCTCTCATCTTTAATCTATTAAGTCTATAATATTAAATTAGATATTTTTCTCCCTCTCAATATCAACATGCTAAACTACTCCCTAAAGAATCCAAACAACAATATATATGATGATTTCCAACCCCAAAGTAAACCCTAAATATCTCTCATATGATTTTTCAAAAAGAACTCCAATATACATAGCTTTTATGCAATAAAAATCTATCACATATCTATCTATAGACGTAGTATTGAAAAGGAGCAAGAAATCCCTACCTCTTGAAATGAAGAGGAGACAACCCAAAAATCACCGGTGACGAAACCACGAACCACTCCGATAAATAGAAAGCCCTTGACAAGATCTACAACCTTTCCCAAAGGGCCAAGGTGAAAAGATGGCTCTAGGTGAGTAGATCTGAAGATCTAAGTGTGAAAAAGTTAAGTTTAGAGAGAGAAGAGAGAAGTCACGGTTTAAGAGGAAAAGAGAAAGAAAAGTAATGAGAGGAAAGTGTTTTGGAACCTATTTATAGTGGCTAGGCACTAATAGAACATTAGCTCCAAAGTCAAATGAAAAGAACAAGTCAAAAACCCTCAAAAAGTAGGGCCCAAACCGTCCCAAAAATCTGAAAATTACACACAGGGGTCAACCCTTCAGACAGATGTGTCAATCCTTCAGGAAGAAAAGCTGAGACACTAATGTGTGCAGCCGGCAAGGGTCGACCCTTGGAACCCTTGTTGTCGACCCTAAATTTCAGTAGCCAATTCCAAATTCAGCAATAGACAAGGGTCGACCCTTCCCAAGCTGGTGTCGACCCTTGAGGCCAATAACAAAAGGCAAGTGTCGACACCACCAAAACTAGTGTCAACCCCAGAACAAGATTTCTAAGTTCCCAAACAACTTTTCAACATAAACAAGCGTGAACGAACAATTCAAACAAGTTTAAATCAATTTTTATTCCTCCAAAACTAAGATACAACAGTGCTAAAGATTCCCAAAATAAAATAAAGGATTCAAATACACTTCCCAAAAGTTTTAAAGGATACAAATGCTGCAACCTCCCCATCACAGCACAAAACAAACCACACACAAAAAGGTGACATTATTTCCAACACAGGCATGTAAAAAAATAAAATAAAACAAAATAAATAAATTTTCCACATTTTCTCCTTTTCTTTAAAGGTTGCCACAACCAAAATGCGTTCTCAATTTCCAAGTAAATTCTTAAAATTTTTGCAACCATCTTCCAACAATAAAATAAAGTGTTACTCAGAACACTAAATCATTCACATTATCATACTTTGTTAAATTCAGCATTTATTAAATCAAATAAACTACGCATCGAAATAATTTATTAGCACTTAGATTAAATCCAAAACATTATAGTTCAACATTGCCATATGAGGCTACAACATAAGGAAAAATTCATCTTCCGATTTCGTTTCTCAACATAAGACAAATTGGTAAACCTCCAAAGTCACCCAACAACTCCCATCACCCTTATAGGGATTCCACAATCAACATAAACATAACATTTCTATAATAACAATTAATAGAAATTACAACTGTGCTATCAGCACAATAAGGCACAAACACAAAACAAAGGAATCCACTATCTTGCAATTCCATTCTGTCATACCATCATCATAAATTATCAGCTACACGAGGCATACTGCACACACAAAATGAAGAGCTCACAATACGTTACCCTAACCAGAGGATTTTCCACAATTTCCACAATCTTCACAACCACTTACACGAGACTTACTGCTCGCCAAACCACTCTAATGCACCCACAACCTTACAACCTCGCACACCAGCCCAAGCTATTCCCAAGGTGACTACGTGTTAACCAAACAAATATCAAGCAACTGACTAACCAGCTCAATAAAACTTTACACTCGGTACCAAACACCGACATGCTACCCAACACCACTTACTCTAAGAGAGAGTGCCACACACAAGTCCTTATATTCCTTGAATCTCACTGGATTCTTGAAGATTTGGCCATAGTATCATCATTTCCAAGGAAACCACCACTCATATGCTTACATGGAAAATACCCCCTTACCTTTCGAACATAAGACCGATATGGTCAGCGATATTCACAGAATTCTGGGCACAAAAGAATCCTCACCAATGCCACACTCGTCACTCTAGAACACAACCTTACTTCCTTCCAAGGAATACTTCTAGCATTTACCCACTAAATTCTCCTCACATTCATAAGCTCCATCCAATATCTAATAATACCGCAAACCCATACCAACTCATAACAACCACAACACAAACATTACCCTTACCATGATCAATAGGATCGCAATGACTCATTGGCCAACAAAACCAGAACACTAAACCACACACACAAGTACCACCCTTACTAACTCGAAATCCAAATCTCACACTCCCGCGAAATATTCTCGTGTAACCTGGCAGGTCTGCAAAACCCTAAAGTCTCACATTCCTGTATACTCAACATATTCAAGCCTTATAATTCGTTCTCACCGCACAACACCACTAACTACAACAATCCACGGGTTACCCATTCTCAACAGTTAACTCCCAAACAAAACAAGGCTCATAGGCCATTACATAACCATCTTATAAGACAATAACGCATATACAACACTGTTAAGATTATCAATCCATGAACCACTTCTCATTACACATATAAAAGAGAGTTCGTGATTCACTGCATGCCCCCAACACATGAGAGTAAACAAACAACAATACATATACATATACAACACATAATCACGGTGTATCAACACCCAACAGTACACCGGTCAACAATAAAAAGATTCACATATTAAATCACCGGCATCTAATACAAAAGTCCTTCTCTAGGGTAATACTATTGTGTTAGCTGAAAAATAGACCCTCACGAAGCTCTTAAAGCCTGGCTTACACAAGTCTGGTATCGGTACCGCCCTCGACTAAATTGAAGAGACTGAGTCCAACCAGGTTCTGAAACACTCGAAGCATTCACACGCAAAGGGAAGAAACGTCTAACATGGCCCAAATGACCACAATCAAAACAAACAGTAGACTCCCTACTCTACAACTGACTTGAAGCCTGAACCTCACTAGGCCTCCCAATTGATGAGTTTGAAACCCCTGATGAAGACAAGGACTGAGCCTACGATTGAGCATGCGCTCGTCTCCATCTTTTACTGAGCCTAGAGTGCTTATGAGCCATAAGAGTTGCCAAAGTGGCCTCCTCTCTAACCCGACCAACACTCATAGCCATGGCCACCACTTGGGTCGCTACCTCAATTAGAGCATCGTAATTCTTCCACATAGATCAAGCTACCATCTCCCGAATATCATCACGCAACCATCTCTCAAACTCATAACAATGACGCTCCTTTGTTGCCACCAACTCTGGAGCAAACCTCGACAAACTTCTGAACTGCATCTCAAATTATGCCAAAGGAGTAACATCCTGGCGCAACTCAGCAAACTGTTCCCTCAACCTTTCCCGAGCGGAAGAAGGGAAGTATTTGGCGCAAAAGGCCTCCGGGAAAGCAACCCATGTGTTACCTACTGTGTCCTTAGCATACTTCCACCAATACCCAACGTCCCCTTTCAATTGGAAAGTCGCCAAAGAAACCCTCAACCCCTCATGCTCAACTCTGAGCATATCAAGAGTCTTGGTAATCTATTCCAACCATTCATCTGCCTCCAACGGTTTAGCCTTCCCCCAAAACTCCGGTGGATTGGAGCGAAGAAACTCCTTAGTAAGCTTGAGGGTACGCCTGTTGTCACCCTCATTGCGAGCTAGAGCATCCTGCACCACTCTTACAATCTCACATGTAACTTTCTCACCGATAGTCGATGCTACAACGGTAGGTACTAAAGGAACCGTTGTGCCTCTACCAATACTCTTACTCCCTATCTGTCCTCTATTCCCTCATGTAGACATCCTCTTCGCCGGCGTCGGAACCCTCAACACCAATATCCCTTAGACTTTTGTAGCTAGGGAATATAAGTGCAGTAAGTTATTGTTCATGTTTCGACATAGGCATATTATTTGCGGCTGAGAAAGTGCAGTAGGTTAGGTCGTATCTTAGCAAAACAAGGGCTGCGCGCCCTTGTCCTTGGAGGTTTGCACGACCTTTGTAATTAAGGACCGCCTTGACTTGCACTAGAACAGCTTCGTTCGCTAATGTCAATGCTCTTTTCAAGTCGTTGCCTGCGTGACAAACAAATGATTAGCACCCAGTATCTGTGTCGAATAAACTATTCATTTAAGACATGCTAACAATTCTAGTCAGCCACCTGGTTCACCTTTTTGCCTCGGCACTGGGCCTTGGCGATATTCTCCCTCGCCGAATTCCCAATTGCCTCAGACGGTGACCATGACATCGTCAACCCTTTTGCCAGAGCTGACGAGCATGGTCACCAAGTGATGGTCAACGTCTTTGGCTCTAAGAAAGTAACGGCCCTACTGACCGATTGATTTTTCCATAACGTAGCAGTGCCAAATAACTGGGATTCCTAGGTTAAGACCTAGTCGGCGATTGAATTCTACTATACCGATGATTATTTGGTAGAATTTCACGTTAGGCTGGGAGGGAATTAATCCCCAATAGCTCAGGACTATCCTAAGAAGAGGATGGAGGGGGAATCGAACTCCACCCTCAATAATTGCCAAAAAAAGGAAGTTAATGGTATTTGTGTCAGCCCTCTCCATATCTACCACACTATCTGCAACAAGGGATAGTGTAGCTCGACTTTTTCGCGCCCTCTTTTGGAGGTTTGAATGAAGCCCTATAGCTCGGACTCCCACAGTTCTAAATCTAATCTCACAAATGCAATGTGAAATTGATGAACAACAAAGACCCCAAATTTGGCAAATCATTTGGAAAATTGATTTTTGAATCAAAAATGCCAAAATTGGACTGCTTTGCTAGATACAGAGTCGCCACCTAAATATTTTATTTTAGGAAAATTTAGGAAACTCATGACTCGTGCCAAAGGCCACATGTCCGTCATCACCAAGATTGTCTCGGCTCGAGAACTTAGGTATGAGAGGGGAAGGTCATGAATACATTTGAGCACCCCCGCTCGGCCGAACAAAAGTCAGCCTTTACTAATCATGATTTGATTTTTATCAACATTATATGCTCTTGTTCTGACTTATTAGGCTAGCATTACTATGTGATGCGCACACACACAAGTGTAGACTAACTTGCAAGAATTGGAACATTTCAAGTCATGTTTTGTTTTGAAAATTGCTTCAAAATATGCACCACTTGAAAAAGCGATCGCATGTGAACATTACTCAAATTATTCCAATTTAAGCAAATAGCCTTTATCCACAGTCATTCAAGCAGTTATAGCACTTAAGCAATTAGTCTCATGGCAAGCATGCTAAACATGGCAACACTAACATACTATGCAATATGCTAAAGCAAGTAAAGGCTCACCTAGTACTCCAAGCCAAAATGAACAAAAGAGTTAGAAAGAAAAAATGCATGATTCCTAACTTATGCAAGATGACTAATACAACACATGGGGTATGTAATTTAAATAGGCTCGACTACTAAACATGACATATGAAACAATTTCATAACATGTGGTCTAAGCATGTATTCAAAGAAGTATTGAACTAACAATGCAGTTAGAATGATGAACCGAGCCTCTGTGCATGCAATACAAATGGATGCAAACACGGAGAATGCTAATTGAAACATGATGGCCCTAAACTAACCATCATAAGCAGTTAAATGAAAGGGAGAAAGACATGGGGTTGGAAGACATACACATTATTACAACATTACGCCCTCTTGAAGGAGGATCCGAATGAATAAACTAGCTAACTAGCTAACTAATTAAAGCGAAGCTAAAGCTAATTATTACAACACTTGGATTAACTAACTAGGTAACTAACTAATTAAATAATTTCAACACAAGTGTAATTAAAATAAGTATTTAAACTAAGCAACTAACTACTTCGCCTCAGGAAACGAGGGATGTGCATGCGCATTCTCATATTCCACTCGAAAAGACCACTGTTTTGCTCCTGAACGCCTCTGTTTGCACAGTTGAACATTTCCATAACAACTTTGCTGGCTAGCCGGCCAAAGACGAAGGTTGCCGGCTACCTACCAGTCATGGAAAGTAGCCAGCCATTGATGCCTAGGTTCATCTTGCTACAACAGAGGACAAACAAAGCATATACAAGGTATTTTCATGGATTATCTGCACAACTCACCCCTCCATTTCATGAACAAATCCAAGGAGTGGTGAATCTAAGCCACAAACCACCACTTCAAGCAATTTCATTGCATGATGGTTTGTGAACCCAAGAGTGCAAATTCAGTAAATGTAAGAAAAAAAGACACAAACCTTCTCCCTTTCATGAAAGATCAAGGGAAGTGGTTGACCTTAGAGACTTGGATAATATCATAACTAGCAAGTATGAAATGGTCCAAGTTCCCTGTGTTCAATTAACGTTCGATTGAACACACCAAGACACAATCAAATTCTTATATTTGCATAATTTTAGTTTCAACTTTTAGTTACTCCTTTTAGCTACCCTTCTATTCTTTAACTAATTAAGTCCATTGCTGAGTTGAGTCCTCTAAAAGAGAAAGAAGTGTCAAACGAGAGGTAGTTTAAGGCAAGAGAGAGGTGTCATGCCGTTGATAATGAACCCCCAAAAGAGGATTAAACCATTAAACATGGGCCTCAATCTCAAGCTTAAAAAATCTCAAGGTTGAAACAACCCTCAAAGTAAACAAATAGTGAAGAAATGAGTGAGGTTGCAGAGATTATGCTTGCTAAAATTAAGTGAGAAAAACACTAGAACAATGCAATCAACTCAAAGAAGTGATATCTAAAGGCCTAAAACACCAAAGCTTGTGAGGACACTTACACTAGAAGCATGCAAAACAAGACTCAAATGACTTTACTAACCCAGAGTTAAAACAGTCCAAACCAGTCCAAAACATGCTGGAATTAAGCTATAAATGGCTAGAAAATTAAG
Organism: Camellia sinensis; assembly: GCF_055761805.1. NCBI lineage: Eukaryota > Viridiplantae > Streptophyta > Magnoliopsida > Ericales > Theaceae > Camellia > Camellia sinensis. The sequence goes on along the minus strand of NC_138969.1, from coordinate 110,786,516 downwards.
CTAACAAATAGCATAAACTAGGCTAGTAAACAAGACACGAGGAGGGGAGGCTAACCCCTCCAAATTTGGACTTCAAAACATGATTTTGGCCACTGAAAAAGCTCTAAAAACCAGTGTTTAAAAGCTCAAAAACAAGTAGTAGAAGGATGGGAAACACAAGGGCAAAGGCCTCAAAACAAAGTACAAAAAAGGGCAATCAACCCCTCAACCTTTAATGGCCTTGAACCCAAGTTTTAGCCCAAACAACACAAAGTTTTAACAGCCCAAAAAATAGTGGAAAAATAGTAGAAATAATAGTAGAGAAATCAAGAAAAAAGGCAAAGCCTTATACCTCTTGAAGAGAAGAAGCAATTCCAAGAAAACAACACCCTCTAGAGCTCCAACCAAGCTCAAAAGCACCTCAGCTCAAAGGTGAAGAGATTTGGTTAAGGGTGTATAGGCAAAGGTTGAAGAATGGCAAGCTAAAGTGTAGAGATTTGGTAGAGAGAGAGAGAAAATTTAGAGAGAGAGAAAAATTTTTGAGTTCAAAATTTTCTAACCTTTAAAACAATATGAGAGGTCTTCTATATATAGAGAACCAAGCAATTCCCTCAAAAACATCTAGCCCTACACGTGGGTGAAGATGTATGCATCTGTGTAAACAACTAGCACAACTAGCATAAATATCTGCAAAACACACTGGTGGCCGACAAGCCACATCAGTGGCTGGCAGCCTCTAGGGATGGCTGGTAGGCCACCAGAGGTTGCAAGCTAGAAAGACCAAGGCATGGTCCAAAAATGAGACAAAAAGGGTGTAGGGTTTGAAAGGTTCAAAGTTGTGGCATTCCGCTGAGGACTTCGAGCACTGGACGAACATTTAGACTCATCATTAAGTGTGCATGCAAGGACATCCAAGTCATAAGGGCCGTCAAAAATGAGGTGTATACAGATAGGTGGACATCGTTTGGGATGGAAAAATGACGATGAAAGGCTGTGATTCGCTCCTCTGAGAGGAGGGCTTTCAAATGCCTCGCCATTTAAACGGAATACAAACAAAATGTGTACTAAAAAACAAAACACGCAGGGGACTAGAATGAGAGCAAAATGAAAAGAGAAAGTGGAACTTATAGGTCAAAGATGAACAGTGGGGAGCAGAATTGCAGAAGTCTTGAAGGAGGTTGGTGTAAAGGATGCCAAAGGAAGTTGAGAGCCTTTTGATTCAAGAATATACGGAGGACTAGTTTTCAAATCGAACATTAAATGATTGTCAATATGAAGTGGCGAGAAGCTGTAATGATTAAAATATCGCTCCTGTTCTGACGAATCAGTTCCAAAAAGAGTGCAACCGTCGTATTTCCAACTTTCAAGAGTTTTTCTGACATGGTATCCGAGAGGAATGTATCAACCAAAGATGCCAGCCAGAATGAACTTACTTGGATGTTTGGGGGGCAACTGTGGGGGCTGAGTTTAAGTTGGCTCAGATTGGGCTTTATCCTCAAGACTGCCAAATATACAGTGAAGAGTAGGACCATGGCCGACTAGAACCTAGATGTTGGGCCGAATAGGGCACAGATCCTATGAAATGACTAGGGGCCCAACTGTGAAGGAAGAGTGTCCATGCTAGAAAGTGGGCCCCTGAGAGCAATATAAAAAGGAGGACCATCAGCCAAACATGGAGAATAGGAAAAAAGAGGGATACCTGGTGAGAGAAGAAAAACCTGAGAGACTACTAACTTGTCCGTCGGAGTGCTAATTCCGGCACCCCCGACCAGAGTGTACATCCCCATTTCAAGTACCAATTCGAGGATTAAGAAAGTCTTCTTGGGCCAAATGGTATTTCCAAACTCCATCACCACAATAAGTAATCACTAAAATTATAAAACAGAAAATGAGTAGAGACCAATCTTCGGATTGGACAAAAGGGGATAATTCCATGTAAATGGCCTTCCCCTTTCGTACCTGAGGTTCCGAACCTGAAATTTTCTTGGTTATGACGCACTAGGCCTTAACTTAGTTTTCATCGTTAAAGGTTTTTTAATTCCCTTTTAAAAATTAAGTGGAGACTCTTTGTTGGTCAAAACAAGTCATTGTCATAAACAATGCCTTGGAGTCAAAAAATGGGCCGTGCCCACACTATGGTCACTAAAAAATTTAAAAATTTTCTGAAAAAAGATAAGCAATTTATAATAAGATTTCACAAAAAAAAACATTCAACAAAGATAAAGAAGAAAAGAAAGACTAAATAATCTATTATGAATGCAAGAAACCGAGACACGTTAAGTATGATTGTCTCAACCTAAAAAAGGTGAAGGAAAATAAGAAGAGCAAAAGAAGAGCTATGATGGTAGCATAAGGAGAAAGCGACTACAATAGCTCAGATAGCAAATCAAGAGACTCGAAAGTGGCAAATCTTTGCTTCATGGGGATTGAAGATGATTAGTTAATCGAAAACTATCTTTCCTATGTAGAATTGCTAGATGTTGTTGAGGAACTTCATGAAGATTTTTAAAAAAAAAAAATTTAAAAAAATTCTTTTCTTAAAAAATCCAATGTTTTATGTCAACGAAAATGAAAGTTTGAAAAGGAAAATGATTCTTTAAAAAATTCTTCAAGTGATTAGAAAATTGAAAATAATTCTTTAAAATAAAATATAGAAGATTTAAATAAAATAATTTTTAAATTCACACAAGGAAAAGAAAATTTAAATCAATTACTTGGAAATCAAGTATGTGTTTTCGACAAAACGAGTATTGGATACAAATCCACAAGAAACAAACTTTTTATAAAAATTTCTTTCTTAAACCATGCTCTTCTAGTAGCTCACACATTACTTGTCATTATTGTTTTAGAAAAGAGCACTCTTCTTCTTGTCCTTACAAGAAAAATATATTAGGAACAAATATGAGATGTGTCATACCCACCAACTCGCCCCTAAAAGTTTGGGCATGACGACTTCAGTAACGGACACTTAACCTGTTATATATATATCATATGGGGCCTGAACGGAAGCATTAAAAATAAATAGATAAATAATAATGAATAATGAAACTCCATTGAGCTACTCCTACATGCCAGGATCTCATTCATCACATGCATTATACCGGATAAATAAAGTTCCAAACTATATCCCAGAGTATGTACATACACATTTACAGTTTTAGCCCTACAGTCGGGCGTATACAAAGACAAACATGAAAGGTATATACGACAACCTTAGATGGACACTCATAAGCAAACCAACATCTTGACAACTTAAGAAATTGAAAGCCTTAAACAGTGCCTGAACATATGAAGGTTGACAAAAGGAAGCGGCGTCTTGGCTAGGACTGACCGCCTGATTGGTAACCTACAGAAACAGGCATAACAGCGGGTGAGCTGGCTCAGTGAATAGTAATACATACATAAACCAATGATTAACTTGAAACATAATTCATATCAATGAATAAAAAGGTGCAGAGTTCACATAGTTAGTCTGAATCCGTGCAAAGTACATAACGGCCTTAGGCCCAATCCTGCAACAGAAACATAATGACTATAAAGTCTTTAAAACATGGTGGCACGAGGCCCTTGAAACATGTGGCACGAGGCCCTTGAAACATGTGGCACGAGGCCCTTGTAACTTGTAATGGCATAAAGCCCTTGTAACTTGTAATGGCATAAAAGCCTCATAACTTGTAATGGCATAAAAGCCTCATAACTTGTAATGGCATGAAAGCCTCATAACTTGTAATGGCATAAAGCCCTTGTAACTTGTAATGGCATAAAAGCCTCATAACTTGTAATGGCATAAAAGCCTCATAACTTGTAATGGCATGAAAGCCTCATAACTTGTAATGGCATAAAGCCCTTGTAACTTGTAATGGCATAAAAGCCTCATAACTTGTAATGGCATAAAAGCCTCATAACTTGTAATGGCATAAAGCCCTTGTAACTTGTAATGGCATAAAGGCCTCATAACTTGTAATGGCATAAAAGCCTCATAACTTGTACTGGCATAAAGCCCTTGTAACTTGTAATGGCATAAAGCCCTTGTAACTTGTAATGGCATAAAGCCCTTGTAAACATGTTGGCATTAAAGCCCTTGAAAATGGCATGAAGCCCTTGTAAACATGTTGGCATTAAAGCCCTTGAAAATGGCATGAAGCATACTTAAACTTGTAACATATACATGAAACATACCTGAAACATCCTTGAACTTGTAATATACTTGAAACCATACTTGAAACATACTTGAACTTGTAATTTACCTGAAATCATACTTAGACCATACTTGAAATATACTTGAATTTACAACATACGTGAACTTGTAACAGGCGTATACTTGTAACATATTTGGACTTGTAACATACATAGACTTATAGCATACTTGGACTTGTAGCATACATGAACTTATAACATACTTGAACTTATAACATATTAAACTTGTATATACTTGAACTTATAAACTTACTTAAACTTGTGCATACTTGAACTTGTCACATATATTAACTTGTAACATTCTTGACTTATAACATACGTAATCTTGTAACAGACTTGAGCTTAGAACATACGTAAACTTGTAAACATTCATTAAGTCATAACGTAACATATCAGAAAACAGGGCCTTTCTTGTCATATTATGTCATTATTGTGCGCCTAACATAATAGAATAATTCATATTCTTATGTAGTCACATAAGGATGTTAAACCTTTGCATTCATGTGTAACACAACCAAACAACTTCAGATTCATATGGATTCACATAGTTTTCCCAATTATTCTGATTCTTCGAAAATGAACATCAGTTCCACTTATCCTTTAAGAAATCACAAAGGATGCTTATAAATAACGAAGGGTTAATATTTGTCATTAACAGAATAAAGGATTCCAAAATCATACCGACGTACGCGAATCTTTCAGTGTTCATGTCAGTTCATATTGAATTCCAATTGTCATAGATGTTCGTATAACACTTACACAGAACGGAGCATTAGTAACAATAATTATCAACAATAGATAAAATATACATTTTTGTACTACTACTCACAGTGTTCAGGTGCGTGGTCCGTCCTTGTAGCTAATCCTACACAAGTCACGTAATTCAATCATAATTCATCATAGTACAACATCATTTAGTTCATTAACACCATTTGTAACTTCACATAATTCACAATAAATCTTTGAATCCTATTTCAACATTCTAAAACCAAGTTCATATCATCTATATCCCTGATAGATTATTTCTCTAATTTTCCTTTACATGATAGCATGAATTTCAACATTTATAACAAGATTCACTTGCAAATTCTAAACATAAGTTCCAACATTCCCAAACTCCAATTCAACTGGAACACATATACTTCAATACTTTCATTTCATTACTCTACTTTCAACTTGAGCCAATTTATTGGTTGTCATCATTAATCAACCTAGGGTTTCCAAGAAAATAAGGATTTTTAACAAGAAAATCAAACTTCTTAAATCATCACTTTTAATTCCAATTTTCCCAATGATTCTACATCTAGGATTCCCAATCCATCATTTAAACCCACCAATTTAACTCCCAACATCACAAACCCTAAAACCCCCAATTCTCATACCATACACTACATGCTCAAAATGGAAATTTGTACGTTTATATAATGAAAACACCATAAATCTATCTATCAATATAAGTATTGAAGTGGATTAGAACCCCTACCTCAAGAACCAAGCAAGAAAAGTAAGCTTTGAGAAGAATCCTTCGCAATCCCGAATTCCAATCGGTTAAAAGTGTTGATCCTCTCTTGTTCTCCATCCTTGATGTAAGAATCTTGGTGGATTGTTGATCAAAGTAAAGGAAATCAAGGTTTTGGGGCTAGGGTTTCAGACCTAGAATGAGAGGAAAGAAGAGGGGAAAAGAAAATATCAAGAATGATCTAGAAATCCCGATTTTAAAGCTGCTGTCCCGAAAATCCCGCTCGAGCGTCCCTATTCCCGCTCGAGCGGACCTGCTCTCAGCACAGATTCCAAAACTTCAAACAGATGTAACTCTCCCATCCGAACTCCGTTTTAGGTCGTTCTTGTGTCCAAATTGAAGCCCCGGAAATAAGCTTTCCCATGGTTCTAACCTCACATCCAAATTCAAAGTGTGGAAAAAGAAAAGGATAAAAGAGTGACGGTTGGTCGTAGACAAATCATTCTAATTCAAGCTTTTAGTCCAATTTTACTTTACCATCATATTACCGCCTCAACCAATACTCCAAAATAAAATAGAAAGTTCCAAAACACTAATAAAAATGTCCAAAAACGAACCCCTGTGCCTCAGAAATACAACTCAACTTGGAGACCCGCTCGAGCACCCAACCTTGCGCTCGAGCGCAAAGACCAACAAAGACGTCCGCTCGAGCGTCAACTCCCCCGCTCGAGCGGAAAATCACAACTCCCAGAATCTCAGGCCGTCTGCACAATTTGCTGGAAACCCCAAAAGTACGCTCGAGCGCCTACTGCTCCGCTCGAGCGGAGGGAAAAAGTTCCAGATTCTATGGTAAAGGTCACCAATCCCAGTTTCAAAGGCATAACTCAACGGATCGTTCTTCAATTCCAATAGAAAACACATTAACCCCTAATTAAATGAGGCTAACTTTCTATACGCATTTTTGGGGTCGTTACAAGATGGGTTCCAAAATCAAGTAATCCACAAACTAACAATAAGGGACCCAAGAAGATATTGGTACCAAAGTCAAATACATGGATTTGATTGGTACTTTAAGGACAGTTAGTCTTGGTGGAAAACAATACATTCTTGTTGTGGTTGATGATTTCTCTAGATTTACATAGGTTAAGTTCCTAGCTCATAAGGATCAAACTTTTCAAAATTATGTACTTAACTTCAAAATGAAAAAGCTTTTATTATTTCAATTATGCGGACGAATCATAGTGGAGAACTTAAAATGATTCTTTTAAAACATTTTGTAATGAAAATGGTGTAGACCATAATTTCTTAGCTCCTAGAACTCCTCAACAAAATGGCGTGGTTGAAAGGAAAAATAGGACTCTAGAGGAGATGGCTAGAACCATGCTTTGTGAAACTCTTTACCAAAATATTTTTGAGCCAAAGCCGTTCATACTACTTGCTACATTATAAATCAGGTTATGATTAGACCCATATTCAAAAACACTTCATACGAGCAATGGAAAGGAAGAAAACCAAATGTAAGTCATTTTCATGCCTTTGGGTGTAAATATTTTGTTTTAAACAATAGCAAAGATAGCTTGGGAAAATTTGATCTAAATTCGATGAAGCTATTTTCCTTGGTTGTTTTCCATCAAGTAAAGCATATCATGTGTTGAACAAATGCACTTTAATTGCAAAAGAATCAATTCATGTTACATTTAATGAATTTAGCTTCTCTACTTCCAAAAATATTGCAAGTAATGATGATGTAGATATTGAACAAGAAATGGAAAGCTTAGATATTTCCAAAAAAAAAAAATATGATGAATCTCAAAAGGAACCTCAAATTGATGAACCAGAAGAACTTCATCAAGATCAATATGGAGACAATTGAAATTTTCCAAGGGAATAAGAATTTGTGCAAAATCATCCCACAGATCAAATTATAGGTGATCCTTCGAAAGGTATAATAACCCGAAACTCTCTTAGAAATATTCTCAGATTGAACCTAAAACATTTTCTGAAGCTAAAAATGATGAAAATTAGATTTTGGCAATGCAAGAAGAATTAATCCAATTTGAAAGAAACCAAGTTTTGACTTTAGTCCCTCGACCTCAAAACTACGTCATCATTAGTACAAAATGGGTTTTTCAAAACAAACTTGATGAATCTAGTATTATTATTAAAAATAAAGCCAGATTAATTACACAAGGATATAATCAAGAAGAATGTATCAATTTTGGTGAAACTTTTGCACTTAGCAAGGTTGGAAGCCATACATATGCTTTTAGCATTTGCATGTTTTAAAGATTCTAAACTATATTAAATGGATGTTAAAAATGTTTTTCTTAATGGTTATATTTCAGAAGAAGTTTATGACAAACAACCTCTTGGTTTGAAAATCATAAATTTCCAAATCATATTATTAAACTTTCAAAAGTTCTATATGGTTTGAAACAAGCACCTCGTGTGTGGTATGAATGTTTAACCACATTTTTTATATTGAAAATGGTTTTACTAGAGTAAAGATTGGCAAAAACACTTTTTCTTAAAACCAAAAATAATGATTTACTTATTGTACAAATATATGTAGATAATATTATATTTGTAGCTACTAATGAAAATTTGTGTAAGGAATTTGCTAAGTGCATGCAACGTGAGTTCGAAATGAGCATGATGGCTGAAATAAAATATCATGATGGGTGAACTAAAATATTTTTTTGGGCTTCAAATCAAGCAAACAAAAGATGGAATATTCATTAACCAATCCAAGTACACAAAAGAATTACTTAAGAAATATGGATTGGAGAACACAAAGTCAATGGGAATTCCAATGAGTCCAGCAACAAAGCTTGAGAAAGATGAAAATGGTAAACTGGTATATGAGAAAAAATATCGAGGCATTTCTAAATCCTTGCTCTCTCTTATGACCAGTAGGCTGGATATAATGCTTGGCATATGCATGTGTGCTATATTTCAATCTAGACCTAAAGAGTCACACTTATTTGTTGTCAAACGAATTTTTAGATATCTCGCTAGTACTCAAAACTTGGGATTATTTATCCTCGAGGTGTCTCGTTTGAACTAATCGAGTTTGCGAATGCTGACTATATCAGCAATTTCGTAGACCGAAAGAGCACCAGTGGAACTTGTCAAGTTCTAGGACTTGCATTAGTGCCTTGGTTTAGCAAGAAGCAAAACTCAATTGCTTTATCCACCGCTGAAACTGAATATATAGCAGTTGGAAGTTGTTTTGCTCAAATATTATGTATGAAATAGCAATTGGAGAATTTTAATTTGCATTATGATCATATTCATATTAAATGTGATAACACAAGTGCAATAAATTTGTCTAAGAATGCAATTCAATATTCTTGAACTAAACACATTGAGATTAGACATCATTTTATACGAGATCATGTTCAAAAAGAGGATATTAACCTTGAATTCATAAACACTAATAAGCAATTGGTGGATATTTTCACAAAACCCTTAAACGAAAATCAATTTTGTTTTATCAGAAAAGAACTTGGAATGTCTAATCCAATTTCTTACAAATTTTGGAGCCTATGTCAAATTCATAAATCTTGGGTTATTGAGTCTGATATGGAGTAGGGATGATTTTAATGTAAAAATGGATTTCAATATTTCTATTGTGAATTTGTTTTACTGACAACTTTACATTTTGAATATATCCATGATTTGAGGGGAATTTTTTCCCAGATATATATATTTTAAGGGATGGGGACTGTCAAGCACCAATGCCATGCCCATACATGACAGCGAGTCCATAAGGTGATCGCTAGCCTCGTAACCAACAATCTCCCCCCTAGCGACACCTAGGGTACTCAAACCCATGACCTCGCTCTGCTACCAATTGTTAGGATCAAGTGCTTACCATCTCACCAAAACCGATAGGTAGAGGTAAAGGTGCAACTATATTTTCTTATATATTTGGCAGCACAAAGCCCTACACTAAGTGGCAGGTGGGCATGAAGGGTTGCGTCATAAGCACCAACGAGATGGGCTATCAAGCACTGATGCCATGCCCATACGTAGCAGCGAGTCCATAAGGAAATCAATGGCCCTATAACCAACAATGTGAATGAATTAAAGTAACATGACTTATTGTCAATCTACACTCATTGCGGGTGTTTTGATAGTTAATGTAGAGTGTACTTTGGTGAGATGTTGAGACTTAGATTTGTTGGCCATGAGGATGGCATCCTTGTTAGTCACCATTTGGGTTCATGTTAGTATAGTTGCATTAAACTTAGTTTTGACCTTATTGACCACCATAAGGTTAGTGTAAGGCTGTCAAATGCCATTTTAACGTAAGTGTTGTTATAAGGTAATTTCAGGAATACAAACCCACGTGAGTTGGGCTGTTTTTTGCGTGTAATGTCTGGAAGTATTCCTAGTGCGCATCTAACCATAATGAGTTTGGCATGGGTTTAAGGAATATTGTAAGGGCTATGCTGAACTCTACCTCAAAGCAAACCACTTTGGTGAGTTTTCATAGGTGGTGAGAGTTGCGAAGGGATACTAGAAGGATTGGTTAACTGTCGTGTGAAGAAAGGGTTGACAAGGAATCACCATGGAATTATCTCAGCCTTGGGCAATAGAACGTATAGTTGGGAAATACTTTGTGATCCGCATAGGAGTGCTAGGCCATGTTTAGCGTGTGTGCAAGAGGTTCCTATTAACCTTATGTAGAGTACCTAGTGTTGGAGTGATTGTGCGGAATCGCATTTTGTGACTGTAAACTTAATGAGAATGAAGATATCGTAATGTTAATGAGTTGTGGTTGTGGTTATGATGGGATGAAAGTCCCCAAGTTCTTATATGTATGTTTAAATCCTCTTATTTTCTCTTATGTTTTCATTTTTCTCTTATCATTATTGCTATTACCGTTGTTGTTGTTGCAACTTTTATCATTGAGATTGATTAACATCACTTTAGTAGTGGCAAAATATTGTTGTTGGGTGATGGTAAGTGGCCACCGGATGAATTGTTGGATGGAGCTCATGAAGTGAGTTTTCCTTAATATTTGAAACATGAATAATAACGTTGAATTGGTTTCGATAACATTGCTGCATTAGACCTTAGAATAGGTCCGTTTGTGAAGAATTATTACTAATTATGTATCGCATGTGGTTTTTAGTTATTTCCAAGATTTCTTTTGTGAGTTCCCATTTTCATTCAAGATTTCCGTTTTTAGTTATTACTAATTATGTATCGCTAGGTTTTCCTTAATATTTTCAAGATTTCCATTTATGAAGAATCATTACTAATTAACATTGTTCCAAATTTTACATGATAAGGAGCATTTGTTCTAATCAGATTTCCATTTATGAAGAATTATTCATAAGGTCCATTTCGTAAAATGTTAATGTTAAGTGTTAATGTGGATGTTTCTTGATGAATTTGTGTACATGTAAAATTTGGAACTCTGATTAGAACCAATGCTCCTTATCAGTTATCTTCAATTTGACTTTGAGCCTTGGGAAATTGATGCTAATTCACTAAACTACTTGTTGACTAAACGATATTCTCCTTAATCCCTCTTGAAGTCAACGTGAATCGAAGACTCTTTGGTTAACTCTTGAATGAGTGTAAGGGCTTGATTTTGTCTGCCGAAATTATTGTTGAGAGTTGTAACAAGAACGAGAGTTATTTTGTGATTTGACCAAGGTGAATGGTATTGGGTGCACTGGTATTATGTTGTCTCGTGAGGTTGTCGGAGGAATATAGATGTCAAGACCGAAACTCGCCCCTATAGGTTAGGATTATAACCGGCCAGTAATCATGAGATTACCTATGGCCTCAGATGGAAATCAATCATATTTAACAACAAAAGAGGGCTAGAAGTAGAAGCATAATTAAAAATTTTGTCCAATGAGCTATGCATATATGATATTACAAAAACTTTACACATTATATTAATAACGCACACCATTTAGTCATTAAAAACATACATATATCCAAGATCATTCCAAAAGAGTCATACACAGACTTGGTCCTACGGGACCACACAAGTAAACAAAAGAAAATTTATAAGCAAAGCCTTACACATGAGGCGTCCATAGCAGACTCCATGGTATCTGGTAGCCTTAACGAGTTCACTAGGGTTGAGGCTGGGCATCCTATTGCTCACCTACATACATATAAATAAAGAGTGAGCTAACGCCCAATGAATAATACCAAAGTAAAGGGGTTGAGTGACTGAGCCCCTTTTTAACAAATAAGCATTTTTATTCAATTCAGTAACCATTTACATTAGAACGACCTCAAGTCCAATATGCGACGGAACGACCTTAGGTCCAACAGATAGTAGAATATACAATACAAGTTCAATCATTACTCAACAGAATGGCCTTGGGCCCAACACTGTACATAATGACCGCAGGTCCAACAGTTAATAGACTCACTGATTGAATTCAGTTATCTATTATTAGAAAGACCTTGGGTCCAACCGTTTACAGTAGTATAATGGCCATTCAATTATTGCAATTGCATATTAGTCATTCAAACCGGCTAGAGATTCAATCATATCATATTTGTCAATCAATCTTATCAGAGATCTAGAACAACCTTGGGTCCACTTTATCATATACACGAATGGCCTTAGGCCCAATTCAGATATATCGAGCGATCTCGCTCCATGATTCAATTGCACAGACATTATATCGTTCAATCGGCTCGTAACTCATTCATATGTATCGAATCATTGATTCAAAGAAACTTACCATATAAGGACAATCAGAAAATAAGATATTACTCACAGTGTTCAGTCGGTTAATTCATCCTCAGAGTTGACCCTAAATAATTCATAGCACATACGGAAATCATGTCACAATACAATTCAATCCGTTCTTTAATTCATTTACCTTTCTTAGGCTTCTTTCTAACTCTTTAGTTCATTTAGAATGCTCATGTATGCCTAAGAGTGCTCAGAAATGTAAAAGAACTGAAAGTGAGGCATAAAACAACTTTTCAAAGCTTCCTGAAATAGGGCACTTCGCTCGAGTGCAACATTGGTCGCTCGAGCGAACCCCTTGGTCTGCTAAAGTACTGGATGCTCTCATTTTACGCTTGAGCCAACTTCATGGTCGCTCGAGCCAAGACTAAAAATAAAGGGTGGTCGCTCGAGCAGTCTTTTGGTCACTCGAGCCAAGCTCCAATGCCTGCAAAAATACTGGGAGCTCGACATGTACGCTTGAGCGACAATTCCATCACTCGAGCGAACTGCTCGAATTCTAGAATTTTCATAATTTTGTTTGAGCTTCAAAACATAGTTCGAAGGCTTCAAATTCAAACATGACATACTCTTGACCTCATATCCTCATTTATAAGCATAATTATTAGCTCAGTTTACAAAATCAAAGCCCAAACTTAGGGAATTCGCTATGCATGTCCCAAATCATTTCAAATTCTTTTTCATAACTTCAAAACTCAAGCAATCAAGTTCCATAACTTCGTGAATTATGCATGCATGTGAAATGTAGTCTCTAATTTCATCTTAAATGGTATAACTGATACTCATATTCATGAGACTCACCAAAATTATGCATGCATGTGTAATTCGGTACCAAATTCTTCATTTTAAGTTAATTTCTTGCACTAAGTCACCAATTCTTCTTGAATTCTCACATTATATGATTTCAATTTACAATTTGAGGTTCAATTGCTCACCTAGAGCCTTCAACTCTTCCAAATTTAGCTAGAACTTGTGTGAATCTTCCTAATCTCCAAGCTTTGAGTTTAATCCCTCAAGCTTTCCCATTCTCTCCCTTGATTCTCACTCCCTCTGTCTCTCTCTAAAGTGTAAAATCTCAGCCAAGACTTGAAGATTAGCTCAAATATATGAGCTCAAACATTAATTAGTCCTATATATAGTGGGTGATTAGCTTAGACTAATCAATCTTGATTAAGGTTAAGCAATTACACTTATTTTAATCACTTTAATCTAATTATTTTGATCTGAATCAATTTTTAATTAAATTTTACTGTAGGCTCCAAAAATTATGCTAATTGTAATGATACAGTCAATTTTGGCTTTTGTCGCCTTTACAACCCTCAATTGTGGATTATAGCAGAATGTCGAACATATTTTCTTGCGATGAACAGATATGATTCAAAAGTGCATATAATCACATGCTTAGCATCCAAAATCATATTAAGCACATAATCACAAGTATGATTAAAAATTAACGGCATAATACAGAATGTGGTCATCACACTTGAATCCATTTCTTTCTAGTTATATTATTTGGAGACCTTATTGGTTTTAAAGTGGGAAAGAATGTGCTACAATCCTGATGAGATTTATGTTATCTTTCTATATTCAGAGGACATCGTTTACTTTAAACCTTAATGGCATTGTTTTGTGCGAGAATGAGTCAATGAGAACGTTGGACCCTAAGAGAGGGATTACTAGAATTATGTTATTAAGGTGCAACAAGAAACCTTCACCTAGATCCATTTTGTTACCATTGAGTAAGTCAGAAGGATGGCTTATCGTCATAACCTATCATTGCCACTGATCGAGTTCCACGTTGTGCGCTATATCTTCATGTTAGGAGAGTATGGGCTTGACCCATCTCTTGTGTTAGATTTTTTTGACTTAGAAATCAATAAGAATGCATTTTACAGAGACAGACCACTCATTTGGTCAAGGTGTTGTGGAGGCACCACGTGATAGAAGAGGCGATTGAAATTTACTTAGTTGTTATTACTTGTAAGAGTCCACTCACCCAGACTTATTTAGATGTACATAGTTTTAAATTTCTCGCACTGAAATTTACTTAGTTGTTATTACTTTTGATTACCTCTCTGCAATTGCATTTTATGTATGGTGCACTTAAGTCACTATTTTTCCATCTAACATCCTGGACGGCTTGCCCAACTTGGGCTCTATTATGGTGGGAATACAAGCCTTGGATCTGGACCACCAACGTACTGCTTGATCCTTCCTTCACTTATAGGTGCTGGGTAGGGTATGTATATTAGATGTCTTGCTGAGGTACCTTTTTGACCAAATTGACATAGTTCATATACTTAGCTCTAACAACTTCCACAAATAAGACAGGATGCTTTCCCGTGTCTAAGATGCAGTGATACCACTTGTTTGAGTAGTAAATCCCTAGTTTTTCTCCCAAACTAGGACAAGGTATCCGAAGCCTCCATAAGGGTGTTTTTGTTCACCTTATTTGCTATATGTTGTGTGTGGGACTTAAGACAGGGGCACGTTATTCATATCAGTGGTTCAAATACGTCAGTGGTTGGGCTGAGAATGGTTTGGTGGAATATACAGTGGTCAGTGGTACAGATTAAGTCGAATTGTTGTCGGATTCATGTTTGATACATGTGTTGTGAGCCAAATTACTACTGGATTCATGTTTGATATATGTGTTGTAAGCCAAAATGCTGCCAGATCTTTGTTTAATGTATGTTTTGTTTTCTTTGTTTATTTGTTTTTCTCTTACTAAGTAGTTGGTTCATCATAGCTTCAGAAAGTTCTAACACCCCTAAAACCTTATGGACTCATGCTGGTAGGCTCTATAAAACTACAGATCTGATTCAAGGTCAGCTAGTGTTAGTATCACTTCTATCAGTATCCAGAAGAAGGGGTCAGACAAGCACAATTGATTAAGAGCCCGTCATCTCTTCAATCTCCTTTGCAGATTTTATATCAATCACCCCTTAAATCTCCTCTATTTAGTACCCCAGTAAACCATTCTCTGGTCTCTATAATGGCTCAAAATCTGCCAAATATCACGGAAATAATCGCTAACCTCCAGCTGTCCAAAGATGCTATTAATCATGCAGTAGCTGCCCAAGGCGATGCCATTAGTAGGATGCAGCAAACAGCGGGGAAACTGTCACCCATCCACTGCCAGTTAATCATCTGGGTCTAGACCCACCTCTGCTAATTGAGAATTTCCCAAGTTTTGCTCAACCTGAAGAATTGGCCTAGGCTCTTGGGGCTAGAGCCCCAGTAGACCTAGTTGAAAGACTCTTTCCCCTCGATATCGTCGAATTTGATCCAGTCATACTAAAGATAGCCAAGTTAGAGAAATTATTCCAAAAATCCCAGGGGATCAATTCCATTCTTGATATAGTGGATAATTACATAGAAGCAACTATCAAATTACTAGAAAGATTCAAAATGCCACATATTGACCGGTTTGATAGATCAGGAGACCCTATGGTACATATCTACTTATTTTCAGATGTTCTTATGGGTCTAACCCGTCCTCAGAAGCTCTCTCTATTTGGGAGAACTTTGTCGGGAATTTTCGCTACTTGGTATGCCAAACTGGAGGACAAGGTGAAGCAAAATTGGAAAGAATTGGCTGAGACATTCATTGCTCAGTACTCATATAATACACATATTAAGATAACCACCCGGGGTTTGGAAGCCACACGCCAAGAGCCAAAGGAAAGCTTCATTGAATTCATAACAAGATAGAGGGCTAAGGTGACCATGATGACTAACAGACCCTCAAGAAAGGATCAAATTCGGATAGTGGTAAGGAACCTTCATAGCAAGATGTTACAAAAGATTATAGTTCTCTCGCACTTTACCTTCAAAGACTAACACGAGATAGGAGTTCATATTGAAGAGGCTATGAAACAGGGAATCATTGTAGATGAGAAAGACTTTTGTTCGTAATTCCAATGTTACTAGTAGTAGTAACACAGCCGTGAAACCTTCAGAAGTCAGTACTATCACCACCTCAGCCAAAATCCCTTTGTCGCTGCCACCCCGCAACCCTACAATTGAAACTGATTCCCGAATTGTGATTTTTATCCACTTTATATGACTCTAACCTGAGCACTAAAAACACTGGCGGAAAAAGGCCATCTCAAACTTCCTGATCCTCAACCTTTTCTTGATCCACTTCTACTCAGGCATGACACATCCAAGTATTATGCCTTCCACCAGCAACAAGGCCATGAAACTAGCCATTACATTCGTCTTCACCATAAGATCCAAGACCTTATAGACTGCAAAATCATAGCTTCCCCACAAGCCCCACCACAAAGGCCGAATGTCACTACCAACCCATTGCCTACCCATGATTGAGTTCCGCCACCTTTGTATCTTAACCTTATCCATACACTATCTCCCACCTTTGACCCCAGTATATATATCACCCCTTCCCACTTACCCAAACTTGAAGTTCACATTGCTGAAGGTACTAATCTGTGCATAATAGATGCACCTCAATCTCAATTAGAACCCAAAAATCTTATGGTGGCAACAGAGGTGCCAGTGATAAAAACTGGGGAGCTGTCAAGGTATGATCTCAGTAGATATATAATATTAGTCAGTCATCCAAAACTAAAGTTGATTTACCAAGTGCATTCTCCATTAATGTCATCAGGAGGGAGTACTTGAGCAAGGGTTGAATGACCTGGCTGATTTGGAAGAGGATTTGCATAACCTCTATTTCTTCGAAGAACAGAATCTACGAGGTGTACAAATTGAATGGTGGAAACTAAACAATTTGGCCAATGGCCACGGATGGGAAAGCAATGAGGAGGATTCAGGAGCAAAAAGAAGTGATGAGAAAGCAAGGAAAATAGCATAAGCCACTAGAAAAGCAAAAGGGGAGGAAAAAGAAGACAAAAATAGTGAAATTGGGGAAAGTAATAAGCTAGAAGAGTCCAAAACTGAGATGACTAAAAAAAGAGTTCCAGGAGGAGAAGTTGGGAAGGTAGTCCCTGAATCCGAGAACATTATGCCAACTAATCCAATAGTAGAAGAAGAAAAGAAAAAAGCTAGTCAAGCATGGGTGCATATGAGAATAAGAGAGATCTTTGCAGAAATCTGATCAACATCACCCTACCAGCCAAAAGGAGATGATTGTAATGTAAGAATGGTACATGTTGAGCCGGATGGTTGCCTATCTGTAAATGAAGATGAATAGTGGAAAGACAATGATTTGCACTTTGCGCAGACTAATGAAGGCCAGGGAAACAATGCGCTAGATGACACCTTGTACTTTGAAGAAATTGATCATCTAACTAGAAGCAAGTGTTTCTTTAAGCCCTCATCAAGGTGAGTTGTCGGGAAAGGATATGGAAAAAGAAAAAGAGGAATATCTGGTCCTTAAACAGTTGAAGAAGATCTAAGCTAACATTTCAATCTAGGGATTGCTAATGGTATCACGTGAACACCTACAGGCTATGCTCGTAGCATTAAGTAAAGCCAAGTTGTCCATTGATACTACACCAGACCAACTGGTATCATTGATCACGCCAACTGGGCCAATTCCATCTATGACTTTCTCAAATAAGTACCTCCCTCTAGAAGGATCAGAGCACAACAAAACCTTGCATGTGTCTTTGGAATGCCGAAAAAAGTGTGTGCATGTTGTTCTAATTGACATTGGGTCAGCTATAAATGTGTTTTTTGCGTACAGCTTGTGTGATAGGGTTGAAGCCAGCAGACTTTGCACCGATAAATCAGCTGATCCGAGCATATGACAACACTAGCCAAGAGGTTATGGCCAATGTTAAAATACAAATTTTAGTAGGACCATCTGAGCACGAAATTAAGTTCCACGTCATGGATGTGTCGGCAACTTTCAATTTGTTATTGGCAAGTCTTGGTTACATCAAATGAAAGTCGTTTCTTCCACAATGCGTCAATTGGCCAAATATCCGCATACTGGGGGGATCGCTACTATCTTCGAGAATTCATTTATCCACCCCTACCCAAGGTTACAACCCTAGTATTGGAGATAGATCATGGAAAGAAGACGTTTTCCTTTCTGGATTCACTTTAGCTGAAGCCCAGTTAGTTCAAACTATCATGGTAGATGAAGACGGAATATACCTGAGTGCTTAGTCAATTTACTTCATGAGCAAGTTAGGACATATCCCAGGAATAGGATTTGTAAAGAGTAGTAGGAAAGGTATTGCAGCAGCAAAGGAAGCTACCTACTACCCTCATTGATTTAGGTTAGGGTATAGACCCACAAAAGAAGATTGGAAAAAGAAATGAGATGAGGTGAAACAAAGGGTCAAAGCTAAGAGAGTCAACAAGCAGTATGAACTGAAATACAAACCAATCAAGGAACCTTGAATGGTCGTTTCATCAGAGAGGGGGGATGATTTTCCCTTTTGCAGTTTTCTTGAGCCATAGGTGGACCCCGTGACAAAGGAGCATCTCCCTGGATTTGAGGTTTTCTTTGACCACCAGCTATCTAAGAGTGAGGATGAGGAAGCAAACTTTGGAAATGGCCTGGACCAAGATGAAATTAGCTATTTGGCCAAAGCAAAATGAGACAAAGTGGAGTTGACACTGACTGATTATGAATCTAGCATCGAGTTATAGGGTTTTGAGGATGTCAATGTTTTTGTGATCGACGAAAGGTCATTCATGAATTGCAGTGACCTTACATTGGATGCATCTAAGGGACCTTGTTTAACCTGGCAACTCGAGAGGGGTTATATCGTGGAATCTGAATCTGATAGTGAGTTTGAGTCTGATTCTACTAAGTCTATAGAGTCAGAGTTAGATTCCGGTTCTTATGGTAATTCTAAGTCGGGTGGTTCTGGGGCTGATAACCCAGATGTCACTGTCTTGTCTCTGCTATCTTTTTTGTTTTCTTTTGAGTCCAGTATATCTGTTGAGCTAGACCTGTTGAATGAGAATCATGTGGATTGTGCTTACTTTTCTATGCCCTTAATTTATTGCATTGACTAAGATTTTCAAAACTTTGATGAAATTAAATAGGCAGAAATTCCTCGGTCTTTGAAAATTTTGATTAATTCGGAGAGGAGAGACGTGAGAAACCTTTAATAGACAAGATTGTTCTGATTAATATGGGTACTAAAAAGGATCCTCGCTTGGTCCAAATTGGTTCCACACTGTTTTTGGAGGAATGCAAGCGACTAGTCGCTTTGTCAACAGAATTTAAAGATGTTTTTACGTAGTCCTATAAAGACATGTCGAGAATCGATCCTGAGATTGTCCAGCATAGGATCCCTCTTAATCCCCATGCCATACCTTTTAAGCAAAAGCTCCATAGAATTTGGCCTGATTGGGCATTGAAAATCAAATAGGAGGTCACCAAGCAGATCAATGCAGGGTTTTTGATTATGTTAGAATTTCCAACGTGGTTTGGAAAATATCATACCGGTTCCAAAGAAGGATGGAAGAATTTGAGTTTATGTTGATTTCGGAGATTTGAATAAGGCCAGCCATAAAGATGACTTCCCGCTGCCATAGATTGATGAATTTGACAACTTTACTACAGGTCATGCTCTGTTATCCTTCATGGATGGGTTTTCAAGGTATAATCAAAACTCCATGGCACTTGAAGATAGAGAGAAGATGGCATTCACTACTTAGTGGGGGACTTATTACTATCAGGTTATGCCATTCGGGATGAAGAATGTCGGAGCCACTTACCAGAGAGCAGTAACCACCATATTGCATGACATGATTAACAAGGAGGTTGAAGTGTATGTGGATGATATGATTGTCAAGTCCAAGGAATGGGAGGGTCACTATGACGCGTTAAGAAGGCTCCTTG
The DNA here is from genome assembly GCF_055761805.1 of Camellia sinensis. Lineage (NCBI taxonomy): Eukaryota > Viridiplantae > Streptophyta > Magnoliopsida > Ericales > Theaceae > Camellia > Camellia sinensis. The sequence continues at coordinate 110,766,347 of NC_138969.1, read as the reverse complement.
AAAGAATCTAGAAGTACAATGAATCGACAGAAATATACTTTTGGGATGACTACAGGAAAGATGTTGGGGTGCTTAATCACACAACATGGGATCGTGGTTGGCCCATCCAAAATCAAGGCAGAAATACCCCCACCAATGACTGAAAAGGAGGTGTGAGGATTTCTAGAAAAAGTGAAATTCATAAGAATGTTTATTTCTAAATTAGCCTCCACTTGTGAACAATTGTTTGGCTTGCTGAAGAAAAGGAAGAAATTTCATTAGAATGACCAATGCAATTATCCTTTTGAACAAATCAACAAATACCTGCAGAATTTGCCTATGTTATCACCCTCCGAGCGAAAGAAGCCATTGATCCTGTACCTGTTAGTAACTGAGTCCACTACGGGCTACATGCTAGCGCAAGAATTGGAAGAGAAAATGGAAAAGGCCATATACTAGCTGAGCAAGAAAATGTTGAAATACGAGACCCATTACACCCCTTTGGAAAAAGCTCACCTAGCCTTGGTTTGGGCCACTAGAAAGTTGAGGCACTACTTGTTAGTACACTCGGTAATCCTGGTTTTGAGGTTGGATCCCATCAAATATCTCTTTGAGAAACCAACACTTACTGGTAGCCTAGCTCGATGGCTGCTTTTGCTTTCTGAGTTCGATCTTCAATATGTCACTCACAAATTTGTCAAATGGAGAGTAGTAAGAGAGTTCTTGGAAAACCACCCAATCAATGGAGAAGAAGATGGGGAATACAAATTTCTAGATGAGGAGATCCTACAGTTAGAGGAACGCACTTGGAAATTGTATTTTGATGGAGCTGCCAATTAGTATGGATACGGAATAAAAGTGTTGCTCATAGCACCAGATGACTCCCACGTATCTCTAGCCTTCAAGCTTTGGTTTAAAGTATCCAACAATCAGGCAGAGTATGAGGCATGCATAGCTGGACTGGAAACTACCCTAGAACTAGGGGCAATAAGATTTGATGTGATTGGAGATTCAAATCTGGTTGTGTCTCAAGCCAACGAGGATGGGAAAGTAAAGGAAGAGAAAATGAAAGCCTATCATTAGACCTTGGATACGTTGATCCCAAGGTTTGAACGATTCACATTTACACACTTGGTGAGAGAGGACAATAGGTTCGTTGATTGTAACAACCCCAACTTGTGATTAACTTTTAAACCATGATTAAGAATGCCTAATAAGTAATTAAGAGGAAATCATGCGTTAATTGCATGTGTTATAAGTTATTTGCATTTATATCTATTCATGGTAGGAATATCTGTCTGTAATTCTGATTCAGTAAGCGAATTGAAAGCCTTATCGGCATCTGATTATGAAATTGACTAAGTTTGTGTGTTATTTGGAATTTTTATGATTTTATGGTAGATTTGATCGAAATTCGATTCGGAACAAAATAATTAGAACAAACTAATGGCCATTGCTTAAGGTAATTAAAGCTTAATTAGAATTTCCTAATGGGGCCTATATAAGGCCATTGATTCTAAAACCTACACACTACACTACATCTTCATCTTTTGTGAGCTCAAACAGTGAGGAGAAAGAGAGGAAGAGAGTGAATTGAGATCAACAAGGGAATTGGAGGAATTAGCGTGAAGAGTTAAAGATTTGGTTACTTAAACTCCATTTGAGGCAATAAGGTAGGAAATCCAACCCTTAAGCTTGAAGTTTAAGTTATTCAATACATGAATTTAAGGGAATTAAGATGATTAGAACATGAATTAAGCTAAGAATGTATAAAAGAAGAACAAGTCATGCATGCATGCATAGTTCTCATAGTTTTGAAGTTGTTTTCTAAGAAATCTTACATGCATATCATAGTTTTAGCTTAATTTTGGAAGTTCATCACATTTCACATGTTTTTACCTCATTTGATTATGTTTTGGAAAGTTAAAACTCATATCATTACATCCATGTCATGTTTTCAACATTTCAAGTTTGGTTTTGTACAATTGGCAAAACTTTTGGGCTTGATTTTGTGAAATGGTTTGTAATTCTTCACATACTATGAGTTTCTCAATATTTCCTCAAGTTTTGAGCCCAAAAGGATGTGTTTTGTTAGTTTGAATTTGAGTTGTGGAGCTTGAACATCAATCTGAAAATTCCAGAATTTGCACTCTCCACTCGAGCGCATGTGAGCTCCCAGTACTTTTGTAAAGTTTGGGGGTTGGCTCGAGTAGCAGAATATGCGCTTGAGCGGCCACTCTTATTTTTGACCTTCCGCTCGAGCGACCCAAATTGAGCTCGAGCGTAAAATGAGAGCTCCCAGAAGTTTTATAAACTTTTACAGACCGCTCGAGTGATCGAAGTTGGGCTCAAATGGAGACCCTTTTTGTTCAGTCTTACACTCGAGTGACCGTCAAGCAAACAATTCATGCAATGAGTACTTTTACAGACCTTACATGCCACACAAGCGACGAAAGTTGTGCTCGAGCGGACTGCCCTGTTTTTTAATTTTGACTAAGTGTTCTGAAGTACATTTTGGCATCCTCATTGCATCTTAGGCATTCCTAAGCCCTAATTAAGAAATAATAATGAGGATAAAGCTAGAAACACACCAAGGTAGAAAGAGTGTTTTCCGAGTGTGTGTTTCAACATGTGTATCTTTTATATGTTTGTGTAACTCACGCGCCGTGAGCTATTTGGTCCATTTGTTCTATTATTGAAGTTATCTGTGAGTAATAACTCTGTAAAACTACATTTGATATGAAATACTTTCTGAACATTATGATATGATATATGATATGATATAAACTGTTTCTGAAAAGAATGGTACAAAAGGCTATTTGAGGTGACATGAATGATGGCCCAATTCTTTGAAATATATTTGTGGTATCCTTAGCAAAGGCCCTCACTCATGGGAAATAATACTGTGACTTATGGTCATAAGGCCCTCGCCCGGGGGAAATAATATCATGGCATAAGGCCCTCGCCCGAGGAAAATAATACCATGGCATGAGGCCCTCGCCTGGGGGAAACAATATCATAGCCTACGTATGTTATATAATACCCGGTACTGGAGGTTCCATTATGGAACTTCATATGAATGACCAATGTGATTTGTTAACGCTAATGGATGTACTATGCACAATTTCAACATGAATATGAATTTGAATATGAGTCTGTTTCTGATACGAATACAAACATGATTATGTTTCTGACTTGATAAGAAAATTGAAATATGATTTCTGAATTTGTTTTGGACATTATTCATTAAAATCTTTACTCTGATATTATTCATTGGGCTCTAACTCACTGTAATATTTATATATGTAGGCGATCAGGCGCATGACCAGGCCCAATGATGATCACCTGGACTTCTATTTTGTCAGCCAACTTTTGTGCCTCCCGATGAGGTTCCGGAATGAGTCAGTGGTCGAGTTTTGTGAATCAAATTATAAGTTCAAGACTTTTGGTTGCTTTAAGTGAACAGTTCTTTTGTATTATATGTTTAATGATGATGTAAGATGGATGTGTGAATGACGTCATATGTGTGTATATGTATACAAGTTTTAAATTTAATGTCCCATGTATGTTTGCACAACTCTATGGACATTCTATTTTGTATGTCCCATGTATGTCTGCCCAGCTCTATGTCCCATGTATGTCTGCCCAGCTCTATGGACATTGTATTTTGTATGTCCCATGTATGTCTGCCCAACTCTATGGACATTGTATTTTGTATAATTGCTTCCATAGTCCCTTATATTACATGATATTTTGTTCAAAGGTCTTTGGTAATCCCAGGATTACTAGCCGGTTATGATGCTAAACCTATAGGGACGGGTTTGGGTTGTGACTGAGTGGTATTAGAATACGAGTTATACCACACACACGAATACATATGAGCTGTAGGATGTCCTAGTAAGAATTAGGGGCATTATATCTACATGTGTGAGTGTGTGTGTTAATTTTTTGTAAATGTGAAAACTAAATCTGAACATGAACCTATGAAATTGAAAATAATGAACTAAGATTGAACACTATGAAGAGAATTATTTTCCTATGTTTATTAGTACTCTGTTTACCAATAGCAAATGGAAAATACAAGAAGTGATGGTACAGCTGAATCTTCCAAGACTCGGATGAACCGAATGGAAAGAATGCTTGAAGCTTTGGCAGAAGCAATAATGCAACAACAAAAACAACAACCTTTGCCTCCTCCGCCTCCTTCGGTCCAAGCGAAACCGGTAAACAATGACATCATCATCTTGACTTAAAAATTCAATAAGATGAAGCCACCAACTTTCTTGGGTGGAATTGAACCTTTAAAGGTTGAAACGTGGATGCTAGAAACTGAAAAGTTATTTGAAGTCTTTCCATGTACCGAGACTTAGAAAGTTTTCTTGGCCACCTACACTTTAAAGGATAAAGCCCGACGTTGGTGGATGTTTGTCTGTGAAAGTAGTGGGACTTTAACTTGGGATCAATTCAAAGAGATTTTCTACGAAAAGTACTTTCCCCAGTGCTTTTGAGATCGCAAGGTATCCAAATTTCAAGAACTCAAGCAAGGCAACATGTCTGTAGCCGAGTATGAGGCTAAATTCATTGAGTTAGCCCGATTTGCTCCTAATATAGTGGACACGGATTATAAGAAATCTCAAAAATTTGAAGGAGGACTGGATCTAGATGTGTTTGATCGAGTAGGTGTCTTAAAACTGCCTAAATATGTGGATGTACTTGATAGAGCTTTAGTGGCTGAAGCCAACTTAGCTGCAAAGAAATAAACTAAATCTCCAACAACTGAATGGAGAGGTAAAAGATTTGGATTTAGTTTCGAAAAGGGTCATGCATTTGTGACAAATAAGAAGCAATACACAAGATCCTCTAATAGCTCAAGCCAAAGCAGTGGTTCTGCACCCGTTTGTTCTGAATATTGAAGAAAGTATAAGGATGTGTGTTACCGTGCACCTGGTGCCTGTTACTGGTTTGGCAAAGTTGGCCACATGATGAAAGACTGTCCGCTTGGGTTCGAGAATGCTAACCACTCCGCAGCAAGTTTAGCCGGATCTGCTTCTGTATCAAGGTCAAATGCAAGAACTAATGCTGGAGGTAACACTAGAAATGAAACGTTGAGGCTAGGAAGAGTGTTCTCACTAGTGCCTGGGGATATGCAGAACACCGAGTTTGTGGTGTCAGGTATAATTTCTATTTGTGCCCAAAATGCATGTCTTCATAGATTCTGGTTCTACACACTCTTTTGTGTCGCATGCATTTTTTTGAAAATTAACTAGACCTTTAGAACCCATGAATTATTTACTACTTGTATCTACGCCATCTAGAGGTTCTATGATATGTGCTTATGTTTATCCGGCATGTAAAATTGTGATTGGTGATATGACATTGTATGTTGATTTATTGCCATTGGGTATTGATCATTTTGACTACATACTGGGTATGGACTGGTTGACGAAGTACTATGCAACTATTGATTGTGTAAGTAAATATGTTGTGTTTCATCCACCTAGTTAGCTGAGTTTATGTTTGCTGGGAATGGGTAGTTTCTCCCCCATATTTGATTTTTGCCTTAAAAGCTGTTAAACTACTTAGGAAGGGATGTAGGGGTTATCTGTGTTATGTTTTGACTGAGACTTCTGATAGTCCTAATGTGGAAACTATTCCTGTTGTTTGTGAATTTCCCGATGTGTTTCCGAATGAATTGCCTAGGGACTTAATTGATGGGGAGATTGAATTCACTATTGATGTAATACCTAGAACACAACCAATTTCCAAAACCCATATAGAATGTCAACCTCTGAATTAAAAGAATTGAAAACTCAAATTCAGGAATTGTTACATAAGAAATTTATCCGTCCGAGTACTTTACCTTGGGGTGCTCCAGTTTTGGTCATCAAAAAGAAAGATGGGTCCTTGAGGTTATATATAGATTATCAGGAATTGAACAGAGTAACTGCCAAGAATAAATATCCATTGCCCCCGGATAGATGATTTGTTTGACCAACTCCAAGGAGCCCAAGTGTTTTCCAAGATAGATCTTAGAACCTCTAGATGGCGTAGATACGGACATTATAAATTCTTAGTAATGCCATTTGGAGTAACAAATACACCCGCCGCCTTCATTGACCTAATGAATAGGGTATTTAAACAATTTCTGAATGAATTTGTTATTGTATTCATTGATGATATTTTGATTTACTCCAAAAGCAGGGAAAATCACGAAAATCATTTGAGAACCGTATTACAGATTCTAAGAGAAAAGAAATTGTATGCAAAACTTTCCAAATGTGAATTCTGGCTGGATAATGTGACATTTTTGGGACATGTTATCAACAAGGATGGCATATCAGTGGAGCCACAGAAAATTGAAGCTATTGTAGACTGGCCAAGACCAACCAATGTGTTTGAAATCATAAGTTTTCTAGGGTTTGGAGGTTACTGTCGCAGATTTGTGAAAGATTTCTCGAAATTTGTTATGCCATTAACACAATTGATACAGAAAAATGTACTATTTGATTGGAATGATTTACGGGAGTCAGCCTTTCAAAAACTGAAGACCAGATTGGTAATTGCACCAATTCTGACATTGCCAAATGGTATTGATGGGTTTTAGATTTATAGTGACACTTCGTACAAAGGCTTGGAATGTGTGCTAATGCAAAACAAAAAGGTAATTGCCTATGCTTCTCGGCAACTCCGATCCCATGAAAAAGAAGTATCCAACTCATGACCTTAGATTAGCAGCTATGGTTTTTGCCTTGAAAATTTGGCAACATTATCTATATAGTGTAACTTGTGAAGTGTACACTGACTATAAAAGCCTCAAATATTTCTTTACGCAACAGGAATTGAACATGAGACAAAGATGGTGGCTTGAGTTAATTAAAGACTATGACTTGCAAATACTATATCATCCAGGAAAGGCAAATACCGTTGCCAATGCTTTGAGTAGAAAGTCAATTGGGAATTTGTCATGTTTGCTTACCGATCAGAAAGAGTCGCTATGTGACTTGGAGACGAATGAGATTAAAATTGTGTTGCGTGACCAGGATAAAGTCCTAGCTGCCATTTCTACCCAGCCTGCAATCATTGAAGAAACTAGAGAGAAACAACTTGAAAATGAGTTCTTGAAGAAAATTGTTGATGAGATTTACTCAAAACCAAGGCCAAGATTTATGTTGGAGAACAATGTATTGAAGTTTTGGAATCGACTTTGTGTACCGGATTATCTAGAATTAAGAAAACGAATTATGACTGAATCTCACAATTCAAAATTTACTATCCATCCGGGAAACACAAAAATGTACAAAGATTTGAAACAAAACTTTTGGTGGCCTAGGATGAAAAAAAGTATTGCTGACTTTGTAGCTAAGTGTTTGCACTGCCAACAAGTAAAAGCTGAACATCAATGACCCGTTGGATTACTTCAGCTGCTTCCAATACCGCAATGGAAATGGGAGCACATCATGATGAACTTCATTGTTGGGTTGCCTTGCTCCTCTGAACGTATGGATTCTATCTGGGTAATTGTTGGTCGTTTGACTAAATCTGCACATTTCTTACCTGTCAAAACTTTTTATAGTGAGTGTAAATTAGCTAACATTTATGTGAATGAGATTGTGAGATTATACAGTGTGCCAGTATCTATTGTATCTAACAGAGATCCTAAGTTCACTTCAAGATTCTGGCAGAGTTTGCAACAAGCTTTGGGGACTGAATTGAAATTGAGTAGTGCTTATCACCCGCAGATAGATGGTCAATCAGAAAGAATGATACAGACCTTAGAAGATATGCTTAGAATGTGTGTATTGAATTTCCAAGGAAATTGGGAGACCTACTTGCCATTGGTCGAGTTTGTGTACAACAATAGTTATCACTCGAGTATTGAAATGGCTCTGTCACGACCCAAACCCGCCCCTAAAAGTTTGGTCCATGACCGGCCTGTACATAGGCCTCAAAACAAAATTTTAGAATAATATTTAATCACATACGGGGCCTTAGGCGGAAGCAATATCAATAAAAGACAACATCCATTGAGCTTGTGCATGCATGATGGTTTAATTGGATTTAGGCATTTAAATACATTCCCAGAGTTACATATACAATCACAGCATTTATATAGATCTCACACACACTTACTTAAGACTTAATAATTTATATGACTCCCAACACAAATTAAGGCCTCCACACGGAGACATACCCCAGGTAACTTGTAAGACAGGCGAACCTCAGTACCACTCTAGTGTCAATCCCCGATGGCTCACCTACATAATATACATAATAACGGGGTGAGCAAGGCTCGGTGAATAATAGCAATGTAAGGAGGTTAATTAAATAAGCAAAACATTGGACAAATTAAATAGACAGATACCAAACTATACACAGATCTTATCCATAACTATATTTCAATACGGTCTCAGGCTCACATGAAATGCAGACTGGCTTCAGGCCCATATGTAATACAGAATAGCCTCAGGCCCATGCAGAATACAAAACGGCCTTAGGCCCAACATATTATGCAGAGCGGCCTCAGGCCCAACAGATTATACAGAGCGGCCTCAGGCCTAACAGATTATATAGATTATATAGAGCGGCCTCAAGCCTAACAAATTATACAGAGCAGCCTCAGGCCTAACAGATTATACAGAGCGACCTCAGGCCTAACAGATTATACAGAGTGGCCTCTGGCCCAAATACCAACAAAGCAGAACAATTCCAAAGTAGTACAAATGTACACATATTTTCTAATCGTTCATAAAGGTTAGCATAGTTAACTTGCGAATAACAGAGTGTTAATAATAATAATTATTAACGATAAGTAAATGTACTACTACAGTACTATTACTCAATAGTGCACATAGATTTTCCCATGGTTTATTACAAGTCGACATAGTTGTCTTGCGAATAACAGAACATTAATAATAACTATTAACAGAAGGCAAATGTGTCACTACATTAATAGGGACAGAACAATTACTAAATGTGTCACTAAATGTGTCATAATGGCCTCGGGCCCACGTCTATTACTAGGGACAGAATGACCTTAGGTCCATATCAATACCATTATTTAATCATATCCATTAATTTAATCAAAGCACAATATCAATGGGATAGGCCATTCACAAATAACAATACATAAATCATAATCACAGGAAGTAAGTGAAACACATCGTTACACTACTATTACTCACAGTGATAAGTTTCTGACAACAGTGGCACGATGTCCTCTTCTGGACCTACAACACAATGTACATAACATTATAAGAACATACCCGATTCCTTACTTTACCTTTTAATCAGTTAGTCATATTGGTACTAAACTCATTAGTCTTTAATAAGTCATAATCCATGTCTCAGAAGATAGGAGGAATCGATAGGAAAATGGTTCAGACGAAGAAACGGTACAAACCGGTAAATAGAAATTGAATAGCCGTCACTAATTTGGGCATAAATATTTCTTTATTTGGAATTTGGGAGTAAGACCACCACCATTGGAAACTATACTTCCGGGGCTTGATTTTAGGCTCAAGAATCACTCAAAACGGAGTCCGGATGCAAACGATATGCTTGTTTGAAGTTAGCAGGTATAAGCTGAAACTGGGTTGGCCGCACGTGCGCCCAATTGGACAGCTCGTGCGGCCCAAATCCGCTCAAGAGGAAAAACCGGCCGCTCGAGCGCCCAAAGAGTAGAATGGAAACCTCTTCTTTTCTTCATGTTCCGCTCGTGCGGTGCCCGTGGCCGCTCGTGTGGTCTGGGCCAAATCAGACAGTCCGAAAATGGTTTTTGCTCCACACTTGGTCTTTCCATTTTTAAACTTGGTTTCCAACTCAAATCACTCAAAAACATGTAGAATTCATGGAAAACATGAGATTATGAGTGTTTTCTAAATCAAAACATCACAAATACAATAAATCTTCAAATAGGGAAGATCAATCTCTCCTTTAGTTCCTTTCCAAGACTTCTTCTTTCATATACACATAAATCTTTATTAATATACAATTAAGCATGCAAAACCTCAAGATTGGGGCTCAACTTCTCATAATCAACCTCAAGATAAACAAATATATGGACTTTAACTATTCAATAAAGCAACTCTTAGGGAATCAAGGTTCAATTAAACACATACATAGAACCCTAACTCAAATGGGGTCAAATCTTCCCTTATTATCATGATTTCATGAAATTGATGCTTTAAGCACAAGGATTCAAGATAAATTATCATACCTTAATTCAAGCTTTGCCTTTCTCTTAGTTCTCCTCAATTTCCCCAAGCTTCCATGGTTGATCTCCTTCTTCTCTCTTCAATCTCTTCAAGTTATCTTCAAGCTCCCAACAATGGTGAGCTCTCTCTCTCTCTCTCTCTCGGTTCTCTCTCCCTCAGATATTTTGTTTTGACTTCAAAAAGATGAGTTCACAACCCATATGGCATATCTCTACATAGCTATATATATCACACATAAGCATATCAAAAGGGAGAGCCAAACACGCCCTTACGAATCGCACAAAATCGAATTTCAATTAAAATTCCTAGATGACTCTAAAAATTATGCAGATCATAAATATGTTTTCTGTTCCAGTTTTTGAAGTCTCGAAGGCTATCAATTTATAGTACAAAATTAACCACCCAAACATGCATTAACGAATCAGACGAATTAAACCTCCAATTAATTTTCCCAAATAGCTCTAAAAATTCCCATTAACGTAACCAAACACTCAATTTTGATTTCTGAACCCATAAAGGTCGGTAATTTAAATTTTAAAGCCGTGACTCAACAGATAATTCCTTAATTCGAACAGATATCACTAAATTAAAATGCATTAACCCACAAGGACATAAAAGTAATTTCGGATACGGATTTTGGGGTCGTTACATTCTCCCCACCTTAAGAAGTTTGGTCCTCCAAACTTGATTCACCCTGCCACAAGTCAAGTTTTGTCTTGGATATACAACATTTCTCAATTATTTAGCCAGTCACAATCCTATACAGTCAATTTCAATGGAGTTTGCTCACAGAATCACAAGTAATTCATCTTTACTGGCTAATTGGTAACCCAAATTCCAAAATAAGTTGTTAGCAAAATCAAATACGGATCAAACCTTAATTGTCACAATTCCCAAACTACAGTAAGGTAATAATCATTTAAAATCCATATTTAGGAAAACATTCTTATCATGGTCAAAAACATTTTCCAAAAATATGTAATACATAAAATTCATAAAACCTTTCATAATTACACATAATACGTTGTTCAAAGACATTATTCAGAAACTTATCAGACCTTTCAAAAATTATCAGATGATGGGATAATTTCCAATAGCATTAAACATGTTTAAACTTTAACAGAACAACCTCTGGTCCAACTTATAATAGATAAGACAGAATGACTTCAAGTTCAACATATTATTCATAGAGAATTCGTTAAGCATGCCACAATAAATTATCAAAGGGGAAACTCATTCATTCATAGCAAAATATCTTTTTTAGAAAACGTGTCATATCTTGAACAATCGGAGTTTCGTAGCATATCTAGTCATTTGGGGAAATTATTCGAAAAACTCATCATATCATAAACATGTCGGAGGTTCATAGCTTATTTTATCATTTCAGAAAATACTTATCATATAGAACATTTCGTAATCAAAATATAGATTTCATTAAACATCGTATAGCATAGCCATTTTCAAAATCATTTATACGAAAGTGTTTTTACAAAGACATTACTCACTTAGGTCTATGGTCAACTCACGCAAGGTCACACATTATTCATCTATGTCAGAAGTACCGAATTTAATTGATGATATGACATTTCTAAATAACACAGATCACATAAGTTTCAATCCAATGATCACTCATTTTCAGATCACAATAAAGGAACAAGCCTTGAATTCATTCTCATACAAATATTTCGTCCTTAATTAGTAACGGTGAGTTTATGATAGCAATATGTTAGGTTCAGAACAAAAACGTATCAAAACAAAATTATACCTTTCAGACAAATGGCAGTCCACAAAAGAAACACAATTTTCCTTTTATTCACGTTCATTCACAAGAATATATGCTCGAACTAAAAGGAGGAACAAAACTTCACTTATCATCCTGTAAGAAGATTTACAACATGACCTTCTTTTCACCAATGATCCATTTCAATAACCCAAGTAATTTGATTAACAAACATATCATCTCACTACGTTAACAATGTCCATTCGTATTCTTACACGTGGTAGGACAACATAAGCAACACCTCATTCTTACTACGTTTCCCTCAAGCCACTAAATACAAATTAGCTTGATACATAATATCATCCAAAGTCATTTAACTCTATGGTTCAAGATTTCAGATAATATTTTCCTTCGTCAGCATACATATCTCAATCTCCTCAACACACACTCTATCTCTACAAATTAACATACTCAACACCACCAACATTCTAGTCAAAATTTCAATTTCCCTATATCACTAAACCTCCATAAAATTCCACCGAATACTATGTGATCACAGATCATGATACTTGTATTTATTAACATTTTATTCCATCCCTACTCTTAGAGTCATAAGATGCAGACTGTTAACACATCGCGTATCATTCATTAATTATTCCATAACACATAGTTTTGCATGCTTAGTCATAACACACACAAGCATACAAGGACATGAGTGGGGCAATCCCTTTATCTCTACTTCTTATATCAAACAGATCTCACGTCCCATACTCGTTATTAGTCATTGGATTTCTCAATCGCCATACACTTCATTGATTCACAACAACCTTAGTTTCCCCAAAATTCCTCATGGTCTAATTTCACATATAACACAGATAGAAGCTAAGTTTAATCTCTTTTCACATTACGTTTCCACAAACATGCTTGTACTTACCAATTTGAATAGCCGAAGAACACCGATATTCCACATCGTTCAAAACTTTAGTCTTATGTAACCCATTCTCATTTGATAACAATTATCCAATTCCCCTTAGGCACAAAACTCAGTCTATGAAACAAAATATATGTATCTTCTTTTATTACCCCAAAGTCCATGAGAATTCTCATTCTTAATCTCAATACTTAGCGTATTGTACAAGCTCACAAACATCTTTTAAAATGCACATCATATCCTTTCGTTACTAGGTACATGCAACTTAAATGCATTCTAGACACTCTAATGCTCAATGGACACGTGTGTGAGATCTTAACTTGTGCTTTGATACCACCTGTCATGACCCAAACCCGTCCCTAAAAGTTTGGTCCATGACCAGCCTATACATAGGCCTCAAAACAGAATTTTAGAATAATATTTAATCACATACAAGGCCTCAAGCGGAAGCAATATCAATAAAAGACAACATCCATTGAGCTTGTGCATACATGATGGTTTAATTGGATTTAAGCATTTAAATACATTCCCAGAGTTACATATACAATCACAGCATTTATATAGATCTCACACACACTTACTTAAGACTTAATAATTTATATGACTCCCAACACAAATTAAGGTCTCCACACGGAGACATACCCCAGGTGACTTGGCAGATAGGCGAACCTCAGTACCACTCTAGTGTCAATCCCCGATGGCTCACCCACATAATATACATAATAACGGGGTGAGCAAGGCTCAGTGAATAATAGCAGTGTAAGGAGGTTAATTAAATAAGCAAAACCTTGGATAAATTAAATAGACAGATACCAAACTATACACAGATCTTATCCATAACTATATTTCAATACGGTCTCAGGCTCACATGTAATGCAGACTGGCTTCAGGCCCATATGTAATACAGAACGGCCTCAGGCCCATGCATAATACAAAACGGCCTTAGGCCCAACCTATTATGCAGAGCGGCCTCAGGCCCAACCTATTATGCAGAGCGGTCTCAGGCCCAACAAATTATACAGAGCAGTCTCAGGCCTAACAGATTATACAGAGCGGCCTCAGGCCTAACAGATTATACAGAGTGGCCTCTGGCCCAGATACCAACAAAGCAGAATAATTCCAGAGTTGTACAGATGTACACAGATTTTCCAATCGTTCATAAAGGTTAGCATAGTTAACTTGCGAATAACAGAGCGTTAATAATAATAATTATTAACGATAAGCAAATGTACTACTGCTGTACTATTACTCAATAGTGCGCATAGATTTTCCAATGGTTTATTACAAGTCGACATAGTTGTCTTGCGAATAACAGAACATTAATAATAACTATTAAAAGAAGGCAAATGTGTCACTACATTAATAGGGATAGAACAATTCACATCATAACAGCCTCGGGCCCACGTCTATTACTAGGGACAGAATGACCTTAGGTCCATATCAATACCATTATTTAATCATATCCATTAATTTAATCAAAGCACAATATCAATGGGATAGGCCATTCACAAATAACAATACATAAATCATAATCACAGGAAGTAAGTGAAACACATCGTTACACTACTATTACTCACAGTGATAAGTTTCTGACAACAGTGGCACGATGTCCTCTTCTGGACCTACAACACAATGCACATAACATTATAAGAACATACCCGATTCCTTACTTTACCCTTTAATCAGTTAGTCATATTGGTACTAAACTCATTAGTCTTTAATAAGTCATAATCCATGTCTCAGAAGATAGGAGGAATCGATAGGAAAATGGTTCAGACGAAGAAACGGTACAAACCGGTAAATAGAAATTGAATAGCCGTCACTAATTTGGGCATAAATATTTCGTTATTTAGAATTTGGGAGTAAGACCACCACCATTGGAAACTATACTTTCGGGGCTTGATTTTAGGCTCAAGAATCACTCAAAACGGAGTCCGGATACAAACGATATGCTTGTTTGAAGTTAGCAGGTATAAGTTGAAACTGGGTTGGCCGCACGTGCGCCCAATTGGACCGCTCGTGTGGCCCAAATCCACTCAAGAGGAAAAACCGGCCGCTCGAGCGCCCAAAGAGCAGAATGGAAACCTCTTCTTTTCTTCATGTTCCGCTCGTGCGGTGCCCGTGGCCGCTCGTGCGGTCTGGGCTAAATCAGACAGTCCGAAAATGGTTTTTGCTCCACACTTGGTCTTTCTATTTTTAAACTTGGTTTCCAACTCAAATCTCTCAAAAACATGTAGAATTCATGGAAAACATGAGATTATGAGTGTTTTCTAAATCAAAACATCACAAATACAATAAATCTTCAAATAGGGAAGATCAATCTCTCCTTTAGTTCCTTTCCAAGACTTCTTCTTTCATATGCACATAAATCTTTATTAATATACAATTAAGCATGCAAAACCTCAAGATTGGGGCTCAACTTCTCATAATCAACCTCAAGATAAACAAATATAAGGACTTTAACTATTCAATAAAGCAACTCTTAGGGAATCAAGGTTCAATTAAACACATACATAGAACCCTAACTCAAATGGGGTCAAATCTTCCCTTATTATCATGATTTCATGAAATTGATGCTTTAAGCACAAGGATTCAAGATAAATTATCATACCTTAATTCAAGCTTTGCCTTTCTCTTAGTTCTCCTCAATTTCCCCAAGCTTCCATGGTTGATCTCCTTCTTCTCTCTTCAATCTCTTCAAGTTATCTTCAAGCTCCCAACAATGGTGAGCTCTCTCTCTCTCTCTCTCGGTTCTCTCTCCCTCAGATATTTTGTTTTGACTTCAAAAAGATGAGTTCACAACCCATATGGCATATCTCTACATAGCTATATATATCACACATAAGCATATCAAAAGGGAGAGCCAAACACGCCCTTACGAATCGCACAAAATCGAATTTCAATTAAAATTCCCAGATGACTCTAAAAATTATCCAGATCACAAATATGTTTTCTGTTCTAGTTTCTGAAGCCTCGAAGGCCTTCAATTTGCAGTACAAAATTAACCACCCAAACATGCATTAACGAATCAGACGAATTAAACCTCCAATTAATTTTCCCAAATAGCTCTAAAAATTCCCATTGACGTAACCAAACACTCAATTTTGATTTCTGAACCCATAAAGGTCGGTAATTTAAATTTTAAAGCTGTGACTCAACAGATAATTCCTTAATTCGAACAGATATCACTAAATTAAAATGCATTAACCCATAAGGACATAAAAGTAATTTCAGATATGGATTTTGGGGTCGTTACAGGCTCCTTATGAAGCGTTATATGTTAGAAAGTGCCAATCTCCGATTTGTTGGGCTAAAGTAGGCAATAAACCATTGTTGGGACTTGAACTTGTGTTGGAAACAACTGAGAAAGTTAAACTGATTCAACAACATTTGAAAACTGCACAGAGCTGTCAAAAGAGTTATGCGGATGTTCGGATGAGAGACAGAAAATATGAGATTGGAGACCATGGGTTTAAAAAAGCGACTCCAATGAAAGGTTAGACACGGTTTGGGATGGAAGGCAAGTTAGCACCAAGATACATTGAGCCATATGAGATTCTTGAGAAAATCAATCCGGTGACATATCGAGTAGCCTTACCGCCAGTTGTCGAGAAAATGCACAATGTGTTTCATATTGCTATGCTTCGGGATTATCTACGAGATCCGTTACATGTGATTGAACCAACTCATGTGCTTTTGAAAGATGATTATACTTACGAGGAGCGAGCGATTCAGATTGTCAATCGAAGGATCAAAAGGCTAAGAAACAAAGAAATTCCACTAGTAAAAGTTGACTGGCAAAACCACGGAGGGACATATGCAACCTGGGAAACTGAGGAAGATATGATGAAAAGATACCCTGATTTGTTCCCTTTAGATCCAGCATTCTTCCAGACTGAAGGTAATTCGAGTTTGGAGGACCAAACTCTTTAAAACGGGAAGACTGTAATAACCCCGACCTGTGATTAATTGTTAAACCATGATTAAGAATGCCTAATAAGTAATTAAGAGGAAATCATGCGTTAATTGCGTGTGTTATATGTTATGTGCATTTATATCTGTTCATGGTAGGAATATATGTCTGTAATTTCGATCCGATAAGCGAATTGAAGGCCTTATCAACATCTAATTACAAAATTGACTTGGTTTATGTGTTATTTGGAATTTTAGAATTTTATGGTAGGTTTGATTGAAATTCGATTTGGAACAAAATAATTAGAACAAACTAAGGGCCATTGCTTAGGCTAATTAAAGCTTAATTAGAATTTCCTAAAAGGGCCTATATAATGCCATTGATTCTAGAACACACACACTACACTACATCTTCATCTTTTGTGAGCTCAAACTATGAGGAGAAAGAGAGGAAGAGAAAGAATTGAGATCAACAAGGGAATTGGATGAATTAGATTGAAGAGTTAAAGATTTGGTTACTTAGACTCCATTTGAGGCAATAAGGTAGGAAATTAAACCCTTAAGCTTGAAGTTTAAGTTATTCAATACATGAATTCAAGGGAATTAAGATGATTAAAACATGAATTAAGCTAAGAATGTATAAAAGAAGAACAAGTCATACATGCATGCATAGTTCTCTTAGTTTTGAAGTTGTTTTCCAAGAAATCTTACACGCATGTCATAGTTTTAGCTTAATTTTGGAAGTTCATCACATTTCACATGTTTTTACCTCATTTGATTGTGTTTTGGAAGGTTAAAACTCATATCATTACATGCATGTCGTGTTTTCAACATTTCAAGTTTGATTTTGTACAATTGGCAAAACTTTTAGGCTTGATTTTGCGAAATGGTTTGTAATTCTTCACATACTATGAGTTTCTCAATCTTTCCTCAAGTTTTGGGCCCAAAAGGATGTGTTTTGTTGGTTTGAATTTGAGTTTTCGAGCTTGAACATCAATCTGGAAATTCCAGAATTTTCACCCTCCGCTTGAGTGATGGAGTCTGCACTTGAGCGGAGAATTTGAGCTCCTAGTACATTTGCAGAGTTTGGGGGTTGGCTCGAGTGACAGAATCTGCACTCGAGCGGCCACTCTTATTTTTGACCTTCTGCTCAAGTGACCTAAATTGAGCTTGAGCGTAAAATGAGAGCTCCTAGAAGTTTTACAAACTTTTGTGGACTGCTCAAGCGACCGAAGTTGTGCTCGAGCGAAGAACCTTTTTGTTCAGTCTTGCACTCGAGCAAACGTTGAGCATCCGTCGAGTGGAAAATTCATGCAACCAGTACTTTTGTCGACCTTACAGACCGCTTGAGACACAGAAGTTACGCTCGAGCGGACTGCCCTATTTTTGAAATTTTGACTAAGTGTTCTGAAACATTTTGGCATCCTCATTGCATCTTAGGCATTCCTAAGCCCTAATTAAGACATAATAATGAGGATAAAGGCTAGAAACACACCAAGGTAGAAAGAAATAAGTTAAGTGTTTTCCAAGTGTGTGTTTTAACATGTGTATCTGTTATATGTTTGTGTACGTCACGCCCCGTGAGCTATTTGATCCATTTATTCTGCTATCGAAGTTATCTGTGGCCAATAACTCTGTAAAGCTACGTTCAATATGAAATACTTTCTGAATATTATGATATGATATATGATATGATATAAATTGTTTCTGAAAAGAATGATACGAAAGGCTATTTAAGGTAACATGAATGATGGCCCAATTCTTTGAAATGTATTAGTGGTATCCTTAGCAAAGGCCCTCTCCCAAGGGAAATAATATTGTGGCTTATGGTCATAAGGCCCTCGCCCGAGGGAAACAATATCGTGGCATAAGGCCCTCGCCCGCGAGAAACAATATTGTTGCATGAGGCCCTCGCCCGACAGAAACAATACCGTGGCCTACGTATGTTGTATGATACCCGGTACCGGAGGTTCCATTATGGAACTTCATATGAATGACCAATGTGATTTGTTAAGGCTAATGGATGTACCACACACGATTTGAACATGAATATGAATTTGAATATGAGTCTGTTTCTGATACGAATACGAACATGATTATGTTTCTAACTTGATAAGAAATTTGAAATATGATTTCTGAATCTGTTATGGACATCATTCATTAAAATCTTTACTCTGTTATTATTCACTAGTCTCCAACTCACTATAATATTTATGTATGTAGGTGATGAGGCACGTGACCTGGACCAATAATGATCGCCTGGACTACTATTTTGTTTACCAACTTTTGTGCCTCCCAAGAAGGTCCCGGAATGATTCAGTGGTCGAGTTTGTGAATCAAATTATAGGTTTAAGACTTTTAGTTGCTTTAAGTGAATAGTTCTTTTGTATTATATATATAATGACGATGTAAGATGGATGTGTGCATGCCATTATATGTGGGTATATGTGTATAAGTTTTAAATTTACTGTCCCATGTATGTCTGTATAGCTCTATGGACATTGTATTTTATATAATTGCTTCCGCAGCCCCTTATATTACATGATATTATGTTCAAACACCTTTGGTAATCCCAGGATTACTGGTCGATTACGATACTAAACCTATAGGGGTGGGTTTGGGTCGTGACATTGATGCTTTGGTAACCTTAGCTTCGATGTTAGACATAGATACACACTAGTATACAATATGATTACTATGGCAAAAGAAGCCTAAGATGAAGGTCCTTGGTATTTTGACACTTGGAATTTTCTGGAGAAAGAGACATAGTAGCAAGGGAGAAATGCTAAGGACAAAAGGGGGATACAACGTCTATGCACTCAATTCATCATCTGTGGAGACAAGATGTATAGAAAGGGTCATCTGGGAAAGCATAAGTTGTGCGTGGAGGAAGATGAAGCGAAACGCATCATGGAATGTGTCCATGGAAGTGAATGTGGGGCTCATATGAATGGTATAATGGTAGCCCAAAAAATCCTCAGACAAGGGTATTACTGGTTGACCATAGAAAATTACTGTGTTAGTTTTGTCTGGCGATGCCACAAGTGTCAGATTCGTGCCAACCGATGAACATTCCCCCATCAAAGTTATACAACATGACTTTGTTGTGGCCTTTTTCAGTTTTGGAAATTGACGTCATTAGGGCAATAACACTAAAAGGGTCAAATGGACACGAGTTTATCTTAGTGGCAATCGATTACTTTACCAAGTGGGCGGAGGCATAGTCGTATTCAGTGTTGAAGGCGTCGTACGTGAAAAAGTTTATTGGAAACAACATTATTTGAAGTAATGGGGTTCCAAACGAGATTGTTTCGGACAATAGTTCATACATCAAAGGAGAAGTGATTGATCTATTCAAGAAAAATAATGTGTCCTCTCACAAGTCCTCAACCTATAGGCCACAAACCAATGGTGCCATTGAAGCAGCAAACAAAAATATCAAGAACATCTTACGGAAGATGGTGGAAACGTACAAGGATTAGCCAGATAAACTGCATTTCACATTGTGGGGCTACAGGACGTCGATCCAAACATCTACTAGGGCAACCCTCTACTCTCTGGTTTATGGGATGGAAGCAGTGCTACCAATTGAGATAGACGTACCTTCGCTAAGGATTATGGTCGAATGTCAAATAGTAGAGGCAGATTGGCAATATAATCGATTCGAAGAGCTTGTGTTATTTGACAAGAGAAGGTTGAAGGCACTATACCACGTATAGGGTACCAACGCAAGATTGCTCAAGCGTTCAATAACAAGGTCAAGTCTAGGAATCTGAATGAGGGAGGTCTAGTGTTGAAGGACAATCAAGCTCCAATTTACGATCCTAGGGACAAGTTCAAACCCAATTGGACTGGTCCTTACTTCATCAAAGCAATTTGGTCAAGGGGAGAAGTTATTCTAATGGATCTTAATGAACTGGAGTTTTCACAGCCGATCAATATAGACAAGTTGAAGAAATATTACCCCAAAAAGGCTCGTTGGGCCGAAAACCCGAAAGGAGGACCTAGGCAAAAGTTAGAGAAAGAAAAAGGAAAACGAATAAAGTGGAGCTTACAAGGTTGAAAACTCGAAAGAGCGGCTTTGGAAAAAATTAACGCGTAAAATGAGAGAATAAATACTCGAGTGAACCCTATTCCTAAACTACGTAAGGCCTGATTCCCGTCCTTAGGATACATAGGGAGCTTCATTCCAAAGTTCGACCCCAACCATTTTCAACTCAGTTGTCCTGTCCATGATTGATCGATTCATTTCTACTTAGATTTAGATTTGATTATCTAGACCTGCTTTTCTGTGATAAATATGGTTGTAGGGTAAAGTCGATTGGCAACGCAATGGTGGAAAGAATGTAAAGAGTCTTGTCCAAAGAATTTATTCAAGGTTGTACATCCGTGAGGGTTATTTTCAAGTACATTAAGTAGTGGCTATTTGCGAAATATGTTTTGGTTTTTAACAAAATTGATTGAATTTCTCAAACATCTCTTTGCAAAATGAACTATACCCACAATATTTCTTACATAACAAAAATGGAACACACATGCTAAGTTAATTCCTATATTAATTAAAGCATTTTACATCATGAAAGCTAAGGTCAAAGCAATAAACTAGGGGCATAGTCAAGTCAAGTCTATGGCCCTCTCCCCACAGCATTAAAAGATTTCGCCACCAAGGATGTGCCCACTCGTGTTTCCTCCACAAGCCAAAGCAAGCACCCACTAGAAAGATTTTGATTGAAGTCAACAGCAAGAGCTAGGAGCTCCCTCATCCTCCAGGCAATCGCATACCGAGAGAGATGCCTAGCCTAGAGCAGAAATGAAGCTAGATACTCAATCCCAAGAGCAAGGCAAGTCTGATCATGTCCAAACTATTGCCTAATCCCATCAACAAGGCGAGTATGATCATGTCCAAACTGTCGCCTAAATCAGAAAGGGCAATAGAAGACACAATATGTCAGGCCAATCAATTGCATACCCGGTTGGCAAAACATGCTATATTTCATTGGAGGCAAGTTTAACTAGGGGCAACACCAAGCAATGTCCATTGCAGACCTACTACACATCCAGTTGCACTATAGGTGTTCTATAGAAAAATATATTGTCCGAGCCTAGAAGAAGTAGTTCCTAGCCAAGTACAAAGCACAAGAAGCCACTACTTTTGGTTTATCCATCAACCATACCTAGGAAAGTATGAAAAACAAAGAGAGGTTAAAGAATAGAGAGATGTACGCTAAACAGAAAAAAAAGAAAAGAAAAAGGTTTTAAGAAAAAATCGAGTGAAAAGAGCCAGAGTGATGTAAGAAACATAAAGTAAAGAAAGGTGGGAAAAGTACCTAAAGAAGTAGTGGACTCCCTGCAAGCCAGGAGGTCACTTGTCTACAGAATGTGTCCAAACCTATCAAAGTTTTAACTAATGCTAAGCCCATGCATGTAATAACCCAACCCTCTCATACACTTTAATATGCTTTAATTCCCTCATTATATGTGTGATTATATGTGTGTTTATATGTTTGATGAGAAATTTCATTTTCAAATATGTAAATTACATGATTATGAAATTGTATCTGTCAGTTAGGAGAAAATCTGTTGAAATTACAACATTTGGACTGCAAATTGAAGGCCTTAGAGGCACGATAAACCAAAATTGACCTTACAGTGATGATTAGCATGATTTTTAGGACATTATATGAAGTTTTGTAAAAATTTGATTCGTAATGAATTAAATTGATTTAATTTAGGCTCAAGTCTTACTTAAACTAGCTTAGAATCATAACTCAAGTCTTGGTAGATATAATGGATACATATATGAGCCTAGAGTTAACACTTAGACTAAAACATAAAAAAATATCTCCTGGAAGAGTTCTAGAGAAAGAAAAGAAGAGAAAATGGAGAGAGGAAGAAGAGATCAACCAAGAGCTTGGACATTGAAGATATTGGAAGGGGATTTAAAGAATAGATTTCAAAGTGAGTGTCAATCAACAAAAATACCCTAAATCTATCTTTAATTGATTAGCATCAAGCCTTAAAATGAATTTTTTACACTCATATAAGCTAGGGTTTTGGAATAGTGATCTTGCTTGAGTAAATATCATGGAATTCATAATGCGTCATTATAATTGTTTGATTTGAGAGTTGATCCTTGTATTTTGTTTGTCTAGAGTTAGATTGAAAGGAATTACCTTCTAATTCTTAGTCATTGCATCCTTTGAACTCATATATGTATAATATGTTTGTATATGTTTTGATAGACCATGAAAAGATGAAGAAATAAAAGAGATGTGACAAATTTAGTTGTACATGTCCAATTAAAATGAGTTATGATCTAATTGAGCTTGAGATTTATGTTTATTATGTTCACATGTCATGATGTTGAAGTGAATTTCCTTGTATTAAAACTTAGAAATGTATTTGGAAAGTTTGATTATGAGTTTTGGACTACTCAAACAGTGCCCAGGACCGCACGTGTGGGGCTTATGGTCGTACGTGCGGGATGCACAGCCACACGTGCGGGGCTCACAGCCGCACGTGTGGAAAATATGAGAGGCAAGGTAACCAATCTGAAATAAAAGCACGTGCGGAGCCACATGTGCGGTAGGGGACTTTCTCACGTGCAGCCAATAGGGAAAAATTATGTCAACTTCTTTTACCCTTTTCGACCCACTGAATCTGTTAATGTGTATATTTAAGCCCTCCAAAATGAATAGGAATAAACGAATCAGACAAATTATTAAAGAGAAAAAGGTTCAGGAAAAGTGAATTACTTACAAGTTGTGTGTGTGCCATGTATAGGTTACGTACCGAAAGGGACCATTGCACGACCACATCACAGTGAGTAATAGTAGTGTAACGATATGTCTTATTTATGTAATTTTGCTTTTGCTTTCTATATCTTGATCATGAATGGCATACGTTATGTGAATTATGTTTTGATGGAAATGATTGAACAATGGTATTTATTAAATGGACCTAAGGTCGTTCTGCTTTGGTTATGAATAATGGGCCTGAGGCCATTATGATATGGACTACTTATGATTTGTGGCTCTAAGGCCGAGGGACATGGAGACATGCTGATGTTCCATCTACCCTATAATGATATGGATTGTTTATGACTCATGGCCTAAAGCCAAGGGAGATGGAGACATGTCGATGTTCCATCTATCCTATAATGTTCCGAACAACTGTTAATATGTTGGGCCCAAGGCCGCTCTGTATTATGCTGGGCCCAACGTTGTTCTGTATTATGCTAGGCCCAAGGCCGTTCCGTCTTATGTGGACTGAGGTTGTTTTGGAATGAACTTATGAATAAGACAGGCACATGACTTATAAATATATTCTCCAAGGCTTATGCTCATTCACATGAACCTCCATACATTGCTATTATTCACTGAGCTTTGCTCACTCCGTATTTATGTATATTTATGTAGGTGACCAGCTCGGAGGCTAGCCTTAGGTTAGCTCCACGAGCCTTTTGTTGGACCTGTTTTGTCGAGCCTCCCAAATTGGAGCCTTTTTCCTTTTTGTGGGGTTCCTTTAATGTCACATTTGGTTAAGTCTTTAGTGACTTGTAATAGATACATTGTCAATATGTAAATTTTGGGTTGTTACCTCCTTATATAGACTTGCATGTCTTAGAATTGTTTGTATACGAACTATGAGCTGTGTATGTGAATTCTCTATATATGGAATAACGTACAAGATCCCGGCATTTAAGCACTGCTCAATGGACATTCTGTTATTTACTGGCTTCCGCTTTAGACCCCATTATTGAATAAAATATGTTGTTTTGAGGCCTAAGTACAAGCCGGTCATGGCCTAAACTTTTAGGGGTAGGTTTGGGTCATGACAATGCAACTCTGACCCTCTCACAGTCTTTGAGCCACCTCGATGACCTTGATACTTGCCCTATCACCATTAAGGGAAAGAAAGTAGTGTGAAAGTAGGCATAAGCAAAGCGCATGTTGACGACACCCTCGTAAAACAGGATCACTCCTATCTCCAATGATGGAAAATTGGTGAATCAATCCGAACATGTCCAAACCCTCATCTTGAGCTAGGGATCGAGCTTCATTCAGAGTTAAAGCACATATCCAAGATAAGGCTTGAGTATGGCAAAAGTTGGGCCGAGGCATGATTTCTTTATCCCAGGAAAGCTCTAATAATGCCTGAAATTCCTCAATGGTCGGACAGATCTCATGCATGCCAAAGTAGAATACATGGGCAATTAGATCCCAGTAACAAACCACCGCCTGAAGGAAATGAAGATGGAGTGAATTGTGACTCAAAGGAAAAAGGGCATTTAGGCCGAATCCTACGAAATTCACTTTATCAGCCCCATCCAAAGAGGTTATCCAACCCTTGAGTCTAACCATAGTTGGAGCCTCCATTTTCAGAAGAACCTCCTCAGTTTTTCCACTTTTGAGTGAAGAAGCAGTCGCGAGCCACCATTTAAAGAGATAAGGTTATGTGAGTGCTTGACAGCTGTACCCTAATGTCTGGCCAGAGCCTTTGACCGGCCGGCCATGTTTAGTTCGATCGGACAAATTTGTGACCGGCCGACCCACAGAATTACAAGAATAGTATGATCTGACAGTTTAGGTTATGAATTTTGTTTCAAGTCTTGTTCTGAGTCTTTTCCACCCCAATAAGTGTAAATAGGTGTGTTTAGGTTATTTTTTATGTGTTATGTGTTTATCGAGTTGTATTTTATGTTTCGGTCAATTGTAGGTTTGATATCATATTTAGAACTCATCCAAATACAACCATTCTCAATTTCAAAATCAAAATAAAAATGTTATGTGCTCAAATGTGGTGCCATGCACATTTAGACATCCGAGATGGTCCAAAAACAAAAGTGTTTCGTTCATTGCGTCCTAGTCAAAAGTGTTACAAAAGTTTTTACAAAAACCTATCTGAAGCTATACATGATTTTTCTAACTACAAAGCAAAAGAAAGGTACAAAAAGATAAATACAAAGAAAAAAAAAGTATAAGGGTCGACTCGCCCTTTTCGTCCACTTCGTCAGCAGAACCCCACTATCCCCATCAACACCGCTGCCCTCAGCCTTGGCAAATACCTCACCCCCAGCTTCATCTCTGTCATCTCCATTAGAGCCACCACCACTCTCACTACCACTGACACCATCTCTAGAGCCATCATCAACACCACTACCACTCTTACTGTCCTCCTCCTCCTCCTCATCATCATTATCATCATCATCATTGCCATCAACATCGCTGCCCTTCGAGTGCTCAATATCGATGCTCGCATCCTCCTCACTATCATCAGAGGTGTCATCAGTGCAAAGATCCTCCTCTTAAAAAGCAATGGAAGTCCTCTCTGAAGAGGAAGAGTTCTCTACTACCTGGTCACCTCTGTCTCTACCTCTACCAAAGGGCACCTCCTGCTACAATCTCTATAGCACCTCTCCTCTAAGCTGAAGGATGACCTACTCCCCTCCAGGTTACTGGAGAAATCATTACCGATACCACAGCAAGCTGAAATGAATGGTTGGCAAGAAACCATATATTAGACAAGAAAGGTGTCGAGATAAGACATTCTATCAGAGTGTATCAAAAAAGAAGTATGAGGACAAACAGTATAGAATGAGCAAGAATGGGATATTTGAATGCCAACAATGGCAAGGACATGCTCCCTCCTCCACACTATATAGACTAGGGACTCAATCACCTCCAAACATCACTCAGTATAGGCCGTGGAAGGCTGCAAGCTAAAATGGAAACATGAGCAAAGTAGTGTAGAGCATGAATAAAGCAGAGTAAAGTAGAATGAAACAATATAGGGGTATCTAAGAAAGCTATAGAAGGGATAGCTATAGAAGGGATAAGATATACCTGTCTCACCTCTAGAGCAAGGGTGAGCACTTGATCCTCAAGAAGCTCTTGAGAAACCTCTCTAAGAGCACCGCTTGCCCTCATATATGTAATTGAAAAAGGGAGTGCTAGAAAACCAGTGGCAGGGTCAACGGGAGGAACAGCAAAGCCTACAAGGGTAGAAGCATCAACAGGAATAGGGGTAGCGGCTATAGCACCTCCCAATACTCGAGCTATATCTAGAGTAATGGGAGACTTTGTATGGGACTGCAAATAATCCCTAGGCACATGGAATAGGTTGGCATCCTGTCCATCCAATATGGCCTCGAGCTCAACCATGTCAATGATCAAATCAGCAGTTCTCATACGAGCAGGCGGAGGAGATAGAATGTCCAAAATAGCATGATCTAGGGTCTGGTGATGAAAGCACTCCCTCAAGTACCAAGTTTAGCTAAAAGGACCCTCAAATAGTATCCAAGCCCTGGAGGCTACCCATGATGCAGCGTACCGCTCCCTTTCAGCCTAGGGCATAGCCACCCAAGGATGCCAATCAACCTACATGTTTGAAAGAGTGAGTTATAATCAAAAGCTTGAGTAAAAAAAAATAATAATAAAATAAAAAATAAAAACCAAAGGGATTAAACATATCAGTATGAGTTTTGAGTTCTAAATGTTTACCCAAGCAGTAGTTATAGTGTCAAAAAGTAGTGAAAAAGGGTAAAGCTGCGAGACTGGCAGTCACGTGGTCTGAGGACCTCATCAAAATATAGGGATCAAGGTACTGCCCAATCAATCTCACATACGGGAACTAGGGCTAGCTCGGGAGAGTAAGAATATGCCCATATCTGCATAGGAAAATAGAATGGCACCAGAAAACAGGTAGAAATAAAGTCATGAATGTACAAAGTAGAAAATGCAGTAAAGTGAACTAAAAGGGATAGGAGGTACCTCCCACACATGCCAATATCCTCCAAGCAACCTCACCTTCTGGCGGGAGAATGAGCTCGCGTAACTGTACAACGTGGCTAGGCTGACACCTCCTTAATCATAATTCTTCATCTCTGGGATGTCCACCATTGTACTCAAAAAGTACAATCCAACCGTATTTTCCCTGTTCGTAAGGACGTACAAAACAAGCCCGCAAGCATACTGAGCAGTGGCCTCTAGGGTGTCAAGGTATGTGTCATGGAACCTCTAATGTCGTCAGCTATAGTGAATAATCCCTAGGCTATCCTTCAGGGGAATGGCCCTAAGTAAATAAAGCTGAGTGATGCCCCAAGATCCCATGTCTGAATAAAAAGGGATCAGATCACCCCCTATCGGAAGACCAGTAATCACGGAGAAGTCGTAGGGGGTCATCATCATCTCCCCTATAGAAATAAGTGGAAAGAGTTGGTGGTATCCCATCACCTCTCTATAAGGGCCACAATGGCCGATCGAGTTGTCTGTATCTAAGTTATCCCTAAACAGAAGATGCCAAAGTCGGCCTACTCCACCAAGGCCAGGACTCTAGCAGGGAGAGCTTGGTACTACCAACGAGGGATTATGGCTGTCCTATAGCTCTTCGCCTGGCAGTCATCGTCCTGTTACAAGAAAGTCAGATTAGTACAGTGTAGATATGAGCAAATGTAAGTCAACCTGTGAATTTGGTATCAAGGCATACTAGTCTAGCACTATGGGATAAGTGCAACTGTCTCTCCCAAAGAAGCACATCCAGAGAAACCCCTAACCGAAACTCAGTGAATGTAAGCATGTTACCGTGAATAATGCGGTGAACATCAGGCTGGTAGGTAGCCGAATCAAAAGGCCTAAGATGTGGGGTGGTAGTTTGAAACCAAACACAAGATGAAGGATGTCTTCTACCGCCATGTCTGGATCATTCACTTGGACGCCTTTGTCCTCGGCAAGCATATGTACATTGGCCTCGGGGGTCAAAGGAGGCACATCAACCTCTGGAAAGATGGGAAGAGTATCCTCGTGAGGGATATCGATGTCCATCAAGAAAGAATAGGTATGGGTGAGCTAAAAATGAGGAAAACCAAAAGTCCACCAAAGGGACCTAAAAACCAAAAAAACAAAGAGAAATGTGAGGAACCGAAGGGAGTGGGTGAAAGGCCAAGCCAAGATATGCGAGACATGTAATGAAGGGCAAGAAACTTGAAACTCCACCAAATCACAAAAAAATTGATTCAAAGTGTAAAGGAAAGTGGTGGTTTCAAAGAAAAAAGGGCATAAGATATTGGGTAATGTGAGGAAAGGAAGAAATCGAGAGAAAGAGTGGAAAAGAGAGGAAAGATTTTTTTGAATGATGTGGAGTCAAAATAAATCGTTGGTTTGCTTTTATAAATTTTCAAATGCAAAAAGACAAAATTATCCCTAAAAAACCCTAAATAGCCGGCCAACCCATCATTTTTTTGGCCGACCAATTTTACAGTCGGTGACCTAAATAGTGACCGATAGGGGCCTTTTGTACAAGCAGAATCATACTTTTGTTCGAATGACTTGTGTTTGTGCCTAGAGGGGGGAAGAGTTGATGCCAATCAGGCTTAGTGCGAAGTTAACATATCAAGTATGTGCTTGGAAAGCTGAGCTATGCGAAGAAAGGAAGTCAATTGATGCATAAGAAAATTTCTATTACACACAAAAGGATTACAAGAGTTTTTCAAAGCCAAAGAGGAGGTCTTAGTCATTACAAAGCAACTATATTTCACAAGAGGGTGGTTCTAGGACATGCAATTCCTAAACATCCTTATTTCATATGCGCCAAGTTCTTTATGTACACAAAGATGTGTCTCTTATCCTTTGAGGAGCCAATAAATCAAGGACGTGCCTGGAGTTAGCCTAAGTTACAAGAGAAATGCTACAATGCTGCAAGGAACGAGAAAGGTTTCTCAGTGCATCGCTGCCTTTGCCAGAATCACCACGATCATTGAAGTTTCCCTTGGCACCGTAAGTGGTTCCCGTGTCATCTTCTTCATCACTACCCACCACCGTAGAATCCGGAGTGGGCGGTCAGAGTGATTCTAAGTTGTCATCCTAAAACCAAGAGTGCCATGTTATTGAAGAAAGAAGAAAAGAATGATGGTGCTGAGTAGGAAGTGAGCTGCAAAGTCAAGGTGTTTTACCTCTAGCAAGTTGGAAGGATAAGGCAAAGACCCTATAGGCAAGGAACTTTGGTTGAGCCCATGAGTCGGCATCGGACCAAGTCCATGAAAATGGCCATGGGCATGAACATAGCTCAAGGATTAAATGTTAACTTCGCAGCGGCCACGAACTCTTCTTTTGTTGTCAACGACGGGTTCTTACAAGACCAACCACAGCTCCTCTCTCCTACGAACGAGCCTTATTCTACCTCCTTGACCACTAGAAGGAGTTCTTGAGCGTATTACTTCCAAGTAAGGAACTACAACATTATCTGATCATTCATCAAACAAGCCAGCAAAGCTTAAGTAATGAGAAGAATCCATAGGAAAGGGAGATAGAGGTTGTAAACCATTTGAGAGTAAGAGAAAGCATACAAAGCCATATAAACAGCAAGTTCAAGTGATTGTGGGTTGTTTGTAGCCAAAGCACCACCTTTTTACATACTTGTCAGAAGCGAAAAAGTCAAGACCTACTCGGGGTTTGCCTGAATGAACCGGCTGAATTCACATTTGGCAGGCCAACCATGGTATTGGTCAGCATGTTTTGGGGAAATTGGTTCAGATGCACTGATAAGTTTCAGAGTGATACAATAGGGACAGGAATGCATTTACAGAGTTTGGGGAAAAAAAGGATGTTTAGGTGTGTGTAATATCATTCAGAAGCGAAGTAGGGCAAGTAGGGAAAAAAGTAAGAAGTCATCCACAAGCAAAAAAGTGTTTGTATATATGTGGGCCACAAATAGCACAAGTTGTTTACAAAAGTAGTTACAAAATGTCCCATGGCAATTGAGGATATTCCATGCAAAATTCCTACAAGCTTTACAAAGAAAAAAAGAAGAAAAAAAAAAGAAGGTAAAAGTGAAGCATAAGATAAAGCAAAGCTAGGTGGCTGGAGCCATCGTCCCATTTGGCAGTGGGATGCCAACTCCACCAGGGCCGTTGTCGTCACCACTAGCCGAGCTACCAAAAACACTACTACTTGCAGAGGAATAATCAACGGGTCCAAAGGCGTATCATCATCATTGTCATCACTGCTGATGATGATCACCTCAAGCAAAGCAACTCCATCCTACAAGAGAAGAAGTATCAGTCAAATAGAGAAATGGGAACCATTCAAAAGGAAGTAATCAATTCTTGAAGTAACCAAACCTCAATGAGGATGTCGAGAATATGCAGGGACACTAAAGCTGGGTCACGTCTTCATCCTCGCTAGCATCAGATGCCTTAGCCATGATACTCGTGAGGAGCCTGTCTAGGATGATAGTAACGTCCATGCTCATGGGCCCAAGTCTATGTAGGCTCATCGACCTCTACTTGCCTGCTACTACTAGCACCCCTATGAGGGTGTCCTAACCCATGCCTCCTTGCATGGGTAACAATATAAGCAAGCTTTGGGTCAATGCCATCTATCATGGCCATGACGAGAGCCTCTACTACCTTGTTCCTAGAGGAAGTATCATTGTTTGATGGTGTGTTTGGTTTATTGTATCCAATAATAGAGTTTGAAGAAAATGAGAGGAGGTCATCATTAGCATATATAAGGATCATAAAAAAAGTTCAAAGAGTTTGAAAGTTTATTTTGGATGGGAGTGAAATGAAGCTAGGTGGTCGTGCCTTTTTATAAAGTTTCAAAATTGTGAAAAGACTGTTCTGACCTTGTAAAAACTCGATAGGGCTAGCCGACCACTCCTTTATTCAACAGGCCAATTTTCCAGTTAGCCAAAAGAGCAGCAGCAGTATGTTAGAAAAGAGGTGTTCAGAGATATACAGTGGTGGCCCAATGATATATAGTTTTCATCCTTGTCATGTTCTGGGTACTATTATTCAGTGGCACCAACAAAAAGTAAGACGAGTCCTTATTTTGTTGCGTTTTTCTTGCATTTTCCTTAGCAGCATAATATTTCTATTATTGCAATCGCTCTCCACACATGCGAAGTGTGTAATGTGTGAACCCTCGGTTAATACCGCCCTCTACGGGGTTAGCGGTTAACACCACCATCGATTAATACCACCCCCTGTGGGGTTAACACTACCCTCGGTTGATACCGCCCCCTACAGGGTTGGCGGTTAAAACCACCCTCGATTAATACTACCCACTGCACGGGTTAGCAATTAATATCATCTTTTCTCCCTTCATGTTGTGGCATGTTTGGAGTGTATTATAGAGTTCCTTATTGCTATTACTGTCGGTCATATGTAATTTTGGCCACGGCCATTGTTTTCTTTTTTCCTCTCGTGCCACGACACGGGTAGGTGTTGCATTTCTTTTGTTCATGCATTACATGCTTGTGTGTGTTGTTCATCGCTCTGCATATTTTCCGTGATTGTTAGCTTGCTTTATGTCATTTGTATGAGTGACTCATCTTTCTTTTGCCATCTTTGCAGCTTTATCTTTATTCCACCTTGTCATCTTCTATGGTGTTTACATTATCAAGCTTTTCAAAATTCTGGTAGTGTGGTACACGTAAGCCCACTTAACAAATCATGGTAACGCGCCACGTAAGCCCAACCTTTTCAAATGTGTTTTGAGCATGGCATTTGCATTCTGCCCTTAAAGTACGCTAGTTTGATTCCTTGCAAAGGGATATATAGGTGTGGAGAAGTGGTTTGGAAATACTCTTCTGATCCTGGGGGACGCTCATGATCCGCTAATAGTCACCTAAAAAGGAATAAACACTCTGGTCGGGGGTGCCGGAATTAGCACTCCGACGGACAAGTCAGTCTCCACTCTCAAGATTGCTCATATTCTAAGTTAAGCATAACAATTCTCACCGCCGTTTCTTAGTCTGTTGTTCCTTTATTTATACTCGTTTCCTAGGCCTCGGGGCTAGGTCCGCTTTTCACTTATTATCCTCTTATTTACTCGGCTCCATAGTTCAGTATCTACTCGGCTTATATGTTTTATTCGGCTTCCTAATCATGTAGGAAAGAGCCGAGTAATATTTGTCTTGTAGAGTACGCTTCTGATTCTTCCAATTATCCGCCCCCCACAATTGCCCCCCAAACACCCTGCTATCATCAGTTTAGTCGGCGTGTTTGGCTTTTAGCCTAAGAAGTCAAAAAAAATTCGGCGGTTAACCCTCTTCCCAATGCATGTCAGAATGCGCACACGCTTCTTAGTCATTGTAACGCTTTCCCGCCCCTTCGTACACTGCTTCCATTTAATATGATTTGAAATTGCCTCTTCTAGTGTGTGTCCTGAATATTCAAAAGATATCTTGGTCGCCCTTCAGTGCAACTCTATCTCTTCGCGGCTTCTACAACTCGTTTTTCGCTCTATCTCCTGTAAGTCTTCTTCTCCTTCATTTTTGATCCCGCTTCGTTATTGGCTTTTAACTTTCCCTAATCCTTGGGTTTGGCTTAAAAAGAATGGCAAAACATCTGAAAGAGCTCCTTTCGGGGGATCAAATCTCTGGCTTTCAACGCCATTTCTCCATTCCTGATGACGTCCATCTGTCACTTTTGGCAGACAGTATCACAGATATGCAGAGGGAAAATGAGAGCACAATCGTCTTTCCTCTCTTATAAATTGCTGAGGGCAGAGTCCGCTTTCCTCTTCACTCACTTTTGAGGGCCGTTCTTAGATACTGGGGTCTGATCCCCTCCCAGCCCAACGTCAATTTCTTTCATATCATAATGGGGATCGTAGAACTAATCGTCGTCTTAGGACCAATTTAGGTATTCCTGCCATTCGGCAATGTTATGCCCTTGCCAAATCCACTGGCCGGCTAGGGCGCTACTTTCTTAGAGCTAAGGATACTAATCATCACTTAGTGACTATGCTCGCCAAATCTGGCAAGCGTGTCGACGACATGATGGTCGTTGTCCGCGGTAACTGGGAGTTCGGCGAAGATGAAGATCGTCTAGACCCAGTGCCGAGGAAAAAAGGTGAACCAGGTGGCCGATTAGATCACTTTGGTCTTCATATTTGCATGTATATGTATTCGGCACTATGTTCATCTTATCGTTTTGTTTGTGCAGGCAGCGGTTTGAAGAAAGTGTTGGTTTCAAACGACGACGTCGTGCTTGCAGAAATCAAAACCGCACTACAGTTTGTCGGTCGTCCAAACCTTCGAAAACAAGGGAGGACAGCCCACATTCTCCTACAGTACGAGCCGACTTACACAACGTTCTCAGTGGTAAACAACATTCCGATCGCGCAAGGCGACAATCAACTTGCAGCACTCATCTTCCCCAGCTTCAAAAACTTGAGGCAGATCGATTTAGAGTCATCTGATTCTGAACACGCGGAAGAACAAGTGGCCGAACTAATCACCAAGGATTCGGATTGGTCAGCTGTGGAAGTTGACGACGCGACTAATTCAGCCTTTGAGAAAGCCGGATTGAACTATTCTGACCCTCCATCTGCATCAAGCCGAGGGGACACCTTCGAAGATATTTTTTCAAACTTGGAAGACCTTCCCGACGATTACTCTGAAGATATGGCTGGGGAAAATCTTACGCAAATGGCACGGAAGAGGAACGCTGAACGCATGGCTGCCTGAAAAAAGGCCAAGGCCATCCGCTCCAGATTTGTCCCGACTGAATCTGTTCAACATACTGTTGTAGAGGAATCAGCCCAAGTTGTTGTCGTCAAGACGGAAAAGGATGTCGAGCGCCCGATTACAGAAGAGCTGCTGATTTCGGAGGATAGAGGTGAAAAAAGAAACGCCGAGGACAAGGACGGCTCCGAAGAAGGCCCTGTTGATAAGCGGCCACGCTTGGAGGAGTCGGCTGTGGTTTCTCCTTTCATCATTGAACCAAAAATAAAAAACATGCTGATCTCCTCCGAAGCGTCGGCTTTGAAAGATCCTGCTGTGGCATTGAGCTTGGCTGCCGCGGTCTCCTTGCTGGCTGACATGGCAACCTTTCGTGCCGAGCCGGACTTGGCAACGGTAGCATTAGTTGCTCAGTCGGCCTTTTTGGTAAGTGTTTATCCTTGGAATGTGATGATATTTTGGTTTGCATTCGATGTTTCTTGGAATGTGTCGATCCTTTGTTTTGCAGACAATTGGTAGGATCGTCGAATTAGGCCGACGCCAGCGTGACGCTATTGAGAGGACTGGCCATTTACAATCGGAAGTTGATGGCCAAAGGAGCAGGGCAGAGTTTGAGGCAATGAGGGCCGCAATGGAAAGTGCACGGGCGGAGGCTAAGAAAGAAAAGGCCAGGACTGCTGATCAACTCAGGTTTGACGCCGAGGAGAGGGCAAGCGTGAGCGAGGAATCACCCAAGTTAGCCAAGGAGGCGCTTGAGAAACTGGAGGCCGAGTTGGAAGGGTTGAAGCAGGACAAGGAAAAAGCCATATCTGAGGCTTCCACGGCGTTCGAGGTTGGGAGGAACGCCGCTTTTAATGACTACGTAGAAGAAGTCCCCAAATTTGATAATCGGGGATTTAGACACAGCTGGCTCAAAGCCCTTGCTGCCGCTGGAGTTACATTGGCCATGCCAATTCCATATGAGCAAGTGGACGTTGAGCCACTTGAGTCTGATCCCGAGACTTGATTTGGGTGACATTTTAGTTTTGTTAGGCTTTACTCAATTGCAATGTATGCTTTTTGTTAGTTGACTTCCGTCTTTTTTGGATTTTCATATGTAAAATGTTCGCTGCCAATGCCCAATTTATGAATGAAAATTTTGTATGCTCTCAAATTATTTCTCGTATTGTTTGTTGTATGAGTATATAGTTAGGAGAATCAGTAGTTAGGACAAAATGTCAAGCTTACGTTAGACGGCAGACTTAATCAGCCGATTAAAATTAGGGATCCGATTTAATTGTAAACAAAATGAATTTATGGCTATTGTTCAGATAAATCAATTCGTGGAATGGCTGGGGCACTCGAGCCGTCTAGATTAATGAATCTGCCCTTGCCCCAGCTGGTTCATAATCGTAGAATGCCGATTAACATGTTACGTATGAATCTTGTAGAGAATCGATTCGTGGAATGGCTGGGGCACTCAAGCCATCTAGATTGATGAATCTGTCCTTGCCCAGCTAGTTTATGATCGTAGAACACCGATTGATATGCTACTTATGAATCTTGTACTGGAGATTTGATTCGTGGAACGGTTGGGGCACTCAAGCCGTCTAGATTGATGAATCTGCCCTTGCCCCAGCTGGTTCATGATCGTAGAACGACGATTGATACGTTACTTATGAATCTTGTATTGGAGATTCGATTCGTGGAATGGCTGGGGCACTCAAGCTATCTAGATTGATGAATCTGTCCATGCCCCAGTTGGTTCATGATCGTAGAACGCAGATTAATACGTTACTTATGAATCTTGTACAAAATCGATTCGTGGAATGGCTAGGGCACTCAAGCCGTCTAGATTGATGAATCTATCCTTGCCCCAGCTGGTTCATGATCGTAGAACGCCGATTAATACGTTACTTATGAATCTTGTACTGAAGAATCGATTCGTGGAACGGCTGGGGCACTCAAGCCGTCTAGATTGATGAATCTGCCCTTGCCCCAGCTGGTTAATGAATATGGAACGCCGATTAACAGTGGTGGATGGGGCGATTGGGGCATATGACTCAGTCGGCGCCGGGCTATTGACACTTCAATATTAATGAGATTGCCTCAGAGGTGCTGCCCTCGTAGGGAATAAATAGGCGTGTACTTCGTGAACGAGGGTCCAGCTCTGGGAAGAAGATTAAACAAGTGCGAATGTCAAATAAGCTTTTCTTCAACAGCAGAGGTGAAGCGAAGATGCTAGCTGAGTTGGGAGGTGCCATGAGTCGAAGCGGTGAACCTTCACGTGCGGGCAGTAGGACTTCGAGGGATCGGGAGGGACACCAATCTCCTCGTCATCGAAGTAGGTTGCCCAGGAGGGACAAATAGCCACAGCGTAAGTCTCCTCAATCTTGTCCTGGAAGGGAATCCGACGCGACTCCTCACCCATTAAGTTTCGCGGTCTTCGTGGGTAATAGACCAATGACAGAGGCGAATTCGATCATTCGAGATCCAAATGTGGCAGTCGAGTTCGCTCGACAGATTTTTCCACCCGAAGTTCCGCAATCGATGGTAGGGCGGCCGGACTTCGAAGTGTTTCGTAAAGGCGTTCACGGGACATTGAGGGGACTGTACACGGCTTATGAGATCGGCATGCGTCTCTACGCCGCTCGCCGTGACATAGAACAGAGAGATGAACGCATTCGGAAGTTAGAAGCTCGCGCCGAGAAGGCCGAGTGTGAGCTAAGGGAAATCAAGTCTGCCGGGCCCCAAGCAACCAACCACCCAAATCCGGTTGTCGAAGAGAGGGTTACTCAAAGGCTGATTAGTGATGCGATGGCCGATCGTAATATGGCTAGCATGTTCGCGATTGAGATTGCGAAGGGTACGGCTTATGAAAAAGGCTTCCATGATGGCCGAAAGGTCGGGATTCAGAAGACCAAGGAGAAACTCACCGAAGAAGTCTACCGAAATGAAAATCGTGGATTTAAGCACGGTTGGATCAAGGCACTTCGGCACGTCAAGGCACTTCGGCAAGTTGAGAATCTCCAAGCGGCAGGGTTGGATTCGGCATTTTCGTCATACCAACAGGATGATTTACCCTTCTCTGCTTTCGAAATTGAGAAGAGTGATGATGAAGAAGGCGTCGAACTGAAGAAAACCTTGTAATGATTATGCAGATTGAAAGTGAAATTATGTATTTATTAGTTCTTAATTTGTAATGCACTTATTACACATTTTACATTAGTGCACAATTTATTCAGAATGTGCGCACGTATTACGTTTATACGGCTTGAACAATCTAATTTGAATAGGACATTGTTTATTTCAATTTTGCCTGTTTCAACTTTGTTTAGTTGTAATTTTTATTCGGCACGCGTGTATTTCTACTTCGGAGGCGTCATGCACCAAGGGCACTCCGAATCCGAAGGATTTTTCGGCCCAAAGACGTCGTGCGCCGATAGGGTGCCGAATCCGAAAACTCCCATCTTTAACTGCCGTTTAGATAATTAGGCCATTTTAACTTCGAAAAGCCAAAGATTAATACATGGAATGGCTGTGGCCAATATCGATCGGCGTCCGTCTTTTGGAGTTTAGTGTTTAATGAAATCGCCTCGAGGTCACTGCAAGGGTTAGAAATAAATCGCCTCGGACTCTTTGGGCCAGTAACTTCACTTACTGTGTTTAGACTCGATTTAAAACAATTGCGCCGCGTGGGGTTAGACAAGTGTGAATATCAAATGGATTTTTCTTCAATCAGTAAAGGAGAAGCTCGAACTTTGGCTGAGCTTGATACTACAATGAATCATAGCAGGGAACCCACCCATACGAGAGGTAGGGCATTCAAAGAACGGGAAAAACATCAGCCCCCAAGTCGTCGAAGCAGATCACCCCGAAGGGAGAAACAGCAACGGAGAAGTTCTCCGCAACCACATTCGAGAAATGAGGTCGACGTAGCGCCGCGACCGTTGAGTGTTACTGTTTTCGTGGGGGGTTCCTTTCTTGTCCTGGATCTTGGCCTTGATGTTGCCTATGGTGTTAAAGCTCTCCACCTCGAGGGTGATTGCCTCGCCCGTGTGAACGTCGTGGATTCAAGCGCGGCCAAATCAAAGCTTTTCAAGCTGTGGATGCCCTCCTTCTAGCGCGGGCGCCGATTCGGTGCTGCCGCTATACCAACGCAAGGACGAAGGCAACGCCGCATGAAAATAGATATTGTAATGCTCAAACGTGGATTGCATTTTTGTAATTACTGTTTAATCGAATAAAATGTGTTATTTTAAAAGTGCATATATCTCGTTCTGAATTTTTTATGTTTAATTAAACATATTATTTCGAATGTTGGCACGTTCTATTTTGTTCATGTGGTTGTGCCGGCTCAACTTGCATATCCCTGCTTTAATTAAGCATTTCTTTATACGACCCTTGAGCGTCGCCCTGTGGGACACTATTTGGTCAGTCGAATTTGGAGGCTTTAAATGGCCAATCATGATATCCACGAAGGGCGCTCCGAATCCGGAGGATTTTTCGGCCCAAGGACGTCATACGCTGATGGGGTTCCGAATCTGGAGGCTTTTTCGGAGGCTTTTTGGCTAATTGTGATATCCATGAAGGGCACTCTGAATCCGAAGGTTTTTTCGGCCCAAGGACGTCATGCGCCGATGGGGCTCCGAATCCGGAGACTTTAATCGGCCCATCGTGATATCCACGAAGGGCGCTCCGGATCTGGAGGCTTTTTGGTCAATTGTGATATCTACAAAGGGCACTCTGAATCCGGAGGCTTTTTCGGCCCAAGGACGTCATGTGCCAATGGGGCTCCGAATCCGGAGGCTTTAATCGGCCCATCGTGATATCCACGAAGGGCGCTCCCGATCCGGAGGCTTTTTGGCCAATCGTGATATCCACGAAGGGCGCTCCGAATCCGGAGGCTTTTTCATCCCAAGGACGTCATGCGCCGATGGGGCTCCGAATCCGGAGGCTTTAATCGGCCAATTGTGATATCCACGAAGGGCGCTCTGAATCTGGAGGCTTTAATCAGTCAATCGTGAAATCCACGAAGGACGCTCCGAATCCGGAGGCTTTTTCGACCCAAGGACGTCATGCGCCGATGAGGCTCTGAATCCGGAGGCTTTAATCGGCCAATCGTGATATCCACGAAGGGCGCTCCGAATCCGGAGGCTTTTCTCGTCGCAGCACTTTTTAATTATATTCGGCATTGGGTGGGATTACAACTTTTCAACAAGAATCCTTGCATTTCAAAAGTGGAATGTGTACATGGAGAATCATTTAGAGCTAGGATCATTCCCCACAAGTCGGGTTTAATGACAAAATTTTCGCAAGTGCGTCGAGTTCCATGGCCGCGGCAGACTCCTTCCTGACATATTTCTGAGCCGATGTGGAATCTATCCGATAATGGCCGTCTCAGTTAGGACCCAATTTTCCATCAACCGGTTTCTTGTCACCCGGAAGTACCTTCAGGATCAACTCTCCCAGTGCGGCCACGTAGCTAAGCGCGTTGATTATGTGACTTGGCAAGCTGCTGCTGGTATCACCTAGGGCTTCCATGGCTTTAGTGGAGTTGACCTGCGACTCCATTGGTGTCTTTCCAGAGAGGAGATAACATGCTTGTGCGGATTGTTGGGAACAACGGATTTGCTCAATGCCGTGTTCGGCCGGGAAGCGTAGCAGCTGATGATAGGTGCTTGGGACGGCCTAAATAGTATGCAACCAAGTTCGCCCCATAATGAGATTATACGGCGAAGGGAGCTTGACGACCAAGAATTCCACATCCGCTGTTTGGGAGCCCGCTCGAACGGGAAGTGTGATTTTCCGCAACGGGTACTCTGGATTTGCGTTGAAGTTGAATAATGGATGAGGAGCCGGAGACAGGTCTGATTCGTTGAAGCCGAGTTTGATGAAGGTCTCGTAATACATGACCTCCGAAGTGCTCCCCTGGGCTATGAGGACGCGTTCAACAGTAAATCGGTTTACGTGAAGTTCAATGACCAATGGATCAATATGGGAGAGTGTTATGCTGATAAGATCGGAATCGTCGAAGATAATACTTGGAGCTTCGTGGGTCCGTTTCGTCAGTGTGCGTTGCTTCTGGGGGGCTGACCGAATTGCATGTACGGCAAGAGGCGTTGGAAGGTTGTATATCATATGAATGACGCCGAGCGAAGGTGAATCCTGCCGAAGGGCAACTGTTTTGATTGCGCTCTTTTGGACATGTTGCTGGAACCGACCATCTTGCACCAATTCCTCAAGGTGGTCCTTCAAAGCATAACAACTGTCCGTATCATGGTCGTGATCTTTGTAATATTCGCACCGCCTCTCCTACCTTCTCATGTCAAGTGGTCCCATCATTTTGGATGGCCATTTGAAGAACGGAAGATGTTGGATTTTGGACATAACTGAGTTGATTGACTCTGACAACTCTGTCTATTTCTTGTCGGCGCGCTTTGTGCGCCTACTATCAACTTGCAGTTGCTCATTTGCTCAGTGTGAGCATTGATCGCTTGATTGGCGAGAATCCCGTTTCTTGTCTTGTTTAGCCCGCTGTCGTGGTTCGGGGCTCTGAGGTGGTACGGAACTTATTGGCTGAGCAATTTCAGGAGGGGCCGTTTTGTTGGCCATGTGTCCGGCTTTAACCCGCAAGGCATCATCTTCCACTTTGCAGTATTCCTCTACTTTCTTCATCAACCCCCAGACTGTCTTGGGGGGTCTTCTAGTCAAGGAACTGTGGAGGGCACTATCTAGATATAATCCCATTTTGAAGGCGGTGATGGCCATGGAGTCGTTGCAAGCGTCATCAACAAGATTAAAGCATTCCCAATATCGCGCCGAATATGCTCTTAGTGTTCCTCCTGGCAGGATTTGCATTGCCCAGAGAGAGTTGGCTTGTTTCTACTGGACCTCGTTGGTGGAAGGTTTTGATCGAAGTCGGCTCCAGTTTATAATACCACCTAACAGCCAACGGTCCCAAACTCCTGGGAAATATTCGGCACATGAGGGCCTCATCGTCTGCATGCAACGCCACGGCTTGCTTGTAGTGGCGGATGTGGTCGGTGGGGTCTGATTTGCCATCGTACAAGGTGAATGACGGTGCTTTGAATTTCTTGGGTAGGACTACCTTTGCAATCCGTCGTACGAATGAATCGTGTTGATCTTCGTCCGAACTATTCCTTCTTCGCTTGTGCCTTATATGGGGACTTTCTTCAGAAGAACTGGTAGTTTCAGGTTGCCCCTTCTTCCTGGGCTCCAGGGATAATGAGTCGGAGTCGCTATTAGTGTCGTCCTGTCAGGCTCGAGGTCATCGACCACCTGCCTTCGGAGGTAGTTCCGGATTTAGGCGTACAGCTTGTTTGGACTTCGCCACTTCCAAGGCCAAATCTTCACGAAGACGTTCGTTTTCTGCGATCATGTTCTCCAACCTTTGTTCGTTTTTCTTTGCCTGTTCCATGATCGCTTGCATTGCTTCATGCTCTGGAGTCAAGGGTGAGGTGAAATTCAGAGTGCGTCTTACGGGATGGTGTCCGGTCCAAGCATTTTTGGTGAAGTGAGGTCTCTCTGCATGGTTTCATCAGTGACTATTGGAGGGTCCTCCGTCACGCCCGCCATGGATATGCTTGAGTATTCCCATAGACGGCGTCAATTGTAGAGAAGTGGTTTGGAAATACTCTTCTGATCCTGGGGGATGCTCGTGATCCGCTAATAGTCACCTGAAAAGGAATAAACACTCCGGTCGAGAGTGCTGAAATTAGCACACCGACGGACAAGTCAGTCTCCACTCTCAAGATTACTTATATTCTAAGTTAAGCACAACAATTCTCACCTCTGTTTCTTAGTCTATTGTTCCTTTATTTATACTCGTTTCCTGGGCCTCGGGGCTAGGTCCGCTTTTCACTTATTATCCTTTTATTTACTCGGCTCCATAGTTCAGTATCTACTCGGCTTATATGTTTTATTCGGCTTCCTAATCGTGCAGGAAAGAGCCGAGTAATATCTGTCTTCTAGAGTACGCTTCTGATTCTTCCAATTATCCGGCCTCCACTGTAGGCAACCCTCAGGTTCAACCAAATTCTGTCTACGTTGTGTTTGTTTGCCCAAGTCTTACGGCCTCATCAAAAAGGGTCATCTTTCGGGCTTTGACATTCACTCACATCATGAAATGACGCACTGAGCTTTATCAAAGAGAGGCAACTGTAAACACCCCATTTTTTACTAGCCTTGAGACTTGGGTACTCTATTTAGTTCCTGATGATAAAAATGAGACGTGTTAATCTTTACGAGTTCTACGGTAACAAACCTAAATATCAAACTTTAAACCAGCCAATGGTTGTTTTGGACAAAATGTTTTCAACCAAAAGGGAAACATCTTTCAAAACGAGTTTTAATGGTGCAACTCCAGACATTACTGTAGTGTTTTGAGGTTCATAGATTCAAAATCAAAATGTGGTATTCTTTCAAACAAACTGAGCGAAGAATATAGTAGAAGTGAATGGGAAGGATGAAATCCTCTTAAATACCTGTTTCTCCATTCAATTCAAGCTAACCTACTCTTGTTGATCTGATGATGTGCCCACTGGCTGGCTGGACACCCTATGATGGTCGATTACAAAAGCACTCGGCCAATCACCAGGAAGTTCAGCCGACTGAATGTTCCGGATAGAGAGCATTTTCAGGAATTTCAGCTTGTTTTGCTTACCTATCACAATTATCTCAAATATTTATAACCTGAGCTCTATCTAAAGAGCTCAATAACTCATTTCAAAGGGTTTAAAAAGTTGCCCAAGGCATATGTAAGCTTGGAAGCTTCTCCTTCTTTTTCTCTTACTTCCTACCTATCACCTTCACCTTTCGACATTAAACACTTCATTAAAACTTGATCCTAAGCTCTGGACAAAGGACTTTGGACATTAAAGAACACACTTAAAAGTTCTTAAGGGACCTTAAAGGGAGTTTGTGAACAAGAGGGGCCCATTCTCTTTAAGAGGTGAATCTTTAGCATCTTTAATCTTATTCTCTTGGAATTTTTTTTCAGTTCTTGTTTTTTTTTTTTTTTTTTTTTTTAAGTTCTAGCTTTGTTTTCATTATGTAATTGTTGTAGGTCCTCATGGATGTGGAAGGAGTAACCTTAGCCACACATCCATCGAGTTGATAGCATTTCGTTTGCTTTCTTGCTTTCCTTGGCTCTAACCACCTAGTTCATATGTATTTTGGACCCTCGTGGATGTGATTGAGAGTAGTATTAGCCTTCCATTCACAAGTTCAGTGAGTATGAGTAGCTTTTCTTGTTATTGCACCTCTTATCTTCACCTATCCTATCTCTGAATTGTGTTAATATGTGTGTTTCAACTCCTTATTCAATGATAATGAGTGTTAGGGGTTGTTCCATGGGGTTGCTTGAGTGATCCATGGGATTTGATGTTGATGAGTGGTGCCTTTCCCTTTTTCATTGAGTATTTTGGAAGTAAAACAAGAGATTTTGGGTCAAAGGAAGTTGAAACCTCCATCCTCAATCATTTGTGAACATTGAAAGGGGTGTAACCATCCTTGTTTTATGACTAGATAAGGCGTTTTCAATGAGTTTGATGAGTCTCTTGTTTTAATAAGCAAAGCTTCCGTCAAGAAATGATTTACATTAATCTACGCTCTCCGCTTAATAGCACGGATTTAGATATTAATTTGCCCTTATTCACAAAGAGAATATGTAGGTTCCTATTCCTTTCTTGGACTTGAATTTATTCTTGATTTTGATTCATTGAATCTTTGATTTGTTGCAAAATATTTGTTGTATATACATGTTTTATCATTGTTGAGGGTTTTAGCCTATCTTTCTCTTCTCCAAGTGATCCATGCTGATAAAGGAGATAAAGGGGTTGAGCATCTCCCAAAAGTGCCCTTTTAGCTTCTAGCCCAAAATTCTACACTTACCTATTCTCTAGCTGAAGGAGAAATTTGGCCAACCATTTCCTTGTACAATCGGCTCACTTTGTGTCTAGCCGGTCACCCCTCCCCCCCAAGAACAGAACAAACAGTTTATAGAAAAGGCTCCCCTAAGCAGTTCTAGAGCTCCTGGATTGTTTCTTTTCTTTATTCATTATGATTTGTTAGATTCAAT
This sequence comes from Camellia sinensis, assembly GCF_055761805.1. Taxonomy (NCBI): domain Eukaryota; kingdom Viridiplantae; phylum Streptophyta; class Magnoliopsida; order Ericales; family Theaceae; genus Camellia; species Camellia sinensis. The sequence goes on along the minus strand of NC_138969.1, from coordinate 110,722,044 downwards.
AGTAGTTTGGCAGAATCGATTCATTATTGTAATCTCTCTCTTTCCCCCATTTTCTTATTCGAATTGTTGTAATAATTTTCCAACCCCACATCTTCCTAACCCTTTTATTTACATGTTTTCGGTACTGCATCATGTTTTCTTTATCATGTCTGTATATTGCATCCTTTTTTCTTACATTTGGGTTCAGATCATCCACATTTATGGTATTTACTATCTTCAAAGATGAATACATACATAAACTCATGTCTTGAGATTATGCTTATGTCACGTCTTAGTATCTGAACTCCTAGATGCATGTTATGTATGTACTACATTAGTAGTTTGTATATAGGATCATGCATATCTATATCTCTGTATGTGTCTTGGGACTCGCCTTGGAGTACAATGTGAGCATTTTTGAACTTTAGCATATTGCATGTACATGTTCCCTATCATATCTATTGCTATATCATGAGGCTAAATGTTTAAATGAGATATCTATTTGCATACCAGTGGATGGAGGTTGTGTTGTTTATTTTGGAATGTAGATGATTCTTATGCTATGAATTTTGTCTAAGAAAAACCCTTTTCAAAACGCATGAAGTCAAAGCATAACCAAAATTAATGGCACAATCTATATTAGCATGCTTGAGATAGTAATGGTAGCATTAGAATATGGATATATATTGATTGTAAAAATCACATTATGACTTAGTAGAGGTCAATCTTTGATCAAGTGAGTGGGGTGCCTAATTAATGACCTTCCCCTCTCATACCTAAGTTTCCAAACCGAGACACTTTGGTTATGACGAACGGTGGCCTTTGGCACGAGTCTCAGGTTTCCTAATTTTCCCAAAAGATTAGGTGGCGACTCTGAAATCAGATGATGTGGTCCATTTCTAGCAATGTTTTCCAATGAAAGTGGATTTTCTATAGAAATTGCCAAATTTGGACTCTTATTTTCTGCTTCACATTACACTGATGATATCATATCAGAGATTGGGAGTCTAAATTATCGAGCGCGCTTAGTAACCCTAAAAGGCATCCCACACACGTGCATCAAGGGTGTCTCGTACGTGCGGACTAAGCAGGCAAAGAAGAGTTTCTGGAGAAGGGCTCTGCACATGCGGAAGGGTATGCCCACATGTGTGGCAAAGGAGAAAGTTTTGATGTTGGAGACTTTGAAAAAATGCACATGTGGCCGAGGGGCACCACACGTGTAGAGGGGTTTACCACACGTTCAACCAGAGGCTCCGTACATACAAGCTAGTGTGTTTTTGACCTTGAATTTCGTGTCTTCCTCATAAAAATCTAACCCCCTCTCATTTTCTCTCATTTCTCTCAAACCCCTCTCTCTCTCTCTCTCTCTCTCTCACACACACACACACACACACACACACATCTCTTTTCTCTTCCTTTCTCTGAAACCTATACCAAAACTCACAAATTTCTCAATCAAACAAAATTTTGGCACTAGTTCTTTGGACCAAAGTGATGAGCGTGTTAAGGGTGTCGTTTTGGTTAGAGCAATCAAATTCCAGCGAGTTCAAGTTTGGAGCTTTTTCTTCTTAGTTTTCCTCTTCTCTCTAAGATGTAAGGATTCTCTAATTTCTTTTAATATGGTTCTCATAGATGGATATGTGATACTTTCATTACATGTACTTCGAAATTTTGCACAGATTTTAAAGTATGTGTTATGGAAACCTAGGGTTTGGTTTGTGTTGTATATTTCTTAAGTTATTTTCTAACAGAAGTAACTTTTAATATTCTTGAGGTGTATGCATACTTTGAAATAGAAAAGCCCTAAAATTTCTTAAGAAAAACCCTAATATTTCTAGAATCTTATGAGTTGATAAATTGGATATTTATAATCATTTGGGAAATTGAAATTTAATTTTATTAATTGAATGGGTGATAAGTATGAATTTTTAGCAATTATTGAGATTGGTAATTGTTTGGGTAGTGTTTCACTTTATACATTTATCAAATTCGTTGAGAATGATATTGTAGACGCATCCGCATGAGGCCTTCGTGCTACAGTTCGGACTCGATTTGTGTCACGGTTCTTAATTTGAACCAAAGAGTCCAAATCCGGCAAATCGTTTTGAGAAAACAGATTTTTAGAAAAGAAGTGCCAAACATGGACTGCTTTGCCAAATACAGAGTCGCCACCTAAATATTTTTTAAGGGGGAATTTAGGAAACCCTGACTCAGTGCCAAAGGCCACGTGTCCGTCATCACCAAAGTTGCCTCGGCTTGGGAGCTAGGGTACGATTGGGAAGGTCAGCTATGAGCACCCCCTCTCGCCCGATCCGAAGATCGGCCTCTACTAACCATGATATCCAATTTTGAAAACGTTATGTGTTCTTATTCCGATTATTAGCCTAGAATTACTATGTTATGCGCACAGTAAACAAGTATAGACTAGATCGCCTAATTTGGAAATAAGCATTGCATATCCGTTTGTTTTGAAAAAAATATTTTGGAATTTGCTACTCGCAAGTAGGCTAAAACACGGATTTCAATGAGCTATTCCAACTCAGACAATCCAACCTTCACCCACAGGCATTCAAGCAGTTATATTACATAAGCAGCTAGCCACATGGTAAGCATGCTGTCATGTCAATATTCACACTCATGCGAGATGCTAAAGCATAAATACTTACATCGTACTCCGTGCCAAAATAAAGAACTCGTTAGCAATCAATGCATGATCCAAGTCCATGTTTAAATGCCTAATGCAACGCATACGGAATGTCACTAGAGTAGGCTCGGCTAGTCTATGAATGACATGTGAAAATGCACAGGTAGCATGTATTCAAGTTAGATTTGAAATACTAATGTTGTTAGCATGATGCGCCGAGCCCGGTGCATGCAATACTGATGAATGATGCACGCATGCATAGCATAAGGTATGCTAAATTAAACATGTCCTAATACTAACCATCAAAAGCAGGTAAGTAAAAGGGAGAAAGAAGTGGGGATTGGAAAACATGCACACACTCACCCACACTTATTACAGATTCGTCCTCGCTCGGAGGAACCAAAAGAATAATACAATTCGAATAATGAATTAACTATCCTAGCTAATTAATTATTACAGACCAACTAAATTAATTAAACAAATTAATTAATTTAAGAAAGCAAGAAAAAGGGCCTCGGGAAAAGGGCTCAATGCACGCGTGCTCGGGTCTTGCTCGGAAGTCCACTGCCATGCGTAGGCTGCCTCTGTTTTCCCTACTCTGCCCCTCTGAAAACTGCCAAACTCTTAGAATTGCTTCCCTGGACATTGGGAGACACCACCGGCTGAGGAGAATGGCCACCGGCAGTAAGATGTGATCATCGGCTGTTGATGAAGCTATCGGCCATGGATTTATGGTCGGTCGGCACTGAACACTACCGGTCGGCCAAGAATGTCTGTAGAACCTGCAATTGACAGCAGCAGAGGGCAAGGCACAGCATGGCAATGCATTTCAAGCAATGTATGCACCGACCATATCCCTTATCATGTTTATGACTCAAAGGGACATGGTCTTTGGTTCTCGGACCATCAAGCGCGCATTTCAATGCGTGATAGCCCAAGAGACCAAGTTGTGCATTTTTCATTTCAAATGTAATGCAATGCACATAGTCAAACCAAGGGGCTTCTACCTCTATCATGACTCACTTCAAGAGGTGAGGCAATGCATGCACAATGCAATGCAACCTAGGCATGCGAGCTAAGGATGCAACATGGCAATGCAATGTGTACATGCAAGTATGCGAGCAACCATGCGAGGTGAGCATGCAAACAAGCACAGAGATGGACTTAAACATGATTAGGCAATTCTCAAACAAGCCTAAATCAGTGGCCAAAGTGCTCAAACGTGGAGGCCAACACACGCACACACATGCACATGTTAAAGGGGTAATACTTAAGCACAAAAGGGCAACTCTCAAGCACACTTGAAAGAGGCATAACACGGACAATTAGCATGTAAATTAAGCTTTGAAAATCATGCAAGAACATAGTGCCAAACCAACCCAAACAATGCAATCAAGGTATGCAAGCAAAGTCCAAGATTCAAAGCAAGCTAAAGGGGTATTGAACCACACTTAACAAGACCAAACATGACATGAATTCAATGACCCAAAATAGAGTTTTAGCACATAAAACAAAGCCCAAAAGATTACTTAGATGGCATCTAAATGACTTGAATTCAAAAGCATGCACAATGACCAAAACAAGCCTTTGACACATCAAAGGGACCATGAAATGCAAGCATACAAGCATACTAAGTCGACTGAAATGACATGGAAAATGGTCCCAACCCACTAAATCAAAGCAAGTAATGCATGCTATACACTCACACCCTTAAGGCCAACAAGCCAAAAATGCAAAGGGGCTATACAATGCATGCCAAAGTCGACCCAAACAACTAAGGACAGACCTTAATCATGGCAAAATAAACATGAAAGCTTCACAAAGCCAAGCCTAAAACATGCTAGAACAATGGTTTACAACCTAAGGCATGTTAAGGCAACAAAATGGCATTACAAGGCATGTATGCCAAGCAAGCATGGTGTACCAAAACTAACTTAAAACAATACTATTTCATGGAAAAATAAGCATAAATAACAGCTAAGGCATGGTCAACAAGAGCCTAAGCTGGGTGCTCCCTCAAGAGGCAAAAATGGTCCTTTTCAAGGACAACAAGGAGAGGGGGTGTCCCTCTCCTTCTTGGGACCTCAAAGCACCATCCTTACCACTGAAATTCCTCAAGATTTCAGTGGTGAGGAGGCCCAAACACCAAAGTCCTGGAGCTCACACAAAATAGCACAAAACAAGGGCCAAACAAGGCTTAAGAGGGGTCAAACAACCCCAAAGCTTAAAACACTCTTAACAAACTATTTAGAGGCCTTAAAAACAGAACTTTTATGTATTATATGCAAAGCCAAAAAACAGTTGCAAGATAGGTAAAAATAGTGTGCAAAAATGGGGTAAAAGGGGACTAGTTTCTTACCCTTGAAGTTCTTCTTCACAAATGATGATCTTGTTGCCTCCTTGAGCTCAAATCCAGTCAAGAGCACCAAGAACAACCCTTTGGTCCCTCAACAGCCAAGAGAAGGTGTAACACTATGTGTTTGTGTGCAATAGTATGGACAAACACACACTAGACTCACACAAGAGAGAGATATAGAGACAGAAAATATGTATCAACCCTAACCTTAATCCAGAGCTCCCTCTGAAATTTTTTGTAACCCTCATGCCAAGAGAGGAGCCCTCTTCTTATAGGTAACTCCCTCTTGTAAGGCTTTCAAAACAAGCCATCCAAGAGGGAAATCCCTCCATACACGTGTATGGAGTGGAACATAGTAGGTGCCAGCTATCACAGCTGGCACAAAATATCTACTAAAAGTGGATGAACAGTGATCGGCCATTCAAAATTGCCATTTTGGCAAAATAAATGGCCGACCGGCAACAAAGAGTGTCGATCGGCAATATACATTGCCGATGGCATAAAATCACTGGCCGGTGGCCTCAAGCCATGGCCGGTGATGTGTGGGGATGCCTCACAAGGCATTCCCTGCCCCTCCAAGGCAAAACACAAGTGTTTGGTGCAAAACCAGACACAACACGGTCGAGTCGAGAGATCCTGAGGCAAGACGCGCAACCGAGACCTCCGAGAACTCAAGACGAACAAAACAAGGGTAATCACCAAGTGTTCCAATGGTGACGTCCAAGTCTTGAGGACGGTCAAAAATGGGGTGTCTACAGTTGGCCCTCTTTGACAGAACTCGAAAGTCATAACAATGACGGGAGTGAATGTCAAAGCCCAGAGACGACCCATTTTTGACAAGGCCGAAGACTCAGACAAACATGCAAGACAAACAAGATATGCGCCCGAAGGCGGGGGCAAGATGCAAGACAATGCACAGAGCCGGACATAACTTATGATCATGCAAAGAAAGCTGTAATGAAGAACACATGCGACAGTTTTAAGCTAGCATACACCAATGCAACTACATTACAAATGCAGAAAGGATGTAAGAGAATTATGCAATTCTCGATACGTCTCACTCGGAGGATACAATACCTGTGCGGCTCGTCTGGTTGCACCAGCTTCAAACGAACCGTACATACAATATCGTGCCTGCAAAGAAAGCAAACTTAACAGGTACAATGTTATTAGCAACATGCATGACAATGCAAAAATGAATGCAAAATGATATGCAATATATACAAAACTATGTATGAACAATGCAAATGAAAATGCAATGCAATTGAATCATGATCCAATCATGAGCGGTTCGAAACCACACCTATGTCAAATAGATTGATGGAGGTAACAAGTCCGTCTACCATAGAACGGTCAACAAAACTATGAGTAATGTAGACGGACACAAGAACAAGTATTAGGGGGAATGACAAAGGTGGGGAAACGACCTGCTGGGGAAAGGACAACGATCCTAATGCTGGATGCAACAATTACACTACAATGTAATATATAATGAAAATGCTGGGGAAATGGCAATGGATATGGCACGTGGGCCAAACTAAATCTTGCCTAGGCAAAGCATGTACACATACAAGCCACGTCTAACATAGAACGGTCCACTGAACTATGCTTCGACACGAGAAGTATGGGCACATACCGAACCAAGCTCAACATGGAAAGGCGCAAGCCATAAATGGAAGGTGATGCAATGAATGCATGCAAATTACAATGCAATGTGCACTGGGATGGAAAAGATACGATGGATAAGGCACGCAGGCCAAACCAAATCTTGCCTAGGAAGGGCATGTACACGTACAAGCTGCATCTAACATAGAACGGTCATACAGAACTATGAGTGTATAGACGTGAAAAGTGTGGGCACATACCAGACCAAGCTCAACATGGGAAGGCTCAAGCCCTAGATGGAGGTGATGCAATGAATGCATGCAAGCTACAATGCAACATTTACAAATATGCAATGGAATGGAATATTTATAATGGAAATGCATGACATATGCACTATATTACGGTGAAATGCATGACATATGCACTATATACAATGATGCACGACATATGCACTATCTACAATGATGCATGACATATGCATTATTTACAATGTAATGCATGACATATGTAGTATTTACAATGATGCATGACATATGCACTATTTACAATGATGCATGACATATGCACTATCTACAATGATGCATGACATATGCATGTTTTTTTTTTGTTTTGTTTTTATTTTTGAAATGCAAATGCATGATGATGCAAGATTTCGAAGTGCGCGACAGCGCGCGGCTTTTGAGATGCACGTGAACTTGAATATGCGACAACGCGAGTCGCTTGAAATACATGTATAATGCAACTTATCAAAAGTCGTTCGAGCACGACAAACACCGAAGGACTTGCACCTTTAGAGGATTTAGGGTCTCCTAGACCGTCATATGTACAGGACGGTGTGATGCGCAAAATAGCACGATTGAATGCATGCAAAATGCAATGAGATACGCAAAATAGCGCGATTGAATGCATGCAAAATGCAATAAGATACGCAAAGCAGCGCGATGCGTTAGACAACACGAGTGCACAAGACAGTGCGATGCGCAAGATAGCGCGATGGAATGCATGCAAAATGCAATGAGATGCGCGAAACAACGCGATGCGTTAGACAACGCGAGTGCACAAGACAGTGCGATGCGCAAGATAGCGCGATGGAATGCATGCAAAATGCAATGAGATGCGCAAAACAGCGCGATGCGTTAGACAACGCGAGTGTACAAGATAGTGCGATACGCAAGATAGCGCGATGCGTTTAGACAACGCGAGTGCACAAGACAGTGCGATGCGTAAGATAGCGCGATGAAATGCATGTAAAATGCAATGAGATGCGCAAAACAGCGCGATGCGTTAGACAACGCGAGTGCACAAGACAGTGCAATTGATTTGAAATGCACAAGACAGTGCGATTGATTTGAAATGCACAAGACAGTGCGATTGACATGTGATGCACATGGGGCAACTTTTGAGTTTTGTAAAAGCCAAAAGGATACGGAAAAGATACACCTTGCACGAATTCGAGTGCCACGCACAGAAGACACGATCCAAGGTCAAAACGGAGGTCATTTGAGCATCGGAGATGCACGTTTCTTGCACTGTTTTGAGCACTAAAGACCCTGGACCCCACACATAACTCAAACAAGGGTGTAGGAGGCTCCAAAACCACTGTAGGAGACCACCGGATGTCCACCGGCCATCATAATGCATCACCGGCTATCCATCGGCCATCACACAATTTCCATCGGCAAACTATTTTGCCGACCGGCAAAGAGTGTGGCCGACCAGCAAAAAGTCCCTGTATCGGGGGCAATTTTGGCATTTCGCTACGGGCCTTTTAAAATAGGGCTTCTAGCCCTATTTTCTTTACTTCTCCTTGCTCGAAATCTCTCCCCCTCTCTCTCTAGATCATTTTCCTCCTTATTTCCTCGTTTTCCTTGGTTTTTGGCTCCATTTCGTCGTTCAATTCGCGTTCACCCTTGCGTTTCGAACGTTTTGAACTGATTGAAATTTCATTTCGGTGTTGTTTTTTCGATTTCCGCCACTCAGGGCTTGTTTCCCTTGAGTTTTTCTCGATATCTGTGCCTTTTCCGCACTTCGACTTTTCTGGCCTTTTCCAGCCCTCTCGGGGTTGACTTTTTGTAGACTCTTCACATTCTCGCCCGGTTTTTCGTCTTCCGGCCATTTTCACATTCTCTTCGAGATGGCGGACGATCTTCCACGGGGCAGGACCCCTCCAGAGCTCGAGATGGATCCCGAGGCCGACCCCTTGCCACTTCATATTCGGCCGTTCGATTCGGAGACCTACAGGCCTGCGGTTCATGTGATGCTCCCCGATGGACTACGCCAGTTCAGGGGCTTTGAGAGGGGCGTGGCACCCGAGCTATTACTACGTGAGCCTACCTCTCATCTGTCTTTCGGCGCTTTCGAGGTAACATTCTTTCCTCTGCTTTACTTTCCGCAATGTAGAATATAAAACTACTGTGGCTAGTCATATTCTGTAACTGCTTAATTCTGATACACTGATGCACTGTACACTGTAGTTGATTGCAAACAAACTTACAACCGGTATCTATTTGAAACTTACACGTGCACACACACTGCACTGACCCTGAATCACCCAAACACACGGCGCACACTGTATTTCACTGCATACACACTGGTAGCCGGTATCTGCTTGAGCCTGAAAACATGCACACATGCTGTATTTGCCCTGAACCACTCAAACACGCTGACACATCACACGTTGTAGTTCACTGTAAATACACCGGCACCTGATGTCTGTTCGAATTTGAAAACATGCACACATGCTGTATACCTGTATGCTTCTTAAAACTGCGTTTTGAATATTGCCTCGCAATTGTTGTTTTTGATTACAGGGGGATTCCCATACCATCCACGGGTATGGGAATGTTGTTGCTTGGGATTGGTATATAGAGCTGCCAAATGCGGTTCGTCATATCGTCGACGAGGCTGGTTTCGGCATCTTCTGCAGGGGGCTCTCCCGGCTTACGACTTGCAGGCCCTTGCTTGCTGCTCTAGTGGAGAGGTGGTGGGATACCACCAACTCCTTCCACTTCTCTGTTGCGGGGGACATGACGATGACTCCCTATGATTTCTCGATGCTCACCGGCATCGGGGTAGGGGGTGATCCGATCCCCTTCGATACCGATATGGATGAGTGGGACGCCGCCCAGCTGTACCTGCTCGGCACTCAGCCACCCCTTACCCGGGCAGGGTTTGTCAGGTACTCGTGGTTCGAGAGCCACTTCCGGATTTAGCCAGCCTTGGCGGAGGAGGCGCAGATGACCCCGGAGGAGGTGGATCAGTACGCACGGGGTTTCATCATGTTTCTGCTCGGGACGACCCTTTTCGCCGACCGGGCGAACACCGTGCCTCTATGTCTGTTGAGCGCACTGGTGGATGTCAGGCGGATCCACCGTTATGATTGGGGTGGCGCCGGCTTGGCCACTTTGTATGGTTACATGAGCTCTTCTTCCCGCCTCAACGAACAGCTTCTAGGCGGCTACTGGCGAGCTTGGGAGATACATCTTCTTCTCCTTTTACATTTCTGCTTCACGTTTTCTGTATTCTGTACACTGCACACACCATGGTCTGCCTCTCACTAACTATATACTGCACACGCGGCACACATATACTCTGCTTTACTTTGACTGTATACTGCACACACTGTATACTCTGTACAATACACTGCACAACATGCGGCTTTGCTATTTCTGCTTTATTCTGTATTTTGCTTTATCTGATAGTCATAATTATATCTGTTCTGCAGTTGTGGGTGTATGCCTACTTTCCCAAGCTTGCCCCAGTACTTGATGTGGAGACCCCACTCGGCGTCCCCTTTTCTCATCGCTTTGATGTGCGATGCGTGCGGAGACCACGGGAGTCTTTTATTTTCTTCCGCTGCTACTTCGACACCATCACCGCCGCGGAGGTATGTTCAACTTTGGAATTTTCTTAGACTTCACTTAGCACTATATGTTTGATAACAGATAGATAACAAACTGCATATTTACCCGCAGATCACCTGGCAGCCTTGGGCTCCGTTGCAAGCCGTGGTGAGGGATCACTACGAGGGCGCAGAGGAGACTGCCCGTTACCGGATTCTGTTGGAGGGCCTGGTCTGTCGGGCTTGGTACCTAGGCGAGCGTTTCTTGCGTCAGACCCTGGGTTTACCGGAGTAGATAGTTCCGGGTCTGCCTCCTACACATATGAGGCATACAGAGGGGTTCTCCTTTGAACACATGAGGGACTACACCGTCAGCTGGGGTGCAGAGCGTCACAGAGGTGAGGGCGACTACGCAGAGTACGTCCGGACCTACATTATGTGACCCTTGAGCGGTGGTCGCCGAGTTGAGAGAGGGGGACCTGCAGCGCCAGTAGCTGGAGCAAGAGCTGGGACAGGGACGTCGAGGACGGTTCGTGTCCGTGGCAGGAGCGGAGCTCGGAGGGGTCAGGTGGTTAGCTGGCCAGCGCTACCTGCGACGATGACATGCCGAGGGCAGGGTGGGGCGACGTACCAGATTCCCTTTGCTCCTCCTCCGGCTGACCATGAGTTGGACGGGTTCTATGACTTACCTCCGGTATGTACTACTTCATCTTGCATCTTGCAGTGTCATTTTATTTCAGTTTATTTTGATATTCCGCAGAATACTGATGCCTTTGATACTTTTGCAGGCGTCCTCCGAGTACACCCGGTAGTCCCTGGAGTTGAATGCCTCCATGATGGGGATGCTACAGTGGACCTTCGACCTCCTGGCCCTCTATAGTATTCCGGCATGTCCTCCTGACGACGGTCTCAAACCATTCATAAACTGATTCGCGTAATCTAATGCACGACACAACACCTGACACACTGATCTCACAGCATCTGATACACTGCATACACTGCATTTATACACTGCATTCTGCACTTGATAAACTGCTCACGGCGTTCACACACTATACTCATACACTGCATTCTGCACTGATAAACTGCTCACGACATTCACACACTGTACTCATACACTGCATTCTGCACTGATACACTGCTCACAGTATTCTGATGTATTTCCCTTTTGTGCTTTTCAGCCTCCCTTCCAGATTCCTCCGGTGGGTGGCGCTCCGACTGGGCCCTCTATTCCTGCTCGAAGAGGGCGTGGAGACGCTGTACGTCCCCGTACCAGGGCGGGGCGTGTTCATGTCGGGAGTAGCTCTCGAGCCCCGACCCTTGATGATGACGATGATGATGATGATGAGTCCGAGGCAGAGGCAGAGGCCGGGTCATCTGAGGAGGCTGGAGACGACTCAGACTCAGGCTCAAATGGCGATGCTGATGACGATGCCCCTGGACCTTCGTCCAAGAAGAGGGCGAGGACAGATCCCCGGGCCCGAGACTACTGATGATGATCCAGATTGCTGCTTTTCTTCTTTTTTGTACTTTTTTTTTTCTTTTTCTTCATTCTTTTTGCTGGTAGTTAGATTACCTTGTACTGCCGCAGGCAGATTTTTGTTTTCAAAGCTATGTACTTGAAAAAGATAATGAAATGAACAAACTTTTTGTTTAAAAATTGTTACATTTACATATATCATGTATTGCATCGCATCACATCATGTTACACCTCAATGTGAATGGAATTGACCTGTTGTCTGAAAAATCGAGCATTTGTACTGTAATGATCAGATAACCAAACGGCCTCATAGCAAAACAGCCCAAGCAACACACTGCTCAAACTGAACGCACAGCCCATACTCTATTGGGGATTAGTTTGCATACAGCCCCTAACACCACACTCGGTTCATTCTGCACACATCAAATCCTGAACAAACGGCCCAATCTGACAAGACGGAACACAAAGATGGAACCAGTTGAAGTTGAAGCATGCTCAGATGCCCCAATTTTTTTTTCTTCTTTTGCTTCGCACAGATGTAGAGAATCGCACAGCACTCTGAGCATAAACGATTTTCGAAATTAAAAAAAGGATTTTTAACCAGGGTATCGAGCCTACAACTGAACACAGCATACTATGACTCAACAAAAGGTACACGACCTAAACACATCGAGTAACACTTGAAAAAGACTCAAAAAAAAAGTTTAGGTAAACAAAACAAAAGACACGACACACAGAGGTGTTACAAAGACAAGAGACCTCTCAGTTCGCGAGGAGCCAGTTTCTCCGGGTAGTGTTTCCCACCCTTTCTTATTTGTGATCCTCACATCCCTCTGGCACTAAAGCTCGGTTTTTTTTTTTTTTTTTTTTTCACAAAATCCCTTTTGCTCGCTTTTTCTCTCAACTTACACCTCTCTATTCTTTATTCTCTCATTTTTTTATCCCTCCTCGGGGTGTTTAATGAATGAATAGGAAGTTGCGGGTTCATGCCCAACGCCGTTAGCTCACAGCTATTTCTTCTGGTGGCGTTTGGTCGATGCCCCAGGTAAGGGAACGGAGTACCTTGATCCCTTCTGATTCGTGCTTCGCACTTGGTTCGATACCTCGTTGCTCGGATGTTGAGAGAGCTTTCAGCCCTTTAATGACAGCTTGAGTTGTGCCCTTCTTGGCAAGCATGCTGGCGATGGGAGAAAGACAGGAAGCTTGACTCAACCATGCCCATAGTTCATCATTTTGACCATTTTTTGTTTTGGTTTTCTACTAAAACAATTTTGACCAATATGAGAGTTAGATTAACACACTTGTTCGATTTTTGATTTGAAAACCATGCAAGTCAGGCTATGAGCACTGAAAATTTTCCTTTTTGGGTCCAAGAAAATGGTCCAGTTTTGGAAAATGAAATAATTTTCGAGAAAATGGTCAACCTCAGTAAAAATTCTCAAAAACTATTTTTGTAAACGGCCACCGCCCAACGAGCGCGGAATTCATTCTCGAGATGCACAACCTCAGATCAGAGGCAATGGAAAATTGTCCCTTGTTTGGAGGACGTTGCACGGCAACGGAAAGTTGCCCCTGGTTTGAACGGCGACTCATGGCAACGGAAAGTTGCCCCTTGTCTGGATGATGCTGCAGCATATTGTAAACAGGCCTCACTAGTGATGATCACGACCGAACTTTCTCGGATACAGAGAAGACGAAGACGGTCAAAACCAATATATGGACACAGTCACTTTGAAGGTGTTGAGGGTTGGACTTCAGGACGAAGTTGCCTAGGTATCCGATTGTCACAACCGAACTATCGGATTCGGGGAGGGCAAGAATAATCAAAACCATTACATGGACTGAGGCGCTATGAAAGCGTTGGGGGATGGACTTCAGAATGAAGTTGCCTACGTATCCCAAACATGGGAATCAAGCCTTACGTAGTTCCGGTTAAGGTACACTCGGATATTTTAACCTTCACTTTTTAGGCTCTAACTTTTGCCAAGGCGCCCGATGCGGGTTTTCGACCTTGTGAGCTTTTCTGTATATATATATTCTTTGTATTTTTCTTGTATATATTTTTTTCCTTTTTTTATTTATTTTTTCTTCTTTTTTTGTATTTTCTTTTTTTGTATTTTTCTCTTGCTCTAACTTTTGCCTGGGTCGCCCTTCCGGGTTTTCGGCCCAGTGAGCCTCTCAAGGGCAAAAGTGTAACAAGTCCATGCCAAATGGTTTTGAGATCCCAAAATCATCTGAATCCAGGAGAGTGGCTGTTGCATTGATTTGTAGAAAGGTTCATCACGGTTGCTTCACACGCTTCTTCCGGTGAGATCTGATCTTCTTGATCTGATTTTGGTGCCTCTTGTTCGAGGGCTGCTTCTAATTTGGCCACACAGACCTCACAGGGCGGTTGACCGTTGAACTTTCTGAACGGGTTCAAGGTTCGAAAACGAACGGGTTGAATCTTGAGGCTGAGAGCGATCCTAGGCTGCACAATCTCAAGAGCGATTCCACACAGGTCTTCACAGGGCCGCGCAAAACATTTGTTTTTTAAAGTTTTTAAGAAAGCGACAAATCGCTCGCGCCGAAGATAGCGTGGAACCAATCTGGATCAAGCCAGGGTCCTTATCAGTACTCACGCTAACAAGCATGGTTTCATTCATTAAGGGCTTAGCATGACTCTCTTTCTCTCAATTGATCAAATTTTTGCAAAACCGGAGGAATTCCTTCCTCTTCGTTTTTATCACAATGTTTCGAAAAAAGTTTTGAAGAACTTAGGTCAATGCAATGATTTTCAGGGCACAAGAGAACAGGTGGAATGCACGGCCATTCGATTCAAAACCTTTGGCACAACTAGCTCAAAATTAGCAATAAGCATGGAAACATGATAGCCGCAGCTGCTCCATTCAAATTCCCTGATTGTAACTGGCTCCACAATAGAGACAGACTCAAAACAAAAGGGTATTTACAAAACCAAAACGGTGTTCAAGGCAACAACCCTAGAATCACCTGACATCCTATACAACAGGACTGACTCGGTACCACAAGACAGACCCAAAAACAAAAAGACTGACTCAAAGCAAAGAGGCAGACTCAAAAACAAAACAGAGAACTGACTCAAAACCCAAGCCAGAAGCTACAAAACTGCATTTACAAATGCTCAAAAAGTGCGTGCCAGACGCCACATCTGAAATACACCGAGCGCCGCCCGCAGGTGGTCCAACCCCTGATCACATACTCGCAGTATCCTCAAAGTCCAACAGCTCGGTGGTAACAGACTTCGCTGAGGTAGGTGGAAGAATGACCTCATTATCGATCAGATCCTGCACTTCATGGCAAAGGCGGAAACAGTTGTCGGTGGCGTGACCGGTCTGTTGGTGGTACGCACAGTACAAAGCAGCATCATGTGTGAGAGGGAGATTCTTTGGGAGAGGCCGAGGTTCAAGGGGTTTGAGGTGCCACCTTTCGGCAAGAATCTGAAGTGCCTTAGACAGAGGCATGTAGAGAGCACGAAAGATCCTGCGCCCTCGGGGCAGGTACTTTGAAGTTTGAGTATTCTTACTAGACGCACTAGCAAAAGGGTCGGTAGGCACTGCTTGGTTTTCTGATCTTTCCCAGGTGCAAGGTTGGGAATATGAGGAACTGTTCTGGCATGACGGGGCCTATCCCGATTTTCTGACTGACTTGAACTACCCTCAGGTGGAGTGGGGAAAGCATCCTCCACAGTTTTTGCCACAACTGCGGATATCTGTTGCTTGTTCATCCCCCCGTCTTTCAAAGCCTCGACTGCCCGCAGCAGTTGTTCAATGGGATCGGCATCTGCCTTCATTTTGTTCTTGCCTTTGGCCTCAGCCTGATCGGGGGTTTGGGATACTACATCAGAGCGAAGCCCGGTTGTTGCTGACACGTTGTTGCTGTAGCTGGAGGCAACCTCTGGTTGGCTGAGCTCTATCACAATCCGCCCCAGTAACGGGGGCTCCTATGGTATGAAATTTCCGGCATACGGTGCCGCTGGTGGCGAAGCCGACATTCCGTAGGCGAGATCGGCCACGGATCTCTGGAGGTCGCCTATCATTCCCATCAATTCAAATGTGGTGGGCTCATGAGCCTGATACAACTAGGGGGTCCAGATTGGGTGCGCGACAGGCGACCTGGGTGGATGCGATTCATCGACATTGGTTTCATCCCGCAGGGTGATCCCTTGATCTAGCGTAGCTGTCATAACCACAATCTCTTCTGAATTCTACATCATCATAAGTCCTGCCTCAGCAAGGGGGAACACTAGCTATTCTGTATCAATTCTCTGGATACTCTGAACTGAAAGGAAAAACAAATAGCATTTCAGCCCAAACAGATCAATCACAAGTGTAGCCGAACAACTGCACTCTACTATTGATCACTGTTCCCCAGAATTACTGTTCCCAAAACTGAACTTGATATCCGCAGATAACTGATTTCTCAACAACACTGATACTGGCGCCCTTGGGCCTGATACTCAAACTTGCAAACTGATATGTACGTTCCTGTAGAGATGCACTCTAAAAGCACATAGCAAATAAAGAGAGCCAAAACACCCCTAAGTTGGGGTAGGGTTTCCCTGTCCTATTTTTGTCAGGAGCTAGGGTTTCACTATGCACGCAGCAGTTTTCAAACAACCTAACATCGGGTAAGCAACCTGTCCTAATTTGGAATGGTCACTATGGATTTCGATATGCACTAGGTCGAATGGTCAAAAAGGGTGCCCCGGTCAGCCTTATGGCATGCTTTGACAAGACAAGCCTCCGGCAAACCGTTTAGGAATGGCAGATGGCAAACACGATGTCCTAGGCGCACCAATGCACATGCAATGCAAAGAGACACATAAATGAAATCAAAACAGGATATCATGAGTTCGAGTCAAGCTCTCTAAAATCCCCAGCAGAGTCGTCCGAAACTGTAGACGCGCCCGCGTGAGGCCTTCGTGCTACAGTTCGGACACGATTTGTGTCACGATTCTTAATCTGAACCAAAGAGTCCAAATCCAGCAAATCGTTTTGAGAAAACAGATTTTTAGAAAAAAAGTGCCAAACATGGACTGCTTTGCCAGATACAGAGTCGCCACTTAAATATTTTTTAAGGGGGAATTTAGGAAACCCTCACTCAGTGCCAAAGGCCACGTGTCCGTCATCACCAAAGTTGCCTTGGCTCGGGAGCTAGGGTACGATTGGGAAGGTCAACTATGAGCACCCCCTCTCGCCCGATCCGAAGATCGGCCTCTACTAACCATGATATCCAATTTTGAAAGCGTTATGTGTTCTTATTCCGGTTATTAGCCTAGAATTACTATGTTATGCGCACAGTAAACAAGTATAGACTAGATCGCCTAATTTGGAAATAAGCATTGCATATCCGTTTGTTTTGAAAAAAATGTTTTGGAATTTGTTACTCGCAAGTAGGCTAAAACACAGATTTCAATGAGCTATTCCAACTCAGACAATCCAACCTTCACCCACAGGCATTCAAGCAGTTATATCACATAAGCAGCTAGCCACATGGTAAGCATGCTGTCATGTCAATATTCACACTCATGCGAGATGCTAAAGCATAAATACTTACATCGTACTCCGTGCCAAAACAAAGAACTCGTTAGCAATCAATGCATGATCCAAGTCCATGTTTAAATGCCTAATGCAACACATACGGAATGTCACTAGAGTAGGCTCGGCTAGTCTATGAATGACATGTGAAAATGCACAGGTAGCATGTATTCAAGTTAGATTTGAAATACTAATGTTATTAGCATGATGCGCCGAGCCCGGTGCATGCAATACTGATGAATGATGCACGCATGCATAGCATAAGGTATGCTAAATTAAACATGTCCTAATACTAACCATCAAAAGCAGGTAAGTAAAAGGGAGAAAGAAGTGGGGATTGGAAAACATGCACACACTCACCCACACTTATTACAGATCCGTCCTCGCTCGGAGGGACCAAAAGAATAATACAATTCGAATAATGAATTAACTATCCTAGCTAATTAATTATTACAAACCAACTAAATTAATTAAACAAATTAATTAATTTAAGAAAGCAAGAAAAAGGGCCTCGGGAAGAGGGCTCAATGCACGCGTGCTCGGGTCTTGCTCGGAAGTCCACTGCCATGCGTAGGCTGCCTCTGTTTTCCCTGCTCTGCCCTCTGAAAACTGCCAAAGTCTCAGAATTGCTTCCTTGGACATTGGGAGACACCACCGGCTGAGGAGAATGGCCACCGGCAGTAAGATGTGATCATCGGCTGTTGATGAAGCTATCGGCCACGGATTTATGGTCGGTCGGCACTGAACACTGCCGGTCGGCCAAGAATGTCTGCAGAACCTGCAATTGACAGCAGCAGAGGGCAAGGCACAGCATGGCAATGCATTTCAAGCAATGTATGCACCGACCATATCCCTTATCATGTTTATGACTCCAAGGGACATGGTCCTTGGTTCTCGGACCATCAAGCGCGCATTTCAATGCGTGATAGCCCAAGAGACCAAGTTGTGCATTTTTCATTTCAAATGTAGTGCAATGCACATAGTCAAACCAAGGGGCTTCTACCTCTATCATGACTCACTTCAAGAGGTGAGGCAATGCATGCACAATGCAATGCAACCTAGGCATGCGAGCTAAGGATGCAACATGGCAATGCAATGTGTACATGCAAGTATGCGAGCAACCATGCGAGGTGAGCATGCAAACAAGCACAGAGATGGACTTAAACATGATTAGGCAATTCTCAAACAAGCCTAAATTAGTGGCCAAAGTGCTCAAACGTGGAGGCCAACACACGCACACACATGCACATGTTAAAGGGCTAATACTTAAGCACAAAAGGGCAACTCTCAAGCACACTTGAAAGAGGCATAACATGGACAATTAGCATGTAAATTAAGCTTTGAAAATCATGCAAGAACATGATGCCAAACCAACCCAAACAATGCAATCAAGGTATGCAAGCAAAGTCCAAGATTCAAAGCAAGCTAAAGGGGTATTGAACCACACTTAACAAGACCAAACATGGCATGAATTCAATGACCCAAAACAGAGTTTTAGCACATAAAACAAAGCCCAAAAGATTACTTAGATGGCATATAAATGACTTGAATTCAAAAGCATGCACAATGACCAAAACATGGAGCATGCAACACAAGCCTTTGACACATCAAAGGAACCATGAAATGCAAGCATACAAGCATACTAAGTGGACTGAAATGACATGGAAAATGGTCCCAACCCACTAAATCAAAGCAAGTAATGCATGCTATACACTCACACCCTTAAGGCCAACAAGCCAAAAATGCAAAGGGGCTATACAATGCATGCCAAAGTCGATTCAAACAACTAAGGACAGACCTTAATCATGGCAAAATAAACATGAAAGTTTCACAAAGCCAAGCCTAAAACATGCTAGAACAATGGTTTACAACCTAAGGCATGTTAAGGTAACAAAATGGCATTACAAGGCATGTATGCCAAGCAAGCATGGTGTACGAAAACCAACTTAAAACAATACTATTTCATGGAAAAATAAGCATAAATAACAGCTAAGGCATGGTCAACAAGAGCCTAAGCTAGGTGCTCCCTCAAGAGGCAAAAATGGTCCTTTTCAAGGACAACAAGGAGAGGGGGTGGCCCTCTCCTTCTTGGGACCTCAAGGCACCATCCTTACCACTGAAATTCCTCAAGATTTTAGTGGTGAGGAGGCCCAAACACCAAAGTCCCAAAGCTCACACAAAATAGCATAAAACAAGGGCCAAACAAGGCTTAAGAGGGGTCAAACAACCCCAAAGCTTAAAACACTCTTAACAAACTATTTAGAGGCCTTAAAAAAAGAACTTTTATGTATTATATGCAAAGCCAAAAAACAGTTGCAAGATAGGTAAAAGTAGTGTGCAAAAATGGGGTAAAAAGGGACTAGTTTCTTACCGTTGAAGTCCTCCTTCACAAATGATGATCTTGTTGCCTCTTTGAGCTCAAATCCAGTCAAGAACACCAAGAACAACCCTCTGGTCCCTCAACAACCAAGAGAAGGTGTAACACTATGTGTTTGTGTGCAATAGTATGGACAAACACACACTAGACACACACAAGAGAGAGATATAGAGATAGAAAATATGTATCAACCCTAACCTTAATCCAGAGCTCCCTCTGAAATTTTTTGTAACCCTCATGCCAAGAGAGAAGCCCTCTTCTTATAGGCAACTCCCTCTTGTAAGGCTTTCAAAACAAGCCATCTAAGAGGGAAATCCCTCCATACACGTGTATGGAGGGGAACAGAGTGGGTGCCAACTATCACAGCTGGCACAAAATATCTACTAAAAGTGGATGAACAGTGATCGGCCATTCAAAATTGCCATTTTGGCAAAATAAATGGCCGACCGGCAACAAAGAGTGTCGATAGGCAATATACATTGCTGATGGCATAAAATCACTGGCCGATGGCCTCAAGCCATGGCTGGTGATGTATGGGGATGCCTCACAAGGCATTCCCTGCCCCTCCAAGGCAAAACACAAGTGTTTGGTGCAAAACCAGACACAACATGGTCGAGTCGAGAGATCCTGAGGCAAGGCACGCAACCGAGACCTCCGGGAACTCAGGACGAACACAAACAAGGGTAATCACCAAGTGTTCCAATGGTGACGTCCAAGTCTTGAGGACGGTAAAAAATGGGGTGTCTACAGATATAATATATTATTGTTAGTTATGCTCTAATATTGCCTAATTGAAATATTTTGATAGAGGTAACTGTTGTTAACAATCGGTAGAAAATTGTATTGTTGTAGAAATAATTCAATCGATGGTAAATCGAAACTCAATTGTAATTGACTAATGAAATAGAGACTAAGGTGATGATAGATATGCTTAAATTATGAAATTGTGTAATTGAATGAAAATGAATGGAAGTAAATTGCGATGCACTTGTTAGGTAGAATGTAATTATGCTACATAAAGGTAACACATTCCTTCTGACTAGCAACCGATAAAATAGACTGTGCTATATGGAGGTAACGCTTTCCTTCTGGCCAGCTAGCAACCGGTAAAACGGGTTATGCTACATAGAGGTAACGTGTTCCTTCTAGCTAGCAACTAGTCAAGCGGGGTTGTTATGTGGGGTTTGGTAAGACCATAAGATGTATATGTACTTTAGATTCATCGTTGGTGTATGTGTATGCTTAAAAACCCTTATTGATGAATGCATGTGTTGAGAATTATATTGGGCCATTTATGACATTAGAACTAATCAAGAGTTATGCGTGTTGTAGTACATTGTAAGTTGACTATAATATATATAATGTATATATATTAATGTATATATATTAATGTAGTACATTGTTGTGGTACATTGTAAGTTGACTATAAAAACTCTTTGAGGAAATTGTGTCTTTTAATATATAAACGGAAGTTGACATATTATATATGATCATATACATATATAGAGTATATTAATTGGGATTATAGAAATTTCTTACTAGACTATATGTCCATCCCACATACCAACAATGAACCACGACCATGAATTGGTGTGGAAGTTGAATACGAGATAGAGAAGCCTTTTTGTTTGTGGCCACGTGGCCTTTAATTATAGGCGGAATGCCATATATGTATAAAGGGTTATACCATTTTCTTTTATTGATGTAACTCTAAGAGCACTTAAAGCATTATTGTATTCAATGACTATCATGTATTAAATGATCATCGTATGTAGGGGTGTGCGTGGTGCGGTTCAGATGGTTTAAGAGTAAAACTATAAATCGAATGGTGAATTAGCGGATTGGTAGATTAGTAAATTACAGTTTGAGTGATTTTGAGCGGATTGGCAGATTGAAGAATATTTTAGTCAATTATCAAGCCTTTACATAATATATAAAACTAATTTACGTAATATTTTTCATATATATATAACACAAACTAATTTTATATAATATTATATATATAAATATAACAACTAATTTGTAATAAATTTCACATATTAAATTTCTTTCACGCTCATTTTTACTTTGATATTTCATTATTGATTAAAAAATATATATGTATTAATTATAGTGGAGCGAAACAGTTTCGAAGGAGGATTGTAAATTTTGAAGTTTAAACCGCGATAAGTAGAAGAAGCAGTGTAGATTAATGCGAATTGGTGCGATTTTAGTGAATTTGACAATATTTTACACCGCCCTAATAGTATATATGTGTTTATTTGAGAGAGAGACTCCATTTTATTATGTATATCATTCTCTTAACATCATTATTCAAATTTATTTATCTTGAGTCGAATCTTATATTTTGAGGGTATTGCACGCTTCGTCACTAACATCAAACTCTGCGCTTCAACACCCCTGCTCCACCCCTGCTCCGCTAACGTCATTACACTGCACAGCATGACGTCAGCCTAAGATTTAATGAAATAGTAGAAACCTCTCCTAAGGTTTTTGAAATGACAGAAACCTCCATTGAGGTTTACTTTTCAATTACATTGAAACCCCTAAAGTTTAATGAAATTGCAAAAACTTCCCCTAAAGTTTCGAAAATGACAAAAAGCTCCCTTGAGATCTAAGAGGTTATTATAGATTCACTCTTTTGTTACTTTATTGTAATAAAAAGAAAAAAAGAAAAAAAAAATAGAATATGCTGAAATCATTAAATAATTTAATTATGTTTTTGGAAAAAACTATCTTATAACTAAAGAAAAAAAAAAAGGATAGAATTTCATATTTTTTTAGTCATAACTATAAATAAAAAAATCATAATCAAACACCACATAAGACATAACTAAAGATTTGAAGAGTCATAACTAAAGAAGAAAATTGATCGTAATTAAAAAAAAAATTACATAACTAAACTGCATATGATACACCACTTTCAAAGGGTGTTTATATTAAAATTTTCCAATATTTTTAGTTACCCTTTAAAACTGTGTCCAATTACACATAAATGAATACAATTTTTATTTTCTCTTTATTAAGCCTACAATTATTGATCATGTGTGCCTCTTTTATCAAAAACTGCTTAGTATTGTAGAAAAAATAATACTAAATGTTGACATTATTAAAAATTTAATTACATTTCTAATTTTATTATTTAAAATTGTGTCTAATTACCTACTTTTTTAAGCCTACTTTTTTCTTTTTGTTATGTTTATAGTTACCGTTGATTATGTACACTTCTTCTATCCAAAACCCCAATAGAAATTATATATATTTATTTATTTATTTCATTGTAATTGGACACAATTTTAAAGAGTAAAATTAAAAATATAATTAAATTATTAAATGATGTCAATTTTTTTTTGTTATTCATTTTACCATAAAGTAATAAAGATGGAATATGTAATAAAAATTGAGCCTAGGGGGTTTCTGCCATTACAAAAAACGTGAAAGGAAGTTTCTATAATTTTATTAAACTTCAAGGAGATAGTGTATTAAAAACTAAACTTTAAGGGAGTTTTTGTTGTT
Source organism: Camellia sinensis (assembly GCF_055761805.1). Lineage (NCBI taxonomy): Eukaryota > Viridiplantae > Streptophyta > Magnoliopsida > Ericales > Theaceae > Camellia > Camellia sinensis. The sequence continues at coordinate 110,698,688 of NC_138969.1, read as the reverse complement.
TTATCAATTTCATTAAATCTCGGAGGTCAGTGTAATTAAAAATTCAACCAGGAGATTTAAGCCATTTTAGAAATTTCAGAAAATATTTCCGATATATCACTAAATTTTTAGAAAGACTAACATAATTTATCTTATAAAGGGAAATTTATTAGAAATTTTTTTTAAGTGTTTGTATCTCAATGAATTTATAAGATATTTTTGTATTTTAATAAGTCTTAAGAAAAATTATTTATAAGTCCTATTAGGGAGACTTATACTACATATGATCCTACTAAAAAACTTATGTTCCCATAAGTCCTGTGAAAAATTTGTTGACACATTACCCACAATATTAGTTGTTAATATCATAAATAATAGTAAAATTATATATAGGAAATTGAATGTTGCCATAGATCATATCTACATAAACGTAACGTAACGTGACACCTACATAAACGTAACGTGACATCTATGGCAACATTCAATTTCCTATATAGAAAATTGAATGTTACCATAGATCATATTTATATGAAACGTAACGTGACACCAATATAAACCAGCAATATTTTTACATTCAATTTAAAAAAAATAAAAACTCATTAAGTTTGCGAAACGTAATGTGTCACGTTACGTTACGTTTATGTAGGTGTCACGTTACGTTACGTTTATATGAGTGTCGCGTAACGTTACGTTTATGTAGGTGTCACGTTACGTTACGTTTATATAAGTGTCACGTCACGTTACGTTTATATAAGTGTCACGTCACGTTACGTTTACGTAGGATTTTGTGAAATGCATTCCTAATACACAGAACTTAGCTTACCATAAGTGTTTAAAAAAGGACTTATAAATAAGTCTCCTAAGTCTTATTATTTGAACATTTGATCTACAAAATCATAATTTTCATATTTAAGGTATTTTATGAATATTTCTACCATAATAAATATTTTTTGAGTGGTTAGCAATTTGATGATGTGAACATTCATATTTTATAATGTGAATATTCACATTGATAGTGTGAACGTTCACATTGACAATATAAATATTCATGGTGTGAACATTCACATTACGGAACATTCGCATTGTAAATGCGAATATTATTAGAGGTGTTTTGATAACTATGTCACTTATATAATTTATTAGAATATAAGAAAATTATATGAATTAAATGAAACATAAGTAAGAAAAAAAAAATTATGAGAAAGTGTCCCTATTTTAAATTATTTTGAGACTGTTCAATGCTTATTTATCCAAAATTTTATGATTGAAAAATTTAAAAAGAGATGAAAAATTAAAAAAGAGATTAAAATAAATAAATAAATAAAATATAAATAAAATACTTTTATAGTTCAATTAATTTTACACACATTTTCTTTTTTTTTTCTTGTCCTTTCATCCAACACGTTTTCTTTTTTTTCTTGTCCTTTCATTCAAATCTTTTCATTCAAATCTCTTCACAAATCCACAAGTTTGCTTTTCTGTTCTAAGACGCAACTATTACATTTCCGGAGGCAGCTATTGCCTAAGGATTGCTTTTCCTTCAAATCACATCACATGGACAAGGAATCAGAGATGTAATAGAAGATTGAATCAGAGATTAATAAAAAGTTTGGAACTTTGAAGAACATGGACAAGGAATCAGTAGGAGAAGAAGAAGTGGTCAACTTTGGGAAATCTCTGATAGTACCCAGTGTTCAAGAACTTGCCAAAGTTGCCATCAACAAAATCCCACCCAGGTATGTGCGCGACGACCAGAAACAGGACCCTCCGGTCATAACATCGTCCGAACAGGTGTTTGTTCCACCGGTGGTGCCGGTGATTGATCTTCAAAGCTTGGTTTCATCATCAGAAGGGGATCACATGGATTCTCATGAATTGGAGAGGCTGCACTCTGCTTGCAAAGACTGGGGTTTCTTCCAGGTCTTTTTTTCCCATTTCCCCACATATTCATTCCCCCAAACACCACCTTACCTCTATTTTCCTCTGTTTCTCTTTATTACATATTAAAAAAAAAAAAAATTATTTAGTTTTTTTTTTTTTTTGAGAAATTGTGTGTACCAGATGCTTATGCTATTTATAAGTTTAATCATCTAATAACTAAAAAATAAAAAAAATTAGGATATAATAAAAAATGATGAGGTATAATTAAACAATGGAAAATTTACCCATAAGTCCTAGTTTCTGAAAAGTTGAACCATTTAGTCCCAAAAGTTTTTTTATGCTTCATTTAGTCCCATTTACACATCAATCTAATGTTTGAAACATTAATCTGATGTTCGAAATCTAATGTTCGAAACATTAATCTGATGTTCGAAATTTAATGCTCAAAACATTAATTTGATGTTTGAAACATTGTAATGGAACCTTTCAGTCTATAAGAAAACTTTTAGGACTAAACAGTGTATAAGTTCTTAATTTGGGATTTATTGGTGCATCTCCCTTAAACAATTATTGAATTATAATAAAAATAATGTTATAATTAATAACATAAATAGTCATAACCAAAAACACAAAAATTGTAACAAATGTGCATATGGTAAAATTTCCCTTTGTATCGATACAAAATTTTCTCGCATATATATAAGAACTAAAATTGTTAATTTTTTACATGTTCTATGAACGAAAGTTATTTTGAAATATTATGTGATAATTTTAATTTGAAAATATTGTATTAGTGAATAATTTCGCTTATAATTTATTTTTCACAATAATTATTATAATATTGTATTTTCTTAACTATTTCATATGATTTGTATAATGGATATAAATCGTAGTTATTGAGATATATTTTAGACATTTTCAATGGATAGCGTTACTAATTTATTCAAACTGTTTTTATTATGTTAGCTGATTGAATATATAATTTGATTAACTTTAGCTTTTAAAATAAAAAAATTCTTAAGAGGCAATTGTAACAGGTACAATTGGCAATATTCTATAAACAATATAAATTTAGCAAATAAATATCCGTTAGTATTAAATAATTCACCACTTTAATTATTTAAAAAAATTAAGTGAAACTTCACTTTTAAACTACTAATACAATAATGTAATGCTTAGAAAATTGGAATGAAATGAAATAGAATGGTCATTCTTTAACTTCTATATAGAATTATTATTCTCTCACAATAGTCAATTATAATTCGGTAGTGCTACGTAGCTTGAAAGGTGGAGCTCGAAATTGGCTCGAATCAGAAGCAGAGAAGGAGAAGAGAAGGAAGGAGGAGGAGGAAGGAGGGAGGAGGAGGAAGGAGGGAGGAGGAGGAGGGACTGGAGGGGGAGGGGGAGGAGAAGGAGGGACTGGAGGGGGCCCAACAAATGGGGCTGGAGGCGGGGGGGCGGGGGCGGAGGCGAGGCAGAGGCGACGAGCAGCGACGGCCGGCGACGAGCAGCGACGATCCTCGACGGCGGCGGCGGTGCTGGCTCTTCTCCTCTTTCTCTTCTCCTCTCTTCTTCCTCTCTTCTCTCCCTCTTTCTCCTCTGTCTCTTTCTCCTCTCTTCTTCCTCTCTTCTCTCCCTCTTTCGAGCCAACCAATTCGAGCTATGGCTCATTTTCGATTATAATTTTATCTGTAATATATTTTTGATCTTTTTTTAATAAACCAACTATGAAATGAATATTATAATATGATTGTTTTATTCTAGTTCTTTTCAATAAACCAAACCTAACCTAAGAATTAAATTATTAGGAGACCCTAAATTTTAGACAAATTTTGGAGACCCTAATCATTATATGAAATTATATATTTCATGCGTGTTCATCACGTGCTGTGTCCTTCATTTTTTGAAAATTAACATGTCAGCATGTCCTTGTTCATGTCGTGTCACGTGTTCGTATCTGTTTTTCTTAGTTTTGGAGATTATGGTGGAGGTCCAAAGAAAAACTGAGTGAAGCAATTTGAGTGGTGGGTTTCTAATAAACTGAGGCGGGTTTGTATGGGGGTGGCAACAGTGCAGAGTGAGGCAGGTTTGTAGTGCCTATCCGTGCCACGTATCATGTCAGAGGTAGGGAAAATCGGACAGGTTATGGAGGCGGGGGCCGGAGCATGTCTTGACGTACTACGGATAATAATTTATAAAAGTTCAAAACTGAATGATTATTTCATTTTTATTGTATTTTGTATTATTTTTTTAATGAATAAATTAGGACTGAACATTATATTTCATTTTTATTCCAATAAATCAAACACTTAAAAGAGTTAATAGGACACTGACAACTAATTAGAGTTGAGCGCACTAAGCCCACTAGTTTAAACATAAACCCGTTTAGCGTGCTTGATTGTTCGAACTGAATATAAGGGGTTAGGAAGGATATGTAACATTTAGAAATATATTATTCGGTGATAGATTATGAAGTATGAATACTTCTAAAAGGGAGTTGTCAGATACCGATACTCCTTAGATACTCGTGGATGGATACATATCATATACTTTTCAAATGTATCCCATACTTGATATTAATTTTCTTTAATTTTGAGAAGTATTAGATACTTTTCAAATACTTTAGGTCACATATCTGCACTATTATGAAAAAGTTAGATTGTAATAATTCTTGTTTAGTATTAGAGTATAATTGTTAAGATAAATACAATAATAACTTCTCAATACTTTGCTTAGTTTTTAGAGAAGAAAACTGTGAAATTAAAATAATACCCTACTTTTATAGGATTTATTGAATTTACGTATCCTTATAATTTACAAATGTGCTATAAGGTCAAGCATCAATATAACTTAGGAGTTGTAGGCATCTTTTGGTTGAATGTAGCTGAGTCAGTTACCAATGTAGCACCTAACAAGGCTTGGCCCCACACTGTGGTTCACCACAATGGCCCAACTATATTCCACATAGAGTCCAATATATGCATTGCCCATTCCACTTTTGTGAGACCACCCAACAAACAAAAATAATGCAGTGCAAGTGCAACATCTCTTCTTATTTTTACATTCTACAATTGGTACAAGTAGAATAAGGGAAAGAGAAAGCTATATCATGTAATGGTGTGGGTGAAAGGGGTGGTTGGAGATAGTTTGGGAAGATAGCGGGCACTTTAATGGACTGAGATCACCGGAGGTGGAGAGGAGGAGGTCAAGGCAAGCTTGGAGAGGGAGAGGTTGGCAGTGATAGACTTTGAATACTAATATAGAATGTGAGAGGGAGTGTTTAAGTGTGAGACTTAGTGTGTTAGAATTATGGAGTATTGTTGTGGTGCAGTAAAGTTTCTTACTACATATATGATGTGTTATATAGGCCGCAAGAGTATTGGAGCCCAAGCAACCTGTTGAACAGGTGGCTCGTTCTCTCTAACTCTACCAGAAGTGATATAAGCCCTTTTGCCGTCTGTGGCTTGAAGGCAGGCGGAAAGTAACGTTTCGTATATGCATCGTGTGACAAGAATGTAAGGTCATTATTGCCTCTTCTCCAAGCGTGGTCGAGATAGAGTTGTCTTAGCAAGAAGATAACCATCTCAACGATCCCATGACCTCAGCCGTCAGTTCAATATCCTTTGATGATCCCGAGCAGTAGTGCCTGGGTCCAGCTCCCAACCTAGGAAACCAAGTAGGTGAATGGGCCAGGGCCCACCTTAGTGTTTCGGAGAGCCAGGGCTTATTAGTCCAAGTCTAAGTGAACCGGGGGCTGATTATATTGTTGTTTGGTCTTGGAGTAGGTATGAAGGACCATGGGCCCTGCAGGGCCATGGTATTGCCTGTTGCAAGGCTATTCATATTTGGACATATTTGAGCTTGTATGTATGCTCCCGTTTAGGCTAAACATATAGTCTTGGTTTTGCCTGGTGCCTTGGCACATGGCGCCCGTAGGCCTCACCATGTATCAAACATGTGATATGCTCACGTGGTGTCTTATTGGTCTGCCATGCAGGTGGAGTTTTTGTGATGTGGCACTTGTAGGGCTTGCCATGTATTGGGCTTGATATAAGTACCCACAATAATGCCCCCTTGTATAGATGGTCTTTTAACTAGTGAGAGTATTTCTGCATGACTAGGCTAAAAAGTTTTGAAAACATTAGCTCATGCGGATAAGTATTCAGATAGAGTTAGAGTCTAAAATTAGGCTTTTGATACAATGTGGGTATTTTAATTGCTCACAGAGAGTTTACATTTTAAGTTTCATCTGGTGCGAGCCGGCCGGACAAAGATGTGGGCTGGTTGGGTGATGGCTCGATTCCACGGGATCTCCACCACTTCATAGGAGATTCAGCTTCGTTCCATAGGCACCAAATTCCCCCTATCACCCTTTCCATGCCGCTAGGAAGGGGGGCCATGGCCTTGGTATTGGGGTAGCCCATGATTTGGCTCATGAACTGGGCCTCGCTTTCCTCTTTTTTCGTGTTTGTGATGATGACGAGGTGGAAGTGTCCGCTAGAATGTAGGTGCATGTAGTGTTGGAGGAAGTTAGGATGGGCGGCACCCTCAATGTTGAAGAAGAGGATGTTGAGCGGGGTGTTGTGAGTGGTGCTTGGCGGGGTCCTGTTAGGAGCGCTACCTTCTTCCAGGTTGAGGCTTGCAAAGTCCTCTATGTCCCATCCAAGTCCCAAATCTTCATTTGGGTCTTCTAACGGGGCTGACATGATGGAAATGTAGTGGTCCAAATCCCTCTCTGTCGGTCTTTGCATGAGGATGTTGATTCGAATTCTCTCAAAATGTGGGATCAGCACTTGCCTTGCTTGGCAGGTGGATTCTGGGGAGACTGAAATTGCCTTCTTGGTTTGGCAAGAACCAAGTGGAAAATAGCGGTATCGTATGGAGGTCTGGTAGTGTTACTGCTTGTACCATCCCCTTATTTTGCTCCGAAGTTCCTTGGGTACCTCCATAACAGTATACAAGGATGTTGGGTGTTGAACCCAAGGGGATTCGAATAACTGCCCTTGGAATTGCCATGGAGGCATGGCAAGCATTCTTCGAAAGAACTCACCGGACGGCGGCGAGTGGAATTGGAGCTCGAAGCTCTAGAGTTGGAGCTCGAAGTTCTATAATTTGAACCTCTGGGGTTTGGAGCCTCGTTTCTCACTGGGTGCCAAACGGTATTATCTCGGTGCCTTTGTCCTCCGGAAGCCATTTTTTAAGAGAATGGTTTGTTCAAATTGAGAGTAGAGTGTTAGCAATTGAGTATGAATTTGCTTCTGTTGTTATCTGTTTTGCGTTGGAGCTCTGTTGCTTATAAAGAACTTGCATCGGGAAGGAGAAGATGAATTCAATAGTTTTGTAGAACGTACATGAATTCAACATGGTTAGCTTTTCTTCAATGTGGAAGAACTTGATATAGAACTTTTTTACTAAGTCCTCCTGCGAAGAGATAGAGCCAACGGCAAGGTTGGCATACCATGATAACGCCCGATCTGTGAGGGATTTGGAGAATTGTCTCATTCGGTGGTTCCGGTCTTCTCAGTGAGTACTAAGAGCGTCAAGAAAGCGCGAAACATGCTCTCTGGCGTTCCTTTTTGCCCATCAAAACGGACAAGCTTGGGTATGGTGTACCCCACCGGATATGGGAGACTTTGTAATGTGAATAGGGTAAGGGGAACGGAGGTCTAATTCTGGAGAGGCAGGAATGTGACCTTTGTTTGTCTGAAGTAGACTCTGTATGTGTTCTTTCACTACGTCTAATGTCAATGGTTAGGCTGAAGGAGACTGGTGTAGTGGAAGACCAGGAGAGCCAGTTGAAGTCACTACAGTGGGAGCTCTGCTGATCGACCAGACTTGTGGTGGAGGTACTTGGCTGGGAGCTGATGGAGGGAACAGGGTGATTGTTTGTCCTCCCGCTTGGGTTTGCAAGTTGTTTTGTGAAGTGGGGTTGACCTCTGAGCCATTCTAAGCTAATGGCGGATCGCCATTCTGTGATGATGAAAGGCGGTTAGTTGATGCTGGGAGTGTAGGTGCCCTTTGTAAGCTTAGTGGGGCATCCATCAAGAGTTGTTGGTTTTGTTGAAGAGAGGTGACACCTATGAAGCATCGACATGTTCCCAGGCTCTGCGTACGAGTGTCGGACACGCGGTAGACACGTGTCCGACACTCTCTCTAACGTGTCTCCTTATTTTTTTTGAAATCTTCCAGTGGGACACGCCATGGATACGGCGGGACACTTTTCGGACACTCGTGAGGTGGATCGAAGAAGCCCTAACTGTTTTCCATGATCGACAGAGAAAGACAGAAAGGGATCGAGGGAGACAGAGAAAGAGAGAGAGATCGAGGGAGGAGAGAAGACAGAGAAAGAGAGAAAGAGATCGAGGGAGAGGAGAAGCTAACTTGTTCAGATCCAAGAAGCTGAAGCTGAGGTATTCTTCTTCTCTGTCTCCATCATCTCTGTTCTTCTTCTCCTCTTCATGTTCTTCCTCTCCTCCTCCCTTTCGTCTCCCCCTTTTCTGACTCTCTTTCCCTCTGCCTTTTTGACTTCACTTTCTCTCTCCTCTATCTTTTCTCTTTTATATTTTTTTCTTCTCTTTTGATTCAACGTTTCTCTCTTCCCCCTTTTTCTTCTTTTTTCTTTTTTCTTTTTTCTTTATCCTTATTTTTATGTTAAACTTAAAATTTATAAAATAAATTATTTTTATTTAAAAAAACTAATTTTTTATTAATTTTAAAAAAAAATATATTTATTAATTTTATTATTATTTTGATTGTATAAGAATTAATGATTTTATTTTTATTTTAGACATATAATAAATAAATAAAATTATATATATTAAACGTGTCCTCAGCGTGTCGTGTTCCTTGTTTTTTGAAAAATTGCGTTTTCGCATCCATGTCCGTACTACATAGGGTGACACTCTCAGTCAATACACGTAGCTGTTCCGCTATGGCCGGTTGAGAGGATTGTTGTAATGCCCCAAAATCTACACTAAGGGTTATAGTTAAGGGAAAGTCACTAATGAGTCCTATGGTTAATGACCAAGTAAGATCCCAGATTACCGGAGGAGTTAAATTAGCCTCTCTTTTAAGTTCAGCTTTCTTAGGTGGCGCACTTCCCTTTTGACAGATCTTAAAAGGTATTGACGCAAGGTCTCATAAGTAACGTAGGGAACTATATTGATTTTTAAAAAGACAAGCATATAATAATAATAAGAGAATAAATACAAAATGTCCTTAGCTACAAAAGTTAGTTCCATCAATATTACATCCAAAAATAAAATTCCATATGGACTTTACAAAACCACAAAAAATTTAGGCCTTGTTTGGTTTGACTTTGAGAGATAAGTTTTCAAAAAATATTTTGAGAAGAGATTTTAGGAATTTTTGTAGTTTGTTTGGTTGTTTATTTTGAAAACAGTTTTGGAGTTTAGGAGTTTGGGATGATTTGATATTTTGTTGTAATTGAGTAGATGTATGTGAGAGAAAAAGCAATTGAAAAGGAGAGAGGAGAGATAAAAAACTGATTGATTGATGTGTAAGAGAGAGTGATTTTGAAAATTTTTTGAGAAAAATTATAAACTAAACAAAATTTTCAAAAAAACTTCCAAGATCTTTTTCCCAAAACCAAACCAAACAAGGCCTTAGCTTCTCTAGGACAACCGATAGTCTTTCAAAGTCTCCGGCTTGTCGTTTTTTGGTGTAAGATCCTCTTTGGCACCTGGAATGATACGTCGTGAGCTTTGAATGCTCAATAAACGCACACACAACCCGTCTCTTTTTCCCAATTTAATACACAATAGCAATTACAACAATAGGGGAAAGGAACGTGACATTCAAGTAAATAACAAAGGTTACAAGTTTAGTTGTTCGTAGTCTAGAAATCCCCCAAAAAGATTTCATCCTCCCAACCACAAGAAACAAACGCGGATTATTCGGTATGCCTCCTCTTTTGTTGCTTTGCAGATTGTACCATAGATGCCTACCAATCGTTACATACCGCGTAGTGCCAACCGAGGACCTCAAAAGAGACTGTAAAATAGGGCCTTGCCCATTCCCTCCTCACACCAAACCACCTAGGGTCCGAATACAACCGCTCCGTTCAAGAGTTTCGAACAACCACTTGCGCAAGACTTTAACTTTCCAAAAGGGAACACGTTCCGCTAACCAATTCAATTTGAACATAACTTTATCTCATAACAATACTCATGTGATTGAAACTCTATTAGCCACCCCATTAATTTATCCGTTTAGATTAATGTTTTAAATTAGTTAGCACAAGCAAATAATAAAAGAATAAATTTGCTAAGTATGAGCATCATCGAAGGACTAAAATAAAAGGTATATAACCATGACATATGTGATATCATACCAAGACATGATCATAAATTAATAAGCATATTCATGAAGACGAACATAAAATACCAATGCAAAACTAAATTTCCAAATTAAGTACCATTTAAAGATTAAAGTCAAAAAGACCGTTTCAGATTTTTCCCGAGCCTGGCCTTCCTATGGTTCGTAGAGAATTTCATCTAGTTTTCAGAACATTTTTCAGAAATGGAATAGCTTTTTTAGATTTTTAGTTAGTTAAGAAACGCTCCAACGCTGTCCAAATTCGTCGACCATTATGAAACTTGATTTTCTTACAAACCGCTCACTTTTTTTCAATGAAATCAATTTTCCTTGAAAGATAACTCTTTAAGTAAGTTTTTGACATAAAACCGAGGTCTAGATGATTTTTCTATATGTTTCTAGAATTTTCGAAAGTTGGCTGTAAAACAGGTTTTTCATGCGCAATGCTCAAAATAAGAAGATTGGTGAGAAAAGAGGCCAATTAAGGGAAAAGTTTCACTTCTTTTGTGATGAAAGCATACTAAATAATGTATCAATAACTTAGATTTTTAGAGTGATGGTATGTCTTTGGAAATAATGTGAGATATGAGAAAAAAAAGGTAATTTTGCGTCTATTAAGAGGAAATATGAGTAAGAGAAGGACCGAAGCCAAATTCATCAACTTTGAACACATGAACATCATTACAACACATCTGAAAATATGATTTTAAATCTCTAATAACATGTATGTGAAAAGGAAATAGAAGGAGAGATGGTGATGTGGCTTACTTGAGGCTTGGTTGGTTAGCTAATAAGACCTTCTCTTTCTTTCCTTTCCTCCACCAAGCTCACTCTCTTGCCCTTTCTTTCTCTCAGCCGAATGTGGTGTTTGTATGTGTTTTCTTGTGTGCAAAATGCTAAGGGAGAGGTCTTAATTATACAATTAATCATGATCTGGTTAGGCTTTGGTTAGGATTGAGCTTAGGGTGGAAGCATGGTTCCATGTTTTGGGGGTACTAGCAAACGTTTTCCATGAATTCATGGATTTTGTTTGAAAAGTTGTATTCATTTCTCTTTCCTAGGGTGGCTAGCCGGTTGGGGGGGGGGGGGGTTTGAGGGAATTATTTTATTTTTTTTCTTGTGTACAATTGTTGGAAATTTCAAAATATGGTGTATAAAATAGGTTTAATGGTGCAAGTATATATATATATTAGTACTAGTTTGGGGTCAATTAGTAATTTAATAAAAGTGTGAGGGTTTTGGGTTTAATTTATGAATTGGAACATTTATTTAAGTGTATAATTAAGCTAAATTAGGGTTAGAGAATCTAATTCGGTTTAGATTTCTTGTTTCGAATAAAAAGGTTATCGACCGATGAGCATGATGAAAACCGAAAAAATCTAGGGTTTTCAAGTAGTAATTCCATATTTAGGGAGTCAATTAGTCAGTATTGGGGTATTAGAAATGATTTCTAAGTTACCGAAATCGATTACGGTTTTTGAGTTTTCAGTTGGCGCATGTATTTTGATCCTAGGGTTAAATTTGCAATTAATTAAGAAATTGAGGGGCTTCAAAGAAATAATTTACAAGTAAGGGACTTTTTAGAAAATAAAATTTTCAAGGGCCTCATAACCTATCCCCCTTAAAACAATTTCGTCCTCAAAATTTAACTACACATCGCTTTCAAACAGTTGGGGGTAGTTTGCTTTCATCCAGTCTTTGCGTTCCCAAGTAGACTCTTCAATCCCTCGATGACGCCAAAGCACTTTTACTAAATGGACCATCTTGCCCCTAAGATTCTTCTCTAGACTATGTTGTATTGCTACCGGTCCTTCTTCAAAGGTAATATCCTTGTCGAGATTGATTCTTTCCCAGTTGATGACGTGCGATGGATCGGCGAGGCATTTCCGCAACATAGATACATGCAAGACGTGTATTCCTGCTAACTGCAGGGGTAGAGCTAGTCATATGCCACTTCGCCCACCTTCTCCAGTATTTCTAATGGTCCGATATATCGTGGTGATAGCTTCCATTTCCTTCCAAAACGTACGATCCCACACCTAGGTTGCATCTTTAGGAACATGTGGTCATCTACTTCGAACATCAGTGGTCTTCTCCTTCTATCCGCGTAATTCTTTTGATGGTCTTGAGCAGTCCTTAACTGTTGTCAGATTAGTTTGACTTTCTCAGTCATCTCTGGGACAAGTTCGAGTCCTATTAGATTTGCTTCACCTACTTCAGTTCAACAAATCGGTGATCTACAAGGTCGCCAATACAATGCTTCAAAATGCGCTATACCAATGCTAGCTTCAAAACTATTGTTATAGGAGAATTAAATTAAAGGTAGGTGTTGCTCCCAACTTCCTTGAAAATCCATTACACAAGCTCTCGGCATATCTTCGAGTGTTTGCATGGTGCGCTCAGATTGTCCATCTATTTGTGGATGAAAAGCGGTGATGAAACATAACTCGGTACCCAAGGCTTCTTGCAGACTTCTCAAAAAACGAGGTGAATCGTGGATCGTGATCCGATACAATGGATATCGAAATTCCGTGTAGTCGAATGATTCCCCAATGTAGATCTTACACATGGACTCTAAAGTGTCAGTTATCTTATAGGGTAAGAGATGTGCAGACTTTGTGAGGCGATCCACTATTACCAATATAAGATCACGCCCTTTGGGTGTCCTGGGCAACCCGGTCACAAAGTCCATTGTCACGTGCTCCCATTTCCATTCAGCCATTGGTAGGGGCTGCGACATTCCTCCTGGTTTTTGATGTTTTGCCTTCACCTGTTGGCACATTAGACATCTTGCTACAAATTTAGCCACATCCTTCTTCATTCCGCTCCATCAATGTTGCCTTTTCAAATGTTGGTACATTGTAGTATGTCCTGGATGTACCGCAAATATAGAGTGATGACATTCCTTTAAGTACTTTTTCTCTAAGCAACTCGTCATTTGGAATAAACAATCTACCTTGATATCTTATACTCCCATTAGGGTGACATGCCTAATCGAGCATTGGTTCTCCTGATTCCAAACGTGTCTTAACATACGCTACTTCTTGATTGTGTTTCTGGGCCTCCATGATCTCTCACTTATTAACTTAGGCATCACATTCTGTGCACGAAGGTAGACCTTCGTGTCTTGAGTCTCTACCTAAATTCCAAATTCATTGAGCGTCTTAATCATATCCCAAACCTTTACGGCTAATTTAGCTATCATTCCCCTACTCTTGCGACTCAGCACGTCTGCCACTACATTGGCATTATCGGAATGATATGAGAGAGTGAACTAGAAATCTTCAACGTACTCCATCCACCGTCTCTGTCTCAAGTTGAGGTCTTTCTATGTATGTAAATAGGTACTTCAAGCTCTTGTGATCTGTGAAAATCTCAAATTGTTCCCCATACAGGTAATGTCACCATCGCTTTAGAGCAAAAACTACGGCTTCCAATTTTCCAAGTCATGCGTTGGGTAGTTTTGCTCATGTGGTTTCAACTGCCTGGAACCATACGCGACTACCTTTCCATTCTGCATGAGCACGCAACCTAACGCTTCCTTAGACACATCGCAATACATAGTGTACCTCACTTCTCGTTCCGGAATGATCAAAATTGGTGCACTAGTTAATTTTTTCTTTAGCTCTTGGAAGGATTTCTCACAACCTTTGTCTCATTCATATTTTACTCGCTTCTGCGTCAAACGAGTCATTGGTCTGGCTAGTTTGGAGAAATCTTGAATGAACCTTTGGTAGTAACTAGCCAATCCCAAGAAATTGCGAATTTCTGACACAGTTTTCGGATGTCTCCAATCTAAGACAGCTTCTACCTTGGTTGGATCCACTGCAATCCCATTCTCAGACACTACGGCCATGTTTGTTTGGGCGGACTGGATTAGCATTCCCATAACTAATAGTCCTAGGACTACGAATCCGTTGGATTATATATCCTATCTTAACTAATAGTCAAGTTTAAAATAATTAGTCCGTACTTCAATTGTTTAACCAAACATCGGATTAATAATTTTATTGGACTATTAGTCCAATCCTAAGCTCATGTCCACCCAAACAAACATGGCCTACATGTCCTAAGAATTTCACATCTTTTAACCAGAACTCACATTTGCTTGCCTTGGCGTACAATTGATTGTCTGTAAGAACTTGAAGAACAATCCTTAAATGCTACTCATGCTCTTCCTCATCCTCAGACCTTGAATAAAATATCAAAAATGAACACCACTACAAATTGGTCAAGATATGGTTTGAAGATCTTGTTCATTAGACTCATAAATACTGCCGGCACGTTGGTTAGTCCGAAGGGCATTACTACAAACTCGTAGGCAGTCTTTGGTATATCCTCATCCTTGACTCATAGTTGATGGTAACCCGACCTGAGATTGATCTTTGAATAATACTTTGAGCCTCTAAGTTGATCAAAAAGATCATCAATCCTTGGGAGCGGGTATTGATTCTTGATCGTGACTCGGTTAGTTTGACGGTAATCGATGCATAGTCTTAACGACCCATCCTTCTTTTTAGCAAACAGAACAGGCGCTCCCCATGGTGAAGTACTTGGCCTAATAAATCCTTTTTCGAGCAACTTCTGTAGTTGTGTCTTTAATTCTTGTAGTTCTGCCGGATGTAGTTCCAGGTTGTAGCTCAATACTAAAGTTTACCTCTCGGGTTGGTGGCAATCCTGGTAATTCCTCAAGAAATATATTTGCATTGTCACGACCCAAACCCGCCTCTATAGGCTTAGCATCATGACAGGCCAGCAATCCTAAGTTTACCTACGACCTCAATAAACAAAATCAATCTCAAAATAATTTACAGGGCTTAGCAGAAGCACTGTGAAACAAAAAGATGAACCATTGAGCTGTGTATACATGAAAACCTCATATAATAGCTGTGAAGCCACTCTTGCATATGTACATTCATACAACAATGTAAGTCTTTAGCACTTAGTACATAATTCAAACATCCATAGTTTTAAATTCAAAACAACCCCCAAATAACAAAATAAAAGTGCATCTCAACAGGGGTTTTGACTTGCTTGGCTCCACACAAGCCAAAGCTTTCTCCAACTAGGGAGCTTTCAAAATGCTGACACAGCGGTAGACTTTGCGACTTCTCTATCCTTGATGCTCAGTTTTCTCACCTACATACATATATATATATATATATAGTGAGTTGGGGCCCATTGAGTAATAACAAAATAACGGAGTTAAATAAATCAAGTTCGATAAGCAAATACACATTAAGGTTCCATTTCAATTTAATGTTTAATCTCAATTCAATTCACTTCTTGTGTGTTTCTACATCAATTCTTATTATTGATGTCTTAATCAATGTCTAAGAATGCTCTTATAAGCATGAGGATGCAATGATGCATTTATGAAAGTTTTTTGAAAGTTGCTGAAAACTGGGTGTTTGCTCAAGCACACACTTCGTCGCTCGAGCCGTCTGCAAAGACTGCAAAAGTACTGGATGCTTGATTTTCATGCTTGACGGTTGCTTGACAGTAGCTCGAGCCAAGTACTGAGTGAAAAGGAGTTTGCGGGAGTGCACAATCGGTCACTCGAGCCACTGTGCAATTGTCTGCAAAACTACTAGGAGCTTGAAATGTATGCTTGAGCGACACTTCCATCGCTCGAGCGAACTGCTTGAATTTTGGAATTTCCAGAATTGTGTTTGAAGTTCAAACTGCCATTCAAGGGCCCAAACCTTGCATGGTTGGTACAAAAACATGGTAAATCATTGTAGAACATGAAAACATAGTCAATTTGAAACCAATTACTCAAAATCATGTTCCAAATTTCAAAATTCAATTTTAAAATATAAAGTTAAAACCATGCATGACATGAATTGAACTCTTCTCTTTTCAAAATAAGATCAAATGAATTGAGGTGTATAATATCATGTAAAACTTCCAAAGATGGTGAATTTAACTTCATGCATGTAGAGAATTTCATGGAATTCAAACTTAAAAGGATGATTCATGCATGCATGTCTCAATTATGCTCTTATTTGACAAATCCAAAGAAATTCTTGCATTCACTACTCAATTACATGAAATTAACCATATGAACCCCATGAACTCAACTCCTAATTAAATTATTTGCAAGAATTATGGTTGAAGATCATACCTAAGGCTTGAATTCAAGTGTATTCTAGCTCAAATTTTCAAATCTCCTTCAATTCATTTACAATTCTCTTCTCCCTCTCTGTCTAGAGTTGATTCTCCGACTCTCTCTCTAAAATCTAAGCCCATATGTGTATATAATAATGAACTCATAAGCTAAAGCCATAAATATAGGTTTAATTAGCTTAAGTTAATTAAGCTTACTTAGGACTAATTAATCCCACTTAATTCTAATTAATTCCAATCAATTATTCTAATTATTTTGATCCGAATCAAATTTCAATTAAAGTTGCAATAAAATTCTAAATATTCTAATTAGCCTATTGGGCTAGCCAATTTCAATTTCTGAAGTTGTTAAGGCTCTCAATTTTTGTCTTTAAGTCGGCAATTCTAATAGGTATTCCATAAACAAATAGATATTCACATTTAAGCACATAATTAAGCAATTTAACTCACACAATAAATATATAAAAATAATGTACGCATTGGGGTCGTCTCATGCATACTCGTGTACTATTTGCGGAAGTTCTAATTCGGTTTGGTCCTCATTTAAAATCAAACTTGCTACCCTACCCGCAAGTTGATCGTGCCACTGTATCCTACGTTTCGTTGAAGTCAAGGAATCGTGCCTATCCCCTTAAACTGGAAGCGTGTTCTGTCAGGCACGTGAGCCATTACCTTCTTTTGACAGCAATCGATCGCCGCTCAATGGGTGGACAACGAATCCATGCCCAAAATATATCTCCATGACTCGAAGGTTGCAAGTCAGGCGTAGGTCTGAGACTCCTATCTTACAATCCTTACAGATCAACCCTTTCCGAACGCATCCTCCTATAGGTGATATCACACTGAAGGCAGTTTCTAAGGGTTCACATACAAGTTCTAATGACTTAACACAAGCAGAAGATATAAAAGAATGCGATGCACTGGTATCAAATAAAAAATGCACCCAAGAATTATATAGTACTAAATTTTCCTCAATTAAGGACAGGTCCCCCTCCTCTTCTTGCAAGGCAAAGACTTTGTAGGTTGCCTTCTGATTGCCATTGGTCCTAGCATTCTGAGTTCCTTCACTCTTCTGGTGTTGCTGTTGGTAGATCCTGTCTTGTTTAACCAAGGCTTTTGTCTACCCACTGCCTAGGCATATGCTCCGAAACCTCCTCCCTGGTATCCTGATGGAGGGAGTTGGGGGCATTCGCTCTTTTTGTGCCCCAACTGTTTACAATCAAAGCGTTGGATTTGTCCTGTCAGTCTTGATTGATGACCTCCTTTCTGGATTTGCTGTAGTGGTTGTTGCCGTTGCCATTGCTGTTGTGGTTGTGGCTGTGGCTGTGGCTGTGGCTGTGGCCTCGAGTAGGGCTTCAGGGCTGTACTTGCCTTCTGGTTCCTCTGAGGTCCTACAGATGTCTGACCCCCTTTCCGCTTGTTCCAAATTTTCCTAGCATTGGCTATTTCCCTTTCAGATTCTAATGTCGTCTCTAATACCTTGGCATATGAGTGGAGCCGTTACGGTAGAACTCTCCCCCTGATTGTAAGGTCCAGCCCCTATTCAAACATCCTTGCTTTCTCTTCATCATTTGCTACATACCTAGTTGCATAGCAGGCTAACTCTTCAAATTTTGCGGCGTATTAGGTTACGGTCATATTCCCCTGCTCCAGGTTTTGGAATTTCCTGACTTGCTCTTGATGAACTGTAGTTGGAAAATATTTATTTAGAAACAATTCCTTAAACTGGTCCCATGACGTGTCTGTAATGTCACAGGTATTCTTGATTAGTTCCCACCAATGATCGGCCTCATCATCTAGCTTGAATATTGCCAAGGCTATTCTATCGGCATCTTCAGTTATCCCTAAAGTGTCCAACATTTTCTCTATCTGCCTTAGCCAATTTTCAGCCACTCTCGGGTCTGGTACTCCTGTGAACTTTGGAGGCCTTTGTTTTCTAAACTCCGAAAAGAGTCGAGTCCTCTCGGTTTGCCAATTGTTCCTTAGTTGTCCTAGTTCTTCCAAAATTTGATGCCCAAGATTATTAGGATATTGGCTCCCGCGAGTACGGGTCCATGCTAATTTCTGGAACGGTTTCGGGTATTGTTGCTAGTCTCTAAGTAGTCATTAGGTCGCGTATCCACCATTCTGTTCATGGTATGGGATAAGTTGGTTTCTAGATTTCTAGCTGGAGGTAATCTTTCTATTAGACTTGAAATTAAGGTTTAGTTTTCTTAGGGTGTGGCGAAATATTAAAGCAAGTAACAATCAACAGATATAGATCAAATCATCACTTCATATATTTATAATAGGCATCAATACAAAAGGCTTCCAGATCAGAGTTTCTTTCAAAAGGCACTACACACAGCATAATCACAAAGTTACTACATATATCTTAAAGATCCTTACCATAAGTGGATCTTACAAAAGCCTAGCTTACTACCCTTAGATTAACTCACTCCCAGACCAGTCGAAATCTTCTTTAGGATCCTCATCTGCCGAGTCGGTTGCCTGGCCAGGGGAGCATGGTGTATACATTGGTGAAGGGGGAACGTGCTCAGATGACACTTCAATTGGAAATGCTAGAGTTGTTCCTGGCTGCACCGATTGTTGCTCCATCTCCATTGGCTAACTATTATCCTGCCCAGGGTAGTGAGACTCGCCACTCTTAGCTTGCACTGGGTGTCGGGGTGGTGCTTCATCTGCCAAGGCTCGACGTATTAGGGTGTCCATCTTCTGGCCATCCTGCTCCTTACGGACTGTGCTCTTTGCGGCACGACTTAGGTGCTGCAGGTGGCGTCGAACCAAGGACCTCTTTTGCTCCTTTGTATAGTAAGAGTAGTTCGTCTCTACTTTTCGTATCTCCTTGATGATCATCTCTTCAGCGGCAAATTCACATCGCCGGCGGCTATAGTAGGTATTGATGGACAGGGCCCTCCTATCGTGCATGCAAAAGGCTCTCCATGTGTCGAGGCTAATGTCGGTTGTTTGACGGCTTTTCGATGACATCCTATGGTGGAGGGGAAAAGTTTTAGTTGTTAGTCTCTTTTACATAGATATAATAGTGTGCTAGTAAAATACACTAGTGTATAGGGGTAAGGGATTCTAGAGTTACGTATCGGGTTACGCGGGCTAAGGGTCGAACCTAAGCTCTGATACCAAATTGTGACGGTCCCAAAATCTACACTAAGGGTTGTAGTCAAGGGAAAGTCACTAATGAGTCCTATGGCCAATGACCAAGTAAGATCCCAGATCGCTGGAGGATTCAAATTAGCCTCCGTTCTAAGTCCAGCTTTCTAAGGTAGCGCATTATCCTTTTGACAAATCTTAAAAGGCATTGACGCAAGGTCTCATAAGCGACATAGGGAACTATATTGGTTTTTAAAAAGACAAGCATATAATAATAATAATAAGAGAATAAATACAAAATGTCCTTAGTTACAAAAGTTGGTTCCATCAATATTACATCCAAAAATAAAATTCCAGATGGACTTTACAAAACCACAAAAAATTTAGCTTCTCTAGGACAACCAATAGTCTTCGAAAGTCTCCGGCTTGTCGTTTTCTCCTGCAAGATCCTCTTTGGCACCTAGCATGATACGCCGTGAGCTTTGAATGCTAAGTAAACGCGCACACACCCCGTCCCTTTTTCCCAATCTAATACACAATAGCAATTACAACAATAGGGGAAAGAAACATGACATTCAAGTAAATAACAAAGGTTACAAAATTAGTTGTTAGTAGTTTAGAAATCCTCTAAAGAGATTTCATCCTCCCAATCACAAGAATTGTACGTGGATTATTCGGTATGCCCCCTCTTTTACTTCTTTGTAGATCTTACCCCAGATACCTACCAATGGTTACATACCGCGTAGTGCCAACCAAGGACCTCAAAAGAGACGGTAAAATAGGGCATTGCCCATTCCCTCTTCACACCAAACCACCTAAGGTTCGAATACAACCGCTCCGTTCAAGGGTTCCAAACAATCACTTGTGCAAGACTTTAACTTTCCAAAAGGGAACACGTCCTGCTAACCAATTCAATTTGAAAATAACTTTATCTCATAACAATACTTATGTCATTGAAATCCCATTAGCCACCCCATTAAGTTTTCCGTTTATATTAATGTTTTAAGTTAGTTTGCATAAGCAAATAACAAAAGAATAAATTTGCATAAGTGTGAGTATCATCGAAGGACTAGAATAAAAGGTATATAACCATGACATATGTGATATCATACCAAGACATGATCATATATTAATAAGCATATTCATGAAGACGAATATAAAACACCAATGCAAAACTAAATTTCCAAATTAAGTACCTGTGGGGATATATTTTCTGAGTACCAACACGTGGCAAGGTGACACCGATGTGTCAGCCGAGGTGCCATGTGTCCTGGTCATTATACCGAGGTTATCTCGGCATTGCCGAGGTTATCTCCGAAGATATCGGAATCCGAGATAAACGGATAAGGAACAAGAGTCTAAGAATGAAGAGGAGACTTAGTCAAGATGAGGATAAAGCTCTTAGGGAGTTTATCTTTGTCTCTTGAGGAATCCAAAGTAAGTACTGAATTGGAGTCCATAGAAGTCAGGCTTCTATTGGGATTAGGATTGAGGTAACTATAAAAAAGAGGCACCTCCGTGAGTCTAAGGTACGCAATTTATGCTTTGAGCAGTGAGTTTAGCACTTGATTATCTTTGAGAGATATACTGACTTGATCGTCGGAGTGCCCCCGGGTGAAAGAACCACCGCAGGAGCCTTCTCTTTCTATTGCAGGTTAGCTGAAGCCATCTATTCTGCCGGTGCTCTCTAGCTGATTACTAAATGGGCAGTGTGATCAGAAAATCACTCACACAATTTGGCGCCGTCTGTGGGAAATTAGAAGAATAGATGGCCAGTAACGGACAGAAGGAAAAGATTGGGGACGACACTCCTGCTAGGAGTGGCAGACCAATCGACCTTGATATCGAAGGAGACAACCACAATGCAGAAACTCGTGACCAAGGCCACGGAGAGAAAGACGTCGGCCAGGAGGGCGACACTTCGAAGAAGACAGACTAAAGCAAGTACTATAACGAAGATAACCTCCAGGTATGGAGGGATAGGTGCCTGAGGGATGAAGAAGTAAAAGAATTGGAAAACAAGTTGGCAGACCTGCAGTCGGTCGTCAACTTCATGATGCAAAACAATGTCATGCAGCCACCGTACCCGCTGCAGGACACACCGATTCCAGCAACTAATACCCAGAAGGGAGGAAGGAAAACAATCCCCGAAGCCCCTCAGCACACCAGGAGCGGAAGGCACTCTCACCGACCTTCCAGGGAAGTCGGACGAGAGGAGCCGAGACGAGAGGAGTCCCGAAGGACGTATCACACGAAGGACTCAGAGCCCAAAGAACATCGGCATGTTCAAGGGCAGGCGCTCTGCTTTGACACAACTCATGGAGAAAGATCAAAACGGGCCCACCATGAGGCCGAAAAGATTAAAGTCCAAAGATAGCCGAGCTCCAGGGAGGAGTAAAGAAGACTTGAGAGATTACCTCAAGAGGAAGCAACAAAATGCTGAAGCCGAGGTAACTTCCCCGGTTAAGCCGAGGACACCATTCTCGGTGGAACTGGACAAATTTGAAGCACCAAAGAGATTCAGTATGCCGAGGTTTCAAATATATGATGGTAAGTCAAATCCTAACTTTCACGTTGGACTATACTTGAATTCAATGGCATTATATAGTGGGAACGAGCCGTTACTCTGCAAAGTATTCCCCTCATCCTTCGGGGAGATTGCATCAGATTGGTTCCATAAACTATCGAAGGGAAGCGTAAAAACTTGAGAAGGCCTGGCCGAGATGTTTGTGGCCAGGTTTGTGACAAACAAACTACAGCCCTTGAGGGTCGACGCACTGATGGCTTTAAAAATCACCAAGGATGAAGGCCTTAGGGCCTACGCAAAAAGGTACTACGAGGTGTTCAATCGAATACCCGAATGGAACCAAGAGGTGGCAGTCGTGTCTTTCAAGAACGGACTGAAAGATGACTGCCCACTACGGAAGTCTTTGGCAAAGGCATTGCCAAAAAGCATGGAAGAACTCATGGCGAGAATTGAGAAGTACGCCGGAGCTGAGGAGGATACGTCGGGAAACAAAGAGACAAAGCAAGAGAAAGGAAACGGCTCGCCAAAGCTAAGCCGAGGTAACAATGGATCGATCAAACAAGAAACAAAATTGAGGGCTAAACAAGCAGTGACGACTGCGTTCCGAATCCCGGTCCACAAAGTCCTGGATCAAATACGAAACCAACCCTATTTCAGAGCACCGACAAGAACACCAGGGGAATTTATGGGAAGAAACGTCGATAGGCGTTGTGCTTACCACAATGAAGAAGGGCACCCAACTCAGGGTTGCAGAGCCCTAAAAGCACACTTAAAAGACTTGGTGAGGCAAGGCCATCTGAGGGACCTTGTCGATGAGGCCAGGACAAGGGAAGAACAAGCAAGATTGCTTCAAGCACCAGCAGCTCCGCCTCCCCCAGCACAGCAACTACAGGCAGGAGGACCACGGGTGGTTAATGTAATTCACTCAAAGGTGAACGCAAACGACATACGAGGGGAGACCCAGAAGGTAAAACACTTACGGCACGTAAACTAGGTTGGACATAAAAAACCTCGGCCTGAAAAATGCCAGGGACCAACGATAGCCTTTACTGAAGCCGACCTAGAGATGGTCCAGCATCCACATAATGATGCCTTGGTAGTATCCCTCCAGGTTGGGGAGTGCCAGGTGAAACGCATCCTGATTGATCAAGGCAGCTCTTGCGACATCATGTATGTTAGATGTTACAAGGAGCTGGGCCTTCATCCTGATGACTTGGAGCAGTCCAATGGCCCGATGGTCGGCTTCAATGTAACGCCGACGTGGCCACTGGACGCAACAAGCTTGGAAGTACAAGCCGGCACTACGAAGATCAAGACAGAATTCATGGTGATTGACACACCCTCGCCATACAACCTCATCTTGGGAGGGCCATTGTTGCATGCAATGGGGGCAGTTTCCTCAACATTGCATCAACTACTACGGTTCCCAACAGAGCATGGGATTGAAGAAGTCAGAGGAGATTAACTGCAGGCAAAGAATTGCTCCATGGCAGCAATGAAACCCACTTGCAACATTCGAGAACTGGAGAAGGCAGAGATTGAAGACGAGGACATGAAGGTCCTACAGGATGTCGGCAAGGAGCCAGCCGAGAAGAGTGAAGAAGCACTGAAGAAAGTCCTCGTCCAGGAGGATGATGAAGAACGCTTCTTTCTTGTCGGCTCGGGCTTAGCCGAAGAAGAAGAAAGAAAACTGGAAACTTTTCTGAGAGCAAACATAGAGGTGTTCGCTTGGACGCCTTATGAAATGCCTGGCATTGACCCCGAGGTCACATGCCACAAATTGAACATTGATAGGACAGCCAAACCAGTAATACAACGAGCCAGAAGACCGACGTTGATACACGTTGAAGCAGTGGAGGAGGAAGTAGACAGACTTCTGGAGGCCAGGGCCATCAGAGAAGTTAATTATCCGACATGGCTATCAAACACTGTGGTAGTAAAGAAAAAGAATGGTAAATGGAGGGTCTGCGTAGATTTTACAAGCCTGAACAAAGCTTGTCCCAAATACAGCTTTCCTCTACCTAAGATTGACCAGTTGGTAGACGCCACATCTGGACATGGAAGGATGAGCTTCCTGGATGCTTACAGGGGATACCACCAAATAGCCATGTACCCCCCAGATGAGGAGAAGACAGCGTTTATCACCCCGAAAAGGGCTGTATTGTTACAAGGTAATGCCTTTTGGGTTGAAAAACGCTGGAGCAATTTACCAAAGGTTGGTAACCAAGATGTTCAAACACCTGATTGGCTAAACAGTAGAGGTCTACATCGATGACATGGTCTTGAAGACTAAGGAACCTAAGGGTCATCTTGCCGACCTAAAAGAGGTCTTTGATATACTCAAAACATACCGGCTCCGACTCAACGCATCAAAGTGCGTGTTTGGAGTTGGATCAGGTAAGTTTTTGGGGTACCTGGTAACAAGAAAGGGCATTGAGGCCAGCCCAGATCAAATCAAGGCCATCCTAGAGCTGAAAAGCCCGACGTCGGCAAAACAGGTTCAAATGCTTACTGGAAGGGCCGCGGCCCTAAACAGGTTCATAAGCCGAAGCTCAGACAAATGTAAACCTTTCTTCAACCTGGTGAAGAAGGCCACGGACTTCCTATGGACTGAGGAATGTGAGGCCGCTTTGGCCGAACTAAATAAATATCTGACCACGGCTCCAGTCCTCTCAACACCTAAACCTGGGAAGAATTGTTTTTGTATTTAGCAGTTTCAGAACACGCTGTAAGTGCAGTGCTAATCCGAGAGGAAAAAGGGGAGCAAAAGGTTGTTTATTATGTAAGCAAAACCTTGGCTGATGCATAAACAAGGTACCTACCACTAGAGAAATTAATGTTGGCCTTAGTAATGGCTTCAAAGAAGCTGAACCATTACTTTCAAGAGCACAAGATTATAGTGCTAACAGAGCACCCACTGAAGTCCTTGTTACAACAAGGAGACTTAACTGGAAGAATAGCAAGATGGGCAGTGGCCTTGGGCCAATACGACTTGGAGTTCAGGCCGAGAACAGCAATTAAGGGCCAAGTTTTGGCCGACTTCGTGGCCGAATTTACGCCAAAATCCATCGAACATCGGGCTCCGTTGAGCCAAGATGAACGATGTCCAAGCAAATAAGGAGAAGCCCAGCCAAAGGCAAAAGAACAAAGAAAAGAAAAACTCAGACCCTGCAGCATTTACATCGGCGACTCCTTTCGCCTGTTTGTCGATGGGAGCTCAAACTGACAAGGAGCAGGGGCAGGAGTAGTGTTAATATCTCCTGATGGGGAGATATTGGAACAGTCCATTCGATTAAGGTTCAAGGCCTCGAACAATGAGGCAGAATACGAAGCATTGATTGCAGGACTAAAGCTGGCAGTGGCAGCAGAAGTAAATAAGGTAATTTTTTGTGATTCACAACTTATAATGAATCAGACAACAGAAGAGTTTGCAACCCGAGATGACAGAATGTCGGCATATGCAAAGGAAGTCATCAGGCTGGCAGCCTTGTTTTGCAACTGTCGACTTCTTCAAGTTAGCCGAGATGATAGCAGCCACGCCGACGCATTGGCCAACTTGGCAAGTTCAATACAAACTGGAAAAACAAGGACAATAATGATTGACTATTTGTCAGGCCCGAGCATAGAACCACCGATCACAGAACAAGAAGCAATGTGTGTGGACTTGGGACCAAGCTAGATGGATGTAATTGTTGCATTCCTAAAAGAGGGAAAGCTGCCAGAAGACCATAAGGAAACACACAAGGGCAGATTGAAGTCGGCAAGATTCAATCTGACAGCGGACGGACATCTCTACAGAAGGTCCTTTACTGGACTCCTTTTAAGGTACGTACACCCTTTGCAGGTTGAAGATTTTCTATATGAAATTCATGAAGGGATTTGTGGAAGCCACGCTGGGGGCAGATCACTAGCTCACAAGGCCATTACCCAGGGGTATTGGTAGCCCTACATGCAAAAAGATGCAGGAGCCTACGTGAAGAAGTGTGAACAATGCCAAAGGTTCGCACCTTTGATACACCAGCCAGCTGCTGACCTGAACCCTGTATCCAGTCCATGGCCATTTGCCCAATGGGGCATGGATCTCGTTGGACAATTGCCCCAAGCAACTGGGCAAAGGAAATACTTGCTAGTAGCAACAGATTACTTTACGAAGTGGATAGAAGCAGACCACTTGCCAAAATCCGAGATGTGGACGTTAAGAACTTCATATGAGAAACATTATCACCAGATTTGGCATTCCAAGAGCAATAGTTGCTGACAACGGAACGCAATTTGACAGCAAACTCATCAAGAACTTCTGTGTGAAATTCAAGATAAAGAATTACTTTTCAACACCAAGTTTTCCCCAAAGCAATGGGCAAGCAGAAGCATCCAACAAAGTAGTTTTGGATGGGATAAAGAAGAGGCTGCAAGCAGCAAAAGGAAAGTGGGTAGACGAGTTGCCCAATGTACTCTGGGCATATCGGACTATGCCGAGAAGATCAACAGGGAAAACCCCCTTTGCCATGGCTTACGGCACAGAAGCAGTCATCCCACTGGAGATCGGTATCCCAGGGATCAGAACCCAGGGAGTAGAGAATGGGACTAATAATATACTTCTAGCCCGAGATCTGGATCTCTTAGAAGAAAGAAGGGAGAAAGCTGCAATTCAGCTCGCAGCATACCATCAGCAGCTTGCTAGAGCCTACAATAAGAAGGTCAATCCAAGGGTTTTTCAAGTTAGCGACCTAGTCCTAAGAAAAGTTGTTGGCAACAAGAAGGATCCCAGAGAGGGCAAGCTTAGCCCAAACTGGGAAGGACCCTACAGAATTACTTCGATATTGGGCAATGGAGCATACCGGCTTGAAGATAATGAGGGCAAAGCATTGCCAAGACCCTGGAACACTTGTAATTTGAAATTTTTTTATCATTAGATGTTCCTTGTTATTTTTTGAGGACGTCATCAATAAAATCTTAGCAAAATTCTCCAAGACTTGTGAATTGATAAAAGATGCATAATGTTGTTTCTGAATAATGAGAACCCAAGTGGAACTCAGGTTCACATTGGGGGCAGAGAAAAGACAAAATTGTTTATCTTCACTTGTTGAAATTTGTAGCAATTTACAAGTTGAAGTTAAGCCGAGATTATTGTTTATCTTCACTTGTTGAAATTTGTAGCAATTTACATGTTGATGTTAAACCGAAGTAATGCTTAATGCTTGTTGAAATTTGTAGCAATTTATAAGTTGAAGTTAAGCCGAGATTATTGTTTATCTTCACTTGTTGAAATTTGTAGCAATTTACAAGTTGAAGTTAAGCCGAGAATATTGTTTATCTTCACTTGTTGAAATTTGTAGCAATTTACAAGTTGAAGTTAAACCAAAGTAATGCTTAACGCTTGTTGAAATTTGTAGTAATTTACAAGTTGAAGCTAAACCAAAATCATTGTTTGGCACTTGTTATGACTTAAGAAATGTTTACAAAATTGAAATTAAAACAGTATATGTTAATCCTTATTGAAATTTGTAAGCAATTTACAGGACAAGTACTTGCCGAGGTATATTGTCAGGTGGCATAACCGAGGTGTGTCACCCCGAGAAGATTGCACAAAGAAGGAAAGGTATGTGAAAAACATGCAGAATATTCTAAGTATAGAATCATGCAGAAGCAATGAAGAGAAGACAAGGGTGCGAACACTTAGAAAAAGAAAAGTTGCATTAGCATTCACCAAGAAAATGGCACATCGGCCATACAAAGGCTTACATTTTTCCAAAAAGATAAAGAAGAAACAAAATACAAGTAAGCAAAAGAAAAACATGACCTCTTCACTAGTTGGTTGAATTTGAAGATCAGATGTTTGTTAAGAAGACATCTCAGCAGCCTTATCCGTCGTGACCTCAGCGTCAATTTCTGCAAGAGTGTCATCAAGGTTCTGATCAGCAAGGGTGGAATCGGTTGATTCCTTCACATAAGCAGCACCTTTGTTAACCTCATCACCTTCTTCATCCTGAGTCAAGTCTAGGACTTGCTCATTCTGAAGAGGGGACTTGGCCCCATCAGCATCTTTGGATTTTCTTACCAAAGCCTCATCCTCTTCCTCATCACCATCCTCAGACTCAAATTCGCTGACATCTTGACTTGGAGGTTGAGCTAGAGGGAATGGAAGAGGAATGGCATCAGCTCTCCTCAATGGTGAGTCCTCTAGGACATTAAGTTCTTTAGAAGGGACATCCAACCAAGGGTGAAACCCTTGTTGCATGCCACCTTCACTTGTTGTTCATAGGCATCTGTAACGTCGGCCATGCCTTGGGCATACGCCTTCTCGTCGGCGTCTTTTATTTCGGCTTCTTTGGTGGCCAGTGCCTCCTGAAGCTCCTTTTCGGCTTGGACCATTTTTTCCTCGGCTTCTCTCTTCTAAGACTCAGCCACTTTCCTGATAGCCTCAGCAGCCTCAGCCTTCTCTTCGGCATTGGTCTGAGCTTTGATTGCAGCCTCGGCTTGGTCCTCTAGTTTTTTCATCTTTGATTGAAGACCTTTGTTGGTCTTTTGGAGGGAAGAGAACTCCTTCTTCATCTCGACAAGCCTCTCCCGATTCTCAAAAGACTGCATTGAGAAAGAGTGGGCATGCTGGATGGCCTGAAAGAAAACAGAGGTATTAGAGAATATTCAAAGTACGAAATGGAGAGAAAGAAAGAAGAAAATTACCAAATAGAAGACATCTACCTGAACGGAGTGCTGAAGCATTAGAGCGTAATTCTCATACTCACTGTACTGGGCGTTTCGCTCCAAATCGCCTGGTAACAGCAGAGCAGTACTGAGTGCAACGTCGACATTAATATCCTTGGCACTGTCACTTGCCATAGCAGGCTTGTCTTCCAGAGTAATTAAGGGGGCCCAGGGGGCATCGGGTTTTTTTGATCCCGAGGTTGTTGCATAAAAAGACCTTGGCTTTTTTGGTTTTTGGGATTCTGGTGGTTGAGACTCAGAGTGCCTCTTCCCAGCAGAAGGCTGAGATTTATCACTCTCAGCCAACTTTGAGATAGGCGAGGTGTCTTCAGATTCAACCTGAGCTATCTTAGCCTTTGGTTGAGCATTTTTTATTCTTTTCGGCTTCGGTGGAGGTTGGGTTTGCGCTGGTTGGTCGTCAACAGATGATGGAATGCTGGCCAGAAGATCTTTTGCAATTGGTTTTAGGCGGCCCATCTCGGCAGTAAGGACAAGTCGTCGCCGACGTTTTCGTTCGGATATTGGGACCAGGTATGGAGCTGAAGTTGATGGCTAATCAGCTGTATCGGATGTTGATCCTCGATCTGTTCGTGATGTGGATACAGTCAATGGAGTTGTAGCAGAGGGTGGAGAAAGGCTTTTCTTCTTCCTTTTGGGAACGTCGGGCAAAGTTGACTTATATGTTGGAATAAAATTGAGAAGCACAGGCGCTTTCCTTTTATGGACTGGCAAGTCCAGAAGTTTCTTCAAATCCTTGCTAGGAACAAAGGATTGGCGAAAATTTTTCGGTGGCTTACGAACAGCTGCAAGAAGAATAGACGTCAGAAACAGACAAAGTATTTAAGACTTTGAAAGAAAACAGGCAAAGCTGAATACTGGGCTCTTACCCTTGCCCTCTAAAATTGATCGAGGAAGAGGGTAGAGATGGATGTCCTCGTCTGGAGCAAACTCCCAATTTCCCGAGATAATGAAATAGTCATCTCCAGCCCCCTTGTTAGAGTCTAGGAGGTCGGCTACGATTTTGAATTCTGTAGACCTCGGCTTAAGGTAATAAATGTAGCCTTTTTCTTTCAAATTAAGGGCACACATAGTATAGCAGTACTGGATATCAGCTAGGGTGATCCTAGCATTTTCTTGTTTAGCTAAGGCTATGATGCCATTGATCACTCGGTAAGAATTGATTGCCAGTTGCATGGGGTTCAACTTATAATAGTAAAGAATCTCACGAAAAAGAATGTTGAGTAGGAGTCGGAGTCCGCACTCAGTGAAAGCTACAATGGGAAAGGGCATCGAATCATCTGTGGGCATGATGGAGTCGTCAACTCCAGCAAGCCTCAGATGGACATCGGCAGGGATAGAGAACTCTTGCCTAAAGTACTCAAGTTTGGTTGAGGTATCTACCCTATGTCTCCACATACCCATGATATCGGCCTGAATTAGAAGGGTTGGATTTCAGAGAAAAGGTGTTTTGAGAGGGTAAATAAGACCTCGGCAAAAATCTAGGTAAAGTACTAGTTTTAGTTTTTTCCTAAATTATGGGTTCTGCACAACAAATCCCAAACCTAGATCTATGAAAGCAAGGGTTGAAGGCACGGATCTGGAAGACAGAAAGGCAAAGACGTGCTTTAGAATCAAGAACAGGGATGGGATATCAGGAGCATAAAGAATACAAGAAATAAAGGGTCAAGAACAATAACAAGAGTGCAAGAAAGTGGTGAACAGTATGTATTCAAGATATGGGCAAGATCAAAACCATTTAATAAATATGTTCAGATATGTGATTCGCAAGATTTGAAACAAAAATGGCAACAAGTAATGAAGAATATCAACAAAATTGAAAACGAAAGGAACAGTAGCTTACCAGAAGAAGTAAGGCCGGAATAAGGTTCGCCGAAGTCAGACGATGGTTATAGGAGTAACAGAGTAGCGAAAGCTTCACCAGAAAGATGAATAAAGACAATTGCAGAACTTGGGACTGGAACAATGGCGTATTCAAGAGCTAGAGAGAGAAAAAGCGAAGAGAAATCGAATGCAAAAGTGAAAAAATGAAGAAAGGGGGAAAGGTTTTGTCAAAAATTTGAAACGGCGGCAAAACGGAGCATTAAATGCGCCTGGAACAACGTATACGTCAGACGACGCCCACAGACGCAAGACGGCTTGCAAGCGCGCCATGGGCACGGTCCAATGAGGTGGAGATGCGTGAATGAAACGGTTGAGTAAATGATACGTGACAGCTCACACACGTGAAAGAGTTCACTGGAATTCTTGTTCTCTGAAGAAAACATGTCGGCCTGAAATGAATGATCTCGGCTGAGGAGTTCTTGAGCCGATGTACAGGAGGAAGTACCGATATAGGTTCCATCACCTCAAAATGCCGAGGTAATAGAACCTAGGGGGCAGTTGTGGGGATATATTTTCTGAGTACCAACACGTGGCAAGGTGACGCCGATGTGTCAGTCGAGGTGCCACGTGTCCTGGTCATTATACCGAGGTTATCTTGGCGTTGCCGAGGTTATCTCCGAAGATACCGGAATCCGAGATAAACGGATAAAGGACAAGAGTCCAAGAATGAAGAGGAGACTTAGTCAAGATGAGGATAAAGCTCTTAGGGAGTTTATCTTTGTCTCTTGAGGAATCCAAAGTAAGTACTGAATTGGAGTCCATAGAAGTCAGGCTTCTATTGGGATTATGATTGAGGTAACTATAAAAAAGAGGCACCTCCGTGGGTCTAAGGTACGCAATTTATACTTTGAGCAGTGAGTTTAGCACTTGATTATCTTTGAGAGATATACTGACTTGATCGTCGGAGTGCTCCCGAGTGGAAGAACCACCGCCAGAGCCTTCTCTTTCTGTTGCAGGTTAGTTGAAGCCATCTATTCTGCCGGTGCTCTCTAGCTGATTACTAAACGGGCAGTGTGATCAGAAAATCACTCACACAGTACCATTTAAAGATTAAAGTCAAAAAGACCATTTCAGATTTTTCCGGAGCCTGGCCTTCCTATGGTTCGTAGAGAATTTCATCTAGTTTTCAGAAATGGAATAGCTTTTTTAGATTTTTAGTTAGTTGAGAAACACTCCAACGCTGTCCAGATTCGTCGACCATTATGAAAACTGGATTTTCTTACAAACCGCTCACTCTTTTTCAATGAAATCGATTTTTCTTGAAAGCTAACTCTTTAAGGAAGTTTTTGACATAAAACCGAGGTCTAGATGATTTTTCTATATGTTTCTAGAATTTTCGAAAGTTGGCTGTAAAACAGGTTTTTCATGCACAATACTCAAAATAAGAAGATTGATGAGAAAAGATGCCAACTAAGGAAAATTTTTCACTTCTTTTGTGATGAAAACATACTAAATAATGTATCAATAACTCAAATTTTTAGGGTGATGGTATGCCTTTGGAAATAATGTGAGATATAGGAAGAAAAATGTAGTTTTGCATCTATTAAGAGTAAATATGAGTAGAAGAAGGACCAAAGCCAAATTCATCAACTTTGAACCTATGAACACCATTACAACAAATCTGAAAATATGATTTTAAATCTCTAATAACATGTATTTGAAAAGGAAATAGAAGGAGAGATGGTGATGTGGCTTACTTGAGGCTTGGTTGGTTAGCTAACAAGACCTTCTCGTTCTATATATACTAAACTTGGTGCAAAAGGTCTACAGTACCAATTGGTTGGAAATAGATTGGATATTTTGGATTTACTTGGAACTTAATGGAATAGTAAATGATTAGAGCTCTTAATTATACAATTAATCATGATCTAGTTAGGCTTTGGTTAGGATTGAGCTTAGGGTGGAAGCATGGTTCCATGTTTTGGGGGTACTAGCAAACGTTTTCCCTAAATTCATGGATTTTGTTTGAAAAGCTGTATTCATTTCCCCTGGGGTAGCCGGCCATGTTGTTTGGAGGAGGGGAGGAGGGGGGGGGGGGGAAGGGGTTTGAGGGAATTATTTTATTTTTTTCTTGTGTACAGTTGTTGGAAATTTCAAAATATGGTGTATAAAATAGGTTTAAAGGTACAAGTATATATATTAGTATTAGTTTGGGGTCAATTACTAATTTAATAAAAGGCTGTGGGCTTTGGGTTTAATTTATGAATTGGAACATTTATTTAAGTGTAGAATTAAACTAAATTAGGTTTAGTGTCACGACCCCATTCCGCCCCTAATAGAATGATGCCGTGATGGCCAGTAATCCGAGATTACCGAAGGCCAACTTACGAAGATTCACACAAAGAGAGTATACATATGGGGCATACATGTGCAGAAGCATAAATTTAAAGCTAATTAGTTCATAAGAGATGTGCATAGATTAAATGGAATGACATACATCTTAACATGATTTTACAACTTGGATACAAACAACTACAACTTGAAATTACATATTGATCAAAAGGCTTCTCAAGCGAAAACATACAAAAGAAATGAACTACGAAGCTAAGAAGCATAATCTTCAAGATGAATACAAAAGCATAAAGCAAAACACATCTTCCAACAAAGCTTAGGCGACACCGCCTTTTTGCTCATCACCTACATATATATAAGGGAGAGTGGTGAGCTGAAAACTCAATGAATGATATGAGTAATAAAGGTTTGAATGAATGATATACGAGATTTTTGCCAAAAACAAAACAAGGGATGAACCAAGTCCTTCAATCAAAGTCTTTCAAAGCTTCAATGGATGTTTACTAGCATCTACATAATACAAGGGATGACATTCATTGACAAAACAAGGGAATAACCGATCCGGAATCGATTAGACAAGCCCGCCCGTCGGTGGCAAGGGAGATATCTCAAACAAGGATACTAGTAGTATTAAAGTCCCCTAGCACACAAGGACCTTTCAAGAGTGTCATCAAAACAAACATAATACTTGATACAAAAGCTAAAGGATAATCATTCATGCTTAATCAAATATTTTTCCAAAACAAAGCAAAGCTTTTATCAAAACGTTATAACATAACTTTATTAAAAATACCACTCACAATAGCTCTTCAGATGTAAGGCAAAGATCCAAGACCTACAATCACATAGTAATTCCATTGAATGCACTTCAAGAAGGTAAGAAGAGATGGTCAAAGATGGTTATGAAAACACTCTCAAAACAAGCTTCAAATGAGTAAAATAGGTCCTGACATTTCTTTCCAAAACCAAGTCAAAACAAAGCAAAACAGGTGCTGGGAGTTAAATCAATGTTTTTCTTCTTGGAAAAGCATGTTGGGTACAAACCAAGTCTCGGAATGGATGCACAAAGATGAGCTGGGCCAAAATGGCCTAGCTGGGTGAACTCAAGAGGTCTTGGCTGAGGTGTGGTCTCCTTGGCCGAGATGTGGGCTGCCCGCCCGAGATGTTACAAGGTGTCGGCAAAGGTGTACAGTGGTCGGCCTAGGTGTGCATGCAAGATAGACCAAGGTACAAGTGATCATGCAAGGTAAGCCAAGGTGAGATGCAATGCTTGGCCTAGGTGTGAGGTTTAGACAAGAGTGGGTCTCAGTGACCACGCTTAGGAAAGTGAAGTCTGGAAATCTGGGTTTCCTCTTGAAGAACATGAAGCACATGAGCATGAAGAACATGAATCATGATTTCTTATTCAAAATCTATGATTTCACTATATGAGTTCAAAAACATGGACTTGGGTACCCATACTGGAAGATTTCAAGAAAACAAACACAAAAATATAGAACTTGATACAAACTTTTGGATCAAAACATGATTTTTCTTCAAGAATACAAGAACATCACTTTCTCTTTCTACAACAAAACTTTATTGATTCTACAACAAAACTTTAAATCAATACATGGCTCATGAATCATGCAAGATTATGCAATGTGATCAGATTAACATAAAGAACAACAAGAGTAGATCAAGAATCTAACCTCAAAACACAAATCCAATGGTTCGAACACTAATAATCAAGTTTGGTAAACCTAGCTCCCTCCAAGAACTTCTTCTCCCTAGAGTTTCTCTCCCTTCTTAAACAAAGATATGGCAAATGATAGGGGTTTCTCAACAGCTAACTGACTAATACCTACTACTGGGACACGTGGCATCACCAGGTCAAGTCTCCTCAAAGGTGCTAGAATGAAAAGACAAGAGTAGGTCAAAGTGTATACAACAAGTAAGATGGCACGGGCATTTTGACAAGGCAAGGATCCTAGATCAAAACTTAGGCTTCGGACAAGTAAGGTTTCCGTGATCTCGGCAAGGAGGAGTAACATTTGGCCTAGGTGTGACGCACCTTGGCCTAGGTTGTATAGGTCAAGAAACAAGATTGCTAGGTGTTGGTTAAGGTGCACAACAAGGATGAAAGGTTCAAGGATCAAATATCTCCAATGCCTAGATGATACACATCTCGGCCAAGATGCCAGGGTGAAGGTGGAGGTCAACCAAGATGGTTCCAAGATGATCCTAGGTATTGACGCTCAACGGCCTAGGTGTAAGAGGTTCAAAGGTGTGACCTAGGTATGAGGTAATAAAGGTAGATAGCCTAGGTTCAACACACAAAGCTAGAAATAGAGCATGAATCTTATCCTTAGACAAAACACAACAACACAAAACAAGACAGGGACCTTTACTTAGGCAAAGCAAATCAAAGTTTGCAGATGCAAGCTTAACAAGACAAAATCATGTAAATTCTCATGAATATGACTAAGGTAAAATAAGGATTGTTGCAGTTAGAGAAACTAATTCGGTTTAGATTTATTGTTTCAAATAAAAAGGCTATCAACTGACGAACATAATGAAAATCGAAAAGTGGTAATTCCATATTTAGGTAGTCAATTAATCAATATTTATAAATGATTTTTAAGTTACCGAAATCGATTAGGGTTTGCGAATTTTCGGTTGGCGCATATATTTTGATCATAGGGTTAAAATTGCAATTAATTAAGAAATTGAGGGACTTCAAAGAAATAATTTAGAAGGGACTTTTCAGAAAAAAAAAATTTCAGGGGCCTCACAATTGTTCCTCTGGCAAAGCCGTCGGGGTTGTGTTCCGAGGTCTCCACTAGAGTCTCCCTATTGCTACCTTGAGATGTCGCTGTCCCAGTTTTGATGTTCTTTTTTGGTGCCATGTGAAGTGAGCACTACTCATCCCCAGTGGAGTATAATGTGGGTCAGAGGGGTGGTTGGAGATAGTTTGGAAAGATGGCGGGCACTTCAATGGATTGAGATCACCGGAGGTGGAGAGGAGGAGGTCAAAGCAAGCTTGGAGAGGGAGAGGTTGGCAGTGATGGACGTTGAACACTAATGTAGAATGTGAGAGGGAGTGTTTAAGCGTGAGACTTAGTGTGTTAGAATTATGGAGTATTGTTGTGGTGAAGTGAAGTTTCTTGCTACATATATGATACGTTATATAGGCCGCAAGAGTATTAGGGCCCAAGCAACCTGTTGAACAGGTGCCTCGTTCTCCCCAACTCTGCCAGAAGTGATATAAGCCCTTTTGTAGTCTGTAACTTGACGGCAGGCGGAGAGCAACATTTCATGGCAGGCAGAAAGTAACGTTTTGTATATGCATCGGGTGACATGAATGTAAAGTTGTTATTGCCTCTTCTCCAAGCTTGGCCGAGATGGAGTTAGCAAGAAGATCACCATCTCGGCGATCCCATGACCTCAACCACTAGTCTAATATCCTCTGATGATCCCAAGCAATAGTGCCTGGGCCCTGCTCCCAGCCTAGGAAACCAAGTAGGTGAATGAGCTAGGGCCCACCTCAGTGTTTGGGAGAGCAAGGGGCTCGCTTCCATGTGACCAAGGAGGAGAATGGGCCACGAGCCTATCTCAATGTTTAGGAGAGCCAGGGCATATCAATTCGGGTCTAAGTGAATCGGGGCTGATTATATTGTTGTTTGGTCTTGGAGTGAGGCATGAAGGACCATGGGCCCTGCGGGGCCATGGTGCTGCTTGTTGCAAAGTTCTTCATATTTGGACATATTTGAGCTTGTATGTATGCTCCCGCTTAGGCTAAGCATATAGTCCTAGTTTTGCATGGTGCTTGGCACACAGCACCTGTAGGGATCGCCATGTATCAAACATGTGATATGCCCACGTGGTGTCTTATTGGTCTGCCACGCGGGTGGAGTTTTGGTGATGTGGCACTTGTAGGCCTTGCCATGTACTTTATATAAGTACCCAAAAATGGTAAGACTTGAATTTGGGTATCACGCGCAGTAAGAGAGGGTTTCGCGTCTCATCAACTTTTTAATTGGGAATTCTAGTCCTTTTTTTTTTCTTTATTTCCTTCTCTCTTCTATGAGCAGTTATTTAGTGTTACTTATTTCACTGATGTGACAATGCCACAATTAGATGCTGACTGTCCATTTGTGTGGCCTTCAAATTGAAATAAGAACATTAATTAGGTAGTGTTGAAGTAATAATTAACTTTTTTTTATAAGATAATCGGAGACCTAGGAGTCTCCACAAGTCTTTGATGGATATAATTTGTGAATATTTCTTTGTTGAATCAGGTTGTAAATCATGGAGTGAGCATTTCATTGTTAGAGGAATTCAAGAGGGAAGTTGTATATTTTTTCAAGCTTTCTTTGGAAGACAAAAAGAAATTATGGCAACAGCCAGACAACCATGAAGGTTTTGGGCAGCTCTTTGTGGTATCAGAGGAGCAAAAGCTCGACTGGAGTGACATGTTCTACATTACCACTCTTCCAACAAGTCTAAGGCGGACTCAATTATTTGACCTTCTACCTCCAAAACTCAGGTTTCTCTCTCTCTCTCTCTCTCTCTCATTGCAAAAGGCCTTGGTCAAATATGTATTTAAATATCACAATGAAGTGAAAAATGTGGAATCAACTGTACCATTTTATGAAAAATTAATAAAAAAAGAAAATCATGGCAACATATTCATCATCACTTTTTACTCTTTGTTTTTTCTTTGTCCATGGTAGAAATATTATATAGGATGAATGACCAGGCAAAACTATCATTTAGATTGTTTCTTTAGTGTTGTACACATTTGCAGTGGTACTTTCATTTATATTGTATATGTATGAAAAATTCTATGCTAAACATCCTTTTAAACGGTGTACCCTATGCTCTAGTTATGAAGATAAGTAATTTTAGTTATAAATCATGTAGTACTTAGTTATGAGACTTTGTGGGGGTTGATTATGAGCTGCAGCATCCTTGGTTAAGAAATTTTATGGTGGTTGTCATTATAAGCAAACTGATCTTGGTTATGAGGCTTTACGGTGTTTGGTTATTAACCAAAATGATTGTTGGTTATGAAACTTTATGATGTTTTATTATAAAAAGAAGTGGTCTTTTGTGATGTTTTGGTTATGAACCAATTTGGTCTTGGTTATGAGTCAAATTGGTGGAAGTTATAAATAATTTTGACTGAAATTTTAAATGCATACCATATGCATCTGTTTTTGAGGTGTGTATAGTATAACTTCCTGTGTATGTGTATATTTATGTGTGGTAGAATGCTATGATTTTAATTCTATATTAATTGCAGGGAAACAATGGAAGCATACTCTGCAGAAGTGAAAAAGCTAGCCATGATCATCCTAAGTCAGATGGCTAAAGCTCTAAAGATGGACAATGAAGAGATGAAAGAACTATTCAGTGATGGGGTACAGTCCATGAGAATGAATTATTATCCTCCATGCCCTGAGCCTGACATGGCCATCGGCTTCACTCCTCACTCCGATGCAGTTGCTTTAACCATTCTGTATCAGCTCAATGACACCCAAGGCCTCCAAATTCGGAAAGAAGGGAAATGGGTACCCGTTAAACCATTGCAAGATGCTTTTGTTGTCAACATTGGGGACATCATGGAGGTAATTTCAAGCTTTAATTTACTCCATTCCATAGTATTGCTTGCAAAATGCTTTTGTTGTCGACATTGGGAACATCATGGAGGTTAAATGGCTTGACAATTGCATGATTGCATCAAGTTCTTCACTCATCATTATATTTGCGACCAATATTAAGAATTTTTTTGTGAGGTGGACTAGCGTAGATCATTAATTTTGAGATTTTGAAAAACTGAATCGATTCATTTGAGAGTATATCGGACGACTCTTTCATTGTCATGATTACACCCAATCAGCGTGTAGTCACTTGGGAAATTATTTTGAGTTTATATTTGCGACCAATATTAAAACATTGGTTCAATGGTAAAATCTTGGCCTAATAACCTTGAGGTTATGGGTTCAACTCACGGGGCAACCACTATGTGCACTATGCCAAAGGTTAGGCGTGTTCCCAATCTTTTCCCTCCCAAACACACATTAATGTGTACTAATTGGGTGTTGTTTTTTTTTTTTATTAGTGACCAATATTAAGAATTTTTTCGTGAGGTGGACTAGCATAGGTTATTAATTTTGAGATTTTGAAAAACAGAATCGGTTGATTTGACAGTAGATGGGATGATTCTTTCATTGTCGTGATTACACCCAATAAGCGTGCAATCACTTGGGAAATTATTTTGAGTTTATAATATGTGTATTCTGTCGACAGGGGATTCTTTGTCAACTGTTTAAGAATTTTTTAGGCTTCCAGTCAAATATCAAAATGAGACTTGTTTTACTGGGCCTTTAAATTATTGGGGTCAATGCCAAGTAAGAAATTTTTTGAGATTTTTTGGAGAGCTGCATTGGCATAGAGGCATAAAGGTTGAGCCACATCTGCAGCTCTTTCTTTCTGTCAATGCTGTCTCTCTCAATTGTATGATTATGTTTTGAGAATTTTATTTCTCGAGATTTCCACTACATTGAGTGCATTAGGACAGAGGAAAAGACAATAGAGGAGAGAGTAGAAGGCTCTCTCTCAAAATCAAGATCAAACTATTCAACTTTAGAAGGGGTTCAAAGGTTTTTTTTGAGACCTCTGACTAAATATCAAAATGATACCTTATTTTCTTATACATCAACAAATTAGGACGTCCAGCAATAATATTTTGAATTTTTTACGAAAGCCATAGGTGTCCGGTTAAATAATTGAGCTACCTCTGCATCAGACATTAGTTCATTAATTTTTTTGATATTTGATGTCAAACATTGTATACAGATTGTGAGCAATGGTGTGTATCGAAGCTTTGAGCACAGAGCAATGGTGAACTCGACAAAAGAAAGGATGTCCATTGCAACATTTTACAGCACCAATTTAGAGTCGGAGTTAGGTCCTGCGCGTAACCTTATTGGACCAAACAAGCCTGCAGTTTTCCGACGAGTCCCCTTTGACAAGTATTTCAAGGACTTCTTCGCCCGAAAACTCAAGGGTAAGTCGAACCTTGATTTCATGAAAATTGAAACTCATGAGGAAGATGGCTCAAGTTAAATTCTGGTGCAATTACCATAAACAGAAGCTCTCTCTTTTCATTCATCAAGAAGTGTAGGCTACTGCATTGTTTTTACATAATGTTTGTGTGTGTGTTTTTTTTTTCTTTTCTTTGAATTTTTTTGGGCGTTGGCATAAGCAAAGCTAATGCAGGCACAACTGCAATGAGCTGTCTATGTAGAATTACAAAAATAATAATGAAATATAATGACTCCTTGTGGTAATTTCATTTTATAATTTCAAAAAGGGTCACTCATATAATTCTCAATGAGATTTTTGTATGAAAATTCTATTTATATGCGACTGGATGGAAAGATGATAAAAGTTTATGTGGTTCGATTATATTGATCAATGTTCTAGAAAAAAAAAAAGTCATCTTCACTATTTTAACAGTGGTTATTACCTTCTATAATATAATCACCTTTTGCAAAAGATATTCGAGCTATTGAAATTTGACATTATTATATTATGTGTTAAATCTGACTCAAAATTTTAGCAAGTGTTTCTACTTTTTTTCTTTTTTCTTTTGAACACGAAAAATGATGCTTTGAGATGTTATCATTGCATCTGTGGGCCTTGGCTCCGGGGAGCAAGTGTTTCTATTTCTCTCTTTACAAATGTCATTTATATTTAATTTTTGTTTTAAAAAAATTGAAGAAACAACATTTCTCCATCTCTATTAGATTGCTAAATATAAATATTTTAAGTACTGTAATATGATAAAATTTGACTTGTGCCATGTAAGCTATTCAACATAAGATTGTTTAATTACCTATTATCTCTTAGACATTGTTACTAGCTAGTCTCTAAAGGTAAGATCACGAATTTATATTTAGGGAGTAACTTCTCGCCAAATGAAGTGTGTTGCTGGGCTTTCGTGGGCCAACTATGCAGCTTACATCGATGATTCGAATCATTAAATACCTAGGGTTTGTCGTGTACTTCATCTTTATATAAAATTATGTTGATTGGATATCAATAGAAACTTGATCCGATCATTTTTGTGTCAACAATTCATTTTTAAAATCATAGTTACCGTTGACACAAATTTAATCTAATCAAGTAGTTATCAATATCTGATTAATGTAATTTTTTGCAAGAATAAAGTGCTCGATGAGATTTACACATTTAACGGTTTGGATTATCGATGTGGGCTCTGTGGTGGGCCCATGAAACCCAACAATATGCTTCAATCCAATTTCAAACAAGAGAGAAGCCTAAGCCAATTTTTACTACTCTCAAGATTGCAAATGAGTCCTACAAAATTGAATTTCTTGGCAGTTTAAATATGATTTTTTTTTTTTTTTTTTTTTTTTGAGAACATGAAAAAATAGTTATATTAAATTAAAAGCAAACAACATACAAATCAAAAAAAGAAAAACAAGAAGACCCTGAAGGGCCAAACAAACACACATACAACAAAACAAGAACTACAAAAAACAACAAATCCGTCAAAAAAAATTAGCTACAATCCAGGAAAAATTATCGATCTTTTCATAGATATGGTTTGGAAAGTTAGATCTGCATTAAACCAAGCATGATCTGTATCAAAACCTGCCGTCGCCACTGCCCAATTTCACCTCTGCCGCGGCCAAAAGTTAGAGTTGAAGAGGTAGAACACCCCCAATGGTATGGAAAAAGGCTTGAGAGAAGAGAACACCATTGTGGGTGTTGAAAATGAAAAAATTCATGCCGAAATTGAGAGAGAAACACTCAAAATCCCTTTTTCGAACATAAAAAGCCTAGATCTTTACTCTAGAAGTGCACATATATACTCTAAGAGTGTAGATATACACTTTAGAAGTGTCAAGGTAGCTGTTGTCCTAAATATAAAAGCTCTCTCTCTCTCTCTCTTTCTCTCTCTCTCTCTAGAACTTGCAATACTCGAAGTTTAAATTTTAAATATTGAACCCAATGGAGCCCAAAACAAGTCACTATAATTTCACATGCTGATTTTCTAAATAATTGTTTACACGCCTCACAAAATCTTATTTACCACTCAAGAAATTTTGGGGCACAAACGCGTAGGCTTGATGATTGAGTTGAATATGGGCGTGCCAAAACCTGTGAACCTAGTTCAAGATGTAGGAATATTTGAACATTTCTGACTTCTAACACAGATAACTGACTGTGTGTGATTTAAAGGAACCGCCATTGGTTCGAATCTTGCCCCAATGAAACGACTTTTACAAATTTCTTAGGTGCTAATGATAACTAGACTAAATTTGTGACTTGCACTGATTCATAAACAAAGTACAATTGCTAATCTAAGATAATTGATCTAAACTACTAATTGCATAGAATTGAATTGCTAAGATAGATAAAGCTATAAAACTAAGATAAATAAAGCTAAGATAAATAAAGCTATGAAGTTAAGATAAATGTTTTGAAAGACTCTTGGTTGAGTTGTTTGGTGATGGGCCTTTGAATGTTTCACTTAGAGCCCTTTGTATAATGTTGGGAAAACTCCTATTTCTACTCAATTGCCAAAAATGTGGAAGCCTTTCCTAGTGACACATGTCATTGACCATTTGCTTGACCTCTAGTAGGAACGGTTTTGACCATCCATGGATAATGTCTATCTTTGTAGCTTTGACTTGGTCCATCAAGCTTCTTGAAGCCACGTGTCTCTTAAGAATAAAATTTGAATTTATTTTCCATGATTTAGGGAAAAGGCTGATTTGTTGTAGTATGGATTGATCCTCAAAAACCTCTTCCTTTGCTATGTATGTTTATCTACAAAAATCCTCAAACTCAACCTTGCACGATTTGGGGAAATTCAGCCCCACCAATTGTAGTATATTGTTGATCCCACATCTCTTCACAGGCATCCCATCAAAAACCCCACTTGACTTGAGCTGGAAAAAATGGTCTCACTTTTCTAGCCTTGTTATTGATTTGCAAAATCTTCAAATCCCATATAATCCTCATCTATAGCAGGCATCTTAGTAAGAAACTAAGAGATAAGGCACCGATTTAGGAGATAAGCCTCAAAATCCTCCTAATTATTGGGAATGGTTGAGGCTTACCTTATCAAATCAAATCAATATTAATTAATTAATTAACCCAATGCCTTGGTTAATTTAATTGATTTAAAATAAATCAATTTCAGCCTCCATTTCATTTAACCTTGGTAGTAGGTTCTATAAATTTTTTGACTCTCCATCTTCCATTGCCACGTGACATCAATAATTTAGGGAATTGGCACATGATAGTTTTTACCAAAAAAGGTACAAACAATAATGAATTCAACAAAAATCTTTATTTTACCCCAAATGAATGTTATGCCTCTAAGAACAACTTCAAGGGAGATGGCAAAAAGGCTATATGAGGTATTTTTACTAGTGAAATTGT
Organism: Camellia sinensis; assembly: GCF_055761805.1. Lineage (NCBI taxonomy): Eukaryota > Viridiplantae > Streptophyta > Magnoliopsida > Ericales > Theaceae > Camellia > Camellia sinensis. The sequence continues at coordinate 110,655,361 of NC_138969.1, read as the reverse complement.
TTGGCTCCTCCTCCAAAGGGCTCTGCATCACAAGAGGTATTTTTTCCATTTTTATTTTGAGTCTTCACAAGTAGATATCATCAATTGCTAGGCAAAGTGTAATCTCGCCATTTTGACCGTATCTACTTGCTAGCTCCATCTTTGCTCCATCTCTGCTTGTTTCATATTTGTTGTTTCTTTTTTGCTCTAGCACATTTGATCGTTTGAAAATATTACCATTAAAAAAATATGATCGTTTAAAAATATAACTATGTAAAAATATTATTTAAAATAATAATTTAATAATATATTTAAAGAAAATAAATATTTGTCAATGTCATGTCAATAACCACGCCAACACTAAGTGAATATGCAACATGTTAGAAAAAAAATATTGTATGTTTTATTTATATTGACAATTATTTTTCTTTTAAAAACTAGTTAAGTTAGTTTGGTTGGTTAGCTAAAATAACAATCATGCTATATTCACACTATATTGCTACATGTTGGAGCGTGAACCAACTTTTATGCTTGTCACATCATTCAGGGGAATTTGGTGGAGAGAAATTATGTAAATGAATCATTTTCGTTCTCATATATCAAAGAGCTCAGTGACCAGTAGCCCCTTTTGTTTCAGCGTTCTATGGTATACCAAACCAATTTTGTGCAAATTAAGGGTAAATTACACTGACAACCCCTCTATTTATTTGAAATAACACTGCACCTCTTTTATTAACTGAAATATCACTGACACCCCATATTACATAACACCATTTAATTTAATATTCATTTACGATTACACCCTTCACTTTATTCTTTTCCTTATTCTCTATCATCTCTCTTCACCTTCTCAATGAACAAGGAGTGACCAAACCCTACTAGTCCCTCCACAACACCCCCAACACCCTCTTTTTTTTTTTTTCTTTTTTTTCTTTTTTTGTGACCTGCCCAGCTTACGTGCACCTCGATTAATCTTGAGATCCATGCAAAACACCCCTTCCATGTGAATTGGGTGAATCTTGGATAGAGTTTGCGGGCTTGGCCCTAAGGAGTTGATAGCACCTATGAGAGTTGAACTTGACAACTTCCCCTAGGCCCCAAGCTGCACCCAATAGGCCAACCCCTTGGGGTTCAACACCTTGATACCCTATAAGCAACACTATTAGGTTGTGTTTGATTAGAGGATTTGGTATGAAAAATGGAAAGGGAAAAGGAAATGCAATCTCATTTTTTTGTTTTGTTTTATTATAATGGAAAATGTAAGGGGGAAAATGAGAGGAAAATGTAATCCCACTTTTTGTCTTTTAGGTTCACTTAGTATGTGTTTGGTTCATGGATTTGGGGAACGATTTGGAAAAGGAAAGAGAAAAGGCAGGTGGAATGTGAATGGAATATGAACTACATTTCACACATCTTTTACCTTTCACTTTTCAAATCAGTCTTGTGACACCTAAAAAATCAAGAACATTAACAATAAACACAAGATTTTTCAAAGGTTACAAGTTTAAAAATAAATAATGACACATCATAGTTGAATGTATTATAGACGTCACCCTAATTTTACAAATTATAAGTCAAAATAAAATAAAATTTTAATAGGGAGATGAAAATTCCAACATCGATCCACACCTGCCGCAACTTCTCGAGCTTTTCCATAACATTTTATTCAAGCTGGTCAATTCTTCCAAAATCTAGCATTAATGCCAGGGCAACAAAAATAGCCACAAGTACTTGACGCCCAGTAAGAACACACACACCCTAACTTTCTACACTCCCAAAATATATAAACAAGTATAAACAGTACGAACAAGTAAAAGTACAACATATAATTTACGTAAATAGAAAATTACAGAGAATTACGATCAGTTACATCAATGCACAGTCACAAACAATAGCAATAAGTCACAGTCGGGTAGTAACACTTAACAGTTAGTAGCAACAATGAGATCAAAGCCACTAGAGTCCCCCAAAGAGACCTATCCTCCCAACCACTAGAACTGGACATTGGATTATTCAGAACTCCGTTTTTTGCTGCTTTGCAGACCTTACAACAGATGCTTGCAATGATTATATACCGCGCAGTGCAATCGGTGGACTTCAAAAGGGACGACGAAAGAGAAAGATTTTATCATCCCGATCCTGAACTTATCCCTCTAAAACAAGAAGGTTTTATCCTCCTGAATATTTCATCTGGACCCAACCTTATCTCACCAAATCAAACCATCGCATAGAGTCCGAATATGTTCATTCTATTCTAGGGTTAATGCAACAACCACTTGCGCCAGACTAGACTCAAAGGAAACATGTCCCACCATCAATTCAATACCGAAATCCTTTCATCAATTAATCAAAAATTACAATCATCTTTCCAAAATATAACAAGTGAGCACAAACCCATTACCATCTCATTTAGTTTCCCCTTTCTTAGGTTTATTATGAAATTCGGTTAGAACAACAGTTAATCACAATAGAGGTAACCAAAGCTAAACATGTGCCAATTACGGCATGATAAAATAAGCTCACAAAACAAACATATATGATATCATAAAACTAAAACACAGAAGAGATATAACATAGAGATGATAATCTATAATTAAGAACTCATTTACAAATAATTTCATATACTTTCTATCAACGAATTTGGAGATATTATTTGGACTATTGAAACATACTTTTCTAGACTTATAGACTTTACCAAAAATCACACATGATATATATACACTAAATAATTCCCTTATTTAAGCAAATTTTTATTTCACAAGGATTTATTATTTTAATAATTTCTAAAACAATAAGAACAACTCACCAAACAAGGGAAATCAATGCATTACAAAATTTTACAATCTAACCAATCTATAATATTACATATATCATCATTTATAAATAGAGTAAAAGAACAAAATAAGGTAGATCAAAAAGAGGAGAAATGAAGGGTTTAAGGGAGTTCTTAGGATGGTTAGGTTGTTAATGATTTATTGTTCAACTTCAGTTTATGATTTTGACGTAGGATGTGATTGTCCTAACTTTATGATCATCTTGCTGAAATTCCACGTTGATCAGACAAAATCTCACTATTGATCTTCCATTTGATGTTTCCAAATTTGTCGATTGTAGATCACTGTCTTGGACTCAAAATTTACAAAATCTATACATTGAAAAACCTTAAGGTGGTCACCTCCAAAGTCGTAGGACCACCCGATTAGTTCGGATACACCATAGCACCAAAAGCCGAGAAGCACTGGATAAAATCCATCTTCATCTTCTCCAACCTAGTAGCAGCTAGGGGTGTTGTAGCTCGCATTTTTCATGGCCACTTTCGGAAGTTCGAAATAAGCCCTACAGTTCGGACTCCCGCGGCTCTGAATCTAATCTCACATGTGCAATGTGAAATTGATAAACACTAAAGAGTCCAAATCCAACAAATCTTTTGAAAAATCAATTTTGAATCAAATTGCCAAAAATAGACTGCTTTGCCAGATACAAAGTCGCCACCTAAATATTTTATTTTGGGGAAATTTAGGAAACCCATGACTCGTGCCAAAGGCAATGTGTCCGTCATCACCAAGATTGTTTCAGCTCGGGAACTTAGGTACGAGAGGGGAAGGTCATGAATACATTTGAGCGCCCCCGCTCGCCCGATCAAAGATCGGCCTCTACTAATCATGATATGAATCTTATGTACATTATATGCTCTTGTTCCAGTTTATTAGGCTAGCATTACTATGTGATGCGCGCACACACAAGTATAGACTAACTTACAAGAATTGGAACATCTTGAGTCATGTTTGTGTTTTGAAAATTGTTTCGAAATTTGTATCACTTGAAAAAGTGATCACATATGAACATTTACTCAAATTGTTCCAATTCAAGGAACAAGCCTTCATCCACAGGCATTCAGGAAGTTTATTAATTAAGCACTTAGCCTCATGGCAAGTATGCTAAACATGGCAACAATCACACGTATGCGATATGCTAAAGCAAATAAAAGCTTACCTAGTACTCCAAGCCAAAAAGAGAAACTAATTAGAAAAAAAATGTATGAATCCTAACTATGCAATATGATTAATGCAGTACATGCAATATGCAACTAATAGGCTCGGCTACTAATATGGCATATGAAGCAACTAAATACCATGCGGTCTAAGCATGTATTCAAATAAGTATTGAAACGACAATACAGTTAGAATGATAAACTGAGCCTCGGTGCATGCAATACAAGTGAATGCAAACATGAAGTATACTAAACAAAACATGATGTCCCTAAACTAACCATCATAAGCTAGTAAATAAAAGGGAGAAAAATGTGGGGTTGGAAGACATACACATTATTACAACATTACGCTCTCACGAAGGAGAGTCCGAATAAACTAACTAGCTAATTAACTAACTAATTAAAGCTAAGCTAATTAAGCTAATTATTACAAAACAAATGAATCAACTAACTATTATAGTTAACTAACTAATTACAAAACGAAATTGAATAACTAATTAACTAACTAATTAGTTACAACATTCTACAAAATTAATTAGGTACAACTAATTAATTACAACAACAAAAAAAAAAAACTAAGCTAAGTATTTAAACTTTAAATAAGCTCGGAATGCAAGGGATGCTCTTGCATGTGCTCGGTTTCCATCCGAAAAGCCGCTGTTTTGCTTCTGGAGAGCCTCTGTTGCACAATAGAACACCAACATTGTTGTCTGCTTTGCTCTGCCTTGCAAACATGTAGCTGAAATTTGCATCAGTGGCCGGCCGGCTAGTGATAAAGGCTGTCGGCCACTAGTGATGGCCGGCCGGTCACCAGTGATGGCCGGCCGGTCACCAAAGGTAGTTTGCTGGCCATCTGCCGCCATGGAAAGTGGCCTGCCGGCCACTGCTGCATAGGTTCATCTTGCTGCAACAGAGGACAAATAGAGCATATACAGGGTATTTCAAGGGTTTGTTTGCACAACTCACCCTTCTTTTTCATGAGCAAATCAAAGGAGTAGCAAGTTCGGTTCACAAACCATCAATGGATGCAATTTCATTGCATGATGGCTTGTGAAACCAAGTGTGCAAGCTCAATAAATTCAACAAAATGAGACTCTCAAAAATCACCTACCTATCATGAAAGATCAAGGGAAGTGATGACCTTGGTGACTTGAATCATTTCATCACTAGCAAGTATGAAATGGTCCAGGTTCCATGTGTTCAATTAACGTACGATTGAACACAGCCAAATTATTATCTTGCTCACTTTCAATTCCAAGTTACTCCATTTTAGTTTACCAACCATTCTTTAATTCAATTAAGTGCAATAGTGAATTAAAGTCCTCTAATGGAAAGAGGGCTCAAAACACAAGTTGTTTTGAGTGTGAAAAAAGCATCATACCGTTGGTAATGAACCTCTTAAGGGATTAAACCATTAAGTATGAAACCTCAATTTCATACTTGGGCAAACAAGTGATTTGAAACCACTTTCAAAGAAAAATAAAAAAATCAAGAATGAAGGGAGGTTGCAGAGGTTATTAGTGCTGAAATGAAGTATGAAAAGCCCAAAATAAGTGTTATCAACTCAAATAAGTGATGTTTAAGACCTAAAAATCAAGCTTATGTGGACTATTACACTGGAAGCATGCAAAACAAAGCTCAAATGCAACTAACAGTCCAAAATAGTGCTAAAATAGTCTAAAACAAGCCCTAAAAGATGCTGGAATAGAACCAAAAATAGCTAGATTAAAATGCTAAAAACATGGCACCAACTAGGTTAGTAAGCAAGACACAAGGAGAGGAGGCTAACCCCTCAAAATTTGTACTTCAAAACATGATTTTGGTCACTAAAAAGGCTCTAAAAATTAGTGTGTAAATGCTTGGAAAAAGATAGTAAAAGGGTGGGAAACACAAGGGCAAAGGCCTCCAAAACAAGGTATAAAGAGGGGCTATCAACCCCTTAACCTTTAATGGCCTTAAACCCAAGCTTCAGCCCAAAAAATATAGAGTTTTGATAGCCCAAAACAATGGAAAAATAGTAGGAAAGAAAGCAAATAAAACAAAGCTACAAGCAAAGTATTACCTCTTGTTCCAAGCAACAAAACCAAGTAAACACACCCTCTAGAGCTCAAACCAAGCTCAAGAATACCTTAGCTCAAAGATAAGAAGATTTGATTAAGGGTCTATAGGCAAAGGTTGAAGAATTGTAGGCAAAAAAGTGTAGATATTTGGTAGAGAGAGAGGAAAATTTTTGAGTTCAAAATTTTCTAACCTTAAAACATGAGAGAGGGGCCTCCTATATATAGAAAACATGAAATTTCCTCAAGGAGAACCAGCCCTACACGTGGGAATAGATGCATGCATCTGTGCAACATGCTGGCATAACTGGCATAAAATATCTGCAAAATACACTGGTAGCCGGCAAGCCACATCAGTGGCCGGCAGCCCAAAAGTGATGGTTGGCAACCTCAAAAAGTGGCCGGCAAGCCACCAAAAGCTGCAGGCTTGAAGGACATAGGCTTGGTCCAAAAATGAAGCAACAAGAGTATAGGGTTTGAATGGCTCAAAGTTGTGGCATTCCGCTGAGAACTTCGAGCACCTGATGAGCAAATAAACTCATCATCGGGTGTGCATGTGAGGGCGTCCAAGTCATAAGGGCCATCAAAAATGGGGTGTCTACAGGTGTGCACGGGTTGAACCAACCCGCCAAATTTGACCGTGCCAATAGACCCGACAGTCTACAGACAGTTTCGACTGCATACTCGGTTGGCTGCCGATGTTGAGCAGCAAAAAATTAATTTGCAGTTCGGACATCAAACTCCTAATGCTCTACCTGAATAAAATCTGACCGACCAAAAATACTTATTTAAGTATAGTATTCACATGGCCCAAAATCATTAGTTGGTGAGATTTCAACTTATCATTCTGAAGCATCATATCTCAATTTTTTAAAGATTTTAATTTTGCCAGCTTATGTGGCTTGATCAGTGCCTTCTAATCTCTTTTTTTAATATTATAATTCCTCTCTCCATTAATTAATTCTTTAGCAGCCTTTTCTACTTTCAATAACTCTCTCTGTTTCTTTTCTCTCTCTCATTTGAACTCTTATCTTCCCAATACAAGGCTTGTCCTCTTCCCTAAGACAATTGTTCTCTCTCTCTCTCTCTCTCTTCCCCCAAGACTGTCATACACTACACTCTCATCTCTATCCCACTATCTCACTGATTCATATCCCTTCTCTCTCAACCCTTGCATCTCTTTCTCTCTCGTCTTCTCAACTCCATCTCTCAATCTCTCATCTTCTTCTTTATTTCCTCTCTCTCTCTCTCTCTCTCTCTTACTATTTCATATATTTCTCTCACTATCGATCTCTGATCAACCAAATCAAATCCTAAAGCCCACATTTTAATATCTTAGATTAGATCTACTAAATCTGAAACCCTTGTAGCAGAGGGATGATGATTGAAGATATGAACGACGATGTTGTACAGTAATGAAAAAGGTGGCATTGTACCATGGCGGAAAGATAAATATCCCCTCTCTGTTTTCAAATTTTATCCATTGCTCCTCTTATATATAGTATGTGAGGAAAGTAGATTTGTATAGTATGCCATTGTGATTTTGTGTATGTGCTTGGTTCTGTGATTTTGTAGGAGAGATAAAAGCCATTAAACTAAAATGGTGAAGAAAATCACTAGATCGAAAACCGTCCGCCAAACCGAACAACCAACATGCATGGTTTTGAGCATCATGTGAGTTGAAATCGGATGAACCCTTCTCCACCCCAAATAGATTGGTTCGAGTGATGATTCAGTGGTAAAACTGAGTTAACTCGACCTATGCACACCTCTAGCAGTAGCATACACAAACAAACCTAGACCTATTCAGACCGTTGTATCTTTCCCATTGTCTCGCCTCATTTTTGATTTGTTGGATTCAGATCACGACTTAGTTTTCATAGCACCTTTCATACGTCTCATTCTATCTCTTTTTGCATGCCATCAAAGATTTGAAAGTTAACTAAAAATAAGATTTTTTTCCCGCTTTTGACTTTTCTTTGAACCATCTTTCGGACTTCATAACTTTCTTGATTCTTAATAGTTTTACTCCATTCTTTCGTCAATCGCTTTACCTCACTTCCTACTTTATCTACCCTTTCTCACTTTTTTTGCATAATGAGTGGTTTCGGTATACTGAAAGTTGTTGTAGACACTCCATTTTGGCTGACCCTAAGACTTCAAGCATTTGCAAGTCTCCCGTTGATGAAATGGTACTTACCTCATCTTTATAATGTCTAAAGGATGTTTAGGGTTGCTATGTAAACCCATTTTAGCTAAAAATTAACTTTTTGCAAAAATGATCATTTTACCCCTGAAATCATTTTTAGCTAAAAACTAACTTTTTAACCCCGAAAAAGAGAGAGGAAAGCCCAGTTGTCCTTTGATCAAAAGTAATTTCCAAAATTAGTGGCCAGTTTTATCAAAAACATTGACCAGAAAGCAATTCGGGCTTACTTGTGCCGCAAGCAAGCTAAGGCCATGGGACCACGCACTTGTGCATGCATGCATGGTATGTGTACCAAGACAAAGCATATGTACGCTCGTTATTTGTGGGTACGCACAATTGTTGCACGTGCACACATCGTAGTGTCATAAAGTCAGGTATGAAAACTTAATCTTGGTGCATTTTTAGTGGGAACGGTGGAAGGGGAAGTGATGAAACCCTAGAAGGGTTCTAGAACCTACCCACTTTCCTATAAAAGAGACCCCTCCCCCTCCTTTTCAAAAGGTTAAGGATTTTGAATTTTTGGTAAGCTTTTCAAAGCAAAAACTCCTCTCTTCTCCCTCCTTTGCCTTAGCCATAAAATTCCTCACCCTCACAGCAACTCTAAGCCTCTAAAAACGTCTAAGGACTGAAGCTCTTGAACCCTAACTTGGAACCAAAGCTTGAGGGAGGCTTGCAAGTGAGGAGCTCAACTTTTCTTGCTCTATTTTGTGTGTGCACTTTGGTTTGCATAAATTAGCAAGTAAACCCCCATCTTTTTGTCAATTTTAGTATGTATTCTTTGATTATTTTTAGTATTTATCCATGCTATGACATTAATCCATCTTAACATCATGTAATTTAAGCATCTTTATTCACCTTCTTGCCTCCTCTTCCATGTGTTTTTTATTTTCAATAGAATAGCATGTTTAGGTTCATTTAATCATGTAGAAATCATGTGTTAGGTCCGGTTTGGATTATCATGTAGTTTAGTTCATATTTATGCTTTTTACTTGTTAGTTGTATTTTGTGCATAAGCATCATTAGTAGCCTCAAACTGGGCCTAGGTTCATGTTTTTGTATGTTAGTTGCAGGATGAGGACATATTATTTTATACATGCATGTAAGACACGTAAATGGGCATCCAGGTAACTCCTCTCTATCCTTTTTGCATATGTGTGCTTCTTACATTGTTCATTATGCAATTAAATGCTCTTTCTATGCAAGATTGTGTGTTTTGTTTGATTTTCATAAGTATTTCTTATTTTAGTTTATGTTTAAAGTCACGGATTAATAAAAATCCATTTTCAATGAAAAATTGCTTTTATGAAACATATGACTTTATTCTTTTAATCTAAAATAAATGATGTTAGTTTTATTCAAATCACATAGTTATTAGGTCAGTTAAAGGATCTAGGGTCTAATAATGAACTTGTATGAAATAATTAACCACTAAAATCATATAATAGAAAGTGAGTAGAGGCCAATCTTTGGATTGGGCAAAAGGAGGTGGTTCCATGAAAATGGTCTTCCCTTTGGGTGGCAACAAAGTTAGGTAATGGTAATGGTGGCAGTCCGACAGCGGTGATGAGCTCGTAGTGATGGTGATGGAGTTCGGTGGTGGCTATAGAGGTTTGATGAAGGTGATGTGGTGATGAAGAGGAATGAAAGAATAAGAGATAGTGATGATAAAGCTCACATAGTAGTGGGTTGGTGTTGAAGGGTGGTGGTGATGTTGGTACTCACAGTGGTGGGTGTAAAATGGGTAGTGATGGATGTTTGATGTAGGTAATGAAGAAATGAAGAGGAAGGAAGAATTGAGAGGTCTTGAGAAAGAGAGAGAGAGAAAGGCAGAGGACGAAGAGGTAGCATAAAGAGAGCTTTGAGTGATGAAGGGATAGAGCTTTGAGATATGGAGATCATATGCATGTAGATATGTATGTATATATATAAATATAGATAGATAGCTAGAAATATAGATGACAGGAAGCAGAATAGGTACATGGAAGTAAGGGAGTGAACAGAGAAGGTGCCGGGAGGGGGAATGGTGTGGGGGTCTAGGTATGCGTGCAGAGCAAGCATATGGCGAGAATGGGTTTTGGTACCAAAAATGTAAATTTTCAGTGTAATTCGATCCATGAAAAATGCAATATATATATATATATAAAATAAAAATACCATAATACTTAGAAAATAATATCAAGTAATAATATAAAGTTAAAAGTATTTTTTTTTGAATACTTTTTTAGTATAAAAATATATAGACTATTAAATTTAAACTAATGTAAATAATTATACAAAAAATTCAATAAAAATATACTATTTTTATTTTATAAACATACAGGCTTTCACAACTCCCCAAATCCACGAACCAAATACATCCTTAGGCTCATTTCTTTCTCTATTTTCCAACTCAACCAAATATAGTTTGGAATTCGAATCCTATCGATTCTTTCTCATTTTCTTTCTATTTTCCTTTCCTTTTCAGGTCCCTTATCAAATCTTCCAACCAAATATAGCCTTAAGCCACACAACACACCTACCCCCACCTCACAATTAACCTTTGTAATCCACCCTTTACTGCCATCGCTTTTGTTGACAACCATTACCACCACAATTTCCTCCATCGTTGTAGCCTCCATCATCGTCAGATTCATGAACCACTGTCAGATTCGTGCATTGATGCCACCATCATCAAGCATTGTATAACACAAGCTCTTATGGTCCCTTACAGTTCACCCCTATCTAATCGACCTATCTCTATATGTTCTTCCTTATTTTCTGTCCTCTGTGATCTCATGTCGTTCTATTATCATGGTTGTGTATGGGTTGGGTGAAAGAGCAATGGAGAAGGGCTCATTATGGAGGTGTATTGGGAGGTTGGGTGCTGTTTTGCATGTATCGTAAAACTCAGTTATACAGATTTGGCAAATTAATACTAAATTGGATTCTTGTTTCTTTGTTGGAAATCAAAGTAAATTTACATGGGTGTATATATATGTATCTGTTTGTAGGACATATGAGAATGGAAAAATCAATTGACAGTGTCATATTTGTTGAAAATCATAATGAATTATTTGTTGGTATTGGATCATATCTAGCCTAACCTTATCACTAAGATATATCTTGAATATTGTCACATTACTATATTTGTGTTTCGCTATTGTTATTAATGTTTATCCATGATAGACATGTTGTTCTTATGTTGTAAGATAACTCCATATATATATATATATATACTAGGGGTGTGAGCCCACCTGATGGGTGTGCTTAAAAATTGAAAACTGTAGACATTGTATTTTTTTGGGTATAAGGCGCATTTCCACACAATTGTTGTGCCAACTCGCTTTCCCAATAGAGTCTCCAATTAATTTTAAGGGTAATTAAGAAACATTTAACAATGAAAAACTCAAAAAAAAAGACATGATCTGTCACAACCAGAGATTTTTAGATTTGAGAACTAAGTACAAAAGGGGAAGGTCATTAAATGATGCACCCCTTTTTGCCTAATCCGAAGATTGGTCTATACTAATATTCTATTTTATGATTTTTATGATTAATCATTTCATACAAAATTCATTAAACCCTAAAATCTTTACTACAACTCGGTGGTTCGAATAAAATAAATACCATTTATTTTAGATTGAAAAAATAAAGCCATATTTTTCAAAAATGATGAATTTCCATAAAAATAGATTTTTAATGAATCATAGCCATAAACTTAACATAGGATAAACAATATTTAAAAATTTATTCAAAACATCCAATTTTACATAGAAAAGCACTTAACTTGATTTATTGGGAAGACAATGCAACTAAGAACATACACATGCTATGAGGAACGAGGAAACTTACCCGAATTCTTTTGCAAGCATCTTACCATGCATTACATAAAATAAATATGATCCTAGTATACAACTAATTATACAAACAATGAGCCTAAACCCGATTTGAGACTACTAACATGATGCTTATGCAAATACAACACTTAACAAATAAAAAGAAAAATATGTTGAATATGCCTGATGATTCAAACTGGGCTATATGCATAGAGAGTACATCATCAAACCTCTATAAACATGTTATTTAAAAAGGATAAACAAAGCATGCAAACAAAGGCAAAAAAACTTAACAAAATAGCTAATCTACATAATGATCATGCCATGCCAACAATCCTACACGACTATATACTGAAAATAGGCTAAAAGAGGTACTAAAATTAATTAAATAAAGAGGTTTACCTCCTGGTTTGAGTAAACTGAAGAACATGCAAAGAAAATATGAAGAAAAACTAAAGTTTTCTTACTTGCAAGCCTTTTTCAAGTTTAAATTTCAATTTAGTTTAAGTTCTTCAAGCCTGAGATGATTTTTAGTTATTAAAAGTTGTTATGGGTGATAATTTTGGATAGGGTAAGAAGAGGCAATTTTTACCCAAACTCTCACAAGATTTGCTCAAAAGTCCAACCTCTTGAAAGAGGAGGGTAAAGGTGTATTTTATAGGCAATAGGAGCCTTGAGGAACACCCTAGGTTGTGCTAGGGTTTCCCCATCGCTTCCTCTTGCCTCCTCTCTACCAATTCGCACCAAGATTCAGTTGCTAATACAGGGGTTCAGATGCACCCATCAGCTCAGAAGTAGTGGGTTCATGGGTTTGAGATGATTGGGGTTCAGATGCACCCATCATGCATAAGTCCAGGCTCTCTGGGATAAACACATTAGGCCTGGGTAGATGGACTGGGGTGATGTACATGCTGGGGTCATAAGGGACGGCCAGTGTGTGGATCAGATTGAGACGTGGGTGATGTACTTGGTCATTAGGGTCTGAAGGTGGAGCTATCGTCTGGTTGTCGATGAGATTTTGGACCTCATGACGAAGGCGGTAGCAACGGTCGGTGCCATGACCGCGCTGCTGATGGTACACATAGTACTTGGAGGGGTTATGTCTGGCTGGAAGTGGGTTAGGCAGAGGTTGAGGATCGAGGGGTTTGAGATGCCCTCTTTCCATCAAGGCTTTTAGTGCGCTAGTCAAGCTCATATAGAGGGGAGTGAAAGTTCTGCCCTGAGCTCGGGCTGGGCCGGCTGTTTGTAGGCTTGATTTGGCAAAAGGGTTGGCTGTGGTGACTGCATTGATCTCGGTGGGTTTGGGAATGACGCTACTACCAGCATTGGTACTCCCTGCAAAAACCTTCCTCGTTGGTTCACTTGTTCTGGGAATGATCCCACTGTTGAACGCATTCTCGATCTGAACCCCCAGATCATGCAAACCTTTGAAAGTGAATAGCGGAGCGACTATCAACTTTTGCAACATATCATGCTCGAGGTTTCGCACCATCATCTGTACTTGATCCCTCTCAGAAGGGCGGCGATCTATCATCTGTGCTGCCTTTGCTCTCCACCTCGCAACAAATTCCACAAAAGGCTCTGTTGGGTTCTGGCGGGTTGCTTCAAGCTCTTGCATGGTCATTTCAACTTGGGTATTGTAAGAATACTGATCAACAAAGGCCTCAGCCAATTCTTCCCAGTTTTGCTTCACTTTATCTTCCAACTTAGCGTACCAAGTGGCTGCTACACCCGACAAGGTTCTTCCATACAGGGAGAGTTTCTGTGGCTTGGTCAGACCCATCGGCTTCAGGACGTCCAAGAAAAGTCGGATATGTACCATTGGATCTCCAGACCGGTCGAAACGGTCAATATATGGCATTTTGAATCTGTCTGGGAGCCGAACGGCAGCCTCGGTGTGCCCATCCTCAATGTCGGGAATGGAGTTAAGGCCCTGTGCCTTTTTGAATTGCTTCTCAAGGTTCGCAATCTTCATTGCAGTCGGATTGAGCTCATTAACATCAAGGGAATAAAGCCGCTCATTAGGCTGTACCAGGGGTCTGAGCACCTGAGCTTGAGTCAACCTTTCTCGAGGATTCGGACACTGCAAATCTTCAACTGGCGGAAGTGGGTCAAAGTTTGGCTGGGGTCCCAAAGCTGGATGTGAGGCAGATGCCCCAGATGGACGTTGCATTTCAATACTGGTCTCAGCTTGCATGGCAGTTCCCTGATTTAGCGCTGCTATCACGGCCACAAATTCTTCCGAACCCTAGGCCATCATGGTCTGCTGAGTCTGAACAAAGGTGATGTGGCTGGCAACTGACGGATCAGATGAACCGGCGAGCCCTGACTGGCCTTCCTTTGCCTTGCCTCAGCGAAAGAACACTGGTGGCCCTTGAATTGAATTTCTGACCTAACAAAGTCTATCAACACTAGTCCAATGTACCCCGGGGATATCGGAGCCTTCTGAAGCTATATTTCCAGGACTACCCTAGCAAAAGAGAAAACAGACAGCATCTCAGCACAATTTCACTAGAACGGATTTGAGCATACTAGGATGAATGTACTCAATACTGATCACTATTTCCCAAATATCTGCCTGTAAACTGATACCCTCAGGTAAAACTGATTCCCCAAATACTGATGCTGATGCCCACAGGCCTGATGCCCAGACTTGTAAACTGGTATATGCGTTCCTGTAGAGATACACTCTAAAAGCACATAGCAAGTAAAGAGAGCCAAAACACCCCTATGTTGGGGTAGGGTTTCCCTGTCCTATTTTGTCAGGAGCTAGGGTTTCACTACGCACGCAGCAGTTTTCAAACAACCTAACATCGGGTAAGCAACCTGTCCTAGTTTGGAATGGTCACTATGGATTCCGAATATGCACTAGGTCGAATGGTCAAAAGGGTGCCCCGGTAAAAATCGGGGTTTGTGCTCCCATACTGTCAGAGCCCATAACCGATCAGCCTTATGGTCATGCCTTGACAAGACAAGCCTCCGGCAAACCGTTCAGGAATGGCAGATGGCAAACACGGTGTTCCTAGGCGCACCAATGCACATGCAATGCAAAGAGACACATGGAATCAAAGTAGGATATCACGAGTTCGAGTCAAGCTCTCTAAATCCCCAGCAGAGTCGCTAGAAACTGTAGCGCGCCTGAACGCCCCGGGAGGGTGAGTCCCGTTCTGTTCATTTGTGGGGTCACTACAGCTCGGACTCTCAAATTTGTCACGGTTCTTAATCTGAACCAAAGAGTCCAAATCCGGCAAATCGTTTTGAGAAACAGATTTTTGAAAAGAAGTGCCAAACATGGACTGCTTTGCCAGATACAGAGTCGCCACCTAAATATTTTTTATGGGGGAATTTAGGAAACCCTGACTCGGTGCCGAAGGCCACATGTCCGTCATCACCAAAGTTGCCTCGGCTCGGGAACTTGGGTACGATCGGGGAAGGTCAGCTATGAGCACCCCCTCTCGCCCGATCCAAAGATCGGCCTCTACTAACCGTGATATCCGTTTTTGAAAACGTTATGTATTCTCATTTTGGTTATTAGCCTAGAATTACTATGTTATGCGCACAGCAAACAAGTATAGACCAAATCGCCTAAATTGGAACAAAACATTTCATGTTTGTTTTGAAAATGGTTTGCTACTCGCAAGTAGGCTAAAATGCAGGTTTTACCACCCTCAAGTGGGCTTTTAGAAAAGATGGCTTTGCCACTATCTAGTGGGCTTAAAACTCACAGTTTTGATGAATTATCCCAATTTAAGCAATTCGACCTTCATCCACAGGCACTCAAACAGTTTATCACGTAAGCATCTAGCCACATGGTAAGCATGCTATCATGATAGCATTCACACGCATGCGGTATGCTAAAGCATAAAAGCTCAGTTAGTACTCCAAGCCAAAACAGAAACCAGTTAGTAATCACATGCATGATCCTAGTTCATATTTGAAATGGCTAATGCAACACATGCAAAGATGCAATCTAAACAGGCTCGGCTATCCTAAACATGGCATGTGAAGTACTGCAACTAACAAATACTCAACTTGGAATTGAAATACGAGTGCAGTTAGCATGATGTACCGAGCCTGGTGCATGCAAGACAAATGTATGAATGCACGCATGCATAGCATAAGGTATGCTAATTTAAATATGCCCTAGTCTACCATCATAAGTAGGTAAATAAAAGGGAAGAAAGACGTGGGGTTGGAAGACATGCACACACGCACCCACACTTATTACAAATTTGCCCTCGCTCGGAGGGACCGAAAGAATAATATAGTCCGAATAACAAATCAACTATCCTAGCTAATTAATTATTACAGACCCTTAATTAATTAACAAAATAAATGCAGACAGAAGGTGGTCGCAGCCGTCGCCTTGGGATGCGCGAATGATGCATGCTTGACCTATATCCCGGAAACTCGCTGCCATAGCACTGTTGCCTCTGTTTTTCATTACCCTGCTCCTCTGAGGACTGCCAAAGTCTAGGGACATGCTCTCTGGATGTTGGGGAATACCACCGGCTGGAAGGGATGGCCACCGGCCATGGGAAATGGTCACCGGCCTCTGATGAAGTTATCGGCCATTGATGGATTGCCGGTCGGCACTGAATGTTGCCGGTCGGCAGAAACTTCCTGCAGAAGACAGTTTTGACAGCAACAAAGGACAGACAGTGTATGGCATGGAATTTTTAGGCAAATGTATGCATGGACACACTCCCTATCACGTAATGGACTCAAGGGAGCATGGCCCTCGACCCCCGGGCCACCAATCACGCATTTCGATGCATGATGGCCAAAGAATCAAGTATGCATTTCAATGTCAAATGCAATGCACACAAAACATACAAGAGACCCAACCTCAATCATGGTTGGTCAAGAGCCGAGACGATGCACAACAATGCATATGCGACCTAAGCATGCAAGCAAACATACAAACATGCAATATAACTACATGGCACACACAATGCTAACAACATAACATGCACAACGCATTATTCACATGGCATACACAATGCAAGATGGGCCTACACCAATACAAGTGGACCTCAGCCACACTCACATAGGAGGCCATAAGATGAAAATGAAGTGCCTCGAAATGCGTGCACATGGGCACGCAAACCGAGGCAATGGCATATGCAATGCAATGGCATGGAAAATGATATGCAAACATGCTAATGGGATTTCAGCACTGAAATGTGGGGGAAAACAGCCCCGAAATGAGGCGAAAGTACACCCGATGCATGGAATAGTCCCGAAACATGAATTTTGGCACCCGAAATGGCCTATAGCTATACCAAACATGCACAATATGGACATGCAATGAATAGACAGTAGCAAGGCAGCCCCAAAATAAGCATTTTTCCAGTTCAAAGCATGGCCAAACAGCAAACATAAATAGGGCAAAACTAGTATGCAAAAATGGCCCTAAATATGAGATTATGAAGCAACTCACAGCTGCTGACTCCAAACAGGTTAGGGCCCTTCAACAACATTGAAGAGGGGCCCAAAATATGCACATTTACAGAACTGTAAAAACCCAAAAAACAAACATAGGTATGGCTAAGCTCTTATGCAAGAAATGGGCCAAAAGGTGGCCAAAGAAGCAAGTATACAAAAAATTCATCAAACAGCCAAAGACCCTTAATTAAACATGACAAGGGGGTCAAAATATGGCTGTTTTTAGTTCTGTAAAAAGACCAAAAACAGAAACATGATGGGCTAATAAATCATGCAAAAATGGGGACCAAAGAGGGATATAATGACAAGTGGCACATGGATGTCCCAAACAGTGATGAGCCCTTCTTCAATGTTGAAGAAGGGCTCAAAATAAGCTCACTTACAGTTTACATCATGCTCCAAAACAGATCACACATAGGACAAAAATACTATGCAAGATTATGGCATACAAGGGGGATAAAGAAGGAGGTGCAAGATGGGGACCTCAAATGACAAAATTCCCTTAATGAAACATGAAGTAAAGCTCAAATAAATGGTAGTTTCAGTTTTGGTCAGAGCTCAAAACAACAAGAAAAAATGGCTAAGAAAACTTGCAAAAATGAGCTAGAAAGAGGGAGAAATCAACTCACCCTTGAAGACCAATCCTTTGCTACCTCTTGGACCAAGAAAAGCTGCCTCCTAGCCTCTGAGAAGGCCCTCCAAGCTGCTGGAATGGAGTGGTGGTGTGGTGCTATAGGGTGTAGTGCAAATAGGCCAAGAACAAGGGTCTTTGAACACTCTAACACCCCCAAAATGTAGAGAGAGAGGGAGATATAGAGAGAGAGTGTATATATATCAGATATATATGCCCTAGGTCTGGTTTTTGTTCAACCAAAACAATGGAGGAGGATGGCTTCCTTTTATAGAGCAAGGAAAATGACATAAAGCTTCTCAAAGAAGCTATACAAAAGGGTCAAAGGGACCAAGCTTCTAAGAGAAGCTAATGCAAAGGTGCAAGCTTCTTGAGGAAGCCAAGACAAGGGGTCAAAGCTTCCTCAAGAAGCTTTGAGCAAAGGGTGCAAAAAAAAAGAGTCAAAAGGTGTGCAAAGGGTGCAAAACAGCCACACACTTGCATGGGGAGCAGGGTCTGTGCATTCCAGCTGCCACAGCTGGCATCCATTCAATCTGCAGAATGCTCCGGAAGGTCGTCGGCTAGCAAAAAAGGTTGGTCGGCTACTTTAATCTGCCGGTCGGCAATCTATTTGGCCGGTCGGCCATCTGTTCTGGCCGGTCGGCCATCTATTTGGCCGGTCGGCCATATATTTGGTCGGTCGGCAGGAAAAATCTGCTCTGCAGGTCCAACTTCAAACGGACATAACTTCTTCATATGAACTCCTTTTTAGGTCAATCTTGTGTCCAAATTGAAGCCCTGGAAGTAATCTTTCCAATGGAACCAACCTTGCATCAAAATTCCAACTGTACAAAAAGTTATGCTTATTTTGGTGAAGGCTACTCAGTTTCGGTCCAACCGGGATGATGCCCAACTTCAACCAATCATATCTCCGCCATCCGGACTCGGATTTAAGAGATTCTTGAATGAAAAATGAAGCCCCGGAAGTCTTCTTTACAACGGTGGTGGCCTCATAGATTAAATCCAAGTGTATAGACTGATAAGCTTGATTTAGCGAGGACTGCCCGTCCCTCTCCTAGCGATTCTTGCCTATCTTCTTCTCCAACTTGGCTTCTCCCCTCTTCTCCTCTTTTCTTCAACTTCAAACCCCTAAGCAAGGTGTTTTGAAAGATTTTTCAAAGATTTCATCTCTATTTCATTCATTTCCACCTTGTCCTTGCTCGGTTTATCGAAAAGCGCATTTTTTGACAGAATGTGAGCCTCGGAACATCGTAGAAATTTTATTTCAAAAATGTTTCGAAAGAGAGGGTTTTAAGGTCTAAAAACCGTTCAAAATAGCTTTGGTCCAAAATGGGGTGTGAAGTTGGGATTTGACCCTCTCATTGCCGAAGAAATTGAACCTTTACCCTGCACACCTTTCATCCCCAAGTAAACCATCAGTAACGCCCAAGTCTTATGGGCTGTCAAAAATGGGGTGTCTACAATGTTAAGAATAGATGGAGAAAGTAGATTACAAATTACTTCTAGGTGGAAGCCATGTTTGGCTTCCAAGAAAATAGAGAGAGAATAAGAGAAAGTAAAAGAAAATGAAAGAAAATAGAATCTACAAATCTCTAACCACCAATTTAGACCCATAGATCACCCAATTAATTTCACAAAGCAACCCAAATACTTATTAGAATCTGAGCATGGATTAGATCATGAGAATTAAATATGTTTCGATGATAAGAAAGTGATGAAAAAATGAAAGAAAATAAAAGCAAACAAAATAATTATCAAAACAAGCTATAGGGTAGGACTAGAATCCTCTATTCAAGCCCAAAACTAATCTAAATTACTAAAGAAAATCAGAAATAGAGTGTTTGGAAGGTGAGAAAATGAGAGAGAAAGTGTAGGAACAATTGGAACTCAAGTAATCTAACACATCATATAGAGGGGTGGCTAATTCCCT
The DNA here is from genome assembly GCF_055761805.1 of Camellia sinensis. Lineage (NCBI taxonomy): Eukaryota > Viridiplantae > Streptophyta > Magnoliopsida > Ericales > Theaceae > Camellia > Camellia sinensis. The sequence goes on along the minus strand of NC_138969.1, from coordinate 110,635,301 downwards.
CCACTATCTACAAGGCCCAATCACATATTAAACTACTAAATTCAGAATTTCAGAGTGTTTGGTAAGAAAGAAAACTAGAGAAAATAGAAAAGAAAGTGATGCGAAAGTTGGATAGACTTACTTTAATTGTGGAAGATAAGCCTCTTGATTAGCAATCCTTTCTTCCAAGCACTCTTAGATCTTCTGAGTTTGATCTTCAATCTCCAGCAACATGAGCTTGAACCCATGGTCTTCAATCGTGTATGTATAGGAGTATGTATAGATGGAGAGAGAAATTTAAAAGAATTGCAAGCTTTGAGAATTTTGGTGTCTCTAGGCTTAATAAAAATTCTTTTATCTTCTTTCTCTTCAAAGAGAGGTGTTTATATAGGCCAAGAGATTGCTTGGTCCGTAATTTGCGCAAAAAATTATGGAGGTGGCAACCTCACATGCATGGGAGGACCATTTTCCGAAACTGATTTGTTTCTCGACAAATTTGTTCGACCAGCCAAAAGATGTTCGACCATCTCTTTTATGTCTAACCAATCAGAATATGGCCAGTCAGGCATAAAAGCTGTACGACTGGGCTTCTTTTTGTACGGCTAAGGAAATTTTGCTGGGAAAACAGGATTTTTTGAGAGGATTCTCATCCTTTCCACTCACTCTTACTTTGTCCTTGCTCGAGAATAGAAAGTCACAACATTTTTTATTTGAAAGATAAGCTTAAACATCACAAAAATGATTGGATTTACTCATGGCCCAAGAAAACATTTTGAAAAAGGTTTTGACAGTCTAAAACCATTTGGCCAAAATAGGTAAAAAGGTTGGTATCGACTTTTGGATAATGCTCTTTGTTGAAGGGATCAAAAGATTTGCACGTAGTAGTCTTTTATCATCAGGTGCTTGAAGAAAAGGAGCCCGAGCCAATCAAAATGGGGTATCTACAATAACTGGTAAATTTGGTGGTTTAGGTGACGCTTGGTGATGGTCACTGGTAGATTGTAGCTTCATATAGTGCACTAGTTGTAGGTGGTGCTTAGCAATGACCACTAGCAGATACATGGGCTTGAAGGGATTCACCGGGTCTTAGTGTTGATGTTGGAAAATGATTATTTAATCAAACATTTCAAACATGTCATATATGTATAGCATCATTATCATCTACACTTGTGGATTTGTATTGGTTTCTAAAATGTTTCCCATTGGACTATATGTTTACCCTACGTGGTTGAAATCTTACTGAATTCTTTTCATGTGTTGATAGCATGCCCCACTTTGAGGTGATGTGCCAGGATGTGTGCCTAAGCTTGAGGAGCTTTTGATGTTCAGGCCACGGGCCTTTCTTTTATTTAGGTTGTTAGCCATTTTTGGTTAAGGGTTGAACCCTTTTTGTCTTGTAAGCCTTAATGCAACTTTATTGTACACCTAATATTAATAGATTGATTTATACACTATATATTCATTTCACCTAGAATCTGAATATAGGATGTATGTAATGGAATTATGTTATGGAATGGATGACATTAATCAAACATATGTAGGAGTTCACCCTTTTATTTTTTTTTATTCATCATCTTTTCATTTATTATTTATTAGATTATTCACATGGGTCAGATCTTGAAAATTCAGGATGTGACAACTTGATATCAGAGCTGACCAGGTTTGAAAGCCTTGGGGTCGTGGGAAGTGGTTTAACCACAATGGGTTTTATCTCGCATGGTGAGGACATTTGCATGTTTGTGTGCTAAGTGATAACATGCTTATGTGTTGCATCTTATTTAGGTATGGTGTTGAGCCTCACGGATAGTGCTTGGTATCTACCAATTAACTTAGAGATCTCATTGGAAACACACTCAATCAATGTTGTTTCAAGTTGGAGTTCTAAGAGAGTTCTAGAACAAGTAATTATTTCTGTAGACTTAGCTTGATTATATGTTAAGTGTTGTGAGTGGTAAATTTATGTAGAATCAGTATGCTCGAATTTGTTGACTTTGGTAGTTTGTTAGGTCTGTGTGACATGTGAGAATCTTGGTGAGATGAGTTAAACTATTTTTTCTAAGCTTGCGATTGCTTCTTAATAAGATGTTAGAACGAACTTGACGTGGTAGAGGTAAGGGTAGAGGCGTTGTCAGAGGCTCACCTCTTCTAGTTATACCACCTCTAGGGATTCCGACTCTGGTAACACCGGCTGTGGGTATGATATAGTGAAAGAGATTGCAGGAGCAGTAAGAGACGCTCTAGCGCACAATGAAGTCCCGGACGCTTGCACCATTTTCATCATGAGAGAGTTCTTTGATGCAACCCACCAGAATTTCTGGGTGATGCAGAGTTGGTGAAAGCGGATAATTGGCTAGATCAAATCACTAAGGTCCTCAACATATTAAGGGTTGAGGAGGACGATCTGAGGGTTAGTTTGGTGGCCTTTTAGTTGAAGGATGATGCAACCCATTGGTGGAAACTTATTAAATCCATCGTTGGCCTTGCTTGGGGTGACTTCACTCATGCCTTCTTGACCAAGTATTTTAAGGAAGCAATTCTCGAAGTTTGAGGCAACTTACACAAGCCACTTGAGGTTTGCATTGGATCTAATGGCAATAGAGAAACGCTGTTTAATAGCTTTTGAGGAGAGGTTGAGGATAGGGATTTGAGTTAAGCTTGCTGGAGTTTTTCACTGTGACTACCTGTGGCTCGACTTTTCGTGCCCCTTTCATGAGACGAATAAACCCTACAGTATCGGACTCTCACGGTTCTGAATCTGATTCACAAGTGCAATGTGAAATAGATAAATACCAAAGAGTCCAAATTTGGAAAATCTTTTGAAAAATCGATTTTGAATCAAAATGTCAAAAATGGACTGCTTTGCCAGATACAGAGTCGCCACCTAAATATTTTTGGAAAATTTAGGAAACTCGGGACTCGTACCAAAGGCCACTTATACATCATCACCAAAGTTGTCTCAGCTCGAGAACTTAGGTACGAGAGGGAAAGGTCATGAATTGAGCACCCCACTTGCTCGATCAAAGATCGGTCTCTACTAATCATGATGTGAATCTTATTTACATTATATTCTCTTGTTCCGATTATTAGGCTAACATACTATGTATAGACACCTCATTTTTGACCATCCTCGAGACTTGGACATCATCGTTTGTGCACCTGATGATTGTGTGTTTATGTTCATTTTGAGAGCTCGAAGTCCTCGGCGAAATGCCTTGTCTTTGAGCCTTTGAACCTTGTTCTTTCTGTGCCTTGTTTTGGACCAAAACTTGGTGCCTGGACATCTTGGTGACCTGTCGGCCACTCCCCAAGGCTGTCGGTCATGGGATGAGTCTGTCGGCCATGGATGTGGCCGACCGGCTACCAGTGGTGGCCGACCGGCCACCTGTCTCTTTTTCCTAATATTTATTGATAGACATGCCAGTTGTTGCACACTGAGCTGCATCTTCATACACATGTATGGTAGGATGTATCTAAGCTCAAGGGGTGTTTTTCTATAAATAGGGGGGTTCCTCCCCTATTTTTGAGGGTTAGCATTTTTAGAACAAAAATATCTCTCTCTCTCTAGAATTTTCTATGTCTCTTGATATTTTGTGCATATTTTCTTACAAGTCCTTAGCTCTTGCACACTAATCCTCAATGAAATACTCTCACCTTTGGGCTGAGATAACTTGGGGCCTAATTTGAGCTCTAGAAGGAGGTTTGAGCTTGAATTTGTGGCTATTTTGTGCTTTGCTTCAAAGGTATAGAACTTACCTTGCTTATACTTGTTTTGTATACCTATTTTGCCATCCTTTTTAACTGTTTTAAGGCTTGTTTTGAAGTGTAAAAACCTTTTTTTTTATGACCTAAAAATAGTGGTTTGAGGCTATCTTGAGTTAGGGGGTGGTCCACCCTTCTTGTCTCTTTGTTTGTTAAAGCTCTTGTACCATCTTTTCATCACTTTCAAAACAACTTTTTTGGGCCTTTTAACCACTGAACCTCAGAGGTTTTTCAGTGGTAAAAAATTTGTTTTGAAGTCCAAAATTGGAACAGTTAGCCTCTTCTCCTTATGTCTTGTTTGCATGCCTAGTTAGCTTCATGAGTTAGCATGTTTTTCTAGCTTACTTTAGCTAAGTCCAGCATGTTTTTCCCTCTGTTTTGACCTGTTTTGGCTCTGTTTTGGGTTGGTTAATTCAGTTGAGGCTTGTATTGCATAGCTGTGGTGTTATTTCCTTCACTAGCTTAGTGTTTTAAGGCATTTACCATCATTGTTTTGAGTTGAAAGCATGTTTTACTGTTGTTTTACACTCCATTTCAGCACTTAAAATCTCTACAACCTCCTTCCATTCTTCACTTTCTTGTTTTAGACTAATTTGCAAAAATTGAAACATTTAAATTTCAAGTTTGTTTTGAAAAGAGTTTGTAAATGTGCCACTCGAAAAGGTGGGCTTAAATACACATTAATCAAAATATCCCAATTCAAGCAACTAGCCTTTATCCATAGGCATTCAAACAATTTATCTGCAATTAGCCTCATGGTAAGCATGCTAGACATGGCAACAATCACACTCATTCAATTATGCTAAAGCACAAAAGAGCTCACCTAGTACCCCAAGCCAAAAAGATGAAAGAGTTCGGAAAAATGCATGATCCTAATTATGCAATATAACTAATACAACACATTCGATATACAGTCTAAATAGGCCCGACTACTTAACATATCATGTGAATCAATTTTGATAGCATGCTGTCTAAGCACGTATTCAAAGATTATTAAACTAACAATGCAAGTTAGTAAAATGAACCCAGCCTCGGTGCATACAAGATAATGGATGCAAGGCAAGAGAGATGCTAAACAATACATGATGTTCTAAACTAACCATCATAAGCTGGTAAATAAAAGAGAGAAAGACGTGGGATTGGAAGACATACACATTATTACAACTGTGCCCTCACACAAGAGGGTCCGAATAAACTAACTAGCTAAACTAATTAACTAGATATTACAAAACGAAATAAATAAATTAGCTAAGCTACTTAACTAATTATTACAACGACAAATTAGTTAACTATTCTAGCTAATTAACTAATTACAACTAATTAATTACAACAAATATCTAAGCTAAGTAATTAGATTAAGCAGCACTAGGATGCGAGGAGTGCTCATGCATGCGCGTGGATTTCCACCCGAAAAAGCCATTGTTCTGCTGCTGGGAAGCCTTTGTTACATAGTAAAACACTTGCACTATTTTTCACCTCAAAACCAACTCTGTTTCATTTCAAAAAGCTACAGCTGAATTTTGCAAAGGTGGCCTACAGGCTAGAAGTGATGGCCTGCCGTCCACAAAAAATGGTTTGCCGTCTAGAAATAGTGGCCTGTTGGCCACAAAAAGTGGTCTACCGGCCACTGATGCTTGGTTCTTACCACTGCAATAGAGAGCAAATAGAGCACAACAAAGGTATTCTCAGGGGTTGTTTGCACAACTTACCCCTCCTTATCATCAAACAGCTCAAAGGAGTGGTAAGTTTGATTCACAAACCATCAATCGATGCAATTTCATTGCATGATGGCCTATGAACCAAAGTGTGCAAATTCAATAAATGCAACAAATAAAGACTCTCAAACCTCCTCCATATCATGGATTGATCAAGGGAAGTGGTTGACATTGACTCTTGAACCGTTTACCTCACTAACAAGTATAAAACGACTCAAGACTCATTGGGTTCAATTAACGTCTGATTGAACTCGAGTTGATTATTATCTTGTATCACTTTTAGTCCTAATTTTATTAATTCATTTTAATTACCAACCATTCTTTAATTAATTGAGTCCAAAAGTGAGCTTTAAGTCCTCTAATGGAAAGGAGTACCAAACAAAGAGTTATTTTAGGCATGAGAGAAGTGTCATGCTGTTGGTAATGAACCCCCAAAGGGATTAAACCATTAAGTACAAGACCTCAATCTCATGCTTTAAACAAGCAACTAGTTTGAACCAACTTTCAAAGCAAAGAAAAAGCCAAGAAATGAGGGAGGTTGCAGAGGTGATTAAACATGAAAACAAGTATGGAAATAAAGAAATATACACTGTCAACTCAAATAGGTTGGTGGCTAAGGCCTAAACTACCAAACCTGTGAGGACTATTACACTACAAGCATGCTATACAAAGCTCAAATGTAATAAACAACCAAAACTAGTCCTAAAACAGTGCTAAAACAGTCCCAATACATCCTCGAATTAAGACAAAAATAGTTAGAACAATAAGCTAAAACATGGAGCTACGTAAGCTAGTAAACAAAGCATAAGGAGGGGAGGCTGCCCCCACCATTTTTGGACCTCAAAACATGTTTTTAGCCACTAAAAAAGCTCTAAAAACCAGTATTTAAAAGCTCAAAAAAAATGGACAAAGAGATGGGAAACACAAGTGTAAAGGCTTAGGGGACAAGGTGTAAAGAAAGGTGGTTAACCCCCTCTACCTTTAATAACCTTAAACTACAAGCTTCAGCCCGTAAAAACAGTCCAAAAATAGTTCAAAAACAACAAGAAAAGATGGGAGAGAAGTAGTGTAGAGTTGCTCAAAATTATACCTCTTGAAGTAAGGTTACTTTTTTGTTCACAAACCACAAAGCTTACACTCTCAAGAGCTGAAATTTGGACTCAATAATCTCAGCTAGGAGAGCTCCAATAATGGTTTAGGAAGTGTAGAGAGAGAGTGTATAGGTTACAAGATAGAGATAGAGAGAGAATTCAAGTTTTGGTCTCTTTGGAAGTTTTTGTAAACTAAAAACATGAGGGAAGGTCAAGTATATATAGAAAAACATTCCTCTCAGTCGAAAATATCTATATAGGAACAGCTGGAGCTTTTGGGAGACAGCTGGCACAAAATATCTGGACTTTTCACAAGTGGTGGCCTACCGTCCACAAATAGTGGCCTGCCGGCCACGAAAATCTACTTCCAAGCCCGACTTCAAATGGGCATATCTCCTTCATCCAGACTCGGTTTTAGGTGATTCTTGAGTCTAAATTGAAGCCCCAAAAGTCCTATTTTCCAATGTTGGTAGCCTTACATCTAAATTCTAAGTGTACAATAGTGAAGGTTGCTCATTTCCATCTTAACCAGATTGATGCCTAACTTCAAACGGTCATATCTCCCTTACCTGGACTCGGCTTTAGGAGATTATTGAGTCTAAATTGAAGCCTCAGAAGTCCACTTTCCAATGGTGGTGGCCTCACAACTAAAGTCTAAGTGTACAAAGAGATAAGCCTGATTTAGTGAAGGCTGCTCGGTTCTCTCTTAACGGTTTCATGCTCAACCATTTCTCCAACTAGTTTTCTTCCCTCTCCTCCTATTTTCTTCAACTCCAAACCTCTATAAAGATGTTTTTAAAGATTTTTCATAGAGTTCACCTCTCTTCCATTTATTTCCACTTTGTCCTTACTCAGTTTATCGAAAAGTGTAATTTTTTACGAAATGCGAGCCTCAGAACATCGTAGAAACATTTTCAAAAATATTTTGAAAGAGAGGGTTTTAAGGTCTAAAATAGTTTTGGTCTAAAATAGTTTTGGTCCAAAATTGGGTGTAAGGTTAGGATTTAGAAGCTCTTCTTGTTGAAAAAATTGAACATTTGCATAGCATAACTTTCATCATCAAGTGATCAACCTGAGGTGCCCAAGTCTTAAGGGCGGTCAAAAATGTGGTGTCTACACTACCACAAACTTGTGGAGGCAGTGGCTAATGTTGAGGCTACGAATGAGGCTACCGATCGTATCAGAGATTTAAGGAGGGTGTAGACACTCCATTTTGACCAGCCCTAAGACTTTGGTTCTCTTTTTTGAACACCCAATCATGAAATTGAGATGTGCTAATCATATGAGTTGCTCAGCAAGAAACCCGAGTGTTAGGCTTTAACTCCCAACCAAGTACCTATGTTGGCCAAAAAACTTTTCGACTAATTAAAAACCTTTTTCAAAATATTACTTTCATAGTTCCAAACATTTCCATAATGTTCTAAGGCTTATCTTTTGAAACTTAAAATGTTGTCTCCTTTCAAACAAATCGAGCAAAGGATATGGTATGAATGAATGTGGAGGGTGGAATTCTCTGAAATACCTGTTTTTCCTTTCAAATCATGCTAACTTCACCTTATTTATCTAATGTTTTATATTCCAATTAGCCGAACAATAATTCATGGCTGGATGAAAATATAGGTAGCTGGATATATAAGGGTACAGTCGGCTGAATTGTCCAGAAATAGAGCATTTTTAGAAATTTCAACCTTGTATTTATGTCCAAAACTTTATAAATAGAGGAAAAAAGATCATTTTATAGGGTCAACAAATTTTTCCCAAGGCCTAAGAAAAGAATTAAGAGCTTCCTTCTCTCACTTCATCTTTAAACTCTATTTTCTCAACTTCAAACCTCAAAAACACCATTAAAGCTTCAATCTAAGCTTCTTGTTGAGGATCATAGATATCCTAAGCTGCATCTAAAGGACCTTGAGGATGCCAAGAAAGAGTTTGAAAACCAAGAAGATCAGCCTCTTTAACGACGTGAACTTTTGAACTTTGTAACATCTTTTCTCTCTTGTTCTTCATTCCTAAGCTCTGAATACTATTGTAGGCTTATGTAACCTTGTAATAAGTCCTCATGGATGTGGTTGCGGGTAGAGAGTAGCCACCCATCCATTGAGTTGATAGTTTCCTTACTTTTCCATAGCTTTAATCTCTTTTCTTGCTTTCTAGAGCTATAATATTTTGTTACGGTATATTTGGAACCTTGTGGGTGTGATTGGAGGTAGATATTAGCCATCCATCCACAAATATGATTATGTAAAGTAAATTCTTTCATACTTTTTGTACTTTCTCATCGCATATGTCATCATTCCATCACATTGGTGCATATGTTTTGGCCCATACTCAAGCCAAATGAGTGAAAGTGGTTGTTTCATAGGGCTAGAGGGATGATCCTTGATATTTGATATTGAGGAAGTGATTGTTCTTCATATATTTTAGGTCAAAGATGTTAAAAACTCTCTTTTCTATCTCTTATGAACATGGAAAAGGGTGGAAATACCCTTGTTTCATGAATAGAAGAGGAGTCATCAATAGCCTTTGGTGGATTTCTTACTTTAAATGCAAAGCTTCCACTAAGAAATGATAGGCATTATTCTACTGTCTCCAATTGATAGCATAGATTTGGGTACTAACCTGCCCCTATTCTCAAAGAGATGATTGTAGGTTCCTATCTATTTCTTAGGCTTGAATTTTGTTTGTTTAAATTCTTTCAATTTGATAAATTGTGATAGAATATCTGTTGTACATAGCTAAGGGTTGGGGCCTATCTACCTCCTTCTTAAGTGTTCTCTAGAAAAGTGAGAGGTAGAAAGGATGAAAACCCTTTGGAAATTGTGTTTTGTTTTTGTTCTGTTCCTTTTTCACAAACAATAGTGTTCCTCCCAGAGAATTGGATTGGTCGGACCTTTATTTGGTCAGACGGATGATCTTGTAGCTAGCCCAATAACGCTTATTCCCAAGCAGAGCAGAGCAAAATAGGGCAGTTTTTGGGAGAGTGTTCTATTGGCATTTTAGGTTACTATTTTGTGATCCTGATTTATTTAGCATGATTTGTTAGATTTAGCAGTAATTTGGCTGAATCAATCCATTTGTTATAATAATTCCTCTAACTCTACGTCTTATTCATTCGTTTGTTGCAATAATCTCTTCCATTCCCGTCTCTTTCTTATTCATTCGAATTGTTATAATAACTTCCAACCCCACATCTTTCTATCCATTTTATATGCACGCTTTCTGTGAATGTGGCATCATGTTTTATCATACCCATATTGTGCATTCATTTTTCCATGCATATGGATTCGGTTCATTCGCATTGATGGATTTTATCAATTCAAAAGGTGGTTCTATGCACTATCTCATGTCTTGAAATGATATACATGTCATTTGGTAGTAACCGAATATTTAGTTGCATATTGTGGGTGTACAACATTAGCTACATGTATATGGGATTATGCATGTATTTTTAACCCATTCTTCTTGCTTATCATGGAGTACTAGCTAGGTGAGCATTTTTCTGCTTTAGCATTTTGTGTCTACATGTTATTTGTCATAACCCTTGCTATACTATAAGGCTAGATGCTTAATTGAAATACCTGTATGAATGTCAGTGGATGGAGGCTATGTTCCTTACGTTGGAATGTTGTTGAGCGTTATGCTACTAAGTTTTTTTTTAGGCTGAGTTGTACAAAATGCTTTCGAAAGTGCATGACATCAAAGCATAACCAGAATAAGCGACACAACCTATATTTGTATGCCTCATATAGTAATGTTAGCATTATTAAAATCAGAATATAAATATATGGAGACTATAAAAATCATACCATGACTTAGTAAAAGCCAATCTTTTGATCGGTTGAGGGGGGTGCTCAATTCATGACCTTTCCCCTCCATACCTAAGTACTCGAATTGAGACACTTTGGTTAGGATGGACAGTGGCCTTTGGCATAAGTCACGGGTTTCCTAGTTTTTCCAAAAAATTAGGTGGTGACTTTGAGATTTGGTGATGTAGTCCATTTTTTGGCAAAGGTTTTGCAATAAAATGGATTTTCTATACAAATTGTTGTATTTGGACTCTCATTTACATTTTACATTGCACTTGTGGAACTAGATCAGGAGATAGGGAGTGTGAACCATTGTGCCCGCTCAGTAACCCCGAAAAGGCATCCCAAAGAGGGGAAATAACACATTAAGTCAAATGGACTCAAGGAACAACAAGAGGTAGAGTGGTACTAGTTACTAGCCTTATTCATCTTTTCAGTCAAGACCCACCCTTACTTTACCAGGTCTGACTTCTAAGCGATATGGTTAAGGGACCTTTACTTGTTATTAGTGTGACTAACTTGGTCACAAGGCTGTGGATTGTCCACGGAAGGTTCAACTTCTAAGCCTTTGCAGATTCAGACTCTAAGTCAAACTCAGGGTTAATAGCCACCCACCTGCTTCTAGTGTGACCACTCTTATCGCATTTGGCGTTATTGCTCGTACAGTTTGGGTGCACAAAGTGCCTCAGGGTCTAGGCAGACACAGTCTTATCAGCCTGGGCAGCGACTGAGGTAGTACCATTAGTAGACCCAATCAGGCTAGACTTCGAGGGCTAATTAGGGGTTGACATCAACTTAGTATGTACAACTACACCAATTGAGGGGTAATTAGGTAGTCCGAGGACCACAGGGTCAAGCTTATGCAGTAGCAGCTCTGGAGCCTCTGACAAGACCTTCCGTCGTAATAGGTGACTTTTTGGTGTTAAACTCTTGGGCTAGTGTATTGATAGATATAGGTGCATCGCATTCATTCATTTCTTTAGCTTTTGCATCAACTTTGGGATTAAAGGTTGACTTACTAGAGTCTCCATTGACTGTAGAATCACTAGTTGAGGGTAATATATAGTTAAAACGGGTATGTTGCACTTGTGAGATAGACATTGTCAACCGTTCACTTAAGTTTGATTTTATATTGTTAGATATGACTAGTTTCAACATTATCCTTGGAATGGATTGGTTGAGTACTTATTGGGCCACAATAGACTGTTATAAGAGATGGGTTACTATATATACACCCGAGGAGGATTGCATTTATTTTCTGGGTAGTCAAGAAGATGATCAGATTTTTCCATTGTGTAATTTGTAGGGTAGAGGAGATGTCGATTATTCGTTTTCTATCACCATAGTAGATGAGGGTAGTATTGTTCGTGGAGAACTACCTAAATTTGTTTATGAATACCATATTTTCCAGAAGATCTCACCGGTTTACCACATCATCAAGAGATTGAGTTCTCTATTGATTTACTTCCGAGTGTGACACCTATTTCTATGGCCCCATATCATTTTGCACTAGCTGAGTTGAGTGAGTTGAAGGTTCAACTACAAGAATTATTAGATAAGGGTTTCATTCACCCTAGTACTTTGCTATGGGGAGCACCAGCATTGTTTGCCAAGAATAAAGATGGGTCTTTGTGCTTATGCATTGATTATCGAAAACTTAACTGGATAATTGTAAAGAACAAATACCCAATGCCTAGGATAAATGACTTGTTTGATCAACTTAAGGGTTCTAGTATCTTCTCTAAAATCGATTTGAGATCGAGTTATCATGAATTGAGAGTCAAGGAGGAAGGTATTCCCAAGGTGGTCTTTCACACTCGCTATAGCCATTACGAGTTTCTTGTTATGTCATTTAGGCTAACTAATGCATCAAATTCTTTCATAGATTTGATGAACCAGATCTTTCGAGAATACGTAGATTGTTTTGTAGTCATGTTTGTGGATGACATCCTAATCTACTCACCTTCTAAGGAAAAACACGAGGAGCACCTGCGAATTGTGCTACAGTTATGCATTGCTTATATGCTAAGTTGAGTAAGTGCGAGTTTTGGTTGTCTGAGGTGAAATTCCTAGGACAAGTGGTTTCAGGAAATGGTGTGACTGTTGACTCCTCTAAGATAGATTTTGTGAGGAATTAGGAACAACTAAAGAACGCCTTCGAGATTAAAAGTTTCTTGGGTCTTGCTGGTTACTACTGAAAGTTTCTTTGTGAAAGATTTTTCATGTTTAGCGTCTTTCTTGACTCATTTGACTTGGAAAGGAGTGAAGTTCGTTTGGAGCAATGCTTGTGAATGCTCGTTTTTAGAACTCAATGAGAGGTTGACCATTGTTCCAATTTTAATTATTCCAGAATGAGGTGGGGGCTATACCGTGTATTGTAATAGCTCACGGGATGGTTTGGGTTGTGTGTTGATGCAAGAGGGATGGGTTGTGGCTTATGGTTCTCGTTATTTGAAGATTCACCATTACAGTTTTGGTTTAGACCCAACCCATTTAATACTCTATTATCCAGATTCAGTACTTTTAATTGCTGTTCATATCCTTTGTCGTCTTGTTAGTAGTCGAGTTGAGTTGTTGGTCGTGTTTGAAACAGGTTGGCAATTAGTTTTTCAAAAGAGTTGTTGTTCTATTTTCTACTTGTTCAATTGAGCGGTGTTTTGGTTGCTCAAGCAGTCTTTGAGATCTCCCAGTATTTTACAGGTCTGTAAAAGTTCTAAGAGTAGGGTATCTTCACTCGAGCAGTATTTCTTGGGTTCAAACAGTCTTTTTCAATTTGCAAAAATTCTAGGATGGAATCATTGTGTGCTCAAGCTATGTTTTGGTAGCTCAAATGGTGTCACTTATTTTCTCTTACGCTCAAGCAGTGTTTTGGTCGCTCAAGCAATCTGCGCATATATCAGGGAAAAGGGATTTTTCAATCACTTTTTGATTCCTCTTCCTCTCTCTCTCTCTCTCTAAAACCTTTCAAACCCTAATTTCTTCACTCTTTCATTCTAGTTCTTGCCTTAAAACCCCAAATACACCCTCACCCATTGATTTCTTCACCATAGCTCTTTAGAGAAAAAGGTAAAGCTCGTCAAAAGTTTCATTCCAATCGGAGAGGATCTTGTTTTTGGCTTCATCAAGCTTCAACCCATGTTTTCTTTATCTTCTAGACTTGAGTTAGGGATTTCTTCCACCTTTCGTATGATTTTCAACTTAGTTATTTTCACTTTGAAAAGTACTTAATGATTTGGGGGTTTTGGGTTAAACTTACGGTTTGATGTTGAAAAGTAAAAGATGAGTTTTTCAAATAAATTCTTGAGAAAGATTGTAGATGTGTATAGATTGTTGGATTGTGTTGGAAATTCCTCCTTCAAATGTGATTTTGAAAATAAAGAAGGTTTTACCGACAGGGGGTTAGTTCAATGGATAAGACCTTTGAATTCCTCGCTCAAGGTTTGGGTTCGAGTCTCCATAGCCCCTTGTTAGGGTTAAACATACTCCTTAGCGCCTGGAGCACGTGAAGGCCTAAGCTTTAGCCCCAATGTAGGTGCGGTGGGGTTCTCTGCAGATATGATATAGGTGTTAAGGGGTAATACTCCCTGGCGGATATGTTGGAGTAGCCTATCTGCATATCCATTTTATGAATCAAAAAAGAAATAAAGAAGGTTTTGTTATAAAAATCATTGATGTTGGTTTATAAAAGAAAAGAAAATAGTGTTGAATTTTGAAAGGATATGGAAAAAGGGTATCTATTGATGATGAGAGTGGCGTTGGATATTTATTATCACTCTCATTTTGAAATTTTGAGATTTTATCTATTATTGAAAAAATTATATGTTGAGTAGAAATATCTGTTTTGGGCTATCGGTGGATGATAGCTTTGATTATTGTAAAAATTACATGAAGATTAGGTTAAATTAAAACTAATTTCTCATACATCTTGCATCAAGCATTGCTTCATACTTGAACATTAAAAATGTATTCTTTTTGAGAAAAACGGGTGTATACCTTGGTGAATCTGGTTATAGGGTGTGGTTGCGATTTATATTGTTAGTCTGTGTGTCCTTGGTGAAAGTCCAAAAACCCGTGTCAGTGCCCTTGGTAAAAGTCCAGAAACCCGTGCAATTAGATATCGATTCTTTCGGTTAGTACCGGTAAAATGGCTTTAGTAGTGCTTGTATAGCCTACTGGCAGACACGAACCTAGAGATTACCATTGTTTTGTAACCACTATCCTGTTTTCTGATATAAAAGTGTATTTTCATGAATTGAAATATATTGATAAAGGCATTGCATTGTTTTAAGATGGAAAAGTATGATGTTTAACAAATGGGATGCATGTGTATTCATCTTATAACTTTACTAAGTTCCATACATTGTGTTAAAACGTCTCTACTAAGCTTTAGCTCACCTTACGTGGAAAATAACTTTCAGTTGCTGATGATAGGCCTCTACTAAAGACATAGCTTGGAAGGACTTGGCGAGAAGAGCTTCTTTTGTTTCTTTTGATGTAATTATTTTTGTACAAGCCTTGGGCTTTAACTGTATTGAGTTGAACTCACTTTTGTTGTACCCAAGCATTGTCTTGAAAAGATGTAGTCATTAGGGCATTAGCTTATTTGGATAACCTGTTATTTAAGTTTGATCATATGTGGCATCTGTTATAGATTCAAGATCTATTTATGAATGTATACTTGCATATGTCATCTTTTGTGCTGTGAAAGAAAATAAATGAAAGGTTATTATTTCACATGTTATGTTTTCCTTGGATTATCATGAGATGGGTTGTCGCTATTATTTTGGGGCGTTACATTTACAAAAAGAATTATCATACCCATGATTTAGAGCATGCAACTATCATTTTTTGCCTGAAGATTTGGAGGCACTATCTTTATGGCGAACTGTTTGAGGTGTTTTCTGACCACAAAAGTCTAACATATATATTTTCTCAAAAAGACCTCAACTTACGCCAAAGGAGATGGATAGAGTTCACGGAGGATTATGATTTCAAGTTACAATATCACCCGGGAAAGGCCAATGTGGTGGCCGACACTTTAAGCAGAAAGTCAACAAGTAGTATAGCTAGTATTGTAATCCGGGAATGGAAGATGCTTGGGAGCATAGGCAAATTTAACTTACACTTAGGTGATTCTGATGAGAATGTGACCTTGTTTATGGTCATTGTTCAACCTACCATTATTAGCAAGGTCATAGTAGCTCAACAATATAACGGGGAAACTGAGACCATTTGAGAACATATTGCAAATGTTAAGGAGGAACGGGGTTTGTTTATTCTTGAGTGTTAGATACTTCGGCTGATTATTTATGTCGGAACCATGTTGTGAAGAGATCTTTACAGAGTTTTACCACTCTCGTCTAGCAGTGCATCCTAACAAAATGTAACATGATTTAAGCCTTCAGTTTTGGTGGTGGGGTATGAAGAGAGACATCGCGTTGTTTGTCTCTAAATGCTTAACTTGTCAGCAAGTGAAGGCCGAACATCAGAGACTAGCGAGATTGTTGAAACTTTTGCTTGTAGCCGAACGGAAGTGCGAACACATTATAAACTTCATTGTGGGACTTCCTATAACCCAACGAGGCAATGATGCCATTTGGGTTGTAGTTGATCGCTTAACCGAATCAGCACATTTTATTCCTATGAAAGTTAGTGACACCATGGATGAGTTAAGTGAGCTTTATATTCGACACATTGTTACACTTCATGGGGTACCAGTCACCATTTTATCCGATAGGGATCAGCGATACACAGCACGACTCTAGAAGGACATCAGTCATTTTTTGGGTTTCAGTTGACCCTTAGTACAACTTTTCACCCACAGACCGATAGGCAGTTCGAGCGGACCATTCAAACTTTAAAGGACATGTTTCAAGCATGCATACTTGATTTTTGAGGTTCATGGGAGATACATTTAAATTTGATAGAATTCGCCTACAACAATAGTTATCAGACAAGTATTAGAATGGCACCGTTTGAGGCCTTATATGGTAGGCCTTGTCGATCCCCGATTTGCTCTACCGATGTTGAGGACACACGTTTGTTGGGACCGAAATTAGTGCAGGAGACCACCGAGAAAATCTCCCTCATCCAGCAATGTATTGTCACCGCACAGAGTAGGCAGAGTAGGCAGAAGAGTTATACAGATAAGAGGAGGTGACCCTTATCTTTTGAGGTGAGAGATCACGTGTTTTTGAAAATCTGGGTTTAATGAGATTTAGGCGTAGTGACAAGCTTTCACCTAGATACATTGGGCCTTTTGATATCACTGAGAGAATTGGCAAGGTAGCTTATCGCCTTGCATTACCACCACAATTGTCTAGGGTTCATGGTGTGTTCCATATCTCTGTGTTGAGAAAGTATCAGCCGAACCCTTCACACGTATTAGATTGGACTGACTTACAGGTTGATGAGGATGCATCCTACGAGGAGTGTCCAATACGAATTTTGGACTCTAGAGAGCAAGTGTTGCGGGGTAAAACCATTCTGCTCTTAAAGGTGCTGTGTAGGCATCATGGGGTTGAGGAAGCGACTTGGGAATGGGAGGTGGAAGTTTTCTCCAAATACTCGAATTTATTTGTTACCTAGATATCTTGTATTTTTTTGCTTTATTTTGACTCTATCACTTTATTTTCGATGACAAAATTCCTGAAGGGAATGAGGTTGTAATGTCTTCGTTCTAAAACCCGACTTGAAACCCACTTGTACGGATGCCCCGACACACTTGTGGGCTTGTGATGAATGAGTGATGTTGTTATTATTTTATTTACTTCTTTTTGGTGCTTTACATATTGTTGAGAGTTATTATTTATACTCAGAATTGTCCCTAGGAAAATAGAGTGAGAATCTGTTTTGGACATGATCACGCCTGCAGTATATGTATCACATCTGTGACCAAGCCGTAACCACAACACACATTCAAGTCCTTAGGCCTTGAGAAATTGCATGGCCCGTGATGACGCCGTGATGGAGGCCCGCGATTTGCATTGTCGTGCCCACAGTATGCATGTTACGCTCGCGAGTCCATGACTAAAATCACATTCCATTACTTTTGTCTATGTAGTTCGGCGCTCACAAGGAGTTAAGTCAATCCCGTGACTATGTCTTTTGCGCCCACAGCCAAGACCATCGTGTATGCAGTCTATTCTCTATTAAAAAAAAAAACAATAGAGAAGTGCATGAAAATATCACTTTTTCTTCAACTTTCTACGCTCTTTTTCTCTTGTGCGATTTAGACCTAGTTCTTGAGGCTCCAATCTTGATTTTGGAGCATATAAGCTTGGATTTGATCTCCATCTCCTTCCCGGGTATTGTAGAGCTTGGCAATGACTTCACTTTAATCTTGGCCAAAAGTGGATTTGAGCCTCTATTTTTACTCCTAGATTTTCCTTTTCTCTACAAGAGATAGGGTTCTATTTCTAACACTCAATATGAGTTTATTGGTGTACTTGTGGTAATTTTATAATAAAATCTACATGTTGATGTTGTTGTTGTTGTTGTTGTTGTTGATTTGAAGCATTTGAAGTTAGGATTTGGTGATTTGAATGGGTTTTCTCCATTATTTCTTATCAAACTTACTTTTATTATCACAAATTGCATATGGGTATTCATTTTGAGAAAGCCATAAGTTATATATGAAAAGCTTATAAATTTGTGAGTATGGGATTTAAGTAGTGGTTGTTGAAATGTTGGACAAGTTGATGCAATTAATTGATGCTAACTATTATCATTTCATACTTTTTGAGATGTTGAGAATGAAAACTAGTTGTTGAACGGTGATGCACAGAGCGTGTTTTGGAAGAAATGTTCATTATTATTATTGCATTGATATTATTAAAACAACATGGTTTTAATTAAGTGGTTGGGTGAATCCATGTCATGTATGGTTGATGTGATTATTGGTTAATTTGGCTCTATAGTCCATGGTGAAAGATCAAAAACCAGTGCAGTTAGTTGCCAAGGTCCTCCGATTAGTAACTAGTAAGTTTGGTAGTTTAGGTGATGCTCGGCGATGGTCCTGGCAAAGTGTAGCTTCATATAGTGCGCTAGTTGTAGGTGGTACTTAGCGATGACCACTGACAGATACATGGGCTTGAGGGGATTCACCAGGTCTTAGTGTTGATGTTGGAAAATGATCGTTCGATCAAACATTTTAAACATGTCATATATGTATAGCATCATGATCATCTATACTTGTAGATTTGTATTGATTTCTAAAATGTTCCTTATTGGACTATATTTTCACCCTACGTGGATGTAATCTTTTCAGGTATTGATGGGGGCCCCTAACTTTGAGGTGATGAACCGGGATGTGTGCTTGAGCTTGAGGAGCTTTTGATATTCAGGCCAAGGGCTTTTTTTTTATTTAGGCCATGAGCCATTTTTGGTTAAGGGTTAAACCATTTTTGTCTTGTAAGCCTTAGGGAAACTTTATGGTTCACTTAACACTAATAGCTTGATTTACATACAATATACTCATTTCACATAGAATCTGAATATAGGATGTATGTAATGGAGTTATGGAATGGACGACGTTGATTAAGCATATGTTGGAGTTCACCCTTTTATTTCTTTTGTTCATTGTCTTTTCATTTATTAAAAAAATCAAATAGTGGTTGTTATGGAAAGGAGATGAGGGGAAAGACGAAGAAAATTTAAAAGGGCAAAGTTGGTATTTCATGTCCTTTTTTTTTAGCTGTATCATCATTTTCTTTCAAGTTAACAAATGGTTAACAAACGGAAGGACATAAGCATCACAAATTTTGTAAAAGGAAGGCAATAGTATTTCAAAGAATAAAAGAGTTCACAGTGTTGTTTTAGAAAAATTTAATACGTGCCAGTGTAATTTACCCCAAATTAAATGGGTCCAAGAACGGACAGGGTAGACAATAGGGTGCCATGCCCCCTACCTTGGCTTGCATGTGTGTATGTGTGTTGGCCCCCCAACTTTGATCTACATCCTCCACCCATATACCCACACAAAACAAGAAAAACATGAAAAGATTAGTCTACTTTTAGCAAGACATTAGGGGTGTAAAAATTAGGGCTGAGCAAGTGATCCGTGAAATTCGTAATCCGATCCAGTCCAGTCCAATCCGATAGGTTTGGATTGGTTTTTTGAATCCGCGGTTCGGTTCCGGATTGAAGAATTAAAAATCCGTAGTCTACGGATTGGTTCCGGATTGAATCCCACGGTTCCAGATTGGAACCGATCCGAACCGTATACAAATAGTCTATATTTTTATTATACATCCTCCCCCATAGTATCTTCTCTTAATTCTATATAAAATCTAAACTTAAACCTAAAACCGTATAATATTTTCTTTTACTACTCTTGTTTGTTGGTTTTTAATTTTAATTTATAATGGTTTAAATACTTATAGTGAAACCAAATTTTCTTATGGTTGTTTAAATTTTAGAACAGTATGTCGCTATTATAGAAAAATATGTTGCTATTGTGGAACTAATATAGCGCTATGTTTATATTTTTATAAAATTAAAGTGTTATAAATATATTTTTGTTATTTAATTATGTGAATCCGTGGTCCTAAACCGATCCAATCCGTATTTAAATGAATTGGTTCGGATTGGTTCCATGATTTAAACGGATTGGATTGGTTCCAATTTTTTAGGAACCGTAAATAACGGATTGGTCCTGGTTTTATCCCAATCCAGTCCAATCCGGACTATGCTCACCCCTAGTAAAAATCGCCTGAGGCTCGTAGGCAGCCCGAAGCCCACCCGAAGTTCGAGGTGGGCCCTGCTTGTTTCGGCCTGGTTAAGCCCGAGTCCAGTCTAGGACTTCGGGCCTGGGCCTGGGCCTTCCACTTAGGGCCCAGCCTGACCCCAAAAAATTTTGGGCTCTGTGGGCGACCTGACCCAACCCGGCCCAGCCCACTCATCCAATCCTCTCCCTACTAATAGTCAAATTTCAAAAAATAACTTGTGATGGTTAAATAATTAAAAATAATAATAAATAAAAAGATTGATCTTATAAAAATAAATAATTAAATAAAAATTAATCTTGTAAAAATAAAAATTTATATAATTAAATATATAATATTAATAATTTAAAAATAAAACAAATAATAATAATTTATTAAATTAAAATCAAACTAATAATGCTTTTTTCTTTGGCCGAGAGAGAGAGAGAGAGAGAGAGAGAGTGGAGGCAAAGTTAATTTATTGAAAATATATTTATTTATCATTAGGATAGACCATTAAATTGACACAGAACATAAAAAAGAGAGTGGAGGCAAAGTTATAAAATATTTTGTATATACAAGAGAGAATCCCTAAAAAGACTAAAGCATGGCATGGCAATATTTTGACATCTCTAGCTCCATTCTTTTGGTCAAAAAGAATGACCGCCCCTACTAGCCTAGTTGAAATTAGTCTGTTGCATCTCCTCATCAATCACTCAACTCAAACAGTAACATATATACAAACGATCATAATTCAAATGGTCATAATTAAAATTACTATAAATATCTTTTATTTTCCAAAATAAATCTCACAATAAATAATTCTCTCTCTCTCTCTCTCTCTCTCTCTCTCTCTCTCTCTTAAACTCTCAATCTCTCTTCATCTCTCTCAACACTCAATTAATTTTGAAGTATCATCCCCAAGTGACAATTGCAATTGTGCAACAAGAAACTTTTATCAGAAGAAGAAAATTTCTGTATCGCATTCGCCAGTCGGTAACATTAATTAGTTTAATTAAATTTATTAGCTACTCATTTTTTTCATTAATTATTTGTGCACATATATTATTTATTATTTTTTTACTGATTGTATTTATGCATTATTTAAATTAATTGTTAATTCTTATATATTGTTTTACTTACATTACTGTGGATCATAATATGCCTAATGTTTATGTCGATATTGATACATATACTACACAACATGAATCTGTTGATTCTCCTTCTAATATCCATCTTCCAACAGTTGGATCATTATCTAGGAGCAGAAGTAGTAGTGTTAGGGAATATTTTGAAAAAATATTTATAAATAATCTTGATGGTACAATTACATTTAAAGCAAAATGTAAATAATGTGCACATTTACTTAGTGCTGGATCTGCAAGGGATACTAGTCATCTAAAAAGGCATGCTAACAAATATTTACAAAATCAACAACCTGATATTCGAAGTCAAATGCAATTAGGGGCTTCATCAAGTGGTAATTTGCAAACATTTTCATATGATCCTATACGTGCACAAAATTCTATAGTTGATTATATTATTAAAAAAGAACAACATTTTATTACAAGTAAATGTCCTGATTTTACCGAAATGATGCACGAAAGTTTTGCATCGCAATATCAAAGTTTTTCAAGAAATACTACTAGAAACAGGATTTTAAAGAAATTTGAGAATGTTAAAAGTGAATTATTTGAGATCTTTAAAAATTTGAATGGAAGAGCTTGTTTAAAATCTGATCTGTGGTCAAATAATGGTTTTGATATCAATGTATCACTGCACATTTTATTGATAATGATTGGAAATTAAATAAAAGAATTATTTCATTTAAATTAGTTGAACTTCCATTCACTGGCCATTTGCTTGGTGTAGAAATAAGAAATGTATTATACAAGTGGGCTTTACAAAATAAAATATTTACGATTAGTTTAGATAATGCTTCATATTATAATCAAACTGTAGCCCATTTAAGATCAACTTTACAATTACTTGTTGATGGTGATTTATTTCATGTTCGTTGTTGTGCCCATATTTTCAATTTGATTGTTAAAGAAGCTATGCATGTATATGAAACTTTCGTATTTGTAATAAAAAATGCAGTTGTTACTATTATGTCTTCTGGTAATCAAATTTCAGAATATAGAAAAATTTGTCAACGAGAAAATATGTCATTTAGAAAATTAATTTTAGATGTGGATAGTAGGAAGAATTCAACATATAATATGTTAAAAACAACTTGTAAACAAAGAAGATCAATAGATTTATTTTTTGCAACAACATCAATAGGAGTAATGACTTCCACTGAACTTAATTAGCTCCAAGTAGCCTTGAATAAAGATATTTTAAAAATTTTCGATACTTCAACAAAATTATTTTCTTATATATATATATATATATATATTCCTACTTCACCATTTGTTTTACATATGCTAGTAGAAATAATTAAAGTTTTAATAAAATATATGGGTAATGAATATTATATAACCATTATTACTTCAATAAAAGAAAATTTTGATAAATACTTTGATCATTTGCCTCATCTATTAGGTTTAGCCATAATAATTGATCCTAGATGTAAAGAAATTAGTTTACAAGAATTTTTAGAGCATATTTTCGCTGATCAATCACAATTTGCCCATATCATGCAAACATGCAACAGATTATTTGAACAATACAAGGCAGCTGCATCTGTAAATATACCTACACACACTAGATTAGCAGTCTCATCTCGAAGCAGGAGATTAAGTGATTTTTCAGCAATAAAAAGTAGAAGAACATCTCAACTTTCAAGTGTAAGTAGCTCTGAACTACAACGTTATTTGGAAAGCCCGTTAGTGGACGATTCCGATGATTTTGACATTTTGGAATGGTGGAAACAAAACGAAACTATTTTGTGGTTTCACAGATGGCCCGTGATATACTAACCGTTCCTATTTCTACAATTATTTCGGAAACAGCTTTTAGTGCAGGTGGACGGGTGCTGAGCGATTACTGGAGCAGGCTTTCACCAAAAATGGTTGAGGCATTGATGATATCCAGAGATCATATGCATGCACTTACAAGAAGAAAAAATTATAGTGAAAAGGAGCAAATTCAAAATGATTTGGATGACATATCCTCGGGCAACGAAACATGTCTGTCTCCTCCGATGATTGATTAACAATTTGTTTTTTTACTATTTCATTTCATTTCGTTTATTTATTTATTTATTTATTTTGGATTAGATTATTGAGGAGGAGTATAATGCAAATGATTGGTAGGCTAGTAGGTGCCAACCTAGTTGGGATATATTTGACCTATAGTGATGTAATTGCTTTACCATCATCAGTAATCTATACCCAATTTATTTAATAATATCAATTTTTGTAATATTTTATTTCATTTTAAAATAAAAATTATTCATTCAATAAATTTTATATAAATAATTTAATATTGTAATATTGAAAGTTTTATTTTTATATATATATATAATTATTCATTTCGAAAGAAAAACAAAATTGCATAATTGATACTTTTTTAGTTATAAGTTCATAATTAAAAAACCATAAATCTTACATAATTAAATTTAAATATCACCATGAAATATTACATAACCAAACAAAATATCTCATTAATCTTAACTAAAATACTCTAGTATAATTATTTTTAATTTTTTATTCCTAATATAAAAACCAAAACAAAAAAAGCCCGACTAGGCCCAACCCGCGGCCTAGGCTTGAGCCCAGGCCTTAGGCCCTAGTATGAGTGGGCTTGGGCTTGGCCAGGGCCCCACTTTTTTACCCATGGGCCGGCCGACTAAAAAGGTAGGAGCCCGCGAAGCCTGCTTGGGCTAGCCCAAGCCTGGGCCCGAATAGGCCGGGGCGGGCCATTATCACATCCCTACAAGACATCGATAAAACTTATAATTTTCAAAATCATATGTGCTCAAACTAATTATTAACATAATTTCATTCTCACGCACACTGGATCTAAATAGATAACCAGCACATACTAACAAATTTGTTAGAATCCCCCACAAATCTCAGATCTAAGAAGTGATATATATATATATATATAGAGAGAGAGAGATGTTGTGAATCCACACCAATCCACACCATTCTAGAAGCTCCTGGAAGTCAAGATTGAAGGCTAACCAAGTGTTGGAAGGAGCTAGAATGGAAACTTCAAGAGAGGTCAAGAATGGTGGCTACCAACCCGAGCGTTCACACCGCTCAACTTTGTGTATAAATAGAGAGGGAGAGGAAAGCTCATTTGTGTCAGAAATTAGAGAGAGAGAGAGAGAGAGAGAGAGAGCTGTGAGTTAAGAAAGAGTTCTTCTCTTCCTCTATTGTTTTTATTTTTGCTCTATTTTTAGTAAAAAATAAGTTCTGCTCCGTAGACGTAGGTGTAGACACCCCATTTTTGACCGTCCTCAAGACTCGGATGTCATCGTTTGAACACTTAGTGATCATCCATGTTCGTGTTCGTTTCGAGATCCCGAAGGACTCGGCTGCGCGCCTTGCCTTAGGATCTCTCGACTTAACTGTTTTGTGCTTGGTTGTGGACCAAGGACTTGTTTTTTTTTTTGCACCTGAGAGTAGGAAGTGGCTTGTTAGCCATCCCTCAAACCCACCGGTCGTGGCATGAAGCCACCGGCCTTGCTTTATTTCTACCGACCAATTGTTGGGTCGGTCAACACGGATATCTGGTCGATCGGCCATTTATTTAGCCGATTGTATATTTTTCTGGCCGGTACCTCCTTTTTGCCTTTTCTAGGCATTGTGCATGCCAGCTGTGCCAGCTGGAGTGCACGAACCAATCCTCCATACACGTGTATGGAGGATTTGCACCCTTTGCACCCTTTGCTCTAGCTTTTTGAGGAAGCTTGACCCTTTGTCTTAGCTTCCTCAAGAAGCTTGGACCTTTGTCTTGGCTTCCTCAAAAAGCCTTGACCCCCTTGCCTTAGCTTCTTTAAGAAGCCTTGACCCCTTTGTTTAGTTTCTCTAAGAAGCTTAGGCCTTTGTCTTGCTCTATAAAAGAATGCCTCTCTTCTCCTTTGAGGGGGGGTCAGCAAATCAGAAATATATATGGCGTATACACCATTCTCTCTCTATATCTCCCTCTCTCTCTACATTTGCGTGTGTTAGAGTGTCCAAAAGTGAGTTTTGTTCTTAGTTTTGCACTAAGACACCTAGTGTTACACCATACCTTGGTTATTGAGGTGTTGAGAGGCTGTTTTGGAGCTTTTAAGTTGGTTTTGATCAGAAAAGGGGGCTGGAGTTTTGGTTCTTGAAGTGTTCTTCAAGGGTGAGCATTATTGCTTTATATTCTCCATTCTTGCACTAGCTTTTAACCTACTTTGCATGTTGTTTTGAGCTTTGTGTATAACTGATAAAAGTTCTGATTTTTCATGTTTAAGATGTTTCATTAAGGTCATTTTTGTGTTTGGGGTCGACCTCCCCCTCTTAGGCCTTGTTTGGCCCTTTTGTGCTTTCTTTGTTTGAGCTTTGAGAACTTCGTGTATTGGCCTTCTCACCACTTAAATCCAGAGGATTTTTAGTAGTGGTGAAGGGGTTTTGAGGTCTTGCATAGGGGAGAGACACCCCTCTCCCCTTTTGTCTCATATGTTTGTGTTTTTGGCTCATAAAGGTAGCATGCATGCCTAGCTTTGTTTGGCTTTGTTTCAAAGGTTATTTGGTGTTTATCTAGCTTGTTTTAACTCTGTTCCATGTTGGTTCGTCGACCCCTTGCATGCACCATGCACTTGCCTTGCATTCCTCTATTTTGCCTAGAGATGCATCTTGCATTTGGATCACCATGCTTGCATGTTTTGGCTTAGCTTTGTGAAGTTTTTGGTCATGTTTTATCATGTTCAAGCTTTGTTGGGTGTTGATTTGGTCATTCTTTCCCTACTTTCTATAGCCTCTTTGCATTTTAGCTTGTTGGCTTCGGGTGTGTGAGTCTTTAGCATGCATTACTTAGGCTATTTCAGTGATTTGGAATCACTTATCATGCCATTTCAGTCCATGTTTTATGCTTACATGCTCGCATTTGATTACCCTTTCAATGCCTTGAAGAGTTATGGTCCTATGCTCCATGTTTGAGTCCTTGGTGTATGCCTTTTTGTTCAAATCCTTGGGCTGTCATATCAGTGGGTTTTGGGGTGTATTTTGACGCATTGAAACTCTGTTTTTGATTGCATAATCCATGCCATGTGTGGTCATGATAATTGTTGTGGAATGCTCCCTTTTACGCTTTAGTTTTAGGCCCATTGGTGTGCATGTTTGCATGAGCATTTGTCCATCATTTCCATCACTTTTGGCCACTGCTTATGGCAAGGCTGAGGTCTGCCCTTTGCGGTTTAAGTCCACCATTGCATGTTCGTCGCACGTTTGTTGCATATTTGGTTCATTGTGTGTTGGCACATTGTCACGACCCAAAACCGCCCCCAAAAGTTTTGGACATGACCACTTCAGAAATAGACAAAAACCAATATACGTAACGCATGAGGCCTGAACGGAAGCACCTGACAACCAAAAATTCTATTCCATTGAGCTATTACTACTACGCCAGGATCACAACATCATATCAGATAAATAATATACAAGAAACATACACACACATACATCGACTCAGCCCATAATTGGGCGTATGACAAAACATATTAACGAAAGATAATCAAAGCATAAACCTCAAAAGCCTAACAACACTTTACAAAATGCACGGGCTTCAGTTAGTGCCTGGACACACCGAGGTTGACAAGAGGGAGACGAATCTTAAGGGTTAGGACTGGCCTCTCGGTTGATTACCTACAAAAACAAACAAAATCCAGAATGAGTGAAACTCAGTGAATAATAGTACATAAATAATGTAAGGTTTAACTTGAATAATAAAGCATAAAACTACAGAGGCATATGATTGATTTCATTCTGTAATTATTCCAAAATAGCCATAGATCCAGTTTTCTTAACAGAGTGGTTTTAAGCCCAGTATGTACAGAACAACCAAAGGTCTTCAGATACAAAGCGACCATAGGCCCAGAAATAACGGAACAACCTTTCAGTCCAGAAATATATACAGAACAGCCTTTCGGCCTAGAAATATATAGAACAGCCTTTCCGTCCAGAAATATATACAGAACAGCCTTTCGGCCCAGAAATATACAGAACAGCCTTTCGGCCTAGAAATATACAGAATAGCCTTTCGGCCTAGAAATAACTATGTATGGACTCAAGAGGTGGCTCGCACGGATTCTAGAGATGGCTCCCACCAAGGTGTAGCACTTAGTTCCGTGCAGCACTTTGTTCCGTACCAGAATATATCAGAACAGATTAACTTCAGCATCATATAGAACATACACACATTCTTCCCTTTATTTACATGAATTAACATAGATAATATCAGTTTAACAGAACGTTGCTGATAATTATTCGCAAAAAGGCAAATATATTTTACAGAGTGAACGCTTCCAGAAATATGTAGATACCACAGTTCCATAATGCATATACCTCCCATGTGCTTATCATGTTTCAATACTACTAACTAGCAGATAACATAATGCTAATATTCATTATCCATAGCAAACAAAACGTTTAGTGCAATGATGCACTTAGATTTCCTCATGGTTCTTTGGAAGTCGACATACTTGTCTCGTAATTAGCAGAACCTTAACATTAACAATAATCTGAAGGTAAAGGTACCAATACATCAATAGGTCAGAACAATTCATATCACAACATGAGTCACATAACAATGTCGTTGATACCCAGTTCCTTTTTATTAATTGACTTCACCGTTTTAGTACTTTGTATGAAATTTTGATACGGAATCATAGGTAATTCTTAGGATGGTACATTACCAACAACCATTAGTCATAACCAAAATATAGAGGAGGTTCAGAGTCATACCAATGCACACCAAAATCTTTCAATGTTGCCACTGATTCCCAATATACGATTAACATAACTACTTGTGAAGAACAGAACGTTAAACAAAAGAATTATTAATGGTAATCAGTTGTGCGATTCATGTACTATTACTCACAGTGTTGTTGCGGGGCGATGGTTCCTCCTTTGGTGTGTCCTACACACATATATAACACACATTAGTTCTTTTTTTCCTTCTAAACCATTTCTTACGTCATTACATTTCAATTGCATTTACAACCATCAAAAAGACATCAAACACAAATTCCAAAAAGAGCTGAGGGTTAGACACACAAAACAGAGTGAATGAGGTTTTCGACCTGGGCCGCACGTGCGGCCAAACCCTCCACTCATGCGGACATATACCACACGTGCGGTCCCCCTCCACCGCTCGAGCGGCCAAACTGCAGTACCCAAAATCAATTTTTCTTCTCTTGTCCGCACGTGCGGCCATGACCTTCGCACGTGCAGTGGTGACCCCTGTTTTGGGGCAGCTCGGCTCTAACCCAAATTTCAACAACATCAAGCCAATTTACATGCAATCTAAGATGAAATTAATGCAATTCATTGACCCAAAATCACCATAGCATGAATTGGAACTTGAGCATCACAAACTACACATGATTAGAAGCTTCCTCAAGTCATAACCTTGCCGAATTCCATCTTTTAATCTAAGTTTTTTACATCCATAAAACATAACACAATTCATAAATATAAATTCATGGGGTTGGCATAACAACCAAAGCTTGAAGTATAAATTTCTTACAACACCTAAATTAGTTTCAAAACAACTAATTGATGAGAAGCCCCTTTGTAATCAAACATGAATCACACCCACTACTCAATTACAACCATAAGTGTATAAATATGAACCTAATAAACCCTTCCTCACAAATAGAAAGGAAAATTTCACACATGATCAAGAGAGAGCTTGTATAGAGTAGATTTAACATACCATGAGTTCAAATTCTACAACCCTCACAAGGTTTCTTAACTTTCTTCTTGAGAAACTTCCTTTCAAGCCCTATTCTTCCCTAATTTCTCTCTCTCACGAATTTGTCTTGAAATGGGTCTAAGTCAATATTCAAGAAACATGAACACTTATATAAAATGTGAATAAGGACAAAATTTTAATCGTTTAATAATCCCAAAATTGAAATTTCGTAAACATGCTTAATATTACTTAAAAATTATGTTGATCACATATATAAAATCAATTTTAGATAATTAAGTCTCTAAGGCTTCCAATTTCAGATTCAAACAGTTTAAGTGCGATAGATAATTTTCTTATTCAACAGATAGGAATCCATATTTCCAAGTTTCACTTAATTCAACGTAATTTCACCTAAAATTTCACAATAAGCATTCAAAAGCACAGAATAAAGGACTGAAAAGATACTAGAATCATATACGAGGGTCGGGTTATTACACACATGCTAGTTTCATTGCATATTTTTCCATATTTGCTACATTGCATTTTGCATGCTTGGCATATTGCATATTTGCATATATAGGTTGCATTGCATTTGGCATGTTTTGCTAACTTAGCCTCATATTGCATACTTGATGCCATTTTGTACACTTGAGCCATATTGCATACATACGTTGCATTATGTTTTGTTTGGGGTGTTAAACCAAACATGGGGAATGAGGTGTGTTCATACTCAAAGTGACGAAACACGTCTCAATCCTCGGTCACTGACGCCCTTGATCTCAACATGATAGGGCGTGAAGCATTCACTCGTTTGTTGCATTCATTTACATTGATTTGCAAGCTTGGTGCCTTTGGTCATCATGCATCGAAATGCGTGGTTGGTGGGCCGAGGGCCACACTCCTTTGAGTCTATAGAATGATAGGGAAAGTGGCCATGCACACATTGCTTTGAAATTTCCTTGCCATGCACTGTCTATCCTCTGCCGCTGTCAAAACAGGATTCTGCAAGAATATTTGGCCGACCGACTACATACAGTGCCGACCGACAAAAATATCTGGCCGATGGCTTCACAACTGGTCGATGACAATTTATCAATGGCCGGTGGATCTTTACCTTGGCCGGTGGCATCCCAGAATGATCAGGGAGTGGTTCAGAAGCATCAAGAATATTTTCACAATGCTCAGAGGTGCAGAACAGTGCAAATAGAGGCAACAGTGGCATGGCAACGGGTTTTCGAGCGAGGCGATCGAGCATGCATCATTCAAGCATTCCGAGGCGGGGCTGCGGCCACCTCCTTTTGTAATTAATTTATTAATTGATTAGGGTTTTGTAATATTTAATTAGCTAGAGTAGTTAATTTTTTATTCAATTTGTGTTATTTATTCTGACCCTCTGAGGAGGGCAATTTTGTAATAAGTGTGCGTGTGTGTGATGTATGTCTTCCAACCCCACGTCTTTCTCCCTTTTATTGACCAACTTATGATGTTTAGTTTAGGGATATTTCAATTAGCATACTTATGATAGCATGTTTGCATTCATTCATCTGTCTTGCATGCACCGGGCTCGGTGCACCATACTAACTGCATTGTATTTCAATTCCGAGTTGAATACATGTTAGTTGTAGCATTTCATATGCCATCTTTAGAATAGCCGAGCCTATTGTAGTTGCATTCCTGCATGTGTTGCATTAGGCATTTCAGCATAGTTAGGATCATGCATGGATTTCTAACATAGCTTCTGTTTTGGCTTAGAGTACTCAGTGAGTGTTTATGCTTTAGCATCCTTGCATGTGTGTGAGTGACTGCCACGATAGCATGCTTACCATGAGGCTATGTGCTTATGTGATATAACTGCCTGAATGCCTGTGGATGAAGGTTGGATTATCTGAATTGGAATAATGCATTGACTATGAGTTTTAAGCCCACTTGAAAGTGGCAAACCATCACATTTTCTAAGCCCACCCGAGGGTGGTAAATCCACGTCTTAGCCTACTTGCGGGTAGCACCATCAAACCATTTTTCAAAATAAACAAACATGAGATGTGTTGTTCCAATTCAGCAGATCCAATCTATACTTGTATGTTGTGTGCATCACGTAGTAAATCTAAGCTAATAACCGGAATAAGAGCATATAATGTTTTCAAAACTCGATATCATGATTAGTATAGGCCGATCTTTGATCAAGCGAGCAGGGGTGCTTACGAAGTGACCTTCCCCAATCGTACCCAAGTTCCCGAGCCGAGGCAACTTTGGTGATGACGGACATGTGGCCTTAGGCAACGAGTCAGGGTTTCCTAAATTTCCCCCAAAACAAAATATTTAGGTGGCGACTCTGCATCTGGCAAAGCAGTCCATGTTTGGTACTTCTTTCTAAAAATCTATTTTTCAAAATGATTTGCTAGATTTGGACTCTTTGGTGATTTACCAATCTCACATCGCACATTGTGAGATCAGATTAAGAACCGTGACAATTTGAGTCCGAACTGTAGTGAGCCCCAAATGAACAGAACGGGATTTTCCTCCCGGGACGTTCGGGGACATCTACAGTAGGCATTTTGATGAACCACACAAATTTTG
The DNA here is from genome assembly GCF_055761805.1 of Camellia sinensis. NCBI lineage: Eukaryota > Viridiplantae > Streptophyta > Magnoliopsida > Ericales > Theaceae > Camellia > Camellia sinensis. The sequence goes on along the minus strand of NC_138969.1, from coordinate 110,603,832 downwards.
TGTTCTGTGTGTGTGTGTGTGTGTGTGTGTGTGTGTGTGTGTGTGTGTGTGTGTGTGTGATTGAGTTTTGGGTGTCCTTGATCCTAACAAGTGGTGGTATCAGAGCCTCGTTGGATGATTTTTCAACGAAACAGGGACGTTGTTTTAGAATTACCTAGAATTCAAAGTGCTCGAAATAGACTTTTGACCAAACCAGATTAAAGCACTCAATGAGACGAGCAAAAAAAAAACCACGTTAGAAAAGGATGTCGGACGAAGGCTCACATGCCCCACACGCTGCTTGGCATCGTTCTCAAGTGTGGAGCTGCTGGACCACACGCGCCATGCGTCATCCTTAAAAGAACCAGCCATTGATGTCACCCTATCGCCGATCGTTGATGTCATCTACCTGAACTAGAGCCACGCTGCTAAATCAAACCGCCACTGCGCCGCCACCAACCATGCGCTAGCACCACATCATCGCCATGTGTCACTACGCCAGCGCCACGTGTCAGAGCCACGTAAACACCTATCAATGCCACGTAGTTGCCACATCAGTAGCCCAAAGTCTGTCAGTTTGACCCAACCCGGCCATAACTCAACCTGACTCGACTTTAAAAGCTTGAGCAAGTGATCTGGTGCGACGTGGCCAAGTTACAATCGCAAATCTAAACTGTTCAGAGTGTTTTGGATATATTGCAGTCATTTGAAGTCTGATTTTGATATCCAATAGTACTTTCCAACTATTCGGAGTATTTTGGACACATCCCTCCGGTTAGATTTTTGAATCAGAGCTTCTGTGAAAAGAAAGTAGACGATAAAGAAATCCACATTAACTTTAGGAACTATAATCAAGTTGTATGCTTCCAATTATGCAATCTGGAACCCTTGAATGGAATATATCCTATACTGCAGAGATTTGTTTAACCCGATTGAGCTTAGAGGAGTGAAAGCAGAAGATAAGAAGGATGATGACTAGAACTAGAAGAAGAAGAATTGAAAGACTGTTGGTCAGATCAGACAATAGATTGACCACAATGTTTTTTATCATGTTGCCCAAGAGACACATGCCTATGCCCTTTGGATAAAGTTAGAAGGCATATACTAGTCAAAGACCGCCCAGAATAAAGCCTTGGTGATGAGAAGGCTGGTAAACCTAAAGTTAAAGAATGGTGTGTTTGTCGCCGAACACACTAGTGACTCCCCGAATCTGGTGAATCGGCTTGCAACTATCAAAGATGACCTTGGATGACGTAATGCAAGCCCTACTGCTGCTCACTTCCTTACTCAATAGTTGGAAGACGTTGGTGGTTTCTCTCAATAACTCTACACTATAAGGAAAGCTAGCCATGAGCATGGTCACCAATGCCATACTCAATGAAGAGGCAAGAAAGAAAGACTTGGGAGATAATCAGTCCCATGCTCTTATCACAGAAGATAGAGGTAGAGACAGAGGAAGATGAAAAGGCAGAAGAAGAAGCAAGAGTAGAGACAAATGGAACAACAAGAGTAAATCCAAAGACATCAAAGGTCAAGGAAACTCCAGCTTCACTTGCTTTCACTGTGGTCAGGAAGGTCACATAAAGAGGAACTGCCCAAGCCGGAAAGATAAAGGCCAAAGTAGTAAATCAAAGGGAGATGAGAACACGACAGCCACAACAACTGATAACATACTTCTTGCGGTTAGTGAAGAGGAGAATTGCCTTCATGTGGCTAACCACAGCTACATAGAATGGGTAATAGACACAGTTGCATCCTATCACGCCACTTCCCATAGAGAACTCTTCAGCTCGTACAACGCTAGAGATTTTGGCACTATTCGAATGAGAAATTCTAGCTATTTGAAGTTATGGGTATTAGAAACATTAGCATTCAGACTAATGTCGGATACAAGCTGGTTCTTAAAGATGTGAGACATGTTCTAGATTTGCACCTCAATCTTATCTCCGGAAGTGCCCTAGACCAACAGGGCTATACAAGTACATTCGGTAATGGCTGTTGGAAGCTGACATGAGGAGCTTTGACAATTGCCAAATGAGAAATGTCTTTCACACCGTAGAAGACTCAAACGATTATCTGTCCTGGGAGTCTAAATGTAGTAGAAGACAATGAGTCACCAGACTTATGGCATAGAGGACTAAGTCACATCAGTGAGAATGGATTACATCTGTTAGCGAAGCAATCCAGGATAACCTTATCCAAGGGTAGTGCTCTTAAGCCATGTGATCATTACCTGTATGGAAAATAACATCGAGTATCATTCAATTCAATAAGCAAGAGGAAATTAGAAATGCTCAGGTTAGTCCACTCAGATGTTTGTGGTCCCATCGAGGTGGAGTCACTTAGTGGCCGTAAGTATTTTTTAACTTTCATTGATGATGCATCAAGGAAGTTGTGGGTGTATTTCCTAAAGACAAATGATGAGGTATTCCAATACTTTCAGGAGTTCTATACAACGGTGGAAAGAGAGACCGGAAAGAAATTAAAGTGTCTTCACACAGACAATGGTGGCAAGTACACTTCCAATGTTTTTGAAGCATACTGTGCTAACAGAAGTATCCGGCACGAGACAATAGTTCCCGACACCCCACAACACAATGGTGTGGCAGAAAGGATAAACCGCACTATTGTGGAGAAAGTCAAATGCATGCTCAAAATGACAAAGTTGCCAAAGTCATTCTGGGCTGAAGCCGTTCGTATGACCTGTTATCTCATCAACAAGTCGCCTTCAGTCCCATTAAATTTTGCAATACCTAAGGAAGCCGGTCCAGAAGAAAGGTATCATATTCTCATTTGAAAGTCTTCAAGTGCAAGGCATTCGTACACATCTCCAAGGAAAATTGACAGAAGCTTTATGACAAGTCCACTTCATGCATATTTGTGGGCTATTTAGATGTAGCATTTGGGTACAAATTGTGGGACCCAGTGAACAGGAAGATGTTTAGGAATAGAGATGTTGTGTTTCCGGAAGATCAGACCGTAGCAGATTATGAGAAGTCTGCAAAGTCTGGAGTTGTCATCACTCTAGAATTGTTTCTATCTCCAGAACCCTCACAAAATGCTAAAAGTGATGAGGTGTAACAAAAAGTATCAGAGTTGCAGGATCCTATGCTAGAAATTGAAGATTAGGAGGAAAGAGATGAAGAGGGTGTGGAGCAGGGGAAGCAACCCCCTCCACTGGAAACAACAGGACCTTAGTTGCGAAGATTAGGAAGAGCTTCCGTGCCATCAGCCAAATATCTCGCTTCTCAGTATATTCTGATTACTGATGAGGGGGAGCCCGAGAGTTTTTCAAAAGTGAAGAATCATACTGAGAAAGTCTGCTAGATGCAAGCAATGAAAGAGGAGATGAGTTCTTTGCAGAAGAACCACACTTATGAGTTTGTTCCACCTCCAAGAGACAGGAAAGCTTTGAAGAACAAATGGGCATACGAGTTGAAGAAAGATAGCAGCGAAAAACTACTACAGCATAAAACTCGCTTGGTTGTCAAGGATTTTAGGTAGAAGAAGGAAATTGACTTTGATGATATCTTCTCCTCAGTTATGAAAATGATTTCCATTCAAGTAGCTTTGGGATTAGCAGCTCACTTGAATCTAGAGGTAAAATAGATGGATGTCAAGACTACCTTTCTCCATGGTGATTTGGAGTAAGAGATCTACATGGAGCAACCAGAAGGATTTGAAGTTAAAGGGAAAGAAAATCTAGTCTACAAACTGAAGAAGAGTCTCTATAGCTTGAAGTAGACGCTGCGACAATGGTACAAAAAGTTTAATTCATTTATGGTAGATCACGAGTACAAGAGAATGGTAGCAGACTAGTGTGTATACTTCCAAAAGTTTTCTGATGGAAACTTCATTATCCTACTGTTGTATGTCGATGATATGCTGATCGTCGGACATGATATTGCTATGATCAACAAGTTAAAAAAGGACTTGTCACAGTATTTTGACATGAAAAATTTAGGCCTAACACAGTAGATTTTGGGCATGAAGATTGTTCACGAAAGGAAAGCCAAGAAGATATGGTTGTCACAAGAGAAATATGTTGAACGGGTGATTGAAAGGTTCAACATGAAGGATGCCAAGTCAATCAGCACACCACTAGCCAACCACTTCAAGGTGATAAAGTGTTCGTGTCCCACGACTAGCTCTGAAAGGAAAAAAATGGAGGCAATCGCCTATTCTTCCGTAGTATGAAGTTTAATGTATGCAATGGTGTATACCTGGCCAGATATATCTCACACAATTAACGTTCTGAGCCGATTCCTCGCCAATCCAAGAAAGGAGCATTGGGAGGTGGTCAAATGGATTCTTCGGTACTTGAAGAGCACTTCAAAAATGTGTCTACGTTTTGGGTGAGATGAACCAATTTTGGATGGTTTTATAGATGCTGATATGGCGGGTGATCTTGATGATAGAAAATCTACATCAGAATTTCTGTTCACCTTTGCAGGGAGAGTTGTTTCATGGCAGTCCATACTGCAAAAGTGTATGGCTTTATCTACAACAAAGGTAGAATAAATTTTTGCCACAGATGCCGGAAAGGAAATGTTGTGGTTGAAACGATTTCTCCAAGAATTGGGTCTGCATCAGGAAGAGTACAAAGTACATTGTGATAGTCAGAGTACAATTGATCTAAGAAAGAATTCCATGTACCATTCCCATACAAATCACATTGATATTCAGTATCATTGGATATGAGAAGTGATGGAGAAGCAAATGATAAAACTGGTGAAGATTCACACAGATAAGAATTCTTCTAACATGATGACCAAGTTTGTCACCAAAGACAAACTGGAGGTTTGCAAGAATCTGACCGGAATGGACTTTAAGTGAGAAGTCGGTTGGACACATTGGTGTGAAGGGGGAGAATTGTTGTGAATCCACACCAATCCACACCATTCTAGAAGCTCCAAGAAGTCAAGATTGGAGGCTAACCAAGTGCTGGAAGAAGCTCGAATGGAAGCTTCAAGAGAGGTCAAGAATGGTGGCTGCCAATCGACTAACCGTAGAAAGAAACGGCTGCCAACCCAAGCATTCACACCTCTCAGCTTTATGCACTACAAGAAAAAACACTTTCCGTGACCAACATTTTGATCGCGAAAAGTACCATATTTGGTCGCTAAAACCTTTTCGCGACCAAAATATGTTGGTCGCTAGTTGGTCACTAAAGCCTCGTCACAGATAGCTTTCTGCGACCAAAAAAGCCTTTGGTAGCTAAAAGTGACCATTTGCGACCAACTTTTTTGGTCGCGGAAAGTCCAATTCATATTAGCCAAAAGTAAACTTTTAGCGACCAAAGATAAGTTGGTCGCCAAAAGTCAGGGCCTTGACCCAAAAAAAATAATTCTTTTGTGCTGCCTGGGACTTGAACTCCTGACCAAGGAGTCACCATGCACCCAATCCACTCTGCCAATAACATGCTTCTTGTTCATATTTGGCAAAAAATATATATAACGTATAAAAATTAGGTTATATATTATTTTATAAAACTTTTAATGCCTAAACAGGAAAATAGCATGTAATTACAGTAGTATCATTTTTTTAAAAATTTATCCCGCCATAACTTTCCGCGACCAACTTTTTTTTTTGGTCGCCAAAGGGTAATCTTCCGCGACCAAAAAAGCTTTTGGTCGCCAATAGTATACTTTCCGCAACCAACTTTTTTTTTTAATCGCCAAAAGGTGATCTTCTGCGACCAAAAAAGCCTTTGGTCACCAATAGTATACTTTCCGCGACCAACTTTTTTGTTTGGTCGCCAAAGGGTAATCTTTCGCGACCAAAAAAGCCTTTGGTCGCCAATAGTATACTTTCCGCAACCAATTTTTTTTTTTTGTCACCAAAAGGTATACTTTCTGTGACCAACTTTTTTTTTGGTCGCCAAAAGGTGATTTCCGCGACCAAAAAAGCCTTTGGTCGCCAATAGGTATACTTTTCGCTACCAACTTTTTTTTTGATCGCCAAAAGGTGATTTTCCACGACCAAAAAATTGTAGTCGCCAAAAGTTAAATTTTGGTCGCAGAAAGTGGACTATTTGCAACCAAAAAAAAATAGGTGGTCGCCAAAAGTATTTTTTCTTGTAGTGATGTATAAATAGAGAGGGAGGGGGAAGCTCATTTGTATCAAAATTTAGAAAGAGAAGGAGAGAGAGAGCTGTGACTTGAGAGAGAATTCTTCTCCTTCTCCATTGTTTGTATTTTTGCTCTATTTTTAGTGAAAAATAATTTCTACTCCATGGACGTAGGCATTTTTCCGAACCACGTAAATTATGTGTTCTTTATGTGTGTGTGATTGCGTTTTGAGTGTCCCTAATCCTAACAAGAGAGAACGTGGATAGAGAAAATTTTGCACCAAAAAGCTATGCAATCGTCCGATTCGGTGACACCTCCCCTCGCCATCGTCGTTGTCATTAGTGAAACCTTAGGAGAGAGAGTAAAGAGAGAAAATAAAACCTTACCAACACAAATAAAAAACCTAGAGAGAGAGAGAGATCTGCGATGATGGTGAAGAGTGGTGGTGACCACTGTGAGCAGCAAAGACTTTTGAACCGATTGCTAAATCTGCTGTGGGTGAGATTGACGATAGTGGTGGCCACGCCACCATGGAAAGGGGGTTGGTAGAGGACGAGATCGTGACAGAGGATGAGATCAACGAGGAGGCGATCAATGATGATGAGAACGGTGGTACAATAGCGAGGATGGTGGTGTTCGTGGGGAGGAGAGACAAATTGAGTAAGATTGAGGAGAGAGAGAGAGGAGGAGGATGAAGAGAGAGAGGAGGGTTTGTTTTGTTTGTGTTTCAACTGTGAATACAATATATATATATATATATATAACGATAGTTTGGTTATTGTGCAGAAGTATGTCCTTATGGATCTTTGGACAAAAAAAAATTAAATTTAGACTTCCGAACTCAATGCCTTTTTCAAAATAAAAAAATGCAATTTGCTTAGTAAATGAAAGCTTAATTTTAAAGAAAAATAAATCTATATGAAATAAAGGTTTTTATTTTACATTTTGGCCTCCCAAAGATAGAGTCCTACTTCCGTTCCTAAATGGGTCTGTCAATGCATCCATCTATAATTAAATTTGAAAAAATAACAAATTAGTGTCAATTTTAAAAATAATTATAAATTTAAGGTAAATTTTATACATTTTAATGATTAAATTCATAAATTTTTTTCATGAATCTATAATTATTTTATGATAGTACCAATGATTTGCTATTTGGGGAATTTACGGTCAAATGGGATTTCTAGAAAAAATATTTCACAAAAGTTTTTAACATTAATTATAAATATTTATAAAATTTATTATTAATTTATAATTAAATTTAATAAATTACATTGTATTTTTCCCATGTTAATTTTCCTTATTTAAATTTGGACCTACAAATTGCGGTGCAATGATTGAAAAAAAACTACCCAGAAACAATATGCCACACCACCCGTGATTTTCGTAAAGGACGACATTGTCGCATAGCCAACTAGATTCTCCGGTTGGGCCATCTCGGTTCATTTTGTGAAGCCATGTTAAAAATTAGTTATATATTTAGATTATATTTATTTAAAAATATATATAATTTATTTTAAAAATTATATTTATCGCTCTTTTTTTAAAGATAAATATAATCTAATTATATGTCTATAATAATATTTATTCAAAAATCTTCTTAAATAAATAATTTAAATTATTAAAATAAATTTCGAGATAGACCCACGAAAACCTAGGAGTAAGATCTGATCGGTATGCCAACTGGAGACATCATGGGATGTGGATCTTTGTGGAGAAAATAGCAGTTTTGGCTCATCAGAACAGCTTCAGGTTGCTCGACAAAATTTCTGGTAAAAGTATATAAAAAAATATTCTATTTGTTTTGTCTAACAAGTTGAGTTACTGTGTACTCGAATCGCACTCTTTATTTAAAAAAAAAAAAATGATTTATTCATATAATTTCTCCACCAAATTCTCCTGAATGAGTACCTTTGAATTTTTGAAAAATATAATAAATTTCTTAAATTTGATGTAAATATATAGAATTTCTTTAAAGTTTAAATTTACATAATAGTTAGCCTCCTTTTATCAATAATCCGTTAGTTATCGATGAAAAAAAATTATATTGCCATCACTTTTATATTAAAATAAATATTTTATCTTTTTTGTATTTATATCACACCATATGTATTAGTTTCAGTCACTTTAATCTTATTAAAAAAAGTTGATGTAATTATACTAAAATTGTATAATTTTCTATATTTACTTTTTCAAATCTCAAAAGAAATTAGCATAATTTATCTTTTTTTGTGAAAACTAAAATTTCCTTTGTAAGAAATGGGAACACATTCGTCTCTGGTCCATTTTGGTGGGTTGTATGTCTAGTTAAAGCTCCCATAAGTTCCATTTTGATAATCTAATTTATTTAGGACAAATTAAATCAGTGGTCCCTATATATTTTACTTCTTGTGTTATTTTGGTTCCTACAATTTCAATTGACTCGATGTTGATTTTTAATTTTTAATTTTTAATTTTGTGTCAATTTAATCTAATTGATAATATCATTAGTGATTTTAAAGAAAAATTAGTACTAGATTCGTTGAGGTTAACTTGTTGAGTTAGGTAAGTTATAATTTTGCACTAAAAAACATAGCATATGATATTTATGTGCATATTTTTCATGAAAAAATGGTAAGAGTTATAACCAATTGGATTAAATTGGGATAAAGTTATAAATTTAAAGTCAAAATCAAGTTAATTAAAATTACAGGGATTAAAATGATATAAAGACCAAAATACGGGTATTACTTTCGTAATTTGTCTATTTATTAATTTTTTAAATATTTTTGTATGAATTGAGACAATGGTTATTTTTTTTTAAACAAAAGGACAATAGGTAGTTGGTGTGCTTTGGGCACAAGAATTCATCTAATGAGGTTGAATCCAAGTTTTAATTTAATAATCTGCACTATTCACATTTTAAACTATCTCAATTAAATTATATCTTAAAAAATTAAGCTAATGAGACATCTTTAACACTTTCATCAAAATAGATTTTTATCTAAAAAAATAAAATAAATGGTAATTATTATTTTAACTATGAAATTAATTCAAATGTTATTCGATAATAGAAATATTAATATTCGATCAACTTAATTTTTTTCACATATTTTTTATTCAATAAATCTTCAAATCTATACTATTTGAATTTTCAAAATCAGATCCGAAATGGTCCAATTGAGCGAGTGCGGTGCCCTTCTTCCTTAATTGATTAATCTAGTGTATTTTTATTTATTTTATTTTATTTATTTATTTATTTATTTTTAATAATCAACCCACAATCAATTACAAAATATGAATAGATGAGGAAAATAGTGGGCTTGGATTCCACGGACTAAACTGGACCGTCTGTTCCATCTTGACAAGCTGTTCACTAAGAAAAAAAAACCACACACCAACGCGGTATCAAAAGTTCCTCATTTGGCACTCACACCGTCTTTGAATACAACAAGCTTCAACACCATGCATGCCAGCTCTATTTTCTCTACTATTTGTTATATCCCTCTCTCTCTCTCTCATCATTTCACGCGTAACATTCTCTCTCTCTCTCTCTCTCTCAAAATGTTCACATATATAGGCCTCATAACAACAATGTCTACCACCAACACATCACATTCTCTCTCTCTCTCCCTCTCTCTCTATGGCAATTTGCATATCTTGTAAAATTTCTATGATGCTGTTAGTCTTCCTATTTGCGAGTTCTTTCATGGCTGCCTCAGCCAGTAACTTCTACGATGACTTTGATCTAACCTGGGGCGATCAACGTGCCAGAATACGCAATGGTGGCCAACTTCTCACTCTTTCTCTTGACAATTCCTCTGGCTCTGGCTTTCAATCCAAAAGAGAATATCTCTTTGGAAGGATCGACATGCAACTTAAGCTCGTCTCTGGAAACTCTGCTGGCACCGTCACTGCTTACTATGTAAAAATCTATCTTTACGTCGAAACTTGTTAGTTATCATTTTGTATAATTTTTCTGTATGATTAATTATTTTTTGTTGTGTTTTTGTTGATGCAGTTGTCTTCTCAAGGACCAACTCATGATGAGATTGATTTTGAGTTCTTGGGGAATGTTAGTGGACAACCATATATTGTCCACACTAATGTGTTCACCCAAGGGAAAGGGAATAGAGAACAACAATTCTATCTCTGGTTTGACCCTACAAGAAACTTTCACACCTATTCAATTGTGTGGAACCCCCAAAACATTATGTAAGTTACATGTTTTTACTTTTCTTACCATGACTTTCAAACAATTCTTAATTCATTGTTATTAAAATTAAGGGCAAATTACATATACACCCCTCGAGGTTTGACTAAATTACAAATGTCCCCCTGAGGTTTGAGAAATTACGAATTCCCCCCTGAATGCTATATTTGCATAAGAAATTAGAGGGTAATTTGTTATGAAATATAAACCTCAGGGGGCAAATTGTTATGAAAATACAAACCTCAGGGGGCGGGATGTAATTTCTGAAACCTCAGGGGGATATCTGTAATTTAGCCAAACCTCGAGGGGTGTATATGTAATTTGCCCTAAAATTAATTGTTCACTTTCAAATGTGATAATATTGATATTTTTGAAACTATAAAACATGCATAAAGATCACAAATGATTATATCATTCTGTTATTAAACTTCTATATACAATTTATATTGAAATTTTGAAATGCATGAAGTAGATTCATATTGGATGGCATGATGGATATAAGTGCACTTATTTAGATAAGTGCACTTATTTTGGTCATATCACCTCTCTACTTTCCTGCATATCTTTTCGTAAAATATCAAAAAATATACTTATTTAGATCTTCCTAAATAACCAAGTTTAAATTTACAAGACATTCAAAATATAGACATTTTTCTATTTTTTATTTTGAGTTAAGCTATTGGCTTATTTCAATGATTTAGACGGTTCATTTTATATATTTAATGAGCAAATTACTCATATAAAAAATCACACTTCTCAAAAAATTAATAGCAACAAGATCATATCACATCTATCTTAAGAAAGTGGATATTTAATCTCAGAATTATTCATATTTACAAAACAAATGTAATAGGATAATATGACTGCAAATATTAATCAATTTTAAATATTTACATGAATGATCTGATTTGCATTCTGTATAAGATGAACACGTCATATCACTGAGCTAGGCTCACTAAGCCCAAACAATATAGATCTAATTAGATCATTAATTAGAGAGAAGTCATTTTCTTATTTAAATATATATATTTTGGGTCATAGTAGATACACTACAAAAAAAATTAAGGTTTTGGAGACCAAAATTTAGGGACAAAATTATTTTTTAAGAATCAAATATTTTTGTTGTGAAAAATGTCATTATTATATTTTTAGCAACAAAAATTGGACATTAGTGATGAATTATTATCTATTTAAGACTAAATTTTTTGTCTCAAAAAATAAACCATTTTGACATCACATTTTTTTGTCCATAAAAGTCTATTTATTAGTGACGTTTTCAAAATTTTGTCGCTAAAAGTTTTATTTTTGACTTTTTAGAACGATCTTTTAGTGACTCGATGATAGAAATTGATCTCTAAATGTCTTTTGCAACCAAAATTTTACTTTTAAAAATTAAAATATTTGATCTTTAAAACTCTTACATGTTATAGTGATAGCATTTCGGTGAAATTAATATTGAGTAGCTATGCCATGATCTTTTTATGTCCAATAGTCTCCATAATACACGCTATGACTATATTCCTACCAACAACTAACGTGTTTGATTTCAAACCCTTCCTGCAGTTTCTTCGTAGACAACAAACCCATAAGAGTATTCAAAAACGAAGAGGCCACCACTGGAGTACCATACCCTAAAAACCAACCCATGAGAATATACTCCAGCCTCTGGAACGCCGATGACTGGGCAACACAAGGAGGTCTTGTGAAAACGGACTGGTCCAAAGCTCCATTCACTGCTTTTTACAGAAACTTCAACGCCAACGCTTGTGTACCATCTTCTTCCTCTTCATCTTCTTGCTCTTCCATGACGACAAGCTCTGTGTTGTCTGGTGCCGAGTGGCAGACTCAGGGGCTCGATGCAGCTGGCCGAACGAGACTTCGATGGGTCCAAAAGTATTACATGGTTTACAACTACTGCAGCGATTTGAAGCGTTTTCCACAGGGCCTCCCACCTGAATGCACACGTTAAGCGAGGCGTTAAAACTGTGAACCGGACAAATTTGAACGGTTCAACCATTTTCAAAACTTGGATGAGAACTATAAGTAATAAAAACCGGATCAAACTGATGGTTTGGATCGGATTCAATTGGTTTATTGGTTCTATCATTTTTTTTTTTTTGCCCTAGTAAGTATATGTATTGTTTGAATGAGTTTGTGAGATATTATTGATTGTGGTGGTGTTTGGTTGGTTATGCTTGTGAACATTCTTTGTTGAGTTTTAAGGGGTTGTTTGGGATGATCTAAATAAGTGTACTTTTTGTCTTTTTACGAAAAGATGTGCAAAAAAGTAGAGATATGATGTGATGAAAAAAAATAAAAAGATGGATTATTTGGGACTTCCCAAACTTGGCCTAAATAAAACAAATTGTTTGTTTTCCATGCTTCATTGTATTAAAGTCAATATTTACAATGTTAATAATTAAAAAATTCTCAAATATGTTGTTCTAACTTTCATGCCAAGATCTATGATGAACAACAATGTTATATACATGGAACAAGTATTTTGTTTAGTATTCAAAAAATAAAATATATGGATCAAATTTATAATATCTGTGACTTATATTAAATTTAATTTACAATTGTCTATTTTATTTTGGATACTTGGGTCATAAATCTAATTTTCAAACTTCAAGTCGATCAATCTAGGCGCTAATTGTCACGATTTAAACCCGCCCCTATAGGTTTACCATCGTAACTAGCTAGTAATCTGTGATTACCGAAGACCTGTTTAACAATAATGACAATCATACAATATAAAGGGACTGGCAGAAGCCAATCAATAATAACATATATCGTTCAATGAGGTATGAAGATTTGAATAGAAATAAACTTTCATATGCATAGTTATATCTATAAACACTTATGTCCATAAAACACATATACAAGACAAAACACAAGTTAGGGAATTAAATCTCATTATCAAAAACAGTATTAACAAAAATCATAAAACACTCTTTTCACTTAGCAATATCAAAAGGGTGAATTTGAACCAGCCAAAAAGCCTTGACACATGTTGGTTTGTAACGTCGCGATGAGGCACAATAGCTGGCTTGACAAAACAAGGATTCGGGTCAACGCCACTAGCTTTGATCCGGTGCTCGATCAGCTACAAATATATAGTAAATAGTGAGTTAGAACCTAGTGAATAACAACTGTATAAAGAGGTAAAGAATGATATCCTTACAATATTTGAAACAGTCGATTATCAATAGAATAGTTGCAATCAATATATTTTTGTCAATCAATCGTTCAATCATACAATTCAATCAATCATATTCGTATAGGTCATACATGGTACATCTAATAGCAACAATACACTAGGTTTTAAAGATCGAACAATCAATTGATGGCCATCAAACAATAAATAATAGTTCTAAGAATTGGAACTGACAGAGATCTCTGTAACAATAGTGATATCAATATCAATAACAATAGCAATATGCTATGAATGCCACGAATACAGTTCAGAAAATAGAATCATCATTCAGTCAATAAAAGTATCATTTTAGAAACTAATATAATTTATCAATCATAAAATAAATACAATCTGAACATATCTTTACAACAATGTTACTCACAGTGGGCTCATGAAAAACACATGCTAATCGTTCGGCGTCCGACCTAAACAAATAAGTCAAGCACAACACGATTACAATTACACTCTTAGAATCTATTTAATTCGGTTACTTGTTTGTCTTTTGTTTCTCTCATTTAATTCTAATTTTTCATTTGGTTATTCTATATTTTCTTCCTTCCATTCCTCTTAAATATGGATGACTAATATTATGAATTAATTAGATTATTCACCTCCAATTAAGATATGTTTAGTTATGAATTACTCAAACTAATTAAATATAAATAATCGAATCATATACAAACCCTTATTAAGTTCACTAATTACACAATCAAACTTAAATTAAACTCATACACATTAAATTACAATTATTCAGTCATATTTAAATTACTAAATCAGAAACTCATAAATATCTACATTTTGCAATTTTAACTCCATTTTCAAGCAAATCAGCGCCCAAATAATTAATTTTCACATTTATTTCCATAATCTTAAGCCTAACTTAATTTCAATTGAATTTAACTAATTCTCAATTAAGGCTCAATTTGACTACATCTAATTTTACAAACCTAAATTAGATTTTTAGTTGAATTCTTATAAGGTTCTAAATATCAAATTAAACTCATTCTTCCATTTTTGAAACTCAATTTCATGAAACATCCATTTTCTTGAACCCATGCTCTAATTCATGCTTAATCTCTCCTTAAACTCCATGAATCATGGTTAAAAACAAGTTTAGAACCCAAGTTTTCTTAAGAATATGCCATGCATGTAAGGATTATGAGTTAAATTGATCAATTCTTCAATTTTTTTTCACATGCATGCCCTAAGTTCTCAATTACATGAGCAAATATTCTAATTAATTATAAATTCAACTCAATTAAGCTTATGATCTTCCTATTTGAATCTAGATTCTATGAATTAATAGTGTATCATTTCAACTTCATGAATTAGGAGGTGGAAATTACCTTAGTTTAATGATTTAATTCAATATGAATTAAGCCCTTTCTCTCTTCTTTCTTCAGTTCTTCTTTGAGCTCAAACTCTCATTTCTTTCCTCTCTCTCTCTCTCTCTCTCTCTCTTCGTGGGTCTTGTTTGGTGTGTTAAATGGAAAACTCAATATAACAAGCAACCAAATACTCTCTCTCTTAATATGTTAAAAACTGAGTAGTATTCTACATTGTTATTGTCATTAATTAATTCAACTTTAAACCATTAAATCATTCTAATCATGTTAAATAAAAATCAAAGCTACGCAAATTAAATTAATCCTCACCGCAATATAATCTTAGTTACACTAAATTTAATTATATTAGTGTGAGACTCTAATTGATATCCTATTATTTAATTCTAACTTGTTAAAATTAGCAAATCAGACAGGTTTAATTCCTATTCTAACCTATCTAATCAAGCAATCAAGCAAGTCAATAACACATAAGAACTCAATTAACAATAAACATATAATCAATTAATTAAATTATAAGCAAGTCAATAATTATCAAGACAATCAATAACAGTTAAGCACATAAGCACTCAATTAACAATAAACATATAATCAATAGAATTAATTTGCTTAATTAAGGAGGTGATTGTCACACTAATCTGTTAAGCTCATAAGAACACACTTCGCACTTTGATGAAACTAGCCTCAGTTGCCTCATATATATATATATATATATATTTTTTTTGATCGACAAAACAAAGAAACTTTATTGATGAAAAGCACAGTACAAAGAACAAAACAAATTATATCAATAAAGAAAGGCAAGTACTAAAGCATTACAATGAGCTAAATCATCCCAACTATGTTGGCACCAAAAAGCTCATCTCATCATTTGTTAGCATCCCCATAGTTGGTGAGCAACCAACCAAGGAAACAGAAAAAATAGAACAACTACCAACTACCACCTACAGCCAACCAGCATGAGCAGTAGAGCAAAATTGCAAAGCACCAAACCAGAGCACCAGCACAAACTCATCAGTGCATCAATGCAGACTCATCTACCAAAACAAACTCAACACCAAAAACAAATACCAGAAACAGCAAACATTAGTGCAGCAGTGCAGATTCAACCCCCAAATCAGACTCAACACTGATTGCATCAATTCAGATACCAGAATCAAATTCATCTCCCAAACTAGACTCCACCCCAATTCATATATTCACTACAGCCTATCAGCCACCAAAATATAAACTAGAACATCAATGCATCACAGTGCAGATCAGCAATACCAGGCTCCAACAAAAACAAGACCAATATTACACATTCATAATAAAAAAATCAACAAGGCCTCAATCAATTTGTAAGCCATATAAGCACAGAACAAAACAGATAAAATAGACTGAAATTGTACCTGTATAGTAGGTCAGATCATACCTCAGAAACCAGGCCTTACACAGGCTCAGTCACCATTGCTGCTGCAGAACTAGACCTCACACACTTCACCACCAAGCCTGATACAGAACTTAACTTGCTGCATATTATAAACCAAATCCTTCACAGAAGCTGCCAGGCCTGAGACAGACCTTTACCCACAAAGCTATTCTCAATTTCACAACGTCACATAGAGCTTCAAAGTCTGGTTGAGACCCATTGAAAATGCATTCATATCTATGCCTCCATGTATACCAAAGAGTTGCCAATTTTGCCAATTTTGACCATCCATATCTTCTTCTCCAATTTTGGCATTTTGCAGCCATAGTACCACTGCAATAGTCCATCTACCAGACCAAGAAGTGGCAGACCAAAGAGCAGCAGCCAAAACTCACCAAATAGCAGTAGACCAAACTCACCAGCAGACCAAGTATAAGTCAGTAAAACAAGTATGAGTTAGCAGCCCAAAATGCCACCCACTATATCATAAACAACCTCTACAGCAGATAGCAGCTAAACATACCAAGAACAGACCAAATAGCACCATAATAGAAAATAGACCAAATAGCAGCAAATATCCCTCAACATCAGTCCTTTATCTGATCTAGATTATTGATTAAATCCAAGACAGAGTACATGAATCCCTTTGCAGAAGCTTTAATCCATAGAGCAAATCTCAACTTAGAAGCTCACATAACTCAGACCCACTAGGCTGCACTCCATTAAATAGACAATCATTTCTTAACTTCCAAATGGATCAGAGAACAATAAAAGGTAAGGCCCTCCACAAACTCCTAACCAATTTCTTATGATTCCAACCTAACCACCAATGAAATAAACAATCAATAGACCTTGGCACCACCCAAAAACACCCCCACCAAAGCAGCAAATCTGACCATACTTTCCATGAAAATAGACAATGTAAGAGGACATGAGAGGCAGATTCAATTTCAGTTTTGCAAAAGACACATAAGATAGAAGCATTGTTATGAAGGACACCAATATGTTGTAGGAGATCCCCTGTTTTAACTCTATTCCTCCATGCCAACCAACCAAAGAATTGAACTTTAAGAGGAATACTCTTATTCCAAACAAACTTTCAAATTTTGAGATGAGGGCCCAAAAGAGAATCAGTGAACCTATAAATATCAAATACCTTAAAGCTGCCGTCAATAGAACCCTTCCACACAGCACAGTCTTCTATATCAATACTAAGTGAGAGAGCCTCCCTCAAACCTGCAGCCAAACTAGTGACCTCTTCATTCTCCCAATCATATAAATCCCTTCTGAAAGAGAAGTTCCACTCCTCTAAACTGGATTTCCTCACAGAAAAAAAAGACAGTGTGCCCTCCATGTCATTAGACAAACTAAAGAGTCTAGGATATTTATCTTTAAGGCATCTATCATTAACCCACTTATCATGCCAAAACTTTATTCTACACCAATTTCTAACCTTTATCTGAAACTGCACCAAATAGAACTCCTCAAGAGGTTGATTATGACTTGCAATGGCAAGAACATCTCTCCAAATTCTAGAGTATCTAGACGATGAGTTCACAGGTGGGATCCAATTATTCTCTTCAATCATGTACTTGTTGCACAACAATCTTCTCCATAGAGCATTTACTTCACATCCAAATTTCCACCACCATTTAGACAATAAGCTTGCATTGACATCCTTAATTATCTTAATCCGCAAACCACCTTGATTCATATTTTTGGCTACTTCAGCCCATTTCACGAGATGAACTTTCCTTTTCAAACCATTCCCACCCCATAGGAAAGAAGCTTCAAGCCTTTTAATCTCTCTAACCACTCTAGAAGGCATTTTGAACATAGAGAGATAGTAAATTGGAAGGCAGAGTACATAGAGAGATAGTAACACGGACTTAATTAAAGTTAATCTATCTGCAAAGGAAAGGAGCCTTGTCTTCCACCCAGCCAACCTAGATCTTACTTTATCCAAAACTAGCTTCCAAGTTGATTTCCTTCCTAGATTAGCACCTAAGGGAAGACCCAAAAATTTGAGTGGTAGGCCATGAACCTTGCAATTCAGAGTATCTACGAAAGAAACCAAGGTTGCCTCATCTACACCAACTCCACACATCACACTCTTGTGGAAATTAATTCTCATTCCAAATAGAATTTCAAAGCAGTGTAGGATTCTCTTTGTGTGCACTATTTGATCCATATCAGCCTCACAAAATATTATGAAGTCATCGTCAAATTGGAGATGGGATATTACTACCTCATTTACCTCCACTTTTACCCCCTTGATGATGCCTTGCTCATGGGCTCTGTTCATTAAGATATTCAGACATTCTGCCACTATGTTGAAGAGGAAAGTAGATAAAGAATCAACTTGTCTTAGACCTTTCTGTGGTGAAAACTCCTCTGTGGGTGAGCCATTCACTACAATAGACAACCTTGTTGTGGAGATACATTCCCTCATCCAGGATATCCACTTCAATCCAAAACCAAAATTATATAACATAGAGAATAGGAATTCCCAATTAATTGAATCATAAGCTTTCTCAAAGTCAAGTTTGATAATCACACCTTTCCTTTAAGTTTTTTTCCAGCCATCAACTATTTCATTAGCGATAAACATCCCATCCAATATACTTCTCCCCCCCCCCCCCCCCCCCCCCCCCAAGAAAGCAGATTGTGTTTCTTCAATAACTTTAGGAAGAACTCTCTTGAGTCTATGGGCCAACACTTTAAAGAGAATCTTGTACAAACTACCCACCAAACTAATGGGCCTACAATCAGACAAACCAAGAGGATTATCATTCTTCGGGACAAGAGTGATAAATGAGTTATTGATCCCATAAGGGAGTCTGCTAGTGGCATGAAAATCAATCAAAAAATGCATGACCTCATGATAAATTGACCTCCAGAATTTCTAAAAAAAGAGGAGATTAAACCCATCAAGGCCAGGAGCCTTATCACTATTGCACTCCTTAACAGCTGCCCTTACTTCATCTTCTGAGAACACCACTTCAAGATCATAAAATAAAGAGCTTGATTAAACTGATTTAAATAACCCTCCTAACACTGGCTTCTTACCAAGCTTTCAGAGAACTGCCTTTTGAAGTGTTGTAAGACCTCATACTTTACCTTAGCTAGCTCCTCAAAAACCTTACCTTCAACTGTGATGGAATTAATAGCATTTTTACTCCTCCTACTGCTAGCCATAACATGAAAAAACTTAGTATTTTTGTCCCCATTAATTGTCCAATTTACTCTAGACTTCTATTGCCATAGCTATTCCACAATTCTACCAAGCTTCCAAACTTCACCTCTCACTGTTCTTTCAATTTTCTCAGCCTAAACCAGAGGTCTACCTTCAGCCAGAATGTCCAGAGCAACTAATTCTTCCTCTGCCTTTTTGAGTTTTGTTGATAGATTTCCAAAAACTTTAGAATTCCATTTCTTCAGCTCCACCTTCAGAAGTTTTAGCTTTTGGAAGAAGACATATCCAGCTCTCCCATTAATCCTAGCCTCCTGCCAAACCTTTTCCAATAATGAGGGAAAACTTGGATGGATAGTCCAAGCATTAATGAACCTAAAAGGTTTAGGTCCCCAATCCCTCTCATCATCCATAAGCAAAAGACAACAATGATCAGAAAAAAGCCTAGGAAGACCCCATAATTTAAAATTGAACTTTAGCAGCCACTCTAGATTAAGCAAAATTCTATCAATCCTACTGCATCTCTCTCCATCTTGAGCATTGCACCATGTGAACTTCCTATCTAGCAATGGTAAATCGTTCAACTCACAACTCTCAATGAAGGAATTTAGATCCATCATCCCCTTATCTCTTCTGAAACAACCCACCCTCTCACCAATATTTCTAATCTCATTTACGTCACCTCCCAAACACCATGGATTTGGGAATGCAGATTTTAGCTTCATCAAGGAGTCCCAAAAATTACATCTACTACTCACCTAATTTGGTGCATACACATTCAAAATAGTACAGTTAAAGGTGTGTAACAAAGTACCTGATAGGAGAATAAATCTTCTATTACTGTAACAATCCACTAACTGAAAAAAGTCTGGGTCCCAAATGCAAAGTAAACCCCCAGCAGTCCCATCAGAACCCACAACCATAAAATCCATATTTCTCCTGCCCCACAATTCTCTTACCTCACTCTCAGAAATAGAAACTTTCTTTGTCTCCTGAAGAAGCACAACATTAGCCTTTCTTTCATAAATGAGCTTCCTAATCCTTCCCCTCTTCTCTAACTTCCCCAATCTTCTAATATTCCAAGACAACAACTTCATAAGTAAACAACGATACCACCCAACTCTCCAAAAAGAGACCCACAGCCCCTATTCTTTCCTCTTTTCCATCCTCCTTTCTCTGTCAACTAATTCCAAGTCCACCATCTTGTCTAAAGTTTTAGATTCTTTGCCTTGGTAGTTGATGCCCAGGATTTTTCCCAACTGTAAGTTTGTTTGAGCCTCACTTAGAAGGTGACTTCTATTGCAAGAGCTACCATCAGTTGAAGCAGAAAGTGACACAACTACTGCAGCAGCCCTAAATACATCACATTTAGGGATGGACTTGCTGGATGATGCTTCTTTATGATCATACAAACGAGCTAGGTATGGATATGCTTTGACCCAATGATGGATTTTGTTGCACCATAAAATCTAACCTTGCTTTTACCTTTCTTACTTAACTTCTTCCCACTAGGTATGCTGGCTATTAACCTATTTGGATCTGATTGCCCCTTGTCCATGCGTGGTCTTGTAGATACCCACTCAGAAGTAGAAGGTGATTGTGTATTTGGGCCCCTCACAATAAGACCCAAACTGCTATTCACCACTGGTTTGTGGGCATGGCCTAATCTGCTATGCTCCACTAGATCTTGAATAGGGCCCAAATTCACTTCCAGACTAATACCAGGCCTATGACCTGCAGACCCACTTAAGCCCCTAATAAAACCCGGTGTAATAAGTTGCTCCTCAACCCTTAGATTATCATCATTAGCTTCTAAGCTACTCTCTGCCACTGTTGTCTCCATATGCTCCTAAACTACCAAGTTGTTCCCTATGCCACCTTGGGTCTCGTCAACTACTATATCCATCTGATGACTCATTTCCAGCCTATTTTCGAGTGCCATATCACTGGCATTTGCCAACTGAACTTCATCATCTTCAACCTCCACAGCCTTATTATCGCCAATCGTATCACCATATCCCACCCCTTCTTGATTAGGCTTCTCTACCTCATTGGAACTGCGGTCTTCCTCAACCTCACTGAGCAATATGCTTCCACTATCAACTAAAACATGCGGTTGTTCTTCACCAACTAGAACTAGATAGAGTCTACCTTTGCATTCTATATTCATGGTGTTGTTGATAAACTTCATACAACTAGTGGCAATTCTAACTCTTCCGTAACTAAAGGACTTTGATTGGCCAATGTTTCCATCTAAACTAATAACACTACCCCAAATGCTGCCAATCTTGTTGAATGTGCCTCTATTCCACATACTCAGAGCAACACCATAACATCTAAGCCACAGACACCTCTCTTGCTCAGCACATAATCCTAGTTCCCAAACTTTGACAAATTCACACCAATCCTAGAACCATGCTTTGATCGATGATAGATTTGACTTCATATCATCTTTTGATAAAAAGGACATCACTACAATCCGACCCCCTCCATTTCTGACCAAAACATGCCCCAATCCTTTCTCTTTTAGCACCGACTTAATACACTGCAAAGAATACTCTGCTTTGAACTTCAATAGCACACTATCATACAGCCAGTCGTGCCCTTCTTCATCTACCTGAATGGTATGGGCTGCTTTCTCCACCGAAGTATTGACGCCTGTTTTCAAAACATCAGCAAAGGACCTCTAGAAACCATATTGATCTGGAGCATTCCTTCCCCTAGCTGCATTTCCATCGATAATCCTTCAAAGCTGATTTCGTCGATTTGCTCTAACTTCAAGTCTGCCATACGCTGCCATTTTAACTTTAAGCTCCCTATCCTCCACCCATAAACCATCGACTTTCTGGACTGCAACCTTAGTTGCCATTGAGCAATCGAATCTAACAAAACCAAATCAAGAATTTGTTGCTTTCCTCCTCTTCTGTGGTATAAAGACATCCCTCATTATTCCAAACTTTGTTAATGGTTTATACAATGCTCTAGGATCCATATTGAAGGGTAGATTATCCACAAAGACAAACAACAAGCCATTACTACCCTCCTTGCTCCATGTGTCACTTCTTTTCCGTTGCTTCACGACGGGAATCCACCCACCTTGCTCCCTTGTAAAAAACTTGTTTTGTACAAAAATTTTAAAATCTCATAATTTAAATTTTGTTATTTTATTTTTAAGAAAATGTATATTTTTAAATTCATCCTTTTGAGATTGTAAAAACAATATCCATGTTGAAAAAAAAATATGAAAATTTTCTTTTTACAAATGAGATATATTTAGGGTAAACTGCCAATAGGTCCTAATAGTTAGACTTAATTCCTATCAAATCCTATTGAAAATAAGTATTACTAAAATCGTGGCTAAAATAATTTTTTGCAAATGTTGTTAAAAATTAACAATTAATGACTTTGTTTTTTGTAATGATTTTTATAAACTATCGCTAAAACTTACAATTAGTGATGTTTTTCTGTGACAAATTTTTAAAATTGTTGCTGAAAGTTGAAAATTAGTGATTTTTTTTGTAATTATTTTTTTCAACTGTCGCTAAAACTTATAATTATTGACATTTTGTGACAAAATTTTCAAACTATCACTGAAAATTAACAATTAGTGACGGTTTTTAATAATATTTGATAAAAAAAAAAGGCCATTAATTCTCACAGGACCTATTGAATAATAAATCCACTTATTAGGATCTATACCTAAATCTCCCATATATTTATCTATACAGTTTTAAATTAAAAATGAGAACATATAGGGTGTATCTATACACTTTTAAATTAAGAAAATGAGATGCACTTTTTAGATTTAAAAAATAAGGACAAATAAGGCTATCAATTTGCTTTTAATTAATAAATGCTGACATATATATCTATTACTTCTAACTCCATTCCATTCTAAAAATAAAAAATAAAAAAAATTATTTTTTCTAACCATTACAAAAATACTTTCATTATTTTTGCATTTGATTTTTTAATTATTATATGTCATGCACTATTACAAATTATAAAAATATTTTTTTTCTCGACATACCAAATAGTATGTGTATCTTATTTCTTTTAAGTTTTATTGTATTAACATACTCATAACATATTTGTACCCTACCCACATTCATTTCTAAACTTGTGCTTCCTAGCTAGATATCCTTTTTGAGGCCTAAACATCACAATGATCCTATGTTCTCAAGTACAAACACACAAATTACTTGTGGTGAGCCTAAATGTCAAGTATAAATATAAGATTTGAAGGGGGCACAATTACTTAAGGCCCATTTATGCTACATCTAGTCAAATATAGAAAGGCCCACCCCAAAATGGGCCAAATTAAGGGATTGGCCCTATCCCTTTTTGCCCACTCCGAAATGGGGCAAGGCCAAGAGCACAGCCCTAGCCCCTTTATCCACTCCAAAGTGGCCAAGCTAGGGGTTTGGCCCTAGCCTCTTTTGCCCACTCCGAAGTGGGCAAAGGCTTAGAATTCGACCTTAGCCCTTTTGCCTACTCTAAAGTGAAGTCGAGCTAGAGATTGGGGCCTAGCCCCTTTGCCGACTCCGAAGTGCGACCGAGCTAGGGGTATAACACTAGCCATTTTGCCCACTCCGAAGTGGGCCAAGTTCCTCATAGACGGTCTGATGCCATGATGACAAAAAAGACACCCTTGCAATTAATGTTGTGTCCCTACCCTCCTATCTGCTCAGAGTGTGGAGAAGTGGGAGGACATGGGGAACATACAACACACACACCATACTTGCAAATCTAAGCGATAGGTGGACTTGTTGTCCTTCTCCAATAAGAAGCGACTTGCTAGATGACAAGAGGCACATGTGGCAAAGAGATATGAACTTAGTGTAATGACCGGGTAAATTTCAACTTTTAATTATAGTATTAGAGAGATGAATAACTTAGAATAATTATAATAAAGTCTATAGCGGAGTTCTAGTACTTCAGTTTAGACCTTGTCAAGTAATTTCTTTTTGAGCAATCAAGCATTTCGATTTGTATGCACTGATTCTCGAGCCATCCTAAGACCCAAGGAACAAACCTTATGTGCCTAGTGTATGATGTTAATATGACCATAGGGTTAATCATATTAAATTAGAATTCAATTAATTGTTGAGAAATATAGTGCAACAATAATCTCTTGCACTTAGGCTTAAATTGGTACTAGATCCAAGAGCTGGACTATCCAGACCTGGTAGTAGGTGTTTTTATGCTTACACAATATTATTGATTTATTTGGAGATATTATGGTGATTTGGAAATTCCAATGCACTGATTGCCTTGTTTTGTACGCAGACACAGACACAGGCTTAACCTGATTTGCGATTTGAGAGATAGATTCTCTGGACTCCGTATTTATTATTCCTATGTCATTTGTTTGTATTTTATCATTATTAGTTGACCTTTGAATTTTATAAATTTCTAGAACAAAAAACATATATTTTATGTGTTCGAACTATACAGATTTGACCTAGAATTTTAGGGAAGCCCAAAACCCCTAAACAATGCAAAATATATAAAATTTTGAAGTCCGAGAGGGGCCCCAACATAAGCCCACTCTCTCTCCTCACACGGCATCTCTTTCTTTTTTAAGTAACTTACACATCTTATGTTTACTTGCACATCTTTTTGACTTGCATGAATTGGGTAAGTTCCTCTCTACACTTGTGCTAAATTAAGTTATATGCATATAATAGTGTAATAATCTTGTCTTTTCAAATTGGATGGTGGATATTGATTTTCATATCTCAAGATCAATTATGAGCCTTTGGATGAGGAATTGAATTAATAGTTAATGAAGAGAATTAATGCCTAAACTAATTAAAGATATTGCCTTCAATTTAGAGAGAGAAAAACACTCTCTCTTCTCTATTTAGGTATCATAAAAAAAAAATTATAAAAATGGTCATGAAAAATTCTCTACCATTAGATTACACATACAAGAAAACACCACACACTAATCAAATGATGAAAAATCTTCATGAATATTTTTTTCATAATCCCTAATATTACTCTTTTTTCAACCCAAAGAGAAAAGGGTTCAACCTGTAATAACCCGACCCTCGTCTATGATTCTGGTATACTTTCAGTTCCCTTATTCTCTATATTTATATGCTTATTGTGAAATTCCATGTGGAATTACGGTTAAGTAAGTAAATCCCCTATTTAAGGATGTCTATCTGCTGAGCAAGAAAAGTATCTGTTCCATGTAGAATGTTTAAAGCAGAAATTGGAAGCCTTAGGGACTTAATTATCTGAAATTGATGTTATATATGTGATCAACATAATTTTTAAGTAATATTAAATGTTTCTGTGAAATTTCAATTTGGGATGCTTAAACGATTGATTTTTGTCCTATTCAATTATTATAACATAATATATATATATATATATATGCATGCTCTAGTCATTGACTTGGACCCAAAAACACAAAAATATCTCCTAAGAGGGTTAGGAGAGGAGAATTGGGGAGAAAGAAGAAGAAGCTTCCAAGGAAGAAGATTGGGAAATTAAAGGGGCTATAAAGATTTTAATGGAGGGTATGTGTAATTCATTCTTAATGGTTCCTCTCTTTGATAACTAAGTAGAAAGTTCTTTATGTTATACAAGTTAGGGTTTATGTTATGGAACAAATATGTGGTGAATGATTAATTAGAATCATGTTTTTTAAGTTTGATTATGTAGCTAAATGATCATGTGTGTATATATAGCTATGTGTGAGAAGATAGGAATGTTATGAAGTTAAGTTGTGTTTGTGAGTTAAGATCAAAAGTCCAAATTGTATGAAGATTGATCTATGTTATAGCTCCTATTTACATGATTTTGAACCATGTTTCATCAATTAAAAGAACCTATTTTGAGCCTTGAAAAATGTATCAAAAATTGGGTTTTTCTGCATTTTCGGACTGCTTTCTGCTGGAATCGCCGCACGTGCGGGGATCACTGCCGCACGTGCGGAAGGCCTGCCGCACGTGCGGGGCTCACAGCCGCACGTGCGGCCCATGCTGCAAAAATTTGTTTGCTCGGTTTTACGTGCTTAACCCTCTGGTATTTTTAGAATTTGTGTTTGATGTCCCTAAGATGCCCGTAAATTCATTCGAAGTAAACTAAAGCAGGAAAGGAATTAAGAAAGCAAAAGAACTAATGACTAAGTTATGTGTATGTACAGGGCACACTCCAGGAGGGGCAAGCACTCCGTTGTAGCACTGTGAGTAGTAGTACAAGAATGTACACTTTATATACTATTGACAATTATTGTCACTAATGCTCTGTTCTTTGTAAGTATTATTCAAACATTATGACAATTGGAAAGCAATGTGAGCTTATATGAACGCTGAAAGATTTGCGTACGTCGGTATGATTTTGGAATCCTTATATTCCGTTAATGACGAATATTAGCCTTTGTTATTTATCAGCATAGTATGTTATTTCTTAAAGAATAAGTGGGACTTATGTTCATCCTTGAAGAATGATGTTGTGTGAATTAAGATTATGTTATGAAGGGACCCAAGAACGTTTAGAATCTATGATAGGAATGTAAAGGTTTACCATTAGTATGCAACCCACATAAGAATATGAACCATTCTATTTTGTTAAGTGCATGAGAATGACATGATATAACAAGAAAAGCTCTGTTTTCTATTAACTTAATGATTATTCATATATGTAGAAGTATTCACATCATCTTTAGCACAAGGCCCTTACCCAGGGATAATAATACCGTGGTTCAAATAATTAAGTTACAAGTTTACGTATGTTCTAAGTTTAAGTCTGTTATAAGTTTACGTATGCTCTAAGTCAAGAATGTTACAAGTTTATATACGTGTGACAAGTTCAAATATGTACAAGTTTAAGTAAGGTTACAAGTACAAGTATGTACAAGTTTAAATGTGTTACAAGTTTTCAAGTTTAAGTATGTTATAAGTTCATGTATGTTACAAGTCCAAGTATGTTATAAGTCCATGTATGTTATAAATTCAAGTATGTTACAAGTATACGCATGTTATGAGTTCAAGTATGTTACAAGTTTAAGTGCGTTACAAGCTTAAGTATGTTATAAGTTTAAGTACGATACAAGCGTAAGTATGTTACAAGCTACGTTACATGCTTACATATGTACAAGTTCAAGTATATTATAAGTTCAGAATGTTGAGGAATTTCTTTATAGAACTAACAAGGATGCTTTTTTATTGATTTGCCAGCGCTATTAAAAGGCTAAGTATAAGTAAGTATGAATTCTGATTTCTGTTAATGATTCAAGCATAATGCATATGTATGAATTTATTTCCGTTTATAGTATGACATTTACGTATGGTTTGGTCTGTAAAACCTACTAATTATTGGTATGGAACAAAGTGCTACTTGGAACTAAGTGCTACATTGTGAGCCACCGCTAGAGTCCATGTGAGACACCTCTTGAGTCCATACATATGTGAAAATTATGAGGCTGAAAGCCATTCTGTGAAAGTTATGAGGCTCATGGCCATCTGTATAAGTTGTTATGAAATGAAACAAAGTGCTACACGGAACTAAGTGCTACGATGTGAGTTACCTCTAGAGTCCGTGTGAGACACCTCTTGGGTTCATATATGCATGTTCAAGGGCTTTAATGCCAATATGTTTTAAGGGCTTAATGCCATTCTGATAAAGGCTGTAATGCCAATCTGATAAGGGCTTATGCCATTCTAATATGAAACAAAGTGCTACACGGAACTAAGTGCTACAATGTGAGTCACCTCTAGAATCCGTGTGAGACACCTCTTGAGTCCATATATTTATATGTTCAAGGGCTGTAATGCCATTTTGATAAGGGCTTTATGCCATTCTGACAAGGGCTCCATGCCATATGTTCAAGGGCTATATGCCATTATGTTTAAAAGCTTAATGTTAATGTATTCATGGGCTTAAAACCATTATGACTCACGACTGGGGCCTAAGGCCGTATAACATGAAAACAGGAACAGATTAACTACATGATCTTCGCATTTATTTATGCGTTGTTATGAATTATGTTTAAATTGTGCATTTATGTATCATACTATTCACTGAGCTTGGCTCACCCTATGTTATGTCTGTTTCTGTAGGTAACCAACCAAGTGGTCAGTCCTAAACCATGACGCTTGTCCTCTTTGGTCAACCTTTCCATGTCTAAGCCTAAAAGAAGCTGCTCTTATTTTCATGAAGTTTTGACGAACTTTGGTTTTGCACTCTAGTTGTTGGCCTAAGGTTGAAATGTGTATAATACTTTCTTCCGAAATGTTTTGGTGTATGCCCAATTATAGAGCTGGGCTTGTGTATATGTGCGTATATATACCCGACATTCGGATGTATGTTTTAGATTTTATTTGTCTGGTTAAAGTTTGTGATCCTGGCATGATAGTAGTAGCTCAATGGAGTTTGTTTCTATTGTCAATTTTGATATTTAATGCTTCCGTTCAGGCCCTATATATTATATATATAACAGGTTAAGTGTCCGATTCTGAAGTGGTCATGCCCAAACTTTTAGGGGCGGGTTTGGGGTGTGACACAACCCTAGCCTCTTTTGCCCATTCCGAAGTAGGCCAAGGCTTAGAGTTCGACCCTAGCCCGTTTGCCTACTCTGAAGTGAGGCCGAGCTAGAGGTCGGGGCCTAGCCCCTTTGCCGACTCTGAAGCGCAATCGAGCTAAGGGTATAGCCCTAGCCATTTTGCCCGCTCCGAAGTGGGCCAAGTTCTTCATAGGCGACCTAATTGCATGAAGACAAAAAGACACCCTTGCAATTGATGTTGTGTCCCTACCCCCCTATCTGCTCAGAATGTGGAGAAGTGGGAGGACATGGGGGAGTCCGGATCCTCTGCCGCGTTTCTCTGCGGCCGTCCTTGTGGTGCCCCAAAACGACGTCGTTTTGCGGCAAAAATTCAAAAAAAAAATGACGCAAAAACACAGAATCAGAAGAGGGAGAGGGGGAAGAAGAAAGCAAGGGGAGAGAGAGAGAGGGGAAAGCAGCCTCAAGCAAGGACCTGGGCTACAACGGCACCACCATCGGATTCAACCCCTACGGCGATCTCCGGCGCAACCTCCGCCGCATCACCACCATCTAGATCTTCTCATCCGCCAGCCTCCACCACTTGTAATGTTGAACCAGATCTGAGAGATTCAGATCAAAAAAAGGCCTTAATCAATATATATATATATATATATGTATATGAAATTGTTTTCAAAAGAAGAAAACCATGGTTTTTTCTTATTTATTTTTTTTCATGGTTTTTTCTTTAATTATTTTCTGTTAGTGCCTCTGTATGTTTATTTTCTTCTTCTTTCTCTCTCTCACTTCGCACTCTATGTTCATTCAGAAAGAGGGGAAACTCAGATTTTGAAGAGGGAGGGAGGAAAAAAAAAATCAATATATATATATATATGTATATTGTACGGGAAAGAAATAAACATTCTCGTATAATCCTGTTGATCAAGTCTACGCTCCTCCGTACGACGTCGCTTTACTCCCTGAAACACAAATGTGAGCTAGCCAGCGGGTGTGTGCCGGATACCTCTCTGATGCCTAAGTCAGAAAAATAGACAAATAGACAAAAAGCTCTGTGTATTCAGGAATCAAAGTTGAGTTACCTCTCCATAAGTGATGCTGTGAGCTTTTATAGGTTCCGCGTGGCACAATCCTAGTAGGACTCTTACTCCTCCATGTAGAGTCCTCCTAGGAATCACATTCCTAAAAGATAATGCTTATCCTTCAACACCCCCCTCACTGCTTAAATCAAGTGAGATGGTTTTACCATGGTTGGATGTCAATACGACCGAGATAAGATGGCCATGCTAAAGCCGCAGACTAGACCGAGCTCCCACTAGCTCAGTTCTTCCTTTCACTGCGTGCACCTCGGCTTGACATATTCTAACTGGGTTGTCCGAGACTGCACTAACCACAACGAGCTTGGACCGAGCTAACCAATAGCAAGGTTCTGAGGAAAGCTCAACATACTTCGGCTCAATATGGTATGACCGAGCTTAACTGTTACCGCTATGAGTGTGGTGACCAAGCTAACGGCAGAGCTCTCTTGGACCGGGCTAACTATCTACTTTGACCGTGGCGACCAAGATTATTCCTGGACCGAGCTAACCCTTGCTAGGTCACTTCCATACCTGGACCGAGCTAACACCTGGACTACAATCCACTTACTAAGCCCTTCTTACTATGGCCCATAGAATGGCCCATTACCCAGCTTGGCCCAATTTACTCATAAATTACCCTCTCAATTGCCCCTTAATTCCATATGCACAGCGTGATAGGGATTACCTGTTACCAGCCGAGCTAAAACTTTAGTCTTCCAACTGAGCTAAAAACTTTAGCATTCCAACCGAGCTAAATTCACACTAGGCTACTTTAACACGTCTGGTCAAAATGTCTCTTTGGATGCTGTATTGAACTGCTTCCCATTCTGTGGCCACGTGGCAAACTGTCATTGGCTTAGCGTAGCTGTCATGCCGTCTTCGTACTTTGTGTATTTTGAACAGTCCCACCTTTTTGTCCTTCCCTCTACACAAAACACCCCTTCGTTTTGAATCATTCATGTCATTCATCTCCTTCTCTCTCTCTCTGAACCTCCATTTTTCCCAAACACAGTGCCTAAAAAGAGTTTTCTCTCGTGGCTTTGATCTTCATCAGCTCGTCTTCACACTTGTAAGTAGCCCAATCTTATTTCCTTTTTGTTGATTTTGCATCTGTTTTGTAATACACAACACACGTATTTGTACGTTTTTCAAAACACACGCCACTTTTACTTTCAGTTTTCTGGGAAAACCTTGTGATAGAACCACTGCATTCATGAATAGTGTGAAAAAACACTATATTTGATCCAAGATCACACCCCAACCGAACTAGGATATTGTTTGTATTAGGTGCAAGCCTAGCCACACCCAACAACCGAACTAAAACTTCACGCCATACTTGAAGTTTCCATAGGTTAGGTACCTTTAGCTTTATCTAACCGAGCAATCGAACCGTACTAGGTTTGCGCAATACCATACTTAGAAAACCTTAACTTCCAACCGAGCTACAACTTGGGGCTAAACCAGCTTCCTTACTACAAACTGTACTAAGGATGTTGCCCCAAAGGCTCAACCGGGCTAAAAAGCCCCTTGCTCAAACCGAGCTAAAAACTGATAGCATCCTGCATAGCCAAGCTAGGACTTTATTTATTTTGCCTTTGTCTCTTTTAGCACGGTCCAACGATCTATGCTTAACACCTCTCTTTTTTCACTTTGCAGACTTAGGTTGCCGGGCACTCCCTTGAACGCTCGACCGAGCTACTGAGCCTCCTTTTAGGACCGAGCTAATTCTCCGCTTATTTATTGATAATTTAATAATCAATGGGTAAATATAAGTTTTTAGTAAACTCACCAGGGGCCATAGCCGAATTCCGTAAGGACTACCAAATTCCGGATGATGTCCACCTTTCACTAGCCGAACTAGACACCGTCCCCTGGGGAAAACAAGGCTTTGTCCCTTTTAACGTTATTTCCATCGTAGAGTGCGGTCTGCGATTCCCTGTACAACTCCTTCTTTGTGAATTTCTTAGACAAACCAAGCTCTGTCCTACCCAACTTTCTACCAATTCTTATCGCATAATAAACGGTATTGCCGAGCTAAACCGCCGGGCTGGCCTTAATCTCGGTCTAGCCGAGCTTTTCCATCAATACTCCATAGGATCGACCGAAGATGGCTAGGTTTACTATTTAAGAATAAGGCGCCAGCATGCAAAAATAATAAAGAATACCCCGAATAAAGACGTGAATGATGATGATTTCTTTTGAGTATCTAGGAACTTTGAGGACCATCAAGCCCAGATCCCTAGTCACAGAATAAATTGGAATAAGGGTGTAGCAGGTAGGGTTACCTCGGCTTTATTGCATGCTTTTCTTTACCTCGGTTTTCACTTTATGAACCGAACTAACTATTGTCTTCCTTCATGCAGATTTGAACTTTCTTAAGTCCCAATACAGCTACCCCAACTTGAATGTTCTTCGAGCCGCACTCTGATATCCAAATAGAGGCTGGGCCGAGCTACTGAATTTCGAACCGACCTACCGATATAGTGGCCACAGGAAGACCAGAGTGACCGATTTCCTCCTTGAACCTTCGCAAGAGCCAGATCCATCTTTGCCTCAAATCAGTTTGATCCCTTTAATCGCAGAGCAAGAGATGGCCAAGAAACGAGCTGTAAGGGCCCTCCTGATCAAAACAAACCAGCCCGAAGTACCACCAATCAGTCAGACTCAGGAGACCGTGGTGGCCCTTCCATCCCACCAACCCTCATCATCTCGTCCAAACAAGCGTGCTTGGACTTCCACAACCGAGCCACGCCTTGTTGATGAAGAAGATACCATCCTTCCATCAAGCCCTCCACCGAGCCCACAACCGGAGCGCTCTGATCGAGCTAGCTCTTCCAAGTGGGCTCCCAAGATCACTTTTTAGAACCGTGCTATACAGGATACTGATTCAGTGGTTGCTGAAAAAGACCACCTAATGGCATTCAATCTGGCCAAGAGCATTTGTCATCCACCCGACATGGAGCACCACGACCACCTAACCGAGCTGAAGGCCCTTCGCTCGTCCACAAAATCCATGGTGCTAGTAAGTAGCTCCATTGCTTATCTTTCAAATTCTTACAACTTTCTGCTCGGTTGTACTTAAAAAGTTTCTTTCCATCCTTTTGCAGGCCATACAGAAGAACCACATCGCTCACAAGCGAGTGTTGGAACTTCGAAAAACCACTAGACAAGCCATGACAGAGGCCAATGCTAAAAACACCGAGCTAGAAGAGTCAAAGAAGCAAATAGCCGAGCTACAAACCGAGATGGCATGTCTGAACGGTCTTGTCAGCTCGGCTGAAGTGGATAAGCGAAAGGTCGCGGCCGTGGTAAAAGACAAATACCTGCGCGAGCTGGCCAAGCTTGAGGGGAAAAAGGATGCCGAGATAAAAGAGTTGGAGAAGAAGTTGGAGGACGTGGAAGACCGAGGTTATAAGGAAGGCGAAGCCACGTACATGCTGCAGTGTGAAGCTGCTAAGGATCTATTTTTCAAATGTGGGTAGAAAGCAGCGGTGGAACAGCTCGGTCACGGTCCAGAGACCGAGGTTTTCCTAAACCCTCCATCATATTTCATACCGAGCTATATGGCGGAGTATGCAACCACCATTCAACAAAAATTCCTTGAAGCTGAGGATGATGAAAAAGAAACCATGCCTAATAATGCCTTGGTCGTTGATGATTCTGCCATTCAGCCAGTTCGGGTGGAGCCACCAGTTGAAGACCTGACAACTGAGCTACCAGCTGAAACCGGGCTCCGAGTTTAACTGGATGCGGATCTTGATGACCTGTTTTCTTGACTTTGTACTTTCTTCTTTGTTTTGCTATTTTGGAAAGAAGTTGTAACCGGGCTGAGGCCCCTCCTTTTGTACTTGATTTGAATCTTCAATGAAATCTTCTTTTGTTGGAACTGTTGTTTCGGTTTACTCTTATGCTTGCCTTTACTTTTCAAAAGTATTCAGAATGTAGTATAACATTTGCCAGCCGAGATAAATATCTCAGTTTTAGCTTTGCAATCTAACTGGCCATACCTGCCAACCTCTTTAGCCACGATCCTTATCTCGGCTAAAGAACAATAAGCGTTGGTTTTTCCAGCCAACAACTCTTCAGCCTTGATCTTTAATTCGGCTGAAGAGTACTAAGTGTTGGTTTTTCCAGCCAACTTCTTCAGCCAAGATCCTTATCTCGGTTGAAGAATAATAAATGTTGGTTTTTCCAACTAACCTCTTCAGCCTAGATCCTTATCTCGGCTGAAGAAAAATAAGTGTTGATTTTTCCAGGCAACCACTCTTCAGCCTAGATCCTTACTTCGGCTGAAGAGTACCTAAGTGTTGATTTTTCCAGCCAACCTCTAAGTTGGTTATTTCTGCCAACCTAGAGTGAAGTGTTTGGTTATTCCTCCCAAACGTCCTGCAGCCTGGATCCTTATCCTGGGCTTAAGAGAGGTGTTGGTTTTTTCAGCCAACCTCTAAGTTCGTTATTTCTGCCAACCTAGAGTCAAGTGTTTGGTTATTCCTGCCAAACGTCCTACAGCCTGGATCCTTATCCTGGGCTTAGGAGGGGTGTTGGTTTTTCCAGCCAACCTCTAAGTTGGTTTTTCCTGCCAACCTAGAGTAAAGTGTTTGGTTATTCCGACCAAACGTCTTGCAGCCTGGATCCTTATCCTGGCCTTAGGAGGGGTGTTGGTTTTTCCAGGCAACCTCTAAGTTGGTTTTTCCGCCAACCTAGAGCAAAGTGTTTGGTTATTTCGACCAAACGTCCTGCAGCCTGGATCCTTATCCTGGGCTTAGGAGGGGTGTTGGTTTTTCCAGCCAACTTCTTCAGCACTGATCCTAATCTTAGCTGAAGAGAGTACAAAATTGGTTATTCCGGCCAACTATGCTTACAGTGCTCCTAACTTACTAAAACAATCTTTTACAGAAGGAAACAACTATACTGAAAAGAAACTACTTGTTTTATTGAGAAAGATAAAATTACAACTATTGGAAAGAAAAGCTAAAAATAAAATAGTTTGAGATTGGCAGTGTTCCATGGCCTGGGAATGGCTTTGCTGTCTTTATCTTCCAAGTGGTATGCCCATTTTCCTGCTAATCTAACCACATTGTAGGGTCCTTCCCAATTAGGCCCTAACTTGCCATCTCCGGGTACCAAGGTGTTTCTCATCACTTTGCGTAGTACCCAATCTCCGATTTTGAATTGTCTTGGATGTACTGTTTTATTATACTTTCTGGACAACTCTTGCTGATACGAGGCAATGTGAACCAGTGCTCTTTCTCTTCTTTCTTCCGCAAGATCGAGCTCCAATGCTATGGCTTCTCCATTTAAGGCTGGATCAAAATTTTCACTTCTAATTGTGGGGAGGCCAACTTCCAGTGGGATTACTGCTTCCATGCCATATGCCAAGGAAAAGGGTGTTTCGCCAGTAGACCGCCGAGGTATGGTACGGTAAGCCCATAAAACGTGGGGAAGCTCCTCAGCCCATTTGCCCTTTGCTTTCTCTAATCTTTTCTTCAATCCATCCAAGACCACTTTGTTTGATGCTTCTACTTGGCCATTTGTTTGGGGGTATGCCGGTGTAGAGTTGTAGAATTCTATCTTGTATTCCTCACAAAAGCTTCTAAAAATTTTGCCGTCAAACTGAGTGTCGTTGTCCGATATTAGAGCTTTTGGTATGCCGAACCGAGTGATGATATTCTGCCAGACGAACTTTTTCACATCGTTCTCCTTGATTGATGCCAATGCTTCTGCCTCCACCCACTTTGTGAAGTAGCCTGTTGCTGCAAGGAAGAACTTTCTATTGCCGGGTGTCGTTGGAAGTGGTCCTACTATGTCTAAGCCCCACATTGCAAAGGGCCATGGGCTTGTCAATGGTAGGAGTTCTCTGGCTGGCTGATGTATTTGGTGTGCGAACTTCTGACATTTCTTGCACTTCTTGACATACTTCTCTGAATCTGCTTGCATGTAAGACCACCAATATCCCTGCGAAATTGCTCTGTAAGCCAATGATCTCCTCCATTGGTGGCTTCCGCATACGCCTTCGTGAATTTCGAACAAGAATGCTTCCACTTTTCTAGGGTGGACACACTTTAGGTAAGGTCCTGTGAAGGATTTCTTGTACAATGCCATTGATGGGGAGAGCCAAAAGCGTTATGACTTTGCTCTTATTTTGTTGGCCTCTTTCTTTTCTTCCGGTAAGACGTCGTCTTTTAGGAACAGTATGATGGGATCCATCCACGAAGGGCCTAATTCGACACAACATACCTCTTCTACTTCGGGTTCTTCAATGCTTGGTCTTCGGATGTAGTCAATCAGTAATGGATGAGGGATGGAGGTATCTGCCATTGAAGTAAAGCCTGCTAGTTCATCTGCTCTACTGTTTTCTTCCCTGCCGATCTACTCTATCCGCACTACTTCAAATTTCTTGATCTCTTTTTTGACTAACTCTTGGTACTTAGCCATCCTGTCATCCTTTGCCTCGTAGTCACCTGAAATTTGGTTTACCACTAGCTATGAGTCACTGTAAACCATTAGCTCGGTGGCCTTCATGTAGGATGCTGATTTCAAGCCTACTAGAAGCGCTTCATATTCCGCTTCGTTGTTTGATGCTGGGAAGCCAAGGTTGACTGCTTGCTCCACCACTAGGACATCTGGTGAGATGAGGACTATGCCTAGTCCTGCACCATGCCTGTTGGACACTCCATCCATGAAGAGCTTCCACATCTCTCCAACGAACAGTTTCAAGCAGGTAGAGGGATCGGATGATGCCTTGGGGTCCTAAGTGTTGCTGGTGTTTTCTTCAAAGTCCATCTTTACTGTTTGCCCCTCGCTATCTGATTGTACCAAGTCTTCATTTGTTGATGCGTCTTTGCTTGGTGTAACATGGTTTGCTTCTTCCTCCCTTACTTTATTCTGGTCTTCCTTAAGGTCTGACTGGGTATCCTGCACCAGGGGTTGCGCTATTGTGGTGTCAACTTCTAACCCTAGTACGGTTGTATCAGTCAGGTCGACTGGGCAGATATGATGACTTCTTGGGGTGAATTCTGCGACAAAGTCTGCCAAGGCTTGGGCTTTTATCGCGGTTCTGGGTTGGAACTTGATGTCAAACTGTCCCAACTCCACTGCCCACTTCAAGATTCGCCCAGAAAAGTTGGCCCTCTCAAACAAAGCTTTTAATAGAAAAGCTGTGAGGACGATTATTGTGTGGGCGTGGAAGTAATGCGACAATTTCCTTAATGCCATCATCAAGGCTAAGGCCAATTTTTCCAATGGTAAGTACCTGGTTTCTGCGCCTAGCAATGTCTTGCTGACATAAGAGATGGGCAGGTGTTGGATTCCTTCCGCTCGGACCAACACTGCGCTGATTGCGTGCTGTGAAACTGCTAGGTACAAGAATAGTTCTTCTTCAGGTATTGGGGTCACTAGCAACGGTGGAGAAGACATGTATTCTTTCAAACTTTCTAGGGCGCGGTCGGATTCTTCATCCCACTCAAACTTGGCCTTTAATGCTTGAAAAAATGGTCGACATCTGTCTGACGACCGACTGATGAACCGGTTAAGCGCGGCTGCCATGCCTGTGAGATGCTGTACTTCTCTTACTGAGTTAGGCCTCTCTAGATCTTGAATTGCTTTGTTCTGAGAAGGGTCTGCCTCTATACCTCGGTTGGTCACCAGGAAGCCTAGGAACTTGCCAGATCCTACGCCAAACGCACACTTGGATGCATTAAGGCGTAGCTTGTGCTTCTTCAGGATCTGAAACATCTCACCTAGGTCCCTAAGATGGTCATTTCTATCCTTGCTCTTGACCACCATGCCGTCGATGTAGGCTTCCATTGTTCTGCCTAACAATGGTTCGAACATCTTAGTGACCATCCGTTGGAATGTTGCCCCTGCGTTCTTAAGGCTAAAGGGCATGACCTTGTAACAATATAGTCCTCTTGGCGTTGTAGAAGATGTGACCTCCTGGTCTGGCTCATACATGGTAATCTGATGGTACCCTCTGTACGCATCAAGAAAGCTAAGACGGTTGTGTCCTGCCGTCAGATCTACCAGTTGGTCTATCCATGGAAGCGGAAAGCTGTCTTTTGGGCATGCCTTGTTGACCGTTTTGTAGTCCACACAGACACGCCATTTTCCATTCTTCTTAGGTACCACTACTGTATTGGAGACCCATCTAGGGTAGTGCACTTCTCTGATAGCTCCCGCTTCTAGCAGGTTTTCTACTTCTTCTGCCAATATCTCGGCATGGTGGAGTGCCGATCTGCGAGTGCGCTGTATAATTGGTCTGGCAGTTGGGTGGACATTCAATTGGTGACAGATGAAGCTTGGGTCAATGCCAGGCATGTCATACGGCGTCCAGGCAAACACTTCGATGTTAGAGGTCAAGAATTCCATGACCTCTATTCTCTCAGTGCTGGACATTGATGAGCCAAGCAAAAAGAACTTTTTCGGGCCCTTTTCATCTATTCTTACCTATACCAAGTCTTCCACTGCCTTCTGTTCAACGGCTTTGCCAACATCCGCAAACAATTCATTACTCTCGGGCTCTTCCACCATCTGAACAAACCCCTTGGCAGCTCGGCTGCCATTTACTGTGACGAAGCATTGCTTGGACATAATTTGGTCTCCATAGACCACTTCAATTACTCCGGCTTCGTTAGGAAATCACATGACTTGATGGTAGGTTGATGCTACTGCTCTCATGGCATGCAGCCATGTCCTTTCCAAGATTATGTTGTAAGTGGAGGGTACTTTCAATACCCAGAATTCCACTTGTTTAGTCATGCTTCCGGCTCTGACTCGGAGGATTATCTTGCCGACTGGCTATTCTGGCATTAAGTTGAACCCGATCAGGGGAGATACGGCAGGTGCCAAGTCTTTGTCCTTCAATTTCAGTTGTTTGAAGGTTTCGTAATACATTATCTCGCACGAGCTTCCTTGGTCGATCAAAATCCGTTTGATGTCGTAATCCATGACACAAAGTGTGACGACCAGTGCGTCATTGTGAGGGCAATATATCCTTGCCATGTCTCTGTCTAAGAAAGACATGACGTTCGTGGCCTCTGTTTTTCCCTTTTTAATGGCGAGCTGCGCACTCAATACCTCTCTTAAGTGCTCAGCCTTCTTTATTATGCCCCTGAGCTCACATACTCGCTCTGGCTCGAATACCCATGTATTACGTTTATCACGCCTTGAGGTGGGGTGTCATTCGGTGTTCCATCTGGGTGATCATGTTTTTGGGGGGCTGGCTGCGTCATTCCTTCTATGTACCAGTCCAGGTGACCAGCTGCCACTAACTCCTCCAGATGTTGTCTCAACGGCATGCAATTTTCAGTGCGGTGCCCCTTTTCCTTATAGAAGGTGCACCGAGATCTTTCGTCGTAGTCTTTTTGTGCTTCTCCCAGCTTAGCTGGCCATCTGACGAAAGGTTCATCACGTATCTCACTGAGAATTCAGTAGACTGGTTTCTTGAATACCATGGTAATGGCAGTGCGGACTCTCAACCATCTTTTGTCTCGGTCCTCTTCGTTGTCTCGCCTGCCTCGTCCATTCTTGCTTGGACGTTCTACCGCATTGACCTTTGCCGTAGTCTTCTTTTCTGGTGTTGCTGTTGTACCAGATTTTGCCTTAGCACGAGCGTCATCCTCCTCCACCCGAATATGTTGGTGCACTCTCTCCATCAAGGCTTCCATCGTGAGGGGTGGAGTCATAGTAATTGAATCCCTCAATCTGTTTCCGACTGGAAGTCTTCTTTTGTATTGTGCGATGGGGAGATTGGTAGGGCAGTCCCCTATCTGGTTGAACGTCTCCCAGTAGCGACTGTTGTAGGATCTCAATGTTTCCTTGTCGCCCATGTCAACGGAGAGTAACTGATCGATCTCCACTGGGGTTTTGGTGTTCGTTCTAAACCTTGTTACAAACGCCTCCGCTAATTGCGCCCAGGAGGCTATGCTGCCTTTTGGTAACCTTTCGAACCAGGTTAAACCTAGGTCATCAAGGCTGGATAGGAATAGGATGCACATCAAAGCTTCGTTCCGCCGGTATACTGCCATGACCTGGCGAAAGTGGCTTGGGTGCATGTAAGAGTCGGTCTTCCCCTCGTACGTGGTAAATTTAGGCAGGATAAAGCCTGAGGGTAATGGTGCGTTCTCAATCGCTGGAATGAACGGCGAGCTATGTAGTCTTGCCAATGCTTTATCTGTTGGTTCGTAGGCAAGGTGCGTATAGTCATCCCCGAATGTCCTGGGAGGGAATCCCCCGTTTTGTTCATTTGGGCTCACTACAGTTCAGGACTCAAATTGTCACGGTTCTAAATCTGAACCAAAGAGTCCAAATCCGGCAAATCGTTTTGAGAAAACAGATTTTTAGAAAGAAATGCCAAACATGGACTGCTTTGCCAGATATAGAGTCGCCACCTAAATATTTTTTATGGGGGAATTTAGGAAACCCTGACTCGTTTGCCTAAGGCCATGCGTCCGTCATCACCAAAGTTGCCTCGGCTCGGGAACTTGGGTACGATTGGGGAAGGTCAGCTATGAGCACCCCCGCTCACCCGATCCGAAGATCGACCTCTACTAACCATGATATCTTGTTTTGAAAACATTATGCGTTCTTATTCCGGTTATTAGCCTAGAATTACTATGTGATGCACACATCATACAAGTGTAGACTGGATTGCCTAAGTTGGAACAAAGCATCATACATCCGTTTGTTTTGAAAATGGATTGAATTTTGCTACCCGCAAGTAGGCTAAAACACGGGTTTTAACGAATTATTCCAACTCAAGCAACCCAACCTTCACCCACAGGCATTCAGGCAGTTATATCACATAAGCAGTTAGCCTCATGGAAAGCATGCTATCATGTTAACACTCACACTCATGTAAGATGCTAAAGCGTAAAAGCTTACCTAGTACTCCGAGCCAAAACAGAAACTAGTTAGTAATCAAATGCATGATCCTAGTTCATGTTAAGATGGCCAATGTAACACATGCAAAATGCAACTAGAAATAGGCTCGGCTATTCTAAGATGTCATGTGAAATGCAACTTGATACATGTATTCAAATAGGAATTGAAATACAATGCAGTTAGTATGATGCGCCGAGCCCGGTGTGTGCAAGACAGATGAATGATGCACGCATGCATAGCATAAGGATGCTAATTGAAATATGCCCTAAATCTAACCATCGTAAGCGGTTAAATAAAAGGGAGAAAGAAATGGGGTTGGAAGACATACACACACTCACGCACACTTATTACACAATAGCCCTCGCTCGGAGGGTCCGAATAAATAATACAAACTGAATAAATAATTAACTACTCTAGCTAATTAAGTATTACAAAACCCTTAACTAATTAACAAATTAATTAAGCTACTAAAGCAGTAAAATAGCTTCGGGAAGAGGGATGAATGCATGCTCGATTTGCCTCGCCCGGAAACCCGTTGCCATGCCACAGTTGCCTCTGTTTACACTGCCCTGCACCTCTAAAGACTGCACAAGTCCCAAGGTTGGTTCTGGAACACTCCTTGAACACTGTGGGATGTCACCGGCCAAGAGAGATGGTCACTGGCTATGGAAAAGTGGTCATCGACCAGTTGTGAGGCTCTCGGCCAACAATGCATGGCCGGTCGGCACTGAATGTGGTCGGTCGGCCATTTCTTCCTGCAGAACCCTGTTTGACAGCAGCAGAGGGCAGACAAGGCATGGCAATGCATTTCTAAAACAAATGTTTGCACAACCACCCTCCCCATCATGTTATGGACTCAAGGGAGTGTGGCCCTCGGTCCTCGGGCCACCAATCATGCATTTCAATGCATGATGGCCCAAGAAGCCAAAGTGTACAATTTCAATGTCAAATGAAATGCACACAAAACAAACAAGACGCCTCCAACCTCTATCATGGTTTGATCAAAAGGCAAGAGATGCATGATATGCTATGCAACCTAAGCATGCGAGCTAAGTATGCAACATGAACATGTGGACAAACATGTAAACATGCAAGCATGTGACAATATTCAAACAATGATCATGCAAGACATGATGCAACCAAAGCATGCAAACATGAAGCAATGTAACAACATTTTAGCAACATGCAAAAGATGGACTTAAACTAATATGGACAAGCCTCAACCATGTCTAAATCAGTGGCCATATGAGATGAGAACAAGGCCCAAGATTCATGCAAACATGCACAATGCAAGGGCTCCAAGACTAAGGCACAAAATGCAGCTTTCAAAGAGCAATGCAAGGATGAAACATGGCATACATTCCAGCTCTGAAATGGCATACTAAATGATTCCAAAATGACTCCGAAGCATGCAAACACTCATGCTATGCATGCTAGAAGGCTCAAACACCAAAGACTAATGAAGTGCATTACACTATAGTCATGCAAAGCTATGTTCAAATGATGAAACCAACCCCAAACAGACCTTATGCAACCCTAAAATAGTGGCAAAATGATATGAGATGGTGGCTCGAAATGCATTTAAATGATGCTCATGCAAAGGCTCATAAATGGGGCATACAAGCACAACTCTCAAACACATTTAAAGCATGGAAAATAGGAGAGTATGGCACAAGTATAAGCTCTGAAATATCATACACAATGATACTAAAATATGCAAACACCTCGATATAAGCATGCAATAGGCTTCAAAACTCAAAGCTAAGCATGGCTATTATACTACAAGCATGCATGGAAAGCACCAATCGACCAAGAGGCCTAAAAATAGAGCTAAGACAGCCCAAAATATGAACAAAACATGTTTGGAGTATAGCCAAAACATGCTAGAAAGGAGGGTCAAAACAACATGCAACATAGGCTAGTAAGCATGGATTACACTACATGTATATGAAGCATTCAAGGGGCCACTAAACCAGCCAAAAACAAATTCATGGCATGCCAAATATGACCAAATACCCACTGAAATGTGTCCAATACATGCTAGAATAAGGTGCTCCTTTGGAAGGCCATGCAAGGTGTTGTTCTACACATGCAAGAAGGACATCTAACACAGAAAAACCAACTCTAGAAAGGCGTTATGCAGGCCCTAAAACTCTCTGAAAAAGGCCTGAAACATGCTCAAGAAGTGTGCAAATATAGGCCCCTTTGGAAGGCCAAATATGCTAGTAAACAAGACAACAAAGGAGATGATCACCCCTCTCCTTCTTAGGATCTCAAAACACCATCCCCACCACTGAAATCCAGAGGGATTTCAGTGGATTTCAGTGGTGAGAGGGCCAATACAAGGTGGTCTCGAAGCTCACAAAAAAGGCACAAAAATGAGGCCAAACAAGGCCTAAGAGGGGGTAAACAACCCCAAACACAAAAGTGATTTTAAAAAAACTTCAAAAGAATGCAAAAATAGAACTTTTATCAGTTAAAAGTTAAGCTCAAAATAGCATGCAAGATAGGCTAAAAGTCTATGCAAAATGGGGAATAAAGAGGGTGTTTCTCACCCTTGATGCACAGCTGCGAAACCAGCAGGTTCTTGGACTAAAAACCAGTCTCTTAGTCTCTGAAAATGGCCTCCAAGATGCTTAGGTTAATGATGGAGGTGTTAGGCTAAGAGTTGGTGTGCAAAGGGGCCAAGAACCAAGCAATTTGGAGCTCAAAATAGAGAGATATAGAGAGATGTATATTGTTTGCCTTAGCAAAATTTTTGGAACCCTTGCAATGGAAGAGGAGCTCGTCTTTTATAGAGGAACAAAGGTCCAAGCTTCTTGGAGAAGCTTGGAGCAAAGGGGCCAAGCTTCTCTTAGAAGCTTGTAGCAAAATGGCCAAGCTTCTTGAGGAAGCTAGAGCAAAGGGGTCAAGCTTCCTCAAGAAGCTAAGCAAAGGGTTCAAGCTTCTCTAAGAAGCCAAAACAAAAGGGTCAAGCTTCTTGAAAAAATTAAAACAACGGTTCAAAAGGTTTAAGCTTCCTCAAGAAGCTAAAACAAGGGTTCAAAAGGTTCAAGCATCCTCAAGAAGCTAAAACCAAGGGTTCAAAAGGTTCAAGGTTCCTCAAGAAAGCTAAAACCAAGGGTTCAAAAGGTTCAAACTTCCTCAAGCTAAAACAAGGGTTCAAAATGTTCAAACCTTCTCAAGAAAAGGTTTCGGCCAGAAAAGTGGCCGATTGATCAAAACAATGGCCGGCCGACCACAAACAATGCCGACCGGCCAACACCTTTGGCCGGTAACAAGAAAACAGGGTCAGTGGCCTCAAGCCATGGCTGGTGAGGTGTGGGGATGGCCAAAAAGCCATTCCTTGCCCTTAGAAGCAAAAAAACACAAGTGTTTG
Organism: Camellia sinensis; assembly: GCF_055761805.1. Lineage (NCBI taxonomy): Eukaryota > Viridiplantae > Streptophyta > Magnoliopsida > Ericales > Theaceae > Camellia > Camellia sinensis. The sequence goes on along the minus strand of NC_138969.1, from coordinate 110,559,594 downwards.
GTCCACAACCAAGCACAAAATAAACAGGTCGAGAGGTCTTGAGGCAAGGCGCGCGACCGAAACCTTCGAGAACTCAAGACGAACACGAACATTGATAATCATCGAGTGTTCAAACGATGACGTCCAAGTCTTGAGGACGGTCAAAAATGGGGTGTCTACAGTGCGGTATTGGCATTCCAACCTCGACGCTTCCATGCGTCCGAGGAGCCAACCGCTGAAGGGCTGACACTCTGTGCAGGTCGCCTGCCCTGGCATCCTCCTTCCGTCGTGCACTTTCTTCAAGCACGGTCCATAAGTCGGACGATGTAGGCAACTCCATTTTCCTGGACGATGTCTAGTGCATATGTGAGGACCTCAATGTTCTCATTCTCTCAGACCTGGAGTAACGAGTCCTGGAAGTCCTTGATTGAGTGTCGCCTGTCCTAAGACTCCTATTCTTTGCTTGCGATGGCGTGGTATGCCTACCACAATCTTCAGAGTGGCGAGGAGGCGTATTGCTTTTGCGCCCCTCTCCTGTTGCCACCCCTTTCCCTTTTATCTGGTGCTTCATCAATTCCGTGTCCACCGCCATTTTCCTGATTAACTCATCCTGCTCTTTTACCCGATCCTCCAAAACTTGAGGGTCGATCCTCCATCTCTGTCTATCAAGACTTGATGAGCGACGGGGGCTGTTACCCCGTCTTCCCCTTGCATCCCTCCGGGGATTCTGTCGCTGGGGCTTCAAATCTGCCATGGGAGGGATGGAAGGCAAACCTTCGTGCCTCCCACCTCCCTTTGGGGTTTGCCCATCAATGGCAGACTGCGTCAAATCTTCATCGTGTGCCATTGCGTCTAATCTAGCAAGGAACACTTTGATCAAGAGGTTTTGCTCTTTCTGTAATTCTCACAGACGGTGCCAATTGTATGGGAAAGAAATAAACCTTCTCGTATAATCCTGTTGATCAAGTCTGCACTCCTCCGTACGACATCGCTTTACTCCCTGAAAACACAAACATGAGCTAGCCGGCGGGTGTGTGCCGGATACCTCTCCGATGCCTAAGTCAGAAAAATAAACAAATAGACAAAAAACTTTGTGTATTCGGGAATCAAAGTTGAGTTACCTCTCCATAGGTGATGTTGTGAGCTTTTATAGGTTCCGCGTAGCACAATCCTAGTAGAACTCTTACTCCTCTATGTAGAGTCCTCCTAGGAATCACATTCCTGAAAGATAATGCTTATCCTTCAACACCCCTCTCACTGCTTAAATCAAGTGAGATGGTTTTACCATGGTTGGATGTCAATATGACCGAGATAACATGGCCATGCTAAAGCCGCAGACTAAACCGAGCTCCCACTAGCTCGGTTCTTCCTTTCACTGCGTGTACCTCGGTTTGACATATTCCAACTGGGTTGTCCGAGACCGCACTAACCACAACGAGCTTGGACCGAGCTAACCAATAGCAAGGTTCTGAGGAAAGCTCAACATACTTCGGCTCAATATGGTATGACCGAGCTTAACTGTTACCGCTATGAGTGTGGTGATCGAGCTAACGGCAGAGCTCTCTTGGACCGGGCTAACTATCTACTCTGACCGTGGTGACCAAGATTATTCCTGGACCGAGCTAACCCTTGCTAGGTCACTTCCATACCTGGACCGAGCTAACACCTAGACTACGATCCACTTACTAAGCCCTTCTTACTATGGCTCATAGAATGGCCCATTACCCAGCTTGGCCCAATTTACTCATAAATTACCCTCTCATATATGAAATTGTTTTCAAATATTGATATGAGTTTGAAATTTTATATGAATCTGATCTTTGAAATTTGAAATTGTTTTCCTTTCAAACCCACTTCGAAAACTTCATGAGTCTAATCTTGAAGTTTTCAAACCCACTTTGTTTTCAAATATATGTATATATCCCAAAAAAAAAAAAAAAAAAAAAAAAAAAACTTCATGAATGAACCCACTTTGTGTGTTTCAAAACAAAACACAGATGATGAAGTGAAAGAGAGGCTGTGTTTCAAACCCACTTTGTGCTCTTCTCCTCTCTCTCTCTCTCCCCCTGTTTTCTTCTTCCCCCTCTCCGTCTTCTGATTCTGTGTTTTTGCGGCATTTTTTTTTTTTTTGAATTTTTATCCCAAAACGACATCGTTTTGAGGCGCCGCAAGAACGACCACAGAAAAACACAGCAGAGAATCCAGACTCGGACATAGGGAACATGCAACACACACGCCATACTTGCATATCTAAGCCATCCTAAGACCCACGAAACAAGCCCTATATACCTAGTGTATGATGTTAATATGACCATAGGGTTAATCAAATTAAATTAGAATTCCAATTGATTGTTGAGAAATACAATGTGACAATAATCTCGACTTGCGTGCACTCAGGCTTAAATTGGTACTAAGGCTTCGTTTGGGAACAGACTAATTTAGTAACTTTTTAGCTATTTGGCTGAAAAAGTAGGTAAAAAAAACTTATATGTTTGGGATGACTTTTTGACTAATTATAAAAATATGTGCAAAAAGTAGAGAGAAAAGAGAATCTTTGACTTTTTGGTATGAATTGTTGGCTTTTTGGCTAAAAGGATAACTTTTTGACTTTTTAACTGAAAAGGTAAGTCCCCAAACGGGGCCTAAATTCAAGAGCTGGACTGTCCAGGCCTGTTAGTAGGTGTTTTCATGCTTATACAATATTATTGATTTATTTGGAGATATTCTGGTGATTTGGGAATTCCAATGCACTGATTGCCTTGTTTTGTACACACAGGCTTAACCTGATTTGAGATTTGAGAGATAGATTCTCTGGACTCCGTATTTATTATTCCTATGTCATTTGTTTGTATTTTATCATTTTTAATTGACCTTTGATTTTTATAAATTTCTAGAACAAAAAGCATATATTCTATGTGTTCCAACTATACAGATTTGACCTAGAATTTTAGGGGAGGCCCAAAACCCTTAAACAATGCAAAATATATAAAATTTTGAAGTCCAAGAGGGGCCCCAACATAAGCCCACTCTCTCTCCTCACACGGCATCTCTTTCTTTTTTAAGTAACTTACACATCTTACGTTTACTTGCGCGTCTTTTTGACTTGCATGAATTGGGTAAGTTCCTCTCAACACTAGTGCTAAATTAAGTTATATACATATAATAGTGTAATAATCTTGTCTTTTACTATAGGTTGGGTCAAATCAGATCGGCAACTGGTTATTCCAAGACCTAAGCCTACGGAAGCAGTGATGGCACCTCATAGCACCTCAGAACCTCCTTTTTTCGGTTCAAAAAAAAAAAAAAAAAAAATCTTTCCTTTTCGAATTGGATGGTGGATATTGATTATCATATCTCAAGATCAATTATGAGCCTTTGGATGAGGAATTGAATTAATAGTTAATGAAGAGAATTAATGCTTAAACTAATTAAAGATATTACCTTCAATTTAGAGAGAGAAAAACACTCTATCTTCTCTATTTAGGTATTATAAAAAAAATATTATAAAAATAATCATAAAAAATTCTCTACCATTAAATTACACATATAAAAAAATATCACACACTAATCAAATAATAAAAAATCTTCATGAATATTTTCTTCATCATTCTTAATATTTTTCTTTTTTCTACCCAAAGTTGAGATCTTCTGTCCCAAGTTTACTCTGTCCAAATATATTTTTGCCACGTGTCTATTAATCAAATTAGTGGTGATCTAGATTTAACAAGATATCTTTCGTCTTCTTCCCCCCCCCCCCCCCCCGGGTTCCCTAACTCACTTTCCGCAACTGTCACAACTCCCACCCCCGGGTTCCCTAACTCACTTTCCGCAACTGTCACAACTCCCATCAGAATCTATCTACCTACAACATGAACTTTCATCAACTACCCCCAACGCAATCTTTATCTCTCTGTAAAAACTATTATCGAACCAAACAAATTACCGCCACCACACCATTGCCAACAAAAGTGTCATCGACAAAGACTGGATTATTAGATTTGTACTCACGAGTCTGGTCAGTAATGATTGGGTCAGAGAGGAGAAATTAGTGGCGATCTGGATTTTGGGAGTTTCTTGAAGATTAAAATCAACAAGAAAACATAATTAGGATTGTGCGTTTAACTAATATTTTTTGGGTTTTGGAATTCTACCATGTCTGTTTTCACTTTGCGGTTGTATAATTTGGATATATGTATACAAATATTTCATAGAGGATTAGTGTTTGCATCACAGATTGGTCTTCATAGGATTTTGTTAGAGGATGATTGTTTGGGGTTAGTCTTAGTTTTTGAATAATGAGGATGAAGATTTCTGGGAAGCTGTGTGTTGACACAATCCTTCCAGTTTTTGTCATTGCAGTCATGCCCATCCACATCTTCATGTTATGTTTCATTTTTCTATTGAAAGAGAGGATAAATTACAAGTACACTAGTTATTTAAAACATATATTGTCTTTTATGGTTCGAAAAATTAAAAATATCTCATTATTAATATTTTTTATTTAACATAATTAATTAAAAAAATAAAATTTATAATTATTCTCTTATACAATAATAAACTACTTAAATTATTAATTGAAATATATTTATAATATTATTAAAAACTGTTAATTGACTTGATGATTTATTAATAAAAAAAATGATTTGTTATGAAATTAAAAATCTCAAGAAATGAAATGTAATTTTCAAAATTATAAAATAATTCGTATTTTAATCAAATTTTATGGATGTATTTTTAATTTATCCTAAAAAATATTATATATATATATATATATGTATATGTATGAAAGTATTTAGCAGAGCAAAGAGGGAAGAGGGAGAGACGAAAGAGAACAAAAGGGGATCACCACTAATTTGATTAATAGACACGTGGTGGTAATATAACAGTGGAACAGAAGATTGATGCAAAAACTTGGTACAGAAGATCTTAACCCCAAACTACGGGTATCCCACCCCCCTCTCTCTCTCTCTCTCTCTTTTTTCTTCCCGTCTCCATTATTATGCACTTTAATTCACCATGTTTTGCTCATTCATTACTAGTTTGAACCCCTTGAGTTAGTGACAGCCATTGTTTACATTACTGATAAGAGTAATGCATCCTAAATATTTTATCAAAAATTTTATCAAATGTTTCTCATGTGGGTCTCACACCCATGTGAGACATTTGGTAAAATTTTTGATAGAATTTTTGGGGTCTCTAGTATTTTTGTACTGATAAACTAGTGAGGCAGTGAGATTTGGGTGGGAATTAAAGTCTTCCATTGAAGAGAGCTTGGTGTTCTTCAGAGTTCATCCTCCTCTCTACCTCGTTCCTTCATTTTTGTTTTGATAAAGCTTTAGGAGGTTGGAATTTTCTCATTTTCTTCTTTGAACAACATGCTAGGGTTTATTTCAAGTTATCATCTGATTTCATGAGTTAATGGCATGATTTGGTATAAAAAGCATAGTTTAAATTGTTTTTATTTAAATCCATGAAATACACATGTTACTTTATGTTGGAAAACTTGGTTTAAAGGCTTATTTTAGGCCAATTTTGAATCTAAAATTGAGTTAGTCCTGAACGTCTTTTGGGGCGGGTCCGAAGAGGTGACGTGTTCCTTGTCGCATGGCAAGTCACACGGTGAAGACGGTTCATCAAAACTATTTATGAGTGAATGAGAAGTGACATCGTTTTCGGGTTCGGGGAATGGACATTTAAAGATTTAAAGATTTAAATATGGACTTTTTTTTAATGGGTTGTCTCACATTGAAACTTTAAGGGAGTTTTTTTTTTTTGTATATATAAACTCTAGATTACAACACTTGTGTTGGGCCCCAAGAGGCACCCCAAGTTTGTAGAAGGGAAGAGTTATGGACAAAGTGAACTTTAACCCAAACCACCACACGTACCGCCACCGACCGACCGGGCGCGGGTGTGGGTCGGTTCTTATATTAATTTTTTGGACAAAATTCTATTGAATTTTTTCAAAAATTATTGCGGGAATTTTAATTTAAATTTGAATTCAAATTGTCCAAATAATTGTGCCCATTCCGTTTATTTTTCAAACAGATTTTGAACCCGGATAGATTCAAACTGTTGGGCAGCTATCTATCCAAAAAACTGCCAATAGATTTGTTGCAGTTTGAAACTGCATCTGTTTGTTTGAGTAGTGCACCTGTTCAGTTTGAATTCATACCTGTTTGGCCCTATAAATACATACCATATTCCAGCATTTTACCCATCCGAAAATCAGTCTGCAATTTATATGTTGCTATCCAAGTTTCTTCTTTGCATTATTTATTCTTCATTCTAGTTTTAGAGAAAAAACAAAGAAAGTATAGAACACAAGGTTCTAGTTCACCGAACAAATTTGTTTGGAGTGTTACTACAAATTTGTGAAGTTCATTGTATTCTGGGAGATAGACGCCACATATCCGTAAGCACCGTTGCGAGACGAATCTATCTTAAGAACAGAGTGTCACACACTTGACTTGGTCTTTTATTTTTTTGTTCGGTTCGACAAAATAAATTATGTAAGTTATTTATTTTATTTTGTTTGATTTAGATTCAATTTATTTTATTTACACAGAAGATTGTTCCAACAATCTTAAGACAGATCCAAATTATTCTGTTGGCAGAATTTTTCGTTTGTTTCCTTTTGTCTTTCTTGTTCTTACAAAAAATTATTTTCTGTGGATTTACAAAATAATATTCTGGTTAGAAAAACAAATAGTGATTATATACTATTTGACAGATAGTAGTAATATACTGTCTATTTTCTTTGACAACTAGTAGTAATATACTGGTGTCATTAACAATTCAAAATGGCTACTGAAACAAATGCTCAAACAAGTATTACTGTGGTGGCTGCAATTGCGTCAACCCCCCCTCCTGCTGTGACAGTACTAGTAAATCACGGTGAAAAGCCAGAGAAGTTCTCAGGAACTGATTTTAAAAGATGGTAATGAAAAATGTTGTTCTATCTTGCAACTCTGAACCTGGTTTTCTCCGTGAGGATGCGCCAACCCCCTCTCCTTACGTTTTCTCCATGAGGATGCTCCTATTTTGAAAGAGAATGAAACCGACAGGCAAGTGATTGCTGCGGTCAACGCTTGGAAACTTACTGATTTCCTTTGCCGGAACTACATCTTCAACGAACTTGACAACACGTTATACAACGTCTATAGTCCTATCAAGACAGCAAAGGAACTTTGGGAGTCTTTAGAGAAAAAGTACAAAACAGAAGATGCCGGCTCGAAGAAATTTGTGGTTAGCAAATTCCTAGACTTCGTAATGGTTGATTCTAAGACTGTGATCAGCCAAGTTCAAGATCTCCAACTCATTCTGTATGACATTCACGCAGAGGGCATGTCTCTCAGTAAATCCTTCCAAGTTACAGCTTTAATTGAGAAATTACCACAAGGCTGGAAGGAATTCAAGAACTACCTCAAACACAAGCGTAAAGAAATGTCTTTGGAAGAATTAATTGTGTGTTTGAGGATTGAGGATGACAACCGCAATTCTGAAAAGCGGGCTGATAAGCATCTTATGGAGTCTAAGGAAAATGTGGTGGAACATGTTTCAAAAAACCAAGAAATGAAAGTCTTCTGGAGAAAGTTCATCATAAGGCTCTAAAGGGGGAGAAAATAAAAAGTACAAGTTTAATGGCAAATGTTACATCTGTGACAAAAAGGGACATCGGGCCAAAGATTGCCGTAGCAAAGGCAAAAGCAAAAGAAGAACAAGCAAGAAGCCTGCTTAAGCCCATATGACCGAAGTGGACAATATTTCTAATGGTGTAGATGACATCAATCTTTCTGCAGTTGTTTCCGAGGCAAATCTTGTTGGAAATCCTAAAGAATGGTGGGTGGACACTGGTACTACTCGCCATATCTGTGCCGACAAAAAGATGTTCACTTCTTATTCCACAGTGAACAATGGTGAACAACTTTTTATGGACAACTCCTCAATTTCCAAAGTTGATGGACAAAGGAAGATTGTTCTCAAGATGACATCTGGAAAGAAATTCACTCTCAGCAATGTGCTGCATGTACCGGACATTCGCAAGAATCTTGTTTCCGGATCTTTGTTGATTAAGAATGGGTTTAGGCTAGTGTTTAAGAGTGATAAATTTGTACTTACTAAGAATGTGATGTATGTAGGAAAAGGTTACATGTCTGATGGCCTTTTCAAGATGAATGTAATGACCGTCGTACCCTCTGTTATGAATAAAAATACATCTTCTTCTTACTTGTTTGAGTCTTCAAAATTATGGCATGGTAGACTTGTACATGTTAATTATAGATCTTTGCGTAGATTAATTAATATGGAATGTTTACCTAAATTTGACATTGATTCAAATCATAAATGTGAAATTTGCGTTGAGGCAATTATCCAAAACTCCTTTTCATTCAATTGAAAGAAGTACGGAACCACTTGAATTAATTTATAGTGACATTTGTGATTTTAAATCAATTCAAACTATAGGTGGAAAAAAATATTTTATCACTTTTATAGATGACTATACTAGATATAGTTATGTTTATTTAATTCGAACCAATGATGAAGCTTTGAAAACTTTCATTCAATATAAGAATGAAGTTGAAAATCAAATTGGTAAGAAAATCAAGAAACTTAGAAGTGATAGAGGTGGTGAATATGAATCACCTTTTGGTGAATTTTGTAAAGAACATGGAATAATACATCAAACCACTACTCCTTACTCACCTCAGCAAAATGGAATTGCTGAAAGGAAAAATAGAACTTTAAAAGAAATGATGAATGCCATGTCAATAAGTTCTTGATTACCTCAGAACTTGTGGGGGGAAACAATACTTTCTGTAAATTATATTTTAAATAAAATACCCCGAAAGAAAGTGAATCAAACACCTTATGAAATGTGGCATGGGAGAGTACCATCCTACAAATACTTAAAAGTGTGGAGATGTTTGGCTAAAGTGGCTATTCCTAGTCCTAAAAAGAATAAGATAGGTCCTAAGACCATTGATTGCATTTTCATTGGTTATGCCAAGAATAGTACTGCATATCGGTTTTTGATTTATAAATCAGAACATACCGAAATGCATGTAAATACTATTATTGAGTCTCGGAATGCATCTTACTTTGAACATGTGTTTCCGAATATGATTGGACAAGAGACTAGTAATAAGAAAAGATCTTTTAATGCCATTACTAGTAATGATCAAGAACAAGATCAAGAGCAAGAGCAAGATCAAATTGATGAAGAGGAACCTAGGCGTAGTAAACGTGCTAGAATCTCAAAATCTTTTGGTCCAGATTTTCTAACATTTTTGTTAGAAAATGAGCCTTTAACTTTTAAATAGGTTATGTCTAGTCCTGAAGCTCCTTTATAGAAAGAAGTTGTCAATAATGAAGTTGAATCCATCTTGCAAAATCACACTTGGGAATTAGTGGACTTACCACCAGGTTGTAAACCACTTGGGTACAAGTGGATTTTCAAAAGGAAAATGAAAGCAGATGTATCAATTGACAAATACAAGGCAAGACTTGTGGTCAAAAGGTTTTAGACAAAAAGAAAGTCTTGATTACTTTGACACATACTCACCAGTTACTAGAATAACATCCATTAGAATGCTAATTGCTATTGCATCTCTATATAATCTAGAAATTCATCAAATGGATGTAAAAACTACTTTCTTAAATGGTGAGTTAGATGAAGAAATTTACATGGAACAACCAAAATGATTTTCTGTTTCAAGAAAAGAAAAGAAAATGTGTAAATTGGTTAAATCATTATATGGTTTAAAACAAGCGCCAAAGCAATGGCCTGAGAAATTTGACAAGGCAATGATGTCAAATGGATTTAAAATTAATGAGTGTGACAAATGTGTTTATATTAAAAACATAGACAAAGGTTATGTCATTGTATGTCTTTATGTAGATGATAGGCTCATCATAGGTAGTAATAATGATATGATTAAAACTACCAAGAAAATGTTGAATAAACATTTTGACATGAAGGACATGGGCATTGCTGATATAATTCTTGGTATGAAAATTATCAAAACATCAGAAGGATATGCTTTGTCATAATCTCATTACATTGAGAAAATACTTGACAAAATCAGCAAAGATGATGATCATCTTGCTAGAACAACTGTAAATGTTAATTTGTTTCTATCTAAGAATGTACAAGAAAGTATTTCTCAATTAGAGTATGCCCAAATTATTGGAAGCTTAATGTACTTGATGAACTGCACTTGCCCGGATATAGCTTATATAGTAAGTAAATTAAGTAGATATACGAGTAACTCAGGAGTAGAACACTGGAAAGTACTTATAAGGGTTCTTAGATATCTCCGATTTACTCGTAATATTGGGCTTAATTATATTAGATATCCAGCAGTACTTGAAGGATACTGTGATGCAAATTGGATATCGGATACTAAAGACTCAAAGTCCACCAGTGGGTATGTTTTTACTCTTAGGTGGGCTGCTGTATCTTGGAAATCTTCCAAACAGACTTGCATTGCTAGGTCTACTATGGAATCAAAATTCATAGCTTTAGATAAAGTAAGGGAAGAGGCAGAATGGCTTCGTCACTTCCTTGAAGATATTCCAATGTGGCCAAAACCGGTGTCTGCTATATGCATACATTGTGATAGTCAATCAACAATAGGTAAAGCACAGAGTCATATGTATAACGTTAAGTCTTGACACATTCGTCGTTGACATAATACCGTAAGACAACTACTCTCTAATGGAATTATTTCCATTGAATATGTGAAGTCTAAAGACAACATAGCGGATCCACTAACCAAAGGGTTAGCAAGAGAGTTAGTTGAGAATTCATCGAGGGGAATGGGACTAAAGCCTATTAAATAAGAGTTACCACAACGGCAACCCAACCTAGTTGACAGGAAATCCCAAGATCTAGGTTCAAAGAGACAACCGAGTTGTGAATGACTCAGGAGGATCACTGCGGAGTCCAACTCCTACCAATTTCTATGATGAAATAAGTGATGTCTGCAGCGTTTTAGGTTAAGTAAAATTTTAATGATTTTTATATCTAGGTAAACCTAGTGGAGTATGGCAGGATACTCTTCATAAGAATCATCTATGTAAGTGTGAATTGGGCCGGTTCTATGAGATTTGTGAAGGGCTACAAGTCTTTAGAGCACTCATGAAAGGCCAGGTTGTTCAGGGCCAAAATGAACACAATAGTGAGAACTAAACTTTGTCTGGGGATATACTGTGTGAGTTCTATTGTCTTGGTTTACACAAATGGTTGAACAGTTCAAGACATCATGTTCACTAGTTAGCTAGTAAATCTGATAGTGTCTCACAAGGGAAGGTTCAAAGCCAAAAGCTACCTATCCTTTGCAGAATATTTTTAATTTCTGTACTCTCTGTAATTAGATAATGTTGTTGCATTTTCTCTCCGTCAAATTCCATTCATGTGGGCGATTGTTGGAAAATTTGGTTTAAAGGCTTATTTTGGGCCAACTTCGAGCCCAAAATTGAGTGGGCTCCGAACGTCTTTTGGGACGAGTCCGAAGAGGTGACGTGTTCCTTGACGCATGGCAAGTCATACAGTGAAGATGGTTCGTCAAAACCATTTATGAGTGAATGAGAAGTTGGCGTCGTTTTCGGGTTCGAGGTATGGACATTTAAAGATTTAAATGTGGGTTTCCTTTTAATGGGTTGTCCCACATTGAAACTTTAAGAAAGTTTTTTTGTGTATATAAGCTCTAGACTACAACACTTGGGTTGGGCCCCAAAGGGCACCCCAAGTTTGTAGAAGGGAAGAGTTATGGACAAAGTGAACATTAACCCAAACCACCACATGCGCGCGTGCGCGCTGCCGTTGTCGTCTGTCCGACCGGTCGGGCGCGGGTGTGGATGTGGGTCGGTTCTTGTATTAATTTTTTGGACAAAATTCTTTTGAATTTTTTCAAAAATTATTGCGGGAATTTTAATTTAAATTTGAATTCAAATTGTCCAAATAATTGTGTCCATTCCGTTTATTTTTCAAACAGATTTTGAACCCGAACAGATTCAAACTGCTGGGCAGTTATCTGTCCAAAAAACTGCCAACAGATCTATTGCAGTTTGAAAGCGAATCTGTTTGTTTGAGTAGTGCACTTGTTCAGTTTGAATTCATACCTTTTAATGTTTGAATTCATACATGTTTGGTCCTATAAAATACATACCATATTCCAGCATTTTACCCATCCGAAAATCAGTCTGCAATTTATATGTTACTGTTCAAGTTTCGTCTTTGCATTATTTATTCTTCATTCTAGTTTTAGAGAAAAAACAAAGAGAGTATAAAACACACAAGGTTCTAGTTCGCTGAACAAATTTGTTTGGAGTGTTACTACAATTTGTAAAGATCATTGTATTCTGGGAGATAGACGCCACATATCCGTAAGCACCGTTGCGCGGCGAATTTGTCTTAAGGGGAGAGTGTTACACACTTGACTTGGTCTTTTATTTTTTTATTCGGTTCGACAAAATAAATTATGTAAGTTATTTATTTTATTTTGTTTGATTTAGATTCAATTTATTTTATTTACACAGAAGATTGTTCTAACAGTTTATGACATTTTGAATTACTTTTTGAGTAAGAATTAGATTTTCATATTCTAAACTAGAAAAGTGTTTTAGTTGGTTGATTTCGTGAATTTAGAATATAATATTGTCATGTTGCATTTAATTTCATGAAATACAATATTTAACAAAATTGGAGCTTTTTGCTCAAACATCAAAAAGTGTTATCTATGTCATATTCTAAGACTTTTGATGTAAAAAGCATAATTTTTAGACAATTTTGAATTTTTACAAAATCTTAAAGTGTTGAAAATTTGAGAAAAATAATGTAGTTCGATTTATGACACCAATACTACTCTAAGAGTCAAGGTAATGTCACTAAAGAGTCCTTTAGCCAATAACCAAGTAAGATTCCAAGAAAGTCAGAGAAGTCAATATAGCCTCCCTTCTAAGTCCAATAACCTTAGACAACATGCTATCTTTTTGATAGATCTTAAAAGGTACTAACATAAGATCTCATAAGTAATATGGAGATAGATATAGAATTACAAATATATATATATATATATATATAATAAATACAGAGTTTCAAATCTTAAATTACAAGATAAGTTCCAATACTATTACAATCCAAAAATAAATAAATAAATAAAAGCACGAATGAACTTATAAGCAAAATGGCTTCCAACTTTTTCTAAGATAGCCATAAGTCTTCAAATGTCTTTGGTTCTTCGTCGGCCTCGTATGTTTCTTCGATACCTAGCATGAAATGCCATGAGTTTTGAATGCCCAGCAAATACACACACATCCCCACCTATTGTACAGACAGTAACTCTCCCATGGAAACAATCTATGGTGGCACGATAGGAAAATAACCAGTCCATACCAAGGATGATATCAAAACCCGACATATCTAACAATACAAAATTCAAAGGAAGTTGGCGATTAGTGACTTTAGTCACACACCCCTGACACCCTCGATCTAAGACGACGTGACCCCAAGTGGTGACTCTACCATAGGTGAAGACTCTAGTCGTTCGATTTTTAAGCCCAACATGGATGCAAATGCAGGTGCTATGAATGAATGCGATGCTCTGGTATCCGTTAATACATTGGCCCAGGTATTATAAATAAGATATGTACTTCTCATCACTGATGGTCCAACAGACTGCTCAGAAGCAGTGACAGCATAAACTCGCCCTTGTGGTCTTTGCTCACACTGATCACCCCTCGGAAGGTAGGTCGGTTGCACTGACTATGCAAAAGTGGCCCCTTGCACCGCCCTAGATGGTTGCCCAGGTTGGACTGGCTGGTAATTCTGTCTTCGGCCCTACTTGCCTGATAACCCCCAGACTGTTGAGATCCTGAAGCACTTCGCATCCCGACTAACTGTGGACAAGACCTCTTCATATGTCCCGATTGTCCACAATGGTAACATGTGGGCAATTGACCCCTCCTCTAGGATTGGCTCTGAGAATGAGCTGACTGCTAATGATTAAGATTTTGCTTACACTTCGATGCTATGCCTTGTGACCTTATTGAAAACATCTGAAACAGGTAATACAGCTAGGACCTGTATTTCCCGAACTCTTCATAGAAACAGACCCCAAAGACTTGGTTTATTGAGGTAAGGACTGAAAGAAAGAAAAAGAAGAAGAAGAACCCTTGGACTTCTTAAAGGATCTCGTGTCACCATGAGATTCCACATAACCCGACCACTTAAGTTTCAACCTAGACATCTCAGTTTCTAACATGATCTATACATGAGTTGTGGCCTCAACCAGCTTATCATACTCTCTGAACATGTTGCTCATTATTTTCATCAAGATTTTGGGCCTCAATCTCTTTTCAAACTCCAAGCATTAACGCTTCTTGGTTGCTACAAGCTCAGGTGCAAAGCGTGCCAAATTGGTAAAAATGGCCTCAAATTCTGCCACCAGTGTATCCAACTGTATAAGCTCCTCAAACTATTTCCTCAACCTCTCCCTAGTCGTGGGAGGCAAAAAATTCTTCTAGAAAACATGAGTGAATGACTTCCAAGTGTGCTCGACCATTTTCTTAACAGATTTCCACCATTGCTCGGCCTCCCTTTTGAGTTAATAAGCTGCTAACATTACTTGGAGCTCTCCATCACAGATGTCCAAAATCTCAAAGGACTTAACAATCTGCTCTACCCATTCGTCAGCCTTCATGGGGCCGGGCCCACTGCTAAACTTGGCAGGGTTGGAGCGAAAACATTCATGCTTCAAGAAGGAGGTTTGAGTTTCTCCCTTTATTGTCCTTGCCGCTTGTTCGGCCCAGAGCATGTCTATGTTCTCTCAAAGAGCCCCTGCCATTTGTCGAGCTAGTGCCCCCATCATATCTTAGGCCAGAGAATTGACCACATTGTTGTTGGCCTAGAATACCTCGACCACCCCAGCGAGGTCTACCACGGCCTCTGCCACGTTCAGACATCCTATATAAAAGTAAGAAAGAAAGGAATTAACTCACAATTTGTGCACCTACAAGCCAACCAACGTGCCACACTTGAACAATCACAACCATATCCATATATTCATTGAGCATAAAGCAATCCACATGCTTAACACAAAGAGCACATACGAATCATTCTTCTAAGATACTAACTCATTCCACGACACTCAAGGACATCCAAATGGAAATAGCATTGATCAAGTGCCTTCTATGTGGACTTTGATAAGTGTAATGAATGCAAATAATATCTCAGAAACTTGACCCCATACCCATATAGTCACATAAGCACATAAACATATAAGTACTAACGTCCTATCCCAACATGATAACCCATTTGTGGCATAAGCCACATCCCACGAGCTCCAAGTATTCAACTCGGTTTGCTCTAATACCAAATTATAATGCCCCGAAATAAATTGCCTAATATGTTCACTTGGGGTTTATTCAAGAAAGAAGAGAAAGAAAGAGAGAGAGATTCAATCCCTGATAATATTAATAAAATTCCATGATTACCTATTTTCCATTGAACTAATCCTAGTGATTACATCATTGTTTGTTTACATCTATCAACAAAAATAATAATAGTTCAAAAGACAAGCGATAATATAAAGGAAGAACCAAAAATGGCAAACATCTTTTCAAAAAGTGTCCTTGAATACACAAAAATGGAAATCTAAATTTCCAAACAAAAATAGCCCGAGGTTTAACCCAAAACATAAAAAGAGAGCTTATGTGCCCCTGTCAAAAAATTCTTCCCTAAGACAATCATTTAGGTGGCGCATCAACCTCGTTTCCTGAAAGATGATTAGTTTTGGGGTGAGCTAGTGCCTAGTAGGAAATACATTTAACAAGTTACATAAATAATTGAGATGATTATTGTTAGGGCAATCCCACATCGCTTGGAAGGGACAAACCAACTTCACCTTATAAGTGTACTGGCCCCTTCTACTTATTGAGACATATTTTTCTCCCGAAGAGGAACAAAAGCGTAAGGGAAAGCAGATGGTCATCCCTACCCCAGAGTGGACAATATCCTGCAAGGCGCGAGTGGACAGGCAGGCAAATTTGGCGCTAAAATGAGGGCCCGTCTTTCCCTCGCTGTTGCGGCCTAGTACACTGGAGGGTTATGTTGGGTCAATCCCACATCGCCAGGGAAGGGTGGACCGACTTCACCTTATAAGCGTACTGGCCCCTTCCACCTTTTGAGATGCGTTCTCCCTCGAGGAGGAACAAAACCGTGAGGGAAAGAAAATGGTCATCCCTGTCCCCAGAGCGGACAATATCCTGCAGGGCACGAGTGGATAGGCAGAAGGGACAATATCCACTCGTGCCCTGCATAATATTGTCCGCTTTGGGGGCAGGGATGACTATCTGCTTTCCCTCACAGTTTTGTTCCTCCTCGGGAGAAAACGCGTCTCAACAGGTGGAGGAGCCCAGTATGCTTATAAGGTGAAGTCGGTCCGTCCCTTCCAGGCGATGTGGGATTGCCCTAACATAACCCTCCAGCGTATTGGGCCGCAACAGCGGAGGAGAGATGGGCCCTCATTCTAACGCCAAATTTGTGTGTCTGTCCACTTGCACCCTACAGGATATTGTCCGCTCTCGGAGCAGGGATGACTATCTGCTTTCCTTCACAGTTTTCAAATAAATTTTCACTAAGATTGATTCCATCCACGACAACATTAAGAATGACATTCATCACATAACAAATTTTCGAATTTCCCAATCTCAAGGATTTCTTTCCACAAGTTACCAAAAGTTCACATCTCCATGTAAAAATGCTCTCAATACATCCAATTTCATCTTTCAAGAGTCAATTGAACAAAATCCCATTTATCAATTCAATTGGAAAACTAGGGTTTTAGTAAAACTTGGGGCTTTCCTCTTATTAGCACATAAAAAGTCAATATTCATTCCCAACATAAAAAATCAACAAGAAACTCTTACAATCTTCCTTAAAAATTTTAGATACAAGCTCCCATTAACTAACAAACCACTTTAACTTAATGAAGACACCTTCTACCATATTATACCTAAGAAATTACCACACATATATCTCAAATCAAGAATATAACAAGTTAAAAGTACCCCTACCTCAAGATTGTAGGCAATGGTAAATACCCAACTTCAAGCTTCAAGAAAAGAGAAAACAATTGGTAATACGGTTCTTAGTAGAAATCAAGGGAAATCAAGTGTTTAGGGCTAGGGTTTTGGAGGAAAGGTGTTAGAGAGAGAGAAGAGTTAGATAAAGTGAGAAAAAAGAGTGTTTGATTGACTTTTAAGTGAGCTATTCCGACCAGACCGTTCAAGCGAATATTTCATCGCTCGAGTGAAGTGCAAAATACAAAGAGACCGCCCGAGCAAACTTTTTTCATCGCTTGAGCGGTAAATGCACAGTCCCAGAAGTTTTGCAGAGCTACAGTGAAAATACTGAGAGTTTGGATTCTACGCTCACAAGCCACCACTCCATCGCTCGAGTAGTCTCACCTACAACCATGCGAGATACTAGAAAATGTACATCTTCGCTCAAGCGACCAAATGACTGCTCAAGAGGTCACCCAAAACAAACTATTACAGTATGATACATAATTGTGGTGTGGGTTAGCACTATTAATAGCCATATGCTCAATCTTGATTCTCGTAAAAGTTTTAGGAAACAACATATTCCCACAGTTGCGGCTTCACTATGCTCTGACTTAGGTGAATTCTCCAAAGATAGAAGTGACAGATGTTTATCCTGCGATAGTATGCCTGCCTTGGATTCATTTAGAGTAAGCACTCTTCCTTAACCATCGCATTTACATCAACACTAATATCTTGAGGATGATCAAGAGAACATAATAATAAATTTAATAAAAGTCTCATTTTTTAAAGTGCTGGAATACGAGTCACGATATAAGGATTGTTCCTACCTGTTGAACTTCCTTCATGGGATCTCCAATCACAGAAGTTGGGTTACCTCCTTAGTTAACTCCCTATGGGCTTAAACCCATCCCCCTCAATAAATCTAAGACTACACTCTTAGATAAACCTTTTCTTAACTGATCAACGATATTCTTTTTAGATTTCACAAAATTCAAAGGTACAACATTTTTATTCACCAAACTTCTTATAGATTTATACCTCACTTGCATATGTCTATTTAACTTTTTATTAGTATGTGCTTGTCTCACAAGTTCAATTATGGCTCTATTGTCACAATGTATGGAAAAAGCAGGCATAGGGTTTTTCACAAGTGGAATATCAAGGAATAAGTTTTTAATCCACTCAGCTTCAATACATGTAGTATCTAAAGCTATAAGTTTTGATTCTATTATACTTCTAGAGATAACATTTTGTTTTTGAGAACCCCAAGATATTGTTGGTTCACCTAACATCAATATATATCCATTGTAGACTTAACAATGTAGACTATCTGTTATCCAATTAGCATCTTTATAACCTTCTACCACATTAGGAAAACCACTAAAGCAAAGTGAATAATCTAGAGTTTCTCTTAGATATTTAAAAACTCTTTCCACAGCAAGCCAATGATCTTTACTAGGATTATGAGTATGTCTACTTAATCTCCCAATGACATAGGTAACATCAGGTCTAGTCTTATTAGCAATATGGAGAAGTGATCCAATAATTTGAGAATATCTAAGTTGAGATACAGGTGCACCATTATTTTTTTTTAGATTCATGCTAGGATCAAATGGGGTTGAAACATGTTTGAGATTATAATAATCAAACTTTTTAAATATTTTTTCTAGAATTCCATATTGATTTAATGTAATACCATTAGTTGTTTTCTCTAATTTCATACCTAAAATTATATAAGCATCTCCTAAATCTTTCATATCAAATTTCAAAGACAAATAAGATTTTACATTTTTAATTATTTTTAAATTTATTCCGAATAATAAGATGTCATCAACATATAACATTCTAGTGGTAGTAATCCTAGAAACAAGTGAATATGTATCGAAATAATCTATTAATTTCTTTTGTGTAAATCCCTTGGCTACTAATCTTGCCTTTTATTTATTTATGCTTCCATCGTGTGTTAATTTCATTTTAAAAACCCATTTGCATCCGATAGCTTTACTACCAGGATGTAGATTAGTCAACTCCCATGTATTATTTTGAAATATTGATTCAATCTCTCTATTAATGGCTTCCTTCCAAAATAGTGCATCTAAGGATGACATAGCTTCTATAAAAATATTTGGTTCTCCTTCAATTAAAAATACGTAAAAATCATCTCCAAAGTTTTTCTCGATTCTAGTTCTCTTACTCCTTCTACGTTCTAAGTCTAGATATTCATATTCATCTCTCAAAGGAATAACACTAGCATTAGTATTACAAGTTCTATTTACAACCTGATTTGAGATCCTAATTTTATATGAAAAAATATCTTTAAAAAATATAGCTTCACAAGATTCAATTATTGTATTATTAGTAATTTCACTAATTTCAAAATTTATTACTAGAAATCTATTAGTACTACTATTTTGTGCATATCCTAAGAAAACGGTATCAACAGTTTTGGGTCATATTTTCTTATGTTTAGGTTCTGGAATTTCAACTTTTGCTAAATACCTCCACACTTTCAATATTTTAAGATTAGACACTCTTTTTTTCTTTTTTTTTTCTATATTTCATAAGGTGTATTATCATTATCATTCGCAATTACTCTATTTAATATAACACAAGTAGTGAGTATCGCTTCCCCTCACAAGCTCTCTGGTAAATCAGAACTAATAAGCATTGCATTTATCATATCAATTAGAGTTTTATTTTTTCGTTTAGCTATTTGATTAGATTGTGGAGAATAAGGTAGGGTTATTTCATGAATAATTCCATGTTCTACACAAAAGGTTCTAAGGGTACTTACATTATATTAGCCTCCTCTATCAGATCTAAGTTTCTTAATCTTCCTGCCTAATTGATTTTCTATTTCAGCTTTATAAATTTTAAATTTACTAAACACTTCATCTTTAGTTTTAATTAAATATAAGGAACAAAACCTATAACAATCATCTATAAAGGTTACAAAATACTTATTTCCTGCTCTAGTTGGTGGTCTATTAGAATCATAAATGTCACTATTTATAAGGCCTAGAAGTTGTGAATTTATTTTTATAGTTTATAAGGTTTCTTGGGTTGTTTTGCTTGCACACATATTTCACATTTGCGTTTGACATCAATTGGTGATTTATGTACTAATTCTAAATCCATCATTTTCCTAATTTTTCTTAAATTCACATGTCTAAGTCTTCCATGCCACAAATCACAAACTTTAATATTCAAAATATTATGAGAGATATTATTTACCTTCAAAAGATTCATTTAATTTAAATAAACCATCACATACAAAGCCTTTTCCAATAAAAATATCATTTTTACTTATTATAATTTTATGTGATTCCATTACAACTTTGTAACCTAGCTGTACTAAACACGATCTATTGATAAGATTTCTTCTAATTTCAAGAACGCACCGCACATCTTTCGAAGGTAAGATCTCTCCAGAAGTCATCTTTAAATTTATATCTCCAATGCCAAGTATCAGTGTGACTGATCCATTCCTCTAAGTTACACTTCTTCTACTTGATTCCTGGAAAATTTTAAAATAACCACAATCAAAACACACATATATATTAGCCCCATAATCAAACCATTCAAAAGTAGAATTAATTTTAAGATTATACCTAAAAGATGGTTCAACCAATTTCTTCTTTCTCCAAAATCATATTCACTTGAGTATTAATTTGCTTGTTGTTGAACCTTGGTTTATACTCTTCAGTCTTCTTAAAAAACAATCCTTAGCATAGTGATTGGCTCTCCCACACACATGGCAAAACCTTTTGCCACTTTCTTGTCCCATAAAATTATTAGTATTGGTTTAGTAGTTGTTATTATAGTGTTTGACATTTTGACCTCTTAAGTTTAAACTTAAGGTTGTTCTTGATATTTTTACCTTTAGGTCAAAAGTTATTCTTATTGTTGAAACCACTCTTATTTCCATTATCCAGCAAATTTACTTTAGGACTTTTCTTTTTTTTCAATTTCTAGATTTGATCTCTGTTTCTCTTCCACCGTAAGTGTATTGATTAGTTGAATTAAAGGCAGATCTCCTTATTTGTGCCTAAGACACTTAGCAAAGTCATTCAAAGATGGGGGCAATTTATCGATAAGGCAAGACACTTTAAAGTCCTCACTAAAAGTTATCCATTTCTTTTCTACTTTTCTAAGTAGTTCTGGAAATTCATGTATTTGGTCTCCTACAAGTTTGTTATCTTTCATTTTATACCCATTGAAATTGGACACAGTGAACCTATCAATACTAACATATACAGTTCCATATTCGGCCTTTGAGGTTTTTCATAGTTCTTTTGTAGTTGAGGTGGTTAGCTGATACACATCATACAAATGGTCAGACAACACACTAAGGATTCTATTATAACAATGAAATTCAATTTGTTCGGGTGACAACCAAGATCCAACAAATCCTGATCTTCTATGGTAGACATAAGACCCAATACGGTCAACCAATAATTTGTTTGTTTTTGCCATCTTTCAAAACTTTTTCTATTAAATTTTTCAGGTTTCACACTAACAGTTTCTTTTAAATTGACCATTTTAAATATTTAAAGAACAAGAGAGTAAGAGAGTATATTAATTTGTAATAACAATAAAACAAATACTAATGTTATTGAAAGTGTAAATTTAATTACCAACAATTTAATGATAGATAAAATGTTTTGATACAGATCAAATTTAAACAAAACATTTTATTACATGAACAATACTAATTAAATATTATGAGTTGTGTGAAGTGCTCTATACTGCAGAAAACATCATATGACTACAAACTTTTAAATAATAATGTAATATTTATCATATGAAAACTTGTCTACAACTTTTCCTTTTCTTTTAAAAATAATAATAATAATAATAATAATAATAATAATAATAATAATAATAATAATAATAATAATAATAATAATAATAACACACCGAGATCAAGCAAGTGCACAACAACTTCCGAGAGTAATAACGGAATGAATACATATATATATATATATATATATAATGTAATCTGTTGATACAGTTTATCCCCGGTGAATAGAGCGAACTGGTCCAAGCTCCTCAAGCCCAAGCCCAAATGATCGAGCCCACCGGATACCTTGCAAACAAGTTCAACGGGGAACGGGGTAGTCCCCCAGTGAATCCTCCGACGATCAAGTTAGGAAGAGAAGTAGAGTATATGGGAGAAGAGTAGAGATAGAAAGCTTAACATTTTTCTTGTCTACAACGTTCGCTTATATCCTTTTGCAATCATTTCGCTATCCCTTCCGACCTGCTCTCCTTGCTGAAAGCCTATGCTGTAGCTTACCTTGCTCAGGGTAAGAGGGTCCTATTCTGACGGAGTGGTGTTGTCCTAATAAATGTTGTGATGGGCTACATTAATGGTGATGTGCAGTGGCAATAACTTTGCAGATCTTTGTCTGCTGATGTGGTTCGTCCTTCTCTTGCCGTGTGTCTGAATGTCATTGGCTCTTTATGCCATGTTGGACTCCAGCTGTCCTGGACCTCGTCAGCTGGGTTATGCACTGGGCTTCAAGTGATGGGCCATAGGTGATTCATAGCCTTTATGGGCTTATACATGTCAGTAGTCCCCCATTCCCGAGTGCAGCTTTAGTCCAACGAAGGGAATATTAGTGACATAGATGAGTGTGTTAGGGATTGGCAGGATGGAGGTCGACCGGAAGGGGTGATCGAGGGGGGGCTGACCGCGGTGGTTGGCCGAGCGGGAGGGCTGACCACGAGAAGGGCCGACTGCGGTGTTGGCCGAGTGGGAGGGCTGACCACAAGGAGGGCCGACCGCGATGTGGGCCGACTGGGAGGGCCAACCGCGAGGAGGCCCGACCGCGGCGTTGGCCGAGTGGGAGGGCTGACCACGAGGAGGGCCGACCGCGATGTGGGTCGACTGGAAGGGCCGACCGCGAGGAGGGCCGACCGTGAAAGGTGAGGTGGAGGGGTGTGGGGCTCGTGACGCGGCGGGTCACGTGGTGAGTTGAAGTGGAAAAGACAAGGTAAGGGGAGGGGACAGTGGATCGTGGACGTACACGTGGCAACATCCCGTAGGAGGGGAAGATTAGGCGTTGGGTCAGAAATGAAACGATAAGTCATTATGGGTGTTGAAGAGACAGTTTTGGCGGATGATTTTGAAAAGTTTTCAAACTGGCAGAAATTAATTGGGATCCTTGGAATATGGGCAAACCGTGGGCTTTTGGCATTATTCGATTTACCTACCTGTTTACGAAAAATCAAAATATTCCAAGTGTGAATTCCTTTGTTGCTCACAATACACCTCTGCAACACTTTTTCAATTTCCTTGTTCCTGCCGCCGAAGCGATTCGCAAACATACCATAGAAATGGCCGAAGAAGGGAGTGCGATTGTCAAGGTGGACCCGCTTGGACATGACGATGCTGTGGAGCTAGCGGCGCAGTATAGGACAGAGAGGGTGGGGGAGTCGGGGGTACGACCCCACGGTTCCACCATGATAGCAGCTCTAAAGCCAATCAACCAGGCGGAACCAGATCATTGGCATATGAAGGCTGACAAATCCACGATTACTGGGGCGGAGTTAGAGGCTATCCGCGAAAAATACCAGATCCCTGGGGAAGTGGAGCTATTGCTGCCGACATCAACGAAAAGGCCGTCTGATGCCAAGCCAGGAGAGTTTTCTCTCTATGAGGAAGCTCTGAAGGGTGGACTGAGGTTACCACTGCCACAAGTGGTGGTGGATGTGCTCAACCGTCTAGAGGTGGCACCGAGGCAACTAATGCCCAACGCATGGAAGATCCTGCTGGCCTACGCAAGTGTGTGGCCGAAAGCGAATGGAGGGGAGGCCATGACAGTAGACGAATTCTTTGCATATTATAAGGCCTCGGGGCAGCAGGAGACGTGGGTCACTCTGCAGGCAGCAGTGGGAAGAGGGTTGGTGGCGGTCCTACCGTCGTCGATCAAGGGGTGGCGACCACGATGGTTCTGCCAATGGGGGGCTTAGAGTGCGCACCGTTTGGAAAGTACCCATCAGGTCGGTGGAGCCGAAACTGGGCGTAGCTGCGGAGGGGAGGGTGAAGAGGGTGAAGGAGTGGAGGGAGAGAGAAAAGGGCAAATGAGACGAGCTTGTTCAGCCGTCGGCATTGTTTGAGGCGGGGTTGGGGCCAAAGCCAAGTAGTGGGGACCTCGACCGAGCGGAGTTGGAGGCGAGGAGAAGGGCTCAGGAGGCGGAGGATCAGGCCATTCTTGCTAAAGCCCAACAATTCAAAGAGTCCCAGGCTGACCGACCACCAAAACCGGTTGCGAGGGAGAGGATTCGACCTCGCCCCAAACCCTTGGGAGAGAAAAACTTGGGCGATTTTGTGCTGCGGCCGCCCCCAGCAGACCCTTTGAAGGAGAGGTCCTTGAAGGAGATGGAGGCGTTGGGCGTAGGCAAGAAGAAGAAGAGGGTGAGTTGGGGTGAGGAAGTGCCTGCCCAGAAAAGGAGGAGGGAAGCAAGTGTGAAGGAAACCAGTGCGACCGAGGGGGCCGAAGGGGGAGAAGTTGTCACGCCCCAAGCTCCGTGACAACGCCGCACACTCATTTAAGTGAGCATGCAAGGCTAAGAATCCAACACATAACCAACAATGTAAAATACTCAAATTAAATCCTTAAATATCATAATGCTAAAAACCATACAAATAGATAATTCTTATCATATGAAATTGTCCACCAAGTCCACTAATAAAAATAATAATAATAATAATGATCCAAATACTCAAATCATAGTCCTACTCTCGGTACTCCCACAAGTAAAAACCCTGCACAGCTCTACTCCTCAGAATCTGAAAAATAAAATAAGGGTAAGCTAGACAGCCCAGTAAATAACCAACCATCACTATTAGCTGGATCAAGTATACAAAAAAAATAGTCGATAACCAATAGATATATTTTTTGCTACCATTCAATAAATGAATAATTATTTTGTAAGATGGTTTCGTAGTTGAAAATAAACAGTGTAGCAATACATTTTAATTGAAAAGACAATGAGGTAATTCGATGAAATTTCGTTGTTCAAAATTGATGGTTCGATATTCAAATGGTTCAATGATGCAATTCACAAAACCCAAGTCTTGGTGACTACGGTCACTTAGCCCGTGACAAGGCCCAGAACCACACATAGGCCGGTGGTAAAGCCCCAAAAGAAACTAGTTTCTGTGCCAATAAATAACCCCCATTGGCTAGGGTCCAAATCATAGTCAGACTAGAGTGATGTTCAAAATTCAAACAATACACAACTTTCAAATAAAACATTCGATATTTTCAGAATAAATGTTTAGTACAATTTTCAAAATAGTTTCATCAAATATTCAAATAATTTTCATAATAATATTCGATGTTGTTTTATACTTGACCCATATTTTATTTTAAGAGAACATGAAGGATATAAATAAATATTTATGATTTTAAACGATTCGATAGGAATAAAAATGAACCAACAGTGATAGAGGGTTACTTACCTCAAACGCTTAGAAATAACACTCCAACACCAACTCCAAACACCCAATTTCACCACTTCAATCACACAAACCTATTAAATAAAACTTCAAATAAATTAATATTTTTTTACATGTTACAAACACTCACAAAAGCACCACTATATTAGATTAATGTATTACTTTAATATTCAAGAGATCAAACCATTCAACCCAACTTTATAGCCAAACACACCTTTACCCATGATACAAAACTCCATTGTTTCTATTACCCATCCAAAGTTACACTTACACATTGCACCCAATTCTCAAAACCTAAGTAGGCACCTATAGATCTTCCAAATCTCCTTAATGCATTGATTGTTAAATTCCTCAACATAAACTTAATAATTAACAGTAAAGACAGATTTTACCTTAACCAATGGGTGTCCCAAAAATCACCAACGTGCTGCCTTCAATCCCTATTGCAGCCTCACTTGAACCTCTCTTCTCTTTTTCTTTTCTTTTTTTCTTTTACCTTCTCAAACCCTAGCCGCCTATGGAGCAATTCATAGCCTCTGTTTTGTTTGTTTTCCAAGACTTAAAGCCACAATAGGTGGGCATATTAACCTAATTTCACAAAGTTACAAAATTACCCATCTAAGTAATAGGAAATATAATGCCATCTCATAACTAATTCTTTGATATTAATAAATGACCCATATAAATTAATTTAATTACTAATCTATCCAATAAAATAATCATACACACAACTTGGGTTTTACATTCTTCCCCTCTTAAAAGAAATTTCGTCCTCGAAATTTGACATACCTGTAGTCTCAAAAAGTTGTGGATACTTTTGTCTTATTTCATTCTCAAGTTCCCAAGTAGCTTCTCTCTCCAAGTGATTGCTCCATTGAACCTTAACGTAGTGGATGACTTGACGCCTCAAAACCTGCTCCTTCTTATCAACAATTCTTACAAGGTGTTCTTCATAGGTCAAATCCTCCTTAAACTACAACGGTGCTTAATCAATCACATGATTGGGATTCGGTATATACTTCCTCAACATCAAAACATGGAAGACATTATGAACTCCAACTAGTGAAGGTGGTAGGGTAAGTCTGTAAGCTACCTCTCCAATTCGATCTAAAACCTCAAATGGTCCAATAAATCTAGGACTCAATTTACCACGAACACCAAACCTCATTACTCTTTTCATAGGAGACACATTAAGGAACACATGGTCTCCAACCCCAAACACCAAATCGCGTCTCCTGTTGTCTACATAACTTTTCTGTCTACTCTCTGCAGTGCGAAGTTGCTCTCTAATAAGATTGATCTTGTCCACTGTTTGTTGCACAATCTCAGGCCCTAACAACTTTCTTTTGCCTACATCATCCCAACAAATAGGTGATCTACACTTTCGTCCATATAAAGCCTCATATGGTGCCATTTGAATGCTCGCATAATAACTATTATTATAAGAGAATTCCACTAAGGCCAAATGCTCATCCCAAGAACCTCCAAGATCATTAATGCAGGCCCTCAACATGTCTTCAAGAGTCTGAATAGTTCTCTCTAACTGTCCATCACTTTGAGGATGAAAGGTCATGCTAAAATTCAAACTAGTATCCAAAGCTGTATGCAAACTCCTCCAAAACATAGATACAAATCTGCTATCTTTATCAGACACTATGGTCACTGGAATACCATACAACTTCACAATCTCCTTGATATACAATTTTGCAAACCTCTCTAAGGAGAACCCTACCATAAAAGCTAGAAAGTGAGCGGATTTGGTCAATTGATCAACAATAACCCAAATAGCATTGTTACCACCTTAGGTCCTAGGCAACCCCATCACAAAATCCATGGTAATATATTCCCACTTCCACTTGGGAATAGGAAGAGGTTGTAACTTACCTGTAGGTCTCTGATGTTCAACTTTCACCTGTTGACATACCAAACCTTGAGCAACATACTGAGCAATTTCCCTCTTCATATTATTCCACCAAAAGTTCATCTTCAAGTCTTTATACATTTTAGCGCTCCCTGGATGTACAGTATACCCTGAACTGTGAGCTTTTCTCAGGATTTCTCTCTTGAGCTCTAAATCATTAGGCACACACAACCTCTCTCCAAATCTCAAGGTTTCATCTTTATGCATACCAAATTCCATCTATAGCCCTATTTCCATTTCAGCCTTAAGTTTTGCAACTGAGGATCTTTTCCCTGAGCATCTTTAATTCTATCAATCAATGTGGGTTGAACTCTAAGGTTTGCCAACTGCACTCCATGGTTATGCCATCTAATCTTGATATTCAACCTTTGCAAGTCCTCCAAGATATTCTTTTGGTTAATGATCAAGGTAGCCAAATTACTCAGGGTCTTTCTACTCAAGGCATCAGCCACTGCATTGGCTTTTCTTGGATGATAATTGATAGTCAAATCATAGTCCTTTAATAGCTCCAACCATCGCCTTTGCCTCATATTTAATTCTTTTTGAGTGAAAATATACTTCAGACTTTTATGATCAATGAATATCTCACATTTTACCCCATACAATTAGTGCCTCTAGATTTTCAATGCAAACACCACTGTAGCCAACTCCAAATCATGCGTATGATAATCTGCTCATATGGCTTCAACTGCCTAGACGCATATGCCACTACTTTATCGTTCTACATCAGGACACAACCCAAGCCTATCTTCGATGCATCACAATAGATGGTAAAACCTTCATCTCCGGACGGAACTATAAGTACTAGAGCACATACTAATCGACTCTTTAGATCCTGGAAACTCTTCTCACAATCATCAGACCATTCAAATTTAACCCCTTTTTGTGTTAAACGAGTCAAAGGCATAGAAATTCGAGAAAATCCTTTAACAAACCTTCTATAATATCCTGCTAAACCCAAGGCACTACGAATTTCAATGACACTAGTAGGCCTATTCCACTCTACTACCGCCTTACTTTCTTGGGGTCAACAGACACCCCGTCTTTAGATATCACATGACTCAAAAAAATGATACACTCTCCAGCCAAAATTCACACTTCTTTAATTTAGCAAATAATTTATTCTCCCTTAATAACTGCAACACTATTCTCAGATGTTCTTCGTGATGCTATTTACTCTTTGAGTACACAAGAATGTCATCAATAAAAACTACCACAAATTGATCTAAGAATGGTTTAAATACTCTGTTCATTAAATCCATAAAAGCTGCAGGCGTATTGGTTAACCCAAACGACATCACTAAAAATTTATAATGCCCATACCTAGTTCGGAAGGCTGTCTTAGGTATATCTTCCGCTTTAACCTTCAACTGATGATATCTAGAATGAAGGTCAATCTTAGAAAAGACTTATGCTCCTTGCAATTGATCAAATAGGTCATTTATCCTAGGCAAAGGATATTTATTTTGAATTGTCACCTTGTTTAACTCTCGATAATCAATGCAAAGGGAAAACTACCATCCTTCTTTTTCACAAATAAAACGGGCACACCCCAAGGAGAAACACTAGGCCTAATAAAGCCCTTATCTAGTAACTCTTATAATTGTTCCTTCAACTCTTGCCCCTGATTTCCTTCGACTGCTTGAGAACCACTACCAATATTAGTCACATTCCCTTGCCGATTGTTATTACCAGTCCGTCGATTCGTTTGACCCTAGCGTGTATTCCTAGCCATATTTGCCAATGTCTCCTCATGTTCCATTGCAACCTATATGCATCAATAATAAAACCTCATCTTATTCTATTCTAAAGTCCCTATAACACGTAAATAAAATTAACATTTTACCAAATTATAAGCGTTCCCAATCCTACATCTACCCAATCTCACCACTATTCTATACCAACTTTTAAAATCACAACCTGGCTCTGATACCATAAAATTGTCACGCCCCAAGCTCCGTGACAACGCCGCACACTCATTTAAGTGAGCATGCAAGGCTAAGAATCCAACACATAACCAACAATGTAAAATACTCAAATTAAATCCTTAAATATCATAATGCTAAAAACCATACAAATAGATAATTCTTATCATATGAAATTGTCCACCAAGTCCACTAATAAAAATAATAATAATAATAATGATCCAAATACTCAAATCATAGTCCTACTCTCGGTACTCCCACAA
Source organism: Camellia sinensis (assembly GCF_055761805.1). Classification (NCBI taxonomy): domain Eukaryota; kingdom Viridiplantae; phylum Streptophyta; class Magnoliopsida; order Ericales; family Theaceae; genus Camellia; species Camellia sinensis. The sequence goes on along the minus strand of NC_138969.1, from coordinate 110,529,966 downwards.
GTAAAAACCCTGCACAGCTCTACTCCTCAGAATCTGAAAAATAAAATAAGGGTAAGCTAGACAGCCCAGTAAATAACCAACCATCACTATTAGCTGGATCAAGTATACAAAAAAAATAGTCGATAACCAATAGATATATTTTTTGCTACCATTCAATAAATGAATAATTATTTTGTAAGATGGTTTCGTAGTTGAAAATAAACAGTGTAGCAATACATTTTAATTGAAAAGACAATGAGGTAATTCGATGAAATTTCGTTGTTCAAAATTGATGGTTCGATATTCAAATGGTTCAATGATGCAATTCACAAAACCCAAGTCTTGGTGACTACGGTCACTTAGCCCGTGACAAGGCCCAGAACCACACATAGGCCGGTGGTAAAGCCCCAAAAGAAACTAGTTTCTGTGCCAATAAATAACCCCCATTGGCTAGGGTCCAAATCATAGTCAGACTAGAGTGATGTTCAAAATTCAAACAATACACAACTTTCAAATAAAACATTCGATATTTTCAGAATAAATGTTTAGTACAATTTTCAAAATAGTTTCATCAAATATTCAAATAATTTTCATAATAATATTCGATGTTGTTTTATACTTGACCCATATTTTATTTTAAGAGAACATGAAGGATATAAATAAATATTTATGATTTTAAACGATTCGATAGGAATAAAAATGAACCAACAGTGATAGAGGGTTACTTACCTCAAACGCTTAGAAATAACACTCCAACACCAACTCCAAACACCCAATTTCACCACTTCAATCACACAAACCTATTAAATAAAACTTCAAATAAATTAATATTTTTTTACATGTTACAAACACTCACAAAAGCACCACTATATTAGATTAATGTATTACTTTAATATTCAAGAGATCAAACCATTCAACCCAACTTTATAGCCAAACACACCTTTACCCATGATACAAAACTCCATTGTTTCTATTACCCATCCAAAGTTACACTTACACATTGCACCCAATTCTCAAAACCTAAGTAGGCACCTATAGATCTTCCAAATCTCCTTAATGCATTGATTGTTAAATTCCTCAACATAAACTTAATAATTAACAGTAAAGACAGATTTTACCTTAACCAATGGGTGTCCCAAAAATCACCAACGTGCTGCCTTCAATCCCTATTGCAGCCTCACTTGAACCTCTCTTCTCTTTTTCTTTTCTTTTTTTCTTTTACCTTCTCAAACCCTAGCCGCCTATGGAGCAATTCATAGCCTCTGTTTTGTTTGTTTTCCAAGACTTAAAGCCACAATAGGTGGGCATATTAACCTAATTTCACAAAGTTACAAAATTACCCATCTAAGTAATAGGAAATATAATGCCATCTCATAACTAATTCTTTGATATTAATAAATGACCCATATAAATTAATTTAATTACTAATCTATCCAATAAAATAATCATACACACAACTTGGGTTTTACAGAAGTGGAGGGGGCCCCAGGAAAGGTAGGTGGCCCAGAAGTGGTGGATGTTGCCTCAGAGGGCATGGAGGTGGTGACAGTGGTGGCGGCGATCGCCGCCGTGGTCGCAAAGGCCACCCCCGAAAGGCAAGTGGAGGACGAGGCTGCTGGCCCTGGGCCAAGGAGGGAGGAACAGCCCCAGGGGGGGCTTGCACCTCAAGAAGAAGGAATCGGTGCGACCACGGCGATCTACTATGCTCGTGCGGTGGCGGGGCGGTGTAGACACCCCATTTTTGACCGAACTTAAGACTCAGACGTCACCAGTTGAGTGCTTGGTGATGTTGCATATCGTGCTCGTTCAGAGGTTTCAGAGTCTCGGCTGCGAGCCTTGCCTCCGAACTTCCGGACTCTTTCATGCTTTGCCTCGGTTTGCGAACCAAGCTCTGTTTTCTCTGTTTTCTCTTCGCGAAGGGAGTGAGAGGTCTCGTAGATCATCTCTCAGTGGCCATAGGCTACATTTCGTGGTCGTAGGCCATTTTGCCCGTTTGGAGCCCGGTTTCTGATTTTTCGGAGCCGTTGGCCGTGTGCCTCGGTTCGGGACCGCCTAACCACCTCTATTTGCTTCGGTTTTTGGCATACTTCTTATTTGCTCCCTTTTAAGGGACACTGTGGTCCGAGAGACCAACTTCGTGATCGAACATCACTCCCGGTGCCTAACAGTCAGTTTTCGGGGCCTCGAGCTGCACGTTTCGGCCCCCGAACCTTCATTCTGCATCGGTTTGGGTTCATTTTTGGCAGGGACCTCTGTTTCATTGCTAAGAAGGCCGTAGAAGGGCGGGAGGCTAGTAATTGTTCTGTCAGCCAGCTTTATCCCTTCATCGCCCTCCGTCGCCCGATTTCTCTCACTTCAGAGCCAATGTTGACCATCCTTGGGCCTTTTTCTTGAACCCCAAACCTCATATTTGTGATGTACACATCTGGGAGGCCACCAATATTTGGTGGCCGGCCAGTAATTATTGTTGAACCTTTTGAACCCCTTTGAAAAGTGGGTTGTTCTCTCTCCTGGTTCACTTTTTCTAGTGTTTAACCACAGGGTTGTGTTGTGCACACATGGAAGGCCACCAATTTGGTATGGCCGGCCACTAATCACACTTGAACCTTTTGACCCTTGGCCGGCCAGCCACCTACAACCTAGATAACTGGCCGGCCAGAATCCTTACATCATCTACAGTGCAGATACAGCCTCTTTTTCCCCCCAGATTCTGTATTCGGGGGGCTGCTTTTTGGGGGGAAACTTGGCTCGTTTTCCCTCCATTTTTCCCCCCTTTCCCCCCCCCCCTTTTTTGCCTTTATAACAGGGGCTCCAGCTCTGTTATTAGGGTTACAAAATTGCCCCAAGAGCTTTGCATAGATACACCTCCTTCTCCCTCTCTTCCAAGCTCAAAACCCTTCTCTACACCACCACCTAGCCCCACCCTTCCATCCTTCATTCCAGCCACTTGAAGTTGTTCTTTAGAGCCTAGGAGTGCTGCAACTCAAGCTAAGGATCTTCCAAAGACAAGTCTTCAAGGGTGAGTCCCTATCTTCCTTTCTTGTGCTTTATTTTGTTCAATACATAAGTCATTCTTGCTTGCTGTTTTGGGCTCCGACCCTAACTGGAACTAGGCTTATTTTGAGCTCCTTTTCACTTTTGCTTAAGGGCCTCTCACTGTTTGAGGTCTCCTCGTTGCACTTACTTCATTAACCCTCTTGTATGCCATTTTCTTGTGTAGTATTTTTGGCCTACGTATAAACTGTTTTGAGCTCTGTCATGAACTGAAAAGTGGCTTATTTTGAGCCATTCTTCAACATTGTTGAAGGGATCATTTCTTTTTGAAGCTTTCATTTATCACTTGCCTTTATCTCTCTCTTTTGGCCATATTTTTGCATAATTTGTTAGCCTCTTTTGTTTCTGTTTTTGGACTCTGGTCCGAACTGAAAGTGGCTTTATTTTGACCCCCTCTTCATGTTTCATTAAGAGTCTTTCACTGTTTGAGTTATCCTTTATATACTTTGTGTTATATCTCTCTTTTTGGCCTTATTTTGCGTAGTATTTTAGGCTTACGTGCATACTGTTTTGGGTCCGGCCATCAACTGTAAAGTGCAATATTTTGGGCCTCTCTTCAATATTGTTGAAGGGCCCCTTTGTGTTTGAGTCCAGAAACCACCACTTGCTTCTTTGTCCCTCTTTTGGCCCATTTCTTGCATGAGAGCTTAGCCATACCTGTGTTGGTTTTTATGGTCTGTTGTAAACTGTAAACTATCATATTTTGGGCCCCTCTTCAATATTGTTGAAGGGCCCTCATCTGTTTGAGGCCTGCAGCTGTGGCTTTCTTCTTTATCTCACATTTAGGGCCATTTTGCATGCTAGTTTTGCCCTATTTGTGTTTGCTGTGTGGCCTTGCTTAGAACTGTTAACATGCTTGTTTTGGGGCTTCCTTGAATCTGTCTTCACATGTCATGTACAAATAATGCATGCTTGATGTAGTTACAAGTCATTTCATGTGCTTAATCTTGCATTTCGGGACCATTCCTTGCATCGGGTGCCCGGTTTTCATGATTCGGGGCTGTTTTGTGTCGCATTTCAGTTCTGAAATTTGCATGTTTGCATATCATATTTCATACCTTGCCATGCCTTGGTAGAGTGGCATTCATGCCTTAGGTTCGGTCCTCGATTTGCGTGCACGCGTGCACGTACTTCGAGAGTCTCATTTTCATCTTATGGCCTCTTATGCGAGTGTGGCTGAGGTCCACTCATGTTGGTGTAAGTCCTTTATGCATTGTGTATGCCATTTCATTTCATAGCATTGCGTATGCTAGGTTGTATGTTAGCGCATTGTGTATGCCATGTTATCTCGTGCATCGTGTATGTCATTTCATAAGCATTGTGCATACTAGGTTGTATATTAGTTGCATTCATGCATGTCATGCATATTGCATTGTGCTCGGGATAGGAGTTAGCCCGGGCACGGGAAACGAGGTACGCTTCGTACTCCGAGTGACGGAACGTGTCTCAATTCCCCAGTCACCGACACTCCGGATTATCCATGATGGAGTTAGGTTTTAGTTGAGTTTTTATGTGCATTCATTCCATATTGAGTTGTGCAATTCGACCCCCCGGCCATCATGCATCGAGATGCGTGATTGGTGGCACGAGGATCGAGGCATGCATACATTTGTGAAAATACATTGCTATGCCCCTTTCCTGCTCTCTGTTGCAGCAAATCAAGAATCAGCAGTCTTCCGAGGCTTGGCGCGCTTTCCAAGAAATCATTGCAAAAAAGAGGCTAATTGGGGCATCCCAGTGGATTTCCGCGCAAGGCAACCCAGACATGCATCATCCATCATTTGAAGAAGAGTCAAGGCAGTCCCTGGCTTGCATGCCAGCTTATTATTTTTCTTAGTTAATTTGTAAATTAATTAGGAATTTGTATATATTTGGACTGTATTATTCGGGACTGTATCATTCTTTCGGACCCTCTGTGCGAGGGCATAATTGTAATAAGTGTGCGTGTGTGTGATGCATGTCTTCCAACCCCACGTCTTTCTCCTTTTCATTTACCAGCTTATGATGGTTGGATTAGGGCATGTTTTCAATTAGCATACAGTATGACAGAATGCTTGCATCATTCATCTGTTTTGCATGCATCGGGCTCGGCGCATCATACTAACTGCATTGTATTTTCAATTCCAAGTTGAATACATGTTAGTTGTAGCACTTCATATGCCATGTTTAGAATAGCCGAGCCTGCTATAGTTGCATTTTTGCATGTGTTGCATTAGGCATCCCTGTATAATTAGGATCATGCATGGATTTCTAATTAGTTTCTGTTTTGGCTTGGAGTACTCGGTAAGTTTTATGCTTTAGCATCCTTGCATGCATGTGAGTGACTGCCATGATAGCATGCTTACCATAAGGCTAATTGCTTATGTGATATAACTGCCTGAATGCCTGTGGGTGAAGGTTGGGTTATTTGAATTGGAATAATTCATCAACTGTGAGTTTTAAGCCCACTAGATAGTGGCAAAATCATCTTTTCTAAGCCCACCCAAGGGTGGCAAAATCTGCATTTTAAGCCTACTTGCGAGTAGCAAACCATCTTTCAAAAACAAACATGAAATGTTTTGTTCCAATTCAGGCGACCCAGTCTATACTTGTATGCTGTGCGCATCACATAGTAATCTAGGCTAATAACCGGAATAAGAACACACAATGTTTTCAAAACTTGATATCATGGTTAGTAGAGGCCGATCTTTGATCGGGCGAGTGGGGGTGCTCACGAAGTGACCTTCCCCAATCGTACCCAAGTTCCCGAGCCGAGGCAACTTTGGTGATGACGGACACGTGGCCTTAGGCAACGAGTCAGGGTTTCCTAAATTTCCCCAAAATAAAATATTTAGGTGGCGACTCTGTATCTGGCAAAGCAGTCCATCTTTGGCACTTCTTTTCTAAAAATCTGTTTTCTCAAAACGATTTGCCGGATTTGGACTCTTTGGTTCAGATTAAGAACCATGACAACATGAGAGTCCTGAGCTGTAGTGACCCCAAATGAACAGAACGGGACTCACCCTCCCGGGGCGTTCGGGGACGTCTACAGGCGGCTGGAGAGAGAAGAAGGCCCAGCCAAGGCAGGGGCAGACCGTCTTGTTGGGATTGTAGAAGAGGCAGCCCTGCGCTCGGCCTCTAGATTCAACGAGGCTGAACTGCTAAGGGGGTTATACTCCGCTCAAATGGAGGTAACCACCTTAGCAGGGGCCCTGCTGAGGAAGGCGGGGGCGGCCAAACTCAATGCAGATGAGGCCAAGGCTCACCTTGCAAAGTTAAAGAAGAAGAGTGCAAGTTGGGAGAGTGCCAACACTGAGCTGCCAGCGGTTAAGGCGGAGCTAGAGGACACACGCCGTCAGGTTGTGTCGCTCGAGTTCCAACTTGCTGGCGAGCAGAAGAAGTTGGACGAGGCCCAAAGAGCCTGCGCCGTCGCGGTCGAGCGACATGAAGAGGCTATGAGTAGTAATGAAGAGCTGGTGAGGCAAAAAGATGAGGTTGATGGCAAAGTGGGCGATCTCCAGAGGGAACTGGAGGGCGAGCGCGCCAAGGCGGTGGAGGAAAAGGGGAAGCTTCAGAGGGAGTTGGAGGCAGAGAGAGTGCAGGCGACGGCGGAGAAGGAGAGCCTGAAGAAGGAATTGGAGGAAAAGGGCAAAGGCTGTGTCAGAAAGGGCGGCCTTGCAGAAAGAGCTAGACGATGAGAGGGCAAAGGCAGCCTCTAAAAGGACGGCTTATCCCGATCTGTGCGTCGCAGTAGTGGAGCAATTCAAAGGGTCTGCCGAATTTTAGACGACGGTTGATGCCGCGGTCGCGAGTAGCCTGGCTGGGCAAGAATCTGGGAGGGCGGGCCTATCGAGGACAACCGCTGGAGGCAGAACTGGCACAGAAGTTATTGAGAGCTTCCAGCGATCCGACTTTTATAAGCACGAAATGGCTGAGTACTGGGACAGTGGCTGGAAGATGTTCAAACGTAGAGCTGAAGAACTGTTCCCAGACTTAGACCTTAGTAGTGTAACGATTGGCGAAGACAATGTGGCCCAAACCCCCCTGGATGAGGGAATTGAAGAAGAAGACCTCCTCTCCAGTGAGGAGGAGTAACTAAGGAGGAAGGAGAGAGAGATACTTTGTTGTTTTTTTTTTTTTTTGACTTGCTGTAATGAACTTTTTGTACATGAATTGCTAATGAATAAAATTTCAGTTGTGCTTGTCATTTGTCATTTGATTGTTTCTGCTTGTGGATATGAGATGAATGAGGCGCGGGCGAAGTGTGTGTAGAACTCCTTGTTAATAAGAGTGAAATTTAAGCTTGTAATAAAGACTCAATGCAGAGTAAAGTTAAGAACTCCACAATGCATAGTGAGATTTAAAATGATAAGCCTGTGAAATTTAAAGTGTAATAAAATGATAAGCCTGTGAAATTTAAAATGTAATAAAATGATAGGCCTGAGAAAGTTAGATGTAATAAAATGATAGTGAAATTTAAGAACTCCATAATGCAGAGTGAAATTTAAAATGTAATAAAATGATAGGCTTGAGAAAGTTAAATGTAATAAAATGATAAGAACACCTTTGGAATTTGACTAAGCAAAGAGTGGTGTGAAAACTTGGACCTGGAATTGTGACTGAGTGTGTTAGTTAATTCCACAAGTATGAAGTTTTGCATGGGTGGTTTTGACCGAGCCCTACATGTTAGGTCTGGACGAGGGGTTCACGCTCAGCCTGGATGGAGCTTTTAGCGCTCGGTCCGGCAGAGTGTGTTAACGGTCGGACTGCCCGAGGCGGCTCATGCTCAGTCTGGCTGAGGCTTTAAGTGCTCAGTCTGGCTGAGGCTTTAAGTGCTCAATCTGGCTGAGGCTTTAAGTGCTCTGTCTGGCAGAGGCTTTTAGTGCTCAAACTGGCTGAGGCTTTTAGTGCTTAGTCTAGCTGAGGCTTTAAGTGCTCTGTCTGGCTAAGGCTTTAAGTGCTCTGTCTGGCAGAGGCTTTTAGTGCTCAGACTGGCTGAGGCTTTTAGTGCTTAGTCTGGCTGAGGCTTTAAGTGCTCTGTCTGGCAGAGGCCTTTAGTGCTCTGTCTGGTAGAGGCTTTTAGTGCTCAGACTGGCTGAGGTTTTTAGTGCTTAGTCTGGCTGAGGCTTTAAGTGCTCTGTCTGGCAGAGGCTTTTAGTGCTCAGTCTGGCTAAGGCTGTTAGTGCTCAATCTGGCTGAGGCTTTAAGTGCTCAGTCTGGCTGAGGCTTTTAGTGCTCAGTCTGACAGAGGCTTTTAGTGCTCAGTCTGGCTGAGGCTTTTAATGCTGCAAAGAAGAATGTTACTGAGACAACATATAGATAACTGAGATATATAATCAAGAAGTTACATTGCGTAGGGGGATATCAAGAATGTGTGAATTTTTCGAAAAGAAAATACATTAACTGAGCAATACAAAAATAGGAGCTTATTGAAAGTAACATTTAAGGTGTTCGGCGTTCCATGGGTGAGGGAGGTCTCGACCTTCCATGTCCTGAAGTCGGTAAGTGCCTGGTCAGGGTCGGGCTTTCACAATGTAAGGTCCCTCCCACTTGGCTGCCAATTTACCCTCAGTCGGATTTTTGGTAGCAAGAGTTGCTTCTCTCAAGACAAGATCCCCTACAGCGAACTCCCTCGGTCGGACCTTGTGGTTGTAGTGTGTTCTCATTTTCTGTTGGTATGAGACCAGTCGGACAGCGGTGGTCTCTCTGAGTTCTTCAATTAGGTCGAGGTCAGCCTGATGGAGTTCTTCGGTTAGTGCTGGATCCGGATGTGAAACCCTGGGAGTAGGCAAACCGACTTCTACTGGGATAACCGCCTCAGCGCCGTATGTTAAGCGGAAAGGGGTTTCCCCAGTGGGAGTCCGAGCTGTAGTTCGATAAGCCCAGAGTACATTTGGTAGCTCCTCAGCCCAAAGTCCCTTAGCAGCTTCTAGCTTAGTTTTCATATCTTCAAGAGAGAGCGGTTGGTGACCTCAACTTGGCCATTGGCCTGGGGATGGCCAGGGGATGAGAAACAAGGTTGAATCTGGAGGTCGGCACAGAACTTCCTGTACTTGGCGTTGTCAAATTGTTTACCGTTGTTGGAGATGATGGCCTGAGGAATGCCAAACCTGCAAACGATCGACTGCCAGATGAACTTGGTTGTGTTCCGCTCGGTGATGGTGGCAAGGGGTTCTGCCTCTACCCACTTGGTGAAGTAATCAATGGCAACAATCGCGAACTTGGTCTGGCCTCGGCCAGTAGGGAGTGGGCCAACCAAGTCGATCTCCCATTTGGCGAACGGATAAGGGCTGCAAAGTGTGATCAACTCTGTGGGGGGTGCATGGGAGATGTTGGCAAAACGTTGACACTTATCACATTTGAGCACGAAATCGGTCGCATCACGATTAAGAGTGGGCCAGAAATAACCAGTACGGAGTATCTTGTGGGCCAGGGACTTGCCGCCCGAGTGATTGCCGCAGATCCCCTCGTGAATTTCTTGCATCACATAAGTTGCTTAAGTCGGATTGAGGCACCGCAGATAGGGGCATGAGAAACCACGTTTGTACAAGATGCCGTCGATAATGATGTAATTGGACAATCGTGCCCTGACTTTGGCGGCTTGCTGGTGGTCATCTGGAAGTTTCCCCGTTGTCAGAAATCGAAAGATGTCCGACGCCCAAGGGACGGGCTCATTTTGGAGGAATTATACTTCATGCTGGTCGGGGGAAATGGCGAGGTGGGATAGGTATTCGAGGCGGACACCACTGCTGAGAGCGGACTGGTCTGCGGAAGCCAGCTAGGCCATCTCATCTGCCTTAGAGTTCTCTGCCCGTGGAATGTGCTTGATGTGGAAGGTATTGAAGAGGCGAACTAGGGGAAGTGCAAGATCCCTGTAAGTCCGCATTGTACCCTCTTTGGCGTCGAATTTGCCCGTGATCTGTCCGACTATGAGCTGAGAGTCACTGAGCACTCGGATGTGGCTGACACCAATGTCCCTGGCTAGGCGAAGGCCTGCTATCAGTGCCTCATATTCGGCCTCTTTGTTACTGGCCTCAAACAAGAAACGGAGCGCACATTTGAAATAACCACCCTCAGGGCTGGTGAGAATGAGGCCAGCCCTACTACCTTGCCTGCGGGATGATCCGTCGACGTTGAGAGTCCAAGAGTGAGGGTCTTCTGGCTTGATGGGAGCTGGTGGGGGTGGAGAGGCAGTGGTTAGGGTAGGATTAGTGAATTCCAAGATGAAGTCGGCGATAGCCTGTCCCTTAATTGCTGTTCGAGGCCGGTAAGAGATGTCAAACTGGCTGAGTTCCATAGACCACTGCATAAGTCTGCCGGAAAGTTCTGGTTGCTGCATTACCTTCTTCAAGGGTTAGTCGGTGAGGACCACTATGGAATGGGCTTGGAAGTAAGGACGAAGTCGTCTAGAGGCGGTGACCAAGGCCAAGGATAATTTTTCTAACAGGGGGTAATTCTGCTCAGCTCCCCTGAGAGCCCGACTGATGTAGTAGACCGGCCGTTGGACAGAGTCGTCTTCCCTAATAAGAGCTGCACTGACGGCGATGCTTGAGACGGCTAAATAGAGGAAGAGGGACTCGCCCGTAATCGCTTGTGAAATGAGGGGTGGATTGGCCATGCACTGCTTTAACTGCTGAAAAGCCTCTTCAGATTCAGTTGTCCATTCAAAAGTTTGCCGAAGAACTTTGAAGAACGATAGGCATGCACTGCTTTAACTGCTGAAAAGCCTCTTCAGATTCAGTTGTCCATTCAAAAGTTTGCCGAAGAACTTTGAAGAACGATAGGCACTTATCTGTTGCACGGGAAATGAAACGGTTGAGGGCTACAACTCGGCCAGTGAGTCTTTGAACCTCCTTGACCGTCCTGGGAGACTGCATCTCAATCAAGGCCTTGATCATTTCAAGGTTAGCTTCAATGCCCCGCTGACTGACCATAAAACCCAGAAACTTCCCAGATCCTACGCCGAAGGCGCATTTCTCTGGGTTGAGTTTCATTTGGTACTTGCATAGCGTGGTGAAGGTCTCCCGCAGGTCGATTAGGTGATCAGTGGAGAGTTTGCTCTTAACTAGCATGTCGTCGACGTATACTTCCATATTCCGACCTATTTGGTGATGGAAGATGGCATTAACCAACCGTTGGTAGGTGGCCCCAACGTTCTTCAATCCGAATGGCATTACTTGGTAATGGTAGGTATCTCGGTCGGTGATGAAGGATGTATGTTCCCGATCGGACGGGCGCATCAGGATTTGGTTGTAGCCAAAGAAAGCATCCATGAAGCTGAGCATTTGATGACCGGTCGTGGCATCGACCAACAGATCTATGTGGGGCAGAGGATAGCTGTCTTTGGGGCAAGCTCGGTTTAGGTCAAAGTAATCGACACAGAGTCGCCACTTGCCATTGTTCTTGCGGACGAGGACCACGTTTGACAACCATTTAGGGTAGTCGACATTTTTGATGAATTGGGCCTCAAGGAGTTTGTCGACCTCTGCGGCTATAAGAGTATTGCGCTCTGGATGAAAGACGCGCTACTTCTAGCGGTAAGGTCGGAAATGAGGTTCAATGCTGAGGCGATGAGTTATGAAAGAAGGGTCGATGCTTGGCATATCTGAGTGAGTCCAGGAAAATACATCATTGTGCTCGGTCAGAAGGGCAGTAAGGTCAGCCTTAGCTTTGGGGGATAGCTCGCTTCCGATCTTAGCAGTTTTCATTGGGTTGGTGGGATCGATGGGAATCTCAACGAGGTCCTCCACCGGTTCGCCTCTGACCAGCTCGTCCTCATCTCGGGCGTCAAGTCCTTCAATGATCATGGCCTCCTTCAGCTTGACTTCCTTCAGTGAGGCGACATAACACTCCCTGGCTATGGTCTGCTCCCCCCGTACTATCCCTAGTCGGTGGGAAATTTTACGGCGAGGTGGTAGGTTGAAGTGACAGCTTGAAAGGCGTTGAGGGCGGTGCGACCAAGGATGATGTTGTAGGCAGAGAGACAGTCGACCACAAGGAAAGTGAGCAACTTGGTAGTCTGCCGTGGGTATTCGCTGATGGTGATGGGGAGGTCGATGGAGCCGATGGAGGTCACCCGGTCTCCAGTGAAACCGACCAAAGGGGTTTGGAGGGGGGACAGGCTTTCCTCTCCGATTTTGAGCTGGTGGAAGCAGTTGAGGAATATGATGTCTGAAGAACTATCGTTGTCGATGAGGACCCGTCTGACCTTATAGTTGGAGAGAAGGGCAGAGATGACGAGAGGGTCATCATAAGGGTAACAGACGCCAGTACAGTCGGCGTTCGTGAAGGTGATGGGTTCTGTCCACTGCTTGGGCTGTTTGGAAGGTCGGTCTACCGTGTCCACTGCTCTATCCGAGCCTTGCCTTATCTTCCTGAGCTCTGCCCTCTGAGCGGAGCGGGATGGTCCGCCACAAGCAAGGCCACCAAAAATGACTCGGATTTCACTAACTGGCGGAGGGGGATTACCTGGGGGCCGAGGCTGTTGTGGGGGGCAGTCACGGCCTTGGTTAGGTTGGGCTAGCTGCCAGGGTGGGGTACGCCGGCGGTTGTTTCTGAGGAGCTCAGTTCTTTGCCTCTGTTGTGGGCGGGTGTCCGTGAACCGGCTGAGATGCCCTTGGCGAATGAGGGTTTCAACCTGATCCTTGAGGTTGATGCAGTCATCAGTGTTGTGGCTGTGGTCCTGGTGGAAGCGACAATATTTGGACTGGTCTTTCCGGTTGGAAGGGGTCCGTGAAGGCAGGGACCATTTGAGGGGGTAATCCCGTTGGATTTGATGGAGGACTTGTTCCATGGGAGAATTGAGAGGCGTGTACCGCTCGAACCGACTGGGTGGTCGGGCCGGTGCCGACCGGTCAGTGCGAGGAGGTCGGTCGAGATATTGGGGGGTTTGGCTGTTATACTGGGTGTTTTTGGGTTCCGAGTCTTTTCTCTTTTCTCTGGGGGTCGGGTTTTTAGATATTGGATCCTGCCGAGCGGCTACTGAATCTTCGGCATTCATATACTTCCGGGTCTTGGATAATAGGGCTGCCATGGAGGTCGGTGGGTTTTTGGAGAGGGTGAAAAGGAAATCGGACGATCGTAGCCCTTCCATGAAAGTCGTGAGGATGACGTTATCGTCATTCTCCGCTACTTGTAGGGCTTCGGTGTTGAAGGGGGTAACGAAGCTGCGCAGCGACTCCCCCTCGGTCTGACGGATATTGAGGAGTTGGGTTGCAGGGCGGCGTTGGCGCTGGGCTCCAATGAAATGGCTGAGGAAGGAGTCGCTGAGATATTGGAAAGTGGAGACAGAGTCCGCTGGTAACTGACTGAACCACAGTCGAGCTGACCCCTTCAGTGTCACGGGGAAAGCCCGACACATGATCTCGTCAGGGAAGGCATGGAGGATCATGAGGGTACAGTAGGTCTCCAGATGGTCGACTGGGTCCGTCGTACCGTCAAAGGAGTCAATGGTGGGCATCTTGAACCGGATGGAGGCAACAAATGGTGAATTTTCCAAGGTAGAGGGTTTATGCTGAATATTCTGCATGACCCCTTGGAGTTGGAGCTTCATTGCGCGGAGCTCAGCGTACCAGAGGGGAACGTGGTCACCATGGTCAATCAATGGAGGCTGGACGCTGCTAGCCTCCCCTTCAGGGGCTGGTGCTACGACCGACAGATGTGGGGGTGGTGGTGGATTTATATATGGGTGGGAAGGTTGCAAACCTTCCAAGTTGGGTGGATGGAGTTGTGGAGCAGTATGGCTCGAGGCTCTTTCTAGGTTGGGGGGAATGTCTGGAGGTGGGGGAGGAGGCATTGGAAGGTTCCTTTGGATTAAAGCATTTATCAAGGCCTGGTTTTGCTCGGCCATGCGGTTAATGTTGTTGGTAAGCTCGATAAATACTGTGGTGGGTTGTTTGGATTGGGGGGGTCGGCTTGATGGTTGGCGGCATTATTGTGAAAAGCCATGGATCTAGTCGTGACCATGCACTTTGACGAGTAGGAGAAAAAGGTTGTTGGAACGGGGCCTCCGGCGACAGTGAACACAACTGGCGCGAGGAGCAAAGCGTTCCCATAGACGGCGCCAACTGTTGATACAGTTTATCCCCGGTGAATGGAGCGAACTGGTCCAAGCTCCTCAAGCCCAAGCCCAAATGATCGAGCCCACCGGATACCTTGCAAACAAGTTCAGCGGGGAACGGGGTAGTCCCCTAGTGAACCCTCCGACGATCAAGTTAGGAAGAGAAGTAGAGTATATGGGAGAAGATTAGAGATAGAAAGCTTAACCTTTTTCTTGTCTACAACGTTCACTTATATCTTTTTGCAATCATTTCGCCGTCCCTTCCGACCTGCTCTCCTTGCCGAAAGCCTATGCTGTAGCTTACCTTGCTCAGGGTAAGGGGGTCCTGTTCCGGCAGAGAGATGTTGTCGTAATAAATGCTGTGATGGGCAGCATTAATGGTGATGTGCAGTGAAAATAACTTTGCAGATCTTTGTCTGCTGATGTGGTTCGTCATTCTCTTGCCGTGTGTCTGAACGTCATTGGCTCTTTATGCCATGTTGGACTCCAGCTGTCCTAGACCTCGTCAGCTGGGTTATGCACTGGGCTTCAAGTGATGGGCCATAGGTGATTCATGGCCTTTATGGGCTTATACATGTCATAATCAAACAATGGCCTGGCTTCTATAATACAGAATATGATTCGATGTTTACAGAATTGACAGATAAAATTAAATTCAAAAATAGATTTTTAGGTGTTACAGATTTATGTAACAAATTTAATTGGAAAAAAAAAAATATTCCAAAAAATAGTTTTAAAGTATATGTTTAAGTACAAACCAAATTATAAAATACAAATAAAGAAAATATTGAATATGTCATAGAATAACGACTTTAGATTGTTGTGGGAATTGAACAATAATTTATCTGAATCAATTTTGTAGAATAATGATATTAAATAAAATAGATTCTGAAAATATAAGTTTTATACAGTTTGATAAAATTATATATATATATATATATAAAATAGAATACTGAAAAAAAAAAGATGAAGAAGAAGGTTTAGAAAATAGTTTGTGTGATTGCAAGATGTACGTCAAAAACATTATCCTAAAGTCGTTATGCACTCCTTCCGTGCAGGTTCTAACGACCAAAAACGACTCCAAGATGATACAACCCAAAAACAGATCTGACACAATGCACAGTTGCACCAAATGAATTTTCCAAGTATGTATCGATTGCCCAAAAATATAAAGTATAGAAAAAAACAAAGAAAATAAGAGAGAAATAAATCAATATACGTTGTTATTGTTGTTGTTGTTGTTGTTTTTTTTTCCTTAAGTTAGAGTCCTGTATTGAGTTACGAAAAGACGCACTCATTTCTTTTGAAATCAAATATAAGTTTAGAATTTAAACAAATATGACTTTTAAAAGAAATGCATAAATAAATATAAATAATATAATAAATAAATAAAAATAAAGTTTTGAAGATTTTCAGAAATCCCAACAAACATCATCAAAGTAGCGATTGTCGGAGGCAAAATGGGCGAGAAGAGAGAGAGAGAGTGTGTGTGGTAGAGGGAGAGGGTTGACACCGCCGATGGTGGTTGTGCCAGTGGAACGGGGAGGAAGAGAAGGAAACCCTAATCTAAAGATGGATGAGGAGAGAGAAGAGAGGAGGAGAAAGACGGGGCTGGGTTTGGGTTGGGTTTGGTTTGGTGCATGTGTATAGAATATATATATATATATATATATATGGGTAGTTTGGTCATTTTGTATAGGTTTGTCTTTATGAATAAAATATTGGGTAAACTACAAATAGGTCCTAATAATTAGACTTAATTCCCATTATTGAAAATAAATTTGATAAAATTGTCACTAAAAATAAATTTTTTGTGACAATTTTTTATATATGTCGCTAAAAATTGACAATTAGTGATTTTTTTTGTCAAGATTTTTATAAATTGTCGTTAAAACTTACAATTAGTGACCTTTTTTTATGACAATTTTTTTTTCTATAGGACCAATTAGACAATAAGTTCACTTATTATGAGCTACATGTACGTACTCCTAAAATATTTTAGAGTATAGACTTTAAGCGAAGAAAATTTAAATTTAGATTTCTAAACTGAGTACCCATCAAAATATGGGCCAAAAAATTCTTTATCCCGATGTCCCTCCCTCATCAACTACTACCATTGCACCATCCCTTATTGTGAAAATGGACATATGAATTCAAACTCAATGGGTATCCATGAAATCCATGTATCCCATAAGAAAAATTTTCATTTACTCTGTTAATTTTGGCGGCATCGGCCACTAAAGAGAGAACATTACTAAAGAGAGGGGTAAGGGTAGTGGTGGGGAGAGGCGAACATGGGTAACTAAAAGGAAAAGTATTATACGCCCAAGTTTTTGACTGATCTATTATTAAATTTCTCATTTGAGCACTTCACAAGATTTAAAATATATATAAGGGACTTAGTTATAAATTATTTTTCATTTATTGACAATAATGCCACTTAGTTTAGCATTGTTTGAAGAAAATATAAGAATTTTCATCTGCAAAAACTGCCAAATAATAACAATTTGAAGTACTACATCATGCCAACATATGGGTTGAAGATGCTACTGCTTCTAAGTATTTTGGAACCGTAGTGTTCATTCCTCTTGGTCGACTGATCACTTTGCACTATTTAAAACCAACTGACGTTTGTTTTACCCTCAGATTTGATGATATTGTTAAATCATTTTACAAAGTACATTTCATCTATTTTGCCTATTCTTAAGATACTAGGCTAACTTTTAAACCATGTTAATATTTGAAGTACAGCAATAAGATATTAATGGATGAGAGATGAATACAAGGGAACGTTCAGATTATCAATGTGAGTTCCATGATAGACCCATAAAGGATCAACAATACCCGCCAATTAAAAAATCGAACTGGAGACAACCCGCTGCCTGAATGGGATACTTTTGCATACACATACCTGGACTTTCACTCCAATAATAATGACACAATGGAGAAGTTCCTCAATTAGGAAGGTGACTGGGATTTCCAATCATTAAATCACTTAGCCTAGCTAAGCATTGACTAACATCTTAAAAATCCATGTGCCTTAGTGTCATTCCCAGATTACAACCTATTGGGAAGGCTCTAGGGTATTGGGAAGGCTCTTTAAATGGTGGATTTTCCTCAATTGCTGCTTATGATATTATTACTAACCAAAATTATTCTAATTCCAATTAGCAGTGAGTTTGAAAAATCAGAATCTCTAAGAAACTTTAAGGGATTTATATGGTTGGCTTTTCATTGAAGACTCCGTTTGTTTTTAGTGTTAATTATTTTTAAATTGTTTGGCATTTGATATACTGGAAAATAAAAGTTAACAAAAAAATATTTTCATAATCAACAGAAGGCAAACCTATTTGAACTGAAAATATTTTTACTTTCAAAAGGTAGAACTAAAAATTTACTAATACCACCACTACCATCACCTCCATATCACACCACCACCACCACTACCACAACCACGAACACCATTACCACCATTGCCGCCATCACCACCACCACACCTCTATCCCATCCCTGCCACCACCACCACTACCACAGCGGGTTTGGCCGGTTTAGTTTAAAAAGGACGGTTTTCAAATTAGTCCGGATTTAAGGGTTGATCCAGACCAGAATCTCGACGGGTCAATCGATCGAACTGGCCCAATTTTCAAAACATTGGATGAAAGCCTTTCTGACTTTAGACAAACTTTAAAGTTGTATTTAGTTCATAAATTTGGATAGGAATTTTAAAAAAAAAAATTAAAAGAAAGGTAAAATATGAATTAAATATAACTACTTTTCACGCACTTTTTCTCTTTCCTTTCCTAAATTCCTGCCAAACAAGAAAGTCTTTCTTGAAAAATTACTTGGGAAAATTACAATTCGATAGAACAAACAAAAAAAATATTACACAAGCATGGAGGGGTGTGATAGTTGTGCCAGAGTTGACCCAGGGGACGATTTATTTTGGTCTTTTCAAAGATGAAACACGTTCATGAATATACATGCGGCTTCTATGCAAAGTTGGAGATTACACTGACTTAAAGGTATAAATTTAAGACATCTACAGTAGCCTCATGATAGAGCTTCTTAGAAGGGCTTCCATGAAGTTGTTGCTGAGACATACTCCATGATGGCAAGAATTAATCAGGAAAGGCCCTTAAAACTTCCTCGGGTCCGTTTGATAGAGTTTTAGAAAAATAATTATAGATTATGACTTAATAAATTATACATTATAACTTTAAACATAAGCTGTCGGTGCAGCTGTGAGATTATAGATTTAATCAGTAGAGTAGTGTTTGGTTGAATAAGTTGTAAAATAACTTTTTGCTGTGTAATGTCTTTTTTACCCTTATAAGATATAAAAATTATTATTTTTTCATTTTCTTCAGTTTTAATTTTTTTTAAAAAATATTTCATTAATTGAAGTTAACATAATTAGTATCAATTAATATAAAAATTAATACATTTCATTCAACAATTGTTATTTTATTTTTTTATTCCATTTAATAGAAGTTATTTCATTTTTTTATTATTTCATTTTGTTTTCATTAATATATGTGAGACCATGAAATATCCTCTCACATGGATGTTGTAGAGATCCAACAAAGAGAAGAGCTTCACCCTTGTAGATCTGCAATGATGAACATAGTCGGTGCCACCCAATCGGGGTTGTCAGCAGGAGTACTCCGATGATAAAGTTAGTCATTGAATCAAGAAGTAAATTGTATATATATTAGAAGGGGTGTGTGTTCTGTAGAGAGAGATGAGACATACCTCCTATTTGGGATGCCCCCCCTCCCCCCTTTATATAGATAGGAGGTGTGATATTTGTTTGGGCTGGACCCATTGTAGGCTTTGTTTGGGTTAGGCCCAATAAGTTAGTACCTATATTTTTCTGACTCCCACAATTGTCCCAAAACTTTCATTGTCTTCGGTAGAAGGAATGAGAATTTTTATTGCCGAGTTATGCTGTTCAAATAGATGTTAGGTCCTTTGACAAAGAATACATTTGATAAATGAATAACATAAATGAATGAATGGTTGGATGAATACATGTATGTATGAATGTATGTACAAATATATGTATATAAAGGAGAGAGGTGAGCTAAAGCCCAGTGAGTAATACCATCTCTATAACAATGGGCCACGGTATTATAACCCCCGGGTAAGGGTGTAGGCCGTGGTATTATAACCCAGGGCAAGGGTGTAGTATATTGCTGAGTGCAAAGGTCGTTTCCAAATATGAACTTTCGTGCCGAGTTAGAAATATTTCTATATGCCGAGCACGGAAATGATTGCCTGAACCAAATAAGACAGATTAAATAAGGTAGATATATCAGCCAATAGATGGACCATGGTATTATTACCCCCGGGTGAGGATGTAGACCTGCGGTATTATAACCCTCGGGTGAGGGTGTAGGCATACAGTATTATAACCTCCGGGCGTAGGTATAGGCCGCGGTATTCTAACCCCCGGGCATGGGTGTAAGCCGCGGTATTCTAACCCCCGGGTATGGGTGTAGGCTGTGGTATTTTAACCTCTGGGCGTAGGTATAGGCCTTTGCTAATGGCACTCCATACCGAGTGCGAAGATTACGCTGTACTCAGAGACTTTACTGATTTTAAGTGGCGACCAAGTGCCAATATGGCAAGGACTTTGAATAACGCATCCTGTGTCAGTGATGGCCAGTACCGAATGAGGTAGACGTGTTAATCACAAAGAATATTGCTCCACTTGTAAGAAACTGCTAAGTAGATATTGGGCCAACTATTTAATTGTCAAGTTGCACAATTTGCGTTTAGTCTAAGGTAGACTAGTCCCATTGCCTTCGAATGACAGGTGTTAGTCGGAAGGAATGCAGATTAGACTTGCCCCATTGCCTTATGTTGCAGGGAAAATTTGGCTTTGGTAAAATGACGGCGCGCAAAAATATGCGAACGCCCAAAAACTGGCACTTGCTTCGAGCTGTGTGAAAATGAGCGGGAGTTTGTAACTCAAGTAAATATCGTTGTAATGTTTGGACCGAGTTGGCCGAGTATGCATGTATAGCAGAGGTGCCGAGAAGATGATCGGCTGATGTGCCCCAATTGAAAAGCAGAAAATTGACTAAGATGTCCTAGTGGACAATTGTTTTGCCGAATAATATTGTTAGGCAAATAAAGTTGCCGAATACTGTGGCCAATGTTGCTGGATAAAGTTGACAATGCATAAAGTTCACAAATAATGTTGGTTAGCCGAATAAAGTTGATGCACGGCCGAATAATGATCATGCATAATGTTGAATTAATAATGGTGCCGAGTAAGGTTGATGCACTGCCGAGTAACTAGGGTCAAAACATCGGTGTCCGTTTGATATATAATGTGATTTTGCCGAAAAGTTGGTTAGCTACACTTGGGTCGGTGATTGTGACGATCTTTTGGTCGGTGATTTTTCTTAGCTTCGCTGTGTGTCGGAATCCCTTCGGAGTTGGATTTGCTAAGAACTTGGTTAGCAATGGTTGCCAATTTATTGAAGTTGAGTTTTTTGTCCAACATATATTTGCCCCATTGCTTCTGAATAAGTGGTTATTCAGAAGGAATCCAGAATGGACTTGAGCCAAAATTGCCGAATGATGCGGGTTGTTATACTGGCGGGAAGATGCCAAAATTGTTGAAGGCGGCATTGATCAAATGTCAGGCTTGGCGGCAAAAGTATTGTTTGAGTTGCGATGGATATTTTCTAGTTATTGAATTTGCAAAATCAGATCGTACAGATGTGTACAGCAAGCTCCAAATAGTTGGAAACGACTGTTGGATCATCCGAATTGGGCTCCGGATGGCGTAATTATAGCCAAAATGAATTTAATGGCTCGGATCGGTTGAGAATTGTGAGTGGTTGACATCTGCAAATTTAGGGCATGGAATTTGCAAAATCGGACCGTTTGGATGTGTTCGAAATGTCCCAAATAACTGGAAATGACTATTGGATCGTTGTGATTGGACCACGGATAGTGCAATTTGCATGTTGCGGAGCCGAAAGTAAAAGAAATCCAAATTGCCATAGTAGGCGGTATACGGCCGAGTGATGAATGATGGATCGGTGAAGATGGATAATTGTGTCCTAGCTTCATGAGCCTTCTGTTAAAAATGCATACCGATCAGACATGACCTGACCGTTGATCTATCATGTAACGCTCCCGAGTTGCCGATCTGTTGATCCTAATCTGAAACTCAGAATTTGCAAAATTGGACCTCAAAAATGGATTCTACACGGCGAAAAACTATAAGGTAGGCATCCTCGAAGTTATTGGTTTATCCGATTAATGTAGTAAGATATAACGAAGCACTTTGTACAGAGAAGCGCAGGATAAATCCTTATTTCATCATCTTCATCTTCATGCTGCATGTCGTGGAAGGCATAATGGTCCAGTTTCAAACTCGTGACTTTGAGGCCCTGTATCTCCTTCGTTTTAAGTCCGATTTTGACGCGGTCTGTTGTGTTGGACTCGTCTCAATAAGTGCTTCACATTGGTATAGTCAAAACTAGCTTTCGGCAACTTTTAAAATTTTAGTTTTCTATAAATTTGGTCTGTTTCGCAACTACCAGCGAACTTTGGTGACTTCTTGGCTCCTCGAGTTGGTGGGTTTGGACCCCTTGAGTTGACACGAATCCCCTAGTATATTCAGATGTTGATTTCGACAGGCCGAGATGCTAGTTCCATGCCAAGAGAGAAATGCCGATCAATATTGCTACTGAGAAATCATGAGATTTGTGCCGAAGAGATAGGTGAATTGATAGTGTTTGATCGTGTTTGTTCCGAGTGCCCAATGTTGTGGAACATGTTGCCGAGATGGTACTCAAAGAGAACAACTAAATCTATTCTCGGCATCGCGGTTGAGCTGTCGAATTTGTTCTCAGCATTGTGCAACCCAATTTTGACAATCGAAGGTAGTCTTCTTAAACGGCCAGTTAACGCGGCATGGTTGTGGAGTAGAACGCTCATGCATGGACATGCCGAGTAGCTTTCTGCAAGTTGTGCTGCCACTACTGGGTTGCTTAGATGCCAAGTAACAATGGGCAGCTTGGGTGAGTCGTAGCGATGCCGAGAAGGGTAATAGTTGTCGAACAGACTTATAGGGTTGCCGAACATCTCCATTGTCGATTTGCCGAACAACCTTTGTTGAACTTGTGATTCTAGTTTAAACCAAAATGATTGGAGAGTTGAGGAACTTAAGTTGTGTACCGAGTAAGTGGCGCCAAAATACCTGGATCCCTCTCGTTTATGTGATGACATAGCCGAGAGCTCACCATGATTATGTATACTTGAACCAATGAGCGTGGTGACGAAATTGTGGTGCCGAGCATCCAGAAATGGTTGAACGGCTGCGCGAATTTAACAAGGTGGTGGCCGAATAACTCATTATTGGCCGAGTAATGTGATGTTGGAAATAGGAATTTTTGAATAATGTTATTGACTAAGCAACCTGATAAAGTTGCCGAATAATGTTACTACTGTAAAAAAAACCAATTTATATATAAAATTCTAATATATATAAAATTCCTAATAAGGCTCGGTACTTGATAAAGTTGCCAAGATCACTGTATTAGTCGAAAGCAAACTGATATATATACCCACTGGAGTAAACTGATCAAGTATTGAGGTATTAGTCGGAAGCAAACTGATCAAGTACCGAGGTATTAGTCGAAAGCAAACTTGATAAAATTCCTAATAAGCCTTTAGATTTAGACTTCATTTCATTATGCAAACTGATATATATAAAATTCCTAATAAAGGTCTCGGCAAAAAGGTAAGGGAAACAATATTTTCAGCAAACTTCTAATACCATAATATATATATAATTTATTTTAATAGCCGAATTGATTGTACCCACTGGAGTGCTCCATAGAAAAGTAGGTGACAAAAGTTAGTTCCCAATTTTTAGAGAGAGAAAGTAAAGACCCAAGTTTGGAGTCCATAGAAATTGTTAATATAGATATATGTGTATGTATATTCCAACAAAAGATGAAATTTCATCAATCAACTTGAACAGTGTGAAGTGCACTTGCATAAGTTGGTAAAGTGCTGATTAACAGCTTTAACAGATTCAATAAGAAAATTCCATCACTCAACTTTAATATGCCGAAAAGATGCTCTCTACCAGAAAAGTGAACCTATTTGTAGAGAGAGAAAAAGCAGATGCAAAAGATTCACAGTGAACAAAAAGCTCTATTTTGCAAGTATAAACATATGTATATCTAATCCAAGAACCAATCCTAAAATAATTTTCAGAGAGCAAATAAATCAAAAGTGTTGTTAAATTTGTACTTACAAGAACATGTTTGTTGTGTTCTTCGTTGATCTCATTCAGTCATTCCCACATACAGTGCCAATTGTGAGACCATAAAATATCCTCTCACATGGATGTTGTAGAGATCCAACGAAGAGAAGAGCTTCACCCTTGTAGATCTGCAATGATGAACATAGTCGGTGCCACCCAACCGGGGTTGCCGGCCGGGAGTACTCCGATGATGAAGTTAGTCATTGAATCAAGAAGTAAATAGTATATATATTAGAAGGGGTGTGTGTTCTGTAGAGAGAGATGAGACATACCTCCCATTTGGGATGCCCCCCCCCCTTTATATAGATGGGGGGTGTGATATTTGTTTGGGCTGGACCCATTGTAGGCTTTGTTTGGGTTAGGCCTAATAAGCTAGTACCTATATTTTTCTGGCTCCCACAATATCAATTAGAACATTTTTTTTTATTACAATACCAAAGAAGTTATTTAATTGAAATAAAATTGTGCAATTTATTTATTTATTTAAATTTTGTAATTGTGCAATTTACATCAATAATTGTGAAATAAATTGTGCAATTTATTTAATTTTGTTTAATTTATTAATTCATTACAATTAACATCTGACATAGGTGGGCCCATAAAGGCTATTGGCCCCCCTCACTTAGAACCCAATACACGATCCAAACATGAAGGCCCAACATTACTGAAACCTAGTATAGCACCAAGAACCAATGGCATCTAAACACTTGTCAAGAGGAGAACCGGCTACATAAGCAGACAAAGGTCTTGCAAAGTTATTGCATCACACATCAATCATTAATGAGGTCCCCTGCAGCATTTAATGCGATAACTCCCTCACGTTGGGACAAAAACGGCCTCACCATGAACAATGCAAGCTAGAGCGTAGACTTTTGGCCAACATGACAAGAGGAAATGATGAAAAGGATATAAGGAGGTTTCTAAGAAAAAAGAAAGGTTAAGTTCTTGATCACAATCCTATCACTACTTTCCACCAATCTCTCTTTTCTAACTTGTTCGTCGGAGGGTTCGCTTGGGGACTCCCGTTCCCCATAGACTTTTGTACAGGTATCTCGGCAAGCCTAGTGACCAGGACAACGGTGTTGACGACTTGGATCAGTCCGACCCGTCCATCAGGGAGAACGGGCTTCATCAGTTGGTGTCGTCTGTGGGAAGCTACTACTCCTCATAACTGTTGTGCTCATTGTTATCGGGGACCCATCCTCAATAATCCTTCTCCTCCAACCATCAAGGTGGATCGTCACAACGAGATCCATGGCTTCCCACCAAAACGTTGTCGACCCCCAAGCCGACCCTCCTAACCTAAACAACCCACCTCAGTATTTCACAGAACACACCAACAGTATCAACCGTTTAGCCGAGCAAAACCAAGCCTTGATCAATGCTTTGCTCTAGCGAGACCTCCATGTGCCTCCTCCACCACCACAAAACATCCCACCTGATCGAGAGCGAACCCCGAGCCATCCTTTCCAACAAGCCCACCTCTCAAACCTGGAGGTTTTGCGACCCCCACCTCAAGACATGAACCCGCCACCTCGAGGTCTACATCCATCAGTTCAAGCACCTGCTCCCGAAGGCGAGGCCAGTAGTGTCCAACCCCCACTACATTCCGGTGGCGACAATGTTCATATCTGGGACGCGGAATTCCGAGCCATGAAACTCCAGCTTCAAGGAGTCATGCAGAACATACAGAATAAACCTTCTACTACGACCAATTCCTCGTTTGTCGTCTCCATCAGGGACAAACCCCTACCTCCCAAGTTCAAAATGCCCTCGATCGATTCTTTCGACGGCACGACGAACCCAGTTGACCACTTGGAGACTTACAAGACCCTAATGATCCTCCATGCTTTCCCCACGAGATCATGTGTCGGGCTTTCTCCGTAACGCTTAAGGAGTCGGCTCGACTGTGGTTTAGTCAGCTGCCGACAGACTCTGTCTCTACTTTCCAATATCTAAGTGATTCCTTTTTTAGCCACTTCATCGATGCTCAGCGCCAGCGTCTCTTGGCGACTCAGCTACTCAACATCCGTCAGACAGAGGGGGAGTCATTGCGTAGCTTTGTCACCCGTTTCAATACCGAAGCCTTACAGGTGGCAGAAAACGACGACAAGGTCATTCTCACCGCTTTCATGGATGGTTTACGATCATCCGACTTCCAGTTCTCCCTCTCCAAAAACCCTCCGACCTCCATGGCCATCCTCCTTACCAAAGCCCAAAAATATATGAATGGTGAAGATTCTATGGCAGCCCACCAAGATACCCCATCCAAAAACTCAACCCCCAACGAGAAGAGGAAGGAATCTGAAACCAAACCATCCCAATATACACAACACACTCCTCAGTATACCGACCGACCAGTTCGTGCCGACCGACCGGCACCTACCCGACCACCTGGTCGGTTCGAGCGGTACACTCCTCTCAATTTCCCCATGAAGCAAGTCTTAAACCAAATCCAGCGAGATTATAACCTGAAGTGGCCCCAGCCATCACGGTCTCCCTCCAACTGGAGAGACCAATCCAAATAATGTCGTTTCCACCAGGACCATGGCCACAACACTGAGGAATGTGTTAACCTTAAAGACCAGGTAGAGAGTTCGATACGCTAGGGGTGTCTTAGTCGGTTCATAACAGCCATCCTCAGCAACGTCTACGGACTGAACCTACCGAGGGCAACTGCCAACACTTCTCTCCCCGACAACCCGCACAACTCAACTGAGACAATGATCGGCCCCCACTGCCACCCCAAGCACAAGGCGACCCTGTTCCTTCGGTCGGCGAAATCAAAGTCATCACTGGCAGGCTCGCATACGAAGGACCATCCCGTTCGGCTCAGCGAGCCAAACTCAGAAAAATCAGACAGGGCTCCGACAAAAAAGTCGTGACATTGGATCGCTCCCTCAAACGTCCCAAACAGTGACTGGAACCCATCACCTTTACGGAGGCTGACTGCACAAGCATCTGTTACCCTCACAACGACCCCCTCGTCACCTCTGCCCTCCTGTCCAATTACAGGTAAGATGGGTGCTCGTCGACAACGCCAGCTCTTCAGACATCATCTTCCTGAACGCCTATCGCCAACTCCAGGTCGGAGAAGAAAAATTATCCCCTCTTCAAACCCCGCTGGTCGGCTTCACGGGGGATCGAGTGACATCCATAGGCTCTATCGATCGTCCCATCACCATCGGCGAGTATCCACGGAAGACCACCAAGTTACTTACCTTCCTTATCGTTGACTGTCCTTCTACTTATAACATAATCCTCGGCCGCACAACCCTTAATGCTTTCCAAGCTGTCACATCCACATTCCATCTGGCCATGAAATTTCCCACCAAACTTGGGGTCAGCACCGTGAGGGGAGAGCAGAGGGTAGCCAGAGAATGCTACGTCGCTTCACTCAAAGAGGTCAAGCTGAAGGAGGCTATGATCATCGAAGGACTTGATGTCAGAGACGAAGGCGAGTTGGTCAAAGGGGAACCAGTGGAAGAACTTATTGAAGTCCGCATCGACCCTACCAACTCAACAAAAACAGCCAAGATCGGTAGCCAACTATCTTCCTAGGCCAAGACCGACCTTACAGCCCTCTTAACTGAGCACAATGATGTATTTGCCTGGACCCATTCCGACATGCTGGGTATCGATCCCTCCTTCATCACATATCGTCTCAGTATCGAGCCCCACTTCCGACCTTTCTGCCAGAAGCATCTTATCTTTCACCCATAGCGCAATACTTTTATTGCCTCTGATGTAGACAAACTACTGGAGGCATGGTTCGTCAAGAACGTAGACTATCCCAGATGGCTATCAAATGTGGTCCTGCTCCATAAAAGCAACGGTAAATGGCGACTCTGCGTCGACTACTCCGACCTTAATCGAGCTTGCCCCAAAGATAGTTATCCTCTCCCCTGCATAGATCTGCTTGTCGACGCCACGGCAGGACATCAGATGCTCAGTTTCATGGACGCCTTCTCCGGCTATAATCAAATTCTAATGCACTCGGCTGACCAGGAACACACCTCCTTCATCACAGACGGAGGCACTTACCACTATCGAGTTATGTCGGTCGGATTGGAAAACACCGAAGCAACTTACCAACGGTTGGTCAATACCGTCTTTCACCACCAAATAGGCCGAAACATGGAATTCTACGTCGATGACATGCTCGTCAAAAGCAAGCTCTCCTCAGATCATCTGACAGACCTACGAGAGACCTTCGAAACCCTACGCAAGTATTAAATGAAGCTGAATCCGGAGAAGTGCACCTTCGGCGTAGGATCTGGGAAATTCTTGGGCTTCACGGTCAGTTAGCGGAGCATCAAGGCCAACCCCAAAAAGATCAAAGCCCTAATTGAAATGCAGTCTCCCAGAACAGTCAAAGAGGTTCAACGGCTTACTGGCAGAGTCGCCGCCCTCAACCGTTTTATTTCTCGCGCAACAGACAAGTGCCTCCCCTTTTTCAAAGTCCTCCGACAGGCTTTTGAGTGGACCCCCAAATCCGAAGAGGCCATTCAACAATTAAAGTAGTGCATGGCCAATCCCCCCTACTCTCTTAAGCGCTCTCAGGCGAAACACTCTTTCTCAACTTAGCTGTATCAAACACCGCGGTCAGTGCGACCTTTATCAGGAAAGACAACTCAGTACAACGACCGGTCTACTACATTAGCAGAGCTCTTAGGGGGGCAGAACAAAACTATCCTCTGCTGGAGAAAATGGCCCTTGCCTTGGTCATAGCGTCAAGGCGACTTCGACTTTATTTCCAAGCTCACTCCATGGTGGTCCTCACTGATCAACCTCTGAAGAAGGTCATACACCAGCCAGAGTTGTCCGGCAGACTTATGCAATGGTCTATCAAGCTCAGCCAATATGAAATCTCTTACCGACCTTGAACGGCGATCAAAGGACAGGTCGTCGCAGATTTTATCCTAGAATTCACCAATCCCACTCCAACTGCGCTCCCTCCGCCAAGGCAATTCAATACTGAGACAGAAGACCCTCATTTCTAGACCCTCAATGTCGGTGGATCATCCCGTAAAGAAGGCAGTGGGGCTGGTCTCATCTTCACCACTCCCGAGAGCGGTTATTTCAAGTGTGCCCTCTGTTTCTTGTTCGATGCAAGCAATAATGAAGTCGAATATGAGGCCTTGATAGCAGGTCTTCGCCTAGCCAGAGACATTGGTGTAAGCCATATCCAAGTGTTCAGTGATTTCCAATTGATTGTTGGGCAAATTACGGGGGAATTCGACGCGAAGGAAGACAAGATGCGAGCCTACAGGGATATCGCACTCCCTCTTGTTCACCTTTTCAATACCTTCCATATCAAACACTTCCCTCGGTCAGAGAACTTCAAGGCAGATGAAATGGCCCAATTAGCCTTGGTCGACCAGTCAGACCTCAATCATGGCGTCCGCCTTGAATACCTGGCCCACCCGGCTACTTCGCCAAACCAGTAGGAGGTCCACTTCCTTCAAAACGAACCTATCCCATGGGTTACAGATATCCTTCTGTTTTTGATAAATGGGGAGTTGCCAGAAGATAAACAACTGGCCGCCAAAGTTAGAGCCCGATCATCCAATTACATCCTCATTAGCGGCCTACTATACAAACGTGGATTTTCACGCCCATACCTCAGGTGCCTCAGTCCCGCTCAAGCGACCTATATGATGAGGGAAGTCCACGAGGGCGTATGTGGTAATCATTCGGGCATCGAGTCACTGGTCCATAAAATCCTTCGCACCGGCTACTTCTGGCATACTCTCAACAAAGATGCCACCGAATTTGTGCTTAAGTGTGATAAATGCCAGCGCTTTGCCGACATCCCCCATGCTCCACCTACAGAACTGATTACACTCTACAGTCCCTACTCATTCGCCAAGTGGGCTATTGACTTAGTTGATCCATTGCCCGCCAGTAGGGGCCAAACCAAGTTCGTTGTAGTTGCCATTAACTACTTCACTAAATGGATGGAAGCGGAACCCCTCGCCACAATCACTGAACGGAACACAACCAGATTCGTTTGGCAGTCGATCGTATGTCAGTTTGGAATCCTTCAAGCCATCGTCTCAGACAACGGCAAACAATTCGACAATGCCAAGTACAGGAAATTCTGCACAAAGATCCATATCAAGCCATGTTTCTCTTCCCCAGGTCATCCCCAAGCCAATGGACAAGTCGAAGTCACCAATCGCTCTCTCTTGAAGATCATTAACACTAAGTAGGAAGCCGTTAAGGGACTCTGGGCCGAGGAGCTACCAAACGTACTCTGGGCTTATCAAACTACCGCCCGAACCCCTACTAGGGAGACCCCCTTTTCGCTTGACATACGGCGCTGAAGTGGTCATCCCAGTGGAAATCAGTCTGTCGACTCCGAGGGTTTTGCACCTGGATCCATAACTAACCGAAGAATTGCATCGGGCTGACTTGGACCTGATTGAAGAGCTCCGAGAGACCACTGCTGTCAAACGGGCCTCATATCAGCAAAAAATGAAAACACACTACAACCGCAAAGTCTGACCGAGAGAGTTCGCAGTGGGGGACCTAGTCTTGCGCGAGGCGACTCTTGCCACCAAAAATCCCGCTGAGGGAAAGCTAGCAGCCAAATGGGAAGGGCCTTACGTCGTTAAAGCCAGACCTCACCCAGGCACTTACCAACTCTAAGACATGGAAGGCAGAGACCTCCCCCATCCGTGGAACGCCGAGCACTTGAAGCGTTATTTCCAGTAAAATGGAGTCTCCTACTTTTGTCTTGATCAATTGTTATATGTTCTTTTTGACGATCTACACGCTTGTTCGTTTTTGTCCTTTCTATACATGGTGTAAACTTGTGATCAACATGCTACGCCTTAAATGCAAATGACTTTATATCTCCATTATCTGCGTTGTGTTTCAATAACGA
The DNA here is from genome assembly GCF_055761805.1 of Camellia sinensis. Lineage (NCBI taxonomy): Eukaryota > Viridiplantae > Streptophyta > Magnoliopsida > Ericales > Theaceae > Camellia > Camellia sinensis. The sequence goes on along the minus strand of NC_138969.1, from coordinate 110,499,705 downwards.
CTTGTTAACTAAAGCCTCAGCCAGACTGAGCACGAAGAGCTCAGCCAGACTAAGTTAACTCAAGCCTCAGCCAGACTAAGCACGAAGAACTCGGCCAGACTGAGTCGATTAAAGCTTCAACATGGTAGAGCCTTCCCAGTCTTAGTCAAAACTCAAATGAAGAATTCGGCCGGTCCATTTTCATAATTTAATATTACGGCGATTACCATACTTACTTAAAATCCAAGTCCATATTACAACATTTTTTAATATTTTTAACATTTTCGGCAGTCGTACAAGCCAAACTTTCATTTTTAACATTTTTAACATTTTCATGTCTGCCCATTTTTAACATTTTTTACATCATATTTTTCTCACAAGTTAGCTTGGTTGCCCATTTTTAAACTTTTTACATCATAATTTACTAGCAAGTTTCACAATTCACGCACAAGTCTTACTTTCACATCTATTTTTCATTGAATTCTACTATGCCATTTTCATTATTCCAAATTTACAACTCAAAAGAAATAACGACAACAATAATACAAAAGAAAACTCGTTGTTTTATTCACAAACTTACGTTTTCATACAATTCGCTGCAGAAATTACATAAAAAATAAATAAATAACAAAACAACAAACAAAACAATAATAGTAAAATTTTTACACTTAGTTACATAGATCACTCTTCCTCACTAGAGGCAAGATCTTCCTCTTCAATGCCCTCGTCCAGGGGGCTCTGGGCAACGTCGTCTTCACTTACCTTCACGAGACTGAAGTCCACATCAGGGAACAGCCCCTGCGCCTTATGCTTGAAGGTCATCCAGTCGTTGTCCCAAAACTCACTCATTTCATGCTTGTAGAAGTCAGACCTCTAGAAGCTCTAGATCACTTCCTCTTCACTCCTACCTCCAGCGGCCGCTCCCCATGGCCCAGCCTCCCCATTCCCCTCCTTCGCCAAGCTGCAGCTACATCTATGACCATCTGGAAGTCGGCGGACCCCTTAAATTGCTCTACGGTCGCCATACACAGGTCGAGGTACGCCGCCCTCTTAGATGTCAATTTCGCCCTCTCCTCTGCTAGGGCCTTCTCCAATGCTGCGATCCAACCATGGGCCTCTTCCTTGTCCTTGACCGCCTAGTCCCGCAGATCTTCGTTCCTGGTCATGGCCTCCTCCCACCTCTCGTTGGCAGTGGTACAGGCTTGTTGGACCTCCTCTAGTTTCCTCTTCTCGCGCGCCAACTCGAACTCTAGCGATATCGCCTTGTGGCGCTCTGCTTCCAGCTCTGATATGGTTGCGAGGAGCTCAGCACTAGCTCGCTCCGCTGAGTAGCTCTGTACCAGTGCCAATACCTCCATGTTCTTTGCCCTTTGCACATACGCCAACCCCTTGGCGCATGCACTCCGAGTGGCCTTCCTCCCCCGCGCTATCTCAACCCTTAGGTTCTGCAGCTGCGACTTTGCCTCTGCCAACTGGGTCCTCAGCGGCTCTACTTCTATCTTAGCATGCGCTGCCTTATTCATCAAGGTAGTCGCCAGGGTCACTGCCTTTATCTGGGCTGAGCAAAACCCTCTCAGGTGGTCGGCCTCCGTCAATCGTGCCATCGGCCGCACGGCCGCATCCTCCACCACTCCAACAAGGTGGTCGGCTGCGACCCTGGCTTCCCCCCTTCTGCCGAGCGACCTGCCAGGGCGCGCGCATGGTACATTGCGGTCACTAGCACGACACTCGTCTCTGGCTTGCTGATCCCAGTCTTCCCTTTGTTGGGACTTGAGGTTAGTTCTGATGCAGGTGCCACCGTCAACACCATAGGGGCCTGAGGGCTCTTTCAGTACTTGGGCACTTGGACCCTTGTCTTCCTTTGCCATTTAGGCGATCTCCTTCACCTCTTCTAGAGCTGCCTCCACCCTTCCCTCCTTTGTCTTCCCCACCATAGCGGCATCCTCACTCCAACCTTCATCTTTTTCAAGACAAGGGCATCTTTCCCCCCTTCTCTACCAGCCCTCTTCTTCCTTGACTTCTTCAACACTGCCTCCACCTCCTGCTTACCCCTCTCCTTTAGCGGGTCTACTGGGGGCGACAGTGGGGCAAAGCTAGTTAGTCTTTGTCGCCTAGCAGTTTGGGACGTGGTCGGACCCGTTCCCTTATCACCAGTTTAGGGGCAGGCCCCAATTGTGTCTCCTTATACTTGTCCACTTTGGCGAACAATCTCCTGTTTTCTACCTCTTCCGCCTTCCTCCGCGCCTCAAATTCCTCCATCGCCGGATCCTCCTCCGTCGGCTGCGGCCCCAATTTCAAGGCAAACAAGGTTGAAGGAAGGATCAGCTCATCCCACTTCTTCTCCCCCCACTCATTTACCTTATTCACCTTGTTTTCAACTGCTACATCTAACTTTGGCTCCACCGATTTTGTGGGGACTTTTCATGTTGTGCGAACTCCCCTTCCACCGTTCGCTGATACTAAAAACCATCTCAGTCTCCACCCCTTCACCGAAGACGGCAAGCCTGTCACTAGACCCTAGCCCACCACTGCCTGCAAGGTCACCAACGTCTCCTGTTGACCCGAGGCCTTGTAACAGGAGAAGAATTCCTCCACCATCATTTTCGCCCCTCCGGTAGCCTACGGCCAGGCGCTTGCACAGGCCATTAGTATTTTCCAGGCGTTCGACATCAACTGCCCTGGCGCTACCTCCAACTTGTTAAGAACGTCCATCATTACTTAAGGGAGTGGTAGCCTCAACCCCCCCGGCAGCGCCTCCTTGTACAGCGTGAACCCCGTCGGCCATGCATCTGACGCCCTCTCCTTTGATGTGAACAGCATCAGCTCTCTCTCCGAGGGGATTTGGTACTTCCTTCGTACCTCCTCCAGCTCCTCCGCCGTAAACGTGGACTTGTCAGCCTTGGTATGCCAGTGGTCCGGCTCCACTTGGCTAATTGGCTTAGCAGCTACGATCATCGTTGTCGGACGAGCCCGCGCCGCTTGACCAGCTCCCCTCTCCTCCCTTCGCTCCACTCGATACTGTTTCGCCAACTCCACCACGTCGTTGTCTCCCAACAAGTCAAGCCTTGTGGTTGGCACTTCATCTCGAGCCATTCCTCCTATGTATCTGTGTATCGCTTCGGACGCTAGCAGAAAAAAGTTCACAAAGTGTTGCAATGGCGTGTCGTAGGAAATGAATGAATTCACTTCTGGGATGTTTTGGTTTTTTACGATGAGGTAAGTAAAGCGAATAACTCCAAATACCCACGGTTTGCCTGTATTCCAAGGGTCGAGATTAAATTTCCCCGTCGAGATTAAATTTTGCCAGTTTGAAAATTTCGCCAGTGACTAAGACAACGGTGTTAGGGGCTTGGATCAGTCTGACCCGTCCATCAGGGAGAAGCAGCTTTATCAATATCAATTAATATTCATGTATTTTGTTTCATTTATATCAATATTTTTTTCATTACAATTAATAATATAAAAATTTTATTTTTTAATTTATTATTTCATTACAAAATTTACCAAATAATAATTCTTTTTTTTTTCATTCTCTTCTCTCCTCTTTCATCCGTGCACCGCCGGTGGTCTGCAAACCTAGCCATCGCCGTGATATGGAACGACAGAGTGGGAGTGTCATCGATCATCACCGTTCACTCACCTAAACAATGCCGGATATGGGAACTGGTTCGTGAGAAACAGAGAGAGAGAGAGAGAGAGAGAGAGACGATAGCAGTAGATCGCGACAACGACGACTCTGGATCAGATTACGATGGCCTTGGAGAAACACACACACGAGAGAGAGAGAGAGAGAGAGAGAGAGTAGATCCCGATGTGTAGGGTTTTTCCTTGAGATCGCGATCAGATTGCGATGGCTCTAGAGAAACACACACACCGGAGAGAGAGAGAGAGAGAGAGAGCACAACGCCGGAAATCACCTCCAGACGCCGGAAATCGCCTATCACTCTTTGAAATGAGTGAACAGTGTTTTCATTATTATTTATATAGTGGACATTTGGTAATATTTGAGATTGATGAGGGGCATTTAATTCATTTTGCCCTTCAATTCTAGCTTCCTGCTTAAGCTAATTCAGAAAAGCACCTCCTCCCCCACTAAAAGAATAATCACATTTTTTTACTTAATTTAAGTTAAAAGTTGATCACTTAAGCTACACCAAACACACAAAAACAACTTAATTTAAGTTAAAAGCTTAAATAAGTTGAAGTTAAGCTCTACCAAACGGGCCTCTTCTCATGAACCTAGTAGAAGATGCTAGGTTCCTTATTTAGAGTTCTCAACACTAGATGTGAGCACAAACACCTGTGTAATTTAAAGCAGTTATTTAAAAAAGAGGGACCTGTAAAATAAGAAAAATGTTATGTACCCAAATAATTTATTAAATTTTTTACTAAATCTCTCATATGGTATGAGACTTACACAAATCTATATGTGTGTGGGTCTCATACCTATGTGAGAGGTTTGATAAAAACATTTAATAAATTATTTAAGATCTATAACACAACTCCATAATTATCGTGTTTTAAACAATTTAAAAGTAGTAAATAGTTTGTTTGGTTCTGGTTTTCTGAAAATAGTTTCAGAAAATTCTACTTTTTTATTTTTCGTATTTTAATGTTTTCAATGAATTTTTTTAATATTTTATGTAATTTTTTTTTAATTGTTAGACACTCCTAACATAAATACACTTAAAAAGTATAATATTTATGAAAAAAATCTTAAAAAAATACACCAAATACCAAAAAATACAAAAACAAAAACAAAAATTTAGTACATTTTTCATATTTTTGTGTATTATTAATTTTTAGTGGGTGGATGGGTGACGGTGGCGGGTGGTGGGTGGTGGTGGTAGGTGGGTGGCGGATGGCGGGTGGTGGCAGGTGGGCGGTGGTGGCGGGTAGGTAACGGGTAGTGGTAGTGGGTGGATGGGTGACGCCACCACCAGCTACCCACCACCCACCGTCACCACTTTCCACCACTGTCTTCTGCCACTACTTGTCATTTCTCACTCTTTTTTATATTTTTAAATTTTTTTAAACATTTTGTCAATTACCAAACGCGTTTGTAGTTTATGTTTTTCTAAAAATAAACAAAAAATAAACAAAAACCAGTTTATAAAATTTTTGTAAATATAAACTGAAAACGTAAACGTTACCAAACACACAATATTCCAATCATATGCTTAACTCATATTTTATACATACACCACCTCAACCATTTTTCCACATACCTGTTCAAAATTCTATACCAACGGTTTAGACCCTATTTCGATTTAAGGCAACACAGAGTTTTTAATCGGTGGTGTGACTGTGAAACAAAGGATCGGTGAGTGGAACTTCAATGAATATGTGTTTGAACTATACCTTGTTTTTCCAAGAAGTAATCAAGATAATGAAATTGTGAAACAAGTTTGTCTTGGCGGCGAAACCATCATTCAAGATAGGGGAGGAGAGTCAAAGAAGTTGGATTTACAAACCCAAATGGGTCGAGGTGAGATTGGTGGTGGTGGAATTCAATGGATAGGGAGGTGATGATGGGGAGTTTGATGTTTCTAAAGAAGAATTTGGAAATATGATTGATATGATCAGTGGGGAAGAGAATGTGGAAATCAATCGAGAATTACAATTGATGCAAGTGATTGAGAATCTGAAGATGGGATTGGAGGTTGTGAAGAAGATGAGTTGTGAATTGGAGATGGAATTGGGGGGTTTTTAGTTCATAGCAACAATAATCCATTTGATATTAAGATGGTTCCATGGATTTCAATGGCTTCTCTCTCTATCTAAATTAGGATTTGACTTTTTTTTTTAACTCAAAAAATATACATTGAGATTTTTTTTTTCCAAAAAAGATGTGAGCAGTCCCCGAACAATAAAAAATACCCATCCCCCTTATTTGAGAGCCGTCGCCAGTAGCTGGTGTAGTTATGGTTAAAGTTTTTAAAGTGAGAAATAATGGAATGAGAAGATGTGTGCGGAGAAGGTGAGAGTATATTTGAAATGTAAAGGGTCTGTTTGGTAACGTTTACGTTTTCAGTTTATATTTACAAAAAATTTATAAACTGATTTTTGTTTATTTTTAGAAAAATATAAATTACAAACGCGTTTGGTAATTGACAAAATATTTCAAAAATTTTAAAAAATATAAAAAAGAGTGAGAAATGGCAAGTGGTGGCAGAAAACGGTGATGGAAAGTGGTGACGGTGGGTGGTGGGTAGCAGGTGGTGGTGGGTGGGTGGGTGGGTGACGATGCCGGGTGGTGGATGGTAGTGAGTGGGTGGTGGTGGTGGCGGGTGGTGGTCAGGTGGGTAGCGGATGGCGGGTGGTGGTGGGTGGTGACAGGTGGGTGGTGGTGGTGGTGGTGGCGGGTGGCGGGTGGTGGTGGCAGTTGGGTAGCGGATGGTGGGTGGTGACGGGTGGGTGGTGGCGGCGGGTAGGTGGTGGGTGGTGGTGGTAGGTGGGTGGGTGGGTGGGTGACGGTGGCGGGTAGTGGGTGGTAGCGAGTGGGTGGTGAGTGCTGGTGGTGGTGGTGGTGGGTGGTGGTAGCGGGTAGGTGGATGGTGGCTGGTGGTGGCGGGTGGTGGATGGTGGTGGCAGGTGGGTGGTGAGTGGTGGTGGCGAGTAGGTGGCGGGCGGTGGATGCTAGTGGCGGATGGATGGCAGGTGGGTGGTGGGTGGTGGTGGTGGCGGCAAGGGATGGGTGGTGGTGGCGAGTGGGTGGCGAATGGGTGGCGGGTGGTGGTGGCAGAAGACGATGGTGGAAAATGGTGGCGGGTGGTGGCTAGTGTTGGGCGGTAAAAAAAAAAAAAACTCAAAACTCAAAACGGAAACACATTGTTTGTGTTTTCATTTTTTGGCCAAATTTATAAACTGAGACCACTGATTTATAAATCAAAAATTTACCAAACAAGTTTTTATTTGAGTTTTTAAAATTTTTGTAAATATAAACAGAAAACTGAAAACGTAAGTGTTACCAAACGACACCGTAATGTTTGGTTTTAGTTTTAAAAATTTGTTTCAGAAATTTTTTTTAAAAAAATTAAAAATTAGTTTCATAAAGAAAATAAAAAAAATCAAAAGTAATTTCTAAAAATTCAAAAATATAATTTTGATATTTATTTTTATCAAACTATTTTTTTTTAATCAGAAAATATTTCCTTATGATATGATCCACTTGAATTTGTATTGTTATTTTTATCAAATTAATTTCTATTTCTTTTTAATGTTATGCATTGCACTTAAAATAAAATAAAATTTAAAAGTCTCAACCAAAAATTAAAATAATGTTTCAATATAAATTTTATTTTTATTGATTTTTATTTATTTAATATTTTAAAAGTTCTAGGCAAAAAATAAAACAAAATTTATAAGTAAGATTTAATATTACTATTATTTGGTAAACAATTCAAAAGAATAAAATAGTCTTTTGAGCATTTATTCTTTTTCATAACATCTTAACCAAATATAAGATTCAATAAGATAGTCCTGACTTCTAACCCCGTGACTAAACAAATTAAATAGTCTAGAGATTATGAATTCTATAATTAACAGTCCAATAAATTATAATCCTTCTTATCCAATTCGTCTAAATAAACAAGTTTCATGTATACCCTTGTGTTTATCTTTTGTTTTAATTTTGGGTTTACCCAAAACAAAAAAATGATGTCAGTTATTTAATATGTTTCCTCCCTTTCAAGATATGACAAAGATCAGTTAAAAAGTCATATCGCCCTATCATTGGCTAGGAATAATAGATCGAGGCAAAGATATGACAAATTGTTATTAAATTCTATAAATTTTAATGTATGAATTGAAACTACAAGCAAAACCCTAAACCCTAAGCAAATTCCAAAGCTTTCGATGGAAGAAGAGTCCTGGAAGCATGAAAGAGGGGACCAAAAAAATATAGATTGAATAATCAAATAATAAAAAATGCGGTAATTATTAAAATAAGTTAGCCTTAAAAGTAGTGAATTCCATTATTCCATTTCAAATTAAACCTGAAAAATATGTCAAAATTTTATATTTGCTGGTTTCAAGAAAAATGTCTAAATTTTTCGTTTCTTAGCTTTATAAGGAATAGAATAGCTTCACAAAAATAGAATCCATGACCATGCAAGCAAAATGAAATAGCATAGATATGATAAATCATGAATCAAAATGGAAATGATGAACTGATCATTCTTATATTAGTAATTAGTTAGCTTTAAAAATCAAAAATACTTTATATCATTTCCTATTGTCAATACTTTATATCATTTCCTATTTTCATAATTTAGAATATGTCTAGATTTTCTACTTATTGATTTGAGAATGTTGCACTTGTTTATAATTATTCCATTCTATTGTGAGGGAAACACTATATTCGCAAAAGAATCTACTTTATCCAAGCAGATGATGAGAGAGGACCTTCACTGAATGCAGCAACATAATGCAATATCTTGATTAAGTGGGGCTGCCTTATTATTTTGAGTATTATATGTTCATGACCAAGATAAAAAAAAGGTCTCAATTATACAAAATGCACCCCATGATTCCCAAACTGCATTCCAGTTCTCAATATAAATTATATGGACAACAAACCAACAGAAGTGGCTTCCGTGAAAGAACACAAGCAGCAGAAATCCATGAGAATTCTCTCTAAAAAAAATATTATATTAAATTGCAAGATAAACGTACCGATCTAACAAATGGTTGTTGGAACACCCACTCAATAATAGGTATCTTCTACACAAAAACTGTCAGTGTTGGCCAAAATCTACTACACAAAATACCTTATTAGCTACTAATATTAAGTAATATGAGCAGAGGACATGAAATCATTGGAGGAAAATCCAATGAACCTAAAAAGAACGATGAACCCATATGCCTCCAAAATCATTCCCAACATAATCCATCTTATAACAACCAAGAAAAAGCCCACACTGAAAGAAATAGTTCCTTGTACAATCATCACAAGGCAAATAAAAACGGGAGATGAGTTTACACACTGAATGGAGACACAGAACAAACCAACCTTGAAATTGCTACATTTCGTGAAGAATTGCATCAAGGACTTCGGTCGCATGGTCATCGTCACCCTTGATGAGAAAAGGATTTGATTCAGTATTACCAAAGTAACACTACGTTAAGCAGGCATCAAATACACAGTAAGCTAAACGGAAAATGCTCAATATTGGAAGAAAGTGAGCAATAAAATTATAATGAGAGAAACTTTTTACTTACATTTGCCATGGCAAGTAGTCCCTTGTCAAAAAATAAAATAGTTCCTAAGAATGAGAACAGTATGCCAAATGCTATCAATCCCAGTCCAATCTTTGTTTCATCATAGAGTTTCCAGTTCTTTCATTAATCAGAATTTTGAAATGGAACTATTCGTAAAAATAGAGCAACTGTTATGAATGTGAAGAACCTAAATATGTTAATTGCTTTGTATAGCAAAATAAACTAAAAATACTGAAAATAAAGGTAACCCAGTCTCTCATTCAGATGCCAAAGGCTCTCTTGCTCAAACCCTCCATCCTTTGAGGAACATTGATCCTATCTTGATAGTTTCTCGCTAAAAACATTCCCCGTGAATTCATTCAGTATAGCCACTCAAAATCAAGACTTAGAAGTGAATACCCCAAAGAAAACTATATGATGCATGCCTTTTTAAGTACCAATGTCAATAAACACCAAACAATCAATCATGGGATTGAAGAATTTCAATTGCCAAACCAATTTAAGAACATAGAATTACAATTAATACCAAAAAGCAAGAAAGAAATCACCAAAATGGGAAAACTTTGACTAACTCGTATGAGGGTTCCAATCAATTACATTACAAAATTGTACCAACCTGAAAACCAACTATAAAGAATATGAGATGATGGCAAAAGTAGAATAAAAGTTCACAATTAATTGTTTATGCAACTTTGTAATCACAACAAATAATCTTTGTTCCAAACTGTATCACATTATTAAATTATAAATAAAAAACAAAGCAACCCAGTGCACGAGCTCTAGCTAATTATAAATGTTTATATACAAATGTCAAGAATGAAATTGATACCTTAAACTGTTCGACGAGTTTCTCATAAACATTTTGATTGCAGAGAGGTAAGGCACATAGTAATGAATTAGAGTTTCTCCATTGTCCACTCTGATCTGAACTCCAGCACCGTAAGCACTCCATTCATCAAAAGAATTCCAAAGATCAGTCAATGTAAAATACACAACTTTTCCCTCTCCCAAGGGTGCCAAAGACTATTAAGGTTTCTGATCTCGCTCTATACAAATATCATAAATCAATCAATCATAAGACACATGAAAAAACCATCATTCTATTAGCATCAAAACAATTTTAAGGAAAAATATTGAAATGAGAAAACAAACCTTGGGTAGGAACTGAGATGGGAGTGGGCCAATTTGTTCTTTCTTCTCCATCACTTTCTTGATAATTCCATCATTCTTGCAAACATCTACTACTGTAATCCATGAGATAAGATCCACTTCAAACTAAATAACACAATTAGGAGGGACACCATTTCTGCCTGTGACTCCATAACCCAAATCAGGGGGTAGCGTGAACACTACCATCTCCTTCTTCATCATGGTAATGATTGCACGGTCCAATCCAGTAACCACTTGACCTAACCAACCCATCAATAAACCAATCAAGTTGAAGGAAACCCAAAAGTAACTCCATGACAATAAAGAATCACAATGAAATACTTTTGCATCTAAAAATACTACTCAATGTTTTTGAATTTTAATGTAATGTCTTCAAAGCTACAAATCCATCAATTTTGTTAGTGGAGATAGAAGTCCTTAGCATCATTGGTTTAGTTTCTGAGTATGAGTTCGCTAACTTTTATGAGCATTCACTCATTTTCAATGCAATATTTCAATTAAGGAAGCCTCAAATTTTTTGGTTTGCATGTTTAGGCATATTGTCAAACAGGTGGTGTGCCTAAATTGTGTATGCACTAACAAGCACCCACGAGAACAGAGGCATACAAATCAGATATCAATATATCCATAGCTAGCAGAAAAAGAAGTAGAAAACCACTAAATTACGTACCAGGTTGTGGAGTTTGGGCTATAATCTGTGTATCTAGAAACAACAAAGCTAAACCAAGATGGGAAGTGAAATAGAACAACGAGTATATACATATATGCGTTTGTCTTCGGCTGAAAGAGAATCGTTTGATTGCAAAATTTGATCCACTAAACACAAGAAAATTCTAGGAGGGACAGATGATTGCACCCGGTTCGATTGCAATACGTAGCGGAAGACACGTACAACTATCTCACTCAAACGGCATATGGCCAAGAAGGCACGTAAACCAAAAAATTGGGAAGAAGAGTAGCAAATGTCACGTAAGTGAATTCTTAGGACCGAAGGTAATAATGTGAACACTTGCTAGGCAAGTCTGGTAATTCCACCGGTGTTAGATTCAAAAAGAGCTACTTGCTTCCGCTCTTTTTTATATATAGGTTATAAATTATTATTATTATTATTTTAATATTCATTTCCTTACTTTTATTTTAGGGCTATTTTGGGAACTTGGCTAAAAGTCACTTTTTTTAGTTAGTAGCAAAAGCCAAAAGTTGGCTTTTTTGGCTTTTTTTTCATTTGGCAAGTTGGTTTTTAGCCAACGGTGCAATTACAATTTTACCCCTCATGGGTCACAATGTGTTACATAGGTTCAGTTGTAAATATTTTAAATAAATGAGGGTAGTTTAGTCATTTTATTATGATTTGACATCATAATCAAATATTAATCAAAAAAGTCAAAAGTCACTTTTTACCAACTTTCCAAATCATTTGTCTAAAAAAACCAAAAACTTGATTAAAAGCCAAAAAGCCACTTTTTACCATCTTCCCAAAATAAGCCTTAGTGAGCATGACTTTTACAATTTCTACACATTCAATGGTTTATTTTCTTTTACACTTCAAGGACCCAACAATTATACAATTTTTTATTTTTTTTTAACAAATAAGAATTTCTGATTTATGTTCATAATCCCAACTAGTATAGAACACTAATGAAAGCAACAAATTGAATTCAAGTTAGTACATGAATCAAAGTAAATTTATTTTGTGCAAAATCTAATGGTGTAGCGAAAAAACACCAGATTCTTTGAGATCAGTCAGTTCATCAACCTAGGCTCACGCGTAGGGATATCCTTCTCTCATCCCTTTCCCCCCTCATTAAAAATAAAAATAAAAAATAAATAAAAATTTATTATTTTGGTATTTTAATTTCAATAGCTCCTGGAAAAAATTAGGTTGCTTAGAGAGATTTTGCTACAATAATTTCAATCCCTTGCTTCAATAATAAGATATTTGGAAAGATTGCTATATAATTTTTTATTGATAGATATCAAAATAGGCATAATTTGTGTCTCTTTATGAATGATAAAGAAAACTCAACTCGAAATAATTGGTAATTACAAAATCACACCTATTCTCTTTAATTAGCACAAAGGTAATCAACAAGCTCAGGAAGAAAAAATCGTCATAAGTCACATTCTCACACCAAGTCCGCATTGAATTTTGATGCAATATTGCAATAATTGTTGGGAGTTCTTTAATGTCAAATTTACATTAAATTTTACGTTACAAAAATATTATGCCATAGCTTTCATGTGTGCCCTTCCTACTAAATATCAAATGTATACCCTGCTAACAAATGTCCAGGGGTATAAGTAAAAAATAAAAAAGGTATATATCCCAACTGATTTCATAACACTTTTATTTATTTTAAATTTATTTTTGTTAGAAATGGTTTTGGAAGTTTTGGAAAAGTCAGATTTTTCCTTAATTTTGGTCTATGTTTTGGGTGGGACTCATACGTCAAAGTTGGCAGGTCTAAGTGGTAACGCGTTCTATGCTGCGTTGCGATTCACGTGGTATATTTGGTTGCTCAAGACCATTATCGGGTGAATGGGAAATTGAAACCAAAATGAGCTCCATGGAAATAGAGTTTTGGTGGAAAATCCTTAAAAGTTTGAATAAAGGCTTGTCCCACATTGGTTTGGTGGGAAGAATTTTGTAGGTTTATAAGGCATAGGTTTGTAACTTGGGATAGGCCCCAAGGGGCACTCAAGTTTTGTAGAGAGGGAGGTTATGGGCTAGACCTAGCAGACCCAAAAAATAAACACGCACACCGCCATCCGGTCAAGCGAGCTAGGTTTGGGCATGGTGTGAGGTTGGGTTGGGCTTGTCTAGCCCAATACTAATTATTTTGGGCCAAAAACTTTTGAATTTTATTTTTCTAAAATTAAATTCTAATTTTTTGGAATTTGAATTTCAGAAATTAATTTGAAAAATTCTGCCCGATTTTTTCCACCACCAAAATTCTGCCCGATTTTTATCTGTTTGAATTTAAATCAGAACATTTTCAGTATCTGTTCAAATTCAAACCCAAATAGTGCCATATCTGTTCATTCAAACTGAATAGGTTTGCACCTGTTTAATTTAAACCAAACAACCACATTTTCTCCTATAAATAGACATACCCTCTATTGATTTTTCATTCATTTAGAAAATTTGTTCTTCCCTATGTAATTACTCTATGCATTTTGCTGCATTAAATCCATTAATTTTTTGTGAGAAAGAATGTATATACTAAGTGTGTTTGTTGTACGAAAAATTTGTAGTGCTGCAATTTTTCGTTGTTGATCATTTTATCTTAGGAGATAGATGTCCACATTCTGAAAGCATCGCGGAGATGATGAATCTGTCTTAAGGACACAGTGTTAAACATTAGACTTGATCAGAAAATTTGTTCAACAAATTAATTTGGTAAGTAATTAATTTACTTTTCTGTTTTATTATTTTTCTGTTTCAGATTTTGATTTTGTTTTTGTAACAAAATAAAAATCTGTTTTATTTATTTTATTTCATTTTTTGGTTTGATTTTTATAATCAAACAAACTCTCCCCTTTTCTATTTTTCTTATGTATTCCGTGTACACAAACGAAATTTATTTCTTTAAATACAGTGAAGATTGTCCAACAATTTTTAGGTTTTCATAATTTTCAAAATGTTTTTTACACAAGACCCAACATAAAGGTGTTGTTTGGTAACATTTATAGTTTACTATTTTTATTTTAAAAAAAATATTAAACATGTTTATATTTGTTTTGGGTATATATATATATATATATATATTTGGTACATAAGTATTTTTAAAAACTTGTTTTAAAACAAGTGAAAGGGATGACAGTTGGAAGCAATTGTCAACAATTGGAGATGGTGATCGTATTAATGTTATTCCTTTTAGGTCAGAGGTGGTTGTTGGGCGCCAAAGGTAGTGCCCAAAAGTGGTTGGCGGAGGACAGATGTAATTGCCAATAGTCGAAGGTGGTAATCAATTGTGGGGAGTGATAGTCCAAAATGGTAACTAACGGTTGGAGATGATGACTGATCGGCCGCCTAAGGTGATTGGCAACAGTAACAGGTGGTTGGCAGTTGAGAAAGGTGGTGGCCAAAGATGGTTGGCAGAGGAAGTCATGAGAGATGGTGATTGGTCGCAGTGAAGAGCAATGTGTGGTGGTAGGAAAGGGTGCGGAAAAAATAAATAAATCAATAAAAATAAAAAGAAAATTACAAAAAAAAAAAAAAAAAAAAACTGGAGTTTCACTCTTATAACAAAATAAACCTTAAAGTTTTTATTTTATCAATTTAAATCCTAATTTTTTAATTTATTTTCAATTTGAACAATTTCCCTATTTCATTAAGTAAAATTGGTATAAAAATGATATCTTAGTCATTAAACTCAATATAGGTTACATAAAATATCTATAATACTATTTTTCATTGAGTTTAATGATTAAAATATAATTCTTTTTTCATTGATTTTATTTAACAAAAATGATAAATAATACAGATTGAAAATAAATCAAAATATTAGGGTTTACATTGATAAAATAAAATTTTGGGACATATGTCCTTACAAGGGTCAAACCGTGTGATTTTTTATTTTATTTTATTTTTGGTAGTAAATCATAAAAAAAAAAAAGAAAAGAAAAATAAAACAGTTGAAATCAACTTTTTAGTGGGTACCGTTTACAACTTTTTAAAAATCAAAACGGAAATCAAATGGGCTTTTATTTAAAATTTTAAAAAATTGGGCAAATTATACTAACAGTTTTTATAATTTGAAACTTATCATTTTGGTCTTTGAATTTTTAATTGTGATATATTTGATCATAAATTTTGAATCTTGTTGTAAATAAGGACAATCAAAGATATTTCATTGCAAACGGTCCATTTTAAGTGCAAAGTCGTCATACAACTTACTTTATAATTGCTAACTTGTATGTCGCTTAAAATGTAATGACCTTTGTTTTTTTAATTAATAATGTTGTAACTTTCTTGGTTATAAAGTTCTGCTTTATTTGGTTTCAAATTCATTATTCAAATTTTTTTTTTCTAAGAAACTGAAAATTAAATTGGTTAAGAAAAATTAAAAACCTATTATTTTTATATAATTTTATCTCTTGTAAGGATAGATAAAATTTTATCTCTTATAATTTTTTTAAGGGTTAATTATACTAATAGTCCCTATAGTTTGGGGCTTGTGTCACTTTGATCATTGACTTTTCAATTGTGACACATTTGACCATGAATTTTGAATCTTGTTCCAAATAAGGACAATTGAAAATATCATTAGATTTTTCAAGGGTAAAATTGTCAATTTAATAAAATATATACTAATTTGATAAAAATAAATGTCAAAAAAATATTTTTAATTTTTTTAAAATTATTTTTATTCACCAATGATAAAATTATGTAAAATTAATAAAAATTACATGATTAATTTTTTAAAATTAATTTTTCATGATCATCATCCAAACACATAATAAAAATTAATTTGGTAAAAAAAAAAAATAAATGTCTAAAAGATTTATCAATTTTACATAATTTTATTTTTAGTGGGTAGAAAAATATTTTAAAAATTCAAAAATATTTGTTTGACATTTATTTTTGTCAAATTAGTTGATATTTTATCAAATTGACAATTTTACCCTTGAAAAATCTAATGATATCTTCAATTGTTCTTATTTGGAACAAGATTCAAAGTTCATGGCCAAATGTGTCACAATTGAAAAGTTAGGGACCAAAGTGACACAAGCCCCAAACTATAGGGACTATTTGTGTAATTTTCCATTTTTTTAAATAATTTTTTTTTAATATTTTTTTACATTAAATTTGTTTTTATTTTTTCAAAACTCAAACATTGTAACAACTTTGATGTCATTATTTAACCAATCTATTAAATCAAAATATTCAAAAGTAAAAGCATTATATATATTAAACATATCAATTACACATTAAAAGCCTAATAACCATTTATTCATGATAATCATCCAAAAATATCTGTTAACAATAAATACAACTATCTATTACATAATAACCATAAAAAAATATCAATAAAAATTACCACTCCATTACATGATTGTCATCCAAACACATATTAAAAATTAATTTGGTAAAAAAATAAAAAAAATAAAAATGCAAAAAATTTATCATTTATATATAATTTTATCTTTAATGGGTATAAATAATTTTTAAAAATTTAAAAATAATTTTTTGACGTTTATTTTTATCAAACTAGTTTATATTTTATCAAATAGATGAATTTGCCCTTAAAATGGAGTAAAGTGTCTTCAATTGTCCTTATTTAGAACGAGATTTCAAATTTAGAGTCAAATGCATCACAATTAAAAAGTTAGAAATCAAAATGATACAAGCCCTAAACTACATAGACCATTAGTGCAATTCCCCCCCTAAAAATTCTATAAATATAATATAAACATTACTAAACAAACCCTAAACAATACTCATAGAGTGCTCGATAACATTTCCCATAAGTAAATTTATGAGAGAAAAAAGAGAAGAAAAAAAAAAAATTCTCTAACGTAGCAGAATACACATAAATAAAGGAATGCTTTTGATATACAAATTATTAGAAACCATAGCTATATGTCATTTATACTCATTAATTCATAGTATAATCACTAACATATTACCCCGACTATACATGTGTATAGATAAATAATCAAATGTGGTCCATCAGTTCGGTATTGTCACTGGCTCAAGTCTGGTCCACCATTTCCTGTTGTTTTTAGTACGAGGTGAGGCATAATTTACTCAAGAGTAATCAACTAGTCTTAAAGTTAAGATTTAATTATCCTAGGGTGTCCGAAGCAATAAGATCAAGTAATAAATAACAATATAGAGAACACACAACACAACTTCATATATATATATATATATATAGGCAAAATAATAATTACAAGAGTCTTATAATTGGATTAATGGAAGGGATACAAAGTGGATATGAATAATGCAAAGTGTTTATAGTAATACCATCAATTAACATAAGGGTCAACTGAAATATGGACGAATGATGCAGCCGAATGGATGACATTATAGTTTTAGACTTTAGGGTGGTCAAGTTTATGAAAGTAGTGACTAAACTAGATATCTAACCTGAAACTACAATGGTCATATGCGTTTCAAAATAAATATCCAAGATTCATCACTGAGGGAAGAAAATGAGATTGTTTACAAAAAGCCTTGTACTAGATAGAATAATTAAGGCTCAAGGGGGGTCAATTCAACAAATAGTAGAATTGAAAAAAAAAATATGAAGTAAGCTAGATGATAATGGCATAATCTTGAAAAGGGTGACATAAAGGTTATGAACATAAGATAAGGTATGATGATTGATAGAAGACTCATAGAACTAACAATACACCTACTACGTAACGTGATGCCTTGTTCAGAGTTAAAACCACTTCCCTTTGTAGGTGATCGTCAAATCATAACGTAACGATTTTGAATCTGAAATATGTCCTCATGAGTTGATGTTGCTATGCCTAGAATCTGAAGAAACGTCCTAAGGTAAGTCAAGAAAATTTCAAATTTTCAGTGTCTTTTATTTGATAGGATAGATAATCTTATAATAATATAATATAGTCAGGCAAAGTTGTCTCTAATCGCAAGTCAAAACGCGTGGGTAAGGGTTGAACCTAGGATTTTATAGTGAGTTGTGACGCCCCAAAAATCGAAAACATCAAGGAATATGTTAACAACTAAATACATGATTTATCTAAGGTTACAAGAGTAGGGAAACGTTGCTAATGAGTCATTTGGTTAATAACCAAATATGTAATGACTCGGATTCTAATTCGTATCAAATTGGTGTAAATTGATGTCTGTTACCTTAAAACTTGCATGGTTGTCGGACTCTTGGCATTGATGGGTTGGAAAGTGAACTTTAAATATTATAATTGAGGATCCTTGGGTGATGTTTAGAACCTTGATTGAAGCCTTAACAAGGTATTTAGGCAAGATTAGATCAAAAGCCCCAAATTTGAGTTTTCGTTTTTTACTAACCTTCACTCTTTTGCCCTTTTCTCTTTCCATACTTTGAATTTGGATGTGAGGCTAGAATCATTGAAAATCTTATTTCTGGGGCATCGATTTGGACACAAGAACGGCCTAAAACGGAGTCTGAATGAGAGAGTTATACCTGTTTGAATTTTAAATTTTTGAGATGAAAGCATGCTCACTCGAGCTAGCTTTTCTTCACTCGAGTGAACTACGCGATTTTCAGAGATTCTGGGAACTTCTTCTCTACGCTTGATCCAAACTTCCTTCACTCAAGCGACCAAGTCGTTAACAAATATTATAAAGTGACTTTTTGGCCCAAAAACATTACTCTTTCTTCCTCCCTTCTCTCATTCTCCTCCATGTCCGAAAACCTAGCCCTCAAAACTTTGATTTTATCCATTTTTCCCAACAATCCACCATGAATCTTGCATCAAAGATGAAGAACAAGAGAAGATCAACATTTTCAACCGATTAGATTTTGGATTTTCAAAAGAATGCTTTTGATCTAGCTTCCTTGCTCCCAATCTTGAGGTAGGGGTGTCTTTAACTCTTTATATCTTCAATTTGAGTAGCTTAGGTGGTAATTTCATTAGCTATTCATGTATATATGTGTGTGTGTGTATTGATTTGATTTTGTTGACTAAAGATTGAGAACAATGAGGGTGAAATTTTGTGATTGTTTAAGGATTTACACTCATTATGGTAGAATATCATTGTTTATGATGGATGATTGCCTCAATTTCATAAAGGAGAGAAAACCCACAATTTTTCTCATTTTTCTCAAACTCTAATTTTCAAACTTAGTTTGTAAAAAGGGGTTTTACTCAATTAATTTGTAAAATATGAAATTGAGTGTAATTACTTGGTCTTGGGTTTGAAATGCAAGTTTGGAGGTTCCCTTTTGACGTTGAACTTGAGATGAGATGATGAATGATGGGAATGCCTTGATTTATGAAATGGGAAGAGTTGCACTACTGTGAATTGAAATTATTGTAGAAAAAAAACATTGTTTGCACACCCATGCATCATATGCATTGTTTATTTCTTTTGGTTCTACTTTTGTGAAAACGGTTGAACGCAAAAAGGGGGTAAATGGTCTATGAGTCCGGGTAGTGAGTCGGGTTGGTTTTGAGTTGCGTATTGTAATTGTTACCCGCACGGGGAGTCAAGGTGCCCAATTGTTCTATCTACGCATATCACCGGACGAATGTGTAAAAATGTTTTGGGGTGTCCACGAGCCCCCCGTTTTTAGAGCCAGAAATTGTGAAAAAACGGATGGTTTTGGATGTCCACGTCCCCACCGTTTATGAGCCAGCAAATGTGGAAGGTTGTGATGTTTTGGGTGCCCATCATCCCGCCGTTTCTGGAGTTAGCAAATGTGGGATTATTTTCTATATATGACTATGATTATCTATGTATGTTTTGATTTTGGACTCTTACTTGGGGATGTCATGGATAAGTTACCGCCAGATGAGATATGTTCAATGCGTTGCAGTCTATCATTAGCATACTCAGGCACTATTTTGCATTCTTTCATACATTTCCTCCAACTGTATTGCATGAGCATAAGCCTTTCAAATGATTATATAATTGGTTAAATGCATCACCTACTGAGCTTTCGCTCACCCCAAAGCTAACAAATTTCAAGAAATGATGTTGAGGTATCTTCGTAATGGTGGATATATGAAATGAAGTTGGATGAGAGCATGGATTCTCTTCTATTGATGTTTTATGATTCGGCTTTGGATTATTTTGTATGGACTATTTGTATGGAGGGAATTGGAAATTTATTTTGTATATGAATGTAATTTAACAATGATGTATTTTTGAGATAGTTCAATTAGAAAGAGGAGTTAGTTGATTGTATTATTGTTAATGTTTGTTATCTGTATGCGTGTAGTATTGTTGATTGTATTAAGGTATCAGGGGTAATGAGAGGTATTTCTCAAGGGCGTTAAAGATTGGTATCAGAGCAATAGGTTCGAATACCTTAGGCTCGTGGGAAGTGACTTTTGTCACAATGGGATTCTTAGGCTAGGATGGGACATTTACATGCTTTGTGTGCCTTGTGTAAGTATGTGGTTATATGGGTATAGAACTTCTGAGATATGGCTTTTATCCATTGCATTCATCGAGATCCTTTTGGAAAGACATCTGATCAATGCTTTTTCCACTTGGAGGTCCTTGAGCGCCATGGAACGAGTTGATATCTTAGAAGAATGATCCATATGTGCTCTATATGCTTATATGCTTATGTGGTTTGTCTTATATGGACGTAGATACATATATAGGCATTTGTTGCGTGTGGCATGTGAGATCTCGTGTAGAATATTTAAGTGTGGGTTAGACCTTATCTCCTATGGGATCTAAGGATACGAGTGACCCCAATTAGGGAAAAACTTTGGGGACTTAAATCTTTGGCACCACATTTATTGGTAAGATATGTCGTCTTGGGATTATGTAAGGACGCAATTATGAGGTTGGAGTGGAACCTTAGTTTATCAATTTTGTAAGTTCAAAGAGAAACAAATGTGACCCTATGATGGTAGGGTTTTTCTTATTGTATGGTGAATGGTTTGTGATTGTGAAAAGTTGAAAATATTTTATAGACTCACATTGAAATTTTTGAAAGGAGGTTGGAAGGAAGATCTTGGAAGTGAGTGGTTATGCCACGGTGGGGATTGTGATGGGTGAATAGAGACTGATTGATTGAGAATTTGGCTAATTTGGAATCCAGTAGAGAATTTGTTTTAGAAAGTGGGTTAGCTGTAGAGTTTCGAGGTTAATTAGACTATGGATAGTAAGTGATAGAGGTTGCAATAATGTTGTTGAATCTCTGGTAGTGGAGATGGTGACTTGAGGAGTGGTTATTTTGTTATTAACGGTTGAGATGTTGAGTACTAGAATTGGTTGCTCTCTAGAAATTAGGGTGTAGTGCATAAGTAATTGGTCCTGATGCTTGATTATTGGAGTGCTAGAGTAGAAAAGAGTATTTTCAATTGAGTGGTGCAGTTATTATGTCGAAGGTCATGATGGCATAATAAATGTTCTTAGAAGAAGCTCTTGGAGTTAACTTGGGAGGCTATTATGGATCAATGGAGCATGTGACTAAAGTCTGCTGGTGTAGACGCGCCTGTGGGCCTCATGCTACAGTTCGGACTCGATTTGTGTCACGGTTCTTAATCTTGAACCAAAGAGTCCAAATCCGGCAAATCGTTTTGAGAAAAAACAGATTTTTTGAAAAGAAGTGCCAAACATGGACTGCTTTGCCAGATACAGAGTCGCCACCTAAATATTTTAAAATGGGAGAATTTAGGAAACGCTGACTCGGTGCCGAAGGCCACATGTCCGTCATCACCGGAGTTGTCTCGGCTCGGGAGCTTGGGTACGATCGGGGAAGGTCAGCTATGAGAACCCCCTTTCGCCCGGTCTGAAGACCGGCCTCTACTAACCGTGATATCCGTTTTTGAAAACGTTTTGTGTTCTTATTCCATTTCTTAACGTAGAATTACTATGTTATGCGCACAGCAAACAAGTATAGACTGGATCGCCTAATTTGGAAACAAGCATTGCATATCCGTTTGTTTTGAAAAATGTTTCGGATTTGCTACTCGCGAGTAGGCTAAAATACAGATTTCAACGAGTTTTCCCAACTCAAACAATCCAACCTTCACCCGCAGGCATTCAAACAGTTTACCACATAAGCATTTAGCCGCATGGCAAGCATACTGTCATTGCAACACTCACACGCATGCGGGATGCTAAAGCATAAATACTTACATCGTACTCTGTGCCAAAACAATAAACTAGTTAGCAAACATGCATGCCCTAGTTCATGTTGAAAAATGACTAATGCATCGCATGCGAAAATGCAATTAGAGTAGGCTCGACAAACCTAGACATGGCATGTGAAATGCAATCAATCGATGCACGTATTCAATCTGGAATCGAAATACAAATGCAGTTAGCATGATGTACCGAGCCTGATGTATGCGATACAAATGCATGAATGCACGCATGCATAGCATAAGGTATGCTAATCTTAAAAATGCCCTAGTCTACCATCATAAGCAGGTAAATAAAAGGGAAGAAAGACGTGAGGTTGGAAGACATACACACACTCACGCACACTTATTACAGATTTGCCCTCACTCTGAGGGGCCAAATAAATAATACAAATTAATTAACTATGCAAGCTAATTAAATATTACAAATTGCCTAATCAGCTAAGCAAATTAATTAATCTAGGAAAAGCAGTAAACCGCCTCAGGAGGAGAGCCAGATGCAATGCACGCTCGGGTCCTGCTCGGAAATGCACCGCCATGCATAGGCTGCCTCTGTTTTCCTTCCTTTACTCCTCTGGAGGCTTCCAAAACCTCAGAACTGCTTCCTTGGACATTGGGGAACACCGCCGGCTGAATGGGGTTGCCACCGGCAGTAGGATGTGGCCACCGGCCATTGGTGAAGCTATCGGCAGAGAAAGGGTTGCCGGTCGGCACTTGACACTGCCGGTCAGCAGAGTGTTCCTGCAGAATCTGCAATTGACAGCAACAGAGGGCAAGGCAAAGCATGGCAGCACAATTCAAGGCATGTATGCACCACTCATGTCCCTTATCATGTTTGTGACTCAAAAGGGCATGTGTCTCGATTCTCGGACCACCAATCACGCATTTCCATGCATGATGGCCCAAAGAACCAAGTGTGCAATTTTCATGTCAAATGAAATGCAAACCAAACAAACGAACCAAGGCCCAATTCCCATCATCAAGTCAAGGAACAAGGCATGCATGCAAGATGCAATGCAACCTAGGCATACAAGCTAAGGATGCAACATGGCATGGCAAGGTACTTATGCAAGCATACCAGCACACATGTGGCAATGCAAATGGATAAAAGGATGGACTTATACATGATTTAGGCAACTCTAAATAGGCCTAAAACAGTGGCCAAAGTAACCAAAACAAAGGACCAAAACACATACACATATGCACATGTTAAAGGGCCAATGCTTAAGCACAAATTAAACACCTCTCAAGCACACTTGAAAGAGACATAATGTGGACTAATGGCATGCAAAGTAAGCATTGAAAATCATGTTAAGATGGTGCCAAACCAAGCAACAAGGCAAGGTAAACATGCAACAATGGTCCGAGTACTTGAAGCAAGTTAAGGGGACTTGAACCATGGCTAAGCCAACCAAGCCTCACGAGGCTAAGGGGACTTAAAATAGGTTCAAGACAGACCTAGACCATGCAAAGGAGACTCTTAGATGGCATCTAAGTGGCTCAAATTCAAAGGCATGTGCAATGGCCAAAACATGGAGCATACTACACAAGCTTTCAAAGCATTAAAGATACATCTATGGTAAACATATAGGCATGCAAATGGAACTGAAATGACATGGTGGATGGTTCCAAATCATCAAATCAATACAAAAATGCCATGCTATACATTCACACGCTTAAGGCCAACAAGCCGGAATGCAAAGGGGCTATAGTAAGCATGCCAAATCCGACCCAAATAACTATGGACAGACCTAAAACATGGCAAAATATGCACAAAAGCTTTACAATACTAAGCCTAGAACATGCTTGAACAAAGGCTAACAACCTAGGGCATATTAAGGCAATAACAAGGCATTACATGGTAGGTATGCTAAGCATGCATGGTGTACCAAAACCAACAATCAACAGAGACATATCATGATATAATAGGCTCAAAAAACAGCCAAGGCATGGTCAACATGAAGCTTAGCTAGATGCTCTCTCAAGAGGCCAAAAATGGTCCATTTCAAGGACAACAAAGGGAGGGGGTGGCCCTCCCCTTTTGGAGACTTCAAGGCACCATCTTCACCACTGAAATCCCTCAGGATTTCAGTGGTGAAGAGGCCCAAACACCAAAGTCTCGAAACTTGCACAAAATAGCACAAAATGGGGCCTTTCAAGGCCTAGGAGGGGTCAAACACCTCCAAACCACAAAACACTCTTAATAAACAATCAAGAGGGCCTAAAAAAAGAACTTTTTTGTATTATACACTAAGCTCAAAAACGATTTTAAGACAGGTAGAAATACAATGCAAGATTGGGGAATAAAGGGGGTAGTTTCTTACCCTTGAAGACCCATTCACAAATGATGCTCCAATGGCCCTCCTTGGCTTGAATCCAACTCCAAAACACCAAAACCAGCCCCTTAGAACCTCAGTAGCTAAAGGAAGGTGAAACACTAGGTGTTTGTGTGCAATAGTATGGACTAAAACACCTAGAACACAAAGAGAGAAAAAGAGAGATAGGAGATATGTATGAACCCTAACCCTAAAACCAGAGCTTCTCTCTGTCTTTTCTATCTCTAAAATGTCTCAAGTGTCTAACCTTGCAACAAGAGGGAGCCCCTCTCTTTATAGAGCTTATTGTCTTGTAAAGCTTACAAGACAAGCTTCCAAAGAGGGAGATCCCTCCATACACGTGTATGGAGGGGAGCAAAAAGCAAGACTGCTATCTTAAAATATCTGCAAAAGCAGATGCACAGTAGTCGGCCGGCCAAAAATGCCATTTTGGCAAAATTGAGTGCCGACCGGCACTAAATAGTGCCGACCGGCAATATACATTGCCGGTGGCAGCAAAAACCAGCCGGTGGCCTCTGGCCATAGCCGGTGGTGTGTGGGGATGCCTCACAAGGCATTCCCTGCCCTTCCAAGGCAAAATGCAAGTGTTTGGTGCAAAACCAGACACTAAACAGTCGAGTTCGGAGATCCTGAGGCAAGGCGCGTAGCCGAGACCTCCGGGAACTCCAAACGAACACAAACATGGATGATCACCGAGTGTTCAAACGGTGACGCCCAAGTCTTGAGGACGGTAAAAAATGGGGTGTCTACGTTGCCCCTCTTTGACAGAACTCGAAAGTCATAACAATGACGAGAGTGAATGTCAAAGCCCCGAGATGACCCATTTTTGACAAGGCCGAAGACTTAGACAAACATGCAAGACAAGCAAGGTATGCGCCCGAAGGCAGGGGCAAAATGCAAGACAATGCACGGAGCCGAGCATAACTTATGATCATGCAAAGAAAGCTGTAATGAAGCATACATGCGACAGTTTTAAGCTAGCAAACACCCAACTACACTACAATGCAGAAAGGATGTAAGAGAATTATGCAATTCTCGATACGTCTCACTCGGAGGATACAATACCTGTGCGGCTCATCTGGTTGCACCAGCCTCAAATGAACCGTACATACAATATCGTGCCTACAAAGAAAACAAACTCAACAGGTACAATATTGTCAACAACAAGTGTACTCGAAATGCGTGACAACGCAAAGCAAGTGGGGAGCATAACAATGCTGTGAAAATACAGACATGTAAATGGAGCATGCGGTCTACGCAGGCAACGAAATTGATCATAAGCATGCGGTCTACGCAGGTAATGAAATTAACAAATATGCGGTCTACGCAATCAAAACATGCGGTCTACGCAGGTAATGAATTTGAACAATAATGCGGTCTACGCAAGCAATGCATGCGGTCTACGCAAGCAACGAAATTGAAAAATAATGCAGTCTACGCAAGTAATGAAATTGAAAAATAATGCGATCTACGCAATCAAAACATGCGGTCTACGCAGGTAATGAAATTGAACAATTATGCGGTCTACGCAAGCAAAACATGCGGTCTACGCAGGTAATGAAATTGAACAATAATGCGGTCTACACAATCAGAACATGCGGTCTACGCAGGTAATGAAATTAGCATGCGGTCTATGCAATCAGAACATGCGGTCTACGCAAGTAATGAAATTGAAAAATAATGCGGTCTACGCAATCAAAACATGCGGTCTACGCAAGTAACGAAATTGAAAAATAATGCGGTCTACGCAATCAAAACATGCGGTCTACGCAGGTAATGAAATTGAACAATTATGCGGTCTACGCAAGCAATACATGCGGTCTACGCAAGTAATGAAATTGAAAAATAATGCGGTCTACGCAATCAAAACATGCGGTCTACGCAGGTAATGAAATTGACAAATATGCGGTCTACGCAAGCAATACATGCGGTCTACGCAGGTAATGAAATTGAACAATTATGCGGTCTACGCAAGCAAAACATGATTACAAACATGCGGTCTACGCAGGTAATATAATTAACATGCGGTCTACGCAAGTAAAGAAATGATTACAAACATGCGGTCTACGCAGGTAATGAAATTAACATGCGGTCTACGCAAGTAAAGAAGTGATTACAAACATGCGGTCTACGCAGGTAATGTAATTAACATGCGGTCTACGCAAGTAATGAAATGATTACAAACATGCGGTCTACGCAGGTAATGTAATTAACATGCAGTCTACGCAAGTAATGAAATGATTACAAACATGCGGTCTACGCAGGTAATGTAATTAACATGCGGTCTACGCAAGTAAAGAAATGATTACAAACATGCGGTCTACGCAGATAATGTAATTAACATGCGGTCTACGCAAGTAATGAAATGATTACAAACATGCGGTCTACGCAGGTAATGTAATTAACATGCGGTCTACGCAAGTAATGAAATGATTACAAACATGCGGTCTACACAGGTAATGTAATTAACATGTGGTCTACGCAAGTAAAGAAATGAATGTGAGACAATGCAAATGAGGCACACATGCCGATTCAAATGAGGCACACGTGCCAATGAGAATGAGGCACGCATGCCGATGCAAATGGGGCACGCATGCCGATGCAAATGGGGCACGCATGCCGATGACAATGAGGCACGCATGCCGATGGCAATGAGCACGCATGCCGATGATAATGAGGTACACGTGTCGATGATAATGAGGCACACGTGCCGACGAAGGCACGCATGCCGATGGCAATGAGGCACGCATGCCGACGATAATGAGGCACGCATGCCGACGATAATGAGGCACGCATGCCGACGATAATGAGGCACGCATACCGACGACAATGAGGCACGCATGTCGATGATAATGAGGCACACGTGCCGACGATAATGAGGCACACGTGCCGATGATAATGAGGCAAAATGAAACACGCATGCCCCATAGGATGCCCAATGATACAAATGAGATGCGCATGCCTCACGAGATACAAAATGAAGTAAATGAGACACGCGTGCCTCATAAGATGCAAAATGATGCCCAGTGTGACACGTATGCCACACGGAATGTAAAACGATGCTAAGTGTGACACGCATGCCACACAGAATGTAAAATGATGCTAAGTGTGACACGCATGCCACACAGAATGTAAAATGTAAATGGACTTAAATGCGTAACAATGCACGTGTTTCGGAATGCATAACAATGCACGGTAAGGGAATGCACGACAACGCGAACGATGCGCGAGGCGACGTATGCATTGAAATGCGTGACAATGCTTGTAATAAAATGCAATGACAATGCATGAGAGATGTGCATGACAATGCAAGGGGTGCGTGTTACAACGCATGTAGTATGCATAACAATGCAACTGTGAGGCGCGTAATAGCGCGATGTAATGCACCGAGATAGTGCGATGAACGCGTGCAACGCACGCGGGGCAACTTTTGGATCTCGTAAGAGGCAAAAGGGATACCAAAGGATACAACATTGCATGAGTTGGAGTGCTACGCACAGAAGACACGGTCCGAGGTCAAAACGGAAGCCGGTTGAGCATCGGAGATACACTTTCTTGCACTTTCTTGAGCTATGAAGACCAAAAACTTCTCATATGGCCTAAACAAGGTTGTGGGAACACCACCGGCCGGGAGGGGAGGCCATCGGCTGTCCACCGGCTGCAGAATAATTCCATCGGCACAATATACTGCCGGCCGGCACAAAATATTACCGACCGGCAAAAAGTTGCTAAGTCGGGGCAGATTCGACAATTCACCTCGGGTGTTTTAAAATAGGGTTTCCAAACCCTATTCTTTACTTCCCTTTCCACCGAAATCTCATACTCTCTCTCTCTAGAGCGTTTTTCTCTCCTTTTTCGCCCGTTTCTTCGCGTTCTACGCTCGTTTCGTCGTCGGATTCGCGATTTTTTTCGCGTTTTGGACATTTTCAACCGAACAAATCTTTGTTTCGGTGCCTCGTTTGGCGTTCCCACCTTTTTGGGGTTTGTTCCCCTCGCTTCCCTCTTGATTTCCGTACCATTTTCACATCCCGGCCTTTCCGGCCATTTTCGACCTTCTCGGGAGTTGACTTTTCGGTTGACTCTTCGTATTCTAGCCCGGTTTTCCTTCCTCCGGCCATTTTCCCATCACTCTTGACATGGCGGACGACATTCCACGCGGCGGGACTCCCCCGGACCACGAGATGGATCCCGGGGTCGAGCTCCTACCTTTGAGTGAGCGCCCATTTGACCCGGCGACCTACTGACCGGCGATCCATGTTCTGCCTCCCGACGGACTACGCCAGTTCCGGAGCTTCGAGAGGCACGTGCCACCTGAGCTATTACTGCGCGAGTCTACCTCTCACCTGTCCTTCGGCGTTTCCGAGGTAACTCTCTTTTTTCTGCTTTACTTTCTGCAATGTAGGGCACAAAACTGTCGTAGCTTATTTATGCTCTTTAACTGCTGAAATCTGATATGCTGTATACCGTAGTTGATCGTAAACATACATACAACTGATATTTGCTTGAAACTGACACATGCACGCACACTGCACTAGCCCTGAATCACCCAAACACACTGTATTTCACTGCATACACACTGGTACCCAGCATTTGCTTGAATCTGTCAAACCATGTACCCATGCCATACTGTACTGAACCACCCGAACACGTTGACGCATCACACGTATTTCACTGTAAGCACACCGGCACCCGGTATTTGTCTGAATCTGTCAAACTTGCACGCATGCTACATCTGTACTGAACCACCAAAACACGATGACACATCACACGCCGTAGTTCACTGTAAGCACACCGGCACCCGGTATCTGTTTAAATCTGTTAAACTTGCACGCATGCTACACCCGTACTGAACCACTAAAACACGCTGACACATCACACGCCGTAGTTTACTGTAAGCACACCGGTACCCGGTATCTGTTTAAATCTGTTAAACTTGCACGCATGCTACATCTGTATGCTTCTTAAAACTGCATTTTGAATGTTACCTTGGAATTGTTATCTTCTGTTACAGGAGGATTCCCATACCATCCGCGGGTATGGGAACATTGGCGTTCGGGAGTGGTACGACGAGCTTCCTGACGCGGTCCGTCGCATAGTGGACCAGGCGGGCTTCGGCGCCTTCTGCCGAGGACTCTCCAGGCTTTCCACATGCAGACCTCTCCTCGCCGCTCTGGCGGAGAGGTGGTGGGACACCACTGATTCATTTCACTTCTCCACAGCAGGGGACATGACGATGACCCGTTACGATTTCTCGATGCTCACAGGCATCGGGGTAGGGGTGATCCGATCCCCTTTGATATCGACATGGATGAGTGGACTGCCGCTCAGGTCCATCTGTTGGGTGAGGCGCCACCTAGCTCGTCCAGGCTTCGTCCGATACTCCTGGTTTGAGGTGCAGTTTAGGGTGCAGCCTACTCTTGTTGATGCAGCCCCGATGACCCTGGAGGCCGTGGAGAGGTACGCTCGCGGCTTCCTCATGTTCTTGTTTGGGACGACCATCTTCGCCGACCGGGCGAACACCGTGCCTCTCTGCCTTCTTAGCGCACTGGTGGACATCCGAGACATCCTGCATTACGACTGGGCTGGCGCCGCTCTGGCCACTCTCTACGGGTACATGAGCTCAGCTTCCCGCGGCAGCGGACAGTTGCTCGGAGGCTACTGGCGGGCTTGGGAGGTACATTTCTTCTCCGCTTTTCATTTCTGCTTTCTGCTTTCTGTATTCTATACACTGCACATATTGTAGTCTGCTTTATACTTGTTGTATACTGTACACACGGCACACACATACATTCTTCTTTACACTGACTGCACACTGCTCACACTGTACACTGTACACAATACACTGCACAACACACGGCTCTGCCATTTCTGCTTTATTCTGTATTCTGCTTTATCTGATAAATGCACTGGTATTTACTTTGCAGTTGTGGGTTTACGCCTACTTTCCTAGGCTTGCTCCTGTACCAGTCATAGAGACTCCTCTGGTCGTCCCCTTTTCGCGCCGCTTTGACGAGAGATGCACCCGGCGGCCACGAGAGACATTCGGCTTTTTCCGCTGATACTTCGACACCATTACCCCCGCCGAGGTATGTTTTACTTGCCGTTTTTTTTTTAGCTTCGCCTTTTCACTAAATATTTCAAGAACAGTAGATAACAGACTGTATGTCATTTTCAGATCACTTGGCAGCCGTGGGCTCCATTGCCGGTGGCGATGCGGGACCGATTTGCCGGTGCGGAGGAGACCTCGCGTTTCCGGATCTTACTAGAGGGCCCGGTCTGTCGGGCTTGGTACCTGGGTGAGCGTTTCCTACGCCAGACCCTGGGGTTACCTGAGCAGATAGTCCCGGTTCATCCTCTTGCGGACATGAGGGAGACCGAGAGGCTCACCACCGAGCAGATGGCCGATTTCACTATCGGCTGGGAGGAGACCGGCTTCAGAGGCATTGGCGACTACCGAGAGTACGTGCAGACGTACCTTATGCGACCTCTGAGCGGCGGCCGTCGAGCGGAGGGGGCCAGGCTTGTGGCGCCAACAGCTGGGACAGGAGCAGGAGCTAGAGCGGGAGCTTCGAGGAGGGCCCGAGTCCGGGGCAGGGGTGGAGTTCAGGGAGGACGGGGGGCTGGCTGGCCCGCCCTGCCCGCTGTATTGACTTTCCGAGGGCAGGGTGGGGCAGCTGATCACGAGTTCGTCGGTGTCCTCGACTTGCCTCCGGTATGTATTACTGCACTTTTGTATAGTCATTTCATTTCAGTTGGTTTGATATTCCACAGAATATTGATGCATCTGATACTTTTGCAGGCTTCTTCTGGGTATACCTGGCAGTCCCTGGAGATGAACGCCTCCATGATGGGGATGCTTCAGCGGACCTTTGATCTCCTGGCCCTCTACAGCATTCCGACATGTTCTTCTGACACTGGCCTCAAACCATTCATACACTGCTTCACATAATCTGATGCACGGCACAACACCTGATACACTGATCTCACAGCATCTGATACACTGCATACACTGCATTCTGCACTGTACTCTGCACTGATAAACTGCTCACGGCATTCATACACTGTACTCATACACTGTATTCTGCACTGATAAACTGCCCACAGCATTCTCACACTGCACTCACGCACTGCATTCTGCACTGATAAACTGCCCATGGCATTCTCACACTGTACTCATACACTGCATTCTGCACTGATAAACTGTCCACAGTATACTGATGCATTTCTCTTTTTATATACTTTTTCAGCCTCCTTTCCAGATTCCTATGGCAGGAGGTGCTCCAGCTGGACCTTCCGTCCCTGCCCGAGGGAGAGATGAGGAGGGCAGAGCATTCCCCCGCACCAAGGCGGGGCGCACTCATGTCGGGAGTAGCTCGTGAGCTCCAGTCCCGGATGATGATGATGACGAGGAGTCAGAGGCGGAGGCAGAGGCGGAGTCAGAGTCATCGGAGGAGGAGACCGGAGGCGACACTAGCTCGGGCTCTGACGACGATGCTGATGGTGCTCCTGGACCCTCGTCCAGGAAGAGGACTAGGACAGACTGATGGCCCCCTCGGAGTGCTCGACACGGATGCGGATTTTTGTTATTTTTCTCTTTCTTGCACTTTTCTCTTTTGTTGGTAGTTAGATTACCTTGTACTGTCGCAGGCAGATTTTTGTTTCCGAAACTTGTACATTTGAAAAGATGATGAAATGAAACAGGCTTTTTATTTGAAAAAGTGTTTACATCCGTATATCTTTACATTTCAAACTTTGCATCGCATCACACCATATTACATCTCAATGTAAATGAAATTGATTGGTTGTCTGAAAATTGAACACTTGCACTGTAATAATCAAATAACTAAATAGGCAATCAGTAAAATAACCCAAGCAACCCACTGCCTGATTCTGGACACACAGCCCTTACTCTATTGGGGATTAATCTGCATACGGCCCGTAACACAACTTTCGGTTCATTCTGCACAGAGAAACTCCCGAACAAACAGCCCAATCTGACAAGACGGACTACGGAGGTGAAGCCAGCCGGAGTTGAAACACAATCGAATATAGAGAATGGCACAACATTCTGAGCGTAAACGATTAACTTTCGGAAAAAGGGGTTTCTTAACCGGGGTATCGAGCCTACAATCGGACATAGCGGGGAGGACTCAAACAAAGAGGTACACGACCTAAAACACAACGAGACATGCTCGGAAGAGTCCTAAAACAAAGGTTGAGGTAAACAAAACAAAAGACACGACATACAGACGCGTTAACGACGACGAGGGACCTCGGATCACGAGGAGCCAGTTCTTCTGGGTATTGTTTCCCACCCTTTCTGATTTGTGATTCTCACATCGCTCTAGCACTCAAGCTCGGTTTTTCACTCAAAACCTTTTTTTTTTACTTTTCTCTCAACTTAAACCTCTCTATTCTTTATTCTCTCATTTTTCGTCCCTCCCCAGGGTGATTAATAAATGAATAGGAAGGTGTGGGTTCATGCCCGATGCCGTTAGCTCACAGCTATTTCTTCCGGTGGGTAAAGTGCCCTCCTGGCAAGTACGTTGATGACCGGGGAAAGACAGAACGCCTGACTCAACTGTGCCCCTAGTTCATCATTTTGACCATTTTTTGTTTTTGTTTTCTACTAAAAATAGTTTTGATCAAGATGAGAGTCGGATTAACGTACTCGTTCGATTTTTGATTTGAAAATCATGCAAGTCAGGCTGTAAGCACTGAAAATTTTCCTTTTTGGGTCCCAGAAAATGGTCCGGTTTTGGAAAATGGAATAGTTTTCGAGAAAATAGTCCACCTCAGTAAAAATTTTCAAAGACTATTTTTGCAAACGGCTGATGCTCAATGAGCATGGAACTTACTCTTTGAGATGCGCAACCTCGGATCGGAGGCAATGGAAAATTGCCCCTAGTTTGAAGAACGTCGCATGGCAACGGAAAGTTGCCCCTAGTTTGAATGGCGGCTCGCGACGGCTGGTGGCAACGGAAAGTTGCCCCTTGTTTAGGTGGTGCCGCAGCGGTCCGCAGACAGTCTTCATTGGCGGTGGTCGAACTATTGGACACAGAGATGACGAAGATGGTCATAACAGATATATGGACACAATCACCTTGAAAGGTGTTGGCGACTAGACTTTGGGATGAAGTCGGAAGCATTGCATGGACTGAGACGCTATGACAGCGTTGGGGGCTGGACTTCAGAATGAAGTTGCCTACGTATCCCAAACACGGGAATCAAGCCTCACGTAGTTTCGGTTAAGGTACACTCGGGTATTAACCTCTCCTTTTCAGGCTCTAACTTTTGCCAAGGTGCCCGATGCAGGTTTTCGACCTTGCGAGCTTCTTTTCATTTTCTTTTTTTCTTTTTCTTTTCTCTTTTTGTATATTTTTTTCTTTTCTTTTCTTTTCTTTTCTTTTCTTTTCTTTTTGTATTTTTTGTATTTTTCTCTTGCTCTAACTTTTGCCTGGGTCGCCCTTCTGGGTTTTCGGCCCAGCGAGCCTCTCAAAGGGTAAAAGTGTAGCAAGTCCATGCCAAATGGTTTTTAGAGTTGAAGCCTCTCTGTATCTAGGAGAACGGCTATTGCAATGATTTGTAGGAGAATCCATCCCGGTTGCTCCACGAGCTTCTTCCGGCGAGATCTACTCCTTTTGATTCGGCTTTGGTGCCTCTTGCTCGAGGGCTGCTTCAAAACTGGCCATATAGACCTTGCATGGCGTTTGACCGTTGAACTTTCTGAACGGGTTCAAGGTTTGAAACGGATGGGTTGAATCTTGAGGCTGAGAGCGATCCTAGGCTGCACAATCTCAAGAGCGGTTCCACACAGGTCTTCACAGGGCCGTGTAAAACATTTGTTTTTGAAAGTTTTTAAGAAAGCGACGACTCGCTCGTGCCGAAGATAGTGTGGAACCAATCTGGATCAAGCCAGGGTCCTTCCCAGTACTCACGCTGACAAGCATGGTTTCATTC
The DNA here is from genome assembly GCF_055761805.1 of Camellia sinensis. Taxonomy (NCBI): domain Eukaryota; kingdom Viridiplantae; phylum Streptophyta; class Magnoliopsida; order Ericales; family Theaceae; genus Camellia; species Camellia sinensis. Next base: position 110,465,251 of record NC_138969.1, on the reverse strand, counting down.
ATTAAGGGCTTAGCATGCCTCTCTTTCTCTCAATTGATCAAAATTTTACAAAACCTGAGGAATTCCTTCCTCTTCACTTTTATCACCGCAGTGTTAAAAATGGGGGGTTTTTGAAAAAAACTTAGGCTAATGCAATGAGTTTGGCGCACAGGAGAGCTGGCGAGACGTACTGTCAGTCCATTCAAGTCCTCTGGCACTTATACTGAAAGCAGGTACGAAAGTGAGATAGCAACAGCTGTTTCATTCAAATCTGTTGGTATAACTGGCCCCTCGGCAGAAACAGACTCAAAAACAAAAGGCAGATAATTACAAGACAAAATGGTGTTCGGGGCAACAACCCCAGAATCACCTGGTATTCTATACAAAGGGGACTGACTCGATACAACAAGACAGTCCCTTAAGCAAAAAGACTGACTCAAAACAAAGAGACAGACTCAAAACAAAAGACTGACTCGATACCCAAGCCAGAATTTACAAAACTCGGTTTCACCGATGCTCAAAAATGCGTGCCAGACGCTACATCCAAAACATACCGAATGCCGCCCGTAGGTGGTTCACTTTACATACTTGCAGCACTTGTGTCCTCAAAATCGAACAACTGGGTGGTGACGGACTTGGCTGAGGTAGGCGGGAGGATAACCTCGTTATCGATCAAATCTTGCACCTCATGACGGAGGCGGGAACAATTGTCAGTAGGATGGCCTGTCTGCTGGTGGTACGCGCAGTACTGGGTAGCATCATGCATGGCAGGGAGATTCTTCGGGAGTGGCCGAGGCTCCAAGGGTTTAAGGTGTCCTCTCTCGGCAAGGATCTGAAGTGCCTTGGACAGAGGCATGTAGAGAGCATGAAAGGCCCTGCGCCCTCGGGGCAGGTATTTTGAAGTCTGAGCGCTCTTACTAGCCGCAGAAGCGAAAGGATCGGCAGGCGCCACCTTAGCTTTCTGATCTTTCTCGGGTGCAGGGGCGGGAGTAGAAGAAATTGTTCTGGCATGACGGGGCCCATCCCGATTTCCTGACTGACTTGAACTCCCCTCAGGTGGAGTGGGGAAAGCATCCTCAACAGTTTTTGCCACAACTGCGGATATCTGTTGCTTATTCATCCATCTGGCTTTCAAAGCCTCGACTGCCCACAGCAGTTGTTCAATAGGATCAGCGTCTACCTTCGCTTTGTCTTTTCCTCTGGCCTCAGCCTGATCGAGGGTTTGGGTTGATGTCGATATGTCATTACCATAGCTGGAGGCCATCTCCGGTTGGCTAAGCTCAATCACAATGCGTCCCAACAGCGGGGGCTCCTAGGGTACAAAACTCCCGGCATATGGCGCGGCTGGAGGTGAAGCTGACATTCCGTAAGCGAGATCCGCCACAGACCTCTGGAGATCACCGATCATCCCCATTAATTCAAAGGTGGTGGGCTCACGAGCCTGATACAACTGGGGGGCCCAGACCGGGTGCACGACAGGCGACCTGGGTGGGTGTGGCATATCCATGTTGGTCTCACTTTGCAGAGTGATCCCTTGATCTAATGTAGTCATCATAGCCATGAACTCTTCTGAATTCTGCATCGTCATAAGTCATTGCCTCGGCAAGGGGGAACGCTGGCTTATTCTGTATCAACTCTCCGACCCTTTGAACTGAAAGGAAAAACAAACAGCATTTTAGCCCCAAACGGATCAAACACAGGTGTAGCCGAACAACTGTACTCCACTACTGATCACTGTTCCCCCAGAATTACTGTTCCCAAAACTGAATCCGGATACCCGCAGATAACTGATTCTCAACAAAACTGATACTGGTGCCCTCGGGCCCAATACTCAAACTTGCAAACTGGTATGTACTTTCCTGTAAAGATACATTCTAAAAGCACATAGCAAGTAAAGAGAGCCAAAACACCCCTATGTTGGGGTAGGGTTTCCCTGTCCTATTTTGTCAGGAGCTAGGGTTCCACTATGCACGCAGCAGTTTTCAAACAACCTAACATCGGGTAAGCAGCCTGTCCTAACTTGGAATGGTCACTATGGATCCGAATATGTACTAGGTCGAATGGTCAAAAAGGGTGCCCCGGTAAAACCGGGGTTTGTGTTCCCATACTGTCAGAGCCCATAGCCGGTCAGCCTTATGGTCATGCCTTGACAAGACAAGCCTCCGGCAAACCGTTCAGGAATGGCAGATGGCAAACACGGTGTCCTAGGCGCACCAATGCACATGCAATGCAAAGAAACACATAAGTGTAATCAAAACGGGATATCACGAGTTCGAGTCAAGCTCTCTAACTCCCCAGCGGAGTCGCCAGAAACTGTAGACGTGCCCGTGGGCCTCATGCTACAGTTTGGACTCGATTTGTGTCACGGTTCTTAATCTTGAACCAAAGAGTCCAAATCTGGCAAATCGTTTTGAGAAAAATAGTTTTTTTGAAAAGAAGTGCCAAACATGGACTGCTTTGCCAGATACAGAGTCGCCACCTAAATATTTTAAAATGGGAGAATTTAGGAAACCCTGACTCGGTGCCGAAGGCCACATGTCCGTCATCACCGGAGTTGTCTCGGCTCGAGAGCTTGGGTACGATCGGGGAAGGTCAGCTATGAGCACCCCCTTTCGCCCGGTCCGAAGACCGGCCTCTACTAACCGTGATATCCATTTTTGAAAACGTTTTGTGTTCTTATTCCATTTATTAACCTAGAATTACTATGTTATGCGCACAGCAAACAAGTATAGACTGGATCGCCTAATTTGGAAACAAGCATTGCATATCCGTTTGTTTTGGAAAATGTTTCGGATTTGCTACTCGCGAGTAGGCTAAAATACGGATTTTCAACGAGTTTTCCCAACTCAAACAATCCAACCTTCACCCGCAGGCATTCAAACAGTTTACCACATAAGCATTTAGCCACATGGCAAGCATACTGTCATGGCAACACTCACACATATGCGGGATGCTAAAGCATAAATACTTACATCGTACTCCGTGCCAAAATAATAAACTAGCTAGCAAACATGTATGCCCTAGTTCATGTTGAAAAATGACTAATGCATCGCATGCGAAAATGCAATTAGAGTAGGCTCGACAAACCTAGACATGGCATGTGAAATGCAATCAATCGATGCACGTATTCAATCTGGAATCGAAATACAAATGCAGTTAGCATGATGTACCGAGCCTGATGTATGTGATACAAATGCATGAATGCACGCATGCATAGCATAAGGTATGCTAATCTTAAAAATGCCCTAATCTACCATCATAAGCAGGTAAATAAAAGGGAAGAAAGACGTGAGGTTGGAAGACATACACACACTCACACACACTTATTACAGATTTGCCCTCACTCGGAGGGGCCAAATAAATAATACAAATTAATTAACTACGCAAGCTAATTAAATATTACAAATTGCCTAATCAGCTAAGCAAATTAATTAATATAGGAAAAGCAGTAAACCGCCTCAGGAGGAGAGCCAGATGCAATGCACGCTTGGGTCCTGCTCGAAAATGCACCGCCAAGCATCGGCTGCCTCTGTTTTCCTTCCGTTACTCCTCTGGAGGCTTCCAAAACCTCAGAACTGCTTCCTTGGACATTGGGGAACACCACCGGCTGAATGGGGTTGCCACCGGCAGTGGGATGTGGCCACCGGCCATTGGTGAAGCTATCGGCAGAGAAAGGGTTGCCGGTCGGCACTTGACACTGCCGGTCGGCAGAGTGTTCCTGCAGAATCTGCAATTGACAGCAACAGAGGGCAAGGCAAAGCATGGCAGCACAATTCAAGGCATGTATGCACCACTCATGTCCCTTATCATGTTTGTGACTCAAAAGGGCATGTGTCTCGATTCTCGGACCACCAATCACGCATTTCCATGCATGATGGCCCAAAGAACCAAGTGTGCAATTTTCATGTCAAATGAAATGCAAACCAAACAAACGAACCAAGGCCCAATTCCCATCATCAAGTCAAGGAACAAGGCATGCATGCAAGATGCAATGCAACCTAGGCATACAAGCTAAGGATGCAACATGGCATGGCAAGGCACTTATGCAAGCATACCAGCACACATGTGGCAATGCAAATGGATAAAAGGATGGACTTATACATGATTTAAGCAACTCTAAATAAGCCTAAAACAGTGGCCAAAGTAACCAAAACAAAGGACCAAAACACATACACATATGCACATGTTAAAGGGCCAATGCTTAGGCACAAATTAAACACCTCTCAAGCACACTTGAAAGAGACATAATGTGGACTAATGGCATGCAAAGTAAGCATTGAAAATCATGTTAAGATGGTGCCAAACCAAGCAACAAGGCAAGCTAAACATGCAACAATGGTCTGAGTACTTGAAGCAAGTTAAGGGGACTTGAACCATGGCTAAGCCAACCAAGCCTCACGAGGCTAAGGGGACTTAAAATAGGTTCAAGACAGACCTAGACCATGCAAAGGGGACTCTTAGATGGCATCTAAGTGGCTCAAATTCAAAGGCATGTGCAATGGCCAAAACATGGAGCATACTACACAAGCTTTCAAAGCATTAAAGATACATCCAAGGTAAACATATAGGCATGCAAATGGGACTGAAATGACATGGTGGATGGTTCCAAATCATCAAATCAATACAAAAATGCCATGCTATACATTCACACGCTTAAGGCCAACAAGCCGGAATGCAAAGGGGCTATAGTAAGCATGCCAAATCCGACCCAAATAACTATGGACAGACCTAAAACATGGCAAAATATGCACAAAAGCTTCACAATACTAAGCCTAGAACATGCTTGAACAAAGGCTAACAACCTAGGGCATATTAAGGCAATAACAAGGCATTACATGGTAGGTATGCTAAGCATGCATGGTGTACCAAAACCAACAATCAACAGAGACATATCATGATATAATAGGCACAAAAAACAGCCAAGGCATGGTCAACATGAAGCTTAGCTAGATGCTCTCTCAAGAGGCCAAAAATGGTCCATTTCAAGGACAACAAAGGGAGGGGGTGGCCCTCCCCTTTTGGAGACTTCAAGGCACCATCTTCACCACTGAAATCCCTCAAGATTTCAGTGGTGAAGAGGCCCAAACACCAAAGTCTCGAAACTTGCACAAAATAGCACAAAATGGGGCCTTTCAAGGCCTAGGAGGGGTCAAACACCTCCAAACCACAAAACACTCTTAATAAACAATCAAGAGGGCCTAAAAAAAGAACTTTTTTGTATTATACACTAAGATCAAAAACAATTTTAAGATAGGTAGAAATACAATACAAGATTGGGGAATAAAGGGGGTAGTTTCTTACCCTTGAAGACCCCTTCACAAATGATGCTCCAATGGCCCTCCTTGGCTTGAATCCAACTCCAAAACACCTAAACCAGTCCCTTAGAACCTCAGTAGCCAAAGGAAGGTGAAACACTAGGTGTTTGTGTGCAATAGTATGGACTAAAACACCTAGAACACAAAGAGAGAAAAAGAGAGATAGGAGATATGTATGAACCCTAACCCTAAAACCAGAGCTTCTCTCTGTCTTTTCTATCTCTAAAATGTCTCAAGTGTCTAACCTTGCAACAAGAGGGAGCCCCTCTCTTTATAGAGCTTATTGTCTTGTAAAGCTTACAAGACAAGCTTCCAAAGAGGGAGATCCCTCCATACGTGTATGGAGGGGAGCAAAAAGCAAGACAGCTGTCTTAAAATATCTGCAAAAGCAGATGCACAGTAGTCGGCCAGCCAAAAATGCCATTTTGGCAAAATTGAGTGCCGACCGGCACTAAATAGTGCCGACCGGCAATATACATTGCCGGTGGCAGCAAAAACCAGCTGGTGGCCTCTGGCCATAGCCGGTGGTGTGTGGGGATGCCTCATAAGGCATTCCCTGCCCTTCCAAGGCAAAATGCAAGTGTTTGGTGCAAAACCAGACACTAAACAGTCGAGTTCGGAGATCCTGAGGCAAGGCGCGTAGTCGAGACCTCCGGGAACTCCAAACGAACACAAACATGGATGATCACCGAGTGTTCAAACGGTGACGCCCAAGTCTTGAGGACGGTCAAAAATGGGGTGTCTACAGCTGGATTGATTGGTGAAGTTAGATCGGTGTATCCTCGTGAAAATCTGTGCCCGATGGTTTGAGAATCATCGATGTTAATTCCTCTGTGATTGCTTTTGACTATGAGATAAAAGTTTCGTAATGGCTAAAGGTGTACGTAAGTATTTCGATTGGATTTAAAAGTGTTTGTGATGACATAGCTTCTAATATTGAGGTAAACATAAACTTTGGTACCTGTATCTCATCTTTGGGATGTAAATGTCGAGATTTTCTCAAGTAAGAGTTATCTTAATTTTTCTTTTGGGAGCTTACGCTTTTGACTTAGGTTTCCATTATATTGTGGGCATGGAGAAGATTTCAGGTTGCTAGTGGGTCGGTGTAGCATTATCATTGCGCTTGATTTTATGTTTGTCCCATCTTGAATGTTTGGAATTAGCTCGAATTCAAGGGTACCTGGTTTTCCTTTGTAAAATAGGACGATTCTTTACCTTTGGTTTTAATTGAGAGCATTTGTTGGTGATGGTATTTTTATCTCTCTTGGTTAGACTATTTCCTTGGAGGAAGGAGCTAGTGTGGAGGATGTTTTTGTTGCTGTTTTTAGTCATGAAACTTATTCTCGGGTGACTTGGATGTGCCTTACTCTTGTGAAAATGTTAGTGGTGTCTTCGGAATGAATGGTTGGTATGTGCCTCGTGATCATTGCTTTTGGAAATCTTATATTGGAATGGTTTGACTATTGGTTTCAAGCGGACTTTTGAGGTTGAATATGACAGTGTGATTGTTGGTTGATGTAACCTTGACGTGAATCATGCTAGCCTTGTAGTTGTTTCACAAAAAATAAATAAATAAATATAATAAAATAAATATGTGAAGTGCCTACTTGATAGGAGATAGGAACTGTTAGTTGGCCTAAGAGATTGTATCATTGCTTAGTACTATGTGGATGGTGTTAGTGGGTTATCGCTAAGTAGAGGTTGGGCGTTGTGAATCACCGCAGTACTAGTGTAGTGTTGTGTGCTAATTTTGGGGTAGGTTCCAGGGTGTGTTGGATTTAAGGAATAGGTGTTGATATGAGTTAGCTTATTGACTTGGGGTGTTGAAATATGGTTTAGTTATATACCTAGTCGTGAAAGAGTCCATAATGAACTTAGAACATATTATTGCAAGTCTTTGGTGAACACCACATAGGAGTAAAACTAGTTGACTTGATGTCGATAGGTTGTGGAGGTTGTCGGTAGTTATTGGTGGTAAGTTTATTAACTACCGCGAGGAAAAGAGTTGGTGGGTGAGTATTTTTCATGGAAATTTGTGTTTGGTCCACTGCTAGTGATTGGTGTTAATTCTTAGAAGCACTCTTACCTAAAGAATAGAATTTGTGAATATGAGAAGTGAACGTGAGTATTTAGGGTTAAGTTTGGAGTGTGTGATGACGGTGTTTTCATGCAATTAAAATGAGGGTTATTTTAAGGCCCTTGCCCTTTTGTTATATATAAAAAAAAAAAAAAAATTGTTTCGTATCCTTGGAGTAAGAGCTGTGAACTCCTTATATTGATATTTTATTTTGCTATAAGAGTGGTAAGAAATTGTGTAGTTGGTAGGTTGATCGAATACAATTATTTGGTTTACTTTGGATGCATTTGACTTTAAGTGGTAAGTGGTTTTCTTAATTAGATTATGCCTACTAAAAGGTGATCCTTTATTTCAACTTTGTTCCATGACATTTGTAAAGGTATCATCTTATAAGAAGTTATTCGGTGGACTCTTTGTCAGGAAATAAAATGGCACGAAGTGCCTTTGTAATTTGGTTAGTAATGGAAATTGTGTTGGAGTGACTATTGTTGACTTGGAAATTCTTTAAAGTGAAAGAATATTTGCTGGTGTACCCTTTCATCTTGAGTTGTATAGGCTTTCAATGAAAGGTTTGAGATGATGGTTGGTGTTATTGCTTCGTGACTTGAGCAATTATGAGAAGTAAATTTTAATTCCATTGGGTAAGTTGCGGTGAATAACCTTCTAAGTTAAATTATTTTCAAGAGTGAAGCAGTTGTAGTAGTGATTGGATTGAAGTACTGAAAGTACCATCTTGTTAGAATTTTAAATTAAAGGCATAGTACCATCATTAATGGTGAGAGTGTTTGTTATGCAGTAAGTTTGTGTTATAAAAGGTGTTAAGTTTGGGTTTAACCTCCTAGGACATCATAATCTTAATATGGTGAGGAGCTGTGTTTTAACTTTGAAAGTAAATACCATGGCATAGAATGCGGTGTACTGTACAAGTATAGACTAATGATTTTTCTTTACATGGTGTTAGTAATTGTGGTGTTAGTGAGTGAGTGTGTCACTCAGGGGAGTGACAAGTCGTGAAAATTGCTTGGAAATTGTTTTTAGTTGATTGTGTGTGATTTCCCAAAATGAGGTTAATGATGAAAATTGTGATGAAATATAAAATAAATAAAAAGTAATTGGTGGATGTTGGTAGTGGTTGTAAATGGGATGTGATTTCCCCAAACTCATGATGCTTAGTTTATTCATGTTGTTATGTGTGGTTATTGCTTGAATAACTATAAATAGATTGCGGCATCACTATAGTGATGGGATTATTGGTTGGGTTACGGTTGAGAGTCATCAGTCGAAATATGCTAGAGAATAGAATTGGGAATGGAGTTCTCCCATTGAGCATAATCATGTTTTACCGAAATTGGGAATATCTTTTGATGGATGTTTTTTTTCTTTTTGGTTATTAAATATTTTAAATTCACAAGTGAGAAATGAGAAGGCATAATACCAGTTGTGTTGCAAGCATGAGGTTTGAAATGCTTGGTTTTGTTGAGTTATGTTTTGTTGAAGGCTATGATTGCCGAATAAAACATTTATTAAAGTCTTTTCTTCTCATGAAAAGGGATTGAGAACTTGGGTTGTAATGGGAGGTAATTGTTTGGAAATTTGCTGCCAAGTGGCTGATAATTGTTTCTTGGGATGTGAATGCAAGGTGAAAGCTCAGTCTCCTAAGGTTCTACGTTGTTAGGCAACTGAAAATTATTTCCTTAAGGCTAAGTTTGTTTGAGATACGGCTGTAGAGTATGTTAGTGATGCCTTTGCTTGACTTCTTGTTTCATAGAATTGATGAATTCTTGTGGCTTGTTAAAGACAATCATGTAAAGAGCTGAAAAAGAGGTTCACCACTTTGGAATTGTTGTTCGTGTTATTTGGGTGTTATCAAAAATCAATGTGGGACTGAAATATGGAAGTTTATTTAGTTTTTGAGTTAGGTTTTTGGTGTGGTGAATGTAAACCAATTAGGAGTTGTTTCTTGTCCAACTCGGGAAATTTGTTGCGTTGGAAAACTCTTCGAGAGACTTGTGATTGAGTAGAGATTGTTTATGATTAGTTGGAGTAATTGTTAATTTTAGTATCCGTTCCATTTTGGTTGTTCGAAACTCTGATTCTTGCATTGTCTAATTTCGGGGACGAAATTTCCTAAGGTGGGGAGATTGTAATGACTCGAACTTTAATTTGTATCGGATTGGTGTAAATTGGTGTCCGTCACATTAAAACTTGGATGGTTGTCAAACTCTTGGCATTGATGGGTTGGCAAGTGCACTTTAAATATTATAATTGAAGCCTTAACAAGGTATTTAGGCAAGATTAGATCAAACACCCCAAATTTGAGTTTTCGTTTTTGACCAACCTTCACTCTTTTGTCATTTTCTCTTTCCATACTTTGAATTTGGATATGAGGCTAGAACCATTGGAAATCTTATTTCTGGGCTTCGATTTGGAGATAAAAACGACCTAAAACAGAGTCTGAACAAGAGAATTATACCTGTTTGAATTTTGAGTTTTTGTACTAGAAGCTTGCTCACTCGAGCTAGCTTTTCTTCGCTCGAGCAAACTGCGCGATTTTCAGAGATTCTGGGAGCTTCTTTTCTATGCTCGAGCCAAGCTTCCTTCGCTCGAGCGACCAAGTCGCTAATAAACATTATAAAGTGACTTTTTGGCCCAAAAACATTATTCCTTCTTCCTCTCTGCTCTCCCTCTCCTTCGTGTCCGAAAACCTAGCCCTCAAAACTTTGATTTTATCTATTTTCCCCAACAATCTACCATGAAACTTGCATCAAAGATGAAGAACAAGAGAAGATCAACATTTTCAACCAATTAGATTTTGGCTTTTCGAAAGAATGCTCTTGATGTAGCTTCCTTGCTTCCAATCTTGAGATAGGGGTGTCTTTAACTCTTTATATCTTCAATTTGAGTAGCTTATGTGGAAATTTCATTAGTTATTCATGTATATATATATATATATATATATATATGTATATATGTATGTATTGATTTGTTCTTGTTGACTAAAGATTGAGAACAATGAGGGTGAAATTTTGTGATTGTTTAATGATTTACACTTATTATGATAGAATATCGTTGTTTATGATGGATGATTGCCTCAATTTCATAAAGGAGAGTAAAACCCCAATTTTTCTCATTTTTCACAAACTCTAATTTTCAAACTTAGTTTATAAAAACGGGTTTTATTCAATTAATTTTTAAAATATGAAATTGAGTGTAATTACATGGTTTTAGGTTTGAAATGCAAGTTTTGAGGTTCCCTTTTGACGTTGAACTTGAGATGAGATGATGAATGATGGGAATGCCTTGATTTATGAAATGGGAAGAGTTGCACTACTGTGAATTGAAATTATTGTAAGAAAAATGCATTATTTACACACTCATGCATCATATGCATTGTTCATTTCTTTTGGTTCTACTTTTGTGAAAATGGTTGAACGCAAAAAGGGGGTAAATGGTCTATGAGTCTGGGTAGTGAGTGGTTTTGAGTTCCGTATTGTAATTGTTACTCGCGCGGGGAGTCAAGGTGCCCAATTGTTCTGTCTGCGCATATCGCTAGACGAATGTGGGAAAATGTTTTGGCGTGTCCACGAGCCCGCCGTTTTTAGAGCTAGAAAATGTGAAAAAACGGATGGTTTTGGATGTCCACATCCCCACCGTTTATGAGCCGGCAAATGTGGAAGGTTGTGATGTTTTGGGTGCCCATCACCCTGCCATTTCCGGAGTCAGCAAATATGGGATTATTTTCTATATATGACTATGATTATCTATGTATGTTTTGATTTTGGACTCTTACTTGGGGATGTCATGGATGAGTTACCGCCAGATGAGATATGTTCAATGCGTTGCAGTCTATCATTAGCATACTCAGGCACTATTTTACATTCTTTCATACATTTCCACCAATTGTATTGCATGAGCATAAGTCTTTCAAATGATTATATAATTGGTTAAATGCATCACCTATTGAGCTTTCCCTCACCCCAAAGCCAACAAATTTCAAGAAATGATGTTGAGGTACCTTCGCAAGGGTGGATATATGAAATGAAGTTGGATGAGAGCATGGATGCTCTTCTTTTGATGTTTTATGATTTGGCTTTGGATTATTTTGTATGGACTATTTGTATGGAGGGAATTGGAAATTTATTTTATATATGAATGTAATTTAACAATGATGTATTTTTGAGATAGTTCAATTGGAAAGAGGAGTTAATGGATTGTATTATTGTTAATGTTTGTTATCTGTATGCATGTAGTATTGTTGATTGTATTAATGTATCAGGGGAAATGTGAGGTTTTTCTCAAGGGCATTAAAAAGTAAGATCCCAGGAAGGTCAATATAGCCTCCCTTCAAAGTCCAACTACCTTAGATAGGAAATATACCCCATTTGATAGATTTTAACAAGGTATTAACACAAGGTCTATACGAGTTAACAAGAAAATAAGGAATATGTAATACAAAAGATATGTATAAATATATAATAATTACAAAATCATGTCTTTAATACTGCAGGGGATTTATCAATTACAATATCAAAACAATTTATAAAAGTAGTTTCTAATTCTCATAAGGTAGCCATACATCCTCAAATGCGTTAGTTTTGCCTTCAACCGATCTAATAGCCTTCAAACCCTGACATAAAATGCCATGAGTTTTGAATGCTCAGTAAATGCACACACACACACCCATCCATTTTTCCCAATCCAATAGACCATCACAGTTATAATAAGTAATGAAGCATGATATTCAAGTCAATAACAAAGGATTACAAGGTTAGATGTTAATAATCTAGAAAATTTCATCCTCTCAACCGCAAGAATTGGACTCAGATTATTCGGTATGTCTCCTCTTTTCTTGCTTTGGAAAACTTACCCCGAATGCCTACCAATAGTTACATACCACATAGCACCAACCGAGGACCTCAAAAGAGATGATAAAATATATAGCCTCCTGTACCCTTGTCGTCATGAGTACTTAGGGTCCGAATACAACAGATCCATTCAAGGGTTTTGAAACAACCATTTGCACAAGACTTAACCTTCAGTTAGGGAACACGTCCCATCAATCCATTGTCATCTCATTATTATTTAAATGATTGAAAACCCAATACCACCCCCATTTACTTTCCCCTTGAATTAGATGTTTTAAGTTAAAGTTAGAACAACTCATCAAGACAATAATTTCTACATAAGCATGAGCATCATCTAAGTACCATGATAAAGAAATGTAGGCACAACAATGTAAATATCATATTAAAGCACGGACCAAGTGATAAGAACATAAATTCATTAATAAAAAGTAAATTTCCAAATTTGGTGCACTTTAAAGATTGCAATTAAAGAGACATTTTTAGATTTTTCCTAAACTTTGCCTTCTTATATTTGTAGAGAATTTTATCTAGTTTTCAAAACATTTTTCAAAAGTTTCATAGCTTCCCTAGATTTTTAGTTAGTTAAAAAAATACTCCAACATTATCCAAATTCATTGATTGTTACGAAAATTGGGGTTTCTCTCAAGCCGTTCACACTTTTTCGATAATTTTTTTTTTCCATGAAAGATGACACTTAAAGGAAGGTTTTGAAATAAAAATGAGATTAAGAACATTTTGGTACATTTTTCTATAATTTTTTTCAATTGGACTGTAAATACCAATTCTTTGAGCACAAAGTTTGAAATAAGAGAAAAAGTAAGGAACGTGGGTAACCATGGAAAATTTTTCACTTCTATTGGAATGAAAACATGCTAAATAATATATATTAAACTCAGAAATTTGGAGTGAAGGTGTGCCTTTGGAAATTATGTGAGATAGGTGTAGAAAAAGATAGTTTTGCACATATTAAGAGAAAATACAAGTAAAGGTAGAACAAGGCTCAATTCTTTTTATTTTAAACACAAGAATTCCATTAAAATACATCTGAAAATAATATTTAGAACCTCTAAGAACATGTATTGGAAAGAGGCAAAATAAAAGAGAGGGTTTTGTTGTGGCTTACATGAATGCCTAGTAAAGTGTTTGCTTAATTTTTTTCCTTCTCCTCCACCACCAAATCTCTCTTTCTTCCTCTCCTCTCTCTCTCAGCCAAATGTGTGTGAGTGAGTGAGTGAGTATGAGTATTGAAAATATGCAAGAGAAGTGATCTCTTTATACGAAAAATATGGTAAAAGGTCCAAAAGTCCTTTGGTTGGAATATAATGGAATTGAGTCGTATTTAGTTGAAATGTAATGGAATGATGGATGATTAGGACCTTAATTATGTACTTAATCATGATCTAGTTAGGTTTAAGACTAATTAATCCATTCTAGTTACAAATACATTTATTACAAATCTTTGGTACAAATGATTTGATTCTTATGATTTTAGAGATTTTATTCCAATTATAGGCTGGGGGGGTGGGGGTGGGGGTGGGGGTGGGGGTGGGGGGGGGGGCTGGCCGGCCATCATGAGGATTTTGGGATGGATTTTGTTGATTATTTTGTGTACAAGAGATCCTTCATCTACAAACTTATTTATTTGGAAAAATTGGTACAAGTATGTATTATATATAATGGTACTAACTTGGGGTCAATTTGTAATTCAAGAAAAATGTGAGGACTAAAGCTTTAATTTATGTATTGAAACATTTATTTAAGTGTAGTATTTAATTAAATTAGGATTTGGGAATTCAATTTAGTTAAAGTTCGTTTATTTCAAATTAAACAGCGAATTGTAATCACAACCGAAAACCTAGGGTTTTGAGCAGCAAATATTATTAGGGAATTAATTTAATTATTATTAGGGCTTTGAAAATGATCCTTGAGTTCCCAGGTTTTATCAAGGTTTGCAAGTTTTTGGTTGACACGCGTTTTCGGCTCTATAGCTAAAATTGAAATTAATTAAGGAATTGAGGGTCTTCATTAAAATAATTTAAAAGTAAAGGTGAAAAAAAGAATTTACAAAAGTCAAGAGCCTCATAGTTAAATAATTAATATTAGAGTGTATAAACGATAGTACGGGGTCATTCAAAATGTGTCTCCGATTCTAAGGTTAAATTTGAGAAAAAATGAAGAATTAAGGGTTTTATTATAATAACTCAAAAGTCAGGGACTTAATAAGATTTACAAAGTTAGGGGCTTCACAGACTTGTGGTGTTGAACTAAATATTAGAAGTGACGTAGAAGCTACTCGACTCAATATTTATGCTAATGTGTCCTTCACCTAATCATTAAAAATTTTCTTTATCAATTCATGACCAGTATGCGCTAGTTTTGGGATTCAAATATTAGATTAATATTAAAAATTAGCCTAAAAAATCTAGTTCAAGCCTATTTTGTTTTTCAACAATTCTTGATTTATGCCTATACTGCATCATATTTTAATAACTCAGTATCATAAAAAAAAAATTAATCTTAATGTTTACAGTGTTTTTTAATCAATAAAAAAAAATTATAAGAGAATTGCATTTGAACAAATTCTAATATAAAATTTTTACTTTAAAACTTTAAGACCTAAACATATTCTTTTGCTTCATGAAATTTTTTGATATAGCAACTAAAACAAATTTCAATCATTCTTATATAGAAAGACGTGTGATAAGAGTGTGTATCAATCAATTAAAAAAAATACAAATATTAAAAGAATTACATTTGAACTACTTCTAACATAAAATTTTAACATTAAAACTTTAAGACCTACACATTTTCTTTGGCTCCATAACTAATTTTTGAGATAGCAACTAAAATAAATTTCAATCATTATTATATGGAAAGACATATGTGACAAGAGTTTGTAGTACTAAATTTTAAAAAGTAATATTAATTCAAAATTTTCAATATGAATAATATGTACCCAACTTTATGTTATGTTTGATTCATGAATTTAGGTAGGAATTTGAAATGAGAAAGGAAAAAAAATAGATAAAATGTGAATAAAATATAACTACATTTTACCTAATTTTACATAATCAATGTTTGAAAGGAATTTTGGATCCTTTATTGTAGAATGTTGCTATTGGCACATACCTTTATTCTTTAGACCCTCCATTTCTTTAAATCCCCCACCCTAAACCCTAAATTTTAATAAAATTTCTTTGAACACCTCATTTAATATCAATTTTACCCATATTCATAATATCATCAAACCCAAATGTATACCCGCCGTGCGCGCGCACACACACACTCTTTTTGACTCTCTATATCTGTCTTTGTCTCTGTCTCTGGCGCTCTCTCTCTCTCCTCTCTCTCTCTCTCTCTCTCTCTTCTTTTTCTTCCAAATCCAGTGTGTCTCTCTCTATTTCTTACTTTTCGAGCAATCAAGGCCCAGCTTTATAACGCTAGTCGCCCAACCTACCGTACTCACCCCCTCCAGCCACCACTGCAAACGGCGAAGCTACTACTGCGTTTGTTGCCTCTGGACTACCCTCATCATTTTCTCTTTGACTCGTCAGAAATCTCTCAGTTGAAATCAGTGACTGACGGAAATCTTTTCGTCTCATCGGAAATTATGTTTGGTTGAACAGTGACAAAAATAAAGGTTTTGATCGGAACCCATTTACTGAACTAAATGTTTTTGTTCAGCACTGTGTTGCCAAACAAAACCTTAACAATCTGCAAACCAGTACCGAACAAGCTCAAACAAAATAGCAACCATCGAAAACGACTGAGAATCATTAATGCAAAATAGATAAACTTACCAATACAATGCCAACCTCATTAGAGTTGTTGTCATTGTCCTTCGTTGCTCTATAAGTATCAACAAATTGTGAAAACGAGCACAAATGTAGATGAAAATTTGATAAGAGAAATTCAGAGTTTATAATAGGATTGTTTGAAACATTAACTAATTTGGACTGGACTATAATGGTGATGAAGATTAATACGTTCAGAGTTTCGGATGGTGATAAAAAGGAATATGTTTACGATTTAGGTTTGTGACAACCCTCACCTCTGATTACTGCTAAATTGTGACCGAATATGATAAGTAACTGATTAGGAGGAAATCCTAAACTGATTGCATGAGTGTATTGTCTGTAAATGCATTTCTATCTGTTTGACTACTAAATGATCTGTTCGTGTTTTAATTTCGAATTGCGAATTGAAGGCCTTATTGGCTGCCGAATCTGAAATTGATTGGCGTTTTATGTTAATTAGAAATTATATGATTTTATGGTAGCCTTAATTTAAATTTGATTTGGGATGATTAAATTAGAGTTATTTAAGTTGAAGTACATTAGTTGGACTTAATTACATTTTTGCCATACTAGTGGGTCACTTTGTCAAAAATATTGTTTAGAGCTTAGTTACATCATTCTTCATCCTTTTCTAGAGGAAAACCGTGAGTGAGAGGGAGAGTAGAGGAAAATTGGTTTCATCAAGAGTTTTGCTTGGAAACTTCGAAGATTTGAAGAGGAATTGCATAATTAAGCTTCCATACTTGAAATTGAAGACCTAAGGTAGAGATTTCATCCTCTCATTTGCGAATTTGAGTTGTATCTTGCATGGTCCATGGTAAATTAGTGTTTAGATTCAAGAATTGGTTTTAAGAGTTGAATTTGAGAGTGAATTCATGCATGCATGTCTATACCATAGCATTTTGAGGTTGTTCTTCATGAATTCCCACATGTATGTCCACATTTTTGTTATAGTCCATGAATTCATCATGTTCTTGAGCTAAAACTTGCATTTGGTCATGTATTAGTAGCTTTGAATTCAATTGAACACATGCATGTTAAATGTACATCTTGTTCTTGAAGTTTATTTGAAATTGGTGTTCAATTGGTTTACCTTTGGGCTTGATTTTACAAAATTGATCTTTGAAACATGTTGTATTATGGGTTTTTAAGTGTTTTTCCAGAAAATTAGCCCAAAAGGATCGAGTTTGAGGCTTAAATGCTTGAGTTTTGCGCGTAGGGATGAATCTGGAAATTCTAGATTTTGGACCCACGCTCGAGCATAGGACTTCACGCTCGAGCGTACCCTCTGAGTCGTGCACTTCCACTCGAGCGTGGAAAGTTATGCTCTGGCGTAAAATGCATGTACCCAGAAATTTTTGTGTTTTACAGTACACTCGAGCGAGGACCCGAGTCTCACGCTTGAGCGGAGGTCGAGCGTCCGTCGAGCGTGAATTGCATGCATCCAGTACTTTTCATAAAGTTTACAGTCCGCTTGAGCGAAGGAAGTCATGCTCGAGCGGAGATCCTTTCCCTACATGTTCGCTCGAGCGTAGAAAGCCACGCTCGAGCGAGACTCCTGTTTTCTGAAAATTCTAAAATGTGTTTTAAAGTGCATTTTTACATCCTCCTTCCATCCTAGGCATTCCTAGACCATGTGTCAAGGCCCAAACCCGTCCCTATGGGTTTAGCACCGTAACCGGCCAGTAAACCGTGATTGCCGAAGGCCTGCTTAACAGTAATAACAGTAATACAGAGTACAGGGGCTGACGGAAGCCAAAACAGTAATGAAAGATATCTAATGAGTTGTGACAGTCTGTATGCGAAAAAAAGACTTTTCATACATATTCATATTCAAAATCAAAACAGTATATACATATATATACAATCATCCAGGACAGGGATCTAATCCCTATTAGAACAGTACAGTACAGGTACAGTCAGTCTATACAAAAACAGAGACAGAAAAGATGAATCTAAACACCCCAAAAGGCCCTAGCTTGAAGAACTTGGAACCTCTTAGTGAGGCACAGTGGCTGGCTTGACAAAAAGGGACCTAATCCTTATTTTGATTTTGACAGGGACCTAATCCCTATTAGAACAGTACAGTACAGGTGCAGTCAGTCTATACAAAAACAGAGACAGAAAGGATGAATCTAAACACCCCAAAAAGCCCTAGCTTGAAGGACTTGGAACCTCTCAGTGAGGCACAGTGGCTGGCTTGACAAAAAGGGAGTTTAACCCAACGCTCCTAGCTCCGATCCGGTGCCTCGACACCTATATATATATATATAAACAGTGAGCTAAAGCCCAGTGAATAACATATGCGTAAAGAGGTTAAGAATGAATGTCCTTTCAGTATTTAAAGCAGTCATTTGAACAGTTTATCAGTTATTCGATCATAGCAGTCATAAGTGGTACATCCAATAGCAAACAGTACAGGGGGTCTTAACAGACTGAACAGTCAGTTGATGGCCATCATATCAGTAAACAGTAGTGGTTCCAAACATGGGAACCGACAGAGATCTCTGTGGCAGTAGTAGTACAGTACAGTAACAGTAACAGTAAATTGCTATGGATGCCACGAATACAGTTCATAAATAGGACAAGCATTCATTCAGTAAGAAATATCATTTCAGAAAGCAGTACAGTTAATCATTCAGAAAATATTCATGATTGAACATATCTTTACAACATTGTTACTCACAGAGTTCTGGGCTACAGATAGGCTAGTGAGCGTCCTCGAATGCCAACCCTACACAGCTACAGCATGAACACACACTAAGTTACACACTTGGGAAACAATAACTTAGTCCCTATCTTGACTCGGTGTGGTTTTATAGCATTATCCTCATTAAGATGCCTTAAACTAGGCCTAGGAATGCCTAGGATGGAATGAAGATACAAAGATGCACTTTAAAACACTTTTCAGAATTTTTAGAAAATAGGGGTCTCGCTCGAGCGTGGCTTTCTACGCTCGAGCGGACATGCAGACAAAGGATCTCCACTCGAGCATGACTTTCCTCGCTTGAGTGGACTGCAAAAGTACTGGATGCATGAAATTTACGCTCGACGGGCGCTCGACCCCCGCTCGAGCGTGAGACACAAGTCCTCGCTCAAGCGTGCATTCCCTCGCTTGAGCGGACTGCAAACACATGCAAAGTACTGGATACACGTATTTCACGCTCGAGCGTTACTTTACTCGCTTGAGCGGACTGCATGGACTCAAAGTGTACGCTCGAGCGTGAAGTTCCTCGCTCGAGCGTGGATCCAAAATCTGGAATTTCCAGATTTGCTTCCAAGCATGAAACTCAACATTTAAAGCATCAAATTCGATCCTTTTGGGCTAATTTTCTGGAAAACACTTTAAAACTCATAATATGACATGTTTCAAAGATCAATTTGCAAAATCAAAGCCCAAAGGTAGTTCAATTGAACCCATTTCCAAACAAAACTTCAAGAACATGATGAACATGCAACATGCATGAATTTAATCAACTTCAAAGCTTCCAATACATAATCAAATGAGTCAATTCACTAAAAAACATGATGAATTCATGGACCATAGCTAGAATATAGACATGCATGTAGCAATTTCCATGAAAACAACCTCAAAATGCTAAAACATGTACATGCATGCATGATTTGCTACTCAATTCAACAATGTGAACCAATTCTAGACTTAGATCACTAAACTTCCATGAAACATGCAAGATACAACTTAAATACAAGTTCAAGAAGATGATTCTCCTACCTTAGGTCCTCAATTGTTAAGGTATAGGAGCCTAACTATGCAATCCTTTCTTCAATTTCTTCTAGTTCTCCAAGCAATTCTTGATGAGCTAAGTTTTCTCCTAACTCTCCCTCTCTCTAGTCGGTTTTGCTCTAGATGAAATGAACAAAAAGATGCAACGCATGTAAATCAAGACTATACAATTGGTCTAGCAAAGTCCACTTAATGACATTTTGGTAAATAACTCAAATTGATGTAATTCAACATTATTTAATCATACCAAATCAAATTTCAATTAAACATACCATAAAATCACATTAATTCTAATTAACACAAAACACTAATCAGTTCCGGATTCAGCCGCCGATAAGGCCTTCAATTTACAGTTCGAAACTTAAAACATGAACAGATAAATTAATGACAAACAGATAAAAATGCATTTAACATAACACATTCATGCAATCAGTTTAGGATTTCATCCTAATCAGTTACTTATCATGTTCAATCACAGTTTAGCAGCAATCAGTGGTGAGGGTTGTCACAGTCTCCCCTCCTTACAAAGAGTTTGGTCTTTCAAACTCGAATTACCTTCATTTTGGAAGAACACTAGATCCAGAGGGAACAGTTCAGGATATCTCTTGATCATATCGTCTTCCCATTCTCAAGTGGCATATACGCCACCATGGTTTTGCCAATCAACTTTCACTAACGAAATCTCTTTGTTCCTCAATTTCTTGATCCGTCTATTTACAATCTGAATAGGCCGTTCCTCATAAGTGTAGTCGTCACTTAGCATGACACGGGTAGGCTCAATCACATGGAAGGGATCCCGGAGGTAATCCCTCAACATTGAAATATGGAACACGTTATGTATATGCTCCATTTCAGGAGGAAGCGCTACTTGATACGCTATTAGATTGATTTTCTCAATAATCTCATACGGTCCGACATATCTCGGCGCTAGCTTACACTTGACTCCAAAACAAGTCTGGCCTTTCATCGGTGTCACTTTAACAAAAACATGATCACCTACTTCATATTCTCTGTCTCGCCTTCGGACATCCGCATAACTTTTCTGCCGGCTCTGTGCGGTTTTCAATCTCTGTTGAATCAGTTTCACTTTTTCAGTAGTTTCATGTACAATCTCGGGCCCAAGCAAAGGCCCATCTCCAACTTCTGCCCAGCAAATTGGAGATCAACATTTCCTGTCATACAAAGCCTCGAAAGGCGCCATACCAATGCTTGAATGAAAACTGTTGTTGTAGGCGAATTCAGCCAACGGTAAGTGGCTTTCCCAATTTCCCTAAAAATCAAGAACACACATTCTCAGTAAATCCTCCAGAGTCTGGATGGTTCTTTCCGGCTAGCCATCTGTCTGAGGATGGTATGCACTACTCAGTCTCAGTTCAGTACCCAATGCTGTCTGTAGGCTTTGTCAGAATCTCGATATAAACTTTGAGTCCCTATCAGACACAATGGACACAGGCACTCCATGCAATCTAACAATCTCATCGATATAGAGTATAGCCAATTTGTCCGCGTTATAAATCGTTTTGACAGGTAAGAAGTGAGCAGATTTAGTCAGTTTATCAACAATAACCCAAATTGAATCCATACCTTTACTAGAGCGAGGTAAACCAACAATAAAATCCATAGTGATATGTTCTCATTTCCACTCCGGTATCGGTAAGGGTTGCAGTAAGCCTGCGGGTCGTTGATGTTCGGCTCTGACTTGTTGGCAATGAAGACATTTCGACACAAAATCAGCAATTTCTTTCTTCATTCTGGGCCACCAGAAATTCAGTTTCAAGTCTTGGTACATTTTCGTATTTCCTAGATGGATAGATAATTTTGAATTGTGGCCCTCTTGCAGAATTCTTCTTTTCAGTTCAGAATCACTCGGTACACATAACCTTTCCTGACATTTTAGTACATTGTTTTCAAATTTGAAACCCGATCTCGGTTTAGATTCTCGTTCATCGATGATCTTCTTCAAGAAGTCTTCCTATTGTTGTTTCTCTTTAATCTCTTCGATAAGTGCCGGTTGAACAGAAATAGCAGCTAAGGTTCCACCTTATTCATGCAAAATGATCTCAACTTCAAGTCTTTCAAGGTCACATAGCAACTCTTTCTGTCCGGTGAGTAAACAGGCTAAATTTCCGATCGATTTTTGACTCAATGTATCGGCAACGGTGTTAGCTTTTCCTGGATGATACAAAATTTGCAAATCATAATCTTTTATCAGTGCTAACCATCTCCACTCCCTCATGTTCAGTTCTTTCTGTGTGAAGAAGTACTTCAAACTCTTGTGGTCTGTATACACCTCACATGTCGCCCCATAAAGGTAGTGACGCCAGATTTTCAATGCAAACACTACTGCAGCAAGTTCCAAGTCAGGGGTCGGGTAGTTGTTTTCATGCGGTCTCAGTTGTCGGGAAGCATATGCAATAACTTTACCATTATGCATTAAAACACATCCCAAACCCTTATAAGAAGCATCACTAAATATAGTATAACCATCCGTACCTGAGGGTAGGATAAGAATCGGTGCAGTCACAAGTCGAGTCTTTAACTCTTGAAAGGCTGATTCTCTCTGATCGGTCCAGTCAAATGATATCCCCTTTTGAGTAAATTGAGTCAGTGGTACGGCAATTTTGGAGAAGTCTTTGACAAACCTTCTGTAATATCCGGCTAAGCGTAGGAAACTTCGGACTTCTGTAACGTTAAACGGTCTGGGCCAATTCACTACTGCTTCAATTTTCTGCGGATCAACTGAAATGCCATCTTTACTAATCACATGCCCCAAAAACATCACGTTATCAAGCCAAAATTCACATTTAGTCAGTTTAGCATACAGTTTCTGTTCTCTTAAGGTCTGCAAAGCAATTCTCAAATGATGTTCATGTTCTTCTCTACCTTTGGAATAAATCAGAATGTCATCTATGAACACAACTACAAATTCATCTAGGAATGGTTTGAAAATTCTGCTCATAAGATCCATAAATGCAGCAGGTGCATTGGTAACTCCGAAAGGCATAACTAAGAACTCATAATGTCCGTACCTCGTTCAAAAGGCAGTCTTTTCAACGTCCCCTGTCTTGACTTTCAACTGGTGGTATCCAGATCTAAGGTCAATTTTGGAGAACACTTGGGCACCCTGTAACTGGTCAAATAAATCATCAATACGAGGCTATGGATATTTATTTTTCACTGTTACCGTGTTCAGTTCACGGTAGTCAATGCAGAGTCTCAATGAGCCGTCTTTCTTTTTCACAAATAAGACCGGCGTGCCCCACGGTGAAGTACTGGACCTGATAAACTTCTTATCTAACAGTTCTTGTAGCTGAACTTTCAACTCTTTCAATTCAGTCGGTGCCATTCTGTAAGGAGCTTTAGATACTAACTGTGTACCCGGAATCACATCAATGGTGAATCCAATCTCCCTATCAATCAAATCCCCTGACAAATCATCTAGAAAAACATCTGGGAATTCTCTGACTATAGGAATACTGTTCACATCAGTTTTAGCATCCGTAGGTACAGTCAATACACAACACAAATACCCTTTACACCCCTTTTTAATCAGTTTAAAAGCTTTCATGGATGAAATCAGGTATGGGGGAGGTACTACTTCAACTCCATTAAACACAAATTCAGGCAGTCCAGGTAGACGAAAAACAACTTGTTTTGTTGCACAGTCTATGGTAGCATGATATTTTGTTAACCAGTCCATTCCCAATATCACATCAAAATGATCAATATTCAATGGTAGTAAATCAATATACAAATGCGCATCTCCAACAATAATCTCACATGCAGGATACATATAAGCACAAGTCATGGATCCTCCAACAGGTGAAGATACAGCTAACAAATAGTTCATAGGTTCCATTGGTCTATTTAATTTTCGCGAAAAAGCATGGAAGACATATGAATGTGTAGACCCCGAATCAATTAGAATATATGCATTTTGAGCACAAATTGAGAGTATACCTGACACAACAGTCTCAGTATTCTGTACATCTCCCGGTACGAGTGCGAACACCCGGCCTTGCCTCATAGGCTCTTTTCCAGTGGCTTTAGGATTGGGTTTTGGTGCAACGGTTGATGCTACGGTGCTGGCTGCAGCTTTACTATTGTCCTGAGGAGCAGAAGGGCAATCTTTGACGATGTGGCCCACCTTGCCACACCTGTAACAAGCACCTGAAATTTTATAACAAATCCCTTTATGTTTCTTACCACATTCAGAACAGGGCGGTATGGAACCACTTCCCTGACTGGAACTGGTTGTTGACCCTGTATTTTGCTTTTTATTCAATGAACTGTTCGGGCCTTTCTTAAACTTGAAGCCTCGTCTCTTACCACGCCACTCGGTCGCTGGTGTTTCAGTCTATTTCAGTGCCTCGATGTTCGACTCAGTCATTATTGCTCGGTCAAGAACATCTACATATTTCAGTAGTTTCAGAACATTGATTCTGTCAAGGATTTCAACATTAAGGCCGCCTTCAAACTTACTGGCCTTTTTGTAATCAGTATCCACCATGTGTGGTGCATATCTGGCGAGTTCAGTGAATTTCGATTCGTACTCAGCTACGGACATAGTGCCTTGTTTCAGTTGTTCAAATTCAGTCACCTTTCGGTCCCTAGCACACTGTGGAAAGTATTTCTCAAAGAAGGCTCCCTTAAATTGAGCCCAAGTCATAGCAGTATTGGTGTCATGGACAAGCATCCACCACCTTCTGCCCTCGTAAGGTGAAGGTAGCCAGAAGCACTTTGTGTGCTTCAGAACATAGAAAGACTTCAAACAATTTCTCGTCTCTAGAACCCATGCTTCGACCTTTAGCGGTTCAAGGCCTCCTTGGAATGATGGTGGTTTCATTTTACTGAACTTCTGCGTTAGAGCAATTATATCATCATTCATATTCGGTTCCGGCTGTACCGGAGGAGGTGGGGGCTGTTGGTTCTGTTGTAGCCTCAAGGCCTCAGTCAACATTACAACTGTTCTTTCTAATCTCGCCATTCTGGCGTCAAATGATTCAGTTTCATCGGCATTCCTTGCATTGTCCATTTCACTATATACAATACGATGATAATAAACATAGGCAGTTGCATACTTAGCATATTAACACATTAGCACATATATTCATGTCATGGCCACACACACTTTTTCAATGCTCATGTAATGCCCTATTCACTTTTCTAGGACATCCAATAGCTCATTTGGACACGTGTGTGCGATATAACTCGTGGTTTGATATCGCTCTGATACCACTCTATCACGACCCAAACCCATCCCTATGGGTTTAGCACCGTAACCGGCCAGTAACCCGTGATTACCGAAGGCCTGCTTAACAGTAATACAGAGTACAGGGGCTGGCGGAAGCCAAAACAGTAATGAAAGATGTCCAATGACAATCTGTATGCAAAAAAAAAGACTTTTCATACATATTCATATTCAGAATCAAAATAGTATCTACATACATATACAATCATCCAGGACAGGGACTTAATTCCTATTAGAACAGTACAGTACAGGTACAGTCAGTCTATACAAAAACAGAGACAGAAAGGATGAATTTAAACACCCCAAAAAGCCCTAGCTTGAAGGACTTGGAACCTCTCAGTGAGGCACAGTGGCTGGCTTGACAAAAAGGGAGTTTAACCCAACGCTCCTAGCTCCGATCCGATGCCTCGACACCTACATATATATATATATATATATAAACAGTGAGCTAAAGCCCAGTGAATAACATATGCGTAAAGAGGTTAAGAATGAATGTCCTTTCAGTATTTAAATCAGTCATTTGAACAGTTTATCAGTTATTCGATCATAGCAGTCATAAGTGGTACATCCAATAGCAAACAGTACAGGGGGTCTTAACAGACTGAACAGTCAGTTGATGGCCATCATATCAGTAAACAGTAATGGTTCCAAACATAGGAACCGACAGAGATCTCTGTGGCAGTAGTAGTACAGTACAGTAACAGTAACAGTAAATTGCTATGGATGCCACGAATACAGTTCGTAAATAGGACAAGCATTCATTCAGTAAGAAATATCATTTCAGAAAGCAGTACAGTTAATCATTCAGAAAATATTCATGATTAAACATATCTTTACAACATTGTTACTCACAAAGTTCTGGGCTACAGATAGGTTAGTGAGCGTCCTCGGATGCCAACCCTACACAGTTACAGGATGAACACACACTAAGTTGCACGTTTGGGAAACAATAACTTAGTTCCTATCTTGACTCGATGTGGTTTTATAGCATTATCCTCATTAAGATGCCTTAAACTAGGCCTAGGAATGCCTAGGATGGAATGAGGATGTAAAGATGCACTTTAAAACACTTTTCAGAATTTTCAGAAAATAAGGGTCTCGCTCGAGTGTGGCTTTCTACGCTCGAGCGGACATGCTGACAAAGGATCTCTGCTCGAGCGTGACTTTCCTCGCTCGAGCAGATTGCAAAAGTACTGGATACCTGAAATTCACGCTCGACGAACGCTCGACCCCTGCTCGAGCGTGAGACACAAGTCCTCGCTCGAGCGTGCATTCCCTCGCTCGAGCGGATTGCAAACACATGCAAAGTACTGGATACACACATTTCACGCTCGAGCATTACTTTACTTGCTTGAGCGGACTGCATGGACTCAGAGTGTACGCTCAAGCGTGAAGTTCATCCTCGAGCGTGGATCCAAAACTGGAATTTTCATATTTGTCTCCAAGTATGAAACTCAACATTTAAAGCATCAAATTCGATCCTTTTGGGCTAATTTTCTGGAAAACACTTTAAAACTCATAATATGACATGTTTCAAAGATCAATTTGCAAAATCAAAGCCCAAAGGTAGTTCAATTGAACCCATTTCCAAACAAAACTTCAAGAACATGATGAACATGCAACATGCATGAATTTAATCAACTTCAAAGCTTCCAATACATAATCAAATGAGTCAATTCACTAAAAAACATGATGAATTCATGGACCATAGCTAGAATATAGACATGCATGTAGCAATTTCCATGAAAACAACGTCAAAATGCTAGAACATGTACATGCATGCATGATTTACTACTCAATTCAACAATGTGAACCAATTCTAGACTTAGATCACTAAACTTCCATGAAACATGTAAGATACAACTTAAATAAAAGTTCAAGAAGATGATTCTTCTACCTTAGGTCCTCAATTGTTAAGGTGTAGGAGCCTAACTATGCAATCCTTTCTTCAATTTCTTCTAGTTCTCCAAGCAATTCTTGATGAGCTAAGTTTTCTCCTAACTCTCCCTCTCTCTAGTCGGTTTTGCTCTAGATGAAATGAACAAAAGGATGCAACACATGTAAATCAAGACTATACAATTGGTCTGGCAAAGTCCACTTAATGGCATTTTGGTAAATAACTCAAATTGATGTAATTCAACATTATTTAATCATACCAAATCAAATTTCAATTAAACATACCATAAAATTACGTTAATTCTAATTAACACAAAACACTAATCAGTTCCGGATTCGGCCGCCGATAAGGCCTTCAATTTACAGTTCGAAACTTAAAACATGAACAGATAAATCAATGACAAACAGATAGAAATGCATTTAACATAACACATTCATGCAATCAGTTTAGGATTTCATCATAATCAGTTACTTATCATGTTCAGTCACAGTTTAACAGTAATCAGTGGTAAGGGTTGTCACACCATGTTTAAGGTATCTTAATGAGGATATTGGTGTAGAACCACACTGAGTCAAGATAGGGACTAAGTTGTTGATTCCCGAGTGTGTAACTTAGTGTGCGTTTATTCTGTAACTGTGTAGGGTTGGCATCCGAGGACGCTCATTAGCTGCTTATAGCCCAGTGCTCTATGAGTAACAATGTTGTAAAGATATGTTCAATTATGAATATTTTTTGAATGATCAACTGTTCTGTTTACTGAAACGTTATTGTTTAATGAACGAATGTTTGTCCTATTTGTAAACTGTATTCGTGGCATCCTTAGCTACTTACTGTTACTGTACTGTTACTGCTACCGTCGCAGAGATCTCTGTCGGTTCCCAAGTTTGGAACCACTACTGTTACTGTTATGATGGCCATCAACTGACTGTTCGGTCTGTTAAGACCTACTGTACTGTTTTGCTATGGGATGTACCACATATGACTGCTATGGTTTCTAAACGACTGATATGACTGTTTAATTACTGAAATGACATTCATTCTTAACCTCTTTACATAACTGTTATTCACTGGGCTTTAGTTCACTGTTTATATATATATATATATATGTAGGTGTCGAGGCACCGGACCGATGTTAAGAGCGTCAGGCTAAGCTCCCGTTTTGTCGAAGCCAACCATTGTGCCTCACTTTGGGGTTCCGAGTGCGTCAAAGCCAAGGCTGGTTTGGAGTGTTTTAGATTTCCCCTTTTGCCTCTGTTCTGTAATAAATGTTGAGACTTGCACTGTACTGTTATGTTAGGTATTTGGTCCCTAACCTAAATGTTTGTATATGAAGTATGTATATACTGTTTTGGTTTTGAATATGAATATGTTCAGGAAAGTCTTTTTGCATTCAGAATGTCACAGCTCATTGGACACCTCTTATTTACTGTTTTAGTTTCCACCAGCCCCTTACTCTATATTACTGTCTTTACTGTTAAGCAGGCCTTTGGTAATCATCGATTACTGGCCGGTTACGGTGCTAAACCCATAGGGGCGGGTTTGGGTCATGACAAGGTTGGTGAGGAATACGTTTAGATGGGGATGGAGATGGGTGCACAATATTGTAAAGTGTCATTTTAATTGTCTTCATTTGGTGAGTGAGTGTTCCATTAAAAGTTGTCATTTAATGTAATTTCACTTCAAGGTATAATTGTAATAAATTTTTTTTTTTTAAAAAAAAGAGTAGAAATTGAGTGGTCCAAAGAAATTAGATAGGTGTTAATAGCAACACTTTTATTATATTGATATACACTATCTAAAAAAACCTAAATAATATTTGGTGGGAAAAGCAAATTCTTAAAATGGATCATCAATCACATTATAAGAGAATAAAAGATAGTCAATAAAAGATTTTTTTTAATTATTTGAAAAATTAAACATCAAAAGAAATAAACTACGAAAGATGTTAATTAATTCTTATATTTTAGTGGTACACAAATCTAAATTTTAAAATTGATCCTTTTCAAATTTCTAAATGAATTAATTAACTTTCTTTTTGAAATGTGTAAATCAAGGCATAATAAGATTTTTTTTTGAATGATTCAATAGAAGCTAGATTTTTTTTTTTAAAAAAAAAATTAAAACTGATTAGTTAACTTTCCTTTTTAAATTTATAAATAAATTAATTAACTTCCTTTTTGAAATGTGTAAATTAAGGTATAATAAGATTTTTTTTAAATAATTCAATAAAAATTAGAAGATTTTTAAACAAATTTAAAACTAATTAGTTAACTTTCCTTTTCAAATTTCTAAATTTAAATTTATAAATGAATTAATTAACTTTCCTTATGAAATGTGTAAATCAAGTCATAATAATTTTTTTAATAATGATTCAAGAAAAGTTAGCCAATAGAAGATTTTTTAATTTAAAAAATTTTGAAAAAATATGAATTTAAAAAAAAATAGTATAAGGGTTTTTAGTTTCACAAAACTGTTCTCATTAGAAATCTCACTTTTCTTTAATACATAGTATAGATATGTTTTTTTCCCTAATTGACTAGAAAAGGATTTAAGAGTTTTTTTTGGGCATCGCTGCAAAAATAGAAGGGCAAATTATACCCATAATCCCTATATTGTGGTCCTTGTGTCTTTTAATCTTCATAATTTTAATTGATTTAATTTTAATCTTGAATTTATGATTTTGTCTCAATTTAGTTTGATTGATTAAACTGTTAGAATTTTTTTATTAAAAATGCACACATTGGTGACATGTATCATACATATAAGCAAAATTGTAAACTTATTCAACTCGAAGAGTTAATTTTAACTAGCTTAGTGATTTTTTTTTTTCAAAAACATTAATCGGCATTATTAATTAGACTAAATTGATACAAAATTTAAAATTAATAATCAAAATTGAACTAATTAAAATTATAGAGATTAAAATGACACAAAAAATAAAATAAAATGACACAAGAAGTAAGAAACAAAATACACAAAATAACAATATAATTCGTCCAAAATAGAATGTGCGCACCCCCCCCCGGCAAATCCCAATTTTCCCCTCCTTTGTACACCCCAAGGCCACGTTTATTTGGCTCTATAAGATAAAGGGAATTGACATACTGCTGTGCGTTAACTATTGCAACGTCAAACAATGCCGTTTGGTTTCATTTCAAAACTTCAATTCCAATTTTCCCCTCCTTTGTACACCCCAAGGCCACGTTTATTTGGCTCTATAAGATAAAGGGAATTGACATACTGCTATGCGTTAACTATTGCGATGTCAAGCAGTGCCGTTTGGTTTCATTTCAAAACTTCAATTTATGCTACTACACATTCTTTTAAAGTTACTTTAGGTTCGTTTGGAAGAATTATTTTAGTTTGATTTTTTGGTTTTTGGCTAATTTAGCCTAACTAAATTAGTTTCGTTTGAGAAAATTTTCTTGACTTTTTTGCTTTTTTTTCTTTTTTTTTTCTTTTTTTACTTTTTTCTGTAAGAAAAAATGAAATGATTTGAATGTAATATTTTTATTTAACATATTTTACCTTTTTGTACTTTTTTAGTCCCAATCCACCTCCAACCCCCTTGCCAAACAACAGCTTAATTAATGGATGCTTTTCATT
This sequence comes from Camellia sinensis, assembly GCF_055761805.1. NCBI lineage: Eukaryota > Viridiplantae > Streptophyta > Magnoliopsida > Ericales > Theaceae > Camellia > Camellia sinensis. The sequence goes on along the minus strand of NC_138969.1, from coordinate 110,434,719 downwards.
TTTTTTATGCAATCTCATTCAACTATATACATATATATATATATATATATATAACAAAATTTGACCCTTACAATAAATACACTTTAGGGAAAATTACAAACGCCCCCCGAGATTTGGTAAAAATACAGATCCCCTTGAGGTTTGAAAAATTACAAATTGCCCCGTGAGGGTCAAATTTTCATAACAAATTAGGAAAAATTAGGGGGGAATCTGTATGAAAATAAAAACCTCAGGGGTCAATTTGTTATAGGTCCGAGGAGTCATAATAATTTTTCAAAAATTTTATAAATTGAAAAAAGTCATGAAATTTAGCCCGATCAAAACCTCTTTCCAGTAAAACTTTTTTGTATTTTCATTTCTTTCTCTTAATTTCATTATTTAAAAAATACAAAACATGCTTGACGAATTTATTTCAGCAAAAAACATAAATAAATAAATAAACCAGTTTTTTAAAAAACAACAAAACATTGTTTTAAATTTTCAAAAAAACTATATACAAACAGAACACTAATAAAAAATTTCTCTCAATTTCTACTCATATTATTCATTCTCATTCTCATTCTCATTCTTGTTCTTATAAATTATATCTTCCTTTAATTTTTTAAGGGATTTATATATAAATCCTAATAGGTGAACTTATTATTCAATAAGTCTTATGATAATTAATAACATTTTTCATTAAATACTATTTAAAAAAGTCACTAATTATTTAATTTTAGTGATAATTTAAAATTTGTCACAAAAAATGTCACTAATTTAAGTTTTAGCGACAATATAAAAAAATCGTTACAAAAAGCCACTAGAAAACGCCACTAATTGTATGTTTAGTGACAATTTATAAAAATTATAACAAAAAGGTCATTAATTGTTAATTTTTAGCGACATGTAAAAAAGTTACAAAAAATTATTTTTAGTAACAATTTTACTATAACCTATTTTCAATAAAACTTGATAAAAATTAAATCAAACTATTAAAATTTATTGATAATTTACCTAATTTTTTCCTCTCACCAAATCTAGAAGCAAATGATACATCAGTTATATTAGAAAAATGTGTCTTAAACTAAAAATTCAGTGGTCTATTAGAAATGTGTCTTAAACTGTTACAAACCTCTCTTCAATGAATAACGAATTTACAGAACATTAAAAACAGAACAAAATAAAAAAAAAACAGAATTTTATTCTAAACAAAATAATAAAACAAATTATATATCAAGACAGAACTTACAACTTTTCTGCAGAATCAAACTAAGAATAAATTTGTGATTGAGGCCAGTGTTTGGACACTGTGTCTTTAAGACAGAAATTCGTCCTCTCCTAGGTGCTTGAGAATAACGGACGTCCTGCCTCCAGGATTCAACAATCACCCCCAAACAGATGCAGCACAGCAAACTGAATGTACTACGAACCAGATTGTATTTTCGAACTCACAAAAGATGCAAGATGAAGATGAAGAAAAGCAGAGAGTTGTGAAGACAATTACGGGTTTTTCAGTCATTTACCAAAGGAATGGAGGGTTGATATATATAGGCTTTGAGAAGTGCCTATTCCGGAATAGAAGACTGTTGTGAAGAACAGCCACCAAGTTGGAGACGCGACTGTTGGAGAGGAAGAGAAGTTGCAACCGAATATTTTTTAAATTCAAAAATTCAGATTTCGAATTTTCCTGCAGAAAATTATTTGAAAAAATTCAAATAATCTTGGTGCAAAAAATAAAGGACGGCCTAGACCCACACCCGCGCCCGCCCCGACCCGGCCGGACGGACGGCGGCGGCGGCGCGCGCGTGTGGTGATGGTTTTGGGTTTGTCCATAACTCCTCCTCCTACAAAACTTGGGTACCCCTTGGGGCCCAACCCAAGGTCTCTAACTTAGAGCTTATAAACACTATGAAACTCTTCTAAGTTTCCTATGTGGGACAAGGTTTTGGATACCAACTCAAAGGAACCACACAAAACATTTTTCATGTTTATGAGGCTCACTTCGGTATCAATTTCTCATTCACTCGTAAATGGTTTCGACCACCTGAGTATATATTCTTGTTCACCACATGGCAAGGAACGTATTGCCACTCGGACCCACCCAAACCGAGGTGTGGGACCTACATTAAATAAAGCTTAAAGTTACCGGAAATTAATGGTTATAAACCATTTTTTCTCTAACAAGTTATACTAAATCCATACATTGTTTACTGGAAGGTTGTAGTTTTTACCGTTGAATAGTGGTTGCACCTTAACCTTTAAGTCCATGACTATAACAAAGTGTCCGTCATTTTCAAAAAGAAAGAATAAAATAAATCCAGGATGTGGTCACACCAGAAATATGTGGACCTCCTTCACCATATCACTACAAGAAAATACATTTTCGGCGACCAGTTTTGGCTACCAAAACAAATTTAGTCGCCGAAAGTGTGGGAATTGGCTACCAAAATTAATTTTAGTCGGGAAAAGTCAACTTTTTAGCTACTAATTTTTCTTAGTAGGGGAATGCTGATTATTGGCGACTAAAATAAATTTGGTAGCTAAAAATACTACAATTGGCCACTAAAAAAATTTTTAGTAGCTAAACATATCTCCATTAGCGACTAATTATACTTTTAGTAGCGGTAAACGCACCTTTACCCACTAAATTGTTTGGTAGCCGAAGGGAAAGAGAAAATTTTGTTTTTGATCTTCGGCGACCAAACTTTTGGTCGCCAAAACTATATTTTCAGCAACAAAATCCATTTTAGTCGCTGTAGACGCACCTTTGCCTACTAAATTTTTTGGTAGCCGAAGGGAAATAAAAGATTTTATTTTTGATCTTTGGCGACCAAACTTTTGGTCGCCAAAACTATCTTTTCAGCAACAAAATCTATTTTAGTCGCTGTAGACGCACAATGCCTACTAAATTTTTTGGTAGCCGAAGGGAAATAAAAAAATTTATTTTGATCTTTGGCGACCAAACTTTTGGTCGCCAAAAATTATTAAACAAAATAGTTATTTTATTTTTATTTGTATGCAAAGGTTGTCAAATCTTAACAACAATGACATTTTATCCATGGAATTTGACTTTTTTTTTTTTAAATGAGAACAATAAAATTTAAAGAAACTTCTTTTTTAAAAATAAAAATGAAAATGAAGCATGCTTATTAAGTAAATAAAAATGAATTCCCATTAGTAGTAGGTATATGAATAAAACAATTAGATTTATTGAATTAAGTGGTAAAAGCCATGGCTAGTTGGCTTTATTAGGCTATACTAGAATCCAAATGGTTTATCATCTTCTAAAATTAATTTAAGGTTTACTTTAATATAATAAACTAGTTACAACTGCATAATAAATTAATTAAATCTACTTGACACATGATTTCTTCATCTGTCTTTATATATGACAAAATATACATATTAAATGTTCTAAATTTCTAAATCAAATTGATTTGTGCCTAGTTAATCATGCAGGAGTCCCCCAAAAAAATTAAGTATATTTTACAATATCTATATAATAAGACAGAACGGTTTTTGAAAAAAAATTTAGAGACAAATGTCCTACTAAGACATTTCAATGACTATGATTCATTTGTCTATTTAAATAGATGGTTGAGATGACCCCCTTAAATATATATCAATCCCCTTCCAGCACCACTGTTCCGTTTGGGAAGTTCAACCTAATGAAGTAATGATGGTTGGGGATAACCTTAAAGATGATGTGAGTTCTGCTCTATTTCTCTCCCCATCATTTGCACCATATTTGTTAAGAACATTTTTGATTCATTTTGAGGTGCTGTTTTTGTATATATGTATTTTTTAATTTCACATTGTTTTATCAAATTTGTTTGAATCAAAACATGCTTTTGTGTAAATTGAAGCTCCTTTACTTGGTGTTCGCAGGTTGCTTGTGGGAAACGAGCGGGAGCATTTACATGCTTGCTTGACGAAACAGGGAGGTATGATTCTCCCAAATACACAGATGTGGAATTTCAGCCAGATTACAACGTGTCTTACCTTGCCCAGTTTGAATTAAAGAAGATAATAAGTCAATTTTCTTTAATCTCAAATTTTCTTATATTTGAAGTCACTCCGTCCGTTGCACCACCACATAACTTAGGCATAATGCAGTGTACTGATTACATAAAATATTCAAAATCTGTAACATTAGTGTCTCCCTTCATCGATAGAAAGAGTTCATGCAGCATTTCATAAATCCTCTCATAACAGGGGTGGATTTTATCAGCAACATAACAGTTGTGAGTTTCGCTATTAATATATCTCTACAAATGTGTGTGTATATGTATAAGGAATTTGGGGATCCTGGAGAAGAGAAAAAAGAAGAAAAATGAAACATTGTTTCTCTGGAAATGTGTGTATATATATATATATATGTATATATCAATCGACCTATGTATTGGAAAGAAGTGAATTACAGAGTTGGGAAGACAAAAGCAAACAAGATTTTGATCGCATTTGACCGTTTCAAATCTGGGACCAACTTGAAGGCTTCCCTGTGTTTGAGTTTGTGTTTGATTTCTTTTATTTTTTTATTAGTCCTGTGGAACAAAAAAAACTTCTCAATCTCATCTCTATTCTAATTCATACCCCCCAATTTTTTTTTTAAAATATTGAATTAAATTTTGACAATAATGCGGTAATATGATTATTATAAATAAAATTGTTTTTTATATTAATTTATTTTAAAATAAGAAATTCACAATAAATTTTTCTATTTGTATAGTATTAGTCTTTTAAAAAAATATTTACAATATTGAATTATAGGGAAAATTTTGAAATTATGTATTTGCAAAAATTTTGACATTTTGACATTTTGAAATTATGTTTTTTGAAAAAAATATTAGGACAAATATTTAAGATAATTAAAAATTTATAATTTATAATTTATAATTTTATTACTTATATTTTTATTTAAATATAATTTTAATATATTTGTTATGTTACGGTTCGATTTGCTCACCGATTCGATTTTTAAAACATTAATGTTACAAACTTTGTAACATTTACTTCTATTTTCTTTTAAGATAATCAATTAATATTTTTAATTTTATTTTTCTATCACATGAACCATTGGGAAACATCTAAAAAAACACCTATTTTAAAATAATTCATTTTTTCGAGCCGAATCTAACAAATATATATGTTTTAAAAATTCAAAATAAGCAACAAATATTTACTATTTTATTTTTTATTTTTTATCTTTACTGAATTTTTTTTGAAATTTTAGAACAAAATTATAATTTTTCGATTTGTTTTGTCGAATGAAAACAAGAAATAAGAAAAATTTCACGTTTTTACCTTTCGCGACCAAAATTGTTGGCAGCCAAAAGTCTGTTTTAGAAATAATTTGTTTCGGCGACTAATTGGATTTTCGTCGCCAATTAATGCACTTTCACCGACTATGTTTTTGGTAGCCAAACGTGCCACGAAATTGTGGAGGGAATATTACTTTTTCTTCTATTTGCATTGCAAAAGTATCCCAGTTCCCTCCCTCTCGCACTCCCGCCTCCATCGCTGCTCTGTCTCCATCGCAAGAGTTGGTGTATCATCCCCCCACTCCCTCCCAGGTATCTCCCTCTCTCTCTCTGTATCTCCCTCTCCATTTCGTAAACATCTCACATGGCCTTTCCGTTTCCGTCTTTCTTTCTCTCTCTCTCTGTGTTTACACACACAGACGAATCATAAATTCACAACATTGATTCCATATATACTCGATTATTTTCCCAAATCATATGTACACTCACGCCTCTGCCCTCTTCTGTACAGGAATAGTCTCCATCGCCCGAACTCCCCCGAACTGGATCATCCCCCGAACTCCCTCCCAGGTATGTTTGAATTTCGCATCTGTCTCTCCCTCTCTCTGTATCTCCCTCTCGATTTGCCTCAGTTTCTATCTGTCTCTGTTTACACACACACACACACACATACATATATATATATATATATATGCATATATACACGCATATATATATATATATATATCTGTGTGTGTGTGTGTGTCAAAACACACAGAATATGACATGTACGAAATGCCCTCAATTAGGGCATTGTTATTGAAATGTGATTCAAATTAAAAATTAGGGCAATGCTTGGGGTGAATCAACCCATTTGCTACATAAACTAGGGCAAAGTCTTGTAGTAGTAGTACATATAAAAGAGGAATTTTTATGGTTTTCAGTAAATATACTAGCGGCTCGTTGCTTTTGGATGCCTTGTAACGATGTTGAGGAATTTTTATGGTTTTTAGCTAGATATACAATTAAATCATACATATGGATAGCATTGGCTAGCGTAACTGTTTGCTTCTGTGCTATAAATAAGCATGGTAGTTTGTGGATTGATAGCATTGCCTTGCCTTGACTGGATAGCATTGACTTGTTAAATTCTTGGAAACTACTTGGCACACATGATAATTACATGTGAGTAATTTTTAAACATCATTACATAAAAAAAGTACAAGGAGGCTGCTCTTTGTATGGGAACTTAGGAGAATATAACCTCGATGCTTCCATTTTAGAAGTATCGGAAATTTATGATGCTTGCATCATGGCGGCATATTTCCCATGTTGCCTCCGTAGTAATTTAAGTCCATATTTCCAAAGAAGGAGAAAGCTCGTTTATGCCCAAAGCTTAGGTTGGAAATGTGTGAACATGCATTTGCGGACATGCACAGTTGCCATGTAGAGCCAACTGTTGGAAATGTGTTTCTGTCTTTACTTTTTTTTTTAATAAATAGCATGTCATGCACACACATTGTGAAGAGCATGACATGGTTTTCATTATTTTGATATATCATTCTATCATTGACCATATAGTTTCACTAGTACTAGTGCTCTACTAGTTATGCTATCTAGTGGTCCAAAATTACGGGTCATTTATTAAATTAACTTGTTTTAGAACTAATCGTGTCATAAAGTTCCACCCTAAAATGTCATGACTAATGCAATTTTTGCTAATCCTGTAGCACAGGATTGTCATTCAGGTTGTTTTTTTTTTTATTTAAATGGATATTAATTATTAGCTGCTTTAGGTCACATATTATAATATATGTTTGTGGCCACTGTTAGTGCAGGACTAGTAGTACTTAAACTTGCATGGATAGGATTTTGGAGTTTTAACTTCCCACGGTAATTATGCTATTTGTAAAATGGGCTTGTTTTTTTGAATTACTACTTCCATCAATTAAGTCATTAGAATAGTTTTACTTTAGGATTATCAACACTCATTGTTAGTGAAGGCGTAAAGGATAGCATATGATTGAATTGCTTGCTTGGACACAGTATGAACACCCATTTCCAAAATTTTCAGGAACTGGAGTCTGAAATTCATTTTTTTACTTTTCCTTTTCAACTCATTGTATGATAAATTGTGGAAACTAAGAGATTGCATTGACTATTCACAAGAAATGCCACTGTGATCTCAAAAGCATTATGTTTAATGCAATTTTTGGTGAACATTCTCATTATTTAGGTTCGATTATTAATAAGCATGATTAGGTTGGTTGGAGGTGCTATTAGAAATCCTCAAAGCCCGGTGGAACATCTGTAAATACTTCTTCGTCTAAGTCTTCACAGAGTAATGCATTCGTCATATCTAATTGTTAAAGAGGCTCAATATGTTAATTCTCTAGAATAGGCCACATGAAGAGCTTTCGAAAATGGCAATGCTGTGAATTTCAGTTAATTTAAGTGCTTAACTAACTTGCCATGAGACAAAATTACATGCTCATAGCAGCAAGTTTTTCAAGAGTATGTCATATCAGAGAAAATCTACCTTGCAGCAAACTTGCCTCCACATCGTCTGGCTTATTTATTATCATTTCCGCAAAATGTGCTTTAAGCCGTATGAAATGTTCATGAGTACTGTCAATGCTTCTATTCTGGATTTTCACATGACTTTGTAGATACATCTCTCATTGATAACATCTACTATGCTTCTATTCTGAAATGTTCACGTGTGAATATGCATTTGCGGACATGCACAGTTGCCATGTAGAGCCAACTATTGGAAATGTGTTTCTGTCTTTACTTAATAAATAACATGTCATGCACACACATTGTGAAGAGCATGACATGGTTTTCATTATTTTGATATATCATTCTATCATTGACCACATAGTTTCACTAGTACTAGTGCTCTACTAGTTATGCTATCTAGTGGTCCAAAATTACGGGTCATTTCTTAAATTAACTTGTTTTAGAACTACTCGTGTCATAAAGTGCCACCCTAAAAGAGATTTATGTGACAAGCCAAACAATGGCTCAACTTGAAATGCGTGTTCTCATGGCTTCCTTGGTTAATGTTTGTGTGAGTTGTAGGTGACAAAATGGACAAGAGTTGGATGACGATAAATAATCTATAGCGACCCCGGTCTTTTCCCATTTGATTATTGTATCCGGACTTAGGTTCTGTAGATTCTGTCATTGTATAATTGGTGTTGTTGTCCTTTATTTTCTCTTTTGGAATTATAGGATGTGTTGGGCAGGTTTGTTTCAGGTTGGTTGGGTTTAGAAACCAAGAGTTGCTGTCCAGGTTTTTGGTTCTTCGCTCGAGCGAGGAGTTGTTCGCTCGAGCGAGAGGTAGTGTTTGATTTGGACCTGTAGCTGTGCATTCTTGGCTCGAGCGAGCTTTTCTTCGCTCGAGCGAGTTAGTTCATCCTTCGCTCGAGCTATAGTTCCTTCGCTCGAGCGTGTGTCTGGGTTCAGACCTGAGGGTATGAGTTCTTCGCTCGACCGAGCTTTCTTTCGCTCGAGCGAGCTTTTGAGTTGTTGGCTCGAGCAAGGCTTCCTTGGCTCGAGCGTAGTTTCTCTGTGTCTGGTCGCTCGAGCGACCAAGTCTTCGCTCGAGCGAGCCTGTCCAGTTTATATACACAGCAGCGGGATTTGATCAGTCTTTTTCATTTTCTTTTGATTCCAAACCCTAGGTCCGACTTCTCTCTCTCTCTACTCACCTTCTTTCTTAGATTTGATCCACTTAGGGTGTGTTTCTACCCTAGATTCTTCATATAAAAGATAGAGTGAGGCAAGGGCTACCATTTAATCTGAGCATTTGGCGATTTGGAGCACTTTGGTATTTGGGCACTCATCTCTTTCTTCACCTTTTGGGTTGTTTTCTTTGAGGTAGGGATTTCCTACTCCATTTTATAGGTTATGTTATAAGTTTTGGTATTTTAATATGTTGGGAGTACTTTGGTAAATTTTGGGAAAAACCTTAGTTGAATTATTGAATTGATTTGTATAAGTAATTCATGGAATTGGGAAAAGATGGTTAAATTCATGGAATTGGGGAATTCATTGATTAAATGGCATAATTGGATAATTTGAATCATTTGTCTATTGAATTGTGGACATAGTTATTTTCAGTTTAGAAATAACTGTTTTGGGCTATCGGTGGAGGATAGTCATGATTGTTGTAGACATTGCATGTGGATTAGGAATAACTGGAACTAATCACATTGGTTAAGTCATTAATTTTGACTGTGGCATTGATACAGAAAATACGTGTATTGATTGAGCATTGCATTTGCATACATTGTTTGTGTGTGGGAGGAGATAGGGGATGTACTCCACGGTTTAGGGGAAGATAGGGGATGGACCTCTAAACCGGATTTTGTTTGGGAGGAGATAGGGGATGGACTCCATTAGCATCACTTTTATGTGTGCTTATTTATATAGAAGTGTTTTATTGATACAGCACTAAAATGTGTATCAATCTGGAAGTATGAAGTGTTTGATTTGAGCTTGAGTCTCATTTGTTTGTTGATATTGGAAGGATGTGAATATGATATATGTGATTCACTGTTGTAAGTTTGGCCAGGTTCTGAGCCATGTTGATAAAATTGGTAAGTAAAACGTATCTTAGACAATAGTGTCATGAGACTGTAAAATAAAGTAATTGATTATCTTGGTTAACCATCTGTTGAATGCTATTGCTTTATTCATTGCTTATATGTGGTTTAGTATATTTCTACTGGGCTGTGGCTCACCCTTTATGGGAACATCATTTTCAGGTTCAGGTGATAAACTACCTCCAAGGAATTAGCTTGGGAGGGTTTGGCTTCTGGATTGAAGAAGACTACTTTTAGTTAACTGTCTTAAATTGTTAGTACATGTAAACATTCAAGCCTAGGGCTTTTCTTGTATTGAGTTAGAACTCATATTTTTGGATCCAAGTGTTGGCTTGGAAAGATGTAAGCCTGTAGGGCATTTTATTCGATGATACATGTAATGCTTTATTTTGTAATACTCTGATGAATGAATTAATAGATTGTCTTCTTTAAATAATGAATGTCAATGATATATAAAATGGGTTATTTTGAGGGCGTTACAACTTGGTATCAGAGCGTACCGGGTTTGAATACTTTGGGTACATGGGAAGTGATTAGTATCACATTGGGTTCGTCTCGTTTGATAGAGACTTAGTGTAATGTTATATGCTTATGAGATAACATGTTTATGTGATTATGTGGGTATGGAATGTAGTTTCTAGGATGTTGATTGGACCCTTGAGTTTCTTGTAGTCTTGTTGGAAAGGCACTTGATCACTGCTGCTTCCAACCGGAACTATAGTAACCCTTTGGGACTATCATTATCCGGGAATGAAATTCGTAGGTGCTTATGTGATTATGTGCTTACGTGGAATGAATTATTGTTGTCCATTGCATTAGGACGCGAGTGTTTAGCTTCGGCACATTTATTAATGTGCTAATGTCTTTGTTTCCTTTATTAGGATGTCAGGACGAGGACGAGGACGCGGTAGGCGTGGTAGGCCGGGTAGGCAGGAGTTGCCTGTGCCAGAAGAGATTCCGGCAGTTCAAGAGGGAATTGGCCAGGCTAATGTGGCCGAGCCAGTAGGCCAGCAGGCTATGGGCGCTCTAGCCCGAGAGATAGCAGGGGCATTCAGGGAGTCAGTAGGCATTCTTAGAGCTGAGAATCAAGCTCAGGCTGGTATTGCGGATGCAGGACCTTCCTTTCTGAAGAGGGAGTTCTTCCGGTCCAATCCGGATGAATTTGTGGGTGATCCTAAAGAGCCACTTAAGGCAGATGAATGGCTCGAACAGACAACGAAGACGTTTGAGATGCTTGGCATCGAAGACGAGGGGTTGAAAGTGACCTTGGCATCTTTCCAGTTGAAGGGGGATGCAGGTCAGTGGTGGAAGTTTACTAAGGGGCGTATAGGAGGTACATGGGAGGCTTTTGTGAATGCTTTCCAGGAGAAGTTTTTATCTCCAGCAGTCAGGGAGAAGCTGCGAGACCAGTTTTGTCAGCTTAAGCAGGCGAGTTCTTCAGTGGCCGAATTTGAGGCTGCATTTACTAGTTTGTCCAGGTTTGCACCTGAGTTGGTGGCGTCTGAGGAACGCCGTTGTATTGAGTTTGAGAAGAAGTTGAGGCGTGGCCTCAAGCTGAGAGTTGGGGGAACTATGATTCGGGATTATGGGCGTATGGTTGATGCTGCAGCCCATATGGAGATCATGATGCAGGAGGAGGAGGAAGGGCAGAAGGGCTCCAAGAGGAGTCAGGATAGTCAAGTGATGGTAGGAGACAGAAGGGTTTTAATCCCCAGCAGTCTCAGGGTAGCTTTTCGAGATCGACTTTTCCTGTACCGAGTGCTAGTTCGGGGAAAGGCAGTCAGGGAGACATTACCTGTTTCAAGTGTGGCCAGCTGGGCCACAAGTCTCCAGTTTGTCCTCAGAGGGGAGGAGTGCAGAGAGCAGCATCATCTTCGGCTCGATCTCAGAGCCAGAGTCAGGGTAGAGGTCAGCCACTCTCGTGTTATCAGTGTGGTCAGCCAGGGCACATGAAGAGGTATTGCCCACAGTTGGGTGGCACACCTGGTGCATCTGGTTTGAGGCCGATTCAGGGTCAGCAGCCAGCTCAGTCGGGTCAGGCCTCAAAGGCCAATCAGGGGGCTTCATCGTCTCAGTCGGTGCAGCAATCTTATGTTCCTAGGGTTGAGCAGGTTGATCAGAGGTCGTCTGGGCGCGTGTACGCTGTTACCGCGCAGGATCTTGTACCGACTCCATCAGTTGTGAGAGGTACCTTCTTGTTTTGCAACTCGGTTGCTAATGTTTTGATTGATACGGGTGCATCTCATTCCTTTGTGTCTGCTGCATTTGCATCTGTTTTGGAATTGGAGTTAGCACAGTTAGCATCTCCTATATGTGTAGTGTCACCTCTTGGGGGTGAATTGATTTTGAAACAAGGTGTTAGGGGTTGTGATATATAGGTTGATTATCATAGAATCCCATTTTCCTTTGTCGTTATGCCTATGAGGGGTTTCGATGTTATTTTGGGTATGGACTGGTTATCGTCATACCGGGCAGTTATTGATTGCTACCGCCAGAGGGTCACTTGTTGTACTGTGAGCGGAGAGTATTTTCATTTTCTGGGGGACCGGGTTGGTGATGTGTTGCCACCGGGGTATGTTCCACGAGGACGGAGTGAGCTTAGTGGTCTACTTGCTAACCTTTCGATTAATGAGGATGTTGAGACTCAGATTGAGTTGCCAAGGGTGGTTTGTGAGTACTCGGACGTCTTTCCCGAGGATCTTGTTGGTTTGCCACCGCATCGAGAGACTGAGTTCTCTATTGACCTGGTGCCCGGCACGGCGCCGATTTCTATGGCACCTTACCGTTTTGCCCCAGCTGAGTTAGTTGAGTTGAAGATCCAACTCCAGGAGTTACTAGACAAGGGTTTTATACGCCCTAGTGTTTCGCCGTGGGGAGCACCGGCCCTCTTTGTTAAAAAGAAAGATGGTGCTTTGAGACTTTGTATAGATTATCGGAAGTTGAATCGGGCTACGGTCAAGAATAAGTACCCCATGCCCCGTATAGATGACCTGTTTGACCAGTTGAAGGGTTCCCGTTGTTTCTCTAAGATAGACTTGAGATTGGGTTACCACCAGTTGAGGGTCAGGGAAGAGGATATTCCGAAGACGGCATTCCGTACGCGGTATGGCCATTATGAGTTTTTGGTGATGCCATTCGGGCTCACCAATGCACCGACAGTCTTTATGGACTTGATGAACCGGATTTTCCGGGAATTCTTGGATCGGTTTGTAGTCGTTTTTGTGGACGACATCCTTATCTATTCGCCTTCTGAGGAGGAGCACGAGGCACACTTGAGGGTGGTGCTTGAGTTACTTAGAGCCCATAGGCTGTATGCCAAGTTTGGGAAGTGTGAGTTCTGGCTGAGGGAAGTCAAATTCTTAGGCCATGTGGTATCCGGTGAAGGAGTGTCTGTTGATACATCCAAGGTAGAGGCAGTGCAGGATTGGGCACAGCCTAAGAGTGTATTTGAGATCCGCAGTTTTCTGGGATTAGTTGGGTATTACCGTCGGTTTGTGAAAGATTTCTCCAGGTTAGCATCACCGTTGACTAGACTGACTCAGAAGGGAGTCAAATTTGTATGGAGTGAGACTTGTGAAAAGTCGTTTCAGGAGTTGAAAGTTAGACTGACTACCGCTCCAGTATTGATTATTCCAGAGAGAGGGTTGGGTTATGCAGTCTATTGTGACGCCTCACGAGAGGGTCTGGGTTGTGTGTTAATGCAAGAAGGGAAAGTAGTTGCCTATGGTTCACGTCAGTTGAAAATTCACGAGCAAAATTACCCTACACATGATTTAGAGTTAGCAGCTGTGATTTTTGCCTTGAAGATTTGGAGGCATTATCTTTATGGTGAGAGGTTTGAGGTGTTCTCGGATCATAAGAGTCTGAAGTATTTGTTTACTCAGAAAGACTTGAACTTGAGGCAGAGAAGGTGGATGGAATTTATAGAGGATTATGACTTTGAGTTGCATTATCATCCGGGAAAGGCCAATGTGGTGGCCGATGCCCTTAGCAGGAAACCTGTTGGTGACATAGCTAGCATAGCCATCCGAGAGTGGGAGATGTTGGGTGCACTTGGAGAGTTTGATTTACTTATGGGCGAATCCGTTGAGGCTGCGACCTTGTTTTCTGTTATTGCACAGCCTTCACTTGTGACTCGAGTGTTAGAGGCTCAGAGAGGTGACTTTGAGGTAGAATCTCTCCGTGAGAAGATTTCCGGTGGGAAGGTTGAGAAGGGTTTGATGGTATTTTCCGACCTGAGTGTGAGATACCGTGACCGTCTGTTTGTGCCGGAGTCTTGCCGAGAGGAGGTACTCCGAGAGTTTCATCATTCACGCCTTGCGGTGCATCCGGGAGGCACTAAGATGTATCGGGATTTGAGTCGCCAGTTTTGGTGGCGGGGTATGAAGAGAGATGTGGCAGCTTTCGTATCTAAGTGCCTTACTTGCCAGCAAGTGAAGGCCGAGCATCAGAGGCCAGCGGGTTTGTTGCAACCCTTGCCTATTGCCGAGTGGAAGTGGGAGCATGTCACTATGGACTTCATTGTAGGTCTTCCGAGGACTCAGCGGGGTAGTGATGCTATTTGGGTGGTTGTAGACCGGTTGACTAAGTCGGCGCACTTTATCCCTATGCGCGTGAGAGATACGGTGGATCATCTTGCCGACTTGTATATTCGGGACATAGTGAGATTGCACGGGGTCCCAGTGACGATCGTCTCAGATAGAGATCCTCGTTTTACTGCCAGGTTGTGGCAGAGTTTGCAGAGTGCCTTAGGCACTAAGTTGACCTTTAGCACGGCTTATCATCCTCAGACTGACGGACAGTCCGAGCGTACTATTCAGATACTTGAAGATATGCTTCGGGGTTGTGTTCTAGACTTTAGTGGGTCGTGGGAGAGGCACTTACCGTTGGTGGAGTTTGCCTACAACAACAGTTTCCAGTCTAGTATCGGTATGGCACCATTTGAGGCCTTGTATGGCCGACCGTGTAGATCTCCTATTTGTTGGGCCGAGGTGGGTGATGCACCTCTGTTGGGTCCAGAGTTGGTGAGGGAAACGACGGAGAAAGTTGAGCTTATCCGTAAGAGGCTTGTTACAGCACAGAGTCGTCAGAAATCTTATGCCGACCGTAGGAGGAGACCCTTGGTGTTTGTGGAGGGTGATCATGTCTTTCTGAAGATATCACCTAAACGAGGTTTGATGAGGTTTGGGAAGAGTGGGAAGTTGTCCCCTCGATTCATTGGTCCGTTTGAGATCCTTGAGAGGATTGGCGAGGCTGCTTATCGTTTAGCTTTGCCGCCGCAGTTGTCTGGAGTACATGACGTGTTTCATGTGAGTATGCTTCGGAAGTATGAGCCAGATCCATCACATGTGTTGGATTGGACCGATTTAGTGGTTGATGAGGATATTTCGTATGAGGAGAGACCGGTTCGGGTCTTGGATAGGCGGGATCAAGTTTTGCGAGGCAAAACCATCCCTTTGGTCAAAGTTTTGTGGAAACACCACGGAGTGGAAGAAGCCACTTGGGAACGTGAATTGGAAGTTCGCGAGAAATATCCGGACATGTTTGTTGATTTGTAATCTTATAATTAGATTCTGTTATATTGTTGAACTTAAGAGCTTTACATATGTCTTAAGTTGTAAAACATTGAGTATGTTTTGGTAAATGGGTGTATCTTGAAACTTGTTTCATTATAGAAGATTAGTGTAACATTGTATATGTTGATTACATTGTTGGATGTGTTATATATATCATGCAATTGAATATGATATGGAAATTGTTAACATTGAAAGGATTAATGCATAATAATGATACAGATTGAGATATATGTTGTGTAATATATGTTATGAGATGCCTCTTGATAAAGAGATGAAGTGACCAGCATTGGGTCAAGCTGTCTATTATTGTTTTATAATATCATTGGGAATTGAGAAAAAATCTGTTTTCAAAAACTTAAGCTTAATTTCGGGGACGAAATTCTTTGAAGGGGGGGAGGTTATAGCGACCCCGGTCTTTTCCCATTTGATTATTGTATCCGGACTTAGGTTCTGTAGATTCTGTCATTGTATAATTGGTGTTGTTGTCCTTTATTTTCTCTTTTGGAATTATAGGATGTGTTGGGCAGGTTTGTTTCAGGTTGGTTGGGTTTAGAAACCAAGAGTTGCTGTCCAGGTTTTTGGTTCTTCGCTCGAGCGAGGAGTTGTTCGCTCGAGCGAGAGGTAGTGTTTGATTTGGACCTGTAGCTGTGCATTCTTGGCTCGAGCGAGCTTTTCTTCGCTCGAGCGAGTTAGTTCATCCTTCGCTCGAGCTATAGTTCCTTCGCTCGAGCGTGTGTCTGGGTTCAGACCTGAGGGTATGAGTTCTTCGCTCGACCGAGCTTTCTTTCGCTCGAGCGAGCTTTTGAGTTGTTGGCTCGAGCAAGGCTTCCTTGGCTCGAGCGTAGTTTCTCTGTGTCTGGTCGCTCGAGCGACCAAGTCTTCGCTCGAGCGAGCCTGTCCAGTTTATATACACAGCAGCGGGATTTGATCAGTCTTTTTCATTTTCTTTTGATTCCAAACCCTAGGTCCGACTTCTCTCTCTCTCTACTCACCTTCTTTCTTAGATTTGATCCACTTAGGGTGTGTTTCTACCCTAGATTCTTCATATAAAAGATAGAGTGAGGCAAGGGCTACCATTTAATCTGAGCATTTGGCGATTTGGAGCACTTTGGTATTTGGGCACTCATCTCTTTCTTCACCTTTTGGGTTGTTTTCTTTGAGGTAGGGATTTCCTACTCCATTTTATAGGTTATGTTCTAAGTTTTGGTATTTTAATATGTTGGGAGTACTTTGGTAAATTTTGGGAAAAACCTTAGTTGAATTATTGAATTGATTTGTATAAGTAATTCATGGAATTGGGAAAAGATGGTTAAATTCATGGAATTGGGGAATTCATTGATTAAATGGCATAATTGGATAATTTGAATCATTTGTCTATTGAATTGTGGACATAGTTATTTTCAGTTTAGAAATAACTGTTTTGGGCTATCGGTGGAGGATAGTCATGATTGTTGTAGACATTGCATGTGGATTAGGAATAACTGGAACTAATCACATTGGTTAAGTCATTAATTTTGACTGTGGCATTGATACAGAAAATACGTGTATTGATTGAGCATTGCATTTGCATACATTGTTTGTGTGTGGGAGGAGATAGGGGATGTACTCCACGGTTTAGGGGAAGATAGGGGATGGACCTCTAAACCGGATTTTGTTTGGGAGGAGATAGGGGATGGACTCCATTAGCATCACTTTTATGTGTGCTTATTTATGTAGAAGTGTTTTATTGATACAGCACTAAAATGTGTATCAATCTGGAAGTATGAAGTGTTTGATTTGAGCTTGAGTCTCATTTGTTTGTTGATATTGGAAGGATGTGAATATGATATATGTGATTCACTGTTGTAAGTTTGGCCAGGTTCTGAGCCATGTTGATAAAATTGGTAAGTAAAACGTATCTTAGACAATAGTGTCATGAGACTGTAAAATAAAGTAATTGATTATCTTGGTTAACCATCTGTTGAATGCTATTGCTTTATTCATTGCTTATATGTGGTTTAGTATATTTCTACTGGGCTGTGGCTCACCCTTTATGGGAACATCATTTTCAGGTTCAGGTGATAAACTACCTCCAAGGAATTAGCTTGGGAGGGTTTGGCTTCTGGATTGAAGAAGACTACTTTTAGTTAACTGTCTTAAATTGTTAGTACATGTAAACATTCAAGCCTAGGGCTTTTCTTGTATTGAGTTAGAACTCATATTTTTGGATCCAAGTGTTGGCTTGGAAAGATGTAAGCCTGTAGGGCATTTTATTCGATGATACATGTAATGCTTTATTTTGTAATACTCTGATGAATGAATTAATAGATTGTCTTCTTTAAATAATGAATGTCAATGATATATAAAATGGGTTATTTTGAGGGCGTTACATAATCGGTTGACAAGTAAAGAGTATCAACAAGGGGTGAAGTCATTCCTTGATTTTGCTACGGAAAATTTAGGCGTAGATGATGAAATTAGGTGTCCGTGTGTCGATTGCATTAATGGCACAAAATATAGCAGACAAGTTGTGTGGATGCACTTGATCCGAAGAGGCATGGCATCTTCGTATCTAACTTGGGTGCATCACGGGGAACATGTTCCCGTGTCTCGTCCTAGTGTATCAAATGACCAATATGGAGGTAGTGGCGAATGTATGACAGATATCGATGATCCGCCCATTGATGAATTGCCTACTATGTTGGAAGAAATTTATGTGAGTGGTCTTATGGATGATCATACCGACGAGGAACCTAATGGTTTGGAGAGAGAGGATTTGCATAAGTTCACTAGGTTATTCGAAGATGCACAACGCAAAGTTCACCCAACATGTGAAAAGTTTTCGGTGTTATCATTCGTCATTAAGATGCTTCATGTGAAGGTGTACAACAAATGGAGCAACAAGTCATTCGATATGGTTATGCAGGTATTTAAGGACATTCTACCAGAATGTGATCCAACAGTTCCATGGACACTCTATGATGCTAAGAAGTTCTTACGTGACTTGGGTTTGGGATATGAAACAATTCATTCGTGCAAGAATGATTGTGCACTATTTTGGAAGGAGAGTGCAAATTTGGAGAAATGCCCTACATGTGACACGTGTAGATACAAGTTAAACGATGATGGTGGTAAAAAGATTCCACACAAGGTATTGCGGTACTTTCCTTTGACACCGAGGTTGAAAAGACTGTATATGTCCAAAAAAACAGCCGCAAATATGAGATGGCACAATGAGAAGCGGGTGGATGATGACATCTTAAGGCACCCGGCCGATGGTGAAGCATGGAAGGACTTTGATAAGCAACATCCGACATTTTTTGATGATTGTCGAAATGTAAGGCTAGGGCTGGCAACAGATGGTTTCAATCCATTTGGGAATATGAGCACATCATATAGCATGTGGCCCGTAATCTTAATGCCTTACAATCTCCCACCGTGGAAGTGCATGAAAGAGCCATATTGCATGATGTCATTGCTTATTCCCGGACGATCGGCACCTGGAAGAGACATTGATGTTTACTTGCAACCACTAATAGAAGAATTGAAGAATTTGTGGGAGCATGGTGTGCAAACATATGATGCATCGAACGGGCAAATTTTTAGAATGCATGCGGCGGTAATGTGGACCATAAATGACTTCCCTGCGTACGGTAACATGTCAGGGTGGAGTACAAAGGGTTACTTGGCTTGCCCTAATTGTAACAATAATGCATCGTCTCAGGGATTACGAAGTAAAATAGGGTATATGGGTGCTCGTCGCCACTTTCCTGAGAACCACACTTGGCGAACAAGTAAGCTCTTCAATGGTCAAACGGAGCATAGGTCCAAACCTTTGGAGTTATCGGGGGACCAAATACTAGAGCAAATTGATTCTGGGACTTACAAGCCGTATGGAAAGCACCCACAAAATCGAAAACGACAAAGGAATGAACATCAAAATTTGAATTGGAGCAAGAGAAGCATTATGTTTGACTTGCCCTATTGGAAGACGTTGAAGCTTCGACACAACCTTGATGTCATGCATATTGAGAAGAACATATGTGACAATGTCGTTGGGACACTTTTGAGCGTAGATGGAAAGAACAAGGACACGGACAAAGCACGCTTAGATTTGGAGGACATGAAAATACGTAAAGAGTTACATTTGAAGAGGCGTTCTAATGGGTCCTTTGAGAAGCCTCCCGCATTGTTCACATTGTCAGTGAAAGAGAGAGAAGGCTTTTGTGATTTCTTGAAATCAATAAAGTACCCTGATGGCTATGCAGCAAATATCTCCAATTGCGTAAACACTCAAGCTGGAAAATTATCTGGCCTCAAAAGTCATGACAGTCATGTCCTTATACAACGACTTCTTCCAATTGGGATGCGTGGCTACCTGAATAAGGAAATTGGAACGACACTTTTTGAGTTGGGAAATTTCTTCAAACAATTGTGTTCAAAGACATTGAGGCGTTCAGATTTGCATAAATTGGATGAACAAATCGTACTCATACTTTGTAAGCTTGAGATGCTTTTCCTGCCGGCTTTTTTCGATGTCATGGTCCACTTGGCAATTCACTTGCCTCGAGAGGCTATGCTTGGAGGCCCAGTGCAATATCGATGGATGTACCCAATTGAGAGGTATTAACTCAGCCCTCGTGTTACTGTCAAATTTAAGTTAATGCTTTACTGCTGATATAAATATTGCAGTATAACATTGTTATGATGCTTGCAAAATTAGGTTGCTTGGCCGTCTAAAAGGGTTTGTGGCCAACAAAGCTCATCCTGAAGGTTCTATTGCCGAGGCTTACATTTCCAAAGAATGTACAACATTTTGTTCAATGTATTTGGATGGAGTTGAAACATTGTTTAACCGCCCAGAAAGGAATTATGACATGGGTGACCGTGGCCTAGGGTTGGCGGTATTCACTCAAACTGTACGTCCCTTTGGTCTAATGACAAGGGCGTCCGATGTGTCCATAGCTGAACGCGAGTTGGCTCATTGGTTTGTCCTACACAATAGCACAGAAGTGGATAAACACGTAGAGTATGAATCCTTCAAACGTATTTATAATGTTTTTGTTGTAAATTGATTAGTCTTTATCTTAGTAAATAGTTTTTGAATCGCATTTCTTGTAACTAGGGAGCACAAGAACTTGTTACACCAAAGAGCCGGTGCGTTCGACATCGAAAACAGACATCGGAAAGAATTTCCTAAATGGTTCAAAGATCATGTAAGCTAGTATTCTCATATCCTACCATAGATCGTACATTACGTAAATGTTACGCATGCTAGTAACATGACACATGTTCTTTATGTAGATGAATGAATTGCGGAGCCAACATTCCCCCGTAGCAACTGATGATATGTGGTCATTAGCCAATGGTCCTAGTGGCTTAGTGAACACATATTCAGGATGTATTTGTAATGGTGTCCGTTATCATACTATCGACCATGACAACCGTCGGAAAAGTCAGAATAGTGGATTAGTCGTGGAAGGGGAGCATGAAGGGCAATTGATACACTTCTATGAACACTTGTGCAGAGTGTGGGAACTGAACTATTTGTTCACACGTCGGATTGTATTGTTCCAATGTGAATGGTTTAACAGCGGTAATAGTAGAACTATGCGTGTAGAGCCACATTTCACAACAGTTGATGTAACAAGTCGATGGCACAAAGATGACTCATTTGTATTACCAAGTTAAGTTGAACAAGTATTCTATGTTAATGACACCAAATTAGGTACCAGTTGGAGAGTCGTTGAAAACTTTCAACATCGAGGAATTTGGGATGTGCCGGAGATGGATATCGTATAACCTGATGATGTGTTCCAACAAGAAGAAACCACCGAGGTCGTACCTACTATGGCTATTGATGATGATGTGGCTTTGCGTCGAGATGATATTGATTCTGAAATTATTCCCATGGAAGTTTTGCAATCTGTCAGAGGGGTAGAAGCCAAGGGTGTTACAGATGATGCCTTCATCTGTGATGATGAAGATGGATTAATGAGGGAGGGTGACGACACAGACGAAGAATATGACCTACAAAGTGATTTTGATACAGATGTTGATGTAGAATCTTGAATTTGGTCATCCTTTACTTCATGCCATAATTTGAGCAATGTGAATGTTCAATTGGTGCACAAATGCAAAGGAAACTCAAAATAATGAAGGGGGATCTATCTTCGTAAATGTCAATAAACTCAGCAATCAATGTGTGTTTAAGGCAGCTAATCGAAACTGAAATGGGTGGAGTTTTGCTGTGGGTGTACCCACTCAGTGCAGAAGTGCAGTCCCTGGACCCATGTTTTTGTTCTCTTCCATTCAATGTTTTTTTCCTCTGGTTTATCTCTGCCCTGCCTTTGCTGATCTGCCCTGGAAGGGTTGCTGTCCAGAATGTAGTGGGAGGCATTTTTGGTGTATCTTTGGTAGTGAAGTTTATGGTGTAGCTTTGGTATCTAACTGCTGCTTACTGTGTCAAGTAGAATGTTTTCTGAGGGGGCCTGGAGTACATTCTGTGGAGCTGCTGTCAAATGGTTGTCACTAGGTTAAATGTGGTGTTTTGTTGGGCTGCTGTCAAATGGAAGGGTGTTGGTCTGCATCTTGTTTGGCTGCAGCTATGCTGGTCAGATTGTGAGTTGAGCCCAGTTAAACCTGCATTCATTGAAGATCTGAATGGTTGGTGTATTTAATGGTCAGCATGGCAGTTTGTGCAATGGGTTACTCTGGGGTGTGCTGGTGGAATGTAACTGAATGGTGCCTTTTGGTGGAATGCATCTGATATAGGAAGCTCTGAGAACATCAACATTTGTTTGGCTGCAGCTATGCTGGTATGGCTGTAAAGCTGGTTTTGTCTGGTTGCTGCTGCAACTGTGTGGATGTTTTTAGGTTCAAGTTTGGGGCTGCCTCTGCTCTGTTTATGCTTTGTTGTTGCTATTTTATGGTTTTGTAGATAGAGATTAGAATAAGAGTTAACCATGAATAAATGAAGGAAGGGTTAGTTTGGAAGGGTTAGTTTGAATTCAATTGTAATATGTATGTGTACAGATTTTGAACAGTCTGGCTTTGAAATGCAAAGGGTCAGGTACTGAATCCTCTTTTGCTAGTCTGATATGCCTGGGATTATAAGTTTGATAAAATCATAGGCCATCATAGTTGACAATAGAGATGACAACTCCAAGAAAATTCTAAGGACCACCAAAATAAATATAGAGGCATTTCGGTACCCACTAAAACTGCCCACATAGGGCATATCAGCTTCCACATTAGGCATATCAGCTTCCACATTAGCCTACTTAAGAATCCAAAAGAAAAAGATACTTCTTATTATGAAGACTAAAAAAAATTACTCTCAGTGCTCATAGGATTCAAAACCTTGAATTACGTAACAAAGTTGCCACAGGTGAGAAGCTCATTAGAACTCTGGTTTTAAGAGTGTTAGAAGAATCATTTTTGACAATCAAATAACTCAAATCTCTGAAAGCAGGCTTTCACCACTTTTAAAGTAAAGCTAGTACTAGTAGTGAAGTAAATACAATATTCTATTTCCACGAAACTTCTTTCCAGATTCACTGAATGTATACTGTAGATACAATTTTATCTTAGAGTTACTTTCCCAAGCAACTGGAATCTTTTCAATATAGAATTCTTAATCCAGAAAAAAGAAGAAAAAAAAGTATATATAAAGAAATTCCAAGGGATAAGTATCAAAATGGTAGAAACCATAAATATAAGTAAACAGCACCATGAGGATACCTTATTCCGGGTAAATAATAAAGTGACATTATATGTGTGGGCCATCGCTTCAAAATTTGCAGGGGTATTTTCTGTGGATGTTGCCTGCACCCAGATTGCTGAAAGCAGGAGACTCACTTGGTGACTACTCAATCGGAGGGCAGTCAGATCCTGAAGAAGATTAGATAGATAAATCACTCAAAAGAGATCATTAGAAAAATGACAATAATCACAGTAAGGCAAAACCAAATGATAGATTGTGTTGCAACTTTCAAAGACTTGTGACATACTGCTTTTCCATTGACCATAGCATTCTTGAAACTAAATGATCGACCACGAGATGGACATTTTATAGATTGAGTCACGCCATTATCCAAAACTTGACTGACTTCCTCCTTGGGTTTGTCATTGCTTTCATCCTGAATTGAGAAACTTCCATTCTTTATCCTCTCTGAAGCAATTGGCGAAAACCCCAGGAGAGCTTGTGCAGGTCCTCCATTACATTAAGTTAAAATCATGCACCAAATATGGCAGTTATATTACGCCAGCTGGTATCATATTTTAACCTGTCCCTTCTCAAGTTTACTTATTTCAGTAATGTTAGACAGAAACCACCACAGGGAGTTTTGTGTTTATATTTGAACATTAGGGAGGCTATGCGCACATGAGCCAAACCACAAGAGGGTATAGTCAAAATTTCCTTTCTTTTTTCCTTGTGTTTCCGAAATATTTCTGTTTCAAAGTTGACTAAAACAGCACACCAAAACTAAATTTGATCCTTGCTCACGGGTTTACTTCTTAATAGTGGATTGTTGAGATTTTATGTGTTGTCTAAGTATGTTCAGAAAATTAAAAACAAAGGATAAATCTGATACGACTTAATCCTAAGGGGTGAAACTTCCCCACTTCCACATGAAAAAACCACACCAGGGCTAAAACTTTCCCCCACTACAACCAGACCCAGGTTCCACAGTTTTTTGTTACAACCTATTAATTCCATAACTTACCTCTTTCACTACCACAACTGATGAAATTACATAGAGATATGCATACAAGAATAGTCACGACAATTACCTAATTGCCTAGCACCTCTCCATTTCTCAGTTTCAAAAGGTATTACTTGACAAAATAAACAGGGCTTTTGGAATTTGACCATCAACAGAGTTCTTGCTAGTTAAATGAGTTGGAAAAACTCGTAAAGATTTTTCATGTACTAGACATGCACAATGAATGAGCAAAGTTGACCTATATAAGCATGGCTTGAAATTCCATAGGCTCCCAAAAATCAACTGCAGTTCAGAAGTAATGGAATTTGGAAATAGCATACACATAACGATCTTTAGGGTCTAATATTTCATAATCTGCCGAAGTTAGATTCCACTCTTCAAATTTTTAAAGTAGTCATTCAAGATGAAGCTTGAAACACATCTGAAAGCCATTTACAAACCTTATTTGCGAGAGATGACAACTCCAAGAAAATTCAGTTTATATAGTTGCTCGTGTAGCTTGAATGGTTATATTAATTTATTAATCGTTTAATTTCTTGTTCGTAGAATATGTGCCTTTCTTTAGACCTGCTATATCCTAATTTCTTGTCTACTGTTGATTTGTAGGACGATATCATATTTGAAGTGCTTTTGCAACTGTTTCACGTGTCCTTCGGTGCCAAGCAACAGTAAGCAACACATGCTAGAATAGTTTTAGTGGTTATTAAGAGTATTGGTTGCTAAGAAGTCTTTAATGAGTCTTTTTAGAGCTTGAATGTCGGGTCTGCCAAGACAGATGTGATGATATGCTTTATAATGTTTCAAACCTTTTCAACCCCATACACCTATTCCATCTTTTTCTTGCAGAGGCAAGTTCAATATTTATAGATAATGGGAACAACTAAGACTTCTTATCCCAATGTATATACTTTTATTTCGTTGATACAAAGAAAATGCCTTTATGTTCTATTCTTCACTTACCAGGCGAAGTTATTAAATAAAGTAATACAAGCACTCCTAACTTGTTTGCAGTTACACTATGATCATCAAGTGCTTCTTGATGACCTAATTTCAAAAGATACAGGAGCCGAAGCTGCTGAATATCTGTTGAGGTAGTTTAGTTACTTGAATTGTACTTTGATCTTTCCTCTGAAGTTGTGAATACTAGATTTTCATGAATCATATGCGTAAGAAAAACTGTTGCCTGCTTTAGATATGTTGAGAAGTGCAGGTTTTTTTAGAGCTTACTTTAGGTAGGCAATGTATTTTCTTTTTCAGTTTTTATTGGTTGGCGTAGTTGATGCAAACAAATGCAATGCATTGCAAGATAGTACCAGAGGATGGAACTTTGCCTGAGCTCTAGCTCATCCTTGTATCTGTATGAATTTGGGGGTGCTTTTAATGAACTTCTCAGTTTCGAAATTAGTTGAGTTAGTTCATGCCTTCAAAATTATTTTTTGTCCAAACTAACTAAAGTAGGCATATCATGGCATATTGGAAAATGGAAAATGGTGTTACTTGTGTTATTGTATAGTTCATGTATTATTTTTGTCTGCAATAATCAAGCGGACTTATTTTTGTCTAGTTCATGTATTTAGTGTTACTTATGTTATTGCAGATTGGAAAATGGTTCCTGGCTTAAAGACTGGTCGGCTTCGGAAGAAGACACTCACGTAGCCAGAAACAGACTCGCCAGCTGCTATTCCTTTAGGATCACCCGTTGCTCCGTCTCCTGTTCTACCCGTCCGATCAAATGTGGGACCATCTCATCATGTCACTAGCCAACCAATGGTTGATTCTGATGAGACACAAGCCCCATCCGAAACGCAGCCGAGTGGCGTAGGTAAGAATAAAGTGTATAAAATTTGTCAATTACCACATGCCATTGCCATTGTTTTTTTGTAGCCAAATTTTAGGCAATTTTCATGATGTTATGTTGTTAACAGGGACTTCGAAGCCCCTACGTGTACATGGACCGACACTTGGCAAGGGCATACAAAAAATAATTAGAGCCAAAAAAGGGGAAATATGTTATGTTCACATCGATCGTGGGTTGAATGCAATGACTGGCAAGTATGCCACTCCAGCAACTAACGAGTTAGGAATTCAAATTAGAACCTTGTGCCCTTTGAAAGATGTGAAGTCATGGCTGGATCTTGATGAGACTACAAAAGCTGCCGTCATCCAAGGAGTTCTTGTAACTAATATTACTTGTCCACAATATGTAATTGTATTATGTGAGTAATAAGAAAGACTAATATGTAATGATTACTATTTCAATTTGTTTTGCATGTAGGACAAGTTTCAAATTGGAGACGATTTCCACAATGACTTACAAGCACAGGAGATTGTGAATAAGAAGGCCTATGGGTTGTACAAAGATTGGAGGTACACCTTGAAGCAAGAGTTAGAATTGTTAGAAGGACTTCCACGTGATGAGATCTATGGTCATCCGCCCGTAGGGGTGAGTTTAGATAATTGGAAGCATTTGATCGATGTGGCATGGCAAGATGCATCTCACCAGGTAAAATAATAGACTAGATAGAGTAGATACATCTATGTGAAAATGTGCAATGCCTTAACATTGACAAAAAAATTGTTTATCTGCTTGACTTATTTTTAGAAACGGTCAAAAGCTGGCAAGAGTAATAGGAGTCAATTGCCGTACAATCATACCAATGGGTCTCGCTCATTTCCTATCGCGATGGCTGCTATGGTGAGTTCGATTTTTTTTAAACTTGAATCCATTATATGTTGTTTGGATATGAAAAATGTTATGTTCTGCTACACATATATATATATATATGTTAAAATCTGTTAGCAAACATGTACTGTCTGCAAAAAATATGTCTGTCAAAAATCTGCCTACATGTTTGCATTCTAAATCTGCCTACACTATACTCTGTCTTTCTTTCGAAATCTGTCTCGCAAAATCTAAACTATACTCTGTTTACACTATAATACACAATCTGTCTACACTATAATACAGTATATATAAATCTGTCTACACTATAATACATAATCTGAACTATATATACTGCACTATACTACAAAATGTAAACTATACTCTAAAAATCTGTCTAAACTATAATACAGATTGTGTATAGTTCAGATTTATAAATCTGTGTACACTATACTACACTATAATACAGTATACACAATAGTTTTACTAAATCTGTCTACACTAATTCATACACAATCTGAACTATATATACTGCCCAAAATCTAAACTATACTCCGTTTTTCACTTAAGATCATTAGTCTTGCAGCTCTTTGTGTTTTAGATTTAAGTTAATACATTCACAAAAAACAGATATTCCTATACATACACCATGTTATAATACACATAATCTGAAGTGATTATAAGTGGCTATGTGCGAAAATCTGTTGGACATAATCTGTTTGAGAAATTCTGTTTGATAATCTCTACTAACATAGCTCATATAAATCTGTTGGACATAATCTGTTTGAATTTAAAATCAATGAGGATTGGGTTAATTTGATTATGAGCTATGTTACTAATAGCCACTCCTTCATACTTTGGAATGGAGAAGTGATTAATGGTATCCATAATGAAAGGGGCGTAAGGGAAGGTGACCCAATCTCACCTTACCTTACCTCTTTGTACTCTATATGGAAAGACTCTCAAACATGATCACTTCCAAGGTTAAAGATCGCACTTGGAAGGGCATTAAAGCCTCTAGAAATAGTCCCCCACTTTCTCACTTGTTCTTTGCTGATGACCTCATACTCTTTGCCAAAGCTGATCAACCCAACTGTGAAATTATCATGGATGTTCTCATTGAATTTTGTGATGTGTCTGGGCAGAAAGTCAACCATGCTAAATCTAAACTTTTTGCCTCTTCTAACCTTCCTAGACATAAAGCTATGACCATGGCAGTTTGAAAGTAGGATCCCCCTGACGTAAGATCTTGGTAAATACCTGGGATCCCTACTTCTCCATGAAAGAGTTAACAAGACCATGTTCAATGAGATCATAGAAAGGATGAAGACTAGACTCTCAGGGTGGAAAGCTAGAAATCTATCTCTTGCTGGCAGAACCACTCTCATTTTGTCTGTGACCTCAATTATTCCCAGTTCATTTGGTGTGTTGGGATAATGTGTGTAAAACAAAAGTTGAAGGGGGACTAGGTATTAGAAAAGTTAAAGATCACAATGCATCCCTTCTCATTAAACTTGGATGGAAAATTCTTAGTGAGAAAGACAAACTTTGGTGCTAAGTACTACAGTGTAAATATCTTAAGAATAACACCATATTCAATTGGCCCATAAGGAAAAGATCATCTCATACTTAAGAATAACACCCAATCATTAGTCTAGTAACATAGCTCATATAAATCTGTTAATGATAATCTCTTTGAATTCGAACTAGAATAGTGCTACCTCTATTTCCAAATCTGGCTGCAAATCTGTCTGAAAATCTGGCAGAAAATCTGTCTCCAAATCTATCTCCCAATCTGTCCAGCAATTTGTTTAAAAATCTGTTCATGGAAATTTGTCTGTTTGGTGCATAAAGTGTCATTGATTTATACATTGATGTGTTAACAGGTAGCAAAAGATGGAGAGTTGGATTTCCCAAAGTTCTATGAGGACAGCCACACTTTAAAGAAAACGAATGACTGGATCCATCCAAAATGCCGTGAGCTGCATGTAAGTATGTGACAACGAAATACATGTATTCAATATTTTCTTGTACTTAGTACCTAATAATACATATATGTTGCCAAAGTTTTTTTCGTCTTATTTATTTGAAATGACAGCAAGAGATGGTCAATGTACAAGCGGCTGCCATCGAGTCGGGGACGCCATTGACACAAGAGGAGATTTCAAGGCAAGTGCTTGGACAGAAGAAAAGGTACTTGCTTGGATTTGGGAGTGGCCCACAACCGTCTACCATATTTACAACACGAGCACACGATAAGGACATGGAGGCAATGTGAGCTGAGGTGGAGGCACTTCGTGAGGAGCGGCAAAAAGATCATGACGAGTTAATGAAAGAGCGAGAGGAGTGCGAGAGATGTTACAATGAGCTGTTGAAAGAACGAGAGGAGCGCATTCAACTATCCAATGAGATGTTGAAAGAGCGGGAGGAGGGACAAAAGGCAAGGGACGAGACAAATACAAAGGTCGAGCATCTCAATAACGTAGTCGCCAAACTGTCACAACTCTTGGGAATCTAAGTTGGGCATCCGACGTTTGGTTTTTGGTAAGAACAATTTCATTAATGTCACACTTACTTTGTTTAAATATGTTCGCTTCAAGAGTTGAAAATGTCATCAATTTTTGAGTTATTTGGGGTTAATGATTTCTTGTGTAGTTACTAGAGTTTGGTATTGAGTTTTCTTAACAATGAACTTGTATTTAAAATATGTACTTGATTAAGATTAACTATAGTAGAAACATGTTAAAAAAACATAGTGAATTTCAATCTTCGTTTAGAGTAACATGTGAACTTCAACAGTGGTATTTTGAATAGTAACTCGAATATGTGTTTAAAAGTAATGGTAACCTTCCCGGTGACAAAAGTGACACGTTAGGACAGACGGTACGTAAATAGGACACATACGTTGGGAGTTAGAGTTGAAAAAGTCATAAACTTAGACGAAAAAAAGGGTTCGGGGGGCGAAAATGCGAAATAGCCCCCGAAACACTATTTTCTCATAACGGGAAGCTTCCCGGTGATAAATGTGACATGTAGGGACAGACGGTATGTAAATAGCACGCCTACGTTGGGAATTAGAGTTGAAAATGTTATAAACTTAGTCGAAAAAAGGGGTTCGGGGGGCGAAAATGCAAAGCATCCCCCAAAACACTGTTTTCTCATAACGGGAAGCTTCCCGGTGACAAAAGTGACACGTTGGGACAGACGGTACGTAAATAGCACGCCTACGTTGGGAATTAGAGTTGAAAATGTCATAAACTTAGTCGAAAATAGGGGTTCGGGGGCCGAAAATGCAAAGCAGCCCCCGAAATTTTATTTTCTGGTAACGGGAAGCTTCCCGGTGATAAATGTGACATGTAGGGATAGACGGTACATAAATAGGACACCTACTTTGGGAATTAGAGTTGAAAATGTCATAAACTTAGTCGAAAAAAGGGGTTCCGGGGGCGAAAATGCAAAGCATCCCCCAAAACACTGTTTTCTCATAACGGGAAGCTTCCCGGTGATAAATGTGACATGTAGGGACAGACGGTACGTAAATAGCACGCCTACGTTGGGAATTAGAGTTGAAAATGTCATAAACTTAGTCGAAAAAAGGGGTTCGGGGGGCGAAAATGCAAAGCATCCCCCAAAACACTGTTTTCTCATAACGGGAAGCTTCCCGGTGATAAATGTGACATATAGGGACAGACGGTACGTAAATAGCACGCCTACGTTGGGAATTAGAGTTGAAAATGTCATAAACTTTGTCGAAAAAAGGGGTTCGGGGGGCGAAAATGCAAAGCATCCCCCCAAAAAATGTTTTCTCATAACGGGAAGCTTCCCGGTGATAAATGTGACATGTAGGGACAGACGGTACGTAAATAGCACGCCTACGTTGGGAATTAGAGTTGAAAATGTCATAAACTTAGTCGAAAATAGGGGTTCGGGGGGCGAAAATGCAAAGTAGGCCCCGAAATTTTATTTTCTGGTAACGAGAAGCTTCCCGTTGATAAATGTGACATCTACGGACAGACGGTACATAAATAGGACACCTACTTTGGGAATTAGAGTTGAAAATGTCATAAACTTTGTCGAAAAAAGGGGTTCGGGGGGCGAAAATGCAAAACAGCCCCGAGCCACTGTTTTTCCGTAATAGGAAGCTTCTCGGTGATAAATGTGACATATAGGTGTCCATAATACGTAAGTAGGACTAGAACTAAATGTGACAAATGATATATCCTGTTGACCTAGTCCTTTGGAAATTGGAACAAAGGATTTGTAAAGTTCAGCTAAGGTTTAGGCGCAATTGTGTATTTGATAAGTTTAACTATCACCACTACAAAATGTGCAATAGTTGAACAATAGATAGTTCATATACATAACATGGCCTCAAGATTTGGCTGATGGGAGGATAATTCCTCAGCAACAGAATAGGGAACTTAGGACTAAAGAAGCTAAGTATTGAAGGTACGTATCAAAATTAGATGGTGTAATGGAAGAATAGTTAAGCATAATCTTATATAGCTCGTCCCCATAAGCCTTTAAAGAACCCAAGGCATTACTCATTCACAAACAGAAGCATATCTACATCTATAAACCCACTAATTAGTTTATTCTTTAAGGAAAGTGTTTCCAAAATTTCAATGAGTATATCGAGAAAATTAGAATCTTTTACGAAGAAAAAGACCATATTAATTTCCATCCGTGGAGGTCAGAAAAACACTGAACTAACGTAACTGGAAGCTTCGTGGAGGTCACAAAAGCATAACCATAGTGAGTTTTATGGATACCAGACAAACTGTAATGATGGGTTTTCTTACATTTTTATAACAAATAATTTTTGGATGAAATGGTAAGTACACCCAAAATTTTGGTAATTTCATAATACCTACACAATTTACTTTCACATTTAAGTACTAAAATTTACTTCGATAGATTTAGAGATAAAAAAGCTAAAACAAGAACTCATGATGGATTCATGTTTGGATGTCTTGCATTAGTTAATAGATATCACTGTCCTTGTCTTTTAATTTTTGAAATTATTACGATATATATATGTCGTCCAGAAGTGCCATTACACGCACCGAACTAATGATTTTTTCCCCCTTTCTTGCAGATGTTTTTGGACATACAAATGTGGATATGTTTTTGTTGACAAGTACCGGGAGGGCATTTTTTTCATATCTCTATCCGTATATATAGTGGTTTGTAAAAAAATTTTTGTTGGTAGCAATTAACATAGCACGTGGTACATAATATAATTTTTGTTGTGGTACAAAAGTTGTAGGTGCACAATGAATTTGGTTATTCCAGTATTATGTATTGAATTAATTAAATTATTGACGTGGACTTAGACTTGGTTCTTATGAAATTTGTAATATATATATATAATTGGATGTTCAATATTAATTTTTTGGATGGTTGGAACTGAAATGTGTGTAATTGTTGTTGAATGCTTCATAACATATTTACCGTTGATGGATACAGGAATGCTGATTAATAATGGATACAGGTGCACCAAATATTTTAATTAAAAAAAAATGTGTAACGTATTTGGCCACCAAATATTTTGGTAGGTAAATATGTAATCAAATGTTTTGGTGACTAAGAATTTAGTAGCAAAAACATAACCCATTAATTTTTTGCGACCAAATAATTAGTAGCTAAAACAATTGAGAAAGAGATAAAGAAAGTATTGGCTACTAAATTTTTTAGTCACGGAAAAAATATGGTGTCATTTGGCTACTAAAATGTTTGGTGGCAAAAAATGAAGAAGTGAATGTGAGCAGGCTTTTGGCTACAAAACTTTTAGTGGGCAAAAGTAACAATGACAAAAATTACTTAGTCACTAAAAATATGTATTCTATTGGTGACAAAAATGTTTGGTGTATAATAGTTATTCTTAAATTATGGTAGCACTTTTAGTGACTAATACTTTAGTGGCAGAAACAGACCTTTTGCCGACTAAACTCAAAGTAGTAGCCAAATGTGCACTTTCAGTGACCAATTATTTAGTAACTAAAAGTGAACCTTCCCCGACCACCACAGATTGGTAGCCAAAAAGCCTAATTCCGCGACCAATTATTTAGTGGCAGAAACATATATTTTGCCGACTAAAATCAAAGTCGTAGCCAAATGTTGATTATCGGCGACCAATTATTTTAGTAGGGGAAACGTACCTTTTGCCGACTAAAGCCAATTTAGTAGCCAAATGTCTACACTTTCGGCGACCAAACAGATTTTAGTCACCAATACTATTGCCGACAGGGTAAAGGCGACGAGCTTAGCGACGAAAAGTTTTGGTCGCTAATTCATTTTGGCGACTAAATAAGTGACTTTTGGCGACCAATATTTTGGTAGTCAAAAGTGACATTTCTTGTAGTGTATGGAGGTGTGCGTCTCCAAACAAAGCCTTGCGGGATAAGGTTTCTCACCAGCAGTAAGGATAGAGATTAGGTACAAGAGGCTTCACCTATTTATGGTGCGATCACCCCCTCTACCCTTCAAGTGCCACATCATCATTAATTTTTCCATTGTGACTTTTTTTAAACTTTTTTGAGTACTATGAGGGTGGTTTGGGATGTTCTAAGTATACTTTTTGACTTTTTATAAAAAAAATATGTAAAAGAATAAAAAATTCGTTAAAAAAATAGGGAAGAAATGTTGATAGATGTTGAATGATATGACCCAAATAAATATATGTATACAAAAAAAGTGCACTTTTTTTAGTTAATCCAAACAAGCACTATAATTACTAAATAAAGATAGAAACACATGAACTTCTTAAAATTCTACTTACTTGTTACATAATAGTGATTACCTATAAGTAATTTATTACTATATTTATGCAGCAAAGTTGTTTTAACACAACGTTTTTTTTTTTTTTTTTTTTTGAAAAAAAATTATCAGTATATATATATTTTTTAAATCAAATTTGAGTGTGTATTGTGTAGTTTTCATAGATAACGAACCATAAAGTGAAAAATAAAAAAGAATAATAACAGGAAAGAAATAAAGGTAATAGAAGAACCCACCCAAATCTCTCAAAAAAATGAAAAAAAAAATTAGGTTGCTTTCAATGTATATATTTCTTGTGGATGGAACAAGTGTTACGACCAACTGAGTCTAACTTAAGTGCTATGCATTTCTTTTCTTTTTTTTCTTTTTTTATTATTCAAATGTAAGAACAATCAATCTTAGTAATATTGTGTAACTTGCTGTCTTTGTCAAGTGGATCTTATGAGTTGAAATGTTAGTGTGTCAACAAAGAAAAGGAAAAGTGATAGTTAAATAAATAAATCACATTTGATAAATTCAAGGTTTTCCTTTCCTTAATTCTTAATTTCAGTGAGGACAACGTAGTTAGTGGAGTGGAACAACTATGCCCTTTGCCAATAGATGTGATAGTTAACTCAAATAAATTAATTAATTAACTAATCACAATTTTTTTCTCTTTTTGATCCGTAAAAGAAAATTTCATTGACAAAAATATAATGGTTATGAGATGATACATCAATAAAGAAGAGGCTCTAGGAGAACATGGTATGATAGCGCATCCCAACTAGCTTGGCACCCACTAAAAACCATCTCAAAAGGAACACAAAGAAGAGAAGGAAGATGAAAAAAAACACACTAGCAAAAACAAGGGAATGGTGATCAAATCAAGACTCTTCTTTTTGTCTTGATCAAACACATACATCTCTGATGTGGTGAATGAAATCATCAATGGAGATCATCTATGGGTGTTGATTTTTGACCTCACAACCAAATCAAATCTTCTCGCTAAGATCCTACGAATTTAGCCGTAGAGCACACAGAAGAATATAAAAACCCAACACCTATACACAAGAACACAACAAACACCAATGGCTCACCTACCTAGGGGTACTCCGACGATTTTTAAGTCAGTCAATCTATCTCTCAAAGATAACAACTCAATCACGATACTCACAAAATAAAATGTACCTTAGACCTTATGGTGTTTCTGATTCAGACCCAACCCATTTGATGTTTTAGATCCGAACTTCATTGTCATATATAGTTTCCATGTCTTGTTTCTCTTTATATCTCTTTGAGTTTAGCTTTTGGGATATGTTGATTTCATTTGGAATAAGTTGGTAACTTTTTTTTCAAACTTTTGTTGTCTAGATTTTTGTCCCTTTGCTCAAGCGAAGCTTCTTGCGCTCGAGCGGTCTTTGTGAACCTCCAGTACTTTTGCAGGTCTACAAAAAATACAGAGAGTTTGTATTCTTAGCTCGAGCGACGACCTTTGTCTATAAAACTACTAGGAGTTTGTATTCTGCATTCGAGCAGAACAACTTATTGTGTCTGGTCGCTCGAGCGACACATCTTGTGCTCGAGCGAACTGTGCGTCTATCAGTTCGTGAAATCACTTTTTTTGTGTCACTTTTTCGCCTCTCTCTCTCTCTCTCTAAACATTTCAAAAACCTATTTTCTTTCACTCTTTCTCTAAAACTCACTTATTCCCCTCATATACACTTAGATCCATCAATCTTTGTCCTCATGTGCCTTTGTTAAAAAGATAGAGCTCGATGAGGGTTTCGTTCTGACCGAAGCAAAGTTGGTTTTTGGCGTCTTTGGGTTTCTCTCTATCTCTCTCATGTTCTAGCTTGAGGTAGGGATATCTCTACTCTTTTTATGAGTTTTACCTTAGCTATTTGTTATTTCTAAGCAATGTTGAGATTTTCGGAAGACTTGGAACAATCTAGGGTTTCGGGTAAAAATTAAAAGAGGGTTTTTTTTTCAAATAGATTCTTGGAAATGATTTTGATGTTGGAAATAATGTTAAGTTAGGTGGAAATGGTTGGTTTTGATACTTGGGGTTGATTTTGAAAAGAGTAAGAATTTTTCCCTAAATGCCTCAAATATTGGTTTTGTATAAATAATGAAATGGATGTTGAAATTATGAAATTGGATTGGTATTGATGAGGATGATAGAGTTAGATATATATTATCACTCACCTCTTGAGATTTGTAAAGTGTATCTTTATGGAATATAAATTATCTGTTTAGAAATATTTGTTTTGGGCTATCGGTGGAGGATAGCTATAAGTGTTGTAGAAATTACATGTGAATTAAAAGAATTGAAACTATTTTTCTCATTCATTTGCATTAAGCATTATCTCACATTTATACATTGAAAATGTTTATTGTTTTCAGAAAAAAAAAAAAAAGAAGGTAAATCTGGTAAACATGAATTGTGTTGTTGAAATAAGTTAGCCTGAGTGTCCAGAGTGAAAGTCTTGAAAACCACAAGTATACATGGGTGCCGATCCCATGGATGAAATTTCCGTGAAATGACAATAGTAGTGCTTTTATAGCCTACGTTTACATGAGTCCCGACTTACGGTTTTCTCTGGATGAAATTTTCGAGAAAGGTTGGATTGTTTTGAAATTCCCAGAATGTGATTCACTGCCCTATTTTATATTGTAATGGAAATGATTTTATGAATCGAGGCATTAACTTGGCACTGCATAGTTTTGGAAAGAGATATATAAAAATATTTTGGCACGAGCATTGCATATGCATCAACCTTATAGCTTTGTTAAGATTCATATACTACATTGGATTATTTATACTGGGCTTTGCCTCACCTAATGTGGGAAAAACATTTTAGGTGCTAATGATATGCCTCCACCAAGGCAATAGCTTAGGAGGACTTGGAGCAAGAGCTTCATTTTTGTTATATGTATTTTCGTATAAGCTAAGGGCTTTATGTGTATTGGACTTAAACTCCACTTTTGTTGTAACCAGACATTGTCTTGGAAAGTTGTAAGCCTTTAGGGCATTTATTATTCGTTTTATTTTCAAACATTATTTCATGCTATGACATATGCTATAGATTCAGGGATAAGCTTATGAATGTATAACTGCATATGTCACCCTTTTGTAAACTCAATTGGAATCAATGGAAGATAATTATTTGCGTTGGTGTGGCTATTGAAAGCATATTATGAATGGTCTTTGCCTATTATTTCGGGGCATTACAGACCTATGGAGGTGTCTTACTTTTATAGTCAACAGTGCTCTTGTTCTCTAAAAGTCTCACATCATAAGCCTCTATCCTTTATAAGGATAATATCTATCTTGGATTTATCTTATTCGGATTAGAATAAACTCCCCTTAGAGCCCATCTCTATCCAAATAGAGAGCCTGAAACCGTCTAAGACTCCTGTCCTCTATCCAGATATTTCGAATTTTGATATGATCGCATCATAGCTTGGCAGCCTGATTTATCCACGCGGTACCTTAGCCAACATCCTCAGCTACATGGACAACCCTAAAAATATGTCCCCACAACTATCCCCTAGGTTATGTTACCTCAGAAAACTAAGGTGATAGAACCTATATCATCTGACTACCCAACTTGTCGGCTAAACAACATGATGAATGATATTTTTCTGACCGAGATCATGACTCGTCGACATCAGGAAATAAGGACTCAAGTGTCCACTTATCTCGAACCAAAACGTTCTATCTCATCCAAGAATAACATCTCAATTGAGATCACACTGCTAGTCGAGATTGTGACTCTCGAGTTCAAGAACATGAAGATTCCAAGTCTATTTTTGTAACAAACTTTAAAACCGTCAAAACCAACATAGTGATGTGTCACCATTCTATTGGCTCGTACACGTCCCATCAACAGATGTGTCGTTGCACCTCTAACCCACGCCGCCTGAAGTCAACTGATGTCAGCCAAGCATGTCTCCTAATAAATTTGAAATTATTGCGTTTAACACCAAAACCCTTCCCTCTCTCCTTCATATATTCACTTCTCTCTTCGTATCTCTCTCTACTCAGACTCTCTCTCTAACTCTCAAACATCATTATTGCATGTTCAAGCTCTCGTCATTGCAACTACTCCGTTCACCCTCTTTGACGACGGAACTATCATTTTGCTCCGATCAATCGAAGCGTCTCACTCCGGCAATCCTAAATCTGAGCTCCATTTCTCCATCCTCAAACTGTAAGTCATCTACTCTTGAGTTTTTACTTTCGGTTCTTCAAGCTCTAAACATGTTCTTGAGTTTTGCATTTCAATATTACATAATCATCAAGCTCTGAATCTTTTTTTCATGTTTTCCATTTACTTTTCCAGATTACTTCTTTAAATTCTTGCATATTTGCCTCTGTTCTTGCATTCTCTAGGTTAGGAATTTGGGATTTGCCACTGAATCACACTAGGAAAAATATAGAAACCTTAGCAACTTCAAGAACAAACTCAGGATTTACAAAATCTCCATAAGATTTCCAGTATCTTTGAATTAGAACACTCAGATCACCAGAATCACCCTAGGCAAACAACACCAAAACACCTTGTCCAAAAAAAATGGGCATGCACAAGTGGAGGTTAGACACCTCGACTAAGATAGAGAACTTTTGTCGATAATTTAACATTCTGGTTGATGTCCATATTAGGTTGGCTGGTAAGAATGACTCCATGATTCCCCTAGTGTTGATCATAGAGGGTAGAATTAGATTTCCCCTCAATATCCTATTTCACCAGATAATGAACTTCTATAAACTTAACTCCCTAGAACTAGCCATTAACACCTTTTAAATCATAAATGGCATCGTCGAGTTATGTTATCGACATACGCCAGGCTAACCCTCCCCGATGTCCAATATTGCTACACTATGTGTAGCCTCAAATCTACAAACAACATCTCCTACTACCCTAAACCCAAATCCACCGCCTACAAGCTAATAGCCAACCTTCTAGACTCTACCCAGAGTACTGGGGGAAACTATCTCATTGTCTTAGGCAACTGGGAATTTGCTCTAAATAACAACCTTCACCTCTACCCATTGTGCAAAGAGATCCTAGGGGATCATGAGGGGTAGCACTAGTTCCCTAGATCACACACTTTAAACTAACATCTTACACTTCGTCAAATTTCTAACTTTTCTTTTTTCTATTTTGCATAACTTCCTCAACCCAACAGATCATTTCGTAGGCCATATGTCAAGCGAACCGACCTCACTAGGCTCATTGACCTACCTATCAGCGAGCAGAAAGCTCCATTACTGCTCAACTACATAGCAATGTACAAGTCTTTGATTTCCGACATTCCATCTAAAAGCCAAACTTTTCCATCAGTAACAACTTCTATAGCATCATCTCACCCAAACCAAGGCTCCACGTTACATCCAATCGACAAGTCGTCCACATCGGCACCAGGACTGCAGATTCTACATTTCCAGCGCCAGCACCGATGCTAACTTACTAATGCAACGAAGCCAGAACCCAAAACAAGAAACACAGAGGTCCTAACCTTTCAACCTACGATCCAGTAAATCCTCCAACAGTCCTTCCCAAGATCAAATTTGGAGTAACAATTGTCGCCACTCCTGACGAAATGGCATGCGAAGTAGTTGCGGTGACATTCTTGGTGATATTCTCGACATTGTTACCATTCAATCACCGTTCAAGAAGGCCAAGGCAAAGGCCAAACAAAGTATGACTTCATTCTCTGAACACAAAGATCCAAAGGATAGCATACCTATATCCAACATAACGGCCGAGAAACAACCGGCCTCAAAATTAGCCGAGGCGCCCAGTAGCAAACACCCAAAATCAGTGGGACCTGACGGAACAAGGGATGCCACCGCCGATGACACTTGCTTTCTCGAGATCTGTGTAGACGACCAGCTACCGAAAGTCAAAGGCAATGCGTCCAGGGACCCCGAAGTCGCTACTGCCCTTACTATAGGCTTGTTGCTCCTAGCCGACATGGATGCAGTAAGCAAGTGCAACGAATATGAGCACTTTGCTCTAATGATGCGACATTCTATTCTGGTAAAATCTTTTTCACTATTTTGTACAGCACTTAATACTTATAATTTGTCTTGCTAACTAATTATTTCTCTTGGAAGTCCATTCAACATGCACACTCCTTCACACTCAAGGCCAAGATGATGATAAAGGATCTGATGAAGAAGACACTTAAGGTAGTAGACTACTTTCATTAGCTCAAAGCCTTCCAAAAAAAAAAAAAAAAAGGAGTAAGAGATGCAGCGCCCAACCATTGCCTCTACGATGATCGAAATATAAAAAACTGAGCTTGCCACCAAGGTCACTGAGGAAAAGGCTGCCAAGGCTAAGAAAAAAAATTGCCGAAGCACTAGCAATAAAGATGAAAGAGATCGATGAGGCTGATGCCAAGACATACGAAGAGGGCAAGGCTGCAGTTAAGGAGGGCTGCAAAGAGCAAGTTAACATTGCTTGCAATAAGGGTTTTTGCCTTAGATGGACTGCTACCTTGACTACCCTATCTATCCACGAGGACTCGCCACATCAAGACCTCTCAAAGCTGACACTACCCTTCCTTCCTTCCTTCCCCAACACAATCTGAGAAGAAGAAGAAGAAACCACTACTAAAGTTAAGTCCCCCACATTCAAAAACAACAGACTTGATCTCACTGAGGATAAAGATGAAGTCAGCAAAAGCACTTCCTCCACACAAAGCAAACTGAGAATACTGAGGCCGAAAAGAGCATCAAAGAAGCCCTCAAGGAAATGGATGAGAAAGGTAGTGAAATTAATGCCGACTTCAATACCACCTTGACTATTGAGGCCAAAACTATCGCTGCAACCTAGCCAGGGATCAGCACTGAAGTTGAACCTGATGCTTAACCAGAAGCATAGACTTAGGATTTTTTCTTTTTATCTTTTTCTTTGTAATTTCTTTTGTCTCTACTTCTGCTTTTGAACAGTGAACAATCTATGTCTGTACAAGACCGAAGTGCCTTATTATGTTAAACAATCTTCTCATGAATGCATATCTATTTTTGACTAAGTGTTGAATGTATTCTTCAATTCTGTTGATGCATGACTTTTTTTACTTTCATGTCTTCAATACTTGTTTCTCAACAAAATAAAAAAGTTTAAGTGTAACATTGTAGACACAATCTCGAACAACAGAAGTACCTCAGATTACATCATGTCGGGTATAACTGTTGTCTCAAATAACTAATAAATCTTTTGAAAATTTCACGAAGTGTTACTTTTTTCAAATCACAAATTCAAACTTAACTCATCTCATCTCTCTACCCCCTAATGTGAATATAAGTTTCAACTTACCTTCACATTCATGGTCCAACATCTCAGTCTTGCCTAAGTCTTGCAAACTTAAACATTCATGACCGATGCCAACGTGTTTAGCTCATCTAAACAAAATACTTAGTTCTAAACCATAGTGCACTTATTTCACAGTACTAACTACCCTGCCTTTCATCACAAACTAACCAAGTCGGTTGTCCGACATTATTGGCCCCAAGGCAAAGTCATTGATAGTTTCATCCTGTT
The DNA here is from genome assembly GCF_055761805.1 of Camellia sinensis. NCBI lineage: Eukaryota > Viridiplantae > Streptophyta > Magnoliopsida > Ericales > Theaceae > Camellia > Camellia sinensis. The sequence continues at coordinate 110,393,626 of NC_138969.1, read as the reverse complement.
CCTTGTTGAAACTTCCCTTTAACTTAGTGCAACTTTGTCATCTTGACAAGCCTAAGTTAAACGTCTGGTTTCTCATTGAAACATCACATCAGCCTAACATTATCTATTTTTCTAAAAATCTAAAATCCATTCAAGTTTCAACAACAATTTACAATGAACAAATTCGAATTAAGAGTTTATTGATCAAAACTTCAACTAATCAACTGCTAAATTATATCAAAAAGAAAACTTAATGAAAGAAAAAATGTAAATTACTAGTGTTCTATGGCCTTGGCAACTACTTGCCATCACAATCTTCCAGCCGATATACTCCTTTACTGGCAACCGGGATGATCTTGTATGGTCCCTCCCAATCTGAGCCAAGTTTGCCCTCTCTAGTATCTTTCTTGTTGTCGACGACTTTCCTTAAGATGAGATCTCCAATTTTAAACTCTCTAGGATTAACCTTATTGTTATATGCTCTTGCAAGTCTCTACTGATATGCCCACAGCCAAAGTGCTACTTGCTCCCTTCTTTCTTCAATGAGATCTAGATCTTGGGCTAAAAAGGGTTCATTTTTTCGATTTTCCACAGCTTGAGTTCTAACTCCTAGAATGCTGATCTCCAAAGGTATGATCGCCTCTATGCCATAGGCCATAACAAAAGGGTTTCTCCAGTTGATATTCTCGGCGTCGTACGGTATGCCCATAGAACATTAGGCAACTCTTCAACCCATTTGCCCTTAACTGCTTCCAGTCTCTTCTTGATACCATCCAAGATTGTCTTGTTCGATGCCTCAGCTTGGCCATTGCTTTGTGGAAAGCTTACTGTTGAATAATAGTTCTTTATTTTGTACTTGGCCAGAAAATTCTTGATCAACTTATTATCAAACTAGGTGTCGTTGTCTATTATAATGACTTTTGGAATCCCAAACCTTACGATGATATTCTTCTAGATGAAGTTCTTTACATCCATATCCCAAAATTTAGCTAATGGCTCAGCCTCTACCCATTTTGTGAAGTAATCAATAGCCACCAAGAGGAACTTTCTCTAGCCAATAACTTTGAGCAATTGTCTAATCAAGTCCATGCCCCACTAGGCAAATGGCCAGGACTAGACACTAGATTAAGGTCCTTAGCTGGCTGATGTATCAAAGGCACAAACCTTTGACACTTCTTATACTTTTTGACATATCCCTCTGCATCTTTCTGTATATAGGGCCATCAATACCCATGTGAAATAGCTCTATGGGCCAATGATCTACACCCTACATGGCTATCACAAACTCCTTCATGGAACTCAAACAAGAAGTCTTCCACCTGGAAAAGGTGCACACATCACAATAATAGTCGAGTAAAGGACCTACTGTAGAGGTGACCTTCGAACGACAAGCAGAACCTTGCCAACCTTAGCCTAACCTTGTGCACCTCCTTCTTATCCTCTAGCAGTTTGCCATCCCTAATGAACTTTACAAGGGGGTTCATCCAACTTGGACCTAGCTTAACACACATCGTGTAACAACCCCGACCTGCGATTAGCCGATAATCCATGATTAAGAATGCTTAATGATTAATTAAAATGAAATTCTGAATTAATTACATGTGCATTGCATTATTTGTGTTTCTATCTATCTATCATAGAAAGATTTGTTTGTATTTCTATTTTGTTCTGCGAATTGAAGGCCTTATCGGCATTTGAACATGAAATTGACTTGGTTTATGTGCTATTTGGAATTTTTAAAATTTTATGGTAGGTTGAATTGAAATTCGTTTCGAAACAAATTAAATTAGACTAATTAATGCTATTTTTGGTAGATTAAGCCAAGGTTAATTAAGCTTAATTAAGTCCCCTTAACTAAGCCTATATAAGGCTAATTTGACTCCATTAGTTCATTTTTACACCCTTATTTCCTACATTTTAAGCTCAAATGAAGGAGGGAGAGATAGAACGGGGAGAAATTGAGATCAAAAGCTAGAGAAAGGAAGAATTGCTAGGAATTGTTAGAGAATTGAAGAGAATTTAGGAGTCTTAAAGTTGTGAATTTAAGATTCTAGTTCAGAATTTTGTCCTTAAGCTTTGTAAGTGCAAGAATTCTAAAGAGTGAAGTGTATAAGCATGAGAATTGAGAGAATGTAACTTATACCATACATGCATGCATACTCCATTGTTCAATTCTGGGAGCTCATTATGGTTTTTCACTTTAACACTTCATTTGTACATGTTTTAGAAGCTTTGAACCCAAGTGAATACATGCATGTTATGTTTTCAGAGAATTGAGTTGTGTTTTGCACAATTGGCAAGGCTTTGGTCCTTGATTTTACGAAATGATTTTGAATTCCCAATGTTTTTCAAGTTCACACATGTTTCCTTAAGTTTTTGGCCCAAAAGGATGGGTTTTGATGTGTTGAATTCTAGTTTTGAGCATGGAAAAGCAATTTGGAAATTCCATATTTTGTCTCTCTGCTCGAGCAACTTAAGCGACCAAAAGTTGGCTTGAGCATAAATTGCATGCTCCTAGAAGTTTCCATGTTTTGTAGATCGCTCGAGCGACAAGAGTTGCGCTCGAGCGAATACCTCAGTCTCACGCTTGAGTGACCGTCGAGTGTGTGTCGAGCAAAAAAATCACACAACCAGTACTTTTGCAAAGTTTATAGACTGCTCGAGCGAAGGAAGTTGAGCTCGAGCGACCACTCACATGTTTGGACGTCCACTCGAGCGAAGGAAGTTGCGCTCGAGTGAGGCCCCAGTTTTTAGCATATTTAACTAAGTGTTTTCAAATGCATTTTTGCATACTCATTGCATCCTAGGCATTCCTAGGTCAAGATTAAGACATAATAATGATGATAAGACTTAGAAATGCACGAAGCATGAAATGAAATAAGTTAAGTTCAATCCGGGCGTGTGTTTCAATATGTGTATCTGTTATGTTTGTGTAGGTCACGTGCCGTAGCTATTGATCCATTGGTTGCTATCAAGCTATTTGTGCCAATTATCTATGAGTAATAACTTAGTAAAGCTATATTTGATATGAACTACTTTCTAAACATTATGATATGGTATGAACTATCTTTGAATGATACAAAAGGCTATTTCGTGATTCCATGAATGATGATCCATATTTCTGAAATTTATTTGTGATATCCTTAGCAGAGGCCCTCGCCTAGGGGATATAATATTGTGGCTTATGGTCAAAAGGCCCTCGCCCGGGAGAAATAATACCGTAGCCCATGTATGAGATATGTTACCCGATACCGGAGGTTCCCTTATGGAACTTGATATGCTTGACCAAAGAGATATGTTAATGTTAATGGATGAACCACGCATGATTTGAATGTGAATAAGACTGACTCTGTTTCTGATACGCGCATGAATATGATTCTGATTTGCTATGAGATTTGAAAACTGTTCTAGACATCATTCATAAAACTCTTTACTCTGTTATTATTCGTTGGGCTTCCGCTTACTATATTATTTGTATATATAGGTGACCAAGCGCGTGACCAAGCTCAGAGTTGATCGCCTAGACTTCTGTTTTGTCGGCCACCTTTTGTGCCACTCGAGGAGGTTCTGAAAAGAGTTGAGTGGTCATGTTTTGTGAACGTTGAGACTTTGTTTTCTTTTTGGAATATGAACAAGTTTTTTATTTATCAGTACATTGGGCTGAGTCCCCCTGTAATGAATGTGACGTGAGACTACTGTAATTATGATGTCACGCGTATGTATATAAAGTTTGAAAATTTCTGTCCCATGTATGTCTGCACAGCTCATTGGACGTTGTATTTTGTATATTTGCTTCCGCTAGCCTCTTAATTCTATGTTATTCTGTACAGAGGCCTTTGGTAATCCAAGGATTACTGGCCGGTTACGATGCTAAACCTGTAGGGGCGGGTTTGGGTCGTGACACATCGCTTCGTACTCCGTAATCATGGGCTTAACACTTGGAGCCAACAAGTAATCCACCGTAATAGTTCTGGGAGAATCAAACTTTAAGGGCGAAGCCAAGTTTGCTAGTGCATCTACATGGTTGTTGTCTTTTCGGTAAACTTGTTGAAGTCAATAGCTCTTGAATTGTCTTAACAACTGGGTGACTTCTTTGACATATGCCATCATTCTTTCATCTCGGGCTAATATGTCGCTTGGTTGACAATGAGTTGGAATTCATAGTACACAACCACCTCATTGGTTTCACCTACTGTTGTTAGCTTCAAACCTAATGTTAATCATATGATTTAATTTTGATGATATCTAAAATATTAGAGGATAAATTGTGATTTTTTAGTACACATATTTTATATTCTTTGACACAAAATATTATCTATTTAAAATAAATGTTGTATGTTGTATCTGTTATAAATATTATTTAAATCGAAATTACTATGCAAGATCTGATTTTTCATAAATTTTTTGAAAATTTTACTATTCACGTTTTGAAAAATTCGATTGGTTACTATTTATTTTTTGACAAATTTGATATTGATGGATTATCTTCTTTTGACAAATTTGATTTAGGTGAGTTGTCCTCTTTTGACAAATTTGATATACCCACGTGGGGTGGTAAGTTATTTTTATTAGAGTGTATCCAAAATCTTTACAATAACTACAAAAATTTTAAAAAGGATATATATTTTTTTATATTTTCATATCTAATATAAATGTTATTTAAATAGATTTTAATGTGCATTCAAACATTTTTATTAGAAAAATAATTGCGCCTATAAATATCCTAATGGAAAAGTTACTATGCAGTCACTGTGCACTATTTGTTTATTATGAGAATTGTTTTCAAAAATCAGTAACTTACTGTACGCTTCACTATTCGTCGAATATGACCTGACTTATATCAAAACTCTGCCGCAAATGTTGAAAAAGGAAAAGCCACATAATAGAGGAGCGTTGGCGTAAAATCCTATCCACATGATCCGTCAGAGGAGCGTCCCTCTTCCAACGGAAAGATTTTTGTATATATATAGAAGTATTTTGGTTGGAGAAATATATGAAGTGAAGAAGAGAAAATTTTATGATATTGAATTGCTCTCAAATGTTGTATTGTGCCTCATTGTGTTGTATTTTTTGTGAAAAAATTTGTTGATAATTTGAGCAAAAAATGTAAAAGGGTTTTCAAACCCTTCTTATTATTCTTTAAAAAAAAAAAGAGTTTTTATGAGTGATTTTTTTATGGATAAAATCACTTAGGTAAGGTGAGACAAAGCACCAGATTCAAAACTAGTCAAAGTGATTGGGTTCGATTACTTGGTGTAAAGGTTTACTAGCACTTGTAAAGCTAGTAGTGTTACTATTTCAAAAATAGTGAAGAAATTCCCAAAGAGGATACTTAGGGAGTGGACATAGGCCCGACATACCGAACTACTATAAATTGCTGAGTTTGCTTTCACTTTCCTTTACTCATTTTAATTTCATTACTTTATTAGATATTGTTGAGCATATTTATTTATTTATTATTTGAGTTAAATTTTAATTTAACAATTTATTTAGCGATTATTATTACTCTGTTATTTTATTTAAAATTCAAATATTTTGATTATTATTTTTAATATTGTGAAATTATTTTTAATAACTCAATTCACCTCCCACTTGGGTTGCTTATCTAAAATAACACCGACGATCAATGCCTCATATTTCGCCTCATTGTTTGAGGCCTTGAATCCTAACTTGATTGATTGCTCCATCATTTACGCATCTGGAAAAATCAAGACAACTCTTGCTCCCATTCCCTACTGATTTGAACTGTTGTCGACAAAGACTTGGAAGGACTCACCAATATAAATGTTACTTGGTTTTGGCTTTTCAAAATTTTTATTTGGGGTTTCCTTATTTTCAACAGACTTGGAGTTTTAGACTGTAATTTTGATGTCTTATGTTTCCTTTTCCCACAAGTCTGAGGTTCAAAGGCTTAAGCCTCGACATTCCATTTGGCATAAACTCAGCAACAAAGTCAGCTAATACCTGACCTTTGATTACTATCATTGGTCTAAATTCCATGTCATACTGACCTAGAATGACAGCCCATCGTGCTATTCATGCTACAACAAAGACTTCAATGGGTGCTCAATTAGCACTATGATCGGATGAGCCTAGAAATAATAATTCAACTTCTTCGCCGCCATCACCAGAGCAAATGTGCCACGACCCAAACCCGCCCCTAAAGGTTTAGCATCGTGACTGGCCAGTAATCCGTTATTACCAAAGGTCTGCTTAATAGTAATAACAATTATACAAAAAGAGGGGTCGGCAGAAGCCTATAAATATTAAAACATAATGTCCAAAGAGCTGTGAGGACTTAAATGAACAAACAACTTCTAGATATATTTACCAATACACACGTAAGTCCAAGTCCATGTCCAAACATATATATCAACACTTAAGTCCAAAACACATCTAAGTACAAAATAAAACACATGTTAGGGAATTAAATCCCAAGCCAAAACAAATTAGAAAACATTCGCTTGACTTCATATAACATTCAAAAAGGAAGGAATTAGATCAACCCCAAAAGCCTTGACAATAACGGTTCGGAACCTCACAGTGAGGCACAATAGTTTGGCTTGACAAAACGGATTCTGGTTGACGCCACTAACTTTGCTCTGGTGCCTGATCACCAATATATATACAATAAACTGTGAACTAAAGCCCAGTGAATAAAAAATGTGTAAAGGGGTTAAGAATGAACGTCTTTCTAGTAATTAAACAGTCCATTGCATCAATAGATCATTTATTCAATCAATGTCACATATTACATATCGTATCTGTCATATAGTAATCATAGCAATCATACGTGGTACATCCTATAGTAGAACAGTGCAGTAGGTTTTAAAGACCGAACAGTCAATTGATGGCCATCAATATAATAATAGTAGTTCTAAAGATTGGAACTAACAAAGATCTCTGTAACAATAGCAGTAGCAAAAGCAGTAACAATAACAGTAACAGTTGCTAAGGATGCCATAAGTATAATTTACAAAATAGGACAATCATCCATTCTATAAACAGTATCATTTTAGAAAATAGTACATTTAATCGATCAGGAAATAACTACAATTGAACATAGCTTTACAACATTGTTACCCACAGTGGGCTCCTTGAAACACGTGTTATGAGGCACTAAGGAAGCGGCGACCGACCTAAACAAACAAATTCAAGCATAACGATTCAATTACATTCATAGTTTTAGCTAATTCTATTTGCTTCGATTGTTTACTTATTCAATTGCCATGCACTATTACTCGATCAGTTCTACATTTCATTTATTCATTCTAAGGCACTTAAGAGACGCAAATAGTCATGAAAACACTTTAAAACCATGAAAACACTTTAAAACCATGCAAACAGAGGCCCAGAAAGTGAAAAAAAAAAGAGTGGAAACAAAATCGAGGACCACCCTAACTTTCACACATGCGGGGGTTCTGGCCGCACATACAGAACCTTCCCCGTACGTGCCTCCCACATGTGTAATTTAAACAGAATGCCCACTCACCATTGCCCTATTTTCTGCACGTGTGGGGCCCCATGCTGCACGTGTGGGGCCCCATGCTGCACGTGTGGTTCTAGGTAGTTTGGAATTCGAAAATGGCTCTTCTTTTGGCAATGCATTCCTCTGCAAACTCAACCCCATTTTCACGCAATTCACTTCCAAAAACTTGACATAACTCCTTGAATTAAACATATGTAGCTTGGAACAAAATTCATAACTTCAATTGAAGCTTCAAAACCATGCAAGGAGTTCAAATTCTTGAAGTGTAAACACAAGTTCACAACTAATACAAATTGAGCTCTAAGTCTTTAAAATGCATGGAGTTTTCCTCCCAAATGTTGAAACTCAAACAAGAAGCAAGGAAACAATTAAATTATCACGACCCAAACGTGCCCCTAAAAGTTTGGTCCATGACCGGCCTGTACATAGGCCTCAAAACAGAATTTTAAATAATATTTAACCACATACGGGGCCTTAAGCGGAAGCAATATCAATAAAAGACAACATCCATTGAGTTTGTGCATACATGATGGCTTAATTAGATTTAAGCATTTAAATACATTCTCAGAGTTACATATACAATCACAGAATTTATATAGATTTCACACACACTTAAATAAGACTTAATAATTTATATAACTCCCAACACAAAATAAGGCCTCCACAAGGAGACATACCCCAGGTGACTTGGCAGACAGGCGAACCTCAGTACAACTCTAGTGTCAATCCCCGATGGCTCACCTACATAAATATACATAATAACAGGGTGAGCAAGGCTTAGTGAATAATAGCAATGTAAGGAGGTTAATTAATTGAGCATAGTCTTAAAGAGTGTAAGTAAGCTCATTAAGTCATACACAGATCTTGTTCATAATTATATCTCAAAACGGCCTTCGGCCCACATGTGATACAGAACGGCCTCGGGCCCATATAGGATACAGAATGGCCTTAGGCCCACAGATAATACAGAACGGCCTCATGCCCATATAAGATACAGAATGGCCTCAGGCCCACAGATAATACAGAACAGCCTCGGGCCCATATAAGATACAGAATGGCCTCGGGCCCACAGATAATACAGAACGACCTCGGGCCTATATAAGATACAGAATGGCCTCGGGCCCATATAGGATACATAATGGCCTTAGGCCCACAGATAATACAGAACGGCCTCGGGTCCATATAAGATACAGAATAACCTCGGACCCATAGATAATACAGAACGGCCTCGGGTCCATATAAGATACAGAATGGCCTCGGGCCCATAGATAATACAGAACGGCCTCGGGCCCATATAAGATACAGAATGGCCATAGGCCCACAAATAATACAGAACGACCTCAGGCCCACATAACGACAGCTGTCCACACATTGTAAGGTAGGTAGAATATCGACATGTACACTACCTCCCTTGGCCTCTGGCCATGAATCATAATCAATTTACATCATAACAGCCTCAAGCCCACTTTTATTAACAGAGACAGAACGACCTTAGGTCCATAACAGTGCCATTGTTCAATTATGTCTGTTAATTCAATCAGAGCACAATGTCAATAGTATATGTCATTCTCAACAACCATATATAAATCATAAGCACCATAAGTAAGTATAACATATCGTTACACTGCTATTACTCACAGTGATAAGTTTCTGACAGCAGCGGGACGATGTCCTCGTCTGGACCTAGCTCAATCTTTGTCTATCTCTTAGCTCTCCTCAATTTCCCCCAAGTTTCCATGGCTGATTTTCTTTTCCTTTCACGGTTTCCTCTCTCTCTTCTTTAGATATTTTTAGGTTCCAAGAGATGAGTTCCACAACTCAAAGGCACATCTATATATATAAATCTACACACACACAGGCTTAACACAATAGGGAGAGCCAAACGCAGCCTTACGAATGAATCGCACGAAATCAAATTTCAATTAAATTTCCTAGGTGACTCAAAATTGTGTTGATCATAAATGTCCTCTGTTCTAATTTCTGAAGCCTCTATGGCCTTCAATTTGCAGTACCAAGTTAACCACTCAAACGTGCATTAACAAATCAGACAAACTAGATTTCCAATTAATTTTTCCAAATAGTTCAAAAAATTCCCATTAACATACCCAAGTACTCAATTTTGATTTCTGAACCCGTAAAGGTCAGTAATTTCAATTTTAAAGCCGTGACTCAACAGATAATTCCTCAATTTGAACAGATATCATTAAATTAAAATGCATTAACCCACAAGGACATAAAAGAAATTTCGGATACGGATTTTGGGGTCGTTACATTCTCTCCACCTTAAGAAGTTTGGTCCTCCAAACTTGATTCACCCTGCCACAAGTCAAGTTTCGTCTCGGATATACAACATTTCTCAATTATTTAGCCATTCACAATCCTATACAGTCAATTTCAATAGAGTTTGCTCCCAGAATCACAAGTAATTCATCTTTACTGGCTAATTGGTAACCCAATTGATAATAATACTCAGTAACATCAAATCAACATCTCATTATTCACAACCCTCGTACATTTCAATTTATTGATCCACAAGTCATACCTTCCAAATAATATAACAACTTAAGGGTGTTTAGAAATGAATTCACTTCAAGTATTCGATTACATGCGACTCATAAGCTATCAAACATAATTCAAACTCTTTAGGTTCACAAACAACCCCAACTATCATAATTCCTCAAAGGTTAAGGAAACGTTCACTACTTAATCGTGTTTCAATGGCACATGCATCCTGTAACAATTAAACCCAGAATAAACAAACAAGTTCTAAATCAATGACTTTGTGGCTCTTTGCTCACTAATAAGTTGAGGATTCACAATAATGGTTTGGTAATTTGAAGTATTTCCAAGCGATTTACTTTCATGGCAGATGGGATAAATGAGGTCTAAGTTTTCGAATAACCAAATGTAGATTCAAGTCCTCAGCTTCAATGAAAGCCCAAGTAATCAGAATTAGACTTATCAGTTCGAATCAAATTTCTAACAGACTCTAAATAGCAACTCAAATCCCATATCAAGGAATTACATGTTCAGAGTAAATTATTAGTAAAATCAAATACGGATCAAACCTTAATGGTCACAGTTCCCAAATTACAGTAAGGTAATAATCATTTAAAATCCAAGTTTGCTTGGAGGATCTTAAAGTCAACATCATGACATCAAACATTAAACACATTAACCATAAAGCTACTATATTTTGGTTTTAATAATAACTTCAAAGTAGGCTGAGCATCGTATCTGATTCATATATTGGTTCCATACTTATTGTTGATCACCAAATATCTCAATCACAATAATTTCAATGCACATAATTCCCAATAATCACAGTTCAACCTCAAATCTCGTTTGTTTTTCATAACGTCAGAGAAGATTAAATGTTTAACATAACCTTAATATCAAATACAAACCTTAGTCCACAAATTTCTTAACTACATTAGTCCACATAGTAATTTCCGTACAACGTATATACCTCCTTGATAATTAATTAGGTGGGCCCAAAAGTCGAATGTCACAAATCACTTATGTAGGTTTGTTATTAATGTTTTCTTACCTTACCAAATCAAATCTGCATAACATTTCCAACAAAATAGATTCTTTAAGTACTACAGAAACTCTTAACACATGCTATTAGCCCACTAATCCACTCGTTCTATAGCTAGATGATTCAGATAAACGAAAGGGTTCCAACTAACATTTTACTCACAATTAGCTTAAACACATAAAACACCAGTCAAGGTGTCTCTACTTATCATAATGTTTAGTTCAAGTTCTATTCATCGACTTGAAAAGGTTCTTCACTTTCCAGTAGTCATTCATATGTAAGACTTCCTACCACCTTCTTTGATTCTTCATCGAGTTCACAATTAATTCCTTCCTTTGATCTTATTTTTCAGGTCATGTTTACATAATTCTCATCATATTGAGAAACATTCTTACCACCTTATTCAGTTGCCTCAACAAAACTTAACTTCCATTTCATCCCTACTTCTAAAATCATAAGGTGCAGACTGTTAACACATCGAGTATCATTCATTAATTACACCATAACACATAGTTTCACATTTTTAATCATAACAGACACAAGTATACAAAGATATGGATGGGGTAGTTCCTTCATCTCTGCTTCTTATATCAAGCCATTCTCTAATTCTCAAATCCCAAACTCGTTATTAATCATCGCATTTCTCAATCGCCATAATTCCATACACTCTATTCATCAACCACCACCTCAGTTTCCCCAAAATTTCTTATGGTTAATTTCACATGTAATCCATATAGAAACTAAGTTTAATCTTTATTCACATCACATTTCCACAATCATGCTTACACTTCTCAATTTTAACTAAAAACACCAATAGTCCACATCTTTCATAACTTTAGCCTCAATATCATTAACAAGTATCACCATCATACTTGTTACATAAACATATTCCCATTTCATACGATTATCGAATTCTCCTTAGTCACAAAACTCAGTCCACGACGCAACACATATGGATTTCCTTTTATCACTCAAAGTTCATAAGAATTCTTATTCTTAATCTCAATACTTAACTTATTGTACAAGCTCACATACTTCTTTCAAAACGCACATCATATCACTTCGTTACTAGATACATGCAACTTAAATGCATACTAGACACTCTAATGCTCAATGGAAATGTGTGTGAGAATTTAACTCGTGCTCCGATACCACCTGTCACGACCCAAACCCGCCCCTAAAGTTTGGTCCATGACCGGCCTGTACATAAGCCTCAAAACAGAATTTTATAATAATATTTAACCACATACGGGGCCTTAAGCGGAAGCAATATCAATAAAAGACAACATCCATTGAGCTTGTACATACATGATGGCGTAATTAGATTTAAGCATTTAAATACATTCCCAGAGTTGCATATACAATCACAGAATTAATATAGATCTCACACATACTTACATAAGACTTAATAATTTATATGACTCCCAACACAAAATGAGGCCTCCACATGGAGACATACCCCAGGTGACTTGTTAGACACGTGAACCTCAGTACAACTTCAGTGTCAATCCCCGATGGCTCACCTACATAAATATACATAATAACGAGGTGAGCAAGGCTCAGTGAATAATAGCAATGTAAGGAGGTTAATTAATTGAGCATAGTCTTAAAGAGTGTAAATAAGCTCATTAAGTCATACACAGATCTTGTTCATAATTATATCTCAAAACGACCTCCGGCCCACATGTGATACAGAACGGCCTCGGGCCTATATAGGATACAGAATGGCCTTAGGCCCACAGATAATACAGAACGGCCTCGAGCCCACATAAGATACAGAATAGCCTCGGGCCCACAGATAATACAAAACGGCTTCAGGCCCATATAAGATACCGAATGGCCTTAGGCCCACAGATAATACAGAACGGCCTCAGGCCCATATAAGATACAAAATTGCCTCGGGCCCACAGATAATACAGAACGGCATCGGGCCCACATAAGATACAGAATGGCCTCGGGCCCATATAGGATACAGAATGGCCTTAGGTCCACAGATAATACAGAATGGCCTCGGGCCCCTATAAGATAGAGAATGGCCTCGGGTCCATATAGGATACAGAATGGCCTTAGGCCCACAGATAATACAAAACGCCATTGGGCCCATATAAGATACAGAATGGCCTTGGGCCCATAGATAATACAAAATGGCCTCGGGCCCAAATAAGATACAGAATGGCCTTAGGCCCACAAATAATACAGAACGACCTTAGGCCTACATAACGACAGCTGTCCACACATTGTAGGGTAGGTAGAACATCGACATGTACACTACCTCCCTTGGCCTCTGGCCATGAATCATAATCAATTTACATCATAACGGCCTCAGGCCCACTTTTATTAAAAGAGACAGAATGACCTTAGGTTCATAACCGTGCCATTGTTCAATTATGTCCGTTAATTCAATCAGAGCACAATGTCAATAGTACATGTCATTCTCAACAACCATATATAAATCATAAGCACCATAAGTAAGTATAACATATCGTTACACTACTATTACTCACAGTGATAAGTTTTTGACAGCAGTGGAACGATGTCTTCGTCTGGACCTACAAACACAATGCGCATAGCATTATAAGAATATACATGATTCCTTACTTTACTCTTTAATCAATTAGTCATATCGGTTCTAAACTCGTTAGTCTTCAATAAGTCATAATCCATGTCTCAGAAGATAGGAGGAATTGATAGAAAAATGGGTCAGACGAAGAAATGGTACAAAACCGGTAGACAGAAAGTGAGTAACTCTCACTAATTTGGGCATATCTAATTCTGTATTTAGAATTTGGGAGTGAGACCACTACCATTGGAAACTAGACTTCTGGGGCGTGATTTTAGGCTCCAGAATCACTCAAAACGGAGTCCGGATACAAAAGATATGCTTATTCAAAGTTGGCTGAACAGAGCTGTCCCCGCACGTGCGGGAAACAGGGCCGCACGTACGGGACTACGTGCCTTTTTAGCAGAATCAAACTTGGTTTTGGGCATGGACTGCCACACGTGCGGTAAGACCTGCCGCACGTGTGGCTCTGGGCAATTTTTGCAGTCCGAAAATAGTTTTTGTTCCAACACTTGGTCTTTTCATTTTTAAGCTTGGTTTCTAACATAAATCACTCAAAAACATGTAAAATTGCCCCATAACATGATAAACTAACATCAACCAAGTGTAATTTCATCTTAAACAAATCAATCTTTGCCTCAAAGTTCAAGATTAATGCTTAATCTTTCATGATCTTCAAGGTTCTTGAAACACACCCCACAAACCCACAAATTCACTTGATTCTTGCATAATCTAAAGGTTCATTTCACGATATCCATGAGCTTGAGCTCCACTCATAAACAAAATTGTAGAACTCAATCTCTAATTTCTCAAATTAGCTCAAGCAAATACATACATAAAACCTTAACCCCAAATGGGTTTAAATCTTCCAAGATCTTTATGATTTCACCAAATTGATACTTTAAACACAAGGTTTCATGATAGATTATCATACCTAGCTCAATCTTTGTCTATCTCTTAGCTCTCTTCAATTTCCCTAAGTTTCCATGGGTGATTTTCTTTCTCTTTCTTCAATTCCCTTCAATCATCTTCAAAGCCACCATGGATGTTGAGAAGCTTTGTCTCTCTTCTCTCTCTCCCTTTCACGGTTTCCTCTCTCTCTTCTTTAGATATTTTTAGGTTCCAAGAGATGAGTTCCACAACTCAAAGGCACATCTATATATATAAATCTACACATACATAGGCTTAACACAATAGGGAGAGCCAAACGCGGCCTTACGAATCGCACGAAATCAAATTTCAATTGAACTTCTCAGGTGACTCTAAAAATTGTGCTGATCATAAATATGTCCTCTGTTCTGATTTATGAAGCCTCTAAGGCCTTCAATTTGCAGTACCAAGTTAACCACCCAAACGTGCATCAACAAATCAGACAAATTAGATTTCCAATTAATTTTTCCAAATAGTTCAAAAAATTCCCATTAACATACCCAAGTACTCAATTTTGATTTCTGAACCCGTAA
The DNA here is from genome assembly GCF_055761805.1 of Camellia sinensis. Taxonomy (NCBI): domain Eukaryota; kingdom Viridiplantae; phylum Streptophyta; class Magnoliopsida; order Ericales; family Theaceae; genus Camellia; species Camellia sinensis. The sequence goes on along the minus strand of NC_138969.1, from coordinate 110,378,594 downwards.
AGGTCGGTTATTTCAATTTTAAAGTCGTGACTCAACAAATAATTCCTCAATTTGAACAGATATCATTAAATTAAAATGCATTAACCCACAAGGATATAAAAGTAATTTCGGATACGAATTTTGGGGTCGTTACATAAATTGAGTTTACAACCATGAAAAATCAACATTCTTCTAAATTAAGCGACACAACCTCCATCCACTAGAATTCATATAGTTATATCAAGTAAGCAAGTAGCCACCTGATCGGATGCTTAAACATAATAAGAAAACACACACAAATGGGATGCTAAAGCATAAAAACTTATATATTTACCGACGTCCTGCAAATAACTACAAAACAAAGTTAGTAAAATATGCATGATCTTATATATAAAATCCTAATGCAATTCACTCATGAGATGCAACTAAAGATTCTACTTCTAAGATATGACATGTGAATCATCTGAAGAACATGAGGTAACGCACATAATCACATAAGCATTAATTAAATCCACAAATGCAAACTCAGCCGAATCAAGATGCATGAAACATGGATGTAAAGCATGGATATAACAAAAAATAAATAAATAAACGTAATGCTTATCCACAAATAAGGAAAACAAGTAAAAGAATGGGATAGCAAGAAGCGGGGAGGGAAATTATTACAACACTTGAAAGAATAATTACAAACCAAATTAGAGAGGGATGGAAGAATATTACAACAAAATAAAAATCTCACAAAACACTCAAAATAAAATAAAAGAAAAAACTTCATATGCCTTGGAAACCACCGGAAGTTGGTTAACATCGGAAGACGATGTCATTTTTTCCAAAAGAAGCTAACCGGCTGGCTAACTAGGCCTAGCCAAAACCTGTCTTGTTGCAAAACCAAAAAATGAACAAACAAGAAATATGTAGGTGGCTCAACTAACCACTACTGATTAGATTAAAACAAGGAAATAAATATAAAATAGAAAGTGAAAAATTACAACAAAACTAACATGAACCTAAAACAAGAAAACAAATATAAAATAAAACAAAGTGGAGGATAAAGTGGAAGACAAAGTGGAGCATTTTTTTTGGAAAGATAATGGAGTTAATGGGGGACAATGTGTAATGGAGGTGAATGATGAATGGTGATGGTGGTGTGTAAATGGTGGGATGTGATTATGAAAGTAGATGGTGAGTGGGGATGATGGGTTGTAATTATGAAAGTGGATGATGAGTGGGGATGGTGGGGTGTGATTATGAAAGTAGATGGTGAGTGGGGATAGTGGGATATGGAGTCTTAGGTTAGGGGTTCAAACCCATGCACCAACATTGTTATTTCTCTCTTTTTCTTTTCTTTTCTTTTCTTTTTTTTTTTTTTTTTTTTTTGGTGTGTGTCAGTAAAGACATTTCATCACCACATCATCAGCATGGACCAATCTAGTCATGCCACGTTAGCAAGACCTCACGTCAGCGTCATAGTCAGCATTGATGGAATATTCTACATATGGACGGAATATTTCCTAACTTAATAGAATATTCACTCACATAACAGAATATTTCTTGAGTTTTGAAGATTACAATTTGGCCCTGAAGTTTCAAATAATTGTGCTGTAACCCAGATTTTGGGAGAATTTTTCAGTGAGGCCCCTGGAAGTGCAGTAACGGTTGATCCTAGCTAAACGAACTATTCTGGATGTAACTGTGAGGTCAAAGTATTCCCTTGGAAAGGTAATTTGTGGCTATTTAGGTTTGGAAACAGGGCTCAAACTCTAAGTTTTCTTATTGAGGATTCTGTGAGAAACACCTTCTTGTTTTCATCATCAGGTGATCAAAAGAAAGCGCCCAAGTCTGAAGGCTAGTCAAAATGGGGTGTTTACAATACCTCGGTGCTAACTTGCCCTTGGTTCCAAAGTGAGTCTGCTCTTTCATTGGTGTCACTTTAATAAAAACATGATCGCCCACTTCATATTCCATGTCTCGTCTTCCGACATCCGCATAGTTTTTTGTCAGCTTTGTGCGGTTTTCAACCTTTATTGAATTAATTTTACCTTTTTCGTTGTTTCATGTACAATCTCAGGCCTAAGTAAAGGCCCATCTCCAACTTCTACCCAACAAATAGGAGATCGACATTTTCTGCCATATAAAGCCTCGAAAGGTGCCATACCAATGCTTGAATGAAAACTGTTGTTGTAGGCAAATTCGGCTAAAGGCAAGTGAGTTTCCCAATTCCCTTGAAAATCAAGCACACACATACGCAACATATCCTCCAGAATTTGGATTGTTCTTTCTGACTGGCCATCGGTTTGTAGATGATAAGCACTGCTCAATCTCAGCTCGGTTCCCAATGTTATTTGCAGACTTTGCCAAAATCTTGATGTGAACTTCGAGTCCCTATCAGAAACAATTGACACAGACACTCCATGCAATCTAACAATCTCATTGATATGAATGGTAGCCAACTTGTCCGCATTATAAATTGTTTTAACAAGTAAGAAATGAACAGATTTAGTCAAATGATCAACAATAACCCAAATTGAATCCATATCTCTATTGGAGCAAGGTAGTCCAACAATAAAATCCATAGTGATGTGCTCCCATTTCCACTCCGGTATTGGCAGTGATTGGAGAAATCCGGCGAGTCGTTAATGCTTGGCTTTGACTTGTTGGCATTGTAAACACTTAGACACAAATTCTACAATTTCCTTTTTCATTCCTAGCCACTAGAAATTGAGCTTCAAATCTTGGTACGTTTTTGTATTCTCCGAGTGAATAGAAAATTTTGAATTGTGGGCTTCGTGCAAAACTCGCCTCCTTTGCTCAACAACATTTGGTACACACAATCTATCTTGAAATTTTAACACACCATTTTCAAAAACAAAATCTAGCCTTAGTTTAGATTCCCGTTCATCAATAATCTTCTTCAGAAATTCATCTTGTTGTTGTTTTTCTTTAATTTCTTCAAGAATCGCTGGTTGAGAAGCAATAGCCACCAATGTCCCACCTTGTTCTCAAAAAACAATTTCAACTTCAAATTTCTCAAGGTCATGTAGCAATTCTCTTTGCTCGGTAAGTAAGCAAGCCAAATTCCCAATTGATTTCTGACTACGTGCATCGACAACAGTGTTAGCTTTTCTTGGATGGTACAAGATTTGCAAGTCATAATCTTTTATCAATTCCAGCCATCTTCGTTGTCTCATGTTTAACTTTTTCTGGGTGAAGAAGTACTTTAAGCTCTTGTGATCCGTGTAAATTTCACATGTCGCTCCATATAGGTAGTGGCACCAAATTTTCAATGCAAACACTATTGCGGTGAGCTCCAAATCATAAGTCGGATAATTCTTTTCATGTGGCCTCAATTGTCGAGAAGTATATGCAATTACTTTACCATTCTGCATCAATACACACCCCAAACCCTTATAAGAAGCATCACTAAAAATAGTAAATCCATCCATACCTGAGGGTAAGGTGAGAATCAGTGTAGTCACAAGTCGAGTCTTCAATTCTTGAAAGGAGGATTCTCTCTGATCGGTCCAATCAAACGGTACCCCTTTCTAAGTCAACTGAGTCAGAGGCAAAGCAATTTTGAAAAAGTCTTTCACGAATCTTAGGTAGTATCCGGCTAAACCCAAGAAACTTCGGACTTCAGTAACATTAGTCGGTCTAAGCCAATTCACAATTGTTTTTATTTTCTATGGGTCGACGGAAATGCCATCTTTACTAATCATATTTCCCAAAAACATAACACTATCAAGCCAAAATTCACACTTTGTCATTTTTGCATATAATTTCTTCTCTCTCAAGGTTTGCAAAGCAATTCTTAAGTGATGTTCATGTTCCTCTTTACCTATGGAATAAATCAAAATGTCATCTATAAAAACAACCACAAATTCATCATGAATGGCTTGAAAATTCTGTTCATGAGATCCATAAATGCAGCAGACGCATTAGTAACTCTGAAAGCCAAAACAAGAAATTCATAAAGTCCGTACCTTGTTCGGAAAGTAATATTTTCTACGTCTTCGGCTTTGACTTTCAATTGATGGTATCCCAATCTAAGATCAATCTTGGAAAATGCTTGGGCACTTGACAATTGGTCGAATAAGTCATAAATACAAGGCAACGGATACTTGTTCTTCACTGTTACTTTGTTTAATTCACGGTAATCAATGCAAAGCCATAATGTGCCATCCTTCTTTTTCACAAATAAGACTGGAGCACCCCACGATGATGTACTAGGCCAGATAAACTTTTTATCCAACAACTCCTGCAACTGGATTTTCAATTCCTTCAATTCAGTAGGTGCCATTCGGTACGGAGCTTTGGAAATTGGTTGTGTACCCGGTATCACCTCAATAGTGAACTCAATCTCTCTATCAATCAGATCCCTTGGCAAATCATCTGGAAAAACATTTGGGAATTCTCTGACTATAGAAATACTGTCCACATTAGCTTTAGTATCAGCAGGCACAGTCAATACACAACATAAATGCCCTTTACACCCCTTTTTAATCAATTTGCATGCTTTCATAGATGAAATCAAATATGGGGGAGGTACAACACCAACTCCATTAAATATAAATTCGAGCAACCCAGGTGGATGAAAAACAACTTTTTTTGTTACACAATCAATGGAGGCATGATATTTTGTTAACCAGTCCATCCCCAAAATGACATCAAAGTAGTCAAGATTCAGAGGCAACAAACCAACATATAAAATCACATCCCCAATAACAATCTCACATGCAGGATACACATAAGCACAAGTCATGGACCCCCTAGTAGGTAAAGACACAGCTAATAAATAATTCATGGATTCTAGTGGTCTAGATAATTTTCACGAAAAAGCATGCGAGATTAATGAATGCATAGACCCCGAGTCAATCAAAATATAAGCATTTTGAGCACAAATAGGGAGTATACTTGACACCACTATCTCAGTATTCTGCACATCCCCTGGTACAAGTGCAAACACCCAGCATTGCCTGAAGGTTTCTCTTTCGATAGCTTTAGGATTGGGTTTTAGTGTAGTGGTTGATGCTGCAGCACTCGCTACCGGTCTACTAGTGCCTTGCGATGCGAGAGGACAGTATTTGACTATGTGGCGCACCTTGTCACACCTGTAACATGCCCCAGAAATTTTGTGACAAACCCCTTTATGTTTTCTGCCACATTCTGGACAAGGTGGTATAGAATTGTTCCCCTGACTAGAACTACTAGTTAACCCTGTATTCTGATTCTTACTTTGTGAGTTATTTCGACCCTTTTTGAAATTAAAACTTTCTCCTACTTCACCATTCAGTCACCGACGTCTTAGCCGGCTTCAAGGCTGCAATGTTTGCCTTGGCCATGATAGCTCGGTCAAGGACATCCACATACTTGAGTAATTTCAGAACATTGATCCGGTCAAGTATCTCCACATTAAGTCCTCCCTCAAATTTTCAAGTCTTTTTATAGTCAGTATCTACCATGTGTGGTGCATAACGTGCAAGCTCAGTAAATTTTGTTTCATATTCGACCACAGACATAGTACCCTGCTTTAATTCCCCAAACTCGGATAATTTTCGATCACGGACACATTGAGGAAAGTATTTATCATAGAATGCTTCCTTGAATTGAGCCTAAATCATAGTATAATTAGTTTTACGCACAAGCATCCACCATCGCCTTGCCTCCTCTTATAAAGTAAAAGTAGCCAACAACACTTTTTGTGCCTCTGAACACAAAAATACTTCAAACAGCTTTTCAATTTCTAGGATCCATGCCTCAGCTTTTAGTGGTTCTAGTCCTCCCTAGAATGTCGGTGGCTTCATTTTGTTAAACTCTTGTGTTAACGCAATAACATCATCATTGGCATTTAGTTCAGGTTGTACAGGTGGAGGAGGTGTGGGCTGTTGATTCTGTTGTTGTCTTAGAGCTTCAGTCAAAAGTTCAACCATTCTTTCCAATCTTGTAATTCTTGTTTCTGATGATTCAATTTCATCTGTATTTCTTGCATTCTCCATTGCACTATATAACACATGATAATAACAAACATAGGAAAGATGGTTTTCATATGATATACATATAACATGTCCACACACACTTATCCATGCTCATGCAATGCCCTAATTATTTTTCTAGGACATCCTATAGCTCATTTGGACACATGGGTGCAGTATAGCTCGTGCTCTGATACCACTCTATCACGACCCAAACCTGCCCCTAAGGGTTTAACGCCAGTAATCCATGAGTACCAAAGGCCTGCTTAACAGTAATAACAATTATACAAAAAAGAGGCAGGCGAAAGCCTGTAAATATTAAAACATAATGTTTAAAGAGCTGTGAGGACTTAAATGAACAGACAACTTCTAGATATATTTACCGATACACACATAAGTCCAAGTCTATGTCCAAACATATATATCAACACTTAAGTCCAAAACACAGCTAAGTACAAAATAAAAGACATGTTAGGGAATTAAACCCAAGCCAAAACAAATTAGAAAACATTCACTTGACTTCATATAACATCCAAAAAGGGTGGAATTACCTTGACAATAACGGTTCAGAACCTCGCAGTAAGGCACAATAGGGTGGCTTAACAAAACGGATTATGGTAGACGCCATTAATTTTGCTCCGGTGCTTGACCACCTACATATATATAATAAATTGTGAGTTAAAACCCAGTGAATAACAAATGTGTAAAGGGGTTAAGAATGAATATCCTTCTAGTAATTAAATAGTCAATTGCATCAGTAGATCATTTATTCAATAAATGTCTCATATTACATGTCATATCTGTCATATACTAATCATAGTAGTCATACATGGTACATCCTATAGTAGAACAGTGCAGTAGGTCTTAGAGACGGAACAGTCAATTGATGGCCATCAATACAGTAACAGTAGTTCCAAAGATTGGAACTGACAGAGATCTCTGTAACAATAGCAGTAACAGTAACAGTAACAATTACTAAGGATACCATGAGTACAATTTACAAAATAGGACAATTATTCATTCTATAATCAATATAATTTCAAAAAATAATACATTTAATCGATCATAAAATAATTACAATTGAACATAGCTTTATAATATTGCTACTCATAGTGGGCTCCTTGAAACACATGTTATGAGGCACTAAGGAAGCAGCGACCGGCCTAAACAAACAAATTCAAGCACAACGATTCAATTACATTCATAGTTTTAGCCAATTCTATTTGCTTCGACTGTTTACTTATTCAATTGCCATGCACTATTACTTGATCGGTTCTACGTTTCATTTATTCATTCTAAGGCACTTATGAGATGCAAATGGTCATGAAAATACTTTAAAACCATGCAAACGGAGGCCCAAAAGGTGGAAAAAGATGAGCAGAAACAAAATCTGGACCACCCTAACTTCTGCACGTGCAAGGGTTTTGGTTGCACATGCGGAACGTCCCCCGCACGTGCCTCTCGCAGGTGCAATTTAAGCAAAGTGCTCACTCACCACTACCCTATTTTTTGTATGTGCAGGGCCCCATACAGCATGTGCGGTTCTGGGTAGTTTGGAATCCAAAAATGGCTCTTCTTTTGGCAATGCATTCCTTTGCAAACTCAACCCCATTTTCATGCAATTCACTTCCAAAAACTTGACATAACACCTTGAATTAAACATATGTAGCTTGGAACAAAATTCATAACTTCAATTGAAGCTTCAAAACCATGCAAGGAGTTCAAATTCTTGAAGTGTAAACACAAGTTCATAACTAATACAAATTGAGCTCCAAGTCTTTAAAATGCATGGAGTTTTCCTCACAAATGTTGAAACTCAAACAAGAAGCAAGGAAACAATTAAACGATCATGAGTTTCATGGAAAATATGCCATGCATGTTGCTAATCAAGTTAATCTCCACAATTCCTTCTTTAGGTGATCATATGATTCCTAACATCAATTTACACCACTAATCTCATAATTATTCATGCTCTTTAATTAAAACAATGCAAAGTCTAAGGGATTATAAGGAAAGCATTTCAATTTCATGAAATTTGGTGGAAATTTCTTACCTTAATTGGTTAATTGTTGAAGATTTCAAGTTTCCTTTCACTTTCTCTTCTTCCTATCTTCTTTCTCTTGTTGATCTCTTTCACCAAGTCTTTTCTCCCTCTCCTTTTCTCTCTCTCTCTCTCTCTCTCTCTCTCTCTCTCTCTCTCTCTCTCTCTACGTGTATAGTGTAAGACTACCCAACAAGATTCACTAGCTCTATCTTCTATAGTCTTTTGATGAGCAAAATGCATTAGACTCAAATTAATTAGACTAAATAAATTAATTAAAATCAACTTGACTCAAATATAATTAATCTCAACATATTTGCACTAGATTAAATTATACTAAGGTGAATTGAGCTCTAATTCCTATCCAATTTCTTAATTCTAACTTGTTAAAATCAACGAATCAAACAGGTTTAAGTTTCACTCTAACCTATCTGTCAACAAGAACACCATCTCAATAATCACATGGCAAATCAATAACTCTTCATAACATATAATCACATAATTAACAATAAGCATATAATGAATATAATTAATTTGGTTGTCACAAAATGTCAAATTTTCTAATGGAAGATAACTTGTTTTTGCACTTGCCAAGGTCTTGCTCACATAATAGACAACCTTTTGATCTTCTTTATCTTTTTAGACTACCACTGCACTGAGTACGTGGTTTGATACTGCGAAGTACAAGAACAACATTTTACCTGAAACTAGAGTCACGAACAAGGGTGGTGAAGTCAGGTACTTATTTAGGTCAGCCAGGGTGACCTTGCAAGCTTCCATCCACCTGAAATCGATGGATTTGTTTAGTAGTTGGAAGAATGGCTTACATTTATCAGAATTTCAGCTTATGTATCTATTCAAAGTCACCGCTTTGTCGATCAGAATTTGTACTTCCTTTGCTATTTTTGGACTTTTCAAATCAAGAATGGCTTTGGTCTGGTCAAGACTCACCTCAATTCCCCTTCTTGTCACTAGATACCCCAAGAATTTGTCTGATCCTACCCCGAACGCACACTTAGAGGCATTCAGCCGAAGCCAAAATGCCTTCAAGATGTTGAACACCTCCTTGAGGTCAGCTAGATAGCCTGACAACTCCTTGCTCTTCATGACCATATTGTCAATGTATACTTCCACCGCCTTGCCAATAAGATGCTTAAACATCTTTGTTACTAACCTCTAAGACGTTGGCCCTACGTTCTTCAATCCAAAGGGCATGACTATGTAACAATGGAGTCCCGTAGAAGTGATGAATGCAATCTTCTCTTCATATGGTCTGTACATTATGATCTAGTGGTATCCTCAATATGCATCTAGGAAACTCATTATGCCATGCCTCGAGGTGCCGTTAGCATGTTGGTCTATCTTAGGGAAAGGGAAACAGTCTTTTGGACAAGCCTTGTTCAGGCTTATGAAATCCATGCAGACCCTCCACTTTCTATTTTTCTTTTTTTCCACCACTGTGTTAGACAATCATGTTGGGTAATAGACTTCTTGGATAGCTTGCGCTTCCAGCAACTTCTGTACCTCTGCTTCCATTGTTTCCACATGAATCATGGTAGGTCTTGTTACTCTCTAGATCACTAATTTTGTTGATCTATCCATATTTAGTTTATAACAAGTGATCTCGAGGTTGATCCCCAGCATCTCGTGTCCATGTGAACACCTCTATGTTCCCTCTAAGGAAAGCTTTCAGTTTTCTTTCTTTCTCCTCGGCTAACCTGGAGCTGAGAAGAAAAAAATTGTTCTTCATCTCCTTCAGTCACAAAAATCTTCTTTAGTGGTTCTTAACTCTTGTCAGTTGAGTCTTTGCTAACATCTTCCAGGACCTCCTGGTCTTCTTCTTCTACCTCCAATCTTTTCATCTCAAATATTACAGATGTACTTCATTGTTACCATGGAGCAATTTTGTACCTGAACTTGATCTCCTCTGATTTCCTCTATCTTAAACTTAGTTAGGAATCGTAACAATTGGTGTAAGGTTGAAGGGATAACCTTCATCGCATGTAATCATGGTCTCCCAAGGATTACCTTATACGGTGATAGGGTGTCTATGACGATGAATTTTGTCGTCAGCGTCTTTGTTCCTGCCTGCACATTCAAACTCACGGACCCTAGTGGCCATCTAGGCGTTCCATTAAATCCAACCATCGAGCTATCAGATGGCTCCAAATCATCTTTGTTGAGGCCAAGTTCCTTATAACACCCGACATAAATAATATCACAGGAACTACCTTGGTCAATCAATATCCTCCTTATCTTATATCCTTTGATCATGAGAGTAACCACCAATGCATTATTATGCAGGTACCAGACAATTTTCAAGTCCTTATCAGTAAGAGAGATCATTGATCATCGGCATCCCTCAGTCCAAGGTCTTTTCTGTTGCACCAGAAACACGTGTTGTAAGTGCTTTACTCTTTCACATTGGAATGGATCACGTTAATGACCTGAGGTTCATCAACCCGAGATGCACCGGGTGGTGGCGGTGGTGTTCTTAGTGGTGCCTAGGCCAACTTGGCTTGTTCTTCTCTTATTTTTTCTTCATCCATTAGATCTCTCAAACGTCCCTATCGAACAAGATCTTCTAAGTTCTACTTCAAAGCCCGATATCTTTGGGTCATATGCCCAGTATCTTCATGATATGCATATGACTTGGTATGGAACCTTGCCATAGACTCCCCTGGGACCCTTTGTGGTTCTCTGTTATAGAGTTGGTTCCTGATCCTCTCTAAGATCCTATAGATTGGGGTCTTGAAGATGGTGCGGGCAGACTGCATTGCCTTCAATCTCGGCTCCCCATTGTCATTACCAGCTCCATTCCAGTTTCGCTTAGGTGAGTTATTCCTCTTCTCCGGCTTAGATGTACTTCCTCGTTGCCTTGCATGCTTCTCAATCCTTGTTATCAGACCCCCCCCCAATTGATTTTGTGAGGGTCTTCACCAAGGATTACTGAAGTAGGCAATCGTCTTACAAGTCGTTCTTAAATGAAACAACGGCAAGCTCCCTGAAATCCGGTTGTAAATCTCATAATATCTATTCGCGTAGGCCCTCAAGCTTTTACCATCGTCTATCTTCAAAGCCAATAATGAATAAACCCTCAATGGTTGTATGCTATTGGTAACAAACCGGACCACAAACATCTCAAGCAAACCGTCCCATTTTTTAACTAAATCCTTAGGCAATTTTAGGAACCAATCCGATGATATGTCCCCCAAAGTCGATGGGAACACTTTACATAACAGCAGGTTGTTTTCGTTCTACAAAGACATAGCATTGAGATAGGAGACAATATGAATATCGGGATCAGACTTACCATCATATGTATGAAACCTCGACATTGTGAACCTCTTCAGTGCTTAGGAAGTGGCCAACTCCACAGAAAATAGTGACTTTGGTTGGGTGGCGGACGTGACCTCGTTTTTGTTTTTCTTTCTTTAGAGGTAGTTGTGCAAGTCTTCCGTCGACTGCCTTGCTGCTCTATTGTTGATCAACTTCAATCTCTTTAGCGTGCTACTCCTTGTGCTAGGATTTGTTCTCTTAGACCTATTGAGATCCAACTTTTTTTCCACACAATGCTCCTGCCCGTTCACCTGATACGATCCTCTAATCTGTGACACTCCCTCTCTCTAAGGCTCCACTCTCCCAATGTGTTGAGATCGTCATGGTGAGTTCATGGTCTTTCTCTCTTTGTGTTGTGTTGTAGTCTGTCCTTCTTGTTGGGCGCCTGTATTAACAGTAACCAACGATGTCGTCGGCAACACCAATGTAGGATGCATTATCTAGCTCTGCGTCATGAAATTTATCATGGTTTGTAAGTCCGTCACCTTGGCTGGCAATTCTTTCACTTCACTATCTTGGCCCCGTTTGGTGTAGCTGTTAAAACGGCTTATAGATTATAGCTTAACAGATTATAGATTATGACTTTAATCAGAAGTTGTTAATCTGTTTGGTGTAGCTGTTGGATTATGGATTTAAGTTGCTAAGTAGTGTTTGTTAAATAAGCTGTGAAATAGCTTTTTCAATTAATTTTTATTTTTTGTTTGTCTACATTTCTCATAAAAAAAATAATAATAATCTATAGTCCATTTGGGTCTTTTTCTATTTTTTAAAAAATAAAAAAATAAAAAAATTTAAGAGTATAATCATAAATTAACATGTCCACAGCAGAAGCTGATAATCAGAAGTAAGGGGTGAGCAGCTTCTCAGAATCAGTTTTTTTGAGTTAAAATAAGCTGTTAGAATCAGAAGCTGTTTGAAATAAGTTTAACCAAATAGTCAAAAATAACTTTTTCAAAGCTAAAAGCCATAAGTTAGCTCTAAAAAGCTGAAACAAACACCATACTTGTCATATACATCGGTCTTTCCAGGTTTGGAAATCACTCTCGTTGTCATACTCTTCTGGGGCCTAGTCCTGCCTCCCATCGTTGCCCCTCCTCGGGCCATTCTCTGCCCTAGGATTGTAGCCCTTGGTGTCATTGTTCATTTCTAGGTTCTCCTCTTTTACTTCCTCGCAATCATTCTCTTCTCCTCCAACAAGACTTACGTGCTCATCTTCCTCACTGTGCATATCGTCTCTGTCTCGTACTCCCTACTCAATGTTGGCCATCTATTCTTACTAAGTTCCCACGGACGGTGCCAAATTGTGGGTGTTGATTTTTGACCTCACAACCAAAACGAATCTCCTCGCCGAGATCCTAGGAACTTAGTCATAGAGCACACAGAAGAATTGAGAAGCCCAACACCTGCACACAAGAAGACAACAAACACCGATGACTCATCCATCCAGGGGCACTCCGACGATCAAGTCAGTCAACTTATTTTTCAAAGATAACAACTCAATCACAGCACTCACAAAATAAAATGTACCTTAGACCAATGGGGTGCCTTACTTTTATAGTCAGCAATGACCTCGTCTCCTAGGAGTCTCACTTCATAAGACTATCCTTTACAAGGATAATATCTATCTTGTACTTCTTTTATTCAGATTAGAATGAAATCCTCTTCGAGCCCATCTCTATCCAAATAGAGAGCTTGAAACCATCTAGGACTCATGTCCTTTATCTAAATATCTCGGATTCCGATATGATCGTTTCATATCTCAACAGTCTGATCCATTCACGTGGCACCTCAGCCAACATTCTCGGCCACGTGGACAACCCTAAAAATATGTCCCCATACCATCATAACCAAAAGTTGGGACAAGACAGTTGGTCAGCTTCACACCACAAACGGTATTACACAATCACTAGGCCAAATGTTTGGTTTATTGTAATCTAACTTACTAACCCACTAATATTATGTTGTTTGCCCAAAATATATATATATATATATATATTTGAGAACCCTAAAAGTTTTCACAATTGTACCCATAATGATGTGGTATAATGTGTGTCAATTTTTGATTAATTACACACCCAATGATACAAGGTACAACTTTTTTGTCACATCATTATGGGTGAAATTGTAAGTCTAAAAATATAGGCCTTTAACTTTGCTGAAAAAGAAATTTCCAATTACTTTTTTTTTTTCCTTTTTGTTTTTCCAAAACGTGTGTGGCTTGAATTGTTAATGGTTTCATCAAATTTAGTAATTATATTCGTTTCGGTTATGAGGATGCTTTACTGTGATTGTCAAAGCAAAAAAGTGTTAAATAATAATTAACTGTGAATCGAATGATGATTAATTTAGAACTTTCTGTTATGAATTATAGATTAAATTTGTTTTGTTTTGTTTTTGACATGAGAATGACCATCTTTTAATAATTGCAAAAGTAAAAGAAGCGTAAAGAATCCAAAAAATCTAAAAGAAACTAAAGTTAATGTGAGACATAAATCTACAAATTGTCTCTAAGATGCCTAAAGTGAAAAAACTAAAACACACAAATGACTCTTTTGTCATTAGCATTCCACAGCTCCACAAAATCCAGTGCTAACTTTTATTGTAATCTTTTTACTTCAAACATTGTTTATGTGTGAATCTTCTACTTTTTATTATTATTATTTTAAAATTTTGTCATGAGTCGATAATAAAGTTTATATTTTAATATTTTTTGGTACGTTTTTATAAAAGTTTGTATTGTAAATAATATACAATTATTTTATGTTTATTGTTAATCAATTTCCTTAGGGGAGTGATTATAATATTTTTTATTTTTATTTGGGGGATTTGGTGATAGCCCCCTCACTATCTAATTTGTCTTTCAAAATGATAAGAATTATATAAGTACTTTCAAAACCCCCTAATATTTTAAAATTTGTTTCTTTTACTATATTACCCTCATATCTATCAGCTCTCCTATTAAGCCATCTTCACTATATATTTCAGAGTAAAATTTTACTCTGTATGAAAGTAAAATTTTACATTCTGAAACTAAAAGTAAAATTTTACTCTGTATAAAAGTAAAATTTTACTCTGAATAACTAGTAAAATGTTACACTCTACACAAAAGTAAAATTTTACTCTGTATAAAAGTAAAATTTTACTCTGATTCTGTCAAATGAAAAAAACAGAGCAACAGAACCAGAGTAAAATTTTACTCTGGTTCTGTCAAATGAAATTAGATAAAAAATAACAAAAATAAATCAAAAACAACCAAACAAACAAAAACAAAACAAATTAATCAACAAATCAACATATCTAATTGAGAAAAAAAACTTCAAAAAAAACAAACAAACAAAAACAAAACAAATTAATCAACAAATCCACATATCTAATTGAAACGAAAAACTTCTAAAACTCGATCAACAATCACACATCTCAATGAAGAAGAATACTTGTGTTCAACAACACTCATACACACAAATATATATATATATATATACATATTCTACTGTTCCTCATCCACATCCTTCCCAACCTCCTGTTCAACTTCTTTCAATCTCGAAGCTTCAGCCTTCGCATTCAACATCGTCAGCATCTCATCAACAACCTCATCATGTTTCTTCTCCGCTTCCAATTGAGCCATCTCCACCGCACTCCGAATCTCCATCTGCTCCGAAACCCTAGCTTTCGAATCTCCAACGACATCGTCATTCAATTTCAACATACTCAAAGCCACATCGTTGCTGATTATGAAGATGAAGAGAGGACCTTCTGCTGAAACTTGGAAGACGCGACTATGGCGACGGCTTGTCGACGACTTTCTACTGAAGCTTGGAAGATGCAACTATGGTGATTATGATACAGTTGATGACGAAGCTGATTATATATGCAGAAATTGAGGGTATAATAGTCCTATAAAATATTTAAATAATAAATTTTGCCCTTTATGCAAGACTTTATAATTATGAGGGGGTTTAGAAAGTATAATTTTTTTCTTAGTCCTTCTAACAGTGAAAGGAAGATAAAAGGGGTTTATAGCTAAATTTCCCTTTTTATTTTTCTAAAGATTTTTTGTTTTCTTTTTTCTCTACAAATTCAAAATATAAAATAAGAGGATCAAATAAAATCATATTATTTTGTATAAATTTTTTACATAAAAATTTTGTTTGTATAGTATTAGCCTTTCAACCTCTGTAGTTTTAACATTTATAATCACTCTGTTTAATATTTATAAATTTTGTTTGGTTCAATATAGTTAACACTGATAGCCAATTTGTTTGATTTTGTTTCCAAAATTCATTTTATGTTTTTTTTGTTCAAAAACTAGAAATTATTTTGACAAAAATAAATGTAAAAGGATTATTTAAAAATTTCAGAAAAATAATTTTTCTACAAAAGATTTTTTTTAAATTTTTTTGAAAGGGAAAAAAACACAGTTTATTTATTTGTTTATTTATTATTATAATTATTATTATTATTTTTTTTTTTTGGAACTTACAAAGTTTGAAACTAACCAAATATGGTGAATAAGTTTTCACAAATACTAAAATGAGAGTGAAAATCCTATAAGTGTGACCATCCTATATGATAATTTTTTGGAAAAATTAGAGAGAGATCCCCCTATATGTTTGTAAAAGAGTTTAAGGATAACAAAAATTAATTTGCTAGTTAAGGTCCCTAAAATTTAAAATGATAAGGACTAACTTTGACACACATAGACCAATATGCCCTTTTAATTTTAGAAACCCTAATTTTTCACGAGCCGTCTCTCTCTCTCTCTCTAGTACCACTTCTACCATATATCTGACGTTGTCACTACATCTACCGATGTTCATTTATCGGGATTCGTTCTCTCTCTCTCTCTCTCTCTCTCTCTCTCTCTCTCTCGCAACCACATCTACCAACGTTTTTTTATCTACCATCGTTGCCTAACTACTGTCGTTTACCACCTTCTCTTCAATCTATATGTAGGTCTAACATATTTTTCTTTCTCTCGGTCGATTTATTTCATTATCCCCGATTTGTACACAAATCTGATGTAAGAGTTTTAAATCTCTTTTCTCTCATCTTCTCTCTCTCTCTCTCTCTCTCTTTTCTAGTGATTTGCTCTATCTCTCTATGTTGAAATACGAAACTTCTCTGTCTATGTGTTTTTGTGTTGAAATACATAATTTTCTCTGTGTCATTATATTTTTCTCTGTCTCTATGTTGAAATATAGAAAAAATTATCTGCGTTAACATAGATTAAACGTTGTTATTTAGATTGAAATTTTCTTTAAACTGAGATATTTTTCATATTAGAAATTGGTATTGTGCTATTGATTTCATTGAATTTTGTTTTTTGGTACTTTTTTTATGATATATTTTTCCTCCTAATTAAAAATTTTATTTCATTTAAAAGAGAAATTTCTCTTGTGAATTTTATAGTGATATTTCACTGACTTAACACGATAAATTTTCACTGAGTCAAAGAAATTTCACTATGCCAGAGAGTTGCCAGAATGTTATCACCAGCATCGGCGGTTAGTGGTGGTCGAAGGCAACAATAGTGGTAAGATGTAGTTAAGCAATAAAATAACACTAGGAATAGTTTTATCTAAAAGAGCAAATTATACCCGTGAATCAGTGATTCCTATATTTTACTCCATGTGTTATTTTAGTTCTTACACTTTAAATTGGCTCAACTTTGACTGTCAAATTTAGATTTTATTTTAATTTGGTCCAATTAATAATTTTATTAGTGTTTTTTAAAAAAATTATCACTAAATTGGTTGAGGTTAACTAACTGAATTAAGTAAGTTTATAATATTATCCTTAAAACTATGGCACGTGACACTTATGTGCGTTTCTCTATAAAAAAAAATATTAAAAATTGTAATCAATTGGACCAAATTAAAACAAAATAGTAAATTCATGGTCAAAATCAAGCTAATTGAAGGTATAGGAACTAAAATGACACAAGAGACACACTTTTTTTTTTTTGGATAAGTAAGTCATATTATAACCAAAAAAGAAAAATATACAATGAAGTTCAACACACAGCTTTTGATGGGAGCACAAAAATAAACAAAATAACTACTCCATCAAAAAACAAACTGAGCTTATAGAAAACAAGCACAACATTTCCAACAAAACAAGGATTCAGAATTTCCTTCTGGCATTCTTCAAGTCATGAAGTTTCGCTTTAAGTTTTCTTCTGTTATCCTCTTTTGAAGTCTCCCCATAACTAGGATCACTTGGAGATGGACTCCCTCTATTTCTCAACTCTTGACTTGAATCTCCATTTCCTAACTCGCCCATATCACCAAGGACATCAAAGGCATTAGATGTTGAGGGGATAGAAGACTGCGTCTCTCTCTCTTTGTTGATCAATGGCGTTGAACCTTGCCCACCATCTCTCCCCTTTTTCTTCACCACTTCCCATTTAGTCGGAATTTGTGTTTTAGTGTCCTTGACTCTCCACTCATGTTTGAAGGAGGGAGGGTTCAAAGACTTTGGCTTTTGAGGGCACAAATTAGTGGTATGGCCAAAAGTCTTACAACCATCACACCTTTGGGGCTTCCATGGAACCTCAACTTGAATCTCATATGGGTCACCATAACCAAGATTTATTTTGAAAGACTTAGGGATCTCTTTATTTGCTGGCACTTCAATACAAATTCTCGCAAATGTAAGTCTGCTTCTCTTGAAAGTTGGCTCATCCAAATAAAGAGGAGTTCCCAAGATGCTAGCTATGTAACCCAAACCCTCTTCACTCCAAAGTTCCAAAGGAACATTGTACAACTTCACCCACAATGGCACACTTGAAAATTCACACTTTGTTAGTTTTAGTCCAGGTTGCCATTTTTTAATAACAATCAATCTAGCCCCAACATAATAGGGGCCATCTTCCAAGATTGTGTCCATAGCCTCTTCACTTTTTTCTTTAAAAATAAAAAAACCATTGTCAATGGAGACAACGTCCTCAAGCAAATTTCCCCAAAGTTTCTCCGCCCAAGTTTTCACATAATGGAAAGAGAATCTTTTATCAATGAAGTATCCAACCAAAGCATTTTCCCAATGAGAAAAGCCTTTTTTTGAGATCTCAATAGGGACATTGTAAATGCCATCTACTTGGTTCTCAATCTTATGGGCACCTATTTTATATTTCAATTTTGACACCTTGTTAATCTCTTCTTTAATTAAAGAGCTCCCAACTTGTAGAGGTTTACCTGATATAGCAAGTGTATCCAGACCTTCACTACCATCTTCCATATGTAGATCAACCGAATCCTCATTTCGACAAGCTCGCACGGGCTTATCACTCTCTCGTTGCTTGGAACCCATTACTTCTTTCATTTGATCAGCACTAAGTGAATTTGACAACATCATTTCGTTTGCCACCAATGGGGACACAGTGGTCAATTTTGGCCACTGCTCAACATCAGTTAGCACTCTAGTTGGTGTGTTCCATGCATTAGGTGTTTGATGCTGCTTTGGTGATTGCTCAGGTGAGGCTTGCATTTCCACAGTCCAGCGAAACTGTGTTGTACCAAGATCACAATCACACTCAATTGAGCTATCCTCCGAATCTACGTCCCTCAATCCCCTCTTGTTTACATTTGAGGGCCCTTGCCACGGTCCCACAAAATCTCCAAGTGAAAGAGATTTGGGGGGGCCTCGAATGCGTATAGACCGGCGGGGAAGTACATTAGGCATATCATCAGTAGATAGTTGATCCACCTGATTTACAAACTCCTTCAAAGATACCTTAGTCGAAGATTTGCTTTTTGATTTACTCTTGGCTAGTTTGCTCTTGGCTAGTTTGCCCTTCTTCAATGATAGCTTACTACCCTCTCTGTCCCTCTCATTGTCCTTCTCTTTCTCTTTCTCTTTCTCCTTAATCATCTTATGACAGCACAGTGACAAGGTTTCACTGGGGCATTTTGTCGAACAGGTAAAGGGCACTTCTGTGTTGTTCTTCTCTCTGTGATGCCAACAGTGGTATTTAACCCAGCCACCGAGCAAAATCCAGATACAGGTTCACACACAAGCTCTCTAATCGCCTCTAATCTCAATAAATGCTGCCTTATTCCTGAAGCTTCGGTTTCTCAATTTCCTGGACGGACCGCAATGAATAGCTGCAATGCCGACATGAACTGGAAGCAGAGTCACTTCAACTTTTTACCGTTGTGGGATAAAAACATCTGGATGCAACATACAGTTATGGGTGCTTTGACGAGAAGGAGTGAATCCGATATGGCCTTACAAACATGTAAAGCCCTATTTTTCTACTATTTCCCTCTTTGCTCTATTCATTCGCTAGTGTGTTCTATTGCTATAACGATTACCGTCCTAATTTGCCCTATCTAAAAATAAGCTAATGTACTCAAATTGCCATGGTCACTGCCAGGCTGTGTTAATGATCTCATTCATATCCCATAAGTGACATGCCCAACGGGAGTGAAGGCTTTAATCATATCACTATTTGGGGAGGAGAAAGTGTATGTGTGTGTATATATATAGGTTGTAGCGTTGGATTAAAGTAAAAGGCTTCTAGAAGATGAATTACAAACTAAAATTAGATTCACGTAACAACCTCTAAAGCAAGCCTGTCATGTACCCTAATCCCACCCTATATATGTGGCTTCTCCATACTCACACATATATGCATACACACGCACCCGTCTCTTGAAGATCTCATTCATATCCCCCCTCCTCATTCCTAGTTTAACAGTGTTTTTTTTTTTTTTTCCCCACATAATTCAGAATTGACACAAACACACATTTATATACATATATTTGATCTTGGAGAAGAAGAATGAAGGAAGAAGAGAGGGGGACAGTGAATGGAGAAGGAGGCGAAACCGGGAAGCTGGGAGATCAAAGGGTTGCATTTTACAGGCTATTTTCGTTTGCAGACAGGTTCGATATTGCTTTGATGATCGTCGGCACGGTCTCTGCTATAGGGAATGGGATGGCTCAGCCTGTCATGACCTTGATTTTCGGCACACTCATCAACTCTTTCAGTAGCTCAGATCCTTCACATGTTGTCCATGAAGTTTCAAAGGTACTTTTTTTTTCTTTTTTCTTTTTTTAATTTTCTTGATTTTCTTGTTCTTGATAGTCTTTTTCTTTCTTTATTTATTTATTTATTTATTTCTTGTGTGTGTGAGAGAGAGACATTGATTGACCTAGTCATTACGTTTTATTTCCAATCATGATAATAATTTCAATACTTGCCTTTAAAGATTTCATTCACCAAATAATGATGAGATGAGAGAGACCCAGAAAAAAGAAAATCTTAGATCTCAAGTTAATTTGAAGAATTACGTCAAGTGAATGGACTTATCTTTTTCCTAATTCAAAACGAAACTAGATGCTAATTTTTAGTAAATTTTGATCATTTAATTGAATGGTGACATACAGCTGCTGTTGTTTAGGTTTCGCAGATGCTTAAATCGTTGAATATTACATGATTTTTTATTTTTTATTTTTTTTTAACCAAACCTAAGCCTTTTTTAAACATATTTTTTCATACTAAATAATTTTGAACTTATTTTATAAACTCAACTCTTTAAATTCGTGTTTTGAGTATTTTGAAAATACGATTTGTAGTGATTTTATGGAACAATTTGAGTTTAGTAAATAAGTAGAAAACAATTTGAAATTTGAAAATTAATTTTAAGCATACCCTAAATTTGGTTTGATTTTGTTTATTTATTTATTTTTATTTTTTTAAAGAAAGTTGCGTAGTAGAATTTGTTTTATGTGTTAGTTGTTGAATCAAAAATTGGGAATATGTCTGAAGGCGCAAGGTTACTAATAATGGGCGTTTCTCTTTGCTTGTAAGCTTTGGTAGAGGAGTCTCTTTCTTTGTGAGAAAAGAATGTATTTTTTTTTTTTAAATACTAGAGATATTAAAAATTTTATTAAAATTTTTAGTAAATATCTCACATGCTAGATATCTCCCAAAAAAAATTATTAATTTTTTTGTCAAATATCTCATATGAATATGAAATTTGCACTATATTTTTTTGAGATTTTTAGCATTTTTTTTTTTTTTTTTAATGTGGGAAAGAGGTTATTCCACCTATATTTTGGTGGCCGACACGACAATGGGCATTTGGAATGTCATGCGTGCTACCACACTTGCTATACTATTTGGTCAAGCATTACTTTTAGCATAGCATTGTTCATCATCCTAGCTCAAACTTGAACCCACTGGAGGACCTTGAAACATGCCATGAATTCACTTTATCATATTCTTTTTCTAGAAGTTTTTTTTTTTTTTTTTTGATAAATATTAAACAAATTACAACAAACTGAACAATTAATTATGAACCAACTAGACCTAATCTAGTTAGTCATCATAACTTTTCTAAGGGCGGCCTCGTTTGGGGACTGACTATTTTAGCCAAAAAGTCAAAAAGTCAACTAAAACTAGTCACATCACCTCTCTACTTTTCTGCACTTCTTTTCATAAAAAGCTAAAAAGTTACTAAAATAACCTGTTCCAAAACGAGGCCTAGTCCTTAGGAGAAAGATCATGGATTTAACTCTACTTGGACAAGCACTTTGATTTTAGCCGATAAAAAAAATAATTAATTATGTTAAAAAATCTAATAATATACATTCACAAACTGAACATCAACCATCACTACACCAATACAAAGAGTCTCATAATGAGAGACAAATAACTTCTGAATAATTCATGACTTCTCAATTAGAAGTGTATAATAGTGACTAATTGAGTTAGTTCAATTAATTCTTAAAAAAAAAAAAAAAAAACTTATAGCTTAGTAGTATAAATCTTGTTAATGATACCACCAAAATATTCGTTAATACAAATAGTGTATATTTTCTCATAAAATTGACTAGTTGAGGAATGTACAAAATTCTATAGCGGGGCACTTTGATTTTTGTTCCAAAAATATAATTTTGAATCCTGCATTCATTTGATGAGTTAAGGGGAGAGCTACTCTACCTTAACTTTTTCTTCTATTTTTAACATATATATATATATATATATATATCTTGAGAATAGTTACATGGACCAAGGCAAATTTAAAGACTGTCAGAATGATTGATAACTTAATATTGTAACAAAGGTCATTAGTTCAAATCTTGTTACCTCTATTATCTTTGCCATTGTATACTTTGTTCGGTGTCTATCTTGAAACACCTTTATTGAGTTTATTTTCTAACAATTTACTTTCAGTATCTGTAAATCTAGTTTTTCAAGTAGAGTTAAAACTTAAAACCTCCTAATTAATTTTGAGTCATAATACAAATAGAAAAATCGTATAGAAAATTCATACAAAATAAAGGGATAGATATGTATCTATTCATTTCAAACCAAAAAATCTATTAAAATCACTTACAATCTTTAAAATATCACTACAACATCATTTTTGTAAGATTTTTATAAATAAATTTGATGACAAATCATTTCCCATTAATTTTAGTTGCAATACCTTTAAGGGTTTGGTTATGGTGTGCAACTTACACCTTACACCTTACACCTTATACCTTACACTTACACCTTACACTTACACCTTTTGTAAAAAATTAAACCTTACACTTACACATTTTTTGAGGTTGCACATGGTGTGCAACTCACTTACACCTTACACCTTACACTTGCACCTTACACTTACACCTTATACTTATACTTACACCTTACATTTACACTTTTTGTGTAAGTGACACATGGTGTGCACTTGCACACTTAAGAAAACTCCTACCTTTAATAGCATTATATGGATGTGAATTCAGGTATCCCTGTGGTTTTTGTACTTGGCCTTCGCTTCGGGTATTGCTTCATTCCTACGTAAGTGCTGCTATCATCATTTCTATCTAGATTTATTGCCATCTCTTTTGTTTTAATAGCTTACTTTATGACTGCTTTAATCTTTGTTGAACATTTTCTTTTGACCAAGCATACATAAAAATATTTTATTGTCTATGTTATCTCTCATTGTTGGTACAATGGCCATTACACTCTAGTAAGTCTCAAAATACATACACTTAATACAAAATCGAACACTCAAAAAAGACATAATTGTACAAGACTTGTCAGTAAGGCTTATTTTTAGAAAATCAAGTTCATCAATACATTTTGTATCTGATATTATGTTTAGTTAATGAGTTTTACGATTTATTGATAGCACTACAATTCTATGATTAATTAAGAATATAATTTTGATTGCTTAACATAGTCTAATAAAACAATTATTCACTTTCATCTATGACAATCACACGATCATTTCATAAATAAATCTAAATTGTCTGTTTATGTTTGATTCATGTGAAACCCATGTAACTATATAGTAGTCAATCAATATAAATGAATCCGAAATCACATTCAAATTCAATATAGCACCCATTGTAGTTACAAAAAGAAATGTATTGAATCAATTATGATCCAGTATTATGCGATATGGGATAATTTTTGAGTCATATATATAGGTTTTGGAAGTGTCTGTGCTGCACGGGGGGAATTTTTTTTTGTTGGGATTTGTTGTGCTTTTAATGGTCTTTTGGATAACATTCAGTATGTTTGGTTTTAATTTTTTGAATTTAATTTTTTTTTAATTTACTTTTTTTATTTTTCCTTTTTTTTTTTGTTTTTAATAAATATTTTTAAGATTTTAAGTAATTTTTTTAAATACATCTTACTTAGATATATTTAAAAAGTAAAATATTTGTTAAAAATATCAATAAATATACAAAAATACGAAAAATGTACTGAATTCTTATATATATATATATATACATATTTGTAATTTTTATATTTAGTGAATTTTCTAAAGACCTTCACAAATATTATACTTTTTAAGTATATTTATATTAGGTGTATCTAAAAATTAAAAAAAAAATTATTTAGAATATTAAAAAAATCAATTAAAATAAAAAGATATATAAAAAAATAAAAAAAATTAATTTTTTAAAAAATGAATCTTAAAAATTAAAACCAAATAAGCTGATTGGCTTTCTGTATGTGTTTTTTGAGTCTGGGCAGATGTGACAGTTTGTGGATGAGTGCCCCCAACCTATCTCTCTCTCTCCCTTCTCTTGTAATGTTTTGATTAAAAAAAAAAAAAATTAAACTTTGAGTACACAGATTGCCACAAAATCAGGAGGATAAAGAGTTGGCCAAATCCATAACACCATGTTGATGTGGGTTTGACCAATACTGTTGCTTGACTTCTGTACTATAATTCTTCTATTTTGAGTCATGTAAACACATAACTTAAAGTTGAGTGATCACACAATTAATGTGGTGTTTTAAGAAGACTAAATAATAATGCCTCACCGAAACCCAAGTGAAACATGACTATTTGAGAATTATCAATAGATGTGGTAAAAATAATTTTCAATGTGCTATAAAGTGACAAAAATATTACTTAATTTTGTACGTTAGAGATTTGTTAATTCAGTGAATATATAAATATTATAATAAAAATGTTAAAATGTGTTAAAGTAGTGATAGATTAATGTAGAGGTAAGAATATATAAATGTGTATATAGGGAGTGAATAAAATAATTTAAATTGGTTTTTGGGTTATTTTCTTGTTGAAAAGTCAATATTTTAATCACATGGATTCACAAATGTTAGCAGTTGTGTTAACAACATTAGCACATCAGATAAAAAAAGCACTTTCCTACTACTGTTTTAGCACATCAGATAAAAAAAGCACTTTCCTACTACTTTATAGTATAGCAACTGTGTTAACACTAGCAGTGTGAAAGCTCAAAGGTGTTTTAGAGCTAAGTAAAATGTTAATGGAAGAGTCATATTATTCTCATTTGAATCTACAATTCATTAATATATATATATATATATAAAATAAATAATAAATTTATTTCTACAATTCATAAGCTACATGTTAACTTTTCAACAATATAAAAAGACAAGTAAAAGCGGCACGTAAACAATACTAAAGATATTTTGTTTTTTATATGGGGGTTACAAAGAATATTAAATAGGGGTGCAACTCAGGCGGGTTCAACCCGATCAACCCGTGCCCAGCTCGAGTTTTTTTAGCGCTTGGGCAAAAATATCTTGTAATCTGGACGGGCCTAGGCAAATTTTTGATGCCTGAATTGTAATTCGAACCGGGCCTGGACAGAATCAGTGACTAATCCGAGCAACCCGAACCTGAATTGTATTTAATATATTATATAAATTATATAATATATGTGTAAATTAAATTAAATAGCTGTCCTTAATATTAAAGTGATCCCCAACTTTAGTCCCCATTCCACAAGGACCTAGTGATCCTGCACAGGGTCATAGATTCCTCGAGCATCCCATGATTGAGGCACCAAGCTGAGGGGGTTCATAGGCCCTACTCTTGACCTAGATTGGCATGGCAACATGGCGCCCTTCTAATCATAGTTTGCAATGGTTAGGCGAGGCAATGAGGTAGGCTAGCGAGTGGAGTTGAGTGATTTGAGTGGAGTTAGGTGTGCGAAACCAGTTTAGCAGAGCACTAAGCCAAGATTAAAATCATGCCTTATCATGTAAAATGGCTGTTTGTTGCCTTGTGAATTTCGGGCAATTCGGGCTAACCTGAGTTCAAATTATAAAGCTTGGTCCAGGCTTGGGCAGCCAAGCTCGGGTTGATGGTCGGGCTTGGGCACTGCCAAACATAATTCGGGCTGCACTTGGGCAAACCCCCAACCTGACCAAACCAACCTAAGTTGCACCCCTAATATTAAATGAATAAAATTGGAATATGGATAGAATATAATAAAGTAAAATACTCCCTATAAAATGAGATACGGAAGGGAATCACTATGAAAAAAATTTGGGAGCTGCAAAGAAAGCTTCGAGTTCATATTGATGGTAGATTTAGAACAAGAATTGAATTCTATAAGATATAATCTCCTGTTATTTCTTAGTAGCCCAATGACAGAGCAGTCGACAGTTAACTAATTGATTGTATATTCATAATATCGATTTAGTCTAAAGTTCGTGTTAACTTGAAGTCTTGCTGGAAAATAGATTTATGTGTTGCATAGTAACTGAGTCTTGTCCATTGCAGTCTGTGGAGTTGTCTTGTAATACTAATATCTGATGACTCAAAACTGCTTTTAGTGCATTGAAGATTTGAGCATGGATCCTCATATAACAAGTAATAAGATACAATAAAAAACATGCCTTAATCTGGAGTTCTCTATTGCTTTAAATCTTGTGAAAATTGAATGTTTACACTAATTTACTTGTAAATCCATTACAGAGGTGACTTGTTGGATAGTTACCGGGGAAAGGCAGGCAGAGCACATAAGGCGATTGTACTTGAAAACAATATTAAGACAGGACATTGCATTCTTCGACACTGAAACTACCACTGGAGAGGTCATTGGTAGAATGTCTGGCGATACAATTCTCATCCAAGATGCTATGGGTGAAAAGGTTACTTAAGACTCCATTCTTCAAAACTTGCTGCTAAGTACAATCAATTAATGCACCTAAGTCAGTTTCTATAATAATTTCATTACTTGCAATGCTATGACAGGTAGGAAAGTTCATACAACTGATGTCAACATTTATCGGAGGATTTGCCATTGCCTTTGCTAGAGGATGGCTTCTCTCATTAGTCTTGCTTACGTGCATTCCCGCTCTAGTCATTGCCGGTGGAGGCATGGCCATAATCATGACAAGAATGTCTAGCCGTGGACAAGTTGCTTATGCAGAGGCTGGAAATGTTGTTGAACAAACGGTCGGAGGCATTAGAACAGTGAGGCACCACAAAACTTGTAGTAATAAATTGTTGTCCTGAATTTTCTAAAGTCCTGAATTTTGCGACCCTCTTTATGACAGGTGGCATCCTTCACCGGAGAGAAGCTAGCGATAAATAAGTACAACAGCAAACTGCAGATTGCCTATGCCGCTACTACTCAACAAGGGTTGGCTTCTGGGATAGGACTCGGTACAATGTTAGTAATCATTTTCAGTACTTATGGACTTGCCATATGGTATGGATCAAAACTGATCATCGACAAAGGATACAATGGCGGAGTAGTCATTAATGTCATCATGGCCATCATGACTGGTGGAATGTAAGCATAAAAATTTCTAGCCACAGAAAAACAATGTGCTAATACATACCCTCTTAATTCTGCAATTGTGTCCCTAATTCTGTTTTGACTGATTGATCTGAGTTGGGTTTCGCTTCATATAGGTCATTGGGCCAGACATCCCCGTGTTTGAATTCATTTGCTGCAGGGCAAGCAGCAGCATACAAGATGTTTGAGACAATCAAGCGAAAACCACAGATTGATGCGTATGACACAAGTGGGATTGTAATGGAAGATATAAAGGGCGAAATTGAACTGAAAGACGTGCACTTCAGATACCCAGCCAGGCCCGACGTTCAGATATTCTCTGGATTCTCTTTACAAGTTCCAAGTGGCACAACCACAGCCTTAGTTGGGCAAAGTGGAAGCGGGAAATCAACAGTTATCAGCCTATTGCAGAGATTCTATGACCCTGAAGCCGGTGAAGTGCTCATAGATGGTATCAATTTGAAGAAGTTTCAACTCAAATGGATAAGAGAGAAAATGGGTCTTGTTAGTCAAGAGCCTATTTTGTTTGGCACTACAATAGGAGAGAATATAGCATATGGAAAGGAAAATGCTACCAACGAAGAGATTAGAACAGCAATAGAGCTTGCTAACGCAGCCAAGTTCATCGACAAGCTTCCAAAGGCAAATCTTCGCCCTCCCCTCTCCCTTTTTTGTAGTAATTCTTTCACTTGTAATGACTGATCTAATTAGCACTAGTAAAAATTTGTTTATAGGGGCTTGACACTATGGTAGGAGAGCATGGAACCCAACTATCTGGTGGACAAAAGCAAAGAATAGCAATTGCAAGAGCAATTCTAAAGAACCCGAAAATTCTTCTCCTTGATGAAGCAACAAGCGCTCTAGACGCCGAGTCAGAACGTGTTGTGCAAGATGCGCTGACAAACATTATGTCAAACAGGACTACTGTGGTAGTTGCACACCGTCTGACAACAATCAGAAATGCTGACCTTATAGCAGTGGTGCAGGAGGGGAAAATCGTGGAACGAGGTATAAACCATATCATCACTCCTTCAACTTGAAAGTTCAGTTTTTTATAAATTTATTAAGTCAAAACCAACTTCAAAATTCAATGCCAATTGCCAGGAACTCATGGTGAGTTGATCAAGGATCCAGAAGGGGCTTACTCACAGCTCATTCGCTTACAAGAAGGGACTAACAAAGTTGAAGATCCGCGAAGGAGTGACATAGATAATCTCGATACAATTCAGGATGTAGACATAACAATGGGCAGGTCTGCAAGCCAGATATTATCCATGAGAAGATCCATAAGCAGAGGTTCATCAGGTAGTCGACACTCTTTCAGAATTAGCTTTGGACTACACGGCCCTATTGGAATCCAAACAGATATAGAAGGAGAGGAGAGTAGTAAAAGAAGTGAGACAGATGATAAGAAACGCCGCCAAGTGTCCATTAAACGCCTAATGTACCTAAACAAACCAGAGTTGCCGGTTTTGCTGCTTGGATCCATTGCTGCAGGCATTAATGGTGTGACCTTCCCTATATTTGGATTCCTACTTTCAACAGCTATTAACATTTTCTATGAACCACACGATGAGCTAAGAAAGGACTCAAGGTTTTGGGCACTTATGTTTGTGGGACTCGGTGTTGTTATTCTGTTTGTCGCACCAGTGCAGAATTACTTCTTTGGAATTGCAGGTGGTAAGTTGATAATGCGAATTCGCGCCTTGACGTTTGAGAAGACTGTCCATCAAGAAATCAGTTGGTTTGATAACCCTAAAAATTCAAGGTGTGTTTTAGTAATTTGTACTTTTGATTGATCAAATGCTCTCTATTTCAAAAGGCCTTTTGAACTGAAAGTTTTGAGTTCATTTCAGTGGTGCAGTTGGAGCAAGGTTGTCTACTGATGCTTCAACAGTGAGGAGTCTTGTGGGTGATTCATTGGCGCAAATTGTACAGAACATAACAACAATTATAGCAGGGCTTGTCATATCATTCACAGCTAATTGGATGTTGGCACTCATAATTCTATCTGTGTTGCCCTTGGTGGGATTGCAAGGATTCTTTCAATTTAAATTCTTAAAAGGGTTCAGTGAAGATGCCAAGGTCAGTCCATTATCCTAAGTTATGGCCAGAGCCATTTTAGCACAGTTAGGACTGTAAAACAAACCAAACTACTCAAACTCAACATTTGAAATTGGCTTGTTATGTAACAAGCTAAGTTTGAGCACATTTATCTCAAATTCTATTTGAGAATGTTATATACATTACATGAAAATCAAGCTATTTGAGCTCAACTCGAGTAAGGCTCGTTTGAGATTGGCTCGAAAGGTAAATAAGCTAAACTTGAACACAATTTGAAACTTGTTAAGTTTTCAAGTCAACCTTAAAGAACTGACTACTTGACTTGACTCATTTTTAGCCCTAAGCATAAGTGTATAGCAGACATTTAAATGAGAAGGGGTGGATTTTGAGGGGATTAATCTTTATCACATACTAATCAAGTTAGATTTTTGTAAATGTCTGTAGGTGATGTATGAAGATGCGAGCCAAGTTGCAAACGATGCCGTGGGCAGCATTAGAACAGTTGCATCATTTTGTGCTGAAAAGAAAGTCATAGAAATGTATAAAAACAAATGTGAGGCCCCCATGAAACATGGAGTTAGGATTGGACTTGTGAGTGGTATTGGCTTTGGATCTAGTCTTTTTGCACTCTACTGCACATATGCCTTCTGTTTCTACATTGGAGCTGTTCTAGTGCAACATGGGAAAGCTACTTTTGGGGAAGTTTTCAAGGTATAAATAAATTCGTAGTGTTTTTTTTTTTTTTTTTTTTAACCTTCACTTTCTAATTTCACATTTTTTCCACTTCCAAACAAATGGTTTTGCAGGTTTTCTTTGCTTTGACAATTTCAGCAATGGGTATTTCCCAAACCACTGCTTTAGCCCCAGACACCAACAAAGCTAAGGACTCTGCTGCTTCTATCTTTGAAATTATTGACAGCAAGCCCAAGATTGATTCAAGCAGCAATGAAGGCACAACCCTAGCAACCATAAATGGAGATATTGAGTTCAAACATGTCAGCTTCAAATACCCAACACGACCCGATGTTCAAATTTTCAGAGATTTATGCTTAAACATTCCTTCTGGAAAGGTAATAACCAGGCACAAGCACAGCCTCTTTGTTCTTCAATAATTTTTGCTCAATTTTGCTAAGCTAAAAATTTTATCACAGACTGTTGCTCTTGTTGGGGAAAGTGGTAGCGGAAAGTCCACCGTAATAAGCCTAATTGAGAGGTTCTATGATCCCGAGTCCGGCCATATATTTCTAGATGGAGTGGAGATCCAAAAGCTCAAACTGAGCTGGTTAAGGCAACAAATGGGGTTGGTAAGTCAAGAACCAGTACTTTTCAATGAAACGATCCGGACTAACATAGCTTATGGGAAGAAAGGAGAGGCTGCTGAAGAAGAGATCATTGCAGCCGCGAAAGCAGCGAATGCACACAACTTCATATCGGCATTGCCACATGGCTATGACACCAATGTTGGGGAGAGAGGGGTTCAATTATCGGGCGGTCAGAAGCAACGGATAGCCATTGCAAGGGCAATAGTGAAAGACCCTAAGATCCTCTTACTTGACGAAGCAACGAGTGCGTTAGATGCAGAGTCAGAGCGTGTGGTGCAAGATGCATTGGACAGAGTGATGGTGAATAGAACTACCATTGTTGTCGCTCACCGGCTCACCACCATTAGAGGTGCTGATGTAATAGCCGTTGTGAAGAATGGGGTGATAGCAGAGAAAGGAACACATGATGTGCTCATGAAGATCACTGATGGTGCATATGCATCTCTAGTGGCACTTCACATGACATCCTCAAAGTAGACACAAACCATTGATTGGCTCAAGCTGCTTCTTTTTTCTTTTCTTTTTTCCTTTCTCTTTTTTAATCTCTGCTTTCAATCTTCCATTGTTTCTGTTTTCTGTGATAGTGTTTCGACTATGAATCATTCCTCAAGTTTCCCAACATGGAGACACACAAAAATACACGTAGACTCAATGACTTTCCATTGAGTCAATTTATTGTTGAGTAATTATTTTGTTTTCAATCTATTGTTGTCAATTTGACTGTTTGTATTCTTTTACAGTATATGGAACCATGATGATCCAAGGCCTAATGTGAATTAGATTGTTAGAAGGCATAAACAAGACTCAAAAAACAACATTGAGGGTGCCTTTGTCAGGAGATCATGGTCTTGTAGAGATACATCTCATACTGGATAGGTTTTGTTGCCAGTTAGATGAAGAGACTAAACCTACCCAGTATGAGATCTCTCTCTCTCTCTCTCTCTCTCACACACACACACACACAACAAACATGGTTCTTTTGTGAGTGCAAAAATTATTTAGTGTCATGTACTATATTGCCACAAATGTATATGAACCATTCATTTGTGTTAGATTTACATGAGAGAGAGAGAGAGAGAGAGAGAGAGAGAGAGAGAGAGAGAGAGAGAGAGAGAGAGAGAGAGAGAGAGAGAGAGAGAGAGAGAGAGAGCTGATGTTGTATTAACAATGGAATCAATTAGGGTTCTCCTCTCTTACACATGTATTTACAATATAAGACTAGAGAATAAAATGATGTAACTACTCTTAGACACTAACACTTAACACTCCCCCTCAAGTTGGTACAAATATATCTCTCATGCCCAACTTGCAACAAATTGGATAAAAAATCTTACTACTAAGACCTTTAGTAAACACATCAGCCAATTGATCTTCCGATTTCACAAAAGCCATACATATCAAACCCTTATTCAATTTCTCCTTAATAAAGTATCAGGCATTTTCAATATGCTTGGTCCTGTCATGTTAAATAGGATTGTAAGCAATACTGATGGTAGCTTTGTTGTTACAGTACGAAATCATAAGATCACACCACAAACAATTCTCGTCTCACCCAACAAGGACTGAAGCCACATGAGTCTACAAGTACCATGTGTCATAGTTCGATATTCTGCCACTGCACCAGACCAATGTACCACTGTCTGTTTCTTACTATGTCAAGTGACTAAATTACCCTTTACAAAAGTGCAATAACCAGATGTAGACTATAATACCCCGAAATAATAACAATAACACATGTCACAATATTCTTTACAATTGATCAATAATATCATACTTTACATTCCATTCATAATCATCGATCATACAAAAAATGACATATGCGTGTCTACATTCATAATTCTAGATCTTGAATCTATAGCATATGACATGTGTACAAAGATTGAAATAAAAGAAAACCAGAATAATTATATGCCATAATGGCTACATCTTTCTAAGTCGATACTTTGGTACATCAAAATGAGTTCAACTCAATACAATTAAAACCCAAGGCTTGAACAAAAATAATTACATCAAATAAACAAAAGAAAGCTAGTCCTTCCAAGTTATGTCCTTGATAAAGACATATCATCAAACCAAACCAAGCCTTAAGTCCCATCAACTAGGGTCAGCTATATGAATCCTTCTTTCCCACTCCACTCTATTCAAGGCCATTAGTAGGCATATCATCAGCACCTGAAAATTGTATTTCACATAGAGTGAGCTAAAACCCAATAAAGATACTTTAACACAATATATGAATTTCAACGAAGTCAAGGTGGATGCATAGGCATGCCAATTGTCAAACATTTTACATTTTTCATCTCAAACAATGCAATGTCAGATTATAAATCAATTCATGAAAATATCTTTTTATATCAGAAAATATGGTAGTTGATACGCACAGAGAATCTCTAGGTACGTGTCTGCCAGTAGGCTATACAAGCACTACCAAAGCCATTTTACCAGCACTAACAGGACATGTTTCTAAACTTACGCCAAGGACACACAAGCCAACATAATAACCATAACCACACCCCCTAACCAGATTTACCAAAGTATTAACCCATTTTTCTAAAAAAAAAAAATACATTTTCAATGTTTAAGTAGAAAACAATGTTCAATGCAAGATGTATGAGTAATTAGTTTCAATTCACCTAATCCTCATACAATTTCTACAACAATCAAAGCCATCATCCACTGATAGCCCAAAATAGATATTTCTATTCAACAGATAATATCATTTTCAAAATGGGAGTGACATTATATATCCAACTCTACCATCCTTTTCGACATACATATTCATTTCATTCCTTCAAAACCCAACATGATTTTCCATTTTTTTTCACAAACCAAATATCCATAATTTTACAACAAAATCCCTTTTACTTTCAAAATCAATTTAAGGAAATCCACCATTTTAACATATCTCAACCATAAGCACATCCCCAATCTCTTTCTCAAGAACCTATTTGAAAACCCATCTTTTACATTTCAAAAATCCAACCCTAGGTTTAACCCAAAATCTTCAAATCACTAGATTCTTTCAATAAGCAAATAACTAAGGTAAAAGCCATACCAAAGGTTGAAGAAATCCCTACCTTACGATTAGAAGACAAGAGAGGGCAAGGGTTGAAGTTTAGCGGAGCCGAAAACGAGATTCTCACTGATTAGGGCGAAGCTTTAGATGAACTCTACATTTTTCTCCAAAGAGTTATGGTGGAGAAATCAATAGGTAAGGGTGTATTTGAGGTTTTAAGCAAGAACTAGAGAGAGAAAGTGAAGAACTAGGATTTTGAAATGTTTTAGAGAGCGAGGAAATGAAAAGTGATTCAGAAAGCCCTTTTTTCGAACTAATATACGCACAAACCGCTCGAGTGACCAAAACACCACTCGAGCATTAGACACAATAAGTGACACTGCTCAAGTGACCAAAAACATAGCTCGAGCGCACAATGACACCCTCCCAGAAACTCAGACCTGTAAAAAACCACTCAAGCACAAGAAATACCGCTCGAGCGAAGATACTCTCTATTTCCAGAAGTTTTACAGACTGTAAAAGACTGCTCGAGCGCAAGAAAGACTGCTTAAGTGAATAAGAAGAAAACTAGACAGCAACTCTTTGAAAAAACTAACTCTCAACCTGTTCCAAACGCAACAATAACTCCTAAACAACCAAACTCAACTAACAACAAGATGAAAATGGAATGAACAATAGTTAAGGACATGGATTCCCAAATTCAAAAGCAAGAAATGAGTTTGGTCTAAACCAAAATCGTTATATAGACCTGTCATCTACAGAACCTGCCCAATCAGCATCAGTAAATGCCTCCAACTTCAAGTGCCCATGATTAGAAAATAGAAGTCCTTTTCCCAGGGCAGATTTAAGATATCTCAAGATGCGCTACAAAGCCTCCAAATGTGTTGCACGAGAATCATGCATAAACTGACTTACAACGCTAGCTGCATAAGCAATATCCGACTGAGTGTGGGATACATATATAAGTCGTCCCACAAGTCTTTGGTAACTTTCCTTCTCCACCGAGTTACCAACAACATTGCAAAGATGATGGTTAACCTCAATAGGTGAATCAGCTGGTTTACAGCCTAACATGCCTGTTTTTGCAAGAAGATCCAGAATGTACTTCCTTTGAGAAATAAAGATGCCTTTATCAGATCTGGAAATTTAAATCCCAAGAAAGTACCTCAATGGGCCAAGATCTTTGATCTCAAACTCCTTGGCCAACTGTATCTTCAGATGTGTCACATCCTCCTCATCATTGCCTGTCACAACTATATTATCCATATATACAATAAGGACAGTTACCTTATGTGCATTGTGTTTGACAAACATGGTATAATCTGCATTACTTTGCTTATACCCAAACCTCAACATTGCTTTAGAAATCTATCAAACCAAGCCTAAGGAGATTGTTTCAGACCATATAAAGCTCTCTTCAACTTGTAGACTTTCCCAATTGTAGACTGAAAGGAGAATCCTGGTGGCACATCCATATAAACCTCCTCTAGATCCCCGTGAAGAAATGCATTCTTCACATCTAGTTGTTGTAAAGGCCACCTCAGGTTAGCTGCACATGAAAGAATGGCTCGAATGAAATTCATCTTTGCTACAAAAGTGAAGGTTTCTTGATAATCAATTCCATGTCTGAGTAAATCCCTTGGCCACTAATCTTGCTTTGTACCATTCAATTGTCTCATCGGCCTTCTGCTTAATGGTGAACACCCACTAACACCCCACTGGCTTTTTTCCACTTGGAAGAGAAACCAACTCCTAGGTATTATTCTTGCTTAGGGCTTGCATCTCTTCTACCATAGCTCATTCCACTTAGGATCATTAACAACTTCTTTCCAACCCTGTGGGATACACACAGAAGACAGAAACGAAACAAAAGCACAATATATAGGAGACAATGAATCATAGGATACAAATTTAGAAATAGGGTGTTTACAAGCCCAAACCCCCTTTCTAATAGCAATAGGAAGACTCAAATCATCAACAACCAGATTGTTAACTACTTGTGAAGAAATAGAATGAGGTGTATTACCTATAAAATCAGTGGAAACAAGATCTAGAATCGGCACAAGAGATGATGATTGACTTGGTGGCACAAGGGATGGCTACTCTTTCTGACGCCGTGAACAAGTCTTAAGATCTACCCTATCCAAACGACCCCCGATGTTAGGCTCATCACCAAAACCACTCTCAGGCTCCCCCTCATCACAAATAACAATACATTGACTAGGAATAAAAAAAGATAACTCATGCTAATATGACATCATCTCATCCGTAATCTCATCAATAACACTTTCCCCCTAAGGAGATGGTGGAGAGGAAGTAAAAAAGAGTTCAGATTTACGGAAGGTAACATCCATACTAACATACAATTTGCGAGTGTAAGGATCATAGCATTTGTAACCCTTTTGAGTAGCAAAATAGCCAAGAAAGGCACAATGCACAGCTCTAGAATCAAACTTCCCATGAGTTCGAGGTTGCAAATGAACAAAACAAACACACCCAAAAACCCGAGAAGGAAGAGAAGACGTGCGATAAGTCACTGATAGATCGTTTTACACACAAAAAATAAACACTAAACTGTACCAAATTCCTTAGAATAATAGTAAGTCCAGATATCGATCTACAGGGACAAATGTGAAATTAAACTAATTTAATTGTTAAATTCCTAAATTAATTTTGATCAACAAAATGATGGTTCATAGACTAATAATAATTAAAAGAAAATAAGAGATTACACTAGCAATTAAAATTGAAGTTGAAGATAGTGATTTTGGGAAAAACCTAGGGTTACAAATTTCACCATTAGTTACATAAATTAGGTCTCAAATTGGAAATCAATTGTGTTATGGTTTGAACCAAATAATACTTCACAACTACAAGTTCGAAGCATTGACCTAGAGAATTATCATGTTCAATATATAGACACGAACCATCTGAAGTAGCACGATTCGTTCGCTTTAAGTTAGGGTACCAACACGACTTATCCCTCATAGTATGGCTCGTCTCATACCTTGAATATCAAAGAATAGAAAACCATTGCATGGAAAGCATTCAACAATCACAGAAAGTAGAATACTTGAAGAAAATAATGAAAAATATATTTAAAAACTTCTTGAACACCATACAACTTGTTCAAACCATTAAAACAATGAAAACCAAAGAGAAACCCCTATTTACTTGGCTAGGGTTTCATCAAAACCCTAAAAATAGAAGAACTAGCCACTCATGGAGGAATGAGAAGAGGTAGAGGAAGAGGAAACCACCAAGGAAGATGTTCTTGAAGCTTGAAACCCCTTCTCCTCAAACCCTAGCCCCTCCTATGTTTTTG
This sequence comes from Camellia sinensis, assembly GCF_055761805.1. NCBI lineage: Eukaryota > Viridiplantae > Streptophyta > Magnoliopsida > Ericales > Theaceae > Camellia > Camellia sinensis. Next base: position 110,341,501 of record NC_138969.1, on the reverse strand, counting down.
GAAAATTTTAGAACCCTCTTCCAATCTATTTTGCCTTCTTAAATTCTTAGCGAAACAAAATTAAAATTCCGCACACGTGTCCCTAGGTTGACTGCTCGAGCGCCCACATTCTCCACTCGAGCGGTGAAGTCTGGCCGCACAAGCGGTGAGATGGCAGGCCGTGAAATTTCATTACTTAAGTAGAGAATCTGCTTTTGTGCCACTTTTCGCTTGACTTTGTGTGTTACTTGCCAAATCTACACAAATACACAAAACACATCATATTCGCCAAATAATCATAATTCAAAGAATATAAATGTAACTTAAGTGGCCTCAATGTGATACCTTTCGGCCTACATCAGTCACAGGAAGAAGTGCAAGAGGAATTTGAAATTGGAGGACACTGGAAGGCATACAGTTAATGAGATAAGCAACAGTAAGAACAGCATCACCCCAAAAAGACTTGGGGACATTCATGGTCAACAAGAGAGAACGAGCAACTTCAAAAAGATAGCCATTCTTAAGCTCGACAACTCCATTCTGCTGAGGAGTACCAACACAACTGGTTTGGTAAAGAATGTCATGCTACTCAAGGTATGCTTGGAAATCACCATCAACATATGTAGTCCCATTATCAATGTACAGAATTTTAATGGTAGCATTAAAGAGATTGCTTACCATTTCAGGGAAAAGGCAAAAACAAGAAGAAAAAAATCAAAAATCAAAAATCAAAAAAAAATCCTCACTTTTAGTTCGAATTAATAAACCTAAGTCATACGAAAATAACAATCAATAAAAGTGACAAACCAACGATATCCAAAAGTAAACACCACAAGGGAAAGGGAAGGTCCTCACACATTAGTATGAACAAGCAAAAAAGGAAAAATATTTCTTTTATTAAATTAAGGATAACAAGTACGTTTATGTTTAGTGAGTTCACACGCATCACAAACAAACTTATTCCTAGAACAATCTCGAACTAATTAAGGAAAAAGTCTTTCTAAAATACTAAAGAACGAATGACCCAAACAACGATACCACTGATGAAGGAAATGGAGAGAAGAGCCAGTAGTGCACTGAAGAGCTTGAGTGGAGGATAACGGTAATGTGTGAGGAACAACATCCGGAAAGTACAGTCCACCATGTGATCTACCACTTCCAATCGTTTTCCTCATAGCCAGTTCCTGAAAGACACAATAAGTAGGAAAAAATGTCACAGAGCAATTTAAAGAGGTAGTAAGGTTACTCACAGAAAGTAAATTGGTAGAAAAATTAGGAACATAAAGCACAGAAGAAAGGAAGTAAAGATGAGCAATGAATAGAACCCTTGCCAAAGACAGAAGATAAAGTGCCATCAGCCACTCTAACCTTATCCCGCCCAAAACAAGGAGAATAAGAATAGAAAAAACTAGAGGCATCTAATGAGGAGATACTAAGGACATTAGTAGGAATACCCGTGTGGGCAAAATTGAAAGAAGCAGAAGAGGAAGGAACTGTGGTAGATGGAGAATCAAGCCGAACCATCAAGCACCGAAGAGTGTGTAACGCATCTTGGGAGAGAGAATTGGGCTCACCAGAGGTACTGGTAGCAATCTCAGACACGCGCTTGTGGACGAGCTGTACTACCACAACCACGACCCTAAGTAGGGCGACCATTCAATTTCCAACAATGCTCACGATCATGTCAATCTTTCCCACAATAATCACACTTTAAATGATCCTGATCAACCAAGAGGCCCATACTAACAAACGAAACTAGACTAGGGTTAGGATCACAGGTGGATGGAGCAACAGCCAAAACATAACGATCCTGAACAGGGGAATGAACCATATCACTACGTCGACTTTCCTCTTGCTGAACAAGAGCATAGGCCTCACGTAAGGTGGGAAAAGGAGAACGACCCAACACTTGAACGCAAATCTGATCATACTCTAAGTTAAGGCCAGCAAGGAAGTCATGCACACGCTCTTTCTCCATAGTCTGCTGAAATAAAGTGGCATCCTTGGAACACACAGCCTGGAAACTCTGATAATAATCCAGTTCCTACAACAAGCTACTTAACTCAGCATAATACACTGCAAGGGACCTATCCTTCTGATCCAAACCCCGAAGCTTCTTTCTCAACTCATACGCCTGTGCATCATTACCCTGTTGAGAATACATGTGTGAGGCAGCGATCCATATCTTATGAGCAATACCTAGGAGAAGAAAAGACTGACTGATGGTAGGCTGCATAGAGTTAATGAGCAACCAAAGCATTCTTAAAAACCAATTAAGTACGGGAAGAGGCATCATTGGCAGGTTGGGGAAGATCACCGGTAATGTTGCTAGTCAAACACCGAGCAGCAATAGCAAGGCTACAAGAATGAGATCAAATTAGGTAGTTGGAGCCATCAAATTTCACAAGACTGATTTGAAGAGAGAGACTATCATTAAGGTTCAAAACACGATGCATTACACCCTCTTCACTAACCTTAGGGTCTTTATCCTCAACTCTTGCTATTGAAAATCAATCCACGTAGCAAATAACAGTCCAAGATTCCAAAAACAAAGCCAAAAAACTAACTAAGACAAAGAAAGGTACCTTTATAAGCAGTACTAGAGCCAAAATGCAGCAAGGGAGGCCAAAAACGAACAAAAACCAAGAGAAACCTCACCAATCCTTCAAAACAAGAACTCGAGCCCCCTCAGATGTCCCAATCGGCTCCCAAAGGAAGAGAAAAAAGAGAAGGAAAAAAAAAATAGCCTTAAAAGGGCTCCAACAACATCTTCCGAAAAATAGCCAGTTTTCCCAAAAAATCAACAAGAATTGGAAAAACTACCAAATAATTAACAAAAGATTAAAATAAAATTATGGGGAGAAAGCCCATTAAATTTCAAACACGGAAGATTTTTTTTTTTTTAACAGAAAAAACGAGAAAAGAAGAGTAGGAGGAGAACACAATCTTCAAGGAAGAAGATGTAGCTCTGATACCATGTTAGATTTACATATGAGAGAAGAAGAAGAATGAGAGAGAGAAAAACTAGTGTTGCATTAACAATGGAATCAATTAGGGTTCTCCTCTCTTACACATGTATTTATAATATAATACTAGAGAATAAAATGACATAGCTACCCTTAGACATGTACACTTGACAATTTGTGTGGTTCTCATGCATGCCCGACACAAGTGAATGGCTTAGATGGAATGGTGTCACGAGTTAACACTTTCAAGTCCAATATCGTGACGCTTGCATTTGTGGTGGCCTTTGTTGTGCTCAGTTTATGCCTCGGGAAGTGCCATATGCGGGTGTGGCATCAGATTCCAAGTCAAGTGGTTTGGCGCCCCAACATGCCTTGGAGTTTGGCTCCAAGCAATCCAACGCGTGCATGTTAGGGAGCATGCCCAGTATCACAAGCACACGCCCTCCTAGGATTGGAATTTTTCAAGAATTGAGAAATTATTAGAAAATCATTATGACTCCTCAAACAGGTAAGTGTTTCTTTGAGGCAATCAGCAAGGGGCCTAAAGTGCTATTTTATAGTGTCCTAGCCAAATGCCTCCACAACATGTGATGGGTTCCAAGCACGCATCCTCATGATAACCTAGGAACAGACCTTTGACACACCATGAGGGTTGTCATTGGTCTCTAAGAGAGGGATTTTCGTAATCTCGGCTTGGGCCGCGGTTCTGGCCAGGCTGAATGTGGTCCAAGCATATTTGGGCCGAGCTGGGTTGGGTCAAGCCGAGGTGAAGCTTACTCGGCCGAAGTCCAGACCAGAGCTGGCCGAGAAGATCCTCTGCCAGCTTGTCTTCTCTTGTTCGCTCTTTTTAGCTCAGTGATCGTGATCTGTCGTAGACCGGCCTAACTTGTCTAGAGCACAGTCGCACCGGAGTGCTGTTGAGCTCGGTTGTGATGGAGCTCAGCGAGTGGCACTATTGAGCTCGATAAGTAGCTCGGTTGAAGGAGGCTAAGATGATTGTCTGCCAATCCGGGTCTTATGGTCGTGCATGTAGCTCGGCGGGAAGGTCTCCCTTGGACCGGCCTAACTTGTCTGGACCTCGGCCGTACTGGGGTGCTACGGAGCTCGGTTGTGATGGAGCTCAGCGAGTGACATTGTTAGGCTCGATAAGTAGCTCGGTCGAAGGAGGCCGGGTGATGCCGCCGGGCTGCCGAGTTCCTGCTAATGTTGTCTGGCGGTTGGTTAGGTGGTGTTCGCTGGATTTGTGCTGACGGATGGGAAAGCAGCACCACGTGTCAAGAGACTAATGGGAGCAGATGTGGAATGCATAGAGTATATAAGCTTGACTGCGCCCCCCATGCTAGGGAGGGATCATTTTGTAAGAAACACTTGAACGCTCAACTCTCTCTTCTCTCTCTATATCCCTGAGTGTGTGCTAACTTGATCGTCGGAGGGATTTTCCGGCCACACACTGCCGGGTAGCTTACCGCCGTTGTGCTCGCAGGTTGATCGGACAGACAGGAGCGTGGAACAAAGGAGTACGGGCTTGCCTGAATATTTGCTCCCCATACAATTGGCATCGTCTGTGGGAACTTGACAGACAAAACCTTGTCTTCCAAGCTCATCTGATCGCCGTCCATGGCGAACAACGACGAGATTCCGTTGTCTGCCATCGACGAAGTTACCCCGGAGTCAGGCAGACGGAGAGAACGACATCCCGCCATCCTTCCTATGGCGGACCTGGAGACTTCTCTAGGAGGACATTCAAGAGACGTACAGGATAAGCGCGGAAGAAGCTTTGGTCATTCACGGAGTCCAGACGGTCACCGGCGGCAGAGAGAATCGCACACCAGACAGCTAGAACACAAGCTAAGGGACCAAGACGCCGTCATCCGGCGAATGGCGGCGGAGATGGAGGATTTTAAGCGGCATGTCAAAGGGAAGGGTGTAGCTGGAGTGGGAGACCACAGTGAGCGCACCCAACCCCGCCGTTCAGGCAGTCAGAGCCAGCAGCACACTCCGTCCCTCTCAATCACCAGAAGTTACAAGGTTGGAGAGTCCGACGCGCCGAAAAAAAGGTCTAGCGCGCAAGATAGTACCTATCAGCCCTCACGTACGGCGACAACGTCGAGGTATTCCTATTCTGCTTGCTCAGAGGACTTGAGGGCAGTCTTGAAGGAGCGGGCGCGCCGGCGAGAGACTCAGTGGGTGCCGGCGCTCCAGCGGCTATCTTACGGGAGACGTGCCAGTGAAGAAGTCGTAATGCCGCCACCCCGCCCAGCTGTGCCCCTCTTTCTAGACATAAATCTGGTGAGACTGAGTGCCACTCCCTTCACCAGCCCAAATTTACGCTCTACGACGGAAAGACCGATCCATACATGCATGTAAGTCACTTCCGACAGGTCATGGCCGGACATAGGCGGAATGACGCTCTTATGTGCCTTACCTTCCTGTCGAGCTTGGGTGAGCTGGGCTTGAAATGGTTTGAGAGGCTGCCGGAGGGAAGCATCGAAAGGTGGCAGCAGTTGGCGGAAGCATTTGTGACTCGTTTCAAGACCAACACCAAAACGCTAAAGGAGGTGGACCACCTTCTCAGTGTCACAATGGAGTTGAGCGACACACTCAAGGCATACAACTCCGAATACTGGGAAACCTTCAACGAGATTTTAGATTGCCCGATCAACCTGGCAATCACCCAATATAAGCGCAGTCTCCTGGTCGGACATAGGCTGCAGGACTCGCTTACCATGAACCAGCCGACATCTATGGGCCAACTAATGCAGCGCATCAATGAGCACATCCGAGTCGAAGACGATGCAATCGCAGCTACCGTGACGGCAAGTCCGATAGTAGAGAATAAGAGAGTAGTGCGAAAGGTTCACGCAGTCGGACAAGATGATGGCCATGCAAACCACCCTGGAAGAGATATAGGGAGTTCGTTTTTTGGAAGACATCTATAAGAAGGCCGAGGAAAAGGAGCATAAAACTCGCAGAATGTGAATGGCCGATCCATTTTCAGAACATCGAACTCTGCCAATCTAAAGTTTTGTTCTTAGTTCTATTTTTGTAACCTTTTTTGCCATTGGCACAATGAAACAAGCGGACCATTTTCTTGAGAATTGTTGTATTTTTGCCTCGCCAAGCGAATTTAGTGTGGTCCAAGGGGCAACTAACAATCATTTTGACGGAAAGATCAAAATTCCTTGCAAGGCGGATTTTGCTCAGCAAGAGATTTATTGATGGTTTTGATTAACTTTGAAATTCCTTGCTGGTCGGATTTTGCTCGACAAGAGGTTTGTTGATGGTTTTGATCAACTTTGGAATTCCTTGCCGGTTGGATTTTGCTCGGCAAGAGGTTTGTTGATGATTTTATCAACTCTGGAATTTCTTGTTGGATGAATTTTACTTGGCTAGAGGTTTGTTGATGGTTTTAATCAACTTTAGAATTCCTTGCCGAGCTGATCTTGCTCGCCAAGAAGGAAGTTGCGGAGCGAACCTTGCTCGCCTTCTTTGGAGTTCCTTGCCGAGCTGATCTTGCTCGCCTAGAGGCAAGTCGCCGAGCGGACCTTGCTCGCCGACCTTGGAGTTCCTTGCCGAGCTGATCTTGCTCGCAAAGAAGCAAGTCGCCGAGCGGACCTTGCTTGCCGACCTTGGAGTTCCTTGCCAAGCTGATCTTGCTCGCCAAGAAGCAAGTCGTCGAGCGGACCTTGCTCGCCGACCTTGGATTTCCTTGCCGAGCTGATCTTGCTCACCAAGAAAGAAGTTGCAGAGCGGACCTTGCTCGCCTTCTTTGGAGTTCCTTGCCGAGCGGACCTTGCTTGCTGGCCTTGGAGTTCCTTGCCGAGCTGATCTTGCTCGCCAAGAAGGAAGTTACGAAGCGGACCTTGCTCGCATTCTTTGGAGTTCCTTGGCGAGCTGATCTTGCTCGCCAAGACGGAAGTTACGGAGCGGACCTTGCTTGCCTTCTTTGGAGTTCCTTGCCGAGCTGATCTTGCTCGCCAAGAAGGAAGTGGCAGAGCGGACCTTGCTCGCCTTCTTTGGAGTTCCTTGCCGAGCTGATCTTGCTCGCCAAGAAGCAAGTCGCCGAGCGGACCTTGCTCGCCGACCTTGGAGTTCCTTGCTGAGCTGATCTTGCTCGCCAAGAAGCAAGTCGCCGAGCGGACCTTGCTCGCCGACCTTAGAGTTCCTTGCCGAGCTGGTCTTGCTTGCCAAAAAGCAAGTCGCCGAGCGGACCTTGCTCGCCGACCTTGGATTTCTTTGCCGAGCTGATCTTGCTCACCAAGAAGGAAGTTGCGGAGCGGACCTTGCTCGCCTTCTTTGGAGTTCCTTGCCGAGCTGATGTTGCTCGCCAAGAAGGAAGTGGCGGAGCGGACCTTGCTCGCCTTATTTGGAGTTCCTTGCCGAGCTGATCTTGCTCGCCAAGAAGCAAGTCGCCGAGCAGACCTTGCTCGCCGACCTTGGAGTTCCTTGCCGAGCTGATCTTGCTCGCTAAGAAGGAAGTTGCGGAGCGGACCTTGCTCGTCTTCTTTGGAGTTCCTTGCCGAGCTGACCTTGTTCGCCAAGAAGGAAGTGGCAGAGCGAACCTTGCTCGCCTTCTTTGGATTTCCTTGCCGAGCTGATCTTGCTCGCCAAGAAGGAAGTTGCGGAGCGGATCTTGCTCACCTTCTTTGGAGTTCCTTGCCGAGCTGATGTTGCTTGCCAAGAAAGAAGTTGCGGAGCGGACCTTGCTCGCCTTCTTTGGAGTTCGTTGCCGAGCTGATTTTGCTCACCAAGTGACAAGTCGCGGAGCAGACCTTGCTCGCCTACCTTGGAGCTCCTTGCCAAGCTGATCTTGCTCGCCAAAAAGGAAGTTACCAAGCGGACCTTGCTCGCCGACCTTGAGGTTCCTTGCCGAGCTGATCTTGCTCGCCAAGAAGAAAGTTACAGAGCGGACCTTGCTCGCTTTTTTTTGAGTTCTTTGCCGAGCTGATCTTGCTCGCCAAGAAGCAAGTCGCGGATCGGACCTTGCTCGCCTTGGAGTTCCTAAACCGAGCAAAGTGGATCACTGAGCAAAAAGTATAGCCCGGCCTTGTAATGTAATCCCAGTCACACTAGCGCAGACGGAATTAAAGGGCAATTGAGAGGGGGATTTTCGTAATCTCGGCTTGGGCTGCGGTTCTGGCCGGGCTGAATGTGGTCCAAGCGTATTTGGGCCGAGCTGGGTTGGGCCGAGCCGAGGTGAAGCTTGCTCGACCGAAGTCCAGACCAGAGTTGGCCGAGAAGATCCTCTACCAGCTTGTCTTCTCTTGTTCGCTCTTTTTAGCTCAGTGATCGTTATCTGCCGTAGACCGGCCTAACTTGTCTGGAGCACAATCGCACCGGAGTGCTGCTAAGCTCGGTTGTGATGGAGCTCGGTGAGTGGCACTGTTGAGCTCAATAAGTAGCTCGGTCGAAGGAGGCTGAGATGATTGTCTGCCGATCTGGGTCTTATGGTCGTGCATGTAGCTCGGCGGGAAGGTCTCCCTTGGACCGGCCTAACCTATCTGGAGCTCGGCTGTACTGGGGTGCTACGGAGCTCGGTTGTGATGGAGCTCAGCGAGTGACATTGTTAGGCTCGATAAGTAGCTCGGTCGAAGGAGATCGGGTGATGCCGCAGGGCTGCCGAGTTCCCGCTAATGTTGTCTGGCAGTTGGTTAGATGGTGTTCGCTGGATTTGTGCTGACGAATGGGAAAGCAGCATCACGTGTCAAGAGACTAATGGGAGCAGATGTGGAATGCAGAGAGTATATAAGTTTGACTACGCCCCCCATGCTGGGGAGGGATAATTTTGTAAGAAACACTTGAACGCTCAACTCTCTCCTCTCTCTCTATATCCCTGAGTGTGTGCTAACTTGACCGTCGGAGGGGTTTTCCGGCCACACACCGCCGGGTAGCTCACCGCCGTTGTGCTCGCAGGTCAATCGGACAGACAGGAGCTTGGAAGAAAGGAATACGGGCTTGCCTGAATATTTGCTCCCCGTACAGTCTCCATGTAGGTTTGGGAGCCCCATATACACTGTCACGAGAGACATTAGTGTAGACACTGCACATCTAATCTCGGCATGAGGTTTGGGATATGAACCTACTATATCATGTATTGCAGCACATTGTTGTGTCGACCTAGATCGAATGGAATTGGATATCGAAGCACCACCAAAAGGCCTCTTGTGCCAACTCATGAACATGTGCTTCGGTTCAGCCGTGAATGTGGGGGCCTTGTTGTGAAGCGAAATCCCACATCGCCAAAGTACTAAAATAATATTAAGCATATAGGCGTGAGGGCACCCTCACCTCTTGAGCTAGTTTTTGAGGTTGAGTTCTACCCAAGACCGTGTAACATGGTATCAGAGCCGAAGTACTTAGGGATGGGTAAGGTGTGTGACCCTGGCTTATACGCCACAGGTGTTGTCAAGTGAGCAAGTTGGGCGTGAGGAAGGGTGTGAAGTGAAGTCCCAAGTCACCCAAGTACTAAAATAATATTAAACATATAAGTGTGAGGGCACCCTCACCTCTTAAGCTATAGCTTTTGGGGTGAGTTCTATCCTAAACTGTGTAACACTTGTGGCCTAGCTAGTGGTTTGGTGGCAACACTGCTACTTGTTGACCTGACTAGGTAGGGTGAATTCTCGCTTCTTTTTTTCTTGAAAAGAGGGTCAAACATTTGAATGACACAAAGCATTGTCATCATGCAAGGCACATAGAGCTTGCGAAAAGGTGAAATGCTAATTGTGGGATATAGATTATTATTGCCATGCTCGTGCAATATGCTAGTGCAATGCCTCGGGTGCGCAATGACCCTTAGTGGATTGTTTAGCATGCCAATGTAAGCATGCGGATTAAGTTGTAGATGCGCCAGTGACCCTCCAATCATCATCGGATATTCGAGACAGGCATAATAAGAGACCCTATATACATGAGAGGGGAAGCTTGTTAGCTAGGTTGAGAGTTCTACATTAGTGCACAGTTAGGCAACATCAAGTTGGCTTAGTTGTGGGCTACACTAACATGGGATGCCTCAGTTGAGCAAGCGTCTTGCTCTTAGGTGAGCTTGGCATCATAAAGCGACATGAGTCGTGCTTGGTGCACTGTGGACGTAAAGTCTACTTGTGGCATTCAGAAGGCAAACCTTTCTCTATGGGAGTTGTTCTTGCTTGATAAAGCATTGGGCCTACATTTGACAAGATGGGTGAAGATTCAACACTTACGGTCATGAGGAGACTTTGAACTTGGTAGAATTGAAGCACCTCATGGGCCAGAATTGATTCTGCTGCATACTCAAAAGAGTCTGCCTATGACACATGGCCACATCAGTGTCACAGATGGCACTGAATAATAAATTACTCGTGTGTGAAAAAGTGAACACAAGATCTTTTGTTCCAAACTCACTGACCTCTATCCTACTAATACACTCCCAACCGCAAAATCATGACTCAAGATTCTCATGCTTTGAAATTCTTACCAAATTGTAATTGGTTATCAATGCATTAAAATTTGAGGACTGAGATTTTGGGGACACAGAATCCTTGGGCGAAAGAGCTGGGAGGGGGGGCATACCTCATTTGTTGAAGGGAAGGTAGCCTTGTCATGTTTGGCGTTTAAAACAAACTAGACAAAACAATACTTCACAGGAAACAACCAGAATCCTCTATAAGGGTCAACTATTTCATGCTAGCATGTGTACTTTTTTGCAATCGTTTTCCATATACTGGACAGATTATTTGATTTTATTCACTGAATCAATTTAATACTCAAGCAACAAAGAAACAATATTTTAGCAATTGAGACAATACAAGTCCGAGGCAAATTTGAATGAATACATAAGCATAATCATATATAAAAGAAGTTTTTGAGTCTCACAAATAAACCAAACATCAGATATACACAACATGCACAGTTACCCAATAGAGAATCTACTCTACACATGCCCAATCTAGGAGATGAAATCAAGTACCCACACAGCTCAAAAAACTTCAGCAGATGCACTACTGGTGGGAATCCTCAAGCGTTTCTCCACATGTTCTGATGGAAACCAGCCTGCTTTACCTCTGCATTCTCCTTCTGACCATCCCGATAGGCTCACCTGCGCAGACACATGAAGTCATTCAAATCAATTCAATATCCTTATGCAAAGAACACTAGATTTCAAATAAAGGATATGTTTCAAACTACGGAAAAGATGATTTTGAGATATGATTTTAGAAAGCATTTCTACTGATTGCATGTTCTGCAACTACCATAATCAAACCTAATTTACAATACATAAAGTTCTTCAGCACAATTACTGAACAATCAAAGTTATGTTGCTTGTATTCTGTGGGTAATTCAACTCATAAAATTGTCCAGATTTTTGTGAATAATGTCATACAAGGAAAGTCTGAGAAATTTCAAGAGAACCCAAATGATGAATTATTCTTGAATGCATTAAATTATCGTGAGGAAAAGTGAAAACATGTTACTGAGAACTAGAAAAACTTTGTTTCCAAGAAGTTTATTTCTCAGTCTATACGACTGTCATGCATTGGTTTGAATAACTCTCCAGGAAATGAAAGCTACTAACAAAAGAATTAAATAAATAAATTTTCATTTTCCAAAACCTCAAATTTTCATTAAAAATTTAGTTTGGAAACAATTTCCACAGTAAAACAATAGGAAAGTTATATTCCTTCAATTTTGACCCATAACCTGTGTTTGGATCTTGGACTTGTAAATGGATTTGTGAAGGAAAAAGACAAGGTATGGGAAAAAAGTGAATGAAATAGATACTAATTTATCTTCACAAATCCAAGATCCAAACACAACCATAACAAAATTACTTTGTGATAAAAGACCGTGCAGCTGAAAAGAGTCGCAAATTTAAAAACAAAAACAAAACAAAGAAAGATCGACTCTAGGATATGAGAGAACCTTCCGTACAACAACATAATCACCAACTGTCAAACTCAGTTCCTTCTCGGATGCAGCATCAAAAGCATGCATTGCCTGCATAATGTGCACATAAATCTTCAGTCAATCATGCTCTATTAAGTATTTGCCTTAAGGCATGCTGGGAAGACATTTTAAGGAATTATGGATTACAACAGTAGTTAATAACATTGACCTCCTTCGCAAATCAAGAAGTTCATACATAGTATGTGAATTAATAATATCAACAGAAACTACCCTTTGAACCTCAGAAGGACCTTAAAACATATCTAAGTTCATTTCAAAAAATTAATTAAAAGATCAAATGGAAAAGTTTTATTTTAAAAAATAAATAAATAAAGGGGCATTTACTAGTAAATCCCATTTAGGAGCCTTATGTTCCATATAATCCGATTAAAATTCTTGAAACCCATCTAGTCCTATATGATTGAAAATGACACAATTGCCACCAATTATATAGATGGTAATAAGTAAACGTGAATATTCTTACTTAAACCTAACATGAAAAATTGAAAATATTAGTTGGGATTAAATAAGAGATTCACCATGATTGGGGCGTTAAAATAGGAAAAAATAATCCATTTGAAAATCATACCTAACTGGAAGAACAAAGTGTTGATTTCCATTATTTTTTGGAATCCAACAACATCGACATATGTAACTAGCGTAATACCCGTGCTATGCACAGTTTCAAATAAATAATTAACAATTAATTTCAAAATTATACAGTAAAGAAAATAAAATTTATTAAATTTTAACCATTTTTATTACAATTTCACTTCTTTTTTTTTTTTCTACCATTAATGCCATGTTTTAAGTTCTAAATAACAAATAGATGAATCATAATGTAATTAGTAAAAATTAAATAAAAATTATGTTAAATTATAAAATTGCACTTTTTTATTTTTATTTTTAGGAACAAAAACTACACCTATGATAAAATATAAATACATTATTATTTTCTAAGGTTTCATAATTTTAGTTTGTCATATATTAAATTCATATGATGATATCATAAACTATGTGTGTATATATATAATAATAACTCTATTTTTTTTCCTTTTTTTTTTTTTTTTTTTTTTTTTGAAACTCAATCTAGCAAAATTTGTTTAAATCAAAAAATCGAATAACAAAATGAAAATGACAAACAATGAACTACTAGTGACCCCTATGCTCTTGTTCTTCCTGAAATCAGCATTAATTACCAAGTACAACTTCTTGATTTTCTCACACTCGTTAGCTTTGGCAGCTCACATTGGACCATTTTCTTGTCCTCCTCCCTCACCCACCTCGCGACTTTCACGACCTCAATCATCCAACCTTTCTCCAACCAGGCATCTTAACTTCTCTTTGTTAATTGCCCATGCCTTGTGACTACCATTTTGCTAAACCCCTAAACTCACTTATATTTGTATATAAAATATTGAATTTGGATAATCTACATTTTTTATATATTTTTAAATTGAGTAATGTTAGAATTATCATATTTGGATATTATATAATGTGACATCTTACATGGCACTAATTACATCATTTGATATGCTCCACATGATATATATGAAGTGTCATCTAAGGCATGATATCAAATGTAGTCAACAATAGATTATTAAAATTTTATTTTGAACATTCTTTTTAAAGATTCCAAATTTAAATAACTAAAATTTAATCAACAAAAGGTATATTACCATGTATAGATTCTTTCTAGAATATTTTTCTTATGAAAATTTTATTTATGTCATAGAATATTTATACGAAAAATAACTTTTTTTTCTCATGTTCTTCTTAAACTTTAAATTTGAACTCCCAAATCCATCAATTATTACTTAAATTAGATTTGACTTACATATAAACTTTTCATCTAATTTTTTTTTTAAATTTTAAATTAGATATGTTTGGATAGGTTAAAATTTTATATGACATGTATTTATTAATTTTTATAAATTGAAATTAATATTTTGAAGCTCTTAAAACATTTTGGACAAAAATTTATTTTGCGTTAATATATAGATAATAATAGATTTGGAAAAAATTATCACTCACAAATAATAATTATAGTTTAATTTATCGATAAATAATAAAGTGATAATTTCAAAACATGTATGCTTTCTATTATAGAAATTCCAGCCAGCTTATAGCTCATTAGAGATTGATGATTATAATTAAAGAAAACTAAAAAAACTTACCATATGGATTAACAAAATATTTAAATTAAATGAAAATAAGATAATAATAAATAAGAAAGAACTATTAATATAACAAAAGAGCTCATAATATTATAATATAATATTTATTAAATTTTCTCATATTATAACATGTGTATTTTCATATTATAAATATTTAGTAAATTATTTTTTAAAAAGCATTATGATTTTAAGGAATATATTACCTTATTGATCAATAAATGATATGATTTTGATATTTTGAAACATAAAAAAGTTTGATTTGATTTCTATGTAAAATGTTTCATAAGAGTTAAGTTACATTACATGTTTAAATATATTACCATATTGATCAAATGACCAATAGTTTATTGACATGTGTATTTTCATAATTTTTTAATTCAAAAATTTATGAAAATAGAGTTAGAACTTTAAGACTCAATGGACCAACAATGTTTTTGCTTATATTATATATTTATATAATATAAATGTTCATACTTTATACGAATAAAAAATAATGTACATTTTTTAAAAGTACAAATATTCACATTTTCAATAAATTAGAATAATATTAATTTTTAGAAAGTGAAATTTTTTTAAAAAGTATGAATATTCAAACTAATTTTTATACTTTTCAAAAATTCATAATATTTTATTAATTGAAAATACGAATATTTACATTTATAATTTTCACACTTAAAAATTCAGACTATTATAATTGTAGAAAAAATTGGCACTTTCAAATTCAAATTCAAAAAAAAAAGTGAAATTTTTACATTTTACATTTTACATAATTTTATATTCAATTGAGATCTTGTTTGATAGATCTTGTCGAGTAGTTTTCAAAAATCGATGTGCATTTTGAAAGTTACAGAATTTTAAACCTGAAAAAAACAAAATGTTGCCATATAAGCATGTTGACCAAAACAAGGGTGAAGTTATCATGAAAACACATCTAATTCAAAAAAATAAATATATATCTCCTAGAATAAAATTTCAAATATATAGGACTTATCGGATCACAAGTAAACAAGTTCCTGAAAAGGGACTTTCCAGTAATTCTACCATAAATAAAATCCTCACTGAAGCTAGTTGGGAATTGGAAACATATCGTTTAATGGCCAGAAATTCATGAAATTTAGAAAATACCTCAGCCAAGAAGTACTTTGTTTTCTCTAAGCTGTAGGTGGATGGAATTACAGGAGGAGCAGACTCTTTTCGTTGTTTCTCTGAGACCATCTACCACCAAATTCCAGGTCATCCCACAAACATTAATTGTTTTAATGTACAAATATTTCTTTTCTGGAAAAAAGAGAATGCAGACAGACACTCACCTCAGCTTCAACCTCACCAAGAATGGTAGCTATTCTTTCATGATATGATTTTTCACCTTCAACCTTCAGAAGAATAAACTTAAAAAGTAACTACAAAACCACATGATTATATGTGACAAATTAGAATAATAATTCCAGAAGTGCAGACATACCAATGAAACAAGCCTCTGGAATGTCAACCTTTGCTGCTGTGATTCTACAGAAGCCAATGCAGTTGTGGCTTCCTTACCCAGTACTGCCATATTTGCTTTCAATTCATGCATTTTAGATTCTGCTGCATGAAGCTTTGCCACATTTTCAGGAATGGGAGCTTCCCTTAGTCGAGCATGTCTTCTAGAAACCTCTGCTGCCAGTTTCCTTTTATGGTCAATTAAAACTATAAAAAAATATATTAAGGATCTACTATTATGATTAGGCAATCTGAATTGCAGCCACAAGGAAAAATATTTTCCCGAGATAAATGTAGCCTAGCTGTCTGATTACCTGTGTCTCTGCTTCTTGTCTCATTCGACTATAACGTTGAGCAAGATGACGAGCATCCTCCAAAGGAGCCCCAGTTACCATAGCTCTCAATGGTTCTAAAATCTGGGTATAGAAAATGTTAGGTTCATACTTCTATTTTTAGGATAGTTATAATAAATAGCTCAATTTTGAATATGAAGAATGTAAACTGGTTGAAAATATGTGGGGTTGATCATTCACCATTTAGATTAAACTAGCCTCTTTCAAATTGTTATCAAACAAGATTTCTTTAAATGTGGTGTTTTGCTATTGTGTGCTCTTCTCACTCAAAAATATCAAAAAGCAGAAATTAATTTTAATTAAACAAATCCAAATTTTGACAATTTAAATAAAAGAGTCATGCATTTGTGCCTTTATCCAACACAACCACAAGAAGGCCCTTCTAACTTCAAATGCTATAGGTAGAAAAAAAATGAAGTTCAATATGAAAGAATCACATAATCAAGTAGCTTACATGTTTTATATACAACTAATTAGCATCTCAAAGAAACTCAAAAAGGAATCACAAGATATGTTCATTTCTATTTAGAATTAGCTGATATATTACATTTATGTGATAGAAATACATGACTAACAAGTAGTCATCCCAAAGGAAGCACTACTGATTTGATAGTTGCTAACCATAGAGATGGCACAAACCTGAGAAAATAATTGCCTATTAATGTCTTCTTGCTCCTGTTCCATATGTTTACGGGTATTGCCATATAGAGATGCAGCCTTAGCTAGAATCTTGTCATCAACGTTCTCAACTCCATATCTGAAACAATCCTCAGACAACTTGGTTCCTGATTATCATAATAGTAATAAAGTTCAGTTCAAATACATAGTGGACCGTTAAATAATGAGTGGTGATATACAAACAGAAAATCCATACAAAATAACTTATATGAATTGACCTGACTGAGATTTGAGGATATCACTTCAGAATAAAGAGCCCATTGAGATGTCTTTAATTACACAAATGATACTACCACATCACTATGGTGAAAAATTTTGTATATAAATTATGGTGGAATAGCATTTTCTTTAAATAATAATGTTTTACTATGACACAAATGTTGATAAAGCAACTTGCTTAGTTCATCCATTACAATATCCCCCAGAACAATGTAACCAGTCAGTACTAATTCATGTTTTACCTGCTTCAATATTCTTGTACCCTATGGCTGTAAATGCTTCTGCTGCTTCAATAATATCTTTCTGAAAATCCTGCAGAAATGAGTACATGAAACAGTAATAACATCAATCTAATAAATTATCTCACATATTTGCATCAAAGAAACAACATGTAGATAAAATGTGTGTTGCTGAGATGAGGATACTAAGATAGATGTATAGCCAGACTACAAAAGACAGAGTTAGAAATGAACATATTCATGAATGAGTAAGAGTAGTACCAATAGAAGATAAGTTGAGAAAGAATAGATTGAGATGGTTTTGTTATATACAATGGAGACCAACAAAGACTATAGTGAAGAGATGCGATACAATAACGGTAGATGAAAGTGTTAAGGAAAGGGCAGACCTAGATTGGCGTTGGCTAGTGTAGTAAATAGATATATGAATCTCCTTAATTTGACTAATCAAATGGCCGTTGATAGAGTCAAGTGGAGAAAAAGAATTCATGTAGCCGACCCCATTTGATGGGACTTAAGGCTTGGTTGGTTTGGTTTGGTTATTTGCATCAAAAAGAAAAAATAAGGTGCAAAAAAAGTTCTAGAAACACAATAAGTAATTGATGAAACCCCAAGGGTTTGGCTTGGTAGATGAGGCTTGAGACTTAGGGATTGCTCCCTCTAAGGTCTCAGGTTCGACTCACCTCACCAGCAAAAC
This sequence comes from Camellia sinensis, assembly GCF_055761805.1. Lineage (NCBI taxonomy): Eukaryota > Viridiplantae > Streptophyta > Magnoliopsida > Ericales > Theaceae > Camellia > Camellia sinensis. The sequence continues at coordinate 110,323,789 of NC_138969.1, read as the reverse complement.
TCTTGAGGCCACGGACCGTAGGGAATTAACCTGTTTCAAAAGGCATGTTATCAACCAAAAAAAAAAAATCTGAGGTACCCAGAATTGTTAAACTCAAGACTGCCATTCAATAGCACACTATTGATTATTTGATTTATTTCCAACATAACTAGTAAATTTATCTATTCAGAAAATTCAGATACTCAACCCCACTTAAACAAGTCCCTCCAAGATATTTTTCTTGAACTTCCCTCATGCACATCGCTAACTTACACGATGAGTGTTTTAGGGCACTCTTAGGTATTGCAAAAGAACTTACATAAGTATGTTACAATTGGTTAATGTAATGAAAGCTAAACATTGAAAAATAAAATGCCTTATATTCTGAAATGCAGGCAAAACATAGGCCCTGTTTAGTATCTATTAGATCACCAATTGTCTCCAAAAGCTTAAGCAATTGGAAAATAGGCCCAACAACGTACACTCCCCGTCACATGTGGAGAGGCAAACAAACTGAGTGAACAAGGTGCACAAAAAACAAGCAAAACAGAGTGCTTAATAACAAAGATAATAGGGATGACGAGACCTAAACTGAAGACCACCTAGAACTAGAGCTCAGATACCATGTTGAATTGTTGACCACCAACTCATCCCAAAGCTTAAGCTATTAGAGACAGAGGGCAACTTTCCTATTTATATACTCAAAAGTATTGGTCAAATTTTTGTTTTCATTTTTAGTGTTTTTTGAAACAAAAACAAGAAAAGTTTTAGTAACAATCATGTATTGGTCAAATGTTGTTGTATAACGAATGTTGATAATCGCTGCATGTATGACATATTAGTATTGGAGCCCAAACAACCTACTGGACACGTAGTGGGCTTTCCTCACCTCAAGGAGCTGATATCAGCTCTATTGTCGTCTGGAGTGGCAAGTCTGATATCTTCGAGGGCAACGTATCATGTATGCAAAGGAGTGGGTGTAAGGTCCCTCTCTCGCCTCTCTAAATCTAGTAAAGGTGGAGCTATCTTGGCAACCAAGCAATAACTGGACAGTCCTATGGTCTTTGCCTCCAGTCCACAGTCCTTCAATGTCCCAAGCGGGGATGCCTAGGCCCTGCTCCCATCCTAGGCAGCCAGGCAATATCTTGACAGTCTTGTGGTAGAATAAGTAAGCATTAAGGCAAGGCCCCGCCTTAGGCTACGAGGCAAGTGTATATGGGCCAAAGAGCCGAGCAAGTGAGAGCTAGAGGCTCAACTTTAGGCCGCCAAGACAATATAGGTGGGCCAAGAACCCAAATTGGGCCGGTAGGTGAACCTAGGGCCTTAGTAAGCCATAGGCAGGTTGACGGCCACTTATTAGAGTTCTCCATTCTCGGTGATGTGCATGCCTCCGCTTAGGCTGGGCATACAATCTCAATTGACCGTGGTGCCTTAGAGGTCTGCCACGTAGGCATGTGATGGCAATGATGTTGCACCTAAAGGACTCGCCACATGTCGAGTGTGGTATAGACACTCACATTAATGCCCCCTTGTACAAGTGCTCTTAAGAGCAGTGAGTGTATTCGTACACAAGTGATGCTAAAAATATTAACATATGATCAGTTTAAACAAGGCGCTAAATTTTCATTCAATATTTTTGATACAAGACCTTAACCAAGAAGATGGGACATACAAATGCTCATATAGAGCTTTAGCCCTTAGTTTTCGTCCAACCTCAAAGTTACCTGAATAAAGATGTGAACTTTTTGGGAGGCAGTCTCTTGCGCTGGGAGTTCCACAATCTCACAGGAGATTTCCGTGTCATTCCGTAAGACCACATACCTCCTCTCATCCTTTCTAATCCATTGTTGAGCGATTCTATGGTTTGCGTATTCTGATACCCTAGAATTTTACTCATGAATTCAACTTGACTTCCTTGCCTTTTTGTTTCTATAATAATGACTAATTAGTGGTGCGCAATTGCGTTGAGGTGCATATAATGGTGAAGAAAGCTAGGGTGAGTGACTCTTTTGCTATTGAATACCAATAATTTCAGTGGGGTGTTGCAAGGGTTGTAGAAGGTGCTCCTTTCCTTGAGGTTGAGATCGCCAAATTCTTCTAAGGTCCATTCTAGTCCTAAGCTTGTGCTCGACTCTACCATTGGTGCCGGTATAATTGAAATGTGATGATCCAAGTGTCTCAGTCATGGTGTTTGTGAGATAATGTTAACATGTATTTGCTCCAAGTTTAGTAGGGTTATCATCTGCACAGCTTGACAAATGGTCCCTCTTACAGTGGAAGTGATTGTACAAGCCACGAGGTGGTGGAGAGCTTGCTACATTGCGAGCCAGAGCTTGGTGTCTAGAGAGCTTGCTAGGTTGAGAGCCAAAGCAAAGGGGGCTGGAGAAGCAAAATTTTCACAAGCTTAAAAGTAAATCATGTTGCTCTTCAAAGTAGTTTCCAAAAAAGGGGTTACGAACTACTCTCTATAGTGCTCTCCAAAGTGGGTCAAGCAAGATCAATATTGCTTAGTTTTACTTTGCGAGCTAGCAATAGAGTTAACAGCCAAGCAAGGTTTGGAAAGGGTTTCTTCAAGATTTGCAAGTGCGAATCGGCAAGGGGAGGGAGTAGCTAGCAAGGTGAAGCAACAAGATCAATTTGCGAACCTAATTCAAACAAATTTATTCTAGACTAAGTCGGATACAACCTATATTACTTGGAGTGTGACTTGAAGGCGAGCATGGTGTTAGAGCAAGATATTCAAGCAAAGTGGTTTGCAAGCCGGGTCGGATAATTGTGAGCTTTGCCCGATGTTTGGCTATGCTTCAAAATTTATTCTAATAAGTTTTCCTACTTCCTTGTTGCTCTACTCTTTTACTAATTGCGTCATGTAGTGATTAAATTTGTGCCCCCAATTTTTGCTTACTTGTGCGACATAAGACAGATTGAACCCGGTGTTGCTGTCAAAAGCCAGTTAGGAGTAAGTTAGAGCATGGAGGGCTAGTTTGGCCATTGAGCAATTGGGTAAATTCCTTCACTTTGAATTTTGTTTATGGTTGAGGTGCTCTACGCCAAGAACTTACTTTTATCTTGCTGAATTACACAGTGAGTTCGAGTGCAAAGTTGTGCTTGGACAGCAAAGGAAGAGTGATTTTTTCCACGTGGTTCTTTCCCTTTGAGCTTCGAAGCTTTGTATGTTTTCTTGTTAGTAAGGCAGGCTAAAAATTGTAAGTTGTACCTTTTCCTTTGTAATGTGTAGCTCTTCTTTATGTCTGTAGGTGGGCACTACACTTACCTTTGGATCAACACTCACTTTTTCTCATTCGTCTTTGTTGTTGAGTGTGTTGCGCCAGTTTTAGGTTAAGATGTCCATCTTATTTCAACTTCCATATTGAACGTATTTTGCTCTATGAACACGAATTTTTATTTTTGATTTTTGGGTTCACGCAGGCCATGCCATTTGGAGATGGCAAAGGTAAAGGGGGGAGGTGTTGTCCCTCACCCTAGTACATCTCAACAACCACCAATAGATTCATCTATTACTTTCAGATCAAAGGGAGACAAGACCAAAAAATGTCCTTATAAAGCTAAAAAAGAAGCAACGGCCCCACCCAATTTTCCAACCGCAGACTATTGGCGAAGGCAGAGTTGTTTTGGCTCTTCAGGCATGTTTTAGAAAAGGGCAGAGTTGTTTAATGAGGATGGAGAGAGCCCTTCTTAAATTCTTCTTGGTTGAGTCAAACCCGAGGGATTGGTAGAAGCTTTTATTCCTCCTGCGTCCACTGTGCATCTTCATGTGGAGCAGGGCAACTATCCTTTCTCTTTTCATGCTTTTGAGGATTATACAAGGGTTAAGGATGACTTCAACATTTAGAGTGTGGCCATGTTTCACCATCCCTCGTATTACGAGGTGTTGACCGAATCTAAGATTGACACTGCGATTTGTCAATGTATACGGGTCAAGTGGGATCCGTCTTGTTCGGAGGATGTGACTGTTTTGACTAGTTTAGAACACCTCGGCTTGGTGAACCTCAGTGCTAGTAGTTTGTCCCTTAGTCAAAAGGCTATAGTTGTTAAATTGGAGATCTCTATGGACCCAGCAGGGCGGATACTGAGTCAATACCAGAACAAAGTACTGATTGAACCGCGGTTGCGGGGGTGACGATAAAGAACACTTTTGGGGGTTGGTCGCATTACTGCTTCCGAGATCATAGCCAACAAGTAAAAGGTGATCCAGAGAATGGAGTAATGGATCCTGGTATAGAGGGAGAAAAGTGGGGCGTACTGAGCACTTAGCCACTTTTATTGCATATTGGTTGTCACATTATATCATGATGGGTAGACCCCAAGATGGTATATGTTATGAGTTGTTCCTGTTTGTTGCCATTCTTGCCTCCGGACATCCGATTCCGTTGGCCCCTTTATTTTTGGGGGTTTATATAGGCGGTTGGATACATTCTAAGAGGGCGCCTATCGTTCTAAAGGGCGGTATGATGTTATTAGCTATCTTCAAACGTTATCTCTACAACTAGTTTTGTGTGAACAGTTTCCTAGCCTAGCTCCTATGACAAGGTCATTCTCTATTGGATACAGTAAGCCTCATTCAGTCCGATGGACTAAAGGGACTATTCGTGGGATTTAATCGGCATTTTTTACTATGAGGATAAATTCGTTGCCCATCCTTATATTAGGCCAATTTGTGGGGTTGCCTCGACTACTAAATATTGCTCGAGATGATTGTGAGCTTATTCTTGAGCTAGGTGTACCGTGTATCTTTCTTGGGGAAAGCAAATTCTGTGATGATTCTCAGTGCCATTCTTGGGTATTATTATTGTTATTATTATTATTATTATTATTATTATTATTATTATTATTTTGATAAATACCATTCCTAGGTATTTATTTTTCTTTATAGATTGCACTTATGACCTAGCGGCAATAATCCTTTAAAGGTCGCCAGGAAATTTGGCTTGGACCAAGGCATCTCTTAGCATCTTCCTTCCCCTTCTTTTGCAACTAACTGTATGCAACTATTTATGTATGCTTTCCTTCTTGAAGAATTAAGGAGTGGTGGTTGAATTGTATTAACGGGCAAAGATAGAGTTGGTGGAACTACCGTGAGCTAGAAGTATTGAAAACATAACCTTGCGGCTTTTTGGATTTTTTTGAGTGGCAATCTTGAGCCAGTGCATCTAGAGCTTGTTTTGTCCAATGACATTGAGTTGTGTATGCCTCACAAGGAGAGGGGCTCATCGGTTGCCAATTAGGGTGAGCTCAACCCACTGGCTCGGTTGGCTAAGGTAGCAGCCATGTTAGACCAAGTTCAATTGTTCCATTCTGACACTGTCCCCTATGCCAAACGTAAAAGGCCACCCCTTGCTTTTGTTGCTGCTCTTGTTGTTAAGAGAGTGCATCTAAAGTCAAGAGGCCTGAATTCGTCTATCGCTACTGGGGTCGCTTGCAAAATAAGGAGTTGCCCTAGCGGCTTGGTCAGTTCTTTCCAACTAACCAAGGTAAACTCGTGCTCGTACTCAAATTGTGTAACACATTTTTAATTTGGTTTTAGTGTTTTGAATATGTTTGCATTAAAACGCCTCAGTTGTTTGTAGGGGGCAAAGGATGTTCGTTGGATAAAATTAGTGCAACAGAAGGCCTCATTGACTGATGGTTCTCAAGATGGTGGCCTTTCAATTCCTCCAGATCCTCTAGAAGGGATTGTGACCTTCTTGGTGACACTACCACGGATTTGGCAGTGGAATGGCTACCTGGCATTGGTGATTTTCCTCCAGCAAACCCTTCCTCTAGGATAGGGAAGAGTAAGGCAGGCTTTGATGCCTATAGATGGCTGGAAAGCATTGAAGATGATGCAAAGGGTTCTGAGGATGATAAGGCAAGCTTGGATAAGAACACTGAAATTATGAGGGGATGATGCTGAAGACGATCTTGGCTGTGGTATAATAGGTACCAGACCTTCTTCCCAAAATGTGCCAAGTTCTAGGAATGCATTGATACCTTGAGAGCCAAGACTGGTCATGGTAATAGGTTTGAGCGAGGCGTTTCTGGCCTTGTTCAACCCGAGCTAGTTGGAGGTGAATACAACTTTGTCATCGGAAAATATTCAAAAATGTCGATGATAAAGTTGGTGAAGTGCCCGCCATATTCCCATAGGTCAGCCCGAGCAAGACGGCAAGCACTTCACCAACTTTATCTTCCCGAAGGTCAACAACAGACCACCTCTAACCTCTACCACCTACACCATGCCTGGTTAAGAATAAAAAAAATTTCCTCATTCCAATCTATAGTGATTTGCAATCCAAACTCATTCAATTCAAAACCAAAAATTATATAACTTTTGATGCCATATGTACAGCCCATTTAGTTTCCGTTGATGGGGTCTGGGAAGGATACATAAGTTACAGACCTAAGTTCTAACATTTGGAATTATTTGTACAAAGTGGTTGACTTCAGTTTAACCATTACCTCAAGGTTGATAGTCTAATTTTAACCGTTGAACTAGTTGAAACATCTTACCTTTCCTGCACAAGTAGACCTGTAAAATTTCTCTAACTGTTGATGTCTTTGCATTTCAACCTCATCAATGACCATCACATCAGAACTTTCATAACTGGTCCCACTAAACTGCTTTATTACAGCCTGAAATACATATATTTACATCACCAATTTAGAGATAATAATCATTCAAAATAATAAAAGGAGAAATATCTATTGAGGCAAATACAGGTTCGATTTCTAAAATGTTTCTTATAGTAGAATTCTTTGTAACATCAAAGACACAATAAGCTATAGTTGTATAATTTCCTTTTTGCTACAAGTAACCAATCCCACATCTCTTTCCCTTCTCCTCTCTCTCTCTCTCTCTCTCTCCCTAGTTTTTTGTTATGATATTGCTCTCCAAGTCCCACACATGTTTCTCACTACAATAGTCGCTACCCAGTAGCAAAATTTAAATAAGTTTGAGTTGCTTTCAACCAATATCAACAAGATTCATGCAACAAAAACCCTAAGTTTCTTGATTCTTGATAAAATCACATTTTTTTACTAAATCTTGCATAGGAGAAACATTTCCCCTCTCCAGTGCATTTCTTATACCATTAGTGGGTACTCTATGATTACATCAGTGCACGTATCCAAAAACAATGACTAAGGGCATCTATATTCCTCCATCAAATTCAAATTTGCTGAGAAAATGGCTAAAAGTGAAGTCAAGTCGTTTCAAAAAAGTTGAATCAAGTTAAAGTAGAACAAATCCTTCATGACATCAAGGATGAACCAAATCCTTGTCAAATTCCCAACAATCATATTTTCACTCTAACCTTGAGATATTTTAAAAAGAGTAGGGTTGGAGATGGTTTTCTTTCATAAAAAATAGTTAAAAGAGGTTTATAGATAAGTTGGATTTTTTTTTGAAAAATACATAATGAAAAGAAAAAAGAAAAAATAAATAAGAAATAAAAATAAACATTGAGTGCTCCAAACTTTTAAGCAAAATTTTACTCAAATCTAAATAACACAATGAGTAAGGATTGGAGATAAGCTTAGAATGTATAAACATAAATATGATAATTTGGCACCAAGATTGCATAGAATAACCATGCCTTAATTCACAAAGTATACAATAAATTCACCAATTCAGTTTTCAGACTAAATGTATCATCAATTCAAACAAAACAAAACCAAACCAAACCACCAACCCACCACACAGAAATTACATATTTTACTAGTAAGCAAAATCTAAACACAAGATAGCAATTCAATTTAATTTCTGGGGAGAAAAGCAAGTAAAGACAAATAAAACAGAAACCAATCTGACATTTTACACAACTTCGCTTCCCATTTTGGCAACCGTGACCCAATAGGTGAAATATTAATCTGATCGTAAATTTTAATTTCTTGGCTTTTTCTTGCATTTTCTCAGCTACCAAACAAGACAAGCGAGTGAACAATTATGATTTATTTACCTGTTGTTGTTTGGCGACTTGTTCTCTGAGTTTGGTCGCTTGCTTTCTCAATGCATCCATTGCGCGTGTAATTCAACGTTTTCGATGCCAGCAACGATTGTATTTTGAGTGAAACAAGTGATGTTTGAGACTTCGATTCGACGAAGGTATCAGATCTGACAACTATGAAACACAGAATCAACTGTAGTAGTAGAAGTACAAGTAGAGCAGCTTGGGAGGTCCGACTTCAATCTGTTTATCGATTGCCCTTCTCCTTTTACAACAAAATGAAAATTTGACTACAAAAATGTGTAATTTTATAAAATGATAAATTTATGCATTTTACAACAATCATATTATAAAAATGTATAATTTTATTATCAAATTTTTTAATATTAATTATAAAATGTGTAATTTTATTATAAATTAGTGTAATAAAATGTTTAAAATTTTATGATTGATATTTAAAAAGTTTGTGATTTAATTACGATATTTTTTGTTGTGTCAATCTATAACAAAATTACGTATTTTGTGGCAGATGCTACAAATTTTTTGAGAAAATTACACATTTTTATAATATAGTGAATGAGGTATGCACCCCAACGTTGTGTTTGGTTGGGAAATTTAGAAAGGGAAGGAGAAAATATGTGTGAAATTAAATAAAATGTAGGTATATCTTATTCATATTTTATCTATTTTTTTCTTTTCCATTTTCTAAATTTCCTAATCAAACAAAGTGTAAAAGGGTGCACACATAGGATTCTCCTAGAAGAAATTACCAAAAAAAAAACTACTTGATCCATAAGTTTAAATTTGAATTTTGTTTGTTTAAAAATCCACACTCTAAATATTTTGTCCATAGGATATGTTGGTACAAAATGTCCAAATTACCCATATATATATATATATACCTATCTTAGAGTTTTCTCCAAATTCTCTCTCCTTATCCCCTCTCTCTCTATCTCTCCTCTTCTTCTCTCATCTTTGGCCCATCCTCTTCCTCCATCGTCACAGATCGGTTGTTTTTCACTATTGTTATCTACCACTACCAGCGTTCTTCACCACCACTGTCATTCCCTTACCACAAGATCAAGTAAAATCCGAAAACTCTTGACGACAGAGACATAGCCTTTTACTTTCCAAGAGATGTTGTGAGTAGACAAGAAATTCATTTCTTATCATCTCCAATACATGTTAGACTCGATTTCTCACATTCGATTCCTTTTTATGAACAAAAAATGGAAAAGAGATGTAACATTTGACTTCATACCAAAATTAGTTGTTGTTTTTTTATTTTTATTTTTATTTTTTTTTAAAGTTCCTCTTGTGAAGTTAACAAACCTTATTTTTGGTCCTATTTGAAATAAGGCATTAGATCAATGTTTGAAAAGGAAATATGGAACAGATAGAATATATATATATATATATATATCTGTTGAATTTTAAAAGACAAGTCGTTCGGTAAATTTAACAGATCTGTTCAAACCCTCTAAAAACTAAACAAATAAAAATAAAACATGGAACAGGTAAAAAAAAATTGAACATATAATTTTAACAGATAGTCAAAAAAATTGAAAAGATAAAAAAAATATTTGAACAAGTAGTCAAAAAAATTTAATAGATAGATTGAGGGGTAAAATTGAAAATAAAATGTCCTTCAAAATAATAAAGAGTGCTGCTATTCACACCCCATTAATTTTTTTGTACCTTTCATTTCTTTGAACCCCTACTTATAAATTCTAAAACCTTTAAAATTTCTTTTCTCCCCCCAAATTATACCAAAATTATTGTTGTAAAAAATATTCATCCATTCAAATGCACACCCCCACACCCCCCCTCCCGACACCTCAAAAAGTCTCTCTCCCAAGACCCTAACAAAACCCACAATGGTGGAACCTCCCAAAACCAGTGAAAAAAATTTGTGATGATTATTAAAAAGTTTTTTCTCTGCTTCATTACAAGATTTTTCAATCTGTTTAATTTTTTTTTTCTATTGCCTCTTTTCACACACACAACACAATCCACTTTCATGCTTTGATTAGTTTTCTATGATTCATCCATGGCCTCATTGTACTTGTATGCTCTCTGTCATGACCCGAACCCGCCCCCATGGGTTAAGGACATAATCGGGCAGTAATCATGAGATTACTTACGGCTTCAAGTTAAACCAAACGTATTTAACAGAGTTGAGGGGGGGCCAAACGGAAACAATTTTAAAAACTTTGTCCTTAAAGCTGTGCTTACACGACACGTCAAAACAAACCATACGCATAGACATTAATAACTCACAACTCAAAGCAGTAGCATAAATTCTGTACAAATTCTGTACAACAAGATCATCCGAAAGTAAGTCAACCCTAGGTAACTATGTACAGACATATACAAAACTTCGCCAACATGACAAAATATAATTACAGAACAAAAGGGGCGAAGATGGGCCTCGTGCGTGAGACACAAGGGCTGACTTTCCAGAAACCTATGTTGATCCACTTAAGCTTCACTGGGGCTGGGTCTGGACCTCCCTTGGCTCACCTACAAACATATGAATGAGCGTGAGCGAAAGCCCAGTGAATAATATCAAGTAAAGGAAATGCATTGCAACGTTATACAACAGACGGCCTTGGGCCCAATTCATTCATGTCAAACTGGCTCTTAGGCCTTTTCAAACTTTTATCATATCAAATTGGTTCATAGGCCTTTCATTTTAAACTGGCTCATAGGCCTTTCGTATCAAACTGGCTCATAGGCCTTTCGTATCAAACTGGCTCATAGGTCTTTCGTATCAAACTGGCTCATAGGCCTTTCGTATCAAACTGGCTCATAGGCCTTTCATATCAAACTGTGTCCACCATTCAAGTTAATGAACTTTACAAAACTTATATAGAAGTAACAATTGGACAATAACATATGTTAGATATTGCTCACAGTGATCGGTTGTTGGTTCGCTCTAGAACTCGACCCTACACATGCCATGACCATAAAAGGGTCACTAACAATTCAATCCGTTCAAAATTCACATTTTCCTCTTTAGGCTTCATTCTTATCTCTTTAATCCAATTACAATGCTCAATGTATGCCTAAGAGTGTTTAGAAGTGAAAGGGAACAGAAAACAGAACACAGAGTACATTTTCAAAATTTCAGAAAACAGGATCCCCGCTCGAGCGTGGACTTCCCCGCTCGAGCGTACCCTTAAGGCCTGCAAAAGTACTAGATGCATCAAAATTACGCTCGATCGCGAACTCTGGCGCTCGAGCGGAAGGCCTCTCTATATGGCTCTATGCTCGAGCGTGAACTCCCCCGCTCGAGCGGACACCATGTCTGCAAAAAGTGCTGGGAGCACGAAATTCACGCTCAAGCGGCGGTTTCCCCGTTCGAGTGGTAATCAACTTTCTAGAAATTCCAAAACTGTTCTTGGAGTTCAAATTCGATGTTCAAAGGTCTCAATTCATGATTTTTGGCTCAAACTTCATATATTTATGTACTAACATGGTACAAACACCAAATTACATCACAATGGAGCTCAATTTCACAATTTAATCACATGCATGACTCAAACTAACTCAAACTCAACATCAACATACTCAAATTCAAACAATCAAACCTTACACCCCCATTATTTGTATATGCATGTGGGAGATGCTCATCATTTACAACTCAATTGGTGAAGAGGTGATCAAACATGAGTTTCATTTAAAATTGCACATGGATTATACATTTTTATGCTCAAACATGCAATTTCAAAGTACTTCCTCACATGTATGTGCATATAGACTACCAAATCAACAACACCAACTTGATTTCATCATGAACAATTTATTTTATGTTCCTTATCAACATTCAACTTGAATTCACAAAGATTACAAACTAAGATGTACAAATTCACTCACCTAGGAGCCTTAGTCCTCCCAAATTAAGGTTAATTCTTGAGTTAGACTTCAAAGCTCCCAAGCCTCAAGAGCAAACTTGTACAACTCTTATTCCTTTCTCTCTCTATAGTTGGCTCTCTCTCAATTTTGAGTCCAAGATCAGCCACAATGCAACTAAGGAGGAGAATTGAAGTGTCGTGCCTCTTTATAACAACTTCCACTAAGTCCATTATAATATTAATGACAATTGGGCACTAATTCATCAATTTAAGCGATTTAATCTGACCCGAACAAATTTTCAATTAAATTTCACCGTAAGCTCTAAAAATTATGCCAATCACAATGGCGCAATCAATTTTGGGTTTTGTGGCCAATGAGGCCACCAATTTAATTTCCAAAGCAGATAGTCAAACAGATATTCCTACGGTGAATAGATAGAAATTCAAAACCACATAAATTCGCATAATTGGCACACGAAATAATGTCAAGCACATAATCACGTTTAAATTAAGGACCGATTAGCATATTACGGAATAGGGGTATCACAGTCTTTCCCCCTTTAGGAAGTTTGGTCCTCCAAACTTAATTTACCTTCGTCGGGAAACAAATATGGATAGCGTAGTCGCATTTCCTCCTCTTTTTCCCACGTAGCATCCGTCCCATAGTGTTATTTCCGTTCCATTTTTATCATTGGGATGGACTTGCTTCTCAATTGTTTCACTTGCCGATCAACAATTCGTTCTGCCCATTCAGTATATTCCATATTCTCATCCAAAGCTACCCGGTGATAGTCAATCACATGAAACAGGTCTCGGAGGTAACCCCTCAATATCGACACGTGAAACACATTATGGATTTGCTCGAATCCCGGTGGCAAAGCAACTCTATAAGCAACTGGACCAAGCCTTTCCAGAATCTGAAACGGTCCAATGTAACGGGGCGACAACTTGCCCTTTTTCTCAAATATGACTTGGCCTTTCATTGGTGACACACGAATAAACACGTGGTCACCGACCTCATACTTGAGAGGTCTTCTCCGAACATCTGTAGAATTCTTCTGTCGGTCCTGAGCTGTTTTTAGCCTTTGTCAAATAACCTTGATTTTCTTAGAAGTGTCTTGCACAATTTCAGGCCCAAGCAAAGCTCTATCCCCGATCTCTGTCTAACAAATAGGTGATCTACACCTCCTACCATACAAAGCCTCATATGGTGCCATATCGATGCTGGTGTAGAAGCTGTTGCTATAAGCAAATTCTGCCAGTGGCAAATAATCTTCCCAACTCCCTTGAAAATCCAAAGCACACATCCGAAGCATATCTTCCAAAGTTTGTATCGTTCGTTCCGACTACCCATCTGTCTGTGGGTGGAATGCAGTACTGAACCTTAGTTCTATCCCCATGGCCTCCTACAGACTCTTCCATAATCTAGATACAAATTTCGGATCTCTATCCGATACAATGGATACTGGAACTCTGTGTAAACGGACAATTTCATCAACATAAATAGTAGCCAATCTATAAGCAGTGAATGTAGTCTTGACAGGCAGAAAAGTGCGCAGATTTAGTTAGTCTATCACCTACAACCCAAACAGAGTCCATACCTCGAGAGGTCCGAGGTAGGCCAACGACGAAATCCATAGTCACATGTTCCCATTTCCATTCAGGAATAGGGAGAGGTTGAAGTAGACCGCCTGATTTCTGATGTTCAGCCTTAACTTGCTGACACTGAAGACACTTGGACACATATTCTGCAATCTTTTTCTTCATTTTAGGCCACCAATAAGTTTGTTTCAAATCCCGATACATTTTGTTATTACCCGGATACGTAGCAAATGCGGATCTGTGGGCTTTATCTAAAACCCTCTTCTTCAGTTCCGGAATATCTGGGACACACATTCGATCTCGAAACCTCAACACTTCATTCTCAATGCCAAACTCCGCTTTCGGACTTGTCTCAAATTCATTAATTATTTTCTTGAGGAATTCATCCTCCTTCTGCTTCTGTTTGATCTTATCAATGATTGTCGACTTGGCTGTAATAGCAACTATCAATCCGCCTTGTTCACATACTACCACTTCAATTTCAGACTTCTCAAAGTCTTGTAAAATCTCTTTCTGTTCAGTAAGAAAACAAGCCATACTCCCTGTTAATTTTCTGCTCAAGGCATCAGCAACTGTGTTGGCTTTTCCGGGGTGGTATTGAATCTCAAGATCATAGTCTTTTATCAACTCAAGCCATCTCCTCTATCGCATATTCAGCTCTTTCTGAGTAAAGAAGTATTTCAGGATTTTGTGATCCGTGTAGACTTCACACTTTTCTCCATACAAATAGTACCGCCAGATTTTCAAAGCAAAAACAACTGCGGCCAATTCCAAGTCGTGTGTTGGATAGTTTTTCTCGTGCAGTCTCAACTGTCGAAAGGCATAAGCAATAACCTTTCCGTTCTGCATTAATACACAGCCCAAACCTTTATAAGATGCATCACTAAAAATCACAAAATTTTCCGTACCTGACGGTAGTGTCAACACTGGTGTAGTGGTCAATCTCGTTTTCAATTCATGAAAGGCTGATTCTCTTTCATCGTTCCACTCAAATGGTTGCCCCTTGTGGGTCAGTTGGGTAAGTGGTATTGCTATCTTTGAAAAGTTTTTCACAAACCTCCTGTAATACCTAGCTAAACCCATGAAACTACGAACTTCTGTCACATTAGTCGGTGTAGGCTAATTCACAATCGCCTCAATTTTCTGCGAGTCTACAAAAATTCCTTCCTTGTTGATCACATGCCCTAAGGAAACAACTTCGTCCAACCAAAATTCACATTTCTTAAGTTTAACAAATAATTTCCTTTCCCGAAGTATTTGTAGGACAGTTCTCAAATGATGTTCATGTTTAAGTCTATCCTTAGAATATATCAAAATGTCATCAATGAATACCACAACAAATTCATCAAGGTAGGTTTTGCAAATTCGGTTCATTGAGTCCATAAATGCTGCCGGAGCATTAGTCACTCCAAATGGCATGACAAGAAATTCAAAATGTCCATACCTCATTCTGAATGCGGTTTTCTCAACATCCTCCGCCTTAACTTTCAGCTGATGATACCCGGATTTCAAGTCAATCTTAGAAAACACCTGTGATCCCTGCAACTGGTCAAATAATTCATCAATACGGGGTAGGGGATATTTGTTCTTTATTGTTACCTTGTTCAATTCCCGATAATCGATGTACAAACGCAAAGTCCCATCCTTCTTTTTCACAAATAGTACCGGTGCACCCCAAGGCGAAGTGCTAGGGCGGATAAACCCCTTGCCAAGTAGGTCTTGCAACTGTTCTTTCAATTGCTTCATTTCGGCGGTAGCCATTCTGTAAGGAGTTTTAGAAATGGGGTAGGTGCCTGGCACAGTTTTAATAGTAAACTCTATCTCCCCATCTACCAATTCCCCCGGTAACTCATTTGGGAACACATCTGGAAATTCTCTAATAATAGGAATATTATTCAATTCAACATTCTCAGATTGTTCAGACAACACATAGCACAAATAACCCTGGCACCCTTTCTTGATCAGTTTACATGCTTTCATTGCAGATATCAAATAAGGTGGAGGCACTACCCCATTACCCACAAACACAATCTCTTTTTGTTCTGGTGGTTTAAATACGACCCGTTTTGTCACGCAATCAATGGTGGCGCAATATTTGGTCAACCAATCCATGCCCAAAATTACATCAAAATGTCTAAAGTTCAAGGGCAACAAATCTACATATAGGATAGCGTCCTCAATATGCATTTCACAAAATCGGTATATAGATTCACACAATACAGATTCCCCAGATGGAGCAGACACACATAGCAGATATGGTAGTAATTCTAAAGGTCTATTCAGTCTAGATGCAAATGCATATGTCACAAAAGAGTGTGTGGATCCGGAGTCAATTAACACAAAAGCATCCTGATTGCATATAGAGATAGTACCTGAAACGACTGCATTGGCATTCCATGTATCGCTCGGAACAAGCGCAAAAACTCTCCCTTGCCTTACGGTATCTCCGGAGGGAGTAGGTCTCACAGTATTTCCTGGTTTTGGGATCGATGCAGTGGAACTAGCAGCCATTCTCCCACTATTCTGCTAACAATCTCGGGCCATGTGCCCTTGTTTACCACACTTGAAACAGGCCCCTGACACACGGTAACAAACCCCACGGTGCCTTTTGCTGTAAATGTTGCACATGAGAGATGTGTCTTGGGAAGAATTCGAAGTATTTGAGGAGCCTGTGTTTTGCTTTTTCGAAAATTTCTTCTTTGAGAAGAAACGTTGCCCTTTGTTACCCTTCCATTCTGTTGTTGGCTTAGCTTGTCTATCTATGTTATTCTCTGATATGATGGCCCTGTCAAGCACCCTAATGTAGGTCTCCAACTTCAGGACATTCACTCTCTCTAGGATGTCACTTCGGAGTCCACCTTCAAAATGTCTTGCCTTCTTATAATCGGTGTCAATTACATGTGGTGCAAACCTGGCCAACTCAGTGAATTTGGCCTTATACTCAGCTACAGTCATGCTATCTTGCTTGAGTTCCATAAATTCCGCCACTTTCCTATCTCGGACACACTGCGGGAAGTACTTGTCAAAGAAAATTTCCAAAAATTTTGCCCAATCGGCATCTTTGTAACTCTCACGCATTAACATCCACCATCTTCTGGCCTCATCTTCTAGCATAAAAGTAGCTAGAAGCACTTTCTGTGTCTCTGAACAGGGAAACACTTCAAATAATTTCTCAATGCCGAGGACCCAAGCTTCAGCCTTCAAACGGTCCAATCCACCATGGAATTGTGGTGGTTTCATCTTTTTGAACTCTTTGGTGAGAGCTATGATTCGGTCATCATTCTGGTTATCTGGCACGGGAGGTGCCGAAGGTGGAGGTGGAGGATGTGGCTGCTGCCACTGTTGTTGCCATTCCTGTTGTTGCCTCAAGGTTTCTGCCATTTCCTGTATCAACCTTTCTATCATGTCTATTCTGGCAGCGGAGGATTCCTCTATCTCACCACCTCGTGTTCTCACCATCTGATTAAACTTGCATTATAGTTTGTACAAAAGATACACAAATATGCATATAACAAAGAGCATACATATTCAGATAATTTGCAATGCAAGTAGTTCACAAACTAATAACATATAGCTGCCCACATTAAACAGTTAAGCACATTCTCAATGCTTTCAAATTCATACCTATAACATGAATGCATCTTAGATCTTTTCTAGACGCTTATTGCTCTTTTTGGACAAGTGTGTGAGTCATTAACTCGTGCTCTGATACCACTCTGTCATGACCCGAACCCGCCCCCATGGGTTAAGGACATAACCGGCCAGTAATCGTGAGATTACCTACGGCCTCAAGTTAAACCAAACGTATTTAACAGAGTTGAGGGGGGCCAAACAGAAGCAATTTTAAAAACTTTGTCCTTAGAGCTGTGTTTATACAACACGCCAAAACAAACCATACTCATAGACATTAATAACTCATAACTCAAAGCAGTAGCATAAATTCTGTACAACAGGATCATCTGAAAGTAAGTCAACCCTAGGTAACTATGTACAGACATATACAAAACTTCGCCAACATGACAAAATATAATTACAGAACAAAAGGAGCGAAGATGGGTCTCGTGCGTGAGACACAAGGGCTGACTTTTCAAAAACCTATGTTGATCCACTTAAGCTTCACTGGGGCTGGGTCTGGACCTCCCTTGGCTCACCTACAAATACATGAATGAGCGTGAGCGAAAGCCTAGTGAATAATATCAAGCAAAGGAAATGCATTGCAACGTTATACAACAGACGGCCTTGGGCCCAATTCATTCATGTCAAACTGGCTCTTAGGCCTTTTCAAACTTTTATCATATCAAACTGGCTCATAGGCCTTTCGTATCAAACTGGCTCATAGGCCTTTCGTATCAAACTGTGTCCACTATTCAAAATAATGAACTTTACAAAACTTACATAGAAGTAGCAATTGGACAATAACATATGTCAGATATTACTCATAGTGATCGGTTGATTGGTTCGCCCTAGAACTCGACCCTACACATGCCATAAACATAAAAGGGTCACTAGCAATTCAATCCGTTCAAAATTCACATTTTCCTCTTTAGGCTTCATTCTTATCTCTTTAATCCAATTACAATGCTCAACGTATGCCTAAGAGTGTTTAGAAGTGAAAGGGAACGGAAAACAGAACACAGAGTGCATTTTCAAAATTTCAGAAAACAGGGTCCCCGCTCGAGCGTGGACTTCCCCGCTCGAGCGTACCCTTAAGGCCTGCAAAAGTACTGGAGGCATCAAAATTACGCTCGATCGCAAACTCTGGCGCTCAAGCGGAAGGCCTCTCTACATGGCTCCATGCTCGAGCATGAACTCCCCCGCTCGAGCGGACACCATGTCTGCAAAAAGTGCTGGGAGCACGAAATTCACGCTCGAGCGGCGGTTTCCCCGCTCGAGTGGTAATCAACCTTCTGGAAATTCCAGAACTGTTCTTGGAGTTCAAATTCGATGTTCAAAGGTCTCAATTCATGATTTTTGGCTCAAACTTCATATATTTATGTACTAACATGGTACAAACACCAAATTACATCACAATGGAGCTCAATTTCACAATTTAATCACATGCATGACTCAAACTAACTCAAACTCAACACCAACATACTCAAATTCAAACTATCAAGCCTTACACCCCCATTATTTGTACATGTATGTGGGAGATGCTCATCATTTACAACTCAATTGGTGAAGAGGTGATCAAACATGAGTTTCATTTAAAATTGCACATGGATTATATATTTTTATGCTCAAACATGCAATTTCAAAGTACTTCCTCACATGTATGTGCATATAGACTACCAAATCAACAAAACCAACTTGATTTCATCATGAACAATTTGTTTTATGTTCCTTATCAACATTCAACTTGAATTCACAAAGATTACAAACTAAGATGTACAAATTCACTCACCTAGGAGCCTTAGTCCTCCCAAATTAAAGTTAATTCTTGAGTTAGACTTCAAAGCTCCCAAGCCTCAAGAGCAAACTTGTACAATTCTTCTTCCTCTCTCTCTCTATAGTCGGCTCTCTCTCAATTTTGAGTCCAAGATCAGCCACAATGCAACTAAGGAGGAGAATTGAAGTGTAGTGCCTCTTTACAACAACTTCCACTAATTCCATTATAATATTAATGACAATTGGGCACTAATTCATCAATTTAAGCAATTTAATCTGACCTGAACAAATTTTCAATTAAATTTCACCGTAGGCTCTAAAATTTATGCCAATCACAATGGCGCAATCAATTTCGGGTTTTGTGGCCGATGAGGCCACCAATTTAATTTCCAAAGCAGATAGTCAAACAGATATTCCTACAGTGAACACATAGAAATTCAAAACCACATAAATTCGCATAATTGGCACACAAAATCATGTCAAGCACATAATCACGTTTAAATTAAGGACCGATTAGCATATTATGGAACAAGGGTATCACACTCTCTGTATCAGCAAAACTAAACATGATTTCACCCCTCAATCGACCATCCAAGTGTGGTCAGACCTCTTTTGTTTGTTTGCTTCTATTACTGCTTTGATTATTTGTTCCCGAACAAATAAGAAATATTCGATTACTTGTTTATGAACAAATAAACAATATCCAAACCTGTGTACTCGAATTTCAATCATATGTTCGGGAGTTCAGTCCCAAAAAAATGACGAATAGTTTTTATTATATTTACTATTTCTTTTTTTCAAGAAACTTATCCTTGCAAGGTCAATATCCTCTAAGTTAAATATACCATCAAAGTTATGAACCTCCTCTGAACTTTTATTATTTTACTCCTCTCGTCTTATGAAATTGTAGTTGCCGAAAAACTATCACTCATTGTCATTGCTGGAGAAGTGTATGCAATCAAATGATTGTCACTGTTACCACCGGAATATTGTTTTCAAGGTTTTGAGAGTGGGTAGGTTATGATGGTGGGATTTGGGAAGATAGTTGAGTGATGATGGAGGTGGATGGTCTCATAAACCCTAACTTATGACGTAATGGGTGTGTGAGCTTAATTGTGAGATGGGGTGTCTCAAAATTTTTGATGTCTTTTTTAGTAATTTCATTTGAAATTATTATTGTAATACAAAAAATAAATAAATAAAATGGAGGGTCCGAAATAATTGATGAGGTGCTAATAGTAGCACTCATAATAAAGGCCTTGTTTGGGAACCCAAGTTTGAGGCTAAAATAGCCTCAAACACTAAAAAAGCCAAATAGCCTCACTGTCACGTTGACAGTGTAGTGATAGCTTACCACTGTCACATTGGCAGGCTGTTCCACAGATAGTAAATGACAATTTTGCCCCTTTAGGCCAATTTTAAAAAAGTGAGGTTAGGGACAAATTTGTCATTTTAGCCTCAAGTATCATTTCAAACACATTTTTCAATACAATAATCAACTAAAAAATTCAATCCAACTTGCCAAACATAAAAACTAAAATAACCTACTAAAATAGTCAAATAGCCAAGAAGTCAAAAAAGTAGTCATTTCCCAAACAAGGCCAAAGTATACTTGTCACCACAAAATTTTACAAAGAGTGAACTTCTCACCAAGAAAAAATACTCATGAACTTAATGCCTTATACACTCCTTAAGTTAGACTTTTCAATAATTTTCTATAAAAAAAATAAAAAAAGCTCCTAGGTTTCACCTTATAACAAAATAAAATTTTCATTTTTTCATTTTATATTTTAAATTATGTTTCAATTTAAGCTATTTATCTATTTTATCAAGTAAAATTGATTAAAAATTAATATTTTATTCATTAAACTCAACGAAAAATAAAATTTTAGGCATTTTATTTATACCTACATTTATTTTAATAATTAAAATATCATTTTTTTGTCAATTTTCCGTGACAAACGTAAGTTAATGATTTAGATTGAAAATAAATTAAAATATTAGGATTTAAATTGTCAAAATTAAAATTTTAATATTTATTTTGTTATAAGAATCAAACAATAAATTTTTTTTTTTTTTTGCAATTTTACGTTTTTTTTATTTAGGATTAATTTCGCTTTTAAACTACTGTATCTTTTCTATTTTGTTTCTAAAGCATCAATCTTATTTATTGGCCAACCAACTGTATTCGATATCACCAAATAAATTTTTATTTTGCATTCGTTTGTATTTTCACGCAAGTCATGAAGGATAATTTTGTATAAATAAATAAAAAATTAGTTTCAAATGACGATTTTATGGATTATAAAGTTTAAATTGGGACTAAAACTAATATGATATTTTAAAATAGAATTTTTTAGTAATTAATGTTTTTGGATTGTGTAAATACTTTTTCAAAGGGTAAATTATTAATAAATGATCAATGTTATTAATAAATTATTAAATCAATTAACAATTTTTGATGATGTCTTTAATATCTTCCAATTAACAATAGTTAGATTTTCATTTTTTCTATCAATTCTATTAAATAAAATTGTAACACATGAATATTTGTAATTTCCAGAACTATAGGAATAATTTATATTTTAAGTAAATCTCAAGGGTATATTTTTAATTTTTCCTTTTAAGAGCGAAGCACCAATAAATCCCAAATAATAATCTTAAGAACTGTTTGCTCCTCCCTTTTTTCTTTTCGACTCAAAGGTCTTATCCTAGTGTGAATTATATAAGGGGCTAATAATAAACGCGGGTGTGCCATATGTTGAGAGATAAATATGAATTTTCTCATAATGTTGAAATTACTAAATGGAACACTTCAAAAAAAAAAAAAAAAAAAAAAACTCCTTTATGTATTTTTCCCAAACGTAAAACTTTAATGTAACACATTACGCAACAATATAACATACCACAAAAAACTCAATAGTATACTTTTCCTAAATATAACATTCTAATCAATGTAACACTAAAATATTTTATAATGTAATTTTTCTAAACGTAACGCTCTAATATAATACATTAAAATACTCGTTATTGTATTTTTCTCAAATATAACAATGTAACATTGTACTTTTCTCAAACGTAGTACCATAACATTCTAAAACAATTCCTTAGTGTAATTTTTTCGAACGTAACACTCCCATCAATGTAACACTCAAAAACTTACTATATTTTCCCCAAATGTAACACTTCGGTATAACATACTAAAAACTCCTTAGTGTACTTTTATCAAACGTAACAATGTAACATTCAAAAAAAAACTTCTTAGTGTATTTTTTCCAAACTTAACACTCCAATCAATGTAACACATAAAAACTTGTTAGTGTATTTTTTTCCAAACGCAACACTTTAATGTAACGCTCTAATATAACACTACAAAACTACGCTAACAAAAATATAGATTTCTACGCTCGATAACCAATACTTTAGCCACCAATCCCCCAAAAAGAATCTTCTACACCTCAACTTTCTATTCTCATCCCAAAAACAAATCAGAAAATTAGAAAAACAAATCACAAAAGGGTATTTACTTAAACTCAAATAACACCAAATCAAATAAATACAAATTTTCAAAGCAAAAAAAAGAACTAATTGGTTCATAAGAAAACTCTTAAGACTAAATGAATCAGCACTCTACTATATGAGATTTATGGATAAAATTTCATTTTTGAAAATGTCCTTTTAACCTATTTAAAAAACAAAATTATATCACAAGATGGATGGAGTTCAAGCCCAAGACCGATGTACACCTCCACTAGTACTTTGATTTTCAAAAATACCATTAGCCTATTGAAAAAATCAAAATTATATAATAAAATGGATGGGGCTCGAATTCATGACCTTTGGTCTGAGAAATAATATTTTTATCGCTTGAGCAACACATAATAAGTATACTTTTAAATCAAAACCAAAATTTATATTTTATAAATTTAATAGCGCACCCATTGGGTAGGTAATACTTGTAACATGCCCAGCGCGTATCTGTGCATGTTAAACAATTCGGACCCTCCATGTGAAACATAAATGAGAGTCTGGATTTGACAATTTTTATAAAAAATCTGTTTTATTACATAACATTTGCTAGAAATAGACTACATCACCAGATCTTAAATTCGCCACCTAATATTTTTGAAAATTTAGGAAACCCATGACTCGTGCCAAGGCCACTGTTCATCGTAATCAAGGATACTTGGCTCGGAACCTTAGGTATGAGAGAGAAAGGTTATTAATTGAATACCCCTGCTCACCCGACCAAAAGACCGGCCTCCACTAAACCATGATATAAGTTTTATTTTCTTTATATGTTCATATTCTGATTATTTAATAAATCCTAAAAATTACTACGTAAAGCAAACAAGTATAGACCATATCAGTCATTTTGGAACAATTTGATTCCATGTATTTTGAAAGAGTTTTGAAGATGTACAACTCAAAGAAAGTGAGTTTACTAACATGAAAATCGACATCATTCCAAATTAAGCGACACAACCTCCATCTACAGGCAATTATAGAGTTATATCAAATAAGCAAATAGCCTCATGATAGAATGCTAAACATAGTAAGAAAAACACACACAAGTGGGATGCTAAAGCATAAAAACTTAAATATTTACCAACATCCTGCGAACAGCTACAAAACAAAATTACTAAAACATGCATGATCTTATATATAAAATCCTAATGCAATTCATCCATGAAATGTAACTAAAGATTTGGCTTCTAATAAATGACATGTGAATCATCTCAAGAACATGAGGTAGCGCACATAATTACATAAGAGTTGAATAAATCCATAGATGCAAATTTAGCCGAATCAAGATACGTGAAACATGGATGCAAAGCATGGATATGATGAAAAGGCAAAGCATGATGCATATTTACAAATAAAAAAAAGCAAGTAAAAGAACATGATAAAAAGAAGCAGGGAGAGGAATTATTACAACACTTTGAATAAATAATTACAAACCGAATGTGTGAGAGAGAGAGAGAGAGAGAGAGAGAGAGAGA
Source organism: Camellia sinensis (assembly GCF_055761805.1). Lineage (NCBI taxonomy): Eukaryota > Viridiplantae > Streptophyta > Magnoliopsida > Ericales > Theaceae > Camellia > Camellia sinensis. The sequence continues at coordinate 110,300,014 of NC_138969.1, read as the reverse complement.
ATATTACAACAAAATAAAACCTCACAAAACTCTCAAATGAAAAGAAAAAAAAAGAAAGAAAAAAAGATGTAGGTCTTGAGGATCGTCAGAAACTAGTGTGCTCAATGCCAGAAGACTACTTTGTTTCGTCCATCGGAAGTTAGCCAGCCGGCCAAATAATTAGCCGGCTGGCCAACTAGGCCTATCAAAACCTATCTTGTTGCAACACCGAGAAAAAAAGAAACAAGAATTATGTAGGTGGCTCAACTAACCATTTCCGGTTAGATTACAACAAAACTAATATGAAATTAAAGCAAGAAAACAAATATAAAATAAAAAATGCAAGAAAATGAAAGAATTTGAAAATTCACCTTCCAAAGAAATAATGAACTTATTGATTTCCAAAATTCCTTTTGATCACCCTCAAGGTTGTGAATTGTGTTCTCAATCCTCAATTTAAACGCTTGGAATTTGAGCTATAGTGGTGTCTTTGGACAAGTATGTTTATAGGAAATTATCACTCTTTAAGTTTCTTGAACTTGGCAAGGATTACTCTCTTTGACCAAAGCTTTAGGACTTGGTTTCAATGAAAGATGAGACATACGAAAGCTAAGACAACTTCACTATTTTGGCAAGACAACTCTCACTTTTTCAAAGTTTTCTTTTCTTTCTCAAACTCTAATCTTCTCTTCCCAAACTCATCATTCTCTCCACACTTCATCTCTCAAATTAATCTCTCCATATTCAAGACTTGAGCTCTCCTTATATAGGGAATGCAAGTGGAGGGTATGTGGAAGACAAAGTGGAAGCTTCATGGAGCATTCAGGGAAGATAATCGAGCTAATGGAGCGCCAAAATGGAGCATTATCTTCAATGGATTAAGCACTACGCAATGAAGGTTAAGTATACATGCATTTGGTGCAAAATGGATCAGAAAATGGGGTTGTGAAGTGACCCACCCAAGAAAACAAAATCTGGTCTACATTGTCTTTGGGTGGTCGACCAGCCGATCGACCAGTCAGGGAAAAAAATGTTCATTTTGCTCCAGTTCAGTCCAACATTGCTCTGGCTGTGCGATGGGTCTTAAACACTTGGCCAAAATAGGTTTAGGGTTAGGAAGAAAGTTCAGATTCTATCTTTTTTATTAAGGATTTCGTGAAAAACAAATTCTTATTTTCATCATCTGGTAATCAAAAGAAAGCGCCCAAGTCTTAAGGCCGGTCCAAATGGGGTGTCTACAGTTGTCCTTTTTTGACAAAGCTCACAGTCATTTCATGACGTGAGTGAATGTCAAAGCCCAAAGATGACTCTTTTGACAAGGCTGTAAGACTTGGGCAAACAAACAAGATGCAAATGCAGTTGGTTAAATTCGAAGATTGCCTACATATCCCCTTGTAAGGAATAAAACCAGGTAGTTTAGGGGCAAGATGCAAATGATATGCTAATGCAATTTGAAAGCTGGACTTACATGCTTAGTGAGGTTGTTTTTGTTTTCTTTTAAAAATTCTTGATTATGCAATGTCATGCAACAGGTAATATGCGAGGCAAGCCTCGTACAATTGATATGAAGTATGATAAGCGGTACAATCCAGGCACACTCACATGAGAGAAGAAAATAGGGTTTTAATTAACAAGCAATACACAAACCGTACCTCAATACGAAATAGGAGATTGATTTCAACCAGGTAAAAAAGAAAAGGGTCTTAACTAACAAGCGAGACCTAGACTGTACCTCAATACGAAATAAGGGATTGATTTCAACCGGGTAAAGGAGAAAAGAGTCTTAACCAACAAGCGAGACCTAGACCGTACCTCAATACGAAATAGGGGATGGGTTTCAACCGGATAAAGGAGAAAAGGGTCTTAACCAACAAGCGAGACCTAAACCGTACCTTAATACAAAATAGAGGATGGGTTTCAACTGGGTAAAGGAGAAAAGGGTCTTAACCAACAAACTAGACCTAGACCGTACCTCAATACAAAATAGGGGATTGGTTTTAACCAGGTAAACTGGCGAAATGGTTCTTAACCAACAAGCAAGGCCTAGACCGTACCTCAATATGAAATAGGGGATAGGTTTCAATCGGGTAAAGGAGAAATGTTGTAACCAAATGTTTAAACAATTGTAACCAAGCGATGTGAATAGATTGTAGCCAAGTGATGCAACAGCGAGATAGTTGTAACCATGCATGACAAATGTAATAGTTGATGCAAGTGTGATTGTGAATGCAAAAACATGAAAGGTGCGATGTGAGACATGCAATATGTAACATGATATGATGGATGCACAACAAATGAATACAAAAAAATTCTTTTGTTTTTCTTTGTTTTTTGTATTTTGATTTTTTTTTTCTTTTTTGCTTTTTTGAATTTTGAGTTTTTGATTTTTTCCTTTTTTGTTTTTTTTTTTTGTATTTATACATACCATATACAGATACATATGTACCATATGTAGAAATACATGTACGAATTTAAACTACACATATATATATATATACATATACCGATACATACATATTATATACATATGGACAATACATATACATAATACATATACCTCTCCCCTGTTCTTGTCTCTCTTTTTCTTTCTCCCTCGTTCATCTTCTTTGATTGTCGTGTCTGGTGCGCGATTTCAACAATCACGGCACCTAACCGACATAACCAAACGAACCCTAATTCTTTAACGATCGCATCGGCCTTTTCCCTTCTGTCTTCTTCGCCTCATTCATCTTCTCCCTTTTCTTCTTAAGGACGACCTACGAGGGAGAAGCAGAGCAGAAAAACAAACTTGCAAAATTACTCTGCAAACTCTCTTTTTTTGGCATTAATCTCTTCTAACATGGCCGCTACCCGCCGTACTCTTTCCCTTTTCCTAAAACTTAATGATTCCTCGATAGAGATTGCTAACACCAGCTCCTCAGAGCCTGAATAAAGTGTCCTTCCCTTGCCTCTATTTTCAGTTTCCTTGCGATGTCAGTTGAGCAATTGATGGCAGCGCAGTCTGACATCAATGCCAACCATTACACATTGAAGTCCTGTGTGGAGACTGTGACAGCAGTCTCCAATTTGTCCCTCTAGCTACAGGGTATGACAAATGAAGTACATCAATTAAACGCACAACTCTCTTTGCTCCAGCGTATATACAAGGATGCTCGAGAAAAGATCGACAATTTGAAAAAGCAAAATAAACAGCTAAAATGATAGGCGACCTCCGTGGCCTGATTCAGAGCTCCTTAGTGCTCTTCATTTGGTGGCCGACGAAGAGTAATCTCTTTTGGAAGCTCTGCCACTGCTGAGGCAGAGTCTTCAAGGGCTTTCCGAGAGTAATGTTGAAGCGAGGCAACCGACAATAGAAGTGGATGGTAAAACTAAAACGTCATCCTATAATCTTTGCCGACAGAAACACAAGTCGTTGGAAACCGAGAACAATGCTTGCATTCTTTATTTTTTTTTGGTTGTATTTTTGCAATTTGTTTTTGTGTCTGTATTTTTGCTTGGGAGTGGGCAATTATTGTTTCAACTCTCTTTTGTACAACTTTTATCGAGGTTTGATCCCTGACATTTAATGAAAAGAGTTTTGTTTTGCAAATATGAATGGCATGAATGGCATTTGAGTATAAAAACCATTTTGTTTTGAATTTTAAAATTAAAAAGGTTGCATTTTAATGAGTTTTGAACTGGATGTCGAGCCTATAACTGACCAAAACACAAAATATAACTCAAAGAAAGAAAAATAAAGCAAAAATAACCTAAACAGACCTATTGACACTTGCTAGAATAGAAGGAACCAAAACTTCATCGAGGGCGCGACTATAAACACAGCGGGGGTGACCAAGTAGAACAATCGCTTGCGTGATTTAGAATATCGCGAGCGCGATGCCGTAAAACAAGATTCAAAATAAAAAAAACATTGAGCTTGCCCTATTTTTGCAAATTTGATCCGACCAAATCAATAAATGTCCTGGTCAGATGAAGATTTGTACAGCTAGATAGAACGTTAGCCAGCCTACTGAATGGTTCTGTTATATTGTCGGGGACAACTATTTATGCACTTTTTGGTGAGTAATTGACAATGGAAATAAAGACTTTCGAGTATACAGTGAAAAGACAGAAACCTGACTCGACTGTGCCCCTAGTTCATCGCTTTGACTATTTTTTTATTTTTATTTTTTTTGGTTTTCTTGTAAAAAGGTTTTGATCATCACGAGAGTTAGATTAGCATGCTTGTTCCACTCTCTGTTTTGAAATCATGTAAGCCAAACTGTGAGTATTGAAATTTTTTCCTTTTTTTGGTCCAATGACTGGTTTGGTTTTTGCAAAAAATGAATAATTTTTGAGAAAATTAGTCAATTTCATTAAAAATCATCAAAATTTGTTTTCACAAATGGCTACAACCTGACCAACAAGGAATCAACCCTTGAGATGCACAAACTCAAATTAGATAACTCGAGCAGGATACACGGCATTACCACTGAATCTATCTTACAACTAAACCTTACATGAAAAAGAGATAAGGCAATTGAACTGAATGAAGATAACCCAATTGATCATGGATATGATAGCCCAGTTGAATAAGGATAAACCAATCAAACATGGATGAGCCAAGTAGGTTGAAAATGGTTAGGGTCGAACTTCAAGATGAAGTTGCCTACGTATCCCAAAGATAGGAATCAAGCTTTACGTAGTTTATGGGGTAAGGCTCACTCGGGTATTTTCACTCTCCTTTTGCTTTCTAACTATTTCCAAAACCGTCCTTTCAGGCTTTCGACCTTGCGAGCTTTTTTTATTTTTTTTTTCATTTTCTATTTTTTTATTTTATATTTTAAAATTTTATTTTTCTGTTTTGTTTTTTTGCTCTAACTTTGCCTGGGTCGCCCTTCTGGATTTTCGGCCCAGCATTCCTCTAAAGGGTAGTACCTTTAAGCTTGTATATGTTGATTGGTTATGAGATCTCTAGGCCATCTAAATCCATGAGAATGACTACTACTCTGGACCAGATCGACGTGATGATGTAGGGACCCGGCTAATTGGGTCTGAATTTGCCCCTAGGGTCGTGGATAGGAGTTCGATTGTCCTTCAATACTAATATTCTTCTCTCAGATTCTGAGATTTGATTTTCTTTTTGGTCTCAATTGGTTTAAGAAAAGACCTCGTTGGAATCTCCGATCATGTCCAACCTCATTTCCCCTAATTTTAGGGTTGCCTTTAATCCGGCTATGCAAGCCTTATACTCTAGTTGATTATTAGACACTAAGAATCAAAGTTTGAAAGCTAAGGAGTCGGGCCTCAGGTCGAGAGGGGTCCTATGTTGTACAATCTCAGGATTAATTCCAAGCATGTTTTCATAGGACCACGCAGAAACATTTTTTTTAAATATTTTGATAAAGCGACTAATCGCTCATGCTCTTTTAAATACAATGTAAAACCAATCTGGGCCAAGCAACACTACTAAAAAAAACACTTTTTGCGACCGCTATAAACCGTCGCAAATAATAAAAAACAGTCGCAAAAGACTTTTTGCGACGGCCCATGCGACGGCAAATGGGGGTCGCGAATATGGGGGTGGCAAATACTTTTTGCGACGGCAAAGCAACGGTCGCAAATTATATACGACCACCTAAACTACTTATGGTGACCACTAGTTTGCCGTCGCAAAAAACAAAGAAAAACACTAACATGATCTTTGACGACCATCTTGTTACCGTCGCAAAAAATTAAAAATAAAAATAAATAAATAAATAAAAGTGTAGCGTTAAGCACTCTAGGAATAACAATGACAAGAATTCAAACAGTATAGCATTATAGTTTTATTGAACATCTATTTGAGTCTCAAAATTTGAGCCATATGTAAAAGTTATTACAACTAAAAACTTGAAAAAAGTTCTTTTTATGAAAAAAATACAATCCAGAACTGGCCAATCTTCTCATCAATTTTTTTGCTCGGGTGTTTCTCCACTCTATCAATGAACTGGCATAACACCTTGTACTCCCCAGTGCAAGAAATGAAAGCAATATGACGAGGGGAAAAGCTCCTTCATTTACATGCATTTGTTCTCCATTCCATAGTAAAAAAGAAATACTTAAATCTTGATATGTTTCTCATACTAGAAAAGGCATCCAAGAGTTTTTCAATCTTGAGCCGATTGATAGAAAGGGACCATCGACATATTATCAGTAGAAGACATAAGAAACTAATTGATGTACCTTCACTTTCTCATCTCGAATATGCTCAGGTGTAAGAGAAATAGACTTCTCCATAGCAATTAGGCAAAGAATCTGCAGTTGGCAAGAATATATGTCTGTTACATCTTAAAGAAAAATGATAAACAAATTGGAGGGACTGATGTGAATAAATTTATATATCTATCATTTTAATATTATCTACTCTAACTTGATTTCATGGCCTCACCTGCAATAGATGATTTTGAATAATATCATGAATGATTCTGCAAAAAGAAATGATAAACAGATTTAATAACAGATTTTTGCAGATATACATTTCATTGTGTAGGTTTGGCTACCCGTTCTTTTGCTCATATGCTTTCGATGTGGGATGATGAAGTCAAGGATTCCCCCCACCAAATCCACCTAACCAAGAGTTCCTAAGTTCAACAACCATTTCAACTTTATTTGGAATCTGATATTTTTTTCTAGGAGCTAAGAGCAAGAGAAGCTGCTAAAAACATGGATTTTGCTTCAGCTCAGTTAAAGCAACCATATTTTTGGTACAAAATTCAGAAGTTCATATTCCTTTTGCTCAACACTGGATATGAGGCATAATAATGTATTGGCCACACATGGAGCAATATTCAATAGAGTGAGAATGTTAATATTATGAGAACAAAGGCAAAATACTCAAAATGCAGGTGCAAAATTATAATAGTCTTTTGACATTCCTTAATCTCAGAGATAAAATTGAAGCTATTCAGGAAAACTCATCATTGGAGATGCTAAATATGTAGAGGCACTAACTGAAGTAACAAAAACACAGAAATGAACTTATACTAATTCCAAAATTGTCCTGCTAAGATAGAAAGAAGCTAATGTAGTAGAAGATCCTACAAATCTACAGAATTATGTGATTAGTACCCTTTCCATTTGCATTTGGTTTGACATCTTTTTACCTACCAGACTTCCAAAACAAAGGTTTTAGCCATGACACTGTATACTCCACTCGTCAGTTTTTTCTATCTTTTATCGTACTGCTCTTCTACCACCAAACTAAATTATGTCATAAGCATGCTTATCATACATTTTGAAATGACTTCCATCTTTGTCTAAAAGAAAACAAAGAACATTTAGCTTTTATTTATTTATTTATTTTATCAAAAAGGAGGACATTTAGCTCTTCTATGGTTGAATTTTCACAAATCACCATGAACATACCCAAAACTACATTTCGTCCACAAATGACTGAGCTTACACCTTTTCCTTTACACTTTGTTCCATGTGTTATTTTCCTATCTTACAGTTAATATTTAACTAAAAAGATAGTTGTGAATCCAAAGATCCATGGATTTACAAAATGTTGTGTTTTGAAGACCTAAACCCTCATCGTCAAACATGACAGCTTCCAAAATCAAGATATGACTAAAGTATCCATTGAGCTCAAGGAACAAAATTTCGTTACGTTACCATCAAAATGGTTGAAATATTTCCATTTCCCAAGATGTATAGACCTTAAATATGTTTAATTATTTAATTATTGAGCTCATATGAACATTTATATTGGCTTTAGGCACTACATTACTGCTTTCATGCTTCTGATTACTAAAGTTGATCAATTGAGCTGGCACATGAGTATTTTATTGAGTTCACAAAATTATAAGAAGCAACTGAAATTTTATCTAATCTCATTAAGCATGAGCAGGGCCCATAGAATACTTAATGCACTTGCAAGATCCACCAATGTTTACGTCATGGATGAAATGCTAACTACAAAAATATAACATATGGCCTTCTAAAAACAGTCAATCAAGGCAGCATTGGCTAACGCAGCATATATCATTTCTGAAAGATTCAAATCAAAAGACTACCATAGAATGCAAAACTTCATAGCACAGAATATTATGAAGCATTATCCCAACTAAAATTCAACATATAGGCTACATATAACTATGGAATGCATACAAATAATAGCTGCTTTTGCAAGTCTGTGATTCAGATGAACATTAATCAATGTGACATTTTCTCACCTCAAAACGATCAATAAAAAATCCAAGCCATAGTCTATGAGCAAGTATTTGTTCAACGGGGTCCTTTTCTGGCGGCATTTCTGGCTCTCCAGGAGCAAGATGAGGCCTCAATTTTGCAGCAGGTCCAGAATACCTCACTTCTAATGCAAAGAGACCTCGTTTGGTATCAATTGTCCACAACCAAGCATCAACAAGCTCAGCAAGAACAAGAGATCCCAATTGTGGAGCAGTAGAAACTAACCATGTCCAAATGAATATACCAGTCTCCATCGCATCAGGTGTGGAAATGTAAGCCGGACACCAGCAAAGAAGACGTAAAAGTTGCGAGAAGCTCTCCATATTTGATTTTGAATCAGAAGCCTGTAAAGATCACCCACCATAGTAAATGAAAACAAAATAAGGAATTGCATTAAATTCTTCAGTACTAAGAAAATAGACACACAAAGATAAGATGTATGATTACTAGGTTTGAAAGAAGCAAAGCAGCAGCCTGGGAACAAGTTTCGCGAAATGATGACTTATCCACTTCCCCACCTTTCTCTGCAATGTTAACAAACTGTTGAAGTAGACGCACAAACTTGGTTAGCATAATCTCATTAAAAGAATCATTTTGCTGCTGTGGTTGCTGAGTAAACACTCCGGACTTCAACTTTTGAAGGCTAAGACCAAGCCCAAAGCCTTGTGATGTGTCTGCTTGAATTCCACCAATGCTATCGTATAACCTTCTCATGCCTGCAATTTCTCCAGCATGGTTACACTTAGCTGTTGCACTAACTACACCTGTACTGAGCACCTCCAAATTAAAGGCCTCCATCAATTTAAAGTTTGCTCCTGATGCAGCAGCAGCAGCAGCCATTACTGCAGGAATATTTACGGTTTTTGTGCCACTCCAACAATCATTTTTACCAGTATCAATCCGTATCTCAGATAAAAGAGAAACGACGTCAGTGGCAGGCTGTGCTTTTTGCCATGTGTTTTCTTTACAAAGCTTTTCCTGGTGTATACAATTCAGAACAAGAAAACAAGGTATATGGACACATGAAATAAAAATACATAAAACAAAAGTTAGGGGAAATGATGACAATAGAAATCAGAAGCATGAAAGCAGTAATGTAGTGCCTAAATAACATTGAAGGAATTGCTTATATAGTAGAGACACAACTATTGAAGGTTAGTGAGCCCAAGCCTGACTGTTCTACTTCCTATCTGCTTGTGTAGTATCATACTGGTCAATTGCATTCAGAAGAAGGTAAATGAGAAACATTTTGTGCAAAAGTAAATTGAGTGTATATCAACTGAAACTTCAATTGCTTTGATCTGTGAAAGTATGATATGCATGACGAACAGAAAATGGAGTGAGTTTGTATAAGACAAGCTATAGAGTGCCATGATAAAGAAAATCTGCAACCTAATGCTTGGGCATCGAACAGAAGAATACTACAAGATTAGCATGTATAATCTAATGCCAAAAATTGCCTCAAATTTGACATGTACAGTATAGATTTGAAGTTGTTGTGGGGGCAGAAACAAATGAATCTTGTTTTTAGATTGTAAATTCTGGGTATTTTTCTAGGGAAATTTCATAGGTACGTAACATTGCTGTATCCAACGGCTCGAGTAAAAAACTCTAGTAAAAAATGACATCAAAATACTACATTCTTTTAAAAACAATCACATATTCTAAAATGACTTTATTATTTAGATTCATCGCAAGAGATCCGTGACAGAGCATTATAATCAGTAGCTTGTTTTAATACATAATAAGAGCATGTTGATCTATCATGTTGCTAACTAGTTTGGTACCTTGAAAAACTATACACACAAAAAGAACATAATGGCTATGCATCAGTTGAGAGCTAGACAGGAGATAGGTCACAAATTCAATTTTGTTATTTGATTCATTAGCATCAGCATGCTCTGGCTTCAGTAATAAACCAGCCCATTACTTATGCTAGTTTGGTGTGATCAGCAAGATTTTAATTAGCAGTATTGGGAGGTGAATTCGTATAGGTGGCAGTGTAGTGATATGGGAAGTATGAAAAATCAATTGACAGAGTCTTGAATTTTTTTAAATATCAGTTGTAAAAAAATAGATTTGAGGCAATGATCTGATTCTAAATGTTAGAAAACCATAAATTCAAATTAGAATTCCAGAATTTGATCCACAAACAATGAATACAAGCAGACAATGAAATTCAAATCTAGGTTGCAACACTAGAGAAATTAATTCTAAATGTAGAAAAAAATCATTTCAGATTCAAACTCTCTGGATCATAATTCGGATTTGAGTTACAGTAAAATTCAATGATAAATTACTGAACAAAACAGAATCCAGATTCAGCATACTATGACTTATTCAAAGCAATGATCTAATTCTGAATTTTTTTTTTGTTGAGAAAACCGTAAGTTCAAATCATAATTCCAGAATTCGATCCACAAAAATGAAGATAAGTGGATAGTGAAATTTATATATAGGTTGCTATGATCATCTGTAAATGAAAATAAAAAACTGAACTATACCAGTAGAAGTGAGTCCTGCTCGGTTATCTCCGATTCCTTCACTTTCTGTACAACAACTTGATCGATCGAGAAGATTGCAGTGAGATTAGTGGATAAGCAACAAGTTAACGAAAAAGGCGTGAAGATGAACAAGAAGTGAATGCTTCGAAGAGATTTCTCTGATCTCACAAAGAAACGGATACAAGAGAGAGAGAGCAATTCAGAGCACACTTGATTTCTCGGATCATTACAGAGAAAATTGAATCGATGAAGATGTGTTTAGACTTACCGATTATGAAATCTTCAACAGTAGTGGACTTGAGAAGGTTGAATCGATTGACAGATTCGAGAGAGAGATTCGAGTGAGAGAGGCAGTGAGATTCAAGCGAGAGTCGAGCAAGAGACAGATTTTGAGAGGGAGAGAGAGAGAGCCCAGATTTGGGAAATAAGAAAAAAAAAGGGGGGGGGGGGATTGAGAGGGAGAGAAAGAGAGTCAAGTTTTACCCATTTTTATTTATTTTTATTTTTGTAAGAACATGATTGGGTCAGGAAAATGAGATGTTTGATTTTAAAAATGATTTTTTGCGACCGTTAAATAATCAGTCGCAAAAAAATAGACGCAAAAAGTCCTAATTCTAGTAGTGCAAGGATCCTTCTCAGTACACACACAAACTGAAACAATCTCATCCATCAAGGGCTTAGTACGCCTCTCTTCCTCCTAGTCGATCAAATTTTGCAAATCCCGAGGAATTTCTTCCTCTTCCTTTTTATCAGAGTTTTGGAAAAAATTTTAAAATTTTTGATCAATGCAATGAACTAAAGACATATAGAAATAGGCAGAATCTACAACACTTTTATTGAAAGGAAACATTGACTTAGCGATGACAACAAACTCAAAAGAAAACGACAAAGAAGAGCTAAACAAGACAAAGATGTCTAGGTTAGCACTCCCAAAATCAATAGACTCTGACTGGCTAGATTGACTCGAGTCTGACTCTAACTCCATGGACTCAGTGGAATCAGACTCAAACTTAACGTCCAATTAGAACTTGAAATGAAACCTTTCTCGAATTTCCAATTTTAGTGCGGGCCATCCACAGGTGGTCATTTCCTAATCATAAAAACAGTCTGATATCTTCTAAGTTCTAGGGATTCACGCTGGTAGACGTTGTGAGATGTCAGAATTTTCTAAAACCACGGTGTTACAATGACTTAGCAAAAACAAAACCCTCAATCAGAACTCCGGCCGCATTTCGGCTCAATTTGCACAATTGATCATTGTATGCCCCACTAAAAAACTAAACCCAACCTCACAACTGATACGCTTGAACCACTAGTCTGAATTTGAGAACCTCTATAAAGATTTCTATACATAGCACATAGTAGGAAAGAAAACAAACACCCCTATGGAGGGTAGGGTTATCCTGTCCTAACTTTGAAATGATCTAGGGTTGTACTATTCAAACAAGTGGTATTATACATCCTAGGAATGGGAGAGCATCCTGTCCTAAGTTGAGAAGATACTATAGCTCACTATATGTACAAGGTTGGTTCTACTCTAGGAGTTGAAGTCAAGGTGATGTCACGAAAGACCCATTTGGTTAGTATCAAGTTAAGATCCCAGGAAGTCGGAAGAGTCAATATAGCCTATCTTCGAAGTCCGATAACCTTAGATAACGGAGCTACCCATTTGACCGATCTTAAAAAGTATTAACACAAGGTCTCAAAAGTAGTGTAGAGATAAGTATAGTGTCACAAAAAACTTGCTTGTGCTCCCACTAGGATTTGGGCAACATAAAGACATTAAGTGCACCAATGCATGCAATGCAATGAACATATTATTAAAAATAAAAATCGTATTATGGAGTTCGAGTCAAGGTTATATAATATCCCCAGCAGAGTCGCCAAAAACTGTAACATGCTCGTGGGTACCCATACGCGTTAAACAGTTAGGACCCTCTATTTCTTTGATCTAGTCTCACGAGTATAATGTGAAACATAAATGAGAGTCCAGATTTGACAACTTTTATAGAAAATCTGTTTTATTACACAACATTTGCCAGAAATGGACTACATCACCAAATCATAGAGTCGACACCTAATATTTTGGAAAAATTAGAAAACCCGTGACTCGTGCCAAGGCCACTGTTCATCGTAACCAAGGATGCTTGACTCGAAACCTTAGGTATGAGAGGGGAAGGTCATTAATTTAGTACCCCTGTTCACCCAACCAAAAGATCAGCCTCCACTAAACCATGATATGAGTTTTATTTTCTTTATATTTTCATATTTCAATTATTTAATAAATCCTAGAAATTACTATGTGAAGCAAACAAATATAGACTATGTCATTCATTTTAGAACAACTTGATTCTATGCATTTTGAAAGAGTTTTGAAGATGTACAACTCAAAGAAAGTGAGTTTACACATGAAAATCAACATTATTCCAAATTAAGCGATACAACCTTCATCCACTGGCATTCATAAAGTTATATCAAATAAGTAAATAGCCTCATGGTAAAATGCTAAAAATAGTAAGGAAAACACAAACAAGAGGGATGCTAAAGCATAAAAATGTACATAGTTACCGATGCCTTGCGAACAGTTACAAAACAAACTTAGTAAACCATGGATGATCTTATATACAAAATCTTAATACAAATTCACCCATGAAATGCAACTAAAGATTCGGCTTCTAATATATGACATGCGAATCATCTCAAGAATATGAGGTAGCACACATAATCACATAAGAATTGATTAAATCCATAGATGCAAATTTAACTGAATCAAGATACATGAAACATGGATGCAAAGCATGGATATGATGAAAAGACAAAACATGATGTATATTTACAAATAAGAAAGCAAACAAAAGAACGGGACAAAAAGAAGCGGGTTAGAGAATTATTACAACACTTTGAATAAATAATTACAAATCGAATGTGTGTGTGTGAGAGAGAGAGAGAGGAAGAAAATATTACAACAAAATAAAAACCTCACAAAACTCTCAAATGAAAAGAAAAGAAAAAAAAAAGATGTAGGTCTTGAGGATCGTCAAAAACTAGTATGCTCAATGCCAGAAGACTACTTTGTTTCGTCCATCGGAAGTTAGCCAGCTGGCCAAATAATTAGCTGGCTGGCCAACTAGGCCTATCAAAACCTATCTTGTTGCAACATCGAGAAAAGAAGAAACAAGAAATATGTAGGTGGCTCAACTAACCATTTCCGGTTAGATTACAACAAAACTAATATGAAATTAAAGCAAGAAAACAAATATAAAATAGAAAATGTAAGAAAATAAAAGAATTTGAAAATTCACCTTCCAAAGAAATAATGAACTTCTTGATTTCCAAAATTCCTTTTGATCACCCTCGAGGTTATGAATTGTGTTCTCAATCCTCAATTTAAACGCTTGGAATTTGAGCTAGAGTGGTGTCTTTGGACAAGTATGTTTATAGAAAATTATCACTTTTTAAGTTTCTTGAACTTGGCAAGCATTACTCTCTTTGACCAAAGCTTTAGGACTTGGTTTCAATGAATTTCTTGAGTGGTGTTTTGCAATGGAAGATGAGATATATGAAGGGTAAGACAACTTCATTATTTTGGCAATACAACTCGCTCTTTTTCAAAGTTTTCCTTTCTTTCTCAAACTCTAATCTTCTCGTCTCAAACTCATCATTCTCTCTACACTTCATCTCTCAAATTAGTCTCCCAAAATTCAAGACTTGAGCTCTTCTTATATAGGCAATGCAAGTGAAGGGATGGTGGAAGACAAAGTGGAAGCTTAATGGAGCATTTAGGGAAGATAATCGAGCTAATGGAGGACCAAAATGGAACATTATCTTCAATGGATCAAAAACTTGGCAATGGAGGCTGAGTACACTTGCATTTGATGCAAAAATGGGTCCAAAAAATGGGGTTATGAAGTGCCCCACCCAAGCAAACAAAAATCTGGTCTACATTGTCTCTGGGTGGTCGACTGGCCGGATGACCTGGGGGTCGACCGGTCAAGGAAAAAAATGTCCGACGTGTCTTAAACACTTGGCCAAAATAGGTTTAGAGTTAGGAAGAAAGCTCAAATTCCATCTTTTTTTACAAAGAATTTTGTGAAAAAAAAAATTCTTATTTTTATCATCGGGTAATTAAAAAAAGTGCACAAGTGTTAAGGCTGGTCAAAATGGGGTATCTACAGTATTATTATAAAGTGAAGGCTTGAGATGGTGTTGACACAATGTGACATTTTGATATTCCAAGAATATCTCTCTTGTCTATTTGAAACACAAAATTATATAGTGAGGTTAATGGAGTTTGAAACCAAGACCTTCAATTTGGGAAACAACGTCTTTACCACTTTAGTAGCACACGACATATATTCTTTTAAATCAAAATCAAACTTTACATGTTGTAGATTTAATTTAATAGCACATCCATTAGGTGAGCATACACCCACTACTATTATACAAAAGTGAGGTTTTAAGAACATGACTTCTGTGGATTAAAACTAAAAACTGAAAATTAAGTACTACAAACTTAATACTGAATTTTTTTATGATGAAAAGTTGTTTGATGAAAATTTGAGTGATAAATGAAAATAAGTTGTTTGATATGTATAATATTAAATTTAAAATTTATTGTTTTAGAATTGTATCTTTTAATTTTATATTGTAATAGTGAATTGATAGGGTGGTGATGATGGCAACAATGGTGCTTATAGCACCAATAACGATAGTGGTGGAGATCGATAGAAAGTGGTTATAGTGATGGTGGATAGGTAATGTAATAACCCAACCCTCGCATGTGTTTCCGATATATTTTCAGTCCCTCATTATGCATATTTATATGCTTATTGTGAAATGTCATGTGGAATTAAGTTTAATTAAGTGAACCTTATGACTATGGATTCATATATGTTGAATAAGGAAACATATCTGTCATAATTAAAATGTTTGGATTAAGAATTGAAAGCCTTAAGAGCTTGATAATCTGGAATTTTTCCCTCCACTCGAGCGGGGTAGTTGACGCTCAAGTGGACTTTTGGGGTTCCCAGCAATTTTGCAGATGGCTTGAGATTCTGAGAGTTGTAAATTTTCGCTCGAGCATAGATGTGGTCGCTCGAGCGGGAGGCTTTGTTGGTCCGTGCGCTCGAGCGCAAGGTTGGGCGCTCGAGCAGGTCTCCAGGCTGAGTTTGAATTTCTGAGGCACGTGGGTTCATTTTTGACATTTTTATTGGTATGTTTGGATCCTCCTCATTTTATTTTGGGGTGTTGCTTGAGGTGGTAATATGATGGTAAAGTAAGATTGGACCAAAAACTTTAATTCGAATAATTCGTCTACGATCAGCCGTCACTCTTTTGCCCTTTTCTTTTTCCACACTTTGAATTTGGATGTGAGGTTAGAACCATTGGAAATCTTATCTCCGGGGCTTCAATTTGACCACAAGAACGACTTAAAACAGAGTCTGGATGGGAGAGTTACACCTGTTTGAAGTTTTGGAATCTGTGCTGGGAACAGGTACGCTCGAGTGGAAATATGGACGCTCGAGCGGGTTTCGCGAGTACAGCAGCTTAAAAACGGGATTTCTAGATCATTCTTGATATTTTTCTTTTCCCTCTTCTCTCCTCTCTCCCTAGGTTCGAAAACCCTAGGGTTTTGATCCCCAATCCTCACCATTTCTTTAAGTCTTGATCAAGATCTTCCACCAAGGAGTGAAGAAGGCATGAAGATCAACATTTTCAACCGATTGGAATTCCGAAATTGTGGAGGAATCTCACCAAAGCTTGCTCCTTTGCTTGATTCTTGAGGTATGGGATCTTGGGAGTTAAATTGATGGGTTAAAATGGTGGATTATGAATCCTAGGTGTATAATCAATGGGAAAATTGGAATATAAAGTAATGGGTTAATAAGTTTGATTTTTTTTCTTGAAATTTCAATATTTTCTTGAAACCCCAGGCTGATTAATGATGATAACCAATGATTTGGCCCAAATTGAAAGTAGAATAATGAAATTGAGATATTGAATTATATATGTACAAGTTTAATTGGAATTTGGAAATGTTTGAAAATTATGTTTAAAATTTGCGAATGAACTTTGTTATGCACGTTGTAATTCATGCTATAATGTAAAGGAAAAATTGGGAAATAATCTATTAAGGATATGGATGACATGAACTCAGTTGTGGAATGTTGAAATGAGATTCAAGGATTTAGTTTGAATTATGTTGACTTGCAAATTGATGTGTAATTTGGTATAAAGAGAATTAAACAAGTTAAGAACGGAATAATTATATGTGACTTGATTTCTATGTGTATTATGAATTGTGTATGGTCAGCTGCAGGGGCGGACCAAGCATCTGAACACTGTGAGTAGTAGTACGGTAGTCACACATTCAATGATCGTTAATGATTCTTACTGTTAACATTCTATTCCTTGCAAGTATGTTGATTGGAAAATCGAAATGCATTATTGCACAATACATTTTATTATTGTTGACAAAGAATACTAACGTTATGTGCAAGATAACTATAAGATTCATGACGAACCAAGGGAATGTATAAGCACTATGGAATCATGGTATTCACGTATCTCTGATATCATTCAATCTATACAACACGCTTACCTTTTGTTAATAATTATCAGGAATGTCTTGTTAGACTTAAGTTAACTAAGTTAACTCATGTGATTGATGTAATGATTACCATTAGTACTCTGTTGATTACAAGTCACTTATGTTAACATATACGAACAATCAAACAAAGGTGTATGCTTCTATGTGCTATTAATAGATCAAGTGAACTACGCCGTTTCTTAAGGAATAAAGAGAAATTATGTTCATTCTTGAAGAACGGATTTTGAGTAAATATGAGACAATTATAGGTTATCAAGGGTAGACACCTTCGAAGAATCAGAATAATTGGAAAGTTATATGTATTCGCGTGAATGAGAAATTATTCAGAACCCACAACATAAGGGCGAAAGTTTAACATGTTTATGTAACCCTCATGAGAATGTGAATTATTTCTATCTTCGTTAAGCGTACGATAATAACATGATATGACAAGAAATGCCCTATTTCCTAACATGTTACGTTTTGAATCATTGAATGATTGTTCATTCATATAAAGGTATTTAACGTATCCTTAGTGCAAGGCCCTTACCCGGGGGTAATAATACCGTGGTTCACATATGTTACAAGTTCACGTATGTTCCAAGTTTAAGTCTGATACAAGCTCACATATGTTACAAGTTTAAGTCTGATACAAGTTTATGTATGTTACAAGTTTAAGTCTGATACAAGTTTACGTATGTTACAAGTTTAAGCCTGTTACAAGTTTACGTATGTTACAAGTTCAAGGATGTTACAAGTTCTTAGTACCGAGGGATTCCTTTATGGAACTAACAAGAATGCTTTATATTGACCTGTTAGCACTATTGAAGTGCCAGGTATAATTAAGTATGAATCCTAATTTTTGTTTATGATTCAAGCATGATGCATATGTATGAATTTGTTTCCGTTTATGGTATGACATGATATGTATGGTTGGTCTGTAAAACCTGTTAATTACTGGTATGGAACAAAGTGCTACTTGGAACTAAGTACTACATGGTGAGCCATCTCTAGAGTCCATGTGAGACACCTCTTAAGTCCATACATATATGAGCTAAGCTTATAGCCAATCTGGGCCTATGGCCACTCTATATGATCTATTTGGCCAGAGGCCATTCTGTATTTTCGGTATGGAGCAAAGTGCTGTACGGAACTAAGTGCTGCAATGCGAGTCACCTCTAGAATCCGTACGAGCCACCTCCTGAGTCCATACATATGTGAAAGTTATGAGGCCTATGGCCATTCTGTATAAGTTGTTATAATATGAAACAAAGTGCTACACGGAACTAAGTGCTACAATGTGAGTCACCTCTAGAGTCCGTGTGAGACACCTCTTGAATTCAAACAAATAAGTTCAAGGGCTATATGCCAACAAGGGCTTTATGCCAACATGTTTAAGGGCTTCACGCCATAAGTTCAAGGACTATATGCCAACAAGGGCTTTATGCCAACATGTTTAAGGGCTTCATGCCATAAGTTCAAGGGCTATATGCCAACATGTTTAAAAGTTTAATGCTACTATATTCAAGGACTTTGTGCCACTCTGTTCAAGGGCTTCAAGCCGTTATGTTTCAAGATATTATGTTTCAAGCCATTATGTTTCAGGACTAGGCCTAAAGCCGTTATGAAATGAGTACATAATCAATTAACCTTATGCCCTCTTATTTATGTATGCATTGAAATATATTATAATTCAAGTTGAATATTGAATTGTTATGTACTATTATTCACTGAGCTTCGCTCACTTTGTGTTATGTCTATTCTGTAGGTAAGCACTTTGGGAGTCCGTCTTAACCCTTGATGCTTACCCTTCAATTGTTAACCCCAGTATGCCCAGGCTCCCAGACCAAGCCCATGCATTTATGTGAAGTTTTGTTAAAATTTTAGCTTGCACTTTAATTATTTACCTAAGGTGAAAGTGTATGTATTTGACTCCTTTCTTTACCAATGTTCGGTTATACGCACCATTATGTGTATGGGTATGTATTTAGATAAATGGCTCTTACGTATGTGATCCTAGCATGTTAGTTTTAGCTCAATGGATGTTATTTTATGTTACTTTGTAATATTAAATGCTTCCGTTCAGGCCCCATATATTATATATATCAGGTTAAGTGTCCATTTCTGCATAGGTCATGCTCGAACTTTTAGGGGCGAGTTTGAGGCGTGACAGGTAATGTAGTGGAGACATAAAAATAAAAATAAAAATAAGGGTGGCAATAGGGGTGTAATGATGGTGGTTATTGTGACAGTGGAGTGATGGTGCTAGTTATTACAATGGTGGCAATGGTTATTGAGTTGAAGTGTTATAGTAGTTGTTGTGGTGGTGATAATGGCAGTGACACCTATGGTGGTGGTAGTAAAATGATGATGCTGCTTATGTAACAATTGTAGGACAATCTTCACTGTATTTAAAAAGATTTAATTCTGTTGTGTACAAAACAACAACAAGAATAAAAGAAATAGAGAAAAGGAGAGAATATGTTTGATTACAAAAATCAAACTCGAAATAAAAATAAATAAATAAAAAACAGATTTTATTTTGTTACAAAAACAAAATTAAAATCTGAATAAATAAACAAATAAAAACAACACTGAAAGTAATTAAATAACTTACTTGATTTAATTTCTTCGAATTATTTTTCTGATCAAGTCCAGTGTTTAACACTGTGTCCTTAAGACAGATTCGTCCTCTCCACGGTGCTTTCAGAATTCGGACGTCTATCTCCCAGGATGAAATGATCTTCCACAAACAATAGCAGCACTACTAATTGTTTGCCTTACGAACACACTGAGTGTTTACACTCTTTCTTTCGGAAATAAAATGCAGCAAGATGAAGAATAGAATTAACAGAGGTGAAATACGAAATTTTTGAATGGAAAACATCAAATGAGGGTGGTCCTATTTATAGATGTGAAGGTGGCTCTTGGATTTGAATTGAACAGGTATGTGGCTCTTGGTTTTGAATTGAACAGGTATGATACCTGTTGGGTTTTGAATTCAAACAGATTCAACAATTCAAACAGATAGCAATTACGGGAAGGGCCCTGTTTGGGTGTGCATTAATTCCAAAACAGTTTATTTCTGTTTGAAACCGGGAAGGGCCCTGTTTGGATGAACAAAAAATGCAAACTAATTTAATTTGAATTCTGGATTTTATTTTAATAAAAAATAAAATTAAATTCAAATGTTTTTGGCCCAAAAAGATTAGAAGCCCAACCGGACGGACGGCGGCGGCGGCGCGCGCGCGTGTGTGGTGATTTTTGGGTCCAATGGGTCTAGCCCATTTTGCCCATAACCTCTCCCTCTAAAACACTTGGGTACCCCTTGGGGCACACCCCAAGTATCTCACCCTAAGCCTTATAAACCCTTTCAAAACTTCCCACCAAAACAATGTGGGACAAGCCAATTTACAACCTTGAGGAATTTCCACCAAAACTCCATTTCCATGGAGCACACTTTGGCTTCAATTTCCCATTCACTCGGTAATGGTTTTGAGCAACCAAATATACCACGTGAATCACAACGCGGCATAGAACGCGTTACCATTTTGACCCGAGTAAATCGACACTCGGGGCCCACCTAAAAAATAGACCTAATTTAGGAAAAAATTCTGGTTTTATCCAGAATTTTATAACCATTTCCAACAACAATGATAATGGTGCTGGAGGTGCTAGTTGTGGAAGGGTGATGGATGATGATGTCGGTAGTAATAGTAGTAATGGAGGCGACAGCGATGGTGATGATGGTGGCGGTTGTGAAATGATAATGGTGTATGTTAATGCTTATGTATAAGCATTTATAAATTTAGTTAGAATTAAGTGAGTTTCCTATTATTTAATTATTTTTAATTTTTAGCTTACATTTTCAGAGTTGCTTAAATTTCGAAGTGATACCATTTGTGGTTATCAAACAAACTTAAATTGATTTTTACTTAATATATTCAGTTTTAAGTATTGTATCAAACAATACCAAACAATTTTTTTTCTCACTCTATTCTTATGAGAGCTTTCTCTATTTCTTGGTAGCTTTCTAGATAAATCCCATATCTGATTCCTAGACCTTTTTGTTCTCTTGCTTTTGATCATTGGGGTGCATCTTGCTTTCGGACTCTTCTTCTGGTGATGGATAGTTTTGATTTGTTGGAAGGTTTGGATGAGTGTGAGGACATCTCAAAGTTATGTCTAGTTGGGAAGATCTTACTCCCAAGTGTTAAGAGTGTTCTTTGAGAGAGTGTGAGACTCTTGTCTCTTGGTGATGAGTGTAATGCTTATTCTAGATTTTTGGTATGCATAGGGTTTGTGTGATTAGTGAGTTTAACTTTGACCCTACCAGTTTTCATGTAAGTTATATGTAGTGTGTGATTGCCACAGGTGGATTCAGGAATGCGTGTTATAGTAGGTTGACTTAGGAATGTGAGTTGTATGATTTAGTCTCGAGGAGTCCGAGGTGGACTCACGGAATGTGTGGGAGTGCATTGCTTGTGTGAGCTTGTGAAAATCTCTCAAGTTGGGGTAACGTGGTGAAATCTTGATTTCATGAGCGCACTTGCGCCAATGTATAATTGATAAGTCGTGATTGTGATGGGATGGACTCCCAAAATCTGTGAAGTTGTTTATGCTTTATCATTGTTTGTGCTTTATCACTTTATTGACACAGTTGATATTATTATAATTGTTATTGTATAAATGTTATAGGTGAGTTGTGGCATCACCGTAGGAGTGATGGGTAATATTAGGTAACAGTTAAGGATCACCGATTGTAGTGTTGGGAAAATGAAATTTCTTGATATTTTGGCCTTGGACAACATTGTTAAAATTGAAAACGTTGTTGTAAT
This sequence comes from Camellia sinensis, assembly GCF_055761805.1. NCBI lineage: Eukaryota > Viridiplantae > Streptophyta > Magnoliopsida > Ericales > Theaceae > Camellia > Camellia sinensis. The sequence continues at coordinate 110,277,893 of NC_138969.1, read as the reverse complement.
CACTATTGATTGTTTTTGAAAAATGTTTACCAAACTATTAGATTTCTTTACTTAGAATTTTAGGAAAAATCTTTTTCGTTGGAATGTAGTGTGAGTTTGAAACACCTTTTGAGAAAGTTTTGTAATTAAGAAAAGAGTTTTCGAGAGATAATGAGAAAATTTTCTTTTTAACAAAGATGTGTAGTTAATTCATTAACATTGCGTTGTTCAATTGTGTAATGAATTTAGCTCGGATTGCTAGTTATGCGATTGTAATTTTTTTTTTTATATTTTGGGTAGATTAGCGTTATTGAAGCTTGTTGTGCCAATGAGCTAATTGTGAGTGTATTCGTCCTTGGATTTTGGGGTGTTGAACACTTGGTTATTATTGGTTGTTAGTATACGGTTGAGGTGTATTATTATATTTGGGTGTGAATGGAACGCATTATTTATATTATAGTCTCATAGACCCTAACGAGTTCATGTGGGTTATAGAGGCATTCGTGACCTCTTTCTTTCTTTTTTTTTCTTGTTACTTAGGTGTCTTTGGGGCACCAAAACGGGAGACAAGGATCCAAGAATCTATCCCAAGGATTAATCTAAGCTTTTGACTAATAATGGTACCTTTGTGATTGCCTCACTTCGAGCCTTGGTGTAGCCTTAATTTCGGGGATGAAATTTCTTAAGTCGGGGAGGTTGTAGTGGTCTAGGTCAAGACCCGACCCTCTTTGCAAGGCCATATGGGTTAATTGTGTGTTCTTTTTGACTTTGACCTTACCTTGTTGAGATTGGACCTTAGAAAGCCTTAAGTTTGCTTTGGGATAGCAACCCAACACTTTTGATTTTGCTTGATTGCGCCCACGGTCTTTGGGGGCGCACCTGCGACCATTTGAACCTCCTAGTATCTCCTCTACGCAATCCCTGTCACCTGCAAGATGGCCCGCGACTGGGATGGACATGCTTGCAATGATATGGTCGCGTCCACGATTGTGTCATGCACGTTTATGGATGATGTGTCTTTTTTTGAGAATAAGGCAAGTTTCCACCCATGTTGTGCCGACTTGCTAATCCCACATCGAAAGAGTCGCCACTTAATTTTATGGGGAATTAAGAAACTTTTAACAATAAAAACTAAGTTAAGGACCTGATCCGTCACAACCAAAGATTACCGGTTCGGGAGCACCCCATTTTCGGCAATCTGGAGATTGCCTCTACTAATATTCTATTTTATGATTTTAGTGATTAATTATTCTACACAAGTCCATTTTAAGCTTAAACCATTACTGCCTTAAAACTATGTGATTTGAATAAAATAAATATCATTTATTTTAGATTAAATGAATAATGTCATGTTTTTCATAAAAATGATGATTTTCCAATAAAGAAGAGATTTTATTTCATCATGGACGTAAACATAAACTAAAATAAACAATATTTATAAAAATCATTCAAAACAAACAATTTTACAAGAAAAACATATAACTTGCATTATTGAAACGACAATGTACCAAACAAACACATGCTAAGAAGAATAGAGGAAATTTACCCAGATGCCCATTCCAAGGGTCTGACATGCAAAGCATAAAAATAAACATGACTTAATATACATCTAAACATACAAATAATGGCCCTAACCCCAATTTGAAGCTACTAAAATGATGATTATGTACAAAAAGAAAATAACAAGTAAAAAGTAAAAATATAAACTAACTACACGATGATTCAAACTGGGCTCAATGCATGATTCCTACATGTTTAAATAATAACAAACATGTTGTTCTAATAAAAATAAAGAAAACATACGAAATAAAGTGAAAAAGCGAACAAAACTAGCACCCTACATGATAAGATGACACACTAATGCCCTGACTATGATTAGGTATTGAAATAAAGGGGAAAAAGTGCTGAAATTAACAAAAGTTAAGGGTTTTACCTGTTGGTTTGATTAAACCGAAAAGCGTGCGAAAAAAAGGCAAGAAAACTCAAGTTTCTTTCCTTGCAAGCCTTCCTCAAGCTAAAGTTTCTGATTTAGTTCAATTAGTTCAAGCCTTTAGATGATTTTTAACTGTTAAAGTTGTTGTAGAATGTGGTATTTTGGGGCTAAGGCAAGAAGGGGAGAAAAGATGGTGGTATTCATTCAAAACTCATGATTTTGCTTCAAAAGTCTAACCCTTTGTAAGGGAGAGTGAGAGGCTCCTTTTATAGGCAATGGGAAAGCTTGGGCGCACCCTAGGGCTTCCCATTGCTTTCTCTTGCCACTTTCCTCCTCAATTGCACCAAGATTGAGTTTTCAAAACTAGCTTTGCCACAAAATGGATGTGTGTGCGTATAGCTTGTCTTGATGCGCACTATCCATGCATGCACAAGTGTGGGCACTACAACAAAACTGAAATTTTATAGCATAAGATCAATGACATACAGTAAATACAAGCCATAGTTTTTTCACTTTTATGACTTTCTTTCTTTGCATGTCGTAAATAATATCCTAACAACATGTTTGTTTGTTATGCAGTTGATGCTATTATTAATAACTTATTTACGACATTCTTTGTTTGCCTTAAATAATGGCACTTTCTATGACATAGAGAGGGCATGTTGTTAATATATCAAATTTACATGAAACATGTGTGCCAGTCGTTGAACATATTTTACTTTACACGGTAAGCAATTGCTATCGTGAAAAGTGTGACCGAGAGAACAAAGTGCCAAAATAAAAATTAATTAGCACCAAACAAGAAAATACGGAACTTTCAAACACCCAAAAAATATTAAAATTATTAAAAAGTAGAAGAATTCCATCTCCTCTTTCTGTACACATACATATGCACACTATCTCTATTTATGTAGATCGATACTTGGAGATTGTGGAAGGGAGAGAGATCATCGATTCCATTGGACTAGTATATATAAATATATATCATTAGTTTTGGGGTAGAGAACAAAAAATGAGAATCCTCATCCCATGTCCATTTCTTCACTCTTCTCTCTCTTTGAACTTTGAAGACGATGAATGACAGGAGGCATCCATGATAGGTAATGACGTTGACGGTGGGGGAGCGTCGATGTAGAGATGTCAACAATCGACAATGACTCAATAAGGGTTCCATAATGAAGAAGAACATCACAGGTGGTGGTGATACAATGAGTTGAAGCCTTACTTTGAAATTTATTTAGGGTTAGGGTCTGTGTTTGGGTTTGCACTTCGAACAACATTTGGATTTCTTGTCTACTTCGTCTCTTTCTTTTCCTCTTTTCTTCAAATTTGTCTTCTTAATAGTAATCAATCTCCAATTCTCTCTATAAACGTGCATATATGTATATATGCATCTTTTTATCTGTATATATCTGCATATATATACATACATGCTATTATGATTGGTTAATTTTTTAGATGAAAGAAAATGGTGAATTAAGTCATAAGGTTTGCTATTTAACTTCTGTGATTGTAGCTCTGCAGATTGTCATTTGATTTCTCATACAAATAATTGGTTGTACAGATTGTTTTAAAATCGTCTTTGGGTGTTTTGAATTCTACCCATTTTGTATAATCGATTGTTATTTGTAATGTCTATCTTTTGCTGAATTTTTTGTGATTGATGAGTGTGGAGATTAAATTTGTGTTAAACCCTTTCAATTGTATTTGTGTGTGTTGTGTGAATATTTATCTTGGTATGTAAATCAATATGTAGATAGACAGTTTATATTTCAGATATATATGTCAAGGATTTTCCTGAAATTTGTGCCTTGCTTTTCGAGGGAAGTGTTGTACTCATCTTAGCATGTTAGGCAATATTGGGTCTGATTACCCTGGGTTTGCCTTTCACCTGTAGTTGATGTCGATGGCGACGGTATCTACTCTTTTCATTCATTCTTTTATTGATCTCCTCTTCTCTATATCTAAAATTAATCTCCTCTTCTCCTTTTCTCTATATCTGAAATCTTCTCTGAGACTATATTTTGTAAATTGATCTCCTCTATTATGTTGTATTTCTCAAGACTATTATCAATTTACTTTCACCATTCTCTCTTCATTCAAGATTTGTGCTAGAAAGAAAATTCACAATGGGAGAAGAACAAGAAAGACATGATTCAATTGGAGTGGAGTCCATAATTCCAATTTTGAAGGTAAAACTCATCATGACCTTAGTCAATCTCAGTGGTATTTCCAAACTCATAATTCCAATTCTAATTCTTATGCGTCTTGCAGATTTTTTCATTTCGTTTTCTAAAATCCCAATTTCAATGCATTTCCTTTATTTTATCTAAAGTTTTTACATCGAGTAATAAAGGGGATATTACTGGTAATGAATGATACACTCTAATTTGATTGGCTCTTGATATTGAACCCGACATTGAATTTCTCATGAACTGAAACGGGCAGCACGCACTAAGCTAGCTTATGTTTTTTTTAACTAATTTTGTGTTTTACATCATTTTTTAGGCAACCTACAATATTTTCCCTTGTCAACAATGCAGGCTTGAATGCATTTATATTCTTTCTTTCCCTATAATAAAAAAAGAAAAAAAGAAAAAACAATTATAAATAAAATAGAAAATTGTGTCCATTTGTGTAAATAAATAGATTCTCTTATTTGATTATGTGAATTTATTTGCTCAGTTCCCAATTGTGATTTCTAATCAAGTTCTGCAAGGACCAAAATGCTTTGGCTTTTGATTTTTATTTCCCCAGAATATAGTTCTGACTGGGCTAAATTTCTAAAGCTTTGTAAGAGAGTTGAATATATAGTTTGTGTTTGGTATCTTTTACAATTTGAGGATTTGATGGTATTATCATCTCTCAATTGTGTATCAAAATGAAGACTTTCCATGACCTCAGGCATTTTCAGTCTGATTACGTTATTAATTTTTGTTTCAAATTTCCATTCATTCCTTATTGTGCTTGCAGCAATTGTACTCCCTCTTTGTTCCTATCCACAGGACTGAGAAATTGGTGCAACAGAAGCTAACTCTGGATGAAATTGACATTCTTGAGCATAATTTCCTAACTTACTTATTTCAGGTATGGCGTCTTCTGCATCTTAATTAATAGGTTTGATGTCTTGAAAATTGAATTGTGGGTCCTCTACACTCTACATACATGTGTACATTGTCTATTTAAAATTCAGTCCTTGATTATATTATACATAAATACAATTATCCCAATTACAAGTGATAATGTAGTTTTGTCGGATGAGGAATGGGTCGGACAGGGTCCGGATGCTCCACAGGATGATTGAACCTCGTCTTCCCAGTTGTACCTACACCAAGTCCGTCGAGAAGGACCCCGGAGGTGGGGTTCCTTCTTGAGGACCCTCTGAGGTTTAAGTTAGAGCAGCCTCTAGTAGAAAAATGGAAGCATTTAGCTTAGAGAGGAAGTAGAAGGTAGTTAGAGAGAGAGTGATTACTTGTATATATTGATTTCTTCCATACCTTTCTGGCCTTTTCGTTTACCGTGCCCTGTCAGTCGACCTGTCCTATCAGCCGTAAGTCTATGGTAGTGTTGTCATGCTGTTGGGCCACTTATTTGGGCTATGCCCATCAGTAGTCCCCTATTCCCGAGTGCAGCTTTAGTCCAACGAAGGGAATAAGAAAGAGTAAAGTAGTCCCCCAAGTCACGGAAGGAGGCAGGGCGACGGTGGCCAAATTTATTGAGCAAATGAGTGGGTGCTGCGATAGAGGTAGGACCGCTTAAAAACCAGCTGGGCAAGGCGCAGTGAGAGTTAAAGGAAGTAAAGTTGGAGATTTTGGGCCGGCGCAAAGCGGCGCAGACTGCGTGCGCCGAGAGGAGTCGGCATGTTCGAAATTGTGAGGAATGTAAAGTGCTAGCCCTTGTGTAGAGCAATGCAAACGAGGCTGAGGCCTTTGGAAGGTCGGCTGAGGACCTGGACAGTCGGGTGATGGATTAGCTCGTACCGTAAGTTTGTATTCAGTTTGATGGAGGCTTTTTGGTGCTCGGTCTGGCCGAGATCTTGATGTGCTCAGGCTGGCTGAGGCTCTGTGGGTGCTCGATCTGGGAGTCTTTTGTACACTCAGTCTAGCTGAGGTCTTTAGGCTCAGTTTAACTGAGGCTTTGGACGGTCAGCCGATGTAAAAGAAGTTGAATACCTTACTTGTAGAATTAGACCCAGTCTTGTTGAGTTTGTTTAGCCGGCAGGGTCTCACTCGGTTTGCAGAGCGTGTTGGACGGTCAGCTCATGGTTTTGGAGGTCGACTGATGACCGGGGGGTCGGACTATGACTGTTGGAAGTCTTGGAGGTTGGCTAATTTTTGGAGGTCGGCCGATGACTATTGGAAGCCTTGGAGGTCGGCTGAGCAGTTTTGGAGGTTGGCGGAGTACTTTGGTGGTCGGCCAGTGCTCTTTGGCAGTAGGTCGATGGATTTTAGATGGTCGGCTATTGCTCGTAGAGCGAGTGGTGGAAGAAGCGGTCCCTATTGTTGCTGAGGACGGCTGTTTTGGACTTGATCCTAATTTTGACGGACGATTTTTAGAGGCAGAGGGGTAGAAACTGGTAGTTCTCGTTGGAACATGGCTTGGTTTTGCTCAATCAAGTGGTTAACGCTGTCGGCGTTTCTTTGTGAAGTATGGAGATGGATTGTTTGGGTTAGGAGGCTCGGCTGGGGCCCTTCTTGTAGTGCCTTGGAGGGCTTGCGTGAGCGTGCTTGGACACACTGTCGAGCCATTACTTGATCTAATGTGATGGTGCTCGATGAGTCCGTGTGAGCGGTGAGCTGGCTTTTTGTAGGCCATGTCGGTGGACCTTCTTCAGAGTTCAATATTATACTTCATCAGTCAAATATGATAATAACATGAGCAATGATGGGTCTTAGTATGCTGACAATGATGATGAGAAACTCCAGAACAAAGTGGTGATGGAGGCTTTGCCAATATTTCATCATATGAAAGCAATATATGCCCACTTACAGTGTGCTTAGTCTCCATTTGATGTTGATGGCATTCAAGCTGTGGAGCAGCTGGTGGCCTCTCAAATGTTTGTCTTCCGCATAGTGGTTTTCCATATGGAGGCCTTTCGCATGGAGGTCTCCCATATGGTGGTCTTTCGCATGGTGGCTGTCCTCCCATATAGTGGATTTCCTCATGGAGGTCTTCTATATGGTTGTCGGTCACCCATTGGGATCGGTCGATTGGTCTCCCACGTGGGGGTCCTAGAAATGATCTAGGGCAGACAGCAGACTGACGTATATTTAGAGCTTGGTCCCAAGTCATGATGTTGAACTCTTTCATTGTTGCTTGTGCTCATGTTAGAGGAGTGGTTATCTGTGTGGTTTGGAGTCTTCTCCATGCTCAGTCTGGCTGAGGCTTGATGTAACTCGGTCTAGCCGAGGTCTTCATGCTCAGTCTGGCTGAGGCTTTCGGTAGTGCTCAGTATGGTTGAGGCTTTAAGTAATTTGGTCAGGACGCCCCCTTGGTGCTCAGTCTGGCTGAGGCTTGATGTAACTCGGTCAGGCCGAGGTCTTCATGCTCAGTCTGGCTGAGGCTTTCGGTAGTGCTTAGTATGGCTGAGGCTTTAAGTAATTTGGTTAGGACTCACCCTTGGTGCTCAGTCTGGCTGAGGCCTTAAGTAGTGCTCAGTCTGGCTGAGACTTGATGCAACTCGGTCTAGCCGAGGTCTTCATGCTAAGTCTGGCTAAGGCTTTTGGTAGTGCTCAGTATGGCTGAGGCTTTAAGTAATTTGGTCAGGACTCCCCCTTGGTGCTCAGTCTGGCTGAGGCCTTAAGTAGTGCTCAGTCTGGCTGAGACTTTATGTAACTCGGTCTGGCCGAGGTCTTCGTGGGTAAGATCTGATACCATGCCCCTCACGGCTTTAAATTACTCGGTCTGGCCGAGGTCTTCGTGCTCAGTCTGGCTGAGGCTTTAAGTAATTTGGTCAGGACTCCCCCTTGGTGCTCAGTCTGGCTGAGGCCTTAAGTAGTGCTCAGTCTGGCTGAGACTTGATGCAACTCGGTTTGGCCGAGGTCTTCATGCTCAGTCTGGCTGAGGCTTTTGTAAACTCTGTCTGGCCGAGGTCTTCGTGCTCAGTATGGCTGAGACTTTAAGTAATTTGGTCAGGACTCCCCCTTGGTGCTCAGTCTGGCTGAGGCTTGATATAACTCGGTCTGGCCGAGGTCTTCATGCTCAGTTTGGCTGAGGCTTTTGGTAGTGCTCCGTATGACTGAGGCTTTAAGTAATTTGGTCAGGACTCCTCCTTGGTGCTCAGTCTGGCTGAGGCCTTTAGTAGTGCTCAGTCTGGCTGAGACTTGATGCAACTCGGTCTGGTCGAGGTCTTCATGCTCAGTCTGGCTAAGGCTTTCGATAGTGCTCAGTATGGCTGAGGCTTTAAGTAATTTGGTCAGGACTCCCCCTTGGTGCTTAGTCTGGTTGAGGCCTTAAGTAGTGCTCAGTCTGGCTGAGACTTTATGTAACTCGGTCTGGCCGAGGTCTTCATGGGTAGGATCTGATACCATGCCCCTCACGGCTTTAAATTACTCGGTCTGGCCGAGGTCTTCGTGCTCTGTCTGGTTGAGGCTTTAAGTAATGCTCAGTCTAGCTGAGGCTTTATGTAACTCGGTCTGGTCGAGGTCTTTGTGGGTTGGATCTGATACCATGCCCCTCACGGCTTTAAATTACTCGGTCTGGCCGAGGTCTTCGTGCTCAGTCTGGCTGAGGCTTTAAGTAATGCTCATTCTGGCTGAGGCTTTATGTAACTCGGTCTGGCCGAGATCTTCATGCTCAGTCTGGCTGAGGTCTTCATGCTCAGTCTGGCTGAGGCTTTTTGATCTGAAATGTTATGAAATGTGCAACATAGATAAAAGAAGTTTGAATATCTTACTCATGATGTCCTTGAGGAGAGAGAAGTAGACCATTCGGATATGGCGGAGGCGCTGGGGCTCCGTTCGATTGTTGCTGAAGTTGCCGACCGAGCTATGTTGCCGACCGAACTAGCTTGCTGACCGACCTATGTTGCCGACCGAGTTGTCGACCGACCAATGATGCCAACCGATCTAGTTTGCCGACCGAGCTATGTTGTCGACCGAACTAGTTTGCTGACCGACCTATGTTACCGACCGAGTTGTCGACCAACCAATGATGCCAACCAATCTATGTTGCCGACCGAGCTATGTAACTAGTTTGCCGGCCGACGTATGTTGCTGACCGAGCTATGTTGCCGACCGAGTTGTCAACCGACCAATGATGCCAACCGATCTAGTTTGCCGACCGAACTAGTTTGCTGACCGACCTATGTTGCCGACCGAGTTGTCGACCGACCAATGATGCCAACCAATCTATGTTGCCGACCGAGCTATGTTGCTGACCGAGCTATGTTGCCGATCGAGCTATGTAACTAGTTTGCCGACCGACGTATGTTGCTGACCGAGCTATGTTGCCGACCGACCTATGTTGCCGAGCTGGGTTGGTTGGTGTAGACACCCCATTTTTGACCGCCCTTAAGACTTGGGCACCACTGATGGTTTACTTGGTGGAGAAAGGTGTGTAGGGGAAAGGTTCAGTTTCTTTGGCAAGGAGAGAGACAAATCTAAACTTCACACCCCATTTTGGACCAAAGCTATTTTGAATGGTTTTTAGACCTTAAAACCCTCTCTTTCAAAATATTTTTGAAATAAAGTTTCTACAATGTTCCGAGGCTCACATTTTGTCAAATGATGCGCTTTTCGATAAATCGAGCAAGCATAAAGTGAAAATGAATGAAAGAGAGATGAAATCTTTGAAAAATCTTTCAAAACACCTTGTTCGGGGGTTTGGAGTTGAAGAAAAGAGGAGAAGAGAGAAGAAACCTAGCTGAAGAAGAAGATGGGCATGAATCGCTAAGAGAGGGACGAGCAGTCCTCGCTAAATCAGGCCTATCTATCTATGCACTTGGATTTAAGGTATGAGGTCACTACCGTTGGAAAGGAGACTTCTGGGGCTTCATTTTTCACTCAAGAATCTCCTAAAGCCGAGTCCGGATGGGGGAGATATGATTGATTGAAGTTGGGCATCATTCTAGTTGGACCGAAACTGAGCAACCTTCACTAAAAGAGGGATATCTCTTAGCACACTTGGAATTTTGAGGTGAGGTTTCAAATTTGGAAATAAGACTTCCGGGGCTACAGTTTAGGCTTAAGAATGACCTAAAAAGGAGTCCAGATGAAGGAATTAGGCTTTCTTCAAAACAGGGACCAAGACTGATTTTTTCCATCGGCCTCTATGGAAGTCCACCGGCCACAATTTAACCTCAGAAGCTATATGTCGGCCAAAAGTGAACCTTATCAGCCAAAAATGATGGCTGGTCGGCACTAAAGATGGTCGGTCGGCCAGAAGTGCCCAAAACTCAGATTTTTGACAGATATTTCTCCTCCAGCTGTTGCCAGCTTGCTCCAGCTGCAAAACCAGTCTTGGTCCCTGTTTTGAGGCCTTATAAGAGAATAGCAAAATAATGAGGCCTTATATCTCATTTTCAAGGGGTTGAACTTCCTAAGCAAGTTTTGGAGCTTCTCACTCTAAAGGTCCTCTCTCTCTAGAAATTTCAGACCTAAAAAACCTCTGCCTCTCTCTCTCTAGAGCCTCTCTCCATTGCCCTTTGGTGCATAGAAGTCCATAGAGGTAGAGAAATACTTCTTGTTTGCATATACATCCTTCATCAAAGTTAACCCCCAATTGGGATGAGGTTCTTGGAGGATCATTTTGAGCTTCAAAAACTGGTCTTAGCTCAGATTTTGGGCTGGTTTTGCAGCTGTGCATCAAGGGTAACATCTCTCTCCCTTTTAGCTTGTTTTGCATACTAGCTTTGCCATAAGTTTTGAACTACTTTGAGGCTGTTTTTCGGGTGGTATTGAACTACAAAAACCCTTGTTTTTCCTCTGTTTTCCAGTCCTAAAAGTCTTGGTTTGTGGCTTGGTTGGCTAAGGGGTTGTCCTCCCTTTTGCTCTTTGGCTTGCAAAGCCTTTTGAGCCAACTTCCTAAGCTTTTGAAGCCAACTTTTTGTGGCCTTTTAACCACTAAAATCCAGAGGATTTTCAGTGTTAAAAACCCTATTTTGAAGGCCCAAATGGGTGGGGGTTGTCCCCCCTCCTTTTGTCTTGTTTACTTGTGTTGATGGCCCTCCAAAAGAGCATGTGTTTCTACTTCTTGGAGGCTTTGTTTAGCCTCATTTTTATGACTTTCCAGACCTGCCATAAATCTATTTTGGGATGTCTTGCTCATCTCTTGCATGTTTATTGCACTTGTAGTGTAAATCCCCTTTGCTAGCCTTGTTAGCCTACCAAAGTAGCATGTATGCCTAGCTTTGTTTGGCTTCATTTCAGAGGTTATTTGGTGTTTATTTAGCATGTTTTACCTCTGTCCCATGTTGGTTTGTTGACCCCTTGCATGCATAATACACTTGCCTTGTATTCCTCCATTTTGCCTATGAATACATCTTGGCTTTGGAGCATCATGCTCGCATGCTTTGGCTTGGCTTTGTGAAGTTTTTGGTCATGTTTTAACATGCTTAAGGTCTGTCTTGAGTCTTTGGAGCCATGCTTGCCATACTTTATATAACCTCTTTGTATTCTAGCTTGTTGGCTTCGGGTGTGTGAGTCGTTAGCATGCCTCATTTGGTCTATTTCAGTGATTTGGAATCATTTTTCATACCATTTTAGTCCATGTTCCATGCTTGCATACTTGCATTTTCCATCCCTTTCATGCTTTGAAGAGTTGATGGCTTATGCTCCATGTTTAGGCCCTTGTGCATGCATGCTTGTGTGTGTGTTTTCATGACTTTGTTGCATCATTTTGGCCGCTGATTTGGGCCTATTTGAGAGCTACCCATTTCGGTTTAAGACCATCCCCGCATGTTGTTGCATGCTTGTTCCATTTTGCCTATTTTTGTGTGTCATGTATGGTTGCATTGTTTAGGTTGTAAGCCTATTGACATGTTGTTGCATGTTCATCCATCTTGCATACTTGTTAGGCTACATGTTGTTGCATGTTTGTCATTGGCATTGTTGCTTCATGCCTTGCATGTTTACTTGCTTAAGTTGTATGCCTATTGCATTAGCTTGTTTGCATGCTCATGTTGCATTAGCTTGTATGCATGCTTAGGTTGCATAGCATTGTGCATGCATCCCATCCCTCTTGATCAAACATGATGGAGGTTGGGGCCCCTTTGTATGTTTTGTGTGCATTTCATTTCACATTGAAATTGCACACTCTGCCTTTTGGGCCATCGTGCATGGAAATGCGTGATTGATGGCCCGAGGGTCGAGTACCATACTCCCTTGAGTCTTAAACATGATAGGGAGGGTGGTGGTGCAAACATTGCTTTGAAAATGCTTTGCCATGTTTTGTCTGTCCTCTGCTGCTGTCAAACAAGATTCTGCAGGAAGACATGGCCGACCGACCACATTCAGTGCCAGCCGGCCATTCATACTTAGCCGATAGCCTCACAACTGGTCAATGACCATTTTCCAGTGGCCGATGACCACCCCTCTTGGCCGATGGTCTCTCACAGCATCCATGAGGTGGATTAGAAGGGTTCTGGAAACTTGCATAATTTTCAGAGGAGCAGGGCAGTGCACACAGAGGCAACATGTGTCATGGCAAAGGATTTCCGGGCGACGCCAATCCGAGCATGCATGCACCCCTCTTCCCGAGGCCCTTTTACTGCTTTCCATAGCTTAGTTAATTTGTTTAATTAATTAAGGTTTTGTAATATTTAATTAGCTAGGATAGTTAATTATTTATTCGGTTTGTATTATTATTTGGACCCTCCGAGCGAGGGCAATTGTGTAATAACTGTGCGTGAGTGTGTGCATGTCTTCCAACCCCACGTCTTTCTTCCCTTTTATTTACTAGCTTTCGATGGTTAGTCTAGGGCATGTTTCAATTAGCAAACAGTATGATAGCATGTTTGCATCCATTCATTCGTTTTGCATGCACCGGGCTCGGCACATCATTCTAACTGCATTTGTACTTCAATTCCAAATTGAATACTTGTTAGTTGTAGCATCTCACATGTCATTGTAGATTAGCCGAGCCTATCATAGTTGCATTTTGCATGTGTTGCATTAGCCATCTTAACATGAACTAGGATCATGCATATGATTACTAACTGGTTTCTGTTTTGGCTTAGAGTACTAGGTAAGCTTTTATGCTTTAGCAAGCCACATGTGTGTGAATGTTGCCATGATAGCATAATTACCATGAGGCTAGCTGCTTATGTGATATAACTGCGTGAATGCCTGTGGGTGAAGGTTGGGTTATTTGAATTGGAACAATGCATTAAATACGAGTTTTAAGCCCACTTGGAAGTGGCAAAATCTTATTTTCTAAGCCCACTTGAGGGTGGCAAAATTCATGTCTTAGCCTACTTGCGGGTAACATCATCAAACCATTTTCAAACAACAAACATGAAATGTTTTGTTCCAATTCAGGTGACCCGGTCTATACTTGTTTGCTGTGCGCATAACATAGTAAATCTAGGCTAATAACCGGAAAAAGAACGCATAATGTTTTCAAAACTAGATATCATGGTTAGTAGAGGCCGGTCTTTGATTGGGCGAGAGGGGGTGTTCATAGCTGACCTTCCCCAATCGTACCCAAGTTCCCGAGTCGAGGCAACTTTGGTGATGACGGACATGTGGCCTTTGGCACCGAGTCAGGGTTTCCTAAATTCCCCTAAAATAAAATATTTAGGTGGCGACTCTGTATCTGGCGAAGCAGTCCATGTTTGTCATCTCTTTCTAAAACATCTATTTTTCAAAACGATTCGCCGGATTTGGACTCTTTGGTTCAGATTAAGAGCCGTGACAATTCGAGTCTGAACTGTAGCGTGGGGCCCACGGGCGCGTCTACAGTTGGCGGTGCATGGGGCTCAAGGTGCAGGGATGCACGTGATGATGTGACATGACACAGACGTAGGGAAAAGAGAGAGAGTTAGTGGCCTAGGGAGTGAAGCCCATGTCTTCACGTGGGGCAATCTAGGCCTTTGATATGGATCAAATGGGAAATACTTGTCCAGAGCTTTGTTCTTGAACTTTTTGCTTGTTTGTTTGTTGTTTTTTTTTTTTTGAAGTCTTGACGACTTTGAATTGCTTGGTGCGGGGGTTGATTTTGGTACGTAGGTAGACCTCCGTAGTACTCACCAACGATAATGGTGAGGTGAGCCGAGAGCGGCGTGAAGAGGCATTGGAGAGCTGAGTTATAGCGACCCCGGTCTTTTCTCTTTAGATTATTGTATCCGGACTTAGGTTCCGTGGATCCTGTCATTACTTATCGGTTGTTGTTGTCCTTTAATCTCTTAGTATTTGAATTATAGGTTGTGTTGGACGGGTCTGTTACAGGTTGGTTGATAGTTGATGCCAATAGGTGATGCCCAGATTTTGGCCTTCACGCTCGAGCGGAGGTTTTAACGCTCGAGCGGGCCCTTCGTTGTTGCTTCTCCGCTCGAGCGGGAGTTTTGACGCTCGAGCGGGATTTTCCATCTCCCAGTATTTTGCTCTGCAGTTCTTCCGCTCGAGCGGTAGTTTTTACGCTCGAGCGTGATCCCTTGTTTTGTTCCTCCGCTCGAGCGGGGAGTTTGACGCTCAAGCGGGTGCAGCGCCTGCAAAACTTCTGAAAGGGTGCAATCGACGCTCGAGCGGCTTTCTTCACGCTCGAGCATGATTCTGTGTCTTACGCTCGAGCGGGGATTTCTACGCTCGAGCGTAGAGTCGACTACATCAGTCCGTGATTTCACTTTTCTGATCACTTTTTGACCTACCTTTTCATCTCTTAACTTTTAAAAACCGCCCCTTGAGAGTCTCTCTCTCTACTCTTACCTTCTCTCCAAGATTTGATCTATTTCCGGTGGTCTTCTACCCTAGTTCCTTTGGAAGAAAGGTAGAGCTTCACGAGATCTTTCTTTTAATCTGAAAAAAAGAGGATTTGGAGCACTTTGGATTTTGGGTCATCATCTCCATCTTCTCTATTTTAGTTGTGATCTTCAAGGTAGGGATTTCCTACTCTATTCTATAAGCTTTGTTCTAAGTTGTGGTATTTTAAGATGTTGAGATCACTTAGATAATTTTGGGAAAAACCCTAGTTGTATTAATTAATTAATTTGTAAAATTAATTTAAGGGAATTGGGGAATTTGGTTAAATTCATGAAATTGATGAGTTCATAGATTAAATGGTGTAGTTGGATGATTTAAATCACTCACCTATTAAATTGTTGATATATTTATTTCCAGTCTAGAAATAACTGTTTTGGGCTATCGGTGGAGGATAGTCATGATTGTTGTAGACATTGCATGTGGATTAGGAATAACTGAAACTAATCACATTGGTTAAGTCATTAATTTGACTATTGAATTAATACTGAAAATACGTGTATTGGTTGAGCATTGCATTTGCATATTGTGTGGGAGGAGATAGGGGATGTACTCCACGGTTTAGGGAAAGATAGGGGATGGACCTCTAAACCGGATTTTTGTTTGGGAGGAGATAGGGGATGGACTCCATTAGCACCATTTTTATGTGTGCTTATTATATTGAAGTGTTTCTACATGATTATTGATACAGCACTAAAATGTGTATCAAATGGGAAGTATGAAGTGTTTTGATATGAGCATGAGTCTCATTTGTTTTGTTGATATTGGAAGTAATGTGATTATGTTATATAATTCACTGTTGTAAGTTTGGCCAGGTTCTGAGCCATGTTGATAATAATGGAAAGTGAAATGTGTCTTAGACATTAGTGTTACGAGACTGTTTAATAAAAATTGATTATCTTGATTAATCATCTATTAAATGCTATAGCTTTATTCAATGCTTATATTTGGTTTAGTATTTTTCTACTGGGCTGTGGCTCACCCTTCATGGGAACATCATTTTCAGGTTCAGGTGATAAGCTACCTCCACGGACTTAGCCTAGAAGGATTTGATGTTGGGATGTTGAAGACTTGTCTTTAGTTATATGTTTTATTTTGTTATTTTTGAGATTTCATGTAAACATTCAAGCCTAGGGCTTAACTTGTAAATGAGTTAGTACTCATCCTTTTTGTGTCCAAGTGTTAGCTTGGAAAGATGTAAGCCCTTAGGGCATTATTTTGATGTTGCAGGATGTTACATGTGATGTCTTTCAATAAGAATACTCTGATGAATGACTCAAATGGTTCATTTTCTTTTATAAATGCATGTTAATGTTATGGTTATTATGGGTTTATTTTGAGGGCGTTACAACTTGGTATCAGAGCGTACCGGGTTTGAATACTTTGGGTACGTGGGAAGTGATTAGTATCACAATGGGTTCGTCTCGTTTGATAGAGACTTAGTGTAACGTTATATGCTTATATGATAACATGTTTATGTGATTATGTGGGTATGGAATGTAGTTTCTAGGATGTTGATTGGACCCTTGAGTTCTAGTAGTCTTGTTGGAAAGGCACTTGATCACTGCTGCTTCCAACCGGAACTATAGTAACGCATTGGGACTATCATTATCCGGGAATGAAATTCGTAGGTGCTTATGTGATTATGTGCTTACGTGGAATGAATTATTGTTGTCTATTGTATTAGGACGCGAGTGTTTAGCTTTGGCACATTTATTAATGTGCTAATGTCTTTGTTTCCTTTATTAGGATGTCAGGACGAGGAAGAGGACGCGGTAGGCGTGGTAGGCCGGGTAGGCAGGAGGTGCCTGTGCCAGAGGAGATTCCGATAGTTCAGGAGGGAATTGGCCAGGCCAATGTGGCCGAGCCAGTAGGCCAGCAGGCTTTGGGCGCTTTAGCTCGAGAGATAGCGGGGGCATTCAGGGAGTCAGTAGGCATTCTCAGAGCTGAGAATCAAGCTCAGGCTGGTATTGTGGATGCAGGACCTTCCTTTCTGAAGAGGGAGTTCTTCCGGTCCAATCCGGATGAATTTGTGGGTGATCCTAAAGAGCCACTTAAGGCAGATGAATGGCTCGAACAGACAACGAAGACATTTGAGATGCTTGGCATCGAAGACGAGGGGTTGAAAGTGACCTTGGCATCTTTCCAGTTGAAGGGGGATGCGGGTCAGTGGTGGAAGTTTACTAAGGGGCGTATAGGAGGTACGTGGGAGGCTTTTGTGAATGCTTTCCAGGAGAAGTTTTTATCTCCGGCAGTTAGGGAGAAGCTGCGAGACCAGTTTTGTCAGCTTAAGCAGTCGAGTTCTTCTGTGGCCGAGTTTGAGGCTGCATTTACTAGTTTATCCAGGTTTGCACCTGAATTGGTGGCGTCTGAGGAACGTCGCTGTATTGAGTTTGAGAAGAAGCTGAGGCGTGGCCTCAAGCTGAGAGTTGGGGGAACTATGATTCGGGATTATGGGCGTATGGTTGATGCTGCAGCCCATATGGAGATCATGATGCAAGAGGAGGAGGAAGGGCAGAAGGGCTCCAAGAGGAGTCAGGATAGTCAGAGTGATGGTAGGAGACAGAAGGGTTTTAATCCCCAGCAGTCTCATGGTAGCTTTTCGAGATCGACTTTTCCTGTACCGAGTGCTAGTTCGGGGAAAGGCAGTCAGGGAGACATTACCTGTTTCAAGTGTGGCCAGTTGGGCCACAAGTCTCCAGTTTGTCCTCAGAGGGGAGGAGTTCAGAGAGCAGCATCTTCTTCGGCTCGATCTCAGAGCCAGAGTCAGGGTAGAGGTCAGTCACTCTCGTGTTATCAGTGTGGTCAGCCAGGGCATATGAAGAGGTATTGCCCCCAGTTGGGTGGCACACCTGGTGCATCTGGTTTGAGGCAGATTCAGGGTCAACAGCCAGCTCAGTCGGGTCAGGCCTCGAGGGCTAATCAGGGGGCTTCATCGTCTCAGTCGGTGCAGCAATCTTATGCTCCTAGGGGTGAGCAGGTTGATCAGAGGTCATCTGGGCGCGTGTATGCTGTTACCGCGCAGGATCTTGTACCGGCTCCATCTGTTGTGAGAGGTACTTTCTTGTTTTGCAACTCGGTTGCTAATGTTTTGATTGATACGGGTGCATCTCATTCCTTTGTGTCTGCTGCATTTGCATCTGTTTTGGAGTTGGAGTTAGCACAGTTGGCATCTCCTATTTGTGTAGTGTCGCCTCTTGGGGGTGAATTGATTTTGAAACACGGTGTTAGGGGTTGTGATATAGAGGTTAATTACCATAGAATCCCATTTTCTTTTGTAGTTATGCCTATGAGAGGTTTCGATGTTATTTTGGGTATGGACTGGTTATCGTCATACCGGGCAGTTATTGATTGCTACCGCCAGAGGGTCACTTGTTGTACCGTGAGCGGAGAGTATTTTCATTTTCTGGGGGACCGGGTTGGTGATGTGTTGCCACCGGGGTATGTTCGACGAGGAAGGAGTGAGCTTAGTGGGCTACTTGCTAACCTTTTGATTAGTGAGGATGATGAGACCCAGGTTGTGTTGCCAAGGGTGGTTTGTGAGTACTCGGACGTCTTTCCCGAGGATCTTGTTGGTTTGCCACCGCATCGAGAGATTGAATTCTCTATTGACCTAATGCCCGGCACGGCGCCGATTTCTATGTCACCTTATCGTTTTGCCCCAGCCGAGTTAGTTGAGTTGAAGATCCAACTCCAGGAGTTACTAGACAAGGGTTTTATACGCCCTAGTGTTTCGCCATGGGGAGCACCGGCCCTCTTTGTTAAAAAGAAAGGTGGTGCTTTGAGACTTTGCATAGATTATCGGAAATTGAATCGGGCTACGGTTAAGAATAAGTACCCTATGCCTCGTATCGATGACCTGTTTGACCAGTTGAAGGGTTCCCGTTGTTTCTCGAAGATAGACTTGAGATCGGGTTACCACCAGTTGAGGGTCAGGGAAGAGGATATTCCGAAGACGGCATTCCGTACGCGGTATGGCCATTATGAGTTTTTGGTAATGCCATTCGGGCTCACCAATGCACCGGCAGTCTTTATGGACTTGATGAACCGGATCTTCCGGGAATTCTTGGATCAGTTTGTAGTCGTTTTTGTGGACGACATCCTTATCTATTCGCCTTCTGAGGAGGAGCACGAGGCACACTTGAGGGTGGTGCTTGAGTTACTTAGAGCCCATAGGCTGTATGCCAAGTTTGGGAAGTGTGAGTTCTGGCTGAGAGAAGTCAAATTCTTAGGCCATGTGGTATCCGGTGAAGGAGTGTCTGTTGATACATCCAAGGTAGAGGCAGTGCAAGATTGGGCACAGCCTAAGAGTGTGTTTGAGATTCGCAGTTTCCTGGGGTTAGCTGGGTATTACCGTCGGTTTGTGAAAGACTTCTCCAGGTTAGCATCACCGTTGACTAGACTGACTCGGAAGGGAGTTAAATTTGTATGGAGTGAGACTTGTGAAAAGTCGTTTCAGGAGTTGAAAGTTAGACTGACTACCGCTCCAGTATTGATTATTCCAGAGAGAGGGTTGGGTTATGCAGTCTATTGTGACGCCTCACGAGAGGGTCTGGGTTGTGTATTAATGCAAGAAGGGAAAGTAGTTGCCTATGGTTCACGTCAGTTGAAAATTCACGAGCAGAATTACCCTACGCATGATCTAGAGTTAGCAGCTGTGATATTTGCCTTGAAGGTTTGGAGGCATTATCTTTATGGTGAGAGATTTGAGGTATTCTCGGATCATAAGAGTCTGAAATATTTGTTTACACAGAAAGACTTGAACTTGAGGCAGAGGAGGTGGATGGAGTTCATAGAGGATTATGACTTTGAATTGCATTATCATCCGGGAAAGGCCAATGTGGTGGCCGACGCCCTTAGCAGGAAACCTGTTGGTGACATAGCTAGTATAGCCATCCGAGAGTGGGAGATGTTAGGTGCACTTGGAGAGTTTGATTTGCTTTTGGGCGAATCCGTTGAGGCTGCGGCCTTGTTTTCTGTTGTTGCACAACCTACACTTGTGACTCGAGTGTTAGAGGCTCAGAGGGGCGACCTTGAGATAGAATCCCTCCGTGAGAAGATTTCTGGTGGGAAGGTTGAGAAAGGTTTGACGGTGTATCCCGACCTGAGTGTGAGATACCGAGACCGTCTATTTGTGCCGGAGTCTCATCGAGAGGAGGTACTCCGAGAGTTTCATCATTCACGCCTTGCGGTGCATCCGGGAGGTACTAAGATGTATCGGGATTTGGGTCGCCAGTTTTGGTGGCGGGGTATGAAAAGAGATGTGGCAGCTTTCGTATCTAAGTGCCTTACTTGCCAGCAAGTGAAGGCCGAACATCAGAGGCCAGCGGGTTTGTTGCAACCCTTGCCTATTGCCGAGTGGAAGTGGGAACATGTCACTATGGACTTCGTTGTGGGTCTTCCGAGGACTCAACGGGGTAGTGATGCTATTTGGGTAGTTGTGGACCGGTTGACTAAGTCGGCGCATTTTATTCCTATGCGTGTTAAAGATTCAGTTGATCATCTGGCCGATTTATATATTCGGGACATAGTGAGGTTACACGGGGTTCCAGTGACGATCGTTTCAGATAGAGATCCTCGTTTTACTGCCAGGATGTGGCAGAGCTTGCAGAGTGCCTTAGGCACTAAGTTGACCTTTAGCACAGCTTATCATCCTCAGACTGACGGGCAGTCCGAGCGTACTATTCAGATCCTTGAGGATATGCTTCGGGGTTGTGTTCTTGACTTTGGTGGGTCGTGGGAGAGGCACTTGCCTTTGGTGGAGTTTGCCTACAACAACAGCTTCCAGTCTAGTATCGGTATGGCACCGTTTGAGGCCTTATACGGCCGACCGTGTAGGTCTCCTGTTTGTTGGGCCGAGGTGGGTGATGCACCTCTGTTGGGTCCGGAGTTAGTGAGGGAAACGACGGAGAAGGTTGAGCTTATCCGTAAGAGGCTTGTTACAGCCCAGAGTCGTCAGAAATCTTACGCCGACCGTAGGAGAAGACCTTTGGTGTTTGAGGTGAGTGATCACGTCTTTTTGAAGATATCACCAAGACAGGGATTGATGAGGTTTGGGAAGAGCGGGAAGTTGTCCCCTCGATTCATTGGTCCTTTTGAGATCCTTGAGAGGATTGGTGAGACTGCTTATCGTTTAGCTTTGCCGCCGCAGTTATCCGGAGTACATGACGTGTTTCATGTGAGTATGCTTCGGAAGTATGAGCCGGATCCATCACATGTATTGGATTGGACCGATTTAGTAGTTGATGAGGATGTCTCGTATGAAGAGAGACCGGTTAGGGTCTTGGATAAGCGGGATCAAGTCTTGCGAGGCAAGACCATTCCTTTGGTGAAAGTTTTGTGGAAACATCACGGGGTGGAGGAAGCCACATGGGAACGTGAGTTGGAAGTCCGCGAGAAATATCCGGACATGTTTAATGATTTGTAATCTTGTAGTTAGATTTTGTAATATTGTCAAACCTTAAAGCTTTTTATATATGTCTTAAGCTGTAAAACATTTAGAATGTTTTGGTTAATGGAAATATTTTGGAACTTATTGTTGAAATTGAAAGAAAATTGCATAGTGTTAATGCAGGTTGAAGTATATGTTTGTTTTGCATATTGTGGCATGCCTCTTAGTTGAGAGATGGAATGGCCGGTGTTGGGTCAAGTTGTTTATTATTGAGTTAACATATTGTTTGAATTTGAGAAAACTTGTTTTTAAAACCTTGTGCTTAATTTCGGGGACGAAATTCTTTTAAGGGGGGGAGGTTATAGCGACCCCGGTCTTTTCTCTTTAGATTATTGTATCCGGACTTAGGTTCCGTGGATCCTGTCATTACTTATCGGTTGTTGTTGTCCTTTAATCTCTTAGTATTTGAATTATAG
This sequence comes from Camellia sinensis, assembly GCF_055761805.1. Classification (NCBI taxonomy): domain Eukaryota; kingdom Viridiplantae; phylum Streptophyta; class Magnoliopsida; order Ericales; family Theaceae; genus Camellia; species Camellia sinensis. The sequence continues at coordinate 110,256,200 of NC_138969.1, read as the reverse complement.
GTTGTGTTGGACGGGTCTGTTACAGGTTGGTTGATAGTTGATGCCAATAGGTGATGCCCAGATTTTGGCCTTCACGCTCGAGCGGAGGTTTTAACGCTCGAGCGGGCCCTTCGTTGTTGCTTCTCCGCTCGAGCGGGAGTTTTGACGCTCGAGCGGGATTTTCCATCTCCCAGTATTTTGCTCTGCAGTTCTTCCGCTCGAGCGGTAGTTTTTACGCTCGAGCGTGATCCCTTGTTTTGTTCCTCCGCTCGAGCGGGGAGTTTGACGCTCAAGCGGGTGCAGCGCCTGCAAAACTTCTGAAAGGGTGCAATCGACGCTCGAGCGGCTTTCTTCACGCTCGAGCATGATTCTGTGTCTTACGCTCGAGCGGGGATTTCTACGCTCGAGCGTAGAGTCGACTACATCAGTCCGTGATTTCACTTTTCTGATCACTTTTTGACCTACCTTTTCATCTCTTAACTTTTAAAAACCGCCCCTTGAGAGTCTCTCTCTCTACTCTTACCTTCTCTCCAAGATTTGATCTATTTCCGGTGGTCTTCTACCCTAGTTCCTTTGGAAGAAAGGTAGAGCTTCACGAGATCTTTCTTTTAATCTGAAAAAAAGAGGATTTGGAGCACTTTGGATTTTGGGTCATCATCTCCATCTTCTCTATTTTAGTTGTGATCTTCAAGGTAGGGATTTCCTACTCTATTCTATAAGCTTTGTTCTAAGTTGTGGTATTTTAAGATGTTGAGATCACTTAGATAATTTTGGGAAAAACCCTAGTTGTATTAATTAATTAATTTGTAAAATTAATTTAAGGGAATTGGGGAATTTGGTTAAATTCATGAAATTGATGAGTTCATAGATTAAATGGTGTAGTTGGATGATTTAAATCACTCACCTATTAAATTGTTGATATATTTATTTCCAGTCTAGAAATAACTGTTTTGGGCTATCGGTGGAGGATAGTCATGATTGTTGTAGACATTGCATGTGGATTAGGAATAACTGAAACTAATCACATTGGTTAAGTCATTAATTTGACTATTGAATTAATACTGAAAATATGTGTATTGGTTGAGCATTGCATTTGCATATTGTGTGGGAGGAGATAGGGGATGTACTCCACGGTTTAGGGAAAGATAGGGGATGGACCTCTAAACCGGATTTTTGTTTGGGAGGAGATAGGGGATGGACTCCATTAGCACCATTTTTATGTGTGCTTATTATATTGAAGTGTTTCTACATGATTATTGATACAGCACTAAAATGTGTATCAAATGGGAAGTATGAAGTGTTTTGATATGAGCATGAGTCTCATTTGTTTTGTTGATATTGGAAGTAATGTGATTATGTTATATAATTCACTGTTGTAAGTTTGGCCAGGTTCTGAGCCATGTTGATAATAATGGAAAGTGAAATGTGTCTTAGACATTAGTGTTACGAGACTGTTTAATAAAAATTGATTATCTTGATTAATCATCTATTAAATGCTATAGCTTTATTCAATGCTTATATTTGGTTTAGTATTTTTCTACTGGGCTGTGGCTCACCCTTCATGGGAACATCATTTTCAGGTTCAGGTGATAAGCTACCTCCACGGACTTAGCCTAGAAGGATTTGATGTTGGGATGTTGAAGACTTGTCTTTAGTTATATGTTTTATTTTGTTATTTTTGAGATTTCATGTAAACATTCAAGCCTAGGGCTTAACTTGTAAATGAGTTAGTACTCATCCTTTTTGTGTCCAAGTGTTAGCTTGGAAAGATGTAAGCCCTTAGGGCATTATTTTGATGTTGCAGGATGTTACATGTGATGTCTTTCAATAAGAATACTCTGATGAATGACTCAAATGGTTCATTTTCTTTTATAAATGCATGTTAATGTTATGGTTATTATGGGTTTATTTTGAGGGCGTTACATGAGTTGAGGTACTATTGGACCGGGCTAGGAATGAGATCGTCGGCCATGGATCGGTCTAGAATCATGGTGCCAGCGAGAGAGGTGTAGGCGGGGAAAACGTCGCCGCCGCCGCTGGGAAGCCATGAATCATGTGGTAACCATTCATTCCGACACTGAAGGTGGGTGAAAAGGAAACTATTTCCGGTGACAATGAGCGCAACCGCCAATCGGAAGAGTTTCCCACAGACGGCGCCAACTGATAATGTAGTTTTGTCGGATGAGGAATGGGTCGGACAGGGTCCGGATGCTCCACAGGATGATTGAACCTCGTCTTCCCAGTTGTACCTGCACCAAGTCCGTCGAGAAGGACCCTGGAGGTGGGGTTCCTTCTTGAGGACCCTCCGATGTTTAAGTTAGAGCAGTCTCTTGTAGAAACATGGAAGCTTTTAGCTTAGAGAGGAAGTAAAAGGTAGTTAGAGAGAGAGTGATTACTTGTATATATTGATTTCTTCCATACCTTTCTGGCCTCTTCGCTTACCGTGCCCTGTCGGTCGACCTGTCCTATCAGCCGTAAGTCTATGGTAGTTGTAGACGCGCCCGCGTGGGGGCCCCGCTACTACAGTTCGGACTCGATTTGTGTCACGATTCTTAATCTTGAACCAAAGAGTCCAAATCTGGCAAATCGTTTTGAGAAAACAGATTTTAGAAAAGAAGTGCCAAACATGGACTGCTTTGCCAGATACAGAGTCGCCACCTAAATATTTTTTATGGGGGAATTTAGGAGACCCTGACTCGGTGCCGAAGGCCACATGTCCGTCATCACCAGAGTTGCCTCGGCTCGGGAGCTTGGGTACGATTGGGTAAGGTCAGCTATGAGCACTCCCTCTCGCCCGATCCGAAGATCGGCCTCTACTAACCGTGATATCCATTTTTGAAAACGTTATATGTTCTTAAACCAATTATTAGCCTAGCATTACTATGTTATGCGCACAGCAAACAAGTATAGACTAGATTGCCTAATTTGGAAATAAGCATTGCATATCCGTTTGTTTTGGAAAAATGTTTTGGAATTTGCTACTCGCAAGTAGGCTAAAATACGGATTTCAACGAGTTTTTCCAACTCAAACAATCCAACCTTCACCCACAGGCATTCAAACAGTTTATCATATAAGCATCTAGCCACATGGTAAACATGCTGTCATGATAACATTCACACGCATGCGATATGCTAAAGCATAAATGCTTACCGAGTACTCCGAGCCAAAACAATAAACTAGTTAGCCAACATGCATGGTCCTAGTTCATGTCAATTTGACTAATACAGCACATACAGGATGCAATTAGATAGGCTCGGCTAGCCTAAACATGGCATATGTAATGCTACAACTATCACGTATTCAATTTGAAATTGAAGTACAAATGCAGTTAAAATGATGTGCCGAGCCTGGTGCATGCAAAGCAAATGTATGAATGCACGCATGCATAGCATAAGGTATGCTGATTTTAAATATGCCCTAGTCTACCATCATAAGCAGGTAAGTAAAAGGGAAGAAAGGAGTGGGGATTGGAAGACATGCACACACTCACGCACACTTATTACATAATTGCCCTCACTCGGAGGGTCCAAATAAATATTACAGTCCGAATAATAAACGCATTAATTATTACAGAATTTCTAGTTAATTAACAGAATGAATGCAAAAAAGAAGGGTGGCCACAGCCCCTGCCTCGGGATGCGCGAATGATACATGCTCGAACCCGTCTCGCCCGGAAAGTCCGTACCATACCACTGTCGCCTCTGTTTACACTGCCCTGTCTCTCTGAAAATTGCCAAAGTTCTGGGACAGGTTCCTTGCACATTGTAGAATACCATCGGCTGGAGGGAATGCGCACCGGCCATACGTAATTTCCATCGGCTGTTGATGGGGTTATCGGCCATTCACCAATGGCCGGTCGACATTGGATACTGCCGGTCGGCAGAAACTTCCTGCAGAAGACAGTTTTGACAGCAACAGAGGACAGACAGTATATGGCATGGGATTTCAGGCACATGTGAGCATGGTCATGCTCCCCATCATACTTTGAACTCAAGGAAGCATGGCCCCCGATCCTCGAGCCATCAATTGCGCAAGATAGCCTAAGTGATCAAGCTTGCCATTTGATGTAAAAATGCATGCAACACACAAATGAGAACCAAGACCCTATCATGTCTAAGTCAAGGGCCCCGGTGACCGAGAGTTAAGACGCGTTACATCACTTATAGTATGAACGCTCCTTAACTCTCACACTTGGTTTGACACCCCAAACCAAGTAATGCAATGCATGTTATGCAAACATGACTCAAAAATGCAACATGAGATTTAAGATGCAAGGCATGCCAAATGTTATGCAATTACCATGGCAAGTATGCAATGCTAGGCATGCAAGATGCAAATGCAATGCAAACATGGAGGACTTAAGCAATAGGAACGTCATGTTACAACACCTAATGAAGCAATTATGCAACAAACATGAGACAAGCATGCAAGGGTGGCCTTAAACCATAAAGGGGCAGACCTCAATCCACCTCAAAACAGTGGCCAAAAGTGCCCAAAATGGTGGACAAACACTCATGCCAACATGCAAGCCAATGGACCTAAGGCTAAGGCACAAAAAGGGGACACTTTACTTCCACTAACATGACCATTCATGGCATGAATTAGACAAGCAAAAACAGAAACTTAGCATGCAAAAATGGACTCCAAAAACCCACTAATATGGTAGCTTAAGTGGCTCCGATGAGATGCATGCACCAAGACTCATGTTTAGGCATAAAAGGGCACATCCTCAAAGCATGAAAGAGGTCACATATGCAAACATACAAACATGATTTATGGGCTGAAATACGATCCTAAATGATGCCAAATCATGAGGATGGTCATAGCTACGCATGCTAGAGGTCAATATGCTCAAAGCTTACCAGCCAAAACACAAAGAGATGACACCAAACAAGGCAAGCATGACTGAAACAGATGGCCAACAGGCCTTAAACATGGTAAAGTAAGGCCAAAACCTTCATGAAATTAGGCTAACACATGCAAGAGTCATGACCTAAACACAAGATACATTTCTAGGCCAAATAGAGGAATGTAAAACAAGTATGTTAAGCATGCAAAAGAGCACAAATCCGACCAAAAACAAAGGTAACATGTGACCTAAAAACACCCAAAAACCTCTGAAAAAGGGCCAAAATCAATCAAGCATGCATGTTGCCCTTTAAGCCAAAAGGCAAGGAAATGAGGCAATGAAGGGAGAGGGGTGTCCCTCCCCTATACAAGACTTCAAACCACCTTCCTCACCACTGAAAATCCACTGGTTTTTCAGTGGTGAGAAGACTAAAACACTCAAGCAAACAAGGCCTCACAAAGGAAGCACCAAAAAGGCCAAATAGGGCCTAAGAGGGTGAGTTTGAACTCAAACCATAAAACAACCTTAATGAAAGTTCTTAAGCACGAAAATATAAGCCTTTTTTATGTTATGCACGAAACCTAAATCAGCAAGCAAGATAGGTAAAAAACTAGTGCAAGTTTGGGAAAACTAAAGCAAAGTGATTACCCTTGAAGAACCTTTGAAGAACAGATGATCCAGCCACCTTCTATTGACCAAAACCAGTCCAAAACCTCAACAAACAACCCTCAAAGTGCCTCAAAGTCGAAGTAAGGTGTGGTAGTGTGTGTGTTAGTGCAAAACTAAGGTAGAAATGCACTTTAAGGCCACCAAACACACACAAGGGAGGAGAGAGAGGGAAATATAGAGAGAGAGTGTATGTATATGTATAAGCTCTGGTTTTCTCTTCAAACTTGCTAACCTAGAAGAAGGAGGAGAGCCCTCCTCTTATAGAAGTCCCCCTTGCAAAGCTTACACAACAAGCTTGCTTAGAGGGAAATCCCTCCATACACGTGTATGAAGGGAAACAGAGTTGGTACCAGCTATCACAGCTGGCACAAAATATCTACCAAAAGTAGATGAACAGTAGTCGGCCGCTCAAAATTTCCATTTTGACAAAATGGAGTGCCGACCGGCAACAAATAATGCCGACCGGCAATATATATTGCCGACGGCAACAAAACACCAGCCGGTGGCCTCTGGCCATGGCCGGTGATGTGTGGGGATGCCTCACAAGGCATTCCCTGCCCCTCCAAGGCAAAACACAAGTGTTTGGTGCAAAACCAGACACTAAACAGTCGAGTTCGGAGATCCTGAGACAAGGCGTGTAGCCGAGACCTCCGGGAACTCCAAACGAACACAAACATGGATGATCACCGGGTGTTCAAACGGTGACGTCCAAGTCTTGAGGACGGTCAAAAATGGGGTGTCTACAGTAGTGTTGTCATGCCGTTGGGCCACTTATTTGGGCTATGCCCATCAACAAGTACAACTTATTTTGATACACACAAAAAGAATTGCAAGTTCCTTCGCTAGAACATGCATGTATGAGGTAATCTAGATGTTATAGCATCAAGTAAGTGCATTCCTAACTTAGAATCACTAATTGTTTCAAGTTTTGAGTCCATATGTACTAGTTTGACTGTCAGCTATAGTTTATCAAGGCTGCACTATTATTGGTTTTAGGTAGAAGTCATTTATTTATTAAAGTAATATTGTTATTGGTTTTAGTACTGCTATTTGTACTAAGTGATATGTTTATTTACCATTATGATATATTTGATTACAAATAGGTGATACAATCTTCATCTGAGTAGTGATTTTTGCTGTAATTGTTATGAATTGTGTGATTTAAAAGAGCACTCGTAAGTCTTAATATTTGAGGGAGTGAAAAATTAGATATGATGTTATTTGAAATTTAGTTTTTCTTTTGACACTTCATGGACACTGATGAATAATATTTGCATTTCTTTAATTAAAGTGAAATCCTACTATCCTTGGCAACTTAAAGATAGTTCATAACTGTTATAATTCTTGATGATTGATGAAGATCTTTTAATTAGAATGATTAAAATTTGTTTTCTTGAAATAGGAGTGTCAAAATGCAGGTTTCGAGAAGAGTTTATATACGTAATGTTGGAATTGTTCTCTTTTTAGAGTAACTTAGAATTATTCTCGAAATTGACAAGATTTTCTCTAATTTTTCATCTTATTTTTGTGTTGTGTTTAGGAATGTGCTTTGATCTCTGTTGTTTAGAAGTGGCATTTTTTAGGTTATTATTTTTCCATCAACATCACTACTTAATGATTTAAATTTTGTAGCTTGGATAAAATTAAATTATGAAACCTGATTCACATGTGGTATAAGCAAGGGTGCAGGGGATGTCCTGATGAATTCTTGGAATGGGGAATGATAATAGAGTGAAACTGCCAAATTTGCAGCCAATAAGTAGATATCAACCCTTATTTTTCTGTTGTCCTTCCTCTATTGTTATGTGGAAATAGATAATGAAGACAAATGAGTTAGTAGAGATCCACAAAACTAGAAAGTGAAATTCAAAGAACTTTGGATAGTTTTTGGATGTTTAGAACCTAAATATGAATAGTTTTTGGAGGTTTAGAACTTCTAGATAGTTTTTGAATGTTTAGAGCCTACTAATAGTTTTTGGATGTTTAACTAGAACCAATTGATAGGTTTTGATGTTTAAAACTATATTTTGGTGATTGATGCTTACATATACATATGTTTTATGAAGCTTGTTAGAATGAATTTGTAACAATTTTTTGAGATTGTATTGAACACTTGAAATGGAGTAAGAGTAGGACATGAACAACCTACTCAATATATATATATATATATAACCAAAAAAAAAAAAAAACATTCTACGACATGCAAAACCAACCATCGTATTAAATATTTAATAGCTATCATTGAACATCGTGGTTGACCCTTACATTAATAGAGTGCCACAAGAGCTGTAAAAATATTAAACAGCCATACAAGGTCCGCTGTTAAAATGTTTTTAACAGCATGCTATTACTACCGTTACAGTGAACGACTTTCCACGGCATGCCATAACACGGCTTTTCATTACACGTCATAGAAGCATATCCACGGTGCATTCAATGCCATTAAAAGTGATTGTTGTAGTAGTGGGGGTCCGATGCCCTTGGCTTGTTTGTGGCTCAAACAAGCCTGAATTGTCTCTCGATCAATGTTTTTGATAAAATCAGTTACTAATTTTGGAAAACATCATCAATCAAGACACAACCAGGCTTCTGTGTGTGTGTGTGTGTGTGTGTGTGTGTGTGTGTGTGTGGATTAAAAATGTTGATTTTGGACTAAAACACGGGCTCAGGGATAAAATGGTCATTTTTACAAAGCTAATTTTTGGCTAAAATAGGTTTGTACAATAATTTCAAACAACCTCAAATACTCTAAAGATGAAGTAATTACTGTTTCATCATCGAAAGGCTTACAAGCACCCGAAGTCTTAGGGTTAATCAAAACAGGGTGTCTACAACACCCACTATGATAGACATCGTGCCTACGATGGTCTGTCTATTTAAGTGTTGAGTGCGCGTGAAAACCCAATTTTTTAGCATTTCTCATCTTTCGTCTCTTTCAATTTTCCATTTCCGAGCTTCCAAGCTCTTTACCCCTTGGTTTTATCTAGCTAGGGTCAAAATCTCACCCTAGTCCTTTATACCAAAACGTAGAGAGTGGTGAGGGTTTTCTTTTAATCTTGTTGGATCATGAATTCGTCATCAATGGATTTTTGAGTTTATCCTCTTCACTCCAAGAGGTAGGGATTTCTTTACTTCTCTTCAATACCCCGCTATAAATAGATATGTGGTAGTTTTTATTGCATTAAAAAACATGATTTTGATATGAGATTCCTAAAAGCATATGGGTGGGTTAGGGTTTTGAGCTTATTGAGTTAACCTTGTAATTGGGGTTGGTTGTAGGAATTATGTGTTAATTGAGCATGCTTAGGATGCTAGAATTGGAAAGCCTAATTTAAAAGTAAATTACCAATGAGTCCCACGTTTGGGACTTATTACCCATTAAGTGTTATTAATAAATTTATCAGCCAGGACCTCTAGGTAAATAAGTCTAGTTAATAGGATTGATTGGTAAGTGCTCCTAATTCTAATCCATGACTATGAAAGATGAAAATAATTGATGTTTGTATAATCGTTGAGCCATGTGTTGATATTAATGAATTGGTAATGTGGAGATTAAAAAGGAGTAATGATAGTTGATTATGAATAAATGGCTAATGTTATGAGTATTGATAATGGGTTGTGATGGGTTGGGGTTTTTTGAAAAATTAAAGAGATGATTATACACACTTATGTAAATTGAGAAATGAAAATAGGTTATACCTTGGGACAAATGTTGTTATTGTTGAGCTTATTTTCATGAGAATTGCATTGTTAGAGCATCTCCAATGGTGTTTGCTAAAATAGCATTGCCATTGCTATAATTTGGCAATGAATAGTATTATTTTGACAAATTATAGCAATGGTGCTCCAATGGTCACATGTCATTTTGGGAAATCTCAACCAACTTTCCCTCCAAGTTTTTAGGTGTTGTTTGGATATAGGTTTTTTGGTGTTCTTTTCGTTCATTTTTTTTTGTCTTTAGTGACATTATTTTAATTGTTTGTAAAAAAAAATGATATATTTACATTATTCTCGACTAGACAAATATAAAAAATGAAAAAAATTGAAAAATTGAAAAATTGAAGGAAAAAAAATTAAATATAATTCACTCCACGAAAATTTCATTAAAAAATAAAAAAATAACATTGCAAATAAAGACTAACATTACATTAAAAAATAAATGACATTGTAAAATTTAAAAATACATTCTCACGTAATTATTCATCAGGAGGCAAAGGGAAATAGTAATTTGGGCCGCTGACATTTAAGGACCACTTGGAAAAAATCTCATTTTTCGCATTGTGTAATACGCTTTCCTCTGAGGGTCCAAATGAGAAATGTCCGTAGTCATTATCATATGTTCTTCCTTTTTGATCTCATGTTCTTGTCTTCTGATCTCAAATTCTTGTTTTTAAATCTCAAGTTCTTTCAACTCCTACAGTGCTTGAATCCTTTTTTTTTTTCTCTTTCATCTTTTTTCTTTTCCTTCTCAACAAGGTGTCGGTTAAATGTCTCCAATTGTATGCTCATTTTTTGGACTTCAGCTTCAACGACTTGATTTCTCCGAAATAATTCTTTTGTATCTTTCCTATCCATAAGCCTTTTATCCCTTGCAGAGACACTGCCCTCACCAACAGTTGGATTGTTACCAACACTTGGACTGGTGTCATATTCAGGAGAAATGCAGTTATCCATAGGGGAATCGGGGGCCAAATCAGGGGAAAACGGTGTATGTATCCTTGACTTCACCGTGTTCATAAGAGCTAAATCTTTCCACTTGATATTGTTTTGCAAAATTGACCAACAATGTTCAAAAACAAAATGTTTGTTTTCATCTTGATGGTATAACATTTTTGCTTAAAGTATCTATATTGATAAAATATTAATTAATTAGTTAATTTTGATATAAGACAAAATAAAAAAACTAACATAGTAAATGAAAATAAAATTTTACTATATCAATTTGTGACGCCCCACTTGAATGTAGATTTTCAACTTCCGCTAGCCACCCACGAAATTTGTTGTAACATTTCATGATTACACCCCATCGAGATGAAATAGACACTTGTGTTCTTGAGTAATCATTCTGCAATGAACAATAATTTTCAAAAATTCTTCCCAAAAAATGAGTATGAGATTGCAAATTCCCAACAGTTGGGTCTTCAGTAATGCGACACCAAACTCTACAAATTGACACATCTTCTCGAGTGGTGAATGATTTTTCTCTTTTTGTTTTTAATGAACTTTCCATACTGATATTGTAAAAAATAGAAAATAAAAATATAATTGAAAGAAAAATTGTTGCTGTGAACTCAAATTGGTGAAACAAAGTATGTGTATTTATACTACTCAAATTGAAAGAAAAATAGCCGTTTAATTATAGCTGTTGGTGTCTTGTCTGCTTGGAAAAATAGTTGTTTTATCACTTTCAGATTCAAATAGAGTTGTTGGGCTCATGTTACACATTCTAAGACACTCTATCTCTCATTTCCAACAGCTAAGATCTCTATCTCTCATTTCTAACGGCTGAGATCTTTATTGTCTAGAATCATCTTCATCTCTCTATCTCTATTCTCTATAATCATCTTCCTCTCTCTATTCTCTAGATACTATCTGTCTCTCTTCTCTCTCCATACTGATCGGTCCGCCCCATAGATAGACACTTCTCTATGATTTTCCTCTGTGTCTCTCTTCTCTCTCCATACTGATTGATCCTCCCTACGGATAGACTCTCTCTCTCTCTCTCTCTCTCATACTCCTACAACCCAGATCTGCCAATTGCTGTCGTTTGCCAGATCTGACTCAAAACGCCTCAATTCCCTCTGAATCGATCATCCATGTCTCCAAATCTCACAAACCCACCTTTAAATCTCACAAACCCATATCCTTCATCATCCATGTCTCCAAATCTCATAAACCCACCTCTTTCATCTCCTATAGACATGGAAGACCACCCGCCGAAGCCTTCCATCCCTATTACAGATGCTTCTCTTTCCAACCACGGATGAGGAAGACCTTCCCTTGATGCTCGATTTGCTTATTTTGCAAGGTTCTTTCTTTTTTCTTCTTCTTCTTCTTCCTTTTATTTCTTGTTCTATTTTCTTTCCTCTAATTTTCACTTTCATTTACTAGTAACTTTTCTTTATAAAGATTTTTGTGTCTTGATTTTTAAATATTTCCATCTGTAACGAATGTTCTGTTTTTTATTTGGGCATTGTGATCTGATCACAGACTGGATTGTCATTGAATAAAAATAGTTACGTAGAGGCCATGAAACTGTGAAAGCAAACACCTTTTGTCTACAACTATTTCTATTATCAAATTTGGAACGGTGAATTCTCCCCCCCCCCCAATTTCTGTCAAGTATTTTTTTTTACTTCACTGTGTTTATTTTCTAATTTTTTTTTTAAAAACAAATTTGGCTTGAAATCAGTGAAATTGAAATTTTGCTAGCTTGCTTCTGTTTGAAATTGTTCAATTTTGGGTGAAATTAGGTGAAAATTACTTCTGTGTTTGAAATTCAGTGAAAATTGTTTCTTTGTTTGGAAAGGATGATGAGAAGGGGAGGGAGGGAGGGAGGAAACGGTTGGTTGAAGCTGACTTGGAAGCTTTGGCAGCCAAAGCTTGTGCCATATTTAACACAAGCTTTGGCATTTGCCAAAGAAAACAGTTGCTAAAACTTACCATTGGAGATGCTCTTAGACTTTTTTCCATGGCCATCACTGGAGGATGGCATTGATTGACTGTTACTAAATAGATTATATATGTTGAATATCATGGGTTAGATTGTGTAATCTAGAATGATGTGTTATGTGATGAGTTGAATGATGCGAGTGCTACATTTAGGTCCCAAGTTCCTTTCGGTTAGCACCCGGTAAAGTGGTTTGCGTTTCAAATGCGAGTTACCAATTTCCTTCTAGCTGGCGCCTGGTAAAGTGGGACATGCTTCGAATGATGGGTCCCAAGTTCCCTCAAACTAGCATTTGGTAAAGTGGTTGCACTTTGAATGATAGGTTCCAAGTTCTCTCCAGCAAGTGCCTAATAAAGTGGATGGTAATGGCTTAACGAAGCCGAGTTGTCTTATGTGATAGTATTGTTTAGTGTTTTTTTTTTTTTTTTTTTGGTATATGTCTTGTGATACGATGGGTGCTATGACGTCCTTTGGTCAATAACTAAGTAAGATCTCAGGAAGATTGGAGGAGTTAATATAACTTTCCTTCAAAGTCCAACCACCTTAGATAGCAAAACTACTTTTTTGACAGATCTTAAAAATGTATTAACACAAGGTCTACATAAGGTGATGGAAGGGTAAGGATAGGTTCACAAAATATATGTATATAGATATAAACAATAATAACTACAAAAGTTAAAATTTAGTTACAAACCCAAGTTCCATCAATATTACATTCTCAAAAGATAAAATATTACAGATGGACTTTTAAACAAAATTACTTCTAATTTCGACTAGGATAACCAATAGTCTTCAAACGTTTTCGATTCTTCGTCGTCTATATAGGTTTCTTCGGTACTTGGCATGAAACGCGATGAGTTTGGAACACCCAGTAAACGCACACACACCTCGTCCATTTTTTCCCAATTCAATACACATTCATAATTGCGATAAACATTTAAGTAGGATAAACAAGTAAGCAACTAAACGAGTAGATGGTTACAAGGTTAGGTGTTAGAACCTAGAAATTCTCAAAGAGATTCTGTCCTCTAATCACAAGAATTGGACTCAGATCATTCGGTATGCATTTTTTTTTTTGTGCTGCTTTGCAGACCTTACCTCGGATGCCTACAATGGTTACGTATCACGTAGTGCCAACAGAGAATCTCAAAAGAGACAATAAAATAAGGGCCCTGCCCATAACCTGCTCCAACATTATCACACAGAAATCACCTAGGGTCCGAATACAACCAACCCATTCAAGGGTTTCGAAATAACCACTTGCGCAAGACTTTACTTTCAAATAGGGAACACGTCCCACCACCCAATACATGAAGTTAACACAATCATCATCTCATAAAATTATTCATGTGATCAAAAACCCATTATCACCCTTATTAAGTTTCTCGTTAATTTAAGTGCATTAATCAAGGTTAGCACAAAAAATTGAAATAATAATTTCTACACAACTATGGACATTCATGGCATAAGATTAAGGTAATATAACCACAAATCTATGTAGATGTCAAACTAAAGCTTGAACAACCAATAAGAAGCATATTCATGAAATTAAAAGCATGTAATCATCAACAAAAATAAAATCCAAATTAGATATACGCTAAAGATCACAATCTAAGAGATTTTTCCAGATTTTTTTTCTGAACTTGGCCTTTTTAGGATTTGTAGATAATTTTATCTAATTTCCAAATCACCGTTTAGAAATGGGATAGCTATCCTATATTTTTAGTTATTAAAGAAATACTCCAGTACTGTCCAGATTTGTCGACTGTTACGAAAATTGGATTTTCCCTTAAACCACTCACTCTTTTCAATAAAACTATTTTTACTTGAAATATAACACTTTCAAGAAAGTTTTGATATAAAAATTAGGTCAAGAGGATTTTTATGCATTTTGCTAGAAGTTTGAAAGTGGGTTGAAAACATTGGTCTTTCTTGCACAAAGCTTGAAATAAGAAAAGTAACAGAAAGAGAGGGCAACCATGAGTAATTTTCCACTTCTTTTATGACAAAAACATGCTAAATAGTATACAAATAAATAAGATTTTTAGAATGAAGGTATGCCTTTGGAAATAATATGAGAAAGGGATAAAAAAAGATAGTTTTGTTTCATTTTAATGAAGAACTCATGCAAGGTGACAACTAAGGCTCAATTCTTCTTATTTAAACACATGAACACCATATATAAACATCTAAAATTAATACTAAGTCTCTAATATCATGTATTTGAATGAGAAAATAAAAGAGAGGATTGTGTAGTGACTTGCTTGTTTCCTAGTGAAGTGTTTTCTCAAAAATTCCTTTCTTTTTCCTCCTCCACCACCAAAAGTTCTCTCTTTCTCTTCTCGCCCTCTCTATGCTGTAGGTGTGTGTAGTGTATGTGTGTGATAACCCAACCCATACTATGCTTAATTATGCATGGGATTATGTGTTAAATATGAATTGCAAGTTTAAGTATGGAAAATATGTGAATTTGGAAAAAATATCTGTTGAAAGTAGGAATATCTGTTGCAATTGAAACTTTGAACTGAAATTGAAAGCCTTAGAGGCGCGATAAAAATAAAATTAAAAAACTGACTTCATATCTATGATTAGCATGATTTATAGAGTTTACGGTGAAATTTTGAAAAATTACGATTCGTAATGATTAAATCATGTTTTGTGAGTTGGGTCATATATGCGTGTTTAGCCTATTGTTCTTCATTATTGCTTGAGAGCTCTAGACAGTGAGTTAGCGAGAGAGGAAGAAGAGAAAGCTAGGTATTTGAGGAAAATCAAGGGGCAAACCTTAGAATTGAGTAAAAGTATGTCAAACTACTTACAATCTTTGTCTCTAACTCATCTTTGCCTTGAATTCAAGAAGAAATTAGGAATTTGAGCTAGGGTTTTGAGTTGTATGGTGGCTTGAGCTAAAGGCATGAAATTGAACCCTAATCTCTCCATCTTTGTTTGATTTAAGTTCATTATTATGATTGACCCATGAAACAAACCCTAGATGATTTACGACAACAAGATTTGTTGGAAGATTATTAATAGATTATGTATTTTGAACTTGTTTATGTAATGTATGACTATGGGAAACAGATGAGTCCATGAATTTGTTGTTGATGCAAGATTGATATGTTTAATGTGAAATTACACTTGTATAAGGTTAGTATTTCATGTTTTAAAGGAAGAATACATGAGATCTTGGCTTGAAATTGGGTTTGAAAACTCAATTTTTGATGAATTTTCGAACTGTCTGATTTTGCCCAGGCTGCACAAGCGGCCACGAGCTCCGCACGAGCAGAATATGAACAAAAACAAGAAATTTCATTCTGCTTAGACCACTACTTCAGCGGCCAAGGCCACTGCTCGAGCGGTCCAGTCACCGCACGAGTGGTCAAAGTGGGCGCACGTGCGGCCAGCCCTATTTCAGCTTATACCTGGTAACTTCAAATAAGTATATCTCCCTCATCCGGACTCCATTTTAAGTTATTCTTGAGCCTTAATTCAAGCCCTAGAAGTCTCGTTTCTAATAGTCGTGGTCTCACATCCAAATTCTAAGTACACAAATGAATTTGCTCAATTTAGTGTAGGCAGTTTATTTTCTTTTAATCATTTCATACCATTCCCTACCCTAACTTAGTTTCCTTTCACTTCTTGCTTTTTCCTTAAACCTTAAATATGTAAACTTGATATTTTCAATCAAAAACATATGGAATTGTTATAGGAATTATGTAAACACTTGAGAGAAATTAAAGAATGGGGAACAATTGAACCCATATGTAACAAATAAATCGATTGAGTGAATTGAAGGTAATATGTTTTGAAATGTTATGCTTGGTTATGTTTTTGCAGGCTGAGTCATTAAGGAGTACCATCTAACCAAGCATTGCGAGTAACAATATCATACATATATATTCTTTATTGTGTACCTCGAACCACGAATGGTGATTGGTACCGACATTGCGATTTGATTGAAATGAGAAACTTCATTAATATTATATGACATGTGTTGTATGATTGGGCCTGAAGCCGCTTGCTACATGATTGGGCCCGAGGCCGCTTGTTATATGTTTGGGCCCGAGGCCGCTTGTTATGTGTTTGGGTTCGAGGCCGCTTGTTATGTGTTTGGGTTCGAGGCCGCTTGTTATGTGTTTGGGCCCGAGGCCGCTTGTTATATGCTTGGGTCTGAGGCAGCTTGATTTATATGATTATAAATTTTGTGAGAACCTTATGATCATCTACTTACACTACTTTACTGTATTATTACTCATTAACCTTCGCTCACCCAATTTTATGTATTATTACTCATACGAGTTAATATCTCACACACGAGTCCATGTGAGCAACAAGAAGTCTAGAAAAGGTTTAAGTTGCATCCACATTTCATTCATAATCAAGTATGACACGAAAATGTGCATTTGTATATGTGGCTTATGTGCATACTTTCTGTGAAAGTTATAATGTATGTTCCTCTAGATTATGGTGAGAACAAGAGTGGAAGATGGGGAGGATTCAACCTCCGCATGACTTGATAGGATGGAGGCAATGATTATGGACATGGCTGAAGCTTTTAGACAATAACAACAACAGCAACAACAATCACAACCGCCACTAATGCCGGTGCCATCACCTGTAGTGCAACACTACTAAGCCGACGACAGAACTATTGCTCTTACAAAGGAATTTAAGAAGATAAAACCACCATTGTTCAAAAGGGGAATCGATCCATTGAAGGCAGAGATATGGGTGCTTGGCATAAAGAAATTGTTTGAGGTCTTTCCATGTACAGAGGGCTAGAAAGTTTTACTTGCTGCTTTTACACTAGAAGATGAGGCACGCCATTAATGGATGATCATCTGAGAGGAACATCAAGGAATGAATTGGGCTCAGTTTTTTGAGATCTTTTATGAGAAGTACTTCCCATAGAGTATCCGAGATAGAAAGGTCTCGGAGTTTGAGAACTTGAAGCAAGAAAATAAAACCTTAACGGAGTATGAGGTGCAATTTACCGAACTAGCCCGTTTCACACCGTACATGGTCGATACGGACTACAAAAAGGCGAAGAAATTTAAGGGAGGTCTCCAAGACTCCATTCTTGAGAAGATTAATGTATTGTAGGTACAAAAATATGTAAACGTATTGGATAGGGCCATCATAGCGGAAGCTAATCAAGCCAACCGCAACTGCTACTCAGATTGGAAACGCAAGAGGCAGGGTTCCAATATGCACAAGGGGTCGGCGTCCTCACAAAATAAGAAGTAAAATTTGGGAACTTCCAACACTACGGGGTCTAACCGTGATTCACCACCAACTTGCCCGGAATGTGGGAAGAAACATCGAGGGGTTTGCCATCGAGCATCAGGAGCTTGCTTTAAGTGTGGGAAGATGGGTCATATGATGCAAGATTGTCCTATGTTTGGGCAACAAAAAGGTAATAGGCCAACTGCTAGTTCAGCTGGTTTCACTCCTGCAATAAAGACCCCGACAAGGCCTACTACTTCTAGAGATAATGTTAGGCAAGGAAGAGTCTTTGATCTTATTCTAGGTGATGTCCAAAATTCAGATGCTATGATTTTAGGTACGCTTTCCGTCAATGGCCAACTTACTCATGTGCTACTTGATTCAGGTTCCACTCATTCCGTTGTTTCGAAAACTTTTGCTCCTAATTTGAATAGATCTATGGAACCCTTGAATTATGTGTTGTATGTGTCTCTCCCATCTGCGGATTATATGTTATGTGCTTTTATGTATCCTGCATGTGAGCTTTTACTTGGAGATATTTCATTATGTGCTAATTTGATGCCTCCTGATATGGTACACTTTGATGTAATTTTGGGAATGGATTGGTTAGCTAAGTATCATGCAACCATCGACTGTGTGTGTAAACAAGTTGTTTTCCGTCCACCGGGTCAAGATGAGTTTACTTTTGTGGGACATGGGGTAATCCCTCCACCTTATTTGATATTGGCTATGAAAGCTTGTAAACTAATTCAGAAAGGTTGTAGGGGTTATTTGTGTAGCATTTTGCATGTAGAGACAACTGAGGTGGGTGTTGAAAATATTCAGATTGTTAATGAGTTTCCGGATGTATTTCCCGAAGAATTGCCAGGGGACTTGAGAGACCTTGAGATTGAATTTGTTATTGATATTGTGCCAAGTACTCAACCGATTTCTAAGGCTCCGTACAGAATGTCACTGGCAGAAATGAAGGAAATGAAAATACAGTTGCAAGAATTGCTTGACAAAGGGTTCATCCGATCGAGTACATCGCCATGGGGCGCACCCGTTTTGTTTGTGACGAAGAAGGATGGGACCCTTCGGTTGTGTATTGATTACTAAGAACTTAATAAGGTAACGGTGAAGAATAAATATTCTTTACCATAGATTGACGATTTGTTTGACCAATTATAGGGGGCACAAGTGTTTTCAAGGATTGACTTGAGATCCGAGTACCATTAGTTAAATGTCAAAGCAGAAGATGTTGAGAAGACTGCCTTTCGAACCAGGTATGGCCATTTTGAATTTCTAGTCATGCCATTTGGGGTTACGAACGCACCAGTAGCTTTGATGGATTTAATGAATCGGGTTTTCAAACCATACTTGGATGAATTTGTGGTGGTATTCATTGATGACATTCTTATTTATTCGAAGAGTAGGGAGGAACATGAAAAACACTTGAGATTGATTCTTAAAACACTCAGGGACAAGAACTTATATGCTAAATTGAATAAATGTAAATTTGGTTGAATGAAGCTGTGTTTTGGGGGCATGTAATTAGCAAGGATGGTGTGTCTGTCAATCCGCAAAAGATAGAAGCTATTGTGAATTGGCCAGCTCCTACCAATGTTATAAAAGTACGTAGTTTTATGGGTTTAGCAGGTTACTACCGAAGATTTGTTAAAGATTTCTCCAAGATTGCGGTGCCACTCACCCAATTGACTCAAAAAGGTGTTCCATTTGAGTGGACAGAACAGAGGGAGTCCGCCTTCGAAGAATTAAAGACACAACTCACAATAGCACCGGTCCTCGCTTTACCATCTGGTACAAAAGGGTTTGTGATCTATAATGATGCTTCGCATAAGAGTTTGGGGTGTGTACTTATGCAGAATAGAAGAGTGATTGCGTATGCATCTCGACATTTGAAACCACATGAAAAGAATTACCTTATGCATGATTTGGATATAGCTGCTGTGGTGTTTGCATTGAAGATTTAGCGGCATTATCTGCAATATGTGAAGTCTACACCGACCACAAGAGCCTCAAATATTTCTTTACTCAAAAGGAGCTTAATAGGTGTCAAAGGCAGTGGTTGGAACTCATCAAGGATTATGACTTGCAGATTCATTATTATCCCGGTAAAGCCAACACTGTACCAGATGCTCTTAGTAGAAAGTCAACGGGAACTTAGCATGTTTACTTACAGAGCAAAATGAACTATCGCTTGACTTGGAAACAATGGAGGTGGAAATTGTGCTACATGAATAGGATGGAATGTTAGCCACGAGGGCTGCGCAACCGACTATTATTGAGGAAATCAAACGAAGGCAATTGGAGGATAAATTTTTCAAGAAAGTACATGATAAGATAGAAGCGAAGCCAAAACCGGGATTTTCTTTAGAAGCTCAAGTGTTGAAATTCAAGGAAAGATTGTGTGTTCCTAATGTCCCCAAAATTAAAGGAAGGGTCTTGGAAGAAGCTCACAAGTCCAAATTTGCTATGCATCCCGGAAATACCAAAATGTACCAAGATCTCAAGCAAGCTTTTTGGTGGCCCAATATGAAGAAAGAAATTACAGAGTTCATTTCAAGGTGCCTTCAATGTCAATAAGTAAAAGCGGAGCATCAAAGACCGGCGGGGTTACTTCAACCTCTCCCTATTCTGGAATGGAAGTGAGAGCATATAACTATGGATTTTATTATGGGTATACCCCGAACACCCCGAGGTATAGATTCTATATGGGTGGTTATGGATAGATTGACTAAGTCTGCTCATTTTCTGTCTGTGAAGACTGTTTATAATGCTGATAGACTTGCTACGGTGTACATTGCAGAGATTATTCGACTGCAC
Source organism: Camellia sinensis (assembly GCF_055761805.1). Classification (NCBI taxonomy): domain Eukaryota; kingdom Viridiplantae; phylum Streptophyta; class Magnoliopsida; order Ericales; family Theaceae; genus Camellia; species Camellia sinensis. Next base: position 110,235,980 of record NC_138969.1, on the reverse strand, counting down.
CGTGTTCCGGTACTCCATTGTGTCGGACAGAGATTCTAAGTTTGTGTCAAGGTTTTGGCAAAGCTTACAAAAAGCATTGGGAACAAAGTTAAGGTGTAACGCCCTGAAAATTGGACAGGGTATATCTATTTATAGCTAACTATTCCATACATCCATTTCCATAAAATCCCAAATGCCAAATACATGCTATTCACATCTCAATGCCCTAGTTCCAATCCCAAGCATACATTTTACAACAAGTATGAAATGGAAGCCAAACAGATAATAAGTGCCCTACAGGCTTACAAATTTATCCAAGAACATTTTTGGTTACACAAAACGGAGTTTCAACTCAACGCAAATACAACCTTGGGCTTACATTCAACAAATAACAATAAAACAAAAATGAAGCCTCAGCTCCGAGTTCTCCCAAGTCAACGCCTTGGCGAAGGCATAACACCTGTTCCTGAAATGGTTTTCCTTATAGGGTGAGCCACAGCCCAGTAGAGATATACTACATAACATATGAACCATGACAAGACTAAAGAGGAGTATGCTCATGATAAAACAATTTATCTCTCTTTTTATAAAGCATGCAATGCTGAGATGCAACAACATATATAAAACCATTTACATTTTAAACCATATCTGTTACATGAATACAGGCTCTGTGAATCTCTAGGTGAGTGTCTGCAAGTAGGCCCTAATGCACTACCACTGTCATTTTTACTAGTAAATTGGAAGGCTCGACACGTAACCGCGTGGTTCCACACCCTCTACCCAGATTCACCAAGTATTCATCTTTTCGCAAACAGATACATTTACAAATATTTCTAAAAAATAGATACATTTCCAATGAAATGAATGTAATACAATGTCCAATGCAACAAATGAGAAATGTGGTTCGATTGACCTAAGTCTCATGCATTTCTACAACAATCATGGCTATTCTCCGCCGATAGCCCAAAACAGATATTTCCAAACAAATATTTAAATAATTAAATTCCAATTTTTTTTTTTGATAAATACAATCTATTCCACATCTCATCAAATATGAACAACTACACTAGTTTTCATATCACAATCACGTCCGGTAACCTCTTAAGGTTCATTTCTAACCATGTCGGTTTTATTCCAACAGACACATTAAGCAAAATAATACCGTTAATGCCCAAGAAAACATCATTTTCTTTCCAAACTCATCCTCCAAGCATTATTCAACTATGACATCCTATTTTGATTGAAAGCCCCAAAAGTTAAGCGTAATTCCTTTGTTTTCTTTAAAAATGCTCTTTTGGTCACAAACCGGTAAAAATTTCAAAACCAATCGAATCGAAGTCCGTTTTTGTTCAAATTTAAAACATAACTCTTTCGTAACCTTACAAACATATTCCAAGTTTACACTTTCGAAATTTGGGCATCAACCTCAAGCTAGAAGAGGAAACAAGCAACAAAACACCAATTTTTGACTTTGTTGGATTTCGATCTCCACAAGTCAAAACGTTGCTCTCACCAATCTCTTCACTTTGATCTCAAGAACTATGGTCTAAAACTCAATGGATCTTGCTAGATCAAGAAAAGAATTAATGGTTTGTAGTGGTGTTTAGAGAAAGATAAGAGAAATGAGAGAGTAGAAAGAAAGAGAGAGAGAGAGAGAGAGAGAGAGAGAGAGAGATATGTTCTCTACCAAGAACAAAAGGAAACAAATAAAAGCAAGGGGGAATGGGGGTAGCCCACCATGGGCTCTCTCATTATTATTATTATTTTATTATATATATAGATATATCCATCTCTCTCTCTCTCTATGTATATAATTAAAAGTAAAATTAGCAACTTTATAAGATTTTGTAACCTAATTTATAAAATTATATCATTATTTCTTCACCACAAAATATATTTCGTTTGCTTGAACACATCACAAAATATAATATTTTGCTCACTACAAAATATACGTCCATTTTATTTACTACAAAAATATATAATTTTTTACCATATTATGCACACCATAAAATCAACTATCAAATATTTATTATAATCCTATATAATAAATAATAACAACTCCCAAAGTGGTTATTACCAATCACATTTTAAAATGACCAAACAATTAAACGTGAGTCATTGAACAAACTCAATTTAAATTAAATCCAAGTCATGGATCTCACCCATAAGTCAAATATGGTCTAATTATATACCAAAATAGACCCAAAAAATTTATCTCAAATCATGGTCCGAACACCCAAAACTCAATTTTCAATTTTGCTATAAATTAAGCTGAACACCAATCAGTCCGTGAATTTTCATAAAATAAATACTCATCATTAAATTCTAAAATTTTTATCCAACGTGCTAGACTCATATGGGAACAACATATAAAAATTTCATAATTTTATAAGTTCGGGAATTATTTTTAAAAAATACAAAACCGAACTGTTTTCGCACAGAATTTACACGACAATCAAATTCAAAAATTTGCTCAATTAAATTATGCGATGGCTATTTAAAAAAAAAAAATTTTGGGTCATTACAACCTACCCTCCTTAAAGAAATTTCATCCTCGAAATTAGACTCAAGTAATGTAATACATTCTACAGTCACCCATAAACTCGCTCAAGTACTTACTAATGCATCAACAAAATTTCTTTGACTACTACATGAGCCTCAACACGTCACACCGGTAACAAATCAAATCATGACATTTGCACAACAATTGATTATAAAACCCTCACTAGTATAAACCATTAAGTGATTCTTCTATCCACATCGATAACCCACAGCAACAAAATAGGATCTAATCCCTTAAGCATAACAAAATTTTGGCAAAACGACTCCCCAGAATACCAAGGCACCATACCTTATTGGTGACAACCCAACTTCAATGAACTATCTCCATCACCTAATGCACAATGCATCCCAAGGCCAAAATAACTATCACTACTCCAAGACCTTAACAAAACGAAATAATAACTCTTCAAAAGCCCTAACCACCAACTCAAATAGTGACCGTCAACCGTCACAAAACAGACAATACCTTACCAACACTATTCTACATCACACTAATATTACGATAATCCACGAGATCAAACCCAAATTAAACAACTCTTACTATACCAACTCACTTATCGACAAGTATTAATACAGCTATTGAGGCTAATTAACAGAATATTTTATCTCTCACCCTAAAAGGATCCCGAACCAATCACAATGAGACACCTATAAAGATTAACACTGAAACGACTATAAAATTCCTGAATTGTTAGTAAATTGATTAACCTCAAATTACAATAAAATCTCTCAAAAGGAAATTCCATGTGCATCCCTTGCCAAAAGAAATAATTCTACACTTCTAATTCAGAATTCTAATTAAATAATCTTTTCAGTACTTCAATCCAATCACTACGAAATTTGCTCCACCTGAAAAATAAACAATTTAACTCGAGAAGTAATCCACCACAGCTTACTAAGGTGTAAACAAAGTATAATGCAGCGAAATAAAAAATTATGGTCATACCTTATAAACAGAGTCTGAATTGAAGGATCTCGTGGGTAAATCACGTGCTTCCAGAATCTGATAAACCAACCCAGCAGTGAACTGATATTACAGAATGAATATCACCCACACAAATCACAGTGCAAATGACTTGATCGTTGTTTTTGGGAGAGAGTCAGTACATGGGTAAAACTCAGATCATACGTTGTTTCTCTCTTAATCACCCATAACCCATATACCAGATATATAATGTGTTATTATTATCTATCCATATCAGTTAATGGAGATAATATCTGTATCCTGAGTGGTTATCCTAAATAGGTTTGAATTCAATTTCAAAACCTATTTGGATAAGATTCAAATTCAAATTCAAATGGTCATGCCACAAGGGCGCCCATTACTAACATCTCCCACTCGCACATGAGTTGGCATGACACTGCCACATCTCTATCTTAATCTCCCCAAAAATGAACAATCTCATACTAGCCAATGCACCGTGCGACCGCTGAGAACACCTGCATGTGGGAGCTCTATACTAGAAACTCAATATGAGTCAGTATAGAGACATCAACCCAAAAAGATCAGAGATTGTGTCTCATATACCCCAGACTCATCTAATTACACCGGTCCAAAAAACATCTCTAATCCCTAAAAAAGAGCATGTTTGACCCTCTCAATTCTTACAATATATTCACACTCAATTCGCTTTTCATACAGAGCGATATGAGTTGCCGGCAGTGAATATACAACGGTGGTGTAATACTAGATGATCTTCCCTTTGCCCTTATGCCATTTAGTTTAGGATTGACTGTTTTCCCAGTGATGTCCCTTAAGACCGAATCATACATGACCGCAGGCAACATACCAAAGTAGCAAAACATCAACCCCTTACCTTATGACATAGTCAAAAGTCACGAAAGGGTACATAGTGAAGTCATTTAGGGAAAAAAGACTTTTAGGACTCACACGGTGAAGAAGCAGGGATCCATTCTTTCACCTCGCTAACGGGTCGATAAGTACATGCAGTATGAATGCATGTTACAGTGGAGTTACTCTTCCAAAGAGTGATGTTAAACTCACACACCATACAGATCTTAGTCTAGTCGCTCTTAAGCGCCTAACCCGAATTCTCTATTTGCTCGCCTTCCAGGCGCCAAATGAGATCTCGCATCTGGCTAATCATAACAGGCACAACATGGAAAGTGGGTACTAACATCCATGTTTGGTCCTTAACACGACCTCATCTTAGTTGTAACCAAGGCGACATGCATAGTGGATTATTTAAGCCTCTCTTGGCTCCAAATAAAAATAAACCACTAGTCTCAACCTTGCTCGCTCCTAAGCGCCAAGGGGGATTGCTCGTGTGAGTGAGCCAATCTTGCATGCTGACATCATCATCTGCTAATCATTATGACACAAACCATAATAGTGTCAACATCCCATCATCTCAAAATAAGTGATCGATTTAAAAAAAAAAATGACCACAGCTTGCGCAATAATAGATTCCAAACATAAGCCTTATCAGCACCTCTTGCGATAAGTATATACAACGGAATCCACCATGTGCGCCTCACATGAAATGATTTAAGATCACTACCTCTTGCGCAATAACCTCTCTAAAGATATTTTTGGTGACCAATTTGCGTTTATTCTTAATGCGCCCAACTAGCGCAGATGCGCCCAACTAGCGCATTGAATCTTACAAGGAGCAAATTAATATGCTTCTAGTAAAGCATTTTATCCACAGTCTAATGAGCAAGGTCAATGTCTAAACAGCTCAGTTAACCATTTATCAAAGATAACACTTATCATGCCGAATACGCCCACATAGCGTACTTTAGGCTCCCACAATAAAGAAAAGATCAAGGAATATAGGTCATCTGTTTCTTCCAAAGACAATCTGAAGATTCACTCAATAGCTAAGGCTTTGGCTTTTACCGATAGGTAAGTCAATGGGTTTGCAATTTTGCATCTAGAATCATTCTAGGATATTCCTTATGTAAGTCATCGAAGACAAACCGAGAATTTTCCTAAAACAATCCCTAAGGATTATACATCCGAGCATATAAATTACATCACCCATGTCCATCATATCTAAAATAGAGGATTGCCCACCCTAGGTGGCGACAACCTTATAAATTCCTGGCTCATAATGATTAAGTAAGGAAAAAACTTCTTTTGGACCATTGATCATGCCTCAGTGGCCTTCATCGATCATCGTTGGCCTATCATGGCTTGACGAAATCTAAGAACTACTGTTTGGATAACTGCTTTAGGCTGTAAAAGATTTATTGGAACTAGCAACCTTTTTGTGCTCCTAACTTTTCACCATAAAAGCAGAAGGTAAATCCCTACGGATATACTTATCCAATTCTCTAACGAGAAATTGGGTCACAATGTCCACAAATCAATGTTCCGAACTTATGTCAATCATAGCCTAAGTCAAAATAACCTCACTCCCCAGGAGGAAGTCTTCTCATGGTCTACACTTTCCTCAATGGTGCGACTTTTCGGTATCTAGCGAGCCTTATGCCTCAACAATGACTATCCAAATTACGCATAAATTTAGAACAGTTTTGCGTCATAATGGAAAGTCAACCAAATTATAGAAATGGTTAATCCTCAAAGACTTTGTCTTAAACTGCGCAACATTGATCCACTTTTTAAAAACAGGGGACTAGAGTCTTTGGCGTTATCCTAGGCTCTTTATCATCTTACGGAGCAATCATGAATGTTTCCCTCTCAATCACCCAGTGATGACGTGGAAAATTTTCACATTTGCTACCACGCAACTAAGAATGTAGAGTATTCTTCTCTAATGGAGTAATCCATTAGTAGGCACATCGCTCCCACTGTCCCTAGGATATTGGAAATTTCTTTCCATTCTCAACTAGGCTACATAGAGCGCTATGCTTAGAATTCTCTACCTTATAGAGTTCCAAAAACTCTATTCACGTCACCTTTAAAACTTTATGTGACTCAGTTACACTACCACAAAGCTGCTTACCTATATGCACATGACCTGGAGGGTTTACATGACCGCATACAATAATGCGCCACACGACCCTTTGTGTTTACAAGACAGCATACAATAATGCGCCACCTAACATTAACAATATTTAATTCCTTATCTCTACTACACCATTGTGTTGTTGAGTACTAGGAATAATCAATTTTCTAAGCATCTATCTCTCTTCACAAAGTTTTCTAAAAAAAATAACTCAAATAGATACTCGCCACCTTGGTCAAAACTAAAAGCATAAAAGCTGTTATCTAATTGATCTCAACCTCATATGTGCAATATCAAAAATCATCTCAAAACTTTTGACTTATGGGAGATCAAATAGTCTTGACTCAGATGCGTATCGTAATCTATAAATGTGTCGAGATTGAGGCTTAGCTATCATACCCTCACACATATCTAGTCACAAATATCATAGTGGACTAAATGCGCCAATACAAATGACCTTCTACGACTTTCTTACTTACTTGTGCTCACCCATTGCGAACAAAGTTACACATTCATATAAGAGCAGGATGTCATAAGCGAATGGGCCCGAGAAGGCCTACTCAAACCATCGTGTCATCTCATTAATGTGATTAAGTATAATAAACCACTGGTTCATGACCAATGTCATAAACTAATTCCAATCATCTTAATGTGTGAGTTCTCGAAGACAAGTTTTAAAAGGTTTAGGCCCAACTAGGTAATGACTCACGACTAAGTCATATTCACTAGATCATAAAAGGGATGCCATGGAGATATCAAGTGCGCCTAAGTCGCAAATTTAACTAGTAAGTGCTAATCCCCTGCACCTTCAAGTCAATTTTATTCTCCATATACTTTACTGCATCTAGTTGAAAGATGACGATACTCTTCTTGCCATCGCTATTTCTCGCTTCATAGTTACTTGCAATTAATTCTACTATCCACTAGAAGGAGAGAATAAGTTATCAATCTATGACAGCTCCTGAAGTAACTTAAGCGCGAATTAGGCTGAAGAGTCTAATTCAACACAATGCTCTCACAAGCGATGCGTCAAATTTTTAGAGTCATAACAACCTTGTCAGCCTTGACCTTTTCATTACTATGCTGCAACGTTTGCGCTTAGTGGTAAACGTTATTCAAAACGTTAGCCTAGCTAAGGAATCATACAAAGAAGCCCCTCCTCATGTCTCACACTAAAGTGTGGAAACAGTAAGTGTCCAGGCTAAGACAAGTCGGCAATGCTAATAGATTTTACAGCTTCTAAGCGCTAATCTTTTCACTTAGTGTTAATAGATTTTGCAGCTTCTAAGCGCTAATCTTTTCACGTAGTGTTAATAGATTTTGCAGCCACTAAGCACTAATCTTTTCACTTAGTGTTAATAGATTTTGCAGCTTCTAAGCACTAATTTTTTAACTTCACGTGATATTTCAACGCACACTATTATAGTGCATGAAATTTTTGCTCCATCTATTCCCAATAATCGGGTAGAGAGCAAAATACTGCTCATACTGGCTACTTGTCTTACACTTGATAACTAATTTATTTAAGCTCGCATTTCTAGGATGACGTGACTTTTGAATGTTACTTCATCCAATGATGTAACATTATTTACAAGTGAAATTACAAAGTCAATCCGCGCAGCTCAATAGTCAAGATCATATACAGATCTATTGAGGGCTTACTAGTTTCATAACTCCAAAACTCGCCAACCAAAACTACGTAGCATGCCGCTAACCATAGCGCACACATTAGTTTTTATTATACCAAACAAGGCAACAAAACCACGGCGACTTTGAGTCATGTTTCCTTACTTTGGCTCAATTAAGACTTGACCTAAAGTCTCCAAGACTTTTGCTCATCTAAAGAATGGGATTACATTGTTCACAATTGAACATCTTTACTGAGTCTAGGTCAACCAATTAACTTCCATAAGCTAAGTCAATTTAGAGAGAAATTCGCATTGGGATTAATTTGATTAGCATAATATAATTTTGCCACAAAAATCTAAATTAAATAGTGACAATATTACACAAGTCACAAGATCGAAAATCCGCTATGCTCGTAATCATCTCTTGCGCCACAGGTGACAATTATCCAAAATTTAATTTAATTTATGCGCAAAATATTGGTTTTCGGGAGTAAACCTACAAAGATTTCTCTCAACCGAACAACCTCCCACTGACTATGGCATGTCAAAGCATGATAAATTCCAAACAATAGCATCTTAATGTAAATTTACAAATAACTCATGCTATATTCATTTAATAATGGAATTCAAACAAATAACAATTAATCATGCTATTCTCATTATAACATATTAGAAACTGTAGGAAAAAAAAATAATATGCTGTATTTAATATTCAAATTATGCCATAACAGAAACTATATCACTTCTGAAATTTTCTGGAATTTTAAATAACTAATAAACACACATTAAAATTAGAAATAAAAAATCCAGAAACTGATAAACTGAAAAAAAAATTATTCCAGTAAATAGAAAAACATTTCAAAAGTCTACAAAAAAAAATTTCAACCCCAGAAAATTATTTATGCAACACCAGATGCATTTTAAACCAGAAATAATGAATTATTAACATAGAAAAAATATTTTATATTTTCATAAAATTTTCAAAATTTTACAGAAGGTAGAAAAATTAATTCTGAGTCTAACAGTACAAGCCACACATAAAACAAATATGTAATGAATTAATTATGACCATTTAACGCGATTCAGAATTAAAAACAAAACAAACAGCGCCTAACACATCAGCAGCCAAGCCAGCCGAGCCGGCGGAGGAAAACAGTGCGGCTTAGGGCACGGCGCACATGGACAGCGCCGTAGACGCGCGTGTGAGGGTGCGTGCAAGCGCGTCGGCAGAGCATCTGGCGCGTGGGAGCGGCTCACGGCGTTAGGTGGCGCGTGCAGACCACGCGCCGCCTTCCAGGGTGTTTTCTGGTCTGATTTTTTTTACTGCCGGACTCCGTTTTTCAAAATAAAACCATTTATGGTATGAAGAAAGACATTAATGAACATAAAAAAAATATATTTATGCTCCTAATTTGATAAAAGTAGATTTTTTTCTCCTCTACAAATATTCATGTATATAATGTATACATATACATATAAAAATATATACATGATTAAAGGAGACACGAAAATATCCATCAACATGCTCTGATACCAATGTAAACAAAGTATAACGCTGCGGAATAAAAAAATATGGTCATACCTTATAAACAGAGTCTGAATTGAAAGATCTCGTGGGTAAATCACGTGCTTCCAGAATCTGATAAACCAACCTAGCAGTGAAGTGATATTACAGAATGAATGTCACCTATACAAATCACAGTGCAAATGACTTGATCGTTGTTTTTGGGAGAGAGTCAGTATATGGGTAAAACTCAGATCATACGTTGTTTCTCTCTTAATCACCCATAACCCATATACCAGATATATAATGTGTTATTATTATCTATCCATATCAGTTAATGGAGATAATATCTGTATCCTGAGTGGTTATCCTAAATAGGTTTGAATTCAATTTCAAAACCTATTTAGATAAGATTCAAATTCAAATTCAAATGGTCATGCCACATGGGCGCCCATTACTAACATAAGGTATAAAGAAAAAAAAAATTGAATCCTCATAATTGCTCATGTCACAAATAACAATACCAATTACCATATTAAACTCACCACAAAAGCCTACACAACTCAAGACAAAAGGTTACACCAACAAATACTAGTTTTAGTTACTTTGAAATCTTCTATGAAGTCTGTAGCCAACTCACCTCCACCTGAACTTTAAAAGATATAACCACAAGTTATAAAGCCTCTCATTCACTCTCAGAAATTTTCTATGTCAACAATAGTCATTCCATAACAATTTTCAAGGCTAACAAAGTAACGAAAGCACTTCATACCAATTTATTCCTCAACGAGGGGTCTGCCGAATAACTTCTTCTAAAGTAATATCACCACAAAACACGATGAAACAAAATTAAAATAAGAAATCATCCTCTATTAGGAAAAACTAAATATATTTTAATTAAGAAAACACTTGCCACTTAAGGTCAAATACACTCAAATTGAACTCAATGGTAATATTAGACCAACATACCAACAACATGAATTCTCACCACTTATAGCAAAACGAAGGATCAATATAAGGGACTCACAACTCTTACACCAAGGATACAAAACAATCTTATAGCTAAAGGACAAGGGATACAAAATAATCTTCATTTCATTACATGAACCACGCCATCACGACACACACTAAATTTAACCCAAAACACTCTCATATACCTTCCATCTTCACAATTTCTAACTCATGCATAGTAACTATAAAAGTTAACATCAATCACTCTCGATGGTCAAGCATAAATTCCCATGGAAATACTCAAATTACCACCATACTAATTATCCTAAATCACCTAATTTAGAATTATAATATCCTCACAAAGTAATCTTAAAAAAATTTCTCTAAAAACATTGGTTGCTAACACAACTCCACAACATCTATCACATCATGTCCTCCAACACTCATTTATTGAGACAATGGACTCCACTAATCTTGAAGGCACTCGGAACTTGCCTACATGTTCTAAAATATCGACTCATGAGTCAATGTTGTTACTACTAATAATCCCATCAAATAACGTAACACAAATGAAATTTAATCTCATTTCAATCTATCTCAAAATTATTTATCTCATTTGCCCTCTTCGGATTTGCAGCAAAATTATGAATAAAACAAACTCTCTAAGAAGCACATCTCTTACTACACGATATAATTTATATCATGCTAAGACTACGTTTATTCCCAAACACATACAAAATAATTGGCCTAGGGGCCATCACTAACCTCACAACTAGTCCATCAAGCAAGTGAAACAATCCAACTATAACTAACTTTGTCTATCCCAAGAAAATTTAGAACTAGTTTTACGTGTTCTAATGTCAACAATCCAAAGCATATTATCTTAGATTACTTTAATCATTATTAAAGTTATAACCAAACTAAACCATTAGAATAAGGTTAATCTCTAACTCACTCCACTTCTAAGATTTTTTTTTTTGTTTTTTTTCATTTTCATCTAGTCCACTTCTACAAACTTGATATAAAATTGAAAAATAATTAACTCCTCATAACAACAAACCGGTCGCTACACAACACAAATTCTACTATTTTAAGGTCACATTTACACCCACAATCATACAAATCAGTTAATCAACGCTTTAATACTAATTCCACAACATCTTGACCAATCATCCCAGCCATATTACTCTAGTTTATACCTTCTTCTGGAGAAAAGGTATCCTCCTACATGAGAACATCCCGGCACCCCAAAAGCCTCTATTACGGCCTCTCTCGCTTTATGACATCTTATATAAGAGACGGGATTTAGCTCAGAAGTAAGTACTCCACACTAGTTCTAACACGCTGCATACAGATTAAACATAAACCTACACATGTATCTACATCACATAAGGCAGAGCATATAAGTACATGGTCACATAGAGCACATACGAGTAACCCCTCCAAGATATTGACTCGTTCCACAAACATTCAAAGACTTCCAAATAGAAATAGCATTGATCAGGTGCTTTTCTAAAAGGACCTCAAAGAATTTCATGGACGCAAATCACATCTCAGAAATTTAACCCTATACCCACATAGTCACATAAACATGTTATCACATAGCACATAAGATATGCAACATTTATCACTAGCGAAATGAACCCACTATGGTAAAAACCACTTCCCACGAGCCCCAAGTATTCAAACCCGGTAGCTCTGATACCAAGTTGTAACGCCCCCAAAATTGACCAGGGTATATCTATTTATGCAACAAAACCCACTTAATAGACAAACACATATACAAAGCTAACTATTCCATACATTAATTTCCATTAAATCCCAAATGCCAAATACATACGATTCACATCTCAATGCCCCAATTCCAATCCCAAGCATACATTTTACAACAAGTATGAAATGGAAGCCAAACAGATTCTAAGTGCCCTACAGGCTTACAAATTTATCCAAGAACATTCTTGATTACACAAAATGGAGTTTTAACTCAACACAAATACAACCCTGGGCTTACATTCAACAAATAACAATAAAACAAAAATGAAGCCTCAGCTCCGAGTCCTCCCAAGTCAATGCCTTGGCGGAGGCATAACACTTGTACCTGAAATGGTTTCCCTTATAGGGTGAGCCACTGCCTAGTAGAGATATACTAGATAACATATGAACCATGACAGGACTAAAGAGGAGTATGCTCATGCCATGCTCATGATCAAACAATTTATCTCTCTTTTTATAAAGCATGCAATGCTGAGATACAACAACAGATATAAAATCATTTCCATTTTAAACCATATCCATTACAGGAATACAGGCTCTGTGAATCTCTAGGCGAGTGTCTGCAAGTAGGCCCTAATGCACTACCACTGTCATTTTTACCAGTAAATTGGAAGGCTCAACACGTAACCACGCGGTTCCACACCCCTTACCCAGATTCACCAAGTATTCATCTTTTCGCAAACAGATACATTTACAAACATTTCTAAAAAATAGATTCATTTCCAATGAAATGAATGTAATGCAATGTCCAATGCAACAAATGAGAAATGTGGTTCGATTGACCTAAGTCTCATGCATTCCAACAATAATCATGGCTATCCTCCACCAATAGCCTAAAACAGATATTTCTAAACAAATATTTAAACAATTAAATTCCAAATTTTTTTTTGATAAAGACAATCTATTTCACATCTCATCAAATATGAACAACTACACTAGTTTTCATATCACAATCACGTCCGATAATCTCTCAAGGTCCATTTCTAACTATGTCGGTTTTATTCCAACAGATACATTAAGCAAAATAATACCGTTAATGCCCAAGAAACCATCATTTTCTTTCCAAACTCATTTTCTAAACATTATTCAACTTTGAGATCCTATTTTGATCGAAAGCCCAAAAGTTAAGCATAATTCCTTTGTTTTCTTTAAAAATGCTCTTTTGGTCACAAATCGGTAAAAATTTCAAAACCAATCGAATCGAAGTCCCTTTTTGTTTAAATTTAAAACATAACTCTTTTGTAACGTTACAAACATATTCCAAGTTTACACTTTCGAGATTTAGGCATCAACTTTTTATTTTTCTCAAAATTTCTCTTTTAAGCAAATAAATCACAAAATTTTCAAAAATTCTAATTAAATTATATATAACTCCAAGCTCCCTATAATCAAGTAAAAGTGCATAAAAAAGTGTAGGAAAAATCTCTACCTCAAGCTAGAAGAGGAAACAAGCAACAAAACCCCAATTTTTGACTTTGTTGGATTTCGATCTCCATCGGTCAAAACGTTGCTCTCACCAAGCTCTTCACTTTGATCTTAAGAACTATGACCTAAAACTCAATGGATCTTGCTAGATCAAGAAAAGAATTAAGGGTTTGTAGTGGTGTTTAGAGAAAGATGAGAGAAATAAGAAAGTAGAGAGAGAGAGAGAGAGAGAGAGATGTTCTCTGCCAAGAACAAAAGGAAACAAATAAAAGCAAGGGGGAATGAGGATAGCCCCACATAGGCTCTCTCATCATTATTATTATTTTATTATATATATAGATATATCCATCTCTCTTTCTATGTATATAATTAAAAGTACAATTAGCAACTTTATAAGATTTTGTAACCTAATTTATAAAATTATATCATTATTTCTTCACCACAAAATATATTTCATTTGCTTGAACACATCACAAAATATAATATTTTGCTCACTACGAAATATACGCCCATTTTATTTACTACAAAACTATATAATTTTTCACCATATAGTACACACCATAAAATCAACTATCAAATATTTATTATAATCCTATATAATAAATAATAACAACTCCCAAAGTGGTTATTACCAATCACATTTTAAAAGGACCAAACAGTTAAATGTGAGCCATCAAACAAGCTCAATTTAAATTAAATCCAAGTCATGGGTCTCACCCATAAGTCAAATATGGTCCAATTATATACCAAAATAGACACAACAAATTTATCTCAAATCATGGTCCGAACACCAAAAACTTAATTTTAAATTCTGCTATAAATTAAACTAAACACAAATCAGTCCGTGAATTTTCATAAAATAAATACTCATCATTAAATTCTGAAAGTTTTATCCAACGTGCTAGACTCATATGGGAACAACATATAAAAATTTCATAATTTGCTGAGATCGAGAACTATTTTTAAAAAATATAAAATCGAACTGTTTTCGCACAGAATTTACACGGCAATCAAATTTGAAAACTTGCTCAATTAAATTATGAGCTGGCTATTTAAAAAAATAAACAAATTTTTGGGTCATTACATGAGGTTTAGTACCGCATTTCACCCGCAAACTGATGGTCAATCTGAAAGGACTATACAGACATTGGAGAACATGCTCTAGCTGTGTGTTTTTTATTTTCGTGAAACTTGGGAAACTCATTTGCCTTTGGTAGAATTTGCCTATAACAACAGTTTCCACTCTAATATTGGGACGGCACCATATGAACCTTTGTATGGGAGAAGATGTCGAACTCTGGGTTATTGGACCGAGGTTGGGGATAGGTCATTGCTTGGGCCTGAAATTATGCAAGTTACTACGGAAAAGATTCAGATCATCTAGTAGAGATTGAAAACTGCTCAAAGTCGACAAAAGCGCTATGCGAATCAAGGAATGAGAGACTTAGAATTTGAAGTTGGGGATCATTTCTTGTCAAAGTCACTCCAATGAAAGGGCACACAAGGTTTGGGAAGAAAGAGAAATTATCATCCTGGTACATAGGGCCATTTCAAATTTTGGAAAGATTGGGTCCGGTAGCCTAGCGGATTGCTTTACCACCGGGCATGGAGTAGGTGCACAATGTGTTCCAAGTATCAATGTTGTGAGGCTACCTTCAAGGCCCTTCTCATGTTATTGACTATCATCAAATTGTGGTAGACGGCGATATGGGTTATGGAGAGAAACTCCTTCGAATCCTTGATTAGCAAGTCAACCAACTAAGGAACAAGACTATCCCAATGGTAAAAGTGGAATGAAGGGAACATCATGGAAACGAAGCCACTTGGGAACGGGAAAAAGAAATGAGACAACAATATCCTGAATTGTTTCAACTTTAGGTAAACAAATTTGGAGGACCAAACTTCCTAAAGGGGGAAGACTGTGATAACCCAACCCGTACTATGCTTAATTATGCATGTGATTATGTGTTAACTATGAATTGCAAGTTTAAGTATGGGAAATATGTGAATTTGGAAAAAAAAAATATCTGTTGAAAGTAGGAATATCTGTTGCAATTGAAACTTTGAACTGAAATTGAAGGTCTTAGAGGTGCGATAAACAAAAACCGACTTCATATCTATGATTAGCACGATTTATAGAGCTTACGGTGAAATTTTGAAAAAATACGATTCGTAATGATTAAATCATGTTTTGTGAGTTGGGTCATATATGTGTGTTTAGCCAATTGTTCTTCATTGTTGCTTGAGAGCTCTAGAGAGTGAGAAAGAAGAGAAAGCCAGGGATTTGAAGAAAATCAAGGGACAAACCTTAGAATTGAGTTAAGATATGTTAAACTACTTACAATCTTTGTCTCTAACTCATCTTTGCCTTGAAATCAAGAAAAAAATAGAAATTTGAGCTAGGGTCTTGAGCCAAAGGCATGAAATTGAACCCGAATCTCTTCATCTTTGTTTTAAGTTCACTCTTATGATTGACCCATGAAACAAACCCTAGATGATTTGTGAAAACCAGATTTGTTGGAAGGTTATTCATGGATTATGTATTTTGAACTTGTTTATGTAATGTATGAATACGGGAAAGAGATGAGTCCATAAATTTATTGTTAATGCAAGATTGATATGTTTAATGTGGAATTACACTTGTATAAGGTTAGTATTTCATGTTTTAAAGGAAGATTACATGAGATCTTGGCTTGAAATTGGGTTTGAAAACTCAATCTTTAATGAATTTTCAGACTGTTTGATTTTGCCCAGGCTGCACAAGCAGCCATGGGCTCCTGACGAGTGGAATATGAACAAAAACAAGAAATTTCATTCTACTTAGACCACCGCTTGAGCGGCCAAGGCCACAGTTCGAGCAGTCAAAGTGGGCGCATGTGCGACTAGCCCTGTTTCATCTTATACCTGGTAACTTCAAATAAGTATATCTCCTTCATTTGGACTCTGTTTTAAGTGATTCTTGAGCCTAAATTCAAGCCCTACAAGTCTAGTTTCTAATGGTGATGGTCTCACATCCAAATTCTAAGTAGACAAATAGATATTCGCAATTTAGTGTAGGCTGTTTATTTTCTTTTAATCATCTCATGCCATTCCCTATCCTAACTTAGTTTCCTTTCACTTCTTGCTTTTTCCTTAAACCTTAAATATGTAAACTTGATATTTTCAACCAAAAACATCTGGAATTATTGTAGGAATTATGTAAACACTTCAGAGAAATTAAAGAATGGGAAACGATTGAACGCATATGTAACGAATAAATCGATTGAGTGAATTGAAGGCAATGTGTTTTGAAATGTTATGCCTAGTATGTTGCTGCAGGTTGTGTCATTAAGGAGTATCATCTGACCAAGCACTGTGAGTAATAATATCATACATATATATTCTTTATTGTGTACCTCAAACCATGAATGGTGATTGGTGCTGACGTTGCGATTTGATTGAAATGCGAAACTTCATTAATATTATATGACATGTGATATATGATTGGGCCCGAGGCTGCTTGCTACATGATTGAGCCTGAGGCCGCTTGTTATGTGTTTGGGCCCGAGGCCGCTTGTTATATGATTGGACTCGAGGCTGCTTGATATATGATTGGGCCCGAGGCCATTTGATGTATGATTGGGCCTGAAGCCGCTTGTTGTATGTTTGGGCCTGAGGCCGCTTTTTGTATGCTTGGGCCTAAGGCCGCTTGATTTATATGATTATAGATTTTGTGAGAACCTTATGATCATTTACTTACATCGCTTTACTGTATTATTACTCATTGAGCTTCGCTTATCCATTTTTATGTATGCACATGTAGGTGATCAGCAGCATGGAGCACACCCCTAAAGTTAGCTTCAGGAGCCTTTTTGTGACCCAATCGAGTCATGCCTCTAAGACGGAGTTTTGTCTTGACTCACATCATACCTTGACCTTATTTTGTTTTTACTTCTATGGTTTTGCGTTGTAAACACGATGTACAATTTTCTTATGGCTCTTATATTTTTGATGGGCATGTATATGTATTATTGTATTACGTGGTTAACTCTATGATTTTGCTCATGATTGGCACAACTCAATGGACTTCTCGTTAGTATATGCTTCTGTTTATGGCCCAATTAGCATAAATTTTCTATATGATCGTTTGAGGCCTTCGATAATCTACGGATTTCTGGCCGGTTATGACCCAAACTTTTAGGGACAGGTTCGGGTCATTACAATGTGTGTGCTTGTTGCTTAAAAATGTAGAGAGAAATGGCGTATTTATAGAAAAATTTGTGTGAAAGTCCAAAATGGCGATTGGTTCCAAATGAATTGAATAATTTGGATTTAGTTTGAATTCAATGAAATGTAAGATGATTAAGAAGCCTAAATGTGTATCAAAACATGTTCTAGTTAGGGTTAGGAGTAAAGCAAACTAGTTTTCTTACGAGTACAATGTATATATATATATATACATTAACATATAATCAAATTGGTATTAAAGCCAATGTTTCCTCCTTGATTTAAGCTTGTTGTCCTCAAAAAGACATCACAATATGCATGTATAGGTGATAGTGGGCCATGTTCTAAGGATTTGAGGGAATCTCTTTGATTTTTTTGTGTACAATTTAATATACAATTTGTAGATTTTGAGTACAAAAAGAATTGAATATGATTAAAGGTACAAACATATATATATATATATACAAGTACTTGATTTGGGGTCAAAATGTAAGTCTAATAAAATGTGAGGACTAAAGCTTAATTAGAATTTCTATTTAGGTGTAGAATTTAATTAGATTAGGGTTTGGGAAAGCAATTCAGTTTAAGTTTCTCGTTTTCTAATTAATAGACAATCAATCGAACGAACATAATGAGAATTGAAAATCTAGGGTTTTGAGCAATTTTTCTATAAATAGGGAGTAAATTAATTATTTTTAGGATATTAGAAATAATTCCTAAGTTTGGTTAGGGTTCGCATGGTTCCAATCGGGACGCATTTTTGATTCTAGGGTTCAAATTGCAAGTAAACTTGGAAACCAAGGGTTTTCATTGAAATAATCCAAAAGTGGGGGCCTTAATGAAATTAAAAATTTTAGGGGCCTTACAGGTGCACCATTTGCCTTCCGTGCTAGTGGCCGATAAAACGCAGGAACTAGTGTTGCTATTGTCATTATTTCCTTTTGGTTATATATTGTGGTGGGTGATTCATTTATCCTTGTGCTTAAGACCATAAAACATGATAGATATCATTGAGAGTATTGTGGATTTGAGTATGTTGTAGTAATTCCAATAAGTTGCATGATGTGATAGCCTGTTAAGAGTTAATTATAATCTACACAGTTACATTATTTTGAGTTGTTGTATATCCATTGACTTTATGAGTGGATAATGCTATGGAGATGATTTTCAAATATTGAAAGTGATGAATTTCCTAAACTATTAAAAATAAATGGAAAGATATGGACTATATTATTTCTTAAATATCAAAAAATGACTTTTTGAGAAAAGAGTACCTACGTATATGTATATTTTAGATATCAAAAGTGAATACTATTGATAAGTTTATTATGTAGAGCATTTATGATTATATTTAACTGTAAGTTGTTATTGCTTAGAATCTTTGGGATATCTGTCGGGATATATGTTCATCCCACGTTGTTGATAATTTTTCAGATGCAGTGATGGAAAATTCCTTGTAGTTGAGAAGCTCTCTTGTTTTCGGCCACGGGGCCATTTTATATGAAGGCAGAATGCTATTGATGTATTAAGGGTTAAACCTTTTCCTTCATGTAATAAATAAACCGAAGGGCATATTTATGTAATTGTAATTATTTTTGCATCATATACATAAAAGAGAGATTTTCTTGCTTTAAATTAGTTATTAGTTATCGCTTCTACAAGTTTTGTTATAGAAATGGACTTAAATAAAATCATTTGGTAATGGATTCGGGTAATAGAATCTAAGGCGTTATATATTGCCGAGGTTGGAATCATGGATACAACCACATTAAGCCAAGGATTTTCATAAAACAAATCAATTTTCTCACATAAAAGATGGGTTAAACAAAAACATGGTTATACATATATGATTCCAACTCAAACAATATCATCAAAATCATTCAAAACACATAATTGATCACCAAAAGCATATAAATTTGAATTATTGAAAAATAATGCATCAAGTAAGCAAGCAACATGCTATCTAATAAGAAGAACTCAGCTTGTATTCCTTAGTACTGTGCCAACAAAACATGCAACAATAATATACCATGATCCTAGACATGAAATTAATGCACACAATATGATCTTATAACCGGGTTAGGTACTAACACAATGAACATGCATCAAAACAACACTTAACAAATCATAAATCTAAACTAATATGCATGAACTAGCCAGGTTGATATACATGAACTTGCAACAACTAAATTATCCTAAAATACGACAATAATCATGAGATAAAACTAACAAAACCGAAACTAAACTAGTTTAACATGATACCATGCGAACTATCCAACTATTATCTAACATAAAAATAAAAAATAAAAAAAAAACATGATTAAATGTACTAATATTGAAAATGAACAAGAACACTACCTCTGGTTTGAATATCAAACCACAGAACTTCCAAAAAGCGAACAAAACGTGCTTGAATACTTCTCTCAAACTTTGGTTATTGATTAATTGACTTTCTTCTATTAGAATAATCTCTTATGTGTACAATGTGAAACACATAATCATTGCATCAAATATTATATTAAAAAGATATAAGTTGAACATTACGTAAATTATTTGGGTAACACCAAACCAAACTTTTTAGAGAGAACCAAAAATACTTACATATGTAGAAAACTTACAAACAGATTGTAAAATCTGGAAACAAAACCAAATGTGATTGAGGCTTGTGTTGGACACAATTTCCTTAAGACAAATTCGTCCCCCGCTATAGTGCTCACGAGTTTTTTATCGGATGTTCGTCTCCTAGGATACAATGATCGAACATTGCTGAAGCAACACTACCACAACAAGTTTGGCGAACCTTACTGTGCAGAATTCTTTTACAGAAAAGACAGAGTGCGAAAGGAAACAAACACAAGATGAATTACATGTTTAATGAATGCAATGGTGAATTGGTGGCTTTTCAAAGGTCATGGTGACTTTTCAATGAAAAGACACATCTCTTTTCTATAAAGAAACGTAACTCTTTCATGGAATAGGTACAAAGAATAGATATGACTGTTCTTTCAAACAAATTCGAATTTTGAATCGAATCTGGTTCAATTTTGATCAAAAAATATAACAAATAGATATAATTTTAAATTAAATAAATTTCGTCTTAAAACTATACTCAAATGGTGCACTTTGGAGTCAATTTCTCATTCACCTATTAATGGTTTCCAAACCATTTTTCCAACATCTTCAACCTTAGATCTACTTTTAGTTGTTGATTAGCTGTTGTATCTAGATTAGGAATCTCGGATTTGAAGGATAGTAAATGAATACTCACTCTCAAAGTTTTAAAAACTGGACCGGTGAGCGAACCGAAAAAGGGATCGGGTGGACGGGTCACCGGTTCAACCGTCGGGTTGAACCGGAATCTAACCATGATGTAATAAATATATTAAAATTATATTTAAATAAAAATATAACTAATAAAATTATAAATTAAAAATATTAAAAATATTAAATTATCTTAAATACTTGTCCTAATATTTTTTTTACTGAAAAATATAATAATATATTTTAAAATATTATTAATTTCAATTTTAGAAGATGAAATCAAATATTTAATATTCCCTCCATATGATTTTAATTCAAATAATTTGATTGAAATGAGAGCAAAAATTTTAGAGGGATATCAAAATTTCAATATTCCCTCCAATACATTTGATTGAATCCCACATGGATTTCTTGAGTCTTTTTGAAAGAATCTTTTTCTTATAAATAGGCGAAGACTTTCACAATAATTTCATCAAGCTCTTAATGGGATTCCTCACAAGAGGAGACCTTGAAAAAGAGTTTCAAATTAAAATTTTCTTATATTCTTATATTCTTATATATATATATATAAAATAAGAAAGAAAGAAATAAAATAAAAAAAAAAAGAAAGAAAAACTAAAAAAAAAATAAAATAAAATCGAACCGGCTCCGGGTCGACCGGTTCGCCGGTTCAACCGCCGATTTTTCCGATTTTGGCTAAATACACCGGTTTTCATCTTTGGCCGGTTTAGAGGGTATGTCCGGACCGGAACCCCGACCGGTCGACGGTTCAACCGATCGAACTGGCCGGTCCGGTTCGGTTTTTAAAACCTTGTTCACTCTCTTAGCTTAACTGAACAACTAGTTTTCACTCTAACACCTCGAGGTCATCAAAATGGGGAACAAGAGGGTGTATTTATAGGCATAGGCTGACTTAGAGGCTAAGAAAGGTTGTCTTAGGGTTTTCTCATTGTTAACTCAAGGCGCCTCTCGCCCAAAATGCAACACAATCCCAAAGAAATGAGGATTCTAGATTGACTGTACGTGTAACCGACCTTAAGCCATATGCAGTCGAATAATCAGAAATCGCACATGCAACTGCAGATATGACCGCACATACTGGACAACCTTTTGTATTTTGGACATATCTCTTTCATCGAATTTAGGTGATTCAAGCGGAATTGAAAATCTAACTTAAACGGATACAAGTTTATGTAAAATAAAAAAAATTCCAATTATAACTTTTACTAAATCAAAACAGGTCTTCTAAATGAGCCGAAAACGATAATTTTGGTTAAAAATAGTTTTTGGCATGAAAATAGCAATACAACAGCTTTAACAATTTCAAGCATCTTAAAAGTCAAAATTATAATACCTTTTATCATCAGGAAGAATTTCAAGAACCTAAGTCTTAATAGTCGATTAAAATGGGGTGTCTACAGTTGTCCCTCTTTGACAAAACTCGATTAGTCATGGGTGACGGGAGTGAACGTCAAAGCTTTGAGACTAGCCCAGTTCATAAGGCCATAAGACTTAAAGTAGTGCCAAACAAACATGCAAATGATCAAATCCGCAGGTTGCCTACATATCCTCATTGTAAGGAATCAGATCAGCGTAGTTCTAGGACAAGTGATGTGTAACAATTCATTCATGCATGAGTAGAGTTCTTTAAAAAAGGTAAGCAAACAAGCACCAAGCATGCAACAACTAAGTAACTGAAAACAAGGGAGAAGACAATTCCTCTCATACTCACCTGGGTATTCACATCAACCTGATTCAATTCAATTTGAAATCTGCCATGCGCATCCTGTGAATGCAAAAAAAAAAGGAAAAACTAAAAGCAATATGCACATCGTTGTGTGGTTACGAACATGCAATTCTATATAAGTGCTCGTCAAAAACTAATTCTCAATCATGCTCATCCTCCAATGGTGCATGAAATTCAATTCAATCACGTTCATCCTCAAATGAGGTGAGTCAAGAGTTCAGTCATATTCATCTCTAGATAAGTAAAAATTCAAATTGCGTTCAATTTATACAAAATAAGGTTCTAGTCACGCTCATCCTCTAACAAGCCACGAGTCAAAGATTTAATCATATTCATCCTTAGATGAGACATGAGTCAAAGTTCAAATTGCGTTCAATTATGGAAAGCATGGTTCTAGTTATGCTCATCCTCAAATTGCATTTAATTATGAAAATATTTATTACAAAGTCTATCTTATACAAATTGATTTAAAGTTCACAAGGTACAAGAATAATCTCTGTAAGGTGCAAGTCATATGCTGTGGAGGTGCTAGTATGGTATGTGTAGGATACAAGTGTAATGCCCCCAAAATATTAACAATAAAATTAGATGAGTTAGACAAACCCAACATGCAATCCTACCTTGATCGACCAACTCCCTCAATCAGTATTTCATTTCAGATAAGGAGTATACAAAAGAAGTGTTCACATGCAATACATATTCACCCTCCTAAAAAGATGAATCCATAGTATGTGCAACTACGAGGAAGAAAAAGAAATGAACAATAAAGTAAATGCCCTGAGGCTACAAGTTCCAAGGCATTAAGCCTGGTTACACAAAAAGGTTATCAACCCAACACATTAAGCCCTTGGCTTTCATTAACATCACACAAAAAGGGAGTCTATTGCTCTCAACACATTCCATGCCTTCAATTAGGCAAGATCGCTGCATCCTTCTAGCACAATTCCAATAGGGATGAGTACAAAGCCCAATAGAGATATCTTTACAAAGTATATATGTTTTAAGCAATCTCATATAGTTATATGAATGCAATGCTATTCCATAATCAAATGTCAAAGGTTTGCATTTCTTTTGAAGTCCATGCAATATTTCATTCAAGGTTCATTATCTTCATGAAAACCAAGATTTAAACAATGGGGTAGTAAATATGACTTAGGTAATTCCCCAGGGCTAGTGTTTGCAAGTAGGCGTATTAAGCACTACCAAAATCCTACCTTATCGGCTACTAATCAGAGGGCTTAGGCACCCATACGCGCGTGTTTCTGGTCTTACACCAAGGACACTCATGCCAACTTAATTTCCAATCTACACCCCCTAACCGGACTTACCAAACGTATTTACCCCGAAATGTTTTCATTAACAACAATTTTTTCTCAAACCAAGAATTTATTTCAGAGTTACGATTGCAAGTGAACAAAATTCAAGATAATGCAAATGAATCAATGAGAATTGACTACATATAAATATCTTCTTTATACAATATCACCAACATTTCTTACATTTGCTCAAGTATAACTTCCATGATTCAATAATTCTCAAAATCATAGCAAGGTACAAATCCATGTGACATATGAGATTCCCACATATTTACAATCAACATCCATTATTCAAATTTTCAAAATGCCAACATGCACATCCCATATTTCCCATAATTGTTCAACCAAAATTTTCATTTCCTTTCATGAATGCCTCAACAATATAACAACCTAGAAAGTTTCTTCAATTTTTCAAGAGATTTATCATCAATTTCATAAATATTACATCAATTTCACTTTTCCCCAAATTACCCCAAAAATCTAGGGTTTTATCAAAAATAGGATTTTTCCTTTATTTTCAAAACACTACAAGCATACATCCCCAAATGGTTCATAGTATACCCCAAATAATTTATCTTAGACCAAATCATGAGAAAGGATAAATTTCTTTAACATTTTTATAGATTCAACATCTAAAAACCAACCTACACTAGAAAACATAAGCCCTATTTGGGAAGTGAAATTTTAGCCTTTTTTAGGCTAAAATTTACAAAAAAGACAAAATAGGCTAAAATAGCCAATAAATTAAAATGTCACATCAAACCCATAATCATTTCACTTTTTCTCTCATAAATATCACATCCAACTATAAAAAAAAATCCAATCATCTTCCAAAACATAAAAATTTTAGCCTGCTAAAATAGTCAAAAACTAAAATAGCCTATTAAAATAGCAACTTTTCAAACACCTACATAGTGAAAAGAACAAGATATGCTAAACACCATATATATAACTCAAATAACATCCCTACCTTAAGACATTGAGAAGAAATGATGAAAAGTTCCGAAATCAACGGTGTTAAACTCTAATCTCCACCGTACACCACGTAGCCCTTGACGAGCTCTCCAAAATTAAAGAAGGCACCAAGTTGAAATCTCAATGGATAGTGAGAGACCAAGGAGTAAATGAAGCGAGTAGAGGGTTTCTAGAGAGAGATAAGAGAAAAGAGAGTGAGGGTTAATGTAGAGAGAGTGTGTGAAGTTAAAAGTGATGGAAGTGTGTGTAAAGCTTAATTTTTGAAGTGATTTGACTCAATTTCGGAGCTGACAGCAGACAGACCACCAGAACGACGAATCCTGTGCTCGAGCGAACAGTTCAATTTGAAAGACCGCTCGATTGATTCAACTTGCACTTGAGCGAAAAACATCCATTCCCAAAAACTCTATTTCCCTCTATAAAAGACCGCTTAAGCAATGAATTCATGCTCCCAGAAGTTCAAACCGTAAACAAAAGTACTAGAAGGTTGATTTTACTACTCGAGCGATCTCAACCTGAAAATGAGACTAGGAACTACCAAAACATTGGCCAACCTTTCCGGTTTCTCTCAAACACCCAAAAGTTCAAGATGACATCTCGGAATACACAAAGATGTACCTAACGGAACAACCACAAGGGAGAATGGATAATAACACAAGCTTCAAAAGGTTTAACAATGAAGAAGACACCCAAAGGAACAGAGATTGCCAATAATGCACTCAATTGCTTTAAAGGAGTAAGAACATCACACAAGTATTTGGTGTGCACATAATTTAGCAATGTCTTATTTTTGGGTATGCATACATCATAACCACTAACAAAACACACATCATTAAACAACCAATTCAAAAAATATATATATATATATATCCACAAGATATTTAAAATGAATGAAACCCATAACTCCAATTCACATGATAGTTAGGGATTGTTGCAATTAAGAAAAGAGAATGCACAAATGTATTATTGTCACACCCTGAAATAATAAACATAAAACCCGACTCATAACAGTAAGTCAATTAATCGATAATCTGATATCTTCCACTTATGTTATATATGATCATTACAAAAGGTGACATATGCAATATACATTCATAAATCCTAAATTTTGAATCTATAGCATATGACATCAAAACTGGAATAGAAAGGAAATTAAAATCAAATAAAGAACCCAAAACAAGATCATGTGAATTGTATATTAAATTGTACACAAAAAAATCAGAATTGAATTGTACACCAAAAAAAGTAAAATAATAATTACAAGATCATGTCTTAATTATGACAAGAGTTTTAATATTATAATCCCAAAACAAGACTACAAGAAGGGTTTATCAAAAACTAATTCCTAATTCTTTTAGAATAACCATATATCTTCAAATGTTTCAGCTTCGCCTTCGACTGCCTAATAGTCTTTAATACCTGGCATGAAATGGCATGAGTTTGGAATACCTAGTAAACGCACACAGACTCTGTTCATTTTTCTCAACCCAATACACAATTCCAATTATAATATGTAATTGAGCATGATATTTAAGTAAACAAGCACAGTGTTTTAAAGTTAGATTTTAGTAATCTAGAAATCCCCCCAAAGCAATTCCGTCCTCCCAACCGCAAGAATTGTATTCAGATTATTCGATATGCGCCCACTTTTGCTGCTTTACAAACCTTACCCGAATACCTACAATAGTTACATACCATGTAACGCTAACCTAGGTCCGCAAAAGAGACAATAAAAATAAGGGTCTTTCCCATAATCTCTTCCAACCTTGTCACACTGAAACCACCTAGGGTTCGAATACAACCAATCTAATCAAGGGTTTTGAAATAACTACTTGCACAAAACTTTAGTTTAAATAGGGAAACACGTCCTACTAACCAATTCAATGTAACATAAGTATTATCTTATGAAGTTACTTAAGTGATCGAAAACCAATTACCACCCCAACAAAGTTTCTTGTTGAATTAGATGTTTTAAATTAAGTCAACTATTGAGACAATAATTTCCGCAAGTATGAGCATCATCAAACCACCATAGTAAAGAAATATATTCACAAACATATTTAAATGTCATACTAAGGTTCAAACAAGTGATAAAAAGCACATTCAAGAAATAAAGAACATGAATCATTAACAAAAAAATAAATTTCCAAATTTGGTATACTTTAAAGATCACAATCTAAGAGACATTTTCAGATTTTTTTGAAACTTGACCTTCCTAGGATTTGTAGTGAATTTATCTAGTTTCTAGAGCATTTTTCGGAAGTGGGATAGCTTTCCTAGATTTGTAATTATTTAAGAAATACTTCAGCACTATCCAGATTCATCGACTGTTACGAAAATTGAATTTTCTCTCAAACCGTCCACTCTTTTTCAACAAAACAATTTTTTTTCTTGAAATCTAACACCTTAAGTAAGGTTTTGATATAAAGTTGAGGTCAAGGAGATTTTTCTTCATTTTTCTAGAATTTTTGAAATTGGGCTGGAAATATTGGTTTTTCACACATAACACTTGAATTAAGAAGAGTAATAGAAAAAGAGGGAAACCATGAGAAATTTTCCACTTATCTTATGATTAAAACATGCTAAATAATATATAAATAACTCAGATTTTTAGATTGAAGGTATGCCTTTGGAAACAATGTAAGAAGTAGAATAAACTAATTGAACTTAGTTAAAAATGAGTTTAATTAATTATCTGTTAATTTTGTACTTATCTGTTAGTTCATGGAATATCTATTCACTTATTGACTTAGAATCAGAAATTGAAAGCCCAAACGGCTTCAGAAACCAAAATTGACTAGCCCAATAGGCAAATTACCAAAATAATTAGAATAAACTAATTGAACTTAGTTAAAAATGAGTTTAATTAATTAACCTTCATCAACTTTTATTAGGCTAAGCTAATTACACTCTATATAAGCTTAGCACATGTTGTGAACTCACTTATACAAACACATGGGCTGAGATTTTGAGAGAGGAGGAAGCTAGGCTCAACATTTAGAGAGAGAGAAAGGGGAATTTGAAGGAAATTGTGGAGGATTTGAAGAATTGAGCTAGACAACACTTTAATTCACATCCTAGGTATGGAATTCCTCCTTAAATCTTGAAAATAAAACATGTAGGCCACAAATTCAGGAAGTTATGAGTCTATTTGTATAACATTAACACACACACACACACACACACACACAAAAAAAAAAACCCTCTAATTATTTGTTAATGTATTCCTTTATGTTTCCCATTTTTGAGGCATCACACAATCTATTTTGATAACTTGTTTGACAAACAATTGGTTATCATTATAGATCACATGATACAAATTCGATGTGGGATGATTAGAGTTTGGTACAATGTGTGGAAATGAGTCCCTCAAAAAGGTACGGCGTCTGTCACACGAATACCTTTAAATTAAATCCAATTAAATGACACAAATTGGAACAACAAGAATAATTATGCTTAACAAGAAAATGTTCCCTCCCGAATAATTACAATAATAGAATGTCTAATACATTACAACACATGCCCCGTGGCCTACATTTTGATTTACAATATAAATAATTACTCAGGAGTATACATTGACACTTCAAGACTTCACCACACTATACATCTTCATTTGCCCTCCAAAAATAATACTCCTGAAAGACAATTAACTTCTCGATCTTCAGACCTGTGTTTCCGACTCCGTTCCTAAAAATAGTAAAACACGTGGGATGAACAAATAAGTCCAGTAGGGATCTATAAAGATTCCCAACAATAAGATCAATAGCTATATGCGATCACGAATACTACAAGTGATACATAAATAGATAATGTGCATTTTTGTGCCAAAGTAGAGTATACATAGGTGGACACTTTCTTCATAAAGTCCCACTAGACTTTTAAAGAAAACTCATTTATTATCTTCTCATCCGATTTACCTTATTCGAATAAACCTAAAGAATTTTCCTTTAAAGTAATTCTTTGAATCTTAAATAAAAACCTTAGGTCTTTTGACCAACTACTACCATTGAACATAGATGATACTGTAGCTCGACTTTTATGCTCCCCCTTTCGGAAGTTCAAAATATAAGCCCTATAGTTTAGACTCCCGCGGTTCTGAATCTAATCTCACAAGTGCAATGTGAAATTGATAAACACCAAAGAGTCCAAATCCAACAAAACTTTTGGAAAATCGATTTTGAATAAAAAATGCCAAAATTGGATTGCTTTGCCAGATACAGAGTTGCCACCTAAATATTTTATTTTTAGGGAAATTCAGGAAACCCATGACTCATGCCAAAGGCCACGTGTTTGTCATCACCAAGATTGTCTCAGCTCGGGAACTTAGGTATGAGAGGGGAAGGTCATGAATTGAGCACCCCTGTTCACCCGATCAAAGATCGGCCTTTACTAATCATGATATAATTCTTATCAACATTATAGGCTCTTGTTCCAGTTTATTAGGCTAGAATTTACTATGTGATGTGCGCACACACAAGGTATAGACTAGTTTGCTCAAATTGGAACAATTCAATTTCATGTTTGTTTTTTCGAAAAGGGTTTGAATTTGCCACTTGACAAAGTGGGCTTAAATGTACATTCATTGAATCGTTCTAATTCAAGCAACAAGCCTTCATTCATAGGCACTCAAACAGTTTAGCAAGTAAGCACTTAGCCTCATGGCAAGCATGTTGGTCATGGTAGTCACTTACACTCATGCAAGTATGCTAAAGCACTAGAAACTCACCTTGTACTCCAAGCTAAGATAAAACAAAGAGTTAGAAAAATATGCATGATACCTAACTATACAAGATGGCTAGTGCAACGCATGCAATAAAGAACCTAAAATAGGTTCGACTACTAATATGGCACATGAATCAATTAAATAGTATGCGGTCTAAGCACGTATTCAAAGAAGTATAGTAAACTAACAATGCAATTAGAATGATGAATCGAGCCTTGGTGCATGCAAGACAAATGAATGGATGTAAACATGCGATATGCTAATTGAAACGTGATGCCCCTAATCTAACCATGAAAAGCGGATAAATAAAAAGGAAAAAGACATGGGGTTGGAAGACATACACATTATTACAACATTGTTTCCCTCGTGCAGGAGGGTCCGAATGAATAAACTAGCTAAGCTAAACTACTTAACTAATAATTACAAAACTTAACTGAAATAAATTAATTAACTATTCTAAGCTAATTAATTAATTATTACAACAAATTAAGTAACTAATTAATTAACTATTCTAGCTAATTACCAAAACAAATAATTAACTATTCTAGTTAGCTAAATAAGCAATTACAACAACAAACTAACTAATTAATTCCATACAAGAAATTAACTAATTACAACAATGAAATACTATGCTACACTAGCTATTCCATCTCGGGAAATGAGGAATGCACAAGGATGCAAGGTTTTTCACCCAAAACAGCCACTGTTTTACTGCTGAAAATTCACTGGTGGCCAGTCGGCCACCAATAGGGGGTTGTTGCCCAACACTAATGGTCTGCCAGCTAGAAACAGTGGCCAGCTGGCCACTGATGATGCACCATTTCATGCTGCAACAGAGAGCAAACAGAGCAAACAGAGGGTATTCTCACAAGTTATTTGTACTGTGTATCTCTTCTTATCATCAAAACAAGCTCAAATAAGTGAGACACTTGGTTCAAAAACTATCAATCAAGCAATTTCATTGCATGATGACCAAAGAGCCAAGGTGTACAAGTTAATAAATACTCAAACAAGACTCACAACCTTCACCCTATCATGCATGATCAAGGGCAATGGAGACCTAGGAAACTTGGCACATTTTATCACTTTGAGTATGAAATGCCCCAATTTTCCTTGTGTTCAATTAACGTCCGATTGAACACACCAAAACACAATCAATTTTTATCTTTGCACAATTTTAGATTCCACTTTTAGTTACTCATTTTAATTACCCTTCCATTCTTTAACCAATTAAATCCATTGGTGAGTTGAGTCCTCTAAAAGAGAAGGAAGAGTCAAACAAGGGGTAGTTTAAGGCAAGAGAGAGATGCCATGCTGTTGATAATGAACCCCTAAAAGAGGATTAAACCATTAAGCATGGACCTCAATCTCAAGCTTA
This sequence comes from Camellia sinensis, assembly GCF_055761805.1. Taxonomy (NCBI): domain Eukaryota; kingdom Viridiplantae; phylum Streptophyta; class Magnoliopsida; order Ericales; family Theaceae; genus Camellia; species Camellia sinensis. Next base: position 110,204,617 of record NC_138969.1, on the reverse strand, counting down.
AACAGTCCTAAGATTGAAACAACCCTCAAAGCAAACAAAGAGTCAAGAAATGAGGGAGGTTACAGAGACTATGCTTGTTGAAATTAAGTGAGAAAAGTACTAAAACATGCAATCAACTCAAACAAGTGGTGTCTAAAGGCCTAAAACACGAAGCTTGTGAGGAAACTTACACTAGAAGCATGCAAAACAACAACTAACCAAAAATAGAGTTAAAACAGTCCAAAACAGAGGCTAAAACATGCTGAAATTGAGCTGCAAATGGATAGAAAAATAAGCTAACATATCGAACTATCTAGGGTAGCAAACAAGACACAAGGAGGGGAGGCTAACCCCTCCAAATTTGGACTTCAAAACATGATTTTCACCACTGAAAATACTCTGAAATTTAATGTTCGAAAGCCCAAAAAAAGATAGTTTGAAAGTGGGAAACAAAGTTGGAAAGGCCTTACAAACAAGGAATAAAGAAGGATAAACCGCCCCCTAACCTTAAATGGCCTAAAACCACAAATTTCAGCCCACAAAAACAGGGGTTTGACAGCCCAAAAACAACCCAAAATCAGTGGGAAAAGATAGAAAAACAAGTATGCAAAACAAGCTAAAAGGACAAGTGTTATACCACTTGAAGCAAAGATCAATTCTAGGCAATAATTGAAGACAAGACCACCTTCAAGAGCTCCAAGAAGGCCTCAAAGAACCTCAGTCCAAAGGTGATCAACTTTGATTAAGGAAGTGTAGGCAAAAGTGTAGTGTATGTAGGCTAATGTGCACAAATTTGCAAGAGAGAGAGAGAGAGAGAGAAATCTAGAGAGAGAGAGAGAGAGATTTTTGTTCCAAAAATTCTAACCCTCAAAAATGGGGAGGAGACCCCCTATATATAGAAAAACATGCATTTGGCTGAGATATATCCCTTCATACACGTGTACGGAGATGCAGCCAATTGTGTCAACAGTTGGCACAACTGTCAACAAAATATCTGAAAAAAGACATTGATGACCGGTAGGCCACTTCGATGGCTGGCAAGCACAATTGGTGGCTAGCAGCTTCAAACAGTGGCCGGCTGGATAGGGTTTAAAGGCTTTGGTCCAAAACACGGCATACAATGGACAAAGTTTAAAGGCTTAAAGAGAGGGCATTCCACCAAGGACTTCGGGCACTAAAACGGCACATGCAGTCATAATAATCGAGTACACAAGCGATGATGTTCAAGTCTTGAGGACGGTCAAAAATAGGGTGTCTACAGTTGCCTCTCTTTGAGAGAACTTGGAAGTCATGAAATGTCATGAGTGAATGTCAAAGCCTGAAGACGACCTATTTTGACAAGGCCGAAGACTTGGACAAACAAACAAGACCAAGAACAGTTACGCCCACAAGCTGCTTACATATCCCTTTACAAGGAATCAAACCAGCATAGTTCTGGGGCGATGCAAATGACATGCATGCAAAGCAGTTTGACGGTTGGACATACATGCCTCGCAAAGCCAATGATTTTGAAAACTCATGATCATGCACGATGATGCAATAAGTAATAACAACATGCAATAAACAAGGATGATACAATAATCAAGATAATAGAATATGAATGAGCAGCTTCATGAAAAAAGAAGATAAAACCGAACCCTAACTGTGCCAAAACAAAAGGTGAGGAAAGAATACACCGCTCAAGATTGCATTTCACGCAACCCCAGAAACTGAGAAAACTACTTGGGGCCATGTTTCACATGTCCCGAGAAACAAGAAAAACTGTTCAGGGCCAAGTTTCACATGTCCCGAGATAAAATAAGAGAAATCGCTCAGGCTCGCGTTTCACGTGTCCCGAGATGAAACCCGCCCAGGGCCACGCGTCACATGTCCTGAGATAAAAGCCACTCAAGGTTGCATTTCACGCGTCCTAAGAGATAAGAAAAATCGTTTAGGCTTGCGTTTCATGCGTCCTGAGAAGAAACCCGCCCAGGGTCGCGTTTCACCTTCTTGAGAAACAAAAACTGCTCTGGGCCGTGTTTCACAAGTCCCAAGATAAAACCCGTCCAAGGCTACATTTCACGCGTCCTGAGAAACAAAAACCACTCGAGACCGTGTTTCACACGTCCCGAGATAAAACCAGCCCAGGGCTGTGCTTCACGTGTCTTCGAAACAAAAAATCGCTCAGGGCCGCGTTTCATGTGTCCTGAGAAACAAAAATCGCTCGGGGCCTTGTTTCACACGTCTCGATATAAAACCCGCCTAGGGTCGCGTTTCACGCATCCTGAGAAATGAAAATCGCTCGAGGCCATGTTTTCCATATCCCGAGATAAAACCCGCCCAGGGCCACGCGTCACGCGTCTTGAGAAACAAAAAATCGCTCGGGGCCGTGTTTCACACGTCCCGAGATACTTGAGAGTGGTGTGCAATATATACATGAAATGAACAAGTGCGACAGATGCACAAAATAATGATGTAGGTTCTCCTACCGATATACAACTGAATTTAACCAAAACTTCTCTGAATGAAACTTACATACAATATTGTTTGCCGGTTAGTATACGATAGATGCACAAAGTGAATGAGTGCAATAGATGCACAAAGTGAACGAACCGTACATACAATATCATTTTTCTGTGTTAGCAAAGGAAGAAAATAAAGAACTTAACAAGTGCGATGCAGTGAAAATGCATGTTCTATGTGAGATAAACAACCAGGATAAATGAGATGCATATTCTTTGCATGAGTGACATGAGCATGTTCTATGCACAATTCAAAAAAATATGCAAGGGATGCGTGCAACGTACGTACATGAGAAAACAAAGAAAAGATGACAAAGATGCCATTTCGATTAAACTAAAAAAAACAAATACTTGACGCAACCTCTGATTGTCCTCTTGAAGGCTCAGAAACAACAAAAGGATACTCTTCGTTCACAGTGGCAAATGGGACATAGTCACACGCCGAAATGCGGTTGTAAGCTTCCAAATCAAGCACCTCTCATATACCACTCAGGAAACAGAGGTACAAAACAGCATTAGGACACTAGAGAGAGCCACAGGCAACTTTTCGGCCACTGGAGGGGGCTGCCGGCCACCTTCCAGCCTTGAATTGCTATTGCTGACCACCCGCGACAGATTCGGGCATTTTGGTCTTTTCACCAGCGGGTCATTAAGAATAGGGCTTGTCACTTCATTTCCTCATAACCCCACATCCAAAATTCTTCCCTCTGTCTTTCTAGGTGCATTTTCTCTCTAGATCTAGGCTTTCTATGCATTTTCCAACGCCCCATGCGAAGTTTATTTGCTAAACCCTTTTTGTTTTCTCCATTTTGAACCGGTTGAAATTTGATTTCGGTGCTTTTTCTTGGAGTTTCACCACTTGAAGCTTGTTTCCCTCGAGTTTCTCTCGAGTTTTGTGCCTTTTCTTGGGTTTTGACTTTTCCTTTCATTTTCTCTCTCCTATGGTTGACTTTTTCCAAGTTTGTCATTTTTCCTCCGTTTTTCATCATTTTCAACCACTTTTTCATCTTATTTCCAGATAGCAGACAATCTCCCCCATGACGGAGCTCCCATCGAGTTTCCATCCCAGTTATCACCTCCGGCAGAGATGGAGGCAGATTTCGCTCCTGAGCCTGAGCCCGAGATATTACCGCTGGGAGTACGCCCCTTCAATCCGACAACATACCATCCCCAGACACATGTACTGCCACCCGGGGGCATAAGGCATTTCTGCAAGTTCGCGCGACGTGCACCGGAGGATCTCTTGCTACGGGAGCCAGACTCCCATTTGTCCCACGGGGCCACCGAGGTACACATTGTATTCTCATGTTTTCTTCACTTTACATTGTGTTTCTTACTTCAACTATATTTCCTACTTCAACTGTATGGTTACACTACATTTATTACCTCTCGCTACATTTCTTGCCTTAATCACACTCTTGCACTGTATTTCTTACACTGCCTTTTATCTGCCTATTCTTATATCACTGCATATCACTGTTCTGATCACAAGAGGACTCTCGCTCCATCAGGGGCTACAGAGCAACGACAACGACGGACTGGTATCTGGAGCTTCCTGCCGGCATACGCGACATCACCGATGAGGCCGACTTCGGCCTATTCTGCAATGGGCTATCATGCCACATCGCGAGCCGATCATTTTTTGGCGCACTGGTGGAGCGATGGTGGGATACCACCAACTCCTTCCACTTCTCCACTGCCAGGGAGATGACGATGACTCCCTATGACTTCTCCATGCTCACGGACGTATAAGTAAGGAGTGATTCGATCCCTTATGACATGGATATGGGCGAGTGGAAGGTCGCCTGGCTATACTTGCTGGGAGCACGCCCACCTCTCTTCAGACTGGCCATGGTCCGATATAGTTGGTTGGATGAGCACTTTCACAAAAGTGAGCTACGGACCCTAGAGGAGACTGAGCATTATGTTTGGGGCTTTTTGATGTTCCTTTTCGGTACCACCTTGTTTGTGAACAGGTGGAACACCATAGGACTGTATCTACTGAGCGCCCTACCTCAGGTCTGATTTTATGGCTGGGAAAGAGCTAGCCTCGCCACATTCTACGGCTACATGAGCTCGACATCCCGTAGGAGGGGGGACAAGGTTGGGCGCTAATGGCAAGCCTAAGAGGTACGCTTTACATTTCTGCTTTACATTTTCTATCTTCTATTTCTGTGCATTCTGCTTTGCACTTTCTGTACACTGTATACTGCATTCTTTACATCTATATATTGTGCCTTATGCATCGCACATTCTGCATTCTCTGCATCTGTACTTTTTGTACACTATCCTATACATTCTACTTTCTGCATTCTGCATTCTGTATTCTCTGTATCTATACACTGTATACTCATTATTGCCTTTTCTTTGTAGCTCTGGGTATATGCGTATTTCACGACCCTTGCTCTGGGTATATGCATATTTCTCGATGGAAGAGATTCCCCTCGTTGTGTCATACTCTCGTTTATACAACGATAGATGCCTGCATAGGACCTGGGAGACCTCATTCTTTCGCCAATATTTTGACACAGTGACTGTGGAGGAGGTAACCCAAAACTCACAGTTATTTTTGCTTTATCGACAGTTGACAGCTGACGAAGACTAACAATCTGTATATTCCTTGTTTGCAGATCACCTGGCAAACTTGGGCGACAATGCCGGCTGGAGTCTGAGACCAGTACGCCAGAACCTGGGGGGCCTCCCATTTTCGGCTTTTACTGGAGGGCCCGATTTGTCGAGTCTGGTTTTTGGGCAAGCGATTCGTGCGCCAGACTACGGGTTTGCCTGAGTCGGTAGTTCCTATGGCCCCCTGACATCTATGAGAGCTACAGAGAGTCTCTCCTTCCATGAGGTGATCCAATTCACTGATGGCGTGGACGCTGACAACTTTCGCAGGAAGGGAGGTGTAACACGTCCGTGAGGGACCCGCTACAGTTCGGACTCGATTTGTGTCACGGTTCTTAATCTGAACCAAAGAGTCCAAATCTGGCAAATCGTTTTGAGAAAACAGATTTTTTGAAAGAAGTACCAAACATGGACTGCTTTGCTAGATACAGAGTCGCCACCTAAATATTTTATTTTGGGAAATTTAGGAAACCTTGACTCGGTGCCAAAGGCCACATGTCCGTCATCATCAAAGTTGCCTCGGCTCGGGAACTTGGGTACGATTGGGGAAGGTCAGCTATGAGCACCCCCTCTCGCCCGATCCGGAGATCGGCCTCTACTAACCATGATATCCATTTTTGAAAACGTTATGTGTTCTTATCCCGATTATTAGCCTAGAATTCCTATGTTATGCGCACAGCACAAAAGTATAGACTAGATTGCCTAATTTGAGAATAAGCATTGCATATTCGTTTGTTTTGGAAAAATGTTTTGGAATTTGCTACTCGCAAGTAGGCTAAAACACGGATTTCAATGAGCTATTCCAACTCAGACAATCCAACCTTCACCCACAGGCATTCAAGCAGTTATATCACATAAGCAGCTAGCCTCATGGTAATCATGCTATCATGGCAACACTTACACGCATGCAAGGATGCTAAAGCATAAATACTTACATCGTACTCCATGCCAAAACAAAGAACTCGTTAGCAATCAATGCATGATCCAAGTCCATGTTTAAATGTCTAATGCAACGCATACGGAATGTCACTAGAGTAGGCTCGGCCAGTCTATGAATGGCATGTGAAAATGCACAAGTAGCATGTATTCAAGTTAGATTTGAAATACTAATGCAGTTAGCATGATGCGCCGAGCCTGGTGCATGCAACACTGATGAATGATGCACGCATGCATAGCATAAAGTATGCTAAATTAAACGTGACCTATTACTAACCATCAAAGCAGGTAAGTAAAAGGGAGAAATAAGTGGGGGTTGGAAGACATGCACACACTCACCCACACTTATTACAAATTCGCCCTCGCTCGGAGGGACCAAAAGAATAATATAATTCGAATAATGAATTAACTATCCTAGCTAATTAATTATTACAAACCAACTAAATTAATTAAACAAATTAATTAATTTAAGAAAGCAAGAAAAAGGGCCTCGGGAAGAGGGCTCAATGCACGCGTGCTCGGGTCTTGCTCGGAAGTCCACTGCCATGCACAAGCCGCCTCTGTTTTCCCTGCTCTGCTTCTCTGAAGACTACCAAAGTCTCAGGATGTGCTCACTGGATGTTGGGAAATGCCACCGGCTGGAGGGAATCATCATCGGCTGTGATTTGGTGGCCATCGGCCACCGATGGATTGCAGGTCGACACTCTGTGCAGTCGATCGGCAAAAAGTTCCTGTAGAATCTGTTTGACAGCAGCAGAGGACAGAGCTTTGCATGGCGATGCAATTCAAGCAATGTATGCACCAACCATATTCCTTATCATGTTTATGACTCAAAAGGACATGGTCCTTGGTTCTCGGACCATCAATCGCACATTTCAATGCGTGATGGCCCAAGAGACCAATTTATGCATGTTGATTTCAAATGCAATGCAAACCAACAAACAAAGGCCCAACTCCCATCACTAAATCAAGGAGCAAGGCATGCATGCTAGATGGAGTGCAACCTAGGCATGTGAGCTAGCATGCAACATGGGCATACAATGCATTTATGTAAGTATGCAAGCAAACATGCAAGGTAAGCATGCAAACAAGCAAATGATGGACTTAAGCACGGTTTAGGCAGCCCTTACTAGGCCTAAAACAGTGGCCAAGGTGCTCAAAAATGAAGGACTAATAGGCACACAAACACGCATGCAAATGATCTCCAACACTTCAAGCATCAAAGAGCAATTCTCAAGCACACTCAAGAGGATGCAAACATGGACATATAGCATGCATTAAGCTCTAAAATCATGTTACAAGGTGATGCCAAATCAATTTAAACAAGACAAGCAAAACATGCCACAATGGCCCAAGTGCTTAAGACAAGCCAAGGAGGCTTAAACAAAGGCCAAGTCCACCAAACCTCACAACGCTAAGGGGACTTAAAACAAGTCAAATGCAGACTTAAGCAAAGCCAAGGGTGCACTTAGATGGCATCTAAGTGGTCTAAAAGTGCAAGCATACTCCGAAGCCTAAACAAGGGGCATAAGGTAACAACCTTTAAACACATTGAAGGAGGATTAAATGCAAGCATATAAGCATGTCAAGTGGACTGAAATGACATGGAAAATGGTCCCAACTCACTAAATCAAAGCAAGTAATGCATGCTATACACTCACATACTTGAAGCCTACAAGCTAGAATGCGAAGAGGCTATGCAATGCATGCTAAAGTCAACCCAAACAACTAAGGACAGACCTTAAACATGGCAAAATAAACATGAAAGCTTCACGAAGCCAAGCCTAAAACATGCTAGAACAATGGTTTACAACCTAAGGCATGTTAAGGCAACAAAATGGCATTACAAGGCATGTATGCTAAGCAAGCATGGTGTACCAAAACCAACTTAAAACAATGCTATTTCATGTCAAAATAAGCATAAATAACAGCTAAGGCATGGTCAACAAGAGCCTAAGCTAGGTGCTCACTCAAGAGGCAAAAATGGTCCTTTTCAAGGACAACAAGGAGAGGGGGTGGCCCTCTCCTTCTTGGGACCTCAAGGCACCATCCTTACCACTAAAATCCCTCAAGATTTCAGTGGTGAGGAGGCCCAAACACCAAAGTCCCGGAGCTCACACAAAATAGCACAAAACAAGGGCCAAACAAGGCTTAAGAGGGGTCAAACAACCCCAAAGCTTCAAACACTCTTAACAAACTATTTAGAGGCCTTAAAAATAGAACTTTTATGTATTATATGCAAAGCCAAAAAATAGTTGCAAGATAGGTAAAAGTAGTGTGCAAAAATGGGGTAAAAGGGGCTAGTTTCTTACCCTTGAAGTCCTCCTTCACAAATGATGATCTTGTTGCCTCCTTGAGCTCAAATCTAGTCAAGAACACCAAGAACAACCCTCTGGTCCCTCAACAACCAAGAGAAGGTGTAACACTATGTGTTTGTGTGCAATAGTATGGACAAACACACACTAGACACACACAAAAGAGAGATATAGAGATAGGAAATATGTATCAACCCTAACCCTAATCCAAAACCCCTCTGAAATTTTTTGTAACCCTAATGCCAAGGGAGGAAGCCTCTTCTTATAGGCAACTCCCTCTTGTAAGGCTTCCAAAACAAGCCATCCAAGAGGGAAATCCCTCCATACACGTGTATTGAGGGGAACAGAGTGGGTGCCAGCTATCACAGCTGGCACAAAATATCTACTAAAAGTAGATGAACAAGATATGCGCCCGAAGGCGGGGGCAAGATGCAAGACAATGCACAGAGCCGGACATAACTTATAATCATGCAAAGAGAGCTATAATGAAGCACACATGCGACAGTTTTAAGCTAGCATACACCAATGCAACTACATTACAAATGCAGAAAGGATGTAAGAGAATTATGCAATTCTCGATATGTCTCACTCGGAGGGTACAACACCTGTGCGGTTCGTCTGGTTGCACCAGCCTCAAATGAATCGTACATACAATATTGTGCCTGAAAAGAAAGCAAACTTAACAGGTACAATATCGTTAGCAACATGCATAATATGCAAAATGAATGCAAAATAATATGCAATATATACAAAATTATGTATGAACAATGTAAATGAAAATGCAATGCAATTGAATCATGATCCAATCATGAGCGGTTCGAAACCATACATATGTCAAATAGATTGATGGAGGTAACAAGTCCGTCTACCATAGAACGATCAACTGAACTATGAGTAATGTAGACGGACATAAGAACAAGTATTGGGGGGGATGACATAAGTGGGGAAACGAACCACTGGGGAAAGGACAATGATCCTAATGCTGGATGCAAAAATTACACTACAATGTAATATATACAATGAAAATGTTGGGGAAAATGGCAATGGATAAGGCACGCGGGCCAAACCAAATCTTGCCTAGGAAAGGCATGTACGCATACAAGCCGTGTTTAACACAGAACGGTCTACTGAACTATGTTTCGACGTGAAAAGTATGGGCACATACCAGACCAAGCTCAACATGGAAAGGCGCAAGCCATAGGCGGAGGTGATGCAGTGAATGCATGCAAGCTACAATGCAATATCTACAAATATGCAATGGAATGGAAATGGATACAATGGATATGGCCTGCGGGCCAAACCAAATCTTGCCTAGGAAAGGCATGTACGCATACAAGCCGTGTCTAACATAGAACGGTCTACTGAACTATGTTTCGACGTGAAAAGTATGGGCACATACCAGACCAAGCTCAACATGGAAAGGCGCAAGCCATAGGCGGAGGTGATGCAGTGAATGCATGCAAGCTACAATGCAATATCTACAAATATGCAATGGAATGGAAATGCAATATTTACAGTGGAAGTGCATGACATATGCATTATTTACAATGGTGCACGACATATGCACTATTTTTTTTGTTTTTGTTTTTGAAATGCAAATGCATGATGATGCATGATTTTGAAGTGCGCGACAACGCGCGGCTTTTGAGATGCACGTGAACTTGAATATGCGATGACGCGAGTCGCTTGAAATATATGTATAATGCAACTTATCAAAAGTCGTTCGGGCACGACAAACACCGAAGGACTTGCACCTTCAGAGGATTTAGGGTCTCCTAGACCGTAGAAATTCTCGATATGTCTCACTCGGAGTATACCATACCTGTCCGGTTCGTTGGGTTGCACCAGCCTTAAATGAACCGTACATACAATATCGTGTCTGCAAAGAAGACAAACTTAACAGGTACAATGTGATTAACAACATGCATATTAATGAACTTGAAAATGCGTGACAACGCAAAGCAAGTGGGAAGCATAACAATGCTGTGAAGGCAGAGACATGTAAGTGGAGCACGCGGTCTACGTGGGCAACGAAATTTGATCATAAGCGTGCGGTCTACGCAAGCAATGAAATTGGTTTCAAACGTGCGGTCTACGCAAGTAGAACATACGGTCTACGCAGGTAATGAATTTGAACATAAGAATGCGGTCCACGCAAGCAGAACATGCGGTCTACGCAAGCAAAACATGCGGTCTACGCAAGCAAAACATGCGGTCTACGCAAGTAATGAAATTGATTACAAACATGCGGTCTACGCAAGTAATGAAATTGATTACAAACATGCGGTCTGCGCAAGTAGCGTAATTAATTATAAACATGCGGTCTACGCAAGCAAAACATGCGGTCTACGCAAGTAGCGTAATTAATTATAAACATGCGGTCATGTAACACGTCCGCGAGGGACCCCGCTACAGTTCGGACTCGACTTGTGTCACGGTCCTTAATCTGAACCAAAGAGTCCAAATCCGGCAAATCGTTTTGAGAAACAGATTTTTGAAAAGAAGTGTCAAACATGGACTGCTTTGCCAGATACAGAGTCGTCACCTAAATATTTTTTAAGGGGGAATTTAGGAAACCCTGACTCGGTGCCAAAGGCCACGTGTCCGTCATCACCAAAGTTGCCTCGGCTCGGGAACTTGGGTACGATTGGGGAAGGTCAGCTATGAGCACCCCCTCTCGCCCGATCCGAAGATCGGCCTCTACTAACCATGATATCCGTTTTTGAAAACGTTATGTGTTCTTATCCCGATTATTAGCCTAGAATTACTATGTTATGCGCACAGCACAAAAGTATAGACTAGATTGCCTAATTTGGGAGTAAGCATTGCATATCCGTTTGTTTTGGAAAAATGTTTTGGAATCTGCTACTCGCTAGTAGGCTAAAATGCGGATTTCAATGAGCTATTCCAACTCAGACAATCCAACCTTCACCCACAGGCACTCAAGCAGTTTATATCACATAAGTAGCTAGCCTCATGGTAATCATGCTATCATGGCAACACTTACACGCATGCAAGGATGCTAAAGCATAAATACTTACATCGTACTCCGTGCCAAAACAAAGAACTCGTTAGCAATCAATGGATCATCCAAGTCCATGTTTAAATGTCTAATGCAACGCATGCAGAATGTCACTAGAGTAGGCTCAGCTAGTCTATGAATGACATGTGAAAATGCACAAGTAGCATGTATTCAAGTTAGATTTGAAATACTGATGCAGTTAGCATGATGCGCCGAGCCCGGTGCATGCAATACTGATGAATGATGCACGCATGCATAGCATAAGGTATGCTAAATTAAACATGTCCTATTACTAACCATCAAAGCAGGTAAGTAAAAGGGAGAAAGAAGTGGGGGTTGGAAGACATGCACACACTCACCCACACTTATTACAAATTCGCCCTCGCTTGGAGGGACCAAAAGAATGATACAATTCGAATAATGAATTAACTAACCTAGCTAATTAATTATTACAGACCAACTAAATTAATTAAACAAATTAATCAACTTAAGATAGCAAGAAAAAAAAAAGGGCTCGGGAAGAGGGCTCAATGCACGCGTGCTTAGGTCTTGCTCAGAAGTCCGCTGCCATGCGCAAGCTGCCTCTGTTTTCCCTGCTTTGCCCTTCTGAAAACTTCCAAAGTCTCAGAATTGCCTCCCTAGACATTGGGAGACACCACCGGCTGAGGAGAATGGCCACCGGCAGTAAGATGTGATCATCGGCTGTTGATGAAACTATCGGCCACGGATGGATTGCCGGTCGGCACTATGTGCAGTCGATCGGCAAAAAGTTCCTGCAGAATCTGTCTGACAGCAGCAGAGGACAGAGCTTTGCATGGCAATGCAATTCAAGCAATGTATGCACCAACCGTATCCCTTATCATGTTTATGACTCAAAGGGACATGGTCCTTGGTTCTCGGACCATCAATCGCGCATTTCAATGCGTGATGACCCAAGAGACCAAGTTATGCATGTTGATTTCAAATGTAATGCAATGCACATAGTCAAACCAAGGGACTTCTACCTCTATCATGACTCACTTCAAGAGGTGAGGCAATGCATGCACAATGCAATGCAACCTAGGCATGCGAGCTAAGGATGCAACATGGCAATGCAATGTATTTAGGCAAGTATGCAAGCAAATATGCAAGGCAAGCACGAAAACAAGCAAAGGATGGACTTAAGCGTGGTTTAGGCAGCCCTTATTAGGTCTAAAACAGTGGTCAAGGTGCTCAAAAATGAAGGACTAATAGGCACACAAACATGCATGCAAATGATCTCCGACACTTCAAGCATTAAAAAGCAATTCTCAAGCACACTCAAGAGGATGCAAACATGGACACATAGCATGCAAATTAAGCCTTGAAAATCATGCAAGAACATGGTGCCAAACCAACCCAAACAATGCAATCGAGGTATGCAAGCAAAGTCCAAGGTTCAAAGGAAGCTAAAGGGGTATTGAACCATACTTAACAAAACCAAACATGGCATGAATCCAATGACCCAAAACAGAGTTTTAGCACCTAAAACAAAGCCCAAAAGATTACTTAGATGGCATCTAAATGACTTGAATTCAAAAGCATGCACAATGACCAAAACATGGAGCATGCAACACAAGCCTTTGACACATCAAAGGGGCCATGAAATGCAACCATACAAGCATACTAAGTGGACTGAAATGACATGGAAAATGGTCCCAACCCACTAAATCAAAGCAAGTAATGCATTCTATACACTCACACCCTTAAGGCCAGCAAGCCAAAATGCAAAAGGGCTATACAATGCATGCCAAAGTCGACCCAAACAACTAAGGACAGACCTTAATCATGGCAAAATAAACATGACAGCTTCAGAAAGCCAAGCCTAAAACATGCTAGAACAATGGTTTACAACCTAAGGCATGTTAAGGCAACAAAATGGCATTACAAGGCATGTATACTAAGCAAGCATGGTGTACCAAAACCAACTTAAAACAATGCTATTTCATGGCAAAATAAGCATAAATAACAGCTAAGGCATGGTCAACAAGAGCCTAAGCTAGGTGCTCCCTCGAGAGGCAAAAATGGTCCTTTTCAAGGACAACAAGGAGAGGGGGTGGCCCTCTCCTTCTTGGGACCTCAAGGCACCATCCTCACCTCTGAAATCCCTCAAGATTTCAGTGGTGAGGAGGCCCAAACACCAAGGTCTCGGAGCTCAGACAAAATGGCACAAAATGGAGCCTTACAAGGCTTAAGAGGGGTCAAACAACCCCAAAGCTTGAAGCAACCTTAACAAACTATTTAGAGGCCTTAAAAAAAGAACTTTTATGTATTATATGCAAAGCCAAAAAATAGTTGCAAGATAAGCTAAAATGCTTTGCAAAAAAGGGGTAAAAAGGGACAAAAGTCTTACCCTTGTAGACCCTCTTCAACAATGTAGCTCCAACAGCTTCTTGAGGTTCAAATCAACTTCAAAACTCTAAAAACAACTCTCAAAGGCCTCAGTTCCAAGAAAAGGTGTGGTAGTGTGTGTTTGTGTACAATACTATGAGCAAACACACCTAGAGCACTCAAGAGAGAGAGGTATAGAGATAGAATATATATATAAGCCCTAACCTAAAAATCAGAGCTCTCTAACCATTTTTTTCTAACCCTCATGCCAAGAGAGGAGCCCTCTTCTTATAGGCAACTCCCTCTTGTAAGGCTTCCAAAACAAGCCATCCAAGAGGGAAATCCCTCTATACACGTGTATGGAGGAGAACAGAGTGGGTGCCAGCTATCACAGCTGGCAAAAAATATATACTAAAAGTAGATGAACAGTGATTGGCCATTCAAAATTGCCATTTTGGCAAAATAAATGGCCGACCGGCAATATACATTGCCGATGGCATAAAATCACTGGTCAGTGGCCTCAAGCTATGGCCGGTGATGTGTGGGGGTGCCTCACAAGGCATTCCCTGCCCCTCCAAGGCAAAACACAAGTGTTTGGTGCAAAACCAGACACAACACAGTCGAGTCGGGAGATCCCGAGGCAAGGTGCGCAACCGAGACCTCCAGGAACTCAAGACGAACACAAACAAGGGTAATCACCAAGTGTTCCGATGGTGACGTCCAAGTCTTGAGGACGGTCAAAAATGGGGTGTCTACAGTTGCCCCTCTTTGACAGAACTCGAAAGTCAAAACAATGACGGGAGTGAATGTCAAAGCCCAGAGACGACCCATTTTTGACAAGGCCGAAGACTCAGACAAACAAGATATGCGCCCGAAGGCGGGGGCAAGATGCAAGACAATGCACAGAGCCAGACATAACTTATGATCATGCAAAAAAAGCTGTAATGAAGCACACATGCGACAGTTTTAAGCTAGCACACACCAAACTACACTATAATGCAGAAAGGATGGAAGAAAATTATGCAATTCTCGATACGTCTCACTCGGAGGATACAATACCTGTGCGGTTCGTCTGGTTGCACCAGCCTCAAATGAACCGTACATACAATATCGTGTCGGAAAAGAAAGCAAACTTAACAGGTACAATATCGTTAGCAACATGCATAACATGCGAAATGAATGCAAGATGATATGCAATATATACAAAACTATGTATAAACAATAAAAATGAAAATGCAATGCAATTGAAACAATGTAAACTATATGCAAAGCAATTGAATCATGATCTAATCATGAGCGGTTCAAAACCACACAAATGTCAAATAGATTGATGGAGGTAACAAGTCCGTCTACCATAGAACGACCAACTGAACTATGAGTAGTGTAAATGGACACAAGAACAAGTATTGGGGGGGATGACAAAGGTGGGGAAACGACCCACTGGGGAAAGGACTACGATCCTAATGTTGGATGCAACAATTACACTACAATGTAATATATAATGAAAATGCTGGGGAAATGGCAATGGATATGGCACGCGGGCCAAACCAAATCTTGCCTAGGCAAAGCATGTACGCATACAAGCCACGTCTAACATAGAACGGTCCACTGAACTATGCTTCGACACGAGAAGTATGGGCACATACCAGACCAAACTCAATCATGGAAAGGCGCGAGCCATAGATGGAAGGTGATGCAGTGAATGCATGCAATGTACAATGCAATATCTACAAATATGTAGTGGAATGGAAATAGATACGATGGATATGGCCTGCGGGCCAAACCAAATCTTGCCTAGGAAGGGCATATACACATACAAGCCGTGTCTAACATAGAACGGTCTACTGAACTATGTTTCGACGTGAAAAGTATGGGCACATACCAGACTAAGCTCAACATGGAAAGGCGCAAGCCATAGGCAGAGGTAATGCAGTGAATGCATGCAAATTACAAT
Organism: Camellia sinensis; assembly: GCF_055761805.1. Lineage (NCBI taxonomy): Eukaryota > Viridiplantae > Streptophyta > Magnoliopsida > Ericales > Theaceae > Camellia > Camellia sinensis. The sequence continues at coordinate 110,188,936 of NC_138969.1, read as the reverse complement.
GCAATATACACTATAGTACAATGATGCATGACAATGCAACTATCTACGATGGTGCATGACAATGTAACTATTTACGATGGTGCATGACAATGCAACTATTTACGATGATGCATGACAATGCAATTATATATTTTTGGTTTTTTTTTTTTTTTGAAATGCAAATGATGTATGAAATGCATGTTGCATGGAATGCGCGACAACACCCGGCTTTTGAGATGCACGTGAACTTGAATATGCGACGACGCGAGTCACTTGAAATACATGTATAATGCAACTTATCAAAAGTCGTTCGGGCACGACAAACACCGAAGGACTTGCACCTTCAAAGGATTTAGGGTCTCCTAGACCGTGGAAATTCTCGATATGGCTCACTCGGAGTATACCATACCTGTCCGGTTCGTCGGGTTGCACCAGCCTTAAATGAACCGTACATACAATATCGTGCCTGCAAAGAAAACAAACTTAACAGGTACAATGTGATTAACAACATGTATATTAATGTACTTAGAAATGCGTGACAACGCAAAGCAAGCAGGAATCATAACAATGCTGTGAAGGCACAGACATGTAAGTGGAGCACGCGGTCTACTCAGGCAACGAAATTGATCATAAGCATGCGGTCTACGCAAGCAATGAAATGGGTTACAAACATGCGGCCTACGCAAGTAACGTAATTGATTATAAACATGCGGTCTACGCAAGTAAAACATGCAGTCTACGCAAGTAATGAATTTGAACATAAGAATGCGGTCCACGCAAGCAGAACATGCGGTGGTCTACATGCGGTCTACGCAAGTAAAGAAATTGATTACAAACATGCGGTCTACGCAAGCAACAACATGCGGTCTATGCAAGTAAAGAAATTGACTACAAACATGCGGTCTACGCAAGCAACATAATTAATTATGAACGTGCGGTCTATGCAAGTAAAACATGCGGTCTACGCAAGTAATGGAATTGATTACAAATATGCGGTCTGCGCAAGCAAAACATGTGGTCTACGCAAGTAATGGAATTGATTACAAACATGCGATCTACGCAAGCAACGTAATTAATTATGAATGTGCGGTCTACGCAAGTAATGGAATTGATTACAAACATGCGATCTACGCAAGCAACGTAATTAATTATGAATGTGCGGTCTACGCAAGTAATGGAATTGATTACAAACATGCGGTCTACGCAAGCAACGTAATTAATTATGAACGTACGGTTTACGCAAATAAAACATGCGGTCTACGCAAGTAATGGAATTGATTACAAACATGCGGTCTACGCAAGTAAAACATGCGGTCTACGCAAGTAATGGAATTGATTACAAACATGTGGTCTACGCAAGCAACGTAATTAATTATGAACGTGCGGTCTACGCAAGTAAAACATGCGGTCTACGCAAGTAATGGAATTGATTACAAACATGCGGTCTACGCAAGTAAAACATGCGGTCTACGCAAGATAGCGTGATTGAATGCATGCAAAATGCAATGAGATGCGCAAAGTAGCGCAATGCGTTAGACAACGCGAGTGCACAAGACAGTGCGATTGATTTGAAATGCACAAGACAGTGCAATTGATATGTGATGCACATGGGGCAACTTTTGAGTTTTGTAAAAGCCAAAAGGATACGGAAAGGATATACCTTGCACGAATTCGAGTGCCACGCACAGAAGACACGATCCGAGGTCAAAACGGAGACCGGTTGAGCGTCGAAAATGCACTATTTTTGCACTGTTTTGAGCACTAAAGGCCCTGGACCCCACACATAACTCAAACAAGGGTGGAGGAGGCTCCAAAACCACTGTAGAAGACCACCGGATGTCCACCGGCCATCAAAATGTATCGCCGGCCATCCATCGGCCATCGTACAATTTCCATCGGCAAACTATTTTGCCGACCGGCAAAGAGTGTGGCCGACCAGCAAAAAGTCCCTGAATCGGGGCAATTTTGGCATTTCGCTACGGGTCTTTTAAAATAGGGCTTCTAGCCCTATTTTCTTCACTTCCACTTGCTCGAAATTTCTCCCCCTCTCTCTCTAGATCATTTTCCTCCTTTGATTTCCTCGTTTTCTCGCGTTCTAGCCTCCATTCCGTCGTCCGATTCGCGAATACCTTCGCGTTTCGAATGTTTTGAACCGAACGAAACTTCGTTTCGCTGTCTCGTTTTTTATTTCCGCCACTCGGGGCTTGTTTCCCTCGAGTTTTTCTCGATATCTGTGCATTTTCTGCACTTCGGCTTTTCTGGCCTTTTCCGGCCCTCTCGGGGTTGACTTTTTGTTGACTCTTCACATTTTCGCCCGGTTTTTCGTCTTCCGGCCATTTTCACATTCTCTTCGAGATGGCGGACTATCTTCCACAGGGCGGGACCCCTCCAGAGCACGAGATGTATCCCGAGGCCGACCCCTTGCCACTTCACATCCGGCCGTTCGATCTGGAGACCTATAGGCCTGCGGTTCATGTGATGCTCCCCGATGGACTACGCTAGTTCCGGAGCTTCGAGAGGGGCGTGGCACCCGAGCTTCTCCTGTGTGAGCCTACCTCTCATCTGTCCTTCGGCGCTTCCGAGGTAACATTCTTTCTTCTATTTTATTATTTTCCGCAACGTAGAACATAACTCCCATTAGTTGATTCTGTTCTCTAACTGCTTAGCCCGGATGCACCGATACACTGTACACTGCAGTTGATTGCAAACAAACTTACAACCGATATCTGTTTGAAACTTACACGTGCACACACACTGCACTGACCCTGAATCACCCAAACGCACGGCGCACACTGTATTCCACTGCATACACACTAATACCAGATATCTGCTTGAATCTGAAAACATGCACACATGCTGTATTTGCCCTGAACCACTCAAACACGCTGACACATCACACATTGTAGTTCACTGTAAGTACACCGGTACCCGATGTCTGTTCGAATTTGAAAACATGCACACATGTTGTATACCTGTATGCTTCTTAAAACTGTGTTTTGAATATTGCCTCGCAATTGTTGTTTTTTTATTACAGGGGGATTCTCATACCATCCGCGGGTATGGGAATGTCGTTGCTTGAGATTGGTACCTAGAGCTGCCAGACGCAGTTCGTCATATCGTGGACGAGGCCGGTTTCGGCATCTTCTGCAGGGGGCTTTCCCGGCTTACGACTTGCAGGCCCTTGCTTGCCGCTTTAGTGGAGAGGTGGTGGGATACCACCAACTCCTTCCACTTCTCCGTTGCGGGGGACATGACGATGACCCCTTATGATTTCTCGATGCTCACCGGCATCGGGGTAGGGGGTGATCCGATCCTCTTCGATACCGATATGGATGAGTGGGACGCCGCCCAGCTGTACCTGCTCGGCACTCAGCCTCCCTTCGCTCGAGCAGGGTTTGTCAGGTACTCTTGGTTCGAGAGCCATTTTCGGATTCAGCCAGCCTTGGCGGAGGAGGCGCAGATGACCCCAGAGGAGGTGGATCGGTATGCGCAGGGCTTCATCATGTTTCTCTTTGGGACGACTCTTTTCACCGACCGGGCGAACACCATGCCTCTATGTCTGTTGAGCGCACTGGTGGATGTCAGGCGGATCCGCCGCTATGACTGGGGTGGCGCCGACTTGGCCACTTTGTATGGTTACATGAGCTCTTCTTCCCGCCTCAACGGACAACTTCTTGGCGGCTACTGGCGAGCTTGGGAGGTACATCTTCTTCCCCTTTTACATTTCTGCTTCACGTTTTCTGTATTCTGTATACTGCACACACCACGGTCTGCCTCTCACTGACTATATACTGCACACGCGGCACATATATACTCTGTTTTACTTTGACTGTATACTGCACACACTGTATACTCTGTACAATACACTGCACAACACACGGCTCTGCCATTTCTGCTTTATTCTGTATTTTGCTTTATCTGATAGTCATACTTACATCTGTTCTGCAATTGTGGGTGTATGCCTACTTTCCCAGGCTTGCCCCAGTACCTGATGTGGAGACCCCACTTGGCGTCCCCTTTTCTCATCGCTTTGATGTGTGATGCGTGCGGAGACCACGGGAGTCTTTTATTTTCTTCCGCCGCTACTTCGACACCATCACTGCCGCAGAGGTATGTTCAACTTTGGAATTTGCTTAGGCTTCGCTTAGCATTGTATGTTTGATAACAGATAGATAACAAACTGCTTATTTACCCGCAGATCACCTGGCAGCCCTGGGCTCCGTTGCCAACCGTGGTGAGGGATCACTACGAGGGCGCAGAGGAGACTGCCCGTTGCCGGATTCTGTTGGAGGGCCCGATCTGTCGGGCTTGGTACCTGGGCGAGCGTTTCTTGCGCCAGACCCTGGGTTTACCGGAGCAGATAGTTCTGAGTCCGCCTCCTACACACATGAGGCATACAGAGGGGTTCTCTTTTGAGCACATGAGGGACTACACCGTCGGCTGGGGTGCAGAGTGCCACAGAGGCGAGGGCAACTACGCAGAGTACGTCTGGACCTACATTATGCGAACCTTGAGCGGTGGTCGTCAGGCTGAGAGGGAGAGGCCAGCGGCGCCAGCAGCTGGAGCTGGAGCGGGAGCGGGGGCTGGAGCAAGAGCATCGAGGAGAGCTCGATCCCGCGGCAGGGGCAGAGCTTGGAGGGGTCGAGGGGTTAGCTGCCCTGCTCTGCCCACTATACTGACATGCCGAGGGCAGGGTGGGGGGACGTACCAGATTCCCTTTGCTCCTCCTCCGGCTGACCATGAGTTGGTCGGGTTCTATGGCTTACCTCCGGTATGTACTACTTCCTCTTGCATCTTGCATTGTCATTTTATTTCAGTTTATTTTGATATTCCGCAGAATACTGATGCCTTTGATACTTTTGAAGGCGTCCTCCGAGTACACCCGGTAGTCCCTGGAGTTGAATGCCTCCATGATGGGGATGCTACAGCGGACCTTCGACCTCCTGGCCCTCTATAGTATTCCGGTATGTTCTTCTGATCACGGCCTCAAACCATACTCATAAGCTACTTAACATAATCTGGTACACAACACAACACTTGATAAGCTGCTCACGTCATTCATACACTGTACTCATATACTACATTCTGGACTGATAAACTGCTCACGGCATTCCCATGCTGCATTGCATTCTGCACTGATAAACTGCTTACAGTATACACACACTGTACTCATGCACTGCATTCTGCACTGATACACTGCTCACAGTATTCTGATGTATTTGCCTTTTGTGCTTTTCAGCCTCCTTTCCCGATTCCCACTGTGGGAGGTGTTCCAGCTGGGCCCTCTATTCCTGCTCGAGGAGGGCGTGAAGACGCTTATGTCCCCGTACCAAGGCGGGGCGTGTTCATGTCGGGAGTAGCTCTCGGGCGCCGACCCTTGATGGTGACGATGATGATGATGACGAGTCCGAGGCAGAGACAGAGGCCGGGTCATCTGTGGAGGTTGGAGACGACTCAGACTCAGGCTCAGATGACGATGCTGATGACGATGCCCCTGGACCTTCGTCCAGGAAGAGGGTGAGGACAGATCCCCGGGCCCGAGACTACTGATGATGATCCAGATTGCTGTTTTTCTTCTTTTTTTGTACTTTTTTTTTTCTTTTTTTTTTCTTCTCTTTGCTGGTAGTTAGATTACCTTGTACTGCCGCAGGCAGATTTTTGTTTTCAAAGCTATGTACTTGAAAAGGATAATGAAATGAACAGACTTTTTGCTTAAAAGGTGTTACATTTACATATCTCATGTATTGCATCGCATCACATCATGTTACACCTCAATGTGAATGGAATTGACCTGTTGTTTGAAAAATCGAGCATTTGTACTGTAATGATCAGATAACCAAACGGCCTCATAGCAAAACAGCCCAAGCAACACACTGCTCAAACTGAACGCACAGCCCATACTCTATTGGGGATTAGTCTGCATACAGCCCCTAACACCACACTCGGTTCATTCTACACACAGTAAATCTTGAACAAACGGCCCAATCTGACAAGACGGAACACAAAGATGGAACCAGTTGAAGTTGAAGCACGCTCAGATGCACTGAATTTTTCTTTTTCTTTTGCTTCGCACAGATGTAGAGAATGGCACAGCACTCTGAGCATAAACGATTTTCGAAATAAAAAGGATTTTCAACCGGGGTATCGAGCCTACAACTGAACACAGCGGGAAGGACTCAAACAAAAGGGTATGCGACCTAAACACAACGACACACGCTTGGAAAAGACTCAAAACAGAGGTTGAGGTAAACAAAACAAAAGACATGACATACAGACGCGTTAACGAAGACGGGGGACCTCAGATCATGAGGAGCCAGTTCCTCTGGGTACATTTCCCACCCTTTTTGATTTGTGATTCTCACATCACTCGGCCCTCAGGCTCAGTTTTTTTTTCTCTCAAAACCCTTTTTCTTACTTTTCTCTCAACTTACACCTCTCTATTCTTTAGTCTCTCATTTTTCGTCCCTCCCCAAGGTGATTAATGAATGAATAGGAAGTTGCGAGTTCATGCCCAACGCCGTTAGCTCACAGCTATTTCTTCTGGTGGGTAGAGTGCCCTCCTGGCAAGTATGTTGACGACGGGGGAAAGACAGAACGCCTGACTCAACTGTGCCCCTAGTTCATCATTTTGACCATTTTTTGGTTTTCTACTAAAACAGTTTTGATCAAGATGAGAGTTGGATTAACATACTCGTTCGATTTTTGATTTGAAAATCACGCAAGTCAAGCTGTAAGCACTGACAATTTTCCTTTTGGGTCCAAAATGGTCCAGTTTTGGAAAATGAAATAATTTTCGAGAAAATGGTCAACCTCAGTAAAAATTCTCAAAAACTATATTTGCAAACGGCCGCTGCTCAACGAGCGCGGAGCTTACTTTTGAGATGCGCAACCTCGGATCGAAAGCAATGGAAAATTGCCCCTTGTTTTAAGGACGCTGCACGGCAACGGAAAGTTGCCCCTTGCCTGGATGATGCCGCAGCATATTGTAAACAGTCCTTACCAGTGATGATCACAACCGAACTTTCTCGGTTACGGAGAAGACGAAGATGGTCAAAACCAATATATGGACACAGTCACTTTGAAGGTGTTGGCGACTGAACTTTGCGGCGAAGCTGCCCAGATACTCCAAACATGGGAATCAAGGATGATTAAAAACCATTGCATGGACTTAGTCGCTATGAAAGCATTGGGGGCTGGACTTCAGGACGAAGTTGCCTACGTATCCCAAACATGGGAATCAAGCCTTACGTAGTTCCGGTTAAGGTATACTCGGGTATTTTAACCTTCACTTTTCAGGCTCTAACTTTTGCCAAGGTGCCCGATGCGGGTTTTCGACCTTGCGAGCTTCTTTTCATTTTCTTTTTTTTTTTTTTGATTTTTTGTATTTTTTTGCTTTCTTTTTTGATTTTATTTCTTCTCTTTTTTTTTTGCATTTTTTTGTATTTTTCTCTTGCTCTAACTTTTGCTTGGGTCGCCCTTCCGGGTTTCCGGCCCAGCGAGCCTCTCAAAAGGGTGAAAGTGTAACAAGTCTATGCCAAATGGTTTTTGAAGTTGAAGCCTCTCTGTATCTAGGAGAACGGCTGTTGCAATGATTTGCAGAAGAATCCATCATGGCTGCTTCACACGCTTCTTCCAGTGAGATCTGATCTTCTTGATCTGATCTTGGTGCCTCTTGTTCGAGGGCTGCTTCTAATCTGGCCACAAAGACTTTACATGGCGGTTGACCGTTGAACGTTCTGAACGGGTTCAAGGTTCAAAACAAACAGGTCGAATCTTGAGGCTGAGAACGATCCTAGGCTGCACAATCTCAAGAGCGATTCCACACAGGTCTTCACAGGGCCGCGCAAAACATTTGTTTTTGAAAGTTTTTAAGAAAGCGACAAATCGCTCGCGCCGAAGATAGTGTGGAACCGGTCTGGATCAAGCCAGGGTCATTCCCAGTACTCACGCTGACAAGCATGATTTCATTCATTAGGGGCTTAGCATGCCTCTCTTTCTCTCAATTGATCAAATTTTTGCAAAACCGGAGGAATTCCTTCCTCTTCATTTTTATCACAATGTTTAGAAAAAAGTTTTGAAGAACTTAGGTCAATGCAATAATTCTCAAGGCACAGAGGAGCAGGTAGAATGCAGGGCCGTTCCATTCAAAACCTCTGGCACAACTAGCCTAAAACAAACAATATGCACGGAAACATGATAGCCGCAGCTGTTTCATTCAGGTTTCTCGGATGTAACTGGCTCCACAGCAGAGACAGACTAAAAAAGAAAGCAAGAAGGTTAAATACAAAAACGGTGTTCAAGACAACAACCCCGGAATCACTCGACATCCTATACAACGGGACTGACTCGGTACCACAAGATAGACCCTTAAACAAAAAGACTGACTCAAAGCAAAGAGGCAGACTCAAAACAAAATAGAGAACTGACTCAAAACCCAAGCCAGAAGCTACAAAACTACATTTACAAATGCTCAAAAGTGCGTGCCAGACGCCACATCTGAAATACACCGAGCGCCGCCCGCAGGTGGTCCAACCCCTGATCACATACTCGCAGTATCCTCAAAGTCCAACAGCTCGGTGGTAACAGACTTCGCTGAGGTAGGTGGAAGAATGACCTCATTATCGATCAGATCCTGAACTTCATGGCGAAGGCGGAAACAGTTGTCGGTGGCGTGACCGATCTGTTGGTGGTGTGCGCAGTACAAAGCAGCATCATGTGTGAGAGGGAGATTCTTCGGGAGAGGTCGAGGTTCAAGGGGTTTGAGGTGCCCCCTTTCGGCAAGAATCTGAAGTGCCTTAGACAGAGGCATGTAGAGAGCATGAAAGATCCTGCGCCCTCGGGGCAGGTACTTCGAAGTCTGAGTATTCTTACTAGACGCACTAGCAAAAGGATCGACAGGCACTGCCTTGGTTTTCTGATCTTTCCCAGGTGCAGGGTTGGGAATAGGAGGAACTGTTCTGGCATGACGGGGCCTATCCCGATTTTCTGACTGACTTGAACTACCCTCAGGTGGAGTAGGGAAAGCATCCTCCACAGTTTTTGCCACAACTGCGGATATCTGTTGCTTGTTCATCCCCCCGGCTTTCAAAGCCTCGACTGCCCGCAGCAGTTGTTCAATGGGATCGGCATCTGCCTTCATTTTGTTCTTATCTCTGGCCTCAGCTTGATCAGGGGTTTGGGTTACTACATCAGAGCGAAGCCCGGTTGTTGCTGACACGTCGTTGCTGTAGCTGGAGGCAACCTCTTGTTGGCTGAGCTCTATCACAATCCGCCCCAGTAGCGGGGGCTCCTGTGGTATGAAATTCCAGGAATACGGTGCCGTTGGCGGTGAAGCCGACATTCCATAGGCCAGATCGGCCATGGATCTCTGGAGGTCGCCTATCATTCCCATCAATTCAAATGTGGTGGGCTCACGAGCCAGATACAACTGGGGGGTCCAGACTGGGTGCGCGACAGGCGACCTAGGCGGATGCGATACATCAACATTGGTTTCATCCCACAGGGTGATCCATTGATCTAGCGTAGCTGTCATAACCACAATCTCTTCTGAATTCTGCGTCATCGTAAGTCCTACCTCAGCAAGGGGGAACACTAGCTATTCTATATCAATTCTCTGGACACTCTGAACTGAAAGGAAAAACAAACAGCATTTCAGCCCAAACAGATCAATCACAGGTGTAGCCGAACAATTGCACTCTACTACTGATCACTGTTCCCCAGAATCACTGTCCCCAAAACTGAACTTGACACCGGCAAATAACTGATTCTCATAAACTGACAGTGATGCCCTCAGGTCTGATACTCAAGCATGCGAACTGATATGTGTGTTCCCCTGCATAGATACACTCTAAAACGCATAGCAAGTAAAGAGAGACAAAACACCCCTATAGAGGGGTAGGGTTTCCCTGTCCTATTTTGTCAGGAGCTAGGGTTTCACTACGCACGCAGCGGTTTCAAACAACTTAGCATCGGGTAAGCAACCTGTCCTAGTTTGGAAAGGTCACTATGGATTCTGAATATGCACTAGGTCGAATGGTCAAAAAGGGTGCCCTGGTAAAACCAGGGTTTGTGTTCCCATACTGTCAGAGCCCATAACCGGTCAGCCTTATGGTCATGCCTTGACAAGACAAGCCTCCGGCAAACCGTTCAGGAATGGCAGATGGCAAACACGGTGTCGTATGCAATGCAAAGAAACACATAAATGAAATCAAAACAGGGTATCACGAGTTCGAGTCAAGCTCTCTAAAATCCCCAGCAGAGTCGCCAGAAACTGTAACACGTCCGTGAGGGACCCCGCTACAGTTCGGACTCGACTTGTGTCACGGTCCTTAATCTGAACCAAAGAGTCCAAATCCGGCAAATCGTTTGGAGAAACAGATTTTTGAAAAGAAGTGCCAAACATGGACTGCTTTGCCAGATACAGAGTCGCCACCTAAATATTTTTTAAGGGGGAATTTAGGAAACCCTGACTCGGTGCCAAAGGCCACGTGTCCGTCATCACCAAAGTTGCCTCGGCTCGGGAACTTGGGTACGATTGGAAAAGGTCAGCTATGATCACCCCCTCTCGCCCGATCCGAAGATCGGCCTCTACTAACCATGATATCCGTTTTTGAAAACGTTATATGTTCTTATCCCGATTATTAACCTAGAATTACTGTGTTATGCGCACAGCACAAAAGTATAGACTAGATTGCCTAATTTGGGAGTAAGCATTGCATATCCGTTTGTTTTGGAAAAATGTTTTGGAATCTGCTACTCGCTAGTAGGCTAAAACACGGATTTCAATGAGCTATTCCAACTCAGACAATCCAACCTTCATCCACAGGCATTCAAGCAGTTTATATCACATAAGTAGCTAGCCTCATGGTAATCATGCTATCATGGCAACACTTATACGCATGCAAGGATGCTAAAGCATAAATACTTACATCGTACTCCGTGCCAAAACAAAGAACTCGTTAGCAATCAATGCATGATCCAAGTCCATGTTTAAATGTCTAATGCAATGCATGCAGAATGTCACTAGAGTAGGCTCGGCTAGTCTATGAATGACATGTGAAAATGCACAAGTAGCATGTATTCAAGTTAGATTTGAAATACTGATGCAGTTAGCATGATGCGCCGAGCTCGGTGCATGCAATACTGATGAATGATGCATGCATGCAAAGCATAAGGTATGCTAAATTAAACATGTCCTATTACTAACCATCAAAGCAGGTAAGTAAAAGGGAGAAAGAAGTGGGGGTTGGAAGACATGCACACACTCACCCACACTTATTACAAATTCGCCCTCGCTCGGAGGGACCAGAAGAATGATACAATTCGAATAATGAATTAACTAACCTAGCTAATTAATTATTACAGACCAACTAAATTAATTAAACAAATTAATCAACTTAAGAAAGCAAGAAAAAGAAAGGGGCTCGGGAAGAGGGCTCAATGCACGCGTGCTCGGGCCTTCCTCGGAAGTCCATTGCCATGCGCAAGCTGCCTCTGTTTTCCCTACTCTACCCCTCTGAAAACTTCCAAAGTCTCAGAATTGCCTCCCTAGACATTGGGAGACACCACCGGCTGAGGAGAATGGCCACCGGCAGTAAGATGTGATCATCGGCTGTTGATGAAACTATCGGCCACGGATGGATTGCCGGTCGGCACTATGTGCAGTCGATCGGCAAAAAGTTCCTGCAGAATCTGTCTGACAGCAGCAGAGGACAGAGCTTTGCATGGCAATGCAATTCAAGCAATGTATGCACCAACCGTATCCCTTATCATGTTTATGACTCAAAGGGACATGGTCCTTGGTTCTCGGACCATCAATCGCGCATTTCAATGCGTGATGACCCAAGAGACCAAGTTATGCATGTTGATTTCAAATGTAATGCAATGCACATAGTCAAACCAAGGGACTTCTACCTCTATCATGACTCACTTCAAGAGGTGAGGCAATGCATGCACAATGCAATGCAACCTAGGCATGCGAGCTAAGGATGCAACATGGCAATGCAATGCATTTAGGCAAGTATGCAAGCAAATATGCAAGGCAAGCACGCAAACAAGCAAAGGATGGACTTAAGCGTGGTTTAGGCAGCCCTTATTAGGTCTAAAACAGTGGCCAAGGTGCTCAAAAATGAAGGACTAATAGGCACACAAACATGCATGCAAATGATCTCTGACACTTCAAGCATTAAAGAGCAATTCTCAAGCACACTCAAGAGGATGCAAACATGGACACATAGCATGCAAATTAAGCCTTGAAAATCATGCAAGAACATGGTGCCAAACTAACCCAAACAATGCAATCGAGGTATGCAAGCAAAGTCCAAGGTTCAAAGGAAGCTAAAGGGGTATTGAACCATACTTAACAAAACCAAACATGGCATGAATCCAATGACCCAAAACAGAGTTTTAGCACCTAAAACAAAGCCCAAAAGATTACTTAGATGGCATCTAAATGACTTGAATTCAAAAGCATGCACAATGACCAAAACATGGAGCATGCAACACAAGCCTTTGACACATCAAAGGGGCCATGAAATGCAACCATACAAGCATACTAAGTGGACTGAAATGACATGGAAAATGGTCCCAACCCACTAAATCAAAGCAAGTAATGCATTCTATACACTCACACCCTTAAGGCCAACAAGCCAAAATGCAAAGGGGCTATACAATGCATGCCAAAGTCGACCCAAACAACTAAGGACAGACCATAATCATGGCAAAATAAACATGAAAGCTTCACAAAGTCAAGCCTAAAACATGCTAGAACAATGGTTTACAACCTAAGGCATGTTAAGGCAACAAAGTGGTATTACAAGGCATGTATGCTAAGCAAGAATGGTGTACCAAAACCAACTTAAAACAATGCTATTTCATGGCAAAATAAGCATAAATAACAGCTAAGGCATGGTCAACAAGAGCCTAAGCTAGGTGCTCCCTCAAGAGGCAAAAATGGTCCTTTTCAAGGACAACAAGGAGAGGGGGTGGCCCTCTCCTTCTTGGGACCTCAAGGCACCATCCTCACCTCTGAAATCCCTCAAGATTTCAGTGGTGAGGAGGCCCAAACACCAAGGTCTCGGAGCTCAGACAAAATGGCACAAAATGGAGCCTTACAAGGCTTAAGAGGGGTCAAACAACCCCAAAGCTTGAAGCAACCTTAACAAACTATTTAGAGGCCTTAAAAATAGAACTTTTATGTATTATATGCAAAACCAAAAAACAGTTGCAAGTTAGGCTAAAAAACTTTGCAAAAAAGGGGTAAAAAAGGACAAAAGTCTTACCCTTGTAGACCCTCTTCAACAATGGAGCTCCAGCAGCTTCTTGAGGTTGAAATCAACTTCAAAACTCTAAAAACAACTCTCAAAGGCCTCAGTTCCAAGGAAAGGTGTGGTAGTGTGCGTTTGTGTACAATACTATGAACAAACACATCTAGAACACTCAAGAGAGAGAGGTATAGAGATAGAATATATATATAAGCCCTAACCTAAAAATCAGAGCTCTCTAACCATTTTTTTCTAACCCTCATGCCAAGAGAGGAGCCCTCTTCTTATAGGCAACTCCCTCTTGTAAGGCTTCCAAAACAAGCCATCCAAGAGGGAAATCCCTCCATACACGTGTATGGAGGAGAATAGAGTGGGTGCCAGCCATCACAGCTGGCACAAAATATCTACTAAAAGTAGATGAACAGTGATCGGCTATTAAAAATTGCCATTTTGGCAAAATAAATGGCCGACCGGCAACAAATAGTGCCGACCGGTAATATACATTGCCGATGGCATAAAATCACTGGCCGATGGCCTCAAGCCATGGCCGGTGATGTGTGGGGGTGCCTCACAAGGCATTCCCTGCCCCTCCAAGGCAAAACACAAGTGTTTGGTGCAAAACCAGACACAACACGGTCGAGTCGGGAGATCCCGAGGCAAGGTGCGCAACCGAGACCTCCGGGAACTCAAGATGAACACGAACAAGGGTAATCACCAAGTGTTCCGATGGTGACGTCCAAGTCTTGAGGACAGTCAAAAATGGGGTGTCTACAGGTCTACGCAAGCAAAAACATATATGAGAAGAGTTGAATGTACACATGTAAGTAAAAACATGTTATTCACGATGCTGGAATGTAAAGTACTGTAATACAACGTAATTGAAACGATTTGTGGAATCCACAAGACATGAAAAGGATACGGGAAGGGACGCTCTTCGTACGTACCGAGCATCGCTCGTAGAAGTTGTGGCCTGAGGTCAGCTCGAAGGTTCACGTTTCAAAAGTGTGCTTTCCCGCATTGTCTCGAGTGATGAAGGTGCCCTGAACCACACATATAACCCAAAAAAAGGATGTAAGAGGCTCCCAAACCACTGTAAGAGACCACCGGATACCCACTGGCCATCAAAATGCATCACCGGCCGTCCATCGGCCATCATACAATTTCCATCGGCAAACTATTTTGCCGACCGGCAAAGTGTGTGGCCGACCAGCAAAAAGTCCCTGTATCGGGGCAATTTCGGCATTTCGCTACGTTTACTTCTCCTTGCTTGAAAACTTCTCCTCTCTCTCTCTAAAATATTTTTCGAGCCTTATTTCCTCGTTTTCCTTGGTTTTTGGCTCCGTTTCGTCGTTTGATTCGCGTTCACCCTTGTGTTTCGAACGTTTTGAACGGATTGAAATTCCATTTCGGTGTTATTTTTTCGATTTCCGCCACTCGGGGCTTGTTCCCTTGAGTTTTTCTCGATATCTGTGCCTTTTCCTCACTTCGGCTTTTCCGGCCTTTTCCGGCCCTCTCGGGGTTGACTTTTTGTGACTTTTCACATTCTCGCCCGGTTTTTCGTCTTCCGGCCATTTTTATATTCTCTTCGAGATGGCGGACGATCTTCCACAAGGCGGCACCCCTCCAAAGCACGAGATGGATCCCGAGGCCGACCCCTTGGACTACGCCAGTTCGATCCGGAGACCTACAGGCCTGCGGTTCATGTGATGCTCCCCGATGGACTACGCCAGTTCCGGAGCTTCGAGAGGGGCATGGCACCCGAGCTTCTCCTGCGTGAGCCTACCTCCCATCTGTCCTTCGGCGCTTCCGAGGTAACATTCTTTCTTTTGTTTTATTATTTTTCGCAATGTAGAACAAAACTGCCATTAGTTGATTCTGTTCTCTAACTGCTTAGCCCGGATGCACCGATACACTGTACACTGCAGTTGATTGCAAACAAACTTACAACCGATATCTGTTTGAAACTTACACGTGCACATACACTGCACTGACCCTGAATCACCCAAACACACGGCGCACACTGTATTTCACTGCATACACACTGGTACCCGGTATCTGCTTGAGTCTGAAAACATGCACACATGCTGTATTTGCCCTGAACCACTCAAACACGTTGACACATCACACGTTGTAGTTCACTGTAAGTACACCGGCACCCGATGTCTGTTCGAATTTGAAAACATGCACACATGCTGTATACCTGTATGCTTCTTAAAACTGCATTTTGAATATTGCCTCGCAATTGTTGTTTTTGATTACAGGGGGATTCCCATACCATCCGCGGGTATGGAAATGTCGTTGCTCGGGATTGGTACATAGAGCTGCCAGACGCAGTTCGTCATATCGTCGACGAGGCCGGTTTCGGTATCTTCTGCAGGGGGCTTTCCCGGCTTACGACTTGCAGGCCCTTGCTTGCCGCTTTAGTGGAGAGGTGGTGGGATACCACCAACTCCTTCCACTTCTCCGTTGCAGGGGACATGACGATGACCCCTTATGATTTCTCGATGCTCACCGGCATCGGGGTAGGGGGTGATCTGATCCCCTTCGATACCGATATGGATGAGTGGGACGCCGCCCAGCTGTACCTACTCGGCACTCAGCCTCCCCTCGCTCGAGCAGGGTTTGTCAGGTACTCTTGGTTCGAGAGCCACTTTCGGATTCAGCCAGCCTTGGCGGAGGAGGCGCAGATGACCCCAGAGGAGGTGGATCGGTATGCACAGGGCTTCATCATGTTCCTCTTTGGGACGACTCTTTTCACCGATCGGGCGAACACCATGCCTCTATGTCTGTTGAGCGCACTGGTGGATGTCAGGCGGATCCGCCGCTATGACTGGGGTGGCGCAGGCTTGGCCACTTTGTATGGTTACATGAGCTCTTCTTCCCGCCTCAGCGGACAGCTTCTCGACGGCTACTAGCGAGCTTGGGAGGTACATCTTCTTCCCCTTTCACATTTCTGCTTCACGTTTTCTGTATTCTGTACACTGCACACACCACGGTCTGCCTCTCACTGACTATATGCTGCACACGCGACACACATATACTCTACTTTACTTTGACTGTATATTGCACACACTGTATACTTTGTATAATACACTGCACAACATACGGCTCTGCCATTTCTGCTTTATTCTGTATTTTGCTTTATCTGATAGTCATACTTACATCTGTTCTGCAGTTGTGGGTGTAGGCCTACTTTCCCAGGCTTGCCCCAGTACCTAATGTGGAGACCCCACTCGGCGTCCCCTTTTCTCATCGCTTTGATGTGCGATGCGTGCAGAGACCACGGGAGTCTTTTATTTTCTTTCGCCGCTACTTCGACACCATCACCGCCGCGGAGGTATGTTCAACTTTAGAATTTGCTTAGGCTTCGCTTAGCACTGTATGTTTGATAACAGATAGATAACAAACTGCATATTTACCCGCAGATCACCTGGTAGCCTTGGGCTCCGTTGCCAGCCATGGTGAGGGATCACTACGAGGGCGCAGAGGAGACTACCCGTTGTCGGATTCTATTGGAGGGCCCGGTCTGTCGGGCCTGGTACCTGGGCGAGCGTTTCTTGCGTCAAACCCTGGGTTTACCGGAGCAGATAGTTCCGGGTCCGCCTCCTACACATATGAGGCATACAGAGGGGTTCTCTTTTGAGCACATGAGGGACTACACCGTCGGCTGGGGTGCAGAGTGTCACAGAGGCGAGGGCGACTACGCAGAGTACGTCCGGACCTACATTATGCGACCCTTGAGCGGTGGTCGTCGGGCTGAGAGGGAGAGGCCAGCGGCGCCGGCAGCTGGAGCGGGAGCGGGAGCAGGGACATCGAGGACGGCTCGTGTCCGTGGCAAGAGCGGAGCTTGGAGGGGTCGGGGGGTTAGCTGGCCAGCGCTACCCGCTATACTGACATGCCGAGGGCAGGGTGGGGCGATGTACCAGATTCCCTTTACTCCTCCTCCGGCTGACCATGAGTTGGTCGGATTCTATGATTTACCTCCGGTATGTACTACTTCATCTTGCATCTTGCATTGTCATTTTTTTTCAGTTTATTTTGATATTCCGCAGGATACTGATGCCTTTGATACTTTTGCAGGCGTCCTCCGAGTACACCCGGCAGTCCCTGGAGTTGAATGCCTCCATGATGGGGATGCTACAGCGGACCTTCGACCTCCTGGCCCTCTATAGTATTCCGGTATGTTCTTCTGATCACGGCCTCAAACCATACTCATACGCTGCTTAACATAATCTGGTGCACAACACAACACTTGATAAGCTGCTCACGTCATTCATACACTGTACTCATATACTGCATTCTGCACTGATAAACTGCTCACGGCATTCACACACTGTACTTATACACTGCATTCTACACTGATAAACTGCTCACAACATTCACACACTGTACTCATACACTGCATTCTGCACTGATACACTGCTCACAGTATTCTGATGTATTTGCCTTTTGTGCTTTTCAGCCTCCCTTCCAGATTCCTCCGGTGGGTGGCGCTCCGGCTGGGCCCTCTATTCCTGCTCGAGGAGGGCGTGGAGACGCTGTACGTCCCCGTACCAGGGCGGGGCGTGTTCATGTCGGGAGTAGCTCTCGGGCGCCGACCCCTGATGATGACGATGATGATGATGATGATGAGTCCGAGATAGAGGCAGAGACCGGGTCATCTGAGGAGGCTGGAGACGACTCAGACTCAGACTCAGATGGCGATGCTGATGACGATGCCCCTGGACCTTCGTCCAGGAAGAGGGCGAGGGCAGATCCCCGGGCCCGAGACTACTGATGATGATCCAGATTGCTGCTTTTCTTATTTTTTGTACTTTTTTTCTTTTTCTTCCTTCTCTTTATTGGTAGTTAGATTACCTTGTACTGCCACAGGCAGATTTTTGTTTTCAAAGCTATGTACTTGAAAAGGATAATGAAATGAACAGACTTTTTGCTTAAAAAGTGTTACATTTATATATCTCATGTATTGCATCGCATCACATCATGTTACACCTCAATGTGAATGGAATTGACCTGTTGTTTGAAAAATCAAGCATTTGTACTGTAATGATCAGATAACCAAACGGCCTCATAGCAAAACAGCCCAAGCAACGCACTGCTCAAACTGAACGCACAGCCCATACTCTGTTGGGGATTAGTCTGCATACAACCCCGAACACCACACTCGGTTCATTCTGCACACAGCAAATCCTGAACAAACGGCCCAATCTGACAAGACGGAACACAAAAATGGAACCAGTTGAAGTTGAAGCACGCTCAGATGCCCCGAAATTTTTTTTCTTCTTCTTCTTTTGCTTCGCACAGATGTAGAGAATGGCACAGCACTCTGAGCATAAACGATTTTCAAAATAAAAAAGGATTTTCAACCGGGGTATCGAGCCTACAACTGAATACAGCGGGAAGGACTCAAACAAAAGGGTATACGACCTAAACACAACGAGACACGCTTGGAAAAGACTCAAAACAAAGGTTGAGGTAAACAAAACAAAAGACACGACATACAGACGTGTTAACGAAGACGGGGGACCTCAGATCACGAGGAGCCAGTTTCTCTGGGTATTGTTTCCCACCCTTTTCTCATTTGTGATCTTCACATCCCTCTGGCGCTCAGGCTCGGTTTTTTTCCTCACAAAATCCCTTTGGCTCGCTTTTTCTCTCAACTTACACCTCTCTATTCTTTATTCTCTCATTTTTCGTCCCTCCCCAAGGTGATTGATGAATGAATAGGAAGTTGCGAGTTCATGCCCAACGCCGTTAGCTCATAGCTATTTCTTCTGGTGGCGTTTGGTCGATGCCCCAGGTAAGGGAACAGAGTACCTTGATCCCTTCGGATTCGTGCTTCGCACTTGGTTCGATACCTCGTTGCTCGAAGGTTGAGAGAGCTTTCAGCTCTTTAATGACGGCTTAAGTTGTGCCCTTCTTGGCAAGTATGCTGGCGATGGGGGAAAGACAGGAAGCCTGACTCAACCTTGCCCATAGTTCATCATTTTGACCACTTTTTGTTTTGGTTTTCTACTAAAAATAGTTTTGATCAAGATGAGAGTCGGATTAATGTACTTGTTCGATTTTTGATTTGAAAATCACGCAAGTCAGGCTGTAAGCACTGAAAATTTTCCTTTTTTGGGTCCAAGAAAAGGTCGGATTTTGGAAAATGGAATAGTTTTCGAGAAAATAGTCAACCTCAGTAAAAAACTATTTTTGCAAACGGCCAATGCTAAACAAGCACAGAATTTACCCTTGAGATACGCGACCTCGGATCGGAGGCAATGGAAAATTGCCCCTTGCTTGAAGGGGCTGCATGGCAACGGAAAGTTGCCCCTGGTTTGAACGGCGACATCATGGAAACGGAAAGTTGTCCCTTGTCTGGATGACGCCGTAGCATTTGGTAAGCAGTCTTCGTCAGTGATGATTGCAAACGAACTCTCAGATGCTGAGAAGACGGAGATGGTCAAAACCAATATATGGACACAGTCACTTTGAAAGTGCGTAGGACTGG
Source organism: Camellia sinensis (assembly GCF_055761805.1). NCBI lineage: Eukaryota > Viridiplantae > Streptophyta > Magnoliopsida > Ericales > Theaceae > Camellia > Camellia sinensis. The sequence goes on along the minus strand of NC_138969.1, from coordinate 110,169,199 downwards.
ACTTCAGGGCGAAGCTGCCTAGATACTCTAAACATTGGAATCAAGGATGATTAAAAACCATTGCATGGACTTAGTCTCTATGAGAGCATTGGGGGCTGGACTTCAGGACGAAGTTGCCTACGTATCCCAAACATAGGAATCAAGCCTTACGTAGTTCCGGTTAAGGTACACTCGGGTATTTTAACCTTCACTTTTCAGGCTCTAACTTTTGCCAAGGTGCCCGATGTGGGTTTTCGACCTTGCGAGCTTCTTTTCATTTTCTTTTTTTTTGATTTTTTTGTATTTTTTTTCTTTCTTTTTTTTGATTTTATTTCTTCTCTCTTTTTTTTTTTTGCATTTTTTTGTATTTTTCTCTTGCTCTAACTTTTGCCTGGGTCGCCCTTCCGGGTTTTCGGCCCAACGAGCCTCTCAAAAGGGTAAAAGGGTAACAAGTCCTTGCCAAATGGGTTTTGAAGTTGAAGCCTCTCTATATCTAGGAGAACGGCTGTTGCAATGATTTGCAGAAGAATCCATCATGGCTGCTCCACGAGCTTCTTCTGGTGAGATCTAATCTTTTTTATTCGACTTTGGTGCCTCTTGTTCGAGGGCTGCTTCAAAACTGGCCGCACGGGCCTCCTCTGACAGTTGACCATTGAATGTTCCGAATGAGTTCGAGGTTCAAAACAAACAGGTCGAATCTTGAGGTCGAGAGCGATCCTAGGCTGCACCATCTCAGGAGCGATTCCACACAGGTCTTCGCAGGATCGCACAAAATATTTTGTTTTTGAAAGTTTTTTTTTTAAAAGAAAGCGACAAATCGCTCGCGCTGAAGATGGTGTGGAACCGGTCTGGATCAAGCTAGGGTCCTTCCCAGTACTCACGCTGACAAGCATGATTTCATTCATTAAGGGCTTAGCATGCCTCTCTTTCTCTCAATTGATCAAATTTTTGCAAAACCGGAGGAATTCCTTCCTCTTCGTTTTTATCACAATGTTTCGAAAAAAGTTTTGAAGAACTTAGGTCAATGTAATAATTCTCAAGGCACAGAAGAGCAGGTAGAATGAAGGGCCGTTCTATTCAAAACCTCTGGCACAACTAGCCCAAAACAAACAATAAGCACGGAAACATGATAGCCGCAGCTGTTTCATTCAGGTTTCTCGGATGTAACTGGCTCCACAGCAGAGACAGACTCAAAAAGAAAGCAAAAAGGTTAAATACAAACACGGTGTTCGAGGCAACAACCCCGGAATCACTCGACATCCTATACAACGGGACTGACTCGGTACCACAAGACAGACCCAAAAACAAAAAGACTAACTCAAAGCAAAGAGGCAGACTAAAAAAACAAAACAGAGAACTGACTCAAAACCCAAGCCAGAAGCTGCAAAACTACATTTACAAATGCTCAAAAAGTGCGTGCCAGACGCCACATCTGAAATACACCGAGCGCCGCCCGTCCCTGATCACATACTTGCAGCATCCTCAAAGTCCAACAGGTCGGTGGTAACAGACTTCGCTGAGGTAGGTGAAAGAATGACCTCATTATCGATCAGATCCTGCACTTCATGGCGAAGGCGGAAACAGTTATCGGTGGCGTGACCGGTCTGTTGGTGGTACGCGCAGTACAAAGCAGCATCATGTGTGAGAAGGAGATTCTTCGGGAGAGGCCGAGGTTCAAGGGGTTTGAGGTGCCCCCTTTCGGCAAGAATCTGAAGTGCCTTAGACAGAGGCATGTAGAGAGCTTGAAAGATCCTGCGCCCTCGGGGCAGGTACTTTAAAGTCTGAGTATTCTTACTAGACGCACTAGCAAAAGGGTCGGCAGGCACTGCTTTGGTTTTCTGATCTTTCCCAGGTGCAGGGTTGGGAATAGGAGGAACTGTTCTGGCATGACGGGGCCTATCCCGATTTTCTGACTGACTTGAACTACCCTTAGGTGGAGTGGGGAAAGCATCCTCCACAGTTTTTGCCACAACTGTGGATATCTGTTGCTTGTTCATCCCCCCGGTTTTCAAAGCCTCGACTGCCCGCAGCAGTTATTCAATGGGATCGGCATCTGCCTTCATTTTGTTCTTATCTCTGGCCTCAGCTTGATCGGGGGTTTGGGTTACTACATCAGAGCGAAGCCCGGTTGTTGCTGTAGCTGGAGGCAACCTCTGGTTGGCTGAGCTCTATCACAATCTGCCCCAGTAGCGGGGGCTCCTGTGGTATGAAATTCCCGGCATACGGTGCTGCTGGCGGCGAAGCCGACATTCCATAGGCCAGATCGGCCATGGATCTCTGGAGGTCGTCTATCATTCCCATCAATTCAAATGTGGTGGGCTCACGAGCCTGATACAACTGGGGGGGTCCAGACTGGGTGCGCGACAAGCGACCTAGGCGGATGCGATACATCAACATTGGTTTCATCCCGCAGGGTGATCCCTTGATCTAGCGTAGCTGTCATAACCACAATCTCTTCTGAATTCTGCGTCATCATAAGTCCGTTGTACTGAACGGTGACTGACGGATCAGATATCTGTCTTGCCTCAGCAAGGGGGAACACTAGCTACTCTGTATCAACTCTCTGAACCTCTGAACTGAAAGGAAAGACAAACAACATTTCAGCCCAAACAGATCCAACACGGGCATAGTCGAACAACTGCACTCTATTACTGATCACTGTTCCCCAGAATCACTGTTCCCAAAATACTGAATCGAATACCCACAGATATAACTGATTCTCATAACACTGATACTGGTGCCCTCTGGTCTAATACTCAATCTTGCAAACTGATATGTACGTTCCTGTGCATAGATACACTCTAAAACACATAGCAAGTAAAGAGAGCCAAAACACCCCTATAGAGGGGTAGGGTTTCCCTGTCCTATTTTGTCAGGAGCTAGGGTTTCACTATGCACGCAGCAGTTTTCAAACAACCTAACATCGAGTAAGCAACCTGTCCTAATTGCAATGGTCGCTATGGATTTCGATATGCACTAGGTCGAATGGTCGAAAAGGGTGCCCTGGTAAAACTAGGGTTTGTGTTTCCATATTGTCAGAGCCCACAACCGGTCAGCCTTATGGCATGCTTTGACAAAGTCAAGCCTCCGACAAACCATTCAGGAATGGCAGATGGCAAACACGGTGTCCTAGGCGCACCAATGCACGTGCAATGCAAAGAGACACATAAATGAAATCAAAACAAGATATCATGAGTTCGAGTCAAGCTCTCTAAACTCCCCAGCAGAGTCGCCAAAAACTGTAACATGTCCACGAGGTACCCCGCTACAGTTCGGACTCGATTTGTGTCACGGTTCTTAATTTGAACCAAAGAGTCCAAATCTGGCAAATCGTTTTGAGAAAATAGATTTTTTGAAAGAAGTGCCAAACATGGACTGCTTTTCGAGATACAGAGTCGCCACCTAAATATTTTATTTTGGGGAATTTAGGAAACCCTGACTCTGTGCCAAAGGCCACGTGTCCATCATCACCAAAGTTGCCTCGGCTCGAGAACTTGGGTACGATTAGGGAAGGTCAGCTATGAGCACCCCCTCTCGCCCGATCCGGAGATCGGCCTCTACTAACCATGATATCCGTTTTTGAAAACGTTATGTGTTCTTATCCTGATTATTAGCCTAGAATTACTATGTTATGCGCACAGCACAAAAGTATAGACTAGATTGCCTAATTTGAGAATAAGCATTGCATATCCGTTTGTTTTGGAAAAATGTTTTGAAATTTGCTACTCAAAAAGTAGGCTAAAACACGAATTTCAATGAGCTATTCCAACTCAGACAATCCAACCTTCATCCACAGGCATTCAAGCAGTTATATCACATAAGCAGCTAGCCTCATGGTAATCATGCTATCATGGCAACACTCACACGTATGCAAGGATGCTAAAGCATAAATACTTACATCGTACTCCGTGCCAAAACAAAGAACTCGTTAGCTATCAATGCATGATCCAAGTCCATGTTTAAATGTCTAATGCAACGCATACGGAATGTCACTAGAGTAGGCTCGGCCAGTCTATGAATGGCATGTGAAAATGCACAAGTAGCATGTATTCAAGTTAGATTTGAAATACTAATGCAGTTAGCATGATGCGCCGAGCCTGGTGCATGCAATACTGATGAATGATGCACGCATGCATAGCATAAAGTATGCTAAATTAAACGTGACCTATTACTAACCATCAAAGCAGGTAAGTAAAAGGGAGAAAGAAGTGGGGGTTCGAAGACATGCACACACTCACCCACACTTATTACAAATTCGCCCTCGCTCGGAGGGACCAAAAGAATAATACAATTCGAATAATGAATTAACTAACCTATCTAATTAATTATTACAGACCAACTAAATTAATTAAACAAATTAATTAATTTAAGAAAACAAGAAAAAGGGCCTCGGGAAGAGGGCTCAATGCACGCGTGCTCGGGTCTTGCTCGGAAGTCCACTGCCATGCACAAGCCGCCTCTGTTTTCCCTGCTCTGCTTCTCTGAAGACTACCAAAGTCTCAGGATGTGCTCACTGGATGTTGGGAAATGCCACCGGCTGCAGGAAATCATCATCGGCTGTGATTTGGTGGTCATCGGCCACAAATAAAGCTATCGACCACCGATGGATTGCCGGTCGGCACTCTGTGCAGTCGATCGGCAAAAAGTTTTTGCAGAATCTGTTTGACAGCAGCAGAGGACAGAGCTTTGCATGGCGATGCAATTCAAGTAATGTATGCACCAACCATATTCCTTATCATGTTTATGACTCAAAGGGACATGGTCCTTGGTTCTCGGACCATCAATCGCGCATTTCAATGCGTGATGGCCCAAGAGACCAATTTATGCATGTTGATTTCAAATACAATGCAAACCAACAAACAAAGGCCCAACTCCCATCACTAAATCAAGGAGCAAGGCATGCATGCTAGATGGAGTGCAACCTAGGCATGTGAGCTAGCATGCAACATGGGCATACAATGCATTTATGCAAGTATGCAAGCAAACATGCAAGGTAAGCATGAAAACAAGCAAATGATGGACTTAAGCACGGTTTAGGCAGCCCTTACTAGGCCTAAAACAGTGGCCAAGGTGCTCAAAAATGAAGGACTAATAGGCACACAAACACGCATGCAAATGATCTCCAACACTTCAAGCATCAAAGAGCAATTCTCAAGCACACTCAAGAGGATGCAAACATGGACATATAGCATGCATTAAGCTCTAAAATCATGTTACAAGGTGATGCCAAATCAATTTAAACAAGACAAGCAAAACATGCCACAATGGCCCAAGTGCTTAAGACAAGCCAAGGAGGCTTAAACCAAGGTCAAGTCCACCAAACCTCACAAGGCTAAGGGAACTTAAAACAAGTCAAATGCAGACTTAAACAAAGCCAAGGGTGCACTTAGATGGCATCTAAGTGGTCTAAAAGTGCAAGCATACTCCGAAGCCTAAACAAGGGGCATAAGGTAACAACCTTTAAACACATTGAAGGAGGATTAAATGCAAGCATATAAGCATGTCAAGTGGACTGAAATGACATGGAAAATGGTCCCAACTCACTAAATCAAAGCAAGTAATGCATGCTATACACTCACATACTTGAAGCCTACAAGCTAGAATGCAAAGAGGCTATGCAATGCATGCTAAAGTTGACCCAAACAACTAAGGACAGACCTTAAACATGGCAAAATAAACATGAAAGCTTCACGAAGCCAAGCCTAAAACATGTTAGAACAATGGTTTACAACCTAAGTCATGTTAAGGCAACAAAATGGCATTACAAGGCATATATGCTAAGCAAGCATGGTATACCAAAACCAACTTAAAACAATGCTATTTCATGTCAAAATAAGCATAAATTACAGCTAAGGCATGGTCAACAAGAGCCTAAGCTAGGTGCTCACTCAAGAGGCAAAAATGGTCCTTTTCAAGGACAACAAGGAGAGGGGGTGGCCCTCTCCTTCTTGGGACCTCAAGGCACCATCCTTACCACTGAAATCCCTCAAGATTTCAGTGGTGAGGAGGCCCAAACACCAAAGTCCCGGAGCTCACACAAAATAGCACAAAACAAGGGCCAAACAAAGCTTAAGAGGGGTCAAACAACCCCAAAGCTTAAAACACTCTTAACAAACTATTTAGAGGCCTTAAAAACATAACTTTTACGTATTATATGCAAAGCCAAAAAACAGTTGCAAGATAGGTAAAAGTAGTGTGCAAAAATGGGGTAAAAGGGGCTAGTTTCTTACCCTTGAAGTCCTCCTTCACAAATGATGATCTTGTTGTCTCGTTGAGCTCAAATCCAGTCAAGAACACCAAGAACAACCCTCTGGTCCCTCAAAAACCAAGAGAAAGTGTAACACTATGTGTTTGTGTGCAATAGTATGGACAAACGCACACTAGACACACACAAGAGAGAGATATAGAGATAGGAAATATGTATCAACCCTAACCCTAATCCAAAACCCCCTCTGAAATTTTTTGTAACCCTAATGCCAAGGGAGGAAGCCTCTTCTTATAGGCAACTCCCTCTTGTAAGGCTTCCAAAACAAGCCATCCAAGAGGGAAATCCCTCCATACACGTGTATGGAGGGGAACACAATGGGTGCCAACTATCACAGCTGGCACAAAATATCTACTAAAAGTAGATGAACAGTGATCGGCCATTCAAAATTGCCATTTTGGCAAAATAAATGGCCGACTGGCAACAAAGAGTGCCGACCGGTAATATATATTGCCGATGGCATAAAATCACTGGCCGGTGGTTTCAAGCCATGGCCGGTGATGTGTGGGGATGCCTCACAAGGCATTCCCTGCCCCTCCAAGGCAAAACACAAGTGTTTGGTGCAAAACCAGACACAACACGGTCGAGTCGAGAGATCCTGAGGCAAGGCGCGCAACCGAGACCTCCGGGAACTCAAGACGAACACAAACAAGGGTAATCACCAAGTGTTCCAATGGTGACGTCCAAGTCTTGAGGACGGTCAAAAATGGGGTGTCTACAGGAGGCTACTCGACATTCATCCAGACACATCTCATGCCTCCCTTGACGGGTGCTCATGCAAACAAGGCATCAAGTGCCCCCAGGGCAGGTGGGACTCCAGCGACGAGGGCGAAGACTAGAGGGACTCCTCCCGTTGGACATGCTTTCAGTTAGCCAGAGATCCCGACCATGCTGACATGCTGGAGACCGATCGGGACGGCCTACTAGATTCCGATCGAGCCAGCGGAGGCTGGGCATAGATACGTCAGAGCTCGCGATGCACCTCCGGTATGTACCATATTTTCTCCAGCTTTTCATTTTTTTTATATTTGTTCCTTCTGGATATTGATCATTCCCAATGCATTTACTAGAACCTCCAGAGTACACTGAGGGATTGCTCGATCTACTAGCTTCATTTGAGAGCATGATATTGAGGAGGGAGGCACTACTCAGTCTCCAGAGCATCCAGGTATTCTCCCCTATTTTCTGCCCACATTTCAGCATTTTTCACACTGTTGTGCACATCATTCTCACTGAAGCACTGATACTCATATCACGATATGCATTTTGCTCCTTGTCACATCACCCTAATAATGCTACACTGACACACTATACTGTACTTGTATCGTATCTGACTCATTGCGTTTTGCCACTCTCATCATACTGCATCTATAATCATACCTTGTATATGATATGCCAATACTGCATCTTTTCAGGTTCCAGCCGTACCGAGAGCACCAGCGGTGGCGACTGCATCTGCACCATCACCACCTCCTCCAGCAGCAGAGAGGAGAGAGAGGCAGGCCCCAGCATGCAACTGAGAGGAGCGTCGTAGTCGAGGCCAGAGGAGCCCCTTAGAGCCAGTGTTGAGTGACAACGATACTGAGACCAGCGACTCCGGGGAGGCAGTGAGTTCGCAGTTTGAGTCCTCCGAGAGCAGAGATAATGGTGGCTCGAGATCTGAGAGCGAAGGCAATGCTGGGACGGACTCTGAGGCAAAGAGCGACAATGATTCCTATTCCTGCTCGATATCTGAGTCAGACAGCGGCGCTGATGGAGACAGCTCTAAGTCTCCACCCAGGAAGAGGACGAAGAGGACCTCTTGAGCCTGAGAAAACTGGCACTGATTTATTTGTACTTTTGTTTACTTTCCTTTTGTTTGGTAGCATTAGCACATGTATAGCTTTAGGAAGTTCTACTTTACTTTGAAACTTGTACTCCTCTTTTGTAAAAAAATCATGATCGGAATGAAAAATTCGGGAATTTTTGAACTATGTTGTTATTTTTGCATCACGAGCACCACACTTGCATGAAATGATAGGGAATTGAAATGGCCAAGAGCACTTGATTAAAGCAAGATGCTTAATCAGGTAATGAACCGACCAACAACCAAAATACAAAATACAATATAAAACTTGATAAACAACATAACAATAACTCGATAAACAAAACAACTCAAATACAACTCAACAAACTTACTAAAACCAAAAAGGCTCAAAAGAAGACCTTAAAATACACAAAGAGCAGAACAAAACACATGCCTTCAGCATTTTTCAACACACGGGTGGACAGCAAGATAGAAAAGAAGGCTGCTGGCCACATAAAGAGCTTGTCGGCCATCTGCCGACCATGGATAAACTTTCCCGGCCACCAACAGTGGCCTGCCGACCGTCAATAGTGGCCTGCCAGCCACCAATGTGCAGAACCTCTAGATTGTTGACAGCTGGCTTCCACTCACTGCCTTATCTTCTACAAAAGCTTCACCTTTGTCATTTCTTCTCCAGAACTCCTTCTAGCTATTGTTTTTTGCCACAAATATAGTCATTTCTTGCCTAAAACCTCACAGATTGGATTGCAACTTTGGACGGCTCCAAAAAGGTGAATTTCCGGGGTTTCGACATAAATGCATTTTTTCTATTGAGTCGAACTCCACTTTGTTTTCCATTACTCCATGCCGCAGCTAGATGCTGGAACCCGATTACACACGTCTTTAGCTTCGGAGGACAAGAAATGTGCCCGACAATTAAAGAATTTCAGGCACTAATGAAATCCTGGCGCGATGAGGATATCATGCCTCAGTCCCGTTTTGACCACGCTCAAGCTCTGGGATGGATGTGTGGACTTATTATGCATGAGGCTCGATCTCTGGCCCACAACAGAGAGCTAGACATTCCCAATTTAGTTTGTCAATTTTCCGACGTTGGTGACCGCAGCGACCGTCATTAGCAGGGTTTTTGGCAACATGCCCTCTACTTGTGCATGCTTGCTCATTTCCTTCTTGCCCTTAGTTTTGGCGGATCTAGCATCTGATTGATTGAAGTGGCCCAAGGCTTGAAGGAAGGCAAGAGTTGCATTGGCTTGGCACTGGCTAAGACTTTGATGGGCTTAGACGCCTTTCATCGATGGGAGACTACCAGATTCGCGAGGAGTCCACTACTTCTTCAGGTAATGTTTCCCACCCTTTCTAATATGTGTTTCTCACATCTCTCGGTACTCATGCTTTGTTTTTCCTTCAAAGCCCTTTCCTCACTTTCTCTCAACATACATCTCTCTATTCTTTAATCTCTCTTTTCTTTCATCACTTCCCAGGTGTGGCTTATGGATAAGCTGAAGGTAGTGGATTCTTGCCCTGAGTACTCAACTCAAGGCTACTTCTTCCGCCACCAGCTTATAAATTTCCCAAATGAGGGGTGGTGGTGCGAATGGATGTGCAACAAGTCTGCTGCTGACATAGCCTGGCGTTGCCCCTGGCTTAATCTGACCGAAATGAGCTACAGCATGGCGCGGCAACCTGGTATTCAATTGATTGGCCTCACACACTGTGTGTTCTACTCCCCTTCCAGTTTAAATGTCAGTTTGGGCATGATCAGATCCGCCCAGAGGAGGGGGTAGAGTACCCGGTTTCATTCCCCATCCAAGGTACACACTTGGCTAGGTACCTCACTGCTTGAAGGACAAGAGAGCTTCTAGCCCCTGCCTCTAGTTTCAGTTGCGCCCTTTTAAGCGAGTGCTTGGCTTGGCTTGAGGATGAGGCACAAACCGAGCCCACTTTGGCATCAAAAGCTTCCACAAACATGAGCGGGGGACGCAGGAGCACCCGACTCATCTATGCCCCTAGTTTATTACTTTGACCATTCTTTTCCAGTTTTTTCAATGTAATAAAAGTAACTTTGATTTATATTAAAAAGTTGGAGAACTTTGTATTGAAATCAATGAAATTAAAGTTGTGAGCACTGAAAATTTTCCTTTTGGTCCAAAAATGGTCTAAGTTGTAAAAAGTAAAATTTCAGCAAAAATCAACTTTTATTAAAACTTTCCAAAACCATTTTCGAAAAGGATCACCATTTGACACGCACAGAATAAATCTTCGAGATATATATCCTCGAATCAAAAAGTCACAGATTCCCCCTTGTTTGAATACCACTGCACTATAACTAGCTCTTCTCTCAGAGTAAAGATCACAACCGAACCCTTAGGTAAAGAACAGACAAAGATGACCTGATCAAACACATAGACAAGACAGTTGATTTGGAAGTGTTTACAGTCGAACTTCAGGATGAAGTTGCTTACGTATCCTGAAGATGGGAATCAGGCCTTACGTAGTTCGGTTCAGGTTCACTCGAGTATTAACTATCTCCTTTTGAGCTCTAACTTTTGCCAAGGCTGCCCTTTCAGGGTTTTCAACCTTGCGAGCTTAGTTTTTCTTTATTTCTAATTTTTCGTTGCTCTAACTTTTGCCTAGGTCGTCCTTCTCGATTTTCAGCCTAGCGAGCCTCTCAGGGATAGTATTTCTTCAACTCGTCCATGTTGATCGGTTGGGAAAATTCTAGACCATCCAAGTCCATGAGAATAACAGCCCCACCTGACCAGATAGTTTTGATGATATAAGGACCAGTCCAATTGGTTCTGAACTTGTCCCTAGGGTCATAGATGGGGGCTCAGTTGTCTTTCAATATCGAATCCCCTTCTTTAAGATTCTGGGACTTAACCTTCTTGTTAAAAGCCCTGGAATCCTGCATTGATAACCCTTAACATGGTACAATGCATTCAACCTTCTCTCATCAAACAACATCAGTTCCTCAAACCTGCTCTATTGTCAACCCGCCTCTGCAATCTGACACTCAGCTATGACTCGCAGCGATAGGACTTCTATTTCGATTGGCAGAACAACTTTCATCCCATAGACAAGAAGAATAAGGAGTTACTCTTGTAGGTGTTCGGATTGAAGTTCTATAGCCCCAGAGTGCAAATGGAAATTTATTTGGCTAGTCCTTATAGGTCTCAACTATCTTCTGCAGAATATGCTTGATGTTCTTGTTGGTGGCCTCAACAGCTCCATTGGTTTGTGGCCAGTATGCAGATGACTTATGGAAAGCCACGTTGTATTTCTCCAACAAGTCTATCACTTCTTTCTTGAAGTAGGAGCCATTATCTGAAATGATCTCGTTCGGGACTCCGTATCGGCAAATGATGTTATTTCTGATAAACTTAGCCATATGCACTGCTTTCAACACTGCATGAGACTGAGCCTCCACCCACATCGTAAAGTAATCAATTGCCACTAGAATGTATTCATGCCCATTCGATTTGGTGTGACTGCCCCAATGACGTCAATTCCCCAAACTGAAAAAAGCCATGGTGAAGTCATGTGGTACAGCTTTGACGGCGGGATGTTCATACGATTAGCATGAATTTGGCATTTGTGGCATCGCCGAACAAAACCAATACAATTCTTCTCCATGGTGGACTAGTAATAACCCTGTCTGAGAATCTTCCGAGCTAACATTACGCCATTCGTGTGCGCTCCGTACTTTCCCCCATGGATGGCCTCCATCAAGTGCTTTGACTCCTTTTCTTCGACACACAATTTGTGCATTCCCAGATGACCTCTCTTGTACAGTTTACCTCCGCAGATGATAAATTGAACGGCCATCCGCCTTATTGCCCTCTTGTCCTTGGCATTTGCCCCTAGTGGATAAATCTCATTTTCTAAGAAGTTCCAGATATCATAGTACTAAGGGTTTTGATCTTGCGCTTCATCTATTGCGGCGATAGTCTCATAGGTCAGCGCATATCTCTACTCAATGATGATCGGACGCATCCGGACTCCCAGTGGGATGTCTATCATAGAAGATAGAGTTAATAAGGCATCAGTGAACCTATTGTTCTCTTTCAGTAGATGCATGATAGTCTACTTTTCAAACCTAGGAATCAGAATGTCCAAGGTTTGGTGATAGATCTTCATCTTTTCTTCTTTGACCTTCCAGTCTCCATTTTCTTGAGAAACTACTAGGTTCAAGTCCTTGATAACATCTAACCTTTTTGCCCCTAGTTCCAGGGTGGCTTCCAAACCAGCGATACACGCCTCATACTCTACTTCGTTGTTAGAGGCCTTGAACCGGAGCTTGAAGGCTAAAGGTATATGGGAGTCATCGAGTGCTATCAGCGACACACCTATCCCATAACATATTAATTGGATGCTCCGTCAAAGTACATTGTCCAAGTCTCTTCCTCGACTTGCAGAATAGCTTCATCTGGGAACAGGTATTCTACCACTTCATCCATTTCTATTGGGTGATCAGCCAAGAATTCCGCTACTGCTCTCCCCTTGACCGACTTGCGAGTGACATACTTCAGATCAAATTCGGAGAGAAGAAACAACCAACGGGCTAGCCTACCCGTAAGTGTTGGTTTCTCAAAGAGATATTTGATGGGATTTAATCTCGAAACCAGAATTACAGAGTGAGCTAATAAGTAGTGCCTCAACTTCCTAGTAGCCCATACTAAGGCTAGGCAAGCTTTCTCCAGCAGGGTGTAGCGGGTCTTGTATTCTAGCATTTTCTTGCCCAAGTAGTAGATGGCTTTCTCCACCCTATTCTCAGATTCCTGAGCAAGCATGCATCCCATTGTGGTGTCTGTGACTGACAGATACAGAATCAAAGGCTTTCCCGGCTCTAGTGGTGACAACACAGGCAGATTCTGAAGGTACTGCTTAATCTGCTCAAAAGCGAATTGACATCGATCATCCCATTGAAATTTATTTCCTTTCTTCAGGAGACCAAAAAGTGGTTCACAAGTCAAGGTTAACTTAGAAATAAACCGTCTTATGAATTGCACTTTACCCAGAAAGCCTCGCACCTCCTTTTCTGTCCTTGGTGGTGGCATTTCTAGGATGGCCATGATTTTGGAAGGATCTACCTTGATGCCCCTTTGTGTGATCAAGACGCCTAGCATTTTCCCTGCTTTCAGACCGAAAATACACTTCTGCGGGTTCAACTTCAGTCTGAATTCCTTGATCCATTGAAAGAATTTCTTCAAGGCGATGTAATGGCCCTCTCTTTCTTTGGACTTGGCAATCATGTTGTCCACGTACACCTCGACCTCTTTGTGGATCATATCATGCAGAATAGTGGTTGCAGCCCTTTGATAGGTAGCGCCGGCATTCTTCAGCCCAAACGATATCACCCTGTAGCAGTAGGTTCCCCACGGCGTAGTGAAGGCAGTTTTCACTCTGTCTTCAGGCGCCATCAAAATCTAGTTATACCCCAAAAATCCATCCATGAAGGAGAGCAGTGCATTGCCCGCGGTGAAGATGTGACAGGGGAAAATCATCCTTCGGACTAGCCTTATTCAGATCCCTGAAGTCGACACAGACTCTGATTCTGCCATCCTTCTTTGGGACTGGAACAACAGACACAAGCAAGAACCCTGCCTTAATCTGTTTGGTAACTTCTTCCTTAATCTTCAAAGCCTAATCCAGGCGTATTCTCCGCAACTTCTATTTGACGGGTCGGGCCTCCAGATCGAGAGGGATCCGATGTTGTACAATCTCAAGATCAATTCTAGGCATGTCTTCGTAGGACCACGCGAAAACATCTTTGAAATCTTTTAATAAAGCGACTAAGCGCTCGCGCTCCTCCAAAGACAACGTGGACCCAATCTGGACTAGGCGCAGATCCTTCTCAGTACCCACATTAAAAGCAATGATTTCATCAGTAAGGGGTTTTACAAACCTCTCCTCCTCCCGATTAATTAAGTTTTTCAAAACCAGAGGAATTCCTTCCTCATCATTTTCATTAAAATTTTGAAAGTCTTGGTCAATGCAAATAAACAAGCGGCACAAAGAAATACTCAGAATCTGCAACGACAGTCTCATTCATAAAGTCCAGCCCTCCCAGCTCTTCGGTTACAACCGACTCAAAAACAAAAGAAAAGGACGACCTAGACAAGACCTTGGCATCTGGGTTATCACCCCCAGGAATACTGGACTCAAACTCAAAAGAACTGAAATCTGATTCCGACTCCACAGACTCTATGGAATCAGATTCTGGTTCACTACCTGACTTAGAGTTATCAAACAGGTAGCCCTCCTCTAGCTGCCAAACGAGAGATAGTGCGTCAGATACATCCAACATGCTGCTAGATGGGTCCACACCCGATTGGTCCCCGATCATGGAGATGGTCAGGTAATCCCCCAAGCTCTCTAAGTCGACCAGAGGATCTAAAAGGAGACATGCTGGTGCTACCCCTACTCCGAGCTCGCTGTTGTCTAAGTCACTTTCTATGCTCTTTTCAGCTTTAGCAGTTGGTTCAGTGAGTTCATCGGCATCACTGTGTTATAGCTGCAAGTCAAAGAAAATTTTGAAGCCAGGGACACGCTGTTTTGCAGAATTCATCCAGGGCTCGGGAAAGGCACAAAATGGGAAGTCTTCACCCTTCAGAACAAAATGGCCATTTAGCGTTCCCCAGATCGGCTTGTGAACTAGCTTATAGTGCTTCCCAACCTGCTTAGCTCTGGCTCTGCCTACCATCTCTTCTCTTTTCCTGACCCAATCCTCTTTGGTGGGTGTATAGCCAAGACCAAAAGCATATGGAAGACCAAAAGCATGTGGATTATGCGGCACATCAACCAATGTTGTGATGTCTTTTCGGCCACTTCTTCCCAACCCCATCCCTGGCATATGTTGAAGCTTGTTCATGAAATAAATTGATTGGGCGCTGACATACAAGCCCTCATCAGCTGCCAAGATATTCTACACTGTCCGAGCCTCGACCAGAGTAAACCCTGAAAGGAATACATCCTCCTCACCACAGTCGATTTCCACTAATGTAGTTACCTCTGGCGGAGGATGTATGAATGAATTTCCGAACACAATAGCCACCCCATTCCCGTGAGGGTATTTCAGCATTTGGTGGAGGGTAGAAGAGAGTGCTTTCACAAGATGCAGCCAGGGTCTTCCTAGCAGTAAGTTGAAGGTGGCCAAGATTTTTAGAATATGAAACTCGACATCCTGTTGAGTTGGGCCAACCTGAACTCAGATTTGTACTGTGCCCATCACCTCCCTGCTTGTATTATTATAGGCTCGAATCACTTGGGTTGTGGGCCTGAAGTTTGCTGGTTCCAGACCGATGGCATAAGCTATACAGGACGGACAGACATTGGTAGCCAACCTAGTATCAACCAACACCACTAGCACCCATTTTTCTCTACACTCAACAGATATGTACAAAGGTTTGTTGTGTACTGAGCCTTCCGGTGGCAGTTATTTCTCAGAAAAGGTTAGGATTGGGCTGGCACCACCTGGGAAAACTAATCCCACAAGCTATTCATGGGTGGTGTCAATGGACAGTTTGGCTTTGTCCATCGCTGATAATATAGCCTGTCGATGCACTTGAGAAGCCATGAGGAACCCCCAGATTGAGATATCTGCTTGGATCTTCTTTAGTTGCTTCAGCACTACCTCTTTCTCCAACTATTTTTCTTTCTGCTTCTAACCTCCTTATCTTTTCCAGAGGCTTCAGCTTGGTCCAAGTGCGATGGCTTGAAATACCGCCCACTTCTAGTCATATGGTCTATCTCGTCAGCGTACCATGTGTTGTCTGGCAGGGATCCACCCCAGTCTGCATCAATGTGGGCCAGAAGTAAATCGTCGTCCTCCCACCATATCCCTTCAGCAACCGACAAATAATTGTCCGACATCGGTTTGAGCATTCTCACATCAAAAGTATCCCCCACAGGGTGTTGGGCTTTTCCAGCTTCCTGTTTGTCTTGAACCCTCTCTTGTTCAAACCGCTTCAACACGACTTCCTGTTTTGTATCCGCGGTACTCTCAGTGCCCAGTTCCTAAGCTAAATTCTTGATGTCAGTGCTCTGCGGCAGTTTCCCCTTTTCCTCACCATTTCGGCCATTGCAGAAATTTCGATTCTTTTTTCTTTAGGTTTTGGTTCAGTTCCTTCCTCTCTGTCAGGTTCATCACTTAACCACCTCGAGTTGTCCGTCAACCCATTCAAATTAAACCAATCAATCAGCACGTCCCCCTGATCCTGTTTATCGTAGAACTACAGATTGTCTAAGTCCTCTAATTCTGCCAAATCATCCAAACATTGGCTCGGGCCATCTTTTCTAACCACACTGACCTCCACTACTGTTGGCAATGCCACTTCTAGCTTGGCTTGATCAACTGGCATGACGTAGCAGCACGGATCATACTTCCTCTTAGTCAAATCCTCAGAGCACTCAAGCAGCGGACTCGTGCTCTCCTCTAAGGCCAACTTCCTTTTTTCTACCACTGTCACCACCATGGGTTTAGGTTGGAGTACGGATGTGTCCATCATACACAAATCTGTGCTTTCAGGGATGAACACCACCGGTTTGCATAGGTGGAAAGGGGTAATATATACGCTGGGGTCATAGGGGAGGGCCAGTGTATCGATGAGGTTTAGATTGTGAGGTGAAGAAACTTGATTGTGGGCCAAGAGAGGGTTGGTAGTTAAAGTTGGCTTTTGGGGTGGTGCGATCACCTTATTGTCGATGAGATCTTGAATCTCATAATGTAACCTGAAGCATTGGTCGATGTCATGACCGTGCTGCTGATGAAACGTACAGTACTTGGCTGGGTTATGTTTTGATGGGAGAGGATCGGGTAGTGGGCGAGGCTCTAACGGCTTGAAGTGCCCCTTTTTGATCTGCACCCTCAGGGCTTGTGATAAAGGCATGTAGAGTAGGGTAAAGGTCCTCTGGGATCGGGCCTGGTTGTTTGAAGTTTGCGGGGTTGTACTGGCGAAAGGATTGGCGGTCTTAGTTGTAGTGGTGACAAAACCCACATTAGATGGCCGCGTAGCTGTGCTTCCACTAGTGGTTGCATTGGAACTGCGTACAAAAGGCCTCTTAGCCTACTCTTTCTCATCAATTATCAACCCTTGTTTCATGGCGTCTTCAATCTGGACTCCCATCTCATGGAGCTCAGTGAATGTGAACAAAAGGAGGACAATCATTTTCTACAGCAATTTCCCGTGCAGATTGCGGACTACCATTCTTATCTGGTCTTTCTCTAAAGGTCGTTTAGTCATCATTGAAGCCTTAGCCCTCCACCTTGTCACGAATTTTGAGAAGCCCTCCTTTGGCTCCTGGCGCGTTACCTTGAGATCATGAGTTGTGACCTCGATTTGTGTGTTGTAGAAGTACTGTGTAATAAAGGCCTCAGCCATTTCCTCCCAACTTTGCTTCACAGAATCCTTTAGCTTCACATATCATATAGCTGCTATACCGGACAGGGTCCTACCAAATAAAGAGAGCTTCTGTAATCTAGTAAGGGCCATCGGCCGAAAAATGTCTGAGAACAACCAAAGATGAACCATGGGGTCTCTAGAGCCATCAAACCGATTGATGTATGGCATTTTCAACCAATCTGGTAAGGTTACTACAGAATCAATATATCCATCTTCGATGTCAGGGATAGAGTTCACGCCCTGTGCCAGCTTGAAAAGCTTTTCCAACTTGTTGACCTTAAGTACAGTCGGGTCAACTTCAAATTCAAACGGAGCCTTAGTTTGGTACACTAGTGCCTTAGAGGCTTGTGGTGGAATGGGGTCTACCGGATTGTCCTGATTCTCAACCTAGGCATTAGCAATAATTTTGAGTGCTGGGATACCCACAGGAGGTGCATGAGATGCAGAAGTCATTGCTTACTATGGTTGCTGTTGCTGTAGCCTATTTATTACTTCGGCTTGATGGGCTGTGACTTCAGTCTGGCGAGCAGCATCTTGTTGCATGGTTTTCACTATTTACTGGAGATGATGGATCAAGTCTTCCATAACTAAAGGGTACTATGTCATCTGAATTGGCAAGTGATCTCGCACTGGACTAGATGTAGAAGATTGAGCCTGACTAGTTACAGGTGAAGTAAAGGGTGACTGCTGGACTGGTGAATTATGCCTAACTCTTCTCCGTTTGGTAATCGGTGGGAGCGAAGCAAACACAGGCTGTTCCCTAACAAGATCCCTAGTTCTGTAAGGCCTTCTAACACGGGTCCAGAGCGCTCGGGGGATATCCGAACTGTCTGAAGCAATTGTGATAAACTACCTAGCAAAAAGAAATAAAGTAGAAGGAAAATAAAAATAAGAAATCGCACAACACCTCAGCTCAGATGTTAACCATACACAGATGTAATCAAAGCTGTAGGACTGCACTCAAACACTGAATTCTGCCCCCCAAAACTGATACCCAACTTGCATCTGATACGCACATTACTGTACAGTTTCACTGTAAAGCACATACCAGTTAAGTGAGAACCAAAACACCCTTATGAGGGGTAGGGTTACCCTGTCCTAGTTTCGTCAGGAGCTAAGGTTCACTGTTCAAACAAAGCGGTTTCATGCAATCCTGTATTCGAGTAAGCATCCTGTCCTAATTTGAAACAATTTCTACAGCTTTCGATATGCAACTAGGCCAAATGGTCAACAAGGTACCTCGACAAGACTACCTAATATACCTCTCGCACCTAACACAGAAAAATGAAAGGCGGGTCAAATGGTACAACGACAATCCAGATCCAAGGGTTGTGTTCCCATCATGGCAGAGCCCGTGACCGGTCAGCCTTTTGGCAAGCCTCCAGCAAACCATCAGGAATAGCAGATGGCAAACACAGTGATTTAAACGCACCAATGCAAAGAAACATATAAGTGTCGATAAAATGTCATATCATGAGTTCAAGTCAAGTTCTCTAATTCCCCAGCAGAGTCGCCAAAAACTGTAGCTCAACTTTTCCACCCCCTCTTTCAGAAGTTCAAAATATAAGCCCTACAGTTCTGACTCCCATGGTTCTGAATCTAATCTCACAAGTGCAATGTGAAATTGATAAACACCAAAGAGTCCAAATCCGGCAAATCTTTTGGAAAATCGATTTTGAATCAAAAATGCTAAAATTGGACTGTTTTGCCAGATACAGAGTCGCCACCTAAATATTTTATTTTTGAAAAAATTTAGGAAACCCATGACTCGTGCCAAGGGCTACGTGTCCGTCATCACCAAGCTTGGGTTACCACCTCGAGGATGACTCCTGGTTTGATATTGGATCTAACAAGCTTATTACCTCGAAAACTTTGTGACATGTTACTTGTTAATCATGGTACCCAAATTATAGTGATAATCATGTTGTTATCTGTTTTAAGTAGAGAATCTCAATTGTTGTGTTCTTGAAGGACATTGATATTTTTATCTAAACTAGCGGTTGGGCACGTGAGTTACACGTGGTACATTATTTTTCATCAATTATTAGTATTGTAATTATGCGTGTCTCTTAAATTAGTATATGACATGTATACAAAGTATGGAGATTTGTATGGGTAAATTGATCTGTATCCAAAATACAACTGAGCAAAAAATGAATAATACTCGGCTAAATGATGAATGAGAAATTTTATAAACATAAACATTAATTTATAGCTAGATTATTGAGATCATAATCTTATATTAAACAATAAACAATAAACATGTCCTTTAAATATATAGTATTACACAAATCTTTTTCTACCAACTTCTCACTTCAATTTTTCATAATCCGTACATATAATACAATTGAAGGTATGAAATTAATTACAGAATTACACAATTTTGTTTAATAGTTCATCTCATAATAAAAATTCATTGAACCAACTACTGCGCATAATTTGTAACGCCCCAATTTTTATTACAGGAATCCATTACCAAATCCTTTATATTATTATCCATTTAAATAATTTCATACGCGGGTCACACAAACAAATAAATAAAGAATGGCATTCTCTCTCACAATACTGATAATATATAAACGAATCTTATACAATGCCCATGGGCTTACATTAAACAATAGTAAATGAAAGGGATTTACCCTTATACCATACATGTCATTTAGCCAACAAACAAAAGGCCCTGTGGCCAACAAATAATAAAAGACTTCAAGTCCCAACAATCCTTCCAGCCATGTACCTAAAAAGTTTGTCAACACGTGGGATGAGCACAAAGCCCAGTAGAGATCCCAACATGATTCTAAGCAACAACAATATACAGATAGCTATGATCATGAATGCACCATGAAATATAGTATATGTAGTGTAACGGTTTTATATTCTAGAATATACTATGCACATACATTTTCTTTCCAAAATCTCCATATTCTTTGACATCATAGAACATAACTCACTTAATCCCATTCTAGTTTTCCAATTAATGCAACACTATCTCTCAACACGTCCTTCTTTCATTAACCCTCTACGTTCATTTTAAAAGAGTTTCACTCTAACATTTGATTCTAAAGAGAACATGTTCATACCCACGAGTCATAATCTAAACCCAAAACCTTAAATCACCAGGTACACACATAATAACAAATAGATAAACATATAAACATATTTCCACTGCTAATAATGGAAAGTAATACATACTTCCATTCTCATCGACCTACAACACATATATCAATAAAATAAAACACATAATGTACCCAACACTTTACCGACTTCACTTGGAAGGGAATGCTCCTCAAGTCACACTTTTTTGGGTACAAACCGGAAGAGAGAGGAAACCTCTATCAATGCGCCACGCTTTACTGGCCTGACTCGGAGAGAAATGAGCCTCATTTCACACTTTATCGGGCACAAACCGGTAGGGAGAGGAAACCTCTGTCAATGCGCTACACTTTATCGACTTAACCGGAGAGAAACGGACCTCTCAAACAACATACAAATAATAGCACAACATGCTAAACTACAAATACTGTACATGTGTAATACATACACATAATTTATTCAACAACACAATGTCGTCCTCCACCGATGACTAAGGACAAAACCTCTAAACAGATAAATAAACCATTAACCCAAATTAAGTTCCACAATGGTTCCGTTTCAGAAAAGCTTCCAACTCATCCTTTTTCTTTCAAAACCAAACCTATTATTCCAAACCCTTAACATTTTCAACACAAGTCAAAAACACCCTTTTTATTCAATAAAATCCCAATAGGTCAAACACTACCATAATCAACTCAACACGACATATAATCAAAACAATCACGAGACTTAATGAAATCGCCTCTCAACAACTAAGCCATTAATTCCATTTCATAACACATAACTCAGTTACTACACAACTTTACCCCTTTATGATTAACTAAGCCCTTAATAATAAATTAGGGTTTTTCTCCACTTTCAACCCAATTACACATAGCTACTTCACAATTAACCAAAACACCCGAAAATCATTCACTTACAACTTCCAAAACTTATCCCCAATACCCTCTTTACATGATTTTGAAATCTACAATAGATGTGATTTTTTTTGTAATAAAACCTACCACACATCTATCCATAGACGAGGTATTGAAAAGAATCAAAGAAATCGCTACCTTCTGAAGCAAAGAGAAGACAACCCAAAAATCACCAACAACGAAATGACGATCTACTCAAATTATAAAAAAAAAAAAAAAAAAAAAAAAAAAAAAAGAAAGAAAAAAAGAGCCCTCACTAAGCTCTATGTTCTGATCTATGGGACTAAGGGTAAAAAATGGGTAGAAGTAGATGAAAACCAAGCTTGAAAGCTTGAAACTAATAAAAATGGCGGAAAAGACGAGAGGAAAGAGAGAAGAGACTCAAAAATGAGACATTTCCATCTTTCCATGACTTTCATACCCAGGCGGCCTACGACCGTGGACAGAGATACTGCAGGCGTGAACATAGAGAAGACACGATCGTGAGCGCAACCAAGAAGACCATGGACGTGACCTACACACTCGCGAGCCACCTGTTTGCACCTATTTTCGTCTAGTTTTGTCAATAGGTGGTCTAGAGTGGATGTCCAGCATCAGAGGATCAAGACCAGTAGTTAAAATTGGACTTTTTGTATGTGGACTGACTAGAAGTGATGGAGCAGTTACTGGCAATAATCATGAAGTTAGTGGGCAGCCTTTCAAGAGGAAGCATGAAGCAAAGTGCAAGCTTCTCTCTGTCGAAGGAAGGTCAAAAGGACTTAGGGACACATGTTAACTTAAAGGGAAAGAAGATCCACAGGTAAAAGTGAAGACTTGATGTAGTTTGAAGTAGGGAAAGTGGGGGTGCAGTTGTGGCAATTACACAACAGCAGTTGTAGATTGAGGAGATCATGGGGAGATGAAAGAGAAGAACTATAAGAGGCCAGAAATTTACAAGGGAAAGAGACATCACCAACAACAAAACAACTTAGCTTTTAGACTTAAGAGTAGTTCAGATTGTAACTTAGGAGTAGTTTCTTTCACTGTAATTCGTACTTGTTGAATGAACATAGGTGATTTCAATTCGAAGTTGCTCTTTGTTTGTTTAATCTACCTTGTTACCATCAGTTGATATAAAACAGTTTTTTTTCCTCTTGTTTACTTTGTTACATCAGTTGATCCAAAGAAGTCCTCATTCTCTTGAGGCATTAGAACCGAAATCACAATTGCTTGATTTTTTCTTATTTAAGTTGTTAAGTTTGAATTATTGCTTGGTTGCTATCAATCTAGAGCCAGCATAATTTTTACTAACACCACCACTACGGGCTACGCAACCCTTCGCGGGCTACGCACCCTTCCTTGGGCCAACAGACCTGAAGCCATGTCTTGGTTGTGGCTTGGTCGCAGTCCATTACAGGCATAACTTGCCCATCTGCGGAAGTGAGAAAGGTGGTCGTAGGCGCGATCCACCAGAGACAGAACACCTGAATTGTTAGTCAGAAGCCAGGCCAAACACGCCAAAAGTCCAAATCACCCAGATATAACCAAAACCACTCGGACAACTCCGTGTCCCAATCGAAAAAAATTAAACGGGTCGGGTTTTCTGGCTTGGGCCTCTACATTATTTGCATACTATTGGTGTAAGAATGTATTAATATCATTATTTAATATATTTTTATATATCAAGAGTTGTTGAGTCTCATTTTCTGTGCCATGAATATCTTGCATGATGAAAAATATAATATTAGTCATTAGAATACAATTGCCATACAACTATCACAAAAAAATAAATATAAAAAGTATAATTATTGTCATGATGTAGGTATTTTGCTCTAGTAGTCTGGGAAATTTTTTTTGTATCTTGATTGTCATGATGTAGGTATTTTGCTCTAATTTACCCTATCTTGTATCTTACAATGGGTTTGGTGAATTGAGTTTTTACCTAGATTTCGGACTGCCAAAACAGAGTCAGCGACCGCACGTGTGGGACCCATGGCCGCACATGCGGGAAGCACAGCCACACGTGCGGAAAACAGGGGAGAAGGGTCGATGTGTTTTGCTAAAAAGGCATGTGCATCTAGCCGCACGTGCGGTGGAGACTTCCGTACGTACGGCCCAAGTCGGGAAAATCTGTAATCTTCTTTTGGTCTATTTGAGCCTCTAGATGTGTCTAAATGTCCATTGGATATTTCTTTAATACGTATAATTACCCGTAACTGAACGAATCGGACATTTGAGAAATAAAAGAAAACTAAAGAATAGCAACGTATTTGATGTACTTACAGGCTATGTATTATGTGTAAGGCAGCTACAGGAGGGGACCATCAATCACCTGTATCACTGTGAGTAATAATAGAGTAGCGATATATATATATATATATATTTCTATATTTCTGCATATGAATTACGTACCTTGATTGTGCTTTGCACGTCCGAGATTATGGTTTATGCATTAAAATGGTAAATGGC
The DNA here is from genome assembly GCF_055761805.1 of Camellia sinensis. NCBI lineage: Eukaryota > Viridiplantae > Streptophyta > Magnoliopsida > Ericales > Theaceae > Camellia > Camellia sinensis. The sequence continues at coordinate 110,145,289 of NC_138969.1, read as the reverse complement.
ATATTTGGAATTAATGGTGCTATAATCCATGTATTTTGTTGGTAAGTATATCATGGTGCAGATAAGTTCATTTGTATTTGTTGGGATACACAATTGTTGTGAAAACCTAGAATTATGTTTTACGTAAATGAATAGGTTACAAGACCTATAATAAGATATAATGGGCCTAAGGTCGTTTTCGTTATGCTGTGACACGATATGAACTGTTCAGTCTTTAAGACTCATGAGTTTTGGATATGGAACAAAGTGTTGTACAGAACTAAGTACTACAATGGGAGTTACCTCTAGGGTCTGTACGAGTTACCTCTTGGATCCATACGTATACGCATTGGGCCCAAGGAGAGATAGAGACATGTCGATGTTCCATCTACTCTATGATAAGATACGATAATATGATAAGATACGTTGGGCCTGAGGCCGTTTTGTATTACATTGGGCTTGAGGCCGTTTTGTATTATGTTGCGCCAGAGGCCATTCTGTCGTACGTTGGGCCTTAGGCCGTTCCATTTCATGTGGGCCTAAGGCCATTTTGGGATATGATGAAAGAGACATGTAACGTTAGATAAATATTCTCCAAGACATATGCTTATTCACTCGAATCTTGTTACATTATTATTATTCACTGAGTCCTGCTCACTTCGTTTTGTTTACATATGTTTATGTAGGTGAGCAGCATGAGGGACAGCCCTAGGTTAGCTTCAGGAGCTTCGTTCACCCTGTAGTACCGAGCCTCCCCAAGTGGAAGCCTTTTGCCTTTTGTAGAATATCTTTTGTATCACATATTGCAAGGTCGTTGGCTTTGTTCATATCTTGCTAGTATGTGTAACTGTTGATTTACTAACTTTTGTACATAACTGAGACTAGCTGATCGTGGGCTGTGTATCATGTGTACATAGCTATATAGAATGTCACATGTTTAAAAATCCTGGCATATGTATACTGCTCAATGGACGTTTTGTTATCATTAGCTTCCGCTTTAGGCCCCATTATTATACAAATATTTTGTTGAAATTTTGTTTGAGGCCAAGTGTTGGCCAGTCATGACCTAAACTTTTAGGGGCGGGTTTGGGTTGTAGCAATACAAGTTTGGAAATTTGTGTAGAGTCAGGTGTCTAATTGCCCTTCTAGTTAATAACCAAAGAATGTGAATTTTTGGTAGTTCTATATAGACTACTTGCAAACACAAGCTTAGGGATTTTCAATATATCATGTACGGTTTAGCAATTATTTTATTAAAATTGCTGGAACTTGGAATGTTTGAGAAAAGTTTACATAGTTACTCTCATGAGAAATGAAACCCTTTTTGACATGAAATGACATCACTTGCATACATGATCATACACATACTATTACTCATATATGTTCATATTATCTCTACTGGGCAATTATGCTCATCTCTTAGTGGAAAATCATTTTCAGGTGATGGTGAGATGCCCCTGCCTCGTTGAAGGCTCATTGTAATGGCCCTGGTCAGAAGCCGATTCATTTTATTCTTTTTGGTTGGGACTCGTGGGTGTTCAGGTGATTTTCGCCTTGTCTAGGAGGAATAGGGTCATGGAGTGCTTCGGGCTGGTTGTGGAACAACAACCCAGGTTTTCTTTCATAGCATGGTGGCACCAGCATCATGTTGGTCGCGCCCACGATGTGGTAGGATATAGGTCACGCTCACGAGGGGCCGCGATCGAACTTAAGGTCTGTTGGTTGGGAGAAGGGTGTGTGGCCTGTAATGGATTGCGTAATCCTTGATGGTGGCTCGTAGTTGTGCAGGTTGCACTCGTGGTGTCCCTAGTCGCACCAGCGACCAGGTTTGTCTTCATGATCACGGTCGTGGTGTGGCCTTCGTGTCCACGGTTTGTTTGTCTATTTAAGGCACCAAAAGCTGAAAATATCTCATTTTTGAGTTCATATTCTCTTTTTCCCTCTTCCTTTCCACCATTTTTGGCCTTTTCAAGCTTTTAAGCATGGTTTTTATATAGTTCTACCCATTTTCTACCCCTAGTTCTATATACCAAAATATAGAGCTTGGCGAGGGCTTTCATTTAATTTGAATGAATCGTCATTTCGTTACCGGTGATTTTTGGGTTGTCTTATCTTCACTTCAAAAGGTAGATATTTGTTTGTTCCTTTTCAATACCTCGTTATAGATATACATGTGGTAGTTTTTAATATATTTAAAGGCACGTTGTTGAGAGATTTTTCAAAAAGCATGAAAGGGGTTTTGGGGTTTGAGTTTTGAAAGTTGAAGTCGTATGGTTTTCGATTGTTTTGGTAATTTGGGAGATAGCTAGTTGTGCCTATGTTGAGAATGGCAGAAAGACGTAATTAATTATTAACGACTTAAGAAAACAAAAGGGAATTTGAGATAGGTAATGGTTAAGTGATGCGTTTGTGTGAATGGATTAGTGTTGGTTGTCAAAAAGGAATTAAGTAGGATTGTAAGTTTGTAGCTGACACATTTTATCCCCTTAGGTAGGGACACGAGTTGTCCTAGGTGTTTAGACCTTGGTTGGGACATCTCAAGTTGGCTTAGAGAGTAGCCCAAATGTGGAGGTCCCGCGATGGGCTGTAACCAAATGTGGCCTTCAAGTCGGTTGGCTGGAGGAGGATTGCATTGCCCATGAGCGGCTGCGGTGTCAGGCCGTGGATAGGCTAGCCCACTCGCGAGAGGGGTGGCAACTGTGACTGCGTATGTTGGCTAGTCGTGCTTGTGACCTGGTGAGTTGGTTGGTTCGCGCTAGCGAGGTATTAGACCGCTACCGCAATGGTCCGTCTATTTAAGTCCCCAGTGCACTGAAGAAGTCATTCTTTGAGATATTTTCTCCCCTCACTGTAGCGACCCTAATTTTTCTTAATTCATTATTTTTTATTATTTTTACTTTATTTTATTTTTGGCTTTATTAATTGTGTGGATACATGAGAATTTAATATGTTATTTAATTAATTTAATGTGATATTTAATTATATATAATTAATCTGAAAATTTATATATGTTTATATTTTTTTATATGTATATAAAAAGGTGCTATATATATTGATCTTATATAGAATATTATATATGTTGTATTTGTATAATAATATAATATAATAGTTATTAGGTTTTACTCATAGTAGTTACCATTAGGGAAAGAAAAGAAAACAAAGCGAAAACAAGAAACAAAGGGTGCGCATAGCCGATGGAGGGAGAGGGAGAGGGAGAGGGAGAGGAGAGAGAGAGAGAGAGAGAGAGAGAGAGAGAGAGAGAGAGAGACGGGGTGGAGAGAGTAGTGAGGTAGAGAGAAAAAAGAAAGGATTAGGGTTTTATTTTGGGGGTTTTGTTAATTCTTCAAGTAACTCTTTGATCTTCAAAAAATAATTGCGAGTGCAAAACCCACTTTCCCTGATTTATGTTTATTTTGTGGTTATTATTTATATATTTTTATTTATTTGATGTTGGTTTGATATTGTATTTGCATAAAGATAATGGATTGATTTCAATTATTCTGGTTAGATGTGTATACAATGTTTAGGGTTTTTATATATATTTATTTTATGGATGTAATTATACTCATGGATATATGAAATTAAAATAAACTTGGAACCCATAGATAAATTTGAAATATTCTACCATGACTCCATCAATTGTTGTATTATTTGAGTGCTGATGAGAAAAAGTGTATAAAAAAAAAGTGAGGATTATGAGGTTTATTTGAATGCCTTAGGCTCGGCATTGTTATGTTTGTCCTCATGAGTAGATGAAGGGTTGTGTGTATATATATTATTGCCTCGTTCTCAGGAGTAAACGAGTACTTTGATTTACACGCATGCGTATATACTAACTATCTGGGGAGTGTAGGTCAAACTCAGGACGATATCCCCGTGCAAGTTTGGTTTCGGAGCGGTGTTAGGTATACGGAAGAAATATGGAATATATGTGTAAGCCGGAAGTAAAGGACTGAAGTGGTAGAGTTAAGGTACAAAGAAATAAATATAAACTTATTGGTATAGTTTGAATTGTTTTGATTTGTACATCTTGAAAAAATAGTAAATGACCTTGGTAAATTATGAAATTTGGACAGAGGCATGTATACGTAATCCAAGACAACTTTTGTATTTTAACTTTTTACTAAAAAGATCGATTAGAACTTGTAATCTGATGATCTTGGTTACAATAGTTTTTATTCATTTTAGCAATGCAGATTTTAGATATTGTTTTAACTCACGAAACGAACTCATTTTTATTGATTTCGCGTAAACTGAAGTACAATATTATTCCGAACACTTTACGTGTTTTGAACGTTTCCGAAACAAAATGTGAGAAAAGTAATATTTATGTGATAGTTGGTTCAATTGTAAACTGGATATTGCTAAACTATAAAGTAATAAAACTAGATTTTTTATTTATTTATTTTTTTTTAGTATTTGTAATGATTGCTTCCTATCTTAATATATGAAAGTAAATTTTTGTTTATACTTTTAATGATTATATGTGCAAACAAATTTTTTTTGTAGTTACAAATAAATAAAAAGTTGAAACTTATCGTTTTATCCATAAACTTTCTTTTTTAATGTAAGAGGGGTCTCATTTCTGAAGTTCGTCTTGGGCCTAAATCTTAGAGTCGGCCTTGCCTCATTATAATGGGACTAAACTACACTTTTAAGTGAGTAGGTGATAGAAAATGATGTGTCTATAATCTTTTTTTTAAATTATTTAAAAATAAATAAAAAAAATCCAAATTTCTCTCCCCATGTTGCAATATAGTCCCAACAAAATATATATATATATATATATATATATATAAATGAATTGCAATATTGTGGGCGTTTGGGCCACTACCAAAACCAGGGATGTGCATGCGCTAAGAGCATCCTTATCAAGCTTTTCAGAATTATTTTTTAGCCAATAAACTTTTAAAAATTAGCTCCATCAAACTTGTTTGTAACTCGTCAAAATTTACGATGACTATAGTAACTCGTTATAATAAGTGAGGCACTGTTCATCGCTACTTGTGTTACCGAATGTCCGTCAAGAAGTCCGGCCGGTCAACCGATCAACGGCAAATTTTTTTTTTTTGCTTCTTTTAAGAATTATTTAGATAGTAACTTATCAATTAAATAAAAAAAAAAAGAAAGACTAACAAACACAATAAAAAAATAATATTAAATAAGAATAAGTTAGAATAAAGAGTTTGATACAATAGATACTAAAATGTGACTAACTAAAATAATAAAATAATTTTAATTTGAATAAAAATTTGAAGAGTTTGGTGTGAATGCTCTAATAAATTTGCTCACCAAATTTGGATTTGGTTGACCTTTCAGAACAACAAGGCCCCATTTGGAGGGATTAGAAAATTGAACTAGAATAACACAAATCTGTCCCCTATAAATTCGTTATTCTACACTCGTTTGGACAATTTTAATAACCCGGAATAGATTACTAATCCCTCCCTGTATGTTGAATTATCCAACCCACCATTTATATTATCAATTCTCTTTCTTAAATTTATCACATTTTTTTTAGTGACACTTGCCAATCAGTCTTATTAATTAAACTTATTTACTTTTAACTGATAAATTTATCACCATAAATTTATTAATAAAAATATGAAAGATTGATAATTTTATCAATAAAACTTAATAAATAATAAATCTCCAAAATAAGACATATTGGTAATTCAAATAAAGTTTAATAATCTCAATAATCTCTTCTGTTGTACTATTTATTTTTCCCAATTATGAGACTATTTCTTGGATTGTAAGATCCAGATACAATTCTCTTCATATGGTAAATAATCTCCGATCCAGATACAATTCTCTTCATATGGTAAATAATCTCCGATCATTATTATTATTTTTTTTTTTTTTTGAAGAAAGTACGCCAAAAAAAAAAACTCAAGACGTCACCTTTGTAACAAAACAAATTTTGGCATTTTAGTTTTGCCAATTTAAATCCTAATATTTTGATTTATTTTTACTCTAAATCATCTGTCTATTTTCATCAAATAAAATTACAGCAATGATACAGAACACTAATTTTGGTGCACTAATGAAGCACTAATGACATGGCAAGGAGAAAAAAAAACAAGAGCAATGCTATAGACCACTAATTTATCATCACTAATACCACCACAAGTAAGATGGCAATTGAAAAAAAAAAAACAAGGCACAAAACACATCGTTAGAGCCACCACTAATTAGTGGTCTAAAGCATTTTTGAAAAACAAACAAACAAACAAATCAAGATCAAAACATCACATCACAGTGGGTGAGGCCCACTGCCAACTCATTAGAGCTGGCTTTAGAGCTCAAGAATTAGAACTCCAAAATATTTTTCATAAAATTAATAAAAAATATTTTAATCATTAAACTCAACGATTTTTTTAAAAAAATATTTTATGTACACCTACATTAAGTTTTGTGGTTAAAAATCTTTTTCATCAATTTTACTTAAGAAAAATATATAAATAATTTAGATTAAAATAAAATTAAAAGATTAAAATTTAAATTAATATAATTAAAAATTAAGTATTTGTTTTATTAGAAGAATCAAATTTTATAATTCTTTTGCATTTTTTGGATAAATTACAAAATCACCCTTTAAGGTTTGTTTAAATCATGGATTGCTCCTTGCAATTTAAAAACTTATAAATACCCTAGTGTCAGAATTTTTTATTTAACAAAATTGACCCAAAAAAAATAAAATTCTTAAATATTTTCCTATATAATAATAAAATTACCTAAATTATTAATTGAAATAAATTTATAATATAATTAAAAATTATTAATTAATTTAATAATTTATTAATGTAAGGGGTCTTTTGTTATGAAATTTGAAATTTCAAAAGATATAGTGTAATTTTTAAAATTACGGAACAAATCATATTTTAAAGAAGTTTTAAGGATTGTATTTATAATTTATTTTTTAAAAAAAAAGTTTAAAAAAAAAAAAAAAAAACCTCTATTTTTACCTCAAATCCTATCCAAACGAAGGAGGCAAATGTGGGACCCAATCGAGTCAGAAAGCTAGAAAGATTCAAAAATGTTTTGGTAGCTCTAAAATAAGAGTTCTAACAGAGCTCTAATTATGTGGAACTAGCCCATGTATAATTATTGTTACTTTATATTGGTATTTTTCATTTTCTTTGTACTTGCCAACTCATTAGAGCTCTTGAATTAGAGTTATGTATCATTGCTCAGAAAGATTAGAAGGAGGGAGATGAAATAGAGCTAATTGGGAGCTCTAAAAAACAAAGCACTAATAGTCCTAATGAGCTGGAAATGTAAAAAATAAATTAAAAAATAAAAAAACAGAGACACTCATCAAATCATGGGGGGAGCCGGCTCATTAGTGCTCCCATAGTCCTTTTTTAGTGCTCCTAAACATTTTTGGATGAACAAAACGTGACAAATAGACTACATGATTACATATGGAGGTGATAGTGAGATGAACAAAAAAAGGATAAATAAATTTGGTGTGAAGTCTTCTGCCGGTCTCTACCCTAAACTCATTTCTCTCATCTCTTTTATCATTTTTGTTAAGGGTGTTCAAAAAAATCGATAGAATCAATAAATTGATTTAATTTGGTCTGATTTTTTTAATAACGATTCTGGTTTTGGTTTTTAAAATGGTGGAATCGTTCGAATCGATCCGATTCCTGGTTCCAAAGCTTTGTTTATGGTTCTGAACTAAATCAGATCGCGATGTATTTGTTTATTATTTGTTTATATTTTTATATAAAAAATTTAAAATATAATATTTCTTATAAGATTTGGACCCTAGTCATCATTGTAAAATTGATAAATTCTAACCAACTTAACTAAACTAATTATTATTAATTTGTTCACTAACATAAAATACATATCATATTTAATGTTATATAAAATTCTTAAAATTGTAAACTAAACCAAACTGAACCAAACCGATTTTTATGGTTCGGTTCTGGTTTGGTTCCACAAGTTGACAGTTTGGTTACGATTTCAATTTTTTTGAACTATAAAAAACTATTAAATTCCTAATTTACTCTAAAATCAAACTAATCCGATTCGTGTATACCCCTAACCTTTATATATGACTAGATAGTATATGTAGAAAATGTTAGAGCATCCACACCAGTTTCCTCAAATTTTTAGTCAAATTATAACTTAAAAAGCCATTTTTCTATTTTAGCTAGTCACCCCACTGCATCAAACTCTCTATTCTAACTCAATCTATTAAAATATTTGTTGTTCTTTCTTTTTTTATTAAATTGATGAACTACTAGCCAAATAATTCCTATGTTCCTTTGTAAAGGTAAAACTGGAGGAAATGTTAAAAAAGAAAAAAAATTTGCTGTTGATCGGTTGATCGGCCGGTTGACCAGCCGAATGTCCTGCCGGACTTCCGAGCGAACATCTAATAACACATAAAAAATTGAATAGCCCATGAACAGTTGCTCACTTCATCAAGGGAGGTACTATGGCGTCGACAGAATGAATGAAGGTTATAGCGAAAATGATGGATCACATATTCACAGCTTTTGCTCTCTACAATAGCTTCAAAGCCATTGTAGAGAAGCTGATGCTGATACTCTTCAGCCCCGTTTGTTTAGAGAGTTAGAGGGAGGGATTGGGATTAGTAATGGGGTGGGACCCACTAACATTGTGTTTGTTTTAAGAGATGCGGAAGGGATTGATAATGAGCTCCGAATTATGAATCCCCTTGGGGAGGAAATTCAGATGGGTCTCCCAGACTTGGTATTAGAACATAGTCCACCGGATTAGAAATTTTTTATTATTTTTTATTTTTTACAAGTTGGGCATTTTTTTGAACATTAATGTTTAATTTTTTGTATTTTTTGTTAAGTAAAAATTATTTTTTTATTTGTTTTATTTTTTTCTAAAAATTTTTTATTTATCTTTTATTTATTTTAAATTTTTTACATATTGAGCATTTTTTTTAAAACATTAATGTTTAATGTTTTTGTATTTTTTTATTTGTTTTATTATTTTATATTTATTTTATATAAAAATAATTTAATAATCCTTACACTAACAACTATCATCAAAACAAATACAATTTTACTTAATCCCCTCACTATCAACTCCCTCACTAACAATTCACTCACTATTAATCCCCTCATTATGAATCCACTCTATTTTACTTCTAAAAACAAACAGGTCTTAGAAACTTGTTTAATATCATAAAGTTACTAAAACTTAGGAATGGCAACAGGGCGGGGCCGGGGATCACCCTCCCCGTCCCCGATCCCCGATGGTGGAAACTCCTCCCGTCCCCGGTCCCGACCCCGACGGGGAGCCTATTACCACCCCCGCCCCCGCCCCCAAACGGGGATCGGGGATCCCCGACCCCGAAGATTCCCCGGTCAAAAAAAATATATATATATATATATATATATCAACATAGATCTGAAACATTCACACAAATCGCACCCATACATAGATCTGAAACATTCACAGATATGAAATATAGATTTTCATCATCAACAACATTCACAGATCGGAAAAATTAGTACATATCCAAAACCCAACAAATCTCACAGATGATTAAAATCATACAAAATTAAATAAAAAAGAAAATCAAAATTGATGATTACATACCTAATGAAATCTTTAAGTTTATTGGGGGGTTTGTACTTACATACCTAAAGAAAACTCAACTCTGTTTCATGAGATTCAAAATATAATACACATTTGACATTGCATTCAGGTTGGTGAAGCAACAGTGAAGAAACAGAGACCGACAATACAATACAATACCACCACCATCATCATCGTCATCATCATCTGTGAGATTTGTTGAGTTTTGGATCTGTTTCTTCACTGAGGAAGAGGAAGAGAGAGATCGGCGAGAGATCTGCGAGTAGAGGAGGGAGATCGGCGGAGAGAGAGAGGAGGAGGGAGATCGGCGGGGAGAGAGAGGAGGAGGGAGAGTTAAGAGAGAGAGAGAGAGTTGAGAACGAGAGAGTGGAGAGAGAGAGTGAAGAGAGAAGATAAGAGTCAGAGAGAGTGAGATAGTTAAGAGACGAGGGAGTTGAGATCTGAGAGTTGTGGTCAAATGTACAACTAATATTGATATAATATTTATATAATACAAAATATAATATAACTAATATTTATATAATACAAACGGATACAGAGGCGGGATGAATTGGGGAAATTCCGAGCCGGGGCCGGGGCCGGGGCCGATGTGCCTATTCCTGTCCCCGGCCCAAAATTAATCGGGGATTAATTTTTGAATACCATCCCCTCCCCGTCGGGGGTATTTTTCAGGGAAAAATCGCTTAAATCGGGGTCGGGATCGGGGATCCCCGTTGGGCCGGTTTCAAATTGTCATCTCTACTAAAACTTGACTTATAAAATTCAAGACAAATGCTAACAAGTGCCAACTTATTCGTACTGGAAAGGTGATAACAAAATGTTTCAATTTTTTTTTTTTTCTTAAAAAAAAAAAACTAAGAAGATTGAAATAGGTTATAAAATTCATAAAATGTATTTGTGATAAGTGTCTTAAAATTTATTTATTTATTTATTTCCTTTTCCTTGAGTTTCCAAGACATTTGCTAGCAAGACTCATAATTTAAAGATCACCGCGCGTAAATATCTATCAATTTGTGTTAAATGCAACATTGAGATGTTTGATTTAAAAATATATATACATAGGTTTTGTTTGGAGACTATATATTTTAGCTAAAAAATTATTATAAATTATTATATCATTATTTCTACTTTCTATATATTTTTTCATAAAAAATTAAACAAATATTAAAATATTTTATTCTCAAACGAGACCGAGTTGACCCATGTTGTTATAAGAAGTCTAATTTGCAGAAACAGTGTCTCAGAAATTTACTGAATGAAAATTGAATTAATGTTACATAGGACTATATATATAATAAATTTAAATTATAAATTGATAATTCGACTTAAGTTTTAGGATAAATTATAAATACTTTTTGAAATTTTTTTAAAATACGATTTGTCGTTTGTGATTTTAAAAATTATATCTTGTCTCTTGAAATTCTTGATATCATAACAAATGACTATTTTTATTAATAAATTATTAAATTAATTAATAGTTTTTCATGATGTCAGAAATTTATTTTCATTAATAATATAAATAATTTTATCATTGTATAGGAGAGCAATTAGGATTTTTATTTTTTAAATTAATCTTGTTAAATAAAAAATTTTGACAAGGGAATATTTTCAAATCACAGAAAATAATTCATATTTTAAACAAATCTCAAGAGATGTTTTTATAATTTATTCTAAATTTTAAGAGTTATTTTGAGAAGTGCTAAATAAACTAATTTTTTTTTATTTATTACAAAAAAAAAATTTAAATAAAGAGATGTTGTGACTTAAATAAATCAAATTGTCAATAAACTGACTTATATAAATCATTTCCCAAAAGATGACTAAGTTAAAGGCCTATTTTGACAATACGATTAAAAACTAATTTTTAATTTTTTTAACTTTTTAAAGAGCGTCATTTTTTATTTTCTTACACATTATTTTAAAAAAAAAAACTTTAAAAAATTTAAAAATCAATTTTTAACCTATATCTCTTGGCCAAAAATCCAAATTTAAGAGGACAAGGAACACTATTTAAGGCCAAGTTTGACATGTGCCCAAAAAAATTAAAAAGTCAAAAAGTTATTCAAAATATTAAAAAATTATTATTTTTCACCAAAAGTCAAAAAGTATGGTTGCATAACTTTCAATCCTAATTTTTCCTTACACACTAATTTATACAATTTTTTAATATACATTTTTTCATAAAAAATCAAAAAATTAATCCAAACAATTATATTTTTTTCCTCAATTTTTTAGTTTAAAAAATCAAAAAATACACTTATTTAGAAATTTCTAAAATAATCCCTTAAGGTGGGCTCTGAGGGAGGTGTACAGTGGGTCCCAGTAATTGGGAAGTTATGTGATGATGAGGTGCAGTGTGCAATGTACCTTGCCATGTAGGATGGAATCAAGATTCCTTCCCTAATTTTCTTTCTTGACTTTTTACTTGTGGGGTTATTAGGTCTATTTTTAGGCCAAATTTCTATAATTCGAATCGTTCATATTTTAAGATTTGTTAATTATATCATACCTGTAAAAAATTAAATTGGTCAGATATTAGAAAGTATGTGTTCGAATCATCGAATTAAAAACCATTTTTTTAAAAATTTAATAAATAGTTTTTCGAACACATACTTTTTGATATCCGATTAACTTGATTTTTTACAAATATAATATGCTTAACAAATTTTAAAATGTGAACGGTTTGGATTATCGAAATTAGGCTTAAAAGTGAGCCTAATTACCCAGCAAGTAAGAAGTCAATGAGGATATGCAAGGAGGGAATTCTGATTCTGTAGGATGAGGATGATGTTTCTGTTTGTTTTATATTTTTAAGTGAGAAGAAGATAAGGCTTAAGGGGATCGTGTTTGTATGCATCCAAACAATTTCAAAGCATCGACAGTTTTCCGAGCTGCAAATGATACTAGAGTAAGATGTTTGGTAATCCTTTTTGTCTTTTTAGTGCTCTTCAAATGTCGAAAGCCTCTTCAATCTTTTATGTCGTCTCCTTGCTAATCTCATGTTGGTTGGGGTTATCTTTGATTTTTTTTGGCCTTTTTTTGAATTTTCGCTGGTTTGATAAATGAGTTATTTTCTCTCCTTAAAACAAAAATTGTTGAAGGTGTTTTTATAATTTTGTTAGCCTTTAATTTTTAATTTATTAGTTGTAAGAATGCTTCGTGGGAAGAGTTAAACTCCTAACTTCTCCCTTACAAGTATTTACGCTGTGTTTGGTTGGGGGATTTGGGAAGGGAAATGGAAAGGGAAATGGAAATGAAAGGAAAAGGAGAAACAATTAATAGAATTCCAAATCCCAACTATGTTTGGTTGTGTTGGTTATAAAATAGAATTGATGTCCTAAAAGGTCTCCTATTTCTTTATTTATTTCTCACCCCCTTTCTTTTCCCATATATTTTTTATTATAACCAAACATAAATAGGATTACATTTCTCATTCCTTTTCCAAATCTCATCCCAAAAATCCCAACCAAACACAGCATTAAGTGTTGTTTTTAAGTTACTGTTTTTTTATTTTTTTGTCACAAAGTATAATGTTAGATGTTAATAGAAATATTATATTACATCAAAGAGGGTTCATTATTGTTCTATCAACTCGAACTGCATACCTCACCGCACTCTAAGATTGATTACACGGCTACTGTAACAAGTATTTAAGTGTTGTTTTTATTACGAGTGCAACTTGAGTGGGCACAACACGAGCAATTGGAGCTAAACTTAAATTTTTTTAGGACTTGAGTAACATATTTTTGAATTCGCTATGGACTTGGTAAAAATTCAGAAGACCGAAGTAAATTTGGACAGGTTTAAACAAAGACATCAAACAATCCTATCAATTCGAAACCCGAATTATATATAAATATATACAATTATTATTATATATATAAATTACTAGCCTATCACCCATAATATGCACGGGATAAAATAATATATTATTTAATAAAAATATGATAATTATATTTAATTTTTTTATATTATGTAAAATAAAAGTTAGCCAATATGAATTTTTTTAATTGTTTAAAATTAAGAAAATTAAAAAAATTAGTATGAGATATTGATCATAAGACTTTTCACTAAAAATCTCATTTTGCTTATATAAATGAAAGTATAAGATTCACTTTATGTAAGTGAAACAATTCACTTTTTTTTTTTCTTTTCTTGATGTGGGATTATAAAATAAAGGTTAAATGACAGCTAGCCAATAGAGATTTTATTAATGGTTTAAAAGTTAACAATTATTTGGGTGAAAAGTTTATTTCAAATCAAGCAATCTTAGTCGTATAATCTTTAATTAGGTCAATCTTTAATTTATTTTGAATCAAACAAATTTAACCAATATATTTTGATAAAACCGCTAAAATCGTAGTTAAACCAGCAAATCAGTCAAATCGAAAATAGTTCACCCTATCTGCTAGGTCAATGACCAACCAACTTATACAAAAATTAATTAACTAAAAATTAAAAATTTTGTTTTAATTTTAAAATTTAAACTGTCTTGAACTGAAACATGCACAACATGTATTAAATGGGAGCATAAGGTTTATATAGTGAAACAACTCATTTTTTCCTCATTTTCCTAATGTGGGATTGTAAAATAAAAGTTAATAGTTGTTTGGACAGGAAGTTCATTTCTAATTAAGAAATCTCAGTTGTTCAATTTTTAATAAGGCCAATCTTAGTTTATTTCAAATTAAAGAAATCTAAGCAATATATTTTGATAAAACAACTAAAACTGTAGTTAAATTAGTAAATCAGTCAAACCGAAAATGATTCAACCTAATCGGCTAAATCAAAAGACTAACCAATTTACAACAAAATTAATTAATTAAAACTTTTAAATTTTATTTTAAAATTTAAATCATCTTGAATTGAAACATGCACAATACTATAATATTAAATGAGAGTATAAGATTAACTTTATATAAGTGAAACAACTCAATTTTTATTTGTATTCTCAATGTAAGATTGTAATTATTTTTAAGTTAAATATTATGAGAGTTTTAAAATTTCATACAAAATTATTTTTAAAATCAAAATGTCTATGTGGGATTGTAAAATAAAAGTTAAATGGAAACTAACCAATGGAGATTTTTTTAATTGTTTAAAATTACGAAAATAAAAAAAAAATGGTATTGATTATAGGACTTCTCACTAAAAATCTTCTTCTTTTATTTATATAAATAGGGGTATAAGATTCACTTTATATAAGTGAAACGATTCACTTTTTTTATTTTTTTTCCCGATGTTGGATTGTAAAATAAAAGTTAAATGGAAGCTAAGCAATGGAAATTTTTTTAATTGTTTAAAATTAACAAATTTCAAAATTTTATATAAATTAGAGCATAAGATTCATTTTATGTAAATGAAACAATTCACTTTTTTCTTTTTTGGGATTGTAAAATAAAAGGTAAATGGAAGATAGCGAATGAGAATTTTCGTAATTGTTTAAAATTAAGAAAATTCAATAATTTTAGAATGAGGTTTGGAGCTTTTAGAAGGCTTCTCCTTTATCCCTTTATAAGATTCATTTTATATAAGTGGAACAACTCACTTTTTTATTTCTTTTTTCGATGTGGGATTGTAACACTTTATATAAGTGAAATAACTCACTTTTTTCTTTCTTCTCGATATGGGATTGTCATTATTTTAAAGTTAAATATTATGAGAGTTTCAAAATCTCATACAAAATTATTTTTAAAATCACAACTATGTGGGATTGTAAAATAAAAGTTAAATGGAAGTTAGCTAATAGGGATTTTCTTAATTGTTTAAAATTAAAAAAATCAAAAAAACGAGTATGAGATATTGATTATAGAGCTTTTCATTAAAAAATCTCCTTTTGCTTATATAAATGGAAGCATAAGATTCACTTTATGTAAGTGAAACAATTTTTTTTTTCTTTCTTTTTCCAATGTGGGATTGTAAAATAAAGGTTAAATAGAAGCTAACCAACAAGAATTTTCTTAATTGTTTAAAATTAAGAAAATTCAATAATTTTGAAATAAGGGTTTGGAGCTCCTAGAACAAACCGATCAAATCAAAAAATGATTTAACTTAATCAACTAAGTCATAATTAATTAATTAAAACTTTTAAAATTTAACCTATATTAAATTGAAACATGCATAATACTACAATATTAAATGGGATGGGAGTATAAGATTCACTTTATATAAGTAAAATAACTCATTTTTTCCTTCTTTTTCTGATGTGAGATTATCAAATAAAAGTTAGCCAATGGAGATTTTCTTAATTGTTTAAAATTAAGAAAATTAATATGAGATATTGAAACTATCATAAGGCTCCTCACTAAATGGAATGGGAGTATAAAATTCTATTTATATGAGTAAAGCAACTCTTTTTTTTTTCTTCTTATTATCCAATGTGACATTATCAAATAAAAGCTAGCTAATAGAGATTTTCTTAATTATTCAAAATTAAGAAAATTAAGAAAATTAGTATGAGATATTAAATCTCTCACAAAGCTCCTCACTAAAAACACCATTTTCTTTATATAATACTAGCATATCACCCGTGCTATGCATAGATTGTGTTTACAATTATCTATATATGTGAATTATGATTTTTAAATGTTTTCTTTTTCTTTTTTTAAATGTCTTCTTTTTTTTCTTTTTTATGTTATATTAAAGTTTAATATTTTGATAATAATCATATGCGTTGGGTTTTTCAAGGAATTAAATGTCTTTTTTTATTATTATATTATATTAAAGTTTAATATTTTGATAATAATTATATGTGTTGGACTTTTCAAGAATTTTTTTTTATGTTTGTTCTTAATACATTAAAGTGTTATTATGAGGGATAATAATCATATGTGTTGAACTTTTCAAAGAATTCATATGTGTTGGATTTCAAAGATTTTTTTTTATGCTTATTCTTAATGCATTAAAGTGTTATTATAAAGGTAAAACTTGGGAGTTGAGAGAAGTTAATAAATGCTAAGATTTTTTTTTTTAAATCAAAAAATCAGAAAATTTAGATTGGGAGATTAGAGCTCCCACAAAGCTTGGGACTAAAAACCCCATTTTGCTTAATATATAGTATAGATACTAGCATATCACCCGTGCTATGCACGGATTATATTTACAATTATCTATATATGTGAATTGCGATTTCTAAATGTCTTCTTTTTTTCTTTTTTTCTTTTTAAATGTCTTCTTTTTTTCCTTTTTTATATTATATTAAAGTTTATTATTTTGATATTTATCATATGTGTTAGACTTTTCAAGAAATTAAATGTCTTTTTTTTTATTATATTATATTAAAGTTTAATATTTTGATAATAATCATATGTGTTAGATTTTTCAAGAAATTTTTTTTGTACTTGTTCTTAAGGCATTAAAGTGTTATTATGAGGGATAATAATCATATGTGTTGAGACTTTTCAAGGAATTCATATGTGTTGGATTTTAAAGATCTTTTTTTTTTATACTTGTTCTTAATGCATTAAAGTGTTATTATGAGAGTAAGACTTGGAGGTTGAGAGAAGTTAATAAATGCTAAGGTTTTTTTTATCTTTTTAAATCAAAAAAATCAAGAAATTTAGATGGGAAGATTGGAGCTCCTACAAGGTTTGGGGTTAAAAACTCATTTTTTCTTAATATATAGTACAGATAGATAGATAGATTAGTCATTCCATGATATTAAAGTAATTTAGATCATTAAATCATATTGAATATATATTATATACATAAGTAATACAATACAAAATCTTATTTTTTTTCTTCTCACTCATAAATTGTAAAAACTACGATAGCAGCATTTCTCTTACATTATATAAATTATTTGTTTTGATATTATTAATGATTTTCTTAAAAAATATATATAAATAGAGTCTAATTTTAATAAATTAATAATTTAGCTGGGAAAAAAAAAAAAACTATATGCAATTCGGGCAACTTAAGCAATTTAGGTTTAACTGCGGTCAGTCTTGAACAAACAATCTCAAATTACAATTCAGGCTTGGTTAGATCTCAATACAACTTGATCTGAATTTGAATAACCTTCCAATCCGACTGAACCCAACCCGAATTACACCCTTAATTTTCATGCCACTATACCACAAGACTATGGATAGTTTTTAAGCTGCCTTGTTAATGTCTTTTTTGGGTCTTAGTTTCTTTAATCAACATTCATTTTTTTGGTTAAAAAAAAAAATAATATCATTTTATAATGGAAATGGGCTGTTTTGTCTTATTCAAAAATTTCAGTTAACATCAATTTTATTTACTTTTTAGGAGATTTTCATTGAAAAAAATCTTTATAAAGTTCTTTTTTTAAAAATTAAATGTAGATTTTATAAAGCTTTCTATCACTAAAGCTAAAGCCTGATAGAGGTATGAAAATAGATCGTTAAATGGAGACAATTATCTGGGATGGGAGAAAAGAGCCTGCGGCAATGGGAGGGGAAGGAAGAAGGCCTCAGCCCTGAAGTGATTACTAAGCCCGAAAAAAAAAATGGGCCTGAGCCCATCTTAAATTACCTTTCCTATCTAATACTTTTCATTTTGTAATAACATTTGAAAAAAGGAAGAGGAACAAGTAGAAGAAGAATAATTATTTGGTAAGTGGTTATTTTAATGACTTTTTGAATAAAATATGAAGTAAAAAAATTAATATATTTGAGAATTTTTAACTTTTTATGAAAAAATGCGCAAAAAATAGAATGAATGAGAATAAATCTTTGACTTTTTTGTATGAACTAAAATTTTTTTTAGCTATTTAAATTTTCATTGACTTTTTTTTATTATTTTCATTGAAGTTTTAACTTTTCAGTCAAGACCTAAGTGCATAGGAACCTATCAAAGAAGAATATTTACAACGAGTGTCACAAAATTCACCCATCGTGAAGGTTTTGCGATTGATTCTATACGTATAAAAGTGTATATAAACTTAACCATAAAATATAAAACCCATTATACATAAATGAATTGCCCCTCTAATGGTGACACCACCGGCTAATAAAAAGTTGCAAACGCATTAAGTGGTCAACCATAGTCTCCTATTAACCCAACAATATTATGGTTACTGCAAATCAACAATACTTATTGAATAGCAATCCATTACGTGGTATCACCATTTCATTTAATATTTCCTCTTGAAAAAGCTACTAAAACATGAGTCAAGAGCCTCTCCTTGCAAGCTTGTGCTTGCGTCCGTCCTTGCAGGCCTTCGGGTCTACTTTTAGGGCCAATTTTGATAATCCGAACCGTTTATATTTTATGATTTATTCAGTATATCATACCTGTAAAAAATCAAGTTGATCGGATATCAGAAAGTATATGTTTGAAAAATTGAACTAAACACTATTTTTTAAAGAATTTAATAAACAGTTTTCCGAACATATACTTTCTGATATCCGATCAACTTGATTTTTTACAGGTATGATATACTGAATAAATCATAAAATATGAACGGTTCGGATTATCAAAATTGGGCCTAAAAGTAGACCCGAAGACCTGCAAGAATGGACGCAAGCACGGAAGCTGCAAGGAGTGGATCCTCACTCCTAAAACATGAGTTTTTGATCGAAAATCAAAGAAAGCAAAATAGAATGTGATTTTGAACAGAGGGAGGAGAGAGAGACTCTTGGGCCTATAGTTATGGTTTGGTGGCCCGACCCATTGGAAGCCTTAAACCGGTTGAACATAAATTGGCTAAAGTCTAAAGAATTAGTGGGCTAGGCCCTTATAGGTGAGTGGATCATGGGCTCTCCCCAAAACCAATTCTGACATATGGCATGCGTGCCGTTAGGCCGGTCGGGGTGTGGCCCAAGTCAATTTTCGATAATCTCAATTTTTTATATTATAAAATTGGTCGAGTATATTATTTATAAAAAAAAATTAGATTAATTGGACATAGTAATTTCATGATCAGTCTTAATTGTTTTTTAAAAAATTATCAAAATTATACCTATCGTTTATTTATTTTTAAAACAAAGGACGAATTACATTAACAGTCCCTGTAATTTGAGATTTGTGTCACTTTACTATCTGACTTTTCAATTGGGATACATTTGATTCTAAATTTTGAATCTTGTTTCAAGGACAATCAAAGATGTTAGCTTTGCAAACGGTCTATTTTAAGAGCAAAATCGTCATACAACTTATTTTGTGTTGGTTAACATGTGTGTTGTTTGAAATGTAATGGTTTTTTTTTTTAGTGAATAGTGTTGGAACTTTCTTGGTTATAAGTTATGTTTGATTTGATTTTCAAAATTTATTTTCAAAAATTTTTCTAAGAAACTAAAAATTAAATTGGTAAAAAAATAAATTAATTAAAAACAAGTTATTTTTATATAATTTTATCTTTTGAAAAGATAGAAATAATTTTTGAAAATATATTTTTATATATTTATTTTCGTTAAATTAGTTTCTATTTTTTCAAAAGTTAAACACGGCGACAAATTTGATTTTATTATTAAACCAATCTATTAAATCAAAAAATCTAAAACTAAATATATTTAATATATTAAACATATCAATTGCACATTAAAAATCTAATAACCATCCATTACATGATAACCGTTCAAAAATATCTGTTAACAACAAATACAACCATCTATTACATGATAATCATCCAAAAACATCAACAAAAACAACCACTCATTGCATGATCATCATTTAAGTACATACTAAAAATTAATTTGACAAAAAAATAAAAATAAATAAAATGTAAAAGATTTATCATTTTTATAAAATTTTATCATTTGGTGGATAGAAATAATTTTTAAAAATTTAAAAATAATTTTTTAACAATTATTTTTATCAAATTAGTTTATATTTTATCAAATTGATAACTTTGCCTTTAAAATTGAGTAACAATATCTTCAATTATCTTTATTTGAATCGAAATTCAAAATTTAAGATCAAATATATCATAATTAAAATATTAAATATCAAAATAATATAAATCTTAAATTATAAAAATTGTTAGTGTAATTTACTTTTATTTTTAATATAAAATTACTTTTCACGTTCTTTTAAAACATTGAGCAATGAATTTCCATATCATTTTTATTAATTTACCAAGCTGTTCAGCTTGTAGCAGCCTTTTAAAACATTATAAATTTAGAAAAATATTTGCCGATCATTGAAGTTTAGACCATGGCTTGGATCAAAAGAAGCAGCCGGAAGCTCACTTTTCTTGCAAGATCATTAGCATTTTGAAACCATTGGGACAGTGCAAGACGTGCCAATAGGCACGCCCAACCAGAATGGCCCTCACTCTGATCATCCAACATGCTCCAAAAATAGACTCAGAATTATGATAAGGCAGTATGTTCAATCAAATAATTGAATTCTAAAAGATGAGAAAAGGAGCTTCCCGCATAAGTAGATTAGCAATCCCTAGTACTAGTAGAGCTACAAACCAGCCGAGCTGAGTTTTGCTGAGTTCGAGCTTGGCTCGATAAGTAATTGGGCTCCAGCTTAACTTAGCTCATTAATATTAATGAAACTCGAGCTCGACTCAATAAGATTTTTTTTAATATTATTTATATTATTTAATATATAAATAATGTATTTATTATATAATTTAAATAAAGATAAATGAATCGAACTTGATGAGTTGAGATTATTCGAGCTTGAGTTTAGCTCATTTATTAAACGAGTCTAATATTTGAGCTTGAGCTTAACTTGTTTATTAGACGAGCTGGGCTTGTTTAAACGAGCCGATCCAAGTCAAACCCTTAACAAGTCAAGCCGAGTCAAGCCTGAACTGTTCATAAATAGCTCGATTCATTTGTAACCCTAATCCCTAGTATTCCCAAGCGTTGAGTTTCTCCACATAATTTATTTATTTATTTTCACATATATAATGATGGTTTTCGAAAAATCTACTAAAAGTGGGTCACAACCCAAATGGGCCACTGCGAGCGCTAGCAGAACCCACTTCCTCAAATGGGCTTAATGGGGGAGTTTGTCATTTGTCACTTTTTCTTCTTTGTATTTTAGGGTAAACTTCACTTCATCCTCTTATAGTTTGAGTTATGTGTGATTTATCCTCTAATATTTGGAAATGACCACATAACCTCCATGTGATTTGTGGATTAAAATACACACTAACTTCTATTAACAAAATATATGAATTAACCATTATACCCTCTTCTTCTTCCCGTTCAAAATTAAACTTGTACATATATATATATATATATATACACACTCAGTTCTTCCTTCTATGGTTGTAAACCTCTTGTCCACATAGCCCATTCTTACTGAGCAACCACCACCCAATCACAACTTCCCAACAATTTGAACAGAAATTCACACTGATTGCAAATTTTGTTTTATATTATTTTTTTATTATTATTTAGAGCTTTTATTTACTATGGTTGCCAACTTCCACCCAGTGTAGCCCATTCCCACCCACCAACCACCATCCAATCACAGCTTTCTAATGATCTTGCACCCATTAATTGTAATATTTATTTATTTCATTTTGATTTAGAGCCTTCGTTCTGTTAGTGATGTTGCAAATAACTCAACTCAATGAATTTTGTTGTGATAGTTAAGTTAATATATAGATATTCATTTCTTGGTTCTCTCTCTACTTTCTTTCATCACTCTCTAGACTCTATTTCTAGAAAAATGTTTGAGGGCCCGAAAATCGCGGCTCAAATTTGGCTCAAAAGGCAAAACTCGTTTTGCCTTTCGAATTTTTTTTTTTTTTTTTCCCTTTTCTTTCTTTCTTCCTTTTCTTTCTTTCTTTCTTTTCTTCTTCGTCTTCTTCGTTTGAACATAGGCGAGAGAGAAACAGAGGCGAGAGGCGAGAGAGAGAGTCGTCGTCGTCGTCGCCGTTGCAGGTCGTCGGCCGATCGTCGCTCGCAGCCCCGCAGGTCGTCGGCCGATCGTCGCTCGCAGCCCCGCAGCTCGTCGGCCGATCGTCGCTCGCAGCCCGACCTCCGCCTTTACCTCCCCCCGCCTCTGCCTCTGCCTCCAACCCCATTTTTATAGCCCCTTCCAGTTCTGCTTCTCTTTCTTCTCCTCCTTCTTCCTCCTTCTTCCTCCATCGCCTCTGTTTCGAGCCAAATTCGAGCCCCGGTTTTCGGGCTCTGTACCGGGGCTCCTATTTCTATTAGTGTTTTTCATAACACCTAGTTTAACTAATCTTTGCAATAAAAAATAAAATAAAGAAGCTGAGTATATACATATGCATAATTGCAATCGGTTGAACACTTATTTTAACCCATAATATAATTATTATCATAATTAAATTATAATTACTTTTATAAAATAGAGAGAGAAATGAAAGTGGCGGGAGATGGGTTTCCATAGCAGACAAAAGTAACAACTCAAATTCAAAGATGTGAGGCCATTTTATAACCAATAGGTATATTTATATGAGTTGAATGGTTATTGTGATGTTTCCCAGCAAGTATAGGAGGTGTTGATGGATATGTAGAAATGGAGTAGATAGAGATATAGTAGAAAGAGAAAAAAGAATGGCATTTTTTTATAAATTTGAAGTTGTGTGAGGGGCATTTTCATTTTCAAAATGAACCTACTCTCTACATAGGTGAGTGGTTCTCACATTTCTTTATGTTAGATAAAAAAAGCTAACGGTGCACTTTAATCTACAAACCACATGGGGATTATATGGTCATTTCCAAACATTTAGGCGTAAATCACAAAAAATTCTATTTTCACACACATACTTAATGATTTATTTTTTTATTACAATTTTGTTCTAAAATAAAATTACTAAAGTGTCCTTATCTTATCCACCAAACCCTAATTTTTTCATCTCCTTTATGCACACACTTGGATCGTTGTTGAATGGATTCACCATTGTTGACATTTGTCTTTCTTGGTTTGGGGATTTTCCTAGGTATTTTCTCTCCGATCGTGCAGTCTCAAGAAAATCTGAATCTTGGATTAGAATCTCCACCAACTCCTCAGTCGCTGCCAACATCTCCTTCTCCGCCATCGTTCCCTCCTCCGTAGCCACCTGGATCTTCCCTTCCTCCTTCTCCGTCGCCCCCCAGATCATCACCTCCACCACCGCTGACTCCGTCGCTACCATCTCCACCTTCTCCCAATCGTTGGCCACCGCCGAGGACACCTTCTCGTGCAACTGCAAAGTCGCTGCCTCAAGATAACGATAGGAAGAAAAAATCACAAAGCGAAAGCGGTCATGGAAAAGCAAGCCCAGCTTCCAAAGAAAACCTCAATTTGGGGAAGAAAATTGGCTTGATGTTTGTGGGTATAATGCAAGTTGGTGTGGTGGCATTGTTACTGATCAAGAGACGACAACTGTTGAAGAACAATAGTAGATACTAAAAAACATGGCAATTGATTTGATTTATAACAATATACCATTTTCTCATTGATTCACGGAGCTTGTTATTATATAGTGAGAGATGAGGTAGGGTTCTATTGAATTGCGATTCTGTAGTGAGTGGCTATCAAATATAGATTATGAATTCAATGTAGCTGTAGAAATTTAATGTATAAAGAGAAATAGAGAATTGTATAGATATTGATTGTATTATTGATTGATGTTATGTACATGGTTGGTCTCCTTTATATAGGAGATGTGGGTGGAGAGTAGGTGTAGTGGAGTAGGTGGAGTTGTGTAGTGGAGTAGGTGAAGTGGAGTAGTTTTAACAGCCCCCCTCAAACTCAAGGAGGATAGGTATGAACCAACTTGAGTTTGGAGAGAGTAACAAAACAGGAAAGTAAACTGATAAATAAAATAAAATAAAATAGGATAGGAGACACTGTATGGTCGTGTCAGACCGTTGTTGAAGATAATGTCTGGACAGTTTACGAGGTCACACCGGACCGATGTAGAAGCTAACCGGAATCAATGTCGGGACAGTTTATGAGGTCATGCCGGACCGTTGTAAAAGCTAACCGGAATCAATGTCGGGACAGTTTATGGGGTCATGCCGGACCGTTGTAGAATACACTGTATGATGGTGTATATAGGCTGCCCAAATATATATACATGGATATATATATCGAGCCCTCAAAAGGCGCGCCCACTTCATCAAAAGTCGTGCCTGACAGAAATCGTCGAGCCATCAAAAGGGGCGCCGGACACGCGGCGAGGCATGTGACCGACAGAGGGGCGTGTCGTCCTTTTCGGCATTGGCTATATAAACCAAAGCGAAGCCTGAGGCTTGGAAGCAGAACAAACCAGTTGAAACCTCGTCGTTCTCTGAGAGCTTTGCGCTAAGAGCTGCAAACTCTGAAACACTTTGTAACATCTGAAACACTCAACAACCCAAAACATGGCCTCTTCTTCTCGTCCAGCTACCCAAAACATGGCCTCGTCTTCCCGTGGTCTGCTCACTCTCTTTCCCGACCTCAACGAGTCCACAAGAGAGATAACCGGTGCGGTTGCCCTTGAACCTCAACCAAGCGCCTCTGGTTTTGCTCCGTTGAACTTTCCTATGCGGTCTGTGGAGCAAAAAAGGCAGTGCAATCGGATATTGAGGCCAATCAGTATACATTGAAGTCATGTGTGGAGACCATGACTGCGGTCACAAACTTGTCGCACCGGCTTCAGAGTAGGACAAATGAGGTGCAGCAGTTAAACGCCCAACTGGCTCTGCTCCAGTGCATGTATAAGGATGCGCGAGTAGAGATATGTGTGCTAAAAGCGGAAAACAAGGAGCTGAAGCGGAAGGCCACCGTTATGTTCCGATTTGGAGGTCCGCCATATGCTGCAGTGGAGGAGCAGGGGGGAGTGAACGTGCTCAGTGGATTGGGAAACACGGAGGCAGCACCGTCAAGGGCCGCCCAGGACGGAGGCAAGAAGAAGAGACCGGCGGCAGAGTAGAGAAGAAAAATCCCGCCTGTGGATGTGGTTGTTTGGGTTTTGTTTGTTTGTTTTTTTTTTTTTTTTTTTGGGTGTAAAATTGTGATCGGGGTTGATCCCCAGCATGAAGAAATGACA
The DNA here is from genome assembly GCF_055761805.1 of Camellia sinensis. Taxonomy (NCBI): domain Eukaryota; kingdom Viridiplantae; phylum Streptophyta; class Magnoliopsida; order Ericales; family Theaceae; genus Camellia; species Camellia sinensis. The sequence continues at coordinate 110,119,794 of NC_138969.1, read as the reverse complement.
AGTTTGTGGAATGTTGTTGGTGTTATTTTGTGTTGTTGTTTTGTTTAATAATAAAAATAAAATAAAATAAAATAAATAGATAAAAAAAATATTTTTGGATGGGTTATTTGAGAAAGATATATTATTGTAGAGTGGGTATTTGAAAGAGATTAAAAGTGGTTTGGAGAAAATAAATAAAAATAATTGATTTTGAAATCAAACGGAGGAGAGAGAGGGGACAAGCCCATGTGATAAAGTGAAGAGAGAGGGTGTTGAGTTTGGAAATAAAGAGATAAAAAAGTGGAGCATCTCTGCTGTGCTGTTTTTTTTTTTTTTTTTTGTGTTTATTATTCACATGATTCACATCACCTGTGATTTGCCGTCACCATCACGTGCCAACCCTTTGGTGACCGACGCCAGTTTCTGGAGGTTCAACCTCACAATCGTATCGGCAAACAGACGCGTGTCTTCCTCGGTATTCCCATCCGGCACATCGACGACGTACGATTCAACAGCAACGGTCCAGATCCTCCCGGCACACTCTAACTCATGCACCGTGGTGACCGACCGATAATTCCTCAGCCTGTGTACATATCTTCGATTAAGGCCCCACTTCTCGATCAAACATAAATAGAGTGATGAGATCCAGCCATCTTCAGGAGCAAATTGTAATAATGAAAGGGACTCATCTCTGCTTCACATGTCTCCACTACCGGGAGTGCGTCTTTGTTCGACAACCATTCCAGTTCTTCCTTTGACACTGCCTCTGCACAGGGGAAGATGATAATTTCAGCAACCCGTGTGTTCTTCGAGAGGGAGAGAAGAGGAGAGCCTAGGTCTCCACCCTCTATCAGAGATATATATATATATATAGATGTATTTGGGTGGTGCAGAGAGAAACCGAAGAGAGAGTTGCCGAGAGAGAGAGGTTGGTCTCTTCATCTCAGAGAGAGTTTATGCATGTTGTGTGTGTGTGTGGCTACTGTGTGTCACAGAGAGAGAGACCCAGCTAGAGAGAGATGAGAGTGGTTGATTTTTGTATGTAGAGAAGTCGCCTCTGGTGGCGGCGAACTGGAAGCTATATGTATTGATAGAGATGACAGCGGAATAGGTTGAGGTCCGGCGGGCGGCTAAGGTGAGGTTGCCGCCCGCCGGTGAAGCGAAAATACTAGGTTCTAAACCCGCTCTGATACCATGTAGAAATTTAATGTATAAAGAGAAATAGAGAATTGTATAGATATTGATTGTATTATTGATTGATGTTATGTACATGGTTGGTCTCCTTTATATAGGAGATGTGGGTAGAGAGTAGATGTAGTGGAGTAGGTGGAGTAGGTGGAGTTGTGTAGTGGAGTAGGTGGAGTTGTGTAGTGGAGTAGGTGAAGTGGAGTAGTTTTAACAGTAGCATTGACAGAGTATACATGGACTACACAAATTAAGGATTGATCAGAGCATTGTCTCGATTAGGGTTGTCAATCGCTGTTGTAAATGGGTAACTCTTGATTTGCATTCTTTTTCAGATCAAAGCAGGAGAGAAGAAACAACCCTTACAAATGGATGTTGGTTTAGGGTTTCAATGTCAAAGAAAGGGATATTTTTGACAAAAAAACGTTGTGTAATGAGTAAAATCACAAAATTCAAAATTAGTTGGTATGTGTATTGAGAGAGAATGTGGAATGAGATGTTTTGGTGCGTGAAAATAAAATTACCCGTAAATCGCACATGATCCAAACTATAAAGAGATAAAGTCAAGTTTGCCCTTTATTTATCTTTTTTTGTCTCAGTCAGCAATGCAAACCCACAAAAGATAAAGGATCTTGCTCATTAAAAACAAAAGAAAATGAAATTGAAGTGTATCCTCTTTCTCTCTGCATCGCATAAATAGAATATAGATCTACATTTCGTATCATAACATTGCAACACATCATTAAAAAAAAAAAAAAACCAACGGTCAATAACGTTACGTCTAAATCAACAGTCAATAGCCATCACATGAATTGTTTTTAATTTAAAAAATTTGCTTATGTGAATTTTTTAGAGCCATTGATTAAGAAATTAAAAGATTTCCACTTCATTCATGAAATAAAAAGAAAGTGAATCTTGTAAATGTATATGACAACTCAAAACATTGATGGACATACAAATGCATCCTACGTTGCAATAATATCATAGAATAAATTTATTGTGTACATAACTGGAAATCCATGTTTTCAAAAGAGTAAAGTATTTGTCAAGTTTAAATTTTAACTTGAAATAAATGTAAATATAACCATTTGCTTAGGGATGGCAATGGGGTTAACGGAAGGTGGATATTAATTTTCCATCCCCATTCTCCTATAATAATTTTCCCTCATCCCCCATTCCCCATTTTCCATGGGTAGTAGCCTTCCCGTCTCCTAATAGGTTTGGATTTTTCCCTATCCAGGTTGACCTATTTTATTTATTTATTTATTTTTTAAGGTTCATAACCAAATTTTTTTATTTTTTATTTAGTTTGTATTTAAAGGTTCACAACCAAAACTAAATATACATTCAATCTTATTTTATTTTATTTGACTCAACAATAAAATCAAATACACATTAATTAATTAATTAAAAAGTTTGTTTTAAAATAATCAAATATATAATTTTCAGACAATCAAATAAGTTTTTAGTAATTAAAAAAAAATGTAGAAGAACGTAAAAGACTAAAAAATAAATAAATAAATTACAACCATCTCTCTCCTACAACTATCCATTACGTTTTTCTAATTTAATAAAAAAAAGTTTTATAATTTTTATTCATGTTATTTAACGACCCATATATATGTTCGACTAGTATATGTCTTCTCAAGGTTCCAAAGAAAAAAAGGAGAGAGAGAGAGAGAGAGAGAATTTTTCTATTTTCTGGTTATTGTTTGCTCTGTTCCTAAACTTGGTTGCCAAGTGTAGTTAAATTCATTGCTTCTCTTTCTCTCTCTCTCTCTCTCTACAACTATTCATCAATGGCGAAAGAGAAAGAGACAAAGATGTTTGTTGGGTTAGCTTAAATACCTCGTCATTGCTTCGTTTGCTGGGTTGCAAAGTGAATTGTTGAGGGATTTCATGTATGTTCAGCAACAAATCAATGAAATCTGTCTTTTATTTTAGTAAACGAAAGAGAGAAAGAGAACGAATCTCTGCTTAGAAGCAGAAGAACCAGATCCATGTCTCTATTAAGAACACCGTCGAATGAAAAGAGAAGAGAACCCTAAACACAACCTATGGGGGAAATGGACGAGTACCCATCCCGACCCATATCTTATGAAATTCGATGGGTAAAAAAGGAGGAGAAAATTCATATATTTGAGTAAGATTTCCATGGATATCTACAAGGTAAGATTCCCAATGCCATCATAATGCTAGGAATTCATCAGAAAAAAAAAAAAAAAAAAAAAAAAAAAAAAAAAAAAAAAATTGTCTAAAATATTTCCCAAAATTAAGATGTATGGTTGAGATTTCATTGATATATTATACGATTCATGTATAAAGTATATCTGTTCTACACATTGATATTTTTATAAATATAATTTTGAATATATTGAATTATTTAATCTAAATAAATCATGTGCTCTAAGATCATCGTATTTGCTTTATTCTTGCACAATCTCATTAAAAATTTTCTAGCCAAGAAAGTCACCATTTTGGTTTGTTTTTCATAATCATTTTTTTGACTTTTTTTTTTTTTGTGAGGGATTAACTATGGCGACAAGTTTTGCAATATTTTTGAATCCTTAAAGCATCTCCAACCATATGCTGTTGCCATTGTTATAATTTGGCAATAAATAGTGTTATTTTGTCAAATTATAGCAATGGTGCTCCAATGGTCATTTGCTATTTTAACAAATCTCAACCAACTTTCCCTTCAAATTTGTAAGTGGTGTTTGGATATAGGTTTTTTTGTGATTTTATTTTTGGCATTTTTTGTATTTTGTGACGTTTTTTTACCTGTTTGTTAAAAATATATATATATATATTTATATATTTATATTATTCCCAACTAGACAAATATAAAAAATTAAAAAAAAATGAAAACTCACCGTCTAGTTAGTAATTTTTTTATATTACTATTATTTATAAAAAATATATATTTATATTACTATTATTCCCAACTAGTAATTATTTTATTTTTTTTTTGTTAAACAAACCAAACAGAGCCCAACGGCTCTTTATTACACTGAGGCATCACCGTCTGCCTCTATACATCTAGAATGATCCATCCTCATCCTCTCCCTCTCCCTCTCACTCCTTAAACCCTTCTCCCTTCTCTCCTCCATGATTGAAACCTCTCTCACTCTCTCAGTCTGTCTCCCTCTCACTCTCTCACTCTCTAACTCTGTCTCCCTCTTTTGAAACCACTCCCCCTTCTCCTCCATGGTTGTTGATGTGGATCGGTCTCTCCCTTCTCTCCTCCATGATCGAAACCTCTCTCGCTCTCTTAATCTGTCTCCCTCTCACTCGCTCACTCTCCCACTCTGTCTCCCTCTTCTGAAATCACACCCCATTCTCCTCCATGATCGAAACCCCTCTCTGACCCTCTTACTCTCTCACACTCGGTCTCCTTCTCAGTCTCTCACTGTGTGATGTGGATTGAAACCCCCCTTTTGGTTGTTGATGTGGATCAGTAATCATGGTTGTTGATGTGGATCACTGATCGTAATTGGTGATCGAAACCCCACCATGGTATTTTTTTTTTCAAATTTTCTTAATTATTTTTTGTGATCGATTTTTGTTCATCTGATTTCCATATCATATTTGTCTTCATATCTGTCTCAATTTCATTCATATCTTCATATCTGTCTCAATTTCATTCATATCTTGATGTTCATATCTGATTTTCTTCATATTTGTCTTCGTATCGGACTGAGATTTGGTGGTAAATGAATTAAAATAAAATAAAATTTGAGAAACTGAATTTGGGTTTGTCTCAATTTCATTCTGAAATTTGTTTTCATCTCAAAATTAGGTTTGATTTTGACAAAATGGGTTCCCTACTGTTTAAATTCTGTTGTATTCAACTGAATTTGGTGCCAAATTGATGTTCATTTTTGCTGATTTGGCAAGCTTGGCAGCTGCTATTTCACTTGCCATATTTGACAACACATGGCATCTGCCATCTTTGGCAAGTGAAATAGCAGACCATTGGAGACCTGTTTTTGCCATTCTTGTCAGTTTTTAGCTTTGGCAAGTGAAATAGCAGCTCTCATTGGAGATGCTCTTAGTGGCTTCAAAATGGGCCTTTGTCAATCATGGTCTCCAAACACTGGTCCTGTGGCTTTTACATGTTGCTTTCCACAAGATTGGGAAGCAAAAAGTTTGGTGGATATTTTGACTTTCGCTGCAACAAAATTAAATTTTTATAACTTGTAATTAAATTTTTATAACTTGCAATGTATGTCGTAAAAGTTCTTTTGTGACATGTACATAAATGTTATTATATAACATGCCGTAAAAATTAATCATCATTTACAACATGTAGGTAAAATTGTATAAAATAATAAATTAAACATTAATGATATACTTTGTATATAGTATATAATTTTTAATGACATTTTTTTTCATGCCATAAATAATTATATTTTCATGGCATAAATTTACATGCCGTAAAAAGTTATTTTTTATATATAGCATACTATGTACGCCGTATATAATCTTTTACGACATTTTCTTACATGTCACAAATTATGCTTCACGACATAAATTTGTATGCCTTAAAAAATTATTTTTAATATATTTCTAGCTACTTTGCATGGCGTATATAATTTTTTATAGCATTTTCTTGCATGTCATAAATCATTATACTTTTCACGATATAATTTTATATGTCGTAAAAAATTATTTTATATATATATATATATATATATATAGAGAGAGAGAGAGAGAGAGAGAGAGAGAGAGAGAGAGAGGTAGAGCAAATTCAAAGTTCATTACATGAAGAAACTCAATATATGAACACATGATATCACTAAAATGCCCACTTTAGTACTTGAAAAGCAAATTACAAGATCAGATAGCAAATTATACGTACAAATGAAAGCAAAAAGATTATGCATAACACAAGCTAGCCAAGTCTAATTTATTATTATGAGTAGTAGAGAGAGCTAAAGAATCAATTAACTTGGCCATTACAGAAAGGCCCTACCCCAATACCAATGGTAGGGGTTCGAAGAGCAGAAGTTGCAGCAGTAGCAACAAGTGCAAGCACATATTCCAGGACAACAGAAAAGCAACCAGCTTCTTGTAAAGTCAGGGCAAACTCAACAACTTGCAGAAACCAAGCCAATTTAGCATCACAACACTAAAATAAATTATACAAATTTGTGTGAGCATATTTGATTATATATGAAATTATGAAGTATTTCAATTTTTTTTTTCTTTATCAGCAAAAATTATGAAGTATTTATGTCATGTATGCATAGTAAGTAAAGAGAGATTTTGACCTAGACAAAAACTAGCAATAGTCTTTCCTTGAAGCCTAAATCCTCCAAGAACGCTGATGGCTTGAGGAGTAAGCCCCGCATGTCCTATCACTGCAATTCCAGCCTCCACAATAGCTTTAGCGGTAGTGATTCCTATTTTATTTGGGTTGTAAGCCTAAATAAATAAGATAAGGAGGGTAAAAGACATTAGGTTCAATAGATATTTTCTATTGGACCAAAATCCATTCACATAAACCCAGCATAAATAAATCATGAAAAAAAAAGGAGTAAAATATCAGATGCAACCGCAAGGCATCAACTTAGCCCAAATCCGTTATTTAAGAAAATAAACTTCAATTAACATTGCAATAGTATCCCTTGCACAATCAACTTACCATCAATTTGGTATGTCACAACTAATTATTCTGAACTATATTGCAAACAAATGCAGCTGCAAGGCGCTAACGAATAAATTTACTTGAGCCTTGACAAACACTCAAATTTACTTGAAAAGGAAGAACAACCTAATAAAAAAGCTATAAATTTGACAAATAAAATTTGATTAGGATGAGAAATTAGACAAACCCAACATAATTATTTCAATATGTCTATCTCAAGAGTGTGAATTCACTATTCTATCAGGAAGCATATTATAGTCTATAAAAGCCATAATATGGAGTAAAATATTCTATAACAGATCTCACCAAATAGGACTGTTCAAAAATCCGTTCAAATCGGTAATCCGGACCGAACCAGACCGAATCGTACGGTTTGGTTCGGTTCTATTAAGAATTGGTTCGGTTTCGGTTTAAGAAATATGAGAACCGGTTCGGTTAATGAATTTTATGAAAAAAAACCACGGTTCAAACTAAACCGAATTTTAAAAGATATATATATAATATCAAGTTTTATTTTTATTAATTGGTTTTTTATAATTTTAATGATATTAGGATGATATAGATATGTAATGTTGAGTAATGCCCTAATATTATTAGTATTTATCATGAGTTAAATATAATTAGTTTGAGTAATTATTTTGCTAATATTAACAATTTATTCTTGTAAATAGAAATTTTTGGAATCGTGAACCAAACTGAAACCGAACCGTTATTTCGGTTTGGTTCTGGTCCGGTTTTACAAGTGTAATGATCTGGTTCTCAAAATCACAAAACCGTTAGGATCGGTTCGATTCTTAAATTTTCTCATAATCGAACCAATCCGGACTGTGTACACCCCTATCACCCAACATCATGGCATAATATGACCTAATTTCTATTCGTAAAACCCTGAAAACTTCTAATAACAAAACTTCTAATATGACATAATTTATATATATGCCAACCAATTGATTGCAATAGTCTTCATCACCCTCCAACATAAAAATCATTTTCCCCAATTCCTTGATTTCATGGTTCAGTTTACGTTTGATGATCAAAGATCTAGCATAAACACTTGCAAATCCAAACATCTTCCTGAAAACACATCCAAGTCCTGCATACAAATCTAGTATAAATTTCCATTCCAATTACTCTTCTTGTTAACATGCATTTTTTAACCCAATATTATACAAATCCAAAAGAATGATAGCGATGAAACAAGTTAGGCCTTATCAAATTAGATTCCTTCTTTGAGTGAATCCCTTTTGTTTGTGATTCACACCAACATATAAGAACCACTTTCACAATGTTAACTAACAAGCAAAAGAATAAAACACCCCCTTTCTGAAAAAAATAATAATAAAAATTGTTTCCAAACTAAATTTTCATCAAAACAGGAGCACAAATAAACACCAAGCTGTCAAATACTGATAAGCACTTAATTTCCAACCAAATGACCAAACAAATGGAATTCAACATACGAAAGTTTCCATTTCCAGTTTCTCAAATGAACAAAAAGTTCACTTAACAGTTGCCCTAACTTTATCCAAACAATAAAGGGTAGTGAGACAGTGAGAGATTGTAACTAATACAGTCATTTTAGCACAAACCTGGAACCTAACAGAGGCAGAGAATGAGAGGAAAGTGGGGTGTACCTCAAGGCTGAACCTAGAGCTGGATTGAACCGGCAAATCTGGTGCAGAGTTGTGATCGGAGAAGATCGAGGGGTCGATTGAACAAAAATGGAGAGAACAATTAGGGCAAAGATGAATTGTCCATCTTCCGATCTCGTTTCCAACGCATTGATGTTCCTCGCCGCCTGATCTTTCTCATCGCAATCAGCCCGTTTGAGGTCGCCGTTCTGACAAGTCCGGAGGCAGTCCTTTGTAAACGAAGGCTCCGAAACGGTTGAGGGGATTGTAGGATCTGAATTCGAACATGTGGCTTATGGAGGGATTGGAGAAGATCGAAGGTTAGGTTAGGGTTTTGGAACGGACGACGAGAGTGGGGAAAACGAAGCCGATGACCGATGAAGATCGGTGAAGAGAGTAGAGGAGAGAGAGAGAGAGAGCGGCGACCGAGGTAGCGATCCTGACAGTGGTGGTCACCAGTGGCGGAGGAGAGACAGTCACCATTTTGGTTGGTTTTTCATATCATTTTTTTTGACTTTTTTTTGTGTGGAGGGATTGGCTATGGCCACAAGTTTTGCAATATTTTTGAGGAAAATATTAAAAATTTCAAATAGTCTGTCAAATGTTTTACTAATCACTCACAGATCCGCACAAACCTGCATGGATTACATCCATGCAGTGTCACACCCATATAAAAGATTTTATAAAATATTTAATAAATTATTTAAGGCCTCTACTCTATTCTTTAAGAATAATGACTTAGATTCTATTTTTTTCCATTTCTTTGACTCTCTCTTCACTTGATTGGCTACTTTTTCTTTCTTTCTTTTTTTTTATTCTTTTTTCTCCAATCACCACTCGCCACGTATCTATAAAAATAATAAGAATGGTGATTAGAAGGGATCTCAATCATCACCCATTTTTTAATCCTTAGTGGCTTCAAAATAGGCCTTTGTCAGTAAGACATCATGGTCTCCAAACACTGATCCTGTGGCTTTTACATGTTGCTTTCCACAAGCTTGGGAAGCAAAAAGTTTGATGGATATCTTTGACTACTCAATTTCTCTTAATGATCAATACAACTGTTAAAATCACCAACTCAGGGCATATATTGTTCATCTAGAATTTGTTTTCCCTTCACATTTTGTTGTACCTTTCCTTTTTCGTTTTGAGTTTGGTTTTGGTCTACTTTAAGATCGGATTGAATCGTGTTATTGGATTCATGGAGCCTACCACGGGTCTCGTTTTAATAATTCGAACCATTTAATGTGTAGAAATCATCGAGTACTATATGTTTGTAAAAAATCACGTTGATCAAATATCGATAGTTATGTAATCAAAACAGTTTTTTGTCAATCGTTAATTTGTTCACCGTTCATTTTTTTTATACAAAACTGATTTGATCACATAGCTATCGATATTCGATCAACGTGTTTTTGTATAGGCATATAATACTCAACGAGTTCTACACATTGAACAGTTCATATTATCAAAACGAGACCCGTGGTGAGCCCTCACGGGCCCAACAACATGATCCAGTCCGATCTTAGATTGGACCAAAGCCAAACCCTTTGGTTTTATATACCACTTATCCAAAATGCAAGCTTTTTTGGTTGTGTGTGTGTTTATATGTATACATATAAAGAAAATTTTATGAAATCAACTAAAAAGTTGTTTTCGAGTTTTTAAAATAAATTTTTTATAAACATTAAAATAATATAAAAATGATGAATGCTTATAAAAAATTTATTTCAAAAAAAATAAACAAACCAAAAGAAACCAAAGACACAACCAACAATATTCCTCAAATATCTCATGTTTTAGACTTTGAGCTTACATTAAATATTTATTTAGGTCGCATCACTTCTCTATTTTTCTATATATCTTTTCATTAAAAAATTAAAAACTATATTAAATAAGTAAATCCTAAACAACCCTTTAATGGTTTTACATGAGGGTCATCATTTGACTTAAAAGTTCATTGGACTTTCAAGTCAAATGGAGTTTGAGTTGGCTCTGGACCTAGGGTTTGAAGCCTTACTCATTGGTTTGTGAGAGATGTCACACTAGGTTGGTTTGTTATCCCGTCACACAATGTGAAAAATATGAAAAAAATTTAAAAGTTAGTTCTTAAGTCTTGATCCATTGGGCCAACTCACAAGCCCAACCAATTAGCTTATGAGAAGTGGCAAGTTGGCCCTCTCATTTGCCGGACCAGCAAGCCCGTTGGATAGGCTTTGAGCCTAAGATTTTGGCCCGTAGGTAAACTTGGCCTCTAATTTTGCGTGCCAAACCCAGCCTGATGTTGGCCCTTAGTTGTACCCTTTGGCTTTGAAAATTAAAGTTTGGGTTCAAGCTTATGGAGATTCATATTCAGGTAATTCTGACATAACATGACATAAATATGACGTAGTGTTTTTGTAGAAATTTAATGTATAAAGAGAAAAAGAGAATTGTATTATTGATTGATGTTTGTAATTGTTATCTTGTATTACAAATCAGAGTGACATTATATAGGAGAGGGTTTGGGTAGTAGGTGAGGAGTAGTGGAGTGTAGTAGGTGAGTGTGAGTAGTGGAGTGTAGTAGGTGAGTGTGAATGGTAAATTCTAACAGCCCCCCGCAAACTCAAGGAGGATAGAAACTAACCAACTTGAGTTTGAAGAGAGGAACAAAATAATAAAATACATAAAAATAAAAAAGGATAGGAGACACTGTATGGTCGTGTCAGACCGTTGGTGAAGACACTGGATGGGGTGTCATAACGTTGTAGAGGACACTGTATGGTGGTGTCAGACCGATGTAGAAGACAGTTTATGGGGTCATGTCGGACCGTTGTAGAAGACAGTTTATGACAGTTTACGGAGTCTTGCTGGACCCTTGTAGAAACTAACCGGAATCAATGTCGGGACAGTTTACAGAGTCTTGTCGGACCCATAAAGGAGCTAACCGGAATCAATGTCGGGACAGTTTACAGAGTCTTGTCGGACCCTTGAAAAAGCTAACCGGTATCAAATGTCGGGACAGTTTATAGAGTCTTGTCGGACCCCTTACAAAATCGCATCCTCAAAAGGTGCGCCCAATTTCTCAAAAAAGGCGTGCCATCAAAAGGCGTGCCCAATTCATCAAAAGGTGTGCCGGACATGATGGCGAGGCACGTGGGCGCCTTGGCTTGCGTGCCCGTTTGTCGGCTGGTGGTAAGAGGCGCGCGATGCGCGTGGCTGCCTCGGCTATAAGACAGAGGCTGAGGCTGAGGCTGTGCATACTAGTCTGAAACCTCGGAACGCTCGGAGAGCTTGTCTCTGCAAATCTTGAAACACCCGGAAACCAACCCTTCTCTGAAACACTTGGCAACCCAAAAACATGGCCTCTTCGTCCCGTCCAGCTACCCAGAACCTGCTCACGCTCTTTCCAGAACTGAACGAGCCCACAGGAGAAATAACTGGTGCGGTGGCCAGTGAACCTCAACCAAACACCTCTGGTTTTGCTCCATTGAACTTTCCGATGCGGTCGGTGGAGCAAAAAATGGCGGTGCAAACTGATATTGAGGCTAATCAGTATACTCTGAAGTCATGCGTGGAAACCATGACGGCGGTCACAAATTTGTCGAACCGGCTGCAGAGTAGGACAAATGAGGTGCAGCACTTAAACTCCCAGCTGGCTCTGCTCCAACGCATGTATAAGGATGCGTGAGCAGAGATAAGTGTGCTAAAGGCAGAAAACAAGGAACTGAAGCGGAAGACCACCGTGATGTTCCGATTTGGAGGTCCTCCATATGCTGCAGTGGAGGAGTATGGGGGAGTGAACGTGCTCAGTGGACAAGGAAACACGGAGACCGGACTGGCACAGGATACCCAAGATAAAAGTAAGAAGAAGAGACCTGCAGTAGAATAGAGAAGTGAAAAGAAAAATCTCACTGTGGGTGTGGTTGTTTTTTTTTTTTTTTTTTTTTTTTTTTTTTTTTTTTTTTGTGTGTAAAATGGGGATCGGGGTGAGGCCCGATATAAATAAAATGAGTTTGCAGTTCGTCTTCTTCCTCTGGTTGTTTTTGTTTTTTGTTTTTTTTTTTTTTTTTTTTTTTTTTTTTTTGCATACGTTATGAATTTTAAACTGTACAACAGTTTTACAAAAATATGAGGACATCCCCCAAAGCATCCTGTACAGTGGGTTTTTAAAAACGAATAAAAATAAAAAAGTGAAAAGCAAAAATCCTAAGGCTATGGCAAGTGGAACCTAGTCATCATCATCATCATCCTACCTACTGCTACCAGACTTATAGTCATCATCTGCACCACTGGTTAGTTAGTTTGGTTTTTTTTTTTTTTTTTTTTTTTGTGAATAAAATAAATAAATAAATAAAGAAAATAAAATAAAATAAAAAACAGAAAGTGGAGCAACGTGGGGGTGAGGTGCAAAAGTGATGATAATGGTTTGTGAGTGGAGAATAAAGAAATGAAAAGAAAGGGGTTCTGTGGTGTGGGTTGTGGTAAAAGGGAAAAAAAAAATAAAAAAATAACACCATCACGTTTCAAGCCCACCACCATCATTTTGAAAATGCCTCGTTATGATGATCACTCTGGCAATATTCAGATTTTTTTTTTTTTTTTTTTTTTTTTAATGACGAAAAATAAAATAGAATAAAGAAAAGGAAAGTGGGGTGTGGATGAGGGGGTATAATATTTGAGAATGATTATGAAAAATAAAATAAAAAAAAAAAGGAAAAGGAAAGTGGGGCGGTGGCTGCCAGTGCTGATGTCGAAGATCTGTTGCCGGTGATGGCTAATAAATTGGGAGGAGAGGGTCTGATAAGGGAGCTGTGTAATGGGTTTGGGCTTTTGCTGGACAGAGACAGAGGTCTCATCACGTTCGAGAGCTGGAAGAAGAACTCTGCTCTTCTTGGGTTACAGGACTGGAGCGATGACGAGCTTCTGAGTATGGTCAGAGAAGGTGACGTGGACGGTGATGGGGCTCTCAATCAGATGGAGTTTTGTGTTTTGATGTTCAGATTGAGTCCTGATTTGATGGACGAATCTGAGGCATGGCTTGATCGAGTTCTGGAATTGGAGCTCGGGACTGGTTGGTTCGATGATGAGGTGCTGGTTGCGCCGCCGTCAACGGCGGTGGTGGGCGGCGAAGGATAGGGCTTTTGGAGGTTTTGCTCTGGCGAGGTATGTGTAAAAAATCTTAGCGGACTAGGTTGAGGTCCGGCGGACGGCTAAGGTGAGGTTGCCGCCCGCCGGTGAAGCGAAAATATTAGGTTCTAAACCTGCTCTGATACCATGTAGAAATTTAATGTATAAAGAGAAAAAGAGAATTGTATTATTGATTGATGTTTGTAATTGTTATCTTGTATTACAAATCAGAGTGACATTATATAGGAGAGGGTTTGGGTAGTAGGTGAGGAGTAGTGGAGTGTAGTAGGTGAGTGTGAGTAGTGGAGTGTAGTAGGTGAGTGTGAATGGTAAATTCTAACAGTTTTACCTTGTATTATATATATATATATATATATAATTATCATGTCTGATTTGTTTGGATCTTAATGAACATGATCACAAGTGATCATATCTATATGTCAAATTAGTTTCGATTTAAGAAGGATAAAAAATTACGTAATTTTCATAACAATAATTTAGTGTACCATATGACAATGTTAAATTAAAATTGAACACTATTTATTTATATAAAATTCATGTTAAATAAATGATGTTAAATTCATTTATACCATTATTACACACAACAATCAATAATTTTCTTGCCCTGAGACTGTCTCAATATGCCCTTGGAGCATTGTTGACACCAAGTATCAATTTCATATTATTTTTTAAAATACCAACCAAAAGTAATGGGTTTTTCAATAAAAAATTAAAAAAAATCCAACTTGTAGGTGCATATATGCACACATTATTTTAATATTAACATTACATTTATAATTTGTGCATAGTCTGCCATGAAGTGTAATAGAGCTTCGTCATATAGATTCATGATAACATAAAATATAAGATACGAACCATCCCATGAGATTTTTCTTTATAGGAGTGTTTGTCTAATCTGTTAAAATTGTATCAATCGCATTGATCTGCACTGTTCTACCCACTAATCGCGGATTAAATTTTAAAATTTATAATTCGCATTTGAAACCACTCTGTTCCACTATAGTTAATATATATATATATATATATTTTGAATCTCTAATAAAATATCAAAATAAAAATGAGTGTAAGAGATATTTAAGATATAAAATTTGTTACAAATTAGTAATTATATATATATAAAATATTATATTAAATTAGTTTGTATTATATATATGAAAAATATTATGCAAATTAGCATTATATAACATGCAAATGCTTGATAATTGGTTAGCATTAGAATATTCTTCAATTTATTAATCTGTCAAGCCGCCAATTTATTATTCGATTTATAATTTTACTCCACTACAAGAAAAAGTGTTTTTGGCAACTAAAAATTCATTTTTCGTCGCTGAAAGTTGTATAATTGGCGACTAAAATGGATTTAGTCGCCAAAATTGAACCCTTTTGCCGACTAAAATAGTTCAGTCATCGAATACCAGGCTTTTAGCGACTAAAGATTTTTTGGTAGCCAAAGGTGATGATTTTTGGCCACTAAAATAATTTAGTAGCCAAAAGTGATGGTTTTGGCGACTAAAATAACATTTTAGTCGCCGATTATAGGTGTTTTTCCGACTAAAAAAAGCTTAGTCGCTGAAAATGAAGGTTTTTGGCTACAAAAAAAAAAAAATAGCTAAAAACAGTGAATTGGCGACTAAAATTCAGTTTAGTAGCCAAAAGGACACGTTTTTGGCGACTAAAAACAGATTTAGTCGCCAAAACTACTATTTTTAATTTCAACTTATTTTTTTACCGACAAAAAAATAATTAGTAGCCCAAAAATCATAGAATTGGCGACTAAATAATGGATTTAGTCGCCAAAAGTGGCCTAAAATTTTTTTTAATAAATAATTTATTTTTTACATAAATTATATTGAATTAAAATAATTATATTTATATATATTGTTTTGTATTAATACTGTCAATATATTATATAAATAATATATATTGCAAATATATTCATGTGATGTTGTAGTGGCATAGTGGAGGGAGTATGTTGCAAAAAAGGTTGCATTGTGGGATGGTTGGGCACGGTTCGAAACTCAGAAAAACCAAAAAAAAGTGGTTTTTTTTTCCCGACGGAACACCTTTGGCGACTAATATTTTAGTCGCCAAAAGTCTTGATTTTGGCGACTAAGCCGTTTAGTCGGCGATTGATTGAGTATTGGCGACTAAATTATTAGTCGGTAAATGTATGATTTTCAAAAGGCTAAAACACTATTGGCGACTAACATTTTAGTAGCGAAAAACCTGTCTTTTGGCGACTAAAAAAATATTAGTCGCCAATGCCTACGCCGACAACGTATACGCGACAAATGTGGGGACTAAAGAATTTTGTTGGGAAAAGTCAAATTTCGACTTTCGGCGACTAAAAACAGACTTTTGGCGACTAAAAATTTAATCGCCAAAAGTGACTTTTCTTGTAGTGCTCTCAGACACTGCACACAATGCATGGCACCAAACTATGAAAAACACTTTGTGGTGAATTGAAAAGTTGAGAATCCAAAGGAAATGAGAATGAATTGCTCTTAATTATTGATGTATTGTGAGTATGGGTGACAATTTTTTAGATGACTTGAATTGTATAGGAAGTTAGTGAATTAATGTTGATAATTTCTTTTATATAAATACAAATATGACACAATTTGATAATACAAATATTAAATAGTGTCTAATACCTTATAAGACTCACAGGACAAGATCCACATAAATAATATTGTTAAATCTGTATATCACATTGCCTATTGAATAATTTTCGGATCTTGAATCTCGCTTGGCAACTTAATTTTTTAGTTGAAGGAGTTAAAAAAAGTTTGGAAAAAAAAAAAGAAGTCAAAAAGTGTCTAAATTTTTTTAAAAAATATTAAAAAAAATCAAACATCTTAATAATTCACCATTTTTTTATACGATTTTAAAAAATCATTCTCTAACACATTAACTTTTTTCCACCTCTTAAGAAAATCAAAAATTTTAAAAATTACTGAAAAAAAGACCTAAGTCCTCATATAAGCATATGGTGACAACCTTCACTGGCCTTTATTGTAGTTTGAGGCATTGCTTCAGACCAATTATTAATTGTCACTGCTACATTTTATATCTAAATACTAATATAAAAATAAGGGTAAGTTATACTGACTAGTCCTAAAGTTTAGAAATATATATATATATATATATATAATAATAATAATTTCCATAAGCTTATTATACTAACTTTCTCTTTTCATAAGATTAAAACAATTTAAATTAATACAAGTAATGTGTAATGGCATAAATAATTAAGAGTATAATGGCCCTGTTTGGTAGAGCTGTGGGAAAGTGCTTATAGCTTATGCTTGAACAACTTATAGCTTATAACTATGAACATAAGTTGATTTCTGACTTATAAATTAAGCATCTCCTGCCCCACTCAAAGAATAAGCTGATTTCTGACTTCCAAAAAGCTATAAGCTACAAGCTATAAGCTAAACCAAACACATTAAAATAGCTTAAATTAAGCTGAAAGTTGAAATAAGCAGCTTTTAAGCTGCACCAAACAGGGCCAATATATATTACAATTTTAAGTGAACACAATGTAATTATATTATATTTATAAGACTCACTATATATTTTTTAAACTTTATAAAATGGGAAAGATTATCGTACACACTTGCACTTATAATTACAGAAGAAAATGACATAATTTTATACTTTCTTAGTCATAATTGAAAAAAAAAATTATAACTAAACACAAAAAAGTCATAACCAAATATCTCAAAATAATGTCATAACTAAAGAAGAAAATTGATCATAACTAAATAAGAAAATAGCGTAATTAAGAATGCATATGTTATGAGATGTGCATAATAGAATTCTCTTTATAAAAATTAGTGTAATTTAATGGCTCTGATTGTATCAACTAATCATATTCAAATTATAATATAATTATTTTGAATTTAATCAGTAGTACCAATATCACATGACATAATCTAATGTTGATATTTTTTACTAAAGAAGAACAAGAAGATTGCAAATTGGACACCAAAAAGTACAAGGGTTGTCCCACTATATCATATTATATAGTAGTAAATATCCTTACAAAATAAGATACCCTTAACTATGTTGCAGCTGTCGAGTTTGGTTCATTCTTTGGAAGAAAGTATAATTTGGTCCACGAGAAGTACACGTGATGCTCTTACTCATTTTCATTGGTTAGGTTTGTGTTGGTAAGATCATATCAAGATATTATTATTCATTGGTCAAACTATTTACCAATTAATTGATTATTGGAGCACCAACTCATATGATCTTGAACCATCCAATAAATTCTCATTGTTTGGACATGTGTGCATGGGATGAGCTCTCCTCCATACATTTATTTCTTCATACCCCTCTTATGGTCTTAATTCAGATCTGTATTGATAATCTAAATTATTTATCTCGTAAATTATAAAGATCATTTATGTAAAAAATGAGTTTTATTGAAAAATTATAAAATTAAGAAAAACTCGTATTTTATTTAATAAAATGAATGACAAATGTGATTGTGAATTTAAACTATTCATTTTATAAAACAAATTATTTTTCGTTTTTAATTGTATTTATAATTTTTTTTAGTGAAGCTTATTTTTTACATAGATAATTTTTATTATGAATTTACCAAATAAACGATTTGAATTATCGATACGAATTTAAATTGTGATCCACAAAAAAAATATATGAAGAAATATGAAAAAATGAAAGTATTGAGGGAACCTATACCCGTGTACACTTGGCTCATGAATATATAGAAACAAGAAAAAGTAGCAGGAGAGAATGAAAAAAAACATGACCGTTGAAACTGAAACAGGCAACCACGCAACGTCGTCGGAAGAGCAAGACCACCTTGATCGAAGCAAGAAAAAAGTGAAATCTAGCGATGCAAATGGTGGGAAATTACTGGAGACTCAAGCTAGTATTTTGGAGAAACCAGATGAGCAGATGGTGGAGGAAGTCGATGGCTGCAATGGCAACATTTTTCAAGGTCAGGAAGCTAATCTGGGAGCTCCGCGATCTTTCAAGCAAGCCCTTTTACGATCTCGATTTAATGAGACTGAGAGAGAAAGAAGCTTTGACTGTGAGGCTGCCTATTTCTCCTCCGATGAGGAGATGGACAATGATGATGAAACAGAAAATGTTTCGGAGCATCAAAGAAACACATCGATCCCGATCATCAAGCTACCTGCTAGTCTCCTAAAAAAGGTCCGAGAACCATGGAAGAAATGTCTCATTGTAAGACTCTTGGGAAAGAATATTGGATATAATTTGTTTGTAAACAGGATGCGGAAACTGTGGAACCTTCAAGCAGGTTTTGAAACTTTAGATATTGGCAATGGCTTCTTCATTGTGAAATTCGAAGTGATGGAAGATTATGCTAAAGTATTCACTGGGGGCCCATGGATAGTGATGGATCGGTATGTGACGGTTCGAAAATGGCAACCGGATTTTAAATCTGATGAGGCGGAAGAGGACACCACTGCCATTTGGGTGAGGTTCTCGAATCTGCCTATTGAGTATTATGATGAAAAAGTACTCTATCCCATTGCGAAGGTGCTTGGGAAGCCTCTAAAGGTAGATATTAATACTGCTATGGCAGCACGGGAAAAGTATGCAAGGGTGTGTATTGAGATGGATCTATGCAAACCGCTTGTATCACATATTACCATTGGACGATATAATTACGTTGTGGAGTACGAACATCTACATCTTCTATGATTTTCTTGTGGCCGTGTTGGTCATCAGAAAGAAAAATGCCCTGAATTTCCGGTGATCCAATCGGAGAAGATGACTCAAAAAATGACCGTTAATCAAATGGATGCAGCATCTGGGCTAAAGGAAACACAGCCCAATAGGCATACAGATCATGAGTTATCAACAGATAAAGAAACTCATGGTTATGGGCCGTGGACCATAGCAACCACTCGAAGAAAATACCTTCATGGAAAGCATAAACAGAAGACCCATGTCCATAAGAGTAATCGTTTTGAAAGTTTACAGGTGGACCAAGATCAGGGAGAAACCAGTGCAGCCCACGAAAGGAAAGCAATTCAAGGAAAATATGTTGATCATGATATGGGCCCTCAGACTATTCAAGGAGACATTTCGTATGTGCAAAAACAAGGCCCTATTGGCCCAAGTAAAGACCTGAAAGAGGGCGGGGCAGACTTAGTTTTGGATGTTATAGCTGGGCCCAAAGAAAAAGAACGGAATGGATGTATTAACCCATAAATTGCTAAGCAACTAGATCCACAACTCAGCTCATTTGAACCAAATGCTCCAGGAAACCCTACATTTTTTCCTGAAAATACAGCACCCTCCTTAGACAACAGTCCCAATCCATTGACAATGGCCACTGCCCCAGATAGCCGAGTGCAACAGCACCCACCAGATTTGCCGATCAGAAGGGAGGGACGCTCTAATAGAGGAAACGACAGAGAACATTCCCATGGCAGAACACAGAGTGGACCAATGCAGAGCACTGATGTTCTTAGAACTAGAGAAAGAAGTGTATCACCACGTCGGCATCGGCTGGTGGTTAGAAGAGGTGAAGCTACTGATTCAACCATGGTGGGAGATAGATTCACACAACGTGAGGCACATGGTGCTAGTGAAACCAGCGAAGCCAATGGAGGAAGACCAGAAGACTGTGCGCAGAATTTTGGGACTGTCTGAGACAGAGGATTGGCCAACCCACAACATGTCGTCTATGGATATGCTGATATGGAATTGTAGGGGTGCTGGTAATGCTCGATTCCGGAGGAACCTGCGGGAATTAGTAAGGCTTCATAAACCAAACATGATTATTCTCATGGAAACAAAAGTGGAGCTCAATACAATGGGTATGTTTTTCAACAATCTGGGGTTCACGGCCTCAACCCATGTAGATCCTATTGGATGAAGTGGAGGTATTTGGTTACTTTGGAACCCTAGTCAAGCCAATGTGAGAGTCCTTGATGCTTCTTCCCAGATGATCACAGCAACTATTTCAAAACAAGATTATCCTGACTGGGTTTTATCTGCAGTTTATGCTAGTCCGAATATTCGAATGAGAGAGGAACTCTGGAATGATTTGGCAACCTTGGGTCAACACACCCAAGAACCATGGCTAGTAGCAGGGGATTTTAATGATTACTCAAGTTCTGCGGAAAAAAAGAGCTTCACAACTTCTCCATCTCAAAGCCTAAACCAGAGCCAAAGAAGGAGCCCAAAATTCTCTGATAGAATCAGCAGCTGCAACCTCATGGACTTAGGTTGTGTTGGCCCTAGACTCACTTGGACTAATAATAGGAAATGGTGGGCTAATACTATGGTGAGATTGGACCGTGCTCTATGTAACACTGAATGGCGAACGTTATTTCCTGAGGGATATGTTCGCAACTTGCCTCGGACCTACTCAGACCATTCCCCTTTACTTCTTCATACTCAAGGTACACATCCTACTAGTCCCACAAATAAGCTTTTTAAATTTCAAGCTGCTTGGTTATCGCATGATGATTTCAGCGCCACTGTTGATAATAGCTGGCCCAGGCATAATAATAATCTTTTGGGGAAGTTGGATTACATGACATCTGCCTTGCAGGACTGGAACAAAAATATTTTCGGTAACATTTTTAGGCGAAAACACTGGTTGCTTGGCAGAATTAATGGGATCCAAATTTCCCAAACCAAGAACTATTCTCATAATTTACATCAGCTGGAAAATGAGCTTACTTCTGAGTATAATAGAGTCCTATATCAAGAAGAGTTACTTTGGTTCCAAAAATCCCGCGTTAATTGGATTACTCAGGGTGAGCAGAATACAAAATTTTTTCATATGTCTACCATTATCAAGAGAAGAAAAAATTGAAGTTTTGAAAAATGAGGAAGGAGTTTGGGTGGATAACCCCACTCAGTTAAAAAGTTTGGTTAAAGATTATTTTCAAAACCTGTTTGCCCATACTCACACTTTTAACCTTGTTCATTGGAGTAATCTGACCAAACATATCAGGCCTGAGGACCAAAGTGAAATGAACAGAAATGTTTCTGCTGATGACATTTGGAGGGCTGTCAAGAATATTAAAGCTTTTAAGGCCCCAGGGAGGGATGGGTTCCAAGCCATTTTTTACCACACCTTTTGGAAGATTGTGGGCCCATCCGTGATTAATTTTGTCCAAAATTGTTTTTCCTCTTGTAGCATCTTGTAGACACCCCATTTTTGACCAACCTTAAGACTCAGACGTCACCGATTGAGCGCTTGGTGATGTTGCATAATGTGCTCGTTCAGAAGTTTCAGAGTTGCGGCCGTGAGCCCAGCCTCCGGACTTCCGAACCCTCTTTTGTGCCTTGTCTCGGTTTGCGAACCAGGCTCGGTTTTCTCTGTTTCTTTTCCTGAGGGGAGGGAGAGGTCCTGTAGACCATCTCTCAGTGGCCGTAGGCTACATTTGGTGGCCGTAGGCCATTTTTCCCATTTCGGAGTCCGGTTCCCGGTTTTCGAGATCGTTGGCCATGTGCCTCGATTCGGGACCGCTCAACCATCTCCATTTGCTCTGATTTTTGGCATACATCCTATTTACTCCCTTTTAAGGGACACTGGGGTCTGAGAAACCCACTTCGTGGCCGAATGCCACTTTCGGTGCTTAACAGCCCATTTTCGGGACCTCGAACTGCGCGTTTTGGCCCCCGAACATTCGTTTTGCAACGGTTTTCATTCATTTTTGGCAGGTACCTCTGTTTTATCACCGGAGAGGTCACTGAAGGGTGGGAGGCCAGTAATTGTTGCAGCAACCAGTTATACATCCTCCGACGCCCTCCGGCGCCCGTTTTTCGCACTTCTGGGCTAATGTTGAACACCTTGGGCCCACATTCTTGAACTTTGAACCACATATTTGTGATGCACACACATGAGAGGACCCTAAAAGTTGGTGGCCGGCCAGTAATTCCACCTGACCCTTTTGAACCCCTTTTTCCGAGCTAATGTTGAACCCCTTGGGCCCACATTCTTGAACTTTGAACCACATATTTGTGATGTACACACATGGGAGGACCCTAAAAAATGGTGGCCGGCCATTAATGCTACTTGATCCTTTTGACCCCCTCCTTCCGAGCTAATGTTGAACCCCTTGGACCCACTTTCTTGGACTTTTAACCACAGGGCTGTGATGTACATACATAGGAGGACACCATCGGCTAGGGGGTGTGGCCGGCCGGCCACCTGCAGCAAAAGTACCAGGCCGGCCGAGCTCCTTGCACTGTTCCCTTTACAGCTGTGGAGCTTTATCCCCCAGAAAAGATCTTTATCCGGGGGATATTTTGTGGGGGAAAGTTCCTCTCCTTTTCCCCCACCTTTACACCCCCTTCTTGGCCTTTATAACAAGCAAGCTATATCACATGTTGGGGTGAGAAAACTTCACCTTCAAGCTTCCATACACAACTCCATCTCTATACCTCTCATTTCCTTGAAAATCTCTAAGTCCCTAAGCACCATTTCTTCTACACCACCAAGCTCTACCATTACCACTTCATTTCCAGCAACAAGGAAGGTTTCTCAAAGGCAAAAGGAGCTGCAAATTGATCCAAGAAGCAACAAAAGTCTTAGTCTTCAAGGGTGAGTAACATTTCTTCTCTTTGACCCTTTTTCTTGATCCATTGGCAAGCCCCATATGCTTTTTGTTTCAAGCTCCGGCCCTAACTGAAAGGGGCCCTCTTTTGAGCTCATCTTCACTTTTCATTAAGGGCTCAACCCTGTTTGAGCCCTCCATGATACACTTGCTTCATTGATCCTCTTATATGTCATAATCTTGCAGGCTATTTTTGGCCCATGAGTAATCTGTTTTTGAGCATGTTGTAAACTGATATTAGGCTTGTTTTGAGCCCCTCTTCAACATTGAATAAGGGCTCAACACCATTTGGGACTTCCATGTTGTACTTACCTTTATACTCCTCTTTTGGTCCCATTTTTGCATGCAATGGCAGCCTACCATGCTTTTGTTTTTGGCCATTTTACAGTTCTGAAAAAGTGCTTATTTTGGTCCATTCTTCATGTTTCATTTAGGTCCTTTCATGGTTTGGGACCTCCATATGCCACTTCATGTTATATCTCTCTTTTATTCCCCATTCTTGCATGTTTAGTTAGCCTATCATGCTTTTGTTTTTGGCCATTATACAGTTCTGGAAATAGTCCTATTTTGGCCCATTCTACATGTTTTATTAAGGGTCTTTAGCTGTTTGGTGAATATTTTGCATACCTCATGTTATAGCCACTTTTGGGCCCCATTTTGCATTGCATTTCTATCATGTTTGTATACTGATTTTGAGGCTGCCATATACTGTAAATATTCATATTTTTGGTCCCTCTTCATTGTTGTAGAAGGGAATTTTTCAGTTTGGATTTTGCTTATATCACTTGCTTCATTACCCCTCTCTCGGCCCCTATTCTTGCATGCCATTTTTGCCATACCTATGCTTGCTGTTTGGCCATGTTTATAACTGTGAAAGTGCCTTTTTCGGGACTGTCTAGCTTCTGTCTTTGCATTGCATGTCCATATTGTGCATGTTTGGCATAGCTATAGGCCATTTCGGGTGCCTAAATTCGCATTTCAGGACAATTCCTTGCATTTCGTGTCATTTCGCCTCATCTCGGGACTGTTTTCCCCCATCTTTTACTGCTGAAATTCCATTAGAATGATTGCTATCCATTTCATGTCATTTGCATCGCATTCTGTCATCGCCTCGGTTTGCGTGCCCGTGTGCACGCATTTCGAGGCACCTCATTTTTATCCGTCGGCATCCTATGTGAGTGTGGCTGAGGCTCACTCATGTTGGTATAAGCCCATATCATGTTTTCATGTCATTGCATCGCATTCTGTCATCGCCTCGGTTTGCGTGCCCGTGTGCACGCATTTCGAGGCACCTCATTTTTATCCGTTGGCATCCTATATGAGTGTGGCTGAGGCTCACTCATGTTGGTATAAGCCCATATCATGTTTTCATGTCATTGCATCGCATTCTGTCATCGCCTCGGTTTGCGTGCCCGTGTGCACGCATTTCGAGGCACCTCATTTTTATCCGTCGGCATCCTATATGAGTGTGGCTGAGGCTCACTCATGTTGGTATAAGTCCATATCATGTTTTCATGTCATTGCATCGCATTCTGTCATCGCCTCGGTTTGCGTGCCCGTGTGCACGCATTTCGAGGCACCTCATTTTTATCCGTCGGCATCCTATGTGAGTGTGGCTGAGGCTCACTCATATTGGTATAAGTCCATATCATGTTTTCATGTCATTGCATCGCATTCTGTCATCGCCTCGGTTTGCGTGCCCGTGTGCACGCATTTCGAGGCACTTCATTTTTATCCGTCGGCATCCTATGTGAGTGTGGTTGTGGCTCACTCATATTGGTATAAGTCCATATCATGTTTTCATGTCATTGCATCGCATTCTGTCATTGCCTCGGTTTGCGTGCCCGTGTGCACGCATTTCGAGGCACCTCATTTTTATCCGTCGACATCCTATGTGAGTGTGGCTGAGGCTCACTCATATTGGTATAAGTTCATATCATGTTTTCATGTCATTGCATCGCATTCTGTCATCGCCTCGGTTTGCGTGCCCGTGTGCACGCATTTCGAGGCACCTCATTTTTATCCGTCGGCATCCTATATGAGTGTGGCTGAGGCTCACTCATGTTGGTATAAGTCCATATCATGTTTTCATGTCATTGCATCGCATTCTGTCATCGCCTCGGTTTGCGTGCCCGTGTGCACGCATTTCGAGGCACCTCATTTTTATCCGTCAGCATCCTATGTGAGTGTGGCTGAGGCTCACTCATATTGGTATAAGTCCATATCATGTTTTCATGTCATTGCATCGCATTCTGTCATCGCCTCGGTTTGCGTGCCCGTGTGCACGCATTTCGAGGCACTTCATTTTTATCCGTCGGCATCCTATGTGAGTGTGGTTGTGGCTCACTCATATTGGTATAAGTCCATATCATGTTTTCATGTCATTGCATCGCATTCTGTCATCGCCTCGGTTTGCGTGCCCGTGTGCACGCATTTCGAGGCACCTCATTTTTATCCGTCGACATCCTATGTGAGTGTGGCTGAGGCTCACTCATATTGGTATAAGTTCATATCATGTTTTCATGTCATTGCATCGCATTCTGTCATCGCCTCGATTTGCGTGCCCGTGTGCACGCATTTCGAGGCACCTCATTTTTATCCGTCGGCATCCTATATGAGTGTGGCTGAGGCTCACTCATGTTGGTATAAGCCCATATCATGTTTTCATGTCATTGCATCGCATTCTGTTATCGCCTCGGTTTGCGTGCCCATGTGCACGCATTTTGAGGCACCTCATTTTTATCCGTCGGCATCCTATGTGAGTGTGGCTGAGGCTCACTCATATTGGTATAAGTCCATATCATGTTTTCATGTGATTGCATCGCATTTTGTCATCGCCTCGGTTTGCGTGCCCGTGTGCACGCATTTCGAGGCATCTCATTTTCACAGCATAGTGCATGCTAGGTTGTATCTTAGATCGCATTCATGCATTTTCTCGGTGTGCGTGCCCGTGTGCACGCATTTCGAGGCATCTCATTTTCACAGCATAGTGCATGCTAGGTTGTATCTTAGATCGCATTTATGCATTTTCTCAGTTTGCGTGCCCGTGTGCACGCATTTCGAGGCATCTCATTTTCACAGCATAGTGCATGCTAGGTTGTATCTTAGATCGCATTCATGCATTTTCTCGGTTTGCGTGCCCGTGTGCACGCATTTCGAGACATCTCATTTCCATAGCATTGTGTATGTTAGGATTGTATCTTAGTTGCATTTCACGCATATCATGCATATCGCATCGTGTCCGGAATAGGAGTTAGCCCGGGCACGGGAAACGAGGTACATTCCGTACTCCGAGTGACGGAATGTGTCTCAATTCCCCAGTCACCGACACTCCAGATTATCCATGATGGAGTTAGGTTTTAGCTGTAGTTTCACGTGCATTCATCCCATATTGAGTTATGCATTTCGACTCCTCGGCCATCATGCCTCGGTATGCGTGATTAGTGGCACGAGAATCGAGACATGCATATATTTGTGCAAATACATTGCTATGCCCCTTTCCTGCTCTCTGTTGCAGCAAAACGAAGAATCAGCAACTTTTTGAGGCTTGGCACGCATTTCAAGAACAGGTGTAAACAGAGGCTAATTGGGGCATTCCGGTGGATTTCCGCGCAGCACAACCCGGACATGCATCATCCATCAGAAGCGAGGCAGTCCCTGGCTTGCATGCCAGTTTTATTTATTTTCTTAGTTAATTAATTAGGATTTTGTAATATTTCGGGACTGTAATATTCTTTCATTCGGGACTGTAATATTCGGACTGTATATTTATTTGGACCCTCTGCGCGAGGGCACAATTGTAATAAGTGTGCGTGTGTGTGTTGTATGTCTTCCAACCCCACGTCTTTCTCCCTTTTATTTATCTGCTTATGATGGTTAGATTAGGGCATATTTCATTTAGCATACAGTATGACAGCATGTTTGCATCATTCATCTGTATTGCATGCACCGGGCTCGGCGCATCATACTAACTGCATTGTACTTTCAATTCCAAATTGAATACATGATAGTTGTAGCATCTCATATACCATGTTTAGAATAGTCGAGCCTGCTATAGTTGCATTTTGCCTGTGTTGCATTAGGCATTTCTATATACTTAGGATTCATGCATGATTTCTAATAAGTTTCTGTTTTGGCTTGGAGTACTCGGTAAGCCTTATGCTTTAGCATCCTTGCATGCGTGTGAGTGACTGCCATGAATAGCGTGCTTATCATGAGGCTATGTGCTTATATGATATAACTGCCTGAATGCCTGTGGGTGAAGGTTGGGTTATCTGAATTGGAATAAATCATCAAATGTTTCAAGCCTACCTGCGGGTAGCAAACCATTTTCAAAAGCGAATATGAAATGTTTTGTTCCAATTCAGGCGATCCAGTCTATACTTGTATGCTGTGCGCATCACGTAGTAACCTAGGCTAATAACCGGAATAAGAACTCACAATGTTTTCAAAAATTGATATCATGGTTAGTAGAGGCCGGTCTACGACCGGGCGAGTGGGGGTGCTCACGAAGTGACCTTCCCCAATCGTACCCAAGTTCCCGAGCCGAGGCAACTTTGGTGATGACGGACACGTGGCCTTTTGGCACCGAGTCAGGGTTTCCTAAATTTCCCAAAATAAAATATTTAGGTGGCGACTCTGTATCTGGCAAAGCAGTCCATGTTTGGCACTTCTTTCAAAAATCAGTTTTCTCAAAACGATTTGCCGGATTTGGACTCTTTGGTTCAGACTTAGAACCGTGACTACGAAAGTCGAGTCCGAGCTGTAGCGAGGTCCCCCGCGGGCTTGTCTACACATCCCTTCTGAGATTAATAGAACTATTGTAGCTCTTATCCCAAAAGTTGCTAATCCTGAAAGTGTGAAACAATTCAGGCCTATTAGCTTGTGTAATGTCACTTACAAAATCATTTCAAAAATCCTTGTTAACAGAATTAGGCCTATCTTGAATGATATTATTAGTCCTAATCAGAGTAGTTTCATTCCGGGACGTTCCACTCATGATAATATCATAATCACCCAGGAAGCTATTCATACCTTGACTAAGAAAAAAGGGAAGGTGGGTTTCATGGTTTTTAAAATTGACCTTGAAAAAGCTCATGATAACATTTCTTGGAATTTCCTTCAACAAACTTTGCATGAATTCCACTTTGATAAAAATTTGGTCAACCTGATTATGAGTTGTGTCACTAGTGTGAACACAGCTATTTTGTGGAATGGTGAGCCCCTTGAAGAGTTTAAACCAGCTAAGGGCTTAAGACAAGGGGATCCTCTATCCCCCTATTTATTTGTGTTATGCATGGAATGTCTCTCAGCCATGATTAGCCAGCAAGTGCAAGGTAAACACTGGAATGAGCTTAGCTTAGCTAAGAATGGTCCTAATATATCGCATTTGTTTTTTGCGGATGTCCTGATTTTGTTCGCCAAAGCAAATGAGCATAATTGTAACACTATTTTGCAAGTCTTGAACGAGTTTAGTGAAATTTCGGGATTAAAGGTCAACCTTCATAAGTCACACTTGTTTGTGTCTCCTAATATTGCCAGAAGAAAAGCTAATCAATTTAGTAATATGTGTGGCATTCCTTTAACCTGTAATTTGGGGAAATACCTGGGGATCCCTTTGCTGCATAATAAAGTCTCCAAAAATCATTTTATGTTTATTTTGGAAAAAATGAAGAATAAACTTGCGGGGTGGAAATCTGGGATGCTGTCTTTGGCAGGGAGAGCAACACTGATACAATCTGTCACTAGTGCTATGCCCAGTTATACCATGCAAACTATGGAGCTCCCGAGGAAAGTTTGTGATGAGATTGATAAAATCAATAGAAACTTTCTTTGGGGTGACAGTCTTGAGAAAAAGAAATTTCATCTTGTTAATTGGGATCAGGTTTACAAAATGAAAAAACATGGGGTCTTGGGATCCGTAAGGCTAGAGATCAAAATCTAGCTCTTCTTTCCAAATTGGGATGGAAAATGTTAAGTGGAGAGAATACTCTCTGGGTTGATGTGTTAAATCATAAATACTTGGGTCAACAACCTTTCTTAATTAAAAAGAAAGGCAAGAGTATATTGCACATTTGGAAAGGCATCCTTAATACCAGGAAGCTCCTGGTTCAGGGAGTTCGATGGAAGCTTGGTAACGGTAACAAAGTGAGAATTTGGAAAGATTGGTGGTGTGGTGTTGGGGCTTTTGAATTGGTTTTGAACACACTTACCAATCCAACTCCAAATTGTGAACATACTACTGTGGAGTCTCTTCTTGATACTCATGGTGATTGGGATTTAAATCTTTTGCAAAATTCCTTCCCTTTATCTATGGTTGAAGCTATTTTAAAACTACAACCACCGAGACCCAATGTTGGAGAAGACACTCCCAGATGGTTTAAATCATCTGATGGGGAATTCTCCATATCAAGTGCATATGATTTAATTGTTGATCATCATAACCAGGAAAGGGATTGGGGATGGATTTGGAAGCTTAAGTTTCCTCAGAAACTTAAAAGCTTCTTGTGGCTTGTCTTTCATGGGGAAATTCTCACTAACAAAATGAGAAACCAGAGGGGTATTACTTCTGATCCCAATTGCCCTTACTGTGCTAATGTGGAAGATCTTGAACATTTGCTTTGGTTTTGTCCCAAAGCTACCCAGATATGGTGCCATGTTTATAGTAAGGAGTGGTACTGCAGTAGGCTCTCATTACCTTGGAAAGATTGGCTCATCCAAAATATGAAAGGGAAGAACCATAATTCTTATTTGTTCCTGATCTCCCTTTGGACTATTTGGAAAAATCGAAATAAGATGGTTTTTGAATCTAAAACTACTAATATCCATGAGAGTGTTAAACTCATAACAGATTATGCCAAGGATATCTTTCAAGCTTTTAGTTTGGATGTTACTCAACCACTTCAAGCTAAAAGTCTTTCTGTGTGGTCTTGTCCAAATGCAGGTAAAATCAAACTTAACACGGATGGTAGCACTCGCAGGCATGGAGGAGGTGGAGGTTTTGGTGGTTTATTTCGGGATGAATCCGGAGCATGGATTAGTGGATACTATGGAAGACTTGAAATATGTACTTGTCTAGAAGCGGAACTTTGGGCAGTCTACAAGGGGCTGAC
Organism: Camellia sinensis; assembly: GCF_055761805.1. Taxonomy (NCBI): domain Eukaryota; kingdom Viridiplantae; phylum Streptophyta; class Magnoliopsida; order Ericales; family Theaceae; genus Camellia; species Camellia sinensis. Next base: position 110,089,520 of record NC_138969.1, on the reverse strand, counting down.
TATAATACTTCAACGAGGATTCAATGAAGTGATTATAGAAACTGATGCGGAGCAAGTGGTGAAATTATTGAGTGAGGATCTGGGAGAAAAATGTCCTTTTCGGGGCATTGTGGAAGATGCGCGCATTATCATGAGAGGATGTGACTGCTCCATCCAACACATTCGAAGGGAAGCTAATATTTGTGCGGGTGCAATGGCCAAGTTAGGTGACTATCAACCGGCAGACTTGCTTATTGTAAATGAACCCCCTGCGGAACTCCGCCCATTACTTGTTGCGGATATTGTTCATCTCTCCCAGGAGGGTGGTAGGATGCAGTCCTTCTTTGTTTTATTTCCGATGTACCCAAAAAAAAGAATGTATAGAAACAAGTGAGAGGATGATTTGTTTAATTGGCGCAACTCTAGAGACGTCTACTTTTAATTTTGCTTTGGACCCATAATCATTTCACACATAAAGTTTGAAATAAAACTAGTATTAAATTTTGAAAGAAAATATATATTTTTTCAAAATTTTTATTCTTTATTTTTTATTTTCAAAATATACTATCAGTTATACTTTAATTACTCACATCAACACAAGGAGAAGGTATATTTTAGAATGACTAAATTTACATATGATTTCAAAGAGTGTATTTTATAGCATTTTACTTCCTAACATATACATTTTATTTTATTTTTAGTTTTCAAAATATGCACGTTATTTCATCCTCAATCTTTTAATTTTATTGTAATTTTTCAAAAATACTCCCTCCTTCCATTACTGATTTTGGATAGTGCTGATGTTTAGGACTAAAGTGTAACATATATTTTGAAAAACAAAATGGAACAATTAAAAGATTGGGTTGGGACTAAAGTATTACAAAATGTATATTTTGAGTAGCATTCGTGTAACTAACCCTAATTCTTGTGCATGAAATTCATTGAGAATGGTATATCAATCGCATTTTTATAATTATAAATTGCAATTATTATTATTGTAACTTAAAAATTAAAATACAAGGATCGTGAGATGACACTTTATTTTAAATAAATTTGTTATAAAAAAATTTTATTTGTACAACATTACTCTATTTCAAACAAAGTTTAATGTCACAATTAAAAAAAAAAAGTTTGATGCGTTAATTTATGGGAGAATTACATGGCGGAATTTTTTTTTAACACAAGCATGAAGGGTGCAAGTCACAATTTTTCACTTGCACCCTATCACAGAATTACTTGTACCCTATATATTTTTGTAATTTTCTCCTTTGTCCCACTGTAATGTAATTCTCCCCTAATTTATTTGATTTAATGCTCCACTTTTAATGCCTCAAAGTAATATATTAACGGATAAACTCCCCTCCATACTTGCATCTTTCCATACTTATCCATATTTCTCTTGTGGGCCCAAATTTGAAATTACATCAATGATCCGAACTGTTAACTTTGTAGGTCCTGTAATAAATGTCATCCATGCAAAAAATCAATTTTATCGGACATCTATAAACATAAGAACAAATCACACTATTCATTTTGTAAAACAAAACATGATTTGTTTTCGTGTTTATAGTTGTTCGCTAAATTTAATTTTTTATACGAATAACCTTTACTATAAAGCTTACAATATAGGTGGCTCAAATTATCAAAGTGAGTCTAAATTAAAACCCACAAAAAAATATATACATAAATATAAAAGAGAATTTATCCCATACACTAGTTACATAATTAGAAAAGATCGTATCTAAAATTTTATATCCAAATCTAATAACGCGTTGTAGAATTGACAAATGGGGTCACAAAATTCAATGGTCAATAATCTTATTTGATCCTGCTTCTATTCATTTTTTAATTGCACCCAATATTGAGTGCAATATTAATAATAATATTATTATATAATATCATTGATCCATATATAATTTTAAGTAAGATTAGCTCAGACACTTAATTGGTTATTTGAGACACAAAATCAATTGTACACCACCATTTAGGTCAAGTTTGGCATGTCTTGAAAAAGATAAAAAGTCAAAAAAGTCACTATCGTATTTAAGTCACATCATCTTATTTAAGTCACATTATCTCTCTAACACATCACTTCAAACCCAACCCAAATCCAACCTATATTTCATAAAAAGTCAAAAAGTGCACTTATTTAGATCATCTCAAATAACCCCTTAATTGACCGTATTGATTTCATATTATTCATACTTGTTATCAATATAATATTAAATTATTAATACATGATATGGTTTTGATTTGTTTTCAATATAAATAATTTATCTAGTTTTGTTAAGTAAAATTGTTTAAAAAAAATACATTTTTGTTATTAAAGTTAATGAAAACAAGTTCTTTAATCATTGAAATACATCTATATTTAAGAATTAAAATACAAAATTTTCCAACAATTTACTTAACGAAAATATATAAATAATATTAAAAAATAAAAAAGTATAAATTGACAAATTAAAAGATTTAATTTTTTTTTAATTACAAAGTTCAAATCGCGATTTTTTTTTTGTTTTTTTAATTTCTAAAAAAAAAAAAATTGCACACTGGCCCAAATTATAATTGCTGACATGTCAAGCAAAGGTCCACTTTACAATCACTAGATAGTGGTGCTGTTTGGTGTAGGTGTTAAAACAGATTATAAGTTATAACTTAACATATTATAAATTATGACTTTAATCAGAAATTTTTAATTTGTTTGGTATAATTGTTAGATTATAGATTTAAGTTGCTAAGTAATGTTTGTTAAATAAGCTGTGAAGTAGTTTTTTCAATTAATTTTTATTTTTTATTATTCATTATTTATCTACATTTTTCATAAAAAATAATAATAATATTTTATAGTCCATTTGAGTTTTTTTTTTATTTTAAAAAAAATAAAAAATAAAAAAATCTAAGAGTATAACCGTGAATTAATATGTCCCAACAGAAGCTGATAATCAGAAGTAAGGGGTGAATAGCTTCTCAGAATTAAGTTTTTTGATTTAAAATAAATTGTTAGAATCAGAAACTATTTGAAATAAATTTAACCAAACAATTCAAAATAATTTTTTAAAAATCAAAAATCAAAAATTGACTTAAAAAAAATCCCACCAAACAACCTGGCATTCCCAACACACTCCCACCACACCACACTCTCAGACAAAGAAAACTGACTTCTCTCCCCACTTTCCCCCTCTTTCCCGAACGCGGATCCTCGGCCGCCCTACCCGCCAGCCCTACCCGGCAGCCCCCAAAACGACGTCGTTTTGGGGGTTTTTGTTTTTGTTTTTGTTTTTTCTTTTCTTCTTCGTCTTCGTTCTGCCGTTTCTCTCTCTTCGAACCAGAGGGGAGGGAGAGGGAGAAGAGGGAGGAAGGAGGAGGGAGGAGGCTGCGAGCTCGCCATCGCAGCTCGTCGCCTCGCCGCCGGCCGTCGCAGCCGTCCGATCGTCGCTCGATCCGGATCGTCGCAGCAGCTGCACCGCCGTCGCCGCAGCTGCACCGCCTCGCCTCCGCCTCCTCCTCCTCCTCCCCCACTGGTTATGGCCCCTCCAGTCCGGCCCTTCCCTCCCTCCTCCTCCTCCTCCTCCTCCTCCTTCCTCCCTCTTCCTCTCCTCCCTCCCCTCTGGTCTGGTTTCGAAGAGAGAGAAAGCCAGACGAAGACGAAAAAGAAAAGAAAAAAAAAAAAAAAAAAAACCCCCAAAACGACGTCGTTTTGGGGGGCTGCCGGGTAGGGCGGCCGAGAATCCGGACTCCTCTTTCCCTCCTCACTTGCCTCTTCTCTGTCCACATACACATCAAACACACTGTACAAAAACTGAGATTCTTGAAAGCTCAACAACAACCCATCAATGGTGCACCTCAAAGGCGGGTCCAGACCTCCATGGGTGGGTCTTGGAGCTGCTGTTTGGCCCCAAATTGCATCTGGCAACGCCTACAACGTCCCTCTCTACTCTCACTCTCTCAAATCTGTTCTGGGTTTCTCTCAACAACAACTCACAATGCTCGGAGTCGCCAACGATATTGGTGAGAATGTTGGAATCCTTCCTGGGATCGCCTGCAACAAGTTCTCCCCATGCATTGTTCTTTTGATCGGAGCTTTTGCTTCTTTTTTGGGTAATGGAGTCCTCTGGCTCGCTGTTAGCCAAACTGTTCAGTCCTTGCCTTATTGGCTGGTAATTTCTGGCTTTCTTTGTCTAGATTTGAATTTTTTGGATACCCATTTAAGTGTTTGATTGTTGTTTATTGTTTACATAGTGTTGTTCTTCATAGTTTTCTTGGCCGACAATTGAATTTTTTGCATACCCATTTGATTGTTTGTTTGTTGTTAATTGTTACATGGTATTGTTCTTAATTTTCTTTGCCTAAAATTGAAATTTATGCATACCCATTTAATAGTTTGCTTGAAATTTATTGTTATTATTTTGGGTTCTGACTAGTTCAGGTAATTACTGGGCAAGCGCTTTACGGGATTCAAATTAAACTAGTTTAATAGATTGCTTGTTAATTTTAATTTATTATATGATTAGTGCTATAAAGATGGTAGGCTCCTCTTTTTTTTTTTTTTTTTTCAAATATAATATACATTTATTGGTCTTTGGATAGATGATTGTTATTTTCTGATTAGATTTATTGGAATTTTTGATGTGGTGTATATTTCAGAGTAGTTTACTATTAGTTAGTTGTTTTTGTTCTTGAACACAAGCTTGGGTTTGTAGATCTCTATATAGAAGTTCAGATTTGATCTAGTCTTTCTTGTTGCTTCAAAGTAAAATGGAGTCTTGATTGCATATAAGCATTTTGAAAGATTGAACCCTTTGATAGATTGTGATGCTTGAAGGACTCTGTTATGTAGTCAAACAAATCATATGGATAAATATATCAATGCTAGATTTTGTTTACAAGATTGTTTTGTTAATGGAGTTTTTTCATTTGTTGACAACACTAGGCATTAGGGAACAACATTAATTAAATGAACTGAATAAACCAGATTATTATATAAAACAATTTGATAATCTTGATGTATAGTCAGATCATGTGGGTTTGACAGTCAGCTTGAATCAGTGTGGTTTTAAATTTTATGGTTTAAAAAAATCAGCATCTGCCAATCAGATTTGTTCCTATGACTGAATTCAGACTTTGATGTAGGAGTTTCATAATAAGTTATGCTGTTATGGTTTCCCCTTACTGTCTGAAACATATACGAATATCAGATGTCAATTTAACATTTGCCAGTTGTTGCATCACCCCCGCAGAAAAAAACACAGCATTGATTAATTTTTTTTTTAAAGAATGTGTATATGCTAGGTTTTGGATGTAATGTCCATTCTTGTTCCTGATTTTGCTTGTCCTCCCCATGTACTTTGGCACCCCAATATCTACAGAAATAGTTCCACTCAACAGTTCCAGTTTTGTTTCACTATTCTGTTCTATTTCATTTTTTAAAGCAGCATTACCTTTCATGATTTACTTATCTATGCCACTGATGGGTGCTGAGCTTAGCCATATCAACACCCTCTCCCTATTATTTCTTGTTCAATGGACATCTTTATATTGAAAAACATTTTTTTGGCTCAATGAAGAATAAACCCATGAAATCCTCTTGGTTTTGATTGGTTACTGAAAGGGTAATTTATGTGAAAATTGGGCCGGGCTGGGAAATGGGTCATTATGGCCCACAATACGAAGGGCCGAGTAAAAAGGCCGTAAAGTTACTCTGGCCCGAGAGAGGTACAAAGTTACTCCGGCCCGAGAGAAATGTAATGTTACTCCGGTCCGGAAGCGACTTGGAGTTAGGCCGGTTGGAAGACGCTTTGAAATTAGACCGGTTTCAGAGTTAGCCCGGTCATGACGTATTGTGGTCAGACCGGTTAGAACCTTGCTACTCGGTAGCTCGGTCTAACCACGCTATTCTTTGTACATGAGGAATCGAGATAAGGAGTAGTGAAAAGGAGAACCGAACTAAAGACGGTTCGGTCTACTCTATGGCTCGGCGTGATCGTAATTACTTCGGTTATATTGGAGTTCGGCCATGATAAAAACCATCTCACTTGGTTTAAGCAGTGAGGGGGGTGTTGAAGGATAAACATTGTCCTTCAGGAGTATGAATCCTAGGAGGACTCTGCATGGAGAAGTAAAAGTCCTACTAGGATCGTGTCACACGAAACCTATAAAAGCTCACAAACATCACCTTTGGGGAGATAACACACACAACTTTGCTTTCTGAATACACAGAGCTTTTGTCTATTGGTCAAGCTTACTGACTTAGGCATCGGAGAGGTTTCCGGCACACACCTGCCGGCTAGCTCACGTTTGTGTTTTCAGGTGATAAAGCGACGACGTACAGAGGAACGCAGACTTGATCAACAGGATTATACGAGAAGGTTTATTTCTTTCCCGTACAATTGGCGCCGTCTGTGGGAAAAACAGACAGGACAAAACCTCTTGATCAAGCTTTACCTCTTTAGGAACAATGGAGCACAATGAAGAATTACCACAGTCCGCCATCGACGGGCAAACACCAGATGGGGGTGCAAGGCGTGAAGGATTACCTTCTATCCCTCCCATGGCGGACTTTGAGCCCCAACGACATAACTCCAGGAGAGATACTAGGGGAAGGCGGACTCACAGTCCCCGTCACTCTCATTCACAAAGTCCTGACAGGCAAAGGCGGAGGATTGATCCTCAAGTTCTGGAGGACCGCGTGAAAGAGCAGGACGAATTAATAAGGAAGATGGCGGCGGACATGGAGACCCTGAAGCGCCAGATGAAGGGAAAAGGAGTGGCGACAGGAGAGGGGCGCAAAAACAAGACGCCCCCTCGCCGTTCAGAAGACCATGGAAGGCATTCCACACCATCACAAACAGAGAGTAGAAGCCTCAGGACAGGCGATACTCGGTCTAGAACCTCCAGAACTCGTTACTCCAAGTCTGAGAGAACGAGATCATTGAGGTCTTACACAGAGGGAAGTACCTACCGATCCTCACACTCGCACCAAACATTATCCAAACAGGCGGAGTTGCCCAGATCATCCGATTTGCGGGACATGCTAGAAGAAAAGGCACGATGGAAGGAGGACACTGGGGCGCGCGACCCACGCAGAGTTTCTGCCCTTCAACGATTGGCCCCTCGATCGCATGGAAGCGTCGAGGTTGGAATGTCATTACCACGCCCTGCCTACGAACCGACGGACAAAGCATTGGCGAGGCTGCAGACCTCGCCGTTCGTTCCGGCAATCGAAAACGCGCCCCTGCCTTCAGGCTTCCTTCAGCCCAAATTCACCACGTACGAGGGGAAGACGGACCCCTACATTCACCTAAGCCACTTCCGCCAGGTTATGGCGGTATATCGACGAAATGAGGCTTTAATGTGCATCCTTTTCCCATCAAGCCTTGGCGACCTAGGCTTGACTTGGTTCGAAAAACTTCCAGAAGGCAGCATAGCCTCCTGGGCGTAATTGGCGGAGGCGTTTGTCACAAGATTCAGAACAAACACCAAAACCCCGGTGGAGATTGACCAGTTACTCTCCATCGACATGGGTGAAAAAGAGACACTAAGGTCCTACAATAGCCGCTACTGGGAGATATTCAACCAAATTGGGGACTGCCCCACCAATCTCGCCATTGCACAGTACAAAAGAGGCCTTCCAGTCGGGAATAGACTAAGGGACTCGATCACCATGACGCCACCCCTCACCATGGAAGTCTTGATGGAAAGAGTGCATCAGCACATCAGGGTAGAAGAGGATGGCGCACGTGCCAAAACAAAATCTGGCACGACCATAGTACCAGAAAAGAAGGCCTCAGCAAAGGTCAACGCGGTAGATCGTCCGAACAGAAACGGACGTGGCAAACGAGACAACGGAGAGGACCAGGATAAAAGATGGTTGAGGGTCCGCACGGCCATAACCACGGTATTCAAGAAACCGATCTACCGAATTCTAAGTGAAATAAGAGATGAGCCTTTCGTCAGATGGCCAGCCAAACTAGGGGAAGTTCAGAAGGACTATGACGAAAGATCACGGTGCACCTTCCACAAAGAAAAGGGGCACCGCACTGAAAATTGCACGCCATTGAGACAGCACCTGGAGGAGTTGGTGGCAGCAGGTCATTTGGATAAATACATTGAAGGAGGGACGCAACCAGCCCCCCAGGACCATAATAACCCCAACGGGATGCCAGTCGATGCCCCACCTCAAGGCGTTATCAATGTGATACATGGAGTCTTTGAACCTGAGCGTGTATGCGAGCTTAGGGGATCAATCAAAAAGGCTGAACACTTAAGAGAGGTGCTAAGTGCTCAACCTGCCATCAAGAAGGGGAAGACAGAGGCCACAAACGTCATGTCTTTTTCGGATAAAGACTTGGAACGGATATATTGCCCTCACAATGATGCCCTAGTCGTCACTCTCCGAGTCAAGGATTTTGACGTCAAGCGGATTCTGATTGACTAGGGTAGTTCATGTGAAATCATGTACTACGAAACATTTAAACAATTGAAGCTGCAAGACAAAGACTTGGCGTCTGCCGTATCTCCCCTAATTGGATTCAACTCCATGCCAGAATGGCCCGTCGGCAAAATAATTCTTCCAGTCAGAGCAGGAAGCGTAACGAAACAAGTGGAGTTCTGGGTATTGAAGGTCCCCTCCACTTACAACATCATCTTGGGTAGAACATGGCTGCATGCCATGAGATCGGTGGCGTCATCCTACCACCAAGTAATGCGGTTCCCCAACGATACCGGGGTAATTGAAGAAGTCTATGGAGATCAGATCATGTCAAAGCAATGCTTCGTCACGGTGAATGGTAGCCGCGCTACCAAAGGATACGTTCATTCGGTGGACGAACCTGAGAGCAATGAGCTATTCGCAGATGTCGGCAAAGCGGCTGATCAGAAAGCGGTGGAGGACTTGGTAGAGGTAAGAATAGATGAAAAGAACCCGGATAAATTCTTTTTGCTCGGTTCGTCGTTGTCCAGCACTGAGAGATTAGAGGTGTTGGAATTTTTGACCTCTAACATCGAAGTGTTCGCCTGGACGTCATACGACATGCCAGGAATTGACCCCAACTTCATCTGTCACCAACTTAATGTCCACCCATCCGCCAGACCAATCATCCAACGCACACGCAGATCGGCACTCCACCATGCCGAGATAGTGGCGGAAGAAGTAGGTAACCTGCTGGAGGCAGGAGTAATTAGAGAAGTGCACTATCCAAGATAGATCTCCAACACAGTCGTAGTGCCAAAGAAGAATGGCAAGTGGCGTGTCTGCGTCGACTATAAAACAGTCAACAAGGCATGTCCAAAAGACAGCTTTCCTCTACCGCGGATAGATCAACTAGTAGACCTAACGGCGGGGCACAACCGACTCAGCTTTCTGAATGCATACAGCGGCTACCATCAAATCGCCATGCATGAACCAGACCAGGAGGGCACATCCTTTACAACTCCAAGAGGACTATACTGTTACAAGGTCATGCCCTTTGGCCTAAAGAACGCAGGGGCAACATTCCAACGGATGGTCACCAAGATGTTTGAACCATTGTTAGACAGAACAATGGAGGCTTACATCGACGACATGGTGGTCAAGAGCAAGGATGAGAATGACCATCTCAAGGACCTAGGCGAGATGTTTGAGATCCTGAAGAAGCACAAGCTGCGCCTTAATGCATCCAAGTGTGCATTCGGAGTAGGATCTGGCAAATTTCTAGGCTTCCTTGTGACTAACCGGGGTATAGAAGCGGACCCCTCCCAAATCAAAGCAATTCAAGATTTGGAGAGACCAAACTCAGTGAAAGAAGTGCAGCATCTCACCGGCATGGCAGCCGCGCTCAATCGTTTCATAAGCCGGTCGTCAAACAGACTACGACCATTCTTTCAAGCTTTAAAAGCGAAGTTCGAATGGGACGAAGAATGCGACCAAGCTCTGGAAAGCTTGAAAGAATACATGTCTTCTCCACCATTGCTGGTCACCCCAATACCCGGAGAAGAACTCTTCCTGTACCTGGCAGTCTCTCAGCACGCAATTAGCGCAGTGTTGGTCCGTGCAGAAGGAATTCAACATCTGCCCATCTATTATGTCAGCAAGACATTGCTGGGAGCCGAAACAAGGTATTTGTCACTGGAAAAACTGGCATTAGCCTTAATGATGGCCTCTAGGAAATTGGCACACTACTTTCACGCCCACACCATAGTCGTCCTCACAGCTTTCCCACTAAAAGCTTTGTTTGAGAGGGCGAACTTTTCTGGGCGAATCTTGAAGTGGGCAGTAGAGTTGGGACAATTCGACATCAAGTCCAACCCAGAACCGCAGTAAAGGCCCAATCTTTGGCTGACTTTGTCGCAGAGTTTACTCCTGGAAGTCATCATATCTGCCCAGTCGACCTAACTGACACAACCAAACTAGGGATGGAAGTTGACGCCGGAATAGCGCAACCCCTAGCAGAAGGTGCTCAGTCAGACTCCAAGGCAGACCAGACTGAAGACAGCAAGGAAGAAGCAAACCAAGCTACACCAAACCAAGACTCACCAACAAATAAAGACTTGGTACAATCAGATAGCGAGGGGCAGACAGCAAGCATGGACCTTGAAGAAAACACCAGCAACATTCTTGACCCCACGACATCATCCGACCCCTCCACTTGCTGGAAGTTGTTCGTTGGTGAGATGTGGAAGCTCTTTGTGGATGGAGCATCCAACCGGCATGGTGCAGGACTCGACATAGTCCTCATCTCACCAAACGGCCTGGTTGTGGAGCAAGCAATCAACTTTGGCTTCCCAGCATCAAACAACGAAGCAGAATATGAAGCACTTCTTGCAGGACTCAAATCAGCATACTACATGAAGGCCATCGAATTAATGGTCTACGGCGACTCACAGCTGGTGGTAAACCAAATTTCTGGCAACTATGAAGCAAAGGATGATAGGATGGTCAAGTACCAAGAATTGGTCAGAACAGAGATTAAGAAATTTGAAGTAGTGAGGATAGAACATATAGGCAGGGAAGAGAACGGCAGAGCAGACGAACTAGTAGGCTTTGCTTCAATGGAAGATACATCCATCCCTCATCCCTTGCTCATCGACTACTTACCAAGACCAAGCATCGAAGACCCCGAAGCAGAAGAAGTATGCTGCGTCGATCTAGGCCCCTCATGGATGGATCCCATCATACTATTCTTGAAAGATGGCATCCTACCGGAAGAAAAGAAAGAAGCCAACAAAATTAGAGCAAAGTTACAGCGATTTTGGCTCTCCCCATCTCTAGCATTATACAAAAAGTCGTTCTCAAGACCTTATCTAAAGTGCGTCCACCCCAGCAAAGTGGAAGCATTCTTATACGAGATACACGAAGGGGTGTGCGGAAGCCATCAAGGAGGAAGATCGCTAGCTTACAGGGCCATTTCGCAAGGATACTGGTGGCCATACATGCAGGCAGACTCAGAGAAATATGTGAAGAAGTGCGAGAAATGTCAGAAGTTCGCACATCAAATACATCAGCCGGCCAGAGAACTCCTACCATTGACCAGCCCATGGCCCTTTGCAATGTGGGGGCTTGGACATAGTAGGACCACTTCCAACGGCACCCGGAAACAGAAAGTTCTTTCTCGCAGCAACAGACTACTTCACAAAGTGGGTGGAAGTAGAAGTATTGGCATCAATCAAGGAAAAAGATGTGAAGAAGTTCGTCTGGCAAAATATCATTACACGATTCGGCATACCTAAAGCCCTCATATTAGACAACGACACCCAGTTTGATGGCAAAATCTTTAGAAGCTTTTGTGAAGAATACAAGATAGAGTTCTACAATTTCACACCGGCATATCCCCAAGCAAATGGTCAGGCAGAAGCATCAAACAAGGTAGTATTGGATGGACTAAAGAAACGGTTAGAAAAAGCCAAGGGCAAGTGGGCGGAGGAACTCCCTCATGTTTTATGGGCTTACCGCACCACACCACGACGGTCAACAGGAGAAACTCCATTCTCCTTAGCCTATGGTATGGAAGCAGTAATCCCACTCGAAGTTGGCCTCCCCACAATTAGAAGCGAAAATTTTGATCCAGACTTGAATGGAGAAGCCATAGCATTGGAGCTCGACTTTGCGGAAGAAAGAAGAGAAAGAGCACTGGTTCACATTGCCTCATACCAACAAGAGTTATCCAGGAAATACAACAAAACAGTGCATCCAAGACAATTCAAGATCGGAGATTGGGTACTGCGCAAAGTGATGGGAAACACCTTGATACCAGGAGATGGCAAGTTAGGGCCAAATTGGGAAGGACCTTACAAAATAGTCGGATTAGCTGGCAAAGGGGCATACCACCTGGAAGATGAGGACGGCAAAGCCATTCCAAGGCCATGGAACACTGCCAATCTCAAACTATTTTATTTTTAGCTTTTTTTTTTACGAGTATGTGTAATTTCCCTTACTCTCAATAAAAACAAAATCAATTCTTTTCAGCATAGTTGTTTTTTGTATGAGATTGTATTAGTGAGTTAGGGACATCAAAAGTAAGGTTGGCTGGAAAAACCAACACCCCTCCTAAGCCCAGGATAAGGATCCAGGCTGCAGGACGTTTGGTCGAAATAACCAAACATTCTATTCTACGTTGGTTGGAAAAACTAACTTAGAGGTTGGCTGGATTAAACCAACACCCCTCATAAGCCCAGGATAAGGATCCAGGCTGCAGGACGTTTGGTCGGAATAACCAAACATTCTATTCTAAGTTGGCTGGAAAAACTAACTTAGAGGTTGGCTGGATTAAACCAACACCCCTCCTAAGCCCAGGTTAAGGATCCAGGCTGCAGGGCGTTTGGTCGAAATAACCAAACATTCTATTCTAAGTTAGCTGGAAAAACTAACTTAGAGGTTGGCTGGATTAAACCAACACCCCTCCTAAGCCCAGGATAAGGATCCATGCTGCAGGACGTTTGGTCGGAATAACCAAAATTTTTTTCTAAGTTGGCTGGAAAAACTAACTTAAAGGTTGACTGGATTAAACCAACTCTTGTTACTCGTCAGCTGAAGTAAGGGTATGGCTGAAGAGTGGTTGGCTGGATTAAACCAACTCTTAGTACTCTTTAGCCGAAGTAAGGACATCGGCTAAAAGAGTGGTTGGCTGGATTAAACTCTTATTACTCTTCAGCCGAAGTAAGGGTATAGGCTGAAGAAAGGTTGACTGGATTAAATCACTCTTGGTACTCTTCAGCCGAAGTACGTATTTCGGCTAAAGAGTGGTTGGCTAGTAAACTCAGTCAGATTGCTCAGCTAAAACCAGAATAAAGTATCTCGGCCACACTACTATTAGAAAGCAAGCTCAAACAGGAATTCAAACCGAGATAACAGTTGGAAGTGAAAAGATCATGGAAAAGTCATTACAAGTACAAACATGCAGATCAACCGAAGTAAGAGTTCAAAACAAGAAAATTGTCATTCATCAAAGAAGCAAATACAAAGGAGGGGCCGCAGCCCGGTTACAAGTCCAAAACAAAAGGCAAAAGAAAAATACAGGAATCAGTTGAACAAATCATCAATCTCGGCGTCCAGATCGGCATCACCATCATCCCGAAGCGCGGTCTCTGGCTGGAGCTCGGTCTCGGTCGCAAGTATGGTCTCGGTCGGAAGCACGGTCTCGGTTGGTTGCTCAATGATCAGGTCTTCCACCGTGTGCTCCGCCCGAGCTGATTGATTTGTTGGAACATTGCCGACCGAGGTATCAGTGGGCTCTTCTTCATCATCATCGTCAGAACTCTCAAGGAACTGCTGCTGAACGGATGCAGCATACTACTGAGTTAGTGAGGCCGAAATAAAATACTGCGGAGCATTGTAGACCTCGGTTTCGGACCCATAGCCGAGCTGCTCCACAGCACTTCTCCAGCCGCACTTGAAAAATAAGTCCTTTGCTGCCTCGCATTGTTGGATTTAAGCAGCCTCGCCTTCTTTGTAGCCCTTTTGCTCGGTGTCATCAGCTTTCCTCTTCAATTCTTTTATTTCGGCGTCTTTGGTACTTTCAAGCTTTGCGAGCTCCCACAAATGCTTGTCTTTCATTTCGGTTAGAGCTCTTTGTTTGTCAAAATTAGCTGAGGTAACCAGTCCGGTTAAGCGAGTTGCCTCGGCCTCCAGCTCGGCCATCTTTGCTTGTGATTGTTTGAGCTCGGTGGTCTTGGCTTCAGCTTCTGCCATGGCCTCCCTTGTAGTTCTCCTGAGCTCCAACACTCGCTTGTGTGCGATGTTGTTTTTCTGAATGGCCTGCAATAGTGTAGAAACTTTCTTTTTTAACCAAACTAAAAGATGGAAAAATGATAAAGATGAAAAAGCAAAGAAGAGAATTGCCTACCAGGATCATGGATTTTGTTGAAGATCGGATGGCCTTCAACTCGGTGTTCAATTGATTGTGGTGCTCCATGTCTTTTGGAAGACACACACTTTTGGCAAGGTTGAAAGCCAGTGTGTGATCCTTCTCAGCAACCACCGAGTCGGTATCTTGGATATCTCGGTTCTGAAACGTGAGCTTGGGAACCCACTTGGAGGTAGATCGGTCAGATGGCTCCGGTTGAGGGTTTGGTGGGGGGCTCGGCGGAAGGATGGTTTCATCCTCATCTACTAAGCGTTGCTCGGTTTGGTTAGTCCGGGCACGCTTTTTTGACCGAGATGAAGAAGGTTGTTGCGTTGGCATCGCCACTACGGTCTCTTGGGTTTGGCTCGGTGGTGGTACTTCGGGTCTGTTGGTTTCGGTCAAGAGGGCCCTGACTCTATTTCTCTTAGCCATTTCTTGTTCGGCTGTGAGAGGGACTAAGATAATTTGGGGTAAAGTTGGGTCCGGTTCGGGGGCCTCCTCTAGCAGAAAGTCGGTCACTCTCGTTTTTCGGCGGCCGCTGTATCTGTATGTCGGTTCAAAATTTAATAGCTTGGCCCAACTCCGTTTTGGATGCCGTAGTGCGGCGCGGAGAATGCCTAGATTGGGGTAGCTGTAACGTGATTGAAGATGGGCTGAATCTGCATAAAGAAGACAAACTGTTAGTCCAGTTCAGGAGCAAGAAACCGAAATAAAGTAAAGCATACCAAAAACCGAAGTAATTATACCAGGTTCTCCTTTATTCCAGTTTATACTTCGGCCAGGGATCCGGGCTTGCTGGTCTTCAAAATTGCCAGACACCCAGAAAAAGTCATCATCGTTCAAGTCCTTATCCGGCGTATCTTTTATTATTTTTTCTCTGCGACGGCGTATCCTAAGGTAGTAGACCCAGCCGTCATCTTTGGAGCCAATGGAATATTGGTGGAATATTTCGGCTAGACCGAGGTTAAGACCGGCTCGGCGGTTTAGTTCGGCTATACCCATTATTATACGGTAAGAATTGGTGGAAAACTGAGTTGGGCATATTCTGGTTTGTCTTAAAAATTCACAAATCAAGGGTTGAACGGGTAATCTTAGTCCGGTTTCTATTATTGATAGGAGGGTGAAAGGTACATAGCCGTGTTTTCCCCATGGAAGGGTATCTTGTTCGGCCAGAATAAGCTGGACGACGTCAGGGATGTTGTAATCCCTTCGGAATTCAGCCAGGCCACCAAGGGTTTCTACCAAAAACCTATACTTTCCCATTTAATTTTTAAAGTTACGGATAAATTAGTTCGGTCGCAAAATTGTGCTCAGTAGCTCGGCTGGGCGCGCAGTGGAGTGCCTGGGCAACCTAAGGCTGCAAAGTGGAAAACAAAGGGGTTAAGCACAGGTCATTGGACCGTGCTACAAAATAAAAGCAAGAATAGGAGTCCTACATCGGGTGTGTGGGATGCTATAGGTTCTATCTCGGTTTCAACAAGATGCTTAGTAGCTTGGATTAAGCAGGCGGTTCGATAGCTCGGTCTTGGCAAAGCGATTCGTTATCTCGGTTAAAGAGAAGGCTCGGTCAGATCGGTTAAGCCTCTAGGGGCAGCTGCCTGAGTTCGGTCTAAAAACTTAGAAAGCCGGCTTAGCCCCAAAGACCTAGCTCGGTCGAAAGAAAAGGTTTCAGTATGCTACGTTTGGACTTAGTTCGGTTCGTTTACCTCGGCTAAGGTCTATCAAGAGGTGGTTTTGACTTACTGAAACTACTGGTACCAACATGGAGTGCTAGTTCGGTTAAAGTCTGATAGAAGGACATTGACTACAAACTACTTTTTAGTTCGGTTATATGGTAATTGTGGATCAAACACTGTTTTATAGATTACTTCATGAAGTTCATGAGGATCTTATGAAGTTTTTCCTAGAAAACGCAAGGTAAAGCAGGAAAATGTGTTTTGCAAAAACACAAACAATATGCTATAAATCAGAACAAAGACGAAAACAAACAAAAAGAGAACAGATTTGTGTTACTTACCAAGATAAGAGGAAGGAAAGGGAAGTAGAAAGCAGCCATGGACACGAGCTTTACAGTTGCAAAGTTGGAAGAACAATAGAGGCTCGAAGAGAGAGAGAAGGAAATGAATAGTGGTGTGAGTGATTCAAAAGAGAGTGAAAGAGTTTGTTTTATGAAAAGAAAAGGGACAAAGGCGGGAACTGTTCAAAAAACACGAGGTACGAAGACGGCGGGACAGTTGCCTTCAGCCAATGAGAGCATGCCACGTGTCCTTGGGATGAGAAGCGATTCAGTTGCTGTGATTGAAGAGACGTTTTGACCGGACAAACAGAGCCCGGTGTGAAATTAGCTCGGCTGCAAAGGCTTACGAGTTTTAGCTCGGCTGGAAAGGCTAAAGGGTTTTTAGCTCAGCTGGAAAGGCTTAAAACTTTAGCTCGGCTGATAGACAGGTAATCCCTATCATGCTGCGCAGATGGAATTAAGGGGCAATTGAGAGGGTAATTTATGTGAAAATTGGGCCGAGCTGGGAAATGGGTCATTATGGCCCACAATACGAAGGGCTGAGTAAAAAGGCCGTAAAGTTACTCCGGCCCGAGAGAGGTACAAAGTTACTCCGGCCCGAGAGAAATGTAATGTTACTCCGGTCCGGAAGCGACTTGGAGTTAGGCCGGTTGGAAGACGCTTTGAAATTAGACCGGTCTCAGAGTTAGCCCGGTCATGACGTATTGTGGTTAGACCGGTTAGAACCTTGCTACTCGGTAGCTCGGTCTAACCACGCCATTCTTTGTACATGAGGAACCGAGATAAGGAGTAGTGAAAAGGAGAACCGAACTAAAGACGGTTCGGTTTACTCTGTGGCTCGGCGTGATCGTAATTACTTCGGTTATATTGGAGTTCGGCCATGATAAAAACCATCTCACTTGGTTTAAGCAGTGAGGGGGGTGTTGAAGGATAAGCATTGTCCTTCAGGAGTATGAATCCTAGGAGGACTCTGCATGGAGAAGTAAAAGTCCTATTAGGATTGTGCCACACGAAACCTATAAAAGCTTACAAACATCACCTTTGGGGAGGTAACACACACAACTTTGCTTTCTGAATACACAGAGCTTTTGTCTATTGGTCAAGCTTACTGACTTAGGCATCGGAGAGGTTTCCGGCACACACCCGCCGGCTAGCTCACGTTTGTGTTTTCAGGTGATAAAGCGACGACGTACAGAGGAGCGCAGACTTGATCAACAGGATTATACGAGAAGGTTTATTTCTTTCCCGTACAGTTACATTTGTCATTTAGCATTTACAATCCCATGTCTATCCCACCTAATTTATGGGCAAAGGACAGTTGCCTAACCTAAGAAATCTTGAGTAATAAAACTAACCCAAAGGTTATATAAATAATTCACTGCCTCTGGTTTTTACACTTGCAAACATACTGAAAAGTCATTTTGTGAATTTAGGATGCATGAAAATGAACTAGCAAAGAACTGAAAAGTATCAACTAGAAGTTAAAGATCATGCAAACAGAGGACCACACCTTACACTGCCCTTGTCGTTCTCTTGATTTTATTTTATTTTACTTTATTTTGGCCAGTGTTTATTTTTCTCTTTTTTCTTTCCTTTCATTTCTTTTTCGTATTTTTGGGCTTTATGCTTCTGGTACATCTCTGAATGCCTAGAAGAATAGTTTTGAAGTCCTGGCAAGTTTGCTATGCTTTGTGGATTGACAAACTTGTACTGTTTTGACACAGATGTAGGTTGTTGTAAATTGAAACTCCTGAAAATCTAGACATGGGGATACATCTGTTTATTTGTATGTGTGTTTGTGTATGCATGCCTGTGTGTGTGTTGGACCAGTACAACAATTCATTTCGTCATGCAAAAGAAATGTAGAGAGCATGAACAATGATGAATACAAATACTTCATTATAATTTTGTCAACGAAGAGAACACAACAATCACTACTACATGTTTTTCCATGTCAGTAAAGTGGGACTCTTTCCTAAATGCCCAAATGATCATTGAACATGAGTAGACACAATGTTTTAAAAGGCGCGCACTTTGGCGTGAGGTGCCTCGGACATGCGTCTCACGCTTAGGCTCCAGGAGACCTTAATAGGCTACGTGGATCTCTTTTTAAAGCCTATTTCTTTGCATAGATATGCATACTATAAAATTATAGCAGAACACGAGATGGTCACAGTTTCTGGAGTACTTTAGTTCTTCCATCTATATAATCAATTCATTCTTACTGAACACGTCGTATATACGCAGTTAACAAACATCCCCCTTCCATCTAGTTTACCTTGAATTTTCATTTTGGTCGATCGCCTAAGAAATTTTCTACTGACAATGTCTAATTTTTAATTCAATGACAGTTATGGCTTGCACTTTGTGTTGCCACCAATAGCGGTGCTTGGCTTGGCACAGACGTGCTTGTAACAAACATGAGAAACTTTCCTGTCAGTCGGGTCACTGTCGCTGGTATTCTCAAAGGTTATGCGGGGCTGAGTGCTGCAGTGTACATGGAAATTTTCGGCATCTTTCTTCACAATTCCTCTGCCAAGCTCTTGCTCTTTCTCACTTTAGGGATCCCAACTTTATGTATTGTAATGACATATGCTGTTAAACCTTGTACCCCCGCTTCCGGGGAAGACTCTGCTGAGCGTGGCCATTTTCTTTTCATCCAAGTGGCCAGTGTTTTGCTTGGCTTGTATCTTCTCACTAACCACAGTATTGAGTCATTTTATTCCTTTGAGTGATACTGTTTCCTGTACTTAAATTGTCATAATGATTCTACTTCTCATGGCTCCACTTGCTATCCCTGCAAAGATGACATTATATCCCTAAAACCGGAGTAAGTTAGGAACACTTGGTCGACCAGTAGGGTCTTCGAACCAACTTATTCAAGCAGAAGGTGATATGGACAAATCGGAACCGTTGCTCACCCCATCTACATCAACAACAAATATTGGAAGTTTTCATGAGAGCGATAGTGTTTCGGAGGTGGATATGCTTCTAGCTGAGGGAGAGGGCGCAGTGAAGAAGAAGAGACGGCCCAAAAGAGGGGAAGATTTCACTTTCCGTGAAGCTATAGTGAAGGCTGATTTCTGGTTTCTGTTCTTTGTTTATTTTGCCCGTGTTGGTTCGGGTGTTACTGTTCTCAACAACTTGACTCAGATAGGAATAGCTCAAGGTGCAGAAGATACAACCGTCCTGTTATCTCTCTTCAGCCTTTTCAATTTTGTGGCTCGGCTCGGTTCGGTGGCGGCATTGTTTCCGAACATTTTGTCAGATGAGATACCCATTATTCCTTGTTGATTAATTCCTATTTAATACAATCTCTTGGTAATTCCTATTTATTCCTTGTTGGTTTTTCCTATTTTACAGGTCAAAAACAATCCCTAGGACAATTTGGATGACATTCACACAAATCATAATGATCATTACATACCTTTTCTTTGCTTCTGCTCTTGATGGTACACTCTATGTCGCAACAGCAGTACTTGGAATCTGCTACGGCTTTCAGTTTTCCATAATGGTCCCAACCGCCTCTGAGCTTTTCGGATTAAAGCATTTTGGGATAATCTTCAATTTCATGTCGCTCGGGAATCCTCTTGGTGCTCTCCTCTTCTCTGGTGTCCTTGCAGGGTTCGTACTTCTTGCTTGGGCCCAAATTGCTTTAGGCTTACCTTCATCGTTTTGGCCGCTGTGTGTGCCATGGGCACTGTCCTGAGCGTAGTTCTAACAAAGCGAATCAAGCCGGTTTATGAGATGCTTTATGCTGGGGGATCCTTCAGGCTGCCTCAGAGTTCAAATCATTGATGAGAGAAAAATGAAGTGTGAGAATGTAGGATATATATATATATATATTTTTTTGAAAATGCAATTAAATGAACTGCTTTTTTTTTTTTTTTTTTGCGTGTGTGTGTGTTGCTTCTTGAGCCTTGATATGTTGGTTCTTGAACTTCCATCTGATCATTGCACATGAAGTTTATAATTTGTGCAATATGATCCTTCTTTTTAATGTTAAAAAGAAGTTTTAGTAAACATATCTATGTCAGATTTGAACAATCTAGCACTTGATATTATTCAACACTAGAAGTGGTGCCACACATATTGGGTGTGAAATCATCTGTTTCATTCCAATTCTTCTACTCATTGATTTTGATGTGGCAATCTATGATAATTCCTTGTACCAATTCTTCTACTCATTGTTTTTGACATGGCAATCTATGATGAACATGAGACAGAATATATGACAGATGATATACATTCTATGCATTATGTGTGCAAAATGTAATTGCTTAGTGTTATAAATTGTTAATCTCGAATGGTTGATAGCAATGTTTTGCAAATCGGACCGGTGAGCGCACTGAAAAATTGATCGAGTGGATGGATCACTGGTTCAATCGCGAGTAAATTGAAATCAAACCGTGATATCATAAAATAATTTTATAATATATTTGTAAAAAAAAATTAAGTTTAAGGGAAAGAAAAAGTACATATATAAAATATACAAACTAAAACTAACTTATAATAAAATTGTTTTAGCACTAATAGCGACAGATGCGAATAGTTGTACAGTTAGCATTTAAAGTACATTGTAAAAGGTTGGAGGTTCGAATCCTTCTACCATGAACAATGCTTTTAAATATTGCTGTCAACGTAACGGTTCAATGGACTAGCGGTTCAAGCGAGTTCCCGATTCAACTGGTTTAAATTGAGCTTTCAATACAAACGGTAATGTGGTATAATTCAGATCGGAAATTGGTTCGGTCAACAAGTTGGACCGGCTAATCCAATCCGATTTTCAAAACTATGGTTGATTGTTATGATTTTACTTTTACAATTGAGCCAAATAAATAAATAAACTTTTAAAAACCATTACGTTACACATTTTCAATTTGGTTCATAGATTATTATTAAAAACAGCATGATGCTAAAAAAAAAAAAGTATAATTTGTCAAAGATGTCAACTTTTTAAATATATATATATATATATATATTTTTAAATATGACAAAAATAGATAGATGCAGTTTGTTTGGTTTCAATTTTACGAAAACTAAATTTTTTATTTTTTGTATTTTTTTTATTTTTAGTAAATATTTTCAAAATTTTAAGCAAATTTTTTTTTTTGGAGAATTGATCAATAAATCCCATATTTTGGTCTTCTAATCCGTATGATCCCAAATATTTTTTTATTAATCAGATAGTCCTTCTGGCTGGTTGTTTACTAATTTGTCATTGGGCAAAGCATTGTCTCTAGTTAATTTAATTATGGGAATAACAGTGCATGTGTTTCACGTTGTTGGAAAAAGCATACTATTCTTTTAGTAATTTGCAGCGTATGCGAAGTTGCTATATGTGTGCAGTCATATTGTGGGCGTGTGATTGATTGTTGCGTAATGTGTGAAGTCGCTTAATGGAACCCATGTTAACCCGTTTGCCCTTATCCTTTAGACCCAACACATGCAATTGTACCCATTTGTAAAGTAGGTCGTTCCAACCCGATTCACACAAGAACATATTGGATGGTGGGGTGTTTGTGTGTCACATTGTTCGAAAAGTGCACTAATAACTTTTTAAAGTTTAGTTATTTTTAACACGCGCAAAGTGGGTCGTAAATTCTTTACTAATTGTTTTTTCGCAAGTGACGTGAAGACATGCATTAATTTAATCAAATTGGATCCACTACGTTGGAGTGTCACATGTCACATTTAGGAAAAATACACTAAGGAGTTTTTAATTTTTTTTGGAGTATTACAACATATCCGCCACATTGTCATATCTAAAAAAAATATACTAAAGAATTTTTTTTTGAAGTGTCACATCATATCTATCACGTTGTTATATTTAGAAAAAAATACACTAAGGATGAGTAAAAAGTTTGGAGTGTCACATCATACCTACCACGTTATCACATTTGAAAAAGTACACTAAAGAATTTTTAATTTTTTTGGAATATCCCATCATTGAAGTGTCACATTAATACATGTCACATTGGAGTATCACACCATACCTGTCACACATTTTTAAAAAAATCGACAAATTTGAAAAAGTCATATGGTGGTTGCAGTTCATATGCAACATTAACTAAATGATAACAATACAGTAGCCTGAAAAAGGAGTCCATCTGCATAAGAGAAATACATTTGAAAAAAAAAAAAAAACACTAATAATAAAAGGTGCAAACACACACACAGAGTAAGTGTTGGTGTGTGAACATAAATTGACGTCAACGTCCACCCCGTAAACAATCCACCATTGCAACCATGTTTTTCCACGCATAAACCTGGGGTTTATGTTCACATAATAATCCACAAACAGCAAGAAAAACTCCCAACAAAACGGTCGTCTCTTTTTACGTCGTCTGCGAAAGACTACTCGCCCACGTCGTTAACGAAGAGAAATTCAAAACCCTAATTCCCCCCTCCCCCATGCGGGAATCCTTTGTAAACAAAAATACACTCCCCACTGTCCAAAACGTGTGATCACCTATTACCAAAAAAAAAACAAACTTTCCTACTAAACTAGTGAGGCTATGTCCGTCTAAGCAACCCACACCCACATTTGAAAAAGGAATTTGTAGTCACACATTTCACCTAAAAAGGATTCCTCACTCAATCATTTAAAACATAGGATCAAATAGTATAACAGTTCGCAAAATAGGATTTTTCACTAAATTCCCCTTTTTTTTGTATTTTTTTTAAATGTACCTTACTTAGATGTATCTAAATAGTAAAATATTTGTGACAAAATATTTTTAAAAATTAATAAATACCCAAAAATATAAAAAAAAAAATGTCTTGAATTTTCGTATTTATTTTTGTATTTTTGGTATTTAGTAAATTTTTTAAAAAAAAATTCACAAATATTATACCTTTTAAGTGTATTTATGTTAGATGTGTCTAAAAATTAAAAAAATTGTTTAAAATATTAAAAAAATTCATTGAAAAAAAAATATGAAAAATAAAAAAGTAAAATTTTCTGGAATCAAAACCAAACAAGCTGAGGTAAATTACACTTTGCACCTCTGCACTTTGCACCAAATTTTACTTTGATTTCTACACATGAAATCATGACAGTTAACCCCATGCATTTATGGTCAAATCTCACTTTGGTCCCTTTATATGAAATTATGACAGTCAACACCCTATATTTTTGGTCAAATGTCATTTTGGTCCTTACACAAGTGCCAATGTCTCATTTCTGTTACTCAATTGTTTAAATCTTTAACAGAATCCAATCATGTGACAAGAATGTGACTACGACATGAGAATAAGAGAGAAAAATCATCTACATTTTTCACCAGTACACACTTTGTCCCAAAATTTACATTAAATTATGACTATTTTAGGCTAAAACAAAACGTAGATTGTGAACGATTAAGAATATGAATTAGGGTTTTGCATAAATTGGAATCACGAAACTCTGTTTGTCACAGTAACACAATCTTTTGTACATTGATCTTTCTTTCTCTTTGATTTCTTTGTCGCATTTTTTTTTTTTATTTCAAAAGTTCTATTTTCTTACCTCTTCATCCCAATTTTTAGCATTCGAACGTATATATATTGTATTATATAACTATCACGTGCTTATTGTGTAGGACAAAGTGTATTAATGAGAAATATGGATGATTTTCCTCTTTTACCCTAATTTTGTAATCACATTTTTATCATATGATTGAATTTTATTAAATATTTAAAAATAAAGTAACAGAAAAGAGACATTGACACTTGTATAGGGATCAAAGTGAGATTGAGCAAAAGTGTAGGGGTTGATTGTCATGATTTCATATGTAGGGACCAAAGTGAGATTTGACCTGAAGTACAGGGGGTTAACTGGCTATTTGGGAAGTTGGTAAAAAGCCAGCTTTTTGACTTTTTAGCTTATTTACACAAACAAGCTACAAAAAAGCCAAAAAAACTAGTTTTTTTTTACCAACTTCTCAAAACACCATGTGTAAGGACCAAAGTGAGATTTAGTGGAAAGTGTAAGGGTGCAAATTGTAATTTACCTTATTTTTTTCGAAAGGGTTCACTTATGATGATATCACATTTTTATAACATATTTAACACATATTGATAATCCAAATAGTTTAATGTGCAAGGGCCATCAAATATGTTATATTTACAGAAAATCACACCGATTAGACATGAATATCCACTTAATTAGATTATATTTGCGTCCCAATTTATTTTTAAAACCATGGTACAGATCTGATGTTCAAGTGACTATCAATATATAATCAATGTAATTTTTTACAAGTATTATGTATTAGACGATCCTTATACATTGAACGATTTCAATCATTAAAATGAATCCGAAATAAGCTCCAACACAGCCCAACAACACACTAGTCTGATTAGGCTCTCTCCCTTAAATATAATTTAAAATTGTGATAATTCTAATATATTCGTCTAAAGTGATGCTGAAATTCCCTAATACCTTTGTTTTCAATTATTTATTTTATTTCTTTAAAATTATTTTTTTACCTATCAAAAAAAAAAAAAAATCATTTTCACGTCATCCTTTGCCACAATTGGCTCCACTTGGCAAGTATTATGTGTCATCATTTTTTTTGGTGCGTGTGTTTTCCTATGACTCCATTAGCAAAGCTATGTCCCAACCTTTGCCACAATTGGCTCCATTTGACAAGTAAATTTCTTCTTTTTTTTTTCTTCCTTCTTTTGACTCAATATCTGCCCTTAAAAGAACCGAAAATTTTGGGGATTAATTCTATCATCCACTAATAAAGGTTTAATTAAAGTTGCGACAAATTTCATATAGACTATCTCAAAAAATTATTTATGTGTAGATTATGTGTAGAAGATTTCGAACTTTAAACTATAGAATAAGCACATTCTAGATCCTAGGTCTTGAGTATTAGGCCAATCCCTACTTTAAACAACTTATAACAAATTAAGCAGATCATTCATATACTCTTAACTGAGAAATCATGGGAGTTGATTCTTGTCAAATACTAAGTTGATTAATTTTCACCTATTATGGGGTTTGTCATTGCATTGAGTTGTTTATTTGATTTCATTATGACTCATTTTTGTGTTGGTTTTAGGCTTCTAGAATTAGAGTTCAATTTGATGTAATTCTCTTTACATTCGTAAATAATCTCTTACCGATCAATAATAAATAAATAAATAAATAAACTTCAATAGATATATGGGTTGGAATGCTGGTTAATTTGGAATCATGATTAATTGAATAAATAAATAAACTTCAATAGATATATGGGTTGGAATGCTGGTTAATTTGGAATCATTATTAATTGAATAAATTTTGATTCCACAATAGTGGGCTAATTGAATCAATCTTACGACATTCCCCCCCCCCCCCAGTAGTGAGAGTATTTGGGGCTTTGCTTAATTAGTTTTATAATACGTTTACTTTGTCATTATATCAAGTAATTATTAAGTACGAGTTTTAGGGGTGATTTTAACGCTGAAGCACTTCATAATATTCAAACTAGTGACTTTTATTCTTTGAAACACTCGTTATGGCTCATGGCTCAACTTACCGCTCAACTAATCTTTAGAAATTCAAAGGAGCCCAAGTTTGTCCTTGTAGAATTAATCTGTGTACATAAACACTTTCGTTTACTCATGACCCTCTCAAAAACAAACTTCATTTGAAATAAAATCATAAAACTTCGTAAAATTATGTTACGAGTGAGAAAACAAATTCATATCTCACTAATGTTGTACATAAGGTAAACAAAAAGCCATAGGAGACCACTCTTGTATATTCTTACTGCGAAGTTAGGAGCTCAGTCTTTGCCAAAGACAAAGTTTGATTATTTTGTTGTATTATGTTTATTTAATATCATTATGGGCTCTTTTTTATGTTGGTGGTTAGTAATTAGATGGCTTTAGTTGTTGGACTATGATTGTTAGTTTGATATAATTCTCTTCACATAGTTAAAAATATATTATTGGTTGACAAAAAAAAAAAAAAAAAAAAACTATCTTTTACTAATGTTTTTATTTCTTTATACTTAAATGGATAATTTTGACATTATAAAAGTTAATAATCACTATTATTTTTTCACCTAATCTCTCCAAAAAGTAAATTTTAAGAAAAATGAGTTTCCTTTTATTTCTTTCAATTTCCTCTCAATTTTCTGCCCTTTAATAATACAAACAAATAATTGAGACCAAGAAAAGTCCACTTCTTTTTTTTTTTTGGTCACTAAATCACTCAATCGAAAAGGGCTGTGTTCTATAAAAAAAAAAAACAAAAAAAAGAAAAAAAAGAAAAAAACGAAATTGCTGTGAGTTACACAAAATTGTTTGGCATAATGTCTTGGTATTTGAAATTGTTCTAACTAACATGGACAGTAAATATAATTCGTCTCTCCATTGTAACTTATGCTTATTTTCTCTTATGTTGTACATGTTCGATTTTTTCTTCTTTTTTTTTTATTGTAAAATTTATAAATCATGTGATATTTATTGTTGACCCCAAGTCAAAGTCTCCTCAACTCATAAAAATATAATTACAAGTCTTCCTTGAAAGTTTTGAGATATAGACCTTACTAAATGGATATGATGTTATTACATTTGAATTTACATGTTCGATTTTTTCTTTTTTTTATTATAAAATTTATAAATCATGAGGTATTTATTGTTGATCCAAGTCAAAGTCTCCTCAAATTATAAAAAAATAATTACAAGTCTTCTTTGAAAGTTTTGAGATATAGACCTTACTAAATGGATATGATGTTAGGAAAGAGAGTGTGCACTATAGTCTATATAGTTACATTTTTGTGCTGCATTATCACAATTTTTTGAATTTTTTTTTTGTCAATAAATATGACAGTAATTATAAATATAAAAAAATATTTATATTATTAAACATATTAACAAATCCAAGGCAGTCAATTAAAAATTACTAACTACATATGACTCCCATTATAGGGTAAAAATAAATTACCATCACAAAAGGATATCAAATTCTTTTTTATTGAAATTGAATCATATACTTCATATCATAAATTATGTTACACAATCATAAAGCCAAATAATGCGTGATTCACAATTTTTAGCCAATGAGGGCTCAATCTTTTGATAGGTGTAGTTTACCATTCAAACTTGGTGACTTTTAATCAATAAGTCCAATGACTTCAGATACCTTGCTTTGATCTTTCTACTAAAATTTGCTTTGATTTTTTCACATCATCTTTAACACTGTATTTAAATTATAAATTTTGATAAAGAAAAGAAAATAAAAAAAATTAACATAATTTTTTTCCCGCATTGCTCTCATCTTTTTTGTTTTTTAAATTTATACTCAAATTTATAATTCAAATACAACCCAAATGATATAAAATACTTGTGACATAACTATTTTTTTAACATCTAAACCAAACACCTTGATGGGTAAAAATTTGGTGTGACAGTACATTATCACTATTAATAATACGTGATATTACTGTTAAATAATAAATTAAAATATAAAAAAGATAAATTTTACTATTTAAATGTAATTATTATCCAACAAAATTCAATAACTGCTACTATTTAAATGTAATTGTTGAATCTCATTATTCAAATTTACCGTTATATTAATTTTTTTTTTTTGGTCACCAAAAAAAAAAAATTATTGAATTGAAGAAGGGTTAAAAACCACATCATATGGCCAAAGGGGGTGTTAGAAAGGAAAAATATGCGTGAAATATAAGTAAATATTATTGTATTTCATTCACATTTACTTATCATTTTCATTTTTCTTTCTAAATCTTTATCAAAATTCATGGACCAAACATAGCGTTAAGGGTGCAACAATACCCGTTGCCCTTGTGGCGTAGCGGCAAATTACGGTTAGGCATATGTTATTTACTGGTTCCAAATTTTTGTACTCAAATCGAAATCAATCATATTTTGAAACTGAACTCACTCAATTCAAATAAACTCATGTTTAGCCGTGATTTAACATTAATTTAAAATTTTTGTGACCACTCAATATAGAACTAAATATTTTAAAAGTTAATTTATAGAATGAAATATTTAAAAGGTAAAATTGAAAATTCATTGTAAATAATGATTTATAAATCTTTTTGAAAAGCAAATATATGATCAGCTTTCGGGTTCGTTTGAATTTGCTTTGAGTGTAACCCGGGAATTTAACTAACATAAAGTTTCTGGGTTTTTTTTATTTTTTATTTTTATATATTTTTATATTTTATTATTTATCATCTGTAGTTCTTCATAGTATTGTTCTTTTTGGTATTGTTCTTTTTGTGTTATGCGTAAATTTTGGTCTTGTGTATTTGTGATTATCCTTCCCGCTCTTATTCATTTTGTGATATTAGTTTTTGTTTTCCATTTTCATAACCATCAATATTCTTATTGAGTTTTTTAAAGGCTCTTCGCACAATAATCTACCACCAAATTTAATTAGCATAATAAACTCGAGTTCTATGTAATTAAATTAAATATAAAGGTTCTCATATCAGTATGATTCAAAGTTTAGGAAAATTCAGGTACTAATATGAAATTTGGATATAATTTAACAACCAATTGATCAAAAGATCATATTAAAAAAAAATTGTTTGAAAATATGGGTTTAAGATTGTGACAATTGAAATGCAAAAAATATAACAAAATTTGAGCAAAAATTGAATGATGATAAATTTAATTTGAGCTTTTTTTTTTTTTTTTTTTTTTTCCCCTCATGTTGGCACTAGTTTGGTATTGCTTTTTGTTTTTGTGTTTACGTGTCCCCCCCCCAAAAAAAAATTATAGAATTATTAACCTGGGATATTTTCTGTTGACCTCAATTCAAGGTCTCCTCAAATAGTACAAATTAATTCTTAGTCTTCAATAATAAATTTGAGATATAGAATGCATGGTGTTATGAATGTGACAGTGAGGCACTATCACGACTTGTAGTCAAGGTGGGCTCTACAGTTGGTAGGTGTGGATTACAATTCAAATTTGGTGACTTTTAAAATGTTGAATAAAGTTTTAGAGTACCTAATTACTATATTAATTTTATTAAGCACATTTAAGTTTTGTAATAGTTGAAATTGCACTATTATAAAGCTCAAGTGAAAGAAAATTATCACAAGATATTAATATAAAGCCAAATTACCATTGAGACCACCCTCGTTAAGAGGTGGGATTGAATTCATCTAATCTTGAGTGTGAAAATTAATCTTAATGAACATAATATATATATTGATAAATTGTATTTATTAGTAGTTTGAATATGTAGAGATTTTCAACTCTGAGACACATGCAATTTTATGATTGAATAATAATTATATGGAATAACGTGTAATAAGAAGACCAGCGTTAGACAAATTTAAAGGTGGTCCTTTAATCAATTAAGACTAACTATTTCATTGGACTAACGTGTGATAAGGAGGCCCGCATTAGACTGACTTGAGGGTAGGTCCTTTAATCAATTAAGTCCAACCCTTTCATTTTAATTTCATAGACTAATAACATGTAATATAAGGAGGTCCATGTTGAGTGGTTCTTTAACCAATTCAACCCAACCCTTTCATTTAAATTTCATGAACCAACGCGTAATAAGGAGTTCGACGTTAGACAGACTTGAGGTTTGGAATACTTATGGAATACTTTTCTTTAACTTGAGGTATCTTCATAAGTAAAAATTCAGTTTAACAGTATCATGTAATTATTAATATGTCATATAATTATTTAATAATAAATCAACATATAACATTGATGAAATTTATTATTTAAATGTAACTACCATCCAAACAATTTAATAATTACAACATATGCAAAATGGAGTTTTGGTGATCCTCATTATTTAAATGTAACTATCATCGAATATAATTTATTAACCACTATTTTTATAAAAATTATTAGATATTCATAGAGTATTATGATAATGTCTTCGGCCATTGAAAAATTACAATATATACTAAAATTTTCATATTTTGTCCCCTAAGTATCTAAGAAAGATAAGTCAGTATATTCCATTCGTAAAATTATTTACTATATGATTGATTTAAAATATTACGTAAATAATACATAGGGTGCTTTGAGACAACCGAATAGTTACCCACTTCAACTATATCCACATAATCAATTGAGGAAGAATTAGCTGAGTTTGCAATCTTGTACATTCTGAAATTATACGTGGGATGGTTAATCATTGCAAAGGGTAGATTGACTATTTATTTAGAGGGTCTTGTTTTAGCTATTTTTTCATTCCTAATTATGGGCCTTTCTGATTTTTTAGCAGTAATTGTTGATATTGGACTTGAATGGATGTTTTTGCAAAAAAAATTTATATAGTTAATTGTCTAGTTTAATATGATTTCCTTAACACATAAATAATCTCTTCCTAATTGAAAAAAAAAGTATGCCCAAATATTATCTATTAATTTTTTAAATAGTAGTTACTTATTATTAGTTTACAATACAAAATGTTTATGATAAGAAAGTATCAGTCATACTAAATTTATTATTCTCTACATTAATGAACCCCAGAACTGAAATTGTTCCATTTTCCTTCATAAGCAGGGTTATTTACACTGAAATTTTCTAAACTATTGAAAAGTATCACTTTGACCTCTTAAATTTTAAAAACATAAAAATAGACTCCCTAAATTATTAAGAAATATCATTTTGCCCAGCTAAATTATAAAACGTACAAATAGACCTTCTAAACTATTGGTGTGTTTCACTTTGATCGCTTGTATTAACGGTCCAATTTGTATATTTTTATAATTTAAAAACATTTGCATGCTTTTATAGTTTAGAGGGTAAAGTGATAATTCTCAATAATTTAAGAGGTCTATTTCTATGCTTTTATAGTTTAGAGAATTAAAATGATAGTTCTCAATAGTTTAAAGGGTTTTAGTGTAAATAACACTTAGAAGCATTTGAACCTGAAAATTTTCCATTGGAATAAACTCTTTATAATTAAGATAAAGTCATTGCAAGATTATATCTTATCACCAACAAATCATACCAAAAAAAAAAAAACTGTAAATTTGTTATTGTTCTATTATAATGAACTAAGTAGGGGAATTAAATTGGTGGAAATTGAGGTCATTCCATCAAATGTTATATAAGTATATAATTAAAAATTCATAATTTATTTTGTTACAAAATGGTCAAACTATGGTTTATATATATATATATATAATTTTTCCAAATATTTTTTATTTGGATTAATTACACTTTTCACCTTTATAGTTTGATTCAAATTTCATTTTGGTCCCTATAGCTTCAAATTAAATAGTTTCGTCCCTACACTTTAAATTTAGTTTTAATTTGGTCCTCTCCTGTTTAAGTTGGAGGTTAAACTTAATGATTTTGGGACATTTGTTAGTCTTCTAAGGTATATATGTATATATGTAAATTTTTTTTTTTTGCTATATGAAAAAAAGGTATATATGTAAGAAAAATTAACAAAATTTTAGACGGAAAGACCAAATTGAAACTGAATTTAAAGTGTATGGAAAAAATTGTTCAATTTGAAATTATAAGGACCAAAGTAAAATTTGAGTCAAAATATAGAGATTAAAAATGTAATTAACCCTTTTAATTTTATTATTATTGTTATTATTCTGCACATAAAAAAATAAAAAATAAAAAGCATATAAGACGTTAAGTTGAAATAACTTCATCAAATCATAATTTTGACATTTAGGAGTGATAGTGTTTCATTTTGATGTTTTTAGCTCTAATATTTTATAATACTTTTCACTTTTCAAGTCTCTTAATTTTGCTTTCTAGGTTCACTTTGATCCCTGAATTGCTATTATAAATTTTTTAAAATTCCAAGTTTATATAAAAAAATATATATAAATAAAGTTATATTATATTTCAACTTCATAATAAAATTCGTTTGAAATTAAGACAAATTGCAATAAGAATGATGAGAGTGAAATTTAAGCAAAAAATTGACGGTAATAAATATACTCAATTTGAATTTTATTTATGCAAATTTCAAGATTTATAAAATCATGGGATATTTATTGTTGACCCCAAGTCAAGGTCCTCCCAAATCATACAAATTAATTACAAGTCTTCATTTCAAATTTTGAGATATGAAGTTGAAATTCCAAGTCTTAATTCCAAGTCTTCATTTCAAATTCCAAGTCTTCATTTCAAATTAATTCCAAGTCTTCATTACTAAATGCATGATGTTATGAAAGTGAGTATGCAATATAATTACATTTTTGAGATGCACTATTACAACAACATTTCACCACAGCATTTGGTCCAGTAATTGTATAGTAGTTTTTGTGGTGTGAGATTTTAGATTCAGCTTTTATAAAGAAAAGTTTGATATCCTTTGTGTTGGTTGATTGTATGTGATTATTAGTGGTTGTTGGGCTCGGTTGATTTGTTGATCACTTTCTAGCTATTGTAGGTTAGTAGTTTGTTGAATGATATAAATAGTGGATTGCAATTATTTAAATTTAACCCTATTTTACAATGTTGAATAAAGCTTTTATTTTAATTTTATAATTTATATATGATATTACAGTGAAACTAATGAATTTAAAATCATAATGATAAAAATTAAATACAACATATAATTGATCCAAACATAGATAGAAAGATTCAAACTACTGAACGTCTAATGAAGTATTATGGCCAAACGAATTAGCCATATTATGATATTATGGGTTTTTTTCTTTTCTTTTCTTGCGGTTGTAAATTGTAACTATCAGTAATGCTAATATGAAGGAAATTTTGATACCCAAATCCACACGGTATTACATATGAATAATAATTTTGTAGACTAGTGTATGATAAGGAGGTCAAAGTCAGACGCGGTTTGAGAGTAGAAATGAGCTTTCCTCTATACTTTTATTTTTTTTTTATACCTTTTTATATATTTTTTTTGTAGGTCTCAATTCAAATTCGTATCAATAATCTGAACGGTCTATCTTGTAGGTCACACAATAAAAGTCACATATGCAAAAAATTAACTTCATCAAACAACTATAAATATAGAAATAAATCACATTTTGTTATTTATTTATGTTATAATTGTATGATAAAATTAATACTTTACATAAACAATATTTACTGTGAGACGTACAAAATAGATGGTTTGAATTATCGATGCATGTATAGATTAAGACCTCCAAGAGGAATATGAAAAGTGAAGAAAGATTGAACACAATTCTCATTAAAGAATATCAGTATATTTATACAAGAGATATGTAACTGAATAATAGAGTCTAACTACTTCTAATGACTTCTAACTACTTTCCAGCAGTTACGGAAACAGTTGAGAAACAGTTGAGAGCTGTGATTGCATCTGATGCAGATGCATGAGAAGATGCTGCTGATGCACTAGAAGGTTCTTCATCCTTAACAGCCCCCTTCAAGCTGATAGGAGCAGAGCAGACCAGAAGCTTGGACTGAAGAAGCTGAAACCGAGAGGCTGACAGAGGCTTAGTAAAGATATCAGCAATCTGTTCTTCAGAGGGAATGTACTTTAGAACAAAATGTTTCACAACAACCTTTTCGCGGATAAAATGACAGTCCACCTCAATATGTTTTGAGCGTGTGTGAAATACGGGATTAGAAGCAAGGGCAATGACGGATAAGTTGTCACACCAAAGAATAGGAGGACAGGGATTAGGAATGGAAAGATCATGGAGAAGCATTTGTAACTAGCTCAATTCTGCAGTAGCCTGAGCAAGGGATCGATATTCAGCCTCCGTACTGGATCGAGAAACAGTTGGTTGTTTCTTTGCAGACCAAGAGATAATATTTGAACCAAGATAGACACAATAACCGGAAGTAGATTTGCGATCTAGGAGATCCCCAGCCCAGTTAGAATCAGAGAATGCTTGTAAGGTGAAGGAACTAGGACAAAAAATCAACCCATGAGAGAGAGAGTACTTTACAAACTGAAGAATTCGTTTGACCAAAGCAAAGTGACCATTGGTAGGAGCATGCATATATTGACAAGCTTGATTAACAGTTAAGGAAAGATCCGGACGGGTAATTGTAAGATATTGCAGTGCTCCAACTAAGCTGCGATATAACTGAGGTTGAGCAAATGGAAGAGCAGCAGCAGAGTGAATATGAGGTTTCATGGAGCTAGGTGTGGGACAAGGTTTACAAGAAGTCATGCCGGCTTTAATAAGAATATCAGAGGCATACTTCTGCTGAGATAAGAAATAAGAATCCCCAAGAGATTGAATTGAAATGCCCAAGAAATAGGAAATATCACCTAACTCCTTCATGGCAAAAGCGGAATGCATATGATGAATAAGAGTTTGAAGTTGAGAAGAATGACTACCAGTAAGAAGAATGTCATCAACATATACTAGAAGAATAGTAATAGAATGAGAAGTTTTATGGATGAACAAGGAATTATCACAGTGACTATTAACAAATCCCTGAGAAATGAGAAACTTGGAAAAAGTAGAATACCAAGCTCGGGGAGCTTGCTTCAATCCATAGATAGCCTTCTGTAATTTGCATACAAGTGGAGGGAAAGAAGGGCGAACAAAGCCTGGTGGTTGTGTCATATAAACCTCTTCATCCAAGTGACCATGTAAGAAGGCATTGCTAATGTCGAGCTGCTTTAAGGGCCAGTGATGATGCAAAGCAAGGCAAAGCAAAATGCGAATTGTGGGATGTTTCGCAACAGGACTAAAGGTTTCATTATAATCGATACCTTCTTGTTGCAAGAAACCTTTAGCTACCAAACGTGCCTTGTATCTAGCAATGGAACCATCACTGTTGCGCTTAATGCGGAACACCCATTGACAACCAATATCTTGTTTAGAAGCTGGAAGAGGGACCAGAGACCAGGTCCCTTGAGCCATTAAAGCTTTGTACTCATCAAGCATAGCAGCATGCCAATGTGGAGAGGCAAGGGCTTGTTGATAAGTAGAAGGTTCAACATCAACAAATGAGGAAGATGTTTGTGTCATAAGACCATGAACCTTGGAACGGGTGACCATGGGATGAATATTTGTAGTAGAGGAAAGAGGAGGTAAGTCAACAAAAACAGATTGAATTGGAATAGGCTGAGCTGATGCAATAGGAGATGGAACTGAGGCAGCTGGAGGATATGCAGGAGTAGGTTGAACTGAGGCAGCTGTAGGAAATGCAGTAGTAGATGGAACTGGTTGAACTGAGGCAGCAGTAGGAGATGCAGAAGTAAAAGGAACGGAGGCAACTGTAGGATGAGCAGCAGTAAACTGGGCTGACTCAGCAGCCAAAACAGAGTCAATAGGCTGAGAAAGTGGTGCAAAAGACGACTGAAGTGGGGCAGCAGCAGTGATCTGCTGAGGCAAAACAGTTGCAGAAGGTGATAAAACAGACTGATGTTATGCTGGGGCAGCAGATATAGATGTAAAAGTCTGGGCTGGAGGCATAGTATGCTGAGATTGTGGTGCAACAGAAGACAGAAGTGGGGCAGCATCAGTGAGCTGTGGAGACAAACCAGATGTAGAAGTTGGTAAAACAGATGGAGACACAGGGACTGCAGTAACAGAGGGCAAAGGAGAATGAGGCCAAAAGAAAGATTGAAGAGTGGATAATGAAATGCTGCAGAAGTTGAAGAAATAGCAGAAAAGGAAAAAATATTTTCATTAAAACTCACATGTCTGGAGATATGAACTTTACCTGTGGCCATGTCCAAACACCGGTAACCTTTATAGGAGGAGTGATAACCAAGAAAAACACAAAGAGTAGATCTAGGCTACAGCTTATGGGTGGTATAAGGTTTCAACCAAGGGAAACATTGACACCCAAATACTCTGAGAAAAGAGTAATCAGGTAAGGCATGAAAAAGAAGTTCATAAGGTGATTTATGCAAAAGGGTGTCACTAGGGAGCCGATTAATGAGATGAGTAGCAGTAGAGACAACATCAAACCAAAACTTGAGGGGAACACTAGAATGATGAAGCAAAGCAATAGTGGTCTGAATAATATGTCTATGTTTGCGTTCAGAGACCCCATTCTGAGGGGGAGTGTAGGGACAAGATAATTGATGAACAATTCCTTGTGCTTTCAGAAATTGAGTCATAGAAGAATTAACAAATTCAGTACCTCCATCAGTTCTAAGCACTTGCAATTTAGTGGAAAATTGAGTCTCAACATAAGCTTTAAATTCCAAAAATTTGGAAAACACTTCACTTTTATAACAAAGAGGATAAAGCCAAGTAAACTTGCTATAGTCATCAATGAAAAGTACATAGAATTTGTAACAAGAGGAAGAAGAATGAAAGGGGCCCCATACATCACTATGTATAAGAGATAGGGGCTTATTTACAGTAGAATTAGAAAGTTTGAAAGGCAGTCTATGACTTTTAGCTATGCTGCAATGATTACAAGAAAACACAGTAGACTTAGGGTGAGTATTAGCAACAGACAAATGTTGTTTTAAAACTACAAATTTTTGTTGTGAGGGATGACCCAATCTGTGATGCCAAGTAACCTCAGATACAGGACTAGTAGTAGCAAAAAATACAGCATGCGAGGATGATGCAGGAAGAGGATGCACAGCAGTAGGATATGGTGATGACAAATGTGGAAAGTGATATAAGCCATGAGCATTATGGCCCTGGTGCAGAATAGCCTTCGAGTGTTTGTCCTGGACCACAAAGGAAGAGTCATCAAATGTCACAGTGCAATTATTATCCTTGGTGAGCTGATGCACAGAAAGAAGGTTGGAGGAGATGGGAGCATGCAAAAGCTTATTAAGCTTAAAGGAAAAATGAGGAGTAGGGAGTAGGCCTTTACCTGTATGATGAATAGGAATGGTCTTACCACTACCTACAGTAATCTGATCAGGACCATGATAATCCTGATACATGTGAAGATTAGAGAGATCATTAGTAATATGATCAGAAGCTGCAGAATCAAGGTACCAGGGAGAAGAATCAGCAGAAATAGTGGATGGAGTGGAAGTCACAAAGGCTTGAGGAGAAGGATAGCCAGATGAAGGAGATGTTGAAGCAGATGAAGAAGCAAAATTAGAGAAAGAGGATGGGTGAAAGGTAGGATCCAGTCCATGCCAACAGTCAATGGCAGTGTGACTGCCTTTCCTACAGATTTGACAAGTTAAGTTGTAGGAGGAATATCGACCTTTGCCACCACGAGAAGTAGATCGGGTACTGCCACCACGAAGACCACCTCTAAAACCACCTCTGGAACCGCGAAGGAACGAGCGTCCTCCTCTAGAAGCAGAACTAAATGAACCACGTTGTGGATGTGCAGTATAAGCAACTGAAGGTTCATGAGAATGCAACTTTCTCTGTTTAGCTGTAATGTGAATTGATTTAGAATTTAAGAGAGATGTTAACTCTGCCATAGAAATAGGCTCAATACGTGCTCGAATGGTGGTTTTGAGAGCCTCAAATTCATCTGGTAAGCCATTGAGAGTGAGAAGTACCAGATCTTCTTCATCAACCGGTGAAGAGGCCAGAGTTAATTGATCAGAAATATCTTTTATCTGAGTCAAGTACTCATGCATGGTCAAAGAATCTTTTGTCAGATGATTCAAACGGTTCTTCATTTCATGAATATGAGATCTAGATAACACTGTGAATCTTTTACAGAGAGCATTCCAAACCTCAAAGCTAGGGTGCAAATGAAGAACAGAGGAAAAAATCGGAGGTGTAAGTGTAGCTGTTATACAGCTTAGCAGATGAGCATCTGTTTTGTTCCACTGTGCTCGAGCTGGATTGAGCACTTCAACACCATTTGAATCTTTGATCTGCAATAGTGGACAAGGAACTAAACCAGTTGCAAAATCAAACAACTCAGTTGCTCGCAAAACATTTTGAAACTGACTGTGCCAGATTAGAAAATTTGCAGAATCAAGTTTCACTGTAATGAGTGAACTGAGATTAGACATCAACAGACTGAGATTAGACGATAAAGAAGAAGAAGAAGAAGATGAATCAGAAGAAGCCATGGATGTCCCAGAGTTGTGCTCGTGAGAGCTTCAGAATGCTCTGATACCATGAAGAAAGATTGAACACAATTCTCATTAAAGAATATCAGTATATTTATACAAGAGATATGTAACTGAATAATAGAGTCTAACTACTTCTAATGACTTCTAACTACTTTCCAGTAGTTACGGAAACAGTTGAGAAACAGTTGAGAGCTGTGATTGCATCTGATGCTGATGCATGAGAAGATGCTGCTGATGCACTAGAAGGTTCTTCATCCTTAACAAAAAGGTATGAAAAATATAAAAACGCGGTTAACACTGAGAATGATCATTTAATCAATTACGTCCAACAACTTCAATTATATGGAAGGTAGTTTGCTATGACTTTCCAGAAAAATATATATATATATATATATATTTGGCATTGTCTCAGAGCCATCCAAATTATTCATTTGTATAAATTCCACATGAGCTCCACACAAATGGATGATTTGAATGACTTTATGGCATGGTCATGTCAATACTATGGGCGATTTCTTGTGTCGCCTTCAATGATGTGAACACTTATGATTCAACATTAACAACTCATTATAAAAGAAATTTTTTAAAAAGTTAATATATAGATATAGAAATTAGGGAAATTCTATGGTACATATTTTGTAACATCAACCATAAATTAGCATAATAAAATGCATCGTACTATAAATTGACATAATTTTATTAGAAAACTTTGTAACATCAACCATAAATTAGCATAATAAAATGTTCAGAATTTTGTAATTCATATAATAAAAGTTTGTGGCTTGGTTACGATATTTTTTTTAACATCAATTTGTGACAAGATTACACATTTTGTAATTAATATTATAAAATTTTGTGTTAAAATTGTGCCAATTTGTAATAAGATGGATATGATACACACTCTTGATGTCTCTAGAAATTAATGAAATTCCCTATAACTTTAACGGTAACATTTGAAAGGAAAAAAAAAAGAAAGTAAGTACAGAGTGAGTTATAAATTTTTGTGTAAAATAAATATATGGTCCATTATTAGATTAATCTGACAGTACCCTAAGAATGGAATCATCTGAATTGATAAATACGTGGACCTTTCCTTTAATTCTAAAATTACACTAAGATTTGTGTATTTGTTAAAAACCTCAAGGGAGGGGCGGTCCGTCTAATTAGTCCATGTTAGTGTTTTTTTATAGAGCTAGCTATACTCTGCAAGCAAATAAAAGCCCAAGTGAGGGGAAATTATCATTATATTTTGAAACAAAGCAACATTAGGGTTGACACCACCTTGGTAAGAGATGGGATTAGATTTAATACTATACAAATTAAAAAAATTGTAAAATTTTTTTACTTACTAATATGGCACAAATCACATTATTAAAGTGCATTCTGTTTCAAATTCTAAAATTTCTTTATTGTACGGTAATGTCATTTAGTTAGAAAAGTTGATAATGTTACTTGGTATAGGATTTTCCTTGGTCTAATTATTTATGAATATGAAATTAGCTAGCCGTGATATAATTTTTTTTATTATTATAATTAGGGGTAATTTTAAAGGAATTCAGGATTCGACCCTAAAAATAAAATAAAAATAAAGTTTTTAATTTTGTCAATGTAGACTCATTTTATGTACACTTACATTGAATTTAATCACTAAAATACTCTTTTTTATGTTGGTTTTATCTAACCAAAATATGCAAATATTTAGATTGAAAATAAATCAATGGGCAAATTACATATACCCCCCTCGAGATTTAGCAAAATTATAGATACCCCCCTGAAGGTACTATTTGCATAACAAATTCGGGGACAAATTGTTATAAAAATATAAACCTCAGGGGACAATTTGTTATGAAAATATAAACCTCAGGGGGTATCTGTAATTTCTGAAATCTCAGGGAGGTGTTTGTAATGTAGCTAAATCTCGAGGGAGGTATATGTAATTTGCCCTAAATCAAAAGATTAGGATTTAGATTGATAAAATTAAAAACTCGAGACTTAATTTGTTACAAAGGTTAAGGGTTAAACATTGAGGCTGGTTTGTTTGTTTGTTTGCTTGCTTTTTTTCTTTTTTCTTTTTTGTTTGTAATTTCCCCTTATAATTATTTATTTATTTATTTATATATTAGTAGTGGTAATATGTGGGAATTTTAAATCCCAAAACCCACCTGATAAGGGGGATAATTAGACTACAACGTATTGAAAAAAATTTCAAGTAATACATGATAATTCACTTTTATTAAATGATTAAGAGACAAATGATAATTTACTTACTATATATTGCGAT
This sequence comes from Camellia sinensis, assembly GCF_055761805.1. NCBI lineage: Eukaryota > Viridiplantae > Streptophyta > Magnoliopsida > Ericales > Theaceae > Camellia > Camellia sinensis. Next base: position 110,049,042 of record NC_138969.1, on the reverse strand, counting down.
TTCACGTTTACAGTTAATCAAGGCCGGCCAACCGCTTAATTCATATTGAGGAGAGAGTTTGTTTTAATTTTTCCACAAATATTAGTCAAATCAATAAGTGGGAGGGCCCAGAGTATGATGGTGCTTTTAGTAATTCATATTGAGGAGAGAGTTTGTTTTAATTTTTCCACAAATATTAGTCAAATCAATAAGTGGGAGGGCCCAGAGTATGATGGTGCTTTTAGTGCCTTTATAAAGACTCAGACCACTTGGGTGCTAAATGTGCAATTCTGAGTTTGTGCAGAACATGCAAAGAAGAAATAGGTGTATCATGATGTTTATAGAGATGAGGTTGGTGTGGTTGTGGGTAATGTTGTTGGTTTTGGCTAGTGAGTGCTATGGGTGTTTGGAGCATGAGAGGGTTGCTCTTCTGCAACTAAAAGCTTATTCCATCAAACACAGCAATGTCCTCCCAATGTGGGTGGAGGCTTGGGAGGGTGAAACGACGACTGATTGCTGTAAGTGGGAAAGAGTCAAGTGCAACGCTACAACAGGGCGAGTGATCCAACTCTCACTCAATTCCGCAGAGAATTATTATTATTATTATTGGAACTTAAGAGATTGGTATATGAATGCCTCCATGTTTCTTCCATTTGAAGAACTTGAAAGTCTCGACTTATCATACAATGGATTAGCGGGTTGGCTTGAGAATGAAGGTTTTTTTGATTACTAGAATAGCAACCGAACAAGTCTACTCTATTGTTTTCTTTTTGACAATATTTCCAGAAATCACGTTGTGGCCTATGCTATGATATACATTATTGACTGTTTTACAGGTTTTGAGAAGTTGGGTGAATTAACATCTCTAAAGTCTCTAAATCTAACTTCTAATTATTTGAAGGGAACTATTCATATTAATGGTGAGTTTAAATTAAAGTCTATTTCTTTTCATTCTTAACTGAGAGTTTGAGACTAGTGTAAGAATTCAAAAATAAGCAGGTTTCCTTGGTTTCCAACTAATTAATACTTTTATTTTCTTGACTCGAGACCAGATCTTAAAGGTTTGAATAACTTGGAGCAGCTTGATATTAGCTATAATCAGTTGGATGGTTTCATAACTCACTCAGGTATGATAACAATACCACTTCAATATGAAGAAAATAATGAACCGAAAAAAATATAGATGCTCTAGTTTCAAAAACACATTTTTTTAACTCTATTTTTTAGAATAAATGCGATAAATTAAATAAATTATGATTATATACATGAAGTGACATACAAAATAAACCATTTGAATGATTGAAATAGGACTCGTGATGGATTCGGACAACACCCTTCCTTGCCCAACCCAAAATTAAAAACAAACTCCTCGGATGGTGGCCGAATTAATGATTCTAGCGAATTAGTTTTTTTTTTTTGAAAAATAAAGTTTGTATATTTTATTTATTTATTTATTTTATGATGATAAAGTTTGTTTTTTTAAACACTCAATCTTTGTATATGATTTATGATTTATGGGTCCATCACCTGATTTATCCCATCTGCTACTTGTCATACTATGCAACATTTGTTGAACAGCAGAAATGGACTCATTTGTGCAAAAATGTTAGGGCCCCAAAAAATTTACTAAAAATTTTACATAATATGTTCGTAATTATGAGCCACAATGATAGATGTTTTGGCATGTAATAAAAAGATCACAACAGGCCACACTGTTTTATATGAAATTTCGATAGAAAATTTATGTTTGTAGATCATTATGCCTCGTTTGGGAACCTCCCGTTTAGTCAAAAAGTTACTAAAAAAGTCAAAAAGCCAACAACCCATACAAAAAAGTCAAAGATTTTTTTTTCTCTCTATTTTTTGCGCATCTTTTCGTAAAAAGTCAAAAAAGTCATCCGAAACATACTAATTTTTTTTAGCTCATATTTTAGCCAAATAGTCAAAAAATTACTAAATTAACCTGTTCCCAAACGAGGCCTGAGTTTTAAACAAACTACCCATTTTTGTTTTTATATTTTTTTAATAAAATGGAATACATGTTCATTTTACGTGTTGTTTTAGTTGTGAGAATGGTGGTGGCTTGAAATGGAAATTGATTTTTGCAGGTTTTGAAAGACAATCTGTATTAGGCAAGTTGGAACTACTTATATTGGATCAGAATTCATTCAATAATAGCATCTTACCATCTCTTGGTGTGCTCTCATCACTCAAGACTTTATCCTTATCTGCAAACAGTTTGAATGGATCAATTGATATAGGAGGTAAGTCCAGTATAAAATGTTTCACCTATTCACAACTAAAACAACCTTTCCAGCATCAATATGGACAATCTTGGCAGCATCAATGTAAGTTTTATGGGCTATTTTTATTGGACAAATTATAACATAGGATTAGGATTATCAATCCATGGAATTCACAACGTTTGATTGTAATTTTTATTATTCAAATTAGATTTCAATGGACATTTTATTCAACAAAATTGGCAAATTTTTTAATTGTATAACTAATAATACAAAATAAACATATAATTGGTATTATATATTTCAATATTTATTGCAAAACAAACGTGAAAAAGAAGGGATTATTTATCTAACTAATCTAATTGGATAACCAATCTTTCACTGATTCCATGAATTGTTAATCTTCTTACTATTATTTATTCTAATCAAACAAAGCTTATGTGTTGCCTTAAAATACCATGTGATTCAATGTCATATAATATTTTAAAGTTATTAAATAGTTATTAATTATTCAATTTTATGATAGTCGAAAAACCATAGCATCAAAAGAGTAAGTGCCCAAGGTTGAAATGGTTACTATTTTAGTTTCTAATGCATGGAGTTTGTGTGATTTTGGTTCTCTGTTAAAATTATATCGGTTTAGTTTTTAATGTATTAAAATTATTTTGATTTCGTCTTCTAACCAAATTCAATTTATAGATACCATTAAATTTAAGGGTAAATATAGGAATTCAATTAAAATTTCACTATTTTAATTCCTAAAATACGATATTTGTGTTATTTTATTTCTTAATATATAAATCATGGCAATTTAGTATTTAGGGTTGGTTTGGGATGTCCTAAAAAAGTGTACTTTTTGTCTTTTTACGAAAAGATGTGCAGAAAAATAGAGAGGTGATGTGATAGAAAAAAGATAAAAAAATAAAAAGATGGATTATATAGATTATGCCAAACGAGGCCTTAAAGTGTACAGAGTGTTTCAATTTGATACTCTAACCAAGATTACAAAACTATCCATGCTTCCTCTATCTTTCTCTCTCTAAAAACCTCCATCCCGGGTCTCACCGTTGGCCGGCTGGCTGCTGCCTATGGCCATGGCGGTCGGCTGGCCTCGCTTCCTTTGTGTGTGATTGTTGTTTTCTCTCATTTTTAACTTGAATCCCCAAAGTTTTCCCACGATATTAGTTTTTCCGACATCTATAGATTATGCCTAGGTGTGTTTTGATCTATGGTGTTTGGCCATGGATCTTCTTTCGGGTCTTCTATCGGTGGGTGTATGGTGATCTAGTTTTGGGCGCTTCTCTGCGATGTGTGCTGGGTTGTTCGGTATTGGAAGTTTTTTGGCCATGGGTGTGTTCGAATGTAGGAGTTTGTTCGGCAAAGAGGTCAGTGGTCTCAGATCGGGTGTTGTTCGGCAAAGAGGAGGTCAGTGATCTCAGTTCTATGGGGGCTGTCGGCTATGGGTGGTTGAAGATTAGGAGGATGTATGAGGCATGGGTGTTTGGGGTTGGCCATGGGTGGTGATTTTCGGCCATGGATGGAGGCCATGGGAGGTGTTAAATCTTGGGAGGTTTTAGGCCATGGAAGTGGTGTTTCGGTGCCGGCTGGTTCGGTTCAGGGAGGTGTTTGACAGGTGGGAGAGGTGGTTTTTTGGCTATGGGTGGTGCCTCTTGGTTGTTTAATAGGTAGGAGAGGGATGGTTTTCGGCCATGGGTGTAGTTTTGGCCACGGTTTTCAGCCTAGGGAGTTTTTCGGCCTTGGGTTTTTCGGCCATGGAAGGAGGGTGGTTCTCGGCCAAGAGATTGGTTATATAGATGTCACTAGCGGTAATTTATAATTTCTAGTCTCTTTCTTTCGATACATTGCATCTTCCGATGCATTGCGTCTTTCTATATTTTTACTTTCATATTTTTGAACGAAATGTTTATTTTGCTGATTGTGGGGAATACTCCTCGAATTCTGACGAACCCAAAAGATCCTCGCAATGTTATGGGAAATACTCCTCGAATTCTGACGAACCCAAAAGATCCTCGCAATGTTACAGATAAACAATTCCGATCAATGGCGTCGGAATTAACACGATTTAGTCAATTTTTACGTGTGAATAATCGGTATTTTATATTTCTTAGAGTCTGCCTTTCTCTTTTATAGTCTTTTTTTTTTTTTTTGTTTTTCCTCTTGGTCCCACCATCTCATCGTGCTTTTATGGGTTGAGCCACAGTTTGGTCCAATAGGACCCTTCCGATTACTCCGGATTAGTTGGTTTCGGCACATGGCCTGAATATTTAACTCGGCTTCCCATGTGGGCCTCAATGCCTACTCGGCAACGATCCCTAGCTCATTGGGCTTTGAACTTACACGACCCAATTGAAAGGATCAGTTTGAAGTTGATTTTTTATATTTGGCTCCCACACTGATTAAAAAATTTGTTCCTCTAACTTATTTTGTCTTTCTTTATTTGAACTAAGGGCAAAACATAAAAATCATAAACACACGTCAACAAAAAGCAAATGCATATATATGAAAATATATTGGATGACGTTTTACAAGAAAAAAAATTTTTTTGCCAAAATAAGTATCAACAGAAAATTTGGCGAGGATCTCATTTATTGTAGAATATAAGCTTTGGGAGACAATTTTTTTTTTCCGCGTCACAAAATTTACATTTTATTATAATAATTTGAATATTCCTCTCCAGAGATAGGCTTTTCTTTTTTTTTATTTTCTTCAATTTTTGATGATGTCTATATATAGTTTTCAAACTTTACCCTTAGTTTAGCCAGAAAGGTAAATTGACACAATCCTATACAACTCATAAAATAATTAGGACCCGATGTACACTCAATTCTTCTTCTTTTTTTTATTTTTATTTTTTTATGAGCAACTTAGAAGAGCGGAATTTTGGTGGCAATTCAATAGAAAACAAAAAAAGGTGCATAATGGAGAATTTTTGTAGAGGTTGTACTCTCATTTTGGAAGTTAAAAAGGATTTGTCGGTAAGATTTTTCATTTACAATATTGTTTCACACAAGAAGTTTGTACAAAAATAATGTTTGTAATCATTATCCCAAATGAAGATTTCTAAGTTTCTAGTAAACGGATAAACTATTTTTTGATTTTTTTTTTTAATAAATAGAATAAATCACATGTAAATATTAAGTTTTGAACGGATTACAAGCTGGAGGTACTTGATTTGAGAGACAATTCATTCAATAATTACATACTACCATCTCTTGGTGTTTTCTCATTACTCAAGACTTTATGCCTATGGGAAAACAATTTGAATGGATCAATTGATACTGATATAAGAGGTAAGTCCAATAATAAAATACTTCATATGTTTACAACTAGACAATCTTTCTATCACCAATGTGAGTTCCATGTGTTCTGCAAGCTGTTCGGAGTAGTGGATAATATCTCTAAACATCACATGAATAATGTCATATAATATTATAAAATTATTAAATAATTATCAATTATCCAATTTCATGACAGTTGGACTCGACAAAAACCATAGCACGAAAAGAGTAAGTCCCTCGGATTGAAATGGAATCTAATACATAAGATAGTCTGCCAAATTTATAAACAAGCGTTAGTTACCTTTTTATTTTCTAAGGTTTTGTTTGTTTACATGGAAAATATTTTTTTCCTAAATTTTTGGTGTTCAGTTACGTATAATTGGGTAAAATATTTTTGGATAAATTATACCACTAGTCTTTTAGTTTGAGTGAAGTATTGCTTTAATTCTCATAATTTTAATTTGAATAATTTGAATCCTACATTTTCAATTTTGTTTTTCTAAAATTTACCCACTTGGCTTCTGTAAGGACTGTGATTGAAAGTGAAAATTACAATATGACTCAAATGCAAAAACAATATGAAGAAAAACACTTATGTAGATCGGTTTTTGAGATTTGTATCAATTTAATTTTTAATATATAAAAAAATATTTTGATTTGATCCCCAACCTAATTATATTTGTAGATGTTATAAATAAATAAAAAAGGTAAATATAAAAATTCAATTAAAAAGGTACTCTTCTTGTCTCCAAAGTATGAGATTTGTATCGTTTCAATTTTTAATATTTAGATTATATCAATTTAGTTCTCAAAGTATAAAAAGTGTCAAAATTTGGTCTTTGAGCCTATGTGTCTCTCTTCATCTGAATCAAAGTAAACATGAAAATAAAAAAATAAAATAAAATAAAAAACACAAAAAGCCACAAAAAAAAAATATTAAAAAAAATACGATCATGTTTCGTGAACTATTCCTGGTCACCCAAAATGTACATACATGTTACTTTTATTATATTTATGTATATGCATAAATATTAGTTGATGTACTACACGAAAAAACATTTTTGCAATGAAAAATTGTGACAAAAAAACTGTATGTGGGTTTGAGAGTTTGTTTTGTTATTTTAGTCAGAAAAAGACAAAATAGGTTAAAAATTCAATAAGATAAAATGTCACATCTAAACCATAATCATTTCATTTTTTCTCTCACAAAAATCAAAAAGTCAAAAAAAAAAAAAAAATCTCAAACGAGACTTTTTAACCCCAGGTTAAAATAGTTAAAAAGTCAAAAAATTAAAAAACCAACACACATTCCAAACGAAGTCTAGTTTTATGAAATTTTTTCCTAATAAATGAAACCCATTGGCCATTACAGTGACAATTATTTTGGCACTTTCTTTTATTGACAATGCAATGGACTGTTATTCATATGACTCATAAATAAAATATGATTAGATTTACACTCAATTCTTTTTCTTTTTCCTTCTTTATTGTAGAATTCTGCAATATGAACTTAAAGGAGCTGGATTTGATTGCAAATTATATAGAAGATATAAAAGGTATACAATCGTGATTATAAAAAAAAAAAAAAAAAAAAAAGTATTTAGAGGTTGTACTCTCATTTTCCTAGTTGAAAAAGATTTACAGGCAATATTGTTCGCTTATAATATTATTTTACACAAGAAGTTATGTACAAAAATAATGTTTGGATACATTATTATCCCAAACCCAAATGAAGCTGTCCAAGTTTCTTAATAAACAAACTACCTATTCTCTATATATATATATATAAAGAATTTCATAACAATTTTGCGTTTCCTTTTAGTTTGTACAGATGGTGGTGACTTGAAAAGGAAATTGATTTTTGCAGGTTTTGAACGACTATCTGTGTTAGGCAAGCTGGAACTACTTAGATTGGATTTGAATTCATTCAATAATAGCATCCTACCATCTCTTGGTGTGCTCTCACCACTCAAAACTCTATCCCTATATGGAAACCGTTTGAATGGATCAATTGATATAGGAGGTAAGTCCAATATAAAACTCTTCACATATTCACAACCAAAGGCAATCTTTCAAGCTTCAAAATTGAATGGTAACCACACGAACAAGTGCACAATATCCATGTATTCTACATCTACTGGGACTGATAGACAATTCCTTAGAAGATTCCCTATGTTGTTTATATATGTTCTTTATTGTCGTTTGTTAGGATCAATGTTAGGAAAATTTCTTTATCTTTCAATTACCTAAAAAAAAGTTAGTCAACATGTTCCACTTGTAAAAATTTTTGCAACGTAATTGGTTTTAAGCAATGCTACATGCCTTACACCAAATTTGTGGGGAATTAAAGAGTAAATTAGTGATAAATCTAAGTTAGAGAGATCCACCTTTTGTTAAATAGTTTGGTGAAAAGTCATTTCATTTGTTTTAAATGACATTTTTTTTTAATTTTACCCTTTAATTTATTTGTTGACTTTTTTTATCGATTGACTTTCGTTGATTATCTGTTCAAATTTTTTTCTCATCTGATCAAATTTTTTTCCAATCTGTTCAATTTTTTTCTTATATGTTCAAAAATTTTCCGATCTGTTCAATTTTTTACACTATCTGTTTAATTTGTTAATCTTTTCAATTCAAATTTTCCTTATTTGTTTAAATATTTGTTCAAATAAAATTATATCTGTCCAAATTTATTATATGTTCAAATTCTATCTGTTTAATTTTTTTATCTTTATTTGTTCATCAACAACAACAATCATCAACATCAACATCAATATCAACAATAACAATCATCCAAAAAAAATTCAATCTGTTTAACCAAAAAAAAAATGATCTCTGGAATTCAACAGATCTGGATCAGAGACCCATGGAAGAGGGGGAATGAGCAAGAGATGAACAAATCTGTTTGTGATGCCTCTTCACAGCCACTGTCCCTCCTCCAACCATAACTTTTTCCAAACAAACACAATCTGTAAACACCAAAGGAGAGAGAGAGAGAGAGAGAGAGAGATGACAAAAAATTTAAAAATTTCCCTAACTTCTTCTGAAATTACTACCATAGTATTTCTTACTTCATTCCATTTCAAGCAAAAATTCCAATAAATCAACTGACTTACGCTTCTAGTTGTAATTGTGCCAAAAAAATCCACTGACAGACAAATTCCAACAATTTTCATCAACAAAAACCTTTATACCATACCAAGCTTCCAAATTTTATTCTATTCAGCTTGTAATCATATTTTCGCCTAATATTAAGTGTAATCAAAAGCTTATTCAAACTTTAAACTTAAAAAATGATTTCATTAGCTATCAATTGGCAACTGAATGAGTACTTCAAATATGTATCAAACACAATTCCTAACCTTTAACGCGTAAATCTTCAAATTGAAGAGAAAAAAGTATATGTACCTCAAATGAGATTGATGTTCACTTCACGAATAGGAATCACGATAACAGTACAGGAGGGATCGGCCTCGGGAGTGAGGATTGAAGATCCGGCGTAGTGGTTGAGTAAGGCGAGGTGAGATCCGAAGGGAACACTGGCGAGATTATACTGGATGTGGCATTAAACGTGAGAGTGCAAGACGAGGAAGCCATAAGAAATGACCTCTATTTTTCGATCTGAGGCTTTTGAACAAATCTAAGCCTACTTGGCCCTAAGAGCATCTCTAGCCTAATCCTCTCACCAAGAGGATGAAAATAAATTTTTTTATTCAAAAAGTAAATAGAGAGTATGTCACTATTCATTCAAACTCCAACCACAAACGTTCATTTTCTTCTCTAAATATTTCCCTCCAAAATTAACCATCAATTTTCCCTCTATCTATTTTCCTTACCATCTATTATTTTATAGAAAAACCAAACCCTCATACATCAAAGAAAATGACTATAGAGCTTTCTAAAACAAAAATGGATGCCGAGTATATTCATGAAGAAATGGATGCAGAGCATATTTATTTAAAATGTTTCACCTATTCACAACTAAAACAACCTTTTCAGCATCAATATGGACAATCTTGGCAGCATCAATGTAAGTTTTATGGGCTATTTTTATTGGACAAATTATAACGTAGGATTATGATTATCAATCCATGAAATTCACAACGTTTGATTGTAATTTTTATTATTCAAATTAGATTTCAATGGACATTTTATTCAACAAAATTGGTGAATTTTTTAATCTTATAACAAATAATACAAAATAAACATATAATTGGTATTATATATTTCAATATTTATTGCAAAACAAACGTGAAAAAGAGGGGATTATTTATCCAACTAATCTAATTGGATAACCAATCTTTCACTGATTCCATGAATTGTTAATCCTCTCACTATTATTTATTCTAATCAAACAAAGCCTATGTATTGCCTTAAAATACCATGTGATTCAACGTCATATAATATTTTTAAATTATTAAATAGTTATTAATTATTCAATTTTATGATAGTTGGACTCGACAAAAAAAAACCATAGCACCAAAAAAGTAAGTGCCCAAGGTTGAGATGGTTACTATTTTAGTTTCTAATGTATGGAGTTTGTGTGATTTTGATTCTCTGTTAAAATTGTATCCGTTTAGTTTCCAATGTATTAAAATTATTTTGATTTCGTCCTCCAATCAAATTTAATTTATATATACCATTAAATTGAAGGATAAATATAGAAATTCAATTAAAATTTCACTATTTTAATTCCTAAAATAAAATATTTGTGTTATTTTAGTTCTTAATATATAGATCATGGCAATTTAGTATTTAAAGTGTACAAAGTGTTTTAATTTGATCCTCTAACCAAAATTACAAAACTATCCATGCTTCTTCTCTCTCTCTCTCTCTCTCTCTAAAAACCTCCATCCCGGGTCTTACCGTTGGCAGGCTGGCTGCTGCCTGTGGCCATGGCAGTCGGCTGGCCTCGCTTCCTTTGTGTGTGATTGTTGTTTTCTCTCATTTTTAACTTGAATCCCCAAAGTTTTCCCACGATATTAGTTTTTCCGACATCTATAGATTTTGCCTAGGTGTGTTTTGATCTATGGTGTTTGGCCATGGATCTTCTTTCGGGTCTTCTATCGGTGGGTGTATGGTGATCTAGTTTTGGGCGCTTCTCTGCGATGTGTGCTTGGTTGTTCGGTATTGGAAGTTTTTTGGCCATGGGTGTGTTCGAATGTAGGAGTTTGTTCGGCAAAGAGGTCAGTGGTCTCAGATCAGGTGTTGTTCGGCAAAGAGGAGGTCAGTGATCTCAGTTCTATGGGGGCTCACGGCTATGGGTGGTTGAAGATTAGGAGGATGTAGGAGGCATGGGTCTTTGGGGTTGGCCATGGGTGGTGATTTTCGGCCATGGATGGAGGCCATGGGAGGTGTTAAATCTTGGGAGGTTTTAGGCCATGGAAGTGGTGTTTCGGTGCCAGCTGGTTCGGTTCAGGGAGGTGTTTGACAGGTGGGAGAGGTGGTTTTTTGGGTATGGGTGGTGCCTCTTGGTTGTTTAATAGGTGGGAGAGGGGTGGTTTTCGGCCATGGGTGTAGTTTCGGCCACGGTTTTCAGCCTAGGGAGTTTTTCGGCCACGGAAGGTGGGTGGTTCTCGGCCAAGAGATTGATTATATGGATGCGAGTAGCGGTAATTTATAATTTCTAATCTCTTTCTTTCGATACATTGCATCTTTTGATACATTGCATCTTCCTATATTTTTAATTTCATATTTTTTAATGAAATATTTATTTTGCTGGTTGTGGAGATATGAGTTTAGAAATACTTCTCGAATTCTGAGGAACCTAAAAGATCCTCACAATGTGACCTAAAACAGATAAACAATTCCGATCAATGGTGTCAGAATTAACACGACTTAGGGATTGTTTGGGATGACCTAAATAAGTATATTTTTTGTTTTTTTACGAAAAAATGTGTAAAAAAATAGAGAGATAATGTGATGAAAAAAAGATAAAAAAATAAAAAGATAGATTATTTTATGTATGCCAAACTTGACCTTAGTCAATTTTTACGTGTGGGTAGTTGGTATTTTATATTTCTTAAGAGTCTGCCTTTCTCTTTTGTAGTTTTTTTTTTTTTGTTTTTTCTCTTGGCTCCCACCATCTCATCATGCTTTTATGGGATGAGCCACAGTTTGGTCCAATAGGACCCTTCCGATTACTCCGGATTAGTTGGTTTTGGCACATGGCCGGAATATTTAACTCGGCTTCCCACGTGGGCCTCAATGCCTACTCGGCAACGATCCCTAGCTCACTGGGCTTTGTACTTATACGACCCAATTGAAAGGACCAGTTTGAAGTTGATTTTTTTATTTGGCTCCCACACTGATAAAAAAATTTGGTCCTCTAACCTATTTTGTCTTTCTTTATTTAAACTAAGAGCAAAACATAAAAATCATAAACACACATCAACAAAAAGCGAATGCTTATATATGAAAATATATTGGGTGATGTATTACAAGAAAAATAAAAAAATAAAAAAAATTGCCAAAATAATTATCAACAGAAAATTTGGCAAGGATCTCATTTATTATAGAATATAAGCTTTGGGAGACAAATTTTTTTTCCTGCGTCACAAAAATTACATTTTATTATAATAATGTGAATATTCCTCTCCAGAGATATTGACTTTTCTTTTCTTTTTTTTCTTTTTTTTTTTCCTCAATTTTTGATGATGTGTATATATAGTTTTCAAGCTTTACCCTTAGTTTAGCCAGAAAGGTAGACAAAATTAAGTTGGGAGACCAAATCAAAACACTTTATCCAACTAGTGGGGTTGTGCCTTAGCAAGTGATAGGGCTCATTTTTCGGTGTCAACCTAGTTGGAATGGAATTGCTAGCTTTGATGCTTAGTGCTCTCTTCCCCTTTTGATCTTTGTATAGTGTACTCTAAATTTTATCAATAAAGTTCTTTTTAACTGTTCAAAAAAGAAGAAAAAAAAATCTCACCCGCTTTATCCATTTATCATTAATAAGCTAGCATAAATTAAAAGTTGAAGGATTAAAGTGAGATTTTGGTGAAAGTAAAGACTAAAGTGAGATTTTAGTAAAAGTGTAAGAGTGCTAACCAGAAAAAAAAAAAGAATGTCACGTGGGTTTCAAATGACAAGTTCTATAAACTTCGTTAATGACAAATAGATAGAAAGGTGATATTGCAAATTGATAAAAAATGTAGGGTTTGACTATTACCGGGGGCGACACTAGCTTAGGGTTGATGGGGTTCCATCACCCGTCAACCTATCAAAAACTCTTAATAGAACAACTATTTAAATTATTAATATTTTATTTAATATGATTTAATCTTATTAAAATTAAGGGACCTCATTGTATAGTTTGACATCAATGAATGAATAATTTTTTAATTACATATATACAAGAAAATGTGCTTGACATTATTAACAATGAAGTTATTATGCAATAGTTCTAAAAAATAAAACCTCATCAAATGTAAGTGTAAAAGTTTATATTATTTGTTGTTCAGACAAATAGTACAATATTTTTGCGTTTATTTTACTTAAATTTGAGAAATTTAGTCATAAAAAGGTTGAAAAGTTTAGGGCATCGTTTTGGGTTCGGTTTTTTTAATAATTTTTTAATTTTTTAATTGTTTTATAAGATGAAATGAGTAAAATGAATTTGGTAATGCCTTTTTTTAGTTGAATGAAAAAACGTGTTGACTGGTACTTATGACTTGCTTTTGTAGCAGTTTTTTAACTTTTTTGTTTTTGTACTTTTTTTAAATAAAAAATAAATAAAAAACTTTTAGCTTTTTTTAACCTAAAAGTCAAGTTTTCAAACAAGGCTTAAATGTTGGTTAGTGTAAATGTTTTTTTCTAGTTTTTAGAATTTGTGGAACTTGAACATGCAAGGTGACCTTATCTCTACAAATTTTTGGAGACGCCACTTACTATTACAATTGAAAGTAAATCAATTAAAGTGAGATTTTGATGAAAATGTAAGGATGCTAAATGTAATTTAACTATATTGTAAGGAGAAAACTTCATTGTGCCTTCTAAATTATCATTCAAAAATTAATTGAACTCATGTTCTTTTAAAATATCAATTTTATACTTAATCTATTTGATTTTGAATCAATTTCACCCCGTCGTTAGTTGTAGTCTATAATCAAATGGAAGTTGCTGACGTAAACTTCATTTTGCCCCAAATGAAGTTTAATATGACTCATACAACAAATATGATCAGATTTACACTCAATTCTTTTTCTTTTTTTCTTTTTCATTGTAGAATTCCGCAATATAAACAACTTAGAGAAGCTGGATTTGGGTCGCAATTCAATAGAAGATATAAAAGGTATACAATAGTGATTTCGCAAAAGTTTTTAGAGGTTGTACTCTCATTTGCCGAGCTAAAAAAGATTTAAAGGCAATATATTTATAATATTATTTCACACAACATGTTTTGTACAAAAATAATGTTTGTATATCATTATCCCAAATGAAGCTCTCCAAGTTTCTTAGTAAATAAACTAACTATTTTATTTTTTATTTTTTAATAAACAGGATGGATTTCATAACAATTTTGCGTTTCCTTTTAGTTTGTGAGGATGGTGGTGACTTGAAATGGAAATTGATTTTTGCAGGTTTTGAAAGACCATATGTGTTAGGCAAGCTGGAGCTACTTGATTTGAGCTACAATTCATTCAATAGTGGAATCGTACCATCTCTTTGTGTTCTCTCATCACTCAAGACTTTAAACTTACGGGGCATCAATTTGAATGGATTAATTGATATAGGAGGTAATTCTAATAATAAAACACTTCACATGTTCACAACGAGACAATCTTTCTAGCATCAAAATGAGTTGGTAACCACATGAACAAGTGCACAATATCCATGTGTTCCACCACCTACTAGGATTGGTAGACAATCCCTTTGAAGATTCCCTAGGTTGTTTATATATGTTCTTCATCGTTGTTTGTTATGACCAATGTTAGGAAAAATTATTAAATATTTTCGGAGATATTGTTTACGTGGTATTTTTGGCAAATAAACAATCACAATACACACTAAATGAGTAATTTTTTATCGTTAACTGCCTAACAAAGATTAGTCAACATATTCCACTTGTAAAATTTTTTACTACATGATTGGTTTGAAACACCATATAAGCAATGCTACATGTCTTAGACAAAATTGTGGGGGAAAAAAAAAATTTATTAGGTAGTGTTAGAGTACCATGTGACATTTTCTATGTGGTGCTCCTGACAATGTGAAATCCCAAAATACACTAGGTGAGTCATTCCTTATCTTCCAATTATTTAACAAATATAGGTCAACATTGTCTCATTTGTAAAATTTTTAGTTATATCATTAGTTAGGAACACCACATGCACAAAGATCACGTGATATTTCCAAAATATTGAATAATTACCCAATTTCTTAATAGTCAAACTCAACAAAAAACCATAATAAGACCAAAAGAGTAAGTCTTGATTGAGATTGAATTTATTACATAAAGGTATGTCCTGCTGAATTTATAAACCAATAGGGCTTTAGATTTACTCAATTTTTGTTTCTTTTTTAATATTTTTCTTTTCATTTTAGAATTCCATAATACGAGCAACTTAGAGGAGCTGGACTTGAGTGCAAATCACATAGACAGCATAAAAGGTAATGGTGAAGGTTTCAGTGGTTGTATTCTCTTTTTCCAAGTAGAAAAAAATTTAGGGAAAAATTCACTTTACCTCATTGTAGTTTGAGCTCGGAACATTTTACCCCCTTATAATTTAAATATAGACAAATAATTCCTTTGTGATTTTAGACTAAACCACACTATTAACTCTATTAACAAAAAAAATAGAAAAAGACCACTATACTCACTTCCTTATCTTCCTCATCTTTCTTTGTTAATGGACGTAAATCAGTATCACAGTTGCATTCAACCCAACCACCACCATTAATTTTAATGAATAAAAAATAAGGATAATTACTATTCAATGTAAAGTTTTATAAATAATTTTAAATTAATGGTAAAATTTATGTACATCAATAATTAAAGTCTTAAATTTTTTTTATGAATTTATAATAATTTTGTAAAACTATCACTGAATTATAATTTTTCTTAAAAAATATATACACAGAGTAATCTCACTTAAGAAAAAAAATAAAAAAACTAAAAGTATATTATAAAAACTATACATATATACACCAATGATAATATATATCCAGTAATTGAAACTCTACATATAACTAACCCCAATAAGAGAGTTTTTTTAGGTTTGAAGGTAGACGATGAAGATGAAAGGATGAATGGAGAAGTTGGGTAAAAATGACTTTTTGCATTTTGATTTTACTTTATTTTCAACCAAAAAAATATGCCCACTCTCAAATTTGGCAAGTGCATTACATCTTCTGTCAATTTTAACAGAAAAAGTAACTATTGCAATTTAGTCCAAAATTCAAGAGAGGGTAAGGTGTAACTATTGCAGTTTAGAGGGTAAAGTGCTCCAAATTCAAACCACATAGGAATAAAATGAATTTTGCCCAAAAATTTACAAGCAAGATCATATATTTACAATATTGTTTTTTTCACACAACAGGTTTGAAGAGTTTAAGCAAGCTAAAGATGTTGAACCTCCGAGGGAATGAATTGAAAGGACTAGTTACTAATAATGGTGAGAACTTAAGCTTACTTGGAATTGACATTAATTCACTTAAGTCCACAGTGCTTTACAAAATGAGCTCACAACGTTTTTTCAAGATTTTGTACAGAGTAGTATTATAAAAAAAAAAATTATAAACATTTTATTCAAATTGACGTGGCTCCTATCATGTTAATTTATTTATTGGATCCCATTTTAAATTCTCAAGTTTTATGCTGCATGCCACGTTAGTACATGTAGCATTTTCATTATATAATAACAGTAGGCTCTATTAGATCTGTTATGTTTGGGAAAGGCTATAATACAATTGTTTTGTAACAAAACCACAATGATTCATAAATTTTCTCACCATATAGTTCATAATTTCTTAATGTATATTACATAACTACAATAACTCATAATTTCTTAATGTATATAACATAACCACATTAGGTTGTAATGTAACCAAAATAATTCGTAATTAAGACTTTTATTACAGTGCATCCCTTCCTAACATAACCACAATAGTTTGTAAGTAGGGTAAATTACAACAGTAGCCCATGTATTTTGATTCTTTTATCATTTTGGTCTCTGTAATTTTAATTGGCTCAATTTTGACACTGAATTTATAACTTTACCTCAATTTGGTCCAACTCTTAACATTTTTTTTATGAAAAATACGTACATAAGTGACATGTGTCATAATTTTAAGAGAAAACATATAAACGTACTTAAGTCAGTGAGTTAATCTCAACCAATTCAGTGATAATTTTCTGTCAAATTTGAGCCAATTAAGAGTGTAGGGACCAAAGTGACACAAGAGGCAAATGCACAAACCATGGGTGTAATTTTCCCTTGTAACTAATATCGCAAAATTTCAAATTTGAGGTATTGGGACATGATGCATCATCTTATCACAATGATCTGATATTTGAAGATTCTTTGTGACTTTCATGTAAGGTATCATCATATTTTGATGGCACATAATTTTTAATGAATAATTCTTTAGCTACATCTTTCAGGGTTGGATGGATTAAAACACTTACAGGAGTTGTATTTGGATTATTCATCCATTGACAAGATCTTTCTTCATAATGTCGGAGTAATGTCCTCCCTAAGGGTGCTGACATTGCGGAATATTAGCCTTAACGGAAGCCTACCTAACCAAGGTATTCACAATTTGATTATATTCCTTGGATTAATTGTGTTATGATTTGAATGTGCCTCCAAGCAAATAAAACGTCTAAGCTAAGCATCACTTCTTTTATTTCACAGGTTGGTGTGAACTTTCTAACCTCCAAGAGTTGGATCTCAGTGAGAATGTTTTTAATGGAATGCTTCCCTCATGTTTGGAAGACTTAACATCAATTCGAATATTGGACCTCTCTTTCAATCAGTTCACTGGAAATCTTACTTCATCTCCCCTTAGTAATCTCCCAACACTGGAATTTCTTAGCCTTTCATATAACCATTTCGAAATCCCAGTCTCATTTATTTCATTTTGCAACCATTCAAAGCTTAAGGTATTTTTAGGTGACAACAACAAATTGAGTGATCAAATTGAGTTTCAAACATGGATTCCTAAGTTCCAACTGAAGGTTCTCAGTTTATCAAACTGTGGATCAAAGAATCTTGGTATGAAATTTCCACATTTTCTCTTTTACCAATATGACCTCAGAATAATTGATCTATCACACAACTCGGTCAGAACATTCCCAGTTTGGTTGTTAGAAAATAATACTCGATTGAAAGTTTTTGATCTAATAAATTGCTCCCTTATTGGGCCTTTCCTATTGCCATCGTATCGTAATCCCCATGTCATTTCAATTGATATTTCTGACAATCATCTTGAGGGCCCAATTCCAACAAATATAGGTTCGACCTTTCCAAATTTGCTGAATTTAAAAACATCTAGAAACGTTATTCAAGGTCACATTCCTACTTCTTTAGGTGATATGCACTTTTTGGAGATTTTGGACTTATCTAACAATAATTTGTCTGGACAGATACCAAAGCATTTGACAATTGGTTGCCCCAATTTATTCTTCTTCAAACTATCAAACAATAATTTGTCTGGCCAAATATCTCTTTCGTTTGTAAATTTAACCACAGTGGCATACTTATATTTGGACAATAATCATTTCACAGGCAAATTTCCAGATAGTGTATCTATTTCCCTTTCTTTGGAAGCACTTGATATTAGCAACAACCACATGTATGGAAAGCTTCCAAGATGGATGGGGAACATGTCCAGTCTGATGGGAATTGCTATGTTCTCAAATCATTTTGAAGGTCCTATTCCAGTAGAGTTTTGCAAACTTAGTTATCTTCAGTTTTTAGATGTTTCAGATAATAACCTGTCTGGTTCTATACCGTCTTGCTTCAACCAATTGACAGTAAAACATGTCCACTTGAACCGAAACCAGTTGAGCGGTCCAATGACACATGCATTTTACAACAGTCCTTCTTTAGTGACATTAGATCTTAGCGATAACCACCTGAATGGTACTATTCCCAGTTGGATTGGAAGCCTTCATGTGTTGAGCATTTTTCTCTTAAAATTTAATAATTTTGAAGGTGAAATTCCAGTTCAGTTATGCCAGTTGAAACAATTAAGCATATTGGACCTTTCTGAAAATAACTTTTCTGGTCCCATACCTCTTTGTTTTCGTGAAATACCTTTTGAGACTACCCATGAAAAATCTTCTCTAGAAACTAGATTTCAAGAATATGTTTTAACATTTGCATTGTGGAACTTTGTTGAGGGGTCAAAGTCACTAGAAGACCATTATTCGGTGGATATTGCATATGAAAGTATTAGCGTCCACTCTTTGGATGTCCAACAAAAAGTGGAGTTCACAACAAAGCATGGATCCTATGCATATAAAGGCAATATTTTGGACTACATGTCTGGAGTTGATCTCTCTTGTAACCAGTTAACAGGGGAAATCCCTTTGGAAATGGGAAACTTGAGCAACATCCATGATCTAAACTTGTCTCATAACAATTTATTCGGATCAATCCCATCAACATTCTCACAACTAAAGCAAATAGAAAGTTTGGATCTCTCTTACAATAGATTGAATGGAAAGATCCCTTCTCAATTGATTGAATTGGACAAGTTAGAAGTCTTTAGTGTGGCATACAATAACTTATCAGGTGCGACCCCAGACCAAAAAGCTCAGTTCGCAACTTTTGAAGAAAGTAGCTATGAGGGAAATCCCCTTCTCTGCGGACTTCCCTTGCAAACCAATTGTAATAAAACTGTATCAACATCAACAATGTCAAAAGGCCTGGATAGAGAGATTGAAGACGGTGGTTTCATAGATCTGGAGGTTTTCTATGTCAGCTTTCTAGTCTCATATATTATTGTGTTGTTGGGGATTGTTGCAGTTTTGTTCATAAATCCTCATTGGCGACAAGCTTGGTTTCACCTTGTTGAAATGTGCATGACCTCTTGGTACTACTTCTTTTTGGACAATTTTATGAAGTTTTTTTGCAATAGAAGTATGTAATCTCCTTGATTAAGATGCAAGTTCTTGAATTTGAACCTGAGAAAATGAAATATATGTTAACTTTTGGGTCTGACCTATGTTACTAAATTTTTTTTTTTTAAGGAAAGTTTGTTTAAATAAGTTGCCCTATAATTGTGGGTTTTAACAAGATGTCTATCAACATAGATGTTGTAGTATTATCATGCAATGACACAAATTGGTGTGCCTGATTGAAAATTCCCATTATGAAGTAGACTAGAATTTCAAGTGGAATGTTAACACTTCTACCAATAGAATTGAGATGTATGAACAACTCTTGGCGAAGGCTTTCTTTAATCTCATTTCGTGTATTTTGTTGCCACAAAACTGTTTCAATTCTCTCTAGAGCTTGTCACGTATTGTATTCTATGTTTTTATTTATTTTTTTTAGCGATTCTCGCATACTACATGTTGACAAGGCTTTCTTTTTTAATTTTTACATTCACAGTACAAGCAATTACCTTTGTAAACATATCCCAAAAGTGAGTGTATAATGTACATTTAATTTTATTTTTTTTTATTGACGAAATTTAATAGTTCGTTGTTAGATTAGCATATAAGGGGAGTTTAACTTATACTCACTCCTTGCAATCAATTAAGTTTTGTCTCTCATTCCATTCCTAAGAGTGAAACACGAGACTTTCCTTAAGAGAGATTTAGTAGTCAAACGGTTAGCCACATAGGCCAAAACCTCTTGGTTCAATTAATTTAGTGTTATATGGGCTATATCTTAAATAAATGTAATCCACACATTTTGTTTTGAGTTAATCACACCAAGACCCCCTAAACTAAAAGTGAATATCACTTTTTCTTGGGTGAAAAGTACACTCTTTGTGAAATATTCTGGCGAGAAGTACATTTTATTATTTTAGAGGACATTTTCTTTTCAATTTTAACCCTTAATCTATCTGTTGAATTTTTTTTATCTATTTAATTTTTGGGTGATTCCATTTACACGCCATTAATGCTTTCAGCACACATATTATTTAGTTCACATCAATAATATTTTAAACTTTTGATTTTTCACTTAACACATAGCATAATATTACTCTTTTGGCCTAACCTACACAACACAATACACACTCTAACACAAGATGATGTATGCACCATCAAAGTTAAAAAGACAATACGGTCCAAAATACTATTCACGACAATTTTAGATTCATGTGTCTCTCTCTCCTCCCAATTGGTGTTGAATTTATGAAAGCAACGTGAGAGCAAATGGCGAGAACCAAATAGCAGGCTAAAATTTTTCGGCGACGAAGTAATTGGGGTGGTATTCTACAAAAATTTAAACAAAAAAAAATAGTTTTAGTATTATTCATAAATACAGTGTTGAAAAAACTTAATATGTTCACAAATTTGCATTCGAACAAAACCAAAATATTTAATTTTTTATGTATGAACGTTTAATACTTGTTCAATTTTAATAATATGAACAAAATAATTTTATTCAAATATAAATAATTGAACATTTTGTAAATGGTCAAGTCTACGAAATGAATAAGCCATTGTTGTAAAGATGAACATCAATCTTTTGTTCCAAATCAATACGAACAAGATAAATAACAAAGTAAACTAACATTTTTATTGCTGTTTTGTTCCAAATCAATGTCATCCATAATATGTAAATCTTTAAAATCAATTGATTTCAATGTTTTAAAATCCTAATTCTTCCAAAACAATAATATTTTGAGTTTGAAAAATAATAGAAAAGAGATTTATTCTAGGTGATGGTGTGTATAAAGATATTTGTATTTTCATATGTGAATTGTTGAAATGAATATATACTCACCTATATTGTTCTTAATAATCATTTTAGTTGAAGATATCATATAAATTTAATGGTTAAATTGTGTGTACGAAGAGGATTGACGATGTGTAAATAAAATTACCTTTAATTTTTTTTTGACTATCTGTTCAAATATTTTCTTATCTGTTAAATCTTTTTTTCCCTTATATGTTGAAACTATCTGTTGAATTTTTTTAGCTGTTTAATTTTTTTTTTATCTATTTAAATTTTATTTGACTCAAGGACAAAGAAAGGTACAGGAGAGAAGAAGGAAATGATCTAATACCAGGATGCTACAATGTATGAATATTTTGGATATTTTGTAGAAGTTTATTTTTATGGACAAACTATTATAAACTATGTATTGTTGTCCAAATTGTGAAATTAAATAAATAGATTCACAAATAAATTAAAATTATATACTAAGAACACATGCTGAGAATTATAACTAAATTACAACAGAAATACACAATACAATAAAATGCTAAAGAAAGCAAACTGAAGCCTGCACGGTAGCAGCTTCCTTAAAACAGATTTTGCCGCCTCACGGGTCGAGTGCTTGAGGAATTCCGGCGTCTGTCTCCCAGGTACGATGGTCAAAAACTAGCTACGGCAGAAGCACTTTCTGTCTAGCCTAGCGAACAAAACCATGGCAGCACTCTCTCACTGTAGGAATTTTCTAGCAAACTGACTTATAAAATAAAAATTTCAATATATGAGACTTGACAGGAGTGTCATTAAAGCACCATTAACCAGCATCCATAACCCCTTTTCAGAAAGTTGAAAAGCTTGGATGCCCAACTTCATGAGGCAATTTCTTGGCAATTTCTTATTCAATTTCCAATAGTTTTTAGTCCACTTGGACCCAACACAATAGATGGTTGGAACCCACTTTAATATTTAATTAAAGTCACCAAAAATCCATTTTTTCCAACAATCTCCCACATGAATAAAAATTGACCAAATGACTTAACAAACGGGTACCATTCAACAATAATGACTCGGAGAGAGAGTACAACGGACTAACCCCGACATCAGAGAAGGTAGCTTTTGGCTTTGAACCTCTCATAGTAAAAACCTATCGAGTTTACTGGCTGATCAGTGACTATGACTTCCTGAATTGCTCTGTCGTTTATGTAAACTGAGACAATAGATCTCACATGGGAATTACTCCTACTACCATTCTGTTCTCACTGATGTGCCCTGTATGGCCCTGGGCACTAGCCTGGTTCAGGGAATGGTTTCAAAGAATCTTGGCCTGCCTAGTTCTTCTAGAAGCAGCCCTACTTCACACTCACATAGGTGACTCTACTTGAATATCCTGCTATACTCGGCTCAACAACTTAACACACTAGAGTCATTAAAAGCTCAGTTTAACCTTTACACTTGCAGGTATCACTGATAAAAAGAATGGTTAGAGGTTTAACCTCCTTAGTGACATATCACCATTACACGCAATTAGGTTGTCCCATTGAACCTAGATCTAGGGATCTCCAGTCAACTAGGTTGGGTTTCCATTCTGGTAACTTCCAAAGGCCTCAACCTCTTTCCTTTTGACGACGTCTCAACTAATACTCAATTTAACCATTTGGTTAGCAGATCCGCAATGTTGTCCTTAGACTTTACATAGTCTATAGAGACAACTCTATTCGAGAGTAGTTTTCGTATGGAATTATGCCTACGACGGATATGTCTAGACTTTTCATTATACATATTACTCCGTGCCCTACCAATTGTAGATTGACTATCACAATGAATACAAATAGCTGGCACACGTTTCGACCAACATGGGATATCTTCAATGAAATGGCGAAGCCATTCAGCTTCTTTCGTTGCTTTATCTAAAGCAATAAACTCTGATTCCATCGTTGATCTAGATATACACGTTTGCTTAGAAGATTTACAAGACACGACTACCCTACCAAGAGTGAACACATATCCACTAGTGGACTTTGAGTCCTTTATATCTGATATCCAATTCACGTCACTATAGCCTTCTAGCACCGCTGGATATCGAGTATAATGCAGCCCATAATCCCGAGTGTAGCGTAAATACCTTAACACCCACACCATGCCCTTCCAATGAGTAGCATCGGGATTACTTGTGTATCTATTAAGCCTGCTAACCGAGTAGGCTATATCCAACCTAGTACAACTTATTAGATACATTAAACTTCCAATTACCAGAGAATATTCTAACTGAGAGACACTGTCTTTATTATTCTTGATAAAATATAGACTTAAGTCAACAGGTGTTAGTGACACACTCGTATTTGATCCACTAAACTTCTCAAGTATCTTATCAACACAATGAGACTGAGAAAGTACAATTCCGCCAGATGTTCTGGTAATATTAATTCCCAGAATAACATCTGCAATGCCAATATCCTTCATGTCAAACTTAGAATTTAACAACTTCTTGGTACTTTTGATCATTTCATCATTACTACCTATAATGAGCATATCATCAATATATAGACACAAAATGACATAACCTCTGTCAGTGTCTTTGACATAAACACACTTGTCATATTCGTTGATTCTAAACCCACTTGACAACATTACGTTGTCAAACTTCTCATGCCATTGTTTAGGCGCTTGCTTCAAACCATAAAATGATTTGACAAGTTTACAGACTTTCTTGCACCCTGGAGCTGAAAACCCTTCAGGCTGCTCCATGTAGATTTCTTCATTCAAATCCCCATTTAAGAAAACTGTCTTTACATCCATCTGATGTATCTCCACATTGCGCAAAGCTGCTATCGCAATCACCATGCGAATGGATGTTCTCCTAGTTACAGGTGAGTACGTAGCAAAGTAATCCAGGCCTTCTCGTTGCATGTACCCTTTGATAACTAGCCTAGCCTTATACTTATTAATTGACCCATCGGCCTTCATCTTTCTTTTAAAAATCCACTTGTAGCCTAAAGGCTTACTACCTGGAGGTAAATCCACCAACTCCTAGGTGTGGTTCTGTAAGATGGAGTCAATCTCACTTTTGATTGCTTCTTTCCATAAAGGACTCTCAAGAGAAGTCATAGCTTCGTGGAAAGTTTGAGGTTCGTTCTCAACTATATAAGTCAAGAAGTCTAGACCAAAATACTTGGACATCCTAGCCCTTTTACTCCTTCTAGGCTCATCTAAAACCTCAATTTGATCATCAACTTGATCATCAATATGATCATCATCACTAGCAAGCTCAGCAAATTACTCCAAAAAACTCGGAACCCCTTCTTGGGTTTGGTAAGGAAAAATGTCTTCAAAGAAACATGCACTCCTTGACTCCATGATGGTAAACCTGTGTATGTCTGAAATTTCAGACTTATGTACAAGAAACCGATATGCACTATTATTATGTGTATAACCAATGAATATACAATCCATGGATTTCAGGCCTATCCTAACCCGTTTGGGTGTAGGTATCGCCACTATTGCAAGACATCCCCACATTCGTAAGAATTTATAAGAAGGCTTAACGCCTTTCCATAATTCATACGGGGTCTTGTCCATCTTCTTCCGGGGTACTTTATTCAAAATGTAATTCACGGAGAGAATTGCTTCCCCCCAAATGTTCTGTGGCAACCCAGAACTTATTAACATTGCATTCATCATTTCCTTTAGCGTCCTATTCTTACGCTCAGCAATCCCATTTGACAGAGGAGAATAAGGCGCCGTGGTTTGGTGGATAATCCTGAATTGAGCACAAATCTCAATAACCAGTGATTCATACTCACCACCACGATCACTTCTTAAAGCGTTAATCTTGCAGCCTACTTGATTCTCAACTTCATTCTTATAAAGAACAAACTTGTCAATAGCCTCATCTTTGGTTTTGAGCAAATAGACATAACAATACTTAGTGCAATCATCAACAAAAGTGATGAAGTACTTATTGCCACCATGTGATTGTATAAACTTTAAGTCACACACATCACTATGTACTAAGTCCAATGGTTCTGAACTTCTTTCAATAGAATGAAACGAAGATCTTGTCAACTTCACTTCAACACAAGTTTCACACTTGTGTTTCAGATTAATCTTAAAAGATGGTATGTGATCTAACTTGATTAATCTACGTAAAGATTCAAAGTTCACATGTCCTAGTCTACCATGTCACAAATTGGAAGACTCAAGCATGTAAGCAGAAGAAGATGTACCTTTATTCATCTTTGGGATAATAGTCATCACATTGAGTTTAAACATACGCCCCAACATATAACCCTTACCCACATACACTTCATTCTTGGTCAGAACGACCTTGTCAGACTCAAAAATGATGCACAAAAACATGTTTACTGAGAAGAGACCCTGAGACAAGATTCTTACAAATTCAAGGTTAACTCTTTTTCCTGAGCTTAACTTCAGGACCACCTTTCCCTTAACAAATGAGGTAGCAGAGTTTCCCATTAAGAACTTCTCATCGTTTCTAATCTGTTCGAAAGTTGTAAATAGCTTCTTCTCGAAACAGATGTGGCATGTAGCCCTAATAGAGCTAAAAGCCCTCGCTACCACAGTTGTAGCACTTCCAAAAGAATCGATAACCAGGTTCCTGCGGCTTGTATTCTAGCTTCTTTGCAACACCACCCCTTGGCTCCAGCTTAGAGCCCCTGTTCACAGGGGGCTTCTTCCTTACCTTAGAAGATTTGCCATGCTCAATGACATTGGCCTTCACTGAGGAGGTACTCCCTCATTTCTTTCTATTATCCTCCTTAATTCGAAGTCGAACAATCAGGTCTTTTTTGTAGAATTTATACAAAGTCTTTTGGCCTTTTCCAAAAATTCATATAGTGTCTTAAACAATTCCTTGTGTCGCAATGATTATGAAACTCTCAAAATCATATCACAGTAAATATATTCCCAGAATGTCATCAACCAAATTAGGCACCCAAATATATTTGGTCCAACATATCACTCTAAAGCCAATATTTTTACTACTAGGAAATACAAATCCAGTGTTCAATAGTCTACTATTCAAAACTTCATAACATGGCCAGTAGTCTTATCACTATGAATCACTAATTTCTCAACATGTGGTCAGTAGACTTTCTACTACTAGGAGTCACAATGTTTTACATGTGATCAATAGTCACTTTACTACTAGGAATCACAACGTCCTGACATAGGATCAATAGACTCTTTCATTACTAGGAATCATCATGTCTTGACATATGACCAGTAGCCTCTCCACTACTAGCAACCATCATGTCTTGACATGTGATCAATAATCTGTTCACTGCTAGGAACCACAATCTCATAACTGTGTAGCCGGTGGTCTAACACCTCCTAGCAACCACCAGTTTTCTATCTCTATGATCAGTGATCTTGTACTTGCTAGGAGCCACCAATTTAAGAAAATATTTAGAATTTAATAATCCAAAAATACATTCACCCACCCTAATGGGTTGTCTCATCTTTGCTTTCAAGCAAAGTCACATAACAATCATATATGCTATAAATAACACAAAGATACCATACTAATTGTCTCTGATTAATTTAGAAATATTGTCATGTAATCTTATGATTTCCTTTAATCATACTTGATCTCTCTAGATTTTCTTTTAAGAATCTCGCAAGGCTTAAGGTTGTCAGATGGAACAACATTTATGTTTGTGACCTCTTGAAGCCATTTTTGAAACATCACAACAGAATTTCATTTTCTGTGTTTCCAGAAATTAAACTTAACCCTAGAAAATTCCACAGTTGGAAATTTAATTCAAAACTAGTCTCACCGTTTAACCTAGAATCAAACATGGTCGGGAATGTTCCCAGGAAGACTGAAGGGGTCACATCGGACCCACTTAAAACCCAGTTAACTTTTTGACAAAACTTTCAAGAGCATGTTGACTCCTAGTTCATGGGAAACAATTTTAGAATTAAGTTTTCTAGGGGATAAACCAGGTTATAACAAACTGATTCCCAAGCAAATAAAATTTGCTACCAGAATTACACCACTCATAAAAGTTAACCGGTAATCCTGGAACTGAGCCCATTATTTCTGAATAAAATTAGAAATATTTTAGCTAATGCTAAAATTTGGTTTCTTTTCTCAAAACCAAAACACTTTGGAAATAATAAGATTATAACCAAAAAAATTTTCCAAACTTGGTTTTTCAACACTTTGGGAATAAAATGATTAAACCCAAAGACTTCCTCAAACCCCAAAGGTTTAAAACCAAATCCCTCTTAGTTATCATTTCTGAATAAATAAGAATTTCTCTTTAGCCAAGGCTAAACACTTTGGTTTCTATCACAGAAAACCAAACCAAGTTCTAAACTTACAAGCAATTTAAAAATTGCTAACCAAATTACAAGCAATGTTAAAAAAAAAAAAAAAAAAAAAAAAAAAAAGC
Source organism: Camellia sinensis (assembly GCF_055761805.1). NCBI lineage: Eukaryota > Viridiplantae > Streptophyta > Magnoliopsida > Ericales > Theaceae > Camellia > Camellia sinensis. The sequence goes on along the minus strand of NC_138969.1, from coordinate 110,021,263 downwards.
TATAACAATTACACGTATATAAAATGCTTCTAACAAAACAAGCAAATAAAACTTGCTACTACAAATTAGTAAACAAACCAACTAAATCTCAAGCAAAACATGCTTCAAACATTTAAATAAAATAGCCAATCCATAAGGATTCTATTTAGTCCAAAAACCTTTCCACGCTTAGGTATTCCTATTCAACATAAAGCTTAGTAGTCCAAACATTTTATTTTTACATCCCAAATACTAATCATTTGGTTTTGTATTTGTTTTTCCATTCCCTTTCGCATAAGTATTCCTATAAAGAAAGTTAGCAGAAAAACACAAGAAAATACAAACCAAACAATCTAAACAAAATGTAAATATAATAAATCAATTGAAACCATCTAGCCAACTATTGAATAAGAAAATTAACTAATCAATTAACATGCTAGATGAGTTACAAAAATAAAATTATTACAAAGGTGACAAAACTTTATACCTTCTAAATAATTAAACTTCTAGTCATGAGTCACAAAATAAAACTGAAACTTCAAAATTAAATTCAACTTTAAAATGAAATTTGTAACTCCAAATTAAATTAGATGTTCCTTTGTTTATTTATTCTTATTGTAATTCCAAGCATGCAACAGTAGACTAGATATGTATATATATATACTAGTGTATGCCCGTGCCTAAAGGCACGGTGTAAATAATATTGGGATTAAAATGTAGTTATAATTTATACGTATCATGTTAAAATTTATGGAGTCCATAGCGTTTTTTTATTCTTCTTACAGAATTTTTAACAATTTTATTTGTACGACACGCTCTACAGAACTGAATTAAAAATAACAGCTCTCCCTAACCTTAATGCAAATTAAGGAATAAACATATAAAATTTATAATGTTCAGTAATAGTGCAAATCAAAATAGTAAAAATGTGAAGTAAAAAATATACAAATCTATAACTCGTGCCTAATGGCACTCTCAACAATTTTTTTGGTACCTCAGACTCTACAAAACTCAATTAAATTGTACTATAGAACTCAATTAAAATAAATTCATTCAGAATGGCAACAATTTCACTGCGCTATAGAACTCAATTATAACAAATCAAGTGAAAATGACATACTTCACGTATGAGAGGAATGGTGAATGAATTATTATTATAGCTTATTAAAAACAAAAAAAAAAAACTAATCATCCAGTCAGGAATGACAGACCAACCATTAACACACATAGAAAAAGCAACACAACCATAACGTTTCTAATGCAAATCAGTCACCTATAACAAAATCACTCTAACACTTGAATTCGACTTTAAAAAATCAGCTAAAAAAAATCATAATACGAAAACTCATTCAAAATATTTATAAGAAACAGAATAACCAATAATTATGAATTAAGAGAAATTAAACATAAAAAATTTCTAACATAACTCTTCTTGATAAAAGCACCAGTGTGTTCCCCAAGTTACCTGCAATTATCAAACTAAATACCAACAATTATCACATTCACACTTGAACAATTTTTTCGTGATCAAAATACGTGATTCCTCATAGAAGGCTAAAAAACATTACCATTAAAAAAATGTAACACTTGAGAAAATCCAAACAATCCAAATTGACTATTGCCGACAAAAGCTAAAAGGCAAAACAAACTATTGCATTAAAATTAAAAAGAAAGGACACCTAGTCAAGGTTCCTCACCTTCATAAGTATGAAGGTGTACTGTAGATAACCGGTTTATTCCCTTCAAAAAAAAAAAAATTATAATGGAGTATCATAGAACTAAATAGGAAAAGCAATACAAAGTCCTGCACTTCCTTTTACGTAGCGTTAAAAAAAAGGACAATGCTTCCAAATGCCTTCAAGAATTACTAAATGCATCCATCACTACAATCTGTGAATTAGTATTATAAAAGATTTGTTCAATTCCTTCGACTTCCCTAATCTGAAGAATCTTTATGGTTTGTTCATATAAAGCTACATAAGAAATTACATAATTAAGCATGTTAAATAAATAGGCATTGAAGAAAAAGTTAATTGAAAAAAATTATTGACTACATCATGCATGATTTCATTAGACAGTGATGAGACTGCTTGAATCTTTAAAATCTAAGATCCTACACAATCATTAATAGCACATTATCCCCTGTTTCTCACTTAATCCCATTAAAAGAAATAAGCTTAGAAATTACAAACGTATTTAAATTAATAAAAAAAAATCCATGAGATCCAAGGCCATCAAATCCACCATCTTAATCCCTCGGGTCAATATTCACTTATCCAGTTGTTCATTGGAAGAAAAATTCCGAATATGCAAACCAAAAAAAAAAAAAAATACTGCATGTGAGAACAAATTTGACATCTCACTAAATGTAAATTCTTTGTTTTTCATGAACATAACAAATCTGGTAGTCCATGGCAAAACTGATATTACACCTATTACTAAGTATGTATCAATGTCAGAATTAAGAAAAGACCACAATGTTGCATTCAATTATTCAAACATTAGGAGCTTTTGACATAATTAGAAGCATAACAATAGAAACTTGACACAACACAACCTATCGGTAACATCAAATAAAAGTTTAAAAACAATACTAATATTGTCACGCCCTCAAAATAAACCCATTATATATATATCATTAACATGCAATCTTAAAAGAAAACAATCCATTCTCTCATTCATCAGAGTATTACTAAATGAAAACATTACATGTAATATCAAATTAAATGCCCTATGGGCTTACATCTTTCCAAGTCAACACTTGGTCTCAAAAATACGAGTTCTAACTCAAATACAAATAAAGCCCTAGGCTTGAGTGTTTACATGTACTAACAAATAAAAGCAAACAACCGAAAATAGTCTTCAAAATCCAAGTCCTTCCAAGCTAAGTCCTTGGAGGTGGCTTATCACCTGAACCTGAAAATGATGTTCCCATAAAGGGTGAGCCACAGCCCAGTAGAAATATACTAAACCACATATAAGCGATGAATAAAGCAATAGCATTCAACAAATGGTTCACCAAGATAATCATTTACTTCATTTTACAGTCTCATGACACTATTGTCTAAAACACGTTTTACTTTCCAACTTTATCAACATGGCTCAGAACCTGGCCAAACTCACAACAGTGAATTATATATATCATAATCACATCCTTCCAATATCAACAAACAAATGAGACTCAAGCTCAAATCAACACACTTCATACTTCCGGATTGATACACATTTTAGTGCTGTATCAATAAAACACTTCTATATAAATAAGCACACATAAAAGTGATGCTAATGGAGTCCATCCCCTATCTCCTCCCAAACAAAATCCGGTTTAGAGGTCCATCCCCTATCTTCACCTAAACCGTGGAGTACATCCCCTATCTCCTCCCACACAAAACAATGTATGCAAATGCAATGCTCAATCATTACACGTATTTTCTGTATCAATGCAATAATCAAAATTAATGACTTAACCAATGTGATTAGTTTCAGTTATTCCTAATCCACATGCAATGTCTACAACAATTACGACTATCCTCCACCGATAGCCCAAAACAGTTATTTCTAGACTGGAAATAAATATATCAACAATTCAATGGGCGAGTGATTTACATTATCCAACTACACCATTTAATCAATAAATTTCCCAATTTCATGAATTTAACCAAATTCCCCAATTTTCCTTAAATTAATTATACAAATTAATTAATTTAAACAACTAGGGTTTTTCCCAAAATTATCAAAGTAACCCCAATTTATCAAAATACCAAAACTTAGAACAAAACTTATAAAATAGAGTAGGAAATCCCTACCTTGAAGAAAAGAACTCGAATGGAGAAGATGACGAAAACCAAAGTGCTCCAAACCCAAGATTGTTCAGATTAAACGGAAGCCCTCGACCCACTCTATCTTTTTAACAAAGGACTTAGGGTAGAAATACACTCTAAGTAGATCAAACCTAAGAGAGAAGGTGTGTAGGGAGAGGGAGAAGACGGTTCTAGGGTTTTAAAATCAAAAAGGAGATGAAAAATGACCCAGAAAGTCGGATCTCGGATTTTTATACCAGTCGCCCCGCTCGAGCGTGGAAACCCCCGCTCGAGCGCCACTCACAGACTCCCGCTCGAGCGACCAAACTCTCGCTCGAGCGGCGAATGCACACTTCCAGAAGTTTTTGCAGACAGGTCCCCGCTCGAGCTCCCAACTCCCCGCTCGAGCGTCACTCACGACTTCCCGCTCGAGCGTCCAATCCCCCGCTCGAGCGGCCAACATTACACAGGACATACTGGATGGGTGTTTTCCCCGCTCGAGCGTCCAAACCCCCGCTCGAGCGGACAAGCCAAAATCTGGGCAACTAGACTTGATTCCTAAGCTCAACCAACCTGCTCCAAATCTTCCCAACACAACCCAAGACTCAAAATAAGGATTAAAGGGTGCAAACAACATACTCTCAACAACCAACTCCACGGAACCCAAGTCTGTATATAACAAGTAAAGAAAAGGGAAACCGGGATCGTTATAAATATTATGAAGCATCAAGTGCTTTGTAGTCTTGAAACATACTAATATTTTAATTGGTAAATAAATAGAGATGCTTCAAGAACCGTACCAGTTGATAAGAATTTATTTTATTAAATAAATAAATAAGTAGACTTTATTAAAAAGCATCAAGATGATGCAAGAATACAAAAATTCAGTCCCCAAAGGGATAACAAAGCTAGAAATCAAATTATTCACAAAATCTACAAAAGCCAAAACATCTGGATCAACCAAACCCGTAACCCAAGGGCTATTTTATGAAGTGGCTTATGAGCCATCTTATTGACTTATTGGCTTATTTAGGTCATATCATCTCTCAACTTTCTGTACATTTTTTTTCTTAATAAGCCACAAAAATTATAAGCCACATATAAACTTGACAAAACACAATCTACAGGTATCATCAAATAAAAGTTTAACAGCAATACTAATATTATGAAGCATCAAGTGTTTTATAGTCTTGAATCATACTAATATTGTAATTGTTAAATAAATAAATAATAAATAAAAATGTTTCAAGAACCATATCAATTGATAAGAATTTTATTCAAGAATTATCCTAGGACTAAAAAAACTGCGATGTCAACGGTTTGAAGGTTGTTGAACCTCTTTTTTTTTTAAAAAAAAAAAAAAACTTTTGTGACAAAATAAAAAACTCAGCATCTCACCAAAAAAAGAAAAAATAAGAAAGAAAGAAAACTTAGCATTTCTGTGAGAAAAAGACATTACCAAAAAAAAGAATATATCAAAATAATCTAGCAAATGACCTGTGCCTAAAGGCACTTCCTAACCAAAATGAAGCATGAATTATCAACATCTGATATGTCCTTAAACTCACTGTTAGCCTCACACTCCATTTTTAATCCTCAAACAATCCTCAAAGATTCAATTTTCCAAGAAAGTTCACTCTCAATATTCACCCAAAAAAAATATTCACCCAAAAAAATTTTCAAAGTTCACTCTAAATATTAATCAACAAAGTTCACTCTAAATATTCACCCAAAAAAAATTTCACTCTAAATGGTTAACAACAAAGTCCAAAACAAAGGATAAAAATATAAATAAAAGAAAAAAAAAACAAATAGAAAAGCAAGAAGACAAATACAAATCTGAATAAAGGAGCTCTCATATGATCTAAACAACAATGCTAGGAATACAGATGTATAAAAACTATAGCGATCTTGGTTCTTCCTCCTTTAATTGTTGTATCCGGACTTAGGTTCCGTGAAGTTGGTTGTTGTATATGTTTTGTTGTCATCATTCAATTCCATATATTTGAGTTTTAGGATGTATTGGGCGTGTTTCGAACAGGTTGGTTGAGCCTTGGTTCTATGTCTTGTTGCCTAGATTTTTGATGGTCCGCTCGAGCGGGTCCCTTTGCGCTCGAGCGGAGTTTACACACTTTCAGCATTTCGTACCTCTACAAAACTACTGCAAGTTTGTTTTTCACGCTCGAGCAGGTAACTTGGCGCTCGAGCGGGTGTTCGATGTCTGTAAAAGTACTGGAGGGGTGTAATCTACGCTCGAGCGGCTTTCCTTTTGCGCTCGAGCGGGTGTGTTTTACAGTTGTGTCTTGGCGCTTGAGCGGGTTCAGTTTTGTGTGCTTGACGCTCGAGCGTCCTATTCTCCGCTCGAGCGGACTAGTCGTATATCATTTGGCAGCTAGGTGATTTTAGATCACTTTTACACTTTCCTTCTCTCTCTTACTTTTCAAAAAGCCATCTTTGAGAGCTTCTCTCACTACACCTCACCTTCTCTCTAGGGTTTGATCTAGTTAGAGTGATCTCCTACCCTTGAGCCTTTACATAAAGTGTAGAGCTTGGTGTGGGCTTCCTATCAATCCGAGAATTTCTTGATTTGGAGCACTTCGGGATTTCTTCATCATCTCCTTTGGGTTTCATCTCTTGAGGTAGGGATAACTACTCATTTTTATGATCTTTGACATAAACTATTGGTCATTTCGATGTAATGTTGAAGTTGGGTAGTTTTGGGTGTTAGGGTTTCAAAGTGTAATAAGAGGGGTTTCATTATTTGGCCCATAAATATGTATGTTGGGTTTCAAAATGAGGTATTTGATGTTGTTAATGATATTTGAGCCTTTGAGTCAATATTGAGAAAAAGGAGAAAAATGTCATGTTTGGGTATATTTGGGTCATTAGTGTAATTAATGACATTTATCATGGAATTATGAAATTGAGTTGGAAATAATGAAATTGCCATAATTTGGAATGGAATGGTGGAGTTGGATTTATTAATCACTCACCTTTGAAAATTGTTGATAAATTATCTGTTGATGTAATTATTTTCTGTTTAGAAATAATTGCTTTGGGCTATCGGTGGAGGATAGTCTTGATTGTTGTAGACAATGCATGATGATTAGGCAAACCGAAACTAATCAATTGAATATGCCATCGAGTATGGCGGTTGGATTAATACAACAAATATGTGTATTGGTTGATTATGTATATGATAATTGTTTATATACATTGTTTTGTGTGGGAGGAGATAGGGGATGTACTCCACGGTTTAGGGGAAGATAGGGGATGGACTCCTAAACCGGATATTATTTGGGAGGAGATAGGGGATGTACTCCATTGATACAGCAAATATGTGTATCTATTGAAGTGTTGATACAGCAAATCTGTGTATCATTTGTGAAGTATGGAAGTGTTTTTATGTGTTATTGATACAGCAAATATGTGTATCTATTTATGCTTATGGAAGTGTTTTGATATGAGATGTATTCTCATTTAAAGTATATGGCCAGGTTCTGAGCCAGGGTTATGAATTAAGAAATTGGATAAGAAATGGAAAATGGAATGAAGCATGGACACATTTGTCATGTAATTGAAATGGATTATGAATTGATTTATGTGAGTTAAACATTTATCAAATGCTAATGTTTTAGTTATTGCTCATATTATGTTTAACATATCTCTACTGGGCGTTGGCTCACCCTATATGGGACATCCTTTTTAGGTACAGGTAGTATGCCACCTCCAAGGACGTAGCTTGAGAGGCTTAGTGGCTGGGTCATCTTTTGTGATTACATTCTTGCATTACATGTATATCAAGTCAAGGGCTTATTTTGTGTTTTGAGTTAGTACTCTCCTTTTTGTAACAAAGTGTTGGCTTGGAAAGTTGTAAGCCCGTGGGGCATTTACTTTTGTTGTCAACATGTAATACGTTTTGTAATGAATACTCTGATGAAATGTAATTATGCTTTATTTTCTTATGTCTAAGCATGTCAAGAATGTATGATTGATGGGTTTATTTTGAAAGCATTACAAAAACAAACCCAAAATGGAATTTTAAACAAACACCAAATCAAAATCAAATTGGAAAACAAAGGCACCTAAGGATCTCATTACAGCTTGAGTTGAAGATAGAAATATTTTTAGAGATCTATTAGTTGGCATAATGGGAAAATGAAAAAACTAAAAAAGGAAAAGCTCATTATGTAATGAAAGAGGCGTAAAAATAGTGAAAGCAAAAATTAGAAAACCTAGACAACAAAAATTAGACTTTGATGAGGTAGTAGCTAGGAGGAAGGGGCAAAACTGAGGAGGGGTTGAGAGATATCTAGAATCTGAGATGGATGATGTGTTAAAAAATAGACCATTGGATTAAATTATTCTAGACCACCCAAATTGCCACATAGGACAAATAAATTTTTAAAATCAATCTTGGGAATGTACCGTGGATGAAAGGGAGAAGAAATCTTAGCCATTGTATCAAATACTACCCTTCCTTGTTACATAGAATTTTCTCTAAAACTAAATATTTTGTTTTTTTCAAATTTATTCTCTCATCGCATTGCCACCACCTTCTTTGTCTTTCCCTCCCTTACTGCACACCCTCTCTACCTCACCAACTTACCAAATCCATAAAGATAGAAATTCAATAAAACCAAAGTAAACCAGCTATTGTGCTGAAGAAATTTAAAAGCGCATCAACTAATAAAAAATCAAAAACATCAAAATCAACAACCAACAAAAATATTGATTGATTAAGCATAATATGAAAAGTAGATGTCAATGAATACCTTCAATTATTTGGATGATCTCGTAAAACCCTTCCTTGTTACATAGAATTTTCTCTAAAACTAAATATTTTGTTTTTTTTCAAATTTATTCCCCCATCGCATTGCCACCACCTTCTTTGTCTTTCCCTCCCTTACTGCACACCCTCTTTGCCTCACCAACTTACCAAATCCATAAAAATAGAAATTTAATAAAACCAAAGTAAACCAGCTAATGTGCTGAAGAAATTTAAAAGTGCATCAACTAATAAAAAATCAAAAACATCAAGAGAGAGCTTACGGATAAGAGGAGAGGATTCAACCGAAGGGTATGAAGAGTTTACGGATAAGAGGAGAGGATTCAGCCGAAGGGAGAGAGAGAGAGAGAGAGAGAGAGAGAGCTTACGAATAAGAGGAGAGGATTCAGCCGAAGGGTATGAAGAGCTATGAGGAAAAAGTTTGAATCCTGAAATTTTGAAAGCAACAAACGCAAAGAAAATTGTTGATTTGCCAAACACGGCATAGTGTCTTCCCAAAGAAAATTTGAAGTCAGAAAGAGATGAGAGGACTACGTAAGAGAGAGAGAGAGAGAGAGAGAGGGTGTATGTTTAAAAATAGAGCCATTAGATTACATTTTGGACCAATAGATCTTCTGATTGAATAGGACAAATGAGAGACATTTTCAACCCTTGGATTGAATCAATCTAATGGTTTATATTTTGACAAAGGGACAAAAGTCCCATCAGGATTCAAAAACAGAGCCTCCTTGATATATAGATTTGACACATGTTGACACATGTAATTTTTTTTACTATGCAATTTGTTTTTGCTATAGCTTGTGAGGTAAGAGGTTTCATCCTAGGTCCAACCATTGATTTTCATTTCAATGACACATTAAGATAATCAAAACAATTTAAGGATATTTTAGAACAGTTGTCCCATGTCTCAACGGCACAGCCACGTGTTATTGCATGGCTTAGTAGAGAAGGTAGAACCCATGATTTTTTTGTTAGGTGATAAGGGACAACAAAAGGCATAATGATTTGTGATTGGTTTATGATATGTGTCATATGGTGTCCCAAATAGAAAGAACCATTTTTTGATATTTTATGGACCTCCACTTATAATTACAAAAAAAAAAAAAAAAAAAAGACGATTGATATAAAACATTATAACAAATTTTGCTAAAAGCTTAATTATAGTACACTTACAATCTTATGTTAATCAATATTAGATAAATGTAAAAAAATTAATAATGTCATCAATGTTTAAATAAAAATAAAAATTTTATCCTTCAAAGTTTATTTTAGTAATTTTAAACAATAAATTAAAAAATAATTGACCAAATTACACCTTTCAGAACCAGTTAAAACCCACCACCCCAACAGCCACCACTACCAATTTCTATCTCTCACATGTATTTTTTCAAACACCTTATATGCATTGCTAATCACCCAAACAAAAACTGATCTTTCCTAAAAATAAAATAAAATAAAAAATAATAACTGATCAAAAGAACATATTACATAGTGTAACTCTCAACCATTTCATCATACACAGTTTCTCTCAAAATCAATCATAAAACAACAAAGGAAAAAAGTTACAAGAATAATTGTCAAGTGAGGTATGTGTAATTTGCCCATACAATTTTATTTTATTTTTTTTCTTTTGAGATTGTTTTCTTTGACTTGGTTTGTGTCATTGGAGTTAAAGAAGGAAAGGGGGATTGGTAGGTGCAGTGGCAGAGCCAGGAAATTGAGTTAGAGGGGGCACTATTAATTATAATTTTTTATTTAAAAAAAAATCATGTTGAACATTAAGATAATAATAATTTTATGAGCTAAATTTAAGTATAAAAAATTACATATTCATTATTAATAGGAACAAATTAAAATTTTATAATAGTGTAGAATAGCTCGGTGCGGGATAGTGATGTAAGTTTATAATTTTAGCACAAAAAATTATAGATCAAAATTCTTAGTTTTAGAAAATAAAAACACATCGTTTATAGCATAAATTATTATAAAATCTATTTAATTTTTATTTGATAGAAAAATATTAAAGAGATGACATTGCTTATAAATGATGTGTTTTGAATGAAAATTATTAAACAGTCTTAGAATACCATATAGCATTGCCTACGTGATGCTCAAAGCATAAGAAATCACAAATCACACTAAGCGGTCTTTCAACTACTTGAAAATAATGAATTCATTATATCCAATCTATAAGATTTTTCATTATACTATTGGTTTAAACTATTGTATAAATAATATCACACAATGCTCTTAAAGTATCAAATAATTACTTGTTCTGAACAATACAATAAATCCTTAACTAAAAAACAAGTTAAGAAAAAAAAAATACATTTTATACATGACAAAAAAAAAAAAAATCTCAAAACTGAGGGAGGACACGTGACCCCGCTCGTCCTTCTTTGCCTCCGCCAATGGGTAGGTGATCACTGTCAACAATCATGACTGATAAGATTGTTCCAATTTCTTTATTTCTCAAAATTATTTGGCTATTTGTAATATTTGATAAGGGAAAACATGTATCAATCTCAAAGCGTAATTCTTCAATTCCCTATCCAAACACCTAAAAATCCAAACATTGATAAGGGACAACATGGTTTTTTAACACTTACAATCTTATGTTAATCAATATTAGATAAATGTAAAAAAATTAATAATGTCGTCAAAGTTTAAATAAAAATAAAAATTTTATCCTTCAAAGTTTACTTTAGTACTTTTAAACAATAAATAAAAAATTAATTGACCAAATTGCACCTTCTAGAACCAGTTAAAACCCTCCACCCCAACAGCCACCACTACCAATTTCTATCTCTCACATGCATTTTTTCAAACACCTTATATGCATTGTTAAATATACAAACAATAACTGATCTTTCCTCAAAATAAAATAAAATAAAATAAAATAAAAGAACATATTACACTGTGTCACTCTCAACCATTTCATCAAACACAGTTTATCTCAAAATCAATCATAAAACAACAAAGGAAAAAAGGTAAAAGGTATGTGGAATTTGCCCATACAATTTTATTTTCTTTCTTTTGAGATTGTCTTCTTTGACTTGGTTTGTGTCGTTGGAGTTAAAGAAGGAAAGGAGGATTGGTAGGTGATCATTGTCAACTGTCATGGTTGATAAGGTTGGTCCAATTTATTTGGCTATTTGTAATATTTGTATTATACACAGGAAAAACATAATAGATTCCTAAACATGGACTATGGGAAAAAGGCTGAAGGTGTTTGAATATGGACTATGGGAGTTTCTTTAAGACAAAAATCAACAAAAATAAATTCGAGATTGTGCCTTCATCAATAAAATTGATTATATAATTAATCAAACACAATGCCTAATGGAAACAAACCTGCTGGAAAAAGAATTAGAGTAACAAACCTGCTGGAAATATACTTGTTTCACCCAAAAAAATTAATACTCAAGAAAGAGAATTAGACACCTCAAAAAAATGCTAACAAATTCAGAAGAAACTCAGAAAAATATACTTGGTTTAAAGATAGAAATACTCAAAAAAAATATACTTGCTGGAAATATGGAAGAAGATTTTTCACCTGAACAGTATACTAGATTCTTTTGGTTTGCTCTCTTGTTGGAAATATACCATGATGGGTTAAATATACCAGATTCTTCCTTTAGATTCGTCATTTTGCAGTGGCTCCATTTGGTTGTCGTTGCCATTATTGATGAAGATTGGGATGACAGAGAGAGAGAGAGAAAGGAAGAGAGAAGACGAAGAGAGTAATAGGGGGTTCGGGGTTGGGCTCCGACAGGAATTAAAGAAGAGCACAGGAATGGGCTCCAATGGAGAGAGAGAGAGAGAGAAAGAGAGAGAGAGAGAGAGAGAGGGTCAGTGTTCAAATTTTGAAATTTGGAAGAGAGAGATAGATTTGGAGATGAGAGCAGTAGGTGTGAGAGAGATTTTGGAACTTACATTTTGAACCATTAGATCTTGATGTTAATTGATCTCAACCATTGAAATATCCAAATAGGACAAATGAGAGTAAGATATTTTCAGCCATTGGATTTAATCAATCTAAAAGTCCATATGTTGACACATATACATTTTAAGCCCTTGAATTCAAACTAAGCCTTCCATTGTTATATAGATATATGTACACCAATTTCTACTCATGACTTTGTTTTGATGGTAGACAAAATATAGGAAAAATAACACAATGAGAAACAGTAGCATGAAAATATATATGCTCTTATTATTGAGGAATCACAACAGTCAACAACATACTCCCAAGGACAATCTAGAACACATGTATTGTAGGCTACTAGGAGTAATTTCGATACTTAATCCATATGAATCTATCTCATGAAAATCATATAATTAATAGATAAAAGCAATGATATATATATTTAAATTAAAGATGAATCTAATTGTTCAATTTCATATGAATCTAAATATCTAATTTCATGATAAACACTTAAATCTGTTTTAAGCTTGTTGTCCAAATTGTGAAATTAAATAAATAGTTTCACGAATAAATTAAAATTATATACCAAGAACACATGCTGAGAATTACAACTAAATTACAACAGAAATACACAATACAATAAAATGGTAAAGAAAGCAAACCGAAGCCAGCACGATAGCAGTTTCCTTAAAACAGATTTCTTCACCTTACGAGTCAAGTGCTTGAGGAATTCCGGCATCTGTCTCCAGGATACGACGGTCAAAAACTAGCTACGGCAGAAGCACTTTCTGTCTAACTTAGTGAACAAAACCATGGCAGCACTCTCTCACTGTAGGAATTTTCTAGCAGACTTGTAAAATGGAAGCAAAAATTTCTATATATGAGACTTAGCAAGAGGGTCTCAATTTATACATGTATAGAGAAGAAAGGAAGAGCCTCCAGCCTTTATGGCTGGTCATTAAAGCACCATTAACCAACATCCATAACCCCTTTTCAGAAAGTTGAAAAGTTTGGATGCTCAAAGGATTCACACCCTTTAGCCAAGAAAAAGGATTTAAATACTTTTTAAAATCCCTTTCATGAATCTAATTTCATGAGGCAATTTTTTATTCAATTTTCAATGGTTTTTGGCCCACTTGGACCCAACACAATAGATGGTTGGGACCCACTTTAATATTTAATTAAAGTCACCAAAAATCCATTAACATAAACAAAATTTAAATTTAAATTTATGGACTGAGTTCCTTTATTTAAATAATTTTTCATAATAGTTAACATTGTTTTTAATTTAAAGAGAATTTACAAATCAATGGTACCCTCTAAAAATAATTATGATTTTAATTATTAATATGTATAAAATTATGATTTTAATTATTAAAGTGTATAAATTTTTTCGTAAATTTGTAATTATTTTAAGAAAATATCATTAATTTATTATTTCTCCTAATTTTAAACATGAAGCCAGCTGACCAATGTTTAAAGTCAAGGACGCACAACCTTGAACTAGCCAATGGACGAGACCTAGAGGCCTAGAGGCGAAATTTTAACATAGTGGGAAGGGTTATATATTAATAAAAATTGAAAAAACAATGATATATTAATTTTCTTTTATATTAAATTAGGTACTATTAGTATAATTTATGGATATTTACCAATAAATCTCATCTCATAAATAAATACTCCAATTAGTTTCAAATTTTTCTATTGATCTGTTAAGTCCCATTAGTGGTGAGTTTCTTTCCGTATGGTCTTGTTTTTATTTTAGTAGTGTTTTGGTGGACAGTTATACCCTTTTATTAATGTGATAAATATGATGTGATACTCCAATAGGACAAGTATGAATGTGACACTCAAACGATGTGACAGTCCAAAAAAATTAAAAACTCCTTAGTATGCTTTTTCTAAATGTGACAACATGTCGGATATGATATAACACTCAAAAACTTTTACTCCAAAAAAAAAATTAAAATTCCGTAGTGTACTTTTTTCAAATGTGATAACGCAACGGGTATGATGTAACATTTCAAAAAAAGTTAAATTTCTTTACTGTATTTTTCTCAAACATGACAACGTGACAGGTATGATGTGATACTCTAGAAAAAATTAAAAATTTCTTAATATACTTTTCTCAAACATGACAACGTGACGAACATAATGTAATATTTTTAAAAAATTAAAAAATTTTAATATATTTTTTTTAAATATAATACCGGGTATGATGTATGGATAATAAAAAATCCGATCACTTGTCCCACCTTAACCCCTCCTTACGGTTCCGGCGCAGAGAATACAACAAAGAAGTAAAACAAATCTTCTTCCAGAAGCTTTCTGCAAGGGTTTTCCAAGCACCGAAGAAAAACGCATTTCAAAAAAAGAAAAGCAAAAAAGAAATTCCATTTCATCTCTCCCCTCTCTCTCTCATTTTGTTATTATATATCTGGCTGTGGGTTGTTAGCAAAACATGTGAATGTGCTTCAATTTCATTTAATCTTCGTCTTTTATGCTGTGTTTGGTTGGGATTTTTGGGGTGGGATTTGGAAAAGGAATGAGAAATGTAATCCTATTTATGTTTGGTTATAATAAAAAATATATGGGAAAAGAAAGGGGGTGAGAAATAAATAAAGAAATAGGAGACTTTTTAGGACATCAATTCTATTTTATAACCAACACAACCAAACATAGTTGGGATTTGGAATTCTATTAATTCTTTCTCCTTTTCCTTTCATTTCCATTTCCCTTTCCATTTCCCTTCCCAAATCCCCCAACCAAACACAGCGTTAATGCCTTTGTTTAGACTGTAAGTTCACTTTTTAATTTTTTGATTTTTATAACTTGGGGTCAAAAAGTCTTATTTGGGATAGATTTTTTAATTTTTTTGATTTTTATAAAAGAAAAAATAAAATAATTATGATTTGATTGTGATATTTTATCTTATTGACTTTTTAATTTATTTTATTTTTTTATAACTATTTTAATCCAAACCCTGCATGCCAAACAAAGCCAATGTTTAAAAGAAATTCTCTTTAGATTTTTTTTGAATTGTTCTCTTCTTATTATTTCTTTCCATCTCAGATTTCAATCTTTAATCAGCAAAACTGTGTATCTAATTATACAAACTCTTTTTTCTTTCTCTTTAAAATTATTAATCTAATCCCAGAAATGAGTTTACTAATTTCCTCCTTCCCCCTCAGATTGTATGATTAATTCGAGGTCAGGGTCAACGTCTACTTAAATCATACAAATTAATTCACCGAAAATTTTGAGAAAGAGACGTTACCTTCACCGGATGCATGATGATGCTATGATTGTCTCTGTGATGGACTCCCCATTTCGTAGGTCTGGATTATAATTCAAATTTGACAACTGTTACATTGTTTAATTGAGTTTTAAAGTTGTTCGTTTTCACATGTAGAATGAAAATGATAGATAGTAAAAGAATTAATAGTGAGGGAATTAATAAAATTATGTTTGTTTTGATAATAGGTATTAGTGTACGAATTGTTAAATTAAATAAATACAAAATAATAAAACAAATTAAATTATGAGTTTTTACTTAACAAAAAAAAAAACAAAAACAAAAACATTAAACATTAGTGTTGAAAAAAAAATGCCCAATATGTAAAAAAAAAAAAATTGCAGTTGACCGGCTAGAAGTCCGGACGGACGACCAATAACACTGTAAGTCAAACGGACTATTTTCTAATACCATCTCTCAATCTAGACTGTTAATACCCTTGTCCAAGGATTTTCATAGTCCGAAGGAACTACCAATCTAAAGTCCCATAAACCAAGCAAAGATGACTTATGTCCACTGTTCATCACTATGAGTCCGAAGTGGACTCGTACCATGAAAAACAAACGGGACCTTAGTGTGTGGGTGATTTTCCGACCACACTGTCCGCTTAGTAACCAGCTGGAGAGCACTGGCAGAATAGATGGCACCTGATTGACCTGCAACAGAAATATAAGAATCCTGCGGTGGTTTCGACCACCCGGGGGCACTCCGACGATCAAGTCAGTATATCTCTCAAAGATAAATCAAGTACTAAACTCACAAGCTTGAGTATCAAAAACATACCTTAGACCCATGGGGGTGCCTCTCTTTTATAGCCAATACAATCCTAGTCCCAATAGGAGCCTGGCCCTAATGGACTTAGGATTACTGTTAATCTGAGACTCCCAGTAAGATTAGGATAAACTCTCTAAGAGTCTTATCTTAATACAAACTGAAGTCTTCTCTTTATTCTAGGATTCTTGTCCCTTATCCTGGTTGAGTTCCCTCTTCATTCTAGGACTCTTGTCCCTTATCCGCTTATCTTGGATTCCCATATCTTTGGAGGCAACCTCGACCTAGCCGAGATGACCTCGGCACAACGACCAAGACACGTGGCACCTCGGCTGACACGTCGGCGTCACCTTGCCACGTGTTGGTACTCAGAAAATATATCCCCACAACTGCCCCATAGGTTCTATTACCTCGGCATTCTGAGGTGATGGAACCTACACTGTTCGTTCATCTGTGCCCCTCCGTCCGAGATCAAACTCGCCGACCTCAAAGTTCCCTGGACTTTGCTGTCCACTGGTGTCAAGAATCAAGTTTCATGCTTTCCAAGCTGCTTGAAATCGCACCTCCTAACCGAGGTTCCGGTTCCATTAATTCGTAATCTCCAAGAGCTTTGCAACTATTCCACTCACACTTTCTGGTGAGTTCCCGATTTCCAGTTACCTATTTGACTCCGGCGATCTTTATATCGGCGTTCATTTCACTTTGTAGGTTCATAAACTCTTTACTTTTTTATAAAGCTCAATCTTTCATAACTCTTCTGATTTACTTTGAATCTGTTTATTTGCCATCTGTTGCCTTCTATTTTCATCTGTTTTCAAGTTTTTGATTTCTTATTGCTAAAAATGCCTGGAACTGTTCTTGTCATATCCGCTTTCTGTTGCTAGCATCATGTCTGGTTCATTACTTTCTTGTTCTTCACATACTTACTTAGTGCCTGTGCACTTGGCTTTATTCTTGAACTTTGTCGTCTTCTTGACTATTTTTCTCTTTTCTCATTTAATCCTCTGGCTTCTTCTCTTTCTAGCTCTTTTGCTTAAATCCGTCATTTGTTCCAAGCTTTCAAGCTTCTGCAATTGTCTTCGTTTCTCTCCTCCGGTGAAGCTTTACGTCATTCTGTCATTGTCGTCAGACTTCGAAAATTCTCATTCCGACTTCCCTCTTTCTGATAAGCCACTGGTTTTATTTCTTGTTGCTTTCCAAGAAGCTCTGCTTCATTGTTAATCACCATTGCTTGTTTTACCCGTTATTTTCAAATCATCTTCTTGAATACACACTGTTCACACATCTGTTGATTTCTACCACTGTTCTTGGCTTGACACACTTGTGCAATCTTTTTGTCTTGATTTCTTGATAGCTTCATCACCATTCTTGATTACGAATTACATTCTTGTTTCTGTTTTCTGTGTCTTTTTCCAGATTCTTGCTTTCAATCTTTGCCTTCAAACTCCGAGGTGCCAATCGCCGATAAGAGCCTTGATCAAACTCCTCAGGAGATCGAGGCTGAGCTCGAGGCCAAGAAGGCTGCTGAGAAGTCTTCCCAACTGCCTTCTGTATCCTGCCATTGATGCCGAGTAGTTTTGTTTTCAATTCTCTTTCTTTTTCTTCGGCTAAGCCTGAGCCGAGAAGAAAGAAGCGCTCTTCGTCGCCCTCCTGGACGAGGATTTTCTTCAGTGTCTCTTCACTCTTTTCGGCTGGCTCCTTGCCGACATCATCTAGGACCTCCATGTCCTCGTCTTCAATCTCTGCCTTCCCTAGTTCCCGAATGTTGCAGGTAGTTTTCATTGCTGCCATGGAGCAATTCTTTGCCTGCAGTTGGTCTCCTCTGACTTCTTCAATCCCATGTTCTGTGGGGAACCGCAATAGTTGATGCAACGTTGAGGGAACTGCCCTCATTGCATGCAGCCATGGCCTTCCCAAGATGATGTTGTAAGGTGAAGGTGTGTCAATCACGACGAATTCTGTTTTGATCTTCTTCTAACTGCTCTTGCATGATTCTATACTTAGAATATTTTGTATGCCTTTCATACTTTGCCTCCTTTGTGCAATCTTCTCGGGATTACATACCTCGGGTATAATAGCTACAAAACTTTTACTTCGGCAAGATACTGACCTGCAAACTTTTCATAAATTCTAACAAGTGTGAAACATATACTACTCAATGTTAACTTTGCAAACTTTTTCTCAAGTTTCAACAAGTGTTTAAACGGTGATCTTGGTCTAGCCTACTTGTAAATTGCTACAAATTTCAACAAGGATTAACATATACTGTAACAGGAATCAACAAGGATTAACATAACAAGTGTTAAACAATAATCTATTTGTAAATTGCTACGAATTTCAACAAGTGTTTAAACAACATACTTAGCTTTTTCCTCAACCTGTAAATTGCTGCAAATTTCAACAGATGATCATATGTCGGCTTAACGTTATCTTGTAAATTGCTACAAATTTCAACAAGTGTTAAGCATCTTCTTTGGTTTAACCAACCTGTAGATTGCTACAAGTGTTTAGCAATAACCTCAGCTTTGCTTCAACTCGTAAATTGCTACGAATTTAAACAAGAGAAGAGAAACAATAATCTTGGTTTAACTTCAACTTGTAAATTGCTACAAATTTCAACAAGTGAAGATAAGGAACCATCTCAGTTTAACTTCAACTTGTAAATTGTTACAAATTTCAACAAGTGAAGGTAAGGAACCATCTCAGCTTAACTTCAACTTGTAAATTGCTACAAATTTTAACAAGTGAAGATAAGGAACCATCTCAGCTTAACTTCAACTTGTAAATTGCTACAAATTTCAACAAGTGAAGATAAGGAACCATCTCAGCTTAACTTCAACTTGTAAATTGCTACAAATTTCAACAAGTGAAGATAAGGAACCATCTCAGCTTAACTTCAACTTGTAAATTGCTACAAATTTCAACAAGTGAAGGTAAGGAACCATCTCAGCTTAACTTCAACTTGTAAATTGTTACAAATTTCAACAAGTGAAGATAAGGAACCATCTCAGCTTAACTTCAACTTGTAAATTGCTACAAATTTCAATAAGTGAAGATAAGGAACCATCTCAGCTTAATTTCAACTAAGCATCATCTCGGCTTAACTTCGGTTAAGCATCGTCTCGGTTTCACTTTGGTCAAACATCATCTGGGCTTAACTTCGGTTAAGCATCATCTCGGTTTAACTTCGGTTAAGCATAATCTCGACTTAACTTCGGTTAAGCATCGTCTCGGTTTAACTTCGGTTAAACATCATCTGGGCTTAACTTCAGTTAAGCATCATCTCGGCTTAACTTCGGTTAAGCATCATCTCGGTTTAACATCGGTTAAACATCATCTGGGCTTAACTTCGGTTAAGCATCATCTCGGCTTAACTTCGGTTAAGCATCATATTGGTTTAACCAACTTGTAAATTGCTACAAATTTCAACAAGTGGTAAACGCATTCTTCTTCTCTCTGCCCCCCAGTGTGAACTTAAAATCCCCTTGGGTTCTCATCATACATGTAGCTTCGTCCTTGTCGCTGAGGTTTAATTCAACCCGAGGTTGTCGGCCTTGGTTTCTCTATTGATCTTACTTGGCTCCAACCTGAGTTTGATTTTCGGCCTCGTATCGGCGAGCCGTTTCTTTTTTCTTGTTCCGACGCCTTTGTTCCCGGCATGTCCTCCTCGACCTTAGTATACTTCTCAATTCTAGCCAACTTTAGTCTGATCTTGTGTGTTTCCTTTTTATCTTCTAGGATCTGAGATTTGCTCACTGAGCTCTTCTCTTTTCGGACTTAAGTGCCGAGATCTTGTCTGCTAGAATCTTGGATCTGCTCACTCAGGTTGAGTTCTTCTCTTCTCAGACCTACTCATCTAGGCCGAGATCATGTCTTCTAGGATCCGGGATCTGGAATTCGGGATCTGCTCACTTAGGTTGAGCTCTCGTCTTCTCAGGCCTACTTGTCTAGGCTGAGATCATGTCTTCTCGGATCCCGGATCCGGGATCCAAGATCTGGACTCCGGGATCTGCTCACTCAGGATGAGTTCTTCTATACTTTGAATGTTATCTCCTTAGGAGCGCTCATGCCCCATGTCTTTGCATCCCTTCTGGAAGGGTCTTCGTTCTTCCGCAGGTATATATCCTTCCATACCTGGAGGTTATCTTCGTTGTAATATCCGCTTCCATCTGTCGTCTTTGGTGCGTCACCTTCCTGGCCGGCGTCTTTCACTCCGTGACTTTGGTCACGAGTTTCAGTGTTGCGGTTGTCCCCTTCAACATCGAGGTTGATAGATCTCTCATTCCCAGCAGGAGCGTTGTCTCCTGTCTGATCCTTCTGTTCGTCATTGGCCATCTATTCTTCTTTCTTTCCCACAGACGGCGCCAAATTGTGTGGGTGATTTTCCGACCACACTGCCCGCTTAGTAACCAGCTGGAGAGCATTGGCAGAATAGATGGCACCTGATTGACCTGCAACAGAAATATAAGAATCCCGCGGTGGTTTCGACCACCCGGGGGCACTCCGACGATCAAGTCAGTATATCTCTCAAAGATAAATCAAGTACTAAACTCACAAGCTTGAGTATCAAAAACATACCTTAGACCCATGGGGGTGCCTCTCTTTTATAGCCAATACAATCCTAGTCCCAATAGGAGCCTGGCCCTAATGGACTTAGGATTACTGCTAATCTGAGACTCCCAGTAAGATTAGGATAAACTCTCTAAGAGTCTTATCTTAATACAAACTGAAGTCTTCTCTTTATTCTAGGACTCTTGTCCCTTATCCTGGTTGAGTTCCCTCTTCATTCTAGGACTCTTGTCCCTTATCCGCTTATCTTGGATTCCCATATCTTTGGAGGCAACCTCGGCCTAGCCGAGATGACCTCGGCACAACGACCAAGACACGTGGCACCTCGGCTGACACGTCGGCGTCACCTTGCCACGTGTTGGTACTCAGAAAATATATCCCCACAACTGCCCCATAGGTTCTATTACCTCGGCATTCTGAGGTGATGGAACCTACACTGTTCGTTCATCTGTGCCCCTCCGTCCGAGATCAAACTCGCCGACCTCAAAGTTCCCTGGACTTTGCTGTCCACTGGTGTCAAGAATCAAGTTTCATGCTTTCCAAGCTGCTTGAAATCGCACCTCCTAACCGAGGTTCCGGTTCCATTAATTCGTAATCTCCAAGAGCTTTGCAACTATTCCACTCACACTTTCTGGTGAGTTCCCGATTTCCAGTTACCTATTTGACTCCGGCGATCTTTATATCGGCGTTCATTTCACTTTGTAGGTTCATAAACTCTTTACTTTTTTATAAAGCTCAATCTTTCATAACTCTTCTGATTTACTTTGAATCTGTTTATTTGCCATCTGTTGCCTTCTATTTTCATCTGTTTTCAAGTTTTTGATTTCTTATTGCTAAAAATGCCTGGAACTGTTCTTGTCATATCCGCTTTCTGTTGCTAGCATCATGTCTGGTTCATTACTTTCTTGTTCTTCACATACTTACTTAGTGCCTGTGCACTTGGCTTTATTCTTGAACTTTGTCGTCTTCTTGACTATTTTTCTCTTTTCTCATTTAATCCTCTGGCTTCTTCTCTTTCTAGCTCTTTTGCTTAAATCCGTCATTTGTTCCAAGCTTTCAAGCTTCTGCAATTGTCTTCGTTTCTCTCCTCCGGTGAAGCTTTACGTCATTCTGTCATTGTCGTCAGACTTCGAAAATACTCATTCCGACTTCCCTCTTTCTAATAAGCCACTGGTTTTATTTCTTGTTGCTTTCCAAGAAGCTCTGCTTCATTGTTAATCACCATTGCTTGTTTTACCCGTTATTTTCAAATCATCTTCTTGAATACACACTGTTCACACATCTGTTGATTTCTACCACTGTTCTTGGCTTGACACACTTGTGCAATCTTTTTGTCTTGATTTCTTGATAGCTTCATCACCATTCTTGATTACGAATTACATTCTTGTTTCTGTTTTCTGTGTCTTTTTCCAGATTCTTGCTTTTAATCTTTGCCTTCAAACTCCGAGGTGCCAATCGCCGATAAGAGCCTTGATCAAACTCGTCAGGAGATCGAGGCTGAGCTCGAGGCCGAGAAAGCTGCTAAGAAGTCTTCCCAACTGCCTTCTGTATCCTGCCATTGATGCCGAGTAGTTTTGTTTTCAATTCTCTTTCTTTTTCTTCAGCTAAGCCTGAGCCGAGAAGAAAGAAGCGCTCTTCGTCGCCCTCCTGGACGAGGATTTTCTTCAGTGTCTCTTCACTCTTTTCGGCTGGCTCCTTGCTGACATCATCTAGGACCTCCATGTCCTCGTCTTCAATCTCTGCCTTCCCTGGTTCCCGAATGTTGCAGGTAGTTTTCATTGCTGCCATGGAGCAATTCTTTGCCTGCAGTTGGTCTCCTCTGACTTCTTCAATCCCATGTTCTGTGGGGAACCGCAATAGTTGATGCAACGTTGAGGGAACTGCCCCCATTGCATGCAGCCATGGCCTTCCCAAGATGATGTTGTAAGGTGAAGGTGTGTCAATCACGACGAATTCTATTTTGATCTTCTTCTAACTGCTCTTGCATGATTCTATACTTAGAATATTTTGTATGCCTTTCATACTTTGCCTCCTTTGTGCAATCTTCTCGGGATTACATACCTCGGGTATAATAGCTACAAAACTTTTACTTCGGCAAGATACTGACCTGCAAACTTTTCATAAATTCTAACAAGTGTGAAACATATACTACTCAATGTTAACTTTGCAAACTTTTTCTCAAGTTTCAACAAGTGTTTAAACGGTGATCTTGGTCTAGCCTACTTGTAAATTGCTACAAATTTCAACAAGGATTAACATATACTGTAACAGGAATCAACAAGGATTAACATAACAAGTGTTAAACAATAATCTATTTGTAAATTGCTACGAATTTCAACAAGTGTTTAAACAACATACTTAGCTTTTTCCTCAACCTGTAAATTGCTGCAAATTTCAACAGATGATCATATGTCGGCTTAACGTTATCTTGTAAATTGCTACAAATTTCAACAAGTGTTAAGCATCTTCTTTGGTTTAACCAACCTGTAGATTGCTACAAGTGTTTAGCAATAACCTCAGCTTTGCTTCAACTCGTAAATTGCTACGAATTTAAACAAGAGAAGAGAAACAATAATCTTGGTTTAACTTCAACTTGTAAATTGCTACAAATTTCAACAAGTGAAAATAAGGAACCATCTCAGTTTAACTTCAACTTGTAAATTATTACAAATTTCAACAAGTGAAGGTAAGGAACCATCTCAGCTTAACTTCAACTTGTAAATTGCTACAAATTTTAACAAGTGAAGATAAGGAACCATCTCAGCTTAACTTCAACTTGTAAATTGCTACAAATTTCAACAAGTGAAGATAAGGAACCATCTCAGCTTAACTTCAACTTGTAAATTGCTACAAATTTCAACAAGTGAAGGTAAGGAACCATCTCAGCTTAACTTCAACTTGTAAATTGCTACAAATTCCAACAAGTGAAGATAAGGAACCATCTCAGCTTAACTTCAACTTGTAAATTGCTACAAATTTCAATAAGTGAAGATAAGGAACCATCTCAGCTTAATTTCAACTAAGCATCATCTCGGCTTAACTTCGGTTAAGCATCGTCTCGGTTTCACTTTGGTTAAACATCATCTGGGCTTAACTTCGGTTAAGCATCATCTCGGTTTAACTTCGGTTAAGCATAATCTCGACTTAACTTCGGTTAAGCATCGTCTCGGTTTAACTTTGGTTAAACATCATCTGGGCTTAACTTCAGTTAAGCATCATCTCGGCTTAACTTCGGTTAAGCATCATCTCGGTTTAACTTCGGTTAAACATCATCTCGGCTTAACTTCGGTTAAGCATCATCTCGGCTTAACTTCGGTTAAGCATCATCTCAGTTTAACTTCGGTTAAACATCATCTGGGCTTAACTTCGGTTAAGCATCATCTCGGCTTAACTTCGGTTAAGCTTCATATTGGTTTAACCAACTTGTAAATTGCTACAAATTTCAACAAGTGGTAAACGCATTCTTCTTCTCTCTGCCCCCCCAGTGTGAACTTAAAATCCCCTTGGGTTCTCATCATACATGTAGCTTCGTCCTTGTCGCCGAGGTTTAATTCAACCCGAGGTTGTCGGCCTTGGTTTCTCTATTGATCTTACTTGGCTTCAACCTGAGTTTGATTTTCGGCCTCGTATCGGCGAGCCGTTTCTTTTTTCTTGTTCCGACGCCTTTGTTCCCGGCATGTCCTCCTCGACCTTAGTATACTTCTCAATTCTGGCCAACTTTAGTCTGATCTTGTGTGTTTCCTTTTTATCTTCTGGGATCTGAGATTTGCTCACTGAGCTCTTCTCTTTTCGGACTTAAGTGCCAAGATCTTGTCTGCTAGAATCTTGGATCTGCTCACTCAGGTTGAGTTCTTCTCTTCTCAGACCTACTCATCTAGGCCGAGATCATGTCTTCTAGGATCCGGGATCTGGAATTCGGGATCTGCTCACTTAGGTTGAGCTCTCATCTTCTCAGGCCTACTTGTCTAGGCTGAGATCATGTCTTCTCAGATCCGGGATCGAAGATCTGGAATCCGGGATCTGCTCACTCAGGATGAGTTCTTCTATACTTTGAATGTTATCTCCTTAGGAGCGCTCATGCCCCCTGTCTTTGCATCCCTTCTGGAAGGGTCTTCGTTCTTCCTCAGGTATCTATCCTTCCATACCTGGAGGTTATCTTCGTTGTAATATCCGCTTCTATCTGTTGTCTTTGGTGCGTCACCTTCCTGGCCAGCGTCTTTCACTCCGTGACTCTGGTCACGAGTTTCTGTGTTGCGGTTGTCCCCTTCAACATCGAGGTTGATAGATCTCCCATTCCCAGCAGGAGCGTTGTCTCCAGTCTGATCCTTCTGTTCGTCATTGGCCATCTATTCTTCTTTCTTTCCCACAGACGGCGCCAAATTGTGTGGGTGATTTTCTGACCACACTGCCTGCTTAGTAACCAGCTGGAGAGCACTGGCAGAATAGATGGCACCTGACTGACCTGCAACAGAAATATAAGAATCCCGCGGTGGTTTCGACCACCCGGGGGCACTCCGACGATCAAGTCAGTATATCTCTCAAAGATAAATCAAGTACTAAACTCACAAGCTTGAGTATCAAAAACATACCTTAGACCCATGGGGGTGCCTCTCTTTTATAGCCAATACAATCCTAGTCCCAATAGGAGCCTGGCCCTAATGGACTTAGGATTACTGCTAATCTGGGACTCCCAGTAAGATTAGGATAAACTCTCTAAGAGTCTTATCTTAATACAAACTGAAGTCTTCTCTTTATTCTAGGACTCTTGTCCCTTATCCTGGTTGAGTTCCCTCTTCATTCTAGGACTCTTGTCCCTTATCCGCTTATCTTGGATTCCCATATCTTTGGAGGCAACCTCGGCCTAGCCGAGATGACCTCGGCACAACGACCAAGACACGTGGCACCTTGGCTGACACGTCGGCGTCACCTTGCCACGTGTTGGTACTCAGAAAATATATCCCCACACTTAAAGTACCCAATTGCCATATTAATGCTATTATAAGCTCCTTTAATAGCTGTAATACAGGACCAAAGAAAAAGCTAGTGGAAGAAAAGAAAAATGATTTATAATTTATAAATATAAATTTTATACAAAAAAAATCAATAAGAATTATGCGATAGTGGCTGTTTTGAAATTACAAGTCACAGTAATTGTATTTTTAGTTTTTGATGAAAGGATCATAAAGTGAGTGTTTGGTAAAACTTATTTACAGCTTAAACCAACTTATAGCTTAAAATAAGTTATGTTGAAATGTTTGGTAAAAATTACGAGGGATGAATTATATCTTAATTTAAGCCATTTCAGCAATAATCTTTTAAGTTGGTTCCTAGGTGTTTTTGAAAATGGATTATGCACGAAGCTGTTTGGCCCGTTTGTAATGACTTAAATGCCCCCCAGATATTTCAACTATTACCAAAAACTCACTATATAAGCCTTATTCTCAGCACTGTTCACTTGTGAGAGAGAGACAGAATCGATTTCCGGCAAGGGGGATTTCTGGCGAGGGGCGATTTCCGGCGAGGGCGATTTCTGGCTCTCAACACTGTTCTCAACTCTCTCTCTCTCTCTCTCTCTCTCTCTTACACACACACACATACACACACGAACCAAAGCTCTCCCTCCTTTCCTCCTTCTCTCTGTCTCTCTCTCTCTCTCCATCGCGCATCAATGCCGTTTTAGACCGTTGGCTAGGGTTTCTCTCTCTCCCTTTTCCTTTCTCTTTTCATCGCGATCTGAAACTGGAAATCATCTCTGGCATTCACTCTCTCTCTGCAGCCTCCCGCACTTACATCGACGGCTGGTCGTCAGTTTGCAAACCGACAGCTAGGGTTTTACAAAACTAATTGGTCGTCGGCCTGAAATGGCGGAGAAGAAGGAGGAGAAGAACGGAGGCTGTTGCCGTCTTGATTGTGGTTTGCGTTGATCTGCATTGAAACCCTAGCCATCGGCAATTGTTCTCCGGTGGCATTAAAACCCTAGAAAAAAAAATTGAAGAAAAAGAAAAAAATCAATATTAATTGGTATTAATTATTAATAAATTAATATTATATATTTTATAATTAATTAATTATTAATTGATACTAATTAATAACAATTGTTGATTATTAATATTAATTGATACTAATTAATAATTTTAGTAGTAATTGAGACTAATTATGTCATTAATTGATACTAATTAATAATTTTAGTATTAATTGATACTAATTAATTTATAATGGAAAAAAAATATTACAATAATACTTCCATTACATTTTTATCAAATGTATCAATTTTTATCTCAGTTGATACTAATTAATACTAATTATATTAACTTTTATGAAATAATTTTTTTAAATTAAAACTGGAAAAAATGACAAAATTATCATTTTTATATCATATAAGGGTAAAAAGGACAATTATACAGTAAAAAGTTGATCAACTAAATATTACTCTGTTACTTAAATCTATAATCCCACAGCTGCACCAAACAGATTAACAACCTATGTTCACAGTTATAAGTTATAATCTGTTAAGTTATAATTTATAATCATTTTCCCATAACTCTATCAAACGGGGCCACAGAGTTGCATTGTTTTGTATGTGAATTTTGTATAAAATTCTTATTTTTAGATCATTTTGTGAGAGAAAATTATCACAAGATTTTGAAAGAAAATTATCACAGGGCTTGACGGTGGTCATTTAATCAATTAAGCCCAACCACTTCTTTTTTGGGATTTTTTTTTTAAGGTCTCTGATATTAAGGTTGTATAGCATAAAGGACATTCTATATTTTCATAATGTCTAAGGTCCCTCAACAATATTTTCATAATGTCTAAGGTCCCTCAACCTTGATCTAGAGAAATTTTAGTCCAGAGAAATTTCAGTCCAGAGAAAATTAGTCCAGAGAAATTTCAGACCAAATTTCTCTGGAAAGTCTAATTATTCTCAGAATTTCTCTGGCCCAATTCTTCCTAGAATTTCTCAGCATTTCTCTAATGCATTGGCTGAGTCCAGAGAAATTTTGAATTTCTCTGGTCCAATTCTTCTCAGATTTTTCTGGCCCAATCCTTCCTAGAATTTCTCTGATGCATTGACTGACTAGAGGAGTGGTTGATGGAGAAAATTCAATCCAGAGAATTTCTCTGAATTTCGAAATTTCTCTCCAGAGAAATTCTCTGGATTCTCTGTATGTGTTTTAACCAAATTTCTCTGGATTTCAGAATTTCTCTCCAGAGAAATTCTTATACCAAGGCTTCTAGATCTCAACAGTTACATCCAAGGCTTTAACTTACATCTGAAGAAATGGTCTTTAACTTACATGGCTAATAACTTACATTCTCTGTAGTATCATGACTGGATTTCTCTCCAGATGGTCTTTAACTTACATCCAAGGCTTCTAGATCTCAACAGTTGAACCAAAAGGTACAGAGAAGAAAAAAAGCATCTAAGATCAAGGCTCTACCATAAATATATATATATATATATATAATAGAAATTTCGAATAAACAACAACGAAGAGAGAGA
Source organism: Camellia sinensis (assembly GCF_055761805.1). Classification (NCBI taxonomy): domain Eukaryota; kingdom Viridiplantae; phylum Streptophyta; class Magnoliopsida; order Ericales; family Theaceae; genus Camellia; species Camellia sinensis. Next base: position 109,992,628 of record NC_138969.1, on the reverse strand, counting down.
GAGAAAGAGAGAGAGAGAGAGACCTGGTGAGAGATAGCGTAACAGTGGAAAGAGAAGTGAGATCGGGAGCGGAAGGAGGAGACTGACACCGGCGGTGGCGATCTATCTTCTTGAGTAGATTTTAGAGCTTCATCGATGCAAACTTTCATCTGCAGAGTTCCAAACTAGGTTGGAGGAAGATAAAGAGGCAACTTTGTTTATAAACCACTCAGAAATCTCTCACCAACGAAGCCGACTCCGTTCCCCAGGGCCACGAAAATGTCACTACTTTGATTGACTTCTTCCAAGCAGACGGTAGGTGTAATATAAGGGTACGGGGTGAGAGACCTTGGACTACAACAGAACAGATTGTGGACCTAATCCATTACTAAAAGTTGGATAGGGACCTTAGACCGATTTTCCCTTCTTTTTTTTATTATTTTATTTGTGGCTTGAGGGGTGCTCATTTAATCAAAGTCCAATTAGTTCTTTTTTATTATTATTTTATTTGTTGTTGTTAGGGGTGTAATTTTGGCCGGGCCCGACCTATATCGGGCCTTGTGGGCTCCAACCAAAAATCGGGCCGGGCTGGGCCACGGGCCAGAAAACTAGGCCCAAGCCCAAGTCCAGGCCCAGGAGTATTCGGGCTTTGGGCGGGCCAGTGGGCCAAGCCTCGGGCTGGGCCCCTAGGCACCCCTGGGCTTGGGCCTGAGCTCGGGCTTTGGGTGGGCTTGGACGGGCCTAAATAATTTTTTAAAATTTTATTATTTTTTCCACTAAAATTTTATTATTTTCCCTTAAAAATAACACTGGGCCTCAGGTGGACCGGGCGGGCCGGGCTTTTTGGGTAGGCCTTGAGCGAGCCGATGGGCCGGGCCAGACTTCAAAAAGATGGCCTAGGCTTAGGCCCAAGGCCTCGGGCTAGGAATGAGCTCGAGCCTAAATGGGCTTTAACAGGCCCGGCCCACCTCGGGCTGTGGGCGGGCTTCGGTCCACCCGCGGGCCCCGGGCCAAAATTACACCCCTAGTTGTTGCTTCTTCCATCTCATATTTCAATATTTAATTTGGAAAGAACTCGTTTGGGAAGAAAAAATCTCAACTTTTTTGGTTAAAATAGTTTTAAAAAAATAAAATAGATTTTTTAGCTCAATAAGACAAAAACATTACATACAACGCATAATTATGATATTTTTTCTCTCACAAAAGTTAAAAAAGACAAAAAAATCCGTCCCAAATGAGACATTTAGTCTCAAGTTAAAATAACTAAAAAATAAAAAAACTAACCCACGTTCCACTCATATCTAATAATTTTTAATTATTATACAGACTTGTTTTTTGTCTTTAAAGTTTAATGCTTCTAATACCAAAAATGATGTGTTTTTATTAATTTTGTTTTACATGTCAGCACTCAGTTTGGATTTTTTTTTTTTTTTTTTTTTTTTGAAAAATTGTAAATCAGTGGAATTGTTAAGAAATATTTGCATTTTCAACATGGTGCAAATTTCTTGTGGGCAAGTTATTACCGTATTTGGTACAAGTTCTTCTTATATATCAAAGTTGTACAAAAAAGATTCCATCTATATTGTAATTATTTTTTTACTATTCCACTGATTTGCATTTCTTCCTCATTTTTTTTTCTTTTAAATTGCAATATTTATAAATCCTAGGTATTTATTGTTGAACTCAAGTCAAAGTCTCCTCAAATCATACAAATTAATTACATTTTTGCGCTGCATTATCATAACTGTTAGTCAATGTGGGCTCACCATTAGGCAAGTGTGGATTAGAATGCAAATCAGGCATCTGTTACAAAGTTGGATAAAGTTTTAGAGTACCCAATACCATATTAATTTTATTAAGCACATTTACAAATTGTTATAGACTAATAGTTAATAATTGAGAAATTAAACTTGATCGTATCTCAAGTGATTGTACTTTTAGATTTTTAGAAAGAAGTTTAGGATTCAAGTTTATGAAGAAGTATCAAATGCTTGGTTATACTAACTAAATTTATTAATTTGTTAACATCTTACCTGCAAAAAAGATAAAAATACTAGTAGTTGAAATTGCATTATTTCAAATATAGATTGTTGGTAATTTTTATAGAGCCTACCAATAGTTATTGATTGTGATGTTGGGACTCAGTGGACTAACGACCGCCAAAGTTTTTAAAGATGAATGCGTGACATGAAGCGTTTTACGCTTTATGAGGTGAGGTGTAAGCCTTGAGGCGTTGAGGTATAAGCATTTTAAATTTTGAATTTTTATATTTAGTAAATAGTTTAAATATTTTAAAATAATAAATAAATGCACCAAAATCAAATATAAATGTGTAAATACTTTTCTGCTAAAAGCTCACGATAGAGAAGGAAACTTTGCTTTATTAAAAATGAAATTGGTATTCATAACTTTAGTGATTGAGCTTCTCACTGAGCATTAACTTTGTGTTTTTCTTAATTGGTCATTTACTTAATTTTTTCTATAGAATATAGTTGCAAAATGGTAATTTTTTTATTTATTTAAATTTTTTATGTTTAAACCATCTGCTAGATTAAGTAGTTGTTTGGCATATAGTATGCTATTTTAGCACATCATCTTATTTGAGTTACAATTATCTTATTTGAGTCACATCACTTCTTATTTGAGTTACATCATCTCTCTACCACATTACTTCAAACCAAACTCATATTTCACATTTTTTCATGAAAAGTCAAAAAGTATACTAATTTAACACTTTCCAAACAATAAGTTTCACAAGATCCTAAGACAAACTCTTTATATGCGTACTTCTCACATGCTTATGGTTAAAAGGCGTACAAGATGCACCTAAGGCGCATGTCTAAGACTGTGCGCGCAAGCCTTTGGGGAGTATAGCCTAAAACTCAAAGCCTTAAGACGTTTTGCCTTAGCCTCGCCTTGAGGCAAGTATCAAGGCGAGTCCCAGTAAAACCTTTTAAACTTTGACCACTGCCCAACCTCGATGATCTGAATGGTTTATCTTATAAGACACTTTTTTTTTTTTTTTTTTTTTTTTGATCAGCAAAGAAAAGAATTTATTGATAATGAGAAAAGAAAGAAGGGACTTGACTGAATTGCATCATAGCTCAAGAATACATCCAACTATGTTGGCACCTATAATTGAGCCCAATCATATGCAAGCCAAGACCGAAACAAGAGGTTGATGAGAGTACAACCAATTTGAAATAAAAGAAAAATAATTAAAAACTACAAAACCCATCATCCAGCCAGAGCCTTCAATTTATGACCCTTCAACCCATCCAAACAGTGCAGGAAATCATGGATTGCGAATTCAGGCAAATGACTAGAAAACTTCACCTATGAGGCCACTTTGATTTTGATGCTTTCCATAAAATGTTCCCAGACAGGAGCTTTAAGTATCATGCCATTTCTTGCAATCCATAGGCTCCAAAGCACAACCAATGGAATTGCTTCCTAGATGAGTGCACCTAGATTTTTGAATTTTTGACCATACCACCATAAAAGCAAGTCTTGTAAAGAGCTAGGGGAGACCCACTGGGAACCCACCAATACATAATTTCATACCAAACCTTCCAAGAATGGTTGCAATGCAAGAGCAAGTGTGATGTAGTTTCATTATCCATACCGCAGAATGCACAATGATTAACCGCTGGAATGATGGACCTGCGAGCAAAGAGATCCGAAGAGGCAATCCGATTCCACCAAACAAGCCAACCAAAAGCTTTGATTTTGGGAGGTGCTAATGATTTCCACATCTTCATAATTGGAAACGGGATTAATTTCAAAGATCTCATAAAGAGACTTAACTATGAAGGAACCGAATGGTATAGGAACCCATAACAAAGTGTCCTCGCAATTATTACTAAAGCTGAGAGGTTGCGGCAATCTGCTAATCAGTTCAAGATGCAATTCATCTTCCCAAACTCTTAGACTTCTCCTGTATGTGATATTCCAATGAGTTTGATTATCCACAGCCGAGTGCAAATACTGGTGAACAAATAAATCTTTATTTGTTGCTAAAGAGAAGAGTCTCAGATAGAGGTTGGACAAAGGAGTAAATGAGGCCCACATATGAAACCAAAATTTGATTCTTTTACCATCACCTAGCTTGAACTGATCGAGATTGCCGAGTAAGAAAGAAACCAAATCATGTCTATCAACTTCATTCAGGGAAGTGCCGATCATGAAGAATTTGTCAAGGCTCCCATTGATTTCGATCTGATCAAGGTCTTCAGTTGCCTTTTCATTGGGGATTTTCCCAATGTCCTCGAGGCTCTCTCAATTTGGTATTTCAATCGAGTTCACTTCCAGTTCCTTTGGCCTTTTTGCAGCAGTAACAAAATAGCATGCCTGTGCCGATTTCTGAGAACCCCGAATTTGCTCAATGCCATACTCAGTTGAAAAGCAGAGTAGTTGATAGTAGGTGCTCGGCACAGCCTGCATAGTACGCAATCAAGTCCTTTCCATGATGAGATTGTATAGTGACGAGAGTTTGACGACCAGAAATTCTACGTCTATAGATCTGGTGCCCGCCCGTACTGGTAGTGTGATCTTACCCAAGGAGTACTCGGGGTTAGCGTTAAAGCCGAACAATGGGTAATCGACCAGTAATAGATCTGAATCAGTGAAGCCGAGTTTAACAAAAGTCTTGTAATACATTATTTTTGAGGTGCTTCCCTGATCGATGAGAACACGCTCAACTGTAGAAAGGATTGACTTGATTATGGAAGAATTGAGTATAATTGCATACATGCATGCATAATCCTTCATCTTTCAGTTCAATTTGCTATGAATTTCTTACATGCATGGGACTTCTACACATTTATTAGAAAAGTTCTTCATGTTTTTACACTTGTCATGCCATTTGATCAAGTTTTGAAAGGATTTGAAAAGATATGAGGGCAATACGTGTCATGCATGGTTCCAATTTCATGATTTAAGTTTGATTTTGAGAATTGGGTCCATGATTTTGAGCAATTGGTTTCAAATTGACTACATTTCCAAGTTCTAAAATGTTTTTCCATGTTTTTGTACCAAAAATACAAGTTTTGGACCTTTGTATATCAAATTTGAACTTCAAACACATTTTTAAAAATTCTAGAATTCATCATGTCCGCTCGAGCGAAGAAAGTGTCGCTCAAGCGTAAAAATTAAGCTCCTAGAAGTTTTACAAGTTTTGCAGACCGCTCGAGCGACCAAAGTTGCGCTCGAGCGAGGACCCTTTTTACTCAATCTTCCGCTTGAGCGACCGTCGAGCGGAAATTTCATACAACTAGTACTTTTGCAAAGTTTACAGACTGCTCGAGCGACAGAAGTTGCGCTTAAGCGACTACTCTTATTTTTGAACATTCGCTCGAGCGAAGGATGCTGCGCTCGAGCGAAGACTCTGTTTTCAGCAAAGTTTGACTAACTTTTTTAAGTGCATGCTTGCATCCTCATGTTATTTCAAGTACTTTTAGGCACCAATTGAGCTCACATAAACGTGGAATGAGTTATAAACACATGAGGAAAATTTAATTAAAGTAGCATGGTTGTCAAATGGTGCTTCAATTGTATTTTGTTATGTGTTTTGTATAGGTGGACGTCCGAGGCCTAGTGACAACGTAACCCACAGTGAGTAATAACTCTATAAAGATATGTTCGAGTTATATTTATTTTTGAAAATGTTATTGTTATCAAAATTGATATATGAATGATTGAATGGCTTTTGAAAGAATGGTTTATTAAAACGTCATGATGATTTATCAAACCTGCTATTATTCATCGAATGGTTTATTGAAACTTTAGTTCTTATGAATGAATGAAGTTCCCTTTTGAAAATGTATTTGTGGCATCCTTTAGTGAGGCCCTTGCCTGGGGGATATAATACCATGGCCTATTGCTTAATAGGCCCTCGCCTGAGAGATATAATACCATGGCCCATTGCTTAATTGGCCCTCACCTAGAGGATATAATACCATGGCCCATGTAGACTGCCCGAAACTCGGCTCCACGTGCCCCCCTTTTGGAGAGGGCGCAGATTGTAGTTCTAGCTACTACAGTTCGGACTCCTGTCACGGTTTTGAATCTAATCTCACAAAGTGTAATGTAAGACTGATAAATCACCAAAGAGTCCAAATCTAGCAAATCGTTTTAGAAAATCGATTTTAATCAAAAGCGCCAAACATGGACTGCTTTGCCAGATTTCAGAGTCGCCACCTAAATATTTTGTTTGGGGAAATTTAGAAAACCCTGACTCGTGCCTAAGGCCACGTGTCCGTCATCACCAAAGTTGCCTTGGCTTGGGAACTTGGGTATGAGAGGGGAAGGTCCTGAAATGAGCACCCCCGCTCGCCCGATCAAAGATCGGCCTCTACTAACATAATATATTATTTTTGAAAACACATGCATTCTTATAGGAATGGCAACGGGGCGGGGCGGGGCAGGGGATCCCACTCCCCGTCCTCGATCCCCGATTGTGAAAATCTCCCCGGTCCCGGCCCCGGCCCCGACCCTCGACGGGAAACCTACCACCGTCCCCATTCCGGCCCCCAACGGGGATCGGGTTTCCCCAAACCCGAAAATTCCCCGCCCCCCAAATCTGTTTCAACACCACCATCAACAACAACAATATCATCAACATCAATGTATCATTTTCAACATCAACATATCAACAACATCATCAATAGATCATAAACCAAAAAAAAAAAAAAAAATAGACAGATCGGATCTGAGATCTGTGTATACATACATGTATACATACAGATGGAGGACAATACACATACAGATCTGTGGTGGACGAAGGAGGAGTAGGACGATCGGAGATGCGGAGGCAATGGATGGCTGTGACTGCGACGACGGAGGAGGCCATGGACGACGAAGGAGGCCGATCGGTGTCGCGGACAGTGACGATCGGCGTCGCGAACAGTGCGAGAGTAAGTGAGAGAGTAGAACAGTGCGAGAGTGAGAGCTTGAGAGAGAATCGATCATGGCGGCAGAGAGGGAGAGAGATCGATCTGAAATGAGAGAGAGGAGAGAAGGTGTATTTGTTTGGGATTGTTAGTAGATGAGAGAGAGAGTTGATATATATCAGTGGGTACCTATATCAGTGGGTAGGTAGGTGAGGGTATATAATATATATTAGAGAGAGATGAGTACATAATATATTATATTAGAGAGAGATGAGTGCAGTGCATAATATTAATATATATTAGGCGGGGCAGAAACGGGGACGGGGAGCGGGGCCGGGGCGTAATTTCTTATCACCGTCCCCGGCCCGAAAGTGACCGAAATTTTTTTTTTTAATACCATCCCCGGCCCGTCGGGGGTATTTTTCGGGGAAAAATCGTATTAATCGGGGTCGAGGGGTCGGGTCCCCATCGGGCCGGGTTTAAATTGCCATCCCTGCGTTCTTATTCCGGTTTATTAGCTAGCTTACTATGTGATGCGCACAGCATACAAGTATAGACTCAATCGCGAGAATTGGAACAAAACAACTCATGTTTGTTTTTTAGAGTGGTTTGAAAATGCTACTCGCAAGTAGGCTAAGACGTGGATTTGCCACCCTCAAGTGGGCTTAGAAAAACATGATTTTGCCACTTCATGTGGGCTTAAAACTCACAATCATCGAGTTGTTCCAATTCAAGCAATCAAGCCTTCACCCACAAGCATTCAAGCAGTTATAGCAGTTAAGCATATAGCCTCATGGCAAGCATGCTGAACATGGTAGTCACTCACACTCATGCAGTATGCTAAAGCGTAAAAGCTTACCTAGTACTTCGAGCCAAAACAAAAGCTATGTTAGAAATCAATGCATGACCCTAGCTATGTCAAGAATGCCTAATGCAACACATGCAAAATGCAACTAAAATAGGCTCGGCTATTCTAACATGTCATGTGAATGCAACTAGATAACATATATTCAAATTGGTATTGAAATACAATGCAATTAGTATGATGCGCCGAGCCCGGTGCATGCAAGACAGATGAATGATGCAAACATGCGAGCATAAGTATGCTAATTGAAACATGCCATAACCTAACCATCAAAAGCGGTTAAGTAAAAGGAAAAAATAAATGGGGGTTAGAAGACATGCATCACACACACGCACACTTATTACAACAGTTGTGCCCTCTCGACGGAGGGTCCGAATAAAAGCTACACTAAGCTATGCTACTTAGTTACAAACCGAAACTAATTAACTAATAAGCTAATTAATTATTACAAAACTTTAACTAATTAATCAAATTAATTAAATTACAAAATCAACTAAGTAAGAAACTAAAATAAGCTGCCACAGCTCTGCCTTGGAATGAAGAATGATATATACTCGGTCGCGTCCTCCCGGAAATCCACTACCGTGCCTCATGATGCCTCTGTTTGCACTGTTTTAGACTTCTGAAAACTGTACCAACCTCCAAGATACTTTTGATCCACCTTCTGGACATGCTAAGAAGTGGTCGGCCAAGAGGAGTGGCCATCGGTTAGAGTTTATGGCTATCGACCAATTTTGACAGCAGATCGGCATACTAAGTGGTCGATCGGCCACTGCTTCCTGTAAATTCTCCTTTTTGCTGCAACAGAGCACTAACAGAGACATGGCAGTGTATTTACAAGAAAATGTGTGTGCAACCACACTCCTTATCATGTCATATGCTCAAAGGAGTGTAGTGCTCGGCTCTCGAGCCATCAATCATGTATCTCAATGCATGATGGCCAAAGAGGCCGAGTTGCACAAATCAATGTCAATGAATGCACACAAATACCACATAAGACTCCATGAAGCTCCACCTTATCATGCATGATCAAAGGTGTCGGTAACCTAAGGAATGAGGCGCGTTTCATCACTTCAAGTATGAAACGCCCCTCGTTTCCCGTGTTTGGATCAATATCCGATCCAAACACAATGCAATGCAATTGAACATGCAAACATAATGCAACATGCAGATAACATGAGCATGCAACAACATACTAGCAACATGCAAATGTGACGACATACAAACATAATGCAACATGCGACATGCAAACAACAATGCAATGGCAAGGGCTATGAAATGCAATACTCAATGGACCAAACCACATATGGACAGACCTAAGAGGGTCCAAAACAGTGGCCAACACACCAAAGCTTAGGCACAAAAGGGCCAAGAACACACACTCATGTGATGGCTTGTCAACTAGGCATAAGAGCACAGCTCTTAAACACAATCAAGAAGTGACAAATGTGAGAGTGTAGCAATGAAGTGAACTCTGAAATTACATTCCAAATGATGCTAAATCATGCACATATGACAAATAAAGCATGCTAGTGGGCTCAAAGCTTAAAGCTAGCCAAGGGACTTACACCATGGCCATAACAAGCAAGCCCCAAAGGTCCAAGATGACTCAAAATAGTCCCAAGGTAGGTCAAAACAGTGCCAAAAACATGCTTAAACATAGCCAACACAAGCTAGAATTAAAGGCATGGAGCATGGAGCATACAAGGCCAATGAGGAGGATAGCACTACACCTACCAAAACCAAGCATGAGATGACTTCACCAACAAAAATCAGAGTTGTATTATGAAAAAACAAGACCAAAAACACACTGAAATGGTGGCCCAAAAGCCTAGGCAAAAAGGCATGCATATAGGCTCATATTTAAGGTATAAAGCACAACCTCTCCAAAGCATTGAAAGAATGACACATGTGAGGGCATGAACACACTAGACACACTGAAATCACATACCAAATGATGCTAAATCATGCAAATAGCCCAAGTGATGAATGCTAGTGACTTGGAAACTCAAAGCTAGTGAGCAAGAATGAACGATGGCTATACAAAACAAGGCATGCATAACCAAAACAACATGAATCAAAGCTTAAGCATGCTAAAACATGAACAAAAGCTTCCTTGAGTAGAGCCAAAAGCATGCTAGAATGATGGTCAAAAGCATGATGCATATTAGGCTAGTGTGCAAGTTTACACTACAAGTGTATAAAGCATGCAAGAGGTGAGTCCACCAACCAAAAACAGAGTTATGGCATGTCAAAATAACACCAAAAATGTACTGGAATGGAGCCAATGCATGCTAAAATAATAGGCTACAACATCAAGCATGTTAAGCTAGTAAACACAATTTGCACTACAAGCACAAAATGCAAGCAAGAAGTGACCAAATCAGCCAAAATTGGAGTTATATCAGGTCCAAAAACTCACAAAAATATGCCCAAACTAAGCCTTAAGAGGATAGAAATACATGCTCATTTGATAGGCCAATAAGACATGCTAACAAGACAAGAGGAGAGGGGACCACCCCCTCATATTTTGAGCCTCAAAACAAGTTTTCTATCACTAAAATTCCTCTGGAATTCAGTGGTTTTAAGGCCAAAAAAAATTTGTTTGAAAAGCTTGAAAGTTAACTCAAAAGGCTTTACAAGCCAAGGAGCAAAAGGAGGAAACACCCCCTAGCCAAACAAGGCACGAACCAACACTTTTAGGACTGAAAAACAGAGAAAAAAGAGAGGTTTTTGTAGTTCAACACCACCCCAAAAACAGTCCCAAAGTAGTGTGAAAAGATGGCCAAGCAAGCATGCAAAATAAGCTAAAAATGAGAGAGTTCTTACCCTTGATGCATAGCTGCAAAACAGCCTCATTGTTGGTTCAAATGACTTTCCAACAGCCCAAAAATAAGCTCCAAGGGACCTCGGCCCATAGGTATGCAACTTTGGTGAAGAATGCCTAGGCAAACTAGAAGTATTTTTCCACTTCTATGCACTTCTATGCACAAAAGAGCAAGAGGGAAAGGCTTTAGAGAGAGAGGCAGAGATCTTGCTCTGGAACTTTTGTAGAGAGAGAGGGAGTTTAGTGAGAGAAGCTCTCAAAATTCTTCAAGAAGTTCTAACCCTTTGAATATGAGATATAAGGCTCTCATATATAGCAAAATATCAACTTGGGTCGAAAATATCTGAATTGGGACAGCTGGAGCTTGCTGGAAATAGCTGGAGGGAAAAGATCTTCAAAAATCTGAATTTGTGTCACTCTTGGCTGACCGGCCATCTTTAGTGCCGATCTGCTACTTGTGATGGCCGATCTGCTACTTTTTTGGCCGACTGTGCACATTTGTGGCCGATAGGAAATTCTGCTTTGCAGGTCCAACTTCAAATGGGCATAACTCCTTCATATGAACTCCTTCATATGAACTCCTTTTCAGCTCATTCTTGTGTCTAAAATGAAGCCCCGGAAGAATATTTCCAATGGTGGAAACCTTGCATCAAAATTCCAACTGTGAAAAAAGTTATGCCTCTTTTAGTGAAGGTTACTTAGTTTCGGTCCAACCGGAATGATGCCCAACTTCAACCAACGATATCTCCAACATTCGGATTCGGCTTTAGGAGATTCTTGAGTGTAAAATGAAGCCCCAGAAGTCTTTTTTCCAACGGTGGTGGCCTCATAGCTTAAATCTAAGTGTATAGATAGATAGGCTTGATTTAGCGAGGACCGCTCGACTCTCTCTTAGCGATTCATACCCACCTTCTTCTTCAACTTGGTTTCTTCCCTCTCCTCCGATTTTCTTCGACTCCAAACCCCTAAACAAGGTGTTTTGAAGGATTTTTCAAAGGTTTCATCTCTCTTTCATTCATTTTCATTTTGTCCTTGCTCAGTTTACCGAAAAGCGCGACATTTAACAAAATGCGAGCATCGAAACATCGTAGGAACTTTATTTCAAAAATACTTTGAAAGAGAGGGTTTTAAAATCTAAAAACCATCCAAAATAGCTTTGGTCCAAAATGGGGTGTGAGGTTAGGATTTGACTCTCCTCTTGCCGAAGAAATCGAACATTTGCCCTGCACACCTTTCATCACCAAGTAAACCATCAGTAGCGCCCAAGTCTTAAGGGTGGTCAAAAATGGGGTGTCTACAGCCCATTGATAAAAAGGCCCTTGCCTGGAGGAAATAAATACCATGGCCCATTGGCCTTCGCCCGGGGGGAAACAATACCGTGGCCCATTGGATAATTAAAATACAGAGATCTCTGCAGTTAGACCTTAATGGTCACATTGGATAAGATACATTGATTAACCCATTGTGGTCTCATTGATTGACCCTTGAGGTCCCATTGTTATTGATACATTATCACTCTATTGGATGTTCTACGTAAATTGTCTTTGAGTGTGTAATGTTATTGAGATAACATGGATTATTGAGAATTGTATTGAAATCGAAATTGTATTGAAAACGCTATCGATCAATGGTTTTGTTAATGCAAAGGATTGATATGATGGCTAATCTAATTGATATTTGTAATGGTGTGGAACTTCATTCATATAACCTCTTTATTCTGCTATTACTCATTGGGCATTAGCTCACTAGTTATGTATATATATATATATATGTGCAGGTGAGCAAGTTGAGCATCAAGGACAGAGATCGCGTCGGAGTCACCCCGTGATCAGCTTTTTGTGGAGCTCCCAAGATGGAGCCAACTTGGACTCATGCGGAGCCAAGCAAAGTCTAAACCCTTTTTTGTTATGAACTTTATGAACTCTTAGTTGATTTTTGGTATAGGGGTTTTTGTATATGTAAGACTTGACAAGTTCAAAATTGTGAGTTGAATGTTTGTTTTTATTTAAAACGTTTGTGGTGTATGCACTTACTTATAGAATGATTGTACAGTTTTGATTCGAAGTTTCTTTCATATACGCACGGCTCAATGGATAATTTTAATTTTTTTTTTATGTTATGATATACTTCCGCTAAGCCCCGTACTTTATATTAAACGGATTTTGTTTATAGAGGCCATAGGTAATCTATGATTACTGGCCAGTCATGACGCTGAACCTATAGGGACGGGTTTAGGTCATGACAGAATACATGCAAGGTTCAAGGCTTAACTCTTCCTATTTAAACATATGAACACCATGTATACACTTTTGAAATTAATACTTGAAGCCTCTAATATTATGTATTTGAATGAGAAAATAAAAGAGAGGGTTGTGTTATGGCTTACTTGTTTGCTAGATTTGCTAAGGTTTTGACAAAATCTTCTCTCTCTTTTTTTTTTCTTTTTTTTTCTCTCTCCCTCCAAGCTCACCCTTTGCTCTCCTCTCTCTATCCTCTCTCTATCTCAGCCGTGTGTATGTGTGAAGAAAATGCTAGGTGGCTGGTTGTATTTATATAAAAAAAAATGTGGTGAAATGTCCTTTAGTTGGAATTGAATGGAATAGGCTTGTATTTGGTTGAAAGGTGATGGAATAGAGTTTGATTAAGGCATTTAAGTATGTTTAAGTCATGATCTAGTTGTTGCTTAGGTAGAATGAAGCTAGATTGGCATAGGGTACAAGACAAACTTCCTAAATTTTGGGGTACTAGTCAATTTTTCTCCCATATTCGCATGAAATATGCTACCAAAGTACATCCCAAATCTCCTGCAAGGGGTGGCCGCCCATGTGGGGTGACTTTTGAGGGATTTTTCTTTCTATTTTTTGTGTACAAATTCCATATATAATGTAGATATTTTGAGTACAAAAAAGATTTAATAAGAGAATGTATAATTGTATATATAAAAACTTGAATTGGGGCTAAAGTGTAATTCAATTAAAGTGTGAGGTCTTGAGCTCAATTTATGAATTAAATATCTATTTAAAGTTCAGAATTAATTAAAATAGAGATAGGAAAAATAATTCAGTTTGCATTACTTCGCTTTGAATTAAAAGCTGAATAATTGAACGAAATGATGAAAATAGGAGATTAGGGTTTTGAGTGATTAATCTATAATTAGGGGGTTAACTAATTAGTATTAGGATGTTAGAAATGATTACTAAGCTACCGGTGTCGATTAGGGTTTATACGGGTTTGTCCATGATGCATTTTCGGTTCTAGGGTTAATTTCGTGAATAAACATGGAACTGAGGGCTTTTACTATAATAGTTTGAAAGTGCGGCCTTTACTAGGATTTACAAAAGCCAGGGCCTCATAGTGTAACTATTTGTTGTGCACATAATTAGGCAATGTCCACTTTTAGGTATGCATACATTATGACCACTATAAAAACACACATCATAAAATAACCAATTTAAAAAAAAAAAAAATCTCACAAAAGAAAGATATTTAAAATAAATGAAACCCACAACTCTAATTGATATGATAATTAAGGATTATTAAAACTAAGACAAGGGAAGGAAAAAATATATTATAGTTGAATGAAATTATTTATTCGAAAGTCTATGTTTTAGTTCAAAAACATAGACATGGTAAATTTTGTCTTTGTCCATTCTCTTCCTCCATCGCTGCCACAACCACTCACTCCTCACTACACCACCACCTCCTTGATTCTCAACCCCTCCCCTCTCCCATCCTTCCCTCTGCATTGTACCTCTCTTTGTCATTTTTGTGACCTACATGAATATGTAATACTTTTTATTAACTTGCTTGACATAAAAAAAAAAATTATAAGGATGAAATGATGTAAAGCAAGGAAATGGTCAATGCCAAGGGAAGGAAGTGCATTCCCAACCTTTATATATAACTATTTGGGGGTGAGTTATTATGGTTTGTGAAATAGGTATGTGAGTAATTAAATCCAAATTTCAAGGGTGCAACTATATTTTGCATTAGGTGCAAGTCCTATGTTGTGGGGTGTAAGTACACTCTATGTAGGGTGCAAGCATTTCATGTGCCAATAATTTGGCAATGTTGGGTATGTTTATACCATGGTCACTAAATCGAAAAAAACCAATTAAAAAAAAAAAATCATATCAGAAAGAATTTTAAATGAATAAAACCCACAACTCCAATTGACATCATAATTGGGGAGTATTAAAATTAAGATAATGGTGTGTAAATTTTATATCAGAAGTTGAGTTAAATTTCATGGTGTGTAAGTTTAATTTGTGTTGGATGCAACTCCTATGCTGTGGGGTGTAATTATTTGGTGTGCACATAATTTGGTAATCTCCTCTTTTTAGGTATGTATACACCATGACCATCACAAAAACACACATTATAAAACAACAAATTCAAAAAAATCGTAACATAAAGATATTTAAAATGAATGAGACCCAAAACTCTAATTGACATGATAATTACAAATTATTGAAACCAAGACAAGGATAGGGAAAAATGTATTATAGTTTAAATTATATATTCAAAAATCTATATGTTCTAGTCAAAAATATAGACACAAAGTAAATTTTGCCCTTGTCCTTTCGCTTCATCCATGGTCGCCACAACCCCTCACTCTTCATTACACCACCACCTCCCTTCTTCTTCCATAACCATTACAGCCCTTCACTTGTTCCCTCTCTCTGCTACATTTTACCTCTCATTCCTTTTTGTGACCTTTGCACATCCTTCTCTCTCTCTCTCTCTCTCTCTCTATATATATATATATATATATACATACAACTGTGTAATAATTTTGATTGAACAACTTGCTTGACAGAAAAGAAAAAGAAAAAAAAAAACAATGATGAGGATGAAGTGATGTAAAGCAACCCAAGGATGTTTGGCAACTTGGTAAAAGCTTGGGAGTTAAGATCTTAGGTCTCAAGTTCAAAACCCCTTGAGCCAATCTTCTGGGCGTGGCATAGTTAGTTAGGAGATTAGCCTCAAGTTGTTGCTACCACAGCACTTGGTGTGGGTCCAATGCTCTCCCGTTGCGCGAATCTTGACTTAAGCAGAGTTTGTCTTGGGAGGTCGAGACAAGTGCCCAGGTTATAGTTTCCTTACTCGGAATGGACAACATGACACCTTGGTGATCTTTGTAAGGGACATTATCCTGGACCTGCAGGAGAGTAGGAGGATTTTCCTATAACAAAAAAAAAAAAAAAAAAAAGTGATGTAAATTGAGGAAAAGGTCAACGACAAAGGAAGCGGGTGCATCCCCATTATTTGGGGTGAGTAATTATTAGGAATGGCAACGGGGCGGGGCGGGGCCGGGGATCACACTCCCCGTCCTCGATCCCCGATGGTAGGAATTTCCCCGTCCCCGGTCCCGATCCCCGACGGGGAGTCTCTCACCACCCCCGTCCCCTAACGGAGATCGGGTTTCCCCGACCCCGTAAATTCCCCGACCAAAATTTAAAAAAAAAAATGCAACAACAATTTGAGCTCAAATAAAATACAACAACAACAACAATCATATTCAGATCTATCAACAAAAATAAAATACAACAACAATTTGAGCTCAGATCTATCAACAAACACATATTCAGATCTCTTCAACATATATCTAACATATATATCAACAACAACAACAATCATATCTCTTCATCATCATCAACAGAACTCGGAGCTATACTCAACAGATCTAAGCTAAAAAAAAAAAAAAATTAGGTGAGTGAGATGGAGGGACGACGACTGAGGTTGAGGTTGAGCCTCGCCGCCGATGCCGTGAGAGGAGGAACAACGGCTGAGGTTGAGGTTAAGCCTCGCCGCCGATGCCGTGAGAGGAGGGGCGACGACGATCGGCGGTGATGAGAGGAGGGAGCTCGCTGCCGTGAGACCACCTGCGTAGAGAGAGGGAGAGAGGCTGAGGTTGAGCCTCGTGAGACCACCTGCGTATGGAGAGAGAGAGAGAGAGAGAGAGAGAGAGAGAGAGAGAGAGAGAGAGGAAGAGAGGCTGAAGTTTGAGACTCAGAAATGAAATGAAATGAATTAGGTGAGAAGAGAGAGACAGACTAACATATATATATATATGGTGAATATTTCGGGGAATATGCGGGGATTTATGCGAGGAAATTCGGGGCGGGGACGGGGCGGGGCCGGGGTAACCTATCCCCGTCCCCGGCCCGAAAATGATCGGGGATTCAATTTTCAATACCATCCCCGGCCCGTGAGGAGTTTTTTTGGGGGAAAAACCGTCCCATTCGGGGTCGGGGGGTCGGGTCCCCGTCGGGCCGGTTTCAAATTGCCATCCCTAGTAATTATGTACAAATTTGAAGGGTACAAGTATATTCTGTGTAGGGTGCAAGTTTTGGTGTGCACAAAATTTGGCAATGAGCCCTTTTTGGGTATGCCTACACCATGACTACTGACAAAACATACATCATGAAACAACCAATTGAAAAAAAAAATCAAAAGAGAAAGTTAATTAAAGTAAATAAAACCTATAACTCCAATTGACATGATAATTGGGAATTATTGCATGATAATTGGTAATTATTACAATTAAGACAAGGGAAGGCACAACTGTATAAAATTAAATAAAATTATTTATTAAAAAGTCTAATAAAAATTGATTTAAACTTAATGGGTTGCAAGTATAATTTGTGTTGTCTGCAAGTCCTACCTTGTAGGAGTGTAAGTACACTCTGTGTAGGATGCAACAATTTAGTGTGCAAATAATTTGGCAATCTCCTCCTTCTTGGGTATACATACTCCATGACCACTAGAAAAACACACATCATGAAACAATCAATTCAAAAAAAAAAAAGTTGTAACAGAAAGATATTTAAAATGAATGAAACCCATAACTCTAATTGACATGATAATTAGGGATTTTTAAAACTAAGACAATGAAAAAAATTAT
Organism: Camellia sinensis; assembly: GCF_055761805.1. NCBI lineage: Eukaryota > Viridiplantae > Streptophyta > Magnoliopsida > Ericales > Theaceae > Camellia > Camellia sinensis. The sequence goes on along the minus strand of NC_138969.1, from coordinate 109,975,160 downwards.
TAAAACTAAATCTTATGAGATGTGTATATATATATATATATATAATAGGATTTACGACAACAACAAAAAAAACATTTATAACACAAAATCATACTTTCAAAATAAGTGCTAAATTATCCAAAAACATTTAATATCAAGTAATCAAAAAATAAAATGGTTTGGTTAAAGTTCACAAACATTACGATGAAACTTTCAAAAATAAATAAATAAATAAAATGGTTTGATTAAAGTTGAAGACTCTTTCTACATAAGATGGGGTTGCACCTATGCATAAACATGGCATTAACTTAAAAAATTTAAATAAAATAATTTGATTAAATTTGAACACTCCTTTATTTATTTTTATTTTTATTTTTTTGAACTAATTTGATCACTCCTTACACCGCATATAATTGCGCTATACACATGATGCAAATGCACTTGCATCATGTACATGTTGGAGTTAACCCCTATACACACTATGGAGGAGCACCCTACACTGTGGAGTTGCATCCTATCTAAAACAATAAAACGGGTTGTAACATGTTTAGACTAAAGTGATGATTTTTGTTTAGGAATTTCATCAAACAAATAATTGACATATAAAAATGATACAAATGACACAAAATTTATCATTAAAATTAGGTTTAATCAATTAATTATGGTGAAAGTGAGAGATAGTGAAGCATTGGAGTTGGGTGCTTGTTGTGCACCCAGCACAACAGACACTGTTATGGCCCAATGGAATTATTTTGGGATCTATTTTGATAATCCGAACCGTTTACATTTTAGAGTATATCGAGTAGAACATACTTATAAAAAAATTACGTTAATCAGATATTGTTAACACTTTCATCCACTCACATTTATATTCATTTTAATACTTTAAATCACAATATCATTTATTTTTGAAGATACAAATGTGAGTGGATGAAAGGGTTAACGATATCCAATTAACTTAATTGTTTACATGTATGTTCTACTCAATATACTCTAAATTATGAATTGTTTGAATTATCAAAATAGACACCGAAATAAGCCCATCGGGCTGCACAGTGCACAATAGGCACCCAGATCCGTGAAGCATTACTGTCAAATTTCATAGAATTGCCTTCAATTTGGACATGCAACGAGTCGGAGTGAAGCAATAGAGATAGAGACAGAGAGTGAGGAGAGAGAGGCAGTTGGCGTAGGTTAGGGCATGGAAATAGAGGGAAAAAATAACTGAAAGAGAGGCGTGAATGGAAGGAGAGAGAGCAAGGTTTTAAAAAGCGGCCGCAACCGTTACGTAACGCCGTTACGTAACGGTTTTGGCGGTTACCGCCATCCGTTACGGCCGCTTTTGCAGTGTAATTGAGATTCACAAGTATGTCGGCCGTAGCGGCTGCCGTAGCAGTCGTAACGGTGCCGTAACAATCGTAACGGCCTGTTACGCACCGTTACCTAACGGTTCCAAACTATTTCTTTCGAAAAAACACACAAAAAAAAGCTGAAAATGAGAGAAGAAGGATAGAGAGAAAAGGGAAGATAAAGAGAGAAAATGGAGGAGCAAGAGATAGAGAGAGAAGAGGGAAGATGAAGAACACGTTATTGATTTATTGAAACCGTAAGATCTATGTTATTCTATTCAACTGCTATCACTCAACCATTTTGTTTGTGTGTGTCTATCTATATATTGTTTGAAAATAATAATAATAATAAGTGTGGTCATTAGCTATTTAGCTTGGTTAAAATATGTATATATATATATATATATTTAGGCTCTTATTTATTCTCTTACTTTTGTCATTGTTTATCTTATATATAATAGTTAGTGATTGACTTTTCGTATAATATAAAGTCATTAATTATTAAAATAAAATGTAAAAAACTCAGTTTATAGTGATTTAAAAATATGAAATATATTAGATCGTACTTAAAAATTTACAAAATTGATCAATATTTATTTTTAACCCAATAAATATGATCATGGAAAAAAATATGCGTATCGGTAAGTTTTTTTCAAATTGTGCGAAAAATAAAAAAATTCACGGTTCCGGTTACCGCAACCGTTACACTACGGCCTTTACACCCCGCAACCGCAACCACGCCACCGCCACCGTTACGGCAACTGCAACCGCTTTTCAGAACCTTGAGAGAGAGTAAGAGAGTGTGCTATGGATAAATGGATCGTTTAATATCATTTTCTATTAGTATAAAAAGTGAAAATAAAATGAAAATATATATAGTTGACATATTTTTTATATTTATATTTAGTTACAATTAAAAAACAATCTATATGTTAAAGCCTCCGTTTGGCAAGCTGGGTTAGGGGTTTTTTTTGGCTATTTTAGTCACAAAAGATAAAATAGGCTATTTTAGCCACAAAAAATAAAATATCACATCTAACACATAATCATTACACTCTTCTCTCATAAAAAAGTCAAAAAAGTCAAAAAGTCAAAAAGTTCTTCCCAAACCAAACTTTTTAGCCCAAGCTAAAATAGTCAAAAAAAATCAAAAAACCAAAAAGCCAACCCACTTCCCAAACCAACCCAAAGTAAGATATCTTAAATTGTCGTGTTCAACACTCTTTCATGTTATTAAAAATTTCTATGATCGAATTGATTTTAAAATTTCATATAACGTCTTTAAATAAACATGAGTAACTACTTGATACCTTATTCTATTATTTACAAACTCTGGCTTATAATTGGAATTAGTATAAAAAATTAGTTTCTTTATTATATTTTGAGAGAAATTATGTGTAAGATCTAATAGGTGGACCTATTGTCTAATAAGTTCTACGAAATTAATGGTGTTTTTTTATCAAATATTATTATCAAATGTTACTAATTATTAATTTTTAGTAACAGTTTGAAATTTTTGTCGTAAAAAATATCACTAATTATAAGTTTTAGAGATAACTTAAAAAGTTGTCACAAAAAAATGTTACTAATTGTTAACTTTCAGCGATAGTTTGAAAAATTCATCACAGAAAAACGTCACTAATTATAAGTTTTAACGATAATTTATAAAAATTACGATAAAAAAAATCACTAATTGTCAATTTTTAGCGGCACATATAACGCTTTTACTAAGACTAATTTTCAATAAGACTTTATGAGAATTAAATCTAACTATTAGGACCTATTGATAATTTACCTTATATTTTATCCTTTTTTTTTAATTTTATTTTTTGATCTCATGTTTCATATATATAAAATGGCACTCGCTTAATTATTATTATTATTATTTTTTATTATTATTATTTTTTTAAATCTCGAGAGGATGACCACATAAATCTGTGAAGAAAGGGGGCGACCTCTATAATTTGTAGGTATTGCAGTTAATACTATTATAATATATGGTGTTTTTTAAATTGTAAAGGGGTTATCACTCCCTCTAACCCTAATTATTTGATCTTCTAGAAATTTTAAGGTGGCAATATACTTGCGTGATTCAAGAAAAATAGGAATAGTATGCGAAAATGACAAAACATGATTAGTTAGATACACAATCAGGTAATATTTTCAAAATGTTTAATAATTTTTTTCCTTCTAAGCAGGGCTGAACTTAGGATTATTCGACATGTAAAAACTGTCTAATTCGAGTCGTCTGTGTCTATTTGGGTAGTTTCATAGAATTGTTAGGGTCGGATGCGGTTTAGGATTTTCATGTTTTGCGGGTTGTAGCGAATCGCGGATTTTATCCGCATCTGCACTTACCCGCTCACATTTATGTACATATTTTTTTATTATTATTTTTGAATCCGGATCATTAGATTTTCTTATAAATTTTGTAAATGTATAACCCTAATCTTCTCTTCTCTCACTCACTTTAATCTGATTATCAAACCTGTAGGCTAACATTATAATATTATAATAATATCACATACTGCCTTGTATGAAATACTTATTATTCAATTAGAATTTTTTTACAATTTTTTACAAATCTAGTTATGTGATTTTTTTTTTTTAATTTTTATGTTAGTTTTTATTTAATTTTCATTCTAATTTTTTGTAATCCAGTTTTAATGGAGGATAATGTTAAATCTCCCACAATAAAAAAATATTTAAAAAATAGAAAAAAATAAGCCAAAAAATAATTTTTTAAAGAAAAAAAATCTTAATTTGCAAACTATCCATACATCTGTAAATCCTATCCGCACAAACTGTAATCTACATTACGGGTAATTGCAGATTCAATTTTTTTCCAACAGCAAGTCCAAATCACAAATTAAATCGTCAAAAATCAATCTACAACCCCTACTTCTAAGTCCATCCTTAAATAAAAAAATAAAGTGAATATACGAATTGAGTTTGTACTAATATTATAAAAATAAATAAATAAATATTTTAATGAAATAATCATTTTATCTTAGGCCAAGTTTGGGATACTTAAAAAAAATCAAAAAGTCAAAAAGTTACTCAAAAAGTTAAAAAGTTAACACTATTCACTAAAAGTCAACAATTACGGTTGCACAACTCTCAATTCTAATTTTCTTCTACAAATCAATTTTTACAATTTTTTATTACATATTTTTCTATAAAAAGTCAAAAAATTAACCCAAATATCCATATTTTTTTCCTCAACTTTTTAATCTAAAAAGATAAAAAGTACACTTATTTAAAACACCTCAAACAACCCTTTAATCTATTCTAATGAATCAAACCCTGCGTAAATGAATTATCAATGTCGACAAAGGTACAGAGTGAGGGAGATGATTGAGGCCAATCTCAAAAAAGAGAACATAAAGCAAATTGAAGAAAACAATAAAATATTAAAAAATGGTCGTGGCCAAGACAGAGGAGGTTGTGACACGAATCCGGATCCTCGGCCGCCCTACCCGGCAGCCCTACCCGGCAGCCCCCCAAAACGACGTCGTTTTGGGGTTTTTTTTTTTTTTTCCTTTTCTTCTTCTTCGTTCTGCCTTTCTCTCTCTTCGAACAGAGAAACCAGAGGGGAGGGGAGAGGGAGAAGAGGGAGGAAGGAGGAGGGAGGAGGCTGCGATGGCGAGCTCGCAGCTCGTCGCCTCACCACCGGCCGTCGCAACGGTCCGATCGTCGCCCGATCCAGCTCGTCTCAGCACTGCACCGCCGTCGCCTTCGCCTTCGCCTCCGGCCCCGGCTCCGCCTCCTCCTCCTCCTCCTCCTCCCCCACTGGTTATGGCCCCCTCCTTCCCTTCCTCCTCCTCCTCCCTCCTCCTTCCTCCCTCTTCTCCCTCTCCCCTCCCCTCTGGTTTCTCTGAACAAAGAAGAAGAAAGAAAAAAAAAAAAAAAAAGAAAAACCCCCAAAACGACGTCGTTTTGGGGGCTGCCGGGTAGGGCTGCCGAGAATCCGGACTCGTTGTGACACTATCACATCCTTGATTGAAAAGTCAAAATGAGACTTTAATGGTCTGGTCTACACTTTGATTTTTATTGTTGCATTATCCAATCACATTCGGCCGACTATACATGATTTTGGCTTTTGAATCGTCAACAGAGGGACATGTCATCTTAAAGCATTGTTGTTCACCATTTATCACTTAGGTCTCGTTTGGGAACAGACTAATTTAGTAATTTTTTAGCTATTTGGCTAAAAAGGTAGGGAAAAAAAATTTATATGTTTGGGATGACTTTTTGACTAATTACGAAAAGATGTGCAAAAAGTAGAGAGAAAAGAGAATCTTTGACTTTTTGGTATGAGTTGTTGGCTTTTTGGCTAATTTAGTAACTTTTTGGCTAATTGGCTAAAAAAGTAAGTCCCCAAACGGGACCTTAGGGTGTGTTTGGTAACGTTTACGTTTTTAGTTTATATTTACAAAAATTTTATAAACTAGTTTTTGTTTATTTTTAGAAAAACATAAACTACAAACGCGTTTGGTAATTGACAAAATATTTAAAAAATTTTAAAAATATAAAAAAAAAAATTGAGAAATAGCAAGTGGTGGCAAGTGCAGTGGAAGATGGTGGTGGAAAGTGGTGACGGTGGGTTGTAGCGGGTGGGTGGGTGGGTGGGTGGGTGGGTGACGGTGACGGGTGGTGGGTGGTAGCGAGTGGGTGGTGGTGGCGGATGGTGGGTGGTGGTGACAGGTGGGTGGCGGATGGCGGGTCATGGTGGGTAGTGGTAGGTGGGTAGGTGGTAGTGGCGGGTGGTGGTGGTGGATGAGTGGGTGACGGTGGCGGGTGGTAGCGAGTGGGTGGTGGTGGTGGTGGCAAGTGAGTGGCGGATAGCGGGTGGTAGTGGGTGGTGATGGTGGGTGGGTGACGGTGGCGGGTGGTAGCGAGTAGGTGGCGGTGGTGGTGGTAGCGGGTGGTGAGTGGTGGTGGTAGGTGGGTGGTGGGCGGTGATGGTAGGTGGGTGGGTGACGGTGGCGGGTGGTGGTGGTGGTGGTGGCGGCGGTGGTGGTGGCGGTGGTGGCGGCGGGTGGTGGTGGCAGGTGGGTGGCGGATGGCGGGTGGTGGTGGTGGTGGGTGAGTGGGTGATGGTGGCGGGTGGTAGGTGGTAGCGAGTGGGTGGTGGTGGTGGGTGGTGGGTGGTGGTTGGTAGTGGCAGGTGGGTGGTGGGCGATGGTGGTGGTGGTGACGGTGGCGGATGGTAGGTGGTAGCGAGTGGGTGGTGGTGGTTGGTGGTGGCAGGTGGGTGGCGGGTGGGTGGTGGGTGATGGTGGTGGGTGGTGGTGGTGGTGGGTGGCGGTGGTGGTGGCGGGTGGGTGGCGGGTGGCTGGTGGTGGCAAGGGGTGGATGGTGGTGGCAGGTGGGTGGTGAGTGGTGGTGGCAAGTAGGTGGCGGGTGGTGGTGGCGGGCGGTGGATGGTAGTGGCGGGTGGCAGGTGGATGGCAGGTGGGTAGTGGTGGTCGTGGTCGTGGTGGCGGTGGCGGTGGCGAGGGGTAGGTGGTGGCAGCGAGTGGGTGGCAAGTGGTGGCGAAAGATTGTGGTGGAAAATGGTGGCGGGTGGTGGCGAGTGTTGGGTGGTAAAAAAAAAAAAACTGAAAACTCAAAATGGAAACACATTTTTTGTGTTTTCATTTTTTGGCCAAATTTATAAACTGAGACCACTAATTTATAAATCAAAAATTTTACCAAACAAGTTTTTATTTGAGTTTTTAAAATTTTTGTAAATATAAACAGAAAACTAAAAACGTAAGTGTTACCAAACGGTACCTTAATATTTGTTAGTTTATTTCTTACCAATCTAACAAATAATAATAATAATAATAATAATAATAAATTAAATTTTACTATTTTAATTAATTAATATTAAGTTAAAATATTACAGACTAATTTGACAATGCACTAAATAAGTACACTTATTTATTGATTTATTATAAATTATTATATCACTTTTTATTTTTTTATATATATTTTTTAATTAAAAAATTACTAAATAAGCCAATCCGAAATCACCAACTGTCATTATTTTAGGAGAAAAAAAAAATTCTCTCAAGATAGAGCCTTCTAATAAAAGTCTAAAGAGGGAGCAAGAGCTGAATTCAATGAGACATGACATAAAAGTGAGAAGAGCCGTGTGAAACCACTACTCCCAACCAATTCCTAACCTACCATCCTCCCCCACACGATAAATATTTCAGTCTGTTTTCAAAATTTAATACCTTATCCAATCATTTTAGGAAAAATTAATGAAATATTTCTCTTTAATTTTGTGTAGTACGAAAGAGTTAAAATATTTTTTTTTATTAGCTAAAGTCCCTTAATATTTTTACAAAAAAAATTTAACTCTGAGAAATTTTATCCGACTCAAAAAAAATTTGGCTGTGAATTTCAAAATTTCTTTGAGTCAAATAAAATTTATCTGAGTCAAATTTTCTCTATAAAACTGTTGAGGAATCTTACCTATTATAAAATTATTATATATCTTTTATCTTATAAAATCTTAATATAAGAATCTTAAAAAAAAAAAATTCTCATTATTTTACTTCTTCTTTGACTGGCAGTTATGTAATTCTATTGCAATAGTATTGCAATAGAATTTAATATTATAAAATGTGTGCAAGTGTGTTATCAAAATTTGATACCTTATCCAATCATTTTAGATAAAATTAATGATACATTTCTTTCAAACTTTGTATAGTGTGAGAAGTTTAAGATATTTTTTTATTAACTAAGATCTTTCAATATTTTCACAAAAAAAAATTAATTTAGAGAAATTTTACCTGACTCAAAAAAATTTTGGTTGTGAATTTCGAAATTTCTTTGAGTTGGGCCGAAATTTCTCTGAGTTAAGCAAAAATTTTTTGAGTCAAATTTTCTTTGTAAGGGACCTTACATACTATTGTTGGCTACATATTTTGTAAAAGCCAGTTACAGTTCGACACGTGGCAGAGTAAGGGTAATAAAGGAAGGTTATTCAAGCCTTTAATCCTGATCGTACACGTGGCAATAAATATTGGTCCTCACATGATCTGAGTAACACTAGATCAATAACGGGATGCAAGATGACATGTCTTCAACGGTTACTCATATTCAAATTCAAGTACAAGAGGGAAGCTCAACTGCCGGTAATGGCGTAATGGAGCTACTTGTAAGGAAGCATGATCAGCGATCATGGAGGAGCAGTTCGACGGTTCGAAGTGCAGTTCGAAGGTCATCACTGACGAGTATAAATAGCAGGGCAGCCCCCAGAAAACGAGGACGGACTCAGATCATACAAATCAGTCATTTACTTCATATATTTTCTTTTCCAGTCTTTTACATTTCCAGTCTTTAAATACCTGTTCTTTAAATACCTGCACTTTAAATACCCGCACTGCACTTCGATTCCTAGGAGTAGCTTCAAGTAGATTCAAGTAGATTGCTGTTGTAAACCTCTCCGAGGCTGAGTTCGGACCATTGTAAGTGTTCATTTTTATGAAATACTTCAATTGTTCTTCATATTACTGTAATTTCTCTTATTTCTCCTAAGTCAAGCCACCAGTAAAAGTCCTCTTCATTGAGGCTGAAAAGAACTAAAACACAATCGTCTGATAATTGGTTGGCAATCACAATTTCTGTAAGGACTGATTGATCCTTGCTGGCACGCTCACATTTACAAAAATACCCTTCGAAAAGCCAAAAAAGCCAACATATATTTTTGGCATGCCCAGTGGGACCTAATTAAAAATGGCTAGAAGAAGACGACAAGGAGAAAATGAACGCTTCGAAGAAGGCGTGGAAGGAGAGGTAGAAATACCAAATCCAGAGGATAATGTGGTAACACATCCTGTGGAAACTCCTATATTGTCAGAACCTATGGTCGAACAGACCAGTACTTCTGGGCAAGAACCATATGTTCATATTATTGGACGAAACCAAGGAATTGGACCATCCTCTGTGCCATTTACTCAACCAACAAATCCATGGGATGGTTTAGTAGATGCCATGGGACAACAATTAATGAACACAATGGAAAGGTGGGCAACATCCTTTTTGGATCGAATGAATAACCACCAACCAACAAACACAAGACACACGGAGGAAGTTGTAAATGTCCCCCAACAAAGATTGGCTAGAGAAAAGCAGCCTATGCAAGTTAATGGACATTCTAATGGTCAAACTAGTACCCAAAACTTTGAAAGACCATCACCTCAGTCTTGGTATGAACCCATTTCAAGGCCTATAGTAGGCCAAAATGCCTCAGTACTTAATAATGAAGCCACAGAAGTTGGTGGATCTGGCCAAGTACAAGAAACTGGCATAAGAATGGTTACAAATCCCATGTTCGAAGCCATACCTGGCACAAGGGGGTACACTAATCCCTTATTCGAATTTACACCCGGGGGGTTGGAGGGTTTTCCTACAAATGGCAGAGACACAACACCTGTTCCAGCACCTTTTGCAGGTCCTTTCGTAGGTCATGCTCAAAGAGGTTACCCATACCCTCAACAGCAACCTGCACCGCAAGGACAACCAGCCCTAAATTTACCACCTTATGGACCAAGAAGACCACAAGCACAAGTTTGTCTACCAAATCCTGTGTTTGCCCCTCCAGTAGTGGTTCAGCAGGCACAAAATATGGTCCCTAGAGACCAGATTGCTGATATTGTTAGGGAGATATGTGGACCAATGGCTCGGGGGGTCCAGACTCCTATATACAGAAAACCATACCCAGAATGGGTAGATAGGGTACATGAATACCCAAGAGGATTCAGAATACCAGATTTTACTCTATTTTATGGAACTGGAAATCAGTCAACTGTAGAGCATATTGCTAGATTTGCTGCTCAATGCGGTGAATTCACTAATCATGATTATATGAAACTGAGATTATTTCCAAATTCTCTGACTGGAGGAGCATTCATATGGTACATCAACCTTACACCTGGGTCCATTCAAAATTGGCAACAGATGGAAGAGGCATTCCATGCCCAATTCTTCCAATCAGAGCCAGAAGTTTCCTTGGCAGACTTGGCTAGATTGAGTCAAAGGCCTGAGAAAAAGGCTACTCAGTTTATTGCCAGATTTAAAAGGGCTCGGAATAAATGTAGAGTCATTCTCCCAGAGCCAGAGTTTGTCAGATTGGCTCAAAATGGTTTAGAATTCAGGCTTCGAAAGAAGTTTGACTCAACCGAATTCAGAGATTTGGTCGAAATGACCTATAAGGTGTCTCGATATGAAGCATTATTAGAAGAGGAACAAGATCGAAATAATGCATCATATAAGACATATTATAGAGATCCTAATTATGAAATAGATACAGCAGAGATTATAGGCAAAGAACCTGTAATCTGTGAAGCATTAATTCATAAGGATACAACTATAGACCAGCAGTTTAAAAAGAAAGACTTTCACAGAAAATACTCTTTCGATTTAACAAAAGCAGATGACATCTTTGATCATTTGCTCGCGGCCAATTTCCTTAAGTTACCAAAAGGAGTAAAACTGCCATCTCCAGATGAACTTAAAGGAAAAATATATTGTAAATGGCATAACTCTTGGTCTCACTCGACTAAAAACTGCATTGTTTTTCGAGACAGGATCCAGGAGCAGATTCGGAAAGGAAGTCTGAAATTCCCAACCAAAACAGAAAAGATCATGGGGATTGATAGTAACCCGTTTCCAGAAGTTGGAGAAGGCACAGCTAATGTGGTTGTACCAAATTTCCAGAATCTATCTCTGCAGGAGTTGGAAGAAGTCAACGTGCAAATGCATACTGCCAACCAGACAACTGCTAAGAAAGAGACTAGAAACCCACCAGCTATTGGACGAGGTTTCTCACATCAGAAGGAGCAATCTGACGAAGAAGCACTAGATGACAATTCCTTGGAAGCAGCTGTAATGCAGAGGATGTGTCCCAGGTGCAGACTGAGTCATAAATGGTTGAGGGGGCTTCCAATTGATGGAAAGCAATACTACAGAGATGTTCAAAGACATTCTAAGCCAACCAATGCTTACAACAAAAGGCCGTATCCAGGTAGTGATAGGCAGCGACCATCAATGGTTGAACCTGCAGTGGACAGAATGCATGCTAAAGGCAAGAGGTCCTTGTATGAGTCTAGACCACCTAACTACTACAGAGTAGAATGCAACCATTCTGAAAGAAGATTAGGGAAGAGTTCAGGTTACGGGATTAAAGCCAGGGATTGGCCTCCTAGACTAACCTCACGCAGAACTGAAAGTGGCCAGAAACAGACTCAAGACCTGAAGTCAGGAACAAGCATCTACCTTCACAGCCAGTTTCGAAGGTGGTTTCGAAGGTAGAAAGAAACAGTTCCACATCTGGATCAGTAGGATCGTGGGTGCCTGGAGTCCCAGACTGGTTTGTAATGCAAAACAAACCTAGGGAAGTGCTTGCTTATGGAGGCGTTGTAAACCAAGGCAGGATGATCAAGCCTCCTATGGTGGCTCCGAATAACTGGGTACTGCTTAAACATCCAAAGACGAGGGAACCAGACATGGTCCCAGTCATCTCAAGATCACAGAGGAGAAAAATTCAGCGCAGGTACACCTAGTACCAGAAAGATCTGAAGGAAGGTGGAGAAAATTCTTCACCAGTCAAAACGGAAGGAAGGAAGAACCTAAAGTCAGACCATGCTCCAAAGCCGGTTCCACAGAGCAAAGTGGTCTGCAGTCGAGAACAATTGGCTAAGGTTCATGCTGAACTAACAGCCAGAGAGAAGGCTAGTTTAGCTGGATTGGAGAAAACTCTGATGAAGAGTGATAGTGAGACAGAAGAAGAGAGTGGCACAAGCCAAAAGAAAGAAATGATGGAAGAAGAAATGTTCGAAGCCTTCATGGCTGAACAAACGTTTCTGACTGAAGAGCCAGTTGAGAAAGATCCTTCGAAGGGACTAGTTAGCAATGAAATACCAGAATGCATCATGCAGGATGTTTCTGAGGAAGTCGATCAAAGTGACCAAGAGGGGAAACAGGTACAGCCAGCCATCCAGTTTGGCTCGTTTCCCCCAGTATCAGTGAACATGGTACACATACTACCATAGGAATTCCAAGCTGGAGATGAGAACCAAGAGGGGCAGGAAGCTGATCCAGTTCAGATCCCTAGTGAAGACTCACAAGCAAGTATGGTGCAAGATAATTTTGAAATGGTTACTCCGATGGAAGACGAATATGAGAGCGAGGAAGTGGTAAGCATCAACCTATCGTATCCATTCGAGTATCCCTCGAATTCCATGACACAACATGTTAAGCCTTTGTACATCAAGGCTTTCTTCGATGGGGTACAACTGAATTGAGTCCTAATAGACAATGGAGCAGCAGTAAACTTGTTGCCAAAGTCTTCTTTGAAGAAAATAGGGAAAAGGAATCCCAGGTTGATCCCAACCAGCACAACCATCGCTGGTTTTGCTGGAGATAAGCAAATGGCTCAGGGGATTCTACCCATTAATTTAAGTGTGGGAACCAGGGATTGCATGACAGCATTCTTCGTAATCGACAGTAATGCTAAATATAATGCTTTACTTGGAAGGGACTGGATCCACACTAACAAATGTGTGCCTTCTTCCTTGCATCAGAAAATCATGATGGCTTTAGGCAATGGAGAGACAGAGGAAATCGATGCAGATCCTCAACCCTTCATAGCCTGTGCAGACTTTGCGGAGGCTAAATTGTATATTGAGGGAGTGTCACCGCTCAGTATACTGATGAAAGATGACGATTCAGCCGAAGTGACGGCTGATGAGGAAGTGGCACACTTGAAGCACTTAGTCCAAGAAAGTGCTGATGAAGAGGTCGTTCTAAAGGATGACAATGATGCCTGGTTATAGGCAAAGAAGTGAAAAGCAAGAAGCCACATCCTTGTCTCTGATTAAATTCTCAACATTGGATGTAGAAGCTATAGTCCAGAGAGTACAGGAGCAAGAAAGGGAGGCCATGATACTCGGCTGTAAGCAGAAACAGCAACAGGTCAGAATTTTGACCCTTGGGAAATATTGTGCATTGGACATTGAGACAAAAGTCCAGGAGATACAGGAGGAGGATGCCTTATGGACAGATTTTGTCTATGAGGAGGAGGGCAAGGATGTTGAACTAAAGAACCTAGGAGCAGGACAAAGCAAGAGGGCTACTTCAAAGGTTGAAGGAATCAAGGAAGAAGCTTTGGTAAGTCCTCAGGCACAAGACCCTTTAGAAGAAGTAAATCTAGGGGAAGGTTCTATACAACAGCCCACTTATATAAGTGCTTGTTTGAATGCTCTGGACAGAAACCAGCTATTGGTTGTTCTGAAGAAATACAAAGATTGCTTTGCATGGTCTTATAATGAACTACCAGGATTGGATAAGTCATTAGTGGAACATAGGCTTCCCATCAAGCCTAATTTCAAGCCTTACAAGCAGAAACCAAGGAGGATGAGTCCAGAAGTAATTCAGAAGGTCAAGGAAGAGATCCTTAGACTCCTCAAGGCAGGTTTTATTAGAACAGCCAGGTATGTCGAGTCGCTATCTAATATTGTGCCTGTAGTCAAGAAGAATGGCAAAATGAGGGTATGTATCGATTTCAGAAATTTAAATCTGGCAACTCCCAAAGATGAGTACCCTATGCCTATAGTGGACTTGCTGGTGGACAGTTCAGCAGGTCACCAAGTCTTGTCAATGATGGATGGGCATTCCGGCTATAACCAAATCTGCATTGCAGAGGAAGATATCCACAAGACAGCATTCAGATGTCCTGAGAATATTGGCACCTTTGAATGGGTTAAAATGCCATTTGGTCTAAAGAATGCTGGAGCTACATATCAAAGAGCCATGAACACTATCTTTCATGATCTTATTGGAGGATATTTGGAATGTTATATTGATGACATTGTGGTTAAATCCCAATCCATGGAAGAGCACCTGTTTCACTTAGAAGCAGCTTTTGAAAGGATGAAGAAGTTCAAGTTAAAGCTCAATCCTCTTAAATGTGCTTTTGGTGTATCATCTGGAAATTTCTTGGGCTATGTTGTTCACAAGAAAGGAACACAGATTGATCAGAATAAAGCCAAAGCAATCATTGAAGCCAAACCCCCATCAAGTAAGAAAGAATTACAAAGGTTCCTTGGGCAGGTTAACTTTCTTCGAAGGTTCATTTCTAACACTGCAGGGAAAACTAAAGTATTTTCTTCCTTGTTAAGGCTGAAAGATGAAGAGGAATTTGTGTGGACAGCAGAGCGTCAAATTGCTTTCGAAGGTATCAAGGCCTACTTGGCTAACCCTCCAGTGCTGATGCCACCAAAGGGGAACAAGCCCTTGAAGTTGTACATAGCCGCAGCAGAGGATTCATTGGGAGCTTTCTTAGCCCAAGACAATGAAGGAGGCAAGGAGCAAGCTATTTATTACCTTAGTAGGTTTTTAAATTCTTGTGAATGTAAATATTCAGCTGTTGAAAAGCTGTGTCTTGCTTTGTATTTTGCTGCAATAAAATTAAGATATTATCTTTTGCCTACAACTGTCTTGGTAATTGCAACCACAGATTTGGTTAAATATATGTTATCTAGACCAATGTTGAGGGGAAAAATGGGCAAATGGATACTTGCCTTATTAGAATTTCATCTAGAATATGTCCCTCAAAGGGCAGTAAAAGGGCAGGTTTTAGCCAATTTCTTGGCAGATCATCCATCTCAAACAGAGAGCCAGGAGATAATGGAACTTGGTATGGCCAGTGTTGAGCCATGGCAAATGTGGTTCGATGGGTCGAAAGCAAATGGGTTAATTGGAATTGGTATTGTAATCAAGTCTCCACAGGGGACAGAAACTACCCATGGTTTTAGAGTGGATGAAGCTACCTGTTCCAATAACCAGGCTGAATATGAAGCCTTAATTGTGGGACTAGAGATTCTTATTGGATTACAAGTACATGCAGTTGACATATTTGGAGATTTTCAATTGGTGGTTAACCAAGTGAAAGGAATTTTCAAGTGTCAAAGCATAAGTATCCTGCCATATTATGTTGTTGCATTACATTTGCTTTCTCAGTTTCAAATAGCAAATGTAACCCATGTTCCAAGATTCTTGAACAATAGAGCCAATGATGTGGCTCAAAAGGCTTCGAACTTCAAGAGAAGGGATAATACCCAAAGGGACATAAGCCAAACAACATATCAGAGATTAATACAACCTTTGAATAAAAGGAATGCGATCTTGGAAGTCAATCATAATGACTTACAAGAACAAGATTGGAGGCAACCAATAATGCAGTACTTGGCTGGTCCATCTTCGAAGGCCAGTAGAAAAGTTAAATTGCAGTCTATGCAATATATGATATATGGTAATGCTCTCTACAAAAAGGGGGGAGATGGCTTATTGTTAGAATGTCTAGGCCCGAAAGAAGCATTAACAGCCATGGCTGAGGTTTATGAAGGCATCTGTGGTGCTCATCAACCTGGTGTAAAAATGAGGTGGTTGCTTCGAAGGCATTCCTATTACTGGCCAACCATCCTTAAAGACTGCATAGAATATGCAAAGGGGTGTCAGGCATGTCAAAAGCATGGCACAATAAGGCACGTGCCCATAACTGACCTACATGCAGTAGTGAAGCCTTGGCCATTCAGAGGGTGGGCCATGGATATGATGGGAAAAATACACCCACCTTCGAAACATCATTGTTTCATTCTAGTGGCCACTGACTACTTCACTAAATGGGTCGAAGCTAAGCCATACAAGGCTGTAGACCAAACAGAGGTTATTGGTTTTATTAAAGATTTGATCCATAGATTTGGCATCCCGCAAACCATAACAGTTGATAATGGAACTGTGTTTGATGGGAAGATGGTGAAGGCTTTTGTGGCAGAATTTGGAATTAGCCTTGTTAATTCCACACCCTATTATGCACAAGCTAATGGTCAAGCTGAGTCATCCAATAAGTCCTTGAAAAAAGGAATACAAAAGGTTGTGGATGACAATCCCAGGGATTGGCATAACCTATTATTGGATGTTCTGTGGGCATATAGAACCTCACCGAGGTCAAGCACAGGAGTCACTCCCTATGCCTTGGTGTATGGACATGATGCAGTCTTACCAGTAGAGATTAATGTTAAATCTTTGAGAGTAAGATGTCAAGATCAATTAAATCCTGAACAATACCATCAAAGTATGTGCTTAGAATTAGAAGGCATAGATGAAGCCAGAATTTTGGAATTAAATAGCATTCTTTTCCAAAAGAAGAAAGCAGCCAAGAATTATAATAAGAAAGTCAAACACATTGGCTTTGATGAAGGTGATTTGGTATGGAAGACAATACTCCCAATTGGGATTAAAAGCCATAAGTTTGGCAAATGGTCACCTAACTGGGAAGGACCATATCAAATTCATAGGGTTCTGCCTTTTGGAGCATACCATTTAAGAAATCTGAATGGTTATGTACATCCCAAAAAGATTAATGGCAGATATTTAAAACCTTATTTTCCAACCATTTGGGAAACACAAGGGATAGAGTGAATACCATATGCAAAAACACAAGCTTGCTCAAATGATATACAAAATATTGTGCTTTCATAAAGAATCAAGTACATTGTGCCACAAATTGGCCCAAAAATCATTACAATGCTTTAGTTGTTTTTGTACAATAGCTTTCCTATTGCTAAGGGAAGGAAACAATTGGATAGCCACAACCATGTCTTCTTTTCGATTAGCCAGCCCTTGATTGGTGATGTGCAGTTTCTTATCAGTTCGAACCAAGGCTTGGTTTACTACGGCTAACTCTTCTTCAAGCTGAGCTTTCTTCTCCAGAAGTTGGACTCGAAAGTGGGAGGCAAAAGAGTGTTGTTCTTTCAGAGTCGATACTTCAGTATGCACTTGAGAAACAAAATTCTGGTCCTTAGCCAGCTTCTCATCCGCAGTCTTAGCAGCATGGCAAATATTGAGATAAAAATCAATAGTAGCTGCAGCCTGAGATAGATGACTTGAGACACTCATGGCAGACTGCTCAGCAATGTTACAGCATTGAAGGAACCCATTCCTGATGATATGCCTTTGTAGAGCCTCGAAGGGGATCCTTGAAAAAGAAGTCAGCAGTTGCAAGCATGTGTCCAAATCTACTGAAGGTGCAAAAGGCTTGTTGCTGGAGGACGGAGAATTCTTGAAGATTTCCAGTAGGGAGTCAGCCAAGGCTAATGGCTCAGCTTCAGCAGTAGAGGTGGGAGAGGTAGAAGGTATGTCAAAGAGACTAGCTAGTCTTCCTTCAAAGATGTCTACCTCGTCCCTTGACATGAAGGGCATAGAGAGTGTTGTGGTGGAAGACACAAAAGGCTGCATGGGGATGGGAGAAACGGATGGAGCATCTTTGGCAGCCTCTATGGTCTTGGCCACCAGCAAATCAAGTGAAGAGGGGCTGGAAGTGGGCATTGGTGATGAGCCATGAATTGAAGAGCTACCAGTGTTCTCTGTGGAAGAATCAACTGCCACTGGGAATGGAGCAGCAGTTGGAGTTTCTGTAAAGGATGGAAAAAGAGCAAGGCTCGAAGGAAAAGTAGACTGAGGTAGGTCACGAGCCAAAAAAGGGAGGTATGGCTTTAATCCAAGAAAAGGAGATGCAGGAATACTGGGACTTAAGGAAGGTACGTCAAATATAGGCTTTGGAAGTGGAAGTACGACTCGAACAACCCTGACATTCTGCATTAGATCAACTTCAACCGAAATTGAGGAAGGCCTTATTGGAAAGGTGAGTGCAGTAGTTGTCGCTGCAAAAGGAAGAAATGCAGAACAATGTTAAACTTCAATACCACAAGCTGACAAAGTAAAAAACAGCAGAGGTATGAAAGAAATTACTTGTTCCAGAGGCACTGGTACTGATGGGAGAACTGCGGAGAGAATAGTGTCCAGCAGTCCGTTGTTTTCTGGCTAGTTCCCTTTGCAATGCATCGGCAGCAGCAGCTCTCTCTCTTAAAATTTGTTGTTGCCGTCTTTTCTCAGCCCTTTCGAAGACGACTATGGCTTTGGAATGTTCTTGTTCCACGGCCTTGGCGGCTGCCTCATGAAGGGGATCTTCAATCAAGGCAGTAGTTGAAGCAGTCATTTTCCTTCTCTTTCCTATGGCTTGGGCAATTGTCTCCGAATCAGAATCCTCATCAAAGTTGGAAGGGGAGATATCAAACTCAGAAGAAGAGACAGTAATCTTTCTTCTCTTTTTTCTTTGAATTGGCTTTGTCTGCCCCTCAATTGTTTTCTCAGCTCCTTCAGCCTGAGGTTCGGATTCCTTAAAAATAACCTCCTCCTCTACTTTCCTAGTGGTTGTCTCTTCTTGGGGCAAATCAATCGCCCTTTTTCTCCTCATCAAGGGTGACTCATGCTCTTGATCTTTTGCATCTTCTTTTTCTTCATCTTGCACCTTAATTGTTTTCTTCTCAGGCTCAAGCAGTCTCTGCTTCTTTTGTTTCTGATTACCTTCAACTAAATAAACTTCCATATTACTCACCCACCAACTCTGATATCTCTTCAAAAAGGAGCCTTGAGGTATGAAAGGGATATACTCAAAAGTGGCCAGATCATCCATAAACTTGAAGGTTGCCTCTTCTAGCCTTGACTTTCGAACCTTCAAATCTCTCTTGGTCAGAGTTAGGTTGGTATTGCTGCAGAGAGGTATTGGAACTCCTTGTGTGAGGCCAAATTGTCTAGCAAATTGAACAGGACAATAAGGCTCAGCTATGCATTTATAGGCTCTGGGGTTGGTGGTCCCAATAAACAGTTCTCTAGGGATCAGTAGGGAAGCCCACATATCTTTGTGAATAGGCAAGGCACAGAGCCTGTCACTAAGGAAGTGATTCAACCAGGCTGGACCTATGCTAGCTTCGAAGGGACGGAAACGGTGATCAGGAAGAGCAGCTGGTAGTTGATGAAAGAAGGAGAAATAAAAGGCAAAAGTAGCTGGATAAAGTGAAGCATTGGCTAGTTTTATGCCATGAGTGAGAGAGTGTAGCCCAGAAAATTTAAGGCATTTGGATTGTAGTTCAGTAAAATAGGCAAAGAGCCAAAGCTGAAGGATCCAAAATGGTCCCCCTTGACTAGCATCTAAAGGTTTCTCACAAAAGAGGGAACAAACTCTATATACATGACCCAGAATGTATGGAGCTAAGGCCACTCTTTTCTGCAAAACCAAGGCTTTGGCAAGAGGAGCAAATTCAGGCATGATTCTTTGGGAGCAGGTGCAGAATAGAAATTTGCAAAGCCAATATAATAAAAAGGAAAAGAATTCCCTATCAGTTACTGGACCCACTCTTTTATTCTCGGCTCTAACAAAATCACTGTAAGATGAATTAAGAGAGGGGAGGGAGAAAGGGACTGCTAAGTCAGGAAAATCAGGTGTGATGGGGGTACCAATGGGGGATACTCCTAATAGATGGCAAATATCAAGAACAGTGGGGGCCATCATCCCACATCTGAATTGAAAGAAATTGAAGACGGGGTTCCAAAAGCACAAAGCAGTAGGAACTAAGAAAGGGTCCTCTGAGATAGTTACCCTAGATAGTCGAAGAGCATCGAGGAGGCAGAGCTCTTGGAGATCCAGTGTCTTAGCAGGAATGATCCGATCATACCATTCTTGCCATTCCGGTCTTATCGTGGGCCAGCATCGATGAGGACGATTGCTTTTCCAGTTCTTCCAGTCAAGGTCACCTTCATAAAGGAGACGTTGGTCCACCAGACGCGGATAAAAGGTTGGGAGCTCAGTAAGGACTTCCTTGAAAATTGGTCCGAGCACGTAGTTCTGCTGCTCATGATGACGAGGGACGAAGATACGCCCATCGATAGCGCTTTTCTCTCCAGCCTTGTACTTCTCACATTCTGCGTCAATAAGCCTCTTCAAAGCTAAAGATGAGCCTACGCGTTCTGGGGCTGGCACTTTTTGTGAAGAAGAAGCCATTGATGATACACTCTTCAGAAGATGAAGACCGAAGCAAAGAGGAACCAGTAGAGAGAAGGGTTTGTAAAAGGCAAGAGATTTCGGAACACGAAACGGGAGGGTTTTAAAATCTTTGTGTCCGAAATTATATCCCGTGAGTCGTTAAGTACTAAAAGTACGAATGCGAGGAATGGAGGGAAGAGCTTATTCCGGAATTGGGGCCAGCTTCGAAATGAAATATTTGGCTTCGAAGACAAGATGTTGGCGCCAAAAAATCAAATAACAACGGCTTCGAAATACATAAGCCGGCTTCGAAGCCCATTATATGCGTAAAAGTGCTAAATTGCTTGATTATTGGTCTATTTCAAAGGATTTAAAGACCTGTTTAGGGATTATGAATCAAAGTAACGACCTTCGGAGCAAACCCTAGTATTCTCTGAGTATGAGAAACACTGTTCAAAGCATCAAAACCAATTGTTGGTTTTTTATACATATTACTCTTCGAAAGAAAACAAAAAATGGTCAATTTGAAATTGATTGATTATATTAACCATGACCATATGTTGGTTGTAATTGGTTTTGAGGGGTAATATTGTTAAAATTTAAAGCATTAATTCCAGACGATATCGGCCAAAATTGTCAATTTTACTCCACAAATTGGAATAAGACATGTTGGTTCTTTTAGTACTTCATTAAACAATTGACTCGAAGGATGAGATTGTTCAATTCAAAGTTATGGGTTAGCTTTTAGAGATAAAAGAAAACAGAGTCAAACAGTGTTAAGTACAGAAAGACTTTGTTTATATTAAAGCCAAGATGATTATATTAAGTAACCCTATCTGGG
This sequence comes from Camellia sinensis, assembly GCF_055761805.1. Taxonomy (NCBI): domain Eukaryota; kingdom Viridiplantae; phylum Streptophyta; class Magnoliopsida; order Ericales; family Theaceae; genus Camellia; species Camellia sinensis. Next base: position 109,954,111 of record NC_138969.1, on the reverse strand, counting down.
TACAAATTCAAGCTCATAAAAATAAGGAATAGAATAAATAACAAGGTCATGAAATTTTGTCCAGCAATGGTCAATAAATTTCTGTTCTTTCTTTATTATTTCTTCTATCTCTTCTAAAGTTGGTTGCATAAGCTGATGAGCTCTCACTTCATAATAGAGTTCTTCAGCCTTTGTTTCGAAAGCCTCTTCCCTCGATTTTTGTTCCAATTCATCTATAACCAAATCATCCCAGTACGCAGAATCTTTATTCCTGAAGTCATCGAACTCTTCGATAAAATTCTCTGCTTCATACTGGGCATGAATTCGGAGAGATAAAAGTTGATCCAGATTTTGGATGGTGATCTTAGAATTCCGATGCCAGTAGAGGAGCACTGGGAGTTGGTCCAAAAACAAATGAAGCTCTGCTTGGGCAAGAGGGTTGAGGGCATGACCCCTAGTCAGGACATCACAAGCCCATTGAAAGTTCTTAAGAGGAATGTCATCCTCAAGAACATTGAAGGGCAGGTGGGAGAAAGCCGCAAGCAAAAGTTGAGCTTGCTTTCGCTCGGCTGGAGAAGGGGGTAACAGAGGTTGGTAAGGTGGAAAAACTTTGTCCATTGGAAGGGCAAGTCTTAGTTTCTCTGTCCAGGAAAGAATGGGAGAAGGAGAAGGAGAAGATGATCCTGCTTCGGAAGATGGGAAGAGAGTAGATAGCTCTGTTTCAGAAGACAAAGGGGAGGGAGCAGATGTTTCTATCTCAGAAGATGCAGAAGAGGGTGTGGATGCCTCTATCATGGGAGATGGCACGGGAGCAAAAGGAACAAAGGCATTAATGTAATCAAGCCAATCAGAAGAACAAATCTTCGCCTTCTTGGCAAAGAATGAAGGGGTGTACCCTTGTGCTTCTTCTGGACGCTGGGCAGGGTGCATTATCTTTGTAGGCATGGAAGAAGTATACCAAGCCACAAGCAGAGTCTCTTCCAAGCTACGTCGAAGGTCAATGGGCACGTAAGGGTAGACCACTGAGCTTCGAGCGTAGGAGGGAAACTCCAAGGGGTCAGTGAACTCAACAAAATGGTGATTGATTCGCTCCCTTAAATCATAAGTCTCAGGAGTTGACCAGCTTGTCCAGCCAGAAGCCCCAGAGGGTGAAGAGGTTACAGCTTCATCCCATGCAGAGGTCTGTGAAGAAGAGTCTCCTAAGTCCATATTTGCAACCTGTCGAAGCAAAGGCTTGAGAGTAGTTTGGTCAGAATACAAAGGGAGCTTAGGGGAAGAACTCCTTGTATCTGAAAGTTTGTAAACCAAGGGATTAAAGGCAATGTGTTCGTAATCCAAAGGTTTATAATCTGCAAAAGCCTCCATTACCTGAATAGAGAAGGGCGGGTAAAGGTGGCTAATGAATGCGTGGAGGTTCTTTCGAGGGGGAACAACATCACTCAAAGGCTCTTCATATGCTTGATCAGTAGAAAGGGAAGTTGATGCAGCCATAGCCTGTTCGAATACTAAGGTATTGGGATGTTCGACGAAGTTAATGCAAATGATCACCAAATGGATGACGGTTGTGTTTCCAGAATTTGGACTCCATACACGTTCTAGAGGCGCGGGAAAACTGTAATCCACTAATATCACCAAGTATTGGGTATATTAGTGCGGGGGGTAATGTTGGCTACATATTTTGTAAAAGCCAGCTACAGTTCGACACGTGGCAGAGTAAGGGTAATAAAGGAAGGTTATTCAAGCCTTTAATCCTGATCGTACACGTGGCAATAAATATTGGTCCTCACATGATCTGAGTAACACTAGATCAATAACGGGATGCAAGATGACATGTCTTCAACGGTTACTCATATTCAAATTCAAGTACAAGAGGGAAGCTCAACTGCCGGTAATGGCGTAATGGAGCTACTTGTAAGGAAGCATGATCAGTGATCATGGAGGAGCAGTTCGACGGTTCGAAGTGCAGTTCGAAGGTCATCACTGACGAGTATAAATAGCAGGGCAGCCCCCAGAAAACGAGGACGGACTCAGATCATACAAATCAGTCATTTACTTCATATATTTTCTTTTCCGGTCTTTTACATTTCCAGTCTTTAAATACCTGTTCTTTAAATACCTGCACTTTAAATACCCGCACTGCACTTCGATTCCTAGGAGTAGCTTCAAGTAGATTCAAGTAGATTGCTGTTGTAAACCTCTCCGAGGCTGAGTTCGGACCATTGTAAGTGTTCATTTTTATGAAATACTTCAATTGTTCTTCATATTACTGTAATTTCTCTTATTTCTCCTAAGTCAAGCCACCAGTAAAAGTCCTCTTCATTGAGGCTGAAAAGAACTAAAACACAATCGTCTGATAATTGGTTGGCAATCACAATTTCTGTAAAGACTGATTGATCCTTGCTGGCACGCTCACATTTACAAAAATACCCTTCGAAAAGCCAAAAAAGCCAACAACTATAAAAATATTATATATCTTTTATCTTATAAAATCTTAATATTAAGGACCTTAAAAAAAAATTCCCATTATTTTACTTCATCTTTGACTCGGCAGTTATGTAATTCTATTGCAATAGTATTAAGGCTCAAAATTTTAGATGAAGATAAAATTTAAAAAATAAAATAAAATAATTTGTGTGTTTCAAATTAACACTTATATAGTGTAACTTATATTGTAAGGGTTGGTTTGTAAATTAATTTTTTAATAGTTTTAAATTTTTTATGAAAATATATCTAAAAAAAATTTTAAAAAAATGAATTAACTTTTTGACTAAAACTCTAAGTTCCCAAATAACGCCTAAATAAATTTGAGAAAATTAGTCTAAAGTCCCTCCCCATTTTTAGTAATAGAAGAGATCCACAATATTATTTTTTGATGTCTAAGGTCCCTTCCATCTATCACAGAGAAATTTGATATATATCTCACGCTCTGTGTGTGTCTCTCTCGCTGCTCTCTTCCACTCCTCCAAATCCCCAAACTCAACATTTTTCTTCGATATCACTTTCTCCTCCAATTCACTGCAAGGTTAAACCCTACTCTGCTTGCTTCTCTCTCTCTCTCTCTCTCTCTGGGGAAGGAGGTGAGATGGCCGTGGACAAGAACAAGTTCGAAGAAGAAGCAAGTGTTCTTCGCTTCTACAAAATAGTTCTCAGTTGGGATTATCTACACCTCATCCAAGATTCCGGAGTAATTACACACACAGTCTCTCTCTCTCTCTCTCTCTATATATATATATATATATATTTGTCTGTGTATGATTTTTAAATGTTAATGTTTCGATTCATGCGATTATTGAAATTTCAATGCGTTAAATTCACGCGATTTGTTTTGAAGCAGAAAAATAGCAAGAACATTGAGGACGGAAGTGGTTTGGGACTAAGGGAAGTGAAGAATACATACAAAGATGTTGATGACTATTTGGCAACATTTGAGCCCTTTTTGTTTGAAAAAGTGAAAGCACAGATCCTCCAAGATACATGTATGTATGTATGTTTATATATATATATATATATATATATGTCATACTCTGTTTTAATTGATAACGATTGGTGTGATCCAAGAAATGGAATTGAATGATCTGTAAATAGAATGGGGGAATTTCTCTAGAGTGAGGGAAGGCAAGAAATTTCTTTGACAGAACAATTTTATGTGTAAATAAAATAAATAGAAACAAAACCAAACAAATAAATAAATAACATACCGAATTTATTTATTGACCTGAATTAAAAGAAAATTCAAAGACCAAGTCGAGTGTGTGACACTCTGTCCTTAAGACAGATTCGCCCCGTTACGGTGCTTACGGTTGAGTGGCGTCTATCTCCCAGGATACAATGATCTTCACAAAATTGTTGTAGCACACCAAACAAATTTGTACGGCGAACCAAACCTATGTTTTATACTCTCTTTATTTTTTCCTAAAATTATATATGAAGAATATATGCACTAGAGCAAAGTGGATAGCAAATGAGACAATTTCCATACTGATTTTCGGATCCTTTAACACTGCTGGAACGTTGGTATTTATAGGCAACTAAATTAGACCCGAGCAGGTGCATTGTGGAAGTGATCAAGTGCAAAACTGAAATGAACAGATACAGGTTTAAATTCAAACAGATCTGGACACTTGTTTAAATCTGTAACTGCCGTATAGAATCTGTAACTGCCTGGGGCAGTTTTGATAGTGAATCTGTCCGTAATATATAACAGATTAGCAGTTAAAAAACCTGTCCGAAACTTTGCAACTGTAGTGGAATATGGAAGAGGCACAAATTTTGAACAAACAATTTGAATTCAAATTTAAATTAATTCCCGCAATAAATTTGGAAAAATTTCAAATAAATTTTGTCTAAAAAATTAATATTAGAACCGACCCGACCCAGAACCTACACCCATGTCTGGTCAGACGGACGGCGGCGGCGCGCGCGCGTGTGGTGGTTTGGGCTAAGGTTCACTTTGTCCATAACTCCTCCCTTCTACAAACTTGGGGTGCCCCTTGGGGCCCAACCCAAATGTTGTAGGCTAGAGCTTATATACTCAACAAAACTCTCTTAAAGTTTCAATGTGGGACAAGCCTCACAAAGACACCCACATTTAAAACTTAGATGTTCAATTCCACGAACCCGAAAACAACATTAATTTCCATTCACTCATAAATGGTTTTGACGTATCGTCTTCACCGTGTGACTTGCCACGCGGCAAGGAACACTTCACCTCTTCGGACCCGGCCCAAAAGACGTTCGGGGCCTACTCAATTTTGGGCTCAAATATGGCCCAAAATAAGCCATAATAAATCAATTTTCCAACAATCCCCCACATGAATGGAATTTGACAGAAAGAAAATGCAACAACATGATCTAATTACAGAGAGTACAGAAATTGAAAATATTCTGCAAATGATAGGTAGCTTTTGGCTTTGAACCTTCCCTTGTGAGACACTATCGGATTTACTAGCTAACTAGTAAACATGATGTCTTGAACTGTTCAGCCGTTTGTGTAAACCAAGATAATAGAACTCACACAAGATATCTCCAGACACAATTTAGTTCTTACTATTGTGTTCATTTTGGCCCTGAACAACCTGGTCTTTCATGAGTGCTCTAGAGAATTGTAGCCCTTCACAAATCTCATAGAACCGGTCTAGTTCACACTCATATAGGTGATTCTTATGAAGAGTATCATGCCATACTCCACTAGGTATACCTAGATATAAGAATCATTAAAAGTATTACTTAACCTAAACCGCTGCAGACATCGCTAATTTCATCCTAGAAATGGGTAGGAGTTGGACTCCCTAGTGATCCTTCTGAGTCATTCACAACTCGGTTGTCCCTTTGAACCTAGATCTTGGGATCTCCAATCAACTAGGTTGGGTTGCTGTTGTGGTAACTCTTATTTAATAGGCTTAAGTCCTATTCCCCTCGATGAATTCTCAACTAGCTCTCTTGCTAACCCTTTGGTTAGTGGATCCGCTATGTTGTCTTTAGACCTCACATAATCAATGGAAATAATTCCATTAGAGAGTAGTTGTCTTACGGTATTATGTCGACGACGAATGTGTCTAGACTTATCGTTATACATATGACTCTGTGCTCTACCTATTGCTGATTGACTATTGCAATGTATGCATATAGCAGGCACCGGTTTTGGCCATATTAGAATATCTTCAAGGAAGTGGCGAAGCCATTCTGCTTCTTCCCCTGCTTTGTCTAAAGCTATGAATTCTGATTCCATAGTAGACCTAGCTATGCAAGTCTGTTTGGAAGATTTCTAAGATACAGCCACCCTACCAAGAGTAAAGACATACCAACTGGTAGACTTTGAGTCTCTTGTATCCGATATCTAGTTTGCATCACAGTGTCCTTCAAGTACTGCTAGATATCTAGTATAATGAAGCCTAATGTTATGAGTAAATTAGAGATATCTAAGAACCCTTATAATTGCTTTCCAGTGTTCTACTCCTGGGTTACTCGTATATCTACTTAATTTACTTACTGCATAAGCTATATCAGAGCGAGTGCAGTTCATCAAGTACATTAAGCTTCCAATAATTTGGGCATACTCTAATTGAGAAATACTTTCCTGTACATTCTTAGATAGAAACAAATTAACATCTACAGATGTTCTAGCAAGATGATCATCATCTTTGCTGAATTTATCAAGTATTTTCTCAATGTAATGAGATTGTGACAAAGTATAACCGTCTGATGTTTTGGTAATTTTCATACTAAGAATTACATCAGCAATGCCCATGTCCTTCATGTCAAAATGTTTATTCAACATTTTCTTGGTAGTTTTAATCATATCATTATTACTACCTATGATGAGTATATCATCTACATAAAGACATACAATGACATAACCTTTGTCTGTGTTTTTAATATAAACACATTTGTCACACTCATTAATTTTAAATCCATTTGACATCATTACCATGTCAAATTTCTCATGCCATTGCTTTGGTGCTTGTTTTAAACCATATAATAATTTAACCAATTTACACACTTTTTTTTCTTTTCCTGGAACAGAAAACCCTTCTAGTTGTTCCATGTAAATTTCTTCATCTAACTCATCATTTAAGAAAGCGGTTTTTACATTCATTTGATGAATTTCTAGATTGTATAGAGATGCAATGGAAATTAACATTCTAATGGATGTTATTCTAGTAACCGGTGAGTATGTGTCAAAGTAATCAAGACATTCTTTTTGTCTAAAACCTTTGACCACAAGTCTTGCCTTGTATTTGTCAATTGATCCATCTGCTTTCATTTTCCTTTTGAAAATCCACTTGTACCCAAGTGGTTTACAACCTGGTGGTAAGTCTACTAATTCCCAAGTGTGATTTTGCAAGATGGATTTAACTTCACTATTGACAACTTCTTTTCATAAAGAAGTTTCAGGACTGGACATAGCCTCTTTAAAAGTTAAAGGTTCATTTTCTAACAAAAATGTTAGAAAATTTGGACCAAAAGATTTTGAGGTTTTAGCACGTTTACTACGCCTAGGTTCCTCTTCATCAATTTGATCTTACTCTTGCTCTTGATCTTGTTCTTGATCATTACTAGTAATAGCATCAAAAGATCTTTTATTAGTACTGGTCTCTTGTCCAGTCTTATTTGGAAATATATGTTCAAAGAACGATGCATTCCGCGACTCAATAATAGTATTTATATGCATTTTGGTATGTTCTGATTTATATATTAAAAACTGATATGCACTACTATTCTTGGCATAACCAATGAAAATGCAATCAATGGTCTTAGGACCTATCTTAGTCTTTTTAGGACTAGGAGTAGCCACTTTAGCCAAACACCCCCACACTTTTAAGTATTTATAAGATAGTACTCTTTCATGCCACAATTCATAAGGTGTTTGATTCACTTTCTTTCGGAGCACTTTATTTAAAATATAATTTGCAGAAAGTATTGTTTCCCCCCACAAGTTCTGAGGTAATCCAGAACTTATTAACATGGCATTCATCATTTCTTTTAAAGTCCTATTTTTCCTTTCAGCAATTCCATTTTGCTAAGGTGAGTAGGGAGCGGTAGTTTGATGAATTATTCCATGTTCTTTACAAAATTCACCAAAGGGTGATTCATATTCACCACCTTTATCACTTCTTAGTTTTTTGATTTTCTTACCAAGTTGATTTTCAACTTCATTTTTATATTGAATGAAAGTTTCTAAAGCTTTATCCTTAGTTCGAATTAAATAAACATAACTATATCTACTATAGTCATCTATAAAAGTGATAAAAAAAAATTTCCCACCTCTTATTTGAATTGATTTAAAATCACAAATGTCACTATGAATTAATTCAAGTGGTTCCATACTTCTTTCAATTGAATGAAAAGGAGTTTTAGATAATTTTGCCTCAACGCAAATTTCACATTTATGATTTGAATCAATGTCAAATTTAGATAAACATTCCATATTAATTAATTTACGCAAAGATCCATAATTAACATGTCCTAGTCTACCATGCCATAAATTTGAAGACTTAAGCAAGTAAGAAGAAGATGTATTTTTATTAATAACTGTGGGTACAACGATCATTATATTCATCTTGAAAAGGCCATCAGACGTGTAACCTTTTCCTATATACATCCCATTCTTAGTAAGTACAAATTTATCACTCTCAAACACTAGCCTAAACCCATTCTTAATCAACAAAGATCCGAAAATAAGATTCTTGCGAATGTCCGGTACATACAGCACATTGTTGAGAGTGAGTTCCTTTCTAGATGTCATATTGAGAACAATCTTCCCTTGTCCATCAACTTTGGAAGTTGAGGAGTTGCCCATAAAAAGTTGTTCACCATTGTCCACTGTAGAATAAGATGTGAACATCTTTTTGTCGGCACAAATGTGACGAGTAGCACCAGTATCCACCCATCATTCTTTAGGATTTTCGACAAGATTTGCCTCGGAAACAACTACAGAAAGATTGATGTCATCTACACCATTGGAAATATTATCCACTTCGGTCATATAGGCTTGAGCAGGCTTCTTGCTTATTCTTCTTTTGCTTTTGCCTTTGCCTTTGCTACTACAATCTTTGGCCCGATGTCCCTCTTTGTCACAGATGTAACATTTGCCATTAAACTTGTACTTTTTATTTTCCCCCCCTTTAAAGCCTTGTGATGAACTTTCTCCAGAAGACTTTCGTTTCTTGGTTTTTGAAGCATATTCCACCACATTTGCCTTAGACTCCATAGGATGCTTACCAGCCCGCTTTTCAGAATTGCGGTTGTCCTCCTTAATCCTCAAACGCATAATTAATTCTTCTAAAGACATCTCTTTGCGCTTATGTTTGAGGTAGTTCTTGAACTCCTTCCAGCCTTATGGTAATTTCTCAATTAAGGCTACAACTTGGAAGGATTCATTGATAGATATGCCTTTTGCATGAATGTCATACAGAATGAGTTGGAGATCTTGAACTTGGCTGATCACAGTTTTAGAATCAACCATTACAAAATCCAGGAATTTGTCAACCACAAATTTCTTTGAGCCGACATCTTCCGTTTTGTATTTTTCTCCAAAGACTCTGTAACGCCCTCAAAATAAACCCATAATATATATAACATTGACATGCATTAATAAAAGAAAACTAACCATTATACCATTCATCAGAGTATTCTTATTGAAAAGCATTACATGTAACATCAAAAGTAAATGCCCTACGGGCTTACATCTTTCTAAGCCAACACTTGGACACAAAATGTGAGTACTAACTTAACTACAAATTAAGCCCTTGGCTTGAGTGTTTACATGTAGTATCAAATAAAATAAATAGCAACTAAACTAAACAGAGTCTTCAACTCCAATTCCTTCCAAGCTAAGTCTTTGGAGGTAGCTTATCACCTGAACCTGAAAATGATGTTCCCGTATAGGGTGAGCCACAGCCCAGCAGAAATATACTAAACCAAATATAAGCATTGAATAAAGTAATCGCATTCAATAGATGGTTAAGCCAAACATCCATTTCATTAACATATAGTTTCATGACAAGTCTCACTTTCTATCTATACCAATATGGCTCATACCCTGGCCAAACTATAACAGTGAACTATATATTACATCAACAAAACAAATGAGACTAAGGCTCATACCAAAACACTTCCATACTTCCCGTTTGATACACATTTAGTGCTGTATCAACCACATATAAAAATACTTCCATAAATCAATAAGCACACATATTAGCGGTGCTAATGGAGTCCATCCCTATCTCCTCCCAAACAATATCCGGTTTAGGAGTCCATCCCCTATCTCCTCCCAAACCGTGGAGTACATTCCCTATCTCCTCCCAAACAATATGCATATACAATGTATTAAACACTTGTCATATACAACACACAATCAATGCATGTATTTTCTGTATTAATTCAACAGTCTAAATCAATGACTTAACCAATGTGATTAGTTTCAGTTTTCCCTAATCCACATGCAATGTCTACACCAATCACGACTATCCTCCACCGATAGCCCAGAACAGTTATTTCTAAACAGGAAATAAATGTATCAACCAACATAATTCCAACATTTTCATAGGTGAGTGATTAAACTAACCAACTACACCATTTAATCAATAAATTCATTAATTCCACGAACTCAACTAAATTCCCCAATTTTCCCTAAATTAATTATATAAATTAATTTATTACAACAACTAGGGTTTTTTTTCCAAAATTACCAAACAACCCCCAACATATCAAAATACCAAAACTTAGAACAAAACCTATAATATGGAGTAGGAAATCCCTACCTTGAAGTGAAGAACTCGAATGGAAAAGATGACGAAAGTCCAAAGTGCTCCAAATCCTCTCTTTTTCAGATTAAAAGAAAGCTCTCGCGAAGCTCTACCTTTCTTCCAAAGGGACTATGGTAGAAGACCACCGGAAATAGATCAAATCTTAGAGAGAAGGTAAGAGTAGAGAGAGAAACTCTCAAGTGGCGGCTTTTAAGAGTTAAGAGAAAAGAAGTAGGTCAAAAAGTGATCCAAAAAGTGAAATCTCGGACTGATGTAGTCGACTCTCTGCTCGAGCGTGGAAATCCCCGCTCGAGCGTCAGACACAGACTCATGCTCGATCGTAAAAAGAGCCGCTCGAGCGTCGATTGCACACTTCTAGAAGTTTTGCAGGCGATGGTACCCGCTCGAGCGTCAAACTCTCCGCTCGAGCGGAGGGACAAAATCAAGGGATCACGCTCGAGCGAAAAAAACTACCGCTGGAGCGGACGAACTGCAGAGCAAAGTACTGGGAGGTGGAAAATCACGCTCGAGCGCCCAAACTCCCGCTCGAGCAGAGAAGCAACAACGAAGAGCCCGCTCGATCGTTAAAACTTTCGCTCGAGCGTGAAGGCCAAAATCTGGGTATCACCCTTTTTGTTTCAAAGTGGAACCAACCTGTTTCAAACCTGTCCAACACAACCCAAGACTCAAATACAAAAGCAAAGGCTAGAAGTGATAGTGATACAACAACAAGTCCACGGAACCAAGTCTGGAATACAGTATACAAAGGAAGGGAAAACCGGGATCGCTATAGACTCTCAAAGTTCCTTTGTTGTTTTGATAGGACTGTAGACGTTGTATAATGTGTTGTCAAGTCCGTTCAACATGTAGTTCCAGTAAAGGAAATCAGCATGTTTCCAGGCATCGACCACAGCAACCACTTGCCGGTCGGTTTCATCCTCTTTCAAAATAGGAGAATCCTCACAGAGGAAACGAGCCAGGTTCAGAGTTGTAAGATAGAACAACATTTTCTGTTGCCATCTTTTAAAATCAGTTCCTGAGAACTTCTCTGGCTTCTCACCGTGATTTACCGGTACGGTCACCATAGGAGAGGGGTTTGGCGCAATTGCAGCCACCACAGTAGTACTTGTTTGGGCATTTGTTTCAGTAGCCATTAATTCTAAATTATGAAACAAAATTATAAATAGAATTTATACTACACAGAAAATTAATTCAAATTCACAGAATTAAATTCTGTAAAAATAAAAGAAACAAAAAATGTAACTTTTATTTTTCAATCAATTTGGAAATAAAATAAAATTTTATTTAACCAAATTAATTCCGCACAGAAAATTAAATTTCTGTAAAACTTCAATAATTAAAAAAAAACCAAAACAGTATTTTTTAATTAATGAACACTCAGAAATAAATTAAGAAAACCAAAATTAATTTCTAACAAAATTTCACAAATATATATTTTGAATTGTTAATGACACCAGTTTATTACTACTAGTTGTCAAAGAAAATAGACAGTATATTACTGCTATCTGTCAAATAACATATAACCACTATTTGTTTTTCCAACCAGAATATTAATTTGTAAATCCACAAAAAATAATTCTTGTAAAAGAAGAAAGAGAAAGGGAAAGGGAAACAAATGAAAAATTCTGTAAACAGAATAATTCAAATCTGTCTTAAGATTGTTAGAACAATCTGCTATGTAAATAAAATAAATAGAAACAAAACCAAACAAATAAATAAATAACATACTGAATTTATTTATTGAACCAAATTAAAAGAAAATTCAAAGACCAAGTCGAGTGTGTGACACTCTGTCCTTAAGATAGATTCACCCCACTACGGTACTTACGGTTGAGTGGCGTCTTTCTCCCAAGATACAATGATCTTCACAAAATTGTTGTAGCACACCAAAAAAATTTGTATGGCGAACCAAACCTGTGTTCTATACTCTCTTTATTTTTTCCTAAAATTATATATGAAGAATATATGCACTAGAGCAAAGTGGACAGCAAATAAGACAATTTCCATACTGATTTTCGGATCCGTTAACACTGCTGGAATGTTGGTATTTATAGGCAACTAAATTTGACCCGAACAGGTGCATTGTGGAAGTGAACAGATGCCTGGGCAGTTTTGATAGTGAATCTGTCTGTAATATAGAACAGACCCGACCCACACTCGTGCCTGGCTGGACGGACGGCGGCGCGAGCGCGTGTGGTGGTTTGGGCTACGGTTCATTTTGTCCATAACTCCTCCCTTCTACAAACTTGGGGTGCCTCTTGGGGTCCAACCCAAGTGTTGTAGGCTAGAACTTATATACTCAACAAAACTCTCTTAAAGTTTCAATGTGGGACAAGTCTCACAAAGACACCCACATTTAAAACTTAAATGTTCAATTCCACGAACCCGAAAACGACGTCAACTTCCCATTCACTCATAAATGGTTTTGATGTATCATCTTCACCGTGTGACTTGCCACACGACAAGAAACACTTCACTTCTTAAAATTCGGCCTAAAAGATATTCGGGGCCCACTCAATTTTGGACTCAAAGATGGCCCAAAATAAACCATATATAAATCAATTTTCCAACATCTAATACCTTATAAGATTCACACGACAAGATCCACATAAATAATATTGTTAAATCTGTATATCACATTGCCTATTGAATAATTTTCGAATCTTGAATCTCGCTTGACAACTTAACTTTTTAGTTAAAGTAGTTAAAAAAAAGTTTGGAAAAAAAAAGAAGTCAAAAAGTGTCTAAATTTTTTTAAAAAATATTAAAAAAAATTAAACATCTTAATAATTCATCATTTTTTATACGATTTAAAAAAATCATTCTCTAACGCATTAACTTTTTTCCACCTCTTAAGAAAATTAAAATTTTTAAAAATTACTAGAAAAACACCAATTCTCAAGCAAGACCTCAGTCCTCATATAAGCATATGGTGACAGCCTTCACTGCCTGTGAAAAATTTATCGTAGTTTGAGGCATTGCTTCAGACCAATTATTAATTGTCACTGCCACATTTTATATCTAAATACTAATATAAAAATAAGGGTAAGTTATACTGACTAGTCCTAAAATTTAGAAATATATATATATATATATATATAATAATTTCCATGAGCTTATTATTCTAACTTTCTCTTTTCATAAGATTAAAATGATTTAAATTAATACAAGTAATGTGTAATGACATAAATAATTAAGAGTATAATATATATTACAATTTTAAGTGAACACAATGTAATTATATTATATTTATAAGACTTACTATATATTTTTTAAACTTTATAAAATGGGAAAGACTATCGTACACACCTGCACCTTATAGTTATAGAAGAAAATGACATAATTTTATACTTTTTTAGTCATAATTGAAAAAAAAATTATAACCAAACACAGAAAAATCATAACCAAATATCTCAAAATAATGTCATAACTAAAAAAAAAATTAATCATAACTAAATAAGAAAATAGCGTAATTAAGAATGCATATGTTATGAGATGTGCATAATAGAATTCTCTTTATAAAATTTAGTGTAATTTCTAATGGTAATGGCTCTGATTGTATCAACCAATCATATTCAAATTATAATATAATTATTTTGAATTTAATTAGTAGTACCAATATGACATGACATAATCTAATGTTAGTATTTATACTAGTAAACTAAAGAAGAACAAGAAGATACCCTAAACACACATTGTATAAAGTTGCAAATTGGACACCAAAAAGTACAAGGGATCTCCCACTATATCATATTATATAGTAGTATCCTTACAAAATAAGATAAAATAAAATACCCTTAACTATGTTGCAGCTGTCGAGTTTGGTTCATTCTTTGGAAGAAAGTATAATTTGGTCCACGAGAAGTACACGTGATGCTCTTACTCATTTTCATTGGTTAGGTTTGTGTTGGTAAGAACATATCAAAGATATTATTATTCATTGGTCAAACTATTTACCAATTAATTGATTATTGGAGCGCCAACTCATATGATCTTGAACCATCCAATAAATTCTCATTGTTTGGACATGTGTGCAAGGGATGAGCTCTCCTCCATACATTTATTTCTTCATACCCCTCTTATGGTCTCAATTCAGATCTGTATTGATAATCTAAGTTGTTTATCTCGTAAATTATAAAAGTCATTTATGTAAAAAAATAAGTTTTATCAAAAAATTATAAAATCAAGAAAAACTCGCATTTTATTTAATAAAATAAATGGCAAATGTGATTGTGAATTTAAACTATTTATTCTATAAAATAAACTATTTTTCGTTCTTAATTGTATTTATAATTTTTTTAGTGAAGCTTATTTTTTATATAGATAATTTTTATTATGAATTTACCAAATAAACGATTCGAATTATCGATACGAATTTAAATTGTGATCCACAAAAAAATATATGAAGAAGGATGAAAAAATGAAAGTATTGAGGGAACCTATACCCGTGTACACTTGGCTCATGAATATATAGAAACAAGTGAGAGGATGATTTGTTTAATTGGCGCAACTCTAGAGACGTCTACTTTTAATTTTGCTTTGGACCCATAATCATTTCACACATAAAGTTTGAGATAAAGCTAGTATTAAATTTTGAAAGAAAATATATATTTTTTCAAATTTTTGATTCTTTATTTTTTATTTTCAAAATATACTATCAGTTATACTTTAATTACTCACATCAACACAAAGAGAAGATATATTTTAGAATGACTAAATTTACATATGATTTCAAAGTGTGTATTTTATAGCATTTTACTTCCTAAAATATACATTTTATTTTATTTTTAATTTTCAAAATATGCACGTTATTTCATCCTGAATCTTTTAATTTTATTGTAATTTTTCAAAAATACTCCCTCCTTCCATTACTGATTTTGGATAGTGCTGATGTTTAGGACTAAAGTGTAACATATATTTTGAAAAACAAAATGGAACAATTAAAAGATTGGGTTGGGACTAAAGTATTACAAAATGTATATTTTGAGTAGCATTCGTGTAACTAACCTTAATTCTTATACATGAAATTCATTGAGAATGGTATATCAATCGCATTTTTATAATTATAAATCACATACAAGGATCGTGAGAGGACACTTTATTTTAAATAAATTTGTTATAAAAAAAAATTTATTTGTACAACATTACTCTTTTTTTTGGATAAGTAAGTCATATTATAACCAAAAAAGAAAAATATACAATAAAATTCAACACATAACTTTTGATGGGAGCACAAAAATAAACAAAATAAACTACTCCATCAAAAACAAACTGAGCTTATAGAAAACAAGCACAACATTCCCAACAAAACAAGGATTCAGAATTTCCTTCTAGCATTCTTTAAGTCATGAAGTTTCACTTTAAGTTTTCTTCTGTTATCCTCTTTTGAAGTCTCCCCATAACTAGGATCACTTGGAGATGGACTCCCTCTATTTCTCAACTCTTGACTTGAATCTCCATTTCCTAACTCGTCCATATCACACGATTCAAGGACATCAAAGGCATTAGATGTTGAGGGGATAGAAGACTGCGTCTCTCTCTCTTTGTTGATCAATGGCGTTGAACCTTGCCCACCATCTCTCCCATTTTCTTCACCACTTCCCATTTAGTCGGAATTTGTGTTTTAGTGTCCTTGACTCTCCACTCATGTTTGAAGGAGGGAGGGTTCAAAGACTTTGGCTTTTGAGGGCACAAATTAGTGGTATGGCCAAAAGTCTTACAACCATCGCACCTTTGGGGCTTCCATGGTACCTCAACTTGAATCTCATATGGGTCACCATAACCAAGATTTATTTTGAAAGACTTTGGGATCTCTTTATTTGCTGGCACTTCAATACAAATTCTCGCAAAGGTAAGTCTGCTTCTCTTGAAAGTTGGCTCATCCAAATAAAGAGGAGTTCCCAAGATGCTAGCTATGTAACCCAAACCCTCTTCACTCCAAAGTTCCAAAGGAACATTGTACAACTTCACCCACAATGGCACACTTGAAAATTCACACTTTGTTAGTTTTACTCCAGGTTGCCATTTTTTAATAACAATCAATCTAGCCCCAACATAATAGGGGCCATCTTCCAAGATTGTGTCCATAGCCTCTTCACTTTTTACTTTAAAAATAAAAAAACCATTGTCAATGGAGACCACGTCCTCAAGCAAATTTCCCTAAAGTTTCTCCGCTCAAGTTTTCACATAATGGAAAGAGAATCTTTTATCAATGAAGTATCCAACCAAAGCATTGTCCTAATGAGAAAAGCCTTTTTTTGAGATCTCAATAGGGACATTGTAAATGCCATCTACTTGGTTCTCAATCTTATGGGCACCTATTTTATATTTCAATTTTGACATCTTGTTAATCTCTTCTTTAATTAAAGAGCTCCCAACTTGTAGAGGTTTACCTGATATAGCAAGTGCATCCAGACCTTCACTACCATCTTCCATATGTAGATCAATCGAATCCTCATTTCGACAAGCTCGCACGGGCTTATCACTCTCTCGTTGCTTGGAACCCATTACTTCTTTCCTTTGATCAGCACTAAGTGAGCCAAATTTATTTGACAGCATCATTTCGTTTGCCACCAATGGGGACACAGTGGTCAATTTTGGCCACTGCTCAACATCAGTTAGCACTCTAGTTGGTGTGTTCCATGCATTAGGTGTTTGATGCTGCTTTGGTGATTGCTCAGGTGAGGCTTGCATTTCCACAGTCCAGCGAAACTGTGTTGTACCAAGATCACTATCACACTCAATTGAGCTATCCTTCGAATCTACGTCCCTCAATCCCCTCTTGTTTACATTTGAGGGCCCTTGCCACGGTCCCACAAAATCTCCAAGTGAAAGAGATTTGGGAGGGCCTCGAATGCGTGTAGACCGGCGGGGAAGTACATTAGGCATATCATCAGTAGATAGTTGATCCACCTGATTTACAAACTCCTTCAAAGATACCTTAGTCGAAGATTTGCTTTTTGATTTACTCTTGGCTAGTTTGCTCTTGGCTAGTTTGCCCTTCTTCAATGATAGCTTACTACCCTCTCTGTCCCTCTCATTGTCCTTCTCTTTCTCTTTCTCTTTCTCCTTAATCATCTTATGACAGCACAGTGACAAGGTTTCACTGGGGCATTTTGTTGAACAGGTAAAGGGCATTTTGTCGAACAGGTAAAGGGCACTTCTGTGTTGTTCCTCTCTCTGTGATGCAAACAGGGGTATTTGGCCCAGCCACCGAGCAAAACCCAGCTACAGTGTTCCACTCCACTGTGGATGGTGCCTAGACTGTGTGGTGGTCTCTCTCTGTGATTTGGATTCAGATTATCAACACAGAAATGGCAGGCCTCCAATTGATTCAGAGATCCCAAATTCCCCTGTAACTCTCGACCAGCCCTCGCGAGAGAGAGAGAGAGAGAGAGAGAGAGAGAGAGATTTACGTTCCAAGGATTCGGTCTTCTCCCGCGTGCCACAATCAACAAATAGAGCAGCCACAGCAGCAAGTTTATCAAGCTTCCGCCCCTACCACAGTGAAGAGAAGTTCAAAGTTTCGCGGTGTCAGCAAGCATAGATGGACAGGGCGATACATCTCAAATGCAGCAAAGGTACAACATTACTCTATTTCAAACAACGTTTAATGTCACAATTAAAAAAAAAAAAGTTTGATGCGTTAATTTATGGGAGAATTACATGGTGGAAATTTTTTTTACACAAGCATGAAGGGTGCAAGTCACAGTTTTTCACTTGCACCCTATCACAGAATTACCTGCACCCTATATATTTTTGTAATTTTCTCCTTTGTCCCACTGTAATGTAATTCTCCCCTAATTTATTTGGTTTAATACTCCACTTTTAATGCCTCAAAGTAATATATTAACGGATAAACTCCCCTCCATACTTGCATCTCTCCATACTTATTCATATTTCTCTTGTGGCCCAAATTTGAATTCACATCAATGATCCGAACCGTTAACTTTGTAGGTCTTGTAATAAATGTCATCCATGCAAAAAATCAATTTTATCGGACATCTATAAAAACAAGAACAAATCACACTATTCATTTTGTAAAACAAAACATGATTTGTTTTCGTGTTTATAGTTGTTCGATAAATTTAATTTTTTATACGAATATCCTTTACTATGAAGCTTACAATATAGGTGATTCAAATTATGAAAGTTAGTCCGAATTAAAACCCACAAAAAAAAATATACATGAATATGAAAGAGAATTTATCCCATACACTAGTTACATAATTAATTTAGAATAGATCGTACCTAAAATTTTATATCCAAATCTAATAACACGTTGTAGAATTGACAAATGGTGTCACAAAATTCAATGGTCAATAATCTTATTTGATCCTCCTTGTATTCATTTTTAAATTGCACCCAATATTGAGTGCAATATTAATAATAATATTATTATATAATATCATTGATCCATATATAATTTTAAGTAAGATTAGCTCAGACACTTAATTGGTTATTTGAGACACAAAATCAATTTTACACCACCATTTAATTGACCTTATTAATTTCATATTATTCATACTTGTTATCAATATAATATTAATATATGATATAATTTTGATTTATTTTCAATATAAATAATTTATCTAGTTTGTTAAGTAAAATTGTCTAAAAAAAATATATTTTTGTCATTAAAGTTAGTGAAAACAGATTCTTTAGCCTCCGTTTGGCAAGAAAAAGCCCAGGCTTTTTTGGCTAAAATAGCCACAAAAAACAAAATAGGCTATTTTAGCCACAAAAAACAAAACATCAAATCCAACCCATAATCATTACAATCCTCTCTCACAAAAAAAGTCAAAAAAGCCAAAAAGCCAAAAAGTCCTTCCCAAACCAGGCTAAAATAGCCAAAAAGTCAAAAAACCAAAAAGCCAACCCACTTCCCAAACGGAGGCTTAATCATTGAAGTACATCTATATTTAAGAATTAAAATACAATTTTTTCCAACAATTTACTTAACGAAAAATATACAAATAATATTAAAAAATAAAAAAGTATAAATTGACAAATTAAAAGATTTAATTTTTTTTTTAATTACAAAGTTCAAATCGTGATTTTTTGTTTTGTATGTTTTTTTAATTTCTAAAAAAAAAAAAAGTGCACACTGGCCCAAATTTTAATTGCTGACATGTCAAGCAAAGGTCCACTTTACAATCACTAGATAGTTTTGCCCCAAATCTAACCTTGCATTCCCAACACTCTCAGACAAAGAAAACAAAGGTTGTTTTTGGTAGAACTTTTTAAGATCAAGTTTGACAATTTTAAAATAATTTTTATTTTTATTTTTTTTTCATTACATTACTTTTTTATTTTTTTATACATTTTTTATAAAAAAATAAAAAATATACTTATTTAGGTCATTCCAAACAATCTCTAAATATGATTTGAAAATAGAAATTGTATTTTGAATTTGTGAGTTTTAGAATTATGATTTGAATGTGAAAAATTTGTTTGGTGAAAAAGTTTTGAATTGAGTGATAAATTTTTGATGTGACACATAATATTTGATACAAAAATTTACAACTCATAACTAAACATATAACTCAAAATTCTATTAAAACATATAAATTTTTTTAAAAAATTTAAAAATATTTTTTTCGAATATATAAAAATTAATATATGTCAATTACAAAAAAAAATAAAACTATACTGTTCCGTTCAACTGACGGGAGGACCGATTAGTCTAAATTTTCTCACCCCAACCGAATTTTAAAAAATAAGTGCCAAATTATGATTGAAACTCCTAAACAACCAAAATAACTGTAAAACTAGCGTTCCAGATTTCAGGGCGGTACCAAACGGAGGCAATTTCTCTCCCCACTTTCCCCCTCTTTCCCTCCTCACTTTCCTCTTCTCTGTCCACATACACATCAAACACACTGTACAAAAACTGAGATTCTTGAAAGCTCAACAATCCTCAATGGTGCACCTCAAAGGCGGGTCCAGACCACCATGGGTGGGTCTTGTAGCTGCTGTTTGGCTCCAAATTGCATCTGGCAACGCCTACAACTTCCCTCTCTACTCTCACTGTAAATCAAAAACACAGAATATGCAGCGGATAAAATAATCAGATCATACCTTCTTGATGATAGAACCTTCTTGGATAAATCACGTGCTTCCAGAAAAACGATAAATCAACCCAGCAGTGGAGTGATATCACAGATTGAATATCACCCACACAAAATCACAGTGCAAAGACTTGATCGTTGTTTTGTAGGAGAGAGTTAGTATATGGGTAGAAACAGACTATACGTTGTTTCTCACTTGATTACCCATAACCATATATCAGATATATAATATATTATTATATCTATCCATATCAGTTAAAACTGATAATATCTGTATCTTGAGTGGTTATCCTAAATAGGTTTGATTTCAAATTCAAAACCTATTTGGATAAGGATTCAAATTCAAATTTAATGGTCATGCCACATGGGCGCCCATTACTAACATCTCCCACTCGCACATGAGTTGGCATGACACTGCCACATCTCTATCTCAATCTCCCCCAAAAACGAACAATCTCATACTAGCCAATGCACCGTGCGACCGCTGAGAACACCTGCAAGTGGGAGCTCTATACTAGAAACTCAATATGAGTCAGCACAGAGACATCAACCCAAAAAAGAAAAGAAATAGTGTCTCATATACCCCAGACCCATCTAATTACACCGGTCCAAAAAACATCTCTAATCCCTCAAAAAGAGCATGTTTGACCCTCTCAATTCTTGCAATATATTCACACTCAATTCGCCTCTCATACAGAGCGATATGAGTTGCCGGCAGTGAATATACAACAGTGGTGTAATACTAGATGATCTTCCCTTTGCACTCATGCCATTTAGTTTAGGATTGACCGCTTTCCCAGTGATGTCCCTTAAGGCCGAATCATGCATGACCGCAGGCAACATACCAAAGTAGCAAAACATCAACCCCTTACCTTATGACATAGTCAAAAATCACAAAATGGTACATAAATGAAAGTCATATCAATAATGACACGTAAGACTCACACGGTGAGGAAGCAGGGATCCATTCTCTCACCTCATTACTCGGTCGCCAAGCACATATAGTATGAATACATGCTACGGTGGAGTAACTCTTCCATAAAGAGTGACGTCATACTCGATACACCGTACAGCTATTAGTCTAGTCGCTTTCTAGCGCCTAACCCAAATTCTCTATTTGCTCGCCTTCTAGGCGCCAAATGAGATCTCGCATCTGGCTAATCATAACAGGCACAACATGGAAAGTGGGTACTAACATCCATGTTTGGTCCTTAACACGACCTCATCTTGGTTATAACCAAGGCGACATACATAGTGGATGATTTAAGCCTCTCTTGGCTCCAAATAAAAATAAACCACCAGTCTCATCCTTGCTCGCTCCCAAGCGCCAAGGGCGATTGCTCGTGTGAGTGAGCCAATCTTGCCTGCTGACATCATCATCTGCTAATCATTATGACACAAACCATAATAGTGTCAACATCCCATCATCTCAAAATAAGTGATCGATTTAAAAAAAAAAAAAATTGACCACAGCTTGCGCAATTGTAGATTCCAAACATAAGCCTTATCAGCACCTCTTGCGATAAGTATATACAACGGAATCCACCATGTGCGCCTCACATGAAATGATTTAAGATCACTACCTCTTGCGCAATAACCTCTCTAAAGATATTTTTTGGTGACCAATTTGCGTTCATTCTTAATGCGCCCAACTAGCGCAGATGCGCCCAACTAGCGCATTGAATTTTACAAGGAGCAAATTAATATGCTTCTAATAAAGCATTTTATCCACAGTCTAATGAGCAAGGT
Source organism: Camellia sinensis (assembly GCF_055761805.1). Lineage (NCBI taxonomy): Eukaryota > Viridiplantae > Streptophyta > Magnoliopsida > Ericales > Theaceae > Camellia > Camellia sinensis. The sequence goes on along the minus strand of NC_138969.1, from coordinate 109,932,045 downwards.
CAATGTCTAAACAACTCAGTTAACCATTTATCAAAGATAACACTTATCATGCCGAATACGCCCACATAGCGTACTTTAGGCTCCCACAACAAAGAAAAGATCAAGGAATATAGGTCATCTGTTTCTCCCAAAGACAATCTGAGGATTCACTCAATAGCTAAGGCTCTGGCTTTTAGCGATAGGTAAGTCAATGGGTTTGCAATTTTGCATCTAGAATCGTTCTAGGATATTCCTTATGTAAGTCATCGAAGACAAACCGAGAATTTTCCTAAAACAATCCCTAAGGATCGTACATCCGAGCATATGAATTACATCACCCATGTCCATCATATCTAAAATGGAGGACTGCCCACCCTAGGTGGCGACAACCTTTTAAATTCCTGGCTCATAATGACTAAGTAAGGAAAAAACTTCTTTTGGACCATTGGTCATGCCTCAGTGGTCTTCATTGATCATCGTTGGCCTATCATGGCTTGACGAAATCTAAGAACCACTGTTTGGATAACTGCTTTACGTTGTAAAAGATTTATTGGAACCAGCAACCTTTTTGCGCTCCTAACTTTTCACCATAAAAGCAGAAGGTAAATCCCTACGGATCTACTTATCCAATTCTCTAATGAGAAATCAGGTCACAATGTCCACAAATCAATGTTCCGAACTTATGTCAATTATAGCCTAAGTCAAAATAACCTCACTCCCCAGGAGGAAGTCTTCTCATGGTCTACACTTTCCTCAATGGTGCGACTTTTCGGTATCTAGCGAGCCTTATGCCTCAACAATGACTATCCAAATTACGCATAACTTTATAACAGTTTTGCGTCATAATGGAAAGTCAACCAAATTATAAAAAATGGTTAATCCTCAAAGACTTTGTCTTAAACTGCGCAACATTGATCCACTTTCTAAAAACAGGGGACTAGAGCCTTTGGTATTATCCTAGGCTCTTTATCATCTTGCGGAGCAATCATGAATGTTTCCCTCTTAATCACCCAGTGATGACGTGGAAAATTTTCACATTTGCTACCACGCAACTAAGAATGTAGAGTATTCTGCTCTAATGGAGTAATCCATTAGTAGGCACATCGCTCCCACTATCCCTAGGATATTAGAAATTTCTTTCCATTCTCAACTAGGCTACATAGAGCGTTATGCTTGGAATTCTCCATCTTATAGAGTTCCAAAAACTCTATTCACGTCACCTTTACTAATAAAACTTTATGTGACTTAGTTACACTACCACAAAGCTGCTTACCTATATGCACATGACCCGGAGGGTTTGCATGACCGCATACAATAATGCGCCACACGACCCTTTGTGTTTACATGACAGCATACAATAATGCGCTATAGAACCCTAGGTCTGAACTTCGCAATCTTATGAGAAGTAAAATAAAGATAAGCTGCTTAACGGTTACAGATCGCCCATAGATGGCTCTCCGCTAACCCATTACTCAAATGGAGTGTAAAATCTGATATGGAGGGCACTTAGTTAGGGATATAGGCAACAAACTAGTGCAATTTCCAATTGGGAAACATTTTGCGCCATTATCCACCTATCATTAACAATATTTAATTCCTTATCTCTACTACACAATTGTGTTGTTGAGTACTAGGAATAATCAATTTTCTAAGCACCCATCTCTCTTCACAGAGTTTTCTAAAAAAATAACTCAAATAGATACTCGCCACCTTGGTCAAAAACTAAAAGCATGAAAGCTGTTATCTAATTGATCTCAACCTCATATGTGCAATGTCAAAAATCATCTCAAAACTTTTGACTTATGGGAGATCAAATAGTCTTGACTCAGATGCGTATCGTAATCTATAAATGTATCGAGATTGAGGCTTAGCTATCATACCCTCACACATATCTAGTCACAAATATCATAGTGGACTAAATGCGCCAATACAAATGACCTTCTACGGCTCTCCTACTTACTTGTGCGCACCCTTTGCGAACAAAGTTACACATTCACATGAGAGCAGGATGTCATAAGCGAGTGGGCTCGAGAAGGCCTACTCAAACCATCGTGTTATCATCTCATTAATGTGATTAAGTATAATAAGCCACTGGTTCATGACCAATGTCATAAACTAATTCCAATCATCTTAATGTATGAGTTCTCGAAGATAAGTTTAAAAGGTTTAGGCCCAACTAGGTAATGACTCAGGACTAATTCATATTCACTAGATCATAAAAGGATGTCATGGAGATATCAACTGCGCCTAAGTCGCAAATTTAACTAGTAAGTGCTAATCCCCTGCACCTTCAAGTCAATTTTATTCTCCATACACTTTACTGCATCTAGTTGAAAGATGACGATACTCATCTTGCCATATCTATTTCTCGCTTCATAGTTACTTGCAATTAATTCTACTATCCACAAGAAAGAGAGAATAAGCTATCAACTATGACAGCTCCAAAGTAACTTAAGTGCGAATTAGGCTAAAGAGTCTAATTCAACACAATGCTCTCACAAGTGATGCGTCAAATTCTTAGAGTCATAACAACCTTGTCGGCCTTGACCTTTTCATCACTATGCCGCAACGTTTGCGCTTAGTGTTAAACGTTATTCAAAACGTTAGCCTAGCTCAGGAATTGTACAAAGAAGCCCCTCCTCATGTCTCACACTCAAGTGTGGAAACAGTAAGTGTCCAGACTTAGACAAGTTGGCAATGCTAATAGATTTTGCAGCCACTAAGCGCTAATCTTTTCACTTAGTGTTAATAGATTTTTGCAGCTTCTAAGCGCTAATCTTTTAACTTCACGTGATATTTCAACGCACACTATTATAGTGCATGAAATTTTGCTCCATCCAACTCCCAATAATTGGGTAGAGAGCAAAACACTGCTCATACTGGCTACTCGTCTTACACTTAATGACTAATTTATTTAAGCTCGCATTTCTAGGATGACGTGACTCTTGAATGTTACTTCATCCAATGATGTAACATTATTTACAAATCAAATTACAAAGTCAATCCGCGCAGCTCATTAGTCAAGATCATATACTGATCTATTGAGGGCTTACTAATTTCATAACTCCAAAACTCGGCAACCAAAACTACGTAGTATGCCGCTAACCATAGCGCACACATTAGTTTTTATTGTGCCAAACAAGGCACCAAAACCACGGCGACTTTGAGTCATGTTTCCTTACTTTGGCTCAATTAAGGTTTGACCTAAAGTCTCCAAGACTTTTTCTCATCTAAAGAATGGGATTAGTTTGTTCACATTTGAACATCTCTACTAAGTTTAGGTCAATCAAATTAACTTCCATAAGTTAAATCAATTTAGAGAGAAATTCGCATTGGGATTAATTTGATTAGCATAATATAATTTTGCCGCAAAAAACTAAATTAAATAGTGACAATATTACACAAGTCGTAAGATCGAAAATCCGCTATGCTCGTAATCGTCTCTCGCGCCACAGGTGACAATTATCCAAAATTTAATTTAATTTATGCGCAAAATATTAGTTTTCGGGAGTTAATCTACAAAGATTTCTCTCAACCGAATAACCTCCCACTGACTATGGCATATACAAAGCATGATAAATTCCATACAATAGCATCTTAATGTAAATTTACAAATAACTCATACTATATTCATTTAATAATGGAATTCTAATAAATAAATAAATAAATAATCATGCTCCTCTAATTACAACATATTACAAACTCTAAAAAAAATATGCTGTATTAAATATTTAAATTATGCCATAACAGAAAGTACATCATCCTGAAATTTTCTGGAATTTTCTGGTATTTTCTGGAATTTTCTGGAATTTTAAATAACTAATAAACACACATAAAATCAGAAATAAATATTCCAGAATCTGATAAAATGCTATAACTATACCAGTAAATAGTAAACTATATCAATAGTCTACAATAAAAAATTCAGCCCCAAAAATTTAATCATGCAACACCAGATGCATTTTAAAGCAAAAATAATGCATTATTATTTCAGGAAAAATATTTTTTATCTTCATAAAATTTTCAAAATTTTGCAGAATGTAGAAAAATTAATTCTGAGTCTAACGGTACCAACCATGCTTAAAACAAAGCTATAACGAATAAATTATGGCCAATTAACGCAATTCAGAATTAAAAACAAAACAAACAGTGCCTAATACGCCAGCAGCCAAGCCAGCCGAGGAAAACGGCGCGGCTCAGCACGCGGCCCAGATCGCAGCTCGGCTCTTGGCTCGGGGCGCGGCGCGGCTCAGCGCGCGGCTCAGCCTGCGGCTCAGAGCACGGCGCGCGTGCGTGGCGCGGAGGGCGCGCGCGTGAGAGGGCGTGCAAGCGCGTCGGTTGAGCAGCTGGCGCGTGGGGGCGCGTGGCTGCGCGTGGGGGCGCGTGGAAACGGCCCACGGCGTCAGGTGGCGCGTGCAGACCACGCGTCGCCTTCCAGGGTGTTTTCTGGTCCGATTTTTGTACTGCCGGACTCCTTTTTCAAAATAAAACTATTTATTGTATGAAAAAAGACATTAATGAACATAAGAAAAATATTTATGCTCCTAATCTGAATTTTTTTTTTCTTCCTCTACAAATATTCATGTGTATAATATATACACATACATATAAAAGTATACACATGATTATAGGAAACACGAAAATATCCATTAACATGCTCTGATACCAATGTAAATCAAAAACACAGAATATGCAGCGGATAAAATAATCAGATCATACCTTCTTGATGATAGAACCTTCTTGGATAAATCACGTGCTTCCAGAAAAACGATAAATCAACCCAGCAGTGGAGTGATATCACAGATTGAATATCACCCACACAAAATCACAGTGCAAAGACTTGATCGTTGTTTTGTGGGAGAGAGTCAGTATATGGATAGAAACAGACTATACGTTGTTTCTCACTTGATTACCCATAACCATATATCAGATATATAATATATTATTATATCTATCCATATCAGTTAAAATTGATAATATCTGTATCTTGAGTAGTTATCCTAAATAGATTTGATTTCAAATTCAAAACCTATTTGGATAAGGATTCAAATTCAAATTCAAATTTAATGGTCATGCCACATGGGCGCCCATTACTAACACTCTCTCAAATTGTTCTGGGTTTCTCTCAACAACAGCTCATAATGCTCGAAGTCGCCAACGATATTGGTGAGAATGTTGGAATCCCTCCTGGGATCGCCTGCAGCAAGTTCTCCCCATGGATTGTTCTTTGATCGGAGCTTTTGCTTCTTTTTTGGGTTATGGAGTCCTCTGGCTCGTTGTTAGCCAAACTGTTCAGTCCTTGCCTTATTGGCTGGTAATTTCTGGCTTTCTTTGTCTAGATTTGAATTTTTTGGATACCCATTTAAGTGTTTGATTGTTGTTTATTGTTTTACATAATGTTGTTCTTCGTAGTTTTCTTTGCCGACAATTGAATTTTTTGCATACCCATTTGATTGTTTGTTTGTTGTTAATTGTTACATCATTACATGGTATTGTTCTTAATTTTCTTTGCCTAAAATTGAAATTTATGCATACCCATTTAATAGTTTGCTTGAAATTTATTGTTATTATTTTGGGTTAGTTCAGGTAATTACTGGGCAAGCGCTTTACGGGATTCGAATTAAACTAGTTTAATAGATTGCTTGTTAATTTTAATTTATTATATGATTAGTGCTATAAAGATGGTAGGCTCCTCTTCTTTCTTTCTTTCTTTTTTTTTTTTCCTTTTTTTTTTTTCAGGTATAATATACATTTATTGGTCTTTGGATAGATGATTGTTATTTTCTGATAAGATTTATTGGGAATTTTTGATGTGGTGTATATTTCAGACTAGTTTACTATTAGTTAGTTGTTTTGTTCTTGAACACAAGCTTGGGTTTGTAGATCTCTATATAGAAGTTCGGATTTGATCTAGTCTTTCTTGTTGCTTAAAAGTAAAATGGAGTCTTGATTGGATATAAGCATTTTGAAAGATTGAACCCTTTGATAGATTGTGATGCTTGAAGGACTCTCTTATGTAGTCAAACAAATCATATGGATAAATATATCAATGCTAGATTTTGTTTACAAGATTGTTTTGTTAATGGAGCTTTTTCATTTGTTGACAACACTAGGCATTAGGCAACAACATTAATTAAATGAACTGAATAAACCAGATTATTATATAAAACAATTTGATAATCTTGATGCATAGTCAGATCATTCTACATGCAGGTTTGACAGTCAGCTTGAATCAGTGTGGTTTTAAATTTTATGGTTTAAAAAAATCAGCATCTGCCAATCAGATTTGTTCCTATGACTGAATTCAGACTTTGATGTAGGAGTTTCATAATAAGTTATGCTGTTATGGTTTCCCCTTACTGTCTGAAACATGTACGAATATCAAATGTCAATTTAACATTTGCCAGTTGTTGCATCACCCCTGCAGAAAAAAACACAGCATTGATTAATTTTTTTTAAAGAATGTGTATATGCTAGGTTTTGGATGTAATGCCCATTCTTGTTCCTGATTTTGTTTGTCCTCCTCATGTACTTTGGCACCCCAGTATCTACAGAAACAGTTTCACTCAACAGTTCCAGCTTTGTTTCACTATTCTGTTCTATTTCATTTTTTAAAACAGCATTACCTTTCATGATTTACTTATCTATATGATGGGTGCTGAGCTTAGCCATATCAACACCCTCTCCCTATTATTTCTTGTTCAATGGACATCTTAATATTGAAAAACATTTTTTTGGCTCAATGAAGAATAAGAACCCATGAAATCCTCTTGGTCTTGATTGGTTACATTTGTCATTTAGCATTTACAATCCCATGTCTATCCCACCTAATTTATGGGCAAAGGGCAGTTGCCTAACCTACGAAATCCTGAGTAATAAAACTAACCCGAAGGTTATAAAGTCATTTTGTGAATTTAGGATGCATGAAAATGAACTAGCAAAGAACTGAAAAGTATCAACTAGAAGTTAAAGATCATGCAAACAGAGGACCACACCTTACACTGCCCTTGTCGTTCTCTTGGTTTTATTTTATTTTACTTTATTTTGGCCAGTGTTTATTTTTCTCTTTTTTCTTTCCTTTTATTTATTTTTCATATTTTTAGGCCTTATGCTTCTGGCACATCTCTGAATTCCTAGAAGAATAGTTTTGAAGTCCTGGCAAGTTTGCTATGCTTTGTGGATTGACAAACTTGTACTATTTTGACACAGATGTAGGTTGTTGTAAATTGAAACTCCTGAAAATCTAGACATGGGGATACATCTGTTTCTTTGTATGTGTGTTTGTGTATGCATGCATGTGTGTGTGTTGGACCAGTACAACAATTCATTTCGTCATGCAAAAGAAATGTAGAGAGCATGAACAATGATGAATACAAATACTTCATTATGATTTTGTCAACGAAGAGAACACAACAATCACTACTACATGTTTTTCCATGTCAGTAAAGTGGGACTCTTTCCTAAATGCCCAAATGATCATTGAACACGAGTAGACACAATGTTTTAAAAGGCGCGCACTTAGGCGTGAGGTGCCTCGGACATGCGTCTCACGCTTAGGCTCCAGGAGACCTTAATTGGCTAGGTGGACCTCTTTTTAAAGCCATTTCTTTGCGTATATATGTACACTATAAATTATAGCAGAACACGAGATGGTCACAGTTTCTGGAGTACTCTAGTTCTTCCATCTATATAATCAAATCATTCTTACTGAACACGTCGTATATATGTACTTAACAAACATCCCCCTTCCATCCAGTTTACCTTGAATTTTCATTTTGGTCGATCGCCTAAGAAACTTTCTACTGACAATGTCTAATTTTTAATTCAATGACAGTTATGGCTTGCACTTTGTGTTGCCACCAATAGTGGTGCTTGGCTTCGCACAGACGTGCTTGTAACAAACATGAGAAACTTTCCTGTCAGTCGGGGCACTGTCGCTGGTATATTCTCAAAGGTTATGTGGGGCTGAGTGCTGCAATGTACACGGAAATTTTCGGCATCTTGCTTCACAATTCCTCTGCCAAGCTCTTGCTCTTTCTCACTTTAGGGATCCCAACTTTATGTATTGTAATGATGTATGCTGTTAAACCTTGTACCCCCGCTTCCAGGGAAGACTCTGCTGAGCGTGGCCATTTTCTTTTCACCCAAGTGGCCAGTGTTTTGCTTGGCTTATATCTTCTCACTACCACAGTATTGAGTCATTTTATTCCTTTGAGTGATACTGTTTCCTATACTTAAATTGTCATAATGATTCTACTTCTCATGGCTCCACTTGCTATCCCTGCAAAGATGACATGATATCCCTCAAACCGGAGTAAGTTAGGAACACTTGGTCGACCAGTAGGGTCTTCAGACTAACTTATTCAAGCAGAAGGTGATATGGGCAAATCGGAACCGTTGCTCACCCCATCTACATCAACAACAAATATTGGAAGTTTTCATGAGAGCGATAGTGTTTCGGAGGTGGATATGCTTCTAGCTGAGGGAGAGGGCGCAGTGAAGAAGAAGAGACGACCCAAAAGAGGGGAAGATTTCACTTTCCGTGAAGCTATAGTGAAGGCTGATTTCTGGCTTCTGTTCTTTTTTTATTTCGCCCGTGTTGGTTCGGGTGTTACTGTTCTCAACAACTTGGCTCAGATAGGAATAGCTCAAGGTGCAGAAGATACAACCGTCCTGTTATCTCTATTCAGCCTTTTCAATGTTGTGGGTCGGCTCGGTGGCAGCGTTGTTTCCGAACATTTTGTCAGATGAGATACCCATTATTCCTTGTTGATTAATTCCTATTTAATACAATCTCTTGGTAATTCCTATTTATTCCTTTTTGGTTTTTCCTTATTTTACAGGTCAAAAACAATCCCTAGGACACTTTGGATGACATTCACACAAATCATAATGATCATTACATACCTTTTCTTTGCTTCTGCTATTGATGGTACACTCTATGTCACAACAGCAGTACTTGGAATTTGCTACGGCTTTCAGTTTTCCATAATGGTCCCAACCGCCTCCTAGCTTTTCGGATTAAAGCATTTTGGGATAATCTTCAATTTCATGTTGCTCAGGAATCCTCTCGGTGCTCTCCTCTTCTCTGGTGTCCTTGCAGGGTTCGTACTTCTTGCTTGGGCCCAAATTGCTTTAGGCTTACCTTCATTGTTTTGGCCGCTGTGTGTGCCATGGGCACTGTCCTGAGCGTAGTTCTAACAAAGCGAATCAAGCCGGTTTACCAGATGCTTTATGCTGGGGGATCCTTCAGGCTGCCTCAGAGTTCAAATCATTGATGAGAGAAAAATGAAGTGTGAGAATGTAGGATATATATATATATATATATATTTTTGAAAATGCAATTAAATGGACTGCTTTTTTTTTTTTTTTTTTGCGCGTGTTGCTTCTTGAGCCTTGATATGTTGGTTCTTGAACTTCCATCTGATCATTGCACATGAAGTTTATAATTTGTGCAATATGATCCTTCTTTTTAATGTTAAAAAGAAGTTTTAGTAACATACCTATGTCAGATTTGACCAATCTAGCACTTGATATTATTCAACACTAGAAGTGGTGCCACACATATTGGGTGTGAAATCATCTGTTTCATTCCAATTCTTCTACTCATTGATTTTGACATGGCAATCTCTGATGACTATGAGACAGAATATATGACAGATGATATACATTCTATGCATTATGTGTGCAAAATGTAATTGCTTAGTGTTATAAATTGTTAATGTCGAATGGTTGATAGCAATGTTTTACAAATCGAACCGGTGAGTGCACTGAAAAATTGGTCGAGTGGATGGATCACTGGTTTAATCGCGAGTAAATTGGAATCAAATCGTGATGTCATAAATAATTTTATAATATGTTTGTCAAAAAAAAAAATTAAGTTTAAGGGCAAGAAAAAGTACATGTATAAAATATACAAACTAAACTAACTTATAATAAAATTGTTTTAGCACTAATAGCGACAGATACGAATAGTTTTGCGGTTAGCATTTAAAGTACATTGTAAAAGGTTGGAGGTTCGAATCCTTCTACCATGAGCAATGCTTTTAAATATTGCTGTCAACCCAACGGTTCAATAGACTAGCAGTTCAATCGAGTCACCGATTCAACTGGTTTAAATTGAGTTTTCAATACAAATAGTAATGTGGTATAATTCAGATCGAAAATTGGGCCGGTCAACTGGTTGGACTGGCCGATCCGATCCGATTTTCAAAACTATGGTTGATAGTTATGATTTTACTTTTATAATTGAGCCAAATAAATAAATAAACTTCTAAAAATCATTAGCGTTACACATTTTCAATTTGGTGTTCATATTAACTTGTTCATAGATTATTATTAAAAACAGCATGATGCTACAAAAAAGAAGTATAATTTGTCAAAGATGCCAACTTTATATATATATATATATATATATTTTTAAATATAACAAAAATATAGATGCAGTTTGTTTGGTTTCAATTTTATGAAAATTGAGTTTTTTATTTTTTGTATTTTTTTTTTGTTTTTAGTGAATATTTTCAAAATTTTAATCAGTTTTTTTTTTATATTTTTTCAAATGTACCTTGCTTAGATGTATCTAAATAGTAAAATATTTGTGACAAAATATTTTTAAAAATTAATAAATACACAAAGATATAAAAAAATGTACTGAATTTTCGTATTTATTTTTGTATTTTTGGTATTTAGTAAATTTTTTTAAAAAAAATTCACAAATATTATACTTTTTAAGTGTATTTATGTTAGATGTGTCTAAAAATTAAAAAAAAAAATAGTTTAAAATATTTAAAAAATTCATTGAAAACAAAAAAATATATATATATGAAAAATAAAAAAGTAAAATTTTCTGAAAAATGTTTTATGGAAATCAAAACCAAGCAAGCTGAGGTGAATTACACTTTGCACCTCTGCACTTTGCACCAAATTTTACTTTGATTTCTACACATGAAATCATGATAGCCAACCCCATGCATTTCTGGTCAAATTTCACTTTGGTCCCTATATATGAAATTATGACAGTCAACACCCTATATTTTTGGTCAAATCTCATTTTGATCCTTACACAAGTGCCAATGTCTCATTTCTGTTACTCAATTGTTTAAATCTTTAACAGAATCCAATCATGTGACAAGAATGTGACTGCGACATGAGAATAAGAGAGAAAAATCATCTACATTTTTCACCAGTACACACTTTGTCCCAAAATTTACATTAAATTATGACTATATTAAGCTAAAACAAAACGCAGATTGTGAACGATTAAGAATATGAATTAGGGTTTTGCATAAATTGGAATCACGAAACTCTGTTTGTCACAGTAACACAATCTTTTGTATATTGATCTTTCTTTCTCTTTGATTTCTTTGTCGCATTTTTTTTTATTTCAAAAGCTCTATTTTCTTACCTCTTCATCCCAATTTTTAGCATTCGAACGTATATATATTATATTTTATAACTGTCACGTGCTTATTGTGTAGAACAAAGTGTATTAATGAGAAATATGGATGATTTTCCTCTTTTACCCTAACTTCATAATCACATTTTTATCATATGATTGAATTTTATTAAATATTTAAAAGTAAAGTAACAGAAAAGAGACATTGACACTTGTATAGGGATCAAAGTGAGATTGAGCAAAAGTGTAGGGGTTGATTGTCACGATTTCATATGTAGGAACCAAAGTGAGATTTGACCTGAAGTACAGGGGTTAACTGGCAATTTGGGAAGTTGGTAAAAAGCAAACTTTTTGGCTTTTTAGCTTATTTACACAAAAAAGCTAAAAAAATTAGTTTTTTACCAACTTCCCAAAACACCATGTGTAAGGACCAAAATGAGATTTAGTGAAAAATGCAAGGGTGTAAATTGTAATTTACCCTATTTTTTTTTTTAAAATGGTTCACTTCTGATGATATCACATTTTTATAACATATTTAACACATATTGATAATCCAAATAGTTTAATGTGCAAGGGCCGTCAAATATGTTATATCTACAGAAAATCACACCGATTAGACATGAATATCCACTTAATTAGATTATATTTGCGTCAACAATTTATTTTTAAAACCATGATACAGATCTGATGTTCAAGTGACTATCAATATCTAATCAATGTAATTTTTTACAAGTATTAAGTATTAGACGATCCTTATACATTGAACGATTTGAATCATTAAAATGAATCCAAAATAAGCTCCAACACAGGCCAACAAGATACTAGTCTGATTAGGTTCTCTCCCTTAAATATAATTTAAAATTGTGATAATTCTAATATATTTGTCTAAAGTGATGATGAAATTCCCTAACTAATACTTTTGTTTTCAATGATTTATTTTGTTTCTTTAAAATTATTTTTTTACCTATCAAAAAAAAAAAAAAATCATTTTAGCGTCATCCTTTGCCACAATTGGCTCCACTTGGCAAGTATTATGTGTCGTCATTTTTATTTTTATTTTTTTTGGGTGCGTGTGTTTTCCTATGACTCCATTAGCAGAGCTATGTCCCATCCTTTGCCACAATTGGCTCCATTTGACAGTAATTTTTTTTTCCCCTTCTTTTGACTCAATATCTGCCCTTAAAAGAACTGAAAAATTTGGGGATTAATTCTGTCATCTACTAATAAAGGTTTAATTAAAGTTGCGACAAATTTTATATAGACTATCTCAAAAAATTATTTATCTGTAGAAGATTTTAAACTTTAAACTTTAAACTATAAAATAAGCACATTCCAGATCTTAGGTCTTGACTACTAAGTCAACCCATACTCTAAATAATTTATAACAAATTAAGCCGATCATTCATATACTCTTAACTGAGAAATCATGTGAGTTGATTCTTGTCAAATACTAAGTTGATTAATTTTCACCTATTATGGGGTTTGTCATTGCATTGAGTTGTTTATTTAATTTCATAATGACTCATTTTGTGTTGGTTTTAGGCTTCTAGAATTAGAGTTCAATTTGATGTAATTCTCTTTACATTCGTAAATAATCTCTTATCGATCAATAATAAATAAATAAATAAATAAACTTCAATAGATATATGGGTTGGAATGCTGGTTAATTTGGAATCATGATTAATTGAATAAATAAATAAACTTCAATAGATATATGGGTTGAAAATGCTGGTTAATTTGGAATCATGATTAATTGAATAAATTTTGATTCCACAATAGTGGGCTAATTGAATCAATCTTACCACATTTTTTTTCCCCCAGTAGTGAAAGCATTTGGGGCTTTGCTTAATTAGTTTTATAATACGTTTACTTTGTCATTATATCAAGTAATTATTATGTACGAGTCTTAGGGGTGATTTTAACGCCGAAGTACTTCATAATATTCAAACTAGTGACTTTTATTCTTTGAAACACTCGTTATGGCTCATGGCTCAACTTACCGCTCAACTAATCTTTAGAAATTCAAAGGAGCCCAAGTTTGTCCTTGTAGAATTAATCTGTGTACATAAACACTTTCGTTTACTCATGACCCTCTCAAAATCAAACTTCATTTGAAATAAAATCATAAAACTTTGTAAAATTATGTTACGAGTGAGAAAACAAATTCATATCTCACTAATGTTGTACATAAGGTAAACAAAAAGCCATAGGAGACCACTCTTGTATATTCTTACTGGGAAGTTAGGAGGTCAGTCTTTGCCAAAGACAAAGTTTGATTATTTTGTTATATTATGTTTATTTAATATCATTATGGGCTCTTTTTTATGTTGGTGGTTAGTACTTGGTTGGTTTTAGTTGTTGGACTATGATTGTTAGTTTGATATAATTCTCGCCACATAATTAAAAATATATTATTGGTTGACAAAAAAATAAAAATAAAAATAAAAATAAAAAAATAAAATAAAATAAACAAACTATCTTTTACTAATGTTTTTATTTCTTTATACTTAAACGGATAATTTTGACATTATAAAAGTTAATAATCACTATTATTTTTTCACCTAATCTCTCCGAAAAGTAAATTTTAAGAAAAACGAGTTTCATTTTATTTCTTTCAATTTCCTCTTATTTTTCTGCCCTTTAATAATACAAACAAATAATTGAGACCAAGAAAAGTTCACTTCATTTTTTTTTTTGGGTCACTAAATCACTCAATCGAAAAGGGCTGTGTTTTATAAATAAATAAAAAAAAAACCGAAAAGGGCTGTGAGTTACACAAAATTGTTTGTGCATAATGTCTTGGTATTTGAAATTGTTCTAACTAATATGGACAGTAAATATAATTCGTCTCTCCATTGTAACTTATGTTTATTTTCTCTTATTTTTTACATGTTCGATTTTTTCTTTTTTTTATTATAAAATTTATAAATCACGAGATATTTATTGTTGACCCCAAGTCAAAGTCTCCTCAAATCATAAAAAAATAATTAAAGTCTTCCTTGAAAGTTTTGAGATATAGATCTTACAAAATGGATATGATGTTACGAAAGAGAGTGTGCACTATAGTCTATAGTTACATTTTTGTGTTGCACTATCACAATTTTTTAACTTTTTTTTTTTTTTTGGTCAATAAATATGACAGTAATTATAAATATAAAAAATATTTACATTATTAAACATATTAACAAATCTAAGGCAGTCAATAAAAAATTACTAACTACATATAACTCCGTTATAGGGTAAAAATAAATTACCATCACAAAAGGATATCAAATTCTTTTCCATTGAAATTGAATCGAATACTTCATACCATAAATTATGTTACACAACCATAAAGCCAAATACTGCGTGATTCACAATTTTTAGCCAATGAGGGCTCAATCTTTTGATAGGTGTAGATTATCATTCAAATTTGGTGACTTTTAATCAATAAGTCCAATGACTTCAAATACCTTGATTTGATCTTTCTACTAAAGTTTGCTTTGATTTTTTCACATCATCTTTAACACTGTATTTAAATTATAAATTTTGATAAAGAAAACAATATAAAAAAAATTAACATAATTTTATTTTTCCGCATTGCTCTCATCTTTTTTGTTTTTTAAATTTATACTCAAATTTATAATTCAAATACAATCCAAATGATATAAAATACTTGTGACATAACTATTTTTTTAACATCTAAACCAAACACCTTGATGGGTAAAAATTTGGTGTGACAGTACATTATCACTATTAATAATACGTGATATTACTATTAAATAATAAATTAGAATATAAAAAAGATAAATTTTACTATTTAAATGTAATTATTATCCAACAAAATTCAATAACTGCTACTATATGTATAGTAGAGTTTTGTTGAATCTCATTATTTAAATGCAACTACAATCGTAATGCAATAACCACCACATCTATATAATTGGTCTTACCACATCTATATAATTGGTCTTACTATGTCCACATAATTATTTATTGATTTTATAGAGAATAGCTATTTATTGTTAGATGATAATCCGAAATATCAAATTTACCGTTATATTAAATTTTTTTTTTTCGGACACCAAAAAAAAAAAAAAAATTTATTGAATTGAAAAAAGGTTAAAAACCACATCATATGGCCAAAGGGGGTGTTAGAAAAGAAAAATATGCGTGAAATATAAGTAAATATTATTGTATTTCATTCACATTTACTTATCTTTTTCATTTTTCTTTCTAAATCTTTATCAAAATTCATGGACCAAACATAGCGTTAAGGGTGCAACAATACCCGTTGCCCTTGTGGCGTAGCGGCAAATTACGGTTAGGCATATGTTATTTACTAGTTCCAAATTTTTGTACTCAAATCGAAACCAATCATATTTTGAAACTGAACTCACACAATTCAAATAAACTCATGTTTAGCCGTGATTCAACATTAATTTAAAATTTTTGTGACCACTCAATATAGAACTAAATATTTTAAAAGTTAATTTATAGAATGAAATATTTAAAAGTTAAAATTGAAAATTCATTGTAAATAATGATTTATAAATCTTTTTGAAAAGCAAATATATGATCAACTTTCGGGTACGTTTGAATTTGCTTTGAGTGTAACCCGGGAATTTAACTAACATAGAGTTTCTGGTTTTTTTTTTTTTTTTTTTATTTTTTATTTTTATATATTTTTATATTTTATTATTTATCATCTGTAGTTCTTCGTTGTATTGTTCTTTTTGGTATTGTTCTTTTTGTGTTATGCATAAATTTTGGTCTTGTGTATTTGTGATTATCCTTCCCGCTCTTATTCATTTTGTGATATTAGTTTTTGTTTTCCATTTTCATAACCATCAATATTCTTATTGAGTTTTTTAAAGGCTCTTCGCACAATAATCTACCACCTAATTTAATTAGCATAATAAACTCGAGTTCTATGTAATTAAATTAAATATAAACGTTCTCATATCAGTATGATTCAAAGTTTAGGAAAATTCAGGTACTAATATGAAATTTGGATATAATTTAACAACCAATTGACCAAAAGATCATATTAAAAAAAATTTGTTTGAAAATATGGGATTAAGATTGTGACAATTGAAATGCAAAAAATATAACAAAATTTGAACAAAAATTGAATGATGATAAATTTAATTTGAGCTCTTTTTTTTTTTATTTTTTTTCCTCATGTTGGCACTAGTTTGGTATTGTTTTTTGTTTTTGTGTTTATGTGTCTCCTCCCCCCCCCCCCCCCTCTAAAATTATAGAATTATTAACCTGGGATATTTTCTGTTGACCTAAATTCAAGGTCTTCTCAAATAGTACAAATTAATTCTTAGTCTTCAATAATAAATTTGAGATATAGAATGCATGGTGTTATGAATGTGATAGTGAGGCACTATCACAACTTGTAGTCAAGGTGGGCTCTACAGTTGATAGGTGTGGATTACAATTCAAATTTGGTGACTTTTAAAATGTTGAATAAAGTTTTAGAGTACCTAATTACTATATTAATTTTATTAGGCACATTTAAGCTTTGTAATAGTTGAAATTGCACTATTATAAAGCTCAAGTGAAAGGAAATTATCACAAGATTTTAATATAAAGCCAAATTACCATTCAGACCACCCTCGTTAAGAGGTGGGATTGAATTCATCTAATCTTGAGTGTGAAAATTAATCTTAATGAACATAATATATATATTGATAAATTGTATTTATCAGTAGTTTGAATATGTAGAGATTTTCAATTCTGAGACACATACAATTTTATGATTGAATAATAATTATATGGAATAACGTGTGATAAGAAGACCAGCGTTAGACAAGTTTAAAGGTGGTCCTTTAATCAATTAAGACTAACTATTTCATTGGACTAGCGTGTGATAAGGAGGCCTGCATTAGACTAACTTGAGGGTGGGTCCTTTAATCAATTAAGTCCAACCCTTTCATTTTAATTTCATAGACTAATAACATGTAATATAAGGAGGTTCATGTTGAGTGGTTCTTTAACCAATTCAATCCAATCCTTTTATTTAAATTTCATGAACCAACGTGTAATAAGGAGTTCGACGTTAGACAGACTTGAGGTTTGGAATACTTATGGAATACTTTTCTTTAACTTGAGGTATTTTCATAAGTAAAAATTCAGTTTAACAGTATCATGTAATTATTAATATGTCATATAATTATTTAATAATAAATCAACATATAACATTGATGAAATTTATTATTTAAATGTAACAACCATCCAAACAATTAAATAATTACAACATATGCAAAATGGAGTTTTGGTGATCCTCATTATTTAAATGTAACTATCATTGAATATAATTTATTAACCACTATTTTTATAAAAATTATTAGATATTCATAGACTATTATGATAATGTCTTCGGCCATTGAAAAATTACAATATATACTAAAATTTTCATATTTTGTCTCCTAAGTATCTAAGAAAGATAAGTCAGTATATTCTATTCGTAAAATTATTTACTATATGATTGATTTAAAATATTACGTAAATAATACATAGGGTGCTTTGAGACAACCGAATAGTTACCCACTTCAACTATATCCACATAATCAATTGAGGAAGAATTAGCTGAGTTGGCAATCTTGTACATTCTGAAATTATACGTGGGATAGTCAATCATTGCAAAGGGTAGATTGACTATTTATTTAGAACTTGTTTTAGCTATTTGTTCATTCCTAATTATGGGCCTTTCTGATTTTTTAGCAGTAATTGTTGATATTGGACTTGAATGGATGTTTTTGCAAAAAAATTTTATATAGTTAATTGTCTAGTTTAATATGATTTTCGTAACACATAAATAATCTCCTCCTAATTGAAAAAAAAAAGTACGCCCAAATATTATCTATTAATTTTTTAAACAGTAGTTACTTATTATTAGTTTACAATACAAAGTGTTTATGATAAGAAAGTATCAGTCATACTAAATTTATTATTCTCTACGTTAATGAACCCCAGAACTGAAATTGTTCCATTTTCCTTCGTAAGCAGGGTTATTTACACTGAAATTTTCTAAACTATTGAAAAGTATCACTTTGACCTCTTAAATTTTAAAAGCATAAAAATAGACTCCCTAAATTATTAAGAAATATCATTTTGCCCAGCTAAATTATAAAACGTACAAATAGACCTTCTAAACTATTGGTGTGTTTCACTTTGATCGCTTGTGTTAACGGTCCAATTTGTATATTTTTATAATTTAAAAACATTTGCACGCTTTTATAGTTTAGAGGGTAAAGTGATAATTTTCAATAATTTAAGAGGTCTATTTCTATGCTTTTATAGTTTTGAGAATTAAAATGATAGTTCTCAATAGCTTAACGGGTTTTAGTGTAAATAACACTTAGAAGCATTTGAACCTAAAAATTTTCCATTGGAATAAACTCTTTATAATTAAGATAAAGTCATTGCAAGATTATATCTTATTACCAACAAAAAAAAAAAAAAAAAAACTGTAAATTTGTTATTGTTCTATTATAATGAACTAAGTAGGGGAATTAAATTGGTGGAAATTGAGGTCATTCCATCAAATGTTATATAAGTATATAATCAAAAATTCATAATTTATTTTGTTACAAAATGGTCAAACTATGGTTTATATATATATATATAATTTTTCCAAATATTTTTTATTTGGATTAATTACACTTTTCACCTTTATAGTTTGATTCAAATTTTATTTTGGTCCCTATAGCTTCAAATTAAATAGTTTCGTCCCTACACTTTAAATTTAGTTTTAATTTGGTCCTCTCCTGTTTAAGTTGGAGGTTAAACTTAATGATTTTGGGACATTTGTTAGTCTTCTAAGGTATATATGTATATATGTAGGATTTTTTTTTTTTTTTACTATATGAAAAAAAGGTATATATGTAAGAAAAATTAACAAAATTTTAGACGGAAAGACCAAATTGAAACTGAATTTAAAGTGTATGGAAAAAATTGTTCAATTTGAAATTATAAGAACCAAAGTAAAATTTGAGTCAAAATATAGAGATTAAAAATGTAATTAACCCTTTTATTATTATTATTATTATTATTATTATTATTATTATTATTATTATTCTTATTATTATTATTATTATTATTATTATTATTATTTTGCACATAAAAAAATAAAAAATAAAAAGCATATAAGACGTTTAGTTGAAATAACTTCATCAAATCATAATTTTGATATTTAGGAGTGATAGTGTTTCATTTTGATGTTTTTAGCTCTTACATTTTATAATACTTTTCACTTTTCAAGTCTCTCAATTTTGCTTTCTAGGTTCACTTTGATCCCTGAATTGCTATTGTAAAATTTTTAAAATTCCAAGTCTATATAAAAAAAATATATAAATAAAGTTATATTATATTTCAACTTCATAATAAAATTCGTTTGAAATTAAGACAAATTGCAATAAGAATGATGAGAGAGTGAAATTTAAGCAAAAAATTGACGGTAATAAATATAATCAATTTGAATTTCATTTATGCAAATTTCAAGATTTATAAAATCATGGGATATTTATTGTTGACCCCAAGTCAAGGTCCTCTCAAATCACACAAATTAATTCCAAGTCTTCATTTCAAATTTTGAGATATGAAGTTGAAATTCCAAGTCTTAATTCCAAGTCTTCATTTCAAATTAATTCCAAGTCATCATTACTAAATGCATGATGCTATGAAAGTGAGTATGCAATATAATTACATTTTTGAGATGCACTATTACAACAACATTTCACCACGGCATTTGGTCCAGTAATTGTATAGTAGTTTTTGTGGTGTGAGATTTTGGATTCAGCTTTTATAAAGAAAAGTTTGATATCCTTTGTGTTGGTTGATTGTATGTGATTATTAATGGTTGTTGGGCTTGGTCGATTTGTTGATCACTTTCTAGCTATTGTAGGTTAGTAGTTTGTTGAATGATATAAATAGTGGATTGCAATTATTTAAATTTAACCGTATTTTACAATGTTGAATAAAGCTTTTATTTTAATTTTTTAATTTATATATGATATTACAGTGAAACTAATCAATTTAAAATCATAATAATAAAAATTAAATACAACATATAATTGATCCAAACATAGATAGAAAGATTCAAACAACTGAACGTCTAATGAAGTATTATGGCCACACGAACTAGCCATATTATGATATTATGGGTTTTTTTCTTTTCTTTTCTTGCGGTTGTAAATTGTAACTATCAGTAATGCTAATATGAAAGAAATTTTGATACCCAAATCCACACGGTATTACATATGAATAATAATTTTGTAGACTAGTGTATGATAAGGAGGTCAAAGTCAGACGCGGTTTGAGAGTAGAAATGAGCTTTCCTCTATACTTTTATTTTTTTTTAATACCTTTTTATATATTTTTTTTGTAGGTCTCAATTCAAATTCGTATCAACAATTTGAACGGTCTATCTTGTAGGTTACACAATAAAAGTCATATATGCAAAAAATTAACTTCATCAAACAACTATAAATATAGAAATAAATCACATTTTGTTATATAAATTTAAATTATTCATTTTATATAATAAAAATATGATTTATTTGTGTTATAATTGTTTGATAAAATTAATACTTTACATAAACAATATTTATTGTGAGACGTACAAAATAGATGGTTTGAATTATCGATGCATGTATGGATTAAGATCTCCAAGAGCAATATGAAAAGGTATGAAAAATATAAAAGCGCGGTTAACACTGAGAATGATCATTTAATCAATTACGTCCAACAACTTCAATTATATGGAAGGTAGTTTGCTATGACTTTCCAGAAAAAAAAATATATATATATATATATATATATTTGACATTGTCTCAAAGCCATCCAAATTATTCATTTTGTATAAATTCCACATGAGCTCCACACAAATGGATGATTTGAATGACTTTATGGCACGGTCATGTCAATACCATGGGCGATTTCTTGTGTCGCCTTCAATGATGTGAACACTTATGATTTAACATTAACTACTCATTATAAAAGAAAATTTTTAAAAAGTTAATATATAGATATAGAATTTAGGGAAATTCTATGGTACATATTTTGTAACATCAATCATAAATTAGCATAATAAAAGGCATCGTACTATAAATTGACATAATTTTATTAGAAAACTTTGTAACATCAACCATAAATTAGCATAATAAAATGTTCAGAATTTTGTGATTCATATAATAAAAGTTTGTGGCTTGGTTACGATATTTTTTTTAACACCAATTTGTGACAAGATTACACATTTTGTAATTAATATTATAAAATTTTGTGATAAAATTGTGCCAATTTGTAATAAGATGGATATGATACACACTCTTGATGTCTCTAGAAATTAATGAAATTCCCTATAACTTTAACGGTAACATTTGAAAGGAAAAAAATAAATAAAAAAAAAGAGTAAGTACAGAGTGAGTTATAAATTTTTGTGTAAAATAAATATATGGTCCATTATTAGATTAATCTGACAGTACCCTAAGAATGGAATCATCTGAATGTATTAATACATGGACCTTTCCTTTAATTCTAAAATTACACTAAGATTTGTGTATTTGTTAAAAATCTCAAGGTAGGGGCGGTCCGTCTAATTAGTCCATGTTAGTCCATGTTAGTGTTTTTCTATAGAATCAACATTACTTCTTGATGGTTCGTCTAATTAGTCCATGTTGGTGTTTTTCTATAGAGCTAGCTATACTCTGCAAGCAAATAAAAGTCCAAGTGAGTGGAAATTATCATTATATTTTGAAACAAAGCAACATTACTGTTGACACCGCCTTGGTAAGAGATGGAATTAGATTTAATACTATACAAATTAAAAAAATTGTAAAATTTTTTTACTTACTAATATGGCACGAATCACATTATTAAAGTGCCTTCTGTTTCAAATTCTAAAATTTCTTTATTGTACGATAATGTCATTTAGAAAAGTTGATAATGTTACTTTGTATAGGATTTTCCTCTGTCTAATTATTTCTGAATATGAAATTAGCTAGCCGTGATATAATTTTTTTTATTATTATAATTAGGGGTAATTTTAAAAGAATTCAGGATTCGGCCCTAAAAATAAAATAAAAATAAAGTTTTTAATTTTGTCAATGTAGACTCATTTTATGTACACTTACATTGAATTTAATCACTAAAATACTCTTTTTTACGTTGGTTTTATCTAACAAAAATATGCAAATATTTAGATTGAAAATAAATCAAAAGATTAGGATATAGATTGATAAAATTAAAAACTCGAGACTTAATTTGTTACAAAGGTTAAGGGTTAAACATTGAGGATGGTTTGTTTGTTTGCTTGCTTGCTTGCTTTTTTCTTTTTTCATTTTTTTTTTGTTTGTAATTTCCCCTTATAATTATTTATTTATTTATTAGTAGTGGTAATATGTAGGAATTTTAAATTCCAAAACCCACACGATAAGGGGGATAATTAGACTACAACGTATTGAAAAAAATTTCAAGTAACAAATGATAATTCACTTTTATTAAATAATTAAGAGACAAATGATAATTTACTTATTATATGTTGCGATTTCACATTTACTGTTAATCAAGCCGGCCAACCACTTAATTCATATTGAGGAGAGAGTTTGCTTTAATTTTTCCACAAATATTAGTCAAATCAATAAGTGGGAGGGCCCAGAGTATGATGGTGCTTTTAGTGCCTTTATAAAGACTCAGACCACTTGGGTGCTAAATGTGCAATTCTGAGTTTGTGCAGAACATGCAAAGAAGAAATAGAGATGAGGTTGGTGTGGTTGTGGGTAATGTTGTTGGTTTTGGCTAGTGAGTGCTATGGGTGTTTGGAGCATGAGAGGGTTGCTCTTCTGCAACTAAAAGCTTCTTCCATCAACCACCAAATAAAATATTTCCTCCCAACGTGGGTGAAGGCTTGGGAGGGTGAAACGACGACTGACTGCTGTAAGTGGGAAAGAGTCAAGTGCAACACTACAACAGGGCGAGTGATCCAACTCTCACTCAATTCTGCAGAGAATTATTGGAACTTAAGAGATTGGTATCTGAATGCCTCCATGTTTCTTCCATTTGAAGACCTTGAAAGTCTCGACTTATCATACAATGGATTAGCGGGTTGGCTTGAGAATGAAGGTTTTTTTTATTACTAGAATAGCAACCAAACAAGTCTACTCTATTGTTTTCTTTTTGACAATATTTCCAAAAATCACGTTGTGGCCTATGCTATGATATACATTATTGACTGTTTTACAGGTTTTGAGAAGTTGGGTGAATTAACATCTCTAAAGTCTCTAAATCTAACTTCTAATCGTTTGGAGGGAACTATTCATATTAATGGTGAGTTTAAATTAAAGTCTATTTCTTTTCATTCTTAACTGAGAGTTTGAGACTAGTGTAAGAATTCAAAAATAAGCAAGTTTCCTTGGTTTCCAACTAATTAATACTTTTATTTTCTTGACTCGAGACCAGATCTTAAAGGTTTGAATAACTTGGAGCAGCTTGATATTAGCCATAATCAGTTTGACGGTTTCATAACTCACTCAGGTATGATAACAATACCACTTCAACATGAAGAAAATAATGAACCAAAAAAAATATAGATGCTCTGGTTTCAAAAATACATTTTTTTAACTCTATTTTTTAGGACAAATGCGATAAATTAAATAAATTATGATTATATACATGAAGTGACATACAACATAAACAGTTTGAATAATCGATATAGGACTCGTGATAGATCCGGACAACACCCTTCTGCGCCCAACCCAAAATTAAAAACAACCTCCTTGGATGGCGGCCGAATTAATGATTCTAGTGAATTAGTTTTTTTTTTTTGGAGGGGGGGAAATAAAGTTTTTTATTTATTTATTTATTTTATGATTGTAAAGTTTGTTTTTTAAACACTCAATCTTTGTACATGATTTATGATTTATGTGTCCATCACCTGATTTATCTCATCTGCCACTTGTCATACTATGCAACATTTGTTAAACAACTGAAATGGACTCATTTGCACAAAAATGTTAGGGTCCCAAAAAATTTACTAAAAATTTTAGGTAATATTTTTGCAATTATGAGCCGCAATGATAGATGTTTTGGCTTGTAATAAAAAGATCACAACAAGCCACACTGTTTTATACGAAATTTCGATAGAAAAATTATGTTTATAGATCACTATGCTTTAAAATTGAGTTTTAAACAAACTACCTATTTTTGTTTTTATATTTTTTAATAAAATGGAATACATGTCAATTTAACGTGTTGTTTTAGTTGTGAGGATGGTGGTGACTTGAAATGGAAATTGATTTTTGCAGGTTTTGAAAGACTATTTGTGTTAGGCAAGTTGGAGCTACTTAGATTGGATTGGAATTCATTCAATAATAGCATCCTACCATCTCTTGGTGTGCTCTCATCACTCAAAACTCTATCCATATTTGGAAACCGTTTGAATGGATCAATTGATATAGGAGGTAAGTCCAGTATAAAATGTTTCACTTATTCACAACTAAAACAACCTTTCCAGCATCAATATGGACAATCTTCGCAGCATCAATGTAAGTTTTATGGGCTATTTTTATTGGACAAATTATAACATAGGATTAGGATTATCAATCCATGGAATTCACACACGTTTGATTGTAATTTTTATTATTCAAATTAGATTTCAATGGACATTTTATTCAACAAAATTGGTGAATTTTTTAATCTTATAACTAATAATACAAAATAAACATATGATTGGTATTATATATTTCAATATTTATTGCAAAACAAACGTGAAAGAGGGGATTATTTATCCAACTAATCTAATTGGATAACCAATCTTTCACTAATTCCATGAATTGTTAATCCTCTCACTATTATTTATTCTAATCAAACAAAGCCTACGTGTTGCCTTAAAATATCACGTGATTCAGTGTCATATAATATTTTAAAATTATTAAATAGTTATTAATTATTCAATTTTATGATAGTCGAAAAACCATAGCACCATAAGAGTAAGTGCCCAAGGTTGAGATGGTTACTATTTTAGTTTCTAATGTATCGCGTTTGTGTGATTTTAGTTATCTGTTAAAATTGTATCTGTTTAGTTTTCAATGTATTAAAATTATTTTGATTTCGTCCTCCAACCAAATTCAATTTATAGATACCATTAAATTTAAGGATAAATATAGAAATTAAATTAAAATTTCACTATTTTAATTCCTAAAACAAGATATTTGTGGTATTTTAGTTCTTAATGTATAAGTCATGGCAATTAGTATTTAAAGTGTACAAAGTGTTTCAATTTTATCCTCTAACCAAGATTACAAAACTATCCATGCTTCCTCTATCTTTCTCTCTCTAAAAACCTCCATTAGGGATGGCAATCTGAAACCGGCCCGACGGTGACCCGACCCCGAATTGAGCGGTTATTCCCCAAAAAATATCCCCCACAGGCCGGGGATGGTATTCAAAAATAAAATCCCCGATGATGTTTGGACCGGGGACGGAGATACATGTCCCAGCCCCGAACCGGCCCCGACCCTGGCCCCGTTTTTCTCCCAAAATAAAATTACAATTCTACCCCTGTCTATATATATTTGTTTGCTATGCTCCCTCACAATTACACACACACGACTTCATTTCGCGTGAGAAAAATGAGGAGGGAGAGAGAGAGAGAGAGAGAGCCGATCTCACAGCGCTAATCTCACAGCACAGCACCCCTCCTCCACCGATCTCACAGCGCCGCTCGTCCACCGCCCTCCTCTGCCGTCGTGCCGATCTCCTTCGCCGCCCTCCTCCACGAGCTCCTCCGCCGCCTGAATCTTTCCGCCTCTCTTTCTCTGTGTTATATATACACACACACATATATATATATATATTAGATTGCAGCTCAGATCTATCTCTCTCTCTACTTAGATCTATCTCTCTTTACTCAGATTTGTGTGTTGTTGATGTTGTTTGATGATATTGATGTTGATGATGTTGTTTGAATCGTTGTTCTTGTTGCTACTGTTTTGTTTTGTTGTTGTTTTTTTTTTTTTTTTCGTTTGATTCGGGGAACTTTCGGGGTCGGGGAAACCCGATCCCCGTTAGGGGACGGGGATAGGAATGGTAATAGGTTCCTCGTCAGGGATCAGGGTCGGGGACGTGGACATTCTTATCATCGGTGATCGGGGACGGGAAGGGTGATCCCCGGCCCTGCCCCGCTCCGTTGCCATTCCTAACCTCCATCCCGAGTCTCACTGTTGGCCGGCTGGGTGCTGCCTATGGCCATGGCGGTCAGCTGGCCTCGCTTCCTTTGTGTGTGATTGTTGTTTTCTCTCATTTTTAACTTGAATCCCCAAAGTTTTCCCACGATATTAGTTTTTCCGACATCTATAGATTATGCCTAGGTGTGTTTTGATCTATGGTGTTTGGCCATGGATCTTCTTTCGGGTCTTTTATCGGCGGGTGTATGGTGATCTAGTTTTGGGTGCTTCTCTACGATGTATGCTGGGTTGTTCGGTATTGGAAGTTTTTTGGCCATGGGGGTGTTCGAATGTAGGAGTTTGTTCGGCAAAGAGGTCAGTGGTCTCAGATCGGGTGTTGTTCGACAAAGAGGAGTCAGTGGTCTCAGTTCTATGGGGGCTCTCGGCTATGGGTGGTTGAAGATTAGGAGGATGTATGAGGCATGGGTCTTTGGCGTTGGCCGTGGGAGGTGTTAAATCTTGGGAGGTTTTAGGCCATGGAAGTGGTGCTTCGGTGCCGGCTGGTTCGGTTTAGGAAGGTGTTTGACAGGTGGGAGAGGTGGTTTGTTGGCCATGGGTGGTGCCTCTTGGTTGTTTAATAGGTGGGAGAGGGGTGGTTTTCGGCCATGGGTGTAGTTTTGGCCACGGTTTTCGGCCTAGGGAGTTTTTCGGCCTTGGGTTTTTGGGCCATGGAAGGTGGGTGGTTCTCGGCCAAGAGATTGGTTATATATATAGGAGTAGCAGTAATTTATAATTTTTAATCTTTTTTTATACATTGCATCTTCCGATGCATTGCGTCTTTCTATATTTTTAATTTCATATTTTTTAATGAAATGTTTATTTTGTTGATTGTGGGGATATGGATTTAGAAATACTCCTTCGATCTTGGTGAAGCTGAAAAATCCTCGCAATGTTAGATAAACAATTCCGATCGGTGGTGTCGGAGTTTTAAGTCAATTTTTACGTGTGGATAGTCGGTATTTTATATTTCTTAGAGTCTGCCTAGTCTTTTTTTGTTCTCCCTCCTCGGTCTCACCTTCTCATCATGCTTTTTTGGAATGGGCCACAGTTTGGTCCAATAGGACCCTTCCGATTACTCCGGATGAGTTGGTTTCGGCACATGGCCTGAATATTGAACTGGGCTTCCCATGTGGGCCTCAATGCCTACTAGGCAACGATCCCTAGCTCACTGGGCTTTGAACTTATACGACCCAATTGAAAGGACCAGTTTGAAGTTGATTTTTTTTATTTGGCTCCCACACTGATAAAAAAAATTTGGTCCTCTAACCTATTTTGTCTTTCTTTATTTGAACTAAGGGCAAAACATAAAAATCATAAACACACATCAACAAAAAGCGAATGCTTATATATCAAAATATATTGGATGATGTATTACAAGAAAAAAAAAAAATTTTGCCAAAATAATTATCAACAGAAAATTTGGCGAGGATCTCATTTATTATAGAATATAAGCTTTGGGAGACAAATTTTTTTTCCTGCGTCACAAAAATTACATTTTATTATAATAATATGAATATTCCTCTCCAGAGATATTGGCTTTTCTTTTTTTATTTTCTTCAATTTTTGATGATGTGTATATATAGTTTTCAAACTTTAACCTTAGTTTAGCCAGAAAGGTAGACAAAATTAAGTTGGAAGACCAAATCAAAACACTTTTTTTTTATATGTTGCAAGCTAAGTTGACACAATCCTATACAACTCATAAAACAATTAGGACCGATGTACACGCAATTATTCTTCTTCTTCTTATTCTTATTTTTCTTATTTTTATTTTTTTATGAGCGACTTAGAAGAGCTGAATTTTGGTGGCAATTCAATAGAAAATAAAAAAAGGTGCATAATGGAGAATTTTTTTAGAGGTTGTACTCTCATTTTGGAAGTTAAAAAGAATTTGTCGGTAAGATTTTTCATTTACAATATTGTTTCACAAAAGAAGTTTGTACAAAAATAATGTTTGTAATCATTATCCCAAATGAAGATTTCTAAGTTTCTTAGTAAACGGATAAACTATTTTTTGATTTTATTTTTATTTTTAATAAATAGAATAGATCACATGTTAATATTAAGTTTTGAACGGATTACAAGCTGGAAGTACTTGATTTGAGTGGCAATTTATTCAATAATTACATCCTACCATCTCTTGGTGTTTTCTCATTACTCAAGACTTTATGCCTATGGGAAAACAATTTGCATGGACCAATTGATACTGAGATAAGAGGTAAGTCCAATAATAAAATATTTTATATGTTCACAACTAGACAATCTATCTATCACCAATGTGAGTTCCATGTGTTCTGCAAGCTGCTCGGAATAGTGGATAATACCTCTAAACGTCACATGAATAATGTCACATAATATTATAAAATTATTAAATAATTATCAATTATCCAATTTCATGACAGTTGGACTTGACAAAAACCATAGCACAAAAAGAGTAAGTCCCTCGGATTGAAATGGAATCTAATACAAGATAGTCTGCCAAATTTATAAACAAGCTTTAGTTACCTTTTCATTTTCTAAGGTTTTGTTTGTTTACATGGAAAATATTTTTTTCTAAATTTTTGGTGTTCAGTTACGTATAATTGGGTAAAATATTTTTGGATAAATTATACCACTGGTCTTTTAATTTGAGTGAAGTATTACTTTAATTCTCATAATTTTAATTTGAATAGTTTGAATCCTACATTTTCGATTTTGTTTTTCTAAAATTTACCCACTTGGCTTCTGTAAGGACTGTGATTGAAAGTGAAAATTACAATATGACTCAAATGCAAAAACAATATGAAGAAAAACACTCATGTAGATCGGTTTTTGAGATTTGTATCAATTTAATTTTTAATATATAAAAAAATATTTTTATTTGATCCCCAACCTAATTATATTTGTAGATGTTATAAATAAAAAAAAGGTAAATATAAAAATTCAATTAAAAAGGTAGTCTTCTTGTCTCCAGAGTATGAAATTTGTATCATTTCAATTTTTAATATTTAGATTATATCAATTTAGTTCTCAAAGTATAAAAAGTGTTAAAATTTGGTCTTCATCTGAATCAAAGTAAAAACATGGAAATAAAAAAATTAAAAAACACAAAAAGCCACCAAAAAAAAAAATAAAAAAAAAAATAAAAATAAATCATGTTTTGTGAAGTATTCCTGGTCATCCAAAATGCATATACATGTTACTTTTATTATATTTATGTATACACATAAATGTTGGGTGATGTACTACACGAAAAAACATTTTTGCAATGAAAAAATTGTGACAAAAAATTGTTGACAAAAAATATTGGCGATGGGATTTCATTCATTGCAGAAAATAAACTTTGGGAAACAATTTATTTTTTCCATATTGCAAAAATTATATATATTTTTTTGTAATAACGCAAAATATTTTCCTCCAAAAATATTTCCCTACATTAATGTGGTGGTTATAAAAAGAAATTAAATGTGTATTTAAAAGCTTCAGCAATAATTTGGCATGTGGGTTTGAGAGTTTTTTTTTATTTTTATTTTAGTCAGAAAAAGACAAAAT
This sequence comes from Camellia sinensis, assembly GCF_055761805.1. Taxonomy (NCBI): domain Eukaryota; kingdom Viridiplantae; phylum Streptophyta; class Magnoliopsida; order Ericales; family Theaceae; genus Camellia; species Camellia sinensis. The sequence goes on along the minus strand of NC_138969.1, from coordinate 109,901,928 downwards.
AGGTTAAAAAATCAATAAGATAAAATGTCACATCTAAACCATAATCATTTTATTTTTTCTCTTACAAAAGTCAAAAAGCCAAAAAAATTCATCCCAAACGAGACTTTTCAACCCCAGGCTAAAATAACTAAAAAGGCAAAAAATTAAAAAACCAACCCGCATCCCAAACGAAGTCTAGTTTTATGAAATTTTTTCCTTATAAATGAAACCCATTGGCCATTACAGTGATATGTTAATTATTTTGGCATTTTCTTTCTTTTACTGACAATTCAATGGACTGTTATTCATATGACTCATAAAGAAAATATGATCAGATTTACACTCAATTCTTTTTCTTTTTCCTTCTTCATTGTAGAATTCTGCGATATGAACTTAAAGGAGCTGGATTTGAGTGACAATTTTATAGAAGATATAAAAGGTATACAATCGTGATTTTAAAAAAAAAGGTATTTAGAGGTTGTACTCTCAGTTTCCTAACTGAAGAAGATTTACAGGCAATATTGTTCACTTAGAATATTATTATGTACAAAAATAATGTTTGTATATTATTATTATCCCAAACCCAAATGAAGCTCTCCAAGTTTCTTAGAAAACAAACTACCTATTCTCTCTCTCTCTATATATATATATAAAGAATTTCATAACAATTTTGCGTTTCCTTTTAGTTTGTACGGATGGTGGTGACTTGAAAAGGAAATTGATTTTTGCAGGTTTTGAACGACTATCTGTGTTAGGCAAGCTGGAGCTACTTATATTGAATTGGAATTCATTCAATAATAGCATCCTACCATCTCTTGGTGTGCTTTCATCACTCAAAACTCTATCTCTATATGAAAACCGTTTGAATGGATCAATTGATATAGGAGGCAAGTCCAATATAAAACTCTTCACATATTCACAACCAAAGGCAATCTTTCAAGATTCAAAATTGAATTGGTAACCACACGAACAAGTGCACAATATCCATGTGTTCTACATCTACTGGGACTGGTAGACAATTCCTTAGAAGATTCCCTATGTTGTTTATATATGTTCTTTATTGTCGTTTGTTAGGATCAATATTAGGAAAATTTCTTAAATATATTGTTTGTGGTATTTTCAACAGATAAAAACTTACAATACACACAAAACAAATCATTCTTTATCTTTCAATTACCTAAAAAAAAGTTAGTCAACATGTTCCACTTGTAAAAATTTTTGCAACGTAATTGGTTTTTAGCAATGTCTTGCAATCATCAAATTTGTTTGCGAATCTCACAAACAAATTAGATGTCACTGCCTCAGGACATTAATGTTGTTGTTGGAGCCCAGTAAGCCAAACTATGCATGCCAAATCCATAGGTCATGAGATGCCATTGCCTCAAGAATAATAGTTGGGGATCCACCACGTCCAAAGTATTGTTCTGCCCAAGCTGTTGGGCAATTTTTCCAAGACCAATGCATACAATCAAGGCTCCTAAGCATCCCTGGGAAGCCCTGTTCTTCACTTTTTTTTAACAAACTTGCAATGTCATTGGAATTAGGTGATCTAAGGTTTTTTTTTTTTTTCCAAATATCTCAACAATTACCCGACAAAACTTTTTAATACATAGAATGGCAGCAGACTTACCAATTCGTATATATTCATCCGTAGAATCGACTGCCGTTCCATATGCCAACATTCGAAATGCACTTGTTACTTTTTGTAAAGTAGACAATCCAAGTCTACCAAGACCATCCTTCTTCTGCACAAAGAAATCGTCGTGAGCTTTCACGACATCAACAATCTGTAAATATAAACTTCTACACATTCGAAATCTCCTACAAAATAAATTTTCCTCATAGGTGGGGTTTTCTGAGAAGTAGTCATTCCATAATTGAGCATGACCTTCTTCCCTTTTACGATCTCTCACTATATGTCCATGAACTGAACCTTTACGTACCAATTGATCATTTTCTTCAAGATATTGAGCTATGATGATGTTGTTAGAGGCATATAAATAAAGTAATATATTTTTTTCCTCTTCCCATGCTGCCATTTCTTCTTCATAATCAGGGAATGGTGGTAAATAAATATGCTCTGCATCCATTTCTTCATGAATATACTCAGCATCCATTTTTGTTTTAGAAAGCTCTACAGTCATTTTCTTTGATGTATGAGGCTTTGGTTTTTCTATAAAATAATAGATGGTAAGGAAAATAGTGTTGGAAATGGTAGAAAAATTCTGGGTAAAACCAGAATTTTTTCTCAAGTTTGGTCTATTTTTTAGGTGGGCCCCGAGCGTCGATTTACTCGGGTCAAAGTGGTAACGTGTTCTATGCCGCATTGTGATTCACGTGGTATATTTGGTTGCTCAAAACCATTACCGAGTGAATGAGAAATTGAAGCCAAAGTGTGCTCCATGGAAATGGAGTTTTGGTGGAAATTCCTTAAGGTTGTAAATTGGCTTGTCCCACATTGATTTGGTGGGAAGTTTTGAAAGGGTTTATAAGGCTTAGGGTGAGATACTTGGGGTGTGCCCCAAGGGGTACCCAAGTGTTTTAGAGGGAGAGGTTATGGGCAAAATGGGCTAGACCCATTGGACCCAAAAATCACCACACGCGCGCCGCCGCCGTCCGTCCGGGCGGGTTGGGCTTCTAATCTTTTTGGGCCAAAAACATTTGAATTTTATTTTATTTTTTATTAAAATAAAATCCATAATTCAAATTAAACTGGTTTCGATTTATTGTTCATCCAAACAGGGCCCTTCCCGTTTTCAAACAGAATTAAACTGTTTTGGATTTATTGTTCATCCAAACAGAGCCCTTCCCGTTTTTATCTGTTTGAATAATTAACCCAACAGATTCAAATCTGTTTAAATTTGAAACTAACAGGTTTCATACCTGTTCAATTCAAAACCAAGAGCCACCTTTACATCTATAAATAGACTAGCCTCCCATTTGGATTTCACTCCAATTTTCGTACTCCATCCTCTGCAAATTATATTATTCATCTTGCTGCATTTTATTTCCCAAAGAAAGAGTGTAAACACTTAGTGTGTTCGTAAGGCAAACAATTTGTAGTGTTACTATTGTTTGTGGTAAGATCATTTCATCCTAGGAGATAGACGTCCAATTCTGAAAGCACCGTGGAGAGGACGAATCTGTCTTAAGGACACAGTGTTAAACACTGGACTTGATCAGAAAAGTTATTCAAATAAATTAACCAAGTAAGTTGTTTATTTTTATTCTGATTTTTTTTTGTTTATTTAATCAGATTTTATTTTTGTTTTTGTAACAAAATAAAATCTGTGATTTTATTTATTTATTTATTATTTCGAGTTTGATTTTTGTAATCAAACAAATTCTCTCCTTTTCTCTATTTCTTTTATTCTTGTTGTTGTTTTGTACACAACAGAATTTAATCTTTTTAAATACAGCGAAGATTGTCCTACAAATAGATGGAAGGAAAATTAATGGAGGGAAATATTTAGAGAAGAAAATGAAGGTTTGTGGTTGGAGTTTAAATGAATAGTGATATACTCTATATTTACTTTTTGAATAAAAAAAAATTATGTTCATCATCTTGGTGAGAGGATTAGGTTGGAGATGCTCTAAGAGCCTTATCTCCCAATTACTTAACACATATAAGTCAACATTGTCTCATTTGAGCTTGTAAAAGTTCGAACTGCTTCTTGGGTGAAGATTTCAACTAAGATTTCTGACTACTTAATCAATGATTTCATCTTTTCTTTGAAGGAATTAAAGCCACTAAGATCAGGCCCTGTGCTAGATGACTTGTCAGATGGTTTTTATTTTCCTTTATTTTATCTTCATTGTATCCCCCCTTGGTTGGGTCCTCTCCAACCCTTTTCTTTGGTCTGGGTCTACACATGATTGGGTTTAATTGGAGATACCAACATAGTTGGGAGTACTTTGCTGGCTATGATGCAATTCACCAAGCCATCATTTTGTACAGCATTTTAATCATCAATAAAGTTTCTTTGTTGATCAAAGAAATAAATAATGAAAAAAACATTGTCTCATCTGTGAAATTTTTTTTATCACATTATTAGTTAGTAACACCACATACAATTCACTAATCTAGTTGGATAACCAATCATTCATTGATACCATGATTTTTTTTTTTTTATCAGCAAAAGAAAACTTTGTTAATGATAATCAGATTACAAGGCAAATGACATACATCAATAAAGGGGATTGATTAGTTTGCTTTGATGCTTTTTAATCCAATAAATTGTTGATCTCTTCACTATTAATTCTTCAAATCAAACAAAGCCGGTATGTTCTACGTGTTAGGAGTGGTAGATAATCCCATAAATTATCACATAAACAATGTCACAATAATATTTTGAAACTGTTAATTAATTATTAATTATCCAGTTTTATAATAATCGGACTCGACAACAACCACGTTGAGATGGTTACTATTACATAATATAGTTTGCCAAATTTATAAATAATGGTTAGTTACTTTTTAGTCTCTAAGGGTGTGTTTGATTAATAGGATTAATAGTGAGAGAATTAATAATTTATGAGATTAGTATTAGTTATCCAGTTGAATTAGTGAGATACATAATTCTTTCTTGTCTACGTTTATTTTGTAATTAATATGGAAATATGTATAATCTCAATTGTGTGTATGTTTCGTGTTATTAGTTGTAGGCTTAAAAAAATTCATCAATTTTGTTACATATAATGACCATTGAAATATAATCCAAATAACGGAATGTGAGTTGGACGGACAAATAATCTCAATCTTATGTTATAATTTGGCCAATCAAGTAGGGGTGAGCATGGTCTAATTTAGATCAGTTTGGGATAAAACTAGGACCAATCTATTGTCTGTAGTTCCATAAAAATTGGAATCAAACCAAACCATTAAAATCATAGAACCAATCCGAACCAAACTATTTAAACATGTTTTGGTTCGGTTTGGAACCATGGTTTCACATAATATGTTTACAAGAAAAATCATATAACATTTTGAAAAAAATTCAACCTTTCATAAATTTTAAAAATAATAATAACAAACCCATCAAACAAACTACTCTCATAAAATTCACTAATAAACAAAAACTTAACATTAAGCAAACACTGATCAATATTAATTTGTCATTATTTTTTGAAACATAAACTTTCAAAACATAACATGTACATTATTCCACCATTAACTTAAACAAACATAATATATGGTCGGCACACAATGTGTGTAACTTGAAAACAAATAACATTATTCTTTTCTTTCTTTCTTTCTTTATATCAACAAAAGAAACCTTTATTGATGAAATAATCGTACAAGATACTAATTGTACGAGCTTTCATTATTAAACCAAAGGTCATGGGGTGAGGCCCATCCTTCTCTTTGCATACTTTTTACAAAAACTCCAAATATAGGGGTATTTTGAGAAAGAAAATTGTGAGACAAAAATTGTCAATACCACCAACAACCTTCACTTTATATATTAAAATAGATAGATATATATTACAATAAAAAATTATCGCCAAGAAAATTATTAATGAAAAATTATTGAGGAAGATCTCATTTATCATTGAAAATAAGCTTTGGTTGACAAATTATTTTTTCGTCATTACAAAAATTGCATTTTACCATAATAATGTAAATATTCTTTCCCAGAGATGTTGGCTTTTACATTTTTTTATTTAATTTTTTGATGATGTGTATTTATGGTTTTCATGCTTTACCCCTAGTTGAGACAGAAATATAGACAAAATTAAGTTGGGAGGTCAATTCAAAACACTTTTCAATATTGTAAGGGTAAATTATATTTAGTGCCCTTGTACTTTCACCAAAATTTCCATTTGGTACCTTCAGTTTTAATTGTAACAATCAACCCTCTATACTTTCGATCAAATTACAATCTTACCCTTTTATTTACAACCTGCAATTCAAAAGGGCTAGCTTACTCTATCAATGATATTATATACAACCTGCAACAATTAACTTCGTGTAGAAATGGTGTTGGGTGAATGAGCGACCAGAAATTGGAGCCTCATACCATGCTCTGGTTTTTGGTTTCTTTTGCTCTTCTATGTTTTCTTTTTTTGGTTTTGTTCTTGTCTTTGTTGGTTGGTCTCTCTCCAACTAGTGGAGTTGTGCCTTAGCAAGTGATAGGGCTCGTTTTTCGATGCCAACCTAGTTGGAATGGAATTGCTAGCTTTGATGCTTAGTGCTCTCTTCTCTTTTGATCTTTGTACAGTGTACTCTAAATTTTATCAATAAAGTTCTTTTTAGCTGTTCAGAAAAGAAAAAAAAAATTCTCACCCACTTTATCCATTTATCGTTAATAAGCTAGCATAAATAAAAAGTTGAAGGATTAAAGTGAGATTTTGGCGAAAGAAAAGACTAAAGTGAGATTTTAGTAAAAATGTAAGAGTGTTAACGACGCAAAAAAAAGAAAAAAAAAAAGAGAAGAAGAATGTCACATGGGTTTCAAATGACAAGTTCTATAAACTTCGTTAATGACAAATAGATAGAAAGGTGACATTGCCACTTGATAAAAAATGTAGGGTTTGACTATTACCGGAGGCGACGCTAGCTTAGGGTTGATGGGGTTCCATCACCGGTCAACCTATCAGAAACTCTTAATAGAACAACTATTTAAATTATTAATATTTTATTTAATATGATTTAATCTTATTAAAATTAAGGGACCTCATTGTATAGTTTGACATCAATGAATGAATAATTTTTTAATTACATATATACAAGAAAATGTGTTTGACATTATTAACAATGAAGTTATTATGCAATAGTTCTAAAAAATAAAACCTCATCAAATGTAAGTGTAAAAGTTTATATTGTTTGTTGTTCAGACAAATAGTACAATATTTTTGCAGTTTATTCTACTTAAATTTGAGAAATTTAGTCATAAAAAGTTTGAAAAGTTTAGGGCATCGTTTGGGGTTTGGTTTTTTTAATAAATTTTTAATTTTTTTTGATTGTTTTATAAGATGAAATGAGTCAAATGAATTTGGTAATGCCTTTTTTTAGTTGAATGAAAAAACGTGTTGACTGGTACTTATGACTCTTTTGTAGCAGTTTTTTTAACTTTTTTGTTTTTGTACTTTTTTTAAATAAAAAAAAAAACTTTTAGCTTTTTTTAACCTAAAAGTCAAGTTTTCAAACAAGGCTTAAATGTTGGTTAGTGTAAATGTTTTTTTTTAGTTTTTAGAATTTGTGGAACTTGAACATGCAAGGTGACCTTATCTCTACAAATTTTTGGAGACACCACTTACTATTACAATTGAAAGTAAATGAATTAAAGTGAGATTTTGATGAAAATGTAAGGATGCTAAATGTAATTTAACCCTATTGTAAGGAGAAAACTTCATTGTGCCTTCTAAATTATCATTCAAAAATTAATTGAACTCATGTTCTTTTAAAATATCAATTTTATACTTAATCTATTTGATTTTGAATCAATTTTACCCCGCCGTTAGTTGTAGTCTATAATCAAATGGAAGTTGTTGACGTAAACTTCATTTTGCCCCTCAATGAAGTTTAATATGACTCATACAACAAATATGATCAGATTTACACTCAATTCTTTTCTTTTTCATTGTAGAATTCCGCAATATGAACAACTTAGAGAAGCTGGATTTGAGTTACAATTCAATAGAAGATATAAAAGGTATACAATAGTGATTTCGCAAAAGTTTTTAGAGGTTGTACTCTCATTTGCCAAGCTAAAAAAGATTTAAAGGCAATATACTTATAATATTATTTCACAGAACATGTTTTGTACACAAATAATGTTTGTATATCATTATCCCAAATGAAGCTCTCCAAGTTTCTTAGTAAATAAACTAACTATTTTATTTTTTATTTTTTATTTTTTAATAAACAAGATGGATTTCATAACAATTTTGCGTTTCCTTTTAGTTTGTGAAGATGGTGGTGACTTGAAATGGAAATTGATTTTTGCAGGTTTTGAAAGACTACATGTGTTAGGCAAGCTGGAGCTACTTGATTTGAGCTACAATTCATTCAATAATGGAATCGTACCATCTCTTGGTGTTCTCTCATCACTCAAGACTTTAAACTTACGGAGCAACTATTTGAATGGATCAATTGATATAGGAGGTAATTCTAATAATAAAACACTTCACATGTTCACAACAACAAGACAATCTTTCTTTATATATGTTCTTCATCGTTGTTTTCTATGACCAATGTTAGGAAAAATTATTAAATATTTTCGGAGGTATTGTTTACGTGGTATTTTTGGCAAATAAACAATCACAATACACACTAAATGAGTATTTCTTCATCTTTAACTGCCTAACAAAGATTAGTCAACATATTCCACTTGTAAAATTTTTTACTACATGATTGGTTTGAAACACCATATAAACAATGCTACATGTCTTGGACAAAATTGTGGGAAAAAAAAAATTATTAGGTAGTGTCGGAGTACCATGTGACATTTTCTATGTGGTGCCCCTGACAATGTGAAATCCCAAAATACACTAGGTGAGTCATTCCTTATCTCCCAATTACTTAACAAATATAGGTCAACATTGTCTCACTTGTAAAATTTTTAGTTATATCATTAGTTAGGAACACCACATGCACAAAGATCACATGATATTCCTAAAATATTGAATAATTACCCAATTTCTTAATAGTCAAACTCAACAAAAAACCATAATAGGTCCAAAAGAGTAAGTCTTGATTGAGATTGAATTTATTACATAAAGGTATATCCTGCTGAATTTATAAACCAATAGAGCTTTAGATTTACTCAATTTTCGTTTCTTTTTTAATATTTTTCTTTTCATTTTAGAATTCCATAATATGAGCAACTTAGAGGAGCTGAACTTGAGTGAGAATTACATAGACAGCATAAAAGGTAATGGTGAAGGTTTCAGGGCTTGTATTCTCTTTTTCCAAGTTGAAAAAGATTTGGGGAAAATTTCACTTTATCTCATTGTAGTTTGAGCTCGGAACATTTTACCCCCTTATAATTTAATTATAGACAGATAATTCCTTTGTGATTTTAGACTAAACCACACTATTAACTCTATTAACAAAAAAAAAAAAAAGCAAAAGACCACTATACTCACGTCCTTATCTTCCTCATCTTTCTTTGCTAATGGACGTAAATCACTATTACAGTTGCATTCAACCCAACCACCACCATTAATTTTTATGAATAAAAAATAAGGATAATTACTATTCAATGTAAAGTTTTATAAATAATTTTAAATTAATGGTAAAATTTATGTACATCAATAATTAAAGTCTTAAATTTTTTTTTATGAATTTATAATAATTTTGTAAAACTATCACTGAATTATAATTTTTCTTAAAAAATATATACACAGAGTAATCTCATTTAAGAAAAAAAAAAAACTAAAAGTATATTATAAAAACTATACATATATACACCAATGATAATATATATCCAGTAATTGAAACTCTACATATAACTAACCCCAATAAGAGAGTTTTTTTAGGTTTGAAGGTAGACGATGAAGATGAAAGGATGAATGGAGAAGCTGGGTAAAAATGACTTTTTGCATTTTGATTTTACTTTAGTTTTAACAAAAAAATATGTCCACTCTCAAATTTGGCAAGTGCATTACATCTTCTGTCAATTTTAACAGAAAAAGTAACTATTGCAATTTAGTCCAAAATTCAAGAGAGGGTAAAGTGTAACTATTGCAGTTTAGAGGGTAAAGTGCTCCAAATTCAAACTACATAGGAATAAAATGGATTTTGCCCAAAAATTTGCAAGCAAGATCATATATTTATTTTACTTTGTTTTTTTCACACAACAGGTTTGAAGAGTTTAAGCAAGCTAAAGATGTTGAACCTCCGATGGAATGAATTGAAAGGACTAGTTACTAGTAATGGTGAGAACCTAAGCTTACTTGGAATTGACATTTACTCACTTAAGTCCACAGTGCTTTACAAAATGAGCTCACAACATTTTTTCAAGATTTTGTACAGAGTAGTATTATAAAAAAAAAATTATAAACATTTTATTCAAATTGACGCGGCTCCTATCATGTTAATTTATTTATTGGATCCCATTTTAAATTCTCAAGTTTTATGCTGCATGCCACGTTAGTACGTGTAGCATTTTTATTATATAATAACAGTAGGCTCTATTAGATTTATTATGTTAGGGAAAGGCTATAATACAATTGTTTTGTAACAAAACCACAATGATTCATAAATTTTCTCACCATATAGTTCATAATTTCTTAATGTATATTACATAACTACAATAACTCATAATTTCTTAATGTATATAACATAGCCACATTAGGACGTAATGTAGCCAAAATAATTCATAATTAAGACTTTTATTACAGTGCACCCCTTTCTAACATAACCACAATAGTTTGTAACTAGGGTAAATTACAACAGTAGTCCATGTATTTTGATTCTTTTATCATTTTGGTCTCTGTAATTTTAATTGGCTCAATTTTGACACTGAATTTATAACTTTTTCTCAATTTAGTCCAAATCTTAACATTTTTTCATGAAAAATACGTATATAAGTGACATGTGCCATAATTTTAAGAGAAAACATATAAACTTACTTAAGTCAATGAGTTAATCTCAACTACTTCAGTGATAATTTTTTGTCAAATTTGAGAGTCAGATTTGAGCCAATTAAGAGTGTAAGGACCAAAATGACACAAGAGGCAAATGCACAAACCATTGGTGTAATTTTCCCTTGTAACTAATACCGCAAAATTTCAAATTTGACGTATTGGGACATGATGCATCATCTTATCACAATGAATTGATATTTGAAGATTCTTTGTGACTTTCATGTAAGGTATCATCATATTTTTTAATGAATAATTCTTTAGCTACATCTTTTAGGGTTGGATGGATTAAAACACTTACAGGAGTTGTATTTGGATCATTCATCCATTGACAAGATCTTTCTTCATAATGTTGGAGTAATGTCCTCCCTAAGGGTGCTGACATTGCGGAATATTAGCCTTAACGGAAGCCTACCTAACCAAGGTATTCACAATTTGATTATATTCCTTGGATTAATTGTGTTATGATTTGAATGTGCCTCCAAGCAGATAAAACGTCTAAGCTAAGCATCACTTCTTTTATTTCACAGGTTGGTGTGAACTTTCTAACCTCCAAGAGTTGGATCTCAGTGAGAATGGTTTTAATGGAATGCTTCCCTCATGTTTGGATGACTTAACATCAATTCGAATATTGGACCTCTCTTTCAATCAGTTCACTGGAAATCTTACTTCATCTCCCCTTAATAATCTCCCAACACTGGAATTTCTTAGCCTTTCATATAACCATTTCGAAATCCCAGTCTCATTTATTTCATTTTGCAACCATTCAAAGCTTAAGGTATTTTTAGGTGACAACAACAGATTGAGTGATCAAATTGAGTTTCGAACATGGATTCCTAAGTTCCAACTGAAGGTTCTCAGTTTATCAAACTGTGGATCAAATAATCTTGGTATGAAATTTCCACATTTTCTCTTTTACCAATATGACCTCAGAGTAGTTGATCTATCACACAACTCGGTCGGAACATTCCCAGTTTGGTTGTTAGAAAATAATACTCGATTAAAAGTTTTTGATCTAATAAATTGCTCCCTTATTGGGCCTTTCTTATTGCCATCGTATCGTAATCCCCATGTCATTTCAATTGATATTTCTGACAATCATCTTGCGGGCCCAATTCCAACAAATATAGGTTCGATCTTTCCAAATTTGCTGAATTTAAAAACATCTAGAAACCTTATTCAAGGTCACATTCCTACTTCTTTAGGTGATATGCACTCTTTGGAGATTTTGGACTTATCTAACAATAATTTGTCTGGACAGATACCAAAGCATTTGACAGTTGGTTGCCCCAATTTAATCTTCTTCAAACTATCAAACAATAATTTGTCTGGCCAAATATCTCTTTCGTTTGTAAATTTAACCACATTGACATACTTATATTTGGACAATAATCATTTCACAGGCAAATTTCCAGATAGTGTATCTACTCCCCCTTCTTTGGAAGCACTTGATATTAGCAACAACCACATGTATGGAAAGCTTCCAAGATGGATGGGGAACATGTCCGATCTGTTGGGAATTGCTATGTTCTCAAATCATTTTGAAGGTCCTATTCCAGTTGAGTTTTGCAAACTTAGTTATCTTCAGTTTTTAGACGTTTCAGATAATAAGCTGTCTGGTTCTATACCGTCTTGCTTCAACCAATTGACAGTAAAACATGTCCACTTGAACCGAAACCAGTTGAGCGGTCCAATGACACATGCATTTTACAACAGTTCTTCTTTAGTGACATTAGATCTTAGCGATAACCACCTGAATGGTACTATTCCCAGTTGGATTGGAAGCCTTCATGTGTTGAGCATTTTTCTCTTAAAATTTAATAATTTTGAAGGTGAAATTCCAGTTCAGTTATGCCAGTTGAAACAATTAAGCATATTGGACCTTTCTGAAAATAACTTTTCTGGTCCCATACCTCTTTGTTTTCATGAAATACCTTTTGAGACAACCCATGAAAAATCTTCTCTAGAAACTAGACTTCAAGAATATGTTTTAATATTTGCATTGTGGAGCTTTGTTGAGGGGTCAAAGTCACTAGAAGACCATTATTCGCTGGATATTGCATATGAACGTATTATCTTCCACTCTTTGGATGTCCAACAAAAAGTGGAGTTCACAACAAAGCATGGATCCTATGCATATAAAGGCAATATTTTGGACTACATGTCTGGAGTTGATCTCTCTTGTAACCAGTTAACAGGGGAAATCCCTTTGGAAATGGGAAACTTGAGCAACATCCATGATCTAAACTTGTCTCATAACAATTTATTCGGATCAATCCCATCAACATTCTCACAACTAAAGCAAATAGAAAGTTTGGATCTCTCTTACAATAGATTGAATGGAAAGATCCCTTCTCAATTGATTGAATTGGACAAGTTAGAAGTCTTTAGTGTGGCATACAACAACTTATCAGGTGCGACCCCAGACCAAAAAGCTCAGTTCGCAACTTTTGAAGAAAGTAGCTATGAGGGAAATCCCTTTCTCTGCGGACTTCCCTTGCAAACCAATTGTAATAAAACTGTACCAACATCAACAATGTCAAAAGGCCTGGATAGAGAGATTGAAGATGGTGGTTTCATAGATCTGGAGGATTTCTATGTCAGCTTTCTAGTCTCATATATTATTGTGTTGTTGGGGACTGTTGCAGTTTTGTTCATAAATCCTCATTGGCGACAAGCTTGGTTTCACCTTGTTGAAATGTGCATGACCTCTTGGTACTACTTCTTTTTGGACAATTTTATGAAGTTTTTTTGCAATAGAAGTATGTAATCTCCTTGATTAAGATGCAAGTTCTTGAATTTGAACCTGAGAAAATGAAATATATGTTAACTTTTGGGTCTAACCTATGTTACTAAATTTTTTTTTTTAAGGAAAGTTTGTTTAAATAAGTTGCCCTATAATTGTGGGTTTTAACAAGATGTCTATCAACATAGATGTTGTAGTATTATCATGCAATGACACAAATTGGTGTGCCTGATTGAAAATTCCCATTATGAAGTAGACTAGAATTTCAAGTGGAATGTTAACACTTCTACCAACAGAATTGAGATGTATGAACAACTCTTGGTGAAGGCTTTCTTTAATCTCATTTCGTGTATTTTGTTGCCACAAAACTGTTTCAATTCTCTCTAGAGCTTGTCACGTATTGTATTCTATGTTTTTATTTATTTTTTTTAGCGATTCTCGCATACTACATGTTGACAAGGCTTTCTTTTTTAATTTTTACATTCACAGTACAAGCAATTACCTTTGTAAACATATCCCAAAAGTGAGTGTATAATGTACATTTAATTTTATTTTTTTTTATTGACGAAATTTAATAGTTCGTTGTTAGATTAGCATATAAGGGGAGTTTAACTTATCCTCACTCCTTGCAATCACTTAAGTTTTGTCTCTCATTCCATTCCTAAGAGTGAAACACAAGACTTTCCTTAAGAGAGATTTAGTAGTCAAACGGTTAGCCACATAGGCCAAAACCTCTTGGTTCAATTAATTTAGTGTTATGTGGGCTATATCTTAAATAAATGTAATCCATACATTTTGTTTTGAGTTAATCACACCAAGACCCCCTAAACTAAAAGTGAATATCACTTTGATCCCCTAATCTATGAACTCGTGCATATTGACTCCCTTAACTACAAAAATGTATTACATTCACCCATTCCAGACCACTTCAAAATAGGTGTATTTATACTATTTTCATAGTTAAGAGGTCAATATATATAGGTTCATAGATTAAGAAGTAAAACTGATGTTTGTTAATAATTGAGTAGGTCTTGGTGTAATGAACCATTTTGGTGAAAAGTCTTATTTAAAGAGGGTGTAAAGCATTATATCCCATGAGTATTTTTCTTGGGTGAAAAGTACACTCTTTGTGAAATATTCTGGCGAGAAGTACATTTTATTATTTTAGAGGACATTTTCTTTTCAATTTTAACCCTTAATCTATCTGTTGAATTTTTTTTATCTGTTTAATTTTTGGGTGATTCCATTTACACACCATTAATGCTTTCAGCACACATATTATTTAGTTCACATCAATAATATTTTAAACTTTTGATTTTTCACTTAACACACAGCATAATATTACTCTTTTGGCCTAACCTACACAACACAATACACATTCTAACACAAGATGATGTATGCACCATCAAAGTTAAAAAGACAATACGGTCCAAAATACTATTCACGGTAATTTTAGATTCATGTGTCTCTCTCTCCTCCCAATTGGTGTTGAATTTATGAAAGCAACGTGAGAGCAAATGGCGAGAACCAAATAGTAGGCTAAAATTTTTTCGGCGACGAAGTAATTAGGGTGGTATTCTACAAAAATTTAAACAAAAAAAAATAGTTTTAGTATTATTCATAAATACAGTGTTGAAAAAACTTAATATGTTCACAAATTTGCATTCGAACAAAACCAAAATATTTAATTTTTTATGTATGAACGTTTAATACTTGTTCAATTTTAATAATATGAACAAAATGATTTTATTCAAATATAAATAATTGAACAATTTGTAAATGGTCAAGTCTACGAAATGAATAAGCCATTGTTGTAAAGATGAACATCAATCTTTTGTTCCAAATCAATACGAACAAGATAAATAACAAAGTAAACTAACATTTTTATTGCTGTTTTGTTCTAAATCAATGTCATCCATAGTATGTAAATCTTTAAAATCAATTGATTTCAATGTTTTAAAATCCTAATTCTTCCAAAACAATAATATTTTGAATTTGAAAAATAATAGAAAAGAGATTTATTCTAGGTGATGGTGTGTATAAAGATATTTGTATTTTCATATGTGAATTGTTGAAATGAATATATACTCACCTATATTGTTCTTAATAATCATTTTAGTTGAAGATATCATATAAATTTAATGGTTAAATTGTGTGTACGAAGAGGATTGATGATGTGTAAATAAAATTACCTTTAATTTTTTTTTGACTATCTGTTCAAATATTTTCTTATCTGTTAAATCTTTTTTTCCCTTATATGTTGAAACTATCTGTTGAATTTTTTTAGTTGTTTAATTTTTTTTTTTATCTATTTAAATTTTATTTGACTCAAGGACAAAGAAAGGTACAGGAGAGAAGAAGGAAATGATCTAATACCAGGATGCTACAATGTATGAATATTTTGGATATTTTGTAGAAGTTTATCTTTATGGACAAAATATTATAAACTATGTATTGTTGTCCAAATTGTGAAATTAAATAAATAGATTCACAAATAAATTAAAATTATATACCAAGAACACATGCTGAGAATTATAACTAAATTACAACAGAAATACACAATACAATAAAATGCTAAAGAAAGCAAATTGAAGCCTGCACAGTAGCAGCTTCCTTAAAACAGATTTCGCTGCCTCACGGGTCGAGTGCTTGAGGAATTCCGGCGTCTGTCTCCCAGGTACGATGGTCAAAAACTAGCTACGGCAGAAACACTTTCTGTCTAGCCTAGTGAACAAAACCATGGCAGCGCTCTCTCACTATAGGAAATTTCTAGCAAACTGACTTATAAAATAAAAATTTCAATATATGAGACTTGACAGGAGTGTCATTAAAGCACCATTAACCAGCATCCATAACCCCTTTTCAGAAAGTTGAAAAGCTTGGATGCCCAACTTCATGAGGCAATTTCTTGGCAATTTCTTATTCAATTCCCAATAGTGTTTGGCCCACTTGGACCCAACCCAATAGATGGTTGGAACCCACTTTAATATTTAATTAAAGTCACCAAAAATTCATTTTTTCCAACAATCTCCCACATGAATAAAAATTGACCAAATGACTTAACAAACGGGTACCATTCAACAATAATGACTCGGAGAGAGAGTACAACGGACTAACCCCGACATCAGAGAAGGTAGCTTTTGGCTTTGAACCTCTTCTAGTGAAAACCTATCGAGTTTACTGGCTGATCAGTGAATATGACATCCTGAATTGCTCTGCCGTTTATGTAAACTGAGACAATAGATCTCACATGGGAATTACTCCTACTACCATTCTGTTCTCACTGATGTGCCCTGTATGGCCCTGGGCACTAGCCTGGTTTAGGGAATGGTTTCAAAGAATCTTGGCCTGCCTAGTTCTTCTAGAAGCAGCCTTACTTCACACTCACATAGGTGACTCTACTTGAATATTCTGCTATACTCGGCTCAACAACTTAACACACTAGAGTTATTAAAAGCTCAGCTTAACCTTTACACTTGCAGGTATCATTGATAAAAGGAATGGTTAGAGGTTTAACCTCCTTAGTGACATACCACCGTTACACGCAATTAGGTTGTCCCATTGAACTTAGATCTAGGGATCTCCAGTCAACTAGGTTGGGTTTCCATTCTGGTAACTTCCAAAGGCCTCAACCTCATTCCTTTTGACGACGTCTCAACTAATACTCAATTTAACCATTTGGTTAGCAGATCCGCAATGTTGTCCTTAGACTTTACATAGTCTATAGAGACAACTCTATTCGAGAGTAGTTTTCGTATGGAATTATGCCTACGATGGATATGTCTAGACTTTCCATTATACATATTACTCCGTGCCCTACCAATTGTAGATTGACTATCACAATGAATACAAATAGCTGGCACACGTTTCGACCAACATGGGATATCTTCAATGAAATGGCGAAGCCATTCAGCTTCTTTCGTTGCTTTATCTAAAGCAATAAACTCTAATTCCATCGCTGATCTAGATATACACGTTTGCTTAGAAGATTTACAAGACACGACTACCCTACCAAGAGTGAACACATATCCACTAGTGGACTTTGAGTCCTTTATATCTGATATCCAATTCACGTCACTATAGCCTTCTAGCACCGCTGGATATCGAGTATAATGCAGTCCATAATCCCGAGTGTAGCGTAAATACCTTAACACCCACACCATGCCCTTCTAATGAGTAGCATCGGGATTACTTGTGTATCTATTAAGCCTGCTAACCGAGTAGGCTATATCCGACCTAGTACAACTTATTAGATACATTAAATTTCCAATTACCAGAGAATATTTTAACTGAGAGACACTGTTTTTATTATTCTTGATAAAATATAGACTCAAGTCTACAGGTGTCAGTGACACACTCGTATTTGATCCACTAAACTTCTTAAGTATCTTATCAACACAATGAGATTGAGAAAGTACAATCCGCCAGATGTTCTAGTAATATTAATTCCCAGAATAACATCTGCAATGCCCATATCCTTTATGTCAAACTTAGAATTTAACAACTTCTTGGTACTTTTGATCATTTCATCATTACTACCTATAATGAGCATATCATCAATATATAGACACAAAATGACATAATCTCTGTCAGTGTCTTTGACATAAACACACTTGTCATATTTGTTGATTCTAAACCCACTTGACAACATTACGTTGTCAAACTTCTCATGCCATTGTTTAGGCGCTTGCTTCAAACCATAAAATGATTTGACAAGTTTACAGACTTTCTTGCACCCTGGAGCTGAAAACCCTTCAGGCTGCTCCATGTAGATTTCTTCATTCAAATCCCCATTTAAGAAAACTGTCTTTACATCCATCTAGTGTATCTTCAGATTGCGCAAAGCTGCTATCGCAATCACCATGCGAATGGATGTTCTCCTAGTTACAGGTGAGTACGTAGCAAAGTAATCCAGGCATTCTCGTTGCATGTACCCTTTGATAACTAGCCTAGCCTTATACTTATTAATTGACCCATCGGCCTTCATCTTTCTTTTAAAAATCCACTTGTAGCCTAAAGGCTTACTACCTGGAGGTAAATCCACCAACTCCTAGGTGTGGTTCTGTAAGATGGAGTCAATCTCACTTTTGATTGCTTCTTTCCATAAAGGACTCTCAAGAGAAGTCATAGCTTCGTGGAAAGTTTGAGGTTCGTTTTCAACTATATAAGTCAAGAAGTCTAGACCAAAAGACTTGGACATCCTAGCCCTTTTACTCCTTCTAGGCTTATCTAAAACCTTAATTTGATCATCAACTTGATCATCAATATGATCATCATCACTAGCAAGCTCATCAAATTACTCCAAAAAACTCGGAACCCCTTCTTGGGTTCGGCAAGGAAAAATGTCTTCAAAGAAACATGCATTCCTTGACTCCATGATGGTAAACCTGTGTATGTCTAAAATTTCAGACTTATGTACAAGAAACCGATATGCACTATTATTATGTGTATAACCAATGAATATACAACCCATGGATTTCAGGCCTATCCTAACCCGTTTGGGTGTAGGTATTGCCACTATTGCAAGACATCCCCACATTCGTAAGAATTTATAAGAAGGCTTAACGCCTTTCCGTAATTCATACGGGGTCTTGTCCATCTTCTTCCGGGGTACTTTATTCAAAATGTAATTCACGGAGAGAATTGCTTCCCCCCAAATGTTCTGTGGCAACCCAGAACTTATTAACATTGCATTCATCATTTCCTTTAGCGTCCTATTCTTACGCTCAGCAATCCCATTTGACAGAGGAGAATAAGGCGTCGTGGTTTGGTGGATAATCCTGAATTGAGCACAAATCTCAATAACCAGTGATTCATACTCACCACCACGATCACTTCTTAAAGCGTTAATCTTGCGGCCTACTTGATTCTCAACTTCATTCTTATAAAGAACAAACTTGTTAATAGCCTCATCTTTGGTTTTGAGCAAATAGACATAACAATACTTAGTGCAATCATCAACAAAAGCGATGAAGTACTTATTGCCGCCATGTGATTGTATAAACTTTAAGTCACACACATCACTATGTACTAAGTCCAATGGTTCTGAACTTCTTTCAATAGAATGAAACGAAGATCTTGTCAACTTCACTTCAACACAAGTTTCACACTTGTGTTTCAGATTAATCTTAAAAGATGGTATGTGATCTAACTTGATTAATCTACGTAAAGATTCAAAGTTCACATGTCCTAGTCTACCATGCCACAAATTGGAAGAGTCAAGCATGTAAGCGGAAGAAGATGTACCTTTATTCATCTTTGGGATAATAGTCATCACATTGAGTTTAAACATACGCCCCAACATATAACCCTTACCCATATACACTTCATTCTTGGTCAGAACGACCTTGTCAGACTCAAAAACCATGCACAAAAACATGTTTACTGAGAAGAGACCCTGAGACAAGATTCTTACAAATGTCCGGAACACACAAGACTTCATTCAAGGTTAACTTTTTTTCCTGAGGTTAACTTCAGGACCACATTTCCCTTAACAAATGAGGTAGCAGAGTTTCCCATTAAGAACTTCTCATCGTTTGTAATCTGTTCGAAAGTTGTAAATAGCTTCTTCTCGAAACAGATGTGGCGTGTAGCCCTAATAGAGCTAAAAGCCCTCGCTACCACAGTTGTAGCACTTCCAAAAGAATTGATAACCAGGTTCCTGCAGCTTGTATTCTGGCTTCTTTGCAACACCACCCCTTGGCTCCAGCTTAGAGCCCCTGTTCACAGGGGGCTTCTTCCTTACCTTAGAAGATTTGCCATGCTCAATGACATTGGCCTTCACTGAGGAGGTACTCCCTCATTTCTTTCTATTATCCTCCTTAATTCGAAGTCGAACAATCAGGTCTTTTTTGTAGAATTTATACAAAGTCTTTTGGCCTTTTCCAAAAATTCATACAGTGTCTTAAACAATTCCTTGTGTCACAATGATTATGAAACTCTCAAAATCATATCACAGTAAATATATTCCCAGAATGTCATCAACCAAATTAGGCACCCAAATATATTTGGTCCAACCTATCACTCTAAAGCCAATATTTTTATTACTAGGAAATACAAATCCAGTGTTTAATAGTCTACTATTCAAAACTTCATAACATGGCCAGTAGTCTTATCACTATGAATCACTAATTTCTCAACATGTGGTCAGTAGACTTTCTACTACTAGGAGTCACAATGTTTTACATGTGATCAATAGTCACTTTACTACTAGGAATCACAACGTCCTGACATAGGATCAATAGACTCTTTCATTACTAGGAATCATCATGTCTTGACATATGACCAGTAGCCTCTCCACTACTAGTAACCATCATGTCTTGACATGTGATCAATAATCTGTTCACTACTAGGAACCACAATCTCATAACTGTGTAGCCGGTGGTCTAACACCTCCTAGCAACCACCAGTTTTCTATCTCTATGATCAGTGATCTTGTACTTGTTAGGAGCCACCAATTTAAGAAAATATTTAGAATTTAATAATCCAAAAATACATTCACCCACCCTAATGGGTTGTCTCATCTTTGTTTTCAAGCAAAGTCACATAGCAATCATATATGCTATAAATAACACAAAGATACCATATTAATTGTCTCTGATTAATTTAGAAATATTGTCATGCAATCATATGATTTCCTTTAATCATACTTGATCTCTCTAGATCTTCTTTTAAGAATCTCGCAAGGCTTAAGGTTGTCAGATGGAACAACATTTATGTTTGTCACCTCTTGAAGCCATTTTTGAAACATCACAACAGAATTTCATTTTCTGTGTTTCCAGAAATTAAACTTAACACTAGAAAATCCCACAGTTGGAAATTTAATTCAAAACTAGTCTCATCGTTTAACCTAGAATCAAACATGGTCGGGAATGTTCCCAGGAAGACTGAAGGGGTCACATCGGACCCACTTAAAACCCAGTTAACTTTTTGACAAAACTTTCAAGAGCATGTTGACTCCTAGTCCATGGGAAACAATTTTAGAATTAAGTTTTCTAGGGGATAAACCAGGTTATAACAAACTGATTCCCAAGCAAATAAAATTTGCTACCAGAATTACACCACTCATAAAAGTTAACCGGTAATCCTGGAACTGAGCCCATTATTTCTGAATAAAATTAGAAATATTTTAGCTAATGCTAAAATTTGGTTTCTTTTCTCAAAACCAAAACACTTTGGAAATAATCAGATTATAACCAAAAAAAATTTCCAAACTTGATTTTTCAACACTTTGGGAATAAAATGATTAAACCCAAAGACTTCCTCAAACCCCAAAGGTTTAAAACCAAATCCGTCTTAGTTATCATTTCTGAATAAATAAGAATTTCTCTTTAGCCAAGGCTAAACACTTTGGTTTCTATCACAGAAAACCAAACCAAGTTCTAAACTTACAAGCAATTTAAAAATTGCTAACCAAAGTACAAGCATGTTAAAAAAAAAAAAAAAAAAAAAAACTATAACAATTACACATATATAAAATGCTTCTAACAAAACAAGCAAATAAAACTTGCTACTACAAATTAGTAAACAAACCAACTAAATCTCAAGCAAAACATGCTTCAAACATTTAAATAAAATAGCCAATCCATAAGGATTCTATTTAGTCCAAAAACCTTTCCACGCTTAGGTATTCCTATTCAACATAAAGGTTAGTAGTCCAAACATTTTATTTTTACATCCCAAATACTAATCATTTGGTTTTGTATTTGTTTTTCCATTCCCTTTCGCATAAGTATTCCTATAAAGAAAGCTAGCAGAAAAACACAAGAAAATACAAACCAAACAATCTAAACAAAATGTAAATATAATAAATTAATTGAAACCATCTAGCCAACTATTGAATAAGAAAATTAACTAATCAATTAACATGCTAGATGAGTTACAAAAATAAAATTATTACAAAGGTGACAAAACTTTATACCTTCTAAATAATTAAACTTCTAGTCATGAGTCACAAAATAAAACTGAAACTTCAAAATTAAATTCAACTTTAAAATGAAATTTGTAACTCCAAATTAAATTAGATGTTCCTTTGTTTATTTATTCTTATTGTAATTCCAAGCATGCAACAGTAGACTAGATATGTATATATATATACTAGTGTATGCCCATGCCTAAAGGCACGGTGTAAATAATATTAGGATTAAAATATAGTTATAATTTATACGTATCATGTTAAAATTTATGGAGTCCATAGCATTTTTTGATTCTTCTTACAGAATTTTTAACAATTTTATTTGTACGACACGCTCTACAAAACTGAATTAAAAATAACAACTCTCCCTAACCTTAATGCAAATTAAAGAATAAGCATATAAAATTTATAATGTTCAGTAATATTACAAATCAAAATAGTAAAATGTAAAGTAAAAAATAACAAATCTATAACTCGTGCCTAATGGCACTCTCAACAATTTTTTTGGTACCTCAGACTCTACAAAACTCAATTAAATTGTACTATAGAACTCAATTAAAATAAATTCATTCAGAATGGCAACAATTTCACTGCACTATAGAACTCAATTATAACAAATCAAGTGAAAATGACATACTTCACGTATGAGAGGAATGGTGAATGAATTATTATTATAGCTTATTAAAAACAAAAAAAAAACTAATCATCCAGTCAGGAATGACAAACCAACCATTAACACACATAGAAAAAGCAACACAACCATAACGTTTCTAATGCAAATCAGTCACCTATAACAAAATCACTCTAACACTTGAATTCGACTTAAAAAAATCAGCTAAAAAAAATCATAATACGAAAACTCATTCAAAATATTTATAAGAAACAGAATAACCAATAATTATGAATTAAGAGAAATTAAACATAAAAAATTTCTAACATAACTCTTCTTGATAAAAGCACTAGTGTGTTCCCCAAGTTACCTGCAATTATCAAACTAAATACCAACAATTATCACATTCACACTTGAACAATTTTTTCATGATCAAAATACATGATTCCTCATAGAAGGCTAAAAAACATTACCATTAAAAAAATGTAACACTTGAGAAAATCCAAACAATCCAAATTGACTATTGCCGACAAAAGCTAAGAGGCAAAACAAACTATTGCATTAAAATTAAAAAGAAAGGACACCTAGTCAAGGTTCCTCACCTTCATAAGTATGAAGGTGTACTGTAGATAACCGGTTTATTCCCTTCAAAAAAAAAAAATTTATAATGGAGTATCATAGAACTAAATAGGAAAAACAATACAAAGTCCTGCACTTCCTTTTACGTAGTGTTAAAAAAAAAGGACAATGCTTCCAAATGCCTTCAAGAATTACTAAATGCATCCATCACTACAATCTGTGAATCAGTATTATAAAAGATTTGTTCAATTCCTTCAACTTCCCTAATCTGAAGAATCTTTATAGTTTGTTCACATAAAGCAACATAAGAAATTACATAATTAAGCATGTTAAGTAAATAGGCATTGAAGAAAAAGTTAATTGAAAAAAATTATTGACTACATCATGCATGATTTCATTAGACAGTGATGAGACTGCTTGAATCTTTAAAATCTAAGATCCTACACAATCATTAATAGCACATTATCCCCTGTTTCTCACTTAATCCCATTAAAAGAAATAAGCTTAGAAATTACAAACGTATTTAAATTAATAAAAAAAAAATCCATGAGATCCAAGGCCATCAAATCCACCATCTTGTTGTGCCCTCGGGTCAATATTCACTTATCCAGCTGTTCATTGGAAGAAAAATTCCGAATATGCAAACCAAAAAAAAAAAAATACTGCATGTGAGAACAAATTTGACATCTCACTAAATGTAAATTCTTTGTTTTTCATGAACATAACAAATCTGGTAGTCCATGGCAAAACTGATATTACACCTATTACTTAGTATGTATCAATGTCAGAATTAAGAAAAGACCACAATGTTGCATTCAATTATTCAAACATGAGGAGCTTTTGACATAATTAGAAGCATAACAATAGAAACTTGACACAACACAGCCTATCGGTAACATCAAATAAAAGTTTAAAAACAATACTAATATTATGAAGCATCAAGTGCTTTGTAGTCTTGAAACATACTAATATTTTAATTGGTAAATAAATAGAGATGCTTCAAGAACCATACCAGTTGATAAGAATTTATTTTATTAAATAAATAAATAAGTAGACTTTATTAAAAAGCATCAAGATGATGCAAGAATACAAAAATTCAGTCCCCAAAGGGATAACAAAGCTAGAAATCAAATTATTCACAAAATCTACAAAAGCCAAAACATCTGGATCAACCAAACCCGTAACCCAAGGGCTATTTTATGAAGTGGCTTATGAGCCATCTTATTGACTTATTGGCTTATTTAGGTCACATCATCTCTCTACTTTCTGTACATTTTTTTCTTAATAAGCCACAAAAATTATAAGCCACATATAACTTGACAAAACACAACCTACAGGTAACATCAAATAAAAGTTTAACAGCAATACTAATATTATGAAGCATCAAGTGTTTTATAGTCTTGAATCATACTAATATTGTAATTGTTAAATAAATAAATAATAAATAAAAATGTTTCAAGAACCATATCAATTGATAAGAATTTTATTCAAGAATTATCCTGGGACTAAAAAAACTGCGATGTCAACGGTTTGAAGGTTGTTGAACCTCTTTTAAAAAAATAAAAAATAAAAATTTGTGACAAAATAAAAAACTCAGCATCTCACCAAAAAAAGAAAAAATAAGAAAGAAAGAAAACTTAGCATTTCTGTGAGAAAAAGACATTACCAAAAAAAAGAATATATCAAAATAATCTAGCAAATGACCTGTGCCTAAAGGCACTTCCCAACCAAAATGAATTATCAACATCTGATATGTCCTTAAACTCACTGTTAGCCTCACACTCCATTTTTAATCCTCAAACAATCCTCAAAGATTCAATTTTCCAAGAAAGTTCACTCTAAATATTCACCCAAAAAAAATATTCACCCAAAATTTTTTTCAAAGTTCACTCTAAATATTCACCCAAAAAAAAGTTCACTCTAAATGGTTAACAACTAAGTCCAAAACAAAGGATAAAAATATAAATAAAAGAAAAAAAAAACGAATAGAAAAGCAAGAAGACAAATACAAATCTGAATAAAGAAGCTCTCATATGATCTAAACAACAATGCTAGGAATACAGATGTATAAAAACTATAGCGATCCTGGTTCTTCCTCCTTTGATTGTTGTATCCGGACTTAGGTTCCGTGGAGTTGGTTGTTGTATATGTTTTGTTGTCATCCTTCAATTCCATATATTTGAGTTTTAGGATGTATTGGGCGTGTTTCGAACAGGTTGGTTGAGCCTTGGTTCTATGTCTTGTTGCCCAGATTTTTGATGGTCCGCTCGAGCGGGTCCCTTTGCGCTTGAGCGGAGTTTACACACTTTCAGCATTTCATACCTCTGCAAAACTACTGCAAGTTTGTTTTTCACGCTCGAGCGGAATTCTTTACGCTCGAGCGGGTAACTTGGCGCTCGAGCAGGTGTTCGATGTCTATAAAAGTACTGGAGGGGTGTAATCTACGCTCGAGCGGCTTTCCTTTTGCGCTCGAACGGGTGTGTTTTGCAGTTGTGTCTTGGCGCTTGAGCGGGTTCAGTTTTTTGTGCTTGACGCTCGAACGTCCTATTCTCCGCTCGAGCGGACTAGTCGTATATCAATTGTTAGCTGGGTGATTTTAGATCACTTTTACACTTTCCTTCTCTCTCTTACTTTTCAAAAAGCCATCTTTGAGAGCTTCTCTCACTACATTTCACCTTCTCTCTAGGATTTGATCTAGTTAGAGTGATCTCCTACCCTTGAGCCTTTACATAAAGTGTAGAGCTTGGTGTGGGCTTCCTATCAATCCGAGAATTTCTTGATTTGGAGCACTTCGAGATTTCTTCATCATCTCCTTTGGGTTTCATCTCTTGAGGTAGGGATAACTACTCATTTTTATGATCTTTGATATAAACTATTGGTCATTTCGATGTAATGTTGAAGTTGGGTAGTTTTGGGTGTTAGGGTTTCAAAGTGTAATAAGAGGGGTTTTATTATTTGGACCATAAATATGTATGTTGGGTTTCAAAATGAGGTATTTGATGTTGTTAATGATATTTAAGCCTTTGAGTCAATATTGAGAAAAAGGGGAAAAATGCCATGTTTGGGTATATTTGGGTCATTAGTGTAATTAATGACATTTATCATAGAATTATGAAATTGAGTTGGAAATAATGAAATTGCCATAATTTGGAATGGAATGGTGGAGTTGGATTTATTAATCACTCACCTTTGAAAATTGTTGATAAATTATCTGTTGATGTAATTATTTTCTGTTTAGAAATAATTGCTTTGGGCTATCGGTGGAGGATAGTTTTGATTGTTGTAGACAATGCATGATGATTAGGCAAACCGAAACTAATCAATTGAATATGCCATCGAGTATGGCGGTTGGATTAATACAACAAATATGTGTACTGGTTGATTATGTATATGATAATTGTTTATATACATTGTTTTATGTGGGAGGAGATAGGGGATGTACTCCACGGTTTAGGGGAAGATAGGGGATGGACTCCTAAACCGGATATTATTTGGGAGGAGATAGGGGATGTACTCCATTGATACAGCAAATATGTGTATCTATTGAAGTGTTGATACAGCAAATCTGTGTATCATTTGTGAAGTATGGAAGTGTTTTTATGTGTTATTGATACAGCAAATATGTGTATCTATTTATGCCTATGGAAGTGTTTTGATATGAGATGTATTCTCATTTAAAGTATATGGCCAGGTCCTGAGCTAGGGTTATGAATTAAGAAATTGGATAAGAAATGGAAAATGGAATGAAGCATGGACACATTTGTCATGTAATTGAAATGGATTATGAATTAATTTATGTGAGTTAAGCATTTATCAAATGCTAATGTTTTAGTTATTGCTCATATTATGTTTAACATATCTCTACTGGGCGTTAGCTCACCCTATATGGGACATCCTTTTTAGGTACAGGTAGTATGCCACCTCCAAGGACGTAGCATGAGAGGCTTAGTGGCTGGGACATCTTTTGTGATTACATTCTTGTATTACATGTATATCAAGCCAAGGGCTTATTTTGTGTTTTGAGTTAGGACTCTCCTTTTTGTAACAAAGTGTTGGCTTGGAAAGTTGTAAGCCCGTGGGGCATTTACTTTTGTTGTCAACAAGTAATACGTTTTGTAATGAATACTCTGATGAAATGTAATTATGCTTTATTTTCTTATGTCTAAGCATGTCAAGAATGTATGATTGATGGGTTTATTTTGAAAGCATTACAAAAACAAACCCAAAATGGAATTTTAAACAAACACCAAATCAAAATCAAATTAGAAAACAAAGGCACCTAAGGATCTCATTACAGCTTGAGTTGAAGATAGAAATATTTTTAGAGATCTATTAGTTGGCATAATGGGAAAATGAAAAAACTAATAAAGGAAAAGCTCATTATGTAATGAAAGAGGCGCAAAAATAGTGAAAGCAAAAATTAGAAAACCTAGACAACAAAAATTAGACTTTGTTGAGGTAGTGGCTAGGAGGAAGGGGCAAAACTGAGGAGGGGTTGAGAGATATCTAGAATCTGAGATGGATGATGTGTTAAAAAATAGACCATTGGATTAAATTATTCTAGACCATCCAAATTGCCACATAGGACAAGTAAATTTTTAAAATCAATCTTGGGAATGTACCGTGGATGAAAGGGAGAAGAAATCTTAGCCATTGTATCAAATACTACCCTTCCTTGTTACATAGAATTTTCTCTAAAACTAAATATTTTGTTTTTTTTCAAATTTATTCTCTCATCGCATTGCCACCACCTTCTTTGTCTTTCCCTCCCTTACTGCACACCCTCTCTGCCTCACCAACTTACCAAATCCATAAAGATAGAAATTCAATAAAACCAAAGTAAACCAGCTATTGTGATGAAGAAATTTAAAAGCGCATCAACTAATAAAAAATCAAAAACATCAAAATCAACAACCAACAAAAATATTGATTGATTAAGCATAATATGAAAAGTAGATGTCAATGAATACCTTCAATTATTTGGATGATCTCGTAAAACCCTTCCTTGTTACATAGAATTTTCTCTAAAACTAAATATTTTGTTTTTTTTCAAATTTATTCCCCCATCGCATTGCCACCACCTTCTTTGTCTTTCCCTCCCTTACTGCACACCCTCTTTGTCTCACCAACTTACCAAATCCATAAAAATAGAAATTTAATAAAACCAAAGTAAACCAGCTAATGTGCTGAAGAAATATAAAAGTGCATCAACTAATAAAAAATCAAAAACATCAAGAGAGAGCTTACGGATAAGAGGAGAGGATTCAACCGAAGGGTATGAAGAGTGTTAGTAATGGGCGCCCATGTGGCATGACCATTTGAATTTGAATTTGAATCTTATCCAAATAGGTTTTGAAATTGAATTCAAACCTATTTAGGATAACCACTCTGGATGTAGATATTATCTCCATTAACTAATATGGATAGATAATAATAAAATATATATCTGGTATATGGGTTATGGGTGATTATGAGAAAAAAAACAACGTATGATCTGAGTTTTACCCATATACTGACTCTCTCCCAAAAGAACAACGATCAAGTCATTTGCACTGTGATTTGTGTGGGTGATATTCAATCTATGATATCACTTCACTGCTGGGTTGGTTTATCAGACTCTGGAAGCACGTGATTTACCTACGAGGTTCTATCATCTAAAGGTATGATCTAAATATTTTTTCGCTACAAGTTTTGTGTTTTGATTTACATTGGTATCAGAGCCATGTATGGGTATTTTCGTGCTTTCTTTTATCATGTGTATATTTATAAAAGAGGTAGAGATCCAAAATATTTCATTTTTATGATCATTAATGTCTTTTTTAAGACCATAAATGATTTTATTTTGGAAAATAGAGTCTGGCAGTACAAAAATGGGACCAGAAAACACCCTGGAAGGCGGCGCGTGGTATGCACGCGCCACCTGACGCCGTGAGCCGCAGCCACGCGCTCCCACGTGCTTCCACGCGCCAACACGGGCCGGACGCCCTACAGACGCGCCTGCACGCGCCATCACGCGCGCGTCAGCGGCGCTGTCCACGCGCACGCCGTCCGCGCCTCGCACGCGCGCCGCGTGTTGGAGCCGAGCGTCGAGCCGCATTTGAGCCGTGCGTCGAGCCGCGCCAAGCCGCGGTCTGAGCCGCGCGCCGAGCCGCTTCTTGAGCCGACTCGCGCCGAGTTGCGTTGAGCGGCAGCGAGCCGAGCCGAGCCGTTTTTTCCCGCCTGGCTTGGCTCTAAGGCTCTGTTTGTTTGTTTTTTAATTCTGAATTGCGTTAATTGGCCATAATTTATTCGTTATAGCTTTGTTTTAAGCATGGTTGGTACCTTTAGACTCAGAATTAAATTTTATATCTTCTGTAAAATTTTGAAAATTTTACGAAAATAAAAAATATTTTTTCTGTGTTAATAATTCATTTTTTATGCTTTAAAATGATTCTGGTATTGCATAAATAATTTTCTGGGGTTGAAATTTTTATTGTGGACTTCTGAAATGTTTTACTAGCTACTAGTAATATTGTCTCAGTTGTTCAGTTTCTGGATTTTTTTTATTTCTAATTTTATGTGTGTTTATTAGTTATTTAAAATTCCAGAAAATACCAGAAAATTCCAGAAAATTTCAGTATGATATACTTTCTGTTATGGCATAATTTAAATATTAAATACAGCATATTTTTTTTGGGTTTGTTGTAATTAGAGGAGCATGATTATTTATTTATTTATTTGAATTCCATCATTAAATAAATATAGCATGAGTTGTTTGTAAATTTACATTGAGATGCTATTGTATGGAATTTATCATGCTTTGTATATGCCATAGTCGGTGGGAGGTTATTCGGTTGAGAGAAATCATTGTAGATTAACTCCCGAAAACCAATATTTTGCGCATAAATTAAACTAAATTTTGGATAATTGTCACTTGTGGCGCAAGAGATGATTACGAGCATAGCGGATTTTCGATCTTGCGACTTGTGTAATATTGTCACTATTTAATTTAGATTTTTGCGGCAAAATTATATTATGCTAATCAAATTAATCCTAATGCGAATTTCTCTCTAAATTGATTTAGCTTATAGAAGTTAATTTGGTTGACCTAGACTTAGTAGAGATGTTCAAATGTGAACAATGTAATCCCATTCTTTAGATGAGCAAAAGTCTTGGAGACTTTAGGTCAAGTCTTAATTGAGCCAAAGTAAGGAAACATGACTCAAAAGTCGCCGTGGTTTTGTTGCCTTGTTTGGCATAATAAAAACTAATGTGTGCGCTATGATTAGCGGCACGCTACGTAGTTTTGGTTGGCGAGTTTTGGAGTTATGAAATTAGTAAGCCCTCAATAGATCTGTATATGATCTTGACTATTGAGCTGCGCGGATTGACTTTGTAATTTGACTTGTAAATAATGTTACATCATTGGATGAAGTAACATTCATGAGTCACGTCATCCAAGAAATGCGAGCTTAAATAAATTAGTCATTAAGTGTAAGACGAGTAGCCAGTATGAGCAGCATTTTGCTCTCTACCCAATTATTGGGAGTGGATGGAGCAAAATTTCATGCACTATAATAGTGTGCGTTGAAGTATCACTTGAAGATTAAAAGATTAGCGCTTAGTAGCAGCAAAATCTATTAACACTAAGTGAAAAGATTAGCGCCAAAAGGCTGCAAAATCTATTAGCATTGCTAACTTGTCTAAGTCTGGACACTTTGTTTCCACACTTAAGTGTGAGACATGGATGAGGAGCTTCTTTGTGTGATTCCTTTACTAGACTAACGTTTTGAATAACATTTACCACTAAGCACAAACGTTGCAGCATAGTAATGAAAAGGTCAAGGCTGACAACGTTGTTATGACTCTAAGAATTTGACGCATCGCTTGTGAGAGCATTGTGTTGAAATTAGACTCTTTAGCCTCATTCGCGCTTAAGTTACTTCAGGAGCTGCCATAGGTGATAGCTTATTCTCTCCTTCTTGTGGATAGTAGAATTAATTGCAAGTAACTATGAAGCGAGAAATAGATATGGCAAGAGGAGTATCGTCATCTTTCAACTAGATGTATTAAAGTGTATGGAGAATAAAATTGACTTGAAGGTGCAGGGGATTAGCACTTACTCGTTAAATTTGCGACTTAGGCGTAGTTGATATCTCCATGACATCCTTTTATGATCTAGTGAATATGAATTAGTCCTGAGTCATTACCTAGTTAGGCCTAAACCTTTTAAACTTATCTTCGAGAACTCACACATTAAGATGATTGGAATTAGTTTATGGCATTGGTCATGAGCCGGTGGCTTATTATACTTAATCACATTAATGAGATGATGACACGATGGTTTGAGTAGGCCTTTTCGGGCCCACTCGCTTATGACATCCTGCTCTCATGTGAATGTGTAACTTTGTTCGCAATGGGTGCGCACAAGTAAGTAGGAAAGCCGTAGAAGGTCATTTGATTTGGCGCATTTAGTCCACTATGATATTTGTGACTAGATATGTGTAAGGGTATGATAGCTAAGCCTCAATCTCGACACATTTATAGATTACGATACGCATCTGAGTCAAGACTATTTGATCTCCCATAAGTCAAAAGTTTTGAGATGATTTTTGACATTGCACATATGAGGTTGAGATCAATTAGATAACAGCTTTCATGTTTTTAGTTTTGACCAAGATGGCGAGTATCTATTTAAGTTATTTTTAGAAAACTCTGTGAAGAGAGATGGATGCTTAGAAAATTGATTATTCCTAGTACTCAACAACACAATGGTGTAGTAGAGAATAAGGAATTAAATATTGTTAATGTTAGGTGGATAATGGCGCAAAATGTTTCCCAATTGGAAATTGCACTAGTTTGTTGCCTATATCCCTAACTAAGAGCCCTCCATATCAGATTTTACACTCCAATTTTGAGTAATAGGTTAGTGGAGAGCCATCTATGGGCGATCTGTAACCGTTAAGTAGCTTATCTTTATGTTACTTCTCATAAGATTGTGAAGTTAAGACCTAGGGTTCTATAGCGCATTATTGTATGCTGTCTTGTAAACACAAAGGGTCGTATGGCGCATTATTGTATGCGGTCATGCAAACCCTCCGGGTCATGTGCATATAGGTAAGCAGCTTTGTGGTAGTGTAACTAAGTCACATAAAGTTTTATTAGTAAAGGTGACGTGAATAGAGTTTTCGGAACTCTATAAGATGGAGAATTCCAAGCATAGCGCTCTATGTAGCCTAGTTGAGAATGGAAAGAAATTTCCAATATCCTAGGGACAGTGGGAGCGATGTGCCTACTAATGGATTACTCCATTAGAGAAGAATACTCTACATTCTTAGTTGCGTGGTAGCGAATGTGAAAATTTTCCACGTCATCACTGGGTGATTGAGAGGGAAACATTCATGATTGCTTCGCAAGATGATAAAGAGCCTAGGATAATGCCTAAGGCTCTAGTCCCCTATTTTTAGAAAGTGGATCAATGTTGCGCAGTTTAAAACAAAGTCTTTGAGGATTAACCATTTTTTATAATTTGGTTGACTTTCCATTATGACGCAAAACTGTTATAAAGTTATGCGTAATTTGGATAGTCATTGTTGAGGCATAAGGCTCGCTAGATACCGAAAAGTCGCACCATTGAGGAAAGTGTAGACCATGAGAAGACTTCCTCCTGGGGAGTGAGGTTATTTTGACTTAGGCTATGATTGACATAAGTTCAGAATATTGATTTGTGGACATTGTGACCCAACATTCTCGTTAGAGAATTGGATAAGTAGATCCGTAGGGATTTACCTTCTGCTTTTATGGTGAAAAGTTAGGAGCACAAAAAGGTTGCTAGCTCTAATAAATCATTTACAACCTAAAACAGTTATCCAAATAGTGGTTCTTAGATTTCGTCAAGCCATGATAGGCCAACGATGATCGATGAAGACCACTGAAGTATGATCAATGGTCCAAAAGAAGTTTTTCCTTACTTAGTCATTAAGAGCCAGGAATTTATAAGGTTGTCGCCACCTAGGGTGGGCAGTCCTCTATTTTAGATATGATGGACATGGGTGATGTAATTTATATGCTCGGATGTACGATCCTTAGGGATTGTTTTAGGAAAATTCTCGGTTTGTCTTCGATGACTTACATAAGGAATATCCTAGAACGATTCTAGATGCAAAATTGCAAACCCATTGACTTACCTATCGGTAAAAGCCAGAGCCTTAGCTATTGAGTGAATCCTCGGATTGTCTTTGGGAGAAACAGATGACCTATATTCCTTGATCTTTTCTTTGTTGTGAGAGCCTAAAGTACGCTATGTGGGCATCTTTGATAAATGGTTAACTGAGTTGTTTAGACATTGACCTTGCTCATTAGACTGTGGATAAAATGCTTTACTAGAAGCATATTAATTTGCTCCTTGTAAGATTCAATGCGCTAATTGGGCGCATCTGCGCTAGTTGGGCGCATTAAGAATGAATGCAAATTGGTCACCAAAAAAAAATATATATATATATATATATCTTTAGAGAGGTTATTGCGCAAGAGGTAGTGATCTTAAATCATTTCATGTGAGGCGCACATGGTGGATTCCGTTGTATATACTTATCGCAAGAGGTGCTGATAAGGCTTATGTTTGGAATCTATAATTGCGCAAGCTGTGGTCAATTTTTTTTAAAATCGATCACTTATTTTGAGATGATGGGATGTTGACACTATTATGATTAACAGATGATGATGTCAGCAGGCAAGATTGGCTCACTCACACGAGCAATCGCCCTTGGCGCTTGGGAGCGAGCAAGGATGAGACTGGTGGTTTATTTTTATTTGGAGCCAAGAGAGGCTTAAATCATCCACTATGTATGTCGCCTTGGTTATAACCAAGATGAGGTCGTGTTAAGGACCAAACATGGATGTTAGTACCCACTTTCCATGTTGTGCCTGTTATGATTAGCCAGATGCAAGATCTCATTTGGCGCCTAGAAGGCGAGCAAATAGAGAATTCGGTTAGGCGCTAGAAAGCGACTAGACTAATATCTGTACGATGTATCGAGTATGACGTCACTCTTTATGGAAGAGTTACTCCACCGTAACATGTATTCATACTATATGTGCTTAGCGACCGAGTAATGAGGTGAGAGAATGGATCCCTGCTTCCTCACCGTGTGAGTCTTACGTGTCATTATTGATATGACTTTCATTTATGTACCCTTTTGTGACTTTTGACTATGTCATAAGGTAAGGGGTTGATGTTCTGCTACTTTGGTATGTTGCCTGCGGTCATGCATGATTCGGCCTTAAGGGACATTACTGGGAAAGCGGTCAATCCTAAACTAAATGGCATGAGTGCAAAGGGAAGATCATCTAGTATTACACCACTGTTGTATATTCACTGCCGGCAACTCACATCGCTCTATATGAGAGGCGAATTGAGTGTGAATATATTGCAAGAATTAAGAGGGTCAAACATGCTCCTTTTGAGGGATTAGAGATGTTTTTTGGATCGGTGTAATTAGATGGGTCTGGGGTATATGAGACACTATTTCTATTCTTTTGGGGTTGATGTCTCTATGCTGGCTCATTTTGAGTTTCTAGTATAGAGCTCCCACATGCAGGTGTTCTCAGCAGTCGCACAGTGCAGTGGCTAGTATGAGATTGTTTATTTTTGGGAGATTGAGATAGAGATGTGGCAGTGTCATGCCAACTCATGTGCGAGTGGGAGATGTTAGTAATGGGCGCCCATGTGGCATGACCATTTGAATTTGAATTTGAATCTTATCCAAATAGATTTTGAAATTGAATTCAAACCTATTTAGGATAACCACTCTGGATATAGATATTATCTCCATTAACTAATATGGATAGATAATAATAAAATATATATCTGGTATATGGGTTATGGGTGATTATGAGAAAAAAACAACGTATGATCTGAGTTTTACCCATATACTGACTCTCTCCCAAAAGAACAACGATCAAGTCATTTGCACTGTGATTTGTGTGGGTGATATTCAATCTGTGATATCACTTCACTGCTGGGTTGGTTTATCAGACTCTGGAAGCACGTGATTTACCCACGAGGTTCTATCATCTAAAGGTATGATCTAAATATTTTTCCGCTACATGTTTTGTGTTTTGATTTACAAAGAGTTTACGGATAAGAGGAGAGGATTCAGTCGAAGGGAGAGAGAAAGAGAGAGAGCTTACGGATAAGAGGAGAGGATTCAGCCGAAGGGTATGAAGAGCTGTGAGGAAAAAGTTTGAATCTTGAAATTTTGAAAGCAACAAACGCAAAGAAAATTGTTGATTTGCCAAACACAGCATAGTGTCTTCCCAAAGAAAATTTGAAGTCAGAAAGAGATGAGAGGAGTACGTAAGAGAGAGAGAGAGAGAGAGAGAGAGAGAGGGTGTATGTTTAAAAATAGAGCCATTAGATTACATTTTGGACCAATAGATCTTCTGATTGAATAGGACAAATGAGAGACATTTTCAACCCTTGGATTGAATCAATCTAATGGTTTATATTTTGACAAAGGGACAAAAGTCCCATAAGGATTCAAAAACAGAGCCTCCTTGATATATAGATTTGACACATGTTGACACATGTAATTTTTTTTACTATGCAATTTGTTTTTGCTATAGCTTGTGAGGTAAGAGGTTTCATCCTAGGTCCAACCATTGATTTTCATTTCAATGACACATTAAGATAGTCAAAACAATTTAAGGATATTTTAGAACAATTGTCCCATGTCTCAACGGCACAGCCACGTGTTATTGCATGGCTTAGTAGAGAAGGTAGAACCCATGATTTTTTTGTTAGGTGATAAGGGACAACAAAAGGCATAATGATTTGTGATTGGTTTATGATATGTGTCATATGGTGTCCCAAATAGAAAGAACCATTTTTTGATATTTTATGGACCTCCACTTATAATTACAAAAAAAAAAAGAAAAAAAAAAGACGATTGATATAAAACATTATAACAAATTTTGCTAAAAGCTTAATTATAGTACACTTACAATCTTATGTTAATCAATATTAGATAAATGTAAAAAAATTAATAATGTCATCAAAGTTTAAATAAAAATAAAAATTTTATCCTTCAAAGTTTATTTTAGTAATTTTAAACAATAAATTAAAAAATAATTGACCAAATTGCACCTTCCAGAACCAGTTAAAACCCACCACCCCAATAGCCACCACTACCAATTTCTATCTCTCACATGCATTTTTTCAAACACCTTATATGCATTGCTAATCACCCAGACAAAAACTGATCTTTCCTGAAAATAAAATAAAATAAAAAATAATAACTGATCAAAAGAACATATTACATAGTGTAACTCTCAACCATTTCATCATACACAGTTTCTCTCAAAATCAATCATAAAACAACAAAGGAAAAAAGTTACATGAATAATTGTCAAGTGAGGTATGTGTAATTTGCCCATACAATTTTATTTTATTTTTTTTCTTTTGAGATTGTTTTCTTTGACTTGGTTTGTGTCATTGGAGTTAAAGAAGGAAAGGGGGATTGGTAGGTGCAGTGGCAGAGCCAGGAAATTGAGTTAGAGGGGGCACTATTAATTATAATTTTTTATTTAAAAAAAATCATGTTGAACATTAAGATAACAATAATTTTATGAGCTAAATTTAAGTATAAAAAATTACATATTCATTATTAATAGGAACAAATTAAAATTTTATAATAGTGTAGAATAGCTCGGTGCGGGATAGTGATGTAAGTTTATAATTTTAGCACAAAAAATTATAGATCAAAATTCTTAGTTTTAGAAAATAAAAACACATCGTTTATAGCATAAATTATTATAAAATCTATTGAATTTTATTTGATAGAAAAATATTAAAGAGATGACATTGCTTATAAATGATGTGTTTTGAATGAAAATTATTAAACAGTCTTAGAATACCATATAGCATTGCCTACGTGATGCTCAAAGCATAAGAAATCACAAATCACACTAAGCAGTCTTTCAACTACTTGAAAATAATGAATTCATTATATCCAATCTATAAGATTTTTCATTATACTATTGGTTTAAACTATTGTATAAATAATATCGCACAATGCTCTTAAAGTATCAAATAATTACTTGTTCTGAACAATACAATAAATCCTTAACTAAAAAACAAGTTAAGAAAAAAAAATACATTTTATACATGACAAAAAAAAAAATCTCAAAAGTGAGGGAGGACACGTGACCCCGCTCGTCCTTCTTTGCCTCCGCCAATGGGTAGGTGATCACTGTCAACAATCATGACTGATAAGATTGTTCCAATTTCTTTATTTCTCAAAATTATTTGGCTATTTGTAATATTTGATAAGGGAAAACATGTATCAATCTCAAAGCGTAATTCTTTAATTCCCTGTCCAAACACCTAAAAATCCAAACATTGATAAGGGACAACATGGTTTTTTAACACTTACAATCTTATGTTAATCAATATTAGATAAATGTAAAAAAATTAATAATGTCGTCAAAGTTTAAATAAAAATAAAAATTTTATCCTTCAAAGTTTATTTTAGTACTTTTAAACAATAAATAAAAAATTAATTGACCAAATTGCACCTTCCAGAACCAGTTAAAACCCTCCACCCCAACAGCCACCACTACCAATTTCTATCGCTCACATGCATTTTTTCAAACACCTTATATGCATTGTTAAATATACAAACAATAACTGATCTTTCCTCAAAATAAAATAAAATAAAATAAAAGAACATATTACACTGTGTCACTCTCAACCATTTCATCAAACACAGTTTATCTCAAAATCAATCATAAAACAACAAAGGAAAAAAGGTAAAAGGTATGTGGAATTTGCCCATACAATTTTATTCTCTTTCTTTTGAGATTCTCTTCTTTGACTTGGTTTGTGTCGTTGGAGTTAAAGAAGGAAAGGAGGATTGGTAGGTGATCACTGTCAACTGTCATGGTTGATAAGGTTGGTCCAATTTATTTGGCTATTTGTAATATTTGTATTATACACAGGAAAAACATAATAGATTCCTAAACATGGACTATGGGAAAAAGGCTGAAGGTGTTTGAATATGGACTATGGGAGTTTCTTTAAGACAAAAATCAACAAAAATAAATTCGAGATTGTGCCTTCATCAATAAAATTGATTATATAATTAATCAAACACAATGCCTAATGGAAACAAACCTGCTGGAAAAAGAATTAGAGTAACAAACCTGCTGGAAATATACTTGCTTCACCCAAAAAAATTAATACTCAAGAAAGAGAATTAGACACCTCAAAAAAATATTACCAAATTCAAAAGAAACTCAGAAAAATATACTTGGTTTAAAGATAGAAATACTCAAAAAAAATATACTTGCTGGAAATATGGAAGAAGATTCTTCACCTGAACAGTATACTAGATTCTTTTGGTTTGCTCTCTTGTTGGAAATATACCATGATGGGTTAAATATACCAGATTCTTCCTTTAGATTCGTCATTTTGCAGTGGCTCCATTTGGTTGTCGTTGCCACTATTGATGAAGATTGGGATGACAAAGAAAGAGAGAGAGAAAGGAAGAGAGAAGACGAAGAGAGTAATAGGGGGTTCGGGGTTGGGCTCCAACAGGAATTAAAGAAGAGCACAGGAATGGGCTCCAATGGAGAGAGAGAGAGAGAGAGAGGGTCAGTGTTCAAATTTTGAAATTTGGAAGAGAGAGATAGATTTGGAGATGAGAGGAGTAGGTGTGAGAGAGATTTTGGAACTTACATTTTGAACCATTAGATCTTGATGTTAATTGATCTCAACCATTGAAATATCCAAATAGGACAAATGAGAGTAAGATATTTTCAGCCATTAGATTTAATCAATCTAAAAGTCCATATGTTGACACATATACATTTTAAGCCCTTGAATTCAAACTAAGCCTTCCATTGTTATATAGATATATGTACACCAATTTCTACTCATGACTTTGTTTTGATGGTAGACGAAATATAGGAAAAATAACACAATGAGAAACAGTAGCACGAAAATATATATGCTCTTATTATTGAGGAATCACAACAGTCAACAACATACTCCCAAGGAAAATCTAGAACACACGTATTGTAGGCTACTAGGAGTAATTTCGATACTTAATCCATATGAATCTATCTCATGAAAATCATATAATTAATAGATAAAAGCAATGATATATATATTTAAATTAAAGATGAATCTAATTGTTCAATTTCATATGAATCTAAATATCTAATTTCATGATAAACACTTAAATCTGTTTTAAGCTTGTTGTCCAAATTGTGAAATTAAATAAATAGTTTCACGAATAAATTAAAATTATATACCAAGAATACATGCTGAGAATTACAACTAAATTACAACAGAAATACACAATACAATAAAATGGTAAAGAAAGCAAACCGAAGCCTGCACGATAGCAGTTTCCTTAGAACAGATTTCTCCGCCTCACGAGTCGAGTGCTTGAGGAATTCCGGCATCTGTCTCTAGGATACGACGGTCAAAAACCAGCTACGGCAGAAGCACTTTCTTTCCATGGCAGCACTCTCTCACTGTAAGAATTTTCTAGCAAACTGACTTGTAAAATGGAAGCAAAAATTTCTATATATGAGACTTAGCAGGAGGGTCTCAATTTATACATGTATAGAGAAAAAAGGAAGAGCCTCCCGCCTTTATGGCTGGTCATTAAAGCACCATTAACCAACATCCATAACCCCTTTTCAGAAAGTTGAAAAGTTTGGATGCTCAAAGGATTCACACCCTTTAGCCAAGAAAAATGATTTAAATACTCTTTAAAATCCCTTTCATGAATCTAACTTCATGAGGCAATTTTTTATTTAATTTTCAATGGTTTTTGGCCCACTTGGACCCAACACAATAGATGGTTGGGACCCACTTTAATATTTAATTAAAGTCACCAAAAATCCATTAACATAAACAAAATTTAAATTTAAATTTATGGACTGAGTTCGTT
The DNA here is from genome assembly GCF_055761805.1 of Camellia sinensis. NCBI lineage: Eukaryota > Viridiplantae > Streptophyta > Magnoliopsida > Ericales > Theaceae > Camellia > Camellia sinensis. The sequence continues at coordinate 109,861,567 of NC_138969.1, read as the reverse complement.
TATTTAAATAATTTTTCATAATAGTTAACATTGTTTTTAATTTAAAGAAAATTTACAAATCAGTGGTACCCTCTAAAAATAATTATGATTTTAATTATTAATATGTATAAAATTATGATTTTAATTATTAAAGTGTATAAAATTTTTCGTAAATTTGTAATTATTTTAAGAAAATATCACTAATTTATTATTTCTCCTAATTTTAAACATGAACCAGCTGACCAATGTTTAAAGTCAAGGACGCACAACCTTGAACTAGCCAATGGACGAGACCTAGAGGCGAAATTTTAACATAGTGGGAAGGGTTATATATTAATAAAAATTGAAAAAAAAATTATATATTAATTTTCTTTTATATTAAATTAGGTACTATTAGTATAATTTATGGATATTTACCAATAAATCTCATCTCATAAATAAATACTCCAATTAGTTTCAAATTTTTTTATTGATCTGTTAAGTTCCATTAGTGGTGAGTTTCTTTCCGTATGGTCTTGTTTTTATTTTGGTAGTGTTTTGGTGGACAGTTATACCCTTTTATTAATGTGATAAATATGATGTGATACTCCAATAAGACAAGTATGAATGTGACACTCAAACGATGTGACAGTCTAAAAAAATTAAAAACTCTTTAGTATACTTTTTCTAAATGTGACAACATGTCAGATATGATATGACACTCAAAAACTTTTACTCCAAAAATAAATAAAAATTCCGTAGTGTACTTTTTTCAAATGTGATAACGCAACGGGTATGATGTAACATTTCAAAAAAAGTTAAATTTCTTTACTGTGTTTTTCTCAAACATGACAACGTGACAGGTATGATGTGATACTCTAGAAAAAATTTAAAATTTCTTAATATACTTTTCTCAAACATGATAACGTGACGAACATAATGTAATATTTTCAAAAAATTAAAAAAATTTAATATATTTTTTTTAAATATAATACCGGGTATGATGTATGGATAATAAAAAATCCGATCACTTGTCCCACCTTAACCCCTCCTTACGGTTCCGGCGCAGAGAATACAACAAAGAAGTAAAACAAATCTTCTTCCAGAAGCTTTCTGCAAGGGTTTTCCAAGCACCGAAGAAAAACGCATTTCAAAAAAAGAAAAGCAAAAAAGAAATTCCATTTCATCTCTCCCCTCTCCCTCTCATTTTGTTATTATATATCTGGCTGTGGGTTGTTAGCAAAACATGTGAATGTGCTTCAATTCCATTTAATCTTCGTCTTTTAATGCCTTCGTTTAGGCTGTAGGTTGACTTTTTAAGTTTTTTATTTTTATAACTTGGGATCAAAAAGTCTTATTTGGGATAGATTTTTTAATTTTTTTGATTTTTATAAAAGAAAAAATAAAATAATTATGATTTGAATGTGATATTTTATCTTATTGACTTTTTAATTTATTTTGTTTTTTTATGACTATTTTAATCCAAACCCTGCATGCCAAACAAAGTCAATGTTTAAAAGAAATTCTCTTTAGATTTTTTTTTGAATTGTTCTCTTCTTATTATTTCTTTCCATCTCAGATTTCAATCTTTAATCAGCAAAACTGTGTATCTAATTATACAATCTCTTTTTTCTTTCTCTTTAAAATTATTAATCTAATCCCAGAAATGAGTTTACTAATTTCCTCCTCCCCCCTCAGATTGTATGATTAATTCGAGGTCAGGGTCAAGGTCTACTTAAATCATACAAATTAATCCATCGAAAATTTTGAGAAAGAGACGTTACCTTCACCGGATGCATGATGATGCTATGATTGTCTCTGTGATGGATGAGCCGTAGCTCGACACCAAAGGCTCGAAAGAGGGAGAGGAGAAAGAGAAGGGAGGGAGAGGAAGAAGGGAGGGAGGATATCGTCGCGCAGCACCACCGCCGTCGCCTCGCCGCCGATCGTTGCAGCTTCAGACCGTCGCCTCGCCGATCGTCGCACCACCACCACCGCCACCGCCTCGCCGATCGTCGCAGTCGCAGCCCCGCCTCCTCCTCTAGCCGATTTTTATGGCCCCCTCCCCTCCCCTCCTTCCTCCTCCTCCTCCCTTCTCTTCTTCTCCCTTCTTCTTCTTCTTCTTCTTCTTCTTCGTTCTACAACAAAAACACGGAAAAAATAAAAAAAATAAAGAAATATCGACACCAAAACGACGTCGTTTTGGTGTCGAGCCAAACTCGAGCCACGGGTTTCGAGCTACGTAGCACTACCGGTCTGAATTATAATTCAAATTTGACAACTGTTACATTGTTTAATTGAGTTTTAAAGTTGTTTGTTTTCAGATGTGGAATGAAAATGATAGATAGTAAAAGAATTAATAGTGAGGGAATTAATAAAATTATGTTTGTTTTGATAATAGGTATTAGTGTACGAATTGTTAAATTAAATAAATATAAAATAATAAAACAAATTAAATTATGAGTTTTTACTTAACAAAAAAAAACAAAAACAAAAACATTAAACATTAGTGTTGAAAAAAAATGCCCAATATGTAAAAAAAAAAAAAAATTGCAGTTGACCGGCTAGAAGTCCGGACGGACGACCAATAACACTGTAAGTCAAACGGACTATTTTCTAATATCATCTCTCAATCTAGACTGTTAATACCCTTGTCCAAGGCTTTTCATAGTCCGAAGGAACTACCAATCTAAAGTCCCATAAACCAAGCAAAGATGACTAATGTCCACTGTTCATCACTATGAGTCCGGAGTGGACTCGTACCATGAAAAACAAACGGGACCTTAGAGTACCCAATTGCCTTATTAATGCTATTATAAGCTCCTTTAATAGCTGTAATACAAGACCAAAGAAAAAGCTAGTGGAAGAAAAGGAAAATGATTTATAATTTATAAATATAAAATTTATACAAAAAAATCAATAAGAATTATGCGATAGTGGCCGTTTTGAAATTACAAGTCACAGTAATTCTGTTTTTAGTTTTTGATGAAAGGATCATAAAGTGAGAGTTTGGTAAAACTTATTTACAGCTTAAATCAACTTATAGCTTAAAATAAGTTATGTTGAAGTGTTTGGTAAAAATTACGAGGGATGAATTATATCTTAATTTAAGCCATTTCAACAATAATCTTTTAAGTTGGTTCCCAGGTGTTTTAGAAAATGGATTATGCACGAAGCTGTTTGGCCCCGTTTGTAATGACTTAAATGCCCCCCAGATATTTCAACTATTACCAAAAACCTACTATATAAGCCTTATTCTCAGCACTGTTCACTTGTGAGAGAGAGACAAAATCGATTTCCGGCAAGGGGGATTTCTGGCGAGGGGCGATTTCTGGCTCTCAACACTGTTCTCAACTCTCTCTCTCTCTCTCTCTCTCTCTCTCTCTATCACACACACACACACACACGAACCAAAGCTCTCCCTCCCTCCTTCCTTCTCTCTGTCTCTCTTTCTCTCTCTCCATCGCGCATCAATGTCGTTTTAGACCGTTGGTTAGGGTTTCTCTCTCCCTCTTCCTTTCTCTTTTCATCGCGATCTGAAACTGGAAATCATCCCTGGCATTCACTCTCACTTTGCTGCCTCTCACACTTACATCGACGGTTGGTTGTCGGTTTGCAGACTGACAGCTAGGGTTTTACAAAACTAGTTGGTCGTCGACCTGAAACGGCGGAGAAGAAGGAGGAGAAGAACGGAGGCTGTTGTCGTCTTGATTGCAGTTTGCGTTGATCTACATTGAAACCCTAGCCATCGGCAATTGTTCGCCGGTGGCATTGAAACCCTAGACAAAAAAATTGAAGAAAAAGAAAAAAATCAATATTAATTGGTATTAATTATTAATAAATTAATATTATATATTTTATAATTAATTAATTATTAATTGATACTAATTAATAACAATTGTTGATTATTAATATTAATTGATACTAATTAATAATTTTAGTATTAATTGAGACTAATTATGTCATTAATTGATACTAATTAATAATTTTAGTATTAATTGATACTAATTATTTATAATGGAAAAAAAATGTTACAATAATACTTCCATTACATTTTTATCAAATGTATCAATTTTTATCTCAGTTGATACTAATTAATACTAATTATATTAACTTTTATGAAATAATTTTTTTAAATTAAAACCGGAAAAAATGACAAATTATCATTTTTATATCATATAAGAGTAAAAAGGACAATTATACAGTAAAAAGTTGATCAACTAAATATTACTCTGTTACTTAAATCTATAATCTCACAGCTGCACCAAACAGATTAACAACCTATGTTCACAGTTATAAGTTATAATCTGTTAAGTTATAATTTATAATCATTTTCCCATAACTCTATCAAACAGGGCCACAGAGTTGCATTGTTTTGTATGTGAATTTTGTATAAAATTCTTATTTTTAGATCATTTTGTGAGAGAAAATTATCACAAGATTTTGAAAGAAAATTATCACAGGGCTTGACGGTGGTCATTTAATCAATTAAGCTCAACCACTTCTTTTTTGGGATTTTTTTTTAAGGTCCCTGATATTAAGGTTGTATAGCATAAAGGACATTCAATATTTTCATAATGTCTAAGGTCCCTTAACAATATTTTCATAATGTCTAAGGTCCCTCAACCTTGATCCAGAGAAAATTGGTCTAGAGAAATTTCAATCCAGAGAAAATTAGTCCAGAGAAATTTCAGACCAAATTTCTCTGGAAAGTGTAAGGTTGCGTTTGGTAGAGTTTTGTAAATATGATTTGAGAGTATGGGTTGTATTTTGAGTTTGTGAGTTGTGAAATTATGATTTGAGTGTAGAAAATTTATTTGGTTATGGTTTTTGAACAGAGTATTAAATTGAGTGTGGAATTGAGTTTTGAAAGTTTGATTTGACATGTAAAGTAAGAAAATTTGTTTGGTTATGAGTTTTGAAAAGAGTTTTCAAAACTTAATTCAAATTATTATAACTCATAACAAAATACACTACTTTCACACTATTGAAAATTTTGATCAACACTCATAACCAAACTCTTTTTAAAATACAATTAAAAAAATTATTATTAACAGAAAATAACATTAATCAAATTTTTAATTGAAAATACTACAAAGGAAATAATTTTTTTCAAAATAAATATTTAAAAAATTCAAATCATAAATATTTAAATAATTTAAATAATCTAAAAAATTTAATAAGTAAAAAATTAAAATAAATATTCAAAAAATTTAAATCATAAAAATTTAAATATTCAAAAAATTTAAATAATTTAAAACGTTAATATTTTAAATTTAAAAACAACTCTACACTCAAATCGTAACCAAACACATAAAACAAAACTCAATTAAGAAATTATTTTTAAAACTCATAACCAAACACATAATTCGAAACTCCATACTACTTTCACAACTCTACACTCAAATCGTAACTAAATACATAAAAAAAAAATTAAAATATTTAAAAATATTTTTATAAAATACAGTTTGAATTTATTTTTAAAAAATATTTTAAAATTTAAAAAATCAAAATCGTAATATTTTGAAATTAAAATATTTAAAAATATTCAAAAAATTAAAAAATTAAAAAAATCGTAACATATTTAGATATTAAAATATTTAAAATCTTAACAAAATTAAAATATTTTTAAAATATTTAAATATTTAAAATATTTAAAAAATTAAAATATTGATTTGAATTGAGTTTTGAAAAGAGTTTTGAATTATGTATTTGGTTATGAGTTTTGAAAAGTAATGATTATGTTTTGATTTGAGTTTTGAGAAATGGGTGTAAAATTATGATTTGAAAACTCCAAACAAACAACACACTCAAATCAATGGGTAGAATTATATTTTGAGAGGCTTACCAAACGGAGCCTAATTATTCTCAGAATTTCTCTGGCCCAATTCTTCCTAGAATTTCTCAGCATTTCTCTAATGCATTGGCTGAGTCCAGAGAAATTTTGAATTTCTCTGGTCCAATTCTTCTCAAATTTTTCTGGCGCAATCCTTCCTAGAATTTCTCTGATGCATTGACTAACTAGAGGAGTGGTTGATGGAGAAAATTCAATCCAGAGAATTTCTCTGGATTTCAAATTTCTCTCCAGAGAAATTCTCTGGATTCTCTGTATGTGTTTTAACCAAATTTCTCTGGATTTCAGAATTTCTCTCCAGAGAAATTCTTATATTGGGGCTTCTAGATCTCAACAGTTACATCCAAGGCTTTAACTTACATCTGGAGAAATGGTCTTTAACTTACATGGCTGATAACTTACATTCTCTGTAGTATCATGACTGGATTTCTCTCTAGATGGTCTTTAACTTACATCCAAGGCTTCTAGATCTCAACAGTTGAACCAAAAGGTACAGAGAAGAAAAAAAGCATCTAACATCAAGGCTCTACCATAAATATATATATATATATATATATAATAGAAATTTCGAATAAACAACAATGAAGAGAGAGAGAAAGAAAGAGAGAGAGAGACCTGGTGAGAGATAGCGTAACAGTGGAAAGAGAAGTGAGATCGGGAGCGGAAGGAGGAGACTGACACCGGCGGTGGCGATCTATCTTCTTGAGTAGATTTTAGAGCTTCATCGATGCAAACTTTCATCTGCAGAGTTCCAAACTAGGTTGGAGGAAGATAAAGAGGCAACTTTGTTTATAAACCACTCAGAAACCTTTCGCCAATGAAGCCGACTCCGTTCCCCAGGGCCACGAAAATGTCACTACTTTGATTGACTTCTTCCAAGCAGACGGTAGGTGTAATATAAGGGTACGGGGTGAGGGACCTTAGACTACAACATAACAGATTGTGGACCTAATCCATTACTAAAAGTTGGATAGGGACCTTAAACCGATTTTCCCTTCTTTTTTTTATTATTTTATTTGTGGCTTGAGGGGTGCTCATTTAATCAAAGTCCAATTACTTCTTTTTTATTATTATTTTATTTGTTGTTGTTAGGGGTGTAATTTTGGCCGGGCCCGACCTATATCGGGCCTTGTGGGCTCCAACCAAAAATCGGGCCGGGCCGGGCCACGGGCCAGAAAACTAGGCCCAGGCCCAGGAGTATTCGGCCTTTGGGCGAGCCAGTGGGCCAAGCCTCGGGCTGGGCCCCTAGGCACCCCTAGGCTTGGGCCTGAGCTCGGGCTTTGGGTGAGCTTGGACGGGCCTAAATAATTTTTTAAAATTTTATTATTTTTTCCACTAAAATTTTATTATTTTCCATTAAAAATAACACTGGGCCTCGGGTGGACCGGGTGGGCTGGGCTTTTTGGGTAGGCCTTGAGCGAGCCGATAGGCCGGGCCAGGCTTCAAAAAGATGGCCTAGGCTCAGGCCCAAGGCCTTGGGCTAGGATTGAGCTCGAGCCTAAATGGGCTTTAACAGGCCCGGCCCACCTCGGGCCGTGGGCGGGCTTCAGGCCTCCTGCGGGCCACGGGCCAAAATTACACCCCCAGTTGTTGCTTCTTCCATCTCATATTTCAATATTTAATTTGGAAAGAACTCGTTTGGGAAGAAAAAAATCTCAACTTTTTTAGTTAAAATAGTTTTAAAAAAAGCAAAATAGATTTTTTAGCTCAATAAGATAAAAACATCACATACAACGCATAATTATGATATTTTTTCTCTCACAAAAGTTAAAAAAGACAAAAAAATCCATCCCAAATGAGACATTTAGTCTCAAGTTAAAATAATTAAAAAATAAAAAAACTAACCCACGTTCCACTCATATCTAATAATTTTTAATTATTATACAGACTTGTTTTTTGTCTTTAAAGTTTAATGCTTCTAATACCAAAAATGATGTGTTTTTATTAATTTTGTTTTACATGTCAGCACTCAGTTTGGATTTTTTTTTTTTTTTTGAAAAATTGTAAATCAGTGGAATTGTTAAGAAATATTTGCATTTTCAACATGGTGCAAATTTCTTGTGGGCAAGTTATTACCGTATTTGGTACAAGTTCTTCTTATATATCAAAGTTGTACAAAAAAGATTCCATCTATATTGTAATTATTTTTTTACTATTCCACTGATTTGCATTTCTTCCTCATTTTTTTTTTCTTTCAAATTGCAATATTTACAAATCCTAGGTATTTATTGTTGAACTCAAGTCAAAGTCTCCTCAAATCATACAAATTAATTACATTTTTGCTCTGCATTATCATAACTGTTAGTCAATGTGGGCTCACCATTAGGCAAGTGTGGATTAGAATGCAAATCAGGCATCTGTTGCAATGTTGGATAAAGTTTTAGAGTACCCAATACCATATTAATTTTATTAAGCACATTTACAAATTGTTATAGACTAATAGTTAATAATTGAGAAATTAAACTTGATCGTATCTCAAGTGATTGTACTTTTAGATTTTTAGAAAGAAGTTTAGGATTCAAGTTTATGGAGCAGTATCAAATGTCTGGTTATACTAAATTTATTAATTTGTTAACATCTTTCCTGCAAAAAAAATAAAAATAAAATAAAAATACTAGTAGTTGAAATTGCATTATTTCAAATATAGATTGTTGGTAATTTTTTATAGAGCCTACCAATATTTATTGATTGTGATGTTGGGACTCAGTGGACTAATGACCACCAAAGTTTTTAAAGATAAATGTGTAACATGAGGCGTTTTACGCTTTATGAGGTGAGGTGTAAGCCTTAAGGCGTTGAGGTATAAGTATTTTAAATTTTGAATTTTTATATTTATTAAATAATTTAAATATTTTAAAATAATAAATAAATACATCAAAATTAAATATAAATGTGTAAATACTTTTCTGCTAAAAGCTCATGATAGAGAAGGAAACTTTGCTTTATTGAAAATGAAATTCGTATTCATAACTTTAGTGATTGAGTTTCTCACTGAGCATTAACTTTGTTTTTTTCTTGATTGGTCATTTATTTAATTTTTCCTATAGAATATAGTTGCACAATGGTAAAAAAAAATTATTTAATTTTTTTATGTTTAAACCATCTACTAGATTAAGTAGCTGTTTGGCATTTGCTAAAATAGTACATGCTATTTTAGCACATCATCTTATTTGAGTCATATCACTTCTTATTTGAGTTACATCACCTCTTTACCACATTACTTCAAACCGAATCCATATTTCATATTTTTTCATTAAAAATCAAAAAGTATACTAATTTAGCACTTTCCAAACAATAAGTTTAACAAGATCCTAAGACAAACTCTTTATATGCATACTTCTCACATGCTTATGGGTAAAAGGCGTACAAGATACACCTAAGGCACATGTCTAAGACTGTGTGCGCAAACCTTTGGGGAGTATAGCCTTAAAGTCAAAACCTTAAGACGTTTTACCTTAGCCTCACCTTGAGGCAAGTATCAAGGCGAGTCCCAGTAAAACCTTTTAAACTTTGACCACTGCCCAGCCTCGATGATCTGAATGGTTTATCTTATAAGACACTTTTTTTTTTTTTTGATCAACCAAAAAAAAGAATTTATTGATAATGAGAAAAGAAAGAAGGGACTTGACTGAATTGCATCATAGCTCAAGAATACATCCCAACTATGTTGACACCTATAATTAAGCCCAATCATATGTAAGCCAAGACCAAAACAAGAGGTTGATGAGAGTACAACCAATCTGAAATAAATAAATAAATAAAAATTTAAAAACTACAAAACCCATTCTCTAGCCAGAGCCTTCAATTTATGACCCTTCAACCCATCCAAACTATGCAGGAAATCATGGATTGTGAATTCAAGCAAATGACTAGAAAACTTCACCCATGAGGCCACTTTGATTTTGATGCTTTCCACAATATGTTCCCAGACAGGAGCTTTACACTTAAATATCATGCCATTTCTTGCAATCCATAGGGTCCAAAGCACAGTCAATGGAATTGCTTCCTAGATGAGTGCACCCAGATTTTTGAATTTTTGACCATATCACCATAAAAGCAAGTCTTGTAAAAAGCTAGGGAAGACCCAATGAAAACCCCACCAATACATAATTTCAGACCAAACCTTTCAAGCATGGTTGCAATGCAAGAGCAGGTGTGATGCAGTTTCATTATCCATACCGCAGAATGCACAATGATTAACCGTTGGAATGATGGACCTTCAGGCAAGGAGATCTGAAGAGGCAATCTAATTCCACCAAACAATCCAACCAAAAGCTTTTGGGAGGTGTTAATGATTTCCACATCTTCATAATTAGAAAGGGGATTAATTTCAAAGATCTCATAAAGAGACTTAACTGTGAAGGAACCGGATGGTATAGGAATCCATAACAAAGTGTCCTCGCAATTATTACTAAAGCTGAGAGGTTGCGGCAATCTGCTGAGAGGTTGCGGCAATCTGCTGATCAGTTGAAAGAGCAATTCATCTTCCCAAACTCTCAGACTTCTCCTGTATGTGATATTCCAATGAGTTTGATTATCCACAGCCGAGTGCAAATACTAGTGAACAAATGAATCTTCATTTGTTGCTAAAGAGAAGAGTCTCGGATAGAGGTTGGACAAAGGACTACATGAGGCCCACACATCAAACCAAAATTTGATTCTTTGACCATCACCTAGCTTGAACTGATCGAGATTTCCGAGTAAGAAAGAAACCAAATCATGTCTGTCAACTTCGTTCAGGAAAGTGCCAATTATGAAGAATTTGTCAGGGCTCCCATTGATTTCGATTCAATCAAGGTCTTCAGTTGCCTTTTCGCTAGGAATTTTCCTAATGTCCTCGAGGCTCTCTCGATCCGGTATTTCAATCGAGTTCACTTCCAGTTCTTTTGGCCTCTTTGCAGTAGTAATAAGATAGCATGCTTGTGTTGATTTTTGAGAACTCCGAATTTGCTCGATGCCATACTCAGTTAGAAAGCGGAGTAGTTGATAGTAGGTGCTTAGCACAGCCTGCATAATGTGCAACCAAGTCCTTCCTATGATGAGATTGTATGGTGACGGGAGTTTGACGACCAGAAATTCTATGTCTACTGATCCAGCACCCGTCCGTATTGGTAGTGTGATCTTACCCAAGAGGTACTCGAGGTTAGCGTTGAAGCCGAACAATGGGTAATCGGTCGGTAATAGATTTGAATCAGTGAAGCCGAGTTTAACAAACGTCTTGTAATACATTATTTCTAAGGTGTTTCCTTGATCGATGAAAACACGCTCAATTGTAGAAAGGATTGACTTGATTATGGAAGAATTGAGTATAATTGCATACATGCATGCATAATCCTTCATCTTTGAGTTCAATTTTCTATGAATTCTTACATGCATGGGACTTCTACACATTTATTAGAAAAGTTCTTCATGTTTTTACACTTGTCATGCCATTTGATCAAGTTTTGAAAGGATTTGAAAAGATATGAGGGGAATGCATATCATGCATGGTTCTAACTTCATGATTTAAGTTTGATTTTGAAAATTGGGTCCATGATGTTGAGCAATTGGTTTCAAATTGACTACATTTCCAAGTTCTAAAATGTTTTTCCATGTTTTGTACCAAAACTACAAGTTTTGGACCTTTGTATATCAAATTTGAACTTCAAACATAGTTCTGGAAATTCCAGAATTCGGCATGTCTGCTCAAGCGAAGAAAGTGTTGCTCGAGCGTAAAAATTAAGCTCCTAGAAGTTTTACAAGTTTTGCAGACCGCTTAAGCGACCAAAGTTGCGCTTGAGCGAGGACCCCTTTTACTCAGTCTTCCGCTCGAGCGATAGTCGAGCGGAAATTTCATGCAACCAGTACTTTTGCAAAGTTTATAGAGGGGGTGTTTGGGAAGAAAAAAAATAGCCTAGTTTAGGCTAAAAATCACAAAAAGACAAAATAGGCTAAAATAGCTAATAAGACAAAATATCACATCAAACCCATAATCATTTCACTTTTTCTCTCACAAACATCACATCCGACCACAAAAAAATCCAATCATCTTCCCAAACACAAAAATTTCAGCCTATTAAAATAGCCAAAAACTAAAATAGCCAACTAAAATAGCCACTTCCCAAACGAGGCCAGACTGCTCGAGAGATAGAAGTTGCGCTCAAGCGACTACTTTTATTTTTGAACATTCACTCGAGCGAAGGATGTTGCGCTCGAGCGAAGACTCTGTTTTCAGCAAAGTTTGACTAACTCTTTTAAGTGCATACTTGCATCCTCATGTTATTTCAAGTACTCTTAGGCACCAATTGAGCTCACATAAACATGGAATGAGTTAGAAACACATGAGGAAAATTTAATTAAAGCAGCATGGTTATCGAATGTTGCTTCAATTGTATTTTGTTATGTGTTTTGTATAGGTGGACATCTGAGGCCTAGAGACAACGTAACCCACAGTGAGTAATAACTCTATAAAGATATGTTCGAGCGTAACCCCTTTTACTCAATCTTCCGCTCGAGCGACCGTCAAGCGGAAATTTCATGCAACCAGTACTTTTGCAAAGTTTACAGACTACTCGAGAGACAGAAGTTGCGCTCAAGCGACTACTCTTATTTTTTAACATTCGCTCGAGCGAAGGATGTTGCCCTTAAGCGAAGACTCTATTTTTAGCAAAGTTTAACTAACTCTTTTAAGTACATACTTGCATCCTCATGTTATTCCAAGTACTCTTAGGCACCAATTGAGCTCACATAAACATGGAATGAGTTAGAAACACATGAGGAAATTTTAATCAAAGCAACATGGTTATCGAATGGTGCTTCAATTGTATTTTGTTATGTGTTTTGTATAGGTGGACGTTTGAGGCCTAGTGACAACGTAATCCACAGTGAGTAATAACTCTATAAAGATATGTTTGAGTTATATTTACTTTTGAAAATGTTATTGTTATCAAAATTGATATATGAATGATTGAATGGCTTATTGAAACGAATGGTTTATTGAAACATCATGATGATTTATCAAACCTGTTATTGTTCATCGAATGGTTTATTGAAACTTTAGTTTCTTATGAATGAATGAAGTTCCCTTTTGAAAATGTATTTGTGACATACTTTAGTAAGGCTCTTGCCTGGGGGATATAATACCATGGCCCATTGCTTAATAGACCCTCGCTTGGGGGATATAATACCATGGCCCATTGATAAAAAGGCCCTTGCCTAGGGGAAATAAATACCATGGCCCATTGGCCCTCGCCCGAGGGAAACAATACTGTGGCCCATTGGATAATTAAAATACAGAGATCTCTTTAGTTAGACCTTAATGGTCACATTGGATAAGATACATTGATTGACCCATTGCGGTCTCATTGATTGACTCTTGAGGTCCCATTGTTATTGATACATTGTAACTCTATTGAATGTTCCACGTAAATTGTCTTTGAGTGTGTAATGCTATTGAGATAACATGGATTATTGAGAATTGTATTGAAATCGAAATTGTATTGAAAATGCTATCGAACAATGGTTTTGTTAATGCAAAGGATTGATATGATGGCTAATCTAATTGATATTTGTAATGGTGTGGAATTTCATTCATATAACCTCTTTGTTCTGTTATTACTCATTAGGTATTAGCTCACTATTTATGTATATATATATATATATATGTAGGTGAGCAAGTTGAGCATCAAGGATAGAGATCGCCTCGGAGTCACCCCATGGTCAGTCTTTTGTGGAGCCCCCGAGATGGAGCCAACTTGGACTCATGTAGAGCCAAGCAAAGTCTAAACCCTTTTTTGTTATGAACTTTATGAACTCTTAGTTGATTTTTGGTATAGGGGTTTTTGTGTATGTAAGACTTGACAAGTTCAAAATTGTGGGCTGAATGTTTGTTTTTATTTAAAACGTTTGTGGTGTATGCATTTACTTATATAATGATTGTACAGTTTTGATTCAAGGTTTCTTTCATATACGCACGGCTCAATGGATAATTTTTTATTTATTTATTTTTTTTAATGTTATGATATACTTCCGCTAACCCTCGTACTTTATATTAAACGGATTTTGTTTATAGAGGCCATAGGTAATCTATGATTACTGGCCGGTCATGATGCTAAACCTATAAGGGTGAGTTTGGGTCGTGACAGAATGCATGCAAGGTTCAAGGCTTAACTCTTCCTATTTAAACATATGAACACCATATATACACTTTTGAAATTAATACTTGAAGTCTCTAATATTATGTATTTGAATGAGAAAATAAAAGAGAGGGCTGTGTTGTGGCTTACTTGTTTGCTAGATTTGCTAAGACTTTGACAAAATCTTCTCTTTTTTTTTTCTCTCCCTCCAAGCTCACCCTTTGCTCTCCTCTCTCTATCTCAGCCGTGTGTATGTGTGTTGGTGTGAAGAAAATGCTAGGTGGATGGTTGTATTTATAGAAAAAGAAGTGGTGAAATGTCCAAAATGTCTTTTAGTTGGAATTGAATGGAATAGGCTTGTATTTAGTTGAAAGGTGATGGAATAGAGTTTGATTAAGGCATTTAAGTATGTTTAAGTCATGATCTAGTTGTTGCTTAGGTAGAATGAAGCTAGATTGGCATAGGGTACACGACAAACTTCCTAAATTTTGGGGTACTAGTCAATTTTCTTCCATATTTTCATGAAATATGCTACCAAAGTACATCACAAATCTCCTCCAAGGGGTGGCCGGCCATGTGGGGTGACTTTTGAGGGATTTTTCTTTCTATTTTTTGTGTACAAATTCCATATATAATATGGATATTTTGAGTACAAAAAGATTTAATAAGAGAATGTACAATTGTATATATAAGCACTTGAATTGGGGCTAAAGTGTAATTCAATTAAAGTGTGAGGTCTTGAGCTCAATTTATGAATTAAATATCTATTTAAAGTTCAGAATTAATTAAAATAGAGATAGGAAAAATAATTCAATTTGCGTTACTTCTCTTTGAATTAAAGGGTGAATAATTGAACGAAACGATAAAAATAGGAGATTAGGGTTTTGATCGATTAACCTATAATTAGGGGTTAATTAATTAGTATTAGGATGTTAGAAATGATTACTAAGCTACCGGTGTCGATTAGGGTTTGTGCGGGTTCCTTCATGATGCATTTTCAGCTCTAGGGTTAATTTCGTGAAACATGGAACTGAGGGCTTTTACTATAATAGTTCGAAAGTGAGAGTTTTACTAGGATTTACAAAAGTCAGGGCCTCGCAGTGTAGCTATTTGTTGTGCACATAATTGGGCAATGTCTACTGTTTAGGTATGCATACATTATGACCACTATAAAAACACACATCATAAAATAATCAATTTAAAAAATATATATATATATATATATCATAAAAGAAAGATATTTAAAATAAATGAAACGCACAATTCTAATTGATATGATAATTAAGGATTATTAAAACGAAGACAAGGGAAGGAAAAAATATATTACAGTTGAAAGAAATTATTTATTCGAAAGTCTATGTTTTAGTCAAAAAACATAGACATGGTAAACTTTATCTTTGTCCATTCTCTTCCTGCATGGCTGCCACAACCACTCACTCCTCACTATTCCACCACCTCCTTTCTTCTCAGCCCCTCCCCCCTCCCATCCTTCCCTCTGCCACATACCTCTCTTTTTAATTTTTGTGACCTATATGACTATGTAATACTTAACTTGACTGAAGGAAAACAAAAAACAAAAAACAAAAAAACAAAAAAAAATGATAAAGATGAAATGATGTAAAGCAAGGAAAAGGTCAATGCCAATGGAAGGGAGTGCATTCCCAACCTTTATATATAACTATTTGGGGGTGAGTTATTATGGGTTGTGAAATAGGTATGTGAGTAATTATATACAAATTGCAAGGGTGCAACTATATTTTGCATTAGGTGCAAGTCCTATGTTGTGGGGTGTAAGTACACCCTATATAGGGTGCAAGCATTTCGTGTGCCAATAATTTGGCAATGTTGGGTATGTTTATACCATGGTCACTAAATCGAAAAAAACCAATTCAAAAAAAAAAAAAAAAATCATATCAAAAAGAATTTTAAATGAATAAAACCCACAACTCCAATTGACATCATAATTAGGGAGTATTAAAATTAAGATAATGGTGTGTAAATTTTATATCAAAAGTTGAATTAAATTTCATGGTGTGTAAGTTTAATTTGTGTTGGATGCAACTCCTATGCTGTGGGGTGTAATTATTGTTGGGATCTGGGATCCCGCCCAAGACCTTATAGAAATTATTCCATGCAGAAAAACACACCTACACTCATGGAGACACAATATTTAACGTGGTTCGGCCTCAATGCTTACGTCCACGGGAGAGTAGCCGGTTATCACTATAACAATGGAGATATTACAGAAAGATTACAATAGAGGAGGAGCTCACACTCTCCTCACTCACCTACTCACCCGTCTCCCTCGCTCACACCGAGGGAGACGGTCTCTCCGCCTCACATATCTCACTCTCTGTGGCTTGCTCTGCTCTCTCTCACTGTTCTCCTCTCACCCATCTTCATTTATACACTTCAGAATGGTGGATGGAGGGGCTGGCCAGCACATGGCCAGCTTGTGCCAACTCCTTCTTCACATGGCTAAAGGTTCTTCTTGCATTGGCTTCCTAACATGGCCAGCTCATGTGTGTTGGCTTTGCACATTGCCAACTCTTGCAGCACATGGAGAATCACCCCTCACATGGGGTGATGATATCCCACAAATCACCTCCTCAACCCATGTGAGGTGATCCACAACACACATTGCTGCTAATCTTGTCACGCCCAAATTCAACACAGTTTGCATCTCCTCACTGAGACGCTGCATCCCTTGAAGCTAGAGATAATACACCAGAGATATAAGAGGAGGAGGGAATCCTACATCCTCAACTCAACTCACACCACTCTCTGATTTGGAGAGAGCCTCTGCTCCTATCTCCCACAGATCTCTTCCACGCTTCTGTCTCGGATGTCTATACCTGCTATGCTTGAACTTGCGCAACCAAGATATCCGACACCCCCTGATTGGATGTCCTGCACCCCCTGCTGGGATGCCCTTGACTGTCATGCATTACCGTGCAACTCCTTGCATGATGAACACGGGAGCAACTAGAAAACTTTAGAGTTTGACACATCAACATCCTAAATTTTCCTTGCTCGGAGCTTATTTCTGAACAACCAGCCTTTGCTTTCTACACTTCAGAACAACTTCCCAGCGATCTCATACGGCCGTTGTCTGTGCTGCAATCCCTGATGTTCGGTTCTGTCTCACTTGTACGTCCGTACTGATGTTTGACAGTTAGCCCTTCTGCCAAGACAACTTCCACCGGTCTGTACAAGTTACCACTATGCAACTCCGTACATAGTGCTCGCACCCCCTTATTGGAGTACATTGCAAAATGTCTCTAACACGGGAGCAAAAGAAACTCTCTTCTTCACTGGCATAGTCTCTACAGACTTGGTTTCTTTGCTTTGAACTTTTTTC
The DNA here is from genome assembly GCF_055761805.1 of Camellia sinensis. NCBI lineage: Eukaryota > Viridiplantae > Streptophyta > Magnoliopsida > Ericales > Theaceae > Camellia > Camellia sinensis. Next base: position 109,844,280 of record NC_138969.1, on the reverse strand, counting down.
AAGATTGGTTTCACTGGCTCAAATCTGTGCACCTTTGAACTGCTTCCTTGCGTTCCCGTGCACCGTTTTCGCCATTCCTGATGAAAACCTTGCTCAATCATACGCTTTGGTTGCGTATGTTCTCTCTTTGTACCCTTCGACTGGCATTTGACAACACTCATCTTTGTCAAAACTTCTCCTTCCAGTCTGTACAGTTTGTTGCACAATTTGCCTTGCAACATTTCTCTATCACCTCTGTATACATGAAGAACCCCGCCACTAGATGAGAAACAATTTCCTTTTAGATCTAGCATACTCAGGGAGATTAGATTCCTCCGTACTCCTGGCACATGTCGGACCTCAGATAAAATTACTTTTCTTCCATCCTTAGTAAGGAACCGCACTGTCCCTATGCCGACAACTCTGTTCACTGTGTTGTTGCCCATCCGGATAATGCTACCGCTGACTCTTCGGTAAGTGGAGAAAAGCTTCCTATCCGCACATATGTGGAACGTACATCCTGAATCCAAAATCCAGCAGGGTGTCTCCAACTCTGACGAGATTGTAAGCATCACCACTTCATCGTCAGAGGAATTCACTGCAACTGTTGTAGTTGAGGGACCTCCGTGTCCCTTAGCCTTCTCTTTTGCTTGTCTGTCCGCCTTTTTCTCTAGGCAATCTCTTATTACGTGATCCTCTTGATCACAGTAAAAACACCTCCTCGTGTTGTCCTGTCTGGACTGTGAACGCCCTCTACTTTTACTTCTTTTTACAGAAACTCCGTCTCCAAAATCTGACCGTACGGATGTGTCCGGAATACTCCAAATAGTCGGAAACCACTATTGGATCACCAAAAACGGACTCCAAATGGCTTCGATTTAGCCAAAACATTTTGTACGCCTCAGATCTGCGGCTGTACCTTCGCCGCAAAGCACTGGATCCTTCCTCCTGCGGCTGCACCATTGCCGCGTAGCACTGGATCCCTCCCTGCCTCTGGTTGACGGGGCAGACACGTGGCATACCTTTGCTGACGTGTCACTGACAGTTGGCCACGTTCCGATGACGTGGATGGCCACGTGGCGCTGACCTAGCTGCCGGGTGGCGATGACCTGGACCGTTTCGTGGACGGACATGTGGCATCCCTTTGCTGACGTGTCGCCACGTGTTGACGACGTGGCACGCTGACACGGCCTGCGCGTGTTCCAGGAACGTGGGTGGACACGCGCTGCCTGCCCACTCGTCTTCTTCCTTCGTCCGCGCGTGGGGCGCGTGGGTGAGATTGGGACCACGCGCCGGGTGCCTGCACGGCGCGTGTTGGCGCGTGTCGCGACTGGGACTCACTCGCAAAATTCCAGAGGTGCGTGAGGGCGCGTCCGGCCTCCGTTGGGTGTCTGCTTTATATTTCTGGACTCCTCTCGTCGAGCCCTTGCTCCTAGTGTGCTCAAAAACTGATTTCGAGCAATACGATTTCTGGGCAGTTTCAAACATCGCACTGTTTTTGTTTCGAAACGCCGCCAACGAGGCTCTGATACCACTTGTTGGGATCTGGGATCCCGCCCAAGACCTTATAGAAATTATTCCATGCAGAAAAACACACCTACACTCATGGAGACACAATATTTAACGTGGTTCGGCCTCAATGCTTACGTCTACGAGAGAGTAGCCGGTTATCACTATAACAATGGAGATATTACAGAAAGATTACAATAGAGGAGGAGCTCACACTATCCTCACTCACCCACTCACCCGTCTCCCTCGCTCACACCGAGGGAGACGGTCTCTCCGCCTCACATATCTCACTCTCTGTGGCTTGCTCTGCTCTCTCTCACTGTTGTCCTCTCACCCATCTTCATTTATACACTTCAGAATGGTGGATGGATGGGCTGGCCAGCACATGGCCAGCTTGTGCCAACTCCTTCTTCACATGGCTAAAGGTTCTTCTTGCGTTGGCTTCCTAACATGGCCAGCTCATGTGTGTTGGCTTTGCACATTGCCAACTCTTGCAGCACATGGAGAATCACCCCTCATATGGGGTGATGATATCCCACAATTATTTGGTGTGCACATAATTTGGTAATCTTCTCTTTTTAGTTATGTATACACCATGACCATTACAAAAACACACATTATAAAACAACAAATTCAAAAAAATCACAACATAAAGATATTTAAAATGAATGAGACCCAAAACTCTAATTGACATGATAATTACAAATTATTGAAACTAAGACAAGGAAAGGGGAAAATGTATTATAGTTTAAATTATATATTCAAAAGTCTATATGTTCTAGTAAAAAATATAGACACAAATTAAATTTTGCCCTTGTCCTTTCGCTTCATCCATCGTTGCCACAACCCCTCACTCTTCATTACACCACCACCTTCCTTCTTCTCCCATAACCATTACAGCGCTTTACTCGTTCCCTCCCTCTACTACATTTTACCTCTCATTCCTTTTTGTGACCTTTGCATATCCTTCTCTCTCTCTCTCTCTCTCTATATATATATATATATATACATACAACTGTGTAATAATTTTGATTGAACAATTTGCTTGACAGAAAAGAAAAAGAAAAAAAAAACAATGATGAGGATGAAGTGATGTAAAGCAACCCAAGGGTGTTTGGCAACATGATAAAGGTTTGGGAGTTAAGATCTTAGGTCTCACGTTCAAAACCCCTTGGACCAATCTCCTGGGCATAGTGCAGTTGGTTAGGAGGTTAGCCTCAAGTTGTTGCTACCACAATACTTGGTGTGAGCCCAATGCTCCCCCGCTAAGCGAATCTTGACTTAAGCGGAGCTTGTCTTAGAAGGTCCAAACAAGTGTCCAGGTTATAGTCTCCTTACTCGGAACGGATAACAGGACACCTTGGTGATCTCTGTAAGGGACACTGCCCTAGACCTGCAAGAGGATTTTCCTGTAACAAAAAAAAAAATGATGTAAAGTGAGGAAAAGGTCAACGACAAAGGAAGCGGGTGCATCCCCAACCTCTATAATTATTTGGGGTGAGTAATTATGTACAAATTTGAAGGATACAAGTATATTCTGCATTGTGTGCAAGTCCTCTGCTATGGGGGTGCAAAAATATTTTGTGTAGGGTGCAAGTTTTGGTGTGCACAAAATTTGGCAATGAGCCCTTTTTGGGTATGCATACACCATGACTTCTGACAAAACATACATCATGAAACAACCAATTCAAAAAAAATTCAATAGAGAGAGTTAATTAAAGTAAATAAAACCTATAACTCCAGCTGACATGATAATTGGGAATTATTACACTTAAAACAAGGGAAGGCACAACTGTATAAAAGTTTAATGAAATTATTTATTGAAAAGTCTATTTAATAAAAATTTATTTAAATTTAATGGGGTGCAAGTATAATTTGTGTTGTGTGCAAGTCCTATGTTGTAGGAGTGTAAGCATACTCTGTATAGGATGCAACTATTTAGGTCTCATTTGGCAAGTAGCGATTTGAGTCAAAAAGTCACTAAAAAGTCAATAATCTATATTAAAAAGTCAAAGATTTTCTTTTCTTTCTACTTTTTGCATATATTTTCGTAAAAAATTAAAAAGTCATCTCAAACATACTAATTTTTTTTACATCATATTTTAGCTAAAAAATTAAAAAATTATCAAAAAAACATATTCCTAAACGAGGCCTCAGTGTGCACATAATTTGGCAATGTCCTCCTTCTTGGGTATACATACACCATGACCACTAGAAAAACACACATCATGAAACTATCAATTCAAAAAAAAATTATAACAGAAAGATATTTAAAATGAATGAACCCACAACTCTAATTGACATGACAACTAGGGATTTTTAAAACTAAGACAATGGAAAAAAATTATTAAAACTAAATCTTATGAGATGTGCATATATATATATATATATGTATGTATATAATAGGATTTATAACCACACACAAAAAAAAAAAAAAAAAAAAAAAAAAAAAAAAAAAAACCATTTATAACACAAAATCATACTTTCGAAATAAGTGCTAAATTATTCAAAAACATTTAATATCCAGTAATCAAAAATAAAATGGTTTAATTAAAAGTTCACAAACATTACGATGAAACTTTCAAAAATAAATAAATAAATTAAATGGTTTGATTAAAGTTGAAGACTCTTTCTACATAAGATGGAGTTGCACCTATGCATAAACATGGCATTAACTTCAAAAAAACAAAAGCAAAAAACAAAAAAGCACCCACAAATATTACAATAGTTTTCCAAAAATAAAATAATTTGATTAAATTTGAACACTCCTTTATTTATTTTTATTTATTATTTTTTGAACTAATTTGATCACTCTTTACACCGCATATAATTGCACCATACACATGATGTACTTGTACCATATACATGTTGGGGTTGCACCCTGTACACGCTATGGAGGAGCACCCTACACTATGGAAGCCGATTTTGAAAAGTGGATTAAAAGTTACTTTTCAACTTTTAATTCATTTTTCTCTTTCATAAAAAAATCAAAAAAAAAAAATCAAAAAATAACTTTTAACCGCCATCCCAAAATATCCTGGAGTGGCATCCTATCTAAAACAGTAAAACGGATTCTAACACGTTTGGACTAAAATGATGATTTTTGTTTAGGAATTTCATCAAAAAAAATAATTAACATATAAAAATGATACAAATAACACAAAATTTATCATTAAAATTAGGTTTAATCAATTAATTATGATGAAAGTGAGAGATAGTGAAGCATTGCCTTCAAATTTCATAGAATTGCCTTCAATTTGGAGGTGCAACAAGTCAGAGTGGAGCGATAGAGATAGAGACAAAGAGTGATGATGAGAGAGGCAACTGGCGTAGGTAAGGGCATGGAAATAGAAGGAAAAAAATAACTGAAAGAGAGGCGTGAATGGAGGGAGAGAGAGAAATATCATTTTCTATTAGTATAAAAAGTAAAAATAAAATGAAAAAATATATAATTAACATATTTTTTTATATTTATATTTAGTTACAATTATAAAACAATCTATATATTAAAGTAAGATATCTTAAACTGTTGTGTTCGACATTCTTTCATGTTATTAAAAATTTATATGACCAAATTGATTTTAAAATTTCATATAAGGTTTTGATTAAGTAACTACCTGATACCTTATTCTATTATTTACAAGCTCTAGCTTATAATTGGAATTAGTATAAAAAATTAATTTCTTTATTATATTTTGAGAGGATTTTTGTGTAAGATCTAATAGATAGATTTATTGTCTAATAAGTTTTATGAAATTAATGACGTTTTTCATCAAATACTATTATAAAATGTTACTAATTGTTAATTTTTAGTAACAGTTTGAAATTTTTGTCACAAAAAAATATCACTAATTTTAAGTTTTAGCGATAGTTTAAAAAATTGTCACAAAAAAAATGTTACTAATTTTTAACTTTCAGCGATAGTTTGAAAATTCATCACAGAAAAAAGTCATTAATTATAAATTTTAGAAACAATTTATAAAAGTCATGATAAAAAAAAGTCACTAATTATTAATTTTTAGCAACACATACAAAAAATTATTTTTAACGACAATTTTATTTTGACTTATTTTCAATAAGACTTTATGAAAATTAAATCTAACTATTAAGACCTATTGATAATTTATCCTATATTTTGTCCCCTTTTTTTTTCAATTTTATTTTTTGATCTCATGTTTCATATATATAAAATGGCACTCGCTTAGATTTGTTTTAAAATCTTGAGAGGATAAAATTTTTGAATTTGTGACGAAAAGGGGCGAGCCTCTATAATTTGTAGGTAATTATAGTTAATACTATTATAATATATGGTGTTTTTGAAATTGTATGGAGGTTATTGCTCCCTCTAACCCCAATTATTTGATCTTCCAGAAATTTTAAGGTGGCAATGTATTTACATGATTCAAGAAAATAGAAATAATATAAGAAAATAACAAAACATGATTAGTTAGATACACAATCAAGTAATGTTCTCATAACATTTAATAATTTTTGTGCTTCTAAGCAGGGTTGGGCTTAGGGTTATTCGACCTGCAAAAATTGTCCAATTCGAACCACTTGTGCCTATTTGGGCAGCTTCGTAGAATTGTTAGGGTTGGATGCGGTTTAGAATTTTTATGTTTTGCGGGTTGTAGCGGATCACGGGTTTTATCTGCACCTGTATTTACTCGCTCGCATCTGTATACAATTTTTATTATTATTATTTTTAAATCTGGACCATCAGATTTTCTTGTAAGTTTTGTAAATATGTAACATTAATCTTCTCTTCTCGTACTCACTTTAATCTGATTATCAAACCTGTTGGCTAACATTATACTATTATAATAATATCACACTGCCTTGTATGAAATATTTATTATTCAATTGAAATTTTTTAATTTTTTACAAATCTAGTTATGTGATTTTTTTTTTTTATGATAGTTTTTATTTAATTTTCAATCTAATTTTTTGTAATCCGGTTTTAATGGAGGACATATGTTAAATCTCCCACAATAAAAAATATTTAAAAAATGGAAAAAAAAAAAACAAGCTAAGAAATAATTTTTTAGAGGAAAAAACTCAATCTGTGAACTGTCCACATATCTATGAATCCTATCTGCACAAACTACAATTCACATTATGAGTGGTTACGGGTTTAATTTTTTTCCCACCACAGACATATAAATAAGTTCAAACCACAAACTAAATCGTCAAAAATCAATCTGCAAACACTCTTACTTCTAAGTCCATCCTTTAATAAAAGAATAAAGTGAATATACGAATTGAGTTTGTACTGATAGTATAAAAGTGAATAAATAAGTATTTTAATGAAATGGTCCATCTATTTTAATTTATGTCTTATTTGTCATAACTTAAAAAAAATTAAAAATTTAGTATTCTATTTAAGTTACGTTACTTTTTTATCATATTACTTCAAATTCAATCTATACCTAAGTTATATTTTATAAAAAATTAAAAAATAAATTTATTTAGATGATGTGAAACAATCCATTCTACTGAATCAAGCCCTGCGTAAATGAATTATCAATGTCGACAAAGGTACAGTGGGAGGGAGATGATTGAGGCCAATCTCAAAAAAGAGAACATAAAGCAAATTGAAGAAAACAATAAAATATTAAAAAATGGTCCTGGAAAAGACAGAGGAGGCTGTGACACTATCACATCCTTGATTGAAAAGTCAAAATGAGACTTTAATGGTCTGGTCTACACTTTGATTTTTATTGTTGCATTATCCAATCACATTCGGCCGACTATACATGATTGACTTTTGGATCGTCAACAGAGGGACATGTCATCTTAAAGCATTGTTGTTCACCATTTATCACTTATGGTGTGTTTGGTAACGTTTACGTTTTTAATTTATATTTACAAAAAATTTATAAATTGATTTTATTTTATTTTTTGTTTATTTTTAGAAAAACATAAATTACAAACGCGTTTGGTAATTGACAAAATGTTTAAAAAAAATTTAAAATATAAAAAAGAGTGAGAAATGGCAAGTGGCGGCGGAAGACGGTGGTGGAAAGTGGTGATGGTGGGCGGTGGGTAGCTGGTGGCGGTGGGTGGTGGCCGGTGGGTGGTGGTGGTGGTGGGTGGGTGACGGTGGCGGGTGGTAGCGAGTGGGTGGTGGTGGTGGTGGTGGTGGCGGCGGCGGCGGGAGGTTGGTGGTGGTGGTGGCAGGTGGGTGGCAGATGGGGGATGGCGGGTGGTGGGGGTGGTAGCGGGTGGGTGGTAGTAGTGGCGGGTGGGTGGGTGACGGTGGTGGGTGGTAACGAGTGGGTGGTGGTGGTGGTAGCAAGTGGGTGGCGGGTGGTAGCGAGTGTGTGGTGGTGGTGGTAGTGGCGGCGGGAGGTTGGTGATGGTGGTGGCAGGTGGGTGGCGGATGACGGGTGGTGGGGGGTGGTAGCGGGTGGGTGACGGTGGCGGTGGTGGTGGTGGGTTGGTGGGTGACGGTGGCGGGTGGTGGGTGATAGCGAGTGGGTGGTGGTGGTGGTGACGGGTGGTTGGTGGTGGTGACAAGTGGGTGACGGGTAGGTGCCAGGTGGTGGTGGTGGGTGGGTGGGTGGATGACGGTGGCGGGTGATGGGTGGTAGCGAGTGGGTGGTGATGGTAGTGGTGGCGGGTGGTGGTGGCAGGTAGGTGGCGGATGGCAGGTAGGTGGTGGTGGTGGGTGAGTGGGTGACGGTGGCAGGTGGTGGGTGGTAGCGAGTGGGTGATGGGTGGTAGCGAGTGGATGGTGGTGGTGGTTGGTGGTGGTGGCAGGTGGGTGGCAGATGGCGGGTGATGGCGGGTGGGTAGTGGGTGGATGGGTGACGGTGGCAGGTGGTAGGTGGTAGCAAGTAGGTGGTTGTGGCGGTGGTGGTGGCAAGTGGTGGGTAGTGGTGGCAAGTGGGTGGCGGGTAGGTGGTGGTGGCGCGTGGTGGTGGTGGTGGTGGGTGGGTGGGTGACGGTGGCGGGTGGCGGGTGGGTGGTGATGGTGGTGGTGGCGGGTGGTAGTGGCAGGCGGATGGCGGATGGCGGATGGCGGGTGGGTGGTGGTAGTGGTGGATAGGTGGGTGGCGGTGGCGGGTGGTGGGTAGTAGCCAGTCGGTGTTGGTGGTGGCAGGTGGGTGGTGGATGGCGGGTGGGTGGTGGGTGGGTGACGGTGGCAAGTGGTAGGTGGTAGCAAGTGGGTGGTTGTGGCGGTGGTGGTGACAGGTGGTGGGTGGTGGTGGCAAGTGGGTGGCGGATGGCGGGTGGCGGGTGATGGTGGTGGTGGTGGGTGGTGGTGGTGGTGGTGGTGGTGGTGGGTGGGTCGGTCGGTGACGGTGGCGGGTGGTAGCGAGTGGGTGGTGGGTGGTAATGGTAGGTGGGTGGCGGGTGGGTGGTAGGTGATGGTGGTGGTGGTGGTGGTGATGGCGGCGGTGGCGGCGACGAGAGGTGGGTGGTGGCGGCGAGTGGGTGGCAGGTGGGTGGTGGCTGGTGGTGGCTAGTGGTGACAGGTGGGTGCTGAGTGGTGGTGGCAGGTGGTGGTGGTGTTAGTGGGGGGGTGGGTGGTGGGTGGTGGTGCCGAAAGACGGTGGTGGAAAATGGTGGCGGGTGGTGGCTCGTGTTGGGTGATAAAAAAAAAAAAAAAACTCAAAACTCAAAACGGAAACACATTTTTTGTGTTTTCATTTTTTGGCCAAATTTATAAACTGAGACCACTGATTTATAAATCAAAAATTTTACCAAACAAGTTTTTATTTGAGTTTTTTAAATTTTTATAAATATAAACAGAAAACTGAAAACGTAAGTGTTACCAAACGACACCTTAATATTTGTTAATTTATTTCTTACCAATCTAATAAAAAAAATTAATAATAAAAAAAATTAAATGTTACTATTTTAATTAATTAATATTAAGTTAAAATATTACAGACTAATTTGACAATTTATATTACTTTTTATTTTTTTATATATTTTTTAATTAAAAATTTTTAAAAATTACTAATATGCCAATTCGAAATCACCCATTGTCATTATTTTAGGAGAAAAAAAAAGAAAAATGATTTAGACTTCTAAAAAAACACCTTTAATAGAGCTCTAATTTGTCTTTTTCTTTCTTTTTTTTGTCTTTAACTTCATTATTTTTTTTTTTATTCCTAGATAATTTATTAGAGCTGTACGACAGAAGTTTAAATTAGAGCTCTCCAGCAACTCCCAAAAAAAATTCTGTCCGGATAGAGCCTTCTAATGAAAGTCTAAAGAGGGAGCAAGAGCTGAATTCAATGGGACATGACATATAAGTGAGAAGAGCCATGTGAAACCACTAATCCCAACCAATTCCTAACCCACCATCTCCCCCCACACAAATATTTCAGTCTGTTTTCAAAATTTAATAGCTTATCCAATCATTTTTGAAAAAATTAATAAAATATTACTCTCTAATTTTATGTAGTATAAGAGATTCTAGATATTTTTTATTAGCTAAGGCTTTTTAATATTTTTACAAAAAAAATTAACTCAGAGAAATTTTACTCGACTCAGAGAAATTTTAATTGTGAATTTCGAAATTTCTTTAAGTCAGGCTGAAATTTCTCTGAGCCAAGCAAAATTTTTTTGAGTCAAATTTTCTTTGTAGAACTGTTGAGAGACCTTACCTACTATAAAGATATTATATATCGCTCATCTTATAAAATTTTAATATTAAGGACCTTCAAAAAAAAAATTCGCCTTATTCTACTTCATTTTATGTAATTCTATTGTAATAGTATTGCAACATAATTTAATATTATAAAATGGGTGCAAGTCTATTTTCAAAATTTAATACCTTATCCAATCATTTTATGGAAAATTAATGAAACATTCTTCTTTAATTTTGTATAGTATGAAAGGTTCAAGATATTTTTTTATTAGCTAAGATCTCTCAATATTTTCACAAAAAAAATTCAACTCAGAGAAATTTTACTCTACTCAGATAAATTTTGGCTGTGAATTTCGAAATTTCTTTGAGTCGAGGCCGAAATTTTGTCCGAGTTAAGCAAAATTCTTTTGAGTCAAATTTTCTCTGTAAGGGACCTTACCTACTATGAAAATATTATATATCATTTATCTTATAAAATCTTAATATTAAGGACCCTAAAAAAAATTCTCTTTATTTTACTTCATCTTTGACTTGGCAGTTATGTAATTCTATTGCAATAGTATCAAGTCTCAAAATTTTAGATGAAGATAAAATTTAAAAAATAAAATAAAATAATTTGTGTGTTTCAAATTAACACTTATATAGTGTAACTTATATTATAAGGGCTGGTTTGTAAATTGATTTTTTTAATAATTTTTAAATTTTTATGAAAAGATATCAAAAAAATAAAAAGAATAAATTAACTTTTGACTAAAAGTCTAACTTCCCAAACAATGCCTAAATAAATCTGATCATGTTTTTCTTACTCTTTTTTTTTTTTTGGGGGGGGGGAGGGGTTTATACCATTACTAGTGTGAAAGAGTACAAATCTTAGAAAAAATAATCTGTTACTATATTTTTTAGCTCCTTTCCTATTTTTATTTTATTTTTATAGATTTGATTCATATAATATACAATAAAATTCAATAAATTACAATCGTAGTAGTGAAGATCAAATACAGTATAAGTTTTTACAAAGAAACTCTCAAAGAAAAAGAGAAAGTCCCAATTAACACATGAAAATAAGACCCACACGTAACATCTAATGAAATGTAGGAGTTTTGACCAATCGGGCTAACCCTGTTTGGTTTGCTCCTTTCTTATGTAACAACTAATAATTAGCCCCATATTAGTATATAACATGTGTTAAAAAAAATTAAAAAAACATGAGCCCAAATATTTAGTCTCATTGATTAAATTTTCAGATTTCTTAAATTTTTTTTTCTTATTGAATTAAAAATTATTTAAATAAAATGAATTTCAAAATAAATAATTTTAAATTTTTAAAATTTATTTTCTCCTAACAAAATAGGAAAATAATGAGTTTTTTTTTTTCCAGCAAATTAGTTTTTGTAAATTAAAAAATATATATATATTTGAAAATGAGCATATCACATGTTAGGGCCTTTTGTGGAATTTTTTTTTTATTTTTAATTTTTTGCTTTTTTAGTTCGGCTTATTTTCATCTTTAGTAATTTTTAAAAAATTTACAACAAATTTTCTTACTTTTTGGATTCATTTTGACTAGATGATCTTAAATATTTAAAAAAATAGTTCGAAAAGACCAAATATGTCAATTTTTATATTAAAAAATGTGACTTATTTTCATCTTTCATGGTTTTTTTTTTTTTGTCAAATTTTTTTCTTGATTTTTAGAATCGTCTAGCGTTGATAGACTTAAAAATAAGTATTCAGAATGCAATAATAAACCGAGGGGCAGTTTGGCAACAAGCTAAAAGAGCTAATTTTTTTGCTTTTTAGCTTTTTCAGCCAAAAAAATCACCAAAAAAACCAAAAAAAATAAAAAATCAACTTTTTATTAACTTTTCAAAACACCACTGGCTTTTTAGTTTCACCCCATCAAAACATTTGGCAATAGTTATTTTTAATCACTTTTGTAATTTTATAAAAAAAAATTCTAGATAATAAGGTATTGAAAATTTTAAAATAATAGATCAAATTTGAAGGGAAAAAAAATAATAGAAACAAAAATTACACCAAAGTGGCCATTTAAAAATTTTTCTTTTAACTTTTTCAAATTTAATTAATTTTTTTTATTAATTTTATAATTATCTAGTTTAGTAGAAATTAAAAAATAAAAATTGATAGTATTTGAAAAACTCATGGGTTCGTTTGAGATGTGGGTTGACTTTTTAGCAATTTTAATCTGGGACTAAAAAATCTCGTTTGAGATGAGTTTTTTTAGTTTTTTTAACTTTTATGAGAGAAAAAATAAAATGATTATAATTTAGATGTGACATTTTGTCTTATTTGTTTTTAATCTTTTTTTTTTTTTGTGTGACTATTTTAATCAAAAAAATCCCAAACTTTTTCTTTCCAAACGAGTGCATTGTCTACTATTTTGAGACGTCTCATATTCAGAGCACACTTTGGGCCCAAAATATCAGAGTCGATCTTGAATGAAGGTCTTGAAACTCTCAATGTTTATAGAATGAAACTTCAACGTCTACTATTTTGAGACGTCTCATACTCAGAGCACACTTTGGACCCGAAATATCAAAGTCGGCCTTGAATGAAGGTCTTGGAACTCTCAACATTTATAGAATGAAACTTCAACAATGGACATCAATAGAGGTATGATAAGGTTTCTCCTATGAAGGGATACCCATGTATCCGAGGTAAGATACTTATTTAAAAAAACTAAATATATTGAAAAGATAGTGAGTGAAAGTCAACTATATAAAAATTAATTTACGAAAATTTTAAAGATAAATTACTTTTGACAAAATAATAAAAATATATTTTTTAAAAGATGTTTTACTTATGTTTTGCTCAATCAAACAATAAAAAATAAATAAGATATTTTTGATAAAAAATATTTTATATTAAAACAAACGAAACAGTGTTTCCATAATTTTTTAAAAAAAAAAAATGAAATAAATAGAACAAAACTTGACCATTTATGGACTCGAGAGAGAGAGATAGAGACAGAGAGAGATTCTATTTAATGAAAAATATTTACACCACACCACACCCATATCTTGCAGTCCCCACCCTTTGCGTTTGAAATACAAATGCAAAATCCAAACAAGTAGAAAGAGAGACGAGAGAGAGAGAGAGAGAGAGAGAGAGTCCAGGATCTACATACCCATTTCTCTCAGCAGAACCAATCATGCCATCAGGTTCAAAGAAGAGAAAAGCTGCAAAGAAAAAGAAGGAAAAGGGCGCCAACAACTCCACAACTCACTCTCATGGTAACCCTCTTTGGCCTTCCCTTTTCTCAGCCGATCCACATGTTACCCATCTCTCAATCACTCCCACAATCTTATCTTTCATATCTTTAAGTATTCATATGCTTGTGAAATTGGCTTGGTCTTGTTAAATTGGCTTCGTGGGTTGGGTAGTCTGGCTAGTAAGTTAATGTTTCTTGGTTGGCTTGACTTAAATTACTCTTACAAGTACTTTACCATCTGTCTCTCAATTATATATTCTCTACTTTTAATCCATGGTTTATAATATTTGTAAAAAAAAAAAAGAAAAGTGTATGTAATTGTTTATATGAGTGTTTCTGGCTCAGATCACTTTTTGGGTGTTCCTTATTATTATATGTATGTTTTCTAATTATCTATACGTGTGTTTGTGTGAAAATAGTATGATGGGTATGTGTTAATTTGTCTTTTATTTTGTTGGATTTATTTAGAGGTACCAAGCTTATCACTTTTTGCCACAAATCCAATCAGTCAATGCATGCACACCCATCTTTCTCTTAATCATCCTTTCTCAGTTTATAATTGAGAATTATGGGAGTTTTTTACTTGATGTATCTTGGTTTACTCAATTTTGTCTTGAATTATTGTGAATCAATCATACTATGTTAGGAGATGAAGATCTGAAAGTCCATGATGAGAAAGAAAGTGATGGAGGAGAGGCTAACTCTCCTGCATCAAAGGACCACCATAACCACCAGCATCGATTTAATGAGGGAGAAGAGGAGGGGATGGAGCAGAGAGAGGACATTTCATCTGTTAGATCAATGGTCACTGAGAGTGAATCCATGGTAGGTGTTAACAGCAACGGAGACAGTACAGAGGAAATGGCGATGAAGGAGGACAATGCTCAAATTGATTGGGAGTTGAAGCATGAGGCTGATTCTGACAGCAAGAACGGTAGTATTGAGTATGTTGAGTCTGTGAAGGAATCACATGGTGGACGAATGTCTTATGATGGTGGGAGGTCCAGCAGCAGCAGCAGTAGTTCGGACGATGAGTCTCATGTTGTTGATAAAAACATAGTGGTGATAGAGTACAGGGAATCAAAAGAGGATGCTCTTAATTCGGTTGCAGAATCGGATGCTTTTGAGGATGTAGTAAACATAGCTCGTTTGCCTGAAATAACTCCTGTTACTGATGGTGTTTCGGTTATTGATGTTTATAATTTGGCTGTGGATGAGCCAAAAGAAGAGGCATATGATACCCCTTCTGTAAATTTAGTCAGGCTAGCTGATTTGCCGGAAGTAACTGAAGTTACTGATAGTGTTCTGGTTATGGATGCTTATAATTTGGCTGCGGATGAGCCAAAAGAACAGTCATATGATGCCCCTTCTGTAAATTTAGTCAAGCCTGTTGATTTGCCGGAAGTTGCTCAACTTAAAGATGATGTTCCGGTTATTGAGGCTTACAGTTTGGTTGTTGGGAAGTTGACAGAGGAAACCTATAATTCAGTTGTGGAAACTATCCCTGTTGTTGGGTCAGAGAATGTATCTAAAGAGGTGGTTCGTGCAAATGATAGTTCGACAGTGGAGAGTTCTATATGTTCTAATTTGCTTGAATTGGGGTCGAAGGAAAATGGAAAAAATGAGACTTTAGGGGTTTTACCAGTTGTGATGGATATGGGATCACAACCAAAGAAGGATAAAGTGATTTCGACAGCAGTTGAGAGTTCTGCAGTTTCTTCTGTTGCAACGGCCTCTTCAGCACGAGTGGATGAAGACAAACTGTTTCCGTCATCCAGTGTTCCAGCAGTTGACAATAGTAATGGTGCAGACCTTATAAAAGATTCTGTGATTACTGAAGCCTCTGATAGCCAGGTACTACTTACACCTTCTTTCTTGTTGCCGAGTTCAGTTTCATTTGCATGCTTCAACAAGCACTGAAAAAAAATGATACCTTTCCTATTATCTTTTATCATATTTCTGTTGAAATCATTTGCAGCCTTTGGTAGCGTCGGCCCCACGACCAGTGCAAACACCATTCTGGAAGAGTTGTTGTGGACTGTTGGAGGTGTTTGCAGGCTCCAATAGATAATTACAGGTATGAGACTTTTATAAATTTCAAAATAGATATGTATTTATTTCGATTACTTTATGTATCTGGAATGAACTACATTGTTTAGTTTAAGCTAGGTTTATTACGTTGTTATGTATTCTGGTTGTTCTTTGCTCATTATTGGTCCTTCTTGATTTCTCTTCAATAACTCTGTTGCATGATTTATTTATTTATATTACATCGTGTAAATGTTTTGATTGTATATATAGAATTCGGAGTTATGCATTTATAAAAATGGATGAAAAGAAGTTTATGAGGCCATTTAGTAGCTGAGGCAGGTATTTAACTAGTAACATTTTTTAATAAAAAATCTGTAATATTTCTAGGCCAAATAGCAAATTGCATGTTTCTATGCCATTTACATACCAACTCTTCTTTCTAGTTTGCTTCTATTCTTTTTCACTATAATTGTCAATTTTTGTTATGCCAAGTGGACAAAGAAGTCTTGAAATGTATTGTTTTACTTTGCCAGGTATGTTTGAAATTGAAACCCCTTAGGTAGAACTCACAATTCAAAAACACCTTGCAAGGGTATTTATCAAAAAAAAAAAAAAAACACCTTTCAAGGGTGCTAAAGAGGATTATATTCAAAATGCCAAGCCTTTTGTGTTCTGATGTGGAATCCTAACATGCCACTGCACTCCACAGTCGACATCCACAGTGGCCCACTCTATCGATATTAACCCAATGGTAGCCTTTTCCCTTTCGGTGGCCTCACTCACTTATCAGTATTCAACACCTTAACAGTTATCTTAATCCAACCTATAGGTTGCCCTCTACAGCTCGAACCACAAAGTTGCACCCATCTGATCCCATACTTGCGTAGGTGCATCTGATCCCATACTCAATGTGGTGGCTAGCTCTTATACCAAATGATTTTATAACTTTGCATTAGACAAAATTTTTGGCTGTTGGTAGAGGAAGTTGAATGCACAATGTAAACAGCCTGCCAAGTTACTAGGAAATGTTTTTATTATGTAGAACTAAGCTTATTTGTAATTATAAAAAGAATAGAATGCAGATGTTATTTGTGAATTCTAAAGGATTGCTTTGACTAGTGGATCATGTGAATACCTTAAATAGTAAATAGGCTTTGTATGCTGGCGTTTTTGTTCTTTAGATCTAGTCTCCTTTTGAAGCATAATGTAGATCATTTATTCAAGTTTCATGTACATGCTTCAGTGTGTTCGCACAGCTGATTACTCATTGCAAATTGCCTGGCTATTTTATTTACTTATTATTTTTCTTGTGAAAGAAGAAAAGACAGAATTAGGAATGAGCATATTTGGGAATGAGTAGAAGTAGCACCGATAGAAGATAAGTTGAGAGAGAATAGATTGAGATGGTTTGGTCATATTCAACGGAGACCAACAGAGGCAGTAGTGAAGAGGTACGATGCAGTGGCGGTAGATGAAATTGTTAGGGGACGGGGTAGACTTAGATTGACGTTGGCTAGCATATTAAATAGAGATATGAAACTACTTAATTTTATTAACGAAATGACCTTTGATAGAGCCGTGTGGAGAAGAAGGATTCATGTAACTGACCCCATTTGATGGGACTTAAGGATTGGTTTGGTTTGGTTTGGTTTTTGGTTTGGTTTGTTATTATTTTTCTTGTGATTATTAATCATTTGGCTAATGTTCATGCATAAAAATTAAACGAATTAATACATGAATTTGACATTAGAAACTTGTTAGTACATCCTTTATGCTTGGCCTAATTTGGGAAGACTAAATAAGTACACTTTTTGACTTTTTATGAAACATGGGTTGGGTTTGGGTTGGGTTTGAAGTGATGTGTTAGAGAGGTGATGTGACTTAAATAAGATGATGTGACTTAAATAGGATAGTGACTTTTTGACTTTTTGTCTTTTTTCAATCATGCCAAACTTGGGGTAAAAATTCATTCCTGAATCTCCAGATATAAGAATAGTTTTTTATTGGTTTTCTTGAAATATTAAAGAATGAATTAGACTCCATGCCAATGACCAAAGCTAAGTACAAATTATGTGAATGAATTTTCACTTCATAGTGAAATACCTATGTTACATCAAAGTTTGAAATGATAAGCCAGTAGAGGGTAATGAATTGGGTATCTTTGAATTGTTGGAGGCGAAAATGAATGGTCTAACTTGGACATATCTTAGTTGTGCAAACAGCTATACCCTTGCTAGAATGATGAAAATTTGTTGCCATAGGCATCAAGGAACTGACTAGTTTTGGTCAAGAAATGTTAAACCAAATTCCCTTTCAAATTTTATGCATCTCACGTAGAGTTGTCTTTTAGCCCCTTCTTTTTAATAAATTTCCAGACAACCCAGGTGAATTGAAAAATCTATCTGCTAAAAGTTAAACAATTCTTCACATTTATCTGTGTGAAGCTATCCTTCTAAGTGCTCGTTTGGGATGTGCGTTGGCTTTTTGGCTATTTTAGCTTGGGGCTAAAAAGCCTCATTTGGGATAGCCTTTTTGGTTTTTATTGACTTTTGTGAGAGAAAAAATGAAATGATTATGGATTGGATGTGACATTTTGTCCTATTTGGCTAAAATAGTCTATTTTGTCTTATGTGGCTATTTTAGCCCAACCCTACTTGCCAAACAAGCCCTAAATTACAAGTTAATAAGGTCTTTTAATATTTTTGTTGCATAGATCTTATGGATTTGGTTTGTAGACTGCCCACAATGGACACCAGAAGGTGGTATGTTTGTTGGATTAAACACCTTCTCCATTTATATACTATTAACTATTTGTTCAATAAGTTTTAGAACAGAAAAAGGGAAATCATCTTGATGACATAAACCTTAAAGCAAAAATCACCAGCTGTTAGTCTAAGTGGTACTTTGCAATTAAAGTGGGGGAGCAGTGTAACTTCTAGATGGAATGTGGGGTTGTGTCAGTCTTAAACATGCATAGAACAACTTAAAGGGGAACTTAAGTAAGTCAATGAATCTGGTGCTTTGTGTTTGGCTCAGTGGAAGATAGATGAGGTACTGGAAAATTTTCTGATTTATAACTACCACTTGGAAGATGATGCTAACACTCTGTGAAACTCGATGGCCAATTGTATGAGGAGAATCTTAAGGGAAGTGCTTGGAGAGTCGAAAGGAACGGGGACCCAGCTCTAGGGAAACTTGGTGATAGAGGGAAGAGGTTCAAGCGGTAGTTAAGGCAAAAAAAAAAAAAATACTTTAAAAAGTGACAGAAGGATAGAACTGAGGAAAACCTTAAGAGTTATAGGTTGGCTAATAAGGAGGTCAAGAAAGTAGTGAGAGAGACTAAGTTAAAAGTTTATGATGACCTATGCACTAGACTAGATAGTAAGGAGGGAGAGAACATGATATACAACTTGTTAAGATACGGGAGAGGAAAACAAGATATTTTGATCAAGTTAAGTGCATCAAGAGTGAGGATTTTAAGGTATTGGTAAAGCATGGAGACATTAGGGAGAGATGAAAAATTATTTTGAGAAATTATTAAATGAGGATTATGGAGGTAAGTCAATAGGGAAAAAAATAGTCAGTAATACAATAAATCAAGACTATAGGTTTTATTGCAGGATTAGGAACTTTGAAGTGGAGAGTGCACTTAAGAAGATGAAATCAAATAAGACTTTAAGACCCGATAATATCCCTATTGAAGTTTGGAAGTGTTTGAGTAAAAAGTAGGTTGCTTGGTTGACTAGGTTATTTAGCAAAATTTTGTAAACTAGAAACATGCCAGATGAGTGGAGGAAGAGTATTTTAGTGCCAATCTATAAGAATAAAGGAGATGTCTAGAATTGCAACAACTATAGAGGAATCAAGCTAATGTGTCATATAATGAAAGTGTGGGAGAGGGTGATGGAACGCCGATTGCAAAATATAACAGAGGTGTCAGAGAATCAATTTGGGTTTATGCTTGGCAGGTCAATAATGAAAGCGATCTATCTTTTGAGGAGAATAATAGAAAAGTATGGAGAAAAGAAAAGATAAATGGTGTTTATCGACCTTGAGAAAGCATATGATAGAGTGTCTCGGGATATAATATGGTGGGTGTTAGAGAAGAAAGGGGCGACAAAAGGTTACATTGATGTGATTAAGGACATGTATAAATGGGTGGTGACCACTATTAGATCACCTGCTAGAGAGACAAATGAATTTCCTATCACTGTAGGGTTACACTAAGGATCTATCTTAAGTCCTTATCTTTTTGCTTTAGTTATAGATAAGTTGACGAGAAATATTTAGAATGATGTGCCGTGATGTATGCTTTTTGCAGATGATATCGTGTTAGTGAATGAGACTAAAGAAGGAGTTAACACAAAGTTGGAGATCTGGAGAAAAGCACTTGAATCTAAAGGATTTCGGATAAGCAGAACTAAGATAGAGTACATGGAGTGTAAATTTAGTAACAATAACAATGAAAGCAGAAGAGAAGTGAAGATTGAGAACTAAAAACTGCCTAAGAGTGAACATTTTTGTTATTTAGAGTCGATTATCACAACGACGGGAGAGATTGATGTGGATGTGGCTTATAGGATTAAGGTGGGATGGCTTAAGTGGAGAAGTGCGTTTGGGGTACTGCGCGATAAACGAATACTCACTAGACTAAAAAATAAGTTTTATAGAACGGCTATTAGACTAGCGATGTTGTATGGAATAGAGTGTTGGGCAACCAAGAAACAATATGTAGATAAGATGAGTGATGCTGAGATGAGAACGTTAAGTGGATGTGTGGCAAGACTAGACAAGACAGAATAATAAGTGTATTCGAGAATGGATAGGAGTAGCGATAGAAGATAAGTTGAGAGAGAATCGATTGAGATGGTTTGGTCATATTCAATGGAGACCAACAAAGGCAGTAGTGAAGAGATGCGATGCAGTGGTGGTAGATGAAAGTGTTAGGGGACCAGGTAGGCCTAAATTAATGTTGGCTAGCGTTGTAAATAGAGATATGGATCTATTTAATTTGACTAACGAAATAGCCTTTGATAGAGCCGCGTGGAGAAGAAGGATTCATATAACCGATCCCATTTGATGGGACTTAAGGCTTGGCTTGGTTTGGTTTGGTTTATAATTAGTAGAGAGTTGGTTAAGTTCACAAAAAGAGTAATGATACACAAACAAAACTTTTGTATATAATTTTCATATAGAATTATGTGACTTCTTGTGATCATTTCATTTCAAATCAAACACACACCATTGTCCTCGTAATTTAAAAAATGCCGCTGGCGCATTGTTCTAGATGTGTTTTCTATACAAATTTCTTTTTGCACACCATGTTCCTTACAGAAAAGGATAAATAAATGCTACTAGAATGGGATGAGATGAAATTTTAAGCTCGTAAAGTTTGACTTATTTAGCAATGGTTGGTAGTAAGAATGTTCCTTGGTACTGGATGCATGTTTGAGACCAAATTTGTAGTTAATCATCCAGATACAGAAGTCTAGAAGTACCTCCTGATGCCTGCTTATTTACAATGTCTTGGCAAGTACCTTTCAGCTATGGGCAGGCCTTTGGCCTCTGATTGTATGGGGGATATCTCTAGTCTAGTTTGTTGTTTTCAGTCAAATGTTAAAAGCAAAAAATTTTGAAGTATTCATTCACATTAGAGTTCTTGAGGAAACAAATATTTGGAATGAATTACGAAATGGTCAACCTAAGAAAAGAAAATAACAGAAAAAAAAGGTGAGATTTTGGTGTCTTCTTTGAAGTCCAATAAATTTATCAGAAGTTTGTCATTCTACGGATGACAATGGTCCAACCACCTTTCCTTCCTCCTCCTAAGAACTCATTGGATGCTTTCAAACACCTGGACACACATAAAACACATTATAAGTTTGAATAAAATAACTTAAAATCCAACATTAAAACAAAAACAATGTAAATTTATACTTGTTCTCCTCATTCAGACTTCGAAATATTATTATCTTAGAGTAAAATATTTATTCATACATGACATGAAATAATTGTTTATCTTTATGTATGACATAAAATAAACATATACATTATGTGTTTTGCATGTGTCCCTCACGTGTTGTGACCTAAATTTAAAATAAAAAAATTCATGTCGGTGTGTTCGTGTCTTGTCACTTGTCTATGTCCATGCTTCTTGGACCTCCTTAGGGTTATTGGTTAAGATTTGGGCGCCTAACAACTATTCTTGTAGGGTTTCATATCTCAAGGATGATGTGCAACTTCCATATCATTTATTAATTTTTGTTGTGTCGTTCCTTTATTTATTTTGTATAAATATTTAGGAGTGAATTAGGGGTGAAAATGGTTATTGTTGGGAAAAATCTTGGGTTGTTGGTTAAGATGTTGGAGTTGCATTCAAATTTCTATCATCTAAAGGTCAAAGACAACCCAATTTCCAATGTTAACATTTTAAAATTTATTCATGAATAAACGTACAACTACTATTAGAGTTGCAAACATGCACAATAATAACTACAACAATAGTTCATGTCATTTCAAGTTTGTGGATGAATGATGCAAGTAACATTGTAAAGGCATAATGATAGTAGGGTCAGGATATCCCTGCTCTCCGAACTGGACGTGAAGGTCTCCTCTCACCCGGCTCTCTGCAAAGTAATCTCCACTCATTGCTTCCCCTAATTTCCTCCCTTTACCACATCATGGGGGTTTGTAGGAGATTCAACCTGCTTTCAGTCTGGAATCTTGTAATTCCTTTCCTAACACTATTCTAGGGCAACGCTTAGTAGCAAACGCCTTCAAACAAAGCCATTTAATTCAGTAGAGCTCAAGGCGATATAGTCAGTGTGAAGTACGTCTCTCTCCTTAATGTCTGGTACCATTGCCCTACCACTCTTCCTTTCTTCTTGTGCCTGGGTTGGGTCGTTCTTCACTACTTTTTTTTTTTTTTTTGGATCTTCAAAAGGGTCGTTCTTCACTCTTATTACAAGGGAGACCTCTCTTTGCATACTGACTCTCTAGTTAGTTCCATTTCTGGGGCGAAGTTGAGCACTCATGGCATTAGGGCCTGTGGTGATTATTAGCATTCTTTTCAGCCCATATCTTCCCACCTCCGGTCACATGAGCTTTCAAGAGCCCGGTTCGGATCTAAATGATTCTTTATTTATGTCTAATGCCTTTCAGCTCAGCGGGATCTAGAGAAAGACAGACCTACCTACCAGAAAAAAGTGGCAAGATCAATCAAACTAAGATCAAGAGAAACCTATTTTCTTTTTCTTATATATCCCATCATATACATTGTAATATAAACCCATTTTCAAATTAGAAAGTACCGTCTCTATTCTTAAGTAAGCCTTGAATCATTCAACCCTAACAAGCATGATCGACCATTTCCTGATTGAACCAACACAGCTGTTTTGCTTCCCCTCCCACCTACCTTCCCTGAACAAGCTCATTTGGTTCATCCTATTAACTTGGATCATCCAAAATAAGTATCTTCAAAATTTGAGAATCCCAATGATATATCTTGTTACGTTTCGATTGATCTCCCGAAAATTGAATTTTTTATTTTTTCATTTTTTTAAGTAATTTTTTAAATATTTTAAGTAATTTTTTACTTTCTAGATGCACCTAAAAAGTAAAATATTTGTGAAAAAATATTTTAAAAATTCAATAAATACACAAAAATGTGAAAATGTACTATTTTTTATATATTATTTTTGGTATTTGATGAATTTTTTAAATATTTTTTCATGAATATTCTATTTTTTAGATGCATTTACATTAGATGCATCTAGAAAGTAAAAAAATATACTAAAAACAAAAAAACACGAAAAAAAAACAATTTAATTTTTTTGAAAAGTGGT
This sequence comes from Camellia sinensis, assembly GCF_055761805.1. NCBI lineage: Eukaryota > Viridiplantae > Streptophyta > Magnoliopsida > Ericales > Theaceae > Camellia > Camellia sinensis. Next base: position 109,821,080 of record NC_138969.1, on the reverse strand, counting down.
GATGATAGTTGGAATGTGTCCCACATCGCCTAAAGTTGCTTCATTTGTGCTAGTTATAAGATTCCAACTTTCCTCTCCTTAATACCTAGGTTTTAAAGAGAACTATGGGTTGGGCTTTTTAATTTGGTGTTAAAGCTTGATTGGGCCTGTGACTGGTGTGCTAGCTACTGTATGTTGTAGTCCAGGAGGGTGTGTTGGAATGGTTTTTTTTTTTTTTTTTTGAAGGTCAAAATGTAATGCCAATACAATAACTGGAAAATGGATAATAAGTTTTGTAAACTGCTCAAACAATCTAGAGTACCATTCTAATACTTCCAACAAAACTACCGAAAGATAGAAATGGACAATTTCCGTGCATAAAACTAAGACCTTGGCTTCTCTTTCTTCTCCTTGAAAAGAGCCAAAAGAGAGATGCCAGACACCTTAACGACCTTGAATTTGTCACTAGGAATGTCTCCGACAGCATGCCTCTTATGTCCAAATCCAGCAATCAACACCTCATCATTCTCTTCAATGTAGTTTAAGCAACCATCATTTGGGACAAATGCAGGAATCGTCTTCCCATTTTTAATCAGATGAACCCTGGCACATTTTCGGATGGCAAAGTTTGGCTGCTTAGCCTCAATACCAATCTTCTCGAGGACAATGCCTTTGGCATGGGAAGACCCAGCAAAAGGCTTCTTCCATTCATTGCCAAGATGGGACTTCTTATATGCCTTGTCAGCCCACCTTTGTCTTCTATGGTGGGACTTCAATTTGTGACCAGCTCCCATACCACGTGTCTTTCTCATGGCTGCTGAAAGAGAAGGTCTTCGGCTGAGACCAAGGTTTGAGAGGTGAGATTGGGGAAAGAAGACGATGAAGACGATGAGTTGCAAGTGAGAGTAAAACCCTAGAGCCTTGTAACCAGCACAGATGGGGCAACTCCAGGCGATGTGGGACGCATTTCCACACATCCTCCTGGACCACAACATACAATAGTTGGACAAACGGCACACCATTCATAGGCCCAACCAAACTTTGATACCAAATAGAAAAGCCTAGCCCACACTTTTCCTCAAAACTCAAGTATTAAGGAGAGAGAAACTAGAGCCTTATAACCAGCATAAATGGGCAACTCCAGGCGATGCAGGACATATTCCAGCAGGGATAGCCATACTATAAGACAAATGAATTATTTTATCTAGAACAAAACATACAATCCTTAAATGTCTGGAATTGTCAAAGTGACGATTAGTTTCTTATCAGTTAATGGGCATCTTGTATTTCATAAAAATTGGGAGCAACATAATCCTTGTATAAGGGCCATCCTATACGTTTCAACCGCTAATGATTATCATAAGAGATTCCAACATATCATAAGATTCCTGTTCTTGAAAATCCGCACTTTTCCAAACCCAGAAAAAGACTGAATTCTGGGATTCCTCCTTGGGGCAAATACTTTTATGGACACCTCATTTGGTTGATCTACACCATACTCTATTCTCGTAAGATGATACACACTAGCTAATAGGCCACCAGGTGCTACATCATAGGCACATTGGGAACGTAGATAATTGTAACCATATACATATAAAATGATAGCAATGGAATGCCAATCCTCGGGTTTCATTTGTAAAGTCTCTATTCCTTGGTAATCAAAACCCAAAGATCTATGAATTATCCCATGCTTGACTAGCCTATGAGACGAATGACCCTGCATCTGTTTTTATCTCTCCTACATTTTGTTTGTATAAGTATTTTACATTTACGATGAAATTCATGAAGATTGACCTGCTACTTATTATTCTATACAAAATAATTCTTTCTAATTCACTAATTCATGGGAGAATACTGAACTTTTGTATTTAAAAAATATTTCACAAGGGATCTTTGAAGTAAATGATGGTTGATAAAGTAATCCTTGTCCATAACTTACATTATGAATTCTGCGTCCAACATGAAATTTGTGATTGGTGTTAAAATACCGATTCTTCCCCCAGGCAGTTCCCCCGAGCTTTCTTTCTGGGCTCCTTTTCCTTGTCCTATGGAGCTCCTTTTGTTGTTGGCAATGAGCCTCATCCCTGCTAGCTCAATAAGGAAGTTTGCTTCCCTCTTTATAGTGGCAACCACTCTTAGTAAATAACATAATGTTTCATAGAATCAGTTGTTCGTTCAGCCTGCATCCAATCCCCAATTCTTTTTCACCCCAGATGATCATCTTGGGTGAATTGTGACCTCGTACGATCGTGTTGGGTGAGCAACAACCACTTTGTCACAATACTTGCTTGTGGGCTAACGGGTCACACTTTGGCCAAGTATCCAACAAAGAGACTCCAATAGCTAGGAGTATTAAAGGAATGGCCATAGGAATAGGCATATCATGACATCGTAAGATGTCTCGCCCAAGTGAATTAGTTGGTACTAGAAATGTTAGAAAAAGTGAACGAAAAGAGTAATAAGAAGTGAAAAAGGACAGAGACGCTTCCCAACTAGAAAGCAAAGTTCCCACTGATGGTATACTTGGTGTAGGTGAGCTATAAGATCACATATTTGGAACAAAATCCAGTTAGAAAAGGAAATCCAATTAGAGATAAGCTGCTCATGAGCATCATGGTAGTAAAAGGGAATATCTTACACATATCTTGCTCATCCGACATGGCATGAATCACTGAACTTGCACTCAAGAATAGTAATGCTTTGAAAAACGTGTGATTCATTAAGTGAAAGACACTAGCTAAATAGTTAGAGATGCCACAAGCAAAGATCCTATAGCCTAATCGACTGCAAGTTGAATAAGCTATGACCCTCTTTAGATCGTTTTGTAATATTCTAGTGGTTGCTGCAAGGAATGATGTCATAGCTCCTGCAAAAGTAAACTCAGAAAATATGAGGAAGGAATATATTTTTAATCACTTAAAGAATGAGAACATGATTCTCTCTTATAAAGAGAGCAATTACAACAGAAAAGGAAACTAATTAAAGCTAATATTTGACAACTTCTACTTTCCTATTTTTCCTGATTCTATACAGCCTTTACTTTCCATATTTACATAGGAACAAACAGATCCTAGAATATTGACTAAATCAAGGCAATAATAACCAAATTTCCAGCACTCCCCCTCAAGCTGGTTTGAAGATATCTTCCATAGCCAGCTTTCTAGTCAGCTTATCAAATTGCTTCTTGTGTAGTCCCTTCGTTAGCACATCAGCTAATTGTTCATCTGTTGGAAGGTAGGTCATACATATTATGCTAGCATTGATTTTCTCCTTAATGAAATGTTTATCCACTTCTATATGTTTTGTGCGATCATGTAGAACTGGATTATGAGCTATGGATATAGCTGCTTTGTTGTCACAATAGACCTTCATAGGAGTCGGGTGAGAAAGCTTTAATTCTTCAAGAATTCTTTTAATCCACATTACTTCACAGATTCCATGGGCAACAGCTCTGAACTCTGCTTCTGCACTACTTCTAGCTACTACATTCTGTTTTTTACTCCGCCATGTAACTAGGTTCCCACCTACAAAGGAGCACTATCCGGATGTTGATCTCCTGTCTGTAACACTTCCTGCCCAGTTTGTATCTGTGTATACTTCAACTTGAAGATGTCCATGTTTCTTGAACAGTAAGCCTCTCTCTGGAGTTCCTTTCAGATATCTTAAGATTTTATAAACGGCCTCAAAGTGCTCTGTCCCTGGTGAGTGCATGAACTGACTTACCATGCTGACTGCAAAGGCAATATCAGGCCGCGTATGAGACAAGTAAATTAATTTCCCTACAAGTCGCTGATATTGTTCCCTCTCTTTGACTTCTTCAGCCTTAGCAGCTTGTAACTTCAAGTTAGGCTCGATCGGAGTCTCCACCATCTTACAACCAAGCATACCTGTTTCTCCAAGGAGATCAAGAACAGATTTTCTCTGATTAACGAATATACCTTCCTTGGATCTTGCAAATTCCATTCTGAGGAAATACTTGAGGGCTCCCAGATCCTTAATTTGAAATTCTTTTGCGAGTTTCTCTTTGAGGGCTGCTAACTCTGCTTCATCATCACCAGTTAAAATGATGTCATCAACATAAACAATCAAAATTGCAATTTTACTGTCTTTTGAATGTTTATAAAATATTGTGTGATCTGCTTGACTCTGCGAGGAGTCACAACTGATAACTGCCTTTCCAAAGCGTTCAAACCACGCTCTTGGTGATTGTTTGAGTCCGTATAATGACTTGTTCAATCTGCATACTTTGTCGCTACCAAGTCTCTGCTCAAATCCCGGCGGTAGGCTCATGAACACCTCCTCTTCAAGATCACCATTGAGAAATGCATTTTTAATGTCAAGTTTATGTAGAGGCCAATCTGAATTTACTGCAAGAGATAACAGTACTCTAATGGAATTTATTTTAGCAACAGGAGAAAACGTCTCCTGATAGTCGATCCCATAAGTTTGAGTGAAGCCTTTAGCCACCAGTCTCGCCTTGTATCTCTCAACGCTTCCATCTGCGTTACATTTTATCGTAAACACCCATTTACACCCAACTGTTTTCTTGTCTTTGGGTAGATCAACTATTTCCCAAGTACCACTTCTCCTTAAAGCATTCATCTCCTCCATGACTGCTAATTTCCAATTCGGATCATCCAATGCTTCCTGTATATTCCTTGGAACAAACAAGTGTGAAATCCTAGATGTGAAAGCTCTATGGTTTTTAGACAGTCTTTGATAGGAGAGGTAATTTGCAATAGGATGTTTAATGCAATTTCGGACACCTTTCCTAATTGCTATAGGAACATCAAGGTCGGAAATAGAAGGAATAGGATTACCTAAAATTTCGATACCAGAACTCGAGTGGACATTCGGGTCATTAGGATGGACATTCGGGTCATTATTCCTCAGATGAAATCGCTTCCTAGTATAAACCTGAAGCTCAGAATTTAGATCATTTTGTAGTACTTCTCCCCCTAAACAAGAATCTTTTTGACTAGGCACCAAAGAACTTGGTTCTCCTAAGTGATCATTATCAGACAGATGTGATTTTTGTGTAGGATAAATGACATTGCGGAGTGGGATAGAAATATCCCAAAAATTGTCTTCTACTCCACTTGTCTCCCCCTGAAGAGAATTGTTGAGGAAGTAGGATTTTGTTTCCACAAATGACACATCCATACTCACATGAAATTTCTTGGTTTGAGGATCGAAACACTTATACCCCTTTTGGTTTGAGGAATAACCCAAAAAAACACATTTTATAGCACGGGGGTCAAGTTTTGAACGAAATTGACTAGGAACATGAACATAGGCAGTACATCCAAAAACTTTGGCGGGTAAATCAGAAAATAACCTCGTGTCAGGGAAAAAAGTTTTGAGACAATCAAAAGGTGTTTTGTATGTTAACACCTTTGTAGGCATCCTGTTTATCAAATAAGAGGCTGTTAAAATTGCTTCACCCCATAAATATTTAGGAACATGCATGTAAAACATTATAGCACATGCTACTTCGAGTAAATGTTTATTTTTTCGTTCTGCAATGCCATTTTGTCGAGGGGTATCCCGACATGTAGATTGATGAAAAATCCCCTTTTTTGCCAAAAATTCACCCAACTGCTCATTGAAATATTCTGTTCCATTATCAGAATGTAAAATACCAATTTTGGTTTGAAATTGGTTTTCAATCATATTGTAAAAATTTGTGAATAAAGTTTTCACGTCAGATTTTTTATTTATCAAATAAATCCAACATAAGCGGGTATGGTCATCAATAAATGTAACAAACCATCTTTTACCAGAAAGAGTAGTGATTTTAGAAGGGCCCCAAACATCACTATGAATCAAATAAAAAGGTTTGGAAGCCTGGTAATGTTTTGGCAAACAAGTAGAGCGATGAAATTTTGCAAAAATGCAACTTTCACAATGAAAAGAAGAACAATCAATCCCTTTAAATAGTTCTGGAAATAAATGTTTCAGATAAAGAAAACTAGGATGTCCTAGCCTATAGTGCCATAGCATTATTTTTTCTCGAACAGAGATTGAACTAGTACTATTAAAGCTCTGAGCTTTTTTATTACTAAAAGGTACTTCATCAAAGTAGTAAAGACCTTCAAGCATCCTAGCACGCCCAATCATCATCCCTGAGTTCTGCTCCTGAAATTCACAATGGGATTCAAAAAATGTAACACGATAATTAGAATCCTTAGATAGTTTACTGACAGACAAAAGGTTACAGGCTAAGTTGGGGACGTGAAGAACAGAATTGAGATTAATTTTCTCAGTTAGTTTAATAAATCCTTTTCCTGCAATAGGTGAAAAACTACCATCGGCTATTCTGATTTTGTCATGACCAGAACAAGGGAAATAGGTACTAAATAAATGGGAAAAACTAGTCATGTGATCGGAGGCACCGGAATCTATGATCTACGGAGAGAAGTTTAGGCAAGAGAAGGCTTTAGGATTTCTACCTGTTTGTGCCAAAAAAACACTAGGAGTACCGGATGAGGAGTTGGATTTTTTCACCAGAATGGCAGCGGCAGGGGTTGAAGTGGTTTCGGACGTGACTTCCGACATGGCTACGATGGTTTTAGGGTTGCTGTGTTTTTTGCTCTGATACCAACTCAGAAAATATGAGGAAGGAATATATTTTTAATCACTTAAAGAATGAGAACATGATTCTCTCTTATAAAGAGAGCAATTACAACAGAAAAGGAAACTAATTAAAGCTAATATTTGACAGCTTCTACTTTCCTATTTTTCCTGATTCTATACAGCCTTTACTTTCCATATTTACATAGGAACAAACAGATCCTAGAATATTGATTAAATTAAGGCAATAATAACCAAATTTCCAGCAAGTAATAACAATCAAAGCTGTAGGTGGGTATTCAAATAAAGGGGAGCACCTTGCTATAATGAAAACGCTAGCTGTTACCATAGTAGCTGCATGAATCAAAGTAGATACTGGAGTGGGACCCTCCATAGCATTGGGTGACCAAGTATGCGATCCTATCTGTGCAGATTTCCCAACAGCACCAATAAGAAGTAAAATACAAATAAGAGTTATGGCATTCAATCTCATATTGTGAGGAATTTTTTTTTTTTTCTCTTTAATTTGGTAAGCAGTTTTTTTGTTTCTGTTTGTATTTATTTTCATTAGAAGAATTGTTGCTACGAAAATTAAAATTGTGAATTTCTATCATGAGTTTATCTCACCCCAATTATAAAGGAGAGTAGATGTATTAAGTTCGTAATCTTTTTCGATTTTTCTTTGAAAGTTTACGACTTTTTTTGGGAACTTTTTGGGGTAAACTACCAATAGGTCCTAATAGTTGGACTTAATTTCCATCAAGTCCTATTGAAAATAAGTCTTGGTAAAATTGTTGCTAAAAATAATTTTTTTGTGACAATTTTTTACATACGTCGCTAAAAATTGACAATTAGTGACTTTTTTTTGTCATAATTTTTATAAATTGTCGCTAAAATTTACAATTAGTGGCATTTTTTTATGACAAATTTTTCTCATAGAATCTATTAGACAATAAGTTTACTTATTAGGACATACACGTGAGTACCCCAACTTTTTGACCTTCAAATTCAATCAATAAGATGCAAAGGGTAATTGATCTAAACCAAGGATGGTTGGGAGAGGGAGAGTAAAACTCAAATGATACAGTTCATCTATCCCAGAATGGATCTCCCTTGTTCAAGAAACTCTACCATTAGGAAACAAAACTTTAAGGGTCGGTTTGGATGGATGGATTTCAAATCAAGGGATATGAGGTTAAAAATGTTGGAAAGTTGGCCATTATAAATGGAGAGAAACTTTCGTAGTATTAGGTACTTTGAAGTATAATTTGAGATAATGATGCACTTTAGTAGGATAATTTGAGATAATGATGCACTTTAGTAGGATCCTTGTGGTTAGAATTCCTTAGCATGATTTCAAATAACTACTTTTGTATAGTTAGTTCAAATCCATCATGACATGATAAAGTTATTCAACTCGATCTTGAAATTCATAGGTAAACTATCAAATCTAATTTGAGTCATTCCCCTCCAATAATTAATGTCAAATTCATGCATTCCAAGTTCACATCCATCCAAACGGACTCTAAATGATATTCCAATCATAGCATTCCAAAAAATGAAATTTTTTTGCCAATGATAAGTCCAAAAATTTGGTTATATCAAAGAAAAGTTAGATCCACCATTGTCTTGGCAGTGCAATTGTTGTCTCTACTTCTCTACCTAGCTTTCACTCTCTCTTTGACCTTATGTCCACTGAATGGAAGCTCTGGATAGCTAAAATCTATTCATGTAGTTGTTGATTTATGGCCTTCAATAGAAATAAATGATATATTTTCTTGGAAAATGATGTGTAGGCCGAAAGAATGGCCGAAGCCCACAAATGGGTCATTCCTTTACAATGCATTGTCATTGCCCCACACAGTGAATAGCTAATGAATGACTACCAACTCGGTTGTTTTTGGTTTATAACTGGGTTTGAGAATCACTGCTCTATTTTCTTTGTTGATCTACAGAAAGGAAGTGATTGATTAAGTTTTAACCTATTTTGAAATTCATTCACCGACATCCATTAAGTTTTTATCCATCTTAAGATTGATGCAACAAAATGAAAAGTTGTCTTGGACTCTTTCTGTTCATTATTCTATTTTAGCTTGTATTAATAGGCTTGAACCCTTTTGCACAAAATTATGCATGTTCTTTGGTTTCCTCGATGCAGAAACAGAGCATGGAGAAGAGCTGGAGTGGACTGGTGAAGCTACTGGAACTTGAAGGAGTTGGGTCATGGAAGTGTGTAACTCTCTACTCTCAAGTTTCTTTAATAATGGTCAATGGGCCTCATATATAAACAATCTTGAGATTTTCTGTAAATGTTAGTGTTATTTAAGAAAGCAACTGAAGTCAGTCTTTTGAATACTGCTTTTCAGTTGATTTTGCAGTGGCAAGTGTTTTTCCTTTTTGTTGTTGTGCTATATCTTTGTGTTGGATGGGAAAGTTTTCAAAATTCAGAATTAGGTTTCGGTTTTATATCATTGTTTGCTTTGTCTCTTTCATATGTAGGTTCTCCTTGTTTTGATGGTTAACTTGTGCATCCATGTTTTTTTTTTTACCTTCACTTATTACGAGCCCATTCAGTCTGTAATTATTATTGAAATTGAAGTTTGGATTGATGGTTATTTGGTTTTAAGAAGGGAAAACACTTGATGAGTGATTTGTTTTAGTTATGTTATTGGTGAAAGTACTGATCCGTGTTACAGTCTGCTGGTGGGGACATCTTGTGATTGATAACCAATGAACCACGGTTACTCCAAAAATATTGTCATACTTGTACTGGGTATTTACTGGGTGGAGCAGATAAACTAGGTTATGAGAGGGTGCATGGTGGGTATGGTTTGGTGATAGAAATGAGGTTGGAGAGAGTTTTAGATTTTACGTTGGCTTTTGACCTAGTGGTGGTCAATACTATGTATAAGAAGAGAGGAGCATTTGATAACATTTAAGAGTGGGTCAATTAGGAACCAAATAGATTACTGTCTAGTAAGAAAAGGGGACCGTCTGCAATGACTGTAAGGTGATTCCTGGAAAGAGCCTGACGTCTCAACATAGAATTTTGATACTAGATTTTTGCTTTAAAGGGCAATACCAAGCTCGGAAAGATAGTAGGCGTCGCAGGACTAGATGGTGGGATCTAAAAGGGGATAAACTAGACACATTTAATAATAGAATGGATAAAGAAGGTATTTGGGACTTGGAAGATTATGCTAACATTATGTGGAACTCGATGACTAGTTGTATGAGGAGAATCTCAAGGGAAGCTTTTGGAGAGTCGAAAGGAAAGTGACTCAACTTTAGGGAAACTTGGTGGTGGAAGGAAGAGGTCCAAGTGATAATAAAGACGAAAAATGGGAGCTTTAAAAAGTGACAGATTGATAAAACTGAGGAAAACTTTAAGCGCTACAAATTGGCCAATAAGAAGGTCAAAAAAATAGTAAAGCAGACTAAGTTGAAAGCTTATGATGATCTATGCATTAGACTAGGCAGTAAGGAGAGAGAGAAGAGGATTTACAAACTTGTTAAGATAAGAGAGAGGAAAACAAGAAATTTTAATCAAGTTAAGTGCATTAAGGGTGAGAACTCTAAGGAGTTGGTAAAGGATGAGGAGATTAAGGAAATCTGTAAGAACTATTTTAAGAAGTTAAATGAGAAACATAAAGGAAGGTCAAAAAGGGAGCAAGTAGCTAGTAATAACGAAAACCAAGACTACTGGTTCTATCGTAGGATTAGGTACTTTGAAGTAGAGATTGCACTTAGGAAGATGAAATCAAATAAAGCTTTAGGACCTGATGATATTTCTATTGAAGTTGGGAAATGTTTGGGTGAAAAGGGAGCTGCTTGGTTGACTAGGTTATTTAGTAACATTTTCTTGACTAGGAAAATGCAAGGGTGGAGAAAGAGTATTTTAGTGTCAATATATTATATTAAAGGTGACGTCCAGAATTACAACAACTATAGAGGAATCAAGTTAGTGTGTCACACAATGAAAATGTGGGAGAGAGTGATGGAACGTCAATTGCGAGATATAATAGAGGTGTCAGAGAATGAATTTGGGTTTATGCTTAGCATTGGAAGCAATTTATCTTTAGAGGAGAGCAATAAAAAAGTATAGAGAAAAGAAAAGAGACATTCATATGATTTTTATCGATCTTGAGAAAGCATATGATAGAGTGCATCGGGATATAATCTGGTGGGTGTTAGAGAGGAAAGGGTTAACAAAGGTTATATTGATGTGATTAGGGATATGTATGAAGGTGTAGTGACCACTATTAGATCGCCTGTTGGAGAGACGAGTGAATTTCCAATTGCTGTAGGGTTACACCAAGGATCACACCTTAAGTCCTTATCTTTTTGCTTTAGTTATAATTGAGTTGACGTGCAATATTCAGGATGATGTGTCATGATATATGCTTTTTGTAGATGATATCATGTTAGTGGATGAGACTAGAGAAGGAGTTAGCACTAAGTTGGAGATTTGAAGAAAAGCACTTGAATCTGAAAGATTTATGATAAGCAAAACTAAGACAGAGTATATAAAGTGTAATTTTAGTAACAATCACAATGTAAGCATAGAAGAAATGAAGATTGCGAACAAAGAACTACCTAAGAGTGAACTTTTTCATTATTTAGGATCGATTATCACAACGACTAGGGAGATTGGAGCGGATATAGTCCATAGAATTAAGACGGGGTGGCTTAAGTGGAGGAGTACGTCTAGAGTACTGTGCGATAAACGAGTACCCATTAGACTAAAAGAAGAATTCTATAGAATGACTATTAGACCAACGATATTGTATGGGATGGAATATTTGACAACTAAGAAACAACATGTAGATAAAATGAGTGTTGTTGGAATGAGGATGCTAAGGTGGATGTGTGGCAAGACTAGAAAATACAAAGTTAGGAATGAGTATATTTGAAAATGGGTAGGAGTTATACCGGTAGAAGATAAGTTGAGAAACAAATAGATTGAGATGGTTTGGTGTTATACAAGGGAGACCAACGGAGACCAACAGAGACAGTAGTGAAGAGATGCGATACAGTGACGGTGGATGGTAGTATTAGGAGAACGGGTAGACCTAGACTGACGTGGACTAGTGTAATAAATGGAGATATGAATTTTCTTAATTTGATTAACGAAATAGCCTCGGATAGAGTCGAGTGGAAAAGAAGAATTTATACAGCCGACCCCATTTGATGAGACTTAAGGCATGGTTTGATTTGGTTTAGTACGCATATCAATAGGGTTGCATGCATATCGAGTACTTGAAATACATACTGGGTATGTTTTGTACATTCTGTGATTGTTAGATACTTTGTGGATACTGGGTACCTCGGGGGGACACCAAACTATAAGACATTAGTAGATATACTTTTAATTTATTAAAGTTTTGATTTACTTGAAATTACAAATCCTTTAATTGATGTATCAGAGATGAAAGATGTATTATTCAATAATGAAGTTGATAGAAGTTAAAATTGAAATTTCAAGTTTTTAAATTTTGTTTATCTTGTTTTTGGAATGAAACTTTGTTTTGTAATTTCCCTTATTCAGTGGCATTAAAGTAACTTATGGACTTTACTTTGGTATTGATATTGTTGAACTATGATTTCTCTTTGGGTTTTGTAATTTCTCTTTTTAGTTTTGGTATTAAATTTTGATTTGTAGATTGAATTTCAACTGTAAATTATTAAAAATAAAAAAATTTATTGTTGTCATATCCGTATCTTATTTTTTAAAGTCTTATCGTACTGACGTAGCCGTAATGTATCCGTATCAATATCTGTATCCGCAGCCATACTTCATGGTTGATAACCTTATAAAACTATCTTGTGATTGATAACCTAATGAAACTGCAAATCTAATCATAACCAATGTGAAGTAGCTCAAAATGTGGAGTGCAAACTGGCACTGCATGTGTATCAAATTGTTGAACTGATTTTGTCAGCGTGTATTTTATTTATTTTATTTTTTTGTGCTGGTGTTGTCAGTGTGTACTTGAGACTTGAATTTTGTATCTAAGTTGTGAATTTGTAATGATTTTAAATTTCAACATTTTCTGCTTGTTTGTGGATGAAGTTGAACTCAGTTTGGGCTTCAGCTTTTGTGTTTAGAGTAAGTTCTTGGTTGTTATCTGAGGAGGTGGTGGACTTTGGCCAATTGGACTTCAATCAGGCTGAGTGTTCTTAAGTTTTGTCTGTCTCCCTTTATCTCTGGATCCTTCTACAATACACATCATTTTTTTTTTATTTTGTATGTACATGTGTATCATACAATTTGTGTTGTCAATACCACAAATAACCAAACCAAATTTTAAGTCCTATCAAATGAGATCGGCGGCATGAATCATTCTTCTCTACTCGACTCTATCAACGGCTATTTGGTTAGTCAAATCAAGGAGATTCATATATATATATATATATATATTTACTACACTCGCCCATGTGAATTTAGGTCTGTCACTTTCCCTAATACTTCTATCAACCGTCACTATATTATATTTCTTCACTACTGCCTCTGTTGGTCTCTGTTATATATGACTACCATCTCAATCTATTCTCTCTTAACTTATCTTTTATTGATGTTACTCCTATCCATTCACAAATATACTCATTCTTAATTCTATCTTATCTAGCTTTATTACATATCTACTTTAGCATTCTCATCTCACCAACATTCATTTTATCTATATGATATTTTAATTGCCTTATATTTCATCTTATACAACTTTGCTGGTATAATAACTGTTCTATAGAACTTTTCTTTTAGTCTAGTGGGTACTCGTTTATCACACACTATCCCATACACACTTCTCCACTTAAGCCACCTTGTCTTAATTTTATGAATCACATTCGCTCCAATCTCCCCCACTATTGTGATAATTGATCTTAAATAAAAAAAAATATATCTACTCTTGGGTAATTTTTTATTCTCAATCTTTACTTCTCCTTTGCTTCTATTGTTACTGTTACTAAGGGGTTGTTTGGGGTGTCCTAAATAAGTGCACTTTTTGTCTTTTTGGACTAAAAAATTGAGGTTGAAAATATGGATGTTTGGGTTAATTTTTTGACTTTTTATGGAAAAATGTGTAATAAAAAATTGTAAAATTGATTTGTAGGGAAAAATTCAAATTGGGAGTTGTGCAGTCATAATTGTTGACTTTTGGTGAATAGTGTTAACTTTTTAACTTTTTGAGTAACTTTTTGACTTTTTTACAGGTTCCCAAACTTGGCTTAAGATTATACTCCATGTACTCTATCTTTGTTCTATTTATCCTAAATCCTTTAGATTTAAGTGTTTCTCTCTACATCTCTAGCTTAGTGTTAAGTATATCATCCTGAATAGTTTTCGTCAACTCATCCATAATTGAAGCGAAAAGATAAGGACTTAAGGTTGATTCTTAGTGTAAACCTATAGTAATTGGAAATTCACTTGTCTCTCTAGCAAGCAATTCATGCATGTCTCTAATCACATCAATGTACTCTTTTGTCACCTTTTTTTTTTTTTTAACACTCACCAAAATATATCCTAAGATACTATATCATATACTTTTTCAAGATCGATAAAAATCATATGAATGTCTCATTTCTTTTTTCTATACTTTTCTATTATTTTTTTTAAAAGATAGATCGCTTCTATTGTTGACCTACCCGATATAAATCCAAATCGATTCTCTGATGTCTCTGTTATATCTTGCAATCGATATTTCATCACTCTCTCCCACATTTTCATTATATAACACATCAGCTTGATTCATCTATAGTTGTTGCAATGCTGGACATCATCTTTATTCTTATAGATTGACACTAAAATACTTTTCATCCACTCTTGTATTTTCCTAGTCAATAAAATCTTGCTAAATAACCTAATCAATCAAACAGCTCTCTTTTTATCCAAACATTTCCAAGCTTCAGTTGGAATATTATCGAGTCTTAAACTTTATTTGATTTCATTTTCTTTAGAACTCAAAATAATTCTGTGATTCAAAACTATGTATAATGATAGATCTTGGGGGCGGTTGCACGCCGAAAATTTAAAAAACATCTCATATTATATGCATTAATAAGATAATTCTTAAATTTTTATATTTCGCACCTCCAAAATTATAAAGTTTTGTTCCCTAAATTAATTATATGAAAGAATTTTTTAAATAATTTTCTAGCCAAGTTTATAAAAAATAAGTTCATTGTATTTGCGATATGTGGTATTTATTATATATATTGTTTAGAATTGCCTATCTAAAAAAAAAAGTGCAATCTCCACTTCAAAATTCTTAATCCTGCGATAGAACCAGTAGTTTTTGTTTTTTTTTTTATTATTGGCTACTTCCTTCCTTTTTGACCTTCTTTCATATTCCTCATTTAACAATTTCTCAAAATAGTTCTTCTATTTTTCATTAATCTCTTCATCCTTCACCAACACCTTATAGTACTCACTCTTGATACACTTAACATGATTAAAATATCTTATAATAACCAAAAACCCCTTTAGTAACTACTAAAATAATAATCACAACAGATTATAACTAACACTATAACGAATCATAATTGAGTTATAACCACCATTTTGTTCATAATCAAACCCTATTTGAGGTATAATTGAAAAATCTTCTATTATAATCAAAATAACAATCATAATAAGTTATAATTAAGTTATGATTAATATCATAATAAATCATAACACTATAATTGATCATAACCACTTATTCACAGAAAAACGTAATTAAGACATATACTACATTATTATTATTATTATTATTTTTTCTGAAGTGTATTATAAAATTTCCTTTATTAAGTTTTTGATAAGAGTAGTTATGAAACTCAAAAACTGGGATAAACCATGCATGCCATTTTGCTTCTAGTTTCATCATCATGACTTGAAATTGCCAAATCCCTTGTCCAATAACAATAATCTAATTTTAAGGTATGCTGTTCCACTAGACTGGTTAAAATTACTGTATATTTTTTTTCTCACAAAATTCACTTTAACCTAATAATGTATTGTTTAGTTTACATCCTTTTTATATATATATATATATATATATATATTTTTTAAAAAAAATACAAAAAACTTTAAACTAAACTAACGGAATCTATAGTACATGCTCGAATTTTGAGAATGGGGCTCCTTTTCTTTTTAAGTTAATGTGAAATAATAATAATAAAAAAAAAAGATAAATTACAAATACACTTCTTAAAATTTAATTAAAATATAAATCGCTTTCTGTGATTTTGGAAATTACATTCCATCTCTTGAGATTTCTAATTTTATAACAAATTATATTTTTTATTAATAAATCATCAAGTCAATTAAATTTTTTTTAATGATGTTATAAAAATATGTTTCAATTAATAATTTAAATAATTTTAGTAATGTATATAAGTGCAATTATGAATCTCTCATTTTTAATTAATTCTGTTAAATAAAAAATTTTAACAAAAAAATATTTGTAATTTTTCCAACAACAGCAATCTGTAACTCCTCTCACCTCCCAAACCATTATGTCCACCACCTCTTCCCACTCCAACTATCCAACTATCATCCCCATCCATTGTCACTGACACTTGTCCCCTCCTTAAGAAACGATATTTCAATAATTAATCTTCGACAAATGATTTTTTTGTTACTGCAAATTTGTTTATGGCATATTGATTCCATGATTTATTATAGAGCCATGATTCGGAACCCCAGCTGGGGCACCCCAAGTGACCCCCCAGTGCCACATGGCGCTCTGCCAGTGGCTGAAGAAAAAAAAAAAAATTGTTTTTTTTGGCCAATCAAGAGTGACCCCAGTACCCCCACTGGGGATCTTAAGCTTTATTCTTTATTATGTATGATGTTAGATAATTCTACCATGCTTCGCTATTTTTCTTTTTAAATTGAATTGAATTTTGTTTTATTTTATTGTTTGCTCAGCAGCTTTGTTATTGTATATATATATATATAGTGGGTGTGTGCCAGCCGGATGCAGTGGTGGAGTCAAGAAATTAAATTAGAAGGGTATTTATTAATTATAATATTGAAATTTTTAACAAAAATATTTCACATAAATTTTTAAGATTGACTTTGAAAAAGATAAAAAAAATAATGTTATTTGTAACTAATGTATTATGAACAATACAAAAAAAATTATGGATAGAAGTCCTAAAATAAATTATATAATGATAAAGTAATTTTTTTATACAAAATTTGAGTGAAAATTTAATATAATAGTAATGTCACGCCATAATTAACATGTGATATATATCATCAATCAATAATAAAAAAAACACATGGAGGGTGAACTTCACATATCAAATGTAACTAACAATCTAATAAATTCTTTATCTTCATAGTAAGATTTGCATATTAATAATAACAGACATTACTGTTACGTTGAATTTTTTTCGTAAATAATAATATGACTTATCGTAATCTCTCATTTTTCAATTAAAACAACAATTATTGTTCTCATAATTTTAAAAATGTCAATAAAATTTCACTCTAAATAATATTTTTATAATTTTTTTAAAAATATTTTCTTTATATTTGTTTGTTTTTCTAAAATAAATAAATATAAAAAACCCAAAACCCAAGGAGGCATGTGACTCCCCCTCCCTTCTCTATCTCCGCCTCTGACTAGATGAGTGTGATGTTAAATATGAAAAATATGAAGTTTAATTTTGAGCTAAATGCATGTAGGATGTATTGCTCGAATGGTAAATGTATTGTTTATCACGTCAGTCTCTACCAAAGTGACTTAGGGCTCCAACCAGGAATGAATAAATAAATATATATATATATATTTAATTTTTATTAAATGTTTTTAGAACTCAAAATAATTCTGTGATTTAGAAGTATATACAATGATATATCTTGGGGGCGGTTGCACGCCGAAAATTTAAAAAACATCTCATATTATTTGCATTAATAAGATAATTCTCAAATTATTATATTTCCCACCTCCAAAATTATAAAATTTTGCACCCTAAATTAATTATATGAAAGAATTTTTTAAATAATTTTCTAGCCAAGTTTATAAAAAATAAGTTCATTGTATTAGCGATATGTGGTATTTATTATATATATGGTTTAGAATTGCTTTTATTCTTGTATTTTCCCTTATTTGTTATCCTTTTTTGTTTTCAGGTTATGTGTCATTTATTTTAGCGAAAATTATCAAAAAAAAATCCCTAATGTTGACCTTATAATAAAATAAATCTTGAATTTTTAATTTCTTCAATTTAAATTTAAATTTTTTTATTTATTTTCAATCTAAACCATCTGTCGATTTTTGTTAAATAAAACCGATGAAAAAATGATATTTTTAGCCATTAAACTCAACGAAAATAAATATTTTAGATGTGATTTTTATTGATAAATTCTATTTAGAAGTGTTCTAATTGAAGAAGTCCATCAATGAATTTTTTAACCCACTTACAACATGTTTGTTTGGTGGGATTGAAAGGTGAGATTGGACTAATAGTTCATTCGGACTAATAGTTAGTTGTTTGTTTCAAATTTTTTGCACCGGACTATTAATCCCAAATCTGTGAGACTATATTATCCCATGGGAAGGGGGGAGGGGGACACAAATCACGAGCTAACTCATCCCATGAGATTAAGGGGTTGTTTGGGATAAACTAAATAAGTGTACTTTTTGACTTTTTATGAAATATGAGTTTGGTATGGGTTAAGTTTGAAGTAATGTGATAGAGAGATGATATGACTTAAATAGGATAGTGACTTTTTGACTTTTTGACTTTTTTTTATTATGCCAAACCAAGCCTAAGTTGCCAAATTACATTGTTGACCCTCTAATATTAAATATTTTTTTTCTTATGGTATTAATTATACTTAATAAAGTAATCTCAATTTAAAAATAAAATAATTTTATTTAATTTTTATTGATGTTTTATTTATTTAATTTTTTATAGATATTTTATTGATGTTTTACTCTAAAAATTTTGTTGATATTTTATTTAATTTCATTATTTAAATTTTAATAGATGTTTTATTTAATTTCATTATTTAATTATTTTTATTTTTTAAAATAAATTTATTTAAAATTTTAATTAAAAAATAGCATATATTTTTATTGATATTTTATTTATTTAATTTTAAAATTAATTTTATTTAATTGTGTAAAAAATAAAATAAAATAAATTTAAAGATATATTTAATATTGCTATTATTTAGTAAATAATTAAAAATGATAAAATAGTCATTTGAGCATTTATCATTCTCCCTAACAAAATAAGATTCATAACCTATCCAACCAAATAGTCATTTCTTGACACTTAATCCTATGACTAAATAAACATGTGATACATATCCTATCCAACCAAATGGTCTCAGGACTATGAATCTCAAGATTATAATCCGATGGATTCCAATCCCCCGTTATCCAGTCCGTCCAAACAAATATGCTGTTAGTCCCATGTATTTATACTTTTATTCTATAAAGTATTTTTTCTTTATTTATACTATATTTTTAGACTCTTATGCCCTTATATTTAATATTGATATTTAATGTTAGCAAAAGAAAGAGAAGGGAAAGGACCAAGGCATATAAAATTTTATACACAAATTAAATAACATTGATATTATTTTATATTATTATATAATATGAATATATTTTTAATTGACAACACATTAAAAATAATGTGAACATTCTCTCTCATCTGATGCAAACGTTCACGACACATTTCCGAATTTTTTTTTCTCATCTAATGTAGTGATGTGAACGTTCATAACATATGAACCTCCTTATTTTTAATTGACAACATTCTTATTCACAATATGTAGTGATGTGAACGCTCACATTCGTATGTTTCAGTATGAATATTCACATCATGTAATTGACAACACAATGATGAAAATTTATTTCAAATTAATATGAATATAATGACAGTCAACATCCTGATAAATGGAAATTATCAAAACATAATAACAATCAACATTAAATATCAACATTAATAGGGGGCATGAGAGAATGATGGTGTTTTGGTCTTTTTACTTCAAATATGATCTAATAAAATAGTCAAAAAGAATATGAGTGGGATGAAATAAAACTCTTAGAAAGATGATTTATCAAAAAAAGCTCTCATTTTAGATATATTGAGTTAAATAACTAAAATATCATTTTTTAGTCGATTTTATTTAATGAAAATAAGAGAATGGTTTAAATTGAAAATAAAGCAAAAGAATATAATTTAAATTAACAAAATTAAAACCCATTATTTATTATAAGAGTCAAACTCAAGATTTTTTTGGGGGGTATTTTTTATTTATATATTGCACTTTAGTTTGCTTATGTCTCTTGTTCTGTATGCTTTTTTATTTGTTCGTCATCTGAAAACAGAAATATTGTCGTGAACTATTTTGAATCCTAAATTTTCAACATAGTCTTGAGTCGCGACCTGGTTGGGAGATTTGAGGGAAGATTTGAAAAGAGAAATGGAAAATATAGGTGAAATGAGAATAAAATATGCTTAAATTTCACATAGTTTCACACACCTTTTTTCTTTCCCTTTTCAAATCCCTCCCCAAATCCTCTAACCAAACACAACATTAGTAGAATAAATATAAAAGATTGTTCTTTTTTTTTTTCTTTTTTTTTTTTAAATCTTGTTTGAGATATATAGCAACAAAAATTATTCTGATGGAGAAGATTAGTTACTTTAAACAAGCAATTAATCAATCATTAGTAGAATAAATATAAAAGATTGTTCTTTTTTTTCTTTTTTTTTTTTTAAATCTTGTTTGAGATATATAGCAACAAAAATTATTCTGATGGAGAAGATTAGTTACTTTAAACAAGCAATTAATCAATTACATAAGGATATTTATGATGTTGTAGATCTTAAAAATCTCTCCCTATTCTCTAAAGGCTTTGTACAGTTTTAAGTGGCCATAGATAAATAAATATGACAAACTAAATGCATAAAAAAACAAGATAAAAAGAGATTTTTGTTTACATTTAACATGGCATTATTAAATTTAAATTTATATGTTATTTATAAGTTAATTTGTCTTTTGTTAATTTTACATTTTTCAACCATGTATAAAAACATACATTTTTAAAGAAAAATTGGTAAAAAAGTCCATTCTAAAGGGTATAAGACATTAAATTTAAAGTAAAATCTTATTTGGTGATAAGAATACGTCAAAAAGGTTGCTGGTAAAAGTCATCGAGAAATTGTCTGAAAAAGTCGCCATCCTCGTCCACAGCAGGCAGTGGTGGTGATGTAGAGAAATGTGTGATATTCAACAGATATGTTGTTAAAAGAATAAAATGTGTCGCATTTCAACAGATAAATAGATATGTTGATTTTAACAGATAGACAAATAAATTGATTTCAAAAGATATTATAGTTTAACCCTAATAGCCATATAAAAAAATTAAAAATAGACTTATGATATGAATGCTCATACATTTTTAACTATAAAACTTGGGAAGACTAAACTTGATTCAAAAGATGATTTTCTTGCAGCTTAATTCAGTGTGTTTGGTTTTAGTTTTTTGAATTTAGTTTTCTAGAATTTGAGTTTTTTTATTTTTTTTTCTTTTTTTATTTTTTGTTTTTTATTTTTAGTGAATATTTTAAAATTTTAAGCATTTTTTTTTTTACTTTTTTAGATACACTTTACTTAGATGTATCTATATAGTAAAATATTTGTGAAAAATATTTTAAAAAATTAATAAATACACAAAAATATAAAAAATGTACTGAATTTTCGTTTTTTTTTTTGTATTTTTGGTATTTAATGATTTTTATAAAAAAAAATTTCACAAATGTTATACTTTTTAAGTATATTTATGTTAGGTGTATCTAAAAATTAAAAGCATTGCTTAAAACATTAAAAAAATTCAATGAAAAAAAAAATGGCAAATAAAAAATAAAAATTTTTAAAAAATATTTTAAAAACTGAAACCAAACATAATAATTAGAATGTTTTTTTCCATTAGCACGTTACATATGTTTCCGCTTAGGCGGCATATGTGATCCGCCCCCAATGCTAGATTCGCACTCAACTATGTATATATAGATATATATAATACGTGTATATATATATGGAATAATTATATTAACAGTTTGTGTCACTTTAATCCATAATTTTTCAATTATAACACATTTTATTTTGAATTTTGAATCTTGTTCCAAATAGGACAATTGAAGATACCATTACTCAATTTCAAGGGCAAAGTCCGTAATTTGATAAAATATAAACTAATGGGTAAATTACAAATACAATCTTTGAGGTTTGCTTAAAATACGAATTACCCCTGTGGTTTGAAAAATTACAAATACCTCCCTGTCAGAATTTTTTATTTGGCAGAATTAATTGAAAAAGTGAAATTTCTAACTGTTCACTTATACAATAATAAAATTATTTGAATTATCAATTGAAATAAAATTTTAACATTATTAAAACTGTTAATTAACTTAGTGATTTATTAATAAAAGAGCCTATTTGTTATGAAATTATAAACTTCAGGGGGCATAATGTAATTTCTAGAACCATAGGGAATAATTTGTAATTTAAGTAAATCTCAGGAGGTGTGTTTGTAATTTACCCTAAACTAATTTGATAAAAATAAATGTCAAAAAAATATTTTTAAATTTTTAAAAATTATTTCTACCTACCAAAGATAAAAATTATGTAATTGATAAATCTTTTACACAATTATTTATTTATTTATTTTTACCAAATTAATTTTTATTATGTGTTTGGATGATGATCATGTAATGAGTGGTTGTTTTTGTTCATGCTTTTCAATGGTTATCATGTAATAGATGGTTGTATTTGTTGTTAACAGATATTTTTGGATGATTATTATGTAATGTATAGCTATTAAACTTTTAATGTGTAATCGATATATTTAATATATGAAATGTTTTTAATTTTAGATTCTTTGATTTATTGGATTGGTTTAATAATTATATCAAAGTTGTCGCCATATTTAATTTTTGAAAAAATAGAAATTAATTTAATGAAAATAAAAACAACCGCCCATTACATGATCATCATCCAAACATATACTAAAAATTAATTTGATAAAATAAATAAATAAATATGTAAAAGATTTATGAATTTTACGTAATTTTATCTTTGGTGGGTAGAAATAATTTTTATAAATTTAAAAATATTTTTTTGACATATATTTTTGTTAAATTAGTTTATATTTTTAGAGAAAATTAGTATAAAGTCTCTCTCCCATTTTTAATAATGGAAGAAATTTACAATATTATTTTATGATGTCTAAGATTCTTCAAGCTCACACCTATTTATCACAAAGAAATTTAACTCTCCCAAATTAAATTTCATTTCTTTCTCTCTTTCTTTCTCTCTCTCTCTCTCTCTCTCCAAACTCCTCCCCAAAAGTCTCCCTCACATCCCAGAAGAGATCCTTCAACCTCTACACCGCCCTCCTCGACTTCCACAACAATCGTGCTGTCGAGATCGGAGCCGACTGTGGGGCCACCAACATGGGGCTTCACCTCCTCAGCCTCACACAACATTGTCCTCACCGACATCACCCCCGTCATGCCCGCCCTCAAACACAACCTCAAGTCCAACAAACCCGTTCTCGGTAAAACCCTAAAGACCGCCTAACTCTACTGGACCAACTTTGATCAAATCAAAAGCCCTATCCCCTTCATTTGACGTCATTGTTGCTACCGACATCGTCTACATCGAGGACATTGTTGCCCCACTGGTCTTCACCATGGAGGCCTTGATTGGGGACTCCAGGATTGTCCTCCTTGGATACCAATTGCGGTCTCCGGAGGCCTCACCACTTGTTCTAGGAGATCTGTGGCCGAGTTTTCGACATCTAGAAGGTTCCACACGAGCATTTGCATCCTGAATATGCCTACGAAGAGACAGATGTTTACATCTTGCGAAAGAAATTGTAGTTGTAGCACATATATCTAGGCATTTCTGGTAAGTTTTGGAATTATGAGTTTAAAGAATTGAGAACAACAACATTCATAAAATAATAATAATGATTGAAGCTGTTGAGAAAAGAAATGTTGGTGTGTGCAATAATAATTTTTGTGTTTTAGTTCAATTATTTGTTGTTTGATTATTTTTCAATTCAAGGTTGAGTTGAGATATTTAGTTCATGTGAATTGTTGAATTATTTTGATAGGTATAAATTTTGGAGTAGAATTGTTGAATAAGCTAAGACAGAGGCTTTCTTTATAGAGAGGCTTTCTTCATAAAGAAATTTGTGAAGAAAGCCAGAGAAATTCTCTATGAATAAAGTCAGAAAAATTTTAATTTTTTGTAAACAAAGCTAGAGAAATTTTAATTTTATCTGAATTTCTTTAGTTTGAATTTAGAGAAATTTCAATTTTCTCTAGTTTGAATCTAGAGTAATTCTTTGCACGTAATGAGGCAAATTTCTCTGGAAATTTCTCTAGTTTGGAGTCCAGAGAAATTCCTAGAATTTTTCTTGAGTTCAGAGAAATTCTCTGAATCGAATTTTCTCTAGATCAATTTGAGAGACCTTAGATATTATGAAAATATTAGATGTCTTTTATGCTATAAAATCTTAATACCAAGGACCCTAAAACAAATCCCCTATATTTTATCAAATTGATAACTTTGTCCTTAAAATTGAGTAATGGTATGCTCAATTGTCCTTATTTGGAATAAGATTCAAAATTCAAAATCAAAAATGTCGCAATTGAAAAGTCAGGGATACGAGCCCCAAATTATAGAGATTGTTGGTGTAATTCGCCCGATATGTATATATTATAGTTAAATGTAAATTAGGATAAAATGTTAGGAATAGATTAAATAATAAGGGATTTAAGGTTAATTTGTGATTTAATTGAATTAATATTTTTTTATGAGAGATTAATGTTGTTTAACTTGGAAATTATGTGTATAATAGAAGAGAGAGAAAAATAAGCGAAGTGAAAAAATAGGAAAAATTACAACAACAAAACAAAACCTCTCAAGGTTTGATATTTGTAACAAAATAAAATTTTAATTTTTAATTTTGTCTATTTAAATTCTAAAATTTTGATTTATTTTTAATTTAAACCATTTGTCTGTTTACGATGCTCCGTTTGTTTTGGTAAAAAAAATTTCTAATGGAAAATATTTTTTACGAAAAACTTTTTCCATAAAATATTTTTTAGAGAAAATATTTTTCAATCTTTGGCGGTGGAACGAAAGTGGAAGTAGAAGTGGTGGCATGGTAGTGATGGTGACATAGTGGTGGCGGTGACTGTGGTGATGGTGGTGTGGTGGCAGAGGTGAGAGTGGTGGTGGTGTGGTGATATTGATAAAATTTCAGCCTATAAAACTTTTTTTGCCTTTTAAAAGTAAAAAATATTATCTGCCCAAATAACCTTATTTTCCATTAATCATGAATAATATTTTTTGTTGACTTTTGTTTTTTATTGTACCAAATACCAAAAAATACTAAATTTATTTTTCAGAAAGTATTTTCCGCTAAAACAAGAGTGTAAGTAATATCGATGAAAAAAATAAGTATTTTAGTCATTAAATTCAATGAAAAAGGGTATTTTGAAGATTTTATATATATCTACATTGTATTTAATAACTAAAATACTAATTTTCTATTGATTTTACTTAATGAAAATAAACGAATGTTTTAGATTGAAAAAAATTAAAATATTAAAGTTTAAATTGATAAAATTAAAAACTCGGATTTATATTGTTAAAAAAGTCAAATTCTGAAGAAATTTTTTTTATAATTCCCCCCCCCCCCCCCAAAAAGAAAGAAAGCTAGATAGATGTTATGGTCATTTCATATTTGTCGTTAACAAAGTTAGGGTTATAACTTAGTCTAAAATCATAAGAGAATTATTTACATACTTTTAATAAAGTGACTAAATGATAAAGTGTCAAGCAAATATATATATATACACATATACAAAGGAAATGTCTTTGGACCAATCACTACGTAATAAACCCAAATACTAACTATTAGGCCTCATTTGTTTTCAGAGGTAGAATTAAGGGGATTCATAGTGAGTGAATTAAGTAAAATTATATTTGTTTTGATGATACTTCTTAGTGTAGGAATTGTTAAATTATTTTTATATAAAATAATAAAACAAATAAAAAAATATAAAAAATTAAACATTAATGTTTAAAAAAAATTCCTAATATATAAAAAATAAAAATAAATAAAAAAATTTCTAATCCCCTCACTATTTTTCTAATACCAACAATCCCCCTTCCAACCTCCATTTATATCACCTCCTCCATCCTAATCCCCTCCCAAACTCTACAAACAAATACAACACTAAATAACCTCACCTCCATACTAATCCCCTCCCATCTATTTAACCCCAAAACAAACGGGGCCTTAATTGCAAATTAAAGTGTTGATGGAATAATCTAAATAAGTATATTTTTTTAATTTTTTACGAAAAGATGTATAGAAAAATAAAAAGATGATGTGATTCAAATAAATTCATTTATTTAGGAGACGTCAAACAAGCTTTAAGCGTGAGAGATACTAATGAGACTTAGTGGTGGACAAACGTCGGGTCGAGCAGGGTTGGGTTCAGGCTGGGCCGACACTACACAATAAGAGACTTTGTGTCTGTCCAAGCCCGGCCCTAACATCGGGCCACTATATTTGTCCAAGTCCGTTCCAAAAAATAATTATAAATCACAAGTCCGCCTATCGGACTATATGTTAAAAAAAATTTTAAAAATTCTATAATTAAATTCAATCACATATTATATTTATTAAATAAATGTATCGATATCATTATAAATTAAAAGATTTTGTATATAAATTGAAATATTTTTTTAAATAAATTCAATTATACATCACTACAAATGTGAATTTCAATAAAATCAATAAGATAAAATCTGAATCCCAACAAAAAATATATATTTTAATGTATTATAAACATATAAATAATTAATTAATTTAATAACAGGCCGGGCATAAATTGAAAGTAAATCCCAAACTCAACCCATTAATATTTTGAGCTAAAAATGTTGGTCCAATCTGATTTTATGGAAAAAATAATCTTTTTAAATCCTAAAAAAATAGAATTAAACCGGATAAACAAGACAAGTCAACGGCCGATGTCCACCCCTGCGACTTGAATACAAGATGTTTCATGGTTCGTCTCAGTGGCTCAACCAGAATTTGCTTCCTTAGAGCATCTCCAATGGCAAGCTATTTGAGTTGCCATTGCCAAAATTTGACAAGAGTTCCAAAACATATTTGCTCCAATGGGATGCTATAACCCTTGCCAAATTTGGCAAATGCCATCTCTCAAATTTGGCAACAAGTTTGGCAATTGCCAAACTTGCCATATCATCCAAATAACCAGAATTTGTCTCGAAAATTTTCATAGAAAAAACAAACACAGTGGAACAATAATATAAAAAATAAAAAAACACAGTGGAACAAAAAATTTGTCATTATAATTTTTTTTTTTTTTTTTGTAATGATTTGTTTTTTTGGTAGGATGAATTATATTTAATTTTTTTTAAATATTAAATATTTGTCTAGTCGGGTATAATGAAAATATATAATTTTTTTTACAAACAGTTAAAAAAAAGTCACAAAAAATAAAAAATAAATAAATAAATAACTAAGAAATTTATATCCAAATAATATCTACAAATTTGGTAGAAAAGTTGGTTGAAATTTGCCAAAATAGCATGTATATCATTGGAACATCATTGCTATAATTTGACAAATTACTACTATTTATTGCTAAATTATAGCAATAGCAATGGTATTATAGCAAATACCATTAGAGATGCTCTTAATAGCCGGTGGTTAAAAAAATAAATAAATAAAAAGGTCACTTTTTATAATAGAATATTTCAGTCTTTGAGCTAATGATAACAAATATTGATTCAAAAAGCAGGGGGACTTCACACAAAACAAACAATAAAAAAACACTCATTAAATTCATGTTGTTTGTACAATAATGGGTACTTTATTTGTTCAATACAAATGAAAATAGCACATCAACAGAAAAACAATATTCCAATTCCCTGGCTTTGTACAACCATGAACGAGTAAAACAGAGTTAAATTTAGTGACAAAAAATAAATAAATAAAAACAATCACACAAAACACACTCCAATTAATGTGACCCAAATCTTCAAGTGTATCTGGTGATACTATGTGAAAACTAGTAGCTGGTGATACTATGAATGGCTCCTATGTATAGAAGCTGTGTAACTGAGAGGATAATTATGAAGGCTTCCAACGTTCTCTGCAAATATAGAGACATTATATGTTATTATTCATAGGTTTCTAATAAATTAAGCCAAATGAAGAAACTGCGAATGCGTAAAAAGAAAAAAAAGAAAAAGAAAAAAAAAGGCTGTTTTTTTTTTAGTTACTTACCAATCGCGAATTCCTGATTTGTAGGTAAATCTCTTTGCAGGCAAAGCTGCAGAAATAACATTGCTAGTTAGATGAAATGAAATCACAAAGCTGATTCAAAACTTTTATTTTTAACTAATTGTCAATGCTTCAAAGAGAGTGAAATTTGGGATAATTGAAGATTAAGTGGGATTTTTACGCACGAATCCTCAAATACCGGTGTCTTGTAACATTTAGTTGTGTTTGAATTATGCATTTAAACCCATAATCTAAACCCAACATTACAGTTTATTATTTTTTTTTGTTACAAAAAGACATAAAATAAGTTTTTGTTTATAATTTTAAGCTTAAAAAATGAATAAAAACTATAAATATAAATGTTACCAAATGGGTTAATAGTTATCATTTCATGAAATCAATTGAAAAATATGTATATCATGTTTTGACAATACCATATATTTAGGGTTTATTGGTGATAGTCTATTTTTATAGAAATATGACATTAGGTCAAAGGACTGATCTTTTATAGGGATAAGGACATGATTAGTGAAATTATTTTTCTAAGAAAGATTGTTTTGAAGGATTTGTTTTTTCATTTTTAAACCACTGCCTTTAAATCATTGTTAGACCATCGCTAACCATTGTCGGCCCACCACCAACTGGCCACTAGCACCAGAAAAGTTGCTAGAAAGATGGTTGAAAAGTCACCAGCGGTGGTCAACAACGGGGATTGGTGGTAATGGTAATACAGACAGATAGATAGATTAGGTGAAAAAATTGGTGACATGCAAACAAATAAGTGGATGATACATAGACAGATAAGCGATGTGCACATATAGGTAGATAATGGACAAATAAAAAGATATGTATGAGTAACATGATTTTTCAAATTATTTTGTCATTTTGACTCCAAAATAATATAGTTTGGAGATATTGCCCTAAAAATTTTGAAATTCGACTTACGACTCGAGTTCTCTATATTTTACACTAAACATTTATGCAAGCTTCTATATTACATTAAAATGTCATTGAAACAGGAAGTATTTAGCCATCAAATTATTTAGTTTTAAGTTTTTAATTTTTTCCCCTAGACATAATAGTAAATGTCTTACCCCATGGCAAGGAGGGTAAGGCTCCAAGCAATGGTGGCAGCAGAAGCGGCAGAAGGCAAGCTGCTGGTGTGCCAAAAACGAACGTGGTTGAATCCAGCGATGACTGATGCAACACCAACCACGCTCGCGATCAAAGCGAACACTACAAAGAATCCTGTGGCTGCATTTCCCATTGGGAAGTATATAGGAGAAAAGTGTGCTGGAAGATCAAATCCTGGACCTGTTAAGACATCACAAATTGAATTGTTATATACATATAAGCATATGTACCTCCCCAAAAAAGAAGAAGAAGAGTGATTTATATAAACCTATGATGAAGCCATGATCAATAGCTCTATTCATTGCCCATCCACCAATGCCTAGAACCACGACAAACATGCAGAAGTTGAGGATTAAGAGTACCGCTGCAACGGGCTTTAACTGGCCATCAGCCATTGTTGGTTCTGTAAATGGTGGTATAGGATGAGAAGCAGTTAAAGAAAGGTGTGGGTACTAAATTGTTAAGGAGTAGGGAAGATTGGTGCACATACATTTGTTTTGTGCAAGTGGAAGGGGGTTTTTATAAATGGCCTTGTGTTAGAATGTTCCTTTTTTTTTTTATTCTTTCCTTGTATAGCCTTTTTGTTCCAGAGGGAATTTGTAGGGTTGCAAAGGTGATGCTTTGTATTGAAGGCAAGTGAAGAAAATTCAGATTCTTTGTTGGCTTGGCTTGGCTTACATTTTTGGGTTATTCTTTTCTAGGTGGTAACATTCTTTGTGTGCAGCTTTGTACCAATTCCATTTCTTTCTGTTAAGGAGGGAAAGTGATATTCTTTGCCAGTTGGAGAGGTGCTTTTGTGTCAAATTGTGAGGATCCTACCTATCCAATCATATCATGCCATCTGTTTGACAAGTTCCTATGTTAAATAATAATATCAAATCTAAACACAATATTTCTAATAAAGTTCAATAATTTCCTAAAAAATTGTTGGTCAAGCAGTACTCCACACCACTATGACTCGTAATTAGAACAGTTACAACCACAATAAGTAACTCTCCACTGATTATGGTCGCAAAGTAACTCCTTATTAGTGAAATGGGTAAATTACATTCACACCCTTTGAGGTTTATTTTTAATACAAGTTGCCCCCTTAAGTTCTGAAAATTACATTTTCTTCCCTGTGGTTTAAACTTTCATTACAATTTTATCCTTCCGTTAAGTCAACTAACGGAAAAACTAATATAATAAATTAATTTTTTTAAATGCCTAATTTACTCCTATTAAAAAAAAAATTCTTAAAAAAAAAATTACTAGATGAATAAAGAAAATCGGTAAAGAATTACAAAAATTCATTTAATACTAATACATATACTATTATACTATTGAACATTTAGGTAATGCTATGGTACACAAACTTTTGTGGTGTTAATTATCACAAATATTATAATTAGATCATTTTCAATCATAACTAAAAAAAATAGTTATAATTAAACACCGCATAAGGCATAACTAAATACCTTTTAAATTATAACCAAAATAATGTTATAATCAATAGTTATAATTAACACCATAATATGTTATAACCAAAGACCATGACTGGAGCATATAAAATTTCCTTAAATGGTAAATTGTTTGTCAATTTTATATATGCAAATAAGGGTAAAATAGACATTTTAAAAATTAATTTCTTATATTAGTTTTTCCGTTAGTTGACTTAACTGTTGATTAACGGAAGGATAATTGTAATGGTAGTTTAAATCTTAGGAAGGAGGATGTAATTTTCAGAATGCGAGAGGGTTTTTTGTATTAAAGACAAACCTCAAGGGGTGTTAATGTAATTTATCCTAAAATTCAAGCAAAATTTATTATTAAATTGGTATGTCAAATTTAGTTATTAAAAAAAAAATTGTTGATATGTCAAATATTCTTGATATAATATCAAATCTAAACACAAAATTTATAATAAAGTCCAACAATTTCATAAAAAATAATATGAAAACATCATTTTTCTATAATTATAAATTACCTTAACAGACTAATATGAAAATATCACTTTTACCTTTAAATTGATTTTTTATTTTTAAATTGCTTCTTTGAAATTTCAATTTTACTATTATTTTTAGCAAAGTTTCTGTAATTTGTCTATTTAAATATTTAATTTTGATATTTTTTCATTTATTAGTTATATATTGTCGTCTCTCTCTTCTCTCTCAATTCTTTATGTTCCCCTCTATCTCCCTGTGTGTTTAAAATATGATCACACAACTAAAGTGAATCCAACTCCAAAATTATGGGAACAAAATGAAGAGCATGTGCATTAGATGGGTCTAATACTTGCACACGCAAAACAGAATACCTAAACCGGTTGCTACCAATCGGGAGGACATTCTGACAATCTAGTCAGTAACAATATCTCGCAAGAAAAATCGGTAGAATAACAACTCACAAGGTAAAGCGTACCTTTGACCCATAGAATGCCTCTCTTTATATAATAACCTGTGTCATCCTCTTCCTAGAAATAGTACTCTTATTCATAACAAGGAATAACACATTTTCATGGACTCACCTCTCCTAGTTAGATTAGGATTTGTTTCTCTCAATAGTCTTAACTCACCCAACTCAGGAATCTGTCTTCACCTAGGACTCAAGTCCTTTGAATATCTCAAATCGGGTGAGAACATCGCATCTCGGCCAATCATTGTCACCTACATGGCACCTCGGCTAACAACCAAGCCACATAGACAACTCAAAAATTATATACCCACAGTGTCCAAGCCACATAGACAACTCAAAAATTATATTCCCACAGTGTGCATCTTGCTGTAATTTTGCTCTCACTTTTTTATGGTGACATGCGATCGTATTTTATATTATAATGTTATTATGTTCAGAAATTAAAAACAAAAACCAAATTAATAATAAAATTCAACAAAAAATTAAACTCCCCAAAAAAATAACAATAATAAAGAACGGTTAACTTGAGGATAAAATAAAATTTGGACATCACACTAATCTTTAGTTATCTTACCAAGTTATCACCAAATAAAAATCGGATTCAATTGGATTGTAATAGATCTTACTAAGGCTTAAATGCAATGTTGCTCCATTTGAGCAAAACTACTGCTTAGACCCTTAATCCTTGGCTGTGTTTGGAAACGCAATATTGCTCCATTTGAGCAAAACTCATGACTTCGCTACTGCTTAGACCCTTACTCCTTGGATGTGTCTAGGAGAGATTTGGGTCATCCGATAAGTCTTTGATGTTGTGTTTTGATTTTAAATTTATTAAAAAAAGAAATAAAAGTGAACATAAGTAAAAGAAAATGATATTTTTGAGTAGAGGAACTAATTGTTTTGGTTGAGTGAGGAAAATGAGAACTACATGAAAGAAAAATTATTCACAAATTTTATTTTTTGGTTACTTACCCATATATATATATATATATATATTTGGCAAAACAAAGATTCAAACATCTTCTAAAGTGTTGTCTGTTAAATTGAAAAATTAAAAATTAAATACTGAAAACTAAATGCTGAATTTCTTAAATTTTAAATTTATTTGATAAAAATTTCATTATTGAATAAGAACAAATTATTTGATGTGTACAAAATCAAATTTAAGATTTATTATTTTAAATTTTTTCTTCTAATTTTTATATTGTGATGTATGACAATCGCTATGGTGCCAATGTTGATGGTAGTAGAGGTGGAAGGATAGTGATTGTGGTGATGATGGAGGGGTGGGGTAGAGAAGATAGATGAGTGGTGGTGGTGGTGACAGTGATGTATAAATGGTAGTGGAGATGTAAGGATCGTAGTAGTGGTATAAGAGAAATGATAATAGTAACAATGACCATCGTGGTGATGGTAATTAAATGATGGTAATATTGTTTATGGCTATGATGTAAGTGAGGTGGTAGTAGTAACAATGACAATCGTCGTGGTGGTAATTAAATGATGGTAATGTTTGTGGCTATGATGTGGTGGTAGCAACGGTGGTAGTGGTAGTAGCAGTGGTGGCGGTTTTTGGTGATGGTGGTAATAGTAAAATCATAAGAATGGATGTCAATGATTATGCATAAGTAATTATAAATTTAAGGGACATTTGATAACTTGATTTAACACTTAAAATTGAATATTTAAAAATTAAGTTCGTTTGATAATCAAAATTGATATCATTTAAGTGCCTCTTAAAATGTAGGTTTTAAAATTTTAAAAAAAAATTAAGTCATGAAATTTACTTAATTTTGATTGAATTTATAAAAATACTAAACATAAGTGTCGATATACACTATAATAAACTCATTATTATCATCATTACTGCTACCACTACCACTACCATCACCACCGCCACTACTACTACCACCACCACTACTACCACCGTCGCTACCACTACCACCAGCACCATAATGCCACCACCACTATTACTACCACCACCTATATCATCATTGTCATTGTTTCCATAAACACCGCCATCATTTTACTATTATCACCACCACAATCGTCCTTGTCAGTACTACAACCACTACAACTCTTCACTTCTACAACCATTGACACCATTATCATAACCACCACCACAACAACCACTATCATTATACCGCCGCTACCACCTCTTTTTTTATCTCCACAATGTTACCCTTCTACCATCACTGTAGCAACTACCCATCTATGTCTACTACCATCGCCATTAACATAGTTAACGGTGCCGCCTTCTCCTCCTCCTCCACCCCCACTAACTCACCCTAATAATATAAAAATTGAAAGATACAATTTGAATATAATAAATTTCAAATTTGATGTTATACATACCAAACAACTTGTTTTAGTTGAGCACTTAAATTTTTATTAAACAACTTTTATATTTAAAAAATTCAGCATTCAATTTTCAATAGTTAATTTTTAATTTTATCAAACACCACGCTAGTGAACAATAAGTAAGAATCTTATTACTTAAAATTTTTTTAACTTTTATTTCATGCATTACAATAATTTGTAACTGACACAAATCATGCTTATCAAATAAATTTAATTGATTTTCACTACATGTGAAATTGGGTTGTGGATTTGGCAATTCTTTTTTTGGGAATTGAATCAAAAGTTTTATTAGGAAGATGGGTATATCAATAAGTTCTTTGGACTTTTTGGTGCATCAAAAAATCCCGTTCACTTTTAATTGTTATTATAAAATATTTTTTGAAATTTTTAACGGCATTTTCATAAAAAAATTTCACTAATTATTAGTTTTTAGGGACAGAATTAGAAAATCGTCACAGAAAAATAACACTAACACTTATGAGATTAAATTTAAAACAAAAATGTAATTCTCACCCTATTTGATATCGTTTGATGAAATGGTCGGGACTCACATTTTAAATATTTTTCATCAAATTTAAATTTATTGACAGATTTAACGGAAATAGCCTAGTAAACTGTTTTTTGGGGTTTTTTTTTTTTTTTTAAATTTCATTTCTCCCGTAGGCTGGCTAGTAACTTGCTTGGTGTTTCTGTAACGACCCATAGGCATGATAGCATTTCCCGCTATTTTTCGGAGCCTCATCAGATCATCTTCACCAAAATCTTTCTTCTTTACTATCACTAAAATCTCTAATTCTTTCCTTGGGCTTGCCTCCATTTATACCAAATCAAACTTCTTCTCTTTCACTTCTGTGCTCTCTCATCACCTAAAGAACCAAAATTTAGACGAAGCTCGTTTTATTTTCGATAAAATCCCTCTCCCCAGTGTTCATTTATGCACTAAGATGATCGCGGGTTACGCTGAAAACTGTAGACTCGATGATGCCTTGAAACTGTTCTACAAAATGCCTGTTAGAGACACAGTTTGTTGGAATTCAATGATTAAAGGGTGTTTGGGTTGTGGGAATTTGAATATGTCCAGGAAACTTTTTGATGAAATGCCTGAAAGAAATGTGGTTTCTTGGACAACCATGATTAATGGGTACTTGCAGTTTGGGAGAATTGAAGTGGCCGAGTGCTTGTTTCGTGAGATGCCTATGAGAGATATAGCCGCTTGGAATTCGATGATTTATGGGTATTTTTGTAATGGCAGAGTTGATGATGCTATGAAGTTGTTTGAGGGAATGCCTTGTCGGAATGTGATTTCGTGGACTTCGATGATTAGTGGTCTTGATCAGCATGGGAAGACCAATGAAGCTTTGTTTCTCTTTCAACAGATGGTGGTTTCTGGTGTTGAACCCACTTCAAGTACGTTTTCTACTGTAATAACATCTTGTGCAAATGTGCCCCATTTACAACTAGGTGTTCAGGTTCATGCCCTTGTTGTCATGCTAGGTTACTCTTTTGATGCATTTGTTACTGCTTCTCTAGTCACGTTTTATGCAAACTGTAAGCAAATTGATAATTGTTGCAAGGTATTTAATGAAAAGTTACACATAAATGTGGTTGTATGGACTGCTCTTTTGACTGGCTATGGTTTGAATCATAAGCACGAAGATGCATTGAAGGTTTTCAGTGACATGATAAAATTGGGTATCCTTCCGAATCAATCTTCTTTTACTAGTGCCTTGAATTCATGCTGTGAACTGGAGGCTCTTGATAGAGGGAAAGAGATTCATGCCACAGCTATTAAACTGTGTTTGGAAACTGATGCCTTTGTTGCTAATTCTCTTATTGTACTGTATTCTAAATGTGGAAATATAAAAACTGGAGTGGTCATATTCAAGAACATTGGTGAAAAGAATGTTGTTTCATGGAACTCAATTATTGTTGGATGTGCCCAACATGGGTATGGCATGTGGGCACTGGCATTCTTTACCCAAATGATACGTGTTGGGGTAGACCCAGATGAGATCACATTCACTGGGCTGCTTTCTTCTTGTAGCCGTTCCGGGATGCTACAAAAAGGAAGGTGCCTTTTTGAATATTTTAGCCAGTGTAAAGCCATTGACATGAAGCTTGAGCACTATGCCTGTATGGTGGATATCTTGGGCCGATGTGGGAGGTTGGAGGAAGCAGAGGAGTTAGTTAAAAACATGCCCATGAAAGCAAATACAATGGTTTGGCTTGCTTTGCTTAGTGCTTGTAGGATGCATTTTGATTTCGAATTGGCTGAAAAATCTGCTTATTGCATTTTTGATCTAGAGCCAGATTGTAGTGCTGCATATGTTTTGTTGTCCAATTTATATGCTTCTGCTGGTAGATGGAATGATGTTGCCAGAATAAGAGTGAAGATGAAAGGGAGAGGAATTAAAAAACAACCAGGACAGAGTTGGCTTACTTTAAAGGGACAGAGGCATGTGTTTCTTTCAGGAGATAAGTCCCATCCTTCATGTGAGAAAATATATAAAAAATTGGAATGGTTGGGAGAAAAGTTGAAGGAAATTGGTTATGTTCCTGATCAAAGATTCGCTTTACATGATGTTGAGGATGAACAAAAGGATGTGATGTTGTCTTATCACAGCGAGAGGCTAGCTATTGGGTTTGGGCTGATTAGTACTGTTGAGGGCACTACAATTACAGTGATGAAAAACCTTCGTGTATGCGGAGATTGCCATTCTGCCATTAAGCTCATGGCAAAAATTGTTGGGCGTGAAATTATTGTAAGAGATTCTAGCCGCTTTCATCACTTCAGGAATGGCTTTTGTTCTTGTGGGGATTACTGGTAACACTATCTTGGGTTGTGTTCAAATGTCTTCGGAATTTTAAACACTTTGGAGGCCACATATTGCCTTTGATGACTTTTAGTTTAGCTTATTAACGCATGATATATCATTAGCAGAAGCAGGAATACTGTCCACAGATTGTTGAGAGGTTGATATGACTTGCTTGTGATAGCAAAAATGGTTATGTTTTAGGGCAGGCCAATTGTCTGAATCCAGATGTCCAATATCATCAATAGGTTGGAATTGATGTCTTCAGTAGCCTACACCTGGCTGGAGGGAAAAATTATATCCGACGAACACCCCACCCCCGCTGCTGGGTTCAATCTATCTTCGCTGCAATGTTTTCGAACCAGCGACCAACATCATCAAGATCCAATCGTGGCGAGTTTTGAGAGGCAACAACCATCCAAAATCAACCTCTGAGTTCCAACAAGTGACTCTAATGCTTATATCTGGTCGGTGATCATCAACTTCAGATTTTCTAGATGAGCAAAAAGACTTGATGGCTAATAAGAAGAAGAATTTGACATGGAAGAGTGATATCTATGAACTTACTATTGATTCACTAGTGGAGAAAATGCTAAAAGCCAGATTGGAGCAACTTTTACGTCAATTGCCTATAGAACCGTGGCAAAGGCAGTGAAAGTGAAATTTGGAGTATGTTGTGCACCTAGTTCGGTTGGCTTGTGATACTCTGGTAGTGGATTTGGTTATAGCTATTCAACTCAAATGATTGAAGGAAGCAACAGCAGGTGTATGGGCTTCTGGCATCAAGGTGAAGACAAAGCATGTCAGATTCATTTTGCACGTGATGAAGATTATGAATAAATATGTGGAGCATTCGGAAAATAGCATACAATTGGAAGTCACGCTGCAGGTTCAAAGCAAAGGCAGCTTCCTTGACTCATTTGAGTTCGGCATTAATGCTAACAAGCTGGAGGATGTGCAGAAACTGGAAGTAAGTTGAACTGAACACTGACAAGTCCTCTTCATCTGGAGCTGTCTCCACCTCCACATCTAAGCTAGCTAAAGAATCAAAGAAGCGGAAGACAAGATTCACTAACATTGTGAGTGAGGAGTTTGTCAATTAAGGCCGATTTAGATGCTGTTGCACAAGCTCGTGATCATGGTAATCCTCAAGACTACGATGACCAAAAATTGTTTGATGAAATTGAGAAAGTTGGAGGCATGAATGAAACATCTCAAATGAAGGTCTACCAAGGACTTGTTATGATGTGGAGGTGCTCGGGTGTTCCTTGCTTACCCCATTGAGAGGCATGGAACTTTAGTTGTGAGGGAGGTTTTGACCTTGTTTGTGTGATGACCAGATTTAGTTGAGAACTCCCACTGGTTCTTGCCAGATATAGTCTCCCAAGCACAAGGTTGTTAAAATTGATGTATAAAGAGAAATAGAGAATTGTATTATTGATTGATGTATATTTTTATTTTTATTACAATGATTCATGATTCCTATATATAGAAGAGGGTGAGTGTGTAGTAGGTAAGGAGTAGGTGAAGTGGAGGTGGTAGTGGTGTAGTGGGTTAGGTTTAGTGGAGTAGGTGAGGTGGTAGTGGTGTAGTGGGTTAGGTTTAGTGGAGTAGGTTTAAGTGGGTGAAGTAGGTGATAGGTTTTAACAGCCCCCCGCAAACTCAAGGGGGATAGGAACTAACCAACTTGAGTTTGGAGAGAGTAACAAAACAAGAAAATACATAAAAATAAAAGAGGATAAGAGACACTGTATGGTCGTGTCAGACCAGTGGTGAAGACACTGGATGGTGGTGTCATAACGTTGTAGAGGACACTGGATGGTTGTGTCAGACCGATGTAGAAGACAGTTTATGGGGTCATGTCGGACCGTTGTAGCAGACAATGTTGTGATAGTTGTTGTGACAGTTTACGGAGTCTTGCTGGACCCTTGTAGAAACTAACCGAAATCAATGTCGGGACAGTTTACAGAGTCTTGTCGGACCCATGAAGGAGCTAACCGGAATCAATGTCGGGACAGTTTATAGAGTCTTGTCGGACCCTTGAAGGAGCTAACCGGAATCAATGTCGGGACAGTTTACAGAGTCTTGTCGGACCCTTGAAGGAGCTAACCGGAATCAATGTCGGGACAGTTTACAGAGTCTTGTCGGACCCTTAAAAAATACACTGTATGATGGTGTATATAGGCTGCCCAAATATATATATATATATGGATATATATAGTGAGCCCTCAAAAGTCGCGCCCTCAAAAGGCGCGCCCACTTCATCAAAAGGCGTGCCTGACAGAAAGCGTCGAGCCATCAAAAGGTGAGCCGGAGACGCGGCAAGGCACGTGAGCGACAGAGTGGCGTGTCGGCCTTGGCTATTTAACCAAGGTTGAGGCGGAGGCTGTGCAAACCAGTCTGAAACCGCCGAAAAATCCTTTGAAAAAAACTCTTCCGTTTCTGAGAAAGAGATTCTGGAACACTCTGTTGCCATTCTGTAACCAACCTTTCTCTGAAACACTCAGCAACATGGCCTCTTCTTCCCGTCCAGCTACCCAGAACACGGCCTCCTCTTCCCGTGGTCTGCTCACGCTCTTTCCAGAACTGAACGAGTCCACAAGAGAAATAACTGGTGCAGTGGCCAGTGAACCTCAACCAAACACCTCTGGTTTTGCTCCGTTGAACTTTCCGATGCGGTCGGTGGAGCAAAAAATGGCAGTGCAAACTGATATTGAGGCCAATCAGTATACTCTGAAGTCATGTGTGGAAACCATGACTGCGGTCACAAACTTGTCGCACCGGCTGCAGAGCAGGACAAATGAGGTGCAACAGTTAAACTCCCAGCTGGCTCTGCTCCAATGCATGTATAAGGATGCGCGAGCAGAGATAAGTGTGTTGAAGGCAGAAAATAAGGAGCTGAAGCGGAAGGCTACCGTGATGTTCCGTTTTGGAGGTCCGCCATATGCTGCAGTGGAGGAGCAGAGAGTAGTGATCATGCCCAGTGGAGTGGGAAATACGGAGGTCGCACCGTCAAGGACTGCCCAGGATGGAGGCAAAAAGAAGAGACCGGGGGCAGAGTAGTGGAAGTGAGGTCGGTGGGTGGCCGTCGGCAGAAAAGAAAACAAATCTGTTGTTGTTGTGATGGTGATCTTGTGTGGTTTTTTTTTTTTTTTTTTTTTTTTTTTTTTTTTTTTTTTGGTGTGGTGTAAAATGTGGATCGGGGTGAACCCCTGAGATGAATAAAATATGGGTTGTTGTGCAAAGTGGTAAATGGTTTTGGGTGTTTTTTTTTTTTTTTTTTTTTTGTGTGGAATATAAAAAATAATAATAAGAAAATGGAAAAAAGGGTGATGCTCACTAACGAGTGGTATAATAATGAAATATTGATGGAAAAAGAAAGATAGAAAAAACAAAAAATAAAATAAAATAAAATATAATAAAAGTAGGGATAGAAAAATATATTATAATAAAATATATATATATATATATATCTCTTTAAAATAAAAGAAAAGTGTGAAATAAAAAGAAAGAGTGGTGTTTGGTCAGACATGGGGTGATCAAAGAGAATAAAAAAGAGAGGGTTTGAAAGTGGAAAATAAAGAAAAGAAAAGAAAAGGGGATCATGTGGGTTGATTTTGCTAGCATGTTGTAATATTATAATGGCCATACATGTGCTGCAAGTGGTTTGGTGATAAGTAGTCTGTCTGGCTTGTTTGGTGGAGAGTGGTTTAAAAAATAAAAAAAAGAAAAAGTATGGGTATGTGCAAAAGGTGGTGGATAAGGGGTTGGAAAGTGGTCACCCTGGTGGATGTCCTTGAGTAGAGAGAGAGTAGAAAGAAGAACACATCTTTGGTGTGGGTCAGATCATTGAAC
Source organism: Camellia sinensis (assembly GCF_055761805.1). Classification (NCBI taxonomy): domain Eukaryota; kingdom Viridiplantae; phylum Streptophyta; class Magnoliopsida; order Ericales; family Theaceae; genus Camellia; species Camellia sinensis. The sequence goes on along the minus strand of NC_138969.1, from coordinate 109,780,621 downwards.
TGAACAGAAGCCTCAATCCCTCTGTTAATACCACTCATCAAGCCTTTATCCGGATCACAAATGAACAAGCAGGAAGGTTCGATATATCTGCAGAAACCGCACAAGGAATTCCCAAGTTCGATAGCGCTTCCCGTATGAGCCCACATGGGAAGTAAAGATACATGCCTGTTGCTTGTGCTGCCTTACTTTCAGCCATAGTAGATGGATCTTGAACTGAACCAGAGTTTTGAGAGGACGGTTCAATTGACATGTGTGAAAGCCAGTTGAATTGATTGTCTTGTAGCACAAAGGTACCTCTATGATTGGTCTTTAAATTGTCTATCTGCTTCTTGAAGAGCTCAGTCCAGAAATCCTTGCAGATGAACTTGATTGCCTCTAGATGATCACTGAACCGTGGCCGGTCCATCGTATACCTTTCAGAGAGCTGGTGGCCGACGTGATAGCCAATAGCTTCGATCCTTCGAGCAGCGAGCTCTGGCTTGTTGGCGTACAAGTGATTGCAGTAAGAAGAGACTATCTCTGTCATCAGACTCTCTACACAGCTCACTGAAGCAGAGCTTGTAGCACATGAAGCTTGTGTGTTGGCAGTGGTTGACTCATGGTGACCCATGGTGACTTGTCAAGATTGATTGCGGTTGGAGATGATGGACCAGAAGGTAATGGAGTTGATGGAGGTTTCAATAAGCATGGTTGGGGTCCGGCGGGCGGTGAAGGCAAGGTTGCCGCCCGCCGGAAGGTGAAGATCACCAAGAGCTAACCTCGCTCTGATACCATGTTAAAATTGATGTATAAAGAGAAATAGAGAATTGTATTATTGATTGATGTATATTTTTATTTTTATTACAATGATTCATGATTCCTATATATAGAAGAGGGTGAGTGTGTAGTAGGTAAGGAGTAGGTGAAGTGGAGGTGGTAGTGGTGTAGTGGGTTAGGTTTAGTGGAGTAGGTGAGGTGGTAGTGGTGTAGTGGGTTAGGTTTAGTGGAGTAGGTTTAAGTGGGTGAAGTAGGTGATAGGTTTTAACAAAGGTCATGGCTTTTGGTAACAATTGTTTAGGTGTTCTTCTTGTACTTTTGAGGTTATAATATTTCTTTATTGATTTTCATTCTATTTTGAAGTGAGCTCACTTTATCTCATTATTGTTATTTGGGTAAACTTGACTCAAATTTGAGCCCAAAAGTGAGATTGGTTATTCATAGAACATGCTTTTGTCGATAGGACCCTGGAATTGTTTCTGATTGAATTATTCTTTACTCTCAATTAGAGAAATATTGCATGGTTAGTCTTGTTATTAACAAGTTGAAGTGCTGTGAACACCTCATTGTTGGACTTATCTTGATGACATCATGAACTTCAGTCTCATACACATGTTATTTTCTAAAGATAGTAAAAGTTGATTAGATGTTTTGTAGCACTACTAATATGTTTCGCCAAATACAGGCAACTGACACTTAGTTGGATACTCCTGTTTCTGTTGAAACAACACTGTAATTTATTGCTATGCATTTGAAATATTTTTAAAAAAATTCAGAATATGAAACATATTAAAACCAACTAATGCTTCAGAGTACAGAACATCATCGTTGACAAATGCATCAGTTTATCAAAAAAATAAAACAAAAATAAAAATAAAAGAGAAAGCATATGTAAAATAGTGTGTGAGATTTAGAGAGGCATGATGAGTCGTCCTAAATCTGCATGGGCTTCCCTCTGTGCAGATTCAAACAGACACACATAACTTCAAGATACGACCCAAAATACTCATGATGTTAATGGACAGTTTTAGCAGATGGGGTGCCAAGTCTGTAAACATGACTGTAGGGATACATTTTAAAATGGTAATATAATTTACATTTAAAAATGAGAAAAATAAAGTGGTACAAAGTTTTAAAGCTTCCCTATAAGCAAACTCCAACTACTCCCTGGATGGGTATCAGCATGTGAGAGTTATGTCAATGCATCAAAATAGTTCTAAGCTGTCAAATAATCTATCAATGTTAATCTGCTACATATTTCACGTTACCTTCATCACTTTTTCTTTTCTTTTCGTTTCTTTTCTTTTTTTTCTATTTTTTGTTGTCTTTCTGATTAAGATGAAGCTTCTTCATTTGTGTATATATTGGATTTATAGAGTTTGTTTTAACTTGAGCATCTGTATAAATTTGCTGATGATATGATACTAAAATGTTGGTACTTTAGTCCACAAGTTGTAAAGGCCATTATGCGACTTCAGGATTTAGCGACAAGAAAGCTGGTAGTAACAGGTTGGTTTTTGGGTATAAATTTGATTTAAGTTTGAAAATCTCACAGTAAACTGGTCAGCAACCAAAAATACTCAAAAACTTGCATATAAAAACGTTGCAAGCTTAAAACATACATAGTGGAGTGGGTAAAAATTCTATTGTTCATATGGACAAAAGTGGAGCCTTTCAGTGTTAACTAGGTAAGAACATAGACATTGAGTGCTCTAATAGAAATGTTAAAAGCAACTCCATCCAATGAACTGCAATGCTTAGCTTTTAACAAAAATAAAATTAAAAAATGCAATCCTCTATGAGTTATCACTGACCACAATTGGAGCATCCATAATAGTGGTCGAGTTGAATTGTTGTTTTTTAGTACTTTAATTGTTGTTCATATCCTTTGTCGTCATGTTAGTAGTCGAGTTGAATTATTGGTTGTGTTTGAAACAGGTTGGGAGTTAGTTTTTCGAAAGAGTTGCTGTCCAGTTTTCTTCTTGTTCGCTCAAGCAGTCTTTGAGATCTCCCAGTATTTTTGCAGGTCTGCAAAACTTCTGGGAGTAGAGTATCTTCGCTCAAGCGGTCTTTCTTGTGCTCGAGCGGTCTTCTATGATTTGCAAAAATTTTGGGAAGGGGTAATTGTGTGCTCAAGCGGTGTTTTGGTCGTTCGAGCAGTGTCACTTGTTGTCTCCGACATGCTGGAGTGGTGTTTTGGTTGCTTAAGCGGTCTACGCGTATATCAGTTCGGGAAAAGTGATTTTTGAATCACTTTTTCATCCCTCTCTCTCTCTGTCTCTCTCTCTCTCTAAAACATTCCAAAACCCTAATTTCGTCATTCTCTTTCTAGTTTTTGCCTAAAACCTCAAATACTCTATCATCCATTGATTTTTCCACCATTGCTCTTTGGAGAAAAAGGTAGAGCTCGTCGCAAGCTTCAATCTAATCGGAGAGGATCTCATTTTCGGTTCCACCAAAGTTTCACACTTGCTCTCTTCCTTTTTTACTCTTAAGGTAGGGATTTCTTCAACCTTTGGTATGATTTTTAGTCTAATTATTTGCTCATTGAAAGGATTTAGTGATTTGGGAATTTTGGGTTAAACCTAGAGTTCGATTTTGAAATGTAAAACAGAGATTTTCAAATGGGCGCTTGAGAAAGGTTGTGGAGATGTGTTTATAGTTGAGATATGTTGAAATGTTAAAATTTCTTTACTTAAATGTAATTTTGAAAGTAAATGAGGTTTTGTTCAACAATCATTTATATTTGGTTTATGAAAGAAAAGGAAAAAGATGTTGGGTTTTGAAATGATGAAATAGATGTATCTATTGATGATGAGGGTGGAGTTGGATTTGTAATATCGCTCCCATTTTAGAAAATGATGAGATTATATCTTTTGTTAAAAATTATCTGTTGAATAGAAATATCTGTCTTGAGCTATCGGTGGATGATAGCTTTGATTGTTGTAAAATTACATGAGAACTAGGTGAATTAAAACTAATTACTCGTACATCTTGCATTGAGTATTGTTTCATACTAAGCATTGAAAATGTATTGTTTTTGAGAAAAAAAGGTATATACCTTGGTAAATCTGGTTAGGGAGTGTGGTTGTGGTTTATATTGTTGGCTATGTCCTTGGTGAAAGTCTAAAAACCTGCGCGGTTAGGTGTCGATCCTTCCGGTTAGTACCAGTAAAATGGCTTTAGAAGTGCTTGTATATCCTACTGACAGACACGTACCTAGAGATTACCAGTGTTTTATATCCACTGCCTTGCCTTCTGATATAAAAATGATATTTTTCATGAATTGATATATAATCTTGACATTCCATTGTTTGAAATAGAAATGTAAAACGTTTGACAAATGGTATGCATATGCATTCACCTTTTGACTTCGTTAAGATTTATACATTGTGTTAAAGTATCTCTACTAGGCTTTAGATCACCCTACATGGAAAACAACTTTCAGATACTGATATATGCCTCCACCAAGGACATAGTTTGGGAGGACTTGAAGCCAAGAGTTTCTTTGTTTCTTTTCATGTAATTATTTTTGTACAAGCCTTGGGCTTTAATTATATTGAGTTGAACTCACTTTTGTTGCACCCAAGTATTGTCTTGGAAAGATGTAGCCATTAGGGCATTAACCTATTTGGATAACCTTTTATTTCAGTTCGATCATATGTGGCATATACTATGGATTCAGGATCTAGGATTTATGAATGTATACTCACATATGTCACCTTTTGTACAGTAAAAGAAGATAAATGAAAGGTTATTATTTCACATGTTACATTTTCTTTTTATTCTCATGAGATGGGTTGTTATTATTTTGGGGTGTTACAAAATCATTTAACTACTTCATCATCTTTAATAGAGCAATAAAAAAATGAAGTGTAAATTACATTGACCTCCCTTTAGTAAGGTTAAAGAGACCAAAACTAATGTAGATGGTATGAAGACAAAGATACACAAGGTAAAATATACATTTCAATATAAAGAGATGTTAACATCATTTTGTCATCCATACGACAAACAAATTTTTTATGAAAAGGGGGCCAAGTGTTATTAAATTAAAATCTTGAGGGAGCCCAATGTAATTATGTCAAACTTGTAGAGTCTACTGTCTTTTTTTCAAACTCAGGGGAAGTCAATGTAATTTACTCAAAAATGAAAATCAATTGCTAACTGACTAACATCTGACCTTAGTATCTCCATTACAGATGCTAACTACATGCTAGGTTGAGACTGTTAACAAGTTACTTTCAAATTTAAGTGTTCCAACGGACATCATGGTAAACCATTGCTAAACATGTCAGCTCTGAAACACATGTACAGGTATGGATACGGGAACTCGTAAATACGGGTACATTGATACGATAAAATCTAAAAAAGTAGGGTTAGGAAACGGGTACGACTGGGTACGTTTGTAAAAAAATCTATTTTTTTAATTTTGAGTCATACAAAAATTAGTTAAATAGTTTAGTGTGTTAATATCCAACCTACAATTCACATTTGATGCCAAAAGTAAAGGAATAAACAAAATTAAATGTCGTTATATTAAATAACTTACAAACCATAACTTAATTTTAATATCATGCTAAGCATACAAATAAAAATGAAAAAGAAGTTTTTCTGTAGTAGAAGAAAACTATTTTGACTGAGATACACAACTTGGGAATAGACTAGGTACATTTGGGTACGCCAAAAATGATGAATAAAACATTTGGATATGTATTTCGTGTACCCAATATATATTCAGAAATATCATACGAAGTACCAATACCCAATAAGTAATCAGTACGGATACAACATGTTTGTCGAAATATGCTTCATAGCATGTCAGTAGTTAGAATCTTTGCAAAAGTTATTATTTGATGTTTTTAGAATAATTTGGGGAAAGTTACAAGAAATAAAGAAGCGGGAGGATTGGGCATTATAAAAACAAAGGAAATGAATGAATCCCTTGATGGAATGATGGTGAAGGTATGGGAAGGGAAGAAATTCTCTCTGGAGGAGAATTATAAGTTGTTAAGTCAAGATCAGAGAGTAATTCATGGCTGCCTCTTGTCACTTCTCCACACAATTCATCTAGAGTTTGGAAAGATATCATGGCTATCAAAAACAGATACCCAGATTTGTATAGCTTCTTTGTTTCAAATATTGAATTCTCCATTGGGAATGGCAGTATAACTGTCTTTTTGGAATGATAAATGGCTGGATAATATTGTCCTTAAAGAGGAGTTCCAAAGGTTATTTAATCTTGACATCTCTAAAAATGATTTCAGCATTCTTCTTCATGGACACATAGAAGAGAGGACCTAGTGGGGGAGACATTTTCAGATCAGGAGAGGTCTTAGATCAAGTGAAGAGGAGGATTTTGGGTTGCTGCAGAATAGATTAGCTCTGTTAAGTCAGCTGAATGGTGACAGAGAAGACAAGATGGTATGGAAAGCTGATTCATCAAGTGTCTTTTCTGTGGACTCTTTGTACAAATGGGTCGATGCTGCTGCAGTCCACAGAAGGAGTGTTATGTCTTTCATCTGGAAAAATCCAGCCCCTCACAGAGTTCAATTGTTTGGCTTGTTAGCTTGGCATGGAAGGGTTAAAGTTGCATAGTTGTTGATGAAAGTAGGAGTGATTAATGACCCGAATCTTAGCTTTTGTCATTTCTGTAAGAATGAATTTGAGACGGTTGATCATGTACTTCTTCTTTGTTCTAGATCATGGAAGATTTGGGCTGCTTGTATCGATTGGTGGGTACTCCCAAGGTCGTTTAGATTAATGTTTTCATGGTGGCATGGGACTCGAGTTAGAAAGAAGGTAAGAACTATTTGGGAAGCAATACCTTTTGCCATTTTGTGGCCTGTATGGAATGTCAGGAACAAGTTTGTTTTTTAGAGCATTCAACCCAATTGGGAGCATACTCTTGACATCATCATACTAAGACTGGCGTTTTGGATTAAGGTCAGAGCAAAATTTAAGGAGCATTCAGTTAATGATCTCATCCATCACATTCAGCAAATCGTGATCTGATGGTGGGCTTCTTGTGGTTTTCCCCTCCCTCTTCTCCCATCCCCCTCCCCCTCCCCATCCCTTTTTTTTCCCCCTCCTTCCTCTCCTCTCCTTCCCTCCCCTCCTCTTCCCCTTTCCCTTCCCATTCTCCTTCCCCTTCCGCTTCCTCATCCCATCTTTTTCCTCTCATCCTCTTGCTTCTCTCATTTATGATGTTAAACCTACTCCACTAAACCTAACCCACTACACCACTACCACCTCACCTACTCCACTAAACCTAACCCACTACACCACTACCACCTCCACTTCACCTACTCCACCACTCCACCTCCACTTCACATCTCCTATATAATGTACATACAATACAATCAACATACATCAATAAATCAATACATAATTCATTCTCTCTATATCTCTCTCTATCAATTTTTCTTACATGGTATCAGAGCAGGTTTAGAACCTAATATTTTCGCTTTCCCGGCGGGCGGCAACCTCACCTTAGCCGCCTGCCGGACCTCAACCTAGTCTGCTAGAATTTTCTACACATACCTTGAAATTTCTTCGGGTCCACCACCTTCACGCCAAACTCCTTCGAGTCGCTGTCCTTGACTCACCCAGTCACCCCATCTCTGAAACCGGTTAATCTCGGCCGCCTGGTGGTGCTCTGACCAGGCGGAGGAAGAAGCATCGTAACCCAGTGCGGTGGTTCCAGAGCAAAGTTCTGAAACTGCATAGCAGACGAATTGGGCTCTGCCGAAGCACCCATTGGGAAGAAAGACTTGATGGTGTCGGCAATGGTTTCCACAGCTTGTCACCTATCAAAGCATTCCACAGCTTGTCACCTCTGTACACTTCTCCTACTAAAGCCCCTAATCATAACCATGCCACGAGGCACTCTAATGAAGCATTTGCCCCTTCTGCGTCATCTTTCAAACATCCTGCAAAAAAAAAAAAAAAAAAAAAAAAGTCGCCGTCTTCGCCTTCATCCTCATTTCATAAGCATCATCACACAAAGAACCGAATCATCAACTTCGCCCCTTCACCGACTTATAGCCCCCAAGGCTCTTCGATTGCCCCTCTACATTCTCCCATTCCGTCGCCAACAACGTGGAGTTCTGCACATCCTCCGCCGGAAGAAGCTGCCGTCGCCACCGTCCCTCCGTCGCAATCCCCGCCTTCTTCCGCCTCCCCTTCCCGCTCCCGATCTGCATCGTCCTCTCGCCGATCTGCATCGTCCGTCTACGGATGGCTCTGTCGAAGGACCTCTTGAGAACCTTCCCCCGTCGTCAAGCTCCAGCAGTTTACCTGGAACAGGGAGCGCAATATCCTTTTCTGGAGTGATGGATTCACAGTAGATGCTGGTCCCAGAAGTATTCCCATGGAGGGTAACTCTCTAATAATCACCCCACATGCCCCAAGCTCTTTCACTTAAAAAAAAACATTTTCCACTCTGCACTCACTTCCCTCTTTTATTTCTTTATTTAAAACACTTTTCCATACTTTCCCACCCACCCACACACACCAGCACTCACTTCCCTCTTTTATTTCTTTCTTTAACACACTTTTCCATACTTTCCCACCCACCCACACCAGCACTCACTTCCCTCTTTTATTTCTTTATTTAAAACACTTTTCCACGGAAAGTGAGCCAGCCCTTTTCCAATAATTTTTCATTACATTTTTTATTATAAAATAAAAAAAAATAAAAAATAAAAAAAACAAAAACAAAAACACATTTCTACTTTTTGACCCATCATTCCCCCACCTCTCTCTCTTTTTTTTTCCCAATTATATTTTTGTACCACCGCCCACTCCATGGTACCCATTTTTATTTCTATTATTATTATTCTTATTCTTATTCTTATTTTCAACACAAAAAAAAATAATAATAATAATAAAATAACAAATCACAAAAAAAAAAAAAAAAAAAATACAAACAGCCAGTTGGGCGTTTAACTGCTGCACCTCATTTGTCCTACTCTGCAGCCGGTGCGACAAGTTTGTGACCGCCGTCATCGTCTCCACACATGACTCCAAAGTATACTGATTGGCCTCCATATCAGTTTGTACGGCCATTTTTTGCTCCACAGACCGCATCGGAAAGCTCAACGGCGCAAAACCAGAGGCGCTTGGTTGCGGTTCACGGGCCACCGCACCAGTTATCTCTCTTGTTGACTCGTTGAGGTCGGGAAAGAGAGTGAGCAGCCCACGGGAAGACGAGGCCATTTTCTGGGTTACAATGTGTTACAGCGTATCTCTCTCCGAACACGAAGAGTTTTTCAGATGTTTCTCTCAGTTTTTTTTGTCTCAGCCTCAGCCTCAGCCTTCGTCTTGGTTAAATAGCCAAGGCAGACACGCGTATCATGCGCCGCTCGGCGCTCGACGACAACTTGGCACGCCTTTTGATGAATTGGGCACGCCTTTTGATGGCACGCCTTTTGACAGATTGGGCACACCTTTTGAGGACGCGACTTTTGAGGGCTCGATATATATATATCCATGTATATCTTTTGGGCAGCCTATATACACACTCATCCAGTGTCTTCTACAACGGTCAGCTTTATCCATGCCTTTGTTTCAACCTCAAATAGGTTTCTATCTTCACACCTATTTGAGTTTGAGGGGGGGTTATACATATATCATGGTGAGCACGGTTACACACCCTGCGAACCACCCAAGCCACCCCATGGCGCACTCCCTAAGTCGCCCCCTTGGTGCACCACCACAAGCTTTTACAATCGGTCCGGCATGACCTCGTAAACTGTCCTGCTACAACGGTCCGACATGACCCCGTAAACTGTCCCGACATTGATTCCGGTCCGCTTCTACAACGGTCCGACATGACCCCATAAACTGTCTTCTACATCGGTCTGACACAACCACACAGTGTCTGCTACAACGGTCCGACATGACCCCGTAAACTGTCTGACACGACCATACCGTGTCTCCTACAACGGTCTGACACGACCATACTGTGTCTCATATCCTGTTTTGTTTTTTATTTATCAGTTTACTTTCCTGTTTTGTTACTCTCTCCAAACTCAAGTTGGTTTGTGTCTAACCTCCTTGAGTTTGAGGGGGGCTGTTAAACCTACTCCACTAAACCTAACCCACTACACCACTACCACCTCACCTACTCCACTAAACCTAACCCACTACACCACTACCACCTCCACTTCACCTACTCCACCACTCCACCTCCACTTCACATCTCCTATATAATGTACATACAATACAATCAACATACATCAATAAATCAATACATAATTCATTCTCTCTGTATCTCTCTCTATCAATTTTTCTTACATATGAGTTCAGGTGTTTTGGCTTTGAACTGTGTCTCTTGCACTTTGTGTCTCTGGTTTTATTTGGAGGTGGGTGGGTACTGGATTCAGAAGACCCATGCTTGCTTGTTACTCATTTTTTGCCAAACAAGTGCTGCTTGGGAGGCTCGAGAAGGTTATGTTTTGCTTGGTAGCTGTTATGTTATGTTATGTTATGTTTTATTTTTTGTTTTTGTTTTTGTTTTGTTTTTTTTAAACTCTATTCTTGGAGTATTGTCTTTCTAAGTCTGGTTTGTGTTGGCTCGGGTTCGACTGCTCTATTCACATTTTTGCTGAACAAGTATAGCTTGGGAGGCTCAAGAAGGTGTAGAGTGATTCAAGCTTTTCGCTTGTTTTGTGGTGCCATTGCTGCATGGGTAGAGGTGTTGATGCAGGTTACCTGGGAGGCTCAAGGTCTTAGGAAATGATGAATCAATGATCTCGGATTCAAGGATGCATCATGTTTTTTGGCAGTTGATGATTTGATGCTGTTGTGTTCACATTGATTGGTATTAATTGATGTTAGCATAGGATTGTCTTCTTTCCGTCTTTGAATTGGACTAAATAAAGGGTTTGGTGGGACACTTTTCTTTAGGTGGCAACCTTGGTTTAGTGCTAGTATATCATCGAACCTTTTTTTTTTTTTTACCAACTTAATTGGGTTGAAAAGTTTGTGCACTCGACTCTTCTTTATTGATGTTTGTCTCAGTGTTTTTTATACATTATTTTTCACCAAATTTTTTTTCCTTTCCTTGAAAAAAAAAAAAAAAAAAAGTTCTAGAATAATTGTCCTTTTAATTATTAATTTATCTCGAACTATTGACTAGTCACTTCAGCCCACTACTTTCTTTTGAAAATCTAGCCAACTGTTGCATCTTCTCTCTATAAATAAAAAATAAAAAAAACCCATAGAAGATAATTTTTTTTTTTTAGCTGGTACTATTTGAAATGACAAAATATAATGGAGCAGATCCAATCCTTGGGCCAGTCCAAATCACTAACACCAAGCCCAAATGGCCATCTAACATGGGCCAGACACCAACGTGGGCCAAACCTTTGAGCCCATCTCCATATAAATCATTTTCCCATGTCCTTAAGCACTTGGGTTAAGCATATTGGGATAAGGCTAACCTAGACACGGTACTGAGTTGGACCAAACCCATCAATAGAATCAAAGTGGGCCGAACCCACTCAAAGCCATCCAAATTGGCTAGCCCATCTCTATGAACAAACTCAGAAAAGGCCAAACTAGTGCATGAATGGAACCAAGCTGAGGAACTCCTAAGCAGGCATGGATATTGTGAACGCATGCATATGTATAATGCCACCTCAGCTAGTTCCCCCCTTTCTAGAATCATGGAATCAGTTGACAGAAGAAACGTGATATGTTATATACATGGTTACAATGAACACATGACTCCATGTTAACCACCTTGTGATCCTCTAATTTGGACAATGCTAAAGAGAGTCTTGAGGCACCCAAATTCCATGAACCCATCTTGGGGAACAAGCAAAATCTTTTATATAAGCAACACTCTCTTCACATTGAAGGTATCACATAAACTCTCAACTAATCTTGAGCTAGCTCATCTCTTCTAAACACACATTGAACACTCTTTCTCTTCCTCTCTCTACACCTAGAAAAAGTACTTTCTCTTCTCCAATCACTCATTCTCACAACGGAGGATTTTTTCGGCCAACCCCAGCCGAGCAACTCTGATAGTACTCTGTTTTGTAGATCTCGGTTCCTGGATAGTCCATTGTAGTTTCAAAATTCCAATTCACTTTATCTAGTACGGGATTCGGTACACACACTATTAGAGTAATCATGTATAAGTCAAAGTGGCAATACTTCAATCAATAAGCTAAATTAGACTTCATTTTTGTCCATGAATGTTTTAAGACACTCATTTTTTAGGTCTCTAATGAAGATGCTCTTATATGTGTGTATCAGAATGTATTAGTTTACTAATTAAGCTTAGTAATTTGTCTTTTGGCTTTGAAAACTAATTAAGAATTTTGTCTTGCTCTATGTATGGATGTCAGTGCCATAATTTGAGACACACAGGCCTAAATAAAAATATTTCCGACTACAAGAGCTATTTATTTATTTTTTAACTGAACCTACATTGGAAGGTGAAGTTATTCTAAACATTTTTTTTTTTTTTTTTTTTTTTTACGCACGCATGTCTCTCTAAGAGTCACTAACTTTAAAGATTAGGTGCGACTAGAAAAAAAAAAAATATATATATATATATATATATAAAGGCTATATTTAGAAGCACCTTTAAATATTTATTTTAAAAATGAGCTTTCAGACAATTTTTTAAAATTAGAAAAACTCTAGCTGTTCCAACTTTTTTTCCATTAACAATGATTTTTAACTTTAATTTGATTTTATACTAGCATGTGTCTTTTCAATTTAGGAAGAAAAATATTTACTATTTTTAGGTAGTGGTCTATCATCCTACTCTTAATCATATATTTTTTAATGTGGTGGTACTAGAGATGCACAAACAGATAAACTTGTGTGTAAATATATGGATTTAAAATATTGAATATGGAGAATAATATACAAAATTATATGGTTCAGTGCATTCGTGAATTATATAGAAAAATTTATCTGTAAATTCCATTTGGGGAATGTTGATCCATTTAATCTCAGGTGTTTTCTTTTGAACCAATTAGTCCTTTTTGTTTTTAGAAAGAATAATTGTTTGATTTGGTGCCATTTGAGTTATTTGATTGCCCTTCTATGAATATTTTTTCCAAATCTTGTAGTTATTTGTAGGATGAGAATGGAAATGTTATGTGTGTTGGGATATTTTTTGGGTAACTCCTGCTAGGTTGATGTTTAACATGTTCGGTGTTGGGTGTTGAAACTCCTTTCTGATGCTGTGGTGTTCCAGTAGGGGAAGTGCGGAGTTTGTTTGGTCCAGTCCGAGGTAGAATTATCGCAAAGTACGTGCATCGGTTTGTTGATATTTTATGTTTAATGTTTTCTGCGTTTTGTTGCGTTGGTTTCTACGGTTGGTTTGATGTGTTGCCAGGTTCATTATTGCGGCCCATTTTTTGTCGTTACAATGATTCAGTGTTGTGTTGTTTATTGTGTTTCATTGGACTAGTCGGACAGATGGTTCGATGTGGTTGTGTTGTTTTGTTTATGTTGATTTTTTTACGGAAACATTTTGGGTCACCATTGACGTATCACATGCCGTTGGTACACCCATTATGTATATATATGTAGTGTGCCACATGTTTGTGGTTTGTTAAGTTTTTCTTTTCTATGTGCCATGATGTTATAAGGTGTCACAACACACTGGCTGTCATTATTTTGGCTCATCATCTGTCTGTGTCACATGATTGTTTTGCTAATATTGATGTAATTGTAATAGGTGTAGTTAATTTTAATTCTTATTTGTATGGGTTTAACATGTCCATTCTTATTTGTATGAGTGTTTTGGTAATGTTGGTGTAATTATAATGGGTGTGGTTAATTTCAATTCTTATTTTACATTTGGAGTTTTAGTATGTTACATTAATTGGAGTGTTACGTTTAGAAAAAGTACGCTAAGAAATTTTTTTTAGTGTTATGTTATCATGTTTAGAAAAATTACATTACAAAGTTTTTTTTATTGTGTTATATTGGAGTGTTACGTTATTGTTCATGTGTGGGATTTGTTCCAGAATGAGAAAAAATCCAAAACCTCTATAGTATGAATTGCCCAAATATGTAATTTTATATTTGGAGAAACTCACTTTTATCCCTTAAAAATTAAATCCAAACATATAAGTGACTACCCTCTTATGTAATTTCTACTTTAATGGGACCTTTGGGTTCATTAGAAAAAATGGACTATACAGTTCACAAGATCACATTTTGAAATTTATTGGTGATTCACCCTATTATATATAAAATGTTAAATATCTATATTCTTTTAGAACTAAATATAAATTGAATTTTTTTTTTCTTTTTTTATATAAATTTTCATGCATAGTAGGGATTGATGCTAGCATCTATTAAGCAATAGTGACGTTGTAATGATAAGCCTTTTGTTTTTTGTTTTTTTGTTTTGGTTTTTCAACAATCAAGAAAAAATGTTTTTTTTTTTTTTTTATCAGAAAGAAATTTCCATTGCTGAAGCCAAGCGACACTTACAAAGAGGAATCCATCTAACAAATAAGCTTACACCATGCAAAAAAAATCATATCAAAAGTACACAGGAGGCAAAACTATGAAAAATTCAGACGCACAACTCGTACTCGTGCTCCTACTTCAAAGTAGAAGCCAAAACAATCGGCCACAAAGTATGCCTGAGATAGATCATAGGTTACAATCACAAAGTGGGTAAGTCACAGTAAAGTACGATGGACTCTATAGAACACTCCCAAACCAAAAAAACAAGAAAAAACTGAAAAACACAACCTCATGCCTGGAGAAACAATTTGATCCGTGGAGGCGGCCAGACCCAAAGCAGATTTGGCGACGGGATGGTGGTGACAACTATGGCAAGCAACGGAGGAGAAATTGCTATTGATTAATTATCCCATGATTTATGACTTGTAAAGAGAGAATATACTAATTCATTTTAAAATTCAATTAAAAAGGAATCACTTCTATGAAAATCCTTGATTTACAATTTTGACTTGGTATGGTATTATTCATTATTTATCTATACTACACACACACACACACACATATATATATAACAATGTAGTCCTTCCCTTAAAAAAAAAAAGAAAAAGAAAAAAGAAACCCTAAAACATACCTCATCAATTCAAAAACCATAAACAACCCTAGCAATTATACTATTCAATAATTCCAATATCTTCTCCACCGCAATATGATATCAACAACTGTTTCAATCATTTCTAAACAACTATTCGTCAATTATTATTATTATGGATGTTAACTCCGTGGATGAGTATGATATTATAATATCTTTACAAATTTTTTTTTTTTTTTTTGCGGCATTTGTGAGTTTAGTTTAGATTCACATGTTCCTTCTTTGTTAGATATATAGGTCTTAATTACCCAAAAAAAAGATATATAGGTCTTTTATCTTGAAAATTATCCAAGACGTTATGATCAAGAACTCAAAGTTTGGATTTTTTCAAATGAATTCATGCGTACCATGATCTACAATCAACCATCTAAATCTACGCCTCGTCTAAAATGAATTTATGAGGGTGAAAGAATTTAGACTTGTCTAAATCTACGCCTCTAATTCTCATTGTGAAAACAAATGCATAAGATGATAAACTATATGAACTAATCGATGAACTTAATGAGGATATTCTAGGCCACAAAGAAGAAGCAATAAAGATGATAAAGTTCGGAATATGGTGCCTACAAAGTCATGATAGAAGGCCTTGTATGTCAATGGTCATGAATGTTTTAGAGGGTTTAAGCTCCTCCTGCAGCAACTTGTTTGGATCCCGATGAACTCTAAGAAGTTTCATTGGCCTGTCGTTGATTATGAAATCAGGATTTTCTCCAGCAGTCTTTCAGAGGAAGATGGATCGGGACACAAGATGGACGGGAGATCAAGCAACCTTCGCATCTATGGAGGTTGATCTTACACGAGGGATACAGATGGTCTACATAGTTCCCAATACTATGATGACTATCGGAGATTTCAATTTATACCATTGAACTCAACGGTATATGTATTGTCTTCCAAGGCTTCAGCTGGGACAGATTCATAATAATAATCCACTGTAAAATCTTTGCATGCGTCTTTTCATCTGGAGAAAATACCAGAATATCATCTATGTAGACGGCAATGTAATCTTCAGTTAATTGATATAGATCTCCTAAGTAGCCATCACTTCTTAACTATGAGCCATATTGATAACCCCATACAAGTTGATCCAAATATTTCATTGGCATACACAAATTTCTCTTTAGAGGGACATATAACCAATTTGGGGAAAATAGAGAGCGAGCGAGTGAACGAGCAAGCGAGCAAGAGAGAAAGATGATTGGTGAAGCTTCTTGGGTGTAGGGGTTCCAAAAGAGTAGTAAATAATGATAATACTTAGAGAGGCAAAACTATGTTGATGAGTAATAAATTGAGGGGGCGGAGAGTGAGTAGCGGGTGAGGCTAGAGCAAATGGTTAAAGAAGAGAATGTGGCAATGAAGCATCTCCCAAAATCCCTCAAAGTTCTCCTCAAGAATTCTCTCTCTTGAGTTTTCTTCTTCTTGAGTTCTCAAACCTTAGGAAAGTGGGTCTATTTATAGGCTTTTCCTTGGTACTAAGAGTACCAAGTGGCCAAATAGAGTAAGGACACATGGAATATTTCATTTCCTAAACCACTAGGCTTTGGTAGACACGTGTTTCTCTACATGTACTATCTATTTGGCATGAACTGCAGGAACTGCCATTGTACTATCTTTTGGCACAAAACCTCAGCAAATGCCACTGTTTGGTACAAACCTCAGCATGTGTCATTTTTGGTATGGACCGCGGAAGGTGCAACTACTTCGGTGGTACCTTTCATGGTGGTACTTGCTGTGCCACCCGCCTTCTCAGTTTGGTTTCCCAATGCATGCATTTTCACGACTCATGACTTGCTATTATCCATACATGGGTCTACCTCAACGACTGCTCTACCCTTAGCTACCTAACCACAAATTCCCCAGCTTCGCAGGGCGAAGGCTATAGCTAGACCTGCTATTAGTGGTGCTATGCCTTTGTACCAAGCCCAAGGGGGCTTCCTTAGTCCTGCTAGTGCGACCGAGGTAGGTTCATGACCTGAGTGATGGAAAAGGAGTCTTTTGTTTTCAGGTTGCCTTGCTCCTATCTAGGGCTATGCAAAATACCGCCCAACCCGCTAAAACCGCACCGATCCGCATCAATCCACACTGCTCTAACCGCTAACCGCAGTTTAAACTTTAAAATTTATAATCCGCCAACCAAACCGCTCCACTTCACTATAGTTAATACATATATATACTTTTTAACTTCCAATGAAATATCAATGTAAAAATGAGTGTGAAAGAGATTTAAGATATAAAATTTTTTACAAATTAGTGGTTATATATATGAATTAATGATTATATATATGAAACATATTATGTAAAATTACTTTGTGTTATACATTTAAAAAATATTATACAAATTAGTGTTATATATTATGCAAATGCATGATAATTAGTTAAAATATTCTTCAATCCGCCAATCCGCCAAAAACTGCCCAAACCGTAATTTGCCAATCCGTTAATCCGCTAACCCGCCATTCGGTTTGTAATTTTACTCACAAACCGCCCGAACCGTACCGCACACACCCCTACTCCTATCTTCACGGGGTCGCCGCGGTATACTGGTTTCTCGAAAGCCTGCTATAAGCTCCAATCAATAAACTTTGGGGCCTGCTATCAGCGTTGAGCTAGTGAGTTTCGAGGTCTACTATTAGCGCCAAACATTACTCTCTGTAGAGGGGAGGCCTCCCTCAAAGGCTGCTAACACCTTGGGGAGTCTTGCTTCAGAACGTGGTTGCGAAGGTTGCAATCACCTCAGCTACTCTTCCCTTGGCAAGTGTACTTCATGTATTGTCTCAAAGGTAGCACCGCGATGACCTTCTATTGAGATGGCAGCACTAAGGCTAAACCACAACAGGTAGTACCTCAGCAAGTCCCCTTAGGTACTTTGTCGCAAAAGGTCTATCGCAAAAGGTCTATGTGGATCCAATGAGTCAAACCTACTTCGGCCTTTTGAATGGCCCATTTTCCTTAGGATTTTTCCGCAAATCCTAATCATAATTACTCCTCTGATTAAGTCGACCTCAGAGGTTAGATCAAATACTTAGGATTTCTGCCCTCTACACTAGGTTATACATTCACATTCACATCTACATCTTTCAATGAGGTTGTTACAAACAAGCTTCCTAGGTTGTGCATCCAGGAGGGTGAATGAAGTTTAGGATTTTAGGAGTTGCTCTCACATTAGTGTTTGACAAACAAGTTTATGCTGGAGTTGAATGTCCATTGGCAAATGCAATTTTGTTGGCAGAGGTGAGTTTGATCCTTGCTGGTTATCACTGTATTTAAATGTTTTTCATAAGATTATTATCATTTTTTTTTTGGTTTAAAAAAACCAAACAATTTACAGAAAATAAATAAGTTTTGGAATCATGATTTGAGATTTGAGTTTGAAGTTGTATTTTGAATTGAGATTTGAAATTAAAAATTTGTTTGGTTATGAGTTGCGAAAAGAGTTTTGAGTTGTATTTTAAAATTTTTTGGGTTTATTTTTTTTAAAAAAATATTTAAAAAATTTCCTAATTTTATTTTTTAGGGTAATATATTTTTTATTGTAAATATTTATTAATTTTTTTAATGTGTGTTGTATTTACTACATTTTTGCATTGTATTTTTAAAAATATTTTAAATATTTGTTTAAAATATTTGAAAATTAAAAAAAAAATTTATTTTAGATTTTTATTTATTTTTTTAAATATTTTAATTTTTACATATTTTAATTTTTTTTTAATCTTAAAATTTTTTGGATCACCCATATATATCTAAATCATAACAAATTATTTAGCCAATGCTTAAAAAAATAATTTTTTTCAAAAAAAATAAAAAATAAAAAATAATTTTAAATAACAAAATTAAAAAATTGATTTTTTTTTTTTTTTTTTTTTAACAAAGAGTTTTGAGTTTTAAGTTTTGAAAATAGTTTTGAACTGAATGTTTAGTTATGAGTGTTGAATTTCTTAATTGAAATCATGATTTCAAAATTAAACCAAACCATACCTAAATTGTTGCACTTTACACCTCGCCAAAGTGCAACTAATTTATTTTTTGAATAAATTACAATTACATTCCCTAAGATTTGTTTAAAATATTTATTACTTTATCTAGTTTTAGAAATTACATCAAACTTTTTTAAATTTTTAATCGCATAATAAATTATAAAGTCTATTAATAGTTTTAAATGATGATAGAAGAAAGCTTTTATTCATACCTAAAATTTATATAAAAACTTGACAAGAATGATGTGACATTGTCATTATTATAAATAAATTCTTTTTCAATAATTCTTGTTTCAAAGTAAAATGTTCACAATGAGTCACATCATTGTGTATGATTTTTTAGTTTGTATAACATTATTCTTTCTTAAATTCTATTAAATAAAAAATTATAGATAAATTATAAATACACCCCTTGAGGTTTCCTTAAAGTACAAGTTGCTCCTGTGGTTTGAAAAATTACAAATACCTCCTTGTTAACATTTTTTATTTAACAGAATTAATTAAAAAAATAAAATTCATAATTGCTCTTCTGTGCAATAATAAAATTATCTATATTATTAATTGAAACGTATTTCTAATATCATTAAAAGCTATTAATTGACTTGATGATTTATTAATAAAAGGAGCACTTTATTATGAAATAAAACCTCAGGGGTGGAATATAATTTCCAAAATCACAGAGGACGATTTGTATTTTAATTAAACCTCAGGAGATGTATTTATAGTTTACCCAAAAATGTAATAACAAAGAAGTACTTGTATTTTTCAAAATAAGAAATCACCCAAATTTTAAATAAATTTCATATGGGGGTGTTTGGGAAGAAAAAAAATAGCCAAATTTAGGCTAAAAATCACAAAAAGATAAAATAGACTAAAATAGCTAATAAGACAAAATATCACATTAAACCCATAATCATTTCACTTTTTTTCTCACAAACATCACATCCAACCACAAAAAAATCCAATCATCTTCCCAAACACAAAAATTTTAGCCTACTTAAAATAGCCAAAAACTAAAATAGCCTACTAAAATAGTCACTTCCCAAACGAGGCCATAGTATACTTGTAATTTTCCCTTATATTTACAGGAGTCAAAGTATAGCTTGGACTATAGAGTGCAAAGTGACAATTACCCTGAATTGTATCTCTTTCCACCCAAATTGTTTGCTCCTTTTCACTATTCCAAACATCCCAAAAACTTGTTTATATTTTTAAATTTTTTATTTTTTCATGATTTTAAAATTTTCATGTACTAGAACTAATTAAAATCTTCTAATTTGTAGGCAAAAAAATGAATTTTTTTTTTTAAATAAGTTATTTATTACACAAATGTGGAAAATAGACAAATAAGTAAACCAACCAAACCTTAGGAGACCAGAATAGTTTGGTAGAAAACAAAACACAAACCTTTTGCTTTTAAAATCATTCTATTTATACAAGTATACTCACGTACATAGCAATGTAAACAAAATCTACTATATTCTAGTTAAAAGCAAATACAAAAGTATACATAATACACCAGCTCAAATAAAATGAGAAAAGTGGAGGAACAAAAGGGAAAATTATAACAAATATTAACCATAAAAAGAAGACTTCATGTATACTATTGGTGAGGAGTGAAAAGGCATACATTATATTGATCTATATATTAACCAGTTACCTCCATGAGACAAACTTTATCAGAAGGACAAACATTCAAAGAACTATAAATCGAACAGCAAAGCTCGTAAGAGTTCGGAGAGGAGGGGACAATGTCGATCCATTCTTTATCAACCTTCTCGACATGTGGGTATGGCTTAGGGATTGCATGAAACTCGATTTTATTTATCTGCTTGGTCAAATGCTTCATAAATTTCATGGAGAATACCATGTCAAAATTGTCCTCAAGATAGTTCATGATGTCGAGGATTTGGAATCCGATATTTGCTTCACATGTACTCACTAGCCCAAGTAAAGTATATCCACCAACATTTCTTAGATTGACGCTGCAAACCTGCAAAAAAAACAGGCATACTAAGAAGACGATGTGAAGAATTTACAAAGTTCTAGAACATCAATACACAAACCAAACTCAGTGCTATGTATATATTCAATAGCAGTAGAAACACCACACAAGGTGAGTGGCATCAAAAGCAAAAAATTCCAAACTGAGGCTCAAAAAACAAGGTTTACATGAATGGATGCCTTGAGGATTTATATCTCACAATAAGTCCACAATTCTGGCGGATTCCTAGAATGGGGCTCTCACAGTACAGCCCATGGTAATGCAAAAAACTTATTTCCACGTAAAAAATGCATAGGACATCTTGACTACTTAGGCCTTGTTTGTCAACTACATATGTTAACCAAAAAGTCAAAAAGTCACTATAAGTTGTCACATCACTCTATTTTTTTGTACATATTTTTGTAAAAAGCCAAAAAGTTACAAAAATAATTTGTTCCCAAATGAGACCTTACTATTCATCTCGTCACCTATTCAGGAAGTAAATAAGCATGTGAATGTAAGTTGCTGCCTTGAGATTAGGAGAACTGTGCAGGAGTTAATAACTGAAATCGGGGATTGCAAAATACTTTGATTATCCCCAACCCTTAGGGGTGATTGAATACAGTAGGGCCGGATTTGGGGAAAATTTTGAACAACCCAATGGGGGCAAGGGAGAGTGTATTCAATCCCATAATGTTACAATTCTACTTTTACCCATCCATATATACCTATATGGATAATATGTGTACAGTGTACTGTTGGTTGATATTGATTCATAAACACAAATCATAATCTTGGAACTTGGGGTTTTCATGCTAAGTTTCTAATTTTGTATTGCAGACCAGGTAGGGTCAGGGTTGGGGGGGTGGGCTTTGAGATCCAGAGTAGGGTTGGGGTAGGGGGGCCCTCACCCATACCTTACCTGTCGCCATCCTTAACTGAAACCAAACTATTTATACACATTCAACCATGGCCCAGAAGATTCAAGAAAAATATGTCCAGTTGGGTCATTCCACTAGCACAACTTTGTCTCTTTCTCTCTCTCT
The DNA here is from genome assembly GCF_055761805.1 of Camellia sinensis. Lineage (NCBI taxonomy): Eukaryota > Viridiplantae > Streptophyta > Magnoliopsida > Ericales > Theaceae > Camellia > Camellia sinensis. The sequence goes on along the minus strand of NC_138969.1, from coordinate 109,758,757 downwards.
CTCTCTCTCACAAGATGCAAGCTAATCAAGCGAGAACTATATAGATGGTCAATCTTCCTTCCAACTAGTTGTTTATCTTCTATCCATGCTTACATTTTTCAAGTTTTTTCTTCGTTTTCATTTTCCTTCAATTTTCCCTTTCTGTCTTTTTGGTGGGAATGGGGGTGTGAGGTCGAATGGTTAGATTTTCTTTCTGGTTATTTTAGCATCCTTAAATTACCTATAAAAGAAGAAGAAGAAGAAGGATGCAATTATTGAAAGACCTATTTCTGTAAAGCTTGAGGTACATAATAGCCTATAAAACATTTTTGTCCCCTTTCTAATCTGCTTTGTAACAAAGGCCACACAACCCAAGGGTAACTTTATTGATCTGTAGACCACCAACTCATCCAAAAGCTTAATGTTGTGTTTGGATAAAAGATTTGGAATGGGAAAAGGAAATGGAGAAAAAATTTAGCCTATATTTGATTCAGTTTTCCCTCATATTTTTCTTTTCCCTTTCCAAATCTCTACCAAAATCCATGATCCAAACATATAGAGAGGGGCAACTATATTATTTATATTCTATTCTCAACACAAACTTTATTATTTATATTGTATTCTCAACACGGCCTCCTCACGTGTGGACGGGCTCTTCTTCGTAAGTGGGTCAAACCCATGCAAGTATGGTTAATTATCGGTAGGCACTGAGGTTTGAACATATGATCTATTGTCTGATCTAATACCAAGTTAAAATGTAAAGTATAAGAAACTGGGGTTAGAGTTAGAGAGGAAAGAGAGAAGAGAAGAGCAGAGGAGAGAAAAAGAATATGATGAATAGGTTATGAGTAGTGCTACCTAGCCCAAAAATTAGACTCACTTTTCAAACTCAATAATTTGGTGGTCTATTAGAATATCGGGAAATAGCAAATTAGTGGAATAGTGGAAAAGTAATTGTATTATGAATGGAAGTTTTTACAGTGCAACTCTGACACACATGATGGATTTGCACCATGTACACAAAAAACTTGCACCACCATGAAAATAAAAATATTTTTTCACAGCACCACTGAAATGTAATTTCTCCCTAGAATATCTAAGACAACTTTCTCTCATGTTTTCTTTAATCATCAATCAATCATCTCACTTACACATTATTGGATCAAGAAAGTGGTCTAAAAAGTGGGCTTCTATATCATTTTCCATAGGTTATTGGGTCATAATGAAAAACCCTCACCTAGCACATATTTATATAAAAACAATAATGTCAGTATGACAATAATACCCTCAATATAAAATAACATAAAAAAAATCCTGACAAATCTAACATAAACAAATTCAGAAGGTTTTAGATCTTTAATTCCCACTATACATTTTCCTAAATGCGGTTATTGAAAGGTGGCATCCATTCTAAATACTTGAATGGTTGTCTTATCCAGAAAATCTACCAGCCTAGTCAAAGGTTTCCGAAGCTAACTTGCATTGTCTTAAAGTTCCTTGTAGGAGGTTTGTTTTCTCAATGGACTCATGTTAATTGGCAAGACTACAGTATCTTTAGCTGGATTTTCCTGATTGTCTTTATTGGGGTCTTTATTGGGGGAATGTGACCTAAGCCATCCCGGTGTCCCCTCGGGGACAAACAAACCCCACCCCCTGTTTTCCACTTTCTGTCAATTAGCATGAGAAGACAAAGCAAAAAATTCAGTAGTAAAGCATCTAACCTCAATATACTCCACGCCCATTTCACTGAGATTCTGTAGAATGTTGTCTGATGAAAGTAAGCTAATAATTCCTCCAGAACCAACTGGTGTTTGAAGTATTTCCCACGGAGACTTCATCAAAATCTTATGGCTGTTTTGTTCTTCTAGTGAATTGCTAACAACAGGCAGCTTCTCTTCTTCCAAGAACCAGACCTAAAAAGTAGGTCAAAAGGTTATAAACTTAAGAATACAAAGTAACAAAAAAATATGCATACATTTAGTAGTAATTTATCTTCAGCACACTTATCTTCGAGATATATCATTTGGGAGTTCATTTTGAACAGAGTAATTCTTTCACATAACTAACGTGTAGAAATATATAAATAAAGCACTGCAAAAGGGGACTGGCAATAAATCTTTCTATTGAAGGATAAAAAGTCTTCATTCATGGAAAATTTACTGTTCATGCAAACAACTTCAATTCTGACTGAATTTTTAACATGTTGAAAACATTGAAATGCGTCAAAATCTTTTTTCACTTTATAATAATCTTAGTATCATGGTCTTTACATAAAAACTAGTTCAACTCTTTTCATAACTGAACATGAGAATTTTCATCGAAAGAAGAAATTAAGATTTTAAACAAGCAACCATAGTCCAGTTGACTAAAGAATCTCTAGATCTTAAAAAAAATAATATTGTGCTCTGTATGTAGGTTCTGCAATTATAAACAATCTGGGAAGAAGAAAAAAAAAATAAAAGAATAAACAATGGACCATGGAAGAATAGTATTGCCATGGCTTGAATATATCTCCCAAAGAAAATAGGTCACATAACTGGAAATTTATTGTATTGCTCTAAATAAGAATAGTATTGAATGGCTTTAAATAGGACTGCATCAAACCAACTGAAAAGTTACTCGAACGTGGATCATAGCTTAAATCAATTATTATTTAAACCACTGAACCTTGCAGCACAAGTGATACCAAGGTGCCTAACCCCAACAGGTTGGTCTGTGAGTGGTTTGACCCATCTATACCTTCCCCAATAAATGAAATGTAAATGTAAATTCTTACATGTATCAGAGAGAATAGATCCAACAACCGAACTTACAATACGTATAATTGTCAACACTGACATCACTTTGGTAGTGCAATAGCCAAATCCTTCTTGCAAAAGAATATCAAACATAACTAATAACTGAAAATCAGTATTGGTTTATCATTTCAGAAAGTGGATATGCTGACCTTCTTGGAGTCAAATGCAAAGTGGTTATGACTTGCAAATATGTTTCGGAGAAAGTGGATCTCATGAGCAGGGCAAACCAAAATCAGAGGTATAGAAGCACGGTCTTCTATCTGCAACAGGTTAGAAAATTAGTTAGACCATATCGTAAATATATGTGGTCCAGAAAGGGCCAAGGAAAGATATGTCCACAATATTTTGCATATTAAAAGGATGAAATATGCTTCTCAGTGGTGGAAATTAATAAAGACAAGTAATTTTCTATATTTGGTTTTGCAGTGTAGTTTTCCCTATAGCAACCACCACCTTAAATCCTTGTTTTTCTTGGTCCCTCTCTTTCGAACCAAGCGGTTAGTCTTCTTCACAAGAAACATATGCAGAAAAAGGGACAATACTACAAAAATAAAAATAAAAAAGGAAAAATAAATTCAACTAATACACCTAATTTTTGGTGACTTGAACTACAAACTTTTCATTTGCAGAGTAACTTACAAATCAAGCATAACAATCTAACAAATATACAGTCCCTATTTAGCAGCATGGAAACTTGAAGTGCCAGACAGAAATGATGAGTCATGTAACCTTTAAACTTCCAAGATGCTGCAGTTGACTATGTATTAATGAACAGGAACATGTCAAAGTATTACAAAACAATTTAAAACTACAAAATAATTGACTGAGAAATAGAAATTGAAACCATCTCACATGATACCTAACACTGAAGTTTCAACAACCAATAGCGCATGCCTGAAGATTCTGATTCATGAGCAAAACAAACAAAAGCAATTTTATCCATTCAAATTCACATTTGAAATCCAACCCATCAGGACAAAAAAAAAAATCTGTCTTGAAAATGTTTATTGAACTTCCAAATTCACTCTTCAAATCCAATCCATGAGGACAAACCCAAAAATAAAAAATAAAAAAATAAATCTATCTTGAAAATGTATATTGAACTTCCAGGAATTTTTCTCCATATTCCTTAGTAACTATAGGTTTCGTTTTCACTACATTCACGTTTATTTCCTGAATTAAAAGTGTTTCCACACACCAATGATTGCCTAAACAAAAAACTTTAACATATTAAGGATGCTAACTGCAGTAGCTAGGAGGATTCAAATTGTTTACATTATATTTGAAACTAAAGAGAACTGAAAAAAGAAACATTAACGTTTTGATACATATAGTAGTAATACAGTAATCCTTGTTCAAATAAAAATAAAAACAGACCAACAGGTAAACTTATCAAAAATTGGTTCTTAACAATGCAAAAGTTATACTCAAATCAGCAAAAGCCTTAACCCCCTCTACTTGGGAAAAGCAATGCAAAAAACTATACCAAAAAAAAAAAAAAAAAAAATTATATTTCCATTGTTTTTATTGTTGAGCTTGTATAAATAAATTTTGAAAGAGGTGTTACCTTTACAAACCTCAGATTGTCATGAAAAAATGCCTCTACTAGCAGGCAGGAAGAGTCTTCAGCTTTGTCGACAAGATCAGTTGCAAAGCCACTTTCCTGCCTTTGGAACTCATTCATGTATAAGACAATGGCAACCTTGCCTTCAGACGTGAGCAGGTGACCCTTTTCTTGCAACTTTGAACTTGCATTTGACTTCTCTCCACATCCAGAATTAGAAAGGCATTCATCTGATATTTTCAAAGCACTTCTCACATGTTTGGCTAGATTACCTTCGATAAACTCTTCTAAAGTCCATCTGGGTCAAAAGATCATATAAAAATAAAGACAACGATTTCATCTGGAATCATATTGAATAAAAAACAAATATATATATATATATTAACAAAAACAAATAACTAATAACTTGATCCTACACAATATGCACAGGGCCTCAAGGTATTAATATCTAATAGTGACAACCAATGACTGCCAATTAATTATATGACTGTCTTGCCTCCCAAGTTCCCATCCATACAATACAGATCAATAGTTCTTTACATAAGCACTCCATGTTGGCAAAATTGAAGATATTAAAAAACATTTGAAATTTTGGAGTTATCCACATGTTTCCTCATAGAAGGGCTAAAGCCAAAACCCACTAATGATATTCCCTTGTAAAACTAACTCCTCTGTTTCTATATGAGTTTCTGTATTATGAGGTTGTTCAAATGCACAGCTCTATCAAGTGATCAACCTGGTCAATTTTTTCGTCCAGGCACTTGCCATTGACCATTACTTCATTCTTAACAACATTGGTAGCATATTTTTGCCATATTTTCAAAAACCAACTTGAATCCATCCATTCAGCTTCAAATCAGTCTCACATTTTAATCTCCTTAGCTTGAAACCTCAAAATATTGAATTCCTAAAATTTTAAATAATCATATCATAGATAGCTATACAATTGATATTGCAATAGCTACTTAGACTACTTAGCCATTAAATTCAGGCAAGGTTCTAGCCTCTAGGTCCCACAATAATGGAAGGTAACTGTATACAAATCGGCACTACCTGTCATTTTTAGGCATATTAAAAATAATTACCTTCCCATTTAACATTTCCCTAGTATTTTCACAATAAATTGGCGAACTCAGCAATACTACTGATTTGTTCCCCTAGCCAGCTTCAAAAAGTTGATGCCAATATCACATTGTTTAATAAGGGCCTGTTTAATTGGCCAGATTAAAGCGTAGGATTATGATTATAAATCCATGGGACCCCCATTTCAACGTTGGCTGTTTTTTACTATTCAGAGCAGATCTGTTAGGCAACTAATCTCACAAGAACGTGGGCTATTCAAAACTGAAGGGGATGTTGTATTCACAATCCAGGCACTGAAAGAGAAAACAAAACGACATTTTTATCCCTGAAGAATATATTCCACAACTACAATATCAAATAAAACCTAGGGTTATTTTCAATGCAGCTGCTTTTTTAGACAGAGAGAGGAGACAAGCAATGAACTCTTCACCTCTGTATGTTGATTCCATCCTCGTTGGAAATTTACCATTAACACTAAAAAGCTCAAAAATGAGACTTGGGTCGCTTCCTGGTGGTTGATTTGGGCTGAAAGGTATCACATTGAAGCCATGAAATTTGCATTTATAATCCTTGAGATAAGGTTACTTGTGCAGGCTTGATGTACAGTTCTCTTAGAATGGTTCAAAATGGTTGGAACTGAAGAGAAAGAGATCACATTACTTCTTGACACAAGCAGCAAGACCTCCTCATGAGCAGTGGACGCATGACAACCACCACAACACTGTTGATTCACCACACGTGAGGCCAAACTCACTGCATGAGAGGCCAATCCTTAGCACGTGCAGCCATATCCACCACTCGAGCAGCCAGAGCTCAAAAGCTTACTGTCAAAGTTTTGCTCATGCAGAGCATTTTGGCTGCACGGGTGGCCACACCTTGAAGTGCATGCGCAGAAATGAGAATTGAGATAGGTTGTACTCTTGATTCAAACACAATGTTACTCGCTGCTTCAATTTCAAACTTGTAGTTGAGAAATTGACTCATTCCAATCAATCATTTGTGTAATCTAAGATAAGAATTCTGGGTACGGAACTAGCAGTGGATTCGGATCCCTAAGTTACCATTTCTTATTCTTGAACTTGAATTTTCTTGCTTATTTTATTAGGGTTTTGTATCTAGTTTATTCTCACAAAACAATCAATCTCAACAAACTAATTTGGAAATTAATAAGTGGAATAGCCAGAATTACACAATTGTCCCTGTGGATACTATGAAGTGAAGTCCCACATCGACCGAGTACTAAAGTAATGTTAAACATATAAACGTGAGGGAACCTTACCTTAATGCAACTGGATAATCAATCATATGGTAATTTCATGGTAACCACTAATCTTGCCAATCAAACTGGGCCTAAAAGTATGAATAATCCTATATGTAGAGACCATAAAAGAACATTATAGTCTCTGTTATTCTGAACTACTACCAGTGCGGGACAATCAAGACAAACCCCACCCACCTAGGTAAAGACAGGTTTTGTCACAGAGAGAGGCAAGCAAAAATGGGTGCGCGGGTAGTGGGGGAATGTTATTCGTGTTGTACCCAAGAGGAGGCCTAACTTTGACAGATGCCTACAACAAGTGATGGCACACTCTTCTCCGTAGGTACTTAAGGGTTGTCGTCTGAGATGTGGTGGTTGCAGTCATTGTCCGCCACTACCTTGAAGCCTCCCTGCCACAAGATGGAGAATCTCTGTCAACGGTACTGCATCAAGAAGCAACAATCCATCTCCTTTCACTTCTCATCCTCGTTCTTATTCAACAACATGGATTCCATGAAAAATCAGTCATCCTTGGTTCTCGGATATAATCAACCACCAGGAAGAGATTCAAATCTCACTCATTCTAGAGCTTTCTGGTGTCAACAGTAAAATTTCTGAGGTGAATAGTTTACTGCTTGCTTTCTCTCCTTTTTGTCTCTACAAGAGTGGTTAAATAGAACATGACCTAGGTTTTCTTTGATACCGTAGTTGAATATGTACTCAAGTGGTAAAAATGTCATTTTGCTTTCTCTCAGTTCCCAGACTGTGAATACCACATCCCCTTCAATATTGAATATCCCACGTTTTGATGGGATTAGATGCCCAACGAATATATAATATGGATAATAAAAAAATACAATCAAATGCTCACGGGATTTATTATCCCAATCCAATGTTTTAATCAGGCCAATCAAACAAACCCTCACTGTTAATATTGCCAATTAAACAAGGCCTAAGTGTTGGACATGTGTCTGTACCAAATTGTGCACCAACCAAGTTTCAATACCAAAATCTTATTGCTAGTTTAGTGTCGACAAGTGGTGCATAGAAATGACTGTTAGCATCATAAACTTGCCAATGGAAAAATTGGAGCTCGTAGTAGAGAACACCCTTAGCAGTCATTTATGCCAACAAAGACCAAAAGCAGAGATTATGAATCTAATAGCCAGCAGTTCATAATCTGAAGCATCTTCAAAAAGGGAGACATATCAGTATCGGATACTTATCGGATACCGATACTCCTTGGATATTCGCGGATACGTATCAGATACTTCTTAAAAGTATCGGATACTTAATTATTTTTTTATTAATTTCAGAGTATCGGATACTTAATTTTGAAGTATCAGATACTCGAAATCATATATTACTTCTAATACTTTGTTTAGTTTTTTGATAAGAGGAATATAGTGAGAGTTGAAGTAATAGAATTTGTCAAATTGATGTATCCTTGTTGTCTCTCTCTCTCACGTTTTTTTCTCTGTGCTCTCCGTATTTTTTTAGTGTTGGCATGTAAGGATGATATTTAATTTGCATTTGTTTTTGCTTTTGCTTTTGCTTTTAGTTTTGGATAGTTTATGAATGTTTGAAGACTGTTAGCTTAATAGGATCTCTCTCTTTATTTATTAATTTGCTTTAGATTTTATTAAAAAATTAATTTTTTTTACAAACGTATCCCCACCGTACCCGTATCCTACTTTTTCAGATTTTGACATATTGCCGTATCCATATCCCCGTATCCCGTATCCGTGCTTCCTAGCCAAAATTATGGCATCTGATTTCATATGCTTCTATGAATTATCTCTCAGATCCTAAAGCAAAGAACTTAGGAGTTTGGGGTTAAGAGTATCAGCTAGAAATGTCAATAACATAAATAAAAATCTTGGAAATCCGACACAGCATCTTCTTATACCTCATCTTCAAACCTGCTGGCCTGGTCCTCTATTATCTCTGTCACTTTATAGCAACAAAGAACAATGGCCACTAACATAACAAGATCACTAGGTTGGCAGCCTGAAATGCACTTGGGAGGGGCACACCCTAAAGCCTCTCTTAGTGGGAGAGGGTGCATGAGGATTGTCCTAGCTAGCAGGGGCAAGAATCTTGATCTTTTTTATTTTTTGTTTTGATAAGTAATTGCACTATATTAAAAGTAAAGACTATATATAATAAATTCAATTTGCCAATATCTACAATTTTAATTTTAGAAAATAAAAGGAAAAGGAAATATAAAAAAGAGACAAAAGAAGGAAATCAAATCACAATTTCAGATGCATCTTGAAATCTTACGAACCTAATGACACTTCAGCTAAAGAATATGCACTATATTGTGTGTCGTCTTCATACAATTCGAAATCTTTTTACAAGAAAGCTATCAATTTATCAAAATCAGCTGCATTCAATCAATATGTCATCTGCACAATATATATTTGTTTCCCAGCCATCAAGAAGTTTTTCATTCACTCACGTAAGCTAATAATAGGATTGCTTTCCATGTGCAGGAATAGACACTAATAGATCCAAAGCCAGTGTCAAGCATGAACAATGAGTATCGTGGCACAGTTAATCTCTAATCTTGACGTGAATCAAATGGTCAACATACAGTAAAATGGATTCAAATGATGAATATCACCTCTTAGATGGTATCTCAATATTTTGCAATGCCTGTTGAAGCAATTTGGAATTTACACCAACAATCTGATCAGCAAGTAAGCTCCTTTGGGCTTTTTCTCCGTACCTAAACCCATGAAAAACATGCTTTTGCTCCAATTCACACAATTTCTTTTTTGCTGCTATAAGGCGTTGTTGAAACTTTTTCCTTTCTTTCCATTCCTGACAAGCATCAATAGGTCATTTCAGGACTAAATCCACAACATAACTATGGCAACCATAAATTTGATAGAAATTGCTCTTACATACTGATAGCAAAATATTTAGAATAAAAATATATCTCACAGATCTAAGTAAATAGAGGTTTTGAAACAATAAATATATATTGTGCAGATGACAAACTGATGGACTGCAGCTGATTTTGATAAATTGATAGCTTTCTTGTAAAAAGATTTCAAATTGCATGAAGATGACACAATAGTCCCGTTTGGTAGAGTTGTGGAGAAGTGATTATAACTTATAATCTAACAGCTTATAGCTTTTAACTTTGAACATAAGCTGATTTTTGACTTATAAATTAAGCTTCTCCTCCCCCACTCAAAGAATAAGTTGATTTTTGACTTACAAAAAGCTATAAGCTGTATTATTAAGCTGAACCAAACACATCAAAATAACTTAAATTAAGCTAAAAGCTGAAATAAGTTAAAAATAAGCCCTACCAAACAGGACCAATATAGCGCACATTCTTTAGCAGAAAGTGTCATTAGGTTTGTAAGATTTTAAGATGCATCTGAAATTGTGATTTGATTTCCTTCTTTTGTCTCTTTTTTATATTTCCTTTTCCTTTTATTTTCTAAAATTAAAATTGTAGATATTGGCAAATTGAATTTATTATTTATAGTCTTCACTTTTAATATAGTGCACAATATATATTTGTTTCCCAGCCATCAAGAAGTTTTTCATATATTTTGCAATATATTGCGCAGATGACATATTTTGCTATCTAAAATAAATAGAGGTTCTAACATAATAATATATTTCACTTTGAAGTGCAAGTCAGAGAGAAGTTCAATAAAAAAAATAATAATAAGAACAAACAGTATAACAAAATAATAAAGCTCAACATCAACTAATAAAACATAATTGGAATTCCCGCAAAATCCAAAGCAGCAGCCTACAATAATAGACCTATAAAAATAATCACAGGAAAGGCATATCCATCAGTAATATACAACCAGGGTTGGTCCTACGTATTGGGCCTATTGGCTATAAGGGGAGCCACAGGCCTACAGCGTCTATTGTCCTCTATTTCATGACCGTTCAAACTTATTTAATGGAATGACCCCCCAACTGTTTCACATGTTATATACTGCCGATTTCATGTGGTTTTGATTCTAGATATAAATTTTTCCTTTGGAGTACAAAAATGCTAGGGCAGGCTTCAACTTATTGAAATTGTGTCAACCAATAAAATGACTGAAAAGGACAGTCTAATCAATTTTACCCTAACATCCTAATTTATATAGCTTGAAAAACTATATGAAATAAGTGAAGAAGTAATAAGAAATGATTGCAACAAAAGATTTTATTATTGTAGAATTTGTTATGCATATTGCTTATGTAGAAAACTATCTTCTAATGGTAGTGTACTACTAGCGAACTCTTTTTCTTTTTTTCCCCCCTTTTTTGGGGCACTTTATCCTGCCCCTAAACAAAATTTCTACATCCACCTCTGTACACAAATATGATGCAGAGCCCTAAAACTTAAACCAGAAAAACTCCTATCACAATAAATAAATAAACAAATAATGCCCTTATTCCATTCCGGGTTATACGTTTTTCTTATACAACTAAAAGTCGGACTGAAGTCGTATTCAAAATCTATTTACCAACAATAGTGTTACATATTTATAAACCAAAGTTGTATGTGTACCTATATCTATATCAATACATAAAACATAAGTGTGGTTAAATCCAAAAAGTGAATCATCAGCATTAGCTCAGTAACTGAAATGCATATATATATATAGTAAATATTTTGCAATTACCAACATGAGGAAGGCTTTATTATGAGAATATATATCTACTGTTAGAATAGTTCTTTTAGTTATTTTTGTTCTCTTGTTAATATTTACTTAAGTTGAGGGTACGATGGTCATATTGCTACTTTAGGTTTTTTATATATATTTGAGTGATGTACAGTTAAGGAGATTAATTTGGTTTTTAATATATACAAAGTTCTCTCTTCTTCTTCTTCTTCCTCCTAACTTTCAACCCTAATTTCTCCATTTTACATTCTCACTTGGTATCAGAGCAATCTCTTCTTCATTAGAAAGGGTTCTACAGCTTCTAAAGATCGATCTGAGGTGACCGAGACGTGCTGATGTCATCAGCCGTACGATGATGTCAGCAGTGTACGGACGGGTCCTTCACCCCTAGACTCGAAATTGCCTCCTGAGATTTATGGTGATTTTTGTGGAATTTTTTGATCATCCCTGATGTGAGTTTTTGATTTTTGAAACTATTTCGTGTTTTTGGGACTGTTTTTTTGAATCTGCCTTTGGGACTATTTTTTTCTGATTTTTCTTGCTGGGCTCACTTCCCTAGGAGCCGAAAATCACCCCTCTAAGGGTCCTTGATCTTAATTTGTTGTTTTACTCCTGTGGGGTTGATATTCTGTTCAATTTGTGGCTGTTTCTGGAGCCGAAAATCACTTGTGGCTGTTTCTGGAGACGAAAATCACCCCTCTAAGGGCTGACACCCTTCTAGCAAGGGATATTTGTCCTCTCTTTATTGATTGCTACTGTTGAGTTGATGTGTTGGTCTCATTTGGGTCCAAACTTGGTTGTTGAGCTAGTTCTGTGTTTATAGTGGTGATTGTGGGTATTGACTGTTTGCAAGTCTGGTTGATCATTATGGTTGAGATTGAGACTAAGGCTATAACTATGGGTAAAGATGATGATATGCCTAAATCTATCACTACAAAGAAATTGAATGGTGCTAATTATTTGGCTTGGGCCCATGCTGTTAAGATTTTCTTACGAGGTAAGAAGAAGTCCCGCTATCTTAGTGAACTCCCTCCTTCTACTGATGATAAGGATTATGATGATTGGTGTTGTGAGGATTCTTGTGTGATGGGTTGGATTTGGCATAGTCTGGAACCACAGGTTGCTACTACCGTGGAATTTTGTGATACCTCTAAGGCCATTTGGGACTCCCTTGCTGAGTCTTTTTCAACTCAAAGTAATGTCTCTCGAGTCTACGAGTTATATGAACAGATTTTTGCTATGCGTCAATCTGGCCGGTCTCTTCCTGATTATTATAGTAGTCTCAAGACTTTGTGGGATCAGTTACTGCAGCATCGACCTTTCACAACTAATGTGACCACCCAGAAACAACATTGGGAGGAGTTTATGATGGCTTCTTTACTTTCTGGCTTAGATCCTGAGTTGCGAGGGTTCAAAGATCAGATTCTTGCCAGTGACACTCTACCTTCGGCTGCCAATGCCTATTCTAGGCTGTTACGCTCTTCATTGGGACAGGCACAATCCACTGTTGGGTCTTCTTTATCATCTTCTGCATTGGTTTCCAGTAGTAGTGATCATGGGTCTACTCGCGGGGGTTTTCATAGTTCTTTTGGTTCCCGGAGCTCTTCTTCTGGTTTCCGGGGCTCTCGTGGAGGTGGTTCTCGTAGTGGTGGCTCACGTGGTGGTTTCCGTGGTGGCAGTAGTAGTGGACCTGGTTCTCGTACACGTGGTGATCGCAAGTGTACTCATTGTGGTTCCCAAGGTCATACTGAACCTTGGTGTTGGCAAAAGCATGGCAGACCTGATCATGTCCATCAGGTTATGGATGTCCCCTCCTCACAGTCTTCCTTGTTGTCCACTGGCTCGGATGCTTCTCCTGTTACTTCGCATGAGACACTCACTACTCAAATTAGTGAGCTTACTGCCCTTGTCCAATCTCTCCGGCCTAGTCTAACTTCTTCCTCTACTACCATGGCTAGTTCAGGTAATATTGCATGTGTGGCTAAGTCCTCTCAGCCTTGGCTCCTAGACTCTGGTGCTAGTTCTCATGTCTCTGGTAATTCCTCTCTTTTTGATACTCTTAGACCTGTTGATCATACCATTATACTTGCTGATGGATCTTCTCGGCCTGTCTGTGGTCAAGGTCCTCTTCATCCCACTCCATCCATGTCCTTACCTTCTAGTCTTTATGTTCCTAAATTTCCATTTAATTTGCTTTCTGTTAGCCAATTGACTCAAGCTCTCCATTGTTCAATAACCTTTTCTCCTACTTCATGTGTTTTGCAGGACCTCCAGACCAAGAGGATGATTGGTTCGGGGTATGAGAAGGATGGCTTATACTTTTTGGACGCTAAGACGTCTCCTCCTTCATCTGCTGTGTTGAGTGCTAGTGTATCTCCTCTTCAGTGGCATTTTCGCTTGGGTCATCCCTCCTTGGCCAAGCTCAAGTTAGCTGTTCTGGGTTTGAGTCATGTTTCTCAGATTGAGTGTGAAGCCTGTTAATTTGGGAAGCATCATCGTAGTTCTTTTCCTCGTCGTAGTGTTAGTCGTGTGTCTGAGTCTTTTGCTCTTGTCCATACAGATATTTGGGGTCCTTCTAGAACTCCTACTGTTAATGGGTTCTTTTATTTTGTTATTTTTGTGGATGATTACTCTCGGATGACTTGGTTGTTTTTAATGAAACAAAGATCTGATTTGCCTTCCATCATCTCTAAGTTTTATAATGAAATCTTTACTCAATTTGGCAAATGTATTAAGATATTTCGGTCTGATAATGCTTTAGAATATGTACAATCTATTGTAACTACCTTTTGTGATGCTCATGGTATTATTCATCAAACTAGTTGTCCTCATACATCCCCACAAAATGGTGTTGCAGAACGGAAACACCGCCATTTGCTAGATGTTGCTTGCACCCTGATGTTTAATATGCATGTCCCCAAACAGTTTTGGGGTGATGCTGTTCTCACTGCTTGTTTGCTTATCAATCGCATGCCCTCTAGTGTTGTACACACATCTCCTTATTCTCTGCTATATCCCACCACATCTCCTTTTCCCTTGCCTCCTCGCATTTTCGGGTGTGTGGCCTTTGTCCATGTTCTTGACCCTGGGTTGGATAAGTTATCTCCTCGTGCACGCAAGTGTGTGTTCTTAGGTTATTCTCGCACTCAAAAAGGGTACCGGTGTTATCATCTTGAGTCTCGTCGCTACTTTGTCAGTGCTGATGTAACGTTTTTTGAGTCTACTCCGTTTTTTTTTCTTCCTCTGGGCAACAGTTATCTACTGATCTTCTCTCTTCTCGTGAGGGGGAGCCAGCCTCTCTCGCTCCTACTCTTCCCTCTTATGCTCCTTCCACATCCACTCCTCTATCCTCTCTCTCTCCTCTCACTTCTACCCCTCTTTTGCAGGTTTATCAACGGTCTCAAGCTCGTCGCATTGTGTCTTATGGCCCGGCCAGTTCATCTCCTTCGTCTGAGGCCCCTGTTCCACCTGCTGCTCTACCATCTGATGACCTTCCTATTGCCCTCCGCAAAGGTAAACGCACTTGCACTCAACATCCTATTGCTCATTTCGTTTCTTATGATCGCCTCTCTCCTGGTCTTCACTCTTTTGCTTGTAGCTTGTCGAGTATTTCCATTCCTCGCACCTATCTTGAGGCTATGTCCATCTCTAGTTGGAAGTTTGCCATGGATGAGGAAATGCATGCTCTTCATCAAAATCAGACCTGGGACCTTACCCCTCTGCCCTCTGGCAAATCTATTGTGGGTTGTCGTTGGATTTATACTGTTAAGTATCTTCCTGATGGAACTGTTGAGCGCCTTAAGGCTTGCCTGGTCGCTAAAGGCTACACCCAAACCTATGGTGTTGATTACTTGGAGACTTTTTCTCCTGTGGCCCGTCTTAACTCTGTTCGGATTCTTCTCTCTGTTGCAGTTAATCAGTCTTGGCTTTTATATCAACTGGATATCAAGAATGCTTTTCTCCATGGTGATCTCCACGAGGAGGTCTATATGGATCAGCCCCCTGGCTATGTTGTTCCCGGCCAAGAGCATCTTGTTTGTCGATTGAGGAAGGCCTTGTATGGTCTTAAGCAGTCCCCTCGTGTCTGGTTTGATCGCTTCAGTGCTGTTGTGCTTGCCTATGGCTTTCACCGTTCCACTTTTGATCACTCTGTTTTTGTTCGCCACTCGTCTACTGGGAGTATTGTTCTTATTGTCTATGTTAAAAATGATGTATTATTGATTGATATCTGATTGTTGTGTATATTACAAATGGTGAGTGGCTCATTATATAGGAGAGGGTGAGTGTAGTAGGTGAGGAGTAGGTGAGGAGTAGGTGGTGGTAGGTGATGGTAAATTGGTGGTAGGTGATGGTAAATTGTAGGTGATGGTAAATTTTAACAGCCCCCCGCAAACGCAAGGAGGATAGAAACTAACCAACTTGAGTTTGGAGAGAGTAACAAAACAAGAAAATACATAAAAATAAAAAAGGATAGGAGACACTGTATGGTCGTGTCAGACCATTGGTGAAGACACTGGATGGTGGTGTCATAACGTTGTAGAGGACACTGTATGGGGTTGTCAGACCGATGTAGAAGACAGTTTATGGGGTCATGTCGGACCGTTGTAGAAGACAGTTTATGGGGTCATGTCGGACCGTTGTAGCAGACAATGTTGTGACAGTTGTTGTGACAGTTTACGGAGTCTTGCTGGACCCTTGTAGAAACTAACCGGAATCAATGTCGGGACAGTTTACAGAGTCTTGTCGGACCCTTGTAGAAACTAACCGGAATCTATGTCGGGACAGTTTACAGAGTCTTGTCGGACCCTTGTAGAAACTAACCGGAATCTATGTCGGGACAGTTTACAGAGTCTTGTCGGACCCATAAAGGAGCTAACCGGAATCAATGTCGGGACAGTTTACAGAGTCTTGTCGGACCCTTAAAAAGTGGCACCCTCAAAAGGTGTGCCCAATTTTGTCAAAAGACGTGCCATCAAAAGGCGTGCCCAATTCATCAAAAGGTGTGCCGGACATGATGGCGAGGCACGTGAGTGCCTTGGTTGGCGTGCCCGTTTGTCGTCTGGCGGCAAGTGGCGCGCGATACGCGTGGCTGCCTCGGCTATTTAACCAAGACAGAGGCTGAGGCCGAGGCAGAGGCTGAGACAAGAAACTGAGAAAAATCTCTTGAAAAAAAAAAAACTCTTCGTTTTGCTGAGAGAGATAGTGCGTTTTGCTGAGAGAGATAGTCTGTAACACGCTGTTGCTCAGAAAATGGCCTCGTCCTCGTCTTCCCGTGGACTGCTCACCCTCTTTCCCGACCTCAACGAGTCAACAAGAGAGAGAACTGGTGCGGTGGCACTGGAATCTCAACCAAGCGCCCCGGAGTTTGCTCCGTTGAACTTTCCGATGCGGTCTGTGGAGCAAAGAATGGCAGTGCAGTCGGATGTGGAGGCCAATCAGTATACTTTGAAGTCATGTGTGGAAACCATGATGGCGGTCACAAACCTGTCGAACCGGCTGCAGAGTAGGACAAATGAGGTGCAGCATTTAAACGCCCAACTGGCTCTGCTCCAACGCATGTATAAGGATGCGCGAGCAGAGATAAGTGTGCTGAAAGCAGAAAATAAGGAGCTGAAGCGGAAGGCCACCGTGATGTTCCGATTTGGAGGGCCGCCATATGCTGCAGTGGAAGAGTATGGGGGAGTGAACGTGCTGGGCGGTGTGGAAAACACAGAGGCAGCACCGTCAAGGACTGCCCAGGACGGAGGCAAGAAGAAAAGACCGGCGGCAGAGTAGAGAAGAAAAAATCCCGCCTGTGGAGGTGGGTGTTTGGGTTTGGTTTTTTTTTTTTTTTTTTTTTTTTTTTTTTTTTTTTTTTTTGCTGTAAAAGTGTGATCGGGGTGGATTCCCAATATGAATAAAATATGGTGTGTTGTACAAATATGGAAATTGGTTTGGTTTTTTTTTTTGTTTTTGTAATAAGAATAAGAAGAGGATCCAAGGCATGGACAGCATCATTATGGCAAGTGGAGTTGAAATATTAAAAAAAGATGGGACCACGGTTTTGGTAAAACCCACGGTTTTGGATTTTGGGTTTAATTTTTTTATTTTTTTATTTTATTTTTATTTTTTTATTTTTTTTATTTTTTATTTTTTTTTATGAAATAAAAGAGAAAAAGGTGGGTGGTGGAAAATGTGATGATGGTGTTGGGTGGTGGAGAAAAGTTTAGAATAGAAAAGTTTATATAAAATTGGGGATAGTGTTTTATAATAATGAAAATAAAGGTGAGGTAGTGGATGTGTGTATTAAAATAACAAGAATGGGTGTGAATGGTGTCGTGCATGTGCTGTGTATGTGGCAGTGTGAATGGTGTGAGAGAGGAATAAAGTGTTTGCAAAAAAAAAATGAGAGAGAGAGATATTGAGTGGGTGTCTTGCCCCAAGAAAGGCTACCCACGTGATCCCACTAACCAACACAACACAACACAACAATATGTGCTGCCAAGAAGTAGCTACCAGTGTTGCTTATAGGCCAGTTGTCTACTCTGAACCCTGCACATGACTTTATGGGGTAGACAGTAATAGACCGAAGATAATATCTTGCAATTTCTCTTTTAATGCCTCACCTCCTTGACTCATGCTACTGCTGGCAGCAGACGGGGCAGAAGCTTGATGAGAGGTGGAACTGCTCTTGGAGAAAACTGAACCAACTGAACCGCTAGATGAGCTCATAGAAGAAGACATCCTGGTTGATAGGGCAGGGGCATCCTTGTGAGATCCTGACATAAATTCTGGCCTCAACTTTGATGATGAGGATGATGGGGCTAAGGTACCCTTTGAAGATCCCACAGGGTAAGGAGCAACGGGCATATCAGCAAGAGATTATGTGGATGGACTGTAACTCAGTGTTCCCATCGGATGATCAAATTGGCATGATGGCGAGATTGAGGAGTTTGGCGAGGTTCGAAGGTGGGAGAGAAGAGCATGGAAACGAGGGGGATGAAGTACATGCAGAGTGATCAAGGTATGTGTAGAAAATTCAAGCGGAATAGGTTGAGGTCCGGCGGGCGGCCAAGGCGAGGTTGCCGCCCGCCGGTGAAGCGAAAAATACGAACTCCTTAACCTAGCTCTGATACCATGTTAAAAATGATGTATTATTGATTGATATCTGATTGTTGTGTATATTACAAATGGTGAGTGGCTCATTATATAGGAGAGGGTGAGTGTAGTAGGTGAGGAGTAGGTGGTGGTAGGTGATGGTAAATTGGTGGTAGGTGATGGTAAATTGTAGGTGATGGTAAATTTTAACAGTCTATGTGGATGACATCATCATTTCAGGGAGTGACTCCAATGGTATTGCTGCTTTGAAGCAGTATTTGGGCCAACAATTTCACACCAAAGACTTGGGCCATCTTCGGTATTTTCTTGGGATTGAAGTTGCCCGTTCTTCTCAGGGCTTGTTTCTTTCTCAACGGAAGTATGTTCTTGATCTTCTTACTGAGACTGGTCTCTTAGGCACTCGCCCCAGTGATACTCCCATGGATTCTAGTGTCAAGCTTGCTGGTGACACTGGCGACTTCTTTCCTAATATTGGTCGTTATCGTCGGTTGGTTGGCAAGTTAATATATCTCACTGTCACTCGTCCAGATATTACCTATGCTGTGGGTGTGGTCAGTCAGTTTATGCATGCTCCCCGCCAACCCCATTTTGTGGCTGTATGTCGTATCTTGCAATACTTAAAGCGTGCTCCAGGTCGGGGGTTGCTCTATCGCCCCTCTTCCTCCTTGTCTGTCGCTGGCTTCAGTGATGCTGATTGGGCTGGTAATACGACTGACCGCCGTTCCACCTCAGGCTATTGTACTTTTGTTGGTGGTAATCTTGTCACTTGGCGTAGCAAGAAACAGACCGTCGTTGCTCGTTCTAGTGCTGAGGCTGAATATCGCGCCATGGCTCATACTGCTTCTGAGATGCTCTGGGTTCAGTCTCTTCTCCAAGATTTTGGCTTTTCTGTTTCCACTCCTATGCGCATGTTTTGTGACAATCAGGCTGCTATCTTCATTGCCAATAACCCTGTGTTTCATGAACGCACCAAACATATCGAAGTTGATTGCCATTTTATTCGTAATCTCTTACTCCGCAAGCAATTGGTGACTCCTTATGTTTGTTCTGAGGATCAATTGGGTGATATTCTCACCAAACCTTTGGCTCGGCCTTCATTTCTTCATTTGTCTGCCAAGCTGGGCATGTTCGATCTCTATGCTCCAGCTTGAGGGGGAGTGTTAGAATAGTTCTTTTAGTTATTTTTGTTCTCTTGTTAATATTTACTTAAGTTGAGGGTACGATGGTCATATTGCTACTTTAGGTTTTCTATATATATTTGAGTGATGTACAGTTGAGGAAATTAATTTGGTTTTTAATATATACAAAGTTCTCTCTTCTTCTTCTTCTTCCTCCTAACTTTCAACCCTAATTTCTCCATTTTACATTCTCACTTCTACAAATAACTAATGACAAAAAGCAAAATACAGAAGGATAAGGGGTTTTCAACCACCAAAAGGAAACCAAAAACCAAAACAACTCAAGCTGATCAAAAAGGAAAAACAGTCCCAACAAAACAACTGAATGGACTTTAATCTGTAACCATCCCGCTAGAAATCAAACTACATGGCACATAGAACTTCTTTTTTTTTGTCTTAGTTACATAGCACATAGAATTTACCAGCACATTAAATGAGTAAATTGATAAAATGAATCAATGAAGAGTTAAAGAGCTGGAGTAACGTGAATCAGTTGTGCTTTGTTTATAATGTTATATTCCAAATTCCAAGATATGGTTAATTAATTTTTTTAAAAAAAAAATTCTACAACCTTATGGAAACCTAGAAAGCAAAGAACATCTACTCAATTATTTGCTAATATAGAACTAAAGGATGCTTGTATTCAATCTTCAGAAAATCGTAATGTGTGCCATTAACTTCAAAGTAATAAAACAGTAGAACAGCATAAAAGAATATGCCTCACAAGCTGACGCCTTTCTTTCTTGGACCTTTCGTCAGAGCGTATATTTAACTCAAGGAGCCCCTTTGGAGGTGTAATGAGCATTTCTCTTTTATTCATGTCAACATTTGGAACAATTGCTTCAACAAATGGGATCCACACAAAGGGACCAGAAGCACCTGCTTCTGACTTTGGTCTTCCAGCTGTGGACGAATTGAGCATGACATATAGAAGATCACTTGCTCCACTATTGAAAACATTAACCACAGTACCCACTGGCTCACCAGATTCCTGAAAGGAAAAAAGAATAATCAATAACAGAGCAAATGGGGCTTGCATGCCCCATCAAATAAAATGAGTTAGACGTGTCAAACTCAACCCAAACCCATGAACCCGCCCAATTACACCCATTTAAAATCCATTTAAACCCGCCCGAATTCATAAATATGTTTAAATGGATTGCATTTTGAAAGCCCAATAAAAATCAAGTTTAAATGGGTTGGACATGGGTACCTATTTAAACCAGCTTAAATGGGTGCCACAACCTCCATCACACATCCATCATTACTACCACCACCCCATCACCACCACTACAACCACCATCCCACCATTACAGCCGCCACCTCTACCACCACCTTCGTCCACACCACCACCACCATCGCCGCCGCCGCCGCCACCACCCCCCCCCCTACCCCTACCAGCAAACTTATGGTGAAGTTTATGTTACTCAAAAAATTTTGGAGAATTTCTGTGGTGCTCAGGTACATGCAAGTTGAACATTTTTGGTTCAAACTTATGGTGAAGTTTATGTTACTCAAAAAATTTTGGAGAATTTCTGTGGTGCTCAGGTACATGCAAGTTGAACATTTTTGGTTCATGGTTTCAATGAACCAAAGGATAATGAAACATATATCGTATCTGAATGCTTCTAATGCTATTAAAAATCTTGTATTATTTTTTAAAAGGTTAAGTTGCTAATCTAATTATTCTTGTAATCTTTGTTGCATCAAAGCCTAATATAGTCATCAATTTTTGTTTCTATTTATTTATTTGTTGTTTTTCTCAAACTTTATTTATTTTTATTTTTATTTTTTTTGAATTTCTTGTCTTCTCTAACAGAATATATTATTTATGAATCTCAGCAAAATCAAATGACACTGCCAAACTTTTTCATTTCTTCTAGTAGCCTTTCATTTTTCTATTTTTTATATGTCTGACAGATTCATTTCCTCATCTTTTGTAGTTCCAAGACCTTCTCCTCCTGCACCACCGCCACCACCACCGCCACCGCCACCACCCCACAACCACCACCATTAGAAAAGAACAATAAAGTAAACGGGTTGGTTGGATTGATTTGTACAACCCGTATCCAATTCAACCCAACCTAGTTAAACGTTTTTTTTTAAATGAGTAGGTTTGGGTTAAGCTACTTTATTGAACAACCCGTTTTGGCCCACCCATTTGCCACCTCCTGAGTAGCACAGACACTTCTAAAAAGGTAATGTGTCATATCCGACATCACGTTCAACATCAACACGACACGACACTCATCGGGTACTTCCTAACACTTAGTCAGACATGAAACACGATTTAAGTTTGAGTAAAATAACTTAGAATTCAATGATAAAAGAAAAACAATATAAATTTGTACCTATTCTCCTCCTTTAGACTTTAAACATTATTATCTTTAATTTAAATATTCATATATGTGACACATAATAATTATTTATCCTTATATGTGACATATAATTAGTATATAAGATAATATATAGGGTATGGCATTAATCAAAAGGGTTATTGGTGCTATGATCCTACCACCAAAATGCTATATGTGTCTAGGCATGTCACCTTTTTAGAAAAACTACCCTACTACACTATACCTTTCACCCCTGTCCTTATTATCAAGGATGAATTGGTTCACATTGACCCATTTTCTCCTGATGTTTCTCCCAATGAGTTTGTTTCTGATCTTAAGGTCTCTACGTTGCCTCTTCCTAGCACTTCTGATATCTCACCAGCGACTACCTCCCCTACTTCTCTGCTTGTTTATCAGCGCCACAAAGCACTTCCGAGCTCGCCTGTCTCTAGCTCTACTGTCCTTCCAGCTATCACTTTTCAAAGCGAGACCGTCATCCTCCGAACTGGTATGGTTTTGGTAATACATGTTTTTCTCTTTCCTATCCGTCTTTTCTTTCTTGTCTTCATACCTATTTTGAGCACCGGTCCTAAAAGGAAGCTTGTCATGATCCTAATTGGATTGCTGCCATGAATGTCGAGTTAACTGTTTTGGCTAATGCTCAGACTTGGGATTTGGTTCCATTACCTGCTGGCAAGAATGTTGTAGGCTTTATATGGGTCTATAAGGTCAAAACCCTTTTTGATGGTTCTTTGGAACGGTACAAAACTCGTTTGGTTGCCCAGGGCTTTTCTCAGGAGTATGGAATTGATTACGATGAGACTTTTGCCCCTGTTGCCAAGATGACTATTGTTCGCACTCTTATCTCAGTTGCTGCTGCCCATCACTAGCCTTTGTTTCAACTCAATGTCAAAAATGCTTTTCTGAATGGGTATCTTGCTGAAGAAGTGTATATGCGCCCTTCACCGGGTCTCTCTCACCCTCCTGGTGTTGTTTGTTGTCTTCGCCGTGCTCTCTATGGTCTCAAGCAGTCTCCTCGTGCTTGGTATGAGTGATTTCACTTTGTTGCACTTCAACTTGGTTTTTGCCCTAATTATTATGATTGTGCTCTCTTTGTTCGGCGAATTTCTGTTGGCCTTGTTCTCCTTCTCTTGTATGTGGATGATATAATCATCATTGGCTCTAATTATAGTACTATTGAGGAAGTCAAGCATCAGCAATTTCAGGAGTTTGAGATGAAGAATTTAGGGTCTCTTCGGTATTTTCTTGGTATTGAGGTTGCTACTTTTCCTACTGAGTATCTTCTCTCTCAGACTAAATATGCCCGTGACATTCTTTCTCGTGCCAATCTCACTGATGACAAAATTGTCGGCACTCCTCTTGAATTGCATGCTAAGTTTTCTGCTTCGATGGCATTCCTCTTGAGGATCCCACTTTGTATCGCGAGTTGGTTGGATGCCTTGTTTATCTCACCGTTACTTGTCCGGATCTCTCAGATGTGGTGCACATTCTCAGCCAATTTGTTTCTGCTCCTCGCTCCACACACTGGGCTGCCTTTCTCCGTACTCTGCACTGCCTTTCTTCGTACTCTGCGCTACCTTTCTCCGTACTCTGCGCTACCTTCGTGGCACTTTGTTGCATTGTCTGCTATTATTTGCCTCTTCAGACTTGACTCTTCGTGCCTATGCCGACGCTGATTGGGCCGGTGACATCTCTGATTGCAAATCCACTTCTGGTCTTTGTGTTTTCCTCAGCGATTCTCTTATCTCTTGGAAGAGTAAGAAACAGTCTATTGTTGCTCGTTCCACCGCTGAGGCTGAGTATCATGCCATGACTCATGCTACTTCCGAGATTGTTTGGCTTCGGTGGCTTCTTTCTGATATGGGTGTCTCTCTTTCCGATCCGACTCCGTTGTATTGTGATAATCAAAGTGCTGTCCAGATTGCTCATAATTACGTCTTCCATGAGCGGACCAAGCATGTTGAAATAGATTATCACTTTGTCAGACAACATCTTCAAGCTGGCACTATTACTCTCCTTTTGTTCCCTCCTCTCTTCAGTTGGCCCATTTTTTTACGAAGACTCACGCTGTTGCTCGTTTTCGTTTTCTTCTTAGCAAACTGTTGATACTTTCTGCGCTCGCATCCTCAGTTTGAGGGGGGGTGTGAATTATTGTAATTTATCATAAAGGGTAGTTTAGGTTTTGCATGTCGGCGTGTCTATGCTTCTTGGGCCACCTCTATCAAAAACTAGAAGAGGACATAATGAAGATGCAATAGAGTCATCACTAATTATAAGTGCATTAAAGTTTGTTAAGATTTTAATGATAATTAAAGATATATGCTAACTACTAAATACAACAATAAGAAAATCATCCTTCTGCTGCCACAATGTTAAAATTGGTTAATTTGAACTACTAATAATGTGCATGTCTAGATTATGTATTGAAGCCTTGGGCCGCATTCCCTCAATAAATAGACTCAAGTTCAAATTTCCTTAACTTTACATATCAAAATAAATTTTTTAAAAAAAACAAAAAACAAATTGGCCCTGATATGTAAAACCGAAATATAAGCATATATCTTGGAAAGAAAACGAGAATTCATTTGTAAGAATAAAAATAAACAATGTCATGGTAGTGCAAACCTTAAGGCTAACTCTCATGCCAACAAGATCACGAGAGTAATACTCGCCTTCCTCCAATTCAGGTTTATCTTCTTCAGTAACAACTATTGTTGAACCAATAAGTTGCTGAGCCTGGGAACAAAAAGAACAAGAAATTGACAGATTTACACATGATAACTTACTAATAAGACTACAAAGTAGGTCATGGCACTATTTTTAGATTAAATCCCTTCACCAACTGGTACATAATTTAAGTTGCAACTAGAATGAGGTAAGCATGGTAGAAAGAACTTATATAACCAATACCACTGGATATCCTTATAATGTAACAAGTTCTCCGAAAAATACACACTCTGAAATCCATGGCTAAGACCAGTTAACTATTCCAAGGTTGAACCAACTAGTTGGCATTGTGCTTTAACCAAGGGCATCAACTTGCCATTTCTTTTTCTACACATCATGTAACACTATTTCATTAACTACCGTAAGGAAACCTTAAAATTAGGCCAATCCAATCCCCTGTTGGATCATTCATTCTGCACATGAATTGAAACTAGAATACAAAGATGAAGCAAACAGAAACAGCAGATTGGTCCTATTAAGCTTACCTGTTCTACCGTGTCAATTTCACTGAATTTAATAATCCAACCTTTCTGTCCTGGGTGCCCTCTTCCCTCCAATAGCTCAAGTTCTTGAATTGTTTCTCTCCCTGAAACTTCTTGTCTCAACCGTCTTCTCCCTGGCTATAAAGAATTAAATTCACAGAGAAAACACAAAGAATTCAAGAACAGATACCTGAATCAGAAGCTTTTAGTACTATATCTATACTTCTAGGGTTGTGTTTTACCTTGGAAAATCGTAATTCCGGAAAGTCAGTATTGGGCTTAACCCGAACCTCTCCTTGAAGTCCATGAACACTGCATATGTACCCAATTTCAACAAATCCTGGTTCACCCTTACTGGTTTCAATGCTCTCTTGCATAGCTGAAAAAAAATTGGAAAACAATAACTAGATTCACTTTTTGGTTGATACCATGACAAAATCCCATATAGCACAAATAGATCATATCAATCTAAACACGTCAAAATAAAATTATCACAAACACTAAATATGTATCCGATTTCAACATATTCTAATCCAAGTTCATTATTAGGGACGACTGCTCGAGCAGCAGAATGCTAAAGCAGATTAAAAAAACAGTAAGACAACAATACAAGTTCATTGCAAAGAACTGAAAAAATCCTAAACCCATTAAAAGATAATGCAATGGCTAATGCATGGATCAACATAGTAGTGTTAAATGAAACCTATCAGAGTATACTCCCAGAAAAAAAAACAAAAAAACAAAACAAAACAAAACAAAAACAAATGAAAAGAAAAGTAGTTAATTCTGGTGATTCCTCACAAACAACTACTGCAGCTGGTTTAAATACATCTTTGAGAAGCTGAAGAGGCATAAACTCATAACTACCTGAATATATCAAGCAAAAGACACATATCAAACCAAATATGGTAAGGAACTACACATAGCAACTAAATCAACTCTCAAAGACTTCTCAGTCAATCTAATCTTGCCTAATTATTGGATGAACAGCTGAAGCCATAAAGAAAAACAAGAAAGAAAGGATTCTCTCAAAAGACTTCAAACTCATTAATTGATATCATATTTCCATTATAAACCAAAACTTTACATGAATTTTATGATTTTTTTTTTTTTTTTGGTTGTTGGTTGTTGGTGTGTGTGTGCAGAGAATTGCTAGTTCTAAGGAAAACTCAAATCAAACAAATAAGCCCATTAAAGAAAAAAAAAAAAAAAACAGATAGTCCACAAATAATCACACCCATTAAGAATATCCCTGAAAAAGCTGAAATACTTATTCAGCAACCATAGATGAACCCTGTTAATAGATTCACTAGTTTCAGTAATTCAAAGCTGAACAACCAAACAATAACATAACAAATCATCACATGGAGAGCTAAAACAAACCAAACTCCTCAAACTATATTCCAAATAAACAGAAACATTAGCAAAATTTACGAGTGTTGTGATGGCAAGAGTATGACTGGTTTCAAACAAAATCTTCAAATTAAGAAGAAACAACACAAACCCACACCTCATAAAATGCCCAAGAAAATCCAAACCCATCACAGAAACATCATATAGTAATCAAGCAAGTGGAAATTAGTTTGTAAAATTACCAGTACTGTGCACGGGAGTGAGGTTACTTAGGTGAATTTGAGAACAATTCAAGGGTAATCGACGAAGACATGAGGGTGCTACCACCGCATCAATGCATCGATTTCGAAAGGGTACTGTGAATCGCTGCGAGGTAGAGAGAGAAAGTGATGGACAGAGAGAGTTTCGAGAACAGATAAGAGAAGGGCTCTGCATCGTTGCGTCTCCGAGTAGCGTGTGTGAGAACCGAAAAGTGGCAAATTCCAAAAGACTAGTGATGGAGAGTTAGCATGTTGTACAAAACTTATGCATAACGTACAAGCACAGTTTTAAGAATTTAGATATTTTATGGGGAAATAAATAAAAGAATTTAGATATTTTATGGGGAAATAAATAAATAAATAAATAAATAAATCTAGATATCAGTTGCTATGCTCGTTTGGCAAAGTTTACAATTTTTTATTTTTAATTTATAAAAATATTAGGACAAATTACAAATAAAACCCAAAGGTTTAGTGTGTTTTACAATTTAAACCCTAGATTTTTAATTTTAACAATTAAAACCTTGTAGTTCATTCCGTGTCACAGTGTAAACCCTCCGTCCATCTCCGTTCCATGACCGTTTTATGAAATAATGAAGAAAGTCATTTTTAGTGCTAAAACCAACCCAAAATGACGCCGTTTAGAGAGAGTAAAGAAAATATTTTTCTTTTAACCCATGTCATTTTCTTATTTGTTATTATTAATTAATATAAAATGGAAATACCCATTTTACCCTCACCCCTAACTTTTACAAACCCTAACCCTAATCCCTATCCTTTACCCAGCTCTGACAGCTCCAGCCATCGCCCCTTCCATTTTTTTCAGCGATATCCCCATATTTTCCCACATCTGGCGCAACCACTAAACCACTCCCTTATCTCCGGCGCAACCCCTTTCACCCTCACTTCTCTCTCGCTACTACCATCGCCCATAATCTTTCTCCTTTCCCTACACCAACACCTCTACAACCCCACTGCCCTTTTTTTCCTGATCTACAACCCCACCGCTCCCTCACTCCGATCTGCAATTGCAACCTTTTTCTTCTTCTTCTACTCAGCGCCGCGACGACCCCCTGCAACTCTCTATCTCTCTCTTTCTCGCATGGGTAGGTGTTCGGCAAAGGGCAATCAAACAATGATCAGTGGTTCGGCAAGATAAATCTGGACTATAGCTCTCTGTTTAACAAAATAGAACTGAACGCAGGTCATTCCTTCGGCACTGGTTGTCCGAACGAGAAGAACGAGGCTGGACCTCGCCAAGGGAGGAGGAGGAAGAGCGGGGAAGAATGAGATGGGATTAAGGTAGGAGATGGAGGGTTGCGCTGGAGATAAAGGAGGATCTGAAGGTGGAGGAAGAGGTGATCAGAGCTGCAGAGATAGATTAGGTAAAAGTGTTTAAGGTTAGGGTTTGAGAAGGTGGAGGTAATGTTGGTATTATGGTAAGGTGAAAGTGGTAGAGTAAGGGTTTAATAATAACAAATAAGAAAATGACATGTGTCAAAAGAAAAATATTTCCGTTACTCTCTCTAAACGGTGTCTTTTTGGGTTGGTTTTGGCACTAAAAATGGCTTTCTCCGTTACTTCATGAAACGGAGATGGACAGGGGGCTTACATTGTGATACGGAATGAACTACAGAGTTTTAATTGTCAAAATTAAAAACTTGGGGTTTAAATTGCAAAACACGCTAAACCTTGGGGTTTTTTTTGTAATTTGCCTAAAATATTAAATATGTTTATGTTTACTTTTAGTAAAAATGAAAAAAAAAAAATCTTTGATATATAAATATTTTAAATTTTTTTTTTTTTTAAAACAAGTCAAAATGAGGGCTACGGGGTGATTATCGATGGTTGAAGATGGTGACTCAAGGTAATTGTTGGTAACGAGAGATAATGGCCGAAAGTGGTTGCCACTGGTAAGAGGTAATTGACAATGGCTAGAGGTGGTTATTGGCCACAAAAAGTGTTAATTGAAAGTGATTGTCAATGGTCAAGATGATGGTCGATCAACAGCCTAAAGTGATAGTTGGAAATGATTTTCAATAAAAAGTAGTGGCCAAAGATGGTTACAGCCAGCAAGAGGTGGTTGGTGGCAATAGAAAAGTAATTAGCAATTGAAGTATGTGGTGGCCGAAAGTGATTGACAAATGAGGTCATTGTTGGTAATGGTAGCCGATAGCAATGAGAAGAAATGGCAACGAAACTAGTTTGAAGTGGATTTGTCGTTCTCCGCCTCCATCACATATCATATCAGGGCGGGTATAGGTTAAACAAAAAAATTAATAAAAATTAAAGGTAATATAATATAGGGCACTTAGGCGATAAATCCATTTTTGGGTGTTCTTTGTTCAAAGGTCCAGACACTAAACATTATGTCCATGAGGACAAACTCTTACAAAATGACCAAACTACCTATATATATATATATATATATGATACGGTGAAAAACCAACAAATAATCCCCCTCTTCTCTCTCTCTCTCTCTCTCTCTCTCGATTCATCTCTATCGACACCTTCTCAACACTCATCTCTGACACCACCACCACCACTATTGCCCTATAAACCCTAACCAAAATCGTGTTCTCTCTCTCTCTCTCCTCGTAGGTAGTGGTGAATCTGCCATTACCACCGTGGTACGGTAGTGGATCGACGGCGATGATCCTCTACATACTCCAGCTCCACCATAGGCAACTAGTGAAGCTCTCTAAACCCTTCGACATCCTGGATTTCATGCTCAACAAAGGCAATGGAGTCAAGGGCCTTTTAGATACAAGCCTCAAAACCATCCCTAACCTATTAAAGATTAGATCCATGTAGCACCACCACCGTCATTTGATTCATCATCATCGTCTTCCATACCAGTCCTCTAATTTGGATCTCCAAGCTCAAGTACACTATATATGTGTGTGTGTATGTGTGTTTATAGCAACTCTCTGATTTCTTTAATGCTCTAATTTCTTCTCTGTTTTAGATTATGTTTAGACCTCGATCTCGTCGAAGGCTTTTCTTTGATCAACAGTTCTAATGCTGTGTTAATCACTGATCTAATGGTGTTTTGATCTAATGCAAGAATGCATTAGATCTCTGTTGTTGGAGTTTTGAACAATTCTATCTGTTTAATTATTATTATTATTTAACTTTTGATCTTTATTATTTTCATAGATCAGATATGAGATCCAAATCCATTGATCGGTTTTCATCGTGAGATCCAGATCCATCTAGATCCAGATATTATAGATCTGATGTGTTAGTTTAATTTTTATTTTTTTATTTTTTATGGTGTTGTTGTTGATGTGTTATTGTTGATGATGATTGTACAGGGATCAAATATTATTCACTTCTGTACTCCTTGCCTCTGTATTCGTCTCACTCCAAATGACATCGTTTCTCTTGCAAACACAATAGAGGTGAGTTAACCGGCGGGTGTCTCACCGAAAAACCCCTCTGACAGTCTAGTTAGCACCTTCAGAAAATATAGGAGAATGAGAGAGTTTTCTGACTTAAGATTGCTTACCTTTAAGAATGAACTCACAGGTCTTATATAGACAACTTGTCCCACTTTTTCATGTGGTACGCATCATTCCCATTGGCTTGGGGCGAGAACATTTTGCCCTTTAATTCCTTTACACGCGTGCACTTGTCAAAAGTAAACAACCTGACAAACAGCAATAACTTGGGCAACGCGCAGTTTGTCCTCCATGTAGTACTGGACCAAGAGAGGCACTCAACCGAGCTATCTTGAGTTATGGCCGAACCTGCACAGCTCGGCCTAACTCAGACTAGTTCTATCAGTCTAAGCTAAACCTTGTCGGTCAGTCCTTGTAGGGTTTTCACAACTCGGCCAAGCACGTTTAGCTCGGTCAGGCTACTTCTATTTGTACCATTTCTAGTCAGGTCACACTCCACGCGGCCATATAGCTCAGTCTATCCTCACAACTCAGCAAGGACTCACGCGTGTCTCCTCCAGTTCAGCCAATCTTTATTGGCTTTGCTCAGCCAATCATGGACTGACAGTCTTAGCTCGGCCCTTTTTGTTTGGTAAAATTCCCTTTACTATGAGGTAGCTTGGCCCATTCTGTTCGGCGGAAATTCTCTCTCTCAATTGCCCCTTAATCTTATATGTTGCAACATGATTGGGATTACTTTGGTCTTACACAACTTAGCTTCAACTCGGTTAGGATAGCTCGATCCTTTTATTAAATACACTCTGCCCATTTACTATTCATCTTCTCTTTTGTTTGAATATGTTTTGCTTGGTCAAGTTTTATCCCTTGTCTGCAGGGTTCATGCTGCACTTATACATAGATCTTCATGGCTCAGTCGAGATAGATAGCTCGGTTTAGGTATCCAAATGCCATTTTTCTTCTTGCTCCTTCATTTGCCCCTGACTTGCACTTAAATTTATTGAGTGGGGGCCATTGTTGATCTCAGCTCAATTTATTCAATGTGTATTTCGGCCTTCATGTCTTTTCGGGGTATCTCAGCACATCCACATGTCGTACAACTCGGCTCTCTATCTTGGCATTGCACTCAATTGACGGAATTGATTCAACTTTGCATTTGATGGAATGGTGGGGCCTAGAAACTTGATTTTCCAAAAGCTTAATCAATTTAAGTTCTCACTTTTGATGGAAGTGTTTGGTGGGTCATGCCTTGTTTCCTATGCATGATCATAGCATACATATTCTTTTGCTTGGAAACTGAGTAATCAATTGGTGTTCAACATATTATTTAATATGTTTATTTCCATTGCTTGGTAGGTCTCACCATAAAGCCTTTGAATTGAAAAAAAAAAAAAAATCTCGGCTAGTTTGTCTTGAGCCTGCTCTTGCTCGATCATCAAGCATATATGCATAGCTCGGTCCCTTTCTTTTTAACCAATCTCAGCACGTCGATGAATTAGACTTGACATGCAATATTACTTGAAGATCATCTTGTTTGGTAGGTCCTAGCCAAGACCCTTGTTTGGCCAACCAACTTCTTTTATATTGTCCACCTTATTTTTTGATTACTCTACAATAGCTTAGTCTGTCACAGTGTAATAGCCCGGTTCTGACTTCTTCATGTGCTATCTTTTGCCAAACAACCACGTGGACCCCTTGGGCTAGACTTTGGAGCAGTTGTTTTTGCACTTTCTCTCTCCAAAAAATTCAAATTTTGTGAACCCAACAACTGCTACTTTTTCGTTAGCGAGCTTTAACCACTGCATCCTGTTTTGGCAAGCTAAATCTGCTCGATAAGGTGTCTTTCTTCTCGGTGAGCTAAATCCACTCGATAGGGCATCCTTCTTTAGCGAGCTAAATCCACTCAGCAAGGAGCCTTTCTTTTCAGCGAGCTAAATCTACTTGGCAAGGCATCCTTCTTTAGCGAGTTAAATCCGCTCGACAAGGAGCCGTTCTTTTCAGCAAGCTAAATCTGTTCAGAAAGGCATTCTTCTTTGGCGAGCTACATCCACTCGGCAAAGAATTCAAAAGTCAATAAAATCCTTCAACTACCCTCTTGCCGAGCAATACCCGCTTCGGCAAATAATTCCAAAGTTGATAAAATCCATCAACAAACCTCTTACAGAGCAAGATCTGCTTTGGCAAAGAATCCCGAAGTTAATAAAATCCACTAACTACCCTCTTGCCAAGCAAAACCCGCTTCGGCAAGAAATTCCAAAGTTGATAAAATCCATCAACTACCCTCTAGCTTAGCAAAACCTACTTCGACAAGGAATTCCAAAGTTGATAAAATCCATCAACTACCCTCTTGCTGAGCAATACCCGCTTTGACAAAGAATTCCAAAGTTGATAAAATCCATCAACTACCCTCTTGCCGAGCAATACCCGCTTCGGCAAATAATTCCAAAGTTGATAAAATCCATCAACAAACCTCTTACAAAGCAAGATCCACTTCGGCAAAGAATTCCAAAGTTAATAAAATCCATTAACTACCCTCTTGCCGAGCAAAACTCGCTTCGGCACGGAATTTCAAAGTTGATAAAATCCATCAACTACCCTCTAGCCGAGCAAAACTTGCTTCGACAAGCAATTCCAAAGTTGATGAAATCCATCAACTACCCTCTTGCCGAGCAATACTCGCTTCGACAAAGAATTCCAAAGTTGATAAAATCCTTCAACTACCCTCTTACCGAGTAATATCAAAGTTGATAAAATTCATTAACAAATCTCTTGCTGACCAAGATCCACTTCGGCAAAGAATTCCAAAGTTGATAAAATCCATCAACTAATTTCTTGCCGAGCAATATTCGCTTCAGAAAAGAATTCCAAAGTTGATAAAATCCATCAACTACCCTCTTGCCGAGGAAAACCCACTTCGGCAAGGAATTCTGAAGTTAATAAAATCCATCAACTACCCTCTTGCCAAGCAAAACCCACTTCGACAAGGAATTTCAAAGTTGATAAAATCCATCAACAAACCTTTTGCCGAGCAATATCCGTTTCAGCAAAGAATTCCAAAGTTGATAAAATCCATCAACTAACTTTTTGCCGAGCAATATTCAGTTCGACAAAGAATTTCAAAGTTGATAAAAATCCATCAATTATCCTCTTGCCGAGCAAAACCCACTTTGGCAAGGAATTCCAAAGCTAATAAAATCCATCAGCTGCCCTCTTGCCGAGCAATACACACTTTGGCAAGAAATTCCAAAGGTAAGCAAAACACCAAATTTCATCTTGCCGAGCAAAAATCTACCAGGAAGGAATTATGATTTCTCCATCAAAATGATGGTCAGTTGCCCCTTGGATGATGCTAAATCTGTTCAGAGGGGTGAAAGTACAATAATTTTTTAGAAAACGGTCTACTTGTTTCATTACATCAATAATTGAAAGAGTTATGAGAACTTCAGATTGGTAGTGTTCCATGTTTTAGGAATAGATCGGTCATTTATACCCTGTGAATTTTATGCCCTTTTTTCTCGACCTTTTTTCTGCCTTTGTTCGGACGGTTATCTTCCTGTCCGATGGCATGAACTTTTCCTCTAACCTTTTTGTCCACTACTACCGGATTTGTCTTCGAGGTAGCTACGGTCGTGTCATCTTCAACCCTTATATGCTCGTTGAGCATGTCATGACCCAAACTCACCGCTATAGGTTTAGCATCGTAACCGGCCAGTAGTCTTTGGATTGCCAAAGGCCTCTGATCTGAATATCATAGAATGTAAGGGGCTGCAGAAGCAAATATACAAAATACAATGTCCATTGAGCTGTGAAAACATACATGAGATAGAAAATTTAAACTTCTATACATATGCATAATGTCAAACTTCCACACGTTATGCACCACCACACAATTCGTATCATAAGGGACTTAGCCCAGCGTATAGATAAACAAAAACAAAATAACAAAACATCCTGGCGTGGTTCACAAAACTTGACTGTTCAATAGCGAACCTCCCCGAGAGGTACGGTTGCTGGCTGACCAAAACTCACCAGGCAGCAGCTTAGGCCTGGTCACGCACCGGTTCACCTACATACATAATATAAATAGTGAGCAAAAGCCCAGTGAATAATAACAGAGTAAAGGGGTAAATGAATGGTGTCCCATATTAGATTCGGAAAACAGGCTTCATATTAGAAACAAATTCATATTCATGTTCTCAGTCAAATCGTATACAGAAAATAGAGTACATGATTAATCATACATGGTACATCCATTAGTGCTGACAGATCAAATACAGAGCATAAAAGGGGTCATGCGTGCCAGTTCCATTAAGGAACCTCCGGTACCGGGAACAGATAACATACTTGAGTCACAATATTGTTACCCTTGGGCAAGGGCCATGAAACCACGGTATTATTATCCCCAGGCAAGGGCCAGGAGACCACGATATTATTACCCCCGAGCAAGGGCCTTGTGCTAAGGATACCACGAATACTTTTCAATGTATGGACAATCATTCATTGATACAGAACATAACAATTCAGAAAACAGATCTTATTTCATCATATAGAAAATAAATAAAGTTGAACATAGTTTTACTAAGTTATTACTCACAAATGGCTTCACTTGCAGAATAGTCAGAGCAAACAAATTAGATAACTTGCAGCGTTTGACCTACATAAACATAACAGACACACACATATTGAAACACACACTCGGAATTCGTTAACTTATTCTATTTCATTCTCTTATTCTATTTCGTTCTTAGTGTGTTTCTAGACCTTATCCTCATTATTATGTCTTAATCATGGCCTAGGAATGCCTAGGATGCGATGAGGATGCCAAAATGCCCTTGAAAACACTTAGTCAAAGTTGCTGGAAACAGAGGCTTCGCTAAAACGCAACTTCCTTCGCTCGAGCGGAGGTTAAAACATGTAAGTGGTCACTCGAGCACAACTTCCTCCGCTTGAGTGGTCTGTAAACTCTGCAAAAGTACTGGTTGCTTGATTTCTCTGCTCGACGGTCGCTCGAACGTGAGACTGAGGTATTTGCTCGAGCGCAACTCTTATCGCTCGAGCGGTTTGCAAAACATGTGAACTTCTGGGAGCATACATTTTACGCTCGAGCCAGCTTTTAGTTGCTCAAGTGAAGGTGCAAAAGACAGAGTGGTCGCTCGAGCGCATGATCTGTCGCTTAAGCGAAGAAGCAGAATCTGAAATTTCCAAATTTGCTTCCAGGCTTCAAAACTCGAATTTAACTAAACAAAACACATCCTTTGGGCCCAAAACTTGAGAAAACAAGTCTAAACTTGGAAAGCATTGTGAATTCAAGATCATTTCATGAAATTATGGCCCAAAAGCTTGCCAATTGTGCAAAATGAAACTTGAAACTCATGATATGAACATGTGTGTAATTTCTACAAACTTAAACCTTTCAAAACATGCTCAAATAAGGGAAATTGATGGAAAACATGATAAACTCTTAAAACTAAAGTAAAATTGAAGCATGCATGTGAAAATTCTTGGCAATTCAACTCAAAATGTTAGAAAATGTGCATGCATGCATGATATCGCTCAATTCTCTTCATTTCTACCTCAATTCTTATACTTGCTCACAAAATCTCCTTAGGTTCTCTTCATTAATGACTTAGATACAAAGATGGGGAGCCAAATACTCACCTAAGGCCTTCACTTGAGTTCTAACCACCAATTCTTAAGCTCCTACAAGCCAAACCTTCAATCCTTCTAGCTCTCTATCACAATTCTCTTATCTCTCCTTGAATTCATTCTTTTCTTTAGGTCTCTCACTCTCTCTTACGTTTTATTTGCTTGAGTAGGCTCAAAGATGTGAAAAGAGAGGAGTTGAAGCACATATTGGCCTTATATAGGCATAGTTAATGGTGAGTAGTTAAAGCTAATTAAATGGACATTAATTATTCTAATTTAATTGCTCTGAATCAAATTTTAATCAAACTTATCATAAAATTCTAAAAATACCAACTAACACATAAATCAAGTTAATTTCGCGTTCGAATGCCGATAAGGCCTTCAATTTGCAGAACAAAACTGAAACACAAACAAATCTTTCTACAATAGACAGATAGAAACTCAAATAATGCAACACACATGGAATTAATTTAGAATTTCATCTTGATTACTCATTAAGCATCCTTAATCATGCTTTAATGGTTAATCATGGGTCGAGGTTGTTACAGAGCATTTGCCTCAATAGTTCCAATGTTAGGGGCTGGGTCATCGTTAGTGAGTCCCTCAATATATAGTAGACCCCGTCTGTACTAAGCGGTAGCCAGGTTGGTTGGGCAATCATGGAACTCGTTGAATGTCTCTCAATACCAAGCGTTGAACGCCTACACCGCTTCTCCCGGTTCCATACTTATCCCTAGGAGATGGTCGACCGCCTTTGGTGCTTGTATTCATCCTAAATTTGGTGATAAATGCTTCAGCCAACTATTGCCAACCATCAATGCTACCCTCCGGCAATCCTTCGAACCATTTTAGGCCTAGCTCGCCCAAACTTGATGGGAATAAAATGCACATCAAGGCATCGTTATGCCTGTGGACAACCATGACATGGCAAAAATGGCTTACATGTAAGTAAAGGTCAGTCCTCCCTTCGTAGAGGTTGAAATTGGGTTGATAGAAGCCTACGAGGTGAGGCGAGTTCTCGATCTTTAGGAAAAAGAGAGTGACGTTCAATGTTGCCGAGTTTCTGTTCGCCGGTGCATTCACCATTGAATATGGCAGTGGTATGGCAACCTCTTCAGTTGCATAAACTCCGGGAGCTGATCTCTGTAGCATCAGCGCCGCTATGGCTTACCTCCGGTGTGCTTATTCCTCCAAGACATCTTTCAAATCCTTCGATCGAGCGGAGTATGAACATATCGACATTATTGGCAAACGCGAGAAATAGTAATTGATATCTTGAGTGTGAGACATTTCTGCTAGTGTGATGGAATCAATGGCTCTAAAACTCCTTGAGATGGAGAGTGAAGGAGTTAGTAGTCGACTTCGACTACTAGAGTGGTGGGATTGGACATGCTCATTGTGGTTTCCCACTCTAGCAATGCCCTTTCTCTTTAGTTGGCGTTTTATGGCCTTCATCTTCGTCACCATCTTGGGGATGACAACGTCTCGGTCCCTCAACTTGTGCTTCAGATGTTGAGTGTGCGACCTCTACGTCATCGGTGCCCTTTAAGGCTCTGAGAGTGCTTAGAGCTCCTCGCACGTTTGTCTTGTATGTCTCTGGGTAGCCCCTCTTCTGGAGGTTTCCAAACCAGCCATCTTTGGAAAGGCGGGCAGGTCGCCACACCTCCAAACTAACTCTGGAGTGATGCCATCGACTGTGGAAATCAGAATCTCGGGATTGTTCACCATTGAAGGCAGTCAGAAAAGCTTGGAGGATAAGATTTTACGTGTCAAGTTTCCCACAGACAGCACTAATTGTAAGGAGAGCAAATATTCTTCACTTCTGTACTCTTTGCCTCCTTATCCATCTCACTCCAAATGGCATCGTTTCTCTTACAAACACAATTGAGGTGAGCTAACCGACAGGTGTCTCACCAAAAAACCCTTTAACGGTCTAGTATGAGAGAGTTTTCTGACTAAAGATTGCTTACCTTCAAGAATGAACTCGCAGATATTATATAGACAACTTGTCCCACTTCTCCATGTGATGCACATTATTCCCATTGTCTTAAGGTGAGGACATTTTGGCCCTTAATTCCCTTACACGCGTGCATTTTTCAGAAGTAGACAACCTAACAAACAACAATAACTTCTGCACGTGGTACTGGACCAAGAGAGGCACTCAACCGAGCTATCTCGAGCTGTGACCAAACCTGAACAGCTCAACTTAACCCAGATTGGTTCTATTAGTCTGAGCTAAACTTGGCTGGTCAACCCTCGCAGGGTTTTCACAACTTGGCCGAGCACGTTTAGCTCGGTCAGGCTACTTCCATTTGTAGTCAGGCCCCACTCCGTGCGGCCATACAGCTCGGTCCAATCTCACAGCTCGGTAAAGACTCGCACGTGTTTCCCCCAGTTCGGCCAATCTTTATTGGCTCTACTCGGTCGATCATGGATTGACGGTCTTAGCTTAGCTCTTTTCGTTCGGCATGATTCCCCTCACTAAGAGGTAGTTCGGCCCATTTTGTTCGGTGAAAATTTTCCCTCTTAATGATGATTTGGATATTTATTATTATTATTTTTGTTCTTATTTTTTATTACAACAAATAAAAAAAAGATTTGAACATATAACAACAACAAAATCTTATGACACAGATAAGTGAAATATACAAGAAAACAAATAAGTGATAGATATGATAGATCTATTTAAATATTAGTAGATAAAAAAAATTAGAACAAAAATTTTAACAGATTGGGAAAAATAGGATAAAAATTTCAACAGATGAAATTTAACATAAATAGAAATATTTTTGTGTTTTGTTTGTGTTTGATCTGTTCAATCTCTCTCTCTCTCTCTCTCGCTCTCTCACACATAAAAATTTCACATAGATAATTATTTAACACAGATAAGGAATTAATTGTAACTTTGTTGTGTAGTGTGTTGCTTCATTGATTAGATAGAGAGAGAAATCTATAAAAGTTGAACATATAGGAACAAAATTGAATAGATAAGGAAAAAAAAATCAACAAACATATATAAATTTGAATGAATAGTAAAAAAATTGAATAAATAGGGGAAAAAAATGAACAGATAAGTAAAATTTTGATCAGATAGTCAACGGAAATCAACAGATAATTTAAGGGAAAAAATTAGAAACAAAATGTCCTTCAAAACAAGTAAAAGGACTTCTCACCAAACTATTACACAATGGGTGCACCTCTCACTAACAAAAAATATTTACTGAACCTAATACCTTATAACTTCTTTAGATTGGATTTATTACCAATTTATTCTATGATATATTATAAATAACAATTTCTAATTAATGAGAGTTTTTTTTTTTGAATACAGATTATATTTATAATTTAGACACCCCATTTTTGACCGTCCTCAAGACTTGGATGTCATGGTTTGAACACTCGATGATTTTGTATGCTCGTGTTCGTTTTGAGTCCCTAAAGTTCCCAGCCGAGCGCCTTGCCTTTGAGCCTTTAAACTTGTCTGTTTTGTGCTTGGTTGTGGACCAAGAGCTTGTTGTTTCAAGTCTAGAGGAGAAGGTGGCTTGTCGGTCATCCCTACAGTCCATCGGCCATGGTGGTAGCCGGCGGCCATTTTTCTCCTTTTTCAGATATTTGTTTGCTAGTTGTGCCAACTGTTGTTCACTGAAGTGCATCTCCATACACGTGTATGGAGGGACGAATACAAGCTTTAATCTTGTTTTTCTATATATAGGGGGTGTCCTCCCCCATTTTGGAGGGTTAGAAAAATTTGGATCAAATTTCTCTCTCTCTCTCTCTCTCTCTCTCTCTCTCTCTCTCTTCTTGCTTTGTGCCTTAAAGCCTTGTTTCTCTACACCTTTGTACATCAAGCCTTAACCAAACACTCTCACTTTTGAGCTGAGGTTCTTTGCGGTCTAGTTTGAGCTTTAGAAGGAGGTTTGAGCCTGAAATTGTGGCTGATTAGTGCTGTGCTTCAAGAGGTATAAGACTCACCTTGTAAACTTTGTTTGACTACTTGTTTTGCCATCTTTTTACACTATTTTTTAGCTGGTTTTCAACTACAAAAAACTCTGTTTTTATGCTTTAAAAATGATGGTTTGAGGTCATTTTGTGTTAAGGGATAGTCCACCCTTCTTGTTGTTTAATTATGTGAGCTTTTGTGCCATCTTTTAGCATACTCAAATCAAACTTTTTGGGCCTTTAAACCACTGAAATTCAGAGTTATTTTAGTGGTGGAAAGCATGTTTTGAAGTCCAAAATTAGAGGGGTTAGCCTCCCCTCCTTATGTCTTACTTGCATGCCTAGTTAGCTTTACATGGTAGCATGTTTTTGTAGCTTAACTTAGCTTATTTTCAGCATATTTTTGCCTCTAATTTGGACTGTTTTAGCTCTGTTTTGGGTTGCTTTAGTCATATGAGTCTTGTTTTGTGTGGTTGTAGTGCAATCTTATTCACTAGCTTAATGTTTTAGGCTTTTAAACATGAATTGCGTGAGTTTCTTGCATGTTTTAGTATCATTTTGCACTCCATTTCGGCACTAAAATCTCTGCAATCTCTCTCTATTCTTTACTCTGTCATTTATTTTTGAAAGGGGCTTTGAACCTCTTGTTGGCTTAAGTGTGAAATTGAGACACTTGTGCTTAATGGTTTTAATCCTTTTTTGAGGGTTTCTACTAACCAACGGCATGAGGTATCTTTCATACTCAAGGCACTTGTGGTTTAAGCCCTCTTTCCATTAGAGGACATTTACCTTTTGGACTAATCAATTAAATAATGGATTGGTAATCTAAAATGACTAAATAAAACATGACAAGTAAAAGAGGCACGATAAGCATCTTTCATGTTGCATTGCATGTGTTCGGATTAGACGTTAATTCGAACACGAGAAAAATGGGACGTTTCATACTCAAAATGATGAAACGTGCCACTTTTCTTGGTCACCATCACCCTTGGTCATGCATGATAGGGTTGTGGTTTTGTGAAGTCTTGTTTTGCACTCATTAAGCTTGTATAAGCTTGGTTCTTTGGCCATCATGCATGAAAATGCTTGGTTGATGGCTTGAGAGCCAAGAGCTACACTCTTTTGAGCTTGTGTGATGATAAGGAGGGTAGCAGTACATACACTCCTTGAGAATACACTGCTTTGTCTATGTTGCAGCAAAAAAAAAAAGAAGTTTAGGGAAGGAGTGGCCGACCGACTACCAGCAGTAGCCGATCGGCCACCAATAGTAGCTGACAGCCACCATTGGTAGTCAATCGGCCAGAAATGAAACTTTGCACCAGTGTGTTTTTGAGTTGGAGCAGAGGTGTTCTAGAAGTTAGCAGCAATGTTGGTGTTCAAACGAGTGCAAACAGAGGCATCCGATGGCAAGGTGGTGGATTTTCGGGAGGAAACCAACCAAGGATGCATGCGTCCCTCGCCCTCGAGGCCATTTAATCGCTTTAGTTAGCTTAGAATAGCTAGTTAACTCGAATGTTGTACTTTGTTAGTCAGTGTAACTAATTCTTCAATTTCGGTTTGTAATATTTAGCTAGCTTAGGATAGTTAGTTAATTTATATCAATTGTAGTAATAATTAGCTAGAATAGTTAATTATTTCGTTTTGTAATAGTTAGCTTAATTAGTGTAGCTAGTTAGCTTATTCATTCGGACCCTCCTTCGCGAGGGCAAAATGTTGCAATAAGTGTGCGTGCGTGAGTGTATGTCTTCCAACCCCACATCTTTCTCCCTTTTATTTATCTGCTTTTGATGGTTAGATTAGGGACACGTTTTGATTAGCATACCTTATGCTTGCATGATTGCATTCATTCATTTGTCTTGCATGCACCGAGGCTTGGCCCATCATTCAAACTGCACAGCAATTTCAATAGCTTATTTGAATACGTGTTTCAAAGCATTCTATCAAAGTATTGCAAATGTCATATTAGTAGCCGAGCCTATTAATTGCATTATTGCATGTGTTGCATTAGTTACTTAACACAGTTAAGATCATGCATTTTTCTAACTAGTTTTTGTTTTGGCTTAGTGTACTCAGTAAGTTTTTATGCTTTAGCATACTTGCATGAGTGTGATTACCATAATTGCCATGTCTCGCATGCATGTCATGAGGCTATGTGCTTATTTGATAAATTGTATGAATGCCTGCGGGTGAAAGCTTTGTTGTTTGAATTGGAACAATTCAATAAATGTGTTTTAAGCCCATTTTGAGAAGTGGCAAATCCTGTGCTAAGCCCACTTGAGGTGGCAAAACCGCATTTCAAAGCCTACTTGAGAGTCGCAAATTCAAACCATTTTCGAAAACAAAACATGAGTTGAATTGTTCCAAATCTTGCAATTTTAGTCTATACTTATATGTGTGCGTCACATAGTAAAGTTGGTTTAATAACCAGAATAAAAACACATGAGGTTTATAAAACAACATATCATGATTAATAAAGGCCAATCTTTGATCGGGCGAGCGGGGGTGCTCATTTCAGGACATTCCCCTTTCGTACCCAAGTTCCCGAGCCAAGGCAAATTTGGTGATGGCGGACATGTAGCCTTCGGCACAA
This sequence comes from Camellia sinensis, assembly GCF_055761805.1. Lineage (NCBI taxonomy): Eukaryota > Viridiplantae > Streptophyta > Magnoliopsida > Ericales > Theaceae > Camellia > Camellia sinensis. Next base: position 109,716,389 of record NC_138969.1, on the reverse strand, counting down.
GTCAAGGTTTCCTAAATTTCCCCCAAAACAAAATTTTGGCATTGTTTGATTTAAAATCGATTTTCCAAACAGGTTTGCCAGATTTGGACTCTTTGGTGTTTATCAGTTTCACATTGCACTTTGTGAGACTAGATTTAGAACTGCGGGAGTTCAAACTGTGAGGCCTTCTTTTCAAACCTTTCCGAAAGGCGGGCGCGGAAAAAGGCGAGTCCACAGTTTCTAGTGACTCTGCTGGAGATTTAGAGAACTTGTCTCGAATTCATGATATGTTATTTTATCTACACTTATGTGTTTCTTTACATTGCATTTGCATCGGTGCGCTTAAGTCACAGTGTTTGCCATCTGCTATTCCTGAACGGTTTGTCGGAGGCTTGTTTTGAAAAGCGTGCCACAAGGCTGACTGGTTACGGGCTCTGCCACGATGGGAACACAAGCCTTGGATCTGGACTACCGCTGTACCATTTGATCCTCCTTTCACTTTTCGGTGTTAGGTATGAAAGGTATGTTAGGTAGTCTTGCTGAGGTACCCTTTTTGACCAATCGGCCTAGTTGCATATCGGAAGCCATAGAGACTGTTCCAAACTAGGACAGGTTGTTCACCCGAATGTAGGATTGTATGAAACTGCTTGTTTGCGTAATGAACCCCTATCTCCTGACGAGATTAGGACAGGGTAACCCTACCCCACCATAGGGGTGTTCTGCCTCTCACTTGCTTGGTATGTGCTTTTAGAGTGTAACTCTGCAAGAATGTATGTATCAGTTGCATGTCTGGGTACCAGTTTGAGGGTATCAGTTTTGAGGCAGAAATTTGGGGCATAAATCAGTGTCTGAGTACAGTCATCCATCTTATGATTTCAACTATGTGTTATTTCTGTCTGAGCCGAGGTGCTATGTGTTTTCTAATTTTTGTTTCTTTTGCTTTATTTTTCTTTTTGCAAGGTAGTGTTTCACAATTGCGTCAGATGAGGCAGTTACCCCCCAAGCACTCTGGACTCGAGTAAGGTGACTTTATCGATTTGGGATCTTGTAAGAGGACAACTAGTGTTTGCTTCGCTACCCTCGGTTACAAGACGGAGGAGAGTCAAGCATAATTCACCAGTTCGGCAGTTACCTTCCTTCATCGAAGTCTAGTTTTCTGCTTCCACTTCAGAAAGAGAGTACACACTAGTTCTGATAGATCAACACCCCTTAGACAACATGGAGGATATGATGTGCCAACTTCAACAGACTATCGAGAATATGCAATTGGATGCTGCCCGCCAAGCAGAAATTACAGCCCAGCAGGCTGAGTTGATTGCTCGGCTACAGCAACAACAGCCGCCACAGGCAACAGCTTCTGCATCCCATCCACCTCCTACAAACATTTCAGTACCTAGAGCTCCTGCTCCCATAGCCAATGTCCAAGAAAATGTGGACGTCCCAGTGGATCCGATTCCACCCCAGACTTCCAAAGTATCGGTTTACCCAATGGAGGCACTGTTTGAGTTTGAGGTCGACCCTACCACACTAAAAGTGAGTAAGCTTGAGAAGCTTTTCAAACAAACTCAGGGTGTCAATTCGATCCCAGATATAGAGGATGGCTATACTGATGCGGTGGTAACATTGCCAGATAGGTTTAAAATGCCGCATATAGACTGCTTTGATGGCTCGGGTGATCCCATGGTCCACTTGCGGCTATTTTTAGATATTCTGCGGCCGATGGGCCTAACTAGACTGCAGAAGTTATCCCTCTTTGGCTAGACCTTGTTAGGTATTGCGGCCATTTGGTATACAAAACTTGAGGATTCTGTAAAAAGGAACTGAGAAGAGATGGCTGAGGCCTTTATCGCTCAATACTCTTACAACACTCAAATCGAGGTCACAACTCGTGATCTCGAAGCAACTCGCCAAGAGCCAAAGGAGGCCTTCTCCGATTTCGTCACTCGGTGGAGGGCTAAGACCTCTATGATGACCACTCGGCCAGCTGAAAAGGACCAGATCAGAATGGTCGTCCGTAATCTGTAATCGAGGCTGCTACAGAAGATAATAGTCTTACCTCTACCTACATTTGCTGACTTCCACGAAATAGGGGTGCAGATAGAGGATGCAATGAAACAAAATCTGATAGACCATGAGAAAGAGCAGCCCATGAGGGCTTTTACACGCGGTTCCAACGCGGCTACGACTAGTAATGCAACTGCAAAGACCTCTGATGTTTGTATGGTCACCACCACACCGAAAACTGCCACCCCTTTTGTTGGTACATTCGAAACCACCTCACAACCTGCAAAGCACCAACCCTGAGGCCAGAGGGTTTTCACCCCACTTTACATGTCTCTATCTGCAGCCTTGAGGGTCCTGATCAAAAAAGGGCATCTGAAGCCCCTAGAGCCACGCCCATTGCCAAATCCCCTCCCTCCTACATACAACCCGGCCAAATACTAAGCCTTCCACCAACAGCATGGTCATGATACCGACTATAGACACCCCATTTTTGACCATCCTCAAGACTTGGACGTCATCGTTTAAACACTTGATGATCATCCATGCTCGTGTTCGTTTTGAGTTCTCGGAGGTCTCGGTTACGCACATTGCCTCAAGATCTCTCAACTTGTTTGTTTTGTGCTTGGTTGTAGATCAAACACTTGTTTTTTTTTTTTTTTGCTTCTAAGGGAAGGGGGTGGCTTGTTGGCCATCCCTACACCCCACCGGCCAAGGCTTGAAGCCATCGGCCCCTTTTTCTTTCCAACGGCCAAGAGTATTGGCTGATCAGCACTATATTTGGTCGACCGGCCATTGTGTTGGTCGATTGGCCATTTTTACTGGCCGAACCCTGTTCATCTACTTTATGCAGATATTTTGTGCCAGCTGGCACAGCTGGCACCCATTATTCACCCTCTCCATACACGTGTATGGAGGGATTGGCCCCTTTGCTTAGCTTCTCTTAGAAGCTTTAGAATTTGAGATTCTATAAAGAGGGAGTCCCTCCTCCCTCCTCAGAGGTTCAGAAAATTGGTTCTTGAGAGGATAGATATAGTATTGTATCTATACTTCCTTGTTTAGTCTTATTTTGTACTCAAAAGTGTATTATTATCTTACTATTGTACACAAACACACACTAGAACACCATTCTTGGTTGCTAACGTGCTAGGAGGTTGATTTCAGTGTTCTTGGGTTGGTTTAAACTCAGAAAACCTGTTGGAGCTTTGTTCTTGAAGAGTTTCTACAAGGGTGAGCTTCTTACCTTTAGATACCCCTTTCTTGCTTAAGCTTTTAGCCTATCTTGCACCTGTTTTTAAGCTTAACTTATAACTGATAAAAGTTCTATTTTTAAGTGCTTAAAATAGTTGTTTAAGATCACTTTGGTGTTTGGGGTTGTTTACCCCCCTCTTAGGCCTTGTTTGGCCTCATTTTGTGCCTTTTTTGTGAGCTCTGGGACCACCTTGTATTGGCCTTCTCACCACTGAAATCCAATCCAGAGGGATTTCAGTGGTAGGGATGATGCTTTGAGGTCCTAAGAAGGAGAGGGCCATCCCTTCTCCTTGTTGTCTTCAATACTTGTCATATTTGCCTCATACGTGAATATCTTTGTTAAGTTCATGTTGGCCATGTCTTAGTTGGTATTTGTGGTTATTTTGCTGTGATATACTAATTTTCTTGCCTATCTTGATCATTCCATGCATGGTCTATACACTTGTAGTGTAAATTTTGCAAACTAGTTTTGTATGCTTCATGTTTGAGCATGTCTTTCTAGCCTATGTTAACCTTATTTCAGTGGGTTTTTGGTGTTGTTTTAGCATGCCATGACTCTGTTTTGGGTGGGTTTAGTTGGCTCTTACATGCTTCATATACTTACTTTGTAATTCCCTCATTTGCCTTAACATGTACCTTGTGTTTAGACCACCATGCTTACATGTTTGGGCTTGACTTTGAGAAGCTTTTAGCTTTGTTTTACCATGATTGAGGTCAAATTTTGGTTGCTTAGGTCACATGTGCCATGCTTTGTATAGCCACTATGCAATCTAGCTTGTTAGCTTTGAGTGTTAGATCCTCTAGCATGCTCTACTTGGATCATTTCAGTGGTTTGGCATCACTTGTAATGTTATTTCAATCCATATAGTATGCTTGTTTACTTACATTTGGCACTCCTTTAATGTTTTAAGGAGTTGATGTTTTATGCCTCATGAATGGGCCATTGTGTATGCCTCCATGCTTAGGTCTTTCGGATGTCACCTAAGTGGGTTTTTGGGCTTGTTTTAGCATGCCTAAACTCTATTTTTTTTCATTGCTTAAGTCACGCCATGTTTGGTTTTAATAGGTGTAGTGTAACACCCTTTTTGTAGCCTTGCATGCCTCATGTTTTGTTTTTTTTTTTGGCATTGTGTTCTAGCTTGCGTTGTCTAGTTTCGAGCATGTTTTTGGTCTTGCTTGGACCTGCCTTGGGACTGTTTTAGGTCCCCTTGCCCCTTTGGGACTTGTCTTGCATATCCTTGGTTTGGACCCATTGGCTAGCCTTAAGCTTTAGGCTTCCTTGCATGTTATACTTGCTTTGTTTGGTTGGTTTGGCACCTTTTCTAACATATTTTCTGAGCCTAACATGTTTGTCACATGTCCATGTTTGTCCTCTTTTAAGTGTGTTTAAGAGTTGCTCTACTATGCTTAAGTGTTGGGCCAATTGGCATGCGTGTTTGTATGTGTTTTTTTTTTTGTCCTCATTTCCATAGCATTTTGGCCACTGATTTGGGCATGTTTTGCTTGAGTTGTCTGCATGCTTAGGTTGCATTACATTGTGTGTGCATTGCCTTGCCTCTTGATCACACATGATAGAGGTTAAGGTCTCTTATGTGTTTTTGTGCATTTCATTTGATATCAAATTGCACACTTGACTCTTTTGGCCATCATGCATTGAAATGCGCAATTGGTGGCCCGAGGGTCGAGAGCCATACTCCCTTGAGTCTATAGCATGATAGGGAGAGTGGCCGTGCACAGATTATCTTGTAAATGCCTTGCCATGCACTGTCTGGCCTCTGCTGCAACAAAAACAGAATTCTGCAGGAATACATGGTCGGTCGACCATATTCAGTGCCGGCTGGCCACTAATACCCAGCCGATGGCCTGCACTTCTGGTCGACGACCAATTCCACATGGCCGGTGTTCCCCTACCCTGGCCGGTGACATCCCACAGTGCTCAGGGAGTAGTTCAGAAACATACTTGGGACTCATGCAGTCTTCAGAGGAGCAAAACAGTGCAAACAGAGGCAACATGTGGCATGGCAACGGGTTTCCGAGCGAGGCGATTAAGCATGCATCATTCAATCATTCCAAGTTCGAGCTACGGCGGCCTCCTTTTGTAATTAATTTGTTAATTAATTAAGGGTTTGTAATAATTAATTAGCTAGAGTAGTTGATTAATCATTTTGGTTTGTATTATTCTTTCGGTCCCTCCGTCGAGAGGGCGCAATTGTGTAGTAAGTGTGCGTGAGTGTGTGAATGTCTTCCAACCTCACGCCTTTCTCCCTTTTACTTACCTGCTTATAATGGTTAGTTTTAGGGTCATTTTCAATTAGCATACCTTATGCTTTGCATGCATGCACCCATTCATCTGTCTTACATGCACCAGGCTCGGCGCATCATACTAACCGCATAGCATTTCGATTCCAACTTGAATATGTGTATCGAGTTGCATCTCATATGCCATTTTAGAATAGCCGAGCCTATTTCAAGTTGTATTTTTGCATGCGTTGCATTAGCCATTGTTGACATGAACTAGGATCATGCATGATTTCTAACAAGTTCCTTGTTTTGGCTCGGAGTACACTGTGAGTGTTTGTGCTTTAGCATCTTGCATGTATGTGAGTGTTAACATGACAGCATGCTTGCCATGAGGCTAATTGCTTATGTGATATAACTGCCTGAATGCCTGTGAGTGAAGGTTGGATTACTTGAATTGGAACAATTCATTGAAATCCTCATTTTAGCCTACTCACGAGTAGCAAACCTCAAACAGTTTCCAAACAAACGGATATGCGATGCTTTGTTCCAAATTAGGCGATCTAGTCTATACTTGTTTTGTTGTGCGCATCACATAGTAATTCTAGCTAATTAATCGGAATAAGAACGCATGTATTTTCAAAAACTCGATATCATGCTTAGTACAGGCCGATCTTCGGATCGGGTGAGCAGGGGTGCTCATAAATGACCTTTCCCAATCGTACCCAAGTTCCCAAGGCAAGGCAACTTTGGTGATGACGGACATGTGGCCTTAGGCACGAGTCAGGGTTTCCTAAGTTCCCCCAAAATAAAATATTTAGGTGGCAACTCTGTATCTGGCAAGCAGTCAATGTTTGGCACTTCTTTCTTAAAAATCACTTTTTCAAAACGATTTGCCGGATTTGGACTCTTTGGTGATTTATCAGTCTTGCATTGCACTTTGCGAGATTAGATTAAGAACCATGACACTCGAGTCCGAACTGTAGAAGTAAGGCCCCCTAGGGGCGTGTCTACACCGACCTATGCTTCAGATTGCGTCATGAGATTCAAGATCTCATTGACAATAAGGTGATAGCGCCTTCTCAAAAGCCTAACATCACTACAAATCCTCTCCCACCACATAACCAAACCCCTCAACCTAGGAAAATAAACCTTACCCAAGCACTGGTCATCCCTTACGACCCCAGTATATACATCACCCCTCCCACCTACCTAAGCCGGCGTTGTTCATCCCAGAAAGTACAGACTTGTGCATAATGAGCGCGTCCACATCCCAACCCGAACCTGTGGTGGTGGCTGTGGTAGAAGAAGGCATGCCTGAGGGCTCCACAAGCTTAACTGAAAAGAAATACAACCTGTGCAGCTACATTGTGCCAACAAGTCAGGCTAGACTAGGGGTGGAATTGCCGACGGGAATGGAGGTTAATGTTGTCTAGGAGGACGAACCAAGCTAGGGACTAGATGACTTAGCCGAGCTCAAGGAGGACATCAGCAATCTACAGTTCTTCGATGAACAAGATCTGGGGAGTGTACAGATTGATTGGTTTGATATGAATGGATCAGCGGATAATTCAGGGTGGCTCAATAATGAACCGGATGTGGATGAGAGGTCTCAACCAAAGTAGGAACAGCTGGAAACGGGAATTGCTGCAACGGCCAGAACGGTCGATGACAAGGGAAAGTTGCTGGAGAGCACCGGTACTAAGAATTGTGCTCAGGAATTGGATAGCATTTGTACAACCGATACAGAATAGGAGATCGTACTGAAGTGGTTCGAACATGAAAGAACTGAGAATGATCAGAAGGCTAGAAAAGCCAAAGGCCCTAAGGAGACTGACTGTGTTGTGGATGCGGGAATACTTACAACGGAACTAGACAGTTGCTTGTCGGTTGCCGGGGGAATGTGGTGGGAAGATGATGATTTGTATCTTGCCCATACGGACGAAGATTGGGAACAAAATCTGCCAGATGACACATGGTATTCTGAAGAAGTGGATCACATGACTAGGAGCGGGCGGTACTTTAACCCCCTACACTTGGACCAACCAGAAGCATTTGAGAAAGATAAGGAGGCAGAAAAATAGAAGGAGAAATTGCTAGAAGAAGAAGTTGTACTGAAGCAGCTAAAGAAGATTCAAGCAGACATATCCATTTGGGGATTGCTCATGGCTTCCCGAGTGCACAGACAAGTCATCCTATCAGCAATGGATAAGGCTAAGCTCTCTATCGACACAACCCCCGAGCAGTTAGTGGGACTGGTTTTCCCAGAAGGTGCATCTGGTCCAGATTGGGTCTACGTTGTGTTCGGAGGAACGCGAGTGCTTAGTCACTTTATTAAAAGATTTCAAAGATGTTTTCGCGTGGTCCTACGAAGACATGCTTGGAATCGATCCTGAGATTGTACAGCACCGGATCCCTCTTGACCCTGAGGCCCGACCCGTCAAGCAAAAGCTTTGGAGAATACGCCTGGATTGGGCTTTGAAAATCAAGGAAGAGGTCACCAAGCAGATAGATGCAGGGTTCTTGCTAGTATCTGAGTACCCTACTTGGTTGGCCAACATTGTTCAGGTGCCGAAGAAAGATGGTAGAATTCGGGTGTGTGTGGATTTCAAAGATCTGAACAAAGCCAGTCCGAAAGACGACTTTTCTTGACCGCGCATCGATGAATTGGTGGACTTCACTGCAGGCCATGCATTGCTCTCCTTTATAGATGGGTTTTCCGGGTACAACCAGATTTTGATGGCACTTGAGGATAGCGAGAAGACTGCCTTCAACACGCCGTGGGGAACCTACTGCTACAGGGTGATGCCGTTCAATCTGAAAAATGCTAGAGATACTTATCAACGGGCCGCAACCACGATCTTGCATGATATGATCCATAAAGAGGTCGAGGTGTAAGTGGACGACATGATTGTCAAGTCCAAGGAAAGAGAAGGCCACTACACCGCCTTGAAGAAAATTTTCCAACGGATCAGAGAATATCGGTTGAGGCTAAACCCACAGAAATGCACTTTTGGTGTCACAGTAGGGAAGATGCTGGGGTTCTTGATCACACAAAGGGGCATTAAGGTTGAACCTTCCAAAATCAAGGCCATCCTAGAAATGCCACCACCAAGGACTGAAAAGAAGGTGCGAGGCTTTCTGGGTAAAGTGCAATTCATAAGACGGTTTATTACAAAATTAACCTTGACTTATAGAAAGGAAAGAAATTTCAATGGGATGATCGATGCCAAGTTGCTTTTGAGCAGATCAAACAGTACCTTCAAAACTCGCCTGTGTTGTCACCGCCAGAACCAGGGAAGCCGTTGATTTTGTATCTGTCAGTAACCGACACGACTATAGGCTACATGCTTGCACATGAATCTAAGGATAGAGTGGAGAAAGCCATCTATTACCTGAGCAAGAAGATGCTGGAATATGAGACCTATTACACCTCGCTGGAGAAGGCTTGCTTGGCCTTGGTATGGGCTACCAGGAAGTTGAGGCACTACCTGTTAGTTCACTCCGTAATTTTGGTTTCGAGATTAGATCCTATCAAATATCTCTTTGAGAAACCAGCGCTTACGAGTAGGCTAGCTCGTTGGTTGCTTCTTCTCTCTGAATTTGATTTGAAGCATATGACTTGCAAGTTTGTGAAGGGGAGAGCAGTAGCGGAGTTCCTAGCTGACCACCCAGTGGAGGGAGACGAAGCAGTAGAGTATTTGTTCCCATATGAGGCTATTCTACAAGTTGAAGAAGAGATTTGGACCATGTACTTTGACGAAGTTTCTAACCAGTATGGTCATGGGATAGGGGTGTTGCTGATAGCACCTGAAAATTCCCATATACCTTTAGCATTCACACTCTGGTTCAAGGTATCAAACAATGAAGCAAAATACGAGGAATGTATCGCTGGCTTGGAAGCTGCCTTGGAACTAGGGGCAAAACAATTGGACGCCATTGGAGACTCGAACCTAGTTGTGTCTCAAACAAAAGGAGACTGGAAGGTTAAGGAAGAAATGATGAAAATCTATCACCAAACCCTAGACGTTTTGATTCCCAGGTTTGAGAAGCTAACCTTCACGCATCTGTTAAGAGAGAACAACAGGTTCGCTGATGCCTTATCAACTCTATCTTCCATGATAGACATCCTTTTAGGAGTCCGGATACATCCGATCATTATTGAATAGAAGGTCTACGAGCTGATTGCCGCAATAGAAGAAGTACAAGATCAAAACCCCTGGTATCATGACATTTGGAACTTCTTGGAAAATGAGACTTATCCACTAGGGGCAAATGCCAAAGATTAGAGGGCAATACGGCGAATGGCTGCTCAGTTATCATCTACGGGGGTAAATTGTACAAACGAGGCCATCTGGGAATGTACAAGCTATGCGTTGATGAAGAAGAGTTGAAGTGCCTAATGGAGGCCATTCATGGAGGAGAGTGCGGATCGCACATGAGCGGAGTAATGCTAGCTCGGAAGATTCTCAGGCAGGTGTAGACCGCCCTGAACTCGCTCCGTGCACGAGGACGCGAATTGGGTTCTAGCTACTACAGTACGGACACTTGTCACGATTCTGAATCTAATCTCACAAAGTGCAATGTATGACTGATAAATCACCAAAGAGTCCAAATCTGGCAAATCATTTTGGAAAATCGATTTTAATCAAAAAGTGCCAAACATGGACCGCTTTGCCAGATTTCAGAGTTGCCACCTAAATATTTTGTTTTGGGGAAATTTAAGAAACCCTGACTCGTGCCTAAGGCCACGTGTCCGTCATCACCAAAGTTGCCTCGGCTCGGGAATTTGGGTACGAGAGGGGAAGGTCCTGAAATGAGCACCCCCGCTCGCCCGATCGAAGATCGGCGTCTACTAAATATGATATGTTATTTTTGAAAACACATGTGTTCTTATTCCGGTTTATTAACTAGCTTACTATGTGATGCGCACAGCATACAAGTGTAGACTCAACCACGAAAATTAGAACAAATCAACTCATGTTTGCTTTTCGAAAATGGTTTGAAAGTGCTACTTGCAAGTAGGCTAAAGCGCAGATTTGCCACCTTCAAGTGGGCTTAGAAAAAAAACATGATTTTGCCACTTCGCAAAGTGGGCTTAAAACTCATATTTGATTAATTGTCCCAATTCAAGCAATAAAGCCTTCATCCACAGGCATTCATGCAGTTAAACACTTAAGCAAATAGCCTCATGGCAAGCATGCTATCATGGCAGTCACTTCCACACATACAAGGATGCTAAAGCATAAACACTCACAATGTACTCCGAGCCAAAACAGAAGCTAGTTAGAAATCATGCATGATCCTAGCTATGTTAAGATGCCTAATGCAACACATGCAAAAATGCAACTAAAATAAGCTCAGCTATCTAAGATGTCATGTGAATGCAACTAGATAACATGTATTCAATTTGGTATTGAAATATAATGCAGTTTGTATGATGTGCCGAGCTCGGTGCATGCAAGACAGATGAATGGATGCACGCATGCAAGCATAAGGTATGCTAATCAAAATATGCCCTAAACTAACCATCGAAAGCTGATAAGTAAAAAGGAGAAAGAAATGGGGTTGAAAGACATGCATCACACACACGCACACTTATTACAACAGTTGCCCTCTCAACGGAGGGTTCGAGTGAAATGAAAGCTAACTAGCTACGCTAATTAAGCTAACTATTACAAAACAAAACTAATTAACTATCCTAGTTAACTAATTAGTTATTACAACACAAATTGATTAGCTAAGCACGTTAACTAATTAAGTACAGAACCAAAGAATTAACTAGCTAAGCAAAACAGTTAAAAGGCCTCGGGGCGAGGGATGCTTGCATGCTTGATCGGCTTCCTCCCGAAAATCTACTACCTTGCCTCTAAATGCCTTTGTTTGCACACCTTCTGTACTTCTGAAAATTATGCCAACTTCTAGAATGTTTCTGACCCACCTTAGGAACATGCTGAGGGATGGCCAGCCAAGAGGGATGGCCATCGACCAAAGTTGATGACCATCGGCCACTTCTGATAGCCGATTGGCAATCTTGGTGGCCAGTTGGCAGCTCTGGTAGCCGATCGGCCACTTCTTCCTGTAATTTCTTCTTTTGCTGCAACAGAGCACAAAAAAAGGCATGGCAGTGTATTTGCAAGGAAATGTGTGTGCAACCACACTCCATATCATGTCTCAAGCTCAAAGGAATGTAGTGCTCGGCTCTCGAGCCACCAATCACGCATCTCAATGCATGATGGCCAAAGAGCCAAGCTTGCACAATGTTGATGAATGCACAAGTAACACACAAGACTCGAGAGGCCTCCACCCTATCATGCATAATCAAGGGGGACAGCGACTAAGAAATGAGGCACGTTTCATCACTTCAAGTATGAAACACCCCTCGTTTCTCGTGTTTGGATTAACGTCCGATCCAAACACATGCAATGCAACTCAAACATGTTATCTTGGCATGTTTTACTTCAATTCAATTTGTTTACTCATTTTAGATTACCGATTAGTCTTTTAACCGATTAAGTCCAAAAGTGAGAAGTCCTCTAAATGGAAAGACGGACCAAGCCACAAGCATCTTGAGCATGAAAGAAGCATCATGCCGTTGGTTAGTAGAAACCCTCAAGAGAAGGCTAAAACCATTAGGCATGAACGCCTCGATTTTGTGCTCAAACCAACAAAGGGCTTAAGACCTCTTTCAAAGTGATATAACAAATGAAGAATGAGATGCAATGACATATATTCCAGCACTAAAATAGTATGCTAAATGACATCGAAACACGAAAATGATGCATGCAAGACATACTCAGAGTCGAAAGCATTGAAACTAGCAAAGAGCATAGCACTATAGGCATACAATACTACACCTAAATGACCAAACCAACCCTGGACAGAGGTTAAATATGCCAAAACAATGGCTGAAATATACTAAGATCAAGGCATATAACACAAGGAAAATATGCACATTTGATGGCTCGCAAACAACGCATGAAGACACAACTCTCAAACACATTAAAAGAGTGGAAAATGTGATAGTGTGGCAATGACATATGCTCTAAAATTACATGCCAAGTGATGCCATATCATGCACATATCACAAATATAGCATGCTAATGGTCTCAAAACTCAAGACTAGTGAAGCCATTTACACTATAGTTATACAAAACGAAGCTCATATGACCAAGAAAGCTCAAAACAGTCCTAAAACAGCCCAAATCGAGTTCTAAAACATGCTTGAAACAAGTCAAGAATAACTAGAATGAAAGGCTAACACAATAGCACATGTTAGGAAATTTAGCACAATTGCACTACAAGCACACATAGTAAAGCTCGAGTGATCAAACTGGCTTAAAACAGAGCTAAAGCATGCTAAAACAATAGCTAAAACAAGCTAGAGTTAAGTTAAAATAAGCTAGAATGATTGGCCAAAACATCAAGCATGTTAGACTAGTAAGCATGGTTTGCACTACAAGTACAAAATGCAAGCAAGAAGTGACCAAACTAGCCAAAATCAGAGTTAAAAGCATGCCCAAAAAGTCACAAAAACATGCTCAAACTAAGCCTTAAGAAGGGAGAAATACATGCTCATTTGATAGGCCAACAACACATGCTAACAAGACAAGAGGAGGAGGGGGACCACCCCCTCCTATTTTGAGCCTCAAAACAATTTTTCTACCACTGAAATTCCTTTGGAATTCAGTGATTTTAAGGCCAAAAAGAAGTTGTTTAAAAAGCTTAAAAGATAGCTCAAAAGGCCTTACAAGCCAAGGAGCCAAAGGGAGGAAACACCCCCTAGCCAAACAAGGCTTAAACCAACATTTTTAGGACTAAAAATCAGACCTTTTTGTAGTTCAACACCACCCCAAAAAATAGCCCAAAATAATTGAAAAATGATGGTGAAGCAAGTGTGCAAAACAAATGCAAAAGAGAAGAGTTATACCTCTTGATGCACAGTAGCAAAACAGCCTCTTTCTTGGCTTAAATGACCCTTCAACAGCCAAAAAATAGGTTCCAAGGGACCTCAGCCCACTGATATGCAACTTTGATGATGGATGCCTAGGCAAACTAGAAGTATTTCTCTACTTCTATGCACTTCTATGCACAAAAGGGCAAGAGAGAGTGAACTATAGAGAGAGAGGCAGAGATTTAGCTCTGAAAATTTTCTAGAGAGAGGATTTTTTTAGAGAGAGAGGCTCCCAAAATTGCTTCAATGTTCTACCCTTGAATATATGAGATATAGCTTCATATATAGCAAAAAGAGAGTATTTGGTCGAAAATATCTGAGCTAGGACAGGTGGCACAACCTGAAAACAGTTGGAGGACAAAATATCTTCAAAAATTCTGAGTTTGGGTCACTCTTGGCTGGCCGGCCATCTTTGGGGCCGACCTGCTACTTGTGATGGCCGACTGTGCACATTTGTGGCCGACTGCAAATTTTGCTTCGCAGGTCCAACTTCAAATGGGCATAACTCCTTCATCTAAACTCCTTGTAGGTCATTATTGTGTCTAAAATGAAGCCCCAGAAGTAAGATTTCCAATGGTAGTAGCCTCACCTCAAAGTTCTAAGTGTGCTAAGAGATATCCCTCTTTTAGTGAAGACTGCTCAGTTCCGGCTCCATCGGATTGATGCCTAACTTCAACCAACCATATCTCCCCCATCCGAACTCGGCTTTAGGAGATTCTTGAGTGTAAAATGAAGCCCCGGAAGTATTCTTGCCAATGGTGGTGGCCTCATAGCTTAAATCCAAGTATACAAAAGGATAGGCCCGATTTAGCGAGGACTGCTCGTCTCTCTCTTAACGATTCATACCCAACTTCTTCCTCAACTAGGTTTCTTCCCTCCACTCCTCTTTTCTTCAAATTCAAACCCCTAGATAAGGTGTTTTGAAAGATTTTTCAGATATTTCACCTCTCTTTCATTCATTTCCACTTTGTCCTTGCTCGGTTTACCAAAAAACGTAACGTTTAACAAAATACGAGCGTCGGACAACGCAGAAACTTTGTTTCAAAAATGTTTTGAAAGAGAGGGCTTTAAGGTCTAAAATCTTTGGTCAAAAGAGTTTTAGTCCAAAAATAGGGTGTAAGGTTGAGATTTGACTCTCTCCTTGCCGCAGAAATTGAACCTTTGCACTGCACACTTCATCACCAAGAAAACAATCAGTAGCGCCCAAGTCTTAAGGGCAGTCAAAAATGGGGTGTCTATAGCAGGGTTATTACTGGTCAAGCATGGAGGAGGATTGTATTGGTTTTGTTCGGCGATGCCACAAATGCCAAATTCATGCAAACCGCGTGAATATCTCGCCGTCAAAGCTGTATAACATGACTTCACCATGGTCATTTTCATTCTAGGGAATTGATGTTATTGGGGCAGTTACTCCGAAAGGGTCAAATGGGCATGAGTATATCCTGGTGGCAATAGACTATTTTACAAAGTGGGTCGAGGTCCAATCCTATGCAGTGCTGAAAGCGTCGCATGTAGCCAAGTTCATCAGGAATAATATCATTTGTCATCATGGGGTCCCGAATGAGATCATCTCGGGCAATGGTTCCCACTTCAAAAAACAAGTGATCGACTTGTTGGAGATATACAACGTGGCTTTTCATAAGTCATCCACATATCGGCCGCAAACCAACAGAGCTGTTGAGGCTGCCAAGAAGAACATCAAGCACATTCTATAGAAGATGGTGGAAACCTACAGGGATTGGCCAGACAAGTTGCCATTTGCTCTCTAGGGCTACAGGACATCAAACCGAACATCTATTGGGGTAACTCCATATTTTCTGGTTTATGGGATGGAAGCTGTTCTGCCAATTGAAGTTGAAGTTCCGTCATTGCGGGTTATGGCTGAGTGCCAGATAGCAGAAGCGGATTGGTAGCAGAGCTGGTTCAAGGAACTAATGTTGTTAGACGAGAGGAGGCTGAAATCACTATACCACATCCAAAGTTATCAACGCAGAATCGCCAGGGCTTTCAACAAGAAAGTTAAGTCTAGGAATCTGAAAGAAGGGGATTTGGTTCTCAAAGACAACCGAGCTCCCATCCATGACCCTAGGGGCAAGTTCAAACCCAATTAGACTGGTCCTTACATCATCAAATCTATTTGGTCGAGTGGAGTTGTCATTCTTATGGACCTACATAGCCTCGAATTCTCCCAACCAGTCAACATGGATAAGTTGAAGAAATACTATCCTTGAGTGGCTCGCTAGGCCGAAAAACCGAAAGGACGACCTAGGCAAAAGTTAGAGCACAAAAAATTAGAAAAAGAAAAACTGAGCTCGCAAGGTTGAAAACCCAGAAGGGCGGCTTTGGAAAAGTTAGAGCGCAAAAGGAAATTGTTAATACCCAAGTGAACCCGAACCGAACTACGTGAGTCATGATTCCCATCTTTGGGATACGTAGGCAACTTCATTTTGAAGTCCAGCCATAAACACTTCCAAATCAACTGTGTCCATAAGATTGTTCTGGTCATCTTTGTCTTTTCTGCATCCAAGAGTTTGGTTGTGGTCTTCACTATGAAAGCTAGTTACAGTGCAGTGCAATGCTATTCAAACAAGGGACAACCTTCCCTTCGTTGGATCCGGGGTTGTACATCTCAAGGATAGATTCCGGGTGTGTCCAGTTGAGATCCTTATCGAAAATAGTTTTGAAAAGTTTTAATAAAAGTTGATTTTGTTCAAATTAATCTTTATACAACTTAGACCATTTTTGGACCAAAAGAAAAATTTTTAGTGCCCACAACCTTCAATTTCATTGATTTCAATACAGAGTTCTCTACCTCTTGATACAAATCAAAGTTGCTTTTTATTACATTCAAAAGGAACACTTGAAAGTTAGATCAAAGTAATAAACTTGGGGCACGGATGAGTCAAGTGTTCTTGCGTCCCCTCCTAGAGCTTGTGGAAGCTTCAGATGCTAAAGTAGGCCCAGTTTGTGCCTCATCCTCAAGCCGAGCTATGCATTCGCCAGAAAGGGCACAACTGAAATTGGAAGCGGGAGCCAGAAGTTCTCTTGTCCTCCATGCAGTGGGATATTGAGCTAGTTGTGAACCTCGGATTAGAAATGAAGCCAGGTACTCTACCCCCTCTTCTGGGCAGGCCTCGTCGTGTCTGAACTGACACCTGAACCGAAAAGGAAAATAGAAGACATAGTGTGTCAAGCCAATCAACTGAATGCCAGGCTGTCGAGACATGCTATAGCTCATCTCGGGCAGATCAAACCAGGGGCAATGCCAAGTAATGTCAACAGCAGACCTGTGGCACATCCAATGGCACCACCATCCCTCGTTCGGGAAATCAACTAGCCATTGGCGAAAGAAATAGACTCGTGTTGAATATGCAGGGCAAGAGTCCACTACTTTTAACCTATCCATGAGCCATATCTGGGGAAGGATGAAAAATAAAAAAAGATTAAAGAATAGAGAGGTGTATGTGGAGAGAAAAAGTGAGAAAGGGTTGAGAGAAAAAACAGAGCCTGAGGGCCGAGTGATGTGGGAAACACATGTGAGACAGGATGGGAAACATTACCTGCAAGAGTAGTGGACTTCCTGCGAATTTGGTTGTTTCTCGCCAGTGGAAAGTGTCTAAGCCTATCAAAGTCTCGGCCAATGCTAAGCCAATGCAGTTCTTGCCCTCTTTCAAGCCTTGGGCTACTTCGATCAAGCGAATGCTAGACCTTCCGAAACCCAGGGCAAGTAGAAAATGAGCCAACATACACAAACAGAGGGCATGCTATCGAAAACTTTGCCAAAGACGGTTGCTGCGGTCGCCGGTGTCAGAAAAATGATGAATCAAACTGGGAATATCCAGCTCTTCATTGTGAACTAAAGATCGGGCATCGTGTATAGTGAGCCCACACATCCTTCCTAAAGCCTGGATGTGACTAAAACGGGATTGGGGCAAGATTTTCTCGTCACACCGAAATTCCATCAAAACTTGGAATGGAAAACACAGTGGGGGTACGATTTAGCAGGAATAGTGCATTTATCTCGAAACCTGAAAATTCACTTTTTCTGAGCCTTCTAAAGCTGCAATCCAAGTTAAGAGTTTTTCGGTGAAGAATGGCTCCGTTTGTGGCAAAAACAAAGATGGAATGAAGAAACTATGAAGTCTCAACTTTTGTAGAAGATAAGGTGCTGAGTGGACGATAGGTGGCAGCAATCTGGAGGTTCCCTGCACTAGTGGCCGACCAGCCAGTGTTAATGGCCGACAGCCACTTTTGGTGGCCGATAACCTCTGCCCATAGTCGACATAATTCCTATGGTCTTTCTGTATGTTGAGAGTGTTGAGGACCTGTGTTTTGTTTTGCTCTTAGTATATTTTGCCGCCTTGTTTAGGAGTTTTGTTGAGTTTTTTTTTTTTTTAATGTTGTTTCTCTTCGTTTATCGAGTTGTTTTGTTGTTGCTTATTGAGTTGTATTGATGGTGTTTTGCTTATTGAGTTGTTGTTTTGTTTATCGAGTTGTTGCATTAGTTGTTCATTGAGTTGTTTTACTTTGTCTATTATATATTGGTCGGTTCATTACCTGATTAAGAAGTTGCCAATACAATGTACAATATTCAGTTTTCATCAAATTATGTTTTTGTGTAAAATGGTGCAATACGATGCTCAGAATGTAAAACACAACACGTTTTATCAAAAAGCTGATTTTCATTCCAATCATGGTTCCTTTTTACAAAAGCGTACAAGTTGTTAAGAAAATAAAACTGATACAATGTGCTAACACTACTAGCTAAATGAAAAAAGCAAAAAGAGACTAAGAAAAAACATCTAAATCAATGCCATCCACCTCAGGATCGAGAGGCCCTCTTCGTCCTCTTTCTAGGCATGGACTCAAAGCTATCTCCATCAGCTCCACTGTCAGAGGTCTCCGTGTTTGAGCTAGCTGCTGAATCGGCCTCAGCATTATCTCCGCCCTCAGAATTTGAGCCAGCATCGCCCTCTCCGTCCTCGGATGACTCTGACTATGGACTCGCTGCCTCTTCATCCTCACTTGTCTCATCATCATCATCATCTTGAACGGGCTCTGAAAGGCCACTCTCGTCACAGGAGCCCCTAGCTCTACCTCAGCTGTGAGTCGGAGCCTCCCATCTCTCTCTCTCTCTCTGCTGCCGGAGGAGGTGCTGATGGTCTTGCTGCAGCTTCCGCTGGTATGTCCGATGTGGCTGGGATCTGAAAAGGGCAGTTTGTCAAATACATCAGTCATGGTGTACATCAAATTCAATATTTGAGTGCAGTGTTTGAGTACAGTATCAAATGCAGTGTTTGAGTGCAGTGTTTGAGTGCAGTATTTGAGTGCAATATTTGAGTGCGGTGTTTGAGTGCAGTATCAAATGCAGTGTTTGGGTGCAGTGTTTGAATGCAGTGTTTGAGTATAGTGTGTCAGAACAGTGTAGTGTGGAACAGATTATGTTTGAAATACTGATGTATCGACAAGAAGTTTCATGGCATGAAGTGTGAATTGAAGGGAATTACCGAAATCTTGTAGAGGCTGAGTAGGTTCATGCTCCTGTGCACCATCTCCGTCAGGGAAGCCACTAGCTCAAGGGCCTGCCCGGTGTACTCTATGGGTGCCTACAAGTGCGTTGAGAGGATTAGTGTTCTATAAAGCATAATTGAAGTGAAGTAAATATGCAAAATATAAAGTATGGTACATAGTGGAGCCGGGCCTCGCACCCCGACAAGCTCATGCCCGGCTGGTGCGGGCTCAATTGGGATCTGGCAAGCCTCCTCGGTATGTCGCTAGTAGGTGAGTGTGGTAGGCAGCTCTGGCCACCTAGTCCTCTGTCTCGCCCCAGAACCTCTCTTGCCATGGGTCCTAGTTGCCCCGGCCCCTCTGCCTCTCTCTCTCGCAGCTGGAGTCCTCGTTATCTCACCTCTACAGGCGCCAGTCAGAGGTGGCATGAGGTATGTCTGGATGAAGGTTGTGTAATTACCCTCGACTCGGAAGAAGTCGGCGTCCCAGCCTCTCATGAAATCAATCATCTCCTGCAAAGTGTATTTCTTTGTGGCTCTTATATATGTCGAAGACGGCATCAGAACTACTAGCTCGGCAAGCCGATAGTCTGGCGTAAGAACCGCTCCCCTAAGAACCACGCCCAACAAATCGGGCCCTCGAACAGAAGTCGGAAGCGGGAAGCCTCTCGGGCACCAGCGAACTAATCCCTGACTCCCTCAGGTATCGTCACCCAGGGCTGCCAAGTGATCTGTAAATAGAGAATATGCAGATTGTTAACTATCATCAGATATTGCAATATGAGTCAGAATCAAAGGAAAACGAAAGCTTGAGTTACCTTAGCCACAATCACAGTATCGAAGGAAGAAGGGGAAGGACTCCCAGGACCTCCGCTGGTATCTCCCATCATACCGGTGAGAGTATGGCACGACAGGTGGCATCTCCACCTCTAGCTCTGGGGCAAGTCTCGGAAAGTAGGCGTACATCCATAGTTGCAGAAAGCGAAAGGGCAACAGTGAGTATACAATACATAAATGTATGTGCAGTAGAAAGCAGATTATGTGTGTACGGTGTACAGTGTGTGCAATGTACAAAGAATGCTAAGCAAAAATCACAACAGGAAATGCAAAACAGAGAAGTAAAGCATACCTCCCAGGCCCTCCAATAGCCTCCTATCAGATGCCCGTTCCTGCGAGAGGTCAAGCTCATGTACCTGTATAAGGTGACCAAGCCAGCGTCGCCCCAATTGTAGAGTTGGACATGGGATAGGTCCACCAGGGCGCTCATGAGGTATAGCCCGATGGTGTTCACCCGGTCGGCGAACAGGGTAGTGCCAAACAGGAACATTAGGAAACCTCGGGCATACTTCTCTGTCTTCTCTCGGGTCGCTGGTGCCGTCCCTCTATAGTGGTCTGCAAACTATGAGTATTGAACCATCCCTGATCGGGAGATAGTTGGGCGAGTCCCTAGCAGATAAATCTGAGCGGCCTCCCATTCACCCATATCAGTATCATAAGGCATCGAATGACCCCCCACCTCTTTGCCAATGAGCATAAAGAAGTCGAAGGGAGCCATCGTCATCTCCACTACGGTAGAGAAGTGAAAGGAATTGGTGGTATCCTACCACCTCTCTACCAAGGCACCCAGTAAAGGCCAGCTCGCCATGAGGTGTGAGAGCCCCATGCAGAATGAGTAGAAGCCGGCCTCGTCGATGATGTGGCGAACGTCGTCAAGGAGCTCCATGTACCACTCCCTCGCTGATGTGGTCCCGTATCCTCTGATGGTGCATGAATCCCCCTGTGATCAGAACAAGCAGATAAAATGTAATGTAAGTAATACAGTGCAAAAGTGTGATTGGACAAACAGTGCAAGGTACATTGAGAAAATGCAAGAATATAGTGTATACCTCAGAGGCACCATGAGATAAATGTGACTTCGACTCACGCAGTAAGAGGTCCTCCGGTGCACCTCATGCAAACCCCCTAACTGACAAATGCTATCGGGAGGTAGCACGTGTATCTCGGGATGATACGTCACCTGGTCAAAATGTCGAACGCTAAGTGGCAGTGGCTCAAACTCCGGATCCACCTCCATCTCTAGAGAAGCTCCATCATGTGGGATGTCATCCGCCATCCCGAAGAAAGATAAGAAAGTGGTCGGAAATGGAGAAAACGGGTGAAGAATGCCAAGAGTCAACAAAAGTCAACTCCAAGAGGGAAAATGGCAGAAAAAAGTCAAATCCCGGGAAAGGGTGCCAAACTCAACGGTAACTTGAGGGAAACAAGCCTCAAGTGGTGGAAATGAAGAAAGGAGAACTGAAATTGCTTTTCAATCGGTTCAAAATGGAGTAAACTACGAGAGTTTAGCGAAGAAAATGTTCGTGGGGTGTTGGAAAATGCGTATAATGCTCGGATCGAAGAAGGAAAATGGTCTAGAGAGAGAGGAGAACGATTTTTGGCAATGGAGAAGTGGGGAAATAGCGTTTGGAACCCTATACTTAAACACCCGAGGTGAAATGGCCATTTTGCCCCGAATCTACCATCAGTGGCCGATCATCTTCCTTGGTGGCTGACTGGCCTTCAGTGCTCTCCATGTGTGTTTTACTACTGTTTTGTGCCCTTGGTTCTTGAGAAAGTGCAAGGAAGGCTCACTTTTAAGTTCAAAGTGTCTCTATGGAAGCCCTGAACTATGTCTTCGGTGCATGGCTCATCACTACTCAACATGGGCGAGGAGTATCCTTTCTTAAACATACTATAACTCTTCCGAGAGGTAAATCGAAAGTTGCGATTGAGTCGTCTTGATCAAACACGCTTTTGTCGTTGCATAGAACGTGCATGTCTTTGTCGTTGCATGGAACATGCATTTTGTATTGTTGCATAGAACATGCATCCACATGTTTGCATAGAATATGCATGTTGCATTGAATATGCATGTTGTGTTGTATTGCATTGTACATGCTCTCATGTTTACATAGGATATGCAAGTTGCGTTGTATTGTCTTGTACATGCCCTTACATTCGCATAGAAAATGTTCGTACCTGTTGCATCGACCATGTGTTTGCTACTATCGCATAGAATATGCATTACTCTATCTATTGCATAGAACATGCTCTCGCTCGCGCCGCATAGAATTTGCTTCTATTTTGTTCCTTGCATGTTGTGCATGAAACATGCCTCTAACATTGTGTCACGGTTATTCGTCTTGCATAGAGCATGCATTCTTATTGTATTATACCTGTCAAGTTTCTTTCTTATGCAGGCATGATATTGTATGTATGGTTCATTCAAAGCTGGTGCAACCAGATGATATTGTATGTACGGTTCATTCAGAGGAACTCCAGGCAAGATCATTCCTGTCCCGTGAACTCCTTGTTTTGGTTAGAAACATTTGGGTACTTCCGGTGCTTACACCACTCCTTGTTTTGGTTAGAAATATTCGGGTACGCCCGGTGTTTACACCACTCCCTGTGTTGGTTAGAAACATTCGGGTACTCTCGGTGTTTACACCACACCATGTTTTGGTTAGAAACATTAGGGTATGCCGGGTGTTTACACCACTCCCTTGTTTTGGTTAGAAACATTGGGACATGTTCCCAATGTTTATACTACCCCTCGGTTAAAAGCGTTTGGAACATGTTCCGATGCTTATACCACCTTGCTTTACTTAGAAACATTGGGACGTGTTCCCGATGTTTATACCACCCTCCCCGGTTAGAAGCATGTGGAACGTGTTCCGATTTTTATACCACCCTGTTTTGGTTAGAAACATTGGGACGTGCTCTGATGTTTATACCACCCTTCAGTGTCTACACCGCTCCCTTTCTCCTCTCGTGTGTGATGCGTTAGGATGTTTTCGGTTAGAAACATTTGGGTACGCCTGATGTTTACACCATCCTCTTCTCCTCTCGCGTGCGACATGTTAGGACGCTTTGGTTAAAAGTATTCGGATGGGTTCTGATGCTTATACCGCTCTTTGTCTTGGTTACATAATATTTGGACGTGTTTCAATATTTATCACTGTTCTCTTTGGTTCGGAATATTAGGGTGTGTCCCTGGGTTCACACCATCTCTCTCCTTACATGTGCCACGCATTAGGATCTTGTTTCACGCCTCGGGTGCGCCCAAGGGTTGTGTTATTCTTTGTCTTTCCTACGTAAGGCGCAATTAAAATTGCACAATTTTCTTACATCCTTTCTACATGAAATGTGGTTTGGTTCATGTTTACTTATGTATGAGTTTGCTGTAGCATTTCTTTGCATAACATTTGCATCAAGATGTTTCATTATAGCCCTCATTGCATGATCATAAGTTATGTTGTTGCATCGTGCATGTCATTTGCATCTTGCCCCAGAACTACGCTGGTTTGATTCCTTGCAAAGGGATACGTAGGTAGCCTGTGGGCGCAACCGTTCTTTGTTTTGCTTGCTTGTTTGTCCAAGTTTTCGGTCTTGTCGAAAATGAGTCGTCTCTAGGCTTTGACATTCACTCCCGTCATTTCATGACTTCCGAGTTCTGTCAAAGAGGGGCAACTGTAGACACCCCATTTTTGACCATCCTCAAGACTTGGACATTATCGTTTGAACACTCAATGATTTTGTATGCTCGTGTTCGTTTTGAGTGCCTAAAGTTCTCGGCCGAGTGCCTTGCCTTTGAGCCTCTAAACTTGTCTGTTTTGTGCTTGGTTGTGGACCAAGAGCTTGTTGTTTCAGGTCTGGAGGAGAGGGTGGCGTGTTGGCCATCCCTACAGTCCATTGGCCATGGCTTGTGCCTGCTGGCCATCAATGGTGGCCGGTTGGCCACATTGATCACCGGTTGGCCACTAATGGTGGCCGGCGGCCATTTTTCTCCTTTTTCAGATATTTGCTTGCCAACTGTTGTTCACTGAAGTGAATCTCCATACATGTGTATGGAGGGATGAATACAAGCTTTAATCTTGTTTTTCTATATATAGGGGGTGTCCTCCCCCATTTTGGAGGGTTAGAAAAATTTGGATCAAATTTCTCTCTCTCTCTCTAGAATTCTCTCTCTATCTTCTTGCTTTGTGCCTTAAAGCCTTGTTTCTCTACGCCTTTGTACATCAAGCCTTAACAAAACACTCTCACCTTTGAGTTGAGGTTCTTTGGGGTCTAGTTTGAGCTTTGGAAGGAGGTTTGAGCCTGAAATTGTGGCTGATTAGTGCTGTGCTTCAAGAGGTATAAGAATCACCTTGTAAACTTTGTTTTGACTACTTGTTTTGCCATCTTTTTACACTGTTTTTGAGCTGGTTTTCAACTACAAAAAACTTTGTTTTTATGGTTTAAAAATGATGGTTTGAGGTCATTTTGTGTTAAGGGATAGTCCACCCTTCTCGTTGCTTAATTATGTGAGCTTTTGTGCCATCTTTTAGCATACTCAAATCAAACTTTTTGAGCCTTTAAACCACTGAAATTCAGAGTTATTTTAGTGGTGGAAAACATGTTTTGAAGTCCAAGATTGGAGGGGTTAGCCTCCCCTTCTTGTGTCTTACTTGCATGCCTAGTTAGCTTCACATGTAGCATGTTTTTGTAGCTTAACTTAGCTTATTTTCAGCATATTTTTGCCTCTAATTTGGACTATTTTACCTTTGTTCTGGGCTACTTTGGTCATATGAGTCTTGTTTTGTGTGGTTGTAGTGCAATCTCTTTCACTAGCTTAATGTTTTTGGCTTTTAAACATGAATTGCATGAGTTGCTTGCAAGTTCTAGTATCATTTTGCACTCTATTTTGGCACTGAAATCTCTGCAATCTCCCTCTATTCTTCACTCTTTCATTTATTTTTGAAAGGGGCTTTGAACCTCTTGTTGGCTTAAGTGTGAAATTGAGACACCTGTGCTTAATGGTTTTAATCCTCTTTTGAGGGTTTCTACTAACCAACGGCATGAGGTCACTTTCATGCTCAAGGCACTTGTGGTTTATGCCCTCTTTCCATTAGAGGACACTCACCTTTTGGACTAATCAATTAAAGAATGGATTGGTAATCTAAAATGACTAAATAAAACATGACAAGTAAAACAGGCAAAATAAGCATCTTTCATGTTGCATTGCATGTGTTTAGATCGGACGTTAATTCAAACACAAGAAAAATGGGACGTTTCATACTCAAAGTGATGAAACGTGCCACTTTTCTTAGTCACCATCACCCTTGATCATGCATGATGGGGTTGTGGTTTTGTTGAGTCTTGTTTTGCACTCATTAAGCTTGTACAAGCTTGGTTCTTTGGACATCATGCATGAAAATGCTTGGTTGATGGCTTAAGGGCCAAGAACTACACTCTTTTGAGCTTGTGTGATGATAAGGATGGTAGTAGTACATACACTCCTTGAGAATACACTGCTTTGTCTCTGTTTGCTCGCTGTTGCAGCAAAAAAAAAGAAGTTCAGGGAAGAGGTGGCCAACCGGCTACCAATGGTAGCCGACAGTCACCATTGGTAGCCGACCGGCCAAAAATGAAATTTTGCACAAGTGTGTTTTTGAGTTGGAGTAGAGGTGTTCTGGAAGTTGGCAGCACTATTGGTGTTCAAACGAGTGCAAACAGAGGTATCCGATGGCAAGGCGGTGGATTTTCAGGAGGAAACCAACCAAGCATGCATGCGTCCCTCACCCTCGTGGCCATTTAATCACTTTAGTTAGCTTAGAATAGCTAGTTAACTCGAATGTTGTACTTCATTAGTCAGCGCAACTAATTCTTCAATTTCGGTTTGTAATATTTAGCTAGCTTAGGATAGTTAGTTAATTTATGTCAATTGTTGTAATAATTAGCTAGAATAGTTAATTATTTCGTTTTGTAATAGTTAGCTTAATTAGCGTAGCTAGTTAGTTCATTCATTCGGACCCTCCTTCGCGAGGGCAAAATGTTGTAATAAGTGTGCGTGCGTGTGTGTATGTCTTCCAACCCCACGTCTTTCTCCTTTTTATTTATCCGGTTTTGATGGTTTGATTAGGGACACGTTTTAATTAGCATACCTTATGGTTGCATGATTGCATTCATTCATTTGTCTTGCATGCATCGAGGCTCGGCGCATCATTCAAACTACATAGCAATTTCAATATCTTATTTGAATACGTGTTTCAAAGCATGCTATCAAAGTATTGCAAATGCCATATTAGTAGCCGAGCCTATTAATTGCATTATTGCATGTGTTGCATTAGTCATTTAACACAGTTAGGATCATGCATTTTTCTAACTAGTTTTCTGTTTTGGCTTGGAGTACTCAGTAAGTTTTTATACTTTAGCATATTTGCATGAGTGTGATTGCCATAATTGCCATGTCTCGCATGCTTGCCATGAGGCTATGTACTTATTTGATAAATTGTATGAATGCCTACGGGTGAAAGCTTTGTTGTTTGAATTGGAACAATTCAATAAATGTGTCTTAAGCCCACTTTGTGAAGTGGCAAATCCTATGCTAAGCCCATTTAAGGTGGCAAAACCGCATTTCTAAGCCCACTTGGGGGTGGCAAATTCAAACCATTTTCGAAAACAAAACATGAGTTGAATTGTTCCGAATCTTTCAATTTTAGTCTATACTTGTATGTGTGCATCACATAGTAAAGTTAGTTTAATAACCGGAATAAGAACACATGAGGTTTATAAAACAACATATCATGATTAGTAGAGGCCAATCTTTGATCAGGCGAGTGGGGATGTTCATTTCAGGACCTTCCCCTCTCGTACCCAAGTTTCCGAGCCGATGCAACTTTGATGATGATGGACATGTAGCCTTTAGCATGAGTCAAGGTTTCCAAAATTTCCCCTAAAACAAAATATTTAGGTGGCGACTCTGTAGTCTGGCAAAGCAGTCCAATTTTAGCATTATTTGATTTAAAATCGATTTTCCAAAAGGATTTGCCGGATTGAACTCTTTAGTGTTTATCAGTTTCACATTGCACTTGTGAGACTAGATTCAGAACCACGGGTAGAGTCCGAACTGTGAAGCCTTCTTTTCAAACCCTTTTCCGAAAGATGGGGGCGTGGAAAAAAGTGAGCCCACAATAATGAAAACATTTACATATGTATATATATCTATATAATATGGCACAAGGGTTTTTGAAAATGTCTAATTTGTGTTAGAGATACATTTTGTTTCAATGGTTCAGATTGTCTCATCTAACTTCAATGGCTTAGATGCCTTCATTTCCGTCCAAATGCTCTTTGTAAATTGAAGAAAATCTCTCTCTCTCTCTCTCTCTCTCTCTCTCTTAGAACTCAGGTTGTGTGGGATACCCAACCCCAGTCCCTATTCGTTTCTTCTTCCTCCCTCGCTCCGATTCAATCAATACTCTTTCATTCTCTCTCTTCAATTCCCTATCGGAGCCCAACCCCCTGTTGGAGACTCAACCACGAACCCCGTATTACTCTTTTCATTTTCTCTCTTTTTCCTTCCATCTCTTTACCATTCCAATCTTCATCAATAGTGGCAGCCCCAAACCCCATATTCCACCGCAATTGACACCCTTTTCAACCATAGGGGAGATTTCGAAATGAGCCATTTCAAAAAGAGAGTTTTTGCTGGACCACCACCATCTCCAGAGAGATCGGTACTCCGTCGTCATCAATATTCAAAAAGATCTCAAACAGGTATTTCAATTAGTTAAGTTCTTCGCTTTTTTTCTCTACTAAATCAAATCAATCTCTCTCTAGAAGATAGGATATTTGAATGTCTACCTGTGTATTTTGATTGTTTGGTATTTATGTATAAGTAACCTGATATATATGTATTATGGGTGAAGGAAAAACATACGGGTAATCATATTACCTGATGCGGAAACGGTTTGGATCGGATGCTTGAATTACAAGCCCCGTTTGGAAAATCCCTTTCAATTGAGAAGCTACTAGAGTTTCTCAATATTTATCCACACTCCAAATTCCTAGGTTTTCAAGATAATAGCCTCAAGATAGATGACGCCACGACCCAACCCCTACCCCAAGGGATTAGAGAAGTGACTGGCCAGTAATCCGAGATTACTTGGCACATAAGAACACATAAATACACAATCAATGCAAATCATATAATTAACTTAATTAATCAAGGAGGTGGTCGTCACAGATGAATAGAGACAGAACTTACTATTTTTGGTGTATCTACACAATGTTAAGCATGAGCCCTTATATAGGCATTTATGGAAAACCATCATGGTTAGGCCACACCATGTGTACCACATGTCCAAGACCATGTGTCCCTTATGATTTGCAAGGCCATGTGTCCCTCATGGTTAGTCCATGTGTGGATGGACCATGTGTACCATTTGGCCTTCAAGGCCATACCATATGTACCATGAGGTCACACCATGTGTATTTACCACATGGTTTCTAACAATGGGGATTATGTATGCATATATTTCTATATATGCAAGTAATCATTGGTAGAGCTGCATAACCCCACTCAAAATTGGGATTTTTTTTTTTTTTTTTTTTGCATATGTGTATTTATGCAAAAGTTTTTGGAGTTTTAAAAATTGAAGATAGTGGAATGATTAGAAAAACAAAAATTGGATTTTTTTTGGCTTGTGCTTCAATCTTGGATTTGGAGAGTGATTTGTGGAGAGAAAAAGAAAGTGATTGGAAATATGAATTAAAATTGGGTTTTTTTTTTTTTTTTTTTGTGCTTGAATCTTGAACTTTTAACTTTTGCATTTCATGATATTTTTGTGGTTTGTTTGTTTCTGATTGCTTGAATTTGGATATTTTTGTGGGCTCGTAAAGTTAAAACTAAATATTTTTGCTAAATTTGGATTCTGGATATTTTTTCATTTTGTTGAATCTCATGTCATTTGTTTTTGTGAATTGTGCATTGGTGTTGAAATTGCAATTCATCAATTTTAAACCATAAACCTTTTTGACATGTGTGGGTGTTTGGTTAGATTGGTCATTGTGTGGGTTTCTATTTACAATTTGGCTTCTAACATGGGTTTGATTTTGAAATGAGAAATGAGTTTTGATTTCTGAAATAGGTTTTGTTTCTTAAATGGATTTAATTTTTTAAAGGTTTTGGGTCTAAAATAATGCTTGATCTTCATGAAATGGATTTCATTTTTTAAATGAATTTTGATTTCATAAATGAATTTTTATTTTTAGTTTGACTTTTGACATGGTTTTGATTTATGAAATGGGTTTTAATTTATGAATTAGTTTGAAATGTTTGTTGTAGGGGTGTATCTACTTTAACCTTTTGAATTTTTTGTGGTTTGCAATTAACTGCATAACCTGTGGCTCCTTATAGTTGACCCATATAAACCCATTTCTCTTTTGTTTATTCTTTGTTTAATTTGCTTTTGAAGTTGTGGCACTTGTTGTCAAATTGGTTGTGCATTTGATGAGGGTCGGAGTCACTCAGATTTATTTCTTATGGGTATAGGCTTAATATCAAATAATGTTTTGACTAATTCTTCATGACATGTAAGCAAGCACATTATGAGCTTGAATGCCAAATCTGATAGAGTTCTCTTCCATTATAATGGACATGGTGTATCACAACCAATTGCTAATGGTGAAATTTGGGTATTCAATAAGGTTAGTATCTAATATGAAGTTATGATCATGTTCTTTTCTTAATCACTTCTAGAGTAGTAATGTTGTTTCTTAATTGTTCCTTTTGGTAGCTTCTTCTTCTTCCTTTTTTGTTTTTGTTTTTGTTTTTGTTTTTTTAAGTCTGGAATCAGTACATTTTGGTACCAATCAGCGGTAGTGGATTGGCTTAGAGTGATGCCTACTTAGTACTCAACCATCGTCAATCTTCAACTAGACTCTGAAAAGGTATTTTACTTTGATTGTTTGTTAGATTGCACTCTCACACTCAGATTTTAGTTGGTTTTGATAAAAGGAAAACATTAGTTGCTATAATTGAGAAGACCCACGGCGGTAATGAACCCATGTGATCGGGTCTCTGATTGATACATTGTTAAGCTTACTTATTTTTGTTGTTATTTTTTTTCTCATTTGATAATGCCATTGTCTATTAAAAAGAGAAACCATTGTGTGATAGCGTGTGTGCAGACAAGTGGAGTGAGATCAACCGACGATGCTAAGCAAGGATAAGTTCTATGGTAATTTCTATTTTTGTTTTTATTTTTTATTTCGACTCTCCATCTCCAACCATACACACCAAGGTTTTGAAACCCGAACCGGACCGGCCGGTTCAACCAGTTGAACCGGTGACCGAATGGGGTTCCGGTCCGGTTAGCCCTCTTAAACCGGCCAATTGCAAAAACCGGACTATTTATTGAAAACCGGTGAACCCACCGGTTAAACCGGTTGACCCAGTCACGGGTTAATCAAACCGGTCCGGCTCCTTTTTTTTTTTTTTTTTTTCAGTTTTTCTTTTTTTTTCCTTTCTTTCTTATTTTATATATATATATATATATTATATATATAAAATATAAGAATATAAGAAAATTTTAATTTGAAACTCTTTTTTAAGGGTCTCCTCTTGTGAGGAATCCCATTAAGAGTTTTGATGAAATTATTGTGAAAGTCTTCACCTATTTATAAGAAAAAAATTCTTTCAAAAAGACTCAAGAAATCCATGTGGGATTCAATCAAATGTATTGGAGGGAATATTGAAATTTTGATATCCCTCCAAAATTTTTGCTCTTCTTTCAATCAAATTATTTGAATTAAAATCATATGGAGGTAATATTAAATATTTGATTTCATCTTCCAAAATTGAAATTAATAATATTTCAAAATATATTATTATATTTTTCAGTAAAAAAAATATTAAGACAAATATTTAAGATAATTTAATATTTTTAATTTATAATTTTATTACTTATATTTTTATTTAAATATAATTTTAATATATTTATTACGTCACGGTTCAATTCCGGTTTAACCCGACGGTTGAACCGGTGACCCGTCTACCCGATCCTTTTTCCGGTTCGTTCACCGGTCCGGTTTTTAAAACATTGATACACACCATTGATCGAATTTGTCATCACATACATAAATGGGGGATTTTAATCTATAATTGGTTCATTCTATTTCATTTGATATTTGTTATTTCTTTATGATTTTGGGATTCTTATGTAGAGAGTTGTACTAAATATAATATTTACATGGCCAATTGGCAGCTTAACAATAGGATGGAGTCACTTGCTTTTGTTGAGTTGATTTTTGGCTTCTACGATTTTGTAAAAGATCATTTACTCTACTTAGTAACCCAATAGATGCCAAGTGGGTAAATCAAGTATTACTAGGAGCACATCCTCCTTATTCTTCCTTTGCTAGGAGGAAATGTAGCATCACTTGTAAACTGAGACAACTCTTCCTAAAAACTGGTTAATGTTTTAAACTTGGTCCCTAAACATAATGATAATCTCTTTGCTCTTGGTGTTGTTTATTCTAATTTTATATTTGTATTATGGTTTCAATATATTAATCTTCGCAGGACATAGCATTAGAAAAATATTTTCTAATTTTATATTTCTATTATGGTTTCAGCATTATGGTTTCAGGACATAGCATTAGAACAATCAAGCCTAGCCTCATAATTAAATTATATTGCCAATGGGTTTAGTTGTAGAACCAATATTTTGTCTTGGGGGTAACATTAAGCAAAAACCTAAGTCTATATTGCCAATGGGTGTAGTGGCAGAGCCAATATTTTGGCTTCAGGGCAACACTAAGCAAAAACCTACGTTTTGTCCGGTTTCACAGGCTCATTCCTCACCCAGTTGTGTAGTTGTGGACTATAATTTTAAAAAATCACATATCTTTCCTTACGGTTAATTTTACATTTGATCAATTAATTGGTTTAAGGATTCCAGTGGCAAAGAATATATTAGGGGAATTGCATACAAATCAATTTGCTTCTTTCCTTTTCTTTCTTGGAAGCTTTCTATTTGATTCTCGATTGCAACCATCTGATTGGTGGTTTGATTGGATGACGGTAAGTGATGATTTAGATATAATGTCTGCTTACCAAACACAATTCATACACATTCTTGCGCAAACTATAATGCCTCTCTTAATGTTTATGTTTGTGATTAGGTGATGGTTTTCAATTTACGTATAATGTCTATCTTGATCCTTTCGTTAATTGTTAATGTGATAATGAAAGAGTTGTTTTCATTTGGAAAATTTGACTTAACTCACCCTTGATTGTTTAATGTTAGTTTGGTTTTTATTTTTCAATTTTTTATTTACTTAAAGTTTTTTACACAACGTGCATGGTTTTTGTAGGGAATGTTTTAAATCACAACTTTGAGACTCAAGTACGAGCTCTTCAATCATTTCCAGTTTTATTTTATTTTATTTTATTTTATTTTATTTTATTTATCTTATTGAGGTGGTGGTAATTTTCATTTTATGGTTAAGCCTTCTAATTGTTGGATTTAAAAAAGCCTTCTAATCGTTATTAGGCACTACCTAATAAATTGTAATATAAAAATTTATTACAGATAAATTGTTCAATCTTTTCTCATCTCCAACATAAATTGTTCGATCTCATCTAATTGTTTTATTTTTTGTGAATCCTTGAAACTTAATTAGAGTGATAGATTTTGACTTTGACTTTTATTTTTGTTTTTTCCTTCAAATTTCAGGTGTATAAAAGTGGCAATTGTCCATGACATTGCAGCTGGTAACATCTTTGCCTTTAGGTTTTTTTTTAATTGGGTTTCTCATTACGCATTCTTTTGTTGTGATGAGAATATTGAAGAAAAACAATGATAGTGAGAACTTTGAGTACATGTCCTATGTTGTTTTAAAATCTAAAAAATTAAAGCTTCCCTCAACTTTAGTAAATTGTTGTATAATGATTAATTGGGCAAAGCTTTTTGTCGTGAGCCTACTTGTAATGGGATTTCCAAATTAGATGTAATTATTTATGTTCATTTGCTTTCGTGTATTATCTAAATTGTTGAATTCTTCTTGTTGAATTAAAAAAAGAAAAGAAAGAAGAGTTGTACTTAGGAATTGCTAAATTGTGAATTCTTAGACTGAGCTGTGAGGGGTGGTTTTAAAATACTCCTTCACTCCAAACAAGCCTTGGAAAGATCCCTGTGATGCTACCTAAAATAGAAGAAAACTTTGATCGGGGGTGCCAGAATTAGCACTCTAGCGAGTCAGTTAGTCTTTTTTAGAAAGAAGGTAAAGTGCTTTAATTTCTTAGAGTGTTAGTTGTTAGAACATATATTTTCCTTTCCCTTTACCTCATTTTATAAGGTCATTCTTCTAGATCTTTTTCTCTTGTAGTTTAGCCCTTTATCATCAACATGTCAGAATCCATCTCGCTACTATACTTTTTAGAAAAGGATAGCTTGGGCCCACTTAAAGGGGTCATGCCGACTTATCTAATATACTCGGCTTAGATGCATGGCCTACCCTTAACTCGACATACTCTTCAGCCCATTTGCATTTGCTCAACAAGGACTTGTTTGAGCCTAGTGGGCTTTGGCTGAATTTGGCCCATCAGGGATGGGCTTGGATGTGCCTTGTTTATCGATTAGCATTTTCTTCTATTCAGCTCCCACATTAGCAATTCATATTCATTTTTTTTCTCGATACAATTCATATTCATATTCATATTCATTAAGCAGCAACATGTGAACATATAAGTCATGACATGCACTAATCAAGATACTTGGGAACTAAATTGAAAGGTGCTTGATCATATGTATCAAGAAGGGTTTTATTGATTTATTTTTATTTTTTATGTTCAATTCCTCTTAATTCATAGTTATTAGTTTCTCTATTTCTTAGAGGTATTTTGATGTGATTTTTCCTGCTATGATTTCTTTTAATTGATTTTTTAAAGTGAATTCAAGCGTTAGAGTGATTTTGTTGCAGGCAACTAATCTACATTAAAAATGTTGGGATTGTGTTGTTTTTCTCTGTGTGTTGATACTTGGCTCTTTCATTCTAAACTAGATGATTAGTCATCTTCTTCTTCTTTTTTTTTTTTTTAAAAAAAAAAAAAAAAAAAAAGCTAGGATGATTACTCTTTTGTATCAAAATATTCATTCACCATTCTTGAAACTTTGAAATTTGATAAAGTGAAAAGGTTACACAGTTATAATACTAATTTAGAAACATTCTTTTATTGAAGGTTGTCCCATTCTAACTCACTATACATGTGTCATTTTGACATGAATATCTTTGCTTATGTTGTACACCATATTTTTATATTATAAATTTACTATTTGAACTTTAATTGTGAAGTTTGTTAAAAGATATTTTACTTGTGAAGTTTGCTAAACTGTAACTTTTTTTTTTGATCAGGAATTCCCAAGGCTGGATCCATTTATGACCCGACTTTACAAGCTAACCTGGGGAGGATGTCGAGGAACCCACCCCTCACCCCCCAATTTCAGTCAAGGGCTATAAGGAGGTTGGTATAGGTTTCAAACCCAAAACTTTTGGTTATGCAAGCCGTTATCTTAAGAACTCATCCAACCCTTGGGGTTTGCTATTTTGACTTCTTATGTGTGAAGTTTTATGTTGCAATTAAAATTTTGTCATTTTTGAATTAATTTATTAAAATTAATTTCTATAACAATGAAATTATTATCCTTTTAAATTGATTTATTTTAATTGAAATTTTTTTTGGTAGAGTATAATTAGTACAATCAACAAAACAACATACAAAATTTACTTCTCCCTATGGAAGCTGCTTTAGCCACATTGTGAGCGGCCTGTGCCAGTTGTCCAGGTACCTTAGGCCTCTTGTGGCATCCAAAAAAAAAGTCTTGTTTTTTTTTTTTTTTTTTTGTAGTGATTTTTTTTTTCAAAATTATGTTAAAATTTTTTACTTTTTCAGTCTGTCTTCTCAAGACGAATTTAAAATTTTATATTTTTTAAAAAAAAATTCAAAAGAAAATTAAAAAAGACAAAATAAGGAAAAAAAATATAGCTTATTTTTGTCTTTTTTTGAATTTTTTTTTAAAAAAAATTATAATTTTCTAATTCATCTTGTCAAGCTAAATCTAGAAACCTAAATTTTTAAAAAAGTTCACTAAGAACAAAAAAAAAAAGCCAAAAAATAAGTAAACCCAAAACAACACTTTAGTAATACACACATAATCCATATCTTTACATAGAACTTAATATCTACCATGATAATAATTAATGAGAATTAAAAGATGTAATATGATAAATAAATTAATGAATATAAATATTAAATATAATATTTTAACTAGTTGTTAACCCTTGCGCTGCACAGATTAATTTTTGTTCTTTTTAAATAATATTTTATAAAATTAAATTAAGTTATTTGTATATGCTTGTATATATTTTTTGAAATATGTTACAATGTATGCATTACAAAAGAATAATATATATCTATGTATACATATATATATATATATAGAACTATTTAAAATATATATTACGAAATATGTAATATAATTTTCATTCTGTTAAACTATAAAAGTGCAATTCAAATATAGGATTAATTACTTAAAAGTCCTATATACATATTTGGTAGTAGCTTAGGTCCTGTCAAAAAGTTTTGAACCAATAAGTCCTATTTACAGATAAAAAGACGTTTTTTCCCTTCAACCCAAACAAGTGTATATATAACAACATTGACGTTATATATTAGAAACAAAAACAAATCAGTTATGGAAGCAAATGAAGATTCGAATCCCTAAGGATTTCTCGGTTTGGTTCGCTATTATACATAAATTGATTTCGGTGTTTTGACAGATTCGTATTTGAGGCTTTTTGAGTTGAAATCTGTTGGAGTTTGTTAGGTGCGATTTTGATTTATGAATTGAAGAATTGATTTCTTGGATGTTTGATTTTTGATCTGGTTTATAGGTATGTTGTAACATATAACGCCCCAAATTAAATATGACAAACCCAACTCATTTGCGGAAATAGAACCGAAACAATATACTTTCATTCATTAGAGTTAATATACAAAAGGTGATACATGCGATATAGATTCATAAATATCCTATTCTGAATCTACAGCATGTGTTACTAGTAATCAAAAAAATGAAAGTTGAACAGATATTTAAATGCCCTAACGGCTTACATCTTTCCAATCATTCCTTGGTTACAACAAAATGAGTCTAGCTCAATACAGTTAAAGCCTTTGGCTATACAAATTAAATACAACAAAAATGAGCCCTTGCTCCAAGTCTCTCCAAGCTACTATCTTAGCAGAGGCATGTTACCAATACCTGAAAATGGTTTTTTCCCAATAGAATGAGCCAAAACCTTGTAGAAACAATCTAACACAATATATGAATCTTAACAAAGATATAAGCATGAAATGCATGTCTAATATCTATTATAGAATTAATCAGATCTTACAAGATCATAATATGCCAAATTCTTTTATTTCAGTCCGTCTTATCTCAATTTCATTCATATCAATTCATTTCACCTTATTTCATGAGTCATGTTCATTATTATCCGAATAACCCAGCTGAGACTGCAACTCAGTGATTCTCAAGCATACATAATCAATACACAACACTTCAATTTGCTATTTTACAGAAATTTCATCCGCGGGAATTGGCACCCATGTATACGTGCGGTTTTCGGGACTTGCACCTAGAACACACAGGCCAACTTTATTCAATGGAGTCCATCACCTTTCTCCTCCCATATATGGAGTACATCCCTCTTCTCCTCCCAAATATCATATATATACAATGTATTATAACACCGTCATATTCAATGACAACCAAATAAGAGATTAGTTTCAATTTGCCTAATCCTCATGCAATTTTTACAACAATCATGGCTATCCTCCACCAATAGCCCAAAATAGATATTTCTAAACAGATGTATAATCTCAAAGATAGATAAATTAGACAAATTTTCATAGGTGAGAGATAATATCCAATTACACCGTTTATATAAATAACCCTTCAATTTCACATTTACAATACCAATTTCATTATAATGCAAAGTCAATATTGGAGACAATTTAGGGCAAAACCCCATTTTTACCAAGTTCATCCCAAACACTAAAATCAACTATTTAAACAAAATACAAGTTCATATCTACTACCATAACCATTTCCATTACATTCATTCGAAAACCCCTCTTGAGATTTTAAATCAAAACCCTAGGTTTGTCTAAAATCTCCCAAATCCCAATCTTGTCCATACAACATCAAATAACTAAGTTAAAAACCATATGAAAGTGTAGAAAATCTTTACCTCAAGTTTAAAAGACTGGGGAGAAGTGAAGAAACTTCAAAGACGACGAAACCAAGATTGATTCGGATCAAAACGAAGCTCTTGAAGTGCTCACCCTTTTTGATAAAGGCATAAGGGTGGAGAAATCACTAGATCTAAATGAAAAGGTAGAAAGAAGGTAGGTTTTAGAGAAAGAGGGTCCCAATCTTGGGTTTTGAGAGAAAATAGATGAAAAGTGATGTAAAATGAGGCTGCTGCGAACTGATATACGCACAGTCCGCTCGAGCACAAGAGTTGACACTCGATCATCAAACACAATAAGTTGTTCCGCTCGATCGCAAAATACACACATCCAGTAATTTGCAGACAAATGGCCGCTCGAGCGCACACCTGCTCCACCGTAGGAAACACTGCTCGAGCAAAAAATACACTCTCTTAGTAGTTTGCAGACCTGCAAAAGTACTAAGAGTTTGCAAAGCCTGCTCGAGCGTTAGAATTGCCGCTTGAGCGGAAGAGCAAAATTCTAGACAACAAGAGTTGGGAAACCGAACAACCAATCTATCCCAAACACAACCACAACAATCCAATAGCCAAGTTTAAGTGAAAAGAAGATAAGCAAGACATATTCAACAGTACGAAACCAAGAAACTCGTATCCAGATTACAACAAGGGTCGGGTCAATCCGGAATCGCTATATAACACCCCAACCTTGCTTTTGCTTAACTGATTATTTAATCATTAATTAGTCTTGTGATAATTGCTTTTTCATGTGTTTAGTATAAGTGTTGTGTGAATTATGTGATAAAGAGATTAATTTCGATTCGGAAGACCTTAAATATTTAATTTGTCATGTATAGGATTGATTTATAATCATGATATTCGCATATGAGTC
The DNA here is from genome assembly GCF_055761805.1 of Camellia sinensis. NCBI lineage: Eukaryota > Viridiplantae > Streptophyta > Magnoliopsida > Ericales > Theaceae > Camellia > Camellia sinensis. Next base: position 109,678,471 of record NC_138969.1, on the reverse strand, counting down.
GTGTCTCAAGTTTAATTGCATGTATGAGAATTTAATTTATGATAGGACAAATTTTTCTGATTTGCTAATTTTCAGATTGATTCAGAAATTTTGTATGAGACTTCACAATCTAAATTGACATGTGCGAGATTAATTTATAGCTATGAAATTTATATATAAATCATTATTCCATGTTTAGTTGTAAAATTTATATGTCCATAAGTTTTTGATTCAGTAATTTAAATATGACTGAATAATTGTAATTTAATCAGTATGAGCCTAATTCAAGTTTAATTGTGTAATTAAGGTTGTATATGATTAGATTAACTATATTTAATTAGTTTGATGAGTTGTTTTATGTTAATTTTAATTTGGTAAGTTAAGGCCTTGTTTGAATGCTTTAGTCATCTTTTTGGGTTAAATAGAGATGTAGAGTGAGTTGGTGTTAGCTTGTGTGTTTAATGTTGAGAGCTTAGAGAGAGAGAAGGAAGAGGAGAAGTTAGGGCTTCTTAATTTCTTCATCTTAAGGTAAGATTTCTCCATCTTTTTCATGTTTTGATCTTGTTTTGCATGGATTCACATACTAGAGCATGTATTTTGGGTTTTGTAGAGAAGTTCATGAAACTTTGCAATCTAAGGTTTGAGATTGATGAGTTCATGCATCTATCTTGTGTTTCATCCTTGTATGCATGCATTTTTCATGATTTTATGAGAGAAATCATGTATCAATCTTGTTTTGTAAGATCAATTGCATGTATATAGAAGTTTTGAGGAGAGATTTCATGAGCTTTGTATGCTAGGGTTTGGAATAGATGGATTCTCATGCAATCACTCACAATCATGCATGTATCATTGCATTTATTGTAGATTTAAGGTAGAAATCTTGCATTGATTGCGGTTATAGCATTTGTTGCATGTGTATCTGAAGATTCAAGAAAGTTTCATCATGTTTAAGATAGCAAATGAGAGATTTTGAAAATTTGTTTTGAATCTTGAATAAATATTTCAATTGATGTTATCTAACATGTTTTTAAAACCTTTTGACTCATTTTATGAAAGGAATTTGAAGTTTGTTGATGATTTTTAAAGATGAGTTTTCATGTTAAATTTACGAATCAGAAAACTTGGAGATTGTTTTGAATCTTGAATTATTCTCAATTGAAATTATTTTACTTATTTTTGGAGCTTTGGGACTCTATTAAGGTTGGTTAATTTGAGTTTGAGAAGATTATTTTGAAGATGAGTTTTATGTTCAAATTTATGAAGCAGAAATCATTAAATTAGGCTTAATTCATGGATTAAGTTTTCAATTGATCATGGTTTTCATATTTTCTTGCATAGGGGACCCTTCGGAACATCTAAAACTTGCATTTTAGCACTCTAAGAGCATGTTAGCAATGATTTGAGCTAGGCATAAGGTTGAAGTTAGGTTTAAGCCGTTTGTTACATCGTTTATGTTCTAAATCTTCAAGTACATACTATGTGTGATATGTAGGTCTTGCGCCGAGTGTTGAGCCATTTGTTTAGAGGTTTTCTCATCTTTTCTTCTTTTGAGGTAGGCATTTCTAGTTCTTTTTCAATACTTTCATTTATGGATAGATTTGTGGTATTTTTCCTAATACAAAATTTATCTTTTATGCATTTTGTGATAAATCATGAGATTGGGGTTTGGGTTTGATGTTCTGGGGTTTACCTTTTTGGAGTAGGTTATGATTTTGGGTGAATGATGAATAGAAGAATTGGAATAAAAAGTGTTTTTTGTGAAAAGCTTCAATTTCTTCGAAACCCCTAGTTTGGCTCATAAAGATGGTTGATGGTTTTTGGTTAAATTGAAAGTGGCATCATGAAGTTAAGGTGTTAAATTGCACATATCCATGTTTAATTGAATTTTGAAAATGTTTGGAAAATCCGTGTAACAATTGCGATTGAACTCTTGTTGTTAATATTCTAAGTTGTGCTATGAGATGAGTTTGAGTTTGGAAATTTTGAATTGTGAATTGTATTGATGATATGAGATTTGTAATAAAACGATGAAGTGAAGATTTAAGAAATGTGATGAGTTATGTTGAGTTGAGTTGAGTTGAGTTGAGTTATGTTGAGTTGAGTTAAGTTGTGTTGTGTCAGGTTGTGTTGTGTGGTAATTGGTACCTGCGCGGGGAGTCAAGTTACCCAATTGCCTTGTCTGTGCATATCGCCGGACGAATGTGGGAAAATGTTTTTGGGTGTCCATGAGCCCGCCTTTTTTATAGTCGACAAATGCGGAAAAACATGGTTTTGGGTGTCCACGTCCCCGCCGTTTTTGGAGTTGGCAAATGTGGAAAAAGAAATATTTTTGCGTGTCCAATTATCCTGCCTTATCGAACCAGCAAATGTGGAAAAACATGAATGTTAGGTGCCCACTATCTCGCCATATCAAGTTGGCAAAATGTGGAAAGTGTTGTGAGTTAGGTGCCCGCTATCCCGCTGTATGAAGCCTGCAAAAGGTGGAACGTTTTGAGAAATGTGTTAAGTTGGCGATAATATGTATGGCTCGTAATGAACTTATGAAATTACAATTTATTGTGTGAATTTGTATAGAGGAGAAATGCATATAGAAATTACTTGAAAAGAATGGAAAATGAAATGGTAATTGGGTAAGGGGTTAATGATGACGAACTCACCGAGTTGTTTTGTAACCATAAGTGAAGATTATGAGTTTTATTTTGTGAATATTCACAGTAATGGTACGAAACTCAATATTCAATTCTCACTCAAAAGCAACGAAACATGGTTAACTACGATTTGTCACTCAAATTGTTTCAAAATTTGAGTATATTCCCAGCAATGATACCAAACTCAAAATTTGAGAACATTGATAACAAACACACACAAAAAAAAAAATCAACTTTGAAACCAAAATCGAAAGGAAGATAACGTATAGAATTGGCACATGCACATTTATTTCTTACCCAATATAGACTTAACAATACGAAAGACTTGTCATTGTGCTCTACTCCATCACCAAAATTCTGTGCTCGTGGTTTTCTTTCAAGAATCTCAGCATATGCATCAATTGTCTATCAAATTGGAACACAAAAGTGATGTTAATATATTAATGAGTAGTTTCTCAGTGTTAAAAAATTACAAATTTTATACGTACACAGCTGGATATGTTGTTCTTTTTTACTAAGCTCTTGATATCATTAATAAACACAAAATTGTGATATTTTCTACCAAACCATATACAAGCACTACAAAACAATAAAAATGTGTTAAAAATTAATTCAAAATATTTTTAGAAAATAGAATTATTTCTCAGTTTCATTTCGTATCTTGTACTATATGAAAATTTGCAAGATTTATGTAAGATTATACCTTGATTTTGTTGCTTTTATTTCCAAAGAATGAAAATTTGCAAGATTTATGTAAGATTATACCTTGATTTTGTTGCTTTTATTTCCAAAGAATTTGTAGTTTATATTTATCTTCAGGAGGTAGCAATTGAGCCACAACATACTTGTTAGAAATTGTTTCATCTTTGTGTTCCTTTTTTTCTCAACTTTAACTTTCTTGCCTCCGTACTCATAATCTGATATCTCAACAGTCTTCCTTGCTTTGGCTTTGATCTTTATAATCATGGAATTTTGCAGATTTGTTTGTCTTGATTTTGTCAGATCATCAGCTTTTATTACACAAACTTGTTGGGTTAAGTCATGAACCTCTTCCTCCACTAATTGATTTTGCAACTGAGAATTTTGATCTTTTGGTGTATCACATCCATCCTTTGCATTTGTCTCACAATCTTTTGTTGCAAAAGGTTGTTACGTTATCTCATGGACCTCTTTCTGATGGAGCTCTTTGTCTATCACTTCAGAATTTTCATGGACCTCTGTCTATGCCACGAGAGAATTGTTATCTTTTATTGTGTAACCTTTATTCTTTGCATCTGTCCTAGAATTCTTTATTGCACAGACTTCTTGTGTTATCTCATGGACCTCTTTTTCAACCAATTGGTTATGCAATCGAGAATTTTCATCTTTCAATTGTTGTATTTGTGCTATGAGTAGCCTATTATCCTTTTCAAGTTTCTTTATGTAGACGGACTTCACTGTGTTGTCAAGTTGCTAATTGTTGTTCTCAGTTTGAAGTTTCTCAAGTGTTTGTTAACCAATATGCTCTTTTCCCACAGGTGCATCATTGATTATAATGTTGCACAAGCTATCAAAGTTTTCATTTGTGTCTTGTTGATTGACATCCCATTCATTTCTCATATAGCTGGCAGTTTCTGTGCTTTCAGAATTTTACAATTTCTTATTTGCTGGCTTTTGTTCTTGGTGGCATTCTTCAGCATCTTGACCATCTTCTTCTTGTTCTTGTTGTTCTTCTACTTCTTCTTCATTATCTTCTTCTTCTTCTTTAGTATTTTCAGCATCTTCTTTTTCTTTTTCATTATTGTCAACATCTTCTTCTTCTTTTTGTTCAATATCTTTTTCTTCTTCCTCTTCTTCTTCCTTTTATTTTTTCTTCTTCTTCATCAATGTCATCATGTTCTTCATCACTTTCCTCACTCAATTGAGCACCAGTTACCGTAGGTCAACATATAGTAGATATTAGTTTTTAAAAAAATTGAAGTTTAGAAAACAAAAAAGTTTCTTAGTAATAATTTAGTGAATAAAAATAGGGAATTTTCCCAACTTGAATTGAAATTCAAATGGGATGAGGATGTGACCTGTCTTTTTGTCAGCTCATGCAGTGATGTGACTTTCATACGTTTATGTAATTTGATAAGATTCCACTTGATCACCCTTGGGCATGCTTCGCTAACTTCAGGGTAAATAATCAGTGTGTGCTCACACAACCAATAGTACAAACCAAAAGTAAAGAATCTTTGTCATTTGAATAAGAAATAGTACTTTCTGTTATTAACAACAAACTAATAGATTAGAGTAAAGATGTACTTACTAAGAGAGCCATAACACATTGTAGACGTCCCCGAACGTCCCGGGAAAATCCCGTTTTGTTCAATGGGTTCACTACAGTTCAGACTCAAATGTCACGGTTCTTAATCTGATCTTGCAAAGTGCAATGCGAGATTGATAAATCACCAAAGAGTCCAAATCCGGCAAATAGTTTTGAAAAATTGATTTTTTGAAAGAAGTGCCAAACATGGGCTGCTTTGCCAAATACAGAGTCACCACCTAAATATTTTATTTTCGGAAGGAAACCCTGACTCGTGCCTAAGGCCACGTGTCCGTCATCACCAATGTTGCCTTGGCTCGGGAACTTGGGTACGAGAGGGAAGGTCATGCAATGAGCACCCCCGCTCGCCCGATCAAAGATCGGCCTTTACTAAAATGATATCTTGTTTTTGAAAACACATGTGCTCTTATTCCGGTTATTAACCTAGAATTACTATGTGATGCGCACAGCATACAAGTATAGACTGGATTGCCTAAGTTTGGAACAAAACATCTCATGTTTGTTTTTGAAAGCGGTTCGCTACTTGCAAGTAGGCTAAAATGCGGATTTTGCCACCCTCAAGTGGGCTTAGAAAACATGGTGATTTGCCACTCTCAAGTGGGCTTAAAACTCGCAATCAATGAATTGTTCCAATTCAAGTAATCCGATCTTCACCCACAAGCATTTAGGCAGTTATATCACGTAAGCAGTTAGCCTCATGGCAAGCATGCTATCATGGCAGTCACTCACACATATGCAAGGATCCTAAAGCATAAACACTTACCGAGTACTCCGAGCCAAAACAAAAGCTATGTTTAGAAATCAATGCATGATCCTAGCTATGTCAAGAATGCCTAATGCAACACATACAAGATGCAACTAAGATAGGTTCGGCTATTCTAAAATGCCATGCGAAATGCAATTCGATGCATGTATTCAAACAGGAATTGAAATACAATACAGTTAGTATGATGCGCCGAGCCCGGTGCATGCAAGACAGATGAATGGATGCAAACATGCGAGCATAAGGATGCTAATTGAAACGTGCCCTAAAACTAACCATCGAAAGCTGGTAAATAAAAGAGAGAAAGAAATAGGGTTGGAAGACATGCATCACACACACGCACACTTATTACAACAATTGTGCCCTCTCGACGGAGGGTCTAAATAAATAATACAGAACCGACTAATTAACTAACTATTCTACACAACCAAAATTGAAACAAATATACATTCTAAGCTAACAAAACACTAAAATGGCCTCATGATGAGGGATGCATGCATGCTCGAAATGCCTTGTGCGGAAATCCATCGCGATGCCCCGATTTGCCTCTGTTTGCAACTGGTCCCAGAACTCTGCACAAGGCTCCAGAAGGCTGAAACTCCGCCATGGGAACCTGTAGGGATGCTGCCGACCAATTGTTAGCATTGGAGACCACCTGCCGACCACTTTTTGTGCTAAAAACCAGAAAAAGTGGTCGGCCAGCCACTTTACCTGGTCGGCCGACCAGTTTCTACTGCCAGACTTCAATTTGCTGCAACAGAGAGTAATAAAGGGCATGGCAATGTATTTGCAAGATATGTGTGCACAACCACCCTCCCTATCATTTCATAAGCTCAAGGGAGTGTGGTTCTCGACCCTCGGGCCATCAATCACGCATCTCGATGCATGATGGCCGAGGAGCTGAATTGCGCAACTCAATATGAAATGAATGCACATATGAACACGTAAAGCCTAAAACTCCATCATGTATAGTCAAGAGTGTCGGTGACCGAGAATTGAGGCACGTTTCATCACTTCAAGTATGAAATGCCCCCCGTTTCCCATGTTTGGGCTAACTCCTATCCCAAACACAATGCAACAAACATGGCATGCACAATACGACATCAAGTATGCAACCTAATGCGATACAACTTAGACATGCGAACATGCAAGGGATGGACATGCAAACATGCGACTAGCATACACAATGCTATGAATTACATGGCATACACAATGCTCATGACGCTTGCATACACAATGCACATGGTAACTAACATATATAATGCGATGGAAATAGCATGCACAAGTGTAATGATCAATCAGACAACAACATGGCATACTCAATGCTATAAACCACATGGAATATTCAATGCACAATGGACTTAAACCAAGATGGATAGGCCTCATCCATGTCCAAATCAGTGGCCAAAACACCAAAACTAAGGCACTAAGAGGCAAGACACACATGCACACATATTGGTCCATAAGCTAGGTAACAATAGACAACCCTTAGAGGCACTCAAAGAGTGAAAGAAGTGAGAATATGGCAGGCCTAAATGCTCTGAAATAACATGGGAAATGATGCCAAATCACCCAAACAACACAAATGAGGCATGCTATGGCACCCAAAGCTTGAAGCTAGCATATGTATTTGTACTACAACTATGCAAAACATGAAGCATATGATCAAAGCAACCAAAAATAGTCCTAGAATAGCCCAAAATATGAACAAAATCATGCTGGAGCAAAGCCAAAATATGCTAGAATGATGAGCCAAAACATCATGCACACAAGGCTAGTAAGCAAGATTTGTTCTACAAGTGCATGAAACATTCAAGAGACTACCAAACCAACTTTAGACAAAGTTATGACATGCCAAATGATGGTAAAAAACCCACTGAAATGTGGGCAATACACACTAGCAAGACATGCTACTTTAATGAGCCACAAATAGAATTACACTACACATACAAGATGCATGCACAAGGTGACCAAACCAGCCATGGACAGAGCTAAGGCAGGTCTTAAAAGTCACAAAAAAGTGCCTGAACTAAGCCTCAAAAGTAAAGGGATACATGCTCCTTTGAAGGGCCAACAAGACAAGGAAACAAGAGAAGAGAAGGGGGAACAACCCCCACCCATTTGGGACCTCAAAGCAGGGTTTTTACCACTGAAAATCCTTTGGATTTCAGTGGTCAAAAGGCCATGAAAAGTTGTTTTGAAAGGCCTTGAAAGATGGCTCAAAAGCTATACAAGCTAAGGAACAAAAGGGAGAGACAACCCCCTAGCCAAACAAGGCTTAAACCACCATTTTTAGGACTAAAAAATAGAGGTTTTTGTAGTTCAACACTAACCCAAAAATAGCCTCAAAACAAGGGGAAAATGGTGGTGAAGCAAGTGTGCAAAATAAGTACAAAAGAGGAGATGCGCTTACCCTTGTAGCACAGCAGCAAAATGGCCCTCTTTGCTGGCTCAAATGACCTTCCAACAGTCCAAAAATGAGCTCCAAGGGACCTCAGCCCAATGATATGCAACTTTGATGAAGGATGCCTTGGCAAACTAGTTGTATATTTCTACTTCTATACACTTCTATGCACAAAAGGAGCAAGAGAGAGAGGCTCTGGAGAGAGAGGCAGAGATCTTGCTCTGGAAGTTTTGTAAAGAGAGAGGGAGTTTAGTGAGAGAAGCTCTCAAGCTTGTCCAAGAAGTCTTCTTTTGCAAAATGGGAGATATGGCTCATATATAGCAAAAAGCAAGAGTTGGTTCGAAATATCTGTTTTTGGGACAGCTAGAGGTAGTGGAGAACAGTTGGAGAGAAAATATCTTCAAAAAATCTGAGTTTAGGACTTGCTAGCCACTTTTCTGGTCGGCTGACCATTTTTTCTAGTCGGCCGACCACTTTTCTGGTCGGCCAGCTACTTTTTTTGGTCGGCAGGAAAATTCTGCTCTCCAGGTCTAACTTCAAATGGGCATAACTCCTTCATCTAGACTCCTTTTCAGGTCATTCTTGTGTCTAAATTGAAGCCCCGGAAGTAATCTTTCCAATGGTGGCAGCCTTGTATCAAAAATTTATACCTGTTTTGGTGAACCCGCTCAGTTTCGATTCTTCTCGGATTCATGTCGAACTTCTCCCAAACTAGTTTCTTCTCTCCTTTCCCATTTTATTCAACTCCAAACCCCTAAGCAAGGTGTTTTGAAATATTTTTCAAAGATTTCATCTCTCTTTCATTCATTTCCACTTTGTCCTGGCTCGGTTTACCGAAAAGCGCATCATTTAACAAAATATGAGCCTCAGAGCATCGTAGAAACTTTATTTCAAAAATATTTTGAAAAAGAGGGTTTTAAGATCTAAAATCTTTTTGGTCCAACAATGGGGTGTGAGGTTTGGATTTGATGCTCTCCTTGCCAAAGAAACCGACCCTTTCCTCTGCACATCTTTCACTACCAAGTAAACCATCAGTAGCACCCAAGTCTTAAGGGCAGTCAAAAATGGGGTGTCTACACACATCCTGTGACTTTGCTAGATTTTTGTGGTATTTTTCAATTGAAGACATCAGCGTGTTCCTTATTGCTTCTGCCTAATTGTATTTTCTCATTGAGTTTATGTCTTCCATGTAATTAAGAAATACACATCCAACTGTCGTTCCTGATGAAGAGAAAAAAAGCTTCAAACAAGTATACATGCACACCATCCTAATTACATCTTCATTGTCTTTTTTCTTATTGTCTTTCAATGTTTTTTGCAACAAGTCCATGATGGTTATGCTTGATAGCCTTTCAGTTTGTATGGATCTTCTTGTCAGAAATGATGATATACTTTTATTTCCACAACCAAGATTCATCGGCTTATCAACACAAGATATACCGAAAATAGACTTGATGTCTTCTGTTGTTAGCTTTACAGTTTCTGGTCCTAATTGGAACAAACCATTGCTACTTGACTGGTATGTTTGAATTATTTTGAATGCAATATCATCATGTTTTCTACATTGTTTATAATTCAACTTGTTCTTCAATATTGCATCAAACAATAACCAGAATGGGTTTTCTTCAACCCTTTAATATGCTCGTTTCTAAGTTTGATGTGCTGCAACAACTTTAGTATTGCCACCATGTTTGATCTGAAAGTTACTTTACATTCTTTATGCTTTCCCTTTAGCCTTTTCTCCCTCGAAATTGATTCTTTATGCCTTCTTATTGTTTTCCTTGCATTGTTCTTCAGTCTTGCTACTTTTAGGAGCTGATTTCTTGTACAGAAAATCAACATAGAAGACATATTAACACTGAGCATGTTCCTAAAAGAATCACTCCAATGTCATTCTCATGAATTCTAAATTGGATAACATTTACGGCAATAAAAACAAAATCAACATTGAAACCGAAATCGAAAGCAAGGGAATACCATTAATTAGGGATTTTGACTCAAATTCATTCAGAATCTGAGAACATTCACAACAATCATAACAAAATCAACAATGAAACCTAAATCAAAAGGAAGAGAACATGAACAACTAGAGTTTTTCAGTCAAATTGCTTCAAAGCAATTGTGTCAAACTCAACATTGAAACCAAAATTGAAATCAAGAAAATATGATTAAGTCAGTGTTTTGACTCAAAATTGACTCAAAATCTGAGAACATTCATAGCAATGGTACCAAACTCAACATTGAAACCTAAATTCAAAGCAATAGAATATGATTAACGAGGGTTTTTCAATAAAATTGATTTGAAATCTGAGAACATTTACAACAATGGTACCAAACTCAACATTGAAACCTAAATTTGAAAGCAAGAGAATATGATTAACTAGGGTTTTTCACCTAAATTGACTAAGAATCTGAGAATATTCACAACAATGGTACCAAAATCAAAATTGAAACCTAAACTGAAAGTAAGAGAATATGATTAATGAGGGTTTTTCACTCAAATTGACTAAGAATCTAAGAACATTAACAGCAATGGTACCAACTCAACATTGAAACCAAAATTAAAAGTAAGAGAATATGATTAACTAGGGTTTTTCAATCAAATTGACTAAGAATTTGAGAACATTCATGGCAATGGTACAAAAATCAACACTGAAACCTAAATTGAAAGTAAAAGAATATGTTTAATGAGTGTTTTTCACTCAAATTGATTCAAAATCCGAGAGCATTCACAGTAATAGTACCAAAATCAACATTGAAACCTAAGTTGAAAGCCAGAGAATATGACTAAGTAGGGTTTTTCACACAAATTGACTAAGAATATGAAAACAATAACAGCAATGGTACCAAAATTAACATTGAAACCTAAATTGAAAGCAAGAGAATATGATTAATGAGGGTTTTTCATTCAATTTGACAAATAATCTAGGAATATTAACAACAATGGTACCAAACTCAACACTGAACCCTAAATTAAAAGTAAGAGAATATGATTAACTAGGATTTTTCACTCAAATTGACTGAGACTCTAAGAACATTCATAGCAATGGTACCAGAATCAACATTGAAACCTAAGTTGAAAGTAAGAGAATATGATTAATGAGGGTTTTTCACTCAAATTGATTCAAAATCTGAGAACATTCACAGCAATGGTACCAAAATCAACATTGAAACCTAAATTGAAAGCAAGAGAATATGACTTAGGGTTTTTCACACAAATTGACTAAGAATATGAGAACATCAACAGCAATGGTGCCAAAATCAACATTGAAACCTAAATTGAAAGCAAAAGAATATGATTAATAAGGGGTTTTCACTCAATTTGACTAACAATCTAAGAACATTAACAATGGTACCAAACTCAACATTGAAACCTAAATTAAAAGTAAGAGAATATGATTAAGTAGGGTTTTTCACTCAAATTGACTAAAAATCTAGAAACATTCACAGCAATGGTATCAAAATCAACATTGAAGCCTAAATTGAAAGTGAGAGAATATGATTAATAAGGGTTTTTCACTCAATTTAATTCAAAATATGAGAACATTCACAGCAGTGGCACCAAAACCAACATTGAAACCTAAATTGAAACTGAGAGAATATGATCAACTAAGGTTTTTCAGTAAAATTGATTCAAAATTTGAGAACATTGACAACAATAATACCACACTTAACATTGAAACTTATATTGAAAGCAAGAGACTATGATTAACTAGTGTTTTTCACTCAAATTGATTCAAAATTTGAGAACATTTGCAACAATGGTACCAAAATCAACATTGAAACCTAAATTGAAAGCAAGATAATATGACTAACTAGGTGTAGACACTCAATTTTTGACCGTCCTAAAGACTTGGACGTCATCAATTGAGCGCTCGATGATTGCGCATGTTTGCGCTCGTTTGGAGTCCCCGGGGGTTTCCGGCTATGCGCCTTGCCCCTGAGTTTCTGAACTCTCTTGGTTTTGTGTTTGTTTTAAGCCAAACCTTGGTGCCCATTTTTCCTGGAGGGAGAAGCAGGAGTGTAGACCACTTTTCTTCCCTGCCAGCCACTTTTTGTGGTCGGTCAGCTAGGGTAGGTGGTCGGTTGACCACCTCAAGTGGTCTACAGCATGCCACCACCTTCTCCATTCTTGGGAGACCCCCTTTTTGCCCTGTCGACCAGATGTTTCCCCTGTTAACCACCTGAGGTGGTCGATTGACTAGGTGGGGTGGTCGGTCGACCACTTTGAGTAGTCGGCGGCCATTTTTCACTTTCTACAGATATTTTTGGTGTCAACTGTGCCAGCTGTTAGGTACAGAATACATCCTCCCTACACGTGTAGAGAGGGATTTGAGCAACCTTTAGCTTGCATATTCTATATAAGGGGAGGTGTCTCCCCCTTGAGAAGGGTTCAAATTTTTAAAGAGCAAAAACTCTCCCTCTCTCTCTAGAATTCTCCCTCTCTCTCCATATTTATGCCTTAAAGTGTTGTTTCTTCATACTTTTACACACAAACACCTACTCAAACACCTTCATCTTGTTGCTGAGGTACTTGGGAGCCGTATTTGAGTTGTTTTGACTTGGTTTTGCCTCAGAAGTTGCTATTTTTGAAGTTGTGCTTCAAGGGTGAGTAATAGCCTCTTTAAAGCTTTATTTTCATTGCTTATTTAGCCATATTTGCATGGTATTTTAGGCCTTGTTTTCAACTACAAAAACCTTTGTTTTAAAGTGTTTAAAAAGGTTGTTTGAGGCTTTGTTTGAGTTAGGGGTGGTTTACCCCCTTTGGTGGCTTGTTTTGCTTTGCTTTGCTTTGTGCCATCTCTTAAGGCCTTTGGGATCATCTCTTTTTGGCCTTCTCACCATTGAAACTCAAAGGAATTTCAGTGGTGGAAAGGTGGTTTTGAGGTCCCAAATGGGTGGGGTTGGTCCCCCCTCATCTTCTCTTGTTTACATATGCTGATGGCCCATTAAAAGAGCATGTGTTTCTACTTCTTAGTGGCTTTGTTTAGGCTCATTTTTGTGACTTTTTAGACCTTCCATAACTCTGCTTTTGGTTTTCTTGGTCACCTCTTGCATGCTTCTTGTACTTGTAGTGTAATCCTACTTATAGCCTTGCAAAGTAGCATGTCTTTGTGCTTTGAATTGGCTCCATTTCGGCATGTTTTTGGCCATTATTTGCCATGTCATAACTTTGTTTTGAGTTGGTTTAGTTGCCTCTTGCATGTTCCTTGCACTTGTAGTGCAATTTTGTTCACTAGCCTAGTGTATTTGGTGTTTTAGCCTATTGATCTAGCATGTGTATGCTCTACTCCAGCACTTTTTTTGCTATGTTTTAGCATGCTTTAGGTCTGATTTGAATGGTTTTGGTCATGCATGCTTGGCTTTGCATAGCTATAGTGTATTTGGCTTTGCTAGCCTTGCACTTTGAGACCTCTAGAATGTCATATTTGAGCTTTTTGCATGGCATAGCATCATTTGGAATGTTATTTCAGACCATATACCTCTACCACATTCTTGCATTTATTGCCCTTTCGTTGTGTTTGAGGTTTGGGCCTTATGCTTCGCTTGTGAGCCAACTTGCATGCATGTTTGTCTAAGCTTTTGGACTAACATTTCAGCATATTTCGGCCTCTGTTTTGGCATGTTTTAGGTCTGTCCATAGCTGGTTTGACCATTTGTGCTTGATATTGCATGCCCCTTGTGTGATGCTCTTCACTAGCCTTAGTGTTTTTGGCCTTTAACATGTCTTGCATGCATGTCTTCCATGATTTAGCTTCTTTAGCATGTCATTTCAGTGCTGAAATATATGCCATTGCATCCCACTAATTCACTCTTTCAAAACTAGAGGACTCTCACTTTTGGACTTAATCGATTAAGAGACTAATTGGTAATCTAAAATGTGTAAACAAAATGAATCAAGTAAAACATAGCCAAGATAAGCATGTTGTTTGTATTGCATGTGTTTGGATCGGATGTTAATCCAAACACGAGAAATGTGGGATGTTTCATACTCATAGTGATGAAACGTGTCACATTTCTCGGTCGCCGACGCCCTTGATTGTGCATGATAGGGTGGAGGCCTTTCGAGTCTTATGTGTACATTCATTGAGTTTTGCACAAGCTTGCTTCTTTGGCTACCATGCATTGAAAATGCTTGGTTGGCGGCTCAAGAGTCAAGTGCCATACTCCTTTGAGCTTGAAATATGATAAGGAGTGTGGAAGTGCATACATTTCCTTGCAAATACACTGTCTTGCCTCTGTCTATGCTCTGTTGCAGCAACAGGAGGAATTTCAGCCCTCAAGGTGTTCTTGAGATCAGAAAGAAGTAATATGGAAATCAGTGTAATTTTCAAAGGTTCAAAAGAGTGCAAACAGAGGCGTCTTGAGGCAAGGCGGTAGATTTCCGGGAGGACGCAGCCAAGCATGCATATCTCCCTCGCCCGCGAGGCCATTTATCACTTTTGTTAGCTAGTTGTAGTTAATTACCTGTGCTGTAATTAATTCAACTTAGTGCTTTGTAATATTCTAATTAGCTTAAATTAGCTAGTTATTCAATTTGGTTTGTAATAATTAATTAGATAGAATAGTTAGTTAATTAGTTGGTTTGTAATAGTTAGCTTAATTAGCGTAGCTAGTTAGCTTTCATTTTATTCGGACCCTCCGTCGAGAGGGCAAATGTTGTAATAAGTGTGCGTGCGTGTGTGAATGTCTTCCAACCCCGCGTCTTTCTCCCTTTTACTTATCCGCTTTCGATGGTTAGTTTAGGGCATATTTCAATTAGCATACCTTATGCTTTGCATGTTTGCATCATTCATTTGTCTTGCATGCACCAGGCTCGGCGCATCATTCAAACTGCATCGTATTTCAATACTTAATTGAATACGTGATTCAAAGCATGTTATCGAGTGTTGCATTCATATGCCATCTTAGATAGCCAAGCCTACTTAATTGCATTTTGCATATGTTGCAATAGGCATTGTTGACATAGCTAGGATCATGCATTGATTACTAACTAGCTTCTGTTTTGGCTTGGAGTACACTGTGAGTGTTTATGCTTTAGCATCTTTGCATGCGTATAAGTGATTGCCATGACAACATGCTTGCCATGAGGCTATCTACTTAAGTGTTTAAACTGCCTGAATGCCTGTGAATGAAGGCTTCATTGCTTGAATTGGGACAATTCATCAAATGCAAGTTTTAAGCCCACTTGGTTGTGGCAAATCATCATGTTTTAAGCCATTTGAGGGTGGCAAATCCACGCTTTAGCCTACTTGAGGGTAGCACTTTCAAACCATTTTCAAAAAATAAACATGAGATGTTTTGTTCCAAATTGAGTGATTTAGTCTATACTTGTATGTTGTGCGCATCACATAATAAGTTAGCTAATAAATCAGAATAAGAACACATGTGTTTTCAAAAACAACATATCATGTTAGTAGAGGTCGATCTTTGATCGGGCGAGTGGGGGTGCTCATTTCAGAACCTTCCCTCCTCGTACCCAAGTTCCCGATCCGAGGCAACTTTGGTGATGACGGATACGTGGCCTTAGGCACGAGTCAGGGTTTCCTAAATTTTCCAAAATAAAATATTTAGGTGGCAACTCTGAAATCTGGCAAAGCAGTCCATGTTTGGCGCTTTTTGCTTAAAATTGATTTTTCAAAACCAATTGTCGGATTTAGACTCTTTGGTGATTTATCAGTCTCGCATTGCACTTTGCGAGATTAGATTCAGAACCGTGACAGGAGTCCGAACTGTAGTAGCTATGAACCCAATCCGCACCCTCGCGCGCAGAGCGCGTTCGAGGCGGTCTACACTAGGGGTTTTCACTCAATTTGCCTAAGAATCCAAGAACATTAACAATAATGGTACTAAAATCAATAATGAAACCTAAATTGAAAGCAAGAGAATATGATTAATGAGGGTTTTTCACTCAAATTGACTAGGAATCTGAGAACATTAACAACAATGGTACTAAAATCAACAATGAAACCTAAATTGAAAGCAAAAGAACATGATTAACTATAGTTTTCAGTCAATATGACTCAAAGTCTGATAATATTCATAGCAATCATGTCAAACTCAACATTGAAACCTAAATTGAAAGCAAGAGAATATGATTAAGTCGGGTTTTTGACTTAAATTGACTCAGAATTTGAGAACATTAACAACAATGGTACCAAAATCAACATTGAAACCAAAATTGAAAGCAAGAAAATATGATTAGTGAGGGTTTTTGACTCAAATTGATTTGAAATCTGAGAACATTAACAGCAATGGTACCAAAATCAACAATGAAATCTAAATTGAAAGCATAAGAACTTGATTAACTAGGGGTTTTCACTCAAATTGACTAAGAATCTGAGAACATTCATATCAATGGTACCAAAATCAACATTGAAACCTAAATTAAAAGCCAAAAGAATATGATCAATGAGGGTTTTTGACTCAAATTGATTCGAAATCTGAGAACATTAACAGCAATGGTACCAAAATCAACAATGAAATCTAAATTGAAAGCATGAGAACTGTTGGAAAATAATGGTTTTTTCGGCAACTTTAATTCGAAATTAAAGTGGGACCCAACCGCCGGTTGAGGTGGGTCTGAGTAGTTTTGCATTCTCTCATGTGAGAAGATTACAATATAAAAATGATGGGCCGAAACCATTGAGGTGTGAATGAGAATTGTCTCATAAAGTGGACATCAATAAAAGTTGGGCTTAGATTTGGACTTAATCTTAGTTTAGACTGGGCCTAGACTTGTACTTGTGCTTGTGCATGTGTTGGGTTTGGTCTTAGACTTAGACTTGGACTTAATCTTAAGCTTGAGCTAAGTTATGTTGTGTTGGGCTTAGCTTGTGCATGCGTTTGAGAATTGGGTTTGGATCCGGTTGTGACCCAACATTGGTATCCATTGTGTGACCCATCTAGTTGGTTTATTTAAACATCATTATATACATATTTATTTGTATATATTAAGCACATGGGAGGTTAAGACCTTTGTAACTCTCATCTTTTGATGATGGAGTTGATGACCATATTAGTGGCCATAGGTTTTCAACCTTTGTAACTCCAGCCCTAAAAGCTAGAATTGATGGCCATGGTTAATGGCATTTGATGAGCCTATTGATGTATAGCCTTTATGGATAGGGATTCCCCTACTTGTATAAATAGAGGCCTTTCCCCTCCAACTTAAAAGATATAAGTTTTGAGAGTTTTTTTTTTTTATGGAAAATAGAGATGGTGTTTTGATAAAGAGTTGGAGATGGTTTTACACCAAAGAAAATTTTCCTATCTTCTTTTGCTAGTCCCTTCTTTGATTCTTGTTAGAGAGAGTGCAACCATTATCAAGTTCGCCGAAGCTATTCAGAAGGTGTTTCTGCATTAGCTAGTTTTGACCGTCGTATCCTGCGAGACAGAAGTTGACATACCTCCAGCACCCATGGTGAGGCGGCTAATCTGTTTTTAGGACACTGTGGTATCACACAGGCTTCGGTTTGCTTCCTATTACTAGTTTTATTTATTATGAATTTCTATAAATTTTAGTATGTTCTTATTCTGAAATTCAAAGTAGTTGGTTCAATATGAATCTATTTATTTGATTTAAGTACACAATTTCACAACAAACTTAAAACAAATTATGTATTTCTCATGGGAAAAATAAATAGATTCATATGTAATTATTTTCCTGGAAATTTATACTTGTAAATCATGCTTTTTTGACCTGTTAATTATTTTCTAGATTTTAGTTTTCGTACATGATTTAATTTTTAGAATTATTTACATGTTAATTGCTCAATGATTATTGTTTTGTAACAAGCATATATAAGTTTTCCTATTAAAATGTTTGTAACTTGTTTATATTTATGTACATAGTTTATGTATAAATTAAACTATCAATTTAATTTTTTTGGAGTTTTAATTTTATAATTTTACAAGCTTATGGAAGTTACAAATTAAGAGTTTACTATTTTCTATGCACATGTATTTGCACAGTTTCTTTAGGCTGCCTTTGATGACTAGATCTCTAGCATATTTGGATAATCTGATTATATGAGTACTAATTTAGTTTTGTATCTTAGCATGCTCATGATTTATAACTTTATAATAAAATTTGCATGTTCAAAATTCCTGGATTTTAATTTTTATTACATGCTTATTGTTTCTAGAGTTATGTGTATGATATTTACATATTAATTGTCCATAAAGTTTTAATTTAATTTAGGAGTTACATATTTTAATTTAAAGTTTTAATTTAATTATGGAGTTACAAACTTTATTTTAAAAGTTTCAATTTAATATTTAGAGTTATAAAGTTTGTAATTTGTTTAGGTGAGTTAAATTTTGAATTAAATTTATTTATTTGGAGTTATATGTCTAAATGGTTATTGTGAATTAAGTTCATTCATAACTCATGGCTATTAACTTTTAAATTAATTGTGAAGTTACATATATTTAGTTAGGTAACTCATCTAGCATTTTAATTCATTGGTTAATTTGATTATTTAATAGTTGGCTAGATGGTTTCAATTAATTTAGTACATTTACATTTTGTTTAGATTGTTTGGTTTGTATTTTCTTGTGTTTTCTGCTAACTTTCTTTACAGGAATTCTTATGCGAAAGGAAATGGAAAAAAAAATACAAAACCAAATGAATAGTATTTGGGGTGTCAAAACAAAAAGTCTGGACGACTAACCTTTGTGATGAATAGGAATTTCTAAGCGTGGAAAAGTTTTTGGACTAAATAGAATCCTGATGGATTGGCTATTTTATTTAAATGGTTGAAGCATTTTTTGCTTGAGATTTAGTTGGTTTGTTTACCAATTTGTAGTAGCAAGTTTTATTTGCTTGTATTATTAGAAGCATTTTATATGCATGTATTTGATTGTAGCAATTTTTAAATTGCTTGTAAGTTTGGAACTGGGTTTGGTTTTCTGGAATAGAAACCAATGTGTTTAGCCTTAGCCAAAGAGTAGATCTTATTTGTTCAGAAATGACAACTAAGACAGATTTAGTTTCAAACCTTTGGGGTTTGAGGAAGCCTTTGGGTTTAATCATTTTATTCCCAAAGTGTTGAAAAACCAAGTTTGGAGAAAGTCTTTGGTTATAATCTAATTATTTCCAAAGTATTTTGGTTTGAAAAAAGAAACCAAATTTTAGCATTAGCTAAAATATTTTTGAGTTTATTCAAAAATAATGGGCTTAGTTCCGGGAGTACCAGTTAACTTTTATGAGTGGTATAATTCTGGTAGCAAATTTTATTTGCTTGGGAATTGGTTTGTTATAACCTATAACCTGATTTATCCCCTGAAAAACTTAATTTTAAATTTGTTTCCCATGGACTAGGAGTCAACATGCTCTTGAAAGTTTTGTCAAAAGGTTAACTGGGTTTCAAGTGGGACCGATGTGACCCCTCCAGTCTTCCTAGGAACATTCTTGACCATGTTCGATTCTAGGTTAAAGTGGTAAGACTAATTTGAATTAAATTTCCAACTATGGATTTTCTAGTGTTAAGTTTAGATTATGGAAAAAACAAAATAATGAAATTCTGTTGTGATTTTTCAGAAATGACTTCAAGAGGTGACAGCATAAATGTTGCTTCACCTGACAACGTTAAGGCTTGCGAGATTCTTAAAAGAAGATATAGAGAAGTGTGATTAAAGGAAATCATAAGATTGCATGATAACATATCTGAATTAATCAAAGGCAATTAGTATGTTATCCTTGTGTGAATTATAGCATATATGATTGCTATGTGACTTTGCTTGAAAGCAAAGATGAGACAATCCGTTAGGGTGGGTGAATATATTTTTGAATTTTTAAATTCCAAATATATTCTTAAATTGGTGGCTCCTAGTGAGTATAAGATCCCGGATCACAAAGATAGAAAACTGGTGGTTCCTAGGAGGTGTTAGACCACTAGTTACACAGTTATGAGATTGTGGTTCCTAGTAGTGAACAGATTACTGATCACATGTCAAGACATGATGGTTCCTAGTAGTAGAGAGGCTACTGACCATATGTCAAGACATGTTGATTCCGAGTAATGAAAGAGTCTATTGATCCTATGTTAGGACGTTGTGATTCTTAGTAGTAAAGTGACTGCTGATCACAGGTTAAGAATTGTGATTCCTAGTAGTAAAAAGTCTACTGACCACATGCTAAGAAATTAGTGATTCCTAGTGATAAGACTACTGGCCATGTTATGAAGTTCTGAGTAGTAGACTATTGAACACTGGATTTGTGTTTCCTAGTAGTTAGACTATTGGCTTCAGAGTGATAGGTTAGACCAAATATGTTTGGGTGCCTAATTCAGTTGATGACAGTCTGGGAATGTATTTACTGTGATATGATTTTGAGAGTTTCATAATCATTGTGATACAGGGAATTATTTAAAGACCTTGTATAAATTTTCAGAAAAGGCCAAAAGCCTTTGTATAAATTCTACAAATGTGGGGGTGTCATGCAAAAGGTGGGAATACCTAAACCCAAGAGGGTTAGGATAAGCCTAAATATCCGTTGACTTTGTATTCAACAGTTGTGCACAATATAACAGTGCATATCGATTTCTTGTGGTTCAGTCTGCTATTCCAGATATACACAAGAATACTATCATGGAATCAAGAAATGCATCTTTCTTTGAAAATGTATTCTGAGTTCCATGAAAGAGGTTGAAAGTGACAATGATCACATAGCTGATCAAACAGATGATCACTTAGATGATCAAGTTGATGATCAAATTGAGGATTTAAATGAGCCAAGAAGGAGTAAGAGGGCTAGGACTACCAAGTCCTTTGGCTCGGACTTCTTGACTTATATATTAGAGGGAGAACCTCGAACTTTCCATGAAGCAGTGACTTCACCAGAAAGTCCCTTATAGAAAGAAGCTATTAAAAGTGAAATTGACTCCATCTTACAGAACCATACTTGAGAGTTGGTTGATCTAACCCCAGGCAGTAAGGCCTTGGGGAGTAAGTGGATCTTTAGAAAGTTGATGGGTCAATTGGTAAATATAAAGCTAGGCTAGTTATCAAAGGATATAAGCATAGAGAAGGCCTGGATTACTTTGATATGTATTCACCTATGACAAGGATTACATCCATTCCAATGGTAATTGCGATAGCCGCTTTACGTGGTTTAGAGATACATCAGATGGATGTAAAGACAGCTTTCTTAAATGAAGATTTAGATGAAGAAATCTACATGGAACAACCCAAGGGGTTTTCAGTTCTAGGGAAAAATAAGAAAGTCTGTAAGCTTGTCAAGTCATTACATGGTTTGAAACAAGCGCCGAAGCAATGGCATTAGAAGTTTGACAACACTATGTTGTTAAATGGATTTAAAATCAATGAGTGTGACAAGTGCATATATGTTAAAGACACTGACAGAGGTTATGTCATTTTGTGTCTATACGTAGACAACATACTCATTGTTGGTAGTAATAATGAAATGGTTCAAACTACCAAGAGAATGTTAAACTTAAAGTTTGACATGAAAGATATGGGCCTTGCAGATGTCATTCTAGGTATTGAGATTACTAGAACATCTAGTGGTATTGTACTTTCTCAATCTCACTATGTTGAGAAAATACTTGAGAAATTTAGTAAATCAGACACAAGTGTGTCTAGGACACCGGTAGACGTGAGTCTACACTTAACGAAGAATAATGTAAGAGTGTCTCTCAGCTAGAATATTCTTGGGTCATTGGAAGTTTAATGTATTTGATGAGTTGTACAAGGCCGGATATAGCCTACTCTATTTGTATGCTTAGTAGATACAGGAGTAATCCAAATGCCACTCATTGGAGAGGCATTATGAGGGTGTTAGGTTATCTACGCTACACTCGGGATTATAGGTTGCATTATACCAGATACCCAACGGTACTAGAGAGGTATAGTGACGCTAATTGGATATCTGATATAAAAGACTCCAAATCCACTGGTGGTTATGTGTTTACCCTCAGAAGGGTAGCCGTGTCTTGGAAATCTTCCAAGCAAACGTGTATATTGAGATCAGCGATGGAATTTGAGTTTATTGCTTTGGATAAAACAACTAAAGAGGCTAAATGGCTTCGCCAGTTCGTTGAAGATATTCCACGTTGGCCGAAACCTGTGCCTGTTATCTGTATTTATTGTGATAGTCAATCGGTGATTGGACGGGCACAGAGTAATATATATAATGGAAAGTCTAGACGTATCTGTCATAGACATAATTCCATACGACAACTACTCTCTAAATGGAGTTGTCTCTCTAGACTATGTAAAGTCTAAAGACAACATTATGGATCCACTAACCAAAGGGTTAACTCGAGAGTTAGTAGAAATGTCGTCGAGAGGAATGGGGTTAAGGCCTTGAGTAATGTTACCGGAATGGAAAACCTAACCTAGTTGACTGGAGATCCCAAGATTTAGGTTCAAAGGGACAACCTAACTGCGTGTAACGGATGAGTCACTGTGGAGGTAAACCCTCCTGCCCATTCCTCTATACAGTGATACCCTATGGGGTGGGAGGTTAAGCTGATACTTTTAATGACCTAAGTGTTATGAATGGTCAACTGTAGTATAGAGAGATACTTTATGTAGGTCACCTATGTAAGTGCGAAGTGGGGCTGCTTCTTTAAGAATTAACAAGGCTGGATTCTTTAAAAACACTCACTGAACCAGGCTAGTGTTCCAGGGCCAAACCGGACACACCAGTGAGAACAAGAATAATGGTTGGAGTAACTCCTATGTGAGGTCTATTGTCTCGATTTACACAAACGGCAGAACAGTTCAAGACATTACGTTCACTGGTCAGCCAGTAAATCCGATAGGCTTTCACTACGAAAGGTTCAAGGCCAACAGCTACCTTTTCTGATGCAGGATTATTTTGTGCGCTCTCTCTCTCTCTCTCTGAGTCTTTGTTGTAAAGCGTTGTCCATTTTCTTTAATCGGCCAATTTTATTCATGTGGGGGATTGTTGGAAAATAATGGTTTTTCGGCAACTTTAATTCGAAATTAAAGTGGGATCCAACTGCTGGTTGAGGTGGGTCTGAGTAGTTTTGCATTCTCTCATGTGAGAAGATTACAATATAAAAATGATGGGCCGAAACCATTGAGGTGTGAATGAGAATTGTCTCATAAAGTGGACATCAATAAAAGTTGGGCTTAGATTTGGACTTAATCTTAGTTTAGACTGGGCCTAGACTTGTACTTGTGCTTGTGCATGTGTTGGGTTTGGTCTTAGACTTAGACTTGGACTTAATCTTAAGCTTGAGCTAAGTTATGTTGTGTTGGGCTTAGCTTGTGCATGCGTTTGAGAATTGGGTTTGGATCGAGTTGTGACCCAACATTGGTATCCATTGTGTGACCCATCTAGTTGGTTTATTCAAACATCATTATATACATATTTATTTGTATATATTAAGCACATGGAAGGTTAAGACCTTTGTAACTCATCTTTTGATGATGGAGTTGATGACCATATTAGTGCCCATAGGTTTTCAACTTTTGTAACTCCAACCCTAATGGCTAGAATTGATGGCCATGGTTAATGGCATTTGATGAGCCTATTGATGTATAGCCTTTATGGCTAGGGATTCCCCTACTTGTATAAATAAAGGCCTTTCCTCTCCAACTTAAAAGATATAAGTTTTGAGAGTTTTTTTATGGAAAATAGAGATGGTGTTTTGATAAAGAGTTGGAGATGGTTTTACACCAAAGAAAATTTTCCTATCTTCTTTTGCTAGTCCCTTCTTTGGTTCTTGTTAGAGAGAGTGCAACCATTATCAAGTTTGCCGAAGCTATTCAGAAGGTGCTTCTGCATTAGCTGGTTTTGACCGCCGTATCCTGGAAGACAGAAGTCGACATACCTCCAGCACCCATGGTGAGGCGGCTAATCTATTTTAAGGACACTGTGGTATCACACAGGTTTCGGTTTGCTTCTTACTACTAGTTTTATTTTATTATGAATTTCTGTAAATTTTAGTATGCTCTTATTCTGAAATTCAAAGTAGTTGTTCAATATGAATCTATTTATTTGATTTAAGTACACAATTTCACAACAAGAACATGATTAACTAGGTTTTTTTCACTCAAATTGACTAAGAATCTAAGAACATTCACAGTAATGGTACCAAAATTAATATTGAAACCTAAATTGAAAGCAAAAGCATATGATTAACTAGGGTTTTTCACTCAAATTGATTCAGAATCTGAGAATAATCACAACAATGATACCACAATCAACATTCGAATCTAAATTGGAAGTAAGAGAATATGATTAATTAGGGTTTTTCACTCAAATTGATTCAGAATCTGACAATATTCACAGCAATTGTACCAAAATCAACCATGAAACCTAAACTGAAAGCTTGAGGACATGATTTTGGTACCATTACAGTGAATGTTCTCAAATTCACAAAGAAAAACAAAAACAAAAGTTTCAAAAACAAAAGTTTCGAACTCAACATTCAAACTGAAATGGAAATCAAAAACTAAAGTTTCGAAAATGAAAGATTTTGCAAAAACTAAGGTTTAAGATCCTTGAATCTTACTTGTTTTTACCATTTTGGTTGTTCGGATCTCAGAATGTTTGATGATCTAGTTTGTTCTTTTGAAATCTAAGACGAGATTGATGAAGTAAGACGAAATGTGAGGTGAATTTGATGAAGGTGAGAATGAAATCTGCGAGGGTGTGAAATGACCCGCATGAACTGTGAAGAATGAAATCTACGATTTATGTTTTGTGTTTTTGATTTGATAAGGGTAGCTTCATCATTTAAACTTATTATGGGACTTAATGGTAAAAAATTTTTTAAGTAGGACTTAATGTACCATTATTTCCTACAACGGGACTTGGCTGTAAATCTCCCTTTATTTTTTTTAAAATGAATATGATTTAAACATATAACTACAAATATCTAATCATCTTAATTTTTTATATGAATATTTCCCTCAATAAGTCTTAAAAAGGAACAGTTCAAATCATTGAGATTGATCCCAAAATGAGCTCACTGAGCTCACCAAGCTCAAACGCTCTTTGAAGTTGGATGGCCAACTTGAGAGAATATTCTAATCAATGAACCCTAAAATGCGAATGATTTGCAACACTGAGATCGATGATGGCCAATTTGAGAAAATATTCTACTTAGTGAGTCCTAAAAAGTAAACGGTGAACTTGAGAGAGTGTTTGGGCTTGGTGGGCTTATTTTGGGACCAATCTCGATGATTCGAGTCATTTACTTTAGTCTCAAAAGTTTCTCAAGTTGGCCATCCAACTTGAGAGAAGCGTCTAGGCTTGGTGAGCCCAATTTTGGATCCGAATCGTGTATTTTTTAATACTTGTTGAGTAAAATATTCATATAAAAAATTAAGATAATTAGACATCGGTAGCTATGTATTTGAATCACAATTTTTTTTTTTTAAAGAAAAATATACGACAATCACAATTTCAAGAGTAGCCATCTATTTTTTATAATATAATTGTTTCAAATGTATAGGTATCGATATTTGATTATCTTAATTTTTTATATGAATATTCTACTCATTGAAATTTGAATTAAAAAAAAATGAAAAAGAAAAAAGGTTTGACCCAAAATGAGTCTACCAAATTGAAATACTCTCTCAAATTGAAATGATCAACTTTAGAGAATCTAAACCCTAATAAATAAGTCAAAAGGCTGGTTACGTGGAAACACTTCAAGCTTTATAGGACTTGCTTATTTTCAGATGTAAGATAGATAGGATTGTTAGTGAGGGGATTAAGTAAAATTGTATTTGTTTTGATGATAGATGCTAGTGTGGGGATTGTTAAATTATTAGGTTAATTACATAAAAAACCCCAGGGTTTGATTTCAATCAGTGGTGGTGGTGGTGGTCTAAAAATGGTTCCTTGATTTAATAGTACTGATTGGTTGTTGAGAAAATATGCAAGAAAGAATAATTTCTTTTGGGGGCTTGATTACCCTCTCCCTCCCCCCCTCTCAAAAAAAATGTGTAAAGGACCTTATCGCGTTGAGCAAACTCCTAGCAAAGTAGGATAAAAGCCACAAACGCTTCAAGCATTGAAAATCAAAGGTTGGTAGCCTCGTAACCATTCCATTCCCTTCTTTCTTATCTCAATACTCTATACATTCGATTTTGCCTATTTCTCACTGTGTTCTAACTCATTCTTATCCATCTTTTACAGATCATAATCAGCCCAACAGGGCCTTAAATCCAAGACATGAACAACAACAACAACATCAATGTCTTATTTGTGAACTCTAGGAGCTTCTACCTCTCCCACCCCCACCTCCGGCCGCCACCCACTTCCCACCACGGCGTCCTCGCCGTCCTCACTTAGATGCTCCTCGCTTTCATCCAACTGAAATTTCAAGGACAAAATGTTTCTTCATTCGAAACGTACCAAAAGGCCATCTGGGTCACCACTGTTAGTCTGATCTTGTATTGTTTCGCCTACGAAGCTGAACTCCAATTACCAGCCTATTGCCGTGTAATTCGTCATGGAATGATAGTGTTTGGTTTGGTTTCTTTAGTGTCTCTAACTTTCATCCTTTTCCCAGGTAATGGGAGACATGTGTTCTATCTGTTGTATGCCCCGTTTTTGGCAAGCAAGTCGGCAGTGATTCGTCACCAATTCCAAATGTTATGGAACTGGGTTTATCAGAGAATCATCGGTTATCTTCCGCAAGAATGCAGGCAGCGAATGGGACGTGCCAAGAACATGAGAGACTTGCTTCCACGACATCTGTAAGAAATGAAAGCTATGGTGGATTAAGGGTTGTATGTGTCTCTGTTCTGTTATGCTCTGTTCTGTTACTCCCCTCTTTTGTGGAACTGGGTATCTCAGTTACTTTATCTGTGTATTTAATGCTAATTGGGATTGACAATAAGGTTTCTATATACCCATTTTCTTGTAAGACTTCCTAAAATAAATTAATTAAACACACACAGATTATTGTCCTTTTTTCAAAGTTTCTACATGTGTAAACATCCTAAAAATTTATGAAGTAATGTCCTAAATGAACTGCTTAGAGAACAAATGTGTAGATCAACATATGAATTTGAATTTGAATTTGTTCTCTAAGCAATACATTTAGGACATTACTTCATAAATTTTTAGGATGTTTACACATGTAGAAACTTTGAAAAAATGACAATGATCTGTGTGTGTTTATTTAATTTATTTTAGGAAGTCTTACAAAAAAATGGGTTTGTAGAAACCTTATTGCCAATCCCAATTAGCATTACATACACAGATAAAGTAACTCAGATACCCAGTTCCACAAAACAAGGGAGTAACAGATCAGAGCATAACAGAACAGGGAAACATACAACCCTCAATCCACCATAGCTTTCATTTCTTGCAGATGTCGTGGAAGCAGGTCTCTCCTGTTCCCGGCACGTCCCATTCGCTACCTCTATTCTCGCGGAAGATAACCGATGATTCTCTGATAAACCTAGTTCCACACCTTTTGGAATCGATGGCGAATCACTGCCGACTTGCTTGCCAAAAACGAGGCATACAACAGATAGAACACATGTCTCCCATTACCTGGGCAAAGGATGGAAGTCAAAGACACCGAAGAAACTGAACCAAACACTATCATTCCACGGCGAATTACATGAGAATAGGCCGGTAATCGAAGTTCAGCTTCGTAGGCGAAGCAATACAAGATCAGACTGACAGTGGCGACCCAGATGGCCTTTTGGTACGCTTCAAATGAAGAAACATTTTGTCCTTGAAATTTCAGTTGGATAATGGCGAGGAGCGTCTGAGTGAGGACGGCGAGGACGGCGTGATGGGAAGTAGGTTGCAGCCGGAAATGGAGGTGGGAAAGGTAGAAGCTCCTCGAGTTCACAAATAAGAAGTTGATATTGCTGTTCTTGTTCATGTCTTAAATTTAAGGCCCTGCTGGGCTGATTATGATCTGCAAAAGATGGATAAGAATGAGTTAGAACACAGTGAGAAATAAGCAAAATCAAATGTATAAAGTGCTGAGATAAGAAAAAAGGGAATGGAATGGTTACGAGGCTACCAAGCTTTGATTTTCAATGCTTGAAGCGTTTGTGGCGTTTATACTACTTTGCTAGCAGTTGGCTCAATGCGTTAAGGTCCTCTATCGTTTTTTTTTTTTTTTTTTTTTTTTTTTTTGGGTGATTAAGCCCCCAAAAGAAATTATTCTTTCTTTCATTTTTCTTGCATATTTTCTCAGCAACCAATCAATATTGTTAAATCAAGACCAATTGAAATTAAAACCAGTAATTTTCATCACCCAAGAAGAGAGAGAGAGAGAGTGTGTGACGGAATCTCTTAACTTCAACAATAGAACAAACGTCAGATGGAAGAAGAAACCCCCTCTCAGATCATCCTCCTCTCTACTCCCAATCTTTTTCCTCTTCCTCCTCATCTCTCTTCTCTTCTTCCCTTCCTACAAGCACATTTCCAATTCTCTCATCTCCACCCTAAAAATGCCCCCCAACCCCAGTCCCCCCACCTCTACGCCTCACAGCAAACCCTAGCTGGAGAGAAATTTCTCTGGTACACACCCCGCAGTGGGTTCAACAACCAGTTGTCTGAGTTCAAGTACGCCATTTTGCTGGCCGCAATACTCAATCAAACCCTAATTGTCCCTCCGGTGCTGGATCACCACGCCGTTGTTCTTGGTAGTTGCCCTAAATTTAGGGTTGAGTCCCAACCAGCTTCGTTTTACTGTCTGGAACCACACGATTGAGCTCATTCAAAGTCACAAGCAAGTAATTTGAGATCATATATGTATATATGTACACGTTCTTTATATATAGAACTTTGTATAGATGTGAATTGTTCAGTTTCTCAAGATTGATTGTGGGTCTAATTAAGTCCTGTTAATTTTTTGCAACTTTACATCTAAATTTTTTGACAATTAGACAAATAAGGAAAATGGGTTGAATTTGGAAACATTTATTATGGGAGCAATTAACAATATGGGTTTCTTGAAGAAGAAAAAGAAGTGTGACAAAGGCGTTTGCAATTTTAGATCTAAATTTTTTGGCGAATTGATGAATGAGTAAAATGGGTTGGATTTGAAAACTAGTTGGTATATTTACTGGACCAGTTAACAGTATAGGCATACCTGGGAGGGGGAGGGGGGGAAGGGGGGGAAGGCGTGACAAAGCTTCAAAATTGTTTTGAGATGTGTGCTTTATATAATATAATAGATATACACACAATCGCATTTATATACTTGGGTCTCAAGATTATGTTCTGGCTGTAATTGGTTTTTTTTTCTTCTATTTTTTGCATATGTACTCTATTGTGGAGAAATTGCTGAATTTCGTACTCTAGCCTGGTGAACAACTTAAGAAGAAAAAGAAAATTTCATATGTCGGGAAGCGTCGAGATGCATATCAAACGCTTGGACCCGGTTCCAGAGATGAATTGGCCACTGTTTTGGCATTTTGGAGTCTTTTCACTGCACCATATAAAGGTTCTGAGCTATACGTTGATATTCATGAATCTTCGAGAGATCAAACAATGCAATCGTTAATTGAGAAGTTAAGCTTCCTCCCATTCGTCCCTGAGATCATGAGTGCAGGGAAGGAATTTGCTTCCAAGACAATCAAATCGCCTTTTCTGTGTGCTCAGCTTAGATTGTTGGATACAGTTTTCAAGAACCACTGGAAGACTACTTTTCTGGGTTTACAACAAAAGATTGAATTTTTAAGACATGAAGGTCCTCTCCCAATTCATATTTTTGTGATGACTAATCTTCCACAAGGTAATTGGACTGGAAGTTACTTGGAGGACTTATCAAGAGATTTAGATGCCTTCAAGCTTCATGTTCTGAGAGAAAAAGATGAGCTAGTGACAAGAACTGCAAAGAATCTTGCAGCGGCTGCAAAAGAGATGAAGTTTGGGTTTCTTTCAAAGAGTCTTGATAGAATGAAGAAAAATTGCCGTCCTCCATATTTACCTGATATGCTTCTATACATTGAGGAAGCTGTTTGCAGCTGCGCTTCACTTGGTTTTGTTGGAACTGCTAGGTCAACAATTGTAGACAGTATAGAGCTGATTAGGACACATGGTGTATGCTCGAGTTGAGGACCCACTGAATTGTAGCCATTTGTTTTTATTATAAAGGTTTGAGATTCATTGATGGTGGAGTTCATGTTCTCATTTCAAAGATTGCATTTCACCGATTGCAAGTACACCCGGAATTAGTCATTTTCGTTGGGCAATGCAATCTTCTATAATTTGGCTTTTCTAAACTTCCATGGCAAATCTTCCCATTCTTAAAGGATGGATTATCGCTGTTGAACTTGGCTAGTGTTCCATTTTGTTAAGAATGACTATATTTGGACAAGGTTAATCTAGAGAACAAGAAGAGTTGCTCATTCATATTTTGAAGGTCATGGTTTTTCATTGGTGGGTATCGTCTTTCAACGAGTGCTTGCTTTTCTACTTGGACAATCTCAATCATAGTGGAGCGCTTTGGGTACTTCTATCATTGTAAGAGATAAGTTAAAATATGTTAATGTTTTAATGTACTGTTTCAAATTAGCTAACAGCTATTGATTCCATCTTCTAGTCCGTTAGAGATGATTCTGTCTCTATGTCAAGTTTTAACTCGTTGAGAGTGGAGTAACGGGATGTCACCTTTGGTTGTTTGAAACTGTAACCGGCCAGTAATCCTTGGACTACCGAAGGCCTCTGAATAGATTAACAAGATTAAGGGGCTAGCGGAAGCAAATACATAAATATAATTGTCCAATGAGCTGTACTGACTTATATGAAATAGAGTGTTTAAAAACTTTATATACATATGCAATAGTCATTCATACATTATACCTACACACATTATAGTATCTTAAGTCCAGCCAACAAAATTAAGGGGTTGTTTGGGGTGTCCTAAATAAGTGCACTTTTTGTCTTTTTGGACTAAAAAATTGAGGTTGAAAATATGGATGTTTGGGTTAACTTTTTGACTTTTTATGAAAAAATGTGTAATAAAAAATTGTAAAAATTGATTTGTAGGGAAAAATTCGAATTGGGAGTTGTGCAGCCGTAATTGTTAACTTTTGGTGAATAGTGTTAACTTTTTAACTTTTTAACTTTTTAAGTAACTTTTTGTCTTTTTATCTTTTTTGAAAGATCCCAAACTTGCCCTAAATCAAGTCATAAATATACACAGAACCAATAGAACTTGAACACAGGACACTTCGGGAACCTCCACGTGAGGCACAATGGTTGGCTGACAACAAAACACAGGTCCAGACAAAAAGTCTTCAAGCTCGGGCTCCAGAATGTTCACCTATACATATATATACACACAATGAGCTAAAGCCCAACGAATAACATTAAGGTAAAGGGGTTAGTGAACGAAATCCGAATATATCATAAGCAAAAAACAGACTAGAGCATAATCATTTTCATATCAGAACATAATAATGGTACATCCCATAGAACACATCACAGAACGTCTTCCGACTAGAGTAATCGGTTCCAGATACCGATTAAACACATATCACCATAATGAAGTGGCTAACGAGATCTCGTAATCACATGTATGTCATGGACCTGCATTTTCATGCTGTCCCCCATGACTTAGGACTATCTATGGATGCCATAATAGATTTCAAACATGGAATATTCGTTCACGAAAACAGATATCATTTCAGAAATCAGAACTTATCATATTTCATTGGGAACGTAATTCATATGAATGTATCTTTACAATAACGTTACTCACAGTGGTTCTAGTAAGCGGTCAATCAATTCTCGAGTCTTGATCTACAACCACAAAATACATAACACAAGCATATCCTATCATTGCACATTCAAGTGGCCATTAAGGCTTAGCTTTCATTACATTGGTTTTTATTCTTTCTTATCACATTGCCTAAAACACACACATTTGCAGTCTCGGAACTTAGTACATTCTTTTCTTAGTATGTTTCTAATCCATAACCTCATTACTATGGCTTAATTAAGGCTTAGGAATGCCTAAGATGCAATGAGGATGCCAAAACATGCCTTAGAACACTTAGGCAAAATTTTTGAAAATAAGGTCCACGCTCGAGCGTAGCTTTCCTCGCTCGAGCGGACATACAAAATGTGAATGGTCGCTCGAGCGCACATTCCTTCGCTCGAGCGATCTGTAAAAGACATGAAACTTCTGGGAGCTTGCAATTCACGCTCGAGCGGACTTTTGGTTGCTCGAGCGGAGTGCACGCACTCAGATTGGTCGCTCGAGCGTGAACTCCCACGCTCGAGCGTAGATGCAAATTCTGGAATTTCCAGATTGCACCTTCAAGCTCAAAACTCGAATTTCAACCTTCAAAACACATCTCTTGGGCCCCAAAACTTGAGATAACATAGTAAACTTGTAAAACATGAAGAATTTAGGATCATTTCATAAAATCATGGCCCAAGGGTTTACCAAAAGTTCCCAATTTCAATTTAAACTTCAAGAATGTTTATGAACACAACATGCATGAATTTTTCTTGTATCAAACTTCTCAAAACATGATCAAATACCACAAAACAACTAGAAACTTGATGATTTCCCAAAATGAAGATGAATTTCAAACATGCAAGAGAGGATTCATGGAAATCATGCTCATTTTGTAAGAAAATGCACATGCATGTATGAATTAACTCTAAATTCATCATCTATGATCCAACTCTTGTACATAGTCACAAATTTTTCTTGAAATGATCTACTTGATGGTTAAAACTCATAACTAAGTCTTAAATCCTTACCTAGAGTCTTCAATTAGCTAGGTACTTGCACAATCTTTTATCAATTCAAGCTATAGCCTCCAATCTCTCCTTAATCTCTTCATTTCTCTCTCTAGAATTGTGCTCCCTCACTCTCTAAAATGTTTCACCAGTTTTGGCACTAAGAGGTAAAAGA
Organism: Camellia sinensis; assembly: GCF_055761805.1. NCBI lineage: Eukaryota > Viridiplantae > Streptophyta > Magnoliopsida > Ericales > Theaceae > Camellia > Camellia sinensis. The sequence continues at coordinate 109,645,506 of NC_138969.1, read as the reverse complement.
ATTGGGCTAAAAAATGAGCTTAAGGGTTACATATATAGCTATGGTGCTAAAATACATTAATTAGAACATAAGGCTTGCTAAACGCAACTTAACGAATCAGACTGAATCAATTTTTAATAAAATTTGCCATATGGTTCTAAAAATTCCAAATAACATATCGGTATAGTCAATTTCGGTTTCAGACGCCGATAAGACTTTCAATTTACTTACTAAAGTGGAATTCCAAACAAATATTTCTATAAGTAACAGATAGAAAGCCAAAATCATACAAAGTGCAGAATAAACACATAATTTATTTTAATCCTCTCATTAACATCATTAAATACGGATTAGTGGCTAATTACGGATAGGGGTTGTTACAGAAACTTAGCAATTTCTGATTCTACAAAATAATACAATTCCATTGGTCATTTTGATTGTATCTCAATTTAAATCATGGTGGAACATTGCCTATTGGATACATATTTTAAATAATAAAAAAATCCTATTGGATTCACCATTTCAAAATAATGCATTGTGTGACCCTGCCCAATTGATTTCTTTTGGTTTGTTTGTTTGGAGGATGTTGTGGGAAAGAGAATTTTCCTTGGCTAAAATGATTACAGTGAATTTGGGCCTAATGCCATGACAGTGGTTGATGAAATTACTACTTCTGTGTTATTTGTTTGTTTTCAAGTCATTTAAGAATTATCATAACAAATTTTATGTTCACCATTCCTTGGGCTGCATTTATTTAATTCGGAAAATTGAAACTGGAATGTATCATTTCAAAAGAAGAAATATATAGAGAGAGAGGGGGTGAAACCATGGTATCCTTGCCCATCCTCTCTCTCTCTCTCTCTCTGTGTATGTGTGTCTATGTATATATATATATATACATGCATCATCCACTTACTCACTCTTGCCCATTTTCCACAATACCCAGACTCTGATGTTGCAAGTAGGAGATGCCCTAACTGAAAAATTCTTAGAATCCGTGTTCATATGGTGTGCCTATAAGTTTATGTTGGCTGTCAGATTACCACAATCCTACTTTTTTTCTCCAGACTTTGGTTTGGTTGTGTAAACAATGAGATGCACCTAAACACGATATAGTGAAGTTCTTCTAGAGTAAACAGTAGAAATCTTGTGAACACTAGAGGCCAGTACTAGACTTGGGACATTTGCACTTTAGATAGAGATTGTTCTTAACCTGAGATTATGATCTTTTTAGATTCTTCGGATATTGACACCAAGACATCCACAATATCTGAGAGTGCTTTTAAAGGCTCAAGGCACACCGAGGCACTAAAGGTCTCTTGGGGCCTAGGCGCAAACCAAAAGGAGAGGCGCGGACTTTATTGAAGCAAGCACACATTTTTCGTAAAAAATAGAAAATTAACATAGACTAATGATTCATACTAGTACTAAAATCAAGGTAAATTATAGAATAATTCTCAAAGTTATGAAAGTACATATTACAAAGCATTCCACATTAAAAAAAAAAAACCAGAAAAAAAAAAAAAACGTAAACACTAAGGTAGCGTTTGGTAACATTTACGTTTTTTATTTATGTTTACAAAAAATTTATAAACTGATTTTTGTTTATCTTTAGAAAAAAAATAAACTACAAATGCGTTTGGTTTGAACAAAATGTTTGAAAAATTTTAAAAACATAAACTAAAAAATATGTTTGTTAAGGCTTAAAATATTTATAGTTATTTTTGAAAAAAAAAAAATAGTTGAAAAAAAATTAATTGGAAATTTTTTTTTGTTAGTCAAATTTTTAAATTTCTATTTAAAAACCAACGTGAACTCATTTTTTGAGTTTAAAATTTTTCCTTAAATTTACAAATTTATACAACCATTTATAAACTAAAAAAATTATCAAACAAGTTCTTATGATAATTTTTAAAATTTTTGTAAATATAAACTGAAAAAAAAATGATTACCAAACAGCCAATAAACATCCAAAACATAAAGAAGAAAGAAAAAAATAGAGAGCAAAGAAGAAGAAGTAAGAGAGAGAGAGAGAGAGAGAGAGAGAGAGAGAGAGAAGTCAAATCCAAGGTTATTAAGATCGGGATCATACATAGGATTGTTTTGGGGGTCTGCTAGATCGGATTGTAGGATCGGATCGATGATCGTAAGATCCTACTAAAATGATAAAAAAAGACTATAATTTTTATACGACTAAGTAATACTATCAAAATGTATATAGAATGACCCCTCAAAAAAGGAAATATAGCAATTCAAAGTAGCATTCAAACATTTTTTCAGCAAAGAATTGGTATAGAGTTGTGCTGAACAACTTTTGTGGTTCAAATTAAAATATTTTTTTTCAGCAAAGTTCAAGGAAAAAGAACCAAAGAAGAACAACAGTAGCAGCAAAGAAGAACAAGAAAAATGAAGAAGAAAATGGTTGGAAGAATGAAGCAATAGAAAAAAAAAAGAAAAAAAAAAAGAAGAAGAAGAAGAAGAAAAAGTGATTCGAAATTCTTGTCAAATGTTTCAATCAAAGTTCTAGTTTTCAGTCACTCATATGTTTGCTTTGATCAGGAAAAGAAATAGAACAAACAAAAAAATAAAATAAAAGATAAACAGAGAATAACAGTCGAACTACAGAATAGAGAGAGAGAAGAGGATGAACAAAGAAGTCAAGAGAAGAAAAATGGTGATTCGAACTACAGAGAACAATTGAACACATAGAAGAAGAAGAAGAAGAAAAAGAGCAGCAAAGAAAAGGAAAAAGACGTTCTAGCCTATTTGACATTGTAGCCGATGAAGTTAGTATCTTTCTTTCTTCATCTCTCTCTATTTTCTTGCTTTTCTCCTTTAAGCAGCAAGTGTATCCATCCATCCACTTGTGTAACTCATATTAAATTTTACATATCTCTACTGAAGATTCTTATGCCTATGGATAAATTAGTGGCATGGTCATCAACATGACATGTGACATAAATGCATGGGAACAGGACCATCTCTTGCTGTTATTGTGATTGTAATAGTGCATACCCTTTTGGATATTGATTTTGTATATTCATTGGTTGTTCTGAATCATTAATCAATCCCATATTTCAAGTGTGATACACAATGTTTTGAAACTTGGATAATTATGCATTAACATCGAATAGTGACATTATAATTTCATCATAAATATGTTGATAATTATGCATTAATAAACTATAGCTATTAAATTACAAAAATATATACTTATATTATCAGTTTATTTTTAATATAAGATTTTGAATAATATGCATTGTTATTTTATAGAAAGTTGTAATGATTTTTAATAAAGTCGGACCAATAATAAATAATATATACCTTTATAGATGAAGTGTAGTGTGTAGGTCAGTGGTCTTGGGCTAAGCCTTTCCCAACAGAAATGGAAATTCAAGTCTCCAACAGAACAAAAATTTTAAGTGAATGCATTGTGAATGGCCAGTGGTTCTTATGGTTTAACTGATTGCAGGTTCAAACGGTTTATCTAAGAATCACTGGTTCTTGAAAATGTCCAATTCTAATGGTCTATCTGAACTGGAACTTAGACTGGTCGTCGATTTAATCGGATGGTATAGTCTAGTCCAATTTCAAAGACATTCGTGATATGTATATTTTCTCAAAATAGTTTTTGCTTCCTTTGTTTTGAATGTGCATTCATAAATGATAATTGTATTATTCCACTTTTAGGTCAAGTTTGGGAACTTGTAAAAAAGTCAAAAAATCAAAAAATTACTCAAAAAGTTAAAAAGTTAACACTATCATCAAAAGTCAACAATTACGGCCGCACAACTCCCAATTCGAATTTTTCCTTACAAATCAATTTTTACAATTTTTTATTACACATTTTTTCATAAAAAGTCAAAAAATTAACCTAAACATCCATATTTTCAACCTCAATTTTTTAATCTAAAAAGACAAAAAATACACTTATTTAAGACACCCCAAACAACCCCTTAAAATCCTTAAAGAGGTGGCCTAGTGGAGCAAATTTCTTTTCCAAAAGTCCATATTGGGATCAATATGGTTAGATTTCTGTTTTCAGATCCATGCAAATTTGGTGTTTACTTTTATCTTTTCAAATACTTGTCATTTATACACCCCTTTTCTTGCATTTCTCCTTTATGCAGTTAGTTGACACTCACATGTAATCGCATGATTTCTTTACGGTCAACCCTCAAATTGAGACATAAACAAACAACCCATTGCCGGACACTCCTGCTTTGGACGAAGAGCGTGAATTGATGGACCCTCCTGCTTTGGACGAAGAGTGTGAATCAATGGATTATAAAAATATGTACTTATGGCATTGTGATCCATATTTGTCCACCTCCCCTCTCTTTTTTCTTTCACTCATCCTCTCTCTCTCTATATGTATATCGCATCTCCGAATTTTGAGAGAGAAAAAGAAATAGAAAATCTTTGAATCAAAATCCATTCAACCAAACACTAACTCTCGAACTCCACCACAACCAATTTTGTCAAAACCCTAATCGCCTCGGATCATGTATATATCCGAATTCGAATTTGGGTTTTGGTGGATTCAATTTGGAGACTAGAGAGAGAGAGAGAGGGATCATGACTCGACGGTGTTCGTATTGCAGCCACAATGGCCACAACTCTCGAACTTGCCCGAACCGTGGAGTGAAGTTATTCGGAGTCCGGCTGACTGATGGATTGATCCGAAAGAGTGACAGTATGGGTAATTTGACCCATTACACCGGATCCAGTAGCGGTAACCTTCAAAATGGCCTCACCAAAAACAACCACGACTCTCTCGGAGACACGCTAGACCACGGCGGCGCCGCCGGAGATGGGTATGCGTCGGAGGATTTTGTTCCTGGGTTGTCGTCCAGTTGGGAAAGAAAGAAAGGCTGGAACTTTGTTTATGCTAATTTATAGGTTCAGTGGTTTTAATTTTGAAGTTCTGGATCTACAAAGCTTGATTTTTTATTTTTTTAATTGGTGATATTGTGAAGAATCGAATTCAAAATTGAATGAATTAGTCAATATTTTAGAATTGCCTGAGCTTTAAATTTTTATTTATTTTTTAGTTGTTTACAAAGAACGAAGAGTTTAAGCAGAGAAATGATGAGTTTATTTTATTTGGGTTGATGGTTTTCCATGTGAATTTGAGTGATTTGATGAGAAATAATAAAAATTATGAAAAAGGGCTCATATTTGGTTTACAAATTGAATAAGAAATGATGAGAAATGGAAATAAACAGAATTTGCTAGTTCAAGTAGTAGCAGAGCCAATAAATTAAATTAAAAGGGACACTTACTAATTATAATATTAAAAATTTATACAAAAATATTTTATATAAATTTTTATGATTGACTTCAATTAAAGTTAAAAAAATATGTTATTTGTGATTAATGTATCATGGACAATATTAAAAAAAATCATAGGTATGAAGTTTTAAAATAAATTACATAATGATAAAGTAATTTTTATATAAAATATGCGTAACAATTCAATATAATAGTCATACCACATCATCATTTATATGTGATATCACTAACCAATAGTAAAGAAACACATGAATGATGAATCTTACATGTCAAATGTAACTAACAATTTAATAAATTCTATATTTTCATTGATATTAATTATATTTGCATGTTAATAATAATAGACATCTCCATTATATTGAATTTTCATAAATAATAATATCGTAGTCTATTTATTTTCAATCGAAACAACCATTATTGTTCTTATAATTTTAAAAATGTCATTGACATTTCACTCTAGATAATATTTTTATAAATTTTTTTTATTTAAAATATTTTCTTTATGTTTGCACCAAAAAAAAAAAAAAAATTCCAAATCCTAGGGGCGGCACGTGACCACCCAAACTCTCTTTGCCTCCGCCCCTGTATTCAAGCATTATGATTTGCGAGAAAAAACCGTCATATCTTTTCTTTTTTTTACTCAAATGAGAGATCACAATGATTTCTTTTATTTTTTCGCGTAGCTCAAACTAATAATGAATATAAGATTCAGAATTTAGAATTATTTTTTTCATCAATAATTTCTTAGGAACCAACCTTGGATTAGTAACTCGGTTTTGCTCGGATGCCTGCTGTGAAGCATAGACAGGGACACGGGACACAGATATGACACGGATACATCATCACAGAAAATTCCAAAAAAGTAAGACACCGAAGCAGCTCGGACATGGCACAAATAATTATATTTTGATATAATATTATTTAAGAATATATTATATTATAAAGTTATATATGTGCATAATATATAAAAATTAAATAATTACTTTATACTAAGTAAATCTTATATCTAATTCTCTTACATGAATTTTTAGACTACCAGTTTGAACTATAGTAGTTAAAAACTAGACAAAATATAGGAAACATATATAATTGCAACATTTCCCTTATCCTCTTAAGTAATCTATTTATATATATATTTTAAAGAATTATACATTTCATTATTATTAAGAATCATACGTTGTTTTTAAGAATATAAAATATGTATGTCAAATTCTCAAATTTTGAAAATCATGCGTTAGCAAATGTCAAAGTGTTGATCTCATGTTTATATTTTTAGTGATAGACAAAAAGTGACGGACACGTTGTAAAATGAGTGTCGAACATATGTCCAAAATTAATATTTTTAATTTCAATTAAGGACACGTAAAAAAGAGTATCAAATATGTGTCCGAAAGTGTCGGTGTCCGACATAGACATATCTCCTTCTTAGAAGTGTATGTGCTTCTTAGGATGCATGGGAAGGAGAATCTAGGAGCAGTTATTATTATTATTAAAGCTTCTTTGCATTTTATGACCAAAAACTAAAATGTTTGGTCTTTCTTTGTTTTATCTTTTCAGATGAATTTTTAACTAGACTGCTTTAATTTTTGTGAGGTTCAAGTGGGTTTTTATGCATAGATTGTCAATGATTGATTTTAATAAACACTCTTGTTGGATATACCTCCTTATTGGAGTGTGGGACCCAATTGGTTTTGGAAAAAGAGTTTAATTTAGCTTGGTTTAAGTATAATATATTTTTATATATTATATTTGTGGAGGCCCATTTCAATTTAGATACAATTAGGGTTTGATTACAAAACCCTAGATTAACAATATATATATATATATATATATTGTTTATGTTTTTCGCCTAGCGGAAGTAGTGAAAAAAGTGGCAGTAGAATACACTTTTTTCTTGAGTGAAATAGCACTTGGGTTGATCAATCAATTCGGTGGAACAGTGTGGCTACCAATTGATGCTTCTTGGTGAGATAATGTGCTGCGGCTGATTGAGCTTAAAAAGCAATTCGGCGGAATAAAAAACGTTTGGGTCAGTTCTGCTTCATTTGGTTCGGCTTTCGATTTTGTTTTGGTTTGTTATTTTGGGTCTTCTTCAACTCTGATTCTGAAGATTTCGGTTAGTCTATTTGGTGAGGTCTTTCCTCTTTGTTTATTTGTGATTATTTGGAATTCACCTAAGGATGGTTTTGTGAGACCATTCGTGTCTCGTTTGTAATCGTTTGGAACTTATTTGGTTGATAGTGGAATCGGGTTTCGATCCCGTGGACGTACCTTACATTGAGGGAACCACGTAAAAATTCTTGTGTTGCCTTTGATTTAATTTTTCCGCATTAATTTTTATTCCCATTGATTGATTTACTTGTGGGGAATCACAGATTTTCCCTAACAACTGGTATCAGAGCTTACGGTTTATTTGAGTTTATTTATTTGTGTAAATCAATGGAGGGGAATGTGGGTCGTATGTCTAGTTTTAATGGAAGCAATTGGGTAACTTGGAAAACTAAAATGGAGGACCTATTATTTTGTAAAGATTTGTATGGACCCATTGAGGGTGATAGTGGCAAACCCGAGGGTATGAAAGATGATGAATGGAATAGGCTTAATCGAAAAGCCGTTGGTGTTATCCGTCAATGGATTGATGACAGTGTGTTTCATCATGTTGCTACTGAAACTTCAGCACATGATTTATGGAAAAAATTAGAGAGCCTTTATGATAGGAAATCAGCCACAAATAAAGCTTTTCTGTTTCGTAAGTTGGTTAATTTAAAATATAAAGAGGGCAGCCCTATTCCGGAACATCTGAATGAAATAAAGAGTATTGTTAAGCAACTTGCTTTTATGAAAATTGTTTTTGATAATGAGTTGCAGGCTTTGATGCTACTTAGTTCTTTGCCCGAAAGTTGGGAGACTTTGGTTGTGATCGTCAGTAATTCAGCGCCCGATGGAGCTGTCACAATGGGCGAAGTCACTAGTAGCCTATTGAATGAAGAAACTAGAAGAAAATCAGCGGGTTCCTCTCATTCAGAAGCATTTGTTGTGAGAGGCCGAAGCAAAACAAGAGGGAATAGTAAAACTCCTCATGGTCGTGATCAAAGCCGTGATAAATCAAAAGATGGTTCTTTTTTAAAGAAAGACATTGAGTGCTATTATTGCCATGAGAAAGGGCACATGAAGCGAGAATGCCAAAAGCTCAAGAATAAGGAGAAAAGGCGTGACAAAAGTGTGGACAAGAAGCAAGAAGACACAACGGCAGTTACTACCAATGGTGATCTCATGGTCGTTTGTGAAGATGATTGTATCAATTTTGTGGGCCAAGAGAGCAATTGGGTGATTGATTCTGGTGCTTCTTTTCATGTGACTTCTCGAGTTGATTTCTTCACTACCTACACCGAAGGAGATTATGGTTTTGTTCGAATGGGTAATGAAGGTTTGTCCAAGATTATTGGTATGGGTGATGTTTGCTTGGAAACAAATTTGGGCTGCAAGTTGTTGCTTAAAGATGTGAGGCATGTTCCCGACATTCGCCTCAATTTGATCTCTACCGGGAAGCTAGATGATGAAGGCTTCAACAACAAATTTGGTGATAGAATATAGAAGCTCACAAAGGGTTCTTTGGTGGTGGCTAAGTGTAAGAAGACTCATACACTTTATTCGATGCAAGGAAAAATTTGTAAAGGTGTTGTCAATGCACCTCAAGATGATACTTCTACCGAATTGTGGCACAAGCGGCTTGGCCACATGAGTGAAAAGGGGCTGCAAGTTTTGTTCAAGAAAGAGCTTCTACCCGGTTTGAAAGGTACACATCTTAAAACTTGTGTTCATTGTTTGGCGGGTAAACAACATAGAGTTTTTTTTCATAAAAATGTTGCTTCTAGAAAAGAAAATGTTTTGGAGTTAATTCACTCGGATGTTTGTGGTCCTTTAAAAGTTAGAACACATGGTGGTGCACTTTATTTTGTTACTTTCATTGATGATTATTTAAGAAAAGTTTGGGCTTTTCTACTAAAAACTAAAGATCAAGTTCTAGAAGTATTTAAGCATTTTCAGGCCATGGTTGAAAGAGAAACAGGGCAGAAATTGAAGTGCATCCGATCAGACAATGGTGGTGAATACATTGGGCCATTTGCTGTGTATTGTCGCAGCCAAGGTATTCGGCATCAAAAGACAGTTAAGAAGACTCCTCAACAAAATAGAGTTGCCAAGAGGATGAACCGCACCATTGTGGAAAGAACAAGGTGTTTGCTTTCACAAGCTAAATTGCCAAGATCCTTTTGGGGTGAGGCACTGAAGACAGCGATTGACGTGATCAATTTGTCACCTTCTTATCCTTTGAATGGTGATGTTCCAGAAAGAGTTTTGACCAGTAAAGATGTGTCTTATGAGCACTTGAGAGTGTTTGGTTGCCGAGCTTTTGTTCACATTCCAAAGGATGAGAGGTCCAAGCTTGATAGTAAGTCAAGGCAATGTATTTTTCTTGGCTATAGGCGTGATGAATTTGGGTATAGATTGTGGGATCCGGTCGACAAGAAAGTCATTCGAAACCGTGATGTTGTGTTTCTTGAAGACCAAACAATTAAAGACTTTGGCAAAGGTGATCAACCGGAGCCAAAAACTAGTGATCTCATTGACATTGATCCATCTCCTTCATCTTCAGTTGATGATAAAAATGGGGGAGATGTGCAGCCACCCATTGAAGATGTAGAAGATGATGCTAATCCTAATGAAGTTGAGCCAGAAATTGAGGAAGAGCATCCAACTCAAGAACCGCCACCACAACTTGAGTTAAGAAAATCTACAAGGGACCGACAACCTTCAAGAAAGTATCCTCCCAATGAATTTGTGTTGATTTCTAATCAAGGGGAGCCGGAGAGCTACCAAGAAACAATTGAGCATGCAAAGAAAGGTGATTGGAAAAAGGCCATGGAAAAGGAGATGAACTCCTTACTTGAAAATCACACCTATGACTTAGTGAAGTTGCCTAAAGGGAGGAAAATTCTGAAAAATAAGTGGGTCTTCAAATTGAAGAATGATGGCAAGAATCTGAGGTACAAGGCACGTCTTGTTGTGAAAGGCTTTGGGCAAAAGAAAGGCATTGACTTTGACGAGATTTTCTCACCTGTTGTAAAGATGTCTTCCATTCGGGTTGTACTTGGCATGGCTGCAAGTATGAACCTTGAAGTTGAGCAACTTGATGTGAAGACCGCATTTCTTCATGGTGACCTTGAAAAAGAAATTTACATGGAGCAACCGGAAGGTTTTGTGGAAAAAGGGAAAGAGAAATTTGTTTGTAAATTGAAGAAAAGTTTGTATGGTCTTAAGCAAGCCCCGCGGCAATGGTACAAAAAATTTGACTCTTTCATGATGAATAATGGTTTTTCTAAAACCACTTCGGACCATTGTGTGTTTGTGAAAAATTTTTCGGATGGCAAATTTATTATTCTTTTGCTTTATGTTGATGACATGTTAATTGTGGGTCAAGATTCTACCATGATAAACAGGTTGAAATTGGAGTTAAGCAAGTCTTTTGCTATGAAAGATTTGGGGCCGGCAAAGCAAATTCTTGGTATGAAAATTTTTCGTGATCGCAAAGAGGGGCTGATTTGGTTGTCTCAAGAGAGCTACATTGAGAAAGTTCTTGAGAGGTTCAACATGGATAAAGCAAAGCCGGTTGGTTGTCCACTTGCGGGTCACTTCAAGCTTAGTTCGAATCAATATCCTACAAGTGAGAAAGACAAGGAAGAGATGCTGAAAGTTCCTTATGCTTCAGCAGTTGGTTCTTTGATGTACGCCATGGTTTGTACAAGGCCGGATATTGCTCACGCAGTTGGTGTGGTGAGTCGGTTTCTCTCTAATCCGGGTAAAGAACATTGGGCAGCGGTAAAATGGATTCTAAGGTATCTTCGAGGGACTTCGAAGGTGTGTTTGTGTTTTGGAGATGGTAAGCCGATGCTTGATGGGTTCACTGATTCTGACATGGCCGGTGATGTTGATTCTAGAAAATCTACTTCGGGGTATTTGATGACTTTTGCAGGGGGAGCTGTGGCATGACAATCTAAATTACAAAAATGTGTTGCTCTCTCAACTACCGAAGCTGAATTTATTACCATTACGGAAGCTTGCAAAGAAGAGTTATGGTTGAAGAAATTCTTGCAAGAATTGGGCTGAAAGCAAGAAAGGTATGTGCTTTATTGTGATAGTCAAAGTGCTATTCACTTAAGTAAAAATTCTACTTTTCATTCGAGATCGAAACACATTGATGTGAGATACCATTAGATTCGTGATGTGTTAGATTCGAAATTGTTACAACTCGAAAAGGTTCACACAGATGATAATATTTCGGATATGTTAACAAAGACTTTGTCGAGGGACAAACATTTAAAGTGTCGAACTTTGGCGGGTATAGTTGATCTCTCCACCTAAGTCGGTAGGGGGAGAATTGTTGGGTATACCTCCTTATCGGAGTGTGGGACCCAATTGGTTTTGGAAAAAAAGTTTAATTTGGTTTAGTTTAGGTATAATATATTTTTATATATTATATTTGTGGAGGCCCAATTCAATTTGGATACAATTAGGGTTTGATTACAAAACCCTAGATTAACAATATATATATATATTGTTTATGTTTTTCGCCTAGCGGAAGTAGTGAAAAAAGTGGCAGCAGAATACACTTTTTTCTTGAGTGAAATAGCACTTGGGTTGATCAATCAATTCGGTGGAACAGTGTGGCTACCAATTGATGCTTCTTGGTGAGATAATGTGCTGCGGCTGATTGAGCTTAAAAAGCAATTCGGCAGAATCAAAAACGTTTGGGTCAGTTCTGCTTCGTTTGGTTCGGCTTTCGGTTTTGTTTTGGTTTGTTATTTTGGGTCTTCTTCAACTCTGATTCTGAAGATTTCGGTTCGTCTATTTGGTGAGGTTTTTCCTCTTTGTTTATTTGTGATTATTTGGAATTCACCTAAGGATGGTTTTGTGAGACCATTCGTGTCTCGTTTGTAATCGTTTGGAACTTATTTGGTTGATAGTGGAATCGGATTTCGATCCCGTGGACGTACCTTACATTGAGGGAACCACGTAAAAATTCTTGTGTTGCCTTTGATTTAATTTTTCCACATTAGTTTTTATTCCCATTGATTGATTTACTTGTGGGGAATCACAGATTTTCCCTAACAGCTCTGAGTCACTCTGTAGCTCAACGGCTTTTTGTAGAACAAACACTAATTGTCCCCATAATGCCAAGCAGTGTTATTCATGCATAATAGTGAGTTATATTTTCTGTGAGTAACGGCAATATTGTTTCAAAAGTTTTTTATGGGTGAGTTCTAATTTTGATTGTTGTAGCGTAAAGGACAAAATGAAAAATCTAATTTTTAAGCATATAATGAAGCATCGTACTTTTGTGTTTTCAAGTCAAGAAGTTTATTTTTGTATGGACTAGAGCTATAAAATTGGGGTTTAATTTCAATCTCCGATTCTTGAGTACTTTGACCTATGAGGAGTTTGAAGATTTAGAGTAATGATATATAAATAGAAAAATCATACATAAAATCTATATATAATAATGTGGTTGATTTGTATCTATTTATTTCTAAAGTACCATTACCATATCATTTTGGTAGGATTTTCTATATAAAATTTATGTTTGCAAATTATTTTCCAAATATTTAACATTGAGGTTGGGACACAATTTAATACTACACTAATACTACAAATTCAAATTTAACTACACGAAAATTATCCAGAATTATCATATTGTGGTTCAAATTTATTTTACACATGGATCTCACATTACACAAATTCAATCTCAACCCACAACTCCCATTTGGAATAAATTCGGGGTATTTAAGTGGGTTCATTTTATTTTTCTTAGTACTTTTGTGGTTAGATGAAGCACTTCCGAATGCAACTGCAGACCACTTTAACGCTTTCCATAGGTTGTCTGCTTTACATTGATTCATAAATAGCAATAACGGAGGTTTATTTTATTTTATTTTTACTGGACTGAATGTACATATTTTAGTACTCTACCATAATCTATGTGCAGTTTCTTGTACATTGGACTGAATATCCATCATTTATTCGTCTATCATGTAGTTTTTGTTGTCACATGCTCTGTTTTCCTTTGAAACAATGCGTAATTTGATTTGCAGGTGTTCCATGGACTGAAAAGGAACATTGGATGTTTCTACTTAGCCCTCGTTTGGGAACAGGTTAATTTAGTAACTTTTTGACTATTTGGCTAAAATATGAGTTAAAAAAAATTAGTATGTTTGGGATGACTTTTTAATTTTTTACGAAAAGATGTGCAAAAAGTAGAGAGAAAAGAGAATCTTTGACTTTTTAGTATGAGTTGTTGGCTTTTTGACTAATTTAGTAACTTTTTGACTTTTTTACTAAAATAGAAGGTTTCCAAACGAGGCCTTAGTTTACAAAATCTTGACAAAGGTGATTGGCGTGGAATATCACGCAATTATGTAATATCAAGAACACCCACACAAGTTGCTAGCCACGCCTAGAAATATTTCATTAGGCAATACAATGCTTCTAGGAGAAAAAGACGTTCCAGCCTATTTGACATTGTAGCCGATGAAGTTAGTAACTTTCTTTCTTCTTCTCTCTCTATTTTTTTGCTTTTCTCCTTTAAGCAGCTAGTGTATCCATCCATCCACTTGTGTAACTCATACTAAATTCCACATATCTCTACTGAAGATTCTTATGCCTATGGATAAATTAGTGGCATTGTCATCAGCATGATATGTGACATAAATGCATGGGAACAAGACCATCTCTTGCTGTTATTGTGGGTGTAATGGTGCATACCATTTCGGATATTTTGGTTTCGAGTATTCATTGGTTGTTCTGGATCATTAATTAATCCCGTATTCCGAGTGTGATATACAATGTTCTAAAACCTGGATAATTATGCATTAATATCGAACAGTGACATTATAATTGCATCATAAATATGTTGATAATTATGCATTAATAAACTATAGCTATTAAATTACAAAAATATATATTTATATTATCAATTTATTTTTAATTTAAGATTTTAAATAATATGCATTGTTATTTTATAGAAAGTTATAATGATTTTTAATAAAGTCGGAACAATAATAAATAATATATACCTTGTTATTCCCACAGAGGGTGTGTGTAAATAAAATAAACAACAAAATAAATTAATTTAGAAAATAATTTTAAAAATTAAATTATGAATTAAATGCTTACAGAAATTAAAATCGAGGCTTGTGTTGGACACAATCTCCTTAAAGTAGATTTCGTCCTCGCTCCAGTACTTCGAGTTTTACCGGCATCTACTTCCCAAGATATAACGACTAACACTTAAATTTGCAGCACTACAAATTCAAGTTTGGCGAACCAAAACTCTGTTGTAACTTTCTCTTTTTCTTTCTAAAAAATAAATACAAAAACAGATGCAAAAGCACAGGAAGAACAGAAGAAGAAAGACGAAATTCTTAGAGAAAAATTCAATACAAGAATGCTAGAATTGAAGGCTTTTTATAGTAGAAATGGTGGCTATTCTGAACAGGTAGAAAACCTATTCGGACTGATTGAATAGGTACCAGACAGATTTGAATCTGTTTGAATAGATTTAGTTCGAATTTAATAGGTATGAACTTGTTTTGAACCTATTCGGGTAGGTCTGAACCCGTTAGGGATCTGTTTGGGTGAAATAAAAATTCTAGACCAATTTATTTGGCATTTTGAAATCAATTTTTTTTTTTAAAGAAAATAAATAAATTACAAAATTTTTTGTCCCAAAAAAGATAAGTATTGGGCCGAACAAGCCCAATTCAACCTCACACCTTACACCCACACCCAAGCCCAGACCAGCCCGCTCAACCAACTGGACGAACGGCGGCGGCAGCGCGCACGTTTGTGTTTGTTTTTGGGTCCAATGGATCTAGCCTATTTGCCCATAGCCTCACCCTTCCATAAACTTGGGTGCCCCCCATTGTGGCCCATTCCAAGTATCCCAAGCTAAGGTTTATACACTCATTTAAAAACTTGAAGCTTTTTCAATGGGGGACAAGCACATTTCATAAATGTGTAGGAAACCCACCTAAATTTATTTCCACGAACCCGAAAATGCGCTTTGAATTCTCATTCATCCGGAAATGATTTTGAGCAACCAAATACACGAATTTATTCATTACGCAGCATTAAACATGAATCCAATTAGAAACATTAAAAATAACACTTAAGTTCCACCTTAATTAATGCTCAAAGTTAGCAAAAAATAAGGATTTTCAAAGTCATTTTCCAACAATCCCCCACATGAATGGAATTCATGATAATGGACATATAACAAGATGCAGACAAAGAAAGAGTATATTAAGAAGATACACTACATCGAGATAGGAGCTTTTGGCTTCGAGCCTCCTCTAGTGAAAACCTATCGAACTTACTAGCTGACCAGTGGACACGATGCCTTGAACTGTTCAGCAATTTGTGTAAGCTAAGGTAATAGACTAAACATAGTGTATCCGCAGACACAGTTTAGTTCTTACGGTTGTGTTCATTTTGGCCTTGAACAACCCTTGATAATTCATGAGTGCTCTAGAGAATTTAGCCTTCTCAATTTTCACAGAACCTGCCTAGTTCACACTCATATAGGTGTCCTTTTATTAATAGTATCCTGCCATACTCCACTTGAATGTCCAAGCTATAAGAATCATTAAAAGCAAAGCTTATCCGACTAACGCTGCAGATATCACTCTTCTTATCATAGAAATGGGTAGAAGTAAACCTCCTTAGTGATACGGGAAGTCATCCATAATTCGGTTTTTCCTTTTGAACCTAGATATTGGGATATTCAGTCAACTAGGTTGGGTTGCCATTATGGCGACTTTTAAGTAATAGACTTTAATCCCATTCTCCTAGATAAATAGTACACTCGCTCTCTAGCTAGCCCTTTAGTCAATGGATCCGTAATATTTTCCTTTGACTTTACATATTCTTTAGAAATTATTCCATGTGAGAACAAATGTCTAATGGTATGATGTCTTCGATGAATGTGTCAAGATTTACCGTTATACATATGATTATGTGCCCGTCCTATTGCTACTTCACTATCACAGTAAATGTATATAGCTAGCACAGGTTTAGACCACATTAGAATGTCTTCCAATAAATTATGAAACCATTCTACTTCTTCTCCTGCTTTATCTAATGCGATAAACTCATATTTCATTGTCGACCTAGCTATGCATGTCTACTTGGAAGATTTCGAAGAGACTGCAGCACTTGCCAGGGTAAAGACGTATCCACTAGTGGATTTTGAGTCTTTCGTATCTAATATCCAATTTGCATCGCTGTACCCCTCGAGTACTGCTGGATATTTGGTATAATGTAACCCATAATTCCAGGTATATCTTAGATACCTAAGTACCCTAATTATCACTTTCTAATGATCAGACCCTGGATTACTTGTGTACCTACTCAATTTACTTTCAGCATGGGCTATATCTGGCCTAGTGCAATTCATTAAGTACATCAAGCTTCCGATTATCCGAGAGTATTCTAATTGTGATATGCCTGCACCTGTATTTTTTTGACAAATGAAGACTAATGTCAACAGGTGTTTTAGCTACTTTCCAAATTTCTCCAGAATCTTCTCAACATAGTGAGATTGAGATAAAGCATATCCTTAAGATGTTCTTGTAATTTTTATTCCTAGAATTACATCTGCTACTCCCAGATCTTTCATGTCAAACTTGTTGTTCAACATATTCTTTGTAGATTTAATCATGTCATTATTGCTTCTAATAATGAGCATGTCATCCACATAATGACAAATTATGACATAGCCTTTGTCTATGCTTTTAACATAGACGCATTTGTCACATTCGTTTACCTTAAAACCATCTAAACACATAGCGTGATCAAATTTTTCATGCTATTGTTTTAGACCTTGTTTTAATCCATAAAGAGATTTAACAAGTTTACAAACCTTTTTCTCGTGGCTAGGAACTTGAAACCTTTCTGGTTGTTCCATACAGATTTCCTCATCTAACTCGCCATTCAAAAATGCTATTTTAGCATCCATTTGATGTATCTCTAGATCATACAGGGCTGTAATCGCTATTAGCATGCGAATGAATGTTATTCTTGTCACTGGTAAATAGGTGTCAAAATAATTAAGGTCTTCCTCTGCCTGTATCCCTTAACAACAAGCCTAGCCTTGTATTTATCTATTGAACCATCTGTTTTTATTTTTTTCTTAAATATCCACTTACATCCAAGAGGTTTGCACCTTGGTGGAAGATCCACCAGTTCTCAAGTATGATTTTACAGAATTCATTCAATTTCTCTATTTACAACCTTTTTCCACAATGGAGCTTCAGGACTTGACATTGCTTCCTTGATCATTTTCTAACAAGTATGTCAGAAAATCTGGATCAAATGATTTAGAGATCCTAGCTCTCTTGTTATGTCTAAGTTCATCTGCTTCATTATTATTGTGGTCTTCACTGCTACCCATAGCAGTAAAAGTTCTTTTTTTTTGGAACTTTTTTCTTCAGTTTCCTTAAATGGAAAAATGTGTTCAAAAAACAACGCATTCCTTGATTCAATAATAGTGTTTACATGCATATCAGGATTTTCAGATCTATGTACCAAAAATCTATATGCACTACTATTATTTGCATAACCAATGAACACACAATCAACGGTTTTTTGTCCTATCTTAATCGTTTTAGGACTAGAGACTGCCACCTTGGCCAAACACCCCCACACTTCGAGGTAATTATAGGTAGGTCGTCGACCTTTCCATAATTCATAAGGTGTTTGATTGAGTTTCTTATGGGGTACTGTCACGACCCAAACCTGCCTCTAAAAGTTTGGTCCATGACCGGCCTGTACTTAGGCCTCAAAACAAAATTTCATAAATATTCACTCAAATATGGGGCCTTAAGCGGAAGCAAATACCAACATAAAGATAATGTCCATTGAGCTTATGCATAAATGAAGACTTAAATTAATTTAAGCATTTAAATACACTTTCCATATTTACATATTTACTCACAGAACTTATATAGATCTCACACACTATATGAAAGACTTCAATACAACTAGGCTTAACGAAGTAAAACCATGCCCCTTTCATGGAGGCACTTCTTGGATGGCTTGATAGCTAGGTGAACTTTGGTACAACTTTAATATTGATCCTTCGATGGCTCACCTACATATATATATAAAGTAAAAAGGGTGAGCTAATGCCTAGTGAGTAATATTAGAGTAAAGAGGTTAATGAATGATGTCCTTAATATTAAGAAAACATATTTCACAATTCTGAAATGTATCTTAAATCATGTTAAAACAAACATTTATCATATCAAAATCTATGCTTTTTCAAACGGATTACATACCTAAACTCATCACAAAACATTTTGCATAGTATGTGATACGCCCATTTATACAAAGGGTTAGAATCACATTTCAAAATAGGACGCATATCAAATGACATTTCGTAATCATGAATCATATAATGAAGTAAAAAAAAAAAACATTCTTATTCATATCATATTTTTTGAATGACCTCGGTTCCACGTATAATAAAACGGCCTTAGGCCCAACCATATATCAAATGACCTTAGGTCGAAATGTATCATATCACTTGTCGTGGAGTAGATGGAACATCGACATGTCTCCACCTTTCTTTGGGCCCAATTCATGTATGTATGGACTTAAGAGGTGTCTCGTACAAATTCTAGAGGTGACTCTCAGTGTAACAATTAGGCCTCGTTTGGGAACTCTCATTTTTAGCTAAAAAGTCAAAAAGTTACTAAATTAGCTAAAAAACCAATAATCCATACTAAAAAGTCAAAGATTCTCTTTTCTCTCTACTTTTTGCATATCTTTTCGTAAAAAGCTAAAAAGTCATCCACAACATACTAGTTTTTTTTAGCTCATATTTTAGCCAAATAGCAAAAAAGTTACTAAATTAGCCTGTTCCCAAACGAGGTCTTAGTTCTATACAACACTTTGTTCCATACCAAAGTCAATAGGTCTTAAAAACTGAACAATTCATATCATATCATAACATAAACAGAACGGCTTTGGGCCCACCTTATCATATCACCAACAATTTCACATTTCATATCCATATTCCATATCACAGTTCCTGTAACTCATTCATTCGCAGAAAACATAATTCCAAAACATCACAACATTTATGTATTGAAATAAATATAAATGAACATATCTTTACAATATTATTACTCACATTGATGGGCTTCTGGTAGCAATTGGACGATGTTCTCGTCTTGACCTACAACTACAATTACATAACACAACATATGAATATAACTGATCTCTTGCTTTGCTCTTTAATAAATTATTTATGTTGGTTCTAAACTCATTAGTCCTCAATGGATTATAATTCATATCGAGGAAAATAGGAAGAAACAGAAGGAAACTGGGTTAGGAGAAGAAATAACATGCACTACAATAAAACTTACTTTTTACGGTACCACATTAACGACATACAATAAATACATGCCGTAGTTTCTCACTTTTACGACTTACTTTTTTTGCATGTCGTAAATACTTTTTTAACCACGGCCTGTCTATTGCGTAGGCCGTGAATGCTATTAATGATAATTTTTTTACGACTTACAATGTTAGTCGTAAATAATAAATTTTTTTACGACATGCATATGTTATACCGTTAATACATCAATTATACACAATGCACGTATACTAACCGTTAAAAATATTGAATATTTTACGATGTACAAAAAGTTAACCGTTAAAAATATTAAATCTTTACGATGCACAAAAAATTAATCGTTAAAAAATATACTTTTCACGACACATATACGTTAGCTGTTAAATTTTTTTTTAATTTTCTCGGTACGCAACTTCTGTTGTGAATAATATGAAAAAAAAAAAAAAAAAAAAAAACGCTAAAATGAAAATGTTGAGCGCTACACGCGCAAAAAAAAAAAAAAAAAAAAAAATCAAAATTGATTAACTCGTGGCTTTTTACAATCGCAAGGAACGAGGTTCATCAAAAGGAGCATAGAAGGGGGGGAGGGGGGGGGGGGGGGGGGGACTGACTGACCACCCTTGCTCCGCCATTGTTGCGACCTCTTTCTGCTGTATGAAACAAAAGAAGAAATGGGAAAGGAGAAGCCAAAATCCATAGGAGTATGGCCTGCAGTGAGACCCTTTGTCAATGGCGGAGCGTCTGGCATGCTCGCTACCTGTGTTATCCAACTCATCGACATGATCAAGGTACCCTACTTCTTCTTCTTCTTCTTCTTCTTCTTCTTCTTCCTCATACTCTCTCTCTCCCCATCAGTTAAATTTCGCATATTTGTCCTCTCTTTCAAGGGTTTCAGATCTTCGACTCTGTTAATGTTACATCGTCATTTTGTGCTTCTTTGTTCTACTTCTGTTCTGTTCACTTTTCACCCAAAACTCTTTGATTTTCTGTTTTGCTTTGCTTTGCCCTCAGATCTTAGACCAAAAGCCTCCATCTCCAACCTTCAATATGTTGAATTGTGAGCTGAAAGATGATTTTTATTTTTTATTTTTATATGTTGGTTAGTTAAGATCAAAGTGGAAAGTTATATGCTAAATATGAAGAATTTTGTTTTTGGAATCTAAATATGGTGTTTGATTTTGAGCAACTTCTTTTGATTTTTGACGAATCGAATGCACCATACCTGTTTGTAAATATGCCTCACTGAGAATTTCTTTTCATGTGGACTTTGTATCCTTCGCCCATTTGATTTCATGCAATTCTATGTAGCTCTGAGTTGTGAAGAATTCATCAGAAACTAGATATTGCTTGAGTTATTGGTGCATTTATAATAATAAACCTGTGCCGGATAAATTTTGTAACTTCCACAAATACGCACACTATCTATTTGAGAATGGGAGCTATGAGGAGGCTATGGAACAGTTTTTGCCATCTCAAGTAGAAATCACATATGTGCTTTCTTTATATCCATCTATTGTCCTTCCGAAATCAGCTGTGGTACCTGAGCCGAGGAAGTATATAGACATCACCGGAGATACTCCATATCTGTCAAGAGGCTCGTCTGGTATATCAGATGATGTCTATATACTTCACAGATGATGGAATCCCCACCTACTTCACAGCTGTTGGAATCTGATGAGAGTGCTGCACTGGAGTCCAAGAAAATGAGCCATAACATGCTAATGGTTCTCATCAAGTTTTTGCAGAAGAAGAGATACAGTATAATTGAAAAAGCCATTGCTGAGGAACTGAGGAAGTTGTTTCAGATGCTGTTGGGGATAATTACGTATCGTATGATTCCAATCGGTTTAAGAAATCATCCAAGGTAAATTATTCATATTTTCCTTCATGAGGAAAATTAGGTCATGTCAAATATAATTCAAAAGTATTTTACATTGATTTGTAGTAGCTTTGCTTGATTCCTTCTTTTACTTGTATTTTCAGGAGTATTTATATAGTTCAAAAGTATTTATATTTGATCATGATCATTTGAATTAAATGCACAGATGCTAGACTGCATGGTTGCTAAATTTCATCCTAACATATCCACACACACACATGCATACACACGTAATATGCATGTAATGGCAAATAGTGCTGGCGATGATGCACAAGTAATGATGACATCTATTTATCATCAATATTTCATACAATAAATTATTTGAATTATCATGATTGATTTTACCGATTTAGTGATTTATCAATTGTTATGTTGTGCTTTGAATGTCTTTAATGTCTACCAATAATCCTTGATATTAAATATGGGTATTTGCACAATGTTGTCAATATATTGTTCCATCGTCTGATCTATATTTTATTTTCATCTTCTAATTTTCTGCTTTGGTTTTTTAGGGCCGAGTTAACATTTCCATTAGCTCAGGTGCTAGAGAGATGGCAGCAATGCTGCAGGGTCGACATCATTTGGCCCAATTATTGAAATGGCCATGACAATTGTTGAGAAGAGTGGTGGCCAGTACCATGTTTTGTTAATAATTACAGACGGACAGGTAATCTTGCTTTGTTAATTAAACCTTTAAAATCCTGTGGTGGCCAGCACCATTCTTTGTTAATTAAACCTTCAAACTTACCTAGCCATTTGGGTGTTGCCATAGGTTACTAGAAGTGTTGATACTGAGCATGGTCAGTTGAGTCCACAGGGGAAGAAAACTGTTGAAGCAATTGTAACAGCAAGGTTATTGGGTGTAACTTCTTGTTCTTCAATTGTTGTCTCGCTGCACCATTCTCTTTTCTATTGCTCTTTTTATAATTTATTTTGTCAACTTTTATATTAAATTTGGCTACATTTGTACAGCAAGTTACCCTTGTCTATTATATTAGTTGGGGTTGGAGATGGACCCTGGGACATGATGAGGGAGTTTGATGACAACATCCCGGCTCGGGCCTTCGATAATTTCCAAGTAAGTGATGTACTAGCATTATAAGGTTTATTATGCCTTCTGAGTTGCCACTACTATTGGATGCATATTACTGTTGACAATGCTTAATATGGGACAACTATTTTTTCTCTTTAGTTTGTCAATTTCACAGAAATTATGTCAAAGAATGTGGCCCAATCCCGAAAAGAGACAGAATTCGCTCTTGCAGCGTTGATGGAAATTCCTTCTCAATATAAGGCAACAATAGAGCTCAATATATTAGGGTAATTGATGGTTAACTTGAATATGTAGGTTTTAATTGCCTCAATTTCACATATGATCTCATTGTCTTCTCTTTGCTTGGGTACAGTGGCCAGAAAGGGAATGTTCCTGAGAGGGTTCCCCTCCCACCACCTGTATATAGTGCACCTTCGTTTAGCAGCTCGAAATCTTCATGTTCATCTAATTTCCAGCAGAGCTCGGCTCCTTATCATGGCCACAACAGTCCTATTAGCACAGTTCCACCTGCTTCAAGTTCTACTTTTGATAACCAGGTACTTGGTCCAATTCAAAAATATAAAATTCCCAGTGCTGGTAAAGGGTCTATTTGAACAGAGTGTTGTCTTTAATCCTTTGAAAAAATTTTCATTATACCCTTTGTGTGCGTGATTCGTCTTGTTTGGTGCAATTTATAACTGGAAGTTGATAATGTCCCTTTCCATGCTTCCCAATATTCAACTTTTTTCAACTTATTCAAGTTATTTATGCCTCATAAGTTATAAGCAAAAGTTACCCCAAAGCCTCTGCAATAGACTAAAAAATAATTAGAAAAAATAATCTATAAGCAGCACCATGCTGACGTTGGTATGCTCTTAGCACTATACATGAGAAATCTCATATTTTAATCACTTGTTTTAATCATAGTAAGGCTGTGCTGCAATGTTAGTAATTTCAGGTAGGAAAGAGATGTAGGAATGTATGGCAAAAAGAAAATAAAACTAAGGAATATGTTTTTTGTTGAAAAACTATTTAGTTTACTGGAAAAAAGTATGCCAGAAAATAAAGCATGGACTTTCTTGTGATGCTTTCTTATGTTAAATTAGCATGAAGCACTCACTTAATTTAGCATGCACCTACACTTATCAAACTTGATCAATTCAACTCAAGAGTTCTGATACCTTGTTGTATGCTTAATTAAATTTAAAACTGAAAGATAAAGTTCATGGCATTGAAAACAAAATAACAGAATAAATTTTTTTGGGAACTCACCTGAAATAACTTCAGTTAATGGCCTTTCTGGGGGAAAAAATGGGGAAGAAAACAATTAGAGAATGGTCACAAAGATTACTATTGGATTCTCTACGATCCGATGCCTGCTGAATATGACTATATATAGTGGCAACCCAGTCATAATGTGAATGATTTCAATTCTGGATTTCATATTGAGACTTAAAGTTGTCTTGGAGGCAAAAAGTGTGTATTGTCTGCATATTTTCTATCACTAGGCTACAAAATAGACTCATCTTCTGCACAATTATTTTCAGCTTGACCGTTTTCTCCTTTTTTAGGATTTTGTGTGGCTAATATGTGTTATTTCACTCTGGTGTTTGCTGCGATATCAACAGGTAAATATTGGGACAAGGTTGATGAACAATGAAAGAGAAAGCCTAATTCCATTATGCTTGTTGACAAGAATGCACCTAATGAAGAAGTTTGGTTACGGGTAACTTACTTTTTAGTTGATTGATCATACTGTACTGCATGAATCCTTTCCAGTGCATTGTCGAGTCAAATGAGAGCTTGATAAGAAGTAAAGGGAACAGTGACACTCCTGCTTGGTTTGTAAACATATATGCATCTGACATTGGGAACAAGTGATTTGGGATAGATAAAGAGTTGAAACCCACAATTCTTAAGTCATGGCTGCACTATGATTGTATGCATGTCTAGAGAGCTAAGCATTTTGTACGAAGGTAGGAATATGGTAGCGTGATTTTGGTTGACTGACTTTGGGATAATAATAGGTATTACCATTCAAAAGTCTAAATAGGCATTCCATCCCGTGTGTCTTTTCCTAGGTAGTCTACCTCTTTCCCTTTTTAAGCTGTCATAATGTGAGATTATAAGCAGTTTGAAGCCTAAGCTTACTTTGTTCCTACTTGTGGTATATTTTTATCTCCTTCTCTTTCTCTGTTATCTATGACATATTTGCGGTAAGAAACCTTATCTCTGAGGTCATGTCAAGGAAACAAATATTTCCCGCTAGTTTGGCACTGGGAATTCTCAATTTTTTTGGTGGGTGGATGGATGTTGGAAATCCTTACTGTGGAGGATTGGTGTTGGGAAACATCAGTTCAAGACTGGTGATAATGCCCTGCTCACCACATTATTAATCCCTGTGCATCGATGTAGATTATGTGTCAACTTTTTCTTGCTTGGATGTGGAAGATTATGCCAGTGTATGTGGAATAATTTCTATTTTAATCGAGTGATAAACAGCAGGCCCATAATTTTTAAATTTCATGTTTCAATTAATCTTATTTACAGTCAATATAATACTAAATTTGACCAAAATAACTCACTGACCAACTTGTTTTTAATGCAATTTTAGACTATCTTGCCATGGATAGCCGTGCAATTGATCTAACTGAATGTGAATTGACTTAATAAGTCTGTTTATATTCACATATTTGCACACATCCACATATTTTTGTAGATAAAGACATAAAGCAAGAGTGCTTAGGCAAACTGAAATTCCAAAGTATTGCAGTGTAGGTATTCGACCCCAAAGTGAGAGCTGGGTAGAATTTCAATCTCAAAGCTGCTTATCAGAGACCTGTTCTAGATGAACCATAAATTTCTTATGTCCTTTTTTGAAATCAGATTTGCTTTATGTCATCTTTTTCTTATTTCTGCAGATTGAGGAAATGTGCAGAAGAATGAGAGCATCTGCGGTTCCTATTATGTCTGATTCTGAAGGTTATTATGTTTACTTGTTCCTTAATATATTTACTCCCTTAATTTTGTAATTCTTTAGCTTTAACTAGTTTTTATCATTATTTTTTTAGGCTTCACCTTGCTAATTCAATTGGTACTTATGTTGGATGTATTGGTTATGACTTAGTGACTAATTCCGAATGCTCTATGTTCCACAAGGATGACATGAATGTTAGTTTGCACCTCAATTATATAAAAAATTCTCTTTAGTCTTGGCGATGTAATTCCAGCAGACCAAGTAAGTCAATAAGCTATCGACGTAAAGAGATAGCTTATTCATCATTCAATTTTCACGGATGGTGACAAGTCTTCGTGGAAGCTAGATTCTTCCTCAAACATTGATTCCACTGTTTATCCTCTTTTTACTCTTTTCAAATTGTTGAAAACTAAACCATTTCAGAAGGTACTTTATTTGTCTCTTTGAGCTCCTTTGAAATCCAACATCTGATGAGCACTTGAAATTTATGATTATTTTTATTTTCTGTAACATTCATAATGGTTGCCAATCAAAAACATTTATATTGCTTCTATCACTGCTTCAATCAGGTTGAATTCACCCCAGAGGAACTTGATTCTCGGAATGGGTCACTAAATCTACAAGTATGTGTTGTTATTTCCTCATCCATTTCTCTTATTATTTATGTCCTCTCCATATCTCAAATCCTATTATACCTGTCATAAGAGATGAAAGATTTTAACCACCCTCAGCAGAAATATACAGTACCTATATATTACCAATACCAAAACACACACTCCTTAGCAGGTTTTGAGGATGGATTGGGGCAATCTCCAAGAGTTAAAAAAACTGCATATTCTACATTGATTATAGAAGAGAATGTGTTTCACTCAACCAACATTATTTATGGGATATAGTTCCAACAGTTTTTTGCATCACCCATCAATGGGGAATTTCGGGTCCTCAATTCAATATTTGCTCATATTAATTTGCATTTTTTTCCTCTAATTAAATTCTTAGATTTTGACCATCTCTTTTTGGTTGCTTGGAATATTAGTTAGGTGATTAGATTTGCTGCAGAACCATGTTCTGCACATTTTTTTTTTTTTTTTGCAACAATGTGAAACCCATTTAGGCTATTATTCATGGGTATAAAACAGATGACCTGCAAATAAGCATGCATTGTGGTTGTAACCAAAAGTTAATGGTGGCAATGAGAGAATCTGTTGAGTGGATTTTAAGGGTTAGGAGTTAAAAGGATGTAACCAAAAGTAAAAGCCAAGTGTGGTACAATTAACTCTTTATACAACAGAAATGGTGATCATCAGGGCTGGAACTTAAATTTTAGAACTCTGTTTCAATGGAAGGTAGAGGAAATAATGAGATTAAATGATGCTCTACTTGCTGCACCTGCTATTAGAGACAACAGGTTTGACAATTTAAGGTGGTCTACTGGTTGTTCAAATAGATTTGTCTCCTCAGCTTATCATTGGTTTGAATTGTCCTTGGGCCCTATTTGTA
Source organism: Camellia sinensis (assembly GCF_055761805.1). Lineage (NCBI taxonomy): Eukaryota > Viridiplantae > Streptophyta > Magnoliopsida > Ericales > Theaceae > Camellia > Camellia sinensis. Next base: position 109,618,370 of record NC_138969.1, on the reverse strand, counting down.
TAATTACTGCCTCTATTTGAAAAAGTGTTGCCCCTCCCAAAGCTCAATTCTTTGGGTGCTTGGCATGGAGGAGGATCAAATCATCCAGCTATCTTCAAAGGATTGGAGTTCTCAATAATAATGCTATTGTTCTTTCTGTTTTCTGCAGGACTAAGATGGAGTCTGCTGATCATGTGTTATTGCACTGTCCATTTGTTTGGTTACTTTGGTCACATGTTATTAGATGGTGGGGTTTAGTTTGGGCATTACCAGGCTCTGTTAATGACTTACTCCAATGGTGGGTCGGTGTAAATCTGTCAAAACTGGAGAGGAAAATCTGGAATTCCATTCTATTTGCTGTTTTATGGTCAGTTTGGAAGCTTAGGAATTGATTTATTTCTTTGTGTTGTGATTAGGCGGAGGAATCAAAGTTTGTGTTTGAAGCTAAGATAATCCAGAGAATGGATCTTCTGGTGCTATCTACTCTTCAATGGAAGATGAATTCTCTGACCCAATTTCATTTGTTGATCACATTGTGAGGGGGTTTGGATTTAAGACAGATTTGCATTTGGAGTTTTTGTGGTGTATGGTCACACAATCACTAGATTTATTCGTAAATCTTCAAAGTTGTTGATATGTTTAGAAAGTTAGATATGCATAGTTTTGGATGGTTTAAATTTTTTGTACAGTTTGGAATTTAAGGATATAGTTTTCAAATGTTTGAAATGTACAGACAATTGTTGAATATTTATAATTTATGGATATAGTTTTTTTTTGATGTTTTAAATAATATTTTGGTGGTTGATTAATGTTTTGTGATGTTTGTTTGTAATATTTGTTAAATTGTACAAATTGGTCGAATAGGACTTGCTGAATTTAAAAAAAAAAAAAAATTGTGTATTCTATGATAGTCATAATAAGTCGTATTACATATTTTATGGCGTGCAAAAGTAGTCGTAGAAAAAATAATGACAACGCACAAAATTTGTCGTTAAATAGTTTTTAACGGCGTGCTATAGCATGTCGTAGAAAAAATAACAATGATGTACAAAATCTGTCGTTAAATAGTTTTAAATGGCGCACGAAGCATGTCGTTGAAAGTGAAGAACTTTTCATGACTAGTCATAATATGACGTGCGTTGCATGTCGTAGAAACCCTTTTTCGTTGTAGTGATGGAACGGGTAGACAGAAAGTGAACAACTTTTACTAATTTAAACATATCTATTAAAATTTGGGTGTGAGACCACCACCATTAGAAACTGGACTTCTGGGGCTTGAATTTAGGCCCAAGAATCACGTAAAACGGAGTTCGAATGAGGGAAATATGCTTATTTGAAGTTGGGCTAAAACAGGGGTGCCACGCACTTGTGGGAAATAGGGCTGCACGTGCGGGACGACGTGCTTTTATTTCAGAATCAATTTGGATGCTGGAAATGGACTGCTGTACGTGTGAAAAGCCCCGCCGCATGTGCAGCTCTGGGCAAAATCTGCTGCCGAAAATATGTGTTGGCTTCAACACTTGTTCTTCTATTTTCTAAGCTAGGTTTCAACTCAAATCACTCCAAATCTTGTAAAACCAATGGAAAACATGAGATTATGATTGTTTCTAAATCAAACATCAAAACACACAATGAATCTTCAAGTAAGGAAGATCTTTTTCAAAACTTCTTCTTCTATATTCACATAGATCTTCATTTCATATATAATTAACCATACAAAATGACAAGATTAAGGCTCAACTTCTCATAATCAACTTCAAGATAAGCAAATATAATGAGATTGACTCTTAAATCAAGCAAATCTAAGGAATCAAGGTTCAATTTCATGAAGAGAGCTCATTTAAGCTTGTACTTCAAAACTTTAACTCAATTAGGTTTTTAATCTTCATCTTGAGTCATGAATTCAAACAAATAATAGGTTAATCCTAAGAAGTTAAGTTGATTTCTACTTGACTCAATTCAAATCCTTGTTTTTCTTCTTCAATTTTGTCTTCAAATTCCTTGGGTGTTGAGCTCTCTCTCTTTCTCTAAAAGCTTTCTCTTCCTTTCTCTTTCTCTCTCTCTCTCTCGGTTCTTCTCCAGAACCCCCTTCTCAAAATATCTCTCTTTCTCTCTCTTCTTTTGTTGAGCCAAGCAAGGCTCATATACATAAACATATATATATATATATATATATAATATTTAATGAAAATCAATTTTATTCATTATGAATCAGATTTTTACAAAGTTTCATACTAAGCTCTAAAAATCATGCTAATCATAACTATATACCCCGTTTTGGTTTCTAAAGCCTCTAAGGCCTTCAATTTGCAATGCAAAGTTACAATTAAACCACCCAAACACACCTTAACGAATCAGACGAAATAAATTTTCAATTAAACTTCTCAAATGGCTCTGAAAATTTCCATTAGTATATCCATATACTCAATTTCTGTTTCTAAACCCATTAAAGCTGTCAATTTCAGTTTCAAAGTCGTAATTCAACAGATAATTCCTCAATTAAAACAAATATAATTAAATTAAAGCACATTAACCCATAATTAAATAAGGATAATTTCTGATATGCATTTTGGGGTCGTTATAGGTGCCCTGTTTAGGATAAAATTAGCAGACAAAATCGTCTTCCCCCACAAGTTCTGAGGTAACCCTGAACTAATCAACATGGCATTCATCATCTCTTTAAGAGTTTGATTCTCTCTCTCAGCAACTCCATTTGATTGAGGAGAACAGAGTGCAGTGGTTTGGTGAATAATACTATGTTCAGAACAAAATTCCTCAAATGGTGCATCATACTCACCACCTCTATCACTCCTCACTATTTTAATAGTTTTGCCAAGTTGATTTTCAACCTCAAGTTTTATATTGCCTAAAAGCTTATATGGTTTCATCTTTACTTCTCAATAAGTAAACATAGCAATATCAAGTGCAATCATCAATAAAAGTAATAAAGTATTTCTTATCTCTTCTAGTTTGAGCAAATTTTAAATCACATATATCTGTGTGAATTAAACTTAGAGGTTCAGTACTTCTTTCTACTTGATTAAATGATGCCTTAGTGAGTTTTGCCTCAACACAAATCTCACATTTATGATTAGGATCAAATTCTAAGTTTGGCAAACATTCTAAAGCAACAAGTCTACGCAAAGAATTAAAATTTACAAGTCCTAATCTACCATGCCATAAAAAAGACGATTTAGCAATATAAACAAAAGATGTGTTCTTATTATTAATACCCAAATTTGGTACAACTGTATTTACATTGAGCTGAAAAAACCCATCACTCATATAACCTCGCCCCACATACATTTCACTCTTGGAGAGTACAACTTTGTCAGATTCAAAGACTAATTTAAACCCATTCTTGATTAACAATGACCCAGAAATCAAATTCTTGTGAATCTCTGGCACATAGAGTATATTGTTAAGAGTGAGTTCTTTCCTTGAGGTCATTTTCAGCACGATCTTTCCTTGTCCTTCCACAGTTGAAGTGGAGGAGATTCCCATAAAAAGTTGTTCCCCACTTTCCACCACTTTGTAGGTTGTGAACATCTTCTTATCTGCATAGATATGGTGGGTTGCTCCAGTATCCACCCACCACTCCTTTGAATTGCCCACATAATTTTCTTTAGAAATTACTGCAACAAGATTGATGTCTGCCACTCCATCGGAAAGATAAAAATCCTCGGTTATGTTTGCTTGTGATGGTTTTTTGCTTGAACTTCTTCCGTACTTGTGAACGTGACAATCCTTAGCGCGATGTCCATCTTTGCCGTACACAAAACACTTACCTTTGAACCTCTTGTTGAACCCGTTGTTGATCCCTTTGTTGATCTTACTAGCGGATCTTTGTTTGGGACCATTGCCATCATGCTTCCACTTCTTGTTGTAGAACTTTGACCCTTGTTCATGTTCCACAACATTTGCTTTAGCTTGTATGGCATGGTTTCCTGACTTCTTGTTGGAACCACGGTTGTCCTCCTCAATCTTGAGTCGCACTATTAGTTCCTCCAATTTCATCTCTTTGCGCTTATGCTTCAGATAATTCTTGAATTCTTTCCAGAATGGTGGCAATTTTTCAATGATTGCTTCTACTTAGAAAGATTTACTGAGAACCATCCCTTTCGCATGTATGTCATGGAGAATTATTTGAAGATCTTGGACCTGGCTAATAACCGTCTTGGAATCCATTATTTTAAAATCTAGGAAACGGCCAACAACAAATTTCTTTGTACCGGCGTCCTCTGTTCTATACTTATGATCTAGAGATTCCCATAGTTCTTTAGCAGCGCTTTTGACACTATACACATTGTACAGTGTATTGTCCAACCCATTGAGGATATAATTCTGACACAGAAAATCACCATATTTCCATGCGTCAACTGTGGCAACCACTTGTCAGTTAGTTTCTTCCTCGTTCAGTGTCGGTGCTTTTTCATGAGTGAAGTGAGCTAAATTCAATATCGTAAGATAAAATATCATTTTTTGTTGCCATCTTTTAAAATCATTTCCATTAAATTTTTCTGGCTTCTCTCCATGATTTATCGGTACTGCCGGAGTCATCACTGGCACAACAGGTGTGGAGGTCGGAGGAATGTAGTCTCAGTACTGTTAGTTGTCATATTTCTGACGAAATAAAAATGTACCAATCACAAATTTATACAAAAAAGAATTTATACACAAAATATACATAATAATATTTTGTAATAAAATTCCAATGATAAACAGTAAATGGCTATTATGTTATCAAAGAAATCATTAAGTAGTATATTATTACTATTTAATAAATTAAACAGTATATGACTACTATTTAATTTTTCAAAACAAAATATTCATCTGTCTAACACAAATAAATAAATAAATAAAAAATCTACTTTAAGATTGTTATTCCCACAGAGGGTGTGTGTGTAAATAAAATAAACAACAAAATAAATTAATTTAGAAATAATTTAAAAACTTAAATTCTGAATTAAATGCTTACAGAAATTTAAGTCGAGGCTTGTGTTGGACACAGTCTTCTTAAAGTAGATTTCGCCCTCGCTCCGGTGCTTTGAGTTTTATCGGTGTCTACTTCCTAGGATGTAACGACTAACACTTAAATTTGCAGCGCTACAAATTCAAGTTTGGCAAACCAAAACTTTGTTGTAACTCTCTCTTTTTCTTCCTAAAAAATAAATGTAGAAACAGATGCAAGAGCACAAGAAGTACAGAAAAAGAAGGAAGAAATTCTTAGGGAAAAATTCAATACAAGAATGTTGGAATTGAAGGCTTTTTATAGTAGAAATGGTGGCTATTTCGAATAGGTAGAAAACCTGTTCGGACAGATTGAATGGGTACCAGCCAGATTTGAATCTATTTGGATAGATTTAGTTCGAATTGAACAGGTATGAACCTGTTTTGAACCCTTTGAACCTATTCGGGTGGGTCTGAACCCATTAGGGATCTATTTAGGTGAAAGAAAAATTCTGGACCAATTTATTTGGAATTTGAAATCAAAATTTAAAAATTAAAAAAAAAATTACAAAAGTTTTTGGCTAAAAAAGATAAGTATTAGGCTGAACAAGCCCAACCCAATCTCACACCTCGCAGCATGCACCCATACCTAAGCCTAGACCAGCCCGCCCGGACGGACGGCGGTGGTAAGTTCGTGTGTTTGTTTTTGGTTCCAATGGGTCTAACCCATTTGCCCATAACCTCACCCTTCCACAAATTTGGATACCCCTTGGGGCCCATCCCAAGTATCCCAAGCTAAGGTTTATACTTTTATTTAAAACCTTAAGTTTTTCCAATCTGGGACAAGCACATTTCACAAATGTGTAGGGAGCCCATCTAAATTGATTTCCACGAACTCGAAAATGTGCGTTGAATTCTCATTCATCTAGAAATGGTTTTGAGCAATCAAATACACGAATTTATTCACTACGCAGCATTAAACATGAACCCAATTAGAAATGTTAAAAATAACGCTTGGGTCCCACCTTAATTAATGCTCAAAGTTAGCAAAAAATAAGGATTTTCAAAGCCATTTTCCAACATACCTTTATAGATGTAGTAAGTGCAGTGTGTAGTTCAATGGTCTTGGGCTAAGCCTTTCTCAACAGAAATGGAAATTCAAGTCTCCATCATAACAAAAATTTTACTTGAATGCATTGTGAACGGCCACTGGTTCTTAAGGTTAATTGATTGCAGGTTCAAACGGTTTATCTAAGAATCACCGGTTCTTGAAAATGTCCAGTTCTAACGGTCTATCTGAACCGGAGCTTAGACTGGTCGATAGTTTAACTGGCCGGTACGGTCCAGTCCGGTTTCAAAGACATTCGTGATGTGTATATTTTCCTAAGACTTTTCCAAATATCTTTTGCTTCCTCTGTTTTGAATGTGCATTCATAAATGATAATTGTATTATTCCACTTTTAAAGTCCTTAAGGAGGGGGCATATTTGTGCAAATTTCTTTTCCAAAAATCCATATTGGGATCAGTATGGTTAGGTTTCTGTTTTCAGATCCATGCAAATTTGGTGTTTGCTTTTATCTTTTTAAATACTTGTCATTTAAATTTATACACCTTTTTTCTTGCATTTCTCCTTTATGCAGTCAGTTGACACTCCCATGGAATCACATGATTTCTTCACGGTCAACCCTCAAACTGAGACACAAACAAACAACCCATTTCCAGACCCTTCTGCTTTAGATGAAGAGTGTGAATTAATGGATTCTACAAACTCCAATGATGGGGAACAACCTGTTCTGCAAAAGCTTGATGGTTCTCAACACTGTTACCCTGTTATGTTTCCTGCTTATATCACTTAATTCTTACCATTTTCAGTTCACAGTACAGAGGCGGCTAAAACGGGAGAGACACACGAAGTGCTTAAGCCCATAGCAGTACATTCAAAGAGCCCAATTAATGTTGATGAGCTGGTTGGAATCTCAAAACTCAACATTGGGGAATCCTTTGGGGATGCGGGCCCCTCCCCTCTCCCGCTCAAACTACTTGAAGGTTCGTCTAGTAGGCAGTCGTCTTTCCAGGCTAATCCTGGCTCGGGGAGCTCACGTGTTAACTTGAGCAGCAATCCAATCCATGCAGTTTAGAACTCTATCTTGAGATTACGGGGTGCTACTTGCTGACGGGGTCTAGAGAGACTTGTTAATACAAGACAATAATGTGCAGTCTAGTTTGAATTTAGTTATAGTTGTCTTTGTTGGATAACCTTTAATAAGTTTTTTATTTCTAGGAATTGTTAACTTAAAAGTCAATTCTAACCTTGTAGGGTTTATATCAACTTGTTTCATAATTTCTTGAACTTTAAGAAATTTTGTGTCAAGTTCTTTTGATCTTCCTAGGTTTATTTTTTGTGGTATACTAACTTAGAGATGTCCTCTAATGTTTTGTTTTAAGTCTACCTTAGAGCTGCAAATGAACAGAGCTGTTTGTGAACAAGCTCGAGTTCGGTTCGGTAAGAGTTCGTTTGAATTCGGTTCGTTAATTTTTTTTTGAGATCGAGCTCGAGCATGTTAAGTTTTTAATAAACAAGCCTGAACACTCTAAAGCTCAGTTCGTAAGCTTGGCTCGTTTAATATGTAATATTTATATATTAAATAATGTAAAAATATGTTATTTATATATTAAAAAAATATAAATGTAAATAATAGTTAACTATAGATAGTACATTTATATAATAGTGATAGTAGATATTATTATTTTGATAAAATATCAACTTTTTTTTAAGAATGTTTATATATATTGTATATATAATTGTATAATCATAGTTTCAATTGTAACTTAAGTCACATACGCAAGTATGAATTTATAAATTTTTTGGCTCGTTAAGGCTGGTGAATAAGCTCGAGCTTGAGACAAACCTAAGCCAACTCGGCTTGAGCTCGGTTCGTTAAATTTTTATTGAGTTTAGGTTCGAGCTCGTTAAAATCTTAATAAACAAGCCCAAACATACTAAAACTTTGCTCGGTTCGGCTTGTTTGCAGACCTAGTTTAACTAGAAAATGAGATACAGTATGGAATTGGGTATTTGTTACAATTTCTTGAACTTTTTAGGGAGTCCTTTTGATCTTCCTAAGTTGATTTTGTGTGTTATATCAACCTAGAAATGTCCTATAATGTTCTGTTGTCATTTTAATTAGAAAAATGAGGTACGGTCTGGAATTGGGTATTAGTTATAAGAAAACCAACCTCCTATAAGCTTTTGCAATTGTGCTATTAGATGGAAAATTGTTATTAGTAGTGTGTTTGGGTACCGGGAAAATTTGAAAGAAATGTTGATCTTTTCTAATGCGCTTTCTTTTGCATGTTGGTTTCATGTGTTTGAAAGGCAGGAATAAAGAATCCTTTTCAACTGTTTGCAGTTGCTATTTTACAATCATAGACGCTGGAACACCAGTAACTATTATGTGTTTTGTGCCCGTTTACTAATAGGGGTTGTGTTTAAATGATTCGTAATGTAACGCCCTCAAAATAATACATATAAACCAATCATTCAAGACATCCATAGCAATAAGAGAATAACACATATTTCCATTTATCAGAGTATTTAGTACAAAAGTATTACATATTGACAACAAAAGTAAATGCCCTATAGGCTTACAACTTTCCAAGTCAACACTTGGTTACACCAAAAGAAGAGTTCTAACTCTTTTACATAATAAGCCCTTGGCTTGATTTACATGTAATACAAAATGATAACAACAAAAATGCTCTTTTAGCCTCTAAGCCTCCCAAGCTACGTCCTTGGAGGTGGCATATCACTTGTACCTGAAAATGATGTCCAATATAGGATGAGCCAAAGCCCAGTAGAGATACGCTAAACCAAATATGAATAATAACTAAAACATTAGCATTTGATAAATGTTTAACTCATATAAACAACCGTACATCTCTTTCATAACCAATTCATATTCACAACCACATTTCAATCCCTTTCCGTTTCATTATCCAATTTAAATCATAGATATGGTTCTCTGTTCATCCAGACAGTTTATAATGAGACTATAACTCATATTAACAATACTGCTATCATGATCAATTAATATAAGACTACAACTCACATTATTAACACTTCAATACTTCAATTCATCTACGTTATGCAAACGTAATTAGGATTTCTAGACTTTCACCCTGGACGCTCCGGCCAACTTAGTTATCAACGGAGTCCATCCCCTATCTCCTCCCAAACAGGTTTGAGAGTACATCCCCTATCTCCTCTCAAACCATGGAGTACATCCCCTATCTCCTCCCAAACAAGATACATATGCAATGTATTTAAAAGCTCTATCATGTACAATGATCAATCCAGGCACATATTCAATGTGACAATTCAACAGTCATATTCAATGACATAACTCAATTGATTAGTTTCAGTTTTCCCTAATCAACATACAGTGTCTACAACAATCAAGACTATCCTCCACTGATATCTCAAACAATTATTTCTAAACAGATAATAAATTCATCAAACAGATAAATTATCAACAGTTTCATAGGTGAGTGATTAACTAATTCAACTACACCATTCAATCTCATAACTTCTCAATTTCATAACTTTCAACCCAATTTCATATTTCCATAACTTTCCCCAAATTAATTATTTAATTTCAATTAGGGCTTTTCCCTCATTTTCTCAAATATTGATCCTAAGACCAAATTCCACCAATTCGACTCACAAACCCTCATTCCCAAGGCGTTATATGCACATGGAGCTTTAAAAACACAAAACCCCTCTTTTATAATTTCAATTTCAAACCCTAACTTTCCATGTAACGCCTTCAAATCGAACCCATAAAGCATGCATTCATTACATCCATAAACTTAAGAGAGTAAAACATATTGCCATTCATCAGAGTATTCTTACAAAAGATATTACATATTGACAACAAAAGTAAATGCCCTATAGGCTTATAACTTTCTAAGTCAACACTTGAGTTCAACAAAAGTAGAGTTCTAACTCTTTACACAAAATAAGCCCATGGCTTGATATACATGTAATATACAAAAGAGAATTAACAAAAAGAACTATCTGCCTCAAGCCTCCCAAGTTACGTTCTTGGAGGTGGCATATTACCTGAACCTAAAAATGATGTCCCATATAGGGTGAGCTAACGTCCAGTAGAGATATGCTAAACATAATATGAGCAATAACTAAAACATTAGCATTTGATAAATGTCTAACTCACATAAACCAATGTACAACACATTTCAGTACCATGAAAAATATGTCCATGTTTCATTTCACGTTTCTTCAATTATCCAATTTTCAATTTATGAACATGGCTCAGAACCTGGCCAACAATTTAATGAGACTACAACTCATATTAAAACACTTCCTTTTTAAATGAGATAACAACTCATATCAACACACTTCCAAAATTCACAATAGATTCACATATTTGCTGTATCAATATCACATTAAAACACTTCCATACTTCACAAATGATACATAGATTCGCTGTATCAAAGTCACATTAAAATACTTCTATACTTCACAAATGATACACAGATTCGCTGTATCAAAGTCACATTAAAATACTTCTATACTTCACAAATGATACACAGATTCGCTGTATCAATGGAGTCTATCCCCTATCTCCTCCCAAATAATATCCGTTTTAGGAGTTCATCCCATATCTCCTCCTAAACCGTGGAGTACATCCCCTATCTCCTCCCACACAACACAATGTATATAAACACAGATCATATACAAGATCAATCAATACACAAATTCGATGTATTATTCCAACCGTTATATTCAATGACATATTGAATTGATTAGTTTTAATTCGCCTAATCATCATGCAGTGTCTACAACAATCAAGACTATCCTCTATCGATAGCCCAAAGAAATTATTTCTAAACAGATAATAAATGCATCAACAGATAGATTATCAACAATTTCAAGGTGGGTGATTAATCAATCCAACTCCACCATTTATTTTCATAACTTCTCAATTTCATTATTTTCAACTCAATTTCACATTTTCATAACTTTCCCCAATTAATTATACAAATTAATTCACAACCACAACTTTAGGACTTTTCCCCTCATTTTTCCAACATTGACCCAAAGGTCCAAAAATTAACAATAAACATCAATAACCTCTTTTTAAGACCCAAAATACATAAGTATTAGTCAATGGAACAAAGCCCTCTTTATACATTTTGAAACCCTAACATCCAAAATTTCCCAAATCAAACATTATATCAAAATGACTATAGTTCATGTCAAAGATCATAAAAATGAGTAGTTATCCCTACCTCAAGAGATGAAACCAAGTGGAGAAGATGAAGAAATTCAAAACGCTCCAAACCCAAAGATTTTCGGAATGATAGGCAGCCCACACCAAGCTCTACACTTTTTGTAAAGAAACTAAGGTAGAAAATCACTAGAAATGGATCAAACCTTAGAGAGAAGTTGTATTCTAGAGAGAGGAGCTCTCAAATGGAGAGTTTGAAAAGTAAGAGAGAGAGAGAAAGTTGAAAAAGTGATCTAAAATGACCCAGCTGCTAACTGATATACGTATGACCCGCTAGAGCGGAGAATAGGATGCTCTAGTGTTAAACACAAAAAACTTAACCCGCTCGAGCGCAAAAAGGAACCTGCTCGAGCGTAGATTACACTCCTTCAGTACTTTCACAGACTTTGAACACCCGCTCGAGCGCAAAGAGACCCACTCGAGCACAAGAAGACCCGCTCGAGCGTAAGATGACCCACTTGAGCGCGGAAAACACTCTTACAGTATTTCTGCAGACGCACAAAATGCTGAAAGTGTACAAACTCCATTCGAGCGCAATAAGACCCACTTGAGCGGATCACTAGAAATTTGGGCAACAAGAATTGGGACAAAAGCTCAACCAACCTGTTCGAAACACGCCCAAGACAATTCTAAACTCAAATACAAAGAGTTAAAGGACGGAAATGCAACACATACAACCACGGAACCGAGTCCGGAATACAAAGCCAATGAGAGGAAAACCAGGATCGCTATAACCTCCCCTCCTTAGAGAATTTCGTCCCCGAAATTAGATACAAGTTTTCAAAACGTGTTTTCTCAATTCTCAACAATATCACAAATCAATACTCAACAACTTGACCCAATACCAGTCATTCCATCTCTTTTCAAGAGGCAAATTACAACATAAGTTTACAACATGCATTATCAACATGCATTCCCTTGAAATTTATCAATTTCAACACATATTTCACAATTCAATTACATATTCAATGCCAATCAATATATTTGCATTTCTAAAACAGAATTAACATATGCAATGTTAAGATAAACTTTCATTTAAGGCAAGTTCCATAATATTTCCATAAACCGAAACATTTACAATGCTTTACAACTTAAGACATATTCAATGCTCTTAGAGTTTATCTATACAGCAAAATTTCCAATACATGATTACACATTAACAAACAAGTCCGGATATTTCTCACGGACCTCCAACTCACGTTCCCAAGTGGCTTCCTCCACTCCGTGATGGTTCCACAAAACTTTCACCAAGGGTATCGTCTTGCCTCGTAAGACTTGTTCTCTTCTATCCAAGACCCGTACCGGTCTCTCCTCATACGAGGCATCCTCATCAACCTCTAAGTCGGTCTAATCCAATACATGTGATGGATCCGGCATGTACTTCCGAAGCATACTGACATGAAACACGTCATGTACCCCGGACAACTACGGCGGTAAAGCTAAACGGTATGCAACCTCCCCAATCCTCTCAAGGATCTCAAAGGGACCAATAAACCGAGGGGACAACTTCCCACTCTTCCCAAACCTCATCAAACCCCACCTAGGTGATATTTTCAGAAAGACATGATCACCTGCCTCAAATGCCAAAGGCCTCCTCTTACGGTTGGCATAACTCTTTTGGCGACTCTGGGCTGTAACAAGCCTCCTATGGATAAGCTCAACTTTCTCCGTCGTTTCCCTCACTAACTCCAGGCCCAGCAAAGGTGCATCACCCATCTCGGCCCAACAAACTGGAGACCTACACAGTCGGCCATACAAGGCCTCAAACGGTGCCATACCGATACTTGACTGGAAACTGTTATTGTAGGCAAACTCCACCAAGGGCAAGTGCCTCTCCCACAACCCACTAAAGTCAAGGACACAACCTCGAAGCATATCCTCAAGGATCTGTATAGTACGCTCGGACTTTCCGTCAGTCTGAGGATGATAAACCGTGATAAAGGTTAATCTAGTGCCCAAGGTACTTTGCAAACTCTGCCACAACCTAGCAGTAAAACGTGGATCTTTATCTGAGACGATTGACAGTGGGACCCCGTACAACCTCACTATGTCCTGAATATATAAGTCGGCAAGATGATCTACCGAATCTCTCACGCGCATAAGAATAAAGTGCGCCGACTTAGTCAATTGGTTTACAACCATCCAAATAGCATCACTATCCCGCTGAGTCCTCAGAAGACCTATAACGAAGTCCATAGTGACATGCTCCCACTTCCATTCGGCTATAGGCAAGGGTTGTAACAAACCAGCTGGCCTCTGATGTTCAGCCTTCACGTGTTGACAAGTAAGGCATTTCGATACAAAAACTGCCACATCCTTCTTCATTCCCCGCCACCAAAACTGGCGACCCAAATCACGATACATCTTAGTGCCTCCCGGATGCACCGCAAGGCGTGAATGGTGAAACTCTCGGACATTACTTCATAACTTTTTAGGATATTTACACATGTAGAAACTTTGAAAAAAGGACAACGATCTGTGTGTGTTTATTTAATTTATTTTAGGAAGTCTTACAAGAAAATGGGTTTCTAGAAACCTTATTGCCAATCCCAATTAGCATTACATACACAGATAAAGTAACTCATATACCCAGTTCCATAAAATAGGAGAATAGTAGAACAGAGCAAACAGAACAGAGACACATACAACTCTTAATCAACCATAGCTTTCATTTCTTACCAATGCTGTAGAAGCAGGTCTCTCTTATTCCGGGCACGTCCTATTCGCCGTCTCTATTCTCGTGGAAGATAACCAATGATTCTCTGATAAACCCAGTTCCACACCATTTGGAATCGGTGGAGAATCACTACCAACTTGCTTGCCAAAAATAGGGCATATAACAGAAAGAACACATGTCTCCCATTACCTGGCAAAAGGATGGAAGTCATAGACACCGAAGAAACCAAACCAAGCACTATCATTCCATGGTGAATTACACGGGAATAAGCCGGTAACTGGAGTTCAGCTTCGTAGGTGAAACAATACAAGATCAGACTAACAGTGGCGACCCAGATAGCCTTTTGGTACGTTTCGAATGAAGAAACATATTGTCCTTGGAATTTCAGTTGGATAAAGGCAAGGAGCATCTGATTGAGGACGGTAAGGACGGTGTGGTGGGAAGTGGGTGGCGACCAGAGGTGGGGGTGTGAGAGGTAGAAACTCTTCGAGTTCACAAATAAGACGTTGATGTTGTTGTTGTTGTTCATGTCTTGGATTTAAGGCCTTGTTGGGCTGATTATGATCTGCAAAGGACAGATAAGAATGAGTTAGAACATAGTAAGAAAGAGGCAAAATTGAATGTATAAAGTATTGAGATAAGAAAGAAGGGAATGGAATGGTTACGAGGCAACCACGCTTTGATTTTCAATGCTTGAGGAGTTTGTGGCCTTTATACTACTTTGCTAGGAGTTGGCTCAACGCGTTAAGGTCCTCTACACATTTTTTTTTTTAGGGTAATGAAGCCCCTGTAGACGTCCCCGAACGCCCCAAGAGGATGAGTCCCGTTCTGTTCATTTGGGCTTACTACAGTTTAGGACTCTCAAATTGTCATGGTTCTAAATCTGAACCAAAGAGTCCAAATCCGGCAAATCGTTTTGAGAAAACAGATTTTGAAAGAAGTGCCAAACATGGACTGCTTTTCCAGATACAGAGTCGCCACCTAAATGTTTTATTTTGGGGAAATTTAGGAAACCCTGACTCGTTTGCCTAAGGCCACATGTCCGTCATCACCAAAGTTGTCTCGGCTCGGGAACTTGGGTACGATTGGGGAAGGTCACTTCGTGAGCACCCCTGCTCGCCCGATCAAAGATCGGCCTCTACTAACCATGATATCTATTTTTGAAAACATTATGCGTTCTTAGTCCGGTTATTAGCCTAGATTTACTATGTGATGCGCACAGCATACAAGTATAGACTGGATCGCCTGAATTGGAACAAAACATTTCATGTTTGTTTATTTTGAAAATGGTTTGATGGTGTTACCCGCAAGTAGGCTAAGACGTGGATTTGCCACCCTCGGGTGGGCTTTAAAAAAAAAACATGATTTTGCCACTATCTAGTGGGCTTAAAACACACATTTGATGAATTGTTCCAATCCAAATAACCCAACCTTCACCCACAGGCATTCAGGCAGATATATCACATAAGCAATTAGCCTCATGGTAAGCATGCTATCATGGCAATCACTCACACGCATGCAAGGATGCTAAAGCATAAAACTTACCGAGTACTCCAAGCCAAAACAGAAGCTAATTAGAAATCCATGCATGATCCTAATTATACAGAAATGCCTAATGCAACACATGCAAGAGTGCAACTATAGCAGGCTCGACTATTCTAGACATGGCATATGAAATGCTACAGCTAACATGTATTCAACTTGGAATTGAAAATACAATGCAGTTAGTATGATGCGCCGAGCCCGGTGCATGCAAGACAGATGAAATGAATGCAAACATGCTATCATACTGTATGCTAATTGAAACATGCCCTAATCTAACCATCATAAGCGGGTAAATAAAAGGGAGAAAGACGTGGGGTTGGAAGACATACATCACACACACGCACACTTATTACAACATTGCCCTCGCGTAGAGGGTCCGAATAAATAATATACAGTCCCGAATGAATAATTACAATCCAAATATGTACAAAACCCTAATTAATTAATAAATTAAATTGGGAAAGCAATAAATTGGCATGCAAGCCAGGGACTGCCTCAAATCTGCTCCGGATGATAAATGATGCATGCTCTAGTTGCCTTTGTCGGAAAATCCCTTGTGATGCCCCGGTTTGCCTCTGTTTGGAATCGTTCTTAGAATGTGTGCCAAGCTCCGGAAGGCTGCCGATTTCTGATTTGCTGCAACAGAGAGCAACAAAGGGGCATGGCAAAGTATTTTCACATGTGTATGCACGACTACTCTTCGGGGAGTGTAGTCCTCGATCCTCGTGCCACCAATCACGCATATCGATGCATTATGGCCGAGGAGTCGAATTGCATGACTCAATATGAAATGAATGCACATATAAACACAACAAGACCTAAACTCCATCATGGATAATCTGGAGTGTCGGTGACCGGGAATTGAGACACGTTCCGTCACTCGAAGTACGAAACGTCCCTCGTTTTCCGTGCTCAGGCTAACTCCTATCCCAAGCACAATGCAATATGCATGACATGCATGAATGCAACTAATATACAACCTAGCATGCACAATGCTATGAGATGGCATACACAATGCACGATGTAACAAGGCATACACAATGCTCTAACATACAACCTAGCATACGCAATGCTATGAATCGAAATGGCATACACAATGCATAATAGACTTACACCAACATGAGTGGACCTCAGCCACACTCACATCAGTAGCCATTAGATGAAAAATGAGACCGAAATACGTGCACGCATGCACACAAACCGAGGGCCGAGCCTAAGGTATCAAGTGCCACTCTACCCAAAGCATGGCAAGGCAAGGAACATGATATGCAAACATGCAAATTTCAGCGCTGAAATATGATACAAAACAGCCCCGAAACATGGAAACATGGCACCCGATGCATGGAATGAACCCCGAAACTCGAAACTAGGCACATGGAATGACTTACAGCTATACAAAGCATGCATTATTTGATCATGAAGAATGAATACAGATGAAATACAGTCCCAAAACATGCATATTTCCAGTTTATAACAAGTCTCAAAAATGAACACAAATAGGGCTAATCTATCATGCAAAAATGGCCCTAAAAGAGAGGTTAAACACAAGGGATAGAAGCTGACCCCAAATGGCAAAGATCCCTTCATCAAAGTTGAAGAGGGGCTCAAAACAAGTCACTTTACAGTTTACATCAAGCCACGAAAATAATCACAAATAAGGCCAAACTGTCATGCAAGAAAAGGCCTAAAAGAGGGGTAAAGAGACAAGTGGTAGCTGCTGTTCTCAAACAGAGGAGAGCCCTTCAATAATGTTGAAGAGGGGCTCAAAAAAAGATATTTCACAGTTTATGGAAAGGTCCAAAACAGCTCACAAATAAGCCTAAAATACTATGCAAAAAAATGGCCTAAAAGAGAGATAAAGAGGCAAGTGATAGCAGGAGGCCTCAAACAGAGGAGAGACCTTCAACAATGTTGAAGAGTGGCTCAAAAAAAGTTATTTTATAGTTTATGACCAAGTCCAAAACAACTCAAAAACAAGCCTAAAATACTATGCAAAAATTGGCCTAAAAGAGAGATAAACAGGCAAGTGGTAGTAGGAGACCTCAAACAGCAGAAGGTCCTTGATCAAACATGAAAAGAGGCTCAAAATATGACTATTTACAGTTTGGGTCGGAGCCCAAAATTCTTGAAAGCAAGGCTTAGATATAGAGCAAAAAAAGACTAAAAAAGAGAGAAAGAGGACTCACCCTTGAAGACCAATGAACCAGCAGCTTTTGGTTGAAGAAATGGTGCTCCTAACCTCTGGAAATAACCTCCAAGTTTCTGGAATGGAGTATGGAGGTGTGGTGCTATGAGGTGGTGTAGAAATGGTCCAAGAACAAAGGTATTTGATGGTTGAATGAGAGAGATGGAGGATGTATGTATGCAAGGCTCCAATTGGTTTTTTGTCAACCTTTTGAAATGGTGGAGAGGTGCTGGTCTTATAGAAGGAGAGAGGCAAGGAAAGGGGGGGAAAATGAAATTCAAATTTTCTCCCCAAAAGAGCCCCCCTCGGATACAGGATCTGGGGGGAAAAAGAGGACATATCTGTAAGGAACCAGGTGAGGGGTTCATGGCCAGCCAGGTTTTGAGGGTTCAGGGGGCCGGCCGGCCACCCCCCATGGCCGGCCGACCAAGGGTCAAAAGGGTCAATGGCAATTGCTGGTCGGCTACCTCATATTGGTGGCCTCCCATGTCTGCACAACACAACTATGTGGTTGAAACTCGGAGAATGTGAACCAGGCGGGAGAAAAACCCATTTTTTAGAGGGGTTCAAAAGGGTTAGGCATAATTACTGGTCGGCCACCAAATATTGGTGGCCTCCCAGGTGTGTACAACACAAATATGGGGTTTAGGGTTCAAGAAAGTGGCCCCGGGGTGGTCAACATTGGCTTTCAAGTGAGGAAAACGGGCGTTGGAGAGCGATGAAGAAGTAAAGCTGGCTTTTTAGAACAATTGCTAGCCTCCCACCCTCCTACAAGCTTCCTAATTATGAAAATAAGGTTTCCACCAAAAAAGAACCAAAACGGATGCAAAACGGAGGTTCGGGGACCGAAACGCGCGGCCCGGGCCCCCGAAAATGGGCTGTTAAGCACTAGAGGTGGCATTCGACCACGAAGTTGGTCTCTCGGGCCACAGTGTTCCTCAAAAGGGAGGAAATAAGGTGTATACCAAAAATCGGAGCAAACGGAGGTGGTTAGGTGGTCCCGAACCGAGGCACACGGCCGTCGGCTCCGAAAAATCGGAAACCGGGCTCCAAACGGGAAAAATGGCCTACGACCATAAAACATAGCCTACGGCCACTGAGAGATGGTCTACGAGACCTCTCCCTCCCTTTGGGAAGAGAAAACAGAGAAAACAGAGCCTGGTTCGCAAACCGAGGCAAGGCACGAAAGAGTCCGGAAGTCTAGAGGCAAGGCTTGTAGTCGGGACTCTGAAACTTCTGAACGAGCACAATATGCAATATCACTGAGCGCTCAACTGGTGACGTCTGAGTCTTAAGGTCGGTCAAAAATGGGGTGTCTACAGTTGCCCCTCTTTGACAGAACTCGGAAGTCATAAGTGACGGGAGTGAATGTCGAAGCCCAGAGACGACCCATTTTTGACAAGGCCGAAGACTTAGACAAATAGGCAAGATAGATAGAGATGTGCCGGCAGGCATGCCCGCAAGCAGGGGCAAAATGCAACCGACAATGCAAGAAGCCGAAGGTATCTCAATGATCATGCAAATGCAGCAAGCTGTAATGAAGCACATATTCACAATAGATGCAATAGTTTTAAGCAAGAATGCAAAGCAACAACTACATTTCATGGAGTTAAGAATGCGGAGAATTATTCAATTCTCGCCACGTCTCACACGGAGAAGATACAATACCTGCGTGGTTCGTCTGGTCGCACCAGCCTCAAATGAACCGTACATACAATATCGTGCCTGCAAAAGAAAGAAACTCGACAAGCACAACATAATCAGCAACACATGTTCAGAGCGATATTGAATGCAGACAATCGCAGCGTCGATAGAAAGGTGCATCGCAATGCGCGTGACAACGCGGGTTAAGCACGAGGATTTGACAATACCTGTGAAATGTGCACAATAGTATGAGTGGTGTGCATGAGAATGCAAGTGACGTGCATAACAATGCAGAATAAATGTGAATTCGAATGCGAATTTGTCGTAAAACGACGGGCAAAGAAATGCGAGTTTTCGATGAGGGTGACTCAATTGCGACCTCCAGTTTACCTCCCGGAGGGGTCGCAACATGTTCGAAAAGGATACATCTCACTTTTGACGAGTAACGATGAACAACGCATCGAAAGTTGGAGTTGAAGTTTCGGTAGAGCGATTTTGCGACGGAAAATGCACTTCTCTTGTTCTTTTTCAGGTCCCGGGGACTCCAATCCTTCCCAAAATTTGCAAAGAGCTTGGTGGGCACTTGGGGAACACCATCGACTAGGTCTCGTCCCAGGGAGAGGCCACCGACCAGCATTTTGCAAAGGGGGTGGTCGGCCTGCCACAAAAGGTGGTCGGCCGACCCCTTAGCCCAAATCCGGGGCAGTTCGGTCATTTTGCTCTTATTTCTTTAAATACACTCGGACAAAGCCTCATTCCTCACAACTTCAGCTTCAAAAACACCTTTTCTACCTTCCTAGACCATTTTCCCCTTCAGATCTGAGCTCTATACGCGTTTTCCAACGCCCCACGCAAGTTGTTTTCGCAAAATCTTTCAGTTTTCATCACTTTGGACCGATTAAATTTTGATTTCAGTGCTTCTTTTCTCATTTTCGCCACTTGAGATAAGTTTGTCTCAACATTTGGAAGATTTCCTCGGGGGTTGACTTTTGTTGACTTTTTCCAATTTTGGCTCATTTTGCTCATTTTTGCTCCTTTTTGCAGATTTTCTGAAATGGCCGGTCATCTTCCTCACGGTGGAGGTCCTCCGAGCGCCGGGGATGATCCCGATATTATGGCTCTGCCTCCGAGGGTTCAACCCTTCATACCCGAGAGGTACGCCCCTCGAGCACATATCCTTCCGCGGGCTATTTTTTATCACTTCACTGATTTTGATGATCGAGCGCCTGGGGATCTGCTTTTGCGAGAGCCGGAGTCCCACCTCTCTCATGAGGCACGAGAGGTATTTACTTCACCTTTTTTACATTTCTGCAACGTATTTCGCATTTTTGTACGTTTCATGCCTCTTGCTATGCATATCTGCTCTTTTTAGCACGTAGCTTGTTCTGATGCTTAGCCCATGATACAATATTCTGTTTGCATTTTGAACGCTTGAATTTCTGATCACGTAGCCCATAACCTGATGGTGAACACACAGCACACATATATGTTCACAGTTGAACACACAGCCCAAACTCTGAATTTTTGAACACGCAGCCCATTGTTGAGGTGAACACGCAGCACACACTTGTTGAGAGTAGAACACACAGCCCAAACTTCGAATTTCTGAACACGCAGCCCAAGTTGAAGGTGAGCACACAACACACACTTGTTGAGAGTAGAACACACAGCCCAAACTCTGAATTTCTGAACACACAGCCCAAGTTGAAGGTGAACACACAGCCCACACTTGTTGAGAGTAGAACACACAGCCCAAACTCTGAATTTCTGAACACGCAGCCCATTGTTGAGGTGAACACACAGCACACACTTGTTGAGAGTAGAGCACACAGCCCAAACTCTGAATTTCTGAACACGCAGCCCAAGTTGAAGGTGAACACACAACCCACACTTGTTGAGAGTAGAACACATAGCCCAAACTCTGAATTTCTGAACACGCAGCACATTGTTGAGGTGAGCACACAAGACACACTTGTTGAGAGTAGAGCACACAGCCTAAACTCTGAATTTCTGAACATGCAGCCCATTGTTGAAGGTGAACACACAGCCCACACTTGTTGAGAGTAGAACACACAGCCCAAACTCTGAATTTCTGAACACACAGCCCATTGTTGAGGTGAACACACAGCACACACTTGTTGAGAGTAGAACACACAGCCCAAACTCTGAATTTCTGAACACGCAGCCCATTGTTGAGGTGAACACACAGCCCACTGATTTTGAGATCTGAACACACAGCCCAAACACTTTGATGTTGAACACTCGGCTCGAACTTTGAGGTGAACACAAAGCCCACTGGTTTTGAAATCTGAACACGCAGCCCAAACATTTTGAATTCTGAACACGCGGCTCATTGCTGAGGTGAACACACAGTCCACGTTGATTGAGAGTTGAACACGCAGCCCAAACACTTGAATTCTGATTTGATTTTGCATATAGCTTATACATTTCATTTGCACGTAGCTTGTATATCTCATTTGCACGCAGCTTGTTTATTTCATTCTGAAACTGAATATATGTATTCACCGTGAATGCAGGTGTCCTTCCGTGTTACACGGGGATACGACTCCATTGTTGCGAGAGATTGGTACGCGGAGCTCCCAGAGGCCGTCCGCGATTGGGTTGATCTAGCAGGATTCGGGCCCTTTTGTGCCGGGATATCTCGTTATCCAGCTAGCAGGACGTTGATGGGCGCCCTGGTGGAGAGGTGGTGGGACACCACCATCTCCTTTCATTTCTCATCTGCCAGGGATATGACCATGACCCCATTTGACTTTGCCGTATTGACCGGCTTTGACGTGGGAGGCTGGGCGATCCCATATGACGAGGACATGGGCCAGTGGGAGGCCGCTTGGATCTACTTACTGGGAGCTCGTCCACCGGTCGACCGATCCTCGGGCTGAGTCCGGTACACTTGGTTTTCTTCACATTTTAGGCAAACTGAGCCCGAGACTCTGGAGGAGATTACACAGTACGCCCGCGGGTTTTTGATGTTCCTCTTCGGGACCACTTTGTTCTCCGACAGGGGGAACACCGTTGGGCTATATCTGCTGGGTGCCCTGGCAGACCTTACACAGGTTAGTCGGTATGATTGGGGTGGCGCCAGCTTGGCTACCCTTTATTGCTATATGAGCGCGACCTCCCGCGGACGGGGGAACATAGTTGGCGGCTACTAGAGAGCCTGGGAGGTACCTTCTGCCCTCTTGATTTACATTTCTGCTTTTCAATGCATGTATATTGCTGTAGCACGTCCGCGAGGGACCCCGCTACAGCTCAGACTCGATTTTGTGTCACGGTTCTTAATCTGAACCAAAGAGTCCAAATCCGGCAAATCGTTTTGAGAAACAGATTTTTGAAAAGAAGTGCCAAACATGGACTGCTTTGCCAGATACAGAGTCGCCACCTAAATATTTTTTATGGGGGAATTTAGGAAACCTTGACTCGGTGCCAAAGGCCACGTGTCTGTCATCACCAAAGTTGCCTCGGCTCGGGAACTTGGGTACGATCGGGGAAGGTCAGCTATGAGCACCTCCTCTCGCCCGATCCGAAGATCGGCCTCTATTAACCATGATATCCGTTTTTGAAAACGTTATGTGTTCTTATTCCGGTTATTAGCCTAGAATTACTAGGTTATGCGCATAGCAAACAAGTATAGACTAGATTGCCTAATTTGGGAATAAGCATTGCATATCCGTTTGTTTTGGAAAATGTTTTGGAATTTGCTACTCGCAAGTAGGCTAAAATATGGGTTTCAACGAGTTTTTCCAACTCAGACAATCCAACCTTCACCCACAGGCATTCAAACAGTTTATCACATAAGCATCTAGCCACATGGTAAGCATACTGTTATGATAGCATTCACACGCATGCGATATGCTAAAGCATGAAATTACTTACATCGTACTCGATGCCAAAACAATAAACTAGTTAGCCAACATGCATGGTCCTAGTTCATGTCAAATTGACTAATGCAACACATACATGATGCAATTTAGAGTAGGCTCGGCTAACCTAAACATGGGATGTGAAATGCAATCAATTGATGCACGTATTCAATTTGGAATTGAAGTACAAATACAGTTAGCATGATGTACCGAGCCCGGCGCATACAATACTGATAAATGATGCACGCATGCATAGCATAAGGTATGCTAAATTAAACATGACCTAATCTACCTTCATAAGCAGGTAAATAAAAGGGAGAAAGAGGTGGGGGTTGGGAGACATGCACACACTCACCCACACTTATTACAAATTCGCCCTCGCTCGGAGGGACCAAAAGAATAATACAATTAATTAACTACGAGCTAACTAATTATTACAGTCCGTTAACTAGTTAAGCAAATTAACTAATCTAGGAAAACAGTAAACAACCTTGGGAAGAGGGCCCCATGTAATGTATGCGCGGTTCCGTTCGAAAAGTCACAGCCATGCACAAGTTGCCTCCACTTTGACTGTTATCCTCCTCTGAAGACTGCACAAGTCCCAGGGTTGCTTCTCTGAATGCTTCGGAACATCACCGGCTAAGGGGATTTGCCACCGGCCATGGAGAATGACCACCGGCCTCTGATTGAGATATCGACCACGGATGGATGGCCGGTCGGCACTGCATATGGCCGGTCGGCCAAATTTTCCTGCAGAATCTGTTTTGACAGCAGCAGAGGGCAAAACATGGCATGGCAATGCATTTCAAGCAATGTTTGCACCAACCACACTCCTTATCATGTTTATGACTCAAAGGAGGATAGTGCTTGACCCTCGGACCACCAATTGCGCATTTCAATGCGTGATGGCCCAAGAAACCAAGTTGTGCATTTCGATTTCAAATGACATGCAAACCAATTAAACACATAAAGCCCAACCTCTATCATACTCAATTCAAGAGGCAAAGCATGCATGCTCTATGCAATGCAACCTAGGCATGGAGGCTAAGTATGCAACATGGACATGAGGACAAGTATACAAGTTAGCAAACATGCAAAGTGTAATCTTAACCATGCACACATGCAAGGCATGTAACGTGTTAGGAAACTTAGCAAGAAATGCATGCCAAATGCAACACCAATTAAACATGCAACAAAATGTCATGAGCCAAGTACCTAAGCATACAAACATGCATGCAAACATGGTTGAATACCTAAGCATATAGAAGCAACTTTCAAGCACACTTAAAAGGGGCAAACATTGGCACATAGCATACATGATAAGCTTTGAAAAACATGTGGAAGATGATGCCAAATCAACCTACCAATGCAAGCAAAGCATGCATCCAAGCCCAAGGACTTAAGCTATGATCATATGACACACGAAGCAAATGATCAAAGTGAATCAAAACAGTCCCAAATCACGCCAAATTAAGGTCAAAGATACACCTAGATGGCATCTAAATGGCCTATACATGGAAGCATACAAAAGGGGCCAAACATGGAGCATAAGATACCAACCTCTTAAAGCATTAAAGGAGCATCAAATGCAAGCATATAAGCATGCTATAAGGACTGAAATGGCATGATAAATGGTTCCAAACCACTGAAACAAAGCAAGTAAAGCATGCTAGGGGGGTCAACACTCAAGGCCTACAAGGGAGATTGCATGGTAGCTATACAAAGCAAAGCATGGATGACCCAAATGACCAAAAAAAGACCTTAAGCACACTAAAACATGCATAAAAGCTTCACAAAGCTAAGCCAAAATAAGTAAGCATAGCGGTCTAAGTGCTAGATACATGTTAAGGCAGTTTCATAGCATTACAAGACAAGTATGCAAAGCAAGCATGGTGTGTCTAAACCAAGTAAAAACAGTGACATGGTATGTCAAATAAGCCCCAAAAACCCATGGAAACAAGGTCCACACATGCTAGGATGGGGTGTTCCTTTGAAAGGCCAACAAGAGGGTTACTCTACACATGCAATAAGGACATTCAACAAGACCAAACCAACTCTGGAAATGGCTTATGGGGGTCCTAAAACCCACTAAAAAATGCTTGAAACAAGGCTTGGAAGCATGCAAATAGGAGCCCCTTTGGTAGGCCAAAAAGGGCAACAAACAAGGCAACAAGGGAGAGGGTCACCCCTCTCCTTCTTAGGACCTTAAACCACCATCGTCACCACTGAAATCCCTCAAGATTTCAGTGGTGAGGAGGCCCAAACAAGGTGGTCTCGAAGTTCACCAAAAATAGCACAAAATGGGGCCAAACAAGGCCTAAGAGGGGGTAAACGACCCCAAACACAAAAGTGTCCTTAATGAAGTATCTTAAACACAAAAAAAACAGAACTTTTTTATGTTATACACAAAGCTCAAAACAGCAAGCAAGACAGGCTAAAAACTTGTGCAAAAACGGGGGATAAAAGAGGGTTAAAGGCTCACCCTTGTAGACCAACGAAACCAGCAGCTTCTTGGACAAAAAACCAGTCCCTTAGCCTCTGAAAATGGCTTCCAAGCTCCTTAGGTTGATGATGGAGGTGTTAGGCTAGGGGTTGGTGTGCAAAGGAGCCAAGAACCAAGCAATTTGGAGCTAAAATGGAGGAGATATGGAGAGAGATATATGTATGGAGCCTTAGACCAATTCTTGGAACCTCTTGAATGGAAGGATAGGCTCTATATTTATAGAGCAAGACAAGGTGCCAAGCTTCTTAGAGAAGCTAACAAAAAAAGGGGTCAAAGGGGTCAAGCTTCTCTTAGAAGCTTGGAGCAAAAAGGCCAAGAAGGCCAAGCTTCTTGGAGAAGCTAGACAAAAGGGTCAAGCTTCTTGGAGAAGCTAAAAAAAAAGGGTCAAGCTTCTTGGAGAAGCTAAAAAGGGTCAAAAGGTTCAAGCTTCTTGGAGAAGCTAAAAAAAGGTCAAGCTTCTTGGAGAAGCTAAAAAGGGTCAAAAGGTTCAAGCTTATTGGAGAAGCTAAAAAAAGGTCAAGCTTCTTGGAGAAGTTAAAAAAAGGTTCAAAAGGGTCAAGCTCCCTCAAGAAAAGGTCTCGGTCAGGACAAGTGGCCGATTGATCAAAAACAGTGGCCGGCCGACCAAACACAGTGCTGACCGACCATCAATAGTGCCGACCGGCCATCACCAATGGCCGGTGGCAAGGAAACAAGGCCGGTGGCCTCAAGCCATGGCCGGTGAGGTGTGGGGATGGCCTACAAGCTACTTCCCACCCTCATAAGCAAAACAACAAGTGTTTGGTGCAAAACCAGACACAAAACAGTCGAGTCGAGAGATCCTGAGGTAGGGCGCGTAGCCGAGACCTCCGGGAACTCAAGACGAACACGAACAAGGATGATCACCGAGTGTTCAAACGATGACGTCCAAGTCTTAAGGACGGTCAAAAATGGGGTGTCTACAATTGCACACACAACACACTTTATACTCTGTCCTGACATCCTGCATTCAGCTTTCTGTATTCTGATGGCTTCTGCCCCGTTTTTTGCAGTTATGGGTTTTCGCATATTTTCCCATACTAGCGCCAGAGCTGGAGGTGGAGGCGCCCCTTGTGACCCCTTACTCGCTTGTTTTCGAGGGCCAGTACCGGCCACGGCCTCGGGAGACTCTTCTCTACCTACGACAATACTTCGACACGGTGCGGCCGTCAGAGGTAATCCAAAACTCCCAATTCCCAATGTTTTCATTTCTGGTTTATTCCGTACATCTACGGTTTCTGATCAGCCTATGCATTGGTTACCCGCAGATTACCTGGCAGCCCTGGTTGCCTTTGGGTGGGGACCTTCGATTTCAGTTTGCCGACGGATGGGGCTCTTCCTGGTATAGGATCTTGTTCGAGGGGCCAGTTGGTAGGGCCTGGTTCCTGGGGGAACGCTTCCTTCGTCAGACTATGGGCTTTCCTGAGCCGAGTGTTCCCTCAGCACCTCCGGACGATATGCGGCTCGCTGATAGGCTTACTCCCCAGGGTGTCATTGATGCTAGATTGGGCACTAATGCACTGCTGCATATAGAGGACGGGGAGTACGTGACCTACCATCACACCTACTTGATGCCTCCGTTGACAGGTGTCCGTACTCCCTCGAGGAGGTCTACTGACAAGCCGTCTTTGAGTCGAGATCGGGCTGCAGGCGCCCCTTCTACTAGCAGGGCTGGCACATCGAGAGGAGGGGTTGGACTGGTCCCCCCGATTCCTCCGACTCATCATCATGCCGGATGGCCAGACATGTCGACCGAGTTGACAGGATGGCGATACGGGACCTCCTACCCGATTCCGATAGAGCCTTCCATGCCTGATCATCGATATGTCATTGATCCCGACTCATCGCCGGTATGCCCTACTGCTTTTCATCTATCATTCAAATACTTAGACACTTCTTTATTCATTGATGATTTGAGCTTGTATCTGCAGCCACCCAGAGAGTACATGGAGGGGGTGATCGGATTGGTGGCCTCACTTGAGGGTATGGTCTTGCGGAGAGAGGCGCAGCTGTCTATCATGGGTTTCCAGGCACTCTTTAGTTTTCTCACATTTATCGTACTTCTGACGACATGTTGACCTTGAACATTTTACTGCTTTGATTAATTGTATGTGTAGAGCACATCTGACACACCACATTCATATACTGTATCTGCATGCACCCTCATTTCATGTAGTTTGCTTGCATCTGTATCTGATACACACATTTTGAGCTGATGTATTCAAATTGCACTTTTTATTTTCAGATGCCTCTAGTATAGCCGCCACAGACCGGGCCATCTCGACCTTCTCGGGGAGCCGGGCCATCTCGGCCTTCTCGCGGGGCCGAGAGAGGGGAGTCGTCCCGCAGACGCAGGGCACACATCGTAGAGGAGGAGCCTGATGAGGACGAGGAGGAGGAGGAGGCTACAGATCGTCAGTCAGAGACCTCTGCTGACAGAGAGGAGGGTTCCGACCCTGGTTCTGGGAGTGGAGAGGAGGCTGAGGAGGATCTTGAGGATGACAGTTCCGACTCAGATGGTGCCGGTGGTGTAGAGCCTGTTCCGCAGAAGAGGACGAAGAGGGCCTCTTATTCCTGCTCTTGAGAGCATTGGTGCAGCTGTTTCCTGTTTTATTTATCTTTTTTACTAGTAGTTGTAGCACATTGTACATTATTAGGTAGTTTTATTTTCTGTAAAACTTGTACCTTTGCTGTAAAATGTTGTAACAAAGGAAGCATGATGGAATGAAACAGCTTTATTTGAAAAAGTGTTGTACTTTATGTTCTCAGCATCGCATCGCATCATTTTGCAAATAAAGAGATTGAACGGTAAATGTGCATTGTGTATGTACCAAGTCAGGTAGCGAACCGACACGACAAACTAAACAACCTAATCTTACTGAGAAACAACAACAAAAACCTCAGCAAGTTTACAACTCGATAAGCAAAACACAACAAAATTGATAAAAAGAGTAATAACTCAAATGCATAAGACTCGGCGACTCGATTAAACAACACTCGGTAAACGAAACAGCTTGACCAACAAAACAACAACTCGATAAGCAAAACAACAACTCGATAAGTAAGATTTAACAACAACTCTATAAACAAAGTGTTTTTCGGACGATTTGGGCGACGAAACGCATCCGAAACAGAGAGAGATGGGGGCTTTTGACACTCCCGATGCATGGAAATGCTAGGAACTTTCTTCTGGAGAGCAAACAGGGCCAAATACGCAGATTGCAGCATGGCCGACCACTTTTGGGAGCTGGCCGACCAGCTTTTTGCATTTGAGGGGGGGGGGAGGTGGCCAGCCTGCTAGAAAAGGTGGCCGACCTGCTAGAAAAGGTGGCCGACCGGCCACTTAGTCCAGCCACCACTAAATTTTTGACACGTGTCCCCCCGAACAGTGCCTTATCCCCTTTAAAAGTCCTAGCTCCGTGGCTCATTCATTTCATCTCAGTTTTGCACCAAAATGGAAGCGTTTCTCGTCGAAAATCTCACAGCTTGGATTGTTTCTTTAGATGGCACGGAAAAGTTAAACTTCCGGGGCTTTGGCTTGAATGCACTATTCACACTGAGCCGTACTCCGCTACACCTTCCTTTCCTTCATGTCGCGGCAAGGTTTTGGAACCCGGTAACGCATGTCTTTAGCTTCGGCGGGCAAGAGGTAAGTCCAACTTTCGAAGATTTTCAAGTTTTGATGGAATCCGAAAGTTGTGAAGAGATCTTGCCTCAGTTTCGCTTTGGTCACGCCTAAGCTTTAGGGCGGATGTGTGGACTCACCACGCATGACGCTCGGTCTTTGACCTGTAATGGGGAACTGGACATCCTCGGATTGATGTATCGCTTTTCTGACGCCGGTGACCGTGGCGACCATCATTGGCAAGGTTTCCGACAACATGCCCTTTGCTTGTGTATGCTATCTCACTTTCTGCTTGCGTCGAGCTTTGGTGGATCTAGCATTCGCCTGATTGAAGTTGCTCAAGGCTTGAAGGATAGAAAGAGTTGTATTGCAATGACACTAGCTGAGACGTTGATGGGCTTGGATGCTTTCTATCGCCGGGAGACGACCAGATTTGCGGGGAGTCCACTACTGCTGCAGGTAATGTTTCCCACCCAATCTCACATATGTAATGCTTACATCACTCGGCCCTCAGGCTCGGTTTTTCTCACAAAACCCTTGTCTTACTTTTCTCTCATCGTACATCTCTCTATTCTTTATTCTCTCATTTTTCATCCCTCCCCAGGTATGGTTGATGGATAAATTGCAAGTCGTGGACTCTTGCCCAGCCTACTTAGCTCGTGGCTACTTCTTCCGACAACGCCTAGTCGATGCCTTTGATGAGGGATGGTGGTTCGAATGGATGTGCAATTTGTCTGCAGATCGCATCGCTTGGCACTGCCCTTGGCTTAATCTTCCGGCAATGGGCTATAGTATGTTCCGGCAGACCGGGATCCAGTTGGTTGGTCTGACTCACTGTGTATTCTACTTTCTATTCCGGTTCCAACGCCAGTTTGGTCATGATCAGACTTGCCCGCCAGAGGGGATAGAGTATCCGGCTGCCTTCCCAGTTCGAGGTGCACAGCTTGCCCGATATGCCACAGCATGGAGGACGAGAGAACTCCTGGCCCCCGCTCCCACTTTTAGTTGCACTTTGTCTGATGAGTGGTTGGATTGGCTTAATGAAGAGGCACAGATCGGGCCCAGTTTGGCATTAGAGGCTTCGACCAGCTCTGGGAGGGGACGCAGGGACACCTAACTTGACTATGCCCCGGATTTATTGCTTTATTAGTACTTTCAAGTTTTCTTTATGAATGTAATAAAAAGCAACTTCGATTGTATGCAAGAGTAGGAGAACTCTGTTTTGAAATCAATGAAATTGAAGGTTGTGGTACTGAAAATTTTCCACTTTGGTCAAAAAATGGTCTTAGCTGTAGAAAGATTAATTTGAACAAAGTCAACTTTTTATTAAAACTTTTCAAAACCATTTTCGATATGGATTAGAACTGGACACGCCTGAGATTTGTCACTGAGATGCACAACCCCGGATCCCTGCAACTGGAAAGTTGCCCCTAGTCTGAAGAGTGCTGCGACATTGCATGGCAACGGAAAGTTGCCCCTAGTTTGAATAGCACTGCACCGGAGATTCAAATGGAAGCTTGATAGACAAAGATGACTGAGATGATCAAATGGACAAAGTTGATCGGGGAAAAGTTTATGGTTGAACTTCAGGATGAAGTTGCCTACGTATCCCGAACATGCGAATCAAGCCTTACGTAGTTCAGGCTTAGGTTCACTCGAGTATTTTCACTCTCCTTTTACGCTCTAACTTTTGCCAAGGCCGCCCTTTGCGGGTTTTCAACCTTGCGAGCTTAGTTTTTATGTTTTCCAATTTTTTTATGCTCTAACTTTTGCCTAGGTCGCCCTTTCGGGTTTTCGGCCTAGCGAGCCTCTCAGGGATAATATTTCTTCAACTTGTCCATGTTGATCAGTTGTGAAAACTCTAGGCCATCTAGTTCCATCAGAACCACAGCTCCACCTGACCAGATAGCTTTGATGATGTAGGGACCAGTCCAATTGGGTCTGAACTTGCCCCTTGGGTCGTGGATGTGAGCTCGGTTGTCCTTGAGCACCAAATCTCCTTCCTTTAGATTCCTGGACTTAACTTTCTTGTTGAAAGCCCCGGCAATTCTGCGCTGATAACCTTGAACATGGTACAGTGCTTTCAGTCTTCTCTCATAAAAAAGCATGAGTTCCTCAAATCTGCTCTGCTGCCAATCTGCTTCGGCTATTTGACACTCAGCCAATACTCGCAATGACGGAATCTCAATCTCGATAGGTAGAATGGCCTCCATCCCATAAACCAATGAATACGGAGTCGCTCTGGTAGAAGTTCTAATTGAAGTCATTTAGCCCCACAGAGAAAATGGTAGCTTATCTGGCCAATCCCGGTAGGTTTCCACCATCTTCTGCAGTATGTGTTTGATATTCTTGTTGGCGGCCTTGACCGCTCCATTGGTTTGCGGCCGGTATGTGGATGACTTATGGAAAGCCACGTGGTATTTTTCCAACAAGTCAATCACTTCCTTCTTAAAGTGGGAACCATTATCTGAAATGACCTCGTTTGGGACCCCGTAGCGGCAGATGATGTTGTTTCTGATAAATTTTGCAACGTGCGACGCCTTCAACACCGCATACGATTGGGCCTCGACCCACTTTGTGAGATAATCTATCGCGACCAGGATGAACTCATGCCCATTCGACCCCTTCGGAGTGATAGCCCCGATCACATCGATTCCCTAAACTGAAAATGGCCATGGCGAAGTCATGTTGTACAGCTTCGACGGCGGGATATTCATGCGGTTTGCATGAATCTGACACTTGTGGCATCGCCGGACAAAACCGATATAATCCTCCTCCATGGTAGACCAGTAGTAACCTTGTCTGAGGATCTTCCGTGCTAGCATTACTCCGTTCATATGCGCACCGCATTCTCCTCCATGGATGGCCTCCATCAGGCGCTTCAATTCCTCGGTTTCAACACATAGCTTATGCATTCCCAGATGATCTCTCTTATACAGCTTACCCCCACAGATGATGAACTGAACGGCCATTCTTCTGATCGCCCTTTTATCCTTGGCATTTACCCCTGGCGGGTATGCTTCCTTCTCCAAGAAATTCCAAATGTCATAATACCAGGGGTTTTCGTCCTGAACCTCATCTATAGCAGCGATCGACTCATAGGCTGGCACAAATTTCTGGTCAATGATGACTGGACGCATCCGGATTCCAAACGGGATGTCTATCATGGAAGATAGAGTTGTTAAAGAATCTGCGAACCTGTTGTTCTCTCTTGGAAGATGAGCAAAGTTTAGCTTTTCAAACCGAGGAATTAACAAGTCCAAGGTCTGGTGATACATCATCATCTTTTCTTCTTTGACCTTCCAGTCTCCTTTTGCTTGAGACACAACAAGGTTTGAATCCCCGATGACGTCCAACCGTCTTGCTCCTAGTTCCAGGGCTGTTTCTAGACCGGCAATGCATGCCTCATATTCTGCTTCGTTGTTCGAGACTTTGAACCGGAGTTTGAAGGCTAGAGGGATACGGGAATTGTCGGGTGCTATCAGCAACACTCCTATCCCATACCTGTACTGATTTGACGCTCCGTCAAAGTACATCGTCCAATACTCGTCGTTGATGTGCAAAATGGCTTCACCTGGGAATAAGTATTCAACTGCTTCACCTCCTTCCACTGGATGATCGGCTAAGAATTCTGCTACTGCTCTTCCCTTGACTGACTTGCGTGTCACATATTTCAGGTCAAATTCGGAGAGCAACAACAACCAACGAGCTAGCCTACCTGTAAGTGCCGGTTTCTCGAAAAGATATTTGATAGGATCGAGTCGTGAAACCAACATTACAGAGTGAGCTAACAGGTAGTGCCGCAGCTTCCTGGTAGCCCATGCCAAAGCTAAGCAAGCCTTCTCCAATGGCGTATAGCGAGTCTCATACTCTAGCATCTTCTTACTCAGATAGTAGATGGCTCTCTCCACCTTGTGCTCTGACTCTTGTGCGAGCATACAGCCCATTGTGGTCTCGGTCACTGAAAGGTACAATATCAACGGTCTCCCCGGCTCTGGTGGTGACAACACGGGCGAGTTCTGTAAATATTCCTTGATCTGTTCAAAAGAAGCTTGGCATCGGCCGTCCCATTGGAATTTCTTGCCTTTCTTCAGGAGACCAAAAAGTGGCTCACAAGTCAAGGTTAATTTTGAGATAAATCGTCTTATGAATTGCACTTTACCCAGAAAGCCTCGCACCTCCTTTTCAGTCCTTGGTGGTGGCATTTCTAAGATGGCCTTGATCTTTGAAGGGTCGACCTCGATGCCCCTTTGTGTAATTAGAAATCCCAGCATTTTTCCCTCTGTAACACCGAACGTACACTTCTGAGGATTTAGCCGCAACCGGAATTCTCTGATCCTTTGAAAGAACTTTTACAAGGCGGTGTAGTGGCCCTCTCTTTCTTTAGACTTGACAATCATGTCGTCCACGTACACCTCAACCTCTTTGTGGATCATATCATGCAATATTGTAGTCGCGGC
Source organism: Camellia sinensis (assembly GCF_055761805.1). Lineage (NCBI taxonomy): Eukaryota > Viridiplantae > Streptophyta > Magnoliopsida > Ericales > Theaceae > Camellia > Camellia sinensis. Next base: position 109,584,589 of record NC_138969.1, on the reverse strand, counting down.
CCGTTGATATGTAGCTCCAGCATTCTTCAATCCAAACGGCATCACTCTGTAGTAGTAGGTCCCCCACGAGGTGGTGAAAGCAGTCTTTTCCCTGTCTTCTGGTGCTATCACTATCTGATTGTAACCTGAGAAACCATCCATGAACGAAAACAAAGCATGCCCCGCTGTGAAATCCACCAACTCATCAATATGCGGCAAGGGAAAGTCGTCCTTCGGACTAGCTTTGTTCAAATCCCTGAAATCCACGCACACTCGGATCCTGCCATCCTTCTTCGGCACTGGGACGATGTTGGCCAACCAAGTCGGGTATTTGGATACCAGCAGGAAGCCTGCATCGATTTGCTTGGTGACCTCTTCCTTAATCTTGAGAGCTCAGTTGGGGCGGATCCTCCTGAGTTTCTGCTTAACAGGTCGGGCCTCGGGGTCAAGAGGGATCTGGCGCTGTACAATCTCAGGATCGATTCCAGGCATGTCTTCGTAGGACCACGCGAAAACATCTTTGAAATCTTTTAATAAAGCGACTAAGCGCTCGCGTTCCTCTGAAGACAACGTGGACCCGATCTGGACCAGCCGCCGGTCCTCCTCAGTACCAATATTTACTGTAGTGATTTCATCAACCAGGGGTTTAACAAATCTTTCCTGCTCTTGTTCAATTAAGCGTTGCAAAACCAGAGGAACTTCGTCCTCGTCGTTTTCATCAAAATTTTGAAAGTCTGAGTTAATGCAATAAATCAAGGGCACAGAAAAGTACTCAGAAACCACAGCTACTTGATTCTCATTAAGCACATCCAAATCGTCCGATTCTTCGGTTACAACAGACTCAAAAGAGAAAGAAAAAGACGACCTGGACAAGACTGTGGCATCCGGGTTATCATCCCCAGGATTACCAGACTCAGACTCAGTCGAGCTGGAACCTGATTCCGACTCACAAGACTCGGTGGAATCAGATTCCGGCTCATTACCTGAGTCGGTGCTGCTGGACAAGAATCCCTCTTCATACTGCCAAATGAGAGAGGGTGCGATAGATGCATCCAAAATAGTTGCTAGCGGGCTCACAGCCGTTTCATTCCCGATCATGCGTGCCGAAAAGTTATCCCCCAAGCACTCCTGGTCGATCGGAGGATCTGAAAGTAGACACGCCAGTGCTACCCCCATTTTAAGTTTGGTGTCCTCAGACTGCACTTTCTTATACTGCTCAACCTCAGCTAATGGGTCTGTTTGCTCTTCGGCAACGTCATCCCCAGATAATTGCAGGTCGAAGAAGATCTCGAAACCTGGTACGCGCTTCCTCTCCACGCTCAGCCACGACTCTGGGAAGCCGCAAAATGGAAAATCTTCCCCTTCTCGGACGAAGCGTCCGTTTAGGGTACCCTGAATGGGCCTATGCATCAGCTCAAAAGGCTTCCCTGCCTTTTTTGCTCTGGCTCTCCCAGCCATCTCTTTTCCCTTCCTCACCCAGTCCTCTTTGGTGGGCAGATAACCCAAGCCAAAGGTATGAGGGTTGTGTGGCACTTCGGCCAATGCTATGACGCCCTTACGGCCACTCCTTCCTAATCCCATCCCGGGGATGTGTTGTAGCTTGTTCATGAGGTATACAGATTGAGCACTGACATATACTCCCTCATTAACGGCCATGATATTCTGCACAACCCGGGCCTCAGCCAGAGTAAACCCTGATAAGAACACATCCTCCATGCCATGCTTGATTTCCAAGACTGGTGTAGACACTTCTGGCGGTGGATGGATTGATGAATTCCTAAAAACAATGGCCACCCCTTTCCTGTGAGGGTACTTCTGCATTTGATGCAAAGTGGAAGAGACTGCCTTCACTTGGTGCAACCACGGCCGCCCCAAGAGTAGATTGAAGGTTGCGGGAACGTCAAAGACATGGAATTCAATGTTGTGTTGTCCTGGACCAACTTTGGTCTGAATTTTGACAGTCCCCAACACCTCTCTGCTGGTGTTATCATAGGCTCTGATCAATTGAGTAGTCGGCACGAAGTCCGCGGGCTTCAACCTGATCGCATATGCCGTCCTTGACGGGCATACATTAATGGCGGATCCCGTGTCGATAAGAACCACTGGCACCCACTTGCCTCTACATTCCACGGAGATGTAAAGGGGTTTGTTATGATTTGCGCCCTCAGGCGGCAGTTCTTTATCTGAAAAGGTTAGTGTCGGGGAACCTCCTCTCGGAAAGACCAATCCAACCAGCTGCTCTGGTGTGGTATCTATAGAGAGTTTGGCCTTGTCCATAGCAGATAGGACAGCCTGTCTGTGCACTCGTGAAGCCATAAGCAGTCCCCAGATGGAGATGTCTGCTTGTATCTTCTTTAACTGTTTGAGTACAGCCTCCCCTTCAAGCTGTTTCTCCTTCTGTTTCTCAGCTTCTTTATCCTTTCTGGATGCTTCTGGCTGGTCTAGGTGCGGGAGCTTGAAATACCGCCCGCTTCTCGTCATATGGTTGACCTCTCCGACATACCAGGTGTCGTCTGGCTGATGGTTTCCCCAATCTTCATCTGTGTGGGCAAGACATAAATCATCGTCCTTCCACCACATTCCATCGGCCGCCGACAAACACCTATCTGGCTTCGGTATGTTTGTACTCTCAGTACTTTCAGCCCACATGCCTGCAGCATCTTCTGTCTTTGTGCACACAGTACTTTCGGTCCCCTCATGGACTTTGGCTTTCCGGATTCTCTCAGAATCCCAAATCTTTTCTTGTTCTATCTGCGTTAGCGCAGTTTGTTGTTCAGCTTTCCCTGCATTCACAATGCTCTTGTTCTGAGCGAAATTCTTCGTACCGGCGCTCTCCGGCAATGTATTCTGACTTCCGGCCCTTCCGGCCACAGCTAATATTCCTGCCCCTGCTGGGCTCTGTTCTAGTTGGGACTCTTCCACCACATCTGGTTGATCATCCAGCCATCCAGTGGCCTCTGCCGATTCCTCATAATCAAACCAGTTGACTGCCGCGCCCCCTGATTCTTGGTAATCGAAAAACTGTAGGTTGGCAAAATCCTCCTCCACAACCGTCAAATCATTTGCCCCTTGCTCAAATCCATTCCCCTAGATCACACACAGCTTTTCCTTCTCTGGCAATTCTATACCCAGCCCAATCTGGCCTGTTGACAAGATGTACTCACTCGGATCATAGACTTCCCCAGCAAAACTCTCAGACTGTTCAATCCCAGACTCAACAATTCCATTCTTTTCTGAAGTCTGCCCTGCCCCATCTTCGATGGTCACCACCGTCGGCTCTGGTTGGGTTGTGGAGATGTCCAACATGCACAAAGAGTTGGTGCAGTCAGGAAGGAGCACCTCCGGCTTGGGTAGGTGGGATGGGGTGATATAGATACTAGGATCGTAAGATGCGACCCCAGTTTGGATAAAATTGATTCTATTGGGAGGGGGAGCTTGGTTATGCGGTGGGAGAGGATTGGTTGTGACATTGGGTTTGTCGGGAGGCACAATCACCTGCTTGTCAATAAGATCCTGGATCTCATGACACAATCTAAAATAACGGTCGGTGTCGTGACCGTGTTGTTGGTGATACGCGCAGTATTTTGCTGGTTCATGAGAGGGAGGGAGTGGATTTGGTAGTGGCCTCGGCTTCAGGGGCTTCAAATGCTTTTTCCTGATTAATACCCCTAGAGCTTTGGACAGGGGCATGTATAAGGGTGTGAAGGTTCTTTGGCCTCTGGGTTGGTATTTGGTAGTCTGCGTGTTGCTTCCGGATGCACCGGAGAAGGGCGTGGCTGCCATGGGTCTAGGAAGGGGAGGGGGAATGGTGGTGACCATGCTCACCTCTGAAGCTCTTGCAGTTGCAGCGCCACTCGGGCCTGCATTGTTGTTACGGTTGAAAGTCCTCCTTGGTTGCTCCCTATCTTGGTCGATCAGACCCTGTTTCGTTGCATCTTTTATAGCGATCCCGGGTTTACCCTTGTTGTACAGTGATCCGGACATGTGTCCGTGGATGTTGGTAGTTGTTTATTATCTTGTTTGCATCCTTTTTACTTTGTATATTGAGTTATAGGATGTGTTGGGCAGGTTTGTTATAGGTTGGTTGTGTTTGGGAGCCTAGTGCTGCTGCCCAGATTTTTGGACCTTCGCTCGAGCGAGGAGTTGGTCGCTCGAGCGAGAGTTGAGTTCGTGTTTGGTGGATCGAGCTAGAGTGGCTTCGCTCGAGCGAGCGATTGCGTCTGGTTCTGGACCTGAGAGTTGCATTTCTTGGCTCGAGCGAGCTTTCTTTGCTCGAGCGGTCTGGTTGTTCTTCGCTCGAGCGAGAAGTCTGTCGCTCGAGCGTGCTTCTGGTTGCAGACCTGAGGGTTTGTGTTGTTGGCTCGAGCGAGCATTCTTTCGCTCGAGCGCACTTTTGAGTTTTCGGCTCGAGCGAGAACTTCTTGGCTCGAGCGATAGTTTTCTGTGTCTGGTCGCTCGAGCGACAAAGCCTTTGCTCGAGTGAGCGTGTTTTATATCAGCGGACAGTAGCATTTTTGAACATCACTTTTTCATTTTCTTTTTCTTTCAAACCCTAGATCCGAGACCCTCTCTCTCTAAACTTACACTCTCTCTAAGAATTGATCTCCCTAGAGTGTGAATCTAGCCTAGGGCCTTTGTTAAAAAGTTAGAGGGCGTTGAGAGCTTCGATTTAATCTGAAAAAGTTTGGATTTGGAGCACGTTGATCTTCGAGCCTTCATCTCCTTTTTGGCTCAAACTTCGAGGTAGGGATACCCTACTCCTCTCTATGGATTTTGTCATTAAATTTTGGTATTTTGAGATATTGGGGTTGGTTTGGTAATTTTGTGAAAGTTTGGGGCTTTTGTGTTATTTTACAAAAGTTGGGGGTTTTATTCATAATAAACCTAGATGCATGTTTGGCATAGAGAAATGGAATAAATGTGGAATCATTGATGAAAATGGAACCTAAGGGTTGAAATGTTAATTATGGAAAATGACCTAATTACATTGTTTGATTAACTGGGATAATTAATTGTGAGAAATGAGGAAATGAAATGTTGATTGAATATCCATTGTGCATTTATTTTCTGTTTAGAGATAACTGCTTTGGGCTATCGGTGGAGGATAGTCGTGATTGTTGTAGACAATGCATGATGATTAGGCAAACGGAAACTAATCAATGAAATGTGTCATGAAAATTGACGGTTGTTAGAATACATTAACTGTATGTATTGAGTGATTGTATATAGAACCAATGTGTTTGTATACGTTATGTGTAGAGGAGGAGATGGGGGATGTACTCCGCGGTTTAGGGGAAGATGGGGGATGTACCTCTAAACCGGATAGTGTTGGGAGAAGATAGGGGATGAACTCCGTAGATACAGCTCATATGCTTGTCTAGAGAAGTGAAGATAGATCTAATATGCTTATCTTTGTGAAGTGTGGATATAGCTTATATGCTTATCTGTGAATGTGGGATATTGTTGTTATACATATCTGTTGAGAATGTGGATATAGCTTTTATGCTTATCTGTTGAAATAATGATAGAGCTAACATGCATATCTGTTGAAAAAGGGAAAATGAAAAGTAATCTTGGACTCATAAGTCGTATGACATAAATAGGTGATTTATGTGATTGTATCAGTGTTGGCCATCTATCAATTGCTAATCTTTTAGTCATTGTTCATGGTTGGTTTAGTGTATTTCTACTGGGCTGTGGCTCACCCTATATGGGAATATCATTTTCAGGTACAGGTTGCATGCCACCTCCAAGGACATAGCTTGGGAGGTTAGAGGCGGGCATACTTTTGTCGTTTTATTTTTGATGTATTACATGTAAATTCAAGCCAAGGGCTTAATGTGTATGAGTTAGTACTCTTTTGTTGTAACCAAGTGTTAACTTGGAAAGCTGTAAGCCCATAGGGCATTTGCTTTTGTTGTTAACATGTAATACTTTTTGTAATGGAACTCTGAGAAATGAAAGACTGTGGAACTTTTGAATATCAATGCATGTCTTATTTAATGGGTTTAATGTTATTATTTTGAGGGCGTTACAACTTGGTATCAGAGCGTACCGGGTTCGAATACTTTGGGTACGTGGGAAGTGATTAGTATCACAATGGGTTTGTCTCGCTTGATAGAGACTTAGATGTAGTATCATATGCTATGTACTTGATTGATAACATGCTTATGTGACTATGTGGGTATGAGATTTAGTTTCTAGGATGTTGATGGGATCCTTGGGTTTCTGGGAGTCTTGTTGGAAAAGCACTTGATCAATGCTGTTTCTAACCGGAACTCTAGTAACGCCTCGGGACTATCATTATCCGGAAATGAAATTCGTAAGTGCTTATGTGTTTATGTGCTTACGTGGAGTGAATTACAGTTGTCCATGCACTAGGACGTGTGTGTTTAGTTTTGGCACATTTGTGATGCTAACGTTCTGTGTTACCTTTATTAGGATGTCAGGACGAGGAAGAGGTGCTAGGTGTGGTAGACCTGCGAGGCAGGAAGTACCGTTACAGGGTGAGATTCCGGCAGTGCAAGAGGGAGTTGGTCAGGCCAACGTGGCCGAGCCAGTGGGTCAGCAGGCCATGGGTGCCTTGGCCAGAGAGATAGCAGGAGCTTTGGGTATTCTTAGAGCTGGGAATCAGGCAGCTGAGGCAGGGCCTTCTTTCTTGAAGAGGGAGTTTTTTCGGTCTAATCCGGATGAGTTTATCGGGGTTCTGAAGGAGCCACTGAAGGCTGATGAGTGGCTAGAGCAAATGAGTAAGACGTTTGAGATGCTTGGCATCGAGCATGGAGCACTGAAAGTGACCTTGGCATCCTTCCAACTGAAGGGAGATGCGGGTCAATGGTGGAAGTACGAGAAGGCTCGTGTTGGTGGTACTTGGGAGGCGTTTGTGAATGCTTTTCAGGAGAGGTTTTTGTCTGCAGCAGCTAGGGAGAAGCTGAGGGAGCAGTTTAGCCGGCTTAAGCAGCAGGGCTTGTCAGTGGCCGAGTTTGAGGCTACTTTTACCAGTCTGTCCAGGTTTGCACCGGAACTGGTGGCGTCTGAGGAACGCCGTTGCTATGAGTTTGAGCGGAAGTTGAGGCGGGGCCTCAAGTTGAGAGTGGGTGGGTCTTATATCCGAGAGTATAGACACCTGGTAGATGCTGTTGCTCATATGGAAATTATGATGCAGGAAGAGGAGGAAGAACAGAGGGGCTCAAAGAGGAGCCAAGATGGTCAGAATGATGGCAGGAGGCAGAGGGGTTATAACCCTCAGCAGTCTCAGGGAGCAGTTTCTAGATCGACCTTTCCAGTGCCGAGTGCAGGCTCGGGGAGAGGCAATCAGGGGGAGTTTGCTTGTTACAAGTGTGGCCAGCTGGGTCACAAGGTTTCAGTTTGCCCGCAGAAGGGTGGGGGTCAGAAAGCTACTTCTTCTTCAGCTAGACCACAGAGTCAGAGTTTGGGCAGGGGGCAGCCCTTGTCTTGTTATCAGTGTGGACAGCCTGGGCACCTGAAGAGGTTTTGCCCGCAGTTGACTGCCACTTCGGGAGCGTCTGATTCTAGGCAGACGCAGGGTTTTCAGCCAGCTCAGTCTGTGCAGGCCTCGAGGGCCAATCCGGGAGCTTCGTCATCCCTGACTGTGCAGTAGTCTTTTGCTCCGAGAGGTGAGCAGGTAGACCAGGGGCCTACGGGGCGCGTGTATGCTGTTACCGCGCAGGATTTAGTACCGGCTCCATCGGTAGTGAGAGGTACTTTTCTGTTTTGCAACTCGGTTGCTAATGTGTTGATAGACACGGGTGCATCTCATTCTTTTGTATCTGCTGCATTTGCTTCTGTTTTGGAATTGGAGTTAGCACAGTTAGCATCTCCAATTTGTGTGGTGTCACCTCTTGGTGATGAGTTGATTCTGAAACAGGGTGTTAGAGGTTGTGATATAGAGGTCGCCGACTATAGGCTTCCTTTTCCATTTGTTGTCATGCCCATGAAGGGTTTTGATGTTATTTTGGGTATGGACTGGCTATCATCATACCGGGCTGTTATTGATTGCTACTGCTAGAGGGTCACGTTATGTACCTTGAGCGGGGAGTGGTTCCATTTCTTAGGAGACCGGGTTGGTTGTGTGTTGCCACCGGGGTATGATTCGCGAGGGCGAAGTGAGCTTAGTGGTCTACTTGCTAGCTTTGAGAGTAGTGAGTATGATGAGACTCAGATTGTGTTGCCGAGGGTGGTTTGTGAGTATTCGGATGTCTTTCCCGAAGATCTTGTTAGTTTGCCACCTCACCGAGAGATAGAGTTCTCTATTGATTTAGTGCCCGGCACGGCGCCGATTTCTATGGCACCTTACCGTTTTGCTCCAGCAGAGTTGGTTGAGTTGAAAGTTCAGCTCCAGGAATTGCTAGATAAGGGCTTTGTTCGCCCTAGTGTTTCGCCGTGGGGAGCACCGGCCCTCTTTGTTAAAAAGAAAGATGGTGCCTTGAGATTGTGTATTGACTACCGGAAGTTGAATCGGGCTACGGTTAAGAATAAGTACCCTATGCCCCGTATAGATGATTTGTTTGACCAGTTGAAGGGTTCCCGTTGTTTCTCTAAGATAGACTTGAGATCGGGTTACCATCAGTTGAGGGTCAGGGAGGAGGATATTCCTAAGACGACATTCCGTACGCGGTATGGCCATTACGAGTTTCTGGTGATGCCATTCGGGCTTACCAATGCACCGGCAGTCTTTATGGACTTGATGAACCGGATCTTCCGGGAATTCTTGGATCGGTTTGTAGTCGTTTTTGTGGACGACATTCTTATCTATTCGCCTTCTGAGGAGGAGCACGAGGAACACTTGAGAGTGGTGCTTGAGTTACTTAGAGCCCATAGGCTGTATGCCAAGTTTGGGAAGTGTGAGTTCTGGCTGAGGGAAGTCAAATTCTTAGGCCACGTGGTATCTGGGGAAGGGGTGTCTGTTGATACATCCAAGGTTGAGGCAGTGCAAGATTTGCCAGATACAGAGTCGCCATCTATATGTTTTATTTTGGAGAAATTTAGGAAACCCTGACTCGTTTGCCTAAGGCCACGTGTCCGTCATCACCAAAGTTGCCTCGGCTCGGGAACTTGGGTACGATTGGGGAAGGTCACTTCGTGAGCACCCCCGCTCGCCCGATCAAAGATCGGCCTCTACTAACCATGATATCTATTTTTGAAAACATTATGCGTTCTTATTCCGGTTATTAGCCTAGATTTACTATGTGATGCGCACAGCATACAAGTATAGTCTGGATCGCTTGAATTGGAACAAAACATTTCATGTTTGTTTATTTTGAAAATGGTTTGATGGTGCTACCCGCAAGTAGGCTAAGACGTGGATTTGCCACCCTCGGGTGGGCTTTAAAAAAAAAAAACATGATTTTGCCACTATCTAGTGGGCTTAAAACACATATTTGATGAATTGTTCCAATCCAAATAACCCAACCTTCACCCACAGACATTCAGGCAGATATATCACATAAGCAATTAGCCTCATGGTAAGCATGCTATCATGGCAATCACTCACACGCATGCAAGGATGCTAAAGCATAAAACTTACTGAGTACTCCAAGCCAAAACAGAAGCTAATTAGAAATCCATGCGTGATCCTAATTATACAGAAATGCCTAATGCAACACATGCAAGAGTGCAACTATAGTAGGCTCGGCTATTCTAGACATGGCATATGAAATGCTACAGCTAACATGTATTCAACTTGGAATTGAAAATACAATGCAGTTAGTATGATGCGCCGAGCCCGGTGCATGCAAGACAGATGAAATGAATGCAAACATGCTATCATACTGTATGCTAATTGAAACACGCCCTAATCTAACCATCATAAGCGGGTAAATAAAAGGAAGAAAGACGTGGGGTTGGAAGACATACATCACACACACGCACACTTGTTACAACATTGCCCTCGCGTAGAGGGTCCAAATAAATAATATACAGTCCCGAATGAATAATTACAATCCAAATATGTACAAAACCCTAATTAATTAACAAATTAAATTGGGAAAGCAATAAATTGGCATGCAAGTCAAGGACTGCCTTAAATTTGCTCCGGATGATGAATGATGCATGCTCCGGTTGCCTTTGTCGGAAAATCCCTTGTGATGCCCCAGTTTGCCTCTGTTTGCAATCGTTCTTGGAATGCGTGCCAAGCTCCGGAAGGTTGCCGATTTCTGATTTGCTGCAACAGAGAGCAACAAAGGGGCATGGCAAAGTATTTTCACATGTGTATGCATGATTACTCTTCGGGGAGTGTAGTCCTCGATCCTCGTGCCGCCAATCACGCATATCGATGCATGATGGCCGAGGAGTCGAATTGCACGACTCAATATGAAATGAATGCACATATAAACACAACAAGACCTAAACTCCATCATGGATAATCCGGAGTGTCGGTGACCGGGAATTGAGACACGTTTCGTCACTCGAAGTACGAAACGTCCCTTGTTTCCCGTGCTCGGGCTAACTCCTATCCCAAGCACAATGCAATATGCATGACATGCATGAATGCAACTAATATACAACCTAGCATGCACAATGCTATGAGATGGCATACACAATGCAGGATGTAACAAGGCATACTCAATGCTCTAACATACAACCTAGCATACGCAATGCTATGAATCGAAATGGCATACACAATGCATAATGGACTTACACCAACATGAGTGGATCTCTGCCACACTCACATCAGTAGCCATTAGATGAAAAATGAGACTCTCGAAATATGTGCATGCATGCATGCAAACCGAGGACCGAGCCTAAGGTATCAAATGCCACTCTACCCAAAGCATGGCAAGTCATGGAACATGATATGCAAACATGTGAATTTCAGCGCTGAAATATGATACAAAACAGCCCCGAAACATAGAAACATGGCACCCGATGCATGGAATGAACCCCGAAACTCGAAACTAGGCACATGGAATGACTTACAGCTATACAAAGCATGCATTATTTGATCACAAAGCATGAAGACAGATGCAAGACAGTCCCAAAATATGCATATTTCTAGTTTATAACAAGTCTCAAAAATGAACACAAATAGGGCTAATCTATCATGCAAAAATGGCCCTAAAAGAGAGGTTAAACACAAGGGACAGCAGCTGACCCCAAATGGCAAAGAGCCCTTCAAAAAATTTTAATAGGGGCTCAAAACAAGGCACTTTACAGTTTACATCAAGCCACAAAAATAATCACAAATAAGGCCAAACTATCATGCAAGAAAAGGCCTAAAAGAGGGGTAAAGAGACAAGTGGTAGCTGCTGTTCTCAAATAGAGGAGAGCCCTTCAAAAATGTTGAAGAGGGGCTCAAAACAAGATATTCCACAGTTTATGGCAAGGTCCAAAACAGCTCAAAAATAATCCTAAAATACTATGCAAAAAAATGGCCTAAAAGAGAGATAAAGAGGCAAGTGATAGCAGGAGGCCTCAAACAGAGGAGAGCCCTTCAACAATGTTGAAGAGTGGCTCAAAACAAGTTATTTTACAGTTTATGACCAAGTCCAAAACAACTCAAAAATAAGCCTAAAATACTATGCAAAAATTGGCCTAAAAGAGAGATAAAGAGGCAAGTGGTAGTAGGAGACCTCAAACAGTAGGAGGTCCTTGATCAAACATGAAAAATGGCTCAAAATATTACTATTTACAGTTTGGGTCGGAGCCGAAAAATGCTTGAAAGAAAGGCTTAGATATAGAGCAAGAAAAGACTAAAAAATGGAGAAAGAGGACTCACCCTTGAAGACCAATGAACCAGCAGCTTTTGGTTGAAGAAATGGTGCTCCTAACCTCTGGAAATAACCTCCAAGTTGCTAGAATGGAGTATGGAGGTGTGGTGCTATGAGGTGGTGTAGAAATGGTCCAAGAACAAAGGTATTTGATGGTTGAATGAGAGAGATGGAGGATGTATGTATGCAAGGCTCCAATTGGTTTTTTGTCAACCTTTTGAAATGGTGGAGAGGTTCTGGTCTTATAGAGGGAGAGAGGCAAGGAAAGGGGGGGGGGGGGGGAAAATGAAATTCAAATTTCCCTCCCAAAAGAGCCCCCCTCGGATATAGGATCTGGGGGAAAAAAGAGGGCATATCTGTAAGGAACCAGGTGAGGGGGTCATGGCCAGCCAGGTTTTGAGGGTTCAGGGGGCCGGCCGGCCACCCCCCATGGCCGGCCGACCAAGGGTCAAAAGGGTCAATGACAATTGCTGGTCGACCACCTCATATTGGTGGCCTCCCATGTTTGCACAACACAACTATGTGGTTGAAACCCGGAGAATGTGAACCAGGAGAGAGAAAAACCCATTTTTTAGAGGGGTTCAAAAGGGTCAGGCACAATTACTGGTCGGCCACCAAATATTGGTGGCCTCCCAGGTGTGTACAACACAAATATGGGGTTTAGGGTTCAAGAACGTGGCCCCGGGGTGGTCAACATTAGCTTTCAAGTGAGGAAAACGGGCGTTGGAGAGAGATGAAGAAATAAAGCTGGCTTTTCAGAACAATTGCTGGCCTCCCACCCTCCTACAATCTTCCTAATTATGAAAATAAGGTTTCCACCAAAAAAGAACCAAAACGGATGCAAAACGGAGGTTCGGGGACCGAAACGCGTGGCCCGGGGCCCCGAAAATGGGCTGTTAAGCACCGGAGGTGGCATTCGACCACGAAGTTGGTCTCTCGGGCCACAGTGTTCCTCAAAAGGGAGGAAATAAGGTGTATACCAAAAACCGGAGCAAATGGAGGTGGTTAGGTGGTCTCGAACCGAGGCACACGGCCGTCGGCTCTGAAAAATCGGAAATCGGGCTCCAAACGGGAAAAATGGCCTACGACCACGAAACGTAGCCTATGGCCACTGAGAGATGGTCTACGAGACCTCTCCCTCCTTTTGGTAAGAGAAAATAGAGAAAACAGAGCCTGGTTCGCAAACCGAGACAAGGCACGAAAGGGTCCGGAAGTCTAGAGGCAAGGCTTGCAGCCGGGACTCTGAAACTTCTGAATGAGCACAATATGCAATATCACCGAGCGCTCAACTGGTGACGTCTGAGTCTTAAGGTCGGTCAAAAATAGGGTGTCTACAGCCCCCAAAAGAAATTATTCTTTCTTTCCTCACCAAAATGACAGTAATTTGAAAAACAAAAAAATCAGATTGAAGCCCAGTCATATATACACAATGAGAGAGAGAGAGAGAGAGAGGGTTGATTAAGCCTTACCAAAATGACAGTAATTTGAAGAATAAAAAAATCAGATTGAAGCTCAGTCATGCATACACAGTGTGTGTGCGTGTGTGTGTAAGAGAGAGAGAGAGAGAGAGAGAGAGAGAGAGAGAGAGAGAGAGAGAGAGTCTCAGACTTAACGCCTCCAAACCAGGCAAAATTCCCATAAAAAATGGCAATATCTTCAAAAAGCCACTAAAAAAAAAATAAAAAAACCAACTACGAGATGACTTGGGAAGCTAGTTAAAAGCTAATTTTTAGCTTTTAACCTATTTTAGGTCACATTATTTTTTTTTTTCATTTTTTACACACAAAAGGACAAAAAAGTCAAAAAAACCCAAAAATTAGCTTTTAACTACCTTTTCAAATCACTCCTATTTATATCAAAAAGTGATATATTTGTTTTTCTCTCTACTTTTGCACTTTTTTTTTGTGTGTGTGTGTGTATGTGTGTGTGTGTGTAAAAACTAAAAAATTATCCAAACATACTAATTTTTTTTTATCTCATATTTTACTTAAAAATTAAAAAAATTACTAAAATAAAATATGTTCCCAAAGCCTAAGGTGGTGTTTGGGAAGTTGGGGCATTTCTTTGATTGGAAAAAAAAAAATGTAAAATGGCTTGGATGAATTGGACTATGGAAAGTTTTGGGAAGATGGCTAAAAATTAGTTTTTTGGTTTTTTATGATTTAAAAAAAAAAAAAAACGTATAAAAAATATAAGAGATAATATAATCCAAAATAAATTAAACGTTATCTTTTGACTTTTTATTGTGTTCCCAAATTAGCCCTATGTTGATATACCTTACCAACGACTTATCTTCTCTCTCTAGATGAAGTGGACTATAGTAGAGTTGTTTCTTTGAGTTGTTGAGGTTCTAAAAACGACTGCTTTGGTTTACCTAAAAAACATCCAACATATTAGATACTGATAAGATGATGTTGGTATCAGGTGTCAATTTTTTGTGTTGCTAGTGTAAGAGGTCAATTTTTGTGTTATTTGGCTCTGTAATACAATAGCTAAATGGTTGATTAGTGGTATTGATTTTTCCTTGTTAACCAAAAGAGAGAGAGAACGAAGAGAGAAAAGAAAGTGAGAGGCGACTGATTAGTGCAGTGGGTGGGGCTCACTGCACTTTTTAATTATTTTATATTTTATTTATGTTATGCCCCACTTTTTATTACTCGGAATCCATTACCAAATTCATTAAGTTTATTCAATTTCAGAGATAATATGTGGAAACTCTTTGCATCATTTGTAAGAATAAATAAAGATTCTCTCATCCAAAACGCAAATTAAACGCAACATGTACATAACTAAATAAATTGCCCGCAGGCTTACATCATTTAAATCAAGAGGAAGGGTTTAACCCTTTTACATCAATGGCATTCTGCCTATACATAAAAGGCCCCGTGGCTAACAATTAAGGAAGATCCAGGACCTTGTAACGCTTCTCGAGATACACCTGAAAAAGATTAACAACGTGGGATGAACATAAGTCCAGTAGAGATCTCAACATGATCCTCAATAATAACAACTTACAAATAGCTATGATCATGAATGCTTAGTCTCATACTGTATAAGTAATGTGATAAATTATAACCAAAATGTACTTACATATATACTTTTCTCAAGAACATTCATTTCTTTCGTTAATGTAGACAACTCATATTTCCCTCCTCTTAGCACCATTTTACCAAACTTTATATGACAAATAACAAATTCTTGAAGCAAGACTTTTACCAAAAACCTTTTACACTTTCTCATCCTTTTTAGACTTGCACTTGATTTGAATTTTCAAAAATATGTTTATGAGTAACCGCTAACTTTCACATTTCTTATAATCTCAACACATTACTCACGTCTACTTCCCACACATCCATGCCCATGCAAGTATACCTTTAATACGAAAAGAAACTCGACAAGCATCTAACAACTGTCTACTTCTACAATATAAGCAATTCGACCTTCCAAAACAAACACAACCATCATAACACATGACATACTTAAATATACTGAGGCTATAACAATAAATAAATTCCGCTTTACCTACCTCTAGCACGGTAAGCCAATGTTACATCTTTTCACTATGAATGCCAATTTACCAGACATCGGCTGAAAGGTAATGGTACTTCTGCCAATTCTCCAGGTGCTAGCTGGAAGGTAATGGTACCTCTAATTCTCAGCGCAACCAATTCTCCAGGCGCTAGCTGGAAGGTAATGGTACCTCTTATTCTCAGCGCAATACACGTTACCAACCATCACAACCAACAAGTGTAATGCATACACATAACTATTCAACACAATAATGTCATCCTCCACTGATGACCCAGGACAAAACCTCTAAGCAAAAAGTATTTAACTTACACACTAATAATAATCTAACTCATGAAAATTTAGATCCAATTACAACAATAGTAAAATAAAATATATTTGTGATTCAATCTCAAATTAATTTTTGAAATTCACACAGTGTTAGTGTTTCATTCTTCCATTTCAAAATCAATTATCTTATTCTTCCACATTAATATTCTCTTCCCTTTGCCTCAATCCATGTATTTCATTTCACAAGAAAAATATGACCAACTCAATTTCCTTCATTTTAAATAAGGGATTCCAATCATGGCTAACAAAATTATAATTTACTCAATTTCTATTTAACGGTAGCGTAACCCAATAATATTCTAATCTCATGGTTAATTCCATTTTTTTCAATGTACACATTATCAATTCACTACAATCAACTTTGAACAACACAACACCAAGTCAATGTTAAGAATTTATCAGGCTCGACTAGTCTCTAATAAATCAACAATTCATCATTTAAACCCCTAAATTCATAACATGCTTATTCCACAATTAAAACCCTTTTTATCAAATGAGCATTATTATTTAAAATTTGGGCTTCACCTCTCGTTCTACATAAACATATTAAACCACTTCCCAAAATTAATCCTACAACAATAAATTTCCCAAATCTCAACCTCACACAACCCATCTTAGATCCCAATTCATGATTTTCAAAAAAATCCATAACAACATGGTTTTTATGCAATAAAAACTTACCACATGTCTATCTATAAAAGAGGTATTGAAAAAGACCAAGAAAATCCTTACCTCAAGAGAGAAGAGGAGAAAGAGGTCAAAAATTAACTTCGCCGGAATACGATCTCCCCCGGTCACGATGAAGCCCTCGACATGTTCATCATTTTGGTATAAGGAACTAGCACCAAAGTCCCAATGGATTCTTGAGATCAAAAGGAAATGCAATGTTTTGAGGGTTTGGCTAGAGAGAGGTGAGGGAGAATGAGAGGAAGATGATATATATAGAGAGAGAGACCAAATCAGAAAAATGAAAGAAAAAGAGCAAAAGACCAATACATAGCTGTAATGCACGAAAAATGAGACAGAAAACATGCCTGGCTGCACGTGTGGCGCCCTCTCCCGCACGTGTGGAGCGCCTCTCCTGCACGTGCGGCTCTCACCCCTCGCACGTGCGGCCCCCCTCTCCTGTACGTGCGGTTCTGGCCTTCCAACCCAGAAAAACTTCGGCTTCTCTCCCGACACTCTGGAGTCGACCTCACACCCTTCGGGACAGGTGAAAACTCGGAAAAGAAACAATGTAACCGAAAATATTTAGAAAAGAATTTTCAACAACAACTTACCCAACATAACTCAAAATCAAACGAGATGGCTTTCGAACCGGTCATCACAATTTATTATTTATATATACGTATATATATTTATATTTTTAATATTCTTCAGGAAATTATTAAATATTTTCGGAATACTGTGTTTGTACTGCTTAATAAATTATCATTCAATATGTCTTTTTATATTCCTCAATCACCTAACATAATACTCCACCTACCAATCTTCTCCACCAATCATAATATTACGGAATACCACGTGTCCATACTCCAAAATTACTGAATAATTACCAAGAAGGCATTAATATCAATATGTAATATATTTTTATACATCAAGAGTTGTTGAATCTTGTTTCATGTGCCACGAATATCTTGCATGATGAAAAATCTAATATTAGTCATTAGTATATTTTTATTTATGTATAGAATATTTTTTTTAAGAAAATGGAATGATATTATACTTTAATTTTTCGATTGATATAGGAATTTCAAATTATTTTTACGATATTTATAGATCTATAATTATAAGTGTTTGCAGATTAATTATTCATAATTAAATAGTTAGCTATAATGTAAATGTTTATTATTACATTTTTGTGTGTGCGCCATTTTTTAATTAGATTATTAAATTCACATAAAAATTGAAAGGAATTTGTGAATAATTTGTATAAAATTAGATATTAGCGAATAAAAATTTTAAAATAGGGAAATTTATAGTGTTTTGTTTGGTTTGATTTATTTTTAAAATTTTTTATTTTGAATTTTTTAGTTTTCAAGTTTTTCGTCTGACACTATTTTTTTTAATGACCCTTTTTATTTTCTTTTTAGATTTACTTAATTTAATACTTTTCTATTTTTAATTTTATTTTTAAATTTAGATTCACTTAATCTAAATACACGTAGAAAATAATTTGTTGTGTATTATTTTTAGAAAAAAGTAATAATAATAATAATAATAATAATAATCAATACATGTTTGAATTTAGAAATAGTTTTACCAATATTTTACTTTTTAATTCTATTTAGATTATTAGATATTAGATTTTCATATAAAAGTATAATTTAAATATAATATATAAAAAAATTTCAACATCTTTAATCACAAAAACTAAAAAAATATGAAAAATTAAAAATTAAAAAACATATTTAAAAAATAAAACCAACGAAAGTGAATTTTATTTAGAATTTTGACATCATACCTTGATTATTAAAGTACTATATAAAATATTTCAATTCATAAAATGTAATTTAAATAAAAAGAAAGTGTATGAATATAGCGATCTAGGTTTTACTGCGACCTTTATTATGTCCCGGACTCGGGTTCCGTGGTTGTATGTTGTTGTCTTTGTCTTGTTTCCTTCCTTTAATTCTTTGAAATTGAGTTGTGGGTCATGTTGGATGAGTTTGGAACAGGTTGGTAGGGAGTTGGTACAAATGGTTGTTGCCTAGGTTTTGGCTTCTTCGCTTGCTTCTTCGCTCGAGTGAGGGTTCTTGCGCTCAAGCGAGGATTGAGAGTCCTCAGGTTTCTTTCTTAGACGCAGCTTTCGCTTGAGTGAGAACTTTTACGCTCAAGTGAGACGCTTGTTATTTGTTCCTTCGCTCGAGTGAGAACTCTTGCGCTCGAGCGAGAACTCTTGCGCTCGAGCGTATGTCTGCGTTGGTGGCAGACCTGAAGCTTGGCATTGTCTGCTCGAGCGATGCTTCTTGCACTCGAGCGAGGTCACTTGTTATGTCTGGTTGCTCGAGCGACAACTCCTTCGCTCGAGCGAGCCTTGCATACATTAGTTCGTAGCAGCGTGGTTTTATATCACTTTTTGATATCTTTCTCATTCAAAACCCTAGATCGGCCGCCCCTCTCTCTAAAACACACTCTCTCTCTACAAATACTCCTTGATCTAGAGTCCTTCTACCCTATTTCCTTTGTAGAAAAGGTGGAGTATCGTGTGGGCTTCCTTTTGATCCGAAAAAGTTTAAGTTTGGAGCATCTTCAAGTTTCTCCTTCTTCCTTTTTGAGCTTCTCCATTTGAGGTAGGGATAATCTACTCTTTAATATGAGTTTTGACCTAGACATTTGTCATTTTTGCATAAATGGTGGAGTTGGGGAGTTGTGTGAGGTTAGGATTGGATTTTGGTTTGTGAAATAGGGGTTTTTTTTTATTATTTTGGACTCCATATGTGTATGTGAGGTCTTGAAAATGGGGTTATTTGTGTATAATGGGTAAAATCTAGCCTTGGGTGTAATATTTGGGAAAGGGGGAAAAATGCCCTAGTTTGGATTAAATAAACTATTTTGTATAAATAGTGAAATCAATGTAGAGATATGAAATTGGTTTGGGAATTATAAAATTGGGGGAAAATGTGATTGAATGGTGTAGTTGGATTGTTAAATCACTCACCTATGGAAAATTTGATAAATTTTTTGTTGATAGATTTATTTATTTATTTAGAAATATCTGTTTTGGGCTATCGGTGGAGGATAGGTATGATTGTTGTAGAAAATGCATGAGGATTAGGAAAAATTGAAACTAATCACTTGTAATATGTCATTGAATATGACGGTTTGAGTAAATCATTGAATATGTGAATTGATGAGTCATTGTATATGACAACATGTTTAAATACATTGTATATGTATCTTTGAATGGGAGGAGATAGGGGATGTACTCCATTGTTTGGGAGGAGATAGGGGATGAACTCTATTGAGAATTAAGTTGGCCGGAGTGTCCAAGGTGAAAGTCCCGAAATCTTATTTATTTATGGGTGCCGGTTCCCTCGGATGTGGTTCTGTAAAATGGCAAGAAATAGAAGTGTTGGATTGATGAATGCATTGAATTGTGAACCATAGAGTTGGAATCTCATTTTGGTTGTTTTGATGAATTTCGTAAATAGATTTACCCAAAATGGATGATTGGAAATGAATTGAGATATGGTTATGTAAATTGAATGGTCGTGGAAATAATGTGTCGGTTGAGAAATATCCTTCATTTATCTGATGCTTATGCCTTAGTTAATTCTCATATATTATGTAGCATATCTCTACTGGGCTTTGGCTCACCTTACTTGGGACACCATTTTCAAGTACCGGTGACATGCCGCCTCCAAGGGCATAGCTTGAGAGGTTTAGGGGCTGAAGGCTTCATTTTTGCTATTTCATTTTGTGTTAGATGTTTTCTTTTTAAGCCGATGGCTCTACTTGTATAGAGACTAGACTTTTCTTTTGTTGTAACCAAGTGATAATTTGAAAAGATGTAAGCCCGTAGGACATTTATTTTGTTGTTATCAATTAGAGTTACATGTTATAGTTTCAGGAAGAATATTTGTAAAAGTGTAACGCATGTAATATCTTTTGTAATACAGACTCTGATGAATGAAAATGTAACATTTCTATTATGTTTATGATTCTTATGAATGGATGATTTATATAATATTTTGAGGGCGTTACAATGAAGACAACCTGCGAATTTTTGAGACGTAGTACAAATCTCTGTTTTAAAAATGCATGCGGTTTCCTCTATCCAGATTTGAACGAATGCATACAACTCTAAGATTTAACCAAAATTATTTATAGTGATTTGATTCATGATAGGCAATTGTAAATATTATTTATATCAGCATAAAAGCAAACAAATTAAGAAAGAGTAATTATTTTTTGTTCTTAAATCATCATCAATATGAAAAAATAGGGAGATGACTTTTTTTTTTTTTTTTGATAAGAAGGGAGACAATTTATTTATATTTATATAGGACTTTTGAAAGCAGATATATCATTTTAGTGTTTAACTGAAAAAATAAAGAGATAGTTGGTTTATATAGGACTCTTCATGACTTTTAGAAAATATAGAGTTCGTTTGGGATGTGGGTTGGCTTTCTGACTTTTTGGCTATTTTAGCTTAGGGCTAAAAGCCCCTCGTTTGGGATAGGCTTTTTGATTTTTTTTTTATACTTTTTTAAGAAAAAAAATGAAATGATTATAGTTTGGATGTGATATTTTGTTTTATTGGACTAAAAAGCCTATTTTGTCTTTTTGTGACTAAAATAGTTAAAAAGTCAAAAAGTTTGACATGCCAAACGAAGGTATAATAAATTTAAGAAGATAAAATTAAAATTTTTAAAAAATAAAAAATATGTCAAGCTGTTCACACTTTACAATAGTAATAGATAATGTTACAACTTATTTGTTATAATTAGAAAAAAGTGCATCTCTGGAGGAATCCGATTGTGCTTTTTGTATGTATGTGCGACTTTGCGTGTGGTTTGGAATACTTTTGGTGGCGTTTGTGTACGTATTTTCTAACAAGGGTTTTTTTTCCACTCACTGACTCATCCATGACGATAGTTGTTCCTAAAAGAACTTGTCAACGAATGTTACACTTATATATATATATATATATATTTATAACATTCAATATGGCAGAGACACCAAATTACCACTCACTGTCTTAACCATGACCATAGCGGTTCCTAAAAAAACTTGTCAACGAATGTTACGCTCATATATATATATATATAACATTAGATCTGGCAGAGACTTCAAATTAATTGATGCTAAGAAATGTTTCACTTATACAATATTCTGGATCTTTTTATAATGCATACTTTTTTTTTTTTTTTTTTTAACTCATAATAATTTGTGATATTGATACTATAGTAAAACAATAATAAAAAAATGGTTCGTTTCAATCCAAAAAAAAAAAAAATGTATAATTGTTTATCAGTGGAGACATAATAAAAAAAATAACCAAAATATAGTTTATAATCAACATTACAATAAGCTATAATTAAATCATAACCAATACCAAAATGGGTAATAACCAAACACCACTTGAAGTATAATTAAAGGCTTCTTCAATCATAACTAAAATAACAACCATTATAAGTCATAACTAAATCATAACCAACATTATAAAAAATTATAACCAAGTCATAATGAACATAGACAGACTTAGAATTCTAACAAAGGAGGCAAACATATATGCTAACAAAATTTTTAAAAGAAAAGTATAAACTACAACATTGACTTCTACAATCATGAAAACATATATAAATAAAATATTTTCTCATATTCATGTTGAGTCACAAAATATAGAGAATCAATGGTAAAATATAAATTTTAGTATAGAGAAATGCTATGTATCCTAAATATTCTACCAAACCTCTCACATGGGGTGGGACTCACACAAATCTACATGTGTGTGGGTCCCACACCCATGTGAGGGGTTTGGTAGAATATTTTGTAGAATATTTGGAGTCCCTAGAATAAGTCTTTAGTGTAAAAGAGATAATATCATTTTTCATTAATACAAATAATGAATGATTGTTGGAAAAGGAGATAATGCATTTGCATGAATTTTAAAAAAAATAAAAATAAATTAAGCGAGCACAATTTAATTTTGCCAAATTTATAAGGCTTGGTGTATTTTCCTTAATTAAAAAAGATTAGTGTAGTATCCTATAACATTCTATTAACTACTTATTCACATAAAATACTTTCACCACTATCCATTTGCAATGGAGCAGAAACCTAAAAGAAATAATGAGGCAATTTGGGAAGATTGACTTTTCGCATAATTTTCAATTTAAACCCCAGCGTTTCAATTTTGACAAATTAAGCCCAAGAGTTTCATCCATATTTCAATATGAACGGAGGGTCCATCTCCGTCTCATTTCATCTTCTTCCATCTTTCAGATTCAAACCCACATACCCTTGTGTCTCCTTTGTCGTAACTCTGTTTTGCCTCTTTTTTGCGTCGTTGGATTCACCTCCTGGCCTAATTTTCATTTCACCCTTCATACGCCTTGTTCCATCTCTTTTTGCATGCCTTCGGAGCTCCGAAAATTGGCCAAAAATAAGATCTCTCTTTCTCTCTCTCTCTTTCTCTCTCTCTCACAGATTCAAACTCACATGTCCAAACCTTTGTATCTCTCTCATCGCAACTCCATTTCACCTCATTTTCACGTCGTTGGATTCACCTTATGGTCTAATTTTCATTCTACCCCTCATACACCTTGTTCCACCTTTATTTGCATGCCATCAGAGCTCCAAAAATTGGCTAAAAATAAGATTCTTTCCCCCCCTTTTCTTGCTGTTATCGTGATAATATTCTTGGCAGCAGAGAAGCAATGGATGATGCTTGATTGGAAACCAAGGCGCCCTAACATTGAAGACATCCCATTTTTTACGACCCTTACGACTTGGACACCATTGCATGCACACCCGATGATGATTCTATATGCTCTCCAAGTGCTCGAAGTCCTCAGTGGAATGCTACAGCTTTGAGCCCTTTAAACCTTATACCCTTGTTATCTCATTCTTGGACCAGGCCTTGGTCCTTCAAGCCTGCAGCTTCTGGTGGCCTGTCAGCCACCTTTTGAGGCTGTCGGTCATCACTTTTGGGCTGCCGGCCACTGATGTTGCTTTCTAGCCACCAGTGATGGTTGGCCAGCCATCACTGATGGTTGGCCGGCCACCGGTATATTTTGCAGATATTTTATGCAAGCTGTGCCAACTGTTTGCATAGATGCATGCATCTATCCCCACATGTAAGGTTGGATATCCTTGTGGAGATTTCATGTTTTCTATATATAGGAGGCCCCTTTCTCATGTTTTAAGGTTAGAAAAATTTTGAAATCAAAGTTTTTCCTCTCTCTCTACAATTCTCTCTCTCTCTAGCAAATTTCTACACTTTTGCCTCTAAATCCTTAACCTTTGCCTACACCCTTAACCAAATCTCACCATCTTTGACCTGAGGTACTTTTGAGCTTGGTTTGAGCTCTAGAGCGTGTGTTTACTTGGTTTTGTTGCCTAGAATTGGTCTTCTCTTCAAAAGGTATAAGGTTTTGCCTATTTGTTTGCTTTCTTTGCTATTATTCCTACTGTTTTCCCATTGTTTTTGGGCCATCAAAACTCTATATTTTTGGGTTGAAGCTTGGGTCTAAGGGCCATTAAAGGTTGAGGGGTTGATAGCCCTTCTTTGTACCTTGTTTTGGAGGCCTTTGCCCTTGTGTTTCCCAACCTTTTACTATCTTTTTTTTGAGCTTTTAAACACTGATTTTCAGAGCTTTTTCAGTAGCCAAAATCATATTTTGAAGTCCAAATTTGGAGGGGTAAGCCTTCCCTCCTTGTGTCTTGTTTACTAGTCTAGTTTGTGCCATGTTTTAGCATGCTAATCTAGCTATTTTAGCTCAATTCCAACATGTTTTAGGACTGTATTAGACCTTTTTTTAGCACTGTTTTGGGCTGTTGGTTGCATTTGAGCTTTGTTTTGCATGCTTGTAGTGTAATTGTTCTCATGAGTTTCGTGTTCTAGGCCTTAGACACCATCTTGTTTGAGTTGATAGCACTTGTTTATGCTTTTCTCACTCATTTTCAGAGCTAACAATCTCTGCAACCTCCCTCCTTTCTTGGCTTTTTGTTTTGCTTTGAAAGTGGTTCAAACTACTTGTTTGTTTAAAGCATGAGATTGAGATGTCATATTTAATGGTTTAATCCCTTTGGGGGTTCATTACCAATGGCATGATGTCACTTTCATGCCTAAGACAACTTTTGGTTTGAGCCTTCTTTCCATTTAGAGGACTTAAACTCACCATTGGACTTAATGAATTAAATGATAGCTGGTAAACTAAAATGGAGTAATTAAAATTGAGGCTAAAATGGTGCAAGACAATAATTTGGTTGTGTTCAATTGGATGTTAATTGAATACATGGAAACTTGGGCCATTTCATACTCCTTAGTGATGAAATGATTCAAGATTCCAAGGTCAACTACTTCTCTTGATCTTTCATGAAAGGGAGGACGTTTAGAGTCTTATTTTGTTGCATTTATTGAATTTGCGCACTTTGGTTCACAAGCCATCATGCAATGAAATTACTTGAGTTGGTGGTTTGTGGCTAAAATTCACTTCTCCTTTGATTTGTTCATGAAAAGGGGAGGTGAGTTGTGCAAACAATCCTTGAAAACACCCTGTGCATGCTCTGTTTGTCCTCTGTTGCAGCAAGAAGAACTGGGTAGCAGTGGCCAGCAGGCCACTTTCCATGGTTGGCAGATGGCTGGTCGGCCATCACTGGTGGCTGGTAGGCCTTATCACTGGTCGGCTGGCCACTGATTAAAAATTTAGCAGTGTGTTCCTTTGGTAGAGCAGATTTATTCTGGAAGTTGGTAGTAGTGTATGTGTTCTCTGTGCAACAGAGGCTCTCCGGAAGCAAAATAGTAGCATTTTCGGGTGGAAACCGTGCATGCGCATGAATATCCCTCAGTTCCCGAGGTGGAGTAGTTAGCTTAGCACTATTGTTTAGCTTACTTAATTCTTTTAATTGTACTTGTGTTGTAATTGTTTAATTAGTTAGTTAGCTAGTTATTCATTTTCGTTGTTAGTTAACTAGTTAGTTAATTCATTTGTTGTAATAATTAGTTAAGTAGTTTAGCTAATTTCATTTGTTTTGTAATAATTAGATTAGCTTTAATTAATTAGGTAATTAGCTTAGTTTATTCGGACTCTCCTTCATGAGAGCGAAATGTTGTAATAATATGTATGTCTTCCAACCCCATGTCTTTATCTCTTTTATGTACCAGCTTATAATGGTTAGTTTAGGGACATCATGTTCTATTTAGCATACTTCATGTTTGCATCCACTTGTATTGCATGCACCAAGGCTCAGTTCATCATTCTAACTGCATTGTTATCACTTACGCTTCTTTGAATACATGCTTAGACCGCATGCTATTTAATTGTTTCATATGCTATGTTTAATAGCCAAGCCTATTTAGTTGCATATTGCATACGTTGCATTAGTCATATTGCATATAGTAGGATCATGCATTTTTCTAACTCATTTCTCTTTTGGCTTGGAGTACTAGGTGAGTCTTTACTTGCTTTAGCACAACGCATGAGTGTGATTGTTGCCATGTTTAGTAGCTAATTGCTTAAGTGTTATAACTGCTTGAATGCCTGTGGATGAAGGCTTATTGCTTGAATTGGAATGATTTGAGAAATGTTATATGTTTCACTTTTCAAGTGTGTAGACACCCCATTTTTGACCATCCTCAAGAATTGGACGTCATCGTTTAAACATCCGATGATTGTGCTCGCTCGTATTCGTTTTGAGTCCTTGAAGGTCTTGACTGAGCGACTTGCCTCGGAGCCTCTAATCTTGTCTGTTTTGTGCTTAGTTGTGGGCCAAGAGCTTGTTGCTTCACTTCTGGAGGAGATGGTGACTTGTCGAACATCCCATTATCCTGTCGGCCATGACTTGTGCCTGTTGGCCACCAGTGGTGGCCGGTCAGCTACATTGATGGCCGGTCGGCCACTAATGGTGGCCGATGGCCATTTTTCTCCTTTTTCAGATATTTGTTTGCTAACTGTGCCAGCTGTTGATCATTGATGCTCATCTCTATACACGTGTATGGTGGGATCAAGGCAAGCCTTTGGCTTGTTTTTCTATATAATGGGGGGTCTCTCCCCCATTTCACGGGTTACAAAATTTTGTGAGAAAAATTTCTCTCCCTCTCTCTCTAAAATTCTCTCTCTCTCTTTCTCTCTATATATATATTTTGTGCTTGAACGTGGGAATTCTCTACACATTTGCACTAATGTCCTTGACCAAACACCTTCATCTTGGAGCTAAGGTTCTTGGAAGTCTTGTTTGAGCTTCTAAGAGTGGTTTTAGCTCAGAATCTTGGCTGTTTTGTTGCTGTGCTTCAAAGGTATAAGCTTACCTCTTTTAAGCTTTGTTTTAGTTGATTACTTGGCCATCTTTTTACACTGCTTTGACCTGGTTTTTCAACCATAAAAAAACTCTATTTTTAAGGTTCTAAAATGGTGGTTTGAGTCTTGTTGTGTTAGGGGGTGGTCTCTTTTTTTTGCTCTTTGGCTTGTGAAGCCTTTTGTGCCATTTTTCAAAGCTTTAAGTCAACCTTTTTTGGCCTTTTAACCACTGAATTCCAAGGGAATTTCAGTGGTGAAAAGTATGTTTTGAGGTCCAAAATAGGAGGGGGTGGCCTCCCCTCTTTGTGTCTTGGTTGCAAGTGTTGATAGCCTAACATGTGAGCATGTTTTTCTACCCTCTTGTAGCTTAATTCAGGCATGTTTTAGTTACTAATTTAGCATACTTTAGCTTTGTTTTGAGTTGTCTTGATCATATGAGCCTTGTCATGCATAGCTATAGTGTAAATGGCTTCACTAGCTCATTGTTTTGAGGCCTCTAACATGTTTTGCATGAGATGATTGCATGTTGTAGCATAATTTAACATGTGATTTCAGTGTGTATAGCTCTATCACACTCTCACTTATATCACTCTTTCATTACCTTTGAGAGTGGTGCCTTGAGCCTTGTTTGCAAGCCAACACATGAGCATGTTTTTCTTGCCTTTCATGCTTTAATCTCAGCATATTTTGGCCACTATTTTGGCATGTTGTAGCTCTATTTTGGGCTGGTTTGGTCATTTGAGCTTGGTATTGCATGCCCCCAGGGTAGTGCTCTTCACTAGCTTTAATGCTTTTGGCTTTTACCATGGTGTGCATGTGTTGCTTGCATGTTTTTAGCATTATTTTGCATGCCATTTCAGCACTAAAAAGTCTGCAACCTCCCTCATTTCTTCATTTTTCCATTTGTTTTGAGGGTTGGTTAACCTTATGATTGTGTTTAAGCTTGAGATAGAGCTTGTGCTCAATGGCTTTAACCCTCTTTTGAGGGTTCCTCTTAGCCAAAGGCATGATCTCTCTCATGTCTTAAATCATTCTTTGGTTGACCCCTCTCTCATTAGAGGACAATCACCTTGGACAAATTGACTAAAGAATGGTTTGGTAATGTTAAAATGTGTAAACAAAATGAATCAAGTAAAATATAACCAAGATAAGCATGTTGTATTTGCATTGCATGTGTTCAATTGGACGTTATATTGAACACAAGGTAGATTGGTCCATTTTATACTCAAAGTGATGAAATGAGCCAATCTCCTTTGTCTCCATCACCCTTGATCATGCATGATAGGGTGGTGGTCATTTGAGTCTTATTTGTGTATTCATTGACTTTGTACAAGCTTGACTCATTGGCCATCATGCATTGAAAATGCTTGATTGGTGTCTTGAGAGCCAAGAATTACACTCCTTTGAGCTTGAGAAATGATAAGGAGGATAATAGTACATATATTGTGTGAGAATACACTGCTTTGCCTCTGTTTGCTCTCCATTGCCGCAAAAGGGAGAATTTCAGGAAAAGGGTGGCTGACTGGCCACCAGTGGTGGCTGACAGCCACAAACAGTGGCCGACCGGCTAGTAGCAGTGGCCGATAGCCACCTATGGTAGCCGACCGACCATCAGTGGAGAAGTTGTTCAAAATGTTCCTGTGTTGGGGCAGAAGCAGTCTAGAAATTGGTGCAATGTTCAGAGATCAAGGCAAGTGCAAATAGAGGCATGCAAGGGCAAGGCAGTGGATTTTTGAGAGGAAGCCAATCGAGCATGCATGTCTCCCTCGCCCTCGAGGCCATTTTAATTGCTTTATTAACTAGTCGTAGTTAATTAATACATGTGTTGTAATTACTTAGCTTAATCTATTTTGTAATTATTTAGCTAGAATAGTTAATTAGTTCGTTTTGTAATAATTAGCTTAGCGTAGCGTAGCTTAGCTTATTTATTAGGATCCTCCTTCACGAGGGCGTAATGTTGTAATAAGTGTGCGTGTGTGTGTGCATGTCTTCCAACCCCACGTCTTTCTCCCTTTTATTTAACTGCTTTCGATGGTTAGATTAGGGCACGGTTTGATTAGCGTACCTTATGCTCGCATGTTTGCATCATTCATTTGTCTTGCATGCACCGGGGCTCGACGCATCATTCAAACTGCATTGTATTTCAATATTTATTTGAATACGTGTATCGAATTGTTGCATTCATATTCCATATTAGATAGCCGAGCCTATTTAGTTACATTATGGCATGTGTTGCATTAGGCATTTTGTATAGTTAGGATCATGCATATTTCTAACTAGCTTTTGTTTTGGCTCGGAGTACACTGTAAGCTTTACACTTTAGCATACTTGCATGAGTGTGAGTGTTGCCATGTTTCACATGCTTGCCATGGGGCTATGTGCTTAAATGATTAACTGCATGAATGCCTGTGGATGAAGCCTTTGTTGCTTGAAATAGAACAATTCGACAAGTGAGCGTTTTGAGCCCACTTTGCAAAGTGGCAAATCATTATGTTTTAAGCCCACTTGAGGCTGGCAAATCCGTGCTTTAGCCCACTTGAGGGTGGCACTTTCAAACCATTTTCAAAAAACAAACATGAGTTGATTTGTTCCAATTCTTGCGATTTAGTCTATACTTGCTTGTGTGCGTCACATAGTAAAGTTAGCTAATAATCGGAATAGGAACACATGTGTTTATAAAACAACATATCATGCTTAGTAGAGGCTGATCCTTTGATCGGGCGAGCGGGGGTGCTCATTTCAGGACCTTCCCCTCTTGTACCCAAGTTCCCGAGCCGAGGCAACTTTGGTGATAACGAACACGTGGCCTTTGGCACGAGTCAGGGTTTCCTAAATTTTTCAAAAATAAAATATTTAGGTGGCGACTCTGTAATCTGGTAAAGTAGTCAAGTTTTGGCATTATTTGATTTAAAAATCTGATTTTCCAAAATAATTTGCCGGATTGGACTTTTGGTGTTTATCAGTCTCACATTGCACTTTGTGAGATTAGATTTAGAACCGTGATAGGAGTCCGAACTGTAGGACCAATTCGCGCCTCTCTGAAAGGGGGCCTCGCGAAGAAAGTCTAGTCTACAAAGTGGTACATATTCGAAACAATTTTTAAAACAAACATGAACTCGAGATGTTCCAATTCTTGCGATTTAGTCTATACTTGTGTGTGCGCATCACAATAGTAATGCTAGCCTAATAAATCAGAACAAGAGCATATAATGTACATAAGATTCATATCATGATTAGCAGAGGCCGATCTTTGATCGGGCGAGCAGGGGTGCTCAAATGCATTCATGACCTTCCCCTTTCGTACCTAAGTTCTTGAGCCGAGACAATCTTGGTGATGATGGACACATGGGCTTTGACACGACTCATTTGTTTCCTAATTTTCCCTAAAATATAATATTTAGGTGGTGACTCTGAATCTGGCAAATAGTCCAATTTTGGCATTTTTGATTCAAAATCAATTTTCCAAAAGATTTTTCAGATTTGGACTCTTTGGTGTTTATCAATTTCATATTGCACTTGTGAGATTAGATTTACAACCACGGGTGTCCGAACTATACGGCTTATTTCGAACTTCTGAAAGGGAGTGTGAAAAAGTTGAGCTACAGTTTCTGGCGACTCTATTGGGGAAATTAGAGAACTTGACTTGAAATTCATGATATAAAATTTTATCTACACTTATATGTTTCTTGTATTGCATTTGCATTGGTGCGTATAAATCGCTGTGTTTTCCATCTGCTATTCTTAGATGGTTTGCCGGAAGCTTGCCTGAAAAGCTTGCCAAATGGCTGACCGGTCATGGGCTCTGCCATGATGGGAACACAACCCTTGGATCTGGACTACTGCTGTACTGTTTGATCCTCCTTTCACTTCTCGGTGTTAGGTGTGAGAGGTATATTAGGTAGTCTTCCTGAGGTACCCTTCTGACCATTTGGCCTAGTTGCATATCAAAAGCCATAGAGACTATTCCAAACTAGGACAAGATGCTTACCTGAATACAGGATTGTGTGAAACCGCTTTGTTTGAATAGTGAACCCTAGTTCCTAATGAAACTAGGGCAGGGTAACCCTACCCCCTCATATGGGTGTTTTGGTCATCACTTAACTGGTATGTGCTTTACAGTGAAACTGTACAGGAACGTGCATATCAGTTGCAAGTTGGGTATCGATTTTGGGGGCCAGAATTCAGTGTTGCGTGCAGCCTTATCAGCTTTGATTACATCTGTGTGTTGTTAACATTTGAGCTGAGGTGGTTTCTGATTACTACTTTCTTTTTACTTTATTTCTTTTTGCTAGGTAGTATAACACCGTAGCTTCGGACAGTTTGGATATCCCCCAAGCACTCTAGACCTGTGTCAGAAGGCTTTACAGAGCCGGAGATCTTGTTAGGGGACAACCAGTGTTTATTTCGCTCCTCCTGGTTACTAGACGGAGGAGGGTACGACATAGTTCACCAATCCAATTTCTATAGCAGTCATTTGCATCACTTGTATCTAGTCAAGTTCAGTATTCTATATCTAGTCTAGTATGAGATCACTCGCCCATTCTGATGGCACAATATGCCCAGTCAGCGTGGAGGATCTAATCCACCACCTTCA
Source organism: Camellia sinensis (assembly GCF_055761805.1). NCBI lineage: Eukaryota > Viridiplantae > Streptophyta > Magnoliopsida > Ericales > Theaceae > Camellia > Camellia sinensis. Next base: position 109,553,462 of record NC_138969.1, on the reverse strand, counting down.
GCAAATAGTTGAAACCATGTAGCAAGACGCTGCTCGTCAAGCCGAGGTCACAGTACGTCAGGTTGAGGTAATAAATAGGCTGCAACAACAACAGCCATAGTTGATAGCAGCATTTGCATCTCATGCACCTCCTACAGGTATCCCAGCACCTGGAGCCATTGCCCATGTTGAGAATCAGGGCAATTCGACAGAGCCGATCCCAACACAAGCCTCCAAAGCACTAGTGTATCAGACTAAGGCTCCATTTGAGTTTAAGGTTGACTCGACTGTGCTTAAGGTCAACAAATTGGAAAAGCTCCTCAAAAGGGCACAGGGTGTTAACTCTATCCCCGTCATAGAAGGCGGGTATACCGACTCTGCAGTGACAATGCTAGATCAGTTCAAAATGCCACACATTGATTGGTTCATCTTCAGTTGTTTTCAGACATCTTGCAGCCGATGGGCTAGACCGAACTGCAAAAGCTCTCACTCTTTGGTCAGACTATGTCGGGAATATCGGCTATATGGTATGCAAAGCTAGAGGATTCTGTGAAGCAGAGTTGGGAGGAAATGGCTGAGGCCTTTGTTGCACAGTACTCGTATAACATGCAAATAGAGGTCGTAACTCGTGATCTTGAGGCAATGCGCTAGGAGCCAAATGCGGGCTTTTCAGAATTCGTGACAAGATGGAGGGCCAAGGCTTTAATGATGACCACACGGCCTTTCGAGAAAGATCAGATAAGGATGGTAGTTGTTGCAGAAGATGATTGTCTTAGCTTTGTTCACATTCACTGAGCTCTATGAGATGGGGGTTCAGATTGAAGACGCCATGAAACAGGGGTTGATTACTGATGAGAAAGAGCAGGCCCAGAGGCCTTTTGTGTGTAGTTCCAATGCAACCACTAGTGGAAGCATAGCTGCGTGGCTGTCTAACGTGAGTGTTGTTACCACCATAACCAAAACTGCTAATCCCTTTGCCAATGCAGCACTGCAAACTTCAAACAACCCTGCCCGATTCTAGAGGACCTTCACCCTACTCTATATGAGGGTGTTGATCAAAAAAGGGCACCTTAAGCCATTAGAGCCTCGCCCATTGCCTGATCCTCTCCCATTGAAACATAACCCAGCAAAGTACTGTGCGTTTCACTAGCAGCACGATCACAATACCAACCAATACATTAGGCCACGTCATGAGATTCAAGATATCATCGACAACAAGGTGATCACACCATCCCAGAAAGAAAATGTAACTACAAAGCCTCTCCCGGCCCACAATCAAGTTCTTTCACCTCAAAATCTAAACCTAATCCATACACTGGCCATCCCCTATGATCCTAGTGTATATATTACCTCTTTCCACCTATCCAGACCGACAGTGTTCATATCAGAAAGCACATATTTGTGCATCATGGACACGTCTCCATTACAACCTAAGCCTGTGGTGGTGACAATTGGCGTAGAAGGGAGGTTGGCCTTAGAGGAGAGTACGAATCCACTGCCTGAGTGCTCTGAGGACTTGTCTAAGGGGAAGTATGATCCAAGCTGCTACATTGTGCCAACTGATCAAGTCAAGCTAGAAGTGGTACTGCCAACTGCAGTGGAGGTCAATGTGGTTAGAAAGGATGGCTTGAGTCATGGTTTGGATGATCTGGCGGAGCTAGAGGAGGACTTAGACAACCTGTCATTCTTTAATGAACAAGATCAAGGGATGTGCAAATTGACTGGTTCGATTTGAATGGATCAGCGAACAACTCTGGGTGGTTGAGTGATAAACCCGATAGGGAGGAAGGAACTGAAACAAAATCGGAAAAAAAGGGAGCAAGAATTGCTGCAGTGGCCGGAATGGCTGATGAAAAGGGAAAAATGCCAGAGAACATCGGCGTGAAAATTTCAGCTCAAGAACTCGGCGCTATGAGTACTGTGGACACAGAACAGGAAGCTGCGTTGAAGCAGTTTGCACAATAGAGGGTTGAAGACAACCAGAAAGCGGTAATGGCCTAACACCCTACGGGGGAAACTTGTGAAGTGAAAGTGATACAAACGGAGCCAGACAACTGTTTGTCGGCTGCCAGAGGGGTATGGTGGGAGGACGACGATCTACTTCTGGCTCACACCGGCGAGGATTAGGATTAGTGTCTCCCAAACCACACGTGGTACGCAGAAGAGATACACCACATGACAAGAAGTGGGTGGTATTTCAAGCCACCGCACTTAGACCAAGCTAAGGCCTCCAGGAAAGATAGAGAGGTTGAAAAACAGAAAGAGAAGCAGTTGGAGGAAGAGGCAGTGTCGAAGCAACTAAAGAAAATCTAAGTCGAAATTTCAATCTAGGGTTTTCTTATGGCCTCCCGGGTGCATCGACATGCTGTACTATTAGCCATGGACAAAGCTAAACTGTCCATTGACACTACTCCTGAATAGCTTATGGGATTGGTCTTCCCAGGTGGTGTCGGGCCAACCCTAACCTTTTCTAATAAAGAACTGCCGTTAGAAGGCTCAGCTTACAACAAACACCTGTACATATCTGTTGAGTGCAGAGAAAAATGGGTACCAGTTGTGTTAATCGACACCGGTTCAACTATCAACGTCTGTCCTTCCCGCACAACTTATGCCATCGGCCTTAAACCAATAGATTTCATGCCCACAACCCAAGTGATTCGGGCATATGATAATACCAGCAGGAAGGTTATGAATACGGTGTAAATCAGAGTTCAAGTGGGCCCAACTCAACAGGATGTCAAGTTCCATGTTTTGGATGTCCCAGCCACCTTCAACTTATTGCTAGGGAGACCCTGGCTGCATCTGGTGAAAGCAGTCTCCTCTACCCTCCACCAAATACTAAAATACCTTCATGGAAAGGGTGTGGTGATTGTTTTTGGGGAATTCATCTATCCATCTGTTGCCAGAGGTAACTACACCAGTGCTGGAGACCGTTCATGGCGAGAAGGATGTTTTCCTCTCAAGGTTTATGCTAGCTGAGGCCCGGGTAGTGCAAACCATCTTGGCAGCAGATGAGAGCATGTATGTCAATACCCAATCAATCTATGTCATGAACAAGCTACAACATGTGCCGGGAATGGGACTAAGAAGAAGTGGCTGGAAAGGTGTCACAGCATTGGCCGATGTGCCGCACAATCTGCATGCCTTTGGTCTAGGGTTTGTACCCACCAAAGAAGATTGGGTCAGGAAAAGGAAAGAGATAGCAGGCAGAGCTAGAGCCAAGCAGGTTGGGAAACACTATGACCTCGTTCACAGGACGATTTGGGGAACGCTGAATGGCCATTTTGTTCAGGAGTGTGAAAACTTCCCATTTTGTAGCTTTCCCGAACCCTGGATGAATTCTACGAACCAGCATGTCCCTAGCTTCGATATCTTATTTGACCTCCAGTTACAAGAAAGTGATGCCGAGGAAAAGGTCGAGCCAACTGCTGAAGCTGAAAAGAGTATGGAAAATGACTCGGACAATAGCGAGGTTGGAGTTGGGGCAGCACTGGCATGTCTCCTTACAGATCCTCCGACTGACTCAAAGAGCTTGGGAGATAACCTTACCATATCCATGATCGGGGACCAACTGGGTATGAACCCATCCAGCAGCATTTTGGATGCATCTGAAGCACCATCTCTTGTCTGGCAGCTAGAGGAGGGCTACCTGTCTAATTCTGAGTCGGGTAATGAGCCAAAATCTGATTCCACAGAGTCTGTGGAGTCAGAATCAGATTCCGGTTCTTCTGAGTTTGAGTCTGGTATTCTTGGGGGTGATAACCCGGATGCCAAGGTCTTGTGCAGGTCCTCTTTTTCTTTTGCTTTTAAGTCGGTCGTCATCGAAGAACTGGATGAGTTGGATCTTATGAATGAGAACACTGTTGATTCTGAGTATTTCTCTATACCGCTTGTTTATTACATTGACCAAGATTTTCAGAATGAAAACGAAGAGGAAGGAATTCTTCTAGTTTTGAAAAATTTGATTAATCGAGAGGAGGAGAGGTTTGCAAAAACCTACACTGATGAAATCATTTCTATTAATGTGGGTATTGAGAAGGATTCGCGTTTGGTCCAGATCGAGTCCATGTTGTCTTCAGAGGAGCGCGAGCGCTTAGTCGCTTTATTAAAAGATTTCAAAGAAGTTTTTACGTGGTCCTACGAAGAAATGCTTGGAATCGATCCTGAGATTGTACAGCATCGGATCCCTCTTGACCCCGAGGCCTGACTCGTCAAGCAGAAGTTGCGAAGAATCCGTCCGGATTGGGCGTTGAAGATCAAAGAAACGGTCACCAAGTGGATCAAGGTAGGTTCTTGTTAGTATCAAAATATCCGACTTGGTTGGCCAACATCATCCTAGTACCGAAAAAGGATGGTAGAATCCGGATGTGTGTGGACTTCAGAGATTTGAACAGAGCTAGTTCGAAGGACGACTTTTCTCTGCCACACATCGATGAGTTAGTGGACTTCACAGCCGGTCATGTATTGATATCCTTCATGGATAGGTTTTCTGGGTATAAATAGATTTTGATGGCACCTGAGGACAGAGAGAAAACTGCATTTACTACGCCGTGGGGTACCTACTGCTATCAGGTTATGCCGTTTGGGCTGAAGAATGGCAGGGCTACCTGTCAATGGGCTGCAACCACCATTCTGCATGATATGATCCACAAAGAGGTCGAGGTGTACGTAGTGACATGATTGTCAAGTCCAAAGAAAGAGAGGGCCACTACACTGCCTTGAAGAAATTCTTTCAAGGGATCAGAGAATATAGACTGAGGTTGAAACCGTATAAACGTACTTTCAGCATAAAAACAGGGAAAATGCTGGGCTTCTTGATCACACAGAGGGGCATCGAAATAGATCATTTCAAAATCAAGGCCATCTTAGAAATGTCACCCCCAAGGATTGAAAAGGAGGTGTGAGGCTTTCTGGGTAAAGTACAATTCATAAGACGGTTTATTTCCAAATTAACCTTGACTTGTAAACCACTATTTGGTCTTCTGAAGAAAGGAAATAAATTCCGATGGGATGATCGATGTCAATTTGCGTTAGAGCAAATTAAGTAGTACTGTAGATGTCCCCAAACGTCCCAGGAGGGAATCCAATTTTGTTCATTGGAGCTTACTACAGTTCGGACTCAAATTGTCACGGTTCTGAATCTAGTCTTGCAAAGTGCAATGCAAGACTGATAAATCACCAAAGAGTCTAAATCCGGCAAATCATTTTGAAAACATATTTTTAGAAAGAAGTGCCAAACATGGACTGCTTTGCCAGATACAGAGTCGCTACCTAAATATTTATTTTGGGGGGAATTTAGGAAACCCTAACTGGTTGCCTAAGGCCACGTGTCCGTCATCACCAAAGTTGCCTTGGATCGGAACTTGGGTACGATTGGGGAAGGTTAGTTATGAGCACCCCCGCTCGCCCGATCAAAGATCAGCCACTACTAATTATGATATCTTGTTTTGAAAACATTATGTATCCCTATTCTAGTTATTAGCTAGTCTTTAACTACGTGATGCGCACAGCAAACAAGTATAGACTGGATCGCCTGAATTGGAACAATGCATCGCATATCCGTTTGTTTTGAAGATGGATTGAAATTTGCTACTCGTAAGTAGGCTAAAACACGGGTTTCGATGAATTATTCCAATTCAAGCAACCCAACCTTCACCCACAGGCATACAGGTAGTTATAGCACATAAGCAATTAGCCTCATAGCAAGCATGCCGTCATGTTAATACTCACATACATGCAAGATGCTAAAGCATAAACACTTATAGTGTACTATGAGCTAAAACAAGGAACATGTTAGTAATCAAATGCAGGATCCAAGTCCATGTCAAGATGGCTAATGTCACGCATACAAAATGCAGCTAGAGTAGGCTTGACTAATCTACAATGGCATATGAAATGCAACAATTCAACACGTATTCAAGTTGGAATTGAAATACTTATGCAATTAGTATGATGCGCCGAGCCCGGTGCATGTAATACAAATGAATGATGCAAACATGCGAGCATAAGGTATGCTAAATTAAATATACCCTAGAACTAACCATCATAAGTAGTTAGGTAAAAGGGAGAAAGAAGTGGAGGTTGGAAGATATGCATCACACACACGCATACTTATTACACCATTGCCCTCTCTCAGAGGGTCCAAAAGAATAATACAAATTGAATGAATAATTAACTACTCTAGCTAATTAATTATTACGGACCACGTAGCTAGTTAAGCAAATTAACAAAGCTAATAAAGTGGTAAAACAGCCTCAGGAGGAAGAATAAATGCATGCACGTTCGGCTCCGCCCTGAAATTCATCGCCATGCCACAGTTGCCTCTGTTTACATTGCTCTGCACCTCTGGGGACTGCACAAGTCCTAGGGATGCTTTAGAATCACTTTCTGATCACTGTGGGATGTCACCGGCCAAGAGGAATGGTCACCGGCCATGGAAATGTGGCCATCGGCCAGAAATGTAGCTCTCGGCCAAAGATTTGTGGTCGGCCGACACTCAATGTGGTCGGTCGGCCATCTATGCCTGTAGAATCCTGTTTTTTGCAGTAGCAGAGGGCAAATAAGACATGGCAATGCATTTCAAAGCAAATGTCTGCACAACCAACCTCCCTATCATGTTTAAGACTCAAGGGAGTATGGTACTCGACCCCCGGGCCACCAATCATGCATTTCAATGCATGATGGCCCAAGATGCCAAGTTGTGCATTTTGATACCAAATGAAATGCATACAACACACAAAAGGTCCCCGACCTCTATCATGGTTGATCAAGAGGTAAGGAATGCATGCTATGCACAATGTTATGCATCCTAAGCATGCAAGCTAAGTATGCAACATGTACATGCAAACAAGCAACGTGTACTAGGCACACAACCTAAGCAAGCAAGCATGCAAGGCAAGTAACAACAATGCTAATGACCAAACATGCAACAACATGTGAAGGGGACTTAGCATGGAAACATGTAAAGCAACTTAACAAAGAAAATGTATGCCAAATGCAAAGTGATTCAAGCATGCAACAACATGCGATAGGCCGAGCATGCAACAACACGCAAGGCGAGCATGCAACAACATGCAAAGGATGGACTTACACCAAGATGGACAGCTCTCTACTAGGTCCAAAACAGTCGCCAATATGCCAAGGAAATGAAGGCAAATGCACATACAAACATGCATGCAAACATGGTCCAATACCTAAGCATAAAGAGGCAACTTTTAAGCACACTTAAAAGGAACAAACATGGACAAATGGCATACATTGTAAGCTCTGAAATCATGTTAGAAAAGGTGCCAAACCAACTAAACAAATCAAGCAAAGCATGCAACAAGGTCCAAGGCTCAAGGCTAGCCAAGGGGTTCAAGCCATGACCATGCCAACCAAGCCTCAAAGGGCCAAAGGAACTCAAAACAGTCCCAAGGCAGACCAAAACAAGGCCAAAGACACACTTAGATGGCATCCCAAATGCCTACACATGATGGCATACACAATGGCATAAACATGGAGCATGAAACACAAACTCTTTAAGACATTAAAGAAGCATCAATTGTGAGTAAACAAGCATGCCATATGGACTGAAATGACATGGTAAGTGACTCCAAGTCACTGAAATAATGCAAGTAAAGCATGCTAGAGGATCCAATACTCAAAGCCTACAAGCTAGGTTGCATGGTAGCTATACAAAGCAAGTCATGGATGACCCAAACAATCAAAATCAGACCTTAAGCATACCAAAACATGCATAAAATCTTCACAAAGCTAAGCCAAAATCATGCTTGAAAGTCATGGTACATCATGATGCATGTTAAAGCAATTTCATGGCATTACAAGACAAGTATGCAAAGCATGCATGGTGTGTCTAAACCAACTTAAAAAAGTGCTATATCATGGTAAAACAAGCACAAATACCAGCTGAAATCAAGCTAAAGCAAGCTAGGCATACAAGCTACAACACAAGCCATTTGTGCCGGCATCAAAGGCAACATGGAGAGGGGATGACCCTCTCCCATTTGAGACCTCAAAACCACCTCTCCACCACTAAAATTCCTCTGGATTTCAGTGGTAGAGAGGTCATGCAAAGCTCAAAATAATGGCCAAAAGGTATGGCCTTAAACAAGGCCTAACAAGGCCTTAGAGGGGGGAAACAACCCCAAACCTCAAAGCAATCTTAAACAAAGTTCTAAAATACACAAAATCAGAACTTTTATTAGTTTATAGCTAAGCTTAAAAATAGATGCAAGATAGGTTAAAAGCTTGTGCAAAAATGGGGAATAAAGGGGTAAGGTTCTTACCCTTGAAGACCTTCTTCAAGAAGACCACTCCAGCAGCCTCCTTAGGTCAAAACCAGCTCAAAAATTCCAAGAACAACCCTTTGGCACCTCAGCAACTAAGGTATAGTGTAATACTAGGTGTCTTAGTGCAAAACTAAGAACAAATCAACCTTATACACACAAAAATCAAAAGGGGAGGGAGATAAAGAGATAAATTGATATAGGACTTCTCTAACCTTAATATCAGATCTCTGGAACTTTTTGAAACCCTTGAGGAGGGAGGAGAAGCCCTCCCTTTATAGGAATTCCAATCTTGCAAAGCTTACAAAACAAGCTAAGCAAGAGGGAAATCCCTCCATACACGTGTATGGAGGGGGTGTATTGTGGATGCCAGCTATCACAACTGGCATAAAATATCTACCAAAAGCAGATGAACAGTGGTCGGCCAGTCAAAAATGACAAATTGACCAAAACAATGGTCGGCCGACCATAAAGAGTGCTGACCGGCCATCACCAATGGCCGGTAGCAAAAAAACAGGGCCGGTGGCCTCAAGCCATGGCCAGTGAGGTGTGGGGATGGCCAACAAGCCATTCCCTGCCCTCAGAAGCAAAACAACAAGTGTTTGGTACAAAACCAAACACAAAACAAGCAAGTCGAGAGATCCTAAGGTAAGGCGCGTAGCCGAGACCTCCGAGAACTTAAAACGAACACGAACATGGATGATCACCGAGTGTCCAAACGGTGACATCCAAGTCTTGAGGACGGTCAGAAATGGGGTGTTTACAGTTGCCCCTCTTTGACAGAACTTGAAAGTCATAACAATGACGGGAGTGAATGTCAAAGCCCAGAGACGACCCATTTTTGACAAGGCCGAAGACTTAGACAAAGCATACAAGCTACAGACAAAGATATGCGCCCGAAGGCAGGGGCAAAACGCAAAACAATGCACAAAGCTGAGCATAACTTATGATCATGTAAAGAAAGCTGTAACAAAGCAAATCATGCAACAGTTTTAAGCTAGTACAAACCAAACTACACTACAATGTAGAGAGGATGTGAGAATTATGTAATTCTCATTATGTTTGACGCGGAGAATACAATACCTGCGCGGTTTGTCTGGTCGTGCCAGCTTCAAATGAACCGTACATACAATATCGTGCCTGAAAGAGAAAGAAACTTAACATGTACAATATTGTTAGAAGTATGCATAACAATGCAATTGAAAGTGCGTGACAACGCAAGTGAAGGGGTGCATGCCAATGCAGACGGAAGGGGTGCATAACAACGCAACCCGAGTGTGCGCATAACAATGTGATTTGAAACATACACACATATAAGTAAAGCATACGCGACAACGTGTGCAATGTGTAAAGAAACTTGAACACATATAAGTAAAACATGATGCGACAACGCATGCAATGTGTATAGGAATTTGAACACATACAAGTAAAGCATAACGCGACAACGCATGCAATGTGTATAGAAACTTGAATGGAAGGGTGCAAGACAATGTAACCTAAGAATGCGAAACAATGTGGGTGGACGGGAGGATGCAAGACAATGCAACCTAAGAATGCACAACAACGCGGGTGGACGAGAGGATGCAAGACAATGCAACCTAAGAATGCGAAACAACGCGGGTGGACGGGAGGATGCAAGACAATGCAACCTAAGAATGCAAAACAACGCGGGTGGATGGGAGGATGCAAGACAATGCAACCTAAGAGAGGATGCAAGACAATGCAACCTAAGAATACGAAACAATGCGGGTGGACGGGAGGATGCAAGACAATGCAACCTAAGAATGTGTAACAACGCGGGTGGACGGGAGGATGCAAGACAATGCAACCTAAGAATGCACAACAACGCGGGTGGACGAGAGGATGCAAGACAATGCAACCTAACAATGCGAAACAACGCGGGTGAACGGGAGGATGCAAGACAATGCAACCTATATTCTATATGTAATGGATGGAATGGATAAGGTGCGCGTCCAAACCGTATCTTGCCTAGGAAAGGCATGGGCACAAACAAACCACGTCTAATACGGAAATGGTGCCGTCACCCTCAACACTAGGCGCGTACACAAAATCTCATAACCATGCTTCAACGTGAAAAGTATGGGCACATACTAGACCAAGCTCAACATGGAAAGGCGCAAGCCATAGATGGATAATGCAATGAATACATGCAAACTACAATGCAATATATAAGGAAATGCATGACAATGCAAATGAAAAACATGCACGACAATACACAATAGAGAGATGCATGACAATGCAAATTGAAACGTGCATGACAATGCACAGTACTGAAATACATGACAATGTAATATAAAGGATATGCATGACAATGCGAATGAGAGATATGCATGACAATGCATGGTAAAGGAACGCATAACAATGCAAATTGAAACGTGCATGACAATGCACAGTATTGAAATGCATGACAATGCACAGTATTGAAATGCATGACAATGCAATATAAAGAATATGCATGACAATGCGAATGAGAGATATGCAAGACAATGCATGATGATAATGCAAATGAAACATGCACAATAATGCAAGATAGGGAAATGCATGACAATGCGAAATGAGAAACATGCATGACAATGCAAATGAGGAAATGCACAACAATGCATGTACTGAAGTGCATGGCAATGCAAAGTGAGAGAATACAAGACAATGCAAATGAGGTGTGCATGACGATGCGTGATAAGGAATATGCATGACAATGCATGTAGTTGAGATGCATGACAATGCAAATGAATTCGAATGCGCGACAACGCGCATTTGTTGAAATGCATGACAATGCATGTAAACTCAAATGCGTGGCAACACATGTTTTGTTGAGATGCATGTCAATGCAAATGAATAGTGCATAACAATACAAGTTGTGCGCGTTACAACGCGCGTAGACGTGCATAACGATGCAACCTATGCATGTTTATCATAAATGAGGCAAAATAATGTAATACAATGTGTTTAAAGTGGTTATTGAACCTTACAAGATACCAAAGGATACGAAAAGGATACACCTCGTGCATACTGAGCATTGAATATAGGAAACACGGTTTGAGGTCAACATGAAGGCCGGTCAAGGTTCAAAAGTGCACTTCCTTGCACTCTCTTGAGAAATGAAGGTTCCAAACCACATCAATGACCCAACCAAGGGTATAGGAGGCTCACCGGCCACCGGGGAAGACCATCGGCCATCCATCGGCCACAAAATAAGGTCACCGGCCAAATATTTGGCCGATCGGCTAACAATTTGGCCGACCGGCCAAAAATGCCTGTGTCGGGGCAGTTTTGTCAATTGGCCACGCGTCTTTAAATATAGGGCTTCTAGCCCTTATTTCTTCACTTGCCCGAACTCGAAAACTTCTCCCCTCTTTCTCTAGGTTATTTTCCAACCCTTGATCTGTGCTTTTCGTTGGTTTTAGAGCCTGCTTCGTCAGTTTTAGAGCCTGCTTCGTCGTTCGATTCACGAACACCTCCTCATTTCGCCCGTTTTGAACCGAACAAATCTTGGTTTCGGTGCATTTTTCTCAATTTCCACCACCTAGGGTTTGTTTCCCCCAAGTTTTCCTTGGTCTTCGTGCCTTTTTCTACACTTCGACATTTTTTCCATTTTCCACCCTCCCGAGGTTGACTTTTCAGTTGACTTTTTATATTCCCGCCCGATTTTCACACTTCCGGCCATTTTTGCACTCTTTCTGAGATGGCAGACGACATACCACTGGGTGGGAGTCCTCCAGTGATGGACGTGGATCCCGAGGCTGAGCTCTTGCCTCTTCACATTAGGCCGTTCGACCCGGCGACCTACTGGCCGGCTATACACATGTTGCCTCCTGACGGACTTCGCTAGTTCAGGAGTTTTGCCAGGGGCGTGCCACTAGAGCTTCTACTGCGTGAGCCAAAGTCACATCTGTCCTTCGGCGCTTCTGAGGTACACTCTTCTTTGTTTTATTTTTTGCAATGTAGAATACAAAACTGCAATAGTCGATTCTATCCTTTAACTGCTTAACTCAGACACACTAGTACATTGCATACTGTAGTTCGTTCCGAAGACACCCGTACTTGATATCTGTTTGAATCTGAACACATGCACACACACTGCATCTTCACTGAACCACTCAAACACACTGATACACCATATGCTGGAGTTCACTGCGAGCACACCCGCACCTGATATTTGCTTGAATCTGAACACGTACACACACACTGCATTTTCACTAAACCACTCAAACGCACTAATACATCACATGCTGTAGTTCACTGCGAGGACAACCGCACCCGATATCTGTTTGAATCTGAACACGTGCACACACACTATATTTTCACTGAAATGATTCGAACAAACTGTTGCATCATATGCTGGAGTTCACTGTGAGCACACCCGTACTCGATATCTGTTTTACTGGAAATGTGCACACACGCACTGCATTTTCACTGATCCTGAGTGTATTCAACACTGTATTTGTAACACTGCTTCGCAACTGTTTGTTTTGACCACAGGGGGATTCCCATGCCTTCTGGGGGTATGGGAATGTCATGGCCCGGGAGTGGTACATAGAGCTTCCTGAGGCGATTCACCGTATCGTTGACCAGGCCGGCTTCGGTACTTTCTGCATAGGACTCTCGCGCCACACTGCGAGCAGACCTCTTCTTGCTGCTTTGGTGGAGAGGTGGTTGGACACCACCGACTCCTTCCACCTTTCGGCCACGAGAGACATGACGATGACTCCCTTCGACTTCTCCATGCTCACAGGCATTGGAATAGGGGGTGATCCGATCCCCTTCGATATAGATATGGACGAGTGGGAGGCCGCTCAGATGTACCTGCTTGGCGACCTACTGCCTCTTGCTCGTCCGGGATTTGTATGATACTCGTGGTTCGAGGACCACTTCATGATCTAGGCGCCTACCACTCAGGAAGAGGAGGAGTAGTACGCACGCAGCTTTCTGATGTTCCTGTTGGGGACCACTTTTTTCGCCGACCGGGCGAACACCGTGCCCCTTTGCCTGCTGAGTGCACTGGTTGACGTGACCAGGATTCGCGGCTATGACTGGAGTGGCGCAGGCTTGGACACACTCTACGGCTATATGAGTTCATCCTCCCACCTCGGCGGATAGCTGCTCGGAGGCTACCAGCGGGCTTGGGAGGTACATCTTCTTCTTCTGCTTTACATTTCTGCTTTACATTCTCTGTACTCTGTACACACTGCACACTCTACACAATACACTGCACATACCGCTTTCTGCTTTATCTGCGTACTGCTTTATCTGTATACTGCTTCATCTGATAAGCATGCTCATATCTATTCTGTTGCATTCTGCAGTTATGGATATACGCCTACTTCCCAAGGCTTGCCCCAGTAGCAAAGGAGGAGATGCCTCTCGTGATCCCATTCTTCCACCGCTTCGACGTGAGGTGCGAGCGGAGGCCTCGGGAGTCTTTCATATTCTTTCGCCGCTATTTTGATACCATCACCGCAACAGAGCTATGTCAAACATTACAATTCATTTAAGCTTTGATTTGCATTGCATCTTCAATAGCAGTAGATAACAAACTGTATTTTGTTTGCAGTTCACCTGGCAGCTATGGGCCTCATTGCCCATCGCAGTACGGGACCAGTATAAGGGCGCTCAGGAGACCTCCCGGTTCAGGATTTTGCTAGAGGGCCCAGTCTGCCGGGCTTGGTACCTAGGCGAGCGCTTCCTGCGCCAGACCTTAGGTTTACCAGAGCAGATAGTCCTAGGTCCGCCTCCTACTTATATGAGGCATACTGAGAGGTACACTCTGTGGGAGATGACGGAGTGTACCATCGGCTGGAAGTGCGACCGCTTCAGAGGTGAGGGCGATTACGCCGAGTATATCCAGGCCCATCTGATGCCGCCTCTGAGCAGTGCTCGTCGAGCTGAGAGGGAGAGGCCTGCGGCGCCAGCGGTTGGAGCAGGAGCATCGAGGGCACCGAGGGTACCTCCGGCTCAGGGCAGGAGTGGGTCCCGGAGGGGACAGGGAGCCCAGTGGCCAACACTGCCTACGTCGATCACATGCTGAGGATAGGGTGGGGAGACCTATCAGATTTCCTTTGCCCCTCCTCTAGTTGATTCTGAGCTCGTCGGAGTCTATGGCTCGACCCCGGTATGCACTACTAAACTTTTCATTTTGTACAGTCATTTCAATTCCTTTGATATCTTGCAGAACACTAATGACTTCAATACTCTTGCAGGCTTCCGTCGAGTACACTCGCCATTCCCTGGAGTTGACGGCTTCAGCGGTAGGGATGCTGCAGCGGTGCTTCGACTTGTTGGCCATCTACAATATCCCAGTAAGTTCTTTCAACTGCAGTTTCAAACTCCGCCTAATCTGCTTCATACATAACTTGATCACATCATTGACACGACACTTGAAACATAGCACTCACGACACTAATACACTGCAACCCATATACTGTTTATAGCATTGCTCACGGCATTCACACACTGTACCCAAACACTGCATTCTGTTCTATCTGCAAACTGATGCATTTGCCATTTGTCATTTTCAGGCCCCATTCCCGATCCCGACCCTGGAAGGTGCGCCAGCTGGACCGTCTGTTCCTGCTCGGGGAGGAGGGGGGGTCAGGCGCGAGATGACATTCCATAGCTGAGGCAGACACAGGCGCACCCGTGCTGAGAGCAGTTCCCGAGAGCCCACTCCAGACGGCGACGAGTCAGATGAGGAGGCGGCGTCATCGCATGGTAAGGCCGGAGATAGCTCAGACTCTGATTTTGGAGATGGCGGTGGTGATCCTGGACCCTCGTCCAGGAAGAGGACCAGGACTGACCCCCGTACCTGAGATGACCAATTTTTGATCCAGACTTTCTGCTGCCTTTTCTTTTTTTGCTTTTCTTTTTGCTGGTAGCTTGAGCATATTGTATTGCCACAGGCAGGTTTTATTTTCTCCAATACTATGTATTTGAAAAGATGATGAAATGAAACAAGCTTTTTGCTGAAAAGGTGTTGCATTTGTGCATTCCATGCATTGCATCGCATCGCATCACATTGTATCGTAATGTAATTGAATGGCATTTGAACATGCACGTATTACCAGGTCAGGTAACGAGCCAATCAAATAAATCAACTTGATAAGAAACAATAAGACCTTGACAAGTTTACAACTCAATAAGCAAAGAGCAACAATTCGATAAACAAAATTGCGATAACTTGGTAATCAAGTGAGTAACAACTCGATAGACCAATAAGCAACAACTCGATAAACAAATGAGCAACAACTCGATAAGCAAATGAGCAACAACTCGATAAGCAAGTGAGAAACAACTCGATAAGCAAACGAGCAACAGCTCGATAAGCAAACGAGCAATAACCCGATAAGTAAATGAGCAACAACTCGATAAGTAAATGAGCAACAACTCGATAAGCAAGTGAGCAACAACTCGATAAGCAAATGAGCAACAGCTTGAGCAACAATTCGCCAAGCAAAATTGAAATAACACAGGTGTGACTTCGCAAAACTCAACACTGGAAGGCACTGGCAGGGGAACTAATCACAAGTTCCCGACATGTTCAACACATAGACTGCTCATTTCGAATACACGGCTCGTAACACAGTACTTTGCTTATTTTGAACATACGGCTCATGCAGGACACTATTGATTCTGAACACACAGCCCATTTTGAACATTGCTCATTCTGAACTCATAGCCCATAACACAACATTCTATTTATTTTGAACCCATAGGATGCAAAGGCAGAATTTGCAGAAGTCGAAACAAACTCAGGTGCTCCGAATCCTTCCTCTTTTCTTTTGCGTCGCAGTCTGGAACCCATAGCATTAGATAGGTCCTAGTTCCACTGTTCTCACGTGACATGGGTTAAACCCTGTGGTTTTATGAAAGAACGAATCCTGTTTTGCACAAATGTGAAGAATAGCACAGCACTCTGAGCACAAAGCAACCTTTTTTGAAATAAGGAACGAGTTTTTGACCGGGTATTGAGCCTACGACTGAGCACAACAAAAATGACGCAACCGAAAAACAAAGGGTAACAACCTAAACACGTCGAGTAACACTCGAAAAGACTCAAAACAAGAATCGAGATAAAACAAAAATACACGACACTCAGACGCACACAGGGAGCCTGTTTCTCTGGGTATTGTTTCCCACCCTTCTCATTTGTGATTCTCACATCACTCGGCCCTCAGGCTCTGTTTTTCTCTCAAAACCCTTTTCCTCACTTTTTCACTTGGCGCACATCTTTCTATTCTTCAATCTCTCATTTTTTCATCCCTCCCCTAGGTGGTTGATGAGTAAGTCAGAAGTTGTGGGTTCATGCCCAACACTGTTAGCTCACAGCTATTTCTTCCGGTGACATCTAGTCAATGCCCCAGATGAGGGAATGGAGTATCTTGTTCCATCCCAATTCGTGCTTCGCACTTGGCTTGGTACCTCGTTGCTTGGAAGGTGAGAGAGCTTTTAGCCCTTTACTGTTTGCTTCAGTTGTGCCCTTTTTCTGGCAAGTAGAGTGCCTTTCTGGCAGGTGTGTTGACAAATGGGGGAAAAGACAGAAAACCTGACTCAACTGTGCCCCTAGTTCATCATTTTGACCATTTTTTTGTTTTGGTTTTCTACTAAAACAAATTTTGACCAATATGAGAGTTAGATCAACATACTTGTTCCATTTTTGATTTGAAATCATGCAAGTTAGGCTATGAGCACTGAACATTTTCCCCTTTTGGGTCCAAGAAAAATGGTCCAGTTTTGGAAAATGAAATAATTTTCAAGAAATTAGTCAACCTCGGTAAAATTCTCAAAAACTATTTTTGCAAACGGTCAGTGCTCAACGAGCACAGAACTTACTCTTGAGATGCACAACCTTAGAACCGAAGGAAAATATCCCCTTTGCTTGAAGAGAGCTGCATGGCAACGAAAAGTTGCCCCTTGTTTGAATGGTACCGCAGCACTGAATGGCAACAAGAAGTTGCCCCTTGTTTGAATAGTGCCGCAGCATACGGCAACCAGTCCTCACTGTGACAAATACAACCAAATTCTCAGATACAGAGAAGACAAAGATGACCAGAACCATCGCATGGACATAATCGATTTGGAAGTGTTTGTGGCTGGACTTCGGGATGAAGTTGCCTACGTATCCCAAACATGGGAATCAAGCCTTACGTAGTTCGGGGGGTTCAGGTGCACTCGGGTATTAACCTTTCCTTTTGCGCTCTAACTTTTGCCAAGACCGCCCTTCTGGGTTTTCAACCTTGCGAGCTATGTTTTTCTTTTCTTTTCATTTCTTTTTTCTTTTGTTTTTTTTTTGTATTTTTTTGCTTTTCTTTTCATTTTTTTTTCTTGCTCTAACTTTTCCCTGGGTCGCCCTTCCGGGTTTTTGGCCCAACAAGCCCCTCAAAGGTAAAAGTGTAGCTTTGTCCATGTTAAATGGTTTTGAGATCTTGAAATCATCTGAATCCAGGAGAATGGCTGCTGTTCGCTGATGATGTAGGAGTCCATCCAATGCGGGTTGAATTGCCCCCAATGTTGTGGATAGGAACTCGGTTGTCCTTCAGCAATACTTTCTTCTTTTCCTCTCTTCTGGGATTTGGCATTCTTGCCGATCTTCGTTAGCTTGAGAAACATCCCAATTTTCTTGACTCTTCGAGTACATCTGACATTTTTTGCCCCTAGTGTCGAGGGGTGTCTCTGATTTAGCTTTGCAAGCTTCTTTTGATCATATCTGATCTTCTTTGATATGACTTTCTTGCCTCTTGTTCGAGGGCTGCTTCAAATCTGGCCACATAGGCCTCACGTTGTGGTTGACCGTTGAATGTTCTGAATCTAAGTTCAAGGTCTGAAAGCCAGGGGTCGAGTCTCGAGGTTGAGAGTGATCCTAGGCTGCACAATCTCAAGAGCGATTCCACACAGGTCTTCGCAGGATCGCACAAAACATTTAAATTTTTTTTTTTAATTTTTTTTTAAGAAAGCGACTAATCGTTCGCACTGAAGACAGTGTAGAACCAATCTGGATTAAGCCAGGGTCCTTCTCAGTACTCACATTAACAAACATGATTTCATTCATTAAGGGCTTAGCATGCGTCTCTTTCTCTCAGTTGATCAAATTTTGCAAAACCCGAGGAATTCCTTCTTCGTTTTCATCACAATGTTCAAAAAGTTTTGAAAAACTCAGGTCAATGTAATGACTTAAAGACACAGAAAAACAGGTGAAAAGCACTACCGTTTCATTCAAGTTTGCTGGCACAATAGGCTCAAAGAAGAAACAAGCACAAAAACATGAAAGCCACAGCTGTTCCATTCAGATCTTCTGGTGTAACTGGCTCCCCGGCAGAAACAGACTCAAAAGAAAGCGAAAATACAAACACAAAACGAAATAGTGATATCCGAGGCAACGCCTCTGAGATCACCTGACTCTAACAAAACAGGACTGACTCGATACAACAAGACAGACCCAACTGACTCAGTATGAAAAGACTGACTCTATACAACAGGACAAACTCTAAACGACATAACAAAACTGACTCAATACCCGAGTCAGGAAGTACAAAAACCAGTATTCACAAATGCTCAAAACAGTGCGTGCCATACGCCACATCTGGAGTGAACTGAGTGCCGTCCGCAGGTGGTCCTAACCCTGATCACTTGCTTGTACTATCCTCGAAGTCCACAATCTCAATGGTGATAGACTTTGCTGAGCTGGGTGGGACGATGACCTCGTTATCGATCAAGTCTTGCACTTCGTGGCAAAGACAGAAGCAACTGTCGGTGGTGTGACCAACCTGTTGATGGTACGTGCAGTACTGGGTAGCATCATGACCCGGTGGAAGATGAGCAGGGAGAGGCAGAGGCTCAAGGGGTTTAAAATGTCCCTTTTCCGTCAGGATTTGAAGCGCCTTAGACAAAGGCATGTAGAGAGCATGAAAAACCCTGTGCCCTCGGGGTAGGTACTTCGAAGTTAGTGGATTTTTGCTAGACGCACTAGCAAAAGGATCAGCAGGTACTACCTTGGCTTTCTGGTCTTTTCTAGTTGCAGGGTTAGGATTGGGAGGAACGGTCCTAGTGTGACGGTCCTTATCACGATTTTCCCTTTGGCTTGTACTGCCCTCGGTCTGGGTAGGGAAAATATCATTCACAGTTTTAGTCACAACCGTGAGTACTTGCTGCTTATTCAACCCTCCGGCTTTCAAAGCCTCGACTGCCCATAGCAGTTGTTCAACAGGATCAACGTCTGTTCCTATTTTGTTCTTACCTCTAGCCTTAGCTTGATTGAGGGTTTGGGTTGCTATATCAGAGCGGAACTCGGTTGTTGTCGACACGTCATTGCTATAGCTTGAGACAGCCTTAGGTTGGCTGAGCTCGATTACAATTCGCCCCAATAGCGGGGGCTCTTGCGGTATAAAATTCCCGGCATATGATGTGGTTGGTGGCGAAGCAGACATTCCGTAGACTAGATCAGCCACAGATCTCTGGGGGTCGCCAATCATTCCCATTAACTCAAACGTAGTGGGTTCACGAGCTTGGAACAACTGGGGTTCCCAGATTGGGCGCGCGGCAGGTGACCTGGGCGGGTGTGGTACCTCAACATCGGTCTCATCCTGTAAGATGGTCCTTTGGTTTAGTGCGGCTGCCATAACCACAACTTTCTCTGAATTCTGTGACATCATAAATCCGCTGAACTGAACGGAGGTGATGTGACTGGTGACTGGATTGATCAGATATCTGCCTTGCTTCGGTGAAGGAGAACACTGGCTATTCTAAACTCAGATCTCTGAAACTCCCCCTCCTCCTGAAAGAGAAAACAGGCAGCGTCTCTGCCCAATTTTACCCAAACAATCACAAGCACAACTGAACAACTGTATTTGATCACTGATTACTGTTCCCCAAAACAACTGCCCCAAAACTGAATCTGATACCCGCAGATATAACTGATTCTTAACACACTGAACTGATGCCCGCAGGCCTGATGCCCGAACTTGCAAACGGATATGTGCGTTCCCTGTGGAGGTCAACTCAAAAAGCACATAGCACATAACAAGCAAGTAAGAGCCAAAACACCCCTATGTTGGGATAGGATTTTCCTGTCCTATTTTGTCACGAGCTAGGGTTTCACTATGCACGTAGCGGTTTCACACAACCTATAATCGGGTAAGCAACCTGTCCTAGCTTGGAATGGTCACTATGGATTCCAAATATGCACTAGGTCGAATGGTCAAAAAGGGTGCCCTGGTGACAACTGGGGTTTGTGTTCCCATCGTGGCAGAGCCCGTAACCGGTTAGCCTTATGGCACGCTTTTCGAAGCGAGCTTCCGGCAAACCGTTCAGGAATAACAGACGGCAAACACTGTGTCCTAGGTGCACCAATGCACATGCAATGCAAAGAAACACATAAGTGTAGTCAAAACAAGATATCATGAATTCGAGTCAAGCTCTCTAACTCCCCAGCAGAGTAGCCAGAAACTGTAGACGTCCCCGAACGTCCCGGGAGGGAATCCCATTTTGTTCATTGGAGCTTACTACAGTTTGGACTCAAATTGTCACGGTTCTGAATCTAGTCTCGCAAAGTGCAATGCAAGACTGATAAATCACCAAAGAGTCCAAATTCGGCAAATCGTTTTGAAAACAGATTTTTAGAAAGAAGTGCCAAACATGGACTGCTTTTCCAGATACAGAGTCACCACCTAAATATTTATTTTGGGGGGAATTTAGGAAACCCTGACTCGTTGCCTAAGGCCACGTGTCCGTCATCACCAAAGTTGCCTTGGCTCGGGAACTTGGGTACGATTGGGGAAGGTCATCTATGAGCACCCCCGCTTGCCCGATCAAAGATCGGCCACTACTAATCATGATATCTTGTTTTGAAAACATTATGTATCCCTATTCTAGTTATTAGCTAGTCTTTAACTACGTGATGCGCACAACAAACAAGTATAGACTGGATCGCCTGAATTGGAACAATGCATCGCATATCCGTTTGTTTTGAAGATGGATTGAAATTTTCTACTCGCAAGTAGGCTAAAACACGAGTTTCGACGAATTATTCCAATTCAAGCAACCCAACATTCACCCACAGGCATACATGTAGTTATAGCACATAAGCAATTAGCCTCATGGCAAGCATGCCGTCATGTTAACACTCACATACATGCAAGATGCTAAAACATAAACACTTACAGTGTACATCGAGCTAAAACAAGGAACATGTTAGTAATCAAATGCATGATCCAAGTCCATGTCAAGATGGCTAATGTCACGCATACAAAATGCAGCTAGAGTAGGCTCGGCTAATCTACAATGGCATATGAAATGCAACAATTCAACACGTATTCAAGTTGGAATTGAAATACTTATGCAATTAGTATAATGCGCCGAGCTCGGTGCATGTAATACGAATGAATGATGCAAACATGCGAGCATAAGGTATGCCAAATTAAATATGCCCTAGAACTAACCATCATAAGCGGTTAAGTAAAATGGAGAAAGAAGTGGAGGTTGGAAGACATGCATCACACACACGCACACTTATTACACCATTGCCCTCTCTCGGAGGGTCCAAAAGAATAATACAAATTGAATGAATAATTAACTACTCTAGCTAATTAATTATTACGGACCACTTAGCCAGTTAAGCAAATTAACAAAGCTAATAAAGCGGTAAAACAGCCTCGGGAGGAAGAATAAATGCATGCACGTTCGGCTCCGCCCGAAAATTCATCGCCATGCCACAGTTGCCTCTGTTTACGCTGCTCTGCACCTCTGAGGACTGCACAAGTCCCAGGGATGCTTCAGAATCACTTTCTGATCACTGTGGGATGTCACCGGCCAAGAGGAATGGTCACCGGCCATGGAAATGTGGCCATCGGCTAGAAATGTAGCTCTCGACCAGAGATTTGTGGTCGGCCGGCACTCAATGTGGTCGGTTGGCCATCTATGCCTGCAGAATCCTATTTTTTGCAGCAACAGAGGGCAAATAAGACATGGCAATGCATTTCAAAGCAAATGTCTACACAACCAACCTCCCTATCATGTTTAAGACTCAAGGGAGTATGGTACTCGACCCTTGGGCCACCAATCACGCATTTCAATGCATGATGGCCCAAGATGCCAAGTTGTGCATTTTGATACCAAATGAAATGCATACAACACACAAAAGGTCCCCGACCTCTATCATGGTTGATCAAGAGGTAAGGAATGCATGCTATGCACAATGTTATGCATCCTAAGCATGCAAGCTAAGTATGCAACATGTACATGCAAACAAGCAATGTGTACTAGGCACACAACCTAAGCAAATAAGCATGCGAGCCACGTAACAACAATGCTAATGACCAAACATGCAACAACATGTGAAGGGGACTTAGCATGGAAACATGTAAAGCAACTTAACAAAGAAAATGTATGCCAAATGCAAAGTGATTCAAGCATGCAACAACATGCGATAGGCCAAGCATGCAACAACATGCAAGGAGAGCATGCAATAACATGCAAAGGATGGATTTACACCAAGATGGACAACTCTCTACTAGGTCCAGAACAGTGGCCAATATGCCAAGGAAATGAAGGCAAATGCACATACAAACATGCATGCAAACATGGTCCAATACCTAAGCATAAAGAGGCAACTTTTAAGCACACTTAAAAGGAACAAACATGGACAAACGGCATACATTGTAAGCTCTGAAATCATGTTAGAAAAGGTGCCAAACCAACTAAACAAATCAAGCAAAGCATGAAACAAGGTCCAAGGCTCAAGGCTAGCCAAGGGGTTCAAGCCATGACCATGCCAACCAAGCCTCAAAGGGCCAAAGGAACTCAAAACAGTCCCAAGGCAGACCAAAACAAGGCCAAAGACACACTTAGATGGCATCCCAAATGCCTACACATGATGGCATACACAATGGCACAAACATGGATCATGAAACACAAACTCTTTAAGACATTAAAGAAGCATCAATTGTGAGTAAACAAGCATGCCATATGGACTGAAATGACATGGTAAGTGACTCCAAGTCACTGAAATAATGCAAGTAAAGCATGCTAGAGGATCCAATACTCAAAGCCTACAAGCTAGGTTGCATGGTAGCTATACAAAGCAAGTCATGGATGACCCAAACAATCAAAATCAGACCTTAAGCATACCAAAACATGCATAAAATCTTCACAAAGCTAAGCCAAAATCATGATAGAAAGTCATGGTACATCATGATGCATGTTAAGGCAATTTCATGGCATTACAAGACAAGTATGCAAAGCATGCATGGTGTGTCTAAACCAACTTAAAACAGTGCTATATTATGGCAAAACAAGCACAAATACCAGCTGAAATCAAGCTAAAGCAAGCTAGGCATACAAGCTACAACACAAGCCATTTGTGCCGGCATCAAAGGCAACATGGAGAGGGGATGGCCCTCTCCCATTTGAGACCTCAAAACCACCTCTCCACCACTAAAAATCCTCTGGATTTCAGTAGTAGAGAGGTCATGCAAAGCTCAAAATAATGGCCAAAAGGTATGGCCTTAAACAAGGCCTAACAAGGCCTTGGAGGGGGAAAACAACCCCAAACCTCAAAGAAATCCTAAACAAAGTTCTAAAATACACAAAATCAGAACTTTTATTAGTTTATAGCTAAGCTTAAAAATAGATGCAAGATAGGTTAAAAGCTTGTGCAAAAATGGGGAATAAAGGGGTAAGGTTCTTACCCTTGAAGACCTTCTTCAAGAAGACCACTCCAGCAGCCTCCTTAGGTCAAAACCAGCTCAAAAATTCCAAGAACAACCCTTTGGCACCTCAGCAACTAAGGTATAGTGTAATACTAGGTGTCTTAGTGCAAAACTAAGAACAAAGCAACCTTATACACACATAAATCAAAAAGGGAGGGAGATATAGAGATAGATAGATATAGGACTTCTCTAACCTTAATATCAGATCTCTGGAACTTTTTGGAACCCTTGAGGAGGGAGGAGAAGCCCTCCCTTTATAGGAATTCCAATCTTGCAAAGCTTACAAAACAAGCTAAGCAAGAGGGGAGGGGTGCATTGTGGATGCCAGCTATCACAGCTGGCATAAAATATCTGCCAAAAGCAGATGAATAGTGGTCGGCCAGCCAAAAATGACAAATTGACCAAAACAATGGTCGGCCGACCATAAAGAGTGCCGACGGGTCATCACCAATGGCCGGTAGCAAAAAAACAGGGTCGGTGGCCTCAAGCCATGGCCGGTGAGGTGTGGGGATGGCCAACAAGCCATTCCCTGCCCTCAGAAGCAAAACAACAAGTGTTTGGTGCAAAACCAAACACAAAACAAGCAAGTCGAGAGATCCTATGGCAAGGCGCGTAGCCGAGACCTCCGAGAACTCAAAACGAACACGAACATGGATGATCACTGAGTGTTCAAACGGTGACGTCCAAGTCTTGAGGACAGTCAAAAATGGGGTGTCTACAAGTACCTTCAGAATCCACCTGTGTTGTTGCCACCAAAGCCGGGAAAGCCTTTGATTCTACATTTGTCAATCATAGACACCATAATGGGATGCATGCTTGCTCAGGAATTTGAGGATAAGGTGGAGAAAGCCATCTACTATTTGAGCAAGAAAATGCTGGATTATGAGACCCGCTATACTCTGTTGGAGAAAGCTTGCCTAGCCTTGGTATGGGCTACCAGGAAGTTGAGGCACTACTTGTTAGCTCACTCTGTAATTCTAGTTTTCAGATTAGATCCCATCAAATATCTCTTTGAGAAACCAACAGTTATGGGTAGGCTACTCCGTTGGTTGCTTCTCCTCTCTGAATTTGATCTTAAGTATGTTACTCGCAAGTCGATTAAGGGGAGAGCTATAGCAGAATTCCTAGCAGATCACCCAGTAGAAGGGGATGAAGCGGTGGAATACCTGTTCCCATATGAAGCCATTCTGCAAGTCGAGGAGGAGACTTGGACAATGTACTTTGACGGAGTGTCTAATCAATACGGTTTTGGGATAGTTGTGTTGCTGATACCACCCGATGACTCCTATATACCTTTAGCCTTCAAACTCTGGTTCAAGGTGTCCATTAACGAAGCAGAATATGAGGTGTGTATTGCTGGTTTAGAAACTGCCCTGGAACTAGGGGCAAGAAGGTTGGATGTTATCCAGGACTTGAACCTAGTTGTTTCTCAAGCAAATGGAGATTGGAAAGTCAAAGAAGAAAAGATGAAGATTTATCACCAGACCTTGGACGTTTTGATTCCTAGGTTTGAAAAGCTAACTTTCACGTATCTACTAAGAGAGAACAACAGCTCCACTGATCCTTTATCAACTCTATCTTCTATGATAGACATCCCGCTTGGAGTCTGAATGTGTCCGATTATCATTGAGCAGAAGTACACGCCGGCCTATGAAACTATCGTCACAATAGGTGAAGCGCAAGACAAGAACCCTTGGTACTATGATATTTGGAACTTCTTAGAAAAGGAGATTTATCCACTAGGGGCAAATGCCAAGGACGAAAGAGGAATACGAAGAATAGCTGTCCAATTCATTATCTGCAGAGGTAAACTGTACAAAAGGGGTCATTTGGGAATGCACAAGTTGTGTATTGAAGAAGAGGAATCAAAGTGCTTGATGGAGGCCATCCATAAAGGGGAGTGCATAGCGCACATGAACGGAGTAATGAAAATTCTCAGGCAAGGTTACTACTGGTCCACCATGGAGGAGGATTGTTTTGGTTTTTTTTAGTGATGCCACAAATGCCAAATTCATGCAAATCGCATGAACATCCCATCGTCAAAACTGTACAATATGACTTCGCCATGGCCTTTCTCAGTCTGGGTAATCGATGTCGTTGGCGTAGTCACACCAAAAGGGTTGAATGGGCATGAAAACATTATAGTGGCAATTCATTATTTCACAAAGTTGGTGGAAGCTCAGTCTTATGCAGTGTTAAAAGCAGCGCATGTGGCTAAGTTCATCAGAAATAATATCATTTGCTGATATAGAGTCCCAAACGAGATCATTTCAGATAATGGCTCTCACTTTAAGAAGGAAGTGATAGACTTGTTGGAGAAACACAATGTGGCTTTTCATAAGTCATCTACATACCGGCCGCAAACCAATGGGAGCTATTGAAGCCACCAACAAGGACATCAAGAATATTTTGCGGAAGATGGTTGAGACTTATAGGGACTGGCTAGATAAATTGCCATTCGCACTGTGGGACTATAGAACTTCAATCCAGACATCTACAGGGGCAACTCTTTATTCTCTCGTCTATGGGATGGAAGCTGTTCTGCCAATTAAAATAAAGGTTTCGTCATTGCGGGTTATGGCTGAGTATCAGATAGCAGAGGCAGACTGGCAACAGAGCAAGCTTGAGGAGCTGATGCTATTCGATAAAAGAAAGCTGAAAGCATTGTATCACGTTCAGGGTTATCAATACAGAATTGCTAGGGCTTTTAACAAGAAAGTTAAGTCCCAGAATCTCAAAGAGAGAGATATGGTGCTGAAAGACAGCCGAGCTCCCATCCATGACCTTAGGGGCAAGTTTAGACCCAATTGGACTGGTCCTTACATCATTAAAACTATCTGGTTGGGTGGAGATGTTATTCTCATGGGCCTGGATGGCCTAGAATTTTCCCAACTGATCAACATGGAAAAGTTGAAGAAATACTATCCCTGAGAGGCTTGTTAGGCTGAAAACCCGGAAGGGCGACCTAGGTGTAGACGTCCCCGAACGCCCCGGGAGGAACGAGCTACCGTTCTATTCATTTGGGGTCACTACAGCTCAGGACTCTCAAATTTGTCACGGTTCTAAGTCTGAACCAAAGAGTCCAAATCCGACAAATCGTTTTGAGAAAACAGAATTTGAAAGAAGTGCCAAACATGGACTACTTTGCCAGATACAGAGTCGCCACCTAAATGTTTTTTTAATGGGAAATTTAGGAAACCCTGACTCGGTGCCAAAGGCCACGTGTCCGTCATCACCAAAGTTGCCTCGGCTCGGGAACTTGGGTACGATTGGGGAAGGTCACTTCGTGAGCACCCCCGCTCGCCCGATCAAAGATCGGCCTCTACTAACCATGATATCTATTTTTGAAAACATTGTGAGTTC
Source organism: Camellia sinensis (assembly GCF_055761805.1). Classification (NCBI taxonomy): domain Eukaryota; kingdom Viridiplantae; phylum Streptophyta; class Magnoliopsida; order Ericales; family Theaceae; genus Camellia; species Camellia sinensis. The sequence continues at coordinate 109,526,116 of NC_138969.1, read as the reverse complement.
TTATTCGGGTTATTAGCCTAGGTTACTATGTGATGCACACAGCATATAAGTATAGACTTAGTTGCCTGAATTGGAACAAAACATTTCATGTTTGTTTATTTGAAAGTGGTTTGATGGTGCTACCCGTAAGTAGGCTAAGACGTGGATTTGCCACCCTCGGGTGGGCTTAGAAAACATGATTTTGCCACTATCTAGTGGGCTTAAAACACACATTTGATGAATTATTCCAATTCAAATAACCCAACCTTCACCCACAGGCATTCAGGCAGTTATATCACATTAGCAATTAGCCTCATGGTAAGCATGCTATTCATGGCAGTCACTCACACGCATGCAAGGATGCTAAAGCATAAAACTCACCGAGTACTCCAAGCCAAAATAGAAACTACATTAGAAATCATGCATGATCCTAAGTATACAAAAATGCCTAATGCAACACATGCAAAAATGTAACTATAACAGGCTTTTGCTATTCTAAACATGGCATATAAAATGCTACAACTAACATGTATTCAATTTGGAATTGAAAGTACGATGCAGTTAGTATGGTGCGCCGAGCCCGGTGCATGCAAAACAGATGAATGAATGCAAACATGCTATCATACTGTATGCTAATTGAAATATGCCTTAATCTAACCATCATAAGCGGATAAATAAAAGGGAAGAAAGATGTGGGGTTGGAAGACATACAACACACACACGCACACTTATTACAGTTGTGCCCCCGCGCAGAGGGTCCGAATAAATAATACAGTCCCAAATAAAAGAATATTACAGTCCAAAATATTACAGAATCCTAATTAATTAACAAATTAACTAAGAAAATAAATAAAACTGGCATGCAAGCCAGGGACTGCCTTGCTTCTGATGGATGATGCATGTCCGGGTTGCCTTGCGCGAAAATCCACCGGAATGCCCCAATTAGCCTCTGTTTACACCTGTTCTTGAAATGCGTGCCAAGCCCCAAAAGGTTGCTGATTCTTTGTTTTGCTGCAACAGAGAGCAGGAAAGGGGCATAGCAATGTATTTGCACAGATATATGCATGTCTCGATCCTTGTGTCACCAATCGCGCGTATCGAGGCATGATGGCCGAGGAGTCGAAATGCACAACTCAATATAGAATGAATGCACATGAAACTACAGCTAAAACCTAACTCCATCATGGATAATCCGGAGTGTCGGTGACTGGGGAATTGAGACACATTCCGTCACTCGGAGTACGAAATGCACCTCGTTTCCCGTGCCCGGGCTAACTCCTATTCCGAACACAATGCAATATGCATGATATGCATGAAATGCGACTAAGATACAATCCTAACATACACCATGCTATGAAAGTGATATGCCTCGAAGTGCGTGCACACGGGCACGCAAACCGAGAAAATGACAGAATGCAATCTAAGATACAACCTAGTATGCACTATGCTATGAAAATGAGATGCCTCGAAATGCGTGCACACGGGTACGCAAACCAAGGCAATGGCAGAATGCAATCTAAGATACAACCTAGTATGCACTATGCTATGAAAATGAGGTGCCTCGAAATGCGTGCACATGGGTACGCAAACCAAGGCAATGGCATACACAATGCGAATGACATGAAAATGTGATATGGGCTTATACCAACATGAGTGAGCCTCAGCCACACTCACATAGGATGCCGACGGATAAAAATGAAGTGCCTCGAAATGCGTGCACACGGGCACACAAACCGAGGCAATGACGGAATGCGATGTAATGACATGAAAACATGATATGGGCTTATACCAACATGAGTGAGCCTCAGCGTAACTCACATAGGATGCCGGCAGATGAAAATGGAGTGCCTCCAAATGCGTGCACACGGGCACGCAAACCGAGGCAATGGCAAAATGCGATGCAATGACATAAAAATGTGATATGGGCTTATACCAACATGAGTGAGCCTCAGCCACACTCACATAGGATGCTGGCGGATAAAAATGAAGTGCCTCGAAATGCGTGCACACGGGCACGCAAACCGAGGCAATGGCAAAATGTGATGCAATGACATAAAAATGTGATATGGGCTTATACCAACATGAGTGAGCCTCAGCCACACTCACATAGGATGCCGGCAGATGAAAATGGAGTGCCTCAAAATGCGTGCACACGGGCACGCAAACTGAGGTAATGGCAAAATGCGATGCAATGACATAAAAATGTGATATGGGCTTATACCAACATGAGTGAGCCTCAGCCACACTCACATAGGATGCCGGCGGATAAAAATGAAGTGCCTCGAAATGCGTGCACACGGGCACGCAAACCGAGGCAATGGCAAAATGCGATGCAATGACATAAAAATGTGATATGGGCTTATACCAACATGAGTGAGCCTCAGCCACACTCACATAGGATGCCGGCGGATAAAAATGAAGTGCCTCGAAATGCGTGCACACGGGCACGCAAACCGAGGTAATGGCAAAATGCGATGCAATGACATAAAAATGTGATATGGGCTTATACCAACATGAGTGAGCCTCAGCCACACTCACATAGGATGCCGGCGGATGAAAATGGAGTGCCTCGAAATGCGTGCACACGGGCACGCAAACCGAGACAATGGCAAAATGTGATGCAATGACATAAAAATGATATGCAAGCATGCTAATGGAATTTCAGCACTAAAATATGGGGGAAAACAGTCCCGAAATGAGGCGAAATGATACCAAATGCATGGAATTGTCCCGAAATGCGAATTTAGGCACCCGAAATGGCCTATAGCTATGCCAAACATGCACAATATGGACATGCAATGCAAAGACAGAAGCTAGGCAGTCCCAAAAAAGGCACTTTCACAGTCATAAACAAGGCCAAACAGCAAGCATAGGTATGGCAAAAATGGCATGCAAGAATAGGGGCCAAAAGAGGGGTAATGAAACAAGTGATATAAGCAAAACCCAAACTGAAACATTTCCTTCTACAACACTGAAGAGGGACCAAAAATATGAACATTTACAGTATATGGAAGCCTCAAAATCAGTATACAAACATGCTAAAAAATGAGCACAAGATTGGGGCTCAAAAGGTGCTATAACATGAAGTATACAAAATAATCACCAAACAGCCAAAGACCCTTAATAAAACATGTATAATGGACCAAAATAAGCACTTTTCCATAACTGTAAAATGGCCAAAAACAAAAGCATGATAGGCTAACTATACATGCAAGAATGGGGAATAAAAGAAGGATATAAAGGTAGGTACAACATGGAAGTCCCAAATGGTGTTGAGCCCTTCTTCAATGTTGAAGAGGGGCTCAAAATAAGCCTAATATCAGTTTACAACATGCTCAAAAACAGATTACTCATGGGTCGAAAATAGCATGCAAAATTATGACATACAAGAGGATCAATGAAGCAAGTTCATCATAGAGAGCTCAAACAGGGTTGAGCCCTTAATGAAAGGTGAAAATGAGCTCAAAAGAGGGCCCTTTTCAGTTAGGGCCGGAGCTTGAAACAAAAATCAAGTGGGGCTTACAAATAGATCAAGAAAAAGGTTCAAAAGAGGAGAAGTATCACTTACCCTTGAAGACTCAAACTTTTGTTGCTTCTTGGACCAATTTGCAGCTTCTTTGGCCTTTGAGAAACCTTCCTTGTTGCTGGAAATGAGGTGGTGGTTGTAGAGCTTGGTGGTGTAGAAGAAATGATGGTTAGGGACTTAGAGATTTTTAAAGAAATGAGAGGTATGGAGATGGAGTTGTGTATGGAGGCTTGAAGGTGAAGTTTTCTAACCCCAACAAAGGATATATCTTGCTTGATATATAGGCCAACAAGGGGGTGTAAAGGTGGGGGAAAAGGAGACAAACTTTCCCCCACAAAATATCCCCCGGATAAAGATCTTTTTTGGGGGATAAAGCTCCACAGCTGTAAAGGGAACAGTGCAAGGAGCTCGGCCGGCCTGGTACTTTTGCTGCAGGTGGCCGGCCGGCCACACCCCCTAGCCGGCCGGCTAGGGGTCAAAAAGGTCAATCAGATTTTCTGGCCAGCCACCAACTGGTAGGGTCCTCCTATGTGTGTACAACACAACCCTGTGGTTCAAAATCCAAGAAAGTGGGTCCAAGGGGTTCAACATTAGCTCGGAAAGAGGGGTTCAAAAGGGTCAGGTGGAATTACTGGCCGGCCATGAACTTTTAGGGTCCTCTCATGTGTGTACATCACAAATATGTGGTTCAAAGTTCGAGAATGAGGGTCCAAGGGGTTCAACATTAGCCCGGAAGGAGGGGGTCAAAAGGGTCAAGTTGAATTACTGGCCGGCCATGAACTTTTAGGGTCCTCTCATGTGTGTACATCACAAATATGTGGTTCAAAGTTCGAGAATGAGGGTCCAAGGGGTTCAACATTAGCCCGGAAGTGTGAAAAACGGGCGCCGGAGGGCGTCGGAGGATGTATAACTGGTTGCTGCAACAATTGCTGGCCTCCCACCCTTCAGTGACCTCCCCAGTGATAAAACAGAGGTACCTGCCAAAAATGAACGAAAACCGTTGCAAAACGAATGCTCGGGGACCGAAACGCGTAGTTCGGGGTCCCGAAAATGGGCTGTTAAGCACCGAAAGTGGCATTCGGCCACGAAGTAGGTTTCTCAGACCCCAGTGTCCCTCAAAAGGGAGCAAATAGGAAGTATGCCAAAAATATAAGCGGTCCCGAACCGAGGCACACGGCCTACGGTCCCGAAAAACCGGAAACCGGACTCCGAAATGGGAAAAATGGCCTACGACCACCAAATGTAGCCTACGGACATTGAGAGATGGTCTACGGGACCTCTCCCTCCCCTCGGGAAAAGAAGCAAAGAAAACCGAGCCTGGTTCGCAAACCGAGGCAAAGTTCAAAAGAGGGTTCGGAAGTCCAGAGGCAGGGCTCACGGCCGCGACTCTGAAACTTCTGAATGAGCACATTATGCAACATCACCAAGCGCTCAATCAGTGACGTCTGAGTCTTAAGGTCGGTCAAAAATGGGGTGTCTACACTAGGCAAAAGTTAGAGCATGAAAAATTGGAAATAAAGAAAAACTAAGCGCGGAAGGTTGAAAGCCCTAAAGGGCAGCCTTGGTAAAAGTTAGAGCAAAATGAGAGAGTTAATACTCGAGTGAACCTGATTCGAACTACGTAAGGCCTGATTCCCATCTTCGGGATACGTAGGCAACTTTATCTTGAAGTTCGGCCATAAACACCTCCAACTCAACTGTCCTGTCCATATGTCTGATTAGGTCATCTTTGTCTGTTTATTACCTGAGAGTTCAGTTATGATCTTTACTCTGATAGAAGAGCTGGTTACAACGTAAAGCAGTGGTGTTCAATCAAGGGCCAATTTATGTTCTTTGGATTCAGAGTTGTACATCTTGAGGATTGATTCCGTGCGTGTCAAGTGGTGATCCTTTTTAAAAATGGTTTTGGAAAGTTTTAATAAAAGTTCATTTTGTTCAAATTTTACCTTTTGCAACTTAGACAATTTTTGGACCAAAAGGAAAATTTTCAGTGCTTACAACTTTAATTTCATTGATTCCAACATAAAGTTCTCGAATTGTCACACCCCAAACCCGCCCCTAAAAGTTTGGGCATGACCACTGCGGAACGGACACTTAACTCGATGTACATAAGATATAGGGCCTAAACGGAAGCATTTAATATCATAAAATAACGTAGAACAATATCCATTGAGCTACCCTAGTATGCCAGGATCATAAACATTGCATAAGGTAGATGAACATACAGTAAACATACACCTGAACATCAGTAATAGACATACATATATACAGACCTGGCCCTATGATTGGGCGTATAACAAAAGAATTAGTGAGGAAGAGGTTATACACATTTCAAAATACAAAGCCAAAAGCTTGGCAAAACTTCACAAAATGAACAGCTTCCTTTAAGTGCCTGGACACAATGCAGTTGACAAAAGGGGTACGAGCATCAGGGTTAAGGCTAACTTCCAGGTTGATTACCTACAGAAGTAGACAAAATACAGAGTGAGCCTGGCTCAGTGAATAATAGTACGTAACAGTTCAATGATTAACTTGAATTACAATGTATAAAAATGCAGAGAACTTACGGTTAACTTATCCTGTAATTATTTCCAGAACAGCCTTCGCCTAGTTTTTAAACAGAGTGGCTTTAAGCCCAATATTTTACAGAATGGCCTTAGGCCTAACAGAGTTTACAGAACGGCCATAGGCCTAGCAGAGTTTACAAAACAGCCATAGGCCTAGCAGAGTTTACAGAACGGCCATAGGCCTAGTAGAGTTTACAGAACGGCCTCTGGTCCAGATATCAATAGAGCAGAGCAATTCCAAAGTGATACCGATGTACACGGATTCTTTCAACGTTACATAAGTTCACACCGATTCCTAATTAACTTACTTGTTAACGTAATTACTTGCAAATGACAGAATGTTAATGGCAATAATTAGTAACGGTAAATAAATGTACATCTACAGTACTATTACTCACTGTGTTGTAGTAGAGCATTTGATCTTCTCGGAGTGTGTCCTGCACACATACATAACTCGCAAATTAGTTCCTTTTTCCTTGGTGAATCATTTCCTGACTCCCTTCGCTTCGAATAAATTTTACAAACATAAAAAGGCATCAAATACAGATTTCAAAAATATCAGGGGGTCAAGCACGTAATATGGAGCAGATCATTTTTCTCAGCACGGGCCGCACGTGTGGCTGTGAGCCCCGTACGTGCGGCGGTTGGTCCGACACGTGCGGCTAGGATGCCCCACACTTGCCATTTTTGCAGTAGCCAAAACCCGAAATTTGACCATTTCCCGCACGTGTAGCCATGACTCCCGCACGTGCGGCAGTTGGTCCCGCACGTGCGGCCATGACCCCCGCATGTGCGGCGATTCCCCTATTTGTGCACTCCGAAATTCAACCAAAAATCCAACTTTGGTGCACATATGGCAAAGCTTAAAATAGACAACTTCACCACAAGAATATAGCTCAAAATCACATAAAGGTTAATCACAAGCTTGCTTAGGTCCTTTGGCATTTTGAATTCATAACCATTATCAATCACAATCCAATTATTCTATGTTGATGACCCTAGGTATATGGATATTACATGCGTATCCTCTGGTAAATTCAACATGGAAAACAAAGAGTAAAGTATAATCCCTTTACACAACTCAATTTAACCTCCAAACAAGCAAATAAATAAATAATAAGTACAATTCTCCAATTTAGTGAGCATCACACACAAACTTCAATCATAACCCTAGTCCTCACAATTCAAAGAGAATTCTTACACATGTTCAAGAAAGAGCTCGTGCAAAGTAATTCTTACATACCTTGAGCTTAAATTTCTCTAAACCCTTTCAATCCCAATTTTCTTGTTTGATGAAACTTTCCTCTTGATCCTTTCTCTCCAACTCTCTTCTTCTCCAATTCTCTCACCCAGGAGATATTTTGAGGAGTGGCTTTTTAAGTCAAATAGGTAAAGAGTATAGATATATATACATCTGAAGATAAGTAAAGACAAAATTTAATCAGTTTAATCATTCCTAATTGAAATTTCACAGAAAATCATACTATGACCTAAAAATCATGCCGATCTTAAATGTAAAATCAATTTCAGATTATCAAGCCTCTAGGGCTCTCAATTTCTGACCCAAACATTTTAATTGTAATAGGTTTTTCTCTTATGAGACAGATATGAATCCATATTTGTAAAATTCATTTAATTAAACCCAATTTTACATAAAATTTCACAATAAACATTTAAATGCACAGATTGTGGGACTGAAATTATACCAGAAACACATACGAGGGTCGGGTTATTACACTCTCCCCCCCTTAAATAAGTTTGGTCCCTCAAACTTGGTTTACCTCAAGGTAGGAATAGATGCAGATATTGGTGTTGCATTTCCTCTTCTTTTTCCCAAGTAGCCTCGGTTCTGTAATGTTCTTGCCACTCGACTTTTACCATTGGAATTTCTCGATTTCGTAACTGTTTTACTTGTTGATCCAGAATCCGAATTGGTTTCTCTTCATACGTCAACTTATCATCCAGAACGATTTAATGGTAATCAATGACATGTGATGGATCCTTGAGATACCCTCGAAGCATAGACACTTGGAACACATTATGCACTTGGCTCATACTTGGTGGAAGAGCAACCCGGTAAGTTACTAAACCCACTTTTTCCAGGACTGGGAATGGCCCAACATATCGGGGTGCTAACTTAACCCTTCTTCCAAATCTTGGATGCCCCTTCATTGGAGTAACTTTCACAAAAACATGATTACCCACCTCAAATTCCAAATTCCTTCGTTGGTTATCCGCATAAATCTTCTGCCTACTTTGAGCAGTTTTCAACCTTTCTCGAATACTTTTAACTTTTTCGGTCGTCAACTGAACAATTTCGGGCCCCAGCAATGATCTATCTCCAATTTCGGCCCAACACACAGGAGAATGACACGGTCTTCCATACAGAGCCTCATAGGGTTCCATCTCAATACTCGAATGGTAACTATTGTTATATGCGAACTCTACCAATGGTAGATGGGTTTCCCAACTTTCTTGAAAGTCCAAAACACACATTTAGAGCATATCTTCTAATATCTGTATAGTTCTCTCGGATTGTCCGTCAGTTTGTGGGTGGAAGGCAGTGCTAAACTTTAGTTCTGTACCCATTGCTTCCTGTAGACTTTGCCAGAACCTTGAAACAAATTTTGGATCTCTGTTTGACACAATTGAGACCGGAACACCATGAAGTCTTACAATTTCATTCACATAGATCACAACAAGTTTATTTGCATTATACTGAGTCTTCACAAGTAGGAAGTGAGCGGACTTCGTTAATCGGTCTACAATGACCCATATCAAATTCATACCCCGAGGAGTCCGTGGTAACTCTACAACAAAATCCATAGTCAGACGTTCCCACTTCCATTTCGGAATTGGAAGGGGTTGAAATAATCTTGCTGGTCTCTGGTGCTTTGCCTTTACTTGCTGACATTGCAAACATTTAGAGACGAACTCCGCGATCTCCTTTTTCATACTTGGCCACCAGAAATTTTGTTTCAAATCTCGGTACATTTTAGTACTCCCCGGATGCATTGAAAATCTCGAGGCATGTGCTTCCTCCATCAATTTCCGTTTAAGGTCCAACACACTGGGGACACATATTCGATTTTGAAATTTGAGTACTGAATCCACCAAACTGAATCCTGATTTCGGTTTGGTCCCTAACTCATCACATATCTTCTTTAAAGTTTCATATTCCATTTGACGTAGTTTGATCTCTTCAAGTAATATTGCTTGGGCCATCACTGCTGCTACTATGGCTTTCTGACCACGCATCACACAGTCCACTTTCATCTTATCTAAGTCAATCATTAACTCCTTTTGCTCCGTAAACACATTTGCTAAATTCCCCATATTCTTTCGACTAAGCGCGTCTGCAACTGTATTGGCTTTACCAGGGTGGTAATGGATCTGTAAATCATAATCTTTAATAAGCTCTAACCACTGTCGCTGTCGCATATTCAACTCTTTCTGGGTGAAAAGGTACTTGAGGCTCTTGTGGTCGGTATAGACTTCGCAAGTAGTACCATATAGATAGTGTCACCATATCTTCAAAGAAAAAACCACTGCTGCTAGTTCAAGATCATGCGTGGGATAATTCTTTTCATGGGGTTTAAGCTGACATGAAGCATAAGCGATAACCCTTCCATTTTGCATAAGTACACAACCAAGTCCTTTGTGAGAAGCATCATTATAGATCACAAATCCTTCAATACCAGATGGTAAAGCAAGAACCGGAGCTGTAGTCAACTTCATTTTTAATTCTTGGAAAGCAGATTCCCGCTGTTCTGACCATTCAAACGCAACTCCCTTTTAAGTCAATTGTGTGAGCGGCACTGCGATTTTGGAGAAATCTTGAACAAACCTCCTGTAATATCCAGCTAACCCCATAAAACTACGCACCTCAGTTACATTGGTAGGAGTTGGCCAATTCACGATTGCCTCAATCTTATGTGGATCAACAGAGACTCCTTCCTTTGTTATTACATGCCCAGAAATGCCACCTCTTGTAGCCAGAATTCACATTTCTTCAACTTTGCATACAATTTCTTGTCTCGAAGTGTTTGAAGAATTAGACAAAGATGATTCTCATGAAATTCTGCATTCTTTGAGTAAATAAGGATATCATCGACAAATACGACTACAAATCATCCAGATAGGGCTTGAAGACATGATTCATTAAATCCATAAATGCTGTTGGTGCGTTAGTAACTCCAAAGGGCATAACCAGAAATTCATAGTGGCCGTATCGGGTTCGAAAAGCTGTCTTCTCAACATCATCAGCTTTAACCTTCAATTGGTGGTATCCAGACCGTAAATCAATTTTTGAAAAGACTTGCGCCCCTTGTAGCTGGTCAAACAAATCGTCGATCCGTGGCAATGGGTAATTATTTTTGATTGTTACTTTATTAAGTTCCCTGTAGTCGATACACAGTCGGAGTGTTCTGTCTTTCTTTTTCACAAACAGAACTGGTGCACCCTAAGGAGACACACTCGGGGGAATGAACCCCTTATCAAGTAAATCCTGCAACTGAACCTTTAATTCCTTCATTTCAGCTGGTGACATTCTATATGGAGTCTTAGAAAGGGGTTGAGTTCCCGGCGCCACCTTAATTGTAAACTCGATCTCACGGTCTACTAACTCCCCCGGTAACTCTTTTGGAAAGACATCCGGAAATTCACAAACAATTGGAATCCTGTCGGTACTCCTGTTCACCCCTTGCCCTTCCAAAATACTGCAGAGATACCCCTGGCACCCTTTCTAAATTAATTTACAAGCCCTTGCAGCAGTGTAGACGTCCCCGAACGCCCCGGGAGGGTGAGTCCCGTTCCGTTCATTTTGGGGTTACTACAGTTCAGACTCTCGAATTGTCACGGTTCCTAATCTTGAACCAAAGAGTCCAAATCCGGCAAATCGTTTTGAGAAAAATAGATTTTTGAAAGAAGTGCCAAACATGGACTGTTTTGACAGATACAGAGTCGCCACCTAAATATTTTTTAATGGGGAAATTTAGGAAACACTGACTCGGTGCCGAAGGCCACGTATCCGTCGTTGCCAAAGTTGCCTCGGCTCGGGAGCTTGGGTACGATCGGGGAAGGTCGGCTATGAGCACCCCCTCTCGCCCGGTCCGAAGACCGGCCTCTATTAACCATGATATCTGATTTTGAAAACGTTATGTGTTCTTATTCCGGTTATTAGCCTAGAATTACTATGTTATGCGCACAGCAAACAAGTATAGACAAGATTGCCTAATTTGGAAACAAGCATTGCATATCCGTTTTTTGAAAAGCGCTTTGGATTTTGCTACTCGCAAGTAGGCTAAAACACAGATTTCAACGAGTTTTTCCAACTCAAACAATCCAACCTTCACCCATAGGCATTCAAACAGTTTATCTCACATAAGCATCTAGCCACATGGTAAGCATGCTGTCATGGCAACATTCGCACGCATGCAACATGCTAAAGCGAAAATACTTACATCGTACTCCGTGCCAAAACAATAAACTAGTTAGCAAACACGCATGTCCTAGTTCATGTTAAAAATGGCTAATGCAACGCATACAAGATGTACTTAGAATAGGCTCGGCTAACTTAAGCATGGCATGTGAAGTGTAGTCAATCAATTGATGCACGTATTCAATTTGGAATTGAAGTACAAATACAGTTAGCGTGATGTACCGAGCCTAATGCATGCAATACAAATGCATGAATGCACGCATGCATAGCATAAGGTATGCTAAATTAAACGTGCCCTAATACTAACCATTAAAGCAGGTAAATAAAAGGGAAGAAAGAAGTGGGGATTGGAAGACATACACACCACTCACACACACTTATTACAGATTTGCCCTCACTCGGAGGGACCAAATAAATAATACAAATTAATTAACTACGCAAGCTAATTAAATATTACAAATTGCCTAATCAGTTAACAAACTAATTTAAACTAGGAAAAGCAGTAAACCGCCTCGGGAAGGGAGCCAGATGCAGCGCATGCTCGGGTCCTGCTCGGAAGTGCACCGCCATGCATAGTCTGCCTCTGTTTTCCCTGCTTTACTCCTCTGGAGGCTGCTAAAACCTCAGGATTGCTTCTCTGGATACTGGGAGACATCACCGGCCGAGTGGGATTACCACCAGCAGTGAATTGTGGTCACCGGCACAAAATGAATCCATCGGCTGGTGATTTACTGCCGGTCGGCAATGTATACTGCCGGTCGGCAAAGAATGCTTGCAGAACCTGCAACTCACAGCAGCAGAGGACAAAACTTGCATGGCAACACAATTCAAGCCATGTATGCATCAATCATGTCCCCTATCATGTTTGTGACTCAAAAGGGCATGTGTCTCGATTCTCGGACCACCAATCACGCATTTCCATGCATGATGGCCCAAAGAATCAAGTGTGCAACTTTCATGTCAAATGAAATGCAAACCAAACAAACGAACCAAGGCCCAATTCCTATCACCAAGTCAAGGAACAAGGCATGCATGCAAGATGTAATGCAACCTAGGCATGCAAGCTAAGGATGCAACATGACATGGCAAGACACTTATGCAAGCATACAAGCAAACATGAGGCAATGGAAACGGATGAAAAGATGGACTTATACATGATTTAGGCAACTCTAAATAGGCCCAAAACAGTGGCCAAAAGTCAAGGAATTGGAATCAAACATACATACACACGTGCAAGTAGGTTGGACCAACACTTAGGCACAAATGCTTAAGCATCAAAGGGCTACTTCTAAGCACATTTAAAAGGGAATAATCATGGACGTATGACATGCATTATAAGCCTTGAAAACATGTATGAAATGATGCCAAATTAACCTACCAATGCAAGCTATGCATGCAACGAGACCCAAGGACCTAAAGCATGATCATATGACTCATGAAGCAAATGACCAAATTGAATCAAAACAGTCCCAAGTCATGCAAAAACAAGCCTCAAGAACCACTTAGATGGCATCCAAGTAACCTAATCCTAGAGGCATACACCATGGCATAAACATGAAGCATGAAACATCAACTCTTGAAACATCAAAAGGGTCATGGAATACAAGCATATAAGCATGCCAAAGGGACTGAAATAACATGTAGAGTGGTTCCAAACCACCGAAATGATGCAAGCAACACATACTACACATTCACATACTTAAGGCCAACAAGCCGGAATGCAAAGGGGTTATACTAAACATGCCAAAACCAACCCAAACAACTATGGACAGACCTAAAGCATGGCAAATTGAGCACAAAACCTTCACAAGACTAAGCCTAAAACATGCTAGAGCAAAGGCTAACAACCTAAGGCATATTAAGGCAATAACAAGGCATTACATGGTAGGTATGCTAAGCATGCATGGTGTACCAAAACCAACATACAAAAAGGTTATATCATGGCATAATAAGTATGGAAAACAGCCAAGACATGATCAATACACACTCTATCATGATGCTCCCTCAAGAGGCCAAAAAGAGTCCCTTTCAAGGACAACAAGGGGAGGGAGTGGCCCTCCCCTTTTGGAGACTTCAAGGCACCATCTCCACCACTAAAATCTCTCAAGATTTCAGTGGTGAAGAGGCCCAAACACCAAAGTCTTGAAACTCCCTCAAAATGGCTCAAAATGGGGTCATTCAAGGCCTAAGAGGGGTCAAACACCCTCAAACCACAAAACACTCTTAATAAACAATCAAGAGGGCCAAAAAACAGAACTTTTTTGTGTTATACACTAAGCACAAAAACAGTTCAAGGATGGGTAAAAATGCAATGCAAAAATGGGGAATAAAGGGACTAGTTTCTTACCCTTGAAGCCCCCTCCAACAATGGTGCTCCAACAGCCCTCCTTGGCTTGAATCCAGCTCCAAAACACCAAAACCAGCCCCTTAGAACCTCAGTAGCCAAAGGAAGGTGAAACACTAGGTGTTTGTGTGCAATAGTAAGAACAAGTGCACCTAGAACACTCAAGAGAGAAAAAGGGGGAGAGAATGTGTATCAAAACCTAAAACCAGAGCTCTTCTCTATATTTTCTATCTCTAAAATGTCTAAAATCTCTAACCCTAAGCAAGGGAGAGAAAAGCTCCTCTTATAGAGCTTCTTGTCTTGTAAAGCTTACAAGACAAGCTTCTAAAGAGGGAGATCCCTCCATACATGGGGAGTCAAATGCAAGACAGCTGTGATAAAATATCTGCAAAAGCAGATGCACAGTAGTCGGCCGGCCAAAGATGCCATTTTGGTAAAAGGGAGTGCCGATCGGCAATAAATAGTGCCGACCGGCAATATATATTGTCGGTGGAAGCAAAAACCAGTCGGTGGCCTCTGGCCATGGCCCGTGGTGTGTGGGGATGCCTCACAAGGCATTCCCTGCCCCTCCAAGGAAAAATGCAAGTGTTTGGTGCAAAACCAGACACTAAATAGTCGAATTTGGAGATCCTGAGGCAAGGCACGTAGCCGAGACCTCCGGGAACTCCAAACGAACACAAACATGGATGATCACCGAGTGTTCAAACGGTGACGTCCAAGTCTTGAGGACGGTCAAAAATGGGGTGTCTACAGTTGCCCCTCTTTGACAGAACTCGAAAGTCATAACAATGACGGGAGTGAATGTCAAAGCCCAGAGACGACCCATTTTTGACAAGGCCGAAGACTTAGACAAACATGCAAGACAAACAAGGTATGCGCCCGAAGGCAGGGGCAAAATGCAAGACACTGCACGAAGTCGAGCATAACTTATGATCATGCAAAGAAAGCTGTAATGAAGCATACAAGCGACAACTTTAAGCTAGCATACACCAAACTACACTACAATGCAGAAAGGATGTAAGAGAATTATGCAATTCTCGATACTTCTCACTCGGAGGTTACAATACCTGTGCGGCTCGTCTGGTTGCACCAGCCTCAAATGAACCGTACATACAATATCGTGCCTGCAAAGAAAACAAACTTAACAGGTACAATATTGTTAACAACATGCATAGTAGTGTACTCGAAATGCGTGACAACGCAAAGCAAGTGGGGAGCATAACAATGCTGTAAAGGTACAGATGTGTAAATGGAACATGCGGTCTACGCAGGCAATGAATTTGATCATCAGCATGCGGTCTACGCAAGCAATGAAGTTGGATAATCATGCGGTCTACGCAAGTAATGAATTTAATAATCATGCGGTCTACGCAAGCAAATCATGTGGTCTACGCAGGTAATGAAATTGAACAATAATACGGTCTACGCAAGCAAAACATGCGGTCTACGCAAGTAATGAAATTGAACAATAATGCGGTCTACGCAAGCAAAACATGCGGTCTACGCAGGTAATGAAATTGAACAACAATGCGGTCTATGCAAGCAAAACATGCGGTCTACGCAGGTAATGAAATTGAAAAATTATGCGGTCTACACAAGCAAAACGTGCGGTCTACGCAAGTAATGAAATTGAACAATAATGCGGTCTACGCAAGCAAAACATGCGGTCTACGCAGGTAATGAAATTGAACAATAATGCGGTCTACGCAAGCAAAACATGCGGTCTACGCAGGTAATGAAATTGAACAATAATGCGGTCTACGCAAGCAAAACATGCGGTCTACGCAGGTAATGTAATTAACATGCGGTCTACGCAAGTAATGAAATTGATTACAAACATGCGGTCTACGCAAATGTAATTAACATGCGGTCTACGTAAGTAATGAAATTGATTACAAACATGCGGTCTACGCAGGTAATGTAATTAACATGCGGTCTACGCAAGTAGTGAAATTGATTACAAACATGCGGTCTACGCAAGTAATGTAATTAACATGCGGTCTACGCAAGTAATGAAATTGATTACAAACATGCAGTCTATGCAGGTAATGTAATTAACATGTGGTCTACGCAAGTAATGAAATTGATTACAAACATGCGGTCTACGCAGGTAATGTAATTAACATGCGGTCTACGCAAGTAATGAGATTGATTACAAACATGCGGTCTACGCAGGTAATGTAAAGAATATAAGACAATGCAAATGAGGCACGCATGCTAATGCAAATGAGGCACACGTGCCGATGGGAATGAGGCACACGTGCCAATGAGAATGAGGATGAGGCACACGTGCCAATGGGAATGAGGCACACGTGCCGATGGGAATGAGGCACACGTGCCAATGAAAATGAGGCACACGTGCCAATGGGAATGAGGCAGACGTGCCGATGCAAATGAGGCACACGTGCCGATGCAAATGAGGCACACGTGCTAATGGAAATGAGGCACACGTGCCGATGCAAATGAGGCACACGTGCCAATGCAAATGAGGCACACGTGCTAATGGAAATTAGGCACACGTGCCGATGCAAATGAGGCACACGTGCCAATGAAAATGATACAAATGAGACACGCATGCCCCATAGGATGCAAAATGATACAAATGAGACGCGCATGCCTCGTAAGATGCAAAAATGAAACAAATGAGACACGCATGCCTCACGGAATGTAGAATGATGCGAACGGACTTAAATGCGTAACAACGCACGTGTTTCAGAATGCATGACAATGCATGGTAAGGGAATGCACGACAACGCGAACGATGCGCGAGGCGACGTATGTATTGAAATACATGACAATGCTTGTAATAAAAATGCAATGACAATGCATGAGAGATGTGCATGACAATGCAAGGGGTGCGTGTTACAACGCATGTAGTATGTGCATAACAATGCAACTGTGAGGCACATGATAGCGCGATATAATGCACCGAAATAGTGCGATGAACGCGTGCAACGCACACAGGGTAACTTTTGGATCTTGTAAAAGGCAAAAAGGATACCAAAGGATACAACATTGTATGAGTTGGAGTGCTACGCATAGAAGACACGGTCTGAGGTCAAAACGGAGGCCGGTTGAGCATCGGAGATACACTTTCTTGCACTTTCTTGAGCTATGAAGACCAAAAACTACTCATATGGCCTAAAAAAGGTTGTGGGAATACCACCGGCCGGGAGGGGAAGCCACCGGCTGTCCACCGGTTGAAAAATAATGTCATCGGCACAATATTCTGCCGGCTGGCACAAAATGTTGCCGATCGGCAAAAAGTTCCTGAGTCGGGGCAGATTTGACATTTCACCATGGGTGTTTTAAAATAGGGTTTCTAAACCCTATTTCTCACTTCCTCTTCCGTCGAAATTCCACACCCTCTCTCTCTAGAGTGTTTTCCTCTCCTCTTTTCCCCGTTTCTTCGCGTTCTACGCCCGTTTCGTCGTCGGATTCGCGATTTTCTTCGCGTTTCAAACATTTTCAACCGAACAAATCTTTGTTTCGGTGCCTCGTTTGCCGTTCCCACCTTTTTGGGATTTGTTTCCCTCGCTTTCCTCTTGATTTCTGTACCCTTTTCACATCCCGGCCTTTTCGGCCATTTTCGACCTTCTCGAGGGTTGACTTTTCGGTTGACTTTTCATATTCTAGCCCGGTTTTCCTTCCTCCGGCTAGTTTCCCATCATTCTTGACATAGCGGACGACATTCCATGCGGCGGGACTCCCCTGGATCATGAGATGGATCCCGGAGTCGAGCTCCTACCTTTGAGCGAGCGCCCGTTCGACCCGGCGACCTACCGGCCGGCGATTCATGTTCTGCCCCCTGACGGACTTCGCCAGTTTCGGAGCTTCGAGAGGCACGTGCCACCCGAGCTATTACTGCGTAAGCCTACCTCCCACCTGTCCTTCGGCGCTTCTGAGGTAACTCTCTTTTCTCTGTTTTACTTTCTGCAATGTAGGGCACAAAACTGTCGTAGCTTATTTATGCTCTTTAACTGGTTTAGCTCAGATACCCTATATACTATAGTTGATTGTAAACATACGTACAACTGATATCTGCTTGAAATTGACACATGCACACACACTGCACTAGCCCTGAATCACCCGAACACACTGTATTTCACTGCATATACACTGGTACCCAATATTTACTTGAGTCTGAACACATGCACACACGCTATACTGTACTGAACTACCCGAACACGCTGACGTATCACACGTTGTAGTTCACTGTAAGCACACTGGCACCCGGCATTTGCTTAAATCTGTCAAACTTGCACACATGCTACATCTGCTCTGAACCACCCAAACACGCTGACGCATCACACGCTGTAGTTCACTGTAAGCACACCGGCACCCGGTATTTGTTCAAATCTGTCAAACTTGCACACATGCTACATCTGTATGCTTCTTAGAACTGTATTTTGAATATTGCCTTGCGATTGTTGTTTTTGATTACAGGGAGATTCCTATACCATCCGCGGGTATGGAAACACCGGCGCTCGGGAGTGGTACGCCGAGCTTCCTGATGCGGTCCGTCGCATAGTAGACCAGGCGGGCTTCGGCGCTTTCGCAGAGGACTCTCCAGGCTCACTACATGTAGACCTCTCCTCGCCGCTCTGGTGGAGAGGTGGTGGGACACCACTGATTCATTCCATTTCTCCGTGGCAGGGGACATGACGATGACCCCTTACGATTTCTCGATGCTCACAGGCATCGGGGTAGGGGGTGATCCGATCCCCTTTGATACCGACATGGACGAGTGGACTGCTGCTCAGATCCATCTGCTGGGTGAGGTGCCACCTCTCGCTCGCCCAGGCTTTGTCCAATATTCCTGGTTTGAGGTGCAGTTCAGGGTCCAGCCCACCCTTGTTGATGCGGCCCCGATGACTCCGGAGGCCGTGGAGAGGTATGCACGCGGCTTCCTCATGTTCTTATTTGGGACTACCATTTTCGCTGACCGGGCGAACACCGTGCCTCTCTGTCTGCTCAGCGCACTGGTGGACGTTAGAGACATCTTGCATTACGACTGGGGTGGCGCCGCTCTGGCCACTCTCTATGGATATATGAGCTCAGCTTCCCGCGGCAGCGGACAGTTGCTCGGGGGCTATTGGCGTGTCTGGGAGGTACGTCTTCTTTCCTTTTTACATTTCTGCTTCCTGCTTTCTGTATTCTGTACACTGCACACACTGTAGTCTGCTTTATACTTGCTGTATACTATACACACGGCACACACATACTCTGCTTTACACCGACTGTACACTGCTCACACTGCACACTCTACACAATACACTGCACAACACATGGCTCTGCTATTTCTGCTTTATTCTGTATTCTGCTTTATCTGATAAATGCACTGGTATTTACCTTGCAGTTGTGGGTTTATGCCTACTTTCCTAGGCTCGCTCCCGTGCCGGCGACGGAGACTTCTTTGGTCGTCCCTTTTTCGCGTCGCTTTGACGGGAGATGCACCCGGAGGCCGCGAGAGACATTCAGCTTCTTCCGCCGCTTCTTCGACACCATTACCCCTGCCGAGGTATGTTTTACTTGCAGTTCATTTAAGCTTCGCCTTTCCACTGCATATTTCAAAAATAGTAGATAACAGACTGTATGTCACTTTCAGATCACTTGGCAGCCTTGGGCTCCGTTGCCGGCGACGATGCGGGACCGATTTGCCAGTGCTGAGGAGACCTCGCGTTTTCGGATCTTACTGGAGGGCCCAGTCTATCGGGCTTGGTACCTGGGTGAGCGTTTCCTACGCCAGACCCTAGGGTTACCGGAGCAGATAGTCCCGGTTCACCCTCTTGAGGATATGAGGGAGACCGAGAGGCTCACCACCGAGCAGATGGCCGATTACACTATCGGCTGGGAGGTGACCCGCTTCAGAGGCATCGGCGACTACAGAGAGTACGTACAGACGTACATTATGAGGTCTCTGAGCGGCGGCCGTCGAGCGGAGGGAGCCAGGCCCGTGGCGCCAGCAGCTGGGGCAGGAGCGGGAGCTGGAGCAGGAGCTTCGAGGAGGGCTCGAGTCTGTGGCAGGGGCGGAGTTCAGGGAGGACGGGGGACCGGTTGGCCCGCTCTGCCCCCTTTATTGACTTTCTGGGGGCAGGGTGGGGTGACCTACCAGATCCCCTTCGCCCCTCCGCCGGCTGATCACGAGTTTGTCGGTGTCCCCGACTTGCCTCTGGTATGTATTACTGCATTTTTGTACAGTCATTTCATTTCAGTTTATTTGATATTCCGCAGAATATTGATGCATCTGATACTTTTGCAGGCTTCTTCTGAGTATACCCGGCAGTTATTGGAGATGAATGCCTCCATGATGGGGATGCTACAGCGGACCTTTGATCTCCTGGCCCTCTACAGCATTCCGGTATGTTCTTCTGATCACGGCCTCAAATCACTCACAAGCTGATTCACATAATCTGATGCATGGCACAACACCTGATACACTGATCTCACAGCACCTGATACACTGCATACACTGCATTCTGCACTGTACTCTGCACTGATAACCTGCTCACGGCATTCGCACATTGTACTCATACACCACATTCTGCACTGATAAACTGCTTACGGCATTCACTCACTGTACTCATACACTGCATTCTGCACTGTCAAACTGCTCACGGCATTCACACACTGTGCTCATACACTGCATTCTGCACTATCAAACTGCTTACGGCATTCTCACACTGTACTCATACACTGCATTCTGCACTGATGAACTGCTCACAGTATACTGATGCATTTGCCTTTTATGTACTTTTTCAGCCTCCCTTCCAGATTCTCGCTGTAGGAGGTATTCCAGCTGGACCTTCCGTCCCCGCCCGAGGGAGAGATGAGGAGGGCAGAGCATTCCCCCGCACGAAGGCGGGGCGCACTCATATCGGGAGTAGTTTGCGAGCTCCAGTCCCTGATGATGATGATGACGAGGAGTCAGAGGCGGAGGCAGAGGCGGAGGCGGAGTCATCGGAGGAGGAGACTGGAGGCAGCACTAGCTCGGGCTCTGATGACGATGCTGATGATGCTCCTAGACCTTCGTCTAGGAAGAGGACTAGGACAGACCGTTAGCCTTTGGAGTCGCTTGACATGGATACAGATTTTTGTTATTTTTTCTTTCTTGTACTTTTCTCTTTTTCTTGGTAGTTAGGATACTTTGTACTGCCGCAGGCAGATTTTTGTTTTCCAAAACTTGTGTATTTGAAAAAGATAGATAAAATGAAACAAGCTTTTTATCTGAAAAAGTGTTTACATCCGTATATCTTTACATTTCATACTTTGCATCGCATCACACCATATTACATCTCAATGTAAATGAAATTGATTGGTTGTCTGAAAATTGAACACTTGCACGGTAATAATCAGATAACTAAACAGCCGACAACAAAATAACCCAAGCAACCCACTGCCTGATTCTGGACACACAGCCCTTGCTCTGGTGGGGATTAATCTGCATACAGCCCATAACACAGCATTTGGTTCATTCTGCACACAGCAAATCGTGAGCGAACAGCCCAATCTGACAAGACAGACTACGGAGGTGAAACCAGCTGGAGTTGAAACACAATCGAATATAGAGAATGGCACAACATTCTGAGCATAAACGATTTTTGTAATTAAATAAGGGTTTTTCAAACCGGGGCATCAAGCCTACAACTGAACACAATAGGGAGGACTCAAACAAAAAGGGTACGCGACCTAAACACAACGAGACACGCTCGGAAGAGACCTAAAACAAAGGTTGAGGTAAACAACACAAGAGACACGACACACAGACGCGTTAAACAAATACGGGGGACCTCAGATCACGAGGAGCCAGTTTCTCTAGGTATTGTTCCCCACCCTTTCTGATTTGTGATTCTCACCTCACTCGGCCCTCAGGCTCGGTTTTTCTCTCAAAACCCTTTTTCTTACTTTTCTCTCAACTTACACCTCTCTATTCTTTATTCTCTCATTTTTTTCGTCCCTCCCCAGGGTGATTAATGAATGAATAGGAAGGTGTGGGTTCATGCCCAATGCCGTTAGCTCACAGCTATTTCTTCTGATGGGTAGAGTGCCCTCCTGGCAAGTACGTTGACGACGGGGAAAAGATAGAATACCTGACTCAACTGCGCCCCTAATTCATCACTTTGACCATTTTTCGTTTTGGTTTTCTACTAAAACAATTTTGATCAAGATGAGAGTCGGATTAACGTACTTGTTAGATTTTTGATTTGAAAACCATGCAAGTCAGGCTGTGAGCACTGAAAATTTTCCTTTTTGGGTCCAAGAAAATGGTCCAGTTTTGGAAAATGGAATAGTTTTCGAGAAAATAGTCAACCTTAGTAAAATTTTTCAAAAACTATTTTACAAACGGTCAATGCTCAACGAGCATGGAACTTACTCTTTGAGATGCGTGACCTCGGATCGGAGGCAATGGAAAATTGCCCCCGGCTTAAAGGGGGTGGATGGCAACGGAAAGTTGCCCCTGGTTTGAATGGCGGCTCACGACGACTCGTGGCAACGGAAAGTTGCCCCTTGTTTGGATGGTGCCGCAGCAGTCCGCAGACAGTCTTCATTGGTGATGGTCGAACTCTTGGACACAGAGATGACGAAGACGGTTATAACAAATATATGGACACAATCACCTTGGAAGGTGTTGGCGACTAGACTTTGGGATGAAGTCGAAACCATTGCATGGACTGAAATGCTATGAAAGCGTTGGGGGCTGGACTTCAGAATGAAGTTGCCTACGTATCCCGAACATGGGAATCAAGCCTTACGTAGTTCCGGTTAAGGAACACTCGGGTATTTTAACCTTCACTTTTCAGGCTCTAACTTTTGCCAAGGTGCCCGATGTGGGTTTTCGACCTTGCGAGCTTCTTTTATTTTTTCCTCTTTTTTTTTTCTTTTTCTTTTCTTCTCCGCATTTTTCTTTTCTTTTCTTTTCGCTTCTTCCTTTTTGTATTTTTCTCTTGCTCTAACTTTTTCCTGGGTCGCCCTTCCGGGTTTTCGGCCCAGCGAGCCTCTCAAAGGGTAAAAAGTGTAACAAGTCCATGCCAAATGGTTTCTGAAGTTGAAGCCTCTCTGTGTCTAGGAGAACGGCTGTTGCAATGATTTGCAGAAGAATCCATCATGGCTGCTCGACGAGCTTCTTCTGGTGAGATCTAATCTTTTTGATTCGGCTTTGGTGCCTCTTGTTTGAGGGTTGCTTCTGATCTGGCCATACAGACCTTGCATGACGTTTGACCGTTGAACTTGCTGAACGGGTTCAAGGTTCGAAACGGACGAGTTGAATCTTGAGGCTGAGAGCGATCCTAGACTGCACAATCTCAAGAGCGGTTCCACACAAGTCTTCACAGGGCCGTGTAAAACATTTGTTTTTGAAAGTTTTTAAGAAAACGACAAATCGCTTGCGCCGAAGATAGTGTGGAACCAATCTGGATCAAGCCAGGATCCTTCTCAGTACTCACCTGACAAGCACGGTTTCATTCATTAAAAGGCTTAGCATGCTTCTCTTTCTCTCATAATGATCAAAATTTTGCAAAACCCGAGGAATTCCTTCCTCTTCGTTTTTATCACCGCAGTGTTAAAAGGGGTTTTTGAAAAACTTAGGCTAATGCAATAAGTTTGGCGCGCAGGAGAGCAGGCGAGATGTACCGTCAGCCCGTTCAAATCCTCTGGTACTTATACTGAAAGCGAGCACGAAAGTGAGATAGCAACAGCTGTTTCATTCAAATTTGTTGGTATAACTGGCCCCTCGGCAGAAACAGACTCAAAAACCAAAACAGGTAATTACAAGACAAAATGGTGTTCGGGACAACAACCCCGGAATCACCTGGTATTCTATACAGAGTGGACTGACTCGATACAACAAGACAGACCCTTAAGCGAAAAGACTGACTCAAGACAAAGAGACAGACTCAAAACAAAAGACTGACTCGATACCCAAGTCAGAATTTACAAAACTCAGTTTCACCGATGCTCAAAAATGCGTGCCAGACGCTACATCCAAAATATACCGAATGCCGCCCGCAGGTGGTTCACTTTACATACTTGTAGTATCTGTGTCCTCAAAATCCAGTAACTGGGTGGTAACGGACTTGGCTGAGGTGGGCGGGAGGATAACCTCGTTGTCAATCAAATCTTGCACCTCATGACAGAGGCGAAAGCAATTGTCAGTTGCATGGCATGTCTGCTGGTGGTACGCGCAGTACTGAGCAGCATCATGCGTGGTAGGGAGATTCTTCGGGAGAGGCCGAGGCTCCAAGGGTTTAAGGTGTCCCTTCTCGGCAAGGATCTGGAGTGCCTTAGACAGAGGCATGTAGAGAGCGTGAAAGACCCTACGCCCTCGGGGCAGGTATTTTGAAGTCTGAGTGTTCTTACTAGACACACAGGCGAAAGGGTCGGCAGGCGCCACCTTGGCTTTCTGATCTTTCCCAGGTGCAGGGCTGGGAATAGGAGGAACTGTTCTGGCATGACGGGGCCTATCCCGATTTTCTGACTGACTTGAACTCCCCTCAGGTGGAGTGGGGAAAGCATCCTCCACAGTTTTTGCCACAACTGCGGATATCTGTTACTTATTCATCCCCCCGGCTTTCAAAGCCTCGACTGCCCACAGCAGTTGTTCGATGGGATCGGCGTCTACCTTTGCTTTGTCTTTTCCTCTGGCCTCAGCCTGATCAAGGGTTTGGGTTGATGTTGATATATCATTACCATAGCTGGAGGCCATCTCCGGTTGGCTAAGTTCAATCACAATTCGCCCCAACAGCGGGGGCTCCTGGGGTACAAAACTCCCGGCATATGGTGCGGCTGGAGGTGAAGCTGACATTCCGTAGGCGAGATCCGCCACAGACCTCTGGAGATCACCTATCATCCCCATCAGTTCAAAGGTGGTGGGCTCACGAGCCTGATACAACTGGGGGGCCCAGACCGGGTGCGCAACAGGCGACCTGGGTGGATGTGGCATATCAATGTTGGCCTCACTTTGCAGGGTGATCTCTTGATCTAATGCAGCCGTCATAACCATGAACTCTTCTGAATTCTGCGTCGTCATAAGTCCTGCCTCAGCAAGGGGGAACACTGGCTATTCTGTATCAACTCTACGACCCTCTGAACTGAAAGGAAAAACAAACAGCATTTCAGCCCAAACAGACCATCCATAGGTGTAGCCGAATAACTGCACTCTACTATTGATAACTGTTCCCCAAAATCACTGTCCCCAAAACTGAACTGATACTCGCAGATAACTGGTTCTCAACAGCACTAATACTGGTGCCCTCGGGCCCGATACTCGAACTTGCAAACTAGTATGTACGTTCCTGTAGAGATACACTCTAAAAGCCCATAGCAAGTAAAGAGAGCCAAAACACCCCTATAGAGGAGTAGGGTTTCCCTGTCCTATTTTGTCAGGAGCTAGGGTTTCACTACGCACACAGCGGTTTCAAACAGCCTAATATCGGGTAAGCAACCTGTCCTAGTTTGGAATAGTCACTATGGATTCCGAATATGCACTAGGTCGAATGGTCAAAAAGGGTGTCTCGGTAAAAGCGGGGTTTGTGTTCCCATACTGTCAGAGCCCATAACCGGTCAGCCTTATGGTCATGCCTTGACAAGACAAGCCTCCGGCAAACTGTTTAGGAATGGCAGATGGCAAACACGGTGCCCTAGGCGCACCAATGCACATGCAATGCACAGAGACACATAAATGAAATCAAAACAGGATATCACGAGTTCGAGTCAAACTCTCTAATGTCCCCAGCGGAGTCGCCAGAAACTGTAGACGTCCCCGAACGCCCCGGGAGGGTGAGTCCCGTTCCGTTCATTTTGGGGTTACTACAGTTCGGACTCTCGAATTGTCACGATTCCTAATCTTGAACCAAAGAGTCCAAATCCGGCAAATCGTTTTGGGAAAAATAGATTTTTGAAAGAAGTGCCAAACATGGACTGCTTTGCCAGATACAGAGTCGCCACCTAAATATTTTTTAATGGGGAAATTTAGGAAACCCTGACTCGGTGCCGAAGGCCACGTGTCCGTCGTTGCCAAAGTTGCCTCGGCTCGGGAGCTTGGGTACGATCGGGGAAGGTCAGCTATGAGCACCCCCTCTCGCCCGGTCCGAAGACCGGCCTCTATTAACCATGATATCTGATTTTGAAAACGTTATGTGTTCTTATTCCGGTTATTAGCCTAGAATTACTATGTTATGCGCACAGCAAACAAGTATAGACTAGATTGCCTAATTTGGAAACAAGCATTGCATAACCGTTTTTTGAAAAGTGCTTTGGATTTTGCTACTCGCAAGTAGGCTAAAACACGGATTTCAACGAGTTTTTCCAACTCAAACAATCCAACCTTCACCCACAGGCATTCAAATAGTTTATCTCACATAAGCATCTAGCGACATGGTAAGCATGCTGCCATGGCAACATTCGCAGGCATGTAACATGCTAAAGCGAAAATACTTACATCGTACTCCGTGCCAAAACAATAAACTAGTTAGCAAACACGCATGTCCTAGTTCATGTTAAAAATGGCTAATGCAACGCATACAAGATGTACTTAGAATAGGCTCGGCTAACTTAAGCATGACATGTGAAGTGCAGTCAATCAATTGATGCACGTATTCAATTTGGAATTGAAGTACAAATGCAGTTAGCGTGATGTATCGAGCCTAATGCATGCAATACAAATGCATGAATGCACGCATGCATAGCATAAGGTATGCTAAATTAAACGTGCCCTAATACTAACCATTAAAGCAGGTAAATAAAAGGGAAGAAAGAAGTAGGGATTGGAAGACATACACACCACTCACACACACTTATTACAGATTTGCTCTCACTCGGAGGGACCAAATAAATAATACAAATTAATTAACTACGCAAGCTAATTAAATATTACAAATTGCCTAATCAGTTAACAAACTAATTTAAACTAGGAAAAGCAGAAAACCGCCTCGGGAAGGGAGCCAGATGCAGCGCATGCTCGGGTCCTGCTCGGAAGTGCACCGCCATGCATAGTCTGCCTCTGTTTTCCCTGCTTTACTCCTCTGGAGGCTGCCAAAACCTTAGGATTGCTTCTCTGGATACTGGGAGACATCACCGGCCGAGTGGGATTACCATCGGCAGTGAATTGTGGTCACCGGCACAAAATGAATCCATCGGCTGGTGATTTACTGCCGGTCGGCAATGTATACTGCCGGTCGGCAAAGAATGCCTGCAGAACCTGTAACTCACAGCAGCAGAGGACAGAACTTGCATGGCAACACAATTCAAGCCATGTATGCATCAATCATGTCCCCTATCATGTTTGTGACTCAAAAGGGCATGTGTCTCGATTCTCGGACCACCAATCACGCATTTCCATGCATGATGGCCCAAAGAATCAAGTGTGCAACTTTCATGTCAAATGAAATGCAAACCAAACAAACGAACCAAGGCCCAATTCCTATCACCAAGTCAAGGAACAAGTCATGCATGCAAGATGCAATGCAACCTAGGCATGTAAGCTAAGGATGCAGCATGACATGGCAAGACACTTATGCAAGCATACAAGCAAACATGAGGCAATGCAAACGGATGAAAAGATGGACTTATACATGATTTAGGCAACTCTAAATAGGCCCAAAACAGTGGCCAAAAGTCAAGGAATTGGAATCAAACATACATACACACGTGCAAGTAGGTTGGACCAACACTTAGGCACAAATGCTTAAGCATCAAAGGGCTACTTCTAAGCACATTTAAAAGGGAATAATCATGGACGTATGACATGCATTATAAGCCTTGAAAACATGTAGGAAATGATGCCAAATTAACCTACCAATGCAAGCTATGCATGCAATGAGACCCAAGGACCGAAAGCATGATCATATGACTCATGAAGCAAATGACCAAATTGAATCAAAACAGTCCCAAGTCATGCAAAAACAAGCCTCAAGAACCACTTAGATGGCATCCAAGTAACCTAATCCTAGAGGCATACACCATGGCATAAACATGAAGCATGAAACATCAACTCTTGAAACATCAAAAGGGTCATGGAATACAAGCATATAAGCATGCCAAAGGGACTGAAATAACATGTAGGGTGGCTCCAAACCACCGAAATGATGCAAGCAACACATACTACACATTCACATACTTAAGGCCAACAAGCCGGAATGCAAAGGGGTTATACTAAACATGCCAAAGCCGACCCAAACAACTATGGACAGACCTAAAGCATGGCAAATTGAGCACAAAACCTTCACAAGACTAAGCCTAAAACATGCTAGAGCAAAGGCTAACAACCTAAGGCATATTAAGGCAATAACAAGGCATTACATGGTAGGTATGCTAAGCATGCATGGTGTACCAAAACCAACACACAAAAAGGTTATATCATGTCATAATAAGCATGGAAAATAGCCAAGACATGATCAATACACACTCTATCATGATGCTCCCTCAAGAGGCCAGAAAGGGTTCCTTTCAAGGACAACAAGGGGAGGGGGTGGCCCTCCCCTTTTGGAGACTTCAAGGCACCATCTCCGCCACTGAAATCTCTCAAGATTTCAGTGGTGAAGAGGCCCAAACACCAAAGTCTCGAAACTCTCTCAAAATGGCTCAAAATGGGGTCATTCAAGGCCTAAGAGGGGTCAAACACCCTCAAACCACAACACTCTTAATAAACAATCAAGAGGGCCAAAAACAGAACTTTTTTGTGTTATACACTAAGCACGAAAACAGTTCAAGGATGGGTAAAAATGCAATGCAAAAATGGAGAGTAAAGGGACTAGTTTCTTACCCTTGAAGCCCCCTCCAACAATGGTGCTCCAACAGCCCTCCTTGGCTTGAATCCAGCTCCAAAACACCAAAACCAGCCCCTTAGAACCTCAGTAGCCAAAGGAAGGTGAAACACTAGGTGTTTGTGTGCAATAGTAAGAACAAGTGCACCTAGAACACTCAAGAGAGAAAAAAGGGAGAGAGAATGTGTATCAAAACCTAAAACCAGAGCTCTCCTCTATATTTTCTATCTCTAAAATGTCTAAAATCTCTAACCATAAGCAAGGGAGAGAAAAGCTCCTCTTATAGAGCTTCTTGTCTTGTAAAGCTTACAAGACAAGCTTCTAAAGAGGGAGATCCCTCCATACATGGGGAGCCAAATGCAAGACAGCTGTGATAAAATATCTGCAAAAGCAGATGCATAGTAGTCGGCCGGCCAAAGATGCCATTTTGGCAAAAGGGAGTGCCGACCGGCAATATATATTGCCGGTGGAAGCAAAAACCAGCCGGTGGCCTCTGGCCATGGCCGGTGGTGTGTGGGGATGCCTCACAAGGCATTCCCTGCCCCTCCAAGGCAAAATGCAAGTGTTTGGTGCAAAACCAGACACTAAACTGTCGAATTCGGAGATCCTGAGGCAAGGCACGTAGCCGAGACCTCCGGAAACTCCAAACGAACACAAACATGGATGATCACCGAGTGTTCAAACGGTGACGTCTAAGTCTTGAGGACGGTAAAAAATAGGGTGTCTACAAGCAGAAATCAAATAAGGTGGAGAAGTCACACCATGTCCCTGAAAAATAGTTTCTGATTGTCCCGGAGGGTGGAAACTGATTTGCTTAGTCAAACAGTCTATAGTTGCACCATATTCACTCAACCAGTCCATTCCCAGAATAATATCAAAATAAGTCATATCAAGAGGTAAAAAATTGGCATATACCTGGATATCCCCAAGTTGGAGTTCACAAGCAAAATATACAGAAGCACAGATCATAGAGTCTCCCAAAGGGGAAGACACACATAATACATAGGACAAATTTTCCTCAGATTTATCTAAATTTTGCGCAAATAATTTTGACACAAAAGAATGGGTAGTGCCAGAATCAAACAATACATAAGCAGAGTGACCATGAACAATAAATGTACCTGACACCACTGTTGCCGCATTTTACATATCCCCCGGAACCAATGCAAACACCTTGCCTTGTCTCGTGGTGTCTTTATTATTTACAGGTTTGGTAACTGACTTGGTGTTGGAAGTTGGTGCAGACCCTACTGAACTTGTGACAGTTTTATTACCATTTTGTTGATTCCTCTGAGGGCAATCCCTTACTAAGTGACCCGTTTTGCCACATCTAAAATAGGCTCCAGACTTCCGATAGCAAGTTCCACGATGCTTCTTCCCACATTCTGAACAAACAGGGATTGAATTTGGAGTAAAGGTGGACGTGGCAGAAGTGCTTGAGTTTTGTTTCTTGTTAGGTGGAGTAGTTGACCCCTTTGACCATTGATTGTTCTGCCTCTTCCCTTTCCATTTCGAAATCCGATTTTGAGTAGCAAGGTTTCCCTTCGCTATAACAGCCCTTTCCAACACATCAACGTAGTTGGGCAACTTCAGCATGTTGACTCGGTCTAGAATAGCACTCCGTTATCCCCTTTCAAATTTCCGTGCCTTCTATAATCTGTATCCACCATATGAGGTGTGAACCGAGCTAGTTCTGCAAATTGAGCTTCATATTCCGTGGCGGTTTTGTTTCCTTGCCTGAGAGTTTCAAATTCTGTCACCTTCTTATCTCACATACTTTGGGGAAAATATTTATCATAAAACAGTTCCAAGAATTTGTCCCATGTTAATCCTGGGTGTATAGTTCTCGTAAGCATCCACCATCTCCGTGCTTCGTCTTCAAGAGTGAAGGCAGCAAGTTGCACTTTTTGGAAAGTACACAGAAATACTTCGAACAACTTTTCTATTCCCAACACCCATGCCTCAGCTTTCATTGGTTCTATTCCTCCCTTGAACGATGGCAGTTTCATCTTTTTAAACTCCTTTGTGAGTGTAGTGGTTCGGTCCTCAACTTGGAAATCTTGTACCACGGGTGGAGGTACCAGTGGTGGTGGCGGTTGTGGTTATGGCTGTTGCTATTGTTGTCGTAAAGTCTCCGCCATTTCCATGATCATTCTCTCTATCCTGTCCAACCGTGCAGAAGTAGCATCTTCTGGGTCTTCCGTTCTTGTTCTCACCATATTCTACATGACAATCAATTACAATATGCACGAGAGATATACAATAGGCATAATTCAAAAACGTTAGTGTTAACAGAGTACATTTCACATTGCCATCGATCTTTCATATACTTTCAGAATATCATGCACGATGCCTAAGTCTTTTCTGGACACCCTAAAGCTCAATGGATCCGTGTGTGAGATAGCAATGCGTGCTCTGATACCACTTGTCATACCCCAAACCCGCCCCTAAAAGTTTGGGCATAACCACTGCGGAACAGACACTTAACTCGATGTACATAAGATATAGGGCCTGAATGAAATCATTTAATATCATAAAATAACGTAGAACAATATCCATTGAGCTACCCTACTATGCCAGGATCATAAACATTGCATAATGAAGATGAACATACAGTAAACATACACCTGAACATCAGTAATAGACATACATATATACAGACCCGGTCCCATGATTGGGCGTATAACAAAAGCATTAGTGAGGAAGAGGTTATACACATTTGAAAATACAAAACCAAAAGCTTGGCAAAACTTCACAAAATGAATAGCTTCCTCTAAGTGCCTGGACACACTGCAGTTGACAAAAGGGGTATGAGCATCAGGGTTAAGGCTGACTTCTAGGTTGATTACCTACAGAAGCAGACAAAATATAGAGTGAGCCTGGCTTAGTGAATAGTAGTACGTAACAGTTCAATGATTAACTTGAATTACAATGTATAAAAATGTAGAGAACTTATGGTTAACTTATCCTGTAATAATTTCCAGAATGGCCTTGGGCCCAGTCTTTAAACAGAGTGGCTTTAAGCCCAATATTTTACGAAACGGCCTTAGGCCTAACAGATTTTACAGAACGGTCTTAGGCCTAACAAGGTTTACAAAACGGCCATAGGCCAAGCAGAGTTTACAGAACGACCATAGGCCTAACAGAGTTTACAAAACGGCCATAGGCCTAGCAGAGTTTACAGAATGGCCATAGGCCTAACAGAGTTTACAGAACGGCCATAGGCCTAACAGAGTTTACAGAACGGCCATAGGCCTAGCAGAGTTTACAGAATGGCCTCTGGCCCAGATATCAATTGAGTAGAGCAATTCCAGAGTGATACCGATGTACACGGATTCTTTCAACGTTACATAAGTTCACACCGATTCCCAATCAACTTACATGTTAACGTAATTACTTGCGAAGGACAGAATGTTAATGACAATAATTAGTGATGGTAAATAAATGTACATCTACAGTACTATTACTCACTGTGATGTAGTGGAGCGTTTGATCTTCCCGGAGTGCGTCCTGCACACATACACAACTTGCAAATTAGTTCCTTTTTCCTTGGTGAATCATTTCCTGACTCCCTTCGCTTTGAATAAATTTTAAAAACATAAAAAGGCATCAAATACAGATTTCAAAAATATCAGGGGTCAAGCATGTAAAATGGAGCAGATCATTTTTCGAAGCACGAGCTGCACGTGTGGCTGTGAGCCTCGCACGTGCGGCAGTTGGTCCCACACGTGCAGCTGGGAAGCCCTGCACTTGCCTTTTTAGCAGTATCCAAAACCCGAAATTTCACCATTTTCCGCATGTGCGGCGGTTGGTCCCGCACGTGCGGCCATGACCCCCGCACGTGCGGCGATTCCCCTATTTGTGCACTCCGAAATTCAACCAAAAATCCAACTTTGGTGCACATATGGCAAGGCTTAAAATAGAAAACTTCACCACAAGAATATAGCTCAAAATCACATAAAGGTTAATCACAAGCTTGCTTAGGTTCTTTGGCATTTTGAATTCATAACCATTATCAATCACAATCCAATTATTCTATGTTGATGACCCTAGGTATATGGATAATACATGTGTATCCTCAGGTAAATTCAACATGGAAAACAAAGAGTAAAGTATAATCCCTTTACACAACTCAATTTAACCTCCAAACAAGCAAATAAATAAATAATAAGTACAATTCTCCAATTTAGTGAGCAACACACACAAACTTCAATCATAACCCTAGTCCTCACAATTCAAAGAGAATTCTTACACATGTTCAAGAAAGAGCTTGTGCAAAGTAATTCTTACATACCTTGAGCTTAAATTTCTCTAAACCCTTTCAATCCCAATTTTCTTGTTTGATGAAACTTTCCTCTTGATCCTTTCTCTCCAACTCTCTTCTTCTCCAATTCTCACCCAGGAGATATTTTGAGGAGTGGCTTTTTAAGTCAAATAGGTAAAGAGTATAGATATATATATTTGAAGATAAGTAAAGACAAAATTTAATCAGTTTAATCATTCTTAATTGAAATTTCACAGAAAATCATACTATGACCTAAAAATCATGCTGATCCTAAATGTAAAATCAATTTCAGATTATCAAGCCTCAGGGCTCTCAATTTCTGACCCAAACATTTTAATTGTTACAGGTTTTTCTCCTATGAGACAGATATGAATCCATATTTGTAAGATTCATTTAATTAAACCCAATTTTACATAAAATTTTACAATAAACATTTAAATGCACAGATTGTGGGACTGAAATTATACCAGAAACACATACGAGGGTCGGGTTATTACACCAACTCTCTAATACAAATCAAGGTTGCTTTTATTACATTGAAAAAAATTAGAAAGAGAGGTCAAAGCAATAAACTAGGGGCATAGATGAGTCAGGTGCTCCTACGTCTTCCGCTTGTGCTTGTGGAAGCTTCTGAAGCCAAAATAGGCCCGGTTTGTGCCTCATCCTCGAGCCATGCCAAACACTCGCCAGAAAAGGCATAACTGAAAGTAAGGACAGGGGCCAGAAGCTTTCTCATTCTCAAAGCAGTGTGGTAACTAGCCAAATGTGAATCTTGGATGGGGAATGAAATTGGGTACTCTACCCCATCCTCTGGGCGGGTCTGATCATGCCCAAACTGACGTCTGAACCAGAAAGGGAAGTAAAACACATAGTGCATAAGGCTGATCAGCTGTATGCCAGGCTGTCGAGCCATGTTGTAACTCATCTCGTTCAGATTAAGCCAAGGGCAGCGCCAAGCTATGTTAGCAGTAGACTTGTTGCACATCCAGTCTCACCACCATCTCTCATCCGGCAAATCCACTAGTCAGTAGCGGAAGAAATAGCCTCGAGCTGAGGACTCAGGGCAAGAGTCCACTACCTTCAGCTTATCCATAAGCCACACCTGTGGAGGGATAAAGGAAAAGAAAGATTAAAGAATAAAGAGATGTATGTTGAGGGAAAAGTGAGAAAAGGGCTTTGAGAGAAAAACAGAGCATGAGTGCCAAGAGATGTGAGAAACACATATGAGTAAGGGTGGGAAACAATACTTAAAGAAGTAGTGGGCTCCTCACGAATCTAGTAGTCTCCCGCTGATGAAAGGCGTCTAAGCCCATCAAAGTTTTGGCCAACACTAAGCCAATGCAACTCTTGCCATTTTTCAAACCTTGGGCCACTTCGATCAACCAAATGCTGGACTCGCCAAAACTAGGGGCAAGAAGGAAATGAGCCAGCATACATAAGCAGAGGGCATGTTGCCGAAAACCCTGCCAGAGAAGGTCGCCTCTATCACTAGTGTTGGAAAATTGATAAATCAAATTGGGAATGTCAAACTCTCCATTGTAGGCCAGAGATCGAGCCTCATGCAGAGTGAGTCCACACATCTGTCCCAAAGCTTGGGTGTGGCCAAAACGGGGCTGAGGTAAGATTTTCTCATCGCCCCAGGATTCCATTAGTGCTTGAATTCTTCAATTTTTGGTCATATTTCTTGTCCCCCCACGCTAAAGACACGTGTAATTGGGTCCCAGTGTTGAGTGGCGGCATGAAGGAATGGAAAACAAAGTGGAGTTCGGCTCAATGGAAAAAGTGCATTAATTTTGAAACCCCATAAATTTACCTTTTTCGAGTTGTCTAAAGCAGCTATCCAATTTGAGAGCTTTTCGGTAAAAAATGGCTCCATTTGTGAAAAATTTGCAGCTGAAATGAAGTTTTGGAGAAGAATTCATGAAGTTCAACCTTTTGTAGAAGATAAGGCAGTGAATGGAAGCCAACTGTCAGCAATCTGGTGACTCTCACATTTTTGTGGCTGACAGCTAGCCGACAGGCCACATTAGTGGCTGGCAGGCCACCTGTTGTGGCCAATATATGGCCGACAAGCTTAATTCCTAGCCGATAGCCTTCCTTTCAGGCCTGTTGTCCACATTTGTGCTGACCAGTGCTGGAAACATGCGTTTTGTTATGATCTTTTTGTGTTTCAAGGTATTGTTTTGAGTCTTTTTGGTTTTAGCTAGTTTGTTTACTTGTACTTGAGTCGTTGCGGTTTTTGTTTATCAAGTTGTATGCTGTAATTTGTATTTTGGTTGTTAGTCGGCTCATTACCCGATCAAGAACATTGTTTCAATCAAGTGCTCTCTTGGTCAATTCAATTCCATGTCCGTTTCATGCTGTAGACACCCCATTTTTGACCAACCTTAAGACTCAGACGTCATCGTTTGCGTATGCGATGATTGTGCATGTTTGTGCTCGTTTTGAGTGCCTAAAGGTCTCGGCCGTGCGCCTTGTCTTTGAGCCTCTAAGCTCTTTGTGTTTTGGCCTTGTTTTTAAGCCAAACCTTGGTGCCCTTTGCCTGGAGGAGAGAAGGGACTTGTTGGCCACTTTTGGCTATTGTCAGCCATTTTTCCCTCTTGTAGGCCACTTGAGGCGGCTGGTCAGCCACCTACAGTGGCCGACGGCCACTTTTCTTGTTTTTTAGTCCTGTTGGCCACTTTTGGCATTTGCCAGCCACTTTTTCTCCTTGCCAGCCACTTAAGGTGGTCGGTCAGCTAGTGTAAGTGGCCGGTCAGCCACTTGAAGTGGCTGACGGCCAATTCTCTCCTTTTTTAGATATTTTTATATCTTTTGAGCCAGCTGTTGAGCACTGAAGCTATCCTCCATACACATGTATAGAGGGATGGAAACAAGCTTTTAGCTTGTCAAGCAAGCTTTTGCTTGCATTGTCTATATAAGGAGAGGTCCCTCCCCCTATTTAGAGGTTCAGAAAATTTGAGAGCAAAAATTTTACTCTCTCTCTAGAATTCTCTCTCTCTCTCTCTCTATATATATATATATATTGTGCTTGAAAGTGAACTTTCTTTGCATTTTAACACACCACCTCTTAGCCAACTTAGACTACCTTGTTGTTGAGGTGCTTGAGGGTCTTATTTGGGCTGTTGAAGGTTGGTTTTTGGCTTAGAAGCTGCTGTCTTGCTGCTGTTCTTCAAGGGTAAGCTTTTTCCCCTTTTAAGCTTGTTTTGTACACTAGTTTGGGCCACCATTGCATGCTATTTTGACCTAGTTGTCAACTACAAAAACCTCTATTTTTAAGTGTTTGAAATGGTGGCTTGAGGCCCTTTTGGAGTTAGGGGTAGTCTACCCTCTTTGGTGGTTTATTTGCTAAGAGTTGTGCTACCTTTTAAAGCTTTTTAAACAACCTCTTTTTGGCCTTTTAACCATTGAAATCCAGGGGATTTTCAGTGGTGAAAACTTGGTTTTGAGGTCCAAAATGGGAGGGGGTGGTCTCCCCTCCTTGTGTTTTCTTTGCAAATGTTGATGGCCTAACCTTTGAGCATGTGTTTCTATCATTTCATGGCTTGATCTCAACATGGATTTAGCTATATTTTAACATGTTTAAGCTCTGTTTTTGGCTGGTTTAATCACTAGTTGCTTGTACCTTGCACTTGTAGTGTAATTTTGCTTACTAGCTTATCATGCCTAATGAGTTAGTCCATCATTCTAGCACGTGTTAGCTTGGCTCCAGCACATTTTTGCTCATGTTTTGACATGCTTAAACTCTGTTTGGAGTGGTCTTGGTGATATATGCTTTGCTTTGTATGGTTGTAGTGTAAAAGGGTCTTGACTAGCTTTGAGTTTTGAGGCCTTTAACATGTTGTGTATGTGATGATTGCATGTTTTGGCATCATTTAGCATGTAATTTCAGTGTATATAGTGTAGTCACACTCTCACATATTCCACTCTTTCATTGCTTTTGAGAGGTGTGCTTTGTGCCTTGTTTATGAGCCAATACATGAGCATGATCTTCTTGCTTTCTAGGTTGCCATTTCAGCATGTTTTGGCCTCTGATTTGGTATGATTGAGCTCTGTCCAGAGCTAGTTTGGTTATTTAGGCTATGTATTGCATGCCTCTTGTGTGATGCTCTTTACTAGCTGTAGACACCCCATTTTTGACCATCCTCAAGACTTGGACGTCATTGTTTGAACACTCGATAATCATCCATGCTCGTGTTCGTTTTGAGTTCCTGAAGGTCTCGGCTGTGCGCCTTGCCTTAGAACCTCTCAACTTGTCTGTTTTGTGTTTGGTTGTGGACCAAGAACTTGTGGTTTTGTTTCTGAGGGAAGAGGGTGGCTTGTTGGCCAGCCCTACAATCCATCGGCCAAGCCTTGTGCTTATTGGCCATGTTTTCTTGTCATCGGCCATCAGTGATGGTCGATCGACACTCTTTTTGGTCGATCAGCAATCTTTTTGGACGATCGGCCATATCTTTTGGCCGAGGCCTTTTTATTTACTTTTGCAGATATTTTTGTGCCAGCTGTGATAGCTGGTGAGCACAGATTTCATCCTCCATACACATGTATGGAGGGATTGAATCAAACCCTTAGCTTGTCCAAGAACCTTAGGATTTGATTTTCTATAAGAAGGGCGACCCCTCTCCCTTTCCAGATGTTCTAAAAAGTTGATATACAAAACCTATCTCTCTCTCTCTCTCTATATATATATAATTTCTTCTTCTCTTTCTATATTTGTGCTTGTTTGTACTCAAAAGTGCCTTTTCTTCACACTTTTGCACACAAACACCTAGTGAAACACCACACTCTTGTTGCTGAGGAACTTTGAAGTTGGTTTTGGTGTTTTTGGACTAGTTTTGATCCAAAAAGGCTGTTGGAGTTGTTGCTCTAAAGTTGTTCTACAAGGGTGAGCTTCTAACCTCTTAAACCCTTATGTCTTGTATGCTTGCCTTGTTGGCCTCATGTTTGAGCGTGTTTGTTAAGCTTGTGTTGGCTTGTTCTTAGCATGTTTTAGCCTTGTTTTTCCATGTTATACCTCTGTCTAAGGTTGGTTTGATAGCCTTTTGCATGCTCTATACACTTGTAGTGCAATTCCATTCATTGGCCTAATGTGTATCACACTTTAGAACATCATTCTAGTATGATTTTGGCTTAACTCCAGCAAGCTTTTGTCCATGTTTTAGCATGCTCTAGCTCTGTTTTAAGTGTTTTGGGTCATGCATGCGTTGCTTTGTATAGCCATGGTTTAATCTAGCTCACTAGTTTTGAGTTCCAAG
This sequence comes from Camellia sinensis, assembly GCF_055761805.1. NCBI lineage: Eukaryota > Viridiplantae > Streptophyta > Magnoliopsida > Ericales > Theaceae > Camellia > Camellia sinensis. The sequence continues at coordinate 109,487,961 of NC_138969.1, read as the reverse complement.
CCACTAGCATGCATTGTTTGGGCTACTTTCATGATTTGGTATAATTTCATATGTGATTTCAGTGCATGTTTCATGTTCACGCACTCACATTTGTCACTCTTTCCATGCTTTGGAAGGTTGGTTCTTTATGCCTTAAACATGAGTCATTATGTATGCCACCATGCCTAGGCCTTTGGGCTATCGTTTCAGTGTATTTTTGGTCTTGTTTTGCCATGATATAACTCTGATTTTTGTTGGCAAAGCCATCTCATGCTTGGTCTTGGTAGGTGTAGTGTAATCCTCCATTTTGGCCTTGCATACTCCATGCTTCATGCCCTTCATGCTAGCATGTTTTAGCTTTGGTCCATGCATGTTTTAGCATCATTTTGACATGTTCTAGGACTGTTTTGGGTTGTCTTGGCCATATGCTTCGTGTTTTGTATAGCTATAGTGCAAGTGCCTATGCTAGCTTCAAGCTTTGAGCCCTCTTGCATCCCATACTTGTGTTGTTTGAGTGGTTTGACACCATTCCATACATGATTTCAGAGCTTATAGTATTGTCACACGTCCATGCTTTTCACTCTTTAAGTGCTCTTAAGAGTTGCATCTTTATGCCTTAATTCTTGAGCCAATTGGCATGCATGCTTGTCTTGCCTTTTCATGCCATCATTTCAGCACTATTGGTCACTAATTTGGGCATGATTGAGGTCTGTCTATATCCGGTTTAATTCCATCGAGCATGTTGTTCGCATGTTGTTACATTGCATCATGTGTGCGTGCTTGAGTTGCGTTGCATTTGGCATGCTTATGTTGCATTGCATTGCATTTCTTTGCATTATGGTTGGATAGGGTGTTAATCCAAACATGGGGAATGAGGGATGTTTCATACTTGAAGTGATGAAACGTGTGTAGACGCGCCCCTCTTGGGGCCTTTGCATGCTACAGTTCAGACTCATATGTCACGGTTCTTAATCTGATCTCGCAAAGTGCAATGCAAGACTGATAAATCACCAAAGAGTCTAAATCCGACGAATCGTTTTGAAAAACAGACTTTTAGAAAGAAGTGCCAAACATGAATTGCTTTGCTAGATATAGAGTCGCCACCTAAATATTTTATTTTGGGGGAAATTGGGAAACCATGACTCGTGCCTAAGTCCACGTGTCCGTCATCACCAAAGTTGCCTCGGCTTGGGAACTTGGGTACGATTGGGAAAGGTCATATAATGAGCACCCCCGCTCGCCGGATCAAAGAACGGCTTGTACTAAGCATGATATCGAGTTTTTGAAAACACATGCGTTCTTATTCCGGTTAATTAGCTAGAATTACTATGTGATGCGCACAACAAAATAAGTATAGACTAGATCGCCTAATTTGGATCAAAGCATTGCATATTCGTGTGTTTGGAAAATGGTTTAAAGTTTGCTACTCGCAAGTAGGCTAAAATGCGAATTTCAATGGATTGTCCCAATTCAAGTAATCCAACCTTCACCCACAGGCATTCAGGCAGTTATATCACATAAGAAAATAGCCTCATGGCAAGCATGCTTTCATGGCAACATTAACACACATGCAGTATGCTAAAGCATAAACACTCACAGTGTACTCCGGGCCAAAACAAGGAACTAGTTAGAAATCATGCATAATCCTAGTTCATGTTAGAATGGCTAATGCAACACATGCGAAAATGCATTTAAGATAGGCTCGGCTATCTTAAGAATGTCATGTGAAATGCAACTTGGTACATGTATTCAAATTGGAATTGAAATACAATGCAGTTAGTATGATGCCCCGAGCCTGGTGCATGCAATACAGATGAATAGATGCAAACATGCAAGCATAAGGTATGCTAAATGAAATATGCCCTAAAACTAACCATCATAAGCAGTTAAGTAAAAGGGAGAAAGAAATGGGAATTAGAAGACATGCATCACACACACGCACGCTTATTAAAACAATTGGCTCTCTCGAGGGAGAGACCGAATAAAGAGCTAACTAGCTAATCTAAGCTAATTAAACTAATTATTACACAACAAATTAATTAACTAATCCTAGTTAACTAATTATTACAAAATGAATTGAAAAGTTAACGCATTAACTAATTAAAGGTACAAACCAAAGAAAAACCTAGCTATCTAAGCATGGCAGCTAAGGAAAGCAATAAATAAGGAGCCTCAAAGGTAGAGGAATGCATGCATGTCCGGTCGCCTCATTCGAAAATCCAATGCGATGCCCCGATTTGCCTCTGTTTTCATCCATTCTCAGAAACTTGCACCAAGTTCCAGAAAACTGAAAATCCACCTTGGGAATCCAGTGGGAGGGTGGCCGACCACTTTTGGTCTCTCCAGCCCCCTGCCGACCACTTTTGATTGCTGAAAACCAAGAAAAGTGGTCGGCCAGCTACTTTTCCTGGCTGGCCAGCTGGCCGACCAGTTGTTGCTGCCATACTCCTGTTTTCTGCAACAGAGAGCAAGAAAGGGCATGGAAATATATTTGCAAGATATGTGTGCACAACCACCCTCCCTATCATGTCATGAACTCAAGGGAGTGTAGGTTCTCGACCCTCGGGCCACCAATCGTGCATTTTCATGCATGATGGTCGAGAGGCGAAGTTGCACAATTCAATATGAAAATGAATGCACAAGTAAACACATAAAGCGTAAAACTCTATCATGGATGATCAAGAGCGTCGGCGACCGGGAATTAAGGCACGTTTCATTACTTTAGGTATGAAACATCCCTCGTTTCCCGTGTTTGGACTAACATCTATTCCAAACACAATGCGAACAAGCATGGTAAACATGCAATGCAACTACATGGCATACACAATGCAAGGGACAAACATGCAACATCATGCAATGCAATTACATAGCACACTCAATGCAACTAACAACATAGCATACACAATGCAAGGAATAACATGGCATACGCAATGCAAGATGCTAAGAATTAGATGGCATACTCAATGCAAGGCAATCATAAGGTTCTAAGCACAATGCATGCATGCATAACGTAGTGCAACAAGGGCAACAAGATGCGATATACCAAGCATGCAAAAACATGCAAACCACATACTCCATGGACTTAAACCAATATGGGCAGACCTCAGTCATGCCCAAATCAGTGGCCATAAGTGATGAAATGAAGGCACATAAAGCAAGGCATGCATGCACAATGCATTGGCCATCAAAGAGGCCAAAGAGCACAACTCTCAAGAGTGCTCAATGAGTGACAAAAGTGGAAGTGTAACAACACTAAGTGCACTAAAATGAAGAAAGAAATGATGCCAAATCATTCAAACAACATAAGTAAAGCATGCTAGGGTCCTAAGGCATGAAAGCTACCAAAGAGAAACACAAAGGAGGCATGCAATACATGGCACAAATGCATGAACTAAGCATGGACAGAGCTCAAGTAGGTCCAATCATGGACCAAAACATGCTGAGATAAGGGCCCAAGTACCTAGGCATGCAAGCATACAAGCTAAGCCATGAGCTAGGCAAACATGGACAATACTCAAAGGAATTCAAAACATGAATGAAGTAGGAACATAAGCATGCTATAAGCTCTAAAATATCATGCTAGATGATGCTAAATCATGTACACAACACATATGAAGCATGCAATGATGCTCAAAGCTTGAAGCAAGCAAGAGCACTTGTACTACAAGTATACAAAACATGAAGCATGTGATTAAGGCAACCCAAAACGTCCTAGAACATGTTAAAATGAGTCCAAAACATGCATGGAAGGAAGCCAAAACATGCTAGCATGAAGGGCATAAGGCATGATTCATACAAGGCAAATAAGGTGGATTACATTACACCTATTAAGACCAAGCATGGAATAACTTAAGTAACAAAAATCAGAGTTATGTCATGACATAATAACCCCAAATAAACACTGAAATGGTGGCTCGCAAGCAAAGGCATGAAGGCATACGCAATGGTTCATGTTAAGACATAAAGGGAGAAACCCTCCAATGCATTGAATGAGTGATAAATGTGACTACATGGACATGAAACATGTATTGAAATCACATTATGAATGACGCCAAATCATTGAAATAGGCCAAGTAGAGCATGCTAGTGGACTTGGTGTACAAAGCTAACAAGCTAAATTGAACTATAGCTATACAAAGTAAGTCATGCATGGCCAAAACAACCAAAATCAGAGCTAAAGCATGTTAAAACATGGACAAAAGCTTCATGAAGTTAAGCCAAAAGCATGCTAGAATGACATGTCACAACATGATGCATGTTAGGCTATTTCTTGGAAATGCACTACAAGTGCATGGAGCATGCAAAGGATAACCAAACCAAACCTAAATAGAGGTATGACATGATAAAACAAGCCCAAGGACATGTTGAAACGGACAAACAAACCTAGCTAGAATAACATACTACTTCACGAAGCATACAAAGCTAGTGTGTGTGATTTACACTACAAGTGTACAAGGCATGCATGGAGTGATCAAACCATGCAAAAATAGTGGAATGCCTCAGCAAAATAACCACAAATACATGCTAAGAACAAGCTAACACAAGCTTAGTAAAGATGCTCAAACATGAGGCATATTAAGGCATGTAAAGAAGACACAAGGAGAGGGGATGACCCTCTCCTTCTTAGGACTTTGAAACACCATCCCCACCACTGAAATCCCTCTAGATTTCAGTGGTGAGAAGGCCAAAACAAGGTGGTCCCGAAGCTCACAAAAGAGGCTAAAAAACAAGGCCAAACAAGGCCTAAGAAGGGGTAAAGAACCCCAAACACAAAAGTGATCTTAAACAAAGATCAAAAGCATGCAAAAATAGACCTTTTATCAGTTATAAGTTAAGCTTAAAATAGCATGCAAGATAGGCTAAGAGCTTAAGCAAGAAAGAGGGATTTAAAGGTCAAAAGCTCACCCTTGAAGACCTTCTTTATAATTGCAACTCCAGTAGGTTTTTCAAGCTCAAGGCAACCCAAGAACACCAAAATCAGCCCCTAAGCACCTCAGTAGCAAAAGGATGGTGTTTGAGTGTGTGTTTGTGTGTTAAAGTAAGACAAATCTACACTTTAAGGCACAAAAATGAAGCAAACAAGGCAATATAGATACAACACTATATCTATCCTCTTCCCTCAGATTTTCTAAACCTGGAGGAGGGAGGAGGAGCCTCCCTCTTATAGAGAAGGAAAGGCAAAACTTCTAGGAGAAGCTAAGCACCAAGGCAATCCCTCTATACACGTGTATGGAGGATGGGTCTAATGTCCTCCAACTGTGCCAGCTGGAGGAAAATATCTCAAAAAAGGTGCCAAAAAGCAGCCGGGGCCTGCTAGTTTAAGTGGTCGGCCGACCACTTTAGGTGGTCAACCAGAGCAAAAACTGGTCGGCCAAAGGTGGGAGAGGTCAACACACTAAATGCAAGGTGGTGGTGTGGTGGCCGACCAGAAAAGATGGTCCAAAGACAAAGAAAGCCAGTTATCTGACAAGAAACTAGCTGGAAAAAGGAAAATTGGTCTCCATGGAGAAATACTAGTTTCCCACCCTTGTACCACCTTCCAAACAAGGAAAACAAGGTTTGTACCAAAAACAAACCAAAGCGGATGCAAGACGACAAATCGGGAGGCAAAACACCTAGCCAAAAGCCCCGAAAACTAGCTGACGAGCATCAAAAGTGGTATGCAACCACAAAAGTGGTCTCCCAGACCACAGTGTTCCTCTAGGCAGAGGCAACAAGGTGTGGTTCAAAAATCACGCCAAACGGAGAATGTTAACAGATCCTGAGAGAAGGCGCACGACCAAAGGCTCCAAAAATCGGAAACTAGTCTCCAAACGGGAAAAGTGGCCTACGACCACGAAAAGTAGTCTACGACCACAGAGAGATGGTCTACAAGACCACTCCCTCCCTCCGGGAAGGGAAAACAAGACTTGGTCTGCAAACCGAGCCAAAGCACAAAGAGTTCTCAGGCCCGGAGGCAAGGCACTTAGCCAAAACTCCGAAACCTCAGAACAAGCACAACATGCACCATCACTGAGCGCACAATCGATGACGTCTAAGTCTTAAGGTCGGTAAAAAATGGGGTGTCTACAATGTGCCTCATTTCTCGGTCGCCCACCCTCTTGCTCATGCATGATAGAGGTTAAGGCATTTATGTGTTTTTGTGCATTCATTTGACATTGACTTGTGCAATCCGGCATCTTTGGCCATCATGCATTGAGAGGCGTGATTGGTGGCGCGAGAGTCGAGCACTACACTCTTTTGAGCTTTAAACATGATATGGGGTGTGGTTGTACACACATTTTCTTGCAAATACACTGCCATGCCTCTGTTAGTGCTCTATTGCAGCAAAAGAAGAATTTGCAGGAAGTGTTGGCCGATCGACCATCAGAGCTGCCAATCGACCATAAAAGTTTGCCGATCGGCTATAAATTTGGCCGATGATCATTTTCTTTGGCCCATGGCCATTCCTCTAGGCCGACCACCCATCAGAGTGTTCATAAGGTGGGTCAGAAGCTTCTTGGAAGTTGGCATAGTTTTCAGAAGTCCAGAAGTGTATAAACAGAGGCAACACGAGGCACGGTAGTGGATTTCCAAGCGAAGCCGACCGAGCATGCATGTGTAGACATCCCATTTTTGACCGTCCTCAAGACTTGGACGTCACCACTTGAACAATCGGTGATCATCCATGTTCGTGTTTGTTTTGAGTTCCTGGAGGTCTTGGCTACGCGCCTTGCCTCAGGATCTTTCGACTTGCTTGTTCTGTGCTTAGTTTTACCCCAAGGACTTGTTTGTTTTTGCACCTGAGGGTAGAGAGTAGCTTGGTAGCTACCCCTGACACCCATCGGCCCTTGATTGAGGCCATCGGCCGTGTATTCTTGCTACCGGCCATTGGTGAAATAGTCCATTGGCTGGTCGGCACTTTGTGTGGCCGGCCGACCACCTGTGTGGCCGATGGCCTCCTTTTCTGGCTGGTACCACCTTTTTTCCTTTTTCAGGCATGGTGCATGCCAGTTGTGCTAGTTGGAATGCACAAACCCTGCCCCCATGCACATCTGTGGCTGTTTTGCCCCTTTTGCACTTTTTTGGTCTAGCTTCTTGAGGAAGCTTGGACCTTTGTCTTAGCTTTCTCAAGAAGCTTGGACACCTGTCCCAGCTTCCTAAGGAAGCCTTGGCCCCTTTGCCTTGGCTTCTTTAGGAAGTCTTGACCCTTTTTGAATAGCTTCCCTTGGAAGCTTAGTCTTTGCTTTGTCTATATAAGAGCCCCAACCCTCTCCTTTGTGAGGTTCAACAAAAACCAGAGAAAAATACATATATGTATATATCTGATATACACTTTCTTTCTCTATATCTCCCTCTCTCTCTTCATTTGTGTGGGTTTGAGAGCCTAAATGTGTGTTTTCTTCTTAGTTTTGCACTAAGACACACACCATTACACCATACTTTGACTTGGGAGGTCTTGAGGGTTTATTCTTGAGGTTTTGAGCTGGTTTTGATTAGAAAAAGGTGGCTGAACTTGCTGTTCTTGAGGTGTTCTTCAAGGGTAACACTTTTGCTTTAGATTCCCCAATCTTGCATTACCTTTTGACCTATCTTGCTTACTGATTTAGACTTTGTGTATAACTAAAAAAAGTCTTGCATTTGCATGCTTAAGATACTTCATTAAGGTTGTTTTGTTGTTTGGGGTCGACCTCCCCCTCTTAGGCCTTGTTTGGGAAAGCATGAAAGCATAATTCGCTAGGGTAGTATATCAGGGATGGAAGATATGGTGCGCTAACTCCAGGAAAGCATGAAAGCCATGCAAGAGGACGCTGTTCGCCAAGCAGAATTCGCCAAACAACAAGCTGTTGTTTTGGCCCAACAGGCAGAGTTAATTACCCGGTTACAGCAGTAAACCGGAGCATCTGCTTCACACCAGGTTCCTCCCCCAGCAAGAGCCCCAATACCGGAGGAGATGGCAAACGTCCAGAATGCTCAAAAAGATACAGACATCCCAACGGGGCCAGCTCCGCTCTCGATTCTACCGTAACTATCCAAGGCACCCACGCCTATCAATACACCAGATTCTCCCTTCGAGTTTGAAGTGGACCCCACAGCATTAAAACTGAGCAAGCTGGAAAAGATGTTTAAGAAATCCCAAGGAGTCAAGACCATCCCTGATATTGAGGACGAGTATACTGACACGGCTGTGACGCTGCCAGATCGGTTCAAGATGCCACACATTGACTGATTTGATGGGTCCGGGGACCCCATGGTGCACCTGAGGTTGTTTTCAGATATCTTAAGGCCGATGGGCCTCACCAGACTACAGAAGCTATCTTTGTTCGGCCGGACCCTGTCGGGTGTGGTGGCCATCTGGTACGCCAAATCAGAAGATGACGTCAAGAGAAACTGAGATGAGATGGCTGAGGCCTTCATTGCACAATACTCATATAACACGCAAATCGAGATTATGACCCGTGACCTCGAAACGACAAGGTAGGAGCCTAAGGAGAGCTTCTCAGAGTTCGTGACCAGATGGAGGGCCAAGGCCTCGATGATGACCCTAAGGCCCACAGATAAAGATCAGATTAGGATGATTGTGCGCAATCTCCAGCCTAAGCTGATGCCAAAAATGATCGTGCTCCCCTTCCCTACCTTTTCAGATCTACAAGAGATGGGAGTACAGATTGAGGATGCCTTGAAGCAGGGCTTAATTCATAATGACCGAGAGCAACCCCGAAGAACTTTCAATCGCAACAACAATGTAGGCCCGAGCGGTGCTACAATTACAAGGGCCTCCGAAGTGAGCATGGTCACCACCACCCCTCCAAGACCTATGGCAGCCACGCCATTCTCCGGTGCGTCCGGAAGCCATACACAAACAGCCAAATACCCACTCAAAAACCAAAGAACCTTTGCTCCATTGTATATGCCCCTGTCCAAAGCTCTGGGGGTTTTAATCAGAAAAGGGCACTTGAAGCCCCTAGAGCCGCGGCCATTACCCAAAAAAATTCTCCCTACCCACAACCCAGCCAAATATTGCACATTTCACCAACAGCACAGTCATGACACCGACCAATGCTTCCGATTACGTCATGAGGTTCAAGATCTCATCGATAACGGGGTGATTTTGCCTCCCGAGAAACCTAATGTTACAACAAACCCTCTCCCACCGCACAACCAAGCTCCACCTCCCAAAAGAATCAATTTTATCCAGACTGGGGTCGTGTCTAACGATCCTAGCATATATATCACTCTTTCCCACCTACCTAAGTCGGAGGTGTTCCTTCCTGACTGCACTGACTTGTGCATGTTGGACATCTTCAGAACCCAACTTGAACCAATGGTGGTGACTGTCGAAGATAGAACATGGGAAGTTTCAGAGGAGAATGGGATTGTTGAGCCAGAATCTGAGGAATATGGGAGTTCTGCTGAGGAAGCCTACAATCTGAGTGATTATATTCTGTCAGCAGGTCAGGTTCGGCCCGTTGTAGGATTGCCAGAGAGGGCAGAGCTGTGTATGATCCGAGGGGATGGATTTGAGCAGGGGACAAATAATTTGACGGCTATGGAAGAGGACCTAGCCAACCTCCAATTTTTCAACGACCAAGATCCAGGGGACGCAGCAGTCAACTGGTTTGATTTTGAGGAATCAGCGGAGGCTACTGGGTGGTTGGATGATCAACCGGATATTGTGAAAGAGTTCCAACCAGAATGAGGCCCGGCAGGGACGAGAATGTCAGTGACGGCCAGAAGGGCCGAAGAGCAGAATATATCGTCGGAGAGCGCCGGTGTCGAGAATTTCGCTCAGGATCAGAGCATTTTGAATATAGGAGTTATTGAACAGTCAGCTGTACTGACACAGTTGGAACATGAAAGGTTTGAGGATTCTGAGGGAGTCAGGAAAGCTAAAGCCCATGAGGGGACTAAAACTGCTATGCACACAGAAATAGAGAATGCTGCGAGCATATGGATGGAGGGTACTGCGAGTACGAGAGCAGTCACACCAGAGCCGGACAGGTGTCTGCCGGCTGCCGATGGAATGTGGTGGGAAGACGACGATCTATGTCTTGCCCACATGGATGAGGACTGGGGAAATAACCAGCCAGACGATACCTGGTACATCGGCGAGGTCGATCATATGACAAGGAGTGGACGGTATTTCAAGCCTCCGCATCTAGATCAGCCAGAGGCGTTTGGGAAGGATAAGGAAGCTGAAAAACAGAAAGAGAAGAAACTCGAAGAAGAAGCTGTACTGAAGCAGCTGAAAAAGATACAAGCAGACATCTCCATCTGGGGACTGCTTATGGCTTCTCGAGTACATAGACAGGCCGCCCTTTCAGCCATGGACAAGGCCAAACTCTCGATAGACACCACGCCCGAGCAACTGGTGGGCTGAGTTTTTCCGGAGGAGCTACCCCGTTGTTAAGTTTCTTCGACAAGGAATTGCCACCTGAGGGTGTGAATCATAACAAGCCACTCTACATCTCTGTGGAGTGTAGAAACAAATGGATACCTGTGGTACTTGTCGACACAGGATCCACCATCAATGTGTGTCCGGCAAGAACTGCATATGGAATCGGTTTAAAGACCGCGAACTTTGTGCCAACTGCCCAGGTGATTCGGGCGTATGACAACACGAGTAGAGAAGTAATGGGAACAGTGAAAATTTAGACCAAGGTTGGGCCGGGGCAGCATGAAATTGACTTTCACGTCTTAGAGGTTCCTGCAACTTTCAACCTGCTTTTGGGGCGGCTGTGGCCGCATCAGGTGAAGGCAATGTCATCCACATTGCATCATATGGTGAAATACCCCCATGGGAAGGGAGTAGCCATTTTTTTTGGGAATTCATCGATCCATCCACCACCAGAAGTATCCACGCCGATTTTGGAAATTGAGCACGGTATAGAGGATGTGTTCATGTCAAGTTTTACCTTAGCTGAGGCTCGGGTTGTGCGGAACATCATGGCAGCTAATGAGGGGGTGTATGTCAGTGCTCAGTCAGTATGCCTCATGAATAAGATTCAACACATCCCCGGGATGGGATTGGGAAAGAGTGGCCGGAAGGGCGTCGCAGCATTGGCCGAAGTGCCACACACCCCACATACCTTTGGCTTGGGTTATCTACCTACCAAAGAGGATTGGATAAGAAAAGGAAAGGAGATGGCTGGGAGAGCTAGAGCGAAACAGATGGGGAAGCCTTTTGAGTTGATGCACCGGCCCATCTAGGGTACCCTAAACGGACGCTTCGTCCGGGAGGGGGAGAACTTTCCATTTTGTGGCCTCCCAGAGCCATGGTTGAAAACAGAGAGAAAGCGCGTGCCGGGGTTTGAGATCTTCTTCCACCTGTAGTTATTCGGGGATGACGTTGCCGAAGAGCAGACGGACCCATTAGCTGAGGCTGAGCAGAGTAGGAAAGTGGAGTCTGAGGACTTTGAAATTGAAATGGGGGTAGCGCTGGCTTGTCCACTTTCAGATCCTCCGATCGAATAGAAGTGCTTGGGGGATAACTTCTCGGTGTCCATGATCGGGAATGAAACGGCTGCGGGCCTATCGGCAAGCATTTTGGATGCATCCATCGCACTCTCTCTCATTTGGCAGTACGAAGAGGGATTTTTGTCAAGCAGCACCGGGTCAGATAGTGAGCCGGAGTCTGATTCCACCGAGTCTTGTGAGTCAGAATCAGGTTCCAGCTCGACTGAGTCTGAGTCCGGTATTCCTGGGGTTGACAACCTGGATGCCACAGTCCTGTCCAGGTCGTCTTTTTCTTTCTCTTTTGAGTCTGTTGTAATAGAAGGATCAGACGGTTTGGAAGTACTTAATGAGAATGATGTGGATGTGGTTTCTGAGTACTTTTCTGTGCCTTTGATTTATTGCTTGAATCTGGACTTTCCAAATTTTGACAAAAACGATGAGGAAGAAATTCCTCCGGTTTTGCAACGATTAATTGATCAAAAGCAGGAAAGGTTTGTTAAACCTTTAGTTGATGAAATCACTACTGTGAATGTCGGTACTGAGAAGGACCCGCGGCTGGTCCAGATCGGGTCCACGTTGTCTTCAGAGGAACGCGAGCGCTTAGTCGCTTTATTAAAAGATTTCAAAGATGTTTTCGCGTGGTCCTATGAAGACATGCCTGGAACTGATCCTGAGATTGTACAGCACCGGATCCCTCTTGACCCTGAGGCCCGACCCATCAAAAAGAAACTCAGAAGGATCCGCCCAGACTGGGCCCTTAAGATTAAGGAAGTGGTCACTAAACAAATTGACGCAGGGTTCCTGCTGGTTTTCGAATACCCGACTTAGTTGGCCAACATCGTTCTGGTGCCGAAAAAGGATGGTAGGATCAGGGTATGCATGGATTTCAGGGATTTGAACAGAGCTAGTCCGAAGGACGACTTTCCCTTACCACATATCGATGAGTTGGTGGACTTCACAGCGGGGCATGCTTTGCTTTCGTTTATAGATGGCTTCTCAAGCTACAACCAGATAGTGATGGCACCCGAAGACCGGGAAAAGACTGCCTTCACCACCCCGTGGGGGACATACTACTACAAAGTAATGCCGTTTGGATTGAAGAATGTTGGAGCTACATATCAACGGGCTGCGACCACAATATTGCATGACATGATCCACAAAGAGGTTGAGGTGTACGTGGACGACATGATCGTCAAATCCAAAGAAAGAGAGGACCATTACACCGCCTTGCAAAAGTTCTTTCAAAGGATCAGAGAATTTCAATTGCGGCTGAATCCTCAGAAGTGTATGTTTGGTGTTACAGCAGGAAAGATGCTGGGGTTTCTGATTACACAGAGAGGTATCGAAGTCGACCCTTCTAAAATCAAGGCCATCTTAGAAATGCCACCACCAAGGACTGAAAAGAGGTGCGAGGCTTTCTGGGTAAAATGCAATTCATAAGACGGTTTATCTTGAAATTATCCTTGACTTGTGAACCACTTTTTGGCCTCTTGAAGAAAGGATAGAAATTCCAGTGGGACGGCCGATGCCAAGCTACTTTTGAACAGATCAAGGAATACTTACAGAACCCACCTGTGCTGTCACTGCCTGAGCCAGGGAAGCCGTTGATTCTGTATCTTTCAGTAACTGAAGCTACAATGGGTTGTACGCTCGCGCAAGAATCAGAGGGCAAAGTAGAAAGAGCTATCAACTATCTGAGCAAGAATATGCTAGAGTATGAGACTCGTTACACACCATTGGAAAAAGCTTGCCTAGCTTTGGTATGGGCTACCAGGAAGCTGCGACACTACCTGTTAGCTCATTCTGTAATGTTGGTTTCACGACTGGATCCCATCAAATATCTTTTCGAGAAACCAGCGCTTACAGGTAGGCTGGCTCGTTGGTTGCTGTTACTTTCTGAATTTGATCTGAAATATGTGACGCGCAAGTCAGTCAAGGGAAAAGCAGTGGCAGAATTTTTAGCTGATCATCCGGTGGAAGGGGGTGAAGCAGTCGAGTACTTATTCCCAGATGAGACCATTTTACATATCGAAGATGAAACTTGGATGATGTACTTTGATGGAGCGTCAAACCAGTACGGGTATGGGATAGGGGTGTTGCTAATAGCACCCGACAATTCCCGTATCCCTTTAGCCTTCAAACTCTGATTCAAAGTCTCAAACAACAAAGCAGAATATGAGGCGTGCATTGCCGGTTTAGAAGCAGCTCTGGAACTAGGGGCAAAACGGTTGGACGTCATCGGGGACTCGAACCTTGTTGTGTCTCAAGCAAAAGGAGATTGGAAAGTCAAAGAAGAAAAGATGATAATGTACTACCAGACCTTGGACTTGTTGATTCCTCGGTTTGAGAAGTTAAACTTTGCTCATCTAGTAAGAGAGAACAATAGGTTCGCAGATTCACTAGCAACTCTATCTTCCATGATAGACATCTTGTTTGGAGTCCAGACGCGTCCGATCATCATTGACCAAAAGTTTGCGCCGTCATATGAATTAATTGCTGCCATAGATGAGGTTCAGGACGAGAACCCCTGGTATTACGATATTTGGAATTTCTTGGAGAAAGAGGCGTATCCACTAGGGGCGAATGCCAAGGATAAAAGGGCAATCAGAAGAATGGCCGTTTAGTTCATCATTTGCAGAGGTAAATTGTATAAAAGAGGTCATCTGGGAATGCATAAGCTGTGCGTTAAAGCTGAAGAATCAAAATGCCTGATGGAGGCCATCTATGGAGGGGAATGCGGTGCACATATGAACGGAGTAATGCTAGCCAGGAAGATCCTCAGACAGGGTTACTACTGGTCCACCATGGAGGAGGATTGTATCGGTTTTGTTCGGCGATGCCACAAATGTCAGATCCATGCAAACCGCATGAACATTTCGCCGTCGAAGCTGTACAATATGACTTTGCCATGGCCATTTTCGGTTTGGGGAATCGATGTGATCGGAGCTGTTCCTCCGAAGGGGGCAAATGGGCATGTGTTCATCCTGGTTGCGATAGATTATTTCACAAAGTGGGTTGAGGCCCAATCTTATGCGGTGTTGAAGGCGTCGCATGTTGCAAAGTTCATCAGAAACAACATCATCTGTCGCTACGGGGTCCCGAACGAGATCATTTCAGATAATGGTTCCCACTTCAAGAAGGAAGTGATTGACTTGTTGGAAAAATACAACGTGGCTTTTCATAAGTCATCCACATACCGACCACAAACCAATGGAGCGGTTGAGGCTGCCAACAAGAATATCAAACACATACTGCAGAAGATGGTGGAAACCTACAGGGACTGGCCAGATAAGCTGTCGTTTGCTTTGTGGGGTTACCGGACTTCAATCAGAACTTCCACTGGGGCTACTTCGTATTCATTGGTTTATGGGATGGAGGCCGTTCTACCCATTGAAATTGAGGTTCCATCTTTGAGAATACTGGCTGAGTGTGAGATAGCCGAACGAGATTGGCAGCAGAGCAGATTTGAAGAACTCATGCTCTTTGATTAGAGAAGACTAAAAGTACTGTACCATGTTCAAGGTTATCAGCGTAGAATTGCCCGGTCTTTCAACAAGAAAGTTAAGTCCAGGAATTTAAAAGAAGGAGATTTGGTGCTCAAAGACAACCGAGCTCCCATCCATGACCCTAGGGGCAAGTTCAGACCCAATTGGATTGGTCCCTACATCATCAAGTCTATCTGGTCGGGTGGAGCTGTCGTTCTGATGGACCTAGATGGCCTAGAGTTCTCACAACCGATCAGCATAGACAAGTTGAAGAAATATTACCCCTGAGAGGCTCGCTAGGCCGAAAACCCGAAAGGGCGACCTAGGCAAAAGTTAGAGCATAGAAAATTTGAAATTATAAAAACTGAGCTCGCAAGGTTGAAAACCCACAAAGGGCGGCCTTGGCAAAAGTTAGAGCGTAAAAGGAGAGTGAAAATACTCGAGTGAACCCAAGCCTGAACTACGTAGGGCTTGATTCCCATCTTTGGGACACGTAGGCAACTTCATCCTGAAGTTCAGCCATAAACTTTTCCCCGATCAACTTAGTCCATTTGATCATCTCGGCCATCTTTGTCCATTCAACATTTAAGAGTTCGGTTATAATCTCCGGTGCAGTGCATTTAAGACTAGGGAAAACTTTTCGTTTCCATGCAGTGCCGCGGTAATATTCAAACTAGGGGCAACTTTCCAGTTGCTAGGATCTGAGGTTGTGCATCTCAGTGACAAATCTTAGGTGTGTCCAGTTCTGATCCATATCGAAAATGGTTTTGAAAAGTTTTGATAAAAGTTGACTTTGTTCAAATTAATCTTTTTACAACTTAGACCATTTTTGGACTAAAACGGAAAATTTTCAGTATTCACAACCTTCAATTTCATTGATTTCAATATAGAGTTCTCCTGCTCTTGCATACAAATTGAAGTTGCTTTTTATTACAATCATAAAGAAGACTTGAAAGTACTAATAAAGCAATAAATCCGGGGCATAGATAAGTCAGGTATTCCTGCGCCTCCTTCAGAGCTGGTTGAAGCCTCTGATGCCAAGCTGGGCCTAATCTGTTCCTCTTCATTGAGCCAATCTATGCACTCGTCAGACAAAGTGCAACTGAAAGTGGGAGTAGGGGCCAGGAGTTCTCTAGTCCTCTATGCTGCGGCCTGCCGAGCAAGCTGCGCACCTCGGGCTGGGAACGCAGCTGGGTACTCTATTCCCTCCAACGGGTAAATCTGATCATGGCCGAACTGGCGCTGGAACCGAAACGGGAAGTAGAACACGCAGTGAGTTAAGCCAATCAACCGAATCCCAGTCTGCCGAGACATGCTGTAACCCATCACCGGTAGGTTAAGCTAAGGGCACCGCCAAGCAATGCGATCTGCAGACAAACTGCACATCCAGTCGAACCACCAGCCTTCATCAAGGGCATTGACTAGACGTTGTCAGAAGAAGTGACCGCGAGCTGAGTATGCTGAGCAAGAGTCCACGACCTGCAGCTTATCCATCAACCATACCTGGGAAGGGATGAAAAATGAGAGAATAAAGAATAGAGAGATGTACGAGGAGAGAAAAGTGAGAAAAGGGTTTTGTGAGAGAAACCGAGCCTGAGGGCCGAGTGGTGTGAGCAACACATATATGAGATTGGGTAGGAAACATTACCTGCAACAGTAGTGGACTCCCCGCAAATCTGGTCGTCTCTCGGCGATAGAAGGCGTCTAACCCCATCAATGTCTCAGCCAGAGTCATGGCAACGTAGCTCTTGCCCTCCTTCAAGCCTTGGGCAATCTCGATCAACCGAACGTTAGATCCTCCCAAGCTTGAGACAAACAGGAAATGAGACAACATGCACAAACAGAGGGCATGTCGCCGAAAGCCTTGCCAATGATGGTCACTACGGTTGCCGGCATCAGAAAACCGACAAATCAAACTCGGAATATCCAACATTCCATCACAAATCAAAGATCGAGCGTCGTGCATTGTAATTCCACACATTCGCCTTAAGGCTTGGGCATGGCCAAAGCGAAGCTGAGGCAAGATTTCCTCATCGCGCTCGGATTCCATCAAAGCTTGAAAGTCTTCAAAGGTAGGACACACCTCTTGCCCGCCAAAGCTAAAGACATGTGTTACCGGATTCCAAAACCTTGCCGTGGCATGGAGGAACGAAAAGTGCAGCGGAGTGCGACTTAGCGTGAATAGTGCATTCATGCCGAAACCCTGAAAGTTCAGCTTTTCCGAGCCGTCCAAGTTGGCAATCCAAGCTATGAAATTTTGGACAAGAAACTCTTCCATTTGGAGCAAATCAGTGTGGAATTAAGAAAAACTATGAAGCTGAAGCCTTTTGTAGGGGATAAGGTTGAGTGGAGGACAGATGTCAGCATTCTGCTGGTCTCTACCATTTATGGCCGGCCGGCCAAGTATAGTGCCGACCGACCAACACTTTTGGAAGATTATCAAAGATGCTGGCCGATGGCCACTTTTGGAGGCCGATGGTTTTCCCCTGTGACCGGTGGTATTCCTTCTTGCTCCCTGAGCTGTTTACATGTTAAACATGCTGAGGATTTGCGGAATACCAGCACTTCCAATGCCCTCCGATGATGACTTTTGCGGCGTCACGCCCATTTGCTTATCGAGTTGTTGTAAATTTGCTTATCGAGTTGTATTTCACATTCCTTAAGTCTTTGTGTTGCTTATCGAGTTGTACTCGCTCTTGGCTAGCTAATCGAGTTTCGTTGTTTATCGAGTTGTAAGTCGGTTCACTACCTGATTATTACGATGCAAGTGCTCAATTTTCAAACCAAGTTCAATTTCATTCACATTGCTATGTGATACCATGAGATGCGATGCATAGAAAGCACAAATGTAACACCTTTTTGAACAAAATAGCTGTTTCATTTCCCTCATGTGTTTTGCAAAAATACACACTTTTGAAAAAGTAAAACCTGCCTGAGACAGTGCAATGTGCTTAAATTACCAGTAAAAAGAAAAGTAAAGCAAAAGAAGAGCAGGGTAGCAGAGTATCGGAATTGATACTGTAACCTCCCCTTGCGGCCAATACACCTCCCGCGCCCTTGTTCGGGTCAACTATGTGGCTTGGCACCTTCATTACTCAAGACAGTGCAAGGAAGTGTACTTTCGGAACATTAGTAGGCCTTCGAGTTGACCTCAAGCCGCATCTTCTATGAGTAATGCTCGGTGTGTGCGGGGAACGTCCCTTCTCGTATCCTTTTCGTATCTTGTGAATTCCACAAATCGCTTTAATTATACTGTGTTGTAGTGCTTTGCATTTCACATTTCATGAATAACATGTCTTTACCATGCTTCAAAATTGAATCGGCCCCTTCAAGTTCTCTTTATACACATTGCATGCGTTGTCACGTTATGCTTTACTTATATGTGTTCAAGTTCCTTTTTATACACATTGCATGCGTTGTCGTGTCATGCTTTACTTACATGTGTTCAAGTTTCTATACACATTGCATAGGTTGTCGCGTTATGCTTTACTTATCTGTGTTCAAGTTTTTATACACATTGCATGCGTTGTCATGTTATGCTTTACTTACATGTGTTCAAGTTCCTTTTTATACACATTGCATGCGTTGTCGCGTTATGCTTTACTTACATGTGTTCAAGTTTCTATACACATTGCATACGTTGTCGCGTTATGCTTTACTTACATGTGTTCACGTTTCTATACACATTGCATACGTTGTCGCGTTATGCTTTAATTACATGTGTTCAAGTTCCTTTTTATACACATTGCACACATTGTCACGTGTTCTTTACTTACATGTGTTTAGGTCTTCATAGCATTGTTATGCTTGCCTCTAGTCATATTGTTATGCTTCCTACTCGATTTGCGTTGTCACGCACTTTCAATTGCATTGTCATACAAACTGCTAACGACATTGTACCTGCTAAGCTTCTCTCTTTTATAGGCGCGATATTGTATGTACGGTTCATTTGAGGCTGGCGCAGCCAGACGAACCGCACGGGTATTGTATTCCCCGCGTGAAACGTAGCGAGAATTGCATAAGTCTCTTACATCCCTTCTGCATTGAAATGTAGTTGGATTTGTGTTTGATTGCTTAAAACTGTTGCATGATATGCTTCGTTACAGCTTTCTTTGCATGATCATAAGTTATGTTCGGCTTCTTTCATCGTCAGTTGCATTTTGCCCCTGCCCTCGGCCGCATATCTTATCTGTAGCTTGTATGTTTGTCTAAGTCTTCGGCCTTGTCAAAAATGGGTCATCTCTGGGCTTTGACACTCACTCCCATCATTGTTATGACTTTCGAGTTCTGTCAAAGAGGGGCAACTGTAGACACCCCATTTTTTACTGTCCTCAAGACTTGAACGTCACCACTTGAACACTCGGTGATCATCCATGTTCGTGTTTGTTTTGAGTTCCCGGAGGTCTTGGCTACACGCCTTGCCTCAGGATCTCTCGACTTGCTTGTTCTGTGCTTGGTTTTACCCCAAGGAGTTGTTTGTTTTTGCACCTGAGGGTAGAGAGTAGCTTGCTAGCTACCCTTGACACCTACCGGTCCTGGCTTGAGGCCACCGGCCGTGTATTCTTGCTACCGGCCATTGGTGATATAGTCCATTGGCCGGTCGGCACTTTGTGTGGCCGGCCGACCACCTATTTGGCCGATGGCCTCCTTTTCTGGCCGGTACCACCTTTTTGCCTTTTTCAGGCATGGTGCATGCCAGCTGTGCCAGCTGGAATGCACAAACCCTGCCCCCGTGCACATCTGTGGCTTTTTTGCCCCTTTTGCACCTTTTTGGTCTAGCTTCTTGAGGAAGCTTGGACCTTTGTCTTAGCTTCCTCAAGAAGCTTGGACACCTGTCCCAGCTTCCTAAGGAAGCCTTGGCCCCTTTGCCTTGGCTTCTTTAGGAAGACTTGACCCTTTTTGAATAGCTTCCCTTGGAAGCTTAGTCTTTACTTTGTCTATATAAGAGCCCCAACCCTCTCCTTTGTGAGGTTGAACAAAAACCAGAGAAAAATACATATATATATGTATCTAATATACACTTTCTCTCTCTATATCTCCCTCTCTCTCTTCATTTGTGTGGGTTTAAGAGCCTAAAAGTGTGTTTTCTTCTTAGTTTTGCACTAAGACACAAACCATTACACCATACTTTGACTTGGGAGGTCTTGAGGGTTTATTCCTAAGGTTTTGAGCTGGTTTTAAGAAGGTGGCTGGACTTGCTGTTCTTGAGGTGTTCTTCAAGGGTAACACTTTTGCTTTAGATTCTCCAATCTTGCATTACCTTTTGACCTATCTTGGTTACTGATTTAGACTTTGTGAATAACTAAAAAAAGTCTTGCATTTGCATGCTGAAGATACTTTATTAAGGTTGTTTTGTTGTTTGGGATCGACCTCCCCCTCTTAGGCCTTGTTTGGCTCTTTTTGTGCTCTCTTTGTTAAGCTTTGAATACTATTGTGCTTTGGCCTTCTCACCACTAAAATCCAGTGAGTTTTCAGTGGTGATGAAGAGGGTTTGAGGTCTTGCATAGGGGAGGGACACCCCTCTCCCTTTGTTTCTCTTTTGTTTGTATTTTTGGCTCATAAGGGTAGCATGTATGCCTAGCTTTGTTTGGCTTCATTCCAGAGGTTATTTGGTGTTTATTTAGCATGTTTTACCTCTGTCTTTGGTCGGATTTATGGCCCTTTACATGGATATTGTACTTGCTTTGCATTTCCCCATTTTGCCTAGAAATGTGCCTTGCATTTAAGCCATGATGCTTGCATGTTCTAGCTTAACTTCATGAAGGTTTTAGCATTATTTTTCCATGATCAAGGACTGTTGGGTGCTGGTTTGACCATGTTTGCCATGTTTGGTATAATTTCTATGTGTTTTGGCTTGTGAGCCTTGAGTGTGTAAGCTATAAGCATGCCTTATTCGGTCTATTTTCGGTGATTCAGAATCATTTGCCTTGCCATTTTAGTCCATGTTTGATGCTTTCATACTTGGATTTGTTCTCCTTTCAATGCCTTAAAGAGGTGTAGTCTTATGCTCCATGTTTTGGCTTTGGTGTATGCCTCTTTGCTTGAGTCATTTGGGGTGCCATTTATGTGGGTTTTGGGGCTTATTCTACCATGCCATATCTCTGATTTTGTAGGCCTTGATAACCATGCTTACCCTTTTTTGGGTGCTCTTGAAAATTGCCTTCCATGCCTTAGCTTTAGGCCCTTTGGTTTGCATATTTGTTTTGCAAGTTGGCACCTCCACTTTGGGCATTTTTGGCCACTGTTTTGGGGTGGGCTGAGGCCTTCTCACTTCAGTATAAGTTCATCCTTGCATACTTTGCATGTTTGACATGTTGCATTGCATTGGTTGCATGCTTATATTGCATCATGTTTGCATGTTACTTAGCTAAGTTGCATTATATAGTCTTGTTGTATGCTTGACATGTTCATATTACATTAGTGTAGCCTTGCATGAGTTGCATCACTTTGCATTGTATATGGCATACATGCATTGCATCGCTTAGTTTGGGGTGTCAAACCAAGCATGAGGGGAGAGGTGTGTTCGTACCCGAAGTGACGAAACACGTCTCAACCCTCGGTCGTCAATACCCTTGATCTCAACATGATAGGGTGTTAGCACTCATTTGTTTGTTGCATGCATCTACATTAAGTTGCTAACTTGGCTTCTTAGGCCATCATGCATCGAATTGCGTAGTTGATGGCCCGAGGGTTGATGGCCTTGCTCCCTTGAGTCCATTGCATGATAGGGAGTGTGGCCATGCTCACATTTGCTTGAAAATTCCATGCCATACACTGCTTGCCTTCTGCAGCTGTCAACTGCAGGATTCTGTAGGAAGAAATGGCCGGTCGGCCACCTACAGTGCCGACCGACCATCAGTGACTGGCCGGTGGTACAACAGTTGGCCGATAAGCCCATTACCACGGCCGGTGAACTTTAATTCTGGCCGGTGACATCCCAGAGCACTCAGAGGATGATCCAAAAGGAGTCTAGAGGCTTTCAGAATTTTCAGAGGACCAAGGCAGTAAAAACAGAGGCAGCAGTGCTATGGCAGCGAGTTTCTGGGCGAGACGAGTCAAGCATGCATTATTCACACATTCCGAGGCAGTGCTGCGGCCACATTCCTTCTACATTTAATTTGTTAATTAGTTAGGAATTCTGTAATAATTAATTTAGCGGCATTCATTTGGTTGTGTAATATTTATTAAGACCCTCCGAGTGAGGGCAATTGTGTAATAAGTGTGTGTGAGTGTGTGTATGTCTCCCAACCCCACGTCTTTCTTCCCTTTTATTTACTAGCTTTCGATGGTTAGTCTAGGGCATGTTTCAATTAGCATACAGTATGATAGCATGTTTGCATTCCATCATTCGTTTTGCATGCACCGGGCTCGGCGCATCATTCTAACTGCATTTGTATCTCAATTCCAAATTGAATACATGTCAGTTGTAGCATTTCACATGTCATTATAGATTAGCCGAGCCTATCTTAGTTGCATTTTGCATGTGTTGCATTAGCCATATTAACATGAACTAGGATCATGCATATGATTACTAACTAGTTTCTGTTTTGGCTCGGAGTACCCGGTAAGTTCTTGTGCTTTAGCATCCTTGCATGCGTGTGAGTGTTGCCATGACAGCATGCTTGCCATGATGCTATTTGTTTATGTGATATAACTGCTTGAATGCCTGTGGGTGAAGGTTGGATTGCTTGAGTTGGAACAACTCATCAAAATTCGTGTTTTAGCCTACTCGCGAGTAGCAAATTTCAAAACATTTTTCAAACAAACGGATATGCGATGCTTTGTTTCAAATTAGGCGATCTAGTATATACTTGTTTGCTGTGCGCATAACATAGTAATTCTAGGCTAATAACCAGAATAGGAACACATAATGCTTTCAAAACAAGATAACACGGTTAGTAGAGGCCAATCTTTGATCGGGCGAGAGGGGGTGCTCATAGCTGACCTTTCCCAATCGTACCCAAGTTCTCGAGCCGAGGCAACTTTGGTGATGATGGACACGTAGCCTTTGGCACCGAGTCAGGGTTTTCTAAATTCCCCCAAAATAAATATTTAGGTGGCGACTCTGTATCTGGCAAAGCAGTCCATGTTTGGCACTTCTTTTCTAAAAATCTATTTTCCAAAACGAACTGCCGGATTTGGACTCTTTGGTTCAGATTAAGAACCGTGACAATTTGAGAGTCCGAACTGTAGTGAACCCAATATGAACAGAACGAGACTCATCCTCCTGGGGCGTTCGGGGACGTCCACAGCATGCATCCCTCATCACGAGGCCATTTCAGTGCTTCTTTTAACTTAGAGTAAATTGTTATTTTATTTGTAAAGTGTTGTAATTAATTAGTTAATGCATTTAATTAATTGATTCATTTTGTAATAATTAGTTAACTAGGAGTAGTTAATTAGTTTTGTTTTGTAATAATTACTCTAATTAGTTTAATTAGATTAGTTAATTAGCTTAGCTTAGCTCATTCATTCGGACCCTCCGTCGAGAGGGCGAATTTTGTAATAAGTGTGTGTGTGTGTGTGATGCATGTCTTCCAACCCCCATTTCTTTCTCCCTTTTACTTAACCACTTTCAATGGTTAGTTTAGGGTCATTTTCAATTAGCATACCTTATGCTTCGCATGCGTGCATCCATTCATCTGTCTTGCATGCACCGGGCTCGACGCATCATACAAACTGCATTGTATTTCAATACCAATTTGAATACATGTTATCTAGTTGCATTCACTTGACATCTTAGAATAGCCGAGCCTATATTAGCTGCATTTTGCATGTGTTGCGTTAGGCATTGTTGACATAGCTAGGCTCATGCATTGATTTCTAACTAGCTTTTGTTTTGGATTAGAATGCTAGGTAAGCTTTTACGCTTTAGCATACTGCATGAGATGTGTATGTTGCTTTGTTAGCATGCTTGCCATGAGGCTATTTGCTTAATTGATATAACTGCATGAATGCTTGTGGATCAAGATTGGATTGCTTGAATTGGAACAATTCATTGAAATACGCGTTTCAAGCCCACTTGAGAGTGGCAAAATCATGTTTTCTAAGCCCACTTGAGGGTGGCAAATCCGCGACTTAGCCTACTTGCGAGTAGCATTTTCAAACAACAAACATGAGATGTTTTGTTCCAATTTAGGCGATCTAGTCTATACTTGTATGCTGTGCGCATCATATAGTAATTCTAGGTTAATAACTGGAATAAAAACACATGTGTGTTCAAAAACAACATATCATGTTAGTAAAGGCCGATCTTTGATCGGGCAAGCGGGGGTGCTCATTGCATGACCTTCACCTCTCGTACCCAAGTTCCCGAGCCGAGGCAACTTTGGTGATGACGGACACGTGGCCTTAGGCACGAGTCAGGGTTTCCTAAATTTCCCAAAACAAAATATTTAGGTGGCGACTCTGAAATCTGGCAAAGCAGTCCATGTTTGGTGCTTTTTGATTCAAATTGATTTTCCAAAACGATTTTCCGGATTCGGACTCTTTGGTGATTTATCAGTCTCACATTGCACTTTGTGAGATTAGATTCAGAACCGTGACACGAGTTCGAACTGTAGTAGCTAAGAGCAATGATTCGCGCCCTTCGCGCACGGAGCAGAGTTTCGGGTGCGTAGACACCCCATTTTTGACCGTCCTCAAGACTTGGACGCCATCGTTTGAACACTCAATGATCATCCATGCTCGTGTTCGTTTTGAGTTCCCAAAGGTCTCGGCTGCGTGCCTTGCCTTAAGATCTCTCAACTTGTCTGTTTTGTGCTTGGTTGTGGACCAAGGACTTGTCGTTTTGCTTCTGAGGGAAGAGGGTGGCTTGTTGGCCATCCCTACAACCTATCGGCTAAGGCCTTGTGCCATCGGCCATGTTTTCTTGTTGTTGGCCGTAAGTGATGGCCGATCGGCACTCTTTTTGGCCGATTGGCACTCTTTTTGGTCGATCGGCCATATATTTTCGCCGAGACCTTTCCACCTACTTTTGCAGATATTTTTGTGCCAGCTGTGACAGCTGGTGAGCACAGATTTCATCCTCCATACGTGTATAGAGGGATTGATTCAAGTCCTTAGCTTGTTCAACAAGCTTAGGAATTGAATTTCTATAAGAAGGGAGACCCCTCTCCCTTTCCAGAGGTTTTGAAAAATTGGGATAGAAGTTATATATCACTCTCTCTCTATATTTTCTCTCTCTCTCTCTCTCTCTCTCTATATATATATATATATATTTACCCTTGTTTGTGCTCAAAAGTGTAATTTCTTCACACTTTTGCACTAAAGCACCTACTAGAACACCATACTCTTGTTGCTGAGGTACTTGAGGGCTTTGTTTGAACTCTAAGTTTGGTTTTTAGCTCAGAAAGTTACTGGAGTTACCTCTTTGAAGTGGTTCTACAAGGGTGAGTCGCTAACCTCCTTTTAAGCTTTGTATTCATTGCTTACTTAGCCTTATTTGCATGCTTATTTTTGCCTAACTCTTAACTATGAAAAGCTTCATTTCCATGTGTTTAAAATGATTGTTTAAGGTCTTGTTGGTGTTGGGGGTGATGTACCCCCCTGAGTGCCTTGTTTTTCCTTGTTTTGGGCCATCCCTTTAGGCTTTTGTTTTTGTCTTTTCATGACCTTTCTACCATTGAATTCTAGAGGAATTTCAGTGGTGGAAATTGTGTTTTGAGGCCTTAAATAGGAGAGGGTCATCCCCTCTCGTTGTGTCTTATATGCTTGTATTGATAGCTCATTAACATGCATCATGCCTTTGATTATCATTCTAGCATGATTTTGGCTTAACTCCAGGAAGCTTTTAGCCTTGTTTTACCATGCTTAAGCTCTAATTTGTGTTGTTTTGGTCATACATGCATTGCTTTGTATAGCCATGGTTCAATCTAGCTCACTAGTTTTGTGTGTTGAGTCTATTAGCATGCATTACTTGGATTATTTTCATGATTTGTCATCATTTGGTATGTGATTTCAGTGCATGTAGTGTTGCCATGCCCTCATATTTGTCACTCTTTCAATGCTTTGAAGAGTTGGTTCTTTATGCCTTCAGAATGAGCCATTGCATATGCCATTTTGCCTAAGCTTGTAAGCTGCCATATCAGTGTGTATTTGGTCTTATTTTGCCATGATATAGCTCTAATTTTTGTTGTTGAAGTCATCTCATGCTTGGTCTTGGTAGGTGTAGTGTAATCCTCCATTTTGGCCTTGCATGCTTGTTATTTTAACCCTTCATGCTAGCATGTTTTAGCTTTGGTCCGTTCATGTTTTAGACTCATTTTGGCATGCTCTAGGATTGCTTTGGGTTGCATTGGCCATATGCTTCATGTATTGCATAGCTATAGTGCAAGTGCCTATGCTAATTTCGAGTTTTGAGCCTTCTAGCATGCCATGCTTTTGTCGTTTGAATGATTTGGCATCATTTCATGCCCGATTTCAGAGCACTTAGAGTTATCACACTTCCATGTTTGTCACTCCTTGCTCATGCTTGAGAGTTGTTATCTTCATGCCTTGTTTGTGAACCAAAGTGTATGCATGTTTGTATATGCTTTCGTACTTCATTTTCATAGAATTTTGGCCACTGTTTTGGACCCTCTTAGGTCTGTCCATATGCGATTTAAGTCCACTAAGTGTTGCATTACATGGTCCTTGCCATTGCATTGTTGTTTGCATATTGTTGCATGACATTATTATTTGCATGTTGTTGCATGTTTATGATGTTTAGCATGTTGATTCGATAGCATGTTGTTGCATGCTTGTTCCATTGTATTGTTGTTGCATGCTTGAGTTGCATTGCATGGTGCTTGCATGCTCATGTTGCATTACATTGTTTGCATGCCATTAGCTTTGTTAAGTTGTGCATGCATTGCATTGTGTTTGGTTTGGGTGTTAAGCCAAACACGAGAAACGAGGGACGTTTCATACTTGAAGTGAAGAAACGTGCCTCAATTCTCGGTTGCCGACCCTCTTGATCATGCATGATAGAGGTTAAGGCATTTATGTGTTTTTGTGCATTCATTTGGCATTGATTTGTGCAACTCGGCCTTTTTAGGCATCATGCATCGAAATGCGTGATTGATGGCTCAAGAGCCGAGCACTACACACCTTTGAGCCTTAGACATGATAAGGGGTGTAGTTATGCACACATTTTCTTGCAAATACATTGTCGTGCCTCTGTTTGTGCTCTGTTGCAGCAAAAAGGAGAGTTTGTAGGAAGAGATGGTCGATCGGCTATCTAGTGTGCCAGTCGGCTATCAATAATTGGCTGATAGCCTCAAAATTGGTCGATGACCTTTATCCTTTGGCCGATGGCCATACCTCTTGGCCAATGACCTCTCAGCATGTCCATGAGGTGAATCAGGAGTGTTTTGGAGATTGGCACAATTTTTAGAAGTCTAAAGTAGTGCAAACAGAGGCAACATGAGGCATGGTAGTGGATTTCCGAGCGAGGCGATCGAGCATGCATCTTCGAACTCTTAGAACTGAGCCGAGGCTTTGTAATTTGTAATTAGCTTTACTTGATTAGTTAGATTTTGATTTTGTAATTAAACTAGCTAATTTGTTAATTAGTTAACGTGTTGTAATAATTAGCTTAGTGTTAGCTAGTTATTCAATTTGATTATGTAATAATTAGTCTAATTAGATTATTAGATTAGTTAGACTAGCGTAGTGTACTCATTCGGACCCTCTGTCGAGAGGGCCAACTGTTGTAATAAGCGTGCGTGTGTGATGCATGTCTTCCAACCCCCATTTCTTTCTGCCTTTTACTTAACCACTTTCGATGGTTAGTTTTAGGGCATATTTCAATTAGCATCCTTATGCTTTGTATGTTTGCATTCATTCATCTTTTTCACGTGCACCGGGCTCGGCGCATCATACAAACTGCATTGTATTTCAAAACCAAATTGAATACATGTTATCAAGTTGCATTTCATATGTCATTCTAGATAGTCGAGCCTATTTTAGTTGCATTTTTGCATGTGTTGCATTAGCCATCTTAACATGAACTAGGATCATGCATGATTTCTAACTAGTTCTTTGTTTTGGCTCGGAGTACACTGTAAGTGTTTATGTTTTAGCATCTTACATGTGTGTAAGTGTTGCCATGTTAGCATGCTTGCCATGAGGCTATCTACTTAACTGCTAGAACTGCATGAATGCCTATGGATGAAGGTTGGATTGCTTGAATTGGAACAAGTCATCAAAATGCGAGTTTTTATGCCCACTTCAAGTGGCAAATCACCATGTTTTCCAAGCCCACTTGAGGGTGGCAAAATCCACGTCTTAGCCTACTTGTGAGTAGCATCTTCAAACCATTTTCAAACAAACGAACATGAAATGTTTTGTTCCAACTTAGGCGATCTAGTCTATACTTGTATGTTGTGCGCATCATGTAGTAATTCTAGATAATAACCGGAATAAGAACGCATGTGTTTTCAAAAACAAAATATCATGTTAGTAAAGGCAGATCTTTGATTGGGCGAGTAGGGGTGCTCATTGCATGACCTTCCCCTCTCGTACCCAAGTTCCCGAGCCGAGGCAACTTTGGTAATGACGGACACGTGGCCTTAGGCACGAGTCAGGGTTTCCTAAATTTTCCAAAATAAAACATTTTGGTGGCGACTCTGTATTCGGCAAAGCAGTCCATGTTTGGCACTTCTTTATAAAAATTAGTTTTCCAAAACAATTTGTCAGATTTTGGACTCATTGGTGATTTATCGGTCTTGCATTGCACTTTGCAAGATTAGATTCAGAACCGTGACACGAGTCTGAACTGTAGTAGCTAAGAACAAAACGATTTCGTACCTTCGTGCAGGGAGCCGGGACGTTCGGGCGGTCTACAGTTTCTGGCGACTCTGCTGGGGATTTAGAGAACTTAACTGGAACTCATGATATCTTGTTTTGACTATACTTATGTGTTTCTTTGTATTGCATTTGCATTGGTGCACCTAGGACACCGTGTTTGCCGTATGCTATTCCCGAACGGTTTACCGGAGGCTAGCTTTATGAAGCGTGCTGTAAGACTGACCGGTTACAGGCTCTGCCATGACGGGAACATAAACCTCAGTTTTTACTGGGGCACCCTTTTTGACCATTCGACCTAGTGCATATTGGAATCCATAGTGACTATTCCAAACTAGGACAGATTGCTTGCCCGATTGTAGGTTGTTTGAAGCCGCTGCATGCGTAGTGAAACCCTAGCTCCTGACAAGATAGGACAGGGAAACCCTATCCCTCCATAGGGGTGTTTTGGTTCTCACTTGTTTGCTATGTGCTTTTAGAATGTGTCTCTACAGGGATGCATGTATCAGTTTGCAAGTTTGAGTATCAGGCCTGCGGGCATCAGTATTTGGGGAATCAGTTTTACCTGAGGTTATCGGATTTGAAGCAGTGATTTGGGAACAGTGATCAGTGTTGAGAACAGTGTATTCAGCTTACAAATGCCAACTATGTGTTTTCTTTATTTAAGCCGTTATGTTGTCCGTTTTTCTGGTTGTTTGTTTCCTTATTATGCTTTATTTATCTTTTTGCAAGGTAGTTTAGCACAATTGCTTCCAACCAGGCAGATATTCCCCAAGCACTCTGGGTTAGAGGTCGAAGACTTCATAGATTTGAGGATTTGATAGATGGACAACCAGTGTTCCTTTCTTTAACCCCGGTTGCTAGACGGAGGTTAGTTAGACACAGTGCATCAGTACAGCGATTGCCAGATCAGTGGTCCTTATCCACCCCACCAGTGAATAATCGGGCTGAGATTTCAGTTTCTACTGCAGAAACCGATATACCGGTTGTTTAGATAGATTAGTACATTATGGCAGGCATGGAAGAGATGATGCATCAGCTCCAAGAAACTATGGAAGCCATGCAGCGGGATGCTGCCCGCCAAGCAGAGTTGGCCACGCGCCAAGCCGAGGTTGTGGCCCAACAAACAGAGATGATTGCCAGGCTCCAGCAACAGTAACAACCACAGCAAGCCGAAGCACCTGCTTCGCACCCACTTCCTCCCCTACCTAGGGTTCCAACACCTGGGGAGATTGTAAACATCCAGGAAAATACGGACGTCCCAACGGGGCCGGCTCCACCCCCAATCCTATCTCAGCTGTCCAAAGCGCCGACCAACCTAGTGGATACACCGTTTGAGTTCGAGGTAGATCCAACAGCGCTAAAAGTGAGCAAGCTAGAAAAGCTGTTCAAGAAGGCTCAAGGCGTGAAATCCATTCCAGATATAGAGGATGGATAC
This sequence comes from Camellia sinensis, assembly GCF_055761805.1. NCBI lineage: Eukaryota > Viridiplantae > Streptophyta > Magnoliopsida > Ericales > Theaceae > Camellia > Camellia sinensis. Next base: position 109,457,835 of record NC_138969.1, on the reverse strand, counting down.
ACCGACTCGACCGTGACTCTGCCAGACCAGTTTAAAATGCCACACATAGACCGCTTTGACGGGTCTGGGGATCCTATGGTACACCTGCAGCTGTTCTCAGATATCCTAAGGCCGATGGGCCTCTCCAGATTGCAGATGCTTTTCCTTTTCGGCCGGACCCTGTCGGGTGTTGTGGTTATTTGGTATGCAAAGTTGGAGGACTCTGTCAAGAGAAGCTGAGAGGAGATGGCTGAGGCCTTTATAGGTCAATACTCCTATAACACGCAGATCGAGGTCACAACTCGTGATCTCAAACAAATAGATACGAGCGAAAGGAGAGCTTCTTCGACTTTGTAACCCGTTGGAGGGCCAAAGCCTCGATGATGACCATCAGGCAGGTGACAAAGATCAGATACGGATGGTTGTGGGCAACCTCTAGCCCAAGCTTATGCAAATGATGATCGTCCTCCCTTTTCCTACCTTTGTGGATCTACATGAGATTAGGGTGCAGATCGAGGACGTCATGAAGCAGGGTTTGATTGACCATGAGAGAGAGCAGCCCAAGAGGGCATTCAATCGCAGTACGAATGCAGACACAGGTAGTGCTGCAGCTGCCAGGGCTTCAGATGTGGGCATGGTCACCACCACCACCCAAAAAACCCTTACAGCTACACCATTCACCGGTGCGTCCGGAAGTAGCTTGCAAATAGTCAAATTTCCACCCCGAGGCCAGAGAACCTTTACCCCGCTGTATATGTCTTTGTCCAAAGCTTTGGGGGTTTTGATCAAGAAAGGACACTTGAAGCCCCTAGAGCCATAGCCCTTACCAAGTAATCTCCCACCAACCCATAACCCGACGAAGTATTGTGCCTTTCACCAACAGCATGGTCATGACACTAACCATGAGATTCAAGATCTCATTGACAATAGGGTGATCGTGCCTCCGGAGAAGCCGAATGTCACCACCAACCCACGCCCACCACATAACCAAGCTCCACCTCCCAAACGTATCAACCTGATCCAAACCTCGGTCATTCCATATGATCTGAGCATATACATCACACATTCCCATCTACCCAAGCCGGGGGTGTTCATTCCAGACAGCATGGACTTGTGCATGTTGGACATCTCCCAAACCCGACCAGAATCGGTGGTGGTGACTATCAATGATAGAATTGGGTCAATTGTGCAGGCAGATTGGAATGATCAGCCAGAGCCTGAGGGGTCTACGAGCTTCATGTACAACCTGAGTGGTTACATCACATCAGCAGGCTAGGCCAGGCCAAAGGTGGAATTGCTAGTAGGGGCAGAGATCCGTGTGGTACGGGAGGATGGACCTAATCAGGGGCTAGATGACCTAGCACAGCTGGAAGAGGACATTGCAAGTCGGTAGTTCTTTGAAGAGCAGGACTCAGGGAACGTGACTGTCAACTGGTTCGACTTGCAAGGGTCAGCAAAAGCTATTGGGTGGCTCAGCGATGAGCCAGATGTTGTTGAGGCACCTCAGCTAGAACAGGGGCAATCAGGAGCTGGGATATCAACAGTGGCCGGGATGGCCAGGGATCAGGAGCAACCATCGGAGAGCACCGGTGTTAAGAATTTTGCTCAGAATATGGGCAGTTTGAGCATGGAAGATGCTGAACAGCAGGCTGCATTGAAGCAGTTTGAGCAGGAAAAGATCAAAGATCTGAAGAGGGCTAGAAAGGCTAAAGCCCCTGCGGGGACGGAACGTGCTGTGAGCACAAGAACAGTTACAACGGAACCGGACAGGTGTTTGTCGGTTGCCGATGACATGTGATGGGAAGACGACGACTTATGTCTTGCCCACACAGACGAAGATTGGGGACAAAACCAACAGGATGATACCTGGTATATTGGAGAGGTGGACCACATGACCAGGAGTGGGCGGTATTTTAAGCCCCCGCACTTAGATCAACCAGAGGCGTCCGGGAAGGACAAAGAGACAAAAAGGCAGAAAGAAAAACTACTCGGGGAGGAGGCTGTGCTAAAACAGCTTAAGAAAATCCAAGCAGACATCTCCATCTGGGGACTGCTTACGGCCTCAGGAGTTCATAGACAAGTTATCCTTTCTGCAATGGACAGGGCCAAACTTTCAATCGATACCACACCCGAATAGCTGGTAGGACTAGTCTTTCCGGGAGGAGCTTCCCCGACAAGGAACTGCTGCCTGAGGGCTCAAACCATAACAAACCTCTCTATATCTCTGTCGAGTGTAGAGAGAATTGGATACCGATGGTTCTTGTTGACACAAGATTTGCTATCAACGTGTGTCCATTGAGGATGGCATATGCAATCGGGTTGAAGCCCGCGGATTTTGTGCCTATTGCCCAGGTGATACGGGCATATGATAATACCAGCTGAGAGGTGATGGGGACTGAACAGATTCGGACTCAGGTTGGTTTGGGGCAACATGATGTTGACTTTCATGTCTTGGATGTTCCCGTAACCTTTAATGTACTCCTAGGGCGGCCGTGGCTGCACTAGGTGAAGGCGGTCTCTTCCACCCTGCATCAAATGCTGAAATACCCCCACGAGAAGGGGGTAGCCATCATTTTTGGGAATTCTTCAATCCATCTACCGCCAGAGGTTTCTACACCAGTTCTGGAGATTGAGTATGGCGCGGAGGATGTGTTCTTGTCAGGGTTGACCCTAGCCGAGGCCCGGGTTGTACAAAATATCTTTGCTGTTGATGAGGGGTTATATGTCAGCGCACAGTCTGTTGACCTTATAAACAAGCTCCAGCATATCCCTGGGATGGGATTAGGGAAAAGTGGCTGGAAGGGCATTGCAGCATCGGCCGAAGTGCCGTACAACCCATATACCTTTGGTCTAGGTTATCTGCCTACCAAAGAGGATTGGGCCAGGAAAGGAAAAGAGATGGCCGGAAGAGCAAGAGCAAAGCAAGCCGGGAAGCCTTATGGGTTGATGTACCGACCTATCCAGGGTACCCTGAACGGACGCTTCGTTTGGGAGGGGGAAGACTTCCCATTTTGCGGCTTCCCAGAGCCATGGCTAAATGCAGAGAGGCGGCGGTTGCCGAGGTTTGAGATTTTCTTTGACTTGCCATTGTCCGGGGACGATGTTGCCAAAGAGCAGACAGACCCACTAGCTGAGGCTGAGCAGTGCAAGGAAGAGGATTCCGAGAGCACAGAGTTTGAAATGGGGGTAGCACTGGCTTGTCTACTCTCAGATCCTCAGATCGTACAAGAGTGCTTGGGGGATAACTCAGTCTCTATGATTGGGAATGATGCGGCAGTGCGTCCATCTTCAAACATTTTGGATACATCCATCGCACCCTCCCTTGTCTGGTAATACGAGGAAGGGTTTTTATCATGTAGCACCGGGTCAGGTAATGAGCCGGAATCTGATTCTACTGAGTTTGTAGAGTCAAAATTAGGTTCCAGCTTGTCTAAGTCTGAGTCCGGTATTCTTGGGGGTGACAACCCGGATGCCACTGTCCTGTCTAGGTCATCTTTTTCTTTTTCCTTTGAGTCTATTGTAACAGAGGAATCAGGCGATTTAGATGTGATTAATGAGAATGGTATGCTGTGGCTTCCGAGTACTTTTCTATGCCTTTAATTTGTTACATTAATTAGGATTTTCAAAATTTTGATGAAAACGATGAAGAAGAAATTCCTCTGATTTTGCAATATTTGCTTGATCAGGAGCAGGAGAGGTTTGTTAAACCCTTGGTTGATGAAATCACCACAATTAATGTTGGTACTGAGAAGGATCCGCGGCTGGTCTAGATTGGGTCCACGTTGTCTTCGGAGGAGCGCGAGTGCTTATTCGCCTTATTAAAAGATTTCAAAGACGTTTTCGCATGGTCCTACAAAGACATGCCTAGAATCGATCCTGAGATTGTACAACACCGAATCCCTCTTGACCCAGAGGTCCGACCTGTTAAGCAGAAGCTCCGAAGGATCCGCCCGGACTGGGCTCTCAAGATCAAAGAAGAGGTCAAGCAAATTCACGCAGGGTTCCTGTTGGTATCTGAATACCCAACTTGGTTGGCCAATATTGTTCCAATGCTGTAGAAAGACAGCAGAATTCGGGTATGTGTGGGCTTCAGGGATTTGAACAAAGCCAGTCCAAAGGACGACTTTCCTCTGTCACATATCGACGAATTAGTGGACTTTACTACTGGGCATGCACTGCTCTCATTCATGGATGGGTTTTCAGGCTACAATCAGATTTTAATGGCACCCGAAGACCCGAAGAAGACTGCTTTCACCACCCCATGGGGAACCTATTGTTATAGGGTGATGCCGTTTGGGCTGAAGAATGCTAGAGCTACGTATCAACGGGCTGCGACCACGATTTTGCATGACATGATCCATAAAAAGGTAGAGGTGTACGTGGATGACATGATTGTCAAGTCCAAAGAAAGAGAGTGCCATTACACCGCCTTGCAGAAACTCTTCTAAAGGATCAGAGAGTATCGGTTGCGGCTGAATCCTCAGAAATGTACATTCGGTGTTATAGCAGGGAAAATGCTGGGGTTCTTGATCACATAGAGAGGTATTGGGGTTGATCCTTCTAAAATCAAGGCCATCTTAGAAATGCCACCACCGAGGACTAAAAAGGAGGTGCGAGGCTTTCTGGGTAAAGTGCAATTTATAAGACGGTTTATTGCAAAATTAACCTTGACTTGTGAACCACTCTTTGGTCTCCTGAAGAAAGGAAATAAATTCCAATGGGACGACCGATGCCAAATTGCTTTCGAACAGATCCAACAATATTTACAGAACCCACCTATGTTGTCACTGCCTAAGCCGGGGAAACCGTTGATTCTATACCATTCAGTGGCTGAAACTACAATAGGTTGAATGCTTGCATAGGAGTCTAAGGACAAAGTGGAGAAGGCTATCTACTACCTGAGCAAGAAAATATTGGATTACGAGACCCGCTACACTCCGCTGGAGAAGGCTTGTCTGGCCTTGGTATGGGCTACTAGGAAGCTGAGGCACTACCTGTTAGTTCACTCTGTAATACTGGTTTCGAGATTAGATCCCATCAAATATCTCTTCGAGAAACCAGCACTTACGGGTAGGCTAGCCTGTTGGTTGCTTTTGCTTTCCGAATTTGATCTGAAGTACATGACGCGCAAGTTAGCGAAAGGGAGAGCGGTAGCGGAATTCCTAGCCGATCACCCAGTTGAAGGGGATGAAGCAGTTGAGTATTTGTTCCCAAATGAGGCCATTCTGCATGTCGAAGAAGAGACTTGGACGATGTACTTTGACGGAGCGTCAAACCAATACGGGTATGGGATTGGGGTGTTGCTGATAGCACCCGACAATTTCCTTATACCTTTAGCATTCAAACTCCGGTTCAAAGTGTCGAACAACGAGGTAGAGTATGAGGCATGTATTGCTGGACTAGAAGCCGCCCTAGAACTAGGGGCAAAACGGTTGGACGTCATCGGGGACTCAAACCTTGTTGTATCTCAAGCTAAAGGAGATTGGAAAGTTAAAGAAAAAAAGATGAGGATCTACCACCAGACCTTGGACGTTTTGATTCCTCAGTTTGAGAAACTGAATTTTGCTCATCTGTTAAGAGAGAACAACAGGTTCGCAGATTCATTAGCAACTTTATCTTCTATGATAAACATCCCTTTCGGAGTTCGGATGCATCTGATCATCATTGAACCGAAATTCGTGCCGGCTTACGAGCTGATTGCTGCCATAGATGAGGTACAAGATGAGAATCCCTAGTATTATGATATCTGGAATTTCTTGGAAAAAGAGGCGTATCCACTAGGGGCAAATGCCAAAGATAAGAGGGAAATTCGAAGAATGGCTGCTCAGTTCATCGTCTGCGGGGGTAAACTGTACAAGAGGGGTCATCTCAGGATGCATAAGTTGTGTGTTGATGTTGAAGAGTCCAAGCGCCTGATGGAGGCCATTCATGGAGGAAAGTGTGAAGCGCACATGAACAGGGTGATGCTAGCCCGGAAGATCCTTAGACAGGGTTATTACTGGTCCACCATAGAAGAGGATTGTATTAGCTTTGTTTGGTGATGCCACAAATGTCTGATCCATGCAAACCGAATGAACATTTCGCCGTCAAAGCTGTACAACATGACTTTGCCATGGCCGTTTGCAGTCTGGGGGATTGATGTGATTGGGGCTGTCACTCCGAAGGGGTCCAACGGGCATGAGTACATTTTGGTAGCGATAGACTACTTCACGAAGTGGGTTGAGGCCTAATCTTACGCTGTGTTGAAGGCGTCGCATGTCGCTAAGTTCATCAGAAACAACATTATCTATCGCTACGGGGTCCCGAATGAGATTATTTTGGATAATGGTTCTCACTTCAAGAAGGAGGTGATCGACTTGTTGGAGAAGTACAACGCGGCTTTTCATAAGTCATCTACATATCAGCCACAAACCAACGGAGCAGTTGAGGCCGTCAACAAGAACATCAAGCACATTCTACAGAAGATGGTGGAAATCTACAGGGACTAGCTAGATAAGTTGCCATTTGCTCTTTAGGGCTACCAGACTTCGATTCGAACTTCTACTGGAGCCACTCCGTATTCCTTGGTCTATGGGATGGAGGCTATTCTGCCTATCGAAGTTGAGGTTCCATCATTATGGGTATTGGCTGAGTGTCAGATAGCTGAGGCAAATTGACAGCAAAGCAAGTTCGAAGAACCCATGCTGTTTGACGAGAGAAGGCTGAAAGCATTGTATCACGTCCAAGGTTATCGACGAAGAATTGCCAGGGCTTTCAACAAGAAAGTTAAGTCCAGGAATTTGAAAGAAAGGGATCTTGTGCTCAATGACAATCGAGCTCCAATCCACGACCCTAGGGGCAAGTTCAGACCTAATTGGACTGGCCCTTACATCATCAAGTCTATCTGGTCGGGTGGAGCTGTCATTCTGATGGACCTAGATGGCCTAGAGTTCTCCCAGCCGATCAATATGGACAAGTTGAAAAAATATTATCCCTATGTGGCTCGCTTGGCCGAAAACTCGAAAGAGCGACCTAGGTAAAAGTTAGAGTATGAAAAATTTGAAATAATAAAAACTGAGCTCGCAAGGTTGAAAACCCAGAAAGGGCGGCCTTGGCAAAAGTTAGAGTGCAAAAGGAGAGTGTTAATACACGAATGAACCTGAGCCGAACTACGTACGGCATGATTCCCATCTTCGGGATACGTAGGCAACTTCATTCTGAAGTCCAGCCATAAACACTTCCAAATCGACTTTGTCCATGTGATCATGTTGGTCATCTTTGTCTATTCTGCATTTAAGAGCTCGGTTGTGATCTCCAGTTCAGTGCTATTCAAACTAGGGACAACTTTCCAGTTGCTGGGATCAGGGGTTGTACATCTCAGTGATAGATCTCTGGCGTGTGCAATTTTGATCCATATCGAAAGTGGTTTGGAAAAGTTTTAATAAAAGTTGATTTTGCTCAAATTAATCTTTTTACAACTTAGACCATTTTTGGACCAAATAGAAAATTTTCAGTACCTATAACCTTCAATTACATTGACTTCAGTACAGAGTTCTCCTACTCTTGAATACAAATTGAAGTCGTTTTTTATTACATTCATAAAGAAAACTTGAAAGTATTGATAAAGCAATAAATTCGGGGCATAGTCAAGTTAGGTGTTCCTGCCCCCCCTCTGAAAGCTTGTGGAAGCCTCTGATGCCAAAGTAGGCCCAACCCGCGCCTCTTCATCAAGCCAAGCTATACACTTATCAGAGAGGGTGCAACTGAAAGTGGGAGCGGGGGCCAGAAGCTCCCTCGTCTTCCATGTTGTGGCATACTGAGCTAGCTATGCGCCTCGGACCGGAAACGCGACAGGGTACTCTATCCCTTCTTCCGGACAAGTCTGATCATGTCCAAACTGGCGCTAGAATCGGAATGGGAAGTAAAAGACATAGTGTATCAGGCCGATCAACTGAATCCCGGGCAGGCAAGACATGCTGTAACTCATCGCCGACAGATTAAGCCAGGGGCAGCACGAAGCAATACTGGCAGCAGACAAACTGCACATCCATTCGCACCACCATCCCTTATCAGGGGCATCGACTAGACATCGCCAGAAGAAGTAGCCGCGAGCTGAATATGCTGGGCCTGAGTCCACAACCTTCAACTTATCCATCAACCATATCTGGGGAGGGATGAAAAATGAGAGATTAAAGAATAGAGAGGTGTACGTGGAGAGAAAAGTGAGAAAAGGGTTTTGAGAGAAAAACCGAGCCTGAGGGTCGAGTGATATGAGAAATATATGTGAGATAGGGAGGGAAACATTACCTGCAGTAGTAGTGGACTCCCCGCGAATCTAGTTGTCTCTTGGCGATGAAAAGCGTCCAAACCCATCAATGTCTCAGTTAGTGTCATGGCAATGCAGTTCTTGTCCTCTTTCAAGCCTTGGGCAACCTCAATCAAACAGACACTAGACCCTTCGGAGCCTAAGGCAAGCAAGAAATGAGACAGCATGCACAAGCAGAGGGCATGTCGCCGAAAGCCCTGCCAGTGATGGTTGCCGCGGTCACCGGCATCAGAAAACTGATGAATCAAACTGGGGATGTCCAACTCCCCGTCGCGGATTAGAGACCGAGCGTCATGCAAAGTGAGCCCGCACATCTATCCTAAGGCTTGGATGTGGCCGAAGCAGAATTGTGGCAAAATCTCGTCCTCGCATTCAGACCCTATCAAAGCTTGGAAGTCTTCGAAAGTGGGACACATCTCTTGTCCGGCAAAGCTAAAGACATGACTTATCGGATTCCAACACCTTGCCGCGGCATGGAGGAATGGAAAACGCAGCGGGGTATGACTCAGCGTGAATAGTGCATTTATGCCAAAGCCCCATAAATTCAGCTTTTTTGAGCCATCCAAGTTAGCAATCCAATTTGAGAGATTTTGGACAAGAATTGCCTCCATTTGGTGCAAAAACTGGGTTGAAATGGAAAAACTTCGAAGTTGGGGCTTTTATATAAGATAAGGTGTTGAGTGGAAGACAAGTGGCAACATTCTGGAGGTTCTTGCCATTTTTGGCTGATCGGCCTGTAATGATGGCCGACCGACCATCATTTTAGCCGATCGGCTAGTAATGTTGGCCGATGGTCATTTCTCTTGGCCGATGGCCTTTTACTCTCGTCGATGGCCTTGTCCTCTAAAGTTGTCCATGTGTTGGAGGTGTTGAGAATTTGTGAATTATCCCACTTCGAATGTCTTTCGGTGACGATTTTGCGAGGTCGCACCTGTGTTACTTCAATTTGTTTATTGAGTTATTGTATTTCTGTTTGTTGAGTTATTATATTTTTGTTTATTGAGTTAAGTTAATTGTGAAGTTCTTGTCTTGCTTATCGAGTTGTGTTCACCTTTTGGTTAGCATGTCAAGTTCTGTTTTGCTTATCGAGTTGTTTTGTTTGTTGTCAGTTGCTTCACTACCTAATTAAGGCAATGCAATTCGAGTGTGTGGTTTTCAAACAAAGTTCAATCTCATTTAAATTGATTATGTGATGCGATACGATGCTTAGAATGTACAAATGTAACACTTTTTCAATCAAAAAAGTTGTTTTCATTCCATTATATTTTCTTTTGCAAAAGAGTACAAAGTTTTAAAGAAAATAAAACTTGCCTGAGGTAGTACAATGTGCAAAAACTGCAAGTAAAAAATAAAAATAAAGCAAAAAAGAGCAGCATCCAAATTAGCGCCAGTCGCCTCAAATGCGAGAATCCCTTCTCGTCCTCTTCTTGGACGAAGGTCCAGGATCGCCGCTGTCAGCTCCACTGCTAGAGTCTGAACCCGAGCCATCTCTGGCCTCATCTTGAGACGACTTTGCCTCTGCATCAGACTCGTCGTTGTCTGGGGCAGGCGCCCGCGAACTACTCCTTGAGTGAGTACGCCTGGCTCTGCTTCGGCTTCGCGCTGAAATCCCTCGTCCTGCTCTCCCTGTTGCTCGGGCAGGCACTGATGGTCCTGCTGAGGCACCCGTCGTGGCTGATATCTGGAAGGGGGCCTGAAAAGAACAAATTGGCAGATGCATCAGATATGCTTTCCGAAGCTGAGTATGGCATCGAATACAGTAAGTGATCGCAGTGTATGAATGTTGTGAGTAGTATATGAATGCCATGAGCAGTGTATGATTGCAGTGTGTGATTGCAGTGTATGATTGCAGTGTATGATTACAGTGTATGAATGCCGTGAGCGGTGTATGAATGCTATGAGCAATGTATGAGATACAACGTATCAAATGTCGTATTGATAATGTAATGCATCAGATCAGTATGGAATAGATTATGCAAGGTTTTGAGATTGAGGTTGAAAGAACTTATCGAGATATCGTAGATACTCAACAGGTCTATACTCCTCTGCAGTATCCCCACCACCGAAGCCGTCAGCTCCAGAGCTTGCCCAGTATACTCGATGGAAGCCTGCAAAAGCGTTGAAGTATTTTGTAATTTGCAAGATATCAATTGAAATGAAATGACTGTACAGAATACAAAGTATAGCACATACCGGGGTCGAGCCTTGAACCCCGACGAGCTGATGATCAGCTGGAGGAGGAGCGATCAGAATCTGATAACTCCCTCTGGCCTGCCCACGGCATGTCATAGTGGTGGGCAAGTCTGGCCACTCTACTATCTATTCCCTCCGGGAACCACTCCTGTCACGGGCTTGGGTTGCCCTCGATGCCCCCACTCCTCCTGCTGGGGCTGCAGGTCTCTCTCTCTCGCCTCGTTGAGCACTGGCCAGAGGCCGCATGAGATGTGTCTGGATAAAGACGATGTACTCACCCTCATCTCTGAAAAAGTTGACATCCCAACCAATCATGAAATCGATCATCTCCTGTGGGGTGTAGGTCACTGTATGCCTCATGTGCGAGGGAGGTGGCATCGGGACTATCTGCTCTGGCAAACCAAGGCTCTGCCGCAAGAAGCGCTCTCCCAAGTACCACGCCCGACAGACCAAACCCTCCAGCAAGACTCGGAACCCAGCAGTCTCTCGAGCACCTGTATACTGGTCTCTCATTGCATCAGGCAGCACCGCCTAGGGTTGCCAGATGATCTACAAATGACAAGATATACAGTTTGTCATCTCCTATTGAGAGTGCAATATAAAGCAAAAATCAAATGAACTGTAAGCTTTGAAATACCTCTATTGCGGCTATGGTGTCAAAATATCTACGACAGAACAAGAAAGACTCTCGTGGCCTCCGCTCGCACCTGACGTCATATCTGTGAGAATATGGAACAATGAGGGGCATCTCCACCTCTGGCTTTGGAGCAAGCCTTGGGAAGGAGGCATATACCCACAGCTGCAGAAAGTGAAAGGGCAATAATAAGTATGCTTATGAGTAAGCTAGTATGCAGATAAAGCAGAAATCAGAGAATGGTGTGCAGTGTATTATGCAGTGTGTGTAGTGTACAGCCAATGTAAAGCGGATTGCGTGTATGCAGTGTGTGGTGTACATATAGTGTAAAGCAGAACTGTAAAAACAGAAGGGAAAAATGTACCTCCCAAGCTCGCCAATAGCCTCCTAACAGATGCCCGCTCTGGCCAGATGAGGAGCTCATGTATTCGTACAGTGTGGCTAGGCTTGCACCACCTTAGTCATAGTACTGGATCCGGGTCACATCCACCAGCGCGCTCAACAGGTAAAGGCCAACTGTGTTCGCCCGGTCGGCGAAGAGAGTAGTGCCCAGCATGAACATAAAGAACCCTCGGACCTACTGCTCGACCTCCTCGCGGGTCGTCGGTGTTTGTACTCTGAACTGGTCCTCGAGCCATGAATACCTCACAAACCCTGGCCAGGAGAGAGGTGGGCGAGCGCCGAGCAAAAAGATCTGGGCAGCATCCCACTCGCCCATATCAGTGTCGATGGGGATCAGATCACCCCTACTCCGATGCCAGTGAGCATGGAGGAGTCAAAGGGAGTCATCGTTATCTCCCCTGTAGCAGAAAGGTGGAAGGAATCGGTAATGTCCCACCACCTCTCCACTAGCGTGCCTAGAAGGGGCCTACTCGCAGTGAGGTGCGAGAGTCCCATGCAGAAAATGCCGAAGCCGGCCCCGTCGATGATATGGCAAACCTCGTCGGGTAGCTCCATATACCAACCCCATGCGATGCTATTCCCATACCACCGGAAGGCATAGGAATCTCCCTATGATTCAAGACAAACAGATGCGAAGCAGTGTCAGAAATACAGTGCTTGAATGTGTTTAGAATTGATAAAAATGCAGTGTGTGTGCATATGTTCGAGTTGACACAGATATCATGTATGAATGTGCTCAGGGTGAACTAAGCATGTGATGTACAAGTGTGTTCGTGATGATCAGATAAAGAGCAGTATCAGCTATCCAAGTTATACGACCTACATTGCAGGAAGTAGAAGGAAAGAGTATACCATAGCGGCGCCAAAGGACAAGTGTGACTTCGGCTCGCGTAGGAGGAGATTCTTCGGAGCACCTTGTGCGAAGCTCCTAAGCTGGCGAATGTTGTCTGGAGGCAACACATGTATCACGGGCTGGTACGTCACCGGGTCGAAAGGTCGAACACTGAGAGGTAACAGCTCGACCTCGGGATCCATCTCCATCCTTGGAGAATCCCCACCCTGTGGAATATCATCTGCCATCTCGCGAAGAGTGAAAAAATGGTCGGGGTATGGAAAATGGGCAAAAATGCCAAAAGTCAACCCCGAGGGGTGAAAAATGGAAGAAAAGATCGAAATACAAAAGGAGGCATGGAAACAAAGGCTAACTCGGAGGAAACAAACCCCAGGTGATGGAAATCAAGAAAGGAACACTGAACTCACGTTTCAATCGGTTCAAAACGTTGAGAATAACGAAGGTTTTGCGAATCGAATGTTGTGGGAGGCTTGAAAACAGGGGAAAAGCTTGGATCGAAGGATGGAAAACAACCTAGAGAGAGAGGAGAATGAATTTCGGCTAGGGAGAAGTGAGGAAATAGGGTTTGGAACCTTATTCTTAAAGACCCGAGGCAAATGGACAAAATTGTCCCGAATCTGCCACTTTTGGCCGATCGGCCAAATTGTTGGCCGATAAGCTCTTTTGATGGCCGATGGATGGCCGATGGCCCCCCTTTGCGGCCAATGGACCTATAATGCCCTTGTTTGGGGTAGTTCTGTTGTTTGGTACCCTCATCTCTCAAGAAAGTGCAAGAAAATACACTTTTGAAGCTTAAGCGGTCTTCGTGGTGACCTCGAACCGTGTCTTCCATGTGCGGCACTCGATACGCACGAGGTGTATCCTTTCTCGTATCCTTTTGTATATTGCAAGATTCACAAATTGCTTTGAATATGTTGCTTTACAGTGTTTTGTCATGTTTGCAAGGTGTGCATTTGTTTTACGCCTTTTCACTCTCACATCGAGCATGCCTCATCTCGTTTTGAAGTTGCATCCCAACATTGTGGATAACATGCCTTTACCATGCTTACATTGAATATGGCATCTTTATGTCGTTGCATGGAACATGCGTGTTGCGTTGTTGCGTTGTTGCTTAGAATATGCATCATCACACTCGCCTAGCATATGCATGTTGTGTTGGATATGTATCCACAATTACATGGCATAAGGCATACATGTTGCATTGAACATGCATCTTTGTTGTTTTGCATAGAATATGCATTTCTCCCTCTTGCATAGAATATGCACCTTAATATTGCATGGAGTATACATCACCACTTGTTGCATTGTCATGCACCACCTTACTTGCATTATTATGCACGTTTCAATTGCATTGTTATGCACTTTTTACGTGCATTTTTATGCATCTTTTCACTTGCATTGTGTATGCACACGTTTATTTCATATGGGAATTGTATCTTGACGTGACGTTGAAAATGTGTTGTTACTATATTGTACCTGTTGAGTATCTTTCTTATGCAGGCATGATATTGTATGTACGATTCATTTGAGGCTGGTGCAACCAGACGGTATTGTGTGTACAGTTTATTCAGAGGAATTCCAGGTAAGACCTTTTTTGTCCTTTGAGTTCATTTTGTTTCGGTTAGGAATATTCGGGTGTGCTCGGTGTTCTCGTTGTACCCTTGTTAGAAGCATTCGAACTCGCTCCGATGTTTATGCAACTCCTTAGTGCTAGCATTGCTTCTTTTCCTCTCTTGCGTGTGATACGCTGAGAGATGCTTCTTTTCCTCTCTTGCGTGTGATACGCTGAGAAATGCTTTCTTTTCCTCTCTTGCGTGTGATACGCTGAGAGATGCTTCTTTTCCTCTCTTGCGTGTGATACGCTGAGAAATGCTTTCTTTTCCTCTCTTACGTGTGATACGTTGAGAAATGCTTTCTTTTCCTCTCTTCCGTGTGATACGTTGAGAGATGCTTCTTTTCCTTTCCTGCGTGTGATACGCTGAGAGATGCTTTCTTACCTCTCCTGCGTGTGATACGCTGAGAGATGCTCTCTTTCCTCTCCTGCGTGTGATACGCTAAGAGATGCTATTTTCCTCTCTTGCGTGTGATACGTTGGGAGAAGCTCTTTTCCTCTCTTGTGTGTGATACGATGAGAGATGCTTTCTTTTCCTCTCTTGCATGTGATACGCTGAGAGATGCTTTCCTTCCCTTCTTCTGTGTGTGACATGGTGAGAAGTGTTGCCCTTTCCCTCTCTCACGTGTGATACGCTGAGAGGTGTACCTTTTCCTCTCCCGCATGTGACGCGCTGAGAAGTGTTGCTTTTTCCTCTCCTGCGTGTGATACGCTGAGAGACGATGTGTTTGAGACTCTGGGTATTCTTGGTAGTCGCTTTTAGCCTTCTCCGCGTGTGACGCAGTGAGAATTGTATAATTTTCTTACATCATTTCTGTTGGAATGTGTGAGACTGTTGTTTCGCTTGCTTAAAATGTTGTATTTGTTTTGCATGAATACTTCATTACAGCTTTCTTTGCATGATCATAAGTTATGTTTGGCATTGTGCATGTCATTTGCAATTTGCCCCTGCCTGCGGGCGCATCTCTTTGTTATCTTGTATGTTTGTCTAAGTCTTCGGCCTTATCATAAATGGGTCGTCTCTGGGCTTTGACATTCACTCCTGTCATCTTACGACTTTCGAGTTCTGGCAAAGAGGGGCAACTGTAGACAACCCATTTTTGATCGTCCTCAAGACTTGGATGTCATCGTTTGAACACTCGATGATCATCCATGCTCGTGTTTGTTTTGAGTTCCTGAAGGTCTTGATTGCGCGCCTTACCTTAGAACCTCTCAACTTGTCTGTTTTGTGCTTAGTTGTGGACCAAGGACTTGTGGTTTTGTTTCTGAGGGAAGAGGGTAGCTTGTTGGCCACCCCTACAACCCATCGGCCAAGCCTTGTGCTTATCGGCCATGTTTTCTTGTCATTGGCCATCAGTGATGGTCGATCGGCACTCTTTTTGGCCGATTGGCACTCTTTTTGGACGATCGGCCATATCTTTTGGCCGAGGTCTTTTTATTTGCTTTTACAGATATTTTTGTGCCTGCTGTGACAGCTGGTGAGCACAGATTTCATCCTCTATACACGTGTGTAGAGGGATTGAATCAAACCCTTAGCTTGTCCAACAACCTTAGGATTTGATTTTCTATGAGAAGGGAGACCCCTCTCCCTTTCCAGATGTTCTAAAAAGTTGATATACAAAACATATGTCTCTCTCTCTCTCTCTATGTTTCTTCTTCTCTCTCTATATTTGTGCTTGTTTGTGCTCAAAAGTGCCTTTTCTTCAAACTTTCGCACACAAATGCCTAGTGAAACACCACACTCTTGTTGCTGAGGAACTTTGAAGTTGGTTTTGATGTTTTTGGACTGGTTTTGATCAAAAAAGGCTGTTGGAGTTGTTGCTCTAAAGTTGTTCTACAAGGGCGAGCTTCTAACCTCTTAAACCCTTATTTTTGATTAAGCTTTTGGCCCTATTTGCATGTTCTTTTAGGCCTAACTTTCTACTACAAAAAGTTCTGATTTGTAGTACTTAAGATGTTTGTTTAAGGCTTCTTTGGTGTTGGGGGTGATCTACTCCCTTGCATGCCTTGTTTGGCTTTGTTTTGCACCATCACTTTAGGCCTTTGAGATCACTTTCTCTTGGCCTTTTAACCACTGAAATCCAGTGGATTTTCAGTGGTAAAACTTGTGTTTTGAGGTCCCAAATAGAAGAGGGTCATCCCCTCTCCTTGTGTCTTGTATGCTTGCCTTGTTGGCCTCATGTTTGAGCATGTTTGTTAAGCTTGTATTGGTTTGTTCTTAGCATGTTTTTAGCCTTGTTTTGCCATGTTATACCTCTGTCTAAGGTTGGTTTGATAGCCTTTTGCATGCTCTATGCACTTGTAGTGCAATTCCATTCATTGGCCTAATATGTATCACGCTTTAGACCATCATTCTAGTATGATTTTGGCTTAACTCCAGCAAGCTTTTGTCCATGTTTTAGCATGCTCTAGCTCTGTTTTAAGTGTTTTGGGTCATGCATGCGTTGCTTTGTATAGCCATGGTTCAATCTAGCTCACTAGCTTTGAGTTTCCAAGCCACTAGCATGCATTGCTTGGGCTACTTTCATGATTTGGTATCATTTCATATGTGATTTCAGTGCATGTTTCATGTTCACGCACTCACATTTGTCACTCTTTCCATGCTTTGGAAGGTTGGTTCTTTATGCCTTAAGCATGAGTCATTATGTATGCCCCCATGCATAGGCCTTTGGGCTATCATTTCAGTGTATTTTTGGCCTTGTTTTGCCATGATATAACTCTGATTTTTGTTGGCGAAGCCATCTCATGCTTGGTCTTGGTAGGTGTAGTGTAATCCTCCATTTTGGCCTTGCATACTCCATGCTTCATGCCCTTCATGCTAGCATGTTTTACCTTTGGCCCATGCATGTTTTAGCATCATTTTGGCATGTTCTAGGACTGTTTTGGGTTGTCTTGGCCATATGTTTCGTGTTTTGTCTAGCTATAGTGCAAGTGCCTATGCTAGCTTCAAGCTTTGAGCCATACTTGTGTTGTTTGAGTGGTTTGACACCATTCCATACATGATTTCAGAGCTTATAGTGTTGTCACACGTCTATGCTTTTCACTCTTTTATTGCTCTTAAGAGTTACATCTTTATGCCTTAATTCTTGAGCCAATTGGCATGCATGCTTGTCTTGCCTTTTCTTGCTTTTCATGCCATCATTTCAGCATTATTGGCCACTGATTTGGGCATGATTGAGGTCTGTCCATATCTGGTTTAAGTCCATCGAGCATGTTGTTCGCATGTTGTTACATTGTATCATGTGTGCATGCTTGAGTTGCATTTCATTTGGCATGCTTATGTTGCATTGCATTGCATTTCCCTGTTGTGTGCTTTGCGTTGTGTTTGGATAGGGTGTTAATCCAAACACGAGGAGCGAGGGATGTTTCATGCTTGAAGTGATGAAACGTGCCTCATTTCTCGGTCGCCGACCCTCTTGATCATGCATGATAGAGGTTAAGGCATTTATGTGTTTTTTTGCATTCATTTGACATTGATTTGTGCAACCCGGCATCTTTGGCCATCATGCATTGAGATGCGTGATTGGTGGCTCGAGAGTCGAGTACTACAATCCTTTGAGCTTTAAACATGATAAGGGGTGTGGTTGTACACACATTTTCTTACAAATACACTGCTATGCCTTTGTTAGTGCTCTGTTGCAGCAAAAGAAGAATTTGCAAGAAGTGTTGGCCGATCGACCATGAGAGCTGCCGATCGACCATAAAAGTTTGCTGATCGGCTATAAATTTGGCCGATGATCATTTTCTTTGGCCGATGGCCATTCCTCTTGGCCGGCCACCCATCAGAGTGTTCATAAGGTGGGTCAGAAGCTTCTTGGAAGTTGGCACAGTTTTCAGAAGTCCAGAAGTGTGTAAACAGAGGCAACACGAGGCACAGTAGTGGATTTTCGAGCGAAGCCGACCGAGCATGCATGCATCCCTCGTCACGAGGCCATTTCAGTGCTTTTTTTAACTTAGAGTAAACTGTTATTTTATTTGTAAAAGTGTTGTAATTAATTAGTTAATGCATTTAATTAATTGATTTATTTTGTAATAATTAGTCAACTAGGAGTAGTTAATTAATTTTGTTTTGTAATAATTACTCTAATTAGTTTAATTAGATTAGTTAATTAGCTTAGCTCATTCATTCGGACCCTCCGTCGAGAGGGCGAATTTTGTAATAAGTGTGTGTGTGTGTGATGCATGTCTTCCAACCCCCATTTCTTTCTCCTTTTTACTTAACCGCTTTCGATGGTTAGTTTAGTGTCATTTTCAATTAGCATACCTTATGCTTCACATGCGTGCATCCATTCATTTGTCTTGCATGCACCAGGCTCGGCGCATCATACAAACTACATTGTATTTCAATACCAATTTGAATACATGTTATCTAGTTGCATTCACATGACATCTTAGAATAGCGGAGCCTATATTAGTTGCATTTTGCATGTGTTGCATTAGGCATTGTTGACATAGCTAGGATCATGCATTGATTTTTAACTAGCTTTTGTTTTGGCTCGGAGTACTAGGTAAGCTTTTACGCTTTAGGATACTGCATGAGATGTGTATGTTGCCATGTTAGCATGCTTGCCATGAGGCTATTTGCTTAACTGATATGACTGCATGAATGCCTGTGGATGAAGGTTGGATTGCTTGAATTCGAACAATTCATTGAAATGCGTGTTTCAAGCCCACTTAAGAGTGGCAAAATCATATTTTCTAAGCCCATTTGAGGGTGGCAAATCCGCGACTTAGCCTACTTGCAAGTAGCATTTTCAAACCATTTTCAAACAAACAAACATGAGATATTTTGTTCCAATTTAGGCGATCTAGTCTATACTTGTATGCTGTGCGCATCATATAGTAATTCTAGGTTAATAACCGAAATAAGAACACATGTGTCTTCAAAAACAACATATCATGTTAGTAAAGGCTGATCTTTGATCAGGCAAGCGGGGGTGCTCATTGCATGACCTTCTCCTCTTATACCCAAGTTCTTGAGCTGAGGAAACTTTGGTGATGACGGACACGTGGCCTTAGGCACGAGTCAGGGTTTCCTAAATTTCCCAAAAGAAAATATTTAGGCGGCGACTCTAAAATCTAGCAAAGCAGTCCATGTTTGGCACTTTTTGATTAAAATCGATTTTCCAAAACGATTTGTCAGATTTAGACTCTTTGGTGATTTATCAATCTCACATTGCACTTTGTGAGATTAGATTCAGAACCATGACATGAGTCTGAACTGTAATAGCTAAGAGCAACAATTCGTGCCCTTCGTGCGCGAAGCGGAGTTCCGGGCGGGCTACACCAGCTTTGATGTTTTTGGCCCTCAACATGTTATGCTTGTATTGTTTGCATGCTTTAAGGTCTTTAGCATGCCATTTCAGCACTGAATTTCTGCCACCTCCCTCATGTCTTCATTTTTCCATTTCATTTGAGAGTTGGTTGGCCTAGAGATTGTGTTTAAGCTTGGGATTGAGGCTTGTGCTTAAATGGTTTTAACCCTCTTTTGAGGGTTCCTCCTAGTCAAAGGCATGATCTCTCCTATGCCTTAAACCATTCTCTGGGTTGACCTCCTCTCCTTAAAGAACTTGCACATTGTACTTAACCAATTAAGGAATGGTTTGGTAATGTAACATGTGTAAACAAAAATTGAGCAAAGTAAAACACGCCAAGATAACATATGTGTGTTGCATTGTATGTGTTTGGATCGGACGTTACTCCAAACACAAGAAATGTGGGATGTTTCATACTTAAAGTGATGAAACGTGTCACATTTCTTGGTCTCTGTCCCCCTTGATCATGCATGATAGGGTGGAGGCTCTTCGAGTATTATTTGTGCATTCATCAACATTATACATGCTTGGTTTTTGGGCCACTATGCATTGAAAATGCTTGGTTGGTGGCTTGAAAGCTGAGTGCCACTCTTTTTTGAGCTTGAGACATGATAAGGAGAGTGGCAGTGCATACATTTCCTTGCAGATACATTGCTGTGCCTCTGTTGTTCTCTATTGCAGCAAAACCAGAAGCCTGGAAGAGTAGGTGGCTGATCGGCCACTTAAACTAGCCGACCGGCCACTCTAACTAGCCGACCGGCCAGTTGAGGTGGCCAGTAGCCACCTTTTGTGGCCGATCGGCCACCAGTCTAATTTTGTGCAGAAATGATCCTGTTTTGGAGTAGAAGCAGTGTGGAGGTTGGTTCAATATTTAGCAACCAAGGCACGTGCAAACAGAGGCAATTGACAGCAAAGCAATGGATTTTCTAGCGGACGCCAACCGAGCATGCATGTCTCCTTCGTCCGCGAGGCCACTTTATCGCTTTAATTAGTTAGCATAGCTAATTATCCGAGTGTTGTAATATTTTAGCTAGTTTGTGTAATTAGTTATTTCATTTGGTTTGTAATATTTAATTGGTTAAGTTAGTTAATTAGTTGGTTTGTAATAAGTAGCTTAGCTTAGATTAGCTGAGCTTATTTATTCGGAGCCTCCTTCGAGAGGGCGCAATGTTGTAATAAGTGTGCGTGTGTGTGTATGTCTTCCAACCCCACGTCTTTCTCCCTTTTATTTATCCGCTTTCGGTGGTTAGATTAGGGCATATTTCAATTAGCATACCTTATGCTTGCATGCGTGCATTATTCATTTGTCTTGCATGCACCGGGCTCGACGCCTCATTCAAACTGCATTGTATTTCAATACCTATTTGAATACATGTATCAATTGTTGCATTTATATGCCATCTTAGATAGCCAAGCCTATGTAGTTGCATTTTTGCATGTGTTGCATTAGGCATTTCTGACATAGCTAGGATCATGCATGGTTTCTAACTAGTTTTTTGTTTTGGCTTGGAGTACATTATAAGTGTTTACACTTTAGCATCCTTGCATGAGTGTGAGTGTTGCCATGTTAGCATGCTTGCCACGAGGCTATGTGCTTATTTGATAAATTGCATGAATGCCAACGGATGAAGGCTTTATTGCTTAAATTAGGACAATTCATCAAATGTGAGTTTTAAGCCCACTTGGTTGTGGCAAATCATGTTTTAAGCCCACTTGAGGGTGGCAAATCCGCATTTTAGCCCACTTGCAAGTGGCAAATTCAAACCATTTTCAAAAACAAACATGAGATGTTTTGTTCCAATTTGAGTGATTTAGTCTATACTTGTATGCTGTGTGCATCACATGGGAAGATAGCTAATAACTGGAATAAGAACACATGTGTTTTCAAAACAACATATCATGCTTAGTAGAGGCCAATCCTTTGATCAGGCGAGCGAGGGTGCTCATTTCATGACCTTCCCCCCCACCTAAGTTCCCGAGCCGAGGCAACTTTGGTGATGACGGACGCGTGGCCTTTGGCACGAGTCAGGGTTTCCTAAATTTCCCAAAATAAAATATTTAGGTGGCGACTTTGTAATCTGGCAAAGTAGTCCATTTTTGGCATTATTTGATTGAAAATCGATTTTCCAAAACATTTGCCAGATTTTGACTCTTTCGTGATTTATCAGTTTCACATTGCACTTTGTGAGATTAGATTCTGAACCATGACAGGAGTCCAAACTGTAGTAGCAGCACCTAATTCCCCCCTCTCCGAAAGGGGGGGCGCGCAGAGGAAGTTCGGGCGGTCTACCCATGCTAATATGGTGCTCATGATGCAAAAATAAGAACACTTTTTATAAAAACTGGGAGGTTTTATTCCGATCATGGCTTTTTACAAAAGAGGAGTACAAGTTTTTTAAAGCAAATAAAACCTATATGAGGCTATACATGTGCTAATGCTACCAAACAAAAAGAAACTAAGCAAAAGTATAAAAATCAGCACCAGTCTCCTCAAGCCTGAGAGGCCCTCCTCGTCCTCTTCCTCAGAGAAGAGGACTCTGGGGCACTATCTTCGTCAACGTCGCTGTCTGAATTAGTCTCTGAGCTAGAACCCGAGCCAAAATCATCTTCGCTCTCTGCCCCAGAACCCGAGCCGGCATCCACTCTCGGATGACTCATAATGCTGACTCGCTGCCTCTTCGGAGTCACTCGTTTTAGTATCATCATTGCGTAAGATGAGCTCTGGAGGGCTGCTGTGGCCTTGGGTGCCTTTGTCTCTGCCTTTCCTCCCTGTTACTGGAGGAGGTACTACCGTTGCTGGTGCTGCTGCCACTGAAGCCATCGGTATAGGTGGGATATGTAAAGAACAATTGTTAACCTATCAGTTTCAGTGGGGAGCTCTGGCCAATCGGTCCTTTGTCTCGCTCGGGGAGCCCCTCTAGCACAGGTCCTAGTCACCTTGGTCACTCAAAGCACTTCTTTCGCAGCAGGAGCTCTCGCCCCCTCACTTTCGTGAGCGCTTGTTAGAGGTGGCATGAGGTGTGCCTGTATGAAGGTCCCGTAGTCGCCATTTGCCCTGAAATAATTAGCATCCAAGCCCACCACAAACCGAGTGACCTCATCAACGGATAGGCTGTCTACTGGTCTCATAGACTCTGGAGGTGCCATCAGAATGATCGGGTCAAGCAGACCCACAGTCTGGGGTATGAACCACTCACTCAGGAACCAGGCTTGGCAGACTAGGCCTTCAAGTAGAATGTGGAAGCGAGAAGTGGCCCCGGCCCCAGTGTATTGGTCCTGAATCCCAGCCGGCATCATGGCCCATAGCTGCCACATGATCTGCAAATAGAGGTTGTACAGATTATTAGTTGCTATTAGTTGTTAAAATATGAATCAGAACAGTTGTAAAGCGAAATTGACAGTGTTTTGGGTTACCTCATGGGCAGTTACTATGTCGAAGTAATGGCAGAAAAATGTGAAGGTCTCGCAGGTCCTATGATGGTGTCGGCCATCATATCTCCTCGAGTAAGGGACTACTAACGGGAGCTCCTCTATGGGCTCTGGAGCTAGAGTTGGAAAATAAGCATACATCCCTAGCTACGGAGAAAATGTAGTGATATGTGAACACAATGTATGAACAAATATAGAAAGTGCAAAGCAGAAAACATTAAGTATGAACAGATGTAGAAAGTGCAAAGCAGAAAGCACAAAGTATGAACAGATACAAAAAGTGCAAAACAGGAAGCACAGGTGTTGAATAGATATAAAAAAGAAAATGTAGAGCAGAAAATGTAAAGTACAAAGAGGGAACTAAAATGCATACCTCCCAAGCTTGCCAGTAGTCTCCGATCAGCTTTCTCCTCAAGCGGGAGGTAGAGTTCATGTAGGCATACAGGGTGACAAGGCCAGCTTCGCCCCAGTCATAGAAGCACACTCGGGGAAGGGTCACCAGGGCACTCAGCAGGTATAAGCCCACAATGTTCCACCTGTTCAAGAAGAAGGTGGTACCGAAGATGAACATCAGAAAGCCTTTGGTGTATTGCTCCATCTCCTCTATGGTCTCGGGCTCGCTTCCTCTGAATTGCTTCGAGAACCAGCTATATCTGACCATGCCTGCTTAGTATAAGGGAGGATGCGCTCCCAGCAGCTCAACCCAGGCCGCCTCCCAC
Source organism: Camellia sinensis (assembly GCF_055761805.1). NCBI lineage: Eukaryota > Viridiplantae > Streptophyta > Magnoliopsida > Ericales > Theaceae > Camellia > Camellia sinensis. The sequence goes on along the minus strand of NC_138969.1, from coordinate 109,434,394 downwards.
TCCCCATTGTTTGTATCGAAAGGGATCAGATCGCCCCCTACTCCTAAGCCAGTGATCATGGCGAAGTCGTAGAGAGTTATCGTCATCTCCCCAATAGTGGAAAAGTGGAAGAAGTTGGTGGTGTCCCACCACCTCTCCACCAGTGCACCTAGAAGAGAGCAACTCACAGTGACCCGAGTTAGGCCGTAGCAGAAAAGACCGAAGCCGTCTCATCAATAATGTCGCGAACCCCAATAGGGAGCTCACCATACCAATCTCTCGTCGTCATGGCCCCATACTTTCTGAAGGCACGAGACTCTCCCTGTGGAAAAATAACAAATGAATCAGATAAAAGGGCGTGATGAAAGTACAGTTAGGAAGTACAGTTAGAAGAAATGTAGTGTAAGAAATGCAGTTAAAAGACACGCAGGAATGCAAGGAAATAGAGTTATTACCTCAGCGGCGCTGGCTGACAAGTGGGAGGCATGCTCCCTTAGTAGAAGGTCCTCTGGTGCACCTCGAGCGAAGTCGCTAAAGTGCCTAATGACTCCGGGTGGCAAGATATGTGTGCGAGGATGATACCTCTCCGCCTCAAAAGGCCGTACCCTCACTGGTAGTGGCTTCGGCTCAGGCTGAAGCTCAAACTCTACCTCGAGGTTGACCTCAATACCTCTAGTCGCCTCGGTATCGACCGACTCATTTGCCTTTGAAACAAGTAGGAATATAGGGGGAATCTGGGAAGGAGCCCAATCATGTGGACTATTATCTGCCATCTAGAAAATGGGTGAAAACAATGGGTGAAAAGTGAAGACATATGGAGAAAAGAGGGTAAACTTTGAAAAAGTCAACCCTAGGAGAGAGAAAATGGAAGAAAAAGTCAAAGTCAGGAAAAGTTCACGAAACTCGAGAGAAACTTGAGGGGAACAAGCCTAGAAGGGTGAAAATGAGGAAAAAAATGCCGAAATCAAATTTTGATTGGTTCAAAAGGAAGAGAATCAAGAGGGTTTAGCAAATAAAGTTCGCATGGAGCGTTAGAAAAAGCATAAAAAGCTCAGATCTAGAGAAAATAAGTGTCTAGAGAGAGAGGGAGAGCATTTTCAGACATGTGGGTGCGAGGAAATGAGCCCTAGTGGCTTGTACTTAAAGACCCAAAAGTGAAATCCCGAAATTGCCCTGAACTGCCATCAATGGTCGGCACGTGGCTGACAAGGCTCATTGGTGGCCAGCAAGGCTGTTCAGTGGCCGGCAACCTCCTCCCGTGGCTAGCAAGTGGCCTTCCTCTGAGTCCTGATGCTGTTTTGTGTCTTTGTTTTCCAAGAGTTACAAGGAAAGTTCATTGTTGGGTCTAGATTGTCTCTACAGAAGCTCAAAACTGTGTTTTCGGCGCATGATGTTCATCACTTGTCTACATGAATAAGGTGTATCCTTTTTAAACATATTTAAATTCCTCCGAGAGGCAAATCGGAAGGTGTCATCGAATGTTGCTTTTGTTTGTTTTGCCTTCATTCTCCTTTAGTTTTCTATTGTTGCATAGAATATGCATTTCATATATATTGTTGCATAGAATGTGTATCACACATTGTATATATATCTTGCATCATTTTCATTTCACATAGAGTATGCTTTAGTTGATCATTCTTGCATGGAACATGTGTTCTCACTATTTTAATTTATGATCTCATTCACTTTGTGCATCTATCGCACTCTCATTCACTTTGTGTATCTATCGCATTCTCATTCACTTTGTGCATCTATCGCATGTATTCACTCTGTGTATCTATCACACTCTTGTTCATTTTGTACATCAATCGCATTTGTTCATTTTCATTGACAGGCAAACGATATTGTATGTACGGTTTATTTAGAGAAATTCTAGACATTCGTGTCTCAGTAAGAGAACCTGCACGGTTTTGCATGTGAGATTGTTCGTGCATCTATCGCACACCTCTCTTTCATTTCGGGACTTCTGAAGCACGAGCCCGAGCGATTTTTCTGATCTTAGGGCGCGTGACGTGCGGCCATGGGCGAGTTTCATCTCGGGACGTTCGAAGCATGAGCCCGAGCGATTTTTCTTATCTCAGGGCACGTATCATGCAGCCTTAGCGGGTTTCATCTCAGGACGTACGAAGCACGAGCCCGAGCAGTTTTTTTTATCTCAAGACGTATGACATGCAACACTGGGTGGGTTTTATCTCGAGACATGCAAAGCACAAGCCCAAGTGGTTTTTCTTATCTCAAGGTACATGACACGCAGCCTTAGGTGGGTTTCATCTCGAGACGTGCGAAACACGAGCGCTAGCTATTTTTTTTTTATCTCACGGCGCGTGACTGTAGACACCCCATTTTTGACCGACCTTAAGACTCAGACGTCACCGATTGAGCGCTTGGTGATGTTGCATAATGTGCTCGTTCAGAAGTTTTAGAGTCGCGGCCGTGAGCCCTGCCTCCGGACTTCCGAACCCTCTTCTGTGCCTTGTCTCGGTTTGCGAACCAGACTCGGTTTTCTCTGTTTCTTTTCTTGAGGGGAGGGAGAGGTCCCGTAGACCATCTCTCAATGTCCGTAGGCTACATTTGGTGGCCGTAGGCCATTTTTCCCATTTCGGAGTCCGGTTTCCGGTTTTCGGAGCCGTCAGGCCGTGTGCCTCGGTTCGGGACCGCTTAACGATCTCCTATTGCTCTGATTTTTGGCATACTTCCTATTTGCTCCCTTTTGAGGGACACTGGGGGCTGAGAAGCCCACTTCGTGGCTGAATGCCGCTTTCGGTGCTTAACAGCCCATTTTCGGGACCCCGAACTGCGCGTTTTGATCCCCGAGCATTCGTTTTGCAACGGTTTTCGTTTTTTTTGGTAGGTACCTCTGTTTTATCACCGGGGAAGTCACTGAAGGGTGGGAGGCCATCAATTGTTGCAGCAACCAGTTATACATCCTCCGACGCCCTCCGGCGCCCGTTTTTCGCACTTCCGGACTAATGTTGAACACCTTGGACCCTTTTTCTTGAACTTTGAACCACATATTTGTGATGTACACACATGAGAGGACCCTAAAAGTTCATGGCCGGCCATTAATTCAACTTGACCCTTTTGACCCCCTCATTCCGGGCTAATGTTGAACCCCTTGGACCCTTTTTCTTGAACTTTGAACCACATATTTGTGATGTACACACATGAGAGGACCCTAAAAGTTCATGGCCGGCCATTAATTCAACTTGACCCTTTTGACCCCCTCCTTCCGGGCTAATGTTGAACCCCTTGGACCCACTTTCTTGGGCTTTTAACCACAGAGTTGTGTTGTACACAGATAGGAGGACCCCACCAGTTGGTGGCCGGCCAGAAAATCTGATTGACCTTTTTGACCCCTAGCCGGCCGGCTAGGGGGTGTGGCCGGCCGGCCACCTGCAGGAAAAGTACCAGGCCGGCCGGGCTCCTTGCACTGTTCCCTTTACAGCTGTGAGGTTTTATCCCCCAGAAAAGATCTTTATCCGGGGGATATTTTGTGGGGGAAAGTTACTCTCCTTTTCCCCCACCTTTACACCCCCTTTTTGGCCTATATAGCAAGCAAGATATATCCTTTGTTGGGGTTAGAAAACTTCATCTTCAAGCTTCCATACACAACTCCATTTCTATACCTCTCATTTCCTTGAAAACCCTTAAACCCTTAAGCACCATTTCTTCTACACCACCAAGCTCTACCACCACCACATCATTTCCAGCAACAAGGAAGGTTTCTCAAAGGCCAAAGAAGCTGCAAATTGATCCAAGAAGCAACAAAAGTCTTAGTCTTCAAGGGTGAGTAACCTTTCTCTTCTTTGACCCCTTTTCTTGATCCATTTGTAAGCCTCACTTTCTTTTTGTTTCAAGCTCCGGCCCTAACTGAAAAGGGCCCTCTTTTGAGCTCATCTTCACTTTTCATTAAGGGCTCAACCCTGTTTGAGCCCTCCATGACACACTTGCTTCATTGATCCTCTTATATGTCACAATCTTGCATGCTATTTTTGGCCCATGAGCAATCTGTTTTCGAGCATGTTGTAAACTGATATTAGGCTTATTTTGAGCCCCTCTTCAACATTGAAGAAGGGCTCAACACCATTTGGGGTTTCCATGTTGTACCTACCTTTATACTCCTCTTTTTTTCCCCATTCTTGCATGCAATGGCAGCCTACCATGCTTTTGTTTTTGGCCATTTTACAGTTCTGAAAAAGTGTTTATTTTGGTCCATTCTCTATATTTCATTTCAAAGATGTTTTCGCGTGGTCCTACGAAGACATGCCTGGAATCGATCCTGAGATTGTACAGCACCGGATCCCTCTTGATCCCGAGGCCCGCCCTGTCAAACAGAAACTCAGAAGGATTCGCCCGGACTGGGCCCTCAAAATTAAGGAAGAGGTCACCAAGAAAATTGATGCAGGGTTCCTGCTGGTATCTGAATATCCAACTTGGTTGGCCAACATTGTTCCGGTGCCAAAGAAGGATGGCAGAATTCGGGTCTGTGTAGACTTCAGAGATTTGAACAAGGCCAGTCCGAAGGACGACTTTCCCTTGCCACACATTGATGAATTGGTGGATTTCACGGCAGGACACGCCTTGCTTTCGTTTATGGATGGTTTCTCAGGCTATAATCAAATAGTAATGGCACCCGAAGACCGGGAGAAGACTGCGTTCACTACCCCGTGGGGTACATATTGTTATAGAGTGATGCCATTCGGTTTGAAAAATGCTGGAGCTACGTATCAACGGGCAGCAACTACAATATTGCATGATATGATCCATAAAGAGGTCGAGGTGTATGTGGACGACATGATTGTCAAGTCCAAAGATAGAGAGGGCCACTACACCGCCTTACAAAAATTCTTTCAAAGGATCAAAGAGTTTCGGCTGCGACTGAACCCCCAGAAATGCACGTTCGGTGTTACAGCAGGGAAGATGCTAGGGTTTCTGATTACACAAAGGGGCATCGAGGTCGACCCTTCCAAAATCAAGGCCATCTTAGAAATGCCACCACCAAGGACTGAAAAGGAGGTGCGAGGCTTTCTGGGTAAAGTGCAATTCATAAGACGGTTTATTTCTAAATTAACCTTGACTTGTGAACCACTTTTTGGTCTCCTGAAGAAAGGAAAGAAATTCCAATGGGACGGCCGATGTCAAGCAGCTTTTGAGCAGATCAAAGAGTATCTACAGAACCCACCCGTGTTGTCACCACCAGAGCCGGGGAGACCGTTGATATTGTACCTTTCGGTAACTGAGACTACCATGGGCTGCATGCTCGCGCAGGAGTCAGAAGACAAAGTGGAAAGCGCCATCTACTATCTGAGCAAAAAGATGCTAGATTACGAGACCCGCTATACACCGCTGGAGAAGGCTTGTTTGGCCTTGGTATGGGCAACCAGGAAGCTGCGGCACTACCTGTTAGCTCACTCAGTAATGTTGGTTTCGCGTTTGGATCCCATCAAATATCTTTTCGAGAAACCAGCACTTACGGGTAGGCTAGCTCGTTGGCTGCTGTTGCTCTCCGAATTTGATTTGAAGTATATAACGCGCAAGTCAGTAAAAGGGAGAGCGGTAGCGGAGTTCCTTGCCGACCACTCGGTTGAGGGGGATGAAGCGGTTGAGTATCTATTCCCAGATGAAGCTATTCTGCATGTCGAAGATGAAACTTGGACGATGTACTTTGATGGAGCGTCAAACCAGTATGGGTATGGAATAGGGGTGTTGCTGATAGCGCCTGATGATTCCCGTATCCCTTTAGCATTCAAGCTCCGGTTCAAGGTTTCCAACAATGAGGCAGAGTATGAGGCATGTATTGCTGGCCTGGAAGCAGCCCTGGAACTAGGGGCAAGACGGTTGGACGTCATTGGGGACTCGAACCTTGTTGTGTCTCAAGCAAAAGGAGATTGGAAAGTCAAGGAGGAAAGGATGATAATTTACCACCAAACCTTGGATTTGTTAATTCCTCGGTTTGAGAAGCTAAATTTCACCCACCTCGTAAGAGAGAACAACAGGTTTGCAGATTCATTAGCAACTCTATCCTCTATGATAGACATCCCGTCCGGAGTCCGGATGCGTCCAGTCATTATTGATCAGAAGTTTGCGCCAGCATACGAGTCGATTTCCACCATAGATGAGGTTCAAGACGGCAACCCCTGGTATTACGACATCTGGAACTTCTTGGAAAAGGAGACATATCCACCAGGGGAAAATGCCAAGGATAAGAGGGCCATCAGAAGAATGGCCGCTCAGTTCATTATCTGCGGGGGTAAGCTGTACAAAAGGGGTCATCTGGGAATGCATAAGCTCTGTGTAGAAGCTGAAGAGTCGAAACGCCTGATAGAAGCCATCCATGGGGGAGAGTGCGGTGCACACATGAATGGAGTGATGCTGGCCAGAAAGATCCTCAGACAGGGCTACTACTGGTCAACCATGGAGGAGGATTGTATTAGTTTTGTTCGGCGATGCCATAAGTGTCAAATTCATGCAAATCGCATGAACATCCCGCCGTCAAAACTGTACAACATGACTTCGCCATGGCCTTTTTCAGTCTGGGGAATTGATGTAATCGGAGCTGTTACCCCGAAGGGGTCAAACGGGCATGAGTTTATCCTGGTAGCGATAGATTATTTCACAAAGTGGGTCGAGGCCCAATCATACGCGGTGTTGAAGGCGTCGCACGTCACAAAGTTCATTAGAAACAACATCATCTGTCGCTACGGGGTGCCAAACGAGATAATTTCAGATAATGGTTCCCATTTCAAGAAAGAAGTGATAGACTTGTTGGAGAAATACAATGTGGCTTTCCATAAGTCATCTACATACCGGCCGCAGACCAACGGAGCGGTTGAGGCCGCCAACAAGAATATCAAGCATATACTGCAGAAGATGGTGGGAACCTATCGGGATTGGCCAGACAAGCTGCCATTTGCTCTGTGGGGCTACAGGACTTCAATCAGAACTTCTACTGGAGCAACTCCATATTCATTGGTCTATGGAATGGAGGTTGTTCTACCCATCGAGATTGAGGTTCCGTCGTTACGAGTATTGGCTGAATGCCAAATAGCCGAAGCAGATTGACAGCAAAGCAGATTCGAAGAACTCATGCTCTTTGATGAAAGAAGACTGAAAGCGCTGTACCACATCCAAGGTTATCAACGCAGAATTGCCCGGGCTTTCAACAAGAAGGTTAAGTCCAGGAATCTGAAAGAAGGAGATTTGGTGCTCAAAGACAACCGAGCTCCCATCCACGACCCAAGGGGCAAGTTCAAACCTAATTGGACTGGTCCTTACTTCATCAAAGCTATCTGGTCAGGTGGAGCTGTGGTTCTGATGGATCTAGATGGCTTGGAGTTCTCACAACCGATCAATATGGACAAGTTGAAGAAATACTATCCTTGAGAGGCTTGCTAGGCCGAAAACCCGAAAGGGGGACCTAGGCAAAAGTCAGAGCACAAAAAATTAGAAAATATAAAAACTGAGCTCGCAAGGTTGAAAACCCGCAAAGGGCGGCCTTGGCAAAAGTTAGAGCGCAAAAGGAGAGTGAAAATACTCGAGTGAACCTCGGCCTGAACTACGTAAGGCTTGATTCCCATCTTTGGGATACGTAGGCAACTTCACCTCGAAGTTCAGCCATAAACTTTTCCCCGATCAACTCTGTCCATTTTGATCGTCTCAGTCATCTTTATCCATTAGCATTTATCGTGATCTCCGGTACAGTGCTGTTCAGACTAGGGGCAACTTTCCCTTGCCGCGACAGTGCAAAGTTATTCAGACTAGGGGCAACTTTCCGTTGCTGTGAAGTGCCGCATTTGTTCTTCAGACTAGGGGCAACTTTCCAGTTGCGGGGATCTGGGGTTGTGCATCTCAGTGACAGATTTTCGGCGTGTCCAGTTCTGATCCACATCGAAAATAGTTTTGAAAAGTTTTAATAAAAGTTGACTTTGTTCAAATTAATCTTTTTACGACTAAGACCATTTTTGGACCAAAAGCGGAAAATTCTCAGTACCACAACTTTCCATTTCATTGATTTCAAAACTGAGTTCTCCTGCTCTTGCATTACAATCGAGGTTGCTTTTTTAGTACATTCATAAAGAAAACTTGAAAATGCTAAATAAGCAATAAATTTGGGACATAGTTGAATCAAGTATCTCTGCGTCCCCTCCGAGAGCTGGACGGAGCATCTGATGCCAAGCTAGGCCCGACCTGTGCCTCTTCATTGAGCCAATCCAGGCACTCATCGGACAAAGTGCAACTGAAAGTTGAAGCAGGGGCCAGGAGCTCTCTAGTCCTCCATGCCGTAGCATATCGGGCAAGCTGTACACCCCGGACCGGGAAAGCGGCTGGGTACTCAATCCCCTCCGGTGGACAGGTCTGATCATGACCAAACTGACGCAGAAACTGGAACGAAAAATAGAATACGCAATGGGTTAGACCAATCAATTGAATCCCAATCAGCCGAGACATACTATAGCTCATTGCCGGGAGGTTGAGCCAAGGACAACGCCAAGCAATGCCGTCTGTGGACAAATTGCACATCCAATCGAACCACCACCTTTCGTCAAGAGCATTGACTAGGTGCTGCCGAAAGATGTAGCCTCGAGCTGAATAGGCCGGGCAAGAGTCCACAACCTGCAACTTATCCATTAACCATACCTAGGGGAGGGATGGAAAATGAGAGAATAAAGAACAGAGAGATGTACGATGAGAGAAAAGTAAGGCAAGGGTTTTGTGAGAAAAACCGAGCCTGAGGGTCGAGTGATGTGAGCAAATATATATGTGAGGTCGGATGGGAAATATTACCTGCAGCAGCAGTGGACTCCCAGCAAACCTAGTCGCCTCCCGGCGATAGACAGAATCTAAGCCCATCAGTGTCTCGGCCAAGGTCATGGCAATACAGCTCTTCCCTTCTCTCAAGCCTTGGGCGACTTCAATCAGGCGAATGCTAGCCCCGCCGAAGCCCGAGGAAAGCAGAAAGTGAGACAACAAACATAAGCAGAGGGCGTGTTGCCGGAAACCCTGCCAATAATGGTTGCTGCGGTCACCGGCGTCGCAAAAACGATGGATCAAGCCGAGGATGTCCAGCTCCCCACTGCAGATTAAAGATCGAGCATCATGCGCCGTGAGCCCACACATCCGCCCTAAAGCCTGAGCGTGGCCAAAACGGAGCTGGGGCAAGATCACTTCAGAGCATTCAGACTCCATCAAAACCTGAAAATCTTCGAAAGTGGGGCACATCTCTTGGCCGCCAAAGCTAAAAACGTGCGTCACTGGATTCCAGAACCTTGCCGCGGCATGGAGAAAAGGAAGCTGTAGCGGAGTATGGCTCAGCGTGAATAGTGCATTCAAGCCGAAACCTCGGAAATTCAGCTTTTCCGAGCCATCTAGAGAAGAGATCGAAGATGTGATATTTTCAGCGAGAAACGCCTCCATCTTTGTCTAAAACTAAGATGAAATGAATGTTCCCGAAGTTGAGGCTTTTATAGAAGAAAAGACACTATTCACGGGGACACGTGTCAAAAATCTGGTGGCTGCAGGACTGAGTGGCCGGCCGGCCACCTTTTCTGGCTGGCCAGCCATTTACTTTTTCAAAAATGGCCGGCCAGCTGTCTCTCTCCACAAAAAATGGCCGGCCGGCCCCCAGAGGTGGCCGGCAATGCTGCAGTGTATCCCCTTGGCCCTGATTTACCCTTCGAGGGAAAGTTCCAAGCATTTCCATGCAATGGGAAAGTCAAAGGCCTTCATCTCCCTCCGTTTCGGATGCGTTCCAGTGCCTAGATCGTCCGAAGTACACTCTGTTGTCGTTTTGTTTATCGAGTTGTAGTTTTGGTTATCGAGTTGTTGTTTTGCTTATCGAGTTGTTTGTCGAGCGAACGTGTTTCGTGTTTTTGAGTCATTGCACTCTGTTTAAACAATTTTTGTTAAAGTCTTGTTTATTTGCGTTGTCAACATTGTTGCATTTTGCTTATCGAGTTGTAAACTTGCTAAAGATTCTGTTATATCTTAGTAAGTTGAGTTGCTTAGTTTGTTGCGTCGGTTCACTACCTGACTTGGTGATTACACAATGCGCATTTCCATTCAGTTTCATTTTTGTGCGAAATAAATGATGCGATACGATGCTAAAAGTTAAAATACAAACACCTTTTTCAAAAGCTATTTCATTTCATCATGCTTTACAACAAACAAAGGTACAAGTTTTACAAAAAATAAAACTGCCTAACAATGTGCAAAGTGCTACAAACTACTAGCAAAAAGAAAAATAAAGCAGGAAATAGCAGCATCAAAGTCCTCGGGAACGGGAACGAGAAGCACTCCTCATCCTCTTCTGCGGGACAATCTCCGCACCATCATCATCATCTGCGTCGGAGCTGTCATCCTCAGGATCCCCCTCAGCCTCGCCTCTATTCCCCGAGCCAAAACCGGAGCCTCCCTCCTCAGCAGATGTCTCTGACTGACGGTCGGTAGCCTCCTCCTCCTCCTCCTCAGCATCCTCCTCCTCCTCATCAGGCTCCACCTCCACAACGTGAGCCCTGCGTCTGCGGACGGGCCCTCCTCGAGCTCCTCGAAAAGGTCTAGATGGCCCGGCTCCTCGAGAAGGCCCAGATGACCCAACTCCATGAAAAGGCCCAGATGGCCCAGCTCCCCAAGGAGGCCCAGGTGGCCTGGCCTGCGGCTGACCGGACCATGAAGGCATCTGAAAACAAAGAGTTCAATTCAAATACATCAGTCCAAATATATACATCAGATGCAGATACAAGCAAAGGCTACGTGAAGTAGGTGCATGTAAATACAGTGTCCAAGTGGGGTGTGTGTCAGATGTGCTCTACACAAATAGTCTATCGATGCAGTAGAAATCAGCGTGTCATCAGAAGTATGATAAATGCCAGAAAACTGAAGGGTACCTGAATGCCCGTGACAGACAACTGTGCCTCCCTACGCAGGACCATGCCCTCGAGTGTGGCCACCAGTCCAACCACCTCCTCCATGTACCCTCGCGATGGCTGCAAAAATGAGCTCATAATCATCAGTGAACAGAAGAGTGTCTAAACATCTGAATGATGAATGAAAAAAGTGGAGCATACCGGCGGTGAGTCCGGATCAATGGCGTATCGATCATTGGGCATCGGGGGCTCTAGCGGAATCGGGGTCGGAGAGATAGCCCCATACTGCCACGCCATCAACTCAGTCGGCATATCTGGCCATCCGGGATGAGGATGAGTCGACGGAACCGGAGGAACCGGTCTACTCCCACCTCTAGATGTACCAGCCCTGCTAGTAGAAGGGGCGTCTGCAGCCCGAGCCCGAGCCTGGCCCGAGGATGACATACCGGCAGGCCTCATCATCGGGATATGAGCTCCCGTCAATGGAGGCATCAAGTATATGTGACGGTAAGTGGCGTAGTCCCCCTCCTCAATATATAGTAAAGCATCACTGCCCAGCATGGCGCCGACTACCTCCGAGTAAGAGAGCCTGTCAGCAGTCTGCATACTGGCTGGAGGTACTGCGGGAGGATCCTGAGGAAGATACCCCCATACCTGGCGCAGAAAGCGTTCCCCCAGGAACCATGCCCTGCCAACCGGCCCTTCAAGCAGGACCCTATACTGGGAGATGTCCGACGCTCCGGTATACTGAAGTCGGAGACCATCACCCAAGGACACCCAGGGCTGCCATGTGATCTGCGGATGATAAATGCATAAACCAATCAGAAATCGAGAATATACAGAGCAAATCAAAGATGAAAATGAAAGGAACTGAAAGTTCTGACGTACCTCTGAATGTCGCACAGTGTCAAAGTACTGTCGCAGGTTAAGGAGGGTCTCTCGAGGTCTCGGCCGGTGCGGGCCCTCGAATACCAATGAATATGGGGTCATGAGAATCCCCGCCACCTCCAACTCTGGGGCTAATGATGGGAAGTATACGTAGACCCATAGCTGAGAAAAGCAGTGCAGAATGTAAGTACGAAATGCTGAGAGCAAAATACAGACTGTAAAAGTGCGCTGTGTGTGCAATGTACAAGTAATAAAAAGCAGAAATGTAAATCAAGAGGACAGAAAAGTACCTCCCAGGCTCTCCAGTAGCCGCCAAGTAAATCGCCCCGCCCGCGGGAGGTCGCGCTCATATAAAAGTAAAGGGTAGCCAGGCCGGCGCCACCCCAGTCATATCGATGGACTTGTGATAGGTCAACCAGAGCGCTCAGCAGGTATAGCCCAACTGTGTTCCCTCTGTCGGCAAACAGGGTAGTCCCGAAGAGGAACATAAGGAAACCACGGGCATACTACTCTGTCTCCTCGGGAGTCTCAGGCACCATCTCCGCCCGCCGAAAATGGGAAGAGAACCAAGTGTATCAGACTCTCCCAGAAACCCTGTCAACAGGTGGGCGAGCCCCCAATAGATACATCCAGGCGGCCTCCCACTCGCCCATATCCTCATCATAGGGGATGGACCAACCTCCGACGTCAAGGCCGGTCAATACAGCGAAGTCAAAAGGGGTCATAGTCATTTCCCCGGTAGTAGAGAAATGAAAGGAGTTGGTGGTGTCCCACCATCTCTCTACCAAGGCTGCCATCAGCGTCCTCCTGGCAGGACAACGTGACAACCCGACGCAGAAAGGCCCGAATCCTGCCAAATCTACCAAGTCTCGGACGCCCTCCGGGAGCTCAGCATACCAGTCCCACGCGATGGTGGAACCATACCCCCGCACACTGCGGGAACCAACCTGCATTCAGAATGAATACATGTGTCAACAATGAAATGAACTGGGCTGTGTGCCAATGAGATGAAATGGGTTGTGTGCCAATGAAATGAACTGGGCTGTGTGCCAATGAGATGAAATGGGCTGTGTGCCAATGAGATGAATGGGCTGTATGCCGATGAAGTGAAATAAGCTACATACTAATCTATCTGGGCTGCGTGTTCAGAAAATTTGAAGTTTGGGCTGCGTGTTCAACTTTCAGTTAAATTGTGGGCTGCGTGTTCACTATTAATCTGGGCTGCGTGTTCACTATCTATCTGGGCTGCGTGTTCAGAAAATTTGAAGTTTGGGCTGCGTGTTCAACTTTCAGTTAAATTGTGGGCTGCGTGTTCACTATCTATGTGGCCTGCGTGTTCAGAAAATTTGAAGTTTGGGCTGCGTGTTCAACTTTCAGTTAAATTGTGGGCTGCGTGTTCACTATCTATCTGGGCTGCGTGTTCAGAAAATTTGAAGTTTGGGCTGCGTGTTCAACTTTCAGTTAAATTGTGGGCTGCGTGTTCAACTTTCAGTTAAATTGTGGGCTACGTGTTCACTATCTATCTGGGCTGCGTGTTCAGAAAATTTGAAGTTTGGGCTGCGTGTTCAACTTTCAGTTTAAATTGTGGGCTGCGTGTTCACTATATATCTGGGCTACGTGTTCAGAAAATTTGAAGTTTGGGCTGCGTGTTCAACTTTCAGTTAAATTGTGGGTTGCGTGTTCACTATTAATCTGGGCTGCGTGTTCAGAAAATTTGAAGTTTGGGCTGCGTGTTCAACTTTCAGTTAAATTGTGAGCTGCGTGTTCACTATCTATCTGGACTGCGTGTTCAGAAAATTTAAAGTTTGGGCTGCGTGTTCAAATTTCAACTAGTGTGGGCTGCGTGTTCACTATCTAATCTGGGCTGCGTGTTCAGAAAATTTAAAGTGTGGGCTGTGTGTTCACTTTCGAATTCGGGCTGTGTGTTCGACAAATCAGTGTTTGAGCCGTGTGTTCTAATGTGGGCTGTGTGTTCGCAATTAATTAATGAGCCGAGTGTTCAGAAATTCGAATGTTTAAACTACATGTTCAGGATGCAAGCAAAGAACTATGTCATAAGCTAAACTGCGTGTTCAAGCATGACAAAGGTGCGAAATCTAGGAAAAATATAGAAAATGAAGTAAATACCTCTCGGGCCTCATGAGAGAGGTGATGCTCCGGCTCTCGGAGAAGCAGATCCACGGGTGCTCGCTCGTCAAAGCTAGTGAAGTGACGGAAGACAGCACGAGGGAGGACATGTGCTGGCGGACGGTACCTCCCGGGAATAAAAGGTCGGGTCCTCGGGGGTAGAGTCATAGGATCGAAATCATCTCCGGCACCTGGAAAACCTCCGCCGTGGGGAGAATTACCCGCCATTTTCAAAGAATCTGCAAAGGGAGCAAAATGAGCCAAAACGAGCCAAAATTTAAAAAAGTCAACAAAAGTCAACTCCCGAGAAAATCTTCCAAATATTGAGATAAACTTACCTCAAGTGGCAAAAATGCAAAAAGAAGCTCCGAATGCGGAATTTAATCGCTTCAAAGTGCTTGAAACTGAATGTTTTTGCGGAAACAATTTGCACGGGGCGTTGGAAAACGCGTATGAAACTCAGATCTGGAAAAGAAAGTGGTGTAGAAGGCAAGAAAGGAAGGGGCCTCGGCTGCCTTTTATAGGCCTCGAGTCTTGGTTGAAGAAGCATGAAAAAAGGGGGTGAAAAAGACCAAACTGCCCTCGGATGTGGCATATGGCCGGCCGGCCCCTTTTTCTAGCCGGCCAGCTATCTGCTTTTTGGATAACTGGCCGGCCAGCCATTAGCTTTATGGGAAACCGGTTGGCCACCTCCCCTTGGGAAGATGAACGGCCGGCCATGTCCCCCACATGCCCACCTAGCTCTCTGCAAATTTTGAGGAAGATCGGAGTTCCCGGGACCTGAAAAAGTTCAAGAAAAGTACACTTCCGGTCGCGAAATAGCTCCGTCGGAACTTCGGCTTCAAGTTTTGACATGTGTCTCATCATCACTCATCGAAATCAAAGTGTATCCTTTTTGAATGAGTTGTAACCTTTCAGGGAAGTGGATCGGAGGCCGCGATTGAGTTACCTTCGCCGAAACACGCGTTTCCGTACTCGTTGTTTCATGACAAATGAACACCCTGATTCATGCTCGTGTCACATTATCTTACATTCTCATGAGCATACTTTCCTTGTCATGTACATTTCTTGATATTGGCATACCTCCATGTTTGAGCATGCGTTGTCACGCATGTTCCATTCTTGCATTGCGATGCATTCACTCACCGGCACTGCGTGTGTCGAACTTTCGGAATCACATTAAATACATGTTGTTAGCATATTGTGCTCGTTGAGTTTCTCTCTTTTGCAGGCACGATATTGTATGTACGGTTCAATTGAGGCTGGTGCAACCAGACGAACTGCGCAGGTATCGTATCTTCTCCGTGTGAGACGTGGCGGGGATTGAATAATCCTCCGCATTCTTAACTGCATGAAATGTAGTTGTTGCTTTGCATTCTTGCTTAAAACTGTTGCATCTATTTGCGAATACTTGCTTCATTACAGCTTGCTGCATTTGCATGATCATTGGGTTACCTTCGGCTTCTTGCATATCATTCGCATTTTGCCCCCTGCCTGCGGGCGCATCTCTGTTTATCCTGTCTGTTTGTCTAAGTCTTCGGCCTTGTCAAAAATGGGTCGTCTCTGGGCTTTGACATTCACTCCCGTCACTTATGACTTCCGAGTTCTGTCAAAGAGGGGCAACTGTAGACACCCCATTTTTGACCGACCTTAAGACTCAGACGTCACCGATTGAGTGCTTGGTGATGTTGTATAATGTGCTCGTTCAGAAGTTTTAGAGTCGCGGCCGTGAGCCCTGCCTCTGGACTTCCGAACCCTCTTCTGTGCCTTGTCTCGGTTTGCGAACCAGACTCGGTTTTCTCTGTTTCTTTTCCTGAGGGGAGGGAGAGGTCCCGTAGACCATCTCTCAATGTCCGTAGGCTACATTTGGTGGCCGTAGGCCATTTTTCCCATTTCGGAGTCCGGTTTCCGGTTTTCGGAGCCGTCAGGCCGTGTGCCTCGGTTCGGGACCGCTTAACCATCTCCTATTGCTCTGATTTTTGGCATACTTCCTATTTGCTCCCTTTTGAGGGACACTGGGGGCTGAGAAGCCCACTTCGTGGCCGAATGCCGCTTTCGGTGCTTAACAGCCCATTTTCGGGACCTCGAACTATGCGTTTTGATCCCCGAGCATTCGTTTTGCAACGATTTTCATTTTTTTTTGGCAGGTACCTCTGTTTTATCATCGGGGAAGTCACTGAAGGGTGGGAGGCCATCAATTGTTGCAGCAACCAGTTATACATCCTCCAACGCCCTCCGGCGCCCGTTTTTCGCACTTCCGGGCTAATGTTGAACACCTTGGACCCTTTTTCTTGAACTTTGAACCACATATTTGTGATGTACACACATGAGAGGACCCTAAAAGTTCATGGCCGGCCATTAATTCAACTTGACCCTTTTGACCCCCTCCTTCCGGGCTAATGTTGAACCCCTTGGACCCTTTTTCTTGAACTTTGAACCACATATTTGTGATGTACACACATGAGAGGACCCTAAAAGTTCATGGCCGGCCATTAATTCAACTTGACCCTTTTGACCCCCTCCTTCCGGGCTAATGTTGAACCCCTTGGACCCACTTTCTTGGGCTTTTAACCATAGAGTTGTGTTGTACACAGATAGGAGGACCCCACCAGTTGGTGGCCGGCCAGAAAATCTGATTGACCTTTTTGACCCCTAGCCGGCCGGCTAGGGGATGTGGCCGGCCGGCCACCTGCAGCAAAAGTACCAGGCCGGCCGGGGTCCTTGCACTGTTCCCTTTACAGCTGTGAGGCTTTATCCGCCAGAAAAGATCTTTATCCGGGGGATATTTTGTGGGGGAAAGTTACTCTCCTTTTCCCCCACCTTTACACCCCCTTTTTGGCCTATATAGCAAGCAAGATATATCCTTTGTTGGGGTTAGAAAACTTCATCTTCAAGCTTCCATACACAACTCCATTTCTATACCTCTCATTTCCTTGAAAAACCTTAAGCCCTTAAGCACCATTTCTTCTACACCACCAAGCTCTACCACCACCACCTCATTTCCAGCAACAAGGAAGGTTTCTCAAAGGCCAAAGAAGCTGCAAATTGATCCAAGAAGCAACAAAAGTCTTAGTCTTCAAGGGTGAGTAACCTTTCTCTTCTTTGACCCCTTTTCTTGATCCATTTGTAAGCCTCACTTGCTTTTTGTTTCAAGCTCCGGCCCTAACTGAAAACAGCCCTCTTTTGAGCTCATCTTCACTTTTCATTAAGGGCTCAACCCTGTTTGAGCCCTCCATGACACACTTGCTTCATTGATCCTCTTATATGTCACAATCTTGCATGCTATTTTTGGCCTATGAGAAATCTGTTTTCGAGCATGTTGTAAACTGATATTAGGCTTATTTTGAGCCCCTCTTCAACATTGAAGAAGGGCTCAACACCATTTGGGGTTTCCATGTTGTACCTACCTTTATACTCCTCTTTTCTTCCCCATTCTTGCATGCAATGGCAGCCTACCATGCTTTTGTTTTTGGCCATTTTACAGTTCTGAAAAAGTGTTTATTTTGGTCCATTCTCCATATTTCATTTAGGTCCTTTCATGGTTTGGGACCTCCATATGCCACTTCATGTTATACTCCTCTTTTATTCCCCATTCTTGCGTGTTTAGTTAGCCTACCATGCTTTTGTTTTTGGCCATTTTACAGTTCTGGAAAAGTGCTTATTTTGGTCCATTCTACATGTTTTATTAAGGGTCTTTGGCTGTTTGGTGATTATTTTGCATACCTCATGTTATAGCCATTTTTGAGCCTTATTTTGCATCACATTTCTATCATGTTTTTATACTGATTTTGAGGCTGCTATATACTGTAAATATTCATATTTTTGGTCCCTCTTCAGTGTTGTAGAAGGAAATTTTTCAGTTTGGGTTTTTCTTATATCACTTGCTTCATTACCCCCCTTTTGGCCCCTATTCTTGCATGCCATTTTTGCCATACCTATGCTTGCTGTTTGGCCATGTTTATAACTGTGAAAGTGCCTTTTTTAGGACTGTCTAGCTTCTGTCTTTGCATTGCATGTCCATATTGTGCATGTTTGGCATAGCTATAGGTCATTTCGGGTGCCTAAATTCGCATTTCGGGACAATTCCATGCATTTCATGTCATTTCGCCTCATTTCGGGACTGTTTTCCCCCATATTTTACTGCTGAAATTCCATTAGAATGATTGCTATCATGTTTCCATGTCATTTCATCACATTCTGCCACCGCCTCGGTTTGCGTGCCCGTGTGCACGCATTTCGAGGCACTCCATTTTTAGCCGCCGGCATCCTATGTGAGTGTGGCTGAGGCTCACTCATGTCGGTATAAGCCCATATCATGTTTCCATGTCATTTGCATTGCGTATGCCATTGCCTCGGTTTGCGTGCCCGCGTGCACGCATTTCGAGGCACTTCATTTTCATCAACCGGCTTCTTATGTGAGTATGGCTGAGGCTCTCTCATGTTAGTATAAGTCCATGTTACCTTTTCTATGCCATTTAGTCACTTGCATTGCATGTATCATTTTCTCGGTTTGCGTGCCCGTGTGCACGCATTTCAAGGCGTCTCATTTTCATAGCATTGTGCATACTAGGTTGTATCTTAGATTGCATTCTGTCATTTTCTCGGTTTGCGTGCCTGTGTACACGCATTTCGAGGCATCTCATTTCCATAGCATTATGTATGTTAGGATTGTATCTTAGTTGCATTTCATACATATCATGCATATTGCATCGTGTCCGGAATAGGAGTTAGCCCGGGCACGGGAAACGAGGTACATTTCGTACTCCGAGTGACGGAATGTGTCTCAATTCCCCAGTCACCGACACTCCGGATTATCCATGATGGAGTTAGGTTTTAGCTGTAGTTTCATGTGCATTCATCCTATATTGAGTTGTGCATTTCGACTCCTCGGCCATCATGCCTCGGTATGCGTGATTGGTGGCACGAGGTTCGAGACATGCATATATCTGTGCAAATACATTGCTATGCCCCTTTCCTGCTCTCTGTTGCAGCAAAACGAAGAATCAGCAATCTTTTGGGGCCTAGCACGCATTTCAAGAACAGGTGTAAACAGAGGCTAATTGGGGCATTCCGGTGGATTTCCGCGCAAGACAACCCGGACATGCATCATCCATCAGAAGCAAGGCAGTCCCTGGCTTGCATGCCAGTTTTATTTATTTTCTTAGTTAATTTGTTAATTAATTAGGAATTTGTATATTATTTGGACTGTAATATTCGGGCTGTAATATTCTTTTATTTGGGACTGTATTATTTATTCGGACCCTCTGTGCGAGGGCATAACTGTAATAAGTGTGCGTGAGTGTGTTGTATGTCTTCCAACCCCACGTCTTTCTCCCTTTTTTTTATCCGCTTATGATGGTTAGATTAGGGCATATTTGAATTAGCATACAGTATGACAGCATGTTTGCATCATTCATCTGTATTGCATGCACCGGGCTCGGCGCATCATACTAACTGCATTTGTATTTCAATTCCAAGTTGAATACATGATAGTTGTAGCATTTCATATACCATCTTAGAATAGCCGAGCCTGCTATAGTCGCATTTTTGCATGTGTTGCATTAGGCATTTCTGTATACTTAGGTTTCATACATGATTTCTAATGAGTTTCTGTTTTGGCTTGG
Source organism: Camellia sinensis (assembly GCF_055761805.1). Taxonomy (NCBI): domain Eukaryota; kingdom Viridiplantae; phylum Streptophyta; class Magnoliopsida; order Ericales; family Theaceae; genus Camellia; species Camellia sinensis. The sequence goes on along the minus strand of NC_138969.1, from coordinate 109,414,914 downwards.
AGTACCCGGTAAGCTTTATGCTTTAGCATCCTTGCATGCGTGTGAGTGACTGCCATGAATAGCATGCTTACCATGAGGCTAATTGCTAATGTGATATAACTGCCTGAATGCCTGTGGGTAAAGGTTGGGTTACTTAAATTGGAATAAATCATCAAATGTTTTAAAGCCTACCTGCGGGTAGCAAACCACTTTCAAAAACAAGCATGAAATGTTTCGTTCCAATTCAGGCGACTCGGTCTATATTTGTATGCTGTGCGCATCACATAGTAACCTAGGCTAATAAACCGGAATAAGAACTCACAATGTTTTCAAAACTAGATATCATGGTTAGTAGAGGCCGGTCTATGACCGGGCGAGCGGGGGTGCTCACGAAGTGACCTTCCCCAATCGTACCCAAGTTCCCGAGCCGAGGCAACTTTGGTGATGACTGACACGTGGCCTCTTGGCACCGAGTCAGGGTTTCCTAAATTTCCCAAAATAAAATATTTAGGTGGCGACTCTGTATCTGGCAAAGCAGTCCATATTTGGCACTACTTTTTCAAAAAATCAGTTTCTCAAAACGATTTGCCAGATTTGGACTCTTTGGTTCAGATTAGGAACCGTGACATTTAAGAGTCCGAGCTGTAGTGACCCCAAATGAACAGAACGGGACTAACCCTCCCGGGGCGTTCGGGGACGTCTACAGTGACATGCAGCCCTAGGCAGGTTTCCTCTCGGGATATGCGAAGCCCGAGCCCGAGCAGTTTTTCTTATCTCAAGGCGTGTGACATGCAACCCTGGGCGAGTTTTATCTCGAGACGTACGACGCACATACTCAAGCAATTTTTCTTATCTCGGGGTATGTGACGCATAGCCTTGGGTGGGTTTCATCTCGAGACGTACAAAGCACGAGCCCGAGAAGTATTTCTTATCCCAGGATGAGTGACGTGCAGCCCTAGGCGGTTTCATCTTGGGATGTGCGAAGGACGAGCCCGAGCAATTTTTCTTATCTCAAGGCGCGTGATGCACAACTGTAGACACCCCATTTTTGACCGTCCTCAAGACTTGGACGTCACCGTTTGAACACCCGGTGATCATCCATGTTTGTGTTCGTTTGGAGTTCCCGGAGGTCTCGGCTACGCGCCTTGCCTCAGGATCTCCGAATTCGACCGTTTAGTGTCTGGTTTTGCACCAAACACTTGTGTTTTGCCTTTGAGAGGCAGGGTAGGGCTTGTAGACCATCCCCACCCACCACCGGCAGTGGCTAGAGGCCACCGGCTGGTTTTTGTCTCCACCGGCAATATAGTTTGCCGGTCGGTATCTTTTATTGCCGGTCGGCACTATTTAGTGCCGGTCGGCACTCTTTTTGGCCAAAATGGCATTTTTGGCTGGCCGACTACTGTGCATCTGCTTTTGCAGATATTTTAAGACAGCTGTCTTGCTTTTGCTCCCCTCCATACACGTGTATGGAGGGATCTCCCTCTTATGAAGCTTGTCTTGTAAGCATTACAAGACAATAAGGCTCTATAAGAGAGAGCCTTCTCTCTTGGCCTTAGGGTTAGACACTTGAGTTACTTGAGAGAGCTTAGACAGCCATTGTTAGGGTTTGAGTTCTAGGGTTAGGGTTTGATACACATTATCTCTCTCTTTTTCCCTCTTGTGTGTGTAAAAGTGTGTTTAGTCCATACTATTGCACACAAACACCTAGTGTTTCACCTTCACTTAGCTACTGAGGTTCTAAGGGACTGATTTTGAAGTTTTGGTGTTGGATTCAAGCCAAGGAGGGCCATTGGAGCACCATTGTTGAAGAGGTCTTCAAGGGTAAGAATCTTACCCTTTTTTACCCCAATCTTGCATTGTATTTCTACCTATCTTAAAATGATTTTTGAGCTTAGTGTATAATACAAAAAAGTTCTGTTTTTAGGCCCTCTTGACTATTTATTAAGAGTGTTTTGTGGTTTGGAGGTGTTTGATCCCTCTTAGGCCTTGAAAGGCCTCATTTTGTGCTATTTTGTGCAAGTTTCGAGACTTTGGTGTTTGGGCCTCTTCACCACTGAAATCTTGAGAGATTTCAATGGTGAAGATGGTGCCTTGAAGTCTCCAAAAGGGGAGGGCCAACCCATCCCTTTGTTGTCCTTGAAATGGACCGTTTTTGGCCATGTTAAAGTGTGTATTGACCATGTCTTGGCTGCTTTCCATGCTTAATATGTTGTAATATACCTCTGTTTATTGTTGGTTTTGGTACACCATGCATGCTTAGCATACCTACCTTGTAATGCCATGTTTATGCCTTAATGTGCCTTAGTTTGTTAGCCTTTGTTCAAGCATGTTTTAGGCTTAGTCTTGTGAAGCTTTTGTGCATATTTTGCCATGTTTTAGGTCTGTCCATAGTTGTTTGGGTCGGATTTGGCATGCTTAGTATAGCTTCTTTGTATTCGGGCTTGTTGGCCTCAAGTATGCGGATGTGTAGTATGTGTTGCTCGCATCATTTCGGTGGTTTGGAACCACCCTACATGTTATTTCAGTCCTTTTAGCATGGCTAAATGTTTGCATTTTGTGGCCCTTTTGTTGCTTCAAGAGTTGATGCTCCATGCTTCATATTTGTGCCATGATGTATACCTCTAGGATTAGGTTACTTGGATGCCATCTAAGTGATTCTTGAGGCTTGTTTTTGCATGATTTGGGACTGTTTTGACCCAATTTGGTCATTTGCTTCATGAGTCATATGATCATGCTTTAGGTCCTTGGGCCTCGTTGTATGTATAGCTTGCATTGGTAGGTCAATTTGGCATCATGTCCTACATATTTCCAAGGCTTATAATGCATGCTATTTGTCCATGATTGCCTCATTCAAATGTGCTTAGAAATAGCCCTTTGATGCTTAAGCATTTGGGCCTTAACATGTGCATGTGTGTATGTGTATTTTGGTCCCTTGTTTTGGTCATTTTGGCCACTGTTTTGGGCCTTATTAGAGCTGCCCAAATCATGTTTATAACCACCTTTTCATCCATTAGCATTGCCTCATGTTTGCTTGTATGCTTGCATAAGTGCCTTGCCATGCCATGTTGCATCCTTAGATTGTATGTCTAGGTTGCATTGCATCTTGCATGCATGCCTTATTCCTTGACTTGATGATAGGAATTGGGCCTTGGTTTGTTTGTTTTGGTTTGTATTTCATTTGACATGAAAGTTGCATACTTGATTCTTCGGGCCATCAAGCATGGAAATGCGTGATTGGTGGTCCGAAAATCGAGGCACGTGCCCCTTTGAGTCATTACCATGATAAGGGACATGATTGGTGCATATATGCCTTGAATTGTGCTGCCATGCTTTGCCTTGCCCTCTGCTGTTGTCATTTGCAGATTCTGCAGGAACACTCTGCCGACCGGCAGTGTAAAGTGCCGACCGGCAATCATTTCTCTGCCGACAGCTTCATTTTGTGTCGGTGGCCGCATCCCACTGCCGGTGGCAATTCCATGCAGCCGGTGATGTCTCCCAGCATCCAAGGAAGCAGTCCTGAGGTTTTGGCAGCCTCCAGAGGAGTGAAGGAAGGAAAACAGAGGCAGCCTACGCATGGCGGTGCATTTCCCGAGGCGATTCCCTGTTTTCTTAGCTTAAGTTAATTTGCTTAGTTGATTAGGCAATTTGTAATATTTAATTAGCTTGCGTAGTTAATTAATTTGTAATATTTATTCATTTGGTCCCTCCGAGTGAGGGCAAATCTATAATAAGTGTGTGTGAGTGGTGTGTATGTCTTCCAATCCCCACTTCTTTCTTCCCTTTTACTTACCTGCTTTGTTGGTTAGTATTAGGACACGTTTAATTTAGCATACCTTATGCTATGCATGCGTGCATTCATGCATTTGTATTGCATACATTAGGCTCGGTACATCACGCTAACTACATTTGTACTTCAATTCACAAATTGAATATGTGATAGTTGATCGCATTTCACATGCCATGTTTAGGTTAGCCGAGCCTATCTGGATTGCATTTTTGCATGCGATGCATTAGCCATTCTTAATATGAACTAGGACACGCATGTTGGCTAACTAGTTTATTGTTTTGGCACGGAGTACGATGTAAGTATTTATGCTTTAGCATCTCGCATGCGTGTGAATGTTAACATGACAGTATGCTTGCCATGCGGCTAAATGCTTATGTGTTAAATTGTTTGAATGCCTGTGGGTGAAGGTCAGATTGTTTGAGTTGGAAAAACTCATTGAAATCCGTGTTTTAGCCTACTTGCGAGTAGCAAATTCCAAAGCACTTTTCAAAACAAACGGATATGCAATGCTTATTTCCAAATTAGGCAATCTAGTCTATACCTGTTTGCTGCGCGCATAACATAGTAATTCTAGGCTAATAATTGGTTTAAGAACACATGAAAATTTTCAAAATCAGATATCACGGTTAGTAGAGGCCGGTCTTCGGACCGGGCGAAAGGGGGTGCTCATAGCTGACCTTCCCCGATCGTACCCAAGCTCCCGAGCCGAGACAACTCCGGTGATGACGGACATGTGGCCTTCGGCACCGAGTCAGGGTTTCCTAGATTTCCCCATTAAAAAATATTTAGGTGGCGACTCTGTATCTGGCAAAGCAGTCCATGTTTGGCACTACTTTTCACAAATCTGTTTCTCAAAACGATTTGCCAGATTTGGACTCTTTGGTTCAGATTTAGAACCGTGACACAAATCGAGTCCGAACTGTAGTGACCCCAAATGAACAGAACGGGACTCACCCTCCCGGGGCGTTCGGGGACGTCTACAGTTTCTGGCGACTCTGCTGGGGAGTTTAGAGAGCTTCACTCGAACTCGTGATATCCTGTTTTGATTTCGCTTATGTGTTTCTTTGCATTGCATGTGCATTGGTGCGCCTAGGAACACAGTGTTTGCCATCTGCCATTCCTGAACGGTTTGCCGGAGGCTTGCCTTGTCAAGGCATGACCATAAGGCTGACCAGGTATGGGCTCTGGCAATATGGGAACACAAACCCCTTTTTTACCGGGGCACCCTCTTTGACCATTCGACCTAGTACATATTCGGATCCATAGTGACCATTCCAAGTTAGGACAAGTTGCTCACCCGATGTTAGGTTATTTGAAAACTGCTGTGTGCGTAGTAAAACCCTAGCACCTGACAAAATAGGACAGGGAAACCCTACCCCAACATAGGGGTGTTTTGGTTCTCTTTACTTGCTATGTGCTTTTAGAGTGTATCTCTACAGGAACACACATATTAGTTTGCAAGGTTGAGTATTAGACCCGAGGGCACCAGTATCAGTGTTGTTGAGAATCAGTTATCTGCGGGTATCCGGATTCAGTTTTGGGGACAGTGATTTCTGGGGAACAGTGATCAGCAGTAGAGTACAGTTGTTCAGCTACACCCGTGTTTGATCAGTTTGGGCTGAAATGCTGTCTGTTTTTCCTTTCAGTTCAGAAAGTCGGAGAGTTGATACAGAATAGCCAGTGTTCCCCCTTGCTGAGGCAGGACCTATGACGACGCAGAATTCAGAAGAGTTCGTAGTTATGACGATTGCATTGGATCAAGGGATCACTCTGCAAAGTGAGACCAACATGGATACGCCACATCCACCCAGGTCGCCTGTTGTGCACCCGGTCTGGGCCCCCCAGTTGTATCAGGCTCGTGAGCCCACCACCTTTGAACTAATGGGGATGATAGGTGATCTCCAGAGGTCTGTGGCAGGTCTCGCCTACGGAATGTCAGCTTCACCTCCAGCCGCACCATATGCCGGGAGTTTTGTACCCCAGGAGCCCCCGCTGTTGAGGCAAATCGTGATTGAACTTAGTCAACCGGAGATGGCCTCCAGTTACGGTAATGACATGCCAACAGCAACCAAGACCCTCAATCAGGCTGAGGCCGGAGGAAAAGGCAAAGCGAAGGTAGACGCCGATCCCATCGAACAACTGCTGTGGGCAGTCGAGGCTTTGAAAGCCGGCGGAATGAACAAGCAACAGATAACCGCAGTTGTGGCAAAAACTGTGGAGGATGCTTTCCCCACTCCGCCTGAGAGTAGTTCAAGTCAGTCAGAAAATCGGGATAGGCCCCGTCATGCCAGAACAGTTCCTCTTATTCCCGCCCCTGCACCCGGGAAAGATCAGAAAGCTAAGGTGGCGCCTGCCGATCCTTTCGCTTGTGCGGCTAGTAAGAGTGCTCAGACTCCAAAGTACCTGCCCCGGGGGCGCAGGGCCTTTCATGCTCTCTACATGACTTTGTCCATGGCACTTCAGATCCTCGCCGAGAAAGGGCACCTTAAACCCTTGGAGCCTCGGCCACTCCCAAAGAATCTCCCTGCCACGCATGATGTTGCTCAATACTGCGCGTACCACCAGCAGACAGGCCATCCAACCGACAATTGCTTTTGCCTCCGTCACGAGGTGCAAGATTTGATTGATAACAAGGTTATCCTCCCGCCCACCTCAGCCAAGTCCGTTACCACCCAGTTATTGGATTTTGAGGACACAGATACTGCGAGTATGTAGTCAGAGAGTGAACCACCCGCGGGCGGCATTTGGCATGTTTTGGATGTGGCGTCTGGCACGCATTTTTGAGCATCGGTGAAACCGAGTTTTGTAAATCCTGGCTTGGGTATCGAGTCAGTCTTTTGTTTTGAGTCTGTCTCTTTGTTTTGAGTCAGTCTTTTTGCTTAAGGGTCTGTCTTGTTGTATCGAGTCAGTCCCCTTTGTATAGAATACCAGGTGATTCTGGGGTCGTTGTCCCGAACACCGTTTTGTATTGTAATTATCTGTTTTTGTTTTTAGTCTGTTTCTGCCGAGGGGCCAGTTATACCAGCAAATCTGAATGAAACAGCTGTTGCTATCTCACTTTCGTGCTTACTTTCAGTATGAGTGCCAGAGGATTGGAATGAACTGACAGTACATCTCGCCTGCTCTCCTGTGCGCCAAACTCATTACATTAGCCAAAGTTTTTCAAAAACCCCTTTTAACACTGTGGTGATAAAAACGAAGAGGAAGGAATTCCTCGGGTTTTGCAAATTTTGATCATTTTGAGAGAAAGAGAAGCATGCTAAGCCCTTAATGAATGAAATCATGCTTGTCGGCGTGAGTACTGGGAAGGATCCTGGCTTGATCCAGATTGGTTCCACACTATCTTCGGCGCGAGCGATTTGTCGCTTTCTTAAAAACTTTCAAAAACAAATGTCTTACACGGCCCTGTGAAGACCTGTGTGGAACCGCTCTTGAGATTGTGCAGCCTAGGATCGCTCTCAGCCTCAAGATTCAGCCCGTCCGTTTCGAACCTTGAACCCGTTCAACAAGTTCAACGGTCAAACGCCATGCAAGGTCTATATGGCCAGTTTTGAAGCAGCCCTCGAGCAAGAGGCACCGAAGTCGAATCGAAAGAGTAGATCTCATCAGAAGAAGCTCGTGGAGCAGTCGGGATGGATCCTCCTGCAAATCATTGCAACAGCCGTTCTCCTAGATACAGAGAGGCTTCAACTTCAGAAACCATTTGGCATGGACTTGTTACACTTTTACCCTTTGAGAGGCTCGCTGGGCCGGAAACCCGGAAGGGCGACCCAGGCAAAAGTTAGAGCAAGAGAAAAATACAAAAAAGCAAAACAAAAAAGGAAAGAAAAGAAAAGAAAAGAAAAAAAATAAAAATGCAAAAAAGAAAAGAAAAAGAAATGAACAAACAAAAGAAAATGAAAAGAAGCTCGCAAGGTCGAAAACCCGCATCGGGCACCTTGGCAAAAGTTAGAGCCTGAAAAGTGAAGGTTAAAATACTCGAGTGTACCTTAACCGGAACTACGTAAGGCTTGATTCCCATGTTTGGGATACGTAGGCAACTTCATCTTGAAGTCTAGCCCCCAACGCTTTCATAGCGTCCCAGTCCATGCAATGGTTCCGACTTCATCCCAAAGTCTAGTTGCCAACACCTTTCAAGGTGGTTGTGTCCATATATTTGTTGTGACCGTCTTCGTCATCTCTGTGTCCAAGAGTTCGACCATCACTGATGAAGACCGTCTGCAGATCGCTGTGGCACCATCCAAACAAGGGGCAACTTTCCGTTGCCACGAGTCGTCGCGAACCGCCATTCAAACTAGGGGCAACTTTCTGTTGCCATGCGGTGTTCTTCAAACTAGGGGCAATTTTCCATTGCCTCCGATCCGAGGTTGCGCATCTCAAAAAGTAAGTTTCATGCTCGTTGAGCATCAGCCGTTTGCAAAAATAGTTTTTGAAAATTTTTAATGAGGTTGACTATTTTCTCAAAAACTATCTCATTTTCCAAAACTGGACCATTTTCTTGGACCCAAAAAGGAAAATTTTCAGTGCTTGCAGCCTGACTTGCATGGCTTTTAAATCAAAAATCGAACTAGTACGCTAATCCGACTCTCATTTTGGTCAAAACTGTTTTAGTAGAAAACCAAAACAAAAAATGGTCAAAGTGATGAACTAGGGGCACAGTTGGGTCAGGCGTTCTGTCTTTTCCCCATCATCGATGTACTTGCCAGGAGGGCACTCCACCCACCAGAAGAAATAGCTGTGAGCTAACGGCATTGGGCGTGAACCCGCAACTTTTTATTCATCCATTAATCACCCTGGGGAGGGATGAAAAATGAGAGAATAAAGAATAGAGAGGTGTAAGTTGAGAGAAAAGGCGAACCGGAGGGTTTTGAGAGAAAAACAGAGCTTGAGGGCCGAGTGATGTGAGAATCACAGATCAGAAAGGGTGGGAAACAATACCCAGAGAAACTGGCTCCTCGTGATATGAGGTTCCCCGTCGTCGTTGACGCGTCTGTATGTCGTGTCTTTTGTTTTGTCGTACCTAAACCTTTGTTTTAGGTCTCTTCCGAGCGTGTCTCGTTGTGTTTTAGGTCGTGTACCTCTTTGTTTGGGCCCTCCCCGCTGTGTTCAGTTGTAGGCTCGATACCCCGGTTAAGAAAACCCCTTTTCCGAAAGTTAATCGTTTATGCTCAGAATGTTGTGCCATTCTCTACATTCGATTGTGTTTCAACTCCAGTTGGTTTCACCTCCGTAGGCCGTCTTGTTAGATTGGGCAGTTTGTTTAGGGTTTGCTGTGTGCAGAATGAACCGAATGATGTGTTATGGATTGTATGCAGATTAATCCCCAACAGAGTGAGGGCTGTGTGTCCAGAATCAGGCAGTGGATTGCTTGGGTTATTTTGCTGCGGGCTATTTAGTTATCCGATTATTACAGTGCAAGTGTTCAATTTTCAGACAACCAATCAATTTCATTTACATTGAGGTGTTATATGGCGTGATGCGATGCAAAGTATGAAAGGTAAAGATATACGAATGTAACACTTTTTAAGATAAAAAGTTTGTTCATTTCATAATCTTTTCAAATATACAAGTTTTGGAAACAAAAATCTGTCTGCGGCAGTATAAGGTAATCTAACTACCAACAAAAAGAAAAGTACAAGAAAGAGAAAAATAAGCAAAAAATCCGCATCCATGTCGAGCACTCCGGGGGGCCATCAGTCCGTCCTAGTCCTCTTCCTGGACGAGGGTCCAGGAGCATCATCAGCATTGTCGTCAGAGCCCGAGCTAGTGCCTCCTCTGATGACTCTGACCCCGCCTCTGCCTCCGCCTCTAACTCCTCGTCATCATCATTGTCCGGGACTGGAGCTCGCGAGCTACTCCCGACATGAGTGCGCCCCGCCTTCATGCGGGGGAATGCTCTGCCCTCCTCATCTCTCCCTCGAGCCGGGACAGAAGGTCCAGCTGGAATGCCTCCCACAGCAGGAATCTGGAAAGGAGGCTGAAAAAGTACATAAAAGGGAAATGTATCAGTATACTGTGAACAATTTATCAATGCAGAATGCAGTGTATGAGTACAGTGTGAGAATGCTGTGAGCAGTTTATCAGTGCAGTATATGAGTACAGTGTGAGCATGCCGTGAGCAGTTTATCAGTGCAGAATGCACTGTATGAGTACAGTGTGTGAATGCCGTGAGCAGTTTATCAGTGTAGAGTACAGTGCAGAATGCAGTGTATGCAGTGTATCAGATGCTGTGAGATCAGTGTATCAGGTGTTGTGCCGTGCATCAGATTATGTAAAGCAGTGTATGAATGGTTTGAGGCCAGTTTCAGAAGAACATACCGGAATGCTGCAGAGGGCTAGGAGGTCAAAAGTCCGCTGAAGCATCCCCATCATCGAGGCATTCATCGCCAACGACTGACAGGTGTACTCAGAAGAAGCCTGCAAAAGTGTCAGATGCATTAATATTCTGTGGAATATCAAATAAACTGAAATGAATGACTGTACAAAAATTCAGTAATACATACCGGAGGTAAGTCGGGGACACCGATGAACTCATGATCAGCTGGCGGAGGGGCGAAGGGGATCTGATTGGTCGCCCCACCCTGCCCCCGGAAAGTCAGTGCAGCAGGCAGGGCGGGCCAGCCAGCTCCCCGTTCTCCCTGAAGTCCGCCCCTGCCACGGACTCGGGACCTCCTCACAGCTCCTGCTCCAACTCCTGCTCCTGCCCAAGCTGCTGCCGCCACAGGCCTGGCTCCCTCCGCTCGACGGCTGCCGCTCAGAGGTCGCATCAGGTATGTCTGCACATACTCCCGGTAGTCGCCGATACCTCTGAAGCGGGCCTCCTCCCAACCAATGGTCTAATCGTCCATCTGCTCGGCGGTGAGCCTCTCGGTCTCTCTCATGTCCGCAGGAGGGTGAACCGGGACTATCTGCTCAGGTAACCCTAGGCTCTGGCGTAGGAAACGCTCACCCAGGTACCAAGCCCGACAGACCGGGCCCTCCAGCAAGATCCGGAAACGCGAGGTCTCCTCCGCACCGGCAAATCGATCCCGCGTCACCGCCGGCAACGGAGCCCACGGCCGCCATGTGATCTGAAAGTGACATACAGTTTGTTATCTACTGTTTTTGAAATATGCAGTGGAAAGGCGAAGCTTAAATGAACTGCAAGTAAAACATACCTCGGCAGGGGTAATGGTGCCGAAGTATCGGCGGAAAAAGCCGAATGTCTCTCGTGGCCGCCGGGTGCATCTCCCGTCAAAGCGGCGTGAAAAGGGGACTACCAGAGGAGTCTTTGTGACTGGCACAGGAGCAAGCCTAGGAAAGTAGGCGTAAACCCACAACTGCAAGGTAAATACCAGTGCATTTATCAGATAAAGCAGAATACAGAATAAAGCAGAAACGGCAGAGCCGTGTGTTGTGCAGTGTATTGTGTACAGTGTACAGTGTGAGCAGTGTGCAGTCAGTGTAAAGCAGAATGTATGTGTGTGCCGTGTGTACAGTATACAGCAAGTATAAAGCAGACTACAGTGTGTGCAGTGTACAGAGTACAGGAAATATAGGGCAGAAATGAAAAGCGGAGAAGAAATGTACCTCCCAAGCCCGCCAATAGCCTCCGAGCAACTGGCCGCTGCCGCGGGAAGCTGAGCTCATGTATCCATAGAGGGTGGCCAGAGCGGCACCACCCCAGTCATAGTGCAAAATGTCCCGGACGTCCACCAGTGCACTGAGAAGACAGAGAGGCACGGTGTTCGCCCGGTCGGCGAAGATGGTCGTCCCGAACAGGAACATGAGGAAGCCGCGAGCATACCTCTCCACGTCCTCCTGAGTCATCTGCGCCTCCTCCTCCAACGCGGGCTGGACCCTAAACTGTACCTCGAACCAGGAGTACCTCACAAAACCTGGACGAGCTAGAGGTGGCACCTCACCTAGCAGATGGACCTGAGCGGCGGTCCACTCATCCATGTCGATATCAAAGGGGATCGGATCACCCCCTACCCCGATGCCTGTGAGCATCGAGAAATCGTAAGGGGTCATCGTCATGTCCCTTGCTGTGGAGAAGTGAAACGAATCGGTGGTGTCCCACCACCTCTCCGCCAGAGCGGCGAGGAGAGGTCTGCATATGGAAAGCTTGAAAAGTCCTCGGCAGAAGGCGCCGAAGCCCACCCGGTCTACTATGCGCCGGACTGCATCAGGGAGCTCGTCGTACCACTCCCGAGCGCCAGTGTTCCCATACCCGCAGATGGTATGGGAATCCTCCTGCAAACAAAAAATAACAATTGCAAGACAACATTCAAAATGCAATTTTGAGAAGCATATAGATATAACATGCGTGCAGGTTTAACAGGTTTGAACAAATACCGGGTGCCGATGTGCTTGCAGTGAAATACAGTGTGCGTAGTGTGTTTGGGTGATTCGGGGCTAGTGCAGTGTGTGTGCATGTGTTAGTTTCAAGCAGATATCAGTTGTATGTATGATTGCGATCAACTACAGTATACAGTGTATCAGAGCTAAAGCAGTTAAAGAGTACAATTAACTATGACAGTTTTGTATCCTACATTGCGGAAAGTACAGTCGAAGAAAGAGAATTACCTCGGAAACGCCGAAGGACAGGTTGGAGGTAGGAGTACAGTCAAAGAAAGAGAATTACCTCGAAAACGCCGAAGGACAGGTTGGAGGTAGGCTCGCGCAGCAATAGCTCGGGTGGCACGTGCCTCTCGAAGTTCCGGAACTGGCGGAGTCCGTCGGGTGGCAGAACATGGATTGTCGGCCGGTAGGTCGCCGGGTTGAACGGGCGCTCGCTCAAAGGTAGGAGCTCGACCCCGGGATCCATCTCGTGGTCCGGGGGAGTCCCGCCACGTGGAATGTCGTCCGCCATATCAAGAATAATGTGAAAATAGCCGGAGGAAGGAAAATCGGGCCGGAATGCGAAGAGTCAACCGAAAGGTCAACCCCCGGGAAGGTCAAAAATGGCCGGAAAGGCTGGAATGTGAAAAGGCACGGGAATCAAGAGGAAAGCGAGGGGAACGAACCCTGAAAAGGTGGGAACGCCAAACGAGGCACCGAAACAAAGTTTTGTTCGGTTGAAAATGTCTGAAACGCGAAGAAAATCGTGAATCTGACGACGAAACGGGCGTAGAACGCGAAGAAACGGAGAAACGGGGAGAGAAAGACGCTCTAGAGAGAGAGAGAGTATGGGTTTTTGGCGGTGAAGGAAGTGAGGAATAGGGTTTAGGAACCCTATTTTAAAACACCCGTGGTGAATTGTCGAAACTGCCCCGACTCAGCAACTTTTTGCCGGTCGGCAATATTTTGTGCTGGCCGGCAGTATTTTGTGCCGATGGAGTTATTTTGCAGCCGGTGGACAGCCGGTGGCCTCCCTTCCCGGCCGGTGGTGTTCCCACAACCTTGTTTAGGCCATGTGAGCAGCTTTTGGTCTTCATAGCTCAAGAAAGTGCAAGAAAGTGCATCTCCGATGCTCAACCGGCCTCCGTTTTGACTTTGGACCGCGTCTGCCGTGCGTAGCACTCCAACCCGTGCAAGGTTGTATCCTTTAGTATCCTTTTTGCCCCTTTACGAGATCCAAAAAAGTAGCCCCATGTGCGTTGCACGTGTTCATCGCACTATTTCGGTGCATTATATCGTGCTATTACGCGCCTCGCAGTTGCATTGTCTTGCATACTACATGCGTTGTAACACGCACCCCTTGCATCGTCATGCACATCTCTCATGCATTGTCATTGCATTTTTATTACGAGCATTGTCATGCGTTTAGACACACGTGCGTTGTTGTGCATTTAAGTCCATTCACATTCTGTGTGGCATGCGTGTCGCACTTAGCACCGCTTTACATTCCATGTGGCATGCGTGTCACACTTTGTATCATTCTGCATCTTATGAGGCATGCGTGTCTCATGTGCGTCGTTTTGCATCGGCACGTGTGCCTCCTTTGCATCGGCACGTGTGCCTCATTCGCATCGGCATGTGTGCCTTGTTTTGCATCGGCACATGTGCCTCATTCGCATCAGCATGTGTGCCTCGTTTTGCATCGGCACGTGTGCCTCCTTTACATCGGCATGCGTGCCTCGTTTTGCATCGGCATGTGTGCCTCCTTTGCATCGGCACGTGTGCCTCCTTTGCATCGGCACGTGTGCCTCATTCGCATCGGCATGTGTGCCTCGTTTTGCATCGGCACGTGTGCCTCATTCACATCGGCACGTGTGCCTCCTTCGCATCGGCACGTGTGCCTCCTTCGCATTGACACGTGTGCCTCACTTGCATCGGCCCGTGTGCCCCACTTCCATTGGCATGCGTGCCTCATTTGCATTGTCTTACATTCCTCACGATCTGCATTGTTTTGTATCCATCTTGCGTAGACCGCATATTAATTTCATTACTTGCGTAGACCGCATGTTTGTAATCCATTTTATTACTTGCGTAGACCGCATGTTCATTACATTACCTGCGTAGACCACATGTTTGTAATCATTTCATTACTTGCGTAGACCGCATGTTAATTACATTACCTGCGTAGACCGCATGTTTGTAATCATCTCCTTACTTGCGTAGACCGCATGTTAATTACATTACCTGCGTAGACCGCATGTTTGTAATCATCTCATTACTTGCGTAGACCGCATGTTAATTTCTTTACTTGCGTAGACCGCATGTATTGCTTGCGTAGACCGCATAATTGATTATTTCATCACCTGCGTAGACCGCATGTTTTGACTGCGTAGACCGCATATTAATTTCATTACCTGCGTAGACCGCATGTTTTGATTGCGTAGACCGCATGATTATCTAATTTCATTACCTGCGTAGACCGCATGTTTTGCTTGCGTAGACCGCATAATTGATTATTTTATCACCTGCGTAGACCGCATGTTTTGACTGCGTAGACCGCATATTAATTTCATTACCTGCGTAGACCGCATGTTTTGATTGCGTAGACCGCATGATTATCTAATTTCATTACCTGCGTAGACCGCATGTTTTGACTGCGTAGACCGCATGATTATCTAATTTCATTACCTGCGTAGACTGCATGTTTTGATTGCGTAGACCGCATAATTGATTATTTCATCACCTGCGTAGACTGCATGTTTTGACTGCGTAGACCGCATATTAATTTCATTACCTGCATAGACTGCATGTTCTGACTGCGTAGACTGCATATTAATTTCATTACCTGCGTAGACCGCATGTTTTGACTGCGTAGACTGCATATTAATTTCATTACCTGCGTAGACCGCATGTTCTAACTGCGTAGACCGCATATTAATTTCATTACCTGCGTAGACCGCATGTTTGTAATTAATTTTTTTACTTGCGTAGACCGCATGATTGTTCAATTTCATTACCTGCGTCGACCGCATGTTTTGCTTGCGTAGACCGCATAATTGTCCAATTTCATTACTTGCGTAGACCGCATGTACTGCTTGCGTAGACCGCATTATTGTTCAAATTCATTACCTGCGTAGACCGCATGTATTGCTTGCGTAGACCGCATAATTGTTCAATATCATTACTTGCGTAGACCGCATGCTAATTACATTACCTGCGTAGACCGCATGTTTGTAATTAATTTTATTACTTACGTAGACCGCATGATTGTTCAATTTCATTACCTGCGTAGACCGCATAATTGTCCAATTTCATTACTTGCGTAGACCGCATGTACTGCTTGCGTAGACCGCATAATTGTTCAAATTCATTACCTGTGTAGACCGCATGTTTTGATTGCGTAGACCGCATGTTTGTTCAATGTCGTTACTTGCGTAGACCGCATATTTGTTAATTTCATTACCTGCGTAGAACGCATGCTTATGATCAATTTCGTTGCCTGCGTAGACCGCATGCTCCACTTAAATGTCTGTATTTTAACAGCATTGTTATGCTCCCCACTTGCTTTGCGTTGTCACGTATTTTCAAGTACATTAATGCGCGTGTTGTTAACAATATTGTACCTGTTAAGTTTGCTTTCTTTTTAGGCACGGTATTGTATGTACGGTTCATTTGAGGTTGGTACAACCAGACGAACCACGCAGGTATCACGGTCTAGGAGACCTTAAATCCTTGGAAGGTGTAAGACCTTTGGCACGTTGATGTGCACAGTTCGCTTGCATTGTCATGCGTATCAAAAGCCGCGCGTTGTCGCGCACTTCAAACCTATGCATTCCATGCATCGTTTGCATTTCAAAACAAAAACATATAGTTGCATTGTCATGCATGATTATGATATAATGTAGACATTGCATTGTAGATTGCTTGCATTCATTGCATCCCTTCCATCTATGGTTTGCGCCTTTCCATGTTGAGCTTGGTTTGCATCACCTTCCATCTATGGCTTGCGCCTTTCCATGTTGAGCTTGGTCTGGTATGTGCCCATACTTCTCGTGTCGAAGCATAGTTCAGTAGACCGTTCTATGTTAAACATGGCCTGTATGCGTACATGCCTTTCCTAGGCAAGATTTGGTTTGGCCTGCGTGCCATATCCATTGCATTGTAGATTGCTTGCATTCATTGCATCCCTTCCATCTATGGCTTGCGCCTTTCCATGTTGAGCTTGGTCTGGTATATGCCCATACTTCTCGTGTCGAAGCATAGTTCTGTAGACCGTTCTATGTTAAACATGGCTTGTTTGTGTACATGCCTTTCCTAGGCAAGATTTGGTTTGGCCCGCGTGCCATATCCATCGCATTGTATATTGCATGCATTCATTGCATCACCTTCCATCTATGGCTCGCGCCTTTCCATGTTGAGCTTGGTCTGGTATGTGCCCATACTTCTCGTGTCAAAGCATAGTTCAGTAGACCGTTCTATGTTAAACATGTCCTGTATGCGTACATGCCTTTCCTAGGCAAGATTTGGTTTGGCCTGCGTGCCATATCCATCGCATTGTAGATTGCATGCATTCATTGCATCACTTCCATCTATGGCTTGCGCCTTTCCATGTTGAGCTTGGTCTGGTATGTGCCCATACTTCTCGTGTCGAAGCATAGTTCAGTAGACCGTTCTATGTTAGACATGGCTTGTACGCGTACATGCCTTTCCTAGGCAAGATTTGGTTTGGCCCGCGTGCCATATCCATTGCCATCATCCTAGCATATCTATATTACATTGTAGTGTAATTTTTGCATCCGGCATTAGGATCATTGTCCTTTCCCCAGCGGGTCGTTTCCCCACTTGTGTCAATTCCACCCAATACTTGTTCTTGCGTCTGTCTACAATGCTCATAGTTCAGTTGACCGTTCTATGGTAGACAGACTTGTTACCTCCATCAATCTATTTGACATAGGTGTGGTTTTGAACCGCTTGTGATTGGATCGTGATTCAATTGCTTTGCATATAGCTTGCATTATTTCAATTACATTGCATCTTCATTTGCATTGTTTATACATTATTTTGTATATATTGCATATCGTTTTGCATCCATTCTTGCATTGTCATGCATGTTGCTAACAATACTGTACCTGTTAAGTTTGTTTTCTTTGCAGGCACGATATTGTATGTACGGTTCATTTAAGGCTGCTGCAACCAGACGAGCCGCACAGGTATTGTATCCTCCGAGTGAGAAGTATCGAGAATTGCATAATTCTCTTACATCCTTTCTGCATTGTAGTGTAGTTTGGTGTATGCTAGCTTAAAATCGTCGCATGTATGCTTCATTCAGCTTTCTTTGCATGATCATAAGTTATGCTCGGCTTCCTGCATTGTCTTGCATTTTGCCCCTGCCTTCGGGCGCATACCTTGTTTGTCTTGCATGTTTGTCTAAGTCTTCGGCCTTGTCAAAAATGGGTCGTCTCTGGGCTTTGACATTCACTCCCGTCATTGTTATGACTTTCGAGTTCTGTCAAAGAGGGGCAAATGTAGACACCCCATTTTTGACCGTCCTCAAGACTTGGACGTCACCGTTTGAACACTCGGTGATCATCCATGTTTGTGTTCGTTTGGAGTTCCCGGAGGTCTCGGCTACGCGCCTTGCCTCAGGATCTCCGAATTCGACTGTTTAGTGTCTGGTTTTGCACCAAACACTTGTGTTTTTCCTTTGAGAGGCAGGGTAGGGCTTGTAGGCCATCCCCACCCACCACCGGCAGTGGCTAGAGGCCACCGGCTAGTTTTTGTCTCCACCGGCAATATAGTTTGCCGGTCGGTATCTTTTATTGCTGGTCGGCACTATTTAGTGCCGGTCGGCACTCTTTTTGGCCAAAATGGCATTTTTGGCCGGCCGACTACTGTGCATCTGCTTTTGCAGATATTTTAAGACAGCTGTCTTGCTTTTGCTCCCCTCCATACACGTGTATGGAGGGATCTCCCTCTTATGAAGCTTGTCTTGTAAGCTTTACAAGACAATAAGGCTCTATAAGAGAGAGCCTTCTCTCTTGGCCTTAGGGTTAGACACTTGAGATACTTGAGAAAGCTTAGACAGCCATTGTTAGGGTTTGAGTTCTAGGGTTAGGGTTTGATACACATTATCTCTCTCTTTTTCCCTCTTGTGTGTGTAAAAGTGTGTTTAGTCCATACTATTGCACACAAACACCTAGTGTTTCACCTTCACTTAGCTAATAAGGTTCTAAGGACTGATTTTGAAGTTTTGGTGTTGGATTCAAGCCAAGGAGGGCCATTGGAGCACCATTGTTGAAGAGGTCTTCAAGGGTAAGAATCTTACCCCTTTTTACCCCAATCTTGCATTGTATTTCTACCTATCTTAAAATCGTTTTTGAGCTTAGTGTATAATACAAAAAAGTTCTGTTTTTAGGCCTTCTTGGCTGTTTATTAAGAGTGTTTTGTGGTTTGGAGGTGTTTGATCCCTCTTAGGCCTTGAAAGGCCTCATTTTGTGCTATTTTGTGCAAGTTTTGAGACTTTGGTGTTTGGGCCTCTTCACCACTGAAATCTTGAGGGATTTCAGTGGTGAAGATGGTGCCTTGAAGTCTCCAAAAGGGGAGGGCCACCCCCTCCCTTTGTTGTCCTTGAAATGGACCGTTTTTGGCCTCTTGAGGGAGCATCATGTTAAAGTGTGTATTGACCATGTCTTGGCTGCTTTCCATGCTTAATATGTTGTAATATACCTCTCTTTATTGTTGGTTTTGGTACACCACGCATGCTTAGCATACGTACCTTGTAATGCCATGTTTATGCCTTAATGTGCCTTAGGTTGTTAGCCTTTGTTCAAGCATGTTTTAGGCTTAGTCTTGTGAAGCTTTTGTGCATATTTTTCCATGTTTTAGGTCTTTCCATAGTTGTTTGGGTCGGATTTGGCATGCTTAGTATAGCTCCTTTGTATTCGGGCTTGTTGGCCTCAAGTATGCGGATGTGTAGTATGTGTTGCTCGCATCATTTCGGTGGTTTGGAACCACCCAACATGTTATTTCAGTCCTTTTAGTATGCCTAAATGTTTGCATTTTGTGGCCCTTTTGTTGCTTCAAGAGTTGATGCTCCATGCTTCATATTTGTGCCATGATGTATACCTCTAGGATTAGGTTACTTGGATGCCATCTAAGTGATTCTTGAGGCTTGTTTTTGCATGATTTGGGACTGTTTTGACCCAATTTGGTCATTTGCTTCATGAGTCATATGATCATGCTTTAGGTCCTTGGGGCTCATTGTATGTATAGCTTGCATTAGTAGGTCAATTTGGCATCATGTCCTACATATTTCCAAGGCTTATAATGCATGCTATTTGTCCATGATTGCCTCATTCAAATGTGCTTAGAAATAGCCCTTTGATGCTTAAGCATTTGGGCCTTAACATGTGCATGTGTGTATGTGTATTTTGGTCCCTTGTTTTGGTCATTTTGGCCACTGTTTTGGGCCTTATTAGAGCTACCCAAATCATGTTTAGGACCACCTTTTCATCCATTAGCATTGCCTCATGTTTGCTTGTATGCTTGCATAAGTGCCTTGCCATGCCATGTTGCATCCTTAGATTGTATGTCTAGGTTGCATTGCATCTTGCATGCATGCCTTATTCCTTGACTTGATGATAGGAATTGGGCCTTGGTTTGTTTGTTTTGGTTTGCATTTCATTTGACATGAAAGTTGCATACTTGATTCTTCGGGCCATCATGCATGGAAATGCGTGATTGGTGGTCCGAAAATCGAGGCACGTGCCCTTTTGAGTCATTACCATGATAAGGGACATGATTGGTGCATATATGCCTTGAATTGTGCTGCCATGCTTTGCCTTGCCCTCTGTTGCTGTCATTTGCAGATTCTGCAGGAACACTCTGCCGACTGGCAGTGTAAAGTGCCGACCGGCAATCATTTCTCTGCCGACAGCTTCATTTTGTGCCGGTGGCCGCATCCCACTGCCGGTGGCAATTCCATGCAGCCGGTGATGTCTCCCAGCATCCAAGGAAGCAGTCCTGAGGTTTTGGCAACCTCCAGAGAAGTGAAGGAAGGAAAACAGAGGCAGCCTATGCATGGCGGTGCATTTCCCGAGGCGATTCCCTGTTTTCTTAGCTTAAGTTAATTTGCTTAGTTGATTAGGCAATTTGTAATATTTAATTAGCTTGCGTAGTTAATTAATTTGTAATATTTATTCATTTGGTCCCTCCGAGTGAGGGCAAATCTGTAATAAGTGTGTGTGAGTGGTGTGTATGTCTTCCAATCCCCACTTCTTTCTTCCCTTTTACTTACCTGCTTTTTTGTTTAGTATTAGGACACGTTTAATTTAGCATACCTTATGCTATGCATGCGTGCATTCATGCAATTGTATTGCATGCATTTGGCTCGGTACATCACGCTAACTGCATTTGTACTTCAATTCACAAATTGAATATGTGATAGTTGATCGCATTTCACATGCCATGTTTAGGTTAGCCGAGCCTATCTGGATTGCATTTTTGCATGCGATGCATTAGTCATTCTTAATATGAACTAGGACACGCATGTTGGCTAACTAGTTTATTGTTTTGGCACGGAGTACGATGTAAGTATTTATGCTTTAGCATCTCGCATGCGTGTGAATGTTAACATGACAGTATGCTTGCCATGCGGCTAAATGCTTATGTGTTAAATTGTTTGAATGCCTGTGGGTGAAGGTTGGATTATTTGAGTTGAAAAAACTCATTGAAATCCGTGTTTTAGCCTACTTGCGAGTAGCAAATTCCAAAGCGCTTTTCAAAACAAACGGATATGCAATGCTTATTTCCAAATTAGGCAATCTGGTCTATACTTGTTTGCTGCGCGCATAACATAGTAATTCTAGGCTAATAATTGGTTTAAGAACACATGAAAATTTTCAAAATCAGATATCACGGTTAGTAGAGGCCGGTCTTCGGACCGGGCGAAAGGGGGTGCTCATAGCTGACCTTCCCCGATCGTACCCAAGCTCCCGAGCCGAGACAACTCCGGTGATGACGGACATGTGGCCTTCGGCACCGAGTCAGGGTTTCCTAGATTTCCCCATTAAAAAATATTTAGGTGGCGACTCTGTATCTGGCAAAGCAGTCCATGTTTGGCACTACTTTTCACAAATCTGTTTCTCAAAACGATTTGCCAGATTTGGACTCTTTGGTTCAGATTTAGAACCGCGACACAAATCGAGTCCGAACTGTAGTGACCCCAAATGAACAGAACGGGACTCACCCTCCCGGGGCGTTCGGGGACGTCTACAACAACCCCGGGCAAGTTTCATCTCGGGACGTGCGAAGCACGAGCTTGAGTGGTTTTTCTTATATCAAGGCGTGTGACGGGTAGCCCTGGGTGGGCTTCATCTTTGGACATGCAAAGCACGAGCCCGGGTAGTTTTTCTTATCTGAGGGCGCATGACACACAGCCCTAGCTAGGTTTTATCTTGGGAGGTACGAAGCATGAGCCCGAGTGGTATTTCTTATCTTAGGGTGCATGACGCACAGCCCTGGGCAGGTTTCATCTCGGAACGTACGAAGCACGAGCCCAAGCATTTTTTTCTTATCTCAGAGTAATGCGCAGCCCTGGGCGAGTTTCATCTCGGGACGTGCAAAGCACGAGCTTGAGTTGTTTTTCATATTCGAGGGTGCATGACATGCAACCCTGGGTGAGTTTCATCTCGAGACGTGCGAAGTACAAGCTCGAGCGATTTTTCTTATTTCAAGGCATGTGATGCGCAACCTTGGACGGGTTTCATCTCAGGACGTACAAAGCAGGAGCTTGAGGTTTTTCTTATCTCAGAGCGCGTGACGTACTGCCCTGGGTGAGTTTCATCTTTTAACGTGCGAAGAAGGAGCCCGAGCAATTTTCCTTCTCTGAGGACACGTGACGCGCAGCCCTGGGTGAGTTTCATCTCAGGACGTGCGAAGCACGAGGCCAAGCAATTTTTTTTATCTCAGGGCGCGTGATGCACTACCCTAGGCAGGTTTCTTCTTGGGACGTGTGAAGCATGAGCCCGAGCATTTTTTCTTATATTAGAGTGACGTGTAGCCTTGGGCGGGCTTCATCTCGGGACGTGCGAAGCATGAGCCTGAGCGGTTTTCTTATCTTAGAGTGACGCACAGCCCTTGGCGGGTTTTATCTTGGGACGTGTGAAGCACGAGCCTGAGTGGTTTCTCCTAGCCCAGGGCGCGTGATACGCAACCTTGGATGGGTTTTATCTCGGGACGTGCGAATGAGGCTGAGTTATTTTTCTTATCTAAGGCATGTGACGCACAACCTTGGGAGGGTTTCATCTCGAGACGTGCAAAGCAGGTGCCCGAGAGGTTTTTCTTATCTCAGGGTGCGTAACGTGCAGCCTGGGTGGGTTTCATCTCGGGACGTGCAAAGCATGAGCTTGAGTGGTTTCTCTTATCTCAGGGCCCTTGACGCGCAGCCCTGGGCAGGTTTCATCTTGGGACACATGAAATGCGACCTCGAATGGTTTTCTACTTTCTCAGGACATGTGAAATGCTGCCTTGGGTGGGTTTTATCTCGGGACGTGCGAAGCACGAGCTTGGGTAGTTCTCATGTACCTCAGGATGCGTGACGTATAGCCCTGGATGGGTTTTATCTTGGGACGCGTGAAATGCAACCCTGAGCAGTTTTTCTTTTATATCGGGACGTGTGAAAAGCGGCCCTGAGCTGTTTTTTTTCTCAGTTGCTCAGGATGCATGAAACGCAACCCTGAGCAGTGTTTTCTTTCCTCGTCTATTGATTTTGGCATGGTTGGAGTGTGGTTTTATCTTCTTTTTGTAGGAACCTGTGTTGGTTTTTAGCAAACACACTGTTAGGACATTACTTCATAACTTTTTAGGATGCTTACACATGTAGAAACTTTGAAAAAAGGACAATGATCTGTGTGTGTTTATTTAATTTATTTTAGGAAGTCTTACAAGAAAATGGGTTTGTAGAAACCTTATTGCCAATCCTAATTAGCATTACATACATAGATAAAGTAACTCAGATACCCAGTTCCACAAAACAGGGGAGTAACAGAACAGAGTAAACAGAACAGAGACACATACAACCCTCAATCAACCATAGCTTTCATTTCTTACCGATGCTGTGGAAGCAAGTCTCTCTTGTTTCAGGCATGTCCCATTTGCCGCCTCCATTCTCGCGGAAGAGAACCGATGATTCTCTGATAAACCCAGTTCCACACCATTTGGAATCGGTGGCGAATCACTACCGACTCGCTTGCCAAAAACAGGGCATACAACAGAAAGAACACATGTCTCCTATTACCTAGGAAAATGATGGAAGTCAGAGACACCGAAGAAACTGAACGAAGCACTATAATTCCACAGCGAATTACATGGGAATAGGCTGGTAATCGAAGTTCAACTTCGTAGGCTAAGCAATACAACATCAGACTAACAGTGGCGACCCAGATGGCCTTTTAGTACATTTTGAAAGAAGAAACATTTTGTCCTTGAAATTTCAGTTCGATGAAGGTAAGGAGCATTTGAGTGAGGACGGCGATGATGGTATGGTGGGAAATGGGTGGCGGCCAGAGGTGGGGGTGTGAGAGGTAGAAGCTCTTCGATTTTACAAATAAGACGTTGATGTTATTATTGTTCATGTCTTGGATTTAAGGCCCTGTTGGCCTGATTATGATCTACAAAAGATGGATAAGAATGAGTTAGAACACAGTGCGAAAGAGGCAAAATCGAATGTATAGAGTATTGAGATAAGAAAGAAGGGAATGGAATGGTTACGAGGCTACAAAGTTTTGATTTTTAATGCTTGAGGAGTTTGTGGCTTTCATACTACTTTGCTAGGAGTTGGCTCAACGCGTTAAGGTCCTTTACACATTTTTTTTGGAGGGGGGGGGGTGTAATTAAGCCCCAAAAGAAATTATTCTTTCTTTCCTCACCAAAATGACAGTAATTTGAAAAAAAAAAAATTCAGATTGAAGCTAAGTCATACATACACAGTGTGTGTAAGAGAGAGAATGATTCGTCAAGGGCTGATTAAGCCTCACCAAAATGACAGTAATTTGAAGAAAAAAAAGATTAGATTGAAGCTCAGTCATACATACATAGTGTGTGTGTGTGAGAGAGAGAGAAAGAGAGAGAGAGAGAGAGAGAGAGAGATAGAGACTCAGACTTAATGCCTCCAAACCAGGCAAAATTCCCATAAAAAATGGCAATATCTTCAAAAAGCCACTAAAAAAAATTTGAAAAACCAACTACGGGATGATTTGGAAAGCTAGTTAAAAGCTAATTTTTAGCTTTAACCTATTTTGGGTCACATCATTTTTTTTTTATTTTGTACACACAAAAAGACAAAAAAGTGAAAAAAAACCAAAAATCAGCTTTTAACTACATTTTCAAATCACTCTGATTTATATCAAAAAGTCAAAAATTTCTTTTTTTCTCTACTTTTGCACATTTTTTTTTGGTAAAAAACTAAAAAATTGTCGAAACATACTATTTTTTTTTATCTCATATTTTACTTAAAAAGTTAAAAATATTACTAAAATAATATGTTTCCCAAAGCCTAAGGTGGTGTTTGGGAAGTTAGGGCATTTCTTTGACTGGAAAAAAAAAATGTAAAAAGGCTTGGATAAATTAGGCTATGCAAAGTTTTGGGAAGATGGCTAAAAATTAGTTTTTTGGTTTTTTGTGATTTTTTTTTTTTGAAAAAATGTATAAAAAATATAAGAGATAATATAATCCAAAATAAATTAAACGTTATCTTTTGACTTTTTATTGTGTTCCCAAATTAGCCTTATGTTGATATACCTTACCAACGATTTATCTTCTCTCTCTAGATGAAGTGGTCTATAGTAAAGTTGTTTCTTTGAGTTGTTGAGGTTCTAAAAATGACTGCGTTGGTTTACCTAAAAAACATCCAACATATTAGCTACTGATAAGATGATGTTGGTATCAGATGTCAATTTTTGTGTTGCTAGTGTAAGAGGTCAATTTTTGTGTTTTTTGGCTCTGTAATACAGTTGCTAAATGATTGATTAGTGGTATTGATTTTTCCTTGTTAACCAAGAGAGAGAGAGAGAGAGAACGAAGAGAGAAGAGAAAGAGAGAGGCGGCTGATCAGTGCAGTGGGTGGGGCTCACTACACTTTTTAATTATTTTATATTTTATTTATTTTTTATATATACGTATATATATTTATATTTTAAACATTCTTCAGGAAATTATTAAATATTTTCGGAATACTGTGTTTGTACTGCTTAATAAATTATCATTCAATATGTCTTCTCATATTCCTCAATCACCCAACATAATACTCCACCTACCTATCTTTTCTTCCAATCATAATATTATGGAATACCACGTATACTGAATAATTACCAAGAAGACATTAATATCAATGTGTAATATATTTTTATACATCGAGAGTTGTTGAATCTCGTTTCATGTGCCACGAATATCTTGCATGATGAAAAATATAATATTAGTCATTAGTATATTTTTATTTATGTAGAAAATATAGAATATTTTTTTTAAGAAAATGGAATGATATTATAGTTTAATATTTCGATCGATATAGGAATTTCAAATTGTTTTTACGATATTTATAGATCCATACTTATAAGTGTTTGCAGATTAATTATTCATAATTAAATAGTTGGCTATAATGTAAATGTTTATTATTACATTTTTGTGTGTGCGCCACTTTTTAATTAGATTATTAAATTCACATAAAAATTGAAAGGAATTTGTGAATAATTTGTATAAAATTAGATATTAGCGAATAAAAACTTTAAAAAAGAGAAATTTATAGTGCTGTAACGCCCTCAAAATAATACAAATAAACCATTCCATAAGATCCATGAACATATTAGAATGATATATTTTATTCATCAGAGTTCATATTACAACAGGTGTCATATGCATTATATATCCATAGATATTCATTCTGAATCTACAACATATAACATATGTTAATAACAACAAAATAAATGCCCTATGAGCTTACATCTTTTCAAGACATAACTTGGTTACAACACAGGAGAGTCATAAGCTCTATACATATAAAGCTCTTGGCTTGAATAAATATTTAAACACGAAATAACAAAATAGAGCTTCCAGCTCCTAAGTCCTCCCAAGCTACGTCCTTGGAGGGAAACATATCACCAGTACCTGAAAATGGTTTCCCAAGTAGGGTGAGGCAAAGCCCAATAGAGATAAACTAACACAATATATGAGATTTAACTAAGGTATAAATGCCAAGTATAATTATATTGAATGTTCATGACCAACTTATATTCTTTCCAAGACCATTCAATACTGATACCCATATCTCAATCCATTTCCATCTATTCAATTCATATTAATCCAATTAATTCTGAGTCAATTCATGAGACAAGTTCATTGTTATCTAAACGATCCGAATGAGACTACAACTCAGTGATTCACAATTCAATATGACTATTATTCAAACACTTCAATTTTGCCATTTTACGGAATTTTCACCCGAGGGCATCGACACCCATATATGCACAAGATTTCAAGTTTTGCCATTTTATGAAATTTTCATCCGAGGGAATCGGCATCCATATATGCACAAGATTTCAAGTTTCGCCATTTTATGGAATTTTCATCCGAGGGAATCGACACCCATTTATGCACAAGGTTTCGAGACTTTCACCCTAGACACTCCGGCCAACTTAATTATAAATGGAGTCCATCCCCTATCTCCTCCCAAACAATGATACATATACAATGTATTTAAAAACATTATCATATACAATGACTATCCACAATACAGTTTCAATATCTCGATCGTACCATCATGTTCAATGAGGTAAATTAAAAGATAGGTTTCAATTCACCTAATCCACATGCAGTTTCTACAACAATCATAGCTATCCTCCACTGATAGCCCAAAACAGATATTTCTAAACAGATATACAATCTTTTAAACAGATAATTTGTCAAATTTCCATAGGTGGGTGATTTAACAAATCCAACTACACCATTCATTCATGCATCCTCCCAATTTTATATTTTCCGTATCAATCTCATCGTTCATACAAAGTAATTTATTTAACTCAAATTAGGGAAAATTTCTCCATTTTCCAAATATCCACCCCAAGTCCAAATATCATCAATTTAACTCAAATAACCTCATATTCAATACTTCATATACATTTATGAAGCTCAATTTTTGAACCCAAACCCTAGTTCACTCAAAATCACTCTCAAATCCCATCATCTATACACAACAACACATATCTAGGTTAAAATCCATATTAAAGTGTAGAATATCTCTACCTCAAGTGGAGAAGCTCAAAGTGGAAGAATGAGAAACTTGAAGATGCCCAAAACTCAAACTTTCTTGGATCAAATGGAAGCCCACGAGTTGCTCTACCTTTTTCTCAAAGGGAGTAGGGCAGAAAGGCCCTAGATCATGGTGTATTTGTAGAGAGAGAGAGAGAGAGTTTTAGAGAGAGGAGGTGCCGAATTAGAGTTTTTAGGGAAGAAGAAGATCAAAAGTGATGTAAAATATCTCTGCTGCAAACTGATATATGCAAGACTTGCTCGAGCAAAGGAGTTGTCGCTCGAGTGACTAGACACAACAAGTGACCTCGCTCGAGTGAAAAAAGTGTCGCTCGAGCACAAAATGCAAAGCTTTAGGTCTGGCACAGACGCATATGCACGCTCGAGCGCAAGAAGCCTTGCTCGAGTGAAGGAGCAAATAACACAAGGCTTGTTCGAGCGCAAGAAACTTCGCTCGAGCGAAGAACTTTACATTACCCAAAAAAGCTGCGTTTCGAAGGAAACCCGAGAACTCCTAATTCTCGCTTGAGCGAAGAAGCAAATTATAAAAAGCTCGCTCGAGCGAAGAGACCAAAACCTGGGCAACAACCATTTGGACCAACTAGCAACCAACTTGTTCCAAACGTGTGCAACATATTCCAAAACTCAAATTCAAAGAGTTAAAGGAGGAAAACAAGACATGGAAACTACAATCGATCACGGAACCCGAGTCCAGAATATAACAAAGGTTGGGTCAAACCGGAATCGCTATAAATGTTTTTTTTGGTTTGATTTATTTTTAAAATTTTTTATTTTGAATTTTTTGGTTTTCAAGTTTTATGTCTGACATTATTTTTTTTACTGAACCTTTTTATTTTCTTTTTAGATGTACTTAATTTAATACCTTTCTATTTTTAATTTTATTTTTAAATTTAGATTCACTTAATCTAAATACAGTTAGAAAATAATTTGTTGTGTATTATTTTTAGAAAAAAAATATTAATGTTAAATAATAATAATAATAACAAAAAAATAAACTATTAAAATATCAATACATGTTTGAATTTTGAAATAGTTTTACCAATATTTTACTTTTAAATTCTATTTAGATTATTAGATATTAGATTTTCATATAAAAGTATAATTTAAATATAATATATGAAAAAATTTCAGCATCTTTAATCACTAAAACAGAAAAAATATAAAAAATTAAAAATTAAAAAACATATTCAAAAAATAAAACCAATGAAAGTGATTCCTATTTAAAATTTTGACATCATATCTTGATTATTAAAGTACTATATAAAATATTACAGTTCATAAAATATAATTTAAAGAAAAAGAAATTGTATGAAGACAATCGGCGAATTTTTGAGACGCAGTACAAATCACAGTTTTAAAAATGTATGCGCTTTCCTCTATCTAGATTTGAATGAATACATACAACTTTAAGATTCAACCAAAATTATTTACAATGATTTGATTCGTGATAGGCAATTGTAAATATTATGTATATCAGTATAAAAGCAAACATAGAAATTAAGAAAGAGTAATTATTTTTTGTTCTTAAATCATCATTAATATAAAAAATATGGAGATGACCTTTTTTTTTTTTTTTTTTTCTTTTTTTGATAAGAAGGGAGAAAATTTATTTATATTTATATAAGACTTTTTGAAAGCAGATATATCATTTTTTAGTGTTTAATTGAAAAAATAAAGAGATGGTTTATATAGAACTTTTCATGACTTTTAGAAAATATAGGGTTCGTTTGGGATGTGGGTTGATTTTTTGACTTTTTGACTATTTTAACCTAGGGCTAAAAGGCCTCATTTGTGATAGACTTTTTGATTTTTCTGACTTTTTTAAGAAAAAAAATGAAATGATTATAGTTTAGATGTGATATTTTGTCTTATTAGACTAAAAAGTCTATTTTGTCTTAAAAGTCAAAAAATTTGACATGCCAAACGAACGTATAATAAATTTAAGAAGATAAAATTAAAATTTAAAAAAAATAAAAAATATGTCAAGCTGTTCACACTTTATAATAGTAATAGATAATGTTACAACTTATTTTTTATAATTAGAGAAAATGGTATCTACGGAGGAATCCGCGTTGTGCTTTTTGTATGTATGTGCGACTTTGTGTGTGGCTTGGAATACTTTTGGTGGCTTTTGTGTACGTATTTTCTAACAAGGGTTTTTGTTCCACTCACTGACTCATCCATGACAATAGTTGTTCCTAAAAGAACTTGTTAAGGAATGTTACACTTATATATATATATATATATATATCTATAACATTCAATATGACAGAGACTTCAATTACCACTCACTGTCTCAACCATGACCATAGTGGTTCCAAAAAAAACTTGTCAACGAATGTTACAGTCATATATATATACATATATATGTATATATTTTTATAACATTAGATATGGCAGAGACTTCAAATTAATTGATGCTAAGAAATGTTTCGCTTATACAATATTCTGGATCCTTTTATAATGCATACATTTTTTTTTTAAGTTATAATAATTTGTGATATTTATACTATAAATGTCATAAGTAAAACAAGTACAATGGTTCGTTTCAATCCCCCCCAAAAAAAAAGCATAATAGTTTACCAGTTGAGACATTATCAAAAAAATAACCAAAATATAGTTCATAATCAATATTACAATAAATCATAATTAAATCATAACCAATACCAAAATGGGTAATAACCAAACACCGCTTGAAGTATAATTAAAGGCTTCTTCAATCATAACTAAAATAACAACCATTATAACTCATAACTAAATCATAACCAACATTATAAAAAATCATAACCAAGTCATAATAAACAGAGACAGACTTAGAATTCTAACATAGGAGGCAAACATATATACTAACAAATATTTTAAAAGGAAAGTATAAACTACAACGTTGACTTCTACAATCATGAAAACATGTATAAATAAAATATTTTCTTATATTCATGTTGAGTCACAAAATATAGAGAATCAATGGTAGAATATATATATTTTAGTATAGAGAAACGCTAAGTAACCCAAATATTCTACCAAACCTCTCACATGGGGTGGGACTCACACAAATCCACATGTGTGTGGGTTCCATACCCATGTGAGAGGTTTGGTAGAATATTTGGGGTCCCTACCATAACTCTTTAGTATAAAAGAGAAAATATTATTTTTCATTAATACGAATAATGAATGATTGTTGGAAAATGAGATAAAGTATTTGCATGAATTTAAAAAAATAAAAAATAAAAATTAAGCAAACACAATTTAATTTTGCCAAATTTATAAAGCTTGACGTATTTTTCTTAATTAAAAAAGCTTAGTGTGGTATCCTATGACTTTCTATTAACTACTTATTCACATAAAATACTTTCACCACTACTTATTCACATAAAATACTTTCACCACTATCCATTTGCATTGGAGCATAAACCTAAAAGAAATAATGGGGCAATTTGGGAAGATTGACTTTTTGCGTAATTTTCAATTTAAACCCCAAAGTTTCAATTTCGACAAATTAAACCCTAGAGTTTCATCCATATTTCAATGTGAACGGAGAGTCCATCTCCGTCTCATTTCATCTTCTTCCATCTTTCAGATTCAAATCCACATGTTCAAACCCTTGTATCTCCTTTGTTGTAAATCCGTTTTGCCTCATTTTTGCATCGTTGGGTTCACCTCATGGCCTAATTTTCATTTCACTCTTCATACGCCTTGTTCCACCTCTTTTTGCATGCTGTCGGAGCTCATAAAATTGGCCAAAAATAAGTTTTCTCTCTCTCTCTCTCTCACACACACACACAAACACACACACAGATTCAAACTCACATGTCCAAACCTCTGTACCTCTCTCATCGTAACACCATTTCACCTCATTCTCACGTTGTTAGATTCACCTTATGGTCTAATTTTCATTCTACCCTTTATACACCTTGTTCCACCTTTATTTGCATGCCATCGAAGCTTCAAAAATTGGTTAAAAATAAGATTTTTCTTCCCCATCTTTTCTTGCTGCTATCATGACAATATTCTTGGCAACAAAGAAGCAATGGATGATGCTTGATTGGAAACCAAGGCGCCCTAACATTGTAGACACCCTACTTTTGACGGCCCTTACGACTTGGACACCATTGCATGCACACCCAATGATGATTCTATATGCTCTCCAAGTGCTTGAAGTTCTCAGCGGAATGCTACAACTTTAAGCCCTTCAAACCCTATACCCTTATTGCCTGTAACACTTTGTACTTTTGGGTTTAAAATTGATATGAGGTGTAATTGAATGTTGTTAAGGATTGATAGGTATATATATATTGTTATTGTCATGCCTTGTTATTAGATTGGGATTTGTTGCTATGTTTTGTTATGGTTTTGAGAACGGATGCAATTTCAGGGATGAAATTCTCTAACGGGGAGAGATTGTGATAGTCTGTCTAGGTGACCGCTCAAGCGCAAGAAGTGGCGCTCGAGCGTAGAATTGTTGCTCCTAGTATCTCCCGTGTTTGCAAACGGGCCGCTCGAGCGCAGAAAGTGCCGCTCGAGTATAAAAAGTGAGATTGCCCTTGACATTTTTATTAGAGTATTTGGAGTCTCCTTGTTTTATTTTGGGACATTTATAGAAGTGGTAACATGATGGTAAAGTAGGATTGGACCAAAAACTTTAATTCGGATATTCTTCCTATGAACAGCCATCACTCTTTTGCCCTTTTCTTTTTGCATACTTTGAATTTGAATGTGAGGTTGGAACCATTGGCAAGTTTGTTTTCGGGGATTCAATTTGGACACAAGAACAACCCTAAACGGAGTCCGGACGAGAGAGTTATATCTGTTTGAATTTTGCATTTCTGTGCTGGAAGCATGCTCGCTCGAGCGAGATTTTCTTCGCTCGAGCGAAGAGTGCGTTTTTTAGAGAATCTGAGAGCTTGTTTTCTACGCTCGAGCCAAGCTTCCGTCGCTCGAGTGACCAGGTCACTAACAGACATTATAAAGTGACTTTTTGGCCCAAAAATTACATTTTTTCTCCCTCTCTTCTCCTCCCATCTTCCAAACCTGAAAACCTAACCTTCCAAACTCTTGATTTCTCTACTTTTTACCAAAGATTCACTGCAAATCTTTCAAGAAGGTTGAAGAACAAGCATGGATCAAGACTTTACCGTTTATTTTGTGATTCCATTGAAGTTTGAAGATGGGTCTTCACCCATAGCTTCCAATCTTGAGGTAGGGGTTCTAGTTCTTCTTCAATATTTGCATTAATAGATAGATTTGTGGTATTTTGATTATATAAATACAAAATCTACATTTTTGAGCATATAGTGTTATATCATGGAATTTGGGGGTTTAGGGTTTGAAGTGTTGGGGTTCAGTTGCTGGGTTAAGATTGTGGATTATGAATCTTAGGTGTATAATCAATGGGAAAATTGGAATAAAAAGTAGTGGTGTGAGAAGTTTCAATTTTTCTTGAAAGTCTTGATTTTTCTTGAAAACCCTAAGTTGACTCATGGTGATAATTAATGATTTTGCCCAAATTGAAAGTAGAATCATGAAATTGAAAGGTTGAATTATATATACAAGTTTAATTGAATTTTGGAAGTGTTTGAAAATTATGTTAAAAATTAGCGAATGAACCTTTATTGTGGATATTGTAAATCATGCTATAATATGAAATGAAATTTGGGTAAAAAGATTTGTTAATGATATGGATGACATGAGACTGGGGATGAAATGATGAAATGGGGATTTAAGAGTTCACCTTGAAATATATTGAATTACATTTAGTGGTGTTGAAATGAATCATGTTGAATAGTGTTGATTATGTTGAATTGTGTTGACTATTGTAGACACCCCCCTTTTTCCCGTCCGTAAGACTTGGGCACTACTGATGGTTTACTTGGTGGTGAAAGTTGTGCAGTGTAAAGGTTCGATTTCTTCGGCAAGAGGAGAGTCAAATCCCAGCCTTACATCTCATTTTGGACCGAAGCTATTTTGAATGGTTTTTAGACCTTAAAACCCTCTCTTTCAAAATATTTTTGAAATAAAGTTCCTACGATATTCCGATGCTCACATTTTGTTGAATGTTGCGCTTTTCTATAAACTGATCAAGGAAAAAGTGTAAATGAATGAAAGAGAGATGAAATCATTGAAAAATCTTTCAAAACACCTTTTTTAGGGATTCAGAGTTGAAGAAAAGAGGAAAGGAGAGAAGAAAACTAGTTTGGGAGAAGTTCGGCATGAATCCGGGGAGGATCGAAACTGAGCAACTTCACCAAAAAAGGCATAACCTTTTTAACAGTTGGAATTTTGGTGCAAGGTTGCAACCATTGGAAAGCTTACTTCTGGGGCTTCAATTTGGATACACGAATGACCTGAAAAGGAGTCCAGATGAAGGAGTTATGCCCATTTGAAGTTGGACCTGGAAAGCAGCATTTTCTTGCCGACTAGAAAAATGGGTTGTCGACCAGAAAAGTATCCAGTCGACCCAAAAAGGTGGTCGGTTGACCAGAAAAGTGGTCTACAGGTCCCAAACTCAGATTTTTTGAAGATCTTTTCCCTCCAACTATTTTCCACAACCTCCAGCTGTTCCATAAACAGATATTTCGAACCAACTCTTACTTTTTGCTATATATGAGCCATATCTCCCATTTTGCAAAAAAAGAACATTGAAGCAATTTTGGGAGCCTCTCTCTCTAAAAAATTTCTCTCTCTCTAGAAATTCCAGAGCTAAATTTCAGCTTGTCTCTCTAGTTGGCTCTCCCTCTTGACCTTGTGTGCATGCAAGAGATCTACTTGGAGACATACCTCTTCTTGGCCTAGGCATCTTTGATCAAACTTGTTCACCTTTGGGCTGAGATTCCTTGGAGCCTCCTTTGAGTCCTAGAAGTTGGTTTTAGCTCAGAATTTTGGCTATTTTGCAGCTATGCTTCAAGGGTAAGCATCTCCCTCTTTTAAGCTCATTTTTGTACACTATCTTCGCCAACTTCGCATGCTTGTTTTTCCACCCTTTCAAACTATTTTGGGCTTGGTTTTGAACTGAAAAAAACTCTGTTTTTTAGTCCTCATAGTGGTGGTTTAAGCCTTGTTTGGCTAGGGGGTGTTCCTTCCCTTTTGCTCCTTGGCTTGTAAAGCCTTTTGAGCCATCTTTCACCACCTTTAAAACCATCTTTTTTTGGCCTTTTAACCACTGAAATCTTGTGTAGAAATGTAGTTTTGAGGCCCCAAATAGGAGGGGGTAGTCCCCCCCTCCTCTTCTCTTGTTTGCATGTGTTGATGGCGAACCAAATGAGCATTTGTTTTTACTTCTTTGTGGCTTTGTTTAGGCTCATTTTTATGACTTTTGGGACCTACCATAACTCTGTTTTTGGTTGGTTTGTCCATTGGTTTCTTGTTTTTTACACTTGTAGTGTAATCCTTGCAAACTGGCCTTGTATGCTTGCTATTTTAGCCTATAATTCTAGCATGTTTTGACTCCACTCCAGCACATTTTTTTAACATTCTTTAACTCTTTTTTTGGCTTGTTTGATCTTTGGTTGCATGCTTCATGCACTTGTAGTGTAAATCCTCTTTGCTAGCCTTGCATGCCTAATGAGTTAGCTTGTCATTCTAGCATGTGTTGGCTTAGTCTCAGCCCATTTTTGGTGTTATTTTGACATGCCATAACTCTGTTTTTGGTTGGTGGAGTCACCTCTTGCTTGGTTTTTTCACTTGTAGTGCAATCTTGCCCATTGGCCTAGTGTGCTTGGTGTTTTGGCCCTTCACGCTAGCTTGTCTTGGCTATACTCCATACATGTTTTAGCATTATTTTGACATGCTCTAGGACTATTTTGGGTTGTCTTGGCCACATGGTTCATGTATTGCATAGCTGTAGTGCAATTGGCCTTGTTAGCCTTGAGTTTTGAGCCTCCTAGCATGCTTCATTTGTGACATGTGCATGATTTGGCATCATTTAACATGTTATTTTAGAGCATATAGCATTGTCATATTCTTACTTATTTCACTCTTTGAATGCTTTCAAGAGTTATGCATTTGTGCCTCACTTATGGCCTAACTTGTATGCATGCATGCCTAGACTTTTGAGCCCCCTTCTCAGCATGTTTTGGTCTTTGTTTTGACCTATTTGAGCTCTGTTTGTGGCTGGCTTATCCATTTGTGCCATGTACTGCATGCCTCTTGTGTAGTCCCTTTTGGTAACCTTGTGCCTTAGGCCCTCTTGCATGCTATACTTGTGTTGTTTGAGTGATTTGGCATCATTTCACACATGATTTCAGTGCATATAGTGTAGCTACACTCTCACATTTGTCACTTCTTCATTGTGTTTGAAAGTTGTGCTCTCATGCCTAGTTGATGGGCCAATGCATGAGCATGCATTATCTTGCTTTTCATACCATCATTTTAGAGTATTTTGGCCTTTATTTTGGCATGCATGAGGTCTATTTGGGGTTGGTTTGGTCAATTGAGAATTGCATTACATAGCCCTTGTGTTCTATCCTTCACTAGCTTTCATGCTTAAGGACTCTAACTTGTGCATGCTTGTGTTGTTTGCATGTGCATGCATTGCATTGTGTTTGCATGCCATTAGCATTGATAGGTTAATCATGTCGTTCCATTGCATGTTTTTTGTATATTGTTGCATTGCATTGTGTTTGCATGCCATTAGCATTGATAGGTTGATCATGTTGCATTGCATTGTGTTTGGATAGGGTGTTAATCAAAACAAGAGAAATGAGGGACGTTTCATACTTGAAGCGATGAAACGTGCCTTATTTCTCGGTCGCCGACCCTCTTGATCATGCATGATAGAGGTTAAGGCCCTTATGTATTATTTGTGCATTCATTAACATTGAATTGTGCAATCTTGGCTTCTCGGCCATCGTGCATTGCGATGCTCAGTTGGTGCCCCGAGAGTCGAGAACCGCACTCCCTTGAGCTTAAGAAATGATAAGGAGGGTGGTATTGCACACATATCATGCAAATACGCTGCTGTGCCCCTTCTTGTTCTCTGTTGCAGCAAACTGGAGTGTGATAGAAATTTCTGGTCGGCAAACCAGAAAAAGTAGCTGGCCGACCACTTTTTCTGGTTTGCGGCATACTTAGGTGGTCAACAACACCATTAAGTGGTCGGTAGCCCTTCTGGAGGTCTCCATGATGGAGTATAAGCTATCTGGAGGTTTGTGTAGTGTTCTGAGATCAAATGCAAACAGAGGCAATTTGGGGCATAGTGATGGATTTCTGAGCGAAGTTGAGGATACATGCATCCCTCATCCCGAGGCCATTTTAGCGCTTTTGTTAACTTAGAATAAGTTGTTATCTTAGTTAGCATTGTCGGTTTTGTAATTAATTAGTTAATGTGTTAGCTAATTTAATTCATCATTGTAATTTCTTAATTAGCTTAGCATAGCTAATTTTCAATTTGGTGTTGTAATAACTTGTCTAATTAGATTTATTAAATTAGTTAAAGTAGCTTAGGTTAGAATAGCTTAGCTTTGATTTGGACCCTCCGTCGAGAGGGCAAATGTTGTAATAAGTGTGCGTGTGTGTGTGAATGTCTTCCAACCCCATGTCTTTCTCCATTTTATTTACCATCTTTTGATGGTTAGTCTTAGGACATGTTTCAATTAGCATCCTTATGTTTGCATGCGTGCATCAGTCGTTTTTTCTTGCATGCACCGGGCTTGGCGCATCATCCAAACTGCATTGTATTTCAATACACTTTCTTGAATACGTGTTTCAGAGCATGTTATCAAGTGTTGCATTCACATGCCATTCTAGATAGCCGAGCCTATTTTAGTTGCATTTTTGCATGTGTTGCATTAGACATTTCAAACATAGCTAGGGTCATGCATGGATTTCTAACATAACTTTTGTTTTGGCTCAGAGTACTAGGTAAGCTTTTACGCTTTAGCATCCTTGCATGTGTGTAAGTGATTGCCATGATAGCATGCTTGCCATGAGGCTGTTTGCTTAATTGATAAACTGCATGAATGCCTGTAGATGAATGCTTCATTGCTTGAATTGGAACAATTCATCAAAATGTACGTTTTAAGCCCACTTTGCGCAGTGACAGATCATCATATTTTACGCCCACTTAAGGGTGGCAAATCCGTGTCTTCGCCTACTTGCGAGTAGCACTTTCAAACCATTTTCAAAAACAAACACGAGATGTTTTGTTCCAAATCGAGCGATTTAGTCTATACTTGTACGCTGTGCGCATCACATAGTAAGCTAGCTAATAAACCGGAATAAGAACACATGTGTTTTCAAAAACAACATATCATGTTAGTAGAGGCTGATCTTTGATCGGGCGAGCGGGGGTGCTCATTTCAGGACCTTCCCCTCTCGTACCCAAGTTCCCGAGCCGAGGCAACTTTGGTGATGACGGACACGTGGCCTTAGGCACGAGTCAGGGTTTCCTAAATTTTCCAAAATAAAATATTTAGGTGGCGACTCTGAAATCTGGCAAAGCAGTCCATGTTTGGCGCTTTTGATTCAAAATTGATTTTTCAAAACCAATGGCCGAATTTGGACCCTTTGGTGATTTATCAGTCTTACATTGCACTTTGTGAGATTATATTCAGAACCGTGATAAGAGTCTGAACTGTAGCAGCTAGAACACGATTCGCGTCCTTGCGCGCGGAGCAGAGTTCGGGCCATCTACAGTTTCTGGCGACTCTGCTGGGGATTTAGAGAACTTGACTCGAACTCATGATATGTTGTTTTAACTACACTTATGTGTTTCTTTGCATTGCATTTGCATTGGTGCGCCTAGGACACCCTGTTTTCCATCTGCTATTCCTGAACGGTTTGCTGGAGGCTTGCTTGGAAAAGTGTGCCATAAGGCTGACCGGTTGTGGGCTTTGCGACGATGGGAACATAAACCTCGATTTTTACCGAGGCACCCTTTTTGACTATTCGACCTAGTGCATATTGGAATCCATAGTGACCATTCCATACTAGGACTGGTTGCTTACTTGATTGTAGGTTGTTTGAAACCGCTGCGTGCGTAGTGAAACCCTAGCTCCTGACAAAATAGGACAGGGAAACCCTACCCCACCATAGGGGTGTTTTGGCTCTTACTTGCTTGATATGTGATGTCAGAGTGCATCTCTACAGGGATGTATGTATCAGTTGCAAGTTTGAGTATCAGCTTGAGGGTATCAGTTTACAGACAAAATTTTGGGTAGAATTTAGTAAAGAGTGCAGTCGTTCAGTTGTGCTCGTATTTGTTCTGGTGAAATCAGGTTGAGATGCTGTCTGTTTTTCTTTTGCAAGGTAGTCTGGGAACCATAGCTTCAGAAGGCTCCAATTTCCCCTGGGTGCATTAGACTTGTGCTGATAGACTTTCTCAGGTCAGAGATTCAGTTCAAGGGCAACCAGTTTTCCTTCGCCGAAGGCAAGGAAAAGAAAGGCCAGTCAGGGCTCACTGGTTCCACTAATCCGACAGTCACTGGCCATATCACCTTTGTTCTAACTCAGGAGACCGTGATGGCACAGAGTTCGAAAGAAGTTTTGGCTGTGATAGCAGCATTAAATCAGGGAACTGCCATGCAGGATGAGACCAATGCTGAAGCGCAATGCCCATCTGGGGCATCTGCCACACATTTGGTCTCGGGACCCCAGCTGAACTTTGACCCACTTCCGCCAGCTGAAGATTTGCATAGTCCGGATCCCTAAGAAGGGTTGGCTCAAGCTTGAGTTTTCATACCCCTGGTGCAGCCTACTGAGAGGCTTCATCCCTTTGATGTTAATGAGCTCAATCCGACTGCAGTGAAAATTGCGAACCTTGAGAAGCAATTCAAAAAGGCACAGGGCCTTAACTCCATTCCCGACATTGAGGATGGGTACACCAAGGCTGTCGTACGACTCCCAGACAGATTCAAAATGCCGCATATTGACCGTTTCGACGGGTCTGGAGATCCTATGGTACACATTTGGCTTTTCTTGGATGTATTGAAACCAATGGGTTTGACTAAGCCACAAAAACTCTCTTTGTATGGAAGAACTCTGTCAGGTATAGCAGCTACTTGGTATGCCAAGTTGAAGGATACTGTCACACCCCAAACTCGCTCCTAAAAGTTCGGGCATGACCTATGCAGATACGGACACATAACCTGATATACATAATATATGGGGCCTGAACGGAAGCATTTAATATTACAAAGTAACATAGAATAACATCCAATGACCTAAAACTAACATGCCAGGATCACATACGTGAGAGCCATTTATCCATATACATACCCATACATATAAATGAGCGTATATCCGAACATTGGTAAAGAAAGGGGGTATATACATACATTTTAACCTTAAGTAAATAATTAAAGTGCAAGCCAAAATCTTAACAAAACTTCACATAAATGCATGGGCTTGGTCTGGGAGTCTGGGCATACTGAGGTTGACAATTTGAGGGTGAGCATCAAGGGTTAAGACGGGCTCCCAAAGTAATTACCTACAGAACAGACATAACACAAAGTGAGCGAAGCTCAGTGAATAATAGTACATAAATGATTCAATGCTCAACTTGAAGTGTAATACATATCAATGCATACGTAAATAAAGAGGGCATAAGGTTAATTGATTCTGCACTAATTTCATAACGGCCTTAGGCCCAGTCTTGAAACATGATGGCTTTAAGCCCTTGAACAGAGTGGCAATAGGCCCTTGAACATATTGGCATTAAGCCCTTAAACGTGTTGGCATTGAGCCCTTGAACATGTTGGCATTAAGCCCTTGAACTTGTGTGTATGAACTCAAGAGGTGGCTCGCACGGATTCTAGAGGTGACTCGCATTGCAGCACTTAGTTCCATATAGCACTTTGTTTCATACTAATAGATCTTACAGATCATACAAAATGGCCATAGGCCTCATAACTTTCACAGAACTGCTTTCAGCCTCATAACTTTCACATATGTATGGACTCAAGAGGTGGCTCGTACGAATTCTAGAGGTAACTCGCACTGTAGCTCTTAGTTTCGTACAACACGTTGCTCCATACCAAAAATACAGAATGGCCTCTGGCCTAATAGATCATATAGAATGGCCATAGGCCCAGATTGGCTTTAAGCCTAGTTCATATATGTATGGATTCAAGAGGTGTCTCACATGGACTCTAGAGGTGGCTCACAATGTAGCACTTAGTTCCGAGTAGCACTTTGTTCCATACCAGTAATTAATGGGTCTTACAGACCAAACCATACATATCATGTCATACCATAAACGGAAACAAATTCATACATATGCATTATACTTGAATCATAAACAGAAATCATAATTCATACTTGATTATACTTAACACTTCGCTAGCGCTAACAAATCAATATAAAGCATTCTTGTTAGTTTCATAAAGGAACCCCCCGATACTGAGAACTTATAACATACGTGAACTTGTAACATACTTCAACTTGTACATACTTGAACTTGTAACATATGTAAACTTGTAACATACGTAAACTTGTAACATCCTTGAACTACGATATTATTACCCCTGGGTAAGGGCTGTATGCTACGGATGTCATGAATACTTTACATATATGGACAACTATTCATTAAGTCAAAACGTAACATATCAGAACATAGAGCATTTCTTGTTATATCATGTCATTACAGTACACTTAACAAAGACAGAACAATTTACATCATAATGTGAGTCACATGACAAGGTCATTGATATTTAATTCTATCTTCAGGTTGAGTCATCCATAAATCAATCCATTGTTTATCATAATGCTTAGCATGTATTAACGTATAAAACAATCCGTGGTCTTAACTAATTATTCATTAAGAAATGGCGTAGTTCACTTGATCTATTAATAGCATATAGAAGCATACACCTTTGTTTGATCGTTCATATATGTTACCATAGTTGACTTGTACTTAACAGAGTACTAATGGTAGCCGTTACATCATTCACATGAGTTAACATAGTTAATTTAAGTTTAACAGGACATTCCTAATAATTATTAATGAGAGATAAGCACATTTACAGATTGAATGATTTCAGAGATACGTGAATACAATGGTTCTATAGTGCTTATACGTTCCCTTTGTTCATCATGAATCACTATAGCTATCTTGCAAATAACAGAATGTTAGTCTTCTTTGTCAACAGTAATACCGCTCAATAATGCCTCTAGATTTTCCAATCGACACATTGTTAACTTAATTACTTGCAAGGACAGCATATTAACGATAAAAATCATTAACGATAATTGAACGTACGACTACCGTACTACTACTCACAGTGATCAGCTCCCGGTAGTAATAGGACGATGTCCTTATCTCGACCTTAACTTAATTCCTTGTTTTCCCCCTTTAATCTCTTCAATTTTCCAAGCTTCCATGGATGATCCTCTTTCCCTCTCTATCTCTCTTTCACGGTTCTCTCTCTCCTTCTCCCTTAGATATTTTATTTGACTTCAAAATGATAAAACCCCCAACTCACGTGGCCTATCCATATATGTATATATCACATACTTAAGCTTAACACAAGGGAGAGCCAAACATGCCCTTACGAATCGCGAAAAATTAAATTTCAATTAAACTTTCCAGATGACTCTAAAAATTATGATGATCATAAATATGTCCCCTGTTCTGGTTTCTGAAGCCTCTAAGGCCTTCAATTTGCAGTACCAAGTTAACCACCCAAACGCACATTAACGAATCAGACAAATTAGATTTCCAATTAAGTTTCCCAAATAGTTCTAAAAATTTCCATTAACACACCCAAGTCCTCAATTGTGATTTCTGAACCCGTAAAGGTCGGTAATTTCAATTTTACAGTCGTGGCTCAACAGATAATTCCTCAATTTGAACACATATCAATAAATTAAAATGCATTAACCCATAAGGTCATAAAGGTAATCTCTAATACAGATTTTGGGGTCGTTATAGATACAGTGAAGCAGAACTGGGAAGAATTGGCTGAGGCCTTTGTTGATCGATATTCTTACAATAACCAAGTTGAAATGACCACTCAAGAGCTTGAAGCAACCCATCAGAATCTTGCAGAATCTTTTGTGGAATTCGTTGCAAAATGGAGAGCAAAGGCAGCACATATGACAGATCAGCCTTCTGAGAGGGACGAAGTGCAGATAATGGTGCGAAACCTCAAGCATGATATGTTGCGAAAGTTGATAGTCGCTCCACTATTCACTTACAAAAGTTTGCATGAATTGGGGGTTCAGGTCGAGAATGCGTTCAACAGTGGGATCATTCCCAGAACAAGTGAACCAATAAGGAGGGTTTTTGCAGGAAGCACGAATGCTGGTAGTAGCACTATTCCCAAACCCATTGAGATCAATACAATCGCCACAGCTGACCCTTTTCCCAATTCGAGCCTACAAACAGCTGGCCCAGCCTGAGCTCAGGGCAGAACTTTCACCCCCCTCTATATGAGCCTAACTAGCGCATTAAAAGTCTTGATGGAAAGAGGGTATCTCAAACCCCTCGATCCTTAACCTCTGCCTGCTCCACTCCCTGCCAGACATAATCTCACTAACTACTGCATGTATCATCAATAGCGCGGTCATGGCACTGATCGTTGCTACCGCCTTCGTTATGAGGTCCAGAATTTGATCGACAACCGGACGATGGCTCCGCCTCCTGACCCCAATGACCAAACATCTCCTGCCTACCTCAACCTCATCCATATATTTCCATCTGCCTACAACCGAGCATATACATCACCCCAGTCCATCTACCCAAACCTGAGGTGTTTATCCCGGACAGCATGGACTTATGCACGATGAATACACTCGAACCGCAATCATCCCAAACCCGTGAACCCACTACTTCTGAGCTGATGAGAATGAT
This sequence comes from Camellia sinensis, assembly GCF_055761805.1. Lineage (NCBI taxonomy): Eukaryota > Viridiplantae > Streptophyta > Magnoliopsida > Ericales > Theaceae > Camellia > Camellia sinensis. The sequence continues at coordinate 109,371,721 of NC_138969.1, read as the reverse complement.
CGAAGATCTTCAGAGAATTGTGGCAAATCTAGCCTTTGGAATATTGGCTCCGTCGTTGACTACATCACAGGCTATAAGTTTCAATCCAAAAGGCTCCTCGATCTTGGGGCAAGCTGCAACTGAAAAGAGCTAACCTGAAGCAATCTCAGATCTGGGTGTTGGCGTGTCGACAACAACTGGGCTCCGCTCTGATATAGCGACCCGATCCTTTGATAAGGTGGAGGCAGGTGGTAAAAACAAGGTAGGGGCAGGCATTGGTCCCCATGAACACCTTCTGTGGGCTGTTAAGGCTTTGAAAGCCAATGGGTTAAACAAACAACAAGTGCTCGCAGTTGTTGCAAAGACTGTGGAAGACACTTTCGCCACTCAAGTTGGAGGCAGTTTGAATCAAGGGGCAAGCCGAGATAAGGGATGTCGTACCATAAGCACCCCTTTCAGCTCCAATCCTACACTCAGAAGAGATCATCAAAAGTTAGCACCTGCCGACCCTTTCGCCGGCACATCCGACACAACCAGCTCACAACTTGCCAAATACCCACCTCAAGGCCGGAGGGTGTTCACCCCACTATACATGTGTAACACGTCCGTGAGGGACCCCGCTACAGTTCGGACTCGATTTGTGTCACGGTCCTTAATCTGAACCAAAGAGTCCAAATCCGGCAAATCATTTTGAGAAACAAATTTTTGAAAAGAAGTGCCAAACATGGACTGCTTTGCCAGATACAGAGTCGCCACCTAAATATTTTATTTTGGGGAATTTAGGAAACCCTGACTCGGTGCCAAAGGCCACGTGTCCGTCATCACCAAAGTTGCCTCAGCTCGGGAACTTGGGTACGATTGGGGAAGGTCAGCTATGAGCACCCCCTCTCGCTCGATCCGAAGATCGGCCTCTACTAGCCATGATATCCGTTTTTGAAAACGCTATGTGTTCTTATTCCGGTTATTAGCCTAGAATTACTATGTTATGCACACAGCACAAAAGTATAAACTAGATTGCCTAATTTGGGAATAAGCATTGCATATCCGTTTGTTTTGGAAAAATGTTTTGGAATTTGCTACTCGCAAGTAGGCTAAGACATGGATTTTAATGGGCTATTCCAACTCAGACAATCCAACCTTCACCCACAGGCATTCAAGCAGTTTATATCACATAAGCAGCTAGCCTCATGGTAATCATGCTATCATGGCAACACTCACACGCATGCAAGGATGCTAAAGCATAAATACGTACATCGTACTCCATGCCAAAACAAAAACTAGTTAGTAATCATATGCATGATCCTAGTTCATGTTTAAATGTCTAATGCAACGCATGCAGGATGTCACTAGAGTAGGCTCGACTAGTCTATGAATGACATGTGAAAATGCACAAGTAGCATGTATTCAAGTTAGATTTGAAGTACTAATGCAGTTAGCATGATGCGCCGAGCCCGGTTCATGCAATACTGATGAATGATGCACGCATGCATAACATAAGGTATGCTAAATTAAGCATGTCCTATTACTAACCATCAAAGTAGGTAAGTAAAAGGGAGAAAGAAGTGGGGGTTGGAAGACATGCACACACTCACCCACACTTATTACAAATTCGCCCTCGCTCGGAGGGACCAAAAGAACAATATAACTCAAATAATGAATTAACTAACCTAGCTAATTAAATATTACAGACCCACTAAATTAATTAAACCAATTAATTAATTTAAGAAAGCAAGAAAAAGGGCCTCGGGAAGAGAGCTCAGTGCACGCGTGCTCGGGTCTTGCTCGGAAGTCCACTGCCATGCGCAAGCTGCCTCTGTTTTCCCTGCTCTGCCCCTCTGAAAACTTCCAAAGTCTCAGAATTGCTTCCCTGGACATTGGGAGACACCAACGGCTGAGGAGAATGGCCATCGGCAGTAAGATGTGATCATCGGCTATTGATGAAGCTATCGGCCACGGATGGATTGCCGGTCGGCACTCTGTGCACGCGGTCGGCAAAAAGTTCATGCAGAATCTGTTTGACAGCAGCAGAGGACAGAGCTTTGCATGGCAATGCAATTCAAGCAATGTATGCACCAATCATATCCCTTATCATGTTTATGACTCAAAGGGACATGGTCCTTGGTTCTCGGACCATCAATCGCGCATTTCAATGCGTGATGACCCAAGAGACCAAGTTATGCATGTTGATTTCAAAGGTAATGCAATGCACATAGTCAAACCAAAGGGCTTCTACCTCTATCATGGCTCACTTCAAGAGGTGAGGCAATGCATGCACAATGCAATGCAACCTAGGCATGCGAGCTAAGGATGCAACATGGCAATGCAATGCATTTATGCAAGTATGCAAGCAAATATGCAAGGCAAACATGCAAACAAGCAAGGGATGGACTTAAGCATGGTTTAGGCAGCCCTCACTAGGCCCAAAAATAGTGGCCAAAGTGCCCAAAAATGAAGGACTAATGGCATGCAAACATCCATGCAAATGATCTCTAACACTTCAAGCATTAAAGAGCAATTCTCAAGCACACTTAAGAGGATGCAAACATGGGCATATAGCATGCAGATTAAACTCTGAAAATCATGCTATAGGAGGTGCCAAACCAACTAAACAAAGCAAGCATTTGGTCCAAATACTTGAGGCAAGGCAAGGAGACTTAAACCATGGCCAAGCCAACCAAGCCCCATAAGGCCAAGAAGACTTAAAACATGTTCAAGGCAGACCTAAACAATGCTAAGGGAACACCTAGATGGCATCCAAGTATCCTAAAAATGGAAGCATGCAAAAGAGACCAAACCTGGAGCATTCAACACAAGCTTTTAAAGCATCAAAGAAGCATCAAGAAGCAAGCATGCAAGCATGTTATGAGGATTGAAATAGCATGGCAAGTGGTCCCAAACCACTGAAAATGATGCAAGTAATGCATACCACACAATCACACTTGAGGTCAACAAGCCAAAATGCAAAGGGACTATGCAATACATGCTAAAATCGATCCAAACACCTAAGGACAGACCTTAATCATGGCAAAATAAACATGAAAGCTTCACAAAGCCAAGCCTAAAACATGCTAGAACAATGGTTTACAACCTAAGGCATGTTAAGGCAACAAAATGGCATTACAAGGCATGTATGCTAAGCAAGCATGGTGTACCAAAACCAACTAAAAACAGAGGCATATTATGACATAATAAGCACAAAAAACAGCTAAGGCATGGTCAACAAGAGTCTAAGCTAGGTGCTCCCTCAAGAGGCAAAAATGGTCCTCTTCAAGGACAACAAGGAGAGGGGGTGGCCCTCTCCTTCTTGGGACCTCAAGGCGCCATCCCTACCTCTGAAATTCCTCAAGATTTTAGTGGTGAGGAGGCCCAAACACCAAGGTCTCGGAGCTCACTCAAAATGGCACAAAATGGAGCCTTACAAGGCTTAAGTGGGGTCAAACAACCCCAAAGCTTGAAGCAACCTTAAACAACTATTTAGAGGGCCTAAAAACAGAACTGTTTTATGTTATACACTAAGCTCAAAAATAGATGCAAGATAAGCTAAAAGGCTATGCAAGAAAGGGGTAAAAAGGGGCAAAGTTGTTACCCTTGAAGACTTCCTTCACAATTGAAGCCCCAGCAGCTTCTTTAGCTTCAACCCAGCTCCAAAACTCCCAGAACACTCCGTTGGCCCTCAATAACCTAGAGAAGGTGTAATGGTGGGTGTTTGTGTGCAAAAGTAAGACCAAACGCACACTAAACTAACAAGAGAGGGAAATATAGAGATGGAATAGATACAAATTCCTAACCCTAATGTCAAAGCTCTCTAAAAATGTTGTCTAACCCTAAATCCAAGAGAGGAGACTCTCCCTTATAGAGCTCTCTCTTGTAAAGCTTGTCAAATAAGCTTGTCAAGAGAGAGATCCCGCCATACACGTGTATGGAGGGGAGAAAAGGTGGGTACCAGCTATCACAGCTGGCACAAAATATCTACCAAAAGTAGATGAACAGTGATCGGCCATTCAAAATTGCCATTTCGGCAAAATAAATGGCCGACCGGCAACAAAGAGTGCCGACCGGCAATGTACATTGCCGATGGCATAAAATCACTAGCCGGTGGCCTCAAACCATGGCCGGTGATGTGTGGGGATGCCTCACAAGGCATTCCCTGCCCCTCCAAGGCAAAACACAAGTGTTTGGTGCAAAACCAGACACAACACGGTCGAGTCGAGAGGTCCTGAGGCAAGGCGCGCAATCGAGACCTCCGGGAACTCAAGACGAACACAAACAAGGGTAATCACCAAGTGTTCCAATGGTGACGTCCAAGTCTTGAGGACGGTCAAAAATGGGGTGTCTACAGTTGTCCCTCTTTGACAGAACTCGAAAGTCATAACAATGACGGGAGTGAATGTCAAAGCCCAGAGACGACCCATTTTTGACAAGGCTGAAGACTCAGACAATCATGCAAGACAAACAAGATATGCGCCCGAAGGCAGGGGCAAAATGCAAGACAATGCACAGAGCCGGACATAACTTATGATCATGCAAAGAAAGCTGTAATGAAGCATACATGCGACAATTTTAAGCTAGCATACACCAAACTACACTACAATGCAGAAAGGATGTAAGAAAATCATGCAATTCTCGATACGTCTCACTCGGAGGATACAATACCTGTGCGGCTCGTCTGGTTGCACCAGCCTCAAATGAACCGTACATACAATATCGTGCCTGCAATGAAAACAACTCAACAGGTACGATGTTATTAGCAACGTGCATGACAATGCAAAAATGGATGCAAAATGATATGCAATATATACAAAACAATGTATAAACAATGCAAATGAAGATGCAATGTAATTGAAACAATGCAAACTATATGCAAAGCAATTGAATCATGATCCAATCATGAGCGGTTCAAAACCACACCTATGTCAAATAGATTGATGGAGGTAACAAGTCCATCTACCATAGAACGATCAACTGAACTATGAGTAATGTAGACGGGCACAAGAACAAGTATTGGGGGGGAATGACAAAGGTGGGGAAACGACCCGCTGGGAAAGGACAATGATCCTAATGCCGGATGCAACAATTACACTACAATGTAATATATAATGAAAATGCTGGGGAAATGGCAACGGATATGGCACGCGGGCCAAACCAAATCTTGCCTAGGAAAGGCATGTACACATACAAGCCACGTTTAACATAGAACGGTCCACTGAACTATGCTTTGACACGAGAAGTATGGGCACATACCGGACCAAGCTCAACATGGAAAGGCGCAAGCCATAAATGGAAGGTGATGCAATGAATGCATGCAAATTACAATGCAATATTTACAAATATACAATGGAATGGAAATGAAATATAATGGATATGGCCTGCGGGCCAAACCAAATCTTGCCTAGGAAAGGCATGTACACATACAAGCTGTGTCTAACATAGAACGGTCTGCTGAACTATGTTTCGACGTAAAAAGTATGGGCACATACCGGACCAAGCTCAATTATGGAAAGGCGCAAGCCATAGGCGGAGGTGATGCAGTGAATGCATGCAAGCTACAATGCAATATACACTATATTACAATGATGCATGACAATGCAACTACTTACGATGGTCCATGACAATGCAATTATAAATTTTTTGTTTTGTTTTTGTTTTTGAAATGCAAATGCATGACGATGCATGATGCATGGAATGCGCGACAACACGTGGCTTTTGAGATGCACATGAACTTGAATATGCGACGACGCGAGTCACTTGAAATACATGTATAATGCAACTTATCAAAAGTCATTTGGGCACGACAAACACTGAAGGACTTGCACCTTTAGAGGGTTTAGGGTCTCCTAGACCATAAAAATCCTCGATATGTCTCACTCGGAGTATACCATACCTGTGCGGTTCGTCGGGTTGCACCAACCTTAAATGAACTGTACATACAATATTGTGCCTGCAAAGAAAACAAACTTAACAGGTACAATGTGATTAACAACACGCATATTAATGTACTTAGAAATGCGTGACAACGCAAAGCAAGCGGGAAGCATAACAATGCTGTGAAGGCACAGACACGTAAGTGGAGCACGCGGTCTACGCAGGCAACGAAATTGATCATAAGCATGCGGTCTACGCAAGCAATGAAATTGGTTTCAAACATGTGGTCTACGCAAGTAACGTAATTAATTATAAACATGCGGTCTACGCAAGTAAAATATGCAGTCTACACAAGCAAAACATGCGGTCTACGCAAGCAAAACATGCGGTCTACACAAGCAAAACATGCGATCTATGCAAGCAAAACATGCGGTCTACGCAAGCAAAACATGCGGTCTACGCAAGTAATGGAATTGATTACAAACATGTGGTCTACGCAAGAAAAGCATGCGGTCTACGCAAGCATCGAATTTGAAAAGAAGAAATGCGGTCCACGCAAGCAGAACATGCGGTCTACGCAGGCAAAACATGTGGTCTACGCAAGTAATGAAATTGATTACAAATATGCGGTCTACGCAGGCAAAACATGTGGTCTACGCAAGTAATGAAATTGATTACAAACATGCGGTCTACGCAAATAAAGCATGCGGTCTACGCAAGTAAAACATGCAGTCTACGCAAGCGAAACATGCGGTCTACGCAAGCAATGAAATTGATTGCAAACATGTGGTCTACGCAAGTAATGGAATTGATTATAAACATGCGGTCTACGCAAGCAAAACATGCGGTGTACGCAAGTAATGAAATTGATTACAAAGATGCAGTCTTCGCAAGCAAAACATGCGGTCTACGCAAGCAAAACATGCGGTCTACGCAAGTAATGGAATTGATTACAAACATGCGGTCTACGCAAGTAACGTAATTAATTATAAACATGCGGTCTACGCAAGCAAAACATGCGATCTACGTAAGTAATGGAATTGATTACAAACATGCGGTCTACGCAAGTAACGTAATTAATTACAAACATGCGGTTTACGCAAGCAAAACATGCGGTCTACGCAAGTAATGGAATTGATTACAAACATGCGGTCTACGCAAGCAAAACATGCGGTCTACGCAAGTAATGAATTTGAACATAAGAATGCGGTCTACGCAAGTAGCGTAATTAATTATAACCACGCGGTCTATGCAAGCAAAACATGCGGTCTACGCAAGCAAAAACATATGGTCTACGCAAGCAAAACATGCGGTCTACGCAAGTAATGTGATTGAATGCATGCAAAATGCAATGAGATGCGCAAAGTAGCGCGATGCGTTAGACAACGCGAGTGCACAAGACAGTGCGATTGATTTGAAATGCACAAGCTAGTGCGATTGACATGTGATGCAAATGGGGCAACTTTTGAGTTTCGTAAAAGCCAAAAGGATACGGAAAGGATACACCTTGCACGAATTCGAGTGCCACGCACAGAAGACACGACCCGAGGTCAAAACGGAGGCCGGTTGAGCGTCGAAAATGCACTGTTTTGCACTGTTTTGAGCACTAAAGGCCCTGGACCCCACACATAACTCAAACAAGGGTGTAGGAGGCTCCAAAATCATTGTAGGAGACCATCGGATGTCCACCGGCCATCAAAATGCATCACCGACCGTCCATCGGCTATCATACAATTTCCATCGGCAAACTATTTTGCCGACCGGCAAATAGTGTGGCTGACCGGCAAAAAGTCCTTGTATCGGGGCAGTTCAGTCATTTGGCCACGGGTCTTTTAAAATAGGGCTTCTAGCCCTATTTTCTTCACTTCCCCTTGCTCGAAATTTCTCCCCCTCTCTCTCTAGATCATTTTTCTTCTTTGATTCTTCGCTTTTTTGCGTTTCTAGCCTCCATTTCGTCGTTCGATTCGCGTTCACCCTTGCGTTTCGAACGTTTTGAACCGATTGAAATTTCATTTCGGTGTTGTTTTTTCGATTTCCGCCACTCGGGGCTTGTTTCCCTCGAGTTTTTCTCGATATCTATGCCTTTTCCGCACTTCGGCTTTTCCCGCCTTTTCCGGCCCTCTCGGGGTTGACTTTTTGTTGACTTTTCACATTCTCGCCCGGTTTTTCATCTTCCGGCCATTTTCACATTCTCTTCGAGATGGTGGATGATCTTCCACAGGGCGGGACCCCTCTAGAGCTCGAGATGGATCCCAAAGCTGACCCCTTGCCACTTCATATCCGGCCGTTCGATTCGGAGACCTACAGGCCTGCGGTTCATGTGATGCTCCCTGATGGACTACGCCAGTTCCGGAGCTTTGAGAGGGGTGTGGCACCCGAGCTTCTCCTGCGTGAGCCCACCTCCCATCTGTCCTTCGGCGCTTCCGAGGTAACGTTCTTTCCTCTGCTTTATTATTTTTCGCAATGTAGAACATAACTGCCATTAGTTGATTCTGTTCTCTAACTGCTTAGCCCGGATTCTCCGATACACTGTACACTGTAGTTGATTGCAAACAAACTTACAACCGATATCTTTTTGAAACTTACACGTGCACACACGCTGCACTGACCCCGAATCACCCAAACACACGGCGCACACTGTATTTCACTACATGCACACTGGTACCCGGTATCTGCTTGAGTTTGAAAACATGCACACATGCCGTATTTGCCCTGAACCACTCAAACACGCTGACACATCACACGTTGTAGTTCACTGTAAGTACACCGGCACCCGATGTCTGTTCGAATTTGAAAACATGCACACATGTTGTATACCTGTATGCTTCTTAAAACTACGTTTTGAATATTGCCTCGCAATTGTTGTTTTTTATTACAGGGGGATTCCCATACCATCCGTGGGTATGGGAATATCGTCGCTCGGGATTGGTACCTAGAGCTTCCAGACGCGGTTCGTCATATCGTCGACGAGACCGGTTTCGGCATCTTCTGCAAGGGGCTCTCCCGGCTTACGACCTGTAGGCCCTTGCTCGACGCTTTAGTGGAGAGGTGGTGGGATACCACCAACTCCTTCCATTTCTCCGCTGCGGGGGACATGACGATGACCCCTTACGATTTCTCGATGCTCACCGGCATTGGGGTAGGGGGTGATCTGATCCCCTTCGACACCGATATGGATGAGTGGGACGCCGCCCAGCTGTACCTGCTCGGTACTAAGCCTCGCCTTGCTCGAGCAGGGTTTGTCAGGTACTCTTGGTTTGAGAGCCATTTTCGGATTCAGCTAGCCTTGGCGGAGGAGGCGCAGATGACCCCAGAGGACGTGGATCAGTATGCGCGGGGCTTCATCATGTTTCTGCTCGGGACGACCCTTTTCGCCGACCGGGCGAACACCGTGTCTCTATGCCTGTTGAACGCACTGGTGGATGTCAGGCGGATCTGCCATTATGACTGGGGTGGCGCAGGCTTGGCCACATTGTATGGTTATATGAGCTCTTCTTCCCGCCTCAGTGGACAACTTCTTGGCGGCTACTGGCGAGCTTGGGAGGTACATCTTCTTTCCCTTTTACATTTCTGCTTCACGTTTTCTGTATTCTGTACACTGCACACACCACGGTCTGCTTCTCACTGACTATATACTGCACACGCGGCACACATATACTCTGCTTTACTTTGACTGTATACTGCACACACTGTATACTCTGTACAATACACTGCACAACACACGGCTCTGCCATTTCTGCTTTGTTCTGTATTTTGCTTTATCTGATAGTCATACTTATATCTGTTCTGCAGTTGTGGGTGTACGCCTACTTCCCCAGGCTTGCCCCAGTACCTGATGTGGAGACCCCACTCGGCGTCCCCTTTTCTCATCGCTTTGACGTGCGATGCGTGCAGAGGCCGCGGGAGTCTTTTATTTTCTTCCGCCGCTACTTCGACACCATCACCGCCGCGGAGGTACGTTCAACTTTAGAATTTTCTTAGGCTTCACTTAGCACTGTATGTTTGATAACAGATAGATAACAAACTGCATATTATTTTCAAATCACCTGGCAGCCCTGGGCTCCATTGCCGGCCATGGTGAGGGATCACTATGAGGGCGCAGAGGAGACTGCCCGTTGTCGGATTCTGTTAGAGGGCCCAGTCTGTCGGGCTTGGTACCTGGGCGAGCGTTTCTTGCGTCAGACCCTGAGTTTACCGGAGCAGATAGTCCCGAGTCCACCTCCTACACACATGAGGCATACATAGGGGTTCTCTTTTGAGCACATGAGGGACTATACCGTCAGCTGGGGTGCAGAGCATCACAGAGGTGAGGGCGTCTATGCAGAGTACGTCCGGACCTACATTATGTGACCCTTGAACGGTGGCCGTCGAGTTGAGGGAGAGAGGCCAGCGGCACCGGCAGCTGGAGCGGGAGCGGGGGCTGGAGTAGGAGCGTCGAGGAGAGCTCGAGTCCGTGGCAGGGGTGGAGCTCAGAGAGGGCGGGGGACCAGCTGGCCTGCTCTGCCCACTTTACTGACATACAGAGGGCAAGATGGGGCGACCTACTAGATCCCCTTTACTCCTCCCCCGGCTGATCATGAGTTAGCCGATATCCTCGACTTGCCTCCGGTATGTATTACTTCATTTTGCATCTTGCATTGGCATTTCATTTCAGTTTATTTGATATTCCGCGAAATACTGATACATCTTGTACTCTTGCAGGCGTCCTCCGAGTACACCCGGCAGTCCGTGGAGTTGAATGCTTCCATGATGGGGATGCTACAGCGGACCTTCAACCTCCTGGCCCTCTATAGTATTCCGGTATGTCCTTCTGATGACGGTCTCAAACCATTCATAAGCTGATTCACGTAATCTGATGCACGACACAACACCTGACACACTGATCTCGCAGCATCTGATACACTGCATACACTGCATTTATACACTGCACTCTGCACTGATAAACTGCTCACGACATTCATACACTTTACTCATACACCGCATTCTACACTGATAAACTGCTCACGGCATTCACACACTGTACACTGCATTCTGCACTGATACACTGCTCACAGTATTCTGATGTATTTGCCTTTTGTGCTTTTCAGCCTCCCTTCCAGATTTCTCCGGTGGGTGGTGCTCCGGCTGGGCCCTCTATTCCTGCTCGGGGAGGGCGTGGAGACACTGTACGTCCCCGTACCAGGGCGGGGCATGTTCATTTTCGTAGTAGCTCTCGGGCGCCAACCCCTGATGATGACGATGATGAGTCCGAGGCAGAGGCAGGGGCCGGGTCATCTGAGGAGGCTGGAGACGACTCAGACTCAGGCTCAGATGGCGATGCTGATGACGATGCCCCTGGACCTTCGTCCAGGAAGAGGGCGAGGACAGATCCCCGGGCCCGAGACTACTGATGACGATCCAGATTGCTGCTCTTCTTCTTTTTTGTACCTTCTTTTTTTCTTTTTCTTTGCTGGTAGTTAGATTACCCTGTACTGCCGCAGGCAGATTTTTGTTTTTAAAGCCATGTACTTGAAAAAGATAATGAAATGAACAAACTTTTTGCTTAAAAAGTGTTACATTTACATATCTCATGTATTGCATCGCATCACATCATGTTACACCTCAATGTGAATGGAATTGACCTGTTGTCTAAAAAATTGAGCATTTGTACTGTAATGATCAGATAACCAAACGGCCTCATGGCAAAACAGCCCAGGCAATACACTGCTCAAACTGAACGCACAGCCCATACTCTGTTGGGGATTAGTCTGCATATAGCCCCTAACACCACACTCGGTTCATTCTGCACACAGCAAATCCTGAACAAACGGCCCAATCTGACAAGACGGAACACAAAGACGGGACCAGTTGAAGTTGAAGCACGCTCAGATGCCCCAATTTTTTTTCTTCTTCTTTTGCTTCGCACAGATGTAGAGAATGGCACAACACTCTGAGCATAAACGATTTTCAAAATAAAAAAGGATTTTCAACCGGGGTATCGAGCCTACAACTGAACACAGCGGGGAGGACTCAAACAAAAGGGTACATGACCTAAACACAACAAGACACGCTCAGAAAAGACCTAAAACAAAAGTTGAGGTGATCAAAACGAAAGACACGACGCGCGGACATGTTCAACAAAAGACCTCAAATCTCGAGGAGCCTGTTCCTCCGGGTATACTTCCCACCCTTTCTGATTTGTGATTCTCACATCACTCGGCCTTCTGGCTCGGTTTTTTCCTCTCAAAACCCTTTTTCTTACTTTTCTCTCAACTTACACCTCTCTATTCTTTATTCTCTCATTTTTTGTCCCTCCCCAAGGTGATTGATGAATGAATAGGAAGTTGCGGGTTCATGCCCAATGCCGTTAGCTCACAACTATTTCTTTTGGTAGGTAGAGTGCCCTCCTGGAAAGTATGTTGACGACGGGGGAAAGACAGAACGCCTGACTCAACTGTGCCCCTAGTTCATCATTTTGACCATTTTTTTTTGTTTTGGTTTTCTACTAAAACAGTTTTGATCCAGATGAGAGCCGGATTAACGTACTTGTTCGATTTTTGATTTGAAAACCATGCAAGTCAGACTATAAGCATTGAAAATTTTCCTTTTTGGGTCCAAGAAAATGGTCCAGTTTTGGAAAATGAAATAATTTTCGAGAAAATGGTCAACCTCAGTAAAAATTCTCAAAAACTATATTGCAAACAGTCAATGCTCAACGAGCATGGAACTTACTCTTTGAGATGCACAACCTCGGATCGGAGGCAATGGAAAATTGCCCCTGGCTTGAAGGACACTGCACGGCAACAGAAAGTTGCCCCTGGTTTGAACGGCGACTCATGGCAACGGAAAGTTGCCCCTTGTCTGGATGATGTCGCAGCATATTGTAAACAGTCCTTACCAGTGATGATCATGACCGAACTTTCTCGGATACAGAGAAGACGAAGATGGTCAAACCCAATATATGGACACAATCACTTTGAAGGTGTTGAGGGCTGGACTTCAGGATGAAGTTGCCTATGTATCCGATTGTCACAACCGAACTATCGAATTCAGAGAAGGCAAGGATGATCAAAACCATTACATGGACTGAGGCGCTATGAAAGCGTTAGAGGCTGGACTTCTGGATGAAGTTGGCTACGTATCCCAAACATGGGAATCAAGCCTTACATAGTTCCAGTTAAGGTACACTCGGGTATTTTAACCTTCACTTTTTAGGCTCTAACTTTTGCCAAGGCGCCCGATGCGGGTTTTCGACCTTGCGAGCTTTTCTTTCTTTTTCTTTTTTCTTGATTGATTTTTTTTGTATCTTTTTTGTATCTTTTCATTCTCTCTTTTTTTTTTTGATTTTATTTCTTCTCCTCTTTCTTTTTTGCATTTTTTGTATTTTTCTCTTGCTCTAACTTTTGCCTGGGTCGCCCTTCCGGGTTTTTGGCCCAGTGAGCCTCTCAAAGGGTAAAAATGTAACAAGTCCATGCCAAATGGTTTTTGAAGTTGAAGCCTCTCTGTGTCTAGGAGAACGGCTGTTGCAATGATTTGCAGAAGAATCCATCATGGCTGCTCCATGAGCTTCTTCTGGTGAGATCTAATCTTTTTTATTCGACTTCAAACAAACAGGTCTAATCTTGAGGCTGAGAGCGATCCTAGGCTGCACAATCTCAAGAGCGATTCCACACAGGTCTTCACAGGGCCGCGTAAAACATTTGTTTTTGAAAGTTTTTAAGAAAGTGACAAATCGCTCGCACCGAAGATAGTGTGGAACCAATCTGGATCAAGCCAGGGTCCTTCTCAGTACTCACGCTAACAAGCATGGTTTCATTCATTAAAGGCTTAGCATGCCTCTCTTTCTCTCAATTGATCAAATTTTTGCAAAACTTGAGGAATCCCTTCATCTTTGTTTTCACCGCAGTGTTAAAGAGGTTTTGAAAAACATAGGTCAATGCAATGATTTTCAGGGCACAAGAGAACAGGTGGAATGCACGGCTATTTGATTCAAGTCCTCTGGCACAACTAGCCCAAAACAAACAATAAGCACGGAAACATGATAGCCGTAGCTGTTTCATTCAGGCTTCTCGGATGTAACTGGCTCCACAGCAGAGACAGACTCAAAAAGAAAGCAAAAAGGTTAAATACAAAAACGGTGTTCGAGGCAACAACCCCGGAATCACTCGACATCCTATACAACGGAACTGACTCGGTACCACAAGACAGACCCAAAAACAAAAAGACTGACTCAAAGGAAAGAGGCAGACTCAAAAATAAAACAGAGAACTGACTCAAAACCCAAGCCAGAAGCTACAAAACTGCCTTTACAAATGCTCAAAAAGCGCGTGCCAGATGCCACATCTGAAATACACCGAGCGCCGCCCACAGGTGGTCTAACCCCTGATCACATACTCGCAGTATCCTCGAAGTCCAACAGCTCGGTGGTAACAGACTTCGTTGAGGTAGGTGGAAGAATGACCTCATTATCGATCAGATCCTGCACTTCATGGCGAAGGTGGAAACAGTTATCGGTGGTGTGACCGGTCTGTTGGTGGTACGGGCAGTACAAAGCAGCATTATGGGTGAGAGGGAGATTCTTCAGGAGAGGCTGAGGTTCAAGGGGTTTGAGGTGCCCCCTTTCGGCAAGAATCTGAAGTGCCTTAGACAGAGGCATGTAGAGAGCATGAAAGATCCTGCACCCTCGGGGCAGGTACTTTGAAGTCTAAGTATTCTTACTAGACGCACTAGCAAAAGGGTCGGCAGACACTGCCTTGGTTTTCTGATCTTTCCCAGGTGCAGGGTTGGGAATAGGAGGAATTGTTCTGGCATGGCGGGGCGTATCCCGATCTTCTGACTGACTTGAACTACCCTTAGGTGGAGTGGGGAAAGCATCCTCCACAGTTTTTGCCACAACTGCAGATATCTGTTGCTTGTTCATCCCCCCGGCTTTCAAAGCCTCGACTGCCCGCAGCAGTTGTTCAATACGATCGGCATCTGCCTTCATTTTGTTCTTATCTCTGGTCTCAACTTGATCGGGGGTTTGGGTTACTACATCAGAACGAAGCCCGGTTGTTACTGATACGTCGTTGCTATAGCTGGAGGCAACCTCTGGTTGGCTGAGCTCTATCACAATCCGCCCCAGTAGCGGGGGCTCCTGTGGTATGAAACTCCCGGCATACGGTGCCGCTAGCGGCGAAGCCGACATTCCATAGGCCAGATCGGCCACGGATCTCTGGAGGTCGCCTATCATTCCCATCAATTCAAATGTGGTGGGCTCTTGAGCCTGATACAACTGGGGGGTCCAGACTGGGTGCGCGATGGGCGACCTAGGCGGATGCGATATATCAACATTGGTTTCATCCCGCAGGGTGATCCCTTGATCTAGCGTAGCTGTCATAACCACAATCTCTTATGAATTCTGCGTCATCATAAGTCCAGCCTCAGCAAGGGGGAACACTAGCTATTCTGTATCAATTCTTTGGACACTCTGAACTGAAAGGAAAAACAAACAACATTTCAGCCTAAACAGATCAATCACAGGTATAGCCGAACAACTGCACTCTACTATTGATCACTGTTCCCCAGAATCACTGTCCCCAAAACTGAACTTGATACCTGCAGATAACTGATTCTCATAAACTGACACTGATGCCCTCAGGTCTGATACTCAAAGTTGCAAACTGATATGTACGTTCCTGTAGAGATACACTCTAAAAGCACATAGCAAGTAAAGAGAGCCAAAACACCCCTATGGAGGGGTAGGGTTTCCCTATCCTATTTTGTCAGGAGCTAGGGTGTCACTATGCACGCAGTGGTTTCAAACAACCTAACATCGGGTAAGCAACCTGTCCTAGCTTGGAATGGTTACTATGGATCCGAATATGCACTAGGTCGAATGGTTGAAAAGGGTGCCCCGGTAAAAACCGGGGTTTGTGTTCCCATACTGTCAGAGCCCATAACCGGTCAGCCTTATGGTCATGCCTTGACAAGACAAGCCTCCGGCAAACCGTTCAGGAATGGCAGATGGCAAACACGGTGTCCTAGGTGCACCAATGCACATGCAATGCAAAGAAACACATAAGTGTAATCAAAACAGGATATCACGAGTTCGAGTTAAGCTCTCTAAATTCCCCAGCAGAGTCGCCAGAAACTGTAACACGTCCGCGAGGGACCCCACTACAGTTCGGACTCAATTTGTGTCACGGTCCTTAATCTGAACCAAAGAGTCCAAATCCGACAAATCGTTTTGAGAAACAAATTTTTGAAAAGAAGTGCCAAACATGGACTGCTTTGTCAGATGCAGAGTCGCCACCTAAATATTTTATTTTGGGAAATTTAGGTAACCCTGACTCGGTGCCAAAGGCCACGTGTCCGTCATCACCAAAGTTGCCTCGGCTCGGGAACTTGGGTACGATTGGGAAAGGTCAGCTATGAGCACCCCCTCTCGCCGGATCCGAAGATCGGCCTCTACTAACCATGATATCCATTTTTGAAAACGTTATGTGTTCTTATTCCAGTTATTAGCCTAGAATTACTATATTATGCACACATCACAAAAGTATGGACTAGATTGCCTAATTTGGGAATAAGCATTGCATATCCATTTGTTTTGGAAAAATATTTTGGAATTTGCAACTCGCAAGTAGGCTAAGACATGGATTTCAACGGGCTATTCCAACTCAGACAATCCAACCTTCACCCACAGGCATTCAAGCAGTTTATATCACATAAGCAGCTAGCCTCATGGTAATCATGCTATCATGGCAACACTCACACGCATGCAAGGATGCTAAAGCATAAATACTTACATCGTACTCCGTGCCAAAACAAAAACTAGTTAGTAATCATATGCATGATCCTAGTTCATCTTTAAATGTCTAATGCAACGCATGCAGGATGTCACTAGGGTAGGCTCGACTAGTATATGAATGACATGTGAAAATGCACAAGTAGCATGTATTCAAGTTAGATTTGAAGTA
The DNA here is from genome assembly GCF_055761805.1 of Camellia sinensis. NCBI lineage: Eukaryota > Viridiplantae > Streptophyta > Magnoliopsida > Ericales > Theaceae > Camellia > Camellia sinensis. Next base: position 109,354,940 of record NC_138969.1, on the reverse strand, counting down.
CTAATGCAGTTAGCATGATGCACCGAGCCCGGTTCATGCAATACTGATGAATGATGCACGCATGCATAACATAAGGTATGCTAAATTAAACATGTCCTATTACTAACCATCAAAGCAGGTAAGTAAAAGGGAGAAAGAAGTGGGGGTTGGAAAACATGCACACACTCACCCACACTTATTACAAATTCGCCCTCGCTCGGAGGGACCAAAAGAACAATACAACTCAAATAATGAATTAACTAACCTAGCTGATTAAATATTAAAGACCAACTAAATTAATTAAACCAATTAATTAATTTAAGAAAGCAAGAAAAAGGGCCTCAGGAAGAGAGCTCAGTGCATGCGTGCTCGGGTCTTGCTCGGAAGTCCACTACCATGCGCAAGTTGCCTCTGTTTTCCCTGCTCTGCCCCTCTGAAAACTTCCAAAGTCTCAGAATTGCTTCCCTGGACATTGGGAGACACCACCGGCTGAGGAGAATGGCCACCGGCAGTAAGATGTGATCATCGGTTGTTGATGAAGCTATCGGCCACGGATGGATTGCCGGTCGGCACTCTGTGCAGTCGGTCGGCAAAAAGTTCCTGCAGAATCTGCTTGACACAGAATCTGCTTGACAGTAGCAGAGGACAGAGCTTTGCATGGCAATGCAATTCAAGCAATGTATGCACCAATCATATCCCTTATCATGTTTATGACTCAAAGGGACATGGTCCTTGGTTCTCGGACCATCAATCGCGCATTTCAATGCGTGATGACCCAAAAGACCAAGTTATGCATGTTGATTTCAAAGGTAATGCAATGCACATAGTCAAACCAAAGGGCTTCTACCTCTATCATGACTCACTTTAAGAGGTGAGGCAATGCATGCACAATGCAATGCCACCTAGGCATGCGAGCTAAGGATGCAACATGGCAATGCAATGCATTTATGCAAGTATGCAAGCAAATATGCAAGGCAAACATGCAAACAAGCAAGGGATGGACTTAAGCATGGTTTAGGCAGCCCTCACTTGGCCCAAAAACAGTGGCCAAAGTGCCCAAAAATGAAGGACTAATGGCATGCAAACATGCATGCAAATGATCTCCAACACTTCAGGCATTAAAGAGCAACTCTCAAGCACACTTAAGATGATGCAAACATGGGCATATAGCATGCATATTAAGCTCTGAAAATCATGCTATAGGAGGTGCCAAACCAACTAAACAAAGCAAGAATTTGGTCCAAATACTTGAGGCAAGGCAAGGAGACTTAAACCATGGCCAAGCCAACCAAGCCCCACAAGGCCAAGAAGACTTAAAACATGTGCAAGGCAGACCTAAACAATGCTAAGGGAACACCTAGATGGCATCCAAGTATCCTAAAAATGGAAGCATGCAAAAGAGAACAAACATGGAGCATTCAACACAAGCTTTTAAAGCATCAAAGAAGCATCAAGAAGCAAGCATGCAACCATGTTATGAGGATTGAAATAGCATGGCAAGTGATCCCAAACCACTGAAAATGATGCAAGTAATGCATACCACACAATCACACACTTGAGGCCAAGAAGCCAAAATGCAAAGGGACAATGCAATACATGCTAAAATCGATCCAAACACCTAAGGACAGACCTTAATCATGGCAAAATAAACATGAAAGCTTCACAAAGCCAAGCCTAAAACATGCTAGAACAATTGTTTACAACCTAAGGCATGTTAAGGCAACAAAATGGCATTACAAGGCATGTATGCTAAGCAAGCATGGTGTACCAAAACCAACTAAAAACAGAGGCATATTATGACATAATAAGCACAAAAAATATCTAAGGCTTGGTCAACAAGAGCCTAAGCTAGGTGCTCCCTCAAGAGGCAAAAATGGTCCTTTTCAAGGACAACAAGGAGAGGGGGTGGCCCTCTCCTTCTTGGGACCTCAAGGCACCATCCCCACCTCTGAAATCCGTCAAGATTTTAGTGGTGAGGAGGCCCAAACACCAAGGTCTCGGAGCTCACTCAAAATGGCCCAAAATGGAGCCTTACAAGGCTTAAGAGGGGTCAAACAACCCCAAAGCTTGAAGCAACCTTAAACAACTATTTAGAGGGCCTAAAAACAGAACTTTTTTATCTTATACACTAAGCTCAAAAATAGATGCAAGATAAGCTAAAAGGCTATGCAAGAAAGGGGTAAAAAGGGGCAAAGTTGTTACCCATGAAGACTTCCTTCACAATTGAAGCCCCAGCAGCTTCTTTAGCTCCAACCCAGCTCCAAAACTCCAAGAACACTCCTTTCGCCCTCAATAACCAAGAGAAGGTGTAATGGTGGGTGTTTGTGTGCAAAAGTAAGACAAACACACACTAAACTAACAAGAGAGGGAAATATAGAGATGGAATAGATACAAATTCCTAACCCTAATGTCAAAGCTCTCTAAAAATGTTGTCTAACCCTAAATCCAAGAGAGGAGACTCTCTCTTATAGAGCTCTCTCTTGTAAAGCTTGTCAAATAAGCTTGTCAAGAGAGAGATCCCTCCATACACGTGTATGGAGGGGAGAAAAGGTGGGTGCCAGCTATCACAGCTGGCACAAAATGTCTACCAAAAGTAGATGAACAGTGATCGGCCATTCAAAATTGCCATTTCGACAAAATAAATAGCCGACCGGCGACAAAGAGTGTTGACCGGCAATATACATTGCCGATGGCATAAAATCACTGGCCGGTGGCCTCAAGCCATGGCCGATGATATGTGGGGATGCCTCACAAGGCATTCCCTGCCCCTCCAAGGCAAAACACAAGTGTTTGGTGCAAAACCAGACACAACACGGTCGAGTCGAGAGGTCCTGAGGCAAGGCGCGCAACCGAGACCTCCAGGAACTCAAAACGAACACAAACAAGGGTAATCACCAAGTGTTCCAATGGTGACATCCAAGTCTTGAGGACGGTAAAAAATGGGGTGTCTACAACATGTCTCTGTCAACTGTTCTGCGGGTCCTGATCAAAAAGGGGCATCTGAAGCCCCTGGAGTCGCAGCCATTACCGAATAAACTTCCTCTCTCCCACAACTCGGCTAAGTACTGTGCCTTTCATCAACAAGCCGGCCATGACACTGACATGTGTTTTCGTCTTCGCCACGAAATACAAGATCTGTTTGATAAAAAGGTCATCGCCACTCCAGGTCCAACAAAGTTTATCGGTACTGAATTGATGAGCTTGGGGGATAATGTGATGTAATCGGGGGGATGAACCACCTGCGGATGGCACCCAGTTTACTCCAGATGTGATGGATGGCCCGCACTATTTTGAGCATTGTGCAAATGTTAGTTTTTGTACTTTCTGACTTGGGTATTGGGTCAGTCTTGTTGTGTTGTATTGAGTCAGTCCCTTTGTACTGAGTCAATCAAGTTTGTCTTGTTGTATCGAGTTAGTCCTGTTTTGTCAGAGTCGGGTGATTTCGGGGGTGTTACCTCGGACATCACTATCTTGTTTTGTGTTTGTCTTTTACACTATTTTGAGTCTATTTCTGCCATAGGGCCAGTTGCAGCAGAAGATTTGAATGAAACAGCAGTGATTTTCATACTCTTGAGTTTGTTTCTGCCTTAAGCCGGTTGTGCTAGAAGATCTGAATGAAACGGTAGTGCTTTTCACCTACTTTTCTATGCCTTGAAATCATTGCATTGACCTAAGTTTTTCAAAACTTTTGAAACACTGTGGTGAAAACAAAGAGGAAGGAATTTCTCGGGATTTGCAAAATTTGATCAACTGAGAGAAAGAGAGGCATGCTAAGCCATTAATGAATGAGATCATGTCTGTTAACGCGAGTACTGAGAAGGATCCTGGCTTGATCTAGATTGGTTCTACATTGTCTTCAGCGCGAGCGACTAGTTGCTTTCTTAAAAGATTTCAAAAAAATGCTTTGCGCCGTCCTGCGAAGACCTGTGTGGAATCGCTCTTGAGATTGTGCAGCATAGAATCACTCTCAGCCACAAGACTCGATCCCTTTTGCTTTCAAACCTTGAACTTGGATTTAGAATGTTCCATGGTATGGCCAGATTTGAAGCAGCCCATGAAGTAGGGGCAATAAGGTCGTATGACATCAAAGGAGGTCTGCCAGGCTAGATTTAAAGCAGACCTCGAACTAGGGGCAAAGAAGGTCAGAAGTCATCAAAAGAAGCTTGCAAAGCTAGATCAGAAGAAGCCCTTGAACGAGGGGCAAAAAAATGTCAGATGTTCTTGAAGAGTAAAAAATTGGGACATTGCTCAAGCTAATGAAGATCGGCAAGAATGCCAAATCCCCAAAGGGAGGAAAGAAGAAAGTATTGTTGAAGGACCATCGAGCCCATATCCACAACACTAGGGGCAAATTCAGCCTCCCATTGGAGGGACTCCTACATCATCAGCGAAAAGCAACCATTCTCCTGGATTCAGATGGCTTCAAGATCTCAAACCATTCAACATGGACATGTTACAACTTTTACCCTTGAGAGGCTCGCTGGGCCAAAAACCCGGAAAGGCGACCCAGACAAAAGTTAGAGCAAGAAAAAGCAAAGAATGAAGAAAAGATGAAAAGAAAACAAAAGAAAGGAAAAAAATGAAAAAGAAAAGGAGAAGAAATGAAAAGAATTGAAAAGAAAAGAACATAGCTCGCAAGGTTGAAAACCCGGAAGGGCGGCCTTGGCAAAAGTTAGAGCGTAAAAGGAGAGGTTAATACCCGAGTGTACCTTAACCCAGAACTACGTCAGGCTTGATTCCCATCTTTGGGATACGTAGGCAACTTTATTCTGAAGTCCAGCCATAAACACTTCCAAATCGACAGTGTCCATGTGATTGTTCTGGTCATCTTTGTCATATCTGCATCCAAGAGTTCGATTGTGATCTTCACTATGAAAACCGGTTACGGTGTGCTACGGTGCTATTCAAACAAGGGGCAACTTTCCGTTACCGTGCAGTGCCATTTAGACAAGGGGCAATTTTCCATTGTTTTGGATCTGAGGTTGCGCATCTCAAGAGTAAATTCTGTGTTGGTCGAGTAGAGGCCATTTGCAAAAACAGTTTTTGAGAATTTTTATTGAGGTTGACTAATTTTCTTGAAAATTATTCCATTTTCCAAAACTGAACCATTTCTTGGACCCAAAAAAGAAAAAATTTCAGTGCTCACAACCTAACATGCATGGTTTCAAATCAGAAGATGAAACAAGCGTGTTAATCTAACTCTCATGTTGGTCAAAATTGTATTAGCGGAAGCTCAAAAACAAAAAAAAATGGTCAAAATGATGAACTAGGGGCACAGTCGAGTCAAGTTATTGTCTTTTCTCCCTTGTCAACATACTTGCCGGAAAGGGCACCGTATTCGCTGGAAAGGGCACAACTGAAGGTAACAACAAAGGGCTGAAAGCTCTCTCATCCTCCAAGCAGTAAGGTATCAAGCTAAGTGCAAAGCACGAACTGGAATGGATCAAGATATTTCACTCCCTCATCTGGATAGGTCTGATCACATCCGAGCTGGCCAAGCGCATCGTCAACCGATGTCAATTGTTGATCTGCTGCACATCCAGTCGCACCACAACCCTTCTACGGGAGAAGCTCACTGTTCTGAGCGGAAGAATGAGAATCTAGCAGAATGCTAGGGGCAAGATCCTGCAACTTCCTACTTATCCATCAACCACCCAGGAGAGGGATAAAAAGAAGAGAGATTGAAGAATAGAGAGATGTGCGTGGAGAGAAAAGTGAGAGAGGGCTTTTTACAGAAAAAGAGATTGAGTGCCAGAGCGATGTAAGAATCACAGATGAGAAAGGGTGGGAAGCACTACCCGAAGAAATAGGCTCCTTGTGAACTGAGAAGTCTCCAACTGGTGGTGCATATCTGAGTGTTGTGTTTGTTGTTTTTGTTTGTTTCGATTTTTGTTTTGAGTCATTTTGAGTGTCAATAGATGTGTTTAGGTTGTTTTACCTTCGTTTTCTCTTTGTTGAGTCGTTTTGACTGTGGTTAGTCGTAGGCTCGATACCCGGTCAAAAACTCATTTCTCAATTTCAATTTTCACATCATTTTGTGCTCAGAGTGCTGTGCCATTCTTTACATTTGTGCAAAACAAGATTCTTTCTTTCATGAACTGCAGGGTTCAACCCAGGTCATGTGAGAACAGTAGAACCAGAACCTATCTGAAGTTATATAGGTTCCGGACTGCAAAGCAAAAAGAAAAGAGGGAAAATTTGGAGCATCTCGGCGTGTTTCAACTCCAGCAAAATCCAAGACTGCATTTCAGGTGCACCTTCTTAGGCCTCGCCGTTTCTCTGGAGTATGAGTGTATCTCGACCCCAAGTGTAAGCTTGCTTCAAGTCAGAATGGCAGTCCAAGCAGCACCTGTGGTTTTCACATGCAGATGTTATCTCTTGCCAACATAAACAGGGTGTACCCTTTTTGAGATGAGTGTGTTGCAAAGCCCTCCGAGAGATAAATCGGAGGCACCAGAGTACATGTTTGATGCCCCTCTATTGCATAGAATGTGCACTTTCATATACACTTCTGTTCCATGCGTGCCACGCAACGTTATGATTCATGCATAGAATATGCTTGCTTTCGATTCCGCATTGAATATGCTTTGCTTTCAATCATACATAGAATATGCTTTCAATGTTGCATAGAATATGCCTGTCTCATGCATAGAATGTGCTTTCAAAGTTGCATAGAAAATGCTCGTATCTTTTGCATAGAACATGCATTTCATCGCACTTTTTTGTGCACCTTACTTGCATAGAGGATGCATTTTATCGCACTGTTTTGTGCACTTACACTTTGTGTCTTACTCGCACTGTTTTGTGCAGTTACACTTTGTGTCTCACTCGCATTGTCTTGTGCATTCTCTGGTCTGGGAGACCTTGAAATCCTGCATTTACACTCGCGCTCTCTTGCGCATCGCACTGTTTTGTGCAGTTTACACTCGTTCTTTCTTGTGCATCACACTGTTTTGTGCAGTCTACACTCGTGCTCTCTTGCGCATCGCACTGTTTTGTGTAGTTTACACTCGCTTTCTCTTGCACATCACACTGTTTTGTGTAGTTTACACTCGCGCTTTCTTGCGCATCGCACTATCCTGTACATTTCACTACATGCTCTCATCTTGCATAGAAAATGCTTGTATCTTTTGGATTGAACTTGTTTGCGCTTTCTTGCGCACCTTACCTGCGCTTGTTAGTGCATTGCATTGTTTGCGCTTTCGTGCACACCTTACCTGCACTTGTTAGTGCATTGCATTGTTCACGCTGTCTTGCACACCCTTTGTCTTAGCACTGTCTTGTGCACACCCTGCATCATACTATTTTGTGTATTCACCCTGCATAGCACTGTTTTGTGCATTCACTCTGCATCGCACGCACTGTCAAGTGTATTTCAAATTGTTCGCACTATCTCGCGCATCGCACACATGTAGCGCATTTCATCTTCATTCGCACTGTCTTGTGCACTCTCCGGTCTAGGAGACCTTAAATTCTCTGAAGGTGCAATTCCTTTGGTGTTTGTCATGCCCGAATGACTTTCGGTGGTCTGGTATAGCCACCTGCCTGTGTTTGCTGTGAGTTCCTAGGAGATCAACTAAGATGGTGGAAACTAGAGTTCGAATGGCCCATGCCTAGAACACAAAGGTTCAGGATTTCTGAGACTAAAGTCTAGTTTAAATATCCAGGGGTGTATCCTCGGCTTGAAATCTATATGGTAACCCCATAGGTTGAGGTAGCGGGTATGCGCCTCAATTCTGGATACTGAACCAACCTAGTCTGTCACCCTGTTGGAGAATAGGGAAAGTTGCGACCATAGCCAGGAAAAAAGTAGTACCTGTGGTCCAACTGAGAAGAAGCGAAAGATCCCCAGCAGCATGAGGTGAGTCATCGCCAATTGTCCCTGCAAGGTACTTTCACTTCTCAGCTACATTACATTTTAGATATTACATTGCATTGTACATAGCATCTATCACATGCATTTACTGCATTATTTGTTTTATCGCCTGCATCCTTTCCATGTTAAGCTTACTCTGACATGTGCCCATACCATTTCCTTCGTTGAAGCATGGTTCCGTGATTATGTGCACGCACCTATTCCACTAAGAGAATTGTGGTCTGAGGGTGTCGGCACCTTTTCCGTGTTAGACGTGGTCTGTTTTGTGTTTATGCCTTTTCTAGGAAAGATGTGGTTTACACTCGCGCCTTATTCACTCCATCCATTACATCCATTGCATTGTAGTTTGTTGCATTCAGCATGTAGGATCACGGTCTTTCCCTAGCAGATCATTCCTCACTTGTATCATGTATCCCAATTGCTTACATTCTGTCTACGAAACACATAGTTTTGCTTGTGCACACACCTATCCCACTGAGAGAATTGTGGTTTGAGGTTTCCGGCACCTTTTCTATGTTAAACGTAGTTTGATTTTGCATCTTCATCTCTTTATGATATTTGTGTGGTTTTGTATTGCTTGTGGTTTGATTATCTCAATTACATTGCATATCATTTGAATTGCTTCGTTACATTGTATATCATTTACATTGTTTTGTTTTGTTATATTGTGTATCTTTTGCATTCTGCCCTTGAACTATGCTAGTTTGATTCCTTGCAAAGGGATATGTAGGCAGCTTGCGGGCGCAACCATTTGTTTTTGTATCTGTATTTTGTTCGTTTGTCCAAGTCTTCGGCCTTGTCAAAAATGGACCATCTCTAGGCTTTAACATTGACTCATATCATTTCATGACTCTGAGCTTTGTCAAAGAGGGGCAACTGTGGACACCCCATTTTTGACCGCCCTTAAGACTTGGGCACTACTGATAGTTTACTTGGTGGTGAAAGTTGTGCAGTGTAAAGGTTCGATTTCTTCGGCAAGAGGAGAGTCAAATCCCAACCTTATATCTCATTTTGGACCAAAGCTATTTTGAATGGTTTTTAGACCTAAAAACCCTCTCTTTCAAAATATTTTTGAAATAAAGTTCCTACGATGTTCTGCTGCTCACATTTTGTTGAATATTGCGCTTTTCGGTAAATCGAGTAAGGAAAAAGTGGAAATGAATGAAAGAGAGATGAAATCATTGAAAAATATTTCAAAACACCTTGTTTAGGGGTTCAGAGTTGAAGAAAAGAGGAAAGGAGAGAAGAAAACTGGTTTGGGAGAAGTTCGGCATGAATCCGGGGAGAATCGAAACTGAGCAGCTTCACCAAAAAAAGGCATAACTTTTCTCATAGCTGGGATTTTGATGCAAGACAGCCACCATTGGAAAGCTTACTTCCGAGGCTTCAATTTGGACACAAGAATGACCTGAAAAGGAGTCCTGATGAAGGAGTTATGCCTATTTGAAGTTGGACCTGAAAAGCAAAATTTTCCTGCCGACTAGAAAAATGGGCTGCCGTCCAAAAAAGTATCCAGTCAACCCAAAACGTGGTCAGTAGACCAGAAAAGTGGTCGGAAGGTCCCAAACTTAGATTTTTTGATGATCTTTTTCCCTCCAACTGTCTTCCACAACCGCCAAGTTGTTCCATAAATAGATATTTCGAGCCAACTCTTGCTTTTTGCTATATATAAGCCATATCTCCCATTTTGTAAAAAAAGAACATTGAAGCAATTTTGGGAGCCTCTATCTCTAAAAAATTTCTCTCTCTAGAAATTCCAGAGCTAAATTTCAGCTTGTCTCTCTAGTTGGCTCTCCCTCTTGACCTTGTGTGCATGCAAGAGATCTACTTGGAGATATACCTCTCCTTGGCCTAGGCATCCTTGATCAAACTTGTTCACCTTTGGGCCAAGATTCCTTGGAGCCTCCTTTGAGTCCTAGAAGTTGGTTTTAGCTCAGAATTTTGGCTATTTTGCAGCTGTGCTTCAAGGATAAGCATCTCCCTCTTTTAAGCTCATTTTTGTACACTATTTTGGCCAACTTTGCATGCTTGTTTTGCCACCCTTTCAAACTATTTTGGGCTTGGTTTTGAACTGAAAAAAACTCTGTTTTTTAGTCCTCAAAGTGGTGGTTTAAGCCTTGTTTGGCTAGGGGGTCTTCCCAACCTTTTGCTCCTTGGCTTGTAAAGTCTTTTGAGCCATCTTTCACCACCTTTCAAACCATCTTTATTTGGACTATTAACCACTGAAATCTAGTGGATTTTCAGTGGTAGAAATGTGGTTTTGAGGCCCCAAATAGGAGGGGGTAGTCCCCCCTCCTCTTCTCTTGTTTGCATGTGTTGATGGTGAACCAAATGAGCATGTGCTTTTACTTCTTTGTGGCTTTGTTTAGGCTCATTTTTGTGACTTTTGGGACCTACCATAACTCTGTTTTTGGTTGGTTTGTCCATTGGTTTCTTGCTTCTTACACTTGTAGTGTAATCCTTGCAAACTAGCCTTGTATGCCTACTATTTTAGCCTATAATTCTAGCATGTTTTGGCTCCACTCCAGCACATTTTTGGCCATTATTTAACATGCTTTAACTCTATTTTTGGCTTGTTTGATCATTGGTTGCATGCTTCATGCACTTGTAGTGTAAATCCTCTTTGCTAGCCTTGCATGCCTAATGAGTTAGTTTGTCATTCTAGCATGTGTTGGCTTAGTCTCAGCCCATTTTTGGTGTTATTTTGACATGCCATAACTTTTTTTTTGGTTGGTGGAGTCACCTCTTGCTTGGTTTTTTCACTTGTAGTGCAATCTTGCCCATTGGCCTAGTGTGCTTGTTGTTTTGGCCCTTCATGCTAGCTTGTCTTGGCTATACTCCATACATGTTTTAGCATTATTTTGACATGCTCTAGGACTATTTTGGGTTGTCTTGGCCACATGGTTCATGTATTGCATAGCTGTAGTGCAATTGGCCTTGCTAGCCTTGAGTTTTGAGCCTCCTAGCATGCTTCATTTGTGACATGTGCATGATTTGGCATCATTTAACAAGTTATTTTAGAGCATATAGCATTGTCATGTTCTTACTTCTTTCACTCTTTGAATGCTTTCAAGAGTTGTGCATTTGTGCCTCACTTATGGCCTAACTTGTATGTATGCATGCCTAGACTTTTGAGCTCCCATCTTAGCACGTTTTGGTCTTTGTTTTGACCTATTTGAGCTCTTTTTGTGGCTGGTTCATCCATTTGTGCCATGTATTGCATGCCTCTTGTGTAGTCCCTTTTGGTAACCTTGTGCCTTAGGCCCTCTTGCATGCTATACTTGTGTTGTTTGAGTGATTTAGCATCATTTCACACATGGTTTCAATGCATATAGTGTAGCTACACTCTCACATTTTTCACTTCTTCATTGTGTTTGAAAGTTATGCTCTCATGCCTAGTTGATGGGCCAATGCATGAGCATGCATTATCTTGTTTTTCATGCCATCATTTTAGAGTATTTTGGCCTTTGTTTTGGCATGCATGAGGTCTATTTGGGGCTGGTTTGGTCAATTGAGCATTGCATTACATAGCCCTTGTGTTGTATCCTTCACTAGCTTTCATGCTTAAGGACTCAAACTTGTGCATGCTTATGTTGTTTGCATGTTGTTTGCATGTGCATGCATTGCATTGTATTTGCATGCCATTAGCATTGATAGGTTGATCATGTTGTTGCATTGCATTGTGTTTGCATGCCATTAGCATTGATAGGTTGGTCATGTTTCATTGTATTGTGTTTGGATAGGGTGTTAATCAAAACACGAGAAAGGAGGGATGTTTCATACTTGAAGTGATGAAACGTGCCTTATTTCTCGGTCGCCGACCCTCTTGATCATGCATGATAGAGGTTAAGGCCCTTATGTGTTATTTTTGCATTCATTAACATTGAATTGTGCAATCTTGGCTTCTCGGCCATCGTGCATTGCGATGCTCGGTTGGTGGCCCGAGAGTCGAGAACCGTACTCCCTTGAGCTTAAGAAATGATAGGGAGGGTGGTTGTGCAGACATATCTGGCAAATACACTGTTGTGCCCTTTCTTGTTCTCTGTTGCAGCAAATTGGAGTGTGGCAGAAATTTCTGGTCGGCAGACCAGAAAAAGTAGCTGGCCGACCACTTTTTTTGGTCTGTGGCATACTTAGCTGGTCTACAACACCATTAAGTGGTCGGCAGCCCTTCTGGAGGTCTCCATGATGGAGTATAAGCTATCTGGAGGTTTGTGTAGTGTTCTGAGATCAAATGCAAACGGAGGCAATTTGGGGCATAGTGATGGATTTCCGAGCGAAGTTGAGCATACATGCATCCCTCGTCCCGAGGCCATTTCAGTGCTTTTGTTAACTTAGAATAAGTTGTTATCTTAGTTAGCATTGTCGGTTTTGTAATTAATTGGTTAATATGTTAGCTAATTTAATTCATCATTGTAATTTCTTAATTAGCTTAGCATAGCTAATTTTCAATTTGGTGTTGTAATAACTAGTCTAATTAGCTTTATTAAATTACTTAAAGTAGATTAGCTTAGAATAGCTTAGCTTTCATTCGGACCCTCCGTCGAGAGGGAAAATGTTGTAATAAGTGTGTGTGTGTGTGTGAATGTCTTCCAACCCGACGTCTTTCTCCCTTTTATTTACCAGCTTTTGATGGTTAGTTTTAGGGCATGTTCTAATTAGCATCCTTATGTTTGCATGCGTGCATCATTCGTTTTGTCTTGCATGCACCGGGCTCGGCGCATCAGTCAAACTGCATTGTATTTCAATATACTTTCTTGAATACGTGTTTCAGAGCATGTTATCAAGTGTTGCATTCACATGCCATTCTAGATAGCCGAGCCTATTTTAGCTGCATTTTTGCATGTGTTGCATTAGGCATTTCAAACATAGCTAGGGTCATGCATTGATTTCTAACATAGCTTTTGTTTTTGGCTCGAAATACTAGGTAAGCTTTTACGCTTTAGCATCCTTGCATGTATGTAAGTGACTGCCATGATAGCATGCTTGCCATGAGGCTGTTTGCTTAATTGATAAACGGCATGAATGCCTGTGGATGAAGGCTTCATTGCTTGAATTGTTACAATTCATCAAAATGTACGTTTTAAGCCCACTTTGCGAAGTGGTAGATCATCGTATTTTAAGCCCACTTGAGGGTGGCAAATCCGCATCTTAGCCTACTTGCGAGTAGCACTTTCAAACCATTTTCAAAAACAAACACGAGATGTTTTGTTCCAAATCGAGCGATTTAGTCTATACTTGTATGATATGCACATCATATAGTCAGCTAGCTAATAAACCGAAATAAGAACACCTGTGTTTTCAAAAACAACATATCATGTTAGTAGATGCCGATCTTTGATCGGGCGAGCGGGGGTGCTCATTTAAGGACCTTCCCCTCTCGTACCCAAGTTCCCGAGCCGAGGCAACTTTGGTGATGACAGACACGTGGCCTTAGGCACGAGTCAGGGTTTCCTAAATTTTCCAAAATAAAATATTTACGTGGCGACCTTGAAATCTGGCAAAGCAATCCATGTTTGACGCTTTTGATTCAAGATTGATTTTTCAAAACCAATTTTCAGATTTGGACTCTTTGGTGATTTATCAGTTTTACATTGCACTTTGTGAGATTAGATATGGAACTGTGACAGGAGTCCGAACTGTAGTAGCTAGAACACGATTCGCGCCCTCGCACGCAGAGTGGAGTTCGGGCGGTCTACACCTATGTTGAATTGTGTTGAATTAAGTTGAGTTGTATTGTGTTTGGGTTGATATTTTGAAAAAAAAAAGAAGTTTTTCCCTAATTGGATCAAATTGTTATTTTGTATAAATAATTAAAATTGTCATTGTAAATGTGAAATCGGAGGATTATTAATAATGATGGTGGAGCTTGATATGTCTTATCACTCCCATATGAGATTATGGAAAATCGTATCTTTAAAGGAACTTATTTATCGGTTTCGATATATTTGTTTTGGGCTATCGATGGAGGGTAGCTATGATTGTTGTAGAAATTTAATGTTGACTAGGAAAATTGGACTATTTATCAATCATGCATATCATGGAGCATGCAATGGATTTTGAGGATTTAAACTGTATGTTTTGGAAATAGATTTTGGAAATTCTTGTGTTATGTTTTAAGTGCACTTGTTTCATTTTGAAAATCATATTTTGGATCACATGTATTGTGCTAGTTGAAAAGAGTAAATAATATGATAAGTCTGAGAAATGGCTGTCATTGAATATGACTATGTGTTTTAATACATTGCATATGTATGATTTTTTGGAAGGAAAAATGGGATGTACTCCATGTATGATTATGTAATTAAATACACTGTATATGTATGTTTGTTTGGGAGGAGAAAGGGGATGGACTCCATTATAACTAAGTTGGCCGGAGTGTCCTGGGTGAAAGTCTTGAAATTTATACATGGGTGCCGATCTTGCGGATGGAATCTGTAAAATGGCAGTTTGAAGTGTTTATGTGCGTTTTGTATGATTGGAAAACCACTGAGTTGTAGTCTCAGCTTGGTTGTTGAAAGATAATGAAATTGACTCATTAATTGAGAAGAATAAATGAACTGAAGGAAAATGGATTTAGGATTGAAATTGGCATCATGTGGGTAATTGGATTAGGGGCTAGTGATGATGAACTCAATGGATTGCTTGTGACTAAAGGGAAGATTATGAGCTTTGTTTTGTAAGTAATTGGGAAATTGAATTAAAAAGGGTTTGTGACTCTTGTGTTATGTTTGAACTCTAATCCTTCCGATTTTGATGTTATGGAGTATGGTAATTGGAAATGGAAATGAAATGTGTAATATTAGAATGGAAATGAAATGTGGAATATTAAAATGGAAATGAAATGAGGAATAATTTGGAATCAGGTTAATAAATTTAAGATGATGTTCTTCCATAAGTGTACTTGTTGTCAAAGAGAATTTATGGCTTCCTAATGATGAGAGACTACATTTATGGCAGGGAGTTTTCTTAAAGGTTCAAGTGAAATTTTAAGAAAAGATATTTTTCATATAATATTTTGAACTTACAAAATGTCACCTTACTATATGGTATCACTCTGCATGTATGATCATTTCTATCAATGTGTTAGCTACTGTTGTAGAACTATGAGATTCTTAGTGGGCATTAGTGCTCACCCCTTGTTGTTTTATTCTTTTTCAAGAAGAGAATTTCGGATTCATTAGTTAAAGAGTATGGATTTCATGTACCTTTTTTGTATAATTTTATCATAGATGTTAAAGGAATGAAAAATGT
Source organism: Camellia sinensis (assembly GCF_055761805.1). Taxonomy (NCBI): domain Eukaryota; kingdom Viridiplantae; phylum Streptophyta; class Magnoliopsida; order Ericales; family Theaceae; genus Camellia; species Camellia sinensis. The sequence continues at coordinate 109,339,831 of NC_138969.1, read as the reverse complement.
ATCTTGTGGTTTGTAATTATTTATCTGTAGCTCCATAGTGGAAGCTCGACATTTATTATTGTTATTGTTGTATTCATTGGCAGAGAGAGAGAACATGCATTATTGGATTTCTATTACTCAAGGGTAATCGATATAAAAAAAAAGGGACCTAAATTACAGGCTTTGGTAATGTTTCCGATTAATTAAAATGTTGGGGCGTGACAACTTAGTATCAGAGCTAACTGGGTTTGAACACCTGGAGCTCTTGGGAAGTGGTTTTTACCACAATGGGTTGGCTTCGCTTGGTGAGGACATTTGCATGTAGAACATTTTGTGTTGCATTGTGTGAACATGGTTGAGCTTCATGGATAGTGCTTGTGGCTGGCTAACTTGCTTTGAGATCTCATTGGAAACGTGTCTGATCAACGTGGTTTCCGGTGAGAGTTCCTTGGAAGTTCCGAGATAAATGGCCATCCTTGTAGGCTTGACTCAATCATGTGATTTCTTGCTTAAAATTTGTTTATGTGCTGTGTGATTATTTGTTAAGTTGATTTGTGTCTTGGTAGGAGGAGTAAGTGTCTCAGGAAACGGTTAGAGTTCGGTTGATCGATGTTTGAGGTTGTTGTTGATAGAATGTTAAGGCAAGCTAGAAGAGGTCACGTTGGGACTAAGGATGTATGTGTAGGGGACATGGAATTGAACTTGGAACTTGTTTATAGTGGGATGTGTTATAAGAAGTTATACTTTTCAATTTTGTGATGTAACAGTTCCTATTTTCCAAATGGGGTATGTATTGATTTATGAGCTTTTAAAAAAAAATTGAATTAAAATGTTTGTGGAAAGTGGGAGTTGTATGGTTTTCAAGGGAGCATAGTTGGGACGAGGGGGAACCCTAGGATGGTATGGCGTTAGTTTGAGTTACTTACCAAATCGTGAGAGTGCTTGGTGGTGGCATGAAAATTGTGCCTCATGGTGATAAAAGTAGTGAAGGCGTAAGGTGTTGTGAGCTAGTGGTTGTGTGTGTGTAAAGGAGTTAGCAGTATTGGAGTATGGGGTTCATGAGTATGAACTAATGCTAGAAGTGGTTCTTAGGAGGAAATATGAGTCGTGTTTCCTAGTAGCGAGTGTTGTGCGGGTGGTAATTGTTTTGTACGACTCGAAATAGGTGTTATTATATTGGCTTGAGAATGGTGCTAGTGCGATGCATATTCGAGAAGTCATGTGAGATTCTAGAAACGTATAGGAGGGTGTATGAAGCTCCATCTCGGAGTAGACGGAGTGAAGTAACATGTAAGTGTTGGTAATTCGAGTCTGGGGGTGGAGTGTTATGAACTTCTTGGCTCTGTTTCTGTGAGAATAATAGGTGCTGAGATTATGATGATCATGAATTGTGAATGTGAAATGATGTGAGTGTCGATATTTGAACCATGAGAGTGGACAATTGGTAATTTGGACTAAGTTGCTTAGAGAAGATGGATTCTGGTAGTCGCTCCCTTTTTGTGGGATTTAAGGATTGGTTTGGGTTAGTCTGTTTTGGTTTGACTTGCAACCGGTGGTTTCAATAAATGCTATTTGAATTCAATTGATGCCTAATTATCTTGGGATTTGCTCTGTTTCGGATAAATAGAGATATGGTTGGGTAGTGCCTTAGGTGGCACATGAAGACATTGGATCTTACTCATAGATATATGTACGTTGTTGATGTGAAATTGTGAAACCACTCTAATTGAGTTAAAAATGTTCGAATGTAAATTGTTGTAAGCGCACTTGTGCCAATGCATATCTCGATTGCTAGTGTTGATATTTGCAATGATAGGGAGACTTCTAATTTGTAGGAAGCCGCATGTGCTATACTACTTTTTGAATGCACTGTAATTGCTTCTATTCTTTGTTAACACATGTATGTATGGCAAATGTGTTGTGATGTCACCGGATGGGTGGCGGGGGTTATTTGGTGATGATTGAAATTCACTGAGAGAATGTTGAGATTGATGTGGAAAATGAAAATTTCTTTTCCTTGTGTGTGGCCTGGGAAAGCACGATTGAACTAAATGTTAAAAACTTAATTTGAACATGTTCATGAATGATTTTCACTGTTCCACTTTTAAATGCTACGTTGAATAAAGAATGGATAATGTCACTAAATGAGATGCAATTGACAATTACGGTATTGGACCGTACAATGTGATATGTCATTTGTTTTCGCTTGTGTTGACCTGGTGTTTGGTTTAATAGTGGTTTACTTTTTCTATGAAATTAAGTTTTGGTTGTTTGATAGTCATTGTTTGTGTTGTTGTTGGTTGGGGAATTATTATGGACTTTGGGATTATAAGTGGTTGATATTGCTCCTTACCCGTTGGATTCCGATGTATGTGTTGATCGTAAGGTATTTGTAATCTCTCCCTTGTGATTCTTCTTGTTCAGTTGTCTTTGGGACATTGAGGTATTAAACCGAAACTTGATAATTTATCTCGAGTGGAGCCTAGCTTTTGGTTGGTGGTGATGTCTTGCCATTGGGTTTGAGTAGTTTTCATTTCGCCTCTTATTTTAAATTTGGGAAAAACATTTGAAGAGCATTAAGTTAAGAGTTGTGCTCCATCTGTTGGGGGTTGACTATTGTTTCGATTTCTCTAAATTTCGGGGACGAAATTTCCCAAGGTGGGGAGATTGTAACACTTTGTACTTTTGGGTTTAAAATTGATATGAGGTGTAATTGAATGTTGTTAAGGATTGATAGGTGTAATTGAAGCTTGGGTCTAAGGGCCATTAAAGGTTGAGGGGTTGATAGCCCTTCTTTGTACCTTGTTTTAGAGGCCTTTGCCCTTGTGTTTCCCGACCTTTTACTATCTTTTTTTGAGCTTTTAAACACTAATTTTTAGAGCTTTTTCTGTAACCAAAATCATGTTTTGAAGTCCAAATTTGGAGGGGTTAGCCTCCCCTCCTTGTGTCTTGCTTACTAGCCAAGTTTGCGCCATGTTTTAGCATGTTAATCTAGCTATTTTTAGCTCAATTCCAGCATGTTTTAGGACTGTATTAGACCTGTTTTAGCACTGTTTTGGGCTGTTGGTTGCATTTGAGCTTTGTTTTGCATGCTTGTAGTGTAATAGTCCTCATGAGTTTGGTGTTCTAGGCCTTCGACACCATCTTGTTTGAGTTGATAGCATTTTTTTATGCTTTTCTCACTCATTTTCAGGACTGACAATCTCTGTAACCTCCCTCCTTTCTTGCCTTTTTGTTTTGCTTTGAAAGTGGTTCAAACTACTTGTTTGTTTAAAGCATGAGATTGAGATGTCATGCTTAACGGTTTATTCCCTTTGGGGGTTCATTACCAATGGCATGATGTCTGTTTCATGCCTAGGACAACTTTTGGTTTGAGCCTTCTTTCCATTTAGAGGACTTAAACTCACCATTGGACTTAATGAATTAAAGGATGGTTGGTAAACTAAAATGGAGTAATTAAAATTGAGGCTAAAATGGTGCAAGACAATAATTTGGTTGTGTTTAATCGGACATTAATTGAACATATGGAAACTTGGGCCATTTCATACTCCTTAGTGATGAAATGATTCAAGATTCCAAGGTCAACCACTTCCCTTGATCTTTCATGAAAAGGAGGAGTTTTAGAGTCTTATTTTGTTGCATTTATTGAATTTGCAAACTTTGGTTCACAAGCCATCATGCAATGAAATTGCCTGAGTTGGTGGTTTGGGGCTAAAGTTCACTTCTCCTTTGTTTTGTTCATGAAAAGAGGAGGTGAGTTGTGCAGACAACCCTTGAAAACACCTTGTGCATGTTCTGTTTGTCCTTTGTTGCAAGAAGAAGAACTGGGTAGCAGCGGTCAACAGGTGGCCGGCAGGCCTTATCACCGGCCGACCGACCACTGATGAAAAATTTGGCTAAGTGTTCCTTTGGCAGATTAAAGTTATTCTGGAAGTTGGTAGCAGTGTATTTGTTTTCTGTGCAACAGAGGCTCTTCGGAAGCAAAACAGTGGCATTTTCAGGTGGAAACCGTGCATGCGCATGAACATCATTCATTTCTCGAGGCAGAGTAGTTAGCTTAGAACTATTGTTTACCTTACTTAATTCTTTTAATTGTACTTGTGTTGTAATTATTTAATTAGTTATTTAGCTAGTTATTCAATTTCGTTGTTAGTTAACTAGTTAGTTAATTCATTCGTTGTTAAGTCATGTCGTTGTTAGTTAACTAGTTAGTTAATTCATGAGTGCCGAGAAATGTGAGAAACACATATGAGTAAGGGTGGGAAACAATACTTGAAGAAGTAGTGGGCTCCCTGTGAATCTGGTAGTCTTCTGCCGATGAAAGGCATCTAAGCCCATCAAAGTCTTGGCCAGCACCAAGCCAATGCAGCTCTTGCCTTCTTTCAGACCTTGGGCCACTTTGATCAACCGAATGCTGGACCTGCAAAAACTAGGGGCAAGAAGAAAATGAGCCAGCATACAGAAGCAGAGGGCATGTTGCCAAAATCCCCGCCAGAGAAGGTCACCTTTGTCACCAGCGTTGGACAATTGATGAATCAAACTGGGAATGTCTAACTCTTTGTTGTGGGCCAGAGATTGAGCCTCGTGCAGAGTGAGCCCACACATCCGTCCCAAAGCTTGGTCGTGGCCAAAACGTGACAGAGGTAAGATTTCCTTATCACGTTGGGATTCCATTAGTGCCTGAAATTTTTCGATTGTCGGGCATATTTCTTGTCCCCTGAAGCTAAAGACATGTGTAATCGGGTCCTAGCACTGAGCCGCGGCATAAAGGAATGGAAAACAAAGTGGAGTTTGACTCAACGGAAAAAGTGCATTTATGTCGAAACCCCAAAAATTTACCTTTTTCGAGCCGTCTAAAGAAGCTATCCATCCCGAGAGCTTTTCGGTGAAAAATGGCTCCATTTGTGAAGAATTTGCAGCTGAAATAAAGTTCTGGAGAAGAGTTCACAAAGTTCAACCTTTTGTAGAAGATAAGGTAGTGAGTGGAAGCCAGCTGTCAGCAATCTGGTGACTCTCACATTTGGCCACCTCTTGTGGCTGACATATGGCCAGCAACCCTCCTTTCAAGCATGTTGTCCGCCTTTGTGATGACCAGTGCTGGAAGCATGTGTTTTGTTCTAATCTTTTTGTGTTTCAAGGTCTTGTTTTGAGTCTTTTTAGTTTTAGCAAGTTTGTTTACTTGTACTTGAGTCGTTGTGGTTTTTGTTTATTGAGTTGTATGTTGTATTTTGTATTTTGGTTGTTGGTCGGCTCATTACCCGATTAAGAACATTGTTTCAATCAAGTGCTCTCTTGGCCAATTCAATTCCACGTCCATTTCATGCTAATATGGTGCTCATGATGCAAAAATAACAACACATTTTATAAAAACTGCGAGGTTTTATTCTGATCATGGCTTTTTACAAAAATGGAGTACAAGTTTTTTAAGGCAAATAAAACCTATCTGAGGCTATACATGTGCTAATGCTACCAAACAAAAAGAAACTAAGCAAAAGTACAAAAATTAGTGCCAGTCGCCTTAAGCCCGAAAGGCCCTCTTCGTCCTCTTCCTCGGAGGAGAGGACTCTGGGGCGCTATCTTCGTCAGCGTCACTGTTTGAATTAGTCTTTGAGCCAGAACCCGAGCCAGAATCGTCTCCACTCTTTACCCCAGAACTCGAGCTGGCATCATTATCTGCACCCTCAGACGACTCAGAATGCTGACTTGCTGCCTCCTTGGAGTCACTAGTCACAGGATCATCATCACGCAAGATGGGCTCTGAAGGACTGTTCTAGCCTCGGGTGCCCCTGTCTCTGTCTCTCCTTCCTGCTATTGGAGGAGATACTACCGCTGCTGTCATTGAAGCCATCGGTATAGGTGGGATCTGAAAAGAACAGTTGTTAACATATCGGTTTCAGTGTGTGTATCAGATGTAAGCGTAGTATGCAGAACGACTGTATTCAGAAGTCAGATATAGTGTGTAAGTAGAGTGTATGAATGCAGTGTGCCAATGTAGTGTATCAGTGTAGTTTGGAAGACTATAGTTGAAATGCCAATGTATCAATGGAAATTTGATAACATGAAGTACAAACTAAAGGAATTATCGGGATACTGTGGAGGCCGAGCAGCATCTCCCTCCTCTGTACGATGCCCATAAAGGAGGCTATCAGCTCTAGAGCACTCCCCGTGTACTCAATGGATGCCTACAAATGCATTTTGATGATCAGTGCTTGCAATAAGCATATCTAAAATAAAATGTGGGGTGCAAATCGGAAAGTATGGTCCATACTTGAGTCGGGCCTTGAACGCCGACAAGCTCATGCCCAACTGCGGCATGCTCAATCGGGACCTGGTAAACATCCCCAGTATGTTGCCAGCATGTCAGTGTAGTGGGAAGCTCTAGCCAACCGGTCCTCTGCCTCGCCCGAGGAGACCCTCTAGCACAGACCCTAGTCGCCTTAGTCACTCAAGGCGTCTCTCTCGTAGCAGGAGCTCTCGCCCCCTTGCCTCGCGAGTGCCTGTCAAAGGTGTCATGCTGTATGTTTGAATGAAGGTCCCATAGCCACCCTCTGCCCTGAAGTAATCAGTATCCAAGCCCACCATAAACTCAGTGACCTTATCAACGGATAGGTTGTCTGCTGATCTCATAGACTCTGGCGGTGCCATCAGAATGATCGGATCAGGCAGACCCATAGTTTGGCGCACGAACCGCTGACTCAGGAAACAGGCTCGGCAGACTAGGCCTTCAAGTAGAATGCTGAAGTGAGAAATGGCCCATGCCCCGTCATACTGGTCCTGAATCCCAGCTGACATCATGGCCCATGGGTTCCACATCATTTGCAAATAGAGGTTGTACAAATAATTAGTTGTTGTCAGTTGTTAAAATGTGAATCAGAACAGTTATAAAGCGAAATTGGTTGTGTTTTGGGTTACCTCATGGGCAGCTATTGTGTCGAAGTAATGGCGGAAAAATACGAAGGTCTCGCGGGTTCTACACTGGTGCCCGCCATCATACTTCCTCAAATAAGCTAATAGGAGCTCCTCCATGGGCTCTAGAGCTAGAGCCGGAAAATAAGCATAGACCCATAGTTGTGGAGAAAATGCAGTGATATGTGAACACAATGTATGAATAGATGTAGAAAGTGCAAATCAAAAAACACAAAGTATGAACAGATGTAGAAAGTGCAAAGCAGAAAGCACAAAGTATGAACAGATCCAGAAAGTGCAAGACAGGAAGCATAGGTGTCGAACAAATATAAACCAAAAAATGTAGAGCAGAAAATGTAAAGTACAAAGAGGGAATTAAAATGCATACCTCCCAGGCTTGCCAGTAGGCTCCGAACAGCTCTTCCCTCAAGTGGGAGGTAGAGCTCATGTAGCCATTTAGGGTGACAAGGCCAGCTCTATCCCAGTCATAGAAGCACACTGGGGGAAGGGTTACCAGGGCACTCAGCAGGTATAAGCCCACAGTGTTCCACTTGTTCAAAAACAAGGTGGTACCAAAGACGAACATCAGAAAGCCCCTGGTGTACTGCTCCATCTTCTCTATGGTCTCGAACTCGCTCCCTCTGAATTACTCCGTGAACCAGCTATATCTTACCATACTTGCTCAGTATAAGGGTGGGCGCACTCCCAGCAGCTCAACCCAGGCCACCTCCTACTCCTCCATGTCTATATCAAAAGGGATCGGATCGCCCTCTACTCTTAAGCCTGTGATCATGGCGAAATCGTAGGGAGTCATCGTCATCCCCCTAGTAGTGGAAAAGTGAAAGGAGTTGGTGGTGTCCCACCACCTCTTCGCTAGTGCACCTAGAAGAGGGAAACTTGTAATGACCCAAGTTAGGCCAGAACAGAAGAGGCCGAAGCCCATCTTATCAATTATGTTGAGAACCCCAGCAGGGAGCTCGCCGTACCAATCTCTTGTCGTCGTGGCTTCATACCCTTTGAAGGCATGAGACTCTCCCTGTGGCGAAAGAACAAATGAATTAGACAAAAGGCAGTGATGAAAGTACAGTTAGGAAGTATAGTCAGAAGAAATGTAGTGTAAGAAATGCAGTTAAAAGACAAGTAGGAATGCATAGAAACATAGTTCATACCTCAGTAGCGCTGGCTGACAAGCGGAAGGCTGGCTCCCTCAGTAGAAGGTCCTCTGGTGCACCTCGAGCAAAGTTGTTGAAGTGCCTAATGCCTCTGGGTGGCAAGATATGTGTGCGAGGATGATATCTCTCCAGATCAAAAGGCTGTACCCTCACTAGTAGCGGCTCCGGTTGAGGCTCATGCTCAAACTCTACCTCGAGGTCGGCCTTAATACCTCTAGTCGCCTTGGCAACGATAGGCTCATCTACCTCTGCAACAGGTGGGAATATGGGGGAAACCTGGGGATGAGCCCTATCATGTGGACTATTTTCTGCCATCTGAAAAATGGGTGAAAAAAAATGGGTGAAAAGTGAAGACAAATGGAGAAAAGAGGGTAAACTTGGAAAAAGTCAATCCTAGGAGAGAGAAAATGGAAGAAAAAGTCAAAGTAGGGAAAAGTTCACGGAACTCGAGAGAAACTCGAGTGGAACAAGCCTAGAAAGGTAAAAATCAGAAGAAAAAAAAAGCTGAAATCAAATTTTGATCAGTTCAAAAGGAAGAGAATCAAGAGGGTTTAGCAAATAAAGTTCGCGTGGGGAGTTGGAAAACACGTAAAAAGCTCGGATCTAGGGAGAAGAAGTGTCTAGAGAGAAAGGGAGAGCATTTCTGGACACGTGGGTGTGAGGAAATGAGCCCTAGTGGCTTGTACATAAAGACCCGAAAGTGAAATCCCCAAATTGCCCCGAACTGCCATCGATGGTCGGGAGGTGGCTGGCAAGGCTGTTCAGTGGCCGGCAGGTGGCCAGCAGTCTCCTCCTATGGCCAGCAAGTCGCCGGCGGCCTCCCTCTGAGTCTTGATGCTGTTTTGTGTCTTTGTTTCCCAAGAGTTGTAAAGAAGGTTCACTGTTGGGTCCAGATTGTCTCTATGAAAGCTTAAAACGGTGTTTTTGGCACACAATGTTCATCACTTGTCCACATAAATGAGGTGTATCCTTTTTAAACATATTTCAATTCATTCGAAAGGGAAATCGGAAGGTGCCATTGAATGTCGCTTTTGTTCGTTTTTCTTTCATTCTCCTTTCATTCTCTATTGTTGCACAGAATATGCATCCGCCATATTTGTTGCACAGAATATGCATTTCATATATATTGTTGCATAGAATGTGCATCACACATTGTATGCATATCTCGCATCATTTATATTTTGCATAGAGTATGCATTGGTTGATCATTCTTGCATGGAACATGCGTTCTCACTATTTCAATTTATGATCTCATTCACTTTGTGCATCTATCGCACTTGTTCAGTTTGTGCATCTACGGCACTTTCATTCACTTTGTGCATCTACGGCATGTATTCATTTTGTGCATCTATCGCATGTATTCACTTTGTGCATCTATTGCGCTGGTTCACTTTGTGCATCTATCGCACTTGTTCACTTTGTGTATTTATCGAACTCTTGTTCACTTTGTACATCTATCGCATTTGTTCATTTTCACTGACCGGGAAACGATATTGTATGTACAGTTTATTTAGAGGAATTTTAGGCATTCGTGTCTCAGTATGAGAACTTGCACGGTTTTGCATGTGAGATTGTTTGTGCATCTATCGCACACCTCTATTTTATTTCGAGTCCTGCGAAGCACGGGCCTGAGCGGTTTTTCTTATCTCAGGGCGCATGACACGTAGCCCTGGGCGGGTTTTATATCGGGATGTGCAAAGCACGAGCCTGAGGGATTTTCTTATCTCAGGGCACGTGACACGTACCCCTGGGCAGGTTTCATCTCGGGACGTGTGAAGTACGAGCCTGAGCAGTTATTCTTATCTTAGGGCGCGTGACACGTAGCCCTGGGTGGGTTTCATCTTAGGATGTGCGAAGCACGAGCTTGAGCAATTTTTCTTATCTCAGGGCGCGTGACGCACAGCCCTGGACTTGTTTCATCTCGGGACGTGCGAAGCACGAGCCCAAGTGGTTTTTCTTATACCAAGACGCGTGACGCAGAGCCCTGGGCGGGTTCCATCTCAGGACGGGCGAAGCACGAGCCCAAGTGGTTTTTCTTATCTCAGACTGACGCACAGCCCTGGACGGGTTTCATCTTGAGACATGCGAAGAACGAACCCGAGCAGTTTTTCTCATCGCAGGGCGCGTGACGCGTATCCCTGGACGGGTTTCATCTTGAAACGTGCGAAGCACGACCCCGAGTGGTTTTTTTTTTTTTATCTTAAGGCGCGTGATGCGCAACCCTGGACAGGTTTCATATCGAGACGTGCGAAGTACAAACCCGAGCAATTTTTCTTATCTCAGGGGGTGTGATGCGTAGCTTTGGGTGGGTTTCATCTTCAGACGTGTGAAGGACGAGCCTGGGTGATTTTACTTATCTCAGAGTGACGCATAGCCTTGGGCAGGTTTCATCTTGGTACGTGCGAAGCACGGGCCCTCACAATTTTTCATATCTGAGGGCGCGTGACGCGTAGCCCTGTGCAGGTTTCATCTTGGGACTTGCAAAGCACATGCCTGAGCAGTTTTTCCTGTCTCAGGGCACGTGATGGGCTGTTCTGGGCGGGTTTCATCTCAGGACGTGCGAAGCACGAGCTTGAGCGATTTTTCTTGTCTCAGGACGTAAGACGCGCAGCTGTGGACGGGTTTCATCTCGGGACGTGCAAAGCATGAGCCTGGGCAAATTTTCTTATCTTAGGGCGCATGATGCACAGCCTTGGGCGGGTTTCATGCCGGGACGTGCAAAGCACGAGCTCGAGCGATTTTTCTTACCCCAAGGCGCATGACGCGCAACCCTGGATGGGTTTCATATCGGGATGTGCAAAGCATGAGCCTGAGCAATTTTTCTTATCTCAGGCCGTGTGACACGTAGCCCTAGGTGGGTTTCACCTTAAGACGTGCGAAGCACGAGCCCAAGCGGTTTTTCTTATCTCTGGGCGTGTGACGTGTAGCCCTCAGTAGGTTTTATCTCGGGACGTGCGAAGCCCATGCTTGTGTGGTGTTTCTTATCTCAGGGCCCTTGACGCGTAGCCCTAGGCAGGTTTTATCTCGGGACACGTGAAACGCGACCTCGAGAGGTTTTCTAGTTTCTCAAGACGCGTGAAACGCGACCCTCAGTGGGTTTCATCTTGGGACGCGTGAAACGTGACCCTGAATGGTTTTCTAGTTTCTCAGGACACCTGAAACGCTGCCCTGGGTGGGTTTCATCATGGGACGTACGAAGCATGACCTCAAGCGGTTTTATCTTGGGATGCGTGAAACCCGACCCCGAGCAGTTTTTCTTTTATCTCGAGATGTATGAAATGCAACCCCGAGCCATTTTCTTTCTTACTTTCTCAAGATGCGTGAAACGTAACCATAAGTGGTGTTTTCTTTCCTCGATTCTTGATTTTGGCATGATTAGAGTGTGGTTTATCTTTTTTTTGCAGAAACCTGTGTTGGTTTTTAGCAAACACACTCTTAGGACATTACTTCATAACTTTTAGGATGTTTACATATGTAGAAACTTTGAAAAAAGGACAATGATTTGTTTGTGTTTATTTAATTTATTTTAGGAAGTCTTACAAGAAAATGGGTTTGTAGAAACAAAGCAAGCAAAATAGAGAAAACAGAAGAGAGACACATACAACCCTTAATCAACCATAGCTTTCATTTATTACTGATACCGTGGAAGCAGGTCTCTCATGTTCCAGGCACGTTCTATTTGCTGCCTCAATTCTCGCGGAGGAGAACTGATGATTCTCTAATAAACCCAGTTCCACACCATTTGGAATCTGTAGCGAATCACCGTCGACTCGTTTGCCAAAAATAGGGCATGGAACAGAAAGAACACATGTATCCCATTACTTGGGAAAATGATGGAAGTCAGAGGCACTAAAGAAGCCAAACGAAGCACTATTATTCCACAGCAAATTACATGGGAATAGGAATACAAGAACAGACTAACAGTGGCGACCCAGATGGCCTTTTTTGTACGTTTTGAATGAAGAAACATTTTGTTCTTGAAATTTTAGTTTGATGAAGGCGAGGAGCATCTGAGTGGGGACAACGAGGACGTCATGGTGAGAAGTGCGTGGTGGCCGGAGGTGGGGGTGTGAGAGGTAGAAGCTCCTTGAGTTCACAAATAAGATGTTGATGTTGTTGTTGTTCATGTCTTGGATTTAAGGCCTTGTTGGAATGATTATGATTTGCAAAAGATGGATAAGAATGAGTTAGAACACAGTGAGAAATAGGCAAAATCGAAGGTATATAGTATTGAGATAAGAAAGAAGGGAAGGGAATGTAATGGTAACAAGGCTACCAGGCTTTGTTTTTAAATGCTTGAGGAGTTTGTGGCTTTTATACTACTTTGTTTGTTGGCTCAACGCGTTAAGGTCCTCTACATGTTTTGTTTTTTCTTGTTCTGGGTAATTATGCCCCCAAAAGAAATTATTCTTCCTTTCCTCACCAAAATGACAGTAATTTGAAAAAAAAAAAACAATCAAATTGAACCTCAGTCATACATACATAGTGTGCGTGTGAGAGAGAGAATGATCCATCAAGGGCTTATTAAGCCTCACCAAAATGACAGTAATTTGAAGAAAAAAAAGATCAGATTGAAGCTCAATCATACATACATAGAGTGTGTGCGAGAGAGAGAGAGAGAGAGAGAGAGAGAGAGAGAGAGAGAGAGAGAGATGATTTGGGAAGCTAGTTAAGAGCTAATTTTTAGCGATTAACCTATTTTGGGTCACATCATTTTTTTTTTCCTTCCATTTTTTACACACAAAAGGACAAAAAGTAAAAAAAAAAAAAACCAAAAACTAACTTTTCAAATCACTCTGATTTATATCAAAAAGCCAAAGATTTATTTTTCTCTCTATTTTTGTACATTTTTTTTTCGTAAAAAACTAAAAAATTGTCAAAACATACTAATTTTTTTTTATCTCATATTTTACTTAAAAATTCAAAAACAATTGCTAAAATAATATGTTTCCCAAAGCCGAAGGTGGTGTTTGGGAAGTTGGGGCATTTCTTTGATTGGAAAAAAAAATGTAAAATGACTTGGATGAATTGGACTATGGAAAGTTTTAGGAAGATGGCTAAAAATTAGTTTTTTGGTTTTTCGGGATTTTTTTTTTTTGAAAAAACGTATAAAAATATAAGAGATAATATAATCCAAAATAAATTAAACGCTATCTTTTGACTTTTTATTGTGTTCCCAAATTAGCACTATGTTGACATACCTTACCAACGACTTATCTTCTCTCTCTAGATGAAGTGGACTATAGTAGAGTTGTTTCTTTGAGTTGTTGAGGTTCTAAAAACGACTGCATTGGTTTACCTAAAAAACATCCAACATATTAGATATTGATAAGATGATGTCGGTATCAAATGTCAATTTTTGTGTTATTTGGCTCTGTAATATAGTTGCTAAATAGTTGATTAGTGGTATTAATTTTTCCTTGTTAACCAAGAGAGAGTGAGAGAGAGAGAACAAAGAGAGAAGAGAAAGAGAGAGACGGCTGATCAGTGCAGTGGGCGGGGCTCACTGCACTTTTTAATTATTTTATATTTTATTGATTATTTATATATACGTATATATATTTATATTTTTAACATTCTTCAGGAAATTAATAAATATTTTCGGAATACTGTGTTTGTACTGCTTAATAAATTATCATTCAATATGTCTTCTCATATTCCTTGATCACCCAACATAATACTCCACCTACCTATCTTCTCCACCAATCATAATATTATGTAATATATTTTTATACATCAAGAGTGGTTGAATCTTGTTTCATGTGCGACGAATATCTTGCATGATGAAAAATATAATATTAGTCATTTGTATATTTTTATTTATGTAGAAAATATAGAATGCTTTTTTTTTTTTTTTTTAAGGAAAATGGGATGATATTATAGTTTAATATTTCGATTGATGTAGGAATTTCAAATTGTTTTTACGGTATTTACATATCCATAGTTATAAGTGTTTGCAGATTAATTATTCATAATTAAATAGGTGGCTATAATGTAAATGTTTATTATTGCATTTTTGCATGTGCGGTATTTTTTAATGAGATTATTTTCACATAAAAATTGACAGGAATTTGTGAATAATTTTTATAAAATTAGATATTAACGAATAAAAACTTTTAAAAAGAGAAATTTATAGTGTTTTTCTTTGTTTGGTTTATTTCCCCATGTCTATATCGAAAGGGATCGGATGGCCCTCTACTCCTATGCCAGTGATCATGGTGAAGTCGTAGGGAGTCATCGTCGTCCCCCCAGTAGTGGAAAAGTGAAAGGAGTTGGTGGTGTCCCACCACTTCTCCACCAGTGCACCTAGAAGAGGGAGACTTGCAATGACCTGAGTCAAGCCAGAGCAGAAGAGGCTGAACCCCGTCTCATTAATAATGTCGTGAACCCTAGCAGGGAGCTCGGTGTACGAATCTCTCGCCGTTGTGGCTCCATACCCTTTGAAGGCACGAGACTCTCCCTGTGGAAAAAGAACAAATGAACCAGATAAAAGGCAGTGATGAAATTACAGTCAGGAAGTATAGTCAGAAGAAATGCAGTGCAAGAAATGCTTTTAAAAGACAAGCAAGTATGCATAGAAACAGTGTTCATACCTCAGTGGCGCTGGCTTGCAGGTGGAAGGCTGACTCCCTCAGTAGAAGGTCCTTTGGTGCACCTCGAGCGAAGTCACTAAAGCGTCTAATGCCTCCGGGTGGCAAGATATGTGTGCGACGATGATACCTCTCCACATCCAAAGGCCGTACACTTACTGGTAGCGGCTCTGGCTGAGGGCCGGCTCAAACTTTGCCTCGAGGTCGGCCTCAATACCTCTAGCCGCCTTGGCGACGACAGGCTCATCTGCCTCTGAAATAGGTGGGAATACGAGGGGAACCTAGGGAGGAGCCCCATCATGTGGACTATCATCTGTCATCTGGGGAATGGGTGAAAAGTGAAGACAAACGGAGAAAAGAGGGTAAACTTGGAAAAAGTCAACCCTAGGAGAGAGAAAATGAAAGAAAAAGTCAAAGTCGGGAAAAGTTCACGAAACTCGAGAGAAACTCGAGGGGAACAAGCCAAGAAAGGTGAAAATGAGGAAAAAAGCATTGAAATCAAATTTTGATCTGTTCAAAAGGAAGAGAATCAAGAGTGCTTAGCGAATAAAGTTCGTGTGGGGCATTGGAAAATGCATAAAAAGCTCGAATCTAGAGAGAGGGAGAGCATTTTTGGACATGTGGGTGTGAGGAAATGAGCCCTAGTGGCTTGTACATAAAGACTAGAAAATGAAATTCCCAAATTGCCCCAAACTGCCATCAATGGCCGACAAGGCTGCAGTGGCCGACAGCCTCCTCCTTTGGCCTGCAAGCATCCGGTGGCCTCCCTCTGAGTCCTGATGTTGTTTTGTGTCTTTGTTTCCCAAGAGTTGCAAGGAAAGTTCACTGTTGGGTCCGGATTGTCTCTACGGAAGCTCAAAACTGTGTTTTTGGCGCACGATGTTCATCACTTGTCTACATGAATGAGGTGTATCCTTTTTAAACATATTTCAATTCCTTCGAGAGGCTAATTGGAAGGTGCCATCGAATGTCGCTTTTGTTTATTTTTCCTTCATTCACCTTTCATTCTCTATTGTTGCATAGAATGTGCATCTGCCATATTTGTTGCATTGAACATGCATCTCATATATATTGTTGCGTAGAATGTGCATCACACATTGTATGCGTATCTCGCATCATTTATATTTTGCATGGAGTATGCTTTGGTTGATCATTCTTGCATGGAACATGTGTTATCACTATTTCAATGTATGATCTCATTCACTTCGTGCATCTATCGCACTTGTTCACTTTGGGCACCTATCAGACTCTCATTTACTTTGTGCATCTATCACACGTATTCATTTTGTGCATCTATCGCATGTATTCACTTTGTGCAACTATCGCACTTGTTCACTTTGTGTATCTATCACACTCTTGTTCACTTTATACATCTATCGCATTTGTCCATTTTCACTGACAGGAAATCGATATTGTATGTACGGTTCATTCTGAGGAATTTTAAGCTTTCATGTCTCAGTATGAGAACTTGCACGGTTTTGCATGTGAGATTGTTTGTGCATCTAACGCACAGCTCTCTTTTATTTCGAGACATGCGAAGCCCGAGCCCGAGCGGTTTTTCTTATCTCAAGGCGCGTGACACGTAGCCCTGGGCGGGTTTCATCTCGGGATGTGTAGACACCCCATTTTTGACCGTCCTCAAGACTCGGTTGTGCTTGCAGGTACATGCAGACACAAGTTCGATTGCTTGTTGGGTATTTGACTTTCGCGGCGAAATGTCACAGGTTCAAGCTTTCCGGACCCTGTATCGTTTCTGCCCCGTTCTTGGACCATAACTTGGTGCTTTCAGAATTTTTTTTTTTTGTGCACTGCCGGCCACCTTTTGGCCCTGCCGGCCTTCACCTTGTTGCTGCCGGCCATTGATTGAGCCTGCCGGCCATCAATGGGCCAGTGCTGGCCATCAGGGATGGCCGGCAACCCCCTTGTCTCAGCAGGTTTCACTCCAGATCTTTTGAGCCAGCTGGAATCCTTTTATCTGCCCTCTATACACGTGCATGGGGGGATGAAACTCTTGCCAAGCTTCTTGAAGAAGCTTTGCATTGCTTTTCTTCTATATAAGGAGAGAGCCTCTCTCCTTAGTAGAGGGTCAGCATTTTGAAAAGAAAAATCTTTCCCTCTCTCTATATTGTTGTTGATTTGTGCCTTAAATTCCATTTTCCTTGCACTTTCACACTACAACACTTACAGATACACCACCACCATTGGATTGAGGTTCTTGGGAGGACTTCTTGAGCTCTGAAAGTGAGGTTTTACCCCCTGAAGTTGCTGGTTTCGAAGTGGATCTTCAAGGGTAAGTTTCTTCCCCTTTTTAGCACCTTTTTGTACCTCATTTTGGCCATACTTGCATACTGTTTTAGGCCTTGCTTTCAACTGAAAAAAGTCTTGTAGTTAAGTGCTTTTGAAGTTTGTTTAAGGTCTTTTGGCTATTGGGGGTCTTCAACCCCCTTGTTGGCCTTGTTTTGAGCCATGCCTTAAGTCCTCTGAGCTAGCCTTGGTTTGGCCTTCTAACCACTGAAATCCAGTGGATTTTCAGTGATAGGCATGTGGTTTTGAGGCCTCAAATCAGAGGGGGTGATCCCCTCTCTTTGTGTTTTTGTTTGCTTGCATTTTTGGCCTTCCAAAGGAGCATGCCTCTATGTATTTTTGAGGCTTAGTTTTGGCCCTTTTTTTGTGACTTTTAGGACCTACCTTGGCTCTGTCCATGGATGGTTTGGTCCCCCTTTGCATACATCTTGTATGTGTGGTGTAATCCCATTTGTAGCTCATCAAAGTGGCATGTTTGCTTAGCTTGTGTTGAGTCCATTTCAGTAGGTTTTTGGTGATGCTTTACCATGCCTTAGATCTGTTTTGGGTTGGTTTTGTCACTCCATCCATGTGCAATACACTTGTAGTGTAAATCTCATAAACTAGCTTTATATGCTTCTTGCTTTAGCATGTTATCCTAGCTTATGTTGAGTCCATTTCAGCATATATTTGGTCATCATTTGGCATGTCATGACTCTATCTTTTGCTGGTTTGGTCGTATTTTGCATGTTCCATATACTTGTAGAACAAATCTTGCTTACTAGCTTTATGTGCATGATGCTTTGACTCATCATCGTAGCATATTTTGGCTTTGCTCCAGTATGATTTTGTCCTTATTTTGGGCTGTTCTTGGACTGTTTTGGGCTGCCATGGCCATATCACTCATGCTTTGTATAGCTATAGTGTAAATGCTTAGGCTAGTCTTGGGTTTTGAGGCCCCTACCATGCCATACATTTAATGTTTGCATGCTTTGCCATCATTTTAAATGTTATTTCAGTCCATGAAATGTAGTCATACACTTGCATTTGGCATGTTTTGAATGTCTTGGAGGCTTGGCTCTTTATGCCTCAAGAATGAACTTTTGTGCATGCCATTAAGCCTAAGCCTTTGGCTCATCATATCAGTGCATTTTTGGTCTTGTGATACCATGATTTATGTTGTCCAAGTCATGCCATGTTTGGTTTCAAAGGGTGTAGTGCATTGCCTCTTTTGTAGCCTTGCATGCTCTATGTATTTGGACTTGTGCTCTAGCCTATGTTGGCTACCTTCGAGCTTGTTTTTGGTCTTGTTTGGACTTGCCTTGGGACTGTTTTAGGTTCCCTTAGCCCTTTGGGGCTTGCCTTATATGGCCATGGCTTAAGTCCTTTTGCTAGTTTTGAGCTTTAAGCTTTCTAACATGCTATGCTTGCATTGTTTAGTTGATTTGGCATCAATTTACATGAGGTTTCAGAGCTTACCTTGTTGTCACATATCCATGCTTGTCACTCTTTAAGTGTGCTTAAGAGTTGCATCTTTGTGCCTTAATCCTTGAGCCAATTGGCATGCATGTTTGCCTTGCCTTTTCATGCTTTTCATACTATCAATTCATCATTATTGGCCACTGATTTGGGCCTATTCGAGAGCTGTTCATTTTGGTTTAAGTCCATCTTTGCATGTTGTTGCATGCTTGTCTTGCATATTATTGTATGCTTGCTTCATTATGCATGTTTGCATGTTTAGGATTGTATGCCTATTCCATGACAGTTGCATTGCATTATGCTCATATACTTATTGCATGCTTGAGTTATTGCATTGCATGTTTGCATGCTTAAGTCATATTGCACGTTTGCCATGCTTGTGTTGCATTGTTTTTTGGATTAAGTGTTAATCCGAGCACAAGAAACGAGTAACGTTTCGTACTTCAAGTGATGAAACGTGTCTCAATTCTCAGTTGCCGACACTCTTGATTATCCATGATAGAGTTCTAGGCACTTATGTGTTTATTTGTGCATTCATTTCATATTGATTTGCACAAGTTGGATCTTTGGCCATCATGCATCGGGATGCGTGATTGATAGTTGTAGATCCAATTATGCCTCTCCCTTGATGTTTTAAGGTGATATGGGGTGGCATAGTACGTACATATCCTTGGAAGACCCTCTATTTTCTCTATTTTGTGCTTTGCTGCAGCTTAGTGTCCCAGCACATCAGTGGCCGGCAGTACCTTGCAGATGGCCGGCAGTCCCTCATTCTTGGCCGACAGTGCTCACTCTTGGTCGGCAGCATGGTCGGCAGTGGCTCCTCATGGCCGGCAGGCCACTTTTGCACTCCCCAGCATGTTTTTGGTAAGGTTCAGCAGGAATTCCTTGAGGACACCCTGCAGACAGAGCCTCTAAAGAGCAACCGGAGAGCTTACTGGGGACGGGAACCGAGCATGCATGTTCATTTTCTTCAACTTGCTGAGGCAGCATTATTTAAATTGCTTACTTGTTAGTTAGCATTTAGTTTTGTAATTAATTAATTTGTCAATTAATTAAGTTTTGTAATAATTAGTTGTAGCTAGTTATTCAATTCGGTTTTGTAATAATTAATTAGCTTATTAGTTAGTTAATTAGCCGGCATGTATTATTTATTCGAACCCTCTGTCGAGAGGGCCAATTTTATAATAAGTGTGCGTGCGTGTGTGCATGTCTTCTAACCCCACGTCTTTCTCCCTTTTACTTACTTGCTTTTGATGGTTAGTTCTAGGTCATTTTTCAATTAGCATATTTATGCTTGCATGTTTGCATCATTCATCTGCATTGCATGTACCAGGCTCGGCGCATCATACTAACTGCATTATACTTTCAATACATTACTTGAATACGTGTTCAACAGCATGTTATCAAGTTGCATTTTATATACCATTTTAGAATAGCCGAGCCTATTTCTAGTTGCATTTTGCATGTGTCGCATCAGCCATTTTAACATGAACTAGGATCATGCTTGATTACTAACTAGTTATTGTTTTGGCTCGGAGTACTAGGTAAGCTTTTTTGCTTTAGCATACTGCATGTGTGTTATTGATTACCATGATAGCATGCTTGCCATAAGGCTAACTGCTTATGTGTTTAACTGCCTGAATGCTTGTGGGTGAAGGTTGGATTACTTGAATTGGAACAATTCATCAAATCCATATTTTAGCCTACTTACGAGTAGCAAACTTCAAACCATTTTCCAAACAAACGGATATGTAATGCTTTGTTCCAAATTAGGCGATCTAGTTTACACTTGTGTGTTGTGCGCATCACATAGTAAGATTAGCTAATTAACCGGAATAAGAACGCATGTGTTTTCAAAAACAAGATATCATGTTTAGTAGTGGCTGATCTTTGATTGGGCGAGCGAGGGTGCCCATAGCTGACCTTCCCCAATCGTACCGAAGTTCCCGAGCTGAGGCAACTTTGGTGATGACGGACACATGGCCATAGGCACGAGTCAGGATTTCCTAAATTCCCCCAAAACTAAATTATTTAGGTGGCGACTCTGTATCTGGAAAAGTAGTCCATGTTTGGCACTTCTTTCTAAAAAATCAGTTTTTCAAAATGATTTGCCGGATTTGGACTCTTTGGTAATTTATCGGTCTTGCATTGCACTTTGCGAGACTAGATTCAGAACCGTGACATTTGAGTCTGAACTGTAGGTATGAGGCCCAAGGGCGTGTCCACAGGATGTGCAAAGCACATGCCCAAGGGATTTTTCTTATCTCAGGGCACATGACACGTAGCCCTGGGCAGGTTTCATCTCGGGATGTGTGAAGCACGAGCTTAAGCAGTTATTCTTATCCTAGGGCGCGTGACACATAGCCCTGGGTGGGTTTCATCTTAGGACGTGAAAAGCACGAGCCCAAGTGATTTTTCTTATCTCAAGGCAAGTGACGCGCAGCCCTGGACGGGTTTCATCTCTGGACATGCGAAGCACGAGCTCGAGTGGTTTTTCTTGTGCCAGGACGCGTGACGCACAGCCCGGGGCGGGTTTCATCTCGGGACGGGTGAAGCACGAGCCCAAGTGATTTTTCTTATCTCAGAGTGATGCACAGCCCTGGGCGGGTTTCATCTTGAGACGTGCGAAGAACGAGCCCGAGCGATTTTTCTTATCTCAGGGCGCGTGACGCGTATCCCTAGACGGGTTTCATCTTGAAATGTGCGAAGCATTAGCCCGAGTGATTTTTTTTATCTCAGGGCGTGTGATGCGCAACCATGGGTGGGTTCATTTTGAGACGTGCAAAGCACGAGCCCGAGCAATTTTTCTTATCTCAGGGGGCGTGACGCGCAGCTCTGAGTGGATTTTATCTCGGACGTGTGAAGGATGAGCCTGGGCGATTTTTCTTATCTTAGAGTGACGCACAGCCTTGGGCAGGTTTCATCTCTATACGTGCGAAGCACGGGCTCTTGCAATTTTTCTTATCTGAGGGTGCGTGACGCGTAGCCCTGGGGGGTTTTATCTCGAGACGTGCGAAGCACGAGCCCGAGAATTTTTCTTATATCAGGGCGCGTGACGTGCAGCCTAGGCCGGGTTTCATCTCGGGACTTGCGAAGCACGTGCCTGAGCAGTTTTTCCTATCTCAGATCATGTGATGGGCTGTTCTGGGTGGGTTTTATCTCAGGACGTGTGAAGCACGAGCATTAGTGATTTTTCTTCTCTCAGGACGCGAGACGCGCAGCTATGGACGGGTTTCATCTCGGGATATGCAAAGCACGAGCCCGAGCAATTTTTCTTATCTTAGGGCGCGTGATGCGCAGCTTTGGGCAGGTTTCATCCCGGGACGTGCAAAGCATGAGCTCGAGCGATTTTTCTTAGCCCAAGGCGCGTGATACGCAGCCCTGAATGAGTTTCATATCGGGACGTGCAAAGCATGAGCCTGAGCGATTTTTCTTATCTCAAGGCATGTGATGCGTAGCCCTAGATGGGTTTCACCTTAAGATGTGCGAAGCGCGAGCCCAAGCAGTTTTTCTTATCTCTGGGCGTGTGACGTGTAGCCCCTAGTGGGTTTCATCTTGGGACATGCGAAGCCCGTGCTTGTGTGGTGTTTCTTATCTCAGGGCCCTTCACGCGTAACCCTAGGAGGGTTTTATCTCGGGACACATGAAACGCGATCTCAAGAGGTTTTTTAGTTTCTCAAGACGCGTGAAATGCGACCCTGGACGGGTTTCATCTCGAGACGCGTGAAACGCGACGCCGAACGGTTTTCCAGTGTCTTAAGACACGTGAAACACGGCTCTGGGCGGGTTTCATCACGGGACGTACGAAGCACGACCTCGGACGGTTCTCTTGTTTCTCAGGATATGTGAAGCGCAGCCCCGGGCAGGTTTTATCTTAGGATGCGTGAAACGCGACCCCAAGCGATTTTTCTTTTATCTCGAGATGTATGAAATGCGACCCCGAGCCATTTTCTTTCTCAGTTTCTCAGGATGTGTGAAACGCAACCGTGAGCGGTGTTTTGTATCCTTGACTCTTGATTTTGGCATGGTTAGAGTGTGGTTTATCTTCTTTTTGCAGAAACCTGTGTTGGTTTTAAGCAAACACACTCTTAGGACATTACCTCATAACTTTTTAGGATATTTACAAATGTAGAAACTTTGAAAAATGGACAATGATTTGTGTGTGTTTATTTAATTTATTTTAGGAAGTCTTACAAGAAAATGGGTTTGTAGAAACGGAGTAAACAAAACAGAGCAAACAGAACAGAGACACATACAACACTTAATCAACCATAGCTTTAATTTATTACCGATGCTGTGGAAGCAGGTCTCTCATGTTCCGGGCACGTTCCATTCGCTGCCTTAATTCTCGCGAAAGAGAATCGATGATTCTCTGATAAACCCAGTTCCACAGCATTTGGAATATGTGGCGAATCACCATCGACTAGTTTGCCAAAAATAGGGCATACAACAGAAAGAACACATGTCTCCCATTACCTGGGAAAATGATGGAAGTCAAAGGCACCGAAGAAGCCGAACGAAGCACTATTATTCCACGGCGAATTACACGGGAATAGGATTACAAGATCAGACTAACAGTGGCGACCCAGATGGCTTTTTAGTATGTTTCAAATGAAGTAACATTTTGTCCTTGAAATTTTAGTTGGATGAAGGTGAGGAGCATTTCAGTGAGGACGGCGAGGACGTCGTGGTGGGAAGTGCGTGGCGGCCGGAGGTGGGGGTGTGAGAGGTAGAAGCTTCTCGAGTTCACAAATAAGATGTTGATGTTGTTTTTTGTTCATGTCTTGGATTTAAGGTCTTGTTGGGTTGATTATGATCTGCAAAAGATGGATAAGAATGAGTTAGAACACAGTGAGAAATAGGCAAAATCGAATGTATAGAGTATTGAGATAAGAAAGAAGGGAATGGAATGGTTACGAGGCTACCAAACTTTGATTTTCAATGCTTGAGGAGTTTGTGGCTTTTATACTACTTTGTTTGTTGGCTCAACGCGTTAAGGTCCTCTACATGTGTTTTTTTTTTGGTGGGTAATTATGCCCCCAAAAGAAATTATTCTTCCTTTCCTCACCAAAATGACAATAATTTGAAAGAAAAAAAAAATAATCAAATTGAACCTCAGTCATACATACATAGTGTGCGTGTGAGAGAGAGAATGATCCATCAAGGGCTTATTAAGCCTCACCAAAATGACAGTAATTTGAAGAAAAAAAAGATTCGATTGAAGCTCAATCATACATACATAGTGTGTGTGCGAGTAAGAGTGAGAGAGAGAGAGAGAGAGAGAGAGAGAGATGATTTGGGAAGTTAGTTAAAAACTAATTTTTAGCTTTCAACCTATTATGGACCACATCATTTTTTTTTAATTTTTTACACATAAAAGGACAAAAAGTAAAAAAAAAAAAAACCAAAAATCAACTTTTCACTAACTTTTCAAATCACTCCGATTTATATCAAAAAGTCAAAAATTTCTTTTTCTCTCTATTTTTGCACTTTTTTTTTTTTGTAAAAAACTAAAAAATTATCGAAACATACTATTTTTTTTATCTCATATTTTACTGAAAAAGTCAAAAAAATTACTAAAATAATATGTTTCCCAAAGCCTAAGGTGGTGTTTGGAAAGTTGGGGCATTTCTTTGACTAGAAAAAAAAAATTGTGAAAAGACTTGGATGAATTGGACTATGGAAAGTTTTGGGAAGATGGCTAAAAATTAGTTTTTTGGTTTTTTTTGATATTTTTTTTGAAAAAACGTATAAAAAATATAAGAGATAATATAATCCAAAATAAATTAAACGTTATCTTTTGACTTTTTATTGTGTTTCCAAATTAGCCCTATGTTGACATACCTTACCAACGAATTATCTTCTCTCTCTAGATGAAGTGGACTATAGTAGAGTTGTTTCTTTGAGTTGTTGAGGTTCTAAAAACGACTGCGTTGGTTTACCTAAAAAACATCCAACATATTAGATACTGATAAGATGATGTTGGTATCAGATGTCAATTTTCGTGTTATTTGGCTCTGTAATACAGTTGCTAAATGGTTGATTAGTGGTATTGATTTTTCCTTGTTAATCAAGAGAGAGAGAGAGAGAGAGAGAGAGAGAACGAAGAGAGAAGAGAAAGAGAGAGACGGCTGATCAGTGCAGTGGGTGGGGCTCACTGCACTTTTTAATTATTTTATATTTTATTTATTATTTATATATACGTATATATATTTATATTTATATTTTTAACATTCTTTAGGAAATTATTAAATATTTTCGGAATACTGTGTTTGTACTGCTTAATAAATTATCATTCAATATGTCTTCCCATATTCCTTAATCACCTAACATAATACTCCACCTACCTATCTTCTCCACCAATCATAATATTATGTAATATATTTTTATACATCAAGAGTGGTTGAATCTTGTTTCATGTGCCACGAATATCTTGCATGATTAAAAATATAATATTAGTCATTTGTATAATTTTATTTATGTAGAAAATATAGAATATTTTTTTTTTTTTAGGAAACTAGAATGATATTATAGTTTAATATTTTGATTGATATAGGAATTTCAAATTGTTTTATGGTATTTATATATCCATGGTTATAAGTGTTTGCAGATTAATTATTCATAATTAAATAGTTGGCTATAATGTAAATGTTTATTATTACATTTTTGTGTGTGCGCTATTTTTTAATTATATTATTTTCACATGAAAATTGAAAGGAATTTGTGAATAATTTGTATAAAATTACATATTAACGAATAAAATCTTTTAACAATAGAAATTTATAGTGTTTTGCTTTGTTTGATTTATTTCCCCATGTCCATATCGAAAGGGATCGGATGGCCCTCTACTCCTCAGCCAGTGATCATGGTGAAGTCGTAGGGAGTCATCGTCGTCCCCCCAGTAGTTGAAAAGTGAAAGGAGTTGGTGGTGTCCCACCACTTCTCCACCAGTGCACCTAGAAAAGGGAGACTTGCAATGATCCGAGCCAGGCCGGAGCAGAAGAGGCTGAAGCCTGTCTTATCAATAATGTCGCGAATCCCAGCAGGGAGCTCACTATACCAATCTCTCGCCGTCGTGGCTCCATACCCTTTGAAGGCACGAGACTCTCCCTCTGGAAAAAGAACAAATGAATCAGATAAAAGGCAGTTGTAGACGTACCCGAACGTCACGGGCTCCGCGCGTGAAATGTTGCGAAAATCCGTTTTGTTCATTGGGCTGCTATAGTTCGGACTCAAATGTCACAGTTCTGAATCTAATTTCGCAAAGTGCAATGCATGATTGATAAATCACCAAAGAGTCCAAATGCGGCAAATTGTTTTGGAAAACTGATTTTTATAAAGAAGTGCCAAACATTGACTGCTTTGCTAGATACAGAGTCGCCACCTAAATGTTTTTGTTTTGGGAAATTTAGGAAACCCTAACTCGTGCCTAAGGCCACATGTCCGTCATCACCAAAGTTGCCTCGGCTCGGGAACTTGTGTACGAGAGGGGAAGGTTATGCAATGAGCACCCCCGCTCGCCCGATCAAAGATCGACCTTTACTAACGTGATACCTTGTTTTTGAAAACACATGCGTTCTTATTCTGGTTATTAGCCTATAATTTCTATGTGATGCACACAACACACAAGTATAGACTAGATCGCCTAAATTGGAACAAAACATCTCATGTTTGTTTGTTTGTAAATGGTTTGAAGGTGCTACTCGCAAGTAGGCTAAGACGTGGATTTGCCACCCTCGAGTGGGCTTAGAAAACATGATTTTGCCACTCTCAAGTGGGCTTAAAACTCGCATTTCAATGAATTGGTCCAATTCAAGCAATCCAACCTTCATCCATAGGCATTCATGCAATTAATCACTTAATCAATTAGCTTCATGGCAAGCATGCTATCATGGTAATACTCACACTCATGCAAGATACTAAAGCATAAAAGCTTACGTAGTACTCCGAGACAAAACAATAGCTAGTTAGTAATCAATGCATGATCCTAGCTATGTTAAGATGGCTAATGCAACCCATGAAAAATGTAACTAGAAATAGGCCCGGCTATTCTAAAATGGCATACGAGATGCAACTTGATAATCATGTATTCAAATTGGAATTGAAATACAATGCGGTTAGTATGATGCGTCGAGCCCGGTGCGTGCAATACGAATGAATGTATGCAAACATGCTATAATAAGTATGCTAATTGAAATACGACCTAGAACTAACCATCATAAGCGGTAAAGTAAAAGGGAGAAAGACGTGGGGTTGGAAGACATTCACACACTCACGCACAATTATTACAAAATTTGCCCTCTCGACGGAGGGTCCGAATGAATAATACAAACCAACTAATTAATTAACTACCCCAGCTAATTAATTATTACAAAACCCTTAACTAATTAAAAAACTTAATTAAGTTACAAAACAGTTAAAGCGGCCTCGAGAAGAGGGGTATATGCATGCTCGGTCGGCTTCGCTCGGAAATCCGTTGCCATGCCTCATGTTGCCTCTGTTTGCACTGTTTTGTACCTCTGAAAACTGTGAAAATCTCTGTGATGCTTCTTAACCACCTCATGGACATGCTGAGAGGCCATCAGCCAAAGGATATGGCCATCGACCAAGGGAAAAGGGTCATCGACCAGTTTTTAGTCCATCGGCCAAAAATTGTTAGCCGATCGGCACTCCAGATAGCCGATTGGCCATCTCTTCCTGCATACTGCTCCTTTTGTTGCAGCAGAGGACAAACAAGGGCATGGCAATACAATTTTAAGAAAATGTTGTGCAACCACACCCCTTATCATGTTTGAAGCTCAAAGGAGTATAGTGCTCGACTCTCGAGCCATCAATCACGTATTTCGATGCATGATGGCCAAAGAGGCCGAGTTGCATAATTCAATGTGAATGAAATGCACAAAAACACACAAATGCCTTGAACTCTATCATGTTGGATCAAGAGTGTCGGCGACCGAGGATTGAGGCATGTTTCATCACTTCAAGTATGAAACATCCCTCAATCCTCGTGTTTGGCTTAACACCCAAACCAAACACAATACCATGCATGCAACATGGAGACGCTATGCAATGCAACATAAGCATGCCAAATGCAATATGACTCAAGCATGCACACAAAGCTAAGGTAACAAGCATGCCAAATGCAATGCAACCTAAACATGCAAACATGCAATGTACCAAGCATGCAACAACATGCAAAAATGGACAAGCATGCAACAACATCCAATGTGACAAGCATGCAACAACATGCAAAGATGGACTTAAACCAAAATGGACAAACCTCAACAATGTCCAAATCAGTGGCCAAAATGCAATGAAAATGAAGACAAAAGCACATACAAACATGCATGCCAATTGGCCCAAGAATTAAGGCATCAGGAGTATAACTCTCAAACATGAGCAAGGAGTGACAAACATGAGAATGTGGCAATGAAGTAAACTCTGAAATCATGTGAGGAATGATGCCAAATCATGCACACAATACAAGCAAGGCATGCTAGAAGGTTCAAAGCTTAAGACTAGCAAAGGGTTTTACACCAAGGACACACAAATAAAGCCCCAAAGGACAAAGGGCAACCAAAACAGTCCCAAGGTAGGTCAATACAAGACCAAAAGCATGCTCGAACCTAGCCAACACAAGCTAGAACAAAAGTCCAAAAGGCATGTGTAGACACCCCATTTTTGACCATCCTCAAGACTTGGACGTCATCGTTTGAACACTCGATGCTTATCCATGCTCATGTTCGTTTTGAGTTCTCGGAGGTCTCAGCCGCACGCCTTGCCTCAAGATCTCTCAACTTGTCTGTTTTGTGCTTGGTTGTGGATCAAACACTTGTGTTTTTTGCTTCTAAGGAAAGACGTTGGCTTGTTTTCCATTCCCTCAACCGACCGGCCAAGGCTTGAAGCCATCGGCCTCGTTTTCTTGCCATCGGCCAAAAGTGTTGGCCAGTCGGCACTACTTTTGGTCGGCCGGCCCTTGTGTTGGTCAATCGGCCATTTTTGGTGGCCGAACCCTGTTCATCTGCTTTATGCAGATATTTTATGCCAGTTGTCTTAGCTGGCATCCACAATTCACCCCCTCCATACACGTGTATGGAGGGATTTGTCCCTTGCCTTAGCTTGCTTAGGAAGCTTAGAACTTGGATTTCTATAAGAAGGGAGCTCCTCCTCCCTTCTCAGGGGTTCTGAAATTAGGGTTAGAAAAGTTGTATCTCTCTATCTCTATATCTTCCTCTCTCTATACATTTGTGTGTGTGTTTGTGCTTTAAAGCGTTTTTTGTTCATACTTTTGCACTAGAGCACTTAGTAGAACACCATCCTTGGTTGCTGAGGTGCTAGGGAGTTGGTGTTAGGGTTCTTGGAGTGGTTTAAGCTTGAGAAAGGTGTTGGAGCTTTGTTCTTGGAGGTGTTCTTCAAGGGTGAGCAAACTTGCTTTTAATACCCCATTCTTGCTTAAGCTTTTAGCCCTTCTTGCTTATTGTTTTAACATTAGCTATTAACTGATAAAAGTTCTGATTTTGTGTGCTTTAGATCTTTGTTTAAGGTCATTTTGAGGTTTGGGGTTGTTTCCCCCCCTCGTAGGCCTTGTTTTAGGCCATCCCTTTTGGCCCTTGCTATGAGCTTTGCATGACCTTTCTACCATTGAAATCTAGAGGATTTTCAATGGTGGAAAGGTTGTTTTGGTGTCCTAAATAGGAGAGGGTCATCCCCTCTCCTTGTTGTTTTGAATGCTTGCATAAATGGCTTATGTTTGTAGCTTGTATGCTTAGCTTGTCTTAGCTTCATTTCAGTACATATTAGGCTTTGTTTTGCCATGATATAGCACTATTTTGATTTGGTTTAGACATACCATGCATGCTTCATGTACTTGTCTTGTAATCCCATGATTTGCCTTAACATGCGTCATGTTGTAACATGTCATTTTAGCATGATTTCAGCTCAACTTCATGAAGCTTCTAGCCTTATTTTAACATGCTTGAACTCTATTTTTCATTGTTTTGGTCATGCTTACATTGTTTTGTATAGCTACCATGCAATCTAGCTTGTTAGCTTTGGGTGTTTGAGTCACTAGCATGCTCTATTCGAATCATTTCAGTGGTTTGGCATCACTTGTAATGTTATTTCAGTCCATGTTTCATGTTCAAACACTTGCACTTATTACTCCTTTAATGTTTTAAAGGGTTTGTGTTTTATGCTTCATGAATGGTCCATTGTGTATGCCACCATGCTTAGGTTTTGGGATGCCATCTAAGTGAGTTTTTGGGCTCATTTTAGCATGCCATAACTCTAATTTTGGTTGCTTAAGTCATGCCATGTTTGGTTGTGTGAGGTGTAGTGTAACACCTCTTTTGTGGCCTTGCATGCCTCATGTTTTGGCATTGTGTTCTAGCTTGTGTTGGCTAGTTTTGAGCTCACTTTTGGTCTTGTTTAGACCTTCCTTGGGACTGTTTTAGGTCCCTTTAGCCCTTTGGGGCTTGCTTCATGTAGCCTTGGTTTGAGTCCCTTGGCTAGTTTCAAGTTTTGGGCTTTATTGCATGCCTTACTTGCATTATTTAGTTGATTTGGCATCATCCCTAACATGATTTCAGAGCTTACAATGTTTATCATATATCCATATTTATCCCCTTTTAAGTGTGCTCAAAAGTCACCTTTTTATGCCTAAGTGTTGGGTTAATTAGCATGCATGTTTGTATGTGTATTTCATGCCCTTGTTGCATCACTTTGGCCATTGATTTGGGCCTATTCGAGAGCTGCCCATTTTGGCTTAAGACCATCTTCGCATGTTGTCGCATGCTTGCCTTGCATGTTGTTGCATACTTGGCCAATTGCATGTTGCATGCTTGAGTTGTCTTGCATTTGGCATGCACTTTTATTAAGTTGCTTGCATGTTTGCATGCTTGCATCACATGTTGTTACATGCTTGCCTATCCTTGAATGTTGTCACATGCCTTGCATGTTTGCATGCTTGTCTAGGTTGCATTGCATTTGGCATGCTTATTATCATTAGCCTTGTATGTCATTGTCCTTAACATGCTCATGTCGCATTAGTTTTGCTTGCATGATTGCATCCATTGCCTCTTGATCAACCATGATAGAGTTTGGGGCCCCTTGTTTGTTTTGTGTGCATTTCATATGATATTAAATGCACACTCGGCTCCTTTGGCCATCATGCATTGAAATGCGTGATTGATGGTCCGGGGGTCGAGAACAATACCCCCTTGAGTTCATGACATGATAGGGAGCATGGTTGTGCATACATTGTCTTGAAAATGCATTGCCATGCTCTGTTTGTCCTCTGTTGCAGCAAAACAGTATTCTGCAAGAAGATATGGCTAGTCGGCCATCTATAGTGCTGGCCGGCTACAAATTGTTGGCTGAGAGCCTCACACATGGTCGATGACCAGTTCTCCTTGGCCGGTGGTCTTGTCTCTTGGTCGATGGACTCTCAGCATGTCCCCAAGGTGGTTCAGAAGCATCCTTAAGAGTTGTGCAGTTTTCAGAGGTGCAGAGCAGTGCAAACAGAGGCAACATGTGGCATGGCGACGGATTTCCGAGCAAAGCCGACCGAGCATGCATTCATCCCTCGTCTCGAGGCCATTCCAGTGTTTTAATAACTTTGAATAGTTATTTATTTCGATTTGGTTTTGTAATTAATTAATTAGCTTGTTAGTTAGTTAATTAGTTAATTTGTATAATTTTTTCGGTCCCTCCGTCGAGAGGGCCAATTATGTAATAAGCGTGCGTGTGTGTGATGCATGTCTTTCAACCCCCATTTCTTTCTCCCTTTTACTTACCTGCTTATGATGGTTAGTTTTAGGGCATATTTCATTTTAGCATCCTTATGCTATTCATGTTTGTATCCATTCATCTGTATTGCATGCACTGGGCTCGGCGCATCATACTAATTGCATCGTATTTCAATTCCAAGTTGAATACGTGTATCGAATTGTCACATCTCATATGCCATCTTAGAAAAGCCGAGCCTATTTCTAGTTGCATTCTGCATGTGATGCATTAGCCATTGTTAACATGAACTAGGATCATGCATGATTACTAACTAGTTTCTTGTTTTGGCTCGAAGTGCACTATGAGTGTTTATGCTTTAGCATACTGCATATGTGTTAATGTTGCCATGAAAGCATGCTTGCCATGAGGCGAATTGCTTATGTGATATAACTGCCTGAATGCCTGTGGGTGAAGGTTAGATTGCTTGAATTGGAACAATTCATTGAAATCTGTGATTGTAGACGTCCCCGAACGCCTCGGGAGGATGACCCCCGTTCCGTTCGTTTTGGGCTCACTACAGTTCGGACTCAAATTGCCATGGTTCTAAATCTAAACCAAAGAGTCCAAATCCAGCAAATCTTTTTTGAAAATAGATTTTTGTAAAGAAGTGCAAAACATGGACTGCTTTGCCAGATATAGAGTCGCTACCTAAATATTTTTTATGGGGGAATTTAGGAAACCCTGACTCGTTTGCCTAAGGCCATGTGTCCGTCATCAACAAAGTTGCCTTGGCTCGGGAACTTGGTACGATTGGGAAAGGTCAGCTATGAGCACCCCCTCTCGCCCGATCCGAAGATCGACCTCTACTAACCATGATATCTTGTTTTGAAAATATTATGCGTTCTTGTACTAGTTATTAGCCTAGAATTACTATGTGATACGTACAGCAAAACAAGTATAGAGTAAATTGCCTAAGTCGGAACAAAGCATCGCATTTCCATTTGTTTGGAAAATGTTTTGAATTTTGCTACTCGCGAGTAGACTAAAATACGGATTTCGATGAATTATCCCAATTCAAACAATCCAACCTTCACCCACAGGCATTCATGCAGTTATATCATATAAGCATAAAGCCACATGGTAAGCATGCTATCATGTTAACATTCACACTCATGCGAGATGCTAAAGCATAAATACTTACATCGTACTCCATGCCAAAATGGTGAACTAGTTAGTAATCATATGCATGATCCTAATTCATGTTAAGGTGGCTAATGTATCTCATAGAAAATGTCACTAGAATAGGCTTGGCTAATCTATGAATGGCATGTGAGATGCGACAGATAGCATGTATTCAAGTTTGATTTGAAATACTATGCAGTTAGTATGATGCGCCGAGCCCGGTGCATGCAATACTGATGAATGATGCACGCATGCATAGCATAAGGATGCTAAATTAAATATGCCCTAGTACTAACCATCAAAGCAGGTAAGTAAAAGGGAGAAAGAAATGGGGGTTGGAAGACATGCACATACGCACCCACACTTATTACAAATTTGCCCTCGCTCAGAGGGACGGAAAGAATAATACAATTTAACTAACTATCAAGCTAACTAAATATTACAGACAATTAACTAGTTAAGCAAATTAACTAAGTTAATTAAGTAGTAAAAGCAGCCTCGGGAAGAGGGCCCAATGTATGCGCGCTCGGTTCCGCTCGGAAACCCACCAACTAGTTTGCCTCTGTTTCCCCTACCCCGCTCCTCTGAAAATTGCACAACTCCCAAGGTATGCTCCATGGACACTGTGGATCACCACCGACCAAGTAAAAACCTCACCGACCATGTCCGGATGGTCATCGACCATTTGTTGAGCTCTCGGCCACAAATATTTGGTCGGTCGGTAGTATAGATGGCCGGCCGGCCAAAGCTTTCTGTAGAAACCTGTTTTGACAGCAGCAGAGGGCAAAACATGGCATGACAATGCATTTCAAGCAATGTTTGCACCAACTACACTCCTTATCATGTTTATGACTCGAAGGAGGATGGTCCTCGATTCTCGAACCATCAATCGCGCATTTCAATGCGTGATGGCCCAAGAAACCAAGTGTGCCATTTCAATGTCGAATGAAATGCATTTAAACAAACAAATGGCCCAACCTTTATCACTTGATCAAGAGGCAAGGCATGCATGCTAATGCAATGCAACCTAGGCATGCGAACTAGTCATGCAATATGAACATGAAGACAAGAATGCTAGGCACACAACCTAAGCTAGCAAGCATGCAAGCATGTAATAACTATGCTAATGATCAACATGCAAGATGTAACCTAATCATGCAAGTGTGTAAGGCATGCAACATGTTATGCAACCTAGTCAAGGAAATACGTGCCAAATGCAAGTATCACTTAAACATGCAACAACAATACATGGTAAGTCAAGTATGCAATCAACACACAAGGTGAGGATGCCACAACATGCAAAGAAGGGACTTACACTAATTTGGACAGCTCTCTATTAGGCCCAAAACAGTGGCCAAATGCTATGGAAATGATAGGCAAAACATACACAAGCATGCACATGTTAAGGCCTAAACACTTAAGCATCAAGAAGCATCTTTTAAGCACAGTTAAAAGGGAATAACCATGGACATATGGCATGCATAATAAGCTCTGAGAACATGTAGGAAATGATGCCAAATCAACCTACCAAAGCAAGCTAGGTATGCAACCAAGCCCAAGGACCTAAAACATGATCATATGACACATGAAGCAAATGACCAAAATGAACCAAAACAGTCTTAAATCATGCAAAAGTAAGCCCTAAGAACCACTTAGATGGCATCTAAATGACCTAAACCTAGAGGCATACACAATAGAACAAACATGAAGTATGAAACACCAACCTCTTAATACATTAAAGGGGCATCAAATGTAAGCATTCAAGCATACCATGAGGACTGAAATGACATGGAAAATGGTTTCAAACTACTGAAACAAAGCAAGTAAAGCATGCTCCACACTCACACACCCAAGGCTAACAAGCCAAAATGCAAGGTGGTTATACTAAGCATGTCATGGTCGACCAAAACAACCAAAAACAAAACTTAAGCATGCTAAAACAAGCACAAAAGCTTCACAAAGCTAGGCCAAAACAAGTAAGCATAATAGGCTAAATGCTAGGCACATGTTAAGGCAAATCATGGCATTGCAAGACATGTATGCAAGGCAAGCATGGTGTGTCTAAACCAAGTAAAAATAGTGCTATATTATGACAAAATAAGCACAAATAACAACTAAGACATGGCCAAAAATGCACTTAAAAATGATGCTCACACATGAGGCTAAAATGGCCCTTTTCATGGACAACAAGGAGAGGGGGTGGCCCTCTCCTTCTTAGGACCTTAAACTACCATCCTCACCACTGAAATCCTTTAGGATTTCAGTGGTGAGGTGGCCTAAACAAGGAGGTCCCGGAGCTCACCAAAATGGCACAAAATGGGGGCCAAACAAGCCCTAAGAGGGGTCAAACAACCGCAAAGCTCAAAGAAACCTTAAACAACTATTTTAGGCAGGTAAAAATAAGACTTTTATATGTTATACATAAAGCCTAAAATAGGTGCAGGATTGGTAAAAAGGCTATGCAAAAATGGGGAACAAGGGGGGAAAGTTGTTACCCTTGTAGACCCTCTTCAAAAATGGAAGACCAGCGGCCCCCTTAGGTTCAAATCAGCTCCAAAACTCTGAAAATGACTCCTTAGCACTTCAGTAGCCAAGGTAAGGTGTAACACTAGGTGTTTGAATGCAAAACTAAGAACAAACACACTAAGGCAAAGAGAGGGAGGTATAGAGATAGGATAGATACACTATGACCTAACCCTAGTTCAGAGCTCTCTCTGGACTTTTTTTGCCACTGACCCTAATGGAGGGAGAAGAGGGTCCCTCTTATGGAACTCACTCTTGCAAAGCTTCTCAAGTAAGCTAGTCAAGAGGGAGATCTCTCCATACACGTGTATGGAGGGGAGCAAAGTGGGTGCCAGCTATCACAGCTGGCACAAAATATCTACCAAAAGCAGATGCACAGTGGTCGGCCAGCCAAAAATGTAATTTGACCAAAATAGATAGCCGACCGACCATCCAGAGTGCCGACCAAGTTGAGAGATCCTGAGGCAAGGCGCGTAGCCGAGACCTCCGGGAACTCAAGACGAACACAAACAAGGATGATCACCGAGTGTTCAAACGGTGATGTCCAAGTCTTGAGGACGGTCAAAAATGGGGTGTCTACAGTGATTTAGCCTACTTGCGAGTAGTAAATCTCAAACCATTCTCCAAACAAACGGATATGCGATGCTTTGTTCCAAATTAGGCGATCTAGTCTATACTTGTGTTGCTGTGTGCATCACGTAGTAAATATTAGCTAATTAATCGGAATAAAAACGCATGTGTTTTCAAAAACAAGATATCATGTTTAGTAGTGGTTGATCTTTGATTGGGTGAGCGGGGGTGCTTATTCCATGACCTTCCCCAATCGTACCCAAGTTCCCGAGTCGAGACAACTTTGGTGAAGACGGACACATGGCCTTAGGCACGCGTCAGGGTTTCCTAAATTCTCCAAAAATAAAATATTTAGGTGGCGACTCTGTATCTGGAAAAGCAGTCCATGTTTGACACTTCTTTCTTAAAAATTAGTTTTCCAAAACGATTTGCCAGATTTGGACTCTTTGGTGATT
Organism: Camellia sinensis; assembly: GCF_055761805.1. Lineage (NCBI taxonomy): Eukaryota > Viridiplantae > Streptophyta > Magnoliopsida > Ericales > Theaceae > Camellia > Camellia sinensis. Next base: position 109,303,963 of record NC_138969.1, on the reverse strand, counting down.
TATCGGTCTCACATTGCACTTTGCGGGATTAGATTCAGAACCGTGACAATTTGAGTCCGAACTATGGTAGCAAGGCCTAAGGACGCATCCACAGCATGATGTATGCAAGCCTAACAAGGGGTGTTACACTACACCTATTACAACCAAACATGGCATGACTTAACCAACAAAAAAATAGAGTTATGGCATATCAAAATAAGCCCAAAAGTCCACTGAGATGGCATCCCAAAGCCTAAGTATGATGGCATGCACAATGATCCATTCTTAAAGCACAAAACACCAACTCTTCAAAGCATCAAAAGGGTGGCAAATGCAAGTGTATGGCTACATTACATGGACTGAAATCACATATGGAATGATGCCAAATCATGGAAATGGTCTAAGCAATGCATGCTAATGACTTGGACACTCAAAGCTAACAAGCTAGATTGAACCAAGGCTATAACAGTGCATGCATGACTGAAACAACACCAAACAGAGCTCAAGCATGGTAAAACATGAGGGAAAGCTTCTTTGAGTTGAGCCAAAACATGCAAGAATGGTGGTCCAAACACATGACGCATGTTATGCTAGCATGCAAGATTGCTCCACAAGTATATGAAACATGAAAGATGCTATCAAACCAACTTAAAATAGAGGTATAGCATGGCAAAATAACACCAAATACTTGCTGAAATGGAGCCAAAACAAGCTAAGCAAACATGCTACCATTATGAGCCATTTATACTAGCATGTGAGACACAAGAAGAGGGGGGTGTCCCTCTCCTATTTAAGACTCCAAAACCACCATTCCACCATTGAAAATCTCCTAGATTTTAGTGGTGAGAAGGTCAAAACAAGATGGTTCCAAAGCTCAAAAACGAAGGCATAAAACAAGGCCAAACAAGGCCTAAGAGGGGGTAGACTGCCCCCAACATAAAAGTGACCTTAATCAAACATCACAAGCATGAAAAATCAGAACCTTTTACAGTTTAGAGTTAAGGTTAAAACAATATGCAACTAGGTCTCACAGCTTAAGCCAAAATGGGGGATTAAAAGGTAGTTGACTCACCCTTGAAGAACACCTTCAAGAACATAACTCCAACACTCTTCTCTGACCAAAACTAGTCCAAGAACACTAAAACCAACTCCTAAGGACCTCAGCAACAAAAGGATGGTGTTCTAGTAGGTGTTTCTGTGCAATAGTGTGAAGATTTTACACTTTTGGGCACAAACAAGGGTCAAACAAGAGAGAGGTAAAATATAGAGAGAGACAGATATAGAACTTGTGTACCAAATTCTCAGAACCTCTGGAAAGGAAGGGGGGCCTCCCTTCTTATAGAAATTCAATTCTCAAGCTTATTCAACAAGCTTGAGTCTCGATGCAAATCCCTCCATACACATCTATGGAGGATGAGAATTATGCTCACCAGCTGTCACAACTGACAAAAAATATTTGCAAAAAGTAGGTGGAAAGGTCTTGGCTAAAAAATTTGGCCGATCGACAAAAAGGAGTGCTGATCGATCAAAAAGAGTGCCGATCGGCCAACACTTATGGCCGATGGCAAGAAAACATGGCCGATGGCACAATGCCTTAGCCGGCGGGTTGCAGGAATGGCCAACAAGCCACGCTCTTCCCTAAGATGCAAAACCACAAGTCCTTGGTCCACAACGAAGCACAAAATAGACAAGTTGAGAGATCTTAAGGCAAGGCGCGTAGCCGAGACCTTCGAGAACTCAAAACAAACACGAGCATGGATGATCATCGAGTGTTCAAACGATGACGTCTAAGTCTTGAGGACGGTCAAAAATGGGGTGTCTACAGCAGTGATGAAATTACAGTCAGGAAGTATAGTCAGAAGAAATACAGTGCAAGAAATGCATTTAAAAGACAAGCAAGAATGCATAGAAATAGTGTTCATACCTCAGCGGCGCTGGCTTACAGGTGGAAGGCCGACTCCCCCAGTATAAGGTCCTTTGGTGCACCTCGAACGAAGTCACTGAAGCGCCTAATGCCTCCGGGTGGCAAGATATGTGTGCGAGGATGATACCTCTCCAGATCAAAATGTCGTACCCTTACTGGTAACGGCTCCGGCTGAGGGTCCGGCTCAAACTTTGCCACGAGGTTGGCCTCAATACCTCTAGCCACCTCGGCAACGACAAGCTGGTCTGCCTCTGAAATAGGTGGGAATACGATGGGAACCTAGGGAGGAGACCCATCATGTGGACTATCATCTGCTATCTGGAGAATGGGTGAAAAGTGAAGACAAACGGAGAAAAGAGGGTAAACATGGAAAATGTCAACCCCAGGAGAGAGAAAATGGAAGAAAAAGTCAAAGTCTGGAAAAGTTTATGGAACTCAAGAGAAACTTGAGGGGAACAAGCCTAGAAAGGTGAAAATGAGGGGAAAAAGCACTGAAATCAAATTTTGATCTGTTCAAATGGAAGATAATCAAGAGGGTTTAGCGAATAAAGGTCACGTGGGGCGTTGGAAAACGCGTAAAAAGCTCAGATCTAGAGAGCAGAAGTGTCTAGAGAGAGGGAGAGCATTTTTCGACATGTGGGTGTGAGAAAATCAGCCCTAGTGGCTTGTACATAAAAACCAGAAAATGAAATCCCCAAATTGCCCCAAACTGCCATCAATGGCCGACAAGGCTGTTCAGTGGCCTACAGCCTCCTCCTATGGCCGGCAAGCGTCCGGTGGCCTCCTTTTGAGTCCTGATGTTGTTTTGTGTCTTTGTTTCCTAAGAGTTGCAAGGAAATTTCACTGTTGGGTCTAGATTGTCTCTACAGAAGCTCAAAACTGTATTTTCGGCACACGATGTTCATCACTTGTCTACATGAATGAGGTGTATCCTTTTTTAGCGTATTTTAATTTCTTCGAGAGGCTAGTTGGAAGGTGCCATCAAATGTCACTTTTGTTCATTTTTCCTTTATTCTCCTTTCGTTCTCTATTGTTGCGTAGAATATGCATCTGCCATATTTGTTACATAGAATATGCATCTGATATATATTGTTACGTAAAATGTGCATCACACATTGTATGCGTGTCTCACATCTTTTATATTTTGCATAGAGTATGCTTTGGTTGATCATTCTTGCATGGAACATGTGTTATCACTATTTCAATTTATGATCTCATTCACTTCGTGCATCTATCGCACTTGTTCACTTTGTGCATCTATCACACTCTCATTCACCTTGTGCATCTATCACACGTATTCATTTTGTGCATCTATCGCATGTATTCACTTTGTGCAACTATCGCACTTGTTCACTTTGTGTATCTATCACACTCTTGTTCACTTTATACATCTATCGTATTTGTCCATTTTCACTGACAGGAAATCGATATTGTATGTACGGTTCATTCTGAGGAATTTTAGGCATTCATGTCTCAGTATGAGAACTTGCATGATTTTGCATGTGAGATTGTTTGTGCTTCTATCGCACACCTCTATTTTATTTCGAGACATGCGAAGCAAGAGCCCGAGTGGTTTTTCTTATCTCAGGGCGCGTGACACGTAGCCCTAGGCGGGTTTTATCTCGGGATGTGCAAAGCACGAGCCTGAGGGATCAGGTTTCATCTCAGGACGTGTGAAGCACGAGCCTGAGCAGTTATTCTTATCTTAGGGCACGTGACACGTAGCCCTGGGTGGGTTTCATCTTAGGACGTGCGAAGCACGAGCCTGAGCGATTTTTCTTATCTTAGGGCACGTGATGCGCAGCCCTGGACGGGTTTCATCTTGGGACGTGTGAAGCACGAGCCCGAGTGGTTTTTCTTACACCAGGACGCGTGACGCACAGCCTTGGGTACGTTTCATCTCGGGACGGGGGAAGCACGAGCCCAAGTGGTTTTTCTTTTCTCAGAGTGACGCATAGCCTGGGGCGGGTTTCATATTGAGACGTGCGAAGAATGAGCCCAAGTGGTTTTTCTTATCTCAGGGCGCGTGGCGCGTATCCCTGGACGGGTTTCATCTTGAAATATGCAAAGCACGAGCCCGAGTGGTTTTTTTTTATCTCAGGGCACGTGACAAGCAACCCTGGGTGGGTTTTTTCTCGAGACGTGCGAAGCACGAGCCTGAGCAATTTTTCTTATCTCAGGGGGCGTGACGCGCATCTTTGGGTGGGTTTCATCTCGGGACGTGTGAAGGACGAGCCTAGGCAATTTTTCTTATCTCAGAGTGACGTACAACCTTTGGCAGGTTTTACCTCGGTACGTGAGAAGCACGGGCTCTCACAATTTTTCTTATCTGAGGGTGCGTGACACGTAGGCCTGGGTGGGTTTTATCTCGAGATGTGCGAAGCACGAGCCCGAGCAATTTTTCTTATCTCAGGGTGCGTGACGTGCAGCCTTGGGCGGGTTTCATCTCGGGACTTGAGAAGCACGTGCTTAAGCTGTTTTTCCTATCTCAGGGCACGTGATGGGCTGTTTTGGGTGGGTTTCATCTTGGGACGTGCGAAGCACAAGCTTGAGCAATTTTTCTTCTCTCTGGATGCGAGACAAGCAGTTGTGGATGGGTTTCTTCTCAAGACGTGCAAAGCATGAGCCCAAGCAATTTTTCTTATCTTAGGGCGTGGATGCGCAGCCTTGGGCGGGTTTCATCCCGGGACGTGCAAAGAATGAGCTCAAGCAAATTTTCTCAGCCCAAGGCACGTGACGTGTAGCCCTGGATGGGTTTCATATCGGGACGTGCAAAGCATGAACCTGAGCGATTTTTCTTATCTCAGGGCATGTGACGCATAGCCCCAGGTGGGTTTCACCTTAAGACGTGTAAAGCACAAGCCCAAGTGGTTTTTCTTATTTCTGGGCGTGTGACGTGTAGCCCTCAGCGGGTTTTATCTCCAGACATGCGAAGCCCGTGCTTATGTGGTGTTTCTTATCTCAAGGCCCTTGATGCGCAACCCTAGGTAGGTTTTATCTCGGGACACGTGAAACGCAACCTCGAGAGGTTGTCTAGTTTCTCAAGATACGTGAAATGCAGACCTAGGTAGGTTTCATCTCGGGACGCGTGAAACGTGACCCTGAACGGTTTTCTAGTTTCTCAGGACACGTGAAATGCGGCCCTAGGCGGGTTTCATCACGGGACGTACGAAGCACGACCTCGGGCGGTTCTCTTGTTTCTCAAGACGTGTGAAGCGCAGCCCTGGGTAGGTTTTATCATGGGATACGTGAAACGTGACCCTGAGCGGTTTTTCTTTTATCTCGAGATGTATGAAATGTGACCCCGAGCCGTTTTCTTTCTCAGTTTCTCAGGATACGTGAAACGCAACCATGAGCGGTGTTTTCTTTCCTCGACTCTTGATTTTGGCATGGGTAGAGTGTAGTTTATCTTCTTTTTGCGGGAACCTGTGTTGGTTTTAAGCATACACACTCTTAGGACATTACTTCATAACTTTTTAGGATGTTTACATATGTAGAAACTTTGAAAAAAGGACAATGATTTGTGTGTGTTTATTTAATTTATTTTAGGAAGTCTAACAAGAAAATGGGTTTGTAGAAACGGAGCAAACAAAACAGAGCAAACAGAACAGAGACACATACAACCCTCAATCAACCATAGCTTTCATTTATTACCGACGCCGTGGAAGCAGGTCTCTCATGTTCCGGGCACGTTCCGTTCGCTGCCTCAATTCTCACGGAAGAGAACCGGTGATTCTCTAATAAACCCAATTCCAAACCATTTGGAACCTGTGGCGAATCACCGTCAACTCACATGCCCAAAATAGGGCATACAACAGAAAGAACACAAGTCTCCCATTACCTGGGAAAAGGATGGAAGTCAGAGGCAGCGAAGAAGCCGAACAAAGCACTATTATTCCATGGCGAATTACACGGGAATAGGAATACAAGATCAGACTAACAGTGGCGACCCAGATGGCCCTTTGGAACGTTTCGAATGGAGAAACATTTTGTCCTTGAAATTTTAGTTGGATGAAGGCGAGGGGCATCTGAGTGAGGACGGCAAAGACGTTGTTGTGGGAAGTGCGCCGCAGCCAGAGGTGGGGGTGTGAGAGGTAGAAGCTCCTAAAGTTCACAAATAAGATGTTAAGGTTGTTGTTGTTCATGTCTTGGATTTAAGGCCTTGTTAGGTTGATTATGATCTGCAAAAGATGGATAAGAATGAGTTAGAACATAGTGAGAAATAGGCAAAATCGAATGTATAAAGTATTGAGATAAGAAAGAAGGGAATGGAATGGTTATGAGGCTACCAAGCTTTGATTTTCAATGCTTGAGGAGTTTGAGGCTTTTATACTACTTTGTTTGTTGGCTCAACGCGTTAAGGTCCTCTACATGTTTTTTTTTTTTTTTTTTGTGGGTAATTATGCCCCCAAAAGAAATTATTCTTCCTTTCCTCACCAAAATGACAGTAATTTGAAAAGAAAAAAAAAACAATCAAATTGAACCTCAGTCATACATACATAGTGTGCGTGTGAGAGAGAGAATGATCAATCAAGTGCTTGTTAAGCCTCACCAAAATGGCAGTAATTTGAAGAAAAAAAAGATTAGATTGAAGCTCAGTCATACATACATAGTGTGTGTGTAAGGGAGAGAGAGGGAGAGAGAGAGAGAGAGAGATAATTTGGGAAGCTAGTTAAAAGCTGCCTTTTTAGGTCACATCGTTTTGTTTTTTCATTTTTTACACACAAAAGGACAAAAAGTAAAAAAAAAAACCAAAAATTAGCTTTTGACTAACTTTTCAAATCACTCCGATTTATGTCAAAAAGTTAAAGATTTCTTTTTCACTCTATTTTGTACATTTTTTTTTTTTGTAAAAAACTAAAAAATTGTCGAAACATACTAATTTTTTTTTAATCTCATATTTTACTTAAAAAGTCAAAAAAATTACTAAAATAATATGTTTCCCAAAGCCTAAGGTGGTGTTTGGGAAGTTGGGGCATTTCTTTGATTGGAAAAAAAATGTAAAAAGACTTGGATGGATTGGACTATGGAAAGTTTTGGGAAGATGGCTAAAAATTAGTTTTTTGGTTTTTGTGATTTTTTTTTTTAAAAACATATAAAAAATATAAGAGATAATATAATCCGAAATAAATTAAACGTTATCTTTTGACTTTTTATTGTGTTCCCAAATTAGCCCTATGTTGACATACCTTACCAACGACTTATCTTCTCTCTCTAGATGAAGTGGACTACAGTAGAGTTGTTTCTTTGAGTTGTTGAGGCTCTAAAAACGACTGCATTGGTTTACCTTAAAAACATCCAACATATTAGATACTGATAAGATGATGTTGGTTTTAGATGTCAATTTTTGTGTTATTTGGCTCTGTAATACAGTTGATAAATGGTGGATTAGTGGTATTGATTTTTCCTTGTTGACTGAGAGAGAGAGAGAGAGAGAGAGAGAGAGAGAGAGAGAGAGAGAGGGAGAGAATGAAGAGAGAAGAGAAAGAGAGAGACGGATTATCAGTGCAGTCGGTGGGGCTCACTGCACTTTTTAATTATTTTGTATTTTATTTATTATTTATATATACGTATATATATAATTATATTTTTAATATTCTTCAGGAAATTATTAAATATTTTCGGAATACTGTGTTTGTACTGCTTAATAAATTTTCATTCAATATGTCTTCTCATATTCCTTAATCACCCAACATAATACTTCACCTACCTATCTTCTCCACCAATCATAATATTATGTAATATATTTTTATACATCAAGAGTGGTTGAATCTTATTTCATGTGCCACGAATATCTTGCATGATGAAAAATATAATATTAGTCATTTGTATATTTTTATTTATGTAGAAAATATAGAATATTTTTTTTTTTTAGGAAAATGGAATGATATTATAGTTTAATATTTCGATGGATATGGGAATTTCAAATTGTTTTTACGGTATTTATATATCCATAGTTATAAGTGTTTGCAGATTAATTATTCATAATTAAATAGTTGGCAATAATGTAAATGTTTATTATTACATTTTTGTTTGTGCGCTATTTTTTAATTAGATTATTTTCACATAAAAATTGAAAGGAATTTGCGAAGAATTTGTAAAAAAATTAGATATTAACGAATAAAAACTTTTAAAAAGAGAAATTTATAGTGTTTTGCTTTGTTTGATTTATTTCCCCATGTCTATATCGAAAGGGTTCGGATCGCCCTCTATTCCTAAGCCAGTGATCATGGTGAAGTCGTAGGGAGTCATCGTCGTCCCCCCAGTAGTGGAAAGGTGAAAGGAGTTGGTGGTGTCCCACCACTTCTCCACCAATGCACCTAGAAGAGGGAGACTTGCAATGACCCGAGTCAGGTCGGAGCAGAAGAGGCCGAAGCCCGTCTCATCAATAATGTCGCGAACCCCAGCAGGGAGCTCGCTGTACCCATCTCTTGCCGTCGTGGCTCCGTACCCTTTAATGGCACGAGACTCTCCCTGTGGCAAAAGAACAAATGAATCAGATAAAAGGTAGTGATGAAATTACAGTTAGGAAGTACACTTAGAAGAAATGTAGTGCAAGAAATTCATTTAATAGACAAGCAAGAATGCATAGAAACAGTGTTCATACCTCAGCGGCGCTGGCTTACAGGTGGAAGGCCGTCCCCCTCAGTAGAAGGTCCTTTGGTGCACCTCGAGTGAAGCCACTGAAGCGCCTAATGCCTCCAGGTGGCAAGATATGTGTGCGAGGATGATACCTCTCTACATCAAAAGACCGTACCCTTACTGGTAGCGGCTCCGGCTGAGGCTCCGGCTCAAACTTTGCCTCGAGGTCGGCCTTAATACCTCTAGCTGCCTCGACAACGACAGGCTCATCTGGCTCTGAAACATGTGGGAATTCGAGGGAAACCTAGGGAGGAGCCCTATCATGTGGACTATCATCTGCTATCTGGAGAATGGGTGAAAAGTGAAGACAAACAGAGAAAAGAGGGTATACTTGGGAAAAGTTAACCCCAGGAGAGAGAAAATGGAAGAAAAAGTCAAAGCCAGGAAAAGTTCACGGAACTCAAGAGAAACTCGAGGGGAACAAGCCTAGAAAGGTGAAAATGAGGAAAAAAAGCATTGAAATCAAATTTTGATCTGTTCAAAAGGAAGAGAATCAAGAGGGTTTAGCAAATAAAGTTCGCGTGGGGCGTCAGAAAATGCGTAAAAAGCTCGGATCTAGAGAGAAGAAGTGTCTAGAGAGAGGGAGAGCATTTTTGACATGTGGGTGTGAGGAAATCAGCCCTAGTGGCTTGTGCATAAAAACCAGAAAATGAAATCCCCAAATTGCCCTAAACTGCCATCAACGGCCGACAAGGCTATTCAGTAGCCTGCAGCCTCCTCCTATGGCCAGCAAGCGTCCGGTGGCCTCCTTTTGAGTCCTGATGTTGTTTTGTGTCTTTGTTTCCCAAGAGTTGCAAGGAAAGTTAACTGTTGGGTCCAGATTGTCTCTACGGAAGCTCAAAACTGTATTTTCAGCACACGATGTTCATCACTTGTCTACATGAATGAGGTGTGTCCTTTTTGAGCGTATTTCAATTTGTTCGAGAGGCTAGTTGGAAGGTGCCATCAAATGTCACTTTTGTTCATTTTGCCTTCATTCTCCTTTCGTTCTCTATTGTTGCATAGAATATGCATCTGCCATATTTGTTGCATAGAATATGCATTTGATATATATTGTTACGTAAAATGTGCATCACACATTGTATGCGTATCTCATATCTTTTATATTTTGCATAGAGTATGGTTTGGTTGATCATTCTTGCATGGAACATGTGTTATCACTATTTCAATTTATGATCTCATTCACTTCATGCATCTATCGCACTTGTTCACTTTGTGCATCTATACACACTCATTCACTTTGTGTATATATGACACGTATTCATTTTGTGCATCTATAGCATGTATTCACTTCATGCATCTATCGCACTTGTTCACTTGGTGCATCTATCAAACTCTCATTCACTTTGTGCATCTATCACACGTATTCATTTTGTGCATCTATCGCATGTATTCGCTCTGTGCATCTTTCGCACTTGTTCACTTTGTGTATCTATCGCACTCTTGTTCACTTTATACATCTATCGCATTTGTCCATTTTCACTGACAGGAAAACGATATTGTATGTACGGTTCATTCTGAGCAATTTTAGGCATTCATGTCTCAGTATGAGAACTTGTACGATTTTGTATGTGAGATTGTTTGTGCATCTATCGCACACCTCTCTTTTATTTCAAGACTTGTGAAGCACGAGCCCGAGTGGTTTGTCTTATCTCAGGGCGCGTGAGACGTAGCCTTGTGTGGGTTTCATCTCGGGATGTTCAAAGCACAAGCCTGAGAGATTTTTCTTATCTTAGGACACGTGACATGTTGCCCTGGGTAGGTTTCATCTCGGGACACATGAAGCACGCGCCCGAGCAGTTATTCTTATCTTAGGCCATGTGACACGTAGCCTTGGGTGGGTTTCATCTCACGACGTGCGAAACACGTGCCCAAGCGATTTTTCTTATCACAGGGTGAGTGATGCGCAACCCTGGACGGGTTTCATCTCGGGACGTGCGAAGCACGAGCCCGAGTGGTTTTTCTTATACTAGGACGCGTGACGCACTGCCCTGGGTGGCTTTCATCATGGGATGGGCGAAGCACGAGCCCAAGTGATTTTTCTTATCTTAGAGTGACGCACAGCCCTGGGCGGGTTTCATCTTGAGACGTGCGACGAACAAGCCTGAGTGGTTTTTCTTATCTCAGGGCACGTGACGTGTATCCCTGGATGGGTTTCATCATGAAACGTGCAAAGCATGAGCCCGAGTGGTTTTTGTTATCTCAAGGTGCGTGACGCGTAACCCTGGGTGGGTTTTATCTCGAGACGTGCAAAGCACGAGCCCGAGAAATTTTTCTTATCTCGGAGGGCGTGACGCGCAGCTTCGGGTGGGTTTCATCTCGGGACGTGTGAAGGACGAGCCTGGGCGATTTTTCTTATCTCAGAGTGACGCACAGCCCTGGGCAGGTTTCATCTCGGTACGTGTGAAGCACAGGCTCTCGTAATTTTTCTTATTTGAAGGTGCGTGACACGTAGCTAAGGGTGGGTTTTATCTCGAGATCTGTGAAGCACGAGCCCGAGCAATTTTTCTTATCTCAGGGCGCGCGACGTGTAGCCTTGGGCGGGTTTCATCTCGGTACTTACGATGCATGTGCCTGAGCAGTTGTTCCTATCTTAGGGCACGTGATGGGTTGTTTTGGGTGGGTTTCATCTCGGGATGTGTGAAGCACGAGCTTAAGCAATTTTTCTTCTCTTAGGACGCGAGACATGTAGCTGTGGATGGGTTTCATCTCGGGACGTGCAAAGCTTTATCTTAGGGTGCGTGATACGTAGCCTTCGGCAGGTTTCATCCCAGGACGTGCAAAGCACGAGCTCGAGCGATTTTTCTTAGCTCAAGGCGCGTGACGCGCAGCCCTGAATCGGTTTCATATCGGGACGTGCACAGCATGAGCCTGAGCAATTTTTCTTATCTCAGGGCATGTGACGCACAGCCCTAGGTGGGTTTCACCTCAAGACGTGCGAAGCACAAGCCTAAGCGGTTTTTCTTATCTCTGGGCGTGTGATGTGTAGCCTTTAGCGGGTTTCATCTGGAGACGTACGAAACCCGTGCTTGTGTGGTGCTTCTTATCTCAAGTCCCTTGACGCGCGGCCCTATGTATGTTTTATCTCAGGACAGGTGAAACGTGACCTCGAGAGGTTTTCTAGTTTCTCAAGATGCGTGAAATGTGGCCCTAGGCGGGTTTCTTCTTGGGACGCGTGAAACGCGACCCCGAATGGTTTTCAAGTTTCTCAAGACACGTGAAACGCGGCCCTGGGCGGGTTTCATCACGAGACGTACGAAGCACGACCTCAGGCGGTTTTCTTGTTTCTTAGGACGTGTGAAGCACAACCCTGGGTAGCTTTTATCTTGGGATGCGTGAAACGTGACCCCAAGCCATTTTTTTTTTATCTTGAGATGTATGAAACGTGACATCGAGTCATTTTCTTTCTCAATTTCTTAGGATGCGTGAAACGCAACCATAAGCGGTGTTTTCTTTCCTCGACTCTCAATTTTGGCATGGGTAAAGTGTGGTTTATCTTCTTTTTGCAGGAACCTGTGTTGGTTTTAAGCAAACACACTCTTAGGACATTACTTCATAACTTTTTAGGATGCTTACATATGTAGAAACTTTGAAAAAAGGATAATGATTTGTGTGTGTTTATTTAATTTAATTTAGGAAGTCTTACAAGAAAATGGGTTTGTAGAAACGGAGCAAACAAAACAGAGCAAACAGAACAGAGACACATACAACCCTCAATCAACCATAGCTTTCATTTATCACCGATGCCGTGGAAGCAGGACTCTCATGTTCCGGGCACATTCCATTCGCTGCTTCAGTTCTCGCGGAAGAGAACCGATGATTCTCTGATAAACCCATTTCCACACCATTTGGAATCTGTGGCGAATCACCGTCGACTCACTTGCCAAAAACAAGGCATACAACAGAAAGAACACATGTCTCCCATTACCTGGGAAAAGGATGGAAGTCAGAGTCACTGAAAAAGCCTAACGAAGCACTATTATTCCACGACAAATTACACGGGAATATGAATACAAGATTAGACTAACAGTGCCAACCCAGATGGCCTTTTGGTACGTTTCGAATGAAGAAACATTTTTTCCTTGAAATTTTAGTTGGATGAAGGTGAGGAGCATCTGAGTGAGGACGGCGAGGACGTCGTGGTGGGAAGTGCGTGGCGGCCGGAGGTGGTGGTGTGAGAGGTAGAAGCTCCTCGAGTTCACAAATAAGATGTTGATGTTGTTGTTGTTCATGTCTTGGATTTAAGGCCTTGTTGGGTTGATTATGATCTGTAAAAGATGGATAAGAATGAGTTAGAACACAATGAGAAATAGGCAAAATCGAATGTATAGAGTATTGAGATAAGAAAGAAGGGAATGGAATGGTTACGAGGCTACCAAGCTTTGATTTTCAATGCTTGAGGAGTTTGTGGCTTTTATACTACTTTGTTTGTTGACTCAATGCGTTAAGGTCCTCTAGATGTGTGTGTGTGTGTTTTTTTTTTTTTTTTTTTTTGTGTGGGTAATTATGCCCCCAAAAGAAATTATTCTTCCTTTCCTCACCAAAATGACAGTAATTTGAAAAGAAAAAAAAAACAATCAAATTGAACCTCAGTTATAGAAACATAGTATGCGTGTGAGAGAGAGAATGATCCATCAAGGGCTTATTAAGCCTCACCAAAATGACAGTAATTTGAAGAAAAAAAAAGATCAGATTGAAGCTCAGTCATACATACATAGTGTGTGTGCGAGTGAGAGTGAGAGAGAGAGATGGAGAGAAAGAGAGATGATTTGGGAAGCTAGTTAAAAGCTAATTTTTAGCTTTTATCATTTTTTTTTTCATTTTTTACACACAAAACGACAAAATTTTTTTTAAAAAAACCAAAAATTAGCGTTTAACTAACTTTTCAAATCACTCCGATCTATATAAAAAAGTCAAAGATTTATTTTTCTCTCTATTTTTGCACTTTTTTTTTTTTTTTGCAAAAAACTTAAAAATTGTCGAAATGTACTAATTTTTTTCTTATATCCCATATTTTACTTAAAAAGTCAAAAAAATTACTAAAATATTATGTTTCCCAAAGCCTAAGGTGGTGTTTGGGAGGTATAGACATTTCTTTCACTGGAAAAAAAAATGTAAAAAGACTTGGATGAATTGGACTATGGAAAGTTTTGGGAAGATGGCTAAAAATTAGTTTTTTGGTTTTTTGTGATTTTTTTTTTTTTTGAAAAAACGTATAAGAAATTATAAGAGATAATATAATCCAAAATAAATTAAACGTTATCTTTTGACTTTTTATTGTGTTCCCAAATTAGCCCTATGTTAGCATATCTTACCAACGACTTATCTTCTCTCTCTAGATGAAGTGGACTATAGTAGAGTTGTTTCTTTGAGTTGTTGAGGTTCTAAAAACGACTGCGTTGGTTTACCTAAAAAACATCCAACATATTAGATACTGATAAGATGATGTTGGTATCAGATGTCAATTTTTGTGTTATTTGGCTCTGTAATACAGTTGCTAAATGGCTGATTAGTGGTATTGGTTTTTCCTTGTTAACCAAGAGAGAGAGAGAGAGAGAGAGAGAGAGAGAGAGAACGAAGAGAGAAGAGAAAGAGAGAGACGGCTGATCAATGCAGTGGGTGGGGCTCACTGCACTTTTTAATTATTTTATATTTTATTTATTATTTGTATATACCTATATATTTTTATATTTTTAACATTCTTCAGGAAATTATTAAATATTTTCAGAATACTATGTTTGTACTGCTTAATAAATTATCATTCAATATGTCTTCTTATATTCTTTGATCACCCAACATAATACTACACCTACCTATCGTCTCCACCAATCATCATATTATGTAGTATACTTTTATACATCAAGAGTGGTTGAATCTTGTTTCATGTGCCACGAATGTCTTGCATGATAAAAAATATAATATTAGTCATTTATATATTTTTATTTATGTAGAAAATATAGATTTTTTTTTTTAAGGAAAATGGAATGATATTATAGTTTAATATTTCGATTGATATAGGAATTTCAAATTGTTTTTACAGTATTTATATATCCATAGTTATAAGTGTTTGCAAATTAATTATTCATAATTAAATAGTTGGCTAAAATGTAAATGTTTATTATTTCATTTTTGTGTGTGCGTTGTTTTTTAATTACATTATTTTCACATAAAAATTGAAAGGAATTTGTGAATAATTTGTATAAAATTAGATATTAACGAATAGAAACTTTTAAAAAGAGAAATTTATAGTGTTTTGCTTTGTTTGATTTATTTACCCATGTCTATATCGAAAGGGATCAGATCGCCCTCTACTCCTAAGCCAGTGATCATGGTGAAGTTGTAGGGAGTCATCGTCACCGCCCCAGTAGTGGAAAAGTGAAAGGAGTTGGTGGTGTCCCACCACTTCTCCACCAGTGCACCTAGAAGAGGAAGACTTGCAATGACTTGAGTCAGGCCTGGAGCAGAAGAGGCCAAAGCCCGTCTCATCAATAATGCCGCGAACCCCAGCAGGGAGCTCGCTGTACCAATCTCTCACCGTCGTGGCTCCATACCCTTTGAAGGCACGAGACTCTCCCTGTGGCGAAAGAACAAATGAATCAGATAAATGTCGGTGACAAAACTACAATCAGGAAGTATAGTCAGAAGAAATGCATTACAAGAAATGCATTTAAAAGACAAGCAAGAATGCATAGAAACAGTGTTCATACCTCAATGGCGCTGGCTTACAGGTGGAAGGACAACTCCCTCAGTAGAAGGTCCTTTGGTGCACCTCGAGCGAACTCACTGAAGCGCCTAATCCCTCTGGGTGGCAAGATTTGTGTGCGAGGATGATACCTCTACAGATCAAAAGGCCGTACCCTTACTGGTAGCGGCTTCGGCTGAGGGTCCGGCTCAAACTTTGCCTCGAGGTCGGCCTCAATACCTCTAGCCGCCTCGGCAATGACAGGCTCAGCTACCTCTGAAACAGGTGGGAATACGAGGGGAACCTAGAGAGGAGCCCTGTAGCATGTTCGTGAGGGACCCCACTACAGTTCGGACTCGATTCGTGTCACGGTTCTTAATCTGAACCAAAGAGTCCAAATCTGGCAAATCGTTTTGAGAAAACAGATTTTTTGAAAGAAGTGCCAAACATGGACTGCTTTGCCAGATATAGAGTCGCCACCTAAATATTTTATTTTTGGGGGGAATTTATGAAACCCTGACTCGGTGCCAAAGGCCACGTGTCCGTCATCACCAAAGTTGCCTCGGCTCGGGAACTTGGGTACGATTGGGGAAGGTCAGCTATGAGCACCCCCTCTCGCCCGATCCGAAGATCGGCCTCTACTAACCATGATATCCGTTTTTGAAAACGTCATGTGTTCTTATTCCGGTTATTAGCCTAGAATTAATGTTATGCGCACAGCAAACAAGCATAGACTAGATTGCCTAATTTGGGAATAAGCATTGCATATCTGATTGTTTTGGAAAAATGTTTTGGAATTTGCTACTCGCAAGTAGGCTAAAGCATGGATTTCAATGAATCATTCCAACTCAGACAATCCAACCTTCACCCACAGGCATTCAAGCAGTTATATCACATAAGCAGCTAGCCTCATGGTAATCATGCTATCATGGCAACACTCACACGCATGCAAGGATGCTAAAGCATAAATACTTACATCGTACTCCGTGCCAAAACAAAAACTAGTTAGTAATCACATGCATGATCCTAGTTCATGTTAAAAATGGCTAGTGCAACACATGCAAAGATGCAATCTAGATCGGCTCGGCTATTCTAAGATGGCATATGATGATGATACAACTAACACGTATTCAACTTGGAATTGAAGTACAAATGCAGTTAGAATGATGCGCCAAGCCCGGTGCATGCAAGACAAATGTATGAATGCACGCATGCATTGCATAAGGTATGCTAAATTAAACGTGTCCTAATACTAACCATCAAAGCGGGTAAGTAAAAGGGAGAAAGAAGTGGGGGTTGGAAGACATGCACACACGCACCCACACTTATTACAAATTAGCCCTCGCTCAGAGGGACCAAAAGAATAATATAATTAACTAACTATCAAGCTAATTAATTATTACAGACAATTCACTAGCTAAGCAAATTAACTAAGCTAATTAAGCAATAAAATCAGCCTCGGGAAGAGGGTCCAATGCAATGCATGCGCAGTTCCGCTCGGAAAGTCACAGCCATGCACAAGTTGCCTCCACTTTGACTGTTATCCTCCTCTGAAGACTGCACAAGTCCCAGGGTTGCTTCTCTGAATGCTTCGGAACATCACCGGCTAAGGGGATTTGCCACCGGCCATGGAGAATGACCACCGGCCTCTGATTGAGATATCGGCCACGGATGGATGGCCGGTCGGCACTGCATATGGCCGGTCGGCCAAATCTTCTTGCAGAATCTGTTTTGACAGCAGCAGAGGGCAAAACATGGCATGGCAATGCATTTCAAGTAATGTTTGCACCAACCACACTCCTTATCATGTTTATGACTCAAAGGAGGATGGTGCTTGACCCTCGGACCACCAATCGCGCATTTCAATGCGTGATGGCCCAAGAAACCAAGTTGTGCATTTCGATTTCAAATGACATGCAAACCAATTAAACACATAAAGCCCAACCTCTATCATACTCAATTCAAGAGGCAAAGCATGCGTGCTCTATGTAATGCAACCTAGGCATGGAGGCTAAGTATGCAACATGAACATGAGGACAAGTATACAAGTTAGCAAACATGCAAAGTGTAATCTTAACCATTCACACATGCAAGGCATGTAACATGTTAGGAAACTTAGCAAGAAATGCATGCCAAATGCAACACCAATTAAACATGCAACAAAATGTCATGAGCCAAGTACCTAAGCATAAAAACACGCATGCAAACATGGTTGAATACCTAAGCATATAGAAGCAACTTTCAAGCACACTTAAAAGGGGCAAACATTGGCACATAGCATACATGATAAGCTTTGAGAAACATGTAGAAGATGATGCCAAATCAACCTACCAATGCAAGTAAAGCATGCATCCAAGCCCAAGGACTTAAACTATGATCATATGACACACGAAGCGAATGATCAAAGTGAATCAAAACAGTCCCAAATCATGCCAAATTAAGGTCAAAGATACACCTAGATGGCATCTAAATGGCCTATACATGGAAGCATACAAAAGGGGCCAAACATGGAGCATAAGATACCAACCTCTTAAAGCATTAAAGGAGCATAAAATGCAAGCATACAAGCATGCTATAAGGTCTGAAATGGCATGATAAATGGTTCCAAACCACTGAAACAAAGCAAGTAAAGCATGCTAGGGAGGTCAACACTCAAGGCCTACAAGGGAGATTGCATGGTAGCCATACAAAGCAAAGCATGGATGACCCAAATGACCAAAAACAGACCTTAAGCACACTAAAACATGCATAAAAGCTTCACAAAGCTAAGCCAAAATAAGTAAGTATAGCGGTCTAAGTGCTAGATACATGTTAAGGCAGTTTCATGGCATTACAAGACAAGTATGCAAAGCAAGCATGGTGTGTCTAAACCAAGTAAAAACAGTAACATGGTATGTCAAATAAGCCCCAAAAACCCATGGAAACAAGGTCCACACATGCTAGGATGGGGTGTTCCTTTGAAAGGCCAACAAGAGGGTTACTCTACACATGCAATAAGGACATTCAACAAGACCAAACCAACTTTGAAAATGGCTTATGGAGGTCCTAAAACCCACTGAAAAATGCTTGAAACAAGGCTTGGAAGCATGCAAATAGGAGCCCCTTTGGAAGGCCAAAAAGGGCAACAAACAAGGCAACAAGGGAGAGGGTCACCCCTCTCCTTCTTAAGACCTTAAACCACCATCCTCACCACTAAAATCCCTCAATATTTCAGTGGTGAGGAGGCCCAAACATGGTGGTCCCGAAGTTCACCAAAAATAGCACAAAATGGGGCCAAACAAGGCCTAAGAGGGGGTGAACGACCCCAAACACAAAAGTGTCCTTAATGAAGTATCTTAAAAACAAAAAAACATAACTTTTTTATGTTATACACAAAGCTCAAAACAGCAAGCAAGATAGGCTAAAAACTTGTGGAAAAACGGGGGATAAAAGAGGGTTAAAGGCTCACCCTTGTAGACCAACGAAACCAGCAGCTTCTTGGACAAAAAAACGGTCCCTTAGCCTCTGAAAATGGCTTCCAAGCTCCTTAGGTTGATGATGGAGATGTTAGGCTAGGGGTTGGTGTGTAAAGGAGCCAAGAACCAAGCAATTTGGAGATAAAATGGAGGAGATATGGAGAGAGATATATGTATGGAGCCTTAGACCAATTCTTGGAACCTCTTGAATGGAAGGATAGGCTCTATATTTATAGAGCAAGACAAAGGGGCAAAGCTTCTCTTGGAAGCTTTGAGTAAAAAGGTCAAGTTTCTCTTAGAAGCTTGGATCAAAAGGGCCAAGCTTCTTGGAGAAGCTAGGCAAAGGGGTCAAGAGGTTCAAGCTTCTTCAAGAAGCTTAAAAAAGGGTCAAGCTTCTTGGAGAAGCTAAAAAAAGTCAAGCTTCTTTGAGAAGCTAAAAAAAGGTCAAGCTTCTTGGAGAAGCTACAAAGGGTCAAGCTTCTTGGAGAAGCTAAAAAAAAGGTTCAAAAGGGTCAAGCTCCCTCAAGAAAAGGTCTCGGTTAGGACAAGTGGCCGATTGATCAAAAACAGTGGCCAGTCAGCCAAACATAATGCCGACCGACCATCAAGAGTGCCGACCGGCCATCACCAATGGCCGGTGGCCAGGAAACAAGGCCGGTGGCCTCAAGCCATGGTCGGTGAGGTGTGGGGATGGCCTACAAGCTACTTCCCACCCTCAGAAGCAAAACAACAAGTGTTTGGTGCAAAACCAGACACAAAACAGTCGAGTCAAGAGATCTTGAGGCAGGGCACGTAGCCGAGACCTCCGGGAACTCAAGACGAACACGAACAAAGATGATCACCGAGTGTTCAAATGATGACGTCCAAGTCTTAAGGACGGTCAAAAATGGGGTGTCTACACGCCCCATCATGTGGACTATCATCTGCCATCTAGAGAACGGGTGAAAAGTGAAGACAAATGGAGAAAAGAGGGTAAACTTCAAAAAAGTCAACCCTAGGAGAGAGAAAATGGAAGAAAAAGTCAAAGTTGGGAAAATTTCATGGAACTCGAGAGAAACTCGCGGGGAACAAGCCTAGAAGGTGAAAATGAGGAAAAAAGCACTGAAATCAAATTTTGATTTGTTCAAAAGGAAGAGAATCAAGAGGGTTTAGCGAATAAAGTTCGCGTGGGGCGTTGGAAAACGCGTAAAAATCTCGGATCTAGAGAGAAGAAGTGCCTGGAGAGAGGGAGAGCATTTTTGGACATACGGACGTGTGGAAATGAGCCCTAGTGGCTTGTACATAAAGAGCAGAAAATGAAATCCCCAAATTGCCCCAAACTGCCATCAATGGCCGACAAGGCTGTTCAGTGGTCGGCAGCATCCTCTTGTGGCTCGCAAGCTTCCTGTGGCCTCCCTCTGAGTCCTGATGTTGTTTTGTGTCTTTGTTTCCCAAGAGTTGCAAGGAAAGTTCACTGTTGGGTCCAGATTGTCTCTACGGAAGCTCAAAACTGTGTTTTCAGTGCACGATGTTCATCACTTGTCTACATGAATGAGGTGTATCCTTTTTTAGCATATTTCAATTCCTTCGATAGGCTAATTGGAAGGTGCCATCGAATGTCGCTTTTGTTCACTTTTCCTTCATTCCCCTTTTGTTTTCTATTGTTGCATAGAATATGCATCTCATATATATTGTTGCATAGAATGTGCATCACACATTGTGTGCGTATCTTGCATCATTTATATTTTGCATAGAGTATGCTTTGGTTGATCATTCTTGCATGGAACATGTGTTATCACTATTTCAATTTGTGATCTCATTCACTTCGTGCATCTATCGCACTTGTTCACTTTGTGCATCTATCACACTCTCATTCACTTTGTGCATTTATCACACGTATTCATTTTTTGCATCTGTCGCATGTATTCACTTTGTGCACCTTTCGCACTTGTTTACTTTGTGTATCTATCGCACTCTTGTTCACTTTATACATCTATCGCATTTGTCCATTTTCACTGACAGGAAAACGATATTGTATGTACGGTTTATTCTGAGGAATTTAAGGCATTCATGTCTTAACATGAGAACTTGCACGGTTTTGCATGTGAGATTGTTTGTGCATCTATCGCACACCTCTCTTTTATTTCGAGACATGCGAAGCATGAGCCCGAGCGGTTTTTCTTATCTCAGGGCGCGTGACACGTAGCCCTGGGCCGGTTTCATCTCGGGATGTGCAAAGGACGTGCCTGCGGGATTTTTCTTATCTCAGGGCACGTGACACGTAGTGTAATAACCCGACCCTCATATGTATTTCTGGTATCATATCAATCCCACGTTCTGTGCATTCAAATGCTTATTGTGAAATTTTATGTGAAATTAAGATTAATTAAATGAATCCTATGATTAAGGATGCGTATCTGTTTGATAAGAAAAATCTCTGTTATGATTATAATGTTTGGATCAGAAATTGAGGGCCTTCGAAGCCTGATTATCCGAAATTGCTTTTGTATTTGGAATCATCGTAAATTTTAAGTAATAAGAAGCATTTTTGTAATAACCCGACCCTCGTGTATGTTTTCTAATATATTTTCAGACCATATTCTGTGTTTTTGAATGCTTGTTGTGAAATTCCATGAGAAATTGAGGCTAAGTAAGTAAACCCCATGTTTAAAGATATCCATATGTTCAACAAGGGAAAATATCTGTTACATCTCTAAGTTAGAAGCAGAAATTGGAAGCCTTAGGGGCTTAATTAACTGAAATTGATTATATATATATGATCAACATAATTTTTATGTAATATTGAGCATGTTTGGGAAATTTCAATTTCGGATGTTTGAACGATTGTGTACACACCCCATTTTTGACCGACCTTAAGACTCAGACGTCACCAATTGAGCGCTTGGTGATGTTGCATGATGTGCTCGTTCAGAAGTTTCGGAGTTGCGGCCGTGAGCCCTGCCTCCGGACTCCCGAACCCTTTTCTGTGCCTTGTCTCGGTTTGCGAACCAGACTCGGTTTTCTCTGTTTCTTTTCTTGAGGGGAGGGAGAGGTCCTGTAGACCATCTCTCAATGTCCGTAGGCTACATTTGGTGGCCGTAGGCCATTTTTCCCATTTCGGAGTCCGGTTCCCGGTTTTCGGAGCCGTCAGGCCGTGTGCCTCGGTTCGGGACCGCCTAACCATCTCCGTTTGCTCTGATTTTTTGCATACATCTTATTTCATCCATTTTGAGGGACACTGGGGGCTGAGAAACCCACTTCGAGGTCGAATACCATTTTCGGTGCTTAACGGCCCATTTCCGGGACCCCAAACTGCGTGTTTTGGCTCCGGAACATTCTTTTTGCAACGGTTTTCGCTCATTTTTGGCAGGTACCTCTGTTTTATCACAGGGAAGGTCACTGAAGGGTGGGAGGCCAGCAATTGTTGCAGCAACCAGTTATTTCTCTTCCGGAGCCTCCCGGCGCCCGTTTTTCGCACTTCCGGGCTAATGTTGAATACTTTAGAGCTAGTGTTGCCAACTTTAAACCACATATCTGTGATCTACACATCTGGGAGGCCACTAAAAGTTGGTGGCCGGCCATTAAGGTCATCTGACCCTTTTGACCCCTTTCTTCCGGGCTAATGTTGAACCCCTTGGACCTTTTTTCTTGAACTTTGAACCACATATCTGTGATGTACACACCTGAGAGGCCCCTAAAAGTTCATGGCCGGCCAGTAAGTCAACTTGACCCTTTTGACCCCCTCTTTCCGAGCCATTGTTGAACCCCTTGGGCCCACTTTCTTGGAATTTCAATTACATGGTTGTGTTGTACACCCATAGGGCTACCTCCCCAATATCTGGCCGGCCAGAAAAGCTCCTTGACCCTTTTGACCCCTAGCCGGCCGGCTAGGGGGTGTGGCCGGCCGGCCACCTCCTGTAAAAGTATGAGGCCGGCCGTATTCTCCTCACTGTACCCTTTCCAGCTGTTGGGCAATATCCCCCAGATATTTTCTGTATCCGGGGGATATTTTGTGGGGGAGTTTTCCTCTCCATTTCCCCCACCTTTTACACCCCCTTTTGGCCCTTTTAACCAGCTGATGGCCTCCTCTACAAGGGTTAGAAAAATTCCTCTCCAAGCACAAACCCTAAACTCCATTGTCATCCTTCTCAATTCTCCAAAAAAACCTAACTTCTTAACCTTCATTCCTTCTACACCACCAAGCTCTACCACCACCATCTCATTTCCAGCAGCAAGGGAAGATTCTTGAAGGCTAAAGAAGCTGCAAATCAACCCAAGAAGCAACAAAATCTCGAATCTTCAAGGGTAAGTTACACTTTTACCCTTTTGACCCTTTATCTTGTTCCATTTCTAAGCCCCTCTTGCTTTTTGTTTCAAGCTCCGGCCCTAACTGAAAAGGGCCATATTTTGAGCTCATCTTCACTTCTCATTAAGGGCTCAACCCTGTTTGAGCCCTCCATAATACACTTGCTTCATTGACCATCTTGTATGTCATAGATTTGCATGCTATTTTTGACCCATGACCAATTTATTTTCGAGCATGTTGTAAACTGATATAGGGCTTATTTTGAGCCCCTCTTCAACATTGGAGAAGGGCTCAACATTGTTTGGTGTCTCCATGTATCACTTGTAGTTCAATCCCTTATTTGGCCCCATTTTTGCATAAGTTGATAGCCCTCTTGGCTTCTGTTTCTGGACCTTGGTCCGAACTGAAAGTGGCCTTTGTTTGGCCTATACTTCATGTTTCATTCACACTTTTTTCCTTTTTGGTGATTATTTTATATACTTCATGTTATAGCACCTTTTGGGCCTTGTTTTGCATCCCATTTTTAGCATATTTGTATACTGATTTTGAGGCTGCCATATACTGTAAATGTTCATATTTTTGGTCCATCTTCAGTGTTGTAGAAGGAATTTTTTCAGTTTGGGTTTAGCTTATACCACTTGCTTCATTACCCCTATCTTGGCCCCTATTCTTGTATGCTATTTTTACCATACCTATATTTGCTGTTTGGCCATGTCTATAACTGGAAAAGTGGTTATCTTGGGGCTGTCTAGCTTCTGTCTTTGCATTGCATGTCCATGTTGTGCATATTTAGCATGGCTATAGGCCATTTCGGGTGCCTAATGTTGCATTTCATATCATTTCGCTTCATTTCGGGACTGTTTTCCCCATATTTTGTTGCTGAAATTCCATTAGCATGCTTGCATATCATTTTTGCCATGTTTCATCGCATTCCATCATCGCCTCGGTTTGCGTGCCCGTGTGCACGCATTTCGAGGCACTCCATTTTTATCCGACGGCATCCGGTGTGAGTGTGGCTGAGGCTCACTCATGTTGGTATAAGCCCATTTGTCATTTCCATGTCATTCCATTGCATTTTGCACCGCCTCAGTTTGCGTGCCCGTGTGCACGCATTTCGAGGCATTCCATTTTTATCCGCCGGCATCCGGTGTGAGTGTGGCTGAGGCTCACTCATGTTGGTATAAGCCCATTTGTCATTTCCATGTCATTCCATTGCATTTTGCACCGCCTCGGTTTACGTGCCCGTGTGCACGCACTTCGAGGCATCTCATTTTCATCACACTTATCATCGCCTCAGTTTGCGTGCCCGTGTGCACGCACTTCGAGGCATCTCATTTTTATTGCATTCTGTCAGCGCCTCGGTTTGCGTGCCCGTGTGCACGCATTTCGAGGCATCTCATTTTCATCACACTTATCATCGCCTCGGTTTGCGTGCCCGTGTGCACGCACTTCGAGGCATCTCATTTTCATAGCATTCTGTGTATGTTAGGATTGTATCTTAGTTGCATTTCATGCATATCATGCATATTGCATCGCGTCCGGAATAGAGGTTAGTCCGGGCACGGGAAACGAGGTACATTTCGTACTCCGAGTGACGGAATGTGTCTCAATTCCCCAGTCACCGACACTCCGGACTATCCATGATGGAGTTAGGTTTTAGCTGTAGTTTCATGTGCATTCATCCTATATCGAGTTGTGCATTTCGACTCCTCGGCCATCATGCCTTGGTATGCGTGATTGGTGGCACGAGGATCGAGACTTGCATATATCTGTGCAAATACATTGCTATGCCCCTTTCCTGCTCTCTGTTGCAGCAAAATGGAGAATCAGCGACTTTTTGGACTTGGCACGCATTTCAAGAACAGGTGTAAACAGAGGCTAATTGGGGCATTCCGGTGGATTTCCGCGCAAGACAATCCGGACATGCATCATCCATCAGAAGCAAGGCGGTCCCTGGCTTGCACGCTAGTTTTATTTGCTTTCATAGCTAATTTATTAATCAGAATTTTGTAATATTTCGGACTGTAATATTCTTTCATTCTGGACTGTAATATTTGGACTGTATATTTATTTGGACCCTCTGCGCGAGGGCGTAGCTGTAATAAGTGTGCGTGTGTGTGTTGTATGTCTTCCAACCCCACGTCTTTCTCCCTTTTATTTATCCGCTTATGATGGTTAGATTAGGGCATGTTTAAATTAGCATACAGTATGACAGCATGTTTGCATTCATTCATCTGTATTACATGCACCGGGCTCGGCGCATCATACTAACTGCATTGTATTTTCAATTTCAAAGTTGAATACATGATAGTTGTAGCATTTCATATACCATCTTAGAATAGCCGAGCCTGCTATAGTTGCATCTTTGCATGTGTAGCATTAAGCATTTCTGTATGTTTAGGACCATGCATGATTTCTAACATAGTTTCCGTTTTGGCTTGGAGTACTCGGTGAGTTTTATGCTTTAGCATCCTTGCATACGTGTGAGTGACTGCCATGAATAGCATGCTTACCATGAGACTATTTGCTTATGTGATATAACTGCCTTGAATGCCTGTGGGTGAAGGTTGGGTTATCTGAATTGGGACAATTCATCAAATGTTTGTTTTAAGCCCACTAGATAGTGGCGAAATCATGTTTTCTAAGCCCACTCGAGGGTGGCAAATCCACGTCTTAGCCTACTTGCGAGTAGCACCATCAAACCATTTTCAAACAAACAAACATGAAATGTTTTGTTCCAATTCAGGCGACCCGGTCTATATCTGTATGCTGTGCGCATCACATAGTAACCTAGGCTAATAAACCGGAATAAGAACTCGCAATGTTTTCAAAAATTGATATCATGGTTAGTAGAGGCCGGTCTATGACCGGGCGAGCGGGGGTGCTCACGAAGTGACCTTCCCCAATCGTACCCAAGTTCCCGAGCCGAGGCAACTTTGGTGATGACGGACACGTGGCCTTTTGGCACCGAGTCAGGGTTTCCTAAATTTCCCAAAATAAAATATTTAGGTGGCGACTCTGTATCTGGCAAAGCAGTCCATGTTTGGCACTTCTTTCAAAAATCAGTTTCCCAAAAACGATTTGCCGGATTTGGACTCTTTGGTTCAGACTTAGAACCGTGACTTACGAAAAGACGAGTCCGAGCTGTAGCGAGGTCCCCCCCGCGGGCTTGTTACAGTTTCTGGCGACTCTGCTGGGGACTTAGAGAGCTTGACTCGAACTCATGATATCTGTTTTTGACTATACTTGTGTGATTCTTTGCATTGCATTTGCATTGGTGCGCCTAGGACACTGTGTTTGCCATCTGCTATTCCTGAACGGTTTGCCGGAGGCTTGTCTTGTCAAGGCATGACCATAAGGCTGACCGGTTGTGGGCTCTGCCAGTATGGGAACACAAACCCCGGTTTTACCGGGGCACCCTCTTTGACCATTCGACCTGGTGCATATTCGGATCCATAGTGACCATTCCAAACTAGGGCAGGTTGCTTACCCGTTTATAGGTTGTTTGAAGCCGCTGTGTGCGTAATGAAACCCTAGCTCCTGACAAAATAGGACAGGGAAACCCTACCCCAACATAGGGGTGTTTTGGCTCTCACTTATCTGTTATGTGCTTTAGAGTGCGTCTCTACAGGAATGCATGTATCAGTGTATGAGTTTGGGCACCAGGCCTGCGGGCACCAGTTTACGAATTTTGGCATCAGGCCTGCGGGCATTACTATCAGTATTTGGGAGTCAGCTTTACCTGTGGGTATCAGACTCAGTTTATGGCAGGATTTTGGGGCAGAATTCAGTAGAGGGCACACTCATTCAACTATGCTTGTATCCGTTCAGATGGAATCAGGCTGAGATGCTGTCTGTTTTCTCTTTTGCTAGGTAGTCTGGGAACCATAGCTTCTGAAGGCTCCGATATCCCCCGAGGTTCATCGAACTTGTGCTGATAGACTTTGCTAGGTCAGAGATTCAGTTCAAGGGCAATCAGTGTTCCTCCACCAGAGGCAAGGGATAGATACCAATCAGTCAGATGGAACGGCAGAACACATCAGGGATAGAGGCCATGATGCGCCGGATGCAAGAAAGTATGAAACTCATGCAGCAGGACGCTGCCCGTCAGGAGGAGTTTTCCAAACAGCAGGCCGCAATCATGACCCAACAGGCCGAACTGATTACTAGACTGCAACAGCAGAATGAGGCATCTGCTTCACAACAAATTCCTCCACCGGCAGGGGCTCCATTACCTGAGCAGATACCTGCTGTTCGGAACGCTCCTCCAAACATCCAGAATACTGTGCCGACTATCCAGAACCAGCAAGAGGACACAAGTCTTCCAACGGGGCCAGCTCCGCCCCCGCTTCCACCACAACTGTCCAAGGTCCATACACCCAATCACCCGGACTCTCCATTCGAGGTCGAGGTTGATAATACAGCTCTGAAATTGAGCAAACTGGAGAAGCTCTTCAAAAAATCCCAAGGGGCCAAGGCTATGCCGGATATCGGAGACGGATATACCGAGGAGGCCGTAACACTCCCTGATAGGTTCAAAATGCCACAAATCGACCGCTTTGACGGGACCGGCGACCCCATGGTCCATATTCGACTGTTTGCAGACGTCTTGCGGCCGATGGGCCTAACACGACCACAGAAGCTCTCACTATTCGGCCGAACCCTGTCGGGTGTGGCCTCCCATTGGTACGCAAGATTACAAGATGAAGTGAAGAAGAATTGGGATGAGATGGCTGAGGCCTTTGTCACACAATATTCATACAACACTCAAATCGAGATCACAACTCGTGATCTCGAAACGACAAGGCAAGAGTCCAAGGAATCTTTCTCGGACTTTGTGATCCGGTGGAGGGCGAAGGCCTCGATGATGACTCTAAGGCCTACTGATAAGGATCAAATTCGGATGATTGTGCGCAATCTCCAGCCTAAGCTAATGCAGAGAATGATTGTAATCCCCTTTCCCACTTTCTCAGATTTACACGATATGGGGGTACAAATCGAAGATGCAATGAGGCAGGGTCTGTGTGACCAGGATAAGGAGCAGCCCAGGAGGGCGATTTCCCGCAGTTCGAATGCGACCACCAGTTGTGATGCAGCTGCAAGATCTTCTGATGTGGGCATGGTTGCTACCACCGTATCAAAAACAGCTACCCCATTCACCGGTGCGTCCGGAAGTAGCTCACAAGCGGCCAAATATCCACCCCAAGCTAAGAAGGTTTTCACCCCACTTTATATGCCTTTGTCAAAGGCTCTTGGGGTTTTGATCAAGAAAGGGCATCTGAAGCCCCTGGAGCCGCAGCCATTACCAAAGAACCTCCCCCTCTCGCACAATCCAGCCGACTACTGTGCCTTCCATCAGCGAGCCGGCCATGACACTGACATGTGCTTTCGTCTCCGCCACGAAATACAAGATCTGATCGACAACGGGATCATCCCCGCGCCAAGTCCTGCAAAGTCTATCGGCACTTGATCAGTGAACTTGTGGGGGATAATGTGATACGATCGAGGGATGAACCACCTGCAGGCGGCACTCAGATTACTCCGGATGTGGCGTATGGCACGCACTGTTTTGAACATTTTGCAAATACTAGTTTTTGTGCTTTCTGACTTGGGTATTGAGTCAGTCTTGTCGTTTTGTTTTGGGTCTGTCTTGTTGTATCGAGTCAGTCCTGTTGTATAGAAGTCGGGTGATTCTGGGGGATGTTACCTCGGGCGTCACCATTTTGTTTTATGCTTGTCTTTTCGTTTTGTTTTTAGTCTGTTTCTGCCAGGGAGCCAGTAACACCAGCAGATTTGATTGAAACAGCAGTGTTTTTTCATGCTTTGTGCTTGCTCCTGCTTTGTGCCAATTGTGCCAGAAAGATTTAAATGAAACAGCAGTAATTTTTGCACTTCTGTGTTCGCTTCTGCCGTGTGCTAGATGTGATGGAATCTGAATGAAATGGCAGTGCATTCCACCTGCTCTCTTGTACCCCAGAATCATTGCATCGACCTAAGTTTTTCAAAACTCTTTTTGAACATTGCAGTAAAAACGAAGAGGAAGGAATTCCTTGGGATTTGCAAAACTTTGATCATTTGAGAGAAAGAGAGGCGTGCCAAGCCCTTAATGAATGAAATCATGCTTGTTAGCGTGAGTACTGGGAAGGATCCTGGCTTGATCCAGATTGGTTCTACACTATCTTCAGCGTGAGCGATTTGTCGCTTTCTTAAAAATTTTCAAAAACAAAATGTTTTGCGCGGTCTTGTGAAGACCTGTATGGAATCACTCTTGAGATTGTGCAGCCTAGAATCGCTCTCAGCCTCGAGACTCAACCCCTTCGCTTCCAAACCTTGAACTTGAAATTAGAAGGTTCGACGGTCAACTACGATGTGAGGCCTGTGTGGCTAGATTTGAAGCAGCCCTCGAACAAGAGGCGCCAAAGTCAGATCAAGAAGATCAGATCTCATCAGAAGAAGCTTACAAAGCAAAACATCAGCCATTCCCCTGGATTCAGATGACTTCAGGATCTCAAAACCATTTGACATGGACAAAGCTACACTTTTACCCTTGAGAGGCTCGCTGGGCCGAAAATCCGGAAGGGCGACCCAGGCAAAAGTTAGAGCAAGAGAGAAATACAAAAAAGAAGCAATACAAAAAATGCAAAGAAAAGAACAAAAAAGTAAAATAAAATAAAAAAAAAAAGGGACAAAGAAATGAAAAGAATTGAAAAGAAAAGAAGAACAAAGCTCGCAAGGTCGAAAACCTGCAACAGGCGCCTTGGCAAAAGTTAGAGCATAAAAAGGAGAGGTTAATACCCGAGTGTACCTTAACCCCGAACTACGTAAGGCTTGATTCCCATCTATGGGATACGTAGGCAACTTCATTCTGAAGTCCAGCCGTAAAACACTTCAAATTCGACTGCGTCCATGTAATGGTTTTGATCATCTTCGCTTTCTCTGTATCGGAGAATTTGGTTGTGTTCGTCACTCTGAGGACTGACTACAATGCACCGCGGTGTCATTCAAACAAGGGGCAACTTTCCGTTGCCATTCAATGCGCTGCGGTACTATCCAAACAAGGGGCAACTTTCCGTTGCCATTCAAAACGCCGCAGTGTCATTTCAAACAAGGGGCAACATTCCGTTGCCATGCAGTGTCTTTCAGACAAGGGGCAATTTTCCATTGCTATGGATCTGAGGTTGTGCATCTCGAGAGTAGGTTCCGTGCTCGTTGAGCAGTGGTCGTTTGCAAAAATAGTTTTTGAGAATTCTCACTGAGGTTGACTAACCTTTTCGAAAAGTATTCCATTTTCAAAACTGGACCATTTCTTGGACCCAAAAGAGGAAAATTTTCAGTGCTCAGAGCCTAACTTGCATGATTTTAAAATCAGAAAATTGAACAAGCATGCTAATCTAACTCTCATTTTGGTCAAAATTTTTTAGGAGAAAACTAAAATAAAAAAAATGGTCAAAATGATGAACTAGGGGCACAGTTGAGTCAGGCTTCCTGTCTTTCCCATTGTCAACATACTTGCTAAGAAGGGCACTCTACCTGCCAGAAAAGGGCACAACTAAGGGCAGAAAGCTCTCACATCCTCCAAGCAACGAGGTATCGAGCAAAGTGCGAAGCACGAACTAGAATGGGGCAAGATATTCCACTCCGTCATCTGGACAGATCTCATCACGTCCAAACTCCCCAACAAAGCAACATCAACTGATGTTAGCTGCAGATTTGCTACACACCCAGCTGTAGCGCAACCTTTCCGTGGGAAGAATTCACTAACTGTGAGCGAAAGAAAGAGAATCTAGCAGAATGCTAGGGGCACGAGCCCACAATTTGCTGTTTATCCATCAACCACCCAGGGGAGGGATGAAAAACGAGAGATTGAAGAATAGAGAGATGTGCGATGAGAGAAAAAGTGAGAACAGGGCTTTTTCAGAAAAAAAAACAGAGCCTGAGGGCCGAGTGATGTGAGAATCATAAATGAGAAAGGGTGGGAAACACTACCCGGTGAAACAGGCTCCCTGTGTACGTCTATGTGTCGTTTTTTTTTTTTTTTTTTTTTTTGTCTCGATTCCTGCTTTGAGTCGTCCCAAGCGTATCTCGTTGTGTTTAGGCTGTTTACCTTTTTGTCTTTCATTGTTGAGTCTCTTTCATTGTGTTCAGTCGTAGGCTCAATACTTGGTCGAAAGCTCATCTCTGAATTTCAAAAACAAAATCGTTTTGTGCTCCGAGTGCCATGCCATTCTCCACATTTGTACAAAACAAAATTTGTTCTGTCATAAAATCGCAGGGTTCAACCCGGGTCATGTCGGAACAATAGAACTAGGACCTATTTGAAGCTATATGGGTTCCAGACTACAAAGCAAAAGCAAAAGAGGAAATGTCGGGTATCTGAGTTTGTTTCAACTTCAGTAAGTTCCGAGACTACATCCCGTGTGTGCCTCTTCAAGTCTTGCCAAGGCTCCGAAGTATGAGTGTGCCTCTACCTCAAGCTCAAGATCAAGTCTGCTTCAAGCCAAAATGGTAATCAGAAGTGCTCTCCCTGAGTACCATTCCCCGCCAGAGGCATCTTGGCCGTGTTCGCAATGAGTTCCTAGGAGACCAACTGCGACGGTGGAAACTAGAGTTCGAATGGCCGATGCCTAGAACGTAAAGGTTCGGGATTTCCGAGACCAAAGTCTGGTTTAAATACCCAGAGGCATGCCCTCGGATTGAAATCTGTATGGCAGCCCCATAGATTGAGATAGCATGTGAATGCGCCTCGATTCTGGATACTGAATCAACCTAGCCTGTCACCCCGTTGGAGAATAGGGAAAGTTGTGAACATGGCCAGGAAGGAAAGGTAGTAACTGCGGTTTGGAAGTACAATCAAGAAAGTGCAAGGAGAACCCACTCTTTTCAGTTCAAAATGTTTCTGCGGAATTTTCAACTCATATCTTCGATGTGTGGCTCATTGTCAGTCGGCATGCACGAGGTGTATCCTTTTTGGAATGTATCATGACCCCTCCGAGAGGTAAATCGGAGGTTGCGTTTGGAAATTGGTCTACTTAAGGCTTGTATTCCCTTGTTCGGCATTTTGTTTCAAATATGCGTTGTCACGCACACTCCACTTGCATTGTTATGCATCCTTCCACCCGCATTGTTATGCACTTCTCATGCTTGCATTGTGATGCACGTTCCAATTGCATTATTATGCACCCACTTCACTAGCATTGTTATGCTCATTCGTTGCATTGTTATGCACATTTATCTAGCATTGTTATGCTCATTCATTGCATTGTTATGCACATCTATCTAGCATTGTTATGCTCATTCATTGCATTGTTATGCACATCTATCTAGCATTGTTATGCTCATTGCTTGTGTTGTTATGCACATCTTCTAGCATTGTTATGCTCATTACTTGCATTGTTATGTACACTTCACCTGCATCGTTATGCACCTTTTCACTTACGATTCTTATCTTTCCTCTCTTGCATGTGATATGCTGAGAGGTTTTCTCTTGCGTGTGATACGCTGAGAAATTTATCTTTCCTCTCTTGCATGTGATATGCTGAGAGGTTTTCTCTTGCGTGTGATACGCTAAGAAATTTATCTTTTCTCTCTCGCATGTGATATGCTGAGAGGTTTTCTCTTGCATGTGATATGCTGAGATGTTTTCTCTTGCGTGTGATACGCTGAGAAATTTATCTTTTCTCTCTTGCATGTGATATGCTGAGAGGTTTTCTCTTGCGTGTGATACGCTGAGGAATTTGCCTTTCTTCTCTTGCGTGTGATACGCTGAGAAATTTATCTTTCCTCTCTTGCATGTGATATGCTGAGAGGTTTTCTCTTGCGTGTGATACGCTGAGAAACTTACCTTTTCTCTCTTGCATGTGATATGCTGAGAGGTTTTCTCTTGCGTGTGATACGCTGAGAAATTTATCTTTCCTCTCTTGCAAGTGATATGCTGAGAGGTTTTCTCTTGCGTGTGATACGCTGAGAAACTTACCTTTTCTCTCTTGCATGTGATATGCTGAGAGGTTTTCTCTTGCGTGTGATACGCTAAGAAATTTATCTTTTCTCTCTCGCATGTGATATGCTGAGAGGTTTTCTCTTGCATGTGATATGCTGAGAGGTTTTCTCTTGCGTGTGATACGCTGAGAAATTTATCTTTTCTCTCTCACATGTGATATGCTGAGAGGTTTTCTCTTGCATGTGATATGCTGAGATGTTTTCTCTTGCGTGTGATACGCTGAGAAATTTATCTTTTCTCTCTTGCATGTGATATGCTGAGAGGTTTTCTCTTGTGTGTGATACGCTGAGAAATCTCCCTTTTCTCTCTTGCATGTGATATGCTGAGAGGTTTTCTCTTGCGTGTGATACGCTGAGGAATTTGCCTTTCTTCTCTTGCGTGTAATACGCTGAGAAGTTTACCTTTCCTCTCTTGCGTGTGATACGCTGAAAGGTTTACTTTCTTCCTCTCCTATGTGTGATACGCAGAGAGATGTTGTGTGTAAGGCTCCGGGTAGTCTCGGTAGTCGCTTTTAGCCTTCTCCGCGTGAGATGCAGTGAGAATTGCATAATTTTCTTACATCATTTCTACATGAAATGTAATTAGATTGGTATTCACTTGCTTAAAACTGTTGCATGGTATGCTTCATTACGGCTTTCATTTGCATAATCATTAAGTTATGTTCGGCTTCTTGCCTTATCATTTTGCATTTTGCCCCCTACCTGCGGGCATGCCTGCGGGCGCATCTCTGTTTATCCTATATGTTTGTCTAAGTCTTCGGCCTTGTCAAAAATGGGTCGTCTCTGGGCTTTGACATTCACTCCCGTCACTTGTGACTTCCGAGTTCTGTCAAAGAGGGGCAACTGTAGACACCCCATTTTTGACCGACCTTAAGACTCAGACGTCACCAATTGAGCGCTTGGTGATGTTGCATGATGTGCTCGTTCAGAAGTTTCGGAGTTGCGGCCGTGAGCCCTGCCTCCGGACTCCCGAACCCTTTTCTGTGCCTTGTCTCGGTTTGCGAACCAGACTCGGTTTTCTCTGTTTCTTTTCTTGAGGGGAGGGAGAGGTCCTGTAGACCATCTCTCAATGTCCGTAGGCTACATTTGGTGGCCGTAGGCCATTTTTCCCATTTCGGAGTCCGGTTCCCGGTTTTCGGAGCCGTCAGGCCGTGTGCCTCGGTTCGGGACCCCCTAACCATCTCCGTTTGCTCTGATTTTTTGCATACATCTTATTTCATCCATTTTGAGGGACACTGGGGGCTGAGAAACCCACTTCGAGGTCGAATACCATTTTCGGTGCTTAACGGCCCATTTCCGGGACCCCAAACTGCGTGTTTTGGCTCCGGAACATTCGTTTTGCAACGGTTTTCGCTCATTTTTGGAAGGTACCTCTGTTTTATCACAGGGAAGGTCACTGAAGGGTGGGAGGCCAGCAATTGTTGCAGCAACCAGTTATTTCTCTTCCGGAGCCTCCCGGCGCCCGTTTTTCGCACTTCCGGGCTAATGTTGAATACTTTAGAGCTAGTGTTGCCAACTTTCAACCACATATCTGTGATCTACACATCTGGGAGGCCACTAAAAGTTGGTGGCCGGCCATTAAGGTCATCTGACCCTTTTGACCCCTTTCTTCCGGGCTAATGTTGAACCCCTTGGACCTTTTTTCTTGAACTTTGAACCACATATCTGTGATGTACACACCTGAGAGGCCCCTAAAAGTTCATGGCCGGCCAGTAAGTCAACTTGACCCTTTTGACCCCCTCTTTCCGAGCCATTGTTGAACCCCTTGGGCCCACTTTCTTGGAATTTCAATTACATGGTTGTGTTGTACACCCATAGGGCTACCTCCCCAATATCTGGCCGGCCAGAAAAGCTCCTTGACCCTTTTGACCCCTAGCCGGCCGGCTAGGGGGTGTGGCCGGCCGGCCACCTCTTGTAAAAGTATGAGGCCGGCCGTATTCTCCTCACTGTACCCTTTCCAGCTGTTGGGCAATATCCCCCAGATATTTTCTGTATCCGGGGGATATTTTGTGGGGGAGTTTTCCTCTCCATTTCCCCCACCTTTTACACCCCCTTTTGGCCCTTTTAACCAGCTGATGGCCTCCTCTACAAGGGTTAGAAAAATTCCTCTCCAAGCACAAACCCTAAACTCCATTGTCATCCTTCTCAATTCTCCAAAAAAACCTAACTTCTTAACCTTCATTCCTTCTACACCACCAAGCTCTACCACCACCATCTCATTTCCAGCAGCAAGGGAAGATTCTTGAAGGCTAAAGAAGCTGCAAATCAACCCAAGAAGCAACAAAATCTCGAATCTTCAAGGGTAAGTTACACTTTTACCCTTTTGACCCTTTATCTTGTTCCATTTCTAAGCCCCTCTTGCTTTTTGTTTCAAGCTCCGGCCCTAACTGAAAAGGGCCATATTTTGAGCTCATCTTCACTTCTCATTAAGGGCTCAACCCTGTTTGAGCCCTCCATAATACACTTGCTTCATTGACCATCTTGTATGTCATAGATTTGCATGCTATTTTTGACCCATGACCAATTTATTTTCGAGCATGTTGTAAACTGATATAGGGCTTATTTTGAGCCCCTATTCAACATTGGAGAAGGGCTCAACATTGTTTGGTGTCTCCATGTATCACTTGTAGTTCAATCCCTTATTTGGCCCCATTTTTGCATAAGTTGATAGCCCTCTTGGCTTCTGTTTTTGGACCTTGGTCCGAACTGAAAGTGGCCTTTGTTTGGCCTATACTTCATGTTTCATTCACACTTTTTTCCTTTTTGGTGATTATTTTATATACTTCATGTTATAGCACCTTTTGGGCCTTGTTTTGCATCCCATTTTTAGCATATTTGTATACTGATTTTGAGGCTGCCATATACTGTAAATGTTCATATTTTTGGTCCATCTTCAGTGTTGTAGAAGGAATTTTTTCAGTTTGGGTTTAGCTTATACCACTTGCTTCATTACCCCTATCTTGGCCCCTATTCTTGTATGCTATTTTTGCCATACCTATATTTGCTGTTTGGCCATGTCTATAACTGGAAAAGTGGTTATCTTGGGTCTGTCTAGCTTCTGTGTTTGCATTGCATGTCCATGTTGTGCATATTTAGCATGGCTATAGGCCATTTCGGGTGCCTAATGTTGCATTTCGGGACATTTCCTTGCATTTCATATCATTTCGCTTCATTTCGGGACTGTTTTCCCCATATTTTGTTGCTGAAATTCCATTAGCATGCTTGCATATCATTTTTGCCATGTTTCATCGCATTCCATCATCGCCTCGGTTTGCGTGCCCGTGTGCACGCATTTCGAGGCACTCCATTTTTATCCGACGGCATCCGGTGTGAGTGTGGCTGAGGCTCACTCATGTTGGTATAAGCCCATTTGTCATTTCCATGTCATTCCATTGCATTTTGCACCGCCTCGGTTTGCGTGCCCGTGTGCACGCATTTCGAGGCATTCCATTTTTATCCGCCGGCATCCGGTGTGAGTGTGGCTGAGGCTCACTCATGTTGGTATAAGCCCATTTGTCATTTCCATGTCATTCCATTGCATTTTGCACCGCCTCGGTTTACGTGCCCGTGTGCACGCACTTCGAGGCATCTCATTTTCATCACACTTATCATCGCCTCAGTTTGCGTGCCCGTGTGCACGCACTTCGAGGCATCTCATTTTCATTGCATTCTGTCAGCGCCTCGGTTTGCGTGCCCGTGTGCACGCATTTCGAGGCATCTCATTTTCATCACACTTATCATCGCCTCGGTTTGCGTGCCCGTGTGCACGCACTTCGAGGCATCTCATTTTCATAGCATTCTGTGTATGTTAGGATTGTATCTTAGTTGCATTTCATGCATATCATGCATATTGCATCGCGTCCGGAATAGAGGTTAGTCCGGGCACGGGAAACGAGGTACATTTCGTACTCCGAGTGACGGAATGTGTCTCAATTCCCCAGTCACCGACACTCCGGACTATCCATGATGGAGTTAGGTTTTAGCTGTAGTTTCATGTGCATTCATCCTATATCGAGTTGTGCATTTCGACTCCTCGGCCATCATGCCTTGGTATGCGTGATTGGTGGCACGAGGATCGAGACTTGCATATATCTGTGCAAATACATTGCTATGCCCCTTTCCTGCTCTCTGTTGCAGCAAAATGGAGAATCAGCGACTTTTTGGACTTGGCACGCATTTCAAGAACAGGTGTAAACAGAGGCTAATTGGGGCATTCCGGTGGATTTCCGCGCAAGACAATCCGGACATGCATCATCCATCAGAAGCAAGGCGGTCCCTGGCTTGCACGCTAGTTTTATTTGCTTTCATAGCTAATTTATTAATCAGAATTTTGTAATATTTCGGACTGTAATATTCTTTCATTCTGGACTGTAATATTTGGACTGTATATTTATTTGGACCCTCTGCGCGAGGGCGTAGCTGTAATAAGTGTGCGTGTGTGTGTTGTATGTCTTCCAACCCCACGTCTTTCTCCCTTTTAT
Organism: Camellia sinensis; assembly: GCF_055761805.1. Lineage (NCBI taxonomy): Eukaryota > Viridiplantae > Streptophyta > Magnoliopsida > Ericales > Theaceae > Camellia > Camellia sinensis. Next base: position 109,266,519 of record NC_138969.1, on the reverse strand, counting down.
TTATCCGCTTATGATGGTTAGATTAGGGCATGTTTAAATTAGCATACAGTATGACAGCATGTTTGCATTCATTCATCTGTATTACATGCACCGGGCTCGGCGCATCATACTAACTGCATTGTATTTTCAATTTCAAAGTTGAATACATGATAGTTGTAGCATTTCATATACCATCTTAGAATAGCCGAGCCTGCTATAGTTGCATCTTTGCATGTGTAGCATTAAGCATTTCTGTATGTTTAGGACCATGCATGATTTCTAACATAGTTTCCGTTTTGGCTTGGAGTACTCGGTGAGTTTTATGCTTTAGCATCCTTGCATGCGTGTGAGTGACTGCCATGAATAGCATGCTTACCATGAGACTATTTGCTTATGTGATATAACTGCCTTGAATGCCTGTGGGTGAAGGTTGGGTTATCTGAATTGGGACAATTCATCAAATGTTTGTTTTAAGCCCACTAGATAGTGGCGAAATCATGTTTTCTAAGCCCACTCGAGGGTGGCAAATCCACGTCTTAGCCTACTTGCGAGTAGCACCATCAAACCATTTTCAAACAAACAAACATGAAATGTTTTGTTCCAATTCAGGCGACCCGGTCTATATCTGTATGCTGTGCGCATCACATAGTAACCTAGGCTAATAAACCGGAATAAGAACTCGCAATGTTTTCAAAAATTGATATCATGGTTAGTAGAGGCCGGTCTATGACCGGGCGAGCGGGGGTGCTCACGAAGTGACCTTCCCCAATCGTACCCAAGTTCCCGAGCCGAGGCAACTTTGGTGATGACGGACACGTGGCCTTTTGGCACCGAGTCAGGGTTTCCTAAATTTCCCAAAATAAAATATTTAGGTGGCGACTCTGTATCTGGCAAAGCAGTCCATGTTTGGCACTTCTTTCAAAAATCAGTTTCCCAAAAACGATTTGCCGGATTTAGACTCTTTGGTTCAGACTTAGAACCGTGACTTACGAAAAGACGAGTCCGAGCTGTAGCGAGGTCCCCCCCGCGGGCTTGTTACAGTTTCTGGCGACTCTGCTGGGGACTTAGAGAGCTTGACTCGAACTCATGATATCTGTTTTTGACTATACTTGTGTGATTCTTTGCATTGCATTTGCATTGGTGCGCCTAGGACACCGTGTTTGCCATCTGCTATTCCTGAACGGTTTGCCGGAGGCTTGTCTTGTCAAGGCATGACCATAAGGCTGACCGGTTGTGGGCTCTGCCAGTATGGGAACACAAACCCCGGTTTTACCGGGGCACCCTCTTTGACCATTCGACCTGGTGCATATTCGGATCCATAGTGACCATTCCAAACTAGGGCAGGTTGCTTACCCGTTTATAGGTTGTTTGAAGCCGCTGTGTGCGTAATGAAACCCTAGCTCCTGACAAAATAGGACAGGGAAACCCTACCCCAACATAGGGGTGTTTTGGCTCTCACTTATCTGTTATGTGCTTTAGAGTGCGTCTCTACAGGAATGCATGTATCAGTGTATGAGTTTGGGCACCAGGCCTGCGGGCACCAGTTTGCGAATTTTGGCATCAGGCCTGCGGGCATTACTATCAGTATTTGGGAGTCAGCTTTACCTGTGGGTATCAGACTCAGTTTATGGCAGGATTTTGGGGCAGAATTCAGTAGAGGGCACACTCATTCAACTATGCTTGTATCCGTTCAGATGGAATCAGGCTGAGATGCTGTCTGTTTTCTCTTTTGCTAGGTAGTCTGGGAACCATAGCTTCTGAAGGCTCCGATATCCCCCGAGGTTCATCGAACTTGTGCTGATAGACTTTGCTAGGTCAGAGATTCAGTTCAAGGGCAATCAGTGTTCCTCCACCAGAGGCAAGGGATAGATACCAATCAGTCAGATGGAACGGCAGAACACATCAGGGATAGAGGCCATGATGCGCCGGATGCAAGAAAGTATGAAACTCATGCAGCAGGACGCTGCCCGTCAGGAGGAGTTTTCCAAACAGCAGGCCGCAATCATGACCCAACAGGCCGAACTGATTACTAGACTGCAACAGCAGAATGAGGCATCTGCTTCACAACAAATTCCTCCACCGGCAGGGGCTCCATTACCTGAGCAGATACCTGCTGTTCGGAACGCTCCTCCAAACATCCAGAATACTGTGCCGACTATCCAGAACCAGCAAGAGGACACAAGTCTTCCAACGGGGCCAGCTCCGCCCCCGCTTCCACCACAACTGTCCAAGGTCCATACACCCAATCACCCGGACTCTCCATTCGAGGTCGAGGTTGATAATACAGCTCTGAAATTGAGCAAACTGGAGAAGCTCTTCAAAAAATCCCAAGGGGCCAAGGCTATGCCGGATATCGGAGACGGATATACCGAGGAGGCCGTAACACTCCCTGATAGGTTCAAAATGCCACAAATCGACCGCTTTGACGGGACCGGCGACCCCATGGTCCATATTCGACTGTTTGCAGACGTCTTGCGGCCGATGGGCCTAACACGACCACAGAAGCTCTCACTATTCGGCCGAACCCTGTCGGGTGTGGCCTCCCATTGGTACGCAAGATTACAAGATGAAGTGAAGAAGAATTGGGATGAGATGGCTGAGGCCTTTGTCACACAATATTCATACAACACTCAAATCGAGATCACAACTCGTGATCTCGAAACGACAAGGCAAGAGTCCAAGGAATCTTTCTCGGACTTTGTGATCCGGTGGAGGGCGAAGGCCTCGATGATGACTCTAAGGCCTACTGATAAGGATCAAATTCGGATGATTGTGCGCAATCTCCAGCCTAAGCTAATGCAGAGAATGATTGTAATCCCCTTTCCCACTTTCTCAGATTTACACGATATGGGGGTACAAATCGAAGATGCAATGAGGCAGGGTCTGTGTGACCAGGATAAGGAGCAGCCCAGGAGGGCGATTTCCCGCAGTTCGAATGCGACCACCAGTTGTGATGCAGCTGCAAGATCTTCTGATGTGGGCATGGTTGCTACCACCGTATCAAAAACAGCTACCCCATTCACCGGTGCGTCCGGAAGTAGCTCACAAGCGGCCAAATATCCACCCCAAGCTAAGAAGGTTTTCACCCCACTTTATATGCCTTTGTCAAAGGCTCTTGGGGTTTTGATCAAGAAAGGGCATCTGAAGCCCCTGGAGCCGCAGCCATTACCAAAGAACCTCCCCCTCTCGCACAATCCAGCCGACTACTGTGCCTTCCATCAGCGAGCCGGCCATGACACTGACATGTGCTTTCGTCTCCGCCACGAAATACAAGATCTGATCGACAACGGGATCATCCCCGCGCCAAGTCCTGCAAAGTCTATCGGCACTTGATCAGTGAACTTGTGGGGGATAATGTGATACGATCGAGGGATGAACCACCTGCAGGCGGCACTCAGATTACTCCGGATGTGGCGTATGGCACGCATTGTTTTGAACATTTTGCAAGTACTAGTTTTTGTGCTTTCTGACTTGGGTATTGAGTCAGTCTTGTCGTTTTGTTTTGGGTCTGTCTTGTTGTATCGAGTCAGTCCTGTTGTATAGAAGTCGGGTGATTCTGGGGGATGTTACCTCGGGCGTCACCATTTTGTTTTATGCTTGTCTTTTCGTTTTGTTTTGAGTCTGTTTCTGCCAGGGAGCCAGTAACACCAGCAGATTTGATTGAAACAGCAGTGTTTTTTCATGCTTTGTGCTTGCTCCTGCTTTGTGCCAATTGTGCCAGAAAGATTTAAATGAAACAGCAGTAATTTTTGCACTTCTGTGTTCGCTTCTGCCGTGTGCTAGATGTGATGGAATCTGAATGAAATGGCAGTGCATTCCACCTGCTCTCTTGTACCCCAGAATCATTGCATCGACCTAAGTTTTTCAAAACTCTTTTTGAACATTGCAGTAAAAACGAAGAGGAAGGAATTCCTTGGGATTTGCAAAACTTTGATCATTTGAGAGAAAGAGAGGCGTGCCAAGCCCTTAATGAATGAAATCATGCTTGTTAGCGTGAGTACTGGGAAGGATCCTGGCTTGATCCAGATTGGTTCTACACTATCTTCAGCGTGAGCGATTTGTCGCTTTCTTAAAAATTTTCAAAAATAAAATGTTTTGCGCGGTCTTGTGAAGACCTGTGTGGAATCACTCTTGAGATTGTGCAGCCTAGAATCGCTCTCAGCCTCGAGACTCAACCCCTTCGCTTCCAAACCTTGAACTTGAAATTAGAAGGTTCGACGGTCAACTACGATGTGAGGCCTGTGTGGCTAGATTTGAAGCAGCCCTCGAACAAGAGGCGCCAAAGTCAGATCAAGAAGATCAGATCTCATCAGAAGAAGCTTACAAAGCAAAACATCAGCCATTCCCCTGGATTCAGATGACTTCAGGATCTCAAAACCATTTGACATGGACAAAGCTACACTTTTACCCTTGAGAGGCTCGCTGGGCCGAAAATCCGGAAGGGCGACCCAGGCAAAAGTTAGAGCAAGAGAGAAATACAAAAAAGAAGCAATACAAAAAATGCAAAGAAAAGAACAAAAAAGTAAAATAAAATAAAAAAAAAAAGGGACAAAGAAATGAAAAGAATTGAAAAGAAAAGAAGAACAAAGCTCGCAAGGTCGAAAACCTGCAACAGGCGCCTTGGCAAAAGTTAGAGCATAAAAAGGAGAGGTTAATACCCGAGTGTACCTTAACCCCGAACTACGTAAGGCTTGATTCCCATCTATGGGATACGTAGGCAACTTCATTCTGAAGTCCAGCCGTAAAACACTTCAAATTCGACTGCGTCCATGTAATGGTTTTGATCATCTTCGCTTTCTCTGTATCGGAGAATTTGGTTGTGTTCGTCACTCTGAGGACTGACTACAATGCACCGCGGTGTCATTCAAACAAGGGGCAACTTTCCGTTGCCATTCAATGCGCTGCGGTACTATCCAAACAAGGGGCAACTTTCCGTTGCCATTCAAAACGCCGCAGTGTCATTTCAAACAAGGGGCAACATTCCGTTGCCATGCAGTGTCTTTCAGACAAGGGGCAATTTTCCATTGCTATGGATCTGAGGTTGTGCATCTCGAGAGTAGGTTCCGTGCTCGTTGAGCAGTGGTCGTTTGCAAAAATAGTTTTTGAGAATTCTCACTGAGGTTGACTAACCTTTTCGAAAAGTATTCCATTTTCAAAACTGGACCATTTCTTGGACCCAAAAGAGGAAAATTTTCAGTGCTCAGAGCCTAACTTGCATGATTTTAAAATCAGAAAATTGAACAAGCATGCTAATCTAACTCTCATTTTGGTCAAAATTTTTTAGGAGAAAACTAAAATAAAAAAAATGGTCAAAATGATGAACTAGGGGCACAGTTGAGTCAGGCTTCCTGTCTTTCCCATTGTCAACATACTTGCCAAGAAGGGCACTCTACCTGCCAGAAAAGGGCACAACTAAGGGCAGAAAGCTCTCACATCCTCCAAGCAACGAGGTATCGAGCAAAGTGCGAAGCACGAACTAGAATGGGGCAAGATATTCCACTCCGTCATCTGGACAGATCTCATCACGTCCAAACTCCCCAACAAAGCATCATCAACTGATGTTAGCTGCAGATTTGCTACACACCCAGCTATAGCGCAACCTTTCCGTGGGAAGAATTCACTAACTGTGAGCGAAAGAAAGAGAATCTAGCAGAATGCTAGGGGCACGAGCCCACAATTTGCTGTTTATCCATCAACCACCCAGGGGAGGGATGAAAAACGAGAGATTGAAGAATAGAGAGATGTGCGATGAGAGAAAAAGTGAGAACAGGGCTTTTTCAGAAAAAAAAAACAGAGCCTGAGGGCCGAGTGATGTGAGAATCATAAATGAGAAAGGGTGGGAAACACTACCCGGTGAAACAGGCTCCCTGTGTACGTCTATGTGTCGTTTTTTTTTTTTTTTTTTTTGTCTCGATTCCTGCTTTGAGTCGTCCCAAGCGTATCTCGTTGTGTTTAGGCTGTTTACCTTTTTGTCTTTCATTGTTGAGTCTCTTTCATTGTGTTCAGTCGTAGGCTCAATACTTGGTCGAAAGCTCATCTCTGAATTTCAAAAACAAAATCGTTTTGTGCTCCGAGTGCCATGCCATTCTCCACATTTGTACAAAACAAAATTTGTTCTTTCATAAAATCGCAGGGTTCAACCCGGGTCATGTCGGAACAATAGAACTAGGACCTATTTGAAGCTATATGGGTTCCAGACTACAAAGCAAAAGCAAAAGAGGAAATGTCGGGTATCTGAGTTTGTTTCAACTTCAGTAAGTTCCGAGACTACATCCCGTGTGTGCCTCTTCAAGTCTTGCCAAGGCTCCGAAGTATGAGTGTGCCTCTACCTCAAGCTCAAGATCAAGTCTGCTTCAAGCCAAAATGGTAATCAGAAGTGCTCTCCCTGAGTACCATTCCCCGCCAGAGGCATCTTGGCCGTGTTCGCAATGAGTTCCTAGGAGACCAACTGCAACGGTGGAAACTAGAGTTCGAATGGCCGATGCCTAGAACGTAAAGGTTCGGGATTTCCGAGACCAAAGTCTGGTTTAAATACCCAGAGGCATGCCCTCGGCTTGAAATCTGTATGGCAGCCCCATAGATTGAGATAGCATGTGAATGCGCCTCGATTCTGGATACTGAATCAACCTAGCCTGTCACCCCGTTGGAGAATAGGGAAAGTTGTGAACATGGCCAGGAAGGAAAGGTAGTAACTGCGGTTTGGAAGTACAATCAAGAAAGTGCAAGGAGAACCCACTCTTTTCAGTTCAAAATGTTTCTGCGGAATTTTCAACTCATATCTTCGATGTGTGGCTCATTGTCAGTCGGCATGCACGAGGTGTATCCTTTTTGGAATGTATCATGACCCCTCCGAGAGGTAAATCGGAGGTTGCGTTTGGAAATTGGTCTACTTAAGGCTTGTATTCCCTTGTTCGGCATTTTGTTTCAAATATGCGTTGTCACGCACACTCCACTTGCATTGTTATGCATCCTTCCACCCGCATTGTTATGCACTTCTCATGCTTGCATTGTGATGCACGTTCCAATTGCATTATTATGCACCCACTTCACTAGCATTGTTATGCTCATTCGTTGCATTGTTATGCACATTTATCTAGCATTGTTATGCTCATTCATTGCATTGTTATGCACATCTATCTAGCATTGTTATGCTCATTCATTGCATTGTTATGCACATCTATCTAGCATTGTTATGCTCATTGCTTGTGTTGTTATGCACATCTTCTAGCATTGTTATGCTCATTACTTGCATTGTTATGTACACTTCACCTGCATCGTTATGCACCTTTTCACTTACGATTCTTATCTTTCCTCTATTGCATGTGATATGCTGAGAGGTTTTCTCTTGCGTGTGATACGCTGAGAAATTTATCTTTCCTCTCTTGCATGTGATATGCTGAGAGGTTTTCTCTTGCGTGTGATACGCTAAGAAATTTATCTTTTCTCTCTCGCATGTGATATGCTGAGAGGTTTTCTCTTGCATGTGATATGCTGAGATGTTTTCTCTTGCGTGTGATACGCTGAGAAATTTATCTTTTCTCTCTTGCATGTGATATGCTGAGAGGTTTTCTCTTGCGTGTGATACGCTGAGGAATTTGCCTTTCTTCTCTTGCGTGTGATACGCTGAGAAATTTATCTTTCCTCTCTTGCATGTGATATGCTGAGAGGTTTTCTCTTGCGTGTGATACGCTGAGAAACTTACCTTTTCTCTCTTGCATGTGATATGCTGAGAGGTTTTCTCTTGCGTGTGATACGCTGAGAAATTTATCTTTCCTCTCTTGCAAGTGATATGCTGAGAGGTTTTCTCTTGCGTGTGATACGCTGAGAAACTTACCTTTTCTCTCTTGCATGTGATATGCTGAGAGGTTTTCTCTTGCGTGTGATACGCTAAGAAATTTATCTTTTCTCTCTCGCATGTGATATGCTGAGAGATTTTCTCTTGCATGTGATATGCTGAGAGGTTTTCTCTTGCGTGTGATACGCTGAGAAATTTATCTTTTCTCTCTCGCATGTGATATGCTGAGAGGTTTTCTCTTGCATGTGATATGCTGAGATGTTTTCTCTTGCGTGTGATACGCTGAGAAATTTATCTTTTCTCTCTTGCATGTGATATGCTGAGAGGTTTTCTCTTGTGTGTGATACGCTGAGAAATCTCCCTTTTCTCTCTTGCATGTGATATGCTGAGAGGTTTTCTCTTGCGTGTGATACGCTGAGGAATTTGCCTTTCTTCTCTTGCGTGTAATACGCTGAGAAGTTTACCTTTCCTCTCTTGCGTGTGATACGCTGAAAGGTTTACCTTCTTCCTCTCCTATGTGTGATACGCAGAGAGATGTTGTGTGTAAGGCTCCGGGTAGTCTCGGTAGTCGCTTTTAGCCTTCTCCGCGTGAGACGCAGTGAGAATTGCATAATTTTCTTACATCCTTTCTACATGAAATGTAATTAGATTGGTATTCACTTGCTTAAAACTGTTGCATGGTATGCTTCATTACGGCTTTCATTTGCATAATCATTAAGTTATGTTCGGCTTCTTGCCTTATCATTTTGCATTTTGCCCCCTGCCTGCGGGCATGCCTGCGGGCGCATCTCTGTTTATCCTGTATGTTTGTCTAAGTCTTCGGCCTTGTCAAAAATGGGTCGTCTCTGGGCTTTGACATTCACTCCCGTCACTTGTGACTTCCGAGTTCTGTCAAAGAGGGGCAACTGTAGACACCCCATTTTTGACCGACCTTAAGACTCAGACGTCACCAATTGAGCGCTTGGTGATGTTGCATGATGTGCTCGTTCAGAAGTTTCGGAGTTGCGGCCGTGAGCCCTGCCTCCGGACTCCCGAACCCTTTTCTGTGCCTTGTCTCGGTTTGCGAACCAGACTCGGTTTTCTCTGTTTCTTTTCTTGAGGGGAGGGAGAGGTCCTGTAGACCATCTCTCAATGTCCGTAGGCTACATTTGGTGGCCGTAGGCCATTTTTCCCATTTCGGAGTCCGGTTCCCGGTTTTCGGAGCCGTCAGGCCGTGTGCCTCGGTTCGGGACCGCCTAACCATCTCCGTTTGCTCTGATTTTTTGCATACATCTTATTTCATCCATTTTGAGGGACACTGGGGGCTGAGAAACCCACTTCGAGGTCGAATACCATTTTCGGTGCTTAACGGCCCATTTCCGGGACCCCAAACTGCGTGTTTTGGCTCCGGAACATTCGTTTTGCAACGGTTTTCGCTCATTTTTGGCAGGTACCTCTGTTTTATCACAGGGAAGGTCACTGAAGGGTGGGAGGCCAGCAATTGTTGCAGCAACCAGTTATTTCTCTTCCGGAGCCTCCCGGCGCCCGTTTTTCGCACTTCCGGGCTAATGTTGAATACTTTAGAGCTAGTGTTGCCAACTTTCAACCACATATCTGTGATCTACACATCTGGGAGGCCACTAAAAGTTGGTGGCCGGCCATTAAGGTCATCTGACCCTTTTGACCCCTTTCTTCCGGGCTAATGTTGAACCCCTTGGACCTTTTTTCTTGAACTTTGAACCACATATTTGTGATGTACACACCTGAGAGGCCCCTAAAAGTTCATGGCCGGCCAGTAAGTCAACTTGACCCTTTTGACCCCCTCTTTCCGAGCCATTGTTGAACCCCTTGGGCCCACTTTCTTGGAATTTCAATTACATGGTTGTGTTGTACACCCATAGGGCTACCTCCCCAATATCTGGCCGGCCAGAAAAGCTCCTTGACCCTTTTGACCCCTAGCCGGCCGGCTAGGGGGTGTGGCCGGCCGGCCACCTCCTGTAAAAGTATGAGGCCGGCCGTATTCTCCTCACTGTACCCTTTCCAGCTGTTGGGCAATATCCCCCAGATATTTTCTATATCCGGGGGATATTTTGTGGGGGAGTTTTCCTCTCCATTTCCCCCACCTTTTACACCCCCTTTTGGCCCTTTTAACCAGCTGATGGCCTCCTCTACAAGGGTTAGAAAAATTCCTCTCCAAGGACAAACCCTAAACTCCATTGTCATCCTTCTCAATTCTCCAAAAAAACCTAACTTCTTAACCTTCATTCCTTCTACACCACCAAGCTCTACCACCACCATCTCATTTCCAGCAGCAAGGGAAGATTCTTGAAGGCTAAAGAAGCTGCAAATCAACCCAAGAAGCAACAAAATCTCGAATCTTCAAGGGTAAGTTACACTTTTACCCTTTTGACCCTTTATCTTGTTCCATTTCTAAGCCCCTCTTTCTTTTTGTTTCAAGCTCCGGCCCTAACTGAAAAGGGCCATATTTTGAGCTCATCTTCACTTCTCATTAAGGGCTCAACCCTGTTTGAGCCCTCCATAATACACTTGCTTCATTGACCATCTTGTATGTCATAGATTTGCATGCTATTTTTGACCCATGAGCAATTTATTTTCGAGCATGTTGTAAACTGATATAGGGCTTATTTTGAGCCCCTCTTCAACATTGGAGAAGGGCTCAATATTGTTTGGTGTCTCCATGTATCACTTGTAGTTCAATCCCTTATTTGGCCCCATTTTTGCATAAGTTGATAGCCCTCTTGGCTTCTGTTTTTGGACCTTGGTCCGAACTTAAAGTGGCCTTGTTTTGGCCTATACTTCATGTTTCATTCACACTGTTTTCCTGTTTGGTGATTATTTTATATACTTCATGTTATAGCACCTTTTGGGCCTTGTTTTGCATCCCATTTTTAGCATATTTGTATACTGATTTTGAGGCTTCCATATACTGTAAATGTTCATATTTTTGGTCCATCTTCAGTGTTGTAGAAGGAATTTTTTCAGTTTGGGTTTAGCTTATACCACTTGCTTCATTACCCCTATCTTGGCCCCTATTCTTGTATGCTATTTTTGCCATACCTATATTTGCTGTTTGGCCATGTCTATAACTGGAAAAGTGGTTATCTTGGGGCTGTCTAGCTTCTGTCTTTGCATTGCATGTCCATGTTGTGCATATTTAGCATGGCTATAGGCCATTTCGGGTGCCTAATGTTGCATTTCGGGACATTTCCTTGCATTTCATATCATTTCGCTTCATTTCGGGACTGTTTTCCCCATATTTTGTTGCTGAAATTCCATTAGCATGCTTGCATATCATTTTTGCCATGTTTCATCGCATTCCATCATCGCCTCGGTTTGCGTGCCCGTGTGCACGCATTTCGAGGCACTCCATTTTTATCCGACGGCATCCGGTGTGAGTGTGGCTGAGGCTCACTCATGTTGGTGTAAGCCCATTTGTCATTTCCATGTCATTCCATTGCATTTTGCACCGCCTCAGTTTGCGTGCCCGTGTGCACGCATTTCGAGGCATTCCATTTTTATCCGCCGGCATCCGGTGTGAGTGTGGCTGAGGCTCACTCATGTTGGTATAAGCCCATTTGTCATTTCCATGTCATTCCATTGCATTTTGCACCGCCTCGGTTTACGTGCCCGTGTGCACGCACTTCGAGGCATCTCATTTTCATCACACTTATCATCGCCTCAGTTTGCGTGCCCGTGTGCACGCACTTTGAGGCATCTCATTTTCATTGCATTCTGTCAGCGCCTCGGTTTGCGTGCCCGTGTGCACGCATTTCGAGGCATCTCATTTTCATCACACTTATCATCGCCTCGGTTTGCGTGCCCGTGTGCACGCACTTCGAGGCATCTCATTTTCATAGCATTCTGTGTATGTTAGGATTGTATCTTAGTTGCATTTCATGCATATCATGCATATTGCATCGCGTCCGGAATAGAGGTTAGTCCGGGCACGGGAAACGAGGTACATTTCGTACTCCGAGTGACGGAATGTGTCTCAATTCCCCAGTCACCGACACTCCGGACTATCCATGATGGAGTTAGGTTTTAGCTGTAGTTTCATGTGCATTCATCCTATATCGAGTTGTGCATTTCGACTCCTCGGCCATCATGCCTTGGTATGCGTGATTGGTGGCACGAGGATCGAGACTTGCATATATCTGTGCAAATACATTGCTATGCCCCTTTCCTGCTCTCTGTTGCAGCAAAATGGAGAATCAGCGACTTTTTGGACTTGGCACGCATTTCAAGAACAGGTGTAAACAGAGGCTAATTGGGGCATTCCGGTGGATTTCCGCGCAAGACAATCCGGACATGCATCATCCATCAGAAGCAAGGCGGTCCCTGGCTTGCACGCTAGTTTTATTTGCTTTCATAGCTAATTTATTAATCAGAATTTTGTAATATTTCGGACTGTAATATTCTTTCATTCTGGACTGTAATATTTGGACTGTATATTTATTTGGACCCTCTGCGCGAGGGCGTAGCTGTAATAAGTGTGCGTGTGTGTGTTGTATGTCTTCCAACCCCACGTCTTTCTCCCTTTTATTTATCCGCTTATGATGGTTAGATTAGGGCATGTTTAAATTAGCATACAGTATGACAGCATGTTTGCATTCATTCATCTGTATTACATGCACCGGGCTCGGCGCATCATACTAACTGCATTGTATTTTCAATTTCAAAGTTGAATACATGATAGTTGTAGCATTTCATATACCATCTTAGAATAGCCGAGCCTGCTATAGTTGCATCTTTGCATGTGTAGCATTAAGCATTTCTGTATGTTTAGGACCATGCATGATTTCTAACATAGTTTCCGTTTTGGCTTGGAGTACTCGGTGAGTTTTATGCTTTAGCATCCTTGCATGCGTGTGAGTGACTGCCATGAATAGCATGCTTACCATGAGACTATTTGCTTATGTGATATAACTGCCTTGAATGCCTGTGGGTGAAGGTTGGGTTATCTGAATTGGGACAATTCATCAAATGTTTGTTTTAAGCCCACTAGATAGTGGCGAAATCATGTTTTCTAAGCCCACTCGAGGGTGGCAAATCCACGTCTTAGCCTACTTGCGAGTAGCACCATCAAACCATTTTCAAACAAACAAACATGAAATGTTTTGTTCCAATTCAGGCGACCCGGTCTATATCTGTATGCTGTGCGCATCACATAGTAACCTAGGCTAATAAACCGGAATAAGAACTCGCAATGTTTTCAAAAATTGATATCATGGTTAGTAGAGGCCGGTCTATGACCGGGCGAGCGGGGGTGCTCACGAAGTGACCTTCCCCAATCGTACCCAAGTTCCCGAGCCGAGGCAACTTTGGTGATGACGGACACGTGGCCTTTTGGCACCGAGTCAGGGTTTCCTAAATTTCCCAAAATAAAATATTTAGGTGGCGACTCTGTATCTGGCAAAGCAGTCCATGTTTGGCACTTCTTTCAAAAATCAGTTTCCCAAAAACGATTTGCCGGATTTGGACTCTTTGGTTCAGACTTAGAACCGTGACTTACGAAAAGACGAGTCCGAGCTGTAGCGAGGTCCCCCCCGCGGGCTTGTTACAGATTGATTTTTGTCTTTATTCAATATATGTATATATATATGTCTATGAGAAGCCTCTTTGAAGAAGACTTAGGAATTTCTCATAAAACCCCCTTGGGAGACAAGTGAAGGGAAGAGTGGAACAAGGAAGGATTGAGTGAGAGAAGACCTAGAGGGGAAACTTCAACAAGATTAGAGATTGAATAATCTAGAGAGAATTGGAAAGATCTAAGCTCAGAAGTAAGTTCTTTAGCTTCTCTAACTCCTCTCTTGAATTTGAGTGTGATTCCATCATAATTGTACAACCTGGACTTGGAACATGCTTTCAAATTGGATGATTTTCAATTATGTTGTCTATGCATATATGTGGAGAAATTATCTTTTGTTTCTCATGAGAATTATGAAGAATTCACCATGCATATATATGTGATGTTGAATGCATAAGAAAGTTTAGTTATGTTTGAGAATCAAGAATCTAGTTTATGTCTAGATTGATATGTATGTATTTGGAGATCCTATTAACATGAGTTTTAGGTTATGTTTTATTGATTAAACATGTTAATTTGAGCCTTGTGGAAGTGTCCCAAAAGGATGTGATTTTGAAGCAAAATTCGGACTGAAATTGCAGAATCGCCGCACGTGCGGGATTCATGGCCGCACATGCGGGAGCCAATGGCCGCACGTGCGGGGGTTGTGGCCGCACGTGCGGGAGAAGAACAAATTTGGGGTTTTGATTCTGCCAAAAAGGCACGTGCGTGCGGCACATGTGGAAAAATACGGGTTTCTCTGTTTTGCGTGCTGAACCCTCGGATATTTTTAGAATTTGCATTTTATGCCTATTAACATGTGTAAAATTCATTCGAAGTGAATTGAACCAAGAGAGGATTTAACAAAGAGAAGTGAACTAATTTGTAAGTTTGAATGTGTGCAGGGCACACTACAGGAGGAACAAGCACGTCATCACAACACTGTGAGTAATTGTACGAAGACATACATTTTATTTATCATTGATAACTATTATCACTAACGCTTTGTTTCTTGTAAGTGTTACACGAACATTTATGTTGATTGAAAGTCAATGTGAACGTTGAAAGATTGGCATACATCGGTATGACTTTGAAATGACTATGTTCTGTTAATAACGAATAATAATTCTCTGTTATTTATAAGCAAACCACGTCGTTTCTGAATGAATATATGGAATTATGTTCATCTTTAAACCAAGTATCTGTATGAAACTAAGATTATTCCATTGTGATACATATGGACCTAAGGTCGTTAAGAACCTATGACAAACATGCAAATGTGTAACATTCTTATGGGACTCACGTTAGGATGTGGGTTATTCTGTCCTTATTAAGCATATGGTAATGATATATCTGACCTCAGTTAACAGTTGTTATTATTATTATTATTATTCAGTTGTCTGCGAGACACCTGTATTTATTTGTAACCAAGTTATGGGAAACTTATGGACATTATTACATAATGGTATTCTACGAAAACTGGAATTATTTCTATTACTGTTCCAATTATGCTATGCTAAGACATGATATGATGATTCGGTCTTTAAGACTTACGAAATTCTGGTATGGAGCAAAGTGCTGTACGGAACTAAGTGCTGCAATGCGAGTAACCTCTAGAATCCGTACGAGCCACCTCTTGAGTCCATACATATGTGAAAGTTATGAGGCCAATGGCCATTTTGTATGAAGTATGAAACAAAGTGTTGTACGGAACTAAGTGCTGCAATGCGAGTTACCGCTAGAATCCGTACGAGCCACCTCTTGAGTTCATATATGTAAGACAAGGGCTTTATGCCATTACATGGGCTTTATGCCATTACACGGGTTTTATGCCATTACATGGGCTTTATGCCAATCTGATAAGGGCTTATGCCGTTCTGGTATGAAACAAAGTGCTACACGGAACTAAGTGCTACGACGTGAGTCACCTCTAGAATCCGTGTGAGACACCTCTTGGGTTCATATATCTATATGTTCGAGGGCTTAATGCCAGTCTATGTTCAAGGGCTTTTTATGCCATATGTTTTAAGGGCTTTATGCTATTCTGATAAGGGCTTCATGCCATTCATGCCATTTTCTTAAGGATTTCATGTCGTTTTGTTAAGGGCTTAAAGCCACTGTGTTTAAGATTGGGGCTAAGGCCGTTCTGTAAAAGATACTTTTAACTATAAATGATTTTGAACATGACTATGCTATACAATGTTTAATGAAATCCGTATTTTGAGTTAGGAAATGTTTCATGTGATAAGTAATTTCTGAAATGAGAAAAATGCTATGAACTTCTGATATGTTTATGATATGATACGCTTTCTAGATAATTTTCCCAAAATGCCTAGATGCACTATGAAACCCCGAATATTCAAGATATGACAAGTTTTCTGAAAAAGATACTTTGCTATGCATACAGAAATAAATAAACCATATGTTCTCTTTACTGATAAATGCACGGATATGTATTATAATTCACGTTGAGCATTGAATTGTTGTGTGCTATTATTCACTAAGCTTGACTCACTCTATTCTATGTTTGTTTCTGTAGGCACTCAACCTGGAGGTCAACCTTAACTTGTGGCTTTTGTTACCCAATTGTCAATCCCTGAGTGTCTAAGCTCCTAGATGTTGATCGTTCAAGTTATGGAGTTTTGCTAAGTTTTTAATTTGTACCCTAAATGTCTGTTAAGATCGATGTATATGTATATGTATATAGCTGTCCTCAGATGCACGTCTCTGTATATTTATCTGCATTACGTAATTTGTGATCCTGGCATGGTAGTGGTAGCTCAATGGGTATTATGTTACGCTATTATATGTTAATATATGCTTCCGTTCAGGCCCCATAGGTTATATTCATCAGGTTTTATGTCCGTTTCTGAGGTGGTCATGCCCAAACTTTTAGGGGCGAGTTTGAGGCGTGACAAGTGGTATCAGAGCATGAGTTGCTATCTCACACACGAATCCATTGGGCTTTAGGATGTCTAGAAAAGACTTAAGTATCATGCATGACATCCTTAATGCATATGAAAAGATTGATGGCAACGATATTTGTGTGTGTAATATTTGCTAACCGCAATGGTTACTATCCGAGTCTATTGTATATCCTTCGTGCATGTTGTAATTGATTATGATGCAAGACATAATGAGTATAAGATCAAGGATCTGGAGGGTTCTATCTCCGCCTGGCTAGACAGATTGAAAAGAAAAATGAGATTGGTGGACAACGCAAGGCATGCAAATGGGATTAAAATGACGACATTGCACTGCGGAAGTGTGGTGAGGGTTCGAGCTAGTCGGTAAGACAATTTATATGCAATTTATATGCAAATGGTTAAATGAAATGTGTGTTATCGGTTAGTAGTCACCTGCGGAAAATGATGATAACGTGATTGTACTTTCTAGCATCTGTGTAGATGAAGTGACTAAATTCTAAGTATGGAATATTTCTAAGATCAAAAGAAATGATACATGTGATGCTTAAACTTTTAGATCTGCGATTTGAGAAAGTTATTGTGTTTGAATGTTTGAGGAGATGTGTTTTGCGCGATAATTGAAATTGTGTTGAGAATGACTAACTGTAAGAAAAAGTATTGCCTATAGTGATCCCTCTTAAAGTTATGTAAGGAAGTAATTGATTGTGACCTTGTTCCCTATTGATGATTTATATGACATAAGTATGTTTGCGAATTTGGTTGTTAACCCTGAACCGATTGGGTCAAGCACTATGAACTATGATTTCAAAACAAGTGTTAATTAATATGATTTCATGAGCCGAGAAAATTAGTGACGACTTCTAATGGGGAACCGAGAAAATTATGGATGGTATTGAATGAGTTTATCTATGTGTAATCGGGATTTGATTATGGGAATTTGAAATTTGAAATCTGTAATTTGTCATCTGTACTTTGTAATTTGTTTTGTTTATGTGTAGTCTGTAATCTGCAATCAGGATTTTTTTGAAAGAAAAGATTGTATGGCATGAAGAACCGCCCCATATTACATGTCTACGCACATGATACTTGTAAAAGATGGGTAGTTGTTGACTACTTCGAAAACGAGACTTAATAATTGATAATCTGATAACTTATCGTAAGAATTAAAATCCTATCTACGATTATTCACGACTTAAGATTGAGAAAGCATTTCTGTAATATGTTTCTGTGAAAAAAAAAAAAAGAAAAAGAAAAGTTATAATGTGAACTGTTCTGCATGACATTGTGAAAGTTGTTAGAAACAAATGGTGAACGAGAATCCACCTCCTCTTGTAGGTTTATATAAATTTGTATACTCCACACTACATGGTTCCGAATTGATGTACTATCATGTTGAAGTGATTTTACCAAAACTTCTAACTCTGATATTAGTTGGTTAAGCCCTGTTATCGTTATACTGTTGAATTTTTAGATATTGTGGAACCCGAATGGATGTGGTTACTGTATACTTAATGGAATTATAATCCTATAAACGGATCTGGTAGAATCTATATTTGAGGAATAATTGGCTACCTTGTTTAAGTTAATTAACTGGACCAGTTGACTAGTCTCTAATTTTTGTAGGGTTGTTTGTTAACCCACTATAATTATAAATTGTGAGTATGAAACCATATGGTGGATCTTGTATCCTACAGTAGGGAAAGGAAGGAAGAATTATTTGTATAGTTGAACACCGAGATGATTAAAAAGACGTCAAATTAATTTGTGCTGTCACAAGAATAAATACTTATTAAAGAAAGAGGTTTCCCTTTGCACGAAATGATGGTCGTTTTATTTGTACCTATTGCTCGGGCTTGAATTCATGGTAGTATAACGAAGTGTTTATAATAGTATGTCTGTATGAATTTGTAAAACTGTTTGATTTAGACTACGATTCTTTTTGTAATACTATACGTCAAGATAATGCTGTGAGAAATCGACGATGTGTATTTGTTATACTGACCTTGTCAAGGTATACTTTGTCTAATAGGCAGAACCTTGTTGGTAGACTCTAATGTCTGATTTCATTATGCGTAATATAATTTTAATCTACCCATATCATGAATTTCTTTTAAAAGTACACACCACCTTAATTGATGATTTACTTTGAGAGAATGGTTAAGCGCGAGTTACCCAAGAATTACTTAACTGAACAAGTTTGAACATGTACCCTCTAATGAGAATGGGGCATGCACTATTAATGCTGAGTCAATCTGGTTATGCGCATAGTAGAATGCATTTTGTCATTGTGAATGAAATCAACGTATGCTATGAGAAAATATGAATGATGCGCTTAAGGAAACGCTATTTATTATATTTTTGTATCTAACTATTTCATATTTCAGTATCTAAGAATTAAGACTACGAAACTTGTTGACAGAAAAATATTATGATTATAACTCTGCCCACTGAAGATTTTATACCTTGTGTGTCCTGTAATGGACTCTTATAGTCTTATCTTATCTGCTACGTGATTCTATGCAATAGACGATATGAAGTTTGTTGATACTTTTCACATAGGTGTAGAAAATTTCGGATTGCCCTGTGACCTGTTTGAACCGAGGAATTAAATATCGATAATGGAACTGAACAATGGTACGAGGCCAATATCCGTATCTATTTCTGTCTTAAGATCAAACAAGTTTGAGGGACCAAACTTATTTAAGGGGGGGAGAGTGTAATAACCCGACCCTCATATGTGTTTCTGGTATCATATCAATTCCACGTTCTGTGCATTCAAATGCTTATTGTGAAATTTTATGTGAAATTAAGATTAATTAAATGAATCCTATGATTAAGGATGCGTATCTGTTTGATAAGAAAAATCTCTGTTATGATTATAATGTTTGGATCAGAAATTGAGGGCCTTGGAAGCCTGATTATCCGAAATTGCTTTTGTATTTGGAATCATCGTAAATTTTAAGTAATAAGAAGCATTTTTGTAATAACCCGACCATCGTGTATGTTTTCTAATATATTTTCAGACCATATTCTGTGTTTTTGAATGCTTGTTGTGAAATTCCATGAGAAATTGAGGCTAAGTAAGTAAACCCCATGTTTAAAGATATCCATCTGTTCAACAAGGGAAAATATCTGTTACATCTCTAAGTTAGAAGCAGAAATTGGAAGCCTTAGGGGCTTAATTAACTGAAATTGATTATATATATATGATCAGCATAATTTTTATGTAATATTGAGCATGTTTGGGAAATTTCAATTTCGGATGTTTGAACGATTGATTTTTGTCTTTATTCAATATATGTATATATATATGTCTATGAGAAGCCTCTTTGAAGAAGACTTAGGAATTTCTCATAAAACCCCCTTGGGAGACAAGTGAAGGGAAGAGTGGAACAAGGAAGGATTGAGTGAGAGAAGACCTAGAGGGGAAACTTCAACAAGATTAGAGATTGAATAATCTAGAGAGAATTGGAAAGATCTAAGCTCAGAAGTAAGTTCTTTAGCTTCTCTAACTCCTCTCTTGAATTTGAGTGTGATTCCATCATAATTGTACAACCTGGACTTGGAACATGCTTTCAAATTGGATGATTTTCAATTATGTTGTCTATGCATATATGTGGAGAAATTATCTTTTGTTTCTCATGAGAATTATGAAGAATTCACCATGCATATATATGTGATGTTGAATGCATAAGAAAGTTTAGTTATGTTTGAGAATCAAGAATCTAGTTTATGTCTAGATTGATATGTATGTATTTGGAGATCCTATTAACATGAGTTTTAGGTTATGTTTTATTGATTAAACATGTTAATTTGAGCCTTGTGGAAGTGTCCCAAAAGGATGTGATTTTGAAGCAAAATTCGGACTGAAATTGCAGAATCGCCGCACGTGCGGGATTCATGGCCGCACATGCGGGAGCCAATGGCCGCACGTGCGGGGGTTGTGGCCGCACGTGCGGGAGAAGAACAAATTTGGGGTTTTGATTCTGCCAAAAAGGCACGTGCGGGCCGCACGTGCGGGGATCCCAGCCGCACGTGCGGCACATGTGGAAAAATACGGGTTTCTCTGTTTTGCATGCTGAACCCTCGGATATTTTTAGAATTTGCATTTTATGCCTATTAACATGTGTAAAATTCATTCGAAGTGAATTGAACCAAGAGAGGATTTAACAAAGAGAAGTGAACTAATTTGTAAGTTTGAATGTGTGCAGGGCACACTACAGGAGGAACAAGCACGTCATCACAACACTGTGAGTAATTGTACGAAGACATACATTTTATTTATCATTGATAACTATTATCACTAACGCTTTGTTTCTTGTAAGTGTTACACGAACATTTATGATGATTGAAAGTCAATGTGAACGTTGAAAGATTGGCATACATCGGTATGACTTTGAAATGACTATGTTCTGTTAATAACGAATAATAATTCTCTGTTATTTATAAGCAAACCACGTCGTTTCTGAATGAATATATGGAATTATGTTCATCTTTAAACCAAGTATCTGTATGAAACTAAGATTATTCCATTGTGATACATATGGACCTACGGTCGTTAAGAACCTATGACAAACATGCAAATGTGTAATATTCTTATGGGACTCACGTTAGGATGTGGGTTATTCTGTCCTTATTAAGCATATGGTAATGATATATGTGACCTCAGTTAACAGTTGTTATTATTATTATTATTATTTAGTTGTCTGCGAGACACCTGTATTTATTTGTAACCAAGTTATGGGAAACTTATGGGCATTATTACATAATGGTATTCTACGAAAACTGGAATTATTTCTATTACTGTTCCAATTATGCTATGCTAAGACATGATATGATGATTCGGTCTTTAAGACTTACGAAATTCTGGTATGGAGCAAAGTGCTGTACGGAACTAAGTGCTGCAATGCGAGTAACCTCTAGAATTCGTACGAGCCACCTCTTGAGTCCATACATATGTGAAAGTTATGAGGCCAATGGCCATTTTGTATGAAGTATGAAACAAAGTGCTGTACGGAACTAAGTGCTGCAATGCGAGTTACCGCTAGAATCCGTACGAGCCACCTCTTGAGTTCATACATGTAAGACAAGGGCTTTATGCCATTACATGGGCTTTATGCCATTACACGGGTTTTATGCCATTACATGGGCTTTATGCCAATCTGATAAGGGCTTATGCCGTTCTGGTATGAAACAAAGTGCTACACGGAACTAAGTGCTACGACGTGAGTCACCTCTAGAATCCGTGTGAGACACCTCTTGGGTTCATATATCTATATGTTCGAGGGCTTAATGCCAGTCTATGTTCAAGGGCTTTTTATGCCATATGTTTCAAGGGCTTTATGCTATTCTGATAAGGGCTTCATGCCATTTTGTTAAGGGCTTCATGCCATTTTCTTAAGGATTTCATGTCGTTTTGTTAAGGGCTTAAAGCCACTGTGTTAAAGATTGGGGCTAAGGCCGTTCTGTAAAAGATACTTTTAAGTATAAATGATTTTGAACATGACTATGCTATACAATGTTTAATGAAATCCGTATTTTGAGTTACGAAATGTTTCATGTGATAAGTAATTTTTGAAATGAGAAAAATGCTATGAACTTCTGATATGTTTATGATATGATACGCTTTCTAGATAATTTTCCCAAAATGCCTAGATGCACTATGAAACCCCGAATATTCAAGATATGACAAGTTTTCTGAAAAAGATACTTTGCTATGCATACAGAAATAAATAAACCATATGTTCTCTTTATTGATAAATGCACGGATATGTATTATAATTCACGTTGAGCATTGAATTGTTGTGTGCTATTATTCACTGAGTTTGACTCACTCTATTCTATGTTTGTTTCTGTAGGCACTCAACCTGGAGGTCAACCTTAACTTGTGGCTTTTGTTACCCAATTGTCAATCCCTGAGTGTCTAAGCTCCTAGATGTTGATCGTTCAGGTTATGGAGTTTTGCTAAGTTTTTAATTTGTACCCTAAATGTCTGTTAAGATCGATGTATATGTATATGTATATAACTGTCTTCAGATGTACGTCTCTGTATATTTATCTGCATTACGTAATTTGTGATCCTGGCATGGTAGTGGTAGCTCAATGGGTATTATGTTACCCTATTATATGTTAATATATGCTTCCGTTCAGGCCCCATAGGTTATATTCATCAGGTTTTATGTCTGTTTCTGAGGTGGTCATGCCCAAACTTTTAGGGGCGAGTTTCAGGCGTGACACGTAGCCCTGGGCAGGTTTTATCTCACGACATGCGAAGCACGAACTCGAGCGATTTTTCTTATCTCAGGGTGCGTGACGCGCAGCCCTAAATGGGTTTCATCTCGGGACATGTGAAGCACGAGCCTGAGTGGGTTTTCTTATACCAGGATGCGTGACGCATAGCCCTGGGTGGGTTTCATCTTAAGATGTGCGAAGAATGAGCTTGAGCGATTTTTCTTATCTCAGGGCGCGTGACGCGTATCCCTAGATGGGTTTCATCTTGAAACGTGCAAGGCACGAGCCTGAGTGGTTTTTTTTATCTCATGGGTGCATGACGCGTAACCCTGGGTGGGTTTTATCTCGAGATATGCGAAGCACGAGCCCGAGCAATTTTTCTTATCTCTGGGGGCATGACGCACAGCTCTACGTGGGTTTCATCTCGGGACGTGCGAAGGACGAGCCTGGGTGATTTTTCTTATCTCAGAGTGACGCACAGCCTTGGGTAGGTTTCATCTCGGTACGTGTGAAGCACGGTCTCTCGCTATTTTTCTTATTTAAGGGAGTGTGACGCGTAGCCTTGGGTGGGTTTTATCTCGAGATGTGCGAAGCACGAACCTGAGCAATTTTTCTTATCTTAGGGTGCGTGACGTGCAGCATTGGGCAGGTTTCATCTCGGGACTTGCGAAGCATGTGCCTGAGTAGTTTTTCCTATCTCTGGGCACGTGATGGGTTGTTCTAGGTGGGTTTCATCTCGGGACGTGCAAAGCACGAGCTTGAGCAATTTTTTTTTCTCTCAAAATGCGAGATGCGCAGCTGTGGACGGGTTTCATCTCGGGACGTGCAAAGCTTTATCTTACGGCGCGTGATGCGCAGTCTTGGGTGGGTTTCATCCCGGGTCGTGCAAAGCACGAGCTCGAGTGATTTTTCTTAGCCCAAGGCGCGTGACACGCAACCTTGGATGGGTTTCACATCGGGACGTGCAAAGCATGAACCTGAGCAATTTTTCTTATCTCAGGGTGTGTGACGTGCAGCCCTATGTGGGTTTCACCTTAAGACGTGTGAAGCATGAGCCCAAGCGGTTTTTCTTATCTCAGGACGTGTGACGTGTAGCCCTCAGCGGGTTTTATCTCGGGACGTGCAAAGCCCGTGCTTGTGTGGTGTTTCTTATCTCAAGACCCTTGTCGCGCAGCCCTAGGCAGGTTTTATCCCGGTACACGTGAAACGCGACCCCAAGAGGCTTTCTAGTTTCTCAAGACGCATGAAACGCGACCCTAGGTGGGTTTCATCTTGGGACGTGTGAAACGCGACCCCGAATGATTTTCTAGTTTCTCAAGATACGTGAAATGCGGCCCTGGGTGTGTTTCATCATGGGACGTACGAAGCACGACCTCGGGCGGTTCTCTTGTTTCTCTGGATGTGTGAAGTGTAGCCCTAAGCAGGTTTTATCTTGGGATGCGTGAAACACGACCCTGAGCGGTTTTTCTTTTATCTTGAGATGTATGAAGCGTGTCCCCAAGCCGTTTTCTTTCTCAGTTTCTCAAGATGCATGAAACGCAACCATGAGCGGTGTTTTCTTTCCTTGACTCTTGATTTTAGCATGGTTAGAGTGTGGTTTATCTTCTTTTTGAAGGAACCTGTGTTGGTTTTAAGCAAACACACTCTTAGGACATTACTTCATAACTTTTTAGGATGTTTACATATGTAGAAACTTTGACAAAAGGACAATGATTTGTGTGTGTTTATTTAATTTGTTTTAGGAAGTCTTACAAGAAAATGGGTTTGTAGAAACGGAGCAAACAAAACAGAGCAAACAGAAGAGAGACACATACAACCCTCAATCAACCATAGCTTTCATTTATTAGTGATGCCGTGGAAGCCGGTCTCTCATGTTCCTGGCACGTTCCATTCGCTACCTCAATTCTCGAGGAAGAGAACCGGTGATTCTTTGATAAACCCAGTTTCACACCATTTGGAATCTGTGGGGAATCACTATCGACTCGCTTGCCAAAAACAGGGTATACAACAGAAAGAACACATGTCTCCCATTACCTGGGAAAAGGATGGAAGTCAAAGGCACCAAAGAAGTAGAACGAAGCACTATTATTCCACGACAAATTACACGGGAATAGGAATACAAAATCAGACTAACAGTGGCGACCCAGATGGCCTTTTGGTACGTTTCGAATGAAGAAACATTTTTTCCTTGAAATTTTAATTGGATGAAGGCAAGGAGTATCTGAGTGAGGATGGCGACGATGTCGTGGTGGGAAGTGCGTGGCGACCGGAGGTGGGGGTGTGAGAGGTAGAAGCTCCTCGAGTTCACAAATAAGATGCTGATGTTGTTGTTGTTCATGTCTTGGATTTAAGGCCTTGTTGGGTTGATTATGATCTGCAAAAGATGGAGAAGAATGAGGTAGAACACAGTGAGAAATAGGCAAAATCGAATGTATAGAGTATTAAGATAAGAAAGAAGGGAAGGGAATGGAATGGTTACAAGGCTACGAAGCTTTGATTTTCAATGCTTGAGGAGTTTGTGGCTTTTATGCTACTTTGTTAGTTGGCTCAACGCGTTAAGGTCCTCTACATGTTTTATTTTTATTTTTATTTTTATGGGCAATTATGCCCCCCAAAAGAAATTATTCTTCCTTTCCTCACCAAAATGACAGTAATTTGAAAAAAAAAAAAAAAATCAAATTGAACCTCAGTCATTCATACATAGTGTGCGTGTGAGAGAGAGAATGATTTATCAAGGGCTTATTAAGCCTCACCAAAATGACAGTAATTTGAAGAAAAAAATGATCAGATTGAAGCTCAGTCATACATACATAGTGTGTGCGCGAGTAAGAGTGAGAGTGAGAGAGAGAGAGAAAGAGAGAGAGAGAGAGAGATGATTTGGGAAGCTAGTTAAAAGCTAAATTATAGCTTTTAACATATTTTGGGTCACATCATTTTTTTTTTCATTTTTTACCACAAAAGGACAAAAAGTAAAAAAAAAAAAAAAAAAAAAAACCAAAAATCAGCTTTTAACTGACTTTTCAAATCACTCCGATTTATATGAAAAAATCAAAGATTTCTTTTTCTTTCTATTTTTGCACATTTTTTTTTTGTAAAAAACTAAAAAATTGTCGAAACATACTAATTTTTTTTATCTCATATTTTACTTAAAAAGTCCAAAAAATTACTAAAATAATATGCTTCCCAAAGCCTAAGGTGGTGTTTGGGAAGTTGGGGCATTTCTTTCACTGGAAAAAAAAAAATGTAAAATGACTTGGATGAATTGGACTATGGAAAGTTTTGGGAAGATGGCTAAAAATTAGTTTTTTGGTTTTTTGTGATTTTTTTTTTTTGAAAATGCGTATAAAATATATAAGAGATAATATAATCCAAAATAAATTAAACGTTATATTTTGACTTTTTATTGTGTTCCCAAATTAGCCCTATGTTTACGTACCTTACCAACGACTTATCTTCTCTCTCTAGATGAAGTGGACTGTAGTAGAGTTGTTTCTTTGAGTTGTTGAGGTTCTAAAAACGACTACGTTGGTTTACCTAAAAAACATCCAGCATATTAGATACTGATAAGATGATGTTGGTATCAGATGTCAATTTTTGTGTTGCTAGTGTAAGAGGTCAATTTTTGTGTTATTTGGCTCCGTAATACAGTTGCTAAATGGTTGATTAGTGGTATTGATTTTTTGTTATCAGTGCAGTGGGTGGGGTTCACTGCACTTTTTAATTATTTTATATTTTATTTATTATTTATATATACGTATATATATTTATATTTTTAACATTCTTCAGGAAATTATTAAATATTTTCAGAATACTGTGTTTGTACAGCTTAATAAATTATCATTCAATATGTCTTCTCATATTTGTTAATCACCCAACATAATACATCACCTACCTATGTTCTCCACCAATCATAATAATATGTAATATATTTTTATACATCAAGAGTGGTTGAATCATGTTTCATGTGCCACGAATATCTTGCATGATGAAAAATATAATAATAGTCATTTGTATATTTTTATTTATGTAGAAAATATAGAATATTTTTTTTTTAGGAAAATGAAATGATATTATAGTTTAATATTTTGATTGATATAGGAATTTCAAATTGTTTATACGATATTTATATATCCATAGTTATAAGTGTTTGCAGATTAATTATTCATAATTAAATAGTTGGCTATAATGTAAATGTTTATTATTACATTTTAGTGTGTGCGCTATTTTTTAATTAGATTATTTTTACATAAAAATTGAAAGGAATTTGTGAATAATTCGTATAAAATTAGATATTAACGAATAAAAACTTTTAAAAAGAGAAATTTATAGTGTTTTGCTTTTTTTGATTTATTTCCCCATGTCTAAATCGAAAGGGATCAGATCGCCCACTACTCCTAAGCCAGTGATCATGGTAAAGTCGTAGGGAGTCATCGTCGTCCCCAGTAGTGAAAAAGTGAAAGGAGTTGGTGGTGTCCCACCACTTCTCCACCAGTGCACCTAGAAGAGGAAGACTTTCAATGACCCGAGTCAGGCCGGAGCAGAAGAGGCCGAAGCCCGTCTCATCAATAATGTCGCGAACCCCAACAGGGTGCTCGCTGTACCAATCTCTCGCCGTCGTGGCTCCATACCCTTTGAAGGCACGAGACTCTCCCTATGGCAAAAGAACAAATAAATCAGATAAATGTCGGTGATGAAATTACAATCAGGAAGTATAGTCAGAAGAAATGCAGTGCAAGAAATGCATTTAAAAGACAAGCAAGAATGCATAGAAACATTGTTCATACCTCAGCGGCGCTGGCATACTGGTGGAAGGCCAACTCCCTCAGTAGAAGGTCCTTTGGTGCACCTCGAGCGAAGTCACTGAAGCACCTAATACCTCCGGGTGGCAAGATATGTCTACGAGGATGATACCTCTACAGATCAAAAGGCCATACCCTTACTGGTAACGGCTCTGGCTGAGGGTCCGGCTCAAACTTTGCCAGGAGGTCGGCCTCAATACCTTTAGCCGCCTCGGCAACGACAGGCTCATCTGCCTCTGAAATAGGTGGGAATATGAGGGGAACCTAGGGAGGAGCCCCATCATGTGGACTATCATCTGCCATTTGGAGAATGGGTGAAAAGTGAAGACAAATGGAGAAAAGAGGGTAAACTTCGAAAAAGTCAACCCTAGGAGAGAGAAAATGGAAGAAAAAGTCAAAGTCGGGAAAAGTTCACGGAACTCGAGAGAAACTCCAGGGGAACAAGCCTAGAAAGGTGAAAATGAGGAAAAAAGCATTGAAATCAAATTTTGATCTGTTCAAAAGGAAGAGAATCAAGAGGGTTTAGCGAATAAAGTTCGCGTGGGGCATTGGAAAACGCATAAAAAGCTCGGATCTAGAGAGAAGAAGTGTCTGGAGAGAGGGAGAGCATTTTTGGACATGTGGGTGTGAGGAAATGAGCCCTAGTGGCTTATACATAAAGAATAGAAAATGAAATCCCCCAATTGCCCCAAACTGCCATCAATGGCCGACAAGGCTGTTCAGTGGCCGGTAGCCTCCTCTTGTGGCTGGCAAGCGTCCGGTGGCCCCCTTCTAAGTCTTGATGTTGTTTTGTTTCTTTGTTTCCCAACAGTTGCAAGGAAAGTTCACTGTTGGGTCCAGATTAACTCTACGGAAGCTCAAAACTGTGTTTTCAGCGCACGATGTTCATCACTTGTCTACATGAATGAGGTGTATCCTTTTTTAGCATATTTTAATTCCTTCGAGAGGCTAATTGGATGGTGCCATCGAATGTCGCTTTTGTTCATTTTTCCTTCATTCTCCTTTCGTTCTCTATTGTTGCATAGAATATGCATCTGTCATTTTTGTTGCATAGAATATGCATCTCATATATATTGTTGCATAGAATGTGCATCACACATTGTATGCGTATCTCGCATCATTTATATTTTGCATAGAGTATGCTGTGGTTGATCATTCTTGCATGGAACATGTGTTATCACTATTTCAATTTATGATCTCATTCACTTCATGCATCTATCGCACTTGTTCACTTTGTGCATCTATCTCACACTCATTCACTTTGTGTATCTATGACACGTATTCACTTTGTGCATCTATCGCACTTGTTCACTTTGTGTGTCTATCACACTCTTGTTCACTTTATACATCTATTGCATTTGTCCATTTTCACTGATAGGAAAACGATACTGTATGTACGGTTCATTCTGAGGAATTTTAGGCATTCATGTCTCAGTATGAGAACTTGCACGGTTTTGCCTGTGAGATTGTTTGTGCATCTATCTCACACCTCTCTTTTATTTCGAGACATACGAAGCACGAGCCCAAGCGGTTTTTCTTTTCTCAGGGCGCATGACACGTAGCCCTGGGCGGGTTTCATCTCGGAATGTGCAAAGCACGAGCCCGAGGGATTTTTCTTATCTCAGGGCACGTGACACGTAGCCTTGGGCAGGTTTCAACTCGGGACATGTGAAGCATGCGCCCGAGCAATTATTCTTATCTCAGGGCGTGTGACACGCAGCCCTGGGTGGGTTTCATCTCGGGATGTGCGAAGCATGAGCCAGAGCGATTTTTCTGGTCTAAGGGCGCGTGACATGCTGCCCTGGGCAGGTTTCATCCTGAGACGTGCGAAGCACGAGCCCGAGTGATTTTCTTATCTCAGAGTGACCCGTAGTCCTAGGTAGTTTCATCTCGGGACATGTGTAAACTGCCCCGAACTCGCTCCGCAAGCCCCGATTTCGAAGAAGGCACGGATTGGGTTCTAGCTACTACAGTTCGGACTGCTATCAAGGTTCTGAATCTAATCTCACAAATTTCAATGTAAGACTGATAAATCACCAACGAGTCCAAATCCAGCAATTGGTTTTGAAAAATCAATTTTGAATCAAAAGTGCCAAACATGGACTGTTTTTCCAGATTTCAAAGTCGCCACATAAATATCTTATTTTGGGAAATTTAGGAAACCTGACTCGTGCCTAAGGCCACGTGTCCGTCATCACCAAAGTTGCCTCGGCTCCGGAACTTGGGTACGAGAGGGGAAGGTCTTGAAATGAGCACCCCGCTCGCCTGATCAAAGGATCGGCCTCTACTAAACATGATATGTTATTTTGAAAACATATGTGTTCTTATTTTGGTTTATTAGCTAACCATATTATGTGATGCGCACAACATACAAGTATAGACTAAATCACTCGATTTGGAACAAAACATCTCATGTTCGTTTTTCGAAAATGGTTTGGAAGTGCTACTCGCAAGTAGGCTAAAACGCGAATTTGCCACCCTCAATTGGGCTTAAAACAACACGATTTGCCACTCCGCAAAGTGGGCTTAAAACTCACATTTGATGAATTGTTCCAATTCAAGCAATAAAGCCTTCACCCACAGGCATTTATACAGTTAAACACTTAAGCAAATAGC
The DNA here is from genome assembly GCF_055761805.1 of Camellia sinensis. Lineage (NCBI taxonomy): Eukaryota > Viridiplantae > Streptophyta > Magnoliopsida > Ericales > Theaceae > Camellia > Camellia sinensis. Next base: position 109,236,606 of record NC_138969.1, on the reverse strand, counting down.
CTCATGGCAAGCATGCTAAACATGGCAACATACACATCTCATGCAGTATGCTAAAGCGTAAACACTTACAGTGTGCTCTGAGCCAAACAGAAAACTAGTTAGAAATATGCATGAATCCTAACTATGTTAGATGCCTAATGCAACACATGCAAAATGCAATAAGATAGGCTCAGCTACCTAAGATGGCATATGAACGCAACAATTGATAAATGTATTCAAATTGGAATTGAAATACAATGCAGTTTGAATGATACACTGAGCCTGGTGCATGCAAGACAAATGAATGGATGCACGCATGCAAACATAAGGTATGCTAATCGAAATATGCCCTAAACTAACCATCAAAAGCTAATAAGTAAAAGGGAGAAAGAAATGGGGTTGGAAGACATGCACACACACACGCACACTTATTACAACACTATGCCCTCTTGACGGAGGGTTCGAATAAACAAGCTAAGCTACACTAAGCTAAGTTAATTATTAAAAATCAACTAACTAACTAATCTAACTAATTAATTACAAACCGAATTGAAACTAGCTATACTAAGCTAATTAGAATATTACAAAGATGAATTAAATTAGCTAAGCACATTAACTAATTAATTACAAAAATCGGCAAATTAACTAACTAAGTAAAGCAGTTAAAATGGCCTCAATGGCGAGGGAGAGATGCATGCTCGGTTTTGCTTCGCCCAGAAATGCATTACCTTGCCATGAGTTGTCTCTGTTTGTACTCGCGGTGATCTCAGAATGTCTTACACACTTCCAGATTGTATTTGCCCCAACACAAGAACACTTTGGACAATTTTGCTGCAAGTGGCCGCCCGGCCACCTCAACTGGCTGGCCGGCCAATGAAAGTGGTCAGTCGGCTAGTGCAAGTGGCCGGCTGGCCACCTCTCCTTCCAGAATTCCAATTTTGCTGCAATAGAGAACAACAAAGGCACAGTAATGTATTTGCAAGGAAATGTGTGTGCAACTACTCTCCTTATCATTTCTCAAGCTAAAGGAGCGTAGTACTCAGCTCTCAAGCCATCAACCACGCATCTCAATGCATGATGGCCGAAGAGTCAAGCTTGCACAATCTTAGTGAATGCATAAACAACACATAAGAGCCTCCGCCTCTATCATGCATGATCAAGAGGATTGGCAACCAAGAAATGTGACGCGTTTCATCACTATAAGCATGAAACGTCCCACATTTCTTGTGTTTGGATTAACGTCTGATCCAAACACAATGCAATGAAAACAACATGTGTTATCTTGGCATGCTAAAGACCTTAAAGCATGCAAACGATACAAGCATAATATGTTTAGAACCAAAACGATGAAACTAGTGAAGGACACAGCACTAGAGACATGCAATACAAAGCTCAAATGATTAAACCAGCCCAAAACAAAGCTATAGTAGGCCAAAATAGTGGCCAAAAAGTGCTAAGATGATAGCATAAATGTCACGCCCCAAACCTGCCCCTAAAAGTTTGGGCATGACCTAATCAGAAACGGACATGTAACCTGGTAACATAACATACGGGGCCTTATCGGAAGCACGAAATATATAAAAAATAAAAAATAAAAAAATAATGATACAAATAAACTCCATTGAGCTACTTCTACATCCCAGGATCTCATACATCACATGCATCATAGTGGATAGGTAAAGTCCCAAATTATAACCAGGAGCATTGGTTATATACATACACATATACAGCCCCAGCCCTGTAATTGGGCATACACAAAACATGAAAATTACATACAGCAACCTTAGATGGACACTCAAAAACAAGCCAACATCTTAACAGCTAAACAAAATAAATGGCCGTGTATAGTGCCTGGATACACGAAGGTTGACAAAGAAAGCGGGCGTCATGGCTAGGACTGACCACCTAATTGGGGACCTACAGAAACAGACCTAACAGAAAGTGAGCCGGGCTCAGTGAATAATAATACATAAATAAAACGATGCTTAACTTGAAACATAATACATATCAATGCATATAAAAATGCAGAGTTCATATAGTTAATCTGATTCTGTGCTAAGTACATGACGGCCTTAGGCCCAATCCTGCAACATAAACATAATGGTTATGAGCCCTTGAAACGTGGTGGCACGAGGCCCTTGAAACATGTGGCACGAGGCCCTTGAAACATGTGGCACTAGGCCCTTGAAACATGGTGGCTATAAGCCCTTGAAACTTGTGGCATAAAGCCCTTGTAACATATGGCACTAAGGCCCTTGAAACATATGGCACTAGGCCCTTGAAACATGGTGGCTATAAGCCCTTGAAACATGCTGGCATGAAGCCCTTGAAAGATTGGCATGAAGCCCTTGAAAAGTTTGGCACTAAGCCCTTGAAAGATTGGCATTAAGCCCTTGAAAGATTGGCATGAAGCCCTTGAAAAATTTGTATACCAATCAATCCATATCATGTCATAACATAGCATAAACAGAACGGATAAACAGAACCCAAGTCATATATATTCTTAATTATGCTTAATTCACAAACAGAAATTAGAGTTCATGCTTGCTTATACATGGTACATCCAAGAGCACTAATAATTAATATAACATATTTGATCGTGTAACATACTTGACCTTGTAACATACTTAAACTTGTAACATACTTGAACTTGTAATATACGTGAACTTGTAACATGCGTGAACTTGTAACATACGTGAACTACGGTATTATTACCCCCCGGGTAAGGGCCTTGTGCTAAGGATGCCTTAAATACCTTTATAAGGATGCCTTGAATACCGTTACATAAATGGACAATCATTCAGTGATTCAAAACATAACATGTTAGAGATTAGGGCATTTCTTGTCATATCATGTTATTATTGTACGCTTAACGAAGATAGAATAATTCACATTCTCATGAGGGTCACATAAAAATGTTAAACTTTTGCCCGCCCTTATGTCGTGGTTTCTGAATAACTTCCAATTCACACAAATACTCATAGCTTTCCAATTATTCTGATTCTTCGAAGGTGTCTACACTTGTTAGCTTATAACTGTCTCATATTTATTTAAAATCCGTTCTTCAAGGATGAACATAATTTCTCTTTATTCCTTAAGAAACGGCGTAGTTCATTTGGTCTATTAATCAGTAGCATATAGAAGCATACACCTTTGTTTGATTGTTCAACATAGTTGACTTGTAATTAAACCGTCTGTTACATCATTCACATGAGTTAACATAGTTAACTTAAGTCTAACAGGACATTCCTGATAATTATTAACAAAAGGTAAGCACATTATACAGATTGAATGGTATCAGAGATACGTGAATACCATGGTTCCATAGTGCTTATACATTCCCTTGGTTCGTCGTGAATCACTATAGCTATTTTGCAAACAACGTTAGTATTCTTTATCAACAGTAATAAAATGTACTGCGCAATAATGCCCTTAGATTTTGCAATCAACATACTGTTAACATGCTTATAAGAATCATTAACGATAATTGAACGTACGACTACCGTACTACTACTCACAGTGGCAGGTCTCTGATAGCGGTGGAATGATGTCCTCGTCTTGACCTACAAACATAATGCACATAGCAGATTATGAGAATAAAACCAATCTCTTTTTATTCCTCACCCAATAGCTATGATGGTTCTAGACTCATTATTCCTCCATAGGTTATAATCCATGCCTCATAAAATAGGAGGAATCGATAGGAGAAAGGTTCAGGCGAAGAAACGGTACAAATTCAGTAAACAGAAAGTGAACAGTTGTCACTACTTTGGGCATAACTATTTTTGTACTTAGAATTTTGGAGTGAGAGCACCACCATTGGAAACTAGACTTCCGGGGCTTGATTTTAGGCTCAAGAATCACTCAAAACGGAGTTCAGATGCAAAAGATATGCCTATTCAAAGTTACTCAGCATAAGCTGAAACAGGGGTGGCCGCTCATGCGCCCACTTTGGCCGCTCGTGCGGCCCAATTCCGCTCGAGCGGAAGAACCCGGCCGCTCGAGCGCCCAAAAACAGAATGAAAACACATTTTTTTTTCCTCTTCTCCGTACGTGCGGCCATGGCCTCCGCACGTGCGGCCTGGGCCCTGTTTGGCAGTCCGAATTTCATACAAAACCCCATGTTTGGTGATCATCAACAAGGTCCAAAATAGATTCTTTAACTACTAAAACATAGCTCAAAAATCATGTAAATAGGGGTACAAACATACAGCCATTTGCACATGGATTTGATCTTCTTCACTCTCTCACCATCACAACCCATTTCTCTCACAAATACATACACAATTCATCTCTCACATAATTGGATGCAAGCATGTAAAATCATAAAGAGTATGTAATTTCCCTCTTATGGTTCAAATTAACACAACTACAACATGATGATCATACTTCTTCAATTCCATAAGTGTCAAACACACACACACACCACAACACAACATAACTCTTACCTTACTTGAACACCCAAGAAATTCATACCCCAATACAAGAAGAGGAGTTAATTAAAGTGAAATTTACATACCTTGTGCCTAGATCTCTCAAATTCCCAACCTTCTTTGATGATCTACCTCCCTTTCCCTTCCTCACTTTCTCCCCTAAACAAATCCTTATTTCTCTCCAAGAGTCATTTCACGTTTTTTGATCAAGGCTCAAGAGGACTTAGGTGTATATATTCATAAATAAAAGCATATAGGACAAAAGTCAATCGTTTAATCATTCTGAAATTGAAATTTTGTAAACATACTTAATATTACCTAAAAATTATGCTGATCACAGATATATAATCAATTTCAGATAATTAAGCCGTTAAGGCTTCCAATTTCTGATTCAACCATTCTAGATATAACAGATACTTTTCTTGTTAAACAGATAGACATCCTTAAACATGGATTTCACTTACTTAATCTTAATTTCTCATGGGATTTTACAGTAAACATTTAAAAGCACAAAACGAGGACTGAAAATATATCAGGAAACATGTGCGAGGGTCGGGTTATTACAATAAACGGGAAAAAAAATGCATGCTCAACTTATGGCTTGCAAGTAAGATACAAAGCTCAACTCTCAAACGCATTGAAAGAGTGATATATACGAGAGTATGACAGAGATATGAGCACTGAAATCACATGCAAAATGATGATGTATCATGCAAACATCACAAGTATAGCGTGCAAGAGGCCCTAAAACTCAAAGCTAGTTAAGGCATTCACACAAGAGGCATGCAATACATGGCCTAAACAGCCAAACCAGCTCTAGACAGAGCTCAATCATGTCAAAACAAAGGCCAAAACATGCTGAGAAGGAAGTTCATGAGGCGATAAAATCATGCTCAAGCATTGGCTCACAAACAAGGCATATGGCACAACTCACAGAAGCTATGAAAGAGTGGAATATATGAGAGTGTGACTATGCTATATACACTGAAAGCATGTGAGAACTAAGGCTAAGGCATGCAATCATCATATACAAAGCATGCTAGGGACTTTGAAACTCAAAGCTAGTCAAAGGCCTTTACACTATAACTATACAAAGCAAGCCTCAAAGGGCGAAGACCACTTCAAACAGAGTTTAAGCATGCTAAAACATGAGTAAAAGCATGCTGGAGTGTAGCCAAAATAAGCTAGAATGGTAGGCTAAAGCATCAAACATACAAGGCTAATTAACAAGATTACACTACAAGTGTAAGAAGCATGCAAGGAATAACCAAACCAGCCTAAAACAGAGTTAGAGAAGGCCCAAAAAGTCACAAAAGCATGCTTGAACTCAGCTTAAAAGAAGGAGAAATGCATGCTCATTTGGTAGGCCAACAAGACATGCAAGCAAGACAAGAGGAGAGGGGACCACCCCCTCCTATTTGGGACCTCAAAATCAACTTTCCACCACTAAAATTTCTCTGGAATTCAGTGGTTAAAAGGGCAAAAAGAGATAGTTCCAAAAGCTTTAAAGGATGGCCCAAAAGCTTAGCAAATAAGGCATACAAGGGGGTGAAACAACCCCAACTCCCACAGGGCCTCAAACAACCATTTTTAACACTTAAAAACAGAGTTTTTTTTTTTTTTTTTTTTTTGTAGTTGACAAATAGGCCAAAACAAGCATGCAAAGGTGGCTTAAGCTAGTATACAAAAATAGGCTTAAAAGGGGAAGAGACTTACCCTTGAAGACAACAGCAAGATGGCAACAATTCTGAGCGAAAGCCAATTCCAAGACCTCTAATCAAGCTTCAAAGGACCTCAACCTCAAAGTGAAGGCGTTTGACTAGGTGTCTTAGTGCAAATGTGTGAAGAAAACACACTTTAAGGCTCAAAATAGCATAATATAGAGAGAGGGAGATTTTTGCTCTGAAAAATCTGAACCCTCAAATAGGGGGACGGACCTCCCCTTATATAGGCAATGCAAGCAAAAGCTTGCTTGACAAGCTTAAAGCTTGTTTACATCCCTCCATACACGTGTATGGATGATGAGTTCAGTGAGCCATAGTTGGCTTAAAATATCTAAAAATATCTCAAAAGGAGGAAGATTGGCCGCCGGCTAGTTAAGGTGGCCGGCCGGCCATCTCCTCTAGCCGGCCGACCACTCCAAGTGGCCTACAAGGGAGAAAAGTGACTGACAAGTCCCACAAGTGGCCGGCTGCCCTTCCCCTCCCTCAGGCAAGAGGAAACAAGGTTTGGCTCAAAAACCAAGGCCAAAACACAAAGTGTTAAGAGGCTCAAAGGCAAGGCACTCAGCTAAGAACTTTGGACACTTGAAACAAGCACAAACATGCGCAATCATCGCGTTCACAAATGATGACGTCAGAGTCTGAAGGTCGGTCAAAAATGGGGTGTCTACAGTTGCCCCTCTATGACAGAACTCGAAAGTCATGAAATGACAGGAGTGGATGTCAAAGCCCAGAGACAATCCATTTTTGAGAAGGCCGAAGACTTAGACAAACAAGGAAGGTAACAATACAGATGCACCCGCAGGCAGGGGCAAAATGCAAAGGACATGCACAATGTAAGAGCATAACTTATGATTATGCAAAGAGGGTTGTAATGAAACATCTAGATGCAAATGTTATGCAAAGAAATGCTACAGCAAACTTGTACATGAGTAAGTAAGTAAACACGCTACGCGCGGGAACTACAAACTGAAATACATTTCATGTAGAAAGGATGTAAGAAAATTATGCAATCTTCACTACGCTTTACATAGGAAAGGTTAAGAGTGACCGCTGGGCACACCCGAGGTCTCAAACAAGATTCCGATGCGCTGCACGTGAATGGAAAAAGAGTGGTATAAGCATTGGAACACGTTCCAAATGCTCTTAACCAAGGAGGGGGGGGGACATAGGGACACATCCCAGCGTTTCCAACCGAAGGAGTGGCATAAGCATTGGAACACGCTCCAAATGCTCTTAACCAAAGAGGGAGAAACATAAGGACACATCCCAGTGTTTCGGAGTGGTATAAGCATTGGAACACGTTCCAAATGCTCTTAACCAAAGAGTGAGAAACATAGGGACACGTCCCAGTGTTTCCAACCAAAGGGGTGGTATAAGCATTGGAACACGTTCCAAATGCTCTTAACCAAAGAGGGAGAACCATAGGGACATGTCCTAGTGTTTCGGAGTGGTATAAGCATTGGAACACGTTCCAAATGCTCTTAACCAAAGAGGGCCTAACACCCCGCGTGCGAGAGGAGAAAGAACAATAATGCCAAAGGCATACGAGATTAAATGTGATATACACACAGAGTGAACATGTACGATAGATACACAAAGTGAACACGTGCGATAGATACACAAAGGTGAATATGTGCAATCTCTTACCAAGACATACTCAATCTTAAACGGAACTTCTCTGAATGAACCGTACATACAATATCGTGCATGCATAAGAAAGAAACTTAACAGATACAGCAGGATAGGAATGCATGTTCTATGCAAGGTTGACAGCATGCACCATGCTAATGTGAGAAGTGCATATACGATGCAAAGATGACAAATGTATGCTCCATGCAATATCGAGATACATATTCTATACAAGAATATTGAATGCTTGTCCGATGCGGGAGTAACAAATGCATGTTCCATGCAAGATATTAAAGTGCATATTCAATGCAAGTGTAAGAAGTGCATAGAGAACGCAACGCAGCATACATATTCTATGCACAGTAATCAATGCATATTCGATGCAATATGTTCAATGAAGAAAGGCACGTCTTGACAAGACCGATTCAAATGCAGCCTTCGGTTTACCTGTCGGAGGAGTTGCAACGAATTAAAAGGATACACCTCGTACGTGCTGAGCATCACATGCTGAAATCACAGCCCGAACCTTCTGCGCAGGCCACTTAAGCTTAAAAAAAAATGTATTTCCCTTTCATTTTCTCGTGTAGTTGGGGATCTTTTGCTTCTGCATCTTGCACTTCCAAACCACAGGAACTACCTTTCTTCCTGGCCATGTTCACAACTTTCCCTATTCTCCAACAGGGTGACAAACTAGGTTGGTTCAGTATCCAGAATTGAGGCGCATACTTGCTACCTCAACCTATGGGGCTTCCATACATATTTCAAGCCGGGGATACACCCCTGGGTATTTAAACGAGACTTTAGTCTCGAAAATCCCGAACCTTTGCGTTCTAGGCATCAGCCATTCGAACTCTAGTTCCCACTGTCTTAGTTGGTCTCCTAGGAACTCATTGCAAACACAGCCAAGATGTTTCTGGCGTGGAATGGTACACAGGGAGAGCACTTCTGAACGCCATTCTAGCTTAAAGAAGGCTTGAGCTTGAGCTTGAGGTAGAGGCACACTCATACTTCAGAGCATTAACAAGACCTGAAAAGGTACATCCAGAATGCAATCTCAAAACTTTCTGAAGGTGAAACAAACTTAGATGCTCAAAATTTTCCCTCTTTTCTTTTGCTCCGCAGTCTGGAACCTATATAGCTTCAGATAGGTCCTGGTTTTACTGTTCTCACATGACCTGGGTTGAATCCTATAGTTTTATGAAAGAACAAATCCTACTTTGCACAAATGTAGAGAACGGCACAACACTTTGAGCACAAAATGATTTATTTTTGAATTTGAAATTGAGAACTGAATTCATAACCGGGTATTGAGCCTACAACCGACTACAGTCAAAACGACTCAACAATGGAAAACAAAAGGTAAACAACCTAACACATCTATTGACACTTGAAACGACTCGAAACAAGAATCAAGACAAACAAAAACACACACACAACACTCAGATGTGTTCTAATGGTGAAAGACCTTTCAGTTCATGGGGGGCCCACAACTTCTCCAGGTATTATTTCCCACCCTTTCTTATTTGTGCTTCTCACATCACTTGGCACTCAATCTCTTTTTCTCTGAAAAAGCCATTTCCTCACTTTTTCTCTCAGCGCACATCTCTCTATTCTTCAATCTCTCTTCTTTTTTATCCCTCCCCTGGGTGGTTGATGGATAAGCAGGAAGTTGTGGGCTCTTGCCCCCAGTATTCTACTAGATTCTCCTCTTTTGCTCACAGTAGTGAACCTTCCCACAGAGGGGTTGTGATGCGATTGGACGTGCAGCAGATCCGCCACTAACATTGGTTGATGACGCCCTTGGCTAGTTTGGATGTGATTAGACCTGTCCAGATGAGGGAATGGAATACCCTGCTCCATTTCAGTTTGTGTTTCGCACTTGGCTTGATACCTCGATGCTTGGAGGATGAGAGAGCTTTCGGCCCTTTGCTGGTTAGCTTCAGTTGTGCCCTTTCAGGCGAACATGGTGCCCTTTATGGCAAGTATGTTCATAATGGGGGAACAGACAGAAAACCTGACTCAATTGTGCCCCTAGTTCTTCATTTTGACCACTTTTTGTTTTGGCTTTCTATGAAAACAATTTTGACCAATATGAGAGTTAGATTAACATGCTTATTCAATTTTTTGATTTGAAATCATGCAAGTTAGGGTTGTGAGCACTGAAAATTTTCCTTTTTTGGATCCAAGAAATGGTCCAGTTTTGAAAAAAAAAGGGAATAATTTTCAAGAGAATTAATCAACCTTAGCAAAAATTCTCAAAAACTATTTTTGCAAACGGCCACTACTCGACCAACACAGAATTTACTCTTGAGATGCACAACCTTAGATCCAAAACAATGGAAAATTGCCTCTTGTCTGAATGGCACTGCACGGCACCAAATCTAGCAACAAAAAGTTGCCCCTTGTTTGAATGGCAACTCAAGCAACGGAAAGTTTCCCCTTGTCTGAATAGTGCCGTAGCATACAGTAACCAGTCCGCATAGTGACAATCACCACCGAACATTCAAATACAGCGAAGACAAAGATGACCCGTTCAATCTCATGGATAGGAAAGTTGAATTTGAAGTGTTTACGGCTGGACTTCAGAATGAAGTTGCCTACGTATCCCGAAGATGGGAATCAAGCCTTACGTAGTTCGATTAAGGTACACTTCGGTATTAACCTCTCCTTTTGCGCTCTAACTTTTGCCAAGGCCGCCCTTCCAGGTTTTCAACCTCGCGAGCTCTGTTTTTCTTTTCTTCTCATTTCTTTTCTTTTTCTTCTTTTCTTTTCTATTCTTTTCCCTTTCATTTTTTCATTTTTTTCATTTTTCATTTTTGTTCTTTTCTTTGCTCTAACTTTTGCTTGGGTTGCCCTTCCGGGTTTTCGGCCCAGCGAGTTGTAGATCGCCCGAGAAATCCAATCTCCGCGCGCGAGGGCGCTAATCGTTTTGTCCTTAGCTACTACAGTTCGGACTCGTGTCACGGTTCTGAATCTAATCTCACAAAGTGTAATATAAGACCGATAAATCACCGAAGAGTCCAAATCCAACGAATCGTTTTGGAAAATCGATTTTAATAAAGAAGTGCCAAACATGGACTACTTTGCCAGATATAGAGTCGCCACCAAAATGTTTTGTTTTGAGAAATTTAGGAAACCCTAACTCGTGCCTAAGGCCACATGTCCGTCATCACCAAAGTTGCCTCGGTTTGAGAACTTGGGTACGATAGGGGAAGGTCATGCAATGAGCACTCCCGCTCGCCCGATCAAAGATCGGCCTTTACAAACATGATATTTTGTTTTTGAAAACACATGTGTTCTTATTCCGATTATTAACCTAGAATTACTATGTGATGAGCACAACATACAAGTATAGACTAAATCACTCAAGTTGGAACAAAACATCTCATGTTTGTTTGTTTGAAAATGGTTTAGAGGTGCTACTCGCAAGTAGGCTAAGTTGTGGATTTTGCCACCCTCAAGTGGGCTTAGAAGACATGATTTTGCCACTCTCAAGTGGGCTTAAAACACACATTTGATGAATTGTTCCAATTCAAGCAATCCAACCTTCACCCACAGGCATTCAAGCAGTTAATCACTTAAGCAGTTGGTCTCATGGCAAGCATGCTAACATGGCAACATACACATCTCATGCAGTATGCTAAAGCGTAAACACTCATAGTGTACTCCGAGCCAAAATAGAGAACTAGTTAGAAATCATGCATGATCCGAGTACATGTTAAGATGGCTAATGCAACACATGCAAAAATGCAACTAAGATACTCTCGGCTATTCTAAGATGGCATATGAAATGCAACTTGATGACATGCTGTTGAACACGTATTCAGGTAAATGTATTGAAATACAATGCAGTTAGTTTGATGTGCCAAGCCCAGTGCATGCAAAACAGATGAATGAATGCACGCATGCAAAGCATAAGTATGCTAATTGAAATATGTCCTAAAACTAACCACTGAAAGCGGTTAAGTAAAAGGGAGAAAGAAATAGGAGTTGGAAGACATACATCACACACACGCACACTTATTACAACAGTTGGCCCTTTCGGCGGAGGGTCCGAATGAATAATACAAACTAGCTACGCTAGGCTAAGCAACTAATCTAATAATCTAATTAGACTAGTTATTACAACACCAATTTGGAAATTAGCTGTGCTAAGCTAATTAAGAATTTACAATGATGAATTAAATTAGCTAACACATTAACTAATTAATTATAAATTAACTAACTATATAAAGCAGTTAAAGCAGCCTCGAGAAGATGGGCATATGCATGCTCGATCAACTTCGCTCGGAAATCCGTTACCATGCCTCATGTAGCCTCTGTTTGCACACTTCTGCACCTCTGACAATTATGCCAACTTCTGTGATGCATCTGACCTACCTTAGGAACCATCTGAGGGGTAGTCGGACAAAAGGTGTAGCCATCGGCCAAATAATAATGGTCATCGGCCAAATTCCAGGCTATCGGCCAATTATTGATAGCCGATCGACACACTAGATAGCCGATCGACCAATTCTTCCTGCAAACTTCCCCTTTTGCTGCAACAGAACACGAACAGAGGCATGGCAATGTATTTGGAAGAAAATGTGTGTGCAACCACACTCCTTATCATGTTCAAAGTTCAAAGGAGTGTAGTGCTCGGCTCTTGAGCCATCAATCATGCATCTCGATGCATGATTGGCCAAAGAAGCCGAGTTGCATAAGTCAATGGCAAATGAATGCACAAAACACATAAATGCCTTAACTTCTATCATGCTTGATCAAGAGGGTCGGCGATCGAGAATTGAGGCACGTTTCATCACTTCAAGTACGAAACGTCCCTCGTTCCTCGTGTTTGGACTAACGCCCTATCCAAACACAATGCAATGCAAGGCATGCACACACAATGCAATGCAATAAGCATGCAAAAATCATGCAATGTGACAAGCATGCGACAACATGCAATGCAACAACGATACAATGGAACAAGCATGCAACAACATGCTATCTAACAAGCATGCAACAACATGCTATCTAATCAACATGCTAAACATCATGAATATGTAACAACATGTAAATAACATTGTCATGCAACAATATGGAAACAACGATGCAATGGCGAGGACCATGTAATGCAACACTTAGTGGACTTAAACCGCATATGGACAGACCTAAGACGGTCCAAAGCAGTGGCCAAAATGATGAAATGATGGCATGAAAAGTGAGAAAATGCATGCACATGCAATGGCCCATTAACTAGGCATAAGAGCACAACTCTCAAACGTGATGAGGAAATGACAAATATTAGAGTGTGGCAATGAAGTAAGCTCTAAAATCATGTGAGGAATGATGCCAAATCATGCACATAATATAAGCAGAGCATGCTAGGAGGTTCAAAGCTTAAGGCTAGCCAAGGAACTTGTACCAAGGTCACATGAATCAAACCCCAAAGGGCCAAGGACAACCAAAACGGTGCTGGATCATGTCAAAATGAGACTAAAACATGCATGGACCAAAGCTAAACAAGCCAACATGAAGGGCATAAGGCATGATGCATGCAAGGCCAATAAGGAGGGTTACACTACACCTACCAAAACCAAGCATGGGATGACTTCACCCATTAAAATCAAAGTTATATCATGGCAAAATAACCCCAAAAACACACTGAAATGACAGCTTACAAGCTTAGGCAAAAGGGCATACGCAATGGCTCATTCTTAAGGCATAAGGAACCGCCTCTCCAATGCATGGAAAGAGTGACAAATGTGAGTGCATGAACACACTACATGCATTGAAATCTCATAACAAATGATGTCAAATCATGTGAATAGCCCAAGCAATGCATGCTAGTGGCTTGGAACTCAAAGCTAACAAGCTAGATTGAACTATGGCTATACAAAGCAATGCATGCATGACCATAGCAGCATGAAACAGAGCTAAAGCATGCTAAAACATGACCAAAAGCTTGCTAAAGTTAAGCCAAAATCATGTTAGAATGATGATCCAAAGCATGATGCATATTAAGGCAATGAAGAAGATTGCACTACAAGTATATTAAGCATGCAAGGGGCTATCAACCTAACCCAAAATAGAGTCAAGGCATGCTAAAATAACACCAAAAACAAGTGGAGATGAAGCCAACACATGCTAGAAAACCAAGCTCAAACATGAGGCCAATAAGGCAAGCATACAAGACGTAAGGAGAGGGGATGACCCTCTCCTATTTGGGACCTCAAAACACAAGTTTTACCACTAAAAATTCATTGGATTTCAGTGGTCAAAATGCCAAGAGAAAGTGATCTCGAGGGCCTAAAGTGATGGTGCAAAACAAAACCAAACAAGGCATGCAAGGGTATAGATCACCCTAAACACCAAAGAGCCCTAAAACAAACATGTTAAGCCTTAAAAATCAGAACTTTTTGTAGTGGAAAGTTAGGCCTAAATAAGGATGCAAATAAGTCCAAAAGCTTAAGCCAAAACAAGGGTTTTAAGGGTTAGAAGCTCACCCTTGTAGAACAACTTTAGAGTAACAACTCCAGCAGCTATTTGAGCTAAAAACCACACTTTGAGTTCAAACAAAACCCTCAAGCACCACAGCAACAAGAGTGTGGTGTTTCACTAGGTGCTTTAGTGCAAAAGTGTGAAGAAAATGCACTTTTGAGCACAGACAAGGACAAATATATATATATATATAGAGAGAGAGAGAGAGAGACAGAGAGGAAATATAGAGAGATATATATAACTTGTATCTCAATTTTTCAGAACCTCTGGAAAGGGAGAGGGGTCTCCATTCTTATAGAAAATCAAATCTCAAGCTTGTTGAGCAAGCTTGAGACTTGTTTCAATCCCTCTATACACGTGTATGGAGGATGAAATCTATGCTCCCCAACTGTCACAACTGGCACAAAAATATCTGCAAAAGCAGGTAAAAAGGTCTCGGGCAAAAGATATGGCCGATAGTCCAAAAAGAGTGCCGATCGACCAAAAAGAGTGCTGACCGGCCACCACCAATGGCCGATGGCAAGAAGACAAGGCCGATAAGCACAAGGCTTAGCCGATGGGTTCTAGGGATGGCCAACAAGCCACCCTCTTCCCTTAGAAGCAAACCACAAGTCCTTGGTCCACAACCACGCACAACACTCAGATGTGTTCTAATGGTGAAAGACCTTTCAGTTCATGGGGGGCCCACAACTTCTCCAGGTATTATTTCCCACCCTTTCTTATTTGTGCTTCTCACATCACTTGGCACTCAATCTCTTTTTCTCTGAAAAAGCCATTTCCTCACTTTTTCTCTCAGCGCACATCTCTCTATTCTTCAATCTCTCTTCTTTTTTATCCCTCCCCTGGGTGGTTGATGGATAAGCAGGAAGTTGTGGGCTCTTGCCCCCAGTATTCTACTAGATTCTCCTCTTTTGCTCACAGTAGTGAACCTTCCCACAGAGGGGTTGTGATGCGATTGGACGTGCAGCAGATCCGCCACTAACATTGGTTGATGACGCCCTTGGCTAGTTTGGATGTGATTAGACCTGTCCAGATGAGGGAATGGAATACCCTGCTCCATTTCAGTTTGTGTTTCGCACTTGGCTTGATACCTCGATGCTTGGAGGATGAGAGAGCTTTCGGCCCTTTGCTGGTTAGCTTCAGTTGTGCCCTTTCAGGCGAACATGGTGCCCTTTATGGCAAGTATGTTCATAATGGGGGAACAGACAGAAAACCTGACTCAATTGTGCCCCTAGTTCTTCATTTTGACCACTTTTTGTTTTGGCTTTCTATGAAAACAATTTTGACCAATATGAGAGTTAGATTAACATGCTTATTCAATTTTTTGATTTGAAATCATGCAAGTTAGGGTTGTGAGCACTGAAAATTTTCCTTTTTTGGATCCAAGAAATGGTCCAGTTTTGAAAAAAAAAGGGAATAATTTTCAAGAGAATTAATCAACCTTAGCAAAAATTCTCAAAAACTATTTTTGCAAACGGCCACTACTCGACCAACACAGAATTTACTCTTGAGATGCACAACCTTAGATCCAAAACAATGGAAAATTGCCTCTTGTCTGAATGGCACTGCACGGCACCAAATCTAGCAACAAAAAGTTGCCCCTTGTTTGAATGGCAACTCAAGCAACGGAAAGTTTCCCCTTGTCTGAATAGTGCCGCAGCATACAGTAACCAGTCCGCATAGTGACAATCACCACCGAACATTCAAATACAGCGAAGACAAAGATGACCCGTTCAATCTCATGGATAGGAAAGTTGAATTTGAAGTGTTTACGGCTGGACTTCAGAATGAAGTTGCCTACGTATCCCGAAGATGGGAATCAAGCCTTACGTAGTTCGATTAAGGTACACTTCGGTATTAACCTCTCCTTTTGCGCTCTAACTTTTGCCAAGGCCGCCCTTCCAGGTTTTCAACCTCGCGAGCTCTGTTTTTCTTTTCTTCTCATTTCTTTTCTTTTTCTTCTTTTCTTTTCTGTTCTTTTCCCTTTCATTTTTTCATTTTTTTCATTTTTCATTTTTGTTCTTTTCTTTGCTCTAACTTTTGCTTGGGTTGCCCTTCCGGGTTTTCGGCCCAGCGAGTTGTAGATCGCCCGAGAAATCCCATCTCCGCGCGCGAGGGCGCTAATCGTTTTGTCCTTAGCTACTACAGTTCGGACTCGTGTCACGGTTCTGAATCTAATCTCACAAAGTGTAATATAAGACCGATAAATCACCGAAGAGTCCAAATCCAACGAATCGTTTTGGAAAATCGATTTTAATAAAGAAGTGCCAAACATGGACTACTTTGCCAGATATAGAGTCGCCACCAAAATGTTTTGTTTTGAGAAATTTAGGAAACCCTAACTCGTGCCTAAGGCCACATGTCCGTCATCACCAAAGTTGCCTCGGTTTGAGAACTTGGGTACGATAGGGGAAGGTCATGCAATGAGCACTCCCGCTCGCCCGATCAAAGATCGGCCTTTACAAACATGATATTTTGTTTTTGAAAACACATGTGTTCTTATTCCGATTATTAACCTAGAATTACTATGTGATGAGCACAACATACAAGTATAGACTAAATCACTCAAGTTGGAACAAAACATCTCATGTTTGTTTGTTTGAAAATGGTTTAGAGGTGCTACTCGCAAGTAGGCTAAGTTGTGGATTTTGCCACCCTCAAGTGGGCTTAGAAGACATGATTTTGCCACTCTCAAGTGGGCTTAAAACACACATTTGATGAATTGTTCCAATTCAAGCAATCCAACCTTCACCCACAGGCATTCAAGCAGTTAATCACTTAAGCAGTTGGTCTCATGGCAAGCATGCTAACATGGCAACATACACATCTCATGCAGTATGCTAAAGCGTAAACACTCATAGTGTACTCCGAGCCAAAATAGAGAACTAGTTAGAAATCATGCATGATCCGAGTACATGTTAAGATGGCTAATGCAACACATGCAAAAATGCAACTAAGATACTCTCGGCTATTCTAAGATGGCATATGAAATGCAACTTGATGACATGCTGTTGAACACGTATTCAGGTAAATGTATTGAAATACAATGCAGTTAGTTTGATGTGCCAAGCCCAGTGCATGCAAAACAGATGAATGAATGCACGCATGCAAAGCATAAGTATGCTAATTGAAATATGTCCTAAAACTAACCACTGAAAGCGGTTAAGTAAAAGGGAGAAAGAAATAGGAGTTGGAAGACATACATCACACACACGCACACTTATTACAACAGTTGGCCCTTTCGGCGGAGGGTCCGAATGAATAATACAAACTAGCTACGCTAGGCTAAGCAACTAATCTAATAATCTAATTAGACTAGTTATTACAACACCAATTTGGAAATTAGCTGTGCTAAGCTAATTAAGAATTTACAATGATGAATTAAATTAGCTAACACATTAACTAATTAATTATAAATTAACTAACTATATAAAGCAGTTAAAGCAGCCTCGAGAAGATGGGCATATGCATGCTCGATCAACTTCGCTCGGAAATCCGTTACCATGCCTCATGTAGCCTCTGTTTGCACACTTCTGCACCTCTGACAATTATGCCAACTTCTGTGATGCATCTGACCTACCTTAGGAACCATCTGAGGGGTAGTCGGACAAAAGGTGTAGCCATCGGCCAAATAATAATGGTCATCGGCCAAATTCCAGGCTATCGGCCAATTATTGATAGCCGATCGACACACTAGATAGCCGATCGACCAATTCTTCCTGCAAACTTCCCCTTTTGCTGCAACAGAACACGAACAGAGGCATGGCAATGTATTTGGAAGAAAATGTGTGTGCAACCACACTCCTTATCATGTTCAAAGTTCAAAGGAGTGTAGTGCTCGGCTCTTGAGCCATCAATCATGCATCTCGATGCATGATTGGCCAAAGAAGCCGAGTTGCATAAGTCAATGGCAAATGAATGCACAAAACACATAAATGCCTTAACTTCTATCATGCTTGATCAAGAGGGTCGGCGATCGAGAATTGAGGCACGTTTCATCACTTCAAGTACGAAACGTCCCTCGTTCCTCGTGTTTGGACTAACGCCCTATCCAAACACAATGCAATGCAAGGCATGCACACACAATGCAATGCAATAAGCATGCAAAAATCATGCAATGTGACAAGCATGCGACAACATGCAATGCAACAACGATACAATGGAACAAGCATGCAACAACATGCTATCTAACAAGCATGCAACAACATGCTATCTAATCAACATGCTAAACATCATGAATATGTAACAACATGTAAATAACATTGTCATGCAACAATATGGAAACAACGATGCAATGGCGAGGACCATGTAATGCAACACTTAGTGGACTTAAACCGCATATGGACAGACCTAAGACGGTCCAAAGCAGTGGCCAAAATGATGAAATGATGGCATGAAAAGTGAGAAAATGCATGCACATGCAATGGCCCATTAACTAGGCATAAGAGCACAACTCTCAAACGTGATGAGGAAATGACAAATATTAGAGTGTGGCAATGAAGTAAGCTCTAAAATCATGTGAGGAATGATGCCAAATCATGCACATAATATAAGCAGAGCATGCTAGGAGGTTCAAAGCTTAAGGCTAGCCAAGGAACTTGTACCAAGGTCACATGAATCAAACCCCAAAGGGCCAAGGACAACCAAAACGGTGCTGGATCATGTCAAAATGAGACTAAAACATGCATGGACCAAAGCTAAACAAGCCAACATGAAGGGCATAAGGCATGATGCATGCAAGGCCAATAAGGAGGGTTACACTACACCTACCAAAACCAAGCATGGGATGACTTCACCCATTAAAATCAAAGTTATATCATGGCAAAATAACCCCAAAAACACACTGAAATGACAGCTTACAAGCTTAGGCAAAAGGGCATACGCAATGGCTCATTCTTAAGGCATAAGGAACCACCTCTCCAATGCATGGAAAGAGTGACAAATGTGAGTGCATGAACACACTACATGCATTGAAATCTCATAACAAATGATGTCAAATCATGTGAATAGCCCAAGCAATGCATGCTAGTGGCTTGGAACTCAAAGCTAACAAGCTAGATTGAACTATGGCTATACAAAGCAATGCATGCATGACCATAGCAGCATGAAACAGAGCTAAAGCATGCTAAAACATGACCAAAAGCTTGCTAAAGTTAAGCCAAAATCATGTTAGAATGATGATCCAAAGCATGATGCATATTAAGGCAATGAAGAAGATTGCACTACAAGTATATTAAGCATGCAAGGGGCTATCAACCTAACCCAAAATAGAGTCAAGGCATGCTAAAATAACACCAAAAACAAGTGGAGATGAAGCCAACACATGCTAGAAAACCAAGCTCAAACATGAGGCCAATAAGGCAAGCATACAAGACGTAAGGAGAGGGGATGACCCTCTCCTATTTGGGACCTCAAAACACAAGTTTTACCACTAAAAATTCATTGGATTTCAGTGGTCAAAATGCCAAGAGAAAGTGATCTCGAGGGCCTAAAGTGATGGTGCAAAACAAAACCAAACAAGGCATGCAAGGGTATAGATCACCCTAAACACCAAAGAGCCCTAAAACAAACATGTTAAGCCTTAAAAATCAGAACTTTTTGTAGTGGAAAGTTAGGCCTAAATAAGGATGCAAATAAGTCCAAAAGCTTAAGCCAAAACAAGGGTTTTAAGGGTTAGAAGCTCACCCTTGTAGAACAACTTTAGAGTAACAACTCCAGCAGCTATTTGAGCTAAAAACCACACTTTGAGTTCAAACAAAACCCTCAAGCACCACAGCAACAAGAGTGTGGTGTTTCACTAGGTGCTTTAGTGCAAAAGTGTGAAGAAAATGCACTTTTGAGCACAGACAAGGACAAATATATATATATATATATAGAGAGAGAGAGACAGAGAGGAAATATAGAGAGATATATATAACTTGTATCTCAATTTTTCAGAACCTCTGGAAAGGGAGAGGGGTCTCCATTCTTATAGAAAATCAAATCTCAAGCTTGTTGAGCAAGCTTGAGACTTGTTTCAATCCCTCTATACACGTGTATGGAGGATGAAATCTATGCTCCCCAACTGTCACAACTGGCACAAAAATATCTGCAAAAGCAGGTAAAAAGGTCTCGGGCAAAAGATATGGCCGATAGTCCAAAAAGAGTGCCGATCGACCAAAAAGAGTGCTGACCGGCCACCACCAATGGCCGATGGCAAGAAGACAAGGCCGATAAGCACAAGGCTTAGCCGATGGGTTCTAGGGATGGCCAACAAGCCACCCTCTTCCCTTAGAAGCAAACCACAAGTCCTTGGTCCACAACCACGCACAAAAAAGAAAAGTTGAGAGATCCTAAGGCAAGGCGCGCAGCCGAGACCTTCGAGAACTCAAAACGAACACGAGCATGGATGATCATCGAGTACTCAAACGATGACGTCCTAGTCTTGAGGACAGTCAAAAATGAGGTGTCTACAGTTGCCCCTCTTTGACAGAACTCAAAAGTCATAAGATGACGGGAGTGAATGTCAAAGCCTAGAGACGACCCATTTTTGACAAGGCCAAAGACTTAGACAAACATACAAGATAACAAAGAGATGCGCCCGCAGGCAGGGGCAAGATGCAAATGACATGCACAATGCCAAACATAACTTATGATCATGCAAAGAGAGCTGTAATGAAGCAAATATGCAAAATAAATACAACATTTTATGCAAATAAGAAACAACAGTCTCACATATTCCAACAGAAAGGATGTAAAAAAATTATGCAATTCTCCCTGCGTCCCACGCAGAGAAGGCTAAAAGCGACTACCGAGAATACTCGGAGTCTCAAACACAACATCTCTTAGCATATCACACGTGGGAGAGGAAAAAGCAACACTCCTCAGCGTATCTCACGCGGGAGAGGGAAAGGTACACCTCTCAGCGTATCACACGCGAGAGAGGGAAAGAAAGCATCACTTCTTAGCGTATCACATGCAAGAGAAGGAAAGGTACACCTCTCAGCGTATCACACGTGAGAGAGGAAAAAGACAACACTTCTTAGCATATCACACATGAGAGAAAGGAAGGTACACCTCTCAGCGTATCACACGTGAGAGAGGGAAAGGAAGCACTTCTCAACGTATCACACGTGAGAGAAGGGAAGGTACACCTCTCAGTGTATCACACGCGAAAGAGGGAAAGGAAGCACTTCTCAATGTATCACACGTGAGAGAAGGGAAGGTACACCTCTCAGCGTATCACGCGCGAGAGAGGGAAAGGGAGCATCACTTCTCAGCGTATCACCCGCAAGAGAAGGAAAGGTGCGCCTCTCACACACAAGAGAGGGAAAGGAAGCAATGCTCAGCATGTCACATGCAAGAGAGGAAAGAGTAATAGTGCAAGCACTGAGGAGTTGCATAAACATCGGAGTGAGTCCCAATGCTTCTAACAAGGGTACCGCGTAAACACCGAGCACACCCGAGTGTTCCTAACCGAAACAAAACGAAGTCAAAGGACAGGAAAGGTCTTACCTAGATTTCCTCTGAATGAAACGTACACACAATACCGTCTGGTTGCACCAGCCTCAAATGAACCATACATACAATATCATGCTTGCATAAGAAAGAAACTCAATAGGTACAATATAGTAGTAACACATGTTCAACGTCACGTTAAGAAACAATTCCAATATGAAATAAACGCATGCATACACAATGCAAGCGAAAAGATGCGTGGCAATATAAGTGAAAAGTGCATAACAATGCATGTAAAAAGTGCATAACAATGCAACGAGTGGTGATGTACACTCCATGCAATATTATGGTGCATATTCTATGCAAGAGGGAGAAATGCATATTCTATGCAAAACAACAAGAAAGATGTATGTTCAATGCAACATGTATGCCCTATGCAATGTAATTGTGGATACATATGTAATATCCTTGTTCTGTAGTATGCTAATTGGTCCTTAACATGAATATGATTATGTGTTTGATATGATTTTGTGTGCCATTACGTTAAAATATGTGGTTTTGAAATTCTATATGTTCACTGTAGGAATATCTGTTTGATTGTCTGCTTTAGAAATTAAATTGAAGGCCCTATCGGCCATCGAAACCGAAATTCGTCGCGCCATTGTGATTGGCATAATTTTTAGAGCCTATGGTGAAGTTTAATTGAAAAATTGATTCGGACCAGATTAAATTGACGAATTAGTGCCCAATTATTTATTATTATTAAATTGAAATTGGTGGGGCTTTATATAAAGGGCAATACACACTCAATTCCTCTCTTTGTTTCATCTTTTGGCTGATTTAGCTCTCTAGAGGGGGAGAGACCCGAAATTAGAGAGAGAGAGAGGGGAGAAAATCTATGTTTTGGTCTTGAAGCTTGGAAGTCTTGAAGTTAAACCCAAGAATTAACCATAGATTGGGAAGATTGGGCTTCTAGGTAAGCAATTGATTTTGAATTCGTGAGTTTAATGTGTAATTTTGTGTATTCAACGTTGATTAATGATCAAGAGTAAGAATTGAAATGAAATTGAGTTGATTTTGTTGTATTTGAAGTCATGGAATGCATGCATGTGCATGATAGCCATGAATTTGTATAATTGAGCATGAAAAAAAATATGATCCATGTAGAATTGTGGCTAAAATCCATGCTTGTAACCACCATTTGTACAATTTGAGTTGAAATGGAAGTTATATCTCACATGCATGTACCATTCATAAGAAGTATGAGCTTGAATGCATGGAATTGTTATGTTGAAAGTGAATTTGGTGTAGGTTGGGACATGCATGTGATTAATTTGTGCAATTGAGCTCCATTGTGTTGTAATTTGGTGTTGGTACCATGTTAGTATATGCTTATGTGGAGTTTGAGCCAAAAGCATGCATCTAGAACCATTAAATGTCAAATTGGAGCCCAAGAACATGTTTTGGAAAACCCAAAAAATTTGATGTCCGCTCGAGCGGGGAAGCCGCCGATCGAGCTTGAATTTCGTGCTCCCAGTATTTTTGCAGACTTGGATGTCCGCTCGAGCGGGGAAGTTCACGCTCGAGCGGGGAGCTTTGCAGATAGACCTTCAGCTCGAGCGCCAGACTTCACGCTCGAGCGTAATTTTGATGCATCCAGCACTTTTGCAGACCTCATGGGTCCGCTCTAGCGGGGAAGTCCACTCTCGAGTGGGGACCTTATTTTTTGAAATTTTGAAAAGGCATTCTGAGTTTCGTTTTCCGTCCTCTTTCACTTCTAAGTACTCTTAGGCATGCATTGAGCATTGTAATTGAGTTAAAGAGATAAAAATGAAGCCTAAAGAGGAAAATGTGAATTTAGAACGGATTGAATTGTTTGTGACCCTTTTGTGTTCATGGAATGTGTAGGGTTGAGCTCCAGGGCAAACCGACCAACTGATTACAGTGAGTAATATCTTAACGAAGATATCTGAAATATGTTATTGTCCAAATTACTTACTTCTATGTAAGTTTTATAAGTTCGTTGATTCGATTGGTGAACAATGTTGCTATGCCAAATGAATGGGCTAGAGGCCAGTTTGATCTAAATGATAGAGTGAATGGGCCAGAGGCCGTTTTGACAAGAATGAATGGATGGGCCAGAGGCCGTTTCGACATGAATGAATGAATGGGCCAAAGGCCGTTTTGACATGAATGAACGGGCCAGAGGTCATTTTGACACGAATGAATAAATGGGCCAGAGACCGTTTCGACATGAATAAATGAATGGGCCAGAGGCTGGTTTGATATGAATAAATGAATGGGCCAAAGGCCAGTTTGACATAAATGAAAATATGAATTGGGCCCAAGGCTGTTTGAAGCATGTTGTTCTACATACCATTTGTATAACTCCTTTATTTGATATTATTCACTGGGCATTCGCTCATGCTCATTCATATGTTTGTAGGTGAGCCAAGAGAAGTCCAAACCCAGCCCCAGTGAAGTCTGTGAGGAACAACAAAAGTTTTGAAGAGTTAGCCATTGCGTCTCACGCATGAGACCCGTCTTCGCCTTTTGTTATTCTATTTTATTTTGTCATGTGGGCGAAGTCCTTGAATATGTTGTATATAGTTTTCTTTGGTTGACTTAGACTTATATGATCCTGTATGTACAGAACCTTGTTTAGTACATATTTTGTTGTGAGTTATTAATATGCATATGTATGGTTGTTATGATGTGCCATGTAAGCACAGCTCTAGGGACAATTTTAAACTACTTCCGTTTGGCCCCCATTAACTCTGTTAGCATACATTTGGTTTGGTTTGAGGTCGTAGGTAATCTCATGATTACTAGACGGTTATGTCCTCAACCCACGGGGGTGGGTTCTGGTCATGACAGAGTCATATCAGAGCATGAGTTAATAACTCACACACTTGTCCGAAAGAGCAATAAGCGTCTAGAAAAGATCTAGGATGCATTCATGTAATAAATATGAATTTGGAAACATCGAGAATATGCCTAACTATTTTGATATGAATGATTATGTGCTAAAAGTTTGTGAATTGCTTGCATTGCAATTGTTTGAATGTGTGCTTTCTTGTATATGCATACTTGTGTATCTTTTGTATAAAGTACAATGTAAGTTTAATCAGATGGTGAGAACAAGAGGTGATGAGATAGAGGAGTCCTCTACTGCCAGAATAGACAGAATGGAAAGATTGATTCAGGAAATGGCAAAAACGTTAAGGCAGCAACAGGAGTGGCAAAAACCACACCCTCTACCTCCACCTCTGACACCTCCTGTGCTAGATAATCAGAATGACGATCGGATAATAGCACTCACCAAAGAATTCAAGAAAATGAAACCACCACAGTTCCATGGGGGACTAGATCTGTTGAAAGCCGAAGCATGGGTCCTCGGCATTGAGAAACTGTTTGAAGTGTTCCCGTGTTTAGAGACACATAAAGTACTTCTAGCCACTTTTATGTTAGAAGACGAGGCAAGAAGATGGTAGATGTTAATATGAGAAAATCATAAAGATGTTAATGGGGTGAAATTTCTAGAGATTTTCTATGACAAGTACTTCCCACAATGTGTTCGGGATTGGAAAGTAGTAGAGTTCATGGAACTTAGGCAAGACAGCATGACTGTAGCCGAGTGTGAGGCCAAATTCATTGAATTGGCCGGGTTTGCACCACATGTAATTGATGCTGACTATAAGAAGGTGAGACATTTTGAAGGTGGACTTCGAAGTGACATTTTAGAAAGAGTGAATGTCTTGAAGCTGGAGACCTACATTGGCGTGCTCGACAGGGCCATCATATCAGAGGCTAACATAGTTAGACAGACTAAGTCAACAACTAACTGGAAAAGTAACAAAAGGCAAGGCTTCTTGTCAAAGAAGAAATTTTTTAAAAAGCAAAATACGGGCTCCTCAAATACTTTAAATTCTTTCGGAGACACAGCTCCCATATGCAATATTTGTAGCAGAAAGCACCGTGGAGTTTGTTACCGTGTGTCAGGAGCCTGTTTCAAATGTGGGAAACAAGGGCATATGGCCCGAGATTGTAATCAGAATGGGGGAAAGCTAGCTGCTAGCTCGACTGCATCTATCCCGAAGCCGGGAAATACATTGAAGTCTGCTACCACCAGGGATACCGTGAGACAAGGGAGAGTTTTTGCGCTTGTTCCGGGTAATACACGGAATGCCAACGCAGTTGTCTCAGGTACCATTCCTATATGTAATCAGGATGCCTTTGTGTTAATTGACTCTAGATCAACACACTCATTTGTAACATGTGCATTTGCATCTAGACTGAATAGACCTTTAGAATTACTGCCATATCTGCTATGTGTGTCTACTCCATCTGGGGAATCTATATTGTGTGAATCTATATACCGGTTTTGTGATATGCGTGTTGAGGATGCTATCTTATATGTAGATTTGTTACCCTTGAACTTTAGGCATTTCGATGTAATTTTGGGCATATATTGGTTGACCAAATATTGTGCCACCATTGATTGTGTGACAAAACGGGTTGTGTTTAAACCACCAGAACATAAGGAAATTGTGTTTGTGGGTAATGGGGTAGTGCCTCCACCTTATTTGATATCTGCAATGAAAACATGTAAACTGATCAGGAAAGGGTGCCAGGGTTATTTGTGCTATGTGTTGTCTGAACATTCTGTGAATGTTGAATTGAATGATATCCCGATTGTTAGAGAATTTCCAGATGTGTTTCCAAATGAATTACCGGGGCAATTAATAGACAGGGAGATAGAGTTTACAATTGAGATTATGCCAGGCACCCAGCCTATTTCCAAAACTCCCTACAGAATGGCTACTATCGAAATAAAAGAATTGAAAGAACAGTTGCAAGACCTGCTTGACAAGGGGTTTATCCGACCTAGTACTTCACTGTGGGGTGCACCGGCATTGTTTGTGAAAAAGAAAGATGGAACCTTACGCTTGTGTATCGATTATAGGGAATTGAACAAGGTAACAATAAAGAATAAATATCCCTTACCCCGTATTGATGACCTATTTGACCAGTTGCAGGGATCACAAGTGTTTTCCAAGATTGATTTGAGATCTGGGTATCATTAGTTGAAAGTAAAGGCAAAAGATGTTGAGAAAACCGCATTCAACACGAGGTATGGACATTTTGAGTTTGTTGTTATGCCATTTGGAGTGACTAATGCTCCGGCAACATTTATGGACTTAATGAACCAAATTTTTAAAACCTACCTTGACGAATTCGTTGTGGTTTTTATTGATGACATTTTGATATATTCTAAAGATAGACTTGAACATGAACATCATTTGAGAACTGTCCTACAAATACTTCGGGAAAGGAAATTATTTGCTAAGCTAAAGAAATGTGAGTTTTGGTTGGATGAAATTGTTTTATTAGGGCATGTTATCCAGAAAAGAGGGATTTCAATGGACCTACAGAAAATAGAAGCAATTGTGAATTGGCCCACACCGACGAATGTAACAGAGGTCCGTAGTTTCATGGGCTTGGCCGGGTACTACAGGAGGTTTGTGAAGGACTTTTCGAAATTAGCTGTGCCTCTTACCCAATTGACACGAAAAGGGCAACTGTTTGAATGGAACGACGAAAACGAAGCTGCCTTTCATGAACTGAAAACAAGATTGACCACTGCACCAATTTTGACACTACCTTCAGGTACGGAGAATTTTGTAATTTTTAGTGACCCGTCTTATAAAGGTTTGGGTTGTGTGTTAATGCAGAACGGAAAGGTTATTGCTTACGCCTCCCGACAGTTGACGCCACACGAGAAGAATTATCCAACACATGACCTAGAATTTGCCGCTGTTGTTTTTGCTTTGAAAATCTGGCGGCATTATCTGTAAGGAGTAAAGTGTGAAGTTTACACGGATCACAAAAGTCTGAAATACTTCTTCATGCAGAAGGAGTTGAATATGCGACATAGGAGATGGCTGGAACTGATAAAGGATTATGATTTAGAGATTCAGTATCACCCTGGGAAAGCTAACATAGTTGTTGATGCCTTGAGCAGAAAATCAATGGGGAGTATGGCTTGTTTGCTTACTGAACAGAAAGAGATCTTGCAAGATTTTGAGAAGTCAGAAATTAAAGTGGTAATGTGTGAACATGGCAGATTTATAGCCGCTATTACAGCCGAGCCGACAATCATTGATGAAATCAAACAGAAACAGAAAGAGGATGAATTCCTCAAGAAGGTGATAGATGAATTTGAGACAAGTCCGAAAGCAGAGTTTGGCATTGTAAATGAAGCGTTGAGATTTCGAAACCGAATGTGTGTCCCAGACATTTCAGAACTAAAGAAGAGGGTTTTAGATGAAACCTACAAATCAGCGTTTGCTATGCATCCGGGTAACAATAAAATGTTTCGGGATTTGAAACAGACCTATTGCTGGCCTAAGATGAAGATAGAGATTGCAGAATATGTGTCCAAATGTCTTCAGTGTCAGCAAGTTAAAGGTGAACATCAGAAACCAGGTTGTCTACAACCTCTCCCTATTCCTGAATGGAAGTGGGAGCATGTGACTATGGATTTTGTTGTTGGCCTACCTCGGACTTCTCGAGGTATGGATTCTATTTGGGTTGTAGTTGATAGACTGTCTAAATCTGCACATTTTCTGCCTATCAAAACTACATTTAATGCTTATAGATTGGCTACTATTTATGTTGATGAGATCGTCCGTTTACACGAAATTCTGGTATCTATTGTGTCTGATAGAGATTTGAAATTTGTATCTAGATTATGGAAGAGTTTGCAGGAAGCTATGGGGACGGAACTAAGGTTCAGTACTGCATTCTACCCACATATAGATGGGCAATCAGAACGAACAATGCAGACTTTGGAAGATATGCTTCGAATGTGTGCTTTGGATTTTCAGGGGAGTTGGGAAGACTATTTGCCACTTGCAGAATTTGCATATAATAACAACTTTCACTCTAGCATCGGCATGGCACCATACAAGGCTTTGTATGGTAGAAGGTGTAGATCACCAAATTGTTGGACAGAGGTCGGGGATAGAGCTTTACTTGGGCCTGAAATTGTGCAAGATACTTTTGAGAAAATCAAAACTATTCGGCAAAGGCTCAGAACAGCTCAGGACCGACAAAAGAACTATGCAGACGTTCGAAGAAGACCTCTTGAGTATGAGGTCAGTGACCACGTGTTTATCCGTGTGTCCTCAATGAAAGGCCAAGTCAGGTTTGGAATGAAGGGCAAGCTGTCGCCCCGTTACATTGGGCCGTTTCAAATTCTAGAAAGGCTTGGTCCAGTTGCTTATAGAGTTGCTTTGCCACCAGGATTCGAACAAATCTATAATGTGTTTCACATGTCGATATTGAGGGGTTACCTCCGAGACCCGTTTCATGTAATTGATTATCACCGGGTAGCTATTGATGAAAATAAGGAATACGCCGAATGGCCGGAACGAATCGTTGACCGATGAGTGAAACAACTGAGAAGAAAGTCCATCCCAATGGTGAAAGTGGAATGGAAAGAACACTATGGGATGGATGCCACGTGGGAAAAGGAGGATGAAATGCGACTACGCTATCCACATTTGTTTCCCGATGAAAGTAAATTAAGTTTGGAGGACCAAACTTCCTAAAGGGGGGAAGACAGTAATATCCGTGTTCTGTAGTATGCTAATTTGTCCTTAACATGAATATGATTATGTGTTTGATATGATTTTGTGTGCCATTATGTGAAAATATGTGATTTTGAATTTCTATCTGTTCACCGTAGGAATATCTATTTGATTGTCTGCTTTGGAAATTAAATTGAAGGCCCTATCGGCCACCGAAACCGAAATTGGTTGCGCCATTGTGATTGGCATAATTTTTAGAGCCTACGATGAAGTTTAATTGAAAAATTGATTCGGACCAGATTAAATTGATTAAATTGCTGAAGTAGTGCCCAATTATTTATTATTATTAAATTGGAATTAGTGGGGCTTTATATAAAGGGAAATACACACTCAATTCCTCTCTTTGTTTCATCTTTTAGCTGATTTAGCTCTCTAGAGGGGGAGAGACCTGAAATTAGAGAGAGAGAGAGAGAGAGAGAGAGAGAGAGAGAGAGAGGGGGAGAAAATCTATGTTTTGGTCTTGAAGCTTGGAAGTCTTGAAGTTAAACTCAAGAATTAGCCATAGATTGGGAAGATTGGGCTTCTAGGTAAGTAATTGATTTTGAATTCACGAGTTTGATGTGTAATTTTGTGTATTCAAAGTTGATTAATGATCAAGAGTAAGAATTGAAGTGAAATTGAGTTGATTTTGTTGTATTTGAAGTCATGGAATGCATGCATTTGCATAATAGCCATGAATTTGTATAGTTGAGCATGAAAAAAAATATGATCCATGTAGAATTGTGGCTAGAATCCATGCTTGTGACCACCATTTGTACAATTTGAGTTGAAATAGAAGTTATATCTCACATGCATGTACCATTCATAAGAAATATGAGCTTGAATGCATGAAATTGTTATGTTGAAAGTGAATTTGGTGTAGATTGGGACATGCATGTGATTAATTTGTGAAATTGAGCTCCATTGTATTGTAATTTGGTGTTGGTACCATGTTAGTATATGATTATGTGGAGTTTGAGCCAAAAGCATGCATCTAGAACCATTGAATGTCAAATTGGAGCTCAAGAACATGTTCTGGAAAACCTAGAAAATTTGATGTCCGCTCGAGCGGGGAAACCGCCGCTCGAGCGTGAATTTCGTGCTCCCAGTATTTTTGCAGACTTGGATGTCCGCTCGAACGGGGAAGTTCCTGCTCGAGTAGGGAGCTTTGTAGACAGACCTTCAGCTCCAGCACCAGACTTCACGCTCGAGCGTAATTTTGATACATCCATCACTTTTGCAGACCTCATGGGTCTGCTCGAGCGGGGAAGTCCACGCTCGAGCGGGGACCCTGTTTTCTGAAATTTTGAAAAGGCATTTTGAGTTTCGTTTTCCGTCCTCTTTCACTTCTAAGTACTCTTAGGCATGCATTGAGCATTATAATTGAGTTAATTAGATAAGAATGAAGCCTAAAGAGGAAAATGTGAATTTAGAACGGATTGAATTATTTGTGACCCTTTTGTGTTCATGGAATGTATAGGGTCGAGCTCCAGGGCAAACCGACCAACCGATCACAGTGAGTAATATCTTAACAAAGATATCTGAAATATGTTGTTGTCCAAATTATTTACCTCTATGTAAGTTTTATAAGTTTGTTGATTCGATTGGTGGACAATGTTGCTATGCCAAATGAATGGGCTAGAGGCCGATTTGATCTGAATGATAGAGTGAATGGGCTAGAGGCCGTTTTGACAAGAATGACTGGATGGGCCAGAGGCCGTTTTAACAAGAATGAATGGATGGGCCAGAGGCTGTTATTACGTGAATGAATGGGCCAAAGGCCATTTTGACATGAATGAATGGGCCAGAGGCTGTTTTGACACGAATGAATGAATGGGCCAGAGGCCGTTTCGACATGAATAAATGAATGGGCCGAAGGTCAGTTTGACATAAATGAAAATATGAATTAGGCCCAAGGCCGTTTGAAGCATGTTGTTCTACATACCGTTGGTATAACTCCTTTATTTGATATTATTCACTGGGCTGTCACTCACGCTCATTCATGTGTTTGTAGGTGAGCCAAGAGAAGTCCAAACCCAGCCCCAGTGAAGTTTGTGAGGAACAACAAAGGTTTTGAAAAGTCAACCCTTGCGTCTCATGCATGAGACCCGTCTTCGCCTTTTGTCATTCTGTTTTATTTTGTCATGTGGGCGAAGTCCTTGAATATGTTGTATATAGTTTTCTTGGGTTGACTTAGACTTATATGATCATGTATGTACAGAACCTTGTGTAATACATATTTTGTTGTGAGTTATTAATATGCATATGTACGGTTGTTATGATGTGCCATTTAAGCACAGCTCTATGGACAAAGTTTTAAACTGCTTCCGTTTGGCCCCCATTAACTATGTTAGCATACATTTGGTTTTGTTTGTGGCCGTAGGTAATCGCATGATTACTGGCCGGTTGTGTCCTCAACCCACGGGGGCGGGTTCGGGTCATGAAAACATATCCGACACAACATGCATATGTTAGGCGAGCATGATGATGCATATTCTAAGCGACAATGCAACACGCCTGTTCCATGCAACGACATAGAGATGCCATATTCAATGTAAGCATGGTAAAGGCATGTTATCCACAATATTGAGATGCAACTTCAAAAAGAGATAAGGCATGCTCGATGTAAGAGTGAAAAGGCGTAAAACAAATGTGCACCTTGCAAACATGGCAAAGCACTGTAATGCAACATATTCAAAGTGATTTTCGAATCTTGTAATATACAAAAGGATACGAAAAAGGATACACCTTGCCCGTATCGAGTGCTGCACACGGAAGACACAGTTCGAGGTCACCATGGAGATCGCTTAAGCTTCAAAAGTGTATTTTCTTGCACTTTCTTGAGAGATGAGGGTACCAAACAACAGAACTACCCCAAACAAGGGCATTGGAGGTGCATCGACCACAAGGGGAAGTCATCGGCCATCAAAAGAGTTTATCGGCCAACAATTTAGCCAATCAGCCAATAATTTGGCCAATCAGCCAAAAATGGGAGATTCGGGGCAATTTTGTCCATTTGCTTCGGGTCTTTAAGTATAGTGTTCCAAACCCTATTTCCTCACTTCCTCGAAGCCAAAAACTCTTGCTCTCTCTCTCTCTCTAGGTTGTTTTCCTCTGTTCAATCCAAGCTTTTCCCTCGTTTTCAAGCCTCCCGCAACTTTCGATTCGCGAAACCCTCTTCGTTCCAAACACTTTGAACCAATCGAAACGTGATTTCGGCGCCACATTCTCAATTTCCACCACTTGGGGTTTGTTTCCCCCAAGTTATCCTTGGTTTCCATGCCGTCTCCCGCGCTTCGACCTTTTCTCCCATTTTTCACCCCTCGGGGTTGACTTTTGGTTGACTTTTGGCAATCTTGCCTGTTTTCCATATCCTCGACCATTTCTTTCCTCTTCTTGAGATGGCAGACGATATTCCACAGGGTGGGGCTCCCCCAGAGATGGAGATGGATCCTGAGGTCGAGCTCTTACCTTTCAGCGTTCGACCGTTAGACCCGATGATGTACGAGCCCGAGGTACATGTGTTGCCTCTCGATAGTATTCGCCAGTTCAAGAGCTACGCGCGAGGTGCACCATTGAAGCTCCTGCTACGCGAGCCGGAGTGGCACCTTTCTTACAGCGCCGCTGAGGTATACTCTTCCTCTTTTACTTTCTGCAATGTAGGTCGTATATCTTCGATAGCCAATACTGTTCTTTAACTGATCATCACAAACACACTTGTAGATCACATACTCAGTTCACCCTGAGCAGACTCATACATGATATCTGTGCCCACTCGAACACATGCACACACACTGCATTTTCATCAATTCTGAACGCATTCGAACATTGTATTTCTGACACTGCTTCGCATCTATTTGTCTTGAACACGAGGAGATTCTCATGCCTTCTAGGGTTATAGGAACACCATTGCTTGGGATTGGTACATGGAGTTGCCTGATGAGGTCCGCCAGATCGTTGACGAGGCCGGCTTCGGCATTTTCTACATGGAACTCTCGCACCTCACTGCGAGTAGGGCCCTCCTAGGCGCGCTAGTGGAGAGGTGGTGGGACACCACCGATTCCTTCCATCTTTCTGTTGTAGGGGAAATGACGATGACTCCCTTCGAGTTCTCCATGCTCACTGGCATCGGAGTAGGGGGTGATCCGATCCCTTTTGACACGACATGGCCAAGTGGGATGCCGCTCAGATCTTTCTGTTGGGGATTCACCCACCTCTCTCCCGACCAGGATTCGTGAGGTATTCGTGGTTCGAGGACCAATTCAGGATACAGATACCGACGACTCGCAAGAAGGTAGAGCAGTATACCCGAGGATTCCTTATGTTCATGCTGGGCACTACCCTTTTCGCCAACCGGGCGAACACGGTTGGCCTCTATCTGTTGAGCGCGCTGGTGGACGTGACCAGGATCCGACGCTATGATTGGGGTGGTGCAGGCCTAGCCACATTGTACGGGTACATGAGTTCCTCATCCTGCCGCAGTGGACACCTGCTAGGAGGCTACTGGCGAGCCTAGGAGGTATACCTCCCATTTTTATTTTACAGTTTTGCCTTACATTATCTGTACACCACACACACTGCATACACATAATCTGCTTTACACTGGTTGTACACTGCACACAATGCACAAGACACTTCACACATTGCACGATACACTGCACATCATTCTTCGATTTCTGCTTTATCTGTATTTTGCCTTACTGATAAACATACTCACTATTGCCCTATTACATTCTGTAGTTGCGGGTGTATGCCTACTTTCCGAGGCTTGCTCCAGAGCTGGAGGTGGAGATGCCCCTTATTGTCCCACATTCTCATCGATACGATGTGAGGTGCGAGCGGAGGCCGCGGGAGTCTTTCCCGTTCTTCTGCAAATACTTTGACACCATAGCTGCAGCAGAGGTATTTCAAAACTTACAGTTCATTTAAGCTTTGCTCTATATTGCACTCTCAATAATAGATAACAAACTGTATATCCTGTTATTTGCATATCACCTGGCAGCCCTGGGACGTGTTGCCTAATGCAGTGAGAAACCAGTACATAGGTGCTCGGGAGACTGCTCGATTCCGAGTCTTACTGGAGGGTCCGGTCTTTCGGGCATGGTATTTGGGAGAGCGTTTCTTGCGTCAAACCCTTGGTTTACCTGAGCAGATAGTCCCGAGGCCACCTCTCACCCATATGAGGCATACAGAGAGGTACACCACGCAGGAGATGATCGATTTCACGATCGGTTGGGACGCTTACTTTTTTCGAGATGAGGGCGACTACACCGTCTTCATCGGGACTCATCTTATGCGACCTTTGGGCAGTGCTCACCGAGTTGAGAGGGAGTGGCCTACAGCCCCAGTAGGAGGAGCGGGAGCACCGAGGGTGACTTAGGCCCGTGACAGGAGTGATTCCCAGAGGGGACGGAGAGCAGAGTGGCCAGAGCAACCCACCACCATGACATGCCGAGGACAAGGTGGAGAGACTTATCAGATACCCATTGCTCCTCCTCTGGCTGATCATGAACTCGTCGGAGTTCGCGGCTAGACTCCGATATGTGCTATACTTTTCATTCTGTGCAGTCATTTCATTTCAATTGATAACTTGCAGAATACTAATTTCCTCAATACTTTTGCAGGCTTCTATCAAGTACACTGGACAAGCCCTGGGGCTGATGGCCTCAGTGATGGGGTTGCTGTAGAGGAGCATGGACCTGCTGAGTATCTATAGTATCCTGGGAGTTCTTTCTACCTCTGTCTCAAGACCTTGGATAATCTGTTCCATACTGATCTGATGCATCACATTATCAATACGACACCTGATACACTACACTCACATACCACTCACGGCACTGATACACTAGAACTCATATACTGCTCACAGCATTCATACTCTGTAATCATACACTGCTCACGGCATTCATATACTGTAATCATACACTGCTCATGGTATTCATACACTGCTCACAGTATTCGTACACTGTACTCATACACTGTATTCAACATTCATACACTGTAATCATACACTACTTACGGCATTCATACACTGTACTCATACACTGTATTCGATACCATACTCGACTTCGTAAAGCATAACTAATGCATTTGCCTATTGTTCTTTTCAGGCCCCATTCCAGATACCGGCCGCACGGGGTGCCTCAACGGGACCTTCAGTACCTGCCTGAGGAGCGGAGAGAGCATGACGAGGGATTTTAGCATGCAGCCATAGCAGAGTCGGGCGTACTCACTCTGGGAGTAGCTTGCGGACGCCTGCCCCAGATGACGACGAGTCTAATGTAGAGGCAGATTCATCTCAGGATGAAGATGGAAAGGGCTCGGGCTCAGACTCTAGCAGGGGAGCCGACGGTGATGATCCTGGACCTTCGTCCAGGAAAAGGACGAGAAGAGACTCCCGCACTTGAGGCAACCGGCGCTGATCCAGATGCTGCTCTTTTTTGCTTTATTTTTCTTTTTTAATAGTAGTTTTTGCACATTGTACTGCGTCAGGCAGATTTTATTTTCTTTAAAACTTTGTACTTTTGCAAAAGAGAATATGATGGAATGAAACAGCTCTTTTTGTTGAAAAAGTGTTAAATTTGTACATTCTAAGCATCGCATCACATTACATAACAATGTAAATGAGATTGAACTTTGTTTTGAAAACCAAACAATCGAATTGCATTGATTAGGTAGTGAACCAACTGACAACAAAATAACTCGATAAGCAAAACAAAGAACTTGATATGCTAGCCAAATGTAAATACAACTCGATAAGCAAGACAAGGACTAAAGAACACAAAATACAACTCGATAAACAAAAGTACAACAACTCGATAAACAAATTGAAGTAACGTCGGCGCGACTTCGCAAAATCATCACCGGAAGGCATTTGATGTGGAACAAGTCGCAAGTTCTCAACATCTCCAACGAACATACAGCTCAGAGAACCAAGGGAGAGGCAATTGACCAAGGTGAGAGGCCATCGGCCACAAGAAATGACCATCGGCCATAATTACAAGCTGATTGGCCAAAAAGATGGTCGGTCGGCACTCTTTTTGGCCGAATGGCCAAAAATGACAGGAACCTCCAAAATGCTGCCACCTGTCTTCCACTCAATACCTTATCTTCTACAAAAGCCCTAGCTTCGTCGTTTCTCCATTTCAGCTCAGTTTTTGCATGAAATGGAAGCATTTCTTGTCCAAAATCTCACAAATTGGATTGCTAACTTGGATGGCTCGGAAAAGCTAAATTTCTGGGGCTTCGGAATAAATGCACTATTCACGCACCCCGCTGCATTTTCCATTCCTTCATGCAGCAGCAAGGTATTGGAATCCTATTACGCACGTTTTTAGCTTTGGCGGACAAGAGATGTGCCCCACTTTCGAAGAATTCCATGCTTTTATGGAGTCCGAACGTGAGGAAGAGATTTTTCCATAATTCCGCTTCGGCCTCATCCAAGCCTTAGGACGGATGTGTGGGCTCACTATGCACGACGCTCGGTCTTTGATCCACGACGGGGAATTGGACAACCCTAGCTTGGTTCATCGGTTTGCTGATACCAGTGACCACGGCGACCATCATTGGCATGGTTTTCGGTGACATGTGCTTTGCTTGTGCATGCTGTCTCATTTCTTGCTTGCCTCAGGCTTCGGAGGGTCTAGCGTCCGGTTGATTGAGGTTGCCCAGGGTCTGAAAGAGGGCAAGAGCTGCATCGCCATGACATTAGCTGAGACATTGATGGGCTTAGATGATTTTCATTGCTGAGAGACGACTAGATTCGCGGGAAGTCCACTACTACTGCAGGTAATGTTTCCCACACCATCTCACATATATTCTTCACATCACTCGGCCCTCAGGCTCGGTTTTTCTCTCAAAACCCTTTTCCTCACTTTTCTCTCAACGTACATCTCTCTATTCTTTAATCTCTCATTTTTCATCCTTCTCCAGATATGGTTGATGGATAAGTTGAAGGTTGTGGACTCATGTCCAGCATATTCAGCTCACGGCTATTTCTTCCGGCGACGTCTAGTCGATGCCCCTGACGAGGGATGGTGGTGCAAATGGATGTGCAATCTATCTGCGGATAACATTGCTTGGCGCTGCCCCTGGCTCAATCTGCCGGCGATGAGTTACAGCATGTCTTGCCAGCCCAGGATTCAATTGATCGGCTTGACTCACTGTGTCTTTTACTTCCCATTTCGATTCTGGCGCCAATTCGGACATGATCAGACTTGCCCAGAAGAGGGGATAGAGTACCCTGCTGCATTTTCGGTCCGAGGCGCACAGCTAGCTCGGTATCGCACAACATGGAGGATGAGAGAGCTTCTGGCCCCCGCTTCCACTTTCAGTTGCACCCTCTTTGATGAGTGCAGAGCTTGGATTGATGAAAAGGTGCAGGTTGGGCCTACTTTGGCATCAGAGGCTTCCACAAGCTCTGGGAGGGGACACAAGAACACTTGACTATGCCCCGAATTTATTTTCTTTAATTACTACTTTCAAGTTTTCTTTATGAATGTAATAAAAAGAAACTTCAATTTGCATTCAATAGTAGGAGAACTCTATACTGAAATCAATGTAATTGAATGTTGTGGGTACTGAAAATTTTCCGTTTGATCTAAAAATGGTCTAAGTTGTAAAAAGATTAATTTGAGCAAAATCAACTTTTATTAAAACTTTTCAAAACCATTTTCGATATTGATCACCGCTGGACACACCCTAGATCTATCGCTGAGATGTACAACCCCGGATCCCAGCAACTGGAAAGTTGTCCGTAGTCTGAATAGCACTGCACTGGAGATCACAGCCGAGCTCTTGAATGCAGAATAGACAAAGATGACCAACATGATCACATGGACAAAGTTGATCTGGGAAGTGTTTATGGCTGAACTTTAGGATGAAGTTGCCTATGTTTTCCAAAGATGGGAATCAAGCCTTACGTGGTTCGGCTCAGGTTCACTCGTGTATTAACCCTCACCTTTTACACTCTAACTTTTGCCAAGGCCGCCCTTTCTGGGTTTCTAACCTTGCGAGCTCAGTTTTTATAATTTCAAATTTTTCATGCTCTAACTTTTGCCTAGGTCGCCCTTTCAGGTTTTCGGCCTAGCGAGCCACTCAAGGATAGTATTTCTTCAACTTGCCCATGTTAATCGGTTGGGAGAACTCTAGGCCATCTAGGTCCATCAGAACGACAGGTCCACCCAGCCAGATAGACTTGATGATGTAAGGAACCAGTCCAATTGGGTCTGAACTTGCCCCTAGGGTCGTAGATGGGAGCTCGGTTGTCTTTGAGCACAAGATCCCTCTCTTTCAAATTCCTGGACTAAACCTTCTTGTTGAAAGCCCTGGCAATTCTTTGTTGATAACCCCGGACGTGATACAGTGCTTTCAGCCTTCTTTTGTCAAAGAGCATGAGTTCTTCGAACCTGCTTTGCTGCTAATCTGCCTCAGCTGTCTGACACTCAGCCAATACTCGCAATGACGGAACCTCAACTTTGATAGGCAGAACAACCTCCATCCTATAAAGCAAGGAATACGGAGTTGCCCCAGTAGAAGTTCGAATTGAAGTCCGGTAGCCCCAAAGAGCAAATGGTAGCTTATCTGGCCAGTCTCTATAGGTTTCCACCATCTTCTGCAAACTGTGCTTGATGTTCTGGTTGGCGGCCTCAACTGCTCCGTTGGTTTGCGGCCGATATGTAGATGACTTATGAGAAGCCACGTTGTACTTCTCCAATAAGTCGATCACCTCCTTCTTGAAGTGGAAACCATTATCTGAAATAATCTCATTTGGGACCCCGTAGCGACAGATGATGTTGTTTCTGATGAACTTAGCAACATGCAATGCCTTCAACACTGCATAAGATTGGGCCTTAACCCACTTAGTGAAGTAGTTTATCGCTATGAGAATGTACTCCTGCCCATTGGAGACCTTCGGAGTGACAGCCCTGATCACAACAATCCCCCAGACTGAAAACGGCCATGGCGAAGTCATGTTCTACAGTTTCGACGGCGGAATGTTCATGCGATTTGCATGGATCTGACATTTGTGGCATCGCCGAACAAAGCCAATACAATCATCCTCCATGGTGGACCAATAATAACCCTATCTAAGGATCTTCCGGGCTAGCATCACCCCGTTCATGTGCGCTCTGCATTCTCCTCCATGGATGGCCTCTATCAGGCGCTTGGATTCTTTAGCATCAACACACAGTTTATGCATCTCGAGATGACCCCTCTTGTACAGTTTACCCCTACAGAAGATGAACTGAGTAGCCATTCTTCGAATTGCCCTTTTATCTTTGGCATTTGCTCCTGGTGGATACGCCTCTTTTTCCAAGAAGTTCCGGACATCGTAATACCAGGGATTCTCATCTTGCACCTTATCTATGGTAGCAATCAGCTTGTAGGCCGGAACAAATTTCTGTTCAATAATGATCAGACGCATCCGGACTCCGAAAGGAATGTCTATCATAGAAGATAGAGTTGCTAATGAATCAGCGAACCTGTTGTTCTCTCTTAACAGATGAGCGAAGTTCAGTTTCTCAAACCAAGGAATCAGAACGTCCAAGGTCTGGTGATAGATTCTCATCTTTTCTTTTTTACCTTTCCAATCTCTTTTAGCTTGAGACACAACAAGGTTCGAGTTCCTGATGACATCCAACCGTTTTGCCCCTAGTTCTAGGACAGCTTCCAAACCAGCTATACGTGCTTCGTATTCTGCTTCATTTTTCGATACTTTGAACCGGAGTTTGAATGCTAGAGGTATACGGGAATTGTCAGGTGCTATTAGCAACACCCCTATCACATATCTGTATTAGTTTGACGCTCCGTCAAAGTACATCGTCCAAGTCTCTTTTTTGACAAGCAAAATGGCCTGGTCTGGGAACAGATACTCAACTGCTTTATCCCCTTTAACTGGGTGGTCAACTAGGACCTCCGCTACCGCTCTCCCTTTTACTGACTTGCGCATCATGTACTTCAGATCAAACTCAGAAAGTAGAAGCAACCAACGGGCTAGCCTACCCATAAGCGTCGGTTTCTCGATGAGATATTTGATAGGATCTAATCTCAAAACCAGTATTACAAAGTGAGCTAACAGGTAGTGCCGCAGCTTCCTGGTAGCCCATACCAAGGCTAGACAAGCCTTCTCCAGCGGAGTGTAGCCGGTCACGTAATCCAACATTTTCTTGCTCAGGTAGTAGATAGCCTTCTCTACTTTGTCCTCAGACTCCTGTGCGAGCATGCAGCCCATCATAGTTTTAGTCACTGAAAGATACAGAATCAACGGTTTCCCCGGTTCAGGCGATGACAACACAGGTGGGTTCTGTAAATATTGCTTGATCTGTTCAAAAGCAGCTTGGCATCGACTGTCCCATTGGAACTTCTTTCCTTTCTTCAGGAGACAGAGTGGTTCACAAGTCAAGGTTAATTTTGCAATAAACCGTCTTATGAATTGCACTTTACCTAGAAAGCCTCACACCTCCTTTTCAGTCCTCGGTGGTGGCATTTCTAAGATGGCCTTGATTTTGAAAGGATCGACCTCAATACCTCTCTGTGTGATCAAGAACCCCAACATTTTCCCTACGGTAACACCAAATGTGCATTTTTGAGGATTCAGCCGCAACCGATACTCTCTGATCCGTTGAAAGAATTTCTGCAAGGCAGTGTAGTGGCCCTCTCTTTCTTTGGACTTGACAATCATGTCGTCCATGTACACCTCAACCTCTTTATGGATCATATCATGCAAAATTGTGGTCGCAACCCATTGATACGTAGTTCTAGCATTCTTCAGCCCAAACGGCATCACCCTATAACAATAGGTTCCCCATGGGGTGGTGAAAGCAATCTTCTCCTGGTCTTCGGGTGCCATCAAAATCTGATTGTAGCCTGAAAACCCATCCATGAATGAGAGCAGCGCATGCCCAGCAGTGAAGTCCACTAATTCGTCGATATGCGGCAGAGGAAAGTCGTCCTTTGGACTGGCTTTGTTCAAATCCCTGAAGTCCACACATAATCGAATTCTGCTGTCCTTCTTCGGCACTGGAACTATATTGGCCAACCATGTTGGGTATTCAGATACTAGTAGGAACCCTGCGTCAATTTGCATGGTGACCTCTTCTTTGATCTTAAGAGCCCAGTCCAGGCGGATCCTTCGGAGCTTCGGCTTAATAGGTCGGGCCTCTGGATCAAGAGGGATCCGGTGCTGTACAATCTCAGGATCGATTCTAGGCATGTCTTCGTAGGACCACGCGAAAACAACTATGAAATCTTTTAATAAAGCGACTAAGCGCTCGCGCTCCTCCGAAGACAACGTGGACCCAATCTGGACCAGCCGCGGGTCCTTCTCAATACCCACATTAATTGTGGTGATTTCATCAACCAAGGGTTTTGCAAACCTCTCTTGCTCTTGATCAAGCAAATATTTCAAAAATGGAGGAATTTTTTCCTCGTCGTTTTTATCGAAATTTTGAAAGTCTCGATTAATGCAATAAATTAAGGGCACAAAAAAGTACTCGAAGGCCACAGCTACACAATTCTCATTAATCACTTCCAAATCACCTGATTCCTCTATTACAACAGACTCAAAGGAAAAAGAAAAAGACAACCTAGACAGGACTGTGGCATCCGGGTTGTCATCCCTAAGAATACCGGACTCAGACTCAGACCAGCTAGAACCTGATTCCGACTCCACAGACTCAGTGGAATCAGATTCTGGCTCACTACCTGACCCGGTGCTACTCGATAAGAAGCTGTCCTCGTATTGCCAGACGAAGGAGGGTGCAATGGACGCATCCAGAATGTTTAAAGATGGGCGCATAGCCGCTTCATTCCGAATCATGGACACCGAGAAGTTATCCCCCAAGCACTCTTGTACGATCTGAGGATCTGAGAGTAGACGAGCCAGTGCTACCCTCATTTCAATCTCTGTGCTCTCGGAAACCTCCTCCTTGCACTACTCAGCCTCAGCTGGTGGGTCTGTCTGCTCTTCGGCAATAACATCCCCGGACAACTGCAAGTCGAAGAAAA
The DNA here is from genome assembly GCF_055761805.1 of Camellia sinensis. NCBI lineage: Eukaryota > Viridiplantae > Streptophyta > Magnoliopsida > Ericales > Theaceae > Camellia > Camellia sinensis. The sequence continues at coordinate 109,194,282 of NC_138969.1, read as the reverse complement.
TCTCAAACCCCGGCAAGTGCCGCCTCTCTGCATTTGGCCATGGCTCTGGGAAGCCGCAGAATGGAAAGTCTTCCCCCTCTCGGACAAAGCGTCCGTTCAGGGTGCCCTGGATAGGTCGGTATACTAACTCATAAGGCTTCCCAGCTTGCTTTGCTCTGGCTCTTCCGGCCATCTCTTTGCCTTCCTCACCCAATCCTCTTTGGTAGGCAGATAACCTAAGCCAAAGGTATGTGGGTTGTGCGGCACTTCGGCCGATGCTGTAATGCCCTTCCGGCCACTTTTCCCTAATCCTATCCCAGGGATGTACTGGAGCTTGTTCATGAGGTACACAAACTGTGCACTGACATATAACCCCTCATCAATAGCCAGTATGTTCTGTACAACCCGGGCCTCGGCTAGGGTAAATCCTGACAGGAACACATCCTCCACGCCATGCTCGATCTCCAGAACTGGTGTAGACACCTCTGGCGGCGGATGGATTGAAAAATTCCCAAAAACTATAGCCACCCCCTTCCCGTGGGGGTACTTCAACATTTGATGCAAGGTGGAAGAGACTACCTTCACCTGGTGCAGCCACGACTGCCCTAGGAGTAGATTGAAGGTTGCGGGAACGTCCAAGACATGAAAGTCAATATCCTGTTGTCCTGGACCAACATGAGTCCGAATCTGTACAATCCCCATCACCTCTCTGCTGGTATTGTCGTAGGCCCTTATCACCTGGGCAGTTGGCAACAAATCCGCGAGCTTCAACCCGATTGCATATGCCGTTCTCGACGGGCACACATTGATAGTGGATCCTGTGTCGACAAGAACCACTGGTAGCCATTTTTCTCTACACTCGACAGAGATGTAGAGAGGTTTGTTATGATTTGCCCCCTCAGACAGCAACTCATTATCAGTGAAGGTCAATGTTGGGGAAACTCCTCCCCGAAAAAATAATCCTACCAACTGCTTAGGTGTGGTGTCGATTTAAAGTTTGTCCTTGTCCATTGCAGAAAGGACAGCTTGTCTATGAACTCTTGAGGCCATAAGCAGTCCCCAGATGGAGATGTCTGCTTGTATCTTCTTAAGCTGTTTCAGTACAGCCTCCTCCTTGAGTAGTTTTTCTTTCTGCCTTTTTGCCTCATTGTCCTTCCCAGACGCCTCTGGTTGATCCAAGTGTGGGGGTTTGAAATACCGCCCACTCCTAGTCATGTGGTCAACCTCGCCAACATACCAGTTATCATCTGGTTGGCTTTGCCCCCAATCTTCATCGGTGTGGGCAAGACACAAGTCATCGTCCTCCCACCACATACCCTCGGCAACTGACAGACACCTGTCTGGCTCCGTTACAACTATTCTTGTGCCCACAGCACATTTTGTTCCTGTGCTCACAGCACGTTCTGTTCTTGTGCTCACAGCACGTTTCGTCCCTATAGGGGCTTTGGCCTTTCTAGCCTTTTCCAGATCTTCAAACTTTTCCCACTCAAACTGCTTCAGTACAGCCTGCTGCTCAGTATCTTCTATACTCAAACTGCTCTGATCCCGAGCAAAATTTTTAACACCGGTGCTCTCCAGCGGTGCATCCTGATTCCCGGCCATTTCGGCCACTGTTGATATCCCAGCTCCTGATGGCCCCCACTCTAGCTGAGGCTGCTCAACAACATCCAGCTTGTCGCTAAGCCACCCGATAGCTTCTGCTGACCTTTCCAGATCAAACCAGCTGACAATCACGACCCCTGGATCCTGTTCGTTGAAAAATTGAAGGTTAGCAATGTCCTCTTCCAGATCCGCTAAGTCATCTACCCCCTGATTAGGTCCATCCTCCCGTACTGCACAGATCTCTGCCCCCACTAGCAATTCTACCTTCGGTCTAGCCTGGCCTGCTGATGTGTTGTAACCGCTCGAGTTGTACATGAAGCTCGCAGACCCCTCAGGCTCTGAATGATCATTACCATTTTCCCCCCAAGTCGACCCAATTCTATCTTCAATAGCCACCACCACCACCATTTCTGGTTGGGTTTGGAAGATGTCCAACATGCACAAGTCAGTGCTGTTAGGAATGAACACCTCTAGCTTGGGTAGGTGGAAAAGGGTGATATATATACTAGGGTCGCATGACACAACCTTAGTTTGGATCAAGTTGATGCGTTTGGGAGTTGGAGCTTGGTTGTGTGGTGGGAGAGGGTTGGTGGTGACATTCGGTTTCTCCGGAAGCACGATCACCCTGTTGTCAACGAGATCCTAAATCTCATGACGCAATCTATAGCACTAGTCGGTGTCATGACCATGCTATTGGTGAAAGGCACAGCACTTCGTCAAGTTATGGGTTGGTGGGAGATTACTTGGTAAGGGCCGCGGCTCTAGGAGCTTCAAGTGCCCTTTCCTGATCAAAAACCCCCCAAAGCTTTGGACAGAGACATATACAGTGGGGTAAAGGTTCTCTGGCCTCGGGATGGGAATTTGGCTATTTGCGAGCTACTTCTGGACGCACCGGTAAATGGTGTAGCAGCAAGGGTTTTTGGGGTGGTGGTGGTGGTGACCATACCCACATCTGAAGATCTGGCAGCTGCAGCACTACTTGTGCCTGCATTCGTACTGCGGTTGAATGCCCTCTTGGGCTACTCCCTTTCATGATCAATAAGACCCTGTTTCATAGCGTCCTCGATCTGCACCCCAATCTCATGTAGATCCGCAAAGGTGGGAAAGGGGGAGAACGATCATCTTCTGTATGAGCTTGGGCTGGAGGTTGCGCACAACCATCCATATTTGGTCCTTGTCGACCGGCCTGATGGTCATTATCGAGGATTTAGCCCTCCAACGGGTCACAAAATCGGAGAAGCTCTCCTTCGACTCTTGCCTAGTTGTCTCGAGATCACGAGTTGTGACCTCGATTTGTGTATTATAGGAGTATTTAGCTACAATGGCCTCAGCCATCTCCTCCTAGTTCCTCTTAACAGAGTCCTCCGGCTTTGCATAACAAATAGCCGCTACACCTGACAGGGTCTGGCCAAACAGGGAAAGCTTCTGCAATCTGGAGAGGCCCATCGGCCTTAGGATATCCAAAAACAGCCACAGGTGTACCATGGGATCCCTAGAGCTGTCGAAACGATCTATGTGTGGCATTTTAAACTGGTCTGGTAGAGTCACGGTCGAGTCGGTGTATCCATCCTCTATATCCGGAATGGATTTCATGCCTTGAGACTTCTTGAATAGCTTTTCTAGCTTGCTCACTTTTAGCGCTATCGGATCCACCTCGAACTCAAACGGTGTATCCCCCAGGTTGGTCTGTGCTTTGGATAGCTGGGGTAGGATCGGGGGCAGAGCCGGCCCGTTGGAAAGTCTGTATTTTCTTGGACGTGTGCTGTCTCCCTGAGTATTGGAACTCTGAGTGAGGGAGGAGGTGGGTGCGAAGCATATGCTCCGGCTTGCTGTGGTTGCTACTGTTGCTGAAGTCTAGCAATCAGCTCTGCTTGTTAGGCCATAACCTCGGCCTGGCACGCGGCAAATTCTGCTTAGCGGATAGCATCCTGTTGTATAGCTTGCTTACTCTCCTGGAGCTGACGCATCATCTCTTCCATAGATGCCTGTAGACACCCCATTTTTGACTGACCTTAAGACTCTGACGTCATCGATTGAACGCTCGGTGATTGCGCATGTTGTGCTCGTTCTGAGGTTACGGAGTCTCAGCTGAGAGCCTTGCCTCCAGCCCTCGGGACTCTTTTTTGTTTTGCCTCAATTTGCGAACCAGGTTCTATTTTCTCTTTCCAAAGGAAGGGAGAGGTCTCGTAGACCATCTCTCAGTGGCCGTAAGCCACTTTTCGTGGTCGTAGGCCATTTTTCCCGTTTGGAGACCAGTTTTTGATTTTCGGAGCCGTCGACCGTGTGCCTCGGTTCGGGACCGCTTAACTTTCTCCGTTTGCTCCGTTTGCTCTGAATTTTAGCACACACCTTGTTTTCTCTCTCTACAGGGACACTGTTGCTCGGGAGACCACCTTTGTGCTCAAACGCCACTTTCGATGCTTAACAGCCAGTTTTCGGGGCCTCTGGCCGCGCGTTTTGGCCACTGAACCCTCGTTTTGCATCCGTCTTGGTTCATTTTTGGCATAAACCCTATTTCCATTATTTGGAAGGTGGTACAAGGGTGGGAGACCACCTTTGCTCCTCGGAGACCACCTTTCCCCGATTGGCCATTTTTCTTGTCAGGTAAGTGGTCTTCCTCACTTTTGGGCCACAATTATTGGTCGCCCACCACACCACTAGCTTGCATTCAGGTGGGAGACCACCAAATAGGCCAACTGACCACCTGAACCTTTTGACCCTGGTCGGCCGACCAGGGAAGGTGGTTGGCCAACTACTTGAAATGGTCGGCCTACTTCCCCCTTTTCTGTCTCTGTGAGTGTGTGCCAGCTGTGCCAACTGGAAGGCACAGACTGCATCCTCCATACACGTGTATGGAGGATTGGTAGCCTTGTTTTGGCTTCTTAAAGAAGTTTGGCTCTTTGCCCTAAGCTTCTAAGAGAAGCTTGAACCCTTTTTAGCTTCTTGAAGAAGCTTGACCCTTTGGCTCTAGCTTTCTCAAGAAGCTTGACCCTTTTTGCTTTAGCTTCCTCAAGAAGCTTGGACCTTTGCACTAGCTTCTTGAGGAAGCTTGGACCTTTGTTCCTCTATAAAGGAGACCCTCACCCTCATTTGCAAAGGTTCAGAAAATTTGGTTAAGGCATATACATACACCCCTCTCTATCTCTCTATTTCAAGCTCCAAAGTCCCTTGTTCTTGCACCTTTACATACCACCTCCTAGCCTAACCCCTCCACCATCACTCTAAGCATCTTCGAGGCCATTTTCAGAGGTTGAAGGCTTGCATTTTTTGGGCCAGAAGCTACTGGAGTTCTTGGCTAGAAGGGTAACACTCTATTCCCTCTTTTGGTTTTTATTTTGCTTCATATCTTAGCTCTATTTGCAAGCATATTTGGGCTTTTCCATAAACTAAAAAAAGTCTTATTTTGAGGTCCTTAACATGTTTGTTTAAGATTATTTTTCTGTTGGGGGCTATCTACCCCCTTTAATGCTTCATTCCATCTTGTTTTGAGTTATGCCTTAGGGCCTTTACATTGACCTTTGTTTGGTCTCTTAGCCACTAGTGCCAAAATCAGAGAGGGGTGACCCTCTCTCCCCTTGTTTTGTTTTCTAACATTTTTGGCCTTACAAAGGAGCCCTTATTTGTATGCTTCCAAGCCATGTTTCAGGCCATTTTTGGTGGGTTTTAGGACCTGCATAGGCTCTTTCCAGAGCCCATTTGGCCATTTTAGGTGTCCATGTTGCATGTGTAGAACAACCCTCTTTATAGCCTATCAAAGGAGCCTATCATTCTTGCATGCATAGACCATGTTTCAGTGGGTTGTTGGGCTTTATTTGGCATGTCATACCTCTAAATTTTTCTGGTTTAGTGACCTCTTGAATGCTCCACATACTTGTAGTGCAAATCCTCTTTACTAGCTTTTATTGCATGCTATTTTCTTCTTTGATTCTAGCACTTTTTGGCCACACCTTAAACTGATTTTGTGCATGTTTTGGACTGCCTTAGCTCTTTTTTATGCCTCATGGTCGAATAATGCTTGCTATGCATGGTTGTAGTTCAATACCCTTGCCTGGCTTTGAATTTTGGAGACTATTGCATGCTTATGTTGAGGTGTTTCCATGTTTTGGGGCCATTGGACATCATATTTCAGAGCTTACATGTGTTCCATATTCCCATGTTTTCCACTCTTTAAATGCGTTTGAGAGTCGTGCTTGTATGCCTCACTTTTGGACCATTGCATGAGCTTCATTTCTATGCATTTTGAGCCATCATTTTAGGCCATTTTCCCACTATCTTGGACCTACCTAGGGTCTATTTGGGGCTGATTTTTCCATTTGTGCATTGCTTTGTGCACCTCTAGTGCAAGGCGCTTCACTAGTTTCGGTATTCGAGCCATCTAGCATGCATCGTGTGAGGTGTTTGCATGATTCAGGATTGTCTTACATGTAATTTCAAAGATGGAAAATGTGTGATTGTATGCCATATTTCATCCCTTGCCATGCTTTGATAGAGTTGCATTCGGTGCCTTAGGTTTCATCTCTTGCATTGGTGCATGTTTGCATATGTTTTTGTTGCCCAATTCCACCATGTTTGGCCACTAATTTGAGTGTGGCTAAGGCCCATTCATTTTAGTTTAAGTCTATCTTGCATTGTGTATGCCATGTCCATATTGTCGCATGCTTGATCGTCGCATTATGTATGCCTTGATTATGCCTTTGTGTATGTCCATCGCCATATGTGCGTTGTGTACGCCATATAGCGTCATGTGCATCGCATATGCCATTCGTAGTTCATAGCATTGCGTATGCTAGTTACACCTTTGCATGTCATTCCTTACATGTTTGCATGTCTTAGTTGCATTTCGTTTAGGATTGCATACTAGTTGTTGCATTGTGTTTGCATGTCATGCCATTCTAGTTGTTGCATAGTGTTTGGAATAGGATTTAGTCCAAACGCGGGAAACGAGGGAAGTTTCGTACTCTAAGTGACGAAACGTGCCTTGATTCTCGGTTGCCGACACTCTGTATTACCCATGATGGAGTTTAGACCTTATTGTGTTCATATGTGCATTCATTTTAAATCGAGTCGTGCAATCCGACTCCTCGGCCATCATGCATTGAGATGCGTGATTGGTGGCACGAGGATCAAGGACTACATTCCCTAGAGCTTGTGCAATGATGGGGAGAGTGGTCATTCACTCATATGTTGAAAATACTTTGCTATGCCCCTTTCCTGCTCTCTGTTCCAGCAAACCAAAAAGCGACAACAAAAACTGGTCAGCAGCCTTCTAGAGCATCGTACAGTATTCTGGGATCGATTAAAAACAGAGGCAAATCGGGGCATCGCAAGGAATTTCCCAACAAGGCGACTCGAACATGCATACATCCCTATCATATAAGACCGAGCTGAGGCAGTCCATTTCATATGTTTTGCATGCTAGCTTATTTATTTTAGTTAATTTGTCAATTAATTGGGGTTGTGTAATAATTAGCTGTAATTCGTTATTCATTCGGTTGTGTATTATTTATGCGGACCCTCCGAGGAGGGCAATGTTTTAATGTCTTCCAACCCCATGTCTTTCTCCCTTTTATTTGCTAGCTTATGATGGTTAGTTTAGGGCATGTTTCAATTAGCATACTTATGTTCGCATGTTTGCATTCATTCATCTGTCTTGCATGCACCGGGCTCGGCGCATCATACTAACTGCATTATATTTCATTTCCAAGTTAAATACATGTTACTTGTTGCACCTCATATGCCATCTTAGAATAGCCGAGCCTATCTTAGTTGCATTTTTACATGTGTTGCATTAGGCATTTTCAGCATAGTTAGGACTCATGCATGTTTTCTAATTAGCTTCTTTCTTTGGCTTGGAGCACTCGGTAAGTGTTTATGCTTTAGCATTCTTGCATGCGTGTGAGTGACTGCCATGATAGCATGCTTGCCATGAGGCTATGTGCTTTTGTGATATAACTGCCTGGATGCCTGTGGGTGAAGGTTGGGTTGTTTGAGTTGGAATAATTCGTCGAAACCCGTGTTTTAGCCTACTTGCGAGTAGCAAAATTCAATCCATTTTCAAAATAAACGGGCATGCGATGCTTTGTTCCAATTTTGGCAATCCAGTCTATACTTGTATGCTGTGTGCATCACATAGTAATTCTAGGCTAATAAACCGAAATAAGAGCATATAATATTTTCAAAACTCGATATCATGTTTAGTAGTGTCCAATCTTTGATCGGGCGAGCGGGGGTGCTCATTGCATGACCTTCCCCAATCGTACCCAAGTTCCCGTGGTGATGACGGACGCGTGGCCTTAGGCACGAGTCAGGGTTTCCTAAATTCCCCCAAAATAAAATATTTAGGTAGCGACTCTGTATCTGGCAAAGCAGTCCATGTTTGGCACTTCTTTCTAAAAATCTGTTTTCCAAAACGATTTGTCGGATTTGGACTCTTTGATGATTCATCAGTCTTGCATTGCACTCTGCGAGATTAGATACAGGACCGTGACATTGAGTCTTGAACTGTAGTAAGCCCAAATGAACAAAACGGGATTCCCTCCCAGGACGTTCGGGGACGTCTATAGTTTCTGGCGACTCTGCTGGGGAATTAGAGAACTTGACTCGTACTCATGATATCTTGTTTTGATTACACTTATGTGTTTCTTTGCATTGCATGTACATTGGTGCCCCTAGGACACCGTGTTTGCCATCTACTGTTCCTCAACGGTTTGACCAGAGGCTCACTTTGAGAAGCGTGCCATAAGGCTGACCGGTTACGGGTTCTGCCATGATGGGAACACAAACCCCAGTTTCTACCGGGGCACTCTTTTTGACTATTCAACCTAGTGCATATTCGGATTCCATAGTGACCATTCCAAGCTAGGAAAGGTTGCTTACCTGATTGTAGGTTGTTTGAAACCGCTGCGTGCGTAGTGAAACCCTAGCTCCTGACAAAATAGGACAGGGAAACCCTACCCCTCCATAGGGGTGTGTTTGGTTCTCACTTGCTTGCTTTGTGCTTTTAGAGTGCGTCTCTACAGGAATGCACGTATCAGTTTGCAAGTCTGGGTATCAGGTCTGCGGGCATCGGTATTTATGAATCAGTTATATCTGCGGGTATCAGATTCAGTTTTGGGGCAGTAATTTGGGGAACACTGATCAGTGGTCAACTACAGTTATTCGGCTTCGATCATATCTGTTTTGGTGAAATTAGGCTGAGATGCTGTCTGTTTTCTTCTTTTGCAAGGTAGTCTCGGAACCATAGCTTCAGAAGGCTTCGATATCCCCTGGGTACATTGGACTTGTGCTGATAGACTTCATCAGGCTAGAGATTCAGTTCAGAGCAACCAGTGTTTCCTTTGCCAGTGGTAAGGCAAGAAAAGGCCAGTCAGGCACAGATCATCAGTTCAACAGTCTTCAGATCAGCGATCATTATCCATCTCACCTGTGCACTGTTGGGTTGAGATATTTGCTTTTGCCTCAGGGAGATACACCTGTTATTCAGCTAGATCAGCACAGTATGGCAGGAATGGAAGAAATGATGCGTCAACTTCAAGAAAGTATGAAAATCATGTAGCAGGATGCTGTTCGTCAAGCTGAATTTACCAAACAACAGGCCGAGGTCATGGCTCAACAAGCAGAGTTAATTGCTAGGCTACAACAGTAAACCAGAGCATCTGCTTCGCACCAAGCCCCTTCTCCACCAGGAGTTCCAACACCCGGGGAGGCGTCAAATGTCCAAGGAGATACGGACATTCCGACAGGGTCGGCCCCGCCCCCGATTCCACCTCAACTATCCAAGGCACCCACTCTTATCAATCTACCGAATTCCCCCTTTGAGTCCGAGGTGGACCCCACAACATTAAAAGTAAGCAAGCATGAGAAGCTGTTTACGAAATCTCAAGGTGTGAAGTCCATTCCGGATATTGAGGATGGGTATACCGATGCGGCCGTGACGCTGCCAGACCGTTTTAGAATGCCGTATATCGACCTCTTCGACGGCTCTGGAGACCCAATGGTGCACCTCCACCTATTTTCTGATATCCTGAGGCCAATGGGTCTGACCACAGCCCAGAAGTTGTCTCTCTTCGGCCGAACCATGTTGGGATAGCCGGAGTCTAGTATGCAAAATTGGAAGACTCTGTGAAATAGAACTAGGAAGAGATGGCTAAGACCTTCATCCCCCAATACTCTTATAACACACAGATTGAGGTCACAAATCGTGATCTTGAAGTCACCCGCCAAGAGCCAAAGGAGGCTTTTTCAGAGTTCGTGACAAGATGGAGGGCAAAGGCCTCGATGATGGCTACAAGGCCTTTCGACAAAGATCAGATAAGGATGGTTATGCGCAACCTCCAACCCAGGCTGATGCAAAAAATGATAGTCTTACCCCTTCCTACCTTTGCGGACCTACACGAGATTGGGGTACAGATTGAGGACGCTATGAAGCAGGGCCTCATTGACCAGGAGAAGGAGCAGCCCATGAGGGCATTTTCTCGCAATTCGAATACGACCACTAGTGGTGATGCAGCTGCAAGATCTTCTGAAGTGGGCATGGTCACCACCACCACATCAAAAACAGCTACCCCATTCACTGGTGCGTCAGGAAGTAGCTCACAAAATACCAAATATCCACCTCGAGTCAAGAGGGTTTTTACCCCACTTTATATGCCTTTGTCAAAGGCTCTAGAGGTCTTACTGTGCCTAGAGCCTATCCGTTGGAACAACGGCCTCTACCCGATCCTATCCCTGCAAAGCATGACCAGGTTAAGTACTGTGCCTACCATCAACAAACCGGTCATGACACTGACAGTTGCTTTCGTCTTCGCCATGATGTACAAGATCTGTTTGACAACAAGGTCATCGCCGCACCAACTCAGCAAAGTCTATCGCCACTGGCTCAGTGAACTTGGGGGATAGTACGAGTGTGTGATCAGGGGATGAACCACCTGCGGGCGGCACTCAGTTCACTCCAGATGTGGCGTATGGCACGCACTGTTTTGAGCATTTGTTAATGCTGGTTTTTGTACTTCCTAACTTGGGTATTGAGTCAGTTTTGTTAGGTCATTTAGAGTTTGTCCCATTGTATAGAGGCAGTCTTTTCATACTGAGTCAGTTGGGTCTGTCTTGTTGTACCGAGTCAGTCCTGTTTTGTTAAAGTCAAGTGATCCCGGAGGCGTTGCCTCAGATATCACTATTTTGTTTTGTGTTTGTATTTTCGGTTTCTTATGCCAACAGATTTGAATGAAACAGCAGTGGTTTTTCATGCTTTTAGGCTTGCTTCTGCCTTGTGCCAGTTGTGCCAAAAACTTGAATGAAACGACGGTTCTCTTCACCTGCTCTTCTATGCCTTGAAATCATTGTATTTACCTAAGCTTTTCAAAACTTTTTCTAACACTGCGGTGAAAACAAAGAGGAAGGAATTCCTCGGGTTTTGTAAAAATTTGATCAAGTGAGAGAGAGAGAAAGGCATGCTGAGCCCTTAATGAATGAAATAATGTTTGTTAATGTGAGTACTAAGAAGGATCCTGGCTTGATCCAGATTGGTTCTACATTGTCTTCGACGCGAGCAATTAGTCACTTTCTTAAAAGCTTTCAAAAAATATTTTGCGTGGTTCTACAAAGACCTGGAATCGTTCTTGAGATTGTGCAGCTTGGGATCGCTCTCAGCCTCGAGACTCATCCCCTTTTGCTTCCAAACCTTGAACCTTAATTCAGAATGTTCAACAGTCAACCACAATGTAAGGCCCATGTGGCCGGATCAGAAGCAGCCCATGAACTAGGGGTGAGAATATCCGATGTGATCAAAAGAAGCTTGTAAAGCTAGATCAAAAGCAGCCCTTGAACTAGGGGCAAAAATGTCAAAGGTGCTCGAAGAGTCAAAAAAATTGGGATGTTTCTCTAGCTAATAAAGATCAGCAAGAATGCCAAATCCCATAAGGGAGGAAAGAAGAATGTATTGCTGAAAGACAACCGAGTTCCTATCCACAACACTAGGGGGAAATTCACCCTCCATTGGATGGACTTCTACGTCATTAGCGAACAACAGCCATTCTCCTGGATTCAGATGACTTCAAGATCTCAAAACCATTTGACATGGACAAAGATACACTTTTACCCTTGAGAGGCTCGTTGGGCCGAAAACCCGAAAGGGCGACCCAGGCAAAAGTTAGAGCAAGAAAAAGAAGAAAAAGAAAGAAAAGAAAAATGCAAAGAATGAAAAAAAAGAGAAGGAAGAAAAATGAAGAAAATGAAAAGAAAAGATGAGAAAGAAAAAAGAAGAAAACAAATGAAAAGAAAAGAAGAACAAAGCTCGCAAGGTTGAAAACCCAGAAAGGGCGGCCTTGGCAAAAGTTAGAGTGCAAAATGAGAGGTTAATACCCGAGTGTACCTTACCCCGAACTACCTAAGGCTTGATTCCCATCTTTGGGATACGTAGGCAACTTCATTCTGAAGTCCAGCAGTAAAACACTTCAAATTTGACTGTGTCCATGTGATGGTTCTGGTCATCTTTGTCTTCTCTGTATCCGAGAATTCGTTTGTAATTGTCACTGTGAGGACTTGTTGCCATGTGTTGCAGCGCTATTCAGACTAGGGGCAACTTTCTGTTGCCATACAGTGTGCTGAGGTGCTATCCAAACAAGGGGCAACTTTCTGTTGCCGAGCAGTGTCCTTCAGACAAGGGGCAATTTCCCATTATTTTTGGATCTGAGGTTGTGCGTCACAAGAGTCAATTTCACGTTGGTCAAGCAGTGGCCGTTTGGAAAAAAAATAGTTTTTGAGAATTTTTATTGAGGTTGACTAATTCTCTCGAAAATTATTCCATTTTTCCAAAACTGGACCATTTTCTTGGACCCAAAAAGGAAAATTTTCAGTGCTCATAACCTAACTTGCATGATTTCAAATCAGAAAATCGAACAAGCATGTTAATCTAACTCTCATGTTGGTCAAAAATTGCTTTAGCAGAACGTCAAAAACAAAAAAGGGTCAAAATAATGAACTAGGGGCATAGTTAAGTCAGGTGTTCTATCTTTTCCTCATTGTCAACATACTCGCCAGAAAGGGCACCTTATTCGCCAAGAAGGGCACATCGGAAGCTAACAGAAAAGGGCTGAAAGCTCTCTCATCCTCCAAGCAGCAAGGTATCGAGTCAAGTGCGAAGCACAAACTGGAATAGAGCAGGATATTCCATTCCCTCATCTGGACAAATCTAATCACGTCCAAACTCCCTAGTAGAGCATCGTCAACCAATGTCAATTGCAGATCTGCTGTACATCCAGCCGCATCACAACCCCTCTGTGGGGAATTTCACTGTTGCGAGCAGAAGAAAGAGAATCTAGCAGAATGCTATGGGCAAGAGCCCGCAACTTCTTGTTTATCCATCAACCACCCAGGGAAGGGATAAAAAATGAGAGATTGAAGAATAGAGAGATGTGCGCAGAGAGAAAAAGTGAGGAAAAGGGCTTTTTTAAAAATTAAAAAAAATAAAAATAATAATAATAAAAAAAACCAGAGCCTGAGGGCCGAGTGATGTGAGAATCACAAATGAGAAAGGGTGGAAAACAATACCCAGAAAAACAGGCTCCCTGTGCACGTCTGAGTGTCGTGTCTTTTTGTTTTATCTCGATTCTTGTTTTGAGTCGTTTTGAGTGTTACTCGATGTGTTTAGGTTGCTTACCTTTTGTTTTCCGTTGTTGAGTCGTAGTGTGCTGTGTTCAGTTGTAGGCTTAATACCCCGGTCAAGAACTCATCTCTCAATTTCAAAAATAAAATCGCTTTGCGTTCCAAGTGACGTGCCGTTCCCCATATCTGTGCAAAACAGGATTTGTTCTTTCATAAAACTACAAGGTTTAACCCAGGTCATATGAGAATAGTAAAGCCAGGACCTATCTGAAGCTATATAGGTTCCAGACTGCAAAGCAAAAGAAAAGAGAGAAAATGTCGGGTATCTGAGTTTGTTTCAACTTCAGTAAGTTCCGAGATTGCATTCCGTGTGTACCTCTTCAGGTCTTGCCAATGCTCCAAAGTATGAGTATGCCTCTACCTCAAGCTCAAGATCAAGTCTGCTTCAAGCCAGAATGGCGATCAAAAAATGCTTTCCCTGAGTACCATTCCCTGCCAGAGGCATCTTGGTTGTGTTCGCAATGAGTTCCTAGGAGACCAACTGCGACGGTAGAAACTAGAGTTCGAATGGCTGTTGCCTAGAACGCAAAGGTTCGGGATTTTCGAGACTAAAGTCTGATTTAAATACCCAGAGGCGTGTCCTCGGCTTGAAATCTGTATGGAAGCCCCATAGGTTGAGATAGCGTTTATGCACCTCAATTCTGGATACTGAACCAAACTAGTCTGTCACCCCGTTGGAGAATAGGGAAAGTTGTGAATATGATCAGGAAGAAAGGCAGCATCCAAAGTGTTGTACGTGAAGTACCCTTGTCAGTATTTCAGAGCCTTTGTACTGTGAGTTGAAGGTAAGTGTTCGAAGGGCACGAGGGGAAATCCCCGTCAGAGTAGAGCGGTTCATCGCCACTCACCCCATGAGGTGTTTTCTAAAGCACCGCTAGGTTTGTTTATTGCATTCCTTAAACATCATGCATTGTACTACATTGTACCTATTAGGTTTCTTTCTCATACATGCACGATATTGCATGTACGGTTGATTTGAAACTGGCGCAACCAGGCGATATTGTATGTCCGGTTCATTCAAAGAAGTTCCGTTTGAGATCATTTATTTAGTATATCAATCACACCTCATTCACCCTTAGTGTATCTATCACACTTTCTTCATTCGGTTAGTGTGTCAATCACACTTCATTTATTTAGCATATCAATCACACCTCATTCACCATTAGTGTATGTATCACACTTTTTTTATTTGCTTAGTGTATCAACCACACTTCATTTATTTAGTGTATCAATCACACTCTCTTCACTTAGTGTATCAATCACACTTCTTTCATTTTGTGTATCTATCACACATATTCTCATTTTCTGTATCTATCACACACATCCTCATTTTGTGTATCTATCATGCACATATTCACTTCATTTACTTTAGTGTATCCATCACACTTCATTATCTTTTGTGTATCCATCACACCTGTTCACTTAGTGCATCTATCACACTTTGTGTTCACCTTTAGTGTATCCATCACACCCTGTTCACATAGTGCATCTATCACACTTTGTGTTCACCTTTAGCGCATCTATCATACTTTGTTCACATGGTGCATCTATCACACTTTGTGTTCACCTTTTGTGTATCCATCACACTTGTTCACATAGTGCATCTATCACACTTTGTGTTCATCTTTTGTGTATCCATCACACATGTTCACTTAGTGCATCTATCACACTTTGTGTTCACCTTTAGTGTATCCATCACACCTTGTTCACATAGTGCATCTATTACACTTTGTGTTCATCTTTAGTGTATCCATCACACCCTGTTCACATAGTGCATCTATCACACTTTGTGTTCACCTTTAGTGTATCTATCATACTTTGTTCACATAGTGCATCTATCACACTTTGTGTTCACCTTTAGTGTATCCATCACACCCTGTTCACCTAGTGCATCTATCACACTCTGTGTTCACCTTTAGTGTATCTATCATACTCTGTTCACATAGTGCACCTATCACACTTTGTGTTCACCTTTTGTGTATCCATCACACTTGTTCACTTAGTGCATCTATCACACTTTGTGTTCACCTTTAGTATATCTATCATACTCTGTTCACTCAGTGCATCTATCACACTTTGTGTTCACCTTTTTTGTATCCATCACACTTTGTTCGCTTAGTGCATCCATCACACTTTGTGTTCACCCTTTGTGTATCTATCACACGCTCACCTTGTGTATCCATCACACTTTACCTCATATAGTGTATCCATCACACACGCTCACTTTGTGTATCCATCACACACGTTCACTTGGTGTATCCATCGCACACGCTCACTTTGTGCATCCATCACACACGTTCGCTTAGTGTATCTATCACATATTTGCTTAGTGTATCCATCACACTTGTTTCGCTTTGTGTATTTACCACACTTTGCTTCACTTAGTGTATCAATCACACCCTATTTGTATAGTGTATCCATCACACTCACTTCACTTTGTGTATCTATCATATGCTTACTCACTGTGTGTATCTATCACACTTCATTCACTTTTGTGTGTCTTTCACACATGTTCGTAAGAATTGCATAATTTCCTTACATCCTTTCTGCATGTAATGCAGTTTGGCTTGAATTCGCTTGCTTAAAACTGTCGCATTTATTGTGTATAATTGCTTCGTTACAGCTTTCTTTGCATAATCATAAGTTATGTTTGGCTTCTGGCATTGTCTTTTGCATCTTGCCCCTGCCTACGGGCACATCTCTTTGATTATCTCGCCTGTTTGTCTAAGTCTTCGGCCTTGTCAAAAATGGGTCGTCTCTGGATTTTGACATTCACTCCCGTCACGTATGACTTTCGAGTTCTATCAAAGAGGTGCAATTGTAGACACCCCATTTTTGACCGACCTTAAGACTCAGACGTCATCGATTAAGCGTTCGGTGATTGCGCATGTTGTGCTCGTTCTGAGGTTTCGGAGTCTCAGCTGAGAGCCTTGCCTCCGGGCCTCGGGACTCTTTTTTGTTTTGCCTCGATTTGTGAACCAGGTTCTGTTTTCTCTTCCTAAAGGGAGGGAGAGGTCTCGTACACCATCTCTCAGTGGTCGTAGGCCACTTTTCCTATTTGGAGACCAGTTTTTTATTTTCAGAGCTGTCGGTTGTGCGCCCTAGTTCGGGACTGCTTAACTTTCTCCGTTTGCTCCAGTTTTTGGCACACACCTTGTTTCCTCTCTCTAGAGGGACACTGTGGTCGCACGCCACTTTCGATGCTTAACAGCCAGCTTTCGGGGCCTCTAGCCGCGCGTTTTGGCCCCCGAACCCTCGTTTTGCATCCGTCTTGGTTCATTTTTGGCATAGACCGTATTTTCATTATTTGGAAGGTGGTACAAGGGTGGGAGACCACCTTTTCTCCTTGGAGACCACCTTTCCCCGGTCGACCGGTTTTCTTATCAGGTAAGTGGTCTCCCTCACTTTTGGGCCACAATTGCTGGTCTCCCACCACACCACTAGCTTGCATTTAGCTGGGAGACCACCAAATAGGCCAACTGACCACTGAACCCTTTGACCCTGGTCGGCCGACCAGGGAAGGTGGTCGGCCGACCACTTGAACTGGTCGGCCTACTTCCCCCTTTTCTGTCTCTGTGAGTGTGTGCCAGCTATGCCAGTTGGAAGGCACAGACTGCATCCTCCATATACATGTATGGAAGATTGGCAACCTTGTTTTGGCTTCTTAAAGAAGCTTGGCCCTTTGCTCTAAGCTTCTAAGAGAAGCTTGAACCCTTTTTAGCTCCTTGAAGAAGCTTGACCCTTTGGCTCTAGCTTCCTAAAGAAGCCTGACCCTTTTTGCTCTAGCTTCCTCATGAAGCTTGGACCGTTGCACTAGCTTCTTGAGGAAGCTTGGACCTTTGTTCCTCTATAAAAGAGACCCTCTCCCTCATTTCCAAAGTTTTAGAAAATTTGGTTAAGGCATATACATACACCCCTCTCTATCTCTCTATTTCAAGCTCCAAAGTCCCTTGTTGTTGCACCTTTACATACCACCTCCTAGCCTAACCCCTCCACCATCACTCTAAGCATCTTGGAGGCCATTTTCAGAGGTCGAAGGCTTACATTTTTTGGCCCACAAGCTGCTGGAGTTCTTGGCTACAAGGGTAACACTCTATTTCCTCTTTTGGTTTTTATTTTGCTTCATTTCTTAGCTCTATTTGCAAGCATATTTGGGCTTTTCTATAAATTAAAAAAAGTTTTATTTTGAGGTCCTTACATGTTTGTTTAAGACCATTTTTCTGTTGGGGGTCATCTACGCCCTTGCATGCTTCATTCCATCTTGTTTTGAGCTATGCCTTAGGGCCTTCGCATTGACTTTTGTTTGCTCTCTTAGCCACTGAAATGCCAAAATCAGAGAGGGGTGACCCTCTCTCCCCTTGTTTTGTTTTCTAGCATTTTTGGCCTTACAAAGGGGCCCTTATTTTCATGCTTCCAAGCCATGTTTCAGGCCACTTTTGGTGGGTTTTAGGACCTACATAGGCTCTGTCCAGAGCCCATTTTGCCATTTTAGGTGTCCATCTTGCATGTGTAGAACAACCCTCTTTATAGCCTATCAAAGGAGCCTATCATTCTTGCATGCATATACCATGTTTCAGTGGGTTTTTGGGCTTTATTTGGCATGTCATACCTTTGAATTTTGCTGGTTTAGTGACCTCTTGAATGCTCCACATACTTATAGTGCAAATCCTCTATACTGGCTTTTATTGCATGTTATTTTGGTCTTTGATTCTAACACTTTTTGGCCACGCCTTAAACTGATTTTGTACATGTTTTGGACTGCCTTAGCCATTGTGCATCATATTTCAGAGCTTACATGTTTGCCATATTCCCATGTTTTCCACTCTTTAAATGCGTTTGAGAGTCGTGCTTGTATGCCTCATTTTTGGACCATTGCATGAGCTTCATTTCTATGCATTTTGAGCCATCATTTTAGGCCATTTTCCCACTATCCTGGACCTGCCAAGGGTCTGTTTGGGGCTGGTTTTTCCATTTATGCATTGTTTTGTGTACCTCTAGTGCAAAGCGCTTCACTAGTTTTGGTAGCATGCATCATGTGAGGTGTTTGCATGATTCGGGATCGTCTTACATGTAATTTCAAAGATTGAAAATGTGTGATTGTATGCCATATTTCATCCCTTGCCATGCTTTGATAGAGTTGCATTTGGTGCATGTTTGCATGTGTTTTTGTTGCCTAATTCCATCATGTTTGGCCACTAATTTGAGTGTGGCTGAGGCCCATTCATTTTAGTTTAAGTCCATCTTGTATTGTGTATGCCATGTCCATATTGTCGCATGCTTGATCGTCGCATTGTGTATGCCTTGATTATGCCTTTGTGTATGTCCATCTTCATATGTGCATTGTGTACGCCATATAGCATCATGTGCATCGCGTATGCCATTCGTAGTTCATAGCATTGCGTATGCTAGTTGCACCTTTGCATGTCATTCCTTACATGTTTGCATGTCTTAGTTGCATTTCGTTTAGGATTGCATACTAGTTGTTGCATTGTGTTTGCATGCCATGCCATTCTAGTTGTTGCATAGTGTTTTGAATAGGGTTTAGTCCAAACGTGGGAAACGAGGGACGTTTCGTACTCCAAGTGACGAAACGTGCCTCGATTCTCGGTCGCCGACACTCCGGATTACCCATGATGGAGTTTAGGCCTTATTGTGTTCATATGTGCATTCATTTTACACCGAGTCATGCAATCCGACTCCTCGGCCATCATGCATTGAGATGCGTGATTGGTGGCACGAGGATCAAGGACTACATTCCCTAGAGCTTGTGCAATGATGGGGAGAGTGGTCATTCACACATATGTTGAAAATACTTTGCCATGCCCCTTTCCTGCTCACTGTTGCAGCAAATCGGAAACCGGCAGCAAAAACTGGTCAGCAGCCTTCTGGAGCTTTGTACAGTATTCTGGGATCGATTGCAAACAGAGGCAAATCGGAGCATCGCAAACAATTTCCTAACAAGGCGACTCGAACATGCATACATCCCTATCATATAAGACCGAGCTGAGGCAGTCCATTTCATATGTTTTGCATGCTAACTTATTTATTTTAGTTAATTTGTCAATTAATTGGGGTTGTGTAATAATTAGCTGTAATTCGTTATTCATTCGGTTTTGTATTATTAATGCGGACCCTCCGAGGAGGGCAATGTTTTAATGTCTTCCAACCCTACGTCTTTCTCCCTTTTATTTGCTAGCTTATGATGGTTAGTTTAGGACATGTTTCAATTAGCATACTTATGTTCGCATATTTGCATTCATTCATCTGTCTTGCATGCACCGGGCTCGGCGCATCATACTAACTGCATTATATTTTACTTCCAAGTTGAATACATGTTACTTGTTGCACCTCATATGCCATCTTAGAATAGCCGAGCCTATCTTAGTTGAATTTTTACATGTGTTGCATTAGGCATTTTCAGCATAGTTAGGACTCATGTATGTTTTCTAATTAGCTTCTTTCTTTGGCTTGGACTCATAGTTAGGACTCATGTATTTTTACATGCATCACACACATGCACACTTATTACAACAGTTGGCCCTCTCGGCGGAGGATCCGAATGAATAATACAAACTAGCTACGCTAAGCTAAGCAACTCATCTAATAATCTAATTAGACTAGTTATTACAACACAAATTGGAAATTAGCTATGCTAAGCTAATTAAGAATTTACAATGATGAATTAAATTAGCTAACACATTAACTAATTAATTACAAATTAACTAACTATGTAAAGCAGTTAAAGCAACCTCGAGAAGAGGGGCATATGCATGCTCGATCGACTTCGCTCGAAAATCCGTTACCATGCCTCATGTAGCCTCTGTTTGCACACTTCTGCACCCCTGAAAATTATGCCAACTTCTGTGATGCTTCTGACCTACCTTAGGAACCATCTGAGGGGTAGTCGGCCAAAAGGTGTTGCCATCGGCCAAATAATAAGGTCATCGGCCAAATTCCAGGCTATCGGCCAATTATTGATAGCCGATCGGCACACTAGATAGCCAATCGGCCAATTCTTCCTCCAACTTCTCCTTTTGCTGCAACAGAACACGAACAGAGGCATGGCAATGTATTTGCAAGAAAATGTGTGTGCAACCACACTCCTTATCATGTTTAAAGTTCAAAGGAGTGTAGTGCTCGGCTCTTGAGCCATCAATCACGCATCTCGATGCATGATGGCCAAAGAAGCCGAGTTGCACAAGTCAATGGCAAATGAATGCACAAAACACATAAATACCTTAATGTAGACACCCCATTTTTGACCGTCCTTGAGACTTGGACGTCACCGCTTGGAACACTCGGTGATCATTCATGTATGTGTTCGTTTAGAGTTCACGGAGGTTTCGGCTCGCGCGCCCTGCCTCAGGATCTCTGAACTTGACCGTTTAGTGTCTGGTTTCACACCGAACACTTATGTTTTGCCCTGGAAGGGCAAGGAAGGCCTTGTAAGGCATCCCCACACACCGACGGCAGTGGCTAGAGGCCACTGGCTGGTCTTTTGCTTCCATCGGCACATTTTGTTGCCGGTCGGCACATTTTATTGCCGGTCGGCATAGTTTGTTGCCGGTCGGCACCTTTTTTTGTTGAAACAACTTTTTTGGGCAGCCGACCACTGTTCATCCACTTTATGGAGATATTTTGTGCCAGCTGTGATAGCTGGCACCAACTCTTCCCCCCTCCATACACGTGTATGGAGGGATCTCCCTCTAAGCAAGCTTGTTGTATAAGCTTTGCAAGAGGGAGCCTTATAAGAGGAGGGCCTTCCTCTTTGATCTAGGTTAGACTCTTGCAACCAAAAACCAGACCTTAGAGATATAGATACATATTATCTCTATACCTCCCTCTCTCTCCTCCTTTGTGTGTGTTTCTTAGCTCAAAAGGTGGTTTTTACCTTACTTTTGCACCATTACACACACCATTACACCTTACTCCGAGATTGAGGGACTTGGGGGGTTGTTTCTTGAGTTTTTGGACTGGTTTTGATCAAAAGAAGGAGGCTAGACCATTTGTTCTTCAACGGTTCTTCAAGGGTGAGCATCTTGATTTACATTCCCCAAACTTGCAATAGTTTTTTACCTATCTTGCTTGCTGTTTTAGCTCTTGTGTATAACATAAAAAAGGCTTGTATTTTCCTGCTTTAGCACTTTCATTAAAGTCATTTTGTGGTTTGAGTGTAAGCTCACCCTTCTAGGCCTTGTTTGGTCCATTTTGGTGCCTCCTTCATAAGGTTTGGTTCACTTCAGTGTTTTGGTCCTTTGACCATTGAAAATCAGTGTATTTTTAGTGTCAAAAAAGTTGGTCTGAAGTCTTGCATAGGGGAGGGACACTCCTCTCCCTTTATGGTTTTGTTTCCTTGAGTTGTGGCCCAAAAGGGTGACATGCATGCTTGCTTGGTTTTTGCATCATTTCAGAACTTTTTGGGTGTTTTTAGGTCATGTGGGATCTCTATTTTTGGCTGGATTTGTACCTCCTTGTATGCTTGTAGTACTTGCTTTGTATTGCTTGTTTTTTTTTCATACTAAAAATCTGTTGGTCATCCATTTGTTCATGCTTGACATGTTCGTTAGGGTTGCTTTGCATTTTGGCTTAAAAGCTTTAAGTATGTTGACCTCTAGCACGCATGGTTGTGATTACCCTCATCATTTAACACCATCTAGGACCACATTTTAGTCCAAGAATCATGTTTTTATGTGTGCATGCATGACCTCTTTTATGCCTTAAGGGTGTACCCTCTTGTGCCTAGGAATGAGCCTTAGTGCATATGCCTCTTGGGGGTCATCTTGGCTTCCATTTTAGGAGTTTTTGGAGTCCCATTTTGCATGTAAAAATTCTGTTTTTACTTGTTTTAATCATGCCATGAGAGGTCATGTTGGTGGGAGTAAGTTGTCTCCTTTTTGTGCCTTAACCTTGGGACCATAAGTTTGCCTGTTAACATGAGATGTTGTCCATCATTTGGAGCACTTTTTGGTGCTGTCTTGGGGTGGACTAAGGACTGTCCCTTTATGGTTCAAAGGCTCCATTGCATGCTTGTTTCATGTAAGTTGCATGATTGCTTCATTAAGCCTCATAGCTTGCTAATCCCATTACCAAATTGGTCTATGTTTGCACCACATTTGCACCTTGCATGCTTGGCATTACACATTTGTCATGTTGGTTGCATAGTGCTTGTTGTGCTTTACATCTTGGTACCATGTTGCATTTTGAGCCTTGTGAGCATAACATGCATTGCATCATTTGGCTTGGGGTGTCAAGCCAAATATGAGGGTCAAGGGACATTCATACTCCAAGTGATGCAATGTACCTTGATTCTCGGTTACCGGGGCCTTTGACTTCGACATGATAAGGCTTCGGATCTCATTTGTTTTGTTGCATGCATCCTTACATTGAGTGGCGAATTTGATCCCTTGGGTCATCATGCTCCATTGATGGCTCAAAGATCAAGGGTCGTGCTTCTTTGAGTTCAAAACATGATAAGAAGCACAACCATGCCCACATGTACCTGAGAAGCCCATGCCATGCACTGTCTGTTCTCTGTTTGCTGTCAAATTGTCTTCTGCAGGAAGTTTCTGCCGACCGGCAGAATTTAGTGCCGACCGGCAATATATGGAGTGCCGAGGAATCCAACAAATGCCGATGGGAATTGTGAAGTGCCGGTGGGAATTCTGTCCGGCCGGTGGTGCTCTTCAGGATGCAAGGAACATGCTCCAGTACTTTGGCAATTTTCAGAAAGACAAGGCAGTACAAACAGAGGCGGCAGAAGTACAGTACGGGTTTTCCGGGCGAGACAGATTCGAGAATGCATCATTCGCGCATCCCGAGGCAGAGGCTGCGGCTGCCCTCTTCTTTCCTTTGCCATCTTTTCTTTTAAATTAAATTAGAAATCTTGTAATAATTTTATTTGTTTATTATTTTGGGACTGTAATATTTATTTGGGCCCTCCGAGTGAGGGCAAATCTGTAATAAGTGTGTGTGGGTGGTGTGTATGTCTTCCAATCCCCATTTCTTTCTTCCCTTTTATTTACCCGCTTATGATGGTAGATTAGGGAATTTTTTGAAATTAGCATACCTTATGCTATGCATGCGTGCATCCATGCATTTGTATTGCATACATTAGGCTCGGTACATCACGCTAACCGCATTTGTATTTCAAATTCTAAACCGAATATGTGATAATTGTGCATTTTCACATACCATGTTTAGGGCTAGCCGAGCCTGCCTAGACCGCATTTTGCATGTGATGCATTAGCCACTTTTAACATGACCTAGGACATGCATGTTTGCTAACTAATTTACTGTTTTGGCACGGAGTACAATGTAAGTATTTTTGCTTTAGCATATCGCATGCGTATGAGTGTTGCCATGACAGTATGATTACCATGAGGCTAGCTGCTTATGTGATATAACTGCCTGAATGCCTGTGGATGGAGGTTGAATTACCTAAATTGGAATAATGCATTAAAACTGTGAGTTTTAAGCCCACTAGATAGTGGCAAAATCATCTTTTCTAAAAGCCCACTTGAGGGTGGCAAAATCTGCATTTTAGCCTTGGCAAAAGTTAGAGCGCAAAAGGAGAGTGAAATTACACGAGTGAACCCCAGCCGGAACTACGTGAGGCTTGATTCCCATGTTTGGGATACGTAGGCAGCTTCATCCTGAAGTTCAGCTATAACACTTCCCCGATCAATTTTGTCCATTTGATCATCTCAGTCATCTTTGTTCATCAGCATTCGTTGGAATCTCCGGTGCGGTGCCACTCAGACTAGGGGCAACTTTCCGTTGCTATGCAGTGCTGCGGCGCTCTTTAGACTAGGGGCAACTTCCCAGTTGCAGGAATCTAGGGTTGTGCATCTCGAGTGACAGATCTCAGGCGTGTCCAGTTCTGATCCACATCAAAAATATCTTTGAAAAGTTTTAATATAAGCTGACTTTGTTCAAATAATCTTTTTACAACTTTGACCATTTTTGGACCAAGGTGGAAAATTTTCAGTGCCACAACCTTCAATTTCTTTGATTTCAAAACAGAGTTCTCCTGCTCCTACATACAATTGAAGTTGCTTTTTATTACATTCATAAAAGAAAACTTGAAAGTACTAATAAAGCAATAAATCTGGGGCATAGTCAAGTCAGGTGTTCCTGCGCCCCCTCCCAGAGCTGGTCGAAGCCTCTGATGCCAAGCTGGGCCCGATCTGTGCTTCTTCATTGAGCTAATCTATGCACTCGTCAGACAAAGTGCAACTGAAAGTAGGAGTGGGGGCCAGGAGTTCTCTCATCCTCCACGCAGTGGCCTGCCAAGCAAGCTGCGCGCCCCGGGCTGGGAATGCAGCAGGATACTCTATCCCCTCTGGCGGGCAGGTCTGATCATGGCCAAATTGGCGTCGAATCTGAAATGGGAAATAGAATACACAGTGAGTGAGACCAACCTGTTGAATCCCAGTCTGCCGAGGCATATTGTAACTCATTGCCGGAAGGTTCAGCCAAGGGCACCGCCAAGCAATACGGTCTGCGGACAAGTGGCACATCCAAGCGAACCACCATTCCTCATCCAAGGCATTGACTAAACGATGCCGGAAGAAGTAGCCGCGAGCTGAATATGCGGGGCAGGAGTCCACAACCTGCAGTTTATCCATCAGCCACACCTGGGGAGGGATTGAAAAATGAGAGATTAAAGAATAGAGAGATGTACGAGGAGAGAAGAGTGTGAATGGGGTTTTTTTTGTGTGAGAAAAGACCGAGCTCGAGGGCCGAGTGATGTGAGCAATACATAAATGCGAGATTGGGTGGGAAACATTACCTGTAGTAGTAGTGGACTCCCTGCCAATCTAGACGTCTCATGACGATAAAAGGCGTCTAAGCCCATTAGCGTCTCGGCCAGAGCCATGGCAATACAACTCTTGCCCTCATTCAAGCCTTGGGCAACCTCAATCAACCGGATACTAGCCCCTCCAGACCTTGAGACGAACAGGAAATGGGACAGCATGCACAAGCAGAGGGCATGTCGCCGGAAGCCTTGCCAGTGATGGTTGTTGCGATCACCAGCGTCAGAAAATCGATTAGCCAAACTCGGAATGTCCAGCATCCCGTCACAAATCAGGGACCAAGCGTCACGCATGCTGAGTCCACACATGCGTCCTAAGGATCGGACATGACCAAAATTAAGTTGGGGCAGGAGTTCCTCGTCACGCTCGGACTCCATTAAGGCTCGGAAGTCTTCGAAAGTAGGACATATCTCTTGCCCGGCGAAGCTAAAGACATGTGTCACCGGATTCCAAAACCTTGCCGCGGCTTGAAGAAACGGGAGGTGCAATGGGGTGCGACCTAGAGTGAATAGTGCATTTATGCCGAAACCCCGGAAATTCACTTTTTTCGAGCCGTCCAAGCTAGCAATCCAAGCTGTGAGATTTTGAGCAAGAAACTCTTCCATTGGAGCAAATCAGTGTGAAAATGAGAAAAACTACGAAGCTGGGATCTTTTGTAGGAGATAAGATTGAGCGGGGGACAGGTGTCAACATTCTGGTGGTCCCCCTCGTTTAGTGCCGGCCGGCCAAAAACTCTGCCGACCGGCCATTTTATTTTGCCGACAAAACAGACACATAGCCGGTAGCCATTCCTTGCAGCCGGTGGTCCCTACACCACGCCGGTAGACTTCCTTCTGGTTTTCTAAGCTGTTTATGCTAAGAATTGGGGAACTTCACCACCTCCAACCCCCCCCGGCAATCGACTCTTGCGGAGCCACGCCTGTCTGCTTGTCGAATTTTGAACATTTTCTTATCGAGTTGTATTTTGCTCTCTTTGAGCTCTTGATTTGTTTATCGAGTTGTATTCACACTTGTTTGGTTGTGTCATGTCCTTGTTTTGCTTATCGAGTTGTAAGTCGGTTCACTACCTGATTATTACGATGGCAAATTTCCAAAATGAGTTTAATTTCGTTCACTTTGTGGTGTGATACCCTGCGATGCGATGCACAGAAGATCCACAAATGCAACATCTTTTGAATAAAATGATTTGTTTCATTCCCATCACATGTTTTGCAAAGTGTGTGAATTTTAAGAAAGAAAATAAAACCTGCCTGAGGCAGTGCAATGTGCTTGAGCTACTAGTAAAAAGGAAAATAAAACGTAGAATGGCAGGGTAGCCAAGTATCAGAATTGATACCAGTGAAACTCCCCTTGCGGTTAACGCACCTTCCGCATCTTTGTTCGGGTCAACCACGTCGTTGGACGCCTTCACAATACGGGAAATCACACCTTTGAAACGTGAACGTTCGAGTTGACCTCAGGCCACAGCTTCTGCGAACAACGCTCGATGCGTGCGAAGAATGCCCCGCCCCATATCCTTTTCTTGCTTTGTGAACTCCACAAATTGTTTCAATTATGCTATGTAATGGTACATCCTTTCTTTACTTGCGTAGACCGCATGTTAATTACATTACCTGCGTAGACCGCATGTTTGTAATCCTTTCTTTACTTGCGTAGACCGCATGTTTAATTTCAATACCTGCGTAGACCGCATGTTTTGATTGCGTAGACCGCATGTTTAATTTCAATACCTGCGTAGACCGCATGTTTTGACTGCGTAGACCGCATGTTTAATTTCATTACCTGCGTAGACCGCATGTTTTGATTGCGTAGACCGCATGTTTAATTTCAATACCTGCGTAGACCGCATGTCTTGCTTGCGTAGACCGCATGATTTATCAAATTCATTACCTGCGTAGACCGCATGTTTTGATTGCGTAGACCGCATGTTTAATTTCAATACCTGCGTAGACCACATGTCTTGCTTGCGTAGACCGCATGATTTATCAAATTCATTACCCGCGTAGACCGCATGTTTTGATTGCGTAGACCGCATATTTAATTTCAATACCTGCGTAGACCGCATGTTTTGCTTGCGTAGACCGCATACTAATCATTTCCTTACTTGCGCAGACCGCATGTTTATTAATTTCATTACCTGCGTAGACCGCATGTTTTGATTGCGTAGACCGCATGCTTAATTTCATTACCTGCGTAGACCGCATGTTTTGATTGCGTAGATCGCATGCTTAATTCCATTACCTGCGTAGACCGCATGTTTTGATTACGTAGACCGCATGTTTAATTCCATTACCTGCGTAGACCGTATGTTTTGATTGCGTAGACCGCATGTTTAATTTCATTACTTGCGTAGACCGCATGCTTTACTTACGTAGACCGCATGATTTATTAATCTCATTACCTGCGTAGACCGCATGTTTCGATCGCGTAGACCGCATGTTTAATTTCATTAGCTGCGTAGACCGCATGTTTTGCTTGCGCAGACCGCATGTTTAATTTCATTACCTGCGTAGACCGCATGTTTTGATTGCGTAGACCGCATGATTTATTAATCTCATTACCTGCGTAGACCGCATGCTTTACTTGCGTAGACCGCATCTACTTTAATTTCATTACCTGCGTAGACCGCATGTTTTGATTGCGTAGACCGCATGTTTAATTTCAATACCTGCGTAGACCGCATGTTTTGATTGCGTAGACCGCATGTTTAATTTCAACGCCAGTGTAGACCGCATGCTTCACTTACATATTCGTATTTTCACAGCATTGTTATACTCCCTACTTGCTTTGCGTTGTCACGCGTTTCGAGTACACTACTTTGCATATTGCTAACGATATTGTACCTGTTAAGTTTGTTTTCTTTTCGGGCACAATATTGTATGTACGGTTCATTTGAGGCTGGTGCAACCAGACGAGCCGCACAGGTATTGTATCCTCCGAGCGAGAAGTATTGAGAATTACATAATTCTCTTACATCCTTTCTGCATTGTAGTGTAGTTTGGTGTTTGCTAGCTTAAAATTGTCGCATGTATGCTTCGTTACAGCTTTCTTTGCATCATCATAAGTTATGTCCGGCTCTTTGCATTGTCTTGCATTTTGCCCCTGCCTTCGGGCGCATATCTTGTTTGTCTTGCATGTTTGTCTAAGTCTTCGGCCTTGTCAAAAATGGGTCGTCTCTGGGCTTTGACATTCACTCCCGTCATTGTTATGACTTTGAGTTCTGTCAAAGAGGGGCAACATTAGACACCCCATTTTTGACCGTCCTTGAGACTTGGACGTCACCGCTTGGAACACTCGGTGATCATTCATGTATGTGTTCGTTTAGAGTTCCCGGAGGTTTCGGCTCGCGCGCCCTGCCTCAGGATCTTTGAACTTGACCGTTTAGTGTCTGGTTTCACACCGAACACTTATGTTTTGCCCTGGAAGGGCAAGGAAGGCCTTGTAAGGCATCCCCACACACCACCGACAGTGGCTAGAGGCCACCGGCTGGTCTTTTGCTTCCATCGGCACATTTTGTTGCCGGTCGGCACATTTTATTGCCGGTCGGCACCTTTTTTTGTCGAAACAACTTTTTTGGGCAGCCGACCACTGTTCATCCACTTTATGGAGATATTTTGTGCCAGCTGTGATAGCTGGCAGCAACTCTTCCCCCCTCCATACACGGGTATGGAGGGATCTCCCTCTAAGCAAGCTTGTTGTATAAGCTTTGCAAGAGGGAGCCTTATAAGAGGAGGGCCTTCCTCTTTGATCTAGGTTAGACTCTTGCAACCAAAAACCAGACCTTAGAGATATAGATACATATTATTTCTATACCTCCCTCTCTCTCCTCCTTTGTGTGTGTTTCTTAGCTCAAAAGGTGGTTTTTACCTTACTTTTGCACCATTACACACACCATTACACCTTACTCCGAGATTGAGGGACTTGGGGGGTTTTTTTTTGAGTTTTTGGACTGGTTTTGATCAAAAGAAGGAGGCTAGACCATTTGTTCTTTAAAGGTTCTTCAAAGGTGAGCATCTTGATTTACATTCCCCAAACTTGCAATAGTTTTTTACCTATCTTGCTTGCTGTTTTAGCTCTTGTGTATAACATAAAAAAGGCTTGTATTTTCCTGCTTTAGCACTTTCATTAAGGTCATTTTGTGGTTTGAGTGTAAGCTCACCCTTCTAGGCCTTGTTTGGTCCATTTTGGTGCCTCTTTCATAAGGTTTTGTTCACTTCAGTGTTTTGGTCCTTTGACCATTGAAAATCAGTGTATTTTTAGTGTCAAAAAAGTTGGTTTGAAGTCTTGCATAGGGGAGGGACACCCCTCTCCCTTTATGGTTTTGTTTCCTTGAGTTGTGGCCCAAAAGGGTGACATGCATGCTTGCTTGGTTTTTGCTTCATTTCAGAACTTTTTGGGTGTTTTTAGGTCATGTGGGATCTCTATTTTTGGCTGGATTTGTACCTCCTTGTATGCTTGTAGTACTTGCTTTGTATTGCTCCATTTTGCTTAGAAGTGCATCTCATGATTAGGCCATGATTCTTGTGTGTGTTGACTTAGTTCCATGAAGTTTTTAATGTTGTTTTTTTTCATACTAAAAATCTGTTGGTCATCCATTTGTTCATGCTTGACATGTTCGTTAGGGTTGCTTTGCATTTTGGCTTAAAAGCTTTAAGTATGTTGACCTCTAGCATGCATGGTTGTGATTACCCTCATCATTTAACACCATCTAGGACCACATTTTAGTCCAAGAATCATGTTTGTATGTGTGCATGCATGACCTCTTTTATGCCTTAAGGGTGTACCCTCTTGTGCCTAGGAATGAGCCTTAGTGCATATGCCTCTTGGGGGTCATCTTGGCTTCCATTTTAGGAGTTTTTGGAGTCCCATTTTGCATGTAAAAATTCTGTTTTTACTTGTTTTAATCATGCCATGAGAGGTCATGTTGGTGGGAGTAAGTTGTCTCCTTTTTGTGCCTTAACCTTGGGACCATAAGTTTGCCTGTCAACATGAGATGTTGTCCATCATTTGGAGCACTTTTTGGTGCTGTCTTGGGGTGGACTAAGGACTGTCCCTTTATGGTCCAAAGGCTCCATTGCATGCTTGTTTCATGTAAGTTGCATGATTGCTTCATTAAGCCTCATAGCATGCTAATCCCATTACCAAATTGGTCTATGTTTGCACCACATTTGCACCTTGCATGCTTGGCATTACACATTTGTCATGTTGGTTGCATAGTGCTTGTTGTGCTTTACATCTTGGTACCATGTTGCATTTTGAGCCTTGTGAGCATAACATGCATTGCATCATTTGGCTTGGGGTGTCAAGCCAAATATGAGGGTCAAGGGACATTCATACTCCAAGTGATGCAATGTACCGTGATTCTCGGTTACCGGGGCCTTTGACTTCGACATGATAAGGCTTCGGATCTCATTTGTTTTGTTGCATGCATCCTTACATTGAGTGGCGAATTTGATCCCTTGGGTCATCATGCTCCATTGATGGCTCAAAGATCAAGGGTCGTGCTTCTTTGAGTTCAAAACATGATAAGAAGCACAACCATGCCCACATGTACCTGAGAAGCCCATGCCATGCACTGTCTATTCTCTGTTTGCTGTCAAATTGTCTTCTGCAGGAAGTTTCTGCCGACCGGCAGAATTTAGTGCCGACCGGCAATATATGGAGTGCCGAGGAATCCAACAAATGCCGATGGGAATTGTGAAGTGCCGGTGGGAATTCTGTCCGGCCGGTGGTGCTCTTCAGGATGCAAGGAACATGCTCCAGTACTTTGGCAATTTTCAGAAAGACAAGGCAGTACAAACAGAGGCGGCAGAAGTACAGTACGGGTTTTCCGGGCGAGACAGATTCGAGCATGCATCATTCGCGCATCCCGAGGCAGAGGCTGCGGCTGCCCTCTTCTTTCCTTTGCCATCTTTTCTTTTAAATTAAATTAGAAATCTTGTAATAATTTTATTTGTTTATTATTTTGGGACTGTAATATTTATTTGGGCCCTCCGAGTGAGGGCAAATCTGTAATAAGTGTGTGTGGGTGGTGTGTATGTCTTCCAATCCCCATTTCTTTCTTCCCTTTTATTTACCCGCTTATGATGGTAGATTAGGGCATTTTTTGAAATTAGCATACCTTATGCTATGCATGCGTGCATCCATGCATTTGTATTGCATACATTAGGCTCGGTACATCACGCTAACCGCATTTGTATTTCAAATTCTAAACCGAATATGTGATAATTGTGCATTTTCACATACCATGTTTAGGGCTAGCCGAGCCTGCCTAGACCGCATTTTGCATGTGATGCATTAGCCACTTTTAACATGACCTAGGACATGCATGTTTGCTAACTAATTTACTGTTTTGGCACGGAGTACAATGTAAGTATTTTTGCTTTAGCATATCGCATGCGTGTGAGTGTTGTCATGACAGTATGATTACCATGAGGCTAGCTGCTTATGTGATATAACTGCCTGAATGCCTGTGGATGGAGGTTGAATTACCTAAATTGGAATAATGCATTAAAACTGTGAGTTTTAAGCCCACTAGATAGTGGCAAAATAATCTTTTCTAAAAGCCCACTTGAGGGTGGCAAAATCTGCAAAGCCCACTTTAGGGTGGCAAAATCTGCATTTTAGCCTACTTGCGAGTAGCAAACCATTTTCAAAACAAACATGAAATGTTTTGTTCCAATTTGGGCGATTTGGTCTATACTTGTTTGCTGCGCCCATAACATAGTAATTCTAGGCTAACAATTGGTTTAAGAATACATAAAGTTTTCAAAAACGGATATCACGGTTAGTAGAGGCCGGTCTTCGGACCGGGCGAAAGGGGGTGCTCATAGCTGACCTTCCCCGATCGTACCCAAGCTCCCGAGCCGAGACAACTCCAGTGATGACGGACATGTGGCCTTCGGCACCGAGTCAGGGTTTCCTAAATTCTCCCATAAAAAATATTTAGGTGGCGACTCTGTATCTGGCAAAGCAGTCCATGTTTGGCACTACTTTTTCAAAAAATCAGTTTCACAAAACGATTTGCCAGATTTGGACTCTTTGGTTCAGATTAAGAACCGTGACACAAGTCGAGTCCGAACTGTAGTAACCCCAAATGAACAGAACGGGACTCATCCTCCCGGGGCGTTCGAGGACGTCTACACTTAACCTCTATCATGCGTGATCATGAGGGTCGGCGACCGAGAATTGAGGCACATCACTTCAAATATGAAACATCCCTCGTTCCTCGTGTTTGGACTAACGCCCTATCCAAACACAATGCAATGCAAGGCATGTACACACAATGCAATGCAACAAGCATGCGAAAATCATGCAATGCGACAAGCATGCGACAACATGCAATGCAACAAGCATGCGACAACGATACAATGGAACAAGCATGTAACAACATGCTATCTAACAAGCATGCAACAACATGCTATCTAATCAACATGCTAAACATCATGAATATGTAACAACATGTAAATAACAACGTCATGCAACAATATGCAAACAACAATGCAATGGCAAGGATCATGTAATGCAACACTTAGTGGACTTAAACCGCATATGGACAGACCTAAGACAGTCCAAAGCAGTGGCCAAAATGATGAAATGATGCCATGAAAAGTGAGAAAATGCATGCACATGCAATGGCCCATTAACTAGGCATAGGAGCACAACTCTCAAACGTGATGAAGAAGTGACAAATATAAGAGTGTGGCAATGAAGTAAGCTCTGAAATCATGTGAGGAATGATGCCAAATCATGCACATAATATAAGCAGAGCATGCTAGGAGGTTCAAAGCTTAAGGCTAGCCAAGGAACTTGTACCAAGGTCACATGAATCAAACCCCAAAGGGCCAAGGACAACCAAAACGGTCCTGGATCATGTCAAAATGAGACTAAAACATGCATGGCCCAAAGCTAAACAAGCTAACATGAAGGGCATAAGGCATGATGCATGCAAGGCCAATAAGGAGGGTTACACTACACCTACCAAAACCAAGCATGGGATGACTTCACCCATTAAAATCAGTGTTATATCATGGCAAAATAACCCCAAAAACACACTGAAATGACAGCTTACAAGCTTAGGCAAAACGACATACGCAATGGCTCATTCTTAAGGCATAATGAACCACCTCTCCAATGCATGGAAAGAGTGACAAATGTGAGTGCATGAACACACTACATGCACTGAAATCTCATAAAAAATGATGCCAAATCATGTGAATAGCCCAAGCAATGCATGCTAGTGGCTTGGAAACTCAAAGCTAACAAGCTAGATTGAACCATGGCTATACAAAGCAATGCATGCATGACGAAAACAGCATGAAATAGAGCTAAAGCATGCTAAAACATGACCAAAAGGTTGCTGAAGTTAAGCCAAAATCATGTTAGAATGATGATCCAAAGCATGATGCATATTAAGGCAATGAAGAAGATTGCACTACAAGTATATTAAGCATGCAAGAGGCTATCAACCTAACCCAAAATAGAGTCAAGGCATGCTAAAATAACACCAAAAACAAGTGGAGATGAAGCCAACAAATGCTAGAAAACCAAGCTCAAACATGAGGCCAATAAGGCAAGCATACAAGACATAAGGAGAGGGGATGACCCTCTCCTATTTGGGACCTCAAAGCACAAGTTTTACCACTAAAAATCCACTGTATTTCAGTGGTCAAAATGCCAAGAGAAAGTGATCTCAAGGGCCTAAAGTGATGGTGCAAAACAAAGCTATACAAGGCATGCAAGGTAGTAGATCACCCCAAACACCAAAGAGACCTTAAACAAACATGTTAATCCTTAAAAATCAGAATTTTTTGTAGTAGAAAGTTAGGCCTAAATAAGGATGCAAATAGGTCGAAAAGCTTAAGCCAAAATAAGGGTTTTAAGGGTTAGAAACTCACCCTTGTAGAACAACTTTAGAGCAATAACTCCAGCAGCTATCTGAGCTAAAAACCAAACTTTGAGTTCAAACAAAACCCTCAAGCACCTCAGCAACAAGAGTATGGTGTTTCACAGACACGTGTGTGGATGATGAAGTCTGTGCTCACCAGCTATCACAGCTAGCACAAAAATATCTGCAAAAGCAAGTAAAAGGGTCTTGGCCAAAAGATATGGCCGATAGTCCAAAATGAGTGCCAATCGACCAAAAAGAGTGCCGATCGGCCACCACCAATAGCCGATGGCAAGAAGACAAGGCCGATAAGCACAAGGCTAGGCCGATGGGTTATAGGGATGGCCAACAAGCCACCCTCTTCTCTCAGAAGAAAAACCACAAGTCCTTGGTCCACAACCAAGCACAAAATAGACAAGTTGAGAGATCCTAAGGCAAGGCGCGTAGCTGAGACCTTCGGGAACTCAAAACGAACACGAGCATGGATGATCATCGAGTGCTCAAACGATGACGTCCCAGTCTTGAGGATGGTCAAAAATGGGGTGTCTACACGAGCCTCTCAAGGATAAAAAGGTTTAACTTTGTCCATGTTAAATGGTCGGTGTTGTGATCTTGAAGCCACCTGAATCCAGGAGAATGGCTGCTATTCGCTGATGATGTAGGAGTCCATCCAACCGGGTCTGAATTGCCCCCAGTGTTATGGATAGGAACTCGATTGCCCTTCAACAAAACTTTTTTCTTTTCTCCATTCTAGGATATGGCTTTCTTGCCAGTCTTCATTGGTTTGCAAAATGATCCATTATTTGAATCTGCGAGCACATCGGACATCTTTTGCACCTAGTTCAAGGGCTGCTTCTGATCTAGCTTTGCAAGCTTCTTTTGATAACATCTGATCTTCTTGATTTGACCTTCTTGCCCCTAGTCCAAGGGTTGCTTCTAATCCGGCTATATAAGCCTTTTGTTATGATTGATCGTTGAACATTCTGAGTCAAAATTCAAGGTTTGAAAGCAAAAGGAGTCGACTCTCGAGGCCGAGAGTGATCCTATGCTGCACAATCTCAAGATCAATTCCATACATGTCTTCGCAGGACCACGCAAAACGTTTTTTGAAATCTTTTAAGAAAGCAACTAATCGCTCGCATCGAAGACAATGTAGAACCAATCTAGATCAAGTCAGGATCCTTCTTAGTACTCATATTAACAAACATGATCTCATTCATGAAGGGCATAGCATGCCTCCCTTTCTCTCAGCTGATCAAATTTTTGCAAATCCTGAGGAATTCCTTTCTCTTTGTTTTCGTCAGAGTGTTAGAAAAGTTTTGAAAAACTTAGGTCAATGCAATGATTTCAAGGCACAGAAAAGTAGGTGAAAAGCACTGCCGTTTCATTCAAATCTTCCAGCACAACTAGCTCAATGGCAGAAACAAACTCAAAAAAGAGTGAAAATCACTACTGTTTCATTCAAATCTTCTGGTGCAACTGGCTCAAAGGTAGAAAAAGACGCAAAAGAAACAGTGTAAAAGACAAACACAAAACAAACAAGTGATGCCCAAGGTAACACCCCCGAAATCACCTGACTCCAACATCACAAGTCTGACTCGATACCATAAGACAGACTCAGCTAACTCAGTACAAAAAGACTGTCTCAAAATAACACGACGAAACTGACGCAGTACCTAAGTCCGAAAGTAAAATTAACAGCACTCGCAAAATGCTCAAAACACCGTATGCCATCCATTACATTTGGAGTAAACTGAGCACCATCGGCAGGTGGTTCATCCCCCAATCAAATGATCACATTATCCCCCCAAGTTCACTGATCCAGTGCCGATAGACTTTGCAGGACGTGGTGCGAAGATGACCTCATTGTCAATCAGATCTTGTATTTCATGGCGGAGACGAAAACACATGTCAGTGTCATGGCCGGTTTGTTGATGGAAGACACAGTACTTGGCCAGATCATGGAAGGGAGGAAGTTTATTCGATAATGGCCGTGGCTCCAGGGGCTTCAGATGCCCCTTTCTGATCAGGACCTTCAAGGCCGCTGACAGAGACATGTACAGTGGGGTGAACACCCTCTGGCCCCGAGGTGGGTATTTGGCAGGTTGTGAGTTGGTTGTGTTGGATGTACCACCGAAAGGGTCGGCGGGTGTTGACTGGGTTTGCCGATCTCTTCCAAGTGTAGGCTTGGAACTGAAAGGGGTGTTTCTAGTACGGCTTCCCTTTTCCCGACTGGCCCCTTGATTCAAATTGCCCCTAACTTGAGTGGCGAAACTGTCATCCACAGTCTTCGCAACAACTACAAGCACTTGTTGTTTGCTCAGTCCTTCGGCTTTCAAAGCCTCAACAGCCTACATAAGGTGTTCATGGGGACCAATGCCTACCCCTACCTTGTTCTCGCCACTTGCCTCCACTTTGCCAAGGGATTGGGTCGTCATATCAGAGCGAAGACTAGTTGCTGCTGACATGTCATTGCCCAGACCTGGGATGGCTCCAGGTTGGCCATTTTCAATTGCAACTCGCCCTAAGATTGGGGAGCCATTTGGCGTGAAATTTCTGGCATGTGGTGTGGTTGATGACGGAGCCAATATCCCAAAGGCTAAATCTGCCACAGTTTTTTGTAAATCTTCAATCATACTCACTAGCTTATAAGTAGTGGGTTCATGGGTTTGAGATGATTGGGGTTCGGGTGCCCCCATCATGCATAAGTCCATGCTGATCGGAGTAAACACCTCAGGCTTGGGTAAATGGGCTGGGGTGATGTATATACTGGGGTCAAACGGGTTGGCCGTTGTTTGGATGAAGTTTACCTGCCTAGGTGGAGGGTTTTGATTGACATTTGGTTTTTTTGGAGGTGCTATTACCTTGTTGTCAATAAGATCTTGAATCCCATGACGTAGTCTGAAGCAAAAGTCGTTATCATGACCGTGCTGCTAATGGAAAGCACAATATTTAGTCGGGTCATGCTTTGGAGGGAGAGGATCGAGTAGAGGTCGTTGTTCTAGTAGTTTTAGATGCCCTTTCCTGAGTAAGACCGCTAGAGCTTTAGTCAAAGGCATATAAAGTGGGGTGAAAACCTTCCTACCTCGGGGTAGATAGTTCGAAGTTTGGGGGTTTGGATTGGACGTACTAACAAAAGGGGTGGCTATTTTCGGAGTGGTGGTGACCATTCCAACTTCAGAAGATCTTGCAGCTGCGTCACCACTAGTGGTCGCATTCGAACTGCGTGTATAACCCTTCTTGGGTGACTCCCTTTCGTGGTCAATCAGACCTTGTTTCATAGCATCTTCTATCTGTGCCCTAATCTCAAAGGTGGGAAGGGGTAAGACAATCATCCTCTACATTAACTTCGGTTGTAGATTCCGCACGACCATCTTTATCTAGTCTTTCTCAGTTGGCCTGGTGGTCTTCATAGAAGCCTTGGCACTCCAACGGGTTACAAAGTCAGAGAAGCCCTCCTTCAGCTCTTGTCTAGTTGCCTTGAAATCACGAGTTGTGACCTCGATTTGCGTGTTGTACGAATATTGTGCGACGAAAGCGTCGACCATCTCTTCTCGACTCCTCTGTACTGAACCCTCCAACTTAGCGTACCAGATAGCCGCAACACCCGATAGGGTCCGATCGAAGAGAGATAGCTTTTGTAATCTTGAGAGGCCCATTGGCCGTAAGATATCCGAGAACAACCGTAGATGTACCATAAGATCTCTAGAACCATCAATATGGTCTATATGCGGCATCTTGAACCGGTCCGACAATGTCACTGCTGAATCCGTGTAACCATCCTCTATGTCTGGAATGGAGTTAACGCCTTGAGCCCTCTTGAACAGCTTTTCAAGCTTGCTCACTTTTAATGCAGTTGGATCCACTTCGAACTCAAAAGGGGCCTCGATTAGGTGGACTTGTGCTTTGGAAGTCTGAGGTAGAGTAAGATCCAATGGGACATCTATATTCTACTGGGCATTGGCAGCAGGGATAGGAGCCCTTGGTGCAGGAATTTCTGCTGGAGGTGCGTGCGACGCAGAAGCTATTCCTTGTTATGTTTGTTGTTGCTGCTGTTGAAGCCTGGCAATGAGTTTGGCCTGCTGAGCCACGACGTCGGTCTGGCAGGCGGTAACCTCTGCTTGGCGGGCAGCATCCCACTGCATGGCCTCCATAGTCTGTTAGAGCTAACGCATCAAGTCTTCCGTACTCATATTGACTAAAGGGGGCCGATCTATCGGATCTGGTCAGTTTTCTCTTTCTGAGGTGGAAACAGGAAATTGAGCCCAACTACGCACAGGTGATGTAGATAGTGATCGCTAAACTGGAGACTATTGAACTGGTGACCTGTGCCTGACTGGCCTTTTTTGCCTTGCCTCTGGCGAAGGAAACACTAGTTGTTCTGTTGCACTAAATGTTTGACTTGACAAAGTCTATCAACACAAGTCTAATGCACTCGGGGGATATTAGAGCCTTCTGAAGCTATAGTTCCGAGACAACCCTGCAAAACAGAAAATAGACAGCACCTTAGCCTGATTTAACCAGCACAAATATGAGCATAGCTGAATGACTGTGCTCTCTACTGAATTCTACCCCAAAATCAAATACCCTCAAACTGATACTCAGACATTGCAACGGATACATGCATTCTTGTAAAGACACACTCTGATAGCGCATAGCAAGCAAGTAAGAGCCAAAACACCCCTATGGTGGGGTAGGGTTTCCCTGTCCTATTTTGTCAGGAGCTAGGGTTTCATTACGCATGCAGCGGCATCAAACAACCTACATTCGGGTAAGCGACCTGTCCTAGTTTGGAATGATCTCTATAGCTTCCGATATGCGACTAGGTCGAACGGTCGAAAAGGGTGCCTTAGTAAAAATTGAGGTTTGTGTTTCCATCGTGGCAGAGCCCATAACCGGTCAGCCTTATGGCACACTTTTCCAAGCAAGCCTCCGGCAAATCATTCAGAAATAGTAGATGGCAAACACTGTGACTTAAGCGCACCAATGCAAATGCAATGCAAAGAAACACATAAGTGTAGATAAAACAACATATCATGAGTTCAAGTCAAGTTCTCTAAATCCCGAGCAGAGTCGCTAGAAACTGTACACCGCCTTGAACTCGCTGTGCGCGCCCCCCTTTCGGAGAAGGCGCGGATTGGGTTCTACCTACTACAGTGCAAACACCTGTCACGGTTCTGAACCTAATCTCACAAAGTGCAATGTAAGACTGATAAATCACCAAAGAGTCCAAATCCGACAATTGGTTTTGAAAAATCAATTTTGAATCAAAAGTGCCAAACATGGACTGCTTTGCCAGATTTCAGAGTCGCCACCTAAATACTTTATTTTGGGAAATTTAGGAAACCCTGACTCGTGCCTAAGGCCACATGTCCATCATCACCAAAGTTGTCTCGGCTCAAGAACTTGGGTACGAGAGGAGAAGGTCTTGAAATGAGCACCCCGCTCGCTCGATCAAAGGATCGGCCTTTACTAAACATGATATGTCATTTTGAAAACATATGTGTTCTTATTTCAGTTTATTAGCTAACCTTACTATGTGATGCGCACAACATACAATATAGACTAAATCACTCGATTTGGAACAAAATATCTCATGTTCGTTTGCCGAAAATGGTTTGAAAGTGCTACTCGCAAGTAGGCTAAAATGCATATTTGCCACCCTCAAGTGGGCTTGAAACATGATTTGCCACTCCACAAAGTGGGTTGCAAACTCACATTTGATGAATTGTTCCAATTCAAGCAATAAAGCCTTCACCTACAGGCATTTAGGTAGTTAAACACTTTAGTAAATAGCCTCTTGGCAAGCATGCTAAACATGGCAACATACACATCTCATGCAGTATGCTAAAGCGTAAACACTTACAGTGTACTCTGAGCCAAAACAGAAAACTAGTTAGAAAATATGCATGAATCCTAACTATGTTAGATGTCTAATGCAACACATGCAAGATGCAATAAGATAGGCTCGGCTACCTAAGATGGCATATGAATGCAACAATTGATACATGTATTCAAATTGGAATTGAAATATGATGCAGTTTGAATGATGCGCCAAGCCTGGTGCATGCAAGACAAATGAATGGATGCACGCATGCAAACATGAGGTGTGCTAATCAAAATATGCCCTAAACTAACTATCAAAAGCTGATAAGTAAAAGGGAGAGAGAAATGGGGTTGGAATACATGCACACACATAAGCACACTTATTACAACACTACGCCCTCTCAATGGAGGGTCCGAATAAACAAGCTAAGCTACACTAAGCTAAGCTAATTGTTACAAATCAACTAACTAACTAATCTAGCTAATTAATTACAAACCGAATTGAAACTAGCTATACTATGCTAATTAGAATATTACAAAGATGAATTAAATTAGCTAAGCACATTAACTAATTAATTACAAAAACCGGCAAATTAACTAAGTAAAGCAGTTAAAATGGCCTCGACGGCGAGCGAGAGATGCATGCTCGGTTTGCTTCGCCCGGAAATGCATTGCCTTGCCATGAGTTGTCTCTGTTTGCACTCGCAGTGATCTCAGAACATCTTACACACTTCCAGATTGTATCTGCCCCAACACCAGAACACTTTGGACAAATTTGCTGCAAGTGGCCGGCCGGCCACCTCAATTGGTTGGTAGGCTACCTCAACTGGCCGACAGGCCAGTGAAAGTGGTCGGTCGGCTAGTGCTAGTGGCTAGCCGGCCACCTCTCCTTCCAGAATTCCAATTTTGCTGCAACAGAGAACAACAAAGGCACAGCAATGCATTTGCAAGGAAATGTGTGTGCAACTACTCTCCATATCATTTCTTAAGCTTAAAGGAGCATAGTACTTGGCTCTCAAGCCACCAACCACGCATCTCAATGCATGATGGCCGAAGAGTCAAGCTTGCACAATGTTAGTGAAGCACAAACAACACATAAGAGCCTCCACCTCTATCATGCATGATCAAGAGGGTTGGCGACCAAGAAATGTGACACGTTTCATCACTATAAGTATGAAACATCCTACATTTCTTGTGTTTAGATTAACATCCGATCCAAACACAATGCAATGCAAACAACATGTGTTATCTTGGCATGTTAAAGACCTTAAAGCATG
Source organism: Camellia sinensis (assembly GCF_055761805.1). NCBI lineage: Eukaryota > Viridiplantae > Streptophyta > Magnoliopsida > Ericales > Theaceae > Camellia > Camellia sinensis. The sequence goes on along the minus strand of NC_138969.1, from coordinate 109,153,234 downwards.
CAAGCGATACAAGCATAACATGTTTAGAACCAAAACGAAGAAACTAGTGAAGGGCACAACACTAGAGACATGCAATACAAAGCTCAAATGATTAGACCAGCCCAAAACAGAGCTATAGCAGGCCAAAAAGTGCTAAGATGATAGCATAAAAGGGAAGAAAAAGCATGCTCAACTTATGGCTCGCAAGTAAGATACAACGCACAACTCTCAAACGCATTGAAAGAGTGATATATATGAAAGTATGGTGGAGATATAAGCACTGAAATCACATGCCAAATGATGGCGTATCATGCAAACATCACAATTATAGCATGCAAGAGGACCTAAAATTCAAAGCTAGTTAAGGCATTCACACAAGAGGCATGCAATACATGGCCTAAACAGCCATACCAGCTCTGGACAAAGCTCAATCATATCAAAACAAAGGCCAAAACATGCTGAGAAGAAAGTTCATGAGGCGAAAAGATCATGCTCAAGCATTGGCTCACAAACAAGGCATAAGGCACAACTCACAGAGGCTATGAAAGAGTGGAATATGTGAGAGTGTGACTATGCTATATACACTGAAATCATGTGAGAACTGAGGCTAAGGCATGCAATCATCACATACAAAGCATGCTAGGGACTTTGAAACTCAAAGCTAGTAAAAGGCCTTTACACTATAACTATACAAAGCAAGCCTCATAGGGCCAAGACCACTTCAAACAGAGTTTAAGCATGCTAAAACATGAGTAAAAGCATGCTAGAGTGTAGCCAAAATAAGCTAGAATGGTAGGCTAAAGCATCAAGCATACAAGGCTAATTGGAAAGATTACACTACAAGTGTAAGAAGCATGCAAGCAATAACCAAACCGGCCTAAAATAGAGTTAGAGCAGGCCCAAAAAGTCATGCTTGAACTCAGCTTAAAAGAAGGAGAAATGCATGCTCATTTGTTAGGCCAACAAGACATGCAAGCAAGACAAGAGGAGAGGGGACCACCCCCTCCTATTTAGGGCCTCAAAATCAACTTTCCACCACTGAAATTCCTCTAGAATTCAGTGGTTAAAAGGGCAAAAAGAGATAGTTCCAAAAGCTTTAAATGATGGCCCAAAAGCTTAGCAAATAAGGCATACAAGGGGGTGAAACACCCCCAACTCCCATAGGGCCTCAAAAAACCATTTTTAACACTTTGAAATAGAGTTTTTTGTAGTTGACAACTAGGCCAAAACAAGCATGCAAAGGTGGCTTAAACTAGTATACAAAAATAGGCTTAAAAGGGAAAGAGACTTACCCTTGAAGACAATAGCAAGATGGCAACAATTCTCAGCCAAAACCAATTCCAAGACCCCTAATGAAGCTTCAAGGGACCGCAACCTCAAAGTGAAGGTGTTTGACTAGGTGTCTTAGTGCAAATGTGTGAAGAAAACACACTTTAAGGCTCAAAATAGCACAATATAGAGAGAGAGGGAGATTTTTGCTCTGAAAAATCTGAACCCTCAAATAGGAGGAGCGACCTCCCCTTATATAGGCAATGCAAGCAAAAGCTTGCTTGACAAGTTTAAAGCTTGTTTACATCCCTCCATACATGTGTATGGAGGATGAGTTCAGTGAGCCACAGCTGGCTTAAAATATCTGAAATATCTCAAAAGGAAGAAGATTGGCCGCCGGCCACCTCCTCTAGCCGGCCGACCACTCCAAGTGGCCTATAAGGGAGAAAAGTGGCTGACAAGTGCCACAAGTGGCCGGCTGCCCTTCCGCTCCCTCAGGCAAGAGGAAACAAGGTTTGGCCCAAAAAACCAAGGCCAAAACACAAAGTGTTAAGAGGCTTAAAGACAAGGCGCTCGGCCAAGAACTTCGGACGCTCGAAACAAGCACAAACATGCGCAATCATCCCGTGCACAAATGATGACGTCAGAGTTTTAATGTCGGTCAAAAATAGGGTGTCTACAGTTGTCCCTCTTTGATAGAACTCAAAAGTCATGAAGTGACAGGAGTGAATGTCAAAGCCAGAGACGACCCATTATTGACAAGGCTGAAGACTTAGACAAACAAGGAAGGTAACAATACAGATGCGCTCGCAGGCAAGGGCAAAATGCAAAGGACATGCACAATGCAAGAGCATAACTTATGATTATGCAAAGAGGGCTGTAATGAAACATCTAGATGCAAACGTTATACAAAGAAATGCTATAGGAAACTCGTACATAAGTAAGTAAGCAAACACGCTACGCGCGGGAACTACAAACCGAACTACATTTCATGTAGAAAGGATGTAAGAAAATTATGCAATCTTCACTATGCTTTACGCAGGAAAGGTTAAGAGCGACCGCTGGGCACACTAGAGGTCTCAAACAAGATTCTGACGCGCTGCACGTGAAAGGAAAAATGAGTGGTATAAGCATTAGAACACGTTCCAAATGCTCTTAACCAAGGAGGAGGGGGACATAAGGACACATCCCAGCGTTTCCAACCAAAGGAGTGGCATAAACATTAGAACACGTTCCAAATGCTCTTAACCAAAGAGGGAGAAACATAGGGACATGTCTCAGTGTTTCGGAGTGGTATAACATTGGAACACGTTCCAAATGCTCTTAACCAAAGAGGGAGAAATATAGGGACACGTCCCAGTGTTTCCAACCAAAGAAGTGGTATAAGCATTGGGACACGTTCCAAATGCTCTTAACCAAAGAGGGAGAAACATAGGGACAAGTCCTAGTGTTTCGGAGTGGTATAAGCATTGGAACATGTTCCAAATGCTCTTAACCAAAGAGGGCCTAACACGCCGTGTGCTCAAGGAGAAAAAAGAACAATGCCTAAGGCATACGAGATTAAATGCGATAGACACACAAAGTGAACATGTGCGATAGATACACAAAGGTGAACATGTGCGATAGATACACAAAGGTGAACATGTGCGATAGATACACAAAGGTGAATATGTGCCATCTCTTACCGAGACATAATCAATCTTAAACGGAACTTCTCTGAATGAACCGTACATACAATATCGTGTCTGCATAAGAAAGAAACTTAACAGATGCAGCAGGATAGGAATGCATGTTCTATGCAAGGTTGACAGCATGCACCATGCTAATGTGAGAAGTGCATATACAATGCAAAGATGACAAATGTATGCTCCATGCAATATCGAGATACATATTCTATACAGGAATAATGAATGCATGTCCGATGCGGGAGTAACAAATGCATGTTCCATGCAAGATATTAAAGTGCATATTCAATGCAAGTGTAAGAAGTGCATAGAGAACGCAACGCAGCATACATATTCTGTGCACAATAATCAATGCATATTCGATGCAATATGTTCAATGAAGAAAGGCGCGTCTTGACAAGACCGATTCAAATGCAACCTCTGATTTACCTGTTGGAGGAGTTGCAACGAATTAAAAGGATAGACCTCTTACGTGCTAAGCATCACATGCTGAAATCACAGCCCGGAGCTTCTGCACAGGCCACTTGAGCTTTAAAAAAAAAATGTATTTCCCTTTCATTTTCTCGTGTTGTTGGGGATCTCTTGTTTCTGCATCTTGCACTTCCAAACCACAGGAACTACCTTTCTTCTTGGCCATGTTCACAACTTTCCCTATTCTCTAACAGGGTGACAGACTAGGTTGGTTCAGTATCCAGAATTGAGGCGCATACCCGCTACCTCAACCTATGGGGCTTCCATACAGATTTCAAGCCGGGGATACACCCCTGGGTATTTAAACCAGACTTTAGTCTCGAAAATCCCGAACCTTTGTGTTCCAGGCATCAGCCATTCGAACTCTAGTTTCCACCGTCTTAGTTGGTCTCCTAGGAACTCATTGCAAACATAGCCAAGATGTCTCTGGCGTGGAATGGTACTCAGGGAGAGTACTTCTGATCACCATTCTGGCTTAAAGCAGGCTTAAGCTTGAGCTTGAGCTTGAGTTTGAGATAGACGCACACTCATGCTTCAGAGCATTAACAAGACCTGAAAAGGTACATCCGGAATGCAATCTCGGAACTTTCTAAAGGTGAAACAAACTCAGATGCTCAAGATTTTTCCTCTTTTCTTTTGCTCCGCAGTCTGGAACCTATATAGCTTCAGATAGGTCCTAGTTTTACTGTGCTCACATACCTAGGTTGAACCCTGCAGTTTTATGAAACAACAAATCCTGTTTTGCACAAATGTAGAGAACGGCATAGCACTTTGAGTACAAAACGATTTATTTTTGAATTTGAAATTAAGAACTGAGTTCTTAACTGGGTATTGAGCCTACAACCGACCACAGTCAAAACGACTCAACAACGGAAAACAAAAGTTAAACAGCCTAACACATCTATTGACACTCGAAACGACTCGAAACAAGAATCAAGACAAACAAAAACACACACACAACACTTAGATGTGTTCTAATGGTGAGAGACCTTTCAGTTCATGGTGGGCCCACAGCTTCTCCAGGTATTGTTTCCCACCCTTTCTTATTTGTGATTCTCACATCACTTGGCACTCAATCTCTTTTTCTTTGAAAAAACCCTTTCCTCACTTTTTCTCTCAGCACACATCTCTCTATTCTTCAATCTCTCTTCTTTTTTATCCCTTCCCTGGGTGGTTGATGGATAAGCAGGAAGTTGTGGGCTCTTGCCTCTAGTATTCTACTAGATTCTCCTCTTTTGCTCACAGCAGTGAACCTTCCCACAGAAGGGTTGTGATGCGATTGGACGTGCAGCAGATCCATCACTGACATTGGTTGACGACACCCTTGGCCAGCTTGGATGTGATCAGACCTGCCCAGATGAGGAAATGGAATACCCTTCTCCATTTCAGCTTGTGCTTCACACTTGGCTTGATACCTCACTGCTTGGAGGATGAGAGAGCTTTCGGCTCTTTGCTGGTTAGCTTCAGTTGTGCCCTTTCAGGCAAATATGGTGCCCTTTCCAGCAAGTAAGGTGCCCTTTCTGGTAAGTATGTTGATAATGGGGGAACAGACAGAAAACCTGACTTAACTGTGCCCCTAGTTCATCATTTTGACAACTTTTTGTTTTGGCTTTCTATGAAAACAATTTTGACCAATATGAGAGTTAGATTAACATGCTTATTCAATTTTTTGATTTGAAATCATGCAAGTTAGGGTTGTGAGCACTGAAAATTTTTTTTTTTTTGTCCAAAAAATGGTCCAGTTTTGAAAAAAAATAATAATTTTCAAGAGAATTAATCAACCTCAGCAAAAATTCTCAAAAACTATTTTTGCAAACGGCCACTACTCGACCAACACAGAATTTACTCTTGAGATGCACAACCTCAAATCCAAAACAATGAAGAATTTCCCCTTGTCTGAATGGCACTGCACGGCACCAAATCTAGCAATGAAAAGTTGCCCCCTATTTAAATGGCAACTCATGGCAACGGAAAGTTTCCCCTTGTCTGAATAGCGCTGCAGCATACTGTAACCAGCCCTCATAGTGACAATCACCACCGAACATTCAGATACAACAAAGACAAAGATGACCCGTTCAATCTCATGGACAGGATAGTTAAAGTTGAAGTGTTTATGGCTGGACTTCAGAATGAAGTTGCCTACGTATCCTGAAGATGGGAATCAAGCCTTACGTAGTTCGGTTAAGGTACACTCGGGTATTAACCTCTCCTTTTCCGCTCTAACTTTTGCCAAGCCCGCCCTTCTGGGTTTTCAACCTTGCGAGCTCTGTTTTTCTTTTCTTCTCATTTCTTTTCATTTTCTTCTTTTCTTTCCTGTTCTTTTCCCTTTTATTTTTTCATTTTCTTCATTTTTCATTTTTGTTCTTTTCTTTGCTCTAACTTTTGCTTGGGTCACCCTTCCGGGTTTTCGGCCCAGTGAGCCTCTCAAGGATAAAAAGGTTTAACTTTGTCCATGTTGAATGGTCGGTGTTGAGATCTCGAAGCCACCTGAATCTAGGAGAATGGCTGCTATTCACTGATGATGTAGGAGTCCATCCAACCGGGTCTGAATTGCCCCCAGTGTTGTCAATAGGAACTTGATTGTCCTTCAACAAAACTTTCTTCTTTTCTCCATTCTGGGATTTGGCTTTCTTGCCAGTCTTCATTGGTTTGAGAAATGATCCATTATTTGAATCTTTGAGCACATCTAACATTTTTTGCACCTAGTTCAAGGGCTGCTTCTAATCTAGCTTTGCAAGCTTCTTTTGATAAAATTTGATCTTCTTGATCTGACCTTCTTGCCCCTAGTCCAAGGGTTGCTTCTAATCCGGCTATACAAGTCTTATGTTGTGATTGATCGTTGAACATTCTGAGTCAAAGTTCAAGGTTTGAAAGCAAAAGGGGTCGAGTCTCGAGGCCGAGAGTGATCCTATGCTGCACAATCTCAAGATCAATTCCATACATGTCTTCACAGGACCACGTAAAATATTTTTTGAAATCTTTTAAGAAAGCAACTAATCGCTCGCATTGAAGATAATGTAGAACAATTCTAGATCAAGCTAGGATCATTTTCAGTACTCACATTAACAAACATGATCTCATTCATTAAGGGCATAACATGCCTCTCTTTCTCCCAACTAAACAAATTTTTGCAAATCTGGAGGAATTCCTTTCTTTTTGTTTTTATCAAAGTGTTAGAAAAGTTTTGAAAAACTTAGGTCAATGCAACGATTTCAAGGCACAAAAAAGTAGGTGAAAAGCACTGTCGTTTCATTCAAATCTTCTGGCATAACTGGCTCAATGGTAGAAACAAACTCAAAAAAGAGTGAAAATCACTGCTGTTTCATTCAGAACTTCTGGTGCAACTGGCTCAAATAGAAACTGACGCAAAAGAAACGATGTAAAAGAAAAACACAAAACAAGCAAGTGATGTCAGAGGTAACAACCCCAAAATCACCCGACTCCAATAACACAGGACTGACTCGATACCATAAGACAGACTAAACTAACTTAGTACAAAAAGACTGACTCAAAACAACACGACAAAACTGACCCAGTACCCAAGTCAGAAAGTAAAATTAACAACACTCGCAAAATGCTCAAAACAGTGCGTGCCATCGATTATATCCGGAGTAAACTGAGCCCCATCGGCAGGTGGTTCATCCCCCAATCAAATGATCACATTATCCCCCCAAGTTCACTGATCCAGTGCCGATAGACTTTGCAGGACTTGGTGCGACGATGACCTCATTGTCAATCAAATCTTGTATTTCATGGCGAAGACGAAAACACATGTCAGTGTCATGGCCGATTTGTTGATGGAAGACATAGTATGTGGCCGGATTATGGGAGAGAGGAAGTTTATTCAATAATAGCTGCGGCTGCAAGGGCTTCAGATGCCCCTTTCTAATCAGGATTTTCAAGGCCGCTGACAGAGACATGTACAGTGGGGTGAACACCCTCTGGCCCTGAGGTGGGTATTTGGCAGGTTATGAGCTAGTTGTGTTGGATGCACCGGCGAAAGGGTCGGCGGGTGTTGACTAGGTTTTCTGATCTCTTCCAAGTGTAGGATTGGAACTGAAAGGGGTGTTTCTGGTACGACATCCCTTATCCTGGCTTGCCCTTTGATTCAAACTGCCCCCAACTTGAGTGGCGAAAGTGTCATCCACAGTCTTCGCAACAACTACAAGCACTTGTTGTTTGCTCAGTCCTTCGGCTTTCAAAGCCTCAACAGCCCACATTTCATGGGGACCAATGCCTACCCCTACCTTGTTCTCGCCACTTGCCTCCACTTTGCCAAGGGATTGGGTCGTCATATCAGAGCGAGGACTAGTTGCTGCTGACATGTCATTGCCCAGACCTGGGATGGCTCCAGGTTGGCCATTTTCAATTGCAACTCGCCCTAAGATTGGGGAGCCATTTGGCGTGAAATTTCTGGCATGTAATGTGGTTGATGACGGAGCCAATATCCCAAAGGCTAAATCTGCCACAGTTTTTTGTAAATCTTCAATCATACTCACTAGCTTAGAAGTAGTGGGTTCATGGGTTTGAGATGATTGGGGTTCAGGTGCCCCCATCATGCATAAGTTCATGCTGACCAGAATAAAAACCTCAGGCTTGGGTAAATGGGCTGGGGTGATGTATATACTGGGGTCAAACGGGTTGGCCGTTGTTTGGATGAAGTTTACCTGCCTAGGTGGAGGGTTTTGATTGACATTTGGTTTTTTTGGAGGTGCTATTGCCTTGTTGTTAATGAGATCTTGAATCTCTTGACGTAGTCTGAAGCAAAAGCAAGTATCATGACCGTGCTGCTGATAGAAGGCACAGTATTTAGCCGGGTGTTGCTTTGGTGGAAGAGGATCGGGTACAGGTCGTTGTTCTAGCGGTTTCAAATGTCCTTTCCTGAGTAGGACCGCTAGAGCTTTAGACAAAGGCATATAAAGTGGGGTGAAAACCCTCTTGCCTCGGAGTAGATTGTTCGAAGTTTGGGGGTTTGGATTGGATGTACCAACAAAGGGGGTAGTGGTTTTCTGAGTGGTAGTGACCATTCCACCTTCAGAAGATCTTACAGCTGCATCACCACTAGTGGTCGCATTAGAACTGCATGTATAACCCTTCTTGGGTGACTCCCTTTCGTGGTGAATCAGACCTTGTTTCATAGTATCTTCTATCTGTACCCCAATCTCATGAAGGTCAGCAAAGGTGGGGAGGGGTAAGCCAATCATCCTCTGCATCAACTTCGGTTGTAGATTCCGCACGACCATCCTTATCTGGTCTTTCTCAGCTGGCATGGTGGTCTTCATAGAAGCCTTGGCTCTCCAACGGGCTACGGAGTCAGAGAAGCCCTCATTCGGCTCTTGTCTAGTTGCCTCGAGATCACGAGTTGTGACCTCGATTTACGTGTTGTACGAATATTTGGCGACAAAAGACTCGACCATCTCTTCCTAACTCCTCTTTACTGAATCCTCCAACTTAGCATACCAGATGGCCACAACACCCGATAGGGTCTGATTGAAGAGAGATAGCTTTTGCAATCTGGAGAGACCCATTGGCCGTACGATATTCGAGAACAACTGTAGATGTACCATAGGATCTCCAAAACCATCAAAACGGTCTATATGTGGCATCTTGAACCAGTCTGGCAATGTCACTGCCGAATCCGTGTAACCATCCTCTATGTCCGGAATGGAGTTAACGCCATGAGCCCTCTTAAACAGCTTTTCAAGCTTGCTCACTTTTAATGCAGTTGGATCCACTTTGAACTCGCAAGGGCCTCGATTGGGTGGGCTTGTGCTTTGGAAGTCTGAGGTGGAGTGGGATCCACTAGGACATCTGTATTCTCCTGGGCATTGGCGACAAGGGCAGGAGCCCTTGGTGTAGGAATTTCTACTGGAGGTGGGTGTGACACAGAAGCTATTCCCTATTGTATTTGTTGCTGCTGTTGTTGAAGCCTGGCAATGAGTTCGGCCTACTCGGCCAGGACCTCGGTTTGGCACGCGGTAACCTCTGCTTGGCGGGCAACATCCCGCTACATGGCCTCCATAGTCTGTTGGAGCTGATGCATCATGTCTTCCATACTCATACTGACTAAAGGGGGCTGATCTATCGGATCTGGTGAGTTTTCTCTTTCTGAGGTGGAAACAGGAAACTGAGCCCCACTGCGCACAGGTGATGTAGATAGTGACCGCTGAACTGGAGACTGTTGAACTGGTGACCTGTGCCTGACTGGCCTTTTTTGCCTTGCCTCTGGCGAAGGAAACACTAGTGGTTCTGTTTCACTGAATCTCTGACTTGACAAAGTCTATCAACACAGGTCCAACGCACTCGAGGGATATTAGAGCCTTCTGAAGCTATAGTTCTGAGACTACCTTGCAAAACAGAAAACAGACAGCACCTTAGCCTGATTTCACCAGCACAGATATGAGCATAGCTGAATGACTGTGCTCTCTACTAAATTCTGCCCCAAAATCAGATACCCTCAAACTGATACTCAGACATTGCAACTGATACTTGCATTCTTGCAGAGGCACACTCTGACAGCACATAGCAAGCAAGTAAGAGCCAAAACACCCCTATGGTGGGGTAGGGTTTCCCTATCCTATTTTGTCAGGAGCTAGGGTTTCACTATGCATGCAGTGGCTTCAAACAACCTATATTCAGGTAAGCGACCTGTCCTAGTTTGGAATGGTCTCTATCACTTCCGATATATGACTAGGTCGAATGTTCGAAAAGGGTGCCTCGGTAAAAATCGAGGTTTGTGTTTCCATCGTGGCAGAGCCCGTAACCGGTCAGCCCTATGGCACGCTTTTCCAAGCAAGCCTCTGGCAAACCGTTCAGGAATAGCAGATGGCAAACACTGTGACTTAAGCGCACCAATGCAAATACAATGCAAAGAAACACATAAGTGTAGACAAAACAACATATCATGAGTTCAAGTCAAGTTCTCTAAATCCCCAATAGAGTCGCTAGAAACTGTACACCGCCTCGAACTTGCTCCGCGCGCCCCCCTTTCGAAGAAGGCGCGGATTGGGTTCTAGCTACTACAGTTCAGACTCCTGTCACAGTTCTGAACCTAATCTCACAAAGTGCAATGTAAGACTGATAAATCACCAAAGAGTCCAAATCCAAAAATTGGTTTTGAAAAATCAATTTTGAATCAAAAGTGCCAAACATGGACTGCTTTGCCAGATTTCAGAGTGGCCACCTAAATATTTTATTTTGAGAAATTTAGGAAACCCTGACTCATGCCTAAGGCCACGTGTCCGTCATAACCAAAGTTGTCTCGGCTCGGGAACTTGGGTACGAGAGGGAAAGGTCTTGAAATCAGCACCCCCGCTCTTTCGATCAAATGATCGGCCTCTGCTAAACATGATATGTTATTTTGAAAGCATATGTGTTCTTATTTCGGTTTATTAGCTAACCTTACTATGTGATGCGCACAACATACAAGTATAGACTAAATCACTAGATTTGGAACAAAACATCTTATGTTCGTTTTTCGAAAATGGTTTGGAAGTGCTACTCGCAAGTAGGCTAAAACGCGGATTTGCCACCCTCAAGTGGGCTTAAAACAACATGATTTGCCACTCTGCAAAGTGGGCTTAAAACTCACATTTGATGAATTGTTCCAATTCAAGAAATAAAGCCTTCATCCACAGGCATTTATGCAGTTAAACACTTAAACAAATAGCCTCATGGCAAGCATGCTAAACATGGCAACATACACATCTCATGCAGTATGCTAAAGCATAAACACTTACAGTGTACTGTGAGCCAAAATAGATGCTAGTTAGAAAATATGCATGAATCCTAACTATGTTAGATGCCTAATGCAACACATGCAAAATGCAATAAGATAGGCTTGGCTACCTAAGATGGCATATGAATGCAACAATTGATACATGTATTCAAATTGGAATTGAAATACAAAGCAGTTTGACTAGTGCACCGAGCCTGGTGCATGCAAGACAAATAAATGGATGCACGAATGCAAACATAAGGTATGCTAATCGAAATATGCCCTAAACTAACCATCAAAAGCTAATAAGTAAAAGAGAGAAAGAAATGGGGTTAGAAGACATGCACACTCACACACACACTTATTACAACACTATGCCCTCTCAATAGAGGGTCCGAATAAACAAGCTAAGCTACACTAAGCTAAGCTAATTATTACAAATAAACTAATTTATCTAGCTAATTAATTACAAACTGAATTGAAACTAGATATACTAAGCTAATTAGAATATTACAAAGATGAATGAAATTAGCTAAGCACATTAACTAATTTATTACAAAAACTGGCAAATTAACTAAGTAAACCAGTTAAAATGGCCTCCATGGCGAGAGAGAGATGCATGCTCAGTTTGCTTCACCCAGAAATGCATTGCCTTGCCATGAGTTGTCTCTGTTTGCACTCGTAGTGATCTCAAAACATCTTACACACTTTCAAATTGTATCTGCCCCAACACAGGAACACTTTGGACAATTTTGCTACAAGTGGCCGGCCGGCCACCTCAACTGGTCGGTAGGCTACCCCAACTGGCCGGCCGGACAGTGAAAGAGGTCAGTCGACTAGTGCAAGTGGTCGGCCGGCCACCTCTCCTTCCAGAATTCAAATTTTGCTGCAACAGAGAACAACAAAGGCATAGCAATGTATTTGCAAGGAAATGTGTGTGCAACTACTCTCCTTATCATTTCTCATACTCGGCTCTCAAGCCACCAACCACGCATCTCAACGCATGATGGCCAAAGAGTCAAGCTTGCACAATGTTTGTGAATGCACAAACAACACATAAGAGCCTCCACCTCTATCATGCATGATCAAGAGAGTTGGCGACCAAGAAATGTGACACGTTTCATCACTATAAGTATGAAACGTCCCACATTTCTTGTGTTTGGATTAACGTCCAACCCAAACACAATGCAATGCAAACAACATGTGTTATCTTGGCATGCTAAAGACCTTAAAGCATACAAGCGATACAAGCATAACATGTTTAGAACCAAAACGATGAAACTAGTGAAGGACACAACACTGGAGACATGTAATACAAAGCTCAAATGATTAAACTAGCCCAAAACAGAGCTATAGCAGGCCAAAACAGTGGCTAAAAATTGTTAAGATGATAGCATAAAAGGGAAGAAAATGCATGCTCAACTTATGGCTCGCAAGTAAGATAGAAAGCTCAACTCTCAAACGCATTGAAAGAGTGATATATACGAGAGTATGGTAGAGATATGAGCACTGAAATCACATGCCAAATGATGACGTATCATGCAAACATCACAAGTATAACATGCAAGAGGCCCTAAAACTCAAAGCTAGTTAAGGCATTCACACAAGAGGCATGCAATACATGGCCTAAACAGCCAAACCAGCTCTGGATAGAGCTCATCACGTCAAAACAATGGCCAAAACATGCTGAGAAGGAAGTTCATGAGGCGATAAAATCATGCTCAAGCATTGGCTCACAAACAAGGCATAAGGCACAACTCACAGAGGCTATGAAAGAGTGGAATATGTGAGAGTGTGACTATGCTATATACATTGAAATCATGTGAGAACTGAGGCTAAGACATGCAATCATCACATACAAAGCATGCTAGGAACTTTGAAACTCAAAGCTAGTAAAAGGCCTTTACACTATAACTATACAAAGCAAGCCTCAAAGGGCCAAGACCACTTCAAACAAAGTTTAAGCATGCTAAAACATGAGTAAAAGCATGCTAGAGTGTAGCCAAAATAAGCTAGAATGGTAGGCTAAAGCATCAAGCATACGAGGCTAATTAGCAAGATTACACTACAAGTGTGAGAAGAATGCAAGCAACAACAAAACCAGCCTCAAACAGAGTCAGAGCAGGCCCAAAAAGTCACAAAAGCATGCTTGAACTCAGCTTAAAATAAGGAGAAATGCATGCTCATTTGGTAGGCCAACAAGACATGCAAGCAAGACAGGAGGAGAGGGGACCACGCCCTCCTATTTGGGACCTCAAAATCAACTTTCCACCACTGAAATTCCTTTGGAATTTAGTGGTTAAAAGGGCAAAAAGTGATAGTTCCAAAAGCTTTAAAGGATGGCCCAAAAGCTTAGCAAATAAGGCATAGAAGTGGTTGAAACACCCCCAACTCCCACAGGGCCTCAAACAAACATTTTTAACACTTAAAAATAGAGTTTTTTGTAGTTGACAACTAGGCCAAAACAAGCATGCAAAGGTGCCTTAAACTAGTATACAAAAATAGGCTTAAAGGGGGAAGAGACTTACCCTTGAAGACAGTAGCAAGATGGCAACAATTCTGAGCCAAAACCAATTCCAAGACCTCTAATCAAGCTTCAAAGGACCTCAACCTTAAAGTGAAGGTGTTTGACAAGGTGTCTTAGTGCAAATGTGTGAAGAAAACACACTTTAAGGCTCAAAATAGCACAATATAGACAGAGAGAGAGAGAGTGAGAATTCTAGATAGAGAGAGGGAGATTTTTGCTCTGAAAAACTTGAACCCTCAAATAGGGGGAGGGACCTCCCCTTATATAGGCAATGCAAGCAAAAGCTTGCTTAACAAGCTTAAAGCTTGTTTACACCCCTCCATACGTGTATGGAGGATGAGTTCAGTGAGCCACAACCGGCTCAAAATATCTAAAAATATCTAAAAAGAAGGAAGATTGGCCGCCGGCCAGTTAAGGTGGCCGACCGGCCACCTCCTCTAGCCGGCCGACCACTCCAAGTGGCCTACAACGGAGAAACGTGGCTGGCAAGTGCCACAAGTGGCCGGCAGCCCTTCCCCTTCCTCAGGCAAGAGGAAACAAGGTTCAGCCCAAAAACCAAGGCCAAAACACAAAGTGTTAAGAGGCTCAAAGACAAGGCACTCAGCCGAGAACTTCGGCCGCTCGAAACAGGCACAAACATACGCAATCATCGCGTGCAAAAATGATGACGTCAGAGTCTTAAGGTCGATCAAAAATGGGGTGTCCACAATGTGCGAAGCACGAGCTCGAGTGGTTTTTCTTATACCAAGACGCATGACGTGCATCCCTGGGCGAGTTTCATCTCGGGACGTGCGAAGCACGAGCCTAAGCAGTTTTTCTTCTCTCAGAGTGACGAACAGCCCTGGCGGGTTTCATCTCGAGACGTGCGAAGAATGAGTCCGAGTGGTTTTTCTTATCTTAGGGTGCATGATGCGTAGCCCGAGGCATGTTTCATCTCAAAACGTGTGAAGCATGAGCCCGAGTGGTTTTTCTTATCTCAAGGCACGTGACGTGCAGCCCTGGGCGGGTTTCATCTCGGGACTTGCGAAGCACGAGCTAGAGCGGTTACGCGTGAAGCGCAACCCTTGGTAGGTTTCATCTCGGGACGTGCAAAGCACAAGCCCGAGTGGTTTTTCTTATCTTAGGGCATGTGACATGCAGCCCTCTGCGAGTTTCATCTCGGGATGTTTGAAGCACGAGCCTGAGAGATTTTTCTTATCTCAAAGTGACGCGTAGCCTTGGGCAGTTTTCATCTCGGGACATGTGAAGCATGAGCCCGAGCAATTTTTCTTATCTAAGGGTGCCGGTCGTGCAACCTTGGGCAGGTTTTATCTCGAGACATGCGAAGCATGAGCCTGGATGGTTTTTCTTATCTTAGGGCGTGTAACGCACAATCCTGGGTGGGTTTCATCTAGGGACTTGCGAAGCACGTGCCCGAGCGGTTTTTCTTATCTCAGGGTGTGTGACGGGATGCTCTTGGCAGGTTTCATCTTGGGACGTGCAAAGTACAAGCTTGAGCGGTTTTTCTTCTCTCAGGACGCTTGATGTGCAAACCTGGACGGGTATCATCTCGGGACGTGTGAAGCACAAGCCCGAGCAAGTTTTCTTATCTCAGGGCACGTGACGCATTGCCCTAGGCTGGTTTCATCTCGGGACGTGCAAAGTATGAGCTCGAGCGATTTTTCTTATCTCAGAGTGATGCGCAGACCTGGGCAAGTTTTATCTCAGGATGTGCGAAGCACGAGCTTGAGTGGTTTTTCTTAGCCCAAGGAGCATGTCGTGCAACCCTCGATGGGTTTTATCACGGGACGTGCAAAGCACGAGCTCGAGCTGCTTTTCTTATCTCAGGGCACGTGACGCGTAGCCCTAGGTGGGTTTCATCTCGAGGCGTGCAAAGCACGAGCCCAAGCGATTTTTTTTTATCTCTGCGCGCGTGACATACAGGCCTTGACGGGTTTCATCTCAGGACGTGCGAAGCACGAACCCATGTGGTTGTTCTTATCTTGGAGCCCTCGTGAAATGCGACCCTGAGAGGTTTTCTAGTTTCTCAAGATACGTGAAACGCGACCCCAAACAATAATCTAGTTTCTCAGGACACTTGAAATGCAGCGCTAACCAGGTTTCATCTCGGGACGTGCGAAGCACGTCCTCGGGCGGTTCTCTTGTATCTCAAGGCGCGTGAAGTGCAGCCTTGGGCGAGTACGATCTTGAGACGCACGAAATGCATCCCCGAGCAGTTTTTCTTTTATCTCGGGATGTGTGAAATGCGACCTCGATTTCTTTCTCAATTTCTCAGGATGCGTGAAACGCAATCCTGAGCGGTGTTTTCTTTCCTCGTCTCTTGATTTTGGCATGGCTAGAGTGTGGTTTATCTTCTTTTTGCAAGAACCTGTGTTGGTTTTAAGCAAACACACTCTTAGGACATTACTTCATAACTTTTTAGGATGTTTACATATGTAGAAACTTTGAAAAAAAAGACAATGATATGTGTGTGTTTATTTAATTTATTTTAGAAAGTCTTACAAGAAAATGGGTTTCTAGAAACCTTATTGCCAATCCCTATTAGCATTACATACACAGATAAAGTAATTCAAATACCTAGTTCCACAAAACAGGGGAGCAACAGAACAGAGCAAATAGAACAGAGACACATACAACCCTCAATCAACCATAGCTTTCATTTCTTACTGATGCCGTGGAAGTAGGTCTCTCCTGTTCTGGGCACGTCCCATTCACCGCCTCTATTCTTGCGGAAGATTACCGATGATTCTCTGATAAACCCAGTTCCACACCATTTGAAATCGGTGGTGAATCACTACCGACTCGCTTGCCAAAAACAGGGCATACAACCGAAAGAACACATGTCTCCCATTACCTGGGAAAAGAATGGAAGCCAGAGGCACCGAAAAAGCCGAATAAAGCACTATCATTCCACGGGAATAGGCCAGTAATCGGAGTTCAGCTTCGTAGGCGAAGCAATACAAGATCAGACTAACAGTGGCGACCCAGATGGCCTTTTGGTACGTTTCGAATGAAAAAACATTTTGTCCTTGAAATTTTAGTTGAATGAAGGCGAGGAGCATTTGAGTGAGGACGGTGAGGATGGCGTGGCAGGAAGTGGGTGGCGGCCAGAGGTGGGGGTGTGAGAGGTAGAAGCTCCTCGAGTTCACAAATAAAATGTTGATGTTGTTGTTGTTGTTCATGTCTTGGATTTAAGTCCCTGTTGGGCTGATTATGATCTACAAAAGATGGATAAGAATGAGTCAGAACACAATGAGAAATAGACAAAAACGAATGTATAGAGTATTGAGATAAGAAAGAATGGAATGGAATGGTTACGAGGCTACCAAGCTTTGATTTTCAATACCTAAGGAGTTTGTGGCTTTTATTCTACTTTGCTAGGTTGGCTCAACGCGTTAAGGTCCTCTACACGATTTTGTTTATTTTATTTGATTTTTTGGGGGGGGGTAATTATGCCCCCAAAAGAAATTATTCTTTCTTTCCTCACCGAAATGACAATAATTTGAAAAAAAAAATTTTCAAATTGAAGCTCAGTTATACATACACAGTGTGTGTGTGAGAGAAAGAATGATCTATCAAGGGCTGATTAAGCCTCACCAAAATAACAGCAATTTGAAGGAAAAAAATATCAGATTGAAGCTCAGTCATACATACATAGTTTGTGTGTGTGTGTGTGTGTGAGAGAGAGAGAGAGAGAGAGAGAGAGAGAGAGAGTCTCAGACTTAATGCCTCCAAACCAAGAAAAAATTCCCATAAAAAATGGCAATATCTTCAAAAAGCCACTAAAAAAATTTAAAAACCAACTATGGGATGATTTGGGAAACTATTTTTAGCTTTTAACCTATTTTGGGTCGTATCATTTTTTTTTTCATTTTTTACACACAAAAGGACAAAAAAGTCAAAAAAAAAACCAAAAATCAGCTTTTAACTAACTTTTCAAATCACTCACTCCAATTTATATCAAAAAGTCAAAGATTTCTTTTTCTCTCTACTTTTGCACTTTTTTTTTTTTGTAAAAAACTAAAAAATTATCCAAACATACTAATTTTTTTTTATTATCTCAAATTTTACTTAAAAATTTAAAAAATTACTAAAACAATATGTTCCCAAAGCCTAAGGTGGTGTTTGGGAAGTTGGGGCATTTCTTTGGCTAGAAAAAAAAAAAATGTAAAAGGCTTGGATGAATTGGACTATGGAAAGTTTTGGGAAGATGGCTAAAAATTAGTTTTTTGATTTTTTGTATTTTTTGTATTTTTTTTGTTGAAAAAAGCGTATAAAAAATATAAGGGATAATATAATCCAAAATAAATTAAACGTTATATTTTGACTTTTTATTGTGTTCCAAAATTAGCCCTATGTTGATATACCTTACCAACGGCTTATCTTCTCTCTCTAGATGAAGTGGACTATAGTAGAGTTGTTTCTTTGAGTTGTTGAGGTTCTAAAAACCACTGCGTTGGTTTACCTAAAAAACATCCAACATATTAGATACTGATAAGATGATGTTGGTATCAGATGTCAATTTTTGTGTTGCTAGTGTAAGAGGTCAATTTTTGTGCTATTTGGCTCTGTAATACAGTTGCTAAATGGTTGATTAGTGGTATTGATTTTTCCTTGTTAACCAAGAGAGAGAGAGAGAGAGAGACAACGAAGAGAGAAGAGAAAGAGAGAAGCGGCTGATCAGTGCAATGGGTGGGGCTCACTGCACTTTTTAATTATTTTATATTTTAGTTATTATTTATATATATGTATATATATTTATACTTTTAACATTCTTCAGGAAATTATTAAATATTTTCGGAATACTGTGTTTGTACTGCTTAATAAATTATTATTCAATATGTCTTCTCATATTCCTTAATCACCCAACATAATACTCCACCTACCTATCTTCTCCACAAATCATAATGTTATGGAATGCCACGTGTCCATACTCCAGAATTACTGAATAATTTCCAAGAAGGCATTAATATCAATATGTAATATATTTTTATACATCAAGAGTGGTTGAGTCTCGTTTCATGTGTCACGAATATCTTGCATGATGAAAAATATAATATTAGTCATTAGTATATTTTTATTTATGTAGAAAATATAGAATATTTTTTTTTAAGAAAATGGAATGATATTATAGTTTAATATTTCGATTGATATAGGAATTTCAAATTGTTTTTACGATATTTATATATCGATAGTTATAAGTGTTTGAAGATTAATTATTCATAATTAAATAGGTGGCTATAATGTAAATGTTTATTATTACATTTTTATGTGTGCACTGTTTTTTAATTAGATTATTTTCATATAAAAATTGAAAGGAATTTGTGAATAATTTGTATAAAATTAGATATTAGCAAATAAAAACTTTTAAAAAGAGAAATTTATAGTGTTTTGCTTTGTTTGATTTATTTTTAAAATTTTTTATTTTGAATTTTATGGTTTTCAAGTTTTTTGTCTGACACTATATTTTTTAATGACCCTTTTTATTTTCTTTTTAAATTTACTTAATTTAATACTTTTCTATTTTTAATTTTATTTTTAAATTTAGATTCACTTAATCTAGATAGACTTAGAAAATAATTTGTTGTGTATTATTTTTAGAAAAAAAGTATTAATATTAAATAATAATAATAATAATAATAATAATAATAATAATAATAACAAAAATATATATAATAATAAAAAATCAATACATGTTTGAATTTGAAATAGTTTTACCAATATTTTACTTTTTAATTCTATTTACATTATTAGATATTAGATTTTCATATAAAAGTATAATTTAAATATAATATATGAAAAGATTTCAGCACCTTTAATCACTAAAATTGAAAAATATAAAAAATTAAAAATTAAAAAACATATTTAAAAAATAAAACCAACGAATGTGATTTTTATTTAGAATTTTGACATCATACCTTGATTATTAAGGTACCATATAAAATATTACAGTTCATAAAGTATAATTTAAACAAAAAGAAAGTGTATGAAGACAATCGGCGAATTTTTGAGACGCAGTACAAATCTCTGTTTTAAAAATGCATGCGCTGTAGCACTTGTACCCTTTTAAAACATTTGAGAAGTGTATTTGAGTCCTTTATTTCATTTTGGGGATCTTTGGTGTTGTTGTATCTTGGTTTTGGATGAGTGAAAATCAATTTAAACTTGTTGGCTTTGGTTGTTTGCACTTGTTCTTGTCAAAAGTTCCTTAGAGACTTAGAAAATTCCATTCTGGGGTCGACACCAGCCTTTCTAAGGGTCGACCCTTACCTGTTGGTGAAGTTTTTGGAAGTGTTGCTGGAAAATAGGGTAGACACCAGTCTGGGGAGGGTCGACCCTCTTATGTTGCAGAAGTTGTGTGTTAGTTGCCGGAAAATAGGGTCGACCCCCCTTGCTTGTGCCAGATTGTCTTTTCTATCTAAAGGGTCGACCCTTTGGCCCAAAGGGTCGACCCTCGCGTGTTTTTTTTTTTAGATTTTGGGGTTCGAATGGGCCCTACCCTTGGGGGGATTTTGGGCCTATTATTTTATTTGACCTTGGGGCTATTTGCTACTAGTATAAATAGACCGAAACCACTTTCCTCTCATTACTTTTTCTCCTCTTTTCCTCTCAACCCGTGATTTCTCTATTCTCTCTAAAACTTAACTTTTCGCACTTAGATCTTCAAATCTACTCACCTAGAGCCATCTTTTCACCTTGGTCCTTTGGAAAAGGTTGTAGATCTTGTTAAGGGCTTTCTATTGATCCAAGTGGTTCGTGATTTCATTGCCGGTGATTTTTGGGTTGTTTTCTCTTCGCTTCAAGAGGTAGGGATTTCTTTTCTCCTTTCCAATACTTCGTCTATAGATAGACATGTGGTAGATTTTATTGCATAAAAACCATATTCATTATGGATTTTCTTAAAAGCCATGAAAGGGGATCTAGGGTTTGATATTTGTGATTGGAGTTGTTAAGTTGTTTGTTGTTGGGTTGTTTGGAAAAAATGATTTATTATGTTTGTGAAGAGAGGGAGAAAAGCCCTAATTGAATGTTATTGAGTTAATGGATTTAAAAGGGAGGAAGTTGAATAATCCTTGTATTTTGCTAATATGGGTTGTGTAATTATGTTTATACCAAAAGGAAATAAAAAGAGAAGTAACCACGGTATTGGTATTGTTTTAGACTAATCTTGTGAAGTTGAGTTGCGTTATGGTTTTGATACCAATGAAATTGGTTTATAAAATAAAGATGATGGATTTGGTTTTGGTTTTGTAAAATGACGAGAATGAATTCTTAGAAAATGGTTGGAGTTGTGTGGATTGGAAAATAAACAAAAGTGGTCTTTTTGAAAGAAAATGAAATTATCACCCTTTGTAAACGAATAATGAACTTGAGGTCGGATCTTGGAACCTTCACATATTATCATTGTTATTGGACTGAAAGTCTTGCGAGAATTGGAATTTTGTTTTCCTTTCGTATTAGATGTAGAAATGGATAGATATGAATATAAATGGTGGGGTTGGATATTTGAAATCTCTCACCTATGAAAATATGGATAGTTTATCTATTTTGGAGATTGTATATATGCTTAGAAATATATGTTTTGGGCTATCGGTGGAGGATAGCTATGACTGTTGTAAAAATTGTATGTGGACTAGGTGAATTGAAATTAATCACTTGTGCTTGTCATTGAATATGACTATAATTATATACATTGGATATGCATGGTTATTTGGGAATGTAAAGGGAATGTACTTTATATATGATTATGTGTTTATATACATTGTGTATGTATTACACTTATGTTGTTATGCATTCTAATATGTTGAAATTGTTGGGAATGTGCTTGCACTTCGAATGAGAGGTGCCATTACCTTCCAGCTTGCGCTTCGAATGAGAAAATTGTAAATATTATGTATATCAGTATAAAAGCAAACATAGAAATCAAGAAAGAGTCATTAATTTTTGTTCTTAAATTATCATCAATATAAAAAAATAGGGAGATGACTTTTTTTTATTTTTTTTGATGAGGGAGACAATTTATTTATATTCATAGAGGACTTTTGAAAACAGATATATCATTTTTTAGTGTTTAACTGAAACATAAAGAGATAGTTGGTTTATATAGGACTTTTCATGACTTTTAGAAAATATAGGGTTCGTTTGGGATGTGGGTTGACTTTTTAACTTTTTAGCTATTTTAACTTAGGGCTAAAAAGCCTCATTTGGGATAGGCTTTTTGATTTTTTTGACTTTTTTAAGAAAAAAAAAATGAAATGATTATAGTTTGGATGTGATATTTTGTCTTGTTGCGCTAAAAAGCCTATTGTCTTTTTGTGACTAAAATAGTTAAAAAGTCAAAAAGTTTGACATGCCAAATGATGGTATAATAAATTTAAGAAGATAAAATTAAAATTTAAAAAAAATGAAAAAAAAGATGTCATGTTGTTCACACTATATAATAGTAATAGATAATGTTACAACTTATTTTTTATTTAATGCCCTCAAAATATTATACAAATCAACCATTCATAAAATCTATAAGCATAGAAGAAATATTATATTTCCATTCATCAGAGTCTTCTTTACAAAATGTATTATGTACATTACATATTCATAAATGTTCATAACTAATAACAACAAAATAATGCCCTATGGGCTTACAGCTTTCTAAGTTATTACTTGGTTACAACAAAAGAAGAGTTCTAATTCTTTTACATATAAAGCCCTCGGCTTGAAATTTTACATAAAACACCAGAAAAATTATACAAAATGGAGCCTTCAATCCCGAAACCTCCCAAGCTATGTCCTTGGAGGTGGCATGTCACCTGTACTTGAAAATGGTGTCCCAAGTAGGGTGAGCCAAAGCCCAGTAGAGATATGCTAAACCATATATTAGAATTAACTAAACTATGAACATCAGATAAATATTCAACATTCTTAACCAGCACATATCCTTTTCAAGGTTGTTCAATATAGATAACCAATATTTCAAATCATTTCCCTTCTTTCATTTTGAGTAAATCAATTAACCAAATTCATCATTATCAAAACCAATACAAGACTACAACTCAATGGTTCACAATTCAATACATTCATCAATCCAACACTTTTATTTCTTGCCATTTTACAGAATCACATCCGAGGGAACCGACACCCATAAATAAATAAGGTTTTGGGACTTTCACCCTGGACACTCCGGCCAACTTAGTTATCAATGGAGTCCATCCCCTATCTCCTCCCAAACAATGGAGTACATCCCCTATCTCGTCCCACTCAAAGATACATATACAATGTATTTAAACACGTTGTCATATACAATGACTCATCAGTTCAAATATTCAATGGTTTACCCAAACCGTCATATTCAATGACAATTTAATTGATTAGTTTCAATTTTCCCTAATCCTCATGCATTTTCTACAACAATCATAGCTATGCTCCATCGATAGCCCAAAATACATATTTCTAAACAGATAAATAAATCAATCAATAGATAAATTATCAAATTTTCCATGGGTGAGTGATTTATTAATCCAACTACACCATTTAATCACAATTTCTTCCAATTTCATAATTCTCTAACCAATTTCATAATTTATACAAAATCATTTATTTAATTCAAATTAGGGCAATCTCCCCCCTGTAGACCGCCCGAAACTCTGGCACAAATTGGGTTCTAGCTACTACTGTTCAGAATCCTGTCACGGTTTTGAATCTAATCTCACAAAGTGCAATGTAAGACTGATAAATAACCAAAGAGTCCAAATCCGGAAATTGGTTTTGAAAAATCAATTTTGAATCAAAAGCGCCAAACATGGCCTGCTTTGCCAGATTTCAGAGTCGCCACCTAAATATTTTATTTTAGAAAATTTAGGAAACCCTGACTCGTGCCTAAGGCCACGTGTCCGTCATCACCAAAGTTGCCTCAGCTCGGGAACTTGGGTACGAGGGGGGAAGGTCCTGAAATGAGCACCCCCGCTCGACCGATCAAAGGATCGACCTCTACTAAACATGATATGTTGTTTTTATAAACACATGTTCCTATTTGATTGTTAGCTAACTCACTATGTGATGCGCACAACATACAAGTATAGACTAAATCACTCGATTTGGAACAAAACATCTCATGTTTGTTTTTCAAAAATGGTTTGGAAGTGCTACTCGCAAGTAGGCTAAAACGCGGATTTGTACCTCTCAAGTGGGCTTAAAACTCACGTTTGATGAATTGTTCCAATTCAAACAATAAAGCCTTCATCCAAAGGCATTCATGTAGTTAAACACTTAAGCAAATAGCCTCATGGCAACACTCACACTCATGCAAGTATGCTAAAGCGTAAACACTTACAGTGTACTCCAAGCCAAAATAGAAACTAGTTAAAAATCATGCATGATCCTAACTATGTTAGTATGTCTAATGCAACACATGCAAAGATGCAACTAAGTAGGCTCGGCTGTCTAAAATGGCATATGAATGCGACATTTGATACATGTATTCAAATAGAAATTGAAATGTAATGCAGTTTGAATGATGCACTGAGCCCGGTGCATGCAAGACAAATGAATGATGCACCCATGCAAGCATAACGTATGCTAATCGAAATATGCCCAAATCTAACCACTGAAAGCGGGTAAATAAAAGGGAGAAAGAAATGGGGTTGGAAGAGATGCACACACACACGCACCCTTATTACAACATTTGCCCTCTCGACGGAGGGTCCGAATCAAATGAAAGCTAACTAGCTACGCTAATTAAGCTAACTATTACAAACCATAACTAATTAACTAACTAGTTAACTAATTATTACAACACAAACCGATTAGCTAAGCACATTAACTATTTAAGTACAAAACCAACAAATTAACTAGCTAAGCAAAACAGTTAAAAGGCCTCGGGGCGAGGGGATGCATGCATGCTTGATCGACTTCCTCCCAAAAATCCGTCGCCTTGCCACCGGTTGCCTCTGTTTGCATTTGCCTTGTTTCCTGAACACCGAACCAATTTCCAGGCTATTTCTGCTCCAGAACCAGAACAATTTCTGACCACCTCTGAGCTTGAGAACTGTCGGCCAGTTAAAGAGGCAGTAGGCCACTTAAAGTAGCCAGTAGGCCACTTCCTCTGACCGGTGTAGACACCCTATTTTTGACCGACCTTAGGACTCAGACGTCATCAATTGAGCACTCGATGATTGCGCATGTTATGCTTGTTTTGAGGTTTCGAGGTTTCGACTAAGAGCCTCACCTCCGAACCTCGAGACTCTTTGTGTTTTGACTCGGTCTACGGACTAAGTCTTGTTTTCTCTTCCCGGAGGGAGGGAGAGGTCTTGTAGACCATCTCTCAGTGGTCGTAGACTACTTTTCGTGGTCGTAGGCCACTGTTCCCGTTTGGAGAGTAGTTTTCGATTTTCGAAGTCGTTGGCCGTGCGCCTCGGTTCAGGACCGCTTAACATTCTCCGTTTGACATGGTTTTTGGAACACACCTTGTTTCCTCTGTCTAGAGGGACACTGTACCCCGGGAGACCACTTTTGTGGTCGCACGCCACTTTCGGTGCTCAACAGCCAGTTTTCGAGGCACCCAGCCGTGCGCTTTGCCTCTTGAACTCTCGTTTTGCATCCGTCTTGGTTCATTTTTGGCATGGACCGTGTTTTCCTTGTTTGGGAGGTGGTACAAGGGTGGGAGACCACCGTTTCTCCTTGGAGACCACTTTTCCCCCTCCAGTCGATTTTCTTGTTAGGAAATTGGTCTCCTTGATCTTTGGGCCACAATTACTGGTCTCCCACCACACCACTAGCTTCCTTTCAGTGTGGAGACCACCCATCCCCTTGGCCGACCACCCCTTTTTATGGGAGACCACCTGCTCTGGTCGGCCGACCAGGGGAAGTGGTCGGCCGACTACCCTTTCTGGTCGGCCAGCTTCCTCCTATTTTATCTGTTTGAGTGGGTGCCAGCTGTGCCAGTTGGAAGGCACAGACTGCATCATCTATACACGTGTATGGAGGATCTTGAGCCTTGTTTTTAGATTCTTGAAGAAGCTTTGGCCTTGTTTATCTATAAGAGAGACCCTCCCTCTCCTTATACCAGGTTCAGATTTTGTCTAAGGCAAAAAAGATATCTCTCTCTATATCTCTACATTTTGGCTCCAAAACTGTATTGTTCTTAACCCTTTTACACTATACCTCATAGCCATACACTTCCACCATTGATTTGAGGTTCTTGGAGGTTGTTTTCAGAGGTTAAGGAATTGGTTTTTGGTCCTAAAACCTGCTGGTTTTTGCAGAGCTTCAAGGGTAATCATTTTCCCCTCTTTTAAGCATTATTTTGATCCTTCTCTTAGCCTCATTTGCATGCTTATTTGAGCTTTGTTGCCAACTAAAAAAAGGTTCATATTTAAGTGATTTCCATGTTTGTTTAAGGCTCTTTTGATGTTAGGGGTCATCTACCCTCTTGCATACTCTATTTAGCCTTGTTTTGAACCATGCCATGAGACCTTTGTATTGAACTTTGCTTGGCCCATTAGCCACTAAAATCCAGTGGATTTTTAGTGGTTGGCATGTGGTTTTGAGAGTCAAAATCAGAGAGGGGTGACCCTATCTCTTTTGGCCTTGTTTGCTTGCATTTTTGGCTTTCCAAGGGAGCATATATTTCCACATTTCCTAGACTTGGTTCAGGCCCGTTTTAGTGACTTTTAGGACTTGCATAGACTCTGTCTATGGCTAGTTTGGTCACCTTTTGTTTGCCTCTTGCATGTGTATAACAATCCCTTGCATAGCCTATCAAAGTAGCACCTCATTCTTTCATGTCTTGGTCATGTTTCAGTGGGTTTTTGGCCATCATTTGGCATGCCATGATTCTTTTTTTTGCTGGTTTGGTAGCCTCTCATATGCTTCACATGCTTGTAGTGTAAATCATGGTTTACTAGCTTAGAATGCATGTTGTTTTGGTCCTCCATTCTAGCATATTTTGGCCATGATCCAAACTAATTTTGTTCATATTTTGGGCTGCCTTAACTCTATTTTGAGGCCTCTTGGTCGAATGATGCTTTTCATGCATGCTTGTAGTGTAATAGCCTTGCCTAGCTTTGAGTTTTGAGGTCCCTTGCATGCTTAACTTGAGGTATTTGCATGTTTTGGTCTTATGAGGAATGCTATTTCAAAGCTTATTACTTGGCCATATTCTCATGTTTGTCCCACTTTTAATACGCTTGAGAGTTGCATCATTATATCCCATTTGTCAGCCATAGCATGAGCTTCATTTTTGTGCCTTTCAAGCCATCATCTTAGTGCACTTTTGCACTTATTTTGGCTTGCATAAGGACTGTTTGGAGTTGGTTTGGCCATTTGAGCATTGCCTTGCATGCCTATAGTGTAATACACTTCACTAATTTCGGTGTTTGAGTCATCCAACATGCATTGTGTGAGTTGTTTGCATGATTCGGAGCCATTTTGTATGTCATTTCAGAGCTGGAACATGTGTCATTGTATGCCATATTTCATCCTTTCAATGCTTTTGTAGAGTTGCATTTTGTGCCCTTGGGCTTAGGTCCTTGCATTGTGTATGCTAGCATGAGTTTTGGAGTCTAGTTTTCATCATGTTTGGCCACTGATTTGGGTGTGGCTGAGGCCCATTCATTTTGGTTTAAGTCCATTTTTGCATTGAGTATGCCATTATATTCCATAGCATTGAGTTTGCCACATTGTCACATAATTGATCATTGCATTGCGCATGCCTTGTTCATCTCATTGTGTATGTTAGTTCTTAGGTGCATTGTGTATGTTAAGTACCACATGCATTGAGTATGCCATTTTCAGTTCATAGCATTGTGTATGCTAGTTGCATGTTTGCATGTTATCCTTTGCATGTTTGAATCACTTAGTTGCTTGGCGTTTAGGTTGCATACTTAAGGTCGCATTGTGCATGCCATTGTTTGTTGCATTGTGTTTGGAATAGGAGTTAGTCCGAACACGGGAAACAAAGGACGTTTCGTACTCAAAGTGACGAAACGTGCCTCGATTCCCGATCGCCGACACTCTTGACTATGCATGACGGAGTTGTTGGCTTTAGATGCTTGTATGTGCATTCATTTCACATTGAGTCATGCAATTTAACTCCTCGGCCATCATGCATCGGGATGTGTGATTGGTGGCCCAAGGGTCGAGGACTACACTCCCTAGAGCTTATGCAATAATGGGGAGAGTGATCGTGCACACATATGTTGAAAATACTTTGACGTGCCCTTCCCTTTCCCTTTGTTGCAGAAAACCGAAACCAGGAGAAGGAACTGGTCGGTCGACCAAATTTACTGGCTGGCTGACCACCTTTTTTGGTTTCCACCACCAAAGGTGGTCGGTAGGTGGTCTCCCATGCCTATAGCTGGTCGGCAGCCTTCCAACAGACTCCCAAGGTGGAGTTCTATCTCTCTGAAGCTTTGTGGAAATTTCTGAAATCAATTGCAAAACAAAGGCAAGTCGGGGCGTCGCGAGGGATTTTCGAACAAGACGACTCGAGCATGCATGCATCCTTTGCCATCCAAAACAGAGCTGAGGCAGCCCACTTCATATAGTTTATATGCTTATTTACTTGCTTACTTAGTTAATTTGTTGATTAATTAGAATTGTGTAATAATTAGCTGTGATTTGTTATTCATTCCGTCATGTAATAACTACTTTAATTAGATTAGCTTAGATTAGCTCGTTGGTTCTGTACTATTTATTCAGACCCTCTGTCGAGAGGGCAAATTTTGTAATAAGTGTGCGTGTGTGTGATGCATGTCTTCCAACCCCACGTCTTTCTCCCTTTTACTTACCTGCTTTCGATGGTTAGTCTTAGGGCATGTTTCAATTAGCATCCTTATGGTCGCATGTTTGCATCCATTCATCTGTCTTGCATGCATTGGGCTCGGTGCATTATACTAACTGTATTGTATTTCAATTCCAAGTTGAATACATGTTATCTGTAGCATCTCATATGCCATATTGGAATAGCCGAGCCTATCTTAGTTGCATTTCGCATGTGTTGCATTAGCCATCTTAACATGAACTAGGATCATGCATTGATTATTAACTAGTTTCTATTTTGGCTCGGAGTACTCGGTAAGTGTTTGTGCTTTAGCATCCTTGCATGTGTGTGAGTGACTGCCATGATAGCATGCTTACTATGAGGCTAACTACTTATGTGATATAACTACCTGAATGCCTGTGGGTGAAGGTTGGATTACTTGAGTTGGGACAATTCATTGAAATCTGCATTTTAGCCTACTTGCGAGTAGCAAACTTCAAATCATTTTCCAAGCAAATGGATATGCAATGCTTTGTTCCAAATTAGGCGATCTAGTTTATAGTTGTTTTGCTATGCGCATCACGTAGTAAAGATTAGCTAATTAACTGGAATAAGAACGCATGTGTTTTCAAAAACTCGATATCATGTTTAGTAGTGGCCGATCTTTGATCGGGCGAGCGGGGTGCTCATCACATGACCTTCCCCAATCGTATCCAAGTTCCTGAGCCGAGGCACCGTTGGTGATGACGGACACGTGGCCTTAGGCACGAGTCAGGGTTTCCTAAATCCCCCCAAAATAAAATATTTAGGTGGCGACTCTGTATCTGGCAAAGCAGTCCATGTTTGGCACTTCTTTCTAAAAATCAAAGTTTTTTTTTCAAAACGATTTGCCGAATTTGGACTCTTTGGTGATTTTATCGATCTTGCATTGCACTTTGTGAGATTAGATTCAGAACCGTAACATTTGAGTCCGAGCTGTAGTGAGCCCAAATGAACAAAATGGGATTCTTCCCGGGACGCCTGGGAGTGTCTACAACCGGTCGGCCACTTGCTTCTGCATTCTCCAATTTTACTGGAAACAGGGAACAACAGAGGCAAAGCAAGGTCTTTGCAGGGTATGTGTGTACATCCGCCCTCCTTATCATTTCTCAAGCTCAAAGGAGTGTGGTACTCGACTCTCAGGCCACCAACCGAGCATCGCAATGCACGATGGCCGAGAAGCCAAGTTTGTACAAGTTAATGAACGCACAAGTAAGACTCGACGAACCTCCACCCTATCATACACGATCAAGGGTGTCAGTGACTAAGAAATGAGGCACATTTCGTCACTTCAAGTATGAAACATCTCTCATTTCTTGTGTTTGGATTAACATTCGATCCAAACACATGCAATGCAACACACATGTTATCTTGGCATGTTTTAGTTGATTCAATTGTTTTTTACACATTTTATATTACCAATCCATTCTTTAATTGGTTAAGTCCAAAAGTGGGAAGTCCTCTAATTGGAAAGACGGATCAAGCCACAAGTGTCCTGAGCATGAAAGAAGCATCATGCCGTTGGTTAGTAGAAACCCTCAAGAGAAGGCTAAAACCATTAGGCATGAATGCCTCAATTTCGTGCTCAAACCAATAAAGGGCTTAAGACCACTTTCGAAAGTAATATAACAAATGAAAGATGGAATGCAATGGCACATATTTTAGCACTGAAATGACATGCTAAACAACATCAAAGCATGAAAATGATGCATGCAAGACATGCTCGGAGTCGAAAGCAATGAAGCTAGCAAAGAGCATAACACTATAGGCATACAATACTAAGCCTAAATGACCAAATCAACCCCGGACAAAGGTTAAACATGCCAAAACAGTGGTCTAATCATGCTAAAATAGGAGCTCAAAATGCTAGAAGAACAAGCACACATGTTGGCATATAAGTAAGGCATAACACACAACCCTCAAAAGCTATGAAGAAATGAAGTATATGAGAGTGTGACTGCACTATACGCACTGAAATCACATGCTAAATGGTGCCATACCATGCAAACATCACATGCACAACATGTTAAAGGCCCCAAAACTCAAAGCTAGTCAAGGCTCTTTACACTACAACCATACTAAGCAATGCTCAAATAACCTTAACCACTAAAAAAAGACCTAAGGCAGGTCGAAATAGTAGCAAAAACATGCTAGACTTGTGTAGACACCCCATTTTTGACCGAACTTAAGACTCAGACGTCACCGATTGAGCGCTCAGTGATATTGCATAATGTGCTCGTTCAGAAGTTTCAGAGTCTTGGCCGTGAGCCCTGCCTCCGGACTTCCGAACCCTCTTCTGTGCCTTGCCTCGGTTTGCGAACCAGGCTCGGTTTTCACTGTTTCTTTTCCTGAGGGGAGGGAGAGGTCCCGTAGACCATCTCTTAGTGGCCGTGGGCTACATTTGGTGGCCGTAAGCCATTTTGCCCATTTCGGAGTCCGGTTTCCGATTTTTCGGGACCATGGGCCGTGTGCCTATGTTCGGGATCGCTTAACCATCTCCGTTTGCTCTGATTTTTGGCATACATCTTATTTTCTCCCTTTTGAGGGACACTGGGGTCTGAGAAACCCACTTCGTGGCCGAATGCCACTTTTCGGTGCTTAACAGCCCATTTTCGGGACCCCGAACTACGCGTTTTGGCCCCCGAACATTCGTTTTGCATCGATTTTTGTTCATTTTTGGCAGGTACCTCTGTTTTATCACTGGGAAGGTCACTGAAGGGTGGGAGGCCAGTAATTGTTGCAGCAACCAGTTATATATCCTCCGACGCCCTCCGACGCCCGTTTTTCACACTTCTGGGCTAATGTTGAACACCTTGGGCCCACTTTCTTGAACTTTGAACCACATACTTGTGATGTACACACATGGGAGGACCCTAAAAGTTGGTGGCCGGCCACTAATGTTGCTTGACCCTTTTGAACCCCTCCTTCCGGGCTAATGTTGAACACCTTGGGGCCATTTTCTTGAACTTTGAACCACATACTTGTGAGGTACACACTTGGGAGGACCCTATAAGTTGGTGGCCGGCCACTAATGTTGCTTGACCCTTTTGAACCCCTCCTTCTGAGCCAATGTTGAACACCCTTGAGCCACTTTCTTGGACTTTTAACCACAGGGTTGTGTTGGGGGCACATGGGAGGACACCATTATGTGGTGGCCGGCCACTAAACCAACTTGACCCTTTTGACCCCTAGCCAGCCGGCTAGGGGGTGTGGCCGTCCGGCCACCTGCAACAAAAATACCTGGCCGGCCATGATCCTCACACTGTTCACTTTACAGCTGTATAGCTTTATCCCCCAGAAAATATCTATATCCGGGGGATATTTTGTGGGGGAAAGCTTGCCTCCTTTTTCCCCCACCTTTTGCCCCTCCTTTTGGTCCATATAACCAAGGGCCAACACTTGGATTAGGGGTTAGAGAAATTGCCTTCAAGCATATACATTCAAACCTCCCTCTATCTCTCTCATTTCCTCAAAAAAACATCCAAGTTCTATACTTCATTCCTTCACCACCACCAAGCACCACCACCACCACTCCATTTCCAGCAACAAGGAGGGCTTCTCAAAGGCTAAAGGTGCTGCAACTTGGTCCAAGAAGCAACCAAAGATTGGTCTACAAGGGTGAGTTGCTATTTCACCCTTTTTGGGCTTATTTTTGCAACTTTTCTTAATCATATATGCTTTTTGCTTTGAGCTCCGGCCATAACTGGAAGTGGCATTTTTTTGAGCTCATTTTCACTTTTTCTTAAGGGCTCAACCCTGTTTGAGCCCCCCATATTTCACTTGCTTCAATACCCTTCTTAAATACCGTTTTCTTGCATGATTTTTTTAGCTTGTGTGTGATCTGTTTTGGAGCATGATGTAAACTGTAAATAGGCTTATTTTGAGCCCCTTTTCAACATTGAAGAAGGGATCAACACTGTTTGGGACCTCCATGCTATACTTGCCTTTATACTCCCTGTTTGGTCCCATTTTTGCATGCTTTGGCAGCCTATTGTGCTTTGGTTTTTGGCCATTTTACAGCACTTAAAATAGTCTCATTTTGGTTCATTATTCATGTTTGATTTAGGGCCTTTCATGGTTTGGGACCTCCATATGCCACTTCATGTTATATCTCTCTTTTGGTCCCCATTCTTGCATGTTTTGTTAGCCTATCATGCTTTTGTTTTTGGTCTTTTTACAGGCCTAGAAATAGTCTTATTTTGACCTTATTAACATGTTTCATTGAGGGTCTTTGGCCTTTTGTGGAATGTTTTGTATACTTTGAGTTATAGCCTCTTTTGAGCCTCATTTTGCATTGCATTTCTAGCATGTTTGTATACTCTTTTGGAGTTTTTATAGTTCTGTAAATAGTCATATTTTTGGTCTCTCTTCAATGTTGTAGAAGGGAATTTTTCAGTTTGGGCTTTGCATATACCACTTGCCTCTTTGGCCACCTTCTGGCCCTTTTTCTTGCATGGGAGTGCAGCCATACCTGTGTTTGTTTTTGGGGTTTTTACAGTTCTGGAAAACATCATATTTTGGGCCCCTCTTCAATGTTGTTGAAGGGTCCTAACCCATTTGGAGTTAGCAGTTGTGAGTTGCTTCATAATCTCATGTTTAGGGCCATTTTCGCATGCTAATTTTTCCCTATCTTTGCTTGCTGTTTGGCAATGTTTTGTACTAGTAAAATGCTTATTTCAAGGCTGCCTTACTTCTGTCTTTTCATTCCATGTGCCAATTATGCATGTTTGGTATAGCTATAGGCCATTTCGGGTGCCTAATTTTGCATTTCGGGAGAAATTCCATGCATCGGGTGTGATTTCGCCTCATTTTGGGGCTGTTTTCCCCCATATTTCAGTGCCTAAATTCCATATTGCATTCTATATGCCATTTTTGCCATATTGCATTGCATATGCCATTGCCTCGGTTTGCGTGCCCGTGTGCACGCACTTCGAGGCACTTCATTTTCATCTATCGGCCTCTTATGTGAGTGTGGCTGAGGCCCTCTCATGTTAGTATAAGTCCATGTTGCATTCTATATGTCATATTTTCATGTCATTTGCATTGCATATACCATAGTTTCATGTCAATTGCATTGCGTATGTCATTGCCTCGGTTTGCGTGCCCGTGTGCACGCATTTCGAGGCATCTCATTTTCATAGCATTGTGTATGTTAGGATTGTATCTTAGTCACATTTCATGCATGTCATGCATATTGCATCGTGTCCGGGATAGGAGTTAGCCCGGGCACGGGAAACGAGGTACGTTTCGTACTCCGAGTGACGGAACGTGTCCCAATTCCCCAATCACCGACACTCCGGATTACCCATGATGGAGTTAGGGTTTGTTGTGTTTATACGTGCATTCATTCTATATTGAGTTGCACATTTCGACTCCTCTGCCATCATGCATCGATATGCATGATTGGTGGCACGAGGATCGAGGCATGCATATATTTGTGAAAATACATTGCTATGCCCTTTTCCTGCTCTCTGTTGCAGCAAAATGAAGAATCAGCAACTTTTCGGAGTTTGGCATGCTTTCCAAGAATAACTGCTAAACAGAGGCTAATTGGGGCATCCCGGTGGATTTCCGCGCAAGACAACCTGGACATGCATCATCCATCAGAAGCAAGGCAGTCCCTAGCTTGCATGCCAGTTTTACAGTTTTCTTAGTTGATTTGTTAATTAATTAGGAATTTGTATATTATTCGGACTGTAATATTCGGACTGTAATATTCTTTTATTTGGGACTGTATTATTTATTCGGACCCTCTGCGCGAGGGCACAACTGTAATAAGTGTGCGTGTGTGTGTTGTATGTCTTCCAACCCTACGTCTTTCTTCCCTTTTATTTACCTGCTTATGATGGTTAGATTAGGGCATATTTCAATTAGCATACAGTATGACAGCATGTTTGCATCATTCACCTGTATTGCATGCACCGGGCTCGGCGCATCATACTAACTGCATTGTATTTTTCAATTCTAAATTGAATACATGTTAGTTGTAGCATTTCATATGCCATGTTTAGAATAGCCGAGCCTGCTATAGTTTGCATTTTTGCATGTGTTGCATTAGGCATTTCTGTATACTTAGGATCATGCATGATTTCTAATGTAGTTTTTGTTTTGGCTTGGAGTACCCGGTGAGCTTTATGCTTTAGCATCCTTGCATGCGTGTGAGTGAATGCCATGATAGCATGCTTACCATGAGACTATTTGCTTATGTGATATATCTGCCTGAATGCCTGTGGGTGAAGGTTGGGTTACTTAAATTGGAATAAATCATCAAATGTTTTAAGCCTACCTGCGGGTAGCAAACCATTTTCAAAAAAGCGAACATGAAATGTTTTGTTCCAATTCAGGTGATCCAGTCTATACTTGTATGCTGTGCGCATCACATAGTAACCTAGGCTAATAACCGGAATAAGAACATACAATGTTTTCAAAAATAGATATCATGGTTAGTAGAGGTCGGTCTATGACCGGGCGAGCGGGGGTGCTCATGAAGTGACCTTCCCCAATCGTACCCAAGTTCCCGAGCCGAGGCAACTTTGGTGATGACAGACACGTGGCCTTTGGCAACGAGTCAGGGTTTCCTAAATTTCCCAAAATAAAATATTTAGGTGGCGACTCTGTATCTGGCAAAGCAGTCCATGTTTGGCACTTCTTTCAAAAATCTGTTTTCTCAAAACGATTTGCCGGATTTGGACTCTTTGGTTCAGACTTAGAACCGTGACTACAAATCGAGTCCGAGCTGTAGCGAGGTCCCCCGCGGGCTTGTTACAGTTTCTGGCGACTCTGCTGGGGATTTAGAGAACTTGACTCGAACTCATGATATCTGTTTTTGACTACACTTGTGTGTTTCTTTGCATTGCATTTGCATTGGTGTGCCTAGGACACCGTGTTTGCCATCTGCTATTCCTGAACGGTTTTCCGGAGGCTTGTCTTGTCAAGGCATGGCCATAAGGCTGACCAGTTATGGGCTCTGCCAGTATGGGAACACAAACCCCGGTTTTACCGGGGCACCCTCTTTGACCATTCGACCTAGTGCATATTCGGATCCATAGTGACCATTCCAAACTAGGACAGGTTACTTACCCGTTTATAGGTTGTTTGAAACCGCTCTGTGCGTAGTGAAACCCTAGTTCCTGACAAAATAGGACAGGGAAACCCTACCCCAACATAGGGGTGTTTTGGCTCTCACTTATCTGTTATGTGCTTTAGAGTGCGTCTCTACAGGAATGCATGTATCAGTATATGAGTTCGGGCATCAGGCCTGCGGGCATCAGTTCAGTATTGTCAGTATCAGGCCTGCGGGCATCAGTTCAGTACATGAGTTTGGGTATCAAGCCTGCGGGCATCAGTTCAGTATTGTCAGTATCAGGCCTGCGGGCATCAGTCAGTATTTGAGAATTAGTTATCTGCGGATATCAGATTCTGCTTTAGGGGACAGTGATACAGGGATAATAATCAGTGTTTGAGGACAGCGTGTATTCAGCTTATTGACTGTGTGTTGTTATGCCCGGCTGTGTATCATGCATTTATTTTACGCTGTTATGCTGTCCGTTTATCTGTTTATTTATTTCCTTATTACTTTATTTATCTTTTGTCTAGGGCAGTTCTAGCACAATTGCTTCAAACCTAGCAGATACCCCCCAAGCACTTTGGACACGAGGTCGTCGACTCAATCGATCTGAGGATCTAATTGACGGACAGCCAGTGTTCCATTCTCTACCCCCTGTTACCAAAAGAAAGCAGAAAAAGCGCAGTGTATCTGAACAGAGATCACCAGAACAGTGGTTTCCCCCATCAGTGGACAGTCGGATTGAGATCCCCATTGAGACAGATCTGTCAGTAGTTCAGATAGATCAAAACAGTATGGCGACGCCAACAGGAGTTGAGGAGATGGTGCGCCAAATGCAAGAAACCATGCGGGCCATGCAGCAGGATGCCGTTCGCCGAGATGAACTCGCCAAGCAACAGGCCGAGATTATGAGCCAGCAGGCTGAGCTAATTACCCGATTGCAACAGCAGAATGCTGCATCTGCTTCACATCAGGTCCCTCCTCCGGCAGGGGCTCCATTACCTGAGCAGGCACCTACTGTTCAGAATGCCCCACCAAATGCCCAGAATACCCTGCCAAATCCCCAAAACTTACAAGAGGATACGAATCTTCCAACGGGGCCAGCTCCGCCCCCGCTTCCACCACAACTGTCCAAGGTCCATGCACCCAATCGCCCCGACTCTTCCTTCGAGTTCGAGGTTGATCATACAGCTCTGAAATTGAGCAAACTTGAGAAGCTCTTCAAGAAATCCCAAGGGGTCAAGGCTATGCCGGATATCGAAGACGGATATACCGAGGAGGCCGTGACACTCCCCGATAGGTTCAAAATGCCACAAATCGACCGCTTCGACGGGTCCGGCGACCCCATGGTCCATCTCCGACTGTTTGCAGACATCTTGCGGCCAATGGGCCTAACACGACCACAGAAGCTTTCACTATTCGGCCGAACCCTGTCGGGTGTGGCCGCCCACTGGTATGCAAAGTTACAAGATAAAGTGAAAAAGAATTGGGATGAAATGGCTGAGGCCTTTGTCGCGCAATATTCGTACAACACTCAGATCGAGATTACAACTCGTGATCTTGAAACGACAAGGCAAGAGCCCAAGGAAACTTTCTCGGACTTTGTAATCCGATGGAGGGCAAAGGCGTCAATGATGACTTTAAGGCCCACTGACAAAGATCAAATCCGGATGATTGTGCGCAATCTCCACCCAAAGTTGATGCAGAGAATGATTGTAGTCCCCTTTCCTACTTTCGCAGATTTACACGAGATGGGGGTGCAAATCGAAGATGCAATGAAACAAGGTCTGTTTGACCACGACAGGGAACAACCGAGGAGGACTTGCAACCGTAATAACAATGCAGGCCTGAGTGGCGCTGCAAATACAAGAGCCTCGAAAGTCAGTATGGTCACCACCACTCCCCCTCCCCCTCCAAGGCCCATGGCTGCCACACCCTTCTCTGGCGCGTCCGGAAGCAACACACAAACCACCAGATTCCAACCTCGAGGCCAAAGAACCTTCACCCCATTATATATGCCCCTGTCCAAAGCTCTAGGTGTATTGATCAGGAAAAAACATTTGAAACCCCTGGAGCCGAAGCCACTACCGAATCCACTCCCTCCCTCTCATGACCCAGCAAAGTACTGCGCGTATCACCAACAACACGGTCACGACACCGACCGGTGTTACAGATTGCGTCATGAGATCCAGGATCTTATTGACAAACAGGTGATCGCGCCTCCTGATAAACCCAATGTCACAACCAACCCTCTCCCACCACATAACCAAGCTCCCCCTCCCAACAGAATCAATTTTATCCAAACTGGGGTTGCATCTTACGATCCCAGTATCTATATTACTCCCACCCACCTACCCAAGCCGGAGGTGTTCCTTCCCGATTGCACTGACTTCTTGTGCATGGTGGACATCTCCAAAACCCAACTGGAGCCGATGGTGGTGACCGTCGAAGATGGGGCAGGGCAGATTTCGGGAGAGGATGAGATTGTTGAATCTGGGACCGGACAGAGTTTTGCTGGGGGAGCCTATGATCCAAGCGAGTACATCCTATCAACGAGCCGAATTGGGCTAGGTATAGAATTTCCAGAGACAGGAGAGCTATGCATGATCCGGGGGGATGGATCTGGGCTAGGGGCAGATGATCTGACAGCCGTAGAGGAGGACTTTGCCAACTTGCAATTTTTCGATTACCAGGAACCGGGGGATGCGTCAATCAACTGGTTCGACTATGAGGAATCGGCGGAGGCCACTGGATGGCTCGAGGATCAACCAGATGAAGTGGGGAAAGCCCAACCAGAACAGAGCCCGGCAGGGGCAGAGGTATCAGCTGTGGCCGGAATGGCCGAAAGTCAAGTTGTATCGCCGGAGAGCGCCGGTGCTAAGAATTCCGCTCGAGACATGGGCATTGTGGATACGGGAATTGTTGAACAAACAGCTGTACTGATGCAGCTGGAACGAGAAAAGTTTGAGGATGCCAAGAGAATTAGGAAAGCTAAGGGCCCTGAAGGGACTGAAAGTGCTGTGTGCACGAAGATAGAGAATGCTGCGAGCATGTGGACAGGAAGTGCTGCGAGTGCAACTAAACCTAAGCCAGACAGGTGTCTGTTGGCTGCCGACGGAATGTGGTGGGAAGACGATGACTTATGTCTTGCCCACACGGATGAAGACTGGGGAAATAATCAATCGGATGATACTTGGTACCTCGACGAGGTTGACCATATGACGAGAAGTGGGCGGTACTTCAAACCCCCACACCTAGACCAACCCGAGGCATCCGGGAAGGATAGAGAAGCGGAGAAAAAGAAGGAGAAGCAGATTGAAGACGAAGCTGTGCTGAAACAGTTAAAAAAGATGCAAGCAGACATCTCCATCTGGGGACTGCTAATGGCATCACGAGTACATAGGGAAGCTGTCCTATCTGCTATGGACAAGTCCAAACTCTCCATAGACACCACGCCTGAACAGTTGGTTGGGCTGGTTTTTCCGGGAGGAGGTTCCCCGGCATTAACCTTTTCGGACAAGGAACTACCGCCTGAGGGCACAAGTCATAACAAACCTCTCTATATTTCTGTGGAATGTAGAGATAAGTGGATACCAGTGGTACTTGTTGATATCGGGTCTGCGATTAATGTCTGCCCGACCAGAACGGCATATGCAATCGGGTTGAAGCCCGTGGACTTCGTCCCAACTACTCAAGTGATCAGAGCATACGACAATACCAGCAGAGAAGTGATGGGGACTGTTAAAATTCAAACCAAGGTTGGTCCAGGACAACACAGTATTGAATTTCATATCTTGGACGTTCCCGCAACCTTTAACCTACTTTTGGGGCGACCGTGGTTGCACCAGGTCAAAGTAGTCTCTTCCACTCTACATCAGATGCTAAAGTACCCTCACGGGAAAGGGGTAGCGATCGTTTTTGGGAATTCATCAATCCGTCCGCCGCCGGAAGTGTCCACACCTGTCTTGGAGATCGAGCACGGCACGGAGGATGTGTTTTTATCGGGGTTCACTTTGGCCGAGGCTCAAGTGGTGCAGAATGTCATGGCTGTGAATGAGGGTATGTACGTCAGTGCTCAATCTATCTACCTCATGAACAAGCTACAACATATCCCCGGGATGGGATTAGGAAGAAGCGGCCGGAAGGGCGTCGCGGGATCGGCCGAAGTGCCACACAACCCTCACACCTTTGGATTGGGTTATCTGCCCACCAAAAAGGACTGGGTGAGGAAAAGGAAAGAAATGGCCGGAAGGGCCAGAGCAAAGAAGGCTGGGAAGCCATTTGAGTTAATGCATAGGCCCATCTGGGGTACCCTAAACGGACGCTTCGCCCGGGAGGGAGAAGACTTTCCATTCTGCGGCTTCCCAGAACCATGGCTGAACGCGGAGAAGAAGCGCGTGCCTGGTTTCGAAATCTTCTTCGATTTACAATTACCTGGGGATGACGTTGCCGAAGCGCAGACAGACCCACCAACTGAGGTTGAGCAGTGTGAAGCAGTAGATTCTGGGAGCACCGAGCTTGAAATGGGGATAGCACTGGCGAGTCTACTATCAGATCCTCCGATCGGCCAAGAGTGCTTGGGGGATAACTCTTCGGTTTCTATGATTGGAGATGAAATAGCTGCGGGCTTTCCGGCGCCAATCTTGGATGCATCTATCGCACCTTCTCTCATCTGGCAATATGAAGAAGGCTTTTTATCTAGCAGCTTCGGGTCAGGTAGTGAGCCGGAATCTGATTCCACCGAATCTTGTACGTCGGAATCAGATTCCAGCTCGACTGAGTCTGAGTCCGGTATTCCCGGGGGTGATAATCCGGATGCCACAGTCCTGTCTAGGTCGTCATTTTCATTTTCTTTTGAGTCTGTTGTAACAGAGGAATCTGACGGCTTGGAAATATTTAATGAGAATGATGTGGATGTGGTTTCTGAGTATTTCTCTGTGCCTTTGATTTATTGCTTAAATCAGGATTTTCAAAATTTTGATGAAAACAACGAGGAAGAAATTCCTCCAGTTTTGCAACGATTGATTGATCCAGAGCAGGAAAGATTTGTTAAACTTTAATGGATGAAATCACTACTGTGAATGTTGGTACTGGGAAGGACCCGCGGCTGGTCCAGATCGGGTCCACGTTGTGTTCGGAGGAGCGCGAGCGCTTAGTCGCTTTATTAAAAGATTTCAAAGATGTTTTCGCGTGGTCCTACGAAGACATGCCTGGAATCGATCCTGAGATTGTACAGCACCAGATCCCTCTTGATCCCGAGGCACGCCCTGTCAAATAGAAACTCAGAAGGATCCGTCCGGACTGGGCTCTCAAAATTAAGGAAGAAGTCACCAAGCAAATTGACGCAGGGTTCCTGCTGGTATCTGAATACCCAACTTGGTTGGCCAACATTGTTCCGGTGCCAAAGAAGGACGGCAGAATTCGGGTCTGTGTAGACTTCAGAGATTTGAACAGGGCCAGTCCGAAGGACGACTTTCCCTTGCCACACATTGATGAATTGGTGGATTTCACGGCAGGACACGCTTTGCTTTCGTTTATGGATGGTTTCTCAGGCTATAATCAGATAGTAATGGCACCCGAAGACTGAGAGAAGACTGCATTCACTACCCCGTGGGGTACATATTGTTATAGAGTGATGCCATTCGGGTTGAAAAATGCTGGAGCTACGTATCAACGGGCAGCAACTACAATATTGCATGATATGATCCATAAAGAGGTCGAGGTGTATGTGGACGACATGATTGTCAAGTCCAAAGAAAGGGAGGGCCACTACACCGCCTTACAAAAATTCTTTCAAAGGATCAGAGAGTTTCGGCTGCGATTGAATCCCCAGAAGTGCACGTTTGGTGTTACAGCAGGGAAGATGCTAGGGTTTCTGATTACACAAAGGGGCATCGAGGTCGACCCTTCCAAAATCAAGGCCATCTTAGAAATGCCACCACCAAGGACTGAAAAGGAGGTACGAGGCTTTCTGGGTAAAGTGCAATTCATAAGATGGTTTATTTCTAAATTAACCTTGACTTGTGAACCACTTTTTGGTCTCCTGAAGAAAGGAAAGAAATTCCAATGGGACGGCCGATGTCAAGCAGCTTTTGAGCAGATCAAAGAATATCTACAGAACCCGCCCGTGTTGTCACCACCAGAGCCGGGGAGACCGTTGATATTGTACCTTTCGGTAACTGAGACTACCATGGGCTGCATGCTTGTGCAGGAGTCAGAAGACAAAGTGGAAAGAGCCATCTACTATCTGAGCAAAAAGATGCTGGATTACGAGACCCACTATACACCGCTGGAGAAGGCTTGTTTGGCCTTGGTATGGGCTACCAGGAAGCTGCGGCACTACCTGTTAGCTCACTCTGTAATGTTGGTTTCGCGTTTGGATCCCATCAAATATCTTTTCGAGAAACCAGCACTTATGGGTAGGCTAGCTCGTTGGCTGCTGTTGCTCTCCGAATTTGATTTGAAGTATGTAACGCGCAAGTCAGTAAAAGGGAGAGCGGTAGCGGAGTTCCTTGCCGACCACCCGGTTGAGGGGGATGAAGCGGTTGAGTACCTATTCCCAGATGAAGCCATTCTGCACGTCGAAGATGAAACTTGGACGATGTACTTTGACAGAGCGTCAAACCAGTACGGGTATGGGATAGGGGTGTTGCTGATAGCGCCTGACGATTCCCGCATCCCTTTAGCATTCAAGCTCCAGTTCAAAGTCTCGAACAATGAGGCAGAGTATGAGGCATGTATTGCTGGCCTGGAAGCAGCCCTAGAACTAGGGGCAAGACGGTTGGACATCATTGGGGACTCGAACCTTGTTGTGTCTCAAGCAAAAGGAGACTGGAAAGTCAAGGAGGAAAGAATGATAATTTACCACCAAACCTTGGATTTGTTAATTCCCCGGTTTGAGAAGCTAAATTTCACCCACCTCGTAAGGGAGAACAACAGGTTCGCAGATTCACTAGCAACTCTATCTTCTATGATAGACATCCCGTCCGGAGTCCGGATGCGTCCAGTCATTATTGATCAGAAGTTTGCGCCAGCATACGAGTCGATTTCCGCCATAGATGAGGCTCAAGACGGCAACCCCTGGTATTACGACATCTGGAACTTCTTGGAAAAGGAGACGTATCCACTAGGGGCAAATGCCAAGGATAAGAGGGCCATCAGAAGAATGGCTGCTCAGTTCATTATCTGCGGGGGAAAGCTGTACAAAAGGGGTCATCTGGGAATGCATAAGCTCTGTGTAGAAGCTGAAGAGTCGTAGCGCCTGATGGAGGCCATCCATGGGAGGGAGTGCGGTGCACACATGAATGGAGTAATGCTGGCCAGAAAGATCCTCAGACAGGGCTACTACTGGTCAACCATGGAGGAGGATTGTATTAGTTTTGTTCGGCGATGCCACAAGTGTCAAATTCATGCAAACCGCATGAACATCCCGCCGTCAAAGTTGTACAACATGACTTCACCATGGCCTTTTTCGGTTTGGGGAATTGATGTGATCGGAGCTGTTACCCCGAAGGGGTCAAACGGGCATGAGTTTATCCTAGTAGCGATAGATTATTTCACAAAGTGGGTTGAGGCCCAATCATACGCGGTGTTGAAGGCGTCGCACGTCACAAAGTTCATCAGAAACAACATCATCTGTCGCTACGGGGTGCCAAACGAGATAATTTCAGATAATGGTTCCCACTTCAAGAAAGAAGTGATAGACTTGTTGGAAAAATACAATGTGGCTTTCCATAAGTCATCTACATACCGGCCGCAAACCAACGGAGCGGTCGAGGCCGCCAACAAGAATATCAAACATATACTGCAGAAGATGGTGGGAACCTATCGGGATTGGCCAGACAAGCTGCCATTTGCTCTGTGGGGCTACAGGACTTCAATCAGGACTTCTACTGGAGCAACTCCATATTCATTGGTCTATGGAATGGAGGCTGTTCTACCCATCGAGATTGAGGTTCCGTCGTTACGAGTGTTGGCTGAGTGCCAAATAGCCGAAGCAGATTGGCAGCAGAGCAGATTCGAAGAACTCATGCTCTTTGATGAAAAAAGACTGAAAGCACTACACCACATCCAAGGCTATCAACGCAGAATTGGCCGGGCTTTCAACAAGAAGGTTAAGTCCAGGAATCTGAATGAAGGAGATTTGGTGCTCAAAGACAACCGAGCTCCCATCCACGACCCAAGGGGCAAGTTCAAACCCAATTGGACTGGTCCTTACATCATCAAAGCTATCTGGTCAGGTGGAGCTGTGGTTCTGATGGATCTAGATGGCTTGGAGTTCTCACAACCGATCAATATGGACAAGTTGAAGAAATATTACCCTTGAGAGGCTCGCTAGGCCGAAAACTCGAAAGGGCGACCTAGGCAAAAGTTAGAGCACAAAAATTAGAAAATATAAAAACTGAGCTCGCAAGGTTGAAAACCCGCAAAGGGCGGCCTTGGCAAAAGTTAGAGCGCAAAAGGAGAGTGAAAATACTCGAGTAAACCTCGGCCTGAACTACGTAAGGCTTGATTCCCATCTTTGGGATACGTAGGCAACTTCACCTTGAAGTTCAGCCATAAACTTTTCCCCGATCAACTCTGTCCATTTTGATCATCTCAGTCATCTTTATCCATCAGCATTTATCGCGATCTCCGGTACAGTGCTGTTCAGACTAAGGGCAACTTTCCGTTACCGCGACGGTGCAAAGTTACTCAGACTAGGGGCAACTTTCCGTTGCCATGAAGTGCCGCATTGTTCTTCAGACTAGGGGCAACTTTCCAGTTGCAGGGATCTGGGGTTGTGCATCT
Organism: Camellia sinensis; assembly: GCF_055761805.1. Classification (NCBI taxonomy): domain Eukaryota; kingdom Viridiplantae; phylum Streptophyta; class Magnoliopsida; order Ericales; family Theaceae; genus Camellia; species Camellia sinensis. Next base: position 109,108,936 of record NC_138969.1, on the reverse strand, counting down.
CAGTGACAGATCTTCGGCGTGTCCATTTCTGATCCACATCAAAAATAGTTTTGAAAAGTTTTAATAAAAGTCGACTTTGTTCAAATTAATCTTTTTACGACTAAGACCATTTTTGGACCAAAGCGGAAAATTTTCAGTACCACAACCTTCAATTTCATTGATTTCAAAACAGAGTTCTCCTGCTCTTGCATTACAATCGAGGTTGCTTTTTAGTACATTCATAAAGAAAACTTGAAAATGCTAAATAAGCAATAAATTTGGGGCATAGTTGAATCAAGTATCTCTGCGTCCCCTCCCGGAGCTGGACGAAGCATCTGATGCCAAACTAGGCCCAACCTGTGCCTCCTCGTTGAGCCAATCCAAGCACTCATCGGACAAAGTGCAACTGAAAGTGGAAGCAGGGGCCAGGAGCTCTCTAGTCCTCCATGCTGTGGCATATCGGGCAAGCCATGCACCCCGGACCGGGAAAGCAGCTGGGTACTCAATCCCCTCCGGTGGGCAGGTCTGATCATGACCGAACTGACGCAGGAACCGGAACGAAAAATAGAATACGCAGTGGGTTAGACCAATCAATTGGATCCCAATCAGCCGGGACATACTATAGCTCATTGCCGGGAGGTTGAGCCAAGGACAACGCCAAGCAATGCGGTCTGCGGACAAATTGCACATCCAATCAAACCACCACCTTTCGTCAAGAGCACTGACTAGGCGCTGCCGAAAGAAGTAGCCTCGAGCTGAATAGGCCGGGCAAGAGTCCACAACCTGCAACTTGTCCATTAACCATACCTGGGGGAGGGATGGAAAATGAGAGAATAAAGAATAGAGAGATGTGCGATGAGAGAAAAGTAAGACAGGGGTTTTGTGAGAAAAACCGAGCCTGAGGGTCGAGTGATGTGAGCAAAATATATCTGTAAGGTTGGGTGGGAAACATTACCTGCAGCAGCAGTGGAGTCCCAGCAAACCTAGTCGCCTCCCGGCGATAGACAGAATCTAAACCCATCAGCGTCTCGGCCAAGGTCATAGCGACGCAGCTCTTTCCCTCTCTCAAGCCTTGGGCAACTTCAATCAGGCGAATGCTAGCTCCGCCAAAGCCCGAGGAAAGCAGAAAGTGAGACAACAAACACAAGCAGATGGCGTGCTGCCGGAAACCCTGCCAATAATGGTTGCTGCGGTCACCGGCGTCGGAAAAACGATGGATCAAGCCAAGGATGTCCAGTTCCCCACTGCAGATCAGAGATCGAGCGTCATGCGCCGTGAGCCCACACATCCGCCCTAAAGCCTGAGCATGGCCAAAACGGAGCTGGGGCAAGATCACTTCAGAGCATTTAGACTCCATCAAAACCTGAAAATCTTCGAAAGTGGGACATATCTCTTGGCCGCCAAAGCTAAAAACGTGCGTCACTAGGTTCCAGAACCTTGCCGCGGCATGGAGAAAAAGGAGCTGTAGCGGAGTACGGCTCAGCGTGAATAGTGCATTCAAGCCGAAACCCCGGAAGTTCAGCTTTTCCGAGCCATCTAGAGAAGAGATCCAAGATGTGAGATTTTCCGCGAGAAACGCCTCCATCTTCGTAAAAAACTAAGATGAAATGAATGTTCCCGAAGTTGAGGCTTTTATAGAGGGAAAAACACTATTCACGGGGACACGTGTCAAAAACCAGGTGGCTGCGGGAATAAGTGGCCGGCCGGCCACCTTTTCTGGCTGGCCGGCCATTCTCTTTTTCAAAAACTGGCCGGCCGGCTCCCACTCTCCATAAAATTGACCGGCTCGCTCCCAAAGATGGCCGGCAATGCTCCAGTATATCTCATTGGCTCTGTTTTACCCTTTAAGGGAAAGTTTCAAGCATTTCCGTGCAAACGAGAGAGTCAAAGGCCTTCATTTCCCTCTGTTTCGGATGCGTTCCGGTGCCCAGAACATCCGAAGTACACTCTGTTGTTGCTGAGTTTTGTTTATCGAGTTGTTGTTTTGCTTATCGAGTTGTTTGTCGAGCGGACGTGTTTCGTGTTTTCGAGTCATTGCTTTCTGATTAAACAATCTTTGTTTAAGTCTTGTTTATTTACGTTGTCAACACTGTTGTATTTTGCTTATTGAGTTATAAACTTCCTAAGGTTCTGTTATATCTTAGTGAGTTGAGTTGCTTAGTTTGTTGCGTCGGTTCACTACCTGACTTGGTGATTACACAATGCGCGTTCCCATTCAATTTCATTTTTGTGCAAAATAAAATGATGCGATATGATGCTAAAAGTTTAAAATACGAACACCTTTTCAAAAGCTGTTTCATTACATCATGCTTTACAATGAACAAAGGTACAAGTTTTACAAAAAAATAAAACTGCCTAGCAATATGCAAAGTGCTACAAACTACTAGCAAAAAGAGAAATAAAACAGGAAATAGCAGCATCAATGTCCTCGGGAGCGGGAACGAGAAGCACTCCTCATCCTCTTCTGCGGGACAACCTCTGCACCATCATCATCATCCGGGTCGGAGCTGTCATCCTCAGAATCCCCCTCAGCCTCGCCTCTGTTCCTTGAACCAAGACCGGAGCCCCCCTCCTCGGCAGATGTCTCTGACTGGCGGTCGGTAACCTCCTCCTCCTCCTCCTCCTCGGGCTCCGCCTCTACAACGCGTGCCCTACATCTGCGGGAGGACCCTCCTCGAGCTCCTCGAAAAGGCCTGGATGGCCCAGCTCCTCGGAAAGGCCTGGATGGCCCAGCTCCCTGAGAAGGCCCAGATGGCCCAGCTCCGTAAGAAGGCCCAGATGGCCCAGCTCCCCAAGGAGGCCCAGGTGGCCCGGCCCGCGGCGGAGCATATACAGGAGGCATCTGAAAATGAAAAGTTCAATACATCAGTTCAAATATGAAAATCAGATACGAGTACAGTATGTGAGTGGGGTGTGTGTCTGATGTGCTCTACAATACAGAAGAATGCTCAAAACCAGTGTGCCATCAGAAGTGTGATAAATGCAAAAAAATGAACGGTACCTGCACACCCATAACGGATAGGTGTGTCTTTCTCCGAAGAACCATGCCCTCAAGTGCAGCCATCACCCCGAGAATCTCGTCCACATACTCAGCCGGAGGCTGCAGATACAAAGGCAAAACTATCAGTAAAGGAATGAATGTCTAAGTACTTGACTGATAAATCAAAGCTATAAATCATACCGGTGGTGAATCAGGATCCCTGACATATCTATGGTCAGGAAGCGGAGGCTCTAGCGGAATCTGGTAAGGAGTCCCAAAACGCCATCCCGTCAACTCGGACGGCATGTCCGGCCATCCAGGATGAGGATAAGTCGAAGGAGTCGGAGGAACCGATCTACCCCCACCTCTCGATGTACCTGCCCTACTAGTAGAAGGGGCGTCTGCAGCCCGAGCCCGGGCCCGGCCCGAGAATGACATACCGGCAGACCTCATCATCAGGGTGCGAGCTCCCGTCAATGGAGGCATCAAATATGTGTGACGGTAAGTGGCGTAGTCCCCCTCCTCAAGATATAGTAAAGCGTCACTGCCCAGCATGGCGCCGACTACCTCCGAGAAAGAGAGCCTGTCAGCAGTCCGCATACTGACTGGGGGTACTGCGGGAGGATCCTGAGAAAGATACCCCCATACCTGACGCAGAAAGCGTTCCCCCAGAAACCATGCCCTGCCAACAGGTCCTTCGAGCAGGAACCTGTACTGGGAGGTGCCCGATCCTCCGGGATACTGAAATCGAAGACCATCGCCCAAGGGTGCCCAAGGCTGCCATGTGATCTGCGGATAACAAATACATAAGCCAAATCAGAAATCGGGAATGCACAGAACAAATCAAAGATGAAAATGAAAAGAACTGAAAGTTCTGAAGTACCTCTGATGGGCGCACAGTGTCAAAATACTGTCGCAGATAAATAAGAGTCTCTCGGGGTCTCGGCCGGTGCGGGCCCTCGAATACCAGTGAATATGGGGTCATGGGAGGCCCTACCACCTCCAACTCTGGGGCTAATGGTGGGAAGTATACATAGACCCATAGCTGAGAAAAGCAGTGCAGAATGTAAGTACAAAGTGCTGAGAACAGAATACAGACTGTAGAGTGCGCTGTGTGTGTGCAATGTACAAGTAATGAAGAGCAGAAATGTAAATCAAGGGGATAGAAAAGTACCTCCCAGGCTCGCCAATAACCGCCAAGTAAGTCTCCCCGCCCGCGGGAGGTGGCGCTCATATAAAAGTAAAGGGTAGCCAGGCCGGCGCCACCCCAATCGTATCGACTGACCTTTGATAGGTCAACCAGAGCGCTCAACAGATATAGCCCGACTGTGTTTCCTCTATCGGTGAACAAGGTAGTCCCGAAGAGGAACATAAGGAAACCACGGGCGTACTGCTCCGTCTCCTCAGGAGTCTCGGGCACCATCTCCGCCCGCCGGAAGTGGGAAGAGAACCAAGTATATCGGACTCTCCCAGAAACCCCGTCAACAGGCGGGCGAGCCCCCAGCAGATATGTCCAAGCGGCCTCCCACTCGCCCATGTCCTCGTCATAGGGGATGGACCAACCTCCTATGTCTAGGCCGGTCAACACAGCGAAGTCTAGAGGGGTCATAGTCATGTCCCCGGTGGTAGAGAAATGAAAGGAGTTGGTGGTGTCCCACCATCTCTCTATCAATGCCGCCATCAGTGTCCTCCTGGCAGAACAACGTGACAACCCAATGCAGAAGGCCCCGAACCCTGCCAAGTCTACTAAATCTCGGACACCCTCCGGGAGCTCAGCGTACCAGTCCCGCGCGGCGGTGGAACCATACCCCCGTACACTGCGAGAACCAACCTGCATTCAGAATGAATACATGTGTCAATAATGAAAAATTTGGGCTGCGTGCCAATGAAATGAAATGGGCTGCGTGCCAATGAAGTGAAATGGGCTGCGTGCCAATGAAGTGAAATAAGCTGCATGCAAAATGAATGAGCCGTGTGTTCAGAAGTGAAGTGTGCGAACCATGTGTTCAGCGTGTTCAACTTTCAATCAGTGTGGGCTGCGTGTTCACTATTCTAATCTGGGCTGCGTGTTCAAAAAATTTAAAGTTTGGGCTGCGTGTTCAACTTTCAATCAGTGTGGGCTGCGTGTTCACTATTCTAATCTGGGCTACGTGTTCAGAAAATTTAAAGTTTGGGCTGCGTGTTCAACTTTCAATCGGTGTGGGCTGCATGTTCACTATTCTAATCTGGGCTGCGTGTTCAGAAAATTTAAAGTTTGGGCTGCGTGTTCAACTTTCAATCAGTGTGGGCTGCGTGTTCACTATTCTAATCTGGGCTGCGTGTTCAGAAAATTTAAAGTTTGGGCTGCGTGTTCAACTTTCTATCAGTGTGGGCTGCGTGTTCACTATTCTAATCTGGGCTGCGTGTTCAGAAAATTTAAAGTTTGGGCTGCGTGTTCAACTTTCAATCAGTGTGGGTTGCGTGTTCACTATTCTAATCTGGGCTGCGTGTTCAGAAAATTTAAAGTTTGGGCTGCGTGTTCAACTTTCAATTAGTGTGGGCTGCATGTTCACTATTCTAATCTGGGCTACGTGTTCAGAAAATTTAAAGTTTGGGCTGCGTGTTCAACTTTCAATCAGTGTGGGCTGCGTGTTCACTATTCTAATCTGGGCTGCGTGTTCAGAAAATTTAAAGTTTGGGCTGCGTGTTCAACTTTCAATCAGTGTGGGCTGCGTGTTCACTATTCTAATCTGGGCTGTGTGTTCAGAAAATTTAAAGTGTGGGCTGTGTGTTCACTTTCGAATTCGGGCTGTGTGTTCGACAAATCAGTGTTTGAGCCGTGTGTTCACCTCTTATCTAATGTATACTGTGCGCTCGCAATTAATTAATGAGCCGAGTGTTCAGAAATTCTAGTGTTTAAACTACATGTTCAGGATGCAAGCAAAGTACTATGTCATAGGCTAAACTGCGTGGTCAAGCATGGCCAAGGTGCGAAATGTACGAAAAATGCAGAAAATGAAGTAAATACCTCTCGGGCCTCATGAGAGAGGTGATGCTCTGGCTCTCGGAGAAGCAGATCCCCAGGTGCTCGCTCATCAAAATCAGTGAAATGACGGAAAACGGCACGCGGAAGGACATGTGCTGGCGGGGCGTACCTCCCGGGGATAAAAGGTCGGACCCTCGGGGGCAAAGTCATAGGATCAAAATCGTCTCCGGCACCTGGAAAGCCTCCACCATGACGAGAATGACCCGCCATTTTCAGAAAATCTGCAAAAGGACAAAAATGAGCGAAAATGAGCCAAAATTGTAAAAAGTCAACAAAAGTCAACTCTCGGGAAATGAAAAAGTCAACAAAAGTCAACCCCTGGGAAAATTTTCCAAATGTTGAGACAAACTCACCTCAAGTGGCGAAAATGAGAAAAGAAGCTCCGAAACCAAAATTTGATCAGTTCAAAGTGCTTGAAACTGAATATTTTTCCGAAAACAACTTGCGTGGGGCGTTGGAAAACGCGTATGGAACTCAGATCTGGAGAAGAAAGTGGTGTAGGAGGCAAGAGAAGAGAGGATCTCAGCTGCATTTATAGGCTCCAACTCTTGGGATAAAGGGGCATAAAGAAAGGAGGTGAAAGGACCAAAATACCCTCGGATTTGGTCATATAGCCGGCCGGCCACCTTTTCCAGCCGGCCGGCCATTTCCTTTTTGGAAAACCGGCCGGCCAGCCATTCACTTTTTGTAAAACCAGCCGGCCACCTCCCATCCCTCATAAAACTGGCCGGCCATGTCCCTCACAGGGTCACCTAGCTCCCTGCAAATTTTGAGGAAGATTGGAGTTCCCGGGACCTGGAAAAGTTCAAGAAAAGTACACTTCCGGTCGCGAAATTGCTCCGCCGGAACTTCAGCTTCAAGATCTGACATGTGTCTCATCATCATTCATCAAAATCAAAGTGTATCCTTTTTGAATGAGTTGTAGCCTTTCCGGGAAGCGGATCGGAGGCCGTGATCGAGTTGCCTTCGCCGAAACACGTATTTCCGTGCTCGTTATTTCATGACAAACGGGCACCCTGATTTATGCTCGTTTTGCACTATCGTGCACATAACTTGCATTCTCATGAGCATACTCACATTTTTATGCACATTTCTTGATATTGGCATACCTCTATGCTTGAGCATGTGTTGTCACGCATGTCCCACTCTTGCATTGCGATGCATTCACTCACCGGCACTGCGTGTGTCAAACTTCCAGAATCACATTGAATATATGTTGGTATCATATTGTACTTGTTGCAATTTCTCTCTTTTGCAGGCACGATATTGTATGTACGGTTCATTTGAGGCTGGTGCGACCAGACGAATCACGCAGGTATCGTATCTTCTCCGTGTGAGACGTGGCGAGGATTGAATAATTCTCTGCATTCTTAACTGCATGAAATGTAGTTGTTGCTTTGCATTCTTGCTTAAAACTGTTGCATCTATTTGCGAATAATTGCTTCATTACAGCTTGCTGCATTTGCATGATCATTGAGTTATGTCTAGCTTCTTGCATATCGCTTTGCATTTTGCCCCCCCCTGCCTGCGGACCTGCCTGCGGGCACATCTCTGTATATCTTGTCTGTTTGTCTAAGTCTTCGGCCTTGTCAAAAATGGGTCGTCACTGGGCTTTGACATTCACTCCCGTCACTTATGACTTCCGAGTTCTGTCAAAGAGGGGCAACTGTAAACACCCCATTTTTGACCGACCTTAAGACTCAGACGTCACCGATTGAGCGCTCGGTGATATTGCATAATGTGCTCGTTCAGAAGTTTCAGAGTCTTGGCCGTGAGCCCTGCCTCCGGACTTCTGAACCCTCTTCTGTGCCTTGCCTCGGTTTGCGAACCAAGCTCGGTTTTTGCTGTTTCTTTTCCTGAGGGGAGGGAGAGGTCCCGTAGACCATCTCTTAGTGGCCGTGGGCTACATTTGGTGGCCGTAAGCCATTTTGCCCATTTCGGAGTCCGGTTTCCGGTTTTTCGGGACCATGGGCCGTGTGCCTCGGTTCGGGATCGCTTAACCATCTCCGTTTGCTCTGATTTTTGGCATACATCTTATTTTCTCCCTTTTGAGGGACACTGGGGTCTGAGAAACCCACTTCGTGGCCGAATGCCACTTTCGGTGCTTAACAGCCCATTTTCGGGACCCCGAACTGCGCGTTTTGGCCCCCGAACATTCGTTTTGCATCGGTTTTTGTTCATTTTTGGCAGGTACCTCTGTTTTATCACTGGGAAGGTCACTGAAGGGTGGGAGGCTAGTAATTGCTGCAGCAACCAGTTATATATCCTCCGACGCCCATTTTTCACACTTCCGGGCTAATGTTGAACACCTTGGGCCCACTTTCTTGAACTTTGAACCACATACTTGTGATGTACACACATGGGAGGACCCTAAAAGTTGGTGGCCGGCCACTAATGTTGCTTGACCCTTTTGAACCCATCCTTCCGGGCTAATGTTGAACACTTTGGGGCCATTTTCTTGAACTTTGAACCACATACTTGTGATGTACACACTTGGGAGGACCCTAAAAGTTGGTGGCCGGCCACTAATGTTTCTTGACCCTTTTGAACCCCTCCTTCCGAGCCAATGTTGAACACCCTTGAGCCACTTTCTTGGACTTTTAACCACAGGGTTGTGTTGAGGGCACATGGGAGGACACCATTATGTGGTGGCCGACCACTAAACCAACTTGACCCTTTTGACCCCAAGCCGGCCGGCTAGGGGGTGTGGCCAGCCGGCCACCTGCAACAAAAATACCTGGCCGGCCATGATCCTCACACTGTTCACTTTACAGCTGTATAGCTTTATCCCCCAGAAAATATCTATATCCGGGGGATATTTTGTGGGGGAAAGCTTGCCTCCTTTTTCCCCCACCTTTTGCCCCTCCTTTTGGTCCATATAACCAAGGGCCAACACTTGGATTAGGGGTTAGAGAAATTGCCTTCAAGCATATACATTCAAACCTCCCTCTATCTCTCTCATTTCCTCAAAAAAACATCCAAGTTCTATACTTCATTCCTTCACCACCACCACCACTCCATTTCCAGAAACAATGAGGGCTTCTCAAAGGCTAAAGGTGCTGCAACTTGGTCCAAGAAACAACCAAAGATTGGTCTACAAGGATGAGTTGCTATTTCACCCTTTTTGGGCTTATTTTTGCAACTTTTCTTAACCATATATGCTTTTTTCTTTGAGCTCCGGCCATAACTGAAAGTGGCCTTGTTTTGAGCTCATTTTCACTTTTTCTTAAGGGCTCAACCCTGTTTGAGCCCCCCATATTGTACTTGCTTCAATACCCTTCTTAAATACCGTTTTCTTGCATGATTTTTTTAGCTTGTGTGTGATCTGTTTTGGAGCATGATGTAAACTGTAAATAAGCTTATTTTGAGCCCCTCTTCAACATTGAAGAAGGGATCAACACTGTTGGGACCTCCATGCTATACTTGCCTTTATACTCCCTTTTTGGTCCCATTTTTGCATGCTTTGGCAGCCTATTGTGCTTTGGTTTTTGGCCATTTTACAGCACTGAAAATAGTATCATTTTGGTCCATTCTTCATGTTTGATTTAGGGCCTTTCATGGTTTTGGACCTCCATATGCCACTTCATGTTATATCTCTCTTTTGGTCCCCATTCTTGCATGTTTTGTTAGCCTATCATGCTTTTGTTTTTGGTCTTTTTACAGGCCTAGAAATAGTCTTATTTTGACCTTATTAACATGTTTCATTGAGGGTCTTTGGCCGTTTGTGGAATATTTTGTATACTTTGAGTTATAGCCTCTTTTGAGCCTCATTTTGCGTTGCATTTCTAGCATGTTTGTATACTGTTTTGGAGTTTTTACAGTTCTGTAAATAGTCATATTTTTGGTCCCTCTTCAATGTTGTAGAAGGGAATTTTTCTGTTTGGGCTTTGCATATACCACTTGCCTCTTTGGCCACCTTTTGGCCCTTTTTCTTGCATGGGAGTGCAGCCATACCTGTGTTTGTTTTTGGGGTTTTTACAGTTCTGGAAAACATCATATTTTGGGCCCCTCTTCAATGTTGTTGAAGGGTCCTAACCCATTTGGAGTTAGCAGTTGTGAGTTGCTTCATAATCTCATGTTTAGGGCCATTTTCGCATGCTAATTTTTCCCTATCTTTGCTTGCTGTTTGGCCATGTTTTGTACTAGTAAAATGCTTATTTCGGGGCTGCCTTGCTTCTGTCTTTTCATTCCATGTGCCAATTATGCATGTTTGGTATAGCTATAGGCCATTTCGGGTGCCTAATTTTGCATTTCGGGAGAAATTCCATGCATCGGGTGTGATTTCGCCTCATTTCGGGGCTGTTTTCCCCCATATTTCAGTGCCTAAATTCCATATTGCATTCTATATGCCATTTTTGCCATATTGCATTGCATATGCCATTGCCTCGGTCTGCGTGCCCGTGTGCACGCACTTCGAGGCACTTCATTTTCATCTATCGGCCTCTTATGTGAGTGTGGCTGAGGCTCTCTCATGTTAGTATAAGTCCATGTTGCATTCTATATGTCATATTTTCATGTCATTTGCATTGCATATACCATAGTTTCATGTCAATTGCATTGCGTATGTCATTGCCTCGGTTTGCGTGCCCGTGTGCACGCATTTCGAGGCATCTCATTTTCATAGCATTGTGTATGTTAGGATTGTATCTTAGTCGCATTTCATGCATGTCATGCATATTGCATCGTGTCCGGGATAGGAGTTAGCCCGGGCACGGGAAACGAGGTACGTTTCGTACTCCGAGTGACGGAACGTGTCCCAATTCTCCAATCACCGACACTCCGGATTACCCATGATGGAGTTAGGGTTTGTTGTGTTTATACGTGCATTCATTCTATATTGAGTTGCACATTTCGACTCCTCTGCCATCATGCATCGATATGCGTGATTGGTGGCACGAGGATCGAGGCATGCATATATTTGTGAAAATACATTGCTATGTCCCTTTCCTGCTCTCTGTTGCAGCAAAATGAAGAATCAGCAACTTTTCAGAGTTTGGCACACTTTCCAAGAATAACTGCTAAACAGAGGCTAATTGGGGCATCCTGGTTGATTTCCGCGCAAGACAACCCGGACATGCGTCATCCATCAGAAGCTAGGCAGTCCCTGGCTTGCATGCCAGTTTTACAGTTTTCTTAGTTGATTTGTTAATTAATTAGGAATTTGTATATTATTCGAACTGTAATATTCGGACTGTAATATTCTTTTATTTGGGACTGTATTATTTATTCGGACCCTCTGCGCGAGGGCACAACTGTAATAAGTGTGCATGTGTGTGTTGTATGTCTTCCAACCCTACGTCTTTCTTCCCTTTTATTTACCTGCTTATGATGGTTAGATTAGGGCATATTTCAATTAGCATACAGTATGACAGCATGTTTGCATCATTCACCTGTATTGCATGCACCGGGCTCGGCGCATCATACTAACTGCATTGTATTTTTCAATTCTAAATTGAATACATGTTAGTTGTAGCATTTCATATGCCATGTTTAGAATAGCCGAGCCTGCTATAGTTTGCATTTTTGCATGTGTTGCATTAGGCATTTCTGTATACTTAGGATCATGCATGATTTCTAATGTAGTTTTTGTTTTGGCTTGGAGTACCCGGTGAGCTTTATGCTTTAGCATCCTTGCATGCGTGTGAGTGAATGCCATGATAGCATGCTTACCATGAGACGATTTGCTTATGTGATATATCTGCCTAAATGCCTGTGGGTGAAGGTTGGGTTACTTAAATTGGAATAAATCATCAAATGTTTTAAGCCTACCTGCGGGTAGCAAACCATTTTCAAAAAAGCGAACATGAAATGTTTTGTTCCAATTCAGGCGATCCAGTCTATACTTGTATGCTATGCGCATCACATAGTAACCTAGGCTAATAACCGGAATAAGAACATACAATGTTTTCAAAAATAGATATCATGGTTAGTAGAGGCCGGTCTATGACCGGGTGAGCGGGGGTGCTCACGAAGTGACCTTCCCCAATCGTACCCAAGTTCCCGAGCCGAGGCAACTTTGGTGATGACGGACACGTGGCCTTTGGCAACGAGTCAGGGTTTCCTAAATTTCCCAAAATAAAATATTTAGGTGGCGACTCTGTATCTGGCAAAGCAGTCCATGTTTGGCACTTCTTTCAAAAATTTGTTTTCTCAAAACGATTTGCCGGATTTGGACTCTTTGGTTCAGACTTAGAACCGTGACTACAAATCGAGTCCGAGCTGTAGCGAGGTCCCCCGCGGGCTTGTTACAACTTGTAGCATAGATGGCAAGGAAAACATGCTCACATATTAGCTCGCAAACAAGGCATGAAGACTCGACTCTCAAACACAATGAAAAAGTGATATATGTGAGAGTGAGACAATGATATATGCTCTGAAATTACATGCAAAATGATGCCATATCATCCAAACATCACAAATAAAGCATGTTAGGGTCTTCAAAACCCAAGACTAGCAAGGCCAACTACACTATAGCTATACAAAGTATGGGCCACATGACCAAGACCACTCAAATCAAACCCAAAGCATGCTAAGTTAGAGCGAAAAACATGCTGGAGTGGAGCATACACATGCTAGATTAGTAGGCTAAACCATTAAGTACACTAGGCTAATGAGCGAGATTGCACTACAAGTGTATAAAGCATGCAAGAGGGGACCAAACCAACCAAAAATAGAGTTAAGGTAGGTCCAAAAGGTCACTAAAACATGCTTAAACCAAGCCTCAAGAGGATAGAAACACATGCTCATTTTGTGGGCCAACAACACATGCTATCAAGACAGGAGGAGGGGGGGACCACCCCCTCTTATTTGGGACCTCAAAACAAGTTTTCTATTAAAAGGCCAAAACAAGGTTGTTTGAAAGGCCTTAAAAGATGGCACAAAGCAAAGCAAAATAAGCCATAAAAAGGAGAGGAACACCTTTAACTCCAACAAGACCTTAAACAACCATTTTTAACACTTAAAAATATAAGTTTTTATAGTTGAAAGCTAAGCCAAAATAAGCATGCAAAGATGGCTAAACACTTGATCAAAATAAAGCTTAAAGAGGGAAGACACTCACCCTTGAAACACAGCAGCAAGAGGACAGCTTCTGAGCCAAAAACCAATTTTTTTTAAGCTCTAAACAAACCTCAAGAAACCTCAGCTCCAAGGTAAGGTGTTTGGCTAAGGGGGTTGTGTGCAAAAATGTAAAGAAAATACACTTCTAAGCACAATATATATATATAGAGAGAGAGAGAGAGACAGAGAGAGAGAAAGAATTCTAGAGAGAGAGTAAATATTTTGCTCTAAAAAATCTGAACCCTTTAGAAGGGCCCTTATATAGAATTACAAGCCTTAAGCTTGTTTGACAAGCTAGAAGCTTGTTACCATCCCTCGATACACGTGTATGAAGGATGCATTCTGTTCCTAACAACTGGCACAGCTGGCACCAAAAATATCTGCAAAAATAGAAAAATGCTCGTAGGCCACTTCAAGTGGCCAACCAACCACTTCTACTAGCCTATCAGCCACTTCAAGTGGCCTACAAGAGGGAAAAGTGGCCTACAGCTGCCAAAAGTGGCCGACAGGCCCTCCCCTCTGTCTAGGCAAGGGGGAACAAGGTATGGTCCAAAAACAAACCAAAAAGAAGAGAGCTAAGAGGCCCCAAGACAAGGCACTCAGCTAAAAGCTCCTGAAACTAGCCTATCGGCCACTGCAAGTGGCCTACAAGAGGGAAAAGTAGCCTACAGCTACAAAAAGTGGCCTACAGACCTCTCTCTCCCTCCAGGCAAAGGCACCAAGGCATGGTCCAAAAGCAAACCAAAAAGAAAAGAGTTAAGAGGCCCCAAGACAAGGCGCTCAGCCGAAACCCTCAGAAACTCATAACGAGCACAAACATGCACAATCACCGAGTGCACAAATGATGACATCAAAGTCTTGAGGTCGGTCAAAAATGGAGTATCTACACCCCCCTTTTCAAATATTATAACCAAGACCAAATTTCATCAATTATACCCAAGTTATACCATGTTCAAGACCTTTCATACACTTATGGTACCCAAATGTGGACACCCCTCTTTCAAAAATCAACAGCCAAACCCTAACTTTACCCAAATTTTCTCAAATCCCGCCATTTATACAAAATTGCCAATATCTAGGTTAAAACTCATAACAAAGAGTAGAATATTCCTACCTCAAATGGAGAAGCTCAAAGACGAAGAAGGAAAAACTTGAAGATGCTCCAAACTTGAACTTTTTCAGATCAAAAAAAAGCCCACGCCATACTCCACCCTTTTTACAAAGGAAGTAGGGTAGGGCTCTAGATCAAGGAGTATTTGTAGAGGGAGAGGGTGTTTTAGAGAGAGAGGCAGTCGATCTAGGGTTTTGAGTGAAGAATGGACCAAAAAGTGATATAAAATCACGCTACTGTGAACTGATATATGCGAGGCTCGCTCGAGCGAAGGAGTTGTCACTCGAGCAACTAGACTCAACAAGTGGCCTCGCTTGAGCACAAGAAGCGTCGCTTGAGCGCACAATGCAAAGCTTCAGGTCTGCCACCAACGCACACTCACGCTAGAGAGCAAGAGTTCTCGCTCGAGTGAAGGAACAAATAACACGCGTCTCGCTCGAGCGCAAAAGTTCTTGCTCGAGTGAAAGCTGCATCTAAGAAAGAAACCTGAGGACTCTCAATCCTCGCTCGAGCACAAGAACCCTCGCTTGAGCGCAAGAACCCTCGCTCGAGCAAAGAAGCAAATACCCAAGGCTGTCTCGAGCGCAAAAACCCTAGCTCGAGCGAAGAAGCCAAAACCTAGGCAGCAACCATTTATACCAACTCCCTACCAACCTATTCCAAACTCACTCAACGCGACCCACAACTCAATTTCAAAGAATTAAAGAGAGGAAACAAGACAAAGACAACAACATACAACCACGGAACCCGAATCCAGGACACAATAAAGGTCAGGGTATGTAACGCCCTCAATTAAAGACGTAAATCATTCATTCACAAGTGTCATGAACATAAAGAAACAATGCATTTTCATTCATTAGAGTCTTCTTTACAAAAGATATTACATGTTTACAACAAAGTAAATGCCCTATGGGCTTACATCTTTCCAAGACATACTTGCTTACAACAAAAGAGAGTGTCATAAACTCTATACATAATAAGCCCTAGGCTTGAATAAACATTTAAATACAAAAATAACAAAATATAGCCTCCAGCTCTTAAGTCCTCCCATGTTGCGTTCTTGGAGTGAGCATGTCAACTGTACCTGAAAAATGGTTTCCCAAGTAGGGTGAGCCAAAGCCCAGTACAAATAGCCTGACACAACATATGAAGTTTAACTAAGATAAAAGTGTCAAGTAAACGTTCCACAGTCATAACCCACTCACATTCTGCCCATATTCATCAATACTGATACCCACATCTCAATTCCATTTCCATCTATCCAATTCTTATTAATTCACTTAATTTTCGTGCCAATTCATGAGACAAGCATATTGTTATCTAAACAGTCCAAAATGAGGCTATAACTCAATGATTCACAACTTAATACTACTATTATTCAAACACTTCAACTTTGTCATTTAACGGAATTTTCATCCGAGGGAATCGGCACCCATATATGCACAAGATTTCGAGACTTTTACCCAGTACACTCCGGCCAACTTAATTATAAATGGAGTCCATCCCCTATCACTTTCCAAACAATGATACATATGCAATGTATTAAAGGCATCGTCATGTACAATGACTATCTATGACACATATTCAATATCTCAATCATACCATCATATTCAATGAGGTAAATTTAAACGATAGGTTTCAATTCACCTAATCCACATACAGTTTCTACAACAATCATGGCTATCCTCCAACAATAGCCCAAAACGGATATACAATCTTTTAAACAGATAATTTATCAAATTTCCATAGGTGAGTGATTTAACAAATCTAACTACACCATTCATTCACACAACTTCCCAATTTCATATTTCTCACACCAATTCCATTATTTATACCAAATAATTATTTAGCTCATATTAGGGCAAATTTCCCCCTTATTCCAAATACTAACCCAAAGGTCAAATTCATCAATCTTAAGTGAAAACCACCTCATATCCCCAACCCCATGGTCAAATATACAACAATACATAAAAACCCCTCTTTTATAAGTTTGAATCTAACCGTAGATTTTCTCCAAACATCCCAAATCTCACCATGTATCCATAGCACAAATACCTAGGTTAAAACTCATAAATAAGTGTAGAAGATCCCTACCTCAAATGGAGAAGCCAAAAGAGAAGAAGAAGGAACTTGAAAGTGCTCCAAAACCAAACTTTTTCGGATCAAAAGATAGCCCACGCAATGCTTTAGCTTTTTAACAAAGGGAGTAGGGTATAATGACCCTAGATCAAGAGTATTTGTAGAGAGAAGGGGTATTTTAGAGATAGAGATTGTTGATTTAGGGTTTTAGAAGAAGAAAAAGATCAAAAGTGACATAAAATCATGTTGCTGTGAACTGATATATGCGAGGCTCGCTCTAGCGCAGGACTTGTCGCTCGAGCAACCAGACACAACAAAGGACCTCGCTCGAGCGCAAGAAGCGTCGCTCGAGTGAGCACTGCAAACCTTCAAGTCTGCCACTCACGCAAACGCATGCTCGAGTGCAAGAGTTCTCGCTCGAGCAAAGGAACAAATAACACAGGGCTTGCTCGAGCGCAAGAAAGCTTGCTCGAGCGAAGAATACCAACCTTCAGGTCTTACAGAGACACAGACGCACGCATGAGCACAAGGGTTCTCGCTCGAGCGAAGAGACACACTAAACAAGGCTCACTCGAGTGAAGAAGCAAAAAGCCTCGCTCGAGCGAAGAGGCCAAAACATGGCAGCAACCACTTGAACCAACTCACAACCAACCTGTTCGAAACTCACCCAACACATCCCAAAACTTAAAGGATGGAAACAAGATATAGACAACAACACATAACCACGGATCCTGAGTCTAGAACACAATAAAGGTCGGGGTAAACCTGGATCGCTATAGGGTAAAACCTAGATCGCTATATTTTATAATTAGAAAAAAGTATATCTACGGAGGAATCCGCATTGTGCTTTTTGTATGTATATGCAACTTTGCGTGTGGTTTGGAATACTTTTGGTGGCATTTGTGTACGTATTTTCTAACAAGGGTTTTTGTTCCACTCACTGACTCATCCATGATGATCGTTGTTCCTAAAAGAACTTGTCATGGAATGTTACACTTATATATATATATATATATATATATAGCATTCAATATGGCAGACACTTCAAATTACCACTCGCTGTCTCAACCATGACCATAGTGGTTCCTAAAAAAACTTGTCAACAAATGTTACACTCATACATATATATATATATATATATATAGATGTATATATTTTTATAACATTAGATATGGCAGAGACTTCAAATTAATTGATGTTAAGAAATGTTTCACTTATACAAAATTCTGGATCTTTTCATAATGCATACTTTTTTTTTTAAGTTATAATAATTTGTGATATTGATACTATAAATGTCATAAGTAAAACAAGTACAATGGTTCGTTTCAATCCAAAAAAAAAAATGCATAATAGTTTATCACTTGAGACATAATCAAAAAAATAACCAAAATATAGTTCATAACCAACATTACAATAAGCCATAATTAAATCATAACCAATACCAAAATGGGTAATAACCAAACACCACTTGAAGTATAATTAAAGATTTCTTCAATCATTACTAAAATAACAACCATTATAACACTACAAGAAATTTGGGATTTAAAGACGAAACAAATTTGTCCCAAAATGTATATATTGTGTCACTCAAACTAATTATGACGAAAATTTTTCGTCACCCATTTTGTCACCAAAGCGTCGTCGCTAAAGGGTCTTAGAGACGAAAAAACAAATTCGTCATTGAAAATGATAAATTTGTGACAAATTTTTTTGTCTCCAATACACTATGTTGGGAATGTACTTGCAAGTATTTAGCGACAAAATATTTTGTTATTAAAGGAAGAAATTAGAGACAAAAGTATTTTGTCATAAATATAAGAAATAGAGACGAAATAATTTTGTCACATTTAATATAAACGAAGACGAAAAAATTTTGTCAAAGAAGCTACCAATAGAGACAAAAACAAATTCATCATTAAAAATGATAAATTTGTGACGAATTTTTTTGTCTCCAATACACTCTGTTGGGAACATACTTGTAAGTAATTAGTGACAAAATATTTTGTCATTAAAGAAAGAAATTAGAGGTGAAAGTATTTTGTCATAAATATAAGAAATAGAGACGAAATAATTTTTTCGCGTTTAATATAAACGAAGATGAAAAAGTTTTGTCAAAGAAGATACCAATAGTGACAAAAACAAATTCATCATCAAAAATGATAAAATAATGTCAAAAAAAATTCGTCAAACATTGAGGGTAATAGTGACAAAATGTGACAATATTTTTTGTCAAGACAAATTCATTTAGTTACGAAATAAAGAATTCATGACAAAATTAATCTTCCACCTAAGCCAAATAAGAGACGAAAAAACTTTCGTTAGGGATGGAAAATTTTGTCACTAATTCCATAATATTTTTTTCCACATTATATACCTATTTTATCAAAATCTAAATTTTAGTTTAACAAATATAATCTTGTTCATGTTGAAACCTGTTGAATATAACAATTCCATCACAACTTAACCTAACCTGTCATCAACACATTTACGAATTAACAAAATGAAAATATCCATTCATCATTACAAATAATTTCATCCTAATACAATAAAATAGTGCAATATCCACAAAATATCCAAAAGTTATAACTTGTGCAATTCTACCAAACATCCAACAATAACTAGTGAAACTCCACAAAGCATGTGTATCCTTATCAAACAAAAATGAGCATTCAAGCAAATTACAGCATTGTTGCACATTAAAAATGCCACCCTAATCCAATCTGCAAAAAAATAAATTAAAAGCTTTAGTAATTAATTAATTATACAAAAGATTAAAAACATTAGTAACTCATCAATTTACAATTAGATCAATTATACAATTTATCCCTCTAACAGACTTTTTTTTCGAGATTATGAGAACAAAAAATTAATTTTAAGGCTAATTCAAAAATGGTGCATCCCATTAATGTGTCGTAAGTTCATACAACTTATATTGATTCCGGTACAAATTTGTGGTTGTGTGATAATTTAGTCTTTCGACGGCCTTTTTTGAAGCTTAAAGTATAGAGAAAAAGAAATATTTTTTAGACTAATTCACAATTTATACATCCCGTGCACCATTACAAATTGGATGTCCAATGCATGTTTCCATTACTTTCTAATTCTTCAAACATAAATTCATTTATAAAATTTGTTATATTAAAGTTAATATACTTTACCAAGAAGTATGTCCACTTGTGGATGAGTCCCCTCCACTTCAAAGTGTCCAGTGAATCCTTTGGTCCTCAAAAAGTTGACAACATCAGCCATTATCTCCCATTGCTTCTTCCTACCCTCTTCAAGATCTTCTATTTTATTGTTCTGCATTTGTATTCGTTCCTTCTGTGTCTCTATTTGCATCTCAAGGCGCTTCACATAATCATTTGTTTCAACATATATGGTAGTGGTCCTCCTAATAGAGGATGAAGGTCTCATGCCAAGTCCTTTCACATAGCCAGACCTTGGCTTTAGGACTTTGATTGACAGCTTTTCTGCAGTCAAAGGGGTTGATCCTGCCTATGAGAGGTGATCAGCCTGTGTCTGTATCATATTCTCCTATCAAATATTAAAAAATTAAATAATTATTAGAAAATTAAATAAGATTATAACAAATAGTATTCTAAAATTTTGTTAATAAAAATTACAATAAATACTCACATAATTACACTAAGCTTTAGATGAGATCCACTGATGTGTTTTCTCATTATAGTGAGTTCCTTATAAAACTCTGCTAGATCAGGTAGCATTTTCTTTTCTCGTGCCTGATTTGATAGACCAAATATTCAATAAACAAAGCTAAGAATCTAATATAATTCTTAAGGTGCAAGGATACGTACTAGTTTTTCTACTCTAACAGGGATTGACCTAGAACCACACCTATGTTTTGTATACATCCTTTCTCTGTTCGCGAAGTTGGCCTTTGATTGTTCCTATAAGGAAGAATAACCAATATAACAATGAAATGTATCATTAGTATGACAAATATGTTGGCTTTTGATTCTTCTTGTAAGGAAGAATAAACCAATATAACAATGAAATGTATAACTAGTAAAACAAATTTAATGCTTAATAATAAAGAAATTGCATTGTTCCTATTTATCCTTTTTCTATATATCATTTCAACTTAAAAGATATTTGAAATTATTCACTAGTTTCATTCAATTCTTTGAAAAATAGATTAGAGGAC
This sequence comes from Camellia sinensis, assembly GCF_055761805.1. NCBI lineage: Eukaryota > Viridiplantae > Streptophyta > Magnoliopsida > Ericales > Theaceae > Camellia > Camellia sinensis. Next base: position 109,088,538 of record NC_138969.1, on the reverse strand, counting down.
TTGTTGAGATTTCATCATAAGATGGTTTTTCTGAGTAATTTACCCCGTTCACAAATAGGGGGCATATAAGCATGGGCAAGATAGATTGTGAAAAAAATCCATTTACATTTCACAAGATATGGAACAATTACTAATACCAAACTCATAACCCTTTCTTTCTTCCACAACTCTATCAAATCTAAAGTTTGTCTTAATACCCTGTGCTAGTTACTTAGTGTCACACCCCAAACCTGCTCCTAAAAGTTTGGGCATGACCTATTCAGAAACGGACATGTAACCTGGTATACATAATATACGGGGCCTTATCAGAAGCTTAAGATACTAACATAACATGGATACAAACATACTCCATTGAGCTATTTCTAATATGCCAGGATCTCAACATCGCATACATCATCAAAGTCAGATAAAGTTTAAAACTATATCCCTGGATAACGGTTACATACATATACCTTTACAGTTCCAGCCCCATGATAGGGCGTATACAAAAAAACATAAAAGTTATGTACATCAACCTTAGATGGACACTTAAATAGCAAGACAACATCTTAACAACTTCACAAAATGGATGGCCTTGTATAGTGCCTGGACACGTAAAGGTTGGCAAAAGAAAGCGGCGTCAAGGCTAGGACTGACCTCCTGATTGATGACCTACAAAAACAAACATAATAAGGAGTGAGTCGGGCTTAGTGAATAGTAATACATAATAAATGATGTTTAACTTGAAACATAAAACACATCAATACATATAAAGATGCAGAGTTCACATGGTTAGTCTGATCCTGTGCTAAGTACATAACGGCATTAGGCCTAATCCTGCAACATAAACATATGGCTATAAGCCCTTGAAACGTGATGGCACGAGGCCCTTGAAACATGTGGGACGAGGCCCTTGAAACTTATGGCACGAGGCCCTTGAAACATGTTGGCATTACAGCCCTTGGAATCATAAGAGTAGGCAAAATGTTCACCTTCTTATCATCATACATTTACATTAAGTACAGGTGCATAATTATCATCAACAAAATGCTAAGGGCAATCATTATCTGTAGTAAAGCATATTACTACTCACAATGTTGAGATGACGTGTTACTTCCTCCCTGAGTGTGTCCTGCACACACACAAAACTTTCTCTTTTCTTTCTTAAATCATTTCCTGAATCATTACACTTTGCATGAATTTACAACCCTCTTAAAATCATCAGAAAATATTCTAAAAATACCAGTGAGTCAAGCACGCAAAACTAAGCGAACCACTTTTCCAGCCCGGGCCGCACGTGCGGCCGGACCCTCCGCTCGAGCGGCCAAGCACCGCACGGGCGGTCATCCCCCTCCGCTCGAGCGGCCGTAGACAGTAGGCATTTCCAGGTTTTTCTTCTTTCTCCGCTCGAGCGCCCAAGGCCTCCGCTCTAGCTGCCATGGCCCTGTTTTGGGGCAGCTCGGTTTCAACTCAATTTTAAGCATCATCACTTCATTTCTCATGTAACCCAAAGATGAAATCAAGGCAATACTTGAACCCAACTTCACTATAACATAATTTATCATTAAAATATCACAAGGTAACATGATTAAAAGCTTGATCAAGTCACTATTCTTCCAAATTTCATCCTTTAAGTTAACTTCCTTTTGTTCATAAAACATAACACATTATAATATGGCATAAAAACCAAGGATTGAAGTATAAATTTCACCATAGCATGTACTAGAACTTGAGCATCATAAAATACACATGAATAGAAGCTTATTCAAGTTACAAACCTTCTAAATTCTATCTTTAATTCAAGTTCCTCATGTTTATCAAAACATCATACATTACTTAAATATAGTTTCATGGGTTTAACATGAGAAACAAAGATTGAGGTATAAATTTCATGTCAAAGCAACCAATTGATGAGTATCCTCTTCAATCAAACATAAATTATGAACAATTCTCCATTACAACCCTAAATCATCAAACATAAATCATAAACAAATCCTTCTTCACAATTAAAAGGAGAATTCCCAAATACACTAAATTTAACATACCTTAAGCTTTAAAAATGGCAAGGGTCGCCTAATTTAATCTCAATTCCCTTCCTTGTTGAACCTTGCCCTTGTTCCCCCTTTTATTCCTCTTCTTTTGTTTTTTCCTCTCCAGGAGATATGTCAAATTGTTTTTGATCCAGCTTAAGAGAACTTGGACTTTGATATATATATATATATATATATAAAGGCATATAAGACAAAATCTCATCGTTTAATCATTCCAAAATTGAAATTTCGTAAACATGCTTAATATTACGTAAAAATTATGCTAATCACAGATATATGATCAATTGCAGAGAATTAAGCCGTTAAGGCTTCCAATTTCTAATTCAAACATGTTAATGGTAACAGATAGTTTTCTTGTGCAACAGATAGGCATTCATAAACATGGATTTCACTTACTTAACCGTAATTTTTCATGGAAGTTTACAGTAAGCATTTAAAAGCACCAATCAAGGACTGAGAATATATCAGAAATCATGTGTGAGGGTCGGGTTCTTACGCTTAGCTAGTTGCTTACCATTATCATGAAACTTCAGACCAAACTCAAGAACAAACAGAAAATAAAATCATAGAAATTGAAATCTTAATTCTTTATTCTATGATGTGAAAGATGCACTTTAAGGAACCATAAATTAATCTCCTATTATGTGAGCCTTTCAATCCATGTTTAATAGTTTCCTTTTCTCATTTTGCCACTTATTTGGTTTTTATTATGTTTCACTTACATGCCTAGAAGATAAAGGAAAAAGAACACATATGGAATTTCACAGCAAATTGATTGTGTTCTTTCTAGTTTTTTTGGAATCTCTCCCTATTCTAATAAAATTCTTTCTTTGCTGATATAATAAAAAACATGAAAATGTTACCAAAAATTCTTTAGTGTTCCACTTTTTATAAATAAGATCTATCCACTTGGTAGGATCAACATCCTTCGGTGGGTGGTTTCTTGCATACTCCTCCCCTTTAGCCTCTTTCAGCTCCATGAATTGTTTGTGCAGCCTATAGGTATGGTTACTCAATCTCTGACTAAATCTTGTGTTCATTGCCTTCTCTATATCAACAGGGTCTCCTTGTAAATCAAATTGATCCTGCAAAAAATGAATAAATCATAAATAATTCCTATAAAAAATAAAATAATTATAATAAATAATTAAGATTTCTAACCTATTATAAAAATGAGTAAAATGTCCTATAATAGAGTAGACAATGAACTTACATTCAAGCGTTGAAACATTGCCTCCTTAACGGAGTCATCAACATACTTCCACCTACGAACACTTGGATCTGGTAAACGTGTTAGCACTTCTACACCAATCTTTAAGGCTAGTTTTGAGGCATAGTCCCCTACCGGTGCACGAAATTCTAGAGGGATAGCCACGTTAAGCTTTCCATCTCTATCAATAAGGCCTTGAGCCTCTTTGCCTTGAGTCGGGCCACGAACACGCTTAGCAGCTGATATTGTGAAGCAATAATATTGAAATAGTATGTGAACAAATTTAATTAAGATCTCAAATCAATGTAAATAAAGAGTGTGTCTTACCAATAGTATTACCAACAGTCACCTTAAGTTGAGTCTCCACATTGAGAGGTGGTGGCGGATGGCGAGCCACCTCAGGACGTGAAGAGGTATCGCCTTCTTCTGATGCGTGGGTCAATGCCACAAGATGAGATTGTGAACGGGCTCTCAATGGTATCTCTAACAACTGAATAACAGAATAAAATATGAATATATGTACAAAGATATACATGTCTATGTGTGTATGAATTGAAAGTAACAAGAAAGAATATATTTCACAATGCATAAATGTATAGTACCTTATGCTCAAACGAATCATAACATTCAGTTTCACTGCCATCTTCAGCCTTTGACAGTCGATAATCATCGTCATTTTCCTCAATTGGTATTTTTTTTCCTTCCTTAATTTCTTATGTTGAACCGCAGCCTTCAAACAAGTTGTTATATTCTTCACTCCTAGAGCATTCATTCTCTCACGATTTTTATTAATTGTCTTCATTCTTTGTTTCTCATAGTTCGTTACCTTCTTAGTTGCAGTACTTGGTTTGGTCAACTGTTTTTTTTTTTTGTAGTGTCCATTTTGCCCAACTATAAAGCATAATTGAACATTTTTTTGGTGGATAAGCATAATTGAACATTAGATGTAAAGAAAAGATAATTATATATTTCTATACATAAAGCATAAAGCAACAACAATCTCAACAAGTGGATATGTCATATAGGCTCTAAATCATTGAAATATGGCTAGAGTGAGATGGATGATTTTTTGTTTTTACCTTTTACATATCATAGAACAAATTAATTATAAAGCTATCAGACACATAATATGACCAATCAACGATAAACCTACATAATAGTGGATGAACCCCACAACTGAAATTTAACTACATTAATTAAGAACAATGTTCATATAGAAAGTGCAAAATAACTACAAATCCTAGTCTACATCAAGATCCATATCGTAATCCACATCAGGTCCGACACACTCTTCATTTTGTTTGTCAGCTCTATTCTCTATCATTATTTCATCAGATGACCTAACCCTTGTAACAACTTCTGCTTCAACACCATCTCTATAACATTGAACATTAGGGTCGATGTCAATTGGAACAAGATCGGTAATATTTTCTTGTTGGAACACATCGTTTTCTTCTGGTTCATCTAATGATTCTCCATCACCTACCTTTGGTACATCAAAGACACCCCTATGTTGCACTCGTTGAACGAATTGCCAAGGTTGTCCCCATTTGGTATCATTTAGGTAAAAGACTTGCTTAGCCTGGCTAGGCAAGATGAAAGGGTTGTATTGATACCACCGACTTGTGACATCAATACTTATGCAATAATTATTGGTTCGCAATGTTCTACTTCGACCTGTGTTTCCTGTGTTGTACCATTCACATTGGAACAATACAACTTTGTTATGACACATGTACTCCAATTCCCAAACATTGCATGAGTGACCATAAAATTCATGTGTCACTCCCTCATGATCCTCTTCTGTAAGCACACCACTATTCTGACTCTTATGACGATTGTCTACTTCTCTTGTACGAAATTGTATGCCATTGATTATGAAACCTAAGTACTCTTTTACTAGCAAATTCGGGCCATTTGCTAGCGGCCATAAATCATTGGTTGCCTCTGGTGACTTTTCCTCTCTCAATATATTTATCTACAATCACATATAACGTACATCAAGATAGTAAAAATAAATTAATAAATGATCAAATCTTATACAAATTTTTAATCATGTCTTAAAATTGAAAATGCCTTACCCACTCTTTGAACCACTTGGGAAACTCTTGTTGTTGTATACAGGTTATGTCTTGGTTAGATCGAGTCCGTAATAGATTTTTGTGTATCCTTCTCAAAAGAGTGATTATTATGCATTCCTAACTACATTAACAAAGATAAGAATACACATATTTAAATGAGAAACATACTCTAGATACTTCTCTATCTTGGGGCTATTGTTCAACAAGAACCAATGAGCCATATCATGATATTCTTGTGACATATCAGCATCCTCTGTGATTAGGCCGATAGGACGGGTAGTTTCTGTGAATATAGTCAACCCTTTGTGACGTTCGCCACGATCTTGATTTCGTTCAGGTCGATTATGCATTGTTTCGATCCCATCAACATACATTGAACAAAAACTAATGCACTCTTTGACAATGTAAGCCTCTGCGATTGAACCTTGTGGTTGAGCTCGGTTTGTAACAAACTTTTTTAAAGCTCTGAGAAACCTTGAAAAGAGAATTAGTTAAGAGCAAGGCTACACATGCAACATATAATTACGAACCTTTCAATTTAACAATTACCTTTCAATCCAGTACATCCATCGATATTGCACCGGTCCTCCAAGAATAGCCTCATGCGGCAAGTGAATGACCAAGTGAACCATCACATCAAAGAAGGCTAGAGGAAAGATCTTTTCAAGCTTGCATAATATGTATACTATACATTCCTCTAATTTCTCAAGTTCATTATGGCGCAGTGTCCTTGAGCGCAAATCCTGGAAAAAGCTACCTAACTCAAATAGTGTTTTACTAATCTCTTTGTCTACGTAACCATGCATCCCAATTGGATGAATCTGTTGTATGAGTACATGGCAGTCATGACTTTTCAAGCCTGCTAATTTACCATTTCTCACATTCACTAATCTTGATATGTTTGCAGCATAGCCATCCAAATACTTCACTGATTTCAAGAATTCAAAGAAACCCTCCCTCACTTCAGGGGTCAATGAAAAGATTGCCCTAGGTTTGACATAAGTTCCATTAGGACAACATGTTAACCACAACTCTTTCCTTATACCCTTATCTTCCAAGTCCATCCGTGCTTTGTCAGTGTCCTTGTTCTTTCCATCAATGCCTAACATAGTTCCAAAGGTATTTTCACTAAAATTCTTCTTGATGTGCATGACATCGATGTTGTGTCGAAGCTTTCGTTTCTTCCAGTATGGTAACTCATACAAGATGCTTATCTTTGTCTAATTTGGTGCCTGACGAAGTCTTTTCTTGTTTCTTGGATGCTTCCCATATGTGACACCTGTTACTCTGTCCAATTGCTTTAGTATCTTTTCCACTGGTAACTCTAAAGATCTCTTTCGCTTCTCATGCTTACCATTGTAAGCCTTACTCTTTCGCCTTTCGGGGTGGTTTTGAGGCAAGTAGCATCGATGGTTAGTGTATGCAGTCTTACCTTTCAAGGATTGAAAATATGGTTCATCATTGCAAGTGTAGCAAGAATAATGACTCTTTGTTCTCTAGCCAGATATGGCACCAGATGCAGGCCAATCATGTATAGTCTGCATCAAAGCTAAACGCATCTAGAAAGACTCACCTGTTACAGCATCATAAGATAATGCACCATTTTCCCACAACTCATTCAACTCATCCACCAGAGGTCTCATGTAGACATCAATATTGATCATTGGTTGTGATTCTCTAGGAATAAGTAATGACATCATAAGAAAGGGATCTTTCATAACCAACCAAGGTGGCAAGTTATAAGGAATGAGTATTACAGGCCACAAACTATATGAGTTGCTCATGTTCCCGAAAGAATTATACCCATCAATAGCCAACCCTAGCCTCATATTTCGAGGCTCCAGGGCAAATTGAGGATGTTGCGCATCAAATTCCTTCCACTCATTACTATCGATAGGATGCCACAATACTTTATCATCTATATGTTTGTTCTTGTGCCATCTCATGTCATCAGCAGTCTTCCTTGACATGTACAATCTTTTCAACCTTGGTGTCAATGGGAAGTACCGCGACACCTAATGGGGAATCTTCTTACCCCTGCTATGATTGATCTTGTATCTGGATGCCTTACATTTTGGACATTTATCTAACCTCGTATTTTCCTTCCAAAAGAGTACACAATCATTTATTCAAGCATCAATTAACTCATATGACAAGCCCAAATCACGAAGTATTTTCTTAGCTTCATAAAATGACTTTGGAACCAAATTATCTTTTGGTAAAAGGTTTGTTAAAAACTCCAACAGTGTGTCAACCGACTTATTGCTCTAGTGATTTTGTTACCTTCATATTAAGCAGCTCAATGACAAACTTCAACAGAGTGTAGTTTGTGCAACCTAAGTACACCTCATGCTTGGCATCATTCAATAGTTTATCAAACGTTTGTACTTCCTCATTCTGGGGTGCATCGTTGGGTTCTCCTTTTATTCAATCTTCCATTAAGGCATCATACCACCTAAAACCTCATCTTCATCAATTGCCATTTCATGGTGAGCCTTATTTGATACACGTGGTTCCCCGTGCTCATGCCAAATAGTGTACGTTTGCATAATCCCATATTGAAACAAATGAATTTGCACATTTCGAAGATTTTGGGAATAATAGTTCACACAATTCAAACATGGGCACGAAATTTTACCTTCCTGGTCAACAACTGTCATTGCAAATTTAATAAATGATGTCACCATCAATAAATAGCTGACTCATCCTTCTATCAGGTGTCTTATCCAATGCAATCCAACTCATGTCCATGTCTGATCACAAATGAAAGATCAAGTTTTTTTAATTTGTTTATGTCATAAAACGCATCATGTGTACTATTAACCTATTCCATTTAGGAATGCACTATGTGTGTCATACAAAGAAAATCATATGACGTCGTCTATCTCTAATCTTTCCTCAGTTCTCCAAGTATATAACATAGATTGAGATGGAACATATTTAAGTAGTAAAGTTGCAAAGTACAATGTAGACTAATGTTTTTTCAAATTGTTTGAATTTGGCCATCTAAGAAAAACTTTTTTTTTGGTAATTAAGTCATAAAATAGATTAGCGACAACCCCACTACACAGCTATCAAACCGGCTAAACTAAGCTAACAACTAAGCTATGAGAAAAATGAAGCTAACAACTAAGCGAAAACCCTACTACTATTGCTCACCAGGTTAATGACAGAATGCAGCAGCTGCTCACCCACAATGCCAAAACAGAACATATTTTGAACCAGACCATCCCAACAAATTCTGTACCAAACCACTGAGAGCAGCTGCTGCTGTCCATAAACAAAGCTGTTGCTGCTACTGCTCACCAGTTCAGAGTTTACTAAAGTGGTGGTCTGGCTGTAGGTAGAGGAAAATGGAAAGGAAGTTATGGAGTGTAATCCCATTTGCTATTTCTTAGTTGATCCTTCAATAAATTCTAATTTATCTCAAGTATACAATCAAATTATTAAAATATTTTTAAATGTAGAATTCATTATCTATTTTGATATTATATTAGATTGTTAATTACCAACTCATTCAAAAGATTAAACTATTCAAATGTGACACATGCATGGTATGACTTAAATTTGCAAAAACAATAATGACAGAATAAGATATAATCGTCTTACTTAAGTCTAAAATTCAAAAATAAGAATAAAAGGTTGATCTCAAGAACTTGAGAGGCCAATGGGGCCTACCACAATCTCATTTTGATAATTCGAACAGTTCATTTTATAAAACATTTTTGTGTATATTATACATTAAAAAAATTAAGCTGATTTAATAATCATAGTCTTTTTATTTTATAACGTTTGTGAATAACTTAGATCATCAAAATAGGATATGTGATGGCCCCGGACCCTCAACTTCTTTCAAATTCTAAGATTTAGGCTTCGTTTGCAAAGTCGGTTGATTTTTTTAGCTATTTTTGCCTGAGCTAAAAAGCCTTGTTTGTGTTAAACTTTTTGGCTTTTTAAATTTTTGTGAGAGAAAAAAAGTGAAATGATTATGATTTGGATATGACGTTTTATAAAATAGCCTCGTTTGTGTTAGGCTTTTTGGCTTTTTAAATTTTTGTGAGAAAAAAAATGAAATGATTATGATTTGGATGTGACATTTTGTCTTATTGACTTTTTAACATATTTTGTTTTGTTTTTTTTGTTTTTATACTATTTTAGCCTTTTAGCCCCTAAAACCAATATGCCAAACGAAGGCTTAGGCTTCGTTTGGGAAGTGGGTTGTCTTTTTAGCTTTTAGTCTGGGATAATAAGCCTCATTTTGGTTAAAATTTTTGATTTTTTTGACTTTTGTAAGAGAAAAAGTGAAATGATTTTGTGACATTTTGTCTTGTTGACTTTTTAACCTATTTTATCATTTTGTATCTATTTTAACCTTTAACATCCTAACTCAACATGCCAAATGAGGGCTTGAAATATTTGTGTTCAATTTCGTAATTAATTTATGTAAATTTTTCTCTTTATTTTGTCAGTGGGGGTAATGTAGTGGTTGAGCACAATAAAAAGTGTCAACACTACATGCGATCTTTAAAAATAATTGAATTTATGAATCTCTAGGTGGCATTTGCTCTTTGAAGACACTTGTAGACACCCCATTTTTTACCGTCCTCAAGACTTGGGCGTCACCCTTTGAACATTCAGTGATCATCCATGTTTGTGTTCGTCTTGAGTTCCCGGAGGTCTCGGCCACGCGCCATGCCTCAGGATCTCTTGACTCGACTGTTTTGTGTTTGGTTTTGTACCAAACACTTGTGTTTTGCTTTTAAGGGGCAGGGAATAACTTGTTGGCCATCCCCACACCTCACCGGCCATGGCTTGAGGCCACCGGCCATGTTTTGTTGCTACCGGCCATTGGTGATGGCCAGCCGACCATTGTTTTGGTCAAATTGGCATTTTTGGCTGGCTGACCACTGTTCATCTGCTTTTGGCAGATATTTTGTGCCAGTTGTGCTAGCTGGCACCCACTTTGCACCCCCTCCATACACGTGTATGGAGGGATTTCACTCTTACTTGGCTTGTTTTGTAAGCTTTGCAAGAGTGATCCTCTATAAGGCGAGGCCTTCTCCTCCCTCCTCAAGGGTTACAAAAAAAGCTTTAGACGTCTGGTTTTAGGGTTAGCATAGTGTATCTATTCTATCTCTATGTCTTCCTCTCTTTGTGTATAAGTGTGTGTTTGTCCTTACTTTTGTGCACAAACACCTAGTGTTACACTATACCTTTAGTTGTTGAGGCATTAGAGGGTTGTTCTTGGAGTTCTTGGGTGGATTCAAGCTTGAGGAAGCTGCTGGAGCATTGTTCTTGAAGAAAGTCTTCAAGGGTAAGAACCTTGCCCTTTATTCCCCATTCTTGCATAGGCTTTTAGCCATCTTTTCTTGCTATTTTAAGCTTAGTATATAACATATAAAAGTTCTATTTTTACTTGCTTAAGATAGTTGTTTAAGGTTGTTTTGGTGTTTGGGGTTGTTTGACCCCTCTTAGGCCTTGTTTGGCCCCCATTTTGTGCTATTTTGGTGAGCTCCTGGACCACCTTGTTTGGGCCTCCTCACCACTGAAATCTTGAGGGATTTCAGTGGTGAGGATGGTGGTTTGAGCTCCTAAGAAAGAGAGGGCCATCCCCTCTCCTTGTTGTCTTCAAAATGTGTCATTTTTGCCTCATGTGTGAGCACCATTTTTAAGATCATGTTGGCCATGTCTTAAGTGTTATTTGTGTTTATTTTTCCATGATATAGCACTATTTTTAATTGGTTTAGACACACCATGCTTGCCTTGCATACTTGTCTTGTAATGCCATGAATTGCCTTAACATGTGCCTAGCATTTAGACTATTATGCTTACTTGTTTTGGCTTAGCTTTGTAAAGCTTTTACGCATGTTTTAGTATGCTTGAGGTCATTTTTTGGTTGCTCGGGTCATCCATGCTTTGCTTTGTATAGCTACCATGTAATCCCCCTTGTGAGCCTTGGGTGTTGACCCCTCTAGCATGTTTTACTTGCTTTGTTTCAGTGGTTTGGCACCACTTAACATGTCATTTCAATCCATTTAGCATGCTCGTATACTTGTATTTGATGTTCCTTTAAGACCTTAAAGAGTTTGTGTTTCATGCTCCATAAATATGCCATTTTGCATGCCTTTAGATTTAGGCCATTTAGATGCCATCTAGGTGTGCCCTTGACCTTGTTTTAGTCTGCCTTGGGGTGGTTTTGAGTCCCCTTGGCCCTTTGAGGCTTGGTTGGCGTGGCCATGGTTTAAGCCCCTTGGCTTGCCTTGAGTTTTGGACATTATTGCATGCTATGTTTGTCTTGTTAAGTTGGTTTGGCACCCTTTTCTAACATGATTTTCAGAGCTTTATATGCATGCTATTTGCCCTTGTTTATCCCTTTTAAGTGTGCTTAAAAGTTGCTTCTTTATGCCTAAGTGTTGGATCATGTTTGCATGCATGTTTGTATGTGTTTTGGCCCTCATTTCCTTTGCATTTGGCCACTGATTTTGGCATGTTTGAAAGCTACCCAAATTAGTCTAAGTCCATCTTTCGCATGTTGTTCGAATGTTGTTACATTGCTCCATGTTTGTATGCTTTGGTTGCATAAGTGTTTCGCATGCTCTTTGCTTGCGTTGTTGACACATGCTTAGCCATATCATGACATATGAATTGATTCAAGGCATGCAGCAACACACGTTTTCAAATAAGTAAAAATGACAATGATAGTATGATGAACCAAATCCTAATGCATGCAAAGATGGATGCAAATCATGGCAGTGAAATGAAAAAAAAAATATGATGTTATACAACTATAGTAAGCAGGTAAATAAAAGGGAGAAAGAAATGGGGGTAGGGAGACATATGTCAAGTGTTACATATTTGCTCTCTTTACAAGATAGTCCAAATGCCCTAATTAACTAATTATTACGAACCCAAATAAACTAACTAATTAATTATTATAAGTCCGAATGAAAGCAACTAATTAATTACATATATGAATCAAAAGCGGCTAATCTAAAGGAATTAAACGAAAGGTGGGGAATCACGTGCGCACGGGCAAGAGCATCCTCCGAAAACTCCACTGCCCACTGCTAGAAGCTACTCTGTTTACAGTCTGAAAACGGCTCTGTTTTGGGCCTCAAGATCTGCTCTGTTTCACTAAAAAAGCACAATTGCCATACAAAAAATGAGGTCAGCCAGCCTTGGGAAGTGGTCGACCATACAGAGCTTTAGTTGGCCAGCCATTTATTCTGGAGGAGGATCTGCTGCAATCAAAATTGGAACAGAGCAAAATAAGGAGTTTCCAAAAGATGTTTATCCTTCCTTCTCTCTCCTGTTATGAAAAATTCTCAAGGAGAGATTAGGTTTGCTTCACAAATCTTCAAACATCCCAAGGGTATTCAAATGATGATTAGTGAAGCAACATGATGGCAATTAATGGATACAAAGCTCACTAAAACTAATTATGAAAGATACAATCAAAAATATGGCCAAAACCCACTAAATCTCATGGAAAACAAGAGCAAGTGAATACTTAAGCTTAGAGATAATAGGTTTAGAGAAAGTCATTTTGGAGGAAAAGCTCAGACACAAGAGGTTCCATCATTAAGAAAACCAAAGAGACTCTTCTTCCTACTCATGAATACGGATTGACACCTCCATTTCCATGCTTCAAAGGAACTAGAAGAGAGTCTCTAATGGTCTTGATGAAAGAGCTCTTATGTAGCCTTGAAGCAAAAGCAAAACTAAACTAAGTAAAAGCAAGAAATGAAAGCTATGGAGAGATGATTGCAAGCTTATCTTCCTACGCATGAAACATGGATAAAACATCCATTTCCATGCTACAAAGAGAGAACTAGAAGAGAACTTTGCAATATCTTCCAAGAAGAGAGATATGAGACAAGAATCAAACTATTTATGTAAGCTTTAAACACATATATACAGTTCATATTTAATCAAAATCTACCTAAAACAGTGCTGAAAATGAAAGAAAAGAAGCAAAAACATGAAGAACAACAAGAGAGCAACACTAGAGAACAAGCCTATGGAAGAGTGGCTAACCCTTCCACCTTCAACAAGGTTCAAATCACATTTTAAAGCCCAAAATATTCTGAAAAACAATATTGAAATGAAGAACAAGAAATTTAAAAGGAAAGGAAATGGAAAGAGTTGAAGAATCAACCTCTAGAGAAGATGAAGAGTTTCTTGGTTCACAAACTCCAAACCCAAACACTCTCAAGTATCTGAAATTATGTTCAAAACCTCAACAAAAAGCTTCAAGTTCAAGCTTTAATGGTGTATCTATAGAGTATCTATATTTGAAGAGGGTAGAGAAGCTTTGGGCAATTGTCTAAGCCTTTGGGAATTTTTCTAACCCTAAATTCAGAGGGAAGGTGCTTTATTTATAGATTATCCACCGCCTTTCAACTTAAACATCTTCAAAAGAGAGCAACTGACCAAATCCCATGCATGGGAGCCACTGGCTGCTGCAAAATATCTACTTTGCCAAACATGGCCAGCCGGCCCACAAAAAGTGGCTTGCTGGTCATTTTTTGGTCTTGCTGCTTTTTGAGTGGTCAGGCAAGAAAAAAGGTTTTGGTCCAAATGCGGTCCAAGGTTTGGTTTTGAAGCTCAAAACTAAACTCTTTTGCTAAAGATTTGAAAGGTTTACAAAGTATAACATTTCATCATCAAGTGTTCGAAATGAAACGCCCAAAGCTTAGGAGCGGTCAAAAATGGGGTGCCTACACATAGTAATTTGATGATGCTCATGCTTATGCAGATATTACTATCTCGATAAGTTGCTTTAACTTTAATTTAAGATATTTAACTCAACGGATAACTTAATTGGGGTGGTATTGGGGTGGTATTGAGTTTTGGATCACTTGAATAATGAAGAGATGATGATGTGTTAAGTATAGATTGATGGGACTTGTTCCCTAACTAAAAGTTAAGTCTTGCACAAACGGTTATTGTGTTAACCCTAGAATGGAATGGACGTATTCGGACTCTTTGTGATAGTTTGATTTGGTGAGATAAGGTTGGGTCCAGATGGGACATTCAAGAGGATAAAAACTTTTTCGGAGGAATAAGGTTAGGTTTAGGGTGATAAAATATTTTTCTTTTCCCCGCCCCTTTTGAGGTCCGCCGATGGCATTGCGTGATAAATAATCATTGCAAACATCCATGGTAAGTTCTGCAAAGCAGCAAAAGGAAGAGTTTCAAATAGTTCGGTGTCCAATTCTTGCGGTTGGGAGAACAAAATCTCTTTAGGGGATTTCTAGATTACTAACATCTAACCATTGTTATTGACTTGAATATCATGCTTCAAGTGGTCACTCGAGCGGTGATTCGAGGCTCCCAGTATCTTGTCTGTTTGTAGGCGAGATCACTCAAGTGGTCAAGTGGTTGCTTAAGCAGAGATGTGAGGCTTCCATTAATTTCACTGTACACTAGCAAAACTTCTGGGACATTGTGTTTACCGCTCGAGCAGTGACGTGTTTTCTTGAGCTGTATGTTCGAAATCTCTTCATCACTCGAGTGATAAATGTTCGCTCAAGCAGTCTATTCGGGGTCAAATATTTTAAAACTCACTTTTTGACTCATTTCTCTCACTTTTTCCATCTTTTCTTTTTCTCACTCATCCATTCTGAAAACCCTAGCCTCAAAAGCCTAGATTTCATCTACATATACCAAGAATCCATCCTAGTTTCGTCATTAAAAGTGTAGAGCAAGTTGAGAACAATACTTTAAACCAATTGGATCATGCATTCTTCGTGGTTTCCTCATTAGGTCTTCATCATTTAACATTCATCTTGAGGTAGGAATACCTTTAACCTTGTATATCTATATATTTACTTGATTATGTGTTGATTTTCAATGTATGAGATAAATGAAGGGATTGCATAGGTATTAATGGAAAAAGAGGGGTATTCCTTTAATAATGTGAGACCCATAACATTTGTAAAACCTATTAATTCCCTCACTTTTGAGATTTCATAATAAAGCCTTTAGTTTCACGTTTATTTGCAAAATTAATCCTAGAAATGAAAGAGCATCGCAAATGAACTCGTACAAACCCTAATCAATCCCGATAGCATAGTTACCGATTTTGACACCCTAATATTAACTGTAAGGCCCGTGACCTTGGTAATTTTATTCTAGATCCTTACTTTCGAATTCTTTCAATAAATGCCCTTGATTTCCTATTTGATTTCAATTTTAACGCTAGAGTCAACAACAGGGGTCAACTAAGAAGCCGCAAACCTTGATAAATCTTGATAACTTAGAAATCATTTCTAATACCCTAATAATAAATAAATAACCCCCTAATTATTAATCTACTGTTCAAAATCCTAGATTTCCGGTTCTCATTACAAATTGTCGTTTAATCCGAAATAAAAGAACTTTAACCGAATTGAATTGAAATCCTAATTTAATTAAATACTACACTTAAATAAATGTTCTAATTCATAAATTATGGCCTTAGCCCTCATGTTTTTTGAATCACAAATTGACCCCAAGTTTGTACTATTATACTTATGCATACTTCTACCAATAATTAAAGTTGCACATGGAAGATCTATAGTACACAAAATAAATTAATAAAATCCCTATAAATCTTCATCATGGCCAACCATCATACCACCCCTCCTAGGTTATAATGAGAATCAAATCAAATATTCTCTAAAATCATGAGAATCAAATAAAATATATATGTTTGTACCTTAGTTCAATCTTTGTCTACAAATATTACATCAAATTGCACACATAAATTCTCCAAATCTTGAGCACATGGCTGGCCACTTTTCCCCCCTAGGGTACACTGGGATTTTCTAGTATACATTAAATACAAAAATTCGTTGAAGCTTGGAACAATTATGATTATTTGGTGCAATGTAGATTTGGTATATATATACACATGTGTACTTGTAACTAGAAGTAATTAATTAGTCCTAAATCTAACTAGATCATGATTAAATATATAATTAAGGTCCTAATCATCCCTCATTCCATTATATTTAAATTAAATCAAGACACTATTCAATTGAATTGGAACCAATGGGCATTTTGGACTTTTCGCATCAAATTCTCTATAAATATATCATCCATCCCCATTGGTTCAGCACATTTACACACTCACACACCCATACATGACTGAGAGGAGAGAGAGAGAGAGAAAGAGTAAAGAGAGCTTGGTGGTGGAAAAGAAGGAAGGAGATGGAAGAATTGTGCAAACATCTTAGCTATGCAACAAGTAAGCCACAACACAATCCTCTCTTTTATTCTTATTTTTCAAATACATGTTCTTAGGGGTGCTAAATATTATTTTCATAGGTACTATAATGATGTTTTTTTTTTTTTTTTTGAAAATGAAAAGAATTGAGTCTTGTTCCACCCTTTCTTGTATTTTCTCTTAATAGGTGCAAAACTATCTTTTTCTATGCCTATAACTCATAATTTGCAAAGGCACACCGTCAATCCAAATTTTTGCTTTTAATATATATTTTATCATGTTTTCATTACCATAGAAGTGATAAATCATCCATGGTTACCCCATTTTCTTAATTTTTCTCGTATTTCAAGCTTTGTGCTCAAAGAATCGATTTTTCAACCCACTTGCGAAAATTCTAGAAAAATGTAGAAAAATCTAGTTAACCTCATTTTTTTTTTTCAAAACCTTCCTTTAAGTGCTATCTTTCATGAAAAAAAATTATCAAAAAAGAGTGAGCAGTTTGAGAGAAAACTCGATTTTCATAACAGTACATGAACAATGCTGGAGTATTTCTTAAATAACTAAAAATCTAGGAAAGCTATGAAACTTCTAAAGGATGTTCTTAAAACAAGATAAAATTCTATACAAACCATAAGAAGGCCAAGTTTAGGAAAAATCGAAAAGTGTCTCTTTAATTACAATCTTTAAAGTGCACCAAATCTGAAAATTTACTTTGTTGATGAACTAATGTTCTGCAATTCATGGAAATGCTATTTATCACTTGTTCAGGACTTGGTATGATATTTTCATGTATTATAATTATGTTTCTTACCATGGTAATTTGATGATGATCATACTTATGTGGATATTACTGTCCTGATAAGTTGTTCTAACTTTAATTTAAAATATCTCATTTAATGGAAAACTTAATTGGGGTGGTGTAGACACCCCCATTTTTGACCGTCCTCAAGACTTGGACGTCATCGTTTGAACACTCGATGATCATCCATGCTCGTGTTCGTTTTGAGTTCCCGGAGGCCTCGGCCGTGCGCCTTGCCTCAGGATCTCTCAACTTGACTGTTTTGTGCTTGGTTGTGGACAAAACACTTGTGGTTTTGCTTCTGAAGGAAGAGGATGGCTTGTTGGCCATTTCCTCAACCCACCGGCCAAGGTTTGAAGTCACCGGCCCCTTTTTTTTTTGCCATCGGCCAAGAGTGTTGGCCGATCGGCACTATATTTAGTCGACCGGCCATTGTGTTGGTCAATCGGCCATTTTTGCTGGCCGAACACTGTTCATCTGCTTTATACAGATATTTTGTGCCAGCTCGCACAGTTGGCACCCACAATTAACCCCCTCCATACACGGGTATAGAGGGATTTGCCTCTTGTTTAGCTTCTCTTAGAAGCTTTAGAATTTGAGCCTCTATAAAGAGGGAGCTCCTCCTCCCTCCTAAAAGGTTCAAAAAATTTGTTCTTGAGAGGATAGATATAGTGTTGTATCTATTCTTCTTGTTTTAGCTTTGTTTTGTGTCCAAAAGTGTAGTATTGTCTTACTATTGTACACAAACACACACTAGAACACCATCCTTGGTTGTTGAGGTGCTAGGAGGTTGATTTCAGTGTTCTTGGGTTGGTTTAAACTCAGAAAACCTGCTGGAGCTTTGTTCTTGAGGAGGTTCTACAAGGGTGAGCTTCTTACCTTTAGATACCCCTTTCTTGCTTAAGCTTTTAGCCTATCTTGCATCTGTTTTTAAGCTTAACTTATAACTGATAAAAGTTTTGTTTTTAAGTACTTAAAATAGTTGTTTAAGATCACTTTGGTGTTTGGGGTTGTTTACCCCCCTCTTAGGCCTTGTTTGGCCTCATTTTTGTGCCCTTTTTGTGAGCTTCGGAACTACCTTGTGTTGGCCTTCTCACCACTGAAATCCAGAGAGATTTCAGTGGTGGGGATGATGTTTTGAGGTCCTAATAAGGAGAGAGCCATCCCCCCTCCTTGTTGTCTTCAATACTTGTCATATTTGCCTCATATATGAGCACCTTTGTTAAGTTCATGTTGGCCATGTCTTAGCTGGTATTTGGTGTTATTTTGCCATGATTTATGTCTACCCAAAGTTGGTTTAGTGGTCTCTTGCATGCACCATATACTTGTCTTGTAATCCCTTGATTTGCCTTAACATGCGTTATGTTGTAAAATGTCATTCTAGCATGATTTTGGCTTGACTTCAAGAAGCTTTTATCCATGTTTTGGTATACTTGAGGTCTGATTTTGATTGTCTTGGTCATCCATGATTTTCTTTGTATAGCTACCATGCAATCTAGCTTGTAGGCTTTGAGTGTTGAATCCTCTAGCATGCTCTACTTGGATCATTTCAGTGGTTTGGCATCACTTGTAATGTTATTTCAGTCCATATAGTATGTTTGAATACTTGCACTTATTGCTCCTTTGATGCTTTAAAGGGTTTGTGTTTTGTGCCTCATGAATGTGTCATTGCGTATGCCACCATGCTTAGGCCTTTGGGGTGCCATCTAAGTGGGTTTTTGGGCTCATTTTGACATGCCATAACTTTGTTTTCGGTTTCTTAAATCATGCCATGTTTGGTTGTATTAGGTGTAGTGTAACACCTCTTTGGTAGCCTTGCATGCCTCATGATTTTCCCCCTTTGTCTTAGCTTGTTTAGGCTTTGGTCATTGCATATTTTAGGCTCACTTTGGCATGATTTAGGACTATTTTGGGTCATTCTTTCCATATGCTCTTTGTTTTGTGTAGCTTTGGTTCAAGTCCCTTTACTAGTCCTCAGCTCTAAGCCTCATGCATGCTTCACTTGTGTAGTTTGGTTGATTTGGCATCATCCCTTGCATGTTTTCAGAGCTTAATGTGCTTGTCACATATCCATGTTTGTCTCTTATAAGTGTCCTTAAAAGTTGCCCTTTTGATGCTTAAGTGTTGGACCATTTATATGCATGTTTGTATGTGCATTTGTCCTCATTTTCTTAATACTTTAGCCACTGATTTGGACCTATTTGAGAGCTGTCCATATTAGTTTAAGTCCATTGTTCGCATGTTGTTGCATGCTCGCCTTGCATGTTGTTGCATACTTGGCCTATCGCATGTTGTCGCATGCTTGAGTTATATTGCATTTGGCATGCTTTTCTTTGTTAAGTTGCTTTGCATGTTTCCATGCTAGTCCCTTCACATGTTGTTGCATACTTGTCATTAGCATTGTTATTACATGCCTTGCATGCTTATTTGTCTAGGTTGTAAGCCTATTGCACATTGTTTGTTTGCATGTTCATATTGCATTAGCTTGCTTCCATGCCTAGGTTGTATAGCATTAAGCGTGCATTCCTTGCCTCTTGATCAACCATGACAGAGGTTGGGGCCCCTTACGTGTTTTGTGCATTTCATTCCATATTGAATTGCACACTTGGCCTCTTTGGCCATCATGCATTGAAATGCGTGATTGGTGGTCTGAGGGTCGAGAACCATATTCCCTTGAGCTCATGACATGATAGGGAGGGTGGTTGTGCATATATAATCTTGCAAATGTATTGCCATGCTTTGTTTGTCCTCTGTTGCAGCAACAAGAGCATTTCACAGGAATAAATGGTCGACCGACCATGTTCAATGCCGATCGGCTAAACATTTTTGGCCGATGTCCTTGCATTTGGCCGATGGCACCATTTCCTTGGCTGATGGCCTCATCTTCTAACCAATGGCCTTATAACACGCCCAAAAGGTGATTCAAAAGTGTCACAGGAGTTGGCACAATTTTCAGAGAGTACAGAGCAGTGCAAACAGAGGCAATATGAAGCATGGTGATGGATTTCCGAGCGAAGCCGCCCGAGCATGCATTCATCCCTCGTCTCGAGGCCATTTTAATGCTTTAATAACTTAGAATAGTTATTCATTTCGATTTGGTTGTGTGATTAATTAATTAGCTAGGGTAGTTAATTAATTAGATTAATTTGTATTATTCTTTCGGACCCTCCGTCGAGAGGGCGAATCTTGTAGTAAGTGTGCGTGCGTGTGTAAATGTCTTCCAACCCCACATCTTTCTCCCTTTTACTTACTTGCTTTTGTTGGTTAGTTTTAGGGCATGTTTCAATTAGCATACTTATGATAGCATGTTTGGATACATTCATTCGTATTGCACGCATCAGGCTCGGCACATCATACTAATTGCATAGTATTTCAATTCCAACTTGAATACATGTATCGAGTGTTGCATTTCATATGCCATTTTAGATTAGTCGAGCCTATTCTAGTAGCATTTTGCCTACGATGCATTAGCCATCTTAATATGGACTTGGATCATACATTTGATTACTAGCATGTTCTTTGTTTTGGCTTGGAGTACACTGTGAGTGTTTATGCTTTAGCATCTTGCATATATGTGAGTGTTAACATGAAAGCACACTTGCCATGAGGCTAATTGCTTATGTGATATAACTGCTCAAATGCCTGTGAGTGAAGGTTGGATTACTTGAATTGAAATAATTCATTAAAATCCGTGTTTTAGCCTACTTGCGAGTAGCAAACTTCAAACCATTTCCAAACAAACGGATATGCGATGCTTTGTTCCAAATTAGGCAATCAAGTCTATACTTGTTGGCTGTGCGCATCACGTAGTAAGATTAGCTAATTAACCAGAATAAGAACACATATGTTTTCAAAACAAAATATCATGCTTAGTACAGGTCGATCTTCGGATCAGGCGAGCGGGGGTGCTCTTAGATGACCTTCCCCAATCGTACCCAAGTTCCCGAGCCGAGGCAACTTTGGTGATGACGGACACGTGGCCTTAGGCAACGAGTCAAGGTTTCCTAAATTTCCCAAAATAAATATTTAGGTGGCGACTCTGTATCTGGCAAAGAGTCCATGTTTAGCACTTCTTTCTTAAAAATTAGTTTTCCAAAACGATTTGCCGGATTTGGACTCTTTGGTGATTTATCAGTCTTGCATTGCACTCTACGAGATCAGATTAAGACCCATGACATTTGAGTCCGAACTGTAGAAGCATGAGGCCCGAGGGCCCATCTATAGGTGGTATTGGGTTATTGATCACTGAACAATGAAGAGATGATGATGTGTTAAGTATAGATTGATGGGGGATATTCCCTAACTGAAGGTTAAGTCTTGTGCAAACTGTTATGGCGTTAACCCTAGAATGGAACAGACGTATTCAAAATCGTTGTGATGGATTGATTTGGTGAGATAGGATTGGGTCCAATTGAGACATTCAAGAGGATAAAAAAAATTCAAAGGGATAAGGTTAGATTTAGGATGATAAAACCTTTTTCTTTTTGCCACCTCTTTTGAGGTCTACCAATGGCACTGTGTGATAGATAATCGTTGCAGGCATCCATGGTACGTTCTGCAAAGTAGCGAAAGAAAGAATTCTAAATAGTTCGGTGTCCAATTCTTGTAGTTGGGAGAACAAAATCTTTTTGGGGGATTTCTAGATTACTGACATCTAACCTTTGTTATTGGCTTGAATATCATACTTTATTACTTGCTTCTTGTAATTGCAATTGTGTATTAAATTAAACTAATTAATTACTAGAAAATCCTAGTGTATCCTAGGGGGAGGGGGGGAAGTGGCCAGCCATGTGCTCAAGATTTGGAGAATTTGTGTACAATTTGATGTAATATTTGTAGACAAAGATTGAATTAAGGTACAAACATATATATTTTATTTGATTCTCATGATTTTAGAGAATATTTGATTTGATTCCCATTATAACCTATGGGGGGTAGTATGATGCTTGGCCATTATGAAGATTTAGAGGGATTTTATTGATTTACTTTGTGTACCTTAGATCTTCTATGTGCAACTTTAATTATTAGTACAAGTATGTATATATATATAATAGTACTAGCTTAGGGTCAATTTGTGATTTAAAAAATATGACGTCTAAGGCCATAATTTATGAATTAAACCATTTATTTAAGTGTAGTATTTAATTAAATTAGGATGTGGGAATTCAATTTAGTTAAAGTTCCTTTATTTCAGATTAAATGCTGAATCGTAATGAGAAAAAGAAATATAGGATTTTGAATAATAGATTTATAATTAAGGAGTTATTTATTCATTATTATGGTATTGGAAATGATTGCTAAGTTACCGGGATTGATTAAGGTTTGCGGGTTCTCGGTTGATGCCTATTTTTTACTCTAGGGTTAAATTGAAATCAAATAGGAAATCAAGGGTCTTTATTGAAAGAATTTGGAAGTGATGATCTAGAATAAAATTACCAAGGTCAGGGGCCTTATAGTTAATATTACGGTGTCAAATCGGTAACTATGCTATCGGGGTTGCTTAGGGTTTGTATGGGTTCACTTGCAATGTGTTTTTAGCTCTATGATTAATTTTGCAAATAAACGCAAAACTAAGGGCTTTATTATAGAATCTCAAAAGTGATGTACTTAATAGGGTTTATAAAAGTTAGGGGTCGCAGATTATTGAAGCAAAACCCCTCTTTTTCTATTACCACAAGATGAATGTGAAATGATAAAGACCCAATGAGGAAACCATGAAGAATTCACGATCCAATCGGTTCAAAGTATTGTTCTCAACTTGCTCTACACTTTTAATGAAGGAACTAGAATGGATTTTTGGTATCTGTAAATGAAATCTAGGGTTTTTAGGCTAGGGTTTTCGGAACGGAGGAGTGAGAAGAAGAAAGGATAGAAAAAGAGAAATGAGTCAAAAAGTTAGTTTTAAAATATTTGACCCCGAACAGATCGCTTGAGCGAACATTCTATCACTCGAGCAATGAAGAGATTTCAAACATACCACTCAAGAGAACACTTTACCACTCGAGTGGTGAACACAATGTCCCAGACCCGCTAAGCCTGACCTAAGCCTGACCCACTAAAGGCCCACTCCAATGCTAGGCCCGAAGCCTAGTCTACTCGGCTTGCTCGAGGCCTACTATCATTTCTAAGCTATTTCAGTGGGAAACAAATAAAATTTTAGTAGAAAAAATTTTAAAAAAATGGTCAAGCTCAGCCCAGGCCCGATGGTCCCACCCAAAGCCTAGCCCAAGGCTAGAGTATCCCTAGGCTATGGCTATTATTTTGTGTGAGTGGGCGAACCCGATCTTTGGTGAGAGCCTACTAGGCCCGACAACAGACCGGGCCATTTTTACACTCCTAATAATGGGTATGAATGAGAGAGAGTTGTGACATTTTGTTCCAGGTGACCGCTCAAGCGGTGAAAGTACCACTCGAGCAAAGATTGAGGGCATCCAGTAGTTTTGCAGGTCAGGGTGGACCGCTCGAGTGACTATTAGTTCGCCCGAGCAAAGATGCAAGGCTCCCAGAATCTCATTTTGTAGACAAAAATACAAAAAAGCCTCATTCACCGCTCGAGCGATAAAAAAACTGCTCGAGCGGTCTGTACGAATTCAGTATATTAAAAAAGGCATTTCTAGATCATTCTTTCCACTTCTCTTTTCTTTATTCCTCTTTCTTGTCTTAAGTCTGAAAAACCCTAGGTTTCTCACCCTAAATACTCTCTATTCCTCTAAGATCTAGTCGAAATCACTTGCAATGAGTGAAGTCCAAGTGAAGATCTTCATTCCTACCGATTGGATTTTGTTTTTGCAAAGGATTCTCCTAAAAATCAAGCTTCTTGCTCTTTTCTTGAGGTAGGGTTACTTTTAACTTAGTATCTCTCTGTTTTGAAGATGATTATATGGTATTGTTGTGACTTTATGACTTAATTTGATGATTGAGTATATTAGACCTTGTATTTCTCAAAAAACGGAAATTTTACTCAACTTTTATTAAAGTTTTATCTAATTTTCCATATGACATGAGTAATAATGGTGAGAATAGATATATATATATATATATATGTGCAAATGGGAAAGAAGCCCCAAATTTGTTAAAAATCCTAATTTTGAATGAGTAGAGAATGATACTTGGAGGAGAATTTCCTTAAAGTCTTGAAATTTTGTGAATAATCACGATGTTGAAAATATAGATATTCTTGTGGTGTTAAAATTGTGATTAGGGGATTGAGGCTCTTTGAATGTTATAATTGTTCCCTATCACTTATAATGTTAAACACTTAATTACTTGAAACAAAGTAGAGTAAGGTGGTAAAGTGAATAGGAGTCTGGGTTAAGAGTCGATTTTGAGAATGTGGTGTTGTGTTGGTACCCGCGCGGGGAGTCAAGGTGCCCAATTGCTCTATCTCCGCTTATCGCTAAACGAATGTGGGAAAATGTTTTTGGGTGTCCACTGGTTCTGCCGTAAAGTGGAAAAATGGATGATTTTGGGTGTCCACGTCCTACCATATAATAGTCAGCAAATGTGGAAAAACATGGTTTTTTGGTGCCCACGTCCTGCCGTATAATATTCGTTAAATGTGGAGATGATATTACATGAAAGTGACTTATGCATGTGGTTCAGACTCTTGTAAGGGACTCATGGTGTATTTCTCTTCCTGGAGTTGAGAACGGTTTTGTGTGGGACTGAGGTGTACTGTAATTTTTCTTTATTTATCAATGTCAATTATTTTCTATTGTTTTGTTATGATAGTGCCATGTGCTTCTTCTAATGATTAGATACTTGGTTAAATATATCTCTACTAGGCCTATAGCTCAACCCTATCTAATTTTTCAGGAACTGGTGACACACCACTATAATGATTTGAAGTTGCACTTTTATTTTGCTGGGAAGCTGGGCCCAAGAAATTTGATTGTAAAAGTATGGAGTTTTGTATCATACATTGAAATTTGTTTTGTTGTATTTGACAAAACTTAAAAAATTTTGTATGCCTTAATGAAGAATTTCTTTTGTATAGTCTTCTAGATTATTGAACTTACCCAAAGACACGGATTAGGATTAATGTGTATCATGGACTTATAAATTTTGGATCCAAGTTCAATAATAAAGAGGACTTTATGGTCCGTTGCAATGCATGGTTATGGTTTATTCTTGTGGGAAACTTTGGGTGTTACAAATTGGTATCAGAGCTAACCGGGTTTAAATACCTGGAGCTTATGGAAAGCGGCTTTACCACATAGGGCTGTCATGTTAATAAGGGATGTTAGTTGCCTTGTGTGTTTTATCTGTTTGTATGATTGCATGGGTATGGCGTTGATCTCTTGGGATATGACTTGCATCTATTGCAGCCATCAAAATTTTTGGAAAGGCACCTGATCAATGTTTTTTCCACCAGGGGATCCTTGAGTGCGATGGGACTAGTCAGAATCTTGAGAGGGTAACTGAGGGTGTCTTATGTGTTTATGTGACTGTGTGGAGTGCTTTCTATGACATAGACATCGGTATAGACATGTGTCTGATTTGTGTGCAACGTGTGGGCTAACATATAATGTATGGATGGTGAGTTAAATCTTTTCTTTTTACCTCTATACAGGATGTCTGGACGCGGTAAGGGTTGCGGTAGACCACGTAGCGGTAGCCGGGAGATGCCGGCTCAGCAAGATCTACCTCTCCAAAAAGAAGGAGTGGGACAAAATGATGTGGCTGTCCCATCGGCCAAAGATGCAGTGGGGGCCTTGGCCAAGAAGATGGCAAGAGCTCTCTGAGAGTCCATGAAGATACTTTGAGCAGAGCAAGTGGCTAGGATAGTTAAAGAAGAAACTAGAGCTTCCTTTTTGAGAAATGAGTTCTTTCGTTCGAATCTCGCCGAGTTCAGCAACGGACCTAATCCAATGAAAGCAGATGAGTGGTTGGAACAAATTGTAAAATCCTTTGAGATCTTGGATATCCGTGAGGATGAGTTGCAGGTAGCATTAGCGGCTTAACAATTGAAAGGAGAGGCTGGGCAATGGTGCAAGTATGTCAAGAATAGAGTTGAGCATACTTGGGAGGCTTTCATGCACACATTCCAAGAAAAGTTTCTCCCTCCCACTGCTAGGGAGTGACTAAGGAAACAGTTTGATGAGTTAAGGCAACTTGATACACCTGTGGCTGAGTTTGAAGCCATATTCACAAGTTTATCTCATTTTGTACCTGAGCTAATAAGAATCGAAGAACAACGATGCTTAGAATTTGAGAAGAGGTTAAGACCGAAAATTTTAATGAAAATAGTGGGCAACATGATTCGTGATTATGATCGCTTAGTGGAAGCTGCAACCTATATGGAAATTATGGTGGAGGTAGAGGAGGCGAGACAGAAATTAAAGAGGACGGGTCATTCTAAATCTTGGGGCAAGTCGGGGTCCTCTAAGAAGTCTAGGGGTTCATCATCATCATTTCAGTCGCTCTCGCAACAAGCCAAATCTTCTGACTCCGTGATGGGTGGAAGTTCAGGGAGCATAGGTCAAATTCGTGGAGCATGTTATAAATGTGGCCAATTGGGTCACAAAGCTTCGGGGTACGAATAGAAAGGTGGACCACAATCTCAAGTTACTCATTCCTAGAGTCAGTTATATAATGGGGGACAGTCACCATCTTGTTATCAGTGTGGTCAACCGGGGCATCTAAATAAGTTTTGTCCACAATGAGCAGGGTCCATAAATGTGACCAGATCTCGCCAGTCCGAGGGGTTTTCAGATGGGCCCAGGACAGAGATAGTCTTATCAACTAACCCAGTCAGGCCAAGAATCCAGGGCAGTACATAGAGCCACATCTGCATAGTCGGCACAGCGAACTTATGTTCAAAGAGATGATATTAAAAGAGCAGAGATTATAGGGGAGGGTGTATGCCATCACTGCATCGGAAGTAGTCTTCAAGACCGTCTGTTATGAGAGGTACTTATCTCATCCTCAATAACTGGGCTAAGTGTGTTGATAGATATCGGGGTGTCCCATTCATTTATAGCAACTGCATTTGTATCTTTGTTGGGATTAGGAAGCGAACAACTAGAGTCTCCACTTCTGGAGGAATCACCTGTTGGGAGTAAAGTTTTCTTGAACCAAGGATGTCGTGGCTGTATCATTGAGGTCGCTAGTCGACAACTTCCTTTCAATTTTGTATTGTTAGATATGTCAGGTTTTGATATTATTCTTGACATGGACTGGTTGTCTTCGCACCGAGCTATTATTGATTGTTATCATAGGAAAGTTATGGTGTGTACGTCGAATGGTGATTATTTTACATTTTGGGGGGATAGAAGTGATTAGTCCTTACTCTCATTGTACTACCCTAGCGGTCGGGGTGAATTTAGATCACTCTTGGCAGCCTTTTTAGATGATGGAAGTGATGAGGTTCAGGATGAGTTTCCGAGGGTAGTTTACAAGTATCCCGATGTCTTTCCCGAAGATCTCACCAAGTTACCCCCTCATCGGGAGGTCGAATTCTCTATAGATTTGATACCGAGTACAGCACCTATTTCCTTGTCACACTATAGATTTGCTCTAGCTTAAATTGATTGTTCTAAAGGAACAATTGCAAGAGTTGCTAGGTGAGGACTTTATACGCCCTAGTACCTCACCTTGGGGAGCTTTAGCCTTTTTCACCAAGAAGAAGGATGGGGTCATTGAGATTATGCATGGACTATCACAAATTGAATCAAATAATGGTTAAGAATAGTATCCCTTACCCATAATAGATAATCTTTTTGACCAACTGAAAGGTTCACTTTGCTTCTTGAAGATAGATTTGAGGTCAAGTTATCATCAGATACGCGTTAAGAAGGAAGATATCCCCAAGACAGATTTTCGTATTAGATATAGTCACTATGAGTTCTTGGTTATGCCAATTTGGTTTACCTAACACACCAGCTACATTTATAGACCTGATGAACCAAATCTTTCTCGAATTTCTTGATAAATTTGTGGTCGTTTTCGTGGACAACATTCTTGTATATTCATCTCCTGAAGAGGAGTATGAAGGGCACCTCCGTAGTGTTCTACAAATCCTTAGAGAGCATCGCTTGTATGCAAAATATAAGAAGTGTAAGTTTTGGCTTTCAAAGGTGAAGTTCTTAGGCTATGTAGTCTCCAAAGATGGGGTTATGGTGGATTCTTCAAAAATAGAAGCACTACAGAATTGGGAACAACCTAAAAATTCTTCTAAAATTTGTAGTTTCTTGGGTTTAGCAGGTTACTATCGTCGATTTGTAAAGAATTTCTCTTCCATAGCATCACCCTTGACGAGATTGACTCGAAGGGGAGTAAAGTTTATTTTGAGTGACGCTTATAAGAAATCCTTTCAAGAACTAAAGCTTAGGTTAACTACCACTCATATCCTTATCATTCCAGAATGTGCCTTGGGGTATACTGTATATTGTGATGCCTTTAAGGAACGGTTATGATGTGTTTTGATGCAAGAAGAAAAAGTAGTCACATATGGTTCGCGGCAACTAAAACCCCATGAGAGAAACTACCCGATGCACGATTTTGAGCTTGTCGCTGTGATTTTTGTCTTGAAACTTTGGAGACATTATTTGTACGGTGAGAAATTTGAAGTCTTCTCCAATCACAAAAGCCTTAAGTACCTATTCTCTCAAAAAGATTTGAACTTACGTCAATAAAGATGGATGGAGTTTTTACACTATCACCCCGGTAAGGCTAATGTCATAGCAAATACCTTGAGTAGAAAATCTGTGAGTACTATAGCTAGCTTGGAGGTGAGGGAATGGAAGATGATAAGGGATGTCAATGAATTTGATTTGTAACTCTGTGAGTCTTTTAAACAAGCCATTCCGTTCGCCAACATCTTATAACCCACTCTTGTTAGGAGAGTGGTAGAAGCACAATTAGGTGATCCAGAGGTGGATGCGATTTGAGAGAAAATTTCCAAAGGAAAAGAAGAGAGGGGCCTGAACACTTATATCGACTCTAGTGTTTGTTACTTCAACCAATTGTTTGTGCCAAAATCAATGAGGGCTGACGTTTTGCAGAACTTTTATCACTCACATCTAGCAATGCGTCCGGGGGGCACCAAAATGTATCATAGTCTCAACAACAATTTTGATGGAAGGGTATGAAAAAGGATGTAGCTTTATTTGTGTCCAAATGTTTAACCTGTCAAAAAGTTAAAGCTGAACACCAAAGACAAGTAGGATTACTACAACCTCTCCCAGTTGCTGAATGGAAATGGGAGCATGTTAATATGGACTTTGTTACAAGCCTTCCTAGAAAACAAAGAAGTAATGATGCGATATGGGTGATTATAGACAAACTTACTAAATCAGTCCATTTTCTTGCCATGAGCAAGAGAGATTCTATAGAGTTTCTGGTTGAACTTTACATCCATGAAATTATTCGCTTTCATGGGGTTCCAGTGAGTATAGTGTCCGATAGAGACCCTCGCTTTATAGCCAAGCTATGGCAAAGTCTTCAAAATGCTTTGGGTACCTAATTAAATTTCAGTGCTGCTTATCACCCACAGACCAACGGGCAATCCGAGCGTACCATTCAAATTTTAGAAGATATGTTGAGAGCGCGTGTGTTAGATTTTAAAGGGTCTTGGGAAAAACACCTACCCTTAATTGAATTTGCTTATAACAATAGCTATCAGGCTAGTATTGAAATGGCACCTTTCGAAGCTCTTTATGGACGTCCTTGTGGATCACCATTATGTTGGGCAGAAGTAGGGGACTTACCAATGTTTGGGCCCAAATTAGTTTGTGAGACTACTGAGAAAGTAGCTCTCATTCAAAAAAGATTGATCACGGCCCAAAGCCGTTAGAAAAGCTACGCTGATTAGAGACGATGACCATTATCCTTTGAAGTAGGAGATCATGTATTTTTGAAGATCTCTCTAAGGACAGGATTGATGAGATTTAGCAGGAGTGGGAAATTATCTCCTCGATTTATTGGTCATTTTGACATTATTGAGCGGATATGGGAAGTTGCTTATTGTTTTGCTCTACCACCTCAACTCTTCGGGGTGCATAATGTGTTCCATGTATCAATGCTTTGAGAATAATAATCCGATCCCTCTCACGTGTTAGATTGGACAGAAATTGAAGTTGACGAAGATACCTCTTATGAAGAAAGACCAATTCAGATCCTTGATACACGGGAGCAAGTGTTAAGGTATAAGACCATCCCACTAGTCAAAGTATTGTGGCACCATCTTGGGGTGGAAGAAGCAACTTGGGAACGCGAAGCTGAGGTCTGAGAGAAATATCTGAACTTATTTCCAAATCTGTGATGTGCTTATTTCATTCTCCATGTATGTGATAAATTGGATATGACTCACATTTTCTAATTCTTCCCTTTCTTTACTTTAAAATTAATTAATTGTCTATTAGGAGTTGCTAAAGATTAATGAGTACACTATTGTTGTTGTAGTTGCTCCTGTATTGAGAGTTGGCATTATTTCGGGAATGAAATCTCCTAAGGGAGAGAGATTGTGACATTTTGTTCCAGGTGACCGCTCGAGCGGTGAAAGTACCTTTCGAGCGAAGATTGAGGGCATCCAGTAGTTTTGCAAGTTAGGGTGGACCACTCGAGCGACCATTAGTTTGCTCTAGCGAAGATGCAAGGCTCCCAAAATCTCGTTTTGCAGACAAAAATACTGAGAATCCTTGTTCACCACTCGAGCAGTCTACGCGAATTCAGCAGATTAAAAAAGGCATTTCTAGATCATTATTTCCACTTCTCTTTTCTCTCTTCCTCCTTATTGTCTTAAGTCCAAAAACCCTAGGTTTCTCACCCTAAATACTCCTTATTTCTCTATGATCTAGTTGAAATCACTTGAAAAGAGTGAAATCCAAGTGAAGATCTTTCTTCCTATCGATTAGATTTCATTTTTACGAAGGATTCTCCTAGAAATCAAGCTCTCTTGCTCTTTGCTTGAGGTAGG
Source organism: Camellia sinensis (assembly GCF_055761805.1). Lineage (NCBI taxonomy): Eukaryota > Viridiplantae > Streptophyta > Magnoliopsida > Ericales > Theaceae > Camellia > Camellia sinensis. The sequence goes on along the minus strand of NC_138969.1, from coordinate 109,057,288 downwards.
GTTACTTTTAACTTGGTATCGCTTTGTTTTGAAGATGATTATATTGTTGTGACTTTGTGACTTAATTTGATGATTGAGTATATTTGACCTTATATTTCACAAAAAGGAAAGTTTTACTCAACTTTTATTATAGTTTTATCTAATTTTCCATATAACATGAGCAATAATGTTGAGAATAAAGATATATATGAAAATGGGAAGGAAGCACCAAATTTGTTAAAAACCCTAATTTTGAATGTGAGTAGAGAATGATACTTGGAGGAGAATTTCCTTGAAGTCTTGAAATTTTGTGAATAATCACGGACAGGAAAATATATATATTGTTGTGGTGTTGAAATTCTTATTAGGGGATTAAGGCTCTTTGAATGTTATAATTGTTCCCTATCACTTATAATGTTAAACGCTTGATTATTTGGAACAAATTAGAGTAAGGTGGTAAAGTGAATAGGAGTCTGGGTTAAGAGTCGGTTTTGATAATGTGATGTTATGTTAGTACCTGCGTGGGGTGTCAAGGTGTCCAATTACCCTATCTACGCTTATTGCCTGACGAATGTGGGAAAATGTTTTTAGGTGTCCACTGGTCTTGCCGTATTATAGTCGGTAAAAGTGGAAAAACGGATGATTTTGGGTGTCCACATCCTGTTGTATAACAGTTGGCAGATGTGGAAAAACATGGTTTTTGGGTGCCCACGTCCTGCCGTATAATAGTCGGTAAATGTGGGGATGATATTACATGAAAGTGAGTTATACATGTGGTTCAGACTCTTGTAAGGGACTTATGGTGTATTTCTCTTCCTGATGTTGAGAACAATTTTGTGTGTGACCGAGGTGTACTGTAATTTTTCTTTATTTATCAATGTCAATGTCAATTATTTTATGTTGTTTTGTTGTGATAGTGCCATGTGCTTCTTCAAACGATTAGATACTTGGTTAAATGTATCTCTACTAGGCATATACCTCAACCCTATCTGATTTTTCAAGAACTAGTGACACACCACTACAATGATTTAAAGTCGCACTTTTATTTTGTTGGGAAGCTAGATCCAAGAAATTTGATTGTAGAAGTACGGAGTTATGTATCAACCATTGAAATTTGTTTTGTTGTATTAGACGAAACTTAAAAACTTTTGTATGCCTTAATGGCGAATTTCTTTTGTATAGTCTTCTAGATTATTGAACTTACCCAAGGACATGGATTGGGATTAATGTGTATCATGGACTTGTAAAATTTGGATCTTAGTTCAATGATAAAGAGGACTTTATGATACATTGCAATGCATGGTTATGGTTTATTCTTGTGGGAAACTTCAGGGTGTTACAAGAGTAGTAATAGTCTTAGTCGTTGTCAATAGTACGAGAGGAGTGAATGTTTATTATGAACTTGTAAAGAATTGGATAATTTTTACACATAAAATTATAATTAAAAAATTAAAAAATAGTAAGTGGATGGATACAAATAGAGTAAATTGGTGATAAATCCAATATAAAGAAAGTATAAGGCATTAGGTTCAGTGGATATTTTTTATTGCTGAAAAGTCCATTGTTTATGAAATAGTTGGTGAGAAGTTCTTTTGTTTGCTTTTAAAGAACATTTTGTTTTCAATTTTATCCCTTAATTTATCTGTTAACTTTTTTTTTATCTGTTGATTTTCATTGACTATCTATTCAAAAAAAATTCCCTATTTGTTCAATTTTTTACCCTATCTATTTAATTTTTTAATCTTTTCAATTCAAATTTCACTTATTTGTTTCAATATTTGTCCAAATAAAATTTTATCTGTCAAAATTTGTTATCTGTTCAAATTTTTTGACTATCTGTAGCTCGACTTTTTCGCGCGCCCCCTTTCAGAGAGGCTCGAATTGGTCCTACAGTTCGGACTCCTGTCACAGTTTTGTATCTAATCTCACAAAGTGCAATGTAAGACTGATAAATCCCCAAAGAGTCCAAATCCAACAAATCGTTTTTGAAAATTGATTTTAATCAAAAAGAGCCAAACATGGACTGTTTTGTCAAATTACAGAGTCGCAACCTAAATGTTTCGTTTTGGGAAATTTAGGAAACCCTGACTCGCGCCAAAGGCCACGTGTCCGTCATCACCAAAGTTGCCTCGGCTCGAGAACTTCGGCACCAGGGGGGAAGGTCATGAAATGAGCACCCCCGCTCGCCCGATCAAAGGATCGGCCTCTACTAAGCATGATATGTTGTATTTGAAAACACATGTGTTCTGATTCCCATTATTAGCTAACTTACTATGTGATGCGCACAGCATACAAGTATAAACTCAATCACAAGAATTGGAACAAAACAATTCATGTTTGTTTTTCGAAAATGGTTTGAAAGTGCTACTCACAAGTTGGCTAAAGCGCAGATTTGCCACCCTCAAGTGGGCTTAAAACTCACAATCATCAAGTTGTTCCAATTCAGGCAATCAAGCCTTCATCTACAAGCATTCATGCAGTTTATCAAATAAGCACATAGCCTCATGGCAAGCATGCTATCATGGCAGTCACTTACACACATGCAAGTATGCTAAAGCGTAAACACTTACAGTGTACTCCAAGCCAAAACAGAAGCTAGTTAGAAATCATTCATGATCCTAACTATGTTAAGTGCCTAATGCAACACATGCAAAATGCGACTAAAATAGGCTCGGCTACCTAAAATGGCATATGAATGGGACAATTGATACACGTATTCAAATAGGTATTGAAATACGATGCGGTTTGAATGATGCGTTGAGCCCAGTGCATGAAATACAAATGAATGATGCAAACATGCAAAGCATAAGGTATACTAATCGAAATATGCCCCTAAACTATCCATCAAAAGCTGATAAGTAAAAGGGAGAAAGAAATGGGGGTTGGAAGACATGCACACACACACTCACCCTTATTACAACATGTGCCCTCTCGACGGAGGGTCCAAATAAATACGCTAAGCTACTCCAAACTAAGCTAACCAACTAATCTAATTAAGCTAATTAGACTAATTATTACAAATTAAACGAATAACTAGCGAACTACTTACTAATTATTACAACAATTAACTAATTAACAAATTAATTAATTACATTAGAAAATCAAGCTAACTAATAATTAAAGCTTTAAACTATGCTACCCCAGCAAGTTGAAGAAGTTTCAACATGCATGCCTCGATTTTCACCCTGAAAAGCTCTCCAATTTGCTCTCTTGAGGCTCTGTCTGTAGGGTGTCTTTAAGAACTAGCTGCTGAATCTTACCAAGACAGTGCTGGAGAGTGCAACAGTGGCCTGCCGGCCATGAAAGGTGGTTGCCGGCCACCTGCCGGCCAAGAGTGGACCTCTGTCAGCCAACAATGGAAGGGTTCCGACCATCAATGTGGCACTGCCGGCCACTGGTGTGTTGTGACACCATTCTGCAATAGAGCACAAAAACAGAGGAAATGGAGGGTCTCCCTAGGGCATGTGTGTACTGTGCCACCCCATATCACCTCAAAACATCAAAGGAAAAGCATTATTGGATCCAAGACTGTCACGACCCAAACCCGCCTCTAAAAGTTTGGTCCATGATTAGCCTGTACATGGGCCTCAAAACAAAATTTTACGAATATTTATTCACAAATGGGGCCTTAAGCAGAAGTAAATATCAATATAAGATAACATCCATTGAGCTCGTGCATACATGTTGGCTTAAATAATTTTAAGCATTTAAATACACTTCCATATTTATACATACAATCTCAGAACTTATATATAGATTTCCCATACACACTTATATAAGACTTCATAATTTACATTACTCTCAGTAATCAAAATTAAGGCCTCAACACGGAGGCATACCCCAGGCGGCTTGGCAGATAGGTAGACATCAAAACAATTCTAGTGTCAATCCCCGATGGCTCACCTACATAAATATATAAAAACAGGGTGAGTAAGGCTCAGTGAATAATAGCAATGTAAGGAGGTTAGTTAAGCGAGCATAGTCATAGAGAATATAAATATGCATTTCAAACCATACACAGATCTTAATCATAATCAAATTTTAGAACAGCCTCAGGCCTACATGTAATATAGAACGGCCTCGGGCTCACATATGTACAGAACGGCCTCAAGCCCAATATATTATACAGAACGGCCTCAGGCCCACATCTCGATAGCTGTCCACACATTGGACGGTAAGTAGGACATCGACATGCACACTACTTCCCTTGGCCTCTGGCCATGAATCATAATTGATTCGAATCAGATTAAGGTCGGTGAGACATCGACACGTCATCACCTCCCTCATTTCCAGAGTTGTCCACTTTCAGTGGCTGATAACGAAACGGCCTCGGGCCCCCTTTTTATTAATAAGAATAGAACGACCTCAGGTCCATATCAATGCCCTCGTTCAATCATATTTGTTAATTCAATCAAAGCACAATATTAACTATATATGTCATCCTCAAACAATGATATATAAATCATAAGCACAAGAAGTAAGTGAAACATATCATTACACAACTATTACTCACAGTGATGGGCTTCCGATAGCAAAGGGACAATGTCCTCGTCTCGACCTACAACACAATACACATAGCAGAATATGAGAATAAAACCAATCTCTTTCTTTGCTCTTTAATCAATTAGTCATATTGGTTCTAAACTCATTAGTCCTCAATAGGTCATAATCCATGTCTCAGAAAATAGGAGGAATCGATAGGAAAATGGTTTGGACGAAGAAATGGTACAAAATCGGTAGACAGAAAGTGAACAACTTTCACTATTTTGGGAATATCTATTTTTGTATTTAGAATTTGGGAGTGAGACCACCACCATTGGAAACTAGACTTCCGGGGCTTGAATTTAGGCTCAAGAATCACGTAAAATGAAGTCTGGATGCAAAAGATATGCTTATTTGAAGTTGGCTGAACAGAGCTGTCCCGCACGTGTGGGAAACCTGGCCGCACATGCGGGACCACGTGCTTTTTTATGAGAATCTGAAAATGGATTGCAGCACATGCGGGAAGACCCGCCGCACGTGTGGCCCTAGATCAATTTTTCAGTTCGAAAATGTTGTTTGCTCTAACTCTTTCTCTTTCCATTTCTAAACTTGGTTTCCAACTCAAATCACTCAAAAACGTGTAGAATTCATGGAAAACATGAGATTATGAGTGTTTTCTAAATCAAAACATCACAAATACAATGAATCTTCAAATAAGGAAGATCAATCTCTTCTTTAGTTCCTTTCCAAGACTTCTTCTTTCATATACACATAGATCTTTATTAATATACAATTAACCATGCAAAACCTCAAGATTGGGGCTCAACTTCTCATAATCAACCTCAAGATAAACAAATATAATGACTTTAACTCTTCAATCAAGCAACTCTTAGGAAATCAAGGTTCAATTAAGCACATACATAGAACCCTAACTCAAATGGGTTCAAATTTTCCCTTATTATCATGATTTCATGAAATTGATGCTTTAAACATAAGGATTCAAAATAAATTATCATACATTAATTCAATCTTTGTCTTTCTCTTAGTTCTCCTCAATTTTCCCAAACTTCTATAGTTGATCTCCTTCTTCTCTCTTCAATCTCTTCAAGTTATCTTCAAGCCCCAACAATGGTGAGCTCTCTCTCTCTCTCTCTCTCTCTCTCTCTCTCTCTCTCTCTCTTAGAGAAGCTTCCTCTCTCCTTTGGCCTCTCTTTCTCTCGGTTCTCTCTCCCTCAGATATTTTGTTTTGACTCCAAAAAGATGAGTTCACAACTCATATGGCATATCTCTATATAAATATATATCACACATAAGCTTATCACAAAAGGGAGAGCCAAACACGCCCTTACGAATTGCACAAAATCGAATTTCAATTAAAATTCCCAGATGACTCTAAAAATTATGCTGATCATAAATATGTTTTCTATTCCAGTTTCTGAAGCCTCGAAGGCCTTCAATTTGCAGTACAAAGTTAACCACCCAAACATGAATTAACGAATCAGACGAATTAAATTTCCAATTAATTTTCCCAAGTAGCTCTAAAAATTCCCATTAACATATGCAAGTACTCAATTTTGATTTCTAAACCCATAAAGGTTGGAAATTTCAATTTTAAAGTCATAACTCAACAGATAATATTTCAATTCAAAAAAATATATAATCACATTAAAGCACATTAGCGCATAGGTAATAAAGGTAATTAGCGCATAGGTAATAAAGGTAATTCCTTATGCGCGTTTTGGGGTCGTTACAAAGACCACCAATCACGTATGCAATGCATGATAGCCAAAGACCCAATCTCGTACAAATTCAATAAATGCAATGCAAACAAGACTCCAAGATCATTGCCTTATCATGAAAGATCAAAGGCAATGGAGACAAAGGGGATTGGCTCACTTTCATCACTTTGAGTATGAAGTGGACCAATCCACCTCGTGTTCAACATAACGTCCGATTGAACACCATGCAATACAAACAACATGCTATGCTTGGCATGAAACACAAGACTCTAATCATGAAAACAACTCATGCATAACATGTTAAGGGCCCAAAACACTAAGGCTAGTGAAGAGCATCATACAAAAGGCATGCAATACATAGCCTAAACAACCATACTAGCTCTGGACAGAGCTCAAACATGCCAAATCAGAGGCTACAACATGCTGAAATTAAAGCTCAAAGGACTAGACAAACATGCATACATGTTAGGCCACAAACAAGGCATAATACACAACCCTCAAAAGCTATGGAGAAGTGAAGTATATGAGAGTATGACTACACTATATGCACTGAAATTACATGCCAAATGGTACCATACCATGCAAACATCACATGCACATCATGTTAAAGGCCCCTAAACTCAAAGCTAGTCAAGGCCCTTTACACTACAACCATATTAAGCAATGCTCAAATGACCTTAACCATTCAAAACAAACCTAAGGCAGGTCAAAACAGTAGCAAAAACATGCTAGACTCGCAGCATAGATGGCAAGAAAAATATGCTCATTTGATGGCTCACAAACAAGGCATAAAGGGCACAACTCTTAAACACAATGAAAGAGTGATAAACATGAGAGTATGAAAGAAGTTTATGCTCTAAAATTACATATCAAATGATGCCATATCACACAAACATCACAAATATAGCATGCTAAGGGCCTCAAAACTCAAGACTAGTGAAGCCAACTATGCCATAGCTATACAAAGCAAGCCATACATGACCAAGACCACTTGGAACAGAGTTTAAGCATGCTAAAACGATGCCAAAAACATGCTAGAGTGGAGCCGAAACATGCTAGAATTAGAGGCATAAAGCATGATGCATGTTAAGCCAACAAGTAGGATTGCACTACAAGTGTAAGTGTAGACACCCCATTTTTGACCGTCCTCAAGACTTGGACGTCACCATTGAAACACTTGGTGATTACCCTTGTTTGTGTTCGTCTTGAGTTCCCGGAGGTTTCGGTTGCGCGCCTTGCCTCAGGATCTCTCGACTCGGCCATGTTGTGTCTGGTTTTGCACCAAACACTTGGGTTTTGCCTTGGAGGGGCAGGGAATGCCTTGTGAGGCATCCCCACGCATCACCGGCCATGGCTTGAGGCCACCGGCCAGTGCTTTTGTGCCATCGGCAATGTATATTTCCGGTCGGCACTCTTTGTTGCCGGTCGGCCATTTATTTTGCCAAAATGGCAATTTTGAATGGCCGATCACTGTTCATCTACTTTTAGTAGATATTTTGTGCCAGCTGTGATAGCTGGCACCCACCTTTTCTCCCCTCCATACACGTGTATGGAGGGATTTCCCTCTTGGATGGCTTGTTTTGGAAGCCTTACAAGAGGGAGTTGCCTATAAGAGAGAGTCTCCTCTCTTGGTTTTAGGGTTAGACAACATTTTTAGAGAGCTTTGATATTAGGGTTAGGAATTTGTATCTATTCCATCTCTATATTTCCCTCTCTTGTTAGTTTAGTGTGTTTTTTGTCATACTTTTGCACACAAACACCCACCATTACACCTTCTCTTGGTTATTGAGGGCCAAAGGAGTGTTCTTGGAGTTTTGGAGCTAGTTTCAACCTAAAGAAGCTGCTAGAGCTCCATTGTTGAAGAGGGTCTTCAAGGGTAAGAAGCTTGCTCATTTTTACCCCTTTCTTGCATTGTATTTTTGCCTACCTTACAACTATTTTTGAGCTTAGTGTATAACATAAAAAATTTCTGTTTTTAGGCCCTCTAAATAGTTGTTTAAGGTTGTTTCAAGCTTTGGGGTTGTTTGACCCCTCTTAAGCCTTGTAAGGCTCCATTTTGTGCCATTTTGAGTGAGCTCCGAGACCTTGGTGTTTGGGCCTCCTCATCACTGAAATCTTAAAGGATTTCAGAGGTGAGGATGGTGCCTTGAGGTCCCAAAAAGGAGAGGGCCACCCCCTCTCCTTGTTGTCCTTGAAAAGGACCATTTTTGCCTCTTGAGAGAGCACCTAGCTTAGGCTCATGTTGACCATGCCTTAGCTAATTTTTGTGCTTATTATGTCATAATATGCCTCTGTTTCTAGTTGGTTTTGGTACACCATGCTTGCTTAGCATACATGCCTTGTAATGCCATGATTTGCCTCAACATGTGCCTAGCATTTAGACTACCATGCTCATGTGTTTTGGCCTAGCTTTGTGAAGCTTTTATGCTTGTTTTAGTATGCTAAGGAACTGTTTTTGGTCATTTGGGTCATCCATGCTTTGCTTTGTATAGCTACCAGGCAAACTCTCTTGTATGCCTTAAGCTTTGGCCCTTCTAGCATGCCATCCTCGCTTTGTTTCAGTGGTTTGGAACCACTTGACATGTTATTTCAGACCTCATGATGTGGCCATGTGCTTGCATTTGATCCCCCTTCAATGTGTTTAAAGGTTGTTGCCTTATGCCCCTTGTTTAGGCCTTGGAGTATGCTTGCATTTTTAGGCCACTTAGATGCCATCTAAGTACATCCTTGGCTTTGTTTAGGTCTGCATTAGACCTATTTTAAGTCCCTTTGGCCTTGTGAGGCTTGGTTGACCTAGCCTTGGTTTACCTCCCCTTTGGCTTGCCTTAAGTCTTGGACCATTGTTGCATGTTTTGATTGTTTTGTTTAGTTGGTTTGGCACCATCCTTAACATGATTTTCAAAGCTTGGTATGTATGCCATATGTCCATGTTTATCTTCTTTTAAGTGTGCTTAAAAGTTGTCTCTTCAATGCCTAAGTGTTGGCCCATTTGCATGCATGGTTGTATCTGTATTTGCCCCTCATTCCATAGCATTTTGGCCACTGTTTTAGGTTAGTTTGAGGGCTGCCTAAATTAGTCTAAGTCCATTCTTGCATGTTGTGACATGCTTACCTTGTGCGTTGATTGCATGCTTGGCCTATCATGTGTTGTGGCATGTTTAAGTGACTTTGCATTTGGCATGCATTTCTCTTAGTTGGAATTGCCTAACATGTTGCACGCTTTGCATACTTGCATGCTTGAAAAACTAGCATAGTTGTTACATGCCTTGTATGCTTGTTTGCATTACCATGTTGCATGCCTAGTTAACATGCTTAGGTTGCATTGCATGCATGCTTTGCCTCTTAATTATCCATGATTGAGGTTGAGCTCCTCACTTGTTTGTTGGTTTGCATTGCATTTGAAATCAACATGCATAAATTGGTCTCTTGGGCCATCACGCACTGAAATGCGCGATTGATGGTCCGAGAACCAAGGACCATGTCCCTTTGAGTCATAAACATGATAAGGGATATGGTCGGTGCATACATTGCTTGAATTGCATTGCCATGCAAAGTCCTGTCCTCTGTTGTGTCAAACAGATTCTACAGGAACTTTTTGCCGATCGACTGAACAGAGTGCCGACCGGCAATCCATTAGTGGCCGATAGCTTCATTTGTGGCCAATGACCACCAAATCACAGCCGATGATAATTCCCTCCAGCCGGTGGCATTCCTCAACATGCAGTGAACACATCCTGAGACTTTGGCAGTCTTCAAAGGGGCAGAGCAGGGAAAACAGAGGCAGCTTGCGCATGGCAGTGGACTTCTGAGCAAGACCCGAGCACGCGTGCATTGAGCCCTCTTCCCGAGGTCCCTTTTTTCTTGCTTTCTTAAGTTAATTAATTGGTTTAATTAATTTAGTTGGTCTGTAATAATTAATTAGCTAGGGTAGTTAATTTATTATTCAAATTGTATTATTCTTTTGGTCCCTCCGAGCGAGGGAAAATTTGTAATAAGTGTGGGTGAGTGTGTGCATATCTTCCAACCCCCACTTCTTTCTCCTTTTCACTTACCTGCTTTGATGGTTAGTAATAGGACATGTTTAATCTAGCATACCTTATGCTATGCATGCGTGCATTATTCATCAGTATTGCATGCACCGGGCTCGGCGCATCATGCTAACTGCATTAGTACTTTAAATCTAACTTGAATACATGCTACTTGTGCATTTTCACATGTCATTCATAGACTAGTCGAGCCTACTCTAGTGATATCCTGCATGAGTTGCATTAGACATTTAAACATGGACTTGGATCATGCATTGATTGCTAACGAGTTCCCTGTTTTAGCTTGGAGTACTATGTAAGTATTTATGCTTTAGCATCTCGCATGCATGTGAGTGTTGCCATGATAGCATGATTACCATGAGGCTAGCTACTTATGTGATATAACTGCTTGAATGCCTGTGGGTGAAGGTCGGATTGTCTGAGTTGGAATAGCTCATTGAAATCCGTGTTTTAGCCTACTTGCGAGTAGCAAATTCCAAAACATTTTTCCAAAACAAACGGATATGCAATGCTTATTCCCAAATTAGGCAATCTAGTTTATACTTTTGTGTTGTGCGCATAACATAGTAATTCTAGGATAATAACCAGATTAAGAACACATAACGTTTTCAAAATCGGATATCATGGTTAGTAGAGGCCGATCTTCGGATCGGGCAAGAGAGGGTGCTCATAACTGACCTTCCCCAATCATACCCAAGTTCCCGAGCCGAGGCAACTTTGGTGATGACGGACACGTGACCTTTGGCACCAAGTCAGGGTTTCCTAAATTTCCCAAAATAAAATATTTAGGTGGCGACTCTGTAACTGGCAAAGCAGTCCATGTTTGGCACTTCTTTTCAAAAATCTGTTTCTCAAAACGATTTGCCGAATTTGGACTCTTTGGTTCAAATTAAGAACCGTGACACAAATCGAGTCCGAACTGTAGCGAGGGTCCCTCGCGAGCGCGTGCTACAGTAAGATGCAAGAAACCAATGACCAAACCAACCAAAAATAGAGTCATGGCATGTCCAAAAAGTTACAAAAAACATGCTTGGACTAAGCTTCAAGAAGGGAGAAATGCATGCTCATGTATTAGGCTACCAATACAAGCAAACATGAATGCAAGGAGAGGGGATCACCCCCTCCTATTTTGGGCCACAAGAACAAATTTTTACCACTGAAATTCCTCTGAGTTTCGGTGGTTAAAAGGCCAAGCAAGGGGTGATTCAAAAGCTTAGAGAGGTGGCTCAAGAGGCTTAACAAGCCAAAGAGCAAAAGAGGGGAACCACTCCCCTAACCACACAAGGTTCAAACCAACACTTTAAAGCCTTAAAAATAGAGTTTTTGAGAGGCTAAAATCAGTCTCAAAGTAGCATGCAAAGGTGGTACCCTTGAAGAACAATGGCAAGACAGCAACTTCAGCAACAATTTCGGACCAAAACCAATGCTAAGACCTCAAAACAAGCTCCAAGGGACCCCAACTCCAAAGTGAAGGTGTTTGACTAGGTGTTTGTATGGAAAAGTATGAAAAAACAACACTTCTAAGCACAATAGCACAATATAGAGAGAGAGAGAGAGAGAGAGAGAGAGTGAGTGAGAATTCTAGAGAGAAAGGGAGATTTTTTAGCTCTGAAAAATCTGAACCACTCTAAAGGGGGAGGCACCTCCCCTTATATAGGCAAAGCAAGGAGAAGCTTGCTTGATAAGCTTAGAGCTTGCGTTCTATCCCTCCATACACGTGTATGAAGGATGGCTCTGTGAGCTACAGTTGGCTCAAAAATATCTGCAAAATATCTGTTGAAACAAATGGTGGCCGGCCGGCCATCATTGATGGCCAACAGTGCCTCATTGATGGCCGGTAGGGCTTATTTGTGGCCGACAGGGTAGATACCATGGTCGATAGCCCTTGATCTTGGGCGACAGTGCCTTAAACAAGCACTAGGAAGGGACCAAAGCATGGTCCAAAAATGGGGCAGAAATAAATCAGGGTTTGGAAAGCTCAAACCTGTGACGTTCCGCTGCAGAGTTCGAGTGTTCGGCGAACAACCAAACTTGTTGCTAGATGTACCTGCAAGCACAACCAAGTCTCGAGGACGGTCAAAAATGGGGTGTCTACACTATCTATTTAATTTTTTCCTCTTATCTGTTCAAATATCTAAACAAATTTTATTATCTTTTGAAATTCATCTGTTCAATTTTTTCACTTTTTTGTTTAAATCTATCAGTCCAAATTATTATCTATTCAGATCTGTTCAAATTTTGGACATATATATACATATATATATATTAATTTGTTGAAATATGTTTCTCAACTAACCACATTTGTCCAAACAAAACTTGATCTATCTGTTCAAATCTCTCTCTCTCTCTCTCTCTCTCTCTCTCTCTCTCTCTCTCACATCCTTATCTTTTTAAGACAAAAACCAAAACAAAACAATTTATTTGTTTCTTCTTCTTCTTTTTCTTCTTCTCCTTCTTCTTCTTCAACAACAACAACAACAATCAACCAAAAAAAAAAAAAATCCTAACTCTAACCCTAGAGAGAAAGATGATGATAATGAATGATGCGTTAATTATTGTTTTGAGGATTATTAGCAACAAAAAAAAATAGAAAAAGCAAAAACAAAAACAATAAATAGAACTCCTACAAATCTCACAAATTAGATTGAGAATATGTATAAATTATAGGAAAATTGGCTCAGATCTGTGAATGAACAGGCGAGAGAATGTGAGTCTACCATGGCTGCGAACAAGAGTTTACTTGGAAGAGAATAATCAAAATCTCTCTTGCAAACCTTATAGTGTTTCCAAGCCAAGACATGGATTGGATCTTCAAAGTTCGAATAAAGAGAGCTCTCAAAAAGCTATCATCACAAGTAAAAAATGAGGAGAGGTTAGTTCTTAGAGAGAGAGAGTGATCTAAGAGACTGACAGAGGCACGGTGGATGGCTTGACAAAACAGAACTTAGGCCTTCAATTCTAGACCTAATCACACGCCTAGTCACCTACATACATAAATAATTACAATGAGCTGAAGCCCAGTGAATAATAACAGAGTAAAGGGTTTTAATGAATGATGTTCATCACAGAGTCAGAAATCAAAGTTTATATCAGAAATAAATTCTTATTAGAAACAGAGTCTTATGCATATTCAGATTTTAATCAGAAACAGGTTCATATTCATATTCTTATTCAAATCATATACATAAATCAAAGTTCATGCTTAATCATACATGGTACATCCATTAGCGTTATCATGCTTATTAGTTCTATTAAAGAACCTCTGGTACCGAAAAACTTGTAATATACTTGAGCCACGGTGTTATTACTCCCGGGAAAGGGCCTTAAGACCATGGTATTATTACCCCCGGGCGAGGACCATGAGACCACGGTATTATTATCTCTGGGCAAGGGCCATGAGACTACGATATTATTACCCCCGGGCAAAGGCCTTATGCTAAGGATGCCATGAATATATTTCAGAAATTTGGACAATCATTCATTCATACAAAACATTGCATTTCAAAAAATTAATCATTTCATAGCATCAGAAATAACCTTACAGAGTTATTACTCACAGATGGCTCCACTAGCAGAACTGTAATGCCCCTGTTCCGTAGTATGCTAATTGGTCCCTAATATGTATGTGACTATATGTTTTGATATGATTTTTGTGTGCCATTATGTGAATATATGCGACTTTGGAATTCTACCTGTTCACCGTAGGAATATCTGTTTGAATAATCCGCTTTGGAATTAAATTGAGGGCCTTATCGGCCATAGAACCCGAAATTGATTACGCCATTGTGATTGGCATAATTTTTAGAGCCTACGGTGAAATTTAATTGAAAATTGATTCTGGTCAATTTAAACTGATTAAATTGATAAATTAAGTGCCCCATTATTTTATATTAAAATATTTGTTAGTGGGGCTTGTTGTATATTTGCATTGCACTCTCCTTTAGCTCTCTCAAAAACTCAAAATCTGAGTTAGACACTTGAGAGTGAGAGAGAGGCCGGCTATAGAGAGAGAAAGGAAGAGACTTGAGCAATTTTTGGCTCTAGCTTGGGGATTTGAAGATTTAACTCAAGGATTGACTAGAATTTGGAAGATTAAAGCTCCTAGGTGAGTAACCAACCCCTAACTCATGAATTTGAGTTGTGATTCCGGGAATTGAAGATTAATTTGTGATCTAGAACATGAAAGGAGTTGGTTTTGATGAATTTGAAGACTATATGTGCATGCATGTAAAGAACTCCTATGGAATCACAAAATCTAGCATGTAATTTGTGAAATTGTGAAAGATTGGTAGTGTAATCCCACATGCAAGCATGTCTTTGTTAAATTTTATGGGAATGAGCACTAATTACATTATTTGAAGTGAATATGAAGTCAAATGGGCATGCATGTCTGAATAATTGAAGATGGGAGCTTTGAATGCATCAATATGTATGATAGAATTGAGTTTGGTGTCAATTTGAGACATGCAAGTGTTTAATCCTTGAAATTGAGCTCCATAATAAGGTGTTTTGGTGTTTATACCTTGTTAGTATACTTATATGTGATATTTGAGCTACAACATGCATGATTTGTTGGTTAAAAGTCGGAATGGAGCTCAAGAACTCAACCTGGGATTCCCAGATTTTCGTCGTCCGCTCGAGCGGGTGAAGTGACGCTCGAGCGGAGAAATCGAGCTCCCAGCATTTTCTGCAGACATGGTTCCCGCTCGAGCGGGGAAGTTTATGCTCGAGCGGGGAGCTATGTAGACAGGCAGTCCGCTCGAGCGGCCGAGTTCACGCTCGAGCTGGAATTGAAGGCAACCAGTACTTTCGCAGACCTAAGGGTCCGCTCGAGCGGGTAAGTCCACGCTCGAGCAGGGACCCTATTTTCTGAAATCCTGTTTTTGTATTTTGTGTTCTGTTTTCCGTTCTCTTTCACTTGCAAGCACTCTTAGGCATATGTTAAGCATTGTAAATGAGTTAATGAGATGATAATAAAGCCTAAAGAGGAATATGTGAATTAAAGAACGGATTGAACTGTTAATGACCCTTTTGTGTTCGTGAAACGTGTAG
This sequence comes from Camellia sinensis, assembly GCF_055761805.1. Taxonomy (NCBI): domain Eukaryota; kingdom Viridiplantae; phylum Streptophyta; class Magnoliopsida; order Ericales; family Theaceae; genus Camellia; species Camellia sinensis. The sequence goes on along the minus strand of NC_138969.1, from coordinate 109,041,990 downwards.
GGTCAAGCTCCAGGGCAAATCCACAAGCCGATCACTGTGAGTAATATCGATATTTGAATGCTTGTAAATGCCCAATTGTTTACTCCCTTTGAAGCTTTATGAATTGCTAATTGGGATTGTGGGATTGTGGACGTAAGTCTGATATGAACGCATAAATGGACCCAAGGTCGTTTCGATAAGCATAAATGGGCCAAAGGCCGTTTTGAAATGAATGAGTGGGCCAAAGGCTGTTTGAAATGAATGAGTGGGCCAAAGGCCGTTTGAAATGAATGAGTGGGCCAAAGGCCGTTTGAAATGAATGAGTGGGCCAAAGGCCGTTTTGAAATGAATGAGTGGGCCAAAGGCCGTTTTGAAATGAATGAGTGAACCGAAGGTCGTTTGACATATATGAATGGACCTAAGGTCGTTTCGACATGAACGAATGGACCGAAGGTCGTTTCGATATGAATAAATGGACCAAAGGTCGTTTTGATAGAAATAAATGGACCTAAGGTCGTTTTGACATGAATGAGTGGGCCGAAGGCCGTTTTGACACGAATGTATGGGCCGAAGGCCGTTTTGACGTAAACGAACGGGCCGAGGGCCATTTTGACATAAATGAACGGGACGAAGGCCGTTTTGACATAAATGAATGGGCCGAAGGCCGTTTTGACATGAATGGAAATTTAAATGGGCCAAGGGCCAGAATGTTTAGAACTACAGTCACTTGGTTTGAATTTCGTATAGTTATATATCTGTTAAATGGAAATATGAATTGGGCCTAAGGCCGTTTGGAACATGTTGATCTACATCGTTATGTAACTTCTGTATTTGATTTGATATTATTCACTGGGCTTTCGCTCACGCTCATTCATGTGTTTGTAGGTGAGCCAAGAGAAGTCCAGACCCAGCCTCAGAGAAGTCTGTATGGAACCACTAAGGTTTTGAGAGAGTCAGCCCTTGTGTCTCACGCATGAGATCCGCCTTCGCCTCTTTGTTGTGTATTTGCATTTTGTCAGGTTGGCGAAGTTTTGTATATGTCTGCTTATAGTTTTTATGGGTTGACTTAGTTTTGGATGAGCCTGTTTGTACAGAACCTATATCACTATGTTTCTGTTGTGAGTTATTAACGTACATATGTATGGTTTGTTTTGATGTGCCATGTAAGCACAGCTCTATGGACAATGTTTTAAATTGCTTCCGTTTGGCCCCCATTAACTCTGTTAAAATACGCTTGGTTTGGTTTGAGGCCGTAGGTAATCTTAGGATTACTGGCCGGTTACGTCCTTAACCCATGGGGGCGGGTTCGGGTCGTGACAAGAACAGATTAAGCAGATAAACCAAATCAGTTATGGCGCGTGACCTACACAAACATGGAACGGATATGTATTGAATTACACACTCGGAAACACTAACTTAATCCTTTCTTATCTTGGTGTGTTTCTACTTTTTATCCTCATTATTATGTTTTAATCTTGGCCTAGGAATGCATAGTATATGATAAGGATACTAAAATGCACTTGCACACATTTAACAAAACTTGCTGAAAATAGGGGTCTCGCTCGAGTGAACATGCAAAATGTAAGTGATCGCTCGAGTGCACATTCTTTCGCTTAAGTGGTTTGTAAAAGTACTGGTTGTATGATTTTCACGCTCGACGGCCGCTCAAGCGTGAGACTCAGGTCCTTACTCGAGCGCAACTCTTGTCGCTCAAGCGATCTGCAAAACATACGAACTTCTGGAAGCATACATTTTACGCTCAAGCCAACTTTTAATCGCTCGAGCGAAAGTGCAAAAATAAAGGTGGTCGCTCGAGTGCAGAACCTGTCGTTCGAGCGGAGAGGTCTAATTCTGGAATTTCCAGATTCACCTCCAAGCTTCCAAACTCAAATCAAATACTTCAAAACTCATTTTTTTTGGGTCAAAACTTGAGGAATCATATTTGAACTTGGAAACCATTGGGAATTCTAAATCATTGCGCAAAATCAAAGCCCAAAAGCTTGCCAATTGTGCAAAACAAAACTCCATTCTTAGAAAATATAATGTACGAGAAGCAAATATTCCGGCAAGCCCGTACTCTTTTCTTCCGAGCTCCGCTACTGTCCGATCACCTGCGAGCAAATAACGGTGAGCTACCCGGCGGTGTGTGGCCGAAAAACCCCTCCGACGATCAAGTTAGGACATACACACAGGGGATCGATCGAGAGAAGGGAGAGTGTTGAGTGCAAGTATTACTCTTACCAAATGTTCATCTCTCATGCATGGGGGGCGCAGTCATGCTTATATACCTTCTGCGCCCCAAATCTACTCCCAGTGATCTCTCAACACGTGGCACTGTTATCCCATCTGTCAGCATAAACCTTGCTGAGCACCACCTAACCCAACTGCCTGCCCATGCTCCTGGGAGCTCTGCAGCCGAGCAGTATCATCTCGGCCATCGTCTGCCATGCTGCGTTTCATGCCCAAGTACTCCAACAGCTAAGCTCAGATGAGGACCGGACTCGGCGGCATCTTGGCAAAGCCGAGCTCGGGACTACTCACACTTGTCTGCGGTCGACCTACCTGCCGAGCAAACAGGTACCTCGGTCCAACCTTGCCTTTCCGGGCACCGGTCACTTAACTTGACTGGCTTCGCCTCCGCCAAACATGTAGCTCGGTCCAACCAAGAGTTGCCTTAACCGAGCAACTTCTTTCCAAACTGGGCCACACATCCTCGGCCCAACACTTGCCCGACCCAAATCTGTCCGGCAAAACTCTGTCTGGCCTAGATCTGTCCGGCCCAGTACCAGATCATTAATCTCCCTCTCAATTGCCCCTTAATTCCATCTGCGCGAGCGTGACTGGGATTACCTATACTGACCGGGATAATCTTTTCCTCGGTCCGCAGTTTGCAGAATGGCGATCAGGCCGGTTATTATTCCTGGCTTCAGAACTTGCCCGGTTCAACTTCTCGGTTTTTCATTCCTGTCTTCAAGACCAGCCCGGTTCACTCCTCGGTCGTCGTCTCGCCTGACCTCCCTGTCGCTTCAACTCTGACACTGCATTGATGGGAACACGTGTCGTCCTTCTATTCGCCCTCGAGCGGCTAACCCAGCCGCCTTTGCAAATTTGAATTTGGGCGGTTTCTTACCCTTTATATACATGCCCCTGCCCTCTTCCTTCCGTTCTTACTGCCTCTCTTGCTTATCAAGCTTCACAGAGCTCCTGCCCCTTGTTCCTTGCCGACGCTGAGTTTGTGCTTGAAGAAGAGGACTCTGCCCTACGCTCGTAAGTCCTCAAACTTCTCTTTTGTTGTCGTTTTCTTTGACATTTCACATATTAGGGCATGAAATCATAACTTTTAGGCCTTGGGCACCTAAAACCATCCAAAACCCTCCATTGTTAATGGTGTTCTTCATTTTTCTTGAAGAACACTGAAGAACTGGGGCGGACCGGGCTCCTGGTCTTCATTTGATCCAAAAAACCAATCTAACCGAGCAAATAACATGTTTGTCTCAACCCCAGCAAAAACCGAGATAGCAAAAGGAATTGGTCGCTCAACCGGGCTAACATCTGGTCTGCTTGGGCGACCGAGCTCCTTAGTTAGCTTAGAAGACCGAGGTGGTTTGGCACTCTTAATGACCAAGCTAAAGTCCAGCTTCCTTCGCGCGACCACGCTCACACTTACACTTGCCATCATTTTCCTGCAGAGTCCAAGTGGACCCCTGACCACTTCCGAGGCTCTCAAAGACCGAGCAGCCAACAATTCACAAGTCAGTGCCAAACCTCCTCAGCCGAGAAAATTTGGTCGGTCCTTCATGGGGAAATTTCGATTTCTCGTAGATACTCCAGCTGCACTGGCTGCGTTCAGGGAGGAGTACGGCATCCCGGCCGATGTCCACCTTGAACCCGCAGAAACTGAGACAACGCCTTGGGGCAGGGAGGAATGCCCCTTCACCGTGCTATCAATCGTCGAAGGGGGCCTTCGTTTCCCACTCAACCCATTGATCACCGAGTTCCTCCGCCGCACCGGGCTTGCACCCACTCAAGTGTCCACCAACACCAACCGAATAATAAATGGTGTGCACGAACTTAACAACCGGCTAGGCACAAACTTAGGCTTAGCCGAGATATTGAGACAATATACTCTCGGTCACACCGGCGATGGTTTCGCTTACTATCTTAAGATCAGGCCGGGCAAAGAAAAAATCGTGACCGGAACACCGGACAAAGACTTGCACGATGACAATTTTTTCTAGGTAACCGGTAATTACGAAATAGCCGAGGTACCGGGTTGGTTCATAAGCAAGAAATTCGGTTCCACATGTAAGCCGTGCTGTCTTGTTTGGTCAATTTGTTTTAACTATTCTGCGCTTAACCATTTCCCTGTTCTTCATGCAGCAATTCACGCCTTGCAAGCGAACTACCAATACCCCAACGCAGAAGCAATCAGAACCGTGCTCCGCTACAGCCACCGAGACTGCAACGAATTGCTCGACTACACCCCAACCTACAGGTACTCTGCTCCGCGCCGGAGTAAAGTAACAGACTTCCTCCATGCTCCATCGCCACCTCCAGACCCTACCCTTCCTGACGTCCCCTTAATCCGGTTGACAGACGAACAAGAAATGGCCAAAAGAAGTCGAATCAAAAACCTTCTCACTGCAACCTCGGCCGAGATACCGAGCGTTGTCGCCCGCTCCCCGGCTGCCGGTCAATCAAGTGCCGCCGTGGTCGCCTTAGCTTCTCCAGTCGCCGGGCAATCTAGCAAAGAAACACGCCGGGCTGGCAAAAGACCACGGGCAGATCCCTCTGCCGAGCTCGTCGCCGAACTAACAACCGAGCAACCTGCTGACACAGTCAGCCCCATCCCAGCATGGCGGCCGCAGCTGAAGCACCGGGGCAAAGAGATCCCGGCAAATGCTTCGGTCAAAGGCGACAAGGAGCACTTGCTTGCCTTCGACCTCTCAAAGGCTCTGCTGTTGCCCAGCGACGTGGTTGGCAGCGACCACGTTCATGACACCCGGCTGGTCAAATCCGCCGTAAAGTCCATGACTAGGGTAAGAATTTCAATCTTCTGCTTCAATTTTCATAAGTGTTTGCATGGTTTCTTCTCTGATCAAATTCTCATTTTGCAGGCCATCCAAAAGCAGCACTTGGTCATGGAGCGCATCCACAGACTTCGGCAGAAGGCGAGTGATACCGCCAGCTAAGTCGAAAGCCTCCAAACCGAGCTTGGCCGAGCAAAGTCCTCGCTCGAAGCCGCCAATTCCGACAACAACAGGCTGCTCGGCCAACTTGAAGCAGCCGAGAAACAGAAAGACGGGCTCCAGGCCGAGCTTGACGCGCTTAAGAAGTCCAGGAAAAAAGACTGCGAGGATGTCAATAACGCCGGCTTCAACGAAGCCGAGGAAAACTACAAGAAACAAGTCTTCGCCACCCAGGACATTTACTTCCAAGCTGGATGGAAGGCTGCCTGTCAACAGCTCGGTCAGGGTCCTGACACTGACGTGTTTGCCTCTCCACCGGCTGTCTTCTTACTGACCTACCTCATTCCATATGCTAATGACGTCTTCAGCGCGCTGCAAGCTGAGGCCGAGGAAGGACTTGAAGAAGAGGGCGAGGCAGACGCTGAAGGAGAGGATCAAACCGAACAAGAGCAGGCCGACCAGACTGGGACCGGTGTCCAGGACCCAACTACCACGGTCAACCTAGAAGCTGATGAGGAATTCCCTGATCTCTCCCCCCTAGCTTAGGTTTCTTTTTTTCATTTCTGTAAATGTAACCAGGCTAAGTTCCCCACCTTTTGTATTAACTTTTTATCAATGAAAAGCTTTGATTTCATCAAGTGTTTGGACGATCGTCATCAATTCCTTTTTCAGCCAAACATCTCGGTATAAATTGTAAAATTGAACGTAACACCCAAGTTGAATTCACCAACTTTTTCAACCGGAATACCCATCTCGGCTGGAAATAACTATGTTTGGACAAAACATCAACGTCATCAGCCGTGGTAAAGCATCTCGGCTGGAAATAACAGTTGAACAGATCACCAACTTCTTCAACCGGAATAAATCAACTCGGTTGGGAATCCTAAGTTGGGCAAAACACCAACTCTTCCAACCGGAGTAAATCATCTCGGTTGGGAAGCCGAAGTTGGGCAAAACACCAACTCTTCCAACCGGAGTAAATCATCTCGGTTGGGAATCCGAAGTTGGACAAAACACCAACTCTTCCAACCGGAGTAAATCATCTCGGTTGGGAATCCGAAGTTGGACAAAACACCAACTCTTCCAACCGGAGTAAATCATCTCGGTTTTTACATTAAAACAACAGTCCAAGTGCTAAAGCAAAATTACTTCTATATATTGAAAAAAAGAATTACATTCTGAAGTGCAAGCCAAAAAATACCTTTGCACAAGAAAAGAAAGCAAAAGCTTAGAAATAATACAGTTTCAGGTTGGCCGCATTCCACGACCGAGGTATTGCTCTTCCCTCTAGATCCTCCAAGTGGTAAGCCCCCTTGCCCTCCAGACCGGTGATCCTGTAGGGTCCTTCCCAATTTGCCCCTAGTTTGCCTTCACCTGGCACCAGGGTGTTGCCCATAACTTTCCTCAAAACTCAATCACCAACTTTGAACGGTCTGGGGTGCACCGTCTTGTTGTACTTCTTTGAGAGCTCTTGTTGGTAGGCGGCCACATGGATGAGGGCCTTCTCCCGACGTTCTTCCACTAGGTCCAGCTCCAAGGCAATAGCCTCGGCATTCAGTTCGGGCTCAAAACTCTCGCTTCTTAGGGTGGGCATGCCAACTTCCAAAGGTATGACCGCCTCCATGCCATAAGCCAAAGCAAATGGAGTTTTCCCGGTAGATCGCCGCGGGGTTGTTCGGTATGCCCAAAAGACGCTGGGTAATTCCTCAGCCCATTTTCCCTTTGCCTTCTCCAGCCGTTTCTTCAACCCATCTAGTATAGTCTTGTTTGATGCCTCGGCTTGACCATTGGACTGCGGGTAAGCCGGAGTGGAGTTGTAGAATTCAATATTCAAATCTTCACAAAATCCTCTGAATAGGCGACCGTCAAACTGGGTGCCGTTGTCAGAGATCAAGATCTTGGGGATGCCAAACCGCGTGACCACGTTCTGCCAGACAAACCGCTTCACGTCTTTCTCTTTGATTGTTGCCAAGGGCTCAGCTTCAACCCATTTCGTGAAATAATCTGTGGCCGCAATGAAGAATTTTCGGTTGCTCAGTGCTGTTGGCAGTGGCCCCACTATATCTAGCCCCCACATGGCGAAGGGCCAAGGACTGGTGAGGGGAAGAAGTTCCCTAGCAGGCTGATGGATCTGATGGGCGAATTTCTGGCATTTTTCGCACTTGCGGACGTACTTTTGTGCGTCGGCCTGCATGCACGGCCACCAGTATCCCTGCGAAATAGCTCGGTAGGCCAAGGACCTGCCCCCTATGTGGCTGCCACAAATGCCTTCATGAATTTCATACAAGAAGGCCTCCACACTACTCGGGTGCACGCACTTTAGATAAGGCCCAGTGAAGGACTTTTTATACAACGCACCAGATGGAAAGAGCCAAAACCGCTCTGACTTCACCCGGACTTTGTGTGCTTCTTTCTTGTCAATTGGTAGAGTCCGGTCTCTGAGGAACAAGATTAAGGGGTCCATCTAGGAAGGACCTAGCGCGGCGCAGAGTACATCCGTCTGCCCGGCGTCTTCAATGGTTGGCCGTGGAAGAAAGTCAATTAACAGGGGGTTTGGAGACGTACTATCTACCATCGAAGCGAGGTCGGCCAGCTCATCAGCTCGGCTGTTTTCTTCACGGCCAATCTGTTGGACACGGATTGCCTGAAACTGCTTGATGTGTTCCTTGACCAGAGCTTGGTACTTCGCCATTCTGTCATCCTTTGCTTCGTAAATCCCAGAGACTTGGTTAACCACAACTGGGAATCACTGTACACCAGTAGCTCGGCAGCCTTCATTTGAATAGTGCTCTTGAGCCCGGCGAGAAGGGCCTCGTACTCAGCCTCGTTGTTAGATGCTGGAAAGCTAAGCGTGATAGAATGTTCAATGGTTAGGCCATCCGGGGAGATAAGAACGATACCTAGGCCGGCACCGTGACGGTTGGACGCTCCATCAACAAAAAGCTTCCACATTTCCCCCATAAAAAGCTTCCAGCAGTCTGATGGGTCTTGAGAGTTGCGAAGGGCAATGAGATCACGGTTTCTTGGCTGTCTGGTTTCAAGTTCTGTGTTGATTGGTTCCACTCCAGCCCCCCTTGGTGATTCGGCACCGGACTCAGCAAGTCGGTCTACAATGCTTAAGTCCGTAGGCGAATCACCAGGTTGCGGTATTATGTCGGCCGCAGGCTCTGTGCTGAGTAGTTCCATTACTTCACCTTCTGACGACGCGGTACCGGACAGAGTGTGTGGGACAACAATACCCGACTCCGTCATCGCGTCACCGGTTGGTTGAATTGTACAAGTTGAGGGTACTACGGTGGGGGGCGCAAATTCCGCGTCGGCAACTCCACCCAGTTGTGGTATCTCGATCAGGCTTGCAGTCTCTTCTTCTTCTGCTGCGGCAATATCGACCGGGCATACCGGATGAGTTCCTGGCGAGAATTTAGTAACGAAATCGGCCAAAGTTTGGGCCTTTATGGCTGTGCGCGGTTGGAACTTTACATCAAACTGTCCCAATTCGACCGCCCACTTGAGAATTCGGCCTGAAAAGTCCGCCCGTTCAAACAAGGCCTTAAGGGGAAACTCGGTCAGTACGATAATGGTATGGGCGTGAAAATAATGCGCCAATTTCCTTGAAGCCATCATCAATGCCAACGCAAGCTTTTCCAGCGGCAAGTACCTCGTCTCAGCCGGCAGCAAGGTCTTACTGACATAAAAAATTGGGAGGTGCTTGATTCCTTCAGCGCGGACTAGTATCGCACTGACTGCGTGCTGGGAGACGGCAAGGTAAAGGTAGAGTTCCTCACCCGGCTTTGGTGTAACCAACAGTGGCGGAGTAGACAGATATTCCTTGAGCTCGGCCAAAGCTCGGTCACACTCTTCGTCCCACGAGAACTTTGACTTTAATGCTTGAAAGAAAGGGCGGCAGCGATCTGATGACCGGCTTATAAACCGATTAAGCGCGGTGGCCATCCCGGCCAGATGCTGCATGTCCTTAGCCGAGCTGGGCTGCTTCAACTCTTGCACGGCTCTGATCTGAGTAGGGTCTGCTTCGATGCCTCGGTTCGTGACTAGGAACCCTAAAAATTTTCCGGATCCCACGCCAAAGGCACACTTTGATGCATTCAAGCGCAGCTTGTGCTTCTTTAGAATGGCAAACATCTCAGCTAAGTCGGACAAATGGTTTGCCTCATGTCGGCTCTTTACCACCATATCATCGATGTAAGCCTCCATTGTCCGGCCAAGCAAAGGAGCAAACATTTTGGTCACCATCCTCTGAAAAGTCGCCCCAGCGTTCTTCAAACCAAAGGGCATGACTCGGTAGCAAAAGAGTCCCCTCGGTGTAGTAAAGGAGGTGATTTCTCGGTCGGGGCCATGCATGGCAATCTGATGATAGCCGCGATAGGCATCCAAGAAACTTAGCCTGTTATGTCCAGCCGTCAAATCCACAAGCTGGTCAATTCTAGGCAAGGGAAAGCTATCTTTCGGACAAGCTCGGTTGACGGTCTTGTAATCAACACAAACCCGCCACTTCCCATTTTTCTTCGGTACTACCACTGTATTTGAGATCTAACGAGGATAGTGTACTTCTTGAATTGCTCGTGCCTCTAGCAAATTCTTGACTTCTTCCGCAACTACCTCGGCGTGATGCAGCGCCGATCTCCTTGTCCGCTGAATAACTGGCTTGGCACCGGGGAAGACATTGAGATGATGGTAAGTAAAACTAGGATCGAGGCCGGGCATGTCGTAAGGCGACCATGCAAAAACTTCGATGTTGGCCACCAAAAACTCAACCATCTCGGTCCATTCTATGGCCGTAAGGCTTGAGCCGAGCAAGAAGAACTTGTCCGGATGTTCTGTATCAATTCACACCTCCACTAATTCCTCGCCAGCTTTGTCTTCGGCCTTGGTGCCCACATCATCCAAGACACCCTGGTCCTCCAGTCCCTCAATCATTTGAACGAATCCTTTGGCAGCCCGGCTCCCGTTGACCGCCACGAAGCACTACTTGGACATGACCTGATCGCCCCAAATCTCCTCGATTGCCCCCATAGCCGAGGGAAATCTCATTACTTGGTGGAAAGTCGATGCCACGGCTTGCATAGCGTGAAGCCACCCCCTTCCAAGGATCAAATTGTAAGTAGATGGCACCCGTAATACCCAGAACTCCACCTATTTGACCACAGATCCCGCTTTGACCGGCAGGATAATCTTTCCTAAAGGCCACTCAGGTTGTGAGTTGAAACCAACCAACGGCGATGTCGCCGGGGCCAAATCCGTATCTCGGAGCTTGAGCTGTTGGAAAGCGTCGTAGTACATGATCTCGACCGAGCTTCCCTGATCAATCAAGATCCGTTTCACTTCAAAGTCTTTGACGCGGAGTGTAACTACTAAGGCATCATTATGCGGTGTCTGAATGCGCTCCAAGTCCCTTGAGGAGAAACTGATCACTTATTTCGCTTCCGTCCTCCCCCTCTTGAGCACAGGCTGAACTGACAAAACTTCCCTCATGTGCTCTGCCTTTTTTATCATACCACGGAGCTCGCAAACGCGCGCCGGTTCCACTATGCCGTGGATGACATTCACAACCCCTTGAGGAGGTGCATCTCGGTCATCCGGTCCCCGCGGATCAACTGGAACTTGATTTGCCTTGACGCCCCCATCAATGTAAAGATCCAAGTGCCCAACCGCGACTAGCTCTTCCAGGTGTTGCCTCAATGGCAAACAATCCTCAGTCCGGTGGCCTCGCTCCCGATGAAACGTACAACGATACCGCGGATTGTAGCCCTTTTGTCCATTGCCCAACTTAGTAGGAAACCGAACATACTCCTCGTCTCAGATTTCACCAAGTATGCGATAGATTGAAATCTTGAAGACCGTGGTTATGCCAGTCCTTGCCTTCAACCTTCTGTTTGCGTCCGCTACGTCATCTCGGGGGTAGTCATCCCGGTCATTCCGACGTCCTCTACCCCGGTTTTTCCGATTCGATCCACGGTCCGATTCCTCAGTGCGGTCAGAAGATCGGCCGGACTCCTGTCCGACTGTATGCACTTTTCCAGCCTTCTTGTCTATCGCTGCTGGAACTGACTTCGCGGTAGACGCCGACGCGTCATCCTCAACTCGAATATGCTCATTGATGCGTTGCATGAGTTGGCCCATGGATGTCGGCTGGTGCATGGTAAGCGAGTCCCGCAGTCTATGTCCGACCGGAAGACCACGCTTGTACTGCGTGATTGCAAGGTTGACCGGGCAATCCAAGATCTCGTTGAAGGTTTCCCAATACCTTGAGTTGTATGCCTTCAATGTGTCGCTCGGTTCCATCTTGACACTAAGTAAATGATCGACTTCTTTTGGTGTTTTTGTGTTGGTTTTGAAGCGCGTCACAAAGGCTTCGGCCAACTGATGCCACTGTTGTATGCTCCCTTTCGGCAACCTCTCGAACCACTTCAAGCCCAGCTCGCCTAAACTCAAAGGGAAGATCAGGCACATAAGTCCGTCATTTCGCCTATGTCCGGCCATAACCTATCGGAAGTGGCTGACATGCATGTAAGGATCGGTTTTTCCGTCGTAGAGTGTGAACTTAGGCTGGTGGAAGCCTGCCGGAAACGGCGTTGTCTCTATTTCCAGGGAAAAAGGGGTGGCACTTAACCTGGCCAAATCTGAATCCACTAGGAGTGGCGCTGCCTGGCGGGGTGGAGGCATTCCGACCTCCTCGCTGGTGTGAACCCCGTAGGACAGCCGCTGGAACGGCGGTATCCTCTGAGCTTCACGTCGGCGAGTCCGTTCCTTTAAGACCGCCCGCAAATCCTCTGAATGAACGGAGTAAGAGTACTTCGACGTCGTCATCGGACGTGAGGGCCGGTAAGTGCTATCTTACGCGCTAGACTTCTCTGCATGCACGTCGGAATCACCAACCTGGTAACTTCTGGTAAAAGAGATGGATGGAGTGCGTCGCTAACTCTGACCGCCTGAACGGCGGGATGGGGTGCGCTCACTGTGGTCACCTACTCCAGTTACACCCTTCCCTTTGACATGCCGCTTGAGCTCCTCCATCTCGGCCTCCATTCACCGGATGACAGCGTCTTGGTCCCTCAACTTGTGTTCCAGACGTCGGGCATGTGGTTCTCTCCGCCGCCGATGACCGTCCGGACTTTGTGAGTGACCATAACTTCTTCCGCGCTTATCCCGCGCGTCTCCTGACTGTCCTCCGGTGGGTGTCTCCAAGTCCGCCATTGGATGGATGGCGGGAGGTCCTTTTCTCCTTCGGGTGAACTCCGAGGTGGCTCCGTCTATGGCAGACAACGGAAACTCATCGTTGTTCGCTATGGACGGCGATCAGACGAGCCTGGAAGACAAGGTTTTGTCTGTCAAGGTTCCCACAAACGGCGCCAATTGTACGGGAAGCAAATATTCCGGCAAGCCCGTACTCCTTTCTTCCGAGCTCCGCTACTGTCCGATCACCTGTGAGCAAATAACGGTGAGCTACCCGGCAGTGTGTGGCCGAAAAACCCCTCCGACAATCAAGTTAGGACATACACACAGGGGATCGATCGAGAGAAGGGAAAGTGTTGAGTGTAAGTATTACTCTTACCAAATGTTCATCTCTCATGCATGGGGGGGCGCAGTCATGCTTATATACCTTCTGCGCCCCAAATCTACTCCCAGTGATCTCTCAACACGTGGCACTACTATCCCATCTGTCAGCATAAACCTTGCTGAGCACCACCTAAATTGTACGGGAAGCAAATATTCCGGCAAGCCCGTACTCCTTTCTTCCGAGCTCCGCTACTGTCCGATCACCTGCGAGCAAATAACGGTGAGCTACCCGGCGGTGTGTGGCCAAAAAACCCCTCCGACGATCAAGTTAGGACATACACACAGGGGATCGATCGAGAGAAGGGAGAGTGTTGAGTGTAAGTATTACTCTTACCAAATGTTCATCTCTCATGCATAGGGGGGCGCAGTCATGCTTATATACCTTCTGCGCCCCAAATCTACTCCCAGTGATCTCTCAACACGTGGCACTGTTATCCCATCTGTCAGCATAAACCTTACTGAGCACCACCTAACCCAATTGCCTGCCCATGCTCCTGGGAGCTCGGCAGCCGGGCAGTATCATCTCGACCATTGTCTGCCATGCTGCGTTTCATGCCCAAGTACTCCAACAGCTAAGCTCAGATGAGGACCGGACTCAGCGGCATCTCGGCAAAGCCGAGCTCGGGACTAGTCACACTTGTCTGCGGTCGACCTACCTGCCGAGCAAACAGGTACCTCGGTCCAACCTTGCCTTTCCGGGCGCCAGTCACTTAACTTGACTGGCTTCGCCTCCGCCAAACATGTAGCTCGGTCCAACCAAGCGTTACCTTAACCGAGCAACTTCTTTCCAAACTGGGCCACACATCCTCGGCCCAACACTTGCCCGACCCAAATCTGTCCGGCAAAACTCTGTTTGGCCTAGATCTGTCCGGCCCAGTACCAGATCATTAATCTCCCTCTCATATAACATGCATGCTTTATCTTGACTTCAAAGCTTCCAAACATGATCAATTGATATGAAATGGTATTAATCAAGATGAATTCTCAAAATAAAGATAAGATGGACACATGCATGAGAGAATTCTTTGAAATCAAACTCAAATTGTGCTCAAATGGACAAGCATGCATGGTATGATCTATATTCCTTCATTCTAGCTCACTTCTTATAATAAACCACTCAAATCTCTTGAATTCATGAATTCACCAATTCAAGAACAAGACCAAAGGCTTGAATTCTTACTTTAGCTTCTCAATTATGCTCTAGATAGTTAATTGTTTGAGTTCCAAGCCAAAAGCTTCAAAGTCTTCTACTTTCTATAATCTTTGTGCTTGAATTCAATTTTCCTTATTCTCTCTCTCTCTCTCTCTCTCTCCCTCTCTCTCTCACGTTTTGAACTCAAGGATGAGGAAATGGAGGTGTAACTAAAGGTGTGAGTCTACATTGTGCCTTATATAGGCTTGATTAGTGATATCTAATTAAGCTTGGCTTGTGGCTAATTAAGTGATATTATTTCATTCTAATTATTTGGTTCCGAATCGAATTTAAATTGGACCTACTATAAAATTTTAAAAATTCCAAATAACACTTAAATCAAGTTAATTCCATGTTCGGATGCCGATAAGGCCTTTATTTGCAAAACGAAACATAAACGCGAACATATATTCCTACCGCAAACAGATATAAACGCAACTAATGCACTACATATGTGATTAACTCATGTTTTCATCTTAATTACTTATCAATCATAATTAAGCATGGATTAACATTAATCATATGTTAGGGTTGTTACAGATCTAGATATCATGGAGGCGGCTGGAACGCTCGACAAAGCAACGACGAGGCAAAGCTGATGTGGATGGGCAAACCTAGCTCTTTATCTTTGCCATCGGACCGCAGTGGTGGTCTAGATCTAAGGTTAGGTTCAGAGAAATCTAGAGAGAGTGAGAAGCAGATAGATCTAGAGAGAGATAAATAGAGGGATCTAATGGACTGACAACAACGATCGAAGCATGGCCGTAGACAGGGTGACAAAGTTGGCTATGCTAGGGTTTAGATGTGAATAGAGAGAATATGGAGAGAGAGAGAGAGAGAGAGAGAGAGAGAGAGAGAGAGAGCGCAAAGTAATGGGACTGATAATTAAAAAAAAATCAAAGAATGGTTATATATATACTTGGGTGTTTTGGTCATTTTATCTAACTTTGTCCTTATAGACAAAATGAAAAATATTAGGGACACCAAATACTTTACCTAATATTTTACCAAATGTCTCACATGAGTGTAGGACTCATACTATGTGGATCTTATGTAGGTCCCACACCCATGTGAAATATTTGATAGAACATTTAATAAAATATTTGAGATTACTACCATTACTCGAACAAAATATTTTAACTCATGGACTTTTGACCGAATAAAATTCAAATTTAGACTTTTCGCCAAAGTGCGCATACTAATAAGGGAAGTAAATAAAAACATCATTGTTGAGTGGGATGATGGGATTTAATCTGAGTCTCAATTTGATGATTTGATCCTTTTTTTTTTTAATACATTAAATAGATTATACAATATTTGTTAAAAGTTAAATTGATCGAATATTGATAATACTTTAATCAAAATTAAATTTGTATTTGAAAAAATAAGCAGTAAATAAAATTTTAAATATAAAACTAAATACAAATATTATCTGATGAAAATACAATCGACATTCGATCAACTTAATTTTTTTTAAATATATTATAATCAATGTAATTTATTTTATTTGTAAAAAATTAAATTGATCAAATATCGATGACATTTTAATCAAAATTAAATTTAAACAATGAATAAACTTTTAAATATAAAACTAAATATAAATATTATTTGATGAAAAATATTTGATCAGCTTAAATTTTTTTTTTAAACATATATTATAGTCAATATAATTTGAAAAATAAACGTTCAACAAATCAAATTAGAATTAAAATAGGCCAATTGAGCATACAACAAGTACAGCGCGCCTCCCTTTTTTTCTATGTTGAGCTTGCTACGGACACCAAAATAAAATAAACTTGTTTGACAAGTTGGGTTTTAGTTATGCATGTGCCTTAAAGTTGTTTTTAGTTTAAATTAAGTTATTTTAGTGTGTTTGGTAAAATTTAAAGGGATAAATTATAGCTTTTATTAAGTTATTTTCAGCTTAATTTTCTAAGCACCTCAGGGGGTGCTTCTGGATTCAGCTTATACGGGAAGTTGAAATGGGAGGATTAAAATGACTAAAATGCCATTCCGAATTGATACTAATTACATGTATGCCATGTTTATAAACCATTTTCCACTCATTCTTCCTCTCTCACACAAATGAGAGAGGCGATTTCCGGCGAGCATGTCCATTTCCGGCGACCGAGCTCTCTGTCTCTCCCCCTTCGCGAACCCGTTTGTTTCCCTCTTCGCGATCGCGATCTGCCATCGTGATATGCACCGTCTCTCCCCCTTCGCGAACCTATTTGTCTTCCTCTTCGCGATCGCGATCTGCACCATCGCGATTTGTCGTCACGAACCCGTCTGTCTCCCTCTCCCTGGCGTGAACCCATCTGTTTCCCATTTGAACCATCGTGATCTGCCATCGCGATCTGCACCATCGAAGCTAGGGATTTCATTATTATGAAATCCTAGCGCCGATTGATCTGCACCATCTGCCATCACGATTTGAATGAAACCCTAGCCCTAGTTCATCCCGCGCGGAGCTAGGGTTTTCATTATTATTATTATTATTATTTTGTTGAGGTTTTTCAGTGTTTTTTTAATAAAAAAAAACAAAATAATTAATGAATAAAAAATAATAATTGATGCTAATTAATTTAGACTAATTAATTTAAAATGAAAAATTGAGACTAATTAATTTAAAATGAAAAAATGAAAAAAAATATATTAATTGATACTATTAATAAGAATATTGATGAATATATGCAATTGATGGAAAAATTAATAATAATTGATAATATTAATATATGTAATTTCTGTAATAATTGATAAAAAAAATTAATATTGATGAATATATGTAATTTATATTAATTGATAATATTAATTGATGGAAAAATTGATAAGTTAATATAAATTGATGAATATATGTAAATTGATAAATTAATATAAATTGATACATTAATATAAAGAATAATAATGATACATTAATATAAAGAAAAAATGAGATATTACTAAAAATAATTAAAATGAATAATAATAATAATAATAATAATAATAATAATAATAATAATAATAATAATAAAAAAAAAAAAAAAATTGGAAAAATTAATACATTAATATAAATTGATAAATTGATGAAAAATTGATGAATAGATGAAAATAATATGTAATGAAATCACAACATTAATATAAATTAGAACATGAATATTAATTTTAATGAATTAATAAATTAAAAAAAATTAACAAAGAAATAAGAGAAGAAAAAAAATTAAAAAAAAAGAAAATAAGGTGAAAAAGAAAAGAAAATAAAATAAAATGAAAAAGAGAAAGAAAAAATGTATTATAAATGAAATCACAAATTTTATATCCTATAAGGGCAAAAATGACAATTACACAACAAAAGTTATTTTACAGCTTATTTACCAAACACTACTCTGTGACTTAAATTCATAATCCCACAATTGTACCAAACAGGTTACCAATTTATGTTTACAGCTGTAAGTTATAATCTGTTAAGCTATAATCTGTAATTATATTCCCTCAGTTCTACCAAACGGGGCCATTATTTGACATAAATTAAATAAGTGTGCTTATTAGATAAGTAAACTTATTTCTGTCACAGCATCTCTTTATTTTTTATATATTTTTTCATAAAAATTAAAAAGCATAGATCATCTCAAATAATTTTTTTAAATAGCTAATAAAAATAAAATAAATTAAAATAATTAATAAGATAAAATATCATATTAAAATTAAAATTATTTTTTTATAATTATCAAATCAATTAAAAAAATTAATTATCATTTCAAATATAATTTCTTAATTAAATTAAAATAATAAAAAATAAATCAAAATAGAAAAATTTCCAAACCAGCCCAAAATGAAGACTCCTCGCTAAAGCTCTCTCTTTCTCAATAATTCTCTGCTTACCTTTTCCGTCCAGTCACGTCTCTCGTTACGACAAGTTATTGATTTATTGAGAACAGTGTGACGTAATGTTTTATGGGTCTAACTTGTCTCGTATTGAGATCAAGATTAGACGTATTTAGTCCGGTCCATGAATTTATTTTTAGGTTTCGTTTCGATAATTTGAATTGATTAATGTGTAGAACTCGTCAAGTACTATATTCATGTACAAAATTATATTGATCAGATATCGATAACTATTTGATCAAATTAGATTTGTATTAAAAAATGAATCGTGAAAAAAATAAACGATTGACAGAATTCTGATCCGATCAAATAACTATCAATATCCGATCAACTTGATTTTTTACAGGGATATAATACTCGATGAGTTTTATATATTGAAAGATTCGGATTATCAAAACAGGATCCAAAAATGAGCTCATGGGCTGGACTGGACGGGTCCAATCTTGATCTCAATCTGAGATAAGCTGAACCCAGGTTTTATATATATATATATATATATATATATATTCAACAACAACAATGATAGAGAGTTTTAATTTTAAAACTTGAAAAAGAGCTCCAATGATATGGCAAAAAAAAAAAAAACAAAAAACATAGGCACACACATTATATCACATGTGGGTCCCACTTCTTATCACATCATTAGAGTTCTCTTTAGAGCTCCAAAATTAGAGCTCTCAATCTTTATTCATTCAACAATGATTCATCCCCATAAACGAATGAGCTCTGATGAATTCTAATGACATGAAAAATCAAAAAAAAAAAAAAAAACATCACTATCACAGTAGGGCCTACCCCAAATTAGAGCTCCTGAGCTCCTTTATTATAGCTCTAAAACATTTTTAATATATATTATGAAGAAATGTTTTAGAACTCTAATAAAAGAGTTCTAGGAGCTTTAATTTGGGGTGAGTCCCACTATGATAGTGACATTTGTGTGTTTTTTTTTTGTTTTTTTGAGAAATGTTTGAGAACTCTAGGGAGATAGTTTTAATTTATGTGTGGACCCATCTGATGTGATGATTTGGCTTTTTTTATTTTATTTTATTTTATTTTACATCACTAGAACTCAATTAGAGCTCTAGGGGAGTTAATCACTTTCTTCTTCTTCTTTTTTTCTTTTTATGTCACTAGAGCTCATTAGAGCTCCTTTATTTCGGAGGATGTGTCATTGTTGTATATTATGATTGATAAAAAAATAAAATTTAAAATTTTATATTAAGTAATTAAAAAATATAAGAGAATATAGAGGTTAGTGTTGACTAAAGAAAGAGATGATCACACAACACAAGTGATTGGCTTAGTGAGTGACAATTGGAGCCTAGAGGTTTGTTCCCTCACAAGTTTCAGGTTCGAATTCTCTAACCAGTATAAGTTGATCCAGAATACTCTATATAACTAGGGTTATTCAAAAATCCGTTCAAACAGATAATCCGGACCGAACCAGACCGAATCATACGGTTTGGTTCGGTTCTATTAAGAATTGGTTCGGTTTCGGATTAAGAAATATGAGAACCGTAAAAATGGTTCGGTTAATGGATTTTATGAAAAAACCGTGGTTCGAACCGAACCGAATTGAATTTTAAAAGATATATATATATAATATTAAGTTTTATTTTTATTAATTGGTTTTTTATAATTTTAATGATATTATGATAGTATAGATATGTAGTATTAAGTAATGCCCTAATATTATTAGTTTTTATTATGAGTTAAATATAATTAGTTTGAGTAATTATTTTGCTAATATTAACAATTTATTCTTGTAAATAGAAATTTTTGAAACCGTAAACCAAACAGAAACCGAACCGTTTTTTCGGTTTGGTTCTGGTCCGATTTTACAAGTGTAATGGTCTGGTCTGGTTCTCAAAATCACAGAACCGTTAGGATCGGTTCGGTTCTTGGATTTTCTCAGAACCGAACCAATCCGGACCGTGTACACCCCTATATATAACCCAAAAAAAAAAAAAAAAAAGACCCAAAATACCCTATATAACAAACACCCAAAATACCCTATATAGCAACAACAAAAAAGAAAAGAAGACCCAAAATACCCTATATAGCAACAACAAAAAAGAAAAGAAGACCCAAAATACCCTATATAACAAATACCCTATACATATATAGCAAACAACCCTATATAACAAATTAAAAATAAATTAAAAAAAAAAAAAGACCCGCAATACTCTATAAAGCAAATACCCAGACTACCCTATATAAAAAAATAAATAAATAAATAAAAAGCAAAAAAAAGAAAAAGAAAAAAAGAGAGACCCAAAATACCCTATATAACAAACACCCAGAATACCCTATATAACAAACACCCAAAATACCGTACAAAACAAATATATATATAGATAACAAACAAACCAAAAATAAAATAAAATTAACAAACAAAGAAAAGAAACTGACTTAGAATACCATATATAACCAAAAAAAAAAAAAAAAAGAACTTAACGTATATAACAAACAAAACAAATATATACATATAACAAACAAAAAAAAAAAATTAACAAACAAAGAAAAGAAACTGAGTTAGAATACCATAGGAACTTACCATATATAACAAACAAAACAAATATCTATATAACCAAAAAAAAATTAACAAACAAAGAAAAGAAACTGATCCAGAATATCATATATATATATAAGAACTTACCATGTATAGGGCCTGTTTGGGAACATGACTTCCCGGCTATTATAGTCTAATTTTGAAAATCAGCCCAAAGCTACACTGTAGCAACTTTTTCTTGATTTTTCAAAAAACAAAAAATATATATATATATATATATATAGGCTGACTGCTGGACAGTGTAGGCACTGTCACAGCCGGAAATGTTACATCAACAGCTCAATTACCATTTTGCCCCTCAGTTGGAAATTAAAAAAAATATAATTGTAGGGACAAAATGGTCATTTTAATTACAAACATCTTTTCAACACATTTTTTAATACACCAACTCAAATAAAAATTTAACCCAACTTCCCAAACACAAAACTAAAATAACCTACTAAAATAGTCAAAAAGCCAAACAGCTTACTAAAATAGCCACTTCCCAAACGAGGCCATAACAAACAAAAAAAAAAACTTAATTTGATACATATAAACTGATCTATATAACAAATAAAATAAAAGGAATATCTTATATAACAAGTAAATTAAAAAAAAAAAAAAAAGATGATCACATAGTGTTGCAAAATCAATCAATAATTTTTCTTTTCAATAACAAACACCCAAAATACCCTATATAACAAATATATATATATATATATATAACCAAAATAAATAAATAAATAACAAAAAAAAAAAAAAAAAACTGACGCGGAGTACCATATATAACAAACAAAAAAAAGGAACTTAATTTAATACGTATAAAAGCTGATTCATCAGAATATCGGTTTTATGACAAATAAATAAATAGATGATCACGTTGGGTTGCAAAATCAATCAATAATATTTCTTCTCATTGCTTTCTCTCACGATCTTCTCTCTCCGAATATATATATATATATATATGTTGACTGGAGAGGGAAAGAAAATGAAAAAAAGAAGAGTAATTGAGTGAAAGAAAGACAATCCTATCTCTTCACAACTCTTTTCTACTTTCTACGACGATTTTGTTGTGGATTCTCAAAAATGTTTGCATGTTAATGTTCAATCGTCGAGGTTCGTATAGGGTTCGCTGACTTCTTTCAGGTATATTTTCTTTGTATGTGTATGATTTTCTTTGTTCAATTTGATGATTTTTTTTTTTTTAAATGTTTTGGGAAAATTTGAAGTGTTGGTGCTGTGAAATGTTGAATTTGGAGTTTATTTGGATTACTAATAAATTGAAAGTACCGAGAGAGAGAGAGAGAGAGAGAGACATCACACACAGCCAAATTTGTGGTAATTATTTTTTGGTGTATTGTATTGATGTGTGATGCTCTTTGAGTTTTGTCTGCGTTTATGTGTCAAAATAAGTTCATTTGAATTTTTATTTTTTGGTGTATTGTATTGATGTGTGATACTCATTGAGTTTTGTCTGCGTTTGTGTCAAAATAATTTCATTTGAATTTTTTTTCTTCCTGTGAATTCACTCCCTACTCTTTGAAAAAAAATAAAAAAATAAAAAATTTGATTGATTTTAATTCATTTTGGACCATGATGCTCTTGAGGTAGTCTGTAACATTTTACTTTCCTGTATGATCCAAAGGTTTAGTCATGGAATTCATGGGCTTTGTTTAGAATTTTATTGAATCATTGTGGTAAGGTTTTAATAAATTCATGGGGCATTCTTAAAAAAATTAGTTTAAGATGATACTATCAACCCCACTTACTGCACCAAATAACTTACCATTTCTGAAGGAATGGGAGTTACTGTTTTTAAGGAAGACTCAATCTCATCAGTAGTTTGGCCAATTATAGGGTTGCAAACAAGTCAAGCCTAGGCGACCTATGGGTTTTCAAGTTCAGCTTGCTGAAAATTAGTTGGATTCTAGTTCGAGCCGATCTCTAGTCGAGTTTAAAGAATTGAGCTAGAGCTTTGTTCATTTTTTTTTTTGAGGAGCTTAAGCTCGACTCAAGTCAACTCAAATATATAAACAAGCCATTCTCAAGATTGAGTTTGGAAAGAAAATCAAACCTAAATTAACTTGCACATTAAGATAAGAAAGTGTAGATTATGAGTAAAATATAAAAGAATGCTCATATTATTAATAAGTTTCATCAATCAAATACGTAAATTTGCACAAACATTAAATATAAAAAAAAATTAAAATTAATATGTTAATAAAAATATTAGTTGATAAATTGTTTTAAAAAAAAAATATATATATATATATATCCCTGTCTTCATGAGCCGATTTGAGCTGAACTTGGTTCTACTCAAGCTTGGTTCGATTACTAAACCAGTCTAAAAGTTTTGCTTGAGCTCGTTCATTTAGCAAACAAGCTGAGCTAAAATGATATTTAAATGAACCGAACTTGAACTGTTCATGAACAACTAGGTTCTTTTACAGTCCTAGCTAGTTAGAATGACTTTGTTGAGGTTGATGAAGCCTTGTTTGCTGGTTTTAAATATGGAGAATTGTTGTATATGTGATTTCTCTCAAGGAATATGCAGCCTTGATCATGTTACTTACGAAACCCCCCCTTAATAATGGTCTTAATGGCTTTGGCAGTCACGTATAAGTGCATGTAGTGTTTTCAATTTGAAAGGTTTAATTAATTAAAAGTATGAAAACTTTTGTTTTAGTTTATAAGGTTTAAAGATCTCAGGAAGTTAGTTCAAATAGGTATACTACTTTGTATGGATTAGTGGACTTGTTATACTTGTATCCATTCCGTTAGTGGTTGCAGTGACCTTACTGATGCTGGTGTTTTGACAATTTTGCTGATACTTTATGCAACTGAAGTTGTTGTTTTTTAGTAGCTTAAATCTATCTAACTGTTCATATCACAACTGCAGTTCCAAGGTATTTCAGGTTTGGTAGCTTTTGTATTTCTTCCACCCCCCCCCCCCCCCCCCCCCCCCCATGGGGTTATTGATGAAAAATGCTTTCAAGTTTCAGTAGGTTTCTTATTAACTCGTACATGTCTGTAGGTTTCTTATTATTGGCTGTAAGGTAATGCAATGGAGCAGTTTTCAGAGGATACCACTTCTTGTAATTCCTAAAACCCGTCTTCTTGTTTCTTGTTAGCTAAAAACAAAAAGCAAAGTGTGTTATATTGAGGAGTCATGTGATCATGTGTGCTAGGTCATTCAAAGATTCCGATTAATGTTTCCAAGGCAGTGGGAAGCAGAGCATGGGGAGTCTCGTCTAGATCTGATGTATATCGTCCCTCAAGTGATGCTACCCTTTTCTTTACTTCATTGCCGGTTCTTCCACATGATAAGTGTATGCACCAGGTTTTGCTTTAAGATTCCCTATACCATGTTCATTTTGATAAAATAATTTTCTTTCTTTCTTTCTCTTTTGGCAGTGAACTTAAATAATACAGATTATGGAATTCAATCTGTTGATGATATCTCATCCAGCTTAAACAAATTCCATCCAGATGTTGAAGGTATGGACCTGCTTGAAGATGTCGAAAATCAAGCAATTGGAAGCTTGCTTCCTGATGATGAGGATGAACTTTTAGCTGGCATAATGGATGGTTTTGACTGTAGTGGGTTTCCTAATCAATTGGATGACTTGGAAGAGTCTGATCTTTTTGGCAGTGGAGGCGGCCTGGAATTGGAATCTGATCCACAGGAAAGTTTGGGTAAGATTATGTCAAAGATAAATTTGTCTGAGGGTGTTGTTGGGAATGGAATTGCTCATTATGGCTTTGCAAATGGCGTGGGAAATATTGCGGGAGAACATCCTTATGGGGAGCATCCTTCCAGAACCTTATTTGTTCGAAACATTAATAGTAATGTTGAGGACTCGGAGCTGAGAACTCTCTTTGAGGTAATTCAAGTTGGTTATACACCTCCTTGTAGTTAGGATTTGTTTAATATTGTCACACTACCACTTCTTTGCACTTGGTTGTCTTATCTTCTTATCTCCTTCTTCTTCTTTATTTTTTATTATAATTTCATAGCTGCTTCTGTGGATATATTTAGCACCATTCTCGTACCAATTTAAAATTTTTATTTTTTCCAATTTATTTTTTTCCCTATAGAATTGCACATAATTTTCTTTCATGACTCACTGTTTGATTTTGCATTTGTTTTGGCATATATTCTCTAAGATTAGCTGTCCCAATAGAAGTATCGAGAGAGCATCGAGAGAGAGACTTTGATCTTCATGGGGATGTATCATCTTGTTCTTCGGTTATTGTTTTACTATGCTTATTTATTCTCTTCTGCCTTTCTCTCCCAGTTGTCCATCCAGTCAAGAATGAATATAACTCATCTTGGGGAATGGGTTTATTGAAGTGACTGGTTGCAAGTTTCCTTGATATCATATGCAACCACCATGATATTTTCCTTTCTATTTCTACATCGTTGCTTGGTGCAATGGTAAAAGCCTGGGCTGCCAAGCTTGAGTTTGCGGGTTTGAGTCTGAATGTGACCACTTTGGGCAAATAATGCTAAAGGTTAGGTCTGTCTCTAGTCTTATCCTTCTTAATGATTAAGGCCCCTTTTCTGATTCTGTAACATATTATCATTCTTCTAAACCTGCGGGCATAGATGTTCCAGACCTTATTTGGTATACTCTTTGATATGTCGGTTTCTTGATTTGGAATAAAATTATTGGACCACTTTCTTCTTCTTCTTGGTAGTCTTATAATTAAATTGTTTGTGGCTGTTTAACTGCATGGTAGGAAGAATATGAGTTACAGGTCTGAAATATGACTACCATTCTTTATGATCAAATAACAAATTACTAACAGATCTCATTTGCTTCACAAATTTTGATATTTCTATCCTTAGCAATACGGCGACATCAGAACTCTATACACTGCATGTAAACATAGGGGCTTTGTGATGATATCTTATTATGATATCCGTGCTGCTCGAATTGCTATGAGGGTATTGCAAAACAAGCCACTAAAGCGGAGGAAACTGGACATCCACTTCTCAATTCCAAAGGTTTGAAACAAATTTTCTGCTTCATGTAGTTTAGTTTGTACATATTGATCTATTGTTTTTACTTGTTTTCTTTTCTCTTTCCTGTATTTTCCCCTTTTCTGGCACCTCACCAGGATAACCCATCAGATAAGGACATTAATCAAGGAACTTTAGTAGTTTTTAATTTGGATCCTTCAGTTTCTAATGATGACCTTCGTCAAATATTTGGGGCTTATGGCGAGGTTAAAGAGGTGATAAATTATTCTATTTGTTTCCCCCCCCCCCCCCCCCCCTTTCATTTGTTGTTCATCATGGTTTTCTAACTTTCTTCCTTCAGGCATTCTTTTTGTAATAACTTGGCTGATATCTGAGTAAATTTGGTCTTAATTGTACAAGCAGATAAGGGAAACACCACACAAGAGGCATCATAAGTTCATTGAATTTTATGATGTTAGAGCCGCTGAAGCAGCACTTAGGTCCTTAAATATGAGTGACATAGCTGGTAAACGCATAAAGCTCGAACCAAGCCGCCCTGGAGGAGCACGTCGAAAGTGCGTGTCTGACTTTCTTAGTTCTCAACTTTACAAGTGTATTAGGTGTTCATGTTAAACTACTTTCATCAGTTGATCAGCTTATGCTCTCCCTTCAAACAAGTTCCCTAATTTCATTTTACCATTACAATTGCTGGGCACGTTTATTGCTTATTTACTGCATTTTTTGTTTTGCAAAAATGCTGATTGTATTTGGTGGTTGAGTTTCCTCTCTTTTGCTGGCTAAATTGAATTTATCTGTCTGTAAATTTCTATGTTAAGTATTGGGAGGTTTGTCCCTTCTGAAATGAAACAGAGAATAATTGACATTTAGCCAATTGCATTTAAGAAATGGATAGATATGTCAATGTCATGGAGGAAGTTACAGGTGAGTGATGGATTTTAGGTAGTATTTGAAGAAAAAGAAATGGACATGCAGATTTTGTTTTGTTTTCCATCTTTTGTATACGGGTGGTCTTCCCTTAATGCCCTTTCTAAGGAAACTTAATTTACTTATCAGGAAGTATAACAGAACGATCATTATATGACTACCATTCATCACTTAAAAGCTTTGTGTCTTAACTTGATAGGGGCAGGCATTTAATTATTATTTTATCAATTTGGGAAGCATTTTGGTTCTAAAGAGGGACACCTCTTTTTTTTTTCTTCTTTTTTTTTAATTAATACATTTTATGGAGCTCTTCTGCTATAACAATTGCTTCACTTTTTATGTAGTGGAGATTCCTAGTGTTTAGTTATGTATGCATAGCATACCACTGACATTAGAAAGAATTTAAATAAGAAAGCAGGTGTAAAGTACGCATTAGAACCCAATGAGGATGAGATGGTGAGAATATTATCTACATCTACACTCTTACAAATAGGAATGGTAATGCAGTGTGGTGGGGCAGGATGGGGTTGGTTTTTATTCATCCTGTCTCCTCCTTGACAACCACTGCCGCGACCACTCGACATCCCTGTTCCCAACCAGGGATTACAAATTGCACTCCATGAGTTCCCAAAATCCAACCATAATATTTATAGCACAACCATAATTTGGAACAAAACTAGTCATTGAACGAGATACATGTGTGTAAATATTGATATATGTTGGTAGGTGTGTACCTGTGGTACCATCAGTCCTTTTCCTTTCGTTGGTAACCTCACTTTTCGAGAAATTGAAGGCATCAAATGAAGACAGACCATCATCCTGTTGTCGTCTTACACCACAATAAGTGTAACTTCTGTAAGAGAGGGGCTCGGAATCTCCAGATTGGGATTTGATTTAGATTTGGGGTTGCTATAAGGATTTGTTTAGGTGTGTGCATGAGTATAATATACTTCTGCACCACATACATTTCGATCAGTCTCAGTAACTTTGGTTCTCAAAGTTAGAAAACCAAGACCTAACTGAAAACCAAGGAAGTAAAGTCAGCAAAACCGAACAGATTAATTCCAATTGAAAAGCCAACAAAGAATGGCCTGTTCGGTCTGGTTTGGTCAGTTGAATCAGTTTGATTGGTTTCCTTTTTACACCCCTATTATATATCCTACGAAGAGAGCTGTTACAGTGATTTCAGTAAGGTTTTTGCAGTCGTTTGCTTGACTTATTCTAATTTGATTGTTTTTGTAGAGGAACGGTATGATATTAAACTTGTCCCCTTCACATGTCAATTTAAAATTTTTAAAACCTTTCTGTTATGATTTTAAGTATGCCCACTGAAATTCAAGATTTATGTTGAACATGATGCCAGTTTGTGAAACTATCATAGAGGGTAACATAAACATAGTGCAGGAAGTAGCTTTTTCTTGTGACTTATTGTTAAACTCATGCTATTTTGTGCTGCAGTTTGATTTCTAGAATTTGTTACGAGGCTCTCTCTCTCTCTCTCTCTCTCTCTCTCTCTAAAACAACTGTTTAATACAATTGTTGCCTTGTTACATGTACCTTTAGCCTTATGTTGCAACTGAACCAAGAGCCTGAACAAGATGAATCTCGGAGTTTCCGGCTTCAAATGGATTCCTCAATAACCAACTCCCCTCCAGGTGATGCCTTTTTGTGATTGTTTTCCCATATTGTTGAGCTTGTAGAGTTAGTCTGTGTTCTTGTTTGAGTTGTGATTTCTTGGTCCTCTTTTACTGTAACAGCTATCTTACAAGTTGGGTTGATACCCACATTCCTGGCAGGTTGCTGGCCACTTTTTGGTAGCCCTATAGAATGTAGTCCTCTGCAAACTCTCAGTCATTCCCCTGGCATCAGGTCTCCAAGTTCCACAATTGGGAATAATATACCTGGATTAGCTTCAAGTCTGCATCCTCAGATATCAAACTCTGCAAGGGTTGCACCTATTGGCAATGGAAGAGTTAGCCATGTGGAGCATAAATTTACCAACACAAATTCAAACCATGGAGCTTCCATTCAACAGTCTCATTCATTCCCAGAGCCAAAGCTGAATCAGTATTCTGGGACCATGCCCTCTTTTGGTGCTGCAAGTTCAAATGGATCTGGTATTGAAACATTGTCTGGGCCACAATTTCTTTGGGGAAGTCCTAATCTGTACCCAGAGCAAACTAATTCTTCTGCCTGGCGAACACCATCTATGGGCCATCCACTTACATCAAGTGGACAGAGCCATGGCCTCCCATTTACCAATCACCACGGATCTTTCCTCGGTTCATCTCAACACTATCCTCGTCATCACGTTGGATCTGCCCCATCTGGTGTTCCTTTAGAAAGGCAATTTGGTTTTTACCAGGACTCTCCAGAAACATCATTCATGAGTCCTGTTATCTTTGGAGGAATGGGTTTAAGCCACAATGACGGCAGTTTTTTGATGAATGTGGGTGCCCGTGCTGCTGTGAATGCTGGCGCTGCTGTTTTAGGAAACATATCAGAAAATGGTTCTCCTGTTCTGAGGATGATATCTTTGCCAAGGCTTAGTCCTGTATTCCTAAGTAATGGTCATTACCCGGGATTGACACCCACCAGCATGGAGGGTTTTGAGCGTGGACGAAGCCGGCATGTTGAGAACAATGTGAACCAGATAGATAGCAAGAAACAGTTTCAGCTTGATTTGGATACGATTACAAGTGGTGAAGATACTCGGACAACTTTGATGATTAAAAACATCCCGAACAAGTATGGGTTCTGTAATCCTTCTGATTCATGTGAATAACAGCTAGTGCTGGATTTCTTTGTGATACTAACTTTTGTCTTCATCCAGGTACACCTCAAAGATGTTGCTAGCTGCAATTGATGAAAATCACAGGGGCACCTATGATTTTCTCTATCTGCCCATTGATTTCAAGGTGATTTTTTGTGGGCATCTGATGAGGCTATACCATTTTCTTAAATTCATTGCAACTGATAGTGGTTTGTGCGTGTGAATGCAGAATAAATGTAATGTGGGTTATGCATTTATCAATATGCTCTCTCCTTCACACATTGTTCCGTTCTATGAGGTATTCAAACTAGTTGTGTCTTGATTAATTTTTCTGCTTTGGGCAGTTGACCTTTTCCTTTCCTTTGAGTCCATACAATTTGCGTTCAGACTACAAACTGCCAGAATATGACATTTCTTAATTGCAGATGAACATATCCCGAATCGTGAGGTTTCAAAAGCAACTTACATAATCTACTCGTGTTCCTAATTTGCGCAGGCATTTAATGGAAAGAAGTGGGAGAAGTTCAACAGTGAGAAAGTTGCTTCATTGGCATATGCCCGAATTCAGGGAAAGGAAGCCCTTGCCACCCACTTCCAGAATTCCAGTTTGATGAATGAAGACAAGCGGTGCCGGCCAATTCTTTTCCACTCGGATGACTCTGAGGCTGTTGATCAGGTAACATTGTTAATTACATTATGAAAGCTAAAGCAACTGAGATCTATATCCTCAGCTTTCCCATTTCATTGATAAAATAAATTACATATTATATTACCTTTAACATACCAGAACTTCCATAACCGACCTAGAACATTCTGGTTCCTTTTCCGTGCTCTAGGACCAATCCATAGTGTATCCTCATATTGAACTTTCCTATTAATGTGGTTCATTGAATTGTATTCATTACATTAGATTTTAATGTCATCCTATATTTGTTTATTTTTGGTCGTGGCTATCTTGAAGACAGGTATAGCACCCCAATTTGTTTAGGTTAGATGTAATAATTGCTGACTGACTAGTCTCTCTGGGTAGATTATCCCGGATCATCTTCTGATGAATGGTTTGAACATCCAAGTCCATCAATCAAATGAGTCTCGCTCAGGGGATTCTCTGGGAAGTCCATCAGAGGGCAGTCCAGATGAGAGCTAACAGCATAACAGTAGTGAGATCGAAGCTGATTGCCCACAGTCCAAATTAGTGGTGGCTGTGAGTGCTGTTGCGTATATATATATATGTATATATATTTCTATAAGTTTAGAAGGTGAACCAGAGAAAGGAAGCTTGTAGATTTTGTATCATAGTTTGACATTTCGCAAGAGAGCTTTGGGAGCTGCAGCAGCAGGGGTATTTTGACTGATGTGCAGATCAATGGTTACCATATGCATCGATCAACTAGTATGTGCATGGTATATCCTCTCATTGCTTCAATTTGGAGTCTTTATTTTTTTGTTGATATTTTTTTACTAGAGGTTGGGTAAATCAATCTGCAAATATTATGTTTATTTTGGAATACTATAATAGTAAGTATATGAGAAAAATGTGCATTGTGGGTTGAACTTTTTCGGCTGGTGAAGTGTAGTTGGGCCTATCTACAATTTGTAAAGTGGGAAGACACAATGTCATTTGTTAATCTTATTATCGACTTAAATGAAAATGTGTAATTTTGAGGCATGAGATTGTACACATTGCTTTGCATCTACTTGTATTATTTCAATATTAGACAGTCAATGACTCTCTGGTTATTGTTAAAGGGACTTCAAATGTATCAAATGTTTTGGGAAACAAGTTTCTGTTGAAATGATGACTTCATTATGATGAGATGGATGAATGTGCTGTTGTAAGAGTTTGTTGTGTTCAGTTCTCTGTGACAATTTCAAATTTTACATTTCCCCATTTACTATGGTCTATTATGCATAAAGGGTGTGAAAGTGGTTTTAGTTCCTCAATGTATATATGGGTTTTGGTGCTGTCAAGTCTATTGTCAATACTGTGCCTATTGATGTCCTAAATTTGAATATAGAACCCATGCATAGAGTGGTAATATCACATCTGGGCTTATTTGGAACATGAAGGATGAGAACATTGGAGAACCTCTTGTTCATATTTCAATGATGTAGTGATGAAGTGCTCTACTCAACGTGGCACGTATTCGGAGTTTGTTTAGGATGCAGCTAAGAAGGTTATATTCTGGCTAAATTAGATAAAAAGCCATAAAATATATTTTCATCAGTTAAAAAAGTCAAAAAGTAATTCAACTTTTCGACTCAAAAAAAAAAAAAAAAAAACTTGTAGCAACTTCCCAAAAACATTCGCTTTTTAGCTTCTAAAAAAATCAAAAATTCACTTGAAAAGCTAATGCCAAATTCACTCTCAAAGAAAACAAACTACAGAATAGTGCACATAGAAAGTCTGTTTCAACTGCATATTATTAATGTTGCCAAAGGGAGGGAGCTAGTCATTCAGCATGCATAATATCAAAGTTCAAAAGGAGTACTTAAAAATATCTCCAATTTTGACCTGAATAAAGTAAAATATAAGTGTGATTTTCAAAAATCGCGGTACAACTTCAAATAGTTAAGAGAGTAGATTCTCAGTTGAGGGAAAAAGGAAGTTTGATCGATTCTACATCTGCAAGAAGAAAGGTCATTATGTAAATCAATATATCAATAAATCTGAAGATAAAGCAATCAAGTTTTTGTCCCAAATTGAAAATGTTGATGATGCCTAATGTTAAGAGTCTCTTTTCGCTCTGCAAGATGAACCAATCTCAGGCACACTTCTTGCATCCTTGTAGAAGAGAGCCATTTGGCTGTAATTAACTGGTTGAAAACCTCAATGAAAGTTATGCATATCTCCAATGCTATGGTTATGGGACCTATTTCATTTATAATCAACTACATTTTATCTATTTATTCTTCCTTTTGAAGACAATTTTTTATTTATTCTTAAGGTTGTGTTTAGATATCGAATTTGTGAAGGGATAAGTGGAGGAAAACAAAAAACAAAAAACAAAAAAGATAGGGAAAGAAAAATGAAGTAGAAGCCACATTTTTGCCCTCCTCTCTTCGCCTTCCATTTTTCTCCCCTCCACAAACCCTTTCACAAATCTAAAATCCAAATACAGTCTAAATATAGTAAAACTCAAACAGTCACAAGATCATTTTGACATTCTAATTACAATTGCACAAAATATGCATTTGATTGGGGTAAAATAGAATCATCACGCTTCAAAGTTTAGAGAGCCGATGCCAATTTTAACTGGGGGACAAAAATAAAATTCTGATGACAATACGGAAAACATACCCACAACACATTTCTTCATTGTTTCATCAGTACACAAACATTTACACTAGCCCCTTGGCCAGTGAACCAAAATACAGGGCTTCAATTTCTACATCTCAAGAACAGTAGATATTTACATGTTCATGCATATGCCTTTATGCTATGGTTGGTCATATACAAGAGTGATGCAGATGAAACTGCGATAGAAAGATCTCTCGATAAAGAGCAACATGCACAACAGTTTACTAAAAAGCAATCAAAACCATAATAGATGTTGGGCTTTAACAGGAAATAATATTGAAAATTGAAGCTGATAGATACACTGAAGAAGAAATCAATCAGGTCGTTCGGCTTGTATCCTGTTGTTGTCTTGACGTTTTTGTTCTAAGTTCAAGGTCAATGAGGAAGTAGCATCTATCTTGTTCTCTCGCATAATGGATATGACCGTTCATAATACTAAGAAGTTTGCGGGACAGGTTTAGACCAAGTCCTTCCTGTGTTGTCCATTTGTTTCCTCCTTCAAACATATCTTGAATAATAGCAGAAGGAATGCCCTTACCAGGATGAGTCATTCTAATCAAGAAGAGAAGGAAAAAAAAAAAAAAAAAAAAAAAAAAACAAGTATTAATCCATAATAATAACTAAATAGTGCACGCACTTCTCAAGAGGAGCCAGAACTCCCAAATATGTCTCGAAGAAAACGACTCATACTCATAGCTGATACAACTTTAGCATATTTAGCAGACACTTAAATTGTTGAAATAGGTCTACAGAAAGAATATAATAGTAATAGAACAATCATGGCACATGTAATATGATTATGTAATATAATACAGAAAACAATATAATTTTTTTAGAATAAACTCCCAAGTAATGAAAATGTTCATACATAAATGAATGGACAAATTATATCAGTAGTTCTAGCATTTTACCCATTTTGTTATTTTGGTCCCTACACTTCCAATTAATTCGATTTTGATCATTAATTTTAAATTTTGTGCCAATTCTGTCCAATTGATGATGCTTGTTAGGATTTTTGACAAAACATCCCTGAGTTCGTTGCGTAAGTTTACAATTTTGCCTCTAAAAACATGACACATGTAGCTCACATGTGCATTTTCCATAAAAAATTGTAACTAGTGTAATTAATTGAACCAAATTGAGACAAAATCATAAATTGAAGGTCAAAATCGAGCCAATTGAAATTACAGAGACCAAAATGACACAAAGACTAAAATATATAGACTACCGATGTAATTTACCATAAAATGAACTAATAAACTTGCTGTGTCCGTCCCTCTCCTACTTTTTTCAGGATTTGAATAAATAACAAATGATTCTAGAGTGCCATGCTCGTTTCCTCTTTCATGCAGACAAAAACACACATGCACAAACACACAAAATTACCAACATAAACAGATCATTCATAAGTAAAAAAATAAAATAAAATTGGAGCTTAATTTCTATCACTAATAGGATAAAGTCCTATTTCAGAAACTGAAAATATATATGGCAGTCATACCTGAACTGTAAATGGACAAGTTCATTCCCATCTTGTATCAGTTTCAAACCAGGCGAGACCTTGATTTCTACCCAACCATTTGGAGAAGGTGCATAATGTGCTATATTAAGCAAGAAATCCGACAAAACCAGCTGAAGTCTAACCTGGTCGCCAAATAGATATAGCATTTTGATTTCATCAGGAATTTCATGAACTAGTTGTAATTTCTTCTCCTTTAGTAGAATCATAACTTGGCTAACAACTGTGTCTATAACGTTTCCCAAGATAAACTCTTCCACGTTTAGCTCCATGCTGCTGCTAGAACCAGAATATAATGAATATATATGATTTAGATGTCTTGCTGCATACATTCATATGAGGAAAACTAATAAAACACACATCACAAACTAGTGCTTTTTGATAATAATGATTTTACAATGAGGACAGGAGAGACAAATTTGAGACATTTGACAATTGACGGTTAATGCCATGATCAACTGCACAAATAAGAATGTCACCAATATAAGGATGCCAAATGATACAAATAATGTAATCCTACCATGAAGTAAGCACTACCATTGTTGTCAAATTGTGAATCGCTTGGCTAAAATAGTGAATCGTGCATCATATCGAATTATTTAGCATAATATATAATTTTATATATGTATATATACATATAAAAATACATATAGTGTTTAAAATAAAATAAATATTAATATAACTAAACTGTATATATGTATATACATATAAAATCATGCATATCAATAGAATTAGTTTTTGTGTGTGTGTGAGTGCACGCGCATGAAAATGACGACGTTTAATGCATAATGCAAACATAACTAAATTGCTTGAATCACAATGAATGGTAGTGAATTGCAATTGAATCATAATATTCACTCAATTTAAGATTGAACTGTACAAATCAAATTGTTTTGCTTGAAACTCGTATTACATCATATGAATCGAATCCCGAATCATAAGATTCTAACAACCATGAGCACTACCTTTACAAGCTTCCCGGTAATAACATCAGTAGTGTAGCAATAACTAGAAGATCTCAAGGCATTTCTCATTGACTTACCCATTGACTTACCTAAGGATTGACGGAAAGTCAGAGGTTCAATGGAGGGTGGCAGAACAAGTACGATATGAAGGAAATGATTGAGAAAGAGATGAAGCAGGCAACCATGAGAGAGATAGGCAGAGCTCAACCATTGTCCATCGTATTTTAGGGATCTTGTCTGAAGTAGGTTAGATCATTAGGATTATTCGTAATGATTATAGGTTAGCTTAGTGGCAAATCTCTCTTTCAGTATGGTTTCTTGACCCACACGGTGAACAATGCCTTGGCCGAACCTCCATCTCTAGCATCCAAGCCACAAAACACTGGATACCCGCAGTGCACACCATAGGATTTGGCATACCTAGCATCTCTTGGCCCAATTACATGAGAGATGGGGTACAACACCCGCGGTAATGAGAGAATATAATAATTGTGGTCAAGTAATGAGATGTGTGGTATGATCACCACAGTGATGATGTTCACAGTTTGACCATTGCATAATGGGATGCACGGTTATGATTGTCGTGGTCACAGGATGGCCTAGACCCCTGATAGCCATAACTGATCTTCATAGAGATGGTGAACTGGACAAATACAAGATGTTGGAAGCCCTTTGAACAATGTTAAAATCAATATTTTGAAAACCAAACCGGTGAGCAAACCAAAAAAGTGACCGGTTGGATGGGTCACTAGTTCAACCACTGGTGAACCGAAATTGAACCGTGATGTCATTATGTCATAAATATATTATAATTTATAAGTATAAAAAATATAGATATTAAATTACAAATAATTCCAAAAAAATATATATATATTTCTTAAAATTTATTTTATATAGTATATATACTTATTACATTGTTAGCAATTATGTTGATGGCTTAGTAGTTAGAGTGCTTGCTTTTTATGCACTTGGTTTCATGTTCAAGCCCTCTCCACAATATATTTTTGGAAGAAACTTCAATTCTTCTAAGCCGGCCAGTTATGTTGACCCGTGAACGGTTCGCCGGTTGAACCAGCAGCTCTCCACAACATTTTTTTTGAAGAAACTTCAATTCTTCTAATCCGGCCAGTTATGTCAACCTGCGACGGATTCACCGGTTAGTCTGGTTGAATAGGCGGTTCTTCCGGTTTTCAAATTCTAAACCGATTTTGAGCATAGTCCGGATTTGGAGAGTCATACTGACCGGAAGTTAAAAAGAAGGTAAACTGCAGCTCCTGCCAGGTTTTTTAGACATGAAATTTTGAAACTAACTCTTACATGGTTTTTTGCTCTCACACAGA
Organism: Camellia sinensis; assembly: GCF_055761805.1. Taxonomy (NCBI): domain Eukaryota; kingdom Viridiplantae; phylum Streptophyta; class Magnoliopsida; order Ericales; family Theaceae; genus Camellia; species Camellia sinensis. The sequence continues at coordinate 109,005,834 of NC_138969.1, read as the reverse complement.
GACTCGGGCCAATGTTTAATTCAAGCATGGCCTGAAATTAATTAAAATTAAAATCATGAAAAGATTGAAAATCCATGGATGAGCTCTCAACAGCACTTTATATTAGGTTTTGGTTGGAGTATCTGGATTTCAACAGACAATGATGTTGGACAAACATGGATAAGCACTTTCATGCTAGGTCTGTTGAGTACTGAGAAATTGATATAAGACAGCACTGGAAAACTAAAAATGGCGCTGCCTATTATTATTAGGTTTACAGTGTTTTAGGCCAACGGGTCTGGAGGTTTATGGTTTAACAGGTGTAAGAAAGTTTTTAGGGTTTGTAAATGGAAATGACAGATATGACTTGGACTTGGACAAGTTGTTAGAATTCCAGGAATTATTTGGTTGAAATTCTCAATTAGCAACTAATTATTGAGTTTGGGTGTAAAATTAAAGGCCAAACGGAATGTAGTTGTTTAAGGCTTTGAAAGGTAGAACTTTGGGGTAAGAATAAAGGTTAAATCATGACTTTCACCTAAACTCTCTACTTTGAATCTATTGAATACATAGAATACATAGATAATTCTAAGCTACAAATCTGTTTCCGTTCTCACGAGTAACAGGACCTAAAAGTTTAGAAACTATAAGCAGTGCTTGCAAGTTATTCTAGAACTACTAAAGAGAACACAAACACCCAATTACAAATCTAGACTGAAACGAAATCTCCTAAACTACAACTACAAGCCACATGTCTAGCAAGGCTAAAATTACTAAGCCACCTTTGATTTCGGCAACAACTAACCAATGAGAAACATAAAATTGACTCAAATTAAACAAAGACACCGGTTTTTTTCTCCTCCAGTACAAAAAAGTTATGATTTCCATATTACCATAACCAATGCATTAATAAGACAAGAAATTTACAGTTTATCCTTCTTGTTTGTGAGCACCTCATCACATGTTATGACTGCAAAAACCCTTATGAAAGCTTAACAGGTAATATACCAGGCCCACAGAACTGGGAAAATTTTGATCTACCACACTCCTAAAATATATAATTTGCCTAAGGTCAAGTTTGGCTACTCAAAATAAGTACGCACTTTTTATCTTTTTATCTTTTTTCATCACATTATCTCTCTACTTTTTTGCACATCTTTTCGTAAAAAGACAAAAAGTACACTTATTTAGGTTATCCCAAACAACCCCTAAATGTATTTCATGCACATTGATATAGAGAAGTCCTCTTCTATTCCCAGGCATAGAAAGATTGATGTGTCTGATATACTAAATTAACTAATATGACACAACCAAGGTTTTAAATAACGGTGGAGGTTACCGTAACGGTAGCGGTAACGCGGACACGGTTGCGGGGTGTAACGGTTGCAGTGTATGGTGACAGTAACTGAAACCGTGAATTTTTTAATTCTTCGCACGACTTTAGGAAAACATACCGATACGCATGTTTTTATTTCAGAATCACATTTAGTGAAACTCAAAATGGTTTTAGTATTTTTGTTTAGTTTTAAAACATGATCCAATATATATACTGATTTTTATATTAGTTTTAAGTTGCTATGGAGAATTATCCTATCGTTGAATTTATTTAATTTTCTTTACTTTACTAATTATAATTATGGATAATTTTCTGGTTTGTTAAGAAAAAAAAAAAAAAAAAAAAAAAAGAATACTACAAACAATAGTCTCATAAATAGAAGTTCAAAATACAAAATGTCAACATAAAAATGTAAAAGTATATAGCATGAAATCTAAATTTTGTTCAATAAATTTAACATAAGAGAAATAGATTAAGTTCATATTCAAATATAATTAAGTAAAAAAGTAATGAAATCTTGTAGAACGTGAAGATTGGACATTTAAAACATGTATAGATAACATTTTTTCTTAAGTTCTATGCAACTAGAAAATAAAAAGAGAAAATAGCAATGTCTACAGAATTTATTAAAAATATATATATAGAAGTGTAACGGTGTTGTAGCGGCAATGTAATGGCCGCTACGGCCTTTACGTAACGATAGGGGCCATTACGGTGGTGAATTTCTATCACACCGCTATAGCAGCCATATCGGCTAGTGGTAACCATCACAACCGTTACGTAACGGCGTTACGTAACGGTCGCGGCCGCTTTTTAAAACCTTGGACACAACATAAACTTGAAAAAATGAATTGGTAGTAAAAAACATACCCCTCCTCTATGCTTCCTAAATCCATGTCTTCTATGATTGACATTATCTGTCTTTCACATGCATCGCTAGTCTCAAGAAATTGCTTCTGGTCCTCTGAAACAGCAGTACTTTCCAGGAGTTTGTGGATGAACCGTATTCCATTCAGTGGATTTTTCATCTCTTGTCGAATGTAAGCCAACTCTTTGAGTTTCGAAAGGCTCTCTCCACTCTCTTGTTTGTTTCCAAAGGCATGCACGTCAGACACAACTGTCTGCAAAAAACAGAAACACCCAATTATATTCCCGGCCTCATCGGTTCTCTTATTTGCCATTAAGAGCACCTCCACATATTTCCCCTTCCTATCAAAAAACCCAAATGGGAACTTCTCAGAATCATGACCACTAATCACTCGGTACATAAGAATCATAAATTTAGTGAGTGTATCTTGACCTTTCAGCTGACAGAAACCCCCAAAAATTTCCCCTGGAAGCATTTTTCCAATAATCTCATTTCGCATCCAACCAGTTAGCTTTTCCATGGCTGCATTCCATTCAGAACAGCAGGCATTTTCATCTGAAGCAAATATTGGTGGAATCAATGGGTTAAGATTTTGTATGATGGCCTTGTAATCCCCTTGCAAGCGGATGAATTTATCCATGACAACTTTCTCAGATGTGATGTCTTGACCTACAAAGCACACCCCAACAACATTGTTTGTGTAATCCCTACTTGTACAGGCATTGGCCACAACGTATAAAACCGAGTTTTGCTGATGTAGCCCAAACTTTCGCAGCTTTAACTCAACATTTTTCTCCTCCTCACCTGGATTAGATTCAAGTAAATTTAGAAACACAGTTTTTGGAAGAGAGAGAACAGCAAAAGTACGTGACTCCTCAAGTTACTCTATACTTCTTTGCATTAATTCATATGAATAAAATAATTTTTATATGTGAATATCCTTTTAGATATTTCCAATCATAAGGAAATGGTTATGGGTAACAAAATTAAAAGACCAATGCAGATATTAAAATGGCAAATAATAACTTTGCAAAAAGCCAAATAGTTGGAATTATAAGGGTGGGTTCAGTTAAAATTTTGTGCAACAAATTCCATGTCAAGCTAATCCGCAACCTGAAAAGCTTACTCAATATACCATAAAACAAGAGAGTTGAATTTGGTAGCATTCTTCAAGAATCGTAATCATTACTATTTAATCGTAATCATTACTATTTGTAGAAATTGAATAGAAAAATAAAATCGAACGTGAAAATAGAGATGATAGAATATAAAATATGTTTAAAGTTGTAGTCTTCTTCATTACTAATGGAAGAAAAAAAAGTCACCACGCAAAGCTCTGCACATAAGATTTTCAGCCACTCCACGCGAGTCCTCCTGAACAACTTCATTGATCAAGGATTTCCCCATAGCTTCACTAGCTTTTAATCCTGTCAATTCAGCAATTTTTGCATTCCAGCCATTGATAAAACCACCCGAATCAATGCCAAAAATAGGAGCCGATGCTGTCTCAATCAATCTAACCATTTCACATGCCACTGAACTAAGTTCATCCAACCTTTTTACCTCAGAATCATTGTGTTGTGTGTATGCCATTGCCTTCGGACCACTGTTGTCAATCTCATGAACTGAATCTCTCATTATAAGCTGCAAAGAGTGAATAGCATTAATCTCCGAAACCTCCCAAGGTGAACTTCTACTTTTAACCACTTCGAGAAAAGCATTGAACGAAGATCTCGGATGCATTCTTCCACCATCATCTTTATCCTCAGGATGATGCATAGCCCCTCCCCATTTGATTTCCTTAGCAGTGTGAGACCTAAACCAAAATAAGAAATCCTCTGAAGTAATTCTTGCAGTTGCCATGCCACAAACCGCATCACCAAGTAAAGATGCACTCAGGTAACCAGCATCAGCCAGACTATCTGTACTTAATCCCGTGGAGTCCCCATGATTCTTTAGAAGCCACTCTGCAATATCTTTGACCTGTGATTCGGTTGGAGTCACGCCCAACAACCAACATTTCCCACCATAATACAATGCAGCCCCATCGCACTTCACGAGATCCATGATACTAGGGGATTGAGTAACAATCCCAACTGGGGTATCCCGTAGGAGCATGTCACATAATAAGGTTTGCATCCGGAGAATCTTCTTCTCCGCTAATTGTGATGCCAATTGAAGCTCCATGTAGAGCTGCAACCCAAATGCCTGCATTAGGAATTCACAAGCGTAGCGAATTGGAAAAGGAACGTAGCGAGGGGATGCATGGTGACATACCACCAAACCCCATAGCTTCATTGAGTCATTGTCATTGATAATAACCGCCAAAACCAACGAGGCAATAGAGCCCATGTTGGCCATGTACTGTGTGTGGCAGCCATGGGGCGCACGAAGGGTTGAATTGACCAAGCAAAGGGGCTGTTTTAATTCTTCATGTACAATTACTCTAACTGGGTTTGCATGGCAATCACATATCATCCGAACTCGATTCTGCTTGAACAAAAATCGAGCAGCTTGAGGTATATCTGTTGCTGGATAATGCAATCCCAAGTAGGGCTCTAGATCAGACCTTCTAATTTCTGATACAACTTCACCATGATCATCATCATGAAACTTATAAACCATAACCCTGTCATAGCCAGTCAGTTTCTGAACATCTTCCACAACAGTATCACACAAAACTCCAATATCTCCTCCAGGGAGAGACTGCAGCCTAGAAATTGCTCTCACAGCGAGTTTCTGCGACTGCACTGCACCCGCAAGTGACGACGCAGGATCATTCGATCGGGCAGGCTCCAAATCAATCACAATTCCCACATCAATCCTGTGGAGTATGGCATAAAATGACTTCTGGGTAGTTTTAGAATGGACCCAAATTGGGTTTAAAAGTGAAATTTCTCTAGACGCAACAGCTTTCACCAAAGAAACCCCAGAAGAAGGGCTAAAAAGTGTTCTAGCATCAATCCCAATCAGACCCATTGACTTGTTTGACTCAAAAAGATTGTTCAAACCCAACACAATAAAGCAATTCTCACTGTAACCTACGATCTTAAAAGTGGGTTCTTCAATTGCAATGATACAACCAAAGGGTTGGATGAGACCACCCCTCTGAATTCTAGAGAGATAAGCAATAATCTGTTCAGCAGGTACAGTTTGTGGTGCATGTATAACTGATTTTGAGTAATTAAAGGACTTACCAGAATCAGTAGACCGTTCAAACTCAGCCAAGAGCCCAGCATCAGCATTGTACTGAGCAATGGCTTTGTTCTTGAGGTTCAGGTTGCTTGCTGCTGATGATGAGAAGGCGGCTGTGTTCTTGTTTGGGGCTGTTTCCTCTCTTCTTTCTTTGATTTCTGACTCCATTATTTTATGGTAGAAGATGGGTTTTTCTCTGAAACTCAAGTGGGTTCAGAACCATTGGTGATAGTAGATGATGGAGCTTTATCATCACCACTCTTCTTGCTTTGCTTCAGTGGTTTGAGCCTTGCTGTGTTGTAGCGTCCAATTTCCAAACATCTCTTTCAATTGCAGGAAAGTGTGGCTTCACCTTTACTTTACTTGCATTATTACTGGCCCATAACTAGCTTGTGTTACTTTCCACCACCTAAATCTCTCTCTCTCTCTCTCTCTCTCTCTCTCTCTCATATATATATATATATCTCGGTTCTTGTGGTTCATATAGTTCCATGTAATATTTGTATCTTAATGAGTCCGAATCTTTTCGTCATTCCTAAGAAAATAGTAAAAAATAGAAAAAGAACTTAGAAGCTTCTAATCGTGTGCTGCGAAATTATATTACTAATTATAAATTATTATAATATTAATTATTATTTAAGAGCAGTTAAGTAATGTTTAGTTATAACTTATTTATTTTAATTATAATTCTCACATAATTAAATTATGATATTTGTTATAATTAAATTGATAAATATTAAAACTTATATATGGTACACATTTTCAATAATGTGTAACATGGCATTACCCTTGTTGGCTTGCATTTTTTTAACAAAGAGAGAACTTTATATAGAGAGGGTTAGCTGCCGTTTAGAGGAGTTAAGTGAAAGATGAGTCAATCTTAAGATTTGTTTTGAATTTTGTAATTTTAAAAAATATAAATATTATATTACCAAAATTTTTTATTTAATAAAATTAATAAAAAAAATTAAAATTTCTAATTATTCTTTTACACAATAATAAAATTACTTAAATTGTTAATTGAAATATATTTTTGATATCATTAAAAACTAATAATTAACTTGATAATTTATTAATAAAAATAATTATTTGTTGTAGCGCCCTGCCAATAAACCTCCCTGATCTTGTTCATCTAGTCATTTCCAGTATACGATCAACAACAAGAATGAAACAAAGTAGTAATGAAATAACATCAACAACTTTCCTTTCATTTTGAATTATTTCAAAGCTTTACAATATTGTCTCATTACATTCATAAATAAAATAAAATAGTTCAACAAGTAAGGAATGATACAACAAAATCAGTTAGAAGTTAACTTTCCCTCAAAATTTGTTCCTTGTTACACCAAAATACAAATCGACATATAGACACCCAAACTACCTTAGGCATACACATCACATAATTCCAAAAGAAAGGCATTCATGCTCCAAAAAAATATCTGCATCTTCATTCCCTGAAAATGATTAGCTTTGGGGTGAGCAAAAGCTCAGTAGGTGATGAATTTAACGAGGTTATAACATTAATTGAAAAACACATGATCATGCAATGTAAACATTTGATAAATTTTGTGATATAGATGTATGTATAGATACATTTATGTATGAGTATGAAATGAGCAACGTTAAGGTTCAATTAGCATTTTCAGATTTTACATGGGTGGTAAATATACTATGAAATTCCAAGTAAGAGCCGCAATTTAAAATACAAACATAGATATAGGTTTTGTATACTGAAAATAGTCCCACATTTGCCGACTCCAGAAACAGTGGGGCGATGGGCACCCAAAAACTTTTTCCCTTCTACATTTGCTGACTGCAGAAACGGCGGGGACGTGGACACCCAAAAACCATGTTTTTTTTCATATTTGTCGACTCTAGAAACGGCGGGCTCAGGGACACCCAAAAACCATGTTTTTCCACATTTGCTGACTCCAGAAATGGCGGGCTTGTGGACAGCCAAAAACATTTTCCCACATTCGTTCAGTGATATGCGCAGACAGAACAATTGGGCACCTTGACTCCCCGCACGGGATACCAAATACAATACACAATTTAAACTAAACACGACTCACTATCCAGACTCATAGATTATTTACCCCCTTTCAATATTTCCAACGTTCAACAAGATGGCCACGTCACATAAAAATTTAAAGTACACATGATGCATGAATTTTGAAATTTTTGGATTTCCTTAAAATGATTCTAATTCCCAACAATTCACTATTTCACTCTTCAATAATAAAGATTACTCGTTTAACAATAATCACCAACACAAGGTGTATATATATAAAAAGAAAAAAAAAATCCAAATCTTGCATTTCACCTTCAAAGTAAAGCAATTACCTTCAATTTCATGTTTTTGAAATCATTTAAGCAAAACCCCTTTTTATTGAACAATTTCCAAAACTAGGGTTTTATATAAAATTTAGGGATTTCCTCCATTTCATGGAATTGAAGCTAATGTTCATCACAAACAACAATAATCATCAATAATAAACACAATCATTCCATAGTCATGAAACATTGCTGACTTTTGTCCAATCCCTTTACTAACACAAAATAATTTCTATATATATATAGATTCACTTATATATATATATATACACATATACGATGAGTATCTAATGAAATTATCACATATGAGTTCCAAATTAAAGATATAACAAGTTAAAAACACCCCTACCTCAAAGATAAAAGCTAGAGTTGAGAATCAACGTGAAACTTTGACAAAACTGCGAAACAATTGGTGAGAGTATTGATCTAGACTTGCTCCTTGACTTTCTTGAAAGATTTGGGGTGAATCTTGGCTAGAAGTTAAAGAAATTTAGTGTTTCTAGGCCAGGGTTTTCGGAAGATAGTGTTTGAGAGAGAGCGAGGATATGTAAAAGTGGAAAGAACATGAATAAAAGTTGACTTTTTAAGTCAGCTGCCCTGACAAACTGCTTGAGCGAACTTTCCATTGCTCAAGTGACCATCATAATTTTGAGGGGATCGCTTGAGCGACCTTTCTACAGCTTGAGTGAAAAACATGAGGTTCTAAAAGTTTTGCAAAGCTACAGTGAAAATACTGGGAGCATGAAATCTGCGCTCGAGCGACTACTTAACTGCTCGAGCGGTCTGCCAAAATCAATTGTCACAACCTACCCTCCTTAAAGAATTTCATCCCCAAAATTTTCGCAATTCCTATCAAAACAATCCCAATAATTCTCAAGAAAGAGGAATGCTACTCTTACAATCATCTCTATCATCAATGAAAGTAAAATCAATTCACCATTCACATCACAACGTATAATTTCAAGTTTTTTGGTAATCAATGCAAATTCATTGTTTCACTAACTAAGTCACAATATATTATTACAATTATAAAGAGTATCAAAATTGCACATCGTTAAACAACTCAGGATATTTTTCACGAACTTCAGCTTCCCTCTCCCAAGTGGCTTCTTTTACCCCATGATGATACGATAACACTTTGACTAGAGGTGTAGTTTTGCCTCTCAAAACTTAGTCTCGGGAGTCTAGAATCTTCATTGGTCTCTTATCGTAGGAAACATTTTCATCTACTTCAAGGTTCGTCTAGTCAAAGACATGAGATGGGTCGTGTTCATACTTGCGAAGCATTGAGATGTGAAACATGTCATGTATCCTAGATAATTGTGGGAGTACGGCAAGATGATAGGAAACGTCTCCCACTCGTTCAATGACATCAAAGGGCCCGATGAACCTAGGTGATAGCTTCCCGCTCTAGCCAAATCTCATCAAACTTTTTCCTGGTGATATCTTCAAAAACACATGGTCACCTACTTCAAAAGACAATGGTCATCTTCTCTTATCTGCATAGTTCTTTTCTCGGCTTTGTGCCGTGATTAACCTCTTCTGGATGATAGCAGGGTTTCGGTGTTCTGCCTTGACTTGTTGACAAGTGAAACACTTAGATACAAATAAGGCTACATCCCTCTTCATGCCCCTCCACCAAAATTGACAGCTCAAGTCACGATACATTTTTGTGCCTCTAGGATGGACCGCATGATGGGAGTGATGAAACTCTCGAAGTACGTCATCTCTACAAGATTTTGTTACAGAAAGGCGAGCTAGATATCGGATACTTGAGTCAAAATGCACCCTCAATCCTTTTTCTTCTTTCCCTTGCAGGATTTTCGAGGATTTTCTCTCTAATTGCTTCTTCTTCTGGATCATTTTGTTGTGTTTCTAAAACTCGTGTGACTAGTGTTGGCTGAGCTAAAACTAAAAACAAAGTAGCTTGACTTTATGATTCACCAAGTTGTACATGAAACTCACTTAGTTCACCCAACATCTTCCAGTCTCTCATGGCGAGACTAGCAACCGAACTCATCGACTTTCTACTTAAAGCATTGGCCTTCCCAAGATGATAATGCAATTCAAAGTTATAATCTTCCATGTATTCCATCCACATTTTTTGGCGCAAATTCAAATCTTTCTAGGAGAATAAATACTTGAGACTCTTATGGTTTGAGAATACATCAAACTTCTCTCCGTAAAGGAAGTGTCTCCAAAGCTTTAAAGCAAAAATGACTGCAACTAATTCAAGATCATGAGTAGGGTAGTTTCTCTCATGAGTTTTTAATAAACGTGAACCATACGTGTAACGCCCCACTTTTTATTACTCGGGTAGCATTACAAATCCTTTATTATAATACAATTTCAGAGATAATGTATGGAACTTCAATACATCAATAGAGACAATTAAGTAAAAGTTCTCTCATTCGAATACATAATGAATGCAACATAAGACATAATTACAGTATATTGCCCGCAGGCTTACATCAATACATGAAAGAAAAAGGGTTCAACCCCTTTTTACAACAATGGCATTCGACCAACAATTAAAAAGCCCCGTAATCAACAAATAATGAAGATCCTCAATCTTGAAACACTTCTTGATGTTCACCTGAAAAAGGATTAGCAACGTAGGATGAACATAAAGTCCAGTAGGGATCCCAACATGAACCTAAACAATAACAACATATAGATAGCTATGATCATGAATGCTTTAAGTCATACCATATACATAAGTGCCAGTTTATACATAAAGATATACTTACATAGGTACTCTTTCAAACTCATTCAATATATCCAATAATCACAAACTGTTCATTTGTCCTTCTTCTTGTTACCACCTTATTTTACATTTTCCAAACGATAATAGGTATTTGAAAACAAACCTACAAAACCCAATTACTGAACTCACACCCAATTCCAAATTACAATTTTCGAATAGTAGTATCCCCAAACGAACATGAAGAAAAAACACATAAAGTACTCCTTGCACAACCATGTAAGACAAGTGACATCCTCCACAAAGCAATCATCACTCTGCATGAAACACATAAAGAGAACTAAGATAATAACGAGAAACCCAACAATGCTCTACCTGCTTCAAGCATGGTAAGCCAAGTATACACCTTTCCAAAACTCATGCCAATTTACTAGTCACCAGTTGGAAGGTAATGGCATCTCTGGCAAGTTCTCCAAGCGCTAGCTGGAAGGTAATGGTATCCCTTATTCTCAAAGCGTGCACATTTCCAACCATCACATAATTCAACAAACAAACATAATTCGAGTGTACTACATACACATAATCTATCCAACATCACAATGTCACCCTCCACCGATGACCAAGGACAAAACCTCTAAGCATAAGTATTTAAGTACATGTAATACGATATTCCGATGCTCATTTGACCTTAAGTCCAACAACCATGATAATAACAATATTCAAAAGTTTCAAATCCAACCTCTAGTTCATTCCTATATATAAAATACACCATGGTTTGTTTCTCTTTTCAAAATCAACTCTTTTTATTTCCCGAGTTAACTTGCCCCAAATCCATTATTTCCAGAAATCAATTTCGACATTTTAAATAAACCACATCCATAAATTCCAAGCTATAACCTAACTTAACTTGACATGATTGTCCAAATAAATTCCAATACCATAATTAATTCATCCATTATACAAACAACACAGTAACACGTCTTAAACAATCAAAACACAATCATTATTTTCAATTTTACTCCTTTTTAATTCATTGGGTCAAAACATGAAATTAGGGCTTTTCTTTCTTTTTTTTTCAACACAAACAAGTTAAGCTACCCTCCAATTAACCCAACAACAATCAATTTCACAATTTCTACTCCAAATAGTCAATCCCTAGATCCCCTTATATGATTTTCAAAGAAATCCACAATGGACATGATTTTTATGCAATAAAATCTACCACATGTCTATCATAGGAGACGTATTGAAAAGGAGCAAAAGAATCCCTACCTCAAGCAATGAAGAGAAGAAAGCCCGAAAATCCAACTTCAACGAAAACACGATCCACTCAGATTAAATTGAAGCCCTCGTCTAGCTCTACGTTTTGGTATATGGAACTAGGGGTTAAAGATATATAAAAGTAGATGAAAACCAAGTAGAAAGAGTTTGAAGGCTCAACAATGGCGGAAGGAGAGAGAAGAGAGAGAGAAAAATGATATAGATGTGACCAAAAGTGACTATTATAGTTGTGGAATTTGGACAGATCGCTTGAGCGACCAGACACAAAAAGTGATACTGCTAGAGCACAAGAATCACCGCTCGAACAAAGAATGCACACTCCCAGTATTTTTTGCTGACCTGCAAAAGTACTGGAGATTCACAAAGACCGCTCGAGTGCAAGAAGTGTCACTCGAGCGAAAGAACAAAATTCTGGACATCAACAATTTTGAAACAAGCAACCAACCCGCTCCAAATGTAACCAGCACACCCTAATAACCAAATTTGATGAGGAATAAGGGGAAACAAGACATGAATAACCAAATAAGATAATGAAACCCGGATCTAAAACGCCGACGGGTTGGATCTAAACTAGAGTTGCTTTAACACGCCACGACCTTACCTTCTTGCATCAACACATATCTCAAACCTTCTCTAGAAGTATCACAATAAACTGTATAACCCAACCCTCTCTCTAGTATAATTAAGATTGGTGTTGAGGTCAATCTAGCCTTCAATTCTAAAAAAGACTTTTCACATGATTCATTCCAAATGAATTTCACCCCCTTTCTAGTCAATTTCGTTAATGGTGCCACTAGGACAGAAAAATCTTTCACAAATCATCTATAGTATCCAGCAAGACCCAAAAAGCTATGAATCTCGAAAATGTTCTTAGGTCTTTCCCACTTCAACACTACTTCAATTTTCAAAGAATCTACAATGACTCCCTCTCTTAAGACAACGTGACCCAAAAACTTCATTTTCAAAAGCCAAAACTCACACTTTTCAAATTTAGCATACAATCGGTGTTCCAAAAGCAATTGTAAAACAATGTGAAAATGCTTCTCGTGCTTCTCTTCAGAAGGTGAATAGATGAGGATAGTGTCCACAAAGACTACCACAAACTTATCAAGATAATCTTGAAAAACTCGATTCATTAGATCCATAAAGGTGGCGGTAGCCTTAGTTATACCAAATGGCATCACAAGGAATTCGTAGTGGCCATATCGTGTATGAAAGGCCATCTTAGGGATATCCTCCTCCTTCACTCGCAACTAATGACAACCTGATCTTAGATCTATCTTTGAGAAACAGTGAGAACCCTTAAGTTGGTCAAAAAGATCGTCTATCCGAGGCAAGGGATATTTGTTTTTGATTGTAGCTCTATTTAACTTACGATAGTCGATGCATAGTCGCAACGAACAGTCTTTCTTCTTGGCAAACTGAGCTAGTGCTCCCCATAGCAAAATACTAGGGCATATAAAACCCTTGTCTAATAATTTTTGTAATTGCTCCTTTAGGACAAGTAGCTCTGCTGGGACAAATCTATATGGCACCATAGAGATGGGTGTCATACCAAGCACCAAATCTATAGAGAATTCTACCTCACGACGAGGCGGTAACTCAGTGAGATCATCAGGAAAAACATTTGGATACTCACAAACTACCTTAGGAAATATCTCTCGAACCGTACTACTCTCATTATCTACAATAGTTGCAAGAAAAAAACTAAGCTTGCCTCGACTTCGTAGGTCATACAACGGCGACAACCCTCAATCGACTTTATCCCCTAGAAAATAAAAACAGTCCCTACCAGTGGTACACACCATAACCCTTCCACGGTAGCAATCTATGACAGCAAGACAAAAGGACAACCAGTCCATACCAAGAATGACATCAAAACCTGACATCTCTAATAGCACCAAATTTAAAGAAAAGTGTTGTTCAGCTACCTCGATTACACACCCACGACACCTTTGATTTAAGATAGCCTAGCCCCCAATTGGTGACTCAACCATAAGTGAAGACTCTAGTTGTTCTACTTTTAAGCTCAACATGGATGCAAATGAAGATGTAATAAATGAATGTAATGCTCTAGTGTCTATCAATATATTGGTCCAAGTGTTGTAGATGAGACAGGTACCTCTCATCATTGATGGTCCAGATGATTGTTCAAAAGCAGTGATTGCATAAACTCATCCTTGGGGCCTTTGTTCACCCCGATCACCTCTCAAAACGTTGGCTGGTTATGTTGACTGTGATGATGTGGCCCCTTGTACTACCCTTGATGTTTGCCTAGACTGGTTACCTCTGACCTTGGTTTGCTTGATAACTTGCAGAATTTTGGGATCCAGAAGCACTCGTCGTCCCAACTAGCTGTGGACAAGACCTCTTCATATGCCCTGATTGCCCACAATGGTAACATGTCGGCAACTGGCCCCTTCTCTAGGCTTGACTTCGAGAACGAGTTTGTTGTTGATGATTAGGATTCTGTTTGCACTCTGTTGCTTTGTGACCTTGTTGGCCACATTTGAAACAAGTAACATGTGTAGGGCACGTGTTTCCAGAATTTCTCATAAAACGGACCCCGATGACTTAGCTTGTAGGGGCATAGACTAGAAAGAAGAAGAAGAACCCCTAGATTTCTTAGAAGATCAAGTATCACTCCTGGATTCCGTGTAACTTAGCCTCTTATGCCTCTGCCTAGCTTTCTCCACTTCTAACATAATCTCTACCTGAGTTATGGCTTCCACCAGTCTATCATACTCCCTATATATATAGCCCATCACCTTTATCAAATTTTTTGGCCTCAGTCTCTTCTCAAACTCTAGGCACCAACGCTCCTCGGTCGACACAAGCTTAGGCGCAAAACATGCTAGACTAGTAAAACTATCCTCACATTTCGCTACTGGGGTGTCCAACTTTCTAAGTTCTTCGAACTGCTTCCTCAACCTCTCTCTAGCCATGGGAGGCAAGAACTTCTCTTGGAAAGCGTGGGTGAAGGCCTCCGAAGTATGTTCTACTTTGTGTTTAATAAATTTCCACCATTGATTGGCCTTCCCTTTTAATTGATAAGCCGCCAACGCCACCCGAAATTCTCTGTCACGGATGTCTAGGATCTCAAATGACTTAATAATCTACTCCAACCACTCGTCTGCCTTCATTGGTCGAGTCGACCACTATACTCAGTTGGGTTGGAACGAAAGAATTCTTTCTTCAAGAAGGGAGACTTGGGTTTCCTCTTCAATTGTCCTCGTCGCTTGCTCGGCTCGGAGTATTTCCATAGACTCACGAAGAGCCACTGCCATTTCTCGGGCTAACACCCCCATTGCATCTTGGGCTAGGTACCCCTTCTTCTTAGGGAGGTATATCTTGCTGAGCCAATATATCTCGGCTACCTCTACGTGGCCTACCATAACCTCTACCGCTTCTAGGCATACTATATAAAGGTAACGAGGAAAGATTTAACTCACAATCCATACACTATATGTCAACTCATACTATATGTTATATAAACACACCAAATAGTCATATGAACACAGAGCACACAAGAGTCACTCTCTCAAGATTCCGACTAGTCCCATGGCACTCAAGGACCTCCTAGTGGAAAAAACATTGATGAGGTGCCTTTCCAAAAAGATTTCGATGACTGCAATAGATACAAGTCATATCCCAAGAGATTAATTCCATACCCACATAATAACACAAACAGGTAAAAAAACACACAAAGCAAACTAGCGTCCCTTGCCAACATGATAGCCCTATACAGTAAAGCCGCTTCCCACGAGATCCAGGTATCCAAACTCGGTTAGCTCTGATACCAATTTGTAGTGCCCTGACAATGAACCTCCTTGATCCTGTTCATTCAGTATTCCCAATATACGATCAACAACAAGAACAAGACAAAGTAGTAATGAAATAACATCAACAACATTCCTTCCCTTTTGAACTATTTCCAAGCTTTACAACATTGTCTCATTACATTCATAAATAAAATAAAATAGCTTAACAAGTAAGGAATGATACAACAAAATCGGTTATAAGTTAACTTTCCCTCAAAATTTGTTCTTTGTTACATCAACATACAAATCGACATATAGACACCCAAACTGCCTCAGGGATACACATCACATAATTCCAAAAGAAAGGCATTCGTGCTCCAAAAAAGGTTTCTTCTTATCAAGAACATCACTTCGTAGGTGTTTCGTCTTCATTCCCTGAAAATGGTTGGCTTTGGAGTGAGCAAAAGCTCAGAAGGTGATGAATTTAACAGGGTTATAACATTAATTGAAAAACACATGATCATGCAATGCAAACATTTGATAAATTTTGGGATATGTATGTATGTATAGATCCATTTATGCATGAGTATGAAATGAGTAATGTTAAGGTTCAATTAGCATTTTTAGATTTTACATGGATGGTAAATATACTATGACATTCTAAGTAAGAGCCGCAATTCAAAATACATACATAGATATAGGTTTTGTATACTGAAAATAGTTCCACATTTGCCAACTCCAAAAACGGTGGGGTGATAGGCACCCAAAAACCTTTTTCACTTCCACATTTGCCGACTCTAGAAATGGCGAGGACGTGGACACCCAAAAATCATGTTTTTCCACATTTGATGGCTCCAAACAGCGGGCTCGTGGACACCTAAAAACCATATTTTTTCACATTTGCCGACTTTAAAAAACAGTGGGCTTATGGACACCCAAAAATATTTTCCCACATTCGTCTGGCGAAATGCGCAGACAAGACAATTGGGCACCTTGACTCCTCGTGCGGGTACTAAATACAATACACAATTTAAACCAAACACGACTCATTACCCAGACTCAGATTATTTACCCCTTTTAGTATTTCCAACGCTTAACAAGATGGCTAGGTCATGTAAAAATTTAAAGTACACATGATGCATGAATTTTTAAAATTTTTGATTTCCTTAAGATGATTCCAATTTCCAACAATTCACTATTTCACTCTTCAATAATAAAGATTACTCATTTAACAATCATCACCCACACAAGGTGTATATAGAAAAGAAAATATTTCAAACCTTACATTTCACCCTCAAAGTAAAGCAATTACCTTCAATTTCATGTTTATGAAATCATTTAAGCAAAACCCCTTAATATTGAACATTTTCCAAAACTAGGGTATGATATAAAATTTAGGGATTTCCTCCCTTTCATGAAATCGAAACTAATGTTCATCACAAACAACAATAATCATCAATAATAAACACAATCATTCCATAGTCATGAAACATTGCTCACTTTTGTCCAATCCCTTCACTAACACAAAATAATTTCTCTCTCTATATATATATTCACCTATATATGTATAGATTCACCTATAGATATATATACATATATATGATAAGTATCTAATGAAATTACCACATATAAGTTCCAAATTAAAGATATAACAAGTTAAAGACACCCCTACCTCAAAAGTAGAAGCTAAAGAAGAGAATTCACGTGAAACTTTGACAAAACTGCAAAACAATTGGTGAGAGTCTTGATTTAGACTTGCTCCTTAACTTTCTTGAGAGATTTAGGGTGAATCTTGGCTAAAAGTTAGATAAATTTAGTGTTTTTAGGCTAGGGTTTTCAGAAGATTGTGTTTAAGAGAGAGGATATGTAAAAGTGGAAAGAAAATGAGTAAAAGTCAACTTTTTAAGTCATCTGCCTTGACAGACTGGTTGAGCGAACAACACAATTTCGAGGGGATTGCTTGAGTGACCTTTCTACCGCTTGAGCGAAAAACATGAGGTTCCAGAAGTTTTACAGAGCTACAGTGAAAGCATGAAATCTGCGCTCGAGCAACCACTAAACCGCTCTAGTGGTCTAGCCTGGAAAATGGTAAACTACTGAGAGCTATGAATCTTCGCTCGAGCAACCGAATGCCCGCTCGAGCGGTCCGCCAAAATCAATTGTCACATTTGTTATGCGATTAAAAACTTGAGGGGGCAGAATATAATTTTTAAAAGTATAAAGAACAATTCGTATTTTAAATAAATTTAAGAGATTATATCTATAATTTACCCTTTAAAAAATTTTAAGATTTACAAAAGGGTAATTCTATTTACACACCACTAATCCTCTCAGTATGCACCATTAGTACACATACAAAATAATCTTTACGATTTAAAAATATCTTATTTCACACCTTAATTTTCCATTACTACCCTATGGTAACACACCACTTGTCAGTTTCAATACACACTACAACACACACCAAAAACTCTCCATCTTCACTACAACACACACTAAAAACTCTCCATCTTCATAATAGAGACCATCTTTACTGGGGTTGATCTCCATCGTTGATGTTGAACTCCATCGCCGGCAGAGGGTTTTATTCGGCCTCTATCTTCGCTGGTGTTGATCTCCATCTGTAATGCCCCGAAATAATAACCATTATTTATTCCATGACAATTATTAAATAACAACACAGTTTCAAACATAATATCCTTCCATTCATATGATTCCATTTTACAAAAAAATGTGACACATGCAGTAATATATTCATAAGTCCTAACCTTGAATCTATAGTATGTGTCATAAGTAGAAGATATGAATGCCTTAATAGCTACAACTTTCTAAGTCGATGCTTAGTTACAACAAAAGTGAATTTGAAACTCAATACAAGTAAAGCCCTAGGCTTGTACAAAATAAATACAACAAAAACAAAACAAGAAGCTCTCGGCTCCAAGTCGTCCCAAGCTACGACCTTGGTGGAGGCATATCATTAGCACTTGAAAATAGTTTTCCACATTGGGTGAGCCAAAGCCCAGTAAAGAAACTTTAACACAGTGTATGAATCTTAACAGAGTTATAAGGTGAATGCATATGCAATACTCATACTAAAACCTTTTATATCTCTTTCCAAAAACCATGTAATGTCAGGTTTATATCATAATTCATGAAATCATTTCCTTTACAATAGAAAATAGGGCAATGGATACAATACTAGGAATCTCTAGGATGTGTCTACAAGTAGGCTATAAGCACTACCAATTGCCATTTTTACCGGTACTAACCAGAAGGCTCGGCACCTATCCGCGTAGGTTTTTGGACTTTCATTAAGGACACATAGGCTAACTTAATACCACAACTACACCCCCTACCCAGATTCACCAAGGTATTCACCCCCTTTTTCTCAAAAATAATAATCATTTTTAATGTGTTAAATACGTTACAATGCTCAATGCAAATGGATGAGAAATCAGTTTCAATTCACCTAATTCTCAAGCGATTTCTACAACAATCATAACTTTTCTCCACCAATAGCCTAAAACAGATATCTCTAAACAAATTAATAATTTCCAATAAAGATATAGTTTCCAACATTTCAAGATAGAAGTGATAATTCATTTCCAACTCTACCACCATCATCATCATCGTTCCAATTTTATTAAACCAACATCAATTGCATTTTCTGTTTACAAAATCAAATATTCACAAGTTAGCCCAAAATCCCCTTTCTTTAAAAATCAAAATCAACTCTAAGGATAAAAATCTACTATTTCATTACAACTCAACCACATTTACAAACCCATATTCATATTCAAGAACCCATTTTGAAAACCCCTCTTTTAAATTTCAAAACCAAAACCCTAGCTTTGTTCCAAAAATCCCCAATATCAAGATTTCTTTAAAAAGACAAATAACCAAGTTAAAAACCATACTAAAGTGTGGAGAAATCCCTACCTCAAAGCTAGAAGACGAGAGAGAGAGTGTAAAGAAACCTTTACGAAGCCGAATACTAACTTTGCTCTGATTAGAATGAAGCTCTAGGTGACCTCTACCTTTTTAATAAAGGGACTAGGGTATAGAGATCAATAGATTGAGAGTATTTGGAGGTTGAAGGTGACTTTTAGAGAGAGAGAGAGGATCTAGATTTAGGATTTTGAAATGTTTAGAGAGATATATGAAAAGTGACTCAAAAAGTGACTTTTACGGACTGATATATGCGCAAACCGCTCGAGCGACCAAAACACTACACGAGCGACCATACACAAAAAGAGAGACCGTTCGAGTGAACAAAGTATCGCTCGAGCGAAGAACACCACCTTCCCAATACTTTTACAAGCCTACAAAAGTACTGAGAGTTCTAAAACTCCACTCGAGTGCAAGAAGGACTGCTTGAGCGAAGAATGCTCGAGCATAAGAAACACCGCTCGAGTAGAGAATGCCATACTCCCAGTAGTGTTGCAGACCTGCAAAAGTACTGGAAGTTCTCAACGTTTGCTCGAGCACAAGAAAGTTTGCTCGAGTGAACAAGCCAAAATCTAGGCAGCAACAATTTTGAAAAAGCAACTCCCAACTTGTTGAAACACAACCAAGACACTCTAATAACTGAACTCAACAAGGAATGAAGCAAAAGAAGACATGAACAACCATCAAGACGAGAAATGAAAGATCCATAACAATGAACGGGTCGGGTTTAAACTAGAATTGTTATAACCTCTCCCCTTAAGGAATTTCATCCCTGAAATTTTAAAATCAACACAATAACCTCTGAATTTAAATCAATTACAACAACTCATAACCATGACCTATCCACTGGTCATTCTTTCTCATAACAATGATAAATAAGGTTCTCAATATTGAATATGCAATTCATTTTTCCAAAACATACACAATGTTTACATTTGATCAACATAACAAGATGTTCATTACATGTTTCAAACATTAACAAAATGGTTCGGATACTTCTCACAGGCTTCCGCCTCACACTCCCAAGTCGCTTTCTCAATACCATGGTGTCTCCACAATACCTTTACCAATGGAACTGTCTTGCCTTGCAACACTTGGTCCCATGTATCTAGGACTCTAACCAGTCTCTTCCCATATAAGACATCCTCATCTATCTCTAACTCGGTCCAATCCAACACATGTGACAAATCCAGCTTATACTTTCGAAGCATACAGATATGAAACATGTCATGAACCCTGAAAAGCTGTGGCGGCAAGACCAAACGATAAGCTACCTCCCAAATGCTCTCTAATATCTCAAAAGGCCCAATAAATCTAGAAGATTCCACCCTTCCTGAAACTCATCAAACCCCGTCTAGTTGATATTTTCAAGAAGATGTGATCTCCTACCTCAAATAATAACGATCTCCTCCTATGGTTGGCATAACTCTTCTAACAACTTTGAGCCAAAACCAACCTCTTACGGATAAGTGCAACCTTCTCCATCGTTTCTCGGACCAACTTAGGACCTAACATAGGTGGGTCACCCACCTCGGCCCAACACACATGAGATCTACACTGTTGGCCATACAAGGCCTCAAACGATGCTTTGCCAATACTCGCTTGAAAAATATTGTTGTAGGAAAACTCCACTAAGGGAAAGTGCCTTTTCCACAACTCCTTAAAGTCAAGAACATAACCCCAAACCAACCTTCTCCAAAGCATATCAATCTAGTGCCCAAGGCATTCTGCAAACTCTACCACAATTGAGTTGTGAAACTCGGATCTCTATCCAAAACAATAGTCACAGGGACCCATGAAGTCGAACTATATCCTTAACATATAGGTCGGCAAGATAATCTACCGAGTCACTCGTGCTCATAAGTACAAAGTGTGCTGACTTAGTTAACCGGTCGACTATCACCCACACGGCATCATTACCCTGTTGAGTCCTTAAAAGACCCACAACAAAATCCATTGTGACATGCTCACACTTCTACTTAGCTATAGTTAAGGGTTGCAACAAACCCGCTGGCCTCTGATGCTTGGCTTTCACTTGTTGACAAGTAAGGCACATCGAAACAAACAAGGCTACGTCTCTCTTCATTCTCCTCTACCAAAATTGGAAACTAAGGTCATAATACATCTTGGTGCCTCCTGGATGTACCGTAAGGCATGAATGGTGGAACTCTTGGAGTACCTCCTCTGTACAAGACTCTGGCACGGAAAGATGGTCAAGATATCTAACACTAGAGTCAGAAGACACGTTCAAGCCTTTCTCTACATTCCCTCTAGATTTTTTCTCTCGGATGGATTCCACCTCATGATCACCCCGTTGTGCTTCTATAACTTGGCTCACAAGTATAGGTTGTGCAACCATAGTAAACAAAGCTGCTGATGCTGACTCAACAGACTCACTAAGATGCAAGTCAAACTTGCTAATAGCGCCCAACATCTCCCATTTTCGAATGGAAATACTAGCTACATTGCTAATGGATTTCCTACTCAAGGCATCGACCACTACATTGGCTTTCCCCGGATGATAATGCAACTCGAAGTCATAATTCCCCATAACCTCCATCCACATTTTTTGCCTCAGATTTAAATCTTTCTGTGAAAACATGTCATGACCCAAACCAGCCCCAAGAAGTTAGGATTATAACCGGCCAGTAATCATGAGATTACCTATGGCCTTAGACAAAAAATCAAACATATTTACCAATAGGGCTAAAAGCATAAGCAAAAACACAAAGATTGCCCAATAAGCTGTGCATATGTGGCAAAATAAAAAAACCTTTCACATATATATAATAACTCACACATCACATACATAAGCAATTTATACATGTCCAGGATCATTCAAAACTTGTCATATGATAAACCAAAAACAGTCTTAATAAAAACCAAGGTTATATACAAACTTGGTCACACTTGACCACAAAGAAAACAAAAAGGTAAATTAAAAGCCTCATATGTGAGGCAACATTGGCTGACTTCAAAAACTCGGTACTCTTTCACAGTTTCACTTGGGCTGGGGCTGGACATCTCGTTGCTCACCTACATACATATAGATAAAGGGTGAGGTAACACCTAGTGAATAATACCAGAGTAAAGAGGTTAATGAATGAGATTCGCATATACACAAATCATACTTGTACTTAATGCATATGAAGCACAATTCTCATTCATAACAAACTCAAGCAAATCATAACAAAACGACCTTGGGTCCAATCCATTATACTCAAAATGTATTGAAAGGATGAAACGACCTTGAGTCCAATATATTCATATTCAAAATGACCTTCAGTCCAATTCATTCATAATCGAAACGACCTTTGGTCCAAAACATTCATTCGTAATCGAAACGACCTTTGGTCCAAAACATTCATTTGTAATCGAAACGACCTTTGGTCCAACATATTCATACGCGCATTGATAATCATTATCATGTTCACATTTGTATTCATATTCCAAATGACCTTTGGTCCACTTAATTCCTTATTCAAAAAGAACTTTGGTCCATTTAACAAACTTACAAAACGATCTTCAGTCCAATTCATATATAAGATGACCTTAGTTCTATCTTGTCAAACATTCTTAACGGCCTTAGGCCCATCCCTGTGTCCTTATCAACTATATACCAAACAGCCTTGGGCCCATTTCTTATTCTCATCAAACATACCAAATGACCTTGGGCCCATTCGGTATTCGTACAAAATGGCCTTTGGTCCAATCTTATAATTTCATGCTTATCAATCATGTTTCAAGTATTTCACAAATCAGAGGTAGAATACTCATTCATAATACAAATTCATGAGTTTGGAAAACTTACCACATAGGTAGTATTTAGAAAATAACATACATGAAAATATCTTTATTAAGATATTACTCACAGTGTTTAGATAGTTGATTCATTCTCGCGATTGACCCTGCATAATTCATAGCACATATGGAAATCGGGCCACGATACAATTCAATCCATTCTTTAATTTTGTAGACGTCCCCGAACGTCCCGAGAGGGAATCCCGTTTTGTTCATTGGGCTCACTACAGTTCAGGACTCAATGTCACGGTCCTGTATCTAATCTCGCAGAGTGCAATGCAAGACCGATGAATCATCAAAGAGTCCAAATCCGGCAAATCGTTTTGAAAACAGATTTTTAGAAAGAAGTGCCAAACATGGACTGCTTTGCCAGATACAGAGTCACCACCTAAATATTTTATTTTGGGGGGAATTTAGGAAACCCTGACTCGTGCCTAAGGCCACGTGTCCGTCATCACCAAAGTTGCCTCGGTTCGGGAACTTGGGTACGATTGGGGAAGGTCACTTCGTGAGCACCCCCGCTCGCCCGATCAAAGATCGGCCACTACTAAACATGATATCTTGTTTTTGAAAACATATGTGCCCTTATTCCGGTTTATTAGCCTAGAATTACTATGTGATGCACACAGCATACAAGTATAGACTAGATTGCCTAATTTGGAACAATGCATCGCATATCCGTTTGTTTTGAAAATGGATTGAAATTTGCTACTCGCAAGTAGGCTAAAACACGAGTTTCGACGAATTTTTCCAATTCAAGCAACCCAACCTTCACCCACAGGCATTCAGGCAGTTATATCACATAAGCAAATAGCCTCATGGTAAGCATGCTATCATGGCAGTCACTCACACACATGCAAGGATGCTAAAGCATAAATACTTACCGAGTACTCCAAGCCAAAGAAAGAAGCTAATTAGAAATCATGCATGAATCCTAACTATGCTGGAATGCCTAATGCAACACATGCAAAAATGCAACTAAGATAGGCTCGGCTATTCTAAAATGGCATATGAAATGCAACAAACGATACACGTATTCAACTCGAAATTGAAATACAATGCAGTTAGTATGATGCACCGAGCCCGGTGCATGCAAGACAGATAAATGGATGCAAACATGCGAGCATAAGTATGCTAATTGAAACGTGCCCTAAACTAACCATCATAAGCTGGTAAATAAAAGAGAGAAAGACGCAGGGTTGGAAGACAAGCATCACACACACACGCACACTTATTACAAATTCGCCCTCTCGACGGAGGGTCCGAAAGAATAATACAAACCCAATAAATAATTAACTACTCTAACTAATTAATTATTACAGACCCTTAATTAATTAACAAATTAATTACAAAATAAACTAAGTATGAATTTCAAAAGGCCGCTGCAGCTCCGCCTTGAAATGATTGGATGATGCATGCTCGATTTGCCTTGCTCGAAAACCCGTTGTCATGCTTCTGTTGCCTCTGTTTGCACTGTTCTGCACCTCTGATAATTGTGAAAATTCTTGGAATGCTTCTGAATTACTCCCTGATCATTATGGGATATCACCGGCCAAGATACCGAACCACCGGCTATGGAAATATGGTAACCGAGCAAAACTTGGTCCACCGGCTGGACTCTTATAGTCAGCCGGCACTAAAAGTTGCCGACCGGCCATTTCTTCTTGCAGAACACTGGTTTTGCTGCATCAGAGGATAGACAGTGCATGGCGAGGTATTTTCAAGGCAATGTGTGCATAGCTACTCTCCCTATCATGCAATGAACTCAAGGGAGCATGGCTCTCGGCCCTCGGGCCACCAATCACGCATTCGATGCATGATGGCCAAAGGTGCCAATTTTGCAAATCAATGTAAAATGAATGCAACGAAAACAAATGAATGCTACACACTCTATCATGTTGGGATCAAGAGTGTCGGCGACCGAGGATTGAGGCGTGTTTCATCACTTTAAGTACGAACACACCTCATACCTCATGCTTGGTTTGACACCCCAAACCGAACACAATGCAATGCATGTATGCAACATGGCTCAAATATGCAAAATGGCTCACGTATGCAATATGAGGCTAAGTTAGCAAAGCATGCCAAATGCAATGCAACCTAAACATGCAAATGTACAATGTGCTAAGCATGCAAGATGCAATGCAATGCGACCTAACATGCAAGCTAAGCTAATGTAACACAAACACACCAAGTATGCAACAAGGTTATGTGATGTAAGTAGCTAAATGACATGCAATATAATAAACACGCAAACATGGTATAATGCAAGCATGCAACAATCACACAAATGCAACATGCCAAACATGCAACTATATGCAAAGATGGGCTTAAACCGAAATGGAAAGACCTCAGCCAATCCCAAAATAGTGGCCAAAATACCAAGATTAAGGCACCAAAATGCAAGATAAACATGCACACATGTTGGTCCATCAATTTAGGCTACGATGCACAACCTTCAAACATGAGCAAAATGTGATAAATATGAGGATATGGCATTGCAAATAAACTCTGAAATCACATGAAGAATGACGCCAAATCGACTACACAACGCAAACATGGCATGTTAATGGAGTTAAAGCTCAAAGCTAGCTACGGGACTTAAACCATGACTATGTCAACCAAGCCCCAAATGGTCGAGGTGACCCAAAATAGTCCCGAGGTAGACCAAAATGAAGCTAAAACTCATATGGAACAAAGCCAAAACATGCTATGAAGAAAGGCACAAAACAAAACGCATACAAGGCCTAAAAGGGCAAATGCACTACACCTCTTATAATCAAACATGGCATGACTTAGATTAATGAAGTCAGAGGTAAAACAAGTCAAAATAAGCCCCAAAACCCACTGATATGGCAGCCCGAAGACTTAAACAAAGAGGCATGGATAATGGCCTAAACATGGAGTATAAGACAACAACTCTTCAAAGCATTGAAAGGGTGTTAAATGCAAGCATACGAGCATGGAACATGGACTGAAATGGCACGAGAAGTGATTCCAACTCACTGAAATAACCCAAATGAAGCATGCTCAAGACTCACACACCCAAGGCTAACAAGCCAAAATGCAAGGTCCATACAAAGCATGGCAAGCATGACCAAATCGATACCAATCAGAGCTTAAACATGATAAAACATGACTAAAAACTTCACAAAGCTAAGTCAAAACATGCAAGCTTGGTGGTCTAAATGCATGATGCATTTATAGGCAAAATAGAGGAATGCAAGGCAAGTATATTATGCATGCAATGGACTAACAATCCGACCAAAAATAGAGGTATAATATGATCAAATATCACCAAAAGCCCTCTGAAATAAAGCCAAACAAAGCTATGCCAACATGTTACTATGGTGAGCCCTAAATGTAAGCAAAGGAGACTCAAAGGGAGAGGGGTGTCCCTCCCCTATACAAGACCACAAAACCACTTCTCCACCACTGAAAATCCTCTGGATTTCAGTGGTGAGAAGGTCGAAATAAAGGGGTCCCAAGGCTCAAACAGAAAGGCACAAAAAGAAGGCCAAACAAGGCCTAAGAGGGAGTGGACAACCCCAAACACAAAAGAGACCTTAATGAAACATCTTAAACAAGAAAAATTAGAACTTTTATCAGTTATACCTAAGGCTCAAAACAGCATGCAAGATAGGTTAAAAGGTTGTACAAAAATGGGGAATATAAAGCAATAGTGCTCACCCTTGAAGAACACTTCAAGAACACCAACTCCAGCTCCTTCCTCTAATCAAAACCAACTTAAAAACTCTAAAACCAGTCCCTCAACACCTTACTAACCGAAGTATAGTGTAACACTAGGTGTTTTAGTGCAAAACTAAGAACAAAAGCACCTTTTGAACACTATTCCACACACAAATGGAGAGAGAGAGAAAGATATAGAGAGGGAGTCATATATATGTGATATATATCTCTGATATATATCTTTGATTTGTTCAACCCCTCTAAAGGAGAAGGGAGGCTCTCTTTTATAGAACAAAACAAGGGCCTAAGCTTCTTGGGGAAGCTAAGACAAAAGGGTCAAGCTTCCTCAAGAAGCTAGGACAATGCCGACCGGCCATCATCAATGGCTAGTAGCAACAAAACAGGGCCGGTGGCCTCAAGCCAAAGCCGGTGAGGAGTGGGGATGACCAACAAGCCATTCTCTGCCCTCAGAAGCAAAAACAAACAATTTCTTGGTCCACAACCAAGCACAGAACATGCAAGTTAAGAGATCTTGAGGCAAGGCGCACGGTAGAGACCTTCGGGAACTCAAAACGAACACGAACATGGATGATCATCGAGTGTTCAGACGATGACGTCCAAGTCTTGAGGACAGTCAAAAATGGGGTGTCTACAGTTGCCCCTCTTTAACAGAACTCGAAAGTCATAACAATGACGGGAGTGAGTGTCAAAGCTCGGAGACGATCCATTTTTGACAAGGCTGAAGACTTTAGAAAAAGCATACAAACTACAGATGAAGATATGGGCCCGAAGGCAGGGGCAAAATGCAAGAACAATGCACAAGGCTGAGCATAACTTACGATCATGCCAAGAAGGCTATAACGAAGCATAACATGCAACAGTTTTAAGCAAGCCGAAAACCAAACTACATTACAATGCAGAAAGGATGTAAGAGAATTATGTAATTCTCGCTACGTTTGACGCGGAGAATGCAATACATGTGCAGTTCGTCTGGTCGTGCCAGCTTTAAATGAACCGTACATACAATATCGTGCCTGCAAGAGAAAGAAAACTTACAGGTACAACATTGTTAGAAACATGCATAACAATGCAATTGAAAGGTGCGTGATAATGCAAGCGAAGGGGTACATGACAATGCAGGTGAGAGGGGTGCATAACAATGCAACCCAAGTGTGTGCATAACAATGCAATTTGAAATAAGCATAACAATGCATGGAGGGCGTGCGTGACAACGCAATGCACTAACAAGTGCAGGTAAGGTGTGCGCAAAATAGCACGATGCGCAAG
This sequence comes from Camellia sinensis, assembly GCF_055761805.1. Lineage (NCBI taxonomy): Eukaryota > Viridiplantae > Streptophyta > Magnoliopsida > Ericales > Theaceae > Camellia > Camellia sinensis. The sequence continues at coordinate 108,977,650 of NC_138969.1, read as the reverse complement.
ATAGCGCGATAAAATGCATGCAAAATGCAAGTAATGTGCACAAAACAGTGCGATGCGCAAAATAGCGCGATTGAATGCACAGGACAGTGCGATACGCAAAATAGCGCGATTGAAATGCATGCAAAATGCAATGGGATGCACAAAACAATGCGATGAGATGATAGTGTAGTAGGTACAAAAAGGGTGCATAAACACATGTAAGTAAAGCACACGCGAAAACGTATGCAATGTGTGTAGGAACTTGAACACATATAAGTAAAGCATAACGCGACAACGCATGCAATGTGTATAGGAACCTGAAGATATATAAGTAAAGCATAACACGACAACGCATGCAATGTGTATAGGAACTTGAACACATATAAGTAAAGCACGACGCGACAACGCATGCAATGTGTATAGGAACTTGAACACATATAAGTAAAGCATAACACGACAACGCATGCAATGTGTGTAACAATGTGAGAAGGAGAGAAAGGTGCAATTCAACTGAAGCATGGTAAAGGCATGTTATTCATGATGTTGAAATGCAACTTCAAAACGAGGCATCGTTCAACGCAAGACGCGTAACGAGCGTGTTTTGTCGAAGTCAAAACGATGCAATGTAATAACACATAATTGAAGCGATTTGTGGAGTTCGCAAGATACCAAAAGGATACGAGAAAGGATACTCCCCGCACGCACCGAGCATCGCTCATAGAAGACACGGCTCAAGGTCAACACGAAGGCCTACTAGGGTTCAAAAGTGCACTTTCTTGCACTGTCCTGAGTAATGAAGGTTCCAAACCACATGATTGACCCGAACAAGAGCGTGGGAGGTGTATCGACCACAAGGGGTGGCCACCGGTATTAATCCAGACACTCTGCTGCTCTTGTCCCTTTTCGCTTTACTTTTCTTTTTACTGGTAGTTTAAGCACATTGCACTGCCTCAGGCAGGTTTCACTTTCCCAAAACTATGTACTTTTTGCAAAAGATATGATGGAAATGAAACAGCTATTTCGTTCAAAAAGTGCTATATTTTATGCATCGCATCGCATCGCATTACACAACAATGTAAAAGAGATTTGAACCTTTGTTTGAAAATTAAGCACTTGCAACATAATAATCAGGTAGTGAACCGAGTAAGGACAAAAACAACTCGATAAGCTAACCAACTGTAAATACAACTCGATAAGCAAAGCAAAGACTTAAAGGATGTAAAATACAACTCGATAAGCAGATGTACAACAACTCGATAAACAAGATGAAGTAACAGGTATTAGTTCCAAAAAACATCATCAGAAGGCATTGGAAGTGGTGTCAATCGCCAGTTTTTCATCATGCTTAACACTTTTTCGGCTTAGAGCACAATTAGAGGCCATCGGCCAAAGGGAGACATCACTGGCCGAAATTAATTGGAATCAGCCAATATTTTAGTCGATCGGCCAAAATAGATGGTCGGTCGGCACTACTTTTGGTCGACCAGCTAAAAATGGTAAGGACATCCAGAATGTTGACACCTGTCTTCCACTCAACACCTTATCCTCTACAAAAGCCTCAGCCTCGTAATTTTCCTCATTTCAACACTGGTTTACACCAAATGGAGGAGTTCTTACCCAAAATCTCACAACTTGGATTGCCAACTTGGATGGCTCGGAAAAGCTGAATTTCTGGGGCTTTGGCGTAAATGCACTATTCACGCTGAGTCGCACTCCGTTGCACTTTCCGTTTCTCCATGCCGTGGCAAGGTTTTAGAATCCGGCAACACATGTCTTTAGCTTTGGCGGGCAAGAGGTGTGTCCTACCTTCGAAGATTTCCAAGCTTTGATGGAATCCGAGCGCAATGAAGAAATCTTGCCCCAACTTCACTTCAGCCACACCCAAGCTTTAGGGCGAATGTGTGGACTTACTATGCACGACTCTCGATCTTTGATTTGTGACGGAATGCTGGACGTTCCGAGTTTAATTTGTCAGTTTTCCAATGCCGGTGACCACGGTGACCATCATTGGCAAGGTTTTCGGCGACACGCCCTTTTTTTGTGCATGCTATCTCATTTCTTGCTTGCCTTGGGCTCCGGAGGATCTAGTATCTGGTTGATCGAGGTTGTTCAAAGCTTAAAGGAGGGCAAGAGCTGCATTGCCATGTCTTTGGCCGAGACATTGATGGGCTTGGATGCTTTTCATCGCCGAGAAATGACCAGATTTACGGGGAGTCCACTACTGCTGCAGGTAATGTTTCCCGCCCTATCTTATATATATATTGCTCACATCACTCGGCCCTGAAGCTCAGTTTTTCTCACAAAGCCCTTTTCTCACTTTTCTCTTATCATACATCTCTCTATTCGTCAATCTCTCGTTTTTCATCCCTCCCCAGGTGTGGTTGATGGATAAGTTGCAGGTTGTGGACTCTTGCGCAGCATACTCAACTCGAACCTACTTCTTCCGACGTCGTCTAGTTGATGCCCTAGATGAGGGATGGTGGTTCGACTGGATGTGCAATTTGTCCGCAGTCCGTATTGCTTGGCGGTGTCCCTAGCTCAACCTACCAGCAATAAGCTACATCATGTCTTGACAGACCGGGATTCAGTTGATTGGCTTGACTCACTGTGTATTCTACTTCCCGTTCCGGTTCCAGCGCCAGTTCGGCCATGATCAGACTTGCCCGGTAGAGGGGATAGAGTATCCAGCCGCATTCCTGGTCTGAGGTGCGTAGCTTGCTCGGCATGCCGCAGCATGGAGGACTAGAGAGCTCTTGGCCCCCACTCCCACTTTCAGTTGCACCTTGTCTGATGAGTGCATAGATTGGCATAATGAAGACGCGCAGATTGGGCCCAGTTTGGCATCAGAAGCTTCGACCAGCTCTAGGGGGAGACGCAGGAACACCTGACTATGCCCCTGATTTATTTGCTTTAATCAGAACTTTCAAGTTTTCTTTATGAATGTAATGAAAAGCAACTTCAATTTGTATGCAAGAGCAGGAGAACTCTGTATTGAAATCAATAAAATTGAAGGTTGTGGGTACTGAAAATTTTCCGTTTGGTCCAAAAATGGTCTAGCTTATAAAAGATTAATTTGAGCAAAATCAACTTTTATTAAAACTTTTCAAAACCATTTTCAATATGGATCAGAACTGGACACGCCTGAGATTTGTCACTGAGATGCACAACCTCGGATCCTAGCAACTGGAAAGTTGCCCCTAGTCTGAATAGCACTGCACCGGAGATCACGACCGAGCTTTTGATTGCTGAATAGACAAAGATGACTGAGATGATCAAATGGACAAAGTTGATCGGGGCAAAGTTTATGGATGAACTTTAGGATGAAGTTGCCTACGTATCCTAAAAGTGGGAATCAAGCCTTACGTAGTTCAGGTTCGGGTTCACTCGAGTATTTTCACTCTCCTTTTGTGCTCTAACTTTTGCCAAGGCTGCCCTTTGCGGGTTTTCAGCCTTGCGAGCTCAGTTTTTATAATTTCAAATTTTTCATGCTCTAACTTTTGCCTAGGTTGCCCTTTCGGGTTTTCGGCCTAGCGAGCCTCTCAGAGGTAATACTTCTTCAACTTGTCCATGTTGATCGGTTGGGAGAACTCTAGGCCATCTAGGTCCATCAAAACGATAGCTCCACCTAACCAAATAGACTTAACGATGTAGGGGCCAGTCCAATTGGGTCTGAACTTGCCCCTAGGGTCATGGATGGGAGCTCGGTTGTCTTTGAGTACCAAATCCCCTTCCTTCAAATTTCGGGACTTAACCTTCTTATTGAAAGCCCTGGCGATTCTTCGTTGATAACCTTGAACGTGGTACAGTGCTTTCAGTCTTCTTTCATCAAAGGGCATGAGTTCCTCAAATCTGCTCTGCTGCCAATCTGCTTCAGCTATCTAACACTCAGCCAGTACTCGTAATGACGGAACCTCAATTTCAATAGGTAGAACGGCCTCCATCCCATAAACCAACGAATACGGAGTCGCTCTAGTAGATGTTCTAATTGAAGTCCGGTAGCCCCACAGAGTAAATGGCAGCTTATCTGGCCAGTCCTGGTAGGTTTCCACCATCTTCTGTAAAATACGCTTGATGTTTTTGTTGGCGGCCTCGACTGCTCCATTGGTTTGCGGCCGATATGTAAATGACTTATGAAAAGCCACGTTGTATTTGTCCAACAAGTCAATCACTTCCTTCTTGAAGTGGGAACCATTATCTGAAATGATCTCGTTTGGGACCACATAGCGACAGATGATGTTGTTTCTGATGAACTTTGCAACGTGCGATGCTTTCAACATCACATAAGATTGGGCCTCGACCCACTTTGTGAAATAATCTATCGCGACCAGAATGAACTCATGCCCATTGGACTCTTTTGAAGTGACAACCCCGATCACATCGATTCCCCAATCTGAAAATGGCCATGGCGAAGTCATATTGTACAGCTTCGACGGCGGGATGTTCATACGGTTTGCATAGATCTGACATTTGTGGCATCGCCGAACAAAGCCGATACAATCCTCCTCCATGGTGGACCAGTAGTAACCTTGTCTGAGGATTTTTCGGGCCAGCATTACCCCGTTCACGTGCGCTCCGCATTCTCCTCCATGGATGGCCTCCATTAGGCGCTTTGACTCTTCAACCTCAACGCACAGATTATGCATTCCTAGATGACCTCTCTTATACAGTTTTCCTCCGCAGATGATGAATTGGGTAGCCATCCTTCAGATTGCCCTCTTGTCTTTGGCATTTGCCCCTGGTGGGTATGCTTCTTTCTCCAGGAAATTCCAGACATCGTAATACCAGGGGTTCTCATCTTGAACTTCTTCTATGGCGGCAATTGACTCATAGGCTGGTGCAAACTTCTGGTCAATAATGACCGGACGCATCCGGACTCCAAAAGGGATGTCTATCATGGAAGATAGAGTTGCTAGCGAATCTGCGAACCTATTGTTTTCTTTTAGTAGATGAGTGAAGTTTAGCTTCTCAAACCGAGGAATCAACAAGTCTAAGGTCTGGTGGTACATTATCATCTTTTCCTCTTTGACTTTCCAATCTCCCTTAGCTTGGGATACAACAAGGTTCGAGTCCCCAATGACGTCCAACCGTCTTGCCCCTAGTTCCAGGGCTGCTTCTAAACCAGAAATGCATGCTTTGTACTCTGCTTCGTTGTTCAAGACTTTGAATCGGAGTTTGAAGGCTAGAGGAATACGGGAATTGTCGAGTGCTATCAGCAACACCCCTATCCCATGCCCGTATTGGTTTGACGCTCCGTCAAAGAACATCGTCCAAAACTCATCTTCGATATGCAAAATGGCCTCATCTGGGAATAAGTACTTAACTACTTCACCTCCTTCAACTAGATGATCGGCTAAGAACTCCGCTACCGCCCTTCCCTTGACTGACTTGCGCATTACATATTTCAGATCGAATTTAGAAAACGACAGCAACCAACGAGCTAGCCTACCCGTAAGTGCTGGTTTTTCGAAGAGATATTTGATAGGATCTAATCTTGAAACCAGCATTACAGAGTGAGCTAACAGGTAGTGCCGCAGCTTCCTGGTAGCCCATACCAAGGCTAAGTAAGCCTTTTCCAACGGTGTGTAGCAGGTTTCATACTCCAACCTTTTCTTGCTCAGCTAGTAGATAGCCCTCTCCACCCTGTCCTCAGATTCTTGTGCGAGCATGCAGCCCATTGTAGTCTCAGTCACTGAAAGATACAAAATCAACAGTTTCCTTAGCTCGGGTAGTGACAACACGGGTGGGTTTTGTAAGTATTCCTTGATCTGTTCAAAAACAGCTTAGCATCGACCGTCCCATTGGAACTTCTTTCCTTTCTTCAGGAGACCAAAAAGTGGTTCACAAGTCAAGGTTAATTTTGAGATAAACCATCTTATGAATTGCACTTTACCCAGAAAGCCTCGCACCTCCTTTTCAGTCCTTGGTGGTGGCATTTCTAAGATGGCCTTGATTTTGGAAGGGTCGACTTCGATACCTCTCTGTGTAATCAGAAACCCCAACATTTTCCCTGCTGTGACACCGAACGTACACTTCTGAGGATTCAGCTGCAACCGAAATTCCCTGATCCTTTGGAAGAACTTTTGCAAGGCAGTGTAGTAGCCCTTTCTTTCTTTGGACTTGACAATCATGTCGTCCACATACACCTCAATCTCTTTGTGGATCATGTCGTGCAATATTGTGGTCGCAGCCCGTTGATATGTAGCTCCAGCGTTCTTCAACCCAAATGGCATCACCCTGTAACAGTAAGTCCCCCACGGGGAGGTAAAAGCAGTCTTCTCCCGGTCTTCAGGTGCCATCACTATCTGATTATAGCCCGAGAATCCATCCATGAATGTAAGCAAAGCATGCCCCGTTGTGAAGTCCACTAACTCATCAATATGCGGCAAGGGAAAGTCGTCATTCGAACTGGCTCTGTTCAAATCCCTGAAATCCATGCATACCCGGATCCTGCCATCCTTCTTCGGCACCGGAACAATGTTGGCCAACCAAGTTGGGTATTTGGATACCAGTAAGAACCCTGCGTCAATTTGCTTGGTGACCTCTTCTTTAATCTTAAGAGCCCATTCGAGGTGGATCCATCTGAGTTTCTATTTAACAAGTTGGGCCTCTAGGTCAAGAGGGATCCGGTGCTGTATGATCTTAGGATCGATTCCAGGCATGTCTTCGTAGGACCACGCAAAAACATCTTTGAAATCTTTTAATAAAGCGACTAAGCGCTCGCGTTCCTCCGAAGACAATGTGGACCCGATCTGGACTAGGCTCGGGTCCTCCTCAGTACCCACATTAACTGTAGTGATTTCATCAGCCAAGGGTTTAACAAATCTCTCATGCTCTTGATCAGTTAGACGTTGTAAAATCGAAGGAATTTCTTCCTCGTCGTTTTCATCAAAATTTTGAAAGTCCTGATTAATACAATAAATCAAAGGCACATAAATGTACTCAGAAACCACAGCTATTCCATTCTCATTAAGCACATCCAATTCGTCCGATTCTTCTGTTACAACAGACTCAAAAGAGAAAGAAAAAGACGACCCGGACAGAACTGTGGTATCCGGGTTATCACCCCCAGGATTACCGGACTCAGACTCAGACGAGCTGGAACCTGATTCCGACTTAACAGATTCGGTGGAATCAAATTCCGGCTCACTACTTGACCCGGTGCTGTTTGACAAAAATCCCTCCTCGTACTGCCAGATGAGAGAGGGTGCGGTGGATGCATACAAAATGTTTGTAGGTGGGCTCGCAGCCGTTCCATTCCAGATCATGGACACCGAGAAGTTATCCCCCAAGCACTTCTGTTCAATCGGAGGATCTAAAAGTAGACAAGCCAGCGCTACCCCCATTTCAATTTCAGCGCTCTCGGAATCCACATTTTTACACTGCTCAACCTCAGCTGATGGGTCTGTCTACTCTTCAGCAACATCATCCCTGGATAATTGCAGGTTGAAGAAGATCTCAAAACCTGGCACGCGCTTCCTCTCCGTATTCAACCATGGCTCTGGGAAGTCGCAGAACGAAAAATCCTCCCCCTCCCGGACGAAGCGTTCGTTTAGGGTACCCTGAATGGGTCAGTGCATTAACTCATATGACTTCCCTGCCTTCTTCACTCTGGCTCTCCTAGCCATCTCCTTACCTTTCCTTACCCAATCCTCTTTGGTGGGCAGATAACCCAAGCCAAAGGCATGTGGGTTGTGCGGCACTTCGGCCGATATTGCACTGCTCTTCCGGCCACTCTTTCCCAATCCCATCCCGGGGATGTGTTGAAGCTTGTTCATAAGGTATATTGATGGTGCGCTGACATACACCCCTTCATCAACAGCCAAGATGTTTTGCACAACTCGAGCCTCGGCCAGAGTAAACCCCGATAAGAACACATCCTCCATGCTGTGCTCAATTTCCAAGACTGGTGTAGACACCTCCGGCGGCGGATGGATTGATGAATTTCCAAAAACTATAGCTACCCCCTTCCCGTGAGGGTATTTCAACATCTGGTGCAAGGTAGAAGAAACTGCCTTTACCTGGTGCAACCACGGTCGTCCCAAAAGTAGGTTAAAGGTTGCGGGAACGTCCAAGACATGGAAATCGATCTCGTGTTGTCCTGGACCAACCTGGGTCTGAATTTTGACAGTCCCCATCACCTCTCTGCTTGTGTTATCATACGCCCGGATCACCTGGGCAGTTGGCATGATGTCCATGGGCTTCAACCCAATTGCATATGCCGTCCTTGATGGGCACACATTAATGGCGGATCCCGTGTCGACAAGAACCACCGGTACCCACTTGCTTCTATATTCCACAGAGATGTAGAGAGGTTTGTTGTGATTTGCGCCCTCAGGCGATAGTTCTTTGTCAGAAAAGGTCAACGTCGGGGAACCTCCTCCCGGAAAAACTACTCCAACTAGCTGCTCTGGCGTGGTGTCTATCGAGAGTTTGGCTTTGTTCATGGCTAAAAGGATGACCTGTCTATGTACTCGAGAAGCCATAAGCAGTCCCCAGATGGAGATGTCTGCTTGTATCTTTTTCAGCTGTTTCAGTACAGCCTCTTCTTCGAGTTGCTTCTCTTTCTGTTTCTCTACCTCCTTGTCCTTCCTAGATGCTTCTGGTTGATCTAGATGCGGGGGCTTGAAATACCGCCCGCTCCTGGTCATATGGTCAACTTCACCAATGTACCAGGTATCATTCGGTTGATTGTTTCCCCAGTCCTCATCTGTGTGGGCAAGACATAGATCATCGTCTTCCCACCACATTCCATCGGCAGCCAACAGACACCTATTCGGCTCCGTCACCACTGTCCTTGTACTTACAGTACCTTCTGTCCATGTGTTCGCAGCACCCTCTATTCTTGTGCACACAGCACTCTCAGTCCCCATAGGGGCCTTGGCTTTTCTGGCTCTCTCAGAGTCCTCGATTCTTTCCGGTTCTAACTGTGTCAATGCAGCCTACTGTTCCAAACTTCCTGTATTCAAAATGCCCAAATCCTGAGCAAAATTCTTGGCACTGGCGCTCTCCGGCGATGTATTCTGGTCCCGGCCTTTCCGGCCACAATTGATGTCCTTGCCCCCGATAGGCCCTTTTCCAGCTGAATTTCTTCAACAATATCTGGTTGGTCGTCAAGCCACCCTGTGACCTCTGCTGACTCCTCAAAATCGAACTAGTTGACCGTCATGTCCCCCAGATCTTGTTTGTTGAAAATCTAGAGGTCAGCAATGTCCCCTTCCAGAACTGCTAAGTCCTCTATCCTCTGATCAAGTCCGTCCCCCTATAGTACACAAATTTCTGCCCCTACCAGCAATTCCACATTTGGCCTAATCTGTCCCGCTGACGCAATGTAGGCACTCGGGTTGTACACCTCCTCAGCAAAGCTCCCCAATTTCTCAGTCCCTGAATCCACTGTGAAATCATCCCTATTCTGTCTTCGACAGCCACCATTATTAGCTCAGGTTGGGTTCGGGAGATGTCCAACATGCACAAGTCAGTGCTGTCAGGAAGGAACACCTCTGGTTTGGGTAGGTGAGATGAGGTGATATATATGCTGGGGTCATATGGCATGACCCCGGTCTGGATAAAGTTGATGCGTTTGGGAGGTGGAGCTTGGTTGTGTGGTGGGAGAGGGTTGGTTGTGACGTTCGGTTTCTCTGGAGGCACGATCACCCTGTTGTCGATGAGATCTTGAATCTCATGACGTAATCTATAGCATTGGTCGGTGTCATGACCGTGCTGTTGGTGAAACGCGCAGTACTTTGCCGGGTTATGGAAGCGGGAAGTTTTTCTGGCAATGGCCGCGGCTCCAGGGGCTTCAAGTGGCCTTTTCTGATTAAAACCCCTAAAGCTTTGGACAGGGGCATATATAGTGCGGTGAAGGCTCTTTGGCTCTTGGGTGCGTATCTGGCTACTTGCGAGCTACTACCGGACGCGCCGGAGAATGGTGTAGCCGCAAGGGTTCTTGGGGGAGTGGTGGTGACCATGCTTACTTCTGAAGCTCTGGCAGTTGTGGTGTTGCTTGTGCCTGTATTGTTGTTGCGGTTGAAGGTTCTTCTGGGTTGTTCTCTGTCTTGGTTAATCAAGCCCTACTTCAAGGCATCCTCGAACTGTACTCCTATCTCATGCAGATCTGAAAAGGTAAGGAAGGGGAGCATGATTATTTTCTACATTAATTTGGGTTGGAGGTTGCGCACAACCATCCGTATTTGATCCTTATCCGTCGGCCTTATGGTCATCATTGAGGCCTTGGCCCTCCAGCGGGTTACGAATTCGGAGAAACTCTCCTTAGGCTCCTGCCTTGTTGTCTCGAGATCACGGGTTGTAATCTCGATTTGCATGTTATAGGAGTACTGTGCAATGAAAGCCTCGGCCATCTCATCCCAGTTCCGCTTGACATCATCTTCCAATTTTGCATACCAGATGGCCGCCACACCTGACAGGATCCGGCCAAACAATGAAAGCTTCTGTAGTCTGGTGAGGCCCATCGGCCTTAATATATCCGAAAACAAACGTAGATGCACCATGGGATCCCCGGACCCGTCAAAGCGGTCGATTTGTGGCATCTTGAACCGATCTGATAGTGTCTCAGCCGCGTCGGTATACCCGTCCTCAATATCTGGGATGGACTTTACCCCTTGGGACTTCTTGAACAACTTTTCAAGCTTGCTCAACTTCAACGCTGTAGGGTCCACCTTGAACTCAAAGGGAGAGTTCGGTTGATTGATAGGCGTGGGTGCCTTGGATAGTTGAGGTAGAATCGGGGGCGGAGTTGGCTCCGTTGGGATGTCTGTTTCCTCTTGGGCATTCTGGACATTCGTCATCTCCTCAGGTATTGGGACTCTTGTTGGGGGAGGAGCCTGGTGTGAAGCGGATGCTCCAGTTTGCTGCTGTAGCCGGGTAATTAGCTCTGCCTGTTGGGCCATAACAACGGCCTGCTGTTTGGAAAATTCTGCTTGACGAATAGCATCCTTCTGCATGGCTTTCATGCTCTCCTGGAGCTGGCGCACCATGTCTTCCATCCCTGACATACTGCCCTGATTTATCTGAACTGCCGGTGTATCTACCTCTGTAGTAGACTCAGAAATCTCAACCCGACTGTTCAAAGACCACTGATCTGGTAATCTTGGTACAGATACACTGCATTTTCTCGATCTCTGCCTAGCAACCGGGGGTAAAGAGTAGAACACTGGTTGTCCGTCTACCAGATCCTCAGATCGATGGAGTCGACGACCTCTAGTCCAGAGTGCTTTGGGAATATCTGCTTGGTCGGAAGCAATTGTGCTAAACAACCTAGCAAAAAGATAAATAAAGCAATAATAAGGAAATAAATAACCAGAAAACGGGCAGCATAACGGCTTAAATAAACACAACACACAGTTGGGTATAACAACACCCAGTTGATAAGCTGAATACACTGTTCTCAAACACTGATCAGTGTTCCCAAATTCCTGCCCCCAAATCTGAATCTGATACCCGCAGATAACTGATTCCCAAAATACCGATACCGGTGCCCTCAAGCCTGATACCCAAACTTGTAAACTGATACGTGCGTTCCTGTAGAGACACACTCTAAAAGCACATAGCAACCAAGTGAGAGCCAAAACACCCTTATGTTGGGATAGGGTTTTCCCTGTCCTATTTTGTCAGGAGTTAGGGTTTCACTATGCATGCAACGGTTTTAAACAACCTATAATCGGGTGAGCAACCGGTCCTAGTTTGGGATGGTCACTATGTATTCCGAATATGCACTAGGTCGAAAGGTCAAAAAAGGGTGCCCGGAAAAAACCGGGGTTTGTGTTCCCATCGTGGCAGAGCCCGTAACCGGTCAGCCTTATGGCACGCTTCTCAAAGCGAACCTCCGGCAAACCATTTAGGAATAGCAGATGGCAAACACGGTGTCCTAGGCGCACCGATGCACATGCAATGCAAAGAAACACATGAGTGTAGTCAAAACAAGATATCACGAGTTCGAGTCAAGTTCTCTAATTTCCCAGCAGAGTCGCCAGAAACTGTAGACGTCCCCGAACGTCCCAGGAGGGAATCTGATTTTGTTCATTGGGCTCACTACAGTTCAGGACTTAATATCACGATCCTGTATCTAATCTCGCAAAGTGCAATGCAAGACCGATGAATCATCAAAGAGTCCAAATCCGGCAAATCGTTTTGAAAACAGATTTTTAGAAAGAAGTGCCAAACATGGACTGCTTTGCCAGATACAGAGTCACCACCTAAATATTTTATTTTGGGGAGAATTTAGGAAACCCTAACTCGTGCCTAAGGCCACGTGTCCGTCATCACCAAAGTTGCCTCGGCTCGAGAACTTGGGTACGATTAGGGAAGGTCACTTCGTGAGCACCCCCGCTCGCCCGATCAAAGATCGGCCACTACTAAACATGATATCTTGTTTTTGAAAACACATGTGCCCTTATTCCGGTTTATTAGCCTAGAATTACTATGTGATGCACACAGCATACAAGTATAGACTAGATTGCCTAATTTGGAACAATGCATCGCATATCCGTTTGTTTTGAAAATGTATTGAAATTTGCTACTCGCAAGTAGGCTAAAACACGGGTTTCGACGAATTTTTCCAATTCAAGCAACCCAACCTTCACCCACAGGCATTCAGGCAGTTATATCACATAAGCAAATAGCCTCATGGTAAGCATGCTATCATGGCAATCACTCACACACATGCAAGGATGCTAAAGCATAAATACTTACCGAGTACTCCAAGCCAAAGAAAGATGCTAATTAGAAATCATGCATGAATCCTAACTATGCTGGAATGCCTAATGCAACACATGCAAAAATGCAACTAAGATAGGCTCGGCTATTCTAAAATGGCATATGAAATGCAACAACTGATACATGTATTCAACTCGGAATTGAAATACAATGCAGTTAGTATGATACGCCGAGCCCGGTGCATGCAAGACAGATAAATGGATGCAAACATGCGAGCATAAGTATGCTAATTGAAACGTGCCCTAAACTAACCATCAGAAGCTGGTAAATAAAAGGGAGACAGACATGGGGTTCGAAGACATGCATCACACACACACGCACACTTATTACAAATTCGCCCTCTCGACGGAGGCTCCGAAAGAATAATACAAACCCAATAAATAATTAACTACTCTATCTAATTAATTATTACAGACCCTTAATTTATTAACAAATTAATTACAAAATAAACTAAGTATGAATTTCAAAAGGCCGCCGCAGCTCCGCCTCGAAATGATTGGATGATGCATGCTCGATTTGCCTTGCTCGGAAACCCGTTGCCATGCCTCTGTTGCCTTTGTTTGCACTGTTCTGCACCTCTGATAATTGTGAAAATTCTTGGAATGCTTCTGAATTACTTCCTGATCATTATGGGATATCACCGGCCAAGATACCGGACCACCAGCTATGAAAATATGGTAACCGACCAAAAGTTGGTCCACCGGCTGGACTCTTATAGTCGGCCAACACTAAAAGTTGCCGACCGGCCATTTCTTCCTACAGAACACTGGTTTTGCTGCAGCAGAGGACAGACAATGCATGGCGAGGTATTTTCAAGGCAATGTGTGTATAGCCACTCTCCCTATCATGCAATGAACTCAAGGGAGCATGGCTCTCGGTCCTCGGGCCACCAATCACGCATTTCGATGCATGATGGCCAAAGGTGCCAAATTTGCAAATCAATGTAAAATGAATGCAACGAAAACAAATGAATGCTACACACTCTATCATGTTGGGATCAAGAGTGTCGGTGACCGAGGATTGAGGCGTGTTTCGTCACTTTAAGAAGGAACACACCTCATACCTCATGTATGGTTTCACACCCCAAACCGAACACAATGCAATGCATGTATGCAACATGGCTCAAATATGCAAAATGGCTCATGTATGCAATATGAGGCTAAGTTAGTAAAGCATGCCAAATGCAATGCAACCTAAACATGCAAATGTACAATGTGCTAAGCATGCAAGATGCAATGCAATGCGACCTAACATGCAAGCGAAGCTAATGTAACACAAACACACCAAGTATGCAACAAGGTTATGTGATGCAAGTAGCTAAATGACATGCAATATAATAAACACGCAAACATGGTATAATGCAAGCATGCAACAATCACACAAATGCAACATGTCAAACATGCAACTATATGCAAAGATGGGCTTAAACCGAAATGGGAAGACCTCAGCCAATCCCAAAACAGTGGCCAAAATACCAAAATTAAGGCACCAAAATGCAAGATAAACATGCACACATGTTGGTCCGTCAATTTAGGCCACGATGCACAACCTTCAAACATGAGCAAAATGTTATAAATATGAGGATATGGCATTGCAAATAAACTCTGAAATCACATGAAGAATGACGTCAAATTGATTACACAACGCAAACATGGCATGTTAATGGAGTTAAAGCTCAAAGCTAGCTACGGGACTTAAACCATGACTATATCAACCAAGCCCCAAATGGTTGACGCGACCCAAAATCGTCCCGAGGCAGACCAAAATGAAGCTAAAACTCATATGGAACAAAGCCAAAACATGCTATGAAGAAAGGCACAAAACAAAACGCATACAAAGCCTAAAAGGGCAAATGCACTACACCTCTTATAACCGAACATGGCATGACTTAGACTGATGAAGTCAGAGTTAAAACAAGTCAAAATAAGCCCCAAAACCCACTGATATGGCAGCCCGAAGACTTAAACAAAGAGGCATGCATAATGGCCTAAACATGGAGTATAAGACAACAACTCTTCAAAGCATTGAAAGCGTGTTATATGTAAGCATACGCGCATGGAACATGGACTGAAATGGCATGAGAAGTGATTCCAAATCACTGAAATAACCCAAATAAAGCATGCTCAAGACTCACACACCCAAGGCTAACAAGCCAAAATTCAAGGTGGCTATACAAAGCATGGCAAGCATGACCAAATCGACACCAATCAGAGCTTAAACATTATAAAACATGACTAAAAACTAAACAAAGCTAAGTCAAAACATGCAAGCATGGTGGTCTAAATGCATGATGCATTTCTAGGCAAAATAGAGGAATGCAAGGCAAGTATATTATGCATGCAATGGATTAACAATCTGACCAAAAATAGAGGTATAATATGATCAAATATCACCAAAAGCCCTCTGAAATAAAGCCAAACAAAGCTATGCCAACATGCTACTATGGTGAGCCCTAAATGTAAGCAAAGGAGACTCAAAGGGAGAGGGGTGTCCCTCCCCTGTACAAGACCTCAAAACCACTTCTCCACCACTAAAAATCCTCTGGATTTCAGTGGTGAGAAGGTTGAAATAAAGGGGTCCCAAGTCTCAAACAGAAAGGCACAAAAAGAAGGCCAAACATGGCCTAAGAGGGGGTGGACAACCCCAAACACAAAAGAGACCTGAATGAAACATCTTAAACAAGAAAAATTAGAAATTTAATCGGTTATACATAAGGCTCAAAACAGCATGCAAGATAGGTTAAAAGGTTGTACAAAAATGGGGAATATAAAGCAATAGTGCTCACCCTTGAAGAACACTTCAAGAACACCAACCCCAGCCCCTTCCTCTGATCAAAACCAACTTAAAAACTCTGAAACTAGTCCCTCAACACCTTAGTAACCGAAGTATAGTGTAACACTAGGTGTTTTAGTGCAAAACTAAGAACAAAAGCACCTTTTGAACACTATTCCACACACAAATGGAGAGAGAGAGAGGAAGATATAGAGAGAGAGTCATATATATGTGATATATATCTCTGATATATATCTTTGATTTGTTCAACCCCTCTAAAGGAGAAGGGAGGCCCTCTTTTATAGAACAAAACAAGGGCCTAAGATTCTTGGAGAAGCTGAGACAAAGGGGTCAAGCTTCCTCAAGAAGCTAGAACAAAGGTTCAAGCTTCTTGGGGAAGCTAAGGCAAAGGGGTCAAGCTTCTTGAGGAAGCTAGAGCAAAGGGTTCAAGCTTCCTCAAGAAGCTAGAGCAAAAGGGTGCAAATGGTACAAATCCTCCATACACGTGTATGAAGGACAGGTATGTGTGCTCCAGCTGGCATAGCTGGCATGCACAATGCCTAAAAAAAGGCAAAAAAGAAGTCCCGGCCAGAAAATATGGCCGATTGACCAAACAAACGGCCGGCCGACCAAAAACAATGCCGACCTGTAACACCCTCAAAATATTAACATTAAACCCACCAACATTGACATGCATTGATATAAAAGATAACATCCTTCTGTTCATCAGAGTAAATCATTACAAGAATATTGCATGCTAGTAACCAAAGCAAATGCCCTACAGGCTTACAGCTTTCCAAGTTAATACTTGGTTACAAAAAGGAGAGTACTAACTCAAATACACATTAAGCCCTTGGCTTGATTTTACAGGTAATACAGCAAAGGCTAACACAACAACAAAAGTCTGTCTGCCTCTAGCCTCCCAAGCTATGTCCTTGGAGGTGGCATGCTACCTGTACCTGAAAATGATGTCCCATATAGGGTGAGTCACAGCCCAGTAGAAATACACCAAACCAACTATAAACAATGACTAAAAGATTAGCAGTTGCTAGATGGTCAACACATATACATCCACTTATATCACATTACTGTTCCATGATAATCATGTCCATATTACAAATTCACTTTCCATTTCTTATTCAACTTTGATTCTGAAAACAAGGCTTAGTACCCTGGCCAAAACATTTGATGAAATTATAGTTCATCACTAAAACATTTTCGAAATTTATGGTGGACACACATTTTGATGCTGTATCAAAGTCAAACAAAAACATTCCTATATTTCTCAAATGATATACATTTTAGTGCTATATCAAATCAAACAAACAATTCCATACTTCACGAATGATAATGATATACATTTTAGTGCTATATCAAATCAAAACAAACACTTCCATAAGTCTCAAATAATACACATTGCAATGCTGTATTAAATGAAACAAAAAAAAAAAAAAAAACACTTCTAATTCGCAGCCTGATACACATTGTAATGCTGTATCACTGTCACAAGAAAACACTTCTAATTCGCAGCGTGATACACATTGTAGTGCTGTATCACTGTCACAAGATTCGGTTTAGAGGTTCAGGCCTGTTCTTCCAATCAACCGTGGAGTACAGCCCTGTTCTCCTCCCACACAATACAATGTATATAAATAATTATCATATACAAATTCAACCTATCGATACAAAATTTTGATGTATTAAACCAATTGCCATGTTCATTAGCATACTCAATAGATTAGCTTTAGTTTGCCTAATCATCATACATTGCCTACAACAATCAAGACTATCCTCCACCGATAGTCCAATACAGTTATTTCTAAACAGGAAATAAATGCACCAATTTGATATATTA
Source organism: Camellia sinensis (assembly GCF_055761805.1). NCBI lineage: Eukaryota > Viridiplantae > Streptophyta > Magnoliopsida > Ericales > Theaceae > Camellia > Camellia sinensis. The sequence continues at coordinate 108,960,315 of NC_138969.1, read as the reverse complement.
TCAACAGTTTAACTAGGTGAGCGACAAGTGAGTCCAACTACACCCTTTAACCCCATATCTTTCTAATTTGAATATTTCCTATTCAATTTCTCAATTCCCTAAATTACTTATACAAATTAATTTGTCAATGTAATTAGGGCTTTACCCATAATCTACATAACAACACTAAGATTCCATTTTCTTCAATAGTTCAACATTAGCCTCATTTCCCTATATCAAACATGCATATAGGTTTACATATGACAAACCCCCATCTTTTGTAAAATTACAAAAAAAGACCCAAACTTTCTCAAAAATACCCAACAACCCCCAACATATCAAAATGCTAAAATTCATAGACAAAGTTCATAAGGAGGAGTAGGATATCCCTACCTCGAAGTTAGAGCTCAAACGGAGGAGGACACCAAACTCAAAGTGCTCCAAACTCCAAACTTTTTGGATCAAAACGTAGCCCTCGACGATTAACACACTTTTTGAAAAGGCCAAAGGGTAGGAGAACACTCCAACTAGATCAATCCTAAGAGAGAAGGGAGAAAGTAGTAAGAGAAACTCTCAAAAATGACTTTTCGGAAAAGTAAGAGAGAGAGTGGAAGTTGAAAAGTGATTCAAGAATGCCCAGCTGCCAACTGATATACGCATGATCCGCTCGAGCGGAGAATAGAACGCTCGAGCGTCAAGCACAAAAACTGGACCCGCTCGAGCGCAATAATGCCCGCTTGAGCTCCAAGAAACAGAAATAAAACACATCCGCTCGAGCGCGAACACCAGTCCGCTCGAGCGTAGATTCTCCTTTCCCAGTTCTTTTACAGACAATGAACTACCCGCTCGAGCTCCAACATACCCGCTCGAGCGTAATAAAAACCGCTCGAGCGTGAAAAACATACCTGCAGAAGTTTTGCAGAGGCACGAAATACTGGGAGTGTGTAAACCCCGCTCGAGCGCAATAATACCCGCTCGAGCGTACCAGTAAAGAAACGAACTCCGCTCGAGCGCAGAATCATCCGCTTGAGCGTAACACCAAAAACCTGGGAAACAACACTAGAGACCAAAACTCATCCTACCAGTTCGAAACACGTCCAACACATCCTAAAACTCAAACATAGAGAATTAAAGGATGTCAATAAGATATATAACTACCTACTCCACGGAACCTAAGTCCGGAACACTGTACATAAAGGGGACAAACCCGGGATCGCTATAACCTCCCCCCCTTAAAGAATTTCGTCCCCGAAATTAAGAAAACAACACACTTACAAGGTCAACCGACTGTAGACGTCCCCGAACGCCCCGGGAGGAACGAGTCCCGTTCTGTTCATTTGGGGTTCACTACAGTTCGGACTCTCAAATTGTCACGGTTCTAAGTCTGAACCAAAGAGTCCAAATCCTGCAAATCGTTTTTGAGAAAATAGATTTTTTTAGAAAAGAAGTGCCAAACATGGACTGCTTTGCCAGATACAAAGTCGCCACCTAAATGTTTTATTTTGAGGAAATTTAGGAAACCCTGACTCGTTTGCCTAAGGCCACGTGTCCATCATCGCCAAAGTTGCCTCGGCTCGGGAACTTGGGTACGATTGGGAAAGGTCAGCTATGAGCACCCCCTCTCGCCCGATCTGAAGATCGGCCTCTACTAACCGTGATATCCGCTTTTGAAAATGTTATGTATTCTTATCCCGATTATTAGCCTAGAATTACTATGTTATGCACACAGCACAAAAGTATAGACTAGATCGCCTAATTTGGAAATAAGCATTGCATATCCGTTTGTTTTGAAAAAAAATTGTTTTGGAATTTGCTACTCGCGAGTAGGCTAAAACAAGGATTTCAATGAGCTATTCCAACTCAGACAATCCAACCTTCACCCATAGGCATTCAGGCAGTTTATAACATATAAGCATCTAGCCACATGGTAAGCATGTTGTCATGTTAACATTTACACTCATGCGAGATGCTAAAGCATAAATACTTACATCGTACTCCGTGCCAAAACAAAGAACTTGTTAGCAATCAATGCATGATCCAAGTCCATGTTTAAATGCCTAATGCAACGCATACGGAATGTCACTAGAGTAGGCTCGGCTAGTCTATGAATGACATGTGAAAATGCACAGGCAGCATGTATTCAAGTTAGATTTTGAAATACTAATGCAGTTAGCATGATGCGCCGAGCCCGGTGCATGCAATACTGATGAATGATGCGCTCATGCATAGCATAAAGTATGCTGAATTAAACATGTCCTATTATTAACCATCAAAGCAGGTAAGTAAAAGGGAGAAAGAAGTGGGGGTTGGAAGACATGCACACACTCACCCACACTTATTACAAATTCGCCCTCGCTCGGAGGGACCAAAAAAATAATACAACTCAAATAATGAATTAACTAACCTAGCAAATTAATTATTACAGACCAACTAAATTAATTAAGCAAATTAATTAATTTAAGAAAGCAAGAAAAAGGGCCTCGGGAAGAGAGCTCAATGCACACGTGCTCGGGTCTTGCTCGGAAGTCCACTGCCATGCGCAAACTGCCTCTGTTTTCCCTGCTCTGCTTCTCTGAAGACTGCCAAATTCTCAGAATTGCTTCCCTGGACATTGGGAGACACCACCGGCTAAGGAGAATGGCCACCGGCAGTAAGGAGTGATCATCGGCTGTTGATGAAGCGATCGGCCACGGATGGACTGCCGGTCGACACTATGTGCAGTCGATCGGCAAAAAGTTCCTGCAGAATCTGTTTGACAGCAGCAGAGGACAGGGCTTTGCATGGCAATGCAATTCAAGCAATGTATGCACCAATCCTACCCCTTATCATGTGTATAACTCAAAGGGACATGGTCCATGGTTCTCGGACCATCAATCGCGCATTTCAATGCATGATGGCCCAAGAGACCAAGTTGTGCATTTTCATGTCAAATGAAATGCAAACCAAATGAGCACATAAAGGCCCAACCTCTATCACTTGACTTCAAGAGGCATGGCATGCATGTTTAATGCGATGCAACCTAAGCATGTTAGCTAATATGCAACATGGCATAAAAGAGAGCATCCAGACATGCAATGCACATTAGGTACACGAACTAAGCAACAAAGCAAACAAGCATGCCATAATTATGCAAACCACTAGAGCATGCAAGATGTAATCCAATCACGCAACATGCTAGCAACTTGACCAATGGAATGCAAAGCGAATGCAAGTGATTTCAAGCATGTAACATGTGCAACCAAAGCATACAAACATGGGATGATGTAACAACACTTGAATGGCATGCAAGGGATGGACTCACACTAATTGGACAACTCTAAGTTAGGTCCAAAACAGTGGCCAAAAGCTTAAGAAAATGGGACCAAACACACATACACACATGCACATGTTAAGGCCTAACACTTAAGCATCAAAGGACAACTTTTAAGCACACTTAAAAGGGAATAATCATGGACATATGGCATGCATTATAAGCCTTGAAAATCATGCTATAAGAGGTGCCAAACCAACTTAAACAAGGCGAACATTAGCATGCAAATGGTCCATGCACATGTTAAGGCCTAACACTTAAGAATCAAAGGACAACTTTTAAGCACACTTAAAAGGGAATAAGCATGGACGTATGGCATGCATTATAAGCCTTGAAAATCATGCTATAAGAGGTGCCAAACCAACTTAAACAAGGCGAACATTAGCATGCATATGGTCCAAGCACTTAAAGCAAGCCAAAGGGGACTTAAACCATGGCTAAGCCAACCAAGTCTCGCAAGGCCAAGAAGGCTTAAAACAGGTCCAAGGCAGGCCTAGACCATGCAAAGGGACCCCCTAGATGGCATCTAAGTGGCTCAAATTCAAAAGTATGCACAAAGGCCAAAACATGGGGCATACAACATAAGCTTTCAAAGCATTAAAGAGGTGTCAAAGGTAAGCATACAAGCATATCAAGGGGACTAAAATAACATGGAAAATGATCCCAACCCACTAAATCGAAGCAAGTGATGCATGCAACACACTCATACACTTAAGGCCGACAAACCAAAAATGCAAAGGGGCTATATAATGCATGCCATGGTCGACCAAAATGGCTAAGGACAGACCTTAAACATGGCGAAATAAGCATGAAAGCTTCACAAAGCTAAGCCTAAAGCATGCTAGAACAATGGTTTACAACCTAAGGCATGTTAAGGCAACAAAATGGCATTACAAGGCATGTATGCTAAGCAAGAATGGTGTACCAAAACCAACTAAAAACAGAGGCATATTATGACATAATAAGCACAAAAATCAGCTAAGGCATGGTCAACATGAACCTAAACATGGTGCTCCCTCAAGAGGCCAAAAATGGTCCTTTTCAATGACAACAAGGAGAGGGGGTGGCCCTCTCCTTCTTGGGACCTCAAGGCACCATCCTCACCCCTGAAATCCCTCAAGATTTTAGTGGTGAGGAGGCCCAAACACCAAGGTCTCTGAGCTCACTCAAAATGGCACAAAATGGAGCCTTACAAGGCTTAAGAGGGGTCAAACAATCCCAAAGCTTGAAGCAACCTTAAACAACTATTTAGAGGGCCTAAAAACAGAACTTTTTTATGTTATACACTAAACACAAAAATAGTTGTAAGGTAGGCAAAAATTCATTGCAAGAAAGGGGTAAAAAGGAGCAAGTTTCTTACCCTTGAAGACCATCTTCAACAATGGAGCTCCAGCAGCTTCTTTAGGTTGAAACTAGCTCCAAAACTCCAAGAACACTCCTTTGGCCCTCAATAACCAAGAGAAGGTGTAATGGTGGGTGCTTGTGAGCAAAAGTAAGACAAAACACACACACTAAGCTCAAGAGAGAGAGAAAGAGAGATATAGGATAGATATAAATTCCTAACCCTAATATCAAAGCTCTCTAAAAATGTTCTCCAACCCTAAATCCAAGAGAGGAGACTCTCTCTTGTAAAGCTTGTCAAATAAGCTTGTCAAGAGAGAGATCCCTCCATACACGTGTATGGAGGGGAGAAAAGGTGGGTGCCAGCTATCACAGCTGGCACAAAATATCTACCAAAAGTAGATGAACAGTGATCGGCCATTCAAAATTGCCATTTTGGCAAAATAAATGGCCGACCGGCAACAAAGAGTGCCGACCGGCAATATACATTGCCGATGGCACAAAATCACTGGCCGGTGGCCTCAAGCCATGGGCGGTGATGTGTGGGAATGCCTCACAAGGCATTCCCTGCCCCTCCAAGGCAAAACATAAGTGTTTGGGAACTCAAGATGAACACAAACAAGGGTAATCACCAAGTGTTCCAATGGTGACGTCCAAGTCTTGAGGACGGTCAAAAATGGGGTGTCTACAGTTGCCCCTCTTTGACAGAACTCGAAAGTCATAACAATGATAGGAGTGAATGTCAAAGCCCAGAGACGACCCATTTTTGACAAGGCTGAAGACTCAGACAAACATGCAAGACAATCAAGATATGCGCCCGAAGGCAGGGGCAAAATGCAAGACAATGCACAGAGCCGGACATAACTTATGATCATGCAAAGAAAGATGTAATGAAGCACACATGCGACAGTTTTAAGCTAGCATACACCAAACTACACTACAATGCATAAAGGATGTAAGAGAATTATGCAATTCTCGATATGTCTCACTCGGAGGATACAATACCTGTGCGGCTCGTCTGGTTGCACCAGCCTCAAATGAACCGTACATACAATATCGTGCCTACAAAGAAAACAACTCAACAGGTACGATGTTATTAGCAACATGCATGTCAATGCAAAAATGGATGCAAAATGATATGCAATATATACAAAACAATGTATAAACAATGCAAATGAAGATGCAATGTAATTGAAACAATGCAAACTATATGCAAAGCAATTGAATCATGATCCAATCATGAGCGGTTCAAAACCACACTTATGTCAAATAGATTGATGGAGGTAACAAGTCCGTCTACCATAGAACGATCAACAGAACTATGAGTAATGTAGACGGACACAAGAACAAGTATTGGGGGGGATGACATAAGTGGGGAAACGACCCGCTGGGGAAAGGACAATGATCCTAATGCCGGACGCAACAATTACACTACAATGTAATGTCTAATGAAAATGCTGGGGAAATGGCAATGGATATGGCACGCAGGCCAAACCAAATCTTGCCTAGGCAAAGCATGTACGCATACAAGCCACGTCTAACATAGAACGGTCCACTGAACTATGCTTCGACACGAGAAGTATGGGCACATACCTGACCAAGCTCAACATGGAAAGGCGCGAGCCATAGGCGGAGGTGATGCAGTGAATGCATGCAAGCTACAATGCAATATCTACGAATATGCAATGGAACGGAAATGGATACAATGGATATAGCCTGCGGGCCAAACCAAATCTTGCCTAGGAAGGGCATGTACACGTACAAGCCGCGTCTAACATAGAACGGTCCACTGAACTATGCTTCGACACGAGAAGTATGGGCGCATATCGGACCAAGCTCAACATGGAAAGGCGCAAGCCATAGGCGGAAGGTGATGCAATGAATGCATGCAAGCTACAATGCAATATACACTACATTACAATGATGCATGACAATGCAACTATTTACGATGATGCATGACAATGCAATTATATTTTTTTGTTTTGTTTTTGAAATGCAAATGCATGATGATGCATGATTTTGAAGTGTGCGACAACGCGTGGCTTTTAAGATGTACACGAACTTGAATATGCGACGACGCGAGTCGCTTGAAATACATGTATAATGCAACTTATCAAAAGTCGTTCGGGCATGACAAACACTGGAGGACTTGCACTTTTAGAGGATTTAGGGTCTCCTAGACCGTAAAATACAATACCTGTGCGGCTCGTCTGGTTGCACCAACCTTAAATGAACCGTACATACAATATCCTACCTGCAAAGAAAACAAACTTAACAGGTACAATGTGATTAACAACATGCATATTAATGTACTTGAAAATGCGTGACAACGCAAAGCAAGTGGGAAGCATAACAATGCTGTGAAGGCAGAGACATGTAAGTGGAGTACGCGGTCTACGCAGGCAACGAAATTGATCATAAGCATGCGGTCTACGCAAGCAATGAAATTGAACATAAGCATGCGGTCTACGCAAGTAGAACATGCGGTCTATGCAAGTAATGAATTTGAACAAACATGCGGTCTACGCAAGCAAAACATGCAGTCTACGCAAGTAATGAATTTGAACAAACATGCGGTCTACGCAAGCAAAACATGCGGTCTACGCAAGTAATGAATTTGAACAATCATGCGGTCTATGCAAGCAAAACATGCGGTCTATGCAAGTAATGAATTTGAACAATCATGCGGTCTACGCAAGCAAAACATGCGGTCTACGCAAGTAATGAATTGAACAAACATGCGGTCTACGTAAGCAAAACATGCGGTCTACGCAAGTAATGAATTTGAACAATCATGCGGTCTACGCAAGCAAAACATGCAGTCTACGCAAGTAATGAATTTGAACAAACATGCGGTCTACGCAAGCAAAACATGCGGTCTACGCAAGTAATGAATTTGAACAAACATGCAGTCTACGCAAGCAAAACATGCGGTCTACGCAAGTAATGAATTTGAACAATCATGCGGTCTACGCAAGCAAAACATGCGGTCTACGCAAGTAATGAATTTGAACAATCATGCGGTCTGCGCAAGGAATGAATTTGAACAAACATGCGGTCTACGCAAGCAAAACATACGGTCTACGCAAGTAATGAATTTGAACAATCATGCGGTCTACGCAAGCAAAACATGCAGTCTACGCAAGTAATGAATTTGAACAATCATGCGGTCTACGCAAGCAAAACATGCGGTCTACGCAAGTAATGAATTTGAACAAACATGCGGCCTACGCAAGCAAAACATGTGGTCTACGCAAGTAATGAATTTGAACAATCATGCAGTCTACGCAAGCAAAACATGCGGTCTACGCAAGTAATGAATTTGAACCATCATGCGGTCTACACAAGCAAAACATGCGGTCTACGCAAGTAATGAATTGAATGCATGCAAAATGCAATGAGATGCGCAAGATAGTGCGATTGACATGTGATGCACATGGGCTAACTTTTGAGTTTCGTAAAAGCCAAAAGGATACGGAAAGGATACACCTTGCACGAATTCGAGTGCCACGCACAGAAGACACGACCCGAGGTCAAAACGGAGGCCGGTTGAGCGTCAGAAATGCACTGTTTTGCACTGTTTTGAGCACTAAAGGCCTCGGACCCCACACATAACTCAAACAAAGGGGGTAGGAGGCTCCAAAATCACTGTAGGAGACACCGGCCATCAAAATGCATCACCGGCCGTCCATCGGTCATCATACAATTTCCATCGGCACACTATTTTGCCGACCGGCAAAGAGTGTGGCCGACCGGCAAAAAGTCCCTGTATCGGGGCAATTCTGTCATTTGGCCACGGGTCTTTTAAAATAGGGCTTCTAGCCGTATTTTGTTCACTTCCTTTTGCTCAAAAATCCTCTCCCTCTCTCTCTAGAGTGTTTTCCTCCTTCGATTCTCTCATTTTCGTGCGTTCTAGCCCCCGTTTCGTCGTCCGATTCGCGAATACCTTCGCATTTCGAACGTTTTGAACCGAACGAAACTTCGTTTCGGTGTCTCTTTCTTGATTTTCGCCACTCGGGGCTCATTTCCCTCGAGTTTTTCTCAATACCCGTGCCTTTTCCGCACTTCGGCTTTTCCGGCCTTTTCCGGCCCTCTCCAGGTTGACTTTCTGTTGACTTTTCACATTCTCACTCGGTTTTTCGTCTTCCGGCAATTTTCACATCCTCTTCGAGATGGCGGACGATCTTCCACAGGGTGGGACCCCTCCAGAGCTCGAGATGGATCCCGAGGCCGACCCCTTGCCACTTCATATCCGGCCGTTTGACCCGGAGACCTACAGGCCTGCGGTTCATGTGATGCTCCCTGATGGACTACGCCAGTTCCGGAGCTTCGAGAGGGGTGTGGCACCCGAGCTTCTCCTGCGTGAGCCTACCTCCCATCTGTCCTTCGGCACTTCCGAGGTAACATTCTTTCTTCTGTTTTATTATTTTCCGCAATGTAGAACATAACTGCCATTAGTTGATTCTGTTCTCTAACTACTTAGCCCGGATTCACCGATAGACTGTACACTGTAGTTGATTGCAAACAAACTTACAACCGATATCTGTTTGAAATTTACACGTGCACACACACTGTACTGACCCTGAATCACCCAAATACACGGCGCACACTGTATTTTACTGCATACACACTGGTACCCGGTATCTGCTTGAGTCTGAAAACATGCACACATGCCGTATTTGCCCTGAACCACTCAAACACGCTGACACATCACACGTTGTAGTTCACTGTAAGTACACCGGCACCCGATGTCTGTTCGAATTTGAAAACATGCACACATGTTGTATACCTGTATGCTTCTTAAAACTGCATTTTGAATATTGCCTTGCAATTGTTGTTTTTGATTACAGGGGGATTCCCATACCATCCGCGGGTATGGGAATATCGTCACTTGGGATTGGTACCTAGAGCTTCCAGACGCGGTTTGTCACATCGTCGACGAGGCCGGTTTCGGCATCTTCTGCAGGGGGCTCTCCCGGCTCATGACTTGCAGGCCCTTACTTGCCGCTCTAGTGGAGAGGTGATGGGATACCACCAACTCCTTCCACTTCTCCGCTGCAGGGGACATGACGATGACCCCTTATGATTTCTCGATGCTCACCGGCATCGGGGTAGGGGGTGATCCGATCCCCTTCGACACCGATATGGGTGAGTGGGACGCCGCCCAGCTGTACCTGCTCGGCACTCAGCCTCCCCTCGCTCGAACAGGGTTTGTCAGGTACTCTTGGTTCGAGAGCCATTTTCGGATTCAGCCAGCCTTGGCGGAGGAGGCGCAGATGACCCCAGAGGAGGTGGATCAGTATGCGTAGGGCTTCATCATGTTCCTCTTTGGGACGACTCTTTTCGCTGACTGGGCGAACACCGTACCTCTATGTCTGTTGAGCGCACTGGTGGATGTCAGGCGGATCTGCCGCTATGACTGGGGTGGCGCAGGCTTGGCCACATTGTATGGTTATATGAGCTCTTCTTCCCGCCTCAGCGTGTCACGCCCCAAGCTCTGTGACAACGCCGCACACTCATATAAATGAGCATGGAAGGCTAAGAATCCAATCACATAACCCACAAAATAAAATACTCAAATTAAATCCTTAATTGTCATAATGCCAAAATCCATAAAAATAAATAGTTCTCATATGAAAATGTCCACCAAGTTCACTAATTTAATCCACTAACAAAACAATAATCCAAGTACTTAAATCATGGTCCTACTCTCGGCACTCTCACATGTAAAAAAGATCCCGCACAGCTCTACTCTTCAGAATCTAAAAATAAGAGTAAGCTAGATAGCCCAGTAAATAACCAACCATCACTGCTAGCTAGATCAAGTATACAAAAATAAATAAATAAATCGATAACCAATAAATATAATTTTTTCTACAGTTCAATAAATGAACAATTATTTGCAAGGTGGTTTCATAGCTAAAAATAATCAATGTACAATACATTTTAAATGAAAAGCCAACAAGATAATTCAAAGTAATTCGTTGTTCAAATCGATGGTTCGATATTCAGATGGTTCAATGATTTGATTCACAAAACCTAAGTCTTACTGACTACGGTCACATAGCCCGTGACAAGGCCCAGAACCACACATAGGCCGGTGGTAAAGCCCCAAAAGAAACTAGTTTCTGTGCCAATAAATAACCCCCATTGGCTAGGGTTCAAATCATAGTCAGACTAGAGTGATGTTCTGTAATAACCCGACCCTTGTATATGTTCTTTGTTATATTTTCGTATCCTATTTTGTGATTTTGGATGCTTATTGTATAAGTCCATGAGAAATTAGGGATAAGAAAGTGAACTCCATGTTTAAAGCATATGTTTAAGGATGTCTATCTGTTCAACAAGAAAAGTATCTGTTACATGAAAATGCTTAGATCAGAAATTGGAAGCCTTAGAGGCTTAATTACCTGAAATTGATTTCACATATATAATCAGCATAATTTTTAAGTAATATTAAGCGCTTCTGTGAAATTTCAATTTGGGGATGCTTAAACGATTAATTTTTGTCCCTATTCAAGCTTTATATATATACATGCTTATAAGAGTCTTATGACCTTAAGACTTAGAAATCATATTTCGCCTGAGAGAAGATGAGGAGAGAGAGAAATTGAAGGGTAGAGGGAAGAGATCATCAAAAAGGTTGGGAATTTGAGGAAGATTAAGCACAAGGTATGTATAAGGCTATCTTAATTGACTCCCATAACTCTTCTTCTTAGGATGTGTGAAATAGCCTCATGATCATGTCACTTAGGGGTTAGAATGATGATTCCATATGTATGTAAGAAGTTAATGGACAAGATAACCTTACTTGGTTGTTTGATTCAATTGAAATTGACTATGGAGAAGTTATATTCTATCTTCTTATTTTGAACTCAAGTGTATGAGCATGGCTTTGTATCAAAGTATGCTTATGGGCATGTAATGTAAAGAAAGAACTCTTGTGGACTTGTGTATGTTGAACTAAAGTATATTAGTTTAATGTATGTAATTGTCATTGTATTTATATGAATTTGGTCATGTTATACCAATTAGGGAAGTTATTTTGAGCCTTGTTCATGTTTTCCAAAAGGAGAGATTTTGCAAGAATTTTCAGACATTTTTGGGCAGAATCGCCGCACGTGCGGGGGTCATGGCCGCACGTGCGGGAGGTGTTGCCGCACGTGCGGGAGTCATGGCCGAACGTGCGGGAAATGGTGAAAAAACAGGGGCTTGGCCACTGTCTAAAAGGCACGTGCGGGGCATTTTGCCGCACGTGCGGGGCTCACAGCCGCACGTGCGGCCCATGCTGAAAAACGTGGATCGCTCCGTTTTATGTGTAGAACCCTCTAATGTTGTCGGAATATGTATTTGATGCCTTTTTAATATGTATAAATTCCTTCGAAGTAAAACGAAACAGAAAGTAATCTGATATGAAAAGGAAACTAAACTCTAAAGGTTCAATGTGTGCAGGGCACACTCCGGGAGGAACAAGCACATCATCACAACACAGTGAGTAGTAATATCATTATCCGCTTTACATATGGCTAATGATTTTCATTGGCATTTCGTTTTCGCAACTATGCTCATGTTTCAAGTATGCAACTATGTTCATATTTCAAGTATGCAACTATGTTCATATTTCAAGTATGTGTGTTAATGTTCGAGTATGTTCCAAGTATGTAAAGAAAGAAATGGGAAAGATAAAATACCTTCCTTCTATAAGACTCTGGGCCTACGGCCATTCAATGTAAGTTGTTATGATATGAAACAAAGTGCTACACGGAACTAAGTGCTACGACGTGAGCCACCTCTAGAATCCGTGTGAGACACCTCTTGAGTTCGCATAAGTATGTTCAAGGGCTTAGTGCCAAGTTATCCAAGGACGTAACGCCATCATGTTTAAGGGCTTGTGCCACCATGTTTAAGGGCCTTGCGCCACCATGTTTAAGGGCATCATGCCACCATGTTCAAGGGCATTATGCCACCATGTTCAAGGGCTTCAAGCCATTATGATTTAAGAATGTGATATGTCAAGCTGTTATGTTCAAGATTGGGCCTAAGGCCGTTATAAGATGAATACAGAATTAGGCTCACTTTGTAATCTTTGCATTTCCATATGTATTGATATATGTCATGTTTCAAGTTGAGCATCATTTCATTTATGTATTACTATTCACTGAGCCCGGCTCACTTTCTGTTATGTCTGTTTCTGTAGGCAACCAACGAGGTGGTCAATCCTAACCCATGACGCCCTGTTTCTTTTGTCAACCTTCATGTATCCAAGCACTCACGAGGCCACTTATTTTGTGAAGTTTATTAAGATAATTAGCTTACTTCTTGGCTATCCTTCCAAGGTTGAATGTATATAACTTCAACAGTTTTTTTGTTACATGCCCGACTACAGGGCTGGGTCTGTATATGTATTGTGTATAAGTTCTACTAAGGAATACTTTTGGACTCTATCAACCTATTATGGTGCATGTAATGTATGAGATCCTGGCATGTTAGAAATAGCTCAATGGAGTTTGTTTGGTTTTGTATTCTTCTAATATTTTATGCTTCCGTCAAGGCCCCATATGCTATATATATACCAGGTTATATGTCTGTTTTTGAATGGGTCATGCCCGAACTTTCGAGGGCAAGTTCGGGGTGTGACATGTTCAAAATTCAAACAATACACAACTTTTAAATAAAACATTCGAAGTTTTCATAAATAAACGTTTAGTACAATTTTCAGAATAGTTTAACCAAATATTCAAATAATTTTCATAATAATATTCGATGTTGTTTTATACTTGACCCATATTTTATTTTAAGAGAACATAAAGGCTATAAATAAATATTTATGATTTTAAACGATTCGATAGGAATAAAAATGAACCAACAGTGATAGAGGGTTACTTACCTCAAACAGCTAAAATAATATTTTCCAAGCTAATATCAAATTACCAAGATCCACCTCAATCTCACAAATCTAATAAAATATTACACCGCATAAACAATTATTATGTGCACCCATCCATCTCTTCTTGTAACAACAATAGAATAAATTAACCCAATAGTCTATTAGGAACTCCCACGATTTAGCATCAAAACAAAGCCATCACGGCTTCAGAAATATACATGTAAAAATTTGTAATTGCTTGTAGTCAATCGTGTATCCCATAAATACACCACCATTAAACTTAACCCATCACATATCAATCTCAAAATATGAACCACCCAAATAGGATGCCAAATACACTCTAAAATTGAGCAAAATTGAGACCCCCAACATAAACTACATCAATATATCTATTTAATCATATATGCCCATAAAATCATGTATTGATATATTAACACTAAAATCATAGATAGGAATACAATAAAATAAATCTTACCTAAGTGATGAATAAAGAAAAACCACCACTCTTATGAATCCTCCCTTTTCCTTGGTTTGGGTTTCTTTTCTTTAATTTTAAACTTTTCCAAACCCTTGCTTGTTGCCTTCACCTTTAACTCTTCCAAACCCTTTCTGCAGCACAAGCCTCTCTTCTCTTTTTCTTTTCTTTTTTCTTTTACCTTCTCAAACCCTAGCCGCCTATGAAGCAATTCATAGCCTCTGTTTTGTTTGTTTTCCAAGACTTAAAGCCACAATAGGTGGGCTTATTAACCTAATTTCCCAAAGTTACAAAATTACCCATCTAAGTAATAGGAAATATAATGCCATCTCATAACTAATTCTTTGATATTAATAAATGACTCATATAAGTTAATTTAATTACTAATCTATCCAATAAAATAATCCTACACACAACTTGGGTTTTACACAGCGGACAGCTTCTCGGCGGCTACTGGCGAGCTTGGGAGGTACATCTTCTTCCCCTTTTACATTTCCGCTCCACGTTTTCTGGATTCTGTACACTGCACACACCACGGTCTGCCTCTCATTGACTATATACTGCACACGCGGCACATATATACTCTGCTTTACTTTGACTGTATACTGCACACACTGTATACTCTATACCATACACTGCACAACACACGGCTCTGTCATTTCTGCTTTATTCCTCATTTTGCTTTATCTGATAGTCATACTTATATCTGTTCTACAGTTGTGGGTGTATGCCTACTTTCCCAGGCTTGCCCCAGTACCTGATGTGGAGACCCCACTCGGTGTCCCTTTTTCTCATCGCTCTGATGTGCGATGCGTGCGGAGACCACGGGAGTCTTTAATTTTCTTTCGCCGCTACTTCGACACCATCACCGCCGCGGAGGTACGTTCAACTTTAGAATTTGCTTAGGCTTCGCTTAGCACTGTATGTTTTCAATAACAGTAGATAACAAACTGCATTTCATTTTCAGATCTCCTGGCGGCCTTGGGCTCCGTTGCCAGCCATGGTGAGGGATCACTACGAGGGCGCAGAGGAGACTGCCCGTTGTCGAATTCTGTTGGAGGGCCCGGTCTGTCGGGCTTGGTACCTAGGCGAGTGTTTCTTGCGTCAGACCCTGGGTTTACCGGAGCAGATAATCCCGGGTCCACCTCCTACAGATATGAGGCATACAGAGGGGTTCTCCCTTGAGCAGATGAGGGACTACACCGTCGGTTGGGGTGCAGAGCATCACAGAGGCGAGGGCGACTACTCAAAGTACGTCCGGACCTACATTATGCGACCCTTGAGTGGTGGCCGTCGAGTTGAGGGAGAGAGGCCAGCGGCGTCGGCGGCTGGAGCAGGAGCGATGGCTGGAGCAGGAGGGTCGAAGAGAGCCCGA
The DNA here is from genome assembly GCF_055761805.1 of Camellia sinensis. Lineage (NCBI taxonomy): Eukaryota > Viridiplantae > Streptophyta > Magnoliopsida > Ericales > Theaceae > Camellia > Camellia sinensis. Next base: position 108,944,948 of record NC_138969.1, on the reverse strand, counting down.
TTCCGCGGCAGAGGTGGAGTTCAGAGAGGGCGGGGGACCAGCTGGCCTGCTCTGCCCACTTTACTGACATACAGAGGGCAGGATGGGGCAACCTACCAGATCCCCTTTGCTCCTCCCCCAGCTGATCATGAGTTAGCCGGTATCCCCGACTTGCCTCCGGTATGTATTACTTCATTTTGCATCTTGCATTGGCATTTCATTTCAGTTTATTCGATATTTCGCGGAATACTGATACATCTTGTACTCTTGCAGGTGTCCTCCGAGTACACCCGGTAGTCCGTGGAGTTGAATGCCTCCATGATGGGGATACTACAGCAGACCTTCGACCTCCTGGCCCTCTATAGTATTCCGATATGTTCTTCTGATCACGGCCTCAAACCATACTCATAAGCTGCTTCACATAATCTGGTGCACAACACAACACTTGATAAGCTGCTCACGTCATTCATACACTGTACTCATACACTGCATTCTGCACTGATAAACTATTCACGGCATTTGCATACTGTACTCGTACACTGCATTCTGCACTGATAAACTGCTTACGGCATTTGCATACTGTACTCGTACACTGCATTCTGCACTGATAAACTGCTCACGGCATTTGCACACTATACTCATACACTGCATTCTGCACTGATACACTGCTCACAGTATTCTGATGTATTTGCCTTTTGTGCTTTTCAGCCTCCCTTCTAGATTCCTCCGGTGGGTGGTGCTCCGGCTGGGCCCTCTATTCCTGCTCGAGGAGGGCGTGGAGACGCTGCACATCCCCATACCAGGGGGGGCGTGTTCATGTCAGGAGTAGCTCTCGGGCGCCGATCCCTGATGATTACGATGATGATGATGACGAGTCCGAGGCAGAGGCAGGGTCATCTGAGGAGTTTGGAGACGACTCAGACTCAGGCTCAGATGACGGTGCTGATGACGATGCCCCTGGACCTTCGTCCAGGAAGAGGGTGAGGACAGATCCCCAGGCCCGAGACTACTGATGATGATCCAGATTGCTGCTTTTCTTCTATTTTGTACTTTTTCTTTTTCTTTTTTTTCTTTGCTGATAGTTAGATTACCCTGTACTACCGCAGGCAGATTTTTGTTTTCAAAGCTATGTACTTGAAAAAGATAATGAAATGAACAAAATTTTTGCTTAAAAAGTGTTACATTTACATATCTCATGTATTGCATCACATCACATCATGTTACACCTCAATGTGAATGGAATTTACCCGTTGTCTGAAAAATTAAGCATTTGTACCGTAATGATCAGATAACCAAACGGTCTCATAGCAAAACAGCCCAGGCAACACACTGCTCAAACTGAACGCACAGCCCATACTCTGTTGGGGATTAGTCTGCATACAGCCCCCTAACACCACACTTGGTTTATTCTGCACACAGCGAATCCTGAACAAACGGCCCAAACCTAACAAGACGGCCTATGAAGGTTGAATCCACTAAAGTCGAAGCGCACTCAAATGCGATCTGAAACCCAGGAGCTTCAAAGAGGCCCGGTGTTTTCCTGTTCACACTTATCGGGGGTGGACTCTGCAGTTGTATGAAAGAATCGAATCACGTTTTTGCACAAATGTAGAGAATGGCACAGCATTCTGAGCATAAAACGATTCTCGAACAAAAGGGTACACGACCTAAACAAAATGAGACACGCTCGGAAAAGACCTAAAACAAAAGTTGAGGTGAACAAAACGAAAGACACGACACGCGGACATGTTCAACGAAAGACCTCAAATCTCGAGGAGCCAGTTCGTCCAGGTATATTTCCCACCCGTTTTGATTTGTGATTCTCACATCACTCGGCCCTCAGGCTCGGTTTTTTTCTCTCAAAACCCTTTTCCTTACTTTTCTCTCAACTTACACCTCTCTATTCTTTATTCTCTCATTTTTTGTCCCTCCCAAGGTGATTGATGAATAGAAAGTTGCAGGTTTATGCCCAACGTCGTTAGCTCACAGCTATTTCTTCTGGTGGGTAGAGTGCCCTCCTGGCAGGTATGTTGATAACGGGGAAAAGACAGAGCGACTGACTCAACTGTGCCCCTAGTTCATCATTTTGACCACCTTTTTTGTCTTGGTTTTCTACTAAAACAGTTTTAATCAAGATGAGAGTCGGATTAACATACTTGTTCGATTTTTGATTTGAAAATCATGCAAGTCAGGCTATAAGCACTGAAAATTTTCCTTTTTGGGTCCAAGAAAATGGTCCAGTTTTGGAAAATGGAATAGTTTTCGAGAAAATAGTCAACCTCAAAAAAAAAATTCTCAAAAACTATATTGCAAACAGTCAATGCTCAACGAGCATGGAACTTACTCTTTGAGATGCGCAACCTCGGATCGGAGACAATGGAAAATTGCCCCTGGCTTGAAAGGGGTGGATGGCAACGGAAAGTTGCCCTTGGTTTGAACGGCGACTCACAACGACTCGTGGCAACGAAAAGTTGCCCCTTGTTTGGATGACGTCGCAGCAACCCGCAAACAGTCTTCATTGGTGGTGGTCGAACTCTTGGACACGGAAATGACGAAGACGGTCATAATCAATATATGGACACAGTCACTTTGAAGGTGTTGAGGGTTGGACTTCAGGACGAAGTTGCCTATGTATCCGGTTGTCACAACCGAACTATTGGATTCAGAGAAGGCAAGAATGATCAAAACCATTACATGGACTGAGGCGCTATGAAAGCATTAGGGGCTGGACTTCAGGATGAAGTTGCCTATGTATCCCAAACATGGGAATCAAGCCTTACGTAGTTCCGGTTAATGTACACTCGGGTATTTTAACCTTCACTTTTTCAGGCTCTAACTTTTGCCAAGGTGCCCGATGCGGGTTTTCGACCTTGCGAGCTTCTTTTCATTTTCTTTTTTTCTGATTTTTGTATCTTTTCATTCTCTTTTTTTTCTTTTTTTTGATTTTATTTCTTCTCTTTTCCTTTTGCCTTTTTTTTATTTTTCTCTTGCTCTAACTTTTGCCTAGGTCGCCCTTCCGGGTTTTCGGCCCAGCGAGCCTCTCGAAGGGTAAAAGTGTAACAAGTCCATGCCAAATGGTTTTTGAAGTTGAAGCCTCTCTGTATCTAGGAGAACGGCTGTTGCAATGATTCGCAGAAGAATTCATCTTCGGCTCTTCGAGCATATCTGACATTTATGCCCCTAGTTTGAGGGGGGGCTTCTGATCTAGCTTTACAAGCTTCCTTTGATCTGATCTTCTTGATCTGACTTTGGTGCCTCTTGTTCGAGGGCTGCTTCAAAACTGGCCACACAGGCCTCATATGGCGGTTGACCGTTTGAACTTTCTGAACGGGTTCAAGGTTTGGAAATGAACAGGTCGAATCTTGAGGCTGAGAGCGATCCTAGGCTGCACAATCTCAAGAGCGATTCCACACAGGTCTTCACAGGGCCGCGCAAATCATTTGTTTTTGAAAGTTTTTAAGAAAACGACAAATCGCTCGCGCCGAAGATAGTGTGGAACCAATCTGGATCAAGCCAGGGTCCTTCTCAGTACTCACGCTAACAAGCATGGTTTCATTCATTAAAGGCTTAGCATGCCTCTCCTTTTCTCAAATTGATCAAAGTTTTGCAAAACTCGAGGAATTCCTTCCTCTTTGTTTTCACCGCGGTGTTAAAGAGGTTTTGAAAAACATAGGTCAATGCAATGATTCTCAAGGCACAGAAGAGCAAGTAGAATGCAGGGCCGTTCCATTCAAAACCTCTGGCACAACTGGCCCAAAACAAACAATAATCACGGAAACAAGATAGCCACAGCTGTTTCATTTAGGTTTCTCGGATGTAACTGGCTCCACAGCAGAGACAGACTCAAGAAGAAAGGTTAAATACAAAAATGGTGTTCGAGGCAACAAACCCGGAATCACTCGACATCCTATACGACGGGACTGACTCGGTACCACAAGACAGACCCAAAATCAAAAAGACTGACTCAAAACAAAGAGACAGACTCAAAAAACAGAACAGAGAACTGACTCAAAACCCAAGCCAGAAGCTACAAACCTACATTTACAAATGCTCAAAAAAGTGCGTGCCAGACGCCACATCTGAAATACACTGAGCGCTGCCCGCAGGTGGTCCAACCCCTGATCACATACTCGCAGTATCCTCAAAGTCCAACAGCTCGGTGGTAACAGACTTCGCTGAGGTAGGTGGAAGAATGACCTCATTATCGATTAGATCCTGCACTTCATGGTGAAGGCGGAAACAGTTGTTGGTGGCGTGACCGGTCTGTTGGTGGTACGCGTAGTACAAAGCAGCATCATGTGTGAGAGGGAGATTCTTCAGGAGAGGCCGAGGTTCAAGGGGTTTGAGGTGCCCCCTTTCGGCAAGAATCTGAAGTGCCTTAGATAGAGGCATGTAGAGGGCAATCCTGCGCCCTCAGGGCAGGTACTTTGAAGTCTGAGTATTCTTACTAGACGCACTAGCAAAAGGGTTGGCAGGCACTGCTTTGGTTTTCTGATCTTGCCCAGGTGCAGGGTTGGGAATATGAGGAACTGTTCTGGCATGACGGGGCCTATCCCGATTTTCTGACTGACTTGAACTACCCTCAGGTGGAGTGGGGAAAGCATCCTCCACAATTTTTGCCACAACTGCGGATATCTGTTGCTTGTTCATCCCCCCGGCTTTCAAAGCCTCGACTGCCCGCAGTAGTTGTTCAATGGGATCGGCATCTGCCTTCATTTTGTTCTTGCCTCTGGCCTCAGCTTGATCGGGGGTTTGGGTTACTGCATTAGAGCAAAACCCAGTTGTTGCTGACACGTCGTGGCTGTAACTAGAAGCCACCTCTGGCTGGCTGAGCTCTATCACAATCCGCCCCAGTAGCGGGGGCTCCTGCGGTATGAAATTCCCAGCATACGGTGCCGCTGGCGGCGAAGCTGACATTCCATAGGCCAAATCGGCCACGGATCTCCGGAGGTCACCAATCATTCCCATCAGCTCAAATGTAGTGGGCTCGCGAGCCTGATACAACTGGGAAGTCCAGATCGGGTGTGCGACAGGTGACCTGGGCAGATGCGATACATCAACATTGGTTTCATCCTGCAGAGTGATCCCTTGATCTAGCGTAGCTGTCATAACCACAATCTCTTCTGAATTCTGCGTCATCATAAGTCCTGCCTCAGCAAAGGGGAACACTAGCTATTCTGTATCAATTCTCTGGACACTCTGAACTGAAAGGAAAAACAAATAGCATTTCAGCCCAAACAGATCAATCACAGGTGTAGCCGAACAACTGCACTCTACTACTGATCACTGTTCCCCAGAATCACTGTTCCCAAAACTGAACTTGATACCCGCAAATAACTGATTTCTCAACAACATTGATACTGGTGCCCTCGGGCCCGATACTCAAACTTGCAAACTGATATGTACTTTCCTGTAGAGGTGCACTCTAAAAGCACATAGCAGATAAGTGAGAGCCAAAACACCCCTATGTTGGGGTAGGGTTTCCCTGTCCTATTTTGTCAGGAGCTAGGGTTTTACTATGCACGCAGTAGTTTCAAACAACTTAGCATCAGGTAAGCAACCTGTCCTAACTTGGAATGGTCACTATGGATCCGAATATGCACTAGGTCGAACGGTCGAAAGGGGTGCCCTGGTAAAACCGGGGTTTGTGTTCCCATACTGTCAGGGCCCACAACCGGTCAGCCTTATGGTCATGCCTTGACATGACAAGCCTCCAGAAAACCGTTCAGGAATGGCAGATGGCAAACACTGTGTTCCTAGGCGCACCAATGCACATGCAATGCAAAGAAACACATAAGTGTAATCAAAACAGGATATCACGAGTTCGAGTCAAGCTCTCTAAAGTCCCCAGTAGAGTCGCCAGAAACTGTAGACGTCCCCGAACGCCCCGGGAGGAACGAGTCCCGTTCTGTTCATTTGGGGTTCACTACAGTTCGGACTCTCAAATTGTCACGGTTCTAAGTCTGAACCAAAGAGTCCAAATCCGGCAAATCGTTTTTGAGAAAACAGAATTTTTTAGAAAAGAAGTGCCAAACATGGACTGCTTTGTTAGATACAGAGTCGCCACCTAAATGTTTTATTTTGGGGAAATTTAGGAAACCCTGACTCGTTTGCCTAAGGCCACGTGTCCGTCATCACCAAAGTTGCCTCGGCTCGGGAACTTGGGTACGATTGGGGAAGGTCAACTATGAGCACCCCCTCTTACCCGATCCGAAGATCGGCCTCTACTAACCGTGATATCCGCTTTTGAAAACGTTATGTATTCTTATCCCGATTATTAGCCTAGAATTATTATGTTATGCGCACAGTACAAAAGTATAGACTAGATCGCCTAATTTGGAAATAAGCATTGCATATCCGTTTGTTTTGAAAAAAAAGTGTTTTGGAATTTGCTACTCGCGAGTAGGCTAAAGCACGGATTTCAATGAGCTATTCCAACTCAGACAATCCAACCTTCACCCACAGGCATTCAGGAAATTTATAACATATAAGCATCTAGCCACATGGTAAGCATGCTGTCATGTTAACATTCACACTCATGCGAGATGCTAAAGTATAAATACTTACATCGTACTCCGTGCCAAAACAAAGAACTCGTTAACAATCAATGCATGATCCAAGTCCATGTTTAAATGCCTAATGCAACGCATACAGAATGTCACTAGAGTAAGCTCGGCTAGTCTATGAATGACATGTGAAAATGCACAGGCAGCATGTATTCAAGTTAGATTTTGAAATACTAATGCAGTTAGCATGATGCGCCGAGCCCGGTGCATGCAATACTGATGAATGATGCACGCATGCATAGCATAAAGTATGCTGAATTAAACATGTCCTATTACTAACAATCAAAGCAGGTAAGTAAAAGGGAGAAAGAAGTGGGGGTTGGAAGACATGCACACACTCACCCACACTTATTACAAATTCGCCCTCGCTCGGAGGGACCAAAAGAATAATACAACTCAAATAATGAATTAACTAACCTAGCTAATTAATTATTACAGACTAACTAAATTAATTAAGCAAATTAATTAATTTAAGAAAGCAAGAAAAAGGGCCTCGGGAAGAGAGCTCAATGCACGCGTGCTCGGGTCTTGCTCGGAAGTCCACTGCCATGCGCAAACTGCCTCTGTTTTCCTTGCTCTGCTTCTCAGAAGACTGCCAAATTCTCAGAATTGCTTCCCTGGACATTGGGAGACACCACTGGCTGAGGAGAATGGCCACCGGTAGTAAGGAGTGATCATCGGCTGTTGATGAAGCTATCGGCCACGGATGGACTGTCGGTCGGCACTATGTGCAGTCGATCGGCAAAAAGTTCCTGCAGAATCTGTTTGACAGTAGCAAAGGACAGGGCTTTGCATGGCAATGCAATTCAAGCAATGTATACACCAATCCTACCCCTTATCATGTGTATAACTCAAAGGGACATGGTCCTTGGTTCTCGGACCATCAATCGCGCATTTCAATGCGTGATGGCCCAAGAGACCAAGTTGTGCATTTTCATGTCAAATGAAATGCAAACCAAATGAGCACATAAAGGCCCAACCTCTATCACTTGACTTCAAGAGGCAAGGCATGCATGTTCAATGTGATGCAACCTAAGCATGTTAGCTAATATGCAACATGGCATAAAAGAGAGCATACAGACATGCAATGCACATTAGGTACACGAACTAAGCAACAAAGCAAACAAGCATGCCATAATTATGCAAACCACTAGAGCATGCAAGATGTAATCCAATCACGCAACATGCTAGCAACTTGACCAATGGAATGCAAAGCGAATGCAAGTGATTTCAAGCATGTAACATGTGCAACCAAAGCATACAAACATGGGATGATGTAACAACACTTGAATGGCATGCAAGGGATGGACTCACACTAATTGGACAGCTCTAAGTTAGGTCCAAAACAGTGGCCAAGAGCTTAAGAAAATGGGACCAAACACACATACACACACGCACATGTTAAGGCCTAACACTTAAGAATCAAAGGACAACTTTTAAGCACACTTAAAAGGGAATAAGCATGGACGTATGGCATGCATTATAAGCCTTGAAAATCATGCTATAAGAGGTGCCAAACCAACTTAAACAAGGCGAACATTAGCATGCATATGGTCCAAGCACTTAAAGCAAGCCAAAGGGGACTTAAACCATGGCTAAGCCAACCAAGTCTCGCAAGGCCAAGAAGGCTTAAAACAGGTCCAAGGCAGGCCTAGACCATGCAAAGGGACCCCCTAGATGGCATCTAAGTGGCTCAAATTCAAAAGTATGCACAAAGGCCAAAACATGGGGCATACAACATAAGCTTTCAAAGCATTAAAGAGGTGTCAAAGGTAAGCATACAAGCATATCAAGGGGACTAAAATAACATGGAAAATGATCCCAACCCACTAAATCGAAGCAAGTGATGCATGCAACACACTCATACACTTAAGGCCGACAAACCAAAAATGCAAAGGGGCTATATAATGCATGCCATGGTCGACCAAAATGGCTAAGGACAGACCTTAAACATGGCGAAATAAGCATGAAAGCTTCACAAAGCTAAGCCTAAAGCATGCTAGAACAATGGTTTACAACCTAAGGCATGTTAAGGCAACAAAATGGCATTACAAGGCATGTATGCTAAGCAAGAATGGTGTACCAAAACCAACTAAAAACAGAGGCATATTATGACATAATAAGCACAAAAATCAGCTAAGGCATGGTCAACATGAACCTAAACATGGTGCTCCCTCAAGAGGCCAAAAATGGTCCTTTTCAATGACAACAAGGAGAGGGGGTGGCCCTCTCCTTCTTGGGACCTCAAGGCACCATCCTCACCCCTGAAATCCCTCAAGATTTTAGTGGTGAGGAGGCCCAAACACCAAGGTCTCTGAGCTCACTCAAAATGGCACAAAATGGAGCCTTACAAGGCTTAAGAGGGGTCAAACAATCCCAAAGCTTGAAGCAACCTTAAACAACTATTTAGAAGGCCTAAAAACAGAACTTTTTTATGTTATACACTAAACACAAAAACAGTTGTAAGGTAGGCAAAAATACAATGCAAGAAATGGGTAAAAAGGAGCAAGTTTCTTACCCTTGAAGACCCTCTTCAACAATGGAGCTCCAGCGGCTTCTTTAGGTTGAAACCAGCTCCAAAACTCCAAGAACACTCCTTTGGCCCTCAATAACCAAGAGAAGGTGTAATGGTGGGTGCTTGTGAGCAAAAGTAAGACAAAACACACACACTAAGCTCAAGAGAGAGAGAGAGAGAGATATAGGATAGATATAAATTCCTAACCCTAATATCAAAGCTCTCTAAAAATGTTCTCCAACCCTAAATCCAAGAGAGGAGACTCTCTTTTATAGAGCTCTCTCTTGTAAAGCTTGTCAAATAAGCTTGTCAAGAGAGAGATCCCTCCATACACGTGTATGGAGGGGAGAAAATGTGGGTGCCAGCTATCACAACTGGCACAAAATATCTACCAAAAGTAGATGAATAGTGATCGACCATTCAAAATTGCCATTTTGGCAAAATAAATGGCCGACCGGCAACAAAGAGTGTCGACCGGCAATATACATTGCTGATGGCACAAAATCACTGGCCGATGGCCTCAAGCCATGGCCGGTGATGTGTGGGAATGCCTCACAAGGCATTCCCTGCCCCTCCAAGGCAAAACATAAGTGTTTGGTGCAAAACCAGACACAACACGGTCGAGTTGAGAGATCCTGAGGCAAGGCGCGCAACCAAGACCTCCGGGAACTCAAGACGAACACAAACAAGGGTAATCACCAAGTGTTCCAATGGTGACGTCCAAGTCTTGAGGACAGTCAAAAATGGGGTGTCTACACCGACCACAAAGCACTCAACCCCCGAGCACCTAGGTAAGAAACTATTCTCTCAACAACTTTGTAGTTAACTCTCACAACAGAAAAGACTAACCATGGAAACACGTTCCACAGACAACACTCAGGCACAAAAGACCTCAACAAAGCCAAACTTTCCCCGGGATAAATCACCAAAATACCCGACTAGCGCTCCCAGCTAAGTCACTTCTCAACAATTATAATTCCAAATAAAACAACCAACACAAATCTTTTGTATAAATATAAGGGAAATCATTCTCTTGCTCATGAGGCATTTCTCAAAGAAAATCAAATTTTCAACGTTGGCATTCTGAAGTAAAAAATTTTTTTTTTGCAATTCCCATGCGAAACTCAAAAATTTTGCAAACATTTTTTATAAACACGATGTCACCCATAACGCTTGACCATCCACGATTTAAATTAAATCAGTTTCTCAACAATATTACAATTTAACTATCAACCACCTGACCCATTACTGGTCACTTCATCTCTATTCAAGAGGCAATTTACAATGTATGCTACAACATGCATTTCTTCAAATCTAACAATTTCCAAGATACATGGTTCACAATTTCATATCATAGTCAGTGTTCATGATATATTTCCAGTTCTGCAATACATTCAACATATGCAATGTTACACGACTTAAGACATGTTCAATGCTCTTAAATTTTAACAACACAACAAAGGTACAACAAGTGCTCAACAATCAGAGATAGATCTGGATTTTTCTCGCGGACCTGAAATTCACTTACCCAAGTGATTTTTTTTTTTTTTTTTTTCAACGCCGCTATGTTTCCACAACACCTCGATTGATGGGAGGATCCCGCTCCCCAAGGCCCGATAACAATGATAATAGTAAGCCACACGCAACCACTATAGTGTTCTGAGACATCCACTACGTCTCGACTACCGACAATACTCAAACCAGTATTTAGTACTTACTACCCCAACATAGGAAATATGAAATCATTTTTACACAAGGCTTCCAGTCGACTTCATAAAACAGGAACGCAAGACGAAGCAAGGGTAAGGAACAACATTACGGCCCATTTACACCCTAAAATTTCAAGGTCTTACCAAAGGCACACAACATGTAACCAGCAACTCAAATTAGGTCACACCTAACTTCCCACAAAATATTCCATTCAGGTTAAAGAATCTGTCTTATTGCTCCGTTTGTTTCAAAGCACTTAGTTTTTCCCAAAGGTATTCAGACTTACACCATCACCACTTAAACACGTCATTTACAACTGGCCACAGCCGAACTCAAGATTCTCCTCAAATTCTTTTCCGAAAACAAGGATCGCAAACTCACATTTCGATTCAAAATCATTTTAGTTTACGAAGAGTACTCAATGTCCCTCAAGCGAATCACACATAACCAACCCACAAAACCCGCCATACTCACAGTGATGACGCAATACCCAAAAACAGAACTTTCAAGAAGGGATTCCTAAACATTTGAAGTTCCCAACAATGCAACGACCTAAAGGATATCATTGCACACCCTCGTGCCTTACAACGTATGAACAAGGACCTAACGAATCAAAATGATTCTAACAGAGTGCCTCACTCACTCTTCACAACCTTACCACCTCACTTGTGTCACCACATCCAAACTGGACGACGGACACTTATAACTAAGTGACCTGGCTTAACCAAACATCCAACCTCTCGATTTTAGTCAGAAACCTCACTACTGCCTTAACAAGGTATTCACCTGGGATTTCTAAGACTGATCCCCCTTCTACACATCATCTAATAACAACTTACGAACCACACACTATCACGTACCGTACTAAGAAAAACCTCCTTACTTTACAAGCTATCTTACTCCCATACCGAATCCCTCAATAACCCATAGGGTCCACTCTTTATTCCAAATCTTACTTTTCATTCATCCCCAGAGTACCATCAAGAGGCTCAACCTCCATGCCAAACTACTAGCCAATGCTACTGCTAGACAGCCACCATGAACCAAACCCTGACACCGTCGCATGTTGCCGACAAGGCTTTCAAAAATTCACCATTCTAACTTTCTAGAGGAGCAAAGTCCTCAACCTTCTCATTATCATCTCAAACCTTTCCTTGCAAAGACCATACCACAGTGACTCTACTCACGGGTCACACCCAAACCATGGGTTATACACCCAACCAATCCTACCGCCGGTATCGCCTGGTCTACCCGGTATTAAGGTACAAACCTATCATATTCTACCATCATAAAGGAGCCTGGAAACTTAAGAAGCAGCAATTATACCACCACTCAGGACATAACACTAGCTGTTTACCACACACCACCCCCCGATACCGACAACCACTATCTTACGTAGGGTCTCACACTTCCTTTAATAAAACTACCAATCAGTACACATACAAATTTGGCGACGTTACCTATCATGAAGGGATAAGTCTGGCCCTAACAAAACTGTGCACTATGTCTCCGTACAACGTCATGTTAAATATATACAACACCAAGTATTAATCACACACTTCACATCCCCTCGAGGAGTTCTTCCGACAAAAGATCAAAAATCTCCACCGAACTCATAAGATTAAATGAGTAGCACCCAAGAAGTTCCGTACACCTGGCAAGTATACCTACTCTAGCCCCATAATAGCCCTGATTTGGATACGCATCCCTCAATAATACTTCCAAATTGAACGCATGGCTTCTCAGCCCTCATTTTCCCAAACCAAGTTACACGCATATAAATGCATTATTACCAAAATTTTTATGGTCACACAACGACTTATTACATTAATAAAACTTTAGTGCTACAACCAGCTCCAATCCACTCAATCCAAGGAAGTTAATAAACAAAGCATATATATATATATAAACATACGGTTCAGATGTTTCAACATTCCCAAAACACATTGGTTACACAATAGAACCCAATGATTACAAAACGATAAACCATCGATTACAAAACAGATTAGTCAAAACTAAACCAACCCATCGGGATTACCACTACTGCCGTCTCTCGTTGGACCGTCAAAGTTGGTCATCCCCAAAACATAAGACAACCTACGAGCTTACAAGCCACGGACAAGAACTACTGATGTGCCCCAACTGGCCACACCTGGAACAACTACGGACTTTCCCAAGGGCGACTTGGGAACTCAACTCTCTTGAGGCCCTCGAAATCTGGCCTGATTGTCCCCCAAAACGATACTGCCCCTATCCAGTCAAATAAGGCTGGACCTGACTAGGTTGTAAAACCCTCAAAGAAGCCCCTCGCTGAGTACAGAAACGACTGAAATGACCTGGCTGATTACACACCCAACAAGTAAACGGCTCCTTAGCACAAGGTTGGTTCAAAGTCTGAGCTGATGAGGACCCCAACGACTGCTTCCCTACCGAACATTCGATCGGCCCAAAACCCGACTGATTATATGATTCTGATGGTACAATTACTGGTCGGACTGCCAACCCTGCTCTCTTCTTCTGTGGACAAGCTAGGGACTTGTGGCCCAGCTGACCACATTCGAAACAAGTGACAACCTTACGTTCACCCTTTCCCAAACCTAGACTCGGCACTGGAAAAATAGAGCCAGGCTGAGCTCTCTGAAATTGTTGTGGATTAAAACCCTTCTGCCTCTTAAAAGGCCTACCAACACTCTGAATCACAGGAGTCGCCGAAGTGGCCTCCTTCCTAACCCGACCAACACTCAAAACCGTGGCCTCTCCCCTATTTTGCCCCATAGCTAGCACCGCTGCCTCCACATGAGTTGCAGCACAGACAAGCACACTATAACTCCTATGCCAAGACCCCGCAATCCTTACATGGATGTCGTCACACAGCCTACTCTCAAATTTTGAACAACGCAATTCCTCCGTCTCCACCAATTCTGGAGCAAACCTTGACAGGTTAGCAAACCATCTTTCAAACTGTACCAAGGGTGTAGTACCGTGGTGTAACTCCACAAACTGTCTCCTCAACTCTTCCCATGCGGAAGGGGGGAAATCACAACTCCCTCGTCTAGGCATCCTAGTAAAAGTAACAAAAGTATTAGTACAACAACAAGGGTGCCGAAACTATCTCACTAGCGTCCTAACACGATGGACGATTGTAATTCATTCCACGTAGGCACATAACCACATAAGCACTTACGAATTTCATTTCCGGATAATGATAGTTCCGAGGCGTTACTAGAGTTCTGGTTAGAAACAGCATTGATCAAGTGCTTTTCCAACAAGACTCACGGAAACCCAAGGAACCAATCATCATCCCGGAAACTAAATCCCATACCCAAGTAATCACATAAACATGTTATCACATAAGCACATAACATTACATCTAAGTCTCTAACAAGCGAGACAAGCCCATTGTGATACTAATCACTTCCCACGTACCCAAAGTATTCGAACCCGGTACGCTATGATACCAAGTTGTAACGCCCTCAAAATATTAACATTAAACCCACCAACATTGACATGCATTGATATAAAAGATAACATCCTTCTGTTCATCAGAGTAAATCATTACAAGAATATTACATGCTAGTAACCAAAGCAAATGCCCTACGGGCTTACAGCTTTCCAAGTTAACACTTGGTTACAAAAACGAGAGTACTAACTCAAATACACATTAAGCCCTTGGCTTGATTTTACAGGTAATACAGCAAAGGATAACACAACAACAAAAGTCTGTCTGCCTCTAGCCTCCCAAGCTATGTCCTTGGAGGTGGCATGCTACCTGTACCTAAAAATGATGTCCCATATAGGGTGAGCCACAGCCCAGTAGAAATACACCAAACCAACTATAAACAATGACTAAAAGATTAGCAGTTGCTAGATGGTCAACTCATATACATCCACTTATATCACATTACTGTTCCATGATAATCATGTCCATATTACAAAGTCACTTTCCATTTCTTATTCAACTTTGAGTCTGAAAACAAGGCTCAGTACCCTGGCCAAAACATTTGATGAAATTATAGGTCATCACTAAAACATTTTCAAAATTTATGGTGGATACACATTTTGATGTTGTATCAAAGTCAAACAAAAACATTCCCATATTTCTCAAATGATATGCATTTTAGTGCTATATCAAATCAAACAAACAATTCCATACTTCACGAATGATAATGATATACATTTTAGTGCTATATCAAATCAAAACAAACACTTCCATAAGTCTCAAATAATACACATTGCAGTGCTGTATTAAATGAAACAAAAAAAAAAAAAAAAAAACACTTCCAATTCGCAGCCTGATACACATTGTAGTGTTGTATCACTGTCACAAGATTCGGTTTAGAGGTTCAGCCCCGTTCTTCCAATAAATCGTGGAGTACAACCCCGTTCTCCTCCCACACAATACAATGTATATAAACAATTATCATATACAAATTCAACCTATCGATACAAAATTTTGATGTATTAAACCAATTGCCATGTTCATTAGCATACTCAATAGATTAGCTTTAGTTTGCCTAATCATCATACATTGCCTACAACAATCAAGACTATCCTCCACCGATAGTCCAATACAGTTATTTCTAAACAGGAAATAAATGCACCAATTTGATATATTATAAACAGTTTAACTAGGTGAGCGACAAGTGAGTCCAACTACACCCTTTAACCCCATATCTTTCTAATTTGAATATTTCCTATTCAATTTCTCAATTCCCTAAATTACTTATACAAATTAATTTATCAATGTAATTAGGGCTTTACCCATAATCTACATAACAACACTAAGATTCCATTTTCTTCAATAGTTCAACATTAGCCTCATTTCCCTATATCAAACATGCATATAGGTTTACATATGACAAACCCCCATCTTTTGTAAAATTACAAAAAAAGACCCAAACTTTCTCAAAAATACCCAACAACCCCCAACATATCAAAATGCTAAAATTCATAGACAAAGTTCATAAGGAGGAGTAGGATATCCTTACCTCGAAGTTGGAGCTCAAACGGAGGAGGACACCAAACTCAAAGTGCTCCAAACTCCAAACTTTTCGGATCAAAACGTAGCCCTCGACGATTAACACACTTTTTGTAAAGGCCAAAGGGTAGGAGAACACTCCAACTAGATCAATCCTAAGAGAGAAGGGAGAAAGTAGTGAAAGAAGCTCTCAAAAATGACTTTTCGGAAAAGTAAGAGAGAGAGTGGAAGTTGAAAAGTGATTCAAGAATGCCCAGCTGCCAACTGATATACGCATGATCCGCTCGAGCGGAGAATAGAACGCTTGAGCGTCAAGCACAAAAACTGGACCCGCTCGAGCGCAATAATGCCCGCTTAAGCTCCAAGAAACAGAAATAAAACACATCCGCTCGAGCGCGAACACCAGTCCGCTCGAGTGTAGATTCTCCTTTCCCAGTTCTTTTACAGACAATGAACTACCCGCTCGAGCTCCAACATACCCGCTCGAGCGTAATAAAAACTGCTTGAGTGTGAAAAACATACCTTCAGAAGTTTTACAGAGGCACGAAATACTGGGAGTGTGTAAACCCCGCTCGAGCGCAATAATACCCACTCGAGCGTACCACCAAAGAAATGAACTCCGCTCAAGCGCAGAATCATCCGCTCGAGCGTAACACCAAAAACCTGGGCAACAACACTAGAGACCAAAACTTATCCTACCAGTTCGAAACATGTCCAACACATCCTAAATCTCAAACATAGAGAATTAAAGGATGTCAACAAGATATATAATTACCTACTCCACGGAACCTAAGTCTGAAACACTGTACATAAAGGGGACAAACCCAGGATCACTATACGACCGGCCATCATCAATGGCTGGTAGCAACAAAACAAGGTCGGTGGCCTCAAGCCAAAGCCGGTGAGGAGTGGGGATGACCAACAAGCCATTCTCTGCCCTCAGAAGCAAAAACAAACAATTTCTTGGTCCACAACCAAGCACAGAACAGGCAAGTTAAGAGATCCTGAGGCAAGGCGCACGGCCGAGACCTTCGGGAACTCAAAATGAACACGAACATGGATGATCATCGAGTGTTCAGACGATGACGTCCAAGTCTTGAGGATGGTCAAAAATGGGGTGTCTAGAAATTTATTTATCTTTCTTAGGGTTCTTCTAACTCTTTAATTCATATAGGATACTCACTATATGCCTAAGAATGCTCAAAAATTAAATAGAACTGAAATTGAAACATAAAACAAAGTTTTAAAGTTTCCTAAAACAGGGCACTTCGCTTGAGCGCAACATTGGTCGCTTGAGCGAACCCCTTGGTCTGGAAAAGTACTACATGCTCTCATTTTAAGCTTGAGCCAACTTCTTGGCCATACGAAGAGAGGTCAATTCAGATTGTGAACCGCCGAATCAAAAGATTGAGGAACGCATAAATACCATTGGTAAAAGTCGATTGGCAAAACCACAGAGGGACCAATGCAACTTGGGAGACGGAGGAAGATATGATGAGGAGATATCGTGATTTGTTTCTTTTGGACTTGATGTTCTTCCAAAATGAAGGTAATTCGAGTTTGGAGGACCAAACTCTTTAAGGAGGGAAGACTGTAACAACCCCGACCTATGATTAACCAATAAACCATGATTAATTATGCCTAATGAGTACTTAAGATGAAATTCTGAATTAATTGCATGTGTATGGCATTATTTGTGTTGATATCTGTCTGCTATAGAAATATCTGTTTGTGGTTTTGTTTTGTTTTGCGAATTGAAGGCCTTATTGGCATCCAATCATAAAATTGACTATGGTTATGTGGTATTTAGATTTTTTAGAATTTTATAGTAGATTGAATTGAAACCCGATTCAAAATGAATTAAATTAGAATAATTAATATCAATTTGATTAACTTAAGTCAAGTTTAATTAAGCCTTCTTAATTGAGCCTATATAAGGCTAATTTGACTCCGTTAGTTCATTTTGCACCTTCATTCCATACTCTTTAAGCTAAAAGACGTGGAAGAAAGAGAGAAGGAAGAAAATTGAGATCAAAAGCTAGGAAAAAAGGGAATTGCTAGGAATTGTCGGAGAATTTGGGAGTTTAAGCTTCTACACTTGTGAATTTAAGACTCTAGGTAAGAATCTTGTCCCTAAACTTTGCATTCTAGACATATAAGTAAGAGTTCAAGAAATTAAGATGGCTAAACATGAGAATTAGGCTTAGATTAAGGAATTTGGGAAGAGTCATTGTATGCATGCATAATTCATGAAGTTTTGAGTTTGATTTCAAAGAATGCCCACATGCATGTGTTCATCTTGTCTTTGTTTTGAGAATTTATGAAGCTTCATACCAAATTACCTCAATAACTCATGTATTGAAGGCTTTGAAGCCAAGATAAATTCATACATGCTATGTTCTTCAATTTCAAGTTTGAGTTTGCACAATTGGCATACTTTTGGGCCTTGATTTTGCGAAATGGTTTTGAATTCATGAAGTTTGACAAGTTTATATAAATTTCCTTAAGTTTTGGCTCAAAAGATCATGAGTTGCAACTTTTGCAGTCTAGTTTTGAGCTTAGGAACAAATCTGGAAATTCCAAAATTCTAATCCTCCGCTCTGTAGACACCCCATTTTTGACCGACCTTAAGGCTCAGACATCACCGATTGAGCGCTCGATGACGTTGCATATCGTGCTCGTTCAGAAGTCTCAGAGTCGCGGCCGTAAGCCCTGCCTCCGGATTTCCGAACCCTCTTCTGTGCCTTGTCTCGGTTTGCGAACCAGACTCGGTTTTCTCTGTTTCTGTTCCTGAGGGGAGGGAGAGGTCCTGTAGACCATCTCTCAGTGGCCGTGGGCTACATTTTGTGGCTGTAGGCCATTTTGTCCATTTCGGAGCCCGGTTTCCGGTTTTTCGGGACCGTTGGCCGTGTGCCTCGGTTCGGGACCGCCTAACCATCTCCGTTTGCTCTGGTTTTTGGCATGTGTCTTATTTTCTCCCTTTTGAGGGACACTGAGGTCTGAGAAACCCACTTCGTGGCCGAACGCCACTTTCGGTGCTTAACAGGCAATTTTTTGGACCCCGAACTGCGTGTTTTGGCCCCTGAGCATTTGTTTTGCATCGGTTTTCGTTCATTTTTGGCAGGTGCCTCTGTTTCATCACCAGGAAGGTCACTGGAGGGTGGGAGGCCAGTAATTATCTTGGCAACCAGTTATATTCCATTTTCGCCCTCCGACACCCGTTTTTCGTGCTTCCGAGCCAATGTTGAACACCTTGGGGCCACTTTCTTCAACCCCAAACCACATATTTGTGTTGTACACACATGGGAGGACCCTAAAAGTTTATGGCCGGCCAGAAATTCCAGTTGATCCTTTTGAACCCCTCTTAAAAATGGCTTGTTCTCTCTCCTATTTTAGAGTTTCCAAATTCGAACCACAGGGCTGTGAAGAGGAGAGCTGGGAGGCCACCTTTTTGTGGTGGCCGGCCACTAAACCAACTTGGCCCTTTTGACCCCTAGCCGGCCGGCTAGGGGAGGTGGCCGGCCGGCTAGGGGAGGTGGCCGGCCGGCCACCTGCAAGTCCAAAAGGTGGCCGGCCATGATCCTCTCAATATGGACTTTACAGCTGTATAGCTGTTTCCCCCAGAAAAGATCTCAATCCGGGGGATATTTTGTGGGGGAAAACCTTGGTCCTTTTCCCCCACCCTTTCCTTCCATGCTCCCCCTCCTTTTGGTCCTTATAACCAGCTGCAAGCATTGGTTTTAGAGGTGAGAAAAAATCACCTTCAAGCTTGGTATACAAGATCCTCCTCCATCTCCATCATTTCCTTGAAAACCTCCAAGTCCAACACCACCATTTCTTCTACACCACCAAGCTCCACCACCACCACTCCATTTCCAGCAGCAAGGAGGTGTTCTCCAAGGCCTAAGGGTGCTGCAAACTCAAGCCAAGAAGCATCCAAGACTTGTCTTCAAAGGTAAGTCCTATTTCCCCTCTTTTGAGCTTAATTTTGCAACATTTCTTAGCCATACATGCTTATTGTTTTGAGCTCCGGCCCTAACTGAAAGTAGCCTTCTTTTGAGCTCATTTTCTTGTTTCATTAAGGGCTCAACCCTGTTTGAGCCCCCCATCTTGCACTTGCTTCAATATCTCCCTTGAATGCCATTTTCTTGCATGCTTTGGCAGCCCATTACGCTTCGGTTTTTGGTCATTTTACAGAACTAAAAATAGTCTTATTTTGGCCCATTCTTCATGTTTTATTAAGGGTCTTTTTCTGTTTGATGAATATTTTGTATACTTTGTGTTATAGCCACTTTTGAGCCTCATTTTGCATTGCATTTCTAGCATGTTTGTATACTGTTTTGGGGTTTTTACAGTTCTGTAAATATGCATATTTTTGGTCCCTCTTCAATGTTGTAGAAGGGAATTTTTCAGTTTGGGCTTTGCATATACCACTTGCTTCTTTGGCCACCTTGTGGCCCATTTTCTTGCATAAGAGCTTAGCCATATCTATGTTTGTTTTTGAGGTTTTTACAGTTCTGTAAAGTAGCTTATTTTTGGCCCCTCTTCAATGTTTTTGAAGGGCCCTAACCTATTTGGAGTTAGCAGCTATGAGTTGCTTCATAATCTCATATTTAGGGCCATTTTTGCATGCCATTGTTGCCCTATCTTTGCTTGCTGTTTGGCCATGATTTGTACTAGTAAAATGCTAATTTTGGGGCTGCCTTGCTACTGTCTATTCATTGCATATCCATATTGTGCATGTTTGGTAAAGCTATAGGCCATTTCGGGTGCCAAAGTCCATGTTTCGGGACTATTCCATGCATCGGGTGTGTTTTCGCCTCATTTCAAGGCTGTTTTCCCCCACATTTCAGTGCTGAAATTCCATTAGCATGTTTGCATATCATTTTCATGTCATTTGCATCACGTATGCCATTGCCTCGATTTGCGTGCCCGTGTGCACGCATTTCGAGGCACTTCATTTTTCATCCATCGGCCTCTTATGTGAGTGCGGCTGAGGCTCTCTCATGTTAGTATAAGTCCATGTTGCATTCTGCATGTCATTTTAGTCATTTGCATCGCGTATGCTATTGCCTCGGTTTGCGTGCCTGTGTGCACGCATTTCGAGGCACTTCATTTTCATCCATCGGCCTCTTATGTGAGTGCGGCTGAGGCTCTCTCATGTTAGTATAAGTCCATGTTGCATTCTGCATGTCATTTTAGTCATTTGCATCGCGTATGCCATTGCCTCGGTTTGCGTGCCTGCGTGCACGCATTTTGAGGCACTTCATTTTCATCCATCGGCCTCTTATGTGAGTGTGGCTGAGGCTCTCTCATGTTAGTGTAAGTCCATATCATATTTCCATGTCATTTGCATTGCGTATGCCATTGCCTCGGTTTGCGTGCCTGTGTGCACGCATTTCGAGGCACTTCATTTTCATCCATCGGCCTCTTATGTGAGTGTGGCTGAGGCTCTCTCATGTTAGTGTAAGTCCATATCATATTTCCATGTCATTTGCATTGCGTATGTCATTTTCTCGGTTTGCATGCCCGTGTGCACGCATTTCGAGGCATCTCTTTTTTACAGCATAGTGCATACTAGGTTATATCTTAGATCGCATTCTGTCATTTTCTCGGTTTGCGTACCCGTGTGCATGCATTTCGAGGCATCTCATTTTCATAGCATTGTGTATGTTAGGATTGTATCTTAGTTGCATTTCATGCATGTCATGCATATTGCATCGTGTTCGGGATAGGAGTTAGCCCGGACACGGGAAACGAGGTGCGTTTCGTACTCCGAGTGACGGAACGTGTCTCAATTCCCTAGTCACCGACACTCCGGATCATCCATGATGGAGTTAGGTTCTTGTTGTGTTTATACGTGCATTCATTCTATATTGAGTTATGCAATTCGACTCCTCGGCCATCATGTCTCGATATGCGTGATTGGTGGCGTGAGGATCGAGGCATGCATATATTTGTGAAAATACATTGCTATGCCCCTTTCCTGCTCTCTGTTGCAGCAAAATGAAGAATCAGTAACTTTTCGGGACTTGGCACGCGTTTCAAGAATAACTGCTAAACAGAGGCTAATTGGGGCATCCCGGTGGATTTCTGCGCGAGACAACCCGGACATGCATCATCTATCAGAAGCAAGGCAGTCCCTGGCTTGCATGCCAGTTTTATTTATTTTCTTAGTTAATTTGTTAATTAATTAGGAATTTGTATATTATTTGGACTGTAATATTTGGACTGTAATATTCTTTCATTCGGGACTGTATTATTCTTTCGGACCCTCTCTGCGAGGGCACAACTGTAATAAGTGTGGGTGAGTGTGATGTATGTCTTCCAACCCCACATCTTTCTTCCCTTTTATTTACCCGCTTATGATGGTTAGATTAGGGCATATTTTAATTAGCATACAGTATGACAGCATGTTTGCATTCATTCATCTGTATTGCATGCACCGGGCTCGGCGCATCATACTAACTGCATTGCACTTTCAATTCCAAATTGAATACATGTTAGTTGTCGCATTCCATACGCCATGTTTAGAATAGCCGAGCCTGCTATAGCTACATCCTTGCATGTGTTGCATTAGACATTTCTGTATACTTAGGATCATGCATGATTTCTAATACAGTTTTTGTTTTGGCTTGGAGTACTCGGTAAGCTTTATGCTTTAGCATCCTTGCATGCGTGTGAGTGAATGCCATGAATAGCATGCTTACCATGAGGCAAATTGCTTATGTGATATAACTGCCTGAATACCTGTGGGTGAAGGTTGGGTTGTTTGGATTGGGACAATTCATCAAATATTTGTTTTAAGCCCACTAGATAGTGGCAAAACCATCTTCTCTAAGCCCACCTGAGGGTGGCAAAATCTGTATTTTAAGCCTACCTGCGGGTAGCAAACCATTTTCAAAAAGCAAACATAAAATGTTTTGTTCCAATCCAGGTGACCTGGTCTATACTTATATGTTGCGCGCATCACATAGTAACCTAGGCTAATAACCGGAATAAGAACACACAATGTTTTCAAAAATAGATATCATGGTTAGTAGAGGCCGATCTTTGATCGAGCGAGCGGGGGTGCTCACGAAGTGACCTTTCCCAATCGTACCCAAGTTCCCGAGCCGAGGCAACTTTGGTGATGACGGACACGTGGCCTTTGGCACCGAGTCAGGGTTTCCTAAATTTCCCATTAAAAAACATTTAGGTGGCGACTCTGTATCTGGCAAAGCAGTCCATGTTTGGCACTTCTTTCAAAAATCAGTTTTTTCAAAACGATTTGCCGGATTTGGACTCTTTGGTTCAGACTTAGAACCGTGACAAATTTGAGAGTCCTGAGCTGTAGTGACCCCCAAATGAACGGAACGGGAGCTCGTTCCTCCCGGGGCGTTCGGGGACGTCTACACGCTCGAGCGACAGAACCTACGCTGGAGCGACCACCTTTATTTTTGCACCTCCGCTCAAGCGACCAAAAGTTTGCTCGAGCGTAAATTGCATGCTCCCAGAAGTTTCCATGTTTTGCAGACTGCTCGAGCGACAAGAGTTGCACTTGAGCAAAGACCTCAGTCTCATACTTGAGCAACCGTCAAGCGAAAAATACACACAACCAGTACTTTTGCAAAGTTTACAGACCGCTCGAGTGACTAGAATTGCGCTCGAGCGACCTCTCACATTTTTTGAACGTCTGTTCAAGCGAAGGAAGTTGCGCTTAAGCGAGGCCTCTGTTTTCAACATATGTGACTAAGTGTTTTCAAGTGCATTTTAGCATCCTCATTGCATCCTAGGCATTCCTAGGCAAAAATTAAGGCATAATAATAAGGACAAAGACAAGAAACACGCTAAGAACGAAATGAAATTAATTGGGTACTCTAAATGTATATTTCAATATGTGTATTTGTTATGTTTGTATAGGTCACGCGTCGTAAGCCATCTGATTTGTTTGCTTTCGGAGCCATCTGTGAATAATAACTCAGTAAAGCTATGTTCAACTTTATTTATTTTCTGTATGATGAAATAAGATCTGTTTTCTGAAATGTTATGTTATGTACAATGAATGATGTCCAATTTCGGACATGTAATCGTGGCATCCTTAGCATCCTGTGATATCTGTTAGCTGTTATCCCGTTGTAGACACCCCATTTTTTACCGTCCTCAAGACTTGGACGTCACCGCTTGAACACTCGGTGATCATCCATGTTTGTGTTCGTCTTGAGTTCTCGGAGGTCTCGGCTACGCGCCTTGCCTCAGGACCTCTCGACTCAACTGTTTTGTGTCCGGTTTTGCACCAAACACTTGCGCTTTGCCTTGGAGGGGCAGGGAATGGCTAGTGGGCCATCCCCACACATCACCGGCCAGGGCTTGAGGCCATCGGCTGTGTTTTGCTTCCACCGGCCAAATGTTTGGTCGGCCGGCACTATAGATGGCCGGCCGGCTATCTTTTTTTGGTCAATTGTATTTTTGGCCGGTCGATTACTGTGCATCTACTTTTGTAGATATTTTTGTGCAGCTGGCATACACTTTCACCCCCTCCATACACGTGTATGGAGGGATTGCCCTCTTGTTAGCTTCCTTTGGAAGCTTTACAAGACCATTTTGTCTACAAAAGAGAGGGTCTTCTCTCTTGTTGAGGGGTTAGACAAATTAGACAAGTTAGGCATTATTTTTTTAGAGCTTTGAGTTCTAGGGTTAGGGTTTGTATATATCCTATCTCTATATCTCTCTTTCTTGGTGTATTTGTGTGTGTTTTAGGCCTTAGTATTGCACACAAACACCTACTACTACACCTTTCTCTTGGAACTGAGGTTCTAGAGGGTTGTTTTTGAAGTTTTGAAGCTGGTTTGGACCTAAGGGGACTGCTGGTCCACCATTTGTGAAGAGGGTCTACAAGGGTAAGAAATTTGTCCATTTTCTCCCATTTTTGCATAGCTTATTTACCTATCTTGCATCTGTTTTTGAGCTTAGTGTATAACATATAAAAGTTGTGTTTTTACTTTCTCTAAGTAGTTGCTTAAGGGTGTTTCAAGCTTTGGGGTTGTTTGACCTCTCTTAAGCCTTGAAAGGCTCCATTTTGTGCCATTTTGGTTGAGCTCCGGGATCATTGTGTTTGGGCCTCCTCACCACTGAAATCTTGAGGGATTTCAGAGGTGAGGATGGTGCCTTGAGGTCCCAAGAAGGAGAGGGCCACCCCCTCTCCTTGTTGTCCTTGAAAAGGGCCATTTTTTAGCCTCTTGAGGGAGCATATAGTTTGAGTATGTATTGACCATGCCTTGGCTGATTTTCAGGCTCATTATGTCATAATATAGCATTGTTGTATGTTGGTTTTGGTACACCATGCTTGTCTAGAATACATACCTTGTAATGCCATGATTTGCCTCAATACATGCATAACATTTAGACTACCATGCTTTTGTGTTTTGGCCAAGCTTTGTGAAGCTTATATGCATATTTTGATGTGCTAAGGGATTGTTTTAAGTCATTTGAGTCATCTATGCCTTGCTTTGTATAGCTACCATGTAACCCCTCTTGTATGCCTTAAGCCTTGGCCCTTCTAGTGTGCCATCCTTGCTTTGTTTCAGTGGTTTGGAACCACTTGACATGTCATTTCAGACCTCATGATGTGCCCATATGCTTGCATTTCATCCCCCTTCAATGTGTTTAAATGTTGTTGCCTTATGCCCCTTGTTTAGGCCTTGGAGTATGCTTGCATTTTTAGACCACTTAGATGTCATCTAAGTACATCCTTAGCTTTGTTTAGGTCTGCATTAAACCTATTTTAATTCCCTTTGGCCTTGTGAGGCTTGGTTGACCTAGCCTTGGTTTACCTCCCCTTTGGCTTGCCTTAAGTCTTGGACCGTTGTTGCATGTTTGGCTTGCCTTATTTACTTGGTTTGGCACCTTTATAACATGTTTTTCAGAGCTTTATGTGCATGCCATTAATCCATGTTTTGTCGCTTTTAAGTGTGCTTAAAGGTTGCATGTTTGATGTTTGAGTGATGGCCCATTAGCATGAGCATGTGTGTGTGTGTGTTGGCCCTCATTTCCATAGCATTGGCTACTGTTTTGGACCTAGTTTAGGGCTGTCCAATTAGTGTAAGTCCCATCCTTGCATGCCATTTAAATGTCATTACATTATTCCATGGTTGCATGCTTTGGTTGCATGTGTCGCATGCTTAAAATCACTTGCATTGGGTATGCATCCTCTTGGTCAAGTTGTTAGCATATTGGCATGACTTGCATGTTTGCATGGTTGAGTTGCACATTGCATACTTGATTAGCTTGCATGGATTGCATGCCTAGTGAGCATTGTGCATTGCATCTCCATGTTACACACTTAGGCTCACATGCTTAGGTTGCATTGTACTAGCATGCATGCTTGGCCTCTTGAATTGCTTGTGATAGAGGTTGAGTTCAATTTGTTTGTTTATGTGCATTGCATGACATTTGAAATGAAAATGCACAACTTGGTCTCTTGGGCCATCACGCATTGAAATGCGCGATTGGTGGTCCGAGAACCAAGGGCCATATCCCTTTGAGTCACAAACATGACAAGGGATGTGTCGGTGTACACATTCGCTTGAATTGCATTGCCATGCAAAGCTTTGCCCTCTGCTGCTGTCAAACAGGTCCTGCAGGAATTTTCGGCCGATCGACTACATAGAGTGCCGATCGGCCATCCATCGGTGGCCGATGGATTCATCTTTAGCCGATGACCACCAAATCACAGCCGGTGATGATCCCCTTTGGCCGGTGGCATTCCCTAGCATCCAGTGAGAATATCCTGAGACTTTGGCAGTTTTCAGAGGAGTATAGCAGGGAAAACAGAGGCAGCTTGTGCATGGCAGTGGATTTCCGAGCAAGACCGAGCATGCATTACATTGGGCTCTTTTCCCGAGGCCATTTATCGCTTTCTTAGATTAGTTGATTTGCTTAACTAATTTAGTTGGTCTGTAATAATTAATTAGCTAGGATAGTTGGTTTGTTATTCAGACTGTATTATTCTTTCGGACCCTCCGAGCGAGGGCAATTATATAATAAGTGTGGGTGCGTGTGTGCATGTCTTCCAACCCCCGCTTCTTTCTCCCTTTTACTTACCTGCTTTGATGGTTAGTATTAGGACATGTTTACTTTAGCATACCTTATGCTATGCATGCGTGCATCATTCATCAGTATTGCATGCACTGGGCTCGGCGCATCATGCTAACTGTATCGTATTTCAAATCTAACTTGAATACATGCTATTTGTGCATTTTCACCTGTCATTCATAGACTAGCCGAGCCTACTCTAGCGACATTCCGTATGCGTTGCATTAGCCATTTTAACATGAACTAGGATCATGCATATGATTACTAACTAGTTTTTGTTTTGGCTCGGAGTACTCGGTAAGCATTCATGCTTTAGCATACCACATGCCTGTGAGTGTTGCCATAATAGCATGATTACCATGAGGCTAGCTGCTTATGTGATATAACTGCTCAAATGCCTGTGGATGGAGGTTAAATTATCTAAATTGGAATAATGCATTAAAACTGTGAATTTTTTTAAGCCCACTAGATAGTGGCAAAACCATCTTTTCTAAAAAGCCCACTTGAGGGTGGCAAAACCTGGATTTTAGCCTACTTGCGAGTAGCAAACCATCTTCAAAACGAACATGCAATGTTTTGTTCCAATTTAGGCGATTTGGTCTATACTTGTTTGTTGTGTGCATAACATAGTAATTCTAGGCTAATAAATGGAATAAGAACACATAATGTTTTCAAAAACGGATATCATGGTTAGTAGAGGCCGATCTTCGGATCGGGCGAGAGGGGGTGCTCATAGCTGACCTTCCCCAATCGTACCCAAGCTCCCAAGCCAAGGCAACTTTGGTGGTGACGGACACGTAGCCTTTGGGACCGAGTCAAGGTTTCCTAAATTCTCCCATAAAAAATATTTAGGTGGCGACTCTGTATCTGGCAAAGCAGTCCATGTTTGGCACTTCTTTTCAAAAATCTGTTTCTCAAAATGATTTGCTGGATTTGGACTCTTTGGTTTAGATTAAGAACCGTGACACAAATTGAGTCCGAACTGTAGCACGAAGGCCTCACGCGGGCGCGTCTACAGTTTCTGGCGACTCTGCTGGGGATTTTAGAGAGCTTGACTCGAACTCGTGATATCCTGTTTTGATTTCATTTATGTGTCTCTTTGCATTGCATGTGCATTGGTGCGCCTAAGACACCGTGTTTGCCATCTGCCATTCCTGAACGGTTTGCCGGAGGCTTGACTTTGTCAAAGCATGCCATAAGGCTGACCGGTTGTGGGCTCTGACAGTATGGGAACACAAACCCTGGTTTTACCGGGGCACCCTTTTCGACCATTCGACCTAGTGCATATCGAAATCCATAGTGACCATTCCAAGCTAGGACAGGTTTCTTACCCGATTATAGGTTGTTTGAAAACTGCTGCGTGCATAGTGAAACCCTAGCTCCTGACAAAATAGGACAGGGAAACCCTACCCCTCTATAGGGGTGTTTTGGCTCTCTTTACTTGCTATGTGTTTTAGAGTGTATCTATGCAGGGGAACACACATATCAGTTCGCAAGTTTGAGTATCAGACCTGAGGGCATCAGTGTCAATTTATGAGAATCAGTTATATCTGTGGGTATCCGATTCAGTATTTTGGAGGTAGTGATTTCGGGCAAAAGTGATCAGTAGTAGAGTACAGTTATTCAACTATACTAGCGTCCGTTTTGATTGGTCCGAAATGCTGCATGTTTTCTCTTTTAGTTCAGAGAGTTGATACAGAATAGCTAGTGTTCCTCCTTACTGAGACAAGACAGATATCTGATTCGTCAGTCACCGTTCAGTATAGCGAACTTATCATGACGCAGAATTCAGAGGAAATTGTGGTCATGACGGCTGCATTAGATCAAGGAATCACTCTGCAAAGCGAGACCAATGTCGATGTACTGCATCCACCCAGGTCGCCTGTCGCGCACCCAGTCTGGACCCCCCAGTTGTATCAGGCTCGTGAGCCCACCACATTTGAATTGATGGCCTATGGACCTCCAGAGATCCGTGCCGATCTGGCCTATGGAATGTCGGCTTCGCCGCCAGTGGCACCGTATGCCGGGAATTTCATACCACAGGAGCCCCCGCTACTGGGGCGGATTGTGATAGGGCTCAGCCAACCAGAGGTTGCCTCTAGCTACAACAACGACGTGTTAGCAACAACCGGGCTTCGCTCTGATGTAGTAACCCAAACCCCCGATCAGGCTGAGGCCAGAGGCAAGAGCAAAATGAAGGCAGATGCCGATCCCATTGAACAACTGCTGCAGGCAGTCGAGGCTTTGAAAGCCGGGGGAATGAACAAGCAACAGATATCCGCAGTTGTGGCAAAAACTGTGGAGGATGCTTTCCCCACTCCATCTGAGGGTAGTTCAACTCAGTCAGAAAATCGGGATAGGCCCCGTCATGCCAGAACAGTTCCTCCTATTCCCAACCCTGCACCTGGGAAAGATCAGAAAACCAAGGCAGTGCCTGCCGACCCTTTTGCTAGTGCGTCTAGTAAGAATATTCAGACTTCAAAGTACCTGCCCCGAGGGCGCAGGATCTTTCATGCTCTCTACATGCCTCTGTCTAAGGCACTTCAGATTCTTGCCGAAAGGGGGCACCTCAAACCCCTTGAACCTCGGCCTCTCCCGAAGAATCTCCTTCTCACACATGATGCTGCTTTGTACTGCGCGTACCACCAACAGACCGGTCACGCCACCGACAACTGTTTCCGCCTTCACCATGAAGTGCAGGATCTGATCGATAATGAGGTCATTCTTCCACCTACCTCAGCGAAGTCTGTTACCACCGAGCTGTTGGACTTTGAGGATACTGCGAGTATGTGATCAGGGGTTGGACCACCTGCGGGCGGCGCTCGGTGTATTTCAGATGTGGTGTCTGGCACGCACTTTTTGAGCATTTGTAAATGCAGTTTTGTAGCTTCTGGCTTGGATTTTGAGTCAGTTCTCTGTTTTGTTTTTTAGTCTGCCTCTTTGCTTTGAGTCAGTCTTTTTGTTTTGGGTCTGTCTTGTGGTACCGAGTCAGTCCCGTTGTATAGGATGTCAGGTAGTTCTAGGGTTGTAGCCTCGAACACCGTTTTAGTCTTGTAAATACCCTTTTGTTTTGAGTCTGTCTCTGTTGTGGAGCCAGTTACAATCAGGGAATTTGAATGAAGCAGCTGCGGCTATCATGTTTCCATGCTTATTGCTAATTTTGAGCTAGTTGTGCCAAAGGATCAGAACCGAACGGCCGTGCATTCCACCTGCTCTCTTGTGCCCTGAAAATCATTGCATTGACCTATGTTTTTCAAAACCTCTTTAACACTGCGGTGAAAACGAAGAGGAAGGAATTCCTCGAGTTTTGCAAAACTTTGATAATTTGAGAGAAAGAGAGGCATACTAAGCCTTTAATAAATGAAACCATGCTTGTTAGCGTGAATACTGAGAAGGACCCTGGCTTGATCTAGATTGGTTCCACACTATCTTCGACGCGAGCGATTTGTCGCTTTCTTAAAAACTTTCAAAAAGAAATGGTTTGCGCGGCCCTGTGAAGACCTGTGTGGAATCGCTCTTGAGATTGTGCAGCCTAGGATCGCTCTCAGCCTCAAGATTCAACCCGTTCGTTTTCGAACCTTGAACCCGTTCAGAAAGTTCAACGGTCAACCGCCATGTGAGGTCTGTGTGGCCAGATTAGAAGCAGCCCTCGAACAAGAGGCACCAAAATCATTTCAAGAAGATCAGATCTCACCAGAAGAAGCGTGTGAAGTAACCGTGATGGATCCTTCTGCAAATCAACGCAACAGCCATTCTCCTGGATTCAGATGATTTCGGGATCTCAAAACCATTTGGCATGGACTTGTTACACTTTTACCCTTTGAGAGGCTCGCTGGGTCAAAAACCCGAAAGGGCGACCCCGGCAAAAGTTAGAGCAAGAGAAAAATACAAAAGAAAAAGAAAAAGAAAAATACAAAAAAAAAAAAAAGAAAAAATATATATATACCAAAAAAAAAAAGCTCACAAGGTCGAAAACCCACAACGGGCGCCTTGGCAAAAGTTAGAGCCTAAAAAGTGAAGGTTAAAATACCTGAGTCTACCTTAACCGGAACTACGTAAGGCTTGATTCCCATGTTTGGGATACGTAGGCAACTTCATTCTGAAGTCCAGCCCCCAACGCTTTCATAGTGCCTCAGTCCATGTAATGGTTTTGATTATTCTTGCCCTCCCCGAATCCGATAGTTCGGTTGTGACAACCGGATACATAGGCAACTTCGTCCTGAAGTCCAGCCCTCAACACCTTCAAAGTGACTGTGTCCATATATTGGTTTTGACCATCTTCGTCTTCTTTGTATCCGAGGAAGTTCGGTCGTGATCATCACTGGTAAGGACTGTTTACAATATGCTGCGGCATCATCTAGACAAGGGGCAACTTTCAAAGCCGAATGGGCCTAACTCGTGGGCTGGTTGAGGCACAGATTGATCGGCGCTTGCGCTTGAAAACATGGCCGACCAGATTAGTAAATCTGCCCTTGCCTTAGCCAAGGCGCGAGCTTACAAAGCCAAATGGCCCTAACTCGTGGGCTGGCTGGGGCACAGATTGATCGGCGCTTGCGCTTGAAAACATGGCCGACCAGATTAGTAAATCTGCCATTGCCTTAGCCAGGGCGCGAGCTTGGGAAGCCGAATCTTGGGCAGCCGAATGGGCCTAACTCGTGGGCTGGCTGGGGCACAGATTGATCAGCGCTTGCGCTTGAAAACATAGCGGACCAGATTAGTAAATCTGCCCTTGCCTAAGCCAAGGCGCGAGCTTGCGAAGCCGAATGGGCCTAACTCGTGGGGTGGCTGAGGCACAGATTGATCGGCGCTTGCACTTGAAAACATGGCCTACCAGATTAGTAAATCTGCCTTTGCCTTAGCCAGGGCGCGAGCTTGCGAAGCCGAATGGGCCTAACTCGTGGGCTGGCTGAGGCACAGATTGATCGGCGCTTACGCTTGAAAACATGGCTGACCAGATTAGTAAATCTACCTTTGCCTTAGCCACGGCGCAAGCTTGGGAAGCCGAATCTTGGGCAGCCGAATGGGCCTAACTCGTGGGCTGGCTGGGGCACAGATTGATGAGCGCTTGCGCTTGAAAACATGGCCGACCAGATTAGTAAATCTACCTTTGCCTTAGCTAGGGCGCAAGCTTGCGAAGCCGAATGGGCCTAACTCGTGGGCTGGCTGAGGCACAGATTGATTGGCGCTTGCGTTTGAAAACATGGCCGACCAGGTTAGTAAATCTGCCCTTGCTTTAGCTAGGGCGCGAGCTTGGGAAGCCGAATCTTGGGCAGCCGAATGGGCCTAACTCGTGGGCTGGCTGAGGCACAGATTGATCGGCGCTTGCGCTTGAAAACATGGCCGACCAGATTAGTAAATCTGCCCTTAGCCAGGGTGTGAGCTTACGAAGCCGAATGGGCCTAACTCGTGGGCTGGCTGAGGCACAGATTGATCGGCGCTTGCGCTTGAAAACATGGCTGACCAGATTAGTAAATCTGCACTTGCCTTAGCTAGGGCGCGAGCTTGGGAAGCCGAATCTTGGGCAGCCGAATGAGCCTAACTCGTGGGCTGGCTGGGGCACAGATTGATCGGCGCTTGCGCTTGAAAACATGGCAGACCAGATTAGTAAATCTGCCCTTGCCTTTGCCAGGGCGCGAGCTTGCGAAGCCGAATGGGCCTAACTCGTGGGCTGGATGAGGCACAGATTGATCGACGCTTGCGCTTGAAAACATGGCCGACCAGATTAGTAAATCTGCCCTTGCCTTAGCCAGGGCGTGAGCTTGCGAAGCCGAATGGGCCTAACTCGTGGGCTCGACAATTGTCATCCATCTTTTGACGTTTGGGATTACTGACATTGCCTCGGGAGAGCTGCATACATTGAAGGATAACTGGGGCGGGTACACGCCAGAGGCCCTACTTATTTCCGTTCAGGCAACTTGGGAGGGATGAAAATTGGCTGAATTAGATGCCGCAATAAGTCGCAGTAGCGAGCCTATGCGTACAGGAAGAAGAACGTCTAAGGATCGGGAAACACAGCAGCCCCTTAGTCGTCGAAGCAGATCGCCCCGAAAGGACAGACAACAACAGGGAAATTCTCCGCGCCCGCGACCGAGAATCAAGCCTGATGCGACGCCACGACCATTGAGTTTTGCAGTTTTTGTGAGGAATAGACCAATGACGGAGGCAGATTCTATCATTAAAGACCCAGGTGTGGCAGTCGAGTTCGCTCGACAGATCTTCCCGCCGGAAATCCAACAATCGATGGCCAGACGTCAAGATTTCAAAGTATTTCGAGACGGCATACATGGGGCCATGAAAGGATTATATACTACTTACGAAGTCGGCATGCGTCTGCAGGAAGCGCGACATGTGAGTGAGAAAAAGGACGAAAGGAATCGCAGTTTAGAGATTCGCGCGGAAAAGGCTGAGCGTGAGCTTCAGGACCTGGAGAATGTTGAAATGAGCGCATCGGTGGCGGCCGGTCAATCTAAATTGGTCGTTGAGGAGAGAGTGACCCAACGGACCTCGGGTTATGAAAAGGGGTTTCAGGACGGCCTGAAGGTCGGGATAGAGAAGACTAAAGGAGACCTTGCCGAGGAGGTCTGCCGATGTAAAAATCGTGGATTCAAGCACAGCTGGATCAAGGCCCTTCAAACCGAGAAAGCTCTCGAAGCCGTGGGCATTGATTCGGCTTCACCCCTGTATCTCACTACTTACCCTATTCCGATTTCAAAATTGAGAAGAGTGACGATGAGGGTGCCGAATAAATAGACTTTGGAACGCGAGAACAGACTTCGCGCCGAACAAATAGAATTTCTTTTATTTTCAACGTTCGTATTTGGTCTTGAAATGTTATGTGCTTAATTAAACGTATTATTTCAACTTACTAGCAAGTTTTGTGTTGCGTGGTGGAAATGTTTAAACATGCATTGACCGGCTCGAATTAAGAACAATTCTCAGTGAATATTTATTCGGCCAGTGAAGTGGTCCGAATGCATCTCTCGCAAAGGCTCCGAATCCGGAGACTATTTTGGCCAATCATGATATCCACAAAGGGCGCTCCGAATTCGGAGTCTTAATCGGCCTTAAGAGGTTTAATCAGCCCTAAGGTGTCCTGCACCAAAAGGAGCTCCGAATCCGGAGACTATTTTCGCCAATCGTGATATCCACGAAGGGCGCTCCGAATCCGGAGACTTAATCGGCCCTAAGGTGTCATGCAACAAAAGGGGCTTCGAATTCGGAGACTTTATTTTGGCCAATCGTGATATCTACGAAGGGCGCTCCGAATCCGGAGACTTAATCGGCCCTAAGGTGTCATGCATGAAAAGGGGCTCTGAATTCGAAGACTTTATTTTGGCCAATCGTGATATCCACGAAGGGCCCTCCGAATCCAGAGTCTTAATCGGCCCTAAGGTGTCATGCACCAAAAGGGGGCTCCAAATCTGGAGACTTTATTTTGGCCAATCGTGATATCCACGAAGGGCGCTCCGAATCCGGAGACTTAATCGGCCCTAAGGTGTCATGCATCAAAAGGGGCTCCAAATCCGGAGACTTTATTTTGGCCAATCGTGATATCCACGAAGGGCGCTCCGAATTCGGAGTCTTAATCGGCCATAAGGTGTCATGCATCAAAAGGGGGCTCCGAATCCGGAGACTTAATCGGCCCTAAGGTGTCATGCACCAAAAGGGGCTCCGAATCCGGAGACTTTATTTTGGCCAATCGTGATATTCACGAAGGGCGCTCCGAATCTGGAGTCTTAATCGGCCCTAAGGCGTCATGCACTAAAAGGGGGCTCTGAATCTGGAGACTTTATTTTGGCCTTAGAAGGCTTAATCGACCCTTAAAGGCTTGGGAGTGAGCTTGAGAAAACGAGAAGCTTTGTATTGCAACGGTGGAATATGTACAAGTATCAAGCCCACAAGTCGGGTCAATGATAGAATTTACGTAAATGTGTTGAATTCCAAGGCCGTGGCAGGCTTCTTCCTAACATGTCTGAGAGCCGGTACGCCCCTGTTCCTGCGATGGATTCTATCTGATAGGGGCTATCCCAGTTTGGACCCAATTTTCCATAGGCCGGTCTCCGGTCGGCTGGAAGTACCTTCTTTAGGACCAACTCTCCTGGCGTGTATCGGCGCAACTGAACTCGCTGATTATACGACTTGGCGAGCTGCTGCTGATACCGTGCCATCGATGCCAGGGCGCGGTCTCTTTGTTCTTCGATTAGAATCAGATCCAGGGCAAACATCATGTCATTTCGGCCCATATCAAAAACTTATGATTTCAGAGTTGGGAGGCCGATTTCCAGGGGTAAGATTGCCTGGGTTCCAAAGCATAGAGCAAACGGCGTTTCTCCAGTGGATCTCCTCGGCGTAGTACGATGAGCCCACAATACACTCGGCAATTCTTCGACCCATTTGCCTTTAGCTTTTTCCAGCCTCTTTTTGATGCCGTCCAAGATAGATTTGTTAGAGGCTTCGGCTTGACCATTGCTTTGGGGGTAAGCCGGTGTAGAGAAGTAAGGCCGAATGCCATATTTGTTGCATAACTGTCGATATACGCCACAATCGAACTGGGTGCCATTGTCAGAGATGAGAGCTCTCGGAATGCCGAATCGTGTTATGATGTTTCTCCATACAAAGCGTTTAATGTCGGCATCTCGTATATGTGTTAAAGCCTCTACTTCGATTCATTTTGTGAAGTAATCTGTCACGACGATTAAGAATCGCTTGTTCCCTGGGGCCCTCGGCAATGGTCCTACGATATCAAGTCCCTACTGAGCAAACGGCCCGGGGCTGGTGATAGAGTTCAACCCTTTGGCAGACAGATGGGTTAATGGGGAGAACTTTTGGCACTGTTCGCATTTTTTTACATAACTCTCCGCGTCAGCTCTCATTGTCGGCTAATAATACCCCTGTGTTATAGCTCGATGGGCCAGGGAGCGTTCGCTAGAATGGGCACCACAACTGCCCTCATGTATCTCTGTCAGAAGCTCCTCCACTTTGTCGGGGTGCACGCATTCCAAATATGGACCAGAGAGGGACTTTTTATAAAGCCCTCCTTGTGGATCTAGATAGTATTGCAGGGCTTTATTTCGCAGCTTGTGTGCTTCTTTTTTGTCCTCTGGAAGTTGTTCAGAAGAGAGGAATACAGTAATGGGTCCATCCAGCTTGGTGCGGATTCTATAACGTTGGCATGGATTTCCTTCGAAGGGCCAATACTCGGCTCTGGGATGAAACCTACTTCGATGGTCCGTTTGATCTCAGAATTGATGGCGGAGGCTAGGCACACCAAGGTATCCGCGTGTGTGTTCTGGTCGCGTGTTATTTGGTTCAGTTCGTGATGATCAAATTTTGCCAGCAAGGAATTGGCCGTTTTCATATAGGCTGCCATACGGTCATTTCTTGTCGCATACTCTCCCTTTAGCTAACTGATTACCAATTTTGAATCACAAAACACAAGCAGACGCCGAACGCCGAGAAGGTGCGCATTCCGCAGACCGGCTAGAAGGGCTTCGTATTCGGCTTCGTTATTTGATGCTTCAAAGCCAAGCTTGACGGCCTGCTCAATTACTACGCCATCTGGAGACATGATTACAACTCCGCCGTCGCTGCCCCTTTGGTTAGATGATCCATCACAGTATAATTGCCAAATATCCCCGACATAAATTCTCCAGTTCAGCTTTGGTCGAACTTCAGCCTTTGGTCGAACTTCGTCAGGTTTGAGGTTGGCAAGCTCGCCGGTGAATTCGACAACAAAGTCGGCCAACACCTGCCCCTTGATTGTGGTTTTAGATAAAAACTGAATGTCGTATTGGCCGAGTTTAAGAGCCCATTTTGAAACACGTCCTAATGCTTCTGCACTCCGTAGTACTGATCGGAGGGGATAATCTGTTAGCACCCCAATGGTATGTCCCTGGAAGTAATGCATCAGTTTTCTTGCCGCCATGACTAGGGCTAAGATGAGTTTTTCCAGCAGAAGGTAGCGTGTTTCGGCGTCAACCATTGCCTTGCTCACATAATACACTGGCCATTGCTCCCCCTCCTCCTCTTTTAGCAGTATGGCGCAGACGGCCCTATCGGAAACTCCCAGATATAGAATGAGTGGGTCACCAGCGGCAGGTGTTGTCAAGAGAGGTACTAAGCGGAGGTAGGTCTTGAGTCCGTTGAAAGCTGTTTCACATTCGGCAGACCACTAAAAAGCCTTACACTGCCGTAGTGTTTGAAAGAATTGTCAGCAGCGATCTGTAGACCGACTGATAAACCTGTTGAGTGCAGCGGCCATCCCTATTAACTTTTGGACTTCTTTTACTGAATGGGGGGAGCCGAGTTCCAAGATTGCTGTGACTTGCCTCAGGTTGGCTTCGATTCCTCGGTGATTGACGATGTAACCCAGGAATTTGCCAGAGCCGATTCCGAACGCACACTTGGAAGCACTCAGTTTCATTCTGTATTTGCGTAAGATGCTGAATGTCTTTTCTAGATCGGCTATATGATTCTGTTCTTCTTTGGACTTGACCACCATATCGTCAATGTATACTTCCATAGTGTGGCTGAGTTGCTCTTTGAACATGGCGGTGACCAGTCTTTGGTAGGTTCCCCCTGCATTCTTCAGCCCAAAAGGCATAACTTTGTAGCAGTAGGTTCCTCTTGGGGTGAGGGATGCAGTTTTGTCCTGGTCATCTGGATGCATGGCGATTTGATGGTAGCCTCTGTAAGCATCGAGGAAGCTCATGCGTTGATGGCGTGCCGTAGCATCGACAAGCTGGTCGATTCTGGGTAGAGGAAAACAGTCTTTGGGGCAAGCTTTGTTCAGATCCGTGAAATCGACGCACACTCGCCAAGTCCCATTTTTCTTCTTTACCACCACTGTATTGGAGAGCCACGTAGGGTAAGTGACTTCTCTAATTGACCCGACGTCAAGCAGTATGTCTACCTCCTCAACAACGGCAGCAGAGTGCTCCGCGGCTGACCGCCGGCCTTTCTGAATGATCGGCTTACATTTGGGATCGACATTCAGATGGTGCTGTGAAACTGACGGGTCTATTCCCGGCATTTCGTACGAAGTCCACGCAAAGACGTCGAGGTTGTTGAGTAAGAAAGAGATCAGCTGCTGCCTGTCGGCTTGATTCAAAGAAGCGCCGATCATGAAGAACTTTTCTGGGCTTCCATCGATGTCAACTCGGTCTAAACCTTCCGTGGCCTTCTCATTTGGATGCCGCCCAACGTCATTAGGATCTCCCGATTCGGCACCTCAATGGAGTTTACTTGCAGTTCCTTTGGCGTTTTGGCGGCAAGGAGATAACATGCTTGTGCCGATTTCTGGGAGCCGCGAATTTGCTCAATGCCATGTTCTATTGGGAAACGTAGCAGTTTATGATAGGTGCTTGGGACGGCCTGCAAGGTATGCAACCACGATCGCCCCATGATGAGATTGTACGGCGATGGCAGCCTGACGACCAAGAATTCCACATCCACCGTTCTGGAACCTGCTCGAACGAGTAAGCTGATCTTTCCAAATGGGTACGCTGGATTGGCATTGAAGCTGAATAGTGGATAAGGAGCCGGAGTCAGGTCTGATTCGTTGAATCCGAGTTTGATGAAGGTTTTAAAATACATAACCTCCGAAGTACTACCCTGGTCGATAAGAACGCGTTCAACGGTGAACCAGTTTACGGGTAGCTCAACAACCAATGGATCGATGTGAGGGAGTGTTAAGCCGATCAAATCAGAGTTGTCAAAGGTGATACTTGGCGTTTCTCAGAGCCGCTTTGCTGGCATGAGTTGTTGTTGGGGGCCTGGATGTGATTGGATCGCATGCACGGCTAGGGCTGCTGGCAGGCTGTATATCATGTGGACGCTGTCAAGCGGAAATGCATCCTTCAGAAGGGCAGGTGTTTTGATCGCACTTCTCCGGATGCATTGTTGGAGACGTTCGTCCTTTGCCAACTCCTCAAGATGATCTGTTGAGGCACAGCGGCCGTCAGTTTCTTGCTGTTGAGCTAGAGATCGTCGATCATCTGCCCTCGGGGGTCGCTCAGAAACCTGGTGCACTGTTTGTTTGGATTTTACTATTTCTGAGGCCAGATCGCGGTGAACGCGTTCATTCTCAGCGATGATGTTGTCCAACCTCTGTTTGGTTTGCCTAGCTTGTGCCATGGTCGCTTGTATTGTCTTTTGCGTTGGGTTTGAAGATGAGCAGAGGTCCAAGGCAAGTCTGGCTGCGATGGTTTTTGGTCCAAGCGAGTTTGCTGGAGTGAGGTCATCTCTCTATGTGGTCTCGTCAGTGGCTATCGGAGGATCTTCAGTCACACCTGCCATGGATGTATTTGAGTATTCGTACAGACGGCGCCAATTGTGGAGAAGTGGTTTGGAAATACTCTTCAGATCCTGTGAGATGCTAGTAATCCTCAGCTAGTCACCTGAAAAGATACAAACACTCCGGTCAGGGGTGCCGTAATTAGCACTCCGACGGACAAGTCAGTTCAGACACTCAGGATATCTTGTTTACTAAGTTAAGTGAAGTGATTCTTACATACCTTTCTAAATCTGTGGTTCTTGTATTTATACTTGCTTTTTGGGCCTCGGGGCCTGAGCCTACTTTTATCCCATTCCCCTTTTATTTATTCGGAGCTACTGATCTCCGGCTATTCGGCCTTACTAATGTATTCGGCATCCTAGTCACGCAATGTGGAGCCAAATAATATCTGATTTCTGCGGTACGCACCTTCCGACTCTTCTATTTATTCGGCTCCCACAGATGACAAGTATGACATATTACATATTTACATAATATGGAAAGAAAATAAAAGAAGGGGATAAAAAGAAGCAAGAGTGGGGAATTATTACATTACTTTGAAATATCACAAATCCAAATAAAGGAGGAGAGGAATAAAAATATTACATCAAAATATCCTCTCAAATCACTCTTTAATTAAAAGAAAAACAGAAAAACAGAAGCTTCAGGGGGTCTCGAAGACTGTCGGAAACTGTTTTGTTCGGCACCAGGAGGCTGCTGGGATTCTATCCAGGAGATGATAGCCGGCCAACCAAAAGATGAGTTGGCCGGCTGGCCAATAAGGGCAAGCCAAACTCTATTTTGCTTCAAACACCAGAAAACCAGACGTAAAATATACAAGTGGCTCAACTAACTACTTCCAGTTAGCTTACAACAAGTTTATAACATGAAATCAAAGCGAGAAAAACAATAGAAGAAAGAAAATGCAAGAAAGTAAAAGAAAATGGAAAGTGTGCAAAATTTACATTCCAAGGAAGGATTTAATTTTCAAACTTCCTTTTGATCACCCTCAAGCTTAGGAAGCATGCTCTCAATTCTCAGGTTGGAAATTCAAAATTTAAGTTGGAATGGTGTTTTGGGGCTATTTAACAGTGTTTGGGGGAGAAGAGTTACAACTCTGTATTTTTCTCTCTTTTCAAGAACACTCACTCTCTTTTAGATTATGCTACTTGATTATGGCTATATTAGAATTTATGGGCTAGGTTTGATATATTGAAAGATGGTGTATCAGTGTGTATGGAAGTTTTGGCTCAAAACATACACTTCTCTCTTTTTTCCCTCTAACTCTCTTTTTTCTCTCAGTTCAATTCCATTCTTTTTTTCACATTCTAATCCTCTCTATCTCTATAAGCAATCAGGGAAGGTTGCCAATTCAAGGAGAATGTGGGAGACAAGGATGATGGGGTGACAAGGGTGGTTGAAATGAAATCAACCTTATGGAAGATGACAAACTCCCTTTTGGCAATGGAGGCCAATGGAAGATAATGGAGGGGGCCTAGATATATCTTGTGCATGAATATAACAAGAAAATATCTGAAATGACATGAACCACATGCTTTCATCAAGAATTCTGCCGAAACTGCCCTGCTCCTAGGAAAATTAGCCGACCGGCCAATTTCTTGACTGGCAGCCAATTAACTTGACTGGCCGGCCAATTATTTAGCTAGCTGGCCAAAAAAGTGGCCGGCGGGCCAAAAAAGTTGGCCGTGACTGATCCCAACAATGGAATGGTTTCTTTGTTGGTTTGTAATCGAGAGACCATTATGTTGTAAATTATGAAATAAATGGTTGCATTTCCCCTTCCTCCAGATTTGCTTAGAATTTAGAAGTACACATCTTAATTTTTCTTAGCTAACACAGTATGTTTTCTATAACTTCAACTGGGTCCTGTTCAAGAAATTGGTTACTTCAATATTGACAAGTCAGTCAGGTTTCCATGAACTTATGTTTTAGTATCATGTATCTACTAAAATTAGCCAATTTAGCATTTGTTTTATCTTATTACATGCCATTACTTTCTTTTCCTTTTCCTGTAATTTATGCTAGTGAATAGAGATTTCATATCAGGCTCTATTTTAAGCAGGGAAATTCGAAAGGAGATCTTGATAGTGGGAACAAGAGTTCAAAATATCTGCATGACAAAATTATCAAATGTGCTGATCGTCACAATCTTTTGCGTCCTGAAACTATTGAATCATTTCTCTCCTTGTATCAAATTACTGCAGATCCAAAGTAGAGTATGTGATAGAATTATATTCTACAATTTTCATTTTCTGTTTTACTTTTCTTTTCTCAGTTTTCAATTTGTTTTGGCCTGACCTTTTGTGCAGATATTGTGAATTGGGTTGGGAGATTTTTGAGGCATTTGAGAAATACACAATTTGGCAAGTATTAGAGGTGGCTCTGTTGGCATGAGTTGTAAAGCAAGTGTGCATGTGGTATGAATTGTAAAGCAAGAGTGCATGTGGCATGAATTGTAAAGCAAGAGTGCATGTGGCATGAGTTGTAAAGAAAAGGGATTGTCTAGAATAAACTCTGTATGATAGTCTATATATATGGACTTGTATTTCATAGAAAAAATGAATAAGAGCTATACAGTTGTTCCATGTCTCTACATGGTATCAGAGCAGAGATCCTAGGCTTTCTGCTTCACACTTTACACCTTCACGCCGACTATGGCAACTCCATCCACAGACCAAACATCCATTACCAACCCAACCCTAGAAGACCTAACATCCAGAATGACAGATTTACTGTCCCAGACCCTGACTCAGAACCAGGCACCAACCCATGAAATTTCCGCTGCACCGATCGGCATCAAGTTGGATGGCACCAACTATGCTCTGTGGTCCCAAGTTTTGGAGATGTATATCTCCGGCAAGGATAAACTTGGATACATCAATGGAGATCTCCAGCAGCCCCAACAAACTGACCCAACATGGCGAAAATGGCGGACTGAAAATTCGATTGTGAAAGGGTGGTTAATTAACTCCATGGAACCAAGCATGATTGGTAATTTCATTCGATTCCCAACGGCAAAAGCAGTGTGGGATGCCATTGCCACAACTTTTTTTGATGGCACAGACACATCGCAGGTTTATGATCTCAAGAAACGGGTGACCAAGATGCGACAGGGCGGTGGGCAAATTGAAACCTACTACAATGGCCTTCAGGCCTTATGGAGGGAGATCGATTTCCGACGCCCCAATCCGATGGTCTGTCCCAATGATATTCAGAAATTTACTTCCATTCTACAAGAGGACCGAGTGTATACCTTTCTTGATGGCTTAGACGATCGGCTTGACAAGGTTCGTAGCGACGTACTCCTCATGAACCCGTTCCCCTCAGTCGAACAGGCATATGCCTATGTTCGCCGTGAAGATTCACGACAGTCCGTGATGATGGTCAGCACAGATGGACAGGTTGGCGCTGCTATGGCATCTCGAGGAGGAACCCGCTCCAATCCGCAGCCTCTGAAACAGCAGCTATCGATGGTCCCAACTGGGAAATCTGCAGCTGGAACTCGGCCTGCAGCTGGAACTCGGTCCAGTGCAGCGCTGCCCAAATCTGGTTTGTCTTCTTCCAGCCGTAGCTCAGGGAAGCCATCTACTGAAGGTCATGGATGTACTTATTGCGGCAAGCCCAAACACACCCGTGAGACCTGTTTTAAATTACATGGGTTTCCAGAATGGTGGGACGAGTTCAAAGCCCGGAAACAAAGTGAAAGTGAAGCTGCTGTCAACAGTGTTTCGGGACGGGCTGCTTTAGCACATGCGGAGCCCGAGTTGTCTCTTCTAACATCCACAAGTACTTCTCATCTCCTAGATGGCTCTACCCCTTTCAGTGCTTCAGGTAACTGTGGTTACGCTTTATTTAATTCCATTCCGGATGCCTTTAATGGTTGGATACTTGATTCGGGAGCCACCGATCATATGACGTTTGATCCCAATGACTTTACTTCTATTACTCAACCAAAACGGGTAAATATTGCTAATGCCAATGGGGTCACTTATCCGGTTACAGGAGCTGGCACTGTCTCTCTCTCTTCCTCACTCTCATTGTCAAACACTTTACTTGTTCCATCCCTATCAAGTAAATTAATATCTGTGGGACAAGCTACTGAAGAATTCAATTGTTGTGCACTAATATATCCCAAGTTTTGTTTTCTTCAGAATATTCTCACCAAGGAGATCATTGGTCGTGGTACTAAGAGGGGGGGGCTATATGTTATGGATGATTTCAGTCCCGGCCAAGCTCATCATGTACAACAAGTGCCCAATGTGAAACGTCAACAGATTTGGCTTTGGCATCGTCGCTTGGGGCATCCATCCTTTAGCTACTTAAAGCATTTGTTACCCGATTTATTTTCTGCCATTAGTGAGTCTGATTTTAAATGTGACACTTGCATTTTGGCCAAGAGTCACCGTGTGCCTTATCCTTTAAGTTTGAATAAAAGTAATGTTCCATTTACTTTGGTACACTCCGATGTTTGGGGACCTTCTCCAGTTCTAACTCCTTCTGGGATTCGTTGGTTTGTGACCTTTGTGGATGACTGTACTCGCATGACTTGGGTTTATTTGTTGAAACATAAGAGTGCCGTATTTCCTCTTTTCCAGTCCTTCCATGCCATGATTCAGACTCAATTCTCTGCCAAGCTTCAGATTCTCCGCTCCGATAATGGTGGCGAATATATGAATGATGCATTCAAGAGTTATTTTAACACTCGTGGTCTCATTCATGAGACCAGTTGCTCTACCACTCCTCAACAGAATGGTGTGGCGGAACGGAAAAACCGACATATCTTGGAGACTGCTCGGGCCCTTTTGATTGGTGCCCATGCCCCTCGTAGTTATTGGGCCGATGCCATTGTTACAGCAGTTTATTTGTTGAATCGCATGCCTTCCAAAGTCTTGGACTTTCAGACACCGCTTCAGGCTCTCTCATGCCATGGCTCTTTACCCTCTGTCCTGATGCTCCCACCTCGGATATTTGGGTGTGTTGCTTTCGTACATCTCCCGAAACCTCAACGTACTACGCTTGATCCTTGTGCTCTACGTTGTTTTTTTCTGGGCTATGCAACGCATCAGAAAGGGTATCGATGTTATCATCCCCCCACCCGACGTACTTATGTTACCATGGATGTCACATTTCTCGAGTCTGAGTTCTTTTTCCCTAACCCCATGACCGATTCTCCTCTTCAGGGGGAGATACGACATAATGAAGAGCAGAATTGGGCTGTTTTCGATTTCCTAGCAATGGGGACAGAAGTAGCTTATCCCGAGCCTACCGCAGCTTCTACCACTACTACAACCGCCGCTCCTACTGATGTATCAGGAAGGTCTGCTGACCGTGGAATGGAAATCATAACTACACCAGCTTGTATGGCTGACTGTAGAGAAGAACCTGGTAGAAGTCTCGACGATGAAGACCCCACTCATCCCCCTCTAATACCCGAGACTGATCAATCTCTTGCGAATATTCGTAAGGTAACTACTCCTCCTCCTGATAATGCTTGTGATACTTCTGTTGGTTATCAATTACCTTTCAGGCATAACCGTGGAAAACCACCAGACCGATACTCTCCAGATCATGTGAGTAAGAAATCCATATATCCGATTGCCAATCATGTCTCATCTCAGAGGTTATCAGATTCACTCAAAACATTTGTACACCAGTTGTCTGTTGATCATATTCCTAACCAAGTACCCGAAGCCTTGAGTGATCCGAAATGGATGCATGCTATACAAGAGGAAATGGCGGCTCTTCAGAAAAATCAGACATGGACACTTATTCCTCTGCCGAAAGGGAAGAAGACTGTTGGATGCAAATGGGTCTTTTCTATCAAACACAAGGCTGACGGATCTATTGAGAGGTATAAGGCAAGACTTGTGGCGAAG
The DNA here is from genome assembly GCF_055761805.1 of Camellia sinensis. Classification (NCBI taxonomy): domain Eukaryota; kingdom Viridiplantae; phylum Streptophyta; class Magnoliopsida; order Ericales; family Theaceae; genus Camellia; species Camellia sinensis. Next base: position 108,899,956 of record NC_138969.1, on the reverse strand, counting down.
GGGTACACACAGACTTATGGCATAGATTATCATGAGACGTTCTCTCCAGTGGCGAAGCTGAACACAGTCAGGGTATTATTGTCTCTTGCAGCTAATCTAGATTGGCCATTGCATCAGTTTGACGTACGGAATGCCTTCCTTCATGGTGATCTCAAGGAGGAAGTATATATGGATGTTCCACCTGGATTTTCATCTTCTCAAAATGGAGTCGTATGTAAACTGAATAAGGCACTATACGGCTTGAAGCAATCTCCCCGTGCATGGTTTGGCCGGTTTAGCATGGCTATGCAACAATGTGGTTTCAAGCAGAGCAATTCAGATCATACACTATTCCTAAAACACTACAAGGGAAAAATAACAGCGTTGATTATTTATGTTGATGATATGATAATTACTGGCGATGACGTTGGGGGGATTTCTAAACTCCAAGAATATTTGGCGACCGAATTTGAAATGAAAAATCTGGGTGGGTTGAAGTATTTTTTGGGAATTGAGGTGGCTCGGTCAAAGCAGGGCATCTTTCTATCCCAAAGAAAGTATGTGTTGGATTTACTCGCAGAAACTGGAATGCTTGATTGTAAGGCTGAGGACACTCCAATTGTTCAGAATCATCACCTAGGAGAGTATTCTGATCAGCTACCTGCGAATAAAGAGAGGTATCAAAGGATAGTTGGAAGACTAATCTATTTGGCACATACTCGACCGGATATCACATATGCTGTGAGCGTTGTAAGTCAATTCATGCACTGTCCTAGTAAAGATCATATGAATGCAGTTGTTCGAATACTTCGATACTTGAAATCAGCCCCAGGGAAAGGACTTATGTTCTCTAAGAATAATCATCTAAATATTGGTGGTTATACAGATGCAGATTGGGCAGGCAACAATACTGACAGAAGATCTACTTCGGGATATTTCACCTTTGTAGGAGGAAACCTTGTTACTTGGAGGAGTAAGAAACAAAAGGTCGTGGCTCTTTCTAGTGCAGAAGCTGAGTTCAGAGCGATGAATAAGGGACTTTGTGAACTCCTTTGGTTAAGGAAGTTACTTACAGAATTTGGTTTCCCACCTGCTTCAGCAATGGAATTATTTTGTGATAACAAAGCAGCCATTAGTATTGCTCACAATCCGGTCCAACATGATCGTACAAAGCATGTTGAAGTGGATCGACATTTCATCAAAGAAAAGCTCGAGACTGGGATAGTTCAGTTTCCGTTTGTTAAATCAGAAGATCAACTGGCAGACATGCTAACTAAAGGCGTGTCAAGTAAAGTGTTCTACAACTCACTCGACAAGTTGGGCATTGGCGACATCTTTGCACCAACTTGAGGGGGAGTGTTGGCATGAGTTGTAAAGCAAGTGTGCATGTGGTATGAATTGTAAAGCAAGAGTGCATGTGGCATGAATTGTAAAGCAAGAGTGCATGTGGCATGAGTTGTAAAGAAAAGGGATTGTCTAGAATAAACTCTGTATGATAGTCTATATATATGGACTTGTATTTCATAGAAAAAATGAATAAGAGCTATACAGTTGTTCCATGTCTCTACAAACTTGGTTGTCTTCTTGTACAGAGAATTGATGGTTGATCTGCATTCCTATGTCTGACACATCGAAACAGGGAAAATAGTTTTGGAATTGTCTATTTTTATACCAGCAGATCATGACAATTTGCAAAATGAGTTTTGTCAGTATATATGGAGTGAACAAAATTATTTTTTATTTTTGTTCATCCTATAATGGGTTGAAGGCAACCACATGTAAATTGAATTTTCCAGTATTATTAATCACCTTGAAAGATACACTCGGATTGTTTGATGTGGCCTAGCGACTTTTTGTTAGACAGACTATACATTATTACACAATTGCCTTGAAGCTACAAGCACATTCGTTGTTCAAGGCAGCTTTTCAACAATCATTAATCATTTTGAAGGAGAAACAGATGGTCCCCATCTCGGATGACACATAAGTCATCTATTTCTGCATTCTCTTCATTTACAACTTTTGTAAGTTTGTAGCCTCCAAATTTTTCACCTGCAGTTCCACCAAGTGCCTGATGACAAACAGATAGAAGCACTAAAAAAGAAAACATGCTTTTTTCGTTATTTAATTTTTTATCTTTTTAACAGAGCAGCATTGCCAGTCAGTAGTTAGTAATCTGTTGTGTGCTTAAAATTGTCTTTTGTATATTTTAATTGAATCTGTCAACTTATAAATATGATTATTACTCTTGTTATTAACATGCAGGTTCATTGTCGAGGATTCTTTTGCGGTCAAACATAGCTGCTTACCGGCAATCCTCAAGAGCTCTTCTAGGGAATCAGGTAGAATTATTAGCTTCGCAAGCTGCTTTTGTGACTTATTCTTCTCATGGAGGAACTTCATGTGAATGGTGACTCTCTTAGTCAATTTGTTAGCAACCTCTCTATCAGTTGGACCACTAGAATGTCCAGTGCTGCAGGTTGTCAATACGTCCCTAAGCTGAGACTGAGAAGAGTTTGAACAATTGGAGCCGCCTTTGTTTCTTGTAGTACTAGTAGTGGTAGTAGTAGGTTTGAAGTGACCATTCCCAGTGTAGTGGTGAACTGTTTCTGGGCTGAAAAGTTGTATTTTGTGGTCATCTAATGTCCTCTTCCTTGTATTTTCATAACTTAGTATGAGGTCATATATGGTTTTGTTTTCTTGTTGTAGAGCTAGAGCTTTTGGGGTCCACCCTCTAGCATCTGGTTTGTTTACATTTGCTCCTCCTTCCAGAAGAATTCTAACCATTTCAATATGCCCTTTACAAACAGCATGATGAAGAGCTGTTTTTCCATCGCCAGCAACTGTTGTTGTCGCTGTTGAATTGACTACAATCATTCCTCCTTCTTCTTGGCCACTAAAATTGTGCATTTCTCCTCCTTTTTCTTCATTCTTCTTCCCTGCAGAAACATCCGAATTAAGGAAGCTGCCTATAGCCCTCATATCTTGTTTCAATGGATCTCCTCCATGCAGATGCTCTTCACATACAATCTGAGAAAAGTTTCCTCTTTCTGTTCCTCTGTTGTCAGGGTTCAAATCTAGATCTGTCCGTTGGTTTACAAATCCAATGCTTTCCATTCCTGTCAGTTTCTGTGAATGGAAGCATAGAAATCAATCTTTCTTAAATTTTTTGTTTTGGGGGTTGTGGAAGAATCCAATAATATAATATATTTCCTCGAACTTGAAGGAAGAGGCAGTTTAATGTTGTGCATACCTTGAAAAGATTGTTCATGATAATGTCACCATCTTCTTTATTTTCTTGAATAATGTTCATCAGTGTAATTCTGCTCATCCGTAGTATTTGAGAAATCTCAGTGGTTCGAACTGTGAATGGCTGCGGCCTATAACATAGAACCCCTATTTCTCCAAACATGTCCCCTGCAATGGCCTTTCCAAGAACCTGTACAGTGCATGAGAGAGATTGTGAAGTTAGCTTTCCTTTGTTCTTTATTCTACAAAAGATATTGAATCTGATTTTACTGGAAATTACATACACAGTCATGCCCATCAACATTCGTAATCAAATCCTGCCATCATAAATCATTACCGGTCCAGAAATGTTAGTTAGACGTTGTTTGTGAATTACAAAAATCATATTAGATGAATATATTAAGATCACTCACTCACCACTGCTCCTGAGACCAGAATGTAAAGATCTGTTGGAGCCTCATTCTGTAGGATTACATCTTCCTTTGGTGGGAAATACTCTGCTTCCATTTCAGGAACCTTTTTGTAAACAAAGTATTATTGCTAAGTATCTCGTAAAAATTATGTGAAGCTTCCTTTTTGCTTGTATTTGTGAATATGAAAATTATATTCAAACATTAGAATGAAAACTGAGGAAGATCTTCAATCACACAAAAAATTTAAAAGGGAGAAAAAGATGAATACCAATTGGAAAAGGAAGTCGTGAGAAACACCATGGAAAAGATGGGCATTTTGAACGATAGAGAAGAATAGAAACTGTGCAATACTCAAACGGATGCCTTTTGGCAGACCATTCAAAGTCTCTTGCTGTTTCAATCCTTGTGTTTTGAAATTGAGACATACGTGAGACAGAATTTGATCCTGTATGCGCGAGGGCAATTGATTTCGCCTGGCAAATTCTGAAGTAGCTCTGACTGTATCCCTCTGGTATTAAAATTTCCAATTCCTTTCAGAATCTCTGTACTTAAAAAAAAAAAAAAAAAAGAAAGAAAGAAAGAAAGAAAGGCAAACAAACAAACAAACAAACAAAACAAAAAACAAGAAAAGGGGTACATACAAAGTTTCTGGTGCGGCTGGTCCAGTGAACAACGAGGTTTGTCATGTTCCCAATGATGTATGAAGTCAAACCCAAGTTGAAGAGCATGTAAAAGATATCAAACAACATCTCTCTGGAATTCTCAGCATGCAAATCGCCATAACCAGTAGTAGTTAGGGTAGTGATAGACCAGTAAATTGAAGTTACATATCTGTCCCAAAGGCTTGCTTCTTTGAAATTTGGGTAGACTGCACCTATCCATGTTTTGTTTGGATCTGGGTGTCTATCTGCAATCAAATAGTATATGCATCCAGCACAGTGTACTGCAAACAGTGTAACCTGACAGACAAACAAACAAAAGGAATTCAATGATGATATCCTTTATGAATAATGAATGATCTTTACAAATAAATAAATAATTGTATGATTGGTGTCTTACTGAGATGAGTTTTGTGCACCGGGTCCAGAAGTAGTTGAAGCGAATGTCCTTCTCCAGTCTGAAGAAAAGAAAAACTTGAGTTATACATAAAGTAAGTATACGAATATTGTGCAGAATTTGGAAAACCAAAGACATGATTTGTTGAATCTGTGTCTGGTGGACCTTGCAAACAGGGAGCTAACTCGTCTGAGGCGCCAAAGTCTGAGCATGTTAAGTAATTTAAAGCCAATCCCACTACTATGACTAGGGAAGAGGAGGAGGCTCAGAGGTTGGAATGGCACTGTCGAGCAGATATCGAAAGTAAACCATGTTGATATGTACCTGTAAGTATAAAGTGGGAAAAAAATGATATCATATATAAAGAGAAATCCTTTGTTGGAGAGAAAACAGTGTCTAATCTATTGATGATTCCTATCAGGTTAATCAAACAAGAGACTCTGGTATGGGTATACCTGATTGCAATTTTCTTTGGGTCATCAATTAGAAGGTAAGATTGACTGTCAAGATATGCCACAAAGAAGGTGAGAATAATATCAATGGCAAAGAATCCATTGACAACATTGTCAATTATGAAAAGCGCATCTCGTTTGTAGGTCAGAAATGCAAACTCAAAAGGGCAGATCCAAGCTGAGTAAATGACTAGACCAATCAAGAACATTTCCCAAGCCCTGAAATCAAGAACAAACCAGAATATGATGTGAGAGGTGGCAAAAAAAAAAACAAAAAGAAAAACGAAAGAAAAGAGCACCCCGAGTAATTAATTAAGCAGAGTTGGAGATCATTATCATCTCTCATCTCACCTATAACGAGGACTGAAGGGGGAGATGATGCATCTTCGAAGTTTTGTTTCTTGGTTGATTGTAGCTCCGAGGGACGGGAGGAGGAGATCATTGGAGAAGAAGCCACCAAGGCTGTCACCACTACCCCTTTGGAAATCGTCCATGCAGAAACGTCGTAGGAAGTTTTTTGCATAGGAAAATGACATTTCTAATGTGGGTTCTTTTGTTTTTTGTTTTTTGTGAATTCCTCACAGGATATCTACAGTGGAGTTTGTTAAACTTTGATGGAGATAAGTTGGTTGGAAGAGCTTATAAATAGAGCATAGCGTGCCTAGCTGTTGGCTAGTGACACGGGTAAAGGGTATTTTCTTTAATACGACTCTTTATCATGTTTTCAACATAGAGTATGCAACTATTGCATCACTAGTGGGTAGAAAAGATTGGAAGAGGATGAGACGAGTCTTGAAGTGGCAGACATGAGACTCTCTGTAATGCAGTTGAAGCAGGGATATGAGCTCTGCGTGTGTGTGTGTGTGTTGAGAGAGAGAGAGTGTGTGTGTAGAGAAGGAAATGGTAATGGTACTGGTGTCAATGGTGGAAGCCCCATCATCAATAAATGTGGGGGGTAGGGGTGGGAGAGATATACAGTCATGGATTTGGAAGGACAAGATATGAGTGAAAAATATATTGGTGTTTCCATTTCCAAAATCTAGAAATGGACCATACAAGTAGAAGTAAGAGATTTAGTTGGAGGAGAGGAGGGGTTTTTAGGTATATGGATGCCACGTGGATCAATACAGGCTTTTCTTAGGGAGGGGTGACACGGTTAGAAGCGTACAAGGATCCCCTGTCCCAAAAATTCCTGTCCCCATGTCCCAAATTACTCATAACCATTAGATATGTTTTGAAATCCTCAAATCTTGATATTCTCAAATGATCCAATGGTTGTGAGTAATTTGGAACAGGGGATAAGGATTTTTAGTGACAAGAGATCTTTGCTCGTTATATACCTCCTATTTTCAAATGTAGCTATCCTTTTTTATATAAAATATTTACAGACAATATGTTTGAATTTTTTTTACATAATTTTAGGATCAAAAGAACAGAAACATTTGAAGACAGTATGTTTGACAGTGTGACAAAAAGTATGAACAGAGGCTTCACCAAATCAAACTTTGAAATTCTGAATTTAGTTCATTCTGTCTTAGGACTTTGGAAGAACCCAAGGTTGGTTGGTTTGTTTGTTTTCGCAACACAATCAGAGCCATATATCTCTAAAATGCATTCCCGCCATATATCCCAACAAATGCCTCTCTATGTGGATATGCATTGGCCCCCTTTGTAAACTGACCATTTGTAGGAGGCTTCCGCGTGAAGAATGATCTGGATTTTGTGATGATATTTTGGTGTCGTTCGGTAAATTTGACTTTTTGATTTTTTTGACCTTTTTAGCCTGCGACTTTTTTGTTCGTTTGGTTTTCTTGTTTGATTTTTTTGACTTTTTTACATTGGAATGACAAATATGCCCTCCACTTGGAAGTGATACTTTTTTACTTTTTGTTTGTATTGTTGGGTATACCTCCTTATTGGAGTGTGGGACCCAATTGATTTATTAAAAGAGTTTTAATTTGGCTTGGTTTAGTATAATATATTTTTATATATTATATTTGAGGAGACCCAATTCAATTTGGATACAATTAGAGTTTTGTTAAAAAGCCCAAAATTCAACAATATAAATATATGTTGTTTAGATCTTCCGGATGAGAGTGGCGCAACAGCATCAATTCTTTTTCGGTGAGAGTATTCGGTGTATCAATCAATTTTGTTGAATTTGTTTTGTGAAACAGTGTGGCTGCCAAGTCATATGTGTTGAGTTAGTGCTTGGTGCACTGTGGGTTCGTTAGTGAATTTCGGTTGGCTACTTCGGTTTCGGCTTCATTAGTTGGATGATTTAGTTCGTTATTTTGGGTCTTCTTCAACTTTGGTTCAGAAGATTTTGGTTCTTCTATTTGGTGAGGTCTTTCCTCTTTGTTTATTTGTGATTATTTGGAATTCACCTAAGGGTGTTTTGTGAGACCATTAGTGTCTCGTTTGTAATCGTTTGGGATTATTTGGTTGATAGTGGAATCGGATTTCGATCCCGTGGACGTACCTCACATTGAGGGAACCACGTAAAAATTCTTGTGTTGCCTTTGATTTAATTTTTCCGCATTAGTTTTTTTATTCCCATTGATTGATTTACTTGTGGAGAATCACATCGATTTTCCCTAACAACTGGTATCAGAGCTTACGGTCTATTTGGGTTTAATTATTTGTGTAAATCAATGGAGGGGAATGTGGGTCGTATGTCTAGCTTCAATGGAAGCAATTGGGTAACTTGGAAAACTAAAATGGAGGACCTATTATTTTGTAAAGATTTATATGGACCCATTGAGGGTGATTCTGGCAAACCCGAGGGTATGAAAGATGATGAATGGAATAGGCTTAATCGAAAAGCCGTTGGTGTTATCCGTCAATGGATTGATGACAATGTGTTTCATCATGTTGCTACTGAAACTTCAGCACATGATTTATGGAAAAAATTAGAGGGCCTTTATGATAGGAAATCAGCCACAAATAAAGCTTTTCTGTTTCGTAAGTTGGTTAATTTAAAATATAAAGAGGACAGCCCTATTCCGGAACATCTGAATGAAATAAAGAGTATTGTTAACCAACTTGCTTCTATGAAAATTGTTTTTGATGATGAGTTGCAGGCTTTGATGCTACTTAGTTCTTTACCCGAAAGTTGGGAGACTTTGGTTGTGACCGTCAGTAATTCGGCGCCCGATGGAGTTGTCACAATGGGCCAAGTCACTAGTAGCCTGTTGAATGAAGAAACTAGAAGAAAATCAGCGGGTTCCTCTCATTCAGAAGCATTTGTTGTGAGAGGCCGAAGCAAATCAAGGGGGAGGAGTAAGACTCCTCATGGTCGTGATCAAAGCCGTGACAAATCAAAAGATGGTTCTTTTTCAAAGAAAGACATTGAGTGCTATTATTGCCATGAGAAAGGGCACATGAAGCGAGAATGCCGAAAGCTCAAGAATAAGGAGAAAAGGCGTGACAAAAGTGTGGACAAGAAGCAAGAAGACACAACGACAGTTACTACCAATGGTGATCTCATGGTCGTTTGTGAAGATGATTGCATCAATTTTGTGGGCCAAGAGAGCAATTGGGTGATTGATTCCGGTGCTTCTTTTCATGTGACTTCTCGAGTTGATTTCTTCACTACCTACACTGCAGGAGATTATGGTTCTGTTCGAATGGGTAATGAAGGTTTGTCCAAGATTATTGGTATGGGTGATGTTTGCTTGGAAACAAATTTAGGCTGCAAGTTATTGCTTAAAGACGTGAGGCATGTTCCCGACATTCGCCTCAATTTGATCTCTACTGGGAAGCTAGATGATGAAGGCTTCAACAACAAATTTGGTGATGGAATATGGAAGCTCACAAAGGGTTCCTTGGTGGTGGCTAAGTGTAAGAAGACTCATACACTTTATTCGATGCAAGGAAAAATTTGTAAAGGTGTTGTCAATGCACTTGAAGAAGATACTTCTACTGAATTATGGCACAAGCGGCTTGGCCATATGAGTGAAAAGGGGCTGCAAGTATTGTTCAAGAAAGAGCTTCTACCCGGTTTGAAAGATACACATCTTAAAACTTGTGTTCATTGTTTGGCGGGTAAACAACATAGAGTTTCTTTTCATAAAAATGTTGTTTCTAGAAAAGAAAATGTTTTGGAGTTGATTCATTCGGATGTTTGTGGTCCTTTAAAAGTTAGAACACATAGTGGTGCACTTTATTTTGTTACTTTCATTGATGATTATTCAAGGAAAGTTTGGGCTTTTCTACTAAAAACTAAAAATCAAGTTCTAGAAGTATTTAAGCATTTTCAGGCCATGGTTGAAAGAGAAACAGGGCAGAAATTGAAGTGCATCCGATCAGACAATGGTGGTGAATACATTGGGCCATTTGATGAGTATTGTCGCAGCCAAGGTATTCGGCACCAAAAGACAGTTAAGAAGACTCCTCAACAAAATAGAGTTGCCGAGAGGATGAACCGCACAATTGTGGAAAGAACAAGGTGTTTGCTTTCACAAGCTAAATTGCCAAGATCCTTTTGGGGTGAGGCGTTGAAGACAGCGGTTGACGTGATCAATTTGTCTCCTTCCTATCCTTTGAATGGTGATGTTCCAGAAAGAGTTTGGACCGGTAAAGATGTGTCTTATGAGCACTTGAGAGTGTTTGGTTGCCGAGCCTTTGTTCACATTCCAAAAGATGAAAGGTCCAAGCTTGATAGCAAGTCAAAACAATGTATTTTTCTTGGCTATGGGCGTGATGAATTTGGTTATAGATTGTGGGATCCGGTCGACAAGAAAGTCATTCGAAGCCGTGATGTTGTGTTTCTTGAAGACCAAACAATTGAAGACTTTGGCAAAGGTGATCAACCGGAGCCAAAAGCTAGTGATCTCATTGACATGGATTTATCTCCTTCATCTTCAGTTGATGATGAAAACGGGGGAGATGTGCAGCCACCTATTGAAGATGTAGAGGATGATGCTAATTCTAATGAAGTTGAGTCAGAAATTGAGGAAGAGCATCCAACTCAAGAACTACCACCACAACTTGAGTTGAGGAAATCTACAAGGGACCGACAACCTTCAAGAAAGTATCCTCCCAATGAATTTGTGTTGATTTCTGATCAAGGGGAGCCGGAGAGCTACCAAGAAGCAATTGAGCATGCAAAGAAAGGTGATTGGAAAAAGGCCATGGAAGAGGAGATGAATTCCTTAGTTGAAAATCACACTTATGATTTAGTGAAGTTGCCTAAGGGGAGGAAAATTCTGAAAAATAAGTGGGTCTTCAAATTGAAGAATGATGGCAAGAATCTGAGGTACAAGGCACGTCTTGTTGTGAAAGGCTTTGGGCAAAAGAAAGGTATTGACTTTGACAAGATTTTCTCGCCGGTTGTGAAGATGTCTTCTATTCGGGTTGTACTTGGCATGGCTGCAAGTATGAACCTTGAAGTTGAGCAACTTGATGTGAAGACCGCATTTCTACATGGTGATCTTGAAGAAGAAATTTACATGGAGCAACCGGAAGGCTTTGTGGAAAAAGGGAAAGAGAAATTTGTTTGCAAATTGAAGAAAAGTTTGTATGGTCTCAAGCAAGCCCCGCGGCAATGGTACAAAAAATTTGACTCTTTCATGATGAATAATGGTTTTACTAAAACCACTTCGGACCATTGTGTGTTTGTGAAAAATTTTCCAGATGGTAAATTTATTATTCTTTTGCTTTATGTTGATGACATGTTAATTGTGGGTCAAGATTCTACCATGATAAACAGGTTGAAATTGGAGTTGAACAAGTCTTTTGCTATGAAAGATTTGGGACCGGCAAAGCAAATTCTTGGTATGAAAATTGTTCGTGATCGCAAAGAGGGGCTGATTTGGTTGTCTCAAGAAAGCTACATTGAGAAAGTTCTTGAGAGGTTCAATATGGATAAAGCGAAGCCGGTTGGTTGTCCACTTGCGGGTCACTTCAAGCTTAGTTCGAATCAATGTCCTATAGGTGAGAAAGACAAAGAAGAGATGTTGAAAGTTCCTTATGCTTCAGCAGTTGGTTCTTTGATGTACGCCATGGTTTGTACAAGGCCGGATATTGCTCACGCAGTTGGTGTGGTGAGTCGGTTTCTCTCTAATCCGGGTAAAGAACATTGGGCAGCGGTAAAATGGATTCTAAGATATCTTCGAGGGACTTCGAAGGTATGTTTGTGTTTTGGGGATGGTAAGCCGATGCTTGATGGGTTCACAGATTCTGACATGGCTGGTGATGTTGATTCTCGGAAATCTACTTCGGGGTATTTGATGACTTTTGCAGGGGGAGCTGTGGCATGGCAATCTAAATTACAAAAATGTGTTGCTCTCTCAACTACCGAAGCTGAATTTATTGCTATTACAGAAGCTTGCAAAGAAGAGTTATGGTTAAAGAAATTTTTGCAAGAGTTGGGTTTGAAGCAAGAAAAGTATGTGCTTTATTGTGATAGTCAAAGTGCTATTCACTTGAGTAAAAATTCTACTTTTCATTCGAGATCGAAACACATTGATGTAAGATACCATTGGATTCGTGATGTGTTAGATTCGAAATTGTTACAACTCGAAAAGGTTCACACAGATGATAATATTTCAGATATGTTGACGAAGACTTTGTCGAGGGACAAACATTTAAAGTGTCGAACTTTGGCGGGTATGGTTGATGTCTCCACCTAAGTCGGTAGGGGGAGAATTGTTGGGTATACCTCCTTATTGGAGTGTGGGACCCAATTGATTTATTAAAAGAGTTTTAATTTGGCTTGGTTTAGTATAATATATTTTTATATATTATATTTGAGGAGACCCAATTCAATTTGGATACAATTAGAGTTTTGTTAAAAAGCCCAAAATTCAACAATATAAATATATGTTGTTTAGATCTTCCGGATGAGAGTGGCGCAACAGCATCAATTCTTTTTCGGTGAGAGTATTCGGTGTATCAATCAATTTTGTTGAATTTGTTTTGTGAAACAGTGTGGCTGCCAAGTCATATGTGTTGAGTTAGTGCTTGGTGCACTGTGGGTTCGTTAGTGAATTTCGGTTGGCTACTTCGGTTTCGGCTTCATTAGTTGGATGATTTAGTTCGTTATTTTGGGTCTTCTTCAACTTTGGTTCAGAAGATTTTGGTTCTTCTATTTGGTGAGGTCTTTCCTCTTTGTTTATTTGTGATTATTTGGAATTCACCTAAGGGTGTTTTGTGAGACCATTAGTGTCTCGTTTGTAATCGTTTGGGATTATTTGGTTGATAGTGGAATCGGATTTCGATCCCGTGGACGTACCTCACATTGAGGGAACCACGTAAAAATTCTTGTGTTGCCTTTGATTTAATTTTTCCGCATTAGTTTTTTTATTCCCATTGATTGATTTACTTGTGGAGAATCACATCGATTTTCCCTAACATGTATATGGATCAATTTGGTAATTTTACATTAAAAGTCAAGTGTTTTGTCATTTTGTGATTTTGTGACTTTTTTTTATCCTTATGTGCTTATATAGTCCCAATGTGTTTACCAAAGGAGGGCTTCACATGCTACTCTCCCAAAACCAAAATATTGCCCAAGTTAACACATTTTGTTTTTTACTGACTAATGTCTCATGTAATAAAATAAAAAATAAAAAGTTGAGATTTTCTCAAGTTTAAAATATGAACTTAACAGTCATGTTCAAATTTGCAGGGTCCATTATGAATTCTATTTTAATGATTTGAGTCGTTCCAATGGATAGTTTGTTTTAAAAAACAAATTTGTCGTCTTTGGGAGATGAACACGATAAAATGAAAAAGATTTCGATTATTATATTGATTTAACTTTTTTTGTGAATGATATACACACAGAGCCTTATAAAATGAACGGTTCGAATCAACGAAATGGGTTCTGTAGTGCATCCCACCAGCTCAAAGATGACGATCAACTTTAAATTTAAATTTGAGAGAAATCCAACTCATAAAAAAATATTAAAATATGAAATATGATCCATATTATTATAATGTGATAAAATTCACATTGGTGAATTTTTTTTTTTATTTTAAGAATTATTAATTTATATAATAGTACTCGTAAAAATGTTCAAATACAATGTGAGTGCATTCCTTCTGATAGAATGTTGGTCCATTCACAATCAATGCAGAGTGTACATATGTTTTCTATGTAGAGAGGGGAAGAGTTGAATAATGCTGATAGTATATTTGTAGTGGAGATTAAATTTTTTGGGTGGGTGATTGTGTAATGGAGATTAAATTTGTATAGTGTGAAGTTTATGTGTAGAATAAAATCTAAATCATATTATGATAATTTTGGATAATTTCTGAATAGTTAAACCTGATTTTGTAATATTACTGTTACCAAAATACCATATTCATTATAAATTGTTTGATCAGATCGTGACGATAAGATTTAAAAACGATAATTATATTTTGTTCCTTTAAGTTTTATGATTTTTTCATTTTAGCTGTTGAAGTTTTTTTTTTTTTTCCTCTTCTCACTTTGATATAATGTTTGTAGTTTTTCTTAATTTACTCTTAAAACTAACTTCCATCTAATTTTTTTAACAAAAAGTGGCACATGGGCAGCCACGTGGTGCCACGTGGCATAAAAATCGATAAATTATACTTTGCCCTCTTAAGTTTCATATTTTTTCACTTGGCCATAATGTATTTTTTCTTCTCACTTTGACCCTAACATTGCGTTTGGTTCATGGAATTGGATAGAGATTTGGAAAAAGAAAGATAAAAAGTATGTGAAATGTGAATGAAATATAACTATATTTCACCTACTTTTCACATATATTTCCCTTTTTCCTTTTCAAATCTCTTTCTAAATTAATGAACCAAACACAACGTTAATGTTTGTAATTTTTCTCAATTTACTCTCAAATTAAAGTAATGTCTAATTTTGGATGAAAAAAATGCCACTTTGGTAAGCATATTGCATAAAAATAAATAATATTAAAATTTGGTTGAATTTTTAAAACTTTTTTTTGGACTTTTTTTTTCTTTGAATAATTGAAAACAAGTTTGACAAAAATAAATATCAAAAAATATAATTTTGAATTTTTAAAAAAGGTAAATTATACTTTGCTTCTTAAGTTTAAGGATTTTCCCATTTTAGCCCTGAAAATGTATTTCTCTTTAAATTTTTCCTAATTTATTCTCAAAACAAACTTTTGTCCAATGTTAGACGAAAACTTCGATGTTGGCAGCAATGTGGCGCTATGTGGATAGCTACCTGGCATAAAAATGAGTAAATTATAGGGATTTTTTGTGAAACCCCTATTTTTGGGCTTTTTTTTAGGATAAAAGACAATTTAATGAATTTTCCTTCAAAAAGCCCCTGAATAGGAGACGCTTGCCTCAATAAGGACATTCTATAATTTGTCTCCTTTTTTTTTTTGACAATATTACCCTTCTATATATGTATCATATATTTAAAAATCTAAGCTGATATTAACACGGATTTGCGAAGACGATTTGCGAAATCAGTGAACATGATCTGCGAAATCAATGAAGACAATCTCAAAATTTGAAGATCTCGCCCTTGGTCAACAATAGACGACCTCGCCGCCAACGATCAATACACTCAATTAAACGAGAGATTACATTTCAAATCTGTACAAATTTGTATCAAATTTTGAGAGTTTCATTGAGATTTGCGAGCGTTGATCGAGTTTTAGAAGCTTTGCTTTGATCACGTGTTTGATTATTGTTCGAGTTCAATTAGGTTTGTTGATTAGTTTTTTTTTATTTTTTTTTATTTTTATTGTATGTGATCTGATTTTATTTAACAGAATGAGAGTAAAATTTTACTCTGATATGTGCTCCATTTTTATTTGATAGAATGAGAATCAAATTTTACTCTGGTGTTATGTGTTCTATTTTTTATTTTTTGATAGAATGACAGTAAAATTTTACTCCGATACTATGTACTTATGTTATTTGTTTTTGGACTCGTAGTGATAATAAAATTTTGCTTTGATTGCCAGTAAATTTTTACTGTCAACTGATTGCAGATTTGAAAAATGGTTCCACCCCTTATTTTATTATGCAAGTATTGTGATTATACCATTGTGTTGAAGATTGTGTCAAACTGCACATTGCAGGATTTGACTGATTTCTATTGTTTATTGATGGTACTTTCCTGAATGGAAAATATAAGAGCACATTGTTATCAACTACAACGAAGGATGGGGATCAAGGTAGATATTACTGTCAGTGTCTTACAAAGTAAAATTTTACTTAATTTCAAAGTAACATTTTGCTTATTTTCAGAGTAATCTTTTACTTTTAGTTATAGTAGCATTTTACTGTTTTACTTTTTTGGCCTTTTGTGTATTATTCTTACTAATTGTAAAATGTTCTCTCTTTTAGATTTTTTTCCTCTTGCAATTGGTATTGTCGATACAAAGACTATAGATAGTTATGGATGATCTTGTTGTCTTTCATCCAATTTGTAAAAAGCTATCTGATAGGTCAAGAAAGAATTGGATTCCATTTAGAGGTGAGAATATAAGAAGAGTATAGTGTTGTAGATGCAAGAAGTACGGCCATAACAAGAAGACTTGTAAAGAGACATTGTCATGAAAGACATTATTGTTTTGTAATAAAAGTATAAAAATAATATAATATTTTTGCAATAACAGTCCATTTTTAATGTGTTGTTGAATGGTTGTTTATCCAATTTACTGAGTTGCTTTGTAATTCAATTTGACATTTCAATATATATATTTTTTAACGTTCTTGATTAGTTTCATGTAAAAGAATTTGTAATAGACCTTGTTCAGTAGAAGTGAAGGCTTTGAGTAAAATTTTACTTTGAAAGACGATAAAATGTTACTGTCAAAAACAATATAGGTTTAGTATGAGTTTTAGTGTAAAACATGTCCAACTTGTACCAACATGTGTGCCCTTTTTATTTTTAAACTTTAAAATGATATAACTTTTGATCTAGATGTCAGTTTTTAATAAAATTAGTATTTTTAGAATTCTCTCATCAAAATCTATCAAATAAGATCTAGGTTACTATGAAATTCCTTAAAGAAAAATAAAACAAAAGTACCATCGAAATTGGCGTAGACAGTAAAATTTTACTGTCATTATCAAAGTAAGGCGAAATCGCAGCGTCATTCAGAATAAAATTTTATTCTGAATTAAAGTAAATTTTATTATGATTCAAAATAAAATTTTACTATCGTTAAGAAAATCAGCAACCAAACATTATTTTCGTTAGTTAGAGTAAAATTTTACTATTACAAAAATAGAGTACATACTAGATAAATGAATTATAGTCGAATTTTACTTTAGATCTATGAACAAACAAACAAAAAACTATCGATTTTTCATTGTAATATCTCAATTTATCATTTTTTGGACATATATGAGGTCATTTTATCTCATATCTAAAGTTATTGATCTCAAACATGAGTTCATAGGCATCAAATCTGAGATTGTGATGGTTGACAGTAAAAATGGTGGTCATTGGCCAATGATGAGGATGAGCAATGCTGACCGATAATGGAGATAGTGGAGGCGATGAACAACCATCGACGGTAGAGTTGATGAAGAGAGAGAGACAGAGAGACAGAGAGAGCTGTCAAAGAAAAAGAGCTTATCTGACTTGTGATGGTTGTTTTGGAAGTAACGACCAGTAAAAGATGATGAAATCGTTCAATAACTTCAAAACATTCAACAATTGCACTTGAAAATCTTTTATTATGCTTCAATTTTTGCTTCAATTGACAGTTTTTAAAGAAGGGTTTTTGAATCAATGGTTTTGAATTTTGACAGTTATCAAACGAAGAAAAAGAACAAGAGAGATAGACAACTCAACTGCTTACTATCACCCATATATATGCAAGGGTATTATTGTCTTTTCATCATATTTTTTTTTAATTTGAGGAACTTTTGGGACCATTATTTTATTATGTGGGCTTCACACAAAAAAGGCCCAATAGGAAGGGTTTTTCACCAAAAATCCCTAAATTATATTTTGTCCTCTTAAGTTTCACAATTTTTTTTACTTTGGCCCAAGTATTATTTCTTGCCATTTTAGCCCTTAATATTTGTAATTTTTTTTTTCAATTTACTTCTAAAAAAAGTATTCTCCAATTTTGGATGGAAAATGCCACTTTGTTAGCCATGTCGTATAAACTATGTTAAAATTTGATTATTTTTTAGAATATTTTTTCATTTTGAATAATTAGAAACAAGTTTGACAAAAATAAATATCAAAAAATATATTTTTGAATTTTTAACAAACACTTTCTCTCCAAAAAAGAAGATCATATGAAAATAATTAGTGTGTTTATTTTATTTTTTCCACCAAAGAAATGTTTAAATTTTTTTTCAAATAACAAATTATAAAACTTCAACCAAATAGAAAAGCTGCTTGAGTGTATATAAACGATGGTCATTGTCTATAGGGTAGAACGATGAAGGAAAGGAACATAGGAGGACAATAAAAGTAGACAGGTGGCGAAAATTAGGACAGATGGGGCCTAAAAGAGTAGTGAAAGTTTGAGGGTGAATTTGTAGGGGAGAAAGAAATAGAGGTTGGGATTTGAGTTTGCTTCTTGAGGTTTGGTTCATAAAATTGGATAGAAATTGGCCGTGGGAGTAAATTAGGAAAAAAAATACAAACACTAATGGTGTGTTTAATTGGACAAATTGGATAAGATGGATTAGAATTTATCGGACTTGAATTTTGAAATTGTGAATCCTCCGGACTATTTGGTTAGATTAGATGTGTATCCCGTGTTTGTTTTTTCATGGGATTAGATGTCTGAAAATAATTATTTTTAGTGAATTCAATATTTTGTTATATTAAACTATTTTACCCTTATATGTTACTTTTTAATTAAAATTTTAAATAAATTTATTTTAAAATAATAATAATTAAACAATGAAATTAAATAAAACATCTATTAAAATTTAAATAATGAAATTAAATAAAATATAAACAAAATTTTAAAATAAAACATAAATAAAATATCTATAAAAAATTATTTAAAAAATTAAATAAATAAAACATCAATAAAAAGTTAAACAAAATTATTTTATTTTTACATTGAGACATTTAAATTTTATTGAATTTTACTAAATGTAAGATATAATTAAATAGTAGAGGGTCAAAATGGTAATTTCACATTCTAATCTCAACAGTAAATAGTTCAATGAAAATTGTTTCATACCCCTTCCTAGGATAGTATAATCCCCCATATGGGGGATAAGGAGATTCGGCCGGACTCCATATCCGACGGACTAAAAAAAAAAAACAAGCGCCGAATAAAAAGCTTCTCCCGGATTACAATCCCAACGGTAAATAGTCCCCTCATTTATCCCCCTAATCAAAGACACCCTAAGGGGCTACAATAAGAAAAAAAATACTTAATAGGCTAAAATGAAAAATTGTGAAACTTAAGGTAGGCAAAGTATAATTTATCCAATTTATCACGTAGGGCCATGTGGCTGCCTGCGTGACATTTTATGTTCAAAATTGGACAAAAGCTAGTTTCGAAAGTAAATTGTAAAAGAAAAAAAAGGGCAAATTATAAATACATCAGCTGAAATTTAATTAAAATATGAATTATTTGTTGTGATTTTGAAAATTATATTCTACTTCCTGAGGTTTCTAATTTCATAACAAATCGCCTATTTTATTAATAAATCATCAACTAAAGTAACAGTTTTTAAGAATGTTAAAAATATGTTTCAATTAATAATTTAGGTAATTTTATTATTGTATAGGAGAGCAATTATGAATTTTATTTTTTAATTAATTCTGTTAAATAAAAAATTCTAATAAAGGAGTATTTGTAATTTAAGAGGCAATCTATATTTTAAGCAAATCTCAAAAGGGTGTATTTATAATTTACCCAAGAAAAAAAATACTTTACCAACCAAGTTGAAAAAAAAAATTATGAAAATTAAAGAGAACAAAATATAAGTTACCCATTTAAAAATATAAATTTTACAAAGAATAAAATTTATATTAAAAATTGCTGAATTTTTTAGTTATTAAGGCCTCGTTTGGCAATTACATGTTTTAGGCAAAAAGTTAAAATGTCACTATAAATTTTCACTTCACTCTCTTTATTTTTTTACATATCTTTTCATAAAAAATCAAAAAATTACTAAAATAACTTGTTTCCAAACGAGGCCTAAGGTCTCTTTTGGCAACCTTAATTTTAGCCAAAAAATTCAAAAAGCCACTATAAATTATTATATCACTTTTGTTTACTTTTTTTTTTTAAATATATTTTTCTATAAAAAATTAAAAAATATTAAAATAAACTATTCCCAAAATGACGCCTGAATCTTTTCAAAAATAAAACAACGGTAACCTAGTATTGAGAGTAGTTTAATTTTAAAAAGACAGGACATGAATTGAAAACATTTTTTTTTTCTATATTCTTATTTATTTCAAATTCCCATAAATAAAGGGAATTGGCCGTGTTTGGTTACAATTTCTTCTCTTTTTTTTTTTGATGGATATTCATTAGTTTTACTGAATTTTTTAATATTTTAATCATTTTTGAATTTTGTTTTTTAGATACATCAGGATTAAATGTATTTAAAAATTAAATTTTTTAAACTAAAATATGAAATAAAGTCACTAAAAATAAACGAAAATCCAAACAAAAATAGACTGATTTTTTTGTTCGAATCTTCGTTTATTTTTAGTTATTTTTTAAATATTTTTAATTAATTTGTTTTACTTTTTAATTGCATCTTGATTACGTGCATCGAAAAAGTATAAAAAATTGATTAAAATATCAAACAAATTCAATAAAAATAAATAAGAAATCGTCTAAAAATAATTTTTGAAAAATCAAACAAAACAATTCTAGAGTAGTATCAGAAAGTCTCATAAAGTATACCGTAAAGTCCTTTCACTATATTTTTGGATATTCCAATTGTGGGTATACTTCATATATGCACTTATTCAATTTTAGCTGAATGTGTCATTTTTAAAATGTGACAATTGGATATCATTCTAATGTGTGCATTTTGTCAAATATGACATTCTTCTTAAAATATGACAATTTGACATTTATACACTATTTTTTGCCAAAAATGTCATTATTGAAATGTGATAATCAATTTTTTTTCTCCAATGTGTGTACTATCTTATTAAAATTTTTTCAAATGTGTCATTCTAAAAAATATGATAATGAGATATCATTCTAATGTGTACATTATTGTCTTATTAATTTTTTTTGGTCAAATTTACCATTCTTTTTAAAATGTGACAATAGAAAATTTGTGCACTATTGTCTTATTAATTTTTTATTAAATATGTCATTCTTAAAATTTGACAATGAAATATCATTTAAACTTGTGTACTATTGTCTTATTATGTTTCTAAATATGGATATGTTTCATTTAGTAGATTTTAATGTGGGACTTTTGACTTTATAAGAATATTTATATGACTAAATAGTCCATAAATTATTGATATAAGATTTATTAGTAAATGCTCCTAAACTAGATTTTTTTTTTAATTCAGCTCAAATTAATGTTAAACTAATTAAAATTATTTTTTTTATAAATTTATAAATATTTTATAAAAAATGATTGGAAGATCTAATAAAGGAATTCTAATGAACTTCAATGGGAGATGGGCCCCACTATAATGTGATATTTTAACTTTATTTTTTTTATATATATATATATTTTTTCTGTTATATTATTAGAACTTAATTAAAATTCTAAAATTGAAAAGATGGGTCATTACTTATATTTCATAAAGGTATCACTTCTTAACATAAAAATAGAAAGTTGTCTCTCTCATATCATGGGTTTTGGAGCGTTATACGGTAGGACCTACGTATGATCTCCGTGAGACATTCTACACTTTCAGAAAGGCATACTACGATTTGGGCAATTCAAGTTCATCTCTCTCTCTCTCTCTCTCTCTCTCAATATAATTTTCAAATTACAAAAAAATGTAATATCTAATTATATTTATTATGATGTCAGACATAATTATAATCTATTATTATTATTATTAGGTCTTTAATTATGACCCCACTGATTTGGTTATGATCTTTGACTAAGACACATTGCAATGTTAATTATAATTTATTATAATTATTATTTTAATTATAATTAAAAATGTTATTAATTATATTTCAAATGATGCTTGCTTATAATTCATTATGCTCTTTTTAGTTTTGACTTAAAAGTGAAGCTTTTTTTTTTTTGTGTGGTACAAGTGGACTAAGTGATTTGATTCACAAGATATCATTACTTGACTTGAATATGATACACCTCCTTTGAGGTGCGTATGGTAAAAGAACTCTATAATTTATTCTATTATATAATGCAAATATTTGCGTTGGCATAAATCTTGCAATTTTTATTTTTAATTTTTTAATTCTTAAACTATCTTTCTACCTTCTTTTGTAAATTTAAATAAGTAAAGCTACACTAACTATTTTTTTTCCCCCTCATATTGTCTTTAGTGTACCTTCTTATGTGTTAGCACATTGAGTAATACTATAAATTTAGAAAAATTTACTTACAAACACCAATGTGGAGTTCATATTCATTCTGCACATGAATTCCACAATACACACTTTCAATCTCCAATACAAACTCCATTCTCGATCGAAATCTGGTGTTAAAGTATATCTAGAATATATTACATTCCATATTTGTTAGGCTTCCATATTCGTATAGGTTTCTTTATTCTTATAGATTCTTGATTAACAATCTATATATGTCCTATATATAGGTCATCTCTTGCTATAATTCAATACATACAATAATATTCAACATTATTCAATATACAGAGATTCTTTCTCTCTCTCTCTCTCTCTCTAGGCAATTATCTTAACATGGTATTGGAGTTATAAAATCTGGCCCATTTTTCTAGTTCACCAGCGGGCGGCCGATTGGCCACATTGCCTTCGTTGCCTGTTAGAGTTTCAACACATACCTATGTTAATCCCATTCTCTAGCAACCAATCAACCACCACCTTCACTCCAAGCATCAAATCTCAATCTTCTACTCCATCAGTCAAGATTTGAATTTGGATCAAAATCCATTTATTTTTTTATTTTATTTTTTTGCTTTTGCATTATCACTCAGTTCTCTCCCTTTCAACCTCAAATAAGTTTTTATCTTAAAACCTATTTGAGCTTGAGAGGAGGTAATATATCTATATCATGGTGAGCATGGTGATACACTATGTGAACCATCCAATCCGTCTATTGGCGTACCACCTAAGCTGCCCCCTGGTGTACCTAGTCATAAGTCCCCCCCGGAACATGCTTTCATCTATTGCCATCACCGTTCAGTACCACGTCATAAGTTACATTTGTGCTATGTATTTTGGTTCAACATCCATTCCTGTTCAAGAGCCTCCCAAGGCCCATCACATCATTTGCTCCTAGTAAGCTCCTCTCATAGTAAACATGTTCCACACTGCCCCTAACAGGCCCGTTTCATTTGCCCTAGTAGCAAACTCTTCTCAATCGGCTGTAGCAGGCCCTTATTGTTTGCCCCAGTAACAGATTCTTCTCAATCGCCCATAGCAAGCCCTTATTGTTAAGCAAATTCTCATTTATTTTTGTTTTATTCTTCTAAACTCAAGTTAGTTTACCTACTTGAATTTGAGAGGGGGAGGGGGGACTGTTAAAGTATATTTAACATATATTACTTTCTATATTTGTTAGGTTTCTATATTCCTATAGTTTTTTCTTTTAAAATCTTATGGTTTCTTAATTAACACTCCATATAAGTCCTATCTATAGGCCACCTCTTGTAATACTAGTTCAATACACACAATAATATTCAACATTATTCAATATACAGAGATTCTCTTCTCTCTCTCTCTCTCTCTCTCTCTCTCTCTTTCTCTTTATACAATTATCTTAATATGGTATTAGAGCTACAAAATCTACCCTATTTTTTTGTTTCACCGGCAAGCAGCTGATTGGCAACTTTGCTTTCGCTACCCGTTGGAGTTTCAACACGTACATATGTTAATCCCAATCTCTAGCAACCAATCAACAACCACCTCCACTACGGGCGTCAAATCTTAATCTTTTGCTCGTTCAGTCTAAATATAAAACCAGATCAAAATCCATTTATCTATTTATTTATTTATTTTTGCTTCCACGCTATTTCTTAGTTCATTGACGAGCGGTCGATTGACAACTTTGTTAACGGTACCCGCGGGAGTTTCAACACGTACCTATGTTAATCCCAATCTCCATTAACCAATCAACCACCACCTCCATTGCAGGCGTCAAATCTTAATCTTCTATTCCTTCAGTCTAGATGTAAATTCGGATCAAAATCCACTTATTTATTTATTTATTTTATTTTTTTGCTTCCATACTATCTCTTAGTTCCTCGACAGGCGGCCGATTGGCAACTTTGCCTTCGCTACCCGCTGGAGTTTCAACACGTACCTTTGTTAATCCCAATCTCCAGCAATCAATCAACCACCACCTCCACTACAAGCGTCAAATTTCAATCTTCAACTCCTTTAGCCTAGATATAAATTCAGATCAAAATCTATTTATTTATTTATTTTTTTTTTTGCTGCCGCACTATCTCTTAGTTCATCGACAGTTGAAAGATTGGCAATTTTGCCTTCACTACCCTCTAGAGTTTCAACACATACCTATGTTAATCCCAATCTCCAGCAACCAATCAACCACCACCTCCACTGTGGCGTCAAATCTCAATCTTTTGCTCCTTCAGTCTAGATATAAATCCGGATCAAAATCCATTTACTTATTTATTTTATTTTTTTACTTTCGCACTATCTCTTAGTTCTCTCTCTTTCAACCTCAAATAGGTTCTATCTTAAAACCTATTTGAGTTTGAGCGGGGGTAATATACTTATATTATGGTAAGCATGGTGATACACTATGTGAACTATCCAAACCGTCCATTGGCGCACCACCTAAGTTGCCCCCGGGTGCACCTTGTCATAAGCCACTGGTACACTCTTTTATTTGTTGCCATCACCATTCAGTACCATGTCATAAGTTACATGTGTGCCGCATCTCGTGGTTCAACATATGTTCATGTTTGAGCACCTTCCAAAGCCCATTACATCAGTTCCTCCTAGCAGGCTCCTTTCATAGAGAACATGCCATTCAACATCGCCCCTAGCAGGCCCTTTTCATTTGCCCTAGCAACAAACTCTTCTCAATCAACCATAGGAGGCCCTTATCATTTGCCCTAGTAGCAAACTCTTCTTAATCGTCCATAGCAGACCCTTATCGCTTGCTCTAGCAACAAATTTTCATTTATTTTTGTTCTATTCTTCCAAACTCAAGTTAGTTTACCTACTTGAAATTGAGAGGGGTTGTCAAAGTATATCTATAATATATTACTTTCTATATTTTCTAGGTTTCCATATTCCTATAGGTTTTTTTATTCTTATCGTTTCTTGATTAACACTCCATATAAATCCTATATATTGGCCACCTTTTGTAATAGTTCAATACACATAATAATATTCAACATTAGTCAATATACAGAGATTCTTTTTTCTCTTTTTTCCCTCTCTCTCTCTCTCTCTCTCTCTCTCTCTCTCTCTCTTCTCTCTCTCTCTCTCTCCATACAATTATCTTAACATGATATCAGAACTATAAAATTCAGCCTATTTTTCTAGTTCACTGGCAAGCGGCTGATTGGTAACTTTGCCTTTGTTGCCCGCTGGAGTTTCAACATGTACATATGCTAATCCCAATCTTCAGCAGCCAATCAACTACTACCTCTACTACGGGTGTCAAATCTCAATCTTTTACTCCTTTAGTCTAGCTTTGAATCTTGATCAAAATTCATTTGTTTATTTATTTTATTTTTTCCGCACTATCTTTCAGTTCTTTTCCTTCCAACCTCAAATAGGTTTCTATTTTAAAACCTGTTTGAGGTTAATAGGAGGAAGTATACCTGTATCGTGGTGAGCATGATAATACACTATGTGAACTGTCTAAGTTGTCCCTTGGCGCACTACCTAAGCAGTTGGCGCAAATTGTCATCAGTCCCTCATGGCGTATTCTTTTATCTATTGTCATTATCGTTCAGTATCACGTCATAAGTTACATGTGTGTCACGTCTACTAGTTCAATATTCGTTCCTGTTCAAGTGCCTCCCAAGGCCTATCACATTAGTCGCTCCTAGCAGGCCCTTTTCGTTTGCTCTAGTAGCAAACTCTTCTCAATCAGCCATAGCCCTTATTGTTTGCCTTAGCAGCAGACTCTTCTCAATCGCCCATAATAGGCCCTTATCGTTTGCCCTAGCAGCAGATTCTCATTTCTTTTTCTTTTATTCTTCCAAACTCAAGTTAGTTTGCTTACTTGAATTTGACTGGGGCTGTTAAAGTATATCTAAAATGTATTACTTTCTATATTTGTTAGGTTTCCATATTCCTATAGGTTTCTTTATTCTTATGGTTTCTTGATTAACACTTCATATAAGTCATATATATAGGCCAGCTATTGTTATAGTTTAATACAAATAATAATATTCAACATTATTCAATATACAGAGATTCTCTTTTCTTTCTCTCTTTCTCTTTATACAATTATCTTAACATTTAGGACAAACTTACTGCTGCACATTACTAGTCTAATCCAATTCAAATGTACTCATAATCATTGTAATTGTAGATTTGTTACTAAAATTTTTGAACACACCTATGTGAATGTGCACACCTTCTAATATTATAACGGTTCCGATTTAGACCCAACCTATTTCATTCTTTCAGATCCAGGATTTCATGTCTTCAATTGTTGTTCATGCCCTTTATCATATTGTTGGTAGTTGAGTTGAGTTGTTGGCTGTGTTTGAAACATTAAGGGTTAGTTTTTCAAAATAGTTGCTATCTAATTTTCTTTTTATTCGCTCGAGCGGTGTTTTGATCGTTCGAGTAGTCTTTGAGATCTCCCAGTATTTTGCAAGTCTACAAACCTTCTGGGAGTAGGGTATCTTCGCTCGAGAGGTCCTTGTGCTCGAGCGGTCTTTTGCAGTCTGTAAAACTTCTGGAAGGGGATCATTGTGCGCTCAAGCAGTGTCACTTATTGTGTTTGACGCTCGAGCGGTCTGTGTGTATATTAGTTTGGGGAAAAAGGGATTTTGTCACTTTTTCACTTCCTCTCTCTCTATAAAACACTTTCAATCTTAATTTCTTTCCCTTCTCTCTCTAGTTCTTGCTTAAAACCTCAAATATACCCTCACCCATTGATTTCTCCACTATGGTTCCTTGGAAATCCAAGATAGAGCTCGTCGGAAGCTTTGTTTTAATCGGAGTGAATCTCATTTTTGGTCTTGTCAAACTTCCACCCTTGCTCTCTTCATCTTCTACTTTTGAGGAAGGGATTTTTTCAACCTTTAGTATGATCCTTAGCTTAGTTATTTGATCTTTAAAAAGATTTACTGATTTGGGGATTTTGGATTAAATCTAAGGTTTGATATTGAAATGTAAAAGAGGAATTTTTCAAATAAATTCTTAAGAAGGGTTGTGTAAGTGTGTATATTGTTGGGTTGTGTTGGAAACTTTTTCCTTAAATGTGATTTTGAAAATAAATGACGTTTTGTTTGAAAAATCATTGATGTTGATTTATGAAAGAAAATGAAATGATGTTGGGTTTTGAAAAGACATGGAGAATGTATCTATTGATGATGAGAGTGGAATTGCATATTTATTATTGCTCCAATTTTGAAATTTATGAGATTTTATCTATTGTTGGAAAATTATATATTGAGTAGAAATATCTGTTTTGGGCCATCGGTGGAGGATAACTTTGATTGTTGTTGAAATTGCATGAGGATTAGGTTAAAATGAAACTAATTTCTCATACATCCTCCATCGCGTATTGTTTCATACTTGAACATCGAAAATGTATTATTTTGAGAAAAATGGGTGTATACCTTGGGAAATGTGGTTAGGGGATGTGATTGTGGTTTAAATTGTTGGCCTATGTGTCCTTGTTGAAAGTCCAAAAACCCACACGGTTAGGTGCCGATCCTTCCTGTTAGTACCGGTAAAATAGCTTTGGTAGTACTTGTACAATCTACTAGCAGACACGTACGTAGAGATTCCCAGTGTTTTGTATCTATTGCCCTGTTTTTTGATATAAAAGTGCATATTTTCATGAATTGATATATAATAATGATGGTATTGCATTGTTTTTTAGAAGGAAAAGTATAATGTTTGGCAAATGACATGCATATGCATTCACCTTATGACTTCGTTTTATACATAATGTTAAAGTATCTCTTCTGGGTTTTAGCTCACCGTTATGTGGAAAACTACTTTTAGGTGCTGATGATATGCCTCCATCAAGGACTTATCTTGGGAGGACCGTAAAGCTGATGGCTCATTTTTGTTTCTTTTGTTGTAATTATCTTTTGTACAAGTCTCGGCCTTTTTAATTGTTTTGGACTTGATGCATCTTGTTGTAACCAACCATTGTCTTGGAAAGATGTAGCAATTAGGGCATAAACTTCTGTGTATTACCTTTTATTTCAGTTCACTCATATGTGGCTTATGCTATAAATTCATGATTTAGGATTTATGAATGTATACTCGCATATGTCATCTTTTGTACGATAAAGGAATATAAATGAAAGGTTAATATTTCACATGTCATGGCTTGAACTCGCCCCTATGGATTAAGGTCATAACTGGCCAGTAATCATGAGTTTACCTACGACCTCAAACCTAATTAAATATGTTTCAGAAGAAATAAAGCGGGCCACAACAGAAGCAGACTTAAAGATTTTGTCCAATGAGCTGTGCTTATATGGTATAGTAAAATTATTCCAAAGACATTTCATAATAACTCACACATATAGGCAGACTTAACATTTTGCACATCTAGGAACTTCAAATATGTAGTCAGCCAAACAAAAGCTTATATATACATGGGTGGTCCAATGTATTCACCAAGTTAGCAAAAGAGTAAACAAAAGAACAAAACAAAGTTTCATGCGTGAGACATTTTGGCCGACTCTACAAAACTCGACTTCCTCTCACACATTCTTCACTGAGGCTAGGTTTGGACATCTCTTTGCTCACCTACATACATATAAATGAGAGTGAGAGAAAGCCCAGTGAATAATATCAAAATAAAGAAGTCACATGAATGAAATTCATAACAGACATACTAAATGGTCTTAGACCCATCCATGTTTCTATGCAATACATCGAACGACCTGGGGCCCAAACATATCAAACGGCCTCGGGCCCAATTCATTCTTACCAAATAGCTCGGGCCCAACCCATCCATGTCAAACGGCCTCGGGCCCAATTCATTCTTATCAAACGGCCTCGGGCCCAACTCATCCATGTCAAACGGCCTTGGGCCCAATCATTCATGTCAAATGGCCTTTGGCCCAATCATTCATCTCAAACGGATATTCGTTCACGATTCAAATTAACAAATCCATGAAACTTATATAGGAGTAAGCATTTGGACAGTAGCATACTTTAAAATATCCTTACTAAGATATTACTCACAATATTCTGCCGATGGAATTTTCCTTGCGCTTGACCCTACACATTTTGTAACATATTGGGTTACAAGCGATTCAATCCATTCTTAATTTATTTATTTCTCTTAGGCCTCTTTCTTATCCTTTTAGGTCATTTATAATGCCCAATGCATGCCTAAGAGTGCTTAGAAATGAAAGAGAACAGAAAACAAAGCACAAAATGACTTTTCAAAATTTCTGAAACAGGGCTCTCCGCTTGAGTGACCTGCAAAACTCTAAAAAAGTATTGGTTGCATGAATTTTACGGTAGAGCGAGATTTTCAATGCTCGAGCGAGGAGTCTTGCAAAACAGGGTTTGCTCGAGCGTAAAGTCTGCCGCTCGAGCCACTGTGCAAATCTCTACAAAACTTCTGGGAGCTAAATTTTCACGCTCAAGCGAGACTTTCCTCGATCGAGCGGAATTATGCATGGTCCATTTCCAAAATCATTCAAAATCATAAGAACTTGGACAATTTGAGGCCAATTGCCCAAAATCATGGTCCATTTCCAAAATCATTCAAAATTCTCCTTGTCAATTTCAAAACTTATGCATTCAAACTTCATACAAACTTCATATCTTCATGAATTATGCATGCGTGTTAATTTTTGACTCCAATTCCATTTCAAATGGTACAAATGATGCTTATAATAATGTAGCTCATGAAAATTATGCATGAATGTATGATTTGATGCCATATTCTTCATGTTCTAACAATCATCTTCTAAATACAAACATGAGTCCTTAGAAATGAGTTTCATACCATGATGATTCTCACATGCATGTGTATATTGACTTCAAATTCATCATATATAACTTAAACCTTGTTCTTGATTACCAATTCTCTTTGAATTCATATAATTACAAACTCAAACTCATGAATTAAGGGTTGGTTACCCACCTAGAAGCTCTAATCCTTCCAAAATTAGCTAATTTCTTGAGTTTAGCTTCCAAATTCCCAAGATTTGAGCCAAAATCCACAATTTGTGCCCTCTTCTCTCTCTGGAACTGTCCATTTCTTTCTCTCTCTAGAGTGTATTTCAGATTTTGAGCTCAAATGGGAAGCTTAAGTATAAATAGGACTATATATATGCTTGCCTAATCAACCTTAATTAAGGCTAATTAATTGTGCCTATTCAATTAATTAAATCTAATTGATTTGGTCTGAATCAATTCTTAATTAATATTCACTGTAGGCTCTAAAAATCATGCCATGCACAAAAATACAGTCAATTTCGGTATCTGTCGCTTCTACGGCCTTTAATTAAATTTTATAGTAGAAAATCAAACAAATTTTCCTACGGTAAACAGATAGAAATTCAAAAACACATATAATCATATAAATGGCATTCAAAATCATATTAAGCACATAATCACGATCATAAGATTAATTTACATAACACAGGACGGGTTATCACAATCTTCCTCCTTTTAGGAAGTTTGGTCCTCCAAACTTATTTTACCTCTATCTGGAAACAAATGTGGATAGTGTAGCCGTATCTTATCCTCTTTTTCCCATGTAGAGTCCTTCCCATAATGTTCTTTCCATTTTACCTTCACCATTGGGATGGACTTATTTTTCAATTGTTTCACTTGCCGATCAATGATCTGCTCTGGCCATTCTTCGTATTCCATATTTTTATCAAGAGCTGTCTGGTGATAATCAATCACATGAAACGGATCTTGAAGATAATCCCTTAACATCGATACATGGAACACGTTGTGCATTTGTTCGAATCTCGGTGGCAAAGCAACCCTATAAGCAACTGGACCAAGCCTTTCCAGAATTTAAAACTGTCACGCCCCCAAACTGCCCCTAGTAGTTTGGTGCCGTGATGGCCAGTAATCCGAGATTACCGAAGGCCGACTTACAAAATTCACACACAATCAGAGTACAATATACGGGGCTCACAAGTGCGGAAGCAATAATCTAAAATACAAGTGGTCCATAAGAGCAGTGCATAGTCAAATGGAATGGCATACATCTTTACATAACTTATAACTTGATTACAAAAGTACATGTTACATCTTGGCAAAGGGCTTCTCAAGCCGACATAAATATAACACATGAAATACAAAACATGGAACATGATCTTCAGGATTGCCGACATCCTTACAGCCGACCAAACAAGCATACAAAACACACATCTTGGCGAAGCCGACCTCTTGCTTATTACCTACATATATACATAGGGAGGGTGAGCTTGGATACTCAGTGAATGGTATAAGTAATAAAGGGGTTAAATGAATGATTTCCAAGGTCCTTGTCAAAACAATACATATATCATAGCTTGTTCAAAACATGGGATGAATCAAGTTCATCGATCAAATCTTGGTCTTTCAAATCTTGCTTGGGATGTTAAATAACATCTACATAATACATGGGGTGATGACATATCAAGACAAGAGTGCAGTTGCATTATAGTCCCCTGCAACTAAGGACTTTCAAGACAAGAGTGCAGTTGCATTATAGTCCCCTGCAACTAAGGACTTTCAAGACAAGAGTGCAGTTGCATTATAGTCCCCTGCAACTAAGGACTTTCAAGACAAGAGTGCAGTTGCATTATAGTCCCCTGCAACTAAGGACTTTCAAGACATGTCATCAAAACAAGATAGTATTTGATATACAAATAGGGATAATCATTCATGCTTGATCAAATACTTTTCTAAAACGAAGCAAGGCTTTGCCAAAACTTTATAACATAACTTTATTAAAAATACCACTCACATAGTTCTTGGGATGTCGGGATCAGGGCAAATGTCCAAGTCCTACAAACACATGGCAAAGTCTATTGAATGTACTCTTAAAAACAAGCTTTACATGAATGCAAATGATCTAGGAAAAACATGCTGGAAACATCTAGGGAAAACATGCTGGAAAACATCTAGGGAAAACATGCTGGAAATACCTAGGGAAAACATGCTGGAAAACATCTAGGGAAAACATGCTGGAAACATCTAGGGAAAACATGCTGGAAATACCTAGGGAAAACATGCTGGAAAACATCTAGGGAAAACATGCTGGAAAACATCTAGGGAAAACATGCTGGAAATACCTAGGGAAAACATGCTGGAAAACATCTAGGGAAAACATGCTGGGTACCAACCAGGTCCTGGAATGGATGCACAGAGATGATCTAGGCTAAAACGACCTAGCTGGGTGAACTCAGGAGGTCTTGGCCGAGGTCCCACACCTCTTGGCCGAGGTGTGGTTACCTAGGCTTCAGTATGCAGCTGTCTGCCGAGGTGTTACAAGGTGCCGGCATGGGGGTACCATGGTCGGCCTAGGTGTGCAGTGGTTAGCCTAGGTGTGCATGGAAGATAAACTAACGTGCAAGTGATCATGCAAGGTAGGCCAAGGTGAGATACGATGCTTGGCCTAGGTGTGTGATCTAGGCAAGAGTGGTGTCGGTGATCACACCTAGGGAAATGAAGCCTGGAAATCTGGTTTGAAGAACATGAAGAACATGAGCATGAAGAACATGAATGCTAAAATCATAACTTGTTATTACAAGATCTGGGATTTCATGACATGAGTTCGAAAACATGGACCTGGGTACCCATACTTTGAAAATCATGCAAGAACAAACACAAAAACATGGATCTAGGCATGAGCCTTCGGATCAAAACATGACTTTTCTTGAAGAACACATGAATGCCATTTTCTCTTTCTAAAACCGAACTTCAAAGCAATGCATGGCTTACAAATCATTTTCAATCATGCAATGCAATAACATAAACATAAAGAACATCATGAGCAGATCAAGGATCTAACCTTAGAACGCGGATCTAACGGTTGGATCTCTAGGAATCAAGCTTGGAAATCTACTCTCTCTCAAGAACTCTTCTCCCTCTTCTAGAGCTTCTCTCTCTACTCTTCAAAACAATATACAACAAATGAGGGGTTTCTCTCTCTGCCGGCTGACTTAACTCTCAGCTCGGACACGTGGCAACGGTTGGTTGGTCCTCTTCAAAAAGGTGATGGATTGACAAGACAAGGTTCTGACAAGGCGTATCTAACAAGCTACTCGGGATGGCACTCCGGCAAGTGGTGACATCGGCTAACCACAAGACTTCGGCAACTAAGATGACAATGACCTCGGCTAGGAAGGACAACACTTGACTAAGCTGTGCCACACCTTGGCCTAGATGTGCCACACCTCGGTCTAGGTCATTCCAGTCCCAGAACAAGGTCACTAGGTGCAAGGATTAAGGATCTCGGACGCCTAGGTGATAACATCTCGGCCAATATGCCTAGGTGACGGTGGAGGTCAACCAAAGGGGTTCCAAGATGGTCCAAGGTGTAAGAGGTTCAAAGGTGTGACCTAGGCTTAACATGACCTCGGCTTGGCATGACCTAGGCTTAACATGACCTAGGCTTGGCATGACCTAGGCTTAGCATGACCTATGCTTAACATGACCTAGGCTTAACATGACCCAGGCTTGGCATGACCTAGGCTTGGCATGACCTAGGCTTGACATAGCAAGGAAGGAACAAAGCATGCATACAACACTTAGGGAAAACATGATAGCATCAAGACAAGACAAGAACCTTTACCTAGGCAAAACAAGTCCAAGTCTACAAATGCAAGCTTAACATGACAAAATCATGCAATGTACATGAACATGACTAAGACATGAATGTGGGTTATTACAAAAACGGCCTAATATAACGGGGTGACAATTTGCCCTTTTTACCGAATCTCAACTGGCTTTTCATTGGAATCAAACGAATAAATACATGGTCGCTGACCTCATACTCAAAAGGTTTTCTTCGAACATCCACATAATTCTTTTGCCAGCCCTGTGCTGTCTTGAGCCTTTGTTAGATGATTTTAATCTTCTTCGAAGTGTCTTGCATAATTTTGGGCCCAAATAAAGCTCTATCTCCCACTTCTGTCCAACAAATTGGCGATCTATACTTCCTGCCATACAACGCTTCGTATGATGCCATACCGATGCTGGAATGGAAGCTGTTATTATATGCAAATTCAGCCAGTGGCAAATAATCTTCCCAGCTCGCTTGAAAATCTAAGGCACACATTCTGAGCATGTCTTCCAAGGTTTGTATGGTTCCCTCTGATTGCCTGTCTGTTTGTGGATGGAACGCAGTACTGAACCTCAGTTCTGTTCCTATTGCTCTCTGCAGGCTTTTCCACAATCTAGATACAAACTTCGGGTCTCTGTCCGATACAATAGCTACCGGAACTCTGTGCAAACAAACAATCTCATCAACATATATAGTGGCTAATTGATAAGCATCAAATGTAGTTCTAATAGGCAGAAAATGTGCAGATTTGGTCAGTCTATCAACTATAATCCAAATGGAATCCATACCTCGAGGAGTTCGTGGTAGACCAACAACAAAGTCCATGGTCACATGCTCCCACTTCCACTCTGGAATAGGGAGAGAATGAAGTAGATCGCTTGGTTTCTGATGTTCAGCTTTAACTTCCTGACATTGAAGGCACTTGGACACATATTCTGCAATTTTCTTCTTCATTTTGGGCCATCAATAGCTTTGCTTCAAGTCCCGATACATTTTGTTGTTACTCGGATGCATAGCAAACATTGATTTGTGAGCTTCATCTAAGATTCTCCACTTTATTTTAGGAATGTTTGGGACACACATTCGGTTTTGAAATCTCAACACTTTACCATCAATGCTGAATTATGATTTCGGATTTGCCTCAAAGTCATCAATTATTTTCTTGAGGGACTCATCCTCTTTTTGTCTTTGCTTAACTTCATTAACTATTACTGGCTCAGTTGAAATGGCGGCTATCAATCCAGCTTGTTTGTGCAACACAACTTCAATCTTGGCTCTCTCAAAATCTAGAAAGATTTCCTTCTGTTCAGTAAGTAAGCAAGCTAAATTCCCTGTCAATTTTCTATTCAAGGCATCAGCAACCATATTGCCTTTCCCGGGATGATACTAAATCTGAAGATCATAATCTTTTATTAGTTCAAGCCATCTTCTTTGTCGCATGTTCAACTCTTTCTGAGTAAAGAAGTACTTTAAACTTTTGTAATTTATGTAGATTTCACATTTTGCCCTATACAAGTAATGCCACAAAATTTTCAAAACAAACACAACTGCAGCCAATTCCAAGTCATGTGTTGGGTAGTTCTTCTCATGTGGTCTCAACTACCGAGAGGCATAAGCAATCACCCTTCCATTCTGCATTAATACACAACCTAAACCTTTATAAGAAGAATCGCTATATATCTCAAAGTTTTCCATACATGAGGGCAATGTTAAAACTGGTGCAGTGGTTAGTTTTGTTTTTAGTTCTTGAAAGGCAGATTCTTTTTCATCATTCCATACAAATGGTTGTCCTTTGCGTGTCAGTTGGGTAAGAGGTACGACTATTTTTGAAAAGCCCTTCACAGACCTTCTGTAGTACCTATGCTAAGCCCATGAAACTGTGGACTTCTGTTACATTTGTTGGTGTAGGCTAACTTATAATTGCCTCTATTTTCTGTGGGTCTACTGAAATTCCATCTCTGTTAATGACATGCCTTAAGAAAACAACTTCATTCAACCAAAACTCACATTTCTTTAATTTAGCAAATAATTTTCTCTCTCTAAGTGTTTGCAAGATGGTTCTTAGATGCTGTTCATGTTCAAGTTTACTCTTAGAATATATCAGAATGTCATTAATAAAAACTACAACAAATTCATCAAGGTAAGGCTTAAAAATTCAGTTTATAAGATCCATAAATGTTGCAGGGGCATTAGTCACTCCAAACGGCATAACAAGGAATTCATAATGACCATACCTCGTTCTGAATGCTACTTTCTCAATACCTTCAACTGGTGGTATCTGGATCTCAAGTCAATTTTTGAAAATACGACCCTACAACTGATCAAACAAGCCGTCAATACGGGGTAAATGGTATTTATTCTTTATCATTACCTTGTTTAATTCACGGTAGTCAATACATAGGCGCAAGGTTCCATCTTTCTTTTTCCCAAATAATACAAGTGCATCCCATGGTGAAGTCCTTGGTCGAATAAACCCTTTGTCAAGTAAGTCTTGCAATTGTTTTTTCAGTTCTTTCATTTCATTAGTAGCCATTATGTAGGGGTTTTTTGAAATAGGCTGAGTGCTTGGCACAATATCAATAGTAAACTCTATCTTCTTGTCAACCAATTCTCCTAGCAATTCATCTGGGAATACATCTGGAAATTCGCTTACAATGGGGATACTGTTCAATTCAACATTCATAGATTGTTCAGACAATACACGACATAAGTAGCCCTGGCACTCCTTCTTGATTAATTTACATACTTTCATTGCAAATATCAAATAAGGTGGAGGCACTGCCCCGTTACCCACAAACACAAGTTCTTCCTACCCTAGTGGTCTAAATACAACTCGTTTCATTACACAATCGATGGTGGCACAGTATTTAGATAACCGGTCCATGCACAGAATTACATCAAAATGTCTAAAGTCTAAGGGTAACAGGTCTACATACAAAAGTAGCATTCCCAACACGCATATCGCAAAACCAACACACAGATGTACACAACACAGATTTCCTGGATGGAGTAGATACACATAACAAATATGTGAACGATTCTAGAGGTCGACTCAATCTAGATGCAAATGCATAAGTCACAAATGAGTGCGTTGATCTGGAGTCAATTAACACAAATGTATCCTGATTACATATAGAAATAGTACCTGATACGACAGCTTCTGTGTTCCGTGTATTGCCCGGAATGAGTGCAAAGACTTTTCCTTGGCTCGCGGTGTCTCTGGTGGTAGTAGGCCGTGTTGTGTTTCCCGATTTTGGGATCGATGTAGTTGAGCTAGCAGCTAACTTCCCGCTGTTTTGAGCATAATCCCTGGCCAAATGCCCTGTTTTACTACACTTAAATCGGCCCCTAATACACGGTAGCAAACCCCGCGATGTCCTTTACCATATTGGTTGTACATTGGAGACGTATCTCTAGAAGAATTTGAAGTGTTGGAGGAGCCCGCATTCTGTTTCTTTGAAAAGAAGCCCTGCCTCTTACTTTTCCAATCAGTTGATGATTTGCTCTGCCTGGCTATGTTGGCTTTTGATATAATGGCCCGGTCTAGCACATCAATATAGGTTTCCAGTTTTAGTACATTTACCTTCTCTAAGATGTCATCTCGAAGACCTCCTTTAAAGTGTCTCGCTTTCTTATAGTCGGTATTGACCATATGTGGTGTAAATCTGGCAAATTCAGTAAACTTGGCCTCGTACTCGGCTATTGTCATGTTGTTTTTCTTAAGTGCCATGAACTCCGACACCTTCCGGTCATGAACACATTGTGGAAAGTATTTGTCATAGAAAATTTTCAAGAACCGTGCCCAGCCAATATCTTTATTGCTTTCACGCATCAATATTCACCACCTTTTTGCTTCAGCTTCAAGTGTAAAAGTGGCTAGTAATACTTTCTATGTTTCTAGACAAGGAAACACTTCAAATAACTTTTCTATGCCAAGGACCCACGCTTCAGCCTTCAGTGGATCCAATTCTCCATGAAACTGTGGCGGTTTTATTTTCTTAAACTCTTTGGTGAGAGTTATGGTTCGGTCATCATTCTGTAGATCTTGTACAGGTGGTACTGGATGTGGAGGTGGAGGTGGAGGGTGTGGCTGTTGCTACTGTTGCTGCCATTGTTATTGTTGTCTCAATGTTTCTGCCATATCCTGTATCAATCTTTCCATCCTATCCATTTTGGCGGTAGAGGACTCCTCTAATTCATCACCGCTTGTTCTCACCATTATCTGATTAAACTTGCATTATTCTTTATACAAAAATGTTCATAAGTATGCATATACAAAAGAGCATATGTATTCAAGTAATTCACAATGCAAGAAAATCACAAAACATATAGCACATAATCATTCATTTCGAAACATTTAAGCATTTTCTTAACGTCTTTAAGTTCATATTTATCGCATGAATGCATCCTAGATCTTTTCTAGTTGCTTATTTCTCATTTGGACAAGTGTGTGAGTTATTAACTCGTGCTTTGATACCACTCTATCATGGCCCGAACCCGCCCCTATGGATTAAGGTCATAGCCGACCAGTAATCATGAGATTACTTACGGCCTCAAACCTGATTAAACATGTTTCAGAAGAAATAAGGGGGGCCACAACGGACGCAGACTTAAAAATTTTGTCCAATGAGCTACGTTTATATGGCATAGTAAAATTATTTCAAAGACATTTCATAAAAACTCACACATATAGGCAGACTTAACATTTTGTACATCCAGGAGCTTCAAATATGTAATCAGCCAAACAAAAGCTTATACATACATGGGTGGTCCAACGTATTCACCAAGGTAGCAAAAGAGTAAACAAAAGAACAAAATAAAGTCTCATGTGTGAGACATTCGGGCTGACAACACAAAACTCGACTTCCTCTCACACATTCTTCACTGAGGGTGGGTTTAGATATCTCTTTGCTCACCTACATACATATAAATGAGAGTGAGCAAAAGACCAATGAATAATATCAAAATAAAGAAGTCACATGAATGAAATTCATAATAGACATATTAAACGGTCTTAGACCTATCCATGTTTCTATCCAATACATCGAACGGCCTCGAGCCCAAACATATCAAACGGCCTTAGCCCTTATTCATTCTTATCAAACAGCTCGAGCCCAACTCATCCATGTCAAACGGCCTCGAGCCCAATTCATTCATGTCAAACGACCTTTGGCCCAATCATTCATGTCAAATAGCCTTTGGCCCAATCATTCATGTCAAACGGATATTCGTTCATGATTCAAATTAACAAATCCATGAAACTTATATAGGTGTAAGCATATGGAGCGTAGCATACTTTAAAATATCCTTACAAAGATATTACTCACAGTGTTCTGCCGATAGATTTGTCCTTGCACTTGACCCTACACATTTCATAACATATTGGGTTACAAGCGATTCGATCCGTTCTTAATTTATTTATTTCTCTTAGGCCACTTTCTTATCCTTTTAGGTCATTTACAATGCCCAATGCATGCTTAAGAGTGCTTAAAAATGAAAGAGAACGGAAAACAAAACACAAAATGACTTTTCAAAATTTCTAAAACAAGGCTCTCCGCTTGAGTGCAGCTTTGGTTGCTCGAGCAACCTGTAAAACTCTGAAAAAGTACTGGTTGCATGAATTTTACACTCGAGCGAGATTTTTGATGCTCAAGCGAGGTGTCTTGCAAAACAGGGTTCGCTCGAGCGTAAAGTCTGCTGCTCGAGCCACTATTCAAATCTCTGCAAAACTTTTGGGAGCTAAATTTTCACGCTCAAGCGAGACTTTACTCGCACGAGCAGACTAGTCGAATTCTGGGTTTTCCAACAAGCTGCTTAGGCTTCAAAACACAACCCCAATGGCTCCAAAGTTTGCAACTCAATGCCAAATCATAGAAAAACATTGTGTATCATAAGAACTTAGACAATTTGAGGCCAATTGTCCAAAATCATAGTCCATTTCCAAAATCATTCCAAATTCTCCTTATCAATTTCAAAACTCATGCATTCCAACTTCATACAAACTTCATATCTTCATGAATCATGCATGCATGTTAATTTTTGACTCCAATTCCATTTCAAATGGTACAAATGATGCTTATAATAACGAAGCTCATGAAAATTATGCATGCATGTATGATTTGATGCCATATTCTTCATGTTCTAACAATCATCTTCTAAATACAAACATGAGTCCTTAGAAATGAGTTTCATACCATGATGATTCTTACATGCATGTGTATATTGACTTCAAATTCATCATATATAACTTAAACCTTGTTCTTGATTACCAATTCTCTTTGAATTCTTATAATTACAAACTCAAACTCATGAATTAAGGGTTGGTTACCCACCTAGAAGCTCTAATCCTTCCAAAATTAGCTAATTTCTTGAGTTTAGCTTCCAAATTCCCAAGATTTGAGCCAAAATCCACAATTTGTGCCCTCTTCTCTCTCTGGAATTGTCCATTTCTCTCTCTCTCTAGAGTGTATTTCAGATTTTGAGCTCAAATGGAGAGCTTAAGTATAAATAGGACTATATGTATGCTTGCCTAATCAATCTTAATTAAGGCTAATTAATTGTGCCTATTTCAATCAATTAAATCTAATTGATTTGGTCCGAATCAATTCTTAATTAAATTTCACCGTAGACACTAAAAATCATGCTAAGCACAAAAATATAGTCAATTTCGGTTTTTGTCGCTTCTACGGCCTTTAATTAAATTTTATAGCAGAAAATCAAACAGATTTTCCTGTGGTGAATAGATAGAAATTCAAAAACACATATAATCATATAAATGGCACTCAAAATCATATTAAACATATAATCACGATCATAAGTAAGATTAATTAACATAACACAGGACAGAGTTATAACATCACATGTCTATGCTTTCCATTGAATGTCATGAGATGATTTGCCACTATTATTGTGGGGCGTTACAAATATAATTGCAACACCTTAATTAATGTCTTAAAGCCTTCATTATTCAATATGTCAGGTGAACTTTTGTGCATTTATATTATCCGTCATCAGTTCTTAAAATCTCACCATAATTCTGTAACTATTTGATAATTAACTCATAAAATAATAATTGTTAATGGGCCTGGCTTCCTTCCAGTGACTGGAGGGTGTTATTGGGCTCATGGATCCCACCAAGGGTCTCATTTCAATAATTCAAACCGTTCAATGTGTATAACTCGTCGAGTACCATATGGCTATAAAACATCACGTTGATCAGATATCGATAGCTACGTGATCAAATCAGTTTTGTTTATAAAAAAAAAAAAAATGGATGGTGAAAAAATAAACGGTTGACAGAAAACCGATCTAATGAGATAGCTATTGATATCCAGTTGACGTGATTTTTTGCAGGCATATAGTACTCGACAAGTTTTATACATTGAACAGTTCGGATTATCGAAACGGGACCCATAGTGGATCCCACGGGCCCAATAACACCCTTCAGTCAGTGCCTTATTAATGACTAGTCTGTAGTTTAAATTTTAAAATTTTATTTTACCTGCATCTTACACAATATTAATTTTCTCTTACTTTCACATAAAAGAAAAAATAAAATAATTTGTTATAGATGTTCACTTTTCGTCCTTTGCTATTTTTCTTGCTCTCCCATTTTTATCATAGTTTCTCTATCTTTACTCTCCATAACAAAATTTCTTTTTATTTTTTATTTTTTAAATTGAAAACATGATTTTTAAATCACACTCATTTTAGAATATTTTCTATATGCTACTAGAATTTTTTGGTTTATGAAATCCAAGTGTTTGCTTGTGCTTTAGAATTCTTTTATTTTGAAGATTGTTTGTTTCCAATAGCTTTTTCAAAAGTCCTATGGATAAGAAATTGTTAAATTCTAAGGCCATATTTGTTTAAACGAACTGGATTAGGTTGGATTAGCATTCCCATGACTAATAGTCCTACGACTACGAATTCTTTGGATTGTGTACCATATGCTATGTTTGGATTGAGTTAGAATTAGAAGAAGGGACTAATAGTCTAGATTTTGGCTTAGTGCTCCAATTTATATCCCACCCCCCTCTGTGGGATTGAATAATCCATCATATGTGGGATACTATATCCGGATAGATTGTTAGTCTATACTTCAATTGTTAAATCAAATATCGGATTAATAATTTTATTGGACTATTAGTCCAATTCCAAGTTCATATCCACCCAAACAAACATGGCCTAAATGTATATTGTTTTTTTATATGATTTGAAACAATCTTTTATTAAAAATGATATCACAATAGTTGACAAAAGTGGAAAATATGAAATTTAAATTAAAAACGTTTAAACTTGTAAAATTTATCATAGTGCCTTTGAGTTACGTCAAATTATTAAAAAGAACAAAAAGTTATTAAAAAAAATACATCACTATGATTACTTTGGAAAAAATATTTCAATTCACTTATTAATACAATATTTTAAAACTTGATTAATTAGACTTTGATATCTAATTTGCAATTGATTTGTGAAAAAAAGAGTTAAAATAATATTAACACAAAATTAAATTTTATACAGATGGATAAATGACTTATATATATATATATATGTATGTATGTATATTAATGGTTAAACGTCACATTTAGCAATAAGGTTGAGTTGGGGTCGGGAAGCTTGTGAAGAGAGAAGGCAAAGCTACTCTCAATGTGATCTTGTCTTCATCTTTGATCATCAACATTCGAGAAAAATCGAGAGCAAAGTCATCTTTTGTTTGGCTTGTTGCATATCATATTATTTTTAAGGGTAAATTACGCTACTGATCCTTCTAGTTTGAGGGAAAGTGTCACTTTAATCTTTATAATTTTAATTTAAATAATTTAATTCTCACATGTTCAATTTTGTTGTAATGTGGTTCCTTTATCATGTGTTGTTAACATTTTGAAAATTAGAAAGATCAAAGTGGAATTGAAAACAAACTGTAAGGACCCCTAATGAATATGTTACATCGATGGTCCCTATAATTTGTTTTGAATTTTACTTTGGTCATTTTAGTTTTATTTTTCATTCCAAATTCTAATGGTAAGTGATGAAGGATCACATTGCAATAAAATTAAAAGTATAGGGACTTAATTGTTCAAATTGAAATTACGAAAATTAAAGTGACACTTTACTTAAACTAGAGGGACTATTGGTATAATTTGCCCTATTTTAAAAATTATGCTTTTATCTTGCGCCATTCTTATTAATATAATTTCTTTGTATTGTTTGTACATTAATAAATATTTTATTGTGTTGATCAAAAAATTTAAAATAAAAATAAAAATAACTGTAATCGTTCCTACATGCAGATTATTCATGATTAAAATTTGATTGATTTTGTAATCATAATCATATGACTTTTTTTATTTTTTATTTTTTATTTTATCTTAAAAAAATTAAATATAATTTTCAAAATAAATTGTCAATATTATTTTTAAAGAAACAATTATTGGAAAGTCGAAGACAGTGAGCATTGAGATGAAAGTCCAAACTTTGATCTTTGTTGGTTATAAGGACACACTCATCATGAGTCCTATTCATGATTAAAATTTGATTAATTTTGTAATCATAATCACCTGGCTTTTTTATTTTTATCTTAAAAAAATTAAACATAATTTTAAAAATAAATTGTAAAAGTTATTTTTAAAGAAAAAATTAGTGAAAAATCCAAGACATAGAATGCATTGAGACGGAAGTCCAAACTTTAATTTTTGTTGGTTACAAGGACACACGCATCATGAGTGATGCATGCATATTCATGATTAAAATTTGATTGATTTTGTAATCATGAATAATCTATACGTAAATATATATAGTTATTTGTGGTGTGCTGAAAAATACTGCTTTGCCCCTATTAGAAGATGGATAACTTCTTGTCTAATTCCTGCATACTACAAAGAAAAGAGGTTCTAGCGGGGTTGTGTGCCAGAGTAAACCCTTCAAAGATTTAGTTAGTCCTTTGAACTCTTGCTAAAATTCAGTATCATATTCTTCTTGATTGTTTCTCACTTACCTTCCTCTCAAGCATGCACCATCTAGTTATAGGATCTCTCATTTTCTCATCATTGTCCTCCTTATGCTTTCATCATGTCAATTCCGCTTTTTCCTTGCTGATAGGAGGTTTGTTTTGCCCCATACAATGCTTTTGCTTTTCTCTTCTCGGCATTCTCAATTTTTCCAGCGTGAACATTATCGGCATATGGCCTCTCGGCAAACATCTACTTGACGATAGACAAAAAATTTTCTGGGTTACAACAATTGTCCCCCGAGCACGGAGCCAAATTGTGAACTTGGCTTGTGGGCTCGACAATTTTCTTTAGATTCAGAGTGTCTTTTCCTTGATGTCATTCACAAGCGTGGGCGAGGTGGATAGCTCCAAAATAAATAGACATTCAAATCCAACATGACACCCTTAAAACATATGAAGCTCCTTGTAATGCCTCAAAATAAATAGACATACTATTCCATCATAATATCCTTTAAATATTCACAATCACAACTTCTCGTGTAATTATCTAACATGTACACATGTTGTTCTTTTTACTTAGGGGTGTAATTTTGGCCCGTGGCCTGCAGGTGGCCAGAAGCCTGCCCGCGGTCCGAGGTGGGCTCGACCTCGTTTAGGCCCGAGCCCAAGCCCAGCCCGAGGCATTGGGCCAGGGCTTGGGCTATCGTTTTGAAGCCCGGCCCGACCTGCTTGGCCCAGCTTGTGTCCCGCCCCATTGGCCCGCTCAAGACCCACCCAAAAGCTCGGCCCGCCCGGTCCACCCAATGCCCAATGTTATTTTTAATGGAAAATAATAAAATTTTGGTGAAAAAATTAAAAAAAATTGTTTAGGCCCATCCAAGTCCGTCCAAAGCCCAAGCCTAGGCCCAAGCCCAAGGACCCCGCCTGTAACGACCCTCACCTTACTCTTGCCATACTTGCATACATTCTTGCATGGTCTTGCTGCTTATGTTAATTTAAAGGTTTTATCTTGGCTTGATTTGCTTAAGTTGCTTGCATGATTTTGTTCCTTGCTTAGTATGTGTGTGTAGCCGAGATCATCTTGAGCTTAGTCCGCCTTTGACCCTTTGTACTTAGAACTATCTTGAGGTCTTGTTCAACCCCATCTTCACCTCGGGCATTCTTTGCCGAGATGTTTCGCACTTGAACCTTGTCCGCAGGCAGGTATGGCCTAGGCCGAGATGTGGCGCACCCCGGCCAAGGTGTGGCACAGCT
Source organism: Camellia sinensis (assembly GCF_055761805.1). Taxonomy (NCBI): domain Eukaryota; kingdom Viridiplantae; phylum Streptophyta; class Magnoliopsida; order Ericales; family Theaceae; genus Camellia; species Camellia sinensis. The sequence continues at coordinate 108,855,599 of NC_138969.1, read as the reverse complement.
TAGTCAAGTGTCGTCCTCCCTAGCCGATGTTTTTCTATCCTGTTGCTGGATCCTTGTTTTGAGCCGATGTCACCTCTTTGCCGATGTGTCTTACCCGAGCTTGCTGCATACGATTTGTCAGAGACTTGTCTTGTCTATCAATCACCTTTTTGGAGCTGAACCAACCCGTTAATGCCACGTGTCCGAGCTGTTTGTTAAGGCAGCCGACAGACCTTGAAACAAATTATTTTCTTGTCTCAAATCTTTGTTTTAGAGAGAGAAGCTCTAGAAAGGAGGAAGAAGAGTTCTTGAGTGAGAGTTGTCTTCCAAGCTTGATCTTTGTGGCTTGAACCGTTAGATCCGAGTTTTGAGGTCCTTGATAATTGCTTTGAGTCTACACCTGAAGAACTAGGTGAGTGGTATTATTGATAAAGCTATGTTATACATGTTTTGATAAATCTTGTTTGCCTTGTTTGACAAAAGTATTTTGTTAGCATGAATAAATAGCCCTTGTTTTGATGTGCCAAGTATACTCCTTGTTTTGATGCCATCTTTGGGAAGGATACGGTCCTTGTTAAATCGGGCTACGGGCCTAAGTAACACAAGTCCCTTGTGCTGGAGGACTCTAAACTTTCGCAGTACTAAGTATAAAAGGATACGGTCCTTGTTAAATCGGGCTACGGGCCTAAGTAACACAAGTCCCTTGTACTGGAGGACTCTAAACTTTCGCGGTACCAAGTGCACAAGTCCCTTGTATTGGAGGACTCTAAACTTTCGCAATACTTTTGACCAAACGATTACGGATCGTACAGCTTTTGATATTTGATGATGAATACGGTTCATCCCTTGTTTCGCCGATGTTATGATATTTGATGATGAATACGGTTCATCCCTTGTTTCGCCGATGTTATGATATTTGATGATGAATACGGTTCATCCCTTGTTTCGCCGATGTTATGATATTTGATGATGGATACGGTTCATCCCTTGTTTCGCCTATGTCAGTAAACACCTTTGGGTACTTGTAATATTTGATCGATGAATACGGTTCATCCCTTGCGTTGCTAAGTTTGATGTGTTTCGTTTTGAAGGACTCCGGCTATATTCATGCAAAACCTTTATTTTTAGTACCATTCACTGAGTTTTGTACTCACCCCTCTATATATATGTAGGTGATGAGCAGGGCGGCGGCGACGCCTAGATCGTTTTGGATGTTTGTTTTGGATTTGTACTTATGTCGGCTTGCTTTTGCAATTACGTCGGCGATGCCTACTTTGCATGTCGGCAAATCTTGAAAATCATGCTTCTTGACTTGTATTAGCTGTATTTTGTACATGTCGGCTCGAGAAGCCTTTTGATCAAGATGTAACATGTATTTTTACCTTGTTGTATTTAAGTTGTAAAGTTAATTGGAATGTTTGGCATTGCTTTGATCTACGCACAGCTCTTATGGACCACTTGTATTTGATTTATTGCTTCCGCATTTGTGAGCCCCCTATATTCATACTCTGATTGTGTTAAGTTTTGAAAAGTTGGCCTTCGGTAATTACGGATTACTGGCCATCACGGCACCAAACTACTAGGGGCGGTTTGGGGTCGTGACAGAATGGTATCAGAGCACAAGTTCCTCGGTATACGCTGTTCACACACTTTGAGTCTTGAAGAGCATAGGATTTCCCTTAGAAAGATGTTAGGGCTGCATCATGGTATTTGTTGTTTGAGTGAAGTGTGCATTGTCTTGATATGCTCATTTGCTATTTGCCTATGTGGTTATTTGCTTAATTGTTTTAAAGTCATACCTTGCATACTCATAGTATCATGAGGAGAGGTAGACCACTGCTTGGCCGAGACCAGCCCGAAGATAGAATGGACAGATTGGAAAGATTAGTTGAAGGTTTGGCACCCGAGTTGAGGCAAACCAGACAGCAGTTTGCTAGTGCTACGACGACTCAGGCCGAGCAGACCAACGGCCGAAATATAGCTCCACCTCCACCCCCTCCAGTGCCGCAGGTTCCCCCGCAACCAGCCTTGTATGGGGATGGGACGATAGCTTTGATCAGGGAATTCAAGAAAATGAGACCACCAAGGTTCTCCGGGGGTATAGAGCCGATGAAGGCTGAAGCATGGGTGTTGGAAATGGAAAAGTTATTCGAGATCTTCCCTAGCACCGACGCACAGAAAGTGACGTTGGCAGCATTCACATTGGATGATGACGCCCGCAGGTGGTGGATGACGGTTAGAGGGAGCAATCCAGATTTGACTTGGACCCGATTCTTAGAGTTGTTTTACAAGAAACATTTTCCCCTAAGTGTTCGAAACCGCAAGGCTACCGAGTTTCATACTCTGACGCAAGGCAACAAAACAGTGGCGGAATATGACCGCGCTTTTACTGAATTAGTAAGGTTTGTACCTCACATGACCAACGATGAATATATGAAGGCCAGGAAGTTCGAGTGTGGGCTTCGTGGACCGATTCAAGACCGGGTGAGTTTACTCGATATGCCGACTTATGCCGAAGTATTGGATAAAGCCATTCACGCCGAAGCTAATTTGAACCGATACCAGAGCTCGGGAGAAAACCAGCGAAAGAGGCAGAACTATGACAATCGCCAAGGACAGCTGAACACCAAGAAGAGAACGAACATGGACAGTACTGGTAACCTAAGGCAGGAAGGGAGTGTTAAACCGACGTGTTCGGATTGTGGGAAACAGCATTTCGGGATCTGCCGACGAACGTCTGGAGCCTGTTATGAATGTGGCGAGATGGGCCATTATGTGAGGGATTGCCCCAAAACAAAGACTGATAACAAGAAGAAAAGTGAGAATACCTCGGGTTCCGTTCAGAAGGGAAATGCTGGGAAAGGACAGATGAGACAGGGCAGAGTGTTTGCATTGGTACCAGGAGACACTCAGAATGCTGAGGCAGTGGTGTCAGGTATGTTACTAATTTGCTCTCAAGATGCCTATGTGTTGATTGACTCGGGTTCTACTCATTCGTTTATATCTACTAAGTTTGCCGAGAAAATCGATAGAGAACTAGAGCCCCTTGATTATGTGTTGTCTGTGTCTACTCCATCTGGGAGATCTATGATTGTTGCATCCATTTACAGAGCATGTGTTGTTGTCATTGAGAATGTTGAACTGCTAGTAGATTTAATGCCTCTAGACCTAGCTCATTTTGATATTATACTGGGAATGGACTGGTTAGTTGCGAACGATGCGTCTATTAATTGTGTTTCGAAAAGTGTCACACTGAGACCCCCAAACCTAGCCGAGGTTATTTTCCAGGGTAAAGGGGTAGTGCCCCCACCATACTTGATTTCGTCCATTAAGGCTTGTAAGTTAATTCAGAAGGGGTGTCGAGGTTACTTGTGTAGTATACTGAGTGATCAGGATGGTAATGTTAACTTAGCCGACATCCCGATTGTTAGTGATTTCCCCGACGTCTTTCCAGATGAATTGCCTGGCCACTTAACCGATAGAGAAATAGAGTTTACGGTCGATATTATATCGGGAACGCAGCCGATCTCCAAACCACCTTATAGAATGGCCCCCGCTGAACTTAGAGAATTGAAACTGCAATTGCAAGAGTTGTTAGATAAGGGATTTATTAGGCCGAGCACTTCACCATGGGGAGCACCTGTTTTATTTGTTAAGAAGAAGGATGGCACACTCCGTCTTTGTATTGATTATAGAGAACTCAATAAAGTCACCATTAAGAACAAGTACCCGTTACCTAGAATTGATGATTTGCTTGATCAGTTACAAGGAGCACGAGTCTTTTCTAAGATCGACCTTCGGTCTGGTTACCATCAGCTTAAAGTTAAAGCCGAAGATGTTGAGAAGACTGCTTTTCGAACAAGATATGGCCACTACGAGTTTTTAGTAATGCCTTTTGGAGTGACCAATGCCCCTGCTGCATTTATGGATTTAATGAACCGAATCTTCAAACCATATTTAGATGAATTTGTAGTTGTTTTCATTGATGATATATTGATCTATTCCAAGAGTAATGTTGAACATGAAAACCATTTGAGACTTGCCTTACAGATTTTGAGAGAACGAAAATTGTATGCGAAGTTTAACAAGTGTGAGTTTTGGCTTTCTACCATCTCATTTTTGGGTCATGTGATTAATGAAGAAGGTATTGCAGTAGATCCTAGCAAAGTTGAAGCCGTAGTAAATTGGCCGAGGCCGACTAATGTGTCCGAGATTCGTAGTTTTCTGGGTTTGGCAGGTTATTACAGGAAGTTTGTGAAAGACTTCTCAAGGATTGCAACTCCACTGACGCAACTGACTAAGAAGGGAACACTGTATGAATGGACTAAAGATCGGGAGTCAGCCTTCCAGGAACTGAAGACGAGGTTAATCACAGCACCAGTACTTGTACTACCATCAAGTAACGAAGAGTTTCATGTCTATAGTGATGCATCGCATAAGGGTTTGGGTTGTGTACTAATGCAAAAGGGTAAGGTTATAGCTTATGCGTCTCGTCAGTTGAAACCTCAAGAGAAAAACTATCCTACCCATGACTTAGAATTGGCGGCCGTAGTATTTGCTTTGAAGATTTGGCGTCACTACTTGTATGGAGCTACTTGTCAGGTTTTCACAGATCATCAGAGCTTAAAGTATCTATTCACCCAGAAGGAATTGAATCTGAGACAGAGACGGTGGCTTGAATTGTTGAAGGACTATGATATGCAAATTCAATATCACCCCGGGAAAGCTAACAGTGTAGCCGACGCTTTGAGCAGGAAGTCAGATGGAAATTTGGCGTGTTTAACCGTGATGTCAGTAGAGCCGATTATCGTTAATGAAGTAAAGACAAGACAGATGGAGGATAACTTCCTCAAGAAAATAGCCGAGGAAATTGGCACAAGGCCGAGATCAGGGTATACCATCGAAAACCAAGTACTCAAGTTTGAAGGAAGGTTATGTGTGGCCGACATCCCAGAGCTGAAGAAAAAGATTTTGCAGAAAGCTCATAGCACTAAGTTTGCTGTCTATCCAGGGAACACCAAGATGTATCAAGATGTGAAGCGGACCTTCTGGTGGCCAAATATGAAGAGAGAAATAGCCGAATTCGTGTCCCAGTGTTTACATTGTCAGCAAGTGAAAGCAGAACATCAAAGACCAGCAGGACTTCTTCAACCTTTGCCGATTCCTGAGTGGAAATGGGAGCACATCTCCATGGATTTTGTGATTGGGTTGCCGAAGACACCAAAGGGTATGGATTCAATTTGGGTTGTTGTGGATAGGTTAACTAAGTCAGCACACTTTCTACCCGTTAAGACTACCTTCAACGCCAATCAACTTGCCTTGCTTTATGTGAACGAGATTGTCAGACTTCATGGAGTGCCGATGTCAATTGTTTCAGACCGAGATCCTAAATTTGTTTCTAGATTTTGGCAGAGTCTACAGAGAGCTTTTGGAGCCGAGCTGAGATTTAGTACAGCCTTTCATCCCCAGACAGATGGGCAGACTGAGAGGACAATTCAGACGCTTGAAGACATGCTTAGACTTTGTGTATTGGACCTCCAAGGAAGTTGGGGAACACATCTACCCTTAGTGGAATTCGCTTACAATAACAGTTATCAAGCTAGCATTGGCATGGCGCCGTATGAAGCCATGTACGGAAGGAAATGTAGATCGCCGATATGTTGGACCGAAGTCGGAGACAGAGTTCTGCTTGGTCCCGAGTTGATTCAAGTGACAACAGAAAAGATTAAACTTGTCCAACAGAGGATTAGAACTGCCCAAAGCCGACAAAAGAGCTACGCCGACCAGAGAAGGAACGAGTTAGAGTTCGAAGTTGGGAATCATGTATTCCTGAAAGTCTCACCAATGAAAGGAGTTTCCAGATTTGGGAGGAAAGGTAAGTTAGCACCTCGCTATATTGGGCCATTTGAAATTCTTGAGAGAATTAATCCCGTTGCCTACAGACTTGCTTTGCCGCCAAATTTGAGCCAAGTCCACAATGTGTTTCATGTTTCGATGTTGAGGAAGTACATCCGAGATCTACTACATGTAATTGATCATTCCGAGATCACAGTTAATGAAGATTTGGGCTACGAGGAGAAGCCAATGAGGATTGTTGACCGACAAGTGAGGCGATTGAGGAACAGATCGATACCAATGGTAAAGGTCGAATGGAAAGAACATTATGGCATAGAAGCCACCTGGGAAAAGGAAGAGGATGTGAGAATCCGTTATCCAGAGCTGTTCATAGAGCAAGGTAATCTAAGTTTGGGGACCAAACTTCTTTAAGGGGGGTAGGATGTAACGACCCTCACCTTACTCTTGCCATACTTGCATACATTCTTGCATGGTCTTGCTGCTTATGTTAATTTAAAGGTTTTATCTTGGCTTGATTTGCTTAAGTTGCTTGCATGATTTTGTTCCTTGCTTAGTATGTGTGTGTAGCCGAGATCATCTTGAGCTTAGTCCGCCTTTGACCCTTTGTACTTAGAACTATCTTGAGGTCTTGTTCAACCCCATCTTCACCTCGGGCATTCTTTGCCGAGATGTTTCGCACTTGAACCTTGTCCGCAGGCAGGTATGGCCTAGGCCGAGATGTGGCGCACCCCGGCCAAGGTGTGGCACAGCTTAGTCAAGTGTCGTCCTCCCTAGCCGATGTTTTTCTATCCTGTTGCTGGATCCTTGTTTTGAGCCGATGTCACCTCTTTGCCGATGTGTCTTACCCGAGCTTGCTGCATACGATTTGTCAGAGACTTGTCTTGTCTATCAATCACCTTTTTGGAGCTGAACCAACCCGTTAATGCCACGTGTCCGAGCTGTTTGTTAAGGCAGCCGACAGACCTTGAAACAAATCATTTTCTTGTCTCAAATCTTTGTTTTAGAGAGAGAAGCTCTAGAAAGGAGGAAGAAGAGTTCTTGAGTGAGAGTTGTCTTCCAAGCTTGATCTTTGTGGCTTGAACCGTTAGATCCGAGTTTTGAGGTCCTTGATAATTGCTTTGAGTCTACACCTGAAGAACTAGGTGAGTGGTATTATTGATAAAGCTATGTTATACATGTTTTGATAAATCTTGTTTGCCTTGTTTGACAAAAGTATTTTGTTAGCATGAATAAATAGCCCTTGTTTTGATGTGCCAAGTATACTCCTTGTTTTGATGCCATCTTTGGGAAGGATACGGTCCTTGTTAAATCGGGCTACGGGCCTAAGTAACACAAGTCCCTTGTGCTGGAGGACTCTAAACTTTCGCAGTACTAAGTATAAAAGGATACGGTCCTTGTTAAATCGGGCTACGGGCCTAAGTAACACAAGTCCCTTGTACTGGAGGACTCTAAACTTTCGCGGTACCAAGTGCACAAGTCCCTTGTATTGGAGGACTCTAAACTTTCGCAATACTTTTGACCAAACGATTACGGATCGTACAGCTTTTGATATTTGATGATGAATACGGTTCATCCCTTGTTTCGCCGATGTTATGATATTTGATGATGAATACGGTTCATCCCTTGTTTCGCCGATGTTATGATATTTGATGATGAATACGGTTCATCCCTTGTTTCGCCGATGTTATGATATTTGATGATGGATACGGTTCATCCCTTGTTTCGCCTATGTCAGTAAACACCTTTGGGTACTTGTAATATTTGATCGATGAATACGGTTCATCCCTTGCGTTGCTAAGTTTGATGTGTTTCGTTTTGAAGGACTCCGGCTATATTCATGCAAAACCTTTATTTTTAGTACCATTCACTGAGTTTTGTACTCACCCCTCTATATATATGTAGGTGATGAGCAGGGCGGCGGCGACGCCTAGATCGTTTTGGATGTTTGTTTTGGATTTGTACTTATGTCGGCTTGCTTTTGCAATTACGTCGGCGATGCCTACTTTGCATGTCGGCAAATCTTGAAAATCATGCTTCTTGACTTGTATTAGCTGTATTTTGTACATGTCGGCTCGAGAAGCCTTTTGATCAAGATGTAACATGTATTTTTACCTTGTTGTATTTAAGTTGTAAAGTTAATTGGAATGTTTGGCATTGCTTTGATCTACGCACAGCTCTTATGGACCACTTGTATTTGATTTATTGCTTCCGCATTTGTGAGCCCCCTATATTCATACTCTGATTGTGTTAAGTTTTGAAAAGTTGGCCTTCGGTAATTACGGATTACTGGCCATCACGGCACCAAACTACTAGGGGCGGTTTGGGGTCGTGACACCGCCTACTAGCCCGCCCAACACCCGAATACCCCTGGGCCTGGGCTTGGGCCTAGTTTTCTGGCCCGTGGGCTAGCCCGATCTTTTGGCGGGAACCCGCAAGGCCCGACATGGGCCGACCCCGGCCCGAGCTCGGATGGGTCGGGCCAGACCAAAATTACACCCCTATTTTTACTTAAACAAAGTTTAACTACTTGTTTCATTACATTTCTTGACATTACAACATGAAACTAATTGATATAATCAAGTCAAATCTTTACCTATTTATTTTATTTATTTATTTGTTTTATTCAAGATAATGCCTTAGAAGTTATAAATTTCCAAGGCCTTGCTTGGATTATAAGTAAATGGTTTTCTAACTCACACAAATATAGCCCTTGGCTTATAACAAACAAGGTAACAAAAGATAAGAGCCTCGTGCTCCCAAGACCCACTAGGGGTCACAATAGTTGTTCCTGTAACAAAATCCACTATGGGTGAGCACAAAGCCCAGTAAAGAATTCTTAACAAAGTATATGCATTTTATACAGTCTCATAAGATGGATACACATGCCAAACCATGCCATGCTCAAAAAGATCATTTTTTCTCTTTTGATAGTCGTAAGCACAATGCCTGTAAAAAAAAAAAAAAAAAGAATTAATCCAATGATATCCATGTAACAACAAAGAGCGGTAAATGCGACATAGGCAAATCCCCAAGGCTAGTGTCTGGAAGTAGGCTTATCAGGCACTACAAAATCTTACCGTACCGGCTTCCAACCTGGGGGCTTAGGAACCTACACGCGCGTGTTTTTGGTTCTGCACCAAGGACACTTAGGCCAACTTAATTCTCAAACTACACCTCCTAATAGGACTTCCCACTATATTTACCTGAAAACGGTTCATCAATAAATTTTTATTAACAACATTGTTCCACAAAACTAATTTCATTTCAAAAGTGATCTCAATAATGCCAGTTCAAAAGAAAAACAATGAACATGAAATGAAACGCCAATGCAATATATGTCTATATTAATGCCTTGGACTTTCTCAAAATTTCTCAATACTTTCTCATTTCATCCATATAATCTTCCATTGTGATCAAGTTTCATATCTCTACTCATATATATATACAATATATATTCTAAGAGATATAAAAAAAAAAAAACACATCATCAAATACATTTATTTTCTCTTTAAACCAAATAAAGTTCAATATGAAAATCATCATTTCCAATTTTCATCTTTTCAAGATAAGTATAACAACATACTATTCACCATTTTCTTAATATCAAGTTCTCTCTTACGAGGGATTTCTTTTACGAGGGATTTCAACAATAGGGGTAAATATAACAATTTCCTCATCTTTTCTCAAAAATGGATCTCAACAATTCATGATTTCACAAAATCCCAACTTTTCTCCAAATTCCCAAAATCTAAGTTTTTACAAAAGAAAAATAGAGTTTCTCTTTTGGAAAATTTTTATGCAATTAGAAACTCCAACTATCACACAACTCATATTTTTCATCAATACAACTTTTTCCTCAAAATTCCTCAAGCCTAGGGTTTTCACAATATTAGGGCTTCCTCATTTAAAAAAAAAAAAAATTAAAATTTTGCTCATGATACCCCAAAAACATTCTCATAGTTCGTAAATTAAAAGATTTGAAGAAACATTTGAGAAAACCCCTCTTTGAGCAAAACACAATCTCATAAAAATCAAATCCTAATTCAACACACCCCAACCAATATCAAAATAACGATAGACTTGCAAATATATATATATATATATATAACTCAAAGAAAATCTCTACCTCAAAGTAAGAAGAGGAGAAGAAGCAAGATTCAAGAAGAACTCCTCACGAAATCAAAATCCAATCAGTCAAAATGTTGATCTTTTCTTGTTCTTCACCTTTAATACAAGATCTATGGTGGATTCTGGGTGAAAAATATATAGATGAAATCAAGGTTTGGAGGTCTAGCGTTTCGGGTAAGAGGACAGGAAGAGAAGAGAAGAAGAAAGAATGAAAAGTTTGGGCCAAAAAGTGGCTTTAAAGTGCTTGATTTCGAACAGACAGCTTGAGCGTTCGAAACTTCACTCGAGTGGTGAAAGAAAGCTCCAAGGATCTCTGTAACTCGCACAGACTGCTAGAGCTGTCAAAAGTTCGTTCGAGCGGACTTGCTTTCAATACATGTACTCAAATTTCAAACAGGTATAACTCTCTCGTCCGGACTCCATTTTGGGTCGTTCTTGTGTCTAAATCAAAGCCCCGGAAACAAGCTTTCCAATGGTTCTAGCCTCACATCCAAATTCAAAGTGTGGAAAGAGAAAAAGGTAAAAGAGTGAAGAGTACTCATAGGATAATTATCTGAATCAATGTTTTTGGTTCAATCCTACTTTACCATTATGATACCACCTCAATCAATATTATAAAATGAATCAAAGAGGCTCCAAGTATAATAATAAGAGTGTCAAGAGCAATCCCACTAGTCCACCCACTAGTCCAAGGAATACGAAGTGTTACACTCTTCCCACCTTAGGAAATTTCGTCCTCAAAATTATACACTTCAAGAACTAAAGTTTGGACAAACTAAAATGAAATAGATCGTGGAATTAACATTCTCACTAATTAATCATAACCGACCTCTATTCAACAACGAGTTTCTAGAAGATTCTCACAACATAAAAGATTTCACATGATGAAAAGGAAAAAATTTCTACGAAAAAAGATAAAGCAACCCAATGATATAAGGGATAGAATAACTTCTAATAGAATTACAATCGCTACTCTAAAGGCCAAAATCTCAAATAAACTTTCATATTTCAGTCCCACACTCGTATTCTAACAACACCCCAAATGATGTGAACAACAATTCGAAAGTGATGCGTCTCTCTTTCAAGTCATTCGCAAGAATTACCTCTACGAGCCACAAGAGACCATCGATCTTATGAAACAAAAGTCAAACAAGAGGTGTCACTAACATACCCTCTAGTTCTTGTGTCTCAAATAGACTCAACCTCAAGGGAATAATTCTCGGTTATCTAACGACCTAAATTCTTAGAAAAATAAGCTCTCACATCACATTCACACCCCAAGAAACAACTACCGGTCACTCGGCAACCAAATCTTCAAATGATTACCTCACACTACTACATAAGTCCTTAGCCCTCTCTCATGAGAAGAAAAGATTCTAGTAAGAGTTCCATCTGCCAATCATGGCCTTCGACAAAACACAACCCGACAAAACCAAAGTATGACGAACTACGTTCTTACAATAATTAGTATTCCATGCCCACACATTTACTCAATTGTGTTTTTGAAATACTTAAGAACAAAAAAAAAAAAAAAGAAAGAAAAAAAAACACCAAAAATAATATCTCCTAACTTTTGAAATTAAAAGAAATTATTCTTGGTAGAAAACCCCATATATATATATATATATAATGTTTTAGAAGCATACAAATGATTTGTAAAAGCGAAGAGTTTGAAAAAGAAATTTTTTATTTATTTGAAATAGTTAAGCGTTATAAACTTCATAAGACTCCATACCCTCTCTTCATGACTATTTCTCCTTTACTCACTGGTTTATCCATAAAGATAAATTCTCAATTTCGGCAAAAAATAAGGTCACACTCAGTAGGAAAACTCCGTTCTCAACTCTCTTCTCAACATATTTCAACTGGTGACTCTCAAACGTCACCCAACCAATGATCCCTTCACCATAGTGATGCCACAATCCATTTACAATTATTCAAGCAACAACCACACATAACAACCACTATAAGGTTAAATAAAAAAAATGAATGGGCTAAACATCACAAGTTTGGGAAGTCGCATCCCATTCACGACCACTATTACAATCCACCAATTATTCACTATTTATTTCATGTTCGCAACACAAGTTTACACAATTAAAACCCCATTTGGGGATCCCACACAAACAACTACAAATAAGTATCAAATATTTAGTACGACTTGTTACTCTCGTGAGTGGCATACACACAAACAAGATTTCAAAAATTATAACTGAGGATCACCTACCAAGTACTTACACTCAAGTATTTCTTACAGCTAAGGTTCCACAAAACGAATATGAAAACACAAAATATTTCCTTTTACCATGGAAGACAAATACTTCAAAATCCTAACTATTCTCATTTACTAGGAGTCCAATACACAAGGATGACCTCAATAAACATGCTAAATTAACACACTAGTGATCCAAAATCTCTCCACACCCACGATGCGCAAAAACCAAGACCAAGTCTCTAGGAAAATTCTTAAGAAGTAATTCTTACTCGAAAATTACAGTTACTCGCACTCATTGGTGACCAACTTAGCATAAGAATTTAATAAAATGCAATGAAGAACTAAAGTCAACCTCTTACTCCCAACCATAAGACCATTACATCCCAATCACTTAAAAACCTAATCAAAATGAGAACGAAGATTTAACTCCCTTAACTAACCATGTCACAATATCGCAATACTAACTACCAATTCAATTGAACATAGAAGACTTTTAAAGAAAGGCTACCCTAACTAATTTTCATATTAATAGATAGCTCCATAACTCTGTCTAGCACCACTTACTGCATCATTCCGACACAAGCATTGAAAGACAAGGATATAGGTTAGTACATTTTCTATGTCACTACATAACTAACAATTCCGCCCCCCCTTCCAAGGTTTTCTTCTACCATAAGAGCAAGTATATTCACACGTCACATATTCTGAAACAAACCCCTCGAGGATAAAAGTAATAGCAAACACTCACTAACTAGATTCACCTTTCAATGAGTGGAACTCACCAAGGTATACTCAAGACAACACTAGGACCAACACATCAGCTAGGTCAGAAGGCAATGGCTGGAAATTTTATAGGCATTCTCAAATTAGGGTATTTGTTAACCACCTACCGGAAAATACACTCGCCCAATTATGCTACAACTTAATAATATAATAGATCAAGGTTCACACTTTGCAAGGTTTGCCTCACCCCCAAGGTATAACAAAACTATAATAAAATCATTTTCCTTTTCACTAAACAACTGAAACTCCCATATGCAACTACTTCAATATAATATAATACAAAATGTCATCATTGCTTAATGGGTAAAACGGAGGAGTTAATTTCAAATCTAATCAAACAATTCGCATAGTCACAACTCACACCCAATTCATCTATAAACACATGCATAATTCTAACCCTCACAAAATTTAAGACCATTCCCTAAAACAACGATAGATGACAGTGCTAATTACACTAAATTGTATATTCTACACTAAACTTAGTTGCAGTACTAAATTTGTCTATCAATGATGCATATTTCCATTATACTTGCAGTGGAACGAGAGTCACTACACAAATTTTGTGACTACCACCATTGTAATGATGCATATTTCCATTATACTTGCAGTGGAATGAGAGTCACTACACAAATTTTGTGACTACCACCATTGTAATTCCAAATAATCATTACTGTAAGGAATAAGGACTCAAGTTGATCTCCATTTCAAGTACCCGAATCACATAGTCAAAATACACCAAAGCCAACTCAAAAGACTCACCTACAACTCCTATCTTCAAAATTTCTACCAATAGTTAAGAATGACCATAAAGTTTGATGTCAATTCATTTCAACATGTCCGACAAAAATTCCCAAAAAGATCCCAAATTCTAACTACATCAGTAAATTTCAAAACACTTATCGTCAACTCTTGTGAATCTCAATAGTTTCACACTTTAACTCCAAAATTTATGTTCAAAACGGGAAGAAAAATGTTGGTACTCTAATTATGCCATCTTCTTCTTGCTCTACTCGACAATCAACTCAAACATGACTAACTCTGTCTTTTCAAAAAATTTGGTTTAGTTCACTAATTTCGGCATCCATATTTCCAACATTTGTTCTTAGGATCTTCTAATCATCACTAAAGTCTCAACTGGACCATACCACACTCAATAGGTTTAACTTCTATCTCATTCTATTTTCAAAGCTCTTCATAACAACAAACCGTTCAACATACAATAAAATCTTTACTATCCTAAGGTCACACTCACTTCTCATGAACTTATAAAGTCAGTAAACTAAGGTTCCACACAAATCTCACAATTGTGTTCTCATGTGATCCGAAAATGATATATCTTACCAATATAAGTGGTGCCAAAAATTCAAGTCCCAAAAGTTTCTTTTCCCCATTTGGGGTTATTCTCATCCGTACATCCTATAAGAAAATAGAAATAAGATTTAACCCACACTAAAATACTCCACACGAGATCTCACATGCTATACATGAGTGTAAACACCCCATTTTTGACGGCCCTTAAGACTTGGGTGCCACTGATTAATCAGTCAATGATGAATGTGTACGCTTGTCACATGCTTGACTTCCTCAGCAGGAAACCTCAGTTTTGAACCTACAAACCGTGTGTCTAGTTTTGGACCAAAATAGTGGTTTTTCAGGCCTGAGCATCCAGGGACCTGCAGACCCACTAGTGTGGCATGCCGCCCACTAATGTGGCCTGCTGCCCACTATTAGTGGCCTGCCGCTCACTAGTGCAAAACACCAAATATTTTCTACCAGCTATCTTTACAGATACATGCATCATTCTAGCTGTGTTTGTAGAGATATTTTCGAGGGTCTCTCATATATTTCTATATATAGATGATCCTCTCTTTTGTTAGAGAGGTTAGAAAAAAATTGAATCTTAGAAAATTTTGGAGAGCAAAAAGTTTGGAAAATTTCACTCTCCCTCTCTCTACAATTCTCTCTCTCTCTCTCTCTCTCTCTCTCTCTCTCTCTTGCAACTTACATAACCTTTACCTAAACACTCTAATCCAAACCTAGAGAGTTCCTTGTTGAGGTAATTTGAGCTTGCATTTTAGCTCTTGAGGCTCTTGAGAGTGTGAAATAGTGGTTTGGGAATTCAAGGGATCATTTCTCTTCGAGAGGTATACATTCTAGTTCTTTTGTACTATCTTTTTCTCATCTTTTCTTGCTGTTTTGAGTTGTTTTTTTACCCATATTTTTAGGTTGAAACTTGTGATTTAAGGCCATTAAAGGTAGAGGGGTTGACAACCCTTCTTTGAACCTTGCTGCTATGGCCTCTGCCCTTGTGTTTCCCATCTTCTCATCAACTATTTTTGAGCTTTTTTAATCCTAAATTTCAGAGTTTTTCAGAGGAAAAAAAATCATGTTTTGAAGTCCCAAAAGTGGAGGGGTTAGCCTTCCCTCCTTGTGCTTGTGTGTTAGTTTTAATCCCTCAATGTTTTAGCTTGTTGTTGTAGTTGTTTTTGTCTTAATTCCAGCACTTTTTCGGACTGTGTTACAGCTGTTTTAGGACTATTTTTATGAGTTAGCTTCATTCATGCGTTGTATAGTATGCTTGTTGTGAAATAGTCCTCAAAAGCTTGGTGGTTTAGGCCTTAGCCACCAATCTATTTGAGTTGATAGCATTTATTTCTTACTTTCCATACTTATGTTCACCTCTAAGCATCTCTGTAATCTCCCTCATTTCTTGGCCTTTTCTCTTTGTTTTGAGAGTTGCTCCAAAAGGAGTATTGTTTAAGCTTGAAGGGGTGATATTGTGCTTAATGGTTTAATCCCTTTGGGAGTTCATTGCCATCGGCATGATCTCCTTCTCATGCCTGAAACAACATTTGGTTTGGTACTTCTCTCCATTAGTGGACTTAAAGCTCATTATTGGACTTAAGTAAGGAATGAAAGGTAATTAAAATGGGTAATCAATGGCTTAAGATGGAGCAAGAGAATAAAATGATTTGGTGTTCAATCAGATGTCAATTGAACATATGGAGACTTGGATCATTTCATACTTGTTAGTGATGAAATGGTTCAAGTTTCCAAGGTTAACCACTTCCCTTGATCAATCCATGATAGGGAGGAGGTTTTGCTGGTCTTTTCTTACCATTTATTAAAATTGTATTCCTTGGTTCATAAGTCATCACCCAATGAAATTGTGTCAATTGATGGCTTGTGAATCAAGCCTACTCCTCATTTGACTTGTTCGTTGATAAGGAGAGACAGGATGGACAAACATCCCCAAAGAATACTTTGTTTGTACTCTATTTGTTCTCTGTAGCTGCAGGAAAGAACCAACATTAGTGGCTGGCAGGCCACTTTTACTGGGCGGCAGACCAATATTAGTGGCCGGCCGGCCACTACTTTTGGGTTGCCGGCCACTTTTTTCAGCTAGGCAGTGTCCCTTTTCTAGCAGAGCAGAATAGAGGCTGAGGTGGAAAAACAATGCAATTTCCTAACTGTGCAACAAAGGCATTCCAGTAGCAAGACGGAGGGCTTTTTCGGGTAGAAATCTACATCCATGCATGGACCATCCCTCGATTCTTGGGATCCATTAAAATGATGTTATAATATTAGTATGTTGTACTTAGAGTAGATGATTTGTAACTAATTAGTTAAATTAGTTAGAATAGGTAGTTAGCTTTGTGTTGTACTTAATTAATTAGCTAAAGTAGTTAGTCAATTTATGGTGTTGTAATAATTAGCTAGTATAGTTAATTTATTTCATTTGGTTTGTAATAGTTAGTTAATTTGTGGTAATTAGCTAGGGCATTCATTTGGACCATCTTGTGCGAGGGCCAACATGTAATATTTGTGTATGTCTTCAAACCCCACGTCTTTCTCCCTTTTATTTATTTTCTTATGATGGATAGAATAGAACATCATGTTTCATTTAGCATATTCCATGTTTGCATCCACTTGTCTTGCATGTATCGAGGCTCGATTTATCATTTTAACAAGCATTGTCGTTTATTACTTCATAGAATACGCGTTTAAACTGCATGCTATCAAATTGATTCACATGTCATAATTAGTAGCCGAGCATATTAATTGCATCATTGCATATGTTGCATTTGCTAGGGGCATGCATATTTTCTAACTCTTTTGTTTCTTTTGGCTTACCTTGGAGTACGAGGTGAGCATTTTTTGCTTTAGCATATTGCACGAGTGTGATTATTGCCATGTCTAGTATTCTTGCCATTAGGCTAATTGCTTAAGTGCTATACTTGTTTGAATGCCTGTGGATGACAACTAATTGCTTAAATTGGAATAGTTTGAGTAATGTACATATGAGATCACTTTTTCAAGTGGTACATATTCGAAACAATTTTCAAAGCCATACATGAAATCAAATGTTTCAATTTTTGCAAATTAGTCTATACTTGTGTGCAACACATAGTAAAGTTAGTCTAATAATCAGAACAAGAGCATATAATCTAGATAAGAGTCAAATCATGATTAGTAGAGGTCGATCTTTGATCGGGTGAGTGGGGTGTTCAATTCATGACCTTCTCCTCTCGTACCTAAGTTCCCGAGTTGAGACACCTTGGTGATGACGGATAAGTGGCCTTTGGCACGAGTCTCGGGTTTCCTAAATTTCTCAAAAATATTTAGGTGACGACTTTGTATCTGGCAAAACAGTACATTTTTGACATTTTGATTCAAAATCGATTTTCCAAAAGAATCGTCGGATGTAGCACCCCATTTTTGACCGTCCTCAAGACTTAGACGTCATCGCTCATGCACTCGATGATTGTGTATATCTATTCGTTTTGAGCGCCCGAAGTCCTCGACAGAATGCCCTGTCTTTGAGCATTTAAACCTTGTTCTTTCTATGCCTTGTTTTGGACCAAAACTTGGCGTATGGACCTCTTGGTGACCTGTCGGCCATGGGTGTGGTCGGTCGGCCACCAGTGGTGGCCGGTCGGCTATCAATGGTGGCCAACGGCCACCAGTGCCTTTTTTCAGATATTTATTCAACTGTTGCACACTGAGCTGCATCTCCATACACGTGTATAGTGAGATGTTTCTAAGCTTAAGGGGTGGTTTTTCTATAAAATAGGGGGGTTCCTCCCCCATTTTAGAGGGTTAGAAAATTAGAGCAAAAATATCTCTCTCTCTCTCTCTTGATATTTTGTACACATTTGCTCACAAGTTCTTAGCTTTTGCATGTCAACCCTTAACCAAATACTCTCACCTTTGGGCTGAGATTACTTGGAGTCTTGTTTGAGCTCTAGAAGGTGGTTTGAGCTTGGATTATTTTCTATTTTTTGCTTGGCTTCAAATGTATAGCACTTTCCTTGTTTAAACTTATTTTGTATCTTTGTTTTGCGATCTTTTCCAACTGTTTTTGGGCTGATTTTGAACTGTCAAAAACTCTATTTTTGTGACTTAAAAGTGTTGGTTTGAAGCCTCTTTGGGTTAGGGGGTGGTCCACTATTTTTGCTTCTTTGTTTGTTAAGCTTTTGTACCATTTTTCATCACTTTCAAATCAAATTTTTTGGGCCTTTTAACCACTGAATTTTAGAGGTTTTTAGTGGTAAAAACCTTGTTTTGAAGTCCAAAATTGGAGGGGTTAGCCTCCCCTCCTTGTGTCTTGTTTGCATACCTAGTTATCCTCACATGTTAGCTTATTATTTTAGCTTTTTGTGGCCCAAGTCCAGCATGTTTTAAGCTCTGTTTTGACATATTTTGGCTCTGTTTTGGGCTGGTTAATTCATTCGAGCCTTGTATTGCATAGTTGTAGTGTAATTTCCTTCGCTAGCTTGATGTTTTAAGGCTTTAATCATCATTGTTTTGAGTTAATAGCATGTTTTAGTGTTGTTTTGCACTTCATTTTAGCACTTAAAATCTTTGCAATCCCCCTCGATTCTTCACTCTTTTGTTTGCTTTGAAACTGGTTTTAAACCCCTTGTTTGCCTAAGTGTGAAATGGAGGTGCTACACCTAATGGTTTAATCCTTTAGGAGGTTCATTACCAATAGTGTAATGCCTCTTTCATGCCCAAAGCACCTTGTGGTTTGAGCTATCTTTCCATTAGAGGATACTCACTAATGGACAAATCAATTAAATAATGGCTTTGGTAATTAAAATGAGTAAACAAAATTAGACAAGTAAAAGAGGCAAGATAAGCATTCTTTGTGTTACATTGCATGTGTTCAAATCGGACGTTAGTTTGAACACAAGGAAAATGAGATGTTTCATACTCAAAAGTGATGAAATGTGCTATTGTCCTTGGTCACCAGTGCCCTTGATCATACATGATAGGGTGATGGTGCTTTGATCTCATTTTGCATTCATTGAACTTGCACAATTGGTTTCACGAGCCATCATGCAATGAAATTGCTTGATTGATGGTTTGTAAACCCAAATTTTGTTCCTCCTTTGATTTCGCCATGAAAAGGAGAGGCAAAGTGTGCAAATAATCTGTGAGAATACACTGTTTTGCTCTGTCTACTCTCTGTTGTAGCAAAAAGAGGAGTTTATGTCATCAGTGGCCGACCGGCCACCATTGGCAACCGACAGGCCCCCTGTCGGCCACCAATGAAATTTGCACAGTGTGTTCCTGAGGTGGAGTAGAGGTATTTTGGAAGTTGGCAGAATTTTTGGTGTTCAAATGTGCAAACAGAGGCTCGCAGTAGCAAAACAACGGCTTTTCGGGTGGAGGAACCAAGTATGCATGCATTCCTCGTTTCCCGAGGCCGTTTAGTTAACTTGTCTAGTTAATTAGTTGCTCAATTCGTGTTGTAATTAATTAACTTAATTGCTTTGTAATTAGCTAGTTAAGTGTTGTAATATTTAATTAGCTTAGAGTAGTTAGTTAAATATTGTGTTGTAATAGTTAGCTTAATTAGCGTAGCTAGTTAGTTGGCTTATTCATTCGGACCCTCCTTTGCGAGGACGTAATGTTGTAATAAGTGTGTCTGCGTGTGTGTATGTTTTCCAACCCCACGTGTTTCTCTCTTTTATTTAATCGCTTTTGATGGTTAGATTAGGGACATGTTTTGATTAGCATATCGCATGCTTGCATCCATTTATTTGTATTGCATGCACCGAGGCTTCCGCGCATCATTCAAACTGCATTGCAATTTCAATACTTATTTGAATACATGTTTAATCGCATGTTGTTCAAATCAATTCATATGCTATATTAGTAGCCAAGCCTATTAATTGCATTATTGCATGTGTTGCATTAGAAACTTAACATAGTTAGGATCATGCATCTTTCTAACTAGTTTCTATTTTGGCTTGGAGTACTTGGTAAGTTTTTACGATTTATCATACTTGCATAAGTGTAAATGTTGCCATGTTTCGCATACTCGCCATGAGGGTATGTGCTTAGATGATTAACTATTTGAATGCCTGTGAATGAAGGCTTGTTATTTGAATTGGAACAATTCAACAAATGTATGTTTTAAGCCCACTTTGTTGAGTGGCAAATCATGTTTTAAGCCCCCTATGTTTGGTGGCAAATCCGCATCTTTAAGCCCACTTGAGGTGGCAAATTCAAACCATTTTTGCAAACAAACATGAGTTGAATTATTCTAAGTCTTGCAAATTAGTCTATACTTGCTTGTGCGCATCACATAGTAAAGCTAGTTTAATAACCGGAATAAGAATGCATAATGTTTATAAAAAATCATATCATGATTAGTAGAGGCCGATCTTTTGATCGGGCGAGCGGGGGTGCTTATTTCATGACCTTCCCCCCTCGTAACCAAGTTCCCGAGCTAAGGCAACTTTGGTGATGACGGACAAGTGGCCTTCGGTATGAGTCAGGGTTTCCTAAATTTTTCAAAAAAAAATATTTAGGTGGCGACTCTGTATTTGGCAAAGCAGTCCAATTTTGGCATTATTTGATTTAAAATCAATTTCCCAAGAAGGTTAGTTAGATTTGGGCTCTTTGGTGTTTATCAGTTTCACATTGCATTTGTGAGACTCGATTCAAAACCGTGGGAGTCCAAACCGTGAGGCCTTCTTTTCAAACCCTTTCCAAAAGGCGAGCATGGAAAAAGGTGATTCCACACCGGATTTGGACTCATTTGTGTTTATCTATTTCACATTGCACTTGTGGAATCAGATTCAGAAGCACGGGAGCTCGAACTGTAAGGCTATCGTATCCAAAAGAAGCACGAAAAGTCAAGCTACAGTTTTTGGCGACTCTGATGGGAAAATTTAGAGAACTTGACTCGAACTTCATGATGTGAAATTTTATTTACACTTATATGTTCTTTGCATTGCATTTGCATTGGTGCGCTTAAGTCGTTGTGTTTGCCATCTACTATTCCTGGACAGTTTGCCGGAGGCTTACCCAAAAACTTGCCAAAAGGCTGATCGGTCATGGGCTTTGCCATGTTGGGAACACAACTCTTAGATCTGGACTACCGCTGTACCGTTTGATCCTCCTTTCACTTCTCGATGTTAGGTGTGAGGGGTATATTAGGTAGTCTTACCGAGGTACCCTTTTTGACCATTTAGCCTAGTTGCATATAGAAAAGCCTTAGTGACTATTCCAAACTAGGACAGGATGCTCACCCGAATGTAGGATTGTGTGAAAACCGCTTGCTTGAAATAGTGAATCCTAGTTCATGAGAAAAATTTAGACAGGGTAACCCTTTCCTCTCATAGGGGTGTTTTGGCTCTCTTTTAACTAGTATATGCTTTACAGTGAAACTGTACTGGAAGGTGCATATCAGTGGTATAGTTCACATCTGTTTTGAGTAGAGTACAGTCCAACAGCTCTGATCATGTCTGTGTACATCTTAGCTGAGGTACTGTACGGTTTCTGATTGTTGCTTTTCTGCTTTATTTCATTTGCAAGATAGTTTAAACCATAGCTTTAGAAAGTTCGGATATCCCCCAAGTATTCTGGACCCGAGTCGGAAGACTGTGCAAGGCTGGGGATCTTGTTTGGGGACAACCTGTGTTTACCTCACTGCCACCGATTACAAGATAGATGAGAGTCAGACAACATTCACCAGTCCAGTTCCTATTGTAGTCACCCCTCAGCTCACCTGTGTCTTGTCCAGTTTGGGAACAGTTAGCTACTTCCAATTCAGTTCAAGAAAGGTCACCCATTCCAATGAAACAGTCCCCCTCAACCAATATGGAAGACCTAATACTCCAGTTGCAGCAAACAGTGTAGGCACTGTTGCAGGATGCAGCCCGTCAAGCCGAGGTTACAACCCGTCAGGCTGAAGTGATAACCAGGCTACAAGAATAGCAACCACTGCTGGCTGCGACCTCTACATCACATGTACCCAGCGCGGCTATCCTTGTGCCCGGTGCCATGGCTAATGCTGTCAATTTTCAAGAAAACCAGGGCAATCTAGCAAAGCCAATCCCAGCACAAGCCTCCAAAACGCCTGTTTATCAGACCGAGGCTTCGTTCGAGTTTGAGGTTGACCTAACTACACTCATGGTTAATAAACTGGAAAAGTTGTTCAGGAGAGCACAAGGGGTTAACTCCATCCCAGACATAGAGGACGGGTATACTGATTTGGCAGTTACATTGCCAGATCGGTTTAAAATGCTGCCCATTGATCGATTCAACGGCTCCGAGGATCTAATGGTCCATTGGTGATTGTTTTATGACATCTTACAGCCGATGGGCTTAACTAGACCACACAAGCTGTCTCTCTTTGGCTGTACCATGTTAGGTATAGCGGCTATATAGTAAGCTAAGTTGGAAGATTCTGTCAAACAAAATTGGAAGGAGATGGTCGAGGCCTTCATTACGCAGTACTCGTACAATACTCAAATCGAGGTCACAACTCGTGATCTTGAGGCAACATGCCAAGAGCCGAAGGAGGGTTTCTCTGAGTTTCTAACAAGATGGAGGGCCAAAGCCTCGATGATGACCATGAGGCCTTCCGAGAAAGATCAAATCAGAATGGTCATTCGGAATCTGCATGGCAAGCTGTTGCAGAAAATGATTGTCCTCCCGTTATTTACATTTGCAGAACTTCATGAAATGGGAGTGCAAATTGAAGATGCCATGAAGTAGGGGCTTATTATAGATGAGAAGGAACCGGCAAAAAGGCTATTTGTTCGCAGTTCCAATGTTGCCAGTGGTAGCACAACTGCGAGGCCATCAGACGTAAGTGTTGTCACCACAACAAAAACTGCCAACCCCTTCGCCAACACAAGCTCAGAAACATCGTCCAACCCTACCCGACCCTAAAGGACTTTTAATCAATTGTACATGACTTTGTCTCAAGCCATGAAGGTGCTAGTCAAGAGAGGGCACCTCAAACCCTTAGAACCTCTCGTCCACTTTCTGATCTTCTCCTACCCAAACACAACCCCATAAAATGCTGTGCGTTTCACCAACAACGTGGTCATGACACTGACTAGTGTTTTCGATTGCGTCATGAGATTCAGGATGTCATTAACAACAAGATGATCGCCCCACCTCAGATACTGAACATAACCACAAATCCACTTCCAGCCCATAATCAAGTCCCCCTACCTCGAAATCTTAACCTAATCCATACACTCACCACCTCTTATGACCCCAGCATAAACATTACTCCCTCCAATCTTCCAAAACCAGTGTTGTTCATCCCTGAGGGCACGAACTCGTGCATGATGGACACGTCTGACCTACAGCCTGAGCTTTCTAGATCAGTGGTGACAACACCCACCGTGGAAGGGGTTCTGACCGTGGGGGAAGGTACTAATCTATTGCTAAAGTGTCCTAGGGACTTAGCTAAGAGGGTGTATGACCCGAGTTGTTATATTGTACCAGCTAGTCAAATCAAGCCTGAACTGGTGCTACTAAGCTCGGTAGACGTCAACGTGGTCAGGGAAGATGGCCTGGGCTAAGGGTTGGACGATTTGGCAGACCTCGAAGAGGATTTGAACAATTTGCAATTCTTTGATGAGCATGATCAGAAAGATGTGCAGATTGGGTGGTTCAACTTGCATGGATCGACTGATAACCAAATGGCTGAAGGATGAGCCAAACAAGGAAGAAGAAACTAGAATGAAACTAGAGGGAAAAGAAGCAGAGATAGCTTTAGTAGCCGGAAGGGTTGATGAGAACGGAAAGTTGCCGAAGAGTGCTAGTATGGAAAACCCAGCCCAGGAAGGGGGTGTTGTGAACACTGTAGATACTAAACATGAAGCTGCACTGAGGCAGTTTGAATGAGAAAGAATTGAAGGCAACCAAGAAATCGTAATTTTGTGGCATCCAGTGGGGGATTCCTATGATGTGAAGGTGATACAAGTAGAGCCAGACAACTATTTGTCAATAGCTAAAGGCGAGTGGTGGGATGACAATAACCTGCATCTGGCCCATACTGATGAAGACTAGGGCGATTGAATCCCTGATAATACGTGGGATGCTGAGAAAATAGATCATCTCACCTGCAGTGGACGGTATTTTAAGCCGCCACACCTGGATCAAGTAGAGGTGTCTAGAAAGGACAAAGAGGCCAAGAAACAGAAGGAGAAACAACTAGAAGAAGAGGCAATATTGAAATAGCTCAAGAAAATCCAAGCTGACATCTCCATCTGGGGTTTTCTCATGGCCTCACAAGTACACCAGCAGGCAGTGTTGTCGGTAATGGACAAGGCTAAATTGTCCATATTTAACATGCCCGAGCAGCTCGTGGGTTTGGTTTTTCTAGGTGGTGCCAGGTCAATGCTTACTCTCTCTGACAAAGAGCTATTGCTGGAGGGCTCGGCTCATAACAAACTATTGTACATATCCATGGAATATAGGAAGAAATGAGTGATGGTGGTGTTGGTAGATATCGGTTCGTCCATTAATGTCTCTCATTCCTGTGTCGTATACGCAATTGGCTTCAAACCAGCAAACTTTGTTCCCACAACCCAAGTAATACGGGTGTATGATAACACAAGTAGAGAGGTCATGGGTACAGTGCAAGTGAGAGTCCAAGTGGGCCCATCAGAGCAAGAGATCGAGTTTCATGTCATGGATGTGATGGCTACCTTTAATTTGCTATTAAGGAGGCCCTGGTTGTACCACGTGAAGGATGTCTCTTCCACTCTCTATCAGATGTTGAAGTATCCTCATGGGGAAGGAGTGGAAATTATTTTTGGGAACTCCTCTATCCATCCGCCGCTAAAGGTGACCACGACAGTGCTAGAGATCAAACATGGCGAGGAGGATGTATTCCTCTCGAGATTCACTCTGGTTGAAGCCCAAGTAGTGTAGACAATTTTGCCCGTAAACGAAGGCATGCACGTCAGCACCCAGTCCATCTATTTTATGAACAAATTGCGGCACGTTCCAAAAATAGGACTTGGAAAGAGTTGTCAGAAAGGTGTTGTAGCACTCGCGAAGGTGCCACACAACTCGCATGCCTTTGAACTGGGCTATGTGTCCACAAAAGAGGACTGGATTAGAAAGAGGGAAGAAATGAGAGGCAGAACCAAGGCCAAGCAAGCTGAAAAACGCTATGAACTCATCCACAGGCCAATCTAGGGGACACTGAATGGCCGTTTTGTTCGGGAAGGAGAGGATTTCCCTTTTCGTTGCTTTCCCAAGCCTTAGGTAAATTCCTCAAAGCAGCGTGTCCCTAGGTTCAAAATCTTCTTTGACCATCAGCTGTAGGACAATGATGATGAGGAAAGGGTTAAACAAAGCATCAAAGCTGAACAGAGCACGGTAGGTGACTCAAATGACAGCAAACCTGGAGGGACAATACTGTCTAGTCTCCTGACAAATCCTGCGGTCAACCTAGACAACTTGGGGGATAACTTTACTGTCTCCATGATCGGGGAAGAACCAGGTGTGAACCTAATTGACGGTATTTTGGATGCATTAAAGGCACCACATGTTACTTGGCAGCTGGAGGAAGGCTATATCTCTAGTTCTGAATCGGGTGATGAACCAGAATCTGATTTCACCGAGTTTGTAGGGTTAGGATCAGATTTGAGTTCTTTTGAGTTTGAGTCTGGTATTTTTGGGGGTGGTAACTCGGATACCGAAGTTTTGTCTAGGTCTTCATTCATCTTTTCTTTTGAATCTATAACCGAAGATTTGGACCTTTTGAATGAAAACTCTGTAGATTATGTGTACTTTTCTGTGCCGTTGGTTTACTGTATTGATCAAGATTTTCAAAATTTTAATGAAAATGAAGGGGAAAAAATTCATCTGGCTTTGAAAAACTTGATTAATCAAGAGGAGGAGAGGTTTGCTAAACCCTGTGCTGATGAAATCATTACCATTAATAGGGGTACTAAGAAGGATCCACGCCTGGTTCAGATCGGGTCCACGTTGTCTTCAGAGGAGCGCGAGCGTTTAATCGCTTTATTAAAAGATTTCAAAGATGTTTTTTGTGTGGTCCTATGAAGACATGCCTGGAATGGATCTTGAGATTGTATAACACCGGATCCCTCTTGACCCTGAGGCCCAACCAGTTAAGCAAAAATTGCGTAGAATTTGTCTGGATTGGGCGCTTAAAATCAAGGAAGAGGTCACCAACCAGATTGATGGAGGATTCTTATTAGTATTTGAGTATCCGACCTGGTTGGCCAATATCGTCCTAGTGCCGAAGAAGGATGGTAGAATTCGGGTTTGCGTCTACTTTCAGGACTTGAACAGAGCCAGTCCGAAGGATGACTTTCCTCTGCCGCACATCAATGAATTGGTAGACTTCACTAAGGGCCATGCATTGCTATCAATTATGGATGGGTTTTTCGGGTGCAACCAGATTTTGATGGCACTCGTGGATAGAGAAAAGATAGCATTCATCACCCAATGGGGTACCAACTGCTACCAGGTTATGCTGATTAGGTTGAAAAATGCTGGAGCTACCTATCAGAGGGTTGCGACCACCATTCTGCATGACATGATCCACAAAGAAGTTGAGGTGTACGTGAACGACATGATTTTCAAGTCCAAAGAATGAGGGGACCGCTACACCGCGCTGGAGAAATTCTTTCAACGAATCAGGGAATACAAATTGAGGTTAAACCCATAAAAGTGCACCTTCGGGGTAACGGTAGGAAAAATGCTGGCCTTTCTGATCACTCATAGGGGAATTGAGATAGATTCTTTCAAAATCAAGGCCATCTTAGAAATGCCACCACCAAGAACCGAAAAGGAGGTGCGTGGCTTTCTGGGTAAACTGCAATTCATAAGATGGTTTATTTCTAAATTAACCTTGACTTGTGAGCCACTATTTGGTCTCCTAAAGAAAGGGAAGAAATTCCGATGGGATGATCGATGTCAGTTTGCCTTTGAACGAGTTAAGTAGTACCTCCAGAATCCGCCTGTGTTGTCTCCACCAGAGCTGGAAAAGGCTTTGATTCTATACTTGTCAGTAACAGATATGACCATGGGATGCATGCTCGCTCAGGAATCTGAAGATAGGGTGGAGAATGCCATCTACTATTTGAGCAAGAAGATGCTAGAATATGAGACGCGCTACACTTCCTTGGAGAAAGCTTTCCTAGCCTTGATATGGGCTATCAGGAAGTTGAGGCACTACTTGTTAGCTTATTCTATAATCCTGATTTTGAGATTAGATCCCATCAAATATCTCTTTGAGAAACCAGTGCTTATGGGCAGGCTGGCTCGTTGGTTGCTTTTTCTCTCCGAATTTAATCTCAAATATGTCACCCACAAGTCAGTTAAAGGAAGAGTTATAGTGGAGTTCCTGGCAGACCACCCGGTAGAAGGAGATAGGCAATGGAATACTTATTCCTAGATGAAGACTTCTGCAAGTTGAAGAGGAAACTTATACGATGTACTCTGATGAAGCATCTAATCAATACAGTAGTGGGATAGGTGTGTTGCTGATAGCACCCGACGACTCCCATATACCGTTAGCCTTCAAACTCCGGTTCAAGGTGTCCAATAATGAAACAGAATATGAAGTGTGTATTGTTGGTTTAGAAGCTGCCCTAGAACTAGGGGCAATAAGGTTGGATGTCATTATGGACTTAAACTTGGTTGCTTCTCAAGCAAAGGGAGACTAGAAAGTCAAAGAAGCGAAGATGAAGGTTATCATTTGACCCTGGATGTTCTGATTCTGAGGTTTGAAAAGTTGACATTCACACATCTATTAAGAGAGAACAACAGGTTCACTGATGCTTTAGCAACTCTATCTTCTATGGTAGACATCCCACTTGGGGTCTGGATGCGTCTGATTATTATCGAATAGAAATACACCCCGACTTATGAAACTATTGTTCTCTCTTATTATCGATAGATGAAGTACAAGACAAAAACCTCTGATATTATGATATTTGGAACTTTCTGGAAAAGGAGACGTATCTACCAGGGGCAAATACCAAGGACAAATGGGGAATACGGCGTCTGGTCGTTCAATTTATCATCAGCAGGGGTAAGTTGTATAAGAGAGGTTATCTGGGAATGCATAAATTGTGGGTGGAGGAAGAGGAATCGAAGCGCCTTATGAAGGCTATCCACGGCGGATAATGCATGACGCATATGAATGGTACGATGTAAGCCCAGAAGATCCTCAGACAAGGCTATTACTGGTCCACTATGAAGGAGGATTGTTTTAGTTTTGTGCGGCGATGCCACAAATGTCAAATTCATGCCAATCGCATGAATATTCCGCTGTCAAAGCTCTACAACATGATTTGGCCATGGCCTTTTTTAGTCTAGGGAATCGATGTTATCGGGGCTGTCTCGCCAAAAGGGTCGAATGGACATGAGTATATCTTGGTGGCGATTGATTATTTTACAAAGTGGGTAGAAGCTCAATCCTATGCAGTGTTGAAGGCATCGCATGTGACCAAATTTATTAGAAACAACATCATCTGTCAGTATGGGGTTCCGAATGAGATCATTTCAGATAATAGCTCACACTTCAAGAAAGAGGTGATGGATTTGGTTGAGAAATACAACGTGGCTTTTCATAAGTCATCCACATATAAGCCATAAACTAATGGAGCTGTTAAGGCCGCAAACAAGAACGTCAAAAACATCCTGCGGAAGATGGATGAGGCCTACAAGGACTGGCCGGATAAACTGCTGTTTGCACTTTGGGGCTACTGGACCTCGATCCAGACATCTGCAGGGGCAATCCCTTATTCTCTCGTCTATGGGATGGAAGTTGTTTTGCCAATTGAAATTGAAGTGTCGTCGTTGCGAGTTATGGCCGAGTGTCAGATAGCGGAGGCGGACTAGCAACAGAGCAGATTTAAGGAGTTGATATTGTTTGATGAGAGAAGGCTAAAGGCATTGTATCATGTCCAGGGTTACCAGCGCAGAATTGCTAGGGCTTTTAACAAGAAGGTTAAGTCCCGGAATCTCAAGGAAGTAGATATGGTACTGAAAGACAATTAAGCTCTTATCCATGACCCCAGGGGCAAGTTCAGACCCAATTGGACTGGTCCTTACATCATCAAATCTATCTAGTCTGGTGGAGCGATTATTTTCATGGACATAGATGGCCTAGAATTTTCACAGGCGATCAATATGGACAAGTTGAAGAAATACTACCCTTAAGAGGCTCGCTAGGCCGAAAACCTGGAAGGGCGATCGAAGCAAAAGTCAGAGCATTAAAAATTAGAAACAAAGAAAAACAGAGCTCGCAAGGTTGAAAACCCTAAAGGGTGACTTTGGCAAAAATTTGAGCGCAAAACGAAAGAGTTAATACTCAAGTGAACCTGAACCGAACTACATAAAGCCTGATTTCCATCTTTGGGATACATAGGCAACTTCATCCTGAAGTGCGACTGTAACCATCTCCAACTCAACTGTCCTGTCCGTTTTTCTGATCAGGTCATCTTTGTTCATTATTTGTTAGTTTGGTTGTGATCTTTATTTTGGGAAGAAAAGCTGGTTACAATGTAGAGCAGTAGTGGTATGCAATCAGGGACAATTATGATCTTTTGATTCGAGGTTGTACATCATGAGGGTTTGATTCTATGCGTGTCTGGTAGTGATCATTTTCGAAAATAGTTTTGGAAAGTTTTAATAAAAGTTGATTTTGTTCAAAATTTTACCTTTTACAACACAGAGCATTTTTGGGACCAAAAGGAAAATTTTTAGTGCTCACAATCTTAATTCCATTGATTTTAACACAAGTACATTTTTCCAACTCTCTGATACAAATCACAAATCAAAGTTGCTTTTACATCATAAAACTTGAAAAGAAAGGTCAAAGCGATAAACTAGGGGTATAGATGAGTCAGGTGCTCCTACGTCATCTGCTCGTGCTTGCGAAAGTCTCTGCAGCCAAAGTAGGCTTGACTTGTGCCTCATCCTCGAACCAATCCAAGCACTCGCCAGAAAGGGCATAACTGAAACTAGGGGCAAGGGCCAAAGGCGAAAGGCTCTCTCATCGTCCAGGCAACAAGGTACCGAGCCAGGTGTGAAGCACGAATTGGGAATGAAGCCGGGTATTCTACCCCCTCCTCTAGGTAGGTCTGATCATACCCGAACTGGCGCCTGAGCTGGAAGGGAAAGTAGAACGCGCAGTGCGTGAGGTCAATCAACTGTATGCCTGGCTGTCGGGTCATGTTGTAAATCATCTCAGTTAGATTGAGCCAGGGGCAACGCCAAGTTATGTCAGCTGCAGATCTACTGCACTTCCAGTTGCACCACCAGCCCTCATTGGGAAAGTCCACTAGTCATTGGCGGAAGAAATGAGCTCGAGCTAAATACTCGGGGCAAGGGTCCACCACTTTCAGCTTATCCATGAGCCATACCTGGGAAGGGATGAAAAATAAGAGAGATTAAAGAATAGAGAGATGTGCGTGAAGAGAAAAGTAAAGAAAGGGCTTTGAGAGAAAATAGAGCATGAGTGTTGAGTGACGTGCGAGGCATATATTAGAAAGGGTGGGAAATGATACCTAAAGAAGTAGTGGACTCCCCGCAAATCTGGTGGTGTCTCACTGATGAAAAGCATCTAAGCTCATCAGGGTCTCGGCCAGCGTCAAACCAATACAACTTTTACGTTCTTTCAGACATTGGGCCACTTAGATCAATCAAATGGTGGTTCCGCCGTAACAAGGGGCAAGAAGGAAATTCGTGAGCATACATAAACAGAGGACATGTTGCCGAAAACCTCGCCAGAGAGGGTCGCCTCTGTCACCGATGTCAGAAAATTGATGAATCAAGCTAGGTATATCTAGCTTTTCGTCACGGGCCAACGATCGAGCTTTGTACAAAGTGAGCCCATACATTCGTCCCAAAGCCTGGGCATGGCCAAAACGGGGGCTGAGGCATGATTTCCTCATCATGCTAGGTTTTCATCAATGCTTGAAATTCTTCAAGAGTCGGGCACATTTCCTGCGTTTCGAAGTGAAATACATGCGTAATTGGGTCCCAGTATCGCGCCGCAGCATGGAGGAATGGAAAATAAAGCGGCGTACGACTTAATGAAAAAAGCGCGTTTATGCCGAAACCTCAGAAATTTACCTTTTCCATGCTGTCTAAAGTGGCTATCGAATCTGTGAGCTTCTTGGCAAGGAATATCTCCATTTGTGGAAGAAACAACAGCAAAAATGAGGTTCTGGTGAAGAAATCACGAAGAAAGACCTTTTGTAGAAGATAGGGCTGTGAATGGCGGCTAGCTATCAGCCGTCTGGTGGATCCATCACAAGTGGCTGGCCGTCCACTTTTTGTGGCTTGCTGCCCGCTTGTGTGGCCTGCCGTCTACTTGTAGGCCTGCAGTTTTGGCAGTCTGGTTTTGTCTTGGTCTTTGTGTTTTGAGGTCTGGTTTTGAGTCTTTTGGTTTTAGCAAGTATGCATATCTGTGTTTGAGTTGTTTTTGCTTTGTTTATCGAGTTGTATTTTGTGTTTTGGTCGTTGGTCGACTCATTACCCGATTAAGAACGTCGTGCCAATACAAGTTTTTATTTTTGGTTTCAAATTCAACTCCATTTTTATTCTGTGAATATGGTGCTCATGATGCAAAAATAATAACTTTTTTCATAAAATTGTAGGATTTTCCCCCAATCATAGTTTTTACAAAAGAGAGTACAAGTTTTTAAAAGGAAAAGCAAAAGCCTATCTAAAGCTGTACATGTGTTTTACTACCAAAATAAAAGAAACTAAGCAAAAAAGTACAAAAATCGGCGCCAGTCATCTCAAGCTCGAGAGGCCCTCTTCATCCTCTTTTTCGAAGGGGACTCAGGGGCACTGTCTCCGTCAGTACCGTTATCAGAATTAGACTTTGAGCCAGAGCCGGTCTTATCATCTTTGCTCCCTGCCTCAAAGCTAGCCATGGTGTCATCTCCGCTCCTTGACCCCGAGCCAGCATCATCGCCTCCGTTCTCAGACTTAGATCGTGAGCTCACTGTCTCCTCAGAGGCACTGGCCTTGGTATCATCCCTGCTCAATACGGGCTCGAACTCACTGCTCTGGCTCCGAGCAGCCCTACCTCTACCTTGACCTTGGCGCTCATTTCGGCCGCGTGTTGGGGCTTGTCTACTTCTCCTCCCTGCTACCAGAGGAAGAGCTACTCATGCCGCTGCTGCTGGTGTCCTCGGTACAGATGGGATCTGGAAAACAAGTGTCGACATATCAGATACAATGTATGTATGCTGAATGAGTGCAAAAGGTACAATATGAGTACAGTGTGTCAGTGCAGTGAATAAATGTAGTGTGGGGTGGTGTGAATGTTACGGTATGCGTATCAGTGTACGAGTGGGAATGTGATAATGTGGTGCACAACAGTGTGAGGTAGCAGTTGAATATATGTGGAAAATAGGAAAAGATACCTGGACATCGTGGAGATCAAACAACGTCTCTCTTCTCTGCACCATGCCAATCAGACAAGCAACCAGCTGGAGTAGGCCCTCTACGTACTCAGTCAGTGCCTGCAACTGCATTTGAATGATTAGTATCTGGAATAATTAATATCTGGAAAAGAAGAGTGCAGTTACAAGCTATAAAGTGTGGTCTATACCCGAGATGTGCCACGGGCTCTAACATACCCGTGTCCTACCTTGGGTGGCTTTATCGGAATCTGATAAGCTGACCCGGTCGGCCGCTAATATGTAAGCACAGTGGGAATCGCTGACCAACTAGCAACCTGCACAACAGGAGACATCCCCCCAATATTGACCTCGGTCTCCTAAGCAACCTCACCCGCCAAGGGAGCACCTGCTGCATCATTCGCGTGAACTCTTGTCAGGGGTGGCATAAGATGAGTCTGGATGAAAGTCGTATAATCGCCCTCTGCTCTGAAATAGTCAGCATCCAGCCCGGAATCAAAATAGTAGTAAAGTACAAATGACTATGAGTTTCAGATTACCACATGGGCAACCACCGTATCAAAGTATCGGTGGTAGAAGGAGAATGTCATATCGTCGCGACTCTGCGTCGGTACCGGCCGTCATATCGTCGCGAATAAGGCACGACGGGAGGGATCTCATCCACTGACTCTGGAGCTAGAGCCGGGAAATAAGCATAAACCTATAATTGCAAGAAAAGGTCAGCAGTGTTATTCACAAAGTGTCAACAGATATAAAACAGAAAGTGCAAAGCAGAAAGCACAAAGTGTCAACAGATATAAAATAGAAAGTGCAAAGCAGAAAGAACAATGTGTCAACAGAAAGTGGAAAAGTAGAAAGGTGTGGTGCATACCTCACAGGCTCTCCAGTAGCCTTCAACCCACTCTCTCTTTATGTGGGAAGTGAAACTCATATAGCTGTAGAGTGTGGCTAGGCCAGCCCCATCCCAATCGTAAAACCAGACTTAGGGCAAGGTCACGAGGGCACTCGTAAGTACAAACCCACGGTGTTCCACCTGTTTGCAAACAAGGCGGTACTGAGGAGGAATATCAAGAAGCCCTGGGCATGCTGTTCTACCTCCTCCTGTGTCTCGGGTTCACTCTCACGGAAGTGCTCGGAGAACCAGCTGTATCTAACCATCGCTGGCCTGTATAGAGGTGGGTGCACTCTAAGCCAGTAGATCCAAGCCGCCTCCCACTTGCCCATATCCATGTTAAAGGGGATCGGATCACACCCTACTCCTAAGCCTGTGATCATGGAGAAGTCATAGGGAGTCATCGTCATCTCCCCAATGGAAGAGAAGTAGAAAGAATTGATGGTATCCCACTACCTCTCCACCAACGCTCCGAGTAGGGCCCAGCTCGCCATATGTCGTGAGAGCGCAATGTAGAATAAGCCAAAGTCGGCCTTATCAACAAGGTCGCGGACCTCGGGTGGTAGCTCATGGGCTGTCACTGCCCTGTAACCCCTACAAGAACGAGGAGTCCTCCTGTGGCAAAGAAAGAGTGAATCAGATGAAAGACAGTGATAAAAGAGCAGTCAGATGAAAGGCAGTGTAAGTAATACAGTCAAATGAAAGGCAAGAAAGCATGAAAATAAAGTTTATACCTCAGAAATGCCATAGGAAAGGTGGGAGTACGACTCTCTCAGCAAAACGTCCTTTGGCACGCCACCAGCAAAATCGTCAAAACGCATCATACCTCTAGGCCCCAGCAAGTGTGTGCGAGGGTGATAAGTAATCGGATCAAAGGGTCGTATCCTCAATGGTAGTGGCTCAAGCTCAAGCTCAAGCCCTGGAGCGAACTCTGTCTCGAAGTCGGGCGCAATGCCCTCTGCCATTTCGCCGGCCTTAGTGACCGCCGCCTCCTCGACCTCAACAGGTGGTAAAAGTGTAGATAGAACCTCAGGAAGGGCATCAGCATGAGGAATGTCGTCTGCCATTTGAAAAGTGGGTGAAGACTAGTGAAAAAGTGAAGAAAATGAAGAAAAATAGGGAAAACTTGGAAAAAGTCAACCCTTGGAGAGAGAAAATGAGAGAAAATGTCAAAACCCGGGAAAGTTCACAAAACCCGAGAGAAACTCAAGGGAAACAAGCCCAAAGTGTTGAAAACTTGAAAAAATCAACGAAAATCAACGAAAACAATATCTGACCGGTTCAAAGTGTAGAGGATCAAAGAGGGTTTACGAATAAAGTTTGCGTGAGGCATTGGTAAACGTGTACAAAGCACAAATCTACAGAGAGAAAGCATCTAGAGAGAGAGAGAGAGGATGATTTTGAACTTGGGTGTGTGAGCCAATGAGGTTTGGATGTGTATTTAATGAAGACCCAAGGCAAAATGATGAATCTGCCCCAATTTTACAATAGTGGTCGTAGGCCACTAATAATGGCCACTCGACCACTAGTAGTGGCAGGTAGGCCTTATTTGTAGCCGGCATCCCTCATTTGTGGCCTAGTGCTGGTTTTGTTCCTTTTTTTCCCCTAATAGTGTATGAGATGTTCTCTTCTAGGTCTAGATTGATTTTTGACGAGCTCAAAACTGTGTTCCGATTGCGCCATTCCCAATACCCGTTGTGTACCAGCACGCGAATGTGCCCCACGTGCCAATATGAATGAGGTGTATCCTTTTTGAGTATGTTGCAAAGTCTCCAAGGGGTAAGTCAGAGGTTGCTGTTGAACATCACTTTTGTTCGTTTTGTCAAGTTACATATTTGTTCTCTTCTGTTGCATAGAACGTGCGTTTTCACATACACTTATGTTACATGCGTGCCCTACATCGTTCATGATTCACATGCTTACATAGCACATGCCTTCAATTTTGCATACAACATGCTTTCATTTCGAACATGCTTTCGATTCGTACATAGCACAATCATGCATAGACCATCCTTTCAATTAATATCATTGCATGAAACATGTGTTGTCATTGTATTCATTTTCAATCTTGTTCACTTTGTACATCTATTGCACCTGTTCATTTTGTGCATCTATCGCACCTGCTGACTTTGTGCATCTATCACACCTGTTCACCTCGTGCATCTATCGCACTCTTTCACTACATTGTGTATTTATCTTACAACCGCATAGTTTTTGCATCTATCTTACGACGTGTGAAACGCGACCCTGAGCGGTCTTTCTTCTTTTCTCACAATTTCAGCGTGATTAGAGTATCTCAGGATGCGTGAAACGCGACCTTGAGCGGCCTTTCTCCTCTTCTAATGATTTCAGAGTGATTAGAGTATCTTAGGACGTGTGAAACATGACCTTGAGTAGTCTTTCTCCTCTTCTCACAATTTCAGCGTGATTAGAGTATCTCATGACGCGTGAAACCCGACCCTGAACGGTTTTTCTCCTCTTCTCATAATTTTAGAGTGATTTGAGTATCTCAGAATGTGTGAAACGCGATCTTCTCATGATTTCAGAGTGATTAGAGTATCTCAGGACACGTGAAACGTGACCCTGAGTGGTCTTTCTCCTTTTCTCACGATTTCAGTGAGATTAGAGTGTCTCAGGACTCGTGAAACGTGACCCTGAGCGGTCTTTATTCTCTTCTCATGATTTTAGTGTGATTAGAGTATCTCAAGATGCGTGAAACATGAGCTTGAGCAGTTTTTCTCCTCCTCTCATGATTTCAGCATGATTAGAGTATCTCAAGACGCGTGAAACGCGACCATGAGCGGTTTTTCTCCTCTTCTCATGATTTCAGTGTGATTAGAGTATCTCAGGACGCGTGAAACATGACCCTGAACGATATTTCTCCTTTTCTCATGATTTTAGCGTGACTAGAGTATCTCAAGACGCGTGAAACGTGAACCTAAGCGGTCTTTCTCCCATTCTCTTGATTTTAGTGTGATAAGAGTGTCTCAGAATGCGTGAAACGCGACCCTGAGTGGTCTTTCTCCCCTTCTCATGATTTCAGCGTGATTAGAGTATCTCAAAACGTGTGAAACGCGACCCTGAGTGGTTTTTCTCCTTTTCTCACGATTTCATCGTGATTAGAGTATCTCAAGATGCGTGAAACGCGACCTTGTGCGGTCTTTCTCCTTTTCTCATGATTTTAGCGTGATTAGAGTATCTTAGGACGCGTGAAACGTGACCTTGATCTATTTTTCTCATCTTCTCACGATTTCAGTGTGATTAGAATATCTCAGGACGCGTGAAATGCGACCCTGAGCGATTTTTCTCCTTTTTCACGACTTCGGCGTGGTTAGAGTGCGCATTTTTAGTTCTTCCTACGTGAAACCCATTTCAATTTAAGCTTGAAGCTCATTAATATGTTGTTATCTTGTTATTGCTTATCGCATCTGTTATTGGTTATTTTATCATCTTACATGATCATGAGTTTTCAAATAGCCGCTTCGCGAAGCATGTGAGTCCAACTTTCAAAGTATATTTTTCGCGCATATCATTTGCATCCTGTCCCAGAACTACGCTGGTTTGATTCCCTGTAAAGGGATACATATGCAGCTTGCGAGCTCAACCAATTTTATTTATGTCTTGATTATTTGCCCAAGTCTTGTGGCTTTGTCAAAATGGGTCGTCTTCGGGCTTTGACATTCACTCACGTCATGTCATGACTTCGAGCTCTGCCAAAGAGAGGCAACTATAGACACTCCATTTTTGACAACCCTTAAGACTTGGGCACCACTGATTGATCACTCAATGATGAATGTGTACGCTTGTCAAATGCTTGACTTCCTCCGCAAGAAACCTCAGTTTTGAACCTACAAACCTTGTGCCCTATTTTTGACCAAAACAGTGGTTTTTCATGCCTCAGCATGCAGGGATCTGCAGACCCACTAGTGTGGCATGCCACCCACTATTAGTGGTCTGCCGACCACTAGTGCAAAAAATTAGATATTTTTTGCCTGCTGTCTCCACTAATACATGAATCATTCCAGCTGTGTTTATAGGGATATTTTCGAGGGTCTCTCATATATTTCCATATATAGATGACCCTCTCTTTTGTTAGAGAGGTCAGAAAAAATTTTGATCTTAGAAAATTTTGGAGAGCAAAAAGTTTAGAAAATTTCTTTCTCTTTCTACAATTCTCTCTCTCTCTCTCTTGCAACTTACATAACTTTTTCCTAAACACTCTAAAACAAACCTAGAGAGTTCCTTGCTAAGGTAATTTGAGCTTGCATTTTAGCTCTTGAGGCTCTTGAGAGTGTGAAATAGTGGTTTGG
The DNA here is from genome assembly GCF_055761805.1 of Camellia sinensis. Taxonomy (NCBI): domain Eukaryota; kingdom Viridiplantae; phylum Streptophyta; class Magnoliopsida; order Ericales; family Theaceae; genus Camellia; species Camellia sinensis. The sequence goes on along the minus strand of NC_138969.1, from coordinate 108,817,751 downwards.
GAATTCAAGGGATCATTCCTCTTCAAGAGGTATACATTCTAGTTCTTTTGTACCATCTGTTTCTCATCTTTTCTTGTTGTTTTGAGTTATTTTTTCACCTGTATTTTTGTGCTGCAACTTGTGGTTTAAGGCCATTAAAGGTAGATGGGTTGACAACCCTTCTTTGAACCTTGCTTCTAAGGCCTTTGCCCTTGTGTTTCCCATATTCTCATCAACTATTTTTGAGCTTTTTTAACCCTGAATTTCAGAGTTTTTCAGAGGCAAAAATCATGTTTTGAAGTCCTAAAAGAGAAGGGGTTAGCCTCCACTCCTTGTGCTTGTGTGCTAGTTTAATCCCTCAATATTTTAGCTTCTTGTTGTAGTTGTTTTTGTCTTAATTTCAAAACTTTTTTGGACTATTTTAGGGCTATTTTTATGAGTTAGCTTCATTCATGCTTTGTATAGTATGCTTGTAGTGCCATAGTTCTCATAGGCTTGGTGGTTTAGGCCTTAGCCACCAACCTATTTGAGTTGATAGCATTTATTTCTTGCTTTTCATACTTATGTTCACCTCTAAGCATCTCTACAATCTCCCTCCTTTCTTGGCTTTTTCTCTTTGTTTTGAGAGTTGCTCCAAAAGAAGTGTTGTTTAAGCTTGAAGGGGTGATGTTGTGCTTAACGGTTTAATCCCTTTGGAGGTTCATTACCAATGGCATGATCTCCCTCTCATGCCTAAAACAACATTTGGTTTGGTACTTCTCTCAATTAGTGGACTTAAAGCTCATTATTGAACTTAATTAACTAAGGAATGAAAGGTAATTAAAAGGGGTAATCAATGGCTTAAGATGGAGCAAGAGAATAAAATGATTTGGTGTTCAATCGGATGTTAATTGAACATATGGAGACTTGGACCATTTCATACTTGTTAATGATGAAATAGTTCAAGTTTCCAAGGTCAACCATTTCCCTTGATCAATCCATGACAAGGAGGAGGTTTTGTTGGTCTTTCCTTACAATTTATTAAAATTGTATCCCTTGGTTCATAAGTCATCAAGCAATGAAATTGCGTCGATCGATGGCTTGCAAATCAAGCCTACCCCTCCTTTGACTTGTTCGCTAATAAGGAGAGGCAGGGTGGACAAACATCCCCTGAGAATACTTTGTTTGTGCTTTGTTTTTCTCTATTGCGGCAAGAAAGAACCAACGTTAGTGGCTGGCCGGCCACTACTTCTGGGTTGTCCGCCACTTTTTTCAGCCAACAGTGTCCCTTTTCCAGCAGAGCGGAACAGAGGCTTATGTGGAAAAATAGTGCAATTCCCTAATTGTGCAACAGAATTCCCTAACTGTGCAACAGAGGCATTCCTGTAGCAAAATGGAGCGATTTTTCTGGTGGAAATCAACATCCATGCATGGACCGTCCCTTGATTCTCAGGATCTGTTAAAATGAAGTTATAATATTAGTATGTTGTACTTAGAGTAGTGGACTTGTAACTAATTAGTTAAATAGTTAGAATAGGTAGTTAGTTTTGTGTTGTACTTAATTAAATAGCTAAAGTAGTTAGTTAATCTATGGTGTTGTGATAATTAACAAGTATAGTTAATTTATTTCATTTGGTTTGTAATAGTTAGTTAGTTCGTAGTAATTAGCTAGGCCATTCATTCAGACCCCCTTATGCGAGGACTAATATGTAATATTTGTGTGTGTCTTCCAACCCCACGTCTTTTTGCCTTTTATTTACTTGCTTATGATGGATAGAATAGAACAACATGTTTCATTTAGCATATTCCATGTTTACATCCACTTGTCTTGCATGCATCGAGGCTCGGTTCATCATTCTAACAAGCATTGTCGTTTATTACTTCGTTGAATACGTGTTTAAACTGCATGCTATCAAATTGATTCAAATGTCATAATTAGTAGTTGAGCCTATTAATTGCATCATTGCATGTGTTGCATTTGTCATGTTGCATTAGCTAGGGGCATGCATGTTTTTCAACTCTTTTGTTTCTTTTGGCTTACCTTGGAGTACGAGGTGAGCATTCTTTGCTTTAGCATATTGCATGAGTGTGATTGTTGCCATGTCTTGCATTCTTGCCATTAGGCTAATTGCTTAAATGCTATACTTGTTTGAATGCCTGCGGATGACGGCTAATTGCTTGAATTGGAATAATTTGAGTAATGTACATATGAGATCACTTTTTCAAGTGGTACATATTCGAAACAATTTTCAAAGACATACATGAAATAAAATGTTCCAATTTTTACAAATTAGTCTATACTTGTGTGCAACACGCAGTAAAGTTAGTCTAATAATCAGAGCAAGAGCATATAATCTAGATAAGAGTCACATCATGATTAGTAGAGGCCAATCTTTGATCGGGCGACTGGGGTGCTCAATTCATGACCTTTCCCTCTCGTACCTAAGTTCTTGAGCTGAGACACCTTGGTGATGACGGATAAGTGGCCTTTGGCACGAGTCTCGGGTTTCCTAAATTTGCCAAAATTATTTAGGTGGCGACTCTCTATCTGGCATAGCAGTCCATTTTTGGCTTTTTGATTCAAAATCATTTTTTCAAAAGAATTGCCGGATTTGGACTCATTTGTGTTTATCTATTTCACATTGCACTTGTGGAATCAGATTCAGAACCACGAGAGTTTGAACTTTAGGGCTATCGTATTCGAAAGGAGCACGAAAAGTCAAGCTACAGTTTCTGGTGACTCTGCTGGGGAAATTTAGAGAACTTGCCTCGAACTTCATGATGTGAAATTTATTTACATTTATATGTTCTTTGCATTGCATTTGCATTGGTGTGCTTAAGTCATTGTGTTTTCCATCTGTTATTCTTGGACGGTTTGCCGAAGGCTTGCCCAAAAGTTTTCCAAAAGGCTGACCAGTCGTGGGCTCTGCTATGTTGGGAACACAACATTTGGATCTGGACTACCGCTGTACTGTTTGATCTTCCTTTCACTTCTCGGTGTTATGTGTGAGATGTATATTAGGTAGTCTTGCCGAGGCACCCTTTTTGGCCATTTGGCCTAGTTGAATATAGAAAAGTCTTAGTGACTGTCAAGACCCAAACCCGCTCCAAAAAGTTTGGTCCATGACCGGCCTGTACTTAGGCCTCAAAACAAAATTTCAAAATAATATTTATTCAAATACGGGCCTTAAACGGAAGCAGATACCACAAAATAAAAACAGAACGTCCATTGAGTAGTGCTTAAATGCCAGGATCTTAAACATTACATCATATAAACAATTATCACATTCGCAGTTCATGTATATATAGTCCAAGTCATGTAGGTATAGGCAAAAGTTCATAACCCAAAATCTACATCTGAACTTAATGTGCAACAAAAGCCACCATAGCCAGAACAAAACTAAGCTCGATAAATTATATTGCATCTCTACATGGAGACACTTCTTGGGTGGCTTGACAGAGAGGCGGACCTTGATACAACTCTAGTAATGATCCCCGATGGCTCACCTACATATATATAAAATAAAAGGGTGAGCTAACGCCCAGTGAGTAATATTAAAGTAAAGAGGTTAATGAATGATATCCCTAACATTAAGAAAACATATTTCACAATTCTAAACCGTATCTTAAATCATGTTAAAACAAACATTTATCGTATCTAAATCTATGCTTTTGAAAATGGAATACATATCTATAACCATCACAAAACATTTTACGTGGTACGTGGTACGCACACTTATACAAATGTTTGGAATCACCTTTCAAATAGGACATTCATTCATTCATATAAAATAACACTTCCTAACATGATTCATATAGCAATGTAAAAACATTTGTATTCATATCATATTTCTTGAACGACTTCGGGTCCATGTATAACAAACTGGCCTCGGACCCAATCATATATCAAAACGACCTTAGGTCCAAACGTATCATATCATATCACTATATCTTGTCGTGGAGTAGATGAAACATCGATATGTCTCCACCTCTCCTTGGGCACAATTCATGTATGTATGAACCCTAGAGGTGTCTCGTACGAATCCTAGAGGTGACTCACACTTCAGCACTTAGTTCCGTATAGAACTTGCTTCCATACCAAAATCAATAGGTCTTAAAGACCAAACAATGCATATCACGTCATAGCATAACGGAACGGCCTTGGGCCTACCATATCATATTTCAAACAATCCACACATCTTGTTTATAAATCATTTCACATTTCTTGGAAACTTGCGCATTTTGACAAAATAGGATACTTAGAGAATCATGTCATACATAAATCAAAATAGATAATGAATAACATATCTTTACTATACTATTACTCACAGTGATGGGCTTCTGGTAGCAGTTGGACCATGTCCTCATCTTAACCTACAACCACAATTACATAACACAACATATGAATATAACCGATCCCTTTCTTTTTTCTCTTTAATCAATTAGTTATGTTGGTTCTAAACTCATTAGTCCTCAATAGGTCACAATCTGTGTCTAGGAAAATAGGAGGAAACAAAAGGAAACTAGGTAGAAGAAGAAATAGCATGAAACTAGTAGATAAGAAGTGAATAACCTTCACTAATTTAAGAATATCTATTTTTTTACTTAGAATTTGGATGTACAACCACCACCATTGGAAACTAGACTTCCGGGGCTTGAATTTAGGCTCAAGAATCACTTAAAACGAAGTCCAGATGAGAGAGATATGCTTATTTAAAGTGGAGCTGAAACAGGGGAGTGCCTCAAGTGCGGGAAATCCAGGGCACGAGCGGGGGCACATGCTTTTATTTCAGAATAAAAAATGTTGCTGGAAGAAGGCTTTCAAACGTGCGGGAAGCCTCGCCACACGGGCGGCTCTGGGCAAAAACTGTTGTTTGAAAATACCAGTTGGTTCTAACACTTGTTCTTTCATTTTCTAAGCTAGTTTTCAACTTAAATCATTCAAAAACATGTAAAACTAATAGAAAACATGAGGTTATGGTTGTTTTCTAAATCAAAACACCAAAAACACCATGAATCTTTAAGCAAGAAAGATCAAAATCCTTGTTTAGTTCTTTATTAAACTTTTCCAAAACTTCTTCTTCTAAACTCATGTAGATCTTTATTTCATATATGATTAACCATACAAAACCTCAAGATTAAGGCTCAAATCTCATAATCAACTTCAAGATAGGCAAATGTAAGGAAATTGACTCTTAATCAAGCAAATCTAAAGAATCAAAGTTCAAGTCCGTGAAGAGAGCCCATTTAAACTTATACTTCTCAACCCCAACTCAATTAGGTGTTTACTCTTCATCTTAGGTCATGAATTCAAACAAATAATAGGTCCATCTCAAGAGGTTGAGTTGATTACACATACCTTGAGTCAATGTCTTAAATTCTACTTTAATTCCATCAATTTCCCCATCTTTCTTCTTTATTCTTAAGCTTTCTCTTATTCTCTTGCTTCTCTCTTGCTCTCTCCGTATTTTTCTTTCCCTTCTCTCTTTTGTTGAGTCTCTCTCTCAACCAAGACATATATATATATATATATACATAGATATAAGATATAATATTAATAAAATCAGTTTAATTCGTTCTAAATGAGATTTTTACAAAACTTCATACTAGGCTCTAAAAATCATGCTGATCATAAATATGTGGTCGGTTTTGGTTTATCGCACCTCTAAGGCTTTCAATTTTCAGTCCGAAGGTCACAATTTCAACAAATTTTCTTATAACTGATAGATACAACTTCAAATCCTTATAATTCACTTCCTTAGACATGTAATTCCACATCAACAACATAAAATCATGACTAATCACAAGTCCCATATAATTTAATTAACCTAATTTGACTTTCATTAGAGCCCAATTAATTATATTTAAATTTATCAGTCCGAAACATATTTTTAATCAAACTCCCAAAAGGCTCCAAATATCGAATTAAGCTTATTTCCATCATCGATTGTGAAATCTCACATCAGTAAGGCCCTCAATTTCAGGTCAACTCAAGGTCTCCTGTAATAAATTATATATTCAGATTAAATACCTCATAAATAAATTTAATCCACAATAAACTTAATTCCCAGTCCTCATAACGTAATTAACTCCAATTCGGACCCAATTAATCAAATCTCAATTTTATAAATCTGAATCGAATATTTAATCAAACCTTTATATGGTCCGATATTCGAATTTAAAACAATTCAACTCATTAATTATTCTCTCTTGAGCCACTTAGGATTTCAAGTTCTAATTCCAAAATAAATCTCCCATAAAATCGTATACAAATTAGTCTCCATGATTTTCATAATTCCCAAATTAAGTCAGAATAGTAGGCCATAAAATTCAAATCTTCGTCATTAATTAAATATAAGGTATTATACGATGGGGTTGTTACTGTGACTGTTCCAAACTAGGACAGGATGCTCACCCGAATGTAGCATTGCGTGAAAAACACTTGTTTGAAATAGTGATTCCTAGTTCATGACAAAAACTAGGACAGGGTAACCCTCCCCCTTCATATGGGCATTTTGGCTCTCTCTTAACTGGTATGTGTTTTACAGTGAAATTGTACAAGAATGTACATATCAGTGGTACAATTGGTATATGTTTTGAGCAGAATTCAGTATGGAGTACAGTCCTATAACTCTGATCATGCTTGTGTACATCTTAGCTGAGGTGCTGCGCGGTTTTTGATTGCTGCTCTTTTGCTTTATTTCTTTTGCAAGGTAGTTTAAACCATAGCTTTAGAAAGTTCAGATATCCCCCAAGTACTTTGGACCCGAGTCAGAAGACTGTGCAAGGCTGGGGATCTTGTTTGGGGACAACCTGTGTTTACCTCACTGCCACCAGTTACAAGACGTAGGAGATTTATACATCATTCACCAGTCCAGTTCCTACAACAGTCACCCCTCAGCTCACCTGTGTCTAGTCTAGTTTGGGAACAGTCAGCAACTTCCAGTTCAGCTCAAGAAAGGTGACACATTCCAATGGCACAGACCCTCCCCCCCCCAGCCAATATGAAGAGTGCTCATAGGACAATTATTTGAATCAATGTTTTTGGTTCAATCCTACTTTACCATTATGATACCACCTCAATCAATATTCTAAAATGAATCAAAGAGGTTCCAAGAACAATAATAAGAGTGTTAAGAGCAATCCTACTAGTTCAAGGAATACGAAGTGTTACACTCCTCATTATATACAATTATATGACATTCATACATAAGAGTCCCTTAAGTTCTTACAAGATTATATTGCATGCTTCATTACATTTATTGGTTCTACAACATGAAACCACAACATACAATTAAAGGAATACTACTTAACTAATACAAGTTAATGCCTTAAAGGTTACAAATTTTCAAGGCCTTGCCTGGATAAAACAAAAGAGTTAGAAACTCAATACAAAGAAGCCCTAGGCTTTACAACATAAACAAAACAACATAATGAGCCTCAAGTTCCAAGATCTTCATAAGTCACCATCTTGACGGAGGCACACCATCTATATCTAAAATTGTTTTCCACATAAGGTGAGCATAATGTGAGGCCCTTAACTTTTGTAAACCCTATTAAGTCCCTAACTTTTGAGATTTTATAATAAAGCCCGTAGTTTTGCGTTCATTCGTAAAATTAATCCTAGAACCAAAAATGCGTCGCAGATGGACCCGCGAGAACTCTAATCGACCCCGATAGCTTAGTAATTGTTTCTACACATTAATAATAATTATTTAACTATGAGGCCCCTGACTCTTGTAATTTCATTTAGTCCCTGACTTTTGAATTATTTCAATAAAGACCATCGAATTTCTATTTAATTTCAATTTTAACCCTAGGGTCAAAAAAAAAAAAAAAAGGTGTCAACCAAGAACCCGCAAACCTTGATCAATCCTGCTACCTTGGCAATCATTTCTAAAATCCTAATAATAAATAAATAATCCCCTAATTATAAATCTATTATTCAAAACTCAAGATTCTTAGTTCTCATTATGATTCGCCGTTTGATCCAAAATAAAGGAACTTTAACTGAATTGCATTCACCAAATCCTAATTAAATTAAATACTACATAAATATTCTAATTCATAAATTAAGGCCTTAGCCCTGACGTTTTTCTTGAATTACAAATTGATCCCAAATTATTACTTTTACATATATATGCACATTTGTACCATAGATTTATTTTGTACACAAATATCTTCTAATTAGATACAATTTGTACACAAAAATTAAGAAAAAAATCTCCCCAAATCCAAATACTATGGCTAGCCACCTCATCTTTATATATATAGGTGTACTTTTGTGATCAAATCTACGATATGGAAAGATTTAATAAGATATGGAAAGATATTGAAATATATGGAGACTATATAGAAAGATTTTGTACCTTTATATATATATATATGTATACATATTTGTACCAATTTCCAAATTAAACAAGTTGCACATGAGAGATCTTTTGTACACAAAATAAATCAATAGGATCCTTCCAAATCTTCGCGTTGGCCAACCATCATATCATCCCCTAGGTTATAATCAGAATCAAATCAAATATTCTTTAAAATCATGAGAATCAAATCATATATATATATATGCTTGTTCTTAAATCCGATCTTGTCTACAAATATTACATCAAATTGTACACATAATTCCCCAAATCTTGAGCACATGACCAGCCACCCCTTCCCCCTAGGATACTATAGGATTTTATAGGATTCATTTACTACAAAAAAAAATCTCTAGGAATCTTGGAGAAAAAATGAACTTGGTACAATATAGATTTTGCTACATATATATATATACTTGTAACCAGAAGGTATTAAATTATACCTAAGCCTAACTAGATTATAATTAAAAACATAATTAAGGTCCCAATCATCCCTCATTCCATTACATTCAAACTTAATAAAGGCACTATTCAATTGAATTGGAACTAATGGGCATTTTGGACTTTTCACACCAAATCCTCTATAAATATATCATCCATCCCCTTTTCTGAAGCACATATACACACCCACACACTACATTTGGCTGAGGGAGAAAAAAAGAGAGGAAGAGAGAAAACTTGGTGGTGGAGGAGAGGAAAGAAAAGGAAGAATTGTGCAAACATCTTAGCTAGGCAACAAGTAAGCCACATTGCCACCCTTCCTTCTATTTCCTTTTTCAAATACATGTTCTTAGAGGTTCTAACTAATATTTTTCAGATGTGTTTTAATGGTACTCTTTTGTTGAAAATGAAAAGAATTGAGCCTTGTTCCACCCTTACTTGTATTTTCTCTAAATCGATACAAAACTATCTTTTTTTACAACGATTTCTCATAATTTCCAAAGCCACACCTTCAATTAAAATTTCTGAGTTTAATATATATTATTTAGCTTGTTTCCATTTCAAAAGAAGTGAAAAATTATCCATGGTTACCCTATTTTCTTACTTTTCCCCCTACTTCAAGCTTTTTGCTCAAAGAATCAATTTTTCAGCCAACTTGCGAAAATTCTAGAAAATTATAGAAACATCTCCTTAACCTAATTTTTATGTCAAAACATTGCTCTACGTGTTAGATTTCATGGAAAAAAGGTTTCATAAAAAAAGAGTGAGTGGTTTGAGAAAAAAAAAACCCAATTTTTGTAACAGACGACGAATCTGGATAGTGCTGGAGTAATTCTTAAATAACTAAATATCTATGAAATCCATGAAACTTATAAAAGATGTTATGAAAACTAGATAAAATTCCCTGCAAACTATAGAAAGGCCAACTCTAGGACAAATCTAAAAGTGTCTCTTTAGTTGCAATCTTAAAGATGAATCAATGCTGAAAATCTACTTTGTTAATGAACTTATGTTCTTAATTTCATGGATGTTCTTACTATCACTTGTTCATGTCTTGGTATGATGTTTACATGTGTTATAGTTATGTTTCTTACCATAGTTCTTAATGATGTTCATACTTACGTGAATATTATTGTTTTTATAAATTGTTCTAACTTAAATTTAAGACATCTAACTCAACGAAAAACTTATTTGGGGTGGTAATTGGGTTTCAATCATTTGAATGATATAATAAGACAATGTTGTATTTGAACTGAATTGTTGGATGGGACGTGCTCCCTATTTGGAAGTAAAATCTTGCGCAAGTGGTTTTTAGAACCCTTTAATGGAGTGATTGTATTCTGACCCTAGGTATTTCGACGTAAGGATGGATGTGGGTAAGGCCCATTATTACCGTCTCTTTTGAGGCCTTACGGTTGGTGCTATGCAATATATAACTCTTGGTAGGCATCCGAGGTAAGTTCTGTAGCAAAGCTGAGGCATACCGAATAATCTACGTCCGATTCTTGTGGTTGGAAGGACAAAATCCCTTTGGGGGATTTTTAGATGACTAACCTCTGTGGCTCGCTCTTCGTGCTCCTTTCAGAAGATGACTAGCCCCACAATTCGGACTCCCACGGTTCTAAATCTGATTTCACAAAGTTCAATGTGAAACAGTGAAAACACAAAAGAGTCTAAATCCGACAATTCTTTTGAAAAATCGATGTTTAAATCAAATGCCAAAAATGGACTGCTTTGCCAGATTTCAGAGTCACCACCTAAATATTTTTGGAAAATTTAGGAAACCCAGACTCGTGCCAAAAGCCATTAGTCCATCATCACCAAAGCATGAAAAAGAGACTACGCCGTTAACAATGAACCTCCGTAGAGATTAAGTCATTAAACATAGATCTCTAGTTCATGTTTTGGATAACCGTCAACCGATTGAAACGACTCTCAAATGAAAGAGATGAATGGTAAGTTGATTATTAAAATGAGATTCTTAAACATGGAAATTAGACAAAGAAAGGCCAAGAACAATATTCAACAAGCTATATATGCAAACTTATGAGACAACAATCAGGCTAATCAAAGCATGAACTAATTAAACAACCTAGGGGAGCCCTAAAATAGCCCTTAATGGATGAAAAATAGTGGCTCAAAGTGCATGAAAAGAGCTTAAAAAGCTAAACAACAAAGAAAGAAAATAAAGCTAGTAAGCAAGAACAAGGAGGGGTGGCTGACCTGTCCACTTTTCAAACCTCAAAGCATGATTTTAGCCTCTTTTAAACACTAAAAATCAATTTTGAAGGAAAAAGAAAAGGTATAAAAGCAAGGGTTTGAGCTATAGTTGAAGGTGTAAGAAAGAGTGTTAACTCTCTCTACCATTTGGTAGCTCTCCAAACCCAAACTTAGACACTTGAAGGGAGATCAAAACAACACAAACTTTCAAGAACTTGATAGTAAATGATAGAAATGAAAGCAAGAGAAAAAATAGCATGCTTATACCTCTTGACAAAGGTAGCTCTTTGCCTGTGAATCAAACTAAGTCCAAACACACTCTCAAGCTTGAATTGTGGTGTTCAAGGCTCAACCAAGGTTCCTAGGCTAAGGTGTGAAGGTGTATATGGTGTATTAATATAGGTTTAAGGTGGTAAGCTTGCTCAAAGGTTACTTGCAAAAGAAGAAGGAGCTTTCAAGGAGGTGTATAGGGTTTTTAGAAATTCTTCAATCCTCAAAACAGAGATACAACTTCGTTTTTATAGAATTTGAGCAAGAGGGGTCATAAATATCTTCAAAAATGGACAACTGGTGGGCTCCCGCCTAGAACAGTGTTTCTCGCTACTAAGGCACGGCCGGCCATTAATAGCCATGGCCGGCCCTCAATGGGATCCCTTATTTTTCTGCTTCAGCCTCAGCACAGGGTGGCACATTGTGTAAAAATGGATTTTGTGGGTATAATCAATGGGAATATGGGAGGTTCGGGATTGTTTTAGAGCTTAAACAAGGCCCCTTCATTAAGACCTCGAACCACGCATAACACCACTTTCATTATCGAGTGTACTGGGCAAAGCGCTCGAGCCTTGCCGGAGGTCAAAAATGAGGTGTCTACGGTTGCCCCTCTTTGATAGAGCTCGAAGTCATAAAGTGACGTAAATGAATGTCAAAGCCCAAAGACGACCCATTTAATGAGGCCACAAGGCTTGGTCAAGAAATCAAGACATAAATGCAAAGATTGAATTCAAAGGTAAAATGCAACATGATATGTAGTAAATAACTTATGATCATGCAATGAAACAACGCAATGAAACATTCGAATGCAAATAAAGCAATGAAACAACGTTACAATCTAAACAAGAATGCAACATTTAAAAAAAACATAAATCAAGGCAAAATAAACCATGTCGTGTCTCACACATAAATAAGTGAATAAATAGACACGTCTCACATGGAAAGGACAAAGAAAGCACAAACCAAACTACGTCCCATGCAGAAAGGATGTAAGAAAATGCAGACCTAACTACGCCTCGCGTAGGAAGGGTGAAGGGTGACGTAACCATCGAGCGCACCCGAGGTTTAAACTGAGATCCTAATGCGTCTCACGTGATAGAAGGAAGGGTGGTGTGAACAAATAGGCGCACTTGATGTTTTTAAACGAAGCAAACAATCATAACGCGTCTCACGCGATAGGAGGAAAGGTGGTGTGAACACCGAGCGCACCCGATGTTTTTAACCGAGAAAAATAATCCTAACGCATCGCATGCGAGAGAAGGAAAGATTGGTGTGAACGAACAGGCGCACCAGTCATTTTTAACCGAGATGAACAATCCTAATGCGTTGCACGCGAGAGAAGAAAAGGTGGTGTGAACACCAGGTGCATGCCCAATGTTTTTAACTAAGGTAAAAATCCTAACGCGTCGCACGCGATAGAGGAGAGGTGGTGTGAACTCCGAGACAAGCCCAATGTTTTTAACCAAGGTAAACAATCCCAACGCTTCGCACGCAATAGGAGGAGTGGTGGTGTGAACACCGGGACAAGCCCAATGTTTTTAACCAAGGTAAACAATCCTAACACGTTGCACGCGATAGGAGGAGAGGTGGTGTGAACACCAGGACACGTCCAATGTTTTTAACTGAGGTAAACAATCCTAACGCGTCGCACGCAATAGGAGGAAAGGTGGTGTGAACACTGGGACAAGCCCAATGTTTTTAACCGAGGTAAACAGTCCTAACGTGTAGCATGCAAGAGGAGGAAAGATTGGTGTGAACGAACAAGCGCACTTGCCGTTTTTAGCCGAGAAAAACAATCCTAACGCATTGTACACGATAGAAGGAGACGTGGTGTGAACACCGAGACAAGCCCAATGTTTTTAACCGAGGTAAACAATCCTAACGCGTCGCACATGAGAGGAGGAAAGGTGGTGTGAACACCGGGACAAGCCCAATGTTTTTAACCAATGTAAACAATCCTAACGCGTCGCACGCGATAAGAGGAGAGGTGGTGTGAACACTGGGACACACCCAATGTTTTTAGCCAAGATAAACAATCCTAACGCGTCGCATGCGAGAGAAGGAAAGATTGGTGTGAACGAATAGGTGCACCTGCCGTTTTTAACCAAGAAAATCAATCCTAACATGTTGCACACAATAGGAGGAGAGGTGGTGTGAACACCGGGACAAGGCCAATGTTTTTAACCGTGGTAAACAATCCTAATGCGTCGCACGTGAGAGGAGGAAAGCTTGGCGTGAACAAATAGGCACACCTGCTGTTTTTAGCCCAGAAAAGCAATCATAACGCGTCACATGTGAGAGGAGGAAAGGTTGATCAATAAAAGAACAAACAAATTTTCTAAATTTGATAAGATGAAACTAACTTCCACCAGAAAGGCCTCGGAAAACACAATCTGTGGAGATAATTCAAATCAAGACACAACCCATAAATGTGAATTAGAAGAAAACACGAATTCTGCACAGAGACACGTAAGACCAAAACAATCAATGCAAAGTTGTAAAGTGAAAGCCAATTTTGCCAATGTGTTAAAACAACAAGCTTTACTTTGAACACACCGCAGCACGTTCCGATTTGATTGTAAAACGGATAATGATTTTACTATAGCATGAATGATTTTATCTGGAACTCCTCTGAATGAACCGTACATACAATATCATTTGTTTACGAAATAACGGAATGAACTACGATTCAGGAAAAATAATTTATAAACTAACGGAACAGTTTAAACAAATTAAAAGTTTTAAACAAATGAGCTTAAACAAATTAAATCAAGAATCAAATAAATCCATTCACACAATAAAATAAAACAGAATGAGCATAATTCCTCTATTTTCCCGTCCTTCTCCTCTTTATATTTTATTTTCTTTTCTTTTCCTCTCTTTATTCCCCCTTTTTCTTTTTCCTATTTATTTTCTCTCTTACCTTTTTTCTTCTCTCATTTTCCTTTATTCCTTTTTTGTTTTTTTTCTTTTTCCTCTTTCTTTTCTCTCTTTCTGCATTTTCTTCTTCACTGCTTTCTTTTTTGTTTGCTTTTTATTTTTTTTAGATTAAGGCTCCATAATGTAAGAAATAAAAAAGAACAAAATTGAAAAAATTCAGACTGACCAGGCCTTGATGAAGCACGGTCGGGCGTCAAAACAGCCGGTCGGACTTCAATAATGGCAGGGGCAGTTTCAACAGGCCAAGCAGGTTTTAAGCAAACTCAAACCCTTATTTTGTCACACCCTTTCATCCAAAACTCCCTTTCCTTTTTCTCAAACCTCACTCTCTCTCTTTAGATTTCCCCTTTCCTTGAATTACCCAACAATCCTCACAAAATTTTCTTTGAAACCCTCCCCCTTCTCTATATTTTGAACCGAAGAAAACTTGATTTGGTGGAGTTTAGGCTTTTCCCTTGGTTTTTCTCACATTTGTCCAAACCTTCCTTTTATCCCCTTTGATTTTCTACAATTTCTTCACTTTATCTCTCCTAAGGTTTGAAATTTTGGATTTCCATCGATTTTCACTCATCCCCTTCACTTTTTCTTCATTTTTCTCTACTTTTCTCTATGGCTAGTGACGAGGTTCCCATCTCAGACCCTGCCATTGGTATTGGGGCTGTCTTCGGCACAGGTATGGATGTCGAGGACGCTTGTTCATAGGCCATTTGATGCGGCCACCTACCAACCATGTACACATGCTCCGCCCCCAGGCAGTATTTTGAGATTTGAGGGCCTCATCCCAGGGATAGACGAGGACATCTTGCTGCGAGAGCTTGCGGAGCATTTGTTCGCTGATGCCTCCGCTGTAAGCAACTTTCCTCTATTTTGATACATTGTTGAATCTCACAAGTAGACCACTAGTTAATGCTTTATACACTCCTCATTTACAGGTGATAGCTAGGAGGATTGGCGGCTATGGATCCATATCTAGCCCCCGGCACTGGTATGAGAGACTGCCTGTAGAGGTTCGCGCACTGGTTGATGCCACCGGCTTTCGGCCCTTCTGCTTAGGGCTCATATAGATGAGGGTTGAGTCGCTGCTGTATGGGGCCCTGGTAGAGAGATGGTGGGACAATACAAACTCATTCCACTTCTCATCAATCGGGGAGCTGACTCTAACCCTGTATGATTTCTCGATGCTCACTGGCCTGCGGGTCGGGGTTGGCGGCCTGATCCTATGTGATCCTGACATGACGCAGTGGAGAGCCGCACAGTGTTAGCTTCTCAGGGTGATCCCAGACATCCCCAGTCGCGGGATGGTGAGGTATAGTTGGTTCTTCGATCACTTCTCTGATTCCCAGCCCGCTACTCCAGATGAGGTTGCCTAGTACACCCGCGACTTCCTTATGTATCTCCTCGGTACTACCCTATTTGCGAATATGGAAAATACCATGGGGTTATATCTTCTAGGGGTACTGGTGCACCTACCACAGGTGATAGAGTATGACTGGAGTGGCACTAGTTTGGCCACCTTATACTGCTATATGAGCTCCATATCCCACAACAAGGCGGATTCACTCAGCAACTATTAGAGGGTTTGGGAGGTATGCCTCACACTTAATTTTTCTGTGCATTATGTCCAATTCTGTATTCCCTGCTCATATTTGCTTTGCATTCCCTATTTATATGCTCATTTACTTCATTCATCTTTTTTTGTTTGCAGCTATGGGTTTACACATACTTCACCTCTCTAGCTCTGGTCCTAGTGAGACCGATTGAGTTGTCAATACCCTGCTCCCAGTACTACAACTCCCGATTCGAGCGACACCACCGTGTAGACCGAGACTTTCCCTACTTTCATCATTTCTTTGACACCAATACCGCGGATCAGGTAACAAAATACTAGTCTTTAAATTTCCATACTACTGTTTCCATACCGCTATTATTTTCATACTGCTGATTCCATATTGCACTACTCTTCTCATACTGCACTATTCCACACTACATTGTCAATCTCATACTATTGCTTCTTACATGCTTAGATCTTTGACATCTGATATCTACTTTCACAGGTTGACTGGCATCCCTGGGCAGGTATCCCTTAGACAGTAAGAACGACCTACATTGCTGCATGGCTTGCCTCCACTATGCGGATTATATTTGAGGGCCTCTTTGGCCGAACTTATTACTTGGGAGAGAGGTTCATTTTGCAGAAGTGAGGCGGTGCTGACCCTGATATTCCACACTCTCTTCCTCCAGGGAAGAGGGTAGTTGATGAGCTTCACGACGGTCCTTAGATCGACCTCCTGATGTTGGGAAAAGATGGTGACCGACATCATGAGCTCGGTGATTTCACCACTTTCTTGCAGACTCGGGTGATGGCGCCTTTTACCCCAGGCGTGGCCCATGCTGTTCCAGAGGTTACTGCTGCTACCGCCGGAGGAGTTCCTGGTGCAGCTCCCATTCTTGGGTTTCCGGTGATCGCTACAGAGGTCATATACATGCAGCCAAACGGGGTGATTGAGTAAATACCCCTTGAGCACATTAAGGAGAGGGACTGCAGATTGGTGTTTGCTCCTAGTGTCATGTAGGCATACACTTCTTCCTATTTATACACATTGTATTATTTCATGTTTTCACTACCTTCTATTATTTCTATTCCCTCTTCTCAAATGCTTTTCCTTTTGCAAGTACCCCGGGCATATGCTGATAACCTCCTTTGGATGATTGACTGATTGCTTCTGATGGTGCGGAGGAGGTAGACTGCTCTGGCCACTCATGGGATTGAGGTATGCTTTTGCCCTTAGTTTATAGTCACGACAGTCTTTCTCATAACTTTATTAGTCTCTGCTGATGTTTGTGCTTTCTCTCTCTTTCTTTTTTTAGCTTGAGTTAGCGCTAGTTGCACTCGCAGGACCTCCTCCAGCTAGTAGATGAAGACGGGGCCTAGTGAGGAGCAGAGGAGGAGTTGATCGAAGGAGAGGCAGAGTGAGGTAGCGCTTACCTCCCGAGGAGTCCTTTGAGGAGTATACGTCTTTTAAGGATAAGGATAAGACTGTTGACATGCAGTCTAGCAGCCCCAGTGATAACAGCGATGCACCTCCTTCGTAATCGATGAGGAAGAGAGCGAGGATAGGTTGTTGATATATATATATATATATATTTTCTTTGTAGTTAAAGACTAGCTTCAGATAGACCCTTTCATTTTTGAAGGATTTTCTTTTGTTTTGCTGCTTTGTAAAACAATGATCGGGGTTGGACCCACTAGTTTATAAAAAAACAAGTTTTTGAATGAACTCCTTGCACAATGTAATGAATGGCATGTGATGAATGGTGTAACCTTTGCATGGTAACTTCGCATAAGACTTAAAATAACGAATATCTGCTCCTGCATTCATTCTTAAGTCGGACAACAACCCACAACCAGATAAAATATAAAATACAACTCGATAATAGGAAAACAATATAACAACAGCTCAAAAATACTAAAAAACAATTGATACAAACAAAACAAGACTTAAAACATAGCCACGGTACGTTAGGACAAAGGCCAGCTTTTCCTACAACTGCACTGATTTGAGCCACCATTGAGACCCAACTGAGCCTAAATAGGCACGGCTGGGCCTAAATGTGAGGTCGATCAGTGCTGTCCAGCTGTCATGCACTGCTCCTTCTCATCCTCTATAAATGGTGCTCCAATGCTATTTTTCTGGCAGAGTAGCAAGTCTTTGGTATTTTCTCTCAAGATGGAGACACTATGCAACAATAGGCTCCGAGACTAGATAGCCAATTTGGACGGCTCGAAAAAGGTGAACTTTCGCAGTTTTGGCCTAAACGGCCTTTTTCCTCTGAGCCCACTTCTCTTTGCTTTTCATTCCTACATGCCGATGTTCGATGTTGGAACCCGATCACTCATGTATTTCAATTTGCATCACAAGAGGTGTGTCTGACACTCGAGAAATTTTGATCTTTGATGGAGTCCCGGTGCAACGAAGAAATCATGCTGCAGCCCCGTTTTGGCCATGCTCAAGCTTTGGGATGGATGTGTAGGTTAACATTACATGAGACTCGATCCTTGGCACGTGATGGGGAACTAGACATCCCCGGTTTAGTTCATCGATTTTCCGCTATTGGAGACAGGAGTGACCTTATTTGGCGAGGCCGCCGGCAACATGCTCTCTGTTTATGCCTTTTTGCGCAATTCCTATTTGCCCCTAGTTTTGGCAGAGCTAGCATTCGGTTGATTAAAGTGACCTAATGTCTGAAAGAGGGTAAGAGTTGCATGGGCCTGGCCCTGGCCGAAACCTTGATGGGTTTGGATGCCTTTCATCGGTGAGAGACTACTCGGTTGGCAGGGAGTTCGCTACTTCTCCAGGTATCATCTCCCACCCTACTAATTTATGATTCTCACATCACTTAACACTTACTCTCTTTTTTTCTCTTATAACCCCTTCTTTACTTTTCTCTCATCGTACACCTCTCTATTCTTTAATCTCTCTTATTTTTCATCCCTCTCCAGGTATGGTTGATGGATAAACTGCAAGTAGTGGACCCTTGCCCTGAGTACTCAGCTCGAGCTTACTTTTTTCGCCAGCGACTGGTTGATTTCCCCTCAGAGGTGTTATGGTGTGATTGGATGTGCAACAAATCTGTAGCTAGCATAACTTGGCATTGCCCCTGGCTTAATTCGATTGATATGAGCTACAGCATGTCCCGACAGTCGGGTGTAGAGTTAATTGGCCTTGCACATTGCATATTCTACTTTTCTCTCCAGTTCAGATGCCAGTTCGGGCATGATTAGATATGTCCAGATGAAGGAGTGGAATACACAGCCTCATTTCCGATTCATGCCTTGCACCTGCCCCGGTATCTCGCAGCCTGGAGGATGAGAGAGATTCTGGCCCCTGCCATTAGTTTCAGTTACAACCTGTTTGAGAAGTGTTTAGCTTGGCTTAAAGAGGAGGCAGAGGTTGGGCCGTCTTTAGCATAGAGCCACCTAACTTAGCTGTGGCCCTAGTTTTACTGCTTTGATCTTTTCTTTTCAAGTTTTTTAAGATTTAAAAGCAACTTTGATCTAAATCAAAGAGGGAGAATGTACTTGTGTTGAAATCAATAAAGTAAAGTTGCGAGTACTAGAAATTTTCCTTTCGGTCCCAAAAATGGGTCTAAGTTGTAAAAGGGTAAAATTTTGAACAAAATCAACTTTTATTAAAACTTTTCAAAACAATTTTCGGAAATGATTATTACTTGACACACATAGAATTGATTCTAAAGATGTACAATCTGGAATCAAAAGATCATAACTGCCCCTGATTGCGTATCACAGCTGCTCTGCACTGTAATTAGTTTCTCTTCCCAAAACAAAGAGCACAACTGAACTAACAGATGATAAACAAAGATGACCTAATCAGGACAACGGACATGACAGTTGAGTTGGAGATAGTTACGGCCAAACTTCAGGGTGAAGTTGCCTACATATCCCAAAAAATGGGAATCAGGCCTTATGTAGTTCAGTTAAGGTTCACTCGAGTATTAACTCTCCCCTTTTGCGCTCTAACTTTTGCCAAAGTCGCCCTTTAGGGTTTTCTACCTTGCGAGCTCAGTTTTTCTTTGTTTTTAATTTTTTTTGCTCTAACTTTTGCCTAGGTCTCCCTTTCGGGTTTTCGGCCTAGCGAGCCTCTCAAGGGCAATATTTCTTCAACTTGTCTATATTGATCGGTTGTGAGAACTCCAGGCCATCCAAGTCCATAAGAATAATTACGCCTCCTGACCAGATTGATTTGATGATGTAAGGACCAGTCTAGTTGGGTTTGAACTTGCCCCTAAGGTCATGAATGGGAGCCTGATTGTCATTCAGCACCATGTCCCCTTCTTTAAGATTTCTGGACTTAACCTGGAGATGATACAATGCCCTTAGTCTTCTCTCATCAAACAACATTAACTCCTCAAACCTACTTTGCTACCAATCTACCTCTTCTACCAGACACTTGACCATAACCTGTAGCGATGGCACTTCAATTTCAATCGATAGAACAGCCTCCATCCCATAGAAGAGGGAATAGGGGGTTGCCCCTATAGATGTTTGGATTAAGATTCTGTAGCCCTAGAGTGTAAATGGCAATTTATCTGGCCAATCCTTGTAGGTTTCCACCATCTTCTACAAAATTCTCTTGATATTTTTTGTTGGCAACTTCGACAGCTCCATTGGTTTGCGGCCTGTAGGTTGATGACTTATGGAAAGCCACGTTACATTTCTTAAGCAAGTCTATCACCTCTTTCTTAAAATGCGACCCATTATCAGAATAATCTCATTTGGAACCCTGTACCGGCAGATGATATTGTTCTTGATGAACTTAGCCACATGCGACGCTTTTAGCACAGAGTAGGACTGGGTCTCCACCCATTTGGCGAAGTAGTCGATCGCTACTAAGATGAATTCATGTCCGTTTGACCACTTTGGCATATCTACGCCGATAACATCTATCCCCCAAACAGGGAATGGCCATGGTGAAGTCATGTTGTAGAGCTTTGACAGCGAAATGTTCATACGATTGGCATGAATCTGACATTTGTGGCAGCGCCGAACAAAACCAATACAATCCTCTTCGATGGTTGACCAGTAGTAGCCTTGTCTAAGGATTTTTCAGGAAAGCATCACATCATTCATATGGGCTCCACACTCTCCTCCATGAATGGCCTCCATAAGATGCTTTGATTCTTCTTCTTCAACACATAGCTTCTGCATTCCCAAATGGCCTCTTTTGTATAACTTCCCTGCAGATGATAAATTGAACGGCTAGATGCCCTATTCCTCTTTTGTCCTTGGCATTTGCTCCTAGTGGATACACCTCATTTTCCAGGAAATTCCAGATATCATAATACCATGGGTTCTTGTCCGAAGCCTCATCTATCATGGCAATAGTTTCATAGGCCGGTGTGTACATCTGTTCAATAATGATCGGACACATCTTGACTCCCAATGGAATATCTACCATAGAAGATAGAGTTACTAGTGCATTAGCGAATCGGTTGTTCTCTCTTAGCAGATGGGTAAATGTTAGCTTTTCTAACCTTGAAATTAGCATATCCAAGACCTAATGGTAAACCTTCATTTTCTCCTCTTTAACCCGCATATCTCTGTTGGCTTGAGACACAACCAAGTTCGAATCCCCGATGACGTCCAACCTTTTTACCCCTAGTTCCAGGGCGGCTTCTAAACCAGCAATACATGCCTCATACTCTACTTCATTGTTGGATACTTTGAACTGGAGTTTCAAGGCTAGGGGTAAATGGGAGTCATCGGGTGCTACCAATAACACATCGATCCCATAACCGTATTGATTGGCTGCTTCATCAAAGTACATCATCCACATTTCCTTCTCTACTTGTAGAATATCTTCATTTGGGAAAAAGTACTCCACCATTTCATCCCCCTCTACTGGGTGTTCTTCCAGGAATCCTGCTCCAACTCTCCCTTTAACCGGCTTGCGTGTAACATATTTGAGATCAAATTCGGAGAAAAGAAGCAACCAATGGGCTAGCCTGCCCATAAGCGTTGGTTTCTCAAAGTGATATTTGATGGGGTCTAATCTCCAAACTAGGATTACAGAGTGAGCTAACAAGTAATGCATCAGCTTCCGAGTAGCCCATACAAAGGCTAGGCAAGCTTTCTCGAGGGGAGTGTAACGGGCCTCGTAGTCCAACATTTTCTTGCTGAAGTAGTAAACGACTTTCTCCACCTTGGCCTCTAACTCCTGAGCTAACATACACCCTATGGTTGAGTTTGTCACTAACAGGTACAAAATCAGCAGTTTTCTCAATTTTGCAGGTGATAACACAGGTAGATTTTGCAAGTACTGCTTAACCTGTTCAAAAGTGAACTGACAGCGATCATCCCCTTAGAATTTCTTTCCTTTCTTCAGGAGACCAAAAAGTGGTTCACAAGTCAAGGTTAATTTGGAACTAAACCATCTTAAGAGTTGCACTTTACCTAGAAAGTCGTGCTCCTCCTTTTCAGTCCTCGGTGGTGGCATTTCTAAGATAGCCTTGATTTTGGAATGATCTACCTCAATTCCTCTCTGTGTGATAAGGAATCCCAGCATTTTCCCTATTGTTACGTCGAAGGTGCATTTTTGCAGGTTCAACCTCAATCTATACTCTCTGATCCACTGTAAGAATTTCTCAAAGGCGGTGTAGTGGCCCTCTTGATCTTTGGACTTGGCAATCATAACATTCACATACACCTCAACCTCTTTGTGGATCATGTCGTGCAGAATGGTGGTTGCAGCCCTTTGATAAGTAGCTCCAGCCTTCTTCAACCCAAACGGCATGACTCAATAGCAATAGGTGCCCCACAGAGTAGTGAAAGCAGTCTTCTCCCTATCCTCAGGTGCCATCAAAATCTGGTTATACACGAAAAACCCATCCATGAACAAGAGCAATGCATGGCCCACGGTGAAGTCTACCAACTTATCAATATACGGCAATGGAAAATCATCCTTTGGCCTAGCCTTATTCAGATCCTTGAAGTCGACACGGACTCTGATTCTGCCATCTTTCTTTGGGACTGGAGTAATATTGGCCAACCACGTCGAATACTCAGATACAAACAAGAACCCTACCTCAATTTGTTTGGTAACTTCTTTTTTAATCTTCAAAGCCCAACCTAGGCGAACTCTGTGCAGCTTTTGCTTAACTGGCTGGGCCTCAGGGTCAAGAGGGATCCGGTGCTGTACAATCTCAAGATTGATTCCAGGCATGTCTTCGTAGGACCATGCAAAAACATCTTTGAAATTTTTTAATAAAATGATTAAACGCTCGCGTTCCTCCGAAGACAGTGTGGACCCAATCTAGACCAAGCGAGGATCTTCCTTAGTACCCACGTTAATTGATACAATTTCATCTGTACAGGGCTTAACACGCCTCTCCTCCTCATGATCAATCAAAATTTTCAAAAATCAAGGAATTTCTTCCTCTTCGTTTATGTTAAAATTTTGAAAATTAAGATCAATACAACAAACCAAAGGCACACAAAAGTAGGCAAAGTCCACAACATTCCCATTCAAAAATTCTGGATCTTCGGTTATAGTAGACTTGAAAGAAAAGTTGAAAGACGACCTGGACAGGACTTTGGTATCTAGGTTACCACTCCCAAAAGTACCAGACTCAGAGGAACTCAAATCTGACTTCGATTCTACAGACTTAGTGGAATCAGATCCAGACTCGTTATCCGATCCAGAACTATTGATGATGTCTTGCTCAAACTTCCAAACCAATCAAATGCACCCACGATAAGATTGGAGAAATCTGCTGCTGGGTTATCCTCGATCATTGAGATAGTAAAACTATCCCTTAAGTTGGTGGTCTTAGCTTCAGCAGTAGAACTTGTCAGGAGGTCAGCTAGCGCATTTCTAAACAGCTCTTCCTTTTCGATATCCAAGCTTGCAGTCCCGCCTTGATCTGTGCTAGGGTTCAGGTCCACTTGTTCATCTTTCTTTTCTGGTAATCGGTGTCCGAAGAAGATCTCAAACCCCAGATACCTTGTTTTTGTTTCCCAGTCATACCGGGGCTCTGGGAATCCACAAAAGGGGAAGTCTTCCCCTTGGTGGACAAAACGTCCATTCAAAGTCCCTTGTATTGGGTTGTGGACTAACTCGTACTGCCTCATAGTTCTTTTTGCTTTCAGCCTTTCTCCCAATTCTTGCCCTTTTCTTTGCCAATCCACAGTAGTAGGTTTGTATCCCAGACCGAAAGCGTTGGGGTTATGACTCATCTCCTTAGCAACAGTACCTTCATGCTTGCCATTTCGGTCTAGTCCTGATTCGGGCATATGCCCCTATTTGTTCATCATATAGATGGATTGCGCACTTACGTAGTTCCCATCGTCCTCCGCCATGATGGTTTGGACCAACCAGGCTTCTATTAGAGAGAAGCCAGAAAGGAACACGTCTTCTTCCCTATGTATGATTTCCAATAATGGGGCAGTGGTTCCCTGGGGAGGATGGACCGCAAAATTACCGTACACAGTGGCAATCCCGCCTTTGAAGGGGTACTTTACTAACTGGTGGACTGTTGATGATATAGCCCTCATCTGATGTAGCCCGGGCCTTCCCAGTAGTAGATTAAACGTGGTCGGTACATCCATTACATGGAATTCCACCTCATGTTCAGACGGGCCTATTAGGATATGGCTCTTGAACATTTCTATAACATCTCGGCTTGTATTGTCATAAGCTCGGATGGCCTGAGTCGTATGTGTAAAGTCAATCGGCCTCAAACGATAGCATAGGCAGTTCTCACTAGGCACATTGATCGCCGATCCAGTATCTACTAACACCACTGGAATCCACTTTTTTTGGACTTTCTAGGGTTACATAGAAGGGACGGTTATGGTTGGCACCCTTAGGTGGTAACTCCTTATCTGTAAAAGATATCACCGGCGTAACGTCCCTAGATGTTACCAACGATACCATTTGGTCCGCAATGGTATCGATAGGCAGTTTGGTCCAGTTTATTGCCTTTAACAGTGCTTGTCTATGCTCCTGAGATGCCATTATCAGTCCCCAGATTGATATGTTAGCCTGAATCTTCTTGAACTGTTTCAAGACCAAGTTTTCCTCAAGGTCCTTCTCTTTTGATCTCTCAGCCTCCTTTCCAGAGGTCTCTGGCTGGTCTGATGCTGCGGGTTTGAAGTACCGACCACTCCGGGTCATATGATTGATCTCGTTAGTATACCAGGTGTCATCTGGGGTATCAGCTTTCCACCCTTCATCAGTGTACACATGACTTAGGTTGCTGTCTTCCCACCACTCTCCTGCAGTCATGGCCGGGCTAGCATCAGGTTCTATCTGGAGTATGTTAACATCACGCGCCCCATCATCATACCATTCTTCCTTTACCACAGTCTTGGTTTTTGAATCCCGATATTTTTTTAGCTTCCTTAACATCCTTTTCTGGTCACTGGGCTCCCATTCGGCCTTTTTGGTAGTTTGGACAGCACCCACCGTTGTCTCGGGTTCTTCTTTTTCTTTTCCTCTTCCCTACTCCAAAGCTGTCTTTGTCTGGATCTCTTTTATCCTTTCCCTTTGAAATTATTCCAGGGCCTCTTCTTTCTTAGTCAGAGGTGCAGCCTCAGGCTTGCTACTAGCAGTGATTTCCTCTTTTGTCCCAGTCTTTCCTATCTATTCCTCCACATCTGACTCTTCCTCACTCAACCATCCATTGTTTGTTTCTGGCTGGCTCGGGTCCCACCATCCCACCTGAACACTACTTGTATTCTCTTCTTCGAAGAAATACAAATAATCCAGATCAGCCAAATCCTCTTCTAAGTCAACCAAGTCATTTAGGCCTTGTTCAGGCTGATCATTCTGATGTTGCCCTAACTGGCCTTCCTCGATAGCATTAGTGTTGAGAAAGTCTGACAGTATGACTATTGGCTTCGACCAATCGATGGCCACAATGTATAAACTAGGATCGTACTCCTCTACAAGCGAGACCATGTTCTCTATAACATAGGTATCAGACGGCTCTATCTTTAGTGCATTCTTCTCTTTCTCCATTTCTACTGCCACATGCCAGGATTGGGTTTGTAGTGTTAGATCCATCACGCACATGTCTGTGCTTTCTGGAATAACCACCTGCAGTTTTGGTAGGTGGGATGAGGTAATGTATGTACTAGGGTTGAAAGTGGGCGGTAGTATATGAATGTGGTTAATTTTTCTGGGTGGGGAAATTTGGTTATGTGCAGGAAGTGGGTTGGTTGTTACGTTTGGTTTGGAAGGTGGAGCAATGTCTTTGTTGTCAATGTGATCTTGGATCTCATGACGTAGACGGTAGCACATGTCCGCAGGATGACCATGCTGTTGGTAGAAGATGCAATACTGGGTAGGGTCATGTTTAGGTGGCAATGGGTCTGGAAGTGGACGAGGATGGAGAGGCTTGAGATAACCCCCTTTCCATTAATAGTTTGAGGGTGTGGGCGTGGCTGGGCTCATATAGAAGGGTGTAAAAACTCTTCGATTCTGGGGTGGGCCGGTGTTTTGTGAAGGTTGTGAGGTTGTGGCAGTAGCAAAGGGATGAACCATCTTGGTCGTTGAAACAACAGTACTGACATCTGCAGGCCGTGGAATAATGCTATTGTTAGCATTGGTATTCCGAGAGAATGGCCTTCTTGCGGGTTCACTTGTTCTATGGATGATGTCCTTTTCAAATGCACTCTCAATCTGAACCCCCAGCTCATGTAAGGAAGCAAATGTGGACAATGGTGCCACTATCATCCTCTGCAGCATGTCTGGCTCAAGGTTCTGGACCACTAGCCTGACTTGCTCTCTTTTGGCAGGTCTATTTGTCATTCGGGCTGCCTTGGCTCTCCATTGGGCGACAAAATCAAGGAATGATTCTTTAGGTTTCTGGGTAGTAGCCTCCAACTCACTGATGGTTACCTCTATCTAGGTGTTATATGAATACTGATTAACAAATGCCTCAAATAGCTCCTCTCAATTCCTCTTTGTTGAGTCTTCCGATTTAGCGTACCAGATGGTTGCCACATCAGAAAGGGTTCTCCTAAATAAGGAAAGTTTTTGTGCCCTAGACAAACCCATGGGCCTTAGCACGTCTGAGAACAATCAGACATGCACAATCGGATCTCTACTCCCATCGAATCTGTCGATGTGGGGCATCTTAAATATCTTTGGTAATCTGACCGAAGCTTCAATGTACCCATCTTCGATATCAAGAATGGAGTTGCAGCCCTGGGATTTCTTCAATGCTTTCTCCAATCTAGCAATCTTGACCAAGGCTGGATTAATTTCATTGATATCAAAAGGAAAGATTCCTGCGGGGGGTTGAACCGGAGGCCTATAAGTCGGAGTCTGGGGAAACATTTCCTGAAGATCTAGGATTTGGGGATTTTCTACTGGTGGGTGTAGATCCGGCTTTGGCTGGGCAGTCGAGACTGGATGCATGGTTGATGCGGATGCCCCAAATGTACGCCGTATATTGGCGATAATCTCATCTTGTCCAGCCATCCTCTGGTTTATAGTGTCTATGGTTCTTTGGAAAGCCGCTATCGTGGCAGCAAATTGCTCCGTGTTCTATGTTGTATTCTATGCCATTGCTGGTCTGGGTGAACTAGATGCTGGTGAACTGATTGAGTGAGAACGGATAGGTGTTTGTAAAGCTTTGTACTGATGGTATTGATTGTCTGTTCCTTCTTCGTCGGATGACCGACAAAAGTGACCCTAACACTGGCTAACCACCAACAAGGTCTTGAGCTTTGCAAAGCCTGCCAAAACGAGTCCACACAACTTGGTGAATATCGGGTCTTTCTGAAGCTATGATAGTAAACTACCTAGCAAAAGAAAAGAAAAACCATTGATCAAAATCTGACGGCACTTCGGTCCAATTCACAGCAAACAAAACATAACTAAAGAACCATAATCTACACTGAACTCTGTTATTGAACTCATACTGATATGAACCATCCTATATAGTCTCATTGTAAAAGCACATATTAAGTAAAAGAACCAAAACACCCCTATGAGGGGGGTAGAGTTACCCTATCCTAGATTTTGACATGATCTAGGCTGTACTATTTCAGACAATGAGTTTCACTATATCCTACAAATGGGTGGCATCATGTCCTAAGTTGGAATAGTCACTATAGCTTCACTATATGTAATTAGGTCAAATGGTCAAAAGGGTACCTCAGCAAGATTACCTAATATACCTCTCACACCTAACATCGAGAAGTGAAAGGAGGATCAAGTGGTACAGCGGTAATCTAGATCCAAGGGTTGTGTTTCTAATATGGCAGAGCCCATGACCGGTCAGCCTTTTGGCAAGCCTTTTGCGCAAGCCTTCGGGAAACCGCCCAGAAATAGTAGATGGAAAACACAGTGACTTAAAGTAAACATGCAAATGAAATGCAAAGAACATATAAGTGTAAATAAAATTCCAGATCATGAGTTTCAAGTCAAGTTCTCTAAATCCCGAGTAGAGTCGCCAGAAACTGTGGCTCACTTTTTGTTCTCCCTTCGGAAGACGACTAGCCCCACAGTTCAGACTCTCGTGGTTTTGAATCTGATTTCACAAAGTGCAATGTGAAACAGTGAAAACACAAAAGAGTCCAAATCTAGCAATTTTTTGGAAAGTCGATGTTCGAATCAAATGCCAAAAATGGACTGCTTTGCCAGATTTCAAAGTCGCCACCTAAAAATTTTTGGAAAATTTAGGAGACCCGAGACTCGTGCCAAAGGTCATTAGTCCATCATCACCAAAGTGTCTTGGCTCAAGAACTTAGGTACAAGAGAGGAAGGTCATGAATTGAGCATCCCACTCGCCCAATCAAAGATCAGCCTCTACTAATCATGATGTAATTTTTATTTACATTATATGCTCTTGGTCTGATTTATTAGCTATTTTTACTATGTGATGCGCCCACAAGTATAGACTAATTTTGCAAAAGTTGGAACATTTGATTTCATGTTTGTTTTTGAAAAACGTTTGTGAATGTGCCGCTTGAAAAAGTGGGCTTAAATGTACATTAATCAAATTATCCCAATTCAAGAAACTTGCCTTCATCGACATGCATTCAAACAGTTTATCACTTAAGCAATTAGCCTCATAGAAATATGTTTGGCATGGCAACACAAATATTCGATGCAAGATGCTAAAGCTCAAAATTGCTTACCTAGTACTTCGAGCCAAAACAAAGCAAAATAATTAGAAAAATATGCATGCTCCTAATTAATGCAATATGACCAATGCAACACATACAAGTTATGTAATTTTTAATAGGCTCTGCTATGAACATGGCATATAATTTCATTCAAGACATGCGATAGAGCATGTATCCAAGCAATGAATTTGAACATTGATATTGGGTTAGTATGATGAGCCGAACCTTGGATGCATGCAAGACAATGGATGCAAAGCATAAAAATACAAATTTAAAAAATGATGTTCTATACTAACCATCATAAACAAATAAGTAAAAGGGAGAAACACGTGGGGTTGGAAGACATGCAACTTACTACATGTTTGCCCTCGTGCAAGAGGGTGCAAATCAAAGTTTGAAAGTTTGAATTAAACTAATTATTACGAAACCGAATGAATGAATAAGAAAAGATTTAACTAGCTAACTACTCTATTACATCAAGGATAATAATGAGAAATAAACTAGCTATTTAAGTTAACTAGCTATGACAATTACAAATAAACAATAATAATAATTACAACACTAATAATTAACAAGACTAATTATAACAATAATAATA
The DNA here is from genome assembly GCF_055761805.1 of Camellia sinensis. NCBI lineage: Eukaryota > Viridiplantae > Streptophyta > Magnoliopsida > Ericales > Theaceae > Camellia > Camellia sinensis. The sequence goes on along the minus strand of NC_138969.1, from coordinate 108,788,296 downwards.
ATTACAACAATACTCGGAGCATTAATCTACAACATTGAAGTAAGCGAGGATGCACGAGGTTGCACGCACAATGTCCAAGAACTGCTTTGTCTGCCTAGGTCTATTCGGTTTCACCTTCAGCCATTGGCCTCTGTTTTCTGCAAAACATACTGCTGACCAAACATTGATGGCCAACCGGCCCTCAATGAAGCCCGGCCGGGCCTAGATGAGGCTGGTCGTGCCTTAATTTTATGGAAAAACTTGTTTTGCGCTCTGAAGTGAAAACAGTGCGAACAGAGTTATTCTGAACTCTGTTTGTCCCTCTCCCACTTCTCTATCATGGGAAAGCCTCTAGAGAAGGTTGGAATCATTTCCAAAACCATTAATGTGCAAGTTAATTGCTTGATGATTTAGAATACAATTTGGACAAAATTCAAAAAAAAAAAAAAAAAATGAACAACAACCTTCCCTCCCTCCTATCATAGAGTGAACTCAAAGAGGGAGGTAGAGACGCTTCAAGGTTCATCAAAACATCATGAATTGATGTAAGACAACCCTTGACACAATACATTCGGCATAACGCCCGACCGAACCCAAACAATATGAGTCATTTTCTTTATGTGGGTTGGTTCATTTTAAATTAATTCATTAGTCTTTGCCATCCTTTAATCCATTAAGTCCAAGATGATTGTTACGTCCACTAAAGATTATGTCCACTAATTGAGAAACAAGTCAAACAGAAGGTGATTCTCAGCATGAAAAAGAGACTACGCCGTTGACAATGAACCTCCGCAGAGATTAAGCCATTAAGCATAGATCTCCAGTTCATGTTTTGGATAACCGTCAACCGATTCAAACAACTCTCAAATGAAAGAGATGAATGGTAATTTGATTATTAAAATGAGGTTCTTAAACATGGAAATTAGACAAAGAAAGGCCAAGAACAATATTCAACAAACTATGTATGCAAACTTATGAGACAACAATCAAGCTAATCAAAGCATGAACTTATTAAACAACCTAGGACAGCCCTAAAACAACCTTAATGGATGAAAAATAGTGCCTCAAAGTGCATGAAAAGAGCCTAAAAAGCTAAACAGCGAAGAAAGAAAATAAAGCTAGTAAGCAAGAACAAGGAGGGGTGGCTAATCCCTCCACTTTTGAAACCTCAAAGCATTACTTTTAGCCTCTTTTAAACTCTGAAAATCAATTTAGAAAGCAAAGGAAAAGGTGTAAAAGGAAGGGTTTGAGCTATAGGTGAATGTGTAAGAAAGAGTGTTAACTCTCTCTTCCCTTTGGAAGCTCTCCAAACCCAAGCTTAGACACTTGAAGGGAGATCAAAAAAACACAAACATGCAAGAACTTGATAGTAAATGATAGAAATGAAAGCAAGAGAGAAAATAGCATGCTTATACCTCTTGACAAAGGTAGCTCTTTGTTTGTGAATTAAACTAAGTCCAAACACACTCTCAAGCTTGAATTGTGGTGTTCAAGGCTCAACCAAGGTTCCTAGGCTAAGATGTGAAGGTGTATATGGTGTATTGATATAGGTTCAAGGTGGTAAGCTTGCTCAAAGGTTAATTGCAAAAGAAGAAGGAGCTCTCAAGAAGGTGTATAGGCATTTTAGAAATTCTTCAACCCTCAAAATAGAGATGCAACTTCGTTTTTATAGAATTTGAGCAAGAGGGGTCATAAATATCTTCAAAAATGGACAGCTGGCGGGCTCCCACCCAGAACAGTATTTCTCGGTACTAAGGCACGGCCGGCCATCAATAGCCACGGTTGGCCCTCAATGAGGCATGGCCAGGCCTCATTGGGATCCCTTGTTTTTTTGCTTCAGCCTCAGTACAGGGTGGCACAATGTGTAAAAATGGATTTCTTAGGTATAATCAGTGGGAATATGGGAGGTTTGGGATTGTTTCGGAGCTTAAACAAGGCCCCTTCGTTGAGACCTCGAACCACCCATAACACCACTTTCATCATCGAGTGTACCAGGCAAAGCGCTCGAGCCTTGCAGGCAGTCAAAAATGGAGTGTCTACAGATTTTTAGATTACTAACCTCTAACTTTATAACCCTTTGCTTGTTTACTTGTATGTCATGCTTCATCACTTGTTAAGATTATGATTGTGTATTAAATTGAAAAAAATGGACGGGCTATGTATGTGTTTACTGGGCATTCAAAGTTTATGGTGTGTTATGCCAGGTGTTGACAAAATTTACGCGGATGACGACGAAGAAGAAACAATCAAGGACGTAAGGCTAACTTAGGAGATTAGAAATTGTAATCTTACCTTGAGATGGCAAGTTTTTAAAATTTTAATGTAATTAAGATACGATCTTGTAATTATTACTTCACTTATATATCTATATAAATTCTATGTAGTCTATCCTTATTTTCCTTCAACTCATGTAGACCTTGTGTTAATACTATGTCAATATCTAAGAAGATTGGACTTTGAAGGGAGGTTAGATTGCTTCCTTCGATCTTTCCTAGGATCGTACTTGATTATTGATCAAAGGACTCATTAGTGACATTTTCTAGACTCCTAACCTTAGATAAACCCAGTATTTATTTGTTAATACATTCTCTGATGTTCCCCATTTTTGGGGTGTCACAACTTGGTATCAGAGCCTAGGTTCAACCCTTACCCACACATTTAGACCTGCGATTAGAGAATACCTTGCCCCGACTATGTTATATTATTATAACACTACTTATTCTATCAACTAAAAGACATCAAAAATAGAAATTTTCTTGACTTACCTTAGGGTGTTTCTTTGGATTCCAGGCATAGCAACATTGACTCATGAGGACGTATTTTAGATTCAAAATCGTTGCATTATGATTTGAGGGTCACCTACGAAAGGAAGTGGCTTTAACTTTGAACATGGCTTCACGTTGCGCATTAGCTACAATATAGAAGTAGGGGTACTATTATTTCTACAGTCTTCTATCAACCTCATACCTTATCTCACATTTGTAACGCTTGTTTGATGTCCTTCACCTTCAAGATTGAGTCTTTACCATCTGGTCTTATATTTTCTTTCAATTCTACCATTTGACAACCTTGATCCTTGATTATTCTATCTAGAACAAAAATTTTTGTAAAATTTGCAAATCCTTTACATGGTGGCAAATCTTGGATATTCAGTTTGAAATGCATATCGCCAAACATGGTTTCAAGTAAAATATCTACCTTGGTCACTACCTTTATAGCCTTCACCTCTTTAACACCATGATGACATCAATCCCATTATATTATTTATCCGTATTCTAGATGATCCCCGTGTTAATTGACGATGCTATCACTTTATATTCTTTAATCTCCATTTCGTTATCATACCATTAACCAAATTATGGTAGTTATTTGTATGAAGTTGTGTTGTGTGTTTCCCTAAATTTGTTATCTACTATTTGATCTTATTATTTCAAACACCCTAGGTTAATTAAATTCTAACTTAAGATTAGTTAATTACCCTTTTTGCCTCTGTAATTGCACTCCAACTTATGCCTTACCACGCACTATAAACAAAGAAATGGTGGACTACACTCGAGCCCAACGCAATAGGAAAATGGTGTCGAGAACCTAAAAATTTGAGAACGGACCGATACCCACGACTGAAATTCCACACCACCTCGGGGGTCAAATTTTGGAAGAATTAAGACTTTTTTGGGTGGGTTGGAAGAATTAAGACAACTAAGAGGAAACAAACAAGACGATAAAACTCACCTCTTTTCAAAGTTTAGGGGACAAAAACCTCTCAAGTTTACAGGAGTACCAGATTCAAGGATGGCACAAAATTGGCTCCAACAAATTAAGGAAATACTAGATACAATAGGGGTAACACGGTACTCACCAATTTTCCTCAAAAAATGCAAGTGTTTTGAACACTACATTTTCAAAATGTAAAGCCTCGAATTCACAAATCCATGATATGCTCAATGTGATTTATGATTTGTAAATAGTTCAATTGCCTAAAATCTTATGCAACGTCTAACACACATCGAAGTTATGCGCCACCGATAGTCAGAAACAATTATCTCTAATTCCAATTTAAAGTATAACAACAAGATATCCAAAATCGAAATCTCTAAGATTTTCCAAGATCTCCACATTCCAAATCCAATTTCCAAAAATTTATATAATTTTTCCAACAAACTCAACATTTGAAAAAAAAAAGCAATCAATACTCATCATTTCCAAAAGTTCACAAGCCTTTCCAACAAAATCCATTTTTCCAATAATTTCCACTTTACTTTGATTTCATGAAAATTTTGGGGGGTTTTTCTCTAAACATCATTTCCCCTCAATTTCAATGCACAACATGCTTAAAAGCAAATCATTTTGAATATTTAAACAAAACTCAGGAGTTTTCCTCAAAATTGATGCAATAAAGTATATATATTTGAAACCCTAAATCTCCAAATACCTTAACTATCAAAATAACATATAACCAAGACAAATAAAATGCACAAGAAAACCCCTACCTCAAAGCAATGAAAGAAAAAAATCATGCCCCAAAATCCATGACGATAAAAAATTAAAATTTTTAGATTAAAACGGAGCCGTCAACACCCTCTAACTTTAACCCTCAAGGACTATTGGTAAGAAATGTGTACAAAGAGATGAAAGCCAAGGTTTTATGGCTAAATGGAAAAGCAGAAGAGAGAGAGAAAAGACAGGAATGAAATTTAGCTTTTCATGCACTGAGATGATATTTATAATCTGGGACATCATGCGGTTACTTACACCGCGGGCGTGATCACACAGGTTATGGCTCCCTCCATGGCCCATTGCGGGTCACTCAACTTCTCCTAGGCAAGGGACCTGAAGGTGAGTTATGGTCATGGCTTGGTTGCTACCCCTCCCAGGCGCGACTACAACCATCACAGTCGTGGTAATACAACCTAGGTAGACTGACACTATTGTGCTGGGTTCAAACTAAAGCCCCCAGTGACAAAATGAACTCTAAGAAGTACAATACAACCAAAAAACAAGTGCAAACTCAATATCAAAGAAAGTAAGGGTCGGGTCTTAACCCCGGACCACTATATTAAATGCACTGGTAGTCCTCTCACTTCTTTGTCACATCGAGTTTTGGTCAAACCTCCAAACTTTCCCTCTTGTTTTTTTAAAATCACAAACTGTGGGTAAGTGAGTTGTTTCTTCATATATAATACTTGTCTCTTCACCATCTTCCTTTTCCATCTCCCTACTTTCGTCATTTTTCTCTCTCTCTAGATTTCTTAAGCTCCAGCTCCAGCTCTTCATTTGGTGTATCCTTTGTTCGGCGAAGTAGTCTCATTTAGCTTGTAAATCCTTTATCCATCCACACTATTTCCTTTCGTTCTTTCTTCCTTTCATTTTACTTTTTTGCTCGAGAAAAATGACGAAATCTCTGCATGGGTTACTCTCTGAGGCAAAGTATTAGTTATTTCAGAGTTATTTCTCGATTCCTGATGACATTCAATTGGCTTAATCAATGATGATGAAATGAAGCTTGACTTTAAGGATGATGCAAATATAGTCTTTCCTCTTCTATTGATTGCGAAAGGTAGAGTTCAGTTTCCTTGCACCCACTACTCCACAAAACCCTAAGATTTTGGTGATTAATCCCATCCCAGCTCAATAATTTCTTCAAAATAATAATGGGTACGGTGGCCTAATCAATTCCTTAAACTTAGGATTATACGCTATTTGGCATTGTTACGGCCTTCAAAGATCTTTTGGTCAGCATGGGAGGTACTATTTGAAGCCTTGCAACCATAACCACCAGCTGGTTTACATGCTGTCAAGTTCTGGGAAATGAGAAGACCATGTCATGGTTGTGTAGACCGCCCGAACTCTCTCCTCACGCCCCCCTTTCGGAGAGGGCGCGAATTGGGTTCTAGCTACTATAGTTCGGACTCCTATCACGATTCTGAATATAATCTCACAAAGTGCAACGTAAGACTAATAAATCACCAAAGAGTCCAAATCCGACAATTGGTTTTGAAAAATCAATTTTGAATCAAAATTCCAAACATGGACTGCTTTGCCAGACTTCAGAGTCGCCACCTAAATATTTTATTTTGGGCAATTTAGGAAACCCTAAGTCATGCCTAAGGCCACGTGTCCGTCATCACCAAAGTTGCCTCGACTCGGGAACTTGGGTACGAGAGGGAAAGGACCTGAAATGAGCACCCCCGCTCGCCCGATCAAAGGATCGGCCTTTACTAAACATGATATGTTGTTTTGAAAACACATGTGTTCTTATTCCGGTTTATTAGCTAACCTTACTATGTGATGCGCACAGCATACAAGTATAAACTAAATCACTCGATTTGAAACAAAACATCTCATGTTCATTTTTCGAAAGTGGTTTGAAGATGTTACTTGCAAGTAGGCTAAAACATGGATTTGCCACCAAACGAGGTGGTCTTAAAACATGATGATTTGCCACTTCAAGTGGGCTTAAAACTCACATTTTGATGAATTGTTCCAATTCAAGTAATGAAGCCTTCATCCACAGGCATTCATACAGTTAAACATTTAAGCGCATAGCGTCATGGCAAGCATGCTATCATGGCAGTCACTTACACACATGCAAGGATGCTAAAGCGTAAACACTTACAGTGTACTCCCAGCCAAAACAGAAGCTAATTAGAAATCAATGCATGATCCTAACTATGTTAAGTGCCTAATGCAACACATGCAAAAATGAAACTAAAATAGGCTCGGCTATCTAAGATGGCATATGAATGCAACACTTGATAACATGCTTTGGAACACGTATTCAAGAAAGTGTATTGAAATACAATGCAGTTTGAATGATGCGCCGAGCTCGGTGCATGCAAGACAAATGAATGATGCACACATGCGAAGCATAAGGTATGCTAATTGAAATATGCCCTAATCTAACCATCAAAAGCTGATAAGTAAAAGGGAAAAAGAAATGGGGGTTGGAAGACATGCACATACGCACGCACCCTTATTACAACATTGTGCCCTCTCAACGGAGGGTTCGAATAAATATGCTAAGCTAATCTAAGCTAAGCTAGCCAACTAATCTAATTAAGCTAATTGGACTAATTATTACAAATTAAACGAATAACTAGCAAACTAATTACTAATTATCACAACACTTAATTAATTAACAAATTAATTACATACACAAATTGAGATGATAACTAACAATTAAAGCTTTAAACTATGTTGCCCCAGCAAGTTGAAGAAGTTTGAACATGCATGCCTCGGTTTTCGCCTCGAAAAGCTCTCCGGTTTGCTCTCTTGAGGCTCTGTCTGCATGGTGTCTCCAAGAACTAGCTGCTGAAACTTACCAAACCAAAGCTGGGGAGTGCACCAGTGGCCTACCAGCCATGAAAGGTCGCTGCCAGCCACCTGTCGGCCAAGAGTGGGCCTCTGCCGGCCAAGGATGGAAGGGTGCCGGCCATCAATGTGGCACTGCCGGCTACTGGTGTGCTGTGACACCATTCTGCAACAGAGCACAAAAATAGAGGAAATGGAGGGTCTCCCTAGGGCATGTGTGTACTGTGCCACTCCATATCATTTCAAAACATCAAGGGAGAGGTGTAACAAGCCCGCGGGGGGACCTCGCTACAGCTCGGACTCGATTTGTAGTCACGGTCCTTAATCTGAACCGAAGAGTCCAAATCCGGCAAATCGTTTTGAGAAAACAGATTTTTGAAAGAAGTGCCAAACATGGACTGGTTTGCCAGATACAGAGTCGCCACCTAAATATTTTATTTTGGGAAATTTAGGAAATCCTGACTCGTTGCCAAAGGCCACGTGTCCGTCATCACCAAAGTTGCCTTGGCTCGGGAACTTGGGTACGATTGGGGAAGGTCACTTCGTGAGCACCCCCGCTTGCCCGATCAAAAGATCGGCCTCTACTAACCATGATATCTATTTTTGAAAACTTTGTGTGTTCTTATTCCGGTTATTAGCCTAGGTTACTATGTGATGCACACAGCATATAAGTATAGACCAGGTCGCCCGAATTGGAACAAAACATTTCATGTTTGTTTATTTGAAAATGGTTTGATGATGCTACTCGCAAGTAGGCTAAGACGTGGATTTGCCACCCTCAGGTGGGCTTAGAAAAATGTGATTTTGCCACTATCTAGTGGGCTTAAAACTCACAGTCAATGATTTGTTCCAATTTAAACAACCCGACCTTCACCCACAGGCATTCAGGCAGTTATATCACATAAGCACATAGCCTCATGGTAAGCATGCTATTCATGGCATTCACTCACACGCATGTAAGGATGCTAAAGCATAAAACTCACCGAGTACTCCAAGCCAAAATGGAAATTACATTAGAAATCATGCATGATCCTAAGTATACAAAAATGCCTAATGCAACACATGTAAAATGCAACTATAGCAGGCTCGGCTATTCTAAACATGGCATATGAAATGCTACAGCTAACATGTATTCAATTTGGAATTGAAAGTACAATGCAGTTAGTATGATGCGCCGAGCCTGGTGCATGCAATACAGATGAATGATGCAAACATGCTGTCATACTGTATGCTAATTGAAACATGCCCTAATCTAACCATCATAAGCTGGTAAATAAAAGGGAAGAAAGACGTGGGGTTGGAAGACATACATCACACTCACCCACACTTATTGCAATTGTGCCCTCGCGCAGAGGGTCCAAATAAATATACAGTCCCAAATAAAAGAATAGTACAGTCCAAATATTATAGTCCGAATAATATACAAATTCCTAATTAATTAACAAATCAACTAAGAAAATAAATAAACTGGCATGCAAGCCAGGGACTGCCTTGCTTCTGATGAATGATTTGTGCCCGGGCTGCCTTGCGCGGAAATCCACCGGGATGCCCTAATTAGCCTCTGTTTAGCAGTTATTCTTGGAAAGCGTGCCGAGTTCCGAAAAGTTGTTGATTCCTCATTTTGCTGCAACAGAGAGCAGGAAAGGGGCATAGCAATGTATTTTCACAAATATATGCATGCCTCGATCCTCGTGCCACCAATCACGCATACCGAGGCATGATGGCCGAGGAGTCGAATTGCACAATTCAATATAGGATGAATGCACATGAAAACACAACAAGACCTGACTCCATCATGGGTGATCCGGAGTGTCGGTGACGGGGGAATTGAGATACATTCCGTCACTTGGAGTACGGAATGCACCTCGTTTCCTGTGCCCGGGCTAGCTCCTATTCCGAACACGATGCAATGTGCACGACATGCATGAAATGTAACTAAGATACAATCCTAACACACACAATGTTATGAAAATGAGATGCCTCGAAATGCGTGCATACGGGCACGCAAACCGAGAAGATGACATACGCAATGCAAATGACATGGGAGTATGATATGGGCTTACACTAACATGAGGGAGCCTCAGCCACCCTCACATAAGAGGCCGATGGATGAAAATGAAGTGCCTCGAAATGCGTGCACACGGGCACACAAACCGAGGCAATGGCATACGCAATGCAAATGACATGGAAATATTTTATGGGCTTACACTAACATGAGGGAGCCTCAGCCGCACTCACATAAGAGGCCGATGGATGAAAATGAAGTGCCTCGAAATGCGTGCACACGGGCACGCAAACCGAGGCAATGGCATACGCAATGCAATGGCATGGAAATGGCATATAGAATGCAACATGGACTTATACTAACATGAGAGAGCCTCAACCGCACTCGCATAAGAGGCCGATGGATGAAAATGAAGTGCCTCGAAATGCGTGCACACGGGCACGCAAACTGAGGCAATGGCATATGCAACGCAATGGCATGGAAATGGCATATAGAATGCAACATGGACTTATACTAACATGAGAGAGCCTCAGCCACACTCACATAAAAGGCCGATGGATGAAAATGAAGTGCCTCGAAATGCGTGCACACGGGCATGCAAACCGAGGCAATGGCATACGCAATGCAATGGCATGAAAATGATATGAAAACATGCTAATGGAATTTAAGCACTGAAATGTGGGGGAAAACAGCCCCGAAACGAGGCGAAATGACACCCGATGCATGGAATCTCTCCCGAAATGCAAATTAGGCGCATAGAATGAACTACAGCTATACAAAGCATGCATAATTGGTACATGAGATGAAAAGACAGAAGCAAGGAAGCCTCAAAATAAGCATTTTACTAGTACAAAACATGGCCAAACAGCAAGCAAAGATAGGGCAACAATGGCATGCAAAAATGGCCCTAAACGCGAGATTAAGAAGCAACTCACATCTGCTGTCGTCAAACAGGTTAGGGCCCTTCAACAAAGTTGAAGAGGGGCCCAAAATATGATGTTTTCCAGAACTGTAAAAACCCCAAAAACAAACACAAGTATGGCTGCACTCCTATGCAAGAAAAAGGGCCAAAAGGTGGCCAAAGAGGCAAGTGGTATATGCAAAGCCCAAAATGAAAAATTCCCTTCTACAAAATTGAAGAGGGACCAAAAATAAGCATATTTACTGAACTGTAAAAACTCCAAAACAGTATACAAACATGCTAGAAATGCAATGCAAAATGAGGCTCAAAAGGTGGCTATAACACAAAGTATGCAAAATATTCATCAAACAGCCAAAGACCCTTAATGAAACATGTTAAGAAGGTCAAAATAAGACTATTTATAGGCCTGTAAAAAGACCAAAAACAGAAGCATGATAGGCTGCCAAAGCATGCAAGAAAATAGCATTCAAGGAGGATATTGAAGCAAGTGCAATATGGAGGGCTCAAACAGGGTTGAGCCCTTAGTGAAACAAGAAAATGAGCTCAAAAAAATGATCTTTTCAGTTTTGGTCGGAGATCAAATCAATAAGAATGTATGGCTTACAAAAGGTGCAAGAAATGGACCAAAAAGGGGGAAATGCTACTCACCCTTGAAGACCAATGCTTTTGTTGCTTCTTGGACCAAATTTGTTGCCTCTTAGCTGCTGGAATTCTTCCCCTTACTGCTGGAATGGAGGGGTGATGGTAGAGCTTGAAGATGATGAAGAAATGGAGCCCAAAACTTGAAGGAAATGGGGTGCTATGCATGTATCTCCTCGAAGCAACTCTTGTAACCCCTTTTCTTGAGTTGGGAGGCCAGCAATATCCAAGAGAGAGGGAGAGAAGAGTCCAGCCAAAGTGGAGCCAAAATCAAGCCTCTTGTTCCCTCACAAAATATCCCCCGGATATAGATATTTTTTGGGGGAAACAGCTGCACAGTTGTAAAGTGGAAGGAGAGAGGAACATGGCCGGCCCATTACTTTTGCATCAGGTGGCCGGCCGGCCACCACCCCTAGCCGGCCGGCTAGGGGTCAAAAAGGTCAAGAATAATTAGTGGTCGGCCACCACAAAAAGGTGGCCTCCCAGATCTCCTCTTCACAACCCTGTGGTTCGAATTTGGAAACTCTAAAACAGGATAGAGAACAAGCCATTTTGAGGAGGGGTTCAAAAGGTTCAAATGGAATTAATGGCCGGCCATCAACTTTTAGGGTCCTCCCATGTGTGTACAACACAAATATGTGGTTCAAAGTTCAAGAAAGTGGCCCAAGGGTGTTCAACATTGGCCCAGAAGGAGGGTTCAAAAGGGTCAAGAAACATTAGTGGCCGGCCATGAACTTTTAGGGTTCTCCCATGTGTGTACATCACAAATATGTGGTTTGGGTTTGAAGAAAATGGCACCAAGGTGTTCAACATTGGCCCGGAAGTGCGAAAAACGGGTGTCGGAGGGCGAAAATGGAACATAACTGGTTGCCAAGATAATTGCTGGCCTCCCACCCTCCAGTGACCTCCCTGGTGATGAAACAAAGGCACCTGCCAAAAATGAACAAAAAGCAATGCAAAACGAATGCTCGGGGGCCAAAACACGCAGTTCGGGGTCCCGAAAATGGGCTGCCAAGCACCGAAAGTGGCGTTCGGCCACGAAGTGGGTTTCTTAGGCCCCAGTGTCCCTTGAAAGGGAGAAAATAAGATGTATGCCAAAATTTAGAGTAAACGGAGATGGTTAAGCGGTCCCGAACCGTGGCACACGGCCAACGGTCCTGAAAAACCGGAAACCGGGCTCCGAAATGGGAAAAATGGCCTACGGCCACAAAATGTAGCCTACGGACATTGAGAGATGGTCTACGGGACCTCTCCCTTCCCTCAGGAAAGGAAACTGAGAAAACCGAGTCTGGTTCGCAAACCGAGGCAAGGCACAGAAGAGGGTTCGGAAGTCCGGAGCCAGGGCTCGCAGCCCCGACTCTGAGACTTCTGAACAAGCACAACATGCAATATCACCAAGTGCTCAACTGGCGACGTCTGAGTCTCAAGGTCGGTCAAAAATGGGGTGTCTACAAGAGGCATTATTGGATCCAAAATCATCAATCATGCATGCAATGCATGATGGCCAAAGATCCAATCTTGCACAAATTCAATAAATGCAATGCAAACAAGACTCTAAGACCACGACCTTATCATGAGTGATCAAAGGCAATGGAGACAAAGGGGATTGGCTCACTTTCATCACTTTGAGTATGAAGTGGGCCAATCCACCTTGTGTTCAACACAACGTTCGGTTGAACACGATGCAATGCAAACAACGTGCTCATCGTGGCATGAAATGCAAGACTCTAACATGCAAACAACGCATGCGCAACATGTTAAGAGACTTAAGCATTAAAACTAGTGAAGGATACAACACTAGGACCATGCAATACAATGCTCAATGGACTAAACCAACCCCAAACAGACCACATGCATGCCAAAACAGTGGCCAAGATGATCTGAAATGATAGCATGAAAGGAAAGAGAATGATGTTCATGCATTGGCTCACCAACAAGGCATAATGCTCAACTCTCAAACACAATTAAAGAGTGATAAACATGAGAGTATAACAAGGCTATATGCTCTGAAATTATGTGTTATATGATGCCATATCACATAAACATCACAAATAAGGCATGCTAGAAGGCCTAAAGCACAAGGCTAGTAAAGAGCACTACACAATAAGTATGCAATACATAGCCCAAACAACCAAACCAGCTCTAGATAGAGCTTAACCATGCCAAACCAAAGGCCAAAACATGCTCAAATGATAGCCCAAAAACTTAGACAAGCATGCATACATATTGGCTCACAAACAAGGCATAAGGCACATCTCTCAAAAGGATTGAAAGAGTGGAAAATGTGAGAGTGTGACTACACCATACACATTGAAATCATGTGAGAAAAGAGGCTAAGGCATGCAATCATCACATACAAAGCATGCTAGGGACTTTGAAACTCAAAACTAGTCAAAGGCCTTTACACTATAGCTATACAAAGCAAGGCATGCATGACCAAAACCACTTAAAATAGAGCTTAAGCATAGCAAAACATGAGTAAAAGCTTGCTGGTGTGTAGCCAAAATAAGCTAGAATGGTGGGTTAAAGCATCAAGCATGTTAGGCCACATAGCAAAATTACACCACAAGTGTAAGAAGCATGCAAGCAATAGCCAAACCATCCTAAAACAGAGTTATGGAAGGTCTAAAAGGCCACAAAAAAAGCTTGAACAAAGCCACAAAGAAGTAGAAACACATGCTTATTTGGTAGGCCAACAACACAAGCAAGCAAGGCAGGAGGAGATGGGGCCACCCCCTCCCATCTTGAACCTCAAAACCACCTTTCCACCATTGAAATTCCCTTGAGTTTCAGTGGTAGAAAGGCCATGCAAAGGCCATTACAAAAGCTTCAAAGGATGGCTCAAAAGCTTAACAAATAAGGCATACAAGGGGGGTGAAACACCCCTAACTCCCACAAGGCCTCAAACAACCATTTTTAACACTTAAAAATAAAGCTTTTTGTAGTTGAAAGCTAGGCCTAAAACAGCATGCAAAGGTGGCTAATATGGTATACAAACACAAGCTTACAAGGGGAATATACTCACCCTTGAAGCACAGCAGCAAGAGGACAACTTCTGAGCCCAAAAACTAGCCTTTTGAACTCTAAACAAACCTTCAAGGACCTCAGCTCCCAAGTAGTGGTGTTTGACTAGGTGTTCCTTTGCAAAAATGTGAAGAAAACACACTTTAAGGCACTATTGAGCATAATATAGAGAGAGAGAGTGAGAATCCTAGAGAGAGAGAGGGATATTTTGTCTCTAAACTTTTTTGAACCCCTCAATAGGGGAGAGGCCTCCCCTTATATAGAACAAGCAAGCCAAAGCTTCCTTGACAAGCTAGAAGCTTGTTTCAATCCATCTATACACGTGTATGGAGGATACACCCAGTGTTTAACAGTTGGCTCAAAAATATCTACAAAGTACCTGTTGAATCAAATGGTGGTCGGCCAGCCATCAGTGATGGCCGGCAGGGCATATACCATGGCTGGCAGCCCTTGATCATGGCTGGCAGTGCACTAAAACAAGCACTAGGGAGGGACCAAAGCATGATCCAAAAATGGGGTAGAAATGAAACAGGGTTTGGAAAGCTCAAACATGTGACGTTCCGTCGCGAAATTTGAGTGCTCGGCGAACAATCAAACTTGTTGCTGGATGTACCTGCAAGCACATCCAAGTCTTGAGGACGGTCAAAAATGGGGTGTCTACAGGTTGCCGTTTTGGGTAACTAGGAATTCTCTCTAGAGGAGGATCGACGCAATCCAATCCTACACTAGAGAGGGTCACCAGGTTGATTTTTGAAGAGGTCATTCACTAAGAACCTTGAATTTGATTTTCTTACTATCAGATAAATCACTTTTTCCTTTTAATCTACAAACAACAATGCCAAGCGGTTCATCATTCTTGACGATCCTAATTCCTTGCCAAGATCAAAATTGCTTTGGACTACTTTAGGGGAAAGAGACAATGTTATCAAGGTAGATCAGCACACATTTTTCTGAACTACGTTCCCTCTTATTCAACTTACTCTACTTCTGAACACATTCCGGTCGGTAAAAGTAAAAATATTAGAGTGTGCTCCAAAATAGGGTCTATTTGCTTTTTTGACCTTATTTCTTATTTGTTCAAGCCTGCTGAAGCCACTAAGGATTAGAGGAAGGTCCTTTTTTTCGAAGAAGAGCAAACCCTAGTCTTCATTGTTCAAACCGCCAATGAAGATCATGGCAAAAAGGGGAGTCTTGAGCTCATCTCCAAAGAAGATCTTTTAGCTTTAAGGATTGAAGTAGAAGATCACATCAGCACTCCCTCTACCTCCGAAGAAAGCCAGTTGGCATGGAAGGAGTCCAAATACTCTGGCATTTTTGATAATCTTGATAACTTGATTGATCCTAATCATGATCCCAAAATGAAAGAGAAAGTTAATCTCAGCAATCTTGCAAAAATTAAGGCCATTGAGGCAAAGGCTGTTGCTGAGGCCAAGGCCTTAGCCCAAGCTAGCTCCATGTCCTCTTCCCAAATTCTTCCTCTTCCTCAAGCTACTATAATGGAAACTCTATTGCTATAGGCACCATTTTCTTCACATGGTAAGGGAGAGAAACACTCTCTTAAAAGGGGTTCTCCACCCATAGAGAAGAAGTCCAAGTCTTATTCTAACAAAGGGAAGGGTGATATGACTTATGATGTTAAATCGAAGACACAAAAAGTCACGTTGTGGAGTTCGACTTAGACATCAATGATGTCGACGTGGCAGTGGCTCTTACTAAGGCTGTAACTCTGCCTGTCGATACAAAGTGCATCAAGGCCTTGACGGATGTCGAGGCTTTTAGCTCGATGACTCAGGTGGCCATTTCGATAAGCGAATATTTAATTTGTGTTGGATGTGGCTTTGTTTAACTTATTCACCCGTTTTATTTCTAACACTTCATTTCTCTTGCAAGTGGTGGTGAAGCTATTTGACCTTGGCAAGCTTCACATGAAGGTGCATAAAAAAAACTTATGCGTTCAAGGGGCAAACTGATAAAGCTTTGAAATGACTAGTCCAAGGCTCGCTCGGTGGTCAGTGATCTTGAAGTCGTGAAAAAGAACTTTGAGCTGTCGGCTAAGAATTTTGATGCCAGAAGCTAATTTCAAGTATGAAGGTGGATGAGGATGTCTTTCAAAAGGAGCTCTTGATTGTGGACGTGTGTTGCAAAAAAAAAAAAAAAAAAAAATTGACCGCGGGAAAACTGATGCACGGAATAGTTATGTGCTTGACATCCCAGTGCTTGAGAACAGGGGCTTGAAGCATAGTTGCTTAAAGTTTTGTTGCTGCTAATGTCGAAGCCACTCTTCCTCCCCCATACAAGTTTGATAGGATTGACCCTTATGCAACAGACACAGAAAGGGAGGCTCCTACTCCAGATCAAGCAGCCAAAGTTGAAGCTGACACCAAGGTAGCTTTTGCTGAAAATGTCAATGACAATGTCAAGTAGATTAGGATTTTCTTTTTCTTTCTTTTTTTTTTTAACTGCCTTTTATGCTTTTTGCAATGTAACTTTGATAGTTCTCTAAGTAATGAAACACACCTATTATCTTTTGCAATTTTGTTTTGAATTACTACATTCCATTTGCTTTTACTGCGCTAATTTGACCAACTAATGTTTGGATTCCGTGTCCAAGTTAATCGGCAACCAACTAATATTTGATCTCAATGATTACTTGTCGGCATCTACTTTTTATTTTTTGAACCCAGCACTTGAGTGCTTCAGCTATGGTTTTCTAAATTGGATAATTATCAAATTGCCTGGACACTTGCCAATTCTCTTATGGATGCTCATCGATTTATCCACGATTTTTTTTTATCCCCAAGTTTTATTTATATATAAGTAGGTAATTTGAATGATGATTCACTGGGTTCAAATTATTTTGCTGAGAATATCTCCTTCATCTGAACTTGGACCATTTAATTGGTTTTTAAATGATGAAATCTACGGACTAAGCTCTTGATGTTAAATTTTCCAATCAAATGTGAAGTTTACTGAGGGTGTACTCAACGTGCCGATCAAATGTAACGTTGGTCGTAGTCCAATGAGGCTTTCTTGGATTATGTGGCAACCATATAGCAGTTTGTACATTCTCATTAAATATGCCATTTTCTTATTAAAAGCGTGTTGTTAACTGCTTGTGGAGTAATTGTGTGTGTTCATTTCATCTTCAACTCGACTTCTCTTTAGCTTCTTTTTAGATCTTTCAATTTTGTCCTTTACTTCTCTAATTTGTTGCTTCAATCTGGTGTGATCTCTTGCATTCATTTCATCGTTGAACCTTGGTATGGGGCTGTGGACACCCCATTACCCAGTACACTCGATGATGAAAGTGGTGTTGTGCGTGATTTGAGGTCTCAACGAAGGAGTCATGTTTAAAGCTCTGAAACAATACCAAACCTCCCATATTCCCACTAATTATACCCAAGAAATCCATTTTTACACATTGTGCCACCCTATGCTGAGTCTGAAGCAAAGAAACAGGGGAACACATAGAGGCCCGGCCGTGCCTCGTTAAGGGTCGGCCGTGGCTATTGAATGCTAGTCGTGTCTTAGTAGCGAGAAACGTTGTTCTAGGTAGGAGCCTGCCAGCTGTCCATTTTTTTAGATATTTATAACCCCTCTTTCTCAAATTCTATAAAAACGACCATATATCTCTATTTTGAAGGTTGAAGAATTTCTAAAGAGCCTCTACACCTTCGTGAGAGCTCCTTCTTCTCCTTCTTCTTGTGCAAGTAACCCTTTGAGCAAACCTATCACCTTGAACATATATCCATACAGCATATACACCTTCACACCTTAGCCTAGGAACCTTGGTTGACCCTTGAACACCATAATTCAAGCTTAAAAGTGTGTTGAGACTTAGTTTGATTCATAAACAAAAGCTCACTTCTTTGAGAGGTATAAGTTTGTCATCGTCTCTTTTACTTCTTGTTCTTTCATTCACTATCTAGTTCTTGTAGTTTTATGGTGTTTTGAGTCTCTTCCAAGTATTTAAGTTTGGGTTTGGAGAGCTACCAAAAGGGTAGAGAAAGTTAACACTCTTTCTATACCTTTACCTAGAGCTCAAATCCTTACTTTACACTCTTTTTCTTTGCTCCTTAAATTGATTTTCAGAGTTAAAAAAGGGCTAAAAATCATGCTTTGAAGTCTCAAAAGTAGAGGGGTTGGCCACTGGTTTTCATCTCATAAGGGCTGTTTTAGGGCTATTCTAAGTTGCTTAAATAGTTCGTGCTTTGATTAGCTTGGTTGTTGTCTTATAAGCTTGCCTATATAGCTTGTTGTATATTGTCCTTAGCTTTTCTTTAACTAATTTTCATGTTTAAGAACCTCATTTTAATAATCAACTTGCCATTCTTTTCTTTCATTTGAAAATTATTTCAACCGATTGACGGTTATTCGAAACGTGAATTAGCGATTTATGCTTAATGGCTTAATCTCTACAGAGGTTCATTGCCCATGGTGTAGTCTCTTTTTTTCATGTTGAGAATGACCTCCCGTTTGACATATTTCTCATTTAGTGGACATAATCTCTAGTGGTCGTAATAATCATCTTGGACTTAATAGATTAAATGATGGTAAAGACTAATGAATTTAGCTTAAAATGAACTAACCCACATAAAGAAAATGAGTTATATTGCTTGGGATTCGGCCAAACGTTATGCCGAACCCATTGTGTCAAGGGTTGTCTTACATCAATTCATGATGTTTTGATGAATCTTGAAGCGTCTCTACCTCCTTCTTTGAGTTCACTCTATAATAAGAGGAAGGGGTGGTTGTCATTCATTGCATTTGTTGATTTTTTTCCAAATTTACCCGAAACCATCAAGTAATCATCTTGTTCATTGATGATTTTGGAAATGATTCCAACCTTCTCTTGAGGCTTTCCCATAATCGAGAAGTGTGAGAAGGATAAACAGAGTTCTGAACACTCTGTCTGCACTGTTTTCACTTCAGAGCACAAAATTGAATTTTGCATGAAATTAAGGAGCAACCGACCTTCTTTAGGCCCGATCAGGCTTCATTGAGGGCCGACTAGTCATCAATGTTTGGTCAGCAGTGTATTTTGTAAAAAGTAGAATATAGTGCCTGAATGTGGAATAGAACAAGCCTAGGCAGACAGAGTTGTTCTTGGACGTTGTGCATGCAACCCTTGTGCATCCTTGCTTACATCATTATTGTTAAATAATGCTCCGTGCATTGTTATAATTAATTTATTTATTATTGTTGTTATAATTAGTCTTGTTAATTATCAGTGTTGTAATTATTATTATTGTAATTGTTATAGCTAATTAACTTAGATAGCTAGTTTATTTCTCATGGTTACCCTTGTTGTAATAGAGTAGTTAGCTAGTTAATTCTTCGCTTATTTATTCATTCGGTTTGGTAATATTTAGTTTAATTTAGACTTTCGGACTTTGATTCGTACCCTCTTACACGAGGGCAATTATGTAATAAGTTGTATGTCTTCTAACCCCACGTCTTTCCCCTTTTACTTACTCACTTACGATGGTTAGTGTAGGACATCATTTTTCAAATTAGCATTCTTATGCTTTGCATCCATTATCTTGCATGCATCCAAGGCTCGGCTCATCATACTAACCCAATATCAATGTTCAAATTCATTACTTGAATATGTGCTTTATCGCATGTCTTGAATGGAATCATATGCCACGTTCATAGCCGAGCCTATAAAATATATAATGTATGCGTTGCATTAGTCATATTGCATTAATTATGAACATGCATATTTTTTCTAATTATTTTGCTTTGTTTTGGCTCAGAGTACTAGGTGAACAATTTTTTTGCTTTAGCATCTTACATCGAAGGTTTGTGTTACCATGTCAAAGCATACTTCCATTCGGCTAATTGCTTAACTGATATAACTGTTTGAATGCCTGTGGATGCTTAACTGATATAACTGTTTGAATGCCTGTGGACGAAGGCTAGTTGCTTGAATTGGGATAGTTTGATCAATGTCCATTTTAAGCCCACTTTTTCAAGTGGCAAATTCATAAAATTATTTCAAAATAAAACATGAAATCATATGTTCCAATTCTTACAAATTAGTCTATACCTTGTGTGCATCACATAGTAAAATAGCTAATAAATCGGAACAAGAGCATATAATGTAAATGAAAATCACATCATGATTAGTAGAGGCCGATCTTTGATCGGGCTAGTGGGGTGCTCAATTCATGACCTTGTAGACGCGTCCCGCGAGGGGGCCTTCGCTACTACAGTTCGGACTCGATTTTTGTGTCGTGGTTCTTAATCTTGAACCAAAGAGTCCAAATCTGGCAAATCGTTTTGAGAAACAGATTTTTTGAAAAGAAGTGCCAAACATGGACTGCTTTGCCAGATACAGAGTCGCCACCTAAATATTTTTTAATGGGGAAATTTAGGAAACCCTAACTCGGTGCCAAAGGCCACATGTCCGTCATCACCGGAGTTGTCTCGACTCGGGAGCTTGGGTACGATCAGGGAAGGTCAGCTATGAGCACCCCCTTTCGCCCGGTCCGAAGACCAGCCTCTACTAACCATGATATCCGATTTTGAAAACGTTATGTGTTCTTATTCCATTTATTAGCCTAGAATTACTATGTTATGCGTGCAGCAAACAAGTATGGACTAGATTGCCTAATTTGGAAATAAGCATTGCATATCCGTTTGTTTTGAAAAGCGCTTTGGAAATTGCTACTCGCAAGTAGGCTAAAATACGGATTTCAACAAGTTTTTCCAACTCAAGCAATCCAACCTTCACCCACGGGCATTCAAACAATTTATATCACGTAAGCATTTAGCCGCATGGCAAACATACTGTCATGGCAACATTCACACGCATGCGAGATGCTAAAACATAAATACTTACATAGTACTCCGAGCTAAAAACAGGAACATGTTAGTAATCAATGCATGATCCAAGTCCATGTTAAGTGCCTAATGCTTCGCATACAAAATGTCACTAGAGTAGGCTTGGCTAGTCTATGAATGACATATGAAAATGCACAACTAACATGTATTCAGTTTGGAATTTGAAATACAGATGCAGTTAGCGTGATGTACCGAGCCCGGTGCATGCGAGACAAATGTATGGATGCACGCATGCATAGCATAAGGTATGCTAAATTAAACGTGCCCTAATACTAACCATCAAAGCAGGTAAGTAAAAGGGAAGAAAGAAGTGGGGATTGGAAGACATACACTCCACTCACACACACTTATTACAGATTTGCCCTCACTCGGAGGGACCGAATAAATAATACAAATTTAATTAACTACGCAAGCTAATTAATATTACAAATTGCCTAATTAATTAACAAATTAAATTAAGCTAAGAAAATAGTAAATCGCCTCGGGAAATGCGCCGCCATGCATGAGCTGCCTCTGTTTTCCTTCCTTCACTACTCTGGAGGTTGTCAAAACCTCGGGACTGCTTCTCTGGACATTGAGGAGTGCCACCGGCTGAATGGAACTGTCACCGGCAGTGTGTTATGTCCATCGGCACAAAATGAAGCTGTCGGCAGAGAAGGGATTGCCGGTCGGCATTTGACACTGCCGGTCGGCAAAGTGTCCCTGCAGAATCTGCAATTGACAGCAACAGAGGGCAAGACAAAGCATGGCAGCACAATTCAAGGCATATATGCACCAATCATGTCTCTTATCATTGTAATGACTCAAAGGGGCATGTGTCTCGATTCTCGGACCACCAATCACGCATTTCCATGCATGATGGCCCAAGGGATCAAGTATGCAACTTCCATGTCAAATGAAATGCAAACCAAGCAAACAAAACAAGGCCCAATTCCCATCATCAAGTCAAGGAACAAGGCATGCATGTAAGATGCAATGCAACCTAGGCATACAAGCTAAGGATGCAACATGGCATGGCAAGGCACTTATGCAAGCATACAAGCAAACATGTGGCAATGCAAATGACTGAAAAGATGGACTTATATATGATTTGGGCAGCTCTAAATAGGCCCAAAACAGCGGCCAAAGTACTATAATATGAGGGACCAAATACATACACACATGTACATAATTGAGAGCCAACACTTAAGTACAAATGAGGCAACTCTCAAACACATTTGAAAGAAGGTAATCATGGACATATAGCATGCAACATAAGCATTAAAAATCATGTTAAAACATGGTGCCAAACCAAGCAATAAATCAAGCCAAACATGCAACAAATGGCCTAAGTGCTCAAAGCAAACCAATGGAGTATTGAACTACACTTAGCAAGACCAAACATGGCATGAACTAAATGATTAAAAACAGAGTTTTAGCACCTAAAATAAAGCCCAAAAGACCACTTAGATGGCATCTAAATGGCTCAAATTCAAAGGCATGCATAAGCGCCAAAACACGGAGCATACTACACAAGCTTCCAAAGCATTAAAGATGCGTCCAAGGTAAACATATAGGCATGCAAATGGGACTGAAATGACATGGTGGATGATTCTAAATCACCAAATCAATACAAAAATGTCATGCTATACATTCACATGCTTGAAGCATACAAGCTCAAATACAAAGGAGCTATACTATGCATACCAAGATCAACCCAAACGACTATGGACAAAGCTAAAACATGGCAAAATGAGCACAAAACCTTCACAAGGCTAAGCCTAAAACATGCTTGAACAAAGGCTAACAACCTAAGGCATGTTAAGGCATAAACATGGCATTACAAGGTAGGTATGCTAAACATGCATGGTGTACCAAAACCAATTTAAAATCATGTTATATTATGGAAATATAAGCATGAAAAACAGTCTATACATGCTCAACACACACTCAAACATAGGCTCCCTTTAGAGGCCAAAACATGCCCTTTTCAAGGACAAGAAGGAGAGGGGGTGGCCCTCCCCTTTTGGAGACTTCAAGGCACCATCTCCACCACTGAAATCCCTCAAGATTTCAGTGGTGAAGAGGCCCAAACACCAAAGTCCCGAAACTAGCACAAAATAGCACAAAATGAGGCCTTTCAAGGCCTAAGAGGGGTCAAACACCCTCAAACCACAAAACACCCTTAATAAACAATCAAGAGGGCTAAAAAACAGAACTTTTTTGTATTATACACTAAGCTCAAAAACGATTTTAAGACAGGTAAAAATACAATGCAAGATTGGGGAATAATGGGACTAGATTCTCACCCTTGAAGACCCCTTTACAAATGATGCTCCAATGGCCCTCCTTGGCTTGAATCCAACACCAAAACTTCAAAATCAGTCCCTTAGAACCTCAGTAGCTAAGTGAAGGTGAAACACTAGGTGTTTGTGTGCAATAGTATGGACTAAACACACTTTAACACACACAAGAGGGAAAAAGAGAGAGATAATGTGTATCTAACCCTAACCCTAGAACTTAAACCCTAACAATGGCTGTCTAAGCTCTCCAAAATATCTCAAGTGTCTAACCCTTGCAACAAGAGAGAAGACCTCTCTTTATAGAGGCTTTTGTCTTGTAAAGCTTACAAGACAAGCTTCTAAAGAGGGAGATCCCTCCATACACGTGTATGGAGGGGAGCCAAAAGCAAGACAACTGTCTTAAAATATCTGGAAAAGCAGATGCACAGTAGTCGGCCGGCCAAAGATGCCATTTTGACAAAATTGAGTGCCGACCGGCAATATACATTGCCAATGGCAGCAAAAACCAGCCGGTGGCCTCTAGCCACTGCCGGTGGTGTGTGGGGATGCCTCACAAGGCATTCCCTGCCCCTCCAAGGCAAAACACAAGTGTTTGGTGTAAAACCAGACACTAAACAGTCGAGTTCGGAGATCCTGAGGCAAGGCGCGCGAGCTGAGACCTCCGAGAACTCCGAACGAACACAAACATGGATAATCACCGAGTGTTCAAATGGTGACGTCCAAGTCTTGAGGACGGTCAAAAATGGGGTGTCTACAGTTGCCCCTCTTTGACAGAACTCGAAAGTCATAACAATGACGGGAGTGAATGTCAAAGCCCAGAGACGACCCATTTTTGACAAGGCCGAAGACTCAGACAAACATGCAAGACAAACAAGGTATGCGCCCGAAGGCAGGGGCAAAATGCAAGACAATGCACAGAGCCGGGCATAACTTATGATCATGCAAAGAAAACTGTAACGAAGCAAAACATGCGACAGTTTTAAGCCAGCATACACCAAACTACACTACAATGCAGAAAGGATGTAAGAGAATTATGCAATTCTCAATACGTCTCACTCGGAGGATACTATACCTGTGCGGCTCGTCTGGTTGCACCAGCTTCAAATGAACCGTACATACAATATCGTGCCTGAAAAGAAAACAAACTTAACAGGTACAATATTGTTAGAAACATGCATGGCAATGCAAGAATGGATGCAAAATGATATGCAATATATACAAAACAATGTATAAACAATGCAAATGAAGATGCAATGTAATTGAAACAATGCAAACTAAAATGCAAAGCAATTGAATCACGATCCAATCACGAGTGGTTCGAAACCACACCTATGTCAAATAGATTGATGGAGGTAACAAGTCTGTCTACCACAGAATGGTCAACTGAACTGTGAGCATTGTAGACAGACACAAGAACAAGTATTGGGTGGAATGACATAAGTGGGGAAATGACCCACTGGAGAAAGGACAATGATCCTAATGCCGAATGCAAAAATTATACTACAATGTAATGGAAATGAATATGGCACGCGGGC
Organism: Camellia sinensis; assembly: GCF_055761805.1. Taxonomy (NCBI): domain Eukaryota; kingdom Viridiplantae; phylum Streptophyta; class Magnoliopsida; order Ericales; family Theaceae; genus Camellia; species Camellia sinensis. Next base: position 108,763,750 of record NC_138969.1, on the reverse strand, counting down.
CAAACCAAATCTTGCCTAGGTAGGGCATGTACGCATACAAGCCACGTCTAACATAGAACGGTCCACTGAACTATGTTTCAACACGAGAAGTATGCGCACATACCAGACCAAGCTCAACATGGAAAGGAGCAAGCCACAGACTGAAGGTGATGCAATGGTTGCATGCAATCTACGATGCAATGGATATGGCACGCGGGCCAAACCGAATCTTGCCTAGGAAAGGCATGTACGCATACGAGCCATATCTAACACAGAAAAGGTGCCGCAACCCTCAAACCAACATACCAGCGTGGAATAGGCGCGCACACATGCAGAACTGTGTTTTAACGTGAAAAGTAAGGGCACATACCAGACCAAGCTCAACATGGAAAGGCGCAAGCCATAGATGGAAGGCGTGATGCAATGCATGCATGCAAACTACAATGCAATGTCTACATTATATGATAATGATGCATGACAATGCAACTATATATTTTTTGTTATGAAATGTAAAGGTTTGAAGTGCACGACAACGCGCGGCTTTTGATACGCATGACAATGCAAGCGAACTATGCACATCAATGTGCCAAAGGTCTCACACCTTCCAAGGATTTAAGGTCTCCTAGACCGTGGAATACCTGTCTGGTTCATCTGGTTGCACCAGCTTCAAATGAACCGTACATACAATATCGTGCCTGCAAAGAAAACAAACTATACAGGTACAATATTGTTAGCAATATGCGTAGTAGTGTACTCGAAATGCGTGACAGCGCAAAGCAAGTGGGGAGCATAACAATGCTATGAAAATACAAACATGTTAGTGGAGCATGCGGTCTACGCAGGCAACGAAATTGATCATAAGCATGCGGTCTACGCAGGTAATGAAATCAACAAATTATGCGGTTTGCGCAAGCAATACATGCGGTCTACGCAAGTAATGGATTAAGAGTAATCATGCGGTCTACGCAGAGAATACATGCGGTCTACGCAAGTAATGAAATTAATATGTGGTCTACGCAAACAATACATGCGGTCTACGCAGGTAAAGAATTTGAACAATAATGCGGTCTACGCATGGAAAGAAATTGAACAATTATGCGGTCTACGCAAGCAATACATGCAGTCTACGCAGGTAAAGAAATTGAGCAATAATGCGGTCTACGCAAGGAAAGAAATTGAACAATTATGCGGTCTACGCAAGCAATACATGCGGTCTACGCAGGTAAAGAAATTAAGCAACAATGCGGTCTACGCAAGGAAAGAAATTGAACAATTATGCGGTCTACGTAGGCAATACATGCGGTCTACGCAGGTAAAGAAATTGAGCAATTATGCGGTCTACGCAAATAATAAAATTAATTACAAACATGCGGTCTACGTAGGTAATGTAATTAGCATGCGGTCTACGCAGGCAATACATGCGGTCTATGCAGGTAATGAAATTGAACAATTATGCGGTCTACGCAAATAATAAAATTAATTACAAACATGCGGTCTACGCAGGTAATGTAATTAGCATGCGGTCTACGCAAGTAATAGAATTGAACAATTATGCGGTCTACGCAAGTAATAAAATTAATTACAAACATGCGGTCTACGCAGGTAATATAATTAGCATGCGGTCTATGCAGGTAATGAAATTAATATGCACAATGAATGCAAGACAATGCAGGTCGCAAGGGACGTAAGACAATGCAAATAAGGCACACATGCCAATGCAAGTGAGGCACACGTGCCGATGAGAACGAGGCACACGTGCCGATGCGAATGAGGCACACGTGCCGATGCAAACGATGCAAATGAGACACGCATGCCTTATGCAAAATGGGGCACGCATGCCGATGCAAAATAATACAAATGAAATAAATGAGACACGCATGCCTCATAAGATGCAAAATGATGCAAGTGTAGCACGCATGCCACACGGAATGTAAGATGATGCTAAGTGTGGCACGCATGCCACACGGAATGGACTAAAATGCGTAACAACGCACTTGTTTCGAAATACATGACAATGCAGACGATGCGCGAGACGACGTATGTCTTGAAATACGCGACAATGCTAGTAATGAAAATACAATAACAATGCATGAGAGATGTGCATGACAATGCAAGGGGTGCGTGTTACAACGCATGTAGTATGCATAACCATGCAACTGTGAGGCGCGTAATAACGCGATGTAATGCACCGAGATGGTGCGGCGAACGCGTGGAACGCACACGGGGAAACTTTTGAATTTAAAAGGATACAAAAAGGATACACCTTGCACAAATTCGAGTGCCACGCACAGAAGGCACGACCCGAGGTCACAACGGAGGCCGGTTGAGCGTCAGAGATGCACTTTCTTGCACTTTCTTGAGTTATGAAGACCAAAACTACTCATATGGCCCAAAAAAGGTTGTGGGAACACCACCGGCCGGAAGGGGAGGCCACCGGCTGTCCGCCGGCTGCAAAATAACTCCATCGGCACAAAATAATGCCGGCCGGCACAAAATATTGCCGACCGGCAGAAAGTTGCTGAGTCGGGGCAATTTCGAGATTTCACTTCGGGTGTTTTAAAATAGGGTTTCAAACCCTATTTTCTCACTTCCTCCACCGCCGAAAACTCTCTCTCTCTCTCTCTAGAGTGTTTTTCTCTCCCCGCTTCTCCGTTTCTTCGCGTTCTACGCCCGTTTCGTTGTCGGATTCGCGATTTTCTTCGCGTTTCGGACATTTTCAGCTGAACAAAACTTTGTTTCGGTGCCTCGTTTGGCGTTCCCGCCTTTTCGGGGTTTGTTCCCCTCACTTTCCTCTTGATTTCCGTGCCTTTTCACATTCCGACCTTCCCGACCATTTCCGGCCTTCCCGGGAGTTGACTTTTCGGTTGACTCTTCGTATTCTAGCCCGGTTTTCCGTCCTCCGACTATTTTCTCATCACTCTTGACATGGCGGACGACATTCCACGTGGCGGGACTCCCCCGGACCACGAGATGGATCCCGGGGTCGAGCTCCTACCTTTGAGCGAGCGCCCGTTCGACCCGGCGACCTACCGACTGGCGATCCATGTTCTGCCCCCCGACGGTCTGCGCCAGCTCCGGAGCTTCGAGAGGCACGTGGCGCCCGAGCTATTGCTGCGCGAGCTTACCTCCCACCTTTCATTCGGCGCTTCCGAGGTAATTCTCTGTCTTCTGCTTTACTTTCCGCAATGTAGGATACAAAACTGCCGTAGCTAGTTGTACTCTTTAACTGCTGAAATCTGATATACCGTAGACTGTAGTTGACTGTAAACATACATACAACTGACATCTGTTTGAGATTGGCACATGCACACACACTGCACTAACCCCGAATCACTCAAACACACGGCGCACACTGTTTTTCACTGCAAACACACCGGTACCCGGTATTTGTCTGAATCTGTTAAATTTGCACGCATGCTATATCTGTTCTGAACCCCTCCAAACATGTTGACGCATCGCACACTGTAGTTCACTGTAAGCACACCGGCACCCGGTATTTGTCAAAATCTGTCAAACTTGCACGCATGCTGTATCTGTATGCTTTTCAAAACTGCATTTTGAATGTTGCCTTGCAATTGTTATTTTCTGTTTACAGGAGGATTCCCATACCATCTGCGGGTATGGGAACACTGGCGCTCGGGAGTGGTACGATGAGCTCCTTGACGCGGTCCGACGCATAGTGGACCGGGCGAGCTTCGGCGCCTTCTACCAAGGACTCTCCAGGCTTTCCACATGCAGACCTCTCCTTGCCGCTCTGGCGGAGAGGTGGTGGGACACCACCGATTCGTTTCACTTCTCCACAGCAGGGGACATGACGATGACCCCTTACGATTTCTCGATGCTCACAGGCATCGGGGTAGGGGGTGATCCGATCCCCTTTGACATAGACATTGATGAGTGGACTGCCGCTCAGGTCCATCTGCTGGGGGAGGCCCCACCTCTTGCTCGTCCAGGCTTCGTGCGGTACTCCTGGTTCGAGGTACAGTTTAGGGTCCAGCCCGTGTTGGAGGAGGAGGCGCAGATGACTCAGGAGGACGTGGAGAGGTACGCCCGCGGCTTCCTAATGTTCTTATTCGGGACGACCATCTTCGCCGACCGGGCGAACACCGTGCCTCTCTGTCTTCTCAGCGCACTGGTGGATGTCCGGGACATTTTGCATTACGACTGGGGTGGCGCCGCTCTGGCCACTCTCTACGGGTACATGAGCTCGGCTTCGCGCGGCAGCGGCCAGTTGCTCGGAGGTTATTGGCGGACTTGGGAGGTACATTTCTTCTCAGCTTTTCATTTCTGCCCTATATTTTCTGTACTCTGTACACTGCACACACTGTAGTCTGCTCCATACTCGCTGTATACTGTACACACGGCACACACATACTCTGCTTTACACTGACTGTACACTGCTCACACTGTACACTGCACACAATACACTGCACAACACACGGCTCTGCCATTTCTGCTTTATTCTGTATATTCTGCTTTTTCTGATAAATGCACTGGTATTTACCTTGTAGCTGTGGGTTTACGCCTACTTTCCTAGGCTTGCCCCCGTACCAGTCACAGAGACTCCCCTGGTCATCCCCATCTCACGGCGCTTTGACGGGAGATGCACCCGGAGGCCGCGAGAGACTTTCGGCTTTTTCCGCCGATACTTCGACACCATTACCCCGGCCGAGGTATGTTTTACTTGCAGTTCATTTAAGCTTCGCTTTCCCACTGCATATTTCAATAACAGTAGATAACAAACTGTCTGTCACTTTCAGATCACTTGGCGGCCGTGGGCTCCGTTGCCGGCGGCGACGCGGGATCGGTTTGCTGGTGCCGAGGAGACCTCGCGTTTCCGGATCCTACTGGTGGGCCCGGTTTGTCGGGCTTGGTACCTGGGTGAGCGTTTCCTATGCCAGACCCTGGGGTTACCTGAGCAGATAGTCCCGGTTCACCCTCCTGCGGACATGAGGGAGACCGAGAGGCTCCCCACCGAGTAGATGGACGACTACACCATTGGCTGGGAGGAGGCCCGCTTCAGAGGTATCGGCGACTATCGGGAGTACGTGCAGACGTACCTGATACGACCTCTGAGCGGCGGCCGTCGAGCGAAGGGAGCCGGGCCTGCGGCGCCAGCGGCTGGGGCGAGAGCTGGAGCTGGAGCAGGGGCTGCGACGAGGGCCCGAGTCCGTGGCAGGGGCGGAGTTCAGGGAGGACGGGGAGCTAGCTGGCCCGCCCTGCCTGCTGCACTGACTTTCCGAGGGCAGGGTGGGTCGACCTATCAGATCCCCTTCGCCCCTCCGCCAGCTGATCACGAGTTCGTCGGTGTCCCCGATTTGCCTCCGGTATGTATTACTGCACTTTTGTACAGTCATTTCATTTCGGTTTATTTGATATTCCACAGAATATTGATGCATTTGGTACTTTTGCAGGCTTCTTCTGAGTACACCCGTCAGTCATTGGCGATGAATGCCTCGATGATGGGGATGCTTCAGCGGACTTTTGACCTCCTGGCCCTCTACAGCATTCCGGTATGTTCTTCTGATACTGGCCTCAAACCACTCATACACTGCTTCACATAATCTGATGCACTGCACAACACCTGATACACTGATCTCACAGCATCTGACACACTACATACACTGCATTCTGCACTGTACTCTACATTCTGGACTAACAAACTACTCACGGCATTCATACACTGTACTCATACACTGCATTTTGCACTGTTAAACTGCCCACGGCATACACACACTGTACTCATACATTGCATTCTGCACCGTTAAACTGTCCCCAGTATACTGATGCATTTCCCTTTCGTGTATCTTTTCAGCCTCCCTTCCAGATTCCTATGGCAGGAGGTGCTCCAGCTGGACCTTCCGTCCCTGCCCGAGGGAGAGATGAGGAGGGCCGAGTATTCCCCCACTCCAAAGCGGGGCGCGCTCATGTTGGGAGCAGCCCGCGAGCTCCAGTTCCGGATGATGATGATGACGAGGAGTCAGAGGCGGAGGCAGAGGCGGAGTCCGAGTCATCAGAAGAGGAGACCGGAGGCGGTTCTAGCTCGGGCTCTGACGACGATGCTGATGATGCTCCTGGACCCTCGTCCAGGAAGAGGACCAGGACAGACTGATGGCCCCTGGAATCGCTGGACATAGATTTTTGTTGTTTTTCTTTTCTTTCTTGTACTTTTCCTTTTTGATAGTTAGGATACTTAGTATTGCCGCAGGCAGATTTTGTTTTCCTCAAAACTTTGTACTTGAAAAAGATTATGAAATGAACAGATTTTTGCTTAAAAAGTGTTTCATTTACATATCTCATGTATTGGATCGCATTCCATCATGTTACACCTCAATGTAAATGAAATTGATTGGTTATCCGAAAATTGAACACTTGCACTGTAATAATCAGATAACTAAACAGCCAACAGCAAAATAACCCAAGCAACCCACTTCCTGATTCTGGATACACAGCCCTTGCTCTACTGGGGATTAATCTGCATACAGCCCATAACACAGCATTCGGTTCATTCTGCACTCAGCAAACTTTAAACAAAACAGCCCAATCTGACAAGACGGCCTTCAAAGGTGAGACCAGCTAGGGTTAAAACATGCTCAGACGCCCCAAATCTTCCCTTCCTTCTTTCGGTTCGCCCAAATGTAGAGAATGGCACAGCATTCCGAGCATAAACGATTTTTGAACTTAAATAAGGGTTTTTCAAACCGGGGTATCGAGCCTACAACTGAACACAGTGGGGAGGACTCGAACAAAATGGTACACGACCTAAACATAATGAGACACGCTCGAAAAAGACCTAAAACAAAGGTCGAGACTGTCAAATCAAAAAGACACGACACACAGACGTGTCAATGAAGACGGGGGATCTTTGATCACGAGGAGCCAGTTTCTCTGGGTATTGTTTCCCACCCTGTCTGATTTGTGATTCTCACATCACTCGACTCTCAAGCTCGGATTTTCTCTCAAATCCCTATTCCTCACTTTTCTCTCAACTTACACCTCTCTATTCTTCATTCTCTCATTTTTCATCCCTCCCTGGGGTGATTTATGGATAAATAGAAAGGTGTGGGTTCATGCTCAACACCGTTAGCTCACGGCTATTTCTTCTGGCGGGTAGAGCGCTCTTTTGGCAAGTATGTCGATGACGGGCGAAAGACAGAACGCCTAACTCAACTCTGCCCCTAGTTCATCATTTTAACCATTCTTTTCGTTTTGGTTTTCTACTAAAACAAGTTTGACCAAAATGAGAGTCGGATTAACGTACTTGTTCGATTTTTGATTTGAAAACCATGCAAGTCAGGCTGCAAGCACTGAAAATTTTCCTTTTTGGGTCCAAGACAATGGTCCAGTTTTGGAAAGTGAAATAGTTTTCGAGAAAATAGTCAACCTCAGTAAAAATTTTCAAAAACTATTTTTGCAAATGGCTAATGCTCAACGAGCATGGAACTTACTCTTTGAGATGCGCAACCTCGGATCGGAGGCAATGGAAAATTGCCCCTGGTTTGAAGGGGGTGGGAGGCAACGGAAAGTTGCCCCTGGTTTGAACGGCGTCTCGTGGCAACGGAAAGTTGCCCTTTGGACACAGCGATGACGAAGACGGTCACAACAAATATATGGACACAGTCGCCTTGGAAGCGTTGGCGACTAGACTTTGGGATGAAGTTGAAACCATTGCATGGACTGAGACGCTATGAAAGCGTTGGGGGCTGGACTTCATGATGAAGTTGCCTACGTATCCCAAACATGGGAATCAAGCCTCACGTAGTTCCGGTTAAGGTACACTCGGGTATTTTAACCTTCACTTTTCAGGCTCTAATTTTTGCCAAGGCGCCCGATGCGGGTATTCGACCTTGCGAGCTTCTTTTTTTTTCTCTTCTTTTTTGAATTTTTCTTCTTTTTCTTTTTTGTTTATTTTTCTTTTTTTGCTTTGCTTCTTTGTATTTTTTTGCTTCTTTTTTTTTTTGTATTTTTCTCTTGCTCTAACTTTTGCCTGGGTCGCCCTTCTGAGTTTTCGGCCCAGCGAGCCTTTCAAGGGTAAAATTGTAACAAGTCCATGCCAAATGGTTTTTGAAGTTGAAGCCTCTCTGTGTCTAGGAGGACGGCTGTTGCACTGATTTGTAGGAGACTCCGTCATGGCTGCTTCACGAGCTCTTTCAGGTGACTGTTGAATGTTCTGAACGGGTTTAAGGTTTGAAAGCGAACGGGTTGAAACTTGAGGCTAAGAGCAATCCTAGGCTGCGCAATCTCAAGAGCGATTCCACACATGTCTTCACAGGACCGCATAAAACATTTGTTTTTGAAGGTTTTTAAGAAAGCGACAAATCGCTCGCGCCGAAGGTAGTGTGGAACCAATCTGGATCGGGCCAGGATCCTTCCCAGTACTCACGCCAACAAGCATGGTTTTATTCATTAAAAGGCTTAGCACGCCTCTCTTTCTCTCAAAATGATCAAAATTTTGCAAAACCCGAGGAATTCCTTCCTCTTCGTTTTCATCACCGCAGTGTTCAAAAGGGTTTTTTTTTTTGAAAAACCTAAGTTAATACAATGAGTTTGGCGCGCAGGAGAGCAGGCGAGATGTACTGTTAGCCCAATCAAATTCTCTGGCACTTATGCTGAAAGCAAGCATGAAAATGAGATAGCAACAGCTGTTTCATTCGGATTTGTTGGTGCAACTGGCCCCTTGGCAGAAACAGACTCAAAAAACAAAAACAGGTAATTACAAGACAAAATGGTGTTCGGGACAACAACCCCAGAATCACCTGGTATTATATACAAAGGGGACTGACTCGATACAACAAGACAGACCCTTAAGCAAAAAGACTGACTCAAGACAAAGAGACAGACTCAAAACAAAAGACCGACTCGATACCCAAGCCAGGATTTACAAAGTTAGCGTTCACAGCCACTCAAAAATGCGTGCCAGACGCTACATTCAAAACACATCCAGATGCCGCCCGCAGGTGGTTTACTTTCTGATTACATACTTGCAGTATCCTCAAAGTCCAACAGCTCGGTAGTAACAGACTTCGCTGAGGTGGGTGGGAGGATAACCTCATTGTCAATCAAATCTTGCACCTTATAATGGAGGCGGAAGCAATCGTCGGTAGCATGGCCCGTCTGCTGGTGGTACGCACAGTACTGAGCAGCATCATGCGTTGTAGGGAGATTCTTCGGAAGAGGCTGAGGCTCCAAGGGTTTAAGGTGTCCCTTCTCGGCAAGGATCTGAAGCACCTTGGACAGAGGCATGTAGCGAGCATGAAAGGTCCTGCGCCCCCGGGGCAGGTACTTTGGAATCTGAGCGCTCTTACTAGCCGCGCAAGCGAAAGGATCAGCAGGCGCCACTTTAGCTTTCTGATCTTTCCCGGGTGCAGGGGCAGGAATAGGAGGAACTGTCTTGGCATGACGGGGCCTATCCCGATTTTCTGACTGGCTTGAACTACCCTCAGGTGGAGTGGGGAAAGCATAATCCACAGTCTTTGCCACAACTGCGGATATCTGTTGCTTGTTCATCCCCCCGGCTTTCAAAGCCTCGACTGCCCACAGCAGTTGTTCAATAGGATCGGCATCTGCCTTCATTTTGTCTTTTCCTCCGGCCTCAGCCTGGTCAAGGGTTTGGGTTGCTACTTCAGAGCGAAGCCCGGTTGTTGCTGACATGTCGTGCCTGTAGCCGGAAGCCACCTCTGGCTGGCTGAGCTCTATCACAATCCGCCCCAGCAGCGGGGGCTCCTGTGGTATAAAATTCCCGGCATACGGTGCCGCTGGGGGCGAAGCTGACATTCCGTAGGCGAGATCCGCCACAGACCTCTGGAGATCGCCTATCATCCCCATTAGCTCAAATGTAGTAGGCTCGCGAGCCTGGTATAGCTGGGGGGCCCAGACCGGGTGCACAACAGGCGACCTGGGTGGATGTGACACATCAATGCTGGCCTCACCTTGCAGGGTGATCCATTGCTCTAATGCAGCTGTCATAACCACGATCTCTTCTGAATTCTGCGTCATTACAAACCCTGCCGCGGCAAGGGGGGCGCTGGCTATTCTGTACTGGCTCTGGACACTCTGAACTGAAAGGAGAAACAAACAGCATTTCAGCCCAAACAGATCAAACACTGGTGTAGCTGAACAACTGCATTCCACTACTGATCACTGTTCCCAGAAATCACTGTCCCCAAAAACTGAACCCGATACCCGCAGATAACTGATTCTTATAACTGACACTGATACTGGTGTCCTCAGTTCTGATACTCAAACTTGCAAACTGATATGTACTTTCCCTGTAGAAATACATTCTAGAAGTACATAGCAAGTAAAGAGAGCCAAAACACCCCTATGTTGGGGTAGGGTTTCCCTGTCCTATTTTGTCAGGAACTAGGGTTCCACTATGCACACAGCAGTTTTCAAACAACCTAACATCGGGTAAGCAACCTGTCCTAACTTGGAATGGTCACTATGGATCCGAATATGCACTAGGTCGAATGGTCGAAAAGGGGGGCCCCGGTAAATCGGGGTTTGTGTTCCCATACTGTCAGAGCCCATAACCGGTCAGCCTCATGGTCATGCCTTGACAAGACAAGCCTCCGGCAAACCGTTCAGGAATGGCAGATGGCAAACACTGTGTTCCTAGGCGCACCAATGCAAATGCAATGCAAAGAGACACATAGATGAAGTCAAAATGGGATATCACGAGTTCGAGTCAAGCTCTCTAATTTCCCCAGCAGAGTCGCCAGAAACTGTAGACGCGTCCCGCGAGGGGGCCTTCGCTACTACAGTTCGGACTCGATTTTTGTGTCGCGGTTCTTAATCTTGAACCAAAGAGTCCAAATCTGGCAAATCGTTTTGAGAAACAGATCTTTTGAAAAGAAGTGCCAAACATGGACTGCTTTGCCAGATACAGAGTCGCCACCTAAATATTTTTTAATGGGGAAATTTAGGAAACCCTGACTCGGTGCCGAAGGCCACATGTCCGTCATCACCGGAGTTGTCTCGGCTCGGGAGCTTGTGTACGATCGGGGAAGGTCAGCTATGAGCACCCCCTTTCGCCCGGTCCGAAGACCAGCCTCTACTAACCATGATATCCGATTTTGAAAACGTTATGTGTTCTTATTCCATTTATTAGCCTAGAATTACTATGTTATGCGTGCAGCAAACAAGTATGGACTAGATTGCCTAATTTGGAAATAAGCATTGCATATCCGTTTGTTTTGAAAAGCGCTTTGGAAATTTTTACTCGCAAGTAGGCTAAAATACGGATTTCAACGAGTTTTTGTAACTCAAACAATCCAACCTTCACCCATGGGAATTCAAACAATTTATATCACGTAAGCATTTAGCCGCATGGCAAACATACTGTCATGGCAACATTCACACGCATGCGAGATGCTAAAGCATAAATACATACATAGTACTCCGAGCTAAAAACAGGAGCATGCTAGTAATCAATGCATGATCCAAGTCCATGTTAAGTGCCTAATGCTTCGCAGACAAAATGTCACTAGAGTAGGCTCGGCTAGTCTATGAATGACATATGAAAATGCACAACTAACATGTATTCAGTTTGGAATTTGAAATACAGATGCAGTTAGCGTGATGTACCGAGCCCAGTGCATGCGAGACAAATGTATGGATGCACGCATGCATAGCATAAGGTATGCTAAATTAAACGTGCCCTAATACTAACCATCAAAGTAGGTAAGTGAAAGGGAAGAAAGAAGTGGGGATTGGAAGACATACACTCCACTCACACAGACTTATTACAGATTTGCCCTCACTCGGAGGGACCGAATAAATAATACAAATTTAATTAACTACGCAAGCTAATTAATATTACAAATTGCCTAATTAATTAACAAATTAAATTAAGCCAAGAAAACAGTAAATCGCCTTGGGAAATGCGCCGCCATGCATGAGCTGCCTCTGTTTTCCTTCCTTCACTCCTCAGGAGGTTGTCAAAACCTCGGGACTACTTCTCTGGACATTGAGGAGTGCCACCGGCTGAATGGAACTGTCACCGGCAGTGTGTTATGTCCATCGGCACAAAATGAAGCTGTCGGCAGAGAAGGGATTGCCGGTCGGCATTTGACACTGCCGGTCGGCAAAGTGTCCCTGCAGAATCTGCAATTGACAGCAACAGAGGGCAAGGCAAAGCATGGCAGCACAATTCAAGGCATATATGCACCAATCATGTCTCTTATCATTGTAATGACTCAAAGGGGCATGTGTCTCGATTCTCGGACCACCAATCACGTATTTCCATGCATGATGGCCCAAGGGATCAAGTATGCAACTTCCATGTCAAATGAAATGCAAACCAAGCAAACAAAACAATGCCCAATTCCCATCATCAAGTCAAGGAACAAGGCATGCATCCAAGATGCAATGCAACCTATGCATACAAGCTAAGGATGCAACATGGCATGGCAAGGCACTTATGCAAGCATACAAGCAAACACGTGGCAATGCAAATGACTGAAAAGATGCACTTATATATGATTTGGGCAGCTCTAAATAGGCCCAAAACAGCGGCCAAAGTACTGTAATATGAGGGACCAAATACATACACACATGCACATAATTGAGAGCCAACACTTAAGTACAAATGGGGCAACTCTCAAACACATTTGAAAGAAGGTAATCATGGACATATAGCATGCAACATAAGCATTAAAAATCATGTTAAAACATGGTGCCATACCAAGCAATAAATCAAGCCGAACATGCAACAAATGGCCTAAGTGCTCAAAGCAAACCAATGGAGTATTGAACTACACTTAGCAAGACCAAACATGGCATGAACTAAATGATTAAAAACAGAGTTTTAGCACCTAAAACAAAGCCCAAAAGACCACTTAGATGGCATCTAAATGGCTCAAATTCAAAGGCATGCATAAGCGCCAAAACACGGAGCATACTACACAAGCTTCCAAAGCATTAAAGATGCGTCCAAGGTAAACATATAGGCATGCAAATGGGACTGAAATGACATGGTGGATGATTCCAAATCACCAAATCAATACAAAAATGTCATGCTATACATTCACATGCTTGAAGCATACAAGCTCAAATACAAAGGAGCTATACTATGCATACCAAGATCAACCCAAACGACTATGGACAGAGCTAAAACATGGCAAAATGAGCACAAAACCTTCACAAGGCTAAGCCTAAAACATGCTTGAACAAAGGCTAACAACCTAAGGCTAACAACCTAAGGCATGTTAAGGCATAAACATGGCATTACAAGGTAGGTATGCTAAACATGCATGGTGTACCCAAACCAATTTAAAATCATGTTATATTATGGAAATATAAGCATGAAAAATAGTCTATACATGCTCAACACACACTCAAACATAAGCTCCCTTTAGAGGCCAAAACATGCCCTTTTCAAGGACAAGAAGGAGAGGGGGTGGCCCTCCCCTTTTGGAGACTTCAAGGCACCATCTCCACCACTGAAATCCCTCAAGATTTCAGTGGTGAAGAGGCCCAAACACCAAAGTCCCGAAACTAGCACAAAATAGCACAAAATGAGGCCTTTCAAGGCCTAGAGAGGGGTCAAACACCCTCAAACCACAAAACACCCTTAATAAACAATCAAGAGAGATAAAAAACAGAACTTTTTTGTATTATACACTAAGCTCAAAAATGATTTTAAGATAGGTAAAAATACAATGCAAGATTGGGGAATAATGGGACTAGATTCTCACCCTTGAAGACCCCTTTACAAATGATGCTCCAATGGCCCTCCTTGGCTTGAATCCAACACCAAAACTTCAAAATCAGTCCCTTAGAACCTCAGTAGCTAAGTGAAGGTGAAACACTAGGTGTTTGTGTGCAATAGTATGGACTAAACACACTTTAACACACACAAGAGGGAAAAAGAGAGAGATAATGTGTATCTAACCCTAACCCTAGAACTCAAACCCTAACAATGGCTGTCTAAGCTCTCCAAAATATCTCAAGTGTCTAACCCTTGCAACAAGAGAGAAGACCTCTCTTTATAGAGGCTTTTGTCTTGTAAAGCTTACAAGACAAGCTTCTAAAGAGGGAGATCCCTCCATACACGTGTATGGAGGGGAGCCAAAAGCAAGACAACTGTCTTAAAATATCTGAAAAAGTAGATGCACAGTAGTCGGCCGGCCAAAGATGCCATTTTGACAAAATTGAGTGCCGACCGGCAACAAATAGTGCCGACCGGCAATATACATTGCCGATGGCAGCAAAAACCAGCCGGTGGCCTCTAGCCACTGCCGGTGGTGTGTGGGGATGCCTCACAAGGCATTCCCTGCCCCTCCAAGGCAAAACACAAGTGTTTGGTGTAAAACCAGACACTAAACAGTCGAGTTCGGAGATCCTGAGGCAAGGCGCGCGAGCCGAGACCTCCGAGAACTCCGAACGAACACAAACATGGATAATCACCGAGTGTTCAAATGGTGACGTCCAAGTCTTGAGGACAGTCAAAAATGGGGTGTCTACACCTTCCCCTCTCGTACTTAAGTTCCCGAGCCGAGACACTTTGGTGATGACGGACTAATGGCCTTTGGCATGAGTCTTGGGTTTCCTAAATTTTCCAAAAATATTTAGGTGGTGACTCTAAAATTTGGCAAAGCAATTCATTTTTGGCATTTGATTCAAACATCGATTTTCCAAAAGAATTGCTGGATTTGGACTCTTTTTGTATTTTCACTGTTTCACATTGCATTTGTGAAATCAGATTTAGAACCACGAGAGTCCGACCTGTGGGGCTATCCGTCTTCCGAAAGGAGCACAAAAAGTCAAGCCACAGGGGTTATATTCTTATTTCTTTGATTCTTCAAAATTTGTTTAAAATTTGTTTCAAATTTCTTAAATTTGTTCAAATTTCCAGACGATGAGAAAATTGCGTTGCATAGAGGTAGTGTGATGTTAGGATGACTAGAGTTCTGTAGTTGAGGGATGTCTCTATTTTGGCCCCTCGAAGTTATGGTTGAGCACAAATTTCTTCAAGATTGTCATTGGCATGCTAGAATTTGGAAAAAAGATTAGGTATTCGTCTCAGAGTAGCTGAGGTTAAGTATTACTATGTTATGTATAGCCATTAGATAGAGTACTAGTTAGATTACCAAGGGCTCCCCCCATCATATGAATTTTGTCTTAGTATGGGGCAAGTGGGAGTTTGACATAGTTTCGCAAAGGGTCTTTTTCATTCGTAGATTCATGCTTGCTTCAAGTCACGTGTTGCCAATTACATGCTATCCTGATTTATTTTTTTGAAAATTTTGGAAGATGTACTACCATTTATGTTTGTTTCTGTGCAAATGGACGGTGATTGAACTTTTTTTCAAATGAATTAAAAGGTATCAATTTGTTGGCATTAAGGAAAACTAGGAATTTTTGTGGATTCAGGGGTGCAACGCTTGCAGAAATATCTTCTAAAAAATTTCTTGGCCCCGACTGTCCGAAGTTTGTGTCGAGCAGCTTCACTGTTGAAAGTTTAAAAGCGACATCAAAGAGATTATCTCAAGTTGGGAAACGTGTCATTGTAAAAGCATGAGATAAAATCATGGGCTTGATTTTAGTTGCGAGAGAAGAGATGTCAGCGAGAAAATTTACAACAATCAAGGGGACACCAGGACAGTCAACGCAAATAACCCCATTCTAATTATAATTTTCTACGGAGATATGATCGTTATCATTCATCTCATTCTGGGGAGAGGGATGCTTTGCCCATGCTAATTCATGCTGTTATCCCAACTCCATGAGTACGCAGGGTGCACTTGTGGCATTTAATGCATCTCTTCGGCTAACACTTCCTCGACATTCATCTAAGAATTCAAAATTGCTAATTGAGATTGTTGATGTGGCAGTAGACTTTATTCACCATATATTCCTCGATGAAGTGCACCGTGCTGTTGATGGTATGGGTTATTACGACGTGTCCCGCCAAGGGATACATGCTACGGTGACAAGCTTGTATAGTGCGTATGAAGTTGGCATGCAGCTGTGATCGACGTGCAAGGACATTGAAAAGATGGACAAGAAAATTAATGAGTTATCAGGGAAACTGGAGGCGAGTGAATGGCAACGCATGTTAGCTAAAATTAAGTATAGGCAGGTGGAGGAACGTTTATTCCAACCAACATGAATGGCTTACTGAGTCCGTGGATCAAACGGTGGTTGACGTGGAGCTAATGAGCACGTAATTCCAAGTTGCAAATGAACTGATCACTTATCAGAAAGGTTGGTGTGATGACAAAGAAAAAGGCGTCAAGTTGACCACTGATAAGTATATGGATGATGTGGCCAAGTATGAAAATCACAATTACAAGCATGGACGAATTGCCGCATTGAAGGCTGCCGAAGTGGATCCATCATCCTTTCTATATTGAAGCTACCCACTTCCTCTATTTAGTTATAAATCTTTTCAGCCGTTTGGCCATTTCAATGCATTATTTCCTTGCTTGATGTGTGATTTTGTCTTGTATGCTTTTTAGTGCCGATTTGAAAAGTAATTTTTCTACTACTTGATATGTTATAACTAGAACTTACATAGCAATCATTGGGGGGTTCTCAAGATAAGAAAAATTTAATATAAGATAAATTTCTACGTATATGTACATATTTAAAGTATGAATGAAAACATACACGCTGCATAACACTTCCCTGTGATGCCTACTAAATAACTTCACATGTGACCTAATCATGGCTCCAAAAGAGCCATAACCCTCCCAAGATCCTTTTCATGGGATAACCAATGGGATCTATGAAATGGGCAGTGTAGTATCCAAGGATACTACTCAACATCCGCGCCTGGCCCCCTCCTCATTATGTCTCAATGAGGACAATCAAGTCGTAGTAAAATGCTGAGGCCAGATGCGCGTAGTATAACAGGAAATTAAGTTGGCATACTCCCTTCATATTAAAGAGCAGTACCTTAATCCAGTCGTATCTTGAGGCAGAATGTGCCCCTAGCTCTTTGGGGTTTGGTCCCTAGATCTTAGGATTTGCTAGCTCCCATATTGTTTCCCAGTCATGAGCTGGATTAGGGGCGCGATGATCATCGTCTCTAAGCATTTGGAGTTCTTTTGAGCTCCAATGTATGCCTAAATCGCTGTCGGGTTATTTAGTAAGCACAGTGATGACATAGAAATGATGGCTTAAGTAGAGCAGAGTGAGACACCTTGACTCAATGTTTAGACATAGTTGTCTAACATTTGATGGTCCCATCAGCCTAACGACATGCACTGTGCTACTGTCGAGGACGATATTACATGGTTCTTTTGGTATATACCAGATATAGAGAAAGGGTGGTGGCTCCGTGAGGTGGAAAATTCCATAATACCATGTTTGAATACTGAGTTGATTTTCAAGAGAAATAAGAACAACGTCGATAAGGGCTATAAGATGCACAATCCACAGAATGTCATAGTCGATCTTCGTACAACCATGATGGTTAAGCAAGGAATTTCCTGAAGCGCTCCCATATTGGCTTTGCTCCTCCTCTAAATTCCATGCCTGAGTTATGCACCTTGGGAGGTCCATGCCCATATTTTATAAGTGGAGTTGATGCAGTCGGATTTGACTACTACATGACAAGATTGTACTTGCTGATTTGTAACATGATGCTCTCATGTAATGACTTGGCATCCTTCTGAAGTCTAGCTCTGTGGAATAAAAATGAAGAAAGTACAAGATATTTAGGGTCACTCATTTTTGGGTGCCGCCACTGTTCGCTATTTTATCTTTTCTTATTGATAGCTTTAGCCACCATCCATGGTGTATACAACTTTATGGAGATTCTTGCCAAATAAGGAAAGTGCTTCGCATGGTGAAGGCTTTTGATTCACATTGATCTTTTCTGAGCAAAGCCAAAGCTTCCCACAGCGAAGGCTTTTGATACATGGAGATCCTTGCCGAGCAAGGCCAATACTTTGCATAGTGACGGCTTTTGATACATGGGGATCCATAAAGAAAGCTTTTGATACATGGAGATCTTTGTCGAACAAGGCCAATACTTCAATGCTTCACAAGGCGAAGGCTTTTGATACATTTCATCCGTGAAAATGAAAATGATTAACAACAATTTGATATAATTTCTGAAAGTCTCATTTTATCTGAACTTCACCACAAGCTCTTGGCTATGTAGAGTGCATATTACAATAACTTACTGATAAAACTTTCAAAGATGAGTCGAGTTCCACGGCTTAGGGATTTTGTTGTCATGCATGTCCATTAGCCTATAGGCGCCCACTCCAGCTACCAAATCGACTTCGTATGGTCCTTCCTAATTGGATGAGAGCTTCCCATTTGATGGGTTCTTAGTGTTTAGAAGTACCTTCCTTATTACCATCTCCCCTAGAGAATATTTTTGAGTTTTGACGTGTTTGTTGTAGGATTTGGTGAATTGTCACTGATTATGCCCAAAGTATATTTGATAGCTCTTCAATCCATCTTCCCTTTGCCTTTTCCAGGCGCTTTTTGATTCTATGGAGTATTACTTTATTTGATGTCTCGACTTGCCCATTGCACAAAGGGTACGCCGGAGTTAAGAAGTAAGGTTTAATTTCACACTTGCCACACAATTCACGTTATGCCCCGCAATCGAATTGTGTCCCATTGTCAAAATGATGTTTCACCATATGAACCTTGGGATATCTAAGCGTCGTATATTGGCCATGGATTTACCCTCTATCCACTTAGTGAAGTATTCAGTTTCTACCACCAAATAATTTTTATTTCCAAGTACTTATGGTAGTGGTCCTACAATGTCAAGTCCCCATTGGACAAACGACTAAGGAGCGGTGAGCGAGTTCAACTCTTCAGCTGGAAAGTGGGTTATCAGGGAATAGCGTTGGCACTGTCTGCATTTTTTCACATAGCACTGGGCATCCTCCCTCACACTTGGCCACCAATAACCCTGTGTAATTGCTTTGTGGCCAAGAGAGTGCCCCCCTTCCCAAGTGTGTTCCATAACTTCCTTCAAGAATTTCATTGAGAAAGTTTTCGACATACCTAGATGAACACATTCCAAATAAGGTTCGGCGATGGATTTCTTAAAAAGATTTCCATATGGGTCTTGCCAATATCGTATTGATCTAACCTACATTCAATGAGCTTTTTTCTTGTCTTCAAGCAAGACCTTATTTTGTAAGTATGCAACAATAGCTTGGGGAGCTATCAATCAAACATAATTGAATTTCTTCAGCATCCTCAATACTTGGTCCAGGGACGAAGCTTAACTCGATGGTTCTCTTTACGTCTGAATTGACTGCCAAGGCCAAACATGCTAAGGCGTCAACATGCATGTTCTGATCTCAGGTAATCTGATTTGGTTTGTAACTCTAAAATTCATCCAACAATTGGTTTGCGACTTTCAAATAAAAGGCCATTCAATCATCTCTAGCAGCGTATTCTCATTTCAATCAACTGATTACCAATTTGGAATCACAGAATATCAATAGTCGCTTTGCACCAAGCCGACTAGAGTTTTTCAGCCCAGTAAGGAGAGCTTCATACTCAACTTCATTGTTGGAGGCCTTGAAGCCAAGTTTGACAGATTGTTCTATAACGGCACCCTCGGGTGTCATCATGACTATTCCTTCCCCCACACTTCATTGACTAGATGAACCATTATAGTAAAGTTTTCAAGTTTCACCAACATAAATTCTCCACTTGGGGGTCGGTTCTTGTGGCGATTCTAATTGGTGTTCATTGTACGCAGTGAATTCAGCGATGAAATCTGCTAACACCTGTCCTTTAATAGCACTTCTGGGACAAAACAAAAGATCATATTTTTTTAGCTCAATGGCCCACTTAGATATCCGTTCAAAAAAATTTTCACCCCTAAGGATCGATATCAACAAATAATCAATCAATACCCTGATCATATGTGCTTGGAAATGACGCACCAATTTCCTTGATGCCATGACGATGGTGAGCATTAGTTTTTTTCCAGAGGAAGGTACCTTGTTTCAACATTCACCATTGATTTGCTGACATAGAAAATAGGTTGTTATTCTTTATTATCTTCTCAAAGGAGCACTACACTGATAGGATGCCCTAAAATAGTAGGTACATGATCAACTCCTTTCCCTGCTCAGGCATTAATAACAACGATGTCGAGGTGAGATCGGCCTTTAAATCTTCAAGAGAGCGTTGACATTCACTTGTCTAATCAAAAGCTTTTCCCTATCATAAGGTTTGAAATAAGGGGCAACATCAGTCCAAGGAGCGACTGATGAACTTATTCAATGTCACTACCATTCCTATAAGCTTTTGAACTTCTTTAACCAAAGCAAGGGGTTAGAGTTCAGTAATTTCCATAATATGCTCTAGGTTGGCAGCAATGCCTCTATGATTTACCAGATGCCCCAAGAACTTTCCTGTGACAATTCATTCTAGGTGACCGCTCAAGCAGTGAAAAAGACCGCTTGAGTGGAGATGTGAGACTCCCAGTTGTTGGTTTGTAGGTCAAGTGGAAAGGAAGACCACTCGAGTGATCAAGTTACTGCTCGAGCGAAGATTAGGGGGTTCTTAGAATCATGTTTTGCAGGCTGAAATACAAAGAGTTTAAGTTTACCGCTCGAGTGGCCTGCACGATATTAGCAACTTAAAGGTTGCTTTTTAGATCATTTTCACCACTTTTTGTTTTCTTCTTTCTAGTCTCTATCTCTACCTTTGAAAACCCTTGCTCTCTCACTATAGAAATCTCTCATTCTACTAAGATCTACACCTCCATTCCTTACAAAGGTTGAAGTCTACGTGAAGATTGTGCCTTTCAACCGATTAGATTTTGGATTTTCCTAAGGAATCTTATTGATCTAGCTTCTCTACTTTCATCTTCTAGGTAGTACTACTTTTAATTGTGTATCTCTTTATTTTAAGAATGTTTATGTGGTGTTATTATGACATTGATGCTATAATTAAGTGTTAAGTTTATGGAGATTTATTTATCTGGCTTCTCTGTTTTCATCTTTTTGATCTAGCTTCTCTACTTTCATCTTCTATGGATTATGGTTTTGTTGTGAAATAGCATTTAACATGATGGAGGGGCAAAAGCCCAAAATTTTATAAAAAACCTAACTCTTGAAATTGAGAAAGGATGTGATTAAATGGAACCAATTTTCAATTCTTTAAATTGATGAATGAACTATGATATTTTGATGAGGTTTGGTTTGAGACTTATGAAATTGGTAACTCTTGAGATTTACTTTTGAATTATGAAGATTGTTTCTCCATATTCGCTTCAATTATTTGAATGGAGAAATTTACTCTTTATCGCACGAATGTACAAATTATTAGAAGTTTGAAAGGCTGTGTAAGGGGTGGTAAAGAGTGTGTGCGTCCAGGTAAGGGGTCAGTTTTTTTTTTTTTTTTGTTGAAAAAGTGTTGGGTGTTATTAGTACCCACGCGAGGGAAATTCTAGATGCCCAATTGCCCTATCTTGAGCTTATCACCAGACGAATATGGAAAAAATGTTTTTGGCTGTCCACTAGTCCTGCCGTATTGTAGTCGGTAAAAGTGAAAAAAAACGGATGATTTTGGGTGCCTATTCCTTGCCGTATTAATAGTCGGCAAATGTGGAAATATTTTTTGAATATAAATCTATTTATGTATATGTAATGGGACTCCTCTTAGGGGCTTCACAGTGTATTTACCACCCAGTGTTAGGCATGGCTTTGGTGGCACTACAGCACCTATGGATCTTTTCTTAAATCTTTAACATGAATGAAATAAAATGTGTTTTGGGTTGTGACAATGCCATATGGATTCTTTGAATAATTAGGTACTCAGTTAAAATACTTCTATTGAGTATCTAGCTCATTCCTATCTAACCTTTTTAGGACTTGGTGATGCTCAACCACCCCAATGAAAAAGAGGTGGATTTTTGTTTTGATTGGAGCACAAAGGCTCATGGATATATTATATGCAAACTTCGAGCTTATTTGTTTTCGAACCGCTCGTCCATTTTGTTCTAACAAGGCTTCACCTTGACATTTGTAAGCCATTAGGGCATTTTAATTGTATCCTATAGCTTCTTGAACTATCATACTAATGATGTAACTAAGACATGCACATGCAAATTTGTAAATTTTTAATGTATAGTTCAATGGAAAGAGGATTTTTTAGCCAACGCTATTAAGTAAGATTGCAAAATTTTGAGTTAATCATGTTATGAGTATTATTTCATTTAAAAAATTTGGGGGCTTTACAAATTGGTATCAAAGCTAACCAAGTTTGAATACCTTGAGCTCATGGGATGTGGCTTGTGCCATAATGGGTTTGTCATGCTAGGAAGGGACATAGCTGTCATAAATGATTATGTGTTTATGTGGCTATGTAGGTATGGGGTCAGACTTCTAGGATACGAATTGCGATCACTACACGCATTGAGGTCCTTTTGGAAAGGCACCCAATCAATATTTTTTTCACTTAGAAGTCTTTGAGTGCTGTGGAATAATTTAATAACTTGGAGGGGTGGTCCGTATGTGCTCAATGTGACAAGGTGCTTATGTGGTTTGCTTAATGTGACTCAAGCGTATGTATGGTCTCGTATTAGTGCATGTGTGACGGGTGAGATTAAGTGTGGGAGTGTGAACCATGAATTTAATCTTATCTGTATTTCTTATAGGATGTCTAGACATGGTAGAGTCCATGGTAGACCTCATTGGGGTTGTCAGGATATTCTTGTCCAACCAGAGATCCCTCATCAAGAAGAAGCAATGGGTCAAAGCAATGTGGCCAATCCTCCACCCAAGATGCAATGGGGGCATTAGCCCGAGAGATGGCAGGGGCTAGGACTGTCGATGGAGAACCTAGAACTTCATTTCTAAAGAAGGAATTCTTATGTTCCAATTGCGCAGAGTTTAGTGGCGAGCCTAACCCTATGAAAGAAAATGAGTGGTTAGAGCAGATTGTCAAATCTTTTGATATCATAGGTATTTGTGGGGGTGAGCTTCGCATGGCATTTGCGACGTATCAACTGAAAGGAGAGGCTGAGAAATCATGGAAGTATACCAAAAATCGTATTGAGCACACTTGGATGGCATTCATACACGCCTTCTTGGATAAGTTCCTTCCTCCCACTACTAGGCAACGGTTAAGGAGGCAGTTTGAAGAGCTTTGGCAGCTTGACACACCTGTGGCTAAGTTTGAAGCCATTTTTACCAACCTATCTAGCTTTGCACTCGAGCTTGTGGCGACCGGAGAGCTCTGATGCTTGGAATTCGAGAAGAGGTTGAGATTGAAAATTCTGATGAAGGTAGTGGGTAACAAGATTAGAGATTATAATCGGCTTGTGGAGGCTGCAACTCATATAGAGATTATGGTTGAAGTAGAGAAAGCAAGGCATAAGTCAAAAATGTCAGGGTATTTGATGTCTCGGGGTGATTTAGTGTCTTCTAAAGAGTCTAAGGTTTCAGCGTCTTTTCAGTCACCACCGTAGCAGGCTAAGTCTTCGGGTAAGGTAATGAGGGGATGTTCTGGGAACACTGGTCAAAACCATGGTGCCTGTTATCGATGTGGCCAGCTAAGTCACAAAACTTCTGAGTGTGGTCAGAGGGTTGGGCCACAGATATGGTCGGCTCATCCTTAGAGCCAGTCTCAGAGTAGGGGCCAGGTGCCATCTTGTTATCAGTGCGGTCAACCGAGGCATTTGAAGAACTTTTGCCCATAGAGAGGAAGGTCAACTAGTGTATCAGGATCTCTCAAGTCAAGAGGTTGCCAAACAGGTCAAGGTCAGGGTCAGGGTAAGAGATTGGCTCCGAGGATGTTTATGTGATGTTATTATAACATTGATGCTATAATTAAGAGTTGAGTTTACAAAATTTGGGTTTTTTCTTTATAAAGTGAAATTTTCTCTGCGTTTTCTTAAGATTTCTATTAATAACTATGGATTATGGAGATTTTTGGTTGAGAAATAGCATTTAACATGATTGAGGGGAAAAAGGCCCAAATTTTATAAAAAGTCCTAACTCTTGAAATTGAGGAAGGGTGTGATTAAATGGAAAAAAAATCAATTCTTTAAATTGATAAATGAATTATAAGATTTTGATGAGGTACTTTGATTTGAGACTTATGAAACTGGCAACTCTTGATATTTGCTTTTGAATTATGAATATTGTTTCTCCATTCAATTATTTGAATGGCAAAATTTACTCTTTATCGCATGAATATACAAATTCTTGGATGTTTGAAAGACTATGTAAAAGGGTGGTAAATAGCGTGTGCTTCCAGGTAGGAGTCATTTTTTTTAATTTTCTTTTTTTTGGAAAAGTGTTGTGTTATCGGTATCTATGCGGAGGAAAGTCTAGGTACGAAATTGTCCTGTCTTGAGTTTATCGGCGGATGAATGTGGGGAAAATGTTTTTGGATGTCCACTGCTCCTGTCGTATTGTAATCGGTAAAGTGAAAAAAAAAAAAAAAGATGGTTTTAGGTGCCCATTCCCTATTGTATTAATAGCCGACAAATGTGGGGATAGTTTTAGATATAAATCAATATGTATATATATTGGGACTCCTCTTAGGGGCTTCACAATGTATTTACCCCCCGGTTAGGCATGACTTTCGTGGCGCTATAATACATATGCATCTTTTCTTAAATCTTTAACATGAATGAAATAAAATGTATTTTGGGTTGTGATAAGGCCATATGGATTCTTCGAATAATTAGATACTCGGTTAAAATATTTCTAATAGGCATCTAGCTCATCTTTATCTAACATTTTCAGGGCTCAGTGATGTGCAACCACCCTAATAAGGAAGAGGTTGGTTTTTGTTTTGATTGGAGCACAAAGGCTTATGGATGTATTATATGGAAGCTCCAAGCTTTGTTTTTTTTTTGGGACTGCGTGTCCATTTTGTTGTAAGAAGGCTTTGCCTTGACGTTTGTAAGCTATTAGGGCATTTTAATTGTATCATCTAGTTTATTGAACTATGGTACTGATGATGTAAAAACGACATGAACATGCAAATTTGTAAATTTTAATGTATAGTTCAATGGGATAGAGGATTTTTGAGCCAACCATATTAAGTGAGATTGCAAAATTTTGAGTTAATCATGTTATGGGTATTATTTGCATTTAAATAATTTGGAGGCATTACGTTTCCCAACCTTATGCTGAATTCACATTTTAATACATTGAGTTTCATTTGATATTTCCTAAGGATTTGGAAGGTATTTGCTAAGTCCTGAATGTGGGTCAGTTTTGATTTGGATCACGACTATGTCATCTATGTAAACTTTTATCATTTTTCCTAGCTCTTCTTTAGCATTCTTAAGGCCGAATGACATCACCCTATTGTAGTAAGTGCCCCTCAGTATTATGAACACTATCTTTTCCTGGTCTGCTTCAAGTATAGCGATCTGGTGATATCCCTTGTGTGCATCTAGGAAACTCATCCTTTCATAGAATGCGGCGACATCGATGAGTTGATCTATCCGAGTTAGCGGAAACAGTCCTTTGGGCATGTTTTGTTCAAGTAGATAAAATCCACACATATGTGTCATTTCCTAGTTTTCTTCTTTACAACTATTGTGTTCGACAACCGTTGTAGGTATTACACTTCCCAAATTGCCCAAGCCTCGAGTAGCTTTTCAACTTCTTTGATTACTACCTAGAGATGCTCCACAACAGACCTCTTGCTCTTTTGTAGCACTAGCTTGAAGGTTGAGTTGACGTTAAGCCGGTGTACAGTTGCTTCTGGGTTAACTCCTAGCATCTCATATGGAGTCCATGCAAACACATCAATATTAGAGAGTAGTAACCGAGTGAGTTCATTTTCTTCAATTGATGTCAACTTTACGCCGATCAAAAAATATGTTTCAGGATTATCTAAGGTAATTAGGATTCTCTGTAAGTCTTCAATTGCCTTCTGCTCAGCTGGTTTGCTAAAATCCTCTAAGACTTCTTGGTCTGGTATGTGAACATTATTGATATAGACTTCTTAGATTTTTTCATAATAGCCATGAGGTAGCATTCTTCAGCTACTACTTGGCACCCCTAATCTACTCTGTGCCATAGTGTGTAGGAAATCGCAAGAGCTGATGATAAGTACTCAGAATTGCTTTCAAGCTGTAGAGCCAGGTGCTTCTTATGATAACATTATATGACGAAAAGAGCTTCACAACGAGGATGTTCACCTCTATAGTTTGAGTTCCATCTTTTATAGGAAGAGTTGTGGCTCTGATCGGGAACTTTAGATTTACATTGAGGTTGAAGAGTGGATTACGGAATGACGTCAGGTCGTCTTCTTTGAGGCCTAACTTCTTGAAAGTTTTATAATACATGATTTTCTGTCATATTGCCCTAATCTGCTAGGATTATTTCCATGGAGTATTTTTTTTACCTACAAGATAATTATGAGAGCATCGTCATGTGAAAGGCTCACCCCTACAAGCTTTTCATCAGAGAAACATATATTGCTCGTTGGTAGGTGCAGCTAATACTTTGAGACAAGTTCAACACTTGTGGGGAAACCCATTTTTCCCTTGACAACTCTTCTGGGCTATTTTTGGATGGTGGAGACTCTATCAGGATGAGCTACTTCATAAATAACGTGAATTATGCCGACTGGAAGGAACTTTGGTCGTACCTCGAGCTCTATCCTTAGGGTCACCTTTTTCTTCTCTTCTATTTGTGTTGGCAAGTAATCTTTAAGGTGTCTATCTTTGACCAACTCATCCAAGTGGTTCTTTAAAGCATAACAATTTTGAGTGAGATGATCATAGTCTTTGTGGTAACTGCAATGATTGTCTTTGTTATATTTACTTGGATCTCCGCCCATCTTTGGGGCCCAACAAAAATACAGGCGAGCTTTGATCTGGGTTAAGATCTTGTCAATGGGTTTAGTGAACTATGTGTATTGGTTGCTTTTGAAAGACCTCTAAGGTGCAATTTGGTCGAGCATCATGTCTTCTTAGTGAAGCGTCCTTCTTTGATGACATATTGCGAGTTAGAGGCGATATGACCTTAAGGGTACCATCGAGATGACGATGTTGGTAGTTCAAATGGTATCATCTTCTACTTTGCAGTGTTATTCCACTCTTTTCATTAGATCACTGACCTTCTTGGGTGGTTTGCGTATTAAGGCTTGTCTTAGAGTGCTGTCTGGTCAGAGGCCCATTTTGAAAGTTGTAACCATCATTTCTCATTGTAATCATTAATTTCATTGTAACACTTCCAGTATTGACTGGCATACATCCAAAGTGTTTCATTGGACTGAATCTTCGTAGCCTAGAGTACATCCATCTATTGAGGTTGTTTCTGATTGCTGATGAACCTTGCTTTGAACGACCTTTGAAGTTGACGGAAGCTGTGAATTGAGTTTGGTTCCAACTTGTAGTACCACCGCATAGCTAGCTATCCTAAGCTAGATGAGAATATATTGCACATTAGCTCTTCTTTGTCTTCGTATAAAGTCATGGCTTGGCGATAGTATCTTACATGATCAATAGGGTTAGAGCTCTCGTTATATGGAGTGAATGTGGGAGTTTTGAACTTCCTTGGTAGCATGACCTCTACTATCTATAGCACAAATGGGGTATGTTAGAAATCATCATCAAATCCCCATTATTTGTGTGAGCAAGTTTCCTACCAACGTGACGTCATGACTTATCTTAATAGCTTCCATCTGAGTTAGCATAGTAGCAATGCCTATTTGCATAATGATGTCTTCATGGTTCTAGGTGATCATGGTCTATATCCCTTCAGGTATCATGCGCCTTTGAAGATTTGTTGGCATAAGAGTCTGTCATTGGTCATATGTCAATCCTCCGTATGCTACTTTTGATCAAGTGTTCAGCCTCTTTTGTTCCAGTTAGGCACCTTTGCTTCCTCAAGCTCGTTCAATATGCGTTGGTTTTCTAAAGCCATGTTCTTTATCCACTTTTCTTCTCTCTGGAGGTGCTCTGAAAGCGTTTGGATGGAGTTGTCTGGGAGCAAGTCGTTGTCCGTCACCTCTAGGTTAGCAGAGATGATCTCCAAGTTAGATGCGGTCGGTGGAAGTGTCCCAGTTGAACTAGCTGGTCAATTACCGGTTGCAAGAATGATGACATTCTTATTTCCCTCTTCTATGGGTAGGTTTCAGAGAATTTTTCCCACAAATGGTGTTAATACTGAAAAATACTGCTTTGTTCCTCTTGGAAGATGTATAATTTCTCATCTAATTCATGCACACAACAAAGAAAAAAGGTTCTTGTGATGCCCCAAATTCTATTATAAGAGTTGAAGTCTAGGAAACATCACTAATAAGTCCTTTGGTCAATAACAAAGTAATATCCTAAGAAAGATTGGAGCAGTCAAAATAGCCTCCATTATAAGTCGAATCTCTTTAGATAGCAAAACTACCTTTTAGACAAATCTTAACAAGGTATTAACACAAGAACAACATAAGTTGATGGGGAAATGAAGGATAGTTTGGCACAAATGATAAGTATATATATATAAGCAAAGTAATAATTACAAAAGTTATGCCTTGGTTACAAAACAAGAAATTCCATCAATATTACATTCTGAAAATTTATTACAAAATGGACTTAAACAAAATAAATTCTAATTTCTTCTAAGATAGCCATATGTTCTTAAAAGTTTTTTTCCGCACTGTCATTTGGGTAAAATTCTTCAACACTTCGTATGAAACACCATGAGGTTGGATTGCCTAGTAAACTAACACACACCCCATCCCTTTTCCCAATCCAATGAAGATATACAACAATATGATGTTCAAGACAATGGTTACAGGAACTATAATGTTAGGTGTTAGTAAATTAGAAATCCCCCAAAGACATTTCATCATCCCAACCACGAGAATCGGACTCAAATTATTTGGTACCCCCTTGTTTGCTGCTTTACAGACCTTATCTCAAATGCCTACAACAGTTACTCACTACGTAGCACCAACTAAGGACCTCAAAAGAGACGGTAAAACGTTGGTCAGCACCCAAAACCTACCCAACCTTATAACACCAATATCAATAACCACCTAGTGTCCGAATACAATCGATCCATTCAACAATTCCGAAACAAACCACTTGCGTAAAACTTAATCCTCAAATAAAGAGCACATCCCACCAATCAACACTTGAAATCAACATATCATTATCTCATAAAATTTACTTTAGTGATTGAAATCCCGACACCACCCTTTTTTAGTTTCCCTTTGAGTTAAGTAGTTATGCTAGGTTAGAACAAGCTATTGAAATAACAAATATTACACGCGTATAAACATTTCATGACACAAATTTAAGAAATTACAACCACAAATACATAAGTAATAAACCAAAGCTTGATCAATTAATAAATAGCACATTCAATTAACTAAGAGCATGAAAACAATAATTGCAACAAATTTCTAGATTTAAATCACTTTGAAAATAACTATCAAAGAGGTATTTTCAATGGTCCCAAAGACTTGACCTCTTTAGAGTTTGTAGATAATTTTTTCTGGTTTAAAAATCAATTTACGAAAGTGGAATAGCCTTTCTAGATTTTTAGTTATTAATGAAATACTCCAGACTTGTCCAGATTTGTCAACAGTTACGAAAATTGGTTTTTCTCTCAATCCACTCATTCATTTCCATTGAAACCATTTTTTATTGAAATTTAACACTTTATGGAAGATTTTGATTAAAAAATGAGCTCAAGGGGATTTTCTTGAATGTTTCTAAATTTTTTTATATTTGACTGAAAGTACCGGTTGTTTGAGTTCAAAACTTGACATAAAAGGAGTTAAAAGAAAAGGAGGCAACCAAAGGTAATTATACAATTCTCATACGATAAAAATGTGTCAAATGATATGGTAAAACTCAGATTCTGAGTTTGAATTTGTTCCTTTAAAAATGATGCATCAATTAGAATTTGTGAGTTTACTTTGAAAAATGAACACAAGCAAGGAAGTCAACAATACTCAATCACTTTTATTTAAACACATGAACCCTATATATAAACACATGAAATCTATATTCTAAGCACATAATGTCATATATTTATAAGAGGAAAGAAAAGAATAGGTATTGTGCGGCTTACTTTCTTGCTATGGGTTGCTAAGGTTGGACAAAGTTTCCTCTCCTTTTCCTCCCTTCTTTGTCCCAAGCTCACACCTTGCTCTCCCTCTCTCTCCCTTAGCCAAATGTGTGTATGTGTGTATGTGTGTATGTTCGAGTGTGAAAAAAATGCTAGGGGGAGGTTCTATTTATAGGAGAAAAAAAAAAGTGGTGAATGGTCCAAATTGCCCTTTGTTGGAATGGAATGGAATAGATTTGGAATTAGTTGAAAAGTAATGGAATGGAGGTTGATTAAGTGGCTTAAGTATGGTTTAAATCATGATTTAGTTATAGGTTGGTTTGATTGGAACTAGATTGATTGTTAGTACAAACATGTTTAAATGATTAGGGATTTAGTCAATTTTTTTCCAAATTTTCATGAACATTGTTCCAAAAGTAAACCACAAATCTCTAAGGAAGGGTGGCTGGCCATGTGCTTCAATTGACTAGGGTTTTTCACATTTTTTTGTACAATTATATTCATGTATATGTTGTAGATATTTGTAGAAAAGCATTATTATAGCGAGGTGCACATATATATGTATAAAAGTAGTGAAATTAGGGTTAAAGTGAAAATTTAATAAAGTATAAGGGCATGGACTAAATTTATAAATTAAAATACCTATTTCAAGTATAGAATTAATTAAAATAGAGGTAGGAAAGATAATTTGGATTGCACAATTGAGTGAAAACAACGATAACCAGAAACTAGGGTTTAATTCGCAAATAAATGAGGAACTAAGAACTTTATTGTAATAATTCAAAGATCAGGGTCTTAATAGGGTTTACAAAAGTTAGGGGCCTCACAATTCCAGCAGAGTTGTGCAACGGGAGAACCCTCTGAAGATTTAGTTTGTCCTTTGAACTCTTGCTATAACTCAATATCATATTTTTCTTGATTGTTTCTCACTTACCCTCCTCTCAAGCATATACCCTTTATTAGGATCTCTCACCTTCTCATCATTGTCCTCATTTTGCCTTTGTTATGTCAAAGCTCCAAAGACTGCTTTTGCTTTTCTCTCCTTGACATTCTCATTTGTTCGACATGAACGTTCTTGGCATATCGGCAAACATGTACTCGTTGATAGATGAATATTTTTCTTGGTTACTATATTATCATATGATACACGCATGACACTTCTTGTTGGTAAGTCCAAACATGTGGTGATAAGAATAATTCTTAAAAATAAGCACTCAAAATTGCCTTCAGATGAATAGATTCTACAAAGATACATAGAATTTTTTTTTAAAAAAAAAAAATCCAAAATGGACTACCGAACACAAAGTTATAACATGTTGCTATTTTAACACTATAAACGATTTTTATTTTTTATTTATTTTTGGTACAACTTCAAGTACCAATCTGTCCAAATTATGGAAACAAATAAGTTAAAATAATTTGGACACATAAATAAAAATACTGGGACAGATACATTAAAATAATTTGGACAAATAGGTTAAAAATATGTGAACAGATCCATTAAAATAATTTAGGGAAAAAGGTTAAAATAATTTGGGAAGATAAGTTAAAAATTTTGGAACACGTAGCTTAAAATAATTTAGACAACTAAGTTAAAAATATTGAGACAAATAGTTTAAAATAACTTGGATAGACAGATAAAAATATTGGGACACAATTTGAATAGATAGGTAAAATACCTTTGACATATGTTGTACATAAAAATTTCGTTTGTGGTGTTAAAATTTTAATAATTCATAACTTTACGCTTAGTAATTCATTTTGAACGAATTTTTTTAATCAATTATTTTTTTGAGATCATACA
This sequence comes from Camellia sinensis, assembly GCF_055761805.1. Classification (NCBI taxonomy): domain Eukaryota; kingdom Viridiplantae; phylum Streptophyta; class Magnoliopsida; order Ericales; family Theaceae; genus Camellia; species Camellia sinensis. The sequence continues at coordinate 108,731,977 of NC_138969.1, read as the reverse complement.
TCCGAAACTACCGAAGTGGTTTCAAGTTCTTACTTTCCAAAAAAATGTTATTTCGCTATTTTGATTGTCCGAAAATCAATCTATTCAGTGTTTTTATTTCCCTAAAAATTCATATTAACATTGATCTTGTTTGAAATATGTCAAAAAAAAAAAAAAATCCACATATATCAATTTTGTTAAAAGCAAATTTGTAGAATTCAAAGCATGAGATTTACAATGTTTTAGCACAAAATACACAGGGCAAAAATGTCAATAATTGTCATTATCACCCAATGGGGACTTATTACTACCTAAGAAGTGTCGTGTGTGTTCTTATAACTAACAAAAATCAAAGTTTGGACCTCGGTCCCAAAGCACCCATGTGTTGGATATTGTTACCAAAATTTTCATTTAAAATAAGGTTAATTGGTGAAAACTCCACATCAATGGAACCATATGTTATTTGATCTAAGGTTTAATCATTTTTGGTGATAAAGATATGTGTTGAAAAGTTGTCGGTTGTCAATAGCTGACAATGGTAACTAACGACAATGAAGTGGGCAGATAGGTAATACTAGACAAATTGGTGAATATCGGTGACAAGCGTACAAATATGTGACATTTGGATTGATAGTTAAATAGATATGGCGATACGTATACATATCTATGATACTTGAACAAATAGACAAATACGTAAATTTTAGACAAATATGTATCATTTTAAATTGATCAATGTCCTTTTAACTCAAAAAGATTTAAACTTGGATTTAAAAAATAAAAAAAAAAACCGTAATTGTTAGCTAACCATCTCAGTAAGTGGCCACAGACTCGCTGAGCAATAAATAGTTCAGTTTGGGTGTGATGGTTGTAAAAGAGAAAGAAAAAGTTTGTGGTGCTAGACTTAACTACTTAGAATTTTTTTGGGTGAGAGTTTGTGTGATGGAGATTAAAATTTGTGTAGTGTGAGGTTTATGTATACAATAAATCTGAATCACAAGATGATAATTCTAAATAGTTAAATTTAGATTTGTAATATTGCTGGAAGAAAAATGTGATGTCTTGGGTCTTAGACTTGACCGATATTGCGTAATTTGATAGAATTTTTTTTTTTTCAACGCCATTTTGATTATCATATTGGGTCATTGAGATTTCAATTCTACTCTTCCTTAACCTCTTTTAAAGTTTTCGAGTTACAATTTTGAGTTTTAGGCGTTAGAACTTGTTTCAGGGTGTGAAATCAAAATTTTGGCTTTGGCTTGCAAAACCTGTGATATCCCTGTTCCGTAATATGTTAATTGGTCCTTAATACGAATGTGATTATGTGTTTTGATATGATTTGCGTGCCATTATGCAAAAATATATGATTTTGAATTTCTATCTATTCACGGTAGGAATATCTGTTTGATTATCTGCCTCGGAAATTAAATTGGAGGTCTTATCGGCCACAGAATCCGAAATTGATTGCGCCATTGTGATTGGCATAATTTTTAGAGCCTACAGTGGAATTTAATTGAAAATTGATTCGAGTCAGATTAAATTGATTTAATTAATGGTTTAGTGCCCAATTATTTGATATTTATATTTTTGGCTAGTGGGACTTATTTTAAATGGGCATTCTATACTCAATTCCCTTTTCATATTCATTTGGGCTGATTTCAACTCTAAGATAAGAGAGGGGAGGGTCGGCTATAGAAGGAAAAAGGGGAGAGTTGTACAATTTTGGTTCAAGACTTGAATCTCTTGAAGATCTAGCTCTAGATTTGGCTAGAGCTTGAGTTTTGAAGCTCTTAGGTAAGTGAATTCATGGACTCTTGTTTGTAATTTGTAAGTTCAAAGTTGAAAAATGTTAAAGAACATGAATTGAGTTGGTTTTGTTAAATTTGAAGTCTTAGAACACATGCATGTAGGAAATTGTTATGAATTTCCATATTTGAACACAATGTGTGTGTAATTGCTTTGAATGTTGCCTGTTTGAGCTCAAAGGGGTATGGTCCATGTAAATTTGTAGTTGAAGCTCATGTATAATCACCATTGGTATCATCTAAGTTGAGAATGGGAGCTAGACATCACATGCATGTACAATCTATGAAGATAAGAGCTTTGAATGCATGAAGTTGTATGCTAGAATTGAGTTTGGTGTCAATTTGAGCCATGCATGTGTTAAATCCTTGAAATTGAGCTCCATGATGATGTGTTTTGGTGCTTACACCATGTTAGAACAAGTATATGTGAGATTTGAGCTATGAGATGCAAGATATGTTGGCTTAAAGGTCGAATTCGAACTGTAGAACACAATCTGGAAAACCTAGAAATTTTATGTCCGCTCGAGCGGGGCTCCCAGCATTTTTGCAGACTTGGATGTCCGCTCGAGTGAGTAATTTCACGCTCGAGCGGGGAAATTTTTGACAGGCCTTCCGCTCGAGCTCCCTATTTCACGCTCGAGCGTATTTTTGATGCAACCAGCACTTTTACAGGCCTTAAGGGTGCGCTCGAGCGGGGAAGTCCACACTCGAGCGGGGACCCTATTTTGCTGAAATTTTGTTTATGCATTCTGTGCTCTGTTTTCCGTTCCCTTTCACTTCCAAGCACTCTTAGGCATACATTGAGCATTGTAATTGAATTAAAGAGATAAGAATGAAGCCTAAAGAGGAATATGTGAATTAAAGAACGGATTGAATTATTTGTGACCCATATGTGTTATGTGATATGTAGGGTCAAGCCCCATATGTGTTATGTGATATGTAGGGTCAAGCTCCAAGGCAAATCCACAAGCCGATCACTGTGAGTAGTATCTTAATAAAGATATTTGAGATATGCTAATTGTCCAATTGTTTAGCTTCCTATAAGTTGTTAATTTGGATTTTGGACTAACACTTACTATGCCTAAAGAGTGAATGGGCCAAAGGCCGTTTCGATACGAATGATAGTCTGACACGAATGATAATTTGATATGAACGACAGTTTGATCTGAACAATAGAGTAAATGGGCCAGAGGCCGTTTTGACATAAATGATTGGGCCAAAAGCCGTTTTGACATAAATGATTAGGCTGAATGCCGTTTTGACATAAATGAATGGGCCGAAGGCTGTTTTGGCATAAATGAATGGACCGAAGGTCATTTTGACAAGACATGAATGAATGGGCCAGAGGCCGTTTCGACACAAAAGTGTAAATAGGCCTAAAGGCCAATTTGATATGAAAGTTCGAAAAGCCTAAAGGCCAGTTTTACACGAAAGTGTAAATGGGCCGAAGGCCAGTTTGACACGAAAGTGTGAATGGGCCGAAGGCCAGTTTGATACGAAAGTCTGAATGGGCCTAAAGGCCAGTTTGATATGAAAGTTTGAAAAGGCTAAAGGCCAGTTTGACATGAGTAATGGTTTGACAATAAAACGAATGAATTGGGCCTGAGGCTGTATGATGTGTTTGGAACCGCAGTTACCTAACTTACATATGTCTATGTATGTATGTATTAGTTAGAAACGTAAATTGGGCCCGAGGCCGTTTGATGTATATTGTTCCAATGTATATTCTTTATTTGATATTATTCACTGGGCTTTCGCTTACGCTCATTCATGTGTTTGTAGGTGAGCCAAGAGAAGTCCAGACCCAGCCTCAGTGAAGTCTGTATGGAACAACTAAGGTTTTGAGAGAGTCAGCCCTTGTGTCTCACGCACGAGACCCGTCTTCGCCCTTTTGTTATGTATTTACATTTTGTCAGGTTGGCGAAGTTTTGAATACGTCTGTATATAGTTTTCATGGGTTGACTTAGTTTGGATGATCCTGTCTGTATAGAATCTTATGTCATTACACTTTCTGCTGTGAGTTATTAACATATGTACGTATGGATTGTTATGGTGTGCATATAAGCACGGTTCTATGGACAAAGTTTTAAATTTGCTTCTGTTTGGCCCCTTTTACTCTGATGAGTCTTCTCTTATTTGGTTTGAGGTCATAGGTAATCTCGTGATTACTGGCCGGTTATGGCCTTAACCTATAGGGGCGGGTTCGGGTCGTGACAAAACCGCTCGTGCGGATTTGGCAACCGCTTGAGTGGAATCACACAAAGTTTTTAGAAAATTTCTGTGGTAGAATCCGCTTGTGTGGATCTAAAAACCGCTCGTACAGAATTTTGTTGAAAAACTGGGTTGTTCTCTGTCTCAAATCACCCATGAGAGGCATCAAAATCTGCTCGTGCAGATTTAGAATTCTACTCATGCGGAATTTGAATCACTCATGCAGAATTTGGCGCCTCTATCTCAAATTTTGAGCTCTTTTTCTCAAAACTGATGCCAAAAAGGTGTTTTGTACACTTTTTCACTTCTCTATCTATATATTCATCTTTTCCTTCTCTCTATAAACCCACCCAAATCCAAATTTCTCTCTAAGATTTAGCAAAAACCTTCAAGAATTTGATAGGGCTTTTTACACCAAATTAAAGAGGGCGACGAGGGCTACGTTTACACCGATCGATTCAAGTTTTCATCAACATTGATTTCTAGGGTTTTCATCTCCTTTCTCCCCCAAGCTTGAGGTATAGACATTCTTAGAGTTATATATACTTTTTTGCAAGTCCATGCTTGTTTGGAGTATTTCTTTCAAGTTTGAACTATGGTTTAGGTTCATGAACTCTAGATGGGTTTTTAAGGTGGATTTTCTCTATATTTCCAAAACTTTTTAGAGTATGAGCTATATTCTAAAGTGTGAGTGTTGTTTGAGAAAAATCATTTAAAAAATGGGACAAAAACCTAATTTTGGTGAAAACCCTGGAAATTCGGGAATTTTGGAAAAGAGTTGAGATATTGTGAATTTCATACTTGATAAATTATTATGCGAATAAATGGTGGAGAAATCTCTATAGTTGTATATGATGATATTGCCATATTATCTTTTGGAAGATATATATATATATATATATATTATGATGTTACATTGATAAGAGATGTGTGAATTTTGATCACAATGGAGGATTGTGTGGTGGAAATTAAAAATTGAACTATATTAATGCATTGTCACATGTTGCATTGTCATTCCACTTCATCTTTGTTATCATTGATTTGGAATTTTGAATTTAAAAACTATTGCTTGAGAAAGGAATTGTTTTGTGAAACAAGATCATCTCGAATTATTTTGGGGTAAATACGTTGGTAAGTTCGGATAGTGGGTGTAGTTTGGTATGGATTAAGTTGGCCTGAATGTCTATAGTGAAAGACCGAAAACATGCGTAGAGGAGGTACCACAAGCCTTCCGGTTAGCAACCGGTAAAGTAGCGATTAGTAGTACTTGATATGCCTACTTGTAGACACTAACTTAGGGATTACCTATGTCATATTTACCACTCCTTGAAACTACATTGAAGTTATTGAATTGTTGTGTTTTCAAATTGCATTGTGCACAAGATTTTCAAAAGATAGAGGTATATGTTTTGAGCATGACATGACATATGCATTCATCTCAGGAGACTGTATCAAATGTATATACTTTGTTAAGATCTTCTTACTGGATTTTGTGCTCACCCTAATGGATTTTGTACAGGTATGTGGTGATCTCGCCAACTTAAAGTCGTGGAGTGTATTTTGAGGGCACAAGGCTCTTTTATTTTGTTGTAATTATTTTTGACAAGTCAAGGGCTTTACATGTATAGGTTTGATTTTGTGCAACCGGACATAAGCCTTGAAACTTGTAGTCCTTGAAGGCATTGAATTGTATTGGACTTGTTGTGCCACATGCTACAGATTTATATTCTAGGAATGTTGAATGTATAATTGCATGTGGAATACTTTTGTAAATCTTTAGAGTATAACAAATACAAATGTTAAAGATTTGATGATGATGTTAATGAGGAGGTATTATATCTCATATATATTTATGCTATGGAAATCATTAAATTGGCGACAAAAAAAAAAAAGGCAAAACTATATTATCTTATCTTCATCTTTTATCATATCTTCATCTTTTATCATGAATATTCGAGAAAAATCAAGAGCAAAGTTATCTTTGTCAGATCTTATTACTAGGAAGATGGTGTAATGCAAATAACTAAAATAACATAGCTAGAATCGCCTTAAAGAGAGATTCTAAACTAGAAAGATATAATACAAATAATTAAAAGAACATGCCAACTAGCAAGATAAGTCCATGTTCAACATTATAAAATCAAAAAATCTAGTTTTGTCCCTACCTCCAATTCCAAATAATGTGGGTGCCATTATGGTTATCCTTTCAAAAAGCACTAAAGGCATATTTGGTATTATGTTTTGCTTTCTTTATTTTTGTTTTTAAAAAACAAAAACAATAAAAATAAACAAATTGAAAAGCACCCATCATTTTTAGTTTTTTTGCGAAAATATCATTTTGTATATTCTAAAGTTTTCAAAAATTTAGAAATAGTTTGCCAAACAATTAAATAATTAAACTTAAAAAATAAAAATAATACCAAACATGCTCTAATGTGTCAACTGCGCTTCTAACTAATTCATGAACCAATATTACTTTTGAAAGGAAAAACAACATTCTTGTGATAATTGAAAATCATTTTCAACTACCAATATTTATTTGCCAATTGTTTCCAACAATTAGTAGGAACATTATTTTTTATTTTTTTTTAAGTGGACATTATGTTCTCGTGATCTCTTAAATCATCCTGATTACATGCCATGACTCGCACGTAAGTTTTTGAACAGATATTTACTTGAAATGACCTCTAACCATCAAGAAAAATAAAAGAAGAAAGAGAAGAAATCTCGCGATGAAAAATGGCCACGATCGAGAATGTTGGCACCGTGGTCCTCTATAATGGTGGTCCTCAATGAAACTTGCCTAGATTTATGTTTCTTGCTTAACCTGTGGTCCTTGGCTTGATTAAAAGAATTTAGGCATGTATTCAAAGCTTTATTACTATATTTTTGGGTTGATAGTTTATTTTGACTCTTGATTGTAGCTTAAATTCATTGAAATTCAATGTGATTTTTTAATATTTTAATAAATATCACTTCTTCTTCTTCTTTTTTTTTTTTTTTAAAGATTTGAATAAATATTGCATTTGAAGTTAATCCAAATGGGATTACAATATTTGGTGGGTAATGCCACATGATGTGTTAAATTATTAACCATGTTAGTAAAAGTTCGATGAGTTATTTACAGACCTAATCGCTATGAATGTGAACTTTTCAAACGTGTGGACCCAAGTTGGCAATCCTTCATGAGTTGAAACATACATAAGAACAACTGGCAACTAACTTAACTTCCATCAAACACTAAAATCAAATGTTTTGGGCCAACTATATCAGTAGTCTTTATATTTTATCTCTTGTATTATTTTAGTTTTTACACTTCTAATTGACTCAATTTTGATCTTTAATTTTAAATTTTGTGTTAATTTGATCCAATTAATAATGTCGTTAGTGTTTTTTTAAGGAAAATTATCACTAAATTAGTTAAAGTTAATTCACTGAGTTTAGTAAATTTACAATTTTACCCTTCAAAAATATGATTGATTGCACTTATGTGCTTATTTTTCATATTTTTTTTTTTTTTTTTTTTTTGGAAGAGTTATAATCAGTTGGACTAAATTGAGACAAAATCATAAGTTTAGGGTTAAAACCACGCCAATTGAAATTGTAGGGATCAAAATGACACGAGCTAAAGTATAGGGACTATCGTCGTAATTTTTTCAAATATTTTTAATCCAACGAAATCAAACTATTGATTTTTTAAAAAATAACTAAATTAGCTAAATTAAGTTAAATCCACTAGTAAAAAATTTTGTAAAACCACAACACCAAAGAGATTTTCTTGTTTCAATATTGTGTTATACCCCCATCCATGAAAGAAATTCGAAAAGTGAGTCATCATCAAATTTTTTTCTTTCTTTCTTTTTTTTCCTCATTTTGTTTTTGTCATTAAAAGGAATTCATCACAACTGAAATTTGCTCAGCACCACAGAGAAGCAGGTTGTAATTTTTATTTTTATTTTATTTTTATTAAGAAATTATTATAAAAAAAAAAACTCTAGAGTTTGAGTTTTATAACAAAATAAAATCAGAGTTTCTAATTTTAGTTAATTTAAATTCTAATGTTTTGATTTTTTTCAATATAATTTATCTGTCTATTTTCATTAAGGTTTAATTTGTTACAAAACTCAAACTTAATTTTTTTAATTATTATTATTATCTTTTTTGTAAGTTTTTTAATTTTTTGTGGCAAAATGGAATATTTTGAGATAGCTTTACATTATGTTTGGTTGGGAGATTTGAGAATGGATTAAAAAAGAAAAAGGAAAAAAGTAGGTGAGAAATGTGAATAAAATATACTTACATCTTACCTAATTTCATACAATTTTTTCTTTTTTTCTTTTTTTTCCAAATCCTCCAACTAAACATAACGTTAATGGAGAGACAAAGTGGTAAAACTTTCATACATATATATCATTTTTCATATATTATTATCAATGGCACAAAGGTCTGATTCTGCTATGCCCAGTCAAATTTATGTATATATTCTCATTTGACTCGGTGGACAAACACATCTTACAAAACAAATATATAAAAGTGTCATTTGTTATATACAAAATTAGCAAATCTTAGCAACTTATGAGTGGAACTTAGTATCAATGATTATTATTAATTTAATAGCTACAGCTGCTGAAAAATTAATGCTAGAGCATGACAATAATAAATCAGAAATTACTAGCCTCTGTATACTTAATCAACCTAGCTATTTTGCATCTGTGGAAAAAATCTTGAATTAATTAAAAATGATACCCAATTCCTAAGGCTCTATCCAGGATTCAAATACAACATAAAGTGATTAAACAATTTTGACTCTTAGTTTTAAATTATGTCAATTTGGTTCAATTTATAATGCCAATTCAGGTTTTTGAAGGAAAATAGTCTCGAGTTGGTTGAGATCAACTCACTAAACTGAACAAGTTTACAATTTTTCCTATAAAAAACATGATGCATGTCGTTTATGTGCGTATTTTTCATCAAAAAATACTAAAAATTGTAATCAATTGGATTAATTTGAAACAAAATTATAAATTCAAAAATCGAACTAATTGAAATCACTACAACAAAAACAAGGTACGACAATGTTTTTTTTTTTTTTTTGGAGTTTTATTGAAACGCCATTATTGGTCAATTAATAATCAAAAAAATAGTGATGTGTTAATTAAAGGGTTGTTTAGGAAGTGCTAGATTAGTATACTTTTTTACTTTTTAAGAAAAAAATGAGAAATATGGATTGGATATGGATTGAGTTTGAAGTGATGTGGTAGAGAGGTAATGTAACTTAAGTAAGAGTTGATGTAACTTTAGTAAGATGATTGTGACCTAAATAGAATAATGTGTTAAAATAGTATGTGTTATGTTAGCACATGCCAAACAACTACTAAATTTCAAAACAGTGCTGTTGTTGGTGCATTTCTGATGTCGTTACATATCCTCTCTCCCTCTCACTCTTACTCGAATCCTCTCTCACTCTCCCTCTCACTCTTACTCGCTCGAATTCACTCTCACTCTCACCCTCACTCTCGCACGAATTCTCTGTCACTCTCAGTCTCGCTCTCGCTCTTTGTACTCATCTCTCCATCAGATCTAGGAAGGTTGTCGAAGATGAAAAAATCTAAAATCCACGGGATATTGATTTGTGATTATGTATCAATTTTAACTAGTAAATAGCAATCCCAATCACACAATCAAAGACAAATTGACACAACAATTTAACGTGGAAAAATCACAATTGGAGCGCCTCCAATTGTGATAAAAAAAAATCACAGGCAAAAGCCACAAAACAATCCACTAAAAAGACCAAAATGAATTACACAAGTGTAATCTCAATTACCTAGCGAATCCATGCCCAAATTGAAACGACCCCAATGTGCCTTTTCCACCACCGTCTTCACTTCAGAATTGTCTTGCTCAAGGTTGAAGCCACAACAATGATGTCGAATCTACAACGATGAGCCACTCTAGAATCCGCCAAAGCTTCAGACTCAAGTTCCACGGAATCCACCGAAGAACAACTCTCTCTTTTGTGAATAAAACAAACTAAACAAACCCTTTGATATAATTCACTCAATTCATGAAACAAGCAAAGAAGCACCAAATGAAAACCTAAATACCCAAGAAGAAGATTTGGAAACCGTACCCTAGAAACTGAATTAATCGCAGATTTATAGAAAACATAATCGCTATCTCCGCTCCAGCGCAGGAATGGCCGCTCGAGCGTGCTAACTAAAATGCATGTTTCAGAACAAGGATCTACGCTCGAGCGCAGGAAAGGCCGGTCGAGCGAAAAAATACAACTTTAGTACTTTTGCAGGCGAGTGAAACTTCTGAACTGATTGCATCTCTGCTCGAGCGCACAATCAACCGCTCGAGCGGACAAACAACTTCGACTGCAATTTTGTTGACTAAGTAGCTCAATCTTCAACATAGTCAGCGAAGTGACAAACATGATAGGATTAAGATCACAAACTCCTCTACATATGCACAATTCAGGTTGGATTCGCATCTAAATACGCATTACCTCACTTTTATAAAAGAACGAATAAAATTACAACTGGAAAGAGTTTTGTCAAATGGGATTGTCAATAACAAAAACCTAACAAAAGATTTCAAGGTTGATTCTTGAATATTCGAAGGTTGATTCTCCAGATTTGCAATTGTCTCTTTCGATTTTGTGAGTTTCAATTTGTTTAGGTTTTTTTATTTTTAATAGATTTTTTACATTCTAACTCAGATATGGCTTCTCTCTTCTGATTTTCTGTTTTTATTTGATCTCATTGTTCATCAATTGGTCGATTAATCTACATGAAACCTGTTTGAGATTTGGCTTCTCAAATCTGTAAGTTTAACTTTAATTTCGAACATGTATATATGCATTTGTTTTGTATGAACTTAGATTTCTGATTTTTCAGACCTGTTTGAGATCTATATGTATAAGTGTGAGTGTGTGTTTGTGTGTGTATAAATTTCTGTGTATATTCTGTGAAATTTCTTGGAACTGGTAGCTTTGAGAATCAAATCTACTCTTGCATATTCTGTGTCTAAATCTTGTGTTTTTGGAATTATTGTAAAGCCAATGTCTGATTAATCTACATGAGAACAATCAACCATGATAGTGTGCCAATGTCTGAATGAAGCTTGAAGGGATGCCTATGGATTCTATTAAGTGCCAAATCCCACTCAATAATATGCAAAGTTAGTTCACCTTAGCTGACAAATAACTCACAAAACTAATAGTTCAATGTAAAGCTCCTTGTGACTGCTTTTGGGGATCTAACCACATGAATCTAATTCCTCCCCTGTTAAGGAGATTGATTGAGGTGGAAACTATTTGGTGCTGCTTATGAGGTGGAAACAGTTGTTTATTATTGAGAAGTAGGGGAATGGGTACTTGTGCTTTTTTATTATGAAATTTCAGCTTGCAAGATTCATTTTTTATTCTTTTCCTACACATTATATGCATTTTAGCCGTGATTGCTAAATCAATCTCTCTCTCTCTCTCTCTCTCTCTCTCTATTTTTTGTGTATACGGTTATATATATATATATATGCTGTTAGAATTGCAATATTACATGGGATTTGCTCTTTGTTTTCAATCATAAAAAGAAAGGGAGCTACTTGAATCCGTGTTGTAAAAACTTAACTAGTGGCTACTTAACTAATGGCTGAGTGGAAAATTTGAGACCTTACTTTAGAATTTAATTTTGAATATAGATTTGAGAATTTCTTGATTTGGTAAATATTTGAGTAAAATTCAATTTGGTGTAAGTTTAAGTCAAGGAGTTTAGGGTGCTTTGAGTGGTTTTTTTTTTTTCTTTTTTTTTTTTTGTGTGCGTGTGTGTGGTTATTTTTAAAAAAATAAAAAAATAAAATTCAAGTTTATTTTATTTTAGTTTATTTATTTATTTTTTGGTTTCAAAGGAATTGGAAGTAATTGAAGTTTTTCTAATTGGAATGGTGTTGAATAGAAGAATAATATGCTCTGGCTTTCATTGGTCTTCATTGATTTTGTCTAAGGATCTTTTTTTTGGTGGATCCCTTTTGTTCCTCAAAAATTCCGGTCTTTTTGGACACGTTTTGTTTTTAACTTCCATATCCAATATATGTGTTTATATATAGCATATATGTATATTTTACTGCCACTAGTTGTGCTAATTTGGAACTGGATGAGCTGCTTATGCTTAATAAAATTAGGGAAAACTACCAATAGGTCTTAATAGTTGGACTTAATTCCCGTCAAGTCCTATTGAAAATAAATCTTTGTAAAATTGTCGCTAAAAATAATTTTTTTGTGACAATTTTTTACATACGTCACTAAAAATTGATAATTAGTGACCTTTTTTTGTCATAATTTTTATAAATTGTCGCTAAAACTTACATTTAGTGACTTTTTTATGAAATTTTTTTTCTATAGGACCTATTAGACAATAAGTCCACTTATTAGGACCTACACGTAAGTACCTCAATAAATTATGGGTTTCTATGTCACAACGGGATATTTGGGTTTGCCAAGAAGGTTATTATTATTTATTATTTAAGAAAGTAATGCATTGCATTGCTTGAATATATCATAATCTATCAAGAGCATTGTAGAAACTTTTAGTTTCTTTATTAATATGCTTCATGCTAGAAATGCTTCTTGTATGCTTGATAATTCTGATTCAGATTGCACCACCGGGATGCAAAAAGCAAGACAGTTGTTAATTTAGCAAGTAATGATCCATGCATGCATAAATAGCCTTAGACCCGTCCAAGAATCTTCATTAGAGATACCTAGTCGTCTTTGATGAAGCTCTTCTTGAATTGTCCAATTTGGACAGTTCAAGAGCACAAGTCTATATTGTAATTAGTAGTTTTACCACTTAAATGTAGTCTATCTCGTAGAGATTTTGTGCAGTAGCTCCTCATGTTCCCCGGGTGCGTACTACACAAGGTAAGTCTATGTTGTGTACTTGGAGAACCATGGGGAGATGTTGTCGAAATTTCGTTAGAGATGGATAGAGAAGTATGAGCTACTTCTTACAATATAAACTATGCATTCTTGAATGGAAAAGTAGGATGAACCAACCTATTAAAGAAGAGTTAGAGGTGAATGGTGTCATGTCGTATGCACAAAAATGACACAGAAATTAAAGTATGAGCAATGCTACGTACCTCGAATATGACCTTGGCTCAAATGGCTCCAATTTCTATTCACCGGTCGTCCGCCCGGTCATTCGGAAAAAAGGTTGACAGCCGCGGTCGACAAGGTGACAACCACAGCTGTCAGCTTTTTTGCTAGACAACCGACCGGTGAACAGAAATTCGAGCCATTTGAGCCAAGGTGAATTCGAGACACCAAGGATTACACTTAAAGTATAGAGACCAGCAGTATAATTTACCCTATAATTTTTGCCATTGTGGTTGGTGTTGTGGCCATGGATCATGGCATGGCCGGTTGTAAATTACAAATTCAAATACTGTGATGATGATGATGATGATGATGATGATGATGAGGAGGAGGAGGAGGAGGAGGAGGAGGAGGAGGAGATATGGCTAATTTTCTGGTTAATCTCATGGGATGGAAAAGCATTTCATGCACGGTCCACACTTTATTCGTCGTAGGCAGTGTCACTTATCTCTTTCACTGGGACATCAAAATGGGAATCTCAACTATCTCTGATATTAAAAGTGCAAATTAGTGATCATGCATATATTACTTGCTAATAGGGTATTGCATAATCTGTTCCTAAAAATATATCTATCACCACTTCACATGCATTTATAGTCACATAATTTTAAGAAAATCATATCACGTGAATAATGGACAAGTGAGGAGTACTCTTATTTTTTTCTTTTCTTTTCTTTTTTCTTTCTTTTTTTATTTTATTTTATTTTATTTTATTTTTTTGAAAACGGAGAATCTCAGCCTACTGTTGAAAATTCTAAAAATCAAATCCGATTTTGTCACTTCTTCCACATGGAGCTAACTAGTTGGGTGTTTGCGAAATTTTCAAAAAGTCGAATGTCATAAGCATAATTTGTTGTGATATAGCATTTTATAAGCTTAGGAACAAAAGAAAGGAATAACCACTTTTTACTACAGAAAACAAAACCTTGCTTTTGCTAATGCAATTGTGTGCGCTTTGTACTTGGTCTCGCACTCAAATTGCCTTCTATGGTTTTAATTTAAGTGACTTTACCAAAACTCAGAAAAGACAAGAATATATGCATCAAATATCCTCATCCAATCTTTTGGCTAAGGACTGATGGAAGTTGAGTTGTCCTTTCTCAATGGAAGTGCCAAACATGATCTTCTGGTCCTTTACTCTCCATCAATGCTTATCTAATAAGATAAAAAGTCAAAATACTTGATTAATAATTTGGGATTATGTTCTTTATAATGTTATTAATTCATCGACTGATGTTCAAACTTGTTAGCGGTGGCAAGCCCCTACCACATATCTTCTTGTTATTATGGCATGAATGATAGTGCCTATGTACTTTGTAGCAATATGTTAATCATTGTTTATTAATTTTGAGGGTCAATTTGAATTTTGTCAAAAATGTTAGATTCTCTCTTTATTTGTTAGAAATTAAATGTCTCATTGTCAGAGTTTTTTTTACAACTGATCTAATAGAAAAAATAAAATTACCCAAGTACCCTCTAATACACTACATGGAATTTGAGTTTTAGCAGCGTTTTTAAAACGCCACTAAAAGCCTGAAAAATGCCGTGAAACGCTGCAACGATGTTTAAATTTGTCGTCGTTGATACGGCCGCCGCAATAACTTTACAAAGTTTGAAAACCATCGCGAAAACTATTAGACGATGTTTTTTAAAACGCCACAAAATTTTTTACGTTCGCTTCTATTTCCGTCACAAACTAACTTATGATGTCATTTAGTGGCATTTTTTGAAAAAACGCCACCTTTCCCCCCCTCCTGATTTTGAAATATAAGAAGAATTACAATCAATATTTTGTCCAAAGCATAGCATTTCAGAAGATATGCACTAAAAGATTCAACACAGTTATGAGGCCCCGTTTGCCAAGATTCTGAAATATAGCACAAGCCAAAGAATTTAACTAAAGAAGGCAGCTTGAAAATTTAATTACGAACACATATGGCTCAAATTCGCATATCAATGCGCCAACCATGCATCAAGCTAATTATAATTTTTATACATCCAATATATTGTAATCAACACATCATAAAACGTTGTACAGAGTTAGGGAAAGTACATAAAAGTACTCAACTCGTCTATGAACCAAATTAATTGCACATTTCATGAGATTTTTACTACACAAAATATATGTACTCTTCAATCCACGCGCTTGTTGGCGTCAAACTTCTCACGGAGCTTAGATGCCTGAAACAATCACCCATCATCAAATTAGGAGATTCCATCAACAAATAAATTCATAATTCAGTGAACAAATCCTCCACTAGACTAAGCCAAATACATTATAATGAAATCTATAAAAACAAAATTCAAATTCATACTGGATAGAAGTAATCATGATTTTTCAAATCATTCCAACCGTAAGTTCCAATCTCTATTTCAAATAAGCATTTTTGCACTTAATCATCACATAATTCATGTCAAATTGGACAAAAGTAATCTATGCACCACATTTTACATTGATATCTAAATTTAATGTTGTGCTATTAGCATAACGCATACTTTTTTCTCAGCAAACTTACACATTTCAACAACAAAGTCGTTCAAAGGTTCAAGTTACTTCAAAAATACCTCACACATGGCAAAAGGCTAAGAGATTACGGTGAAAGTGAATGGTCAGCTATTCAAGTGCTTATGCACTCGGACAAAAAGCATCATTTTTCGATTCAAACAAAGCTAGAATCAAACAAAGTTTGACAGTTAATCATTTAACGCTACACACCTGTGCAACATACCAAGAAAACAGTGATCACCACTGTGAATCTAAGGCAGCTAATGACTTGAAACCTAATCAGTGATCACCACTGTGAATGGTCAAGATTGCACAAGGTTAATCTAAACTCAGGAACATCCCATTTGAAAGTAAGGGAGCCTATTACCCCCAACAAATTTAAAAATCATTTCAAAATAGCAAAAAAATTAAAGAGAAGATACAAGATAAGATAAGATTAGGAACATGAGGCTGAAAATTTAGAGCTAGAATAATCAGTAAAAGAAAAGATTAGGAACAGCTCTAACCTTGCCTTCTTTCATTAAAATTGTCCTATTTACTTCTTCTTCTTCTTTCATATCTTTGATATGTGAACCTGCATTTGATATGAACAAATAACATGAATAAAATTTCATATTGAAAATTTCATAATTAACTATTTACTCACTTCCTCGGACGAATGATGGCAATTAAACGATGAGGTGTATGCATGTGATTGTTGTTGTGAATGCACATGTGTAGCAGCTAGCGCAACAGGCCCACCCATGGCCTATTGAGACTCCATTTGCTCTATTCGTGCTTGTTGAGCTTGGATTGTGCTTTCCATCTCCATTTGTAATTTATGTTGATTAAGCATAGCATCCATCATCTCCTTCATTTGCATCTCCATTTGTGCTTTATATTGGCTAAGTTGCTCTTGGACTTGCACTTGGATGATACGAATTTGTTCTTGTGATTGCCTATATCCACCTCCAAAGACATTTGTTGGAGAAGGATCTAATCCATATGTTCGAACACGACCAGGTCGCTCAGGCCCTAGAACTTGTGTGATAATCTCTTCATCTGTAGCATTTGATTGCGCCCCAAGCTCCTTCATTTGTGTCTGCAATTGTTAATTAGTTAATTAGCCACCAATAAAATTTATATTAACAAAATTGATAAGAATATCATGAAAACAATCACAGCTGTAGCCATAGATAAAGCACTAGCAGTTAACACAGCTGCAGCACCAGTTGCAGCCACAACCACTAAAGCCCAAGCATTCCTCTCTTTTGACTGTGCTGCAAAGTATATAATAATGGTGCCGTAAAGTATATGATGATAAGCCATAATTGTGTGTGTGTGTGTGTGTGTGTGTGTGTGTGTGTGTGTGTGAGAGAGAGAGAGAGAGAGAGAGAGAGAGAGACAACCAAGCTACATACCATGACCTCAGCAACTTTATCAATACTTGGTTTGTTATCCTTTGAGTACCCAGCCATCCACACCTCTAAGCGAGTTACAGGAACTCCATTATTCTTATTTGTTTCCTATAATTACAATTAAAATTAAGTAACAAAATCAAAATATACAATTTCAATTTGAAATATAAAGAAACTATATACCTCTATTCGAACAACTAAGGATGGTTTCCTGCCGATTATGTGATTTAATGTCTTATTCCGAATTTCTTTGTTTTTCGTACTTTTTCTCTATATGTATGAACACAAACACAAGATAATTTATTAATTAACAAACTCATCTTATGAGATTACAATAGAATTCAATAAACAATTTAATACAAGCAATTCATTGAACTAGCAATATTAAATGATAGATGTGCCTTTCGAGTGCCCCAATAATAGACCAGGCTCTGCCATTGATGCTCATGTACTCTTTTGGGTCAATGAGTTAACCTATCAACATCATTGTCGAATGGCATATACCTCATTTTTTTTAACTCTAGCTTTCCACTCTTTCCATTTTTTTCCCAACAAAGGCCAAAATAAACTTCTTCATCGACTCGTCAGCATTTGTGTTAACCTACAATAATTGGCAACTTTAACTATTAAGTACTCAACAACAGCATACCAATCTAGGCACATAGCAACAAGCCCAAAATAAGAAATGAAATAATTCTTTAAGGGGGAAAATTTTATTTTATTTTTATTTTTTTTGTATATTTCTTTGTTATTGCCTCTAAAAATAATATGTTTATATAACTTTCTCTCATAAAGCAGATTTAGAAGCTTTTGAATCAGAATTGGTGCTATGAGGTCTACCATGTTCCTTATGAAGTGAATGTTTGTGCGGATGAGTTAGCAAAGGAGACGTTGTGGTCATGACACATTAATTAGTTGTTATGGAGTGCTCCAGCGGAGTTGGGCCAATTTCTATGGCGAGATAGGCAGCATGTTGGAGCTGCTAGTTCTGTTGTTACTTGAGTTTCTTTTTCTTTTCTATTTTTTGCTTTCCTTGCTTGGCCTTCGGCCTCCATCATAACCCAAAAAATAAATAAATAAATAAATAATTCCTCTCTACTTTGGTTAACTAATTAGGAATATATTAACAATCCTACAAACTACTAATCACACTGTATTATCATTGCATACCAACATTTCATTTCTCTTTCACTTATTGGGCATTTGAGGTTGGTTTTTTTAATAATTTTTTGACTTTATAACATTTTTAGTACTTTTTAGTTAATGCGGTTGACAATGTAATAAAAAAGTTACTTTTTTATTAGTAAAAATAATTGACGTGGCATTTGACTCTTCTTCATGAATTTCATTTTTTTTTATTAACAAAAGTTAAACTTTTTTAAGTAGTTCCAAAACTGACCTTTAGTTTGTGTTGGCCACTTATGCTTATGCAAGAGAATTCATTCCCATTACTGATGGTATCCAAGTTTAACAGTTTTTGATCGTGCTACTCTTCACAGTGGTCATGATGATTGGAAATACTTCCATGAACTTGCAATTTTCCACAACAATCAACTTCAGATCTGCACAACTAATGGCATAGATCCAAATACATGATTATCTATCCTCTAGATTATGTCCAACCCCTCATAGAACTTCTTCTTCGACATCATGACAAATGGTCTAATTATCATGATCATCAAGTCTATTGTGTTCTAAATAAAAGATGACCAAATAAATGCCAGTTTGATGACACTACCTCATTTTCTGATAATACACCTTTTGATTCTGAGTGATATCCAGAAGCATAGTGAAACCATGTGGGTGTGTCTGTTCCATGTACTATGAACGTATTATCGTCTTCTATAATAATGCAAAGGTAACATGTAAGGCGTGCGAATACTTGTATTGCATGTCCTTTATGTTTGTACTACTTGTCCTGTAATTGTGTGAGTGAGAGTGACAGCAGATGTAAATGAATAATAATATTGAATAAATGTGTCTTGCATGTGACTATTGTACTAACTATGTCCTAGTTGGTTCTAAAATGCTCCTCATTGTCTATTATTGAATAGTTTCATCAATAGTTGTTCCAAATTCACCTTACCTAACCCAATTTATGTCCTCTTCACAAGCAAACGAAGTTGCATCTAACCCCTGGTCGCCAAATCCTTCCACTTCATTGTGATGTACTCCATCATTAGTTGGTTGTTCTCCACACATCTCATACAAGTCTCTAGGTTTCATCTTGACTACAACATCCCAATCAGCTCCAACAAGATCATTAACATAGAAGACTTGTTGTGCCTGAGATACTAGGATGAATGGCTCATCGCTATTTTGTTTCTTTGTATATAACAAATGATTGAAATTAACAGGTGTGAAACCAAAACCATACTGCTTCAGTCTTTTGATGTTGTCAATCCAGTCACACATGAATAACACATATCTATGGTCCTATGAGTAATACAATTCAATAATATCTGTCACATATCCATAGTATGCTACTTCACCTTTCACAGGATTCATGTCTCCAGTACTTGCGTAGCTACAAGTCTTTGCTTTCTCCATAACCCAACTATTTTGAGTTTTTGTTCTCCACTGACGACTCCTCGTATGATACCTAGTACCATTAATTATATACCCACTAAATCTCGTGGCCTTTTTACTAGGTCCCAATGCCAAAGTTTTAATCTCATCTGACAACACACAATTTTCAATAGCTAGAAGCTCTTCAACTTATTTTTATAAAGTTAAGAAAATTAAACATCAACTAATAGAGAATTAAAAATTGAAAATATGAGAATTGAAAATGCCACATCAAAATCTTTGAGACGGTGATGTCACTGCTTAATAAAATCACAATGCTCCCTACACATTTAAAGTACTTATAAAATGCAAGATACTTATTAATGGTATCAATAAAATTTTGGAACAAAGGTGTGTATCCTACTCTCGATATGGGACAACTGCAGTAGTGTTAAATAACACATACCGATAAGCTTGTACACATGATGTGTTATCTAGCGCAAACCCTTTTTCTTTTCCCAAAGCACGACCCAGTAATATCCCAAGATTGTCTCTAACATCATAATTCCTTATTGGTCGATTCAGTTTTAACTCAACATCATCCAAGTACCTTGAGCAAAAGGTCATACACTCTTCAACTAAGTATCCCTCTGCAATTGAACCTTCTGGAAGACTTCGATTACGCATATATGAGTTAAGTGTCATAAGATACCTATAAACAAACAAATGCACACATAACATTCAATTATAAACAAACAAATGAATACAAATGTAAATTGGAGTAGAATTACACACCTTTCTATAAAGTGCATCGAGTGATATTGCACTGAACTGGCAACTTGGCCTCCTCTGCTAGGTGAATGGGCAAGTGCTCCATTGTATCGAAAAATGATGGAGGAAAAATTCTCTTAAGATGGCAAAGTGTAGGAGCAATTTGGGATTGAAGACAATCTAATCCATCTGGCTCTAGAGTTTTAGAGCACAACTGCCTGAAGAAATTGCTTAACTCAATCAATGGTTCAACCACTTTCTTCGGTAACAAATTTCTCACTGCTATTGGAAGTATTTGTTGCATCAATATATGGTTGTCGTGACTTTTAAGTCTAGATATGCTATCAATATTGGATGCATACCCATCTGGAACTTTGATATTCTTCAGGAGCGTACAAAACAAACCTCTCTCTCTCTATTGTTCATAGCAAAACATGCACGTGGCAAATATACATGTTCTCAAACCCTTTTTTAGGATGTAATGCCTTTCGAATTCCCATATCTTGCAACTCTCAAAGAGCATTTAAATTGCCCTTTTCTTTCCCATCAATATTTAATATCGTCCATAATACATTATCACACACATTATTCTCAATGTGCATTACATCAAGATTGTGGTGAATCAAATTATGCTCCCAATATGGAAGCTCAAAGAAAATACTCATCTTCTTCCAATTATGATCCTCCTCGTTGTCCTTTTTTTCCTTTCCTTTCCTAGTTCTTTTTCATCTGTTAGTTGGTTGATGCTTAGGCCTTAGCTGTTGTAACACATTAGCCCCTGATAACCAAGTTGGACATGGTTCAGATTCAAAAGTTCCATCAAACGACGCACCATCTTTTTGAAATTTGTGACTCACATTCAACTAGTGGCGATGCCCCATGTAACAAATTTTCCTTCCATTCTTTAAATACAGATGTCGAGTACATATGTTACAACAAGAACAAGCTAAAGCGCCTTTCGTGCTCCATCTAGACAAATTCGCATATGTAGGAAAATCATTTATTGTCCACAGTAAGACTGCATGCATTTGGAATATTCGATTAGTCTCTGTATCGTACATCTGAACACCATTTTCCCACAATTCATTTAGTTCATCTACTAACAAGCGCAAGTAGACATCAATGTTATTGCCAGGTGAAGAAGGACCATCAATGAGCAATGTCATCATCATATGAGGTTGCTTCATGCACAACCACGAGGGCAAATTATAGGGCATCACAATAATTGGCCAACTGTTGTGAGCAACATTCATTGCCTTGAATGGATTAAATCCATCCACTGCTAAACCTAGTCTGACTTTGCGAGGCTCACTTACAAACTTGGGATACAAAGTATCAAAAATTTTCCAGGCAAGAGAGTCAATAGGATATCTCATTTTGTCGTCATCAATTCGGCCCTCTGCATGCCATCTCATTAATGAAGCAGTTTTGGATGACATGAACAGTCTTTGAAGTTTTGGAATCAAATGAAAGTATCTCACAATCTTCTGGGGAATTCTTTGTTGCTTTTTTTTTATAATCATTCTTCTCACCCTCAAACTATTTGTATCTAGGCGTCTGACACACTATGCAATCATCCCAACTAGCTGTCTCCTTCCAATACATTGAGCAATCTTTTGGGCATGCTTGTACCATATGATAATCAAGGCCCAATTCCCTAAGGAGTACGCTTGTTGTATAGAATGACTTCGGCAAAGTTTCACCTTTTGGGAATGCATCCTTTAAAAGTTTAAGCAACACCGTGAAAGACTTGTGGCTCAATCCACTAAGGCACTTGGTATGTAATAATCGAACAACAAATGAGAGCGTTGAAAACTTGTGACACCCTTGGTAGAACTCTCTTTCGGCCTCCTTCAATAAACTGAAAAATCTTTCAGTTTTCTTATCTGGGCCTAGTTCGATGTTAGAACTTCCTGCCTCATTACTAGCAAGATGAACCATGCTTAGTGGAGAAAGTGTGAACCCCTCATATATCATTTCATTGACTTCATCACCATCATTCAAATCACTGATATTCTCATTCAATGGAACAGACGCCGGTAAATCTTCCTCGTGAAAAATCCATCCAATGTAGCTTGCAAGAAACCCATTGACCATTAAATGTTCCCCCAAAAGGCTTTTCTTTACTAGTTTGAAATTTCGACACCGTTTACGTGGGCATGTGACTTCATTTGATAGAGGATTATTTTAGCATGCAAGTTTAACAAATTCCTTAACCCTTTCTATAAATTCTAGGTACAACCTATTCTGATTTATCCAACTTTTATCCATCTGACTTTGTCTTACACTACAAATGTCACTGCCAAATCAACAAAGTTCAAAATTATCATTTAATTTTAATTATTCTTAACCTCAATTAAGTACCTTATAATGCCTGCGACATGACACCATTCAACTCTAACTCTTCTCTAATAGGTTGGTTCATCATACTTTCCCATTTAGGAATGCATAGTCTATATTGTAAAAAATAGCTCATACTACTCTATCCATCTTTAATGAAATTTGGCAGCATCTCCCCATGGTTCTCCAAGTACACGACATAGACTTATCTTGTCTAGTATGCACCCAGAGAATATAAGGAGCTACTACACAAAATCTCTACGAGATGGACTACATTTAAGCGGTAGAACTACTAATTACAATATAGACTTGTGCTCCTGAACTATTCAAACTAGACAATCCAAGAAGAGCTTCATCAAAGATGACTAGGTATCTCTAATGACGATTTTTGAATGGGTCGAAGGCTATTAATGCATGCATGGATCATTACTTGCTAAATTAACACCTATCATGTTTTTTCATCCTGATGGTGCAATCTGAATTAGAACTGTCAAGCATGCTAGAAGCATTTGTAGCATGAAGCATATTAATGAAGAAACTAAAAGTTTCAACAATGCTCTTAATAGATTATGATATATTCAAGCAATACAATGAATTACTTTCTTAAATAAATAATGATAATAATAACATTCTTGGCAGACCCTAATATCCTGTTGTGACATAGAAACTCATAATTTATTAAGCATAAGTAGCTCCTCCAGTTCCAAATTAGCACAACTAGTGGCAGTAAAATATACATATTTGTTATATATAAACACAAATATTGGGGATGGAAGTTAAAAACAAAAAGTTTCCAAAAAGACTAGAATTTTTTAAGAACAAGAGGGATCCACCAAAAAAAGATCCTTAGACAAAATCAATGAAGACCAATGAAAGCTAGAGCGTATTATTCTTCTATTTCAAATCAATGATGAACCCAACACCATTCCAATTAGAAAAACTTCAATCACTTCCAATTCCTTTGAAACCAAAAATAAATAAATAAACTAAAATAAAATAAACTTGAATTTAAAAAAAAATAAAAAAAAACCACTCAAAACACCCCAAACTCCTTGACATAAACTTACACCAAATTGAATTTCACTCAAATATTTACCAAATCAAGAAATTCTCAAATCTATATTCAAAATTATATTCTAAACTAAGGTCTCAAATTTTCCACTCTGCCATTAGTTAAGTTTTTACAATACAGATTCAAGTAGCTCCCCTCCTTTTATGATTGAAAATAAAGAGGAAACCCCAAGTAATTTTGCAATTCTAATAGCACATATATGTATATATATATAATCGTATACACAAAGAGAGAGAGAGAGAGAGAGAGAGAGAGAGAGAGAGAGAGAGAGATTTAGCAACCACGGCTAAAATGTATATTGTGTGGGAAAAGAATAAGAAATGAATCTTGCAAGCTAAAAATTGATAATAAAAAAGCATAAGTAAACGTACCTATTCCCCTACTTCTCAATAATGAACAACTATTTCCACCTCATAAGCAGCACCAAATAGTTTCACCTCAATCAATCTCCTTCTCAGAATAGGGAAGGAATTAGATTCATGTGGCTAGATCCCCAAAAGCAGTCACAAAGTGATTTACAGTGAACTATTAGTTTTGTGAGTTATTTGTCAGCTAAAGTGAACTAACTTTGCATATTATTGAGTGGGATTTGGCACTTAATGGAATCCATAGGCATCCCTTTAAGCTTTATCCAGACATTGGCACACTATCATGGTTGATTGTTCTCATATAGATTAATCAAACATTGGTTTCACAATAATTCCAAAAACACATGATTTAGACACAAAATATGCAAGAGTAGATTTGATTCTCAAAGCTACCAATTCCAAGAAATTTCACAAAACATACATAGAATATACACATAAATTTATACACACACTCACACATATATAGATCTCAAACAAGTCTGAAAAATAAAAAATCTAAGTTCATACAAAACAAATGCATATATACATGTCCAAAATTAAAGTTAAACTTATAGATTTGAGAAGGCAAATCTCAAACAGGTTCCATGTAGATTTATCGACCAATTGATGAACAATGAGATCTAATAAAAACAGAAAATCAGAAAAGAGAAGCCAGATCTGAGTTAGAATGTAACAAATCTATTAAAAACATAAAAACCTAAGCGAATTGAAACTCACAAAATCGAAAGAGACAATTGCAAATCTGGAGAATCAATTTTTGAATCTTCAAGAATCAACCTTCAAATCTTCGACAACCTTCATAGATCTGATGAAGAGATGAGTACATACATGTAGACACCCCATTTTTGACCGTCCTCAAGACTTGGACGTCACCGTTTGAACACTCGGTGATCATCCATGTTTGTGTTCGTTTGGAGTTCCCGGAGGCCTCGGCTCGCGTGCCTTGCCTCAGGATCTCCGAACTCGACCGTTTAGTGTCTGGTTTTGCACCAAACACTTGTGTTTTGCCTTGGAAGGGCAGGGCAGGGCTTGTGGACCATCCCCACCCACCACCGGCAGTGGCTAGAGGCCACCGGCTGGTTTTTGCTGCCACCGGCCATGTATATTGCCGGCCGGCACTATTTGCCGGCCGGCACTCTTTTTGGCCAAGATGGCATTTTTGGCCGGCCGATTGCTGTTCATCTGCTTTTGTAGATATTTTTAGACAGCTGTCTTGCTTTTGCATCCCTCCATACACGTGTATGGAGGGATCTCCCTCTTGTAAAGCTTGTCTTGTAAGCTTTACAAGACATATAGAGAGAGGCTCTCTCTTAGGCAAAAAAAGAGAGGACTTAGGTTAGAGAGTTTAGATATTTTGAGAGCAAAAACAGCCATTGTTGAGCTCTGGTTCTAGGGTTGAGTTAGATACATTTTCTATCTCTCTTTCCCTCTCATTTGTGCACTAGGTGTTTTGTGTCTTACTATTGCACACAAACACCTAGTGTTTCACCTTCCTCTTGGAACTGAGGTTCTAAGGGACTGATTTTGAAGTTTTGGCATTGGATCCAAGCTAAAAGAGGCCATTGGAGCACCATTTGTGAAGGGATCATCAAGGGTAAGAAACTTACACCTTTATTCCCCATTTTTGCATTGATTTTCTACCTATAATAGAGCTGTTTTTGTGCTTATTGTATAACATAAAAAAGTTCTATTTTTAGGCCCTCTTTATTGTTTATTAAGAGTGCCTTGTGGTTTGAGGGTTGTTGACCCCTCTTAGGCCTTGAAAGGCCTCATTTTGAGCCATTTTGTGCTAGCTCCGGGATTTTGGTGTAAGGGTCTCTTCACCACTGAAATCTTGAGGGATTTCAGTGGTAAAGATGATGCCTTGAAGTCCCAAGAAGGAGAGGGCCACCCCCTCTCCTTGTTGTCCTTGAAAAGGGCATGTTTTGGCCTCTTGAGAGAGCATTATGCTTGAGTGTGTGTTGAACATGTTTAAGCTATTTTCCATGCTTATATATCCATAATATAACATGATTTTAAATTGGTTTTGGTACTCCATGCATGCTTAGCATAGTTACCATGTAATGCCTTGTTTATGCCTTAATGTGCCTTAGGTTGTTAGCCTTTGTGGGAGCATGTTTTAGGCTTAGTCTTGTGAAGATTATGTGCTTATTTTGCCATGTTCTAGGTCTGTCCTAGGTTGCTTGGGTTGATTTTGGCATGCATCATATAGCTCCTTTGTATTTGGGCTTGTTGGCCTTGAGCATGTGCATGTATAGCATGGCACCTTTGCATTGTTTTGGTGATTTGGGGCCGCCCTACATGCTATTTCAGTCCCATTTTCATGCTTGCTTGATTGCCTTGCATGCCTCTTTAATGCTTTGGAAGCTTGTGTAGCAATGCTCCATGTTTTGGTGTTTGTGCATGCTTTTGTTTTTGGGTCATTTAGATGCCATCTAAGTGGTCCTTAGGCCTTGCATTGATGCCCCAAAACTCTGTTTTGGTCCTTCCTTTCATGCCATGTTTGGTCTCGCTAAGTGTTGTTCAATGCCCCATTGGTTTGCTTTGAACACTTGGGCTATTGATTGCATATTTGGCTTGATTTGTTGCTTGGTTTGGCACCATGTATTAGCATGATTTTCAGAGCTTATGTCGCATGCTTTTAGTCCATGAATGCCTCTTTCAAGTGTGCTTGAATGTTGCTTGCTTTGTGCCTAAGTGTTGGGTCTTAACATGTGTATGTGTGCATGTGTGCTTAGCATCCATTTTGGGCATTATTGGCTACTGTTTTGGGCCTTATTAGAGCTGCCTAATTCATGCATAAGTCCATCTTTCCATCTATTTGCATTGCCATATGTATGCTTGTATGCTTGCATAAGCTTGCCCCCATGCCATGTTGCATCCTTAGCTTGTATGCTTAGGTTGCATTGCATTTTGCATGCATTCCTTGTCCCTTGATTTGGTGATAGGGATTAGGACTTTGGTTTGATTTGGTTTGCATGCATTTGAAATCAAAGTTGCATACTTGGTTCTTTGGGCCATCATGCATGGAAATGCGTGATTGATGGTCCGAGAATCGAGGCACATGCCCCTTTGAGTCATTATCATGATAAGGGACATGGTTGGTGCATATATGCCTTGAATTGTGTTGCCATGCTTTGCCTTGCCCTCTGTTGCTGTCATTTACAGATTCTGCAGGAACATTCTGCCGACCGGCAGTGTAAGGTGCCGGCCGGCAATCATTCCTCTGCCGACAACTCCATTTTGTGCCGATGGCCACACACCAGTGCCGGTGGTAATTCCACTCAGCTGGTGGCACTCCCCAGTGTCCAGGGATACAGTCCTGAGGTTTTGACAGCCTCCAGAGGAGTGAAGGAAGGAAAACAGAGGCAGCCTATGCATGGCGGCGCGTTTCCCGAGGCAATTTATCTATTTTCTTAGCTTAATTTAATTTGTTAATTAAATTAACTTATTTGTAATTATTAATTAGCTTGCGTAGTTAATTAATTTGTAATATTTATTTGGTCCCTCCGAGTGAGGGCAAATATGTAATAAGTGTGCGTGAGTGTGTGTATGTCTTCCAACCTCACGTCTTTCTTCCCTTTTATTTACCTACTTATAATGGTAGATTAGGGCACGTTTAATTTAGCATACCTTATGCTATGCATGTGTGCATCCATGCATTTGTATTGCATGCATTAGGCTCGGTACATCACGCTAACTGCATTTGTACTCCAATTCAAAAATTGACTATGTGATAGTTGCGCATTCTCACATGCCATGTTTAGGATAGCCGAGCCTATTCTAGCAACATTTTGTATGCGATGCATTAGGCACCTAACATGGACTTGGATCATGCATGTTTGCTAACAAGTTCTTTGTTTTGGCATGGAGTACGATGTAAGTATTTACGCTTTAGCATCCCGCATGCGTGTGAGTGTTGCCATGACAGTATGCTTGCCATGCAACTAAATGCTTATATGATAAATTGCTTGAATGCCTGTGGGTGAAGGTTGGATTGTTTGAGTTGGAAGAACTCATTGAAATCCGTGTTTTAGCCTACTTGCGAGTAGCAAATCCAAAACATTTTTCAAAACAAACGGATATGCAATGCTTATTTCCAAATTAGGCAATCTAGTCTATACTTGTTTGCTGCACGCATAACATAGTAATTCTAGGCTAATAAATGGAATAAGAGCACATAACGTTTTCAAAATCGGATATCACGGTTAGTAGAGGCCGGTCTTCGGACCGGGCGAAAGGGGGTGCTCATAGCTGACCTTCCCCGATCGTACCCAAGCTCCCGAGCCGAGACAACTCCGGTGATGACGGACATGTGGCCTTCGGCACCGAGTCAGGGTTTTCTAAATTTCCCCATTTTAAAAAATATTTAGGTGGCGACTCTGTATCTGGCAAAGTAGTCCATGTTTGGCACTACTTTTTCGAAAATCTGTTTCTCAAAACGATTTGCCAGATTTGGACTCTTTGGTTCAGATTAAGAACCGCGACTACAAATCGCGAGTCCGAACTGTAGCGTGAGCCCCCCACGGGCGCGGCTACAGTTTCTGGCTACTCTGTTGGGGATTTTTAGAGAGCTTGACTCGAACTCATGATATCCTGTTTTGATTTCGCTTATGTGTTTCTTTGCATTACATGTGCATTGGTGCGCCTAGGAACACAGTGTTTGCCATCTGCCATTCCTGAACGGTTTGCCGGAGGCTTGTCTTGTCAAGACATATCCATAAGGCTGACCGACTATGGGTTCTGACAGCATGGGAACACAAACCCCGGTTTACCGGGGCACCCCTTTTGACCATTCAACCTAGTGCATATTCGGAATCCATAGTGACCATTCCAAGTTAGGACAGGTTGCTTACCCGATGCTAAGTTGTTTGAAACCGCTGTGTGCGTAGTGAAACCCTAGCTCCTGACAAAATAGGATAGGGAAACCCTACCCCAACATAGGGGTGATTGAGCTCTCTTTACTTGCTATGTGCTTCTAGAATGTGTTTCTACAGGAAAAGCACATGTCAGTTTGCAAGTTTGAGTATCAAACCTGGGGACACCAGTATCAGTATCAGTTGTGAGAATCAGTTATCCGCGGGTATCGGTTTAGTTTTCGGGAACAGTGATTTCTGGGAACAGTGATCAGCAGTAGGGTACAGTTGTCTGGCTACACCCATGTTTGATCAGTTTGGGCTGAAATGCTGTCTGTTTTTCCTTTCAGTTCAGAAAGTTGCAGAGTTGATACAGAATAGCCAGTGTCTCCCCTTTGCTGAGGCAGGATCTATGGCGGCACAAAATTCAGAAGAAGTTGTGGTTATGACGACTGCATTGGAGCAGGGGACCGCTCCGCAGAGTGAGGCCAGCATCAGTATATCGCACCCACCCAGGTCACCCGTTGTGCACCCGGTTTGGGCTCCCCAGTTATACCAGGCTCGTGAGCCCACCACCTTCGAATTGATGGGAATGATAGGGGACCTCCAGAGGACCGTGGCCGATCTGGCCTATGGAATGTCGGCTTCACCGCCAGCGGCGTCATATGCCGGGAATTTCGTACCACAGGAGCCCCCGCTACTGGGGCGGATTGTGATAGAGCTTAGCCAGCCAGAGGTGGCTTCCAGCTACAGCCGCGACATGCCAGCATCAACCCAGACCCTTGATCAGGCTGAGGCCAGAGGAAAAGACAAGGCAAAGGTAGACGCCGATCCTATTGAACAACTGCTGTGGGCAGTCGAGGCTCTGAAAGCCAGAGGGATGAACAAGCAACAAACATCTGCGATTGTGATCAAAGCTGTGGATGATGCTTTCCCCGCTCCAATCAAAGGCAGTTCAAGCCAGGTAGAAAATCGGGATGGCCCCCGTCATGCCCAGACAATTCCTGTAGTTCCCAACCTTGCACCGGGAAAGGGTCAAAAAGCCAAGGCAGCGCCAGCCGACCCTTTCGCTAGCGCATCTGGCAAGAATCCTCAAACTTCAAAGTACCTGCCCCGAGGGCGCAGGGTCTTTCACGACCTTCACATGCCTTTGTCTAGGGCATTGCTAATATTGGCGAAGAATGGGCATCTTAAGCCTTTGGAGCCTCGGCCACTCCCGAAGAATCTCCCTCCCACGCATGATGCTACCTTGTACTGCGCGTACCACCAACAGTCCGGTCACAGTACCGATGGATGTTCCCGCCTTCGTCATGAAGTGCAGGATTTGATCAATAACAAGGTTATCCTCTCACCCACCTCGGCCAAGTCCGTCACCACCCAGTTGTTGGATTTCGAGGGCTCAGATACTGCGAGTATGTGAAGTGGACCGCTTGCGGGCAACATTTGGTGTATTTTGGATGAAGCGTCTGGCACGCATTTTTGAGCATCGGTGAAACCGAGTTTTGTAAATCCTGGCTTGGATATCGAGTCAGTCTTTTGTTTTGAGCCTGTCTCTTTGTCTTGAGTCAGTCTTTTTTGCTTAAGGGTCTGTCTGGTTGTATCGAGTCAGTCCCCGTTGTATATAATACCAGGTGATTCTGGGGTTGTTGCCTCGAACACCGTTTTGTTTTGTAATTACCTGTTTTGGTTTTCGAGTCTGTTCCTGCCGAGGGGCCAGTTGCACCAACAAATCCGAACGGAACAGCTGTTGCTATCTCAACTTCATGCTTGCTTTCAGCATAAGTGCCAGAGAATTTGATCGGGCTGACAGTACATCTTGCCTGCTCCCCTGCGTGCCAAACTCATTGCATTAACCTAAGTTTTTCAAAAACAAACCTTTTGAACACTGCGGTGATGAAAAACGAAGAGGAAGGAATCCCTCGGGTTTTGCAAAATTTTGATCATTTTGAGAGAAAGAGAGGCGTGCTAAGCCTTTTAATGAGTGGAATCATGCTTGTCGGCGTGAGTACTGAGAAGGATCCTGGCCTGATCCAGATTGGTTCCATACTATCTTCGGCGCGAGCGATTTGTCGCTTTCTTAAAAACTTTCAAAAGCAAATGTTTTGCGCGGCCCTATGAAGACTTGTGTGGAATCCCTCTTGAGGTCGCGTAGCCTAGGATCGCTCTCAGCCTCAAGATTCAACCTATTTGTTTTCCGACTTTGAACGTTCAGAAAGTTCAACGGACAAACGCCATGAAAGGCCCGTGTGGCCAGTTTCGAAGTAGCCCTCGAGCAAGAGGCACCAAAAGCCAAATCAGAATGAGTGGATCTCGCCGGAAGAAGCTCGTGGAGCAACCGTGATGGATTCTTCTGCAAATCATTGCAACAACCGTTCTCTTAGATACAGAGGGGCTTCAATTCAAAAAACCATTTGGCATGGACTTGCTACACTTTTACCCTTTGAGAGGCTCGCTGGGCTGAAAACCCGGAAGGGCGACCCAGGCAAAAGTTAGAGCAAGAGAAAAATACGAAAAAATACAAAAAAGAAGAAAAGAAGAGAAAAATACAAAAAAAAATGCAAGAAGAAAAGAAAAGAAAAAAAAAAGCAGAAAAAAAATAGAAAATGAAAAGAAGCTCGCAAGGTCGAAAACCCGCATCGGGCGCCTTGGCAAAAGTGAGAGCCTGAAAAGTGAAGGTTAAAATACCTGAGTGTACCTTAACTCGAACTACGTAAGGCTTGATTCCCATGTTTGGGATACGTAGGCAACTTCATCATGAAGTCCAGCCCCCAACGCTTTCATAGCGTCTCAGTCCATGCAATGGTTTCGATTTCATCCTAAAGTCTAGTCGCCAACGCTTCCAAAGGCGACTGTGTCCATATATGTGTTGTGACCGTCTTCGCCATCGCTGTGTCCAAGAGTTCGACCACCGCCAATGAAGACTGTTTGCAGACTGCTGCGGCACCACCCAAACAAGGGGCAACTTTCCGTTGCCGCGAGCCGGCGTGAGACGCCATTCAAACCAGGGGCAACTTTCCGTTGCCTCCCACTCCCTTCAAACCAGGGGCAATTTTCCATTGCCTCCGATCCGAGGTTGCGCATCTCGAAGAGTAAGTTCCATGCTTGTTGAGCATCAGCTGTTTGAAAAATAGTTTTTGAAAATTTTTACTGAGGTTGACTATTTTCTCGAAAACTATTTCATTTTCCAAAACTGGACCTTTGTCTTGGACCCAAAAAAGGAAAATTTTCAGTGCTTACATGCCTGACTTGCATGATTTTCAAATCAAAAATCGAACAAGTACGTTAATCCGACTCTCATTTTGATCAAAGCTGTTTTAGTAGAAAGCAAAAACAAAAAATGGTTAAAATGATGAACTAGGGGCACAGTCGAGCCAGGCGTTCTGTCTTTCCCCCGTCGTCGACGTACTTGCCAGAAGAGCGCTCTACCCGTCAGAAGAAATGGCCGTGAGCTAACGATGTTGAGCATGAACCCACACCTTTCTATTTATCCATCAATCACCCCGGGGAGGGATGAAAAATGAGAGAATGAAGAATAGAGAGGTGTAAGTTGAGAGAAAAGTGAGGAAAAGGGTTTTGAGAAAAAAATCCGAGCTCGAGAGACGAGTGATGTGAGAATCACAAATCAAAAAGGGTGGGAAACAATACCTAGAGAAACTGGCTCCTCGTGATCTGAGGTTCCCCCCCGTCGTCGTTAACGCGCCTGTGTGTCGTGTCGTTTGTTGTGTTTGCTTCAACCTTTGTTTTAGGTTCCCTCCGAGCGTGTCTCGTTGTGTTTAGGTCGTGCACCTATATTTGAGTCCTCCCCGCTGTGTTCAGTTGTAGGCTCGATATCCCGGTTTGAAAAACCCTCATTCGATTTCAAAAATCATTTACACTCAGAATGCTGTGCCATTCTCTACATTTGAACGTGTTTCGACTCCAACCGGTTCCATCTTTGAGGTCCGTCCTGTTAGATTGGGCCGTTTTGTTCAGGAATTTGCTGTGTGCAGAATGAACCGCATGCTGTGCAATGGGCTGTATGCAGATTAATCCCCAACAGAGTAAGGGTTGTGTGTCCAGAATCAGGCAGTGGGTTGCTTGGGTTATTTTGCTGTTGGCTGTTTAATTATCTGATTATTACAGTGCCAGTGTTCAATTTTCAGACAACCAATCAATTTCATTTACATTGAGGTGTAACATGATGAGATGCGATGCAATGCATGAAATGTGTAAATGTAAACACTTTTTCAGATAAAAAGTCCGTTTCATTTCATTATCTTTTCAAATGTACAAGTTTTGGAAACAAAAATCTGCCTGCGACAGTACAAGGTAATCTAACTACCAACAAAAGGAAAAGTACAAAGGAGAAAAGATAGCAAAAATCTGCATCCATGTCGAGCATTCCAGGGGGCTGTCAGTCCGTCCTGGTCCTCTTCCTGGACGAGGGTCCAGGAGCATCATCAGCGTCGTCATCGGAGCCCGAGCTAGAACCGCCTCCGGTCTCCTCCTCCGATGACTCGGACTCCGCCTCTGCCTCTGCCTCTGACTCCTCGTCGTCATCATCATCCGGGACTGGAGCTCGCGAGCTGCTCCCGACGTGAGTACGCCCTCCCCTGGTACGGGGAAATATCCTGCCCTCCTCATCTCTCCCCCGGGCAGGGACAGAAGGCCCAGCTGGAGCACCTCCTGCCATGGGAATCTGGAAAGGAGGCTGAAAAAGTACATAAAAAGGGAAATGCATCAGTATACTGGGAACAGTTTAACAGTGCAGAATACAGTGTATGAGTACAGTGTGAGAATGCCGTGAGCAGTTTATCAGTGTAGAATGCAATGCCGAGTATAGTGTATGAATGCCGTGAGCAGTTTATTAGTGCAGAATGCAGTGTATGAGTACAGTGTGTAGATGCCGTGAGCAGTTTATCAGTACAGAGTACGGTGCAGAATGCAGTGTATGCAGTGTGTCAGATACTGTGAGATCAGTGTATCAGGTGTGGTGCCACGAATCAGATTATGCAAAGCAGTGTATGAGTGGTTTGAGGCCAGTGTCAGAAGGACATACCGGTATGCTGTAGAGGGCTAGGAGATCAAATGTCCACTGAAGCATCCCCATCATCGAGGCATTCATCGCCAACGACTGACGGGTGTACTCAGAAGAAGCCTGCAAAAGTATCAGATGCATCAATATTCTGTGGAATATCAAGTAAACTGAAATGAATAACTATACAAAATGCAGTAGAACATACCGGAGGTAAGTCGGGGACGTCAATGAACTTGTGACCAGCCGGTGGAGGGGCAAAGGGGATCTGATAGGTCGACCCACCCTGCCCCTGGAAAGTCAGTACAGCGGGCAGGGCAGGCCAGCCAGCTCCTCGTCCTCCCTGAGCTCCGCCCCTGCCACGGACCCGGGCCCTCCTCGAAGGTCCAGCTCCAACTCCCGCTCCGGCCCCAGCCGCCGATGCCACAGGCCTGGCCCCCTCTGCTCGACGGCCGCTCAGGGGGCGCATCAGATATGTCTGCACATACTCCCGGTAGTCACCGGTGCCTCGGAAGCCGGCCTCCTCCCAGCCGATGGAGTAATCATCCAGCTGCTCAGTGGTGAGCCCCTCGGTCTCCCTCATATCTGCAGGAGGGGGAACCGGGACTATCTGCTCAGGTAACCCTAGGGTCTGGCGTAGAAAACGCTCCCCCAGGTACCAAGCCCGACAGACCGGGCCCTCAAGCAAAATCCGGAAACGCGAGGTCTCCTCCGCACCAGGGAACCGATCCCGCATCGCCGCCGGCAAGGAAGCCCATGATCGCCAAGTGATCTGAAAGTGACAGACAGTTTGTTATCTACTGTTTTGAAAATATGCAGTGGAAAAGCGAAGCTTAAATGAACCGAAAGTAAAACATACCTCTGCGGGGGTGATGGTGTCGAAGTATCAGCGGAAGAAGCCGAATGTCTCCCGCGGCAGCCGAGTGCATCTCCCATCAAAGCGCTGTGAAAAGGGGACGGTCGGAGGAGGCTCTGCAACTGGTACAAGAGCAAGCCTAGGAAAGTAGGCGTAAACCCACAGCTGCAAGGTAAATACCAGTGCATTTATCAGAAAAAGCAGAATATACAGAATGAAGCAGAAATAGTAGAGCCGTGTGTTGTGCAGTGTATTGTGTGCAGTGTACAGTGTGAGCAGTGTACAGTCAGTGTAAAGCAGAATGTATGTGTCTGCCGTGTGTACAGTATATAGCAAGTGTAAAGCAGACTACAGTGTGTGCAGTGTACAGAGTACAGAAAGTACGAGACAGAAATGAAAAAAGCGGAGAAGAAATGTACCTCCAAGCCTGCCAGTAGCCTCCGAGCAGCTGGCCGCTGCCGCGAGAAGCCGAACTCATGTATCCATAAAGGGTGGCCAGAGCAGCGCCGCCCCAATCATAGTGCAAGATGTCCCGGACGTCCACCAGTGCGTTGAGAAGACAGAGAGGCACGGTGTTCGCCCGATCGGCGAAGATGGTAGTCCCAAACAGGAACATGAGGAAGCCGCGAGCATACCTCTCCACGTCCTCCGGGGTCATCTCCGCCTCCTCCTCCAACACGGGCTGGACCCGAAACTGGACCTCAAACCAGGAATATCGAACGAAACCTGGGCGAGCTAGGGGTGGCACCTCCCCCAGTAGATGGACCTGAGCGGCGGTCCACTCATCCATCGCGATGTCAAAAGGGATCGGATCACCCCCCACCCCGATGCCTGTGAGCATCGAGAAATCATAAGGGGTCATCGTCATATCCCCTGCAGTAGAGAAGTGAAAAGAGTCGGTGGTGTCCCACCACCTCTCCGCCAGAGCGGCAAGGAGAGGCCTGCAAGTGGAGAGCCTAGAGAGTCCTCGACAGAAGGTGCCGAAACCCGCTCGATCCACGATACGTCGGACCGCGCTAGGGAGCTCATCATACCACTCCCATGCACCAGTATTCCCATACCCGCGAATGGTATGGGAACCCTCCTGTAAACAGAAAATAACGGTGGCAAGACAACATTCAAAATGCAGTTTTGAAAGAACAGATATAGCATGTATGCAAGTTTGTCAGATTCAGGCAAATACCGGGTGCCGGTGTGCTTTCGGTGAAATACGTGTGATGTGTCAGCGTGTTTGGGTGTTTCAGAACAGATATAGCATGTGTGCAAATTTAACAGATTCAGACAAATACTGGGTGCCAGTGTGTATGCAGTGAAATACAGTGAGTGCAGTGTGTTTGAGTGATTCAGGGCTAGTGCAGTGTGTGTGCATGTGTCAGTCTCAAACAGATGTCAGTTGTATGTATGTTTACAGTCAACTACAGTCTACAGCATATCAGTTTTCAGCAGTTAAAGAATACAACTAACTATGACAGTTTTGTATCCGACATTGCGGAAAGTAAAGCAGAAGAAAGAGAGTTACCTCGGAAGTGCCGAATGAAAGGTGGGAGGTAGGCTCACGCAGTAGTAGCTCAGGCGCCACATGCCTCTCGAAGCTCCGGAACTGACGCAGGCCATCGGGGGGCAGAACATGGATCGCCGGCTGGTAGGTCGCCGGGTCGAACGGGCGCTCGCTCAGTGGTAGGAGCTCGACCCCGGGATCCATCTCGTGGTTCGGGGGAGTCCCGCCACGTGGAATATCGTCCGCCATATCAGGAATGATGAGAAAACGGCCGGAGGAAGGAAAACCGGGCCGGAATGCGAAGACTCAACCGAAAAGTCGACTCCCGAGAGGGTCGGGAATGGCCGGAAAGGCCGGAATGTGAAAAGGCGCGGAAATGAAGAGGAAAACAAGGGGAACAAACCCCGAAAAGGCGGGAACGCCAAACGAGGCACCGAAACAAAAATGTGATCGGTTGAAAATGTCCGAAACGCGAAGGAAATCGCGAATCCGACGACGAAACGAGCGTAGAACGCGAAGAAACGGGCGAAAAGGGAGAGAGAAACGCTCTAGAGAGAGAGAGCAAGAGATTTCGGTGGAGGAGGAATGAGAAAATAGGGTTTAAAACCCTATTTTAAAACACCCAAGGTGAAAAGTCGAAACTGCCCCGAACCAGTAACTGTTTGCCGGTCGGCAATGTTTTGTGCCGGCCGGCACTTTTTTGTGCCGATGGACTTATTTTGATGCCGGCGGCCAGCCGGTGGCCTCCCCTTTCGGCCGGTGGGGTTCCCACAGCCTTGTTTAGGCCATATGAGAAGTTTTTGGTCTTCATAGCTCAAGAAAGTGCAAGAAAGTGCATCTCCGACGCTCAACCGGCCTCCGTTTTGACCTCGGGTCGTGTCTTCCATGCGTAGCACTTCAACCCATGCAAGGTGTATCCTTTTCGTATCCTTTTGAATTTTTACAAGGTCCAAAAGTTTCCCCATGTGTATCGCATATCAATCGCACTGTTTTGTGCATTTCAAACCGTCGCACTGTTTTGTGCATTTCAAATCATCGCACTGTTTTGTGCATTTCAAACCGTCGCACTGTTTTGTGCATTTCAAACCGTCGCACTGTTTTGTGCATTTCAAACCGTCGCACTGTTTTGTGCATTTCAAATCGGCGCACTGTCTTGTGCATTTCAAACCGTCGCACTGTTTTGTGCATTTCAAATCGTCGCACTGTTTTGTGCATTTCAAATCGTCGCACTGTTTTGTGCATTGTATTTCAACCGCGCTGTTTTGCGCATCGCACTGTTTTGTGCACCTCAATTGCATCTTGCATGCATACATTCGCGCTATCTTGCGCATCTTGCTTTTACTTGTTAGTACATTGCATTGTTTTGAGTACAAACCGGCTTCGCGTAGCATATAAGTCCAACTTTCAAAACCGGCTTCGCGTAGCGTATAAGTCCAACTTTCAAAACCGGCTTCGCGTAGCGTATAAGCCCAACTTTCAAAACCGGCTTCGCGTAGCGTATAAGTCCAACTTTCAAAACCGGCTTCGCGTAGCGTATAAGTCCAACTTTCAAAACCGGCTTCGCGTAGCGTATAAGCCCAACTTTCAAAACCGGCTTCGCGTAGCGTATAAGCCCAACTTTCAAAACCGGCTTCGCGTAGCGTATAAGTCCAACTTTCAAAACCGGCTTCGCGTAGCGTGTAAGTCCACTTTTATCTTTTTTGCATCTTATGAGGCACACGTGTCTCATTTGTTTCATTTTGCATTCCGTGTGGCATGTGTGTCACACTTACATTTTGCGCATGGTCTGGCGAGACCTTAAACACGCATGGTCTGGCGAGACCTTAAACACGTACGGTCTAGGAGACCTTAAATCCTTGGAAGGTGCATGACCTTTAATGCATTGGTGTACACACTATTGCTTTGTACATGTTTTAAGCCGCGTGTTGTCGCGCATTCCATGCAACATGCATTTCTTGCATCATGTGCATCTCAAAAAGCAAAAAAAAAAAAACAATCATAGTGCATTGTCATGCATTTCCATTGTAGCTTGCATGCATCCAGTGCATTTTTCCCAGTAGTCGCATCGCACTGCATTGTCATGCATTTTTGTATAAACATCCACTCGATTGCATATTTGTAGATATTGCATTGTAGATTGAATGCATGCATTGCATCACCTTCCGCCTATGGCTTGCGCCTTTCCAGGTTGAGCTTGGTTTGGTATGTGTCCTTACTTTTCATGTTAAAACACAGTTCTGCATGTGTATCACGCCGATTCCACGCTGATATGTTGGTTGAGGGTTGCGGCACCTTTTCTGTGTTACACATGGCTCGTATGTGTACATGCCTTTCCTAGGCAAAATTTGGTTTGGCTTGCGTGCCATATCCATTGTATCCATATCCACTCCATTGCATATTTGTAGATATCGCATTATAGATTGCATGCATTCATTGCATCGCCTTTCACCTATGGCTTGCGCCTTTCCAAGTTGAGCTTGGTCCGGTATGTGCCCTTACTTTTCATGTTAAAACACAGTTCTGCATGTGTATCGCGCCGATTCCACGCTGATATGTTGGTTGAGGGTTGCGGCACCTTTTCTGTGTTACACATGGCCTGTATGCGTACATACCTTTCCTAGGCAAGATTTGGTTTGGCCTGCGTGCCATATCCATTGCCATCTTCCTAGCATATCCATACATATTACATTGTAGTGTAATTTTTGCATCCGGTATTAGGATCGTAGTCCTTTCTCCAGTGGGTCGTTTCCCCACTTATGTCGATTCCACCCAATACTTGTTCTTGCGTCTGTCTACAATGCTCACAGTTCAGTTGACCATTCTGTGGTAGACAGACTTGTTATCTCCATCAATCTATTTGACATAGGTGTGGTTTCGAACCACTCGTGATTGGATCACGATTCAATTGCTTTGCATGTAGTTTGCATTGTTTCAATTACATTGCATCTTCATTTGCATTGTTTATACATTGTTTTGTATATATTGCATTTCGTTTTGCATCCACATCTTGCATTGTCATGCATGTTGCTAACAATGTTGTACCTGTTAAGTTTGTTTTCTTTTCAGGCACGATATTGTATGTACGGTTCATTTGAGGTTGGTGCAACCAGACGAATCGGACAGGTATTGTATCTCCGAGTGAGACGTATTGAGAATTCCATAATTCTCTTACATCCTTTCTGCATTGCAGTGTAGTTTGGTGTATGCTAGCTTAAAACTGTCGCATGTATGCTTCGTTACAGCTTTCTTTGCATGATCATAAGTTATGCTCGGCTTCGTGCAATGTCTTGCATTTTGCCCCTGCCTTGATTGTCTTGCATGTTTGTCTAAGTCTTCGGCCTTGTCAAAAATGGGTCATCTCTGGGCTTTGACATTCACTCCCGTCATTGTTATGACTTTCGAGTTCTGTCAAAGAGGGGCAACTGTAGACACCCCATTTTTGACCGTCCTCAAGACTTGGACGTCACCATTTGAACACTCGGTGATCATCCATGTTTGTGTTCGTTTGGAGTTCCCGGAGGCCTCGGCTCGCGTGCCTTGCCTCAGGATCTCCGAACTCGACCGTTTAGTGTCTGGTTTTGCACCAAACACTTGTGTTTTGCCTTGGAAGGGCAGGGTAGGTCTTGTGGACCATCCCCACCCACCACCGGCAGTGGCTAGAGGCCACCGGCTGGTTTTTGCTACCACCGGCCGGCACAATTTGTTGCCGGTCAGCACTATTTAGTGCCGGCCGGCACTCTTTTTGGCCAAGATGGCATTTTTGGCCGGCCGATTGCTGTTCATCTGCTTTTGCAGATATTTTTAGACAGCTGTCTTGCTTTTGCATCCCTCCATACACGTGTATGGAGGGATCTCCCTCTTGTAAAGCTTGTCTTGTAAGCTTTACAAGACATATTGTAACAAGCCCGCGGGGGACCTCGCTACAGCTCGGACTCGATTTTGTGTAGTCACGGTTCTAAGTCTGAACCAAAGAGTCCAAATCCGGCAAATCGTTTTGAGAAAACAGATTTTTGAAAGAAGTGCCAAACATGGACTGCTTTGCCAGATACAGAGTCGCCACCTAAATATTTTGTTTTGGGAAATTTAGGAAACCCTGACTCGGTGCCAAAAGGCCACGTGTCCGTCATCACCAAAGTTGCCTCGGCTCGGGAACTTGGGTACGATTAGGGAAGGTCACTTCGTGAGCACCCCCGCTCGCCCGATCAAAGATCGGCCTCTACTAACCATGATATCTATCTTTGAAAACATTGTGAGTTCTTATTCTGGTTATTAGCCTAGGTTACTATGTGATGCGCACAGCATACAAGTATAGACTGGATCGCCTGAATTGGAACAAAACATTTCATGTTCGCTTTTTGAAAATGGTTTGCTACCCGCAGGTAGGCTGGAAACATTTGATGATTTATTCCAATTTAAGTAACCCAACCTTCACCCACATGCATTCAGGCAGTTATATCACATAAGCATATTGCCTCATGGTAAGCATGCTATCATGGCATTCACTCACACGCATGCAAGGATGCTAAAGCATAAAGCTTACCGGGTACTCCAAGCCAAAACAGAAACTCATTAGAAATCATGCATGAAACCTACGTATACAGAAATGCCTAGTGCAACACATACAAAAATGCAACTATAGCAGGCTCGGCTATTCTAAACATGGCATATGGAATGCTACAACTAACATGTATTCAATTTGGAATTGAAATACAAATGCAGTTAGTATGATGCGCCGAGCCCGGTGCATGCAAAACAGATGAATGATGCAAACATGCTGTCATACTGTATGCTAATTGAAACATGCCCTAACCTAACCATCAAAAGCAGATAAATAAAAGGGAGAAAGACATGGGGTTGGAAGACATACAACACACTCACGCACACTTATTACAGTTATGCCCTCGCGCAGAGGGTCCAAATAAATATACAGTCCCAAATAAAAGAATATTACAGTCCAAATATTACAGTCCGAATAAATGTACAAATTCCTAATTAATTAACAAATTAACTAAGAAAATAAATAAAACTGGCATGCAAGCCAGGGACTGCCTTGCTTCTGATGGATGATGTATGTCCGGGTTGCCTTGCGCGGAAATCCATCGGGATGCCCCAATTAGCCTCTGTTTAGCAGTTATTCTTGGAAAGCGTGCCGAGCTCCGAAAAGTCGCTGATTCTTCATTTTGCTGCAACAGAGAGCAGGAAAGGGGCATAGCAATGTATTTCACAAATATATGCATGCCTCGATCCTCGTGCCACCAATCACGCATACCGAGGCATGATGGCCGAGGAGTCGAAATGCACAACTCAATATAGAATGAATGCACGTGTAAACCCAATAAAACCTAACTCCATCATGGATAATCCAGAGTGTCGGTGACTAGGGAATTGAGATACATTCCGTCACTCGGAGTACGGAATGCACCTCGTTTCCCGTGCCCGGACTAACTCCTATCCCGAACACGATGCAATATGCATGACATGCATGAAATGCGACTAAGATACAATCCTAACATAAACAATGCTATGAAAATGAGATGCCTCGAAATGCGTGCACACGGGTACGCAAATCGAGAAAATGACAGAATGTGATCTAAGATACAACCTAGCATGCACTATGCTGAAAAAATGAGATGCCTCGAAATGCGTACACACGGACACGCAAACCGAGGCGATGACAGAATGCAATCTAAGATACAACCTAGTATGCACTATGCTATGAAATGAGATGCCTCAAAATGCGTGCACACAGGCACGCAAACCGAGACGATGGTATATGCAATGCAAGTGACTAAAATGGCATGGAAAATGTAACATGG
Source organism: Camellia sinensis (assembly GCF_055761805.1). Taxonomy (NCBI): domain Eukaryota; kingdom Viridiplantae; phylum Streptophyta; class Magnoliopsida; order Ericales; family Theaceae; genus Camellia; species Camellia sinensis. The sequence goes on along the minus strand of NC_138969.1, from coordinate 108,689,820 downwards.
ACTTATACTAACATGAGAGAGCCTCAGCCACACTCACATAAGAAGCCGGTAGATGAAAATAAAGTGCCTCGAAGTGCGTGCACACGGGCACGCAAACCGAGGCAATGGCATATGCAATGCAATATGGAAAAAATGGCATATAGAATGCAACATGGACTTATACTAACATGAGAGAGCCTCAGCCACACTCACATAGGATGCCGTTGGATGAAAATGAGGCGCCTCGAAATGCGTGCACACGGGCACGCAAACCGAGGCGATGATAGAATGCGATGCAATGACATGAAAACATGATATGGGCTTATACCAACATGAGTGAGCCTCAGCCACATTCACATAGGATGCCGATGGATGAAAACGAAGTGCCTCGAAATGCGTGCACACGGGCACGCAAACCGAGGCGATGATAGAATGCGATGCAGTGACATGAAAACATGATATGGGCTTATACCAACATGAGTGAGCCTCAGCCACACTCACATAGGATGCCGATGGATGAAAACGAAGTGCCTCGAAATGCGTGCACACGGGCACGCAAACCGAGGCGATGATATATGCAATGCAAATGACATAGAAATGGAAAGAAATCATTCTAATGGAATTTCAGCACTAAAATATGGGGGAAAACAGTCCCGAAATGAGGCGAAATGACACCAAATACATGGAATAGTCCCGAAATGCGAATTTAGGCACCCGAAATGGCCTATAGCTATGCCAAACATGCACAATATGGACATGTAATGCAAAGACAGAAGCTAGGCAGTCCCAAAAAAGGCACTTTCACAGTTATAAACATGGCCAAACAGCAAGCATAGGTAGGGCAAAAATGGCATGCAAGAATAGGGGCCAAGAGAGGGGTAATGAAGCAAGTGATATAAGAAAAATCCAAACTGAAAAATTTCCTTCTACAACATTGAAGAGGGACCAAAAATATGAATGTTTACAGTATATGTCAAACCTCATATCAATATAAAAACATGCTAAAAAAAAGGCACAAGATTGAGGCTCAAAAGGTGCTATAACATGAGGTATACAAAATAATCACCAAACAGAAAAAAAATGTTAATGAAACATTAAGTATAGGACAAAATAAGACTATTTACAGAACTGTAAAATGGCCAAAAACAAAAGCAAAGGGGGCTGCCAATTTATGCAAAAATGGGGCCAAATAAGGGATATAACTACAAGTGGCACATGGAGGCATCAAATGGTGAGGGGCCCTTCAACAATGTTGAAGAAGGGCCCAAAATAAGCATATTCACAGATTACATCATGCTCAAAAACAGATTACTCATGGGCCAAAAATAGCATGCAAGATTATGACATATAAGAGGATCAATGAAGCAAGTGCATCATGGAGGGCTCAAACAGGGTTGAGCCCTTAATGAAAAGTGAAAATGAGCTCAAAAGAGGGCCACTTTTAGTTAGGGCCGGAGCTTGAATGTATAAGAAGGAGAGGCTAAGAAATATTGCAAAGAAAAGCTCAAAAAAGAGAAAATGGTAACTCACCCTTGGAGACAAGTCTTTTGTTGCTTCTTGGACCAATTTGCAGCTCCTTTAGCCTTTGAGAAGCCCTCCTTGTTGCTGGAAATCAAGTGGTGATGGTAGAGCTTGGTGGTGATGAAGAAAACAAGGTGTAGGACTTAAGGTTTTTTTAGGAAAATGAGAAGGATGGAGGGAGATATGGATCTTGAGGCTTGAAGAACAAAATTTCTAACCCCTATATGTGATGCCACCAGCTGGTTATATGGACCAAAAAGGGGGTGTAAAGGTGGGGGAAAAGGAGACAAGCTTTCCCCCACAAAATATCCCCCGGATATTGATATTTTCTGGGGGATAAAGCCATACAGCTGTAAAGTGAACAATGTGAGGATCTCGGCCGGCCAGTTATTTTGGTTGCAGGTGGCCGGCCGGCTAGGGGTCAAAAGGGTCAAGCTGATTTAGTGGCCGACCACCACATGATGGTGTCCTCCCATGTGTGTACATCACAAATATGTGGTTCAAAGTTCAAGAAAGTGGCCCCAAGGTGTTCAACATTAGCCCGGAAGGAGGGGTTCAAAAGGGTCAAATGGAATTACTGGCCGGCCACCAACTTTTAGGGTCCTCCCAAGTGTGTACATCACAAATATGTGGTTCAAAGTTCAAGAAAGTGGGCCCAAGGAGTTCAACATTAGCCCGGAAGGAGGGGTTCAAAAGGGTCAGGTGGAATTACTGGCCGGCCACCAACTTTTAGGGTCCTCCCAAGTGTGTACATCACAAATATGTGGTTCAAAGTTCAAGAAAGTGGCCCCAAGGTGTTCAACATTAGCCCGGAAGTGTGAAAAACGGGCGTCGGAGGATGTATAGCTGGTTGCTGTAACAATTACTGGCCTTCCATCCTTCAGTGACCTTCCCGGTGATAAAACAGAGGTACCTGCCAAAAATGAACGAAAACCGTTGCAAAACGAATGTTCGGGGGCCAAAACACGCAGTTCGGGGCCCCGAAAACTGCCCGTTAAACACCGAAAATGGTATTCGACCTCGAAGTGGGTTTCTCAGACCCCAGTGTCCCTCAAAAGGGAGTATAAAGGAAGTATGCCAAAAATCAGAACAAACGGAGATGGTTAGGCGGTCCCGAACCGAGGCACACGGCCAACGATCCCGAAAAACCGGAAACCGGACTCCGAAATGGGCAAAATGGCCTACGACCACGAAATGTAGCCTACGGACATTGAGAGATGGTCTACTGGACCTCTCCCTTCCCTCAGGAAAAGAAATCGAGAAAATCAAGCCTGGTTCGCAAACCGAGGCAAGGTACAAAAGAGGGTTCGGAAGTCCGGAGGCAGGGCTCACGGCCGCAACTCTGAAACTTCTGAACGAGCACATTATGCAACATCACCAAGCGCTCAATCAGTGACGTCTGAGTCTTAAGGTCGGTCAAAAATGGGTTGTCTACACATATAGAGAGAGGCTCTCTCTTAGGCAAAAAAGAGAGGACTTAGGTTAGAGAGTTTAGATATTTTGAGAGCAAAAATAGCCATTGTTGAGCTCTGGTTCTAGGGTTTGAGTTAGATACATTTTCTATCTCTCTTTCCCTCTCATTTGTGCACTAGGTGTTTTGTGTCTTACTATTGCACACAAACACCTAGTGTTTCACCTTCCTCTTGGAACTGAGGTTCTAAGGGACTGATTTTGAAGTTTTGGCATTGGATCCAAGCTAAAGGAGGCCATTGGAGCACCATTTGTGAAGGGATCATCAAGGGTAAGAAACTTACACCTTTATTTCCCATTTTTGTATTGATTTGCTACCTATCTTAGAGCTGTTTTTGTGCTTATTGTATAACATAAAAAAGTTCTATTTTTAGGCCCTCTTTATTGTTTATTAAGAGTGCCTTGTGGTTTGAGGGTTGTTGACCCCTCTTAGGCCTTGAAAGGCCTCATTTTGAGCCATTTTGTGCTAGCTCCGGGATTTTGGTGTTGGGGTCTCTTCACCACTGAAATCTTGAGGGATTTCAGTGGTAAAGATGATGCCTTGAAGTCCCAAGAAGGAGAGGGCCACCCCCTCTCCTTGTTGTCCTTGAAAAGGGCATGTTTTGGCCTCTTGAGAGAGCATTATGCTTGAGTGTGTGTTGAACATGTTTAAGCTGTTTTTCATGCTTATATATCCATAAGATAACATGATTTTAAATTGGTTTTGGTACTCCATGCATGCTTAGCATAGTTGCCATGTAATGCCTTGTTTATGCCTTAATGTGCCTTAGGTTGTTAGCCTTTGTGGGAGCATGTTTTAGGCTTAGTCTTGTGAAGATTATGTGCTTATTTTTCCATGTTCTAGGTCTGTCCTAGGTTGCTTGGGTTGATTTTGGCATGCATCATATAGCTCCTTTGTATTTGGGCTTGTTGGCCTTGAGCATGTGCATGTATAGCATGGCACCTTTGCATTGTTTTGGTGATTTGGGGCCGCCCTACATGCTATTTCAGTCCCATTTTCATGCTTTCTTGATTGCCTTGCATGCCTCTTTAATGCTTTGGAAGCTTGTGTAGCAATGCTCCATGTTTTGGTGTTTGTGCATGCTTTTGTTTTTGGGTCATTTAGATGCCATCTAAGTGGTCCTTAGGCCTTGCATTGATGCCCCAAAACTCTGTTTTGGTCCTTCCTTTCATGCCATGCTTGGTCTCGCTAAGTGTAGTTCAATGCCCCATTGGTTTGCTTTGAACACTTGGGCTATTGATTGCATATTTGGCATGATTTGTTGCTTGGTTTGGCACCATGTATTAGCATGATTTTCAGAGCTTATGTCGCATGCTTTTAGTCCATGAATGCCTCTTTCAAGTGTGCTTGAATGTTGCTTGCTTTGTGCCTAAGTGTTGGGTCTTAACATGTGTATGTGTGCATGTGTGCTTAGCATCCATTTTGGGCATTATTGGCTACTGTTTTGGGCCTTATTAGAGCTGCCTAATTCATGCATAAGTCCATCTTTCCATCTATTTGCATTGCCATATGTATGCTTGTATGCTTGCATAAGCTTGCCCCCATGCCATGTTGCATCCTTAGCTTGTATGCTTAGGTTGCATTGCATTTTGCATGCATTCCTTGTCCCTTGATTTGGTGATAGGGATTAGGACTTTCGTTTGATTTGGTTTGCATGCATTTGAAATCAAAGTTGCATACTTGGTTCTTTGGGCCATCATGCATGGAAATGCGTGATTGATGGTCCGAGAATCGAGGCACATGCCCCTTTGAGTCATTATCATGATAAGGGACATGGTTGGTGCATATATGCCTTGAATTGTGTTGCCATGCTTTGCCTTGCCCTCTGTTGCTGTCATTTACAGATTCTGCAGGAACATTCTGCCGACCGGCAGTGTAAGGTGCCGGCCGGCAATCATTCCTCTGCCGACAACTCCATTTTGTGCCGATGGCCACACACCAGTGCCGGTGGTAATTCCACTCAGCCGGTGGCACTCCCCAGTGTCCAGGGATGCAGTCCTGAGGTTTTGACAGCCTCCAGAGGAGTGAAGGAAGGAAAACAGAGGCAGCCTATGCATGGCGGCGCGTTTCTCGAGGCAGTTTATCTGTTTTCTTAGCTTAATTTAATTTGTTAATTAAATTAATTTATTTGTAATTATTAGTTAGCTTGCGTAGTTAATTAATTTGTAATATTTATTTGGTCCCTCCCAGCGAGGGCAAATATGTAACAAGTGTGCGTGAGTGTGTGTATGTCTTCCAACCTCACGTCTTTCTTCCCTTTTATTTACCTGCTTATAATGGTAGATTAGGGCACGTTTAATTTAGCATACCTTATGCTATGCATGTGTGCATCCATGCATTTGTATTGCATGCATTAGGCTCGGTACATCACGCTAACTGCATTTGTACTCCAATTCAAAAATTGACTATGTGATAGTTGCGCATTCTCACATGCCATGTTTAGGATAGCCGAGCCTATTCTAGCAACATTTTGTATGCGATGCATTAGGCACCTAACATGGACTTGGATCATGCATGTTTGCTAACAAGTTATTTGTTTTGGCACGGAGTACGATGTAAGTATTTACGCTTTAGCATCCCGCATGCGTGTGAGTGTTGCCATGACAGTATGCTTGCCATGCGGCTAAATGCTTATATGATAAATTGCTTGAATGCCTGTGGGTGAAGGTTGGATTGTTTGAGTTGGAAGAACTCATTGAAATCCGTGTTTTAGCCTACTTGCGAGTAGCAAATCCAAAACATTTTTCAAAACAAACGGATATGCAATGCTTATTTCCAAATTAGGCAATCTAGTCTATACTTGTTTGCTGCGCGCATAACATAGTAATTCTAGGCTAATAAATGGAATAAGAGCACATAACGTTTTCAAAATCGGATATCACGGTTAGTAGAGGCCGGTCTTCGGACCAGGTGAAAGGGGGTGCTCATAGCTGACCTTCCCCGATCGTACCCAAGCTCCCGAGCCGAGACAACTCCGGTGATGACGGACATGTGGCCTTCGGCACCGAGTCAGGGTTTCCTAAATTTCCCCATTTTAAAAAATATTTAGGTGGCGACTCTGTATCTGGCAAAGCAGTCCATGTTTGGCACTACTTTTTCGAAAATCTGTTTCTCAAAACGATTTGCCAGATTTGGACTCTTTGGTTCAGATTAAGAACTGCGACTACAAATCGCGAGTCCGAACTGTAGCGTGAGCCCCCCGCGGGCGCGGCTACAATACAGCAAGAGTGAGACTGAGAGTGAGATTGAATTCAAGCAAGAGCAAGAGTGAGGGTGAGAGTGAATTCGAGCGAGTAAGAGTGAGAGGGAGGGAGTGAGACTGAGAGTGAGAGAGAATTCGAGCGAGAGTGAATTTGAGCGAGTAAGAGTGAGAGGGGATATGTAACGGCGCCAGATATGCACCAATAACATCACTATTTATGGGAAGCACTTGATTTTAAATATGGGTCTGAAGATGCTGGCCTTAAACATTACTATGCTGAAAATTTTTTACACTTTCATATGATTGATAGTAAATTAGTTATGGAACAAATGCATGAATTTCAAAATATTTGTATGATCTGAAAAGAAAAGGAATGGATTTATCTGATATTTTTAGTTGCTTCACTGATTAAAAATTACTTCCATCTTGATAAGAATTTTGTAGAATGTAGAAATAAAAACATGATGATTATACTTTTGATGAATTGCCAGTATCCCTAAATATTGAGGAAAAGCATCATGAAAAAACAAGCTGAGTTTTTAAAGTCTGATTTTTGAGCCAAGGCACATTTTGTAGAAAATCTTAAACCCAAACCTTTTAATTTCAAGAAAAATGGTGCACACAAGAATGGGAATAACAATCTAAATAATAAATCAAAAGGCAAAAATATTATTCATAAAAAAATAGTGCCTTGTTGGGTGTGTGGGAAGACTAATCACACTGCTAGAGATTGTTATTTTTAGAAAAGTCAACCCCATAAAGCTCGTGGTCCTCCAGTAACCCCTAAACCACAATCTAATGTTGTAACTGTAGAGGCTAGCTCCTCTAACCCTGTTAGCAGGTATTTTGTTAGTGATCCCAAGTTAAATATTGCTTTTAACTCAAATGATTAGTTTATAGACGCGGGTGCTAATGTTCATATGTGCGCTGATAAAAAAAAAAATTTCACCTTATTATCAGGAATCAGGCACAAGAACTGTAAGTATGGGAAATGAGAGCTTGGCCAAGGTACGAGGTGAAGGACAAGTTAGGTTGAAATTGACATCAAGCAATATAAAGTTTTGCATGTTCCCGATATTAGGAAAAATTTAGTTAGTACATCTTTGTTAGTTCAACATGGTTTTAAAGTTTTTTCGAATCAAATAAAGTTGTAATAGCTAAGAATGGTAACTTCATTAGTAAATGTTATAGTTTTAATGTTATGGATTCTGATTTAAATAAAATTGCATGTTATTCTTTTTTCTACTTCTTCTATAACTAATGTAGAATGTTCCAATACTTGGCATAGTAGACTAGGGCATGTAAGTTTCAACACTATTAAAAGAATGATGAGTTTAGAATTAATTCCAGGATATATAATTAATTTAAAGGAAAGATGTCAAGTATGTGTACAACCTAAACAAACTAAAAACGAACAAAAAAATAAAATTAAATCTATTAAAAAAGACACATCTTTATTACAATTTATACATAGTGATACATGTTACCTTCGTAATGCGTTAACTCGTGGTAGGAAAAGATATTTATTACGTTTATTGATGATTTTTCTAAATATTGCTATGTATATTTAATAAGTCACAAAAGTGAACTATTTGATAAATGTAAAATATATAAGGCCCTTGTAGAAAATCAATTAGAAAAGAAAATTAAAATCTTAAGGTATGATAGAGAAAGAAAGTATGCACCAATAGAAATGGAAGAGTTTTGTAAACAACATGCGATTATTCACCAATAGTCTCCACCTTATTCACCACAATCTAATGGAGTAGCAGAATGTAAAAATCGAACATTACTAGATATGATATATGTTATGTTAGCTAGTTCCAATTTACCTAATAATTTATGGGGTGAAGCTTTATATTCTACATGTCATATATTAAATAAAGTGCCTTACAAAAATTCAGAAAAAAAAATCTTATGAAATTTGGAAAAATCAAAAGCCTAGTCTAAAATATTTCGAAGTGTGTGGGCGCTTGGCTAAAGTTTTAATACCAATTACTAAAAAAAGAAAATTAGGAGCGAAAACTATTAATTGTGTATTTATTGGGTATGCTTTAGATAGTGTTGGTTATAGATTCTTAGTAATTAATTCTGAAATTTCTAATAATACTATAATGAAGTCAAGAGAAGCTATATTTTTTGAAAATGTATTTCTTATGAAAGATAAGGTATCTAAATCAATTGGAGAAAATTCTATATCTAATAATAGTGTAGAAAATCAAGTAGGAACTAAACTACGAAGAAGTAAAAGAGGAAGAATAGAAAAGAATATTGATAATGGCTTTCTTACATATTTAGTTGAAAATGATCCTAGAACATATAATGAAGTTATAACATCGAAAGATGCTACATTTTGGAAAGATGCTATAAATAGTGAAATGGATTCTGTTATGACTAATAATTCTTCGTACTTAATTGATCTTCTACCATGTAACGTCCCAAAATAACAACTCATCTCATAATCTTTAATATAAATACAACATGTGAAACAATAACATTTCATTTATACCCCTTGATCATTCAAAAGATGGCATATGAGCGTACAAATTCATAAATCCGAGATCCTGAATCTACAGCATATGACATATGTACATGAATTGAAATAAAAGGAGAATCAAGTAATGTTATGCCCTAACAACAACATCTTTCCAAGTCAATGCTTAGGTACAACAAATGAGTTCAACTCAATACAGTTAAAGCCCAAAGCTTGTACAAAATGGTTACATCAAAAGAAAAACAAAAGAAGCTCTTGGCTACAAGTCCGCCCAATCTATGTCCTTGGTGGATGTAGACACCCCATTTTTGACCGACCTTAAGACTCAAACGTCATCGATTGAGCGCTCGGTGATGGTGTATGTTGTGCTCATTTAGAGGTTTCGGAGTTTTGGCTGAGAGCCTTGCCTCCGGGCCTTTGAACTCTTTTGTGCTTCGGTTCGATTTGTGGACCGAACTTTGTTTCTCTTCCCCAGAGGGAGGGAGAGGTCTTGTAGACCATCTCTTTGTGGTTGTAGACCACTTTTTGTGGTCGTAGGCCACTTTTCCAATTTGGAGACTAGTTTTCAATTTTTTGGAGCCTTCGACCGCGTGCCTTGTCTCGGGACCACTTAACGTTCTCCGTTTGGCGTGGTTTTTGAACCACACCTTGTTGCCTCTGCCTAGAGGAACACTGTGGTCCAGGAGACCACTTTTGTAGTGGCATACCACTTTTAATGTTCGTAGGCTAGTTTTCGAGGCTTTCGGTCGCGTGCCTTGCCTCCTGATCTCTCGTCTTGCATCCGTTTTGGTTTGTTTTTCGTACAAACCTTGTTTTCCTTGTTTGGAAGGTGGTACAAGGGTGGGAGACCACTTTTTCTCCTTGGAGACCAGTTTTCCTTCTGCCAGCTAGTTTTCTGGTCGGATAACTAGCTTGCTTGGTCCTTGGGCCACATTTTCTGGTCGACCACCACACCACTAGTCTTCTTTCATGCTCTAGACCTCTCTCACCTATGGCCAACCAGTTGTTGTTCTGGAAGACCACTTAAAGTGGTCGGCTGACCACTTTAAGTAGCAGGCCGACCACTTCAAGTGGTCGGCTACTTTTTAGCACCTTTTTGGAGATATTTTCCTCCAGCTATGCCAGCTGGAGGGCATTTGGGCTATCCTCCATACACGTGTATGGAGGGATTTGTTTGAGGATTAGCTTCTCCAAGAAGCTTTGCCATTTAGTTTCTATAAGAGGGAGGCTCTTCCTCCCTCCTCTAGGTTCAGAAAAAACTTCCTTGAGCCATACATATAATCTATATCTATACATCTTGATTTCCCTCTTGTTTTGTGGCTTAAAGTGTAGATTTGTCTCACTTTTGTACACAAACACACACTCAAACACCTTCCTTTGGTTGCTGAGGTGCTAAGGGGTTGTTTTTGGTGTTCTTGGACTGGTTTAAGCTCAAAGAACTTGCTGGAGTTGCAGTTGTAAAGGAGGTCTTCAAGGGTGAGCATTTGACCTTTAAATCCCCCTTTGTTTCTTAAGATTTTAGCCCTTCTTGCATACCTTTTTAAGCTTAACTCTTAACTAGAAAAAGTTCTGTTTTTGCATGCTTAAAATAGTTGTTTAAGATCACCTTTTCGTATGGGGTGATTTACCCCCTCTTAGGCCTTGTTAGGCCTTATTTTGAGCCATCCCTTTAGGCTCTTGTTGAAGCCTTTGCATGACCTTTCTACCACTGAAATCTAGAGGATTTTCAGTGGTGGAAAGGTGGTTTTGGTGTCCAAAATAAGAGAGGGTCATCCCCTCTCCTTGTATTTTGTTTACTTGCTTCATATGCCTCATGTTTGAGCATCTTTGTTAAGCTTTTGTTGGCCATATCTTAGCTTGTATTTCTGGTTATTTTTCTGAGGCATACCACTATTTTTTCTTGGTTTGGTCACTTCATGCATGGTTAATACACTTGTAGTGTAAATCTCTTAAACTAGCTTTGTATCCTTCATGAAGTAGCATGTCATTATAGCTTGGTTTGAGTCCATTTCAACATGTTCTTGGGCTTGTTTTACCATGTCATACCTTTGTTAGGGTTTGGTTTGGTTAGTCTTTGCATGCTCCTTGCACTTGTAGTGCATTTCCATGAAATAGCCTAACATGCATCATGTTGTAACATGTCATTTTAGCATGCTTTTGGCTTAGCTCTGAGAAGATTTTGTTCATGTTTTAGCATGTTTAAGGTCTGATTTTTGCTTTTTTGGGCATTCATGACTTGCTTTGTATAGCCTTGGTTCAATCTAGCTTGTTAGATTTGTGTATTGAGTCCACTAGCATGCATTACTTGGACTATTTTAATGATTTGGCATCATTTATTATGTGATTTCAGTCCATGTTTCATGGCCATGCATCCACATTTATCACTCATTCAATGCGTTGGAGGGTTGGCCCCTTTATGCCTTAACATGAACCATTGCGTATGCCTTCATGCCATAGCTTGCGAGCCATCATTTCAGTGCTTATTTGGGGTTATTATGCCATGATATAACTCTAATTTTTGTTGCCTAAGTCATCCCATGCTTGGTCTTAATAGGTGTAGTGTAATCCACCTTATTTTCCTTATATGCACCATGTCTTATGCCCGTCATGGTAGCTTGTTTTGGCTTCCTTCCATGCATGTTTTAGACTCATTTTAACATGTTCTAGGACTATTTTGGGTTGCCTTGGTCACATGCTTCATGTTTTGTATACTTGTAGTACTAATGTTCTTGCTTGCCTCAAGCTTTGAGCACCATTGCATGCTTCATTTGTGTTGTGTACATGATTTGGCATCACTTAACATGACATTTCAGAGCATTTAGCATTGCCATGTTCCTACCTCAATCATGCTTTAAGTGCCTTTGAGTGTTATGCATTGTTGCCTAGCTTATGCCTTAGCTCGTATACTTGCATGCCTAGGCCTTTGAGCCCTCATCTCAGCATGTTTAGGTCCTTATTTTGACCTACTTGAGCTCTATCTATGCTTAGTTCATGCATTTGTGCCATGTATTGCATGCCTCCTTTGTAGTCCTCTTTACTAGTTTCATGCTTTAAGGACCCTAGCATGTCATACTTGTGTTGTTTGAATGATTTGGCATCATTTCTTACCTCATTTCAGTGCACTTAGTGTTGCTACACTTCCATGTTTTTCACTCTTTAAGTGTTCTTGAGAGTTGCACCTTAGTGCCTTAATTGGTGAGTCAATTCGCATGCATGCTTGTATGTGTTTTCGATGTCTTCGTTTTAGCATTATGGCCACTAATTTGGGCATGACTGAGGTCTATCCCTGTTGGTTTAAGTCCATTGATTATGCCATGTATATTGCATTGAGTATGCCATATTGTTTCATTGCATTAGGTATGCCGTCTTACATTGCATTGTGCATGCCATGTGGTTATTTGCATTGCATATGCCAAGTTGTTCCTTGCATTGAGTATGCATGTCCCTAACATTACTAAGTTGCCCTTGTAGCATTGCATTGTGCATGCATGTGTTAGCATTGTTTGCATGCCGTTTGCATTGGTAGTTTGATCATGTTGTATTGCATGTTGTTGCATGCCTGTCCCTTGCATTGTGTATGCCATGTAGTAGCATTGTGTATGCCATGTTATGTGTTGCATTGTGTTTGGAATAGATGTTAGTCCAAACATGGAAAAAGAGGGACGTTTCATACTTAAAGTGATGAATCGTGCCTTAATTCCCGGTCGCCGACTGTAGACACCCTATTTTTTACCGTCCTCAAGACTTGGACGTCACCGCTTGAACACTCAGTGATCATCCATGTTTGTGTTCGTCTTGAGTTCCCGGAGGTCTCGGCCACGCGCCTTGCCTCAGGATCTCTCGACTCGACTGTTTTGTGTCTGGTTTTGCACCAAACACTTGTGCTTTGCCTTGGAGGGGCAGGGAATGGCTTGTGGGCCATCCCCACACTCCACCGGCCATGGCTTGAGGCCACCGGCTGTGTTTTGTTGCCACCGGCCAAATGTTTGGCCGGCCGGCACTATAGATGGCCGGCCGGCTATCTTTTTTTGGTCAATTTCACTTTTGGCCGGCCGACTACTGTGCATCTGCTTTTGCATATATTTTCATGCAGCTGGCATGCACTTGGCTCCCCTCCATACATGTGTATGGAGGGATTTCCCTCTTAGCTAGCTTGTCTTGTAAGCTTACAAGATTGAAGCTCTATAAGAGGAGGCCCCTTCTCCCTCCTTTAGGGTTAGAAAACTTAGAGAACATTGTTAGAGAGCTCTGGTTTTAGGTTAGGATTTGTATCTATCCTATATCTATATCTCTCTTCCTTTTGTGTTTTGTGTGTGTATTTAGCCTTAGTTTTACACACAAACACTCACCATCACACCTTCTCTTGGAGCTGAGGCCCTTGAGGGTTGTTTTGAAGTCTTGGAGCTGGTTTTGAGCTCAAAGAACCAGCTGGTCCACCATTTTTGAAGGAGGTCTACAAGGGTAAGACTTTTGTCCATTTTTTTCTCCATTTTTGCATAGCTTATTTACCTATCTTGCATCTATTTTTGAGCTTAGTGTATAACATATAAAAGTTGTGTTTTTACTTGCTTTAAATAGTTTCTTAAGGGTGTTTCAAGCTTTGGGGTCGTTTGACCCCTCTTAAGGCTTGTTTGGCCTTTGTTTTGTGGCATTTTGGTTGAGCTCCGGGACCATTGTGTTTGGGCCTCCTCACCACTGAAATCTTGAGGGATTTCAGAGGTGAGGATGGTGCCTTGAGGTCCTAAGAATGAGAGGGACACCCCCTCTCCTTGTCCTTGAAAAGGGCTATTTTTGCCTCTTTAGTGAGCATCATGTTTAGGTTCATGTTGGCCATGCTATGACTGATATTTATGCTTATTATGTCATGATATAGCTCTGTTTTTAGTTGGTTTTGGTACACCATGCTTGCTTAGCATACATGCCTTGTAATGCCATGATTTGCCTCAATACATGCATAGCATTTAGACTACCATGCTCATGTGTTTTGGCTAAGCTTTGTGAAGCTTACATGCATATTTTGATGTGCTAAGGGACTGTTTTAGGTCATTTGAGTCATTCATGTCTTGCTTTGTATAGCTACCATGCAATCCCTCTTGAATGCCTTAAGCTTTGGCCTCTCTAGCATGCCATCCTTGCTTTGTTTCAATGGTTTGGAATCACTTGGTATGTTATTTCAGACCTCATGATGTGCTTATATGCTTGCATTTTCCATCCCTTTCATGCTTTGAAGAGTTGATGGCTTATGCTCCATGTTTAGGCCCTTGTTGATGCATATTTGTGTGTGTGTCTTCATGCCTTTGTTGCATCATTTTGGCCACTGTTTTAGGCTTGTTTAAGGGCTGCCTAAATTAGTTTAAATCCACCCCTTTGCATGTTGTTGCATGCTCACCTTGTGTGTTGTTTCATACTAGTGTGTTGTTGCATGATTGAATGAAGCCACATGCTTGCTTGCATGCTTGAACATCCATATTGTGTCTTGCATACTTGTAGGTTGCATTGCTTCATGCCTTACATGCTTCTTTACTTAGGTCGTGTGCCTAACCTACATTACACATTGCATTGCCATGTTGCATACTAGCCTCCATACCTAGGATGCATTGCATTGGCATGCATACTTCACCTCTTGAGTTGAGCATGATAGAGGTTGAGCCCCCTTTGCTTGATTATGTGCATTGCATTCCATATTAAAATGCATAGTTGGTTCCTTGGGCCATCATGCATGGAAATGCGCGATTGGTGGTCCGAGAATCGAGAATCATATCCCTTTGAGCCATGAATATGATGAGGGGTGTGATTGGTGCATACATTGCTTGAAATGCATTGCCATGCTATGTTTTGCCCTCTGCTGCTGTCAGCTGCAGGTTTCAGCAAGAAGAATTGGCCGGCCGGCAGTGTTGGGTGCCGACCGACAAAACATGTTTGGCCGAGAGCATAAGATTTGGCCGATAATCCCATTCCCATGGCCGGTGGCATTTTGTTCCGGCCGGTGACATTCCACAATGCTCAAGGAGTAGTTCTGGGGACTTTCAGAATTTTTAGAAGGATAACAGTCAAAACAGAGGCAACTTGTGCATGGCAGTGACTTTCCGAGCGGAGCCGAGCGCGCATTGCATTGGGCCCTCTTCCCGAGGCTGTTTACTGCTTTCATTAGATTAGTTAATTTGTTAATTAATTAATTGGTCTTCTTTCGGTCCCTCCGAGTGAGGGCTAACTTGTAATAAGTGTGGGTGCGTGTGTGTATGTCTTCCAACCCCTACTTCTTTCTCCCTTTTACTTACCTGCTCTTGATGGTTAGTATTAGGTCATATTTGATAGCATACCTTATGCTATGCATGCATGCATCCATACATTTGTCTTGCATGCACCGGGCTCGGCGCATCATACTAACTGCATTGTATTTTAATTCCAAGTTGAATACGTGTTAGTTGTAGCATCATCATATGTCATCCTTAGAATAGCCGAGCCTATTGTAGTTGCATCTTGTATGTGTTGCATTAGCCATCTTAACATGAGCTAGGATCATGCATTGATTACTAACTAGCTTTTGTTTTGGCTTGGAGTACTAGGTAAGCATTTATGCTTTAGCATACCGCATGCGTGTGAGTATTGCCATAATAGCATGATTACCATGAGGCTAGCCGCTTATGTGATATAACTGCTTGAGTGCCTGTGGGTGGAGGTCGAATTAACTAAATTGGGATAACGCATTAAAACTGTGAGTTTTAAGCCCACTAGATAGTGGCAAAACCATCTTTTCTAAAGCCCACTTGAGGGTGGCAAAACTTGTATTTTAGCCTACTTGCGAGTAGCAAACCATTTTCAAAACAAACATGCAACGTTTTGTTCCAATTTAGGCGATTTGGTCTATACTTGTTTGCTGTGCGCATAACATAGTAATTCTAGGCTAATAACCGGAATAAGAACACATAACGTTTTCAAAAACGGATATCACGGTTAGTAGAGGCCAATCTTCGGATTGGGCGAGAGGGGGTGCTCATAGCTAACCTTCCCCAATCGTACCCAAGTTCCCGAGCCGAGGCAACTTTGGTGATGACGGACACGTGGCCTTTGGCACCGAGTCAGGGTTTCCTAAATTTCCCAAAATAAAATATTTAGGTGGCGACTCTGTATCTGGCAAAGCAGTCCATGTTTGGCACTTCTTTTCAAAAATCTGTTTCTCAAAACGATTTTCCGGATTTGGACTCTTTGGTTCAGATTAAGAACCGTGACAATTCGAGAGTCCGAACTGTAGCGAGCCTAAAACGAACAGAACGGGACTCGTCCTCCCGGGGCGTTCGGGTACGTCTACACCGACGCTCTTGATCATACATGATAGTGTTCTAGGCCTTATATGTTTACTTGTGCATTCATTTTCATATAGAATTGTGCAACTTCGCCTCTCGGCCATCATGCATTGAAATGCACGATTGGTGGCCCGAGGATCGAGAACTACACTCCCTTGAGTTCATGACATGATAGGGAGGGTGGTTGTGTACACATATCTTGCAAATACATTGCCATGCCCTTTCTTACTCTCTGTTGCAGCAAATTGCAGTTCAGCAGCAACAACTGGCCAGCCAGCCAGAAAAATTAGCTGGCCGACCACTTTTCTGGTTTTTCAACAACCAAAAGTGGTCGGCAGGTGTCTGGAGAGACCAAAAGTGGTCGGCCACCCTCCCACAGGTTTCCCTAGGTGGAGTTTCATCTTTTTAGAGCTTGGTGCAGAGTTCTGAGGACAGATGAAAATAGAGGCAAATCGGGGTATCGCATTGGATTTCCAAACGAGGAGACCGGGCTTGCATGCATTCCTCTCCCTCTGAAGCTCCTGCTTTTACTGCTTTATTTAGCTAATGTGTTTAGCTATTTTACGCTTTGGTTTATACCTTTAATAGTTAATGCGTTAGCTATTTAAATTTGTTTTGTAATAATTAGTTTACTAGGATTAGTTAATTAATTCGTTGTGTAATAATTAGTTTAATTAGCTTAGATTAGCTAGTTAGCTTCTTATTCGGTCTCTCTCTCGAGAGGGCCAATTGTTGTAATAAGCGTACGTGTGTGCGATGCATGTCTTCCAATCTCTATTTCTTTCTCCCTTTTACTTAACCGTTTACAATGGTTAGTTTTAAGGCATATTTCATTTAGCATACCTTATGCTCGCATGCGTGCATCCATTCATATGTATTGCATGCACCAGGCTCGACGCATCGTACAAACCAGCATTGTATTTTCAATACACTTACTTGAATACGTGTTCAAACAGCATGTTATCAAGTTACATTTCACATGACATTCTAGGTAGCCGAGCCTATCTTAGGAACATTTTCGCATGTGTTGCATTAGACATCTTAACATGAACTAGGATCATGCATGATTTCTAACTAGTTCTTTGTTTTGGCCCGGAGTATACTGTGAGTGTTTACGCTTTAGCATACTGCATGTGTGTTAATGTTGCCATGTTAGCATGCTTGCCATGAGGCTAACTACTTATTTGCTATAACTGCCTGAATGCCTGTGGGTGAAGGTTGGATTACTTGAATTGGAACAATTCATTGAAATCCGCATTTTAGCCTACTTGCGAGTAGCAAACTTCAAACCATTTTCCAAACAAATGGATATGCGATGCTTCGTTCCAAATTAGGCGATCTAGTCTATACTTGTTTGCTGTGCGCATCACGTAGTAAGACTAGCTAATTAATCAGAATAAAAGCACATGTGTTTTCAAAAACAAGATATCATGCTTAGTGCAGGCCGATCTTTGATCGGGCGAGCGGGGGTGCTCATTGCATGATCTTCCCCTCTCGTACCCAAGTTCCCGAGCCGAGGCAACTTTGGTGATGACGGACACATGGCCTTAAGCATGAGTCAGGGTTTCCTAAATTCTCCCAAAACAAAATATTTAGGTGGCGACTCTATATCTGGCAAAGGAGTTCATATTTGGCACTTCTTTTTTAAAAATCAGTTTTTCAAAACGATTTGCCTAATTTGGACTCTTTGGTGATTTATCGGTCTCACATCGTACATTGTGGGATTAGATTCAGAACTGTGACATTTGAGTCCGAACTGTGGTAAGCCCAAATGAACAAAACGGGATTTTTCCAGGACGTTCAGGCGCGTCCACAATGGAGGCATATCATCAACACCTGAAAGTTATTTTCCACATAAGGTGAGCTAAAGCCCAGTAGAGATACTTTAACACAATGTATAAATCTTAACAAAGTCATAAGATGAATGCATATGCATGCCATTGTCAAACTTTTTACACTCCTATCTCAAACAATGCAATGTCAAGATTATATGTCAATTCATGAAAAATATCCTTTTATATTAGAAAACAGGGCAATGGATACAAAAAACTAGGAATCTCTAGGTATGTATCTGGCAGTAGGCTATAGAAGCACTATGAAAACCATTTTAACTGTACTAACAGGAAGGATCAGCACCTAACCGAGTGGGTTTCTAGACTTTCACTAAGGACACATAGGCCAACATAATAACCACAACCACACTGTAGACACCCCATTTTTGATCGCCCATAAGACTTGGGCGCCTCAAGTTGAACACTCGATGATGAAATACTATGTTGTACAAATGCTCGATTTCCTAAGCAAGAAACTTTGGTTTTGAGTTTCAGACCCTAGAACCTTGCACTTCCTTTGGACCAAAACCTACTTTTTTTTCTAGCCTGACCACTCAGAGGCCTACTGACCAACAGATGGCTGGCAGGCCAACTTTTAGTGGCTGGCTGTCCCCCTACATAATCGGCCAACCATGTTTCCCGACTGGCAGATATTTTGCTATTAGCTGTCCCTCTCTCCATGTGCATATACTAAACCAACTGACTCAATACAGATATTTCCAACAAAGGCACCTGTTTTTCTATATATACTTGATCATCCCTCTTGATTTTAGGTTATAAAAAATTTGCTAAAAGCCCAAAGCTTGCCAAACACTCTCCCTCTCTATCTTGCAATATACATACACTATGCATACACTCCCTAAACCACTATTTTGAGTCTTCTTGCTGAGATTATTGACCTAATTTCAGCCCTTGAGAGTGAATACCTTATGGTTTGTGAATAAAAGAGTAACTCCTCTTCAAGAGGTATAACTTTTGTCATCTTTACACTACTTATTCCTTTTCTTTTCTTGCTATTTTTTACACTGTCTTTGGACTATTTTTGTGGGCTGAACCTTGTGATTTAAAAGCTACCAAGGGTGGAGGGGTTAACCACCCTTCATTAAACCTTATTCTAAGATTATATCCTTGTGTTTTCCATTTGTTTCTCAACTTTTAGCTACTGATTTTTAGAATTTTCAGAGGCTAAAATATGTGATTCTAAGGTCCAAAAAGTGGAGGGGTTAGCCACCCTTCCTTAGGCTTGCTTACTAGCTTTGTTCCCTTCTTATTTTTGCTTACTTTTTTCTAGCTTTTCAAGATAATTTTTAGCACTGTTTTTACTAATTTTCGGGTTATTTTAGTGTGTTTACTTAGTTTATGCTTTGCATATTATGCTTGTGTTGTTGTAAGTTCTCATAGGTTTGGTGGTTTAGGCCTTAGACACCAATATATTTGAGTTGATAGCTTTTATTTCATAGTTTTCATACATATACCCACACTTGTAATAATCATCTCTACAACCTCCCTCATTTCTTGGTTTTCTTTCTTTTTTTAAGAATTGTTTCAAACAATTGATTGTTGTTCAAGGCGTGAGAAAGAGACCTTCTATGCTTAATGGTTTAATCTCTTCAGAGGTTCATTACCAGGGCATTACATCTCTCTCGTGCTAAGTGCAATTTCTTGTTTGACACTTCTTTTCATTAGTGAACGTAATTATCACTTTCGGACAAAATGAATAAAGAATGGCTAGGTAATGTAAAAGAAGTTAACATTGGACTAAAAGTGGTAACAACAGTAATAAAATTTGTTTAGGTTCAATCGGATGTTATATTGAACCTATCGCGTCTCAAGCCATTACATACTCTTTAGTGATGTTAATGATTCGAGAAGCAATGCCTACCACTTCACTTAAGGTAACTCAATGATGGGGAGGAGGTTTGTTGGTCTTAATTCTCATTTATTGAGCCTTTGTCCCATCGATTCATAGATTATCATGCAACGATTTGTGTCAATTGATGGTTTATGAATCAAGTCTTCCACTTCCTTGATTAGTTTCATGATAAAGAGAGGTGGAAATGATAAACACCTCCTACAAACACTTTTTTTTGCTCTATGTCTTTTCTATGGCAGCAGGGCAGTACCAAAAAATAGTGGCCGGCTAGCCACCTTTCCATCCAACCGACCACTTTTCAAGCCTGGTCATCTACTCTATTTTATGCAAGAAACATCACTTTCATGGCAAAACAAAGCAGAAACTGGGGTAAAAATAAATTAATTTTCTGACTGCAAACAGAACAGTTTCTTATAGCAAAACAGAGGAGTTTTCGGGCACACATTCTCGTTCATTCATGTGGGACTTCACTTCTCGTGGTCCATTAAATTATTGCTTAAATAGTAATATGTTGTACTTAATTAGTAGCTTCATTCAAAACTTGTAATAGCTAGTTAAGTAGCATTAATTCATTGCTTTAGTATTGTAATAATTAGTCTAAGTCGGACATTCAGACCCTCTTGTATGATGGCACACTTGTAATATTTGTGTATGTCTTTCGACCCCCATTTCTTTCTCCGTTTTATTTATATGCTTATAACGGTAGCATCATGTTTTACATTTTCATACCATTGCCATGTCTTGTATCCATTTGTGCATGCATTAGGTTCGGTTCATCATTCTAAAATTGTTGTTATTTCCTACTTAATCGAATACATGCGCTATCGCATGCTTTAAGTTGAATCATGTGCCATGTTAATAAACCGAATCTAGTAGTTGCATTTTGTATGTGTTGCATTAGTCACTTACATAGTAGAACATGCATTTTTCTAACGGTTTCATATCTTTTGGCTTGCCTCAGTTGAGTACTAGGTGAGCATTTCTTGCTTTAGGTTCGGTTCATCATTCTAAACTTCTTGTTATTTTCTACTTAATTGAATACGTGTGCTATCGCATGCTTTGAGTTGAGCCATGTGCCATGTTAATAAACCAAATCTAGCAGTTGCATTTTGTATGTGTTACATTAGTCATTGCATAGTAGAACCTGCATTTTTCTAACCGTTTCCTCTCTTTTGGCTTGCCTCAGTTGAGTACTAGGTGAGCATTTCTTGCTTTAGCATATTGTTGTGTTGGTGTTGCCATATCAAGCATGCTTATTATGAGGATAAGTTCTTAGTTGATATAACTCTTGAATGCCGGTGGATGAAGGCTTTTTTCAGTGAAGTTGGGATGATTTGATTAATGTACATATGAGCTTACTCTTTCAAGTAGCGCATATTCAAAATTCTTTTCAAACAAACATGAAATCAAAGCATTCCAAAGTGTGAGAAATAGTCTATACTTGTGTGCTTCACATAGTAATGTTAGCATAATAATCAAAACAAAAGCATATAATGTAAATAAAAATCATATCATGATTAGTATAGGCCAATCTTTGATCGGGTGACTGGGGTGCTCAATTCATGACCTTCCCCTCTCATACCTAAGTTCCCGTGCCAAGACACTTTGGTTATGATGCACAAGTGGCCTTTGGCACGAGTCACAAGTTTCCTAAATTTTCCCAAAATATTTAGGTGGCGACTCTGAAATCTAGCAATGTAGTTAATTTCTAGCATCCTCAATGATAAAAATGGATTTTTTTCTAAAAATTGCCGAATTTGGACTCATTCCTGTTTTATCCGTTTCACATTGCACTTGTAAAACCAGATTTAGAACCACGAGAGTCCAAACTGTAGGGCTATCATATCTGAGGAGACTAAACCCCTCTAAGGAACCCGAAAAGCAAGCTACAGTTTCTGGCGACTCTACTGGGGACTTAGAGAACTTGACTTGAACTTCATGATGTGAAATTTTATCTACATATATACGTTCTTTGCATTGCATTTGCATTGTTACTTTAAGTCACTGTGTTTTCTATCTGCTATTTCTTGATGGCTTGCCGGAGGCTTGCTTAAAAATCTTGCTGAAAGGCTGGCTGGTCGTGGGCTCTGCCATGTTGGAAACACAACCCTTGGATTTGGATTACCGCTATACCACTTGATCCTCCTTTCACTTCTCGGTGTTAGGTGTGAGAGGTATATTAGGTAATCTTGCCGAGGTACCCCTTCTGACCATTTGGCCTAGCTGTATAGTAAAGCCATAGTGACTGTTCAAACTTAGGATAAGATGCTTACCCTTATATAGGATTTTGTGAAACTATTTGCTTGAAGTAGTAAAAACCCCAGATCATGTCAAAATCTAGGATAGGGAAACCCTACCCCTCATAGGGGTGTTTTGGCTCTCTTTACTTGGTATGTGCTTTACAGTAAAACTGTACAGGAATGCACTGTATCAATTTGTACACGTTGATATCAGTTGTGGGGGCAAAATTTAGTGGGAAATACTGTTCTTGAGTTGTGATTATAACTGTTGCCAATTGGGCCAAAGTGCTATCCGATTTTGAATATTGTTTTCCTTTCCTTTATTTCTTTTTGCTAGGAAGTTTGAAATCATAGCTTCAGACAAACCCGATATCCCCCAAGTTTTGTGGACTTGCTCTGGCAGACTTTGTATAATCCAGGATCTTGTTGACGGTTAGTGTCACGCCCCAAACCCGCCCCTAAAAGTTTGGGCATGATTACCTCAGAAACAGACAGACATAAAAACGACATATGTAACATATGGGGCCTGAACGAAAGCACTTGATAACACAAAAATCTATTCCATTGAGCTACTACTATTATGCCAGGATCAAAAACATCACATTAGGTAAATAATATACAGAGAACACACACCCGAGCTTTAGTCACATACACGCACATACTTAGAACCAACCCTACGATTGGGCGTATAATAAAAACATTAATGAAGAACGAGTTATATACATTCAACCATAGATAGACAACCAAAGCAATAACCAAAACATAGCAAAACTTTACAAAATGCACGGGCTTCATCTATGTGCCTGGACACCCTGAGGTTGACAAGATAGAGACAAGCCTTAAGGGTTAGGACCGGCCTCCCGGTTGATTACCTACAGAAACAGACAAAATACAGAGCGAGCGAAACTCAGTGAATAATAGTATATAAATAATGTAATGGTTAACTTGAATAATAAAGCATAACTGTAGAGATATATAATTAACTTCTTTCTGTAATTAATTTCAGAACAACCATGGGTTCAGTTTGCTTAACAGAGTAGCTTTAAGCTCAGTAATGTACAAAACGGCCATAGGCCTAACAAGTACAGAACGGCCATAGGCCCAGAAATATTAGAATGACCGTTGGCCCAGAAATAACAGAACGGCTTTAAGCTCAGAAATAACAGAACGACTTTAAGCCCAAAAATAACAGAACGGCTTTAAGCCCAGTTCATAGATGTATGGGCTCAAGAGGTGGCTCCCACCAAAGTGTAGCACTTAGTTCCGTACAGCACTTTGTTCCATACTAGAAATCAATAAGTCTCATCATGTCATAATATAAACGAAATGAACATCATAACGGAATAACCACAGATATCATCAGAACAGACTAGTCTTATAGTCATACAGAGGCACACGGTTTCTTTTTATCATTCAAATGAGTTAGCATAATTAAGTTACATTTAACAAAGTGCTAACAGCAACCATTAACAGATTGGGCGATTCCAAAGGTACATAAATACTGTAGTTTCATAATGTACCCACATTTCACTTGTTCATCATGAATTAATGCCACTAACTTGCAGATAACAGATTGTGCATATTAACTATCAGCATAGTTGTCTCGTAAATAGCAGAACATAAACATTAACGAGGATCAAGAGCGAATATACCATTAACAGAGGGCATACATGCCATTCCATTGCATTTCATGAGGATAGAACACTTCACATTCTAACGTGGGTTATATGATAACATTAGACCTTTGCATTTATGTCATAGGATCTGAACGATCTCAAGTTCATGTGTCATATAACAGAATAATCTTGATTCATTAGTGGCAACCCAGAATGATCTTAAATTCACCCAAATTTCATCATTCTAAGATGAACATAAATTCCCTTTATTCTTAAAAGATGACATAGTTCGTTTATAGATAACATAGAGTTAATGTTCGTTATTGACAGAACAAAATGATTCCAAAGTCATACCGACGTATGTAAATCTTTCAACATTCA
Source organism: Camellia sinensis (assembly GCF_055761805.1). NCBI lineage: Eukaryota > Viridiplantae > Streptophyta > Magnoliopsida > Ericales > Theaceae > Camellia > Camellia sinensis. Next base: position 108,665,907 of record NC_138969.1, on the reverse strand, counting down.
CATTGATTTCCAGCTGACATAACTGTTAGTGTAATCACTTACAAGGATAAGACGTTAGTAACAACCGTACTATTACTCACGGTGGTAGGTCTCTAATAGCGGTGGAACGATGTCCTCGTCTTGACCAACAAACACAATGCACATAACAGATTATGAGAATAAAACTAATCTCTTTTTATTCCTCACTCAATAGCTATGGCGGTTCTAAACTCATTAGTCCTCCATGGGTTATAATCCATGCCTCACAAGATAGGAGGAATCGATAGGAGAAAGGTTCAGACGAAGAAACGGTACAAATCGGTAAATAGAAAGTGAACAGTCGTCACTAATTTGGGCATAACTATTTCTGTATTTAAAATTTGGGAGTGAGACCACACATTGGAAACTAGACTTCCGGGGCTTGATTTTAGGCTCAAGAATCACTCAAAACGGAGTCTGGATGCAAAAGATATGCTTGTTCAAAGTTACCTAGTGTATGTTGAAACAGGGATGGCCGCTCGGGCGCCCACTTTGGCCGCTCGTGCGGCCCAATTCCGCTCGAGCGGAAGAACCCGGCCGTTCGAGCGCCCAAAAACAGAATGAAAACCTTTTTTGTTCCCTTTTCTCCGCACGTGCGGCCTGGGCCCTGTTTCACAATCCGAAATTCACCCAAAAATTCATCCAAAACCCTCTCTTGTTCACTTAAAGCAAGGCTTAAAATACATCCATAACTTGCTAGATTTTGCTTAGAAATCATGTGAATAGGAATCACAATACATATAATCAACCTAATATAATTTAGATCATTACTCTTAAGTTCATAACACAATACATAGGTATAATTTCATGGGTTGGCATAGAAACCAAAGATTGAAGTGTCAATCCCACACAACACTTAAATTAGATCTCAAAGCAACCAATTGATGAGAATAACTTTGTAATCAAACATGAATCACACTCAATTCTCAATTACGAACCCTAATTGTAAAAATATGAAACTAACAAACCCTTCCTCACAAATAGAAAGGAGAATTTCATACATGATCAAGAGAGAGCTTATGTAGAGTAAATTTAACATACCTTGAGTTCCAATTCTATAACCCTCACAAGGTTTCTTAACCTTCTTCTTGAAGAACTTCCTTTCAAGCCCTTTTCTTCCCTAATCTCTCTCTCTCACGAGATTTTCTTGAAATGGGTATAAGTCAATGTTCAAGAAGCATAGACACTTATATAAAATGTGAATAAGGACAAAATCCAATCGTTTAATCATCCTGAAATTGAAATTTCGTAAACATGCTTAATATTACTTAAAAATTATACTGATCACATATATATAATCAATTTCAGATAATTAAGCCTTTAAGGCTTCCAATTTCTGATTCAGACATTCTAAATGTAACAGATACTTTTCTTGTTAAACAGATATACATTCATAAACATTGGATTCACTTAATTAACTTAATTTAACATGGAAGTTCACAATAAGCATTTAAATGCCCAGGACAAGGGACTGAAACTATATCAGAAAACATGTACGAGGGTCGGGTTATTACAGTTAGCCAGCGTTGGTCTCTTTGCCACCAGTTGTCCGGAGGAGAAGAAACAGACAGTTTTGATCAACACAAATCATTCAACAATCACCTGTCCATTCTCACCCACTCAGCTCGCCGATAGCTAACTCTACCAGACCTACAATGGCACACAGTACTCTAGAAGAGGTTGCTGCTATGATGGCAACTTTCCAGAGAACTATGGATATCTTGAATCAAAAAATAGCTGCTCAGGATGAAATTATCGCTAAAATGCGACGCCCATCTGGGGCATCAGCATCTACCGTACATCTAATCCCGACTACCCAGCCAAATCCTAATCCACCTCCACCAGTTGAAAACCCTCAAGTCCTAGATCCTCAAGAGATATTTGCATAGGCTCCACCTTTTAGGCCTCTGGCACAGCCCCACAGGGGACTCCTTCCCTTCGACATCAACGACATTAATTCAGCTATGATCAAAATTTCCATGCTAGAGAAAGCACTTAAAAAATCCCAAGGCTTCAATTCTATCCCGGATATTGAAGACAGTTATACCGAGGCCTCTGTCAGGTTACCAGAAAAGTTCAAGATGCCTCACATCAATAGATCTAATGGTAATGGGGACCCTATTGTACATGTTCGCCTTTTCTCAGATTTTCTAAGACCAATGGGTCTGACTCGGGCTCAAAAACTATCTTTGTTCAGAAGAACTCCCTCAGACATGGCAGCTATCTGGTACGCCAAACTGGAGGACTTGGCTAAACAAAATTGGGAAGAACTGTCTGAGAAGTATGTTAAACAATACTCATACAATACTTAGATAGAAGTAACAAGCAACGAGCTAGAAGCAACCACTCAGAATCTCAAGGAACCCTTCATCGACTTTGTTGCAAGATGGAGGGCAAAGGCAGCCAGAATGATGAAAAAGCCCTCGGACAGGGAACAAGTCCGGTTGGTAGTTCAGAATCTCAAGCCGGATATGTTACAAAGAATGATAATAGCACCACTGTCTATATTTGCTTCTTTGCACGAGTTGGGGGTCCAAATTGAAAGCGCATTTAAGAAAGACATCATTTAGAGAATGAGTGAACCAGCAAAAAGGTCGTTTACCAAGAATACCAATGTTAGCAGTAGCACTATTCCTCGGCCTACCGAGATCAGCATCGTCGCCACATCGGCCAAAATGGTTGATCCCTTCGCTGTTACAACCACACAACCCACCGGTCCAAACCGAAACCAATATAGGACCTTTACTCCCCTTCACATGAGCCCAACCTATGCTCTTAAACTACTAATGGAAAAGGGGCACCTCAAGCCCCTTGACCCTCGACCTCTCCCTAACCCACTCCCACTTAGATACAATCCCACCTAATATTGCATTTTTCATCAATAGCATGGTCAGCCCACCGATCGTTGTTATCGCCTACGTCATGAGATCTAGGATCTCATCGACAATAAAATCATAGCCCCACCCTCTAAACCAAATGTGACCACTAACCCACTTCCTGCCCATAACCAAGTCCTCCCACCCAGAAACATCAACCTTATCCATACACTACCGCTCACCTTTGATCCCAGCGCATATATCACCCCCATCCCATCTACCTAAGCCTGAGGTGGTTATTCCAGAAAGCATTGATATGTGCGTGATAGATATAACACCCAAAACCCAATCAAGGCCCGTGGTAGTAGAAGCGAAAAAGAAGAGGAATGCACCAGAGAAGGGGTTGTCTAACACCCAAGTTATAGAGAAGGGGGCCTCACTTGCACAAGAGTATGACCCCAGTTGGTACATTGTGGTCGCTGACCAGCCAAAGCCTGTAATCATATTGTCAGATTCCCTCAATATCAACGCCATTGGAGAAAATGAGCCGGGGAAAAATCTAAATAACTGACCTGAACAAGATCTTGATGACCTGGCAGAACTGAAGGAAGACTTGGAGAACCTCTACTTCTTCAAAGAAGAGGATCTGGATAGTGTTCAGATCGGGTGGTGGGATCCAAGCCAGCCTGAATCCAGCAACGAGAGGTTGAATAGCGAAGAGGAATCCGATATGGAGGAGCAAATAAATAAAAATCCGAAAGTTGAGGAACTTGGTGAGAATAGCAAGGCTAAGGCCATGCCTATGACTGAGAAGGAGCGAGCATTGGAGTAGTTCCAATGAGAAAGGATAGAGGAAATACAGACGAAAGTGGCCCAAGAGCAGGAAAAAGAGAAGAGAAAAGAAGTGACCAAGTCAACAGCTGACGATGTCCAAACCATGGAAAAGCCCGTATAGGAAGCTGGTGACAAGGGAAAGGTGCCACAGAAACTCAGAGAGTATCGGAAGGCAAAGATTGAATCAGCTACAGAAGAGGAGTGGTGTGCCGGCGGAGGGAGCGATATAAATATGATCTGGGAGGAGCTCGGTAATGGCCCGGTAATGACTGTAGGGAAATGGTGGGAAGACAGTGATCTAAGCCATGCATATACTGATGGAGAGTCGATATCCCTGACGATACATGGTACGAAGATGAGATTAACCACATGACAGGAACTGGTCAGCATTTCAAACCCCCAGCCCTAGATCAAACAAAACCCTCTGGGAAAGAGGCTGAGAAATCGAAGGAGAAAGACATTGAAGAAGACTTGGTCTTAAAGCAACTTAAAAAGATCCAGGTAGATATATCGATTTGGGGGCTGCTAATGGCTGCCTGAGAGTATGGGCAGGCGTTGCTAAAGGCATTAAACAAAACTAAGCTACCTATCGACACCACCACTGATCAACTGGTGTCATTAGTCACATCTAGGGATGTTACTCCAGTGTTGTCTTTTACGAACAAAAAGCTACCACCTAAAGCGGCCAACCACAACAAACCCCTGTACATGACTTTGGAGAGCCGGAAGAAATGGATCCCGGTAGTGCTGGTGGACACCAGTTTGGCAATAAATGTATATACTGCAAGGACCGCTTACGCCATAGGTTTGAAGCCAGCTGACTTCATGCCTACAACTCAAACTGTTCGAGCCTATGACAATACAGGCCAAGATGTCATGGGGACCTTCAATAGTCAAATACTAGTTGGCCCGTCTGAGCATAAGGTTGAATTTCATGTTATGGACATGCCAGTAACCTTTAATCTACTCTTGGAAAGGCCTTGGTTGCACCAGATGAGGGCAGTTTCATCAACGGTACACCAATTGGTGAAATGTCCATTCAATGGTGGAATCGTTACTATTTATGGCAATTCTTCGATCTACCCTCCCTCAGGAACCACTATGCCCTTGTTAGAAATAATGCATGGGGAAGAAGATGTGTTCTTTTCCAGCTTCTCCTTGGCAAAGGCCCAGCTGGTACAATCTATCATGGTAGAGGATGACGGGAACTATGTGAACGCCCAGTCCATCTATATAATGAATAAGCAGGGACACATTCCTTGCTCGGGACTGGGTGGGAGCGGGAGGCAAGGAAATACTATTGCCAGAGAAATAAGCCATAACCCCCATGCTTTTGGGCTGGGGTACAAAACAACAGTAGAAGACTGGAAGATGAAGGGAGATGAATTGAGAGAGAGAGGTAAAACAAAACGGGCCAGAAGGCAATATGAACTGGTCCACAAGCCGATCAAAGCGACTTTGAGAGGACGCTTTGTCCGCCAAGGGAAAGATTTCCCTTTCTATGGATTTTCGAAACCATGGATCGAACGGAAAACCAAGATGAGATACGTAGGATTTGAGATCTTCTTTGACCACTAGTTCTCAAACAATGAAGAAGAGGAGGAGCAGATTGACCCGAGTGGCAATACAGGGCAAGACAAAATGCCAACTTAAATGGCGATGAAGAGGAGTTGTTGGGGATGGCACTGGCTGACCTATTGATGAACTCCAACACTGGGGCTGAGTCCTTTAACTTGGGAGATAGTGTTACTATCTCTATGATCAGGGATTAACCAATGGCAGATTACTTCGGTCACAGCTGAGGCTCCACGCCTAGTCTGGCAATTTCAGAAGGGCACCATTGGCAATTCTGAACCGGATAATGAGTTCGAATCTGATTCCACCAAGTCTGTTGAGTTGGGATTAGATTCGAGTCCTTTTGATAAGTCTGAGTCTAGTACTCCTGGGGGTGGTAACCCGAATACCAAAGTCCTGTCTAGGTCTTCTTTTAGTTTTTTTTCTAGTCGACTGTAACAAAGGATCCTAACTTCATTAATGGGAATGCAGTAGATTTCACTTACTTCTTTGTGCCATTAGTTTGTTACACCGGTATTGATTTTCAAAATTTTGACTTAAGCGAAGAGGAAGAAATTCCTCGAGCTTTGAAAATTTTGGTTGACCGAGAGGAGGAGAGACATGTTATGCCCTGCACAAATGAATTCATTGCAATTAATGTGGGTACTGAGGAGGATTCTCGCTTGGTCCAGATTAGGTCCATGTTGTCTTCGGAGGAACACGAGTGTTTAATTGCTTTATTAAAAGATTTTAAAGATGTTTTCGCATGGTCCTATGAAGACATGTCTGGAATCGACCCTGAGATTATACAGCATTGGATCCCTCTTGACCCCAAGGCCCGACCAGTTAACCAGAAACTCCGCAGAGTCTGTCCAAACTGGACGTTGAAGATTAAAAAGGAGATCACCAAACAGATTGATGTGGGTTTCTTGATGGTGCCTGAGTACCCGACTTAGCTGGTTAATATCGTTCCGGTTCTGAATAAGGGCGGTAAAATCAGGGCTTGCGTCGACTTCCGGGATCTGAACAGAGCTAGTCCGAAAGATGACTTTTCACTGCCACACATCGACGAGTTGGTAGATTTCACTGTTGGCCATGCCTTGCTGGTGCAAGAATCAGAAGCTAAGGTGGAGAAGGCCATCTACTATCTGAGCAAGAAGATTCTGGACTATGAGACCCGCTACACCCCTTTGGAGAAAGCCTACTTAGCTTTGGTATGGGCAACGAGGAAGTTGAGACACTACCTATTAGCTCATTCCGTATTTCTGGTTTCGAGATTAGATCCCATCAAATATCTATTTGAGAAACCGGTACTTACGGGTAGACTAGCTCATTGGTTGCTTCTTCTCTCCGAGTTTGACAGTATGTATGTCACGCGCAAATCAATCAAAGGGAGAGCCGTAGCGGAGTTTTTGGAAAACCTCCCAGTGGAAAGAGATGAAGTGGTAAAGTAACTATTCTTAGATGAAGACATTCTGCAGGTAGAATAGGAAACATGGACAATGTACTTTGACGGAGCATCTAGTCAATATGGTTATAGGATAGGTGTGTTACTCGTAGCAGTCGATGATTCCCATATACCCCTAGCTTTCAAACTCCAATTCAAAGTGTCCAACAACGAAACATAATATGAGGTGTGTATCACTGGAGTGGAAACTACCCTAAAACTAGGGCCAATAAGGTTGGACGTCATTGGAGACTCAAACTTGGTTGTTTCTCAAGCCAACGGGGATTGGAAGGTCAAGGAAGAGAACATGAAGGTTTATCATCAGACCCTAGATATTCTAATTCTAAGGTTTGAAAAAATGACGTTCACACATCTACTGAGAGAGAACAATTGGTTTGCTGATGCACTGGCAACTCTATCTTCCATGGTAGACATACCGCTTGGAGTGAAGATGCATCTAATCATCATTGAATAGAAACATACGTTCACTTATGAGACCATTTCCGTAATAGATGAGGTTCAAGACAAGAACCCCTGGTATTACGACATTTGGAATTTTCTGGAGAAGGATACGTATCCACCAGGGGCAAATGCTAAAGATAAACAGGAATACGGCCTCTGGCCGTCCAATTCATCATCTGCGGGGATAAGCTGTACAAGAGAGGTCATCTGGGAATGTACAAGCTCTGTGTCGAAGAAGAAGAGTCGAAACGTCTTATGGAGGCCATCCATGGAGGAGAGTGTAGAGCACACATGAATGGTGTGATGCTGGCTAGGAAGATCCTCAGGCAAGGCTATTATTGGTCAACTATGGAGGAGGATTGTATTAGCTTTATGCGACGATGCCACAAATGTCAAATCCATACTAATCACATGAATATCCCACCATCAAAGATCTACAACATGACTTTGCCATGGCCTTTCTTAATCTGGGGAATTGACGTCATTGGGGCAGTCTCGCCAAAGGGTTCAAATGGTCATGAGTTCATCTTGGTGGCGATTGACTATTTTACCAAGTGGGTAGAAGCTCAATCTTTTTCTATGTTGAAGGCATCACATGTGGCGAAGTTTATCAAGAATAACGTCATCTGCAGGTACGGGGTGCCAAATGAGATCATCTCAGACAATGGCTCGCACTTCAAGAAAGAGGTGGTGGATTTGTTGGAGAAACACAACGTGGCTTTTAACAAGTCATCAACGTATAGACCACAGACCAATGGAGCCATTGAAGCTGCCAATAAGAATGTCAAGAATATCCTACAAAAAATGGTTGAGACTTACAAGGACTGGCCAAATAAGCTGCCGTTTGCACTCTAGGGTTATAGAACGTCAATTCGAATATCAACAGGGGCCACTCCCTATACTCTAATATATGGGATAGAAGTTGTTTTGCCAATTGAGATTGAAGTACCATAGCTGAGAATCATGGCCGAGTGTCAGGTAATAGAGGTGGATTGGCAGCAGAGTAGTTTTAAAGAACTGATGTTGTTTGACGAGAGAAGGTTGAAAGCATTGTATCACATACAGGGATATCAGTGCAGAATCGCCAGGGCCTTCAATAAGAAAGTCAAATCCGAGAATCTCAAAGAAGGAGACATAGTATTCAAGGATAACCGAGCCCCCATCCATGACCCTAAGGGCAAGTTCCGACCTAATTGGACTGGTCCCTACATCTTCAAATCTATCTGGTCGGGGGGAGCAATCATTCTCATGGATTTAGATGACTTGGAGTTTTCACAACTAATTTATATGGACAAGTTGAAGAAATACTATCCCTAAGAGGCTCGCTAGACTGAAAACCTGAAACGATGACCTAGGCAAAAGTTAGAGCATGAAAAATTAGAAACAAAGAAAAACCAAGCTCACAAGGTCGAAAACCCAAAAGGGCGGTTTTGACAAAAGTTAGAGCGCAAAAAAGAGAGAGTTAATACTCGAGTGAACCCGAACCGAACTACGTAAGGCCTGATACCCATCATTGGGATACGTAGGCAACTTTATCCCGAAGTTTGACCACAACCATCTTCAACTCAACTGTCATGTTCATTTGATTGATCGGCTCATCTTTTTTCGTCTGTTAACTAGGTTGTATTAACTTCATTTGGCAGAAGGGCCAGTTGCAAGATAAAATAGTGATGGTGAATGCAGTCGTGAGCAGTTACAATCTTTTTGATTCGAGGCTATACGTCTTAAAGACTGATTCCATGTGTGTCAGGTAGTGACCGTTTCTGAAAATTATTTTGAAAAGTTATAATAAAGATTTTTCTTAAAATTTTATCTTTTTCAACACAGACCATTATTTAGACCAAAAAGGAAAATTTTCAACGCTCACAACTTTAATTCTATTAATTTCAACACAAGTACATTCTCCAGCCCTCTAATTAAATCAAAGTTGCTTTTATATCATAAAACTTGAAAAGAAAAGTCAAAGCAATAAAACTAGGGGCACAGATAAGTCAGGTGTTAGTCCTCTGTCTCTTGCCCGTACTCGCGAAAGTCTCTGAAGCCAAGGATGGCGCAACCGGTGCCTCATCCTCAAGGCAAGCTAAGCACTCGCCGGAAAGGGCATAATTAAAGCTAGAGGCAGGAGTTAGAAGCTCTCTCATCCTCCAAGCAACAAGGTATTGAGCTAGGTGCGAAGCATGAACTAGAAATGGAACCGGGTATTCCACCCCCTCATCTGGATGGGTCTGATCATGTCCAAACTGGCATCAGAACTTGAATGGAAAATAAAACACACAATGCGTAAGGCCAATCAACTATATACCTAGCTATCGGGACATACTGTAGCCTATCTCAGTCAAAATAAGCCAGGGGCAATGCAAAGCAATGTCAGTCGCAGATCTGCTGCACATCCAGTTGCACCACAATCCTTCTGTAGGAAAGTCCACCAACCACGAAAGAAAGAAGTAAGCTCTAGCCGAATACTCGGGGCAAGGGTCCACCACTTTTAGCTTATCCATGAACCATACCTGGGAAGGGATGGAAAATAAGAGAGATTAAAGAATAGAGAGATATGCATTGAGAGAAAAGTGAGGAAAGGGCTTCGAGAGAAAATAGAGAGTGAGTGCCGAGTGATGTGAGAAACCATAAATAAGGGTGGAAAACAATACCTGGAGAAGTAGTGGACTCCCCGCAAATCGAGAAGTTTCTCATCGATGGAAGGCATCTAAATCCATCAAAGTCTCTGCTAATGCCAAACCCATACAACTCTTACCCTCCTTGAGGCATTAGGCCACTTCGATCAACCTAATGCTAGCTCTGCTGCAACTAGGAGCAAGAAGGAAGTTCACAAGTAAACATAAGCAGAGGGCATGTTGACGATAACCTCAACAGAGAAGGTCACCTCTATCTCCAATACCAGAAAATTGATGAATGAAACCGGGAATGTCCAATTCCCCGTCATGAGCCAAGGATCGAGCCACATATAAAGTCAGCCTACACATCTATTCCAAAGCCCGTGCATGGCCAAAATAGGGCTAGGGCATAACCTCCTCATCACGTCGGGATTCCATTAAAGCTTGAAATTCTTCGAGCGTAGGGCACATTTCATGTTCCCCGAAGTGAAATACGTGTGTAACCGGGTTCCAGCATCAAACAGGGGCATAAAAGAACAGAAACAAGGTGAAGCATGGCTCATCGAAAAAAGAGCATTTTTGCTGAAACCCCAAAAATTTACCTTTTTTGTGTCGTCCAAAATGGCCATCCAATCCTTGAGCCTCTCAGCAAGAAATATCTCCATTTTTAGAGAAAACAGCTGTAAAGATGGAGTTCTATTGAAGAAATGGCAAGACAAGACCTTTTATAGAGGATAAGGTTATGTGAATGGCTGATAGTTGTCGCCAGCTGTCCAGCCACAAAACTCAACCGACCAGCCACCTCTCTTGGCCGGCCGACCTTCAAGCTGGCCACGCAGTTGGTCTATTTAGTTCTCTTTGCTTTTGAGATCTTATTTTGAGTCTTTTGCTTTTGGCAAGTATAAATAGTTGTGTTTAGGTTATTTTTAGTTTGTATTCCTTTATTGAGTTGTATTTTGTGTTTTGGTCAATTGACAGCTCAATATCCGGTTACGAACTTTGTTCAAATACAAGCTTTTTCAGTTTCAAATTCAGTTCCAATTTTATGCAAATGTAGTGCTATGCTCAAGATACAAAACAAAACTCCTATTATAAAACTGTAGAGTTTTACCCCCGATCATAGTTTGTACAAAAGAGAATACAAATGTTTCAAAACAAAAAAGTAATGTCCTATCTGGAGCTATACAAAGTGCTAACTATAAAGCAAAAGAAAAGAACAAAAAGAATACAAAATCAGAGTCAAGGTCGAGAGGCCCTCTTCGTTCTCTTCCGTGAAGGGGACTTAGGGAAACTATCACCATTGACACCACTATCACTAGAAGGGTGGGACTTAGAGCCAGAGTCGGTATCATCCTCCAAACTTTCTAACTCAGAGCCGGTCTTGGCATCCTCTTCGCTTCTTGACTTCGAGCCAGTGTCATCGTCCTCACTCTCGGACTCAGAGCGTATGCTCACTGTTTCCTCAGTGCTGCTAGTCTTGGCATTATCTCCACCCAAAATCGGCTCTGATGAGGAGGAAGTCTCTAGCGTCTGGGACTCTCCACTTTGACTCTAGGCACCCCTACCTCTGCCCTGACATCGACTCTCATCCCTGCCGCGTGCTGGGGCCTGTCTACCTCTCTTCCTTGCCGCTGGAGGAGATACTGCTAGCGCCATCGGTGCCGTTGGTGCCACAAGTGCAGATGGAGGCTGAAAATAAGAAACAGGCAATCAGTGTAAAACGGTGCAGAATTAGTATAGAGTAGTACAGAGTATCAGAACAGTCTAATACAGAATCTGTATAGATATGAATCAGTGCAAGTCAGAACATGAGAAAAGGTAGAATACTTGGTAACCATGGAGAGGAAGTAGTGTCTCTCTCCTCTACACCATTAGGACCAAAGAGGTGACCAATCCAAGGAGGTCGTCCACATACTCCAATGGCACTTGCAAATGAGTTTGAACATTAATATACAGAAAAAGGGAGTGTGAAATATAAACTACGAGGCAAAGTGCATACCTGCTGCACGTCAGGGTCCTTGACATATCCATTCTCCCCTTTCGATGGATCGACCAGAAACTGATAGGCCATCCCACTCGGTCACCAGCATGGGATTGCGTTCGGAATCACTGGCAAACCGGCTATGTGCACAACAAGAAGGGCCCCACCAATGTCAGCCTCTGCCGCACGAGCAACACCTCTAGCTACGGGGGCACCTGTAGCACCTCCTACTCGAACTCCGGTCAAGGACGGCATGAGATGGGTCCTAATGAACTCAGCATAGTCTCTAACCCCGCAGAACTGGTCGATGTCCTGCCCTGCTATAAACTGCATGATGGCCTCGACTAAGAGACTATTGGTTGTCCTCATAAATGCTGAAGGTAGAGCCAGAATAATAGGATTCAACAAACCCAGAGTCTGATGCACGAACCGCTCTCTCAAGTACCAAGTCTTGTAAAAGAGGCCCTCCAATGGGATCTGCATCTGAGAGGTGTCCTAAGATCCAACATAGTCATCCCGTGTCCCAGCCGGCATCACTGCCCATGGCTGCCATGTGATCAACAAATGAAGAATTCACAGTTGTTGGTTGCCGTTAGTTATCAAAGTGTGGACCAAAGTTATACAATGGAATGGAATGGGTATGAGTTTCGGGTTACCTCACACGCTGTCACTACGTCAAAGAAATGGCGGTAATAAGAAAAGGTGGTATCATCGCGGTACCGTATATGGCATCTACCATCGTACCGTCGAGAGTAAGGTACAACCACCTCTACCTCGTCTCTCAGCACCGAGACAAGGGCAGGGAAATAGGCGTAGCTCAGAAACACAAATAAAGATAGAAAGTGCAAAGCATAAAGCACAAAGTAAAAACACAGATGAAAACAAAAAATGCAAAGTATAAAGCACAAAGGAGAAATAGAGATAAGGACGAAAAGTGCAAACCAAAAAGTATAAGGAATAAACAAAAATTGAAAGTGCAGTGTGTACCTCCCAAGCTCTCCAGTAGCCTCCAACCTTGTTTCCCTTTCTGAGGGAATCGGAGCTCATGTAGCTATAAAGGGTGGCGAGGCCAGCACTGCCCCAATCGTAAAACTGAACTTGGGGCAATACTACTAGGGCCCTCAGCACTTACATGCCTACGATATTCCACCTATTCGCAAACAAGGTGGTACCAAGGAGATATATCAAGAAGCCTCTAGTGTACTGCTCAATCTCTGCCTAGGTCTCTGGATGACTCCCCTGGAAGTGGTTTTAAAACCAATTGTATCTGACCATAGCCGGCTTGTCCAAAGGAGGACGTGAACTGAGCAAGTGAATCCAAGCGACCTCCCACTGGCCTATGTCAAGGTCGAAAGGGATCGGATCACCCCATACTCTCAAGCTAGTAATCATCAAGAAATCGTAGGGCATCATCATCATCTCCCCAGTGGAGAAGAAGTGGAAGGAGTTAGGGACATCCCACCACCTCTCTACCAGAGCTCCAAGTAAGGCCTGGCCGGTCAGCAGTCATGCGAGCCTTGAAAAAAATAGGCCGAAGCCCATCTCATCGACTAGCTCACAAACCCGAATGTGGAGCTCCTGGTACCACTCCATAGTCGTCACCGCCCCGCAGCCTCTCTAGGAGAGTGCATCGCCCTGTGTCAAAGAGAGAGTATGTCAGATGCATAACAGAATAAGAGACAGTAATGAAATGGAAAAACATGCAAAGTGTGGGAAAGTAAAGTTTTTACCTCAGCCGCATCATGAGAAAGATGGGAGGCACGCTCCGTTAAAAGAACATCCTCAGGTACGCCCATAGCGAAGTCCTCAAACCACAGCATCCCTTCGGGCGCCATCGCGTCTGTCTAGGGATGGCAAATAGCCAAATTGAAAGGTCTCACCCTCAATGATGGCTTAGGATCGTGATCGAGAGGGTAGATCTCCTCTGCCTCAATGGCGGTGATGTCTTTCGCCGCTTCGCCAGCCTCATCAGCTATAGGCTCCACAACTTCGACAGTAGGTGGAAGCATGGATACCTCAGGAGAGGCACTACCATGAGGAATGTCATCCGCCATATGGAATATATTGAGTGGTGGGTGAAAATGGGGAAAAATGAAGAAAATGGGCAAAAATGCTAAAAGTCAAACCCTAGGAGAGAGAAAATGAGAAAAAAGTCAAAACCCGAGGAAAAGTACGAAACCCAAGAAAAATACGAGAGCAATGAGCCCAAAACAATGAGAACCCACAAAACTTAACCAAATCAAATTTTAATCAGTTCAAAATGTAGAGGATTATGGGTGTTTTACGAATAAAGTTTGCATGGGGGGGTGGGTAATGTGAGTAAATTGCAAATCTAGAGAGAGAGAACACCTAGAGAGAGAGAGAGAGAGGGTTTTCGAATGTGTGGGTGTGGCAAAATGAGGGCCTTGTCGTGTTTTAAGTAAGTCTCGGGCCGAAAGGACAAACTAGCCCCGAAACCCAATCGGGTGGCCGACCGGCTAGGTAGGTGACCGGCCGACCCCTTTTCTGGTTCAGAGTTGGGTTTTGCTGTGTTCTTGCCTAATCTATGTATGGGAGGCCCTGTTTTCATCTTGAGAGGGAAAATTGAAGTGTGTGAAGTAGTTTCAAATTCCGAAGATCTCGAGATTGTGTTCCGGTTGCACCTTCCCGAGACACGTCGCTACTCCGATACATGAACATGCCTCGATCACAAGTCGAAGCAAATTGTATCCTTTTGCAAGCAATTGGAGACCTCCAGACTGTAGGTCAGAAAGTGAAATGTGAGGTGTTTTCCAAAGTAACATCGCTTTACTTTACTTTTCTTTAGAGCATTGTTTTTATCCATGTTTATCGCACTCATTGTATCCTTTTGCATCATGTGTTAGTCTTGTACTATTTATCCTTTCACGCCAAGGCATATTTAGGATCTTTGTCCCTCATTCTTTTCTCGGGATGTGAACCACATTCCCGAGTGGTTTTCTTTCCTTGTAACGTGTGAAACATGTTCTTGAGCAACTTTCTCTCCTCAAGATACGTGAGACATAATATCAAAATTTTCTATCTTAGGATATGTGATGGCATATCCCTGTGCATGGTAGGGTGTTTCCTACCGCCTCCCCTGTGAGGGTGCTTTCGATAGCACCGCTTTTGTGCATCTCTTTTGTTACATTGCATGGAACATGCAACACATCATATTCCCTATTAGTTATATCGCATTATGTTGCATCCATATACATCATACTCTTTGTATGCCACCCATATCGCATGAGTGCAATTTGGCTTGCACCCTCCACCCTCTCTTCGAGAGACGTAGTTTGGAATGGAGCCTTTCCCCTCTCTACGCGAAGCGTAGTTTGGCTTGCACCCTCCACCTTCTCTGCATGAGACATAGTTTGGAATAGAGCCTTTCCCCTCTCTGCAAGAAGCGTAGTTTGGCTTGCACCATTCACTCTCTCTGCGTGAGACGAAGTTTGGAATAGAGCCTTTCCCCTCTCTATGCGAAGCATAGTTTGGCTTGCACCATCCGCCCTCTCTACGTGAGACGTAGTTTAGAATGGAGCCTTTCCCCTCTCTACGCGAAGCATAGTTGTGAGACCCCTAACTTTTGTAAACCCTATTAAGTCCCTTACTTTTAAATTATTTCTTTGAAATCGCTCAATTTCTTAATTAATTACAATTTTTACCCTGGGATCAAAATATATATACCAATTGAAAAGTTGCAAACCCTAATCGATTTTGATAACTTAGAAATCATTTCTAATACCCTAATACTGATTAATTGACTCCATAAATGTAGAATTACCACTTATAAACCCTAGGTTTTTCAGGTTTTTCTAGTTTTTATCACGCTCGTCAGTTGATAGCCTTTTTATTCAAAACAAGAAATTCAAACCGAATTAGATTCTCTAACCCTAACTTAGTTAAATTCTACTCTAAAATAAATGTTCCAATTCATAAATTAAGGCCTTAGCCCTCATATTTTACTTAAATCACAAATTGACCCCAAGTTAGTACCATTGTATATATATATATATATATTTGTACCTCTTATTCATCAAATCTTTTGTATACAATATCTATAGAATTTGTACACAAAATAAATAAAAAAATCCCCCAAATCTTGAGCACATGGCCAGCCATCATACCTCCTAAGCTATAATCATTGCACTTTAGAGACAAATCCCTTGAATCATGGAAATAATTATGACTTTGGTACCAATTCTATATATATATACATGTATAAATCTAATGCACTTGTAACTAGAATGGATTAAATTAGACTTAAACCTAACTAGATCATAATTAAATACATAATTAGGGTTCTAATTATCCACTATTCCATTTCATTTGAACTAAATACAACTCAATTCCATTACATTTCAACCAAAGGACATTTTAGACAATTCACACCATTTTTCCTATAAATACACCACCATCCTCCATTTATATGAACATCAAACACCACACCCACACACCCACATGGCATAGAGAGAGGGAGAGGAGTGGAGAGTGAGCTTGTGGGAGGGAGAAGAAGAGAAGAGAGCAAGTCTTGCAAAATTAGTTCCATAAGCATTTAGGTAAGCCACAACACAACTCTCTCTTTCATTTTCCTTTTTCAAATACATGTTACTATAAGTTTTAAATGGTATTTTCAGATGTGTTTTGATGGTATTCTTGTGTTAAAAATAAACAATGCTGAGCCTTGATTCTACCCTTCTTGTATTTCTCTTAATCGGTACAAGACTACTTTTTCCATATCAAACTCCCAAAATTTCCAAAGGCACGCCTTCGCCTTAAATTCTTTAGTTTAATAAATATTATTTATCAAGTTTTCATCACAATATAAGTGGAAAATTTCCCCAGTTGACCTCTTTTCTCACCAAATTTCCATTTTCAAGAATTGTGCCAGTAAAATTTATTTTACAGACAACTTTCAAAAAATTTAGAAAAATGTATAAAAATATTTTGGATCTCAGTTTTATGTAAAAATATTCCTTAAGGAGTTAGAATTCAAGGAAAATTGGTTTCATTGAAAAAGAGTGAGCGGTTTGAAAGAAAATTTGATTTTCGTAACGGTCGACAAATCTGGATAGCGCTGGAGTGTTTCTTAAATAACTAAAAATCTAGAAAAGCTATTCCATTTCTGAAACATGTAATGAAAACTAGATTAAATTATCTACGAACCATAGAAAGGCTGAGTTTGGGGAAAAAAAAATTAAAATAGCCCTTTTGATTTTAATCTTTAATTGGTACTAATCTGGAAATTTAGTTTTGCATAGGTGCGTTCATGAATATGCTTATTAGTACATGATCATGTCTTGGTATGATATTGAATGTATTATGGTTATATTTCTTATCTTCTTCAATTGATGATGCTCATGCTTATGTGGATGTTACTATCTTGTTAAGTTATTCTAACTTTAATTTAAGACATCTAACTCAACCGAAACCTTCATTGGGGTAGTATTAGGTTTTCGATCACTTGAATAATGAAGAGATGATAATGTGTTAAGTATGGATTGATGGGATGTGCTCCCTAATTGAAGGTTAATTCTTGCGCAAGCGGTTATCGCGTAAACCCTAGAATGGAATGAACGTATTCAGACTCTTTGCGATGATTTGATTAGTGAGATAAGGTTGGGTCCAGATGGGACACTCAGGAGGATAAAACTTTTTTTGGAAGGATAAGGTTGGATTCAAAGTGATAAAACCTTTTTCTTTTCGCCGTCCCTTTTGAGGCCCTGCGGTTGGCGCCACACGGTATATAACCGTTGGTAGGCATCCGAGGTTAGTTTTGCAACAAAGCAGCAAAAGTGGGAGTTCTGAATAGTCTGGTGTCCAATTCTTGTGGTTGGGAGGATGAAATCTTTTTGGGGGGTTTCTAGAATACTAACCACTAACATTATAACCTTTGTTATCTATTTGAATGACATCTTCCTTTCCTCTATTATTAAAATTGCTGTTATTGACTTGAATATCATGCTTCACTACTTGCTTATTATAAATATAAATGTGTATTAGATTGGGAAAAAGGGACGGGGTGTGTGTGCATGTACTAGGCATTCAAAGTTCACAGCGTTTCATGCCAGTATTGAAGATTATTAGACCGGTCGAAGGCAAAGCTAAAGTATTTGAAGACGTATGGCTATCCTATGAGAGTTAGGAACTAGTTATGTTAAACTTGTTTTGAGATTGTAAGTGATAGATCCCATGTTGTATTTAAGACATGATTTTGTAATTTGTATATATATATAACATTTGTAACCTATCCTTATACTCCGTCAACTCATATAGGCCTTGTGTTAATACCTTGTCAAGATCTATCAAAAAGATAGCTTTGCTATCTAAGGTGGTTGGACTTAAAAAGGAGGCTATTTTGACTCCTCCGACCTTCCTGGGATCTTACTTGGTTATTGACCAAAGGACTCATTGGTAACATTCTCTAACTCATAATCTTAGATAAACCCTATCTTTATTTGTTAATATATTCTCTGATGTTCCCGATTTTTGGGGCATCACAACTTGGTATCAGAGCCTAGGTTCAACCCTCTCCCACGCATTTCGACCTGCAGTTAGAGACTATCTTGTCCCGACTATGTTATATTATTATAACACTACCTATTCTATCAACTAAAAGACATCAAAAATAGAAATTTTCTTTAGGGAATTTCTTCGAATTTCAGGCACACCAATATCAACTCATGAGGACGTATTTCAGGATCGTGAAATGGTTTTAACTTTGAGTAAGGCCTCACATCGCGCAGTAGGGGTACTATTAGTTCTACGCGTCTTCTATCGATCGTCGTACCCTCATCTTGTATTCGATGTCATCCTTTTCCAAGATTAAGTCCTGTCCATCTAGTCCTATTTTATATACTACTATTTGTAAAATTGACCTCCTTTGACCCTTGATTATTTTATCCAGCCAAAGGCTTCTTGTAAATAATTTCATTTTCTTTACTCGGTGATGAATCTTGGATATTCAGTTTAAAACGCGGATGGCCAACGCAGTTTCAAGTAAAATATCTAGTTAAGTCACTATCTCTATAACCTTGATCACATCGAAGTTCAAAACCATAACATCATACCATTCATCCACATTTCAGTTAATCCTGATGTTATCACCATAACTGCTTCGTATTCTTTGTCTCCACTTGAATCCAATTTTATGAATCTTGTAATTATTATCATGTATATATGAAGTTGTGTTGTGTGAACACCCTAGGATAATTAAACTCTAACTTAAGATTAGTTGCTTATCCATAAGGAATTGCCTCTGTAGTTAGAATCCGACTTACGCCTCACCCCATTCAAAGAACGGCAAATGGTGGACCATACTTCGAGACAAGTAACAACACAAGCTTGCAAGCAACAATAGGAATGCGGTACTAGGAAATTGAAACCTTAAGAATGGACTAGTAACTGTGGCCGAAATCTCAAACCCTATCAAGAATCAAATTTTGGAGGAGTCGTGCCGTCTTTGTGGAAATAATTGACACAACATTGACTTCAGAATGATAGGAGGTAGAATCCAAGAGGATTTGGAGCTTGCAGAAAGAAAACCCAACTTCGTGAGGGACCAGAAAGGAGCAACCAAAAGAATACAACACCATACTCCAAGATAGAAAGGGACAACAATTATATGGAAGGAAGTCAAGGATGACTATTTAAGGGAAAAGGGCCAAAGAACACTAGAAACAAGACCACATTAGCACCTTAAGTAAGACATAGACAAGAATGGATGGATATGATTAATGACTAACTTAGGGAAGATGTAACTAGGAAATATTTGTACGATTAATTTTCAATTCCTGAGACATGAAGATATCCTACTCCGACCTCATCTTAAAAATAGAATTGTCACACGTACCTTAACAATTATCGATAGTTACCAATAGAAGGAGATGACTTACCCATCCAACAGAATGCTTTTATTATTTAAGGGGAATAGATTAATGATTCAACAAATCAACAAACACAATGGAAAGTGTAGATCACCACATCAGGAAATTTGCAATACAAGCCCTCACACTGGAGCAGCAACGTCATTACCCATATAGTGAACAGTTCAAGAAGCACGGGAGATTGGCGCATCTCCTTAGTCATTAATCAGGAAGGAATTCGATTCAAAACACTATTATTAGAATAAGACCAATGGAGACTCTAGACAGAACGGAGAATAACATAAAAGGAGAAGATGATCTGAATGATTTAAAATACGTTACAGCACTAGGACACAATTGCCCACAACATTTTGAGACATGAAGAATGACTGAAATTTCGAGGATGAAATTTATTTAAGGGGGATAGGTTGTGAAACCCCTAACTTTTTAAAACCCTATTAAGTCCCTTACTTTTAAATTATTTCTTTGAAATCGCTCAATTTCTTAATTAATTATAATGTTAACCCTTGGATCAAAATACATGCACCAACTGGAAACTCGCAAACCCTAATCGATTTCGATAACTTAGAAATCATTTCTAATACCCTAATACTGATTAATTGACTCCATAAACGTAGAATTACCACTTGAAAACCCTAGGTTTTTCCAGTTTTTATCACGCTCGTCGGTTGATAGCTTTTTTATTCGAAACAATAAATTCAAACCGAATTAGATTCTCTAACACTAACTTAGTTAAATTCTACTCTAAAATGAATGTTCCAATTCATAAATTAAGGTCTTAGCCCTCATATTTTACTTAAATCACAAATTGACCCCAAGTTAGTACCATTATACAATGATGAGGACTGATCAATTCCATTTTCATGTCAGAACATCAATCTTCTACATATAAACATTTAAAGGGTAAGTTTCAACACTACATTTTGTTAGAACAGTGAACTTATATTATAACCATTAGTCACTCTTCTTATCCTCTAGTACAACCAGAGTAAACAAAGAAGAAAAGTGGCTAAGAAAGAAGCAAATTAGGAATCTCACATGGGGCTTGCTTGAGACCAACTGCAGTCAAATTTTCTCTAAAATCAAGTCTGCTACCAGTTCAATTTTATTTATGTGTTCTTTGTTTTTGGAGACAATAGTATTCTTTTAGTTTCAAATTTTGATAGACATAGAGTGCGGTGGTGATCCATGAATATCATTGATGTCTAGTTATCAACTGGTTCCACAATATATATGGGCTTAAAATTACCATATCATTCACTTCACAGATCTTATGGGGAGGGAAGCTCGTACAGTAAGTAGTCAACGTACTATCGAACGAAGACGTATAGTAAACTTGTTCAGTAAACTAATATAATCTTGTCATTATATTACTAAACAAAAAGCTACTAATTAGTTTATATCTACACCAATATTTTCAATAATCATACCTACCAATAGAGGATTTTAACTGTCACATTTCAAAGAAGTAAAGTTGCAAATCAAAACACAGACCCAAATCAAAAATTCAATTAATTATAATCATTTAAACATCTTACCTCTTTTAGTTCCGGCATTCCATCGAACGGTTGGTATGCCGTAATTCCATTAATACTCAAACCCCTACTTCCTTCTCCTCCTCCAAGTATAGAATCATTGAAATTTGGTGAAAACCACTTCTCAATCAAATCCAATGATAGCTATAACCACAAAAACAATCAACTCAAACCCAAAACCAATACAATGAAAATTAATCGAAGAAAAACAAAAGCATACCCTCTTTTCTAATAATCTGAGCTGAATGATACCATTGGGATTCTTCAATGAATCGTAAGAATCTTCGGAAACACTATCCAATCCAATGTGATAGGGTGAATCATTAGGCTTCGCATTTGGACTAGCCCTAGAAGAAATGTTAGCCTGCCCTATTGCTCCACGGCTCAATAAATTAGACCGCGACGCAGTTCGAGAGAGGGGATTCTAGTCTAGAGAGGAGTAAAGTTGGACGTAGTTGTTCAAATGCCTCTCTTGACTCAACATCCATGCAAACACCACCACTATTCCTGCCAATTTCCAACCTTCTCTTCTCCAGCAATAATACCTTCCCCTAATCCCCACATCTTCTTCTTCACCCCTCTCCTTTGCTCTCCTCTTTCCTTCACTTTCTCGAGAAAATTGTCAATCTGATTTTCCTTTCCTAAAACCTAAAGCTTTGAAGTTTTATCACAAAATCCAAAGGAATGGCAGAGCCAATAGAGGGTATGAGCTAGTTCAAGAGGGATTGCTAAAGTTGGAAACAATCAAGGATGTAACTTGATTGTTTCTTTTTTTTTTTTTTTTTTTTTTTTTTGGTGTTTGGCCCTCGAAAGTCGGCGTCCCACAACACATTTTAACATCTCCATTGGAACACCCATACACACTACTACATGAACAAACCCTTAACATACAAAATTGGACTCCACTTTTTGTCATATAATACACTTTAACAAACATTTTTAACATTTCCACTAGCCTTCTTAGTTAATATGGAAGAATGCATTATCGGAAGAATTCACTGTGATAATAATAATAATAATAATAATAATAATAATAATAATAATAATAATAATAATAATAATAATAATAAACATGGAGCTGAAACAGAAATATTTGTGGTAAAAATTATCAGAGAAAAAAAATTCAGATGTGAATTTCAAGAGAGTCTACCACATAGGACCAAAATCAATCCTCTATAGAGAACACTAAACCAAAACAGAGGAGTCATAAAATCAACATCTCCATCAGTCAAATATAGGTCAAATCTTTTGAATATTTCATAGGTATATATATATATATAATTCAAATTTCAGATTCTACATGAACATGGATCTCAGAATAGCACAATTCGATTAACACAAAAAATAATTGAACAGTACTAATTTCACACTAAAAAAAAAAATTAGAAATTGACAAACTCAAATCCATCTAAAACAGTTCCACAACCTTGAGCAATTAGATTCAATTTTCAAAATCCAATTCACAAAAACCTCAATCAAATTCACCGAAACAAATTTATATCAACAGCAACGCAATCTTTGCCGACTAACATTTAAACTTCAAACTACACAATCTGAGTCATACTTCATAGATACACGTAAATGTATGTATAGACGCAAAGAGAGAGATTGAGAGAGATAGAAATTAGGAGAGATGAAGAGAGAGAGAGATTCATACCGACGGATATCTCAGACAACAATGGCAAGTGAAAGAGTGGGAGAGTAGAGCTATAAAAGTCTGTGATGTGTGAGAGAGAGAGACAGAACGATCAGTGTTTGAATTCTTCTAGAACTAGGGCAAATATAAGGGAAACGAGTAAAAGGGTAAAATAAATATAAAAAATAAAAAGGGAATAAATTGGTTATTTGCGGTTGGTAATCAAATGGTCGCAATTATATAGTAGCAAAAGGTCACTTTTCTAATAGCACGATGGCTAGGGTTGCAGATGGCAGTCGCTTGCAGAGGTAAGAGATGAGCGATGGTAGTGGATCGGCGATCGTAGGTGCAAGTGATGACGGCGGATTGGCCGTTGTAGGGTCTATGATGGTAGTGTGTCGGCGGTCGTGGGGCGCTACTAGGTGGGTCACAGGTAGGGAAATTACAGCGGGAGGTTGTCACGGTGAGGAAAAACTGGCTGGAGGTGGAGGAAGTGGCGGTCGTTGGTGAGATTAGGGTTTGAAGAAGAAGAAGAAGAAGAAGATGATGGATAAGGGAGAAAGGAGATGGAAATGGGTGAGTGTATAAATTTAATTAATTGTAATGAGAAAATGAGTGTATAGAGATAGAATAGTGGTGTAAAAAGAGAGTGTATATATATATGTTTTTTGGTGAATTGGCACTAGAAAATTTCATTTTGGCGTTTTTTTTCTTTTTTTGAACATACAATTCAAGACATGCATTATGCGTCATAAAAAGGAAATATTTTTAATGGCAGGCGATGTGTGCGTCGTAAAAAGTGCAATACTTTTAACAACAGGTGTTTTGTGCACTGTGAAAAGTGCAATACTTTTCACAGCTAGCGCATGTGTGTCGTGTATAGTTGATGTATTAACGGCATGCCATAGCATGTCATAGAAAGTTTTATTATTTATGAAAAATATTGCAATTTGTAAAAAAATCATCGTTACTACCATTCACGGCCTATGCAATACACACGCCATGGTTTGAAAATTATTTACGACGTGCAAAAAAGCCAGCCGTAAAAGTGAGAAACTACGGCGTGCATTTATTATATGTCGTTGATGTGGTGCCGTAAAAAATCAGTTTTGTTGTAGGGGCTAGCCACTCTTCCATCAGGCCGACCACTTTTCAAGGCCAGCTGGTCACTCTATTTTATGCAAGCAGTGTCACTTTCATGGTAGAATAAAGCAGAAGCTGGGGCAAAAATAGATCAATTTTCTGACTATAAACAGAATAGTTTCTGGTAGCAAAACCAATAAGTTTTCGAGCAGATATTCTCATTCATGCAAGTGTGACTCTTCACTTCCCGTGGCCCATTAAATTAATTCTTAAATAGTAATATGTTGTACTTAATTAGTGGCTTCATTCAAAACTTGTAATAGCTAGTTAAGTAGCATTAATTCATTGCTTTAGTATTGTAATAATTAGTCTAAGTCAGACATTCGGACCCTCATGTATGAGGGCACACTTGTAATATTTTGTATGTCTTCCAACCCCCAATTCTTTCTCCATTTTATTTATATGCTTATAATGGTAGCATCATGTTTTACAATTTCATACTATTTCCATGTCTTGTATCCATTTATGCATGCATTAGGTTCGGTTCATCATTCTAAACTTGTTGTTATTTCCTACTTAATTGAATACGTACGCTATCACATGCTTTGAGTTGAGCCATGTGCCATGTTAATAATTCGAACCTAGTAATTGCATTTTGTATGTGTTGCATTAGTCACTTGCATAGTAGAGCATGCATTTTTCTAACGGTTTCATCTCTTTTGGCTTGCCTCAGTTGAGTACTAGGTGAGCATTTCTTGCTTTAGCATATTGCATAGGTGTTGGTGTTGCCATATCAAGCATGTTTACCTTGAGACTAAGTGCTTAGTTGATATTACTCTTGCATGCCGGTGGATGAAGGCTTTTTTCGCTGAAGTTGGGATGATTTGATTATTGTACATATGAGCTTACTTTTTCAAGTAGCACATATTCAAAATTATTTTCAAAAAAATATGAAATCAAAGTATTCCAAAGTGGGAGAAATAGTCTATACTCGTGTGCTTCACATAGTAATGTTAGCATAATAATCGGAAATAATAATCGGAACAAGAGCATATAATGTAAATAAAAATCACATCATGATTAGTAGAGGTCGATCTTTGATCAAGTGAGTGGGGTGCTCAATTAATGACCTTCCCCTCTCATACTTAAGTTCTCGAGCCAAGACACTTTAGTTATGACGAACAAGTGGCATTTGGTACGAGTCACGGGTTTCCTAAATTTTCCAAAAATATTTAGGTGGCGACTCTGAAATCTGGCCATGCAATCGATTTCTGGCATCCTTAATGATAAAAATGGATTTTTTTCTAAAAATTGCTGAATTTGGACTCATTCATGTTTTATCCATTTCACATTGCACTTGTAAAACCAGATTCAGAACCACAAGAGTCCGAATTGTAGGGCTATCGTATCTGAGGACACTAAACCCCTCCAAGGAACATGAAAAGCAAGCTACAATTTCTAGCGACTCTACTAGGGACTTAGAGAACTTGACTTGAACTTCATGATACGAAATTTTATCTATATATATATGTCCTTTGCATTGCATTTGCATTGTTACTTTAAATCACTATGTTTTCCATGTGCTATTCCTGGACTGCTTGCCGAAGGCTTGCCTAAAAAGCTTGCCAAAAGGCTGGCCGGTTGTGGGCTTTGCCATGTTGGAAACACAACCCTTAGATCTGGATTACCTCTATACCAGTTGATCCTCCTTTCACTTCTCGGTGTTAGGTGTGAAAGGTATATTAGGTAATTTTGCCAAGGTACCCCTTCTGACCATTTAGCCTAGCTGCATATAGTAAAGCCATAGTGACTGTCCACCGATAGTCCAAAACAGATATTTCTACTCAAAAAATAATTGTTAGCAATAAATGTAATCTCATTATTTTCAAAGTAGGAGAGATATTATATATCCAACTCCACCATCATCATTAAGCGATACATTCATTTCATCTTTTCAAAACCTAACATCTTTTCCCTTTACTTCCACAAACCAAATATTAATTATTTTTGAACAAAATCTCCTTTACCTTCAAAATCACATTAAAGTAAAGAAATTTCAACATTTCAACATTTCAACATATCTCATTCATAAACTCATTCCTACAGCCTTTCTTAAGCACCCATTTGAAAACCCCTTTTTTACATTTCAAAATTAAACCCTAGGTTTAACCTAAAATCTCCAAATCCTTTCAAAGATCAAATAAATAGGCTAAAAATCATACCAAAGGTTGAAGAAATACCTACTTCAAAAGTAGAAAAGGAAAAGAGGAAGAGAGCAAGGGTGAAACTTTGACAAAGTCGAAAACAAGATCCTCTCCGACTAGAACAAAGCTTCCGACGAGCTCTAACTTTTTCTCCAAAGAACGAAGGTGGAGAAAACAACAGATGGTGGAGTATTTGGAGTTTTAAGGCAAGAACTAGAGAGAGACAAAGTGAAGATGTTAGGGTTTGGAATGTTTTAGAGAGAGAGAGGAAGTGAAAAAGTGATAAAATTTCCCTTTTCCCAAACTGATATATACGCAAACTGCTCGAGCGACCAAAACACCGCTCGAGCATTAAAGACAATAAATGACACCGCTTGAGTGACCAAAACACCACTTCAGTGCACAATGACCCCTTCCCATAAGTTTTGTAGACTGAAAAAGACCGCTCAAGCACAAGAAAGACCGCTCGAGCGAACAACACCCTACTCCCAGTAGTTTTGTAGACTTGCAAAATACTAGGAGATCTCAAAGATCACTGGAGCGACCAAAACACCAGTAAAGCCAAGAAGCAAAATTTGGACAACAACTCTTTTAAAAAGCTAACTCCCAACCTGTTTCAAACACAACAATAACCCCCGAACATTCAAACTCAACTAGCAATAAGAGTAAGAAGTTATAAACAACAGTTGAAGATATGGAATCCCAGATCTAAGAACATGAAATGAGTTGGGTGTAAACCAGAACCATTATCATCTTCTCCCTTAAGAAATTTCGTCCCCGAAATTTAAATCAAACCAATAACCACGAGATTAAATCGAACCATTGACCATCCACACTTGTAACAATGATAAAATAGTCTTTCAACATAAAATATTACAATTTGAGCTTCCAAAACATTTACAATGTTTACAAATTTACAACATGAATAAGACTTTCAATACAAGTCTCAAATATTAACAAATAAGTCCAGATACTTTTCACGAACTTCCGTCTCACACTCCCAAGTCACCTCCTCAACCCCATGGTGTCGCCACAACACCTTAACCAATGGAATAGTCTTACCCCTCAAGACTTGATCCCAAGAATCTAACACCCGAACCGGTCTCTCTTCATACGAGGCATCCTCATCTATCTCTAATTTGGTCCAATCCAGCACATGTGAAGGATCAAGCTTGTACTTCCTGAGCATATAAGTGAAACATGTCATGAACCCCTGAAAACTATGATGGCAAGGCCAAACGATAAGCTGCCTCCCCAATGTGCTCTAGAATCTCGAAAGGTCCAATAAATCTAGGAGACAATTTCCTGCTCTTCCCAAATCTCATCAAGCCCTGTCTCGGCGATATTTTTAGAAACACATGATCTCCTACCTTAAAAGATAAAGGTCAACTTGGTACCCAAGGCACCCTGCAGGCTCTACCATAACTGAGCTGTAAAATGGAGGTCCCTATCCGAAACGATAGTCACAAGGACCCCATGAAGTCGAACTATATCTCTAACATATAGATCAACAAGATAGTCTACCGAGTCACTCGTGCACATAAGTATAAAGTGTACTGATTTTGTTAACCGATTGACTACCACTCATACGGCATCATTACCCCATTGAGTCTTTGGAAGATCCACAACAAAATCTATTGTGACATGCTCCTACTTCCACTTGGCTATAGGTAAAGGTTGTAACAAATCCGTTGGTCACTGATGCTTGGCTTTCACTTGTTGGCAAGTTAGGCATCTCGAAACAAGCAAGGCTACATCCCTCTTCATCCCCCTCCACCAAAACTGGCGACTGAGGTCGTGATACATCTTTGTGCCTCCCGAGTGTACCACAAGGCATGAATGATAGAACTGTCAGAGTACCTCTTCTCTACAAGATTTTGCACAAAAGGGTGATCTAGGTACCTCACACTCAAGTCAAAATAAATGTCCAAACCCTTCTCTACCTTTCCACTAGATATCTTTGCCCGGATAGACTCCACTTAGCGATCATCTTGTTGTACTTGTAAAACTCGGATCATTAGAGTAGGTTGTGCAACTACTATGAACAAAACGGTCAATTCGACGGACTCGCCATGATACAAATCAAACTCACCCGCTACACCCAACATCTCCCATTTCCGAATGGTGATACTAGCTACACTGCTTACGGATTTCTTACTCAAAGCGTCGGCCACTATGTTGGCCTTTCTCGGATGATAGTGGAACTCGATATCATAATCCTCCATAAACTCCATCCACCTAATCTGTCTCAAATTCCAGTCTTTTTGTGAAAATAGATATTTCAGACTCTAGAGATCAAAAAACACTTCAAATCTCTCCCCGTATAGGTAATGCCTCCAGACTTTTAAGGCGAAAATCACCGCTGCTAACTCTAGGTCGTGAGTGGGGTAGTTTCTCTCATGTGTTTTCGACTGCCATGAACCATACACTACTACATTCCCCTCTTACATCAATACACAACCCAAACCATCCTGAGACGCATCACAATAAACTGAATAACCCAAACCCCTCTATGGAATAATCAAAACTAGAGCAATGGTGAGTCTAATCTTAAGTTCTTGAAACGACTTTTCACAAGTCTTACTCCACACGAATCTAACCCATTTCCTTATCAATCTAGTTAATGGCAAGGCCAGTCTAGAGAAGTCATTTACAAAACATCAATAATACCCAGCTAAGCCCAAGAAACTCCAAATCTCAAAGCCATTCTCAGGTTGTTCCTAATATTGCACTATGTCTATCTTGGATGAATCTATGGTCACCCATTTCCCGAACTTAACTTCACTGAGCCAAAACTCACACCTCTCGAACTTAGCATATAACCGATGCGCTCTAAGAAACTCAAGTATTATCCACAAATGTTCATCGTGTTCCTCCTCGGAGGGTGAGTAGACTAGGATGTCGTTAACAAAGACCACTACAAATCGATCTAAGAACTAACGAAAGACTCAGTTCATTAAGTCCATGAACGAAGTCGGCACAATGGTTAACCCAAAAGGCATTACTAAGAACTCATAATGGCCATACCATGTACAGAATTTCATTTACTGAATATCCTCCTCCTTCACCCTCAACTGGTGATAACCTTATCTCAAATCAATCTTAGAAAAACAACGAAACCCATTCAACTGATCAAACAGGTCATTTATTCATGGTAATGGGTACTTGTTCTTAACAGTTACCTGGTTCAACTTCCAGTAATCGATGCACAGTCACAATGTGCCATCTTTCTTCTTAGCAAAAAGAGTCGGTGCTCCCCAAGTTGATGTACTAGGACGAATGAAGCCCTTATCAAACAAATCCTAAAGTTACACCTTCAACTCACACAACTCGACTGGTGTAAACCTATATAGTGCCACAAAAATCGGAGTCGTGCCCGATGCTACGTCAATTGAGAACTTAATCTCTCTATGTGATGGTAACTCTATGAGATCATCCGAAAAAACATCCAGATATTCTCGGACTACTCTCGACAATTCACCTCAGATCAAACTACCCTCATCAGCTACTGTGATGGCAAAAAGAAAGCTCAACTCTTCTCAATCCTTGAGGTCATACAATGGAGGAGTAGGACTATCACTCCGATCACACATGAAGTAAAAGCATTTCCCCGATGGCATACATACTGACACCCTCCTATGATGGCAATCTATTAAAGCCCGGTAATGAGTCAACCAATCTATACCCAGAATTATGTTGAAAGCATGTATATCAAGAACAATAAAATCAAAAGAGAGCTGGCGATCTGCGACCTCAATCTCACAGGAGCAGCATACTCGATCCAATGCAACTCTACCCTCAACAGGTGTCTCAACCAAAAGAGAAGACTCCAACAATTAAAACTCCAAACCCAAAGCAGGTGTAAAAGAAGACGATATGAATGAATGAGATGCACTAGTATTAATCAACACATTGGCAATAGAGTTGAACAACAAACCTCTCACTACGGAAGGTGCTAGCAATTGATCCGGCATGGTAACAGCATACACACGTTATGAAGGCCTCTGTTCTACCTGCTCCCCTGCTTGATACACGGATTGAGCCAAAATGGCTCCCTAATTGGCCCTCGAGGCCGGTGCTGGCTCATGGCTTGTGTTTGCCTAGAACTAGATGCACCAGATGTGCCACCAGACCTCCTCAAGTGCCCGAACTACCCACACTAATAACAAGTAGACGACTAACCCCTCCCCTAACTCTGGCTCTGAGGACAAATCAAAGACGGTGCAGACTATTGCCCTCCTCCTCTCTACAAGCAAAATAAGGACTTGTGGCCCAACTAACCATATTTAAACCAAGTGGACCCACCTTGATTACCTCTCCCTGACCCCTAACTCAGTACAGGAAAGGTGGATCTAAACTATGTAGCCTGGTACTGTTGTAGAGTGAAACCCCTTTTCCTTTTGTTGTCCCTAATGTCCCCCTAAACATCCCGAGGCCTCTGCCTGGAGCCTCTCATCCGCTCATTCTCTACTTGGATCACAGTCTCTAAGTGAGCTGCTGACTCCACGTGTAGCTTACTTTTCGTGCTCCTTTCGGATACGATTAGCCCTACAGTTTGGACTCTCATGGTTCTGAATCTGATTCCATAAGTGTAATGTGAAATAGATAAACACAAATGAGTCCAAATCCATCAAATCTTTTGAAAAATTAATTTTGAATCAAAAATGTCAAAAATAGACTGCTTTGCCAAATTACATAGTCACCACCTAAATATTTTTGAAAAATTTAGGAAACCCGAGACTCGTGCCAAAGGCCACTTATTTGTCATCACCAAAGTGTCTCGGCTTGGGAACTTAGATATAAGAGGGGAAGGTCACGAATTGAGCACTCCACTCACCCGATCAAAGATCGGCCTCTACTAATCATGATGTAATTTTTATTTACATTATATGCTCTTATTCCGGTTGTTATGCTAACTTACTATGTGTTGCACACAAGTATAGACTAATTCACAAAATTTGGAATGTATTGATTTTATGTTTGTTTTGAAAAAGTGTTTTGAATACATGTCACTTCAAAAAGCGAGCTCGTATTTACATTAAATCAAATTATTTCAATTTAAGTAAAAAGACCTTCATCCACCGGCATTCAAACAGGAATATCATTTAACCATTAAGCCTCATGGAATATGCTCGATATGGGAACACGAACATACAATGCAATATGCTAAAGCAATAAATGCTCACCTAGTACTCCAAGGCAAGCCAAATAAAACAAAATAATTAGAAGAAATGCATGCTCCTAGACAATGCAATATGACAAATGTAACACACATTATGTAAATAAAAAGTTCGGCTACTACCATGGCATTTGATTCAATTCAAGACATAGGACAAATCACGTATTCGTTTAAAAAAGTTAAATTTGACATTGGTTAGAATGATGAGCCAAACCCTTATGCGTGTAAGACAAATGGATGCAAGTCATGGAAAATGCTAAGTGAATATGATGCTACCATTATAAGCGGGTAAATAAAAAGGAGAAAGAAATGGGGGTTGGAAGACATCCACAATTGCAGGAAGGTCCGAACGTCTAAGTGTCCGAATTAAACTAACTATTACAACACTGAATGAATACTAAACAACTAACTCATTTATTACAACAATGATATTACAATAATCCAAGAAATAAACCAATAATTGCACATAATGTTCCTTAGAAACTGCTCGTCTGCCTTGTTAGGAAACTGTCGTGTGTTCACCCTCAACCACTACTCTGTATTTCTCAAAAATGTTTCGTGTACCATACATTGGAGTCTGGTAGGCCCCCAATGAGGCCCGGTCGTGCCCTATTTTCATGCAGAAAAATATTTTTGTGCCCTGAGGTGAAAATAGTGCGGACAGAGCCTTCTAAGCCATGTTTGTCCTTTTTACTCTTCTCTATCATGGAGAAACTCAAGAGAAGGGCAGATTCAATTCTAAAACCATCAATGGTCGCAAGTTGATTGCGTGAAGGTTTTGTACACGATGTAGACACCCCATTTTTGACCGCCCTTAAGACTTGGGCACCACCGATTTGATCACCCAATGATGATTTGTACGCTTGTCCAAATGCTCGATTTTCTCAGTAGGAAACCTCAGTTTTGAATCCACAAACCTTGTGTCTTGTTTTTGGACCAAAATAGTAGTTTTTCAAGCCTGACCATCCAAGGGGCCAATAGACCCACTAGTGGCATGCCGCCCACTTGTGTAAAAATTCAGATCTTTTTGCTAGTTGTGCCAGCTGCCTCCACAAGTGCATGCACTGCCTTAGCTGTATTTGTATGGATATTTTCAAGATGGTCTGATATATTTCTATATATAGATGACTCTCTCTCAAAAATCAGGGTTAGAAAAATTTGTGGAGCAAAAAATCTTGGAAAATATTTCTCTCTCTACATCTCTCTCTCTCCCATACAACTTCTATACCCTTTGCCTAGACACTCTAGACCAAACCTTGAGGGTTCTTTGCTGAGGTGTTTGAGCTTATGTTTTAGTTCTTGAGGGTGTGGAATTAGTGGTTTGTAATTCAAAAAGATCATTCATCTTCAAGAGGTACAACTTCAAGCTTCTTTTTCCTATTTATTTCTATCATTTATCACTGTTTTTGGGTTGTTTTATGAGCTGAAATTTGTGGTTTAAAGCCATTAAAGGTAGAGGGGTGGACCACCATTCTTTGAACCTTGTCTTCTAGGCTCTAGCCCTTGTGTTTCCCACCTTTTCATTAACTTTTTTTGAGCTTTTTACCACTAATTTTTAGAGGTTTTCAAAGGCTAAAAATGTGATTTTGAAGTCCCAAAAATGGAGGGGTTAGCCACCCCTCCTTTGGCTTGTTTACTAGCTTCAATTCTTCATTATTGTAGCTTACTCCTTAAGCTCCTTTGACTTCAATTCAAGCACCGTTTTAGCCTATTTTAGGACTCTTTTTATGTGTTTGTTCCATTCATGCTTTGTTTGATAGGCTTGTAGTTCAATGGTCCTCATAGGTTTGGTGTTTTAGGCATTAGACACCAACCTATTTGAGTTGATAGCATTTATTTCATGATTTTCATACTTGTGTTTACCTCTAATAACCTCTACACTTCCCCCTCTTTTCTTGCCTTTTTCTCTTTGTTTTGAGAGTTTCTTCAAATGAGTGTTGTTTAAGCTTGAGAGGTAACCTTGTGCTTAATGGTTTAATCTCTTTGGAGGTTCATTACCAATGGCATGTTCTCCCTCTCATGCCTAAAACAACCCTTGATTTGACACTCCTCTCCATTAGTGGACTTGATCTTCATTTTTGGACTCAATCAATTAAGGAATGAAAAGGTAATTAAAAGAGGTGTTAAAATTGGAATATAATGGAGCAAGATAATAAATGGGTTAGGGTTTAATCGGATGTTAATTGAACCCTTTGAGTCTCGAAGCATTTTATACTAACTAGTGATGAAAATGGTTCAAGTTTCAACGTCAACCGCTACCCTTGATCAATTTCATGATAGGGAGGAAGTTCATGAGTCTTTAATTGTGCATTTATTGAAATTGTATCCCTTGGTTTATAAGTCATCACGCAATGAATTTGTGCTGA
Source organism: Camellia sinensis (assembly GCF_055761805.1). Lineage (NCBI taxonomy): Eukaryota > Viridiplantae > Streptophyta > Magnoliopsida > Ericales > Theaceae > Camellia > Camellia sinensis. The sequence goes on along the minus strand of NC_138969.1, from coordinate 108,632,297 downwards.
TTGATAGCTTGAGAATTGAGCCTACCCCTCCTTTGAGCTGTTTGAAGATAAAGAGAGGTAAGGTGGAAAAATATCCCCTGAGAATGCTCTGTTTGTTTTCTGTTGCAACAGGAGAAATCCAACATTAGTGGCCAGGCCACCTTTTCTGTAAGGCAAGCCACCATTAGTGGGCGGCTGACCACCACTTCTAGCTTGCCGGCCACCTTTTTCAGCCAGGCAGTACCACTTTCTTCATAGAACAGAGCAGAGGCTGAGGGGTAAAAATAGTGCAGAGGCATTCTTGAGGGAGAAATTCATGTGCATGCATAAGCCATTTCCTTGCTCCTCAGGACCCATTAGATTTGTTTTTTTCTAATGGTAGTATGTTGTACAACTTGTAATTAATTACTTAGTTAATTAATTCCTTAATGTAACTAGTTAGTTAGTTTAATTGATTAATTTGTATTAATTAGTTAGAGTAGCTAGTTGATTTAAGTTTGTGTTGTAATTATTTAATTAGCTTGAATAGTTAGTTAAATTCAGTGGTGTTATAATTAGTTAAGTAGCTTAGCTAATTCATTCATTCGGACCATCTTGCGCAAGGACAAACTTGTAATAATGTGTACGTCTTCCAACCCCACGTCTTTCTCCCTTTTATTTATCCGCTTATGATGGATAGTATAGAACATCATGTTTACTTAGCATTTCTCATGATTTGCATCCATTGTCTTGCATGCGTAAGGCTTGGTTCATCATTCTAACTCACATTGTTATTTATTACTTCTTTGAAAACGTGCTCAAATGGCATGTTATCAAATTGATTCACATGCCATGTTAGTAGCTGAGCCGATTTGAATTGCGAATCGCATGTGTTGCATTAGTTAGGAGTATGCATATTTTCTAATTATTTTTCTTTGTTTGGCTTGCCTCGAAGTACTAGGTGAGCACTTATTGCTTTAGCATATCACATACGTGTGATTGTTGCCATGTTGAGCGTGATTACCAAGAGGCTAAGTGCTTAAGTGTAATATCTGTTTGAATGCCTGTGGATGAAGGCTAATTACTTAAATTGAGATAATTTGAGTAATGTGCTTATGAGATCACTTTTTCAAGTGGTACATATTCGAAACAATGTCAAACAAACATGAAATCAAAGTGTTCCAATTTTTCCAAATTAGTCTATACTTGTGTGCGACACATAGTAAGATAGTCTAATAATTAAAACAAGAGCATATAATGTAAATAAGAATCACATCATGATTAGTAAAGGCCGATCTTTCATCGAGTGAGTGGGGTGCTCAATTCATGACCTTCCCCTCTCGTACCTAAGTTCCCGAGCCGATTGGCGATGACGGATAAGTGGCCTTTAGCACAAGTCCCAGGCTTCCTAAATTTTCTAAAAATATTTTGATGGCGACTTTGTAATCTAGCAAAGAAATCCATTTTTGGCATATTGATTCAAAATCAATTTTTCAAAAGATTTGCCGGATTTGGACTCTTTTGTGTTTATCTATTTCGCATTGCACTTGTGAGATCAAATTCAGAACCACGGGGAGTCCGAACTATAGGGCTATCATATCCAAAAGGAGCATGAAAAGCAAACTACACATGGTTTGAACAAAAAAGTTAATAAATGCAATGAAAGATGACCACCCCTCCCTCCTATCATGAAGTTAGCTTAAAGAGGGAGGTAGACACGCCTCAAAATTCATCAAAATATCATGAATTGATATGTGATGACTCTTGATGTGATGGACTCAGCATAACGTCCAGCCGAATCCAACCAATTTTATTCATCTTCTTTATGTCGGTTTCATTGATTTTAAGCCAATTTTATTAGTCCTTTTTTACTTACCTTTCCATTCTTTAGTCATTTTGTCCAATAATGAGAGGTAAGTCCACTAAATGAGAAGACATGTCAAACAAGAAGTGATCCATAGCATGAAAGAGATACTACACCTTGGCAATGAACCTCCGTAAAGATTAAGCCATTGAGCATGGGTCTTTTTCCCATGCCTTGAATAACAATCAATCGCTTAAAACAACTCTCAAACAAAGAAAACCAAGAAATGAGGGAGGGCGCAGAAATGATTATGCAAAGTTGATTATTACCAAAAATGGAACTCTTTACATGGAAACTAGATAAAGAAGGCTATTAACTTGAATGACTCGATGTCTAAGGCCTAAACAACCGAAGCCATGAGGACTTACAACACAACAAGTAAAGTATTCAAAGTGTAAACTATTTAAATGAATTAAACAGTCCCTAAAACCAAAAAAAAAAAGGTGACAAAACATCCCCCAAAACAAGCTGAAAGTAGTTTGAAAAGCTAGAAAAAGTAAGCAAAGATTAAAGAGAACAAAGCTAGAAAGCAAGTCTAAGGAAGGGTGGCTAACCCCTCCACTTTCTACAACTTCAAATCACATATTTTAGCCTCTGAAAATAGTCCAAAAATAGCCCAAAAATAGTGGCTAAAATTATGTTAAAAGAGCACAAAAGATAGGGAAAAACAAAGAGAAACATAGAGGAACAGAGTAGAAGGAGATTAAAGAATAGTGTATGAAGACAAGAAAAATAGAGGAACAGAGTAGAAGGAGATTAAAGAAGGAGCTGCAAGCCCTGCACAGTGTTCAGGGCTATTGTGTGCAGGGCTATTGTTGCCTAATAGTAACAAAACTAACCTTGTAATTGAGAATCATGTAAGGTGGTAGCTAAAAAATATTATTTGAAACATTGAATTTGCAAATCTTATTTGGCTGAATTAATAACCAATCCGATGATAGCATGTTATAGTTATTTATAAATAGTGAAGTACAGATTTATCTGAGAATTTGTTTGACTACACCGAGTGGTGTCCAAGCCCCTCGATCGCACGAGCTGGCAAAATTTTACTATGCCAAATAGAAAATATTTTACGTTAAGAAAGACAAGGATACACTTGCTTACATTCTACATAATTATTATGATATATTTAACTTCTCGAAATATATATGATATGTTGCTCCTTAAATGTATAATATTAATTGTTCCTATGTTAGTAGGTGTTCTTCGAGTTCAATAGAGTTTTTTTTTTTTTTTTTTTAATGTAGTGTTCAATAGAGTTTAACTTTAGCATAATTTACTACAAATCTTTTCTAAGGAAATTCTACTTATACAACACATTTACCTCTTTACACCTTAAATTTAAGAATTTTTTTTTCCCTCAATTTTACTCATGTGTGAAATTACTTTTAAAGACAAAAGATAATAATTAAATAGATTTGATTATCATTTTACATCCATTACACGTCAATCCCTATTTCTTTTCTTCCTTCCTCATTTCTTCTTCTCCACTATACATATACTTTCAAAAAGTGATAATCATAGTGTTTTGATAATAAAAGAAAGTAATAGACAAATAAATGGTGACGAATGACTATCAAAAAAGTAAAATGGTGGGTTTTTTATTTTTTATTTTTTATTTTTTATGTTTTCGTTTCTTTTTTAAGATGGTTGTTCAACTTTTGTTTGGTGTACCAAACCGAACAAAATCAAGTAACTCTGAATCAAACTGCCAAACAAAAAAAACAGATCTGGTAACCCACTGTTGAACAAAAAATACTTGTTCAGTAACCTACCACCGAACAAAAAGTACATGTCCGGTAACTCACTGCTAAACACTTTCAATTTCATTTTTCTGACACTTTTATTTTTATTTTTTTGCTTGAAGGATTATGCTTCTATTCATTGCAGTAATGCTAGTAGTGTATTGTTAATGGACTGAATTGAACATTTTCAATTCCATACACTTGTCAGTCCTGATGTAGTAATTGCTGAAGTTATCAACATAGTTGCATATAACATCTCAATGTGGCCTTTTATAGATGTTTGTATGGATAAATTTGAAAATATATGTATTGACAAAATTTATAAATGTTTTTATAAATATTTGTACATTTCATGTTTTTATGAATGCTTGATGTTTTAAGTAAAGTAAATCTGTAGTCGTGCGGTAACAGATGGCTGGACAAATCTAGTTTGTTGAATAACATGATACCAAAATAATCCAAATTGTTTGGCAATGTATAACTTAACATGCCCATCATAAATTTAGAAGAAAAAAAATGATGTTTTAAAAAAAGTGAATCTGTAAACGTGAGGCAACAAATGGCTGGACAGATATAGTTTTTTCGGTAATATAACACTGGAGTAATTCAAAAAGAATATGTATAATGAGAAAAATCTGTAGGGATTTTTAAAATGATTTAATTTAGGGTTAGTTTTTGTATTATAAAGGGTGTAATGAAAATTTCAATTATTTGTTACGTGTGTAATGAGAAAATATGTATAAAGAGGCAAAATTGTGATGTACGTAGAATTTCCCTCTTTCCTATTGCTTTTATACATCACGTTCCCTAGTTTTGTTATAAACATTTTGGTGTATTTATGACGCAGCGAAATAAATTACACGAGACTAGATATCGTTCTAGTAGACGAGAATTCTCGAATCCACAAGAACACCCTTGAATCCACAAGGAAGATTGAAGAAAAGCTCTTAAAAATATTATTGAATGAATGAATGAATTACATGTGCTTGTAGCCTTATTTATAATAAACTAAACATAATACTTGTAGGAAAAGTGATTCCAAAATAAACTATGAAACTTAAATCAACACAAATTAAGAAACCTAAGAGAATAGGAAACTAGGAAACCTAAGAGACTAAATATTATAAACTATTTAAAATCCTAGTCAAAAACCTAATTCTAAATAATAAAATTAAGAAATATAAAAATTATAGAAATTTGTTCTAAATCTTTCTTGCCTTTTGTCGGCCCAATTGTTCCAAGAAGTCTTCGGTTACTTGTTCTACATCAATCTCTTCTTCTTGGAGAGAACTCGACCTTGAGTTTGATTTTGGATAGAGGGGTTCTTCAGCATGATATTCATATAAATTAGCTACATTAAAGTCTTGGAAATCTTCATGTCGTCTGGTAGCTCAGTCACGTAAGCATTGTCATTGATTTTCTTCAACACCCTATATGGATCATACTTGCGAGGCTTCAATTTGTTGTATGTGCCAACTGGAAATCTGTCTTTGCCCAAAAACACCATTACTGGATCTCTTTCCTTGAACAGTTTGGAGTGCTGATGGTTGTCTACGGCTACCTTATATTTGGTGTTTGTTTCCTCCAGCTTCTGTCGTACTTCTTCTTGTACTGGTTGGGCTTGTTTGGCTATGGTTTCGGTTGCAGTACTCACTCCTGGACCCCGAGGCAAATGGAGCAAATCAACTGCATGTTTTAGAGGCATGACATACACTAGAGAGAATCGTGACTTTCCTGTGGCACTGTGAACTGCGCTATTATATGCGAATTCTGCTTGAGGTAAAGCAAGATCCCATTGCTCTGGTTTGTATCCACAAATGCTGCGAACCAAATTGCCCAAAGTCCTATTAGTCACCTCTGTTTGACCATCTGTTTGAGGATGCGTGATTGAATTATGATTCGAGGCTGTGTTAAATATCTTCCACAAAGTCACCCAAAAGTGGCTAAGGAACTTGACATCACGATCTGAGGTAATGGATTGAGGGACTCCATGCAAACGAACTACTTCTCAAAAGAATAATTGAGCCACATGAGAGGCGTCTAAAGTCTTTCGACAAGGAATAAAATGCGCCATCTTTGAAAACCTGCCAACCACTGCGAACACAGAATCGAGTCCACGTTGGGTACGAGGGAGTCCCAACACAAAGTCCATCGACAAGTCTTCTGAAATGTTGCTAGGAATAGGTAGAGGCATATAGAGGCCAGTACTCTGAGACTGCCCTTTGGATACTTGACAAATGTAGCACTTCCTCACAAAATTGCCAACATCTTGCTTCAACTGAGGCCAGAAATATCGTTCTTCCATACTTGCGATAGTCTTGTCCCTACCCAAATGTCCACTTAAGCCACTACCATGGAGATCCCGAATTAATTTCTCTCGCAAAGAGCTATGGGCAATGCATAAGCGATTTTCTCGAAATAGATAGGCATCAGTGATGTGGAAATCAGTGACAGGTTGCCTTTGAATACACTTTGCCCATATCTCCTTGAAGTCATCATCATTAGGATAAAGTTCTGTCAGGAACTTAATCCCCACAATCTCATGTGTCAACGTGACTAATAAACTAGCCCGTCGACTCAAGGCATCCGCGACTTGATTCAAAACCCCTGATTTGTGGCGAATAGTAAAAGGAAATTTCTAAAGGAAATTTCTAAAGGAAAGTAGACCATCTCACATGCATGTCATCCAGGTGCTTCTGGCTGTTGATAAACTTTAAGGCCTGATGATCAGTATACAACACAAACTCTTTGTATCAGGTAATGTTCCTAATGCTTCAAAGCTTGAACCACTGCACAAAATTCTTGGTCGTAAGTGCTCCACTTTTGCCGAGCCTCACTTAATTTTTCATTGAAAAAGGCCACCGGGTTATGTTCTTGAGATAGGACAGCCCCAATGCCCACACCACTGGCATCACACTCTACCTCAGAAATCGTCTCAGAACTGGGCAAAGCTAGCACTGGTGCAGTGCACAACTTCTCCTTGATCAACAAGAAGCTCTCTTCTGCATCATCACCCCACAGGAATTTTTCTTTCTTCATGCACTCTGTTATTGGTGCCACAACAGTGCTGAAACTTCGAATGAAACGCCTATAAAACGTAGCAAACCCATGGAAACTTGGAACATCACTAACAGTCTTGGGTATTAGCCACTCTTGGATGGCTTGAACCTTCTCTTGATCTACATGAATGCCATCTGAACTAACTACATAACCCAAGAACAACAAACTACTTGTGAGGAAACTGCACTTCTTAAGGTTAATGTACAACTTGCTTACCTTCAGTGTTGTCAACACCTCTCATAAATGGGCCATGTGGTCTTCCTCTGATTTACTCTAGATTAATATGTCATCAAAATAAACCACAACAAATTTCCCAGTGAAAGGTCGTAATACCTGATACATAACTAGCATGAAGGTTCTGGAAGCATTAGAAAGTCCGAATGGCATAACCAACCATTCATACAAACCATCCTTAGTTTTGAATGTTCTTTTCCATTCATCCCCAGGACGGATTTGAATTTGATGGTACCCACTTCGCAGATCGATTTTTGAAAACCAATTTGATCGTTCTAGCATGTCCAACATATCATCTAGTTGGGGAATGATAAATCTATACCCGATGGTGATCTTGTTCATGGCTCAGTTGTCTACACACATTCGCCAACTTCCATCTTTCTTTGGCGTTAATAATGCCAGAACAGCACATGGACTTAGGCTTTCAGGAATAAGTACCTTTTGCAGCAATTCTTCGACTTTCTCCCGCAGGATCTCACTCTCTTTTGGACTTATTCTATAGTGTGGTAGGTTTGGCAGACTTGCTCCTGGTATGAAATCAATCTGATGTTGAATGTCCCTTATGGGTGGAAGTTCATTTGGGAACTCGTCAGCAGTAAGCTCTTGGAATTCCTCCAACAATGGTTGAATTTTCTGAGGGATTGGTGTGACTGTGTTCTCCTTGGCCATAGGTACCATTGTTTTCACAATCATAGCATATAACTCTTGTGAAGTTTTTGCATCTGCCACAAACTTGGCCTCTGAATTGGTTATAATGAGGAAAGACTTTGCTTCGACTTTCGGAGGCACTGTGTGTTGCTTTAAGGGACTCATAGCAATTTTATGAGACCCCCAATTGAACACATAAGTGTTGTCTTGCCCTCTAAATGTAATATCCACATCAAATTGCCAAGTTATTCCAAGTAATACATGATTAGCATCGATATCATCCACATCACTATAATACATTGGATTTAGAATGTTTGCCAATAGAAATAGGTACCTTACATACTTCGGTTATCATGACAGCAGGTCCTTTTTTGATCCAGCCAATACTGTAGAGAGAGGGATGTGGTTCAAGAGACAACTTTAGGTGCGCTACCAATCGTTTAGCCACAAAATTTTCACAACTTCCACTGTCCACAATAAGGTCACATACCTTTTGATATATGGTACAACAAGATCGGAAAATACTGTGACGTTGACTAAGGTCCTCAGTTTTTGGTGTAAATAGAACCCTTTGAACTACACGGTTGACTCATTCTCCTTCTTCTCTGGCAAGTTTAGCACCTTCATACTGATCACCCTCATATTCTGCATCTCCATCATCCCTAATTTCATCTTCTTCTTTAACTAAATTAGCAGTCCTTCTTTCTGGGCACACATTAGAGCGATGGCCAGGCGTACCACATCTATAACACTTACCCGTTGTTGGTTCGGCATAAGGATTTGTGTTTCGAGGTGCCCCTCTGCTACTTGATCCAATCATCTGGTTTCCTCCTCCACCAGTGGTACTCCTCTGCTGATTTACTTGAACTGTTGGTTAAGCAGCCCCTGTTTCTTTTTCCCTAGTAGGAAACGATGAATCAGGAAGGTTCGAACGATATCCAGAATAGGTTGTCCTGCGCTCTATTAGCTCAGCTTTAAGAGCCATATTATGTGCTTCATCCACAGTCCACACTACTGATAGCCCCATCTTCTCTCGAATGGTTAATTTTAACCCATTGAGATACCAGGCTACACACTGTCCTTCGGTCTCATTCAAATTATTACAATCTGAAAGTTGGCAAAATTCAATTGTATAATCAAATACAGATCGGCTTCCTTGGGTGCAATTTGGGTACAACTGAAACAAGTATTGATCATAATCTGGTGGTAAAAATCTGTCTTAAAGAAGTTATTTCATCCGACGCCAAGTCCATACAGATTCTTTTCCTTGTCAATGCCTATTTTTCTGCAATTAATCCCACCATACTGTAGCACCTCCTTTTAGTTTGCACACCACCAATTTCACCATCTTTGATTCTGGAACATCCATCATCCCAAAAAATTGTTCCACCTCTGAAAGCCAGTCAAGAAAATCCTCAATATGTAGATTTCCATTGAACTGGAAAAGATCTATCTTCATTCGGTACGCATCGAACCCTTCTTGTTGTTGCCTTTTAGGTTGATAGTTGGCTGGAAGTGGTTCAAACTTTGGTTCAGACTCCTCCTCACTATTAGATGGACAACAAAAGGGACGTCTAGGAGCATTCTAAACAGGTTGACCTCGGGCGAATCCTTCGGTGCGCACTCTGTTCTAGTTAACAGGTTGGCCTTGGGCAACTCCCTCAGCACGGACCCTATCAACCACCGGTGGCCTGTTGTTGGCATTGAGATTCAGGCCAATAAACAGATCATGAATTTCGTTCAACTGCTCTTGCTGTTTCTCATATGCTACCCATAGGGCCTCGACCCCACGATCACCGCCAGTAGGGTTTGCATGATCTACTCTGTCTTGTGCCATTGAGCCAGGTGACTCCTTGCTCTGATACCACTTGACACAGAGGAATAAATCACACGAGACTAGATATCATTCTAGTAGACAAGAATTCTTGAATTCACAAGAACACCCTTGAAGCCACAAGGAAGATAGAAGAAAAGCTCTTAAAAATAGAGAAAATTACATTTTTACCCATATACTTTGCCTCAAAGATCAATTACACCCCAGACTTTGAACAATCTTAATTTTATCCCCAAAGTTTTTGAAATCATATCAATTTGCATTGTACTATCACATTTAAATGGAAAAAAAAATTACATTTTGATCCCAAATTTCAAAACAAAAATTCAAACTCACCCTCTTTTCCTCTCTTTCATCTTTCCCTGAATTACTCAAATGCCTCTGCCACCCTCCTCTTCCCTCCTTCTCTGTCATCTTTCACAAACTGGTAACACTCAAGATATCTGAAAGAACACTTCACCGGAGCCGATTCGCATCAATAAAAACACCTCTCATCTCTTTCATTTGCATTGCTACAACCTTCCCAATTTCACCTCTTGCCGCATCTTTCCTCCATTGGCTTCACCTCCACTCTGCCCCTACTCTCTCTTCACCTCCACTCTGCCCCTTCACCTCCAGCGCAAGCACTATTTGCCTCAAGCTACATTCAATATGCTCGATTTTTTCCATTAAAGCCTTCGGAGGACTCTTCCAAGCCATCACAATGTGCGAAGGCTTATCGAAAAACTCTGAATCTTCACTAATTTAAAACCCAATTTCGTTATCGTCTTCTTTGTCTTCATCGTTGAGGAATGATTGGAGGAGTTTGGTGAAGAGATAGGGGTGGAGATTGCCAAGGAAGATGAAGGGCTTTGCGAGGGAGTTTCGCCAATCGAGGAAGAGGATTTGGGTGATGTCGTGGTGTCGTAGTAGGCTTAGAAGTGGTGTGGAGCATTTCAATATGGGTGAGGAGTAGACCTGACAACGGCGAGGGGGTGGAGATTGATCGCCGGAAGAGAGAGATGTACGTTTTATTGAGGGTTTCACTCCATTCGATGTAGAACTCTTTTAATGGATAAGAGGACTTCTTGTGGTTGAACAGAGCTGTTTCAGTGAATCCACCATTGATGAGAGAGAGAGAGAGAGAGTTATAGACTGCTTTCTTCATCTTGGAAATATTTGGTTGATGTGCTTTGATGGGTTGTTCTTCTTAGGTTCTTATTGGGTTTTTGGTGGCGGAGTGGAAAGCAGGTATGGAATGAGGGAAGAAGTGGAAGAGGTGAGGAAAGATGGTGAGTTTGTATCTTTATTTTGAAATGTGAGGTTAATTTTTTTTTTATTTTTTATTTTTTTTTATTTCAAAAATTTTAGGCGGTTAAAATTGAAATTATTCGAAGTCTAAGGATGTAATTGATCATCGAGATAAAATATAGAGGTAAAAATGAAATTTTCTCATGCTAATAACTTTGTAACTATTTCATCCACTTTAATAATATATATATATATATATATGTGTATATTACTTTGTATAGCATTTTGTGTATATCATTAAAAAAATTTAAGCCAAGTCCACAATGATAGTCTATTTAATTTATTGAGTTTGTCATATGAAAATAAAAAGTCATTTTTTTAAAAAATATATATATATATACATTTCGCCTACAATAGCAGGACTCCACACGCTTCCATAAGCATATAACAACATCCGTTAACCCGACAATTCCGCACAGCAGCCACTGTTGTACAGCGAAATGGGCCTATTTTGGGACCCATTTCGATAATCCGAATCGTTCACATTTTAGAATACATCAAGTATAACATGTTTGTAAAAAAATCATATTAATCGGATATCGTTTACCCATTTATCCACTCACATTTATATCTACAAAAATAAATAATAATTGTGATTTAAAGTATTAAAATGAATACAAATGTGGGTGGATGAAAAGGTTAACGATATCCGATTAATTTGATTTTTTGCAGGCATGTTCTATTTGATGTATTCTAAAATGTGAACGGTTTGGATTATCTAAATGAGTCCCGAAATGAGCCCGTTTCGCTGCAAAATAGTGACTATTCTGCTCCCGCACAGCAGCCACCCCACACCCTCAACCCGAGCATCCACATCAGGCTGATTATTATGGTTTTAGAATAACATTTGCTTAGCATGGTACAAAGTCATTCCTCCATCAATCTCGCTGCATATTTGCAAAATTTTCCATTGATACAGTACCTCACTTCATCAAGCGAGGTCCTGTTCACAGGCTATACAAAGAAAGTCGAACAACTAGGAGGACATTCGGCTGGACAATAGGCTGCTACTAATTTTTTTTCTATTTTCTTTTAATCAAATCTTCAACTTTTTCCATAAGAAGGACATCCGGCCGAACAACTGGTTGGACATCCAGACAACCAATTGAAAATTTGTTGAGCTTGATGTAGTGCATATATAAAAAAAATGTTAGCTAAAATACAAAAGTAATTGTTTTGGTTAAATTTGATTGAAAATTTGTGATGCCTAATGCTGATGCTCTAAACAACTAAGCTATAAATGGAAAACGTATTGGTTGGTCTGTGGCACCATGTGACTATGTTTCTGATCAATTACAAACCACTATGTCCTTTCATGTTCCCCAATCACTCAATACAAAATCATAGACCTCATCCCATCTACCAATCACAATACACATGAAACATCACGTGACGCTGGACTAATCAATAACTTCTATAAATGACTAGTTATACTATGAACTCACCCTTATTAATCCAAAATATTCATCTTATGATTCAGCTTTATTCTAAACATAAATTATGCACTATATAAATTAATTTCAACCACACAATCGCCTACTCAGAATTTTTTGAGTGGTTTATCAGGGTCCCTAGATTAATTCATAAATGACAGGCGAAGATTAAGACTATTCTTATTATCAAAAATGCTTTCCACAATAGATGTGCAACATGGTGGGGATATTGTTTGTGTCCTGAATAGTAGCCTGTTGTGACCATCATTGAGTCAATATTGGATTTTTTACATTAAAAAAAAAGTATATATTGAATTTATTTCAATAATTTACCTCGTTTATATTAATTATATAATTTATACATAAAAGAAATACAACTAATTAAATATTTATAATTATATGATCAGTGTCTAAAAAATTTAAAGGATCAATTATGAATATATCTTTTACACTATGCTTTGCAAATTAGGAGATATAAGAAAAATAAAAAATAAAAAATTGATTTAGGCCTCATTTGGTAAGTGCTTGTTTTAGCCTAAAAGTCAAAAAGTTACTAAAAAAATAAAAAAAAACCTATAACTTCTACCAAAAAGTCAAAGATTCCATTTTCTCTCTACTTTTTGCACATCTTTTCGTAAAAAACTAAAAAGTTATTCCAAACATACTAATTTTTTTACCTCATATTTTAACCAAAAAGTTACTAAAATAGTTTGTTCCCAAATGAGGCCTTAGTAAGTTATAAGAGAAAAGAAAAGAAAAGAAAAGATTGTGAGTTCTTTCATTTTTATTTGGATAGATAAGAGAGAAAAGAAATGAAATGATATTGCTTTCTCCCCTATTTTGTTTGGTTAAGCTATATAAAAGAAGATTTTTGTTACATTCTCCCCTTTCATCACCTCAAATTACACCTCATACGATGGCAAACAATTTTGATAGGGAAGAGAAGAGTTTGAAGAGAGTTAATTGGTTGATATTGTTTGTTACTTCATTAGAGGTACAATTGCAGTGATGCAATGGGAGGATGAGACATTTCTCATAAAAGAAAAGAAAAGAAAAGAAACGATATGATGTTATATTACCAAATTAACCTTTTTATAGGTGATAGTCTTTTTATTTGTTTTATATCTAAAAGGGTAGTTTTTGTTATTACAAACAAAATAATACTTAATTGGTTTTATTTCTCTCAACTTTTGGAGACATTGAAAGTAGGGATTATGAGAGAAATGTGTTTCCTTCCCTTTGTTTCCATTCTCTCATATTTAGTAATCCAAACAAGGGGTTGAAATCCAATTCTCTTTGTTTCTTTTCTTTCTTCTCCAAATCACTCAAACCAAATGAAATCTTAGAGTTTGTTTAAAATATGATTTGTTCCTGTAGTTATAGAAATTATATCTTGCCTCTTAAAATTTTAATTTCATAATAAAAATTTTCTTTATTAATAAATCATCAATTCAATTAATAGTTTTAAATGATATTAAAAATTTATTTTAATTACAAATTTAGGTAATTTTATTATTGTATTGGAGAACAATTAAAATTTCATTCTTTGAGTTAATTCTATTAAATAAATTTTTTTAACAAAGTGGTATTTGTAATTTTTCAAATCATAACAGACAATCCATATTTTAAGAAAATTTCAAAAAGTATATTTATAATTTACCTAGATTTAAATCAATCGAACATTTGTACGCGTCCTGTTATGCCTTAAAGCTAGGGCAGAGCCAGGATACTTTTACACTCCATTTGCTTCGGCAAAAAACATTTTCCTATTTTCGGTTGCGTTCTTGAAATTAATGCACTAGTTGCATTAGTGGTGGTAGTAGTAGCGGTGGAAATATGGAGGTGGAGGTGGAGGTGGCCATGTTGGGGTGGCGACGACAACAGTAGTGGTGGTGGTAGTGATAGGATGGTGGTGGTGGTGGCAACAGTAGTGATGGTGGTGTGGTGGTAGAAGTGATGATGGTTGTCACGCCCTCAAAATAAACCCATTATATATATCATTGACATGCAATATTAAAAGAAAACAATTCATTATCTCATTCATCAGAGTATTACTAAATAAAAACATTACATGTAATATCAAATTAAATGCCCTATTGGCTTACATCTTTCCAAGCCAACACTTGGACACAAAAATATGAGTTCTAACTCAAATACAAATAAAGCCCTAGGCTTGAATATTTATCAAATAAAAACAAATAACTAAAGATAGTCTTCAGAATCCGAAAGCCAAATCCTTCCAAGCTAAGTCCTTGGAAGTAGCTTATGACCTGAACCTGAAAATGATGTTCCCATAAAGGGTGAGCCACAGCCCAGTAGAAAAATACTAAACCAAATATAAGCATTGAATAAAGCTATAGCATTCAATAGATGGTTAACCAAGATAATCAATTATGACTTAATACAGTCTCATGACACTAACGTCTATGACAGGTTTCAATTCCCATTATTATCAATAAGGCTCAGAACCTGGCCAAACTTACAACAGTGAACTATATAACATATTCACATTACTTCCAATATCAACAACACAGATGAGACTCAGGCTCATATCAACACACTTCATACTTCCTGTTTGATACACATTTTAGTGCTGTATCAACAACATGTAAAAACACTTCAATATAATAAGCACACATAAAAGTGATGCTAATGGAGTCCATCCCCTATCTCCTCCCAAACAAAAATCCGGTTTAGAGGTCCATCCCCTATCTTCCCCTAAACCGTGGAGTACATCCCCTATCTCCTCCCACACAATATGCAAATGCAATGCTCAATCAATACACGTATTTTCTGTATTAATTCAATAGTCAAAATTAATGACTTAACCAATGTGATTAGTTTCAGTTATTCCTAATCCACATGCAATGTCTACAACAATCACGACTATCCTCCACCGATAGCCCAAAACAGTTATTTCTAGACTGGAAATAAATATTTCAACAATTCAATAGGCGGGTGATTTAAATTATCCGACTACACCATTTAATCAATGAATTCCTCAATTTCATGAATTTAACCATATTTTCCCAATTTCCTTAAATTAATTATACAAGTTAATTTATCAATACAACTAGGGTTTTTTTTTCCAAAATTACCAAAGTGCTCCCAACATATCAAAATACCAAAACTTAAAACAAAACTTATAAAATGGAGTAGGAAATCCCTACCTCGAAGAAAATAACCCGAATGGAGAAGACGGAGATGAAGACCCAAATTCCAAAGTGCTCCAAAACACCCAACGTTCAGATTAAATGGAAGCCCTCGACTCACTCTATCTTTTTAATAAAGGATCTGGGGTAGAAACACACAAAAAGGTGATGAAACCTAAGAGAGAAGGTGAGTAGAGGGAGAGAAAAGTCGGACCTAGGGTTTTGGAATAAAAAAGAGGATGAAAAACTGATTAAAAACCCGCTGCCGCCTATTTAAACTGGACAGGCTCGCTCGAGCGAAGATTTGGTCGCTCGAGCGACCAGACACAAGAAAGCCTACCTCGAGCGAAGAAAAGCTCGCTCGATCCAATAATGCAATGCTTCAGGTCTAAACTAAACGCAATCGCTCGCTCGAGCGAAGAAGATCTGGCTCGAGCCACCAGACACAAAATATAACCCTCGCTCGAGCGGCCAAGTACTCGCTCGAGCGACCAACCCAAAAACTGGACAGTAACACTTGGTTTTCGAACCCAACCAACCTGAAACAAACCTGCCCAACACATCCTACAACTCCAATTGAGAAGATAAAGGACGACAACAACAATTATACAATGACAGAATCTACGGAACCTAAGTCCGGATACAATAATCAAATGGGAAAAGACAGGGGTCGCTATAACCTCCCCCCCTTAAAAGAATTTCGTCCCCGAAATTAAGTATAAGTTTTTGAAAACAGGTTGTTGTTTTTTTTTTTCATAATATGACTATACAATAGTAAACAACTTGACCCAATACTGGTCATTTCATCTCTTATCAAGAAGCATCTCATAATGTGTATATAAAACAACATATATTACAATCCGCATCAGTATTATGCATTTTTCCTTTCAATTTCAACAGTTTTCAATATCATACTCAATTTCATGACAGAACTCTAATTCAACAATATATTCACCATATTCAAGTTACTAAACTTCCATTATGAGGCAAGTTCCAAAATATTTCCATTAACCAAACATTCTCAATGTTTTACAACTTAAGACATATATAAAGCTCTTAAGTTCAACAATATTACAAAATCTAAATACAAGATCACAAATCGATAAACATGTCCGGGTATTTCTCGCGGACTTCCAACTCACGTTCCCAAGTGGCTTCCTCCACTCCGTGATGCTTCCACAGAACTTTCACCAAAGGGATGGTTTTGCCTCGCAAAACTTGGTCTCGCCTATCCAAGACCCGAACCGGTCTCTCCTCATATGAGACATCCTCGTTAACAACTAAATCGGTCCAATCCAACACATGTGATGGATCCGGCTCATACTTCCGAAGCATACTCACATGAAACACGTCATGTACTCCGGACAACTGCGGTGGTAAAGCTAAACGATAAGCAGCCTCGCCAATCCTCTCAAGGATCTCAAAAGGACCAATGAACCGAGGGGACAACTTCCCGCTCTTCCCAAACCTCATCAATCCCCGTCTGGGTGATAACTTCAGAAAGACATGATCACTCACCTCAAACACCAAAGGTCTCCTCCTACGGTCAGCATAAGATTTCTGACGACTCTGGGCTGTAACAAGCCTCTTACAGATAAGCTCAACTTTCTCCGTCGTTTCCCTGACCAACTCCGGACCCAACAGAGGTGCATCACCCACCTCGGCCCAACAAACAGGAGATCCACACGGTCGGCCATACAAGGCCTCAAATGGTGCCATACCGATACTAGACTGGAAACTGTTGTTGTAGGCAAACTCCACCAACGGCAAGTGCCTCTCCCACGACCCACTAAAGTCTAGAACACAACCCCGAAGCATATCCCCAAGGATCTGAATAGTACGCTCGGACTACCCGTCAGTCTGAGGATGATAAGCCGTGCTAAAGGTCAACTTAGTGCCTAAGGCACTCTGCAAACTCTGCCACAACCTGGTAGTAAAACGAAGATCTCTATCTGAGACGATCGTCACTGGGACCCCGTGCAACCTCACTATATCCCGAATATACAAGTCGGCAAGATGATCTACCGAATCTCTCACGCGCATAGGAATAAAGTGCGCCGACTTAGTCAACCGGTCTACAACCACCCAAATAGCATCACTACCTCGCTGAGTCCTCAGAAGACCTACAACGAAGTCCATAGTGACATGCTCCCACTTCCACTCGGCAATAGGCAAGGGTTGTAACAAACCCGCTGGCCTCTGATGCTCGGCCTTCACTTGCTGACAAGTAAGGCATTTAGACACGAAAGCTGCCACATCTCTCTTCAAACCCCGCCACCAAAACTGGCGACCCAAATCCCGATACATCTTAGTGCCTCCCGGATGCACCGCAAGGCGTGAATGATGAAACTCTCAGAGTACCTCCTCTCAACAAGACTCCGGCACAAACTGACGGTCTCGGTATCTCACACTCAGGTCGGGATACACCGTCAAACCCTTCTCAACCTTCCCACCCGAAATCTTCTCACGGAGCGATTCTACCTCAAGGTCACCCCTTTGACCCTCTAACACTCGAGTCACAAAAGTAGGCTATGCAACAACAGAGAACAAGGCCGCAGCCTCAACGGATTTGCCCAGAAGTAAATCAAACTCCCCAAGTGCACCTAACATCTCCCATTCCCGGATGGCTATACTAGCTATGTCACCAACAGATTTCCTGCTAAGGGCATCGGCCACCACATTGGCCTTCCCCGGATGATAATGCAACTTGAAGTCATAATCCTCAATAAACTCCATCCACCTCCTCTGCCTCAAGTTCAAGTCTTTCTGTGTAAACAAATATTTCAGACTTTTATGATCCGAGAATACCTCGAACCTCTCACCATAAAGATAATGCCTCCAAATCTTCAAGGCAAATATCACAGCTGCTAACTCTAAATCATGCGTAGGGTAATTCTTCTCGTGAATTTTCAATTGACGTGAGCCATAGGCAACTACTTTCCCTTCTTGCATCAACACACAACCCAGACCCTCTCGTGAGGCGTGACAATAGACTGCATAACCCAACCCTCTCTCCGGAATAATCAAGACTGGAGCGGTGGTCAGTCTAACTTTTAACTCCTGGAACGAATTTTCACAAGTCTCACTCCATACAAACTTGACCTCCTTCCGAGTCAATCTAGTCAAAGGTGAAGCTAATCTGGAGAAATCCTTCATAAACCGGCGATAATACCCAGCTAACCCCAGAAAACTGCGGATCTCAAACACACTCTTAGGCTGTGCCCAATCTTGAACTGCCTCAGTCTTGGATGTATCAACAGACACTCCTTCCCCAGAAACTACGTGGCCTAAGAACTTGACCTCTTCTAGCCAGAACTCACACTTCCCAAACTTAGCATAAAGCTTATGGGCTCTAAGTAACTCAAGCACCACTCTCAAGTGTTCCTTGTGTTTCTCCTCAGAAGGTGAATAGATAAGGATGTCGTCCACGAATACGACTACAAAACGATCTAAAAATTCCCGGAATATCCGGTTCATCAAATCCATAAAAACTGTCGGTGCATTGGTGAGCCCAAATGGCATCACCAAAAACTCATAGTGGCCATACCGCGTACGGAATGCCGTCTTCGGAATATCCTCCTCCCTGACTCTCAACTGATAATAACCCGACCTCAAGTCTATCTTCGAGAAACAACGGGAACCCTTCAACTGATCGAACAGATCATCTATACGAGGCATAGGGTACTTATTCTTAACCGTAGCCCGATTCAATTTCCGGTAATCTATACAAAGTCTCAAAGCACCACCTTTCTTTTAACAAAGAGAGCCGGTGCTCCCCATGGCGAAACACTAGGACGTATATAGCCTTTATCTAGCAACTCCTGGAGTTGGATCTTCAACTCAACTAACTCTGCTGGGGCAAAACGATAAGGTGCCATAGAAATAGGCACCGTTCCGGGCACTAAGTCAATAGAGAACTCAATCTCTCTGTGAGGTGGCAAACAGACAAGATCCTCGGGAAAGACGTCCGAGTACTCACAAACCACCCGTGGAAACACAATCTGGGTCTCATCACACTCACTACTCAAAAAGCTAGCAAGTAGACCACTAAGCTCACTCCGCCCTCGCAAATCATACCCCGGTGGCAAAACACTACCAACCCGGTCCCCCAGAAAATGAAAACACTCCCCGCTCACGGTACAACAAGTGACCCTCTGGCGGTAGCAATCAATAACTGCTCGGTATGACGATAACCAGTCCATACCCAAAATAACATCGAAGCCCTTCATGGGCATAACCACAAAAGGAAACGTAAGTCTATGATAGTCGACCTCTATATCACAACCCCTAACACCTTGTTTCAAGATCAAT
Organism: Camellia sinensis; assembly: GCF_055761805.1. Classification (NCBI taxonomy): domain Eukaryota; kingdom Viridiplantae; phylum Streptophyta; class Magnoliopsida; order Ericales; family Theaceae; genus Camellia; species Camellia sinensis. Next base: position 108,612,768 of record NC_138969.1, on the reverse strand, counting down.
TCACCCCCAAGAGGTGACACTACACAAATAGGAGATGCTAACTGTGCTAACTCCAACTCCAAAACAGATGCAAATGCAGCAGACACAAAGGAATGAGGTGCACCCGTATCAATCAAAACACTAGCAACCGAGTTGCAAAACAAGAAGGTACCTCTCACAACTGATGGTGCCGGCACAAGATCCTACGCGGTAACAGCGTACACGCGCCCAGACGACCTCTGATCAACCTGCTCACCCCTAGGAGCATAAGATTGCTGCACCGACTGGGACGATGAAGCCCCCTGATTGGCCCTCGAGGCCTGACCTGACTGAGCTGGCTGCTGACCCTGAATCTGCCTCAAACCAGATGCACCAGGTGTGCCACCCAACTGCGGGCAATACCTCTTCATATGCCCTGGCTGACCACATTGATAACACGAGAGTGGCTGGCCTCTACCCTGACTCTGGCTCTGAGATCGAGCCGAAGATGATGCTGCTCACTGCACTCCTCCCCTCTGAGGACAAACTGGAGACTTGTGGCCCAACTGGCCACACTTGAAATAGGTAATGTCTCCCTGACTGCCTTTCCCCGAACTAGCACTCGGCACAGGAAAAGTCGATCTAGAAAAGCTACCCTGAGACTGTTGAGGATTAAAACCCTTCTGTCTCCTACCAACACTCTGACCATCCTGACTCCTCTTGGAGCCCTTCTGTCCTTCCTCCTCTTCCTGCATCATGATTTCCATGTGGGCTGCAGCATCAACCATACGCCCATAATCCCGAATCATAGTTCCCCCAACTCGCAACTTGAGGGCACGCCTCAACTTCTTCTCAAACTCGATACAACGGCGTTCCTCAGACGCCACCAACTCAGGTGCAAACCTAGACAAGCTAGTAAATGCAGCCTCAAACTCGCCCACTGAAGAACTCGACTTCTTAAGCTGGCAGAACTGGTCTCTCAGCTTCTCCCTAACTGCTGGAGATAAGAACCTCTCCTGGAAAGCATTCACAAAAGCCTCCCATGTACCTTCTATACGACCCTTAGTGAACTTCCACCATTGACCCGCATCCCCCTTCAGCTGGAAAGATGCCAAGGTCACTTTCAACCCCTCGTCTTCGATGCCAAGCATCTCAAATGTCTTCGTTGTCTGTTCGAGCCATTCATCTGCCTTAAGCGACTCTTTAGGATCACCCACAAATTCATCCGGGTTAGACCGGAAGAACTCCCTCTTCAGAAAGGAAGGTCCTGCATCAGCAACAACAACCCGAGCTTGATTCTCAGCTCTGAGAATGCCTACTGACTCCCTGAATGCCCCTGCTATCTCTCGGGCTAGAGCGCCCATAGCCTGCTGGCCTACTGGCTCGGCCACATTGGCCTGACCAATTCCCTCCTGAACTGCCGGAATCTCCTCTGGCACAGGCACCTCCTGCCTACCCGGCCTACCACGCCTACCGCATCCTCGTCCTCGTCCTGACATCCTAATAAAGGAAACAAAGACGTTAGCACATTAATAAATGTGCCGAAGCTAAACACTCGCGTCCTCATGCATTGGACAACAAAAATTCATTCCACGTAAGCACATAATCACATAAGCACCTACGAATTTCATTCCTGGATGATGATAGTCCTGAAGCGTTACTATAGTTCCGGTTGGAAGCAGCATTGATCAAGTGCCTTTCCAACAAGACTACTAGAAACTCAAGGGTCTAATCAACATCCTAGGAACTATATTCCATACCCACATAGTCACATAAACATGTTATCATGTTATCATGTAAGCATATAACATTACACTAAGTCTCTATCAAACGAGACGAACCCATTGTGATACTAATCACTTCCCACGTACCCAAAGTATTCAAACCCGGTACGCTCTGATACCAAGTTGTCACGCCCTCAAAATAAACCCATTATATATATCATTGACATGCAATATTAAAAGAAAACAATTCATTATCTCATTCATCAGAGTATTACTAAATAAAAACATTACATGTGATATCAAATTAAATGCCCTATTGGCTTACATCTTTCCAAGCCAACACTTGGATACAAAAATATGAGTTCTAACTCAAATACAAATAAAGCCCTAGGCTTGAATATTTATCAAATAAAAACAAATAACTAAAGATAGTCTTCAGAATCCAAAAGCCAAATCCTACCAAGCTAAGTCCTTGGAGGTAGCTTATCACCTGAACCTGAAAATGATGTTCCCATAAAGGGTGAGCCACAGCCCAGTAGAAAAATACTAAACCAAATATAAGCATTGAATAAAGCTATAGCATTCAATAGATGGTTAACATAGATAATCAATTATGACTTAATACAGTCTCATGACACTAACGTCTATGACAGGTTTCAATTCCCATTATTATCAATAAGGCTCAGAACCTGGCCAAACTTACAACAGTGAACTATATAACATATTCACATTACTTCCAATATCAACAACACAAATGAGACTCAGGCTCATATCAACACACTTCATACTTCCTGTTTGATACACATTTTAGTGCTGTATCAACAACATGTAAAAACACTTCAATATAATAAGCACACATAAAAGTGATGCTAATGGAGTCCATCCCCTATCTCCTCCCAAACAAAAATCCGGTTTAGAGGTCCATCCTCTATCTTCCCCTAAACTGTGGGGTACATCCCCTATCTCCTCCCACACAATATGCAAATGCAATGCTCAATCAATACACGTATTTTCTGTATTAATTCAATAGTCAAAATTAATGACTTAACCAATGTGATTAGTTTCAGTTATTCCTAATCCACATGCAATGTCTACAACAATCACAACTATCCTCCACCGATAGCCCAAAATAGTTATTTCTAGACTGGAAATAAATATATCAACAATACAATAGGCGGGTGATTTAAATTATCCGACTACACCATTTAATCAATGATTTCCTCAATTTCATGAATTTAACCATATTTTCCCAATTTTCTTAAATTAATTATACAAGTTAACTTATCAATACAACTAGGGTTTTTTTCCCCAAAATTACCAAAGTGCTCCCAACATATCAAAATACCAAAACTTAGAACAAAACTTATAAAATGGAGTAGGAAATCCCTACCTCGAAGAAAATAACCCGAATGGAGAAGACGGAGATGAAGACCCAAATTCCAAAGTGCTCCAAAACACCAAACATTCAGATTAAATGGAAGCCCTCGACTCACTCTATCTTTTTAATAAAGGATCTGGGGTAGAAACACACAAAAAGGTGATGAAACCTAAGAGAGAAGGTGAGTAGAGGGAGAGAAAAGTCGGACCTAGGGTTTTGGAATCAAAAAGAGGATGAAAAACTGATTAAAAACCCGTTGCTGCCTATTTAAACTGGACAGGCTCGCTCGAGCGAAGATTTGGTCGCTCAAGCGACCAGACACAAGAAAGCCTAGCTCGAGCGAAGAAAAGCTCGCTCGATCCAAGAATGCAATGCTTCAGGTCTAAACTAAATGCAATCGCTCGCTCGAGCGAAGAAAATCTGGCTCGAGCCACCAGACACAAAATATAACCCTCACTCGAGCGGCCAAGTACTCGCTCGAGCGACCAACCCAAAAACTGGACAGCAACACTTGGTTTCCGAACCCAACCAACCTGAAACAAACCTGCCCAACACATCCTGTAACTCCAATTGAGAAAATAAAGGACGACAACAACAATTATACAATGACAGAATCTACGGAACCTAAGTCCGGATACAATAATCAAATGGGAAAAGACCGGGGTCGCTATAATGGTGGTGGTTGTGGTGACATTGGTAAAAATTTAGTTCAGAAACGTTTTTGGCCTAAATACACTTATTTTCCGTTGACTATGGAAAATATTTTTTATTGGCTTTTATTTTTCGTCATACCAAACTCCAAAAAATGTGAAAAATGTTTTCCGCCAAAACAAACGGAGCGTTAATGTGGGGTCAGCTGCTACAAGAAAGGCATGGTTCAGATCTATTTGAACAATAGGTCCTAATAGTTGGAATTAATTTTCATCAATTTTTATTGACAATAATCCTTCGTAAAATCGTCGCTAAAAATAATTTTGTGGCTTTTTTTTTCATATGTTGTTAAAAATTGACAATCAGAGACCCTTTTTGTCCCGATTTTTATAAATTGTTGCTAAAAGTTACAGTTAGTGACATTTTCCTGTGACGAATTTTTCATATTGTTGTTGAAACTTGGAAATTAGCGACTTTTTTGTGACGATTTTTTTAAACTGTTGCTAAAACTTATAATTAGTGAAATTTTTTGTGACAATTTTCAAATTATCGCTGAAAATTAACAATAAGTAACGTTTTGTTAATAGTGTTTGATGAAAAACGCTTACTTTCCGTTGTACCTAAAAATTTAAAAAAAAAAAAAAAAAAGTTTGATGAAAAATGCCATTAATTATCATAGGACCTATTGACTAATAAGTCTACCTATTAGGATCTACACGTAAGTCCCCTTTGAACAATTGGTAGTTTGAGTTGTTTTTCATTTGATTAAATAATTATCAAATATTACTTAATTAGATTAATTGACCTAATAAAAAATTATAAGAAATTAGTCTCAATTTAAACTAGGGGTGCTCACGGATCAGTTTTTGACTGTTTGGTTTGAGGTTTGGACCTACCTGCATGTCTGTGGTTTGGAAAAAATTGAACCTGTAACCGCCTGCAATGCAGATTGCAGATTGTGCAGATACGGTTCGTGGATATACGGGCGGTTTGCAGATTGGGCTTTTCTTTTAAAATTTTATTTTTGTGCTTGTTTTTTCCCATTTTTTAAATATTCTTTTTGGGCCTTTTCCCCCTATTTTTTAAATATTATTTTGGGCCATAAAATCACATATTTCTTCTCATGAAATCATTATTTTGCAAATGATTTATCCCAAATAAATTATAGTCTATCTATCCAATTTACTTCAAGAAGGAAACAGATCATAAGCACAAGTTAGGATCAGTCAATTGACTCATATTCACTTTACAGGAAAGATATAAGCTAAACAATGTATACAAATGCGGAGCGGGTGAGTGCTGGCGAGGGTAAAACTTGTGACCCACTCGCCACCTGCAAAATAGGAAAAATCCTAACTTGCATCCGATCCTAATGATTATGCAAAACCACCCAAATAAGTGTGGAAGATTCGGGTTGGACAGTTTTCGCAAATCGGATAACCCTATGCCCCTTAATTTAAACTATACACTTCTCATAAGTCTTATGCAACTTTTCACTTCTTTCGAAATTTGAAAAATCTTTCCACTCATATGTTATTATTTACCCCAAACACAACTGCTATGTGATGTGGCCTGTTTAACATCCTTAATAATCCCTATCAAACTACTATTATAGGGTAAACTACCAATAGGTCCTAATAGTTAGACTTAATTCTCATTGAGTTCTATTGAAAATTAGTCCTACTAAAAGCATCGCTAAAAATAATTTTTTGTAACGACGTTTTGCATGTCGTTAAAAATTGACAATTAGGGACTTTTTTTCCTGATTTTTATAAATTACTACTAAAACTTACAATTAGTGACTTTTTCTATGACTAATTTTTCAAATTGTCGTTGAAAGTTGAAAATTAGTGACTTTTTCGATGACGAATTTTTTAAACTGTCGCTAAAATTTATAATTAGTGACTTTTTTGTGATAATTTTTCAAACTGTCACTGAAAATTAATAATTATTGAATTTTTTTAGTAGTCTTTGTTAAAAAGTGTTGTTAATTATCACAGGAATTATTGGGTAATAAGTTTACTTATTAAGATCTACACGTACATCCCCTTTATTTATTTTTAATAGACATTTTTAACAAAACCCACATAATGTGAGAAAACTACTGATAGTTTCATAATATCATGTAATACTTGTTGGACAATCTTCACTGTATTAAGAATAAATAATGTTTGTGTACTTAACAACAAACAGAAGAAATAAAGAAAGAAGAGAGACTATTTGATTACAAAAATCAAACCAGTGAAGAAAATATAATAAAATAACAGATTCTTATTTTGTTACAAAAACAAAATCAGAATCTGATAAAAATAAATAAATTAAATAAAAAATAAGTTAATTACTAGCCATATGTATTTATTGAACAAAATTCTGATCAAGTCCAGTGTTTAACACTGTGTCCTTAAGACAGATTCGTCTTCTCCACGGCGCTTTCAGATTGCGGTCTATCTCCCAGGATAAAATAATCAACAACGAATAATTACAGTACTACAAATTATTTGCACAATGAACACACTTTGTGTATACACTCTGTCTCACGGAAAATTAAATGCAACAAAATGCAAAGAGTAATTACAGAGGGAATAATGAATTTTCTGAATGCAAAATTCAAATGAGGGTTTATCTATTTATAATAGAATTTGTGGTTGTTTGGTTTGAATTAAATAGGTGCAAACCTGTTTGAACAGGTATTATACCTGTTCTGTTTGAATGAGCAGGTAAAGAACCTGTTGGGTTTAAATTTCAAACAAATACTGAATCTGTTTGGTTTAAATTCAAACATATATACATCTGTTCGGGTAGAGAACAAATTGGACATGTTTTTTAATTTAATTTATGAAATTCAAATTCCAAAAAATTAGAATTTAATTTTAGAAAAATAAAATTCAAATGTTTTTGGCCCAAAAATAATTAGTATTGAGCCGGACAAGCCCAACCCAGCCTCACACCATGTACCCGCGCCCAAGCCTAGGCCCAGCCGACCAGACAGACGGCGGTGGCGGCGAGCGTGTGCGTGTTTATTTTTGGGTACAATGGGTCAAGCCCACTTTGCCCATAACCTCACCCTTCCACAAAACTTGGGTACCCCTTGGGGCCCTCCCCAAGTTACAAACCCAAGCTTTATAAACCCACAAAAGTTTTCCCATCAAACCAATGTGGGACAAGCCTTTAATTCAAACCTTTAAGGAATTTTCACCAAAACTCCATTTCCATGGAGCTCACTTTGGCTTCAATTTCCCATTCACCTGGTAATGGTTTTAAGCAACCAAATATACTACGTAAATCACAACATGGCATAGAACGCGTTACGACTTAGACCCGTCAACTTTGGCGCATGGGTCCCATCTAAAAATTAGACTAAAGTTGAGGAAAAATCTGATTTTTTCCAAAACCCATTTCTAACAATATTGGCTTTGTTTGTTACAAATTCTGGAAGTTGGTTATAACTTATTTTAATTTGGGAGTCTGTGTCAAATTGTCTGGTGTAGCTTCTACTTATAGCTTATTAGGCAAAAATATCTTAAATAAGCTGGAAAAAACTAATTATGTTGGGTCAAGGATGCCTTTTACTTTTCATTTTTGATTAGCTTAAAAAAAAGCTTCACAAAATAGGGCGATTGTGTTCTTCTGACAAATGAGGAATCAGAAACACACTAGGTAAGTGATCTCTTGTGTTGAAGTTTTTTGATGCATCATTAATTAAGAACACCACATGAACAACATCTCATAATATTTTAGGATTTTTGATTAATTACACTTTAATGTGGGTTTCACACATTAAAGAACACAAAGAAATAATCCTTTCCCTCGTATATCAAATTTGACAGGGGGAGAGCAATGTTACATGGGATATAAGAAAACGAATAAACTACCGATAGGTGTTAATAGTTGGATTTAATTTTCATTAAATCCTATTAAAATTTAGTCCTAGGAAAATCGTCGTTAAAAATAATTTTTTATGACGATTTTTTACACATGTCGCTAAAAATTGACAATTATTGACTTTTTTTTTGTCACGATTTTTATAACTTGTAGCTAAAACTTACAATTAGTGATTTTTTGTGAAAAATTTTTCAAATTCTCGCTAAAAGTTGAAAATTAAGGACATTTTTTGTAATGATTTTTTTTAAACTGACGTTAAACTTATAATTAGTGACGTTTTCTATGACAAATTTCAAACTGTCGCTGAAAATTAACAATTAGTGGCGTTTTTAATAGTTAAAAATGACGTTAATTATCACAAGACCTATTGGGTAATAAGTCCACCTATTAGGACCTACACATAAGTCCCCCAAAGAAAATTGGTCATGTAAAAAAAAAAAAACAAAACAAACAAGCACAACTAGGGGTACATATGGTACACTCCTTTTAAGGGGTGTGTATAGTAGTATTTTCCTTCATAGAAATTTCAAATTATAAGATATTAAATTGCCACATAAATGTTCAAAAAAACTGGACACCTCCAAATTTAAAATCTTGATTGAAGATGAGCAAAATGAGAATTTTGTTTTGCCTTTAAGCTATTACTAAAAATCAATTTAACCTCTATTCTTTTGATAATATTAGCTTTACACTTACATTATTTGATTTTGAATCAATTTTGCTTCTGCTAGTAGACTCCATCTATAATCAAACGATAGTTACTTATGCAGCACCAAAACTTTATTTTTGTCCCCCAAACTATCTCCAAAATATCAATTAGACCTCGAGATATATATATATATATAATTAAATTTAAATATTTAATAATAATTTCCATCTAAAAATTAAATTTGAACGTCTAATAATAATTTTCATCATTCAATATCATTTTTCAAATCTCAGAAGAAGCTATTTCTCTCAGAACACGTGTCGTCTAGATTTTTACCGATGTAGTTTATCAGTTGCTACTAATCGATTAGTTCTATTGAAATTAATCTGAGATATAAGCTAATGTTGAGAGAGAAATAGATAACAGACTTAAAATTTTGGGCTCAATTAGTTTACCTAGGGCCGACTCAAGGTATTTGAGATTTAAAGTGACAATTTTAAATGAAACATATTTTTTAAATGATTTTTTTTTTCATAAATGTTATTATTTAAAAATTATTTTACTTGCCTTTTTATATGAAAAATATTATTAGATATTTAAATTAATTGTTTGTAATATAATAAGTGTGGGTGTTGATTTTTTACCACACAACCAAACGGGAAACTCAACTGGAGAATTCCGCGATGGTTTGTCCACCTGGGGATACTCCGACGATCAAGTCAATAAACAATATATCTCACAGCTAGCAAATAGTACTTAAACTCATAAGAAAGAACTTACCTCAGACCCACGAGGGTGCCTTACTTTTATAACCAATAGTGACCTGATCCCTAAAGAAACTTTACTTCAATCGACTCAGGCTCAATACTCATCCTGGACCCTCATCTAGATAGAGATAAACTCTTCTTGAGCCTTATCTTTATCCAGATTGAGATCCCCCACTGTTCTAGGGCTCTTGTGCCTTATCTGCTTACCTTGGATTCTGGTATCTTCGCAGATAACCTCATCCTAGTCGAGATCATCTCGGCAGCATGACCAGGCCACGTGACACCTCGGCTGATACTTCAACATCACCTTAGCCACATGCTGTCATTCACAAAATACTTCCCCACAATTGCCTCCTAGGTTCTATTACCTCGGAAACCTGAGGTGATGGAACCTACATCGTTTGTCCACACTATATGTCGGCTAAAAATTCAATTCCCTCTTCGATCAAGATCATGACTCGTCGGCTTCTAGTGACCAGGACTCAACTGGCCATTTTACTACGGATCAAGAGCTAAGAATCAAGATCTTTAAGCATCTCAACCGAGATCGCTCCTCTAGCCAACTGTGCATAAGTTGTCACACACAGTCGTTCCAACCATTTTTCCCACGTGGCCCATTCTTATTGGTTCGTACCTGACACGCACTATTAGGTCATGTCGTTTCTCCCCACGCCACCTGACAGGCATGTCATCCAAGGCCTTCATTATGTTTTGCCGCCTTTTCACATTTTTTACAAAACATTTTTCTCTCTATCTCTATCTCTTCACTTTTCAATCAAAAACCCCCTCTCTTGCCTCAAATTTTTCTCCCTCTAAAATTTCTGTCATTCTGCCATTTTCAAACCCTTTGAACTTCTGCAATTGTGCTCCATTTACCATCTCTGGCGAAGCATTCACTATTCTGCTACAGTCATCACCTTCACCTGACTCCGGTAAAGCTCAGTCCGGTGTCCGTCTCCTCATCCCCAATCTGTAAGTTCTCAATTTCTTTTTTAATTTCAATCTTTATTGTTCCCTCAACATGTTTCTTCTTCGAATTTGCCACATGCCTACGTGTATCTGTGATTATTCATGTGTTGCCTTTGAATCTGTATTTCAGTTTGGATCTTGAATCTCTATTTTTTGCTTCGATTGTGTTCTTGATTGTGTACCACTGCTTTACACACCGTCAGTTAGATGTTTTACAAATGTATCTTTGCTTGTTTCTGTGCTCTCTACATTTCGGTCACTGAAATGGTGATTTTGAATCTTTGTTTCTTTTGTTTTCTTTGTCTGTTTTCTAGATTCTTGCATTTGATTCTTGTTTTTGCATAGACTTAGGTTTGGGATTTTCTAGAATCCACACCTAGGAAAACTGAAACGAGTTCTCCTTAGATCTTCACCACCCTCACCCTAGTACTCAATTAGGGTCTTGCCGAGGTCTTCAATTCATATCAAAGTTTTCTCCCAGAAATTGTCTACCAATCACCTTAAGCCGATCATGGGGATATTCAGGTAGAGGGTAGACACCCCTGCAAAGCTAGAATACTTTAGGCAAGAGTTCTCCATTCCAGCCTACGTTCAACTTCGGTTGGCTAGAGAGGAGGACTTTATCATGCTTAGGAAGGATTATATGCCCTTTATTGTAGTTTCCATTATTGAGGGTGGAGTCAGGTTTCCCCGTAACATCCTCTTTGGGGAAGTCCTCCATTGCGACAAACTCAATCCCATGCAGCTAGCCGTTAACTCCTTTAAGATCATCAATGGCATTGCCGAGCTGGCATGTCGGCAGAATGCCATAATAACCCTATCCGATATTGAGTACTGCTACACTATGTGTGTCCTCAAGACAAACACAGGCTACACGTACTACCTCAAGACGAGATCTACACAGTATAAGTGGATAGCTGGCATTCCAGACTCCAATAAGGGTGCGATAAACGACTACTTGATTGTCTTGGGCAATTGGGAGTTCGCGCCAGACGATGAGCTCCACCTTTTCCCATTGCGCCGTGAAGTCTTTAGGGATGATAAGGGTAAGGACTTAGTCCCTCCCAAAGTCCCTTCTCTACGACCTATTTCAGCAATCTTTCTATTTATCTATTCTAATGTTCTCTTTTTATCTTTGCAGTTGTCCCTTAGCCAGAAAAGAACTTCTGCTAGTCCTATATGCCGAGCAAAGACTTGGTTTGCCTTCTCATCTTACCAATTGAAGTCCGCAAGGCTCCAATCCTCCTCAACTATATGTCCTCTGCCCAACGTCTCTAAGAGAAGTCAAACACCAACCTCTGCCACAACTCCACCAGTCACTTCATCACCAAGGCCAGACCAAGCCTCAACTTCAGATCCAGTGGACCAGCCATCTACTTTTGCTCCCTAATTGATCCCTTCGGCCCAACGCCAATGCCGATGCCGCGCTCCTCCGAACACTCCTACCGACAGAACTCACAGTAGAAGACGCCAAGGTCCTGACTTCTCGATGACTGACCCATCAAACCCACATATTCCCCATTTAGCAATTGATTTCGGTACCAAGGTTACTGTCGTTGTAACCACCGACGAGATAGGCCGCAAACTAGCTGTTATTGAAGACCTCCTAGCCAACATTCCTGGGGTTGTGATTGTCCAGTCCTCCTCATCTTCATCCCAATCCAAGCCAAAGCCAAAGAGAATGAAGAAAGGCAAGGCCAAGGCCAAAGTGACTCATGTTCCTTCTAAATCTCAGAAGGATCCAGAGGGCTCTGTGCCGATATCAAAGCTAGCCCAATTCAAGAAGAGGCCAGCCGAGGCCGTAACATCTAACGTCCCACCACCAAAGAAGCTGAGGTCTGATCGTCCAGAGGGTAGTAGTAGCTTCCCCTGCGATCAGACATGGGACCCCGTGGTCATGGTTGGTGATCGACCTCTAACAGCTGGTGACAGTGCGATCGAAATGTAGAGGTTGGCGCCGCTCTGTCAACGGCCGCGCTCCTTCCAGTTGACATGAATCATATGGCAGATCTCCATGAGTGTGAGAACTTCGACCTTATGATGCGGCACTCCATTTTGGTAAGTTTCGTACTGTATCCTTTAAAGTTTTCCAACACTTGGCCAAATTTTTACTAATATGTTCCGTTCCTTGCAGGCCATCCAGCATGCACATTCGTATGCGGTCAAGACCGAGATGGTGAGGAAAGAGTTAGCAAAGAAAACCCAAGAAGCTGCCAAACTCCTTTCCTCACTGAACCATGCTAAGACCAGCAACCAAAATTTGCTAGATCAGGCCAAGGCTGCTCAAAACCAAGCCGAGGCTAAAGCTGAAGCTGCTGAAGCCGCTGCCAAAGCCGCCAAGGCTGACGTTAAGGCTGCTAATGCCAGGGCAGGAAAGTCTGAGGCCAAGCTCGAGGAGACCATTGTATCAAAGGAAGTCGAGGTCAAGGTGGCCGACGAGAAGGCTTAGCTGCCGTTCGTGATCAGTACGAAGAGCAATTCAATCTAGCCTACAACAAAGGCTACTACTTGGGCTGGGTGGTCACTCTTAACAAACTGGCAGTGTCCCTTGACTCGCCACTCTGAGATATTAGTCAACTGCAAGTTCCCTTCCCCCCTCCTCTTGACACTTTCAAGGCTGAAGCCGAGGTCGAAGACGAAGACAATGTTCAAGCCGAAGTTGAGGCCACAACTGAGGCAGAGATTAATGCCATGGCCAAGTCCCCAACCCTTAACAACCAAGTCGTGAACTTGACCGGAGAGGAGGAAGACGAGGTCCAAAAAGAAAGCTCACTCTAGAGGGCCACTTCCGAGGACGAAGTTCATATGGCCGAGAAGTGTCTTGACCAAACCTTGTTGGAGATTGACACTGAGACAACGGCGGAGGAGGAGGGAGCACTGCCAGCCGAGGCCAACACAACGCCAATAGAAAAGGTTGAGCAATGCAACACTAATGCCAATTACTCCAATGTTTACAATGTTTCTCCTTACTTGTATTTTGTTCTTTCACTTTTGAACAGTTTTAACTTTTTGTTGTTTGAACAATGTCTATTTTTGTCAGGCCGAAGTGCTATCTTTTTTAATTGAACAAGTTTCTTTTGTGAATGCAAATCTTCTTTTTTTCTTCTAAGTGTTGGATGCTTCTTTTATGTATGCTTACTTCTCTACTTCTGTGCCTTTGCATGTTTCCACGCTTAGAATATTTTTGCATTTTTCTTAAGTGCAACTTACCTGTGTGCCTTTGCATGTTTCCTTCTCTGCCTCGGTCACATATCATCTTCGATGTAACCTTAGTTAGTCACCTTGGACCAACTTACCTTGGAGTTTATTTTTGTTGCGATCTCGGCCTGCCGGCACTTTATAAAATTTTTTTGAATAACTTTCAACAGGTGTTGTTTCCTTACTTGTACTTGTTGTCTCTTGCTAAGACTTCACCCTTCCAACCTTTCCAACCTTGACAACCTGGTTGTTTATCTCGGGTAACAAGTACCACAGGTATTCCCTTATTTGGTTACCTTAGTTGACTCCAGCATGTAAATTTTTACTAAAATTTTTACAAGTGTCAAGCCCATTCCTTATTCCTTCTCCCTACCCCCTAATGTGAACCTAAGTACCACTTATGTTCACATTAAGCATGCATCTCCAATTTTTGTCGAAGTCTAATTCAAACAATCGTAGATGAGGTTTTCTACCTCGATGTCTCTGTTAATTTGACTAGATCAAACTTAGTTCAACTCTGCGTCATGGCAAGTCTAAGTAACTTATCATGTTTCATTCTGAAACATCGCCAAATTAGTTCATTTTTACCATATGGCAAGTGTTAATTCAACTCTACCATATGGTAAGTCTAAGTTACTCATCGTGTTCACCATAGGAACATCGTCACAAGACTGTTCAGTCCTATTGCATAAGTTTTCCAATAATTCATAAAAACAAAATTAAGCTAGCATTTTATTAAAACTTCGGCTAATAAAAACATTACATAAATCTAAAAAAACAAAAACTAATGGTAGAAAAATTTCAAATTGCAAGTGTTCTATGATCTTGGCAACTCCTTGCCATTAGTGTCTTCTAGCCGATATGCCCCATTACCAGCAATCGAGATGATGCGATATGGTCCTTCCCAGTTTGGGCCAAGCTTGCCCTCCCTGGGGTCTTTCTTGTCGCCGACAATGTTTCTAAGGACGAGGTCCCCAATCTGAAACTCTCTGGGATTGACCTTTTTGTTGTAGGCCCTAGAAAATTGCTGCCGGTGTGCCCCTAGCTGAATTACTACTCTATCCCTTCCTTCCTCTAGCAGATCCAGATCTCAAGCAAGGAATGACTCATTGGTTCCATTCTTCACTCCCTGGGTTCTGATTCTAGGGATGCCGATCTCTAAGGGGATGACTGCTTCAGTGCCATAAGCCACAAAAAAGGAGACTCTCTAGTTGATCTTCTCGGCGTAGTCCGATATGCCCACAACACATTGGGTAGTTCTTCCACCCACTTTCCCTTGGCTGCTTCCAGCCTCTTCTTGATCCATCAAAGATGGTTTGGTGGGATGCCTTTATGTCACGACCCCATTCTGCCCCTAGTAGAATGGTGCCATGATGGCCAGTAATCCGAGATTACCGAAGGCCAACCTTCAAAATTCACACACAATCAGAGTATTACATATGGGGCTAACAAGTGTGGAAGCAATAAATACAGATTTAATTAGTCCGTAAGAGCTGTGCATAAGTTAAATGGAATGGCATACATTCTTACATAGCTTTAATACAACCAAATGAAGTACAAAGATACATCTTGACCAAAAGGCTTCTCAGCCATCAAATACAAAATACAATAAAATACAACTAAGAAGCATAATCTTCAAGATGCGTCAAAAGTGCATAATCCAAAACAAGTGGCAAGTACACCTAGGCGTCACCGCCGTCCTGCTCGTCACCTACATATATATAGAGAGGGGTGAGCTTGGATACTCAGTGAATGGTATAAATAATAAAGGGGTTTGCATGAATAATATCCGCAATCTCTGTCAAATCAAAGCACATCACAACTTGTACAAAATCCAAGGGCAAATCAAGTTTATCTAACAAATCCTTCAAGTCTCAACAATCAAAGTCTTTCAAGGCTTTCAAGTTCCAAGGGATGACATTAACAAAGGTTGTGCTACAAATGCTTATAGTCCCCTAGCACGTACGGACTTTCAAGATTGTGCTACAAATGCTTAGCACGTACGTACTTTCAAGATTGTGTGAAAACCAAGGCTAATACTTGACACACAAAAGGGGGATAGTCATTCATGCTTAACAAATACTGTTCAAAGCGAGCAAGGCAAAACTTTATCAAAACTTAATAACATAACTTTATTAAAAATACCACTCACATAGTTCTTCAAACGTCGTGGTCGAGGCAAGTCCAAATCCTACAAACACATGGCAAAGCCTATTGAATGCACTTTCAAACAAGCTTCATATGTATACAAATGATCTCGACATTCTTTAGAAACTAAGTCCAATCAAAACAAAACACAGTTTCGTATCTCGGAAAAACATGCTGGGCACCAACCAGGTCTAGGCCGAGGTCCCACACCTCCTCGCCGAGGTGTGTTCCCGAGGGCCACATTCAAGGAAAAGAAGTCGGGAAAATCTGGGTTTCCCTCTGCTGATGTACATGAAGAACATGTGCACGAAGAACATGAAAAATATGAATGTTCAATCACAACCTGGTATCACAAAATCTGGGATTTTCATGCTACGAGTTCGAAAACATGGACCTGGGTACCCATACTTGAAGATATTGCGAAAACAAACACAAAAACAGGATTCTCAATGCAAACTTTTGGATCAAAACAAGACTTTTTCTTCAAGAACACATGAACACTATTTTCTCTTTCTAAAACCAGCTTTAAATCAATGCATGGCGTGCAGAACAGGTTTGACCGTGCAATGCAGCTAGATAAACATAAAGGACAACAAAAGTGAATCAAGAATCTAACCTCAATACACGAATCTAACGGTTTGATCTCTAGGAATCAAGCTCGAAAGCCCACTCTCTCACTCTAAAACTTCTTCTTATTCCTAGAGCTTCTCTCTCTACAAGGCAAAGATATAATACAAAAATGTATATTTTCTGGGTCTGCCGGCTGACTTAACCCTCTGCAGGGGTACGTGGCAACGGCTGGTTGGTTCCATTCAAAAAGGTGATTAAGTGAAAAGACAAGACTATGACAAAGTGTGTTCAACAAGCAAGATGGCATGGGCACTCCTGCGGGTAATGATCTCGGCTAAGAGCAAGACATCGGCAAGTAGGGGAACAATGATCTCGGCTAGGAAGGACAACACTTGACTAAGCTGTGCCACACCTTGGCCTAGATGTGCCACACCTTGGTCTAGGTCACACCACTCCCGGACAAGATCACTTAGGTGCAAAGGTAACATCTCGGCCTAGATAATACACATCTCGGCCTTGGTGCTGAACACCTCGGCCTAGATAATGACATCCCGGACAATATGTCGGTTTGAAGGTGGAGGTCAAACATGGTGGTTCCAAGGAAATTCTAGACTAAAGATGACCTCGGCTAAACTCACACCAAGCAAGATGCAAAACATGCGAGAAACACTTTAGCAAGACAAATCAAGGTTTGCAAAGATGCAGCATATCGAGACAAGAATCATGTAATGTACGCAAGCGTGACTAGGGTAGAGTGAGGGTTGTTACATCCTACCCTCCTTAAAGAAGTTTGGTCCCCAAACTTAATTTACCTTGCTCTACAAATAATTCCGGATGACGGATTTTCATTTCTTCTTCCATTTCCCATGTAGCATCCTTGCCATAATGCTCCTTTCATTCAATCTTCACCATCGGTATTGCCTTGTTTCTCAATTGCCTCACTCGTCTATCGATAATACGCATCGGCTTCTCTTTATAGCTTAAGTCTTCATCAACCACAATCCCAAAATGATCAATCACGTGCAGTGGATCCTGTATATACTTCCTCAACATCGAGATATGGAACACATTATGAACTTGACTTAATCTCGGTGGTAGGGCAAGTCTGTAGGCAACTGGGTTAACTTTCTCAAGAATTTCAAACGGCCCAATGTAACAGGGTGCCAATTTACCCTTCTTCCCAAATCTTGAAACTCCTTTCATCGGCGAGATCTTCAGAAATACATGATCCCCAACTTCAAACTCTAACTCCTTCCTTCCCTGGTCGGCGTAACTCTTTTGTCGACTCTGAGCGGTCCTGATTCTCTGTTGGATAAGCTTTATCTTTTCGGTTGTCCTTTGTACTAGATCGGGGCCAATCAAAGCTTTATCTCCTACCTCGGTCCAACATATCGGCGATCTGCACTTCCTCCCGTACAATGCTTCATACGGCGCCATGCCAATGCTAGCTTGATAACTGTTGTTGTAAGTGAATTCTACTAATGGAAAATGCACTTCCCAGCTTCCCTTGAAGTCCAATACACATAGTCTAAGCATATCTTCAAGTGTTTGAATTGTTCTCTCTGTTTGACCATCGGTCTGGGGATGAAAAGCTGTGCTAAACCTCAATTCGGTCCCCAAAGCCCTTTGTAAACTCTGCCAAAATCTAGAAACAAACTTTGGATCTTGGTCTGACACAATAGACATCGGCACACCATGGAGTCTAACGATCTCGTTCATATACAACACAGCAAGTCGATCAGCATTAAACAAAGTCTTAACCGGCAAGAAGTGTGCTGACTTAGTTAACCTGTCAATTATAACCTAGATTGAATCCATTCCTTTCTGTGTCTTCGGCAACCCAATCACAAAGTCCATGGAGATGTCTTCCCATTTCCACTCAGGAATCGGCAAAGGTTGGAGAAGTCCTGCTGGCCCCTGATGTTCTGCTTTCACTTGTTGACAATATAAACACTGGGATACGAACTCGGTTATCTCTCTTTTCATATTTGGCCACCAAAAAGTCTGTTTTACATCTTGATACATCTTGGTGTTCCCTGGATGAACTGCAAATCTGGATCCATGAGAGTCTTGCAAAATCTTTTCTTTCAACTCTGGGACGTCGGCCATGCACAATCTTCCTTCAAACTTAAGCACTCCATTCTCAAGGGTGTAACCTGACCTCCGCCTGGTGATAATCTCACCGGCTACCTTCTTCAGGAATTCATCCTCCATTTGCCTTGCTTTTACTTCTCCAATAGTAGTCGGCTCCACTGAAATCATGGCTAGGCATGCCAAACTTCCCACTGACTTTCTACTCAATGCATCGGCTACTGAGTTTGCTTTACCAGGGTGATACTGAATCTGCATGTCGTAATCCTTCAACAATTCAAGCCATCTTATCTGCCTCAAATTTAGTTCCTTTTGAGTGAACAAGTACTTCAAGCTCTTGTGATCTGTAAAAACTTGGCAAGAGGCTCCATACAAGTAGTGATGCCAAATCTTCAGAGCAAACACCACGGTTGCTAGCTCTAGATCATGGGTTGGATAGTTCTTTTCATGAAGTTTCAACTGACAAGATGCATATGCTATGACTTTACCCCCTTGCATTAATACACAACCGAAACCCTTATGTGAAGCATCACTGAAAATCTAAAATTCCTCATTACCTGATGGGAGTACGAGAACTGGTGCCGTAACTAACTTCGTCTTCAACTCCTGGAAGGCTGATTCTCTATCATTGGTCCATTCATATGCTGCTCCCTTCTTAGTTAGTTGTGTCAATGGTACTGCAATCCTCGAGAAGTCCTTTACAAACTTTCTGTAATAACCTACCAAGCCCAGAAAACTACGAACCTCGGACACGTTGGTCGGTGTCGGCCAATTCACAATGGCTTCGATCTTACTGGGGTCAACTGATATACCCTCTTCATTAATCACATGCCCTAAAAATGAAATGCTGAAAAGCCAAAACTCGCACTTACTCAACTTGGCGCACAACTTCTTATCTCTCAAGATTTGCAGGGCAAGTCTCAGATGATTCTCGTGCTCACTTGTACTCTTGGAATAGATCAATATGTTGTCAATAAAAATAATTACGAACTCATCTAGATACGGCTTAAAGACTCTGTTCATCAAGTCCATGAATGCTGCAGGGGCATTGGTCACTCCGAAAGGCATTACCAAAAATTCGTAGTGGCCATATCTTGTCCGGAAAGCAGTCTTCTCAATGTCCTCGGCTTTAACTTTCAGCTGATGGTAGCCCGACCTAAGGTCAATCTTGGAAAAGACTCGTGCTCCTCGTAGTTGATCAAGCAAATCATCAATCCTAGGCAATGGGTACTTGTTCTTAATGGTTACCTTATTAAGTTCTCTGTAGTCAATGCAAAGGCAAAGTGTGCCATCCTTTTTCTTAACAAATAGAGCGGGTGCTCCCCACAGTGAAGTGCTCGGCCTAATGAATCCCTTATCCAACAATTCTTGTAATTGCAATTTCAGTTCTCTAAGTTCAGCTGGGGCCATCCTATAGGGTGTTTTGGAGATAGGTTGCGTTCCCGACATGATGTCCACAGTAAACTCTATTTCTCTATCGACTAAGTGGCCAGGAAACTCATTTGGAAAGACGTCGGGGAATTCCTTAGCAACTGGTATGTCGGCTAACTCAACACTTCCATTCAAATCACTTAGTATACTGCACAAATAACCCTGACACCCTTTTTGGATCAACTTATAGGCTGTCATGGATGAGATTAAGTAAGGCGGGGGTACTACTCCCTTCCCTGGAAGATGACCTCGGCTTGGCTTGGGGTCTTCAATGTGACGCTCTTAGTAACACAATTAATGGATGCATGATTCGCTACTAACCAATCCATTCCCAATATGACATCGAAGTGAGTCATGCTTAATGGCATCAAATCAACTAATAACTCTACACCCTCAACTACCACAACACACGCCCTATATATGGATGCAACAATTTTTGTTCCCCTAGATGGGGTGGATACCGATAGCACGTAATCAAGGGGTTCTAACGGTCTGTTCAACTTCTCGGCAAATTTAACAGATACAAATGAATGCGTAGAGCCCGAATCAATCAAGATGTATGCAACTTGAGAGCAAATGGAGAGTGTACCTGACACTACCGTTTTAGCATTCTAGGTGTCTCCTGGCATTAGAGCAAAAACTCTGCCCTGTCTCATCTGTGTCCTCCCGACGTTGCTTCCGTGTGCAGAGCCCGAGGTGCTCCCATTTTTCTTACCATCATCAGCCCTTGCCTTTGGACAGCCTTTCACGCGGTGGCCTATCTCGCCACATTCAAAGCAGGCTCCTGTTGCCCAACGGTAAACCCCGAGATGCGGCTTCCCACAACTCGCACACGTCGGCTTAGCATTACCATCCCGATTTGAGTTGCTGGAGCTGCCCACATTCGCTTTCTTCTTGACATTAAACGGCATCCGACGACCTTCATAGTTCTGTCTCTTTCTCTGACTCTCTCCTGAATTTTGATATCGGTTTAAGTTTGCTTCCGCCAGAATGGCCTTGTCTAACACCTCAGCGTACGTCGGCATATTGAGCATGTTGACTCAATCCTGAATCGGTCCACGCAGTCCACTTTTAAACTTCCTGGCCTTCCTATATTCATCGCTGACCATGTGAGGCACGTATCTCGCCAGTTCGGTGAAAGCACGGTCGTATTCTTCCACTGTCCTATTGCCTTGCGTTAGAGCTTGGAACTCGGTGGTCTTACGATATCGAACGCTAAGGGGAAAATGCTTGTTGTAAAACAGTTCCAAAAATCTGGCCCAAGTTCAACCAAGATTAGCTTCCCGGATCATCATCCACCACCTTCGAGCGTCGTCGTCTAATGTGAACGCTGCCAATGTCACCTTCTGAGCATCGGTGCTGGGAAAGATCTCGAACAGCTTCTCCATTTCCAAAACCCATGCCTCGGCCTTCATCGGCTCTATACCCCCTGAGAACCTCGGCGGTTTCATCTTCTTAAACCCCCTAATCAAGGCGATCGTGTCGTCCCCATACAAGGCTGGCTACGGAGGTACTTGAGGCACTGGAGGAGGTGGAGGCGGAACTGCATGTCAACCATTCGTCTGCTCGGCCTGGGTAGATGTAGCACTAGCATTCTGTTGCCTCATTTGTCTCAATTCACGGGTTAAACCTTCGACCAGTCTTTCTAGTCTGTCCAGTCTATCCTCTAATCGATCTCGACCAACCGGTGGTCTACCTCTCCTCATGATGCTATGAGTATGCAAAATGTAACTTTTAAAACAAACTGGACCAGGAATCATGTATGCAAATAACAAATGGTCATGCCGAGATAATGCACACCTTGTCAAATAGCAAGCAATCTGATGAGATCCTAACATTTTCTTCTAGGGAAAATCCTATGCTCTTTAGGACTCAAGTGTGCGAATAACGTACTATACGAAACTTGTGCTCTGATACCAATCTGTCACGACCCCATTCTGCCCCTAGTAGAATGGTGCCATGATGGCCAGTAATCCGAGATTACCGAAGGCCAACCTTCAAAATTCACACACAATCAGAGTATTACATATGGGGCTAACAAGTGTGGAAGCAATAAATACAGATTTAATTAGTCCGTAAGAGCTGTGCATAAGTTAAATGGAATGGCATACATTCTTACATAGCTTTAATACAACCAAATGAAGTACAAAGATACATCTTGACCAAAGGCTTCTCAGCCATCAAATACAAAATACAATAAAATACAACTAAGAAGCACAATCTTCAAGATGCGTCAAAAGTGCATAATCCAAAACAAGTGGCAAGTACACCTAGGCGTCACCGCCGTCCTGCTCGTCACCTATATATATATATAGAGAGGGGTGAGCTTGGATCTCAGTGAATGGTATAAATAATAAAGGGGTTTGCATGAATAATATCTGCAATCTCTATCAAATCAAAGCACATCACAACTTGTACAAAATCCAAGGGCAAATCAAGTTTATCTAACAAATCCTTCAAGTCTCAACAATCAAAGTCTTTCAAGGCTTTCAAGTTCCAAGGGATGACATTAACAAAGGTTGTGCTACAAATGCTTATAGTCCCCTAGCACGTACGGACTTTCAAGATTGTGCTACAAATGCTTATAGTCCCCTAGCACGTACGGACTTTCAAGATTGTGCTACAAATGCTTATAGTCCCCTAGCACGTACGGACTTTCAAGATTGTGTGAAAACCAAGGCTAATACTTGACACACAAAAGGGGGATAGTCATTCATGCTTAACAAATACTTTTCAAAGCGAGCAAGGCAAAACTTTATCAAAACTTAATAACATAGCTTTATTAAAAATACCACTCACATAGTTCTTCAAACGTCGGGGTCGAGGCAAGTCCAAGTCCTACAAACACATGGCAAAGCCTATTGAATGCACTTTCAAACAAGCTTCATATGTATACAAATGATCTCGGCATTCTTTAGAAACTAAGTCCAATCAAAACAAAACACAGTTTCGTATCTCGGAAAAACATGCTGGGCACCAACCAGGTCTAGGCCGAGTGTAAACGCGCCCGTGTGGGCCTCGCTACAGTTCGGACTCGATTTGTGTCACGGTTCTTAAGCTGAACCAAAGAGTCCAAATCCGGCAAATCGTTTTGAGAAACAGATTTTTGAAAAGAAGTGCCAAACATGGACTGCTTTGCCAGATACAGAGTCGCCACCTAAATATTTTAAAATGGGAGAATTTAGGAAACCCTGACTCGGTGCCAAAGGCCACGTGTCCGTCATCACCAAAGTTGCCTCGGCTCGGGAACTTGGGTACGATTGGGGAAGGTCAGCTATGAGCACCCCCTTTCGCCCGATCCGAAGATCGGCCTCTACTAACCATGATATCCAGTTTTGAAAACGTTATGTGTTCTTATTCCATTTATTAGCCTAGAATTACTATGTTATGCGCACAGCACACAAGTATAGACTAGATCGCCTAATTTGGAAATAAGCATTGCATATCCGTTTGTCTTGAAAAAACATTTTGGAATTTGCTACTCGCAAGTAGGCTAAAATACGGATTTCAATGAGCTATTCCAACTCAGGCAATCCAACCTTCACCCACAGGCATTCAAACAGTTTATCTCACATAAGCATCTAGCCACATGGTAAGTATGCTATCATGGCAACATTCGCACGCATGCAATATGCTAAAGCGAAAAAACTTACATCGTACTCCGTGCCAAAACAATAAGCTAGTTAGCAAACATACATGTCCTAGCTCATGTTAAATTGCCTAATGCAACACATACAGGATGCAATCGAAATAGGCTCGGCTAACCTAAGCATGGCATGTGAAAATGCAATCAATTGATGCACGTATTCAATTTGGAATTGAAATACAAATGCAGTTAGCGTGATGTACCGAGCCCGGTGCATGCAAGACAAATGCATGGATGCACGCATGCACAGCATAAGGTATGCTAATCTTAAAAATGCCCTAGTCTACCATCATAAGCAGGTAAATAAAAGGGAATAAAGATGTGGGGATTGGAAGACATACACACACCCACGCACACTTATTACATAATTGCCCTCACTCGGAGGGACCGAAAGAATATTACAAATAATTAACCTGCAAGCTAATTAAACATTACAGACCATCTAATTAGCTAAGCAAATTAATTAATCTAGGGAAAACAGATAAATCGCCTCGGGAGAAGAGCTCGATGCAATGCATGCTCGGCCCTGCTCAGAAGTGCACCGCCATGCATAGGCTACCTCTGTTTTCCTTCCTTTACTCCTCTAGAGGCTGCCAAAACCTCAGGATTGCTTCTCTGGGCACTGGGAGACATCACCGGCCGAGTAGGATTACCACCGGCAGTGTTATGTGGCCACCGGCCATTGGTGAAGCTATCGGCAGAGAGATGATTGCCGGTCGGCACTTGGCACTACCAGTCGGCAGAGTGTTCCTGCAGAATCTGCAATTGATAGCAACAAAGGGCAAGGCAGAGCATGGCAGTACAATTCAAGGCATATATGCACCAATCATGTCCCCTATCATGTTTGTGACTCAAAAGGACATGTGTCTCGATTCTCGGACCACCAATCACGCATTTCCATGCATGATGGCCCAAAGAGTCAAGTGTGCAACTTTCATGTCAAATGAAATGCAAACCAAACAAACAAACCAAGGCCCAATTCCCATCACCAAGTCAAGGAACAAGGCATGTATGCAAGATCCAATGCAACCTAGGCATACAAGTTAAGGATGCAACATGGCATGGCAAAACACTTATGCAAGCATACAAGCAAACATGAGGCAATGCCAACTAATGAAAAGGTGGACTTAGACATGATTTAGGCAACTCTAAATGGGCCTAAAACAGTAGCCAAAGTGACCAAAATAAAGGACTAAATACACATGCACACATGCACATGTTAAAGGGCCAACACTTAGGCACAAATGAGGCAACTCTCAAGCACATTTGAATGAGGCGATCATGGACATATGGCATGCAAGGTAAGCATTGGAACTTATGTTAAGATGGTGTCAAACCAAGCAACCAAAATGGACGAAGCGTGCAATAAATGGCCCAAGTACTTGAAGCAAGTCAAAGGGACTTGAGCCATGGCTAAGCCAACCAAGCCTCACAAGGCTAAGAGGGCTTAAGATAGATTCAAGACAGACCTAGACTATGCAAAGGGGGGGGGGCTAGATGGCATCTAAGTGGATTAATTTCAAAGCATGCACAATGGCCAAAACATGGGACATGCTACACAAGCTTTCAAAGCATTAAAGAGGCATCCGAGGCAAACATATTGGCATGCAAAGGGGACTAAAATGACATGGTGGATGGTTCCAAATCACCAAATCAATGCAAAAATGTCATGCTATACATTCACATACTTAAGGCCAACAAGCTGGAATGCAAAGGGGCTATACCAAGCATGCCAAATCCGACCCAAACAACCTAGGACAGACCTTAAACATGGCAAAATATGCACAAAAGCTTCACAAGACTAAGCCTAAAACATGCTTGAACAAGGTTTAACAACCTAAGGCATATTAAGGCAATAACAAGGCATTACATGGTAGGTATGCTAAGCATGCATGGTGTACCAAAACCAACACACAACAAGGTTATATCATGGCATAATAAGCATGGAAAACAGCCAAGACATAATCAATACACACTCTAACATGATGCTCCCTCAAGAGGCCAAAAAAAGCTCCCTTGCAAGGACAACAAGGGGAGGGGGTGGCCCTCCCCTTTTGGAGACTTCAAGGCACCATCTCCACCACTAAAATCCCTCAAGATTTCAGTGGTGAAGAAGCCCAAACACCAAAGTCTCGAAACTCACTCAAAATGGCTCAAAATGGGGCCTTTCAAGGCCTAGGAGGGGTCAAACACCCTCAAACCACAAAACACTCTTAATAAACAATCAAGAGGGCTAAAAAACAGAACTTTTTTGTCTTATACACTAAGCACAAAAATAGTTCAAAGATAGGTAAAAATACAATGCAAAAATGGGGAATAAAGGGACTAGTTTCTTACCCTTGAAGACCCCTTCAACAATGGTGCTCCAACAGCCCTCCTTGGCTTGAATCCAACTCCAAAACACCAAAACCAACCCCTTAGAACCTCAGTAGCCAAAGGAAGGTGAAACACTAGGTGTTTGTGTGCAATAGTATGGACTAAAACACCTAGAACACTCAAGAGAGGGAAAGAGAGATAGAATATGTATCAAACCCTAACCCTAAAACCAGAGCTTTCCTCTGTGTTTTCTATCTCTAAAATGTCTAACCAACCAACCCTAAGCAAGGGAGAGAAGGGCTCCTCTTATAGAGCTCCTTGTCTTGTAAAGCTTACAAGACAAGCTTCTAAAGAGGGAGATCCCTCCATACACGTGTATGGAGGGGAGCCAAATGCAAGACAGCTGTGATAAAATATCTGCAAAAGCAGATGCACAGTAGTCGGCCGGACAAAGATGCCATTTTGGCAAAAGGGAGTGCCGACCGGCAATAAATAGTGCCGGTCGGCAATATAAACTGCCGGTGGCAGCAAAAACCAGCCGGTGGCCTATGGCCATGGCTGGTGGTGTGTGGGGATGCCTCACAAGGCATTCCCTGCCCCTCCAAGGCAAAATGCAAGTGTTTGGTGCAAAACCAGACACTAAATGGTCGAGTTCGGAGATCCTGAGGCAAGGCGCGTAGCCGAGACCTCCGGGAACTCCGAACGAACACAAACATGGATGATCACCGAGTGTTCAAACGGTGACGTCCAAGTCTTGAGGACTGTCAAAAATGGGGTGTCTACAGTTGCCCCTCTTTGACAGAACTCGAAAGTCATAACAATGACGGGAGTGAATGTCAAAGCCCAGAGACGACCCATTTTTGACAAGGCCGAAGACTTAGACAAACATGCAAGACAAACAAGGTATGCGCCCAGAGGCAGGGGTAAAATGCAAGACAATGCACGAAGCCGAGCATAACTTATGATCTTGCAAAGAAAGCTGTAATGAAGCATACATGCGACAACTTTAAGCTAGCATACACCGAACTACACTACAATCCAGAAAGGATGTAAGAGAATTATGTAATTCTCGATACGTCTCATTCAGAGGATACAATACCTATGCGGTCCGTCTGGTTGCACCAACCTCAAATGAATCGTACATACAATATTGTGCCTGCAAAGAAAACAAACTTAGCAGGTACAATATTGTTAACAACATGCATAGTGGTGTACTCGAAATGCGTGACAACGCAAAGCAAGTGGCGAGCATAACAATGCTGTGAAAATACAGACATGTAAGTGGAGCATGCGGTCTACGCAGGCAACGAAATTGATCATAAGCATGCGGTCTACGCAGGTAATGAAATTAACAAATATGCGGTCTACGCAAGCGAAACATGCGGTCTACGCAAGTAATGAAATTGAACAAACATGCGGTCTACGCAATCAAAACATGCGGTCTACGCAGGTAATGAAATTGAACAAACATACGGTCTACGCAATCAAAACATGCGGTCTACGCAGGTAATGAATTTGAACAATTATGCGGTCTACGCAAGTAATGAAATTGAACAAACATGCGGTCTACGCAATCAAAACATGCGGTCTACGCAGGTAATGAAATTGAACAATTATGCGGTCTACGCAAGGAATACATGCGGTCTACGCAAGTAATGAAATTGAACAATTATGCGGTCTACGCAAGCAATACATGCGGTCTACGCAGGTAATGAAATTGAACAATTATGCGGTCTACGCAAGCAATACATGCGGTCTACGCAGGTAATGAAATTGAACAAACATGCGGTCTACGCAAGCAATACATGCGGTCTACGCAGGTAATGAAATTAACATGCGGTCTACGCAAATAATGACATTGATTACAAACATGCGGTCTACGCAGGTAATGTAATTAACATGCGGTCTACGCAAGTAATGAAATTGAACAAACATGCGGTCTACGCAAGCAATACATGCGGTCTACGCAGGTAATGAAATTAACATGCGGTCTACGCAAGTAATGACATTGATTACAAACATGCGGTCTACACAGGTAATGTAATTAACATGCGGTCTATGCAAGTAATGAAATTGATTACAAACATGCGGCCTACGCAGGTAATGTAATTGACATGCAGTCTACGCAAGTAATGAAATTGATTACAAACATGCGGTCTACGCAGGTAATGTAATTGACATGCGGTCTACGCAAGTAATGAAGTTGATTACAAACATGAGGTCTACGCAGGTAATGTAATTAACATGCGGTCTACGCAAGTAATGAAATTGATTACAAACATGCAGTCTACGCAGGTAATGTAATTGACATGCGGTCTACGCAAGTAATGAAGTTGATTACAAACATGCGGTCTGCGCAGGTAATGTAATTAACATGCGGTCTACGCAAGTAATGAAATTGATTACAAACATGCGGTCTACGCAGATAATGTAATTAACATGCGGTCTACGCAAGTAATGAAACTGATTACAAACATGCGGTCTACGCAGGTAATGTAATTAACATGCATGACAATACAAAAGTGGATGCAAAATGTTATGCAATGTATACAAAACAATGTATAAACAATGCAAATAAGGCACGCATGCTAATGCAAATGAGGCACACGTGCCGATGCAAATGAGGCACACGTGCCGATGAAAATGAGGCACACGTGCAGATGCAAATGAGGCAAATGAAAATGAGGCACGCGTGCCGATGAAAATGAGGCAAGCGTGCCGATGCAAATGAAGCACACGTGCCGATGCAATGAGACACGCATGCTAATGCAAATGAGGCACACGTGACAATGCAATGAGGCACGCGTGCCGATGAAAATGAGACACGCGTGCCAATAAAAATGAAGCACACGTGCCGATGCAATGATACAAATGAGGCACGCATGCCCCATAGGATGCAGAATGATGCAAATGAGACACGCATGCCTTATAAGATGCAAAATGATACAAATGAGACACGCATGCCTCATAAGATGCAAAATGGTGCAAATGAGACACGCATGCCTCATAAGACGCAAAATGAAACAAATAAGACACGCATGCCTCATAAGATGCAAAATGAAACAAATGAGACACGCATGCCTCATACGATGCAAAATGATGCAAATGAGACACGCATGCCTCATAAGATGCAAAATGATGCAAATGAGACACGCATGCCTCATAAGATGCAAAATGAAACAAATGAGACACGCACGCCTCATAAGATGCAAAATGATGCAATTGAGACACGCATGCCTCATAAGATGCAAAATGATGCAAATGAGACACGCATGCCTCATAAGATGCAAAATGAAACAAATGAGACACGCATGCCTCATAAGATGCAAAATGATGCAAATGAGACACGCATGCCTCATAAGATGCAAAATGATGCAAATGAGACACGCATGCCTCATAAGATGCAAAATGAAACAAATGAGACACGCATGCCTCATAAGATGCAAAATGATGCAAATGAGACAGGCATGCCTCATAAGATGCAAAATGATGCAAATGAGACACGCATGCCTCATAAGATGCAAAATGAAACAAATGAGACACGCATGCCTCATAAGATGCAAAATGATGCAAATGAGACACGCATGCCTCATAAGATGCAAAATGAAACAAATGAGACACGCATGCCTCATAAGATGCAAAATGATGCAAATGAGACACGCATGCCTCATAAGATGCAAAATGAAACAAATGAGACACCCATGCCTTATAAGATGCAAAATGATGCGAATGAGACACGCATGCCTCATAAGATGCAAAATGATGCAAATGAGACACGCATGCCTCATAAGATGCAAAATGATGCAAATGAGACACGCATGCCTCATAAGATGAAAAATGAAACAAATGTGACACGCATGCCTCATCAGATGCAAAATGATGCAAATGAGACACGCATGCCTCATAAGATGCAAAATGATGCTAAGTGTGACACGCATGCCACACGGAATGTAAAATGATGCGAACGGACTTAAATGCGTAACAATGCACGTGTTTCGGAATGCATGACAATGCATGGTAAGGGAATGCACGACAACACGAACGATGCACGAGGCGACGTATGTATTGAAATACATGACAATGCTTGTAATCAAAAATGCAATGACAATGCATGAGAGATGTGCATGACAATGCAAGGGGTGCGTGTTACAACGCATGTAGTATGTGCATAACAATGCAACTATGAAGCACATGATAGCGCGATATAATGCACCGAAATAGTGCGATGAACGCGTGTAACGCACACGGGGTAACTTTTGGATCTTGTAAAAGGCAAAAAGGATACCAAAGGATACTACATTGTATGAGTTGGAGTGCTACGCACAGAAGACGCGATCTGAGGTCAAAACGGAGGCCAGTTGAGCATCGGAGATACACTTTCTTGCACTTTCTTGAGCTATGAAGACCAAAAACTACTCACATGGCCTAAACAAGGTTGTGGGAACACCATCGGCCGGGAGGGGAAGCCACCGGCTATCCACCGGCTACAAAATGATTTCGTTGGCACAATATTCTGCCGGCCGGCACAAAATGTTGCCGACCGGCAAAAAGTTCCTGAGTCGGGGCAGATTCCACATTTCACCATGGGTGTTATAAAATAGGGTTTCTAAACCCTATTCCCCACTTCCTCTTCCACCGAAATTTCACACTCTCTCTCTCTCTAGAGTGTTTTCCTCTCATCTTTTCTCCGTTTCTTCGCGTGCTACGCCCGTTTCATCGTCAAATTCGCGATTTTCTTCGCGTTTCGGACATTTTCGACCGAACAAATCTTTGTTTCGGTGCCTCTTTTGCCGTCCCCACCTTTTCGGGGTTTGTTTCCCTCGCTTTCCTCTTGATTTCCATACCCTTTTCACATCCCGCCCTTTCCGGCCATTTTCGACCTTCTCGGGGGTTGACTTTTTGGTTGACTTTCCGTATTCTAGCCCGGTTTTCCTTCCTCCGGCTATTTTCTCATCACTCTTGACATGGCGGACGACATTCCACGCGGTGGGACTCCCCCGGATCACGAGATGGATCCCGGGGTCGAGCTCCTACCTTTGAGTGAGCGCACGTTCGACCCGGCGACCTACCGGCCGGTGATTCACGTTCTGCCCCCTGACGGACTTCGCCAGTTTCGGAGCTTCGAGAGGCACGTGCCACCCGAGCTGTTACTGCGTGACCCTACCTCCCACCTGTCCTTCGGCGCTTCTGAGGTAACTATCTTTTCTCTGCTTTACTTTCTGCAATGTAGGACACAAAACTGTCGTAGCTAGTTATGCTCTTTAACTGCTGAAATCTGATATGCTGTATACCGTAGTTGATCGTAGACAAACGTACAACTGATATCTGCTTGAAACTGACACATGCACGCACACTGCACTAGCCCTGAATCACCCAAACACACTGTATTTCACTGCATACACACTGGTACCCAGCATTTGCTTGAATCTGTCAAACTATGCACACATGCTATACTGTACTGAACCACCCGAACACGCTGACGCATCACACGTTGTAGTTCACTGTAAGCACACCGGCACCCAGTATTTGTTTAGATCTGTCAAACTTGCACACATGCGACATCTGCTCTGAACCACCCAAACACGCTGACGCATCACACGTTGTAGTTCACTGTAAGCACACCGGCACCCGGTATTTGTTTAAATCTGTCAAACTTGCACGCATGCTACATCTGCTCTGAACTACCCTAACACGCTGATGCATCACACGCTGTAGTTCACTGTAAGCACACCGGCACCCGGTATTTGTTTAAATCTGTCAAACTTGCATGCATGCTACATCTGTATGTTTCTTAAAACTGCATTTTGAATGTTGCCTTGCAATCGTTATTTTCTGTTTACAGGGGGATTCCCATACCATCCGCGGGTATGGGAACATCGGCACTCGGGAGTGGTACGCCGAGCTTCCTGATGCGGTCCGTCACATAGTGGACCAGGCGGGCTTTGGCGCTTTCTGCAGAGGACTCTCCAGGCTCACCACATGCAGACCTCTCCTCGCCGCTCTGGTGGAGAGGTGGTGGGACACCACTGATTCATTTCATTTGTTTGCGACGGGAGACATGACGATGAATCCCTATGATTTCTCGATGCTCACAGGCATCGGGGTAGGGGGTGATCCGATCCCCTTTGATACTGACATGGGCGAGTGGACTGCCGCTCAGATCCATCTGCTCGGTGAGGTGCCACCTCTTGCTCGTCCAGGCTTTGCCCGGTATTCCTGGTTCGAGGTGCAGTTCAAGGTCCAGCCCACCCTTGTTGATGCAGCCCCGATGACTCCGAAGGCCGTGGAGAGGTATGCACGCGGCTTCCTCATGTTCTTGTTTGGGACGACGATTTTCGCCGACCAGGCGAACACCGTACCTCTCTGCCTGCTCAGCGCACTGGTGGACGTCAGAGACATCTTGCATTACGATTGGGGTGGCGCCGCTCTGGCCACTCTCTATGGATATATGAGCTCAGCTTCCCGCGGCAGCGGGCAGTTGCTCGGGGGCTATTGGCGTGTCTGGGAGGTACGTCTTCTTCCCTTTTTACATTTCTGCTTTCTGCTTTCTGTATTCTGTACACTGCATACACTGTAGTCTACTTTATACTTGCTGTATACTGTACACGCGGCACACACATACTCTACTTTGCACTGACTGTACACTGCTCACACTGCACACTCTGCACAATACACTGCACAACACATGGTTCTGCTATTTCTGCTTTTTCTCTATATTCTGCTTTATCTGATAAATGCACTGGTATTTACCTTGCAGTTGTGGGTTTATGCCTACTTTCCTAGGCTCGCTCCCGTACCGGCGACGGAGACTCCTCTAGTCGTCCCTTTTTCGCGTCGCTTTGACGGGAGATGCGCCCAGAGGCTGCGAGAGACATTTGGCTTTTTCCGCCGCTACTTCGACATCATCACTCCTGCCGAGGTATGTTTTACTTGCAGTTCATTTAAGCTTCGCCTTTCCACTGCATATTTCAATAGTGATAGATAACAAACTGTATGTCACTTTTAGATCACGTAGCAGCCTTGGGCGCCGTTGCCGGCGACGATACGGGACCGTTTTGCCAGTGCTGAGGAGACCTCGCGTTTTCGGATCTTACTAGAGGGCCCGGTCTGTCGGGCTTGGTACCTGGGTGAGCGTTTCTTACGCCAGACCCTAGGGTTACCAGAGCAGATAGTCCCGGCTCACCCTTCTGAGGATATAAGGGAGACCGAGAGGCTCACCACCGAGCAGATGGCCAATTATACTATTGGTTGGGAGGCGACCCGCTTCAGAGGCATCGGCGACTACAGAGAGTACGTGCAGACGTACCTTATGCGGTCTCTGAGCGGCGGCCGTCGAGTTGAGGGAGCCAGGCCCGTGGCGCCAGCAGCTGGGGCTGGAGCGGGAGCTTCGAGGGGGGCTCGAGTCCGTGGCAGGGGCGGAGTTCAGGGAGGATGGGGGACCGGTTGGCCTGCTCTGCCCGCTTCATTGACTTTCCGAGGGCAGGGTGGGGCGACCTACCAGATCACCTTCGCCCCTCCGCCGGCCGATTATGAGTTTGTCGGTGTCCCCGACTTGCCTCCGGTATGTATTACTGCGTTTTTGTACAGTCATTTCATTTCAGTTTATTTGATATTCCACAGAATATTGATGCATCTGATACTGTTGTAGGCTTCTTCCGAGTATACCCGGCAGTCATTGGAGATGAATGCCTCCATGATGGGGATGCTATAGCGGACCTTTGATCTTCTGGCCCTCTACAGCATTCCGGTATGTTCTTCTGATCACGGCCTCAAATCATTCCCAAGCTGATTCACGTAATCTGATGCACG
This sequence comes from Camellia sinensis, assembly GCF_055761805.1. Taxonomy (NCBI): domain Eukaryota; kingdom Viridiplantae; phylum Streptophyta; class Magnoliopsida; order Ericales; family Theaceae; genus Camellia; species Camellia sinensis. Next base: position 108,579,581 of record NC_138969.1, on the reverse strand, counting down.
ACACGACACCTGATACACTGATCTCACAGCATTTGATACACTGCGTACACTGCATTCTACACTGTACTCTGTACTGATAAACTGCTCACGGTATTCACACATTGTACTCATACACTGCATTCTGCATTGATAAACTGCCCACGGCATTCTCACACTGTACTCATACACTGCATTCTGCACTGATAAACTACCCACGGCATTCTCACACTGTACTCATATACTGCATTCTGCACTGATAAACTGCCCACGGCATTCTCACACTGTACTCATATACTGCATTCTGCACTGATAAACTGCCCACGACATTCTCACATTGTACTCATACACTGCATTCTGCACTGATAAACTGCCCACGGCATTCTCACATTGTACTCATACACTGCATTCCGCACTGATAAACTGCTCACATCATACTGATGCATTTCCCTTTTATGTACTTTTTCAGCCTCCCTTCCAGATTCCCATGGCAGGAGGTGCTCCAGCTGGACCTTCCATCCCTGCCCGAGGGAGAGATGAGTAGGGCAGAGCATTCCCCCACACCAAGGCGGGGCGCACTCATGTCGGGAGTAGTTCGCGAGCTCCAGTCCCTGATAATGATGATGACGAGGAGTTAGAGGCGGAGGCAGAGTCGGAGGCGGAGTCATCGGAGGAGAAGACCGGAGGCGGTTCTAGCTCGGGCTCTGATGACGATGCTGATGATGCACCTGGACCTTCGTCCAGGAAGAGGACTAGGACAGACTGATAGCCCTCGGAGTGCTTGACATGGATACAGATTTTTGCTATTTTTCTTCTTTCTTGTACTTTTCTCTTTTTGTTGGTAGTTAGGATACTCTGTACTGCCGCGGACAGATTTTTTTTTTCCAAAACTTGTGTATTTGAAAAGATGATGAAATGAAACAAATTTTTTATCTTAAAAAGTGTTACATCCATATATCTTTACATATCATACTTTGCATCGCATCACACCATATTACACCTCAATGTAAATGAAATTGATTGGTTGTCTGAAAATTGAACACTTGCACTGTAATAATCAGGTAACTAAACAACCAACAGCAAAATAACCCAAGCAACCCACTGCCTGATTCTGGACTCACAGCCCTTACTCTGCCGGGGATTCATCTACATACAGCCCGTAACACAGCATTTGGTTCATTTTGCACATAGCAACTCCCGAACAAATAGCCCAATCTAACAAGACGGACTACGGAGGTGAAACCAGCTGGAGTTGAAACACAATCGAATATAGAGAATGGCACAACATTCTGAGCATAAACGATTAACTTTCGGAAAAGGGGTTTTCTTAACCGGGGTATCGAGCCTACAACTGAACACAGTGGGGAGGACTCAAACAAAGAGGTACACGACCTAAACACAACGAGACATGCTCGGAAGAGACCTAAAACAAAGGTTTGAGGTAAAACAAAGACACGACACACAGACGCGTTAACGACGACGGGGGACCTCAGATCACGAGGAGCCAGTTTCTCCGGGTATTGCTTCCCACCCTTTTCTCATTTGTGATTCTCACATCACTTTGGCACTCAAGCTCGGTGTAACAAGTCCGCGGGGGACCTCACTACAGTTCGGACTTGGTTTTGTGTCACGGTTCTTAATCTGAACCAAAGAGTCCAAATCTGGCAAATAGTTTTGAGAAAAAAATAGATTTTTGAAAGAAGTGCCAAACATGGACTGCTTTGCCAGATACAGAGTCGCCACCTAAATATTTTAAAATGGAAGAATTTAGGAAACCCTGACTCGGTGCCGAAGGCCACATGTCCATCATCACCGGAGTTGTCTCGGCTCGGGAGCTTGGGTACGATCGGGGAAGGTCAGCTATGAGCACCCCCTTTCGCCCGGTCCGAAGACCAGCCTCTACTAACCGTTATATCTGATTTTGAAAAGGTTATGTGTTCTTATTCCAGTTATTAGCTTAGAATTACTATGTCATGCGCACAGCAAACAAGTATAGACTAGATTGCCTAATTTGGAAACAAGCATTGCATATCCGTTTGTTTTGAAAAGCGCTTTGGAATTTGCTACTCGCAAGTAGGCTAAAACACGGATTTCAATGAGTTTTTCCAACTCAGACAATCCAACCTTCACCCACAGGCATTCAAACAATTTATCACATAAGCATTTAGCCGCATGGCAAGCATACTGTCATGGCAACACTCACACGCATGCGGGATGCTAAACCATAAATACTTACATCGTACTCCATGCCAAAACAATAAACTAGTTAGCAAACATGCATGTCCTAGTTCATGTTAAAAATGGCTAATGCATCGCATGCAAAAATGCAATCTAGACAGGCTCGGCTAACCTAAACATGGCATGTGAAATGCGATCAACTATCACATACTCAGTTTTGAATTTGAAGTACAAATGCATTTAGCGTGATGTACCGAGCCTGATGCATGCAATACAAATGCATGAATGCACGCATGCGTAGCATAAGGTATGCTAATTTTAAAAATGCCCTAGTCTACCATCATAGGCAGGTAAATAAAAGGGAAGAAAGATGTGAGGTTGGAAGACATACACACACTCACGCACACTTATTACATAATTGCCCTCACTCGGAGGAACCAAATAAATATTACAGCCCGAATGATAAGCAAGTAAAATTATTACAGAATTTCTAATTAGTTAATAGAAAGAATGCAAAAAGAAAGGAAAAGGGCGGCCGCAGCCTCTGCCTCGGGATGCGCGAATGATGCATGCTCGAAACCCGGCTCGCCTAGAAAACCCGTACCATACCACTGCCACCTCTGTTTACACTGCCCTGTCTCTCTGAAAATTGCCAAAGCCCTAGGACAGGTTCCTTGCATGCTGCAGAGTACCACCGGCTAGGGGAAATTCCCACCGGCAGTGCACAATTTCCACCGGCTGTCCCTGGATTTTTCGGCAGTTCACCAATGGCCGGCCAGCACTGAATTCTGCCGGTCGGCAGAAACTTCCTGCAGAAGACAGTTTTGACAGCAACAGAGAACAGACAGTGTATGGCATGGGATTTCAGGCATATGTGAGCATGGTCATGCTTCCCATCATGCTTTGAACTCAGGGAAGCACGACCCTCGATCCTCGAGCCATCAATGGTGCATGATAGCCCAAGGGATCAAGTTTGCCACTTGATATAAAGATGCATGCGACACACAAATGGGGGCCAAGGCCTTATCATGTCGGAGTCAAAGGCCCCGGTGACCGAGAGTTAAGGCACGTTTCATCACTTATGGTATGAACGCCCCTTAACACTCACACTTGGTTTGACACCCCAAACCCAGTAATGCAATGCATGTTATGCAAACATTGCTCAAAATGCAACATGATAACAAGATACAAGGCATACCAAGTGTCATGCAACTAATATGGCAAGCATGCAATGTTTAGGCATCCAAATATGGACAATTTAAGCAATGGAATCATCATGCTACAACACCAAATGAAGCAACCATGCAACAAACATGAAAGAAGCATGCAATGGTGGCCTAAAATGGTAAAGGGGCAGACCTTCACCCACCCCAAAACAGTGGCCAAAAGTGTCCAAAAGGTGGACCAATGCTCATGCCAACAAGCAAACCAAAGGTCCTAAGGTTAAGGCACAAAAAGGAGGCACTTCACTCCCACCAACATGACCACTCATGGCATGACTTGGACAAGCCAAAACAGAATTTTAACATGCAAAAAGGGACTCCAAAACCTCCTAATATGGCAGCTAAAGTGGCTCCAAAGAGGCATATGCACCGAAGCTCATTCCTAGGCATAAGAGGGCACACCCTCAAGGCATAAAAGAGGTGACACATGCAAACATGTAAACATGATTTTGGACTGAAATATGGTCCTAAATGATGACAAATCATGGGGATGGCCTAAGCTATGCATGTTGGAGGTCAATATGCTCAAAGCATACAAGCCAAAACACAAAGGGATGACATCAAACCATGCAAGCATGACTGAAATGAAGGGCCAACAGACTTTAAACATGGTAAAATAATGCCAACATCTTCATGGAACCAAGCCAACACATGCAAGAATTAAGGCCTAAACACAAGATACAATTCTAGGCCAAATGGAGGAGTGTAAAGCAAGTACATTAAGCATGCAAATGAGTACAAATCTGGCCAAAAGTAGAGATCATATATGACCCAAAACATCCAAAAAACTTCTGAAATGAGGCCAAAAAATGATCAAGCATGCATGTTACCCTTTTAGGCCAAAATGGAAGGAAACAAGACAATGAAGGGAGAGGGGTGTCCCTCCCCTATGCAAGACTTCAAACCACCTTCCTTACCACTGAAAATCCACTGGTTTTCAGTGGTGAGGAGACCAAAACACTTAAGCAAACAAAGCCTTACCAAGGAGGCAACAAAAAAAGGCCAAATAAGGCCTAAGAGGGTGAGTTTAAACTCAAACCACCAAGGACCCTTAATGAAAGTTCTTAAGCATGAAAATACAAGCCTTTTTTATGTTATGCACAAAAACTAAATCAGCAAGTAAGATAGGTAAAAGACTAGTGTAAGTTTGGGGAAACTAAAGTAAAATGCTCACCCTTGAAGCACACTTCAAGAACAGCCAAGACAGCCCCCTTCTTTTGATCAAAAATAGCCCAAAAACTCAAGAATCAACCCTCAAAGTCCTCAACCTCGGAGCAAGGTGTAATAGTGTGTGTATTGGTGCAAAAGTAAGGTAAAATCACACTTTTGGGCCAAGAAACACACACAAGGGGGGAGAGAGAGGGAAATATAGAGATAGGGTGTATCTATAAGTGTAAGCTCTGGTTTTTGCCCTCAAAGTTTCTAACCTAGAGCAAGGAGAAGGCCTCTCCTCTTATAGAGGTCCCTCTTGCAAAGCTTACACAACAAGCTTGCTTAGAGGGACATCCCTCCATACACGTGTATGGAGGGAGGCAGAGTTGGTGCCAGCTATCACAGCTGGCACAAAATATCTACATAAAGTAGATGAACAGTGGTCGGCTGCCCAAAAATGTCATTTTGACAAAATTTAGTGCCGACCGGCAATAAAAAGTGCCGATGGCATCAAAAACCAGCCGGTGACCTTTACCACTGCCGGTGGTGTGTGGGGATGCCTCACAAGGCATTCTCTGCCCCTCCAAGGCAAAACACAAGTGTTTGGTGCAAAACCAGACACTAAACAGTCGAGTTCGGAGATCCTGAGGCAAGGCGCGTAGCCGAGACCTCCGGGAACTCCAAACGAACACAAACATGGATGATCACCGAGTGTTCAAACGGTGACGTCCAAGTCTCGAGGACGGTCAAAAATGGGGTGTCTACAGTTGCCCCTCTTTGACAGAACTCGAAAGTCATAACAATGACGGGAGTGAATGTCAAAGCCCAGAGACGACCCATTTTTGACAAGGCTGAAGACTTAGACAAACATGCAAGACAAACAAGGTATGCGCCCGGTGGCAGGGGTAAAATGCAAGACAATGCACGGAGCCGAGCATAACTTATGATCATGCAAAGAAAGCTGTAATGAATCACGCATGCGACGACTTTAAGCTAACAAACACCAAACTACACTACAATGCAGAAAGGATGTAAGAGAATTATGCAATTCTCGATACTTCTCGCTCGGAGGATACAATACCTGTGCGGCTCGTCTGGTTGCACCAGCCTCAAATGAACCGTACATACAATGCGTACCTGCAAAGAAAACAAACTTAACAGGTACAATATTGTTAACAACATGCATAGTAGTGTACTCGAAATGCGTGACAACGCAAAGCAAGTGGGGAGCATAATAATGCTGTGAAGGTACAGATGTGTAAATGGAGCACGCGGTCTACGCGGGCAATGAATTTGATCATAAGCATGCGGTCTACGCAAGCAATGAAGTTGGACAATCATGCGGTCTACACAAGTAGAATATGCGGTCCACGCATGTAATGAATTTAACAATTATGCGGTCTACGCAAGCAAAATATGCGGTCTACGCAAGTAATGATATTGAACAATAATGCGGTCTACGCAAGCAAAACATGCGGTCTACACAGGTAATGAAATTGAACAATAATGCGGTCTACGCAAGCAAAACATGCGGTCTATGCAGGTAATGATATTGAACAATAATGCGGTCTACGCAAGCAAAACATGCGGTCTACGCAGGTAATGAAATTAACATGTGGTCTACGCAAGTAATAAAATTGATTACAAACATGCGGTCTACGCAGGTAATGTAATTAGCATGCGGTCTACGCAAGCAAAACATGCGGTCTACGTAAGTAATGAAATTGAACAATAATGCGGTCTACGCAAACAAAACATGCGGTCTACGCAAGCAAAACATGCGGTCTACGTAAGTAATGAAATTGAACAATAATGCGGTCTACGCAAACAAAACATGCGGTCTACGCAAGCAAAACATGCGGTCTACGCAGGTAATGAAATTGAACAATAATGCGGTCTACGCAAGCAAAACATGCGGTCTACGCAGGTAATGAATTAACAAGCGGTCTACGCAAGTAATGAAATTGAACAATAATACGGTCTACGCAAACAAAACATGCGGTCTACGCAGGTAATGAAATTGAACAATAATGCGGTCTACGCAAGCAAAACATACGGTCTACGCAAGTAATGAAATTGAACAATAATGCAGTCTACGCAAACAAAACATGCGGTCTACGCAGGTAATGAAATTGAACAATAATGCGGTCTACGCAAGCAAAACATGCGGTCTATGCAGGTAATGAAATTGAACAATAATGCGGTCTACGCAAGCAAAACTTGTGGTCTACGCAGGTAATGATATTGAACAATAATGCGGTCTACGCAAGTAATAAAATTGATTACAAACATGCGGTCTACGCAGGTAATGTAATTAACATGCGGTCTACGCAAGTAATGAAATTGATTACAAACATGCGGTCTACGCAGGTAATGTAATTAACATGCGGTCTACGCAAGTAACGAAATTGATTACAAACATGCGGTCTACGCAGATAATGTAATTAACATGCGGTCTACGCAAGCAAAACATGCGGTCTACGCAGGCAAAACATGCGGTCTACGCAAGCAAAACATGCGGTCTACGCAGGTAATGAAATTAACATGCGGTCTACGCAAGTAATGAAATTGATTACAAACATGCGGTCTACGCAGGTAATGTAATTAACATGCGGTCTACGCAAGTAAGGAAATGTACTGTTACACAGCATAATTGAAACAATTTGTGGAATTCACAAGGCATGAAAAGGATACGGGACGGGACATTCTTCGCACGCATCGAGCATTGCTCGCAGAAGTTGTGGCCTGAGGTCAACTCGAAGGTTCACGTTTCAAAGGTGTGCTTTCCCGCATTGTGAAGGCGTCAAACGATGTGGTTGACCCGAACAGAGGTGCGGAAGGTGCGTTGACCGCAAGGGGAGTTTCACTGGTATCAATTCTGATACTTTGCTACCCTGTCATTCTATGCTTTACTTTCCTTTTTACTGGTAGTTTAAGCACATTGCACTGCCGCGTGCAGGTTTTATTATTCTCTCGAAATTACATATTTCACAAAATACGTGACGGGAATGAAACAACCATTTTGTTCGAAAGATGTTGCATTTGTAAGCTTTCTATGCGTCGCATCGCAGGGTCTCACACCACAATGTGAATGAAATTGAACTTATTTTGATTACTTGAAAATTCGCGTCGTAATAATCAGGTAGTGAACTGACTTACAACTCGATAAGCAAAACAAAGACATGATATAACCAAACAAGTGTGAGTACAACTCGATAAACAAATCAAGAGCTCAAAGAGAGTGAAATACAACTCGATAAGCAAATGGACAATAACTTGTCAATCAGACAGGTGTGCCCTCGCAAGAATCGATCACCGGGGAGGGATTGGAGGTGGTGAAGTTCCCCAATGCCTAGCATAAACAGCTCAGGAAACCAGGAGGAAGCCCACCGGCCAGGGTAGAGACCACCGGCTGCAAGGAATAGTCATCGGCCATAAAATTGCTCGGTCGGCAAAATATTATGGTCGGTCGGCAAAGAGTTTGGCCGGCTGGCACTTAATGAGGGGATCACCAGAATGTTGACACCTGTCCCTCACTCAACCTTATCCCCTACAAAAGATCCCAGCTTCGTAGTTTTTCTCACTTTCACACTGTTTTGCTCCAATGGAAGAGTTTCTTGCTCAAAATCTCACAGCTTGGATTGCTAGCTTGGATGGCTTGGAAAAAGTGAATTTTCGGGGTTTCGGCATAAATGCACTATTTACTCTGGGTCGTACCCCATTGCACCTCCCGTTTCTTCATGCCGCAGCAAGGTTTTGGAATCCGGTGACGCATGTCTTTAGCTTCGCTGGGCAAGAGATATGTCCTACTTTTGAGGATTTCCGAGCCTTAATGGAGTCCGAGCGCGACGAGGAGCTCCTGCCCCAACTTAATTTCGGCCATGCCCAATCCTTAGGGCGAATGTGTGGACTCAGTATGTGTGACGCTTGGTCTCTGATTTGTGACGGAATGCTGGATATTCCGAGTTTGATCGATCGGTTTTCCGATGCCGACGATCGCAACAACCACCACTGGCAAGTCTTCCGGCGACACGCCCTCTGTTTGTGTATGCTATCTCATTTTCTATTTAACTCAGGCTCCGGAGGATCCAGCGTCCGACTGACCGAGGTCGCCCAAGGCTTGAAGGAGGGCCAGAGCTATATTGCCATGACTCTGGCCGAGACGTTGATGGGCTTAGACGCCTTTTATCGTCATGAGACGACCAGATTAGCAAGGAGTCCACTACTACTACAGGTAATGTTTCCCACCCAATCTCACATATATGTATTGCTCACATCACTCGGCCCTCATGCTCGGCCTTTTCTCACAAAACCCTATTCTCACTTTTCTCTCCTCGTACATCTCTCTATTCTTTATTCTCTCATTTGTTTTTTTCATTCCTTCCCAGGTATGGTTAATGGACAAGCTGCAGGTTGTGGACTCTTGCCCAGCATATTCAGCTCGCGGCTACTTCTTCCGGCACCGTCTAGTCAATGCCCTGGACGAAGGATGGTGGTTCGCTTGGATGTGCCACTTTTCTGCAGACCGTATTGCTTGGCGGTGCCCTTGGCTGAGCCTTCCGGCAATGAGTTACAATATGCCCCGGCAGACTGGGATTCGACTGATTGGTCTTACTCACTGTGTATTCTACTTCCCATTCCGGATTCGACGTCAATTTGGCCATGATCAGACCTGCCTGCCAGAGGTGATAGAGTATCCTACTGCATTCCCAGCCCGAGGCGCGCAGCTTGCTTGGCAGGCTACCGCGTGGAGGATGAGAGAACTTCTGGCCCCCGCTCCTACTTTCAGTTGCACTTTGTCTGATGAGTGCTTGGATTGGCTTAACGAGGAGGCACAGGTCGGACCCAGCTTAGCGTCAGAGGCTTCGACCAGCTCTGGGAGGGGGCGCAGGAGCACCTGACTTGACTATGCCCCAGATTTATTGCTTTATTAGTACTTTCAAGTTTTCTTTATGAATGTAATAAAAAAGCAACCTCGATTGTATGCAAGAGCAGGAGGACTCTGTTTTGAAATCAATGAAATTGAAGGTTGTGGTACTAAAAATTTTCCGCTTTGGTCCAAAAATGATCTTAGTTGTAAAAAGATTAATTCGAACAAAGTCGATTTTTATTAAAACTTTTCAAAGACATTTTTAATGTGGATCAGAACTGGACGCGCCTGAAATCTGTCACTGTGGTGCACAACCCCGGATCCCTGCAACTGGAAAGTTGCCCCTAGTCTGAATAGTACCGCAGCACTGCATGGCAACGGAAAGTTGCCCCTGGTTTGAAGAGCACTGCACCGGAGATCATAACCGAGCTCTTGAATGCTGAATAAACAAAGATGCCCGAGACGATCAAATGGACAAAGTTGATCGGGGAAAAGGATTATGGCTGAACTCCAAGATGAAGTTGCCTACGTATCCCAAAGATGGGAATCAAGCCTTACGTAGTTCAGGCTTAGGTTCGCTCGAGTATTTTCACTCTCCTTTTGCGCTCTAACTTTTGCCAAAGCCGCCCTTTGCGGGTTTTCAGCCTTGCGAGCTCAATTTTTATATTTTCTAATTTTTTGTGCTCTAACTTTTGCCTAGGTCGCCCTTTCGAGTTTTCGGCCTAGCGAGCCTCTCAAGGGTAATATTTCTTCAACTTGTCCATGTTGATCGGTTGGGAGAACTCCAGGCCATCTAGGTCCATCAGAACCACAGCTCCACCTAACCAGATAGCTTTGATAATGTAAGGACCAGTCCAATTAGGTCTGAACTTGCCCCTTGGGTCGTGGATGGGGGCTCGGTTGTCCTTGAGCACCAAATCTCCTTCCTTTAGATTCCTGGACTTAACTTTCTTGTTGAAAGCCCGGGCAATTCTGCGTTGATAACTTTGAACATGGTATAGTGCTCTTAGTCTTCTCTCATCAAAGAGCATGAGTTCCTCAAACCTGCTCTGCTGCCAATCTGCTTCGGCTATTTGACACTCAGCCAATACTCGTAATGACGGAACCTCAACTTCGATAGGTAGAACGGCCTCCATCCCATAGACCAATGAATACGGAGTCACTCCGGTAGAAGTCCTAATTGAAGTCCTGTAGCCCCACAGAGCAAACGGCAACTTATCTGGCCAGTCCCGGTAGGTTTCCACCATTTTCCGTAGTATATGCTTGATGTTCTTGTTGGCGGCCTCAACTGCTCCATTGGTTTGCGGCCGGTACGTGGATGACTTATGAAAAGCCACATTATATTTCTCCAACAAGTCAATTACTTCCTTCTTAAAGTGGGAACCATTATCCGAAATAATCTCGTTTGGGACCCCGTAGCGACAGATGATGTTGTTTCTGATGAACTTTGCAACGTGCGACGCTTTCAACACGGCATATGATTGGGCCTCGACCCACTTTGTAAAGTAATCTATCGCGACCAAAATAAACTCGTGCCCATTCGATCCCTTCGGAGTAACAGCCCCGATCACATCAATTCCCCAAACCGAAAATGGCCATGGCGAAGTCATGTTATACAGTTTTGATGGCGGGATGTTCATGCGGTTTGCATGGATCTGGCATTTGTGGCATCGCCGAACAAAACCAATACAATCCTCTTCCATTGTAGACCAGTAGTAGCCCTGTCTGAGGATCTTTCTGGCCAACATCACTCCATTCATGTGTGCACCGCACTCTCCCCCATGAACTGAACAGCCATTCTTCTGATTGCCCTTTTATCCTTGGCATTTGCCCCTAGTGGATACGCCTCCTTTTCCAAGAAGTTCCAAATGTCGTAATACCAGGGGTTGTCGTCCTGAGCCTCATCTATGGCGGAAATTGACTCGTACGCTGGCGCAAACTTCTAGTCAATAATGACTGGACGCATCCGGACTCCGGACGGGATGTCAATCATGGAAGATAGAGTTGCCAGTGAATCTGCGAACCTGCTGTTTTCTCTTACTAGGTGGGTGAAATTTAGCTTCTCAAATCGAGGAATTAACAAATCGAAGGTTTGGTGGTAAATTATCATCGTTTCCTCTTTGACTTTCCAATCTCCTTTTGCTTGAGACACAACAAGGTTCGAGTCCCCAATGACGTCCAACCGCCTTGCCCCTAGTTCTAGAGCTGCTTCTAGGCCGACAATACACGCCTCATATTCTGCTTCATTGTTCGAGACTTTGAACCGGAGCTTGAATGCTAAAGGGATACGGGAATCGTCAGGCGCTATCAGCAACACTCCTATCCCATACCCATATTGGTTCGACGCTCCATCAAAGTACATCGTCCAAGTTTCATCTTCGATATGCAGAATGGCTTCATCTGGGAACAGGTACTCAACCGCTTCATCCCCTTCAACTGGTGGTCGGCAAGGAACTCCGCTACTGCTCTTCCTTTTACTGACTTGCGTGTTACATACTTCAGATCAAATTCAGAAAGCAATAGCAGCCAGTGAGCTAGCCTACCCGTAAGTGTCGGCTTCTCGAAAAGATATTTGATGGGATCCAAGCGTGAAACCAACATTACAGAGTGAGCTAACAGGTAGTGCCGCAGCTTCCTGGTAGCCCATACCAAGGCCAAGCAAGCCTTCTCCAACGGGATGTAGCGGGTCTCGTAATCCAGCATCTTCTTGCTTAGATAGTAGATGGCCCTTTCCACCTTGTCCTCTGACTCTTGTGCGAGCATGCAGGCCATGGTAGTCTCGGTTACTGAAAGGTACAACATCAACGGTCTCCCCGGCTCTGGTGGTGACAACACGGGCGGGTTCTGTAAATATTCTTTGATCTGCTCAAAAGCTGCTTGACATCGGCCGTCCTATTGGAATTTCTTTCCTTTCTTCAGGAGACCAAAGAGTGGTTCACAAGTCAAGGTTAATTTTGAGATAAACCGTCTTATGAGTTGCACTTTACCTAGAAAGCCTCGCACCTCCTTTTCAGTCCTTGGTGGTGGCATTTCTAAGATGGCCTTGTGTAGACACCCCATTTTTGACTGACCTTAAGACTTAGACGTCACCAGTTGAGCGCTCGGTGATACTGAATATTATGCTCGTTCAGAAGCCTCAGAGTCGCGGCCGTGAGCCCCGCCTCTGGACTCCCGAACCCTCTTCTGTGCCTTGCCTCGGTTTGCGAACCAGAGTCGGTTTTCTCTGTTTCTTTTCCTGAGGGGAGGGAGAGGTCCCGTAGACCATCTCTCAGTGGTCGTGGGCTACATTTGGTGGCCGTATGCCATTTTGCCCATTTCGGAGCCCGATTTCTGGTTTTTCGGGACCGTTGGCCGTGTGCCTCGGTTCGGGACCGCTTAACCATCTCCGTTTGCTCTAAATTTTGGCATACATCTTATTTTCTCCCTTTCAAGGGACACTGGGGTCTGAGAAACCCACTTCGTGGCCGAACGCCACTTTCGGTGCTTGGCAGCCCATTTTCGGGACCTTGAACTGCATGTTTTGGCCCCCGAGCATTCGTTTTGCATCGGTTTTCGTTCATTTTTGGCAGGTGCCTCTGTTTCATCACCAGGAAGGTCACTGGAGGGTGGGAGGCCAGCAATTATCTTGGCAACCAGTTATATTCCATTTTCGCCCTCCGACACCCGTTTTTCTCACTTCCGAGCCAATGTTGAACACCTTGGGGCCACTTTCTTCAACCCCAAACCACATATTTGTGTTGTACACACATGGGAGGATCCTAATATCATATGGCCGGCCAGAAATTCCATTTGACCCTTTTGAACCCCTCTTAAAAATGGCTTGTTCTCTCTCCTGTTTCAGAGTTACCAATTTTAAACCACATGGTTGTGATGAGGAGACATGGGAGGACATCTTTATGTGGTGGCCGGCCACTAACTCAACTTGACCTTTTTGACCCCTAGCCGGCCGGCTAGGGGAGGTGGCCGGCCGGCCACCTGCAAGTCCAAAAATCAGCCGGCCTTGATCCATGCAATAGGCACTTTATAGCTGTATAGCTGTATTCCCCAGAAAATATCTCAATCCGGGGATATTTTTTTGGGGGAAAACTTGCCTCCTTTTCCCCCACCTTTACTCCCTTTTTTTGGTCCATATAACCAACAGGCAGCATTGGTGAGAAGGGTTAGAAAAATTGGTCTTCAAGCCTTGATACACAAATCTCCCTCCATCTCTCTTATTTCCTTGAAAAACCTCGAAGTCCTACACCACCATTTCTTCTACACCACCAACCCCCACCCTTCCATCCTCCATTCCAGAAGTTTGAAGGTGTTCTCCAAGGCCTGAGGAGCCACAAACTCAAACCAAGAGGCAACCAAAGTCGAGCCTTCAAGGGTAAGTAGTATTTTTCCTTTTTTGAGCTTATTTTGGTATCTTTTCTTAGCCATACGTGCTTATTGATTTGAGCTCTGACCAAAACTGAAAAGGTCATTGTTTTGAGCTCTTTTTCACTTTTTCTTAAGGGCTCAACCCCGTTTGAGCCCCCCATCTTGCACTTGCTTCAATATCTTCCTTGAATGTTGTTTTCTTGCATGCTTTCGCAGCCCATTATGCTTTCATTTTTGGTCATTTTACAGAACTGAAAATAGTTTTATTTTGGCCCATTCTTCATGTTTCATTAAGGGCCTTTGGCTGTTAGATGGATATTTAGTATACTTTGTGCTTTGGCCATCTTTTGGCCCATTTTCTTGCATAAGAGCTTAGCCATATCTATATTTGTTTTTGGGGTTTTTACAGTTCTGTAAAGTGGCTTATTTTTGGCTCCTCTTCAATGTTGTTGAAGGGCCCTAACCTGTTTGGGGCCAGCAGCTGTGAGTTGCTTCATAACCTCATATTTAGGGCCATTTTTGCATACTAGTTTTGCCCTATTTGTGTTTGCTGATTGGCCATGCTATGAACTGAAAAAATGCTTATTTTGAGGCTGCCTTGTTTCTGTCTTTTCATTCCATGTACCAATTATGCATGCTTTGTATAGCTGTAAGCCATTTCACATACTTAATCTTGCATTTCGGGAGAAATTCCATGCATTGGGTATCATTTCGCCTCGTTTCGGGGCTGTTTTCCCCCACATTTCAGTGCTGAAATCCCATCAGCATGTTTGCATATCATTTCCATGCTATTGCATTGCATATGCCATTGCCTCGATTTGCGTGCCCGTGTGCACGCGTTTCGAGGCACTTCATTTTCATCCATCGGCCTCTTATGTGAGTGTAACTGAGGCTCTCTCATGTTAGTGTAAGTCCATGTTGCATTCTATATGCCATTTTAGCCATATTGCATTGCGTATGCCATTGCCTCGGTTTGCGTGCCCGTGTGCACGCATTTCGAGGAACTTCATTTTCATCCATCGGCCTCTTATGTGAGTGTAGCTGAGGCTCTCTCATGTTAGTGTAAGTCCATGATTGCATTCTATATGCCATTTTAGCCATATTGCATTGCGTATGCCATTGCCTCGGTTTACGTGCCCGTGTGCACGCATTTCGAGGCACTTCATTTTCATCCATCGGCATCCTATATGAGTGTGGCTGAGGCTCTCTCATGTTGGTATAAGCCCATATCATATTTTCATGTCATTTGCATTGCGTATGCCATTGCCTTGGTTTGCGTGCCCGTGTGCACGCATTTCGAGGCACTTCATTTTCATCCATCGGCATCCTATGTGAGTGTGGCTGAGGCTCTCTCATGTTGGTATAAGCCCATATCATATTTTCATGCCATATTGCATTTCATCCATCGGCATCCTATTTACAGCATAGTGCATACTAGGTTGTATCTTAGATCGCATTCTGTCATTTTCTCGGTTTGCGTGCCCGTGTGCACGCATTTCGAGGCATCTCATTTTTTACAGCATAGTGCATACTAGGTTGTATCTTAGATCGCATTTATGCATTTTCTCGGTTTGTGTGTCCGTGTGCACGCATTTTGAGGCATCTCATTTTCACAGCATAGTGCATACTAGGTTGTATCTTAGATCGCATTTGTGCATTTCCTCGGTTTGCGTGCCCGTGTGCACGTATTTCGAGACATCTCATTTTCATAGCATTGTGCATGCTAGGCTGTATCTGAGTTGCATTCATGCATATCATGCATATTGCATCGTGTTCGGGATGGGAGTTAGCCCGGGCACGGGAAACGAGGTGCGTTTCGTACTCCGAGTGACGGAACGTGTCTCCATCCCCAGTCACCGACACTCCGGATTATCCATGATGGAGTTAGGTTCTTGTTGTGTTTACATGTGCATTCATTCTATATTAAGTTGCACATTTCGACTCCTCTGCCATCATGCATCGATATGCATGATTGGTGGCACGAGGATCGAGGCATGCATATATCTGTGAAAATACATTGCCATGCCCCTTTCCTGCTCTCTGTTGCAGCAAAATGAAGAATCAGCAACTTTTTGGAGTTTGGCGCGCATTTCAAGAAAAGGTGTAAACAGAGGCTAATTAGGGCATCCCAGTGGATTTCTGCGCAAGGCAGCCCAAACATACATCATTCATCAGAAGCAAGGCAGTCCCTGGCTTGCACGCCAGTTTTACAGTTTTCTTAGTTAATTTAATTAATTAGGAATTTGTATATTATTTGGACTGTAATATTTGGACTGTAATATTCTTTCATTTGGGACTGTATATTTATTTGGACCCTCTACGCGAGGGCATAACTATAATAAGTGTGCGTGTGTGTGTTGGATGTCTTCCAACCCCACGTCTTTCTCCCTTTTATTTATCCGCTTATGATGGTTAGATTAGGGCATATTTCAATTAGCATACAGTATGATAGCATGTTTGCATTCATTCATCTGTTTTGCATGCACCGGGCTCGGCGCATCATACTAACTGCATTGTACTCTCAATTCCAAATTGAATACATGATAGTTGTAGCATTTCATATGCCATCTTAGAATAGTCGAGCCTGATATAGTTGCATTTTGCATGTGTTGCATTAGGCATTTCTGTATAATTAGGATCATGCATGATTTCTAATAAAGTCTCTGTTTTGGCTTGGAGTACTCGGTGAGTTTTATGCTTTAGCATCCTTGCATGCGTGTGAGTGACTGCCATGAATAGCATGCTTACCATGAGGCTAATTGCTTATGTGATATAACTGCCTGAATGCCTGTGGGTGAAGGTTGGGTTACTTGGATTGGAATAAATCATCAACTGTTTATTTTAAGCCCACTAGATAGTGGCAAAACCATCTTTTCTAAGCCCACCTGCGGGTGACAAAATCTGCATTTTAAGCCTACTTGCGAGTAGCAAACCATCTTTCAAATAAACAAGCATGAAATGTTTTGTTCCAATTCGGGCGACCCAGTCTATACTTATATGCTGTGTGCATCACATAGTAATCTAGGCTAATAACCGGAATAAGGACACACAAAGTTTTCAAAAATAAATATCATGGTTAGTAGAGGCCGATCTTTGATCAGGCGAGCGGGGGTGCTCACGAAGTGACCTTCCCCAATCGTACCCAAGTTCCCGAGCCGAGGCAAATTTGGTGATGACGGACACGTGGCCTTAGGCAACGATTCAGGGTTTCCTAAATTTCCCGAAATAAAATATTTAGGTGGCGACTCTGTATCTGGCAAAGCAGTCCATGTTTGGCACTTCTTTCAAAATCTGTTTTCTCAAAACGATTTGCAGATTTGGACTCTTTGGTTCAGACTTAGAACCGTGACAAATTTGAGAGTCCTGAGCTGTAGTGACCCCAAAATGAAAAGAACGGGAGCTCGTTCCTCCCGGGGCGTTCGGGGACGTCTACACCTTGATTTGGGAAGGGTCGACTTCGATGCCCCTTTGTGTAATCAGAAACCCTAACATTTTCCCCGCTGTAACACCGAATGTACACTTCTGAGGATTTAGCCGCAGCCGAAACTCTCTGATCCTTTGAAAAAAACTTTTGTAAGGCGGTGTAGTGGCCCTCTCTTTCTTTGGACTTGACAATCATGTCATCCACGTACACCTCAACCTCCTTGTGGATCATATCATGCAGTATCGTGGTCGCAGCCCATTGATATGTGGCCCCAGCGTTCTTCAATCCAAATGGCATCACTCTGTAACAATATGTCCCCCACAGGGTGGTGAAAGCAGTCTTCTCCCGGTTTTCGGGTGCCATCACTATCTGGTTGTATCCTGAGAAGCCATTCATGAATGAAAGCAAAGCATGCCCCGCTGTAAAATCTACCAACTCATCAATATGCGGCAGGGGGAAGTCGTCCTTCGGACTAGCTTTATTCAAATCCCTGAAATCTACACATACTCGGATCTTGCCATCCTTCTTCGGCACTGGAACAATGTTGGCCAACCAAGTCGGGTGTTCGGATACCAGCAGGAAGCCTGCCTCGATTTGCTTGGTGACCTCTTCCTTGATCTTAATGGCCCAATCTGGATGGATCCTTCTGAGTTTCTGCTTGACAGGTCGGGCCTTGGGATCAAGAGGGATCCGGTGCTGTACAATCTTAGGATCGATTCCAGGCATGTCTTCATAGGACCACGCGAAAACATCTTTGAAATCTTTTAATAAAGCGACTAAGCGCTCGCGTTCCTCCGAAGATAACGTGGACCCGATCTGGACCAGCCGCGGGTCCTTCTCCGTACCAACATTCACAGTAGTGATTTCATCCATTAAGGGTTTAACAAGTCTTTCCTGCTCTTGATCAATTAATCGTTGCAAAACCGGAGGAATTTCTTCCTCGTCGTTTTCATCAAAATTTTGAAAATCCTGATTTAAGCAATAAATCAAAGGCACAGAAAAATACTCAGAAACCACATCCACATCATTCTCATTAAATACTTCCGAGCCGTCCGATTCTTCTGTTACAATAGACTCAAAAGAGAAAGAAAATGACGACCTAGACAGGACTGTGGCATCCAGGTTATCACCCCCAGGAATACCGGACTCTGACTCAGTCGAGCTGGAACCTGATTCCGACTCACAGGACTCGGTAGAATCAGATTCCGGCTCACTACCTGACCTGGTGCTGTTGGACAAAAATCCTTCTTCATATTTCCAGATGAGAGAAGGTGCGATGGACGCATCCAAAATAGCTGATGGTAGGCCCGCAGCCGCTTCATTCCCAATCATGCATACCGAGGAGTTGTCCCCCAAGCACTTCTGTTCGATCGGAGGATCTGAAAGTAGACATGCCAGTGCTACCCCCATTTCATTCTCAGCGTCCTCAGACTGCACTTCCTCACTTTGCTCAGCCTCGGCTGATGAGTGTGTCTGCTCTTCGGCAATGTCATTCTCAGGTAGCTGGAGGTCAAAGAAAATCTCAAACCCCGGTACGCGCTTCCTCTCCGCGTTCAGCCACGGCTCTGGAAAGCCACAGAACGGAAAGTCCTCTCCCTCCCGGACGAAGCGTCCGTTCAGGGTACCATAAATGGGCCGGTGCATTAAGTCAAAGGGCTTCCCCATCTGTTTCGCTCTGTCCCTTCCGGCCATTTCTTTTCCTTTTCTTATCCAGTCCTCTTTAGTGGGTAGGTAACCCAATCCAAAGGTATGAGGGTTGTGTGGCACTTCGGCCAATGCTGCGACGCCCTTCCGGCCGCTCTTCCCCAATCCCATCCCGGGGATGTGCTGGAGTTTGTTCATGAGATAGACTGCTTGGGCACTAACATATACCCCTTCATTAGCTGCCATGATGTCCTGTACAACCCGAGCCTCAGCCAAGGTGAAACCCGATATGAACACATCTTCCATACCATGCTCGATTTCTAGAACAGGCGTAAATACCTCCGGCGGCGGATGAATTGATGAGTTTCCGAAAACAATGGCTACTCCCTTCCCATAGGGGTATTTCACCACTGGATGTAGGGTGGAGGAGACCGCCTTCACCTGATGCAGCCACGGCCGCCCCAAAAGCAGGTTGAACGTTGCAGGGACCTCCAAGACATGGAAATCTATCTCATGCTGTCCCGGCCCAACCTTTGTTTGAATCTTAACTGTTCCCATTACTTCCCGGCTTGTGTTGTCATACGCCCGAATTACCTGGGCCGTTGGCACGAAATCCGCGATTTTCAAACCGATCGCGTAAGCTGTTCTTGTCGGACAGACGTTGATGGCGGACCCTGTGTCGACAAGCACCACGGTTATCCATTTATCTCTGCACTCCACAGAGATGTAGAGTGGCTTGTTATGGTTCGCACCCTCAGGTGGCAGTTCTTTATCAGAAAAAGTCAACATCGGGGTAGTCCCTCCCGAAAAAACTAGGCCCACCAGCTGTTCGGGCGTGGTGTGTATAGAAAGCTTGGCTTTGTCCATGGCTGAAAGGACAGCCTGTCTATGTACTCGAGAAGCCATAAGCAGCCCCCAGATGGAGATGTCTGGTTGTATCTTCTTCAATTGTCTCAATACGGCCTCATCCTCGAGTTGCTTTTCCTTTTGCTTTTCTACCTCCCTATATTTTCTAGATGCCTCTGGTTGATCCAGGTGTGGAGGGTTGAAGTACCGTCCACTCCTGGTCACGTGATCGACTTCGCCGATATACCAGGTATCATCTGGTTGGTTATTCCCCCAATCTTCGTCGGTGTGGGCAAGACATAGATCGTCGTCTTCCCACCACATTCCATCCGCAGCCGACAGGCACCTGTCCGGTTTTGGCATGACTGTTCTCATACTCGCAGTACCTTCTATTCCTATGCTCGCGGCATTTTCCCTTTCTGTACTCACAGCAGTCTCAATTCCCACGTGGGCTTTTGCCTTCCTGATCCTCTCAGAATCTTCGAATCTTTCCTGTTCTGACTGTGCCAATGCAGTAGATTGTTCAATAATCCCTATACTCAAAATGCTCCATTCCCGAGCGAAACTATCGACACCGGCGCTCCCCGATGATGTACTCTGTTCTCCAACGTTCCCGGCTGTTACTGACATTCCTGCCCCTACCGGGCCTTGTTCTGACTGAAACTCTCCTACCACATCTGGCTGATCGTCCAACCATCCCGTGGCCTCTGCCGATTCCTCGTAATCGAACTAGTTGACGGCTGAGTCTTCTAGATCTTGGTTACTGTAAAACTGGAACTTGGCAAGATCCTCTTCCACAGCTATCAAATCATCCGTTCCCTGTCCTAGACTGTCTCCTTAGATTGCACACAGCTCTCCTCCTGCTGGAAATTCCACATCTGGTCTATTCTGGCCCATCGGTGAAATGTAGTCACTCGGACTATAAGCATTCTCCACATCACTCCCAGACTTCGCAGACTCTGGCTTGACAACCCCTTTCTCCTTTGGCGTTTTCCCTCTCCCGCTCTCGATGGTCACCACCGCTGGCTTGGGTTGGATTATGGAGACGTCCATCATGCACAAATTGGTGCAATCAGGAAGGAAAACTTCCGGCTTAGGCAGGAAGGAAGGTGTGATATAGATACTAGGATCGTAGGGCACGACCCCAGTATGGATGAAATTGATTCTTTTGGGTGGTGGAGCCTGGTTATGTGTGGGGAGAGGGTTTGTAGTGACATTGGGCTTCTCAGGAGGTAAAATCACCCCGTTATCAATGAGATCTTGAACCTCATGGTGCAATCGAAAGCACAGGTCAGTGTCGTGACCGTGTTGCTGGTGAAATGCACAATACTTGGCTGGATTGTGGGCAGCGGGGAGTCTTTCCGGTAAGGGCCGCGGCTCTGGGGGCTTCAGATGCCCTTTTCTGATCAAAACCCCCAAAGCTTTGGACAGGGACATATAAAGCAGAGCGAAGGTTCTGGTATTTTTGGGAAGGTATTTGGCTGTTTGTGGGTTGCTTCCGGATGCACCGGAGAATGGTGTGGCTGCCATATTTCTTGGGGGAGGGTTGGTGGTGACCATACTCACTTCAGAGGTCCTGGTAGTTGTAGTGCCACTCGGGCCTGCATTAGCGTTACGGTTGAAAGTTCTGCGGGGCTGCTCCCGGTCATTATCAATCAATCCCTGCTTTAAGGCATCCTCAATCTGCACCCCCATTTCATGTAGATCTGAAAAGGTAGGGAAGAGGAGTACAATCATCTTCTGCATTAGCTTCGGCTGAAGATTGCGCACAATCATCCGAATCTAGCCCTTGTCCGTGGGCCTTAAGGTCATCATCGAAGCCTTAGCCCGCCACCTGGCTACAAATTCTGAGAAGTTCTCCTTGGGTTCTTGCCTCGTTGTCTCGAGATCCCGGGTCGTAATCTCGATTTGTGTATTGTACGAGTACTGCAAGATGAAGGCCTCGGCCATCTCGTCCCAACTTCTCTTGACGTCATCGTCCAATTTGGCATACCATATGGCCGCTACACCCGACAGGGTCCGACCAAATAGAGACAGCTTCTGCAGTCTAGTGAGGCCCATTGGCCTTAGGATGTCTGAAAACAGTCGTAGGTGCACCATAGGATCCCCAGATCCGTCAAAACGATCGATTTGTGGCATTTTAAACCGGTCAGGCAGTGTCACGGCCGCGTCGGTGTATCCGTCTTCAATGTCCGGAATGGACTCCACACCTTGAGATTTCTTAAACAGCTTTTCAAGCTTGCTCATTTTTAATGCCATGGGGTCCACCTCAGACTCGAAGGGAGAATCCGATTGATTGATAGGAGTGGGTGCTTTGGATAGTTGAGGCGGGATCGTGGGCGGAGCTGGCCCCGTTGGAAGTTCGGTATCCTCTTGGACATTCCGGGCATTTGGCGTCTCTTCGGGTATCGGAACCCTTAGTGGGGGAGGGACTTGCTGTGAAGCTGACACCCCAGTTTGCTGCTGCAATCTCACGATTAAATCCGCTTGTTCACTCATAACTGTGGCTTGCTGTTTGGCGAACTCTGCCTGCCGAACAGCATCTTGCTGCATCATTTTCATGCTCTCTTGGAGTTGGCGCACCATCTCCTCTAAGCTAGACATACTATTCAGCTCTGGTTGAATTACTGGTATATGTTCCCTTTTTGTAGGTGAAATAGGACCCTGATCCCTACTGAACTCAGGTGGGGTAGATAAGGCCCTCTGAACTGACTGTTGAACTGATGTCCTCTGCCTAGCTGTCCTCCGTCTAGTAACCGGGGGTAGGGAGCGGTACACTGGTTGTCCGTCTATCAGATCCTCAGATCGATGGAGCCGACGACCTCTAATCCAGAGTGCTTGGGGAATATCTACCGGGTTGGAAGCAATGGTGCTAAACTACCTAGCAAAAAGATAAATAAAGCAGTAAATAAACAAACAATCGAACGACACAGCGGCATAAAATAAACACAAACAACGCGCAGTTGGGCATTCACAATACATAGTGGGTAAACCGAACACAGTGTCCCCCGATACTGATCACTGTTCCCCAGAAATCACTGTCCCCAAAATCGAGCCTGATACCCGCAGATAACTGATTCTCATAAACCGGTACTGATGCCCTCAGGTCTAATACTCAATCTTGCGAACTCATATGTACGTTCTTGTAGAGATACACTCTAAAAGCACATAGCAAGTAAAGAGAGACAAAACACCCCTATGTTGGGGTAGGGTTTCCCTGTCCTATTTTGTCAGGAGCTAGAGTTTCACTATGCACGCAGCAGTTTTCAAACAACCTAACATCGGGTAAGCAGCCTGTCCTAACTTGGGATGGTCACTATGGATCCGAATATGTACTAGGTCGAATGGTCGAAAAGGGTGGCCCGGTAAAACCGGGGTTTGTGTTCCCATACTGTCAGAGCCCATAGCCGGTCAGCCTTATGGTCATGCCTTGACAAGACAAGCCTCCGGCAAACCATTCAGGAATGGCAGATGGCAAACATGGTGTCCTAGGCGCACCAATGCACATGCAATCCAAAGAGACACATAAATGAAATCTAAAAAGGATATCACGAGTTCGAGTCAAGCTCTCTATTTCCCCAGCAGAGTCGCCAGAAACTGTAACAAGTCCGCGGGGGACCTTGTAGACAGGCCCGCGGGGGACCTCGCCACAGCTCGGACTCGACTTTCGTTAGTCACGGTTCTAAGTCTGAACCAAAGAGTCCAAATCCGGCAAATCGTTTTTGAGAAAACAGATTTTTTGAAAGAAGTGCCAAACATGGACTGCTTTGCCAGATACAGAGTCGCCACCTAAATATTTTATTTTGGGAAATTTAGGAAACCCTGACTCGGTGCCAAAAGGCCACGTGTCCGTCATCACCAAAGTTGCCTCGGCTCGGGAACTTGGGTACGATTGGGGAAGGTCACTTCGTGAGCACCCCCGCTCGCCCGGTCATAGACCGGCCTCTACTAACCGTGATATCAATTTTTGAAAACTTTGTGTGTCCTTATTCCGGTTATTAGCCTAGGTTACTATGTGATGCGCACAGCATACAAGTATAGACTGGATCGTCTGAATTGGAACAAAACATTTCATGTTTACTTTTGAAAATGGTTTGCTACCCGCAGGTAGGCTTGAAACATTTGATGATTTATTCCAATTCAGATAACCCAACCTTCACCCACAGGCATTCAGGCAGTTATATCAGATAAGCACATAGCCTCATGGTAAGCATGCTATTCATGGCAGCACTCACACGCATGCAAGGATGCTAAAGCATAAAGCTTACTGAGTACTCCAAGCCAAAATAGAAACTCATTAGAAATCATGCATGAATCCTAAGTATACAGAAATGCCTAATGCAACACATGCAAAATGCAACTATAGCAGGCTCGGCTATTCTAAACATGGCATATGGAATGTTACAACTATCATGTATTCAACTTGGAATTGAAAATACGATGCAGTTAGTATGATGCGCCGAGCCCGGTGCATGCAATACAGATGAATGAAATGCAAACATGCTGTCCTACTGTATGCTAATTGAAATATGCCCTAATCTAACCATCGTAAGCGAATAAATAAAAGGGAGAAAGACGTGGGGTTGGAAAACATACAACACACTCACGCACACTTATTACAGTTATGCCCTCACTCGGAGGGTCCGAATAAATAATACAGTCCGAATAAAAGAATATTACAGTCCAAATATTACAGTCCGAATAATATACAAATTCCTAATTAATTAACAAATTAACTAAGAAAGTAAATAAAACTGGCATGCAAGCCAGGGACTGCCTTGCTTCTGATGGATGATGCATGTCCGGGTTGTCTTGTGCGGAAATCCACCGGAATGCCCCAATTAGCCTCTGTTTACACCTGTACTTGAAAAGCGTGCCAAGCCCCAAAAAGTTGCTGATTCTTCGTTTTGCTGCAACAGAGAGCAGGAAAGGGGCATAGCAATGTATTTGCACAGATATATGCATGTCTCGATCCTCGTGCCACCAATCACGCATACCGAGGCATGATGGCCGAGGAGTCGAAATGCACAACTCAATATAGGATGAATGCACATGAAACTACAGCTAAAACCTAACTCCATCATGGATAATCCGGAGTGTCGGTGACTGGGGAATTGAGACACATTCCGTCACTCAGAGTACGAAATGCACCTCGTTTCCCGTGCCCGGGCTAACTCCTATTCCGGACACGATGCAATATGCACGACATGCAACTCAGATGCAATCCTAACATACACCATGCTATGAAAGTGAGATGCCTCGAAATGCATGCACATGGGCACGCAAACTGAGAAAATGACAGAATGCAATCTAAGATACAACCTAGTGTGAACTATGCTATGAAAATGAGATGCCTCGAAATGCGTGCACACGGGCACGCAAATCGAGAAAATGACAGAATGCAATCTAAGATACAACCTAGTATGCACTATGCTATGAAAATGAGATGCCTCGAAATGCGTGCACACGAGCACGCAAACCGAGGCGATGGAATACAATCTAAGATACAACCTAGTATGCACTATGCTGTGAAAATGAGATGCCTCGAAATGCGTGCACACAGGCACGCAAACCGAGGTGATGGCATACGCAATGCAAATGACATGGAAACTGTAACATGGGCTTATACCAATATGGGTGAGCCTTAGCCACACTCACATAGGATGCCGGCGGATGAAAATGAAGTGCCTCGAAATGCGTGCACACGGGCACGCAAACCGAGGCGATGGCATACACAATGCGAATGACATGAAAACATGATATGGGCTTATACCAACATGAGAGAGCCTCAGCCACACTCACATAGGATGCCGATGAATGAAAAATGAAGTGCCTCGAAATGCGCGCACACGGGCACGCAAACCGAGGCAATGGCATACGCAATGCAATGGCATGTAGAATGCAACATGGACTTACACTAACATGAGAGAGCCTCAGCCACACTCACATAAGAGGCCGGTAGATGAAAATGAAGTGCCTCGAAATGCGTGCACACGGGCACGCAAACCGAGGCAGTGGCATACGCGATGCAAATGACATGAAAACATGATATGGGCTTATACCAACATGAGTGAGCCTCAGCCACACTCACATAGGATGCCGATGAATGAAAAATGAAGTGCCTCGAAATGCGTGCACACGGGCACGCAAACCGAGGCGATGATATAATGCGATGCAATGACATAGAAATGGAAAGCAATCATTCTAATAGAATTTCAGCACTAAAATATGGGGGAAAACAGTCCCGAAATGAGGCGAAATGACACTAAATGCATGGAATTGTCCCGAAATATGAATTTTGGCACCCGAAATGGCCTATAGCTATGCAATGCATGCACAATATGGACATGTAATGCAAAGACAGAAGCTAGGCAGTCCCAAAAAAGGCACTTTCACAGTTACAAACATGGCCAAACAGCAAGCATAGGTAGGGCAAAAATGGCATGCAAGAATAGGGGCCAAGCGAGGGGTAATGAAGCAAGTGATATAAGAAAAATCCAAACTGAAAAATTCCCTTCTACAACACTGAAGAGGGACCAAAAAAATGCACATTTACAGTTTATGGCAGCCTCAAAATCAGTATACAAACATGATAGAAATGCGATGCAAAATGAGGCTCAAAAGTGGCTATAACATGAGGTATGCAAAATATTCACCAAACAGCCAAAGACCCTTAATAAAACATGTAGAATGGGCCAAGATAGGACTATTTCCAGAACTGTAAAATGGCCAAAAACAAAAGCATGATAGGCTAACTAAACATGCAAGAATGGGGAATAAAAGAGAGATATAACATGAAGTGGCATATGGAGGTCCCAAACCATGAAAGGACCTAAATGAAACATGAAGAATGGACCAAAATAAGCACTTTTTCAGAACTGTAAAATGGCCAAAAAAAAAGCATGGTAGGCTGCCATTGCATGCAAAAATGGGACCAAAAGGGGAGTATAAAGGTAAATACAACATGGAAGTCCCAAATGGTGTTGAGCCCTTCTTCAATGTTGAAGAGGGGCTCAAAATAAGCCTATTATCAGTTTACAACATGCTCAAAAACAGATTACTCATGTGCCAAAAATAGCATGCAAGATTATGACATATAAGAGGATAAATGAAGCAAGTGCATCATGGAGGGCTCAAACAGGGTTGAGCCCTTAATGAAAAGTGAAGATGAGCTCAAAAGAGGGTCCCTTTCAGTTAAGGCCGGAGCTTGAAACAAAAAGCATGTGGGGCTTACAAATAGATCAAGAAAAAGGGTCAAAGAGGAGAAGTGCTACTCACCCTTGAAGATCAAAGCTTTTGTTGCTTCTTGGATCAATTTGCAGCTCCTTTAGCCTTTGAGAAGCCTTCCTTGTTGCTGGAAATGAAGTGGTGATGGTAGAGCTTGGTGGTGTAGAAGAAATGGTGCTTAGGGACTTAGGAATTTTCAAGGAAATGAGAGGTATAGAAAGGGGTTTGTGTATGGAAGCTTGAAGAACAATTTTCCTTACCCTCATAACAAACAATGGCAGCTGGTTATAAGGACCAAAAGGAGGGTGTAAAGGTGGGGCAAGAAGGAGGTAAGCTTTCCCCCACAAAATATCCCCCGGATTGGGATATTTTCTGGGGGAAAGGACTACACAGCTGTAAAGTTCCTGGCACAAGGAAAATGGCCGGCTGGTTTTTGGGCTTGAAAGTGGCCGGCCGGCCACCCCCCCTAGCCGGCCAACTAGGGGTCAAAAGGGTCAACTTGAAATAGTGGCCGGCCACCACATATTGGTGGCCTCCCAGGTCTCCTCTTCACAACCCTGTGGTTCGAATTTGGAAATTCTAAAACAGGAGAGAGAACAAGCCAATTTTAGGAGGGGTTCAAAAGGGTCAAGAGGAATTAATGGCCGGCCATAAACTTTTAGGGTCCTCCCATGTGTGTACAACACAAATATGTGGTTCACAGTTCAAGAAAGTGGCCCAAGGGTGTTCAACATTGGCCCGAAAGGAGGGGTTCAAAAGGGTCAAGAAGCATTAGTAGCCGGCCATGAACTTTTAGGGTCTTCCCATGTGTGTACATCACAAATATGTGGTTTGGGTTTGAAGAAAATGGCTCCAACGTGTTCAACATTGGCCCGGAAGTGCGAAAAACGGGCGTCGGAGGGCTCCGGAGGAGTAAAAAACTGGTTGCTGCAACAATTGCTGGCCTCCCACCCTTCTATGGCCTTCCTAGTGATAAAACAGAGGTACCTGCCAAAAATGAACGAAAACCGATGCAAAACGAATGTTCGGGGGCCAAAACACGCCGTTCGGGGTCCCGGAAACTGCCCGTTAAACACCGAAAGTGGCGTTCGGCCACGAAGTGGGTTTCTCAGACCCCAGTATCCCTCAAAAGGGAGTAAATAAGATGCATGCCAAAATTCAGAGCAAACGGAGACGGTTGGGCGGTCCCGAACCTAGGCACATGGCCTGACAGCTCCGAAAATCGGGAACCGGACTCCGAAATGGGCAAAATGGCCTACGACCACGAAATGTAGCCTGCAGACATTGAGAGATGGTCTACGGGACCTCTCCCTCTCCTCAGGAAAAGAAACAGAGAAAATCGAGTCTGGTTCGCAAACCGAGACAAGGCACAAGAGAGGGTTCGGAAGTCCGGAGGCAGGGCTCATGGCCGCGACTCTGAGACTTCTGAACGACCGCGATATGCAATATCACCAAGCGCTCAACTGGTGACGTCTAAGTCTTAAGGTCGGTCAAAAATGGGGTGTCTACAGACCTCGCTACAGTTCGGACTCGGTTTTGTGTCACGGTTCTTAATCTGAACCAAAGAGTCCAAATCTGGCAAATCGTTTTGAGAAAAAAATAGATTTTTGAAAGAAGTGCCAAACATGGACTGCTTTGCCAGATACAGAGTCGCCACCTAAATATTTTAAAATGAGAGAATTTAGGAAACCCTGACTCAGTGCCGAAGGCCACATGTCCGCCATCACCGGAGTTGTCTCAGCTCGGGAGCTTGGGTACGATCGGGGAAGGTCAGCTATGAGCACCCCCTTTCGGCCGGTCCGAAGACCAGCCTCTACTAACCGTGATATCTGATTTTGAAAACGTTATGTGTTCTTATTCCAGTTATTAGCTTAGAATTACTATGTTATCCGCACAGTAAACAAGTATAGACTAGATTGCCTAATTAGGAAACAAGCATTGCATATCTGTTTGTTTTGAAAAGCGCTTTGGAATTTGCTACTCGCAAGTAGGCTAAAACACGAATTTCAATGAGTTTTTCCAACTCAGACAATCCAACCTTCACCCACAGGCATTCAAACAATTTATCACATAAGCATTTAGCCGCATGGCAAGCATACTGTCATGGAAACACTCACACGCATGCGGGATGCTAAAGCATAAATACTTACATCGTACTCCGTGCCAAAACAATAAACTAGTTAGCAAACATGCATGTCCTAGTTCATGTTAAAAATGGCTAATGCATCGCATGCAAAAATGCAATCTAGACAGGCTCGGCTAACCTAAACATGGCATGTGAAATGCGATCAACTATCACATACTCAGTTTTGAATTTGAAGTACAAATGCAGTTAGCGTGATGTACCGAGCCTGATGCATGCAATACAAATGCATGAATGCACGCATGCATAGCATAAGGTATGCTAATTTTAAAAATGCCCTAGTCTACCATCATAGGCAGGTAAATAAAAGGGAAGAAAGACGTGAGGTTGGAAGACATACACACACTCACGCACACTTATTACATAATTGCCCTCACTCGGAGGAACCAAATAAATATTACAGCCCGAATGATAAGCAAATAAAATTATTACAGAATTTCTAATTAGTTAATAGAAAGAATGCAAAAAGAAAGGAAAAGGGCGGCCGCAGCCTCTGCCTCGAGATGCGCGAATGATGCATGCTCGAAACGCGGCTCGCCTGGAAAAACCGTACCACATTAGTGCCACCTCTGTTTACACTGCCCTGGCTCTCTGAAAATTGCCAAAGCCCTAGGACAGGTTCCTTGCATGCTGTAGAGTACCACCGGCTAGGGGAAATTCCCACCGGCAGTGCACAATTTCCACCGGCTGTCCCTGGATTTATCGGCAGTTCACCAATGACTGGCCGGCACTGAATTCTGCCGATCGGTAGAAACTTCCTGCAGAAGACAGTTTTGACAGCAACAGAGAACAGAGAGTGTATGGCATGGGATTTCAGGCATATGTGAGCATGGTCATGCTTCCCATCATGCTTTGAACTCAGGGAAGCACGACCCTCGATCCTCGAGCCATCAATGGTGCATGATAGCCCAAGGGATCAAGTTTGCCACTTGATATAAAGATGCATGCGACACACAAATGGGGGCCAAGGCCTTATCATGTCAAAGTCAAAGGCCCCGGTGACCGAGAGTTAAGGCGCGTTTCATCACTTATGGTATGAACGCCCCTTAACACTCACACTTGGTTTGACACCCCAAACCAAGTAATGCAATGCATGTTATGCAAACATTGCTCAAAATGCAACATGATAACAAGATACAAGGCATACCAAGTGTCATGCAACTAATATGGCAAGCATGCAATGTTTAGGCATCCAAATATGGACAATTTAAGCAATGGAATCATCATGCTACAACACCTAATGAAGCAACCATGCAACAAACATGAAACAAGCATGCAATGGTGGCTTAAAATGGTAAAGGGGCAGACCTTCACCCACCCCAAAACAGTGGCCAAAAGTGTCCAAAAGGTGGACCAATGCTCATGCCAACATGCAAACCAAAGGTCCTAAGGTTAAGGCACAAAAAGGAGGCACTTCACTCCCACCAACATGACCACTCATGGCATGACTTGGACAAGCCAAAACAGAATTTTAACATGCAAAAAGGGACTCCAAAACCTCCTAATATGGCAGCTAAAGTGGCTCCGAAGAGGCATATGCACCGAAGCTCATTCCTAGGCATAAGAGGGCACACCCTCAAGGCATAAAAGAGGTCACACATGCACACATCTAAACATGATTTTGGACTGAAATATGGTCCTAAACGATGACAAATCATGGGGATAGCCTAAGCTATGCATGTTGGAGGTCAATATGCTCAAAGCTTACAAGCCAAAACACAAAGGGATGACATCAAACCATGCAAGCATGACTGAAATGAAGGGCCAACAGACTTTAAACATGGTAAAATAATGCCAACATCTTCATGGAACCAAGCCAACACATGCATGAATTAAGGCCTAAACACAAGATACAATTCTAGGCCAAATGGAGGAGTGTAAAGCAAGTACATTAAGCATGCAAATGAGTACAAATCCGGCCAAAAGCAGAGATCATGTATGACCCAAAACATCCAAAAAACTTCTGAAATGAGGCCAAAAATGATCAAGCATGCATGTTACCATTTTAGGCCAAAATGCAAGGAAACAAGACAATGAAGGGAGAGGGGTGTCCCTCCCCTATGCAAGACTTCAAACCACCTTCATTACCACTGAAAATCCACTGGTTTTCAGTGGTGAGGAGACCAAAACACTTAAGCAAACAAAGCCTTACCAAGGAGGCAACAAAAAAAGGCCAAATAAGGCCTAAGAGGGTGAGTTTAAACTCAAACCACCAAGGACCCTTAATGAAAGTTCTTAAGCATGAAAATACAAGCCTTTTTTATGTTATCCACAAAAACTAAATCAGCAAGTAAGATAGGTAAAAGACTAGTGTAAGTTTGGGGAAACTAAAGTAATATGCTCACCCTTGAAGCACACTTCAAGAACAGCCAAGACAGCCCCCTTCTTTTGATCAAAAACAGCCCAAAAACTCAAGAATCAACCCTCAAAGTCCTCAATCTCGGAGCAAGGTGTAATAGTGTGTGTATTGGTGCAAAAGTAAGGTAAAATCACACTTTTAGGCCAAGAAATACACACAAGGGGGGAGAGAGAGGGAAATATAGAGATAGGGTGTATCTATAAGTGTAAGCTCTGGTTTTTGCCCTCAAAGTTTCTAACCTAGAGCAAGGAGAAGGCCTCTCCTCTTATAGAGGTCCCTCTTGCAAAGCTTACACAACAAGCTTGCTTAGAGGGACATCCCTCCATACACGTGTATGGAGGGAGGCAGAGTTGGTGCCAGCTATCACAGCTGGCACAAAATATCTACATAAAGTAGATGAACAATGGTCGGCTGCCTAAAAATGTCATTTTGACAAAATTTAGTGCCGACCGGCAACAAACAGTGCCGACCGGCAATAAAAAGTGCCGATGGCATCAAAAACCAGCCGGTGACCTTTAGCCACTGCTGGTGGTGTGTGGGGATGCCTCACAAGGCATTCTCTGCCCCTCCAAGGCAAAACACAAGTGTTTGGTGCAAAACCAGACACTAAACAGTCGAGTTCGGAGATCTTGAGGTAAGGCGCGTAGCCGAGACCTCTGGGAACTCCAAACGAACATAAACATGGATGATCACCGAGTGTTCAA
Source organism: Camellia sinensis (assembly GCF_055761805.1). Taxonomy (NCBI): domain Eukaryota; kingdom Viridiplantae; phylum Streptophyta; class Magnoliopsida; order Ericales; family Theaceae; genus Camellia; species Camellia sinensis. The sequence continues at coordinate 108,547,473 of NC_138969.1, read as the reverse complement.
ACGGTGACGTCCAAGTCTCGAGGACGGTCAAAAATGGGGTGTCTACACTCGGTTTTTCTCTCAAAACCCTCTGGCTCGCTTTTTCTCTCAACTTACACCTCTCTATTCTTTATTCTCTCATTTTTCGTCCCTCCCCAAGGTGATTAATGAATGAATAGGAAGTTGCGGGTTCATGCCCGATGCCATTAGCTCACAGCTATTTCTTCTGGTGGGTAGAGTGCCCTCCTGGCAAGTACGTTGACGACGGGGGAAAGACAGAACACCTGACTCAACTGTGCCCCTAGTTCATCATTTTGACCATTTTTTGTTTTGGTTTTCTACTAAAACAGTTTTGATCAAGGTGAGAGTCGGATTAACATACTCGTTTGATTTTTGATTTGAAAACCATGCAAGTCAGGCTGTAAGCACTGAAAATTTTCCTTTTTGGGTCCAAGAAAATGGTCCAGTTTTGGAAAACGAAATAGTTTTCGAGAAAATAGTCAAACTCAGTAAAAATTTTCAAAAACTATTTTTGCAAACGGCTGATACTCAACGAGCATGGAACTTACCCTTTGAGATGCGCAACCTCGGATCGGAGGCAATGGAAAATCGCCCCTGGCTTAAAAGGGGGTGGATGGCAACGGAAAGTTGCCCCTGGTTTGAATGGCATCTTGCGACGACTCGTGGCAACGGAAAGTTGCCCCTAGTTTGGACGGTGCCGTAGCAGTCTGCAAACAGTCTTCATCGATGATGGTCGAACTCTTGGACACAGAGATGACGAAGACGGTTATAACAGATATATGGACACAATCACCTTGGAAGGTGTTGGCGACTAGTCTTTGGGATGAAGTCAAAACCATTGCATGGACCGAGACGCTATGAAAGCGTTGGGGGCTGGACTTCAGAATGAAGTTGCCTACGTATCCCAAACATGGGAATCAAGCCTTACGTAGTTCCGGTTAAGGTACACTCGGGTATTTTAACCTTCACTTTTTAGGCTCTAACTTTTGCCAAGGCGCTCGATGTGGGTTTTCGACCTCGCGAGCTTCTTCTCGTTTTCTTTTTCTGTTTATTTCTTTTTTCTTTCTTTTCTTTTTTTGTATTTTTTTGCTTTTTGTCTTTTCTTTTCTTTTTTTTGTATTTTTTTGCTTTTTTTGTATTTTTCTCTTGCTCTAACTTTTGCCTGGGCCGCCCTTCCGGGTTTTCGACCCAGTGAGCCTCTCAAAGGGTAAAAGTGTAACAAGTCCATGCCAAATGGTTTTTGAAATTGAATCCTCTTTGTATCTAGGAGAACGGCTGTTGCAATGATTTGTAGAAGAATCCATCCCGGTTGCTCCACAAGCTCCTTCCGGCGAGATCTAGTCCTTCTGATTCGGCTTCGGTGCCTCTTGCTCGAGAGCTGCTTCAGAACTGGCCACGCGGGCCTCCTCCGATAGTTGATCGTTGAATGTTCCGGATGAATTCGTGGCTCAAAACAAGCAGGTCGAATCTTGAGGCTGAGAGCGATCCTACGCTGCACAATCTCAAGAGCGGTTCCACACAGGTCGTCGCAGGGCCGTGTAAAACATTTGTTTTTGAAAGTTTTTAAGAAAGCGACGAATCGCTCGTGCCAAAGATAGTGTGGAACCAATCTGGATCGAGCCAGGGTCCTTCCCAGTACTCACGCTGACAAGCATGATTTCATTCATTAAAATGTTTAGCATGCTTCATCTTTCTCTCAAATGATCAAAGTTTCGCAAAACCCGAGGAATTCCTTCCTCTTCGTTTTTATCACCGCAGTGTTCGAAAGAGGTTTTTGAAAAACTTAGGTTAATGCAACGAGCTTGGCGCACAGGAGAGTGGGCGAGATGTACTGTCAGCCCATTCAAATCCTCTGGCACTTATACTGAAAGCAAGCACGAAAGTGAGATAGCAACAGCCGTTTCATTCAGATTTGTTGGTATAACTGGCCCCTCGGCAGAAACAGACTCAAAAACAAAAACAGGTAATTACAAGACAAAACGGTGTTCGGGACAACAACCCCAGAATCACCTGGTATTCTATACAAAGGGGACTGACTCGGCATATCAAGACAGACCCTTAAGCAAAAAAGACTGACTCAAGACAAGGAGACAGACTCAAAACAAAAGACCGACTCGATACCCAAGCCAAAATTTACAAAACTCGATTTTACTGATGCTCAAAAATGCGTGCCAGACGCCACATCCAAAAATATACCGAATGCCGCCCGCAGGTGATTCACTTTCTGACTACATACTTGCAGTATCTGTGTCCTCAAAATCCAACAACTGGGTGGTAACGGACTTGGCTGAGGTGGGCGGGAGGATAACCTCGTTGTCGATCAAATCTTGCACCTCATGATGGAGGCGGAAACAATTGTCAGCAGGATGGCCTGTCTGCTGGTGGTACGCGCAATACTGAGCAGCATCATGCGTGGCAGGGAGATTCTTCGAGAGTAGCCGAGGCTCCAAGGGTTTAAGGTGTCCCCTCTCGGCAAGGATCTGAAGTGCCTTGGACAGAGGCATGTAGAGAGCATGAAAGGTCCTGCGCCCCCGGGGCAGGTACTTTGGAGTCTGAGCGCTCTTACTAGCCGCACAAGCGAAAGGGTCGGCAGGCGCCACCTTAGCTTTCTGATCTTTCCCAGGTGCCGGGCTGGGAATAGAAGAAACTGTTTTGGCATGATGGGGCCCATCCTGATTTTCTGACTGACTTGAACTCCCCTCAGTTGGAGTGGGGAAAGCATCTTCCACAGTTTTTGCCACAACTGCGGATATTTGTTGCTTGTTCATCCCTCCGGCTTTCAAAGCCTCGACTGCCCGCAGTAGTTGTTCGACGGGATCGGCGTCTACCTTTGCTTTGTCTTTTCCTCTGGCCTCAGCCTGATCGAGGGTCTGGGTTGATGTTGATATGTCATTACCATAGCTGGAGGCCATCTCCGGTTGGCTAAGTTCGATCACAATTCTCCTCAACAGCGGGGGCTCCTGGGGTATAAAACTCCCGGCATATGGTGCGGCTGGAGGTGAAGCTGACATTCCGTAGGCGAGATCCGCCACAGACCTCTGGAGATCACCTATCATCCCCATTAGTTCAAAGGTGGTGGGCTCATGAGCCTGATACAACTGGGGGGCCCAGACCGGGTGCACAACAGGCGACCTGGGTGGATGTGGCATATCAATGTCGGTCTCACTTTGCAGAGTGATCCCTTGATCTAATGCAGTCGTCATAACCACGAACTCTTCTGAATTCTGCGTCGTCATAAGTCCTGCCTCAGCAAAAGGGGGAACACTGGCTATTCTGTATCAACTCTCTAAACTCTCTGAACTGAAAGGGAAAACAATCAGCATTTCAGCCCAAACAGATCAAATACGGGTGCAGCCGAACAACTGTACTCCACTACTGATCACTGTTCCCCAGAATCACTGTCCCCGAGACAGAACCTGATACCCGCAGATAACTGATTCTCAACAACACTGATACTGGTGTCCTCGGGCCCGATACTCAAACTTGCAAACTGGTATGTACGTTCCCTGTAGAGATATACTCTAAAAGCACATAGCAAGTAAAGAGAGCCAAAACACCCTATGTTGGGGTAGGGTTTCCCTATCCTATTTTGTCAGGAGCTAGGGTTTCACTACGCACACAGCGGTTTTCAAACAACCTAACATCGGGTAAGCAGCCTGTCCTAATTTGGAATGGTCACTATGGATCCGAATATGCACTAGGTCGAATGGTCAAAAAGGGTGCCTCGGTAAAACCGGGGTTTGTGTTCCCATACTGTCAGAGCCCATAACTGGTCAGCCTTATGGTCATGCCTTGACAAGACAAGCCTCCGGCAAACCGTTCAGGAATGACAGATGGCAAACACTGTGTTCCTAGGCGCACCAATGCACATGCAATGCAAAGAGACACACAAATGTGTAAACGCGCCCGCGTGGGGGCCTTATGCTACTACAGTTCGGACTCGCGATTTTGTTACGCGGTTCTTAATCTTGAACCAAAGAGTCCAAATCTGGCAAATCGTTTTGAGAAAACAGATTTTTAGAAAAAGAAGTGCCAAACATGGACTGCTTTTCCAGATACAGAGTCGCCACCTAAATATTTTTTATGGGGAAATTTAGGAAACCCTGACTCGGTGCCGAAGGCCACATGTCCGTCATCACCGGAGTTGTCTCGGCTCAGGAGCTTGGGTACGATCGAGGAAGGTCAGCTATGAGCACCCCCTCTCGCCCAATCCGAAGATCGGCCTCTACTAACCGTGATATCTATTTTCGAAAACTTTATGTGTTCTTATTCCATTTGTTAGCCTAGAATTACTATGTTATGCATACAGCAAACAAGTATAGACTAGATTGCCTAATTTGGAAACAAGCATTGCATATCCGTTTTGTTTCGAAAAATGTTTTGAAATTTGCTACTCGTAAGTAGGCCAAAACACGGATTTCAACGAGTCTTTCCAACTCGGGCAATCCAACCTTCACCCACAGGCATTCAAACAGTTTATCTCACATAAGCACTTAGCCACATGGTAAGCATACTATCATGGCAGCATTTACACGCATGTGGTATGCTAAAGCAAAAATACTTACATCGTACTCCATGCCAAAACAACAAACTAGTTAGCAAAAATGCGTGTCCTAGTCCATGTCAAGTTTGACTAATGCAACACATGCAGGATGCAATTAGAGTAGGCTCGGCTAACCTAAATATGGCATGTGAAATGCAACCAATTGATTTCACATATTCAAATTCGAATTTTGAAATACAAATGCAGTTAGCATGATGTACCGAGCCCGGTGCATGCGGGACAAATGTATGGATGCACGCATGCGTTGCATAAGGTATGCTAATTTAAAAAATGCCCTAGTCTACCATCATAAACAGGTAAATAAAAGGGAAGAAAGACGTGAGGTTGGAAGACATACACACACTCACGCACACTTATTACATCATTGCCCTCGCTCGGAGGGACCGAATAAATATTACAGTCCGAATGATAAGCAAATAAAATTATTACAGAATTTTTTTATTAATTAATAAAAAAGAATGCAAAGAGAAAGGAAAGGGGTGGTCGCAGCCTCTACCTCGGGATGCGCGAATGATGCATGCTCGAAACCCGGCTCGCCTGGAAAACCCGTACCACATTAGTGCCACCTCTGTTTATACTGCCCTGCTTCTCTGAAAATTCCCAAAGTCCCAGAACAGGTTCCTTGCATGCTGCAGAGTACCATCGGCCAAGGGAAATTACCACCGGCAGTGTACAATTCCCACCGGCCGCTTTTGGATCTATCGGCTGTAAACAGATTGCCGGTCGGCAGTAAATTCTGCCGGTCGGCAGAAACTTCCTGCAGAAGACAGTTTTGACAGCAAACAGAGGACAGACAGTATGGCATGGGATTTCAGGCATATGTAAGCATGGTCATGCTTCCTATCATGCTTTAAACTCAAGGAAGCATGACCCTCGATCCTCGAACCATCAATGGTGCATGATGGCCCAAGGGATCAAATTTGCCACTTGATGTAAAGATGCATGCAACAAACAAAATGAGAACCAAAGCCTTATCAAATCGGAGTCAAAGGCCTCGGTGACCGAAAATCAAGGCACATTACATCACTTGAAGTATGAATGTCCCTTGATCCCCACATTTGGCTTGACACCCCAAACCAAATAATGCAATGCATGTTATGCAAACATGGCTTAAAATGCAACATGATACCAAGATGCAAGGCATGCCAAGTGTGGTGCAACTAGTATGGCAAGCATGCAATGTTAGGCATACGAGATGCAAATGTAGTGCAAGCATGGGCCATTAGGCAATGGGATCGACATGTTACAACACTTAATGAAGCAATTATGCAACAAACATGAGATAAGCATGCAAGGGTGACCATAAACCACAAAGGGGCAGACATCAAACCATCTTAAAACAGTGGCCAAAAGTGCCTAAAATGGTGGACAAACTCTCATGCCAACATGCAAGCCAATGGTCTCAAAACTAAGGCACAAGAAAGGAGGTACCTCACTCCCATAACATGACCAATCATAGCATGATTTAGACAAGTAAGAAACAAAATTTTTACAGGCAAAATAGGGCTCCAAACCCTCCTAATATGGCAGCTAAGATGGCTCCAAAGGGGTGTATGCACTAAGGTTCATGTGTAGGCGTAAGAGGGCACGCCTTCAAGGTACAAAAGAGGTCACAAATGCACACATATGAGCATGATTTATGGACTGAAATATGGTCCTAAATGATGCCAAAACATGAGGATGGTCCAAACTATGCATGCTAGAGGTCAACATACTCAAAGCTTACAAGCCAAAACACAAAGAGATGACATCAAACAAAGCGAACATGGCTGAAATAGATGACCAACAGACCTCTAACATGATAAAATGATACCAAAACCTTCATGGAACCATGCCAATATATGCAAGAATCATGGCCTAAGCACAAGGGGCATTTCTAGGCCAAATGGAGCAATACAAAGTAAGTACTTTAAGCATGCAAAGAGACATAAATCCGGCCAAAAACAGAGGTCACACATGACCTAAAACACCCAAAAAACTTCTGAAATGAGGCCAAAAATGATCAAGCATACATGCTACCCTTTTACGCCAAAAAGCAAGGAAACAAGACAATGAAGGGAGAGGGGTGTCCCTCCCCTATGCAAGACTTCAAACCACCTTCCTTACCACTAAAAATACACTAGTTTTCAGTGGTGAAGAGATCAAAACACTGAAGTAAACAAAGCCCTACCAAAGAGGCAACAAAAGGGGCCAAATAAGGCCTAACAAGGTGAGTTTGCACTCAAACTACAAGACAACCTTAATGAAAGTTCTAAAGCATGAAAATATAAGCCTTTTTCATGTTATGCACAAAAGCTAAATCAGCAAGCAAGAGAGGTAAATAACTATTGTAAGTTTGGGGAAAATAAAGCAAGATGCTCACCCTTGAAGAACCTTTGAAGAACAAATGGTCTAGCCCTCTTCTTTTGATCAAAATCAGTCCAAAAACTCAAGAATCAATCCCCCAAGTCCCTCAATCTCGGAGCTAGGTGTAATAGTGTGTGTATTGGTGCAAAAGTAAGGTAAAAACACACTTTTGGGCCAAAAAACACACACAAAGGAGAAGAGAGAGGGAGATATAGAGATAGGATGTATCTATATCTCTAAGCTCTGGTTTTTGCTTCTAAGTCTCTAACCTAGAGCCAAGAGGAGAGCCTTCCTCTTATAGGACTCCCTCTTGCAAAGCTTATACAACAAGCTTGCTTAGAGGGAGATCCCTCCATACACGTGTATGGAGGGAGGCAGAGTTGGTGCCAGCTATCACAGCTGGCACAAAATATCTCCATAAAGTAGATGAACAGTGGTCGGCTGCCCAAAAATGTCATTTTGACAAAATTTAGTGCCGACCGGCAACAAAATTTGCCGACCGGCATAAAAGATTGCCGATGGAAGCAAAAACCAGCCGGTGGCATCTAGCCACTGCCGGTGGTACGTGGGGATGTCTCACATGGCATTCCCTCCCTTTCCAAGGCAAAACACAAGTGTTTGGTGTGAAACCAGACACTAAACGGTCAAGTTCGGAGATCCTGAGGCAAGGCGCGCAGCCGAGACCTCCGGGAACTCCAAACGAACACAAACATGGATAATCACCGAGTGTTCAAACGGTGACGTCCAAGTCTTGAGGACGGTCAAAAATGGGGTGTCTACAGTTGCCCCTCTTTGACAGAACTCGAAAGTCATAATAATGACGGGAGTGAATGTCAAAGCCCAGAGACGACCCATTTTTGACAAGGCCGAAGACTCAGACAAACATGCAAGACAAACAAGGTATGCGCCCGAAGGCAGGGGAAAATGCAAGACAATGCACGAAGCCGAGCATAACTTATGATCATGCAAAGAAAGCTGTAATGAAGCATACATGCGACAACTTTAAGCTAACAAACACCGAACTACACTACAATGCGGAAAGGATGTAAGAGAATTATGTAATTCTCGATACGTCTCACTCGGAGGATACAATACCTGTCCGACTCGTCTAGTTGCACCAGCTTCAAAAGAACCGTACATACAATATCGTGCCTGAAAAGAAAACAAACTTAACAGGTACAATATTGTTAGCAACATGCATGGCAATGCAAGAATGGATGCAAAATGATATGCAATATATACAAAACAATGTATAAACAATGCAAATGAAGATGCAATGTAATTGAAACAATGCAAACTAAAATGCAAAGCAATTGAATCACGATCCAATCACGAGTGGTTCGAAACCACACCTATGTCAAATAGATTGATGGAGGTAACAAGTCTGTCTACCATAGAACGGTCAACTGAACTGTGAGCATTGTAGACAGACACAAGAACAAGTATTGGGTGGAATGACATAAGTGGGGAAACAACCCACTGGAGAAAGGACAATGATCCTAATGCCGGATGCAAAAATTATACTACAATGTAATGGAAATGAATATGGCACGCGGGCCAAACCAAATCTTGCCTAGGTAGGGCATGTACGCATACAAGCCACGTCTAACATAGAACGGTCTACTGAACTATGCTTCGACACAAGAAGTATGGGAACATACCAGACCAAGCTCAACATGGAAAGGCGCAAGCCATAGATGGAGGTGATGCAATGAATGCATGCAATCTAAAATGCAGTGGATATGGCACGCGGGCCAAACCAAATCTTGCCTAGGAAAGGCATGTACTCGTACAAGCCATGTCTAACACAGAAAAGGTGCTGCAACCCTCAAACCAACATACCAGCGTGGAATAGGCGCGCACACATGCAGAACTGTGTTTTAACGTGAAAAGTAAGGGCACATACCAGACGAAGCTCAACATGGAAAGGTGCAAGCCATAGATGGAAGGCGTGATGCAATGCATGCATGCAAACTACAATGCAATACTTACAAATATGCAATGGAATGGATATTTACAAAATGCATGACAATGCAGTATGATGCGATCTACTGGGGAAAATGCAATGAATGTATGCAAGCTACAATGGAAATGCATGACAATGCACTATGATGCAATGACTATGACTGCAACTTTCCCTATCTTACCAAGAGGGCGATATACTAGGTTGGTTCAGTATCCAGAACTGAGGCGCCGACATGCTGCCTCAATCTATGGGGCTTCCATACAGATTTCAAGTCGAGGATACACCCCCTGGGTATTTAAACCAGACTTTAGTCTCGGAACTCCCGAACCTTTACGTTCTAGGCGTTAGCCGTTCGAACTCTAGTTTCCACCATCCCAGTTGGTCTTCTAGGAACTCATCGCAAACATAGGCAGGTAGCTTTACCAGACCACCGAAAGTCGTTCGGGCACGACAAACACCAAAGGAATTGCACCTTCAGAGGATTTAGGGTCTCCTAGACCGGGATGCAAAATGTATGCATGACAATGCACCGAAGGTTTCGCACCTCCAAAGGATTTAAGGTCTCCTAGACCGTGCGTGTTTAAGGTCTCGCCAGACCATGGCAATGTGCGGAACAATGCAAGAATGAGGCACGCATGCCTATACAAATGAAGCATGATACAAGATGATACAAATGAGACACGCGTGCCTCATAAAATGCAAAATGATACAAGTGTGACACGCATGCCACACGGAATGCAAAATGAAACAAATGAGACACGCGTGCCTCATAAGATGCAAAATGATGCAAGTGTGACACGCATGCCACACAGAATGCAAAATGAAACAAATGAGACACGCGTGCCTCATAAGATGCAAAATGATGCAAGTGTGACACGTATGCCACACGGAATGCAAAATTTTGAAAATTGGACTTATACGCTACGCGAAGCCGGTTTGTAATTGGACTTATACGCTTTCGCGAAGCCGGTTTGATAAAACAATGCAAGTGGAATGTGCGTGACGACGCAAGTGAAGAGGTGTGCACGACAATGCAACCTAAGATGAATTCCAAACACACTGAAATCGTGTGGGGAAATGGGACAGGGAGAAACATAGGGACATATCCCAGTGTTTCAGAATGGTGTGAGCTTTGGAACGTATTCCGAACGCTTTTAACCGAAGAGGGAGAGACATAGGGACGTATCCCAGGGATTAGGGACGCATCCCAAGGATTAGGGATGTATCCCAAAGGTTAGGGACGTATCCCAAAGGTTAGGGACGTATCCCAAAGATTAGGGACGTATCCCGAAGGTTAGGGACGTATCCCAAGGGTTAGGGACGTATCCCAAAGGTTAGGGACGTATCCCAAGGATTCGACAAAGGAGAAGAAACATAGGGACGTATCCCGGTGTTTCAGAAAAGGAGAAAGAAACGTAGGGACGTATCCCGGTGTTTCAGAAAAGGGAGAGAAACATAGGGACGCATCCCGTTGTTTCGGAAAGAGAGAGAAACGTAGGGACGTATCCCGGTGTTTCGAAAAGAGAGAAACGTAGGGACGTATCCCGGTGTTTCGGAATGGAAGAAGAAACATAGGGACGTATCCCGGTGCTTCGGAAAGGTAAGAGAAACATAGGGACATATCCCGGTGTTTCGGAAAGAGAGAAGAAACGTAGAGACGTATCCCGGTGTTTCGGAAAGAAGGAGAAACATAGGGACGTATCCCGGTGTTTCGAAAAAGGAGAAGAAACATAGGGACGTATCCCGGTGTTTCGGAAAGAGAGAGAAACGTAGGGACGTATCCCGGTGTTTCAAAAAGAGAGAAACGTAGGGACGTATCCCGGTGTTTCGAAAAGAGAGAGAAACATAGGGACATCCCGGTGTTTCGGAATGGAAGAAGAAACATAGGGACGTATCCCAGTGCTTCGGAAAGGTAAGAGAAACATAGGGACATATCCCGGTGTTTCGGAAAGAGAGGAGAAACGTAGGGACGTATCCCGGTGTTTCGGAAAGAAGGAGAAACATAGGGATGTATCCCGGTGTTTCGAAAAATGAGAAGAAACATAGGGACGTATCCCGGTGTTTCGGAAAGAGAGAGAAACGTAAGGACGTATCCCGGTGTTTCGAAAAGAGAGAGAAACATAGGGACATCCCGGTGTTTCAGAATGGAAGAAGAAACATAGGGACGTATCCCGGTGCTTCGGAAAGGGAGAGAAACATAGGGACATATCCCGTTGTTTCAAAAAGAGAGAAACGTAGGGACGTATCCCGATGTTTCAAAAAAAGAGAAAGAAACATAGGGACGTATCCCGGTGTTTCAAAAAAATAGAAAGAAACATAGGGACGTATCCCGGTGTTGCGAAATGGTGTGAGCATTGAAACGTATTCCAAATGCTCTTAACCAGAGAAGGTCTAACTCATCGCACGCGCGAGGAGAAAGAATGATAATTGCAAGTGTAAAGGTGCATAACATTGCAAGTAATGAGCATGACAATGCTGGATAGATGTGCAAAATCAATGCAATGAATGAGCATAACAATGCTAGTGAAGTGGGTGCATAACAATGCAATTGGAACGTGCATCACAATGCAATTGGAACGGGCGTGACAACGCATATTTGGAACAAAATGCCGAATAAAGGAGTACAAGCCTTAACAAGACCAATTCAAACACAACCTCCGATTTACCTCTCAGAAGGGTCATAATATATATTTCAAAAGGATACACCTCGTGCATGCCGACTGACGATGAGCTATGCATCGAAGACATGAATTGAAAATTCCGCAGAAACAATTTGAGCTGAAAGTGGGTTACTCTTGCTTATACTTCCAAAACGCAGTTACTACCTTTCTTTCCTGGCAAGGACTGGTTTTCTGAAGGAGCACTTTGATTGCCATTCTGGCTTGAAGCAGACCTGATCTTGAGCTTGAGGTAGGGGCACACCCATACTTCGGAGTAGTGACAAGGCCTGAAGAGGTACATCCGGAGTACAATCACGGAATTTGCTGAAGGTGAAACACACTCAGATGCTTCGATTTTCCCTCTTTTCTTTTGCTTTACAGTCCGGAACCCATGTAGCTTCAGATAGGTCCTGGTTTTACTGTTCTCACATGACCTGGGTTGAACCCTGTAGTTTTCGAAAGAACAAATTCCCTTTTTTGCACAAATGTGGAGAATGGCACAACACTCTAAGCACACAACAAATCATTTTTTGAAATTGAGAAAATGAGTTCCCGACCAGGTATTGAGCCTACGACTGAACACAGTGAAAAAGACTCAACAACGAAAAACAAAAGGTAAACAACCTAAACACATTGAGACACGCTCGGAACGACTCAAGACAAGAATCGAGACAAAACAAAAGACACAACACACAGACGTGCACAGGGAGCCTGTTTCACCGGGTATTGTTTCCCACCCTCTCTCATTTGTGATCCTCACATCACTCGGCCCTCAAGCTCTATTTTTCTGAAAATGCTCTTTTCTCACTTTTTTTTCTCATCGCACATCTCTCTATTCTTCAATCTCTCATTTTTCAATCCCTCCCCTGGGTGGTTGATGGATAAACTCGAAATTGTGGGCCCTTGCCGTTGGTATTCTACCAGATTCTCAATCTTGTTCACAACCGTGAGCTTCTCCCATAGAGGGGCTGCGCTACAACTGGGCGTGTAGCGAATTTGCAGCTGACATCGGTTGACGATGCTCTGTTGGGGAGTTTGGACGTGATCAGATTTGTCCAGATGAGGAAGTGGAATATCATGATCCATTCCAGCTCGTGCTTCGCACTTGGCTCGATACCTCGTTGCTTGGAGGATGAGGGAGCTTTTCGGCCCTTTTGCTGTTGACCTCAGTTGTGCCCTTCTTGGCAGGTAGGGTGCCCTTCTTAGCGAGTAGTTGATGACGGGGGAGAGACAGAACACCCCGACTCAACTATGCCCCTAGTTCATCATTTTGACCATTTGTTTTTGGTTTTCTACGAAAACAATTTTGACCAATATGAGAGTTGGATTAACACACTTGTTTGATTTTTGATTTGAAATCATGCAAGTCAAGCTATGAGCACAGAAAATTTTCCTATTTTGGGTCCAAGAAATGGTCCAGTTTTTGGAAAAGATGGAACAATTTTTTAGAAAATTAGTCAACTTCAGTAAAAATTCTCAAAAACTATTTTTGCAAACGGCCAATGCTTAACAAGCACGGAACCTACTCTTGAGACGCACAACCTCGGATTTGGAGGAAAATTGCCCCTTGCTAGAGGGAAGCTGCATGGCAACGGAAAGTTGCCCCTTGTTTGAACGGCACCGCAGCGCATTGAATGGCAACGGAAAGTTGCCCCTTGTTTGAATGACACCGCGGTGCATTGAATGGCAACGGAAAGTTGCCCCTTGTCTGAATGGCACCGTAGTGTATTGTAATCAGTCCTCAGAGCGATGATTGCAGCCGAACTCCCGGATACAGAAAAGACAAAGATTACTAGAACCATCACATGGACACAGTTGAATTTGAAGTATTTTACGACTGGACTTCAGAATGAAGTTGCCTATGTATCCCAAAGATGGGAATCAAGCCTCACGTAGTTCGGGGTAAGGCACACTCGGGTATTATCCTCTCCTTTTTAGGCTCTAACTTTTGCCAAGGCGCCTGTTGTGGGTTTTCGACCTTGCGAGCTTTGTTCTTCTTTTCTTTTCAATTTTTTTCATTTCTTTTTCTCTTTTTCTTTTTTTTTGCATTTTTTTTTCTTTCTTTTTTTTCTTTTCTTTTGCATTTTTTTTGTATTTTTCTCTTGCTCTAACTTTTGCCTGGGTTACCCTTCCAGGTTTTCGGCCCAGCGAGCCTCTCAAAGGGTAAAAGTGTAACAAGTCCATGCCAAATGGTTTTAGGGTTTTGAAGCCATTTGTATCCAGGAGAGTGGTTATTGTATTGATTTACTAAAGGATCCATCTTCGGCTCTTCGAGCATATCTGACATTTTTGCCCCTAGTTTGAGGGGGGGGGCTTCTGATCTAGCTTTACAAGCTTCCTATGATCTGATCTTCTTGATCTAACTTTGGTGCCTCTTGTTCGAGGGCTGCTTCAAAATGGCCACGCAGGCCTCACGTTGTGGTTGACCGTTGAACGTTCTGAACTCAGATTCAAGGTTTGAAAGTGAGGGGTCAAATCTCGAGGCTGAGAGTGATCCTAAGCTGCACAATCTCAAGAGCGATCCCATACAAGTCTTCGCAGGACCGCGCAAAATATTTTTTTTTTTGAAATTTTTTAAGAAAGCGACAAATCGCTCGCGCCAAAGACAGTGTAGAACCAATCTGGATCAAGCCAGGGTCCTTCTCAGTACTCACATTAACAAGCATGATCTCAATCATTAAGGGCTTAGCATGCCTCTCTTTCTCTCAATTGATCAAGTTTTGCAAAACCTGAGGAATTCCTTCCTCTTCGTTTTTATCACAATGTTTCGAAAAGAGTTTTGAAAAACTTAGGTCATTACAATGACTTCAAAGGCACAGAAAAGGCAGGCAAAGAGCACTGTCACTTCATTCAAACTTCTGACACAATTGGCACACGGCAGAAGCAAACACAAGAGTGTGAAAATCACTGCTGTTCCATTCAAATCTGTTGGCACAACTGGCTCCGTAGCAGAAACAGACTCAAGACAAAACAAAAAGACAAACACAAAACAAGATAGTGATGTCCGGGGTAACACCCCCGGAATCATCCGACTCTTACACAACAGGACTGACTCGATACGACAAGACAGACCTTGAAACAAAAGGACTGACTCAAAACAGACTCAAAACAACACAACAAGACTGACCCAATACCCAAGTCAGAATGTACAAAACTAGCATTCACAAATGCTCAAAATAGTGCGTGCCATACACCACATCTGGAGTAAACTGAGTGCCGCCCGCAGGTGGTCCAACCTCTGATCACATCACATTATCCCCCCACAAGTTTCACTGATCAAATGCCGATAGACTTTGCAGGACCTGGTGCGGGGATGACCCCGTTGTCAATCAAATTTTGTATCTCGTGGCAGAGACGGACGCAACTATCGGTGTCATGACCGGTTTGTTGATGGAAAGCACAGTACTTAGTCGGGTCATGTTTTGGAGGAAGAGGATCGGGTAGAGGCCGTTGCTCTAACAGTTTCAGATGTCCTTTCCTGAGTAGGACCCCCAGGGCTTTAGACAAAGACATATAGAGTGGGGTGAAAACCCTCTTGCCTCGGGGTAGATAGTCTGAAGTTCGGGGGTTTGAAGTGGATGCACCAACAAAGGGGGTGGCTGCTCTTGGTGTGGTGGTGGCGACCATGCCCACCTCGGAAGATCTGTGGGAGTTGAAGACTCTTTTGTTTATTTTTGGTTATCTTTTATTGTATTACATATAAATTCAAGCCACGAGCTTAATATGTATTGGAGTTAGTACACTCACTTTTGTAACCAAGTGTTGGCTTGGAAAGTTGTAAGCCCATAGGGCATTTACTTTTGTTGTCAACATGTAATACATTCTGTAAGAATACTCTAATTTATGAAATATGATATATCTTTCTTGTATCATGAATGTCTGTTTATGGGTTTATTTTGAGGGCGTTACAACTTGGTATCAGAGCGTACCGGATTTGAATACTTTGGGTACGTGGGAAGTGATTAGTATCACAATGGGTTTGTCTCGCTTGTTAGAGATTTATGTATGATAGTATGTGTTTATTTGATAACATGCTTATATGACTATATGGGTCTGGGATTTAATTTCTAGGATGTTGATTGGACCCTTGGGTTTCTGTGAGTCTTGTTAGAAAAGCACTTGATCAATGCTGTTTCTAATTGGAACTCTAGTAACGCCTCGGGACTATCATTATCCGGAAATGAAATTCGTAAGTGCTTACGTGATTGTGTGCTTACGTGGAATGAATTACAGTTGTCCGTGCATTAGGACGCGAGTGTTTTAGCTTCGGCACATTTATGAATGTGCTAATGTTCTTCGTTACCTTTATTAGGATGTCAGGACGAGGACGAGGACGTGGTAGGCGTGGTAGGCAGGAGATACCTTTACCGGATGATATTCCGATGCAGCAGGAGGGTGTTGGTCAGGCCAATGTGGCTGAGCCACCGGGTCAACAGGCCATGTGAGCCTTAGCCCGCGAGATAGCAGGTGCCTTGAGGGAATCCATGGGTATTCTCAAAGATGAGAATCCAGTTCAGGCCCAGGTTGTCGATGCAGGGCCTTCCTTTCTGAAGAGGGAGTTTTTCTAATCTAATCCGGACGAGTTTGTGGGGAATCCGAGAGAGCCACTGAAAGCTGATGAATGGCTCAAATAGATGACGAAGACGTTTGAGATGCTTGGCATCGAAGACGGGGCTTTGAAGGTGACCTTGGCATCTTTCCAACTTAAGGGAGATGCGGGTCAGTGGTGGAAGTACATGAGGGGTCGTATTGGTGGCACGTGGGAGGCTTTTGTAGATGCTTTTCAGGAGAAGTTTCTATCTCCAGCTGCTAAGGAGAAACTGAGAGACCGGTTTTGTCAGCTCAAGCAGCTAAGTTTATCAGTGGCCGAGTTTGAGGCCGCATTTACCAGTCTATCCAGGTTTACACCTGAACTTGTGGCATCTGAGGAACGTCGTTGCCTTGAGTTTAAGAAGAAGTTGAGGCATGGCCTCAAGATGAGAGTTGGGGGTTCTATGACCTGGGACTATGGGCGCCTTGTAGATGCTGCGGCCCATATGGAGATTATGATGCAGAAGGAGGAGGAGAGGCAAAGGGGCTCCAAGAGGAGTTAGGATGGCCAGGGTGATGGTAGGAGACAGAAGGGTTCTAACCCTCAGCAGTCTCAGGGTGGTTTTGCTAGATCTACCTTTCCAGTGCCGAGTGCAGGCCCTGGGAGAGGCAGTCAGGGAGACGTGACCTGTTACAAATATGGTCAGCTAGGCCACAAGTCTCCAGCTTGCCCGTAGAAGGGCGGAGGGCAAAGAGCAGCTTCATCTTCGGCTCGACCTTAGAGCCAGAGTCAGGGCAGAGGCCAACCGCTCTCTTGTTACCAGTGTGGTCAGGCGAGGCACCTGAAGAGGTTTTGCTCGCAGTTGAGTGGCACTTTTGGTGCATTTGGGCAGAGGCAAAGTTTTCAGCCAGCTCAGTCAATTCAAGCCTCGAGGGTCAATCAGGGAGCTTCGTCGTCCTAGTCTGTGCAGTAGTCTTTTGCTCCTAGAGGTGAGCAGGTAGATCAGGGGCCTACAGGGTGCGTGTATGTTGTTACCGCGCAGGATCTTGTACCGGCTCCAGCGGTTGTGAGAGGTACCTTCTTGTTTTGAAACTCGGTTGCCAATGTGTTGATTGATACGAGTGCATCTCATTCCTTTATATCTGCTACATTTACATCTATTTTGGGTTTGGAGTTGGCACAGTTAGCATCTCCTATTTGTGTTGTATCACATGTTGGGGGTGAGTTGATTCTGAAACAAGGGTGTAGAGGTTACGATATAGAGGTAGCTGATCGCCGACTTCCATTTTCATTCGTAGCTATGGCTATGTTGGGTTTTGATGTGATTTTAGGTATGGACTGGTTATTGTCATACCGAGCTGTTATTGATTGTTACCGCCAGAGGGTCACAATATGTACCTTGAGCGGGGATTGTTTCCATTTCTTGGGGGATCGGGTTGGTAGTGTGTTGCCTCCGGTGTATGATCCGCGAGGGCGGAGTGAGCTTAGTGGTCTTCTCGCTAGCCTTATGAGTAGTGAGTGTGATGAGACCAGGGTTGAGTTTTTTAGAGTGGTTTGTGAGTACTCGGACGTCTTTCCCGAGGATCTTGTTAGTTTGCCACCTCATCGAGAGATAGAGTTCTCTATTGATTTAGTGCCTGGCACAGCGTCGATTTCTATGGCACCTTACCGTTTTGCCCCAGCCGAGTTGAGTGAGTTGAAGATTTAACTCCAGGAGTTGCTGGACAAGGGCTTTGTCCACCGTAGCGTTTCGCCGTGGGGAGCACCGGTCCTTTTTGCTAAGAAGAAAGATGGAGCCTTGAGACTTTGTATCGATTACAGGAAGTTGAATTGGGCTACGGTCAAGAATAAGTACCCTATGCCCCGTATAGATGATTTGCTTGACCAGTTGAAGGGTTCCCGTTGTTTCTCTAAGATAGACTTGAGATCGGGTTACCACCAGTTGAGGGTCAGGGAGGAGGATATTCCGAAGACGGTATTCCGTACGCGATATGGCCACTATGAGTTTCTGGTGATGCCTTTTGGGCTCACCAATGCACCGGCAGTGTTTATGGATTTGATGAACCGGATATTCCGGGAATTCTTAGATCGTTTTGTGGTCGTTTTCGTGGACGACATCTTGATTTATTCGCCTTCGGATGAGGAGCACGAGGAACACTTGAGAGTGGTGCTTGAGTTGCTTAGAGCCCATAGGCTGTATGCCAAGTTTGGGAAGTGTGAATTCTGGCTAGGAGAGGTTAAGTTCTTGGGCCATGTGGTTTCCGGGGAAGGGGTGTCTGTTGATACATCCAAGATTGAGGCAGTGCACAACCTAAGAGTGTTTTTGAGATCCGCAGCTTTCTGGGATTAGCTGGGTATTACTGCCGGTTTGTGAAAGATTTCTCCAGGCTAGCTTCGCCATTGACTAGATTGACACGGAAAGGGGTCAAGTTTGTATGGAGTGAGACTTGTGAAAAGTCGTTCCAAGAGTTGAAGGTTAGATTGACCACCGCTCCAATTTTGATTATTCTGGAGAGAGGTTTGGGTTATGCGGTTTATTGTGATGCCTCACGAGAGGGCTTGGGTTGTGTGTTGATGCAAGAGGGGAAAGTGGTAGCTTATGGCTCACGTCAGTTGAAAATACACGAGAGGAATTACCCTACACATGACCTAGAGTTAGCAGCAGTGATTTTTGCTTTAAAGATTTGGAGGCACTACCTTTATGGTGAGAGATTCGAGGTATTCGCGGATCATAAGAGTCTGAAGTATCTGCTTACACAGAGGGACTTGAATTTGAGGCAGAGAAGATGGATAGAGTTTATTGAGGATTATGACTTCGAGTTGCACTATCACCCGGGTAAGGCCAATGTTGTGGCCGATGCCCTTAGTAGGAAATCCATTAGTGATGTCGCTTGTATAGCCATCCGAGAGTGGGAGATGTTGGGTGCACTTGGTGAGTTTGATTTGCTTTTGGGCGAATCCGTTGAGGCTACGACCTTGTTTTCTGTTATTGCGTAGCCTACACTTGTGACTCAAGTGTTAGAGGCACAGGGAGGTGACCTTGAGGTAGAATCCCTCCGAGAGAAGATCTCCAGTGGGAAGGCTGAGAAGGGTTTGTCTGTGTATCTCGACCTGAGTGTGAGATACCGCGACCGTTTGTTTGTGCCGGAGCCTTGCCGAGAGGAGATACTCCGAGAGTTTCACCATTCACGCCTTGCAGTGCATCCGGGAGGCACCAAGATGTATCGATATTTGGGTCGCTAGTTTTGGTGGCGGGGTATGAAGAGAGATGTGGTAGTTTTCGTGTCTAAATGCCTTACTTGTCAGCAAGTGAAGGCCGAACATCAGAGACTAGCGGGTTTGTTGCAACCCTTGCCTATTGCTGAGTAGAAGTGGGAGCATATCACTATGGACTTCATTGTAGGTCTTCCGAGGACTCAGCGGGGTAGTGATGCTATTTGGGTGGTTGTAGACCGGTTGACTAAGTCGGCGCACTTTATCCCTATGAGCATGAGAGATTCGGTAGATCATCTTGACGACTTGTATATTCGGGACATAGTGAGGTTGCACGGGGTCCCAGTGTCAATCGTCTCAGATAGAGATCCACGTTTTACTACTAGGTTGTGGCAGAATTTACAGAGTGCCTTGGGTACTAGATTTACCTTTAGCACGGTTTATCATCCTCAGACTGACGGGCAGTCCGATCATACTATTCAGATCCTTGAGGAGATGCTTCGAGGTTATGTCCTTGACTTTAGTGGGACGTGGGAGAGGCACTTGCCCTTGGTGGAGTTTGCCTACAACAAGAGTTATCAGTCGAGAACCGGTATGGCACCGTTTGAGGCCTTGTATGGCCGACCTTGTAGGTCTCCAGTTTGTTGGGCCGAGGTGGGTGATTCACCTTTGTTGGGCCCGGAGTTAGTGAGGGAAACGACGGAAAAAGTTGAGAGCCGTAGAAGGCTTGTTACAGCCTAGAGTCGCCAAAAGAGTTATGCCGACCGTAGGAGGAGGCCTTTGGCATTTGAGATGGGTGATCATGTTTTTCTAAAAATATCACCTAGGCGGGGTTCGATGAGGTTTGGGAAGAGTGGGAAGTTGTCCCCTCGGTTTATCGGCCCTTTTGAGATCCTTGAGAGGATTGGCGAGGTTGCCTATCGCTTGGCTTTGTCACCGCAGTTGTCTGGAATGCATGAGGTGTTTCATGTTAGTATGTGTAGACACCCCATTTTTGACCGACCTTAAGACTCAAACGTCACCATTTGAGTTCTTGGTGATGTTGCATGTCGCGCTCGTTCAGAAGTTTCAGAGTCGCGGCCGTGAGCCCTGCCTCCGGATTTCCGAACCCTCTTCTGTGCTTTACCTCGGTTTGCGAACCAGGCTCGGTTTTCTTTCTTTCTTTTCCTGAGGGGAGGGAGAGGTCCCGTAGACCATCTCTCAATGGCCGTGGGCTACATTTCGTGGCCGTAGGCCATTTTGTCCTTTTCGGAGTCCGGTTCCTGGTTTTCGGAGCTGTCAGGCCGTGTGCCTAGGTTCGGGACCGCTCAACCGTCTCCGTTTGCTCTGAATTTTGGCATGAATCTTATTTACTCCCTTTTGAGGGACACTGGGGTCTGAGAAACCCACTTCGTGGCCGAGCGCCACTTTCGGTGTTTAACGGGCAGTTTCCGGGACCCCAAACTGCGTGTTTTGGCCCCCGAACATTCGTTTTGCATTGGTTTTCGTTCATTTTTGGCAGGTACCTCTGTTTTATCACTAGGAAGGCCGTAGAAGGGTGGGAGGCCAGCAATTGTTGCAGCAACCAGTATTTTACTCCTCCAGCGCCCTCCGACGTCCGTTTTTCGCACTTCCGGGCCAATGTTGAACACCTTGGAGCCATTTTCTTCAAACCCAAACCACATATTTGTGATGTACACACATGGGAGGACCCTAAAAGTTCATGGCCGGCCACTAATGCTCCTTGACCCTTTTGAACCCCTCCTTCCGAGCCAATGTTGAACACCCTTGGGCCACTTTCTTGAACTTTGAATCACATATTTGTGTTGTACACACATGGGAGGACCCTAAACGTTTATGGCCGGCCATTAATTCCTTTTGACCCTTTTGAACCCCTCCTAAAATTGGCTTGTTCTCTCTCCTGTTTTAGAATTTCCAAATTCGAACCACAGGGTTGTGAAGAGGAGACCTGGGAGGCCACCAATATGTGGTGGCCGGCCACTATTTCAAGTTGACCCTTTTGACCCCTAGCTGGCCGGCTAGGGGGGGTGGCCGGCCGGCCACTTTCAAGCCCAAAAACCAGCCGGCCATTTTCCTTGTGCCAGGAACTTTACAGCTGTGTAGCCCTTTCCCCCAGAAAATATCCCAATCCGCGGGATATTTTGTGGGGGAAAGCTTGCCTCCTTTTCCCCCACCTTTACACCCTCCTTTTGGTCCTTATAACCAGCTGATATTGTTTGTTATGGGGGTTAGAAAATTTGTTCTTCAAGCCTCAAGACACAAATCCTCCTCCATCCCTCTCATTTTCCTAAAAATCCTTAAGTCCTATACCTTATTTTCTTCATCACCACCAAGCTCTACCACCACCACTCCAATCCAGCAGCAAGGGGAGGAATTCCAGCCGCTAAGAGGCAACAAATTTGGCCCAAGAAGCAACAAAAGAATTGGTCTTCATGGGTAAGTTGCAATTTCCCCTTTTAGGCCCCTTTTCTTGGATCTTTTGCAAGCCCTCCATGCTTTTTGATTTGAGCTCCGGCCATAACTGAAAGTGGCCTTCTTTTGATCTCATTTTCATGTCTCATTAAGGGCTCAACCCTGTTTGAGCCCTCCATATGCCACTTGCTTCAATACCCTTCGTAAATACCGTTTTCTTGCATGATTTTTTTAGCTCGTGTGTAATCCGTTTTGGAGCATGACATAAACTGTAAATAGGCTTATTTTGAGCCCCTCTTCAACATTGAAGAAGGGATCAACACTGTTTGGGACCTCCATGTTATACTTGCCTTTATACTCCCCTTTTGGTCCCATTTTTGCATGCTATGGAAGCCTATCATGCTTTGGTTTTTGGCCATTTTACAGTTCTGTAAACATGCTTATT
The DNA here is from genome assembly GCF_055761805.1 of Camellia sinensis. NCBI lineage: Eukaryota > Viridiplantae > Streptophyta > Magnoliopsida > Ericales > Theaceae > Camellia > Camellia sinensis. The sequence goes on along the minus strand of NC_138969.1, from coordinate 108,525,336 downwards.
TTTGGTCCCTATTCAATGTTGTAGAAGGGAATATTTCAATTTGGGCTGTGCATATACCACTTGCCTCTTTGGCCACCTTTTGGTCCGTTTTCTTGCATAAACATTTAGCCTTATCTATGTTTGTTTTTGAGGTTTTTACAGTTCTGTGACACTGCTTATTTTTTGTCCCTCTTCAATGTTGTTGAAGGGTCCTAACCTGTTTGAGGACAGCAGCTATGAGTTGCTTCTTAATCCCATGTTTAGGGCCATTTTCGCATGCTAATTTTTCCCTATCTTTGCTTGTTGTTTGGCCATGTTTACAACTGTGAAAGTGCTTTTTTTGGGACTGCCTAGCTTCTGTCTTTGCATTACATGTCCCTATCGTGCATGTTTGGCATAGCTATAGGCCATTTCGGGTGCCTAAATTCGCATTTCGGGACTATTCCATGCATTTGGTGTCATTTCGCCTCATTTCGGGACTGTTTTACCCCACATTTCATTGCGGAAATTCTATTAGAATGATTGCTTTCCATTTTTATGTCATTGCATCGCATTCTATCATTGCCTCGGTTTGCGTGCCCGTGTGCACGCATTTCGAGGCACTTCATTTTCATCCATCGGCATCCTATATGAGTGTGGCTGAGGCTCACTCATGTTGGTATAAGTCCATATCATGTTTTTTATGTCATTGCATCGCATTCTATCATTACCTCGGTTTGCGTGCCCGTGTGCACGCATTTCGAGGCACTTCATTTTCACCCATCGGCCTCTTATGTGAGTGTGGCCGAGGCTCTCTCATGTTAGTATAAGTCCATGTCACATTCTATATGCCATTTTAACCATATCGCATTGCGTATGCCATTGCCTCGATTTGCGTGCCCGCGTGCACGCATTTCGAGGCACTTCATTTTCACCCATCGACCTCTTATGTGAGTGTGGATGAGGCTCTCTCATGTTAGTGTAAGCCCATATCACATTTCCATGTCATTTGCATTGCGTATGCCACTGCCTCGGTTTGCGTGCCCGTGTGCACGCATTTCGAGGCATCTCATTTTTACAGCATAGTGCATACTAGGTTGTATCTTAGATCGCATTCAGTCATTTTCCTCAGTTTGCGTGCCCGTGTGCACGTATTTCGAGACATCTCATTCCATGACATTGTGTATGGTAGGATTGTATCTTAGTTGCATTCATGCATGTCATGCATATTGCATCGTGTTCGGGATAGGAGTTAGCCCGGGCACGGGAAACGAGGTGCATTTCGTACTCCGAGTGACGGAACGTGTCTCAATTCCCCAGTCACCGACACTCCGGACTACCCATGATGGAGTTAGGGTTTGTTGTGTTTACACGTGCATTCATTCTATATTAAGTTGCACATTTCGACTCCTCTGCCATCATGCATCGATATGCGTGATTGATGGCACAAGGATCGAGACATGCATATATCTGTGAGAATACATTGCTATGCCCCTTTCCTGCTCTCTGTTGCAGCAAAATGAAGAATCAGCAAACTTCCAGAGTTTGGCGTGCTTTCCAAGAAAAATCACAAAACAGAGGCTAATTGGGGCATCCCAGTGGATTTCCGTGCAAGGCAGCCCAGACATGCATCATTCATCAGAAGTAAGGCAGTCCCTGGCTTGCACACCAGTTTTACAGCTTTCTTAGTTAATTTGATTAATTAATTAGGAATTTGTATATTATTCAGACTGTAATATTTGGACTGTAATATTCTTTTATTCGGGACTGTATTATTTATTCGGACCCTCTGCGCGAGGGCATAACTGTTATAAGTGTGCGTGAGTGTGATGTATGTCTTCCAACCCCACGTCTTTCTTCCCTTTTATTTACCAGCTTATGATGGTTAGATTAGGGCATATTTAAATTAGCATACAGTATGATAGCATGTTTGCATTCATTCATCTGTTTTGCATGCACCGGGCTCGGCGCATCATACTAACTGCATTGTACTTTCAATTTCAAATTGAATACATGTTAGCTGTAGCATTCCATATGCCACGTTTAGAATAGCCGAGCCTGCTATAGTTGCATTTTTGCATGTGTTGCATTAGGCATTTTTGTATACTTAGGATCATGCATGATTTCTAATGTAGTTTCTATTTTGGCTTGGAGTACTCGGTGAGTTTTATGCCTTAGCATCCTTGTATGCGTGTGAGTGACTGCCATGAATAGCATGGTTACCATGAGGCTAAATGCTTATGTGATATAACTGCCTGAATGCCTGTGGGTGAAGGTTGGGTTACTTGGATTGGAACAATTCATTCACTGTGTGTTTTAAGCCCACTAGATAGTGGCAAAACCATCTTTTCTAAGCCCACCCGAGGGTGGCAAAATCTGCATTTTAAGCCTACTTGCGAGTAGCAAACCATTTTTCAAAAACAAACATGAAATGTTTTGTTCCAATTCGGGTGACCCGGTCTATACTTGTATGCTGTGCGCATCACATAGTAACCTAGGCTAATAAACCGGAATAAGAACACACAATGTTTTCAAAATTTGATATCATGGTTAGTAGAGGCCAATCTTTGATCGGGCGAGCGGGGGTGCTCACGAAGTGACCTTCCCCAATCGTACCCAAGTTCTCGAGCCGAGGCAACTTTGGTGATGACGGACACGTGGCCTTTGGCACCGAGTCAGGGTTTCTAAATTTCCCATTAAAAAACATTTAGGTGGCGACTCTGTATCTGGCAAAGCATTCCATGTTTGGCACTTCTTTCGAAAATCTGTTTTCTCAAAACGATTTGCCGAATTTGGACTCTTTGGTTCAGATTTAGAACCGTGACTACGAAATCGAGTCCGAGCTGTAGCGAGGTCCCCCGCGGGCTTGTTACAGTTTCTGGCTACTCTGCTGGGGATTTAGAGAACTTGACTCGAACTCGTGATATCTGTTTTTGACTACACTTGTGTGTTTCTTTGCATTGCATTTGCATTGGTGCGCCTAGGACACCGTGTTTGCCATCTGCTATTCCTGAACGGTTTCCCGGAGGCTTGTCTTGTCAAGGCATGACCATAAGGCTGACCGGTTGTGGGCTCTGCCAGTATGGGAACACAAACCCCGGTTTTACCGGGGCACCCTTTTTGACCATTCGACCTAGTGCATATTCAGATCCATAGTGACCATTCCAAACTAGGATAGGTTGCTTACCCGTTTATAGGTTGTTTGAAGCCGCTGCGTGCGTAGTGAAACCCTAGCTCCTGACAAAATAGGACAGGGAAACCCTACCCCTTCATAGGGGTGTTTTGGCTCTCACTTATCTGTTATGTGCTTTAGAGTGCGTCTCTACAGGAATACATGTATCAGTGTATGAGTTTGGGCATCAGGCCTGCGGGCACCAGTTTGCGAATTTGGGCATCAGGCCTGCGGGCATTACTATCAGTATTTGGGAGTCAGCTTTACCTGTGGGTATCAGACTCGGATTCAGGCCGAATTTTGGGGCAGAATTCAATAGAGGGCACACTCATTCAACTATGCTCGTATCTGTTCAGATGGAATCAGGCTGAGATGCTATCTGTTTTCTCTTTTGCTAGGTAGTCTGGGAACCATAGCTTCAGAAGGCTCCAATATCCCCCGAGGTTCATCGAACTTGTGCTGATAGACTTTGTCAGGTCAGAGATTCAGTTCAAGGGCAATCAGTGTTCCTCCGCCAGAGGCAGGGTAAGAAGGTCTAGTTGGGCACAAATCACCAGTTCAGCAGTTACCAGATCAGTGGCCCTTATCCACCCTACCAGTGAACAGTCAGGCTGAGGTCTCAGTTTCTACTGCAGGGACAGATAACAGTCAGTCAGATGGAACAGCAGAACACGTCCGGGATGGAAGCCATGATGCGCCAGATGCAAGAAAGTATGAAACTCATGCAGCAGGATGCTGCCCGTCAGGAGGAATTTTCCAAACAGCAGGCTGCAATCATGGCTCAGCAGGCCGAGCTCATCATCAAACTGCAACAGCAAAGCGACGCGTCCACCTCACAGCAAGTTCCTCCTCCAACAGGAGCTCCAGCACCTGGGGAGATGCCAAATGTCCAGGAAGGTACGGACATTCCGGCAGGGCCGGCTCCGCCCCCAATTTTACCTCAACTATCCAAGATCCATACACCCAATCACCCGGACTCTCCCTTTGAGTTCGAGGTTGATCATACAGCTCTGAAATTGAGCAAACTTGAGAAACTCTTCAAGAAGTCCCAGGGGGTCAAGGCTATCCCGGATATCGGAGATGGATATACCGACGTGGCCGTAACATTGCCCGATAGGTTCAAAATGCCTCAAATTGACCGCTTTGACGGATCTGGGGACCCCATGGTCCATCTCTGACTGTTCTCAGACATCTTGCGGCCAATGGGCCTAACGCAACCACAGAAGCTTTCACTATTCGGCCGAACCATGTCGGGTGTGGCCGCCAACTGGTACGCAAAGTTAGAGGATGAAGTGAAGAAGAATTGGGATGAAATGGTTGAGGCCTTTGTCGCGCAATACTCATACAACACTCAGATCGAGATTACAACTCGTGATCTTGAAACGACAAGGCAAGAGCCCAAGGAAACTTTCTCAGACTTTGTAATCCGGTGGAGGGTGAAGGCCTCGATGATGACTCTAAGGCCTACTGATAAGGATCAAATTCGGATGATTGTGCGCAATCTCTAGCCCAAGCTAATGCAGAAAATGATTGTGATCCCCTTCCCTACCTTTTCAGATTTGCATGAGATGGGAGCACAGATCGAGGACGCTATGAAGTAGGGCCTTTTTGACCAGGAGAAGGAGCAGCCCAGGAGGGTGTTTTCCCGCAGTTCGAATGCGACCACCAGTGGTGATGCAGCTGCAAGATCTTCTGATGTGGGCATGGTGGCTACCACCGTATCAAAAATAGCTACCCCATTCGCCGGTGCGTCCGGAAGTAGCTTGCAAGTAGCCAAACATCCACCCCAAGCCAAGAAGGTTTTCACCCCACTTTATATGTCTTTGTCAAAGGCTCTAGAGGCTTTGATCAAGAAAGGGCATTGAAGCCCCTGGAACCGCAGCCATTACCAAAGAACTTCCCTCTCTCACACAACCCAACCGACTACTGTGCCTTCCATCAGCGAGCTGGCCATGACACGGACATGTGCTTTCGTCTCCGCCACGAAATACAAGATCTGATCGACAACGGGGTCATCCCTGCACCAGGTCCTACAAAGTCTATCGGCACTTGATCAGTGAATTTATGGTAGGATAATGAGATGTGATCGAGGGATGAACCAGCTGCGGGTGGCACTCGATTTACTCCAGATGTGGGAAGGACGGGCACTATTCTGAGCATTTGCGAATGCCAGTTTCTGACTTGGGTATTGGGTCAGTCTTGTTGTTTTGTTTTGAGTCTGTCTTTTTGTTTTGAGTCAGTCTCTTTTGTTTGGGTCTGTCTTGTTGTATCGAGTCAGTCCTGTTGTATAGGAGTCAGGTGATTCCAGGGGGTGTTGCCTCGGGCATCACCATTTTGTTTTGTGTTTGTCTTTTCGTTTTGTTTTGAGTCTGTTTCTGCCTTGGAGCCAGTGGTACCAACAGATTTGAATGAAACAGCAGTGGTCTTTCATGCTTTGTGCTTGCTTCTGCTCTGTGCCAGTTGTGCTAGAAAGTTTGAATGAAACGGCGGTACTTTTCGCCTACTCTTCTGCACCCCAAAATCATTGCATTGACCTAAGTTTTTTAAAACTTTTTGAACACTGCGGTGAAAACGAAGAGGAAGTAATTCCTCGGGTTTTGCAAAAATTTGATCATTTGAGAGAAAGAGAGGCGTGCTAAGCCTTTAACGAATGGAATCATGCTTGTTAGCGTGAGTACTGAGAAGGACCCTGGCTTGATCCAGATTGGTTCTACACTATCTTCAGCGCGAGCGATTTGTCGCTTTCTTAAAAATTTTCAAAAACAAAATGTTTTGCGCGGCCTTGCGAAGACCTGTGTGGAATCACTCATGAGATTGTGCAGCCTAGGATCGCTCTCAGCCTCGAGACTCAACCCCTTTGCTTCCAAACCTTGAAACTTGAATTCAGAAGGTTCAACGGTCAACTATGATGTGAGGCCTGTGCGGCCGGATTTGAAGCAGCCCTCGAACAAGAGGCCAGGAAAGTCAGGTCAAGAAGATCAAATCTCATCAGAAGAAGCTTACAAAGCAAAACAGCAGCCATTCCCCTGGATTCAGATGACTTCAGGATCTCAAAACCATTTGACATGGACAAAGCTACACTTTTACCCTTGAGAGGCTCGCTGGGCCGAAAACCCGGAAGGGCGACCCAGGCAAAAGTTAGAGCAAGAGAAAAATACAAAAAAGAAGCAATACAAAAAATGCAAAGAAAAGAACAAAAAAGAAAAATAAAAAAAAAGGACAAAGAAATGAAAAGAATTGAAAAGAAAGAAGAACAAAGCTCGCAAGGTCGAAAACCCGCGACGGGCGCCTTGGCAAAAGTTAGAGCCTAAAAAGGAGAGGTTAATACCCGAGTGTACCTTAACCCCGAACTACGTGAGGCTTGATTCCCATCTTTGGGATACGTAGGCAACTTCATTCTGAAGTCCAGCCGTAAAACAATTCGATTGTGTCCATGTAATGGTTTTGATCATCTTTGCCTTCTCTGTATCCGAAAGACGGATTGTGTTCGTCACTCTGAGGACTGCCTACAATGCGCTGCGGTGCTATCCAAACAAGGGGCAACTTTCCGTTGCCATTCAAATGCGCTGCGGTGCTATCCAAACAAGGGGCAACTTTCCGTTGCCATTCAAACGCGCCGTGGCACCGTTCAAACAAGGGCAACTTTTCGTTGCCATTCAATGCGCCGTGGTGCTGTTCAAACAAGGGGCAACTTTCCGTTGCCATGCAGTGTCCTTCAAGCAAGGGGCAATCTTCCTTCGAATCCGAGGTTGTGCATCTCGAGGGTAGGTTCCGTGCTCGTTGAGCAGTGGTCGTTTGCAAAAATAGTTTTTGAGAATTTTTACTGAGGTTGACTAACCTTTTCGAAAAGTATTCCATTTTCAAAACTGGACCATTTCTTGGACCCAAAAGAGGAAAATTTTCAGTGCTCATAGCCTAACTTGCATGATTTTAAATCAGAAAATTGAACAAGCATGCTAATCTAACTCTCATTTTGGTCAAAATCTTTTTAGGAGAAAACTAAAACAAAAAATGGTCAAAATGATGAACTAGGGGCACAGTTGAGTCAGGCTTCCTGTCTTTCCCATTGTCAACATACTTGCCAAGAAGGGTACTCTACCTGCCAGAAAAGGGCACAACTAAGGGCAGAAAGTTCTTTCATCCTCCAAGCAGCGAGGTATCAAGCCGAATGCGAAGCACGAATTGGAATGGATCGAGATGCTCCATTCCCTCATCCGACGCATCGACAGATGTCACCGAAGGAAATAGCCGCGAGCTGATTATGTTGGGTGTGAGCCCGCAACTTCCTGTTCATCCATCAACCACCTAGGGGAGGGATGAAAAATGAGAGAATGAAGAATAGAGAGATGTGCGATGAGAGGAAAAGTGAGAAGAGGGCTTTTTCAGAAAAACAGAGCTTGAGGGCCGAGTAACGTGAGAACCACAAATGAAAGAGGGTGGGAAACACTACCCGATGAAACAGGCTCCCTGTGCACGTCTGAGTGTCGTGTCTTTTTGTTTTATCTCGATTCTTGTTTTGAGTCGTTTCGAGTGTTACTCGATGTGTCTAGGTTGTGTGCCTCTTATTTCCTTGTTGAGTCTTTTTCGCTGTGTTCAGTCATAGGCTCAATACCCGGTTAAGAACTCATTTCCTAATTTCAAAAATAAAAGCGTTTTGCGCTCCGAGTGCCGTGCCGTTCTCCACATCTGTGCAAAACAAGATTCATTCTTTCATAAAACCGCAGGGTTCAACCCAGGTCATGTCAGAACAATAAAATCAGGACCTATCTGAAGCTATATGGGTTCCAGACTGCAAAGCAAAAGCAAAAGAGGAAAATGTCGGGTATCTGAGTTTGTTTCATCTTCAGTAAGTTCCAGGACTACATTCCGTGTGTACCTCTTCAAGTCTTGCCAAAGCTCCGAAGTATGAGTGTGCCTCTACCTCAAGCTCAAGATCAAGTCTGCTTCAAGCCAGAATGGTAATCGAGGTGCTCCCTCAGAAAACCAGCCCCTACCAGATGCATCTTGGCTGTGTTTGCAATGAGTTCCTAGGAGACCAACTGCGACGGTGGAAACTAGAGTTCGGACGGCTATTGCCTAGAACGCAAAGGTTCGGAATTTCCGAGACTAAAGTCTGGTTTAAATACCTAGGGGTCTATCGTCGGCTTGAAATCTGTATGGCAGCCCCATAGATTGAGATAGCATGTGAATGCGCCTCGATTTTGGATACTGAATCAACCTAGTCTGTCACCCCGTTGGAGAATAGGGAAAGTTGTGAACATAACCAGGAAGGAAAGGTAGTAACTGCAGTTTGGAAGTACAATCAAGAAAGTGCAAGGAGAACCCACTCTTTTCAGCTCAAAATGTTTCTGCGGAATTTTCAACTCATGTCTTCGATGTGTAACTCATCGTCAGTCGGCATGCACGAGGTGTACCCTTTTTGGAATGTATGGTGACCCCTTCGAGAAGTAAATCGGAGGTTGCGTTTGGAATTTGGTCTACTTAAGGCTTGCATGCCCTTATTCGGTATTTTTGTTTCAAACGGGTGTTGTCACGCGCATTCCACTAGCATTGTTATGCTCATCAATTGCATTGTTATGCACATCTATCTAGCATTGTTATGCTCATTACTGGCATTGTTATGTACACTTCACCTGCATCGTTATGCACCTTTTCATTTGCAATTGTCGTCTTTTCTCCTCTCGCATGCGATGCATTAGGGCATCTTTGGTTTCGAACATTCGGATGAATTACGGTGTTCATCCACCTCTTTTCTCTCTTGTATGTGATATGCTGAGCAGTTTTCTCTTGCGTGTGATACGCTGAGAAATCTCTCTTTTCTCTCTTGCATGTGATATGCTGAGAGGTTTTCTCTTGCGTGTGATACGCTGAGAAACTTTCCCTTTCTCTCTTGCATGTAATATGTTGAGAGGTTTTCTCTTGCGTGTGATACGCTGAGAAATTTATCTTTTCTCTCTTGCATGTGATATGCTGAGCAGTTTTCTCTTGCGTGTGATACGCTGAGAAATCTCCCTTTTCTCTCTTGCATGTGATATGCTGAGCGGCTTTCTCTTGCGTGTGATACGCTGAGGAATTTGCCTTTCTTCTCTTGCGTGTGATACGCTGAGAATTTTACCTTTCCTCTTTTGCGTGTGATACGCTGAGAGGTTTACCTTCTTCCTCTCCTATGTGTGATGCGCAGAGAGATGTTGTGTGTAAGACTCTGGGTTTTCTCAGTAGTCGCTTTTAGCCTTCTCCGCGTGAGACGCGGTGAGAATTGCATAATTTTCTTACATCCTTTCTGCATGAAATGTAGTTAGATTTGTATTCACTTGCTTAAAATTGTCGCATATTTGCTTCATTACAGCTCTCTTTGCATGATCATGAGTGATAACCGGCTTCGCGTAGCGTATAAGTCCAACTTTCAAAACCGGCTTCGCGTAGCGTATAAGTCCAACTTTCAAAACCGGCTTCGCGTCGCGTATAAGTCCAATCTTCAAAATCTTCTTGCATATCATTTTGCATTTTGCCCCTGCCTGCGGGCACATCTTTGTCTATCTTGTATGTTTGTCTAAGTCTTCGGCCTTGTCAAAAATGGGTCGTCTCTGGGCTTTGACATTCACTCTCGTCACTTGTGACTTCCGAGTTCTGTCAAAGAGGGGCAACTGTAGACACCCCATTTTTGACCGACCTTAAGACTCAGACGTCACCAGTTGAGCGCTTGGTGATGTTGCATATCGCGCTCGTTCAGAAGTTTCAGAGTCGCGGCCGTGAGCCCTGCCTCCGGATTTCCGAACCCTCTTCTGTGCTTTGCCTCGGTTTGTGAACCAGGCTCGGTTTTCTTTCTTTCTTTTCCTGAGGGGAGGGAGAGGTCCCGTAGACCATCTCTCAATGGCCGTTGGCTACATTTCGTGGCCGTAGGCCATTTTGCCCATTTCGGAGTCCGGTTCCCGGTTTTCGGAGCTGTCAGGCCGTGTGCCTAGGTTCGGGACCGCTCAACCGTCTCCGTTTGCTCTGAATTTTGGCATGCACCTTATTTACTCCCTTTTGAGGGACACTGGGGTCTGAGAAACCCACTTCGTGGCCGAACGCCACTTTCGGTGTTTAACAGGCAGTTTCCGAGACCCTGAACTGCGTGTTTTGGCCCCCAAACATTCGTTTTGCATTGGTTTTCGTTCATTTTTGGCAGGTACATCTGTTTTATCACTAGGAAGGCCGTAGAAGGGTGGGAGGCCAGCAATTGTTGCAGCAACCAATTTTTTACTCCTCCGGCGCCCTCCGACGCCCGTTTTTCGCACTTCCGGGCCAATGTTGAACACCTTGGAGCCATTTTCTTCAAACCCAAACCACATATTTGTGATGTACACACATGGGAGGACCCTAAAAGTTCATGGCTGGCCACTAATGCTCCTTGACCCTTTTGAACCCCTCCTTCCGAGCCAATGTTGAACACCCTTGGGCCACTTTCTTGAACTTTGAACCACATATTTGTGTTGTACACACATGGGAGGACCCTAAACGTTTATGGCCGGCCATTAATTCCTTTTGACCCTTTTGAACCCCTCCTAAAATTGGCTTGTTCTCTCTCCTGTTTTAGAATTTCCAAATTCGAACCACAGGGTTGTGAAGAGGAGACCTGGGAGGCCACCAATATGTGGTGGCCGGCCACTATTTCAAGTTGACCCTTTTGACCCCTAGCTGGCCGGCTAGGGGGGGGTGGCCGGCTGGCCACTTTCAAGCCCAAAAACCAGCCGGCCATTTTCCTTGTGCCAGGAACTTTACAGCTGTGTAGCCCTTTCCCCCAGAAAATATCCCAATCCGGGGGATATTTTGTGGGGGAAAGCTTGCCTCCTTTTCCCCCACCTTTACACCCTCCTTTTGGTCCTTATAACCAGCTGATATTGTTTGTTATGGGGGTTAGAAAATTTGTTCTTCAAGCCTCAAGACACAAATCCTCCTCCATCCCTCTCATTTTCCTAAAAATCCTTAAGTCCTATACCTTATTTTCTTCATCACCACCAAGCTCTACCACCACCACTCCAATCCAGAAGCAAGGGGAGGAATTCCAGCAGCTAAGAGGCAACAAATTTGGCCCAAGAAGCAACAAAAGAATTGGTCTTCAAGGGTAAGTTGCAATTTCCCCTTTTTGGCCCCTTTTCTTGGATCTTTTGCAAGCCATCCATGCTTTTTGCTTTGAGCTCCGGCCATAACTGAAAGTGGCCTTCTTTTGAGCTCATTTTCATGTCTCATTAAGGGCTCAACCCTGTTTGAGCCCTCCATATGCCACTTGCTTCAATACCCTTCGTAAATACCGTTTTCTTGCATGATTTTTTTAGCTCGTGTGTAATCTGTTTTGGAGCATGACATAAACTGTAAATAGGCTTATTTTGATCCCCTCTTCAACATTGAAGAAGGGATCAACACTGTTTGGGACCTCCATGTTATACTTGCCTTTATACTCCCCTTTTGGTCCCATTTTTGCATGCTATGGAAGCCTATCATGCTTTGGTTTTTGGCCATTTTACAGTTCTGTAAACATGCTTATTTTTGGTCCCTCTTCAATGTTGTAGAAGGGAATTTTTCAATTTGGGTTGTGCATATACCACTTGCCTCTTTGGCCACCTTTTGGTCCGTTTTCTTGCATAAAAATTTAGCCTTATCTATGTTTGTTTTTGAGGTTTTTACAGTTCTGTGAAACTGCTTATTTTTGGTCCCTCTTCAATGTTGTTGAAGGGTCCTAACCTGTTTGAGGACAGCAGCTATGAGTTGCTTCTTAATCCCATGTTTAGGGCCATTTTCGCATGCTAATTTTTCCCTCTCTTTGCTTGCTGTTTGGCCATGTTTATAACTGTGAAAGTGCTTTTTTTGGGACTGCCTAGCTTCTGTCTTTGCATTACATGTCCCTATCGTGCATGTTTGGCATAGCTATAGGCCATTTCGGGTGCCTAAATTCGCATTTCGGGACTATTCCATGCATTTGGTGTCATTTCGCCTCATTTCGGGACTGTTTTACCCCATATTTCATTGCAAAAATTCTATTAGAATGATTGCTTTCCATTTTTATGTCATTGCATCGCATTCTATCATTGCCTCGGTTTGTGTGCCCGTGTGCATGCATTTCGAGGCACTTCGTTTTCATCCATCGGCATCCTATATGAGTGTGGCTGAGGCTCACTCATGTTGGTATAAGTCCATATCATGTTTTTTATCTCATTGCATCGCATTCTATCATTGCCTCGGTTTGCGTGCCCGTGTGCACGCATTTCGAGGCACTTCATTTTCACCCATCGGCCTCTTTTGTGAGTGTGGCCGAGGCTCTCTCATGTTAGTATAAGTCCATGTCACATTCTATATGCCATTTTAACCATATCGCATTGCGTATGCCATTGCCTCGATTTGCGTGCCCGCGTGCACGCATTTCGAGGCACTTCATTTTCACCCATCGGCCTCTTATGTGAGTGTGGATGAGGCTCTCTCATGTTAGTGTAAGCCCATATCACATTTCCATGTCATTTGCATTGCGTATGCCATTGCCTCGGTTTGCGTGCCCGTGTGCACGCATTTCGAGGCATCTCATTTTTACAGCATAGTGCATACTAGGTTGTATCTTAGATCGCATTCAGTCATTTTTCTCGGTTTGCGTGCCCGTGTGCACGCATTTCGAGACATCTCATTCCATGACATTGTGTATGTTAGGATTGTATCTTAGTTGCATTCATGCATGTCATGCATATTGCATCGTGTTCGGGATAGGAGTTAGCCCGAGCACGGGAAACGAGGTGCGTTTCGTACTCCGAGTGACGGAACGTGTCTCAATTCCCCAGTCACCGACACTCCGGACTACCCATGATGGAGTTAGGGTTTGTTGTGTTTACACGTGCATTCATTCTATATTAAGTTGCACATTTCGACTCCTCTGCCATCATGCATCGATATGCGTGATTGGTGGCACGAGGATCGAGACATGCATATATCTGTGAGAATACATTGCTATGCCCCTTTCCTGCTCTCTGTTGCAGCAAAAATGAAGAATCAGCAAACTTCCGGAGTTTGGCGCGCTGTCCAAGAAAAATCACAAAACAGAGGCTAATTGGGGCATCCCAGTGGATTTCCGCGCAAGGCAGCCCAGACATGCATCATTCATCAGAAGTAAGGCAGTTCCTGGCTTGCACACCAGTTTTATAGCTTTCTTAGTTAATTTGATTAATTAATTAGGAATTTGTATATTATTCGGACTGTAATATTTGGACTGTAATATTCTTTTATTCGGGACTGTATTATTTATTCGGACCCTCTGCGGGCATAACTGTAATAAGTGTGCGTGAGTGTGATGTATGTCTTCCAACCCCACGTCTTTCTTCCCTTTTATTTACCAGCTTATGATGGTTAAATTAGGGCATATTTAAATTAGCATACAGTATGATAGCATGTTTGCATTCATTCATCTGTTTTGCATGCACCGGGCTCGGCGCATCATACTAACTGCATTGTACTTTCAATTTCAAATTGAATACATGTTAGCTGTAGCATTCCATATGCCACGTTTAGAATAGCCGAGCCTGCTATAGTTGCATTTTTGCATGTGTTGCATTAGGCATTTTTGTATACTTAGGATCATGTATGATTTCTAATGTAGTTTCTATTTTGGCTTGGAGTACTCGGTGAGTTTTATGCCTTAGCATCCTTGCATGCGTGTGAGTGACTGCCATGAATAGCATGCTTACCATGAGGCTAAATGCTTATGTGATATAACTGCCTGAATGCCTGTGGGTGAAGGTTGGGTTACTTGGATTGGAACAATTCATTCACTGTGTGTTTTAAGCCCACTAGATAGTGGCAAAACCATCTTTTCTAAGCCCACCCGAGGGTGGCAAAATCTGCATTTTAAGCCTACTTGCGAGTAGCAAACCATTTTTCAAAAACAAACATGAAATGTTTTGTTCCAATTCGGGTGACCCGGTCTATACTTGTATGCTGTGCGCATCACATAGTAACCTAGGCTAATAAACCGGAATAAGAACACAGGTGTGTTTGGTAACGTTTACATTTTCAGTTTATATTTACAAAAATTTTATAAACTGGTTTTTGTTTATTTTTAGAAAAACATAAACTACAAATGCGTTTGGTAATTGACAAAATGTTTAAAAAATTTTAAAAATATAAAAAAAAAGTGAGAAATGGCAAGTGGTGACTAGTGGCCGCGGAAGACGGTGGTGGAAAGTGGTGACGGTGGGTGGTGGGTAGCTGGTGGTCGTGGGTGGTGGCGGGTGGTGGCGGGTGGGTGGTGGTTGTGGGTGGGTGGGTGACGGTGGCGGGTGGTGGGTGGTGGTGGTGGCGGGTGGTGGGTGGCGGATGGCCGGTGGTGGTAGGTGGCAGGTAGGTGGCAGGTGGTGGGTGGCCGATGACGGGTGGTGGTAGGTGGCCGATGGCGGGTAGTGGTGGTGGGTGGGTGGGTGGGTGACGGTGGCGGGTGGTAGCGAGTGGGTGGTGGTGGTGGTGGTGGCAGGTTGGTGGGAGATGGCGGGTGGTAATAGATGGTGTCGGGTGGGTGGTGATGGTGGGTGGGTGGGTGGGTGACGGTGGCAGGTGATGGGTGGTAGCGAGTAGGTGGTGGTGGTGGTGGTGGTGGTAGCAGGTGGGTGGCAGATGGTGGGTGGTGGCGGGTAGGTGGCAAGTAGGTGGTGGTGGTGGGTGGGTGGGTGACAGTGGTGGGTGGTAGCTGGCAGCGAGTGGGTGGTGGTGGTGGCGGGTGGTGGTGGCAGTGGCGGTGGGTGGGTGGGTGACGGTGGTGGGTGGTAGCGAGTGGGTGGTGGTGGTGGTGGTGGTGGTGGTGGCAGGTGGGTGGTGGGTGATGGTAACGGTGGTGGTGGTGGTGGTGGGTGGTGGTGGCAAGTGGGTGCCAGGTGGGTGGTGGGTGGTGAGTGATGGTGGCAAGTAAGTGGCGGGTGGTGGTGGCGAGCGGTGAATGGTAGTAGCAGGTGGTGGGTAGTGGCTGATGGATGACAGGTAGGTGGTGGTGGTGGTGGTGGTGGTAGTGAGGGGTGGGTGGTGGCTAGTAGCTGGTGGCTGGTGGTGGTGGGTGGTGAGTGGTGGTGGCAGGTGGTGGTGGAGGATGGGTGGTGGGTGGTGGTGGCGGAAGACGGTGGTGGAAAATGGTGGCGGGTGGTGGCTAATGTTGGGTGATAAAAAAAAAACTGAAAACTCAAAATGGAAACACATTTTTTGTGTTTTCATTTTTTGGCCAAATTTATAAACTGAGACCACTGATTTATAAATCAAAAATTTTACCAAACAAGTTTTTGTTTGAGTTTTTAAAATTTTTGTAAATATAAACAGAAACCTGAAAACGTAAGTGTTACCAAACGGTACCTAATGTTTTCAAAATTTGATATCATGGTTAGTAGAGGCCGATCTTTGATCGGGCGAGAGGGGGTGCTCACGAAGTGACCTTCCCCAATCGTACCCAAGTTCCCGAGCCGAGGCAACTTTGGTGATGACGGACACGTGGCCTTTGGCACCGAGTCAGGGTTTCCTAAATTTCCCACTAAAAAACATTTAGGTGGGGACTCTGTATCTGGCAAAGCAGTCCATGTTTGGCACTTCTTTCGAAAATCTGTTTTCTCAAAACGATTTGCCGGATTTGGACTCTTTGGTTCAGATTTAGAACCGTGACTACGAAATCGAATCCGAGCTGTAACGAGGTCCCCCGCGGGCTTGTTACAGTATGCTTCGGAAGTATGAGCCGGATCCGTCCCATGTGTTGGATTGGACTGATTTGGAGGTTGACGAGGATATCTCGTATGAGTAGTGACCGGTTCGGGTCTTGGATAGGCGGGATCAAGTCTTGCGAGGCAAGACCATTCCCTTGGTAAAGGTCTTGTGGAAACATCACGGAGTGGAGGAAGCCACTTGGGAACGTGAGTTGGATGTCCGTGAGAAATATCTAGACTTGTTTGTAAATGTTTAACCATGTATTGGGATTTTGTAATATTGATGAACTTTAAGAGCATTAAATATGTCTTGAGTTGTAAAACATTGTATATGTTTTGATTTATGGAAGTATTTTAAAACTTGCCTTGAAATGGAAGTTTAATGTAACATTGCATATGTTGAATGTATTGTGGAAATGGAAATATATCATGAACATTGAATATGGCATAGAATTGTGAAACATGTGCTGAAATTGGTAAATTTCAAGGAAAAGCATGCTAATAATGCATATTGATTATATATTGTGAAATGCCTCTTGAATAGAGATGCAATGACCGGTAATGGGTCAGGTTGTTGAATATTGAGTTGTAATACTGTTGAGAATTGAGAAAATCTTGTTTTAGAAAAACTTGTACTTAATTTCGGGGACGAAATTCTTTAAGGGGGGAAGGTTATAGCGATCCCGATTTTCCCTTCATTGTTTAACAGTATTCCGGACTTAGGTTCCGTGGAGTTGGTTATTGTATATGTCTTGTTGTCATCCTTTTATTCCATATATTTGAGTTTTAGGATGTATTGGACGTGTTTCGAACAGGTTGATTGAGCTTAAGTCCTATTCCTTGTTGCCCAGATTTTTGGTGGTCCGCTCGAGCGGGTCCCTTTGCGCTCGAGCGGATTTTACACACTTTCAGCATTTTGTGCCTCTGCAAAACTTCTACAGGTGCATTTTTCACGCTCGAGCGGATTCCCTTACGCTCGAGCGGGTAGCGCTCGAGCGGGCCTCTTGGCGCTCGGGCGGGTGTTCATGTCTGTAAAAGTACTGGAGGAGTGTAATCTACGTTCGAGCGGCTTTTCTTTTGTGCTCAAGCGGGTGTATTTTTTTTTTTTTTTTGTCTTTTCGCGCTCGAGCGGGTTCAGTTTTTGGGCTTGACGCTCGAGCGTCCTATTCTCTGCTCGAGCGGACTAGTCGTATATCATATGGCAGCTGGGTGATTTTGAATCACCTTTCACATTTCCTCTCTCTCTCTCTCTTACTTTCCTAAACCGTCTTTTGAGTGCTCCTCTCTCTAGAATCTACCTTCTCTCTATGGATTGAACTAGCTAGAGTGATCTCTTACCCTTGAGCCTTTACAAAAAGTGTAGAGCTTGGTGTGGGCTTCCTATCAATCCGAGAATTTATTGATTTGGAGCATATTCGAGTTTCTAACCTTCTCCTTTGGGTCTCATCTCTTGAGGTTGGGATTCCTACTCATTTTTATGTGCTTTAACGTAAATATTGAGCTTCTTGTATAAATGGTTTGAATTGGGAAGTTAGGGTTTGTAATGTGTGGTGCTGGAAAAAGGGGTTTTGGTTCTTTGATTCAAACATGAGTGTTTTGGGTCTAAAATGGGAGGTTATTGATATTGTTAATAATATTTGGACCTTTGGGTCAATATTGAGAAAATGGGGGAAAATGCCATATTTGGGTATATTTGGGTCATTAGTGTAATTAATGACAAATGTTATGGAAGTGCTAAATTGAGTAGGAAATAATGAAATTGGTTCATTATGAGATAGAATGGTGGAGTTGGATTTATTAATCGCTCACTTGAAAATGTTGAAATTATATATCTATTGAGGCATTTATTATCTGTTTAGAAATAACTGGTTTGGGTTGTCGGTGGAGGATAGTCTTGATTGTTGTAGACAATGCATGATGATTAGGCAAACTAAAACTAATCAAGTGAATAAGTCATCGAATATGACGGTTGGAATAATACATCAAATTTGTGTACTGATTGATTATGTATATGATATATGTTTATATACATTGTGTTGTGTGGGAGAAGAAATGGGATGTACTCCACGGTTTGGGAGGAGATAGGAGATGGACTCCTAAACCGGATGTTATGTGGGAGGAGATAGGGGATGGACTCCATTGATACAGCAAATATGTGTATCTATCAAAGTGTTGATACAGCAAGTGTGTGTATCTATTGAAGTGTTGATACAGCAAATACGTGTATCTATTGTAAAATATGGAAGTGTTTGAATATGATGTTGATACAGCAAATATGTATATCTCTTGTGAATTATGGAAGCGTTTAATTTGAATTGCTATCTCAATTGAAATGGAAGCATTATTGATATGAGATATAATCTCATTTAAAGTATATGGCCAGGTTCTGAGCCAGGGTTAAGAAATGGAACATGGACACATTTGTCATGTAGTTGAAATGGGTTATGAATTGGCTTATGTGAATTAAACATTTCTCTAATGCCCATATTTTAGTTATTGCTCATACTATGTTTATCATATCTCTACTGGGCGTTGGCTCACCCTATATGTGACATCATTTTCAAGTTCAGGTAGTATGCTGCCTCCGAGGTCTTAGCTTGGATGGTTGTGGGAGTTGAAGACTCTTTTGTTTATTTTTGGTTATCTTTTGTTGTATTACATGTAAATTCAAGCCACGGGCTTAATATGTATTGGAGTTAGTACACTCTCTTTTGTAACCAAGTGTTAGCTTGGAAAGTTGTAAGCGCATAGGGCATTTACTTTTGTTGTCAACATGTAATACATTCTGTAAGAATACTCTGATTTATGAAATATGATATATCTTTCTTGTATCATGAATGTCTGTTTATGGGTTTATTTTGAGGGTGTTACAATCCTACTCTCCCTACTATTACATGCACGTTTACAAGTGTTAGGTAATTAATCGCCCCACACTGCCACCGAATTTTACATTTTTTTTTAAAAATAATTAAATGTGAGTTCTCATAAGACAGATATTTAAATCCAAAGCTATAGAATTTTGAAATTTTCAAATGAGTTTGAAAAAGAAAAAAAAGTTATAAAATTTTGTCACTATGTGTTTTGGAGGGCCTAAACTAATATAGAAAATTATGTTGTTCTTATCATTTTAAAAAAATATTAATAGGATCGTAAACTAAAACTCCTTATTTTTTTCCCTAATAATATAAGATTTTATGTATAAAATATAAGATCGTATGTAATATATATATACACACACTAGCATAATACTTGTGTTATGCATGGACATAAATAAATTCTTAATTTTTTAAACGTCACATGTAATTTTTATTTTTTAAAAATTAAAAAGTTGATTAATAATATTTTTAAAATTTGAAATTATACAAGACTACAATAATATTTATAATTTAAAACAAAATTAAATTTCAAATTAAAATTTCCTCTTTTTTTTTATACTTTTTATGCAAAGATTTTTAAATATAAAAAAATAGACAAGATTAAATGGGCCAACTAAGATTATTGTGGATTGTTTGTCACATTTCAAAGAAAAATTGAAGGGGTTTTTAGTTTAAGATCTATGATATTAAGATTTTATAAGATAAAGGGCATGCAGAATTTTCATTATAGTTGGGATCGCTTAACCTTTTCGTAGAGAAATTTCTACATTGAGAAATTTCAACTCTTTATTAAGGGACCTTAACTAATAAGAAAAAATATATTGGATCTCTCTTCTTATGAAAAATTAATAAATGATGTTTCACTAATTTTTCTAAAAACTAAATAATTAATTCAATAATTTATTTTCTTTCAAATTTTATAATCATTGCTAATATAAAATCGTTAGGTCTGGGACTCCAACATCAATAATCATAAGGTGTGTTTGTTGTGTCATAATAAAGCTATATTCTATTATCATAAACGGTAATAAAAATGGCAAAAGAAAGGAGTGATTCCAACAAAATTAGGATTGAATTTCCATCTAAATATTTTACCATATCTAAGGGTATAAATTCTGAGTTCGTTGTCTCTCGAGTGACAATGAACTTGCATTGGCGTGGAGTTGTTTGGAATGTCATGGATGAGATGTTGTTTGTCTCTTATCATTGATTGTTGGATGATATTTCCAGTTTTAATTTCTTCATGTGGATCATCTTCTTCCTCTTCTGGAAAATCACGGTAAGGGTAGAAACTGTTGAAATTTTAATAAAAATAAAAATAAAAATAATTATTTTTATTTAATTTGTTTGACCATTATTAACATTTATACTAGTTTTAAACATTTCAGTTACATGAATTTTATTTGATATTATTATAGTACTTATGTCATATTTAATACATATATTAATAGAGTTTTAATTCTTTTATCTATTTATGTTTACTTATTTGAGTCGTGTAGATATAGAAAAAAATTATTGGAGAGTGTATTTATGTTTACTTATTTGAGTCGTGTAGATATAGAAAAAAATTATTGGAGAGTGTATTTGATATTATTATAGTACTTATGTCATATTTAATACATATATTAATAGAGTTTTAATTCTTTTATCTATTTATGTTTTAATTTTATTGATATTTTTGGGCAACTATGGTGTAGTAGTTGTATCCTTTAAATTATTGGAGAGTGTATTTAATTCCTTCAATTTTATTTTGGGAGTTTTTGGAATTGTTGTATTTTGGTTTTGGATGAATACAATTTGATTTAAACTTGTTTTTACTTTCTATATAAGGATTTTTAAATTCCAAAATTATAGATACAATTAAATGGCCAACTCAAAAATTTTTAAATTTCAAATTATATATGGATTAAATATGGGCTAAATTTGGCTATACTTTTATGTTTTTTTACTTTGTATATAAGGATTTTTAAATTCCAAACTTATGGATAAGACTAATATGGCTATACTTTTATGTTTTTTGCTTTCTATATAAGGATTTTTATATTTCAAAATTATAGACGTGATTAAATGGGCCAACTCAAAAAATTTTAAATTTCAAATTTTATGGTTATACTTTATGTTTTTTACTTTCTATATAAGGATTTTTAAATTCCAAAATTATAAATACAATTAAATGGGCCAACTCAAATTATTGTAAATTCTTTGCCACATTTAAATGAGTAGATGCCATATGTGTTTATGAATGTGGATCTCATAACTTTGTGTTTAGAAGTAAGAAAAAGGTGTGAGAAATGGGATTATGTATTGTATTGCTCTAAAAGAAAAATATCATATATAATCCCTTATCTTACATTTTTTTCTCACTCCAAGACACAAGTGAGTGTAGTCCATATGCATTTACGAATGTGCCTCATTATTTTGTGTTTATGAGTGAAAAATTGTGTTAAGAAATGAGGTTAAGTATAACATTGCTTTAAAAGAAAAATGCTTCATATAATTCAATTTCTTACTTTATTTTCTCAATCCAAGAGATAAGTGAGTTTATATGCACTGATTAATGTGATCCTCGTTGCTTTGTATAGCATTGCCCAAAATAGAAGAAAAATCAAGTTGGATTCAACCTAGATTATTCGGGGTGTATAAATGAGTGAAGGGAGGCAACAATAAGAAACACAAAAAATATAATTCTTACATTACTAGAGAGATACAATATGAAGTCATTCATTCCCTTGATCATCTTAGCATTTCACTTGCTTTGCTCAACCACCATGGGTGGTGATGCTCTTTTTCCAACATATGAGGTTCATATCATCAACGATCTTCCAACCAACTCTCACTTCTTTTTGCTAGTTCGTTGCCAATCAAAAGACGATGATTTCGGAATGCATAAGCTTGAAAGTGGTGAAGAATTCTACTGGAGATTCAAACCCAACATTATAAAAACCACTCTCTTCTTCTGCCATTTTTATTGGGATACCAAAGATGCAATTTTTAATGTTTACGATAGGAAACTAGATGATGATTATTGCTACAAGTTTAATACATGTTACTGGAGTGTTAGAGATGATGGCTTTTATTTCAGCGGTGATAATACGGCTCCGGCAACATGGTCGAAATTCAATGATTGGACTCCTTAAGTGTTATGTATGATGTAAGAGGTTATGCATTTGCCATCATCTTGTATTTGGATTATCAATAACTTATATGCAAATATATGCAAGGTTTGAAAAATTGACTATTCAAGTCACACACTATTCATAGTAGTAGAAAATGGTTTTGTGAGTGCCTTTTAAAGTTAAATTTTGACTTTGAATCTAGCCATTATATCCTATCTTACCGAATCTTATTTATCCTCTTTTGCTTTTAGTAATATTTTTAATAAGACTGTTAATATATGTAGAATTATTCAAAATTTAATGAAATAATTTTTCTTGAGCCTATTATGTGGCTTATGGTGTGTCCTAGCCCATCAGTATGTATGGTATTGGGCCCAAAACATTGGCCTAGCATAGTACGTCTAGATTCGTTTCATGCTATGCCTAACTCTAAATGAGTCGTGTTGGTTTGACTCATTTAATTTACACCTCTACTTAGGACAACACAATACATTGTTAGCGAGAAAAAGAAAGAAAAAGAAATGTGATTTATAGACATAAAATTCATATAAAAAACATATTTAGAATGATTTGTCAATCACATTTATAAAATTATAATGATAATAATAGGTGTTTTGATTGAAAATTAAGAAAACCACAAAGTATCAACTCGTTTTGCCCATAATTTCTATATCAAAATTTTATTTGTATGTCAACCACTAAAAAGAAAGAAAAGACATACCATGTATTAAATGAGACTTGCCTAGCAACATCTTTATGGAATATATTAGGAAAAAATCAAAAAATAAAAATTACAAATCGGTCAGGTCTAGACCACAACCTTATGAATTGATTTGGTTTGATTTTCTCAATAAATGGTTCCTGATTATTAAAATAAGTAAATCGTACTTGACAGTTCAGTTTGTGATTTTAAAATAAAAAATGGTTGAGAGCACTAAAAGTGCTGCTCTAATAGCACCACTAACGATGTCCACTATCTATGCTCTTTTTTTTAGCATTCCCAATGCATTAGTGCTATTAGTGATTTTTTTTTTAGTGGTATGAATCATTATTGTTTTATAATTATGGTCCTGATTTGAAATGGAACTGATTTGTTTAAATACGCACACCTGTATAAATATGTATATAATTTGTTATTTATCTGAAACACTCATAAATTGGATTTTTTCAATTATATTTTCCGAATCATATTTTTTTACCTTTTTTTCTAACTCTAAGACACAAGTGAGTGGATTTGGTATGCATTTATGATTGTGGGCTCATTGCTTTGTGCCTAAAGTTGAGAAGAAAAAAAATAAGAAATGAGATTATGTATAACATTGCTCATTTATTATTCCATTTAGGTAAATTCAATTGTCTTCACTTGCCAAAAATACTAAAAAGAAAAATTCAATTACATCCAGCCTATATATTTTCTGTGTATTTCATTGCACGCAAATATGCAATGAATAGGCCATTTCGTTTCGTATTACAAAAAAAAGCAGCATCAAATTCAACTCCCCATTTAAATCTTCCATCTCATAGCAGGATTTGAATGACGAATAGAGTGAATGAAAGGGAGATGCTCAGCTGGAATTAATGAAGGTTGGTTTAGGAATGCTTGCCACTTTGGCTTGTTGTAAAGTTGCTTGGCTTTGTCTAAGGCGGTTTGATTGTTTGGATTGGATATAAAGATTTTAAGAAGATATGTAATACTTAAAGATAAAGATAACATATAATATATTATAAGATATGAGATGAATTATATATACTATACAGTCACTTATACTATATTTGGTTAAGTTAGGATATAAGAAGGAAGTGATTTTTTTTAACTTTTAGATTAAAAATGAGTTATATCCGACAGTGGAGATATACATTACGATTCTTTTGCATCATATACTATCTGGACTCTCTATATTCAAAGCAACCAAACATGGGATATAAGGAGGGAAAAAAAAACATGTAAACCTCATCTCATATTATATCCGGTCTCACACCTATATTTAACTTTTATATCCGGTAAACAAACATGGCCTGAGGCCTTGTTTGATTGTCCGGAAATAACATGAAGAATATAATATGCCTTGGGATTTACTCAGTATATGCAATGAATAGGACATATGGATTGGATAACATATCTCATGCTCATGTTTGTTGAGTTCATGATATAATACTGAATATTTCTTATCCATGTTTGTTTTACAAAAAAATTATGGGATATAAGAAAGTAACATACATTAATGTCTATGTTGTCTCTATGCCCATCAATATGCAGTATATATGTACATCCATCTAATCATTTGCCAATATACGTATGTATATTAAATAAAAAAAATAATCAATTAAGTAATAACATAATCAAAAAATTAAATAATAATATAAATTTGTTTAAAATATATAAGAAAAATAATTTAGAATCAATTAAGTTTTAACATTTTTAAAATTATTTTCCTAAATTTAATTGTGTATTCTAAATTCTTACAAATAAAAAATACATATTATAGTTTAATGGGAAAATTCAAAAATAAAATAAAATGCATATCATAGTTTATTTGGCCCACTTATTTATTTAAATCTTAAATTGGTAAATATTTTTTGAATTAGAACTTTGAAAATTCAAAATCTTTTAAATCAATATAATTATAAATATTTTTTTTATATTTAAAATTAAAAAATTAAATTAAAACTTTGAATCTCAAAAAGGAAACAACATTTGTGTTTATAAATATTGTTTATGTAAAACTTTAGCTGTAAAAATTTAAAAATAAAATTCATGAACATAGTTTTTTTGGTCATATACAATCGGATTTTTAATATACACAATCAAATTTATGTAAAGTTCATATATACACATAATCAAATTTTCCATTGTAAAAGGGTAAAATTATACTTTTAATTCTTATCCCATCTGATGGGCGGTGGTGCTACATGCACCAATTAATGTACACACTAGTGTACCAACTTGTGTTATGCCATTATTACTGGCCCCCACCTATTATACAAATTACAAATATCCAAAACCTCTAAAATTATGCCACATCATCTGTTAGTATACTAGTTAATATATCAATTGGTACATTTAATATTATTCTCTGACGAGATATGATATGATAGAGGAGAATTGGTATTGTACATCCACCCATTTTGAGGATGAACAATCTAATTATATATTATATTCTCCTCTAAAAAATATTTCAAACAAAGGATATATGGACCCAGCACTGGCTTCCCTCCAGTCTCAGATCGGATTAGAGGGTGCTGTTGGGCCCGTGGTGGGCGCTATTTTGATAATCTGAACCGTTCAATATGTAGAACTCGTCAAGTACTATATGCTTGTAAAAAATCACATTGATCGAATATCGATAGCTACGTTATTAAATCAGTTTTGTATTAAAAAAATGGACGGTGAAAAAATAAATGGTTGACAGAAAACTGATCCGATCAGATAACTATTGATATTCGATCAATCTAATTTTTTACAGGCATATAATACTCGACAAATTCTACACAGTGAACAGTTCAAATTATCAAAAGGGACCTAAGGTGGGCTCCTACTATAGCGACCCCGGTCTTTTTCCATTTGATTATTGTATCCGGGCTTAGGTTCCGTTTATTCTGTCATTGTATAATTGTTGTTGTCGTCCTCTATTTTCTCATGTGGAGTTATAGGATGTGTTGGGCAAGTTTGTTTCAGGTTGGTTGGGTTCGTAAACCAAGTGTTGCTGTCCAGTTTTTGGGTTGGTTGCTCGAGCCAGGGATTGGTCGCTCGAGCGAGGGTTGTATTTTGTGTCTTCTGGCTCGATCCAGCTTTGTTTCGCTCGAGCGAGCGACTGCGTCTGGTATAGACCTGAGGGCAGGGCTTATTCGCTCGAGCGAGCTTTTCTTCGCTCGAGCGAGCGAGGTGTATGTTTTCGAGTTCCTTGCTCGAGCGAGCATTCTGTCGCTCGAGCGTGCACCAGGGTTGCAGACCTGAAGCATTGCATTCTAGGCTCGAGCGAGCTTTTCTTCGCTTGAGCGATGTTCTCTTGTGTCTGGTCGCTCGAGCGACCATGTCTTCGCTCGAGCGAGCCTGTTCAGTTTATATACACAGCAGCGGGTTTTGATCAGTCTTTTTCATCTTCCAAACCCTAGGTCCAACTTTTCTCTCTCTCTACACACCTTCTCTCTTAGGATTGATCTACTTAGAGTGGGTTTCTACCTTAGATCCTTTATTAAAAAGATAGAGTGAGTCGAGGGCTTCCATTTAATCTGAATTGTTGGTGGTTTGGAGCACTTTGGAGTTTGGGGTCTTCATCTCCATCTTCTCTTTTTGGGCTATTTCTTCGAGGTAGGGATTTCCTACTCCAATATATACGTTTTGTTCTAAGTTCTGGCATTTTAATATGTTGGGGTTACTTTGATAATTTCGGGAAAAACCCTAGTTGTATTAAGTAATTAATTTGTATAATTAATTTAAGGGAATTAGGGAATTTGGTTAAATTCATGAAATTGAGGAATTCATTGATTAAATGGTGTAGTTTGATAATTTAAATCACTCGCCTATTGAATTGTTGATATATTTATTTTCAGTTTAGAAATAACTGTTTTGGGCTATCGGTGGAGGATAGCCGTGATTGTTGTAGACACTGCATGTGGATTAGGGATAACTGAAACTAATCATTGTTTAAGTCATCAATTTTGACTGCTGAATTGATACAGACATTGTGTGTTGTATATGTTATGTGTTTACATATATTGTTTTGTTTGGGAGGAGATAGGGGATGGACTCCATTATGTGTATTGAAGTGTGTTTGGGAGGAGATAGGGGATGGACTCCATTAGCATCACTTTTATGTGTGCTTATTTATATTGAAGTGTTTCTATTGATACAGCACTAAAATGTGTATCAAACTGGAAGTATGAAGTGTTTTGATTTGAGCCTGAGTCTCATTTGTTTGTTGACATTGGAAGAATGTGAATATGGTATATATATAATTCACTGTTGTAAGTTTGGCCAGGTTCTGAGCCATATTGATAATGTTGGAAAGTAAATCGTGTCATTGACAGTAATGTCATGAAACTGTATAATGATGTAATTGATTATCTTGGTTAACCATCTATTGAATGCTATTGCTTTATTCAATGCTTATATTTGGTTTAGTATATTTCTATTGGGCTGTGGCTCACCCTATATGGGAACATCATTTTCAGGTTCAGGTGGTAAGCTACCTTCAAAGACTTAGCTTGGAAGGACTTGGATTTTGAAGACTATTTCTAGTTATTTGTTTTTCATTGTTAGTACATGTAAACACTCAAGCCTAGGGCTTTATTTATATTTGAGTTAGAACTCATACTTTTGTGTCCAAGTGTTGGCTTGGAAAGATGTAAGCCGTTAGGGCATTTTATTTGATGTTACATGTAATGATTTTATTTAGTAAGACTCTGATGAATATTATGATGAATTATTAAAGTGTTTTCTTTAAATAATGCATGTCTATGATATATATAATGGGTTAATTTTTGAGGGCGTTACAACTTGGTATTAGAGCGTACCGGGTTTGAATACTTTGGGTACGTGGGAAGTGATTAGTATCACATTGGGTTCGTCTCGTTTGATTGAGACTTAGCGTAATGTTATATGTTTATGTGATAACATGTTTATGTGATTATGTGGGTATGGAATGTAATTTCTAGGATGTTGATTGGACCCTTGAGTTTCTTGTAGTCTTGTTGGAAAGGCACTTGATCACTGCTGCTTCCAACCGGAACTATAGTAACGCATTGGGACTATCATTATCCGGGAATGAAATTCGTAGGTGCTTATGTGATTATGTGCTTACGTGGAATGTATTATTGTTGTCCAATGCATTAGGACGCGAGTGTTTAGCTTCGGCACATTTATTAATGTGCTAATGTTCTTGTTTCCTTTATTAGGATGTCAGGACGAGGACGATGACGCAGTAGGCGTGGTAGGCCGGGTAGGCAGGAGGTGCCTATGCCAGAGGAAATTCCGGTAGTTCAGGAGGGAATTGGCCAGGCCAACGTGGCTGAGCCAGTAGGCCAGCAGGCTATGGGCGCTCTAGCCCGGGAGATAGCAGGGGCATTCAGGGAGTCAGTAGGCATTCTCAGAGCTGAGAATCAAGCTCGGGATGTTGCTGCAGATGCAGGACCTTCCTTTCTGAAGAGGGAGTTCTTCCGGTCTAATCTGGATGAATTTGTGGGTGATCCTAAAGAGCCGCTTAAGGCAGATGAATGGCTCGAACAGACAACGAAGACGTTTGAGATGCTTGGCATCGAAGACGAAGGGTTGAGAGTGACCTTGGCATCTTTCCAGTTGAAAGGGGATGCGGGTCAGTGGTGGAAGTTTACTAAGGGTCGTATAGGAGGTACGTGGGAGGCTTTTGTGAATGCTTTCCAGGAGAAGTTCTTATCTCCAGCAATTAGAGAGAAGCTGAGGGACCAGTTTTGTCAGCTTAAGCAGTCGAGTTCTTCAGTGGCCGAGTTTGAGGCTGCATTCACTAGTCTGTCCAGATTTGCACCTGAGTTGGTGGCGTCTGAGGAACGCTGTTGCATTGAGTTTGAGAAGAAGTTGAGGCGTGGCCTCAAGCTGAGAGTTGGGGGAACTATGATTCGGGATTATGGGCGTATGGTTGATGCTGCAGCCCACATGGAAATCATGATGCAGGAGGAGGAGGAAGGACAGAAGGGCTCCAAGAGGAGTCAGGATGGTCAGAGTGATGGTAGGAGACAGAAGGGTTTTAATCCTCAGCAGTCTCAGGGTAGCTTTACTAGATCGACTTTTCTTGTGCCGAGTGCTAGTTCGGGGAAAGGCAGTCAGGGAGACATTACCTGTTTCAAGTGTGGCCAGCTGGGCCACAAGTCTCCAGTTTGTCCTCAGAAGGGAGGAGTGCAGAGAGCAGCATCATCTTCGGCTCGATCTCAGAGTCAGAGTCAGGGTAGAGGCCAGCCACTCTCGTGTTATCAGTGTGGTCAGCCAGGGCATATGAAGAGGTATTGCCTGCAGTTGGGTGGCACACCCGGTGCATCTGGTTTGAGGCCGATTCAGGGTCAGCAGCCAGCTCAGTCAGGTCAGGCCTCGAGGGCCAATCAGGGGGCTTCATCGTCCCAGTCGGTACAACAATCCTAT
Organism: Camellia sinensis; assembly: GCF_055761805.1. Taxonomy (NCBI): domain Eukaryota; kingdom Viridiplantae; phylum Streptophyta; class Magnoliopsida; order Ericales; family Theaceae; genus Camellia; species Camellia sinensis. The sequence goes on along the minus strand of NC_138969.1, from coordinate 108,496,417 downwards.
GCTCCTAGGGGTGAGCAGGTTGATCAGAGGTCTTCTGGGCGCGTGTACGCTGTTACCGCGCAGGATCTTGTGCCAGCACCATCAGTTGTGAGAGGTACCTTCTTGTTTTGCAACTCGGTTGCTAATGTTTTGATTGATACGGGTGCATCTCATTCCTTTGTGTCTGCTGCATTTGCATCTGTTTTGGAGTTGGAGTTAGCACAGTTAGCATCTCCTATATGTGTAGTGTCACCTCTTGGAGGTGAATTGATTTTGAAACAAGGTGTTAGGGGTTGTGATATAGAGGTTGATTATCATAGAATCCCATTTTCCTTTGTAGTTATGCCTATGAGGGGCTTCGATGTTATTTTGGGTATGGATTGGTTATCGTCATACCGGGCAGTTATTGATTGCTACCGCCAGAGGGTCACTTGTTGTACCGTGAGTGGAGAGTATTTTCATTTTCTGGGGGACCGGGTTGGTGATGTGTTGCCACCGGGGTATGTTCCACGAGGACGGAGTGAGCTTAGTGGTCTACTTGCTAACCTTTCGATTAGTGAGGATGATGAGACTCAGATTGTGTTGCCAAGGGTGGTTTATGAGTATTCGGACGTTATTCCCAAGGATCTTGTTGGTTTACCACCGCATCGAGAGATTGAATTCTCTATTGACCTAGTGCCCGGCACGGCGCCGATTTCTATGGCACCTTATCGTTTTGCCCCAGCCGAGTTAGTTGAGTTGAAGATTCAGCTCCAGGAGTTACTAGACAAGGGTTTTATTCGTCCTAGTGTTTCGCCGTGGGGAGCACCGGCCCTCTTTGTTAAAAGAAAGGTGGTGCTTTGAGACTTTGTATAGATTACCGGAAATTGAATCGGGCTACGGTTAAGAATAAGTACCCTATGCCTCGTATAGATGATCTGTTCGATCAGTTGAAGGGTTCCCGTTGTTTCTCGAAAATAGACTTGAGATCGGGTTATCATCAGTTGAGAGTCAGGGAGGAGGATATTCCGAAAACGGCATTCCGTACGCGGTATGGCCACTATGAGTTTCTGGTGATGCCATTTGGGCTCACTAATGCACCGGCAGTTTTTATGAATTTGATGAACCGGATATTCCGGGAATTTTTAGATCGTTTTGTAGTCGTCTTTGTGGACGACATCCTTATCTATTCACCTTCTGAGGAGAAGCACAAGGAACACTTGAGAGTGGTGCTTGAGTTACTTAGGGTCCATAAGCTTTATGCTAAGTTTGGGAAGTGTGAGTTCTGGCTAAAAGAGGTCAAGTTCTTAGGCCATGTCGTTTCTGGGGAAGGGGTGTCTGTTGATACATCCAAGACTGAGGCAGTGCAAGATTGGGCACAGCCTAAGAGTGTGTTTGAGATCCGCAGTTTTCTGGGGTTAGCTGGATATTATTGTCGGTTTGTGAAAGATTTCTCCAGATTAGCTTCGCCTTTGACTAGATTGACTCGGAAGGGAGTCAAATTTGTATGGAGTGAGACTTGTGAAAAGTCATTTCAGGAGTTGAAAGTTAGACTGACCACCGCTCCAGTATTGATTATTCCGGAGAGAGGGTTGGGTTATGCAGTCTATTGTGACGCCTCACGAGAAGGTCTGGGATGTGTGTTAATGCAAGAAGGGAAAGTAGTTGCCTATGGCTCACGTCAGTTGAAAATTCACGAGCAGAATTACCCTACGCATGATCTAGAGTTAGCAGCTGTGATATTTGCCTTGAAGATTTGGAGGCATTATCTTTATGGTGAGAGATTTGAGGTATTCTCGGATCATAAGAGTCTGAAATATTTGTTTACACAGAAAGACTTGAACATGAGGCAGAGGAGGTGGATGGAATTTATAGAGGATTATGACTTTGAGTTGCATTATCATCCGGGAAAGGCCAATGTGGTGGCCGATGCCCTTAGCAGGAAACCTGTTGGTGACATAGCTAGTATAGCCATCCGAGAATGGGAGATGTTGGGTGCACTCGGGGAGTTTGATTTACTTTTGGGCGAATCCGTTGAGGCTGCGGCCTTGTTTTCTGTTGTTGCACAGCCTACACTTGTGACTCGAGTGTTAGAGGCTCAAAGGGGTGATCTTGAGGTAGAATCACTTCGTGAGAAGATTTCCGGTGGGAAGGTTGAGAAGGGTTTGACGGTGTATCCCGACTTGAGTGTGAGATACCGAGACCGTCTGTTTGTGCCAGAGACTTGTCGAGAGGAGGTACTCCGAGAGTTCCATCATTCACGCCTTGCGGTGCATCCGGGAGGCACTAAGATGTATCGGGATTTGAGTCGCCAGTTCTGGTGGCGGGGTATGAAGAGAGATGTGGCAGCTTTCGTATTTAAGTGCCTTACTTGTCAGCAAGTGAAGGCCGAACATCAGAGGCCAGCGGGTTTGTTGCAACCCTTGCCTATTGCCGAGTGGAAGTGGGAACACGTCACTATGGACATCGTTGTGGGTCTTCCGAAGACTCAGCGGGGTAGTGATGCTATTTGGGTAGTTGTGGACCGGTTGACTAAGTCGGCGCATTTTATTCCTATGCGTGTTAGAGATTCAGTCGATCATCTTGCCGATTTGTACATTCGGGACATAGTGAGATTGCACGGGGTCCCAGTGACGATCGTCTCAGATAGAGATCCTCGTTTTACTGCCAGGTTGTGGCAGAGTTTGCAGAGTGCCTTAGGCACTAAGTTGACCTTTAGCACGGCCTATCATCCACAGACTGACGGACAGTCCGAGCGTACTATTCAGATCCTTGAGGATATGCTTCGGGGTTGTGTTCTAGACTTTAGTGGGTCGTGGGAGAGGCACTTGCCGTTGGTGGAGTTTGCCTACAACAACAGTTTCCAGTCTAGTATCGGTATGGCACCATTTGAGGCCTTGTATGGCTGACCATGTAGATCTCCTGTTTGTTGGGCCGAGGTGGGTGATGCACCTCTGTTGGGTCCGGAGTTGGTGAGGGAAACGACGGAGAAAGTTGAGCTTATCCGTAAGAGGCTTGTTACAGCGCAGAGTCGTCAGAAATCTTATGCTGACCGTAGGAGGAGACCTTTGGTGTTTGAGGTGGGTGATCATGTCTTTCTGAAGATATCACCTAGACGGGGTTTGATGAGGTTTGGGAAGAGCGGGAAGTTGTCCCCTCGGTTCATTGGTCCGTTTGAGATCCTTGAGAGGATTGGCGAGGCTGCTTATCGTTTAGCTTTGCCGCCGCAGTTGTCCGGAGTACATGGCGTGTTTCATGTGAGTATGCTTCGGAAGTATGAGCCGGATCCATCACATGTGTTGGATTAGACTGATTTAGTGGTTTACGAGGATATCTCGTATGAGGAGAGACCGGTTCGGGTTTTGGATAGGCGGGATCAGGTTTTGCGAGGCAAAACCATCCCTTTGGTCAAAGTTTTGTGGAAACATCACGGAGTGGAGGAAGCCACATGGGAACGTGAGTTGGGAGTCCGCGAAAAATACCCGGACATGTTTATCGATTTGTAATCTTGTACTTAGATTTTGTAATATTATTGAACTTAAGAGCTTTACATATGTCTTAAGTTGTAAAACATTGAGTATGTTTTGGTAAATGGGTGTATCTTGAAACTTGCTTCATTATGGAAGCTTAGTGTAACATTGCATATGTTGATTACATTGTTGAATGTGGTATATATCATGCAAATGAATCTGATACGGAATTGCTAACATTAAAAGGAATAATGCATAATAGTGATGCAGGCTGAAATATATGTTGTTTTATATATATTGTGAGATGCCTTTTGATAAAGAGATGAGGTGACCAGTATTGGGTCAAGTTGTTTATGATTGGTATATAATATTTTCGGGAATTGAGAAAAACTTGTTTCTTTTTATAAACTTATGCTTAATTTCGGGGACGAAATTCTTTTAAGGGGGGGAGGTTATAGCGACCCCGGTCTTTTTCCATTTGATTATTGTATCCGGGCTTAGGTTCCGTTTATTATGTCATTGTATAATTGTTGTTGTCGTCCTCTATTTTCTCATATGGAGTTATAGGATGTGTTGGGCAAGTTTGTTTCAGGTTGGTTGGGTTCGTAAACCAAGTGTTGCTGTCCAGTTTTTGGGTTGGTCGCTCGAGCCAGGGATTGGTCGCTCGAGCGAGGGTTGTATTTTGTGTCTTCTGGCTCGATCCAGCTTTGTTTCGCTCGAGCGAGCGACTGCGTCTGGTATAGACCTGAGGGCAGGGCTTATTCGCTCGAGCGAGCTTTTCTTCGCTCGAGCGAGCGAGGTGTATGTTTTCGAGTTCCTTGCTCGAGCGAGCATTCTGTCGCTCGAGCGTGCACCAGGGTTGCAGACCTGAAGCATTGCATTCTAGGCTCGAGCGAGCTTTTCTTCGCTCAAGCGATGTTCTCTTGTGTCTGGTCGCTCGAGCGACCATGTCTTCGCTCGAGCGAGCCTGTTCAGTTTATATACACAGCAGCGGGTTTTGATCAGTCTTTTTCATCTTCCAAACCCTAGGTCCGACTTTTCTCTCTCTCTACACACCTTCTCTCTTAGGATTGATCTACTTAGAGTGGGTTTCTACCTTAGATCCTTTATTAAAAAGATAGAGTGAGTCGAGGGCTTCCATTTAACCTGAATTGTTGGTGGTTTGGAGCACTTTGGAGTTTGGGGTCTTCATCTCCATCTTCTCTTTTTGGGCTATTTCTTCGAGGTAGGGATTTCCTACTCCAATATATACGTTTTGTTCTAAGTTCTGGCATTTTAATATGTTGGGGTTACTTTGATAATTTCGGGAAAAACCCTAGTTGTATTAAGTAATTAATTTGTATAATTAATTTAAGGGAATTGGGGAATTTGGTTAAATTCATGAAATTGAGGAATTCATTGATTAAATGGTGTAGTTTGATAATTTAAATCACTCGCCTATTGAATTGTTGATATATTTATTTTCAGTTTAGAAATAACTGTTTTGGGCTATCGGTGGAGGATAGCCGTGATTGTTGTAGACACTGCATGTGGATTAGGGATAACTGAAACTAATCATTGTTTAAGTCATCAATTTTGACTGCTGAATTGATACAGACATTGTGTGTTGTATATGTTATGTGTTTACATATATTGTTTTGTTTGGGAGGAGATAGGGGATGGACTCCATTATGTGTATTGAAGTGTGTTTGGGAGGAGATAGGGGATGGACTCCATTAGCATCACTTTTATGTGTGCTTATTTATATTGAAGTGTGTTTGGGAGGAGATAGGGGATGGACTCCATTAGCATCACTTTTATGTGTGCTTATTTATATTGAAGTGTTTCTATTGATACAGCACTAAAATGTGTATCAAACTGGAAGTATGAAGTGTTTTGATTTGAGCCTGAGTCTCATTTGTTTGTTGACATTGGAAGAATGTGAATATGGTATATATATAATTCACTGTTGTAAGTTTGGCCAGGTTCTGAGCCATATTGATAATGTTGGAAAGTAAATCGTGTCATTGACAGTAATGTCATGAAACTGTATAGTGATGTAATTGATTATCTTGGTTAACCATCTATTGAATGCTATTGCTTTATTCAATGCTTATATTTGGTTTAGTATATTTCTACTGGGCTGTGGCTCACCCTATATGGGAACATCATTTTCAGGTTCAGGTGGTAAGCTACCTCCAAAGACTTAGCTTGGAAGGACTTGGATTTTGAAGACTATTTCTAGTTATTTGTTTTTCATTGTTAGTACATGTAAACACTCAAGCCTAGGGCTTTATTTATATTTGAGTTAGAACTCATACTTTTGTGTCCAAGTGTTGGCTTGGAAAGATGTAAGCCGTTAGGGCATTTTATTTGATGTTACATGTAATGATTTTATTTAGTAAGACTCTGATGAATATTATGATGAATTATTAAAGTGTTTTCTTTAAATAATGCATGCCTATGATATATATATAATGGGTTAATTTTTGAGGGCGTTACACCTACAAACCCAACCGCACCCTTTAGTCCGATCTAAGACTTGAGGGAAACCAGGCCCGTATGGACCCATAGTATATAATCTCCAATCTCACCTTCTATATCCAATAATCAAGCAGAGCCTAAGTTTCTTGAGAGGATTGAGAAGATGCAGAAAAGCGCAATGCCAGTCGAAGAAGATTCACAACCGTGGCTGCCGAACCTCCCAAGGAAATCATCAACCCTAATTGATTGGGATGAAGGAAGGTGGAAAAGGCGCGATTGTTAAAAGATGAGGAATAGAGAAAATGAAGAATGTGACAATCCGTTACTACCACCAATAACGACGATGATGATGATGAATCGACGATGATGATGACTTTGTGCATGTATATGGAGAAACTTAGACCCGATCAAGCCGACGATATCAAATTTTTTTTTCCATTGATATCGATACTAGTTGAGTTCAATATTGAGATCGCTCACCAATCACAATCAATCACCTAACAGTTTTCAATCCTCTAACCAATCGTTCACTCCGTTTTGCGTCAATCGCCTCCTAACTATTTCTATTTGGTGAGACCACAACAGAGGATTCAAGATCCGTCCTCATGTCCCAACTCTCCCGCCGCCGCACCACCACCAGAAGCAGCGACGACTGGCACGGTGGTCCTAGGCTGAAAGCACCGAAGCCTAATCCCCTAGTGGTAACCGTTGATGGAAAGATATATGCCCAAGCTGGGGTTGTTGATCTCGAAAAGTATAAAAGCAAATTTGGGAATCGAGATCTAGAACCAGTTTTTGAGTACTTATTGAATGTATAATTGTTGTTGATAATCTTAGATATTGGTAAGTATAAAAGCAAAATTTGGGAATTGGGAAGAATTTTTTTTTTTGGTTTTTTTTTTAGGGGCTAAGATAGTATTAAAAAAAAAAATCTAGAATAGTCAATAAGATAAAATTTCACATTAAATCCATAATCATTTTTTTCCCTAACAAATATCATATTCAATTACAAAAACAAAAAAAAAAAATTTGATTGTCTTCTCAAACACAACTATTTTAGCCTATTAAAATAGCTAAAAACTAAAATAATCAACTTTCCAAACACCCACGAAATGTATGATTGTTGTTGATAATCTTAGATATTGCTTTTGGGGTTCTTGGTTTCATTCCGCTAATGTTGTTGATAGTAAGTTGTTTCGGTGCACATTGTGTTGGACAATCTTCATTGTATTTAAATAAATAAATTTTGTTTGTGTACTAAACTACAAACAGAATACAAAAGAACAATAGGAAAGGAAAGAGAATGTTTGATTACAAAAATCAAACCAATAAATAAAAATAAATAAATAAATACATATTTTATTTTGTTACAAAAAACAAAATTAAAATCTGATTTAAATAAATAAAAAATAACAGAAAATAAATTAACAACTTACTTGATTAATTTTTTGAACAATATTCTGATCAAGTCCAGTGTTAGATACTGTGCCCTCAAGACAAATTCATCCTCTCCACGGTGCTTTCAGATATGCAGACGTCTATCTCCCAGGATAAAATGATCAATCAACGAATAAATGCAGCACTACAATTTATTTGTACAACGAACACACTAAGTGTTTAAACTCGTTCTCACAATGAAAATAATACAGCAAAAATGCAGAGAATGCAGAGAATATTTTGGATGAAATTAGAGAATAAAACCAAGTGAGTGACTTGTCTATATATAGGTATAAAGGTGACTCTTCATTTTGAATTAAACAGGTAATAAACCTGTTTGAATAGGTAGCAGACCTATTTGGTTTGAATGGCACTGTTTGGGTTGGAATTCAAACAGATATGAATCTGTTTGGGTTTGAATTTTGAACAAAACCTGTTCTGGGTTTGTAATAGATTCAGATCTGTTGGACAGAGGTGCGAACTGTTTTAAAATTTCAAAAATTGAAATTAACCTGGACAGAAATTCGAAATTAATTTCGAATTCTTGGACAGATTTTATTTCAAAAAATAAAATTAAATCCAAATGTTTTTGGCCCAAAAAGATTTGTATTGGGCCGGACAAGCCCAACCCAACCACGCACCCGTGCCCAAGCCCAGGCCCAGCCCAGCCCAGCCCGCCCGGACGGACGGACAGCGGCGGCTCACGCGTGGTGATTTTTGGGTCCAATGGGTCTAGCCCCTTTTGTCCATAACCTCCCTTTCTACAAAACTTGGGTGCCCCTTTGGGCCTATCCCAAGTTCCAAACCCATGCCTTATAAACCCACACAACTCTTCCCAACAAACCAATGTGGGACAAGCCTTAAACCATACCTTTAAGAAATTTCCACCAAAACTCCATTTCCATGGAGCTCACTTTGGCTTCAATTTCCCATTCACCCGATAATGGTTTTGAGCAACCAAATATACCATGTGAATCACAACGCGGCATAGAACGCGTTACCACTTTGACCTGCGAAATTCGGCGCATGGGTCCCACCTAAAAATTTGACCAAAGTTAAGAAAAATTATGTTTTCCAGATTTTTCCAAAACCCATTATTTCTAACAATTCCCCACATGAATGGAATTTGAAGGCAATGGAAATGCAACAATATGCAAAATTTGTCGAAAGAGTATAGGTAGCTTTCGGCCTTGAATCTTCCCTAGTGATAACCTATCGAACCTACAAGCTAACCAATGGACGCAATGCCTTGAATTGTTCAGCCGTTTGTGTAAGCCAAGACAATATATTTCACACAAAATATTTTCTAATGCATCGTGGTTCTCACTGTTGTGTTCATTTTGGCCTTGAACACTCCTGGTTGTTCATGAGTGCTTCTAGAGAATTTAGCCTCTTCATTCTCATAGAACCGGCCCAATTCGACACTCATACAGGTGATTCTTATTGTGAGTATCTCCTTATACTCGTCTTGATTTTTATGCCTAAATCAAGATATAAGTAATCATTAAAAGCTAAGCTTATCCTTAGACCCCTGCATACAACATATATTGCAGATATCACTCTCACTATAGGAATGGATAGGAAATTTTGTAAACCCTTGGTGATTTTTGGCAAGTCACACATAACTTAGTTGTCCCTTTGAACTTAGTTCTTGGAATCTCCAGTCATATAAGTAGGGTTACCATTACAATGACTCTTATGTAATAGGCTTTAATCCTATCCCCTTCGATGAACTATACACTTACTCTTTTGTCAAACCTTTTGTTAATGGATCCGCAATATTCTCTTTACATTTTATATAATCTATTGAGATTATTCCATTTGAGAGCAATTGTTTTACAGTATTATGTCGACGACGAATATGTCATGACTTACCATTATACATATGATTTTGTGCTCTGCCTATTGCAGATTGACTATCACAATGAATGCAAATAGCTGGCACAGGTTTTGCCCACATTAGAATGTCTTCTAAGAAGTGACGAAGCTATTCCGCTTCTTCTCCTGCTTTGTCTAAAGCAATGAACTCAGATTCCATTGTGGATCGTGTGATGCATGTTTGTTTCATGGATTTCCAAGAAACAACAGCACCTCCCAGAGTAAAGACATATCCACTAGTGGATTTTGAATCTTTAGTATCTGATATCTAATTGGCATCACAATAACCTTCGAGTACTGCTGGATATCGAGTAAAGTTCAAACCATGATCACAGGTAAATTTTAGATATCTAAGAACTCAAATGACCGCTTTCCAATGGTCTTCTCCAGGGTTACTAGTGTACCTACTCAATTTACTGACAGCATAAGCTATATCAGGACGAGTACAATTTATTAGGTACATTAGGCTTAAAAAATTTGGGAGTATTTTAACTGAGACACCGTATCACCTTTATTTTTCGATAAATAAATACTGATGTCTACCGGTGTTCTAGCTACATTCAAATCATCCTTGATAAATTTATCAAGAATTTCCTCAATAGAATGTGATTGAGATAATGCATATTCGTCAGATGTTTTAGTAATTTTCATTCCTAATATTACATCTGCGATCCCCATATCTTTCATATCAAATCTTTTGTTCAGCATTTGCTTAGTTAATTTGATCATGTTTTGACTACTTCCAATGATAAGCTTGTCATCCACATAAAGACAAACTATGACATATCCTTGGTCAGTGTTTTTAACATAGACGCACTTGTCACATTCGTTTATCTTAAACCCATTAGTAAGCATAGCACGATCAAATTTTTCATGTCATTGCTTAGGTGCTTGTTTTAATCCATAAAGAGATTTTACAAGCCAACAAACTTTCTTTTCTTGCCCTGGTACTACAAACCTTTCAGGTTGCTCCATATAGATCTCTTCATTTAGATCACCGTTTAAGAAAGCTGTCTTAACACCCATTTGATGTATTTCTAAATTATACAATGCTGTTATGGCAATAAGCATGCGGATGGATGTTATTCTTGTCACATGAGAATATGTGTCAAAATAGTCCAGACCTTCCTTTTGTCTGTAACCTTTTACTACAAGTATTGCTTTGTACTTGTCTATTGAACCATCTGCTTTCATTTTTCTCTTGAATATCCATTTATATCCAAGAGGTTTAGATCCAGGTGGAATATCCACCAATTTCCAAGTATGATTTTGCATAATGGATTTAATTTCATTAATTAACAGCCTCTTTCCACAAAGGTGCTTCAGGACTTGTCATTGCTTCCTTAAATCTTTGAGGTTCATTTTCTAATAGGCATGTCAGAAAAACTGGACCAAAGGATTTTGATGTTCTTGCTTTCTTACTGTGTCTTGGTTCATCATCAGTTAAATCCTGCTGGTTATAGCGACCCCAGTCTTTTCCCATTTGATTATTGTATCCGGACTTAGGTTCCGTAGATTCTGTCATTATTGTTGTTGTTGTTGTCCCTTATTTTCTCATTTGGAATTATAGGATGTGTTGGGCAGGTTTGTTTCAGGTTGGTTGGGTTTAGAAACCAAGTGTTGCTATCCAGAATTTTGGATCTTCGCTCGAGCGAGGAGTTTGTCGCTTGAGCGAGATGTTGTTTTTGGTTCTTCGCTCGAGCCGGGGTTTGGTAGCTCAAGCGAGAGTTTGCGTCTGGTTTGGACCTGTAGCTTTGCATTCTTGGCTCGAGTGAGCTTTTCTTCGCTCGAGCAAGTTAATTCGTTCTTCGCTCGAGCAATAGTTCCTTCGCTCGAGCGTGAGTCTGGTTACAGACCTGAGGGTTTGAGTTCTTCGCTCGATCGAGTTTTCTTTCGCTCGAGCAAGCTTTTGGGTTGTTGGCTCGAGCAAGGCTTTCTTGGCTCGAGCGTAGCTTCTCTGTGTCTGGTCACTCGAGCGACCAAGTCTTCGCTCGAGCGAGCCTGTCCAGTTTATATACACAGCAGCGGGTTTTGATCAGTCTTTTTCATCTTCTTTTGATTCCAAACCCTAGGTCCGACTTCTCTCTCTCCCTACTCACCTTCTCTCTTAGGTTTGATCTGTTTAGAGTGTGTTTCTTCCCTAGTTGCTTTATTAAAAAGATAGAGGGAGTCGAGGGCTTCCATTTAATCTGAACAATTGGTGATTTGAAGCACATTGGTATTTGGGTATTCATCTCTGTCTTCTCCATTTGGGTTGTTTTCTTAGAGGTAGGGATTTCCTACTCCATTTTATAAGTTTTGTTCTAAGTTTTGGTATTTTGATAAGTTGGGGTTACTTTGATAATTTTGGAAAAACCCTAGTTGTTTAAATTAATTAATTTAACGGGATTGGGGAATTTGGTTAAATTCATAAAATTGGGAAATTTATTGCTTAAATGGTGTAGTTGGATAATGTAAATAACTCGCCCATTGAATTGTTGATATATTTATTTCCAGTCTAGAAATAACTGTTTTGGGCTATCGGTGGAGGATAGTCGTGATTGTTGTAGACATTGCATGTGGATTAGGAATAACTGAAACTAATCACATTGGTTAAGTCATTAATTATGACTATTGCATTGATACAGAAAATACGTGTATTGATTGAGCATTGCATTTGCATACATTGTTTTGTGTGTGGGAGGAGATAGGGGATGTACTCCACGGTTTAGGGGAAGATAGGGGATGGACCTCTAAACCGGATTTTGTTTGGGAGGAGATAGGGGATGGACTCCATTAGCATCACTTTTATGTGTGCTTATTTATATTGAAGTGTTTTTATTGATACAGCACTAAAATGTGTATCAATCTGGAAGTATGAAGTGTTTTGATTTGAGCTTGAGTCTCATTTGTTTGTTGATATTGGAAGAATGTGAATATGATATATATAATTCACTGTTGTAAGTTTGGCCAGGTTCTGAGCCATGTTGATAAAGTTGGAAAGTAAAACATATCTTAGACAATAGTGTCATGAGGCTGTAAAATGAAGTAATTGATTATCTTGGTTAACCATCTGTTGAATGCTATTGCTTTATTCATTGCTTATATGTGGTTTAGTATATTTCTACTGGGCTGTGGCTCACCCTTTATGGGAACATCATTTTCAGGTTCAGGTGATAAACTACCTCCAAGGACTTAGCTTGGGAGGGTTTGGCTTCTGGATTGAAGAAGACTACCTTTAGTTAATTGTCTTTATTTATTAGTACATGTAAACATTCAAGCCTAGGGCTTTTCTTGTATTGAGTTAGAACTCATATTTTTGTATCCAGGTGTTGGCTTGGAAAAATGTAAGCCTGTAGGGCATTTTATTCGATGTTACATGTAATGCTTTTATTTAGTAATACTCTGATGAATGAAATAATAAATTGTTTTCTTTAAAGAATGCATGTCAATGATATATATATAGAATATGTTATTTTGAGGGCGTGACAACTTGGTATCAGAGCGTACCGGGTTTGAATACTTTGGGTACGTGGGAAGTGATTAGTATCACATTGGGTTCGTCTCGTTTGATAGAGACTTAGTGCAATGTTATATGCTTATGTGATAACATGTTTATGTGATTATGTGGGTATGGAATGTAGTTTCTAGGATGTTGATTGGACCCTTGAGTTTCTAGTAGTCTTGTTGGAAAGGCACTTGATCACTGCTGCTTCCAACCGGAACTATAGTAACGCAATGGGACTATCATTATCCAGGAATGAAATTCGTAGGTGCTTATGTGATTATGTGCTTACGTGGAATAAATTATTGTTGTCCAATGCATTAGGACGCGAGTGTTTAGCTTCGGCACATTTATTAATGTGCTAATGTCTTTGTTTCCTTTATTAGGATGTCAGGACGAGGATGAGGACGCGGTAGGCGTGGTAGACCGGGTAGGCAGGAGGTGCCTGTGCCAGAGGAGATTCCGGCAGTTCAGGAGGGAATTGGCCAGGCCAATGTGGCCGAGCCAGTAGGCCAGCAGGCTATGGGCGCTCTAGCCCGAGAGATAGCAGGGGCATTCAGGGAGTCAGTAGGCATTCTCAGAGCTGAGAATCAAGCTCAGGTTGTTGTTGCGGATGCAGGACCTTCCTTTCTGAATAGGGAGTTCTTCCGGTCTAATCCGGATGAATTTGTGGGTGATCCTAAAGAGCCGCTTAAGGCAGATGAATGGCTCGAACAGACAACGAAGACGTTTGAGATGCTTGGCATCGAAGACGAGGGATTGAAAGTGACCTTGGCATCTTTTCAGTTGAAGGGGGATGCGGGTCGGTGGTGGAAGTTCACTAAGGGTCGTATAGGAGCTACATGGGAGGCTTTTGTGAATGCTTTCCAGGAGAAGTTCTTATCTCCAGCAGTCAGGGAGAAGCTGCGAGACCAGTTTTGTCAGCTTAAGCAGTCGAGTTCTTCTGTGGCCGAGTTTGAGGCTGCATTTACTAGCTTGTCCAGGTTTGTACCTGAGTTGGTGGCGTCTGAGGAACGCCGCTGTATTGAGTTTGAGAAGAAGTTGAGGCGTGGCCTCAAGCTGAGAGTTGGGGGAACTATGATTCGGGATTATGGGCGTATGGTTGATGCTGCAGCCCATATGGAGATCATGATGCAGGAAGAGGAGGAAGGGCAGAAGGGCTTCAAGAGAAGTCAGGATGGTCAGAGTGATGGTAGGAGACAGAAGGGTCCAAAAGGCATTACTAAGAATTCGTAGTGGCCATACCTCGTCCGAAAAACAGTCTTCTCAACATCCTCTGCTTTAACCTTGAGCTGATGGTAGCCCGACCTGAGATCAATCTTAGAAAAGACTCGTGCCCCTTGTAATTGATCAAGCAAATCGTCGATCCTTGGCAATGGGTACTTATTCTTAATGGTTACCTTGTTCAGCTCTCGGTAGTAGATACAAAGATGAAGTGTACCATCCTTCTTCTTGACAAATAGAACTGGTGCTCCCCATGGCGAAGTGCACGGCCTAATAAAACCCTTATCCAACAATTCTTGTAATTGTAGTTTCAGTTCTTAAGTTCAGCTATGGCCATTCTATAGGGTGTTTTGGAGATAGGCTGGGTTCCCGACATGACGTCAACAGTAAACTCTATTTCTCTATCGACTAAGCGGCCAGACAAATCATTTGGAAAGACGTCGGGGAATTCCTTAACAACTGGGATGTCGGCCAATTCCACGTTTCCATCCAGATTATTTAGTATACTACACAAGTAACCTTGACACCGTTTCTGGATCAACTTATAAGCCTTCATAGACGAAATCAAGTAAGGATACTACTCCTTTACCCTGAAACATAACCTCGGCTTGGTTTGGGGGTTTTAACGTGACACTTTTGGAGACACAATTTATGGATGCATGATTCGCTACTAACCAATCCATTCCCACTATAACATCAAATGAGTCATGTTTAATGGCATCAAATCAACTAATAATTCTACATCCTCAATCACAACAACACACGCCCTATAAATGGATGCACCAATCATAGTTCTCCCAGATGGAGTAGATACAGATAACACATAACCAAGGGGTTCTAGTTCCCTATTCAACTTCTCGGCAAATTTAGCAGATACAAATGAATGTGTAGAACCCGAATCAATCAATATGTATGCATCTTGAGAGCAAATTGGAAGGGTACCTGACACCACTGTCTCAGCACTATGGGTGTCTCCTGGCACTAATGCAAAAACTCTGCCCTGCCTCGTCTGTGTCCTTCCGACGTGGTTTTTGTGTGCAGAGCCCGAAGTGCTCCCATTCTTCTTACTATCGTCAACCTTTGTCTTCGGACAGTCTTTCACACGATGACCTATCTCACCACATTCAAAGCATGCCCCTGACACCCAACGACAGACCCCGAAATGTGGCTTCCTACAACTTGCACACGTTGGCTTAGCATCACTTTCTTGATTTGAGTTGCTGGAACTGCCCATGTTTGCCTTCCTCTTGGCATTAAATGGTACTCGACGATTCTCATAGTTTTGTCTCTTCCTCTGGCACTTTCTTGGACTCTGATATCGGTTCAAGTTAGCTTCTGCCAGGATGGCCTTGTCTAACACTCCAGCGTAAGTCGGCATGTTGAGCATGTTAACTCGATCCTGTATCGGCCCACACAGCCCACTTTCAAACTTCCTAGCTTTTCTATATTCGTCGTCGACCACGTGAGGCGCATATCTCGCCAACTCGGTAAAAGCAAGGTCGTATTCTGCCACTGTCTTGTTGCCTTGTGTCAGAGTCTGGAACTCTGTGGTCTTGCGATCTCGAACACTAAGGGGAAAATGCTTGTTGTAGAACAACTCCAAAAATCTAGCCCAAGTCAACCCTGGGTTACCTTCCCGGATCATCATCCACCATCTTCGAGCATCGTCGTCTAACGTGAATGCTACTAATGACACCTTCTGCACGTCGGTGCTGGGGAAAATCTCGAACAACTTCTCAATTTCCAAAACCCATGCTTCGGCTTTCATCGGTTCAATACCCCCTTGGAATCTCGGCGGGTTCATCTTCTTGAACTCCTTGATCAAAGTTATTGTGCCATCTCCATATAAAGCTGGTTGTGGAGGCACTTGCGGCACTGGAGGAGGTGGAGGTGGAACTACATTCCGGCCGTTTGTCTGCTCAGCTTGAGTAGAGGTGGTGCTAGTGTCTTGTGGCCTAGGTTGTCTCAACTCATGGACCAAACCTTCGACCAATCTTTCTAATCTGTCCAATCTTTCCTTGGGATGATCTCGGCCAACTGGAGGTCTACCCCTTCTCATGATGCTAAGAGTATGCAAAATATGACTTCAAAACAAAATGAGCAAATAGACATGTATGTAAGTAACAGATAATCATGCCGAGATGATGCACATTTTGTCAAGTAGCAAACAATATGATGCAACTCTAACATCATTCTAAGGGAAATCCTAAGCTCTTTAGGACTCAAAGTGTGTGAACAACGTACTATATGGAACTTGTGCTCTGATACCAATCTGTCACGACCCCATCCCGTCCCTAGTAGAATGGTGTCGTGATGGCCAGTAATCCGAGATTACCAAAGGCTAACTGACAAGGATTTACACATAATCAGAGTATACATATGGGGCTTACAAGCGCGGAAGCAATAAATTTAAATCCAATTAGTCCACAGGAGCTGTGCATAGATCAAACGAAATGACATACATCCTAACATGGTTTACAACTTGGATAAAAAAAAATAGAATAAAGTACATATTACATCTTGATCAAAAGGCTTCTCAAGCCAGCATATGCAAAAGAAATGTAGTACAAAACCAAGAAGCATAATCTTCAAGATGCCACAAAAATGTAAATCCAAAACAAGTTGCAATAATCATCTAGGCGTCCCCGCCTTCTTGCTCGTCACCTATATATATATAAGGAGAGGGTGAGCTTGGATACTCAGTGAATGATATTAGAAATAAAGGTTTGCATGACTGACATTCAAGATCTTTATCAAAACGATACATAGCATATCCTGTACAAAATCAAAGGATGAACCAAGTCCATTAATCAAATCTTTCAAAGCTTCAAGAGATACTTACTAGCATCAATATAATACAAGGGATGACATTCCGGACAAACCCACGCGGAAAACCGTCGGTGGCAAAACAAAGGAGATATTTCAAACAAGGGTGCTAGTTGCATTATAGTCCCCTAGCACTAAGGACTTTCAAAACAAGGGTACTAGTTGCATTACTGTCCCCTAGCACTAAGGACTTTCAAAACAAGGGTACTAGTTGCATTATAGTCCCCTATCACTAAGGACTTTTCGAGAATGTCATAAAAACAAATATAGTGCTTGTACAAACTAGGAATAATCATTCGTTCTTGATCAAATACTTTTTCCAAAATAAAGTAAAGCTTTATCAAAACTTTATAACATAACTTTATTAAAAATACCACTCACATAGCTCTTCGGGCGCTGGGATTAAGGCAAGAATTCAAGACCTACAATTATATGGCAAAGCCCACTGAATGCACTTCAAGGAGACAAGAAGAAATACTCAAAGATGGATATGAAATGCATCTCTAGAACAAGCTTTACATGAGTACAAATGATCCCGACATTTCCTTTCAAAACCAAGTCAAAACAAAGCAAAACATGCTGGGAGTTAAAACACTGCCCTTACATCTCGGGAAACATGTTGGGTACCAACCAGGTCTAGGCCAAGGTCCCACACCTCTTGGCCGAGGTGTGTTCCCGGCGACCACATCTAGGGAAATGAAGTCGGGAAAACCTAGGTTTCCCTTTGAAGAACACGAAGAACATGAACATGAAGAACATGAATGCTAAAATCATACTTCTTTATTCAAAATTTGAGTTTTTATGAGATGAGTTTGAAAACATGGACCTGGGTACCCACACTCGAAGATCTTATGAAGGCAAACACAAAAACATGGATCTTGACGCAAGCTTTCAGATCAAAACATGGTTTTATTTCAAGAACACGAGAACACCAATTTCTCTTTCTAAAACAAGCTTTAAATCAATGCATGGCTTATGAATCATGCTAGATCGTGCAATGTGATCGGATCAATATAAAGAACAACAAAAGTAGATCAAGAATCTAACCTCAAAACACGAATTAACGGTTTAAACTCTAAGGATCAGGCTTGGAAATCTACCTCTCTCTCAAGAACTCCTTTCTCCTCTTCATAGAGCTTCTCTCTCAAAAAAGGCAAAGATATGACAAATGATATGTTTTCTCTATCTGCTGGCTGACTTAACCCTTTGCTGGGACACGTGGCACTACCGGATTGGACTTCCTCAAAAGGTGATAGAAAGACAAGACAAGAGCATGACAAAGGGTGTACAACAAGTAAGGTGACATGGGCACTCCGGCAAGTAATGATCTCGGCTAGGAAGGAAAACACTTGACCTAGCTGTGCTACACCTCGACCTAGATGTGCCACACCTCGGTCTAGGTCATACATTCCAGGAACAAGATTGCTAGATGCAAGGGTCAAAGATCTAGGATACCTAGGGGGTAACATCTCGGCCTAGATGATGCAGATCTCGGCCTAGGTGATGCACACCTTGGCCTTGATGATGACATCTCGGCCAATATGCAATGGTGAAGGTAGAGGTCAACCAAGGTGGTTCCAAGATGGTCCTAGGTGTGAAAGGTTCAAAGGTGTGACCTAGGCTTAAGATGACCTCGGCTAAATACACACCAAGCAACGAACCAAGCATACAAGTAACACTTAGACAAAACAAATCAAGGTCTGCAAATGCAACTTAGCAAGACAAAATCATGTAATGCATGCAAGCATGTCTAGAACAAAGTGAGGGTTGTTACATAAGGAGTGTTGTTGGTTTTTTTGTGGATATTCTGCTAAGAACATAATTAGCCGACAATATTGCTTGCCCCCACAAGTTCTGCAGTAAGCCTGGGCTTAGTAAGATGGCATTCATCATTTCTTTAAGGGTTCTATTCTTCCTTTCAGCAATCCTATTTTGCTGTGGAGAATAGGGTGCTATGGTTTGGTGAATAATCCCAGGTTGTGCACAAAATTCATTTAATGGTGCATCATATTCACCACCCCTATCACTTCTAACCATTTTAATGGTTTTTCCAAGTTGATTTTCAACTTTTGTTTTGTAGAGTTTAAACATTTCTAAGGCTTCATCTTTGTTTCTAAGTAAGTATACATAACAATATCTTGTGCAATCATCGATAAATGTTATGAAATACTTTTTGCCTCCTCTAGTTTGAACAAATTTAAGATCACATACATTAGTATGAATTAATTCTAGAGGTTCGATTTTTCTTTCAACCGATTTAAATGGAGCCTTAGTTAGTTTCACTCCTACACAAATCTCACATTTGTGATTAGGATCAATTTCAAACTTTGGTATATAATCCAAACCAATTAATCTACGCAAAGCATCAAAATTTACATGTCCTAATCTACCATGCCATAAATTCGACTCAAGAATATAAGCAAAAGATGTGTTATTCTTATTAATATCAACTTTTAGTCATTATATTTAATTTGAAGAGACTATCACTCATGTATCCCTTACCAACATACATACCACTCTTTGATAATACAAATTTATCAAACTCAAATACAAGTCTAAAACCATTTTTACTTAACAAAGAGCCAGAAACCAAATTCTTCCGGATGTCAGGTACATGTAGTACGTTGTTGAGGGTAAGTTCTTTCCCTGATGTCATCTTCAAGATCACCTTTCCTTGTCCAGCCACAGTAGAAGTAGAAGAATTTCCCATGAAAAGTTATTCACCATTTGCAGCCTCATTGTACGTAGTGAACATCTTCTTGTCCGCACAAATATGACGAGTTGTCTCAGTGTCAACCCACCATTCCTTGGAATTTCCAACAAAATTAGCCTCAGACACCACAGCAGAGAGGTTGATGTCATTCATCCTGCCAGAGAGGTAATCTAGTTCTGTCACATTGACCTGATTGGTGGTCTTCTTGCTTGTACTTTCGCGATCCTTCTTAGGGCGGCAGCAGTCAGAAGCTCGATGTCCAATCTTGCCATAGTTATAGCATTTTCCTTTGAACTTCTTGTTGCCATTGTTGTCGCCTTGTTTAGGACCATCTCCAGTAAACTTCTTTTTTTTGGTATGTGGTTTGTGAACTTGTTAAACCACATTAGCCTTGGACTCAATGGGATTTTTCCCATTCCTCTTTTCAGCTTTTCGAATATCTTCTTCAATTCTCAATTTTACAATCAACTCATCCATAGTCATCTTCTTCTGTTTATGTTTTAAATAATTTTTGAAATCTTTCCAAGCCGGTGGTAACTTTTCCACTAAAGCAACGACTTGGAAAGACTCGCTAAGAGACATACCTTCAGAATGAATATCATGCAAAATTATTTGAAAATTTTGAACTTGAGAAATTACCGTTTGGGAGTCTACCATAACGAAGTCCAGAAATTTACCAACAACAAATTTCTTTGTGTCGGCATCCTCTGTCTTGTATTTTTTTCTCCAAAGAATTCCACAATTCTTTTGCTGACTTCAGAGGGCTATAAACATTATACAACATGTTGTCAAGGCCATTTAGGATGTAGTTTCTGCACAGGAAATCAGAATGCTTCCAAGTATCTACAGTGGCAACAATTTTACGATCACTTTCATCCTCTCTCAGTACTGGAGCCTTTTTATGGAGAAACCGGGCCAAATTTAGAGTTGTACGATAAAACAACATTTTTTGTTGCCATCTCTTAAACTCAGTACCATTAAATTTTTTCGGTTTTTCTCCATGACTTATTGGAACTTTAACATGGTTTTGGATAGGGACAGGAGCCGGTGTTACAATTGGAGTACCACTTCCAATCGCAATTTCAGTTGTAGTAGCCATAATATCTAATTACAAAAATTAGTAAAAACCAAAACACAAATTAATTTTCTAGTTACTAAAACCAGAAAATAAATTATAATACAAAATAATTTTATTTTCCTTGTTACTAAAACTAGAAAAATAAAATACCATAATAATTTTCTGTAACACAAATTAATATTCTTGAATTGTTAATGACACCAGTATATTACTACTAGTTATCAAAGAAAATAGACAGTATATTACTACTATCTGTCAAACAGTATATTACTACTATTTGTTTTTCAACCAGAATATCACTTTGTGAAAACACCGAAAATTAAATACAATGAAGGTGACTAGGTGTAAAGGTGACTCTTCATTTTGAATTAAACAGGTAGTAAACCTATTTGAACAGGTAGCAGACCTGTTTGGTTTGAATGGCACTGTTTGGGTTTGAATTCAAACAGATATGAATCTGTTTGGGTTCGAATTTTGAACAAAACCTGTTATGGGTTTGTAACAGATTTGGATCTGTTAGATAGAGGTGCAAATTGTTTTGAAATTTCAAAAAATTGAAATTAACCTGGACATAAATTCAGAGTTAATTTCGAATTCTTGGACAGATTTTATTTCAAAAAATAAAATTAAATCCAAATGTTTTTGGCCCAAAAAGATTAGTAACCACGCATTTGCGCCCAAGCCAGCCCGACGGCGGCGCGCGTGTGGTGATTTTTGGGTCCAATAGGTCTAGCCCATTTTGTCCATAACCTCACTTTCTACAAAACTTGGGTGCCCCTTGGGGCGTAGCCCAAGTTCCAAACCCATGCCTTATAAACCCACAAAACTCTTCCCACCAAACCAATGTGGGACAAGCCTTAAATCATACCTTTAAGAAATTTCCACCAAAACTCCATTTCCATGGAGCTCACTTTGGCTTCAATTTCCCATTCACTTGATAATGGTTTTGAGCAACCAAATATACCACGTGAATCACAACGCGGCATAGAACGCGTTACCACTTTGACCGACGAAATTCAACGCATGGGTCCCATCTAAAAATTAGACCAAAGTTAAGAAAAATTTTGTTTTCTAGATTTTTCCAAAACCCATTAGTTCTAACACATTGCAATATGAGTTCCCAAAAAATGTATATGTATACGATTTAGCGGCGAAGAAAAGAGTATGTAATTCTAGAGAAAGGATACGATGACCTTTTTTATTATGAAGGTGGGTATTTAGAATTACTTTCGGTGGACGGCTAGATAAACACGATTCCCAACAAGAGGAATAGAACCACAGGTATTATTACTTATCAAGTGGAGAATAAGTACTGCATTGTTGTTGTATTGGATAATGTGGAGAAGAAAACATTCTGTTTGTGTATGCGTGCGTGCACATTTGATATTATATGAGGGTTCAAGGTTAGAGAGGTGATTAGAGAGACAAAACTATGCTAATGGTCCAATGATGGGGGAAATGGCTTGAGAATGAACAGCAACAACTATCTGAGAATTGGAGAGTGTGTAGCTGGGTGAGGGTGAAGCAAATGGCTTAAGAAAAAGTATATGGCAGTACCAAATTGGGCAGCATCTCCCCCCAAATCCACAAAATTCCTCTTGTTGAACCTTGCGAAATCGGTCCTATTTATAGGATTTTCCTTGGCATCAAGAGGACATCAAGTGGCCAAATAGAGAGAAGACATGTGTCCTAGGGGATCACATGGAATACTCTTCCTTGAACCACCAGGCTGAACGTGCCACGTGTCCCTCTGCATGTATTTTGTACTATCTGTTTACCTCTGCAACTACCTTTTTGAGCCTCAGCAAGTGTAGTTGCGGCGAGAGCGTTTGCCTTTGCACTTGTCTTCTTAGCTTGAACCTTAGCAAGTGCACTTGCAGCGGTGAACCTCGCCGCTGCACTTGCCTTCTCAGTTCTATTTTGCCAGTACATGCATTCTCAGCACTCCATTAGTCTACTATCGACTATGTTCGTGCCAACCTCAACGAAGCCTTCAGCCTTAGCTACTCAACCACAAACTCCCTAGCTTCCCCGGGTGAAGGCCACAGCCAAGCCTGCTATCAACCATGCTGTGCCTTAATACCAAGCCCAAGGGGGCTTCCTTAGTCCTGCTTGTGCGACTAAGGCAGGTCCATGACCTGGGTAATGGAAAGGGAGTCCCCTATGCTCAGGCTACAGTGCTCCCATCTTCGCGGGGTTACCGCGGTAAACTGGTATTTCTGGGCTGCTGTCAGCTCTTACCAGTAAGTCTTGGGGCCTGCTATTAGTGCCAAATTAAATGTTCTATGGGGCCTACTATCAGCCATGGGCCAGCTAATGCCTTATGGCCTGCTGTCAGCGCCAGACATTAGCCTCAGAAGGGAAGCCTCTCTCAAAGGCTACTATCACCTTGGCAGGATATTTCCTCTGCAACTCAGTTGCGGCGGTAGTAAGTGTTGCGGTAGTCATTTCCCGTGGCAAGTTCAGATGGCATAACCGAAGATATTAGACATGGTGGCACCGGCAGAACGCCTCTGCAACTTGGGCGTTACAAGTATTGCCTTAGCAACTTGGTTGCGTCAATCGTCTCTTCCCTTCAGCAACTCCAGATGATCGTGACACCGACATTACTTGGAATGGCAGCGGCGCCAAAGATACTTGGACTGGCGGCGCTGAGACAAAGTGCCTCAACAACTCTATCGCTACACATGTTCCCTATGTTCCCTTGGCAACTTTCCAATGGTGCCGGAACCGAAGTTAATAGGACTGGCGACGCTGGGACAAAGTATCTCAACAACTCTGCCGCTACACATGTCCCATCGGCAACTTCACTGCTCCAGGTGTTGCCTCTACAACTTGACTTGGGCATTTTTTCATCGCTGAGTCCATCGGGAGCCTTGATTGGTCTGACCTGCCTCGGCCCACTTGTTGGTCCACTTCCCTTGGGCTTTGGCCCACGCTCCTCTCTTATCCCTAGTCGCCTTCTCAGGGCGATCTTAGTGCTTGGGTCCATACTTAGTTTGGGGTTCAATTTCTGACCCCCTACAGATATTGAGGAAGTAGTCATGGTGATTAACAAGGAGGGTAGCTAGGTGTGAAGAAAATAAGCATTCGAACAGTCTATTTTCAGGCAAAGAATGTTGTCTATCAAGATTTTGAACTTGGGGGTTTTTTGTATAGATTGTCCGTCCAATTGTGTAAAGTCAATTTTGATGGATAGACAGACATTGGTTTGGAGAAATTTGGTAAGTATGATCTTAAATTAAATTAGTTTTAATGCTAAATACAATTCAGTGTGTTTGGTTTCAATTTTTTAGACGTTGAATTTTTTATTTTTTCATTTTTTTTTTATTTTTAGTAAATATTTTTAAAATTTTAAGCAATTGTTTTACTCTTTTAGAGGCACCTTACTTAGATATATCTAAAAAGTAAAATATTCGTGAAAAAATATTTTAAAAAATTAATAAATACACAAAAATATAAAAAATGTACTGAATTTTTGTATTTTATATATATATATTTTATATTTAGTGATTTTTTTGAAGATTTTTTTTCACAAATATTATACTTTTTACGTGTATTTATGTGGTGTTTTGGGAATATGGTTAAAAATTGATTTTTTTGACTTTTTGTTTTTGAAAAAACATGTAAAAAATGTGAGAGATGATATGACTCAAAATGGGTTAAAAGCTGAAAAGTAACTAAAAATAAAAAAATATAATTTAAAATATTAAAAAAATTCAATAAAAATAAAAAAGTATGAAAAATTAAAAATTAAAATTTTTTGAAAAGTAAATTATGAAAATAAGTAATTGATTTTAGTGATAGGCTAACAGTGCTAAATAAGTTCAGTTTCAGCAGTAAGTATGTGTAGCATGCAAGGTCAATGATGAATAAAATTACAAAAACTACTTTCATTCCCAGTAAAAACCAAAAACTGTTTTTAGGGGTGCAAATTTGGCATGGGTCCGGCCCGACCCATGTCGGATTTCACTAGTTCTCATTAAAATTCGGGTCGGGCCAGTCCACAGGCCGAAAAATAGGCCAAAGTTTAGGGGGTATTTGGACCTTGGATGGGCCGAGCTAGGTCTCGAGTCGAGCAAATGGGCCTCGGCCTGGACTCAGGTTTGTGTGGGTTTAAATATTTTTTTAAATTTTTTATATTTTTTTCATCAAAATTTTATTATTTCTTACTAAAATGACACTGAACCTTTGGTGGACCGAGCTTTGAGTGGGCCTTGTATAGGTCGATGGATGGGGCCACAGGCCGGCCTAGGGGGGCCTGACCCACGGGTTGGGCTGGACTTCAAAATGACACCCCAGGCCTAAGCTCAGGGTCTCAGGCCCGAGCCTAACCAGACCGGGCCCACACCCCAGGCTGTGAACAAACTTCAGGCCGCCCACGGACCACGAGCTATTTTTAAACTCCTAATCATCTTATTTTTTGTATCAGGTTTTAACATTCGTCACAAAAATCCCTATATATACATTGACTATAGAAAAATCTGACAAATGCATTGTTCATCTTTTTTTTAGGGTGAATATCCATGTTGGTTGGTTGGGGTTTTTGATAGTAGGTGCTACCAAGCTTTTTTTTCTTATCTCTGTGCTACTACAAACCTAGAAAATTTGTTCATAATTTTATACAGAAATACGAATGTAATTTTGGTTCGTTTATGAGTAATAATATTGGATTTGGGTTTGTAACAACGTAAGAATAGTCTAGAAGGTAATTTTTGAATCTGATTGACAGCTTTTTGGATTCTCTTCAATTGGATGCCATTGTTTAGGGCCTATTCTTATCCATTGCTGAAGTAGTTGTCGTTGTTGATTTTATTATTAGTTTGTATGGATTCGGATACTTGATGCGTCTTGCATCTTCATTTAATTGAAAGAAAATACAGTACGAAGTGGAAGAAAAAAATTTTTAAGCCATTGATACCTTCATTAGCTACCAGATTAGCTCACTTGTTATTAGAATCTCAAACATCTTCAACACTTTTTTTTTTTTGGGGGGGGGGGGTCCTTGAACATCAACAAAATTTGCAAAATTGGAGGGATTTATTTATTTATTATTATCATATGTGATTGTGGGAACTTTCTGGAGTCTCAAATATTTTCTATTTTCAAATTAAGTTTTTCAATTTTTTTTTTTAAAAAATTACAAATTAATTTGATAAACATAAACACTAAAAAAGTTATTTTTGTCTTAAAAAAAGAGAAAATTAAATAAAATGAGTTTTAATAAAAAGATTTTGAAACAGGGCTTTATATTTTTGGGTTGGTGGTGTGCGTAATGCCAACATTTCTAGCTGATGTAGTTCCGATTTAATTAATAATTATTTGGCCATCAAGCCAAAATAAATATTTTCCTTATAGTTTCCTTTTTTAATATAATAATAATAAGTGGGTTTCGGAGTTTCATAGGGAACATTTGGGAACATCAATAAAAAGTCAAAAATCATTTTTTAATTTATTTTGAGTTATATTATTTTGACATAAGAAAATTAAAAAAGTTAGTTTTTAACTATATTCTCAAAACACCCCACAATCTGGGTTAGGCATGTGGGTTAGGATAAGTTAAGCCTAAAATAGTCACAAAAAGATAAAATAAACTTTTTAGTCTTAGGCTAAAAGTTGTCACATCCAAATAATAATTATTTTATTTTTCTCTCACAAAAGTTAAAAAAATCAAAAAATTCATCCTAAACGAGGCTATTTTAGTCCCTTGCTAAAATAGTAAAAAAGTTAAAAAATTAAAAAACCAACTCACATCCCAAACGATGCCTTATGTTAAGATTCATGTTAGGAATCTCAAGGAATCTTTGAGGATTCATATGATCCAATAATAATTTTTAATATCAAACTATTTTGATTGATTGATTTAATTAATTTTTTACAATGAAATTTAGAATTGTTTGTGATTCAAATAAACCCAAGGGTGTTTGGCAACTTGGTAAAGGCTTGGGGGTTAAGACCCTAGGTCCCAAGTTTAAAACCCCTTGGGCCAATCTCCTGGGCGTAGGGCAGTTGGTTAGGAGGTTGGCCTTAAGTTGTTGCTACCACAGCACTTGGTGTGGGCCCAATGCTCCCACTACTCAAGTCCTGACTTAAGCAGAGCTTGTCTTGGGAGGTCAGGGCAAGTTCCCAAGTTATAGTCTCCTATCTCAGAACGGACAATAGGACAGCTTGGTGATCTCTGCAAGGGGCGCTGCCCTGGACCTGCGGGAGAGTGGGAGGATTTTTCTGTAACAAAAAAAAATAAAAAAAAAATAATAATTTAAGGGGTTTTATTTATGAAAAAAAAAAAATTAATTTTTTATGAAATAATTTAAATAATTAATTTTTTATGAAATAACTATTATTTTATCGGTTGGGAATAGTATTTGTGTATGTATCAATTGAATTATACAAAATAGATTTGTGTGTGAAATTTCTTTAAGATGTTTCTCTAGTCACTGTACAATTTACACACTTAATACTTTCTTGTGTATATGAAATTTCTCTGACTTGCCTATAAAATTTCTTTGCAAATGTAGTCATTTACCCTCTTGTGTATTTGATTTTCACTTGACACATTACACACTTGCATGTTTATTTCTCTAGCACATTTGATTTTTTTTTTCCTGAAATTTTTCTGTCATGTTGATCTCTTTTGGCCATCACACACTTACAATCTGACTTGCATACAAAATTTCTCTACAAATGTAGTCAGAGAAATTTACTTGCATGTTTGTTTTTTCTAACATATTTGACTTTCTCTAACATTTCTTTGCAAATAGAGTCAAAGAAATTTACTTACATGTTAATTTTCTCTAACACATTTGACTTTATCTGAAATTTCGCTGCAAATGTAAGAGAAATTTACTTTCATATTGATTTTCTCGAACACATTTGAATTTCTTTGCAAAGTAAGAGAAATCTACTTTCATGTGGATTTTCTCTTAACACATTTGACTTTTTCTAAAATTTCTCTATAAAAGAAATTTACTTTTATGTTGATTTTCTCTAACACATTTGACTTTCTCTGAAATTTCTTTACAAATGTAGTAAGAAAAATTTACTTTCATGTTGATTTCTAACTCAGTGAAATTTTATCAATTTTTTCACCTGAGTTTCATATTCCTCATACATCTTGTTGGATAGATCTCAATGAGGGCATTCCAAAAATATAATTTTTGTTAAAAATGAACATCTAAATCAATGGTTATTGAATTTTTAAGTTTTCAAAATTTTCAAAAAGTGAAAGATGTTAAATTGAATGTAAAACACAAGGATATTTTGGTTCAATAATTTTGGAGGGAAGAGGTGCGTATTTTTGAGGGACCTAAGGTACTATGAAAGTTTGGGATGCCCTTTATCTTCTAAAATTGTAATATTAGAGACCTTAAAAAAAATCTCAAAAAATCTCAAAATACAATTCAAAACTCATAACCAAATAATTTTTTTCTTTTCAAAAATTTATCTTTTAAAACATTACTCAGAACTTAAAACTCATTTCAAAAATTAAATTGAAAGGAAGCCAATCTTTTTTCTTACAAACTCTTATCCTTAAAAATTTCAGAAAATATTAAATATATGTAAATATATATCTTAAAACATAACAATTGTGTCAACATAGGTGACTACACTAAATCGCTGTCCGCAGTGAATCAAAAAATAATAATAATAAATAAATAGACAGACAGACAGCATTTGACAAGTTTTTTTTTTTTTAAATTAATTTTATGAACATCGTTATATTTGGAAGAGATGAATTAGAGAATGTTGGGAAGTTATTACAAATTGAGCACAAGTATAAATAAGTGATTATTGGAATTGACTTGCAACTAAGCAAAGCAAAACAAAAATTTCACAAAGGCGGTCGTCTCGGATGACTGGGTGAGGAAAAATTATTTTTTAGAGAGCAATAGAGCAACAAAACACAATGAAACTTCAAATAAACAATTATGCAAGAAGATTATGCTTAATAATAAATCGAAAATTGCAACACAGAACAATACAATACCGTCGAGGCTTGTGTTGGACGCAATTTTCTTAAGGTTTAATTTGCCCCTACCGAGGTGCTAAGTTATTGGTGCCAACCTCCCAGGATACAACGACTAAAATCCAAGACTGCAACACAATGATCTCAAATATAGCGAACCAAACTTGTGTTGCACTCTCTTTAACTCAGACTCTAAAATGAATAATGATGAAGAAAACAAAGTAGAAATTTCAGAAAAATCGATGTGACCGTGACTCTAATTTATATTGTAATTTGATATGAATTTTCTTCTCTACAACAACTTAGGAAGAGTGGGGTACTTATAGACTTGAGATGGTGGTGTGAACAGCCTTAAATCTGTTCTAATTTCAGCAATCTGACTTCTCAAAGTCATTGGAAATGTGATGAGAAATGCAGTGTCCTGTACAAAATTCAACGATGAAGTTACCAGAATTTGCCTATATCAGATCAAACCTCCATCTAGAATTCTCAAGAAAAAGAGAGAATCCAAATCACAATTGAAAATGAATTTCCATTAGAACACTTTGGAGTTTCTGAACGAAACTAGAGACGAATTCAAATTTGAATTCGTTCAACTACCGTGTTGCCGAAGCCTTCTTTGGAGTCAATTTTAACTAGGATGATATTAATCATGTCCACACTTGGTAATTTACCAGTTTACTTTTTGTCTGTATTTAAGATTCCTTATGTGTGGCTAATGAATTGGAGAAATTTCAGTGTAGCTTCTTACGTATCAGAGACAATGAGGATTAAAGAAAGCTTAGGCTGATTAAATGGGACAATGTGAATAGATCAAGAGATTTTGGTGAGATTGGTATTTGATCACTTAAAAATTATAAATTATGCTTGCGCTATAAAGAAAAGTTCTGTGTGAAAAATACAATGTGAAGAGAAATTCATGGCTGCCTAAGACATTTAATTCAAAGAAGGTATCAAGGATTGGTATGATATTATATCATTGGTAGGGGGTGAGACAATATTTAGTAATATGATAAAACAGAGGCTTAAATTAATTGTTGGCATTGGAACAAATTCTAACATGGGTAGGCAATTTGTCATTAAGAACAGCTTAGCCTAGTCATTACAAAAAAGAAAAAAAAAAGAGGTTATATCTAATATTGTGGCCATTAAAGGAGAGAGAGCATTGGATAGAAGTTAAGTAATAATAGCGAACTTTATCCCTGGGAAAAAGAAGAGGAGAAATTATAAGATCATTGGATGGCTTTAAGGGCAACAATCAAACTCACGATAGAATGTCATGGAGTTATGCAAATGATGATTTAATTTATGTAGCCTCCATGAGTAGATTATATCATTTGGTTATGCGTTCCAAGTTTTTTGTTGGTTCACAATGCAAAAAAAAAATATAATTACTACTTGCGATCTATTAGTAAGGAGGAAGATAGTGTCACCTCGAATTGTTGATAATTGTTGCTTCTATAAACTGCTCTGGTCAGTCTGTAGATCACGTGCTGCTAAGGTTTGGTGTAATGTGTTAAGAGTGTTAGGACAGGGAGATACCCTGGAAAACCTCATTACCAAAAAAAAGAAATGATTAGTTCACAAAAGATAAACTCTAGTAAAAGCTCAATGTTCCATCAAACTACTCAAATTGATATAACAGAATTTTGTTTTTTAGGTAAGTAAGTTATAAATTAAGACAAAAGAATGTATATATACAAGAGGCATTCCTCAGGAAGACCCAACAAACTAAAAGCAACAAAAGCAGCCATGCCTCAACAAAACTAGAACAAAATGACCATCTCGGCCAACACACTAAACTAAAAAACAACAAAAACAGGAAAACGTCAAAAAAAACCAAAACCATGAACCAACATCTTGAGCTACCAATATGACAAAAGAGATTTCAACAGCACAGCATGCTAAACACAGTGACACTTAGCACCCAACAGCTCTGCAGCAGACCGGCATAGCAACACTAATATAGCAGCAGGCAAGACCAACACAGCAGAACAGAGGCAACACATCAAACAGGACAAACATATGGGAGAAGGGACAGCAAACAACATAGCAAACAGGACAACAAACAGCACAACAAATAGGCTAAATGAACCAGTCACTTCTCACCTAGAAATAAGAAAACATTGCACAGAAAAGGTCTACTCAAACACCACATACCAAGACCATGGGGGGTTGCACAAAACAGGTGCAGCATAAAAAAACTTCTTAGTCAAACAGAGACAACAACAGGAACAAAGCAACAACAAATATGAGACAGACAGGCAGAGAACAACAGACAAACAATTCAAAAAAAAAAATCTCAACTTTCAAACAACTCTCAACACTACAAGTAGTATATGTGCTAAATTCACTCAACCCTCAACAAAGATTTCCCTTACATAAGTGCTAGCTTGACAATCTGCATAAAAAACAGTTAGAAAAATCTGGCTTACAACACTTATCCCTCAGAAGAAGAGAACCTATGTATAGATTCTCACCAAGCTCAACCCTCATCCCTACTATTAAACTAGCTTGACCACTTGCACAAAAATTAGAACATAGATATGTAAAAGATTTATGAGCTCACATCACTTAACCCTCATATATAGCTCACCATGCACTCAACCCTCAATGCTCACCACACTCCACTCTCAAAGACACTCTGTAGACCGCCCCTGAGAGAACTCCCGATCTCCGCGCCGGCGAGGGCGCGAATTCGTTTGTTTCTCTAGCTACTACAGTTCAGACTCAATGTCACGGTTCTGAATCTAATCTTACAATGTGCGATGTAAGACCGATAAATCACCAAAGAGTCCAAATTCGGCAAATCGTTTCGAAAAACTGATTTTTATAAAGAAGTGCCAAACATGGACTGCTTTGCCAGATATAGAGTCGCCACCTAAATATTTTATTTTGGAGAAATTTTGGAAATCCTGACTCATGCCTAAGGCCACGTGTTCGTCATCACCAAAGTTGCCTTGGCTCGGGAACTTGGGTACGAGAGGGGAAGGTCATGCAATGAGCACCCCCGCTCACCCGATCAAAGATCGGCCTATACTAAGCATGATATTTTGTTTTTGAAAACATATGTGTTCTTATGCCGGTTATTAACCTAGAATTACTATGTGATGCGCACAGCATACAAGTACAGACTAGATCGCCTAATTTGGAACAAAACATTGCATGTCCGTTTGTGAAAATGATTTGAATTTTGTTACTCGCAAGTAGGCTAAGACGTGAATTTCAATGAATTGTTCCAATTCATGTAATCCAACCTTCACCCACAGGCATCCAAGCAGTTTAGCACTTAAGCAAATAGCCTCATGGCAAGCATGCTAACATGGCAACATACACATCTCATGCAATATGCTAAAGAGTAAACACTCATAATGTACTCTGAGCCAAAATAGAGAACTAGTTAGAAATCATGCATGATCCTAGTTCATGTTAAGATGGCTAATGCAACACATGTAAAAGTACAGCTAGAATAGGCTCGGCTATTCTAAGATGACATGTGAAATTCAACTTGATAACATGTATTCAAATTGGTATTGAAATACAATGTAGTTAGTATGATGCGCCGAGCCCAGTGCATGCAAAACAGATGAATGGATGCACGCATGCAAAGCATAAGGACGCTAATCGAAACATGCCCTAAAACTAACCATCATAAGTGGTTAAGTAAAAAGGAGAAAGAAATGGGGGTTGGAAGACATGCATCACACACACGCATGCTTAGTACAACAATTGGCCCTCTCGATGTAGGGTCCGAATAAGAAGCTAACCAGCTAATCTAAGCTAACTAAACTAATTATTACAAAACAAAACTAATTAACTAACAAGCTAACTAATTAAGCTATTACAACGCAAATCGAATAGTTAAACACATTAATTATTTAAAGTACAAAACCAAAGCACAAACTAGCTAAGCAAATTTGCTAAATAAAGCAATAAAACAGGAGCTTCAGAGGGAGAAGAGTGCATGCATGCCCGGTCGCCTTGTTTGGAAATCCAACGCGATGCCCCAACTTGCCTCTGTTTCCAATTGTTCTCAGAACACTGCACCAAGCTCCACAAAACTTCAAACTCACCTTGGGGACCTGTAGGAGGGCTGCCGACCAGTTGTTGAGAAGGGAGACCACCTGCGGACCATTTTTCTTTGTTGAAAACTAGGAAAAGTGGTCGGCCAGCTAGGTTTACTGGTCGACCAACCAGTTGTTGCTGCCAGACTCCACTTTGTTGCAACAGAGAGCAAGAAAGGGCATGGTAACGTATTTGCAAGATATGTGTGCACAACCACCCTCCCTATTATGCCATGAGCTCAAGGGAGTATGGTTCTCGACCCTCGGGCCACCAATCACGCATCTCGATGCATGATCGTCGAGAAGCCAAATTGCACAATTCCATATGAAATAAATGCACACATAAACATATAAAGCCTAGAACTCTATCAGGTATGATCAAGAGGGTCGGCGACCGAGAATTGAGGCACGTTTCATCACTTCAAGTATGAAACATCCCTCGTTTCTCGTGTTTGGACTAACACTTAATCCAAACAAATGCAATGCAACTCAAGCATGCAAACATGCAATGCAACTCAAGTGTGCAAACATGCAATACAATAGAACAAGCATGCAAACAACATGCGAGGGACAAGTATGCAATAACATGCAAGGGAATATGATCAAACTACCAATGCTAATGGCATGCATTCTCAATGCAAAGCAACAACTTGGCATACACAATGCGAATAACAACATAGCATACACAATGCAATGTAAGATGGCATACTCAATGCAATGAACAATATGGCATACTCAATGCAATATAACATAGGCATGCACAATGCGAACAACATGGAAACCAACATGCTCAATGGACTTTAACCAAAATGGACAGACCTCAGCCACGCCCAAATCAGTGGCCATAACACCAAAACAAAGGCACAAAATGCAAGGCATGCATGCACACGCATTAGCCTATTAACTAGGCCCAAGAGCACAACTCTCAAGAGTGCTCAAGAAGTGATAAACATGAAAGTGTGACAACACTAAAGGCTCTGAAATCAAGTCTGAAATGATGCCAAATCATTCAAACAACACAAGTAAAGCATGCAAGAGGGCCTAAGGCATGAAGCCATTAAAGGGACTACACAAAGGGGCATGCAATACATGGCACAAATGATTGAACCAATCATGGATAGAGCTCAAATAGGTCTAAACAAAGACCAAAATATGCTGAGATGGGGGCCCAAAGGTCTAGGCATGCAAGCATACACACTAGGCCATAAACAAGGCAACAATGGATAACACTCAAAGGCACTTAAAGAGTGAATGAAGTGGGAACATGGCAATGCTACATGCTTTGAAATGTCATGGGAAATGATGCCAAATCATGTACACAACACAAATGAAGCATGCTATGGTACCCAAAGCTTCAAGCTAGCATAGGCATTTGTACTACAACTATGCAAAACATGAAGCATATGGCCAAGGCAACCCAAAACAGTCCTAGAATATGTCAAAATGATACTAAAACATGCATGAAAGGAAGCCAAAACAAGCTAGCATGGTAAGCATGAAGCATGAAATATGCAAGGCAAATAAGGTGGATTACACTACATCTACCAAGACCAAAGATGAGATGACTTAACCAACAAAAATCAGAGTTATAACATGGCAAAATAATCCCAAAAACACATTGAAATGATAGCTCACAAGCTTAGGCATGAACGCATACACAATGACTCATGTTAAGGCATAAAGGGCAAACCCTCCAACGCATTGAATAAGTGAAAGATGCAAGTGTATGACCACACTAGATGGACTGAAATCACATTTTAAATGATGCCAAATCATTCAAATAGGCCAAGCTATGCATGCTAGTGGACTTGATACACAAAGCTAACAAGCTAGAATGCATTATAGCTATACAAAGCATGGCATGCATGACCAAAACAACACAAATCAGAGCTAGAGCATGCTAAAACATGGTCAAAATCTTCTAGGAGTTAAGCCAAAATCATGCTAGAATGACATGTTAAAGCATGAGACACATTAGGTTAATTCATGGAATTACACTACAAGTGCATGGAGCATGCAAAGGCCAACCAAACCAAACCTTAACAGAGGTATGACATGACAAAACATAACCAAAAACATACTGAAATGGAGTCAACATAAGCTAGAAAGACATGTTACTTCATGAAGCATACAAGACTAGTTTATGAAATTTACACTACAAGTGCATTAAGCATGCATGAGGTGATCAAGACAACCCAAAACAGTGGCATGCCATCCCAAAATAACCCCAAAAACATGCTAAGAATAAGCCAACACAAGCTTAATAAACGTGCTCAAACATGAGGCATATGAAGCAAGTATTCAAAACACAAGGAGAGGGGATGACCCTCTCCTATTTGGGACCCCAAAACCACTTTTCCACCACTGAAAATCCTCTAGATTTCAGTGGTAAAAAGGTCATGCAAAGGCTAGAACAAGAGCCAAAAAGGATGGCTCAAAACAAGGCCTAACAAGGACTGAAAAAAAAAGTGACCTTAAACAAAAAAGTCACCTTAAACAAACATTTTAAGGACTGAAAAATAGAACTTTTTGTAGTGTAAAGTTAAGCTTAAAATAGCATGCAAATAGGGCTAAAAGATTAAGCAAAAATGGGGGTTTAAAAGGTTAAAAGCTCACCCTTGAAGACCTTTTCAAAGCTACAACTCCAACAACTTCTTTGAGCTTAAACCAGTCCAAGAACTCCAAAACCAACCTCAAAGGACCTCAGCTCCAAGAGTATGGTGTTTAAGTGTGTGTTTGTGTGTTAAAGTGTGAAGAATATGCACTTTTGAACATAAAAATGAAGAACAAGAGCAACATAGATACAAGGGTGTATGTATAACTCTCAAGGCAATTTTTCTAAACCTAGAGGAGGAAGGAGGAGGTTCTCACTTATAGAGAACCAAGGCTCAAGCTTCTTGAGGAAGCTAAGGGTCCAAGGCCATCCCTCCATACACGTGTATGGAGGATGGTTTCAGTGCGCTCCAGCTGGCACAGTTGGAGGAAAATATCTCCAAAAAGGTGACAAAAAGCAGCCGACCACTTGAAGTGGTCGGCCAGCTACTTAAAATGGTCGGCC
This sequence comes from Camellia sinensis, assembly GCF_055761805.1. Classification (NCBI taxonomy): domain Eukaryota; kingdom Viridiplantae; phylum Streptophyta; class Magnoliopsida; order Ericales; family Theaceae; genus Camellia; species Camellia sinensis. The sequence continues at coordinate 108,460,798 of NC_138969.1, read as the reverse complement.
GACCACCACAAGTGGTCTCCCAAGACAACAAGTGGTGTGCCATGGGTAGGAGAAGTCTACACATTGAAAGTAAGCCAATGGTGTGGTGGTCGACCAGAAAAGGTGGCCCAAAGACCAAGAAAACCAGTTTCCCGACCAGAAAATGGGCTGACGGGAAGAAAAATGGTCTCCAAGGGAAAGAACTGGTCTCCCACCCTTGTACCACCTTCTAAACAAGGAAAACAAGGTTTGTACCAAAAACAAACCAAAAAGGATGCAAGACGAAAGTTCGGGAGTCAAGGCGCGCAGCTGGGAGACTCGAAAACTAGTCTACGAGCATCAAAAGTGATCTATGACCACAAAAGTGGTCTCCTGGACCACAGTGTCCCTCTAGGAAAAGGCAACAAGGTGTGGTTCAAAAACCACGCCAAACGGAGAACGTTAAGCGGTCCCAAGACAAGGCGCACGGCTGAAGGCTCCAAAAATCGAAAACTAGTCTCCAAGCGGGAAAAGTGGTCTACGACTGCAAAAACTGGTCTACGACCACAAAGAGATGGTCTGCAAGACCTCTCCCTCCCTCCAGGGAAAAGAAAGCAAGGTTCGGTCCACAAACCGAGCCAAAGCACGAAGAGTTCAGAGGCCCGAAGGCAAGGCACCCAACCAAAACTCCAGAAACTCAGAACGAGCACAACATCCACTATCACCGAGCGGTCAATCGATGACGTTTGAGTCTTAAGATTGGTCAAAAATAGGGTGTCTACAGTTGCCCCTCTTTGGTAGAACTCGGAAGCCATAAGTGATGGGAGTGAATGTCAAAGCCTAGAGACGACCCATTTTTGACAAGGCCGAAGACTTAGGCAAACAGGCAAGATGACAAAGAGATGCGCCCTCAGGTAGGGGCAAGATGCAAATGACATGCACAAAGCTGAGCATAACTTATGATCATGCAAAGAAAGCTGTAATGAAGCAAGTATACACAATAAATGCAACAATTTAAGTAGGCGAATACAAATCAAACTACATTACATGCAGAAAGGATGTGAGAAAATTATGCAATTCTCACTGCGTCTCACGCGGAGTACATACAATACCGTCTGGTTCGTCTGGTCGCGCCGGCTTCAAATGAACCGTACATACAATATCGTGCCTACACAAGAGAGAGATTTTGACAAGTACAATATAACAGGAACATATGATCAATGCTATATCAAGATACAATTTCAATACAAGATAAACATGTGCACATATGATGCCGATGGGAATATGCATAGCAATGCAAGTGAAAAGTGCATAGCAATGCATAGTGAAAAGTGCATAACAATGCAATGCACTAACAAGTGTAGGTAAGGTGCGCAAGATAGCACGAACAATGCAATGCACTAACAAGTGCAGGTGAGGCGCGCAAGATAGCGCGAATGTAATGTAATGCACAATGCAAGTAAGGTACACAAAATAGTGCGATGCACAAAATAGCACGATAAAATGCATGCACAATGCAAGTAAGGTGCACAAAACAGTGCGATGCGCAAAATAGCGCGATAAAATGCATGCACAATGCAAGTAAGGTGCACAAAACAGTGTGGGAAAATAGATAGTGCCGTAGATGCAAAGGGTGGCATACTCCAACCATGCTGAATCATGAGAGGAGGGACACAAAAACAAACAATCAGGCGTGTATGCAACGCAACTTGAGATAAATTCCAAACACGCTGAAATCGTGTGAGGAAAAGGGACACTCAAATCACGCTGAAATCATGAGAAGAGGTCCAAAACAACCCGCCCAGGCACGTACACGACACAAGCTGAGATAAATTCCAGACACGCTGAAATTGTGTGAGGAAAGGGACACTCAAACCATGCTGAAATCGTGAGAAGAGGTCCAAAACAACCCGCCCAGGCACGTACACGATGCAACCTGAGATAAATTCCAAACACGCTGAAATCGTGTGAGGAAAGGGACACTCAAACCACGCTAAAATCGTGAGAAGAGGTCCAAAAACAACCGCCCAGGTGCATGCATCACGCAATCTGAGATAAATTCCAAACATGCTGAAATTGTGTGAGGAAAGGGACACTCAAACCACGCTAAAATCGTAAGAGGAGGTCCACAAACAAACAATCAGGCGCGTACACAATGCAACCTGAGATAAATTCCAAACACGCTGAAATCATGTGAGGAAAAGGGACACTCAAACCATGCTGAAATCGTGAGAAGAGGTCCAAAACAACCTGCCCAGGCGCGTACACGACGCAACTTGAGATAAATTCCAAACACGCTGAAATCGTGTGAGGAAAGGGACACTCAAACCACGCTAAAATCGTGAGAAGAGGACCGAAAACAACCACCCAGATGCGCGCACAACGCATCCTGAGATAAAACACGCCCAGGGTCGCGCTTTCACATGTCCTGAGATAGCTCCGGAGGATAACGATTCTAAATGATGCACAGCATGGAAGGATAAAACATAGAAGATAACACAATATGCAAATAAATGCAATAAGTGCGATGATGCAATACGTGTTTCAAGAAATGTAGAGCATGATGCATAGAGAATGCAATAAACAAACAAAGCGGTGTTTTTTAGAAAGCACCTCATGGAGTGAATGGCGATAAACCGCTCTATTCTGACGGGGATCTCCCCGTGTGTTCTTCGAACTCTTTCCTTCAACTCACAGTCGGTCTCCTAGAAACTCATTTCAAACACAGACAAGATAACTCTGGCGGGGAATGGTACTCAGGGAGAGCACTTCTGACTGCCATACTGGCTTTGAAGCAGGCTTGAACTTGAGCTTGAGGCAGAGGCACACTCATACTTCGGAGTATTGACAAGACCTGAGGATGTACATCTCGAATGGAATCTCAAAATTTTCTGAAGTTTAAACAAACTCAGATGCTTCAATTTCCCCTCTTTTCTTTTGCTTTGCAGTCTGGAACCCATATAGATTCAAATAGGTCCTGGTTTTACTGTTCTGACATGACCTGGGTTGAACCCTACAGTTTTGTGAAAGGACAAATCCTGTTTTGCACAAATGTGGAGAATGGCACAGCACTCTGAGCCCAAAACAATTTGAAATTGAGAAATGAATTCTCGACCGGGTATTGAGCCTACTACTGGACACGGCGCACCACGACTCAACAAATGAAAAAAAACAACAGGTAAAACAGCCTAAACACATCTGTTGACGCACGAGACGACTCCAAACAAGAATCGAGACGAACAAAAACACACACAACACTCAGATGTGTACCACCAGTGGGAGACCTCTCAGTTCACGAGGAGCCTGTTTCTTCGGGTATTGTTTCCCACCCTTTCTTATTTGTGATTCTCACATCACTCGGCCCTCCATCTCTTTTTCTCTGAAAAGCCCTTTTCTCACTTTTCTCTCAGCGCACGTCTCTCTATTCTTCAATCTCTCATTTTTTATCCCTCCCCTGGGTGGTTGATGGATAAACAAGAAGTTGTGGGCTCCTGTCCCTAGCATTCCGCTAGATTCTCATTCTTCTGCGCACAACTAGTGAATTTTCTCACAGAGGAGTTGTGACAGGATGTGCAATAGATCCATAGCTGACAGCGGTTGGCGGCGCCCTTGGCTAGTATGGATGTGATCTTACCTGTCTAGATGAAGGAGTGGAATATCCTGATCCATTCCATTTCGTGCTTCACACTTAGCTTGATACCTCGCTGCTCGGAGGATGTTGAGGGCTTTCAGCCCTTTTCGGTTAGTTTTAGTTGTGTCCTTTATGGCGAATACGGTGCCCTTTTTGGCAAGTATGTTGACAATGGGGAAAAGACAGAACACCTGACTCAACTGTGCTCCTAGTTCATCATTTTGACCATTTTTTGTTTTTTGAGCTTCTGCTAAAACAATTTTGACCAACATGAGAGTTAGATTAACACGCTTGTTCGATTTTCTAATTTCAAATCATGCAAGTCAGGCTATGAGCACTGAAAATTTTCCTTTTTTGGGTCCAAGAAATGGTCCAGTTTTGGAAAAATGGAATAGTTTTCGAGAGAAAATTAGTCAACCTCATTAAAAAAAATCTCAAAACTGTTTTTGCAAATGGCCACTGCTCAACAAGCACGGAACCTACTCTCGAGATGCACAACCTTAGATCCAAAATAATGGAAAATTGCCCCTTGTCTGAACAGTGCTGCATGGTAACAAATCCAGCAACGGAAAGTTGCCCCTTGTCTGAATGGCAGCATAGCGCACTGTAATCAGTCCTCAAAGTGACGATCATAACCGAACTCTCAGATACAGAGAAGACAAAGATGATCAGAACCATTACATGGACACAATTGATTTGGAAGTGTTTATGGCTGAACTTCAGAATGAAGTTGCCTACGTATCCCAAACATGAGAATCAATCCTGACGTAGTTCCGAGTGTTAAGGTACACTCGGGTATTAACCTCTCCTTTTTCGCCCTAACTTTTGCCAAGGCCGCCCTTCCAGGTTTTCAACCTTGCGAGCTTTGTTTTTCTTTTCTTGTCAATTCTTTTCTTCTTTTCATTTCACTTCTTTTTTTCATCTTTTCTTTATTCTTTGAATTTTTCTTTTTGTTCTGTTCTTTTATTTTTTTTCATTTGCTCTAACTTTTGCCTGGGACGCCCTTCCGAGTTTTCAGCCCAGCGAGCCTCTCAAGGGTAAAAGTGTAGCTTGGTTCATGTTGAATGGTTTTAGAATCTCGAAGGCATCTGAATATAGGAGAATGGTTGTTGTTCGCTGATGATACAGAAGTCCATCCAATGGGGGCTGAATTTGCCCCTAATGTTGTGGATAATAACTCGGTTGTTCTTCAGCAATACTTTCTTCTTTCCTCCCTTCTGGGATTTGTCATTCTTACCGATCTTTGTTGGCATGAGAAATGTCCCAAATTTTCACTCTTCGAGCACATTTGACATTTTTGCTGCCCCTAGTTCGAGGGGTGCTCTTGATCTAGCTTCACAAGCTTCTTGATTTGACTTTTCTTGCCCCTAGTTCGTGGGCTGCTTCAAATCTGGCCACAAAGGTTTCACATTGTGGTTGACCGTTGAACATTCTGAATCCAAGTTCAAGGTTTGAAAGTAGAAGGGTCGAGTCTCGAGGCTGAGAGTGATCCTAAGCTGCACAATCTCAAGAGCGATTCCACACAGGTTTTCGCAGGACGGCGCAAAATATTTTTGAAATCTTTTAAGAAAGCGATAAATCGCTCGCGTTGAAGACAATGTAAAACCAATCTGGATCAAGCCAGGATCCTTCTCAGTACTCACGTTAACAAGCATAATTTCATTCATTAAGGGCTTAGCACGCCTCTCTTTCTCTCAGTTTGATCAAATTTTGCAAAACCTGAAGAATTCCTTCTTCTTTGTTTTCATCACAATGTTCAACAAGTTTTGAAAAACTTAGGTCAATGCAATGATTTCAAGACACAGAAAAGTAGGCGAAAAGCACTGTCGTTTCGTTGAAATCTTCTGTACAACTGGCACAAGGTAGAAGCAAAACACAAGAGTGTGAAAATCACCACTGTTTCATTCAAAATCTGTTGGCACAACTGGCTCCAAGGCAGAAACAGACTCAAAAGAAAGCAAAAAGACAAACACAAAACAAGCAAGTGATGTCCGAGGTAATACCGCGGAAATCACCCGACTCTAACAAAACAAGACTGACTCGATACAACAAGACAGACCCAACTGACTCAGTACAAAAAGACTGACTCTATACAACACAACAGAGCTGACTCAATACCCAAGTCAGAAAGTACAAAAACTAGCTGTAGACACCCCATTTTTGACCGTCCTCAAGACTTGGACGTCACCGTTTGAACACCCGGTGATCATCCATGTTTGTGTTCGTTTGGAGTTCCCGGAGGTCTCGGCTCGCGCGCCTTGCCTCAGGATCTCCGAACTTGACCGTTTTGTGTCTGGTTTTGCACCAAACACTTGTGTTTTGCCTTGGAGAGGCAGAGAATGCCTTGTGAGGCATCCCCACACACCACCGGCAGTGGCTAGAGGCCACCGGCTAGTTTTTGCTGCCATCGGCAATGTATATTGCCGGTCGGCACTATTTGTTGCCGGTCGGCACTCAATTTTGCGAAAATGGCATCTTTGGCTGGCCGACTACTGTGCATCTGCTTTTGCAGATATTTTGTCACAGCTGTCTTGCATTTGGCTCCCCTCCATACACGTGTATGGAGGGATCTCCCTCTTTAGAAGCTTGTCTTGTAAGCTTTACAAGACAAGGGGCTCTATAAGAGGAGCCTTCTCTCCTTTGTTTAGGGTTAGAGACTTTTTACATTGTTGGGGAGAAAAACACAGAGAGAAGCTCTAGTTTTAGGGTTAGGGTTCATACATATCTCCTATCTCTCTTTTCCTCTCTTTGTGTTCTAGGTGTTTTAGTCCATACTATTGCACACAAACACCTAGTGTTTCACCTTTCTTTGGCTCCTGAGGTTCTAAGGGGCTGGTTTTGGTGTTTTGGAGTTGGATTCAAGCCAAGGAGGGCCATTGGAGCATCATTTGTGAAGGTGATCTACAAGGGTGAGAAACTTCCATTTTATTCCCCATTTTTGCATTGCTTTTCTACCTGTCTTAAAATCGCTTTTGAGCTTGGTGTATAATACAAAAAATTTCTGTTTTTAGGCCCTCTAAATTGTTTATTTAGAGTGTTTTGTGGTTTGGAGGTGTTTGATCCCTCTTAGGCCTTGTAAGGCCCCATTTTGTGCTATTTTGTGTAAGTTTCGAGACTTTGGTGTTTGGGCCTCTTCACCACTGAAATCTTGAGGGATTTCAGTGGTGAAGATGGTGCCTTGAAGTCTCCAAAAGGGGAGGGCCACCCCCTCTCCTTGTTGTCCTTGAAAGGGACCGTTTTTGGCCTCTTGAGGGAGCATCATGTTAGAGTTTGTATTGATCATGTCTTGGCTGTTTTCCATGCTTATTATGCCATGATATAACCTTGTTGTGTGTTGGTTTTGGTACACCATGCATGCTTAGCATACCTACCATGTAATGCCTTGTTATTGCCTTAATATGCCTTAGGTTATTAGCCTTTGTTCAAGCATGTTTTAGGCTTAGTCTTGTGAAGATTTTGTGCATATTTTGCCATGTTTTAGGTCTGTCCATAGTTGTTTGGGTCGGATTTGGCATGCTTAGTATAGCCCCTTTGCATTCCGGCTTGTTGGCCTTAAGTATGTGAATGTATAGGATGACTTTTTTGCATTGATTTGGTGATTTAGAACCATCCATCATGTCATTTCAGTCCCCTTTGCATGCCTATATGTTTGCCTAAGATGCCTCTTCAACGCTTTGAAAGCTTGTTGTAGACACCCCATTTTTGACCGTCCTCAAGACTTGGACGTCACTGTTTGAACACACGGTGATCTTCCATGTTTGTGTTCGTTTGGAGTTCCCGGAGGCCTCGGCTCGCGCGCCTTGCCTCAGGATCCCCGAACTCGACCGTTTAGTGTCTGGTTTTGCACCAAACACTTGCATCTTGCCCTTGAGAGGCAAGGTGGGGCTTGTAGACCATCCCCACCCATCACCGGCAGTGGCTAGATGCCACCGGCTGGTTTTTGCTGCCACCGGCAATGTAGTTTGCCGGCCGGCACTATTTGTTGCCGGTCAGCACTTTTTTGTGCCGGTCGGCACTCTTTTTGGCCAAGATAGCATTTTTGGCCGGCCGATTGCTGTTCATCTGCTTTTGCAGATATTTTTAGACAGCTGTCTTGCTTTTGCTCCCCTCCATACACGTGTATGGAGGGATCTCCCTCTTGCAAAGCTTGTCTTGTAAGCTTTACAAGACAATATAGAGAGAAGCTCTCTCTAAGGCAAAAAAAGGAGAGGCTTGGTTAGAGACTTAGGATATTTTGAGAGCAAGAACAGCCATTGTTAGGGTTTGAGTTCTAGGGTTAGAGTTAGATACACACTCTATCTCTCTTTCCCTCTCTTTTGTTCACTAGGTGCTTTGTGTCTTACTATTGCACACAAACACCTAGTGTTTCACCTTCCTCTTGGAGTTGAGGTTCTAAAGAGTTTGTTTTGAAGTTTTGGTGTTGGATTCAAGCTCAAGGAGGCCATTGGAGCACCATTTGTGAAGGGGTCTTCAAGGGTGAGATTCTAGTCCCCTTTTCCCCCATTTTTGCATTGATTTTATACCTATCTTAGAGCTGTTTTTGTGATTATTGTATAACATAAAAAAGTTCTATTTTTAGGCCCTCTTTATTGTTTATTAAGAGTGTTTTGTTGTTTGAGGGTTGTTGACCACCCTTAGGCCTCAAAAGGCCTCATTTTGAGCCATTTTGTGTTAGCTCCGGGATTTTGGTGTTGAGGTCTCTTCACCACTGAAATCTTGAGGGATTTTAGGGGTGAAGATGATTCTTTGAAGTCCCAAGAAGGAGAGGGCCACCCCCTCTCCTTGTTGTCCTTGAAAAGGACATATTTTGGCCTCTTAAGGAAGCCTATGCTTGAGAGTGTGTTGAGCATGTTTGGTTTGTTTTTCATGCTTATATATCCATAATATAACATGATTTCAAGTTGGTTTTGGAACTCCATGCATGCTTAGCATAGTTGCCATGTAATGCCTTGTTTATGCCTTAATGTGCTTTAGGTTGTTAGCCTTTGTTGGAGCATGTTTTAGGCTTAGTCTTGTGAAGATTTTGCGCATATCTTGCCATGTTTCAGCTCTGTCCATAGTCGTTTGGGTTGATCTTGGCATGCTTGATATAGCTCCTTTGTATTTGGGCTTGTTGGCCTTGAGTATGTGCATGTGTAGCATAGCATCTTTGCATTGTTTTGGTGATTTGGGATCATTCTATATGCCATTTCAGTCCCATTTCCATGCTTGTTTGATTACCTTGCATGCCTCTTTAATGCCTCATAAGCTTGTGTAGCAATGCTTCATGTTTTGGTGCCTTTGCATGCCTTTGTTTTTTTGAGCCATCTAGATGCCATCTAAGTGGTCTTTTGGGCCTTATGTTATGTGCTAAAAACCTGTTTTAGGTTGCCTAATGCATGCCATGTTTGTTGTGATAAAGCATGCTTCAAAGCTTCATGACTTGCCTCAAGTACTTAGACCATGCTTGCATGCATTTGCTTGTCTTGTTTGATATGATTTGGCATCATTTTATGACATGATTTCAATGCTTATGTTGCATACTAATTGCTCTTGTTTATCCCTTTCAAGTGTGCTTGAGGGTTGTTTAAATTGTGCCTAAGTGTAGGCCTTCCATCATGTGTATGTGCGCATGTGTTTTGGCTTCTTGTTTTGGTCATTATGGCCACTGTTTTAGGCCTTATTAGAGTTGCCTAATTCATGTATAAGTCCATCTTGCCATCCATTTGCATTGCCATATGTATGCTTGTATGCTTGCATAAGTGCCTTGCCATGCCATGTTGCATCCTTAGCTTGTATGCCTAGGTTGCATTGCATCTTTCATGCATTCCTTATCCCTCGCCTTGGGTGATAGGGATTGGGAGTTTTGTTTGATTGGTTTGCATACATTTGAAATCAAAGTTGCATACTTGGTTCTTTGGGCCATCATGCATGGAAATGCGTGATTGGTGGTCCGAGAATCGAGGCACATGCCCCTTTGAGTCATTACAATGATAAGGGATATGGTTGATGCATACATGCCTTGAATTGTGCTGCCATGCCTTGTTTTGCCCTCTGTTGCTGTGAGTTGCAGGTCCAGCAGACTTTCTTTGCCGACCGGCAGTGTAAGGTGCCGGCCGACAAACTTTTCTCTGCCGACAGATTCAATTTTGTGCCGATGGATATATACCAGTGCCGGTGGTGATTCCACTCAGCCGATGGTACTCCCCAGTGCCTAGGGATGCAACCCTGAGGTTTTGACAGCCTCCAGAGGAGTGAAAGAAGGAAAACAGAGGCAGCTTGCGCGTGGCGGCGCGCTTCCCGAGGCATTTTCCTGTTTTAATTAGTCTATTTAATTTGTTAATTAGATTAGGCAATTTGTAATATTAATTAGCTGGTGTAGTTAATTAATTTGTAATATTTATTCGGTCCCTCCGAGCAAGGGCAAATCTGTAATAAGTGTGCGTGGGTGGTGTGTATGTCTTCCAACCTCACTTCTTTCTTCCCTTTTACTTACCCGCTTTAATGGTTAGTATTAGGGCACGTTTAATTTAGCATACCCTATGCTATGCATGTGTGCATCCATGCATTTGTATTGCATGCATTAGGCTCGGTACATCACGCTAACTGCATCAATACTTCAATTCCCAAACTGAATACGTGATAATTGTGCATTTTCACATGACATGTTTAGGATAGCCGAGCCTATTCTAGCAACATTTTGTATGCGATGCATTAGGCACTTAACATGGACTTGGATCATGCATGTTTGCTAACAAGTTCTTTGTTTTGGCATGGAGTACGATGTAAGTATTTCCGCTTTAGCATATCGCATGAGTGTGAATATTGCCATGACAGCATGCTTAACATGTGGCTAGATGCTTATGTGTTAAACTGTTTGAAATGCCTGTGGGTGAATGTTGGATTGTTTGAGTTGGAAAAACTCATTAAAATCCGTGTTTTAGCCTACTTGCGAGTAGCAAATTCCAAAGCATTTTCCAAAACAAACGGATATGCAATGTTTATTTCCAAATTAGGCAATTTAGTCTATACTTGTTTGCTGCGCGCATAACATAGTAATTCTAGGCTAATAATTGGTTTAAGAAGGCATAAAGTTTTCAAAAACGGATATCACGGTTAGTAGAGGCCGGTCTTCGGACCGGGCGAAAGGGGGTGCTCATAGGTGACCTTCCCCGATCGTACCCAAGCTCCCGAGCCGAGACAACTCCGGTGATGACGGACATGTGGCCTTCGGCACCGAGTCAGGGTTTCCTAAATTCCCTCATTTTAAAATATTTAGGTGGCGACTCTGTATCTGGCAAAGCAGTCCATGTTTGGCGCTACTTTTTCAAAAATCTGTTTCTCAAAACGATTTGCCAGATTTGGACTCTTTGGTTCAGATTAAGAACTGTGACACAAGTCGAGTCCGAACTGTGGTAACCCCAAATGAACAGAACGGGACTAACCCTCCCGGGGCGTTCGGGGGACGTCCACACTTGTGTAGCATGTTCCCTGTTTTGGCTATTGTACATGCCTTTGAATTTAAGCCACTTAGATGCCATCTAAGGGGCCCCTTTTGCATGGTCTAGGTCTGTCTTGAACCTATTTTAAGTCCTCTTAACCTTTTGAGGCTTGGTTGGCTTAGCCATGGTTCAAGTCCCTTTGACTTGCTTCAAGTACTTGGGCCATTCATTGCATGCTTGGTCTATTTTGTTTGCTTGGTTTGACACCATCTTAACATGATTTTCAGAGCTTATGTTGCTTGCTAATTGTCCATGCTATCCCTTTTCAAGTGTGCTTGAGAGTCCCTCTTTTGTGCCTAAGCATTGGCCCTTTAACATGTGCATGTGTGCATGTGTTTAGTCCTTTATTTTGGTCACTTTGGCCACTGTTTTAGGCCTATTTAGAGTTGCCAAAATCATGTATAAGTCCATCTTTTCATTGGTTTGCATTGCCTCATGTTTGCTTGTATGCTTGCACAAGTGTCTTGCCATGCCATGTTGCATCCTTAGCTTGCATGCCTAGGTTGCATTGCATCTTGCATGCATGTCTTATTCCTTGACTTGGTGATAGGAATTGGGCATTGGTTTGTTTGTTTGGTTTGCATTTCATTTGACATGAAAGTTGCACATTTGACTCTTTGGGCCATCATGCATGGAATTGCGTGATTGGTGGTCTGAGAATCGAGACATATGTCCTTTTGAGTCCCAAACATGATAGGGGACATGATTGGTGCATATATGCCTTGAATTGTATCGCCATGCAAGTTCTGTCCTCTGCTGTTGTGAGTTGCAGGTTCTGCAGGCATTCTTTGCCGACCGGCAGTATAGATTGCTGGCCGGCAGTGAATAACCAGCCGATGGATTCATTTTGTGCCGGTGACCACATGATAGCGCCGGTAGGCATTCTACTCAGCCGGTGGTGATTCACAGTATCCAGAGAGGCATCCTTGAGACTTTGACAGTCTTCAGAGAGGCAGAGCAGGGAAAACAGAGGCAGACTATGCATGGCGGTGCACTTCCGAGCAGGACCTGAGCACGCGCTGCATCTAGCTCCCTTCCCGAGGCGGTTTACTGCTTTTCTTAGTCTAAATTAGTTTGTTAACTGATTAGGCAATTTGTAATATTTAATTAGCTTGCGTAGTTAGTTAATTTGTATTATTTATTTGGTCCCTCCAGGCGAGGGCAAGTCTGTAATAAGTGTGGGTGAGTGTGTGAATGTCTTCCAACCCCCACTTCTTTTTTCCCTTTTATTTACCTGCTTATGATGGTAGATTAGGGCACGTTTAAATTAGCATACCTCATGCAAATGCATGCGTGCATTCATTCATTTGTCTTACATGCACCGAGCTCGGTACATCACGCTAACTGCATTTGTACTTCAATTCCAAATTGAATACGTGCATCAATTGGTTGCATTTCACATGCCATGTCTGGGTTAGCCGAGCCTATCTAATTGCATCCTGTATGTGCTGCATTAGTCAATTCAACATGGGCTTGGATCATGCATTGATTGCTAACGGGTTCTTTGTTTTGGCACGGAGTACGATGTAAGTATTTATGTTTTAGCATCCCGCATGCGTGTGAGTGTTGCCATGACAGTATGCTTGCCATGCGGCTAAATGCTTATATGATAAACTGTTTGAATGCCTGTGGGTGAAGGTTGGATTACTTGAGTTGGAATAACTCGTTGAAATCCGTATTTTGGCCTACTCGCGAGTAGCAAATTCCAAAGTGTTTTCCAAAACGAACGGATATGCAATGCTTATTTCCAAATTAGGCAATCTGGTCTATACTTGTTTGCTGTGCGCATAACATAGTAATTCTAGGCTAATAACCGGAATAAGAACACATAACGTTTTCAAAAGTGAATATCACGGTTAGTAGAGGCCGGTCTTCGGACTGGGCGAAAGGCGGTGCTCATAGCTGACCTTCCCTGATCGTACCCAAGCTCCCGAGCCGAGACAACCCCGGTGATGACGGACATGTGGCCTTCGGCACCGAGTCAGGGTTTCCTAAATTTCCCCATTAAAAAAAAATATTTAGGAGGCGACTCTGTATCTGGCAAAGCAGTCCATGTTTGGCACTTCTTTCAAAAATCTGTTTCTCAAAACGATTTGCCGGATTTGGACTCTTTGGTTCAGATTAAGAACCGTGACACAAATCGAGTCCGAACTGTAGCGAGGGCCCCCCGCGCGGGCGCGTCTACACTAGCATTCGCAAATGCTCAAAATAGTGCGTGCCAAATGCCACATCTAGAGTAAACTGAGCGCCGCCCGCAGGTGGTTCATCCCCTGATCACATTACATTATCCTCCAGGTTCACTAATCCAGTGACGATAAACTTTGCTGAGCTTGGTGGGATGATGACCTCGTTGTCAATCAAATCCTGTACTTTGTGGCGAAGACGAAAGAAACTGTCGGTGCTATGACCGGTCTGTTGATGGTACGCACAGTACTGGGTAGTATCATGACCGGGCGGAAGACAACCAAGGAGAGGTCGAGGCTTGAGGGGCTTGAGATGGCCCTTTTCAGCAAGGATTTGAAAAGCCTTAGACAAAGGCATGTAGAGGGCATGAAAAACCCTGCGACCTCGGGGTTGATACTTCAAGGTTTGTGGATTTTTGTTGGGCGCACTAGCAAAGGGGTTAGCAGGTGCTGGCTTGGTTTTCTGGTCTCTTCCGAGTGCAGGATTAGAGCTAACAGGATCGTTTCTGGTACGACAGCCCTTCTCCCAGTTTTCCCCTTGATTCGAACTGCTCTCATACTGAGTGACGAAAGTGTCATCCACAGTTTTTGCAACAACTGCGAGCACTTGCTGTTTGTTTAGTCCGTCGACTTTCAAAGCCTCAACAGTCCACAGAAGGTTTTCATAAGGATCGATGTCTACCCCCACCTTGTTCTTTTCACTCGCCTCAACTTGGTCGAAGGTTTGGGTTGCTACATCAGAACAGAGCCCTACTATTGTCGACATGTCATTGCCCAAACTCGGAGTGGCTTCAGATTGGCCAATTTCAATTACAATTCGTCCCAGGAGTGGGGAGTCATTTGGCGTGAGATTTCTGGCATGTGGTTGATGGCGGAACCGATAGTCCAAAGGCTAGATCAGCCACAATTCTCTGAAGATCGCTGATCATTCCCATCAGCTCAAAAGTAATGGGCTCACGGGTTTGAATTGATTGGGGTTCCAAGACTGGATATGTGGTAAGTGCCCCAAATGGGTGTTGCATTTCGGCATCGGTTTCACCCAGCATGGTGATTCCCTGGTTTAATGCCGCTGTCATGACCACAATTTCTTTTGAACTCTGCGTCATCATGAGTCTGCTGAATTGAACAGAGGTGATGTAACTGGCGACTAACGGATCAGATAAGCCGATGAGCCTTGACTCACCGTTCTCTGCCTTGCCTCAGCGAAGGAAAACACTGGCTGCTCTGAACTGAATCTCTGACCCGACAAAGTCTATCAACAGAAGTCCAATGTACCTGGGAGATATCGGAGCCTTCTAAAGCTATGGTTCTAGGACTACCTTGCAAAAGAATAAAACAGACAGCATCTCAGCCTGATTTCATTGGAACAGATACGAGCATAGCTGAATGACTGCACTCTTTGTTGAATTCTGCCCAAAATTCTGCCTGTAAAATGATACACTTAGGTAAAACTGATTCCCCCAAATACTGATGCCCTTGGGCCTGATACCCAGACTTGCTAACTGATATATGTATTCCTGTAGAGGCACACTCTAAAAGCACATAGCAAGCAAATGAGAGCCAAAACACCCCTATGTTGGGGTAGGGTTTCCCTGTCCTATCTCGTCAGGAGCTAGGGTTTCACTACGCACACAGCGGTTTCAAACAACCTACAATTGGGTAAGCAACTTGTCCTAGTTTGGAATGGTCACTATGGATTCCGATATGCACTAGGTCAAATGGTCAAAAAGGGTGCCTCGGCAACAACCGAGGATTGTGAGCCCGTCGTGGAAGAGCCCGCAACCGGTCAGCCTTATGGCACACACTTCTCAAAGCAAGCCTCCGGCAAACCGTTCAGGAATAGCATGCGGCAAACACGGTGTTCTTGGCGCACCAATGCAAATGCAATGCAAAGAAACACGTAAGTGTTAACAAAACAAGATATCATGAGTTCGAGTCAAGTTCTCTAACTCCCCAGCAGAGTCGCCAGAAACTATAGACCGCCCCCGAGAGAACTCCCGATCTCTGCGCCGGCGAGGGCGCGAATTCGCTTGTTTCTCTAGCTACTACAGTTTGGACTCAATGTCACGGTTTTGAATCGAATCTTACAATGTGCGATGTAAGAACGATAAATCACCAAAGAGTCCAAATCCGGCAAATCATTTTGGAAAACTGATTTTTATAAAGAAGTGTCAAACATGGACTGCTTTGCTAGATACAGAGTCGCCGCCTAAATATTTTATTTTGGGGAAATTTAGAAAACCCTGACTTGTGCCTAAGGCCACGTGTCCATCATCACCAAAGTTGCCTCGTCTTGGAAACTTGGGTACAAGAGGGAACGGTCATGCAATGAGCACCCCCGCTCGCCCGATCAAAGGTCAGCCTATACTAAGCATGATATTTTGTTTTTGAAAACACATGTGTTCTTATTCCGGTTATTAACCTAGAATTATTATGTGATGTGCGCAGCGTGAGAGATTTTGAGAGAGAGAGAGACAGAGACAGAGAGAGAGCGAACTAGAGTTTTACACCCAGATTTGAGTTTGTTGTAAAAGGGAAAGAGCAAAGCAATCCAGCGGTAGAGAAGATGGGCTGTTTGCTTACAGAGAGAAAGAGGAGGGGATACAAGCGTGAGAGATTTTGATTCATTTTTTTATTAAAAACAAATGTCAGATGTTTTCTTATAAAAATCGTATAATGAAACAAGTTGCAAACTTTCGGCGATGAAAATATGTTTGTTGCTAAAAATAAAAATCTTTGCCAACTAAAAGATTTTGTTTCCAAAACAAAGTGACTAACAACAACACATATTTCGTTGCCAAAAAAACATGGTCATCGCTAAAAAAATTTCATTTTTCGAGGAAACATTGTCCCTTGGCACCTCATTAATATTTTCAATCTATAGTGACATATTGAGAATTACGTTGCTAAAAGTCTACCTTTACCAACGAAAATGATTCTTGTGTCGCAGAAAGTGCACTTTTGGCTACGAAAAATATATGTCATCTCCGAAAGTTGTCGCTAAAAATGTAATTTCTTGTAGTGATATTTTATAAATATCTTAGGTGAAATGAAAAAATCAACAAATAATATAAAAATATGAGGTTAGAGTTGCACCGATGTCATCGAGCGATTTAAAAATCTGTTCCCAAAACATTCTGAAACAATCTACACAAAAGGCTGCAAATTTATAAATACGTGCTCCCCAATACTATTTTTCCCAAATTGAAACCCCAGATTCATTTTTTGCCAAAACTTTTTATCGCTCTCTTGTTTTTTTTTTCTCTCTTCAAATTCAATTCTCTATGTCCTTGGTTTTTCGATCCATATTAGAGTTTTGTCATGCTCGAATATGGATCGAAAAAGCAAAGACAGACAGAATCGAATTTGAAGAGAGGAAAAAAAAAAAACACGAGAGTGATAAAAAGTTTTGGCAGAAAGTGAATCTAGGGTTTCAATTTGGGAAAGATAGTATAGGGGAGTGTGTATTTATAACTTTGCGACCTTTTGTGTAGATTGTTCCAAAATGTTCTAGGAACAGATTTTTAAATTGCTCGATGACGTCGGTGCAACTCTAACCTCATATTTTTATATTATTTGTTGATTTTTTCATTTCACCTAAGATATTTACAAAATATAAATTTTTCAAGTTTCCAAAGAATTTTTCAACATAAACAAGCATGAACGAACAAATAAATTATTTGTAAAACTCTAAAATTCATGTAATTACATGGAATATTCAACAAACATGTTATTGTCATTTTCCATAAAGAAATTCCTAAAAATAAGTTATGAATAATTTTGTAAAATTTCAAGAAATTTCGTGACACAGATTCATCACATTTTGTTAAAATAATTCCACACTTAAAATTTATAAATTAATTCTATAATCTAAAAATTTATTATGAAACTAGACTTCTCAAATTTCATTTTTTATTTAGAAATTACCATATTTGGTTTAATATAGGATTTTTAATGATTTTTCAAACATGCAGTAAAATCTGTCTACAGTTTCAAATTTAATTAAAATTTTGTATAAATTCGTAAAAAATTATAATAATTTTTTCAAAAATTCTTGGATGAACTAAGCATCATTCTTAACAACTTTGAGTATAAAATTGTCTAAAAATTCGTGCAAGTTTTTGGCAAATTTAAGAGTCATATAACCAAATCAAATAAAATCTTTAATCATCTCTTTAATGGCACAAACTACACATGCAAGCCTAATTCCAAAATTATATCATGATTTTAAGGCTACTAATATAAAAATATCCTTCAAACATTTGATATACAAATCACAAATTTACATACAACTATAAATAAAATTCTATCTACAATTTTAGACATTTTATCATATGAATATAATATGAAAATTTCAACAATTAAAAATAATAAGAGGGTTGAGAGGGTTTTCTTACTTAGTGGTAGGATTAAAATGAGGTAATGAAATGATAAGAAAAATTGTAAACTTCTTTATTCTTCTACTCTTCTTCTTCCTATTTTGACTTAGCTTTGCTCAAAGAATTTTTTTTTTTTTTTTTTTTAAATTCTTCTCCGATTAGCTGAGAAGAGAATTGCAAGCCATATATATATAGCAGCTTCATCAAAACACCTTAGGCTCTCTCTCTCTCTCATCATTCTATTACATCCCATCTAATCTTCTAAATCCAAGACTAATCATAATCCTTATAGCGATCCCGGTTTTCCCTTCATTGTTTAACAGTATTCCAGACTTAGGTTTCGTGAAGTTGGTTGTTGTATATGTCTTGTTGTCATCCTTTTATTCCATATATTTGAGTTTTAGGATGTATTGGACGTGTTTCGAACAGGTTGGTTGAGCTTAAGTCCCATTCCTTGTTGCCCAGCTTTTTGGTGGTCCGCTCGAGCGTGTCCCTTTGCGCTCGAGCGGATTTTACACACTTTCAGCATTTTGTGCCTCTGCAAAACTTCTGCAAGTGCGTTTTTCATGCCCGAGCGGATTCCCTTACGCTCGAGCGGGTAGCGCTCGAGCGGGTGTTCATGTTTGTAAAAGTACTGGAAGAGTGTAATCTACGATTGAACGGCTTTTCTTTTACGCTCGAGCGGGTGTATTTTGTTTTTGTCTCTTGGCGCTCGAGCGGGTCTTTCTGTGCTCTAGCGGGTTCAGTTTTTGGGCTTGACGCTCGGGCGTCCTATTCTCCACTCGAGCGAACTAGTCGTGTATCAGATGGCAGCTGGGTGATTTTGAATCACTTTTCACATTTCCTCTCTCTCTCTCTTACTTTCCTAAACCGTCTTTTGAGAGCTCCTCTCTCTAGAATCTACCTTTTCTCTAGGGATTGATCTAGCTAGAGTGATCTCCTACCCTTGAGCCTTTACAAAAAGTGTAGAGCTTGGTGTGGGCTTCCTATCAATCCGAGAATTTCTTGATTTGGAGCATATTCGAGTTTCTCACCTTCTCCTTTGGGTCTCATCTCTTGAGGTAGGGATTCCTACTCATTTTTATGTGCTTTAACCTAAATATTGAGCTTCTTGTATAAATGGTTTGAATTGGGAAGTTAAGGTTTGTAATGTGTGGTGTTGGAAAAAGGGGTTTTGGTTCTTTGATTCAAACATGAGTGTTTTGGGTCTAAAATGGGAAGTTATTGATATTGTTAATAATATTTGGACTTTTGGGTCAATATTGAGAAAATTGGGAAAAATGCCATATTTGGGTATATTTGGGTCATTAGTGTAATTAATGGCAAATGTTATGGAAGTGTTAAATTGAGTAGGAAATAATGAAATTGGTTCATTATGAGATAGAATGGTGGAGTTGGATTTATTAATCGCTCACTTGAAAATGTTGAAATTATATATCTGTTGAGGCATTTATTATCTGTTTAGAAATAACTGCTTTGGGCTATCGGTGGAGGATAGTCTTGATTGTTGTAGACAATGCGCGATGATTAGGCAAACTAAAACTAATCAAGTTATAGCGATCCCGGGTTTACCCTTGTTGTACAATGATCCAGACATGTGTCCGTGAATGTTGGTAGTTGTTTATTTTCTAGTTTGCATCCTCTTTACTTTGTATATTGAGTTATGGGATGTGTTGGGCAGGTTTGTTACAGGTTGGTTGTGCTTGGGAGCCTAGTGTTGCTGCCCAGATTTTTGGTCCTTCGCTCGAGCGAGGAGTTTGTCGCTCGAGCGAGCGTTGTGTTGCACCTGGTTCTGGACCTGAGAGTTGTATTTTCTGGCTCGAGCGAGCTTTTCGTGGCTCGAGCGGTCTGGGTTTTTCTTCGCTCAATCGAGAACTTCTTGGCTCGAGCGAGAGTTTTCTGTGTCTGGTCGCTCGAGCGACCAATCCTTCGCTCGAGCGAGGGTGTTTTATATCAGCGGACAGCAGCGTCTAAAACATCACTTTTTCAGTCTTTTTCTTTGATTAAACCCTAAATCCGACACCCTCTCTCTCTATACTTGCACTCTCTCTAAGATTTGATCTCCCTAGGGTGTGAATCTAGCCTAGGGCCTTTGTTAAAAAGATAGAGGGCGTTGAGAGCTTCGATTTAATCTGAAAAAGTTTGGATTTGGAGCAAGTTGATCTTGGAGTCTTCATCTCCTTTTGGGCTAAAACTTCAAGGTAGGGATAACCTACTCCTCTCTATGGGTTTTGTCTTTAAATTTTGGTATTTTGAGATGTTGGGCTTGGTTTGGTAATTTTGTGAAAGTTTGGGGCTTTTGTGCAATTATACAAAAGTTGGGGTTTTATTCATAATAAACCTAGATGCATGTTTAGCATGAAAAAAATGGAATGATTGCTGAATCATTGAAGAAAATGGGACCTAAGGGTTGAAATGGTAATTATGGAAAATGGTCTAATTGCATTGTTTAATTAATTGGGATAATTAATTGATGAGAAATGAGGAAATGAAATGTTGATTGAATATCCAATTGTGCATTTATTTTCTGTTTTAGAAATAACTGCTTTGGGCTATCGGTGGAGGATAGTCGTGATTGTTGTAGACAATGTATGTTGATTAGGCAAACTGAAACTAATCAATGGAATGTGTTATGGAACTTGACAGTTGCTAGAATACATTAATTGTTTGTATTGTGTGATTGTATATAGAACCAATGTGTTTATATACGTTATGTGTAGAGGAGGAGATAGGGGATGTACTCCGCGGTTTAGGGGAAGATAGGGGATGGACCTCTAAACCGGATAGGTATTTGGAGGAGATAGGGGATGTACTCCGTAGACAGAGCTCATATGCTTGTCTAGAGAAGTGAAGATAGAGCTCATATGCTTATCTTTGTGAAGTGTGGATACAGCTTGTATGCTTATCTGTGGATATTGTTGGTATACATATCTGTTGTAGAATGTGGATACGGCTTGTATGCTTATCTGTGGATATTGTTGATATACATATCTGTTGAGAATGTGGATATAGCTTTTATGCTTATCTGAATGTGAGATATAGTTTTTATACATATCTGTGGAAATGATGATAGAGCTAGCATGCTTATCTGTTGAAAAAGGGAAAATGAAAAGTAATTGGGACTTGTAAGTCGTTGACATAAATATGTAATTTATGTGATTGAATCAGTGTTGACCAACTATCAATTGCTAATGTTTTAGTCATTGTCCATGGTTGGTTTAGTGTATTTCTACTGGGCTGTGGCTCACCCTATATGGGAATATCATTTTCAGGTACAGGAAGCATGCCACCTCTAAGGGCATAGCTGGGAGGCTAGTGGCGGGCATAGTTTTGTCGTTTTACTTTTGATGTATTACATGTAATTTCAAGCCAAGGGCTTAATGTGTAAACGAGTTAGAACTCTTTGTTGTAACCAAGTGTTAACTTGGAAAGCTGTAAGCCCGTAGGGCATTTTGTTATGAGGTTAACATGTAATACTTATGTCTTGGAATTCTAATGAATGAAAGGAATGCGGTTAGTTTATATGTAAATGCATGTCTTATCTGATGGGTTTAATGTTATTATTTTGAGGGCTTTACAACTTGGTATCAGAGCGTACCGGGTTCGAATACTTTGGGTACGTGGGAAGTGATTAGGATCACAATGGGTTTGTCTCGCTAGATAGAGACTTAGATGTGGTATCATATGCTATGTGCTTAAGTGATAACATGCTTATGTGACTATGTGGGTATGGGATTTAATTTCTAGGATATTGATTGGATCCTTGAGTTTCTGGGAGTCTTGTTGGAAAAGCACTTGATCAATGCTGTTTCTAACCGGAACTCTAGTAACGCCTTGGGACTATCATTATCCGGAAATGAAATTCGTAAGTGCTTATGTGTTTATGTGCTTATGTGGAGTGAATTACAGTTGTCCATGCATTAGGACGTGAGTGTTTAGTTTCGGCACACTTATGAATGTGCTAACGTTCTGTGTTACCTTTATTAGGATGTCAGGACGAGGAAGAGGTGCTAGGCGTGGTAGACCTGCGAGGCAGGAAGTACCGTTACCGGGTGAGATTCCGGCAGTGCAGGAGGGAGTTGGGCAGGCCAATGTGGCCGAGCCAGTGGGTCAGCAGGCTATGGGTGCCTTGGCCAGAGAGATAGCAGGAGCTTTGGGTATTCTTAGAGCTGGGAATTAGGCAGCTGAGGCAGGGCCTTCTTTCTTGAAGAGGGAGTTCTTCCGGTGTAATCCGGACGAGTTTATCGGGGATCCTAAAGAGCCGCTTAAGGCAGATGAATGGCTCGAACAGACAACGAAGACGTTTGAGATGCTTGGCATCGAGGACGGAGCACTGAAAGTGACCTTGGCATCCTTTCAACTGAAGGGAGATGCGGGTCAATGGTGGAAGTACGACAAAGCTCGTGTTGGTGGTACTTGGGAGGCGTTTATAAATGCTTTTCAGGAGAGGTTTTTGTCTGCAGTAGCAAGGGAGAAGCTGAGGGATCAGTTTAGCCGGCTTAATCAGCAGGGCTTGTCAGTGGCCGAGTTTGAGGCTACTTTTACCAGTCTGTCTAGGTTTGCACCTGAACTGGTGGCGTCTGAGGAACGCCGTTGCTATGAGTTTGAGCGGAAGTTGAGGCGGGGCCTCAAGTTGAGAGTTGGTGGGTCTTGTATTCGAGAGTATAGACACCTAGTGGATGCTGCAGCTCATATGGAGCTTATGATGCAGGAGGAGGATGAGGGTCAGAGAGGCTCCAAGAGGAGCCAGGATAGTCAGAGTGATGGCAGGAGGCAGAGGGGTTCTAACCCTCAGCAGTCTCAGGGTGCAGTCTCTAGATCGACCTTTCCAGTGCCTAGTGTAGGCTCGGGGAGAGGCAGTCAGGGAGAATTCACTTGTTACAAGTGTGGCCAGCTGGGTCACAAGGTTTCTGTTTGCCCGCAGAAGGGTGGGGGTCAGAAAGCTGCTTCTTCTTCAGCTAGACCGCCGAGTCAGAGTTTGGGCAGGGGGCAGCTCTTGATTTGTTATCAGTGTGGACAACCTGGGCACATGAAGAGGTTTTGCCCACAGTTGAGTGCCACTTCGGGAGCGTCTGGTTCTAGGCAGACGCAGGGTTTCCAGCCAGCTCAGTCTGTGCAGGCCTCGAGGGCCAATCCGGGAGCTTCGTCATCCCAGTCTGTGCAGCAGTCTTTTGCTCCGAGAGGTGAGCAGGTAGACCAGGGGCCTACGGGGCGCGTGTATGCTGTTACCGCGCAGGATTTAGTACCAGCTCCATCAGTAGTGAGAGGTACTTTTTTGTTTTGCAACTCGGTTGCTAATGTGTTGATAGACACGGGTGCATCTCATTCTTTTGTATCTGCTGCATTTGCATCTGTTTTGGAATTGGAGTTAGCACAGTTAGCATCTCCTATTTGTGTGGTATCGCCTTTGGGCGGTGAGTTGATTCTGAAACAGGGTGTTAGAGGATGTGAGATTGAGGTCGCCGATTATAGGCTTCCTTTTCCGTTTGTTGTCATGCCCATGAAGGGTTTTGATGTTATTTTGGGTATGGACTGGTTATCGTCATACCGGGCTGTTATTGATTGCTACCGCCAGAGGGTTACATTGTGTACCTTGAGCGGGGAGTGGTTCCATTTCTTGGGAGACCGGGTTGGTAGTGTTTTGCCACCGGGGTATGATTCGCGAGGGCGAAGTGAGCTTAGTAGTCTACTTGCTAGCTTTGAGAGTGGTGAGAGTGGTGAGACCCAGCATGTATTGCCGAGGGTGGTTTGTGAGTATTCGGATGTCTTTCCCGAAGATCTTGTTAGTTTGCCACCTCACCGAGAGATAGAGTTCTCTATTGATTTAGTGCCTGGTATGGCGCCGATTTCTATGGCACCTTACCGTTTTGCTCCAGCAGAGTTGGTTGAGTTGAAAGTTCAGCTCCAGGAATTGCTAGATAAGGGCTTTGTTCGCCCTAGTGTTTCACCGTGGGGAGCACCGGCCCTCTTTGTTAAAAAGAAAGATGGTGCCTTGAGATTGTGTATTGACTACCGGAAGTTGAATCGGGCTACGGTTAAGAATAAGTATCCTATGCCCCGTATAGATGATTTGTTTGACCAGTTGAAGGGTTCCCGTTGTTTCTCTAAGATAGACTTGAGATCGGGTTACCATCAGTTGAGGGTCAGGGAGGAAGATATTCCGAAGACGGCATTCCGTACGCGGTATGGCCATTATGAGTTTCTGGTGATGCCATTTGGGCTTACCAATGCACCGGCAGTCTTTATGGACTTGATGAACCGGATTTTCCGGGAGTTCTTAGACCGCTTTGTGGTTGTTTTTGTGGACGATATCCTTATCTATTCGTCATCTAAGGAGGAGCACGAGGAACACTTGAGAGTGGTGCTTGAGTTACTTAGAGCCCATAGGCTGTATGCCAAGTTTGGGAAGTGTGAGTTCTGGCTGGGGGAAGTCAAGTTCTTAGGCCACGTGGTATCCGGGGAAGGGGTGTCTGTTAATACATCCAAGGTTGAGGCAGTGCAAGATTGGGCACAGCCTAAGAGTGTGTTTGAGATCCGCAGTTTTCTGGGATTAGCTGGGTATTACCGTCGGTTTGTGAAGGATTTCTCCAGGTTAGCGTCACCGTTGACTAGACTGACTCGGAAGGGAGTCAAGTTTGTGTGGAGTGAGACTTGTGAAAAGTCGTTCCAAGAGTTGAAAGTTAGATTGACCACCGCTCCGGTGTTGATTATTCCGGAGAGAGGGTTGGGTTATGCGGTTTATTGTGATGCCTCACGAGAGGGTTTGGGTTGTGTGTTGATGCAAGAGGGGAAAGTGGTAGCTTATGGCTCACGTCAGTTGAAAATACACGAGAAGAATTACCCCACACATGACCTAGAGTTAGCAGCTGTGATCTTTGCCTTGAAAATCTGGAGGCACTACCTTTATGGTGAGAGGTTCGAGGTATTCTCGGATCATAAGAGTTTGAAGTATCTGTTTACACAGAGAGACTTGAATCTGAGGCAGAGGAGGTGGATGGAGTTCATCGAGGATTATGATTTTGAGTTGCATTATCATTCGGGAAAGGCCAATGTTGTGGCCGATGCCCTTAGTAGGAAGACCATTAGTGATGTAGCTTGTATAGCCATCCGGGAATGGGAGATGTTGGGAGCACTTGGCGAGTTTGATTTGCTACTGGGCGAATCTGTCGAGGCTGCGGCCTTGTTTTCTGTTGTTGCGCAGCCTACACTTATGATTAGAGTGTTAGAGGCACAGAGAGGTGACCTTGAGGTAGAATCCCTCCGAGAGAAGATCTCCAGTGGGAAAGTTGAGAAGGGTTTGGCGGTGTATCCCGACCTGAGTGTGAGATACCGAGACCGTTTGTTTGTACCGGAGGCTTGCCGTGAGGAAGTACTCCGAGAGTTTCACCATTCGCGCCTTGCGGTGCATCCGGGAGGTACTAAGATGTATCAGGATTTGGGTCGCCAGTTTTGGTGGCGGGGTATGAAAAGAGATGTGGCTGTTTTCGTATCGAAATGCCTTACTTGCCAGCAAGTGAAGGCCGAGCATCAGAGGCCAGCGGGTTTGTTGCAACCCTTGCCTATTGCCGAGTGGAAGTGGGAGCATGTCACTATGGACTTCGTTGTAGGTCTTCCGAGGACTCAACGGGGTAGTGATGCTATTTGGGTGGTTGTAGACCGGTTGACTAAGTCGGCGCACTTTATTCCTATGCGCGTGAGAGATTCGGTAGATCATCTTGCCGATTTGTACATTCGGGATGTAGTGAGATTGCACGGGGTCCCAGTGACGATCGTCTCAGATAGAGATCCTCGTTTTACTGCTAGGTTGTGGCAGAGTTTGCAGAGTGCACTGGGCACTAAGTTGACCTTTAGTACGGCTTATCATCCTCAGACGGACGGGCAGTCCGAGCGTACTATTCAGATCCTCGAGGATATGCTTCGGGGTTGTGTCCTGGATTTCAGTGGGACGTGGGAGAGACACTTGTCATTGGTAGAGTTTGCCTACAACAACAGTTTTCAGTCTAGCGTCGGTATGGCACCGTTTGAGGCCTTGTATGGCCGACCGTGTAGGTCTCCAGTTTGTTGGGCCGAGGTGGGTGATGCACCTTTGTTGGGTCCGGAGTTGGTTAGGGAGACGACGGAGAAAGTTGAGCTTATCCGTAGGAGGCTTGTTACAGCCCAGAGTCGACAAAAGAGTTATGCCGACCGTAGGAGGAGGCCTTTGGCGTTTGAGGTAGGTGATCATGTCTTTCTGAAGATATCACCTAGACGAGGCCTGATGAGGTTTGGGAAGAGTGGGAAGTTATCCCCTCGGTTTATTGGTCCTTTTGAGATCCTTGAGAGGATTGGTGAGGTTGCTTATCGATTAGCCTTACCACCGCAGTTGTCCGGAGTGCATGACGTGTTCATGTGAGTATGCTTCGGAAGTATGAGCCAGATCCATCACATGTGTTGGATTGGACTGATTTAGAGGTAGATGAGGATGCCTCGTATGAGGAGAGACCGGTTCGGGTCTTGGATAGGCGGGACCAGGTCTTGCGTGGCAAGACCATTCCTTTGGTGAAAGTCTTGTGGAAACATCACGGAGTGGAGGAAGCCACTTGGGAACGTGAGTTGGAAGTCCGAGAGAAATATCCGGACTTGTTTGTTGATATGTAATCTTGTATTTACATTTTGCATTTTGTTGAACTTAAGAGCTTTTATATATGTCTTAAGTTGTGAAACATTGAAAATGTTTTGGTTATTGGAAGTATGTTTTGGAACTTGCCTCATATGGAAGTTGAATGTAACATTATAGGTGTTAAGTATATTGTTGACATTGGAAAGTTAGTGCATAATGTTAGTGCATGTTAATAATACATATGTTTGTGTTATGTCTCTTGTTTAAGGGATGGGATGACCAGTAATGGGTCGAATTGTTGAATGTTAAATTGTAACATTGTTTAAAATGGAGGAAAACCTGTTTTTGAAAACTTGTGCTTAATTTCGGGGGCGAAATTCTTTAAGGGGGGGAGGTTATAGCGATCCCGGGTTTACCCTTGTTGTACAATGATCCGGACATGTGTCCGTGAATGTTGGTAGTTGTTTATTTTCTAGTTTGCATCCTCTTTACTTTGTATATTGAGTTATGGGATGTGTTGGGCAGGTTTGTTACAGGTTGGTTGTGCTTGGGAGCCTAGTGTTGCTGCCCAGATTTTTGGTCCTTCGCTCGAGCGAGGAGTTTGTCGCTCGAGCGAGCGTTGTGTTGCACCTGGTTCTGGACCTGAGAGTTGTAGTTTCTGGCTCGAGCGAGCTTTTCGTGGCTCGAGCGGTCTGGGTTTTTCTTCGCTCAATCGAGAACTTCTTGGCTCGAGCGAGAGTTTTCTGTGTCTGGTCGCTCGAGCGACCAATCCTTCGCTCGAGCGAGGGTGTTTTATATCAGCGGACAGCAGCGTCTAAAACATCACTTTTTCAGTCCTTTTCTTTGATTAAACCCTAAATCCGACACCCTCTCTCTCTAAACTTGCACTCTCTCTAAGATTTGATCTCCCTAGGGTGTGAATCTAGCCTAGGGCCTTTGTTAAAAGGATAGAGGGCGTTGAGAGCTTCGATTTAATCTGAAAAAGTTTGGATTTGGAGCAAGTT
This sequence comes from Camellia sinensis, assembly GCF_055761805.1. Classification (NCBI taxonomy): domain Eukaryota; kingdom Viridiplantae; phylum Streptophyta; class Magnoliopsida; order Ericales; family Theaceae; genus Camellia; species Camellia sinensis. The sequence continues at coordinate 108,433,563 of NC_138969.1, read as the reverse complement.
GATCTTGGAGTCTTCATCTCCTTTTGGGCTAAAACTTCAAGGTAGGGATAACCTACTCCTCTCTATGGGTTTTGTCTTTAAATTTTGGTATTTTGAGATGTTGGGCTTGGTTTGGTAATTTTGTGAAAGTTTGGGGCTTTTGTGCAATTATACAAAAGTTGGGGTTTTATTCATAATAAACCTAGATGCATGTTTAGCATGAAAAAAATGGAATGATTGCTGAATCATTGAAGAAAATGGGACCTAAGGGTTGAAATGGTAATTATGGAAAATGGTCTAATTGCATTGTTTAATTAATTGGGATAATTAATTGATGAGAAATGAGGAAATGAAATGTTGATTGAATATCCAATTGTGCATTTATTTTCTGTTTTAGAAATAACTGCTTTGGGCTATCGGTGGAGGATAGTCGTGATTGTTGTAGACAATGTATGTTGATTAGGCAAACTGAAACTAATCAATGGAATGTGTTATGGAACTTGACAGTTGCTAGAATACATTAATTGTTTGTATTGTGTGATTGTATATAGAACCAATGTGTTTATATACGTTATGTGTAGAGGAGGAGATAGGGGATGTACTCCGCGGTTTAGGGGAAGATAGGGGATGGACCTCTAAACCGGATAGGTATTTGGAGGAGATAGGGGATGTACTCCGTAGACAGAGCTCATATGCTTGTCTAGAGAAGTGAAGATAGAGCTCATATGCTTATCTTTGTGAAGTGTGGATACAGCTTGTATGCTTATCTGTGGATATTGTTGGTATACATATCTGTTGTAGAATGTGGATACGGCTTGTATGCTTATCTGTGGATATTGTTGATATACATATCTGTTGAGAATGTGGATATAGCTTTTATGCTTATCTGAATGTGAGATATAGTTTTTATACATATCTGTGGAAATGATGATAGAGCTAGCATGCTTATCTGTTGAAAAAGGGAAAATGAAAAGTAATTGGGACTTGTAAGTCGTTGACATAAATATGTAATTTATGTGATTGAATCAGTGTTGACCAACTATCAATTGCTAATGTTTTAGTCATTGTCCATGGTTGGTTTAGTGTATTTCTACTGGGCTGTGGCTCACCCTATATGGGAATATCATTTTCAGGTACAGGAAGCATGCCACCTCCAAGGGCATAGCTGGGAGGCTAGTGGCGGGCATAGTTTTGTCGTTTTACTTTTGATGTATTACATGTAATTTCAAGCCAAGGGCTTAATGTGTAAACGAGTTAGAACTCTTTGTTGTAACCAAGTGTTAACTTGGAAAGCTGTAAGCCCGTAGGGCATTTTGTTATGAGGTTAACATGTAATACTTATGTCTTGGAATTCTAATGAATGAAAGGAATGCGGTTAGTTTATATGTAAATGCATGTCTTATCTGATGGGTTTAATGTTATTATTTTGAGGGCGTTACACAAGTGAATAAGTCATCGAATATGACGGTTGGAATAATACATCAAATTTGTGTATTGATTGATTATGTATATGATATGTGTTTATATACATTGTGTTGTGTAGGAGAAGAAAGGGAATGTACTCCACAGTTTGGGAGGAGATAGGGGATGGACTCCTAAACCGGATGTTATGTGGGAGGAGATAGGGGATGAACTCCATTGATACAGCAAATATGTGTATCTATCGAAGTGTTGATACAGCAAGTGTGTGTATCTATTGAAGTGTTGATACAGCAAATACGTGTATCTATTGTAAAATATGAAAGTGTTTGAATATGATGTTGATACAGCAAATATGTGTATCTCTTGTGAATTATGGAAGCGTTTAATTTGAATTGCTACCTCAATTGAAATGGAAGCATTATTGATATGAGATATAATCTCATTTAAAGTATATGGCCAGGTTCTGAGCCAGGATTAGGAAATGGAACATGGACACATTTGTCATGTAGTTGAAATGGGTTATGAATTGGCTTATGTGAATTAAACATTTATCTAATGCCCATGTTTTAGTTATTGCTCATACTATGTTTAGCATATCTCTACTGGGCATTGGGTCACCCTATATGGGACATCATTTTCAGGTTCAGGTAGTATGCCGCCTCCGAGGTCTTAGCTTGGATGGTTGTGGGAGTTGAAGACTCTTTTGTTTGTTTTTGGTTATCTTTTGTTGTATTACATATAAATTCAAGCCATGGGCTTAATATGTATTGGAGTTAGTACACTCTCTTTTGTAACCAAGTGTTGGCTTGGAAAGTTGTAAGCCCATAGGGCATTTACTTTTGTTGTCAACATGTAATACATTCTGTAAGAATACTCTAATTTATGAAATATGATATATCTTTCTTGTATCATGATTGTCTGTTTATGGGTTTATTTTGAGGGCGTTACAACTTGGTATCGGAGCGTACCGGATTTGAATACTTTGGGTACGTGGGAAGTGATTAGTATCACAATGGGTTTGTCTCGCTTGTTAGAGATTTATGTATGATAGTATGCGTTTATTTGATAACATGCTTATATGACTATATGGGTCTGGGATTTAATTTCTAGGATGTTGATTGGACCCTTGGGTTTCTGTGAGTCTTGTTAGAAAAGCACTTGATCAATGCTGTTTCTAACTGGAACTCTAGTAACGCCTCGGGACTATCATTATCCGGAAATGAAATTCGTAAGTGCTTACGTGATTGTGTGCTTACGTGGAATGAATTACAGTTGTCCGTGCATTAGGATGCGAGTGTTTTAGCTTCGGCACATTTATGAATGTGCTAATGTTCTTCGTTACCTTTATTAGGATGTCAGGACGAGGACGAGGACATGGTAGGCAGGAGATGCCTTTACCGGATGATATTCCGATGCAGCAGGAGGGTGTTGGTCAGGCCAATGTGGCTGAGCCACCGGGTCAACAGGCCATGTGAGCCTTAGCCCGCGAGATAGCAGGTGCCTTGAGGGAATCCATGGGTATTCTCAAAGCTGAGAATCCAGTTCAGGCCCAGGTTGTCGATGCAGGGCCTTCCTTTCTGAAGAGGGAGTTTTTCTAATCTAATCCGGACGAGTTTGTGGGGAATCCGAGAGAGCCACTGAAAGTTGATGAATGGCTCGAATAGATGACGAAGACGTTTGAGATGCTTGGCATCAAAGACGGGGCTTTGAAGGTGACCTTGGCATCTTTCCAACTTAAGGGAGATGCGGGTCAGTGGTGGAAGTACATGAGGGGTCGTATTGGTGGCACATGGGAGGCTTTTGTAGATGCTTTTCAGGAGAAGTTTCTATCTCCAGCTGCTAGGGAGAAACTGAGAGACCGGTTTTGTCAGCTCAAGCAGCTAAGTTTATCAGTGGCCGAGTTTGAGGCCGCATTTACCAGTCTATCCAGGTTTACACCTGAACTTGTGGCATCTGAGGAACGTCGTTGCCTTGAGTTTAAGAAGAAGTTGAGGCATGGCCTCAAGATGAGAGTTGGGGGTTCTATGACCCGGGACTATGGGCGCCTTGTAGATGCTGCGGCCCATATGGAGATTATGATGCAGAAGGAGGAGGAGAGGCAGAGGGGCTCCAAGAGGAGTTAGGATGGCCAGGGTGATGGTAGGAGACAGAAGGGTTCTAACCCTCAGCAGTCTCAGGGTGGTTTTGCTAGATCTACCTTTCCAGTGCCGAGTGCAGGCCCTGGGAGAGGCAGTCAGGGAGACGTGACCTGTTACAAATATGGTCAGCTAGGCCACAAGTCTCCAGCTTGCCCGCAGAAGGGCGGAGGGCAAAGAGCAGCTTCATCTTCGGCTCGACCTTAGAGCCAGAGTCAGGGCAGAGGCCAACCGCTCTCTTGTTACCAGTGTGGTCAGGCGAGGCACCTGAAGAGGTTTTGCCCGCAGTTGAGTGGCACTTTTGGTGCATTTGGGCAGAGGCAAAATTTTCAGCCAGCTCAGTCAATTCAAGCCTCGAGGGCCAATCAGGGAGCTTCGTCGTCCTAGTCTGTGCAGTAGTCTTTTGCTCCAAGAGGTGAGCAAGTAGATCAGGGGCCTACAGGGTGCGTGTATGTTGTTACCGCGCAGGATCTTGTACCGGCTCCAGCGGTTGTGAGAGGTACCTTCTTGTTTTGCAACTCGGTTGCCAATGTGTTGATTGATACGAGTGCATCTCATTCCTTTATATCTGCTACATTTACATCTATTTTGGGTTTGGAGTTGGCACAGTTAGCATCTCCTATTTGTGTTGTATCACATGTTGGGGGTGAGTTGATTCTGAAACAAGGGTGTAGAGGTTGCGATATAGAGGTAGCTGATCGCCGACTTCCATTTTCATTCGTAGTTATGGCTATGTTGGGTTTTGATGTGATTTTAGGTATGGACTGGTTATTGTCATACCGAGCTGTTATTGATTGTTACCGCCAGAGGGTCACAATATGTACCTTGAGCGGGGATTGTTTCCATTTCTTGGGGGATCGGGTTGGTAGTGTGTTGCCTCCGGTGTATGATCCGCGAGGGCGGAGTGAGCTTAGTGGTCTTCTCGCTAGCCTTATGAGTAGTGAGTGTGATGAGACCGGGGTTGAGTTTTTGAGAGTGGTTTGTGAGTACTCGGACGTCTTTCCCGAGGATCTTGTTAGTTTGCCACCTCATCGAGAGATAGAGTTCTCTATTGATTTAGTGCCTGGCACAGCGTCGATTTCTATGGCACCTTACCGTTTTGCCCCAGCCGAGTTGAGTGAGTTGAAGATTTAACTCCAGGAGTTGCTGGACAAGGGCTTTGTCCACCGTAGCGTTTCGCCGTGGGGAGCACCGGTCCTCTTTGCTAAGAAGAAAGATGGAGCCTTGAGACTTTGTATCGATTATCGGAAGTTGAATTGGGCTACGGTCAAGAATAAGTACGCTATGCCCCGTATAGATGATTTGCTTGACTAGTTGAAGGGTTCTCGTTGTTTCTCTAAGATAGACTTGAGATCGGGTTACCACCAGTTGAGGGTCAGGGAGGAGGATATTCCGAAGACGGTATTCCGTACGCGATATGGCCACTATGAGTTTCTGGTGATGCCTTTTGGGCTCACCAATGCACCGGCAGTGTTTATGGATTTGATGAACCGGATATTCCGGGAATTCTTAGATCATTTTGTGGTCGTTTTCGTGGACGACATCTTGATTTATTCGCCTTCGGATGAGGAGCACGAGGAACACTTGAGAGTGGTGCTTGAGTTGCTTAGAGCCCATAGGCTGTATGCCAAGTTTGGGAAGTGTGAATTCTGGCTAGGAGAGGTTAAGTTCTTGGGCCATGTGGTTTCCGGGGAAGGGGTGTCTGTTGATACATCCAAGATTGAGGCAGTGCAGGATTGGGCACAACCTAAGAGTGTTTTTGAGATCCGCAGCTTTCTGGGATTAGCTGGGTATTACCGCCGGTTTGTGAAAGATTTCTCCAGGCTAGCTTCGCCATTGACTAGATTGACACGGAAATGGGTCAAGTTTGTATGGAGTGAGACTTGTGAAATGTCATTCCAAGAGTTGAAGGTTAGATTGACCACCGCTCCAATTTTGATTATTCTGGAGAGAGGTTTGGGTTATGCGGTTTATTGTGATGCCTCACGAGAGGGTTTGGGTTGTGTGTTGATGCAAGAGGGGAAAGTGGTAGCTTATGGCTCACGTCAGTTGAAAATACACGAGAGGAATTACCCTACACATGACCTAGAGTTAGCAGCAGTGATTTTTGCTTTAAAGATTTGAAGGCACTACCTTTATGGTGAGAGATTCGAGGTATTCGCGAATCATAAGAGTCTGAAGTATCTGCTTACATAGAGGGACTTGAATTTGAGGCAGAGAAGATGGATAGAGTTTATTGAGGATTATGACTTCGAGTTGCACTATCACCCGGGTAAGGCCAATGTTGTGGCCGATGCCCTTAGTAGGAAATCCATTAGTGATGTCGCTTGTATAGCCATCCGAGAGTGGGAGATGTTGGGTGCACTTGGTGAGTTTGATTTTCTTTTGGGCGAATCCGTTGAGGCTACGACCTTGTTTTCTGTTATTGCGTAGCCTACACTTGTGACTCGAGTGTTAGAGGCACAGGGAGGTGACCTTGAGGTAGAATCCCTCCGAGAGAAGATCTCCAGTGGGAAGGCTGAGAAGGGTTTGTCTGTGTATCCCGACCTGAGTGTGAGATACCGCGCCCGTTTGTTTGTGCCGGAGCCTTGCCGAGAGGAGATACTCCAAGAGTTTCACCATTCACGCCTTGTAGTGCATCCGGGAGGCACCAAGATGTATCGATATTTGGGTCGCCAGTTTTGGCGGCGGGGTATGAAGAGAGATGTGGTAGTTTTCGTGTCTAAATGCCTTACTTGTCAGCAAGTGAAGGCCGAACATCAGAGGCTAGCGGGTTTGTTGCAACCCTTGCCTATTGCTGAGTAGAAGTGGGAGCATATCACTATGGACTTCATTGTAGGTCTTCCGAGGACTCAGCGGGGTAGTGATGCTATTTGGGTGGTTGTAGACCGGTTGACTAAGTCGGCGCACTTTATCCCTATGAGCATGAGAGATTCGGTAGATCATCTTGACGACTTGTATATTCGGGACATAGTGAGGTTGCACGGGGTCCCAGTGTCAATCGTCTCAGATAGAGATCCACGTTTTACTACTAGGTTGTGGCAGAGTTTACAGAGTGCCTTGGGTACTAGATTTACCTTTAGCACGGCTTATCATCCTCAGACTGACGGGCAGTCCGATCGTACTATTCAGATCCTTGAGGATATGCTTCGAGGTTGTGTCCTTGACTTTAGTGGGACGTGGGAGAGGCACTTGCCCTTGGTGGAGTTTGCCTACAACAAGAGTTATCAGTCGAGAATCGGTATGGCACCGTTTGAGGCCTTGTATGGCCGACCTTGTAGGTCTCCAGTTTGTTGGGCCGAGGTGGGTGATTCACCTTTGTTGGGCCCGGAGTTAGTGAGGGAAACGACGGAAAAAGTTCAGCTTATCCGTAGAAGGCTTGTTACAGCCTAGAGTCGCCAAAAGAGTTATGCCGACTGTAGGAGGAGGCCTTTGGCATTTGAGATGGGTGATCATGTTTTTCTAAAAATATCACCTAGGCGGGGTTTGATGAGGTTTGGGAAGAGTGGGAAGTTGTCCCCTCGGTTTATCGGCCCTTTTGAGATCCTTGAGAGGATTGGCGAGGTTGCCTATCGCTTGGCTTTGCCGCCGCAGTTGTCCGGAATGCATGACGTGTTTCATGTTAGTATGCTTCGGAAGTATGAGCCGGATCCGTCCCAGGTGCTGGATTGGACTGATTTGGAGGTTGACGAGGATATCTCGTATGAGGAGAGACCGGTTCGGGTCTTGGATAGGCGGGATCAAGTCTTGCGAGGCAAGACCATTCCCTTGGTAAAGGTCTTGTGGAAACATCACGGTGTGGAGGAAGCCACTTGGGAACGTGAGTTGGATGTCCGTGAGAAACATCTGGACTTGTTTGTAAATGTTTAACCATGTATTGGGATTTTGTAATATTGATGAACTTTAAGAGCATTAAATATGTCTTGAGTTGTAAAACATTGTATATGTTTTGATTTATGGAAGTATTTTAAAACTTGCCTTGAAATGGAAGTTTAATGTAACATTGCATATGTTGAATGTAATGTGGAAATGGAAATATATCATGAACATTGAATATGGCATAGAATTGTGAAATATGTGCTGAAATTGGTAAATTTCAAGGAAAAGCATGCTAATAATGCATATTGATTATATATTGTGAAATGCCTCTTGAATAGAGATGGAATGACCGGTAATGGGTCAGGTTGTTGAATATTGAGTTGTAATACTGTTGAGAATTGAGAAAATCTTGTTTTAGAAAAACTTGTACTTAATTTCGGGGACGAAATTCTTTAAGGGGGGAAGGTTATAGCGATCCCGATTTTCCCTTCATTGTTTAACAGTATTCCGGACTTAGGTTCCGTGGAGTTGGTTATTGTATATGTCTTGTTGTCATCCTTTTATTCCATATATTTGAGTTTTAGGATGTATTGGACGTGTTTCGAACAGGCTGATTGAGCTTAAGTCCTATTCCTTGTTGCCCAGATTTTTGGTGGTCCGCTCGAGCGGGTCCCTTTGCGCTCGAGCGGTTTTTACACACTTTCAGCATTTTGTGCCTCTGCAAAACTTCTACAGGTGCATTTTTCACGCTCGAGCGGATTCCCTTACGCTCGAGCGGGTAGCGCTCGGGCGGGTGTTCATGTCTGTAAAAGTACTGGAGGAGTGTAATCTACGTTCGAGCGGCTTTTCTTTTGTGCTCAAGCGGGTGTATTTTTTTTTTTTTTTTGTCTTTTCGCGCTCGAGCGGGTTCAGTTTTTGGGCTTGACGCTCGAGCGTCCTATTCTCCGCTCGAGCGGACTAGTCGTATATCATATGGCAGCTGGGTGATTTTGAATCACCTTTCACATTTCCTCTCTCTCTCTCTCTCTTACTTTCCTAAACCGTCTTTTGAGAGCTCCTCTCTCTAGAATCTACCTTCTCTCTATGGATTGAACTAGCTAGAGTGATCTCCTACCCTTGAGCCTTTACAAAAAGTGTAGAGCTTGGTGTGGGCTTCTTATCAATCTGAGAATTTATTGATTTGGAGCATATTCGAGTTTCTAACCTTCTCCTTTGGGTCTCATCTCTTGAGGTTGGGATTCCTACTCATTTTTATGTGCTTTAACGTAAATATTGAGCTTCTTGTATAAATGGTTTGATTTGGGAAGTTAGGGTTTGTAATGTGTGGTGTTGGAAAAAGGGGTTTTGGTTCTTTGATTCAAACATGAGTGTTTTGGGTCTAAAATGGGAGGTTATTGATATTGTTAATAATATTTGGACCTTTGGGTCAATATTGAGAAAATGGGGGAAAATGCCATATTTGGGTATATTTGCGTCATTAGTGTAATTAGTCACAAATGTTATGGAAGTGCTAAATTGAGTAGGAAATAATGAAATTGGTTCATTATGAGATAGAATGGTGGAGTTGGATTTATTAATCGCTCACTTGAAAATGTTGAAATTATATATCTATTGAGGCATTTATTATCTGTTTAGAAATAACTGCTTTGGGTTATCGGTGGAGGATAGTCTTGATTGTTGTAGACAATGCATGATGATTAGGCAAACTAAAACTAATCAAGTGAATAAGTCATCGAATATGACGGTTGGAATAATACATCAAATTTGTGTACTGATTGATTATGTATATGATATATGTTTATATACATTGTGTTGTGTGGGAGAAGAAATGGGATGTACTCCACGGTTTGGGAGGAGATAGGAGATGGACTCCTAAACCGGATGTTATGTGGGAGGAGATAGGGGATGGACTCCATTGATACAACAAATATGTGTATCTATCAAAGTGTTGATACAGCAAGTGTGTGTATCTATTGAAGTGTTGATACAGCAAATACGTGTATCTATTGTAAAATATGGAAGTGTTTGAATATGATGTTGATACAACAAATATGTATATCTCTTGTGAATTATGGAAGCGTTTAATTTGAATTGATATCTCAATTGAAATGGAAGCATTATTGATATGTGATATAATCTCATTTAAAGTATATGGCCAGGTTCTGAGCCAGGGTTACGAAATGAAACATGGACACATTTGTCATGTAGTTGAAATGGGTTATGAATTGGCTTATGTGAATTAAACATTTATCTAATGCCCATATTTTAATTATTGCTCATACTATGTTTATCATATCTCTACTGGGCGTTGGCTCACCCTATATGTGACATCATTTTCAAGTTCAGGTAGTATGCCGCCTCCGAGGTCTTAGCTTGGATGGTTGTGGGAGTTGAAGACTCTTTTGTTTATTTTTGGTTATCTTTTGTTGTATTACATGTAAATTCAAGCCACGGGCTTAATATGTATTGGAGTTAGTACACTCTCTTTTGTAACCAAGTGTTAGCTTGGAAAGTTGTAAGCGCATAGGGCATTTATTTTTGTTGTCAACATGTAATACATTCTGTAAGAATACTCTGATTTATGAAATATGATATATCTTTCTTGTATCATTAATGTCTGTTTATGGGTTTATTTTGAGGGCGTTACAATCCTACTCTCCCTACTATTACATGCACGTTTACAAGTGTTAGGTGATTAATCGCCCCACACTGCCACCGAATTTTACATTTTTTTAAAAAAAATAATTAAACGTGAGTTCTCATAAGACAGATATTTAAATCCAAAGCTATAGAATTTTGAAATTTTCAAATGAGTTTGAAAAAGAAAAAAAAGTTATAAAATTTTGTCACTATGTGTTTTGGAGGGCCTAAACTAATATAGAAAATTATGTTGTTCTTATCCTTTTAAAAAAATATTAATAGGATCGTAAACTAAAACTCCTTATTTTTTTCCCTAATAATATAAGATTTTATGTATAAAATATAAGATCGTATGTAATATATATATACACACACTAGCATAATACTTGTGTTATGCATGGACATAAATAAATTCTTAATTTTTTAAACGTCACATGTAATTTTTATTTTTTAAAAATTAAAAAGTTGATTAATAAGATTTTTAAAATTTGAAATTATACAAGACTACAATAATATTTATAATTTAAAACAAAATTAAATTTCAAATTAAAATTTCCTCTTTTTTTTATACTTTTTATGCAAAGATTTTTAAATATCAAAAAAATAGACAAGATTAAATGGGCCAACTAAGATTATTGTGGATTGTTTGTCACATTTCAAAGAAAAATTGAAGGGGTTTTTAGTTTAAGATCTATGATATTAAGATTTTATAAGATAAAGGGCATGCATAATTTTCATTATAGTTGGGATCGCTTAACATTTTCGTAGAGAAATTTCTACATTGAGAAATTTCAACTCTTTATTAAGGGACCTTAACTAATAAGAAAAAATATATTGGATCTCTCTTCTTATGAAAAATTAATAAATGATGTTTCACTAATTTTTCTAAAAACTAAATAATTAATTCAATAATTTATTTTCTTTCAAATTTTATAATCATTGCTAATATAAAAATCGTTAGGTCTGGGACTCTAACATCAATAATCATAAGGTGTGTTTGTTGTGTCATAATAAAGCTATATTTTATTATCATAAACGGTAATAAAAATGGCAAAAGAAAGGAGTGATTCCAACAAAATTAGGATTGAATTTCCATCTAAATATTTTACCATATCTAAGGGTATAAATTCTGAGTTCGTTGTCTCTGGAGTGACAATGAACTTGCATTGGCGTGGAGTTGTTTGGAATGTCATGGATGAGATGTTGTTTGTCTCTTATCATTGATTGTTGGATGATATTTCCAGTTTTAATTTCTTCATGTGGATCATCTTCTTCCTCTTCTGGAAAATCACGGTAAGGGTAAAAACTGTTGAAATTTTAATATTTATACTAGTTTTAAACATTTCAGTTACATGAATTTTATTTGATATTATTATAGTACTTATGTCATATTTAATACATATATTAATAGAGTTTTAATTCTTTTATCTATTTATGTTTACTTATTTGAGTCGTGTAGATATAGAAAAAAATTATTGGAGAGTGTATTTATGTTTACTTATTTGAGTCGTGTAGATATAGAAAAAAATTATTGGAGAGTGTATTTGATATTATTATAGTACTTATGTCATATTTAATACATATATTAATAGAGTTTTAATTCTTTTATCTATTTATGTTTTAATTTTATTGATATTTTTGGGCAACTATGGTGTAGTAGTTGTATCCTTTAAATTATTGGAGAGTGTATTTAATTCCTTCAATTTTATTTTGGGAGTTTTTGGAATTGTTGTATTTTGGTTTTGGATGAATACAATTTGATTTAAACTTGTTTTTACTTTCTATATAAGGATTTTTAAATTCCAAAATTATAGATACAATTAAATGGCCAACTCAAAAATTTTTAAATTTCAAATTATATATGGATTAAATATGGGCTAAATTTGGCTATAATTTTATGTTTTTTTACTTTGTATATAAGGATTTTTAAATTCCAAACTTATGGATAAGACTAATATGGCTATACTTTTATGTTTTTTGCTTTCTATATAAGGATTTTTATATTTCAAAATTATAGACGTGATTAAATGGGCCAACTCAAAAAATTTTAAATTTCAAATTTTATGGTTATACTTTATGTTTTTTACTTTCTATATAAGGATTTTTAAATTCCAAAATTATAAATACAATTAAATGGGCCAACTCAAATTATTGTAAATTCTTTGCCACATTTAAATGAGTAGATGCCATATGTGTTTATGAATGTGGATCTCATAACTTTGTGTTTAGAAGTAAGAAAAAGGTGTGAGAAATGGGATTATGTATTGTATTGCTCTAAAAGAAAAATATCATATATAATCCCTTATCTTACATTTTTTTCTCACTCCAAGACACAAGTGAGTGTAGTCCATATGCATTTACGAATGTGCCTCATTATTTTGTGTTTATGAGTGAAAAATTGTGTTAAGAAATGAGGTTAAGTATAACATTGCTTTAAAAGAAAAATGCTTCATATAATTCAATTTCTTACTTTATTTTCTCAATCCAAGAGATAAGTGAGTTTATATGCACTGATTAATGTGATCCTCGTTGCTTTGTATAGCATTGCCCAAAATAGAAGAAAAATCAAGTTGGATTCAACCTAGATTATTCGGGGTGTATAAATGAGTGAAGGGAGGCAACAATAAGAAACACAAAAAATATAATTCTTACATTACTAGAGAGATACAATATGAAGTCATTCATTCCCTTGATCATCTTAGCATTTCACTTGCTTTGCTCAACCACCATGGGTGGTGATGCTCTTTTTCCAACATATGAGGTTCATATCATCAACAATCTTCCAACCAACTCTCACTTCTTTTTGCTAGTTCGTTGCCAATCAAAAGACGATGATTTCGGAATGCATAAGCTTGAAAGTGGTGAAGAATTCTACTGGAGATTCAAACCCAACATTATAAAAACCACTCTCTTCTTCTGCCATTTTTATTGGGATACCAAAGATGCAATTTTTAATGTTTACGATAGGAAACTAGATGATGATTATTGCTACAAGTTTAATACATGTTACTGGAGTGTTAGAGATGATGGCTTTTATTTCAGCGGTGATAATACGGCTCCGGCAACATGGTCGAAATTCAATGATTGGACTCCTTAAGTGTTATGTATGATGTAAGAGGTTATGCATTTGCCATCATCTTGTATTTGGATTATCAATAACTTATATGCAAATATATGCAAGGTTTGAAAAATTGACTATTCAAGTCACACACTATTCATAGTAGTAGAAAATGGTTTTGTGAGTGCCTTTTAAAGTTAAATTTTGACTTTGAATCTAGCCATTATATCCTATCTTACCGAATCTTATTTATCCTCTTTTGCTTTTAGTAATATTTTTAATAAGACTGTTAATATATGTAGAATTATTCAAAATTTAATGAAATAATTTTTCTTGAGCCTATTATGTGGCTTATGGTGTGTCCTAGCCCATCAGTATGTGTGGTATTGGGCCCAAAACATTGGCCTAGCATAGTACGCCTAGATTCGTTTCATGCTAGGCCTAACTCTAAATGAGTCGTGTTGGTTTGACTCATTTAATTTACACCTCTACTTAGGACAACACAATACATTGTTAGCGAGAAAAAGAAAGAAAAAGAAATGTGATTTATAGACATAAAATTCATATAAAAAACATATTTAGAATGATTTGTCAATCACATTTATAAAATTATAATGGTAATAATAGGTGTTTTGATTGAAAATTAAGAAAACCACAAAGTATCAACTCGTTTTGCCCATAATTTCTATATCAAAATTTTATTTGTATGTCAACCACTAAAAAGAAAGAAAAGACATACCATGTATTAAATGAGACTTGCCTAGCAACATCTTTATGGAATATATTAGGAAAAAATCAAAAAAAATAAAAATTACAAATCGGTCAGGTCTAGACCACAACCTTATGAATTGATTTGGTATGATTTTCTCAATAAATGGTTCATGATTATTAAAATAAGTAAATCGTACTTGACAGTTCAGTTTGTGATTTTATAATAAAAAATGGTTGAGAGCACTAAAAGTGCTGCTCTAATAGCACCACTAATGATGTCCACTATCTATGCACTTTTTTTTAGCATTCCCAATGCATTAGTGCTATTAGTGATTTTTTTTTTAGTGTTATGAATCATTATTGTTTTATAATTATGGTCCTGATTTGAAATGGAACTGATTTGTTTAAATACGCACACCTGTATAAATATGTATATAATTTGTTATTTATCTGAAACACTCATAAATTGGATTTTTTCAATTATATTTTCTGAATCATATTTTTTTACCTTTTTTTCTAACTCTAAGACACAAGTGAGTGGATTTGGTATGCATTTATGATTGTGGGCTCATTGCTTTGTGCCTAAAGTTGAGAAGAAAAAAAATAAGAAATGAGATTATGTATAACATTGCTCATTTATTATTCCATTTAGGTAAATTCAATTGTCTTCACTTGCCAAAAATACTAAAAAGAAAAATTCAATTACATCCAGCCTATATATTTTCTGTGTATTTCATTGCACGCAAATATGCAATGAATAGGCCATTTCGTTTCGTATTACAAAAAAAAGCAGCATCAAATTCAACTCCCCATTTAAATCTTCCATCTCATAGCAGGATTTGAATGACGAATAGAGTGAATGAAAGGGAGATGCTCAGCTGGAATTAATGAAGGTTGGTTTAGGAATGCTTGCCACTTTGGCTTGTTGTAAAGTTGCTTGGCTTTGTCTAAGGCGGTTTGATTGTTTGGATTGGATATAAAGATTTTAAGAAGATATGTAATACTTAAAGATAAAGATAACATATAATATATTATAAGATATGAGATGAATTATATATACTATACAGTCACTTATACTATATTTGGTTAAGTTAGGATATAAGAAGGAAGTGATTTTTTTTAACTTTTAGATTAAAAATGAGTTATATCCGACAGTGGAGATATACATTACGATTCTTTTGCATCATATACTATCTGGACTCTCTATATTCAAAGCAACCAAACATGGGATATAAGGAGGGAAAAAAAAACATGTAAACCTCATCTCATATTATATCCGGTCTCGCACCTATATTTAACTTTTATATCCGGTAAACAAACATGGCCTGAGGCCTTGTTTGATTGTCTGGAAATAACATGAAGAATATAATATGCCTTGGGATTTACTCAGTATATGCAATGAATAGGATATATGGATTGGATAACATATCTCATGCTCATGTTTGTTGAGTTCATGATATAATACTGAATATTTCTTATCCATGTTTGTTTTACAAAAAAATTATGGGATATAAGAAAGTAACATACATTAATGTCTATGTTGTCTCTATGCCCATCAATATGCAGTATATATGTACGTCCATCTAATCATTTGCCAATATACGTATGTATATTAAATAAAAAAAATAATCAATTAAGTAATAACATAATCAAAAAATTAAATAATAATATAAATTTGTTTAAAATATATAAGAAAAATAATTTAGAATCAATTAAGTTTTAACATTTTTAAAATTATTTTCCTAAATTTAATTGTGTATTCTAAATTCTTACAAATAAAAAATACATATTATAGTTTAATGGGAAAATTCAAAAATAAAATAAAATGCATATCATAGTTTATTTGGCCCACTTATTTATTTAAATCTTAAATTGGTAAATATTTTTTGAATTAGAACTTTGAAAATTCAAAATCTTTAAAATCAATATAATTATAAATATTTTTTTTATATTTAAAATTAAAAAATTAAATTAAAACTTTGAATCTCAAAAAGGAAACAACATTTGTGTTTATAAATATTGTTTATGTAAAACTTTAGCTGTAAAAATTTAAAAATAAAATTCATGAACATAGTTTTTTTGGTCATATACAATCGTGTAACGCCCTAAAAAAAAACAACATTAAACCCATCAGATAAGACATGCATTGACATATAAACTAACCACATTCTTTATTCATTAAAGTTCCATTACATAAGTATTACATGTTAACATCAAAACAAAATGCCCTACGGGCTTACAGCTTTCCAAGTTAACACTTGGTTACAACAAAAGAGTACTAACTCGTTTACACATTAAGCCCTTGGCTTGAAGTTACATGTAATACATCAAAAGCTAAGCGACAAAAGTATGTCCACCTCTAGCCTCCCAGCTATGTCCTTGGAGGTGGCATGCTACCTGTACCTGAAAATGATATTCCCATATAGGGTGAGCCACAGCCTAGTAGAAATATACTAAACCAACCATGGACAATGACTAAAAGATTAGCAATTGATAGATGGCCAACACTGATACATTCACATAAATCACATATTTATGTCATACGACTTATAAGTCCAAGTTACTTCTCATTTTTCCCTTTTTCAACAGATAGGCATATAAGCACTACCCACATTCTCAACAGATATGTATAACAACAATATCCACATTCACAGACAAGCAAATAAGCTATATCCACACTCTGCAACAGATATGTATAACAACAATATCCACAGATAAGCATATAAGCTATATCCACAATCTACAACAGATATGTATAACAACAATATCCACATTCACAAAGATAATCATATAAGCTCTATCTTCACTTCTCTAGACAAGCATATGAGCTGTATCTACGGAGTTCATCCCCTATCTTCTCCCAACACTATCCGGTTTAGAGGTACATCCCCTATCTTCCCCTAAACCGCGGAGTACATCCCTCATCTCCTCCTCTACACATAACGTATACAAACACATTGGTTCTATATACAATCACTCAATAGATGTAGTTAATGTATTCTATCAACCGTCAAGTTCCATGACACACTTCATTGATTAGTTTCAGTTTGCCTAATCATCATGCATTGTCTACAACAATCACAACTATCCTCCACCGATAGCCCCAAGCAGTTATTTCTAAACAGAAAATAAATGCACAATGGATATTCAATCAACATTTCATTTCCTCATTCTTCTCAATTAATCATCCCAATTAATTAAACAATGTAATTAGGTCAATTCCCATAATTTACATTTCCACCCTTAGGTCACATTTTCATCAATGATTCAACATTTATTCCATTTCTCTATGCCAAACATGCATCTAGGTTTATTATGAATAAAACCCCAACTTTTGTAAAATTGCACAAAAGCCCCAAACTTTTACCAAATTACCAAACTAACCCCAACATCTCAAAATACCAAAATTTAAAGACAAAATCCATAGAGAGGAGTAGGATATCCCCACCTCCAATCCGGAGCCCCAAAGAAGAAGATGACAAAACCCAACGTGCTCCAAAACCTGAAATTTTCAGATTAAAAAGTAGTCCTCGACGATCAACAACTTTTTTGTAAAGGCCAAAGGTGAGCAAATCACTCCTACTAGATCAAAACCTAGAGAGAAGGTAGAGTTCTAGAGTGAGAGGCTCAACAATGGTGATTTTGGAAAAGTAAGAGAGAGAAGAGAAAGTAAAAAGTGATTTGAAAAGTCAAAATTTCGGGACTTAAACCCAGTCTCCCGCTTGAGCGTAAAACACTCCGCTCGAGCGTCACTCACAGACTCCCGCTCGAGCGTCCAAACTTCCGCTCGAGCGCCGGATGCACTCTCCCAGCATTTATACAGAACTAGGCCTCCGCTCGAGCTTCCAACTCTACGCTTGAGCGGCACTCAGACAACCCCGCTCGAGCGGCCAATACCACGCTCGAGCGTACAACGCTGCACAGGAAAAAACTGAATGGGTGTAATCTCCGCTCGAGCGCCAACACCCCCGCTCGAGCGTACAGGCCAAAACCTGGGCAACTAGTTTTGGTTTCTAAACTCAACCAACCTGTAACAAACCTGCCCAACACATCCTATAACTCAATTACGAAGTAAAAAGGATGTAAACAAAATAATAAACAACTACCAACATCCACGAACACATGTCTGGATCACTGTACAACAAGGGTAAACCCGGGATCGCTATAAATCGGATTTTTAATATACATAATCAAATTTATGTAAAGTTCATATATACACATAATCAAATTTTGCATTGTAAAAGGGTAAAATTATACTTTTAATTCTTATCCCATCTACCAACTTGTGTTATGCCATTATTACTGGCCCCCACCTATTATACAAATTACAAATATCCAAAACCTCTAAAATTATGCCACATCATCTGTTAGTATACTAGTTAATATATCAATTGGTACATTTAATATTATTCTCTGACGAGATATGATATGATAGAGGAGAATTGGTATTGTACATCCACCCATTTTGAGGATGAACAATCTAATTATATATTATATTCTCCTCTAAAAAATATTTCAAACAAAGGATATATGGACCCAGCACTGGCTTCCCTCCAGTCTCAGATCGGATTACAGGGTGTTGTTGGGCCCGTGGTGGGCGCTATTTTGATAATCTGAACCGTTCAATATATAGAACTCGTCAAGTACTATATGCCTGTAAAAAATCACATTGATCGAATATCGATAGCTACGTTATTAAATCAGTTTTGTATTAAAAAAATGGACGGTGAAAAAATAAATGGTTGACAGAAAACTGATCCGATGAGATAACTATTGATATTCGATCAATCTAATTTTTTACAGGCATATAATACTCGACAAATTCTACATAGTGAACAGTTCAAATTATCAAAAGGGACCTAAGGTGGGCTCCTACAAACCCAACAGCACCCTTTAGTCCGATCTAAGACTTGAGGGAAACCAGGCCCATATGGACCCATAGTATATAATCTCCAATCTCACCTTCTATATCCAAGAATCAAGCAGAGCCTAAGTTTCTTGAGAGGATTGAGAAGATGCAGAAAAGCGCAATGCCAGCCGAAGAAGATTCACAACCATGGCTGCCGAACCTCCCAAGGAAATCATCAACCCTAATTGATTGGGATGAAGGAAGGTGGAAAAGGCGCGATTGTTAAAAGATGAGGAATAGAGAAAATGAAGAATGTGACAATCCGTTACTACCACCAATAACGACGATGATGATGATGATGATGAATCGACGATGATGATGACTTTGTGCATGTATATGGAGAAACTTAGACCCGATCAAGCCGACAATATCAAATTTTTTTTCCATTGATATCGATACTAGTTGAGTTCAATATCGAGATCGCTCACCAATCACAATCAATCACCTAACAGTTTTCAATCCTCTAGCCAATCGTTCACTCCATTTTGCATCAATCGCCTCCTAACTATTTCTATTTGGTGAGACCGCAACAGAGGATTCAAGATCCGTCCTCATGTCCCAACTCTCCCGCCGCCGCACCAACACTAGAAGCAGCGATGACTGGCACGGTGGTCCTAGGCTGAAAGCACCGAAGCCTAATCCCCTAGTGGTAACCGTTGATGGAAAGATATATGCCCAAGCTGGGGTTGTTGATCTCGAAAAGTATAAAAGCAAATTTGGGAATCGAGATCTAGAACCAGTTTTTGAGTACTTATTGAATGTATAATTGTTGTTGATAATCTTAGATATTGGTAAATATAAAAGCAAAATTTGGGAATTGGGAAGAATTTTTTTTTTTTTGGTTTTTTTTTTAGGGGCTAAGATAGTATTAAAAAAAAAAATCTAAAATAGTCAATAAGATAAAATTTCACATTAAATCCATAATCATTTTTTTCCCTAACAAATATCATATTCAATTACAAAAAAAATAAAAATAAAAAATTGATTGTCTTCTCAAACACAACTATTTTAGCTTATTAAAATAGCTAAAAACTAAAATAATCAACTTTCCAAACACCCACGAAATGTATGATTGTTGTTGATAATCTTAGATATTGCTTTTGGGGTTCTTGGTTTCATTCCGCTAATGTTGTTGATAGTAAGTTGTTTCGGTGCACATTGTGTTGGACAATCTTCATTGTATTTAAATAAATAAATTTTGTTTGTGTACTAAACTACAAACAGAATACAAAAGAACAACAGGAAAGGAAAGAGAATGTTTGATTACAAAAATCAAACCAATAAATAAAAATAAATAAATAAATACATATTTTATTTTGTTACAAAAAACAAAATTAAAATCTGATTTAAATGAATAAAAAATAACAGAAAATAAATTAACAACTTACTTGATTAATTTTTTGAACAATATTCTGATCAAGTCCAGTGTTAGATACTGTGCCCTCAAGACAAATTCATCCTCTCCACGGTGCTTTCAGATATGCAGACGTCTATCTCCCAGGATAAAATGATCAATCAACGAATAAATGCAGCACTACAATTTATTTGTACAACGAACACACTAAGTGTTTAAACTCGTTCTCACAATGAAAATAATACAGCAAAAATGCAGAGAATGCAGAGAATATTTTGGATGAAATTAGAGAGTAAAACCAAGTGAGAGACTTGTCTATATATAGGTATAAAGGTGACTCTTCATTTTGAATTAAACAGGTAATAAACCTGTTTGAATAGGTAGCAGACCTATTTGGTTTGAATGGCACTGTTTGGGTTGGAATTCAAACAGATATGAATCTGTTTGGGTTTGAATTTTGAACAAAACCTGTTCTGGGTTTGTAATAGATTCGGATCTGTTGGACAGAGGTGCGAATTGTTTTAAAATTTCAAAAATTGAAATTAACCTGGACAGAAATTTGAAATTAATTTCGAATTCTTGGACAGATTTTATTTCAAAAAATAAAATTAAATCCAAATGTTTTTGGCCCAAAAAGATTTGTATTGGGCCGGACAAGCCCAACCCAACCACGCACCCGCGCCCAAGCCCAGGCCCAGCCCAGCCCAGTCCGCCCGGACGGACGGACAGCGGCGGCTCACGCGTGGTGATTTTTGGGTCCAATGGGTCTAGCCCCTTTTGTCCATAACCTCCCTTTCTACAAAACTTGGGTGCCCCTTAGGGCCTATCCCAAGTTCCAAACCCATGCCTTATAAACCCACAAAACTCTTCCCAACAAACCAATGTGGGACAAGTCTTAAACCATACCTTTAAGAAATTTCCACCAAAACTCCATTTCCATGGAGCTCACTTTGGCTTCAATTTCCCATTCACCCGATAATGGTTTTGAGCAACCAAATATACCATGTGAATCACAACGCGGCATAAAACGCGTTACCACTTTGACCCGCGAAATTCGGCGCATGGGTCCCACCTAAAAATTTGACCAAAGTTAAGAAAAATTATGTTTTCCAGATTTTTCCAAAACCCATTATTTCTAACAATTCCCCACATGAATGGAATTTGAAGGCAATGGAAATGCAACAATATGCAAAATTTGTCGAAAGAGTATAGGTAGCTTTCGGCCTTGAATCTTCCCTACTGATAACCTATCGAACCTACTAGCTAACCAATGGACGCAATGCCTTGAATTGTTCAGCCGTTTGTGTAAGCCAAGACAATATATTTCACACAAAATATTTTCTAATGCATCGTGGTTCTCACTGTTGTGTTCATTTTGGCCTTGAACACTCCTGGTTGTTCATGAGTGCTTCTAGAGAATTTAGCCTCTTCATTCTCATAGAACCGGCCCAATTCGACACTCATACAGGTGATTCTTATTGTGAGTATCTCCTTATACTCGTCTTGATTTTTATGCCTAAATCAAGATATAAGTAATCATTAAAAGCTAAGCTTATCCTTAGACCCCTGCATACAACATATATTGCAGATATCACTCTCACTATAGGAATGGATAGGAAATTTTGTAAACCCTTGGTGATTTTTGGCAAGTCACACATAACTTAGTTGTCCCTTTGAACTTAGTTCTTGGAATCTCCAGTCATATAAGTAGGGTTACCATTACAATGACTCTTATGTAATAGGCTTTAATCCTATCCCCTTCGATGAACTATACACTTACTCTTTTGTCAAACCTTTTGTTAATGGATCCGCAATATTCTCTTTACATTTTATATAATCTATTGAGATTATTCCATTTGAGAGCAATTGTTTTACAGTATTATGTCGACGACGAATATGTCATGACTTACCATTATACATATGATTCTGTGCTCTGCCTATTGCAGATTGACTATCACAATGAATGCAAATAGCTGGCACAGGTTTTGCCCACATTGGAATGTCTTCTAAGAAGTGACGAAGCTATTCCGCTTCTTCTTCTGCTTTGTCTAAAGCAATGAACTCAGATTCCATTGTGGATCGTGTGATGCATGTTTGTTTCATGGATTTCCAAGAAACAACAGCACCTCCCAGAGTAAAGACATATCCACTAGTGGATTTTGAATCTTTAGTATCTGATATCTAATTGGCATCACAATAACCTTCGAGTACTGCTGGATATCGAGTAAAGTTCAAACCATGATCACAGGTAAATTTTAGATATCTAAGAACTCAAATGACCGCTTTCCAATGGTCTTCTCCAGGGTTACTAGTGTACCTACTCAATTTACTGACAGCATAAGCTATATCAGGACGAGTACAATTTATTAGGTACATTAGGCTTAAAAAATTTGGGAGTATTTTAACTGAGACACCGTATCACCTTTATTTTTCGATAAATAAATACTGATGTCTACCGGTGTTCTAGCTACATTCAAATCATCCTTGATAAATTTATCAAGAATTTTCTCAATAGAATGTGATTGAGATAATGCATATTCGTCAGATGTTTTAGTAATTTTCATTCCTAATATTACATCTGCGATCCCCATATCTTTCATATCAAATCTTTTGTTCAGCATTTGCTTAGTTAATTTGATCATGTTTTGACTACTTCCAATGATAAGCTTGTCATCCACATAAAGACAAACTATGACATATCCTTGGTCAGTGTTTTTAACATAGACGCACTTGTCACATTCGTTTATCTTAAACCCATTAGTAAGCATAGCACGATCAAATTTTTCATGTCATTGCTTAGGTGCTTGTTTTAATCCAAAAAGAGATTTTACAAGCCAACAAACTTTCTTTTCTTGCCCCGGTACTACAAACCTTTCAGGTTGCTCCATATAGATCTCTTCATTTAGAGCACCGTTTAAGAAAGCTGTCTTAACACCCATTTGATGTATTTCTAAATTATACAATGTTGTTATGGCAATAAGCATGCGGATGGATGTTATTCTTGTCACATGAGAATATGTGTCAAAATAGTCCAGACCTTCCTTTTGTCTGTAACCTTTTACTACAAGTATTGCTTTATACTTGTCTATTGAACCATCTGCTTTCACTTTTCTCTTGAATATCCATTTATATCCAACAGGTTTAGATCCAGGTGGAGGATCCACCAATTTCCAAGTATGATTTTGCATAATGGATTTAATTTCATTAATTAACAGCCTCTTTCCACAAAGGTGCTTCAGGACCTGTCATTGCTTCCTTAAATCTTTGAGGTTCATTTTCTAACAGGCATGTCAGAAAAACTGGACCAAAGGATTTTGATGTTCTTGCTTTCTTACTGTGTCTTGGTTCATCATCAGTTAAATCCTGCTGGTCGAGACTATTACTAGTCTCTTGTGATTGTCATTAGTCTCTTGACTTTGTATACAATCATAAGTTCTCTTCTGTGAATTTAATTCTTGTCCTTTCTTGTAAGGAAAAACATGTTAAAAAAGCACAGCATTCATTGACTCTATAATAGTGTTCACATTTATATCAGGTATTTCTGATTTATAAGTCAGAAACCGATATGCACTACTATTCTGAGCATAACCAATAAACACACAATCCAATGTTTTTGGTCATATCTTAGTCTTTTTAGGAATATGAACTTCTACCTTTGTCAAACACCCCCATACTTTTAAGTATTTATAGGAAGGTGGTCAACCTTTCCACAATTCATAAGGTGTCACGACCCATCCCGCACCTAGTAGAATGGTGCCGTAATGGCCAGTAATCCGAGATTACTAAAGGCCAACTGACAAGGATTCACACACAATCAGAGCATACATATGGGGCTTACAAGTGCGGAAGTAATAAATTTAAATCCAATTAGTCCACAGGAGCTGTGCATAGATCAAATGAAATGACATACATCCTAACATGGTTTACAACTTGGATAAAAACAAATAGAATAAAGTACATATTACATCTTGATCAAAAGGCTTCTCAAGCCGACATATACAAAAAAAAATGAAGTACAAAACCAAGAAGCATAATCTTCAAGATGCCACAAAAATATAAATCCAAAACAAGTTGCAATAATCATCTAGGCGTCACCGCCTTCTTGCTCGTCACCCACATATATATAAGGAGAGGGTGAGTTTGAATACTCAGTGAATGATATTAGAAATAAAGGTTTGCATGACTGACATTCAAGATCTTTATCAAAATGATACATAGCATATCCAGTACAAAATCAAAGGATGGACCAAGTCCATCAATCAAATCTTTCAAAGCTTCAAGGGATACTTACTAGCATCAAT
Organism: Camellia sinensis; assembly: GCF_055761805.1. Classification (NCBI taxonomy): domain Eukaryota; kingdom Viridiplantae; phylum Streptophyta; class Magnoliopsida; order Ericales; family Theaceae; genus Camellia; species Camellia sinensis. The sequence continues at coordinate 108,409,235 of NC_138969.1, read as the reverse complement.
ATAATACAAGGGATGACATTTCGGACAAACCCAGGCAGAAAATCGTCGGTGGCAAAACAAAGGAGATATTTCAAACAAGGGTGCTAGTTGCATTATAGCACTAAGGACTTTCAAAACAAGAGTACTAGTTGCATTATACTCCCTTAGCACTAAGGACTTTCCGAGAATGTCATCAAAACAAATATAGTGCTTGTACAAACTAGGAATAATCATTCATGCTTGATCAAATACTTTTTCCAAAACGAAGCAAAGCTTTATCAAAACTTTATAACATAACTTTATTAAAAATAGCACTCACATAGCTCTTCGGGCGCTGGGATTAAGGCAAGAATTCAAGACCTACAATTATATGGCAAAGTCCACTGAATGCACTTCAAGGAGACAAGAAGAAATACTCAAAGATGGATATGAAATGCATCTCTAGAACAAGCTTTACATGAGTGCAAATGATTCCGGCATTTCCTTTCAAAACCAAGTCAAAACAAAGCAAAACATGCTGGGAGTTGAAACACTGCCCTTACATCTCCAAAAAACATGTTGGGTACCAACCAGGTCTAGGCCGAGGTCCCACACCTCTTGGCCGAGGTGTGTTGCTAGCAACCACATCTAGGGAAATGAAGTCGGGAAAACCTGGGTTTCCCTTTGAAGAACACGAAGAATATGAACATGAAGAACATGAATACTAAAATCATACTTCTTTATTCAAAATCTGAGTTGTTATGAGATGAGTTTGAAAACATGGACCTGGGTACCCATACTCGAAGATCTTATGAAGACAAACACAAAAACATGGATCTTGATACAAGCTTTCGGATCAAAACATGGTTTTATTTCAAGAACACAAAAACACCATTTTCTCTTTCTAAAACAAGCTTTAAATCAATGCAGACTTATGAATCATGCTAGATCATGCAATGCGATCGGATCAATATAAAGAACAACAAGAGTAGATCAAGAATCTAATCTCAAAACACGAATCAAACGGTTTAAACTCTAAGGATCAAGCTTGGAAATCTACCTCTCTCTCAAGAACTCCTTTCTCCTCTTCATAGAGCTTCTCTCTCTAAAAAGGCAAAGATATGACAAATGATATGTTTTCTCTCTCTTCCGGCTGACTTAACCCTCTGCTGGGACACGTGGCACTACCAGATTGGACTTCCTCAAAAGGTGATAGAAAGACAAGACAAGAGCATGACAAAGGGTGTACAACAAGTAAGGTGACATGGGCACTCCGGCAAGTAATGATCTCGGCTAGGAAGGATAACACTTGACCTAGCTGTGCCATACCTCGGCCTAGATATGCCACACCTCAGTCTAGGTCATACCATTCCAGGAACAAGATTATTAGGTGCAAGGGTCAAAGATCTAGGATACCTAGGGGGTAACATCTCGGCCTAGATGATGCAGATCTCGGCCTAGGTGATGCACACCTCGGCCTTGATGATGACATCTCAGCCAATATGCAATAGTGAAGGTGGAGGTCAACCAAGGTGGTTCCAAGATGGTCCTAGGTGTGAAAGGTTCAAAGGTGTGACCTAGGCTAAACACACACCAAGCAACGAACCAAGCATGCAAGTAACACTTAGACAAAACAAATCAAGGTCTACAAATGCAACTTAGCAAGACAAAATCATGTAATGCATGCAAGCATGTCTAGGACAAAGTGAGGGTTGTAACATCCTACCCTCCTTAAAGAAGTTTGGTCCCCAAACTTAAGTTACCTTGCCCCAAAAACAACTTCGGATGTCGGATTTTCATTTCTTCTTCCATCTCCCATGTAGCATCCTTGCCATAATGCTCTTTCCATTCAACATTCACTATTGGTATCGACTTGTTCCTCAACTATTTCACTTGCCTATCAAGAATCCGTATCGGCTTCTCCTCATAACCTAAATCTTCATTAATCACAATCCCGAAATGATCAATCACATGCAGTGAATCCCGAATATACTTCCTCAACGTCGAAATATGAAACACACTGTGGACTTGACTTAATTCTGGCGGCAAAGCAAGTCTGTAGGCAACTAGGTTAACTCTTTCAAGAACTTCAAATGGCCCGATGTAACGAGGTGCTAACTTACCTTTCTTCCCAAATCTTGAAACTCCTTTAATCGGCGAAACCTTGAGGAATACATGATCCCCAACTTCAAATTCTAACTCTCTTCTTCTTTGGTCGGCGTAACTCTTCTGTCGACTCTGAGCAGTTCTAATTCTCTGCTAGATAAGTTTAATCTTTTCAGTTGTCACTTAAACCAGTTCGGGACTAATCAAAGCTTTGTCTCCTACCTCGGTCCATCATATCGGCGATCTACACTTCCTTCCATACAAAGCTTCATACGGTGCCATGCCAAGGCTAGCTTGATAACTGTTGTCGTAGGCAAATTCTACCAATGGAAAATGCACTTCCCAACTTCCTTTGAAGTCCAATACACATAGCCTAAGCATATCTTCAAGTGTCTGAATTGTTCTCTCTGTTTGCCCATCGGTCTGGGGATGAAAAGCTGTGCTAAACCTCAACTCGGTTCCCAAAGCTCTTTGTAAACTCTACCAAAATCTAGAAACAAACTTCAGATCTCGGCCTGGCACAATGGACATCGCTACCCCCATGAAGTCTAATAATTTCATTCGTATATAGCAAAGTAAGTCGATCGGCATTAAAGGTAGTCTTAACAGGCAAGAAGTGTGCTGACTTAGTTAATCTATCCACTATAACCCAAATTGAATCCATACCCTTTTGTGTCCTCGGCAAGCCAATCACAAAATCCATGGAGATGTGTTCCCATTTCCACTCAGGAATTGACAAAGGTTGAAGAAGTCCTGCTGCCCTCTGATGCTCTGCTTTCACTTGTTGACAATATAGATACTGAGATACGAACTCGGCTATTTCTCTTTTCATATTTGGCTACCAAAAAGTCTGCTTCATATCTTGGTAAATCTTGGTATTTCCTGGATGGACGGAAAATCTAGAACCATGGGATCCCTGCAAAATCCTCCTTTTCAGCTCTGGGACGTCGGCCACACACAACCTTCCTTCAAACTTAAGTACTTGATTCTTAATGGCATACCCTGACCTCGGCTTGGTGCCAAACTCATCCATTACCTTATTGAAGAATCTGTCTTCCATCTGTCTGGCCTTCACTTCCTCAATAATGGTTGGCTTCACCGAAATCATAGTTAAGCATGCTAAACTTCCAACTAATTTCCTGCTCAACGCGTCGGCCACCGAGTTTGCTTTACCTGGGTGATACTGATTCTGCATGTCGTAGTCCTTCAATAGTTCAAGCCATCTTCTCTGCCTCATATTTAATTCCTTCTGGGTGAACAAGTACTTCAAACTCTTGTGATCTGTGAAAACTTGGCAGGAGGCTCCATACAAGTAATGACGCCAAGTCTTCAAAGCAAATACCACGGCTGCTAGCTCTAGATCATGGGTAGGATAGTTCTTTTCATGAGGTTTCAATTGACGAGATGCATATGCTATGACTTTACCCCCATTGCATTAACACACATCCCAAACCCTTATGCGAAGCATCACTATAAATCTGAAATTTCTCATTACCTGACGGTAGTACAAGAACTGGTGTTGTGACCAACCTCGTCTTTAACTCCTGAAAAGCTAATTCTCTGTCCTCGGTCCATTGATATGCCACTCCCTTCTGAGTTAGTTGCGTCAAAAAGGTACTACGATCCTTGAGAAGTCCTTCATAAACTTTCTGTAGTAACCGGCCAAACCCAGAAAACTATGAACCTTGGAAATGTTAGTCGGCGTCAGCCAATTCACAATGGCTTCAATCTTACTTGGGTCAACAGAGACACCCTCTTCATTAATCACATGCCCCAAAAATGAAATGCTGGAAAGCCAAAACTCGCACTTGCTAAGCTTGGCATATAATTTTCTGTCCCTCAAGATTTGTAAGGCAAGTCCCAAATGCTTCATGTGCTCGACTTTACTCTTAGAATAGATCAATATATCATCAATGAAGACAACTACAAACTCATCTAGATATGGCTTAAAGACTCTGTTCATCAGATCCATGAATGCTGCGGGAGCATTAGTCACTCCAAAAGGCATTACTAAGAATTCGTAGTGGTCATACCTCGTCCGAAAAGCAGTCTTCTCAACATCCTCGGCTTTAACCTTGAGCTGATGGTAGCCCGACCTGAGATCAATCTTAGAAAAGACTCGTGCCCCTTGTAATTGATCAAGCCAATCGTCGATCCTTGGCAATGGGTACTTATTCTTAATGGTTACCTTGTTCAGCTCTCGGTAGTAGATACAAAGATGAAGTGTACCATCCTTCTTCTTGACAAATAGAACTGGTGCTCTCCATGGCGAAGTGCGCAGCCTAATAAAACCCTTATCCAACAATTCTTGTAATTGTAGTTTCAGTTCTTAAGTTCAGCTATGGCCATTCTATAGAGTGTTTTGGAGATAGGCTGGGTTTCCGACATGACGTCAACAGTAAACTCTATTTCTCTATCGACTAAGCGGCCAGACAAATCATTTGGAAAGACGTTGGGGAATTCCTTAACAACTGGGATGTCGGCCAATTCCACGTTTCCATCCAGATTATTTAGTATACTACACAAGTAACCTTGACACCGTTTCTGGATCAACTTATAAGCCTTCATAGACGAAATCAAGTAAGGATACTACTCCTTTACCCTGAAACATAACCTCGGCTTGGTTTGGGGGTTTCAACGTGACACTTTTGGAGACACAATTTATGGATGCATGATTTGCTCCTAACCAATCCATTCCCACTATAACATCAAAATGAGTCATGTTTAATGGCATCAAATCAACTAATAATTCTACATCCTCAATCACAACAACACACGCCCTATAAATGGATGCACCAATCATAGTTCTCCCAGATGGAGTAGATACAGATAACACATAACCAAGGGGTTCTAGTTCCCTATTCAACTTCTCGGCAAATTTAGCAGATACAAATGAATGTGTAGAACCCGAATCAATCAATATGTATGCATCTTGAGAGCAAATTGGAAGGGTACCTGACACCACTGTCTCAGCACTATGGGTGTCTCCTGGCACTAATGCAAAAACTCTGCCCTGCCTCGTCTGTGTCCTTCCGACGTGGTTTTTGTGTGCAGAGCCCGAAGTGCTCCCATTCTTCTTACTATCGTCAGCCTTTGTCTTCGGACAGTCTTTCACACGATGACCTATCTCACCACATTCAAAGCAAGCCCCTGACACCCAACGACAGACCCCGAAATGTGGCGTCCTACAACTTGCACACGTTGGCTTAGCATCACTTTCTTGATTTGAGTTGCTGGAACTGCCCATGTTTGCCTTCCTCTTGGCATTAAATGGTACTCGACGATTCTCATAGTTTTGTCTCTTCCTCTGGCTCTTTCTTGGACTCTGATATCGGTTCAAGTTAGCTTCTGCCAGGATGGCCTTGTCTAACACTCCAGCGTAAGTCGGCATGTTGAGCATGTTAACTCGATCCTGTATCGGCCCACACAGCCCACTTTCAAACTTCCTAGCTTTTCTATATTCGTCGTCGACCACGTGAGGCGCATATCTCGCCAACTCGGTAAAAGCAAGGTCGTATTCTGCCACTGTCTTGTTGCCTTGTGTCAGAGTCTGGAACTCTGTGGTCTTGCGATCTCGAACACTAAGGGGAAAATGCTTGTTGTAGAACAACTCCAAAAATCTAGCCCAAGTCAACCCTGGGTTACCTTCCCGAATCATCATCCACCATCTTCGAGCATCGTCGTCTAACGTGAATGCTACTAATGACACCTTCTGCACGTCGGTGCTGGGGAAAATCTCGAACAACTTCTCAATTTCCAAAACCCATGCTTCGGCTTTCATCGGTTCAATACCCCCTTGGAATCTCGGTGGGTTCATCTTCTTGAACTCCTTGATCAAAGTTATTGTGCCATCTCCATATAAAGCTGGTTGTGGAGGCACTTGCGGCACTGGAGGAGGTGGAGGTGGAACTACATTCCGGCCGTTTGTCTGCTCAGCTTGAGTAGAGGTGGTGCTAGTGTCTTGTGGCCTAGGTTGTCTCAACTCATGGACCAAACCTTCGACCAATCTTTCTAATCTGTCCAATCTTTCCTTGGGATGATCTCGGCCAACTGGAGGTCTACCCCTTCTCATGATGCTAAGGGTATGCAAAATATGACTTCAAAACAAAATGAGCAAATAGACATTTATGTAAGTAACAGATAATCATGCCGAGATGATGCACATTTTGTCAAGTAGCAAACAATATGATGCAACTCTAACATCATTCTAAGGGAAATCCTAAGCTCTTTAGGACTCAAAGTGTGTGAACAACGTACTATATGGAACTTGTGCTCTGATACCAATCTGTCACGACCCCATCCCGTCCCTAGTAGAATGGTGTCGTGATGGCCAGTAATCCGAGATTACCAAAGGCTAACTGACAAGGATTTACACATAATCAGAGTATACATATGGGGCTTACAAGCGCGGAAGCAATAAATTTAAATCCAATTAGTCCACAGGAGCTGTGCATAGATCAAACGAAATGACATACATCCTAACATGGTTTACAACTTGGATAAAAAAAAAAGAATAAAGTACATATTACATCTTGATCAAAAGGCTTCTCAAGCCAGCATATGCAAAAGAAATGTAGTACAAAACCAAGAAGCATAATCTTCAAGATGCCACAAAAATGTAAATCCAAAACAAGTTGCAATAATCATCTAGGCGTCCCCGCCTTCTTGCTCGTCACCTATATATATATATATAAGGAGAGGGTGAGCTTGGATACTCAGTGAATGATATTAGAAATAAAGGTTTGCATGACTGACATTCAAGATCTTTATCAAAACGATACATAGCATATCCTGTACAAAATCAAAAGATGAACCAAGTCCATTAATCAAATATTTCAAAGCTTCAAGAGATACTTACTAGCATCAATATAATACAAGGGATGACATTCCGGACAAACCCACGCGGAAAAACGTCGGTGGCAAAACAAAGGAGATATTTCAAACAAGGGTGCTAGTTGCATTATAGTCCCCTAGCACTAAGGACTTTCAAAACAAGGGTACTAGTTGCATTACTGTCCCCTAGCACTAAGGACTTTCAAAACAAGGGTACTAGTTGCATTATAGTCCCCCATCACTAAGGACTTTTCGAGAATGTCATCAAAACAAATATAGTGCTTGTACAAACTAGGAATAATCATTCGTGCTTGATCAAATACTTTTTCCAAAATAAAGTAAAGCTTTATCAAAACTTTATAACATAACTTTATTAAAAATACCACTCACATAGCTCTTCGGGCGCTGGGATTAAGGCAAGAATTCAAGACCTACAATTATATGGCAAAGCCCACTGAATGCACTTCAAGGTGACAAGAAGAAATACTCAAAGATGGATATGAAATGCATCTCTAGAACAAGCTTTACATGAGTACAAATGATCCCGACATTTCCTTTCAAAACCAAGTCAAAACAAAGCAAAACATGCTGGGAGTTAAAACACTGCCCTTACATCTCGGGAAACATGTTGGGTACCAACCAGGTCTAGGCCAAGGTCCCACACCTCTTGGCCGAGGTGTGTTCCCGGCGACCACATCTAGGGAAATAAAGTCGGGAAAACCTAGGTTTCCCTTTGAAGAACACGAAGAACATGAACATGAAGAACATGAATGCTAAAATCATACTTCTTTATTCAAAATTTGAGTTTTTATGAGATGAGTTTGAAAACATGGACCTGGGTACCCACACTCGAAGATCTTATGAAGGCAAACACAAAAACATGGATCTTGACACAAGCTTTCAGATCAAAACATGGTTTTATTTCAAGAACACGAGAACACCAATTTCTCTTTCTAAAACAAGCTTTAAATCAATGCATGGCTTATGAATCATGCTAGATCGTGCAATGTGATCGGATCAATATAAAGAACAACAAAAGTAGATCAAGAATCTAACCTCAAAACACGAATCAAACGGTTTAAACTCTAAGGATCAAGCTTGGAAATCTACCTCTCTCTCAAGAACTCCTTTCTCCTCTTCATAGAGCGTCTCTCTCAAAAAAGGCAAAGATATGACAAATGATATGTTTTCTCTATCTGCCGGCTGACTTAACCCTTTGCTGGGACACGTGGCACTACCGGATTGGACTTCCTCAAAAGGTGATAGAAAGACAAGACATGAGCATGACAAAGGGTGTACAACAAGTAAGGTGACATGGGCACTCCGGCAAGTAATGATCTCGGCTAGGAAGGATAACACTTGACCTAGCTGTGCTACACCTCGACCTAGATGTGCCACACCTCGGTCTAGGTCATACATTCCAGGAACAAGATTACTAGATGCAAGGGTCAAAGATCTACGATACCTAGGGGGTAACATCTCGGCCTAGATGATGCAGATCTCGGCCTAGGTGATGCACACCTTGGCCTTGATGATGACATCTCGGCCAATATGCAATGGTGAAGGTAGAGGTCAACCAAGGTGGTTCCAAGATGGTCCTAGGTGTGAAAGGTTCAAAGGTGTGACCTAGGCTTAAGATGACCTCGGCTAAATACACACCAAGCAACGAACCAAGCATGCAAGTAACACTTAGACAAAACAAATCAAGGTCTGCAAATGCAACTTAGCAAGACAAAATCATGTAATGCATGCAAGCATGTCTAGAACAAAGTGAGGGTTGTTACATAAGGAGTGCTGTTGGTTTTTTTGTGGGTATTCTGCTAAGAACATAATTAGCAGACAATATTGCTTGCCCCCACAAGTTCTGCAGTAAGCCTGGGCTTAGTAAGATGGCATTCATCATTTCTTTAAGGGTTCTATTCTTCCTTTCAGCAATCCTATTTTGCTGTGGAGAATAGGGTGCTGTGGTTTGGTGAATAATCCCAGGTTGTGCACAAAATTCATTTAATGGTGCATCATATTCACCACCCCTATCACTTCTAACCATTTTAATGGTTTTTCCAAGTTGATTTTCAACTTCTGTTTTGTAGAGTTTAAACATTTCTAAGGCTTCATCTTTGTTTCTAAGTAAGTATACATAACAATATCTTGTGCAATCATCGATAAATGTTATGAAATACTTTTTGCCTCCTCTAGTTTGAACAAATTTAAGATCACATACATTAGTATGAATTAATTCTAGAGGTTCGATTTTTCTTTCAATCGATTTAAATGGAGCCTTAGTTAGTTTCACTCCTACACAAATCTCACATTTGTGATTAGGATCAATTTCAAACTTTGGTATATAATCCAAACCAATTAATCTACGCAAAGCATCAAAATTTACATGTCCTAATCTACCATGCCATAAATTCGACTCAAGAATATAAGCAAAAGATGTGTTATTCTTATTAATATCAACTTTTAGTCATTATATTTAATTTGAAGAGACTATCACTCATGTATACCTTACCAACATACATACCACTCTTTGATAATACAAATTTATCAGACTCAAATACAAGTCTAAAACCATTTTTACTTAACAAAGAGCCAGAAACCAAATTCTTCCGGATGTCAGGTACATGTAGTACGTTGTTGAGGGTAAGTTCTTTCCCTGATGTCATCTTCAAGATCACCTTTCCTTGTCCAGCCACAGTAGAAGTAGAAGAATTTCCCATGAAAAGTTATTCACCATTTGCAGCCTCATTGTACGTAGTGAACATCTTCTTGTCCGCACAAATATGACGAGTTGTCCCAGTGTCAACCCACCATTCCATGGAATTTCCAACAAAATTAGCCTCAGACACCACAGCAGAGAGGTTGATGTCATTCATCCTGTCAGAGAGGTAATCTAGTTCTGTCACATTGACCTGATTGGTGGTCTTCTTGCTTGTACTTTCGCGATCCTTCTTAGGGCGGCAGCAGTCAGAAGCTCGATGTCCAATCTTGCCATAGTTATAGCATTTTCCTTTGAACTTCTTGTTGCCATTGTTGTCGCCTTGTTTAGGACCATCTCCAGTAAACTTCTTTTTTTTGGTATGTGGTTTGTGAACTTGTTAAACCACATTAGCCTTGGACTCAATGGGATTTTTCCCATTCCTCTTTTCAGCTTTTTGAATATCTTCTTCAATTCTCAATTTTACAATCAACTCATCCATAGTCATCTTCTTGTGTTTATGTTTTAAATAATTTTTGAAATCTTTGCAAGCCGATGGTAACTTCTCCACTAAAGCAACGACTTGGAAAGACTCGCTAAGAGACATACCTTCAGAATGAATATCATGCAAAATTATTTGAAAATTTTGAACTTGAGAAATTACCGTTTGGGAGTCTACCATAACGAAGTCCAGAAATTTACCAACAACAAATTTCTTTGTGTCGGCATCCTCTGTCTTGTATTTTTTTCTCCAAAGAATTCCACAATTCTTTTGCTGACTTCAGAGGGCTATAAACATTATACAACATGTTGTCAAGGCCATTTAGGATGTAGTTTCTGCACAGGAAATCAGAATGCTTCCAAGTATCTACAGTGGCAACAATTTTACGATCACTTTCATCCTCTCTCAGTACTGGAGCCTTTTTATGGAGAAACCGGGCCAAATTTAGAGTTGTACGATAAAACAACATTTTTTGTTGCCATCTCTTAAACTCAGTACCATTAAATTTTTTCGGTTTTTCTCCATGACTTATTGGAACTTTAACATGGTTCTGGATAGGGACAGGAGCCGGTGTTACAATTGGAGTACCACTTCCAATCGCAATTTCAGTTGTAGTAGCCATAATATCTAATTACAAAAATTAGTAAAAACCAAAACACAAATTAATTTTCTAGTTACTAAAACCAGAAAATAAATTATAATACAAAATAATTTTATTTTCCTTGTTACTAAAACTAGAAAAATAAAATACCATAATAATTTTCTGTAACACAAATTAATATTCTGGAATTGTTAATGACACCAGTATATTACTACTAGTTATCAAAGAAAATAGACAGTATATTACTACTATCTGTCAAACAGTATATTACTACTATTTGTTTTTCAACCAGAATATCACTTTGTGAAAACACCGAAAATTAAATACAATGAAGGTGACTAGGTGTAAAGGTGACTCTTCATTTTGAATTAAACAGGTAGTAAACCTATTTGAACAGGTAGCAGACCTGTTTGGTTTGAATGGCACTGTTTGGGTTTGAATTCAAACAGATATGAATCTGTTTGGGTTCGAATTTTGAACAAAACCTGTTCTGGGTTTGTAACAGATTTGGATCTGTTAGATAGAGGTGCAAATTGTTTTGAAATTTCAAAAAATTGAAATTAACCTGGACATAAATTCAGAGTTAATTTCGAATTCTTGGACATATTTTATTTCAAAAAATAAAATTAAATCCAAATGTTTTTGGCCCAAAAAGATTAGTAACCACGCATTTGCGCCCAAGCCAGCCGACGGCGGCGCGCGTGTGGTGATTTTTGGGTCCAATAGGTCTAGCCCATTTTGTCCATAACCTCACTTTCTACAAAACTTGGGTGCCCCTTGGGGCGTAGCCCAAGTTCCAAACCCATGCCTTATAAACCCACAAAACTCTTCCCACCAAACCAATGTGGGACAAGCCTTAAATCATACCTTTAAGAAATTTCCACCAAAACTCCATTTCCATGGAGCTCACTTTGGCTTCAATTTCCCATTCACTTGATAATGGTTTTGAGCAACCAAATATACCACGTGAATCACAACGCGGCATAGAACGCGTTACCACTTTGACCCACGAAATTCAACGCATGGGTCCCATCTAAAAATTAGACCAAAGTTAAGAAAAATTTTGTTTTCTAGATTTTTCCAAAACCCATTATTTCTAACACATTGCAATATGAGTTCCAAAAAAATGTATATGTATACGATTTAGCGGCGAAGAAAAGAGTATGTAATTCTAGAGAAAGGATACGATGACCTTTTTTATTATGAAGGTGGGTATTTAGAATTACTTTCGGCGGACGGCTAGATAAACACGATTCCCAACAAGAGGAATAGAACCACAGGTATTATTACTTATCAAGTGGAGAATAAGTACTGCATTGTTGTTGTATTGGATAATGTGGAGAAGAAAACATTCTGTTTGTATATGCGTGCGTGCACATTTGATATTATATGAGGGTTCAAGGTTAGAGAGGTGATTAGAGAGACAAAACTATGCTAATGGTCCAATGATGGTGGAAATGGCTTGAGAATGAACAGCAACAACTATCTGAGAATTGGAGAGTGTGTAGCTGGGTGAGGGTGAAGCAAATGGCTTAAGAAAAAGTATATGGCAATACCAAATTGGGAAGCATCTCCCCCCAAATCCACAAAATTCCTCTTGTTGAACCTTGGGAAATCCGTCCTATTTATAGGATTTTCCTTGGCATCAAGAGGACATCAGGTGGCCAAATAGAGAGAAGACATGTGTCCCAGGGGATCACATGGAATACTCTGCCTTGAACCACCAGGCTGAACGTGCCACGTGTCCCTCTGCATGTATTGTGTACTATCTGTTTACCTCTGCAACTACCTTTTTGAGCCTCAGCAAGTGAAGTTGCGGCGAGAGCGTTTGCCTTTGCACTTGTCTTCTTAGCTTGAACCTTAGCAAGTGCACTTGCAGCGGTGAACCTCGCCGCTGCACTTGCCTTCTCAGTTCTATTTTGCCAGTACATGCATTCTCAAGACTCCATTAGTCTACTATCGACTATGTTCATGCCAACCTCAACGAAGCCTTCAGCCTTAGCTACTCAACCACAAACTCCCTAGCTTCCCAGGGTGAAGGCCACAGCCAAGCCTGCTATCAACCATGCTGTGCCTTAATACCAAGCCCAAGGGGGCTTCCTTAGTCCTGCTTGTGCGACTAAGGCAGGTCCATGACCTGGGTAATGGAAAGGGAGTCCCCTATGCTCAGGCTACACTGCTCCCATCTTCGCGGGGTTACCGTGGTAAACTGGTATTTCTGGGCCTGCTATCAGCTCTTACCAGTAAGTCTTGGGGCCTGCTATTAGTGCCAAATTAAATGTTCTATGGGGCCTACTATCAGCCATGGGCCAGCTAATGCCTTATGGCCTACTGTCAGCGCCAGGCATTAGCCTCAGAAGGGAAGCCTCTCTCAAAGGCTACTATCACCTTGGCAGGATATTTCCTCTGCAACTCAGTTGCGGCGGTAGTAAATGTTGCGGTAGTCATTTCCCGTGGCAAGTTCAGATGGCATAACCGAAGATATTAGACATGGTGGCACCGGCAGAACGCCTCTGCAACTTGGGCGTTACAAGTATTGCCTTAGCAACTTGGTTGCCTCAATCGTCTCTTCCCTTCAGCAACTCCAGATGATCGTGACACCGACATTACTTGGAATGGCAGCGGCGCCAAAGATACTTGGACTGGCGGCGCTGAGACAAAGTGCCTCAACAACTCTATCGCTACACATGTTCCCTATGTTCCCTTGGCAACTTTCCAATGGTGGCGGAACCGAAGTTAATAGGACTGGCGACGCTGGGACAAAGTATCTCAACAACTCTGCCGCTACACATGTCCCATCGGCAATTTCACTGCTCCAGGTGTTGCCTCTACAACTTGACTTGGGCATTTTTTCATCGCTGAGTCCATCGGGAGCCTTGACTGGTTTGACCTGCCTCGGCCCACTTGTTGGCCCACTTCCCTTGGGCTTTGGCCCACGCTCCTCTCTTATCCCTAGTCGCCTTCTCAGGGCGATCTTAGTGCTTGGGTCCATACTTAGTTTGGGGTTCAATTTCTGACCCCCTACAGATATTGAGGAAGTAGTCATGGTGATTAACAAGGAGGGTAGCTAGGTGTGAAGAAAATAAGCATTCGAACAGTCTATTTTCAGGCAAAGAATGTTGTCTATCAAGATTTTGAACTTGGGGGTTTTTTGTATAGATTGTCCGTCCAATTGTGTAAAGTCAATTTTGATATTGGCTTGGAGAAATTTGGTAAGTATGATCTTAAATTAAATTAGTTTTAATGCTAAATACAATTCAGTGTGTTTGGTTTCAATTTTTTAGACGTTGAATTTTTTATTTTTTCATTTTTTTTTTATTTTTAGTAAATATTTTTAAAATTTTAAGCAATTGTTTTACTCTTTTAGAGGCACCTTACTTAGATATATCTAAAAAGTAAAATATTCGTGAAAAAATATTTTAAAAAATTAATAAATACACAAAAATATAAAAAATGTACTGAATTTTTGTATTTTTTATATATATATATTTTATATTTAGTGATTTTTTTGAAGATTTTTTTTTCACAAATATTATACTTTTTACGTGTATTTATGTGGTGTTTTGGGAATATGGTTAAAAATTGATTTTTTTGACTTTTTTTTTTTTAAAAAAAAAACATGTAAAAAATGTGAGAGATGATATGACTAAAAATGGGTTAAAAGCTGAAAAGTAACTAAAAATAAAAAAATATAATTTAAAATATTAAAAAAATTCAATAAAAATAAAAAAGTATGAAAAATTAAAAATTAAAATTTTTTGAAAAGTAAATTATGAAAATAAGTAATTGATTTTAGTGATAGGCTAACAGTGCTAAATAAGTTCAGTTTCAGCAGTAAGTATGTGTAGCATGCAAGGTCAATGATGAATAAAATTACAAAAACTACGTTCATTCCCAGTAAAAATCAAAAACTGTTTTTAGGGGTGCAAATTTGGCATGGGTCCGGCCCGACCCATGTCGGATTTCACTAGTTCTCATTAAAATTCGGGTCGGGCCAGTCCACAGGCCGAAAAATAGGCCAAAGTTTAGGGGGTATTTGGACCTTGGATGGGCCGAGCTAGGTCTCGAGTCGAGCAAATGGGCCTCGGCCCGGACTCAGGTTTGGGTGGGTTTAAATATTTTTTTAAATTTTTTATATTTTTTTCATCAAAATTTTATTATTTCTTACTAAAAATGACACTGAACCTTTGGTGGACCGAGCTTTGAGTGGGCCTTGTATAGGTCGATGGATGGGGCCACAGGCCGGCCTAGGGGGGCCTGACCCACGGGTTGGGCTGGACTTCAAAATGACACCCCAGGCCTAGGCTCAGGGTCTCAGGCCTATATATACATTGACTATAGAAAAATCTGACAAATGCATTGTTCATCTTTTTTTTAGGGTGAATATCCATGTTGGTTGGTTGGGGTTTTTGATAGTAGGTGTTACCAAGCCTTTTTTTCTTATCTCTGTGCTACTACATACCTAGAAAATTTGTTCATAATTTTATACAGAAATACGAATGTAATTTTGGTTCGTTTATGAGTAATAATATTGGATTTGGGTTTGTAACAACGTAAGAATAGTCTAGAAGGTAATTTTTGAATCTGATTGACAGCTTTATGGATTCTCTTCAATTGGATGCCATTGTTTAGGGCCTATTCTTATCCATTGCTGAAGTAGTTGTCGTTGTTGATTTTATTATTAGTTTGTATGGATTCGGATACTTGATGCGTCTTACATCTTCATTTAATTGAAAGAAAATACAGTACGAAGTGGAAGAAAAAAAATTTTAAGCCATTGATACCTTCATTAGCTACCAGATTAGCTCACTTGTTATTAGAATCTCAAACATCTTCAACACTTTTTTTTTTTGGGGGGGGGGGGTCCTTGAACATCAACAAAATTTGCAAAATTGGCGGGATTTATTTATTTATTATTATCATATGTGATTGTGGCAACTTTCTGGAGTCTCAAATATTTTCTATTTTCAAATTAAGTTTTTCAATTTTTTTTAAAAAAAATTACAAACTAATTTGATAAACATAAACACTAAAAAAGTTATTTTTGTCTTAAAAAAAAGAGAAAATTAAATAAAATGAGTTTTAATAAAAAGATTTTGAAACAGGGCTTTATATTTTTGGGTTGGTGGTGCGCGTAATGCCAACATTTCTAGCTGACGTAGTTCCGATTTAATTAATAATTAGTTGGCCATCAAGCCAAAATAAATATTTTCCTTATAGTTTCCTTTTTTAATATAATAATAATAAGTGGGTTTCGGAGTTTCATAGGGAACATTTGGGAACATCAATAAAAAGTCAAAAATCATTTTTTAATTTATTTTGAGTTATATTATTTTGACATAAGAAAATTAAAAAAGTTAGTTTTTAACTATATTCTCAAAACACCCCACAATCTGGGTTAGGCATGTGGGTTAGGATAAGTTAAGCCTAAAATAGTCACAAAAAGATAAAATAAACGTTTTAGTCTTAGGCTAAAAGTTGTCACATCCAAATAATAATTATTTTATTTTTCTCTCACAAAAGTTAAAAAAATCAAAACATTCATCCTAAACGAGGCTATTTTAGTCCCATGCTAAAATAGTAAAAAAGTTAAAAAATTAAAAAACCAACTCACATCCCAAACGATGCCTTATGTTAAGATTCATGTTAGGAATCTCAAGGAATCTTTGAGGATTCATATGATCCAATAATAATTTTTAATATCAAACTATTTTGATTGATTGATTTAATTAATTTTTTACAATGAAATTTAGAATTGTTTGTGATTCAAATAAACCCAAGGGTGTTTGGCAACTTGGTAAAGGCTTGGGGGTTAAGACCCTAGGTCCCAAGTTTAAAACCCCTTGGGCCAATCTCCTGGGCGTAGGGCAGTTGGTTAGGAGGTTGGCCTTAAGTTGTTGCTACCACAGCACTTGGTGTGGGCCCAATGCTCCCACTACTCGAGTCCTGACTTAAGCAGAGCTTGTCTTGGGAGGTCAGGGCAAGTTCCCAAGTTATAGTCTCCTATCTCGGAACGGACAATAGGACACCTTGGTGATCTCTGCAAGGGGCGCTGCCCTGGACCTGCGGGAGAGTGGGAGGATTTTTCTGTAACAAAAAAAAAATAAAAAAAAAAAATAATTTAAGGGGTTTTATTTATGAAAAAAAAAATAATTAATTTTTCATGAAATAATTTAAATAATTAATTTTTTATGAAATAACTATTATTTTATCGGTTGGGAATAGTATTTGTGTATGTATCAATTGAATTATACAAAATAGATTTGTGTGTGAAATTTCTTTAAGATGTTTCTCTAGTCACTGTACACTTTACACACTTAGGCCTCGTTTGGGAACAGGCTAATTTAGTAACTTTTTGACTATTTGGCTAAAAAGGTAGGTAACAAAAACTTGTATGTTTGGGATGACTTTTTGGCTAATTATGAAAAGATGTGCAAAAAGTAGAGAGAAAAGAGAATCTTTGACTTTTTGGTATGGGTTGTTGGCTTTTTGGCTAAATTAGTAACTTTTTGGCTAATTGGCTAAAATAGCCTCTTGCCAAACGAGGCCTTAATACTTTCTTGTGTATATGAAATTTCTCTGACTTGCCTATAAAATTTCTTTGCAAATGTAGTCATTTACCCTCTTGTGTATTTGATTTTCACTTGACACATTACACACTTGCATGTTTATTTCTCTAGCACATTTGATTTTTTTTTTCCTGAAATTTTTCTGTCATGTTGATCTCTTTTGGCCATCACACACTTACAATCTGACTTGCATACAAAATTTCTCTACAAATGTAGTCAGAGAAATTTACTTGCATGTTTATTTTTTCTAACATATTTGACTTTCTCTAACATTTCTTTGCAAATAGAGTCAAAGAAATTTACTTACATGTTAATTTTCTCTAACACATTTGACTTTATCTGAAATTTCGCTGCAAATGTAAGAGAAATTTACTTTCATATTGATTTTCTCGAACACATTTGAATTTCTTTGCAAAGTAAGAGAAATCTACTTTCATGTGGATCTTCTCTTAACACATTTGACTTTTTCTAAAATTTCTCTATAAAAGAAATTTACTTTTATGTTGATTTTCTCTAACACATTTGACTTTCTCTAAAATTTCTTTACAAATGTAGTAAGAAAAATTTACTTTCATGTTGATTTCTAACTCAATGAAATTTTATCAATTTTTTCACCTGAGTTTCATATTCCTCATACATCTTGTTGGATAGATCTCAATGAGGGCATTCCAAAAATATAATTTTTGTTAAAAATGAACATCTAAATCAATGGTTATTGAATTTTTAAGTTTTCAAAATTTTCAAAAAGTGAAAGATGTTAAATTGAATGTAAAACACAAGGATATTTTGGTTCAATAATTTTGGAGGGAAGAGGTGCGTATTTTTGAGGGACCTAAGGTACTATGAAAGTTTGGGATGCCCTTTATCTTCTAAAATTGTAATATTAGAGACCTTAAAAAAAATCTCAAAAAATCTCAAAATACAATTCAAAACTCATAACCAAATAATTTTTTTCTTTTCAAAAATTTATCTTTTAAAACATTACTCAAAACTTAAAACTCATTTCAAAAATTAAATTGAAAGGAAGCCAATCTTTTTTCTTACAAACTCTTATCCTCAAAAATTTCAGAAAATATTAAATATATGTAAATATATATCTTAAAACATAACAATTGTGTCAACATAGGTGACTACACTAAATCGCTGTCCGCAGTGAATCAAAAAATAATAATAATAAATAAATAGACAGACAGACAGCATTTGACAAGTTTTTTTTTTTTTTAAATTAATTTTATGAACATCGTTATATTTGGAAGAGATGAATTAGAGAATGTTGGGAAGTTATTACAAATTGAGCACAAGTATAAATAAGTGATTATTGGAATTGACTTGCAACTAAGCAAAGCAAAACAAAAATTTCACAAAGGCGGTCGTCTCGGATGACTGGGTGAGGAAAAATTATTTTTTAGAGAGCAATAGAGCAACAAAACACAATGAAACTTCAAATAAACAATTATGCAAGAAGATTATGCTTAATAATAAATCGAAAATTGCAACACAGAACAATACAATACCGTCGAGGCTTGTGTTGGACGCAATTTTCTTAAGGTTTAATTTGCCCCTACCGAGGTGCTAAGTTATTGGTGCCAACCTCCCAGGATACAACGACTAAAATCCAAGACTGCAACACAATGATCTCAAATATAGCGAACCAAACTTGTGTTGCACTCTCTTTAACTCAGACTCTAAAATGAATAATGATGAAGAAAACAGAGTAGAAATTTCAGAAAAATCGATGTGACCGTGACTCTAATTTATATTGTAATTTGATATGAATTTTCTTCTCTACAACAACTTAGGAAGAGTGGGGTACTTATAGACTTGAGATGGTGGTGTGAACAGCCTTAAATCTGTTCTAATTTCAGCAATCTGACTTCTCAAAGTCATTGGAAATGTGATGAGAAATGCAGTGTCCTGTACAAAATTCAACGATGAAGTTACCAGAATTTGCCTATATCAGATCAAACCTCCATCTAGAATTCTCAAGAAAAAGAGAGAATCCAAATCACAATTGAAAATGAATTTCCATTAGAACACTTTGGAGTTTCTGAACGAAACTAGAGACGAATTCAAATTTGAATTCGTTCAACTACCGTGTTGCCGAAGCCTTCTTTGGAGTCAATTTTAACTAGGATGATATTAATCATGTCCACACTTGATAATTTACCAGTTTACTTTTTGTCTGTATTTAAGATTCCTTATGTGTGGCTAATGAATTGGAGAAATTTCAGTGTAGCTTCTTACGTATCAGAGACAAGGAGGATTAAAGAAAGCTTAGGCTAATTAAATGGGACAATGTGAATAGATCAAGAGATTTTGGTGAGATTGGTATTTGATCACTTAAAAATTATAAATTATGCCTGCGCTATAAAGAAAAGTTCTGTGTGAAAAATACAATGTGAAGAGAAATTCATGGCTGCCTAAGACATTTAATTCAAAGAAGGTATCAAGGATTGGTATGATATTATATTATTGGTAGGGGGTGAGACAATATTTAGTAATATGATAAAACAGAGGCTTAAATTAATTGTTGGCATTGGAACAAATTCTAACATGGGTAGGCAATTTGTCATTAAGAACAGCTTAGCCTAGTCATTACAAAAAAGAAAAAAAGAAAAAGAAAAAAAAAAGAGGTTATATCTAATATTGTGGCCATTAAAGGAGAGAGAGCATTGGATAGAAGTTAAGTAATAATAGCGAACTTTATCCCTGGGAAAAAGAAGAGGAGAAATTATAAGATCATTGGATGGCTTTAAGGGCAACAATCAAACTCACGATAGAATGTCATGGAGTTATGCAAATGATGATTTAATTTATGTAGCCTCCATGAGTAGATTATATCATTTGGTTATGCGTTCCAAGTTTTCTGTTGGTTCACAATGCAAAAAAAAAAAATATAATTACTACTTGCGATCTATTAGTAAGGAGGAAGATAGTGTCACCTCGAATTGTTGATAATTGTTGCTTCTATAAACTGCTCTGGTCAGTCTGTAGATCACGTGCTGCTAAGGTTTGGTGTAATGTGTTAAGAGTGTTAGGACAGGGAGATACCCTGGAAAACCTCATTACCAAAAAAAAGAAATGATTAGTTCACAAAAGATAAACTCTAGTAAAAGCTCAATGTTCCATCAAACTACTCAAATTGATATAACAGAATTTTTTTTTTTAGGTAAGTAAGTTATAAATTAAGACAAAAGAATGTATATATACAAGAAGCATTCCTCAGGAAGACCCAACAAACTAAAAGCAACAAAAGCAGCCATGCCTCAACAAAACTAGAACAAAATGACCATCTCGGCCAACACACTAAACTAAAAAACAAGAAAAACAGGAAAACGTCAAAAAAAACCAAAACCATGAACCAACATCTTGAGCTACCAATATGACAAAAGAGATTTCAACAGCACAGCATGCTAAACACAGTGACACTTAGCACCCAACAGCTCTGCAGCAGACCGGCATAGCAACACTAATATAGCAGCAGGCAAGACCAACACAGCAGAACAGAGGCAACACATCAAACAGGACAAACATATGGGAGAAGGGACAGCAAACAACATAGCAAACAGGACAACAAACAGCACAACAAATAGGCTAAATGAACCAGTCACTTCTCACCTAGAAATAAGAAAACATTGCACAGAAAAGGTCTACTCAAACACCACATACCAAGACCATGGGGGGTTGCACAAAACAGGTGCAGCATAAAAAAACTTCTTAGTCAAACAGAGACAACAACAGGAACAAAGCAACAACAAATATAAGACAGACAGGCAGAGAACAACAGACAAACAATTCAAAAAAAAAATCTCAACTTTCAAACAACTCTCAACACTACAAGTAGTATATGTGCTAAATTCACTCAACCCTCAACAAAGATTTCCCTTACATAAGTGCTAGCTTGACAATCTGCATAAAAAACAGTTAGAAAAATCTGGCTTACAACACTTATCCCTCAGAAGAAGAGAACCTATGTATAGATTCTCACCAAGCTCAACCCTCCTCCCTACTATTAAACTAGCTTGACCACTTGCACAAAAATTAGAACATAGATATGTAAAAGATTTATGAGCTCACATCACTTAACCCTCATATATAGCTCACCATGCACTCAACCCTCAATGCTCACCACACTCCACTCTCAAAGACACTCTGTAGACCGCCCCTGAGAGAACTCCCGATCTCTGCGCCGGCGAGGGCGCGAATTCGTTTGTTTCTCTAGCTACTACAGTTCAGACTCAATGTCACGGTTCTGAATCTAATCTTACAATGTGCGATGTAAGACCGATAAATCACCAAAGAGTCCAAATTCGGCAAATCGTTTCGAAAAAATGATTTTTATAAAGAAGTGCCAAACATGGACTGCTTTGCCAGATATAGAGTCGCCACCTAAATATTTTATTTTGGAGAAATTTAGGAAATCCTGACTCATGCCTAAGGCCACGTGTTCGTCATCACCAAAGTTGCCTTGGCTCGGGAACTTGGGTACGAGAGGGGAAGGTCATGCAATGAGCACCCCCGCTCACCCGATCAAAGATCGGCCTATACTAAGCATGATATTTTGTTTTTGAAAACATATGTGTTCTTATGCCGGTTATTAACCTAGAATTACTATGTGATGCGCGCAGCATACAAGTACAGACTAGATCGCCTAATTTGGAACAAAACATTGCATGTCCGTTTGTGAAAATGATTTGAATTTTGTTACTCGCAAGTAGGCTAAGACGTGAATTTCAATGAATTGTTCCAATTCATGTAATCCAACCTTCACCCACCGGCATCCAAGCAGTTTAGCACTTAAGCAAATAGCCTCATGGCAAGCATGCTAACATGGCAACATACACATCTCATGCAATATGCTAAAGAGTAAACACTCATAATGTAC
Source organism: Camellia sinensis (assembly GCF_055761805.1). Classification (NCBI taxonomy): domain Eukaryota; kingdom Viridiplantae; phylum Streptophyta; class Magnoliopsida; order Ericales; family Theaceae; genus Camellia; species Camellia sinensis. Next base: position 108,387,083 of record NC_138969.1, on the reverse strand, counting down.
TCTGAGCCAAAATAGAGAACTAGTTAGAAATCATGCATGATCCTAGTTCATGTTAAGATGGCTAATGCAACACATGTAAAAGTGCAGCTAGAATAGCCTCGGCTATTCTAAGATGACATGTGAAATTCAACTTGATAACATGTATTCAAATTGGTATTGAAATACAATGTAGTTAGTATGATGCGCCGAGCCCAGTGCATGCAAAATAGATGAATGGATGCACGCATGCAAAGCATAAGGACGCTAATCGAAACATGCCCTAAAACTAACCATCGTAAGTGGTTAAGTAAAAGGGAGAAAGAAATGGGGGTTGGAAGACATGCATCACACACACGCATGCTTAGTACAACAATTGGCCCTCTCGATGGAGGGTCCGAATAAGAAGCTAACCAGCTAATCTAAGCTAACTAAACTAATTATTACAAAACAAAACTAATTAACTAACAAGCTAACTAATTAAGCTATTACAACGCAAATCGAATAGTTAAACACATTAATTATTTAAAGTACAAAACCAAAGCACAAACTAGCTAAGCAAATTTGCTAAATAAAGCAATAAAACAGGAGCTTCATAGGGAGAAGAGTGCATGCATGCCCGGTCGCCTCGTTTGGAAATCCAACGCGATGCCCCAACTTGCCTTTGTTTCCAATTGTTCTCAGAACACTGCACCAAGCTCCACAAAACTTCAAACTCACCTTGGGGACCTGTAGGAGGGCTGCCGACCAGTTGTTGAGAAGGGAGACCACCTGCGGACCATTTTTCTTTGTTGAAAACTAGGAAAAGTGGTCGGCCAGCTAGGTTTACTGGTCGACCAACCAGTTGTTGCTGCCAGACTCCACTTTGTTGCAACAGAGAGCAAGAAAGGGCATGGTAACGTATTTACAAGATATGTGTGCACAACCACCCTCCCTATTATGCCATGAGCTCAAGGGAGTATGGTTCTCAACCCTCGGGCCACCAATCACGCATCTCGATGCATGATCGCCGAGAAGCCAAATTGCACAATTCCATATGAAATAAATGCACACATAAACATATAAAGCCTAGAACTCTATCAGGTATGATCAAGAGGGTCGGCGACCGAGAATTGAGGCACGTTTCATCACTTCAAGTATGAAACATCCCTCGTTTCTCGTGTTTGGACTAACACTTAATCCAAACAAATGCAATGCAACTCAAGCATGCAAACATGCAATGCAACTCAAGTGTGCAAACATGCAATACAATAGAACAAGCATGCAAACAACATGCGAGGGACAAGTATGCAATAACATGCAAGGGAATATGATCAAACTACCAATGCTAATGGCATGCATTCTCAATGCAAAGAAACAACTTGGCATACACAATGCGAATAACAACATAGCATACACAATGCAATGTAAGATGGCATACTCAATGCAATGAACAATATGGCATACTCAATGCAATATAACATAGGCATGCACAATGCGAACAACATGGAAACCAACATGCTCAATGGACTTTAACCAAAATGGACAGACCTCAGCCACGCCCAAATCAGTGGCCATAACACCAAAACAAAGGCACAAAATGCAAGGCATGCATGCACACGCATTAGCCTATTAACTAGGCCCAAGAGCACAACTCTCAAGAGTGCTCAAGAAGTGATAAACATGAAAGTGTGACAACACTAAAGGCTCTGAAATCAAGTCTGAAATGATGCCAAATCATTCAAACAACACAAGTAAAGCATGCAAGAGGGCCTAAGGCATGAAGCCATTAAAGGGACTACACAAAGGGGCATGCAATACATGGCACAAATGATTGAACCAATCATGGATAGAGCTCAAATAGGTCTAAACAAAGACCAAAATATGCTGAGATGGGGGCCCAAAGGTCTAGGCATGCAAGCATACACACTAGGCCATAAACAAGGCAACAATGGATAACACTCAAAGGCACTTAAAGAGTGAATGAAGTGGGAACATGGCAATGCTACATGCTTTGAAATGTCATGGGAAATGATGCCAAATCATGTACACAACACAAATGAAGCATGCTATGGTACCCAAAGCTTCAAGCTAGCATAGGCATTTGTACTACAACTATGCAAAACATGAAGCATATGGCCAAGGAAACCCAAAACAGTCCTAGAATATGTCAAAATGATACTAAAACATGCATGAAAGGAAGCCAAAACAAGCTAGCATGGTAAGCATGAAGCATGAAATATGCAAGGCAAATAAGGTGGATTACACTACATCTACCAAGACCAAAGATGAGATGACTTAACCAACAAAAATCAGAGTTATAACATGGCAAAATAATCCCAAAAACACATTGAAATGATAGCTCACAAGCTTAGGCATGAACGCATACACAATGACTCATGTTAAGGCATAAAGGGCAAACCCTCCAACGCATTGAATAAGTGAAAGATGCAAGTGTATGAACACACTAGATGGACTGAAATCACATTTTAAATGATGCCAAATCATTCAAATAGGCCAAGCTATGCATGCTAGTGGACTTGATACACAAAGCTAACAAGCTAGAATGCATTATAGCTATACAAAGCATGGCATGCATGACCAAAACAACACAAATCAGAGCTAGAGCATGCTAAAACATGGTCAAAATCTTCTAGGAGTTAAGCCAAAATCATGCTAGAATGACATGTTAAAGCATGAGACACATTAGGTTAATTCATGGAATTACACTACAAGTGCATGGAGCATGCAAAGGCCAACCAAACCAAACCTTAACAGAGGTATGACATGACAAAACATCACCAAAAACATACTGAAATGGAGTCAACATAAGCTAGAAAGACATGTTACTTCATGAAGCATACAAGACTAGTTTATGAAATTTACACTACAAGTGCATTAAGCATGCATGAGGTGATCAAGACAACCCAAAACAGTGGCATGCCATCCCAAAATAACCCCAAAAACATGCTAAGAATAAGCCAACACAAGCTTAATAAACGTGCTCAAACATGAGGCATATGAAGCAAGTATTCAAAACACAAGGAGAGGGGATGACCATCTCCTATTTGGGACCCCAAAACCACTTTTCCACCACTGAAAATCCTCTGGATTTCAGTGGTAAAAAGGTCATGCAAAGGCTAGAACAAGAGCCAAAAAGGATGGCTCAAAACAAGGCCTAACAAGGACTGAAAAAAAAAAGTGACCTTAAACAAAAAAGTCACCTTAAACAAACATTTTAAGGACTGAAAAATAGAACTTTTTGTAGTATAAAGTTAAGCTTAAAATAGCATGCAAATAGGGCTAAAAGATTAAGAAAAAATGGGGGTTTAAAAGGTTAAAAGCTCACCCTTGAAGACCTTTTCAAAGCTACAACTCCAGCAACTTCTTTGAGCTTAAACCAGTCCAAGAACTCCAAAACCAACCTCAAAGGACCTCAGCTCCAAGAGTATGGTGTTTAAATGTGTGTTTGTGTGTTAAAGTGTGAAGAATATGCACGTTTTGAACATAAAAATGAAGAACAAGAGCAACATAGATACAAGGGTGTATGTATAACTCTCAAGGCAATTTTTCTAAACCTAGAGGAGGAAGGAGGAGGTTCTCACTTATAGAGAACCAAGGCTCAAGCTTCTTGAGGAAGCTAAGGGTCCAAGGCCATCCCTCCATATGGAGGATGGTTTCAGTGCGCTCCAGCTGGCACAGTTGGAGGAAAATATCTCCAAAAAGGTGACAAAAAGCAGCCGACCACTTGAAGTGGTCGGCCAGCTACTTAAAATGGTCGGCCGACCACCACAAGTGGTCTCCCAAGACAACAAGTGGTGTGCCATGGGTAGGAGAAGTCTACACATTGAAAGTAAGCCAATGGTGTGGTGGTCGACCAGAAAAGGTGGCCCAAAGACCATGAAAACCAGTTTCCCGACCAGAAAACAGGCTGACGGGAAGAAAAATGGTCTCCAAGGGAAAGAACTGGTCTCCCACCCTTGTACCACCTTCTAAACAAGGAAAACAAGGTTTGTACCAAAAACAAACCAAAAAGGATGCAAGACGAAAGTTTGGGAGTCAAGGCGCGCAGCTGGGAGACTCGAAAACTAGTCTACGAGCATCAAAAGTGATCTATGACCACAAAAGTGGTCTCCTGGACCACAGTGTCCCTCTAGGAAAAGGCAACAAGGTGTGGTTCAAAAACCACACCAAACGGAGAACGTTAAGCGGTCCCAAGACAAGGCGCACGGCTGAAGGCTCCAAAAATCGAAAACTAGTCTCCAGGCGGGAAAAGTGGTCTACGACTGCAAAAACTGGTCTACGACCACAAAGAGATGGTCTACAAGACCTCTCCCTCCCTCCAGGGAAAAGAAAGCAAGGTTCGGTCCGCAAACCGAGCCAAAGCACGAAGAGTTCAGAGGCCCGAAGGCAAGGCACCCAACCAAAACTCCAGAAACTCAGAACGAGCACAACATCCACTATCACCGAGCGGTCAATCGATGACGTTTGAGTCTTAAGATTGGTCAAATATAGGGTGCCTACAGTTGCCCCTCTTTGGTAGAACTCGGAAGCCATAAGTGATGGGAGTGAATGTCAAAGCCTAGAGATGACCCATTTTTGACAAGGCCGAAGACTTAGGCAAACAGGCAAGATGACAAAGAGATGCGCCCTCAGGCAGGGGCAAGATGCAAATGACATGCACAAAGATGAGCATAACTTATGATCATGCAAAGAAAGCTGTAATGAAGCAAGTATACACAATAAATGCAACAATTTAAGTAGGCGAATACAAATCAAACTACATTACATGCAGAAAGGATGTGAGAAAATTATGCAATTCTCACTGCGTCTCACGCGGAGTACATACAATACCGTCTGGTTCGTCTGGTCGCGCCGGCTTCAAATGAACCGTACATACAATATCGTGCCTGCACAAGAGAGAGATTTTGACAAGTACAATATAACAGGAACATATGATCAATGCTATATCAAGATACAATTTCAATACAAGATAAACATGTGCACATATGATGCCGATGGGAATATGCATAGCAATGCAAGTGAAAAGTGCATAGCAATGCATAGTGAAAAGTGCATAACAATGCAATGCACTAACAAGTGCAGGTAAGGTGCGCAAGATAGCACGAACAATGCAATGCACTAACAAGTGCAGGTGAGGCGTGCAAGATAGCGCGAATGTAATGTAATGCACAATGCAAGTAAGGTACACAAAATAGTGCGATGCACAAAATGGCACGATAAAATGCATGCACAATGCAAGTAAGGTGCACAAAACAGTGTGATGCGCAAAATAGCGCGATAAAATGCATGCACAATGCAAGTAAGGTGCACAAAACAGTGTGGGAAAATAGATAGTGCCGTAGATGCAAAGGGTGGCATACTCCAACCATGCTGAAATCATGAGAGGAGGGACACAAAAACAAACAATCAGGCGTGTATGCAACGCAACTTGAGATAAATTCCAAACACGCTGAAATCGTGTGAGGAAAAGGGACACTTAAATCACGCTGAAATCATGAGAAGAGGTCCAAAACAACCCGCCCAGGCGCGTACACGACACAAGCTGAGATAAATTCCAGACACGCTGAAATCGTGTGAGGAAAGGGACACTCAAACCATGCTGAAATCGTGAGAAGAGGTCCAAAACAACCCGCCCAGGCACGTACACGATGCAACCTGAGATAAATTCCAAACACGCTGAAATCGTGTGAGGAAATGGACACTCAAACCACGCTAAAATCGTGAGAAGAGGTCCAAAAACAACCGCCCAGGTCCATGCATCACGCAATCTGAGATAAATTCCAAACATGCTGAAATTGTGTGAGGAAAGGGACACTCAAACCACGCTAAAATCGTAAGAGGAGGTCCACAAACAAACAATCAGGCGCGTACACAATGCAACCTGAGATAAATTCCAAACACGCTGAAATCATGTGAGGAAAAGGGACACTCAAACCATGCTAAAATCATGAGAAGAGGTCCAAAACAACCTGCCCAGGCACGTACACGACGCAACCTGAGATAAATTCCAAACACGCTGAAATCGTGTGAGGAAAGGGACACTCAAACCACGCTAAAATCGTGAGAAGAGGACCGAAAACAACCACCCAGATGCGCGCACAACGCATCCTGAGATAAAACACGCCCAGGGTCGCGCTTTCACACGTCCTGAGATAGCTCCGGAGGATAACGATTCTAAATGATGCACAGCGTGGAAGGATAAAACATAGAAGATAACACAATATGCAAATAAATGCAATAAGTGCGATGATGCAATACGTGTTTCAAGAAATGTAGAGCATGATGCATAGAGAATGCAATAAACAAACAAAGTGGTGTTTTTTAGAAAGCACCTCATGGAGTGAATGGCGATAAACCGCTCTATTCTGACGGGGATCTCCCCTTGTATTCTTCGAACTCTTTCCTTCAACTCACAGTCGGTCTCCTAGAAACTCATTTCAAACACAACCAAGATAACTCTGGCGGGGAATGGTACTCAGGGAGAGCACTTCTGACTGCCATACTGGCTTTGAAGCAGGCTTGAACTTGAGCTTGAGGCAGAGACACACTCATACTTCGGAGTATTGACAAGACCTGAGGATGTACATCTCGAATGGAATCTCAAAATTTTCTGAAGTTGAAACAAACTCAGATGCTTCAATTTTCCCTCTTTTCTTTTGCTTTGCAGTCTGGAACCCATATAGATTCAAATAGGTCCTGGTTTTACTGTTCTGACATGACCTGGGTTGAACCCTACAGTTTTTTGAAAGAACAAATCCTGTTTTGCACAAATGTGGAGAATGGCACAGCACTCTGAGCCCAAAACAATTTGAAATTGAGAAATGAATTCTCGACCGGGTATTGAGCCTACTACTGGACACGGCGCACCACGACTTAACAAATGAAAAAAAACAACAGGTAAAACAACCTAAACACATCTGTTGACGCACGAGACGACTCCAAACAAGAATTGAGACGAACAAAAACACACACAACACTCAGATGTGTACCACCAGTGGGAGACCTCTCAGTTCACGAGGAGCCTGTTTCTTCGGGTATTGTTTCCCACCCTTTCTTATTTGTGATTCTCACATCACTCGGCCCTCCATCTCTTTTTCTCTAAAAAGCCCTTTTCTCACTTTTCTCTCAGCGCACGTCTCTCTATTCTTCAATCTCTCATTTTTTATCCCTCCCCTGGGTGGTTGATGGATAAACAAGAAGTTGTGGGCTCCTGTCCCTTGCATTCTGCTATATTCTCATTCTTCTGCGCACAACTAGTGAATTTTCTCACAGAGGAGTTGTGACAGGATGTGCAATAGATCCATAGCTGACAGCGGTTGGCGGTGCCCTTGGCTAGTATAGATGTGATCTTACCTGTCTAGATGAAGGAGTGGAATATCCTGATCCATTCCATTTTGTGCTTCACACTTAGCTTGATACCTCGCTGCTCGGAGGATGTTGAGGGCTTTCAGCCCTTTTCTGTTAGCTTTAGTTGTGCCCTTTATGGCGAATACGGTGCCCTTTTTGGCAAGTATGTTGACAATGGGGAAAAGACAGAACACCTGACTCAACTGTGCTCCTAGTTCATCATTTTGACAATTTTTTGTTTTTTGAGCTTCTGCTAAAACAATTTTGACCAACATGAGAGTTAGATTAACACGCTTGTTCGATTTTCTAATTTGAAATCATGCAAGTCAGGCTATGAGCACTGAAAATTTTCCTTTTTTGGGTCCAAGAAATGGTCCAGTTTTGGAAAAATGGAATAGTTTTCGAGGGAAAATTAGTCAACCTCATTAAAAAAAAATCTCAAAACTGTTTTTGCAAATGGCCACTGCTCAACAAGCACGGAACCTACTCTCGAGATGCACAACCTTAGATCCAAAATAATGGAAAATTGCCCCTTGTCTGAACAGTGCTGCATGGTAACAAATCCAGCAACGGAAAGTTGCCTCTTGTCTGAATGGCACCATAGCGCACTGTAATCAGTCCTCAAAGTGACGATCATAACCGAACTCTCAGATACAGAGAAGACAAAGATGATCAGAACCATTACATGGACACAATTGATTTGGAAGTGTTTATGGCTGAACTTCAGAATGAAGTTGCCTACGTATCCCAAGCATGAGAATCAAGCCTGACGTAGTTCCGGGTGTTAAGGTACACTCGGGTATTAACCTCTCCTTTTTCGCTCTAACTTTTGCCAAGGCCGCCCTTCCAGGTTTTCAACCTTGCGAGCTTTGTTTTTCTTTTCTTGTCAATTCTTTTCTTCTTTTCATTTCACTTCTTTTTTTCATCTTTTCTTTATTCTTTGAATTTTTCTTTTTGTTCTGTTCTTTTCTTTTTTTTCATTTGCTCTAACTTTTGCCTGGGTCGCCCTTCCGAGTTTTCAGCCCAGCGAGCCTCTCAAGGGTAAAAGTGTAGCTTGGTTCATGTTGAATGGTTTTAGAATCTCGAAGGCATCTGAATACAGGAGAATGGTTGTTGTTCGCTGATGATACAGAAGTCCATCCAATGGGGGCTGAATTTGCCCCTAATGTTGTGGATAATAACTCGGTTGTTCTTCAGCAATACTTTCTTCTTTCCTCCCTTCTGGGATTTGGCATTCTTACCGATCTTTGTTGGCATGAGAAATGTCCTAAATTTTCACTCTTCGAGCACATTTGACATTTTTGCTGCCCCTAGTTCGAGGGGTGCTCTTGATCTAGCTTCACAAGCTTCTTGATTTGACTTTTCTTGCCCCTAGTTCGTGGGCTGCTTCAAATCTGGCCACACAGGTTTCACATTGTGGTTGACCGTTGAACATTCTGAATCCAAGTTCAAGGTTTGAAAGTAGAAGGGTCGAGTCTCGAGGCTGAGAGTGATCCTAAGCTGCACAATCTCAAGAGCGATTCCACACAGGTCTTCGCAGGACGGCGCAAAATATTTTTGAAATCTTTTAAGAAAGCGATAAATCGCTCGCGTTGAAGACAATGTAGAACCAATCTGGATCAAGCCAAGATCCTTCTCAGTACTCACGTTAACAAGCATAATTTCATTCATTAAGGGCTTAGCACGCCTCTCTTTCTCTCAGTTTGATCAAATTTTGCAAAACCTGAGGAATTCCTTCTTCTTTGTTTTCATCACAATGTTCAACAAGTTTTGAAAAACTTAGGTCAAGGCAATGATTTCAAGACACAGAAAAGTAGGCGAAAAGCACTGTCGTTTCGTTCAAATCTTCTGGCACAACTGGCACAAGGTAGAAGCAAAACACAGGAGTGTGAAAATCACCACTGTTTCATTCAAAATCTGTTGGCACAACTGGCTCCAAGGCAGAAATAGACTCAAAAGAAAGCAAAAAGACAAACACAAAACAAGCAAGTGATGTCCGAGGTAATACCGCCGAAATCACCCGACTCTAACAAAACAAGACTGACTCGATACAACAAGACAGACCCAACTGACTCAGTACAAAAAGACTGACTCTATACAACACAACAGAGCTGACTCAATACCCAAGTCAGAAAGTACAAAAACTAGCTGTAGACACCCCATTTTTGACCGTCCTCAAGACTTGGACGTCACCGTTTGAACACCCGGTGATCATCCATGTTTGTGTTCGTTTGGAGTTCCCGGAGGTCTCGGCTCGCGCGCCTTGCCTCAGGATCTCCGAACTTGACCGTTTTGTGTCTGGTTTTGCACCAAACACTTGTGTTTTGCCTTGGAGAGGCAGAGAATGCCTTGTGAGGCATCCCCACACACCACCGACAGTGGCTAGAGGCCACCGGCTGGTTTTTGCTGCCATCGGCAACGTATATTGCCAGTCGGCACTATTTGTTGCCGGTCGGCACTCAATTTTGCCAAAATTGCATCTTTGGCTGGCCGACTACTGTGCATCTGCTTTTGCAGATATTTTGTCACAGCTGTCTTGCATTTGGCTCCCCTCCATACACGTGTATGGAGGGATCTCCCTCTTTAGAAGCTTGTCTTGTAAGCTTTACAAGACAAGGGGCTCTATAAGAGGAGCCTTCTCTCCCTTGTTTAGGGTTAGAGACTTTTTACATTGTTGGGGAGAAAAACACAGAGAGAAGCTCTGATTTTAGGGTTAGGGTTCATACATATCTCCTATCTCTCTTTTCCTCTCTTTGTGTTCTAGGTGTTTTAGTCCATACTATTGCACACAAACACCTAGTGTTTCACCTTTCTTTGGCTCCTATGGTTCTAAGGGGCTGGTTTTGGTGTTTTGGAGTTGGATTCAAGCCAAGGAGGGCCATTGGAGCATCATTTGTGAAGGTGGTCTACAAGGGTGAGAAACTTCCCTTTTATTCCCCATTTTTGCATTGCTTTTCTACCTGTCTTAAAATCGTTTTTGAGCTTGGTGTATAATACAAAAAAGTTCTGTTTTTAGGCCCTCTAAATTGTTTATTTAGAGTGTTTTGTGGTTTGGAGGTGTTTGATCCCTCTTAGGCCTTGTAAGGCCCCATTTTGTGCTATTTTGTGTAAGTTTCGAGACTTTGGTGTTTGGGCCTCTTCACCACTGAAATCTTGAGGGATTTCAGTGGTGAAGATGGTGCCTTGAAGTCTCCAAAAGGGGAGGGCCACCCCCTCTCCTTGTTGTCCTTGAAAGGGACCGTTTTTGGCCTCTTGAGGGAGCATCATGTTAGAGTTTGTATTGATCATGTCTTGGCTGTTTTCCATGCTTATTATGCCATGATATAACCTTTTTGTGTGTTGGTTTTGGTACACCATGCATGCTTAGCATACCTACCATGTAATGCCTTGTTATTGCCTTAATATGCCTTAGGTTATTAGCCTTTGTTCAAGCATGTTTTAGGCTTAGTCTTGTGAAGCTTTTGTGCATATTTTGCCATGTTTTAGGTCTGTCCATAGTTGTTTGGGTCGGATTTGGCATGCTTAGTATAGCCCCTTTGCATTCCGGCTTGTTGGCCTTAAGTATGTGAATGTATAGGATGACTTTTTTGCATTGATTTGGTGATTTAGAACCATCCATCATGTCATTTCAGTCCCCTTTGCATGCCTATATGTTTGCCTAGGATGCCTCTTCAACGCTTTGAAAGCTTGTGTAGCATGTTCCTTGTTTTGGCTATTGTACATGCCTTTGAATTTGAGCCACTTAGATGCCATCTAGGGGGCCCCTTTTGCATGGTCTAGGTCTGTCTTGAACCTATTTTAAGTCCTCTTAACCTTGTGAGGCTTGGTTGGCTTAGCCATGGTTCAAGTCCCTTTGACTTGCTTCAAGTACTTGGGCCATTCATTGCATGCTTGGTCTATTTTGTTTGCTTGGTTTGACACCATCTTAACATGATTTTCAGAGCTTATGTTGCCTGCTAATTGTCCATGCTATCCCTTTTCAAGTGTGCTTGAGAGTCCCTCTTTTGTGCCTAAGCATTGGCCCTTTAACATGTGCATGTGTGCATGTGTTTAGTCATTTATTTTGGTCACTTTGGCCACTGTTTTAGGCCTATTTAGAGTTGCCAAAATCATGTATAAGTCCATCTTTTCATTGGTTTGCATTGCCTCATGTTTACTTGTATGCTTGCATAAGTGTCTTGCCATGCCATGTTGCATCCTTAGCTTGCATGCCTAGGTTGCATTGCATCTTGCATGCATGTCTTATTCCTTGACATGGTGATAGGAATTGGGCATTGGTTTGTTTGTTTGGTTTGCATTTCATTTGACATGAAAGTTGCACATTTGACTCTTTGGGCCATCATGCATGGAAATGCGTGATTGGTGGTCCGAGAATCGAGACACATGTCCTTTTGAGTCTCAAACATGATAGGGGACATGATTGGTGTATATGTGCCTTGAATTGTATCGCCATGCAAGTTCTGTCCTCTGCTGCTGTGAGTTGCAGGCTCTGCAGGCATTCTTTGCCGACCGGCAGTATAGATTGCTGGCCGGCAGTGAATAACCAGCCGATGGATTCATTTTGTGCCGGTGACCACATGACACTGCCGGTAGGCATTCTACTCAGCCGGTGGTGATTCACAGTATCCAGAGAGGCATCCTTGAGACTTTGACAGTCTTTAGAGAGGCAGAGCAGGGAAAACAAAGGCAGACTATGCATGGCGGCGCACTTCCGAGCAGGACCTGAGCACGCGCTGCATCTAGCTCCCTTCCCGAGGCGGTTTACTGCTTTTCTTAGTCTAAATTAGTTTGTTAACTGATTAGGCAATTTGTAATATTTAATTAGCTTGCGTAGTTAGTTAATTTGTATTATTTATTTGGTCCCTCCGGGCGAGAGCAAGTCTGTAATAAGTGTGGGTGAGTGTGTGAATGTCTTCCAACCCCCACTTCTTTCTTCCCTTTTATTTACCTGCTTATGATGGTAGATTAGGGCACGTTTAAATTAGCATACCTCATGCAAATGCATGCGTGCATTCATTCATTTGTCTTACATGCACCGAGCTCGGTACATCACGCTAACTGCATTTGTACTTCAATTCCAAATTGAATACGTGCATCAATTGGTTGCATTTCACATGCCATGTCTGGGTTAGCCGAGCCTATCTAATTGCATCCTGTATGTGCTGCATTAGTCAATTCAACATGGGCTTGGATCATACATTGATTGCTAACGGGTTCTTTGTTTTGGCACGGAGTACGATGTAAGTATTTATGTTTTAGCATCCCGCATGCGTGTGAGTGTTGCCATGACAGTATGCTTGCCATGCGGCTAAATGCTTATATGATAAACTGTTTGAATGCCTGTGGGTGAAGGTTGGATTACTTGAGTTGGAATAACTCGTTGAAATCCGTATTTTGGCCTACTCGCGAGTAGCAAATTCCAAAGTGTTTTCCAAAACGAACGGATATGCAATGCTTATTTCCAAATTAGGCAATCTGGTCTATACTTGTTTGCTGTGCGCATAACATAGTAATTCTAGGCTAATAACCGGAATAAGAACACATAACGTTTTCAAAAGTGAATATCACGGTTAGTAGAGGCCGGTCTTCGGACTGGGCGAAAGGCGGTGCTCATAGCTGACCTTCCCTGATCATACCCAAGCTCCCGAGCCGAGACAACTCCGGTGATGACGGACATGTGGCCTTCGGCACCGAGTCAGGGTTTCCTAAATTTCCCCATTAAAAAAAAAATATTTAGGTGGCGACTCTGTATCTGGCAAAGCAGTCCATGTTTGGCACTTTTTTCAAAAATCTGTTTCTCAAAACGATTTGCCGGATTTGGACTCTTTGGTTCAGATTAAGAACCGTGACACAAATCGAGTCCGAACTGTAGCGAGGGCCCCCCGCGCGGGCGCGTCTACACTAGCATTCTCAAATGCTCAAAATAATGCGTGCCAAATGCCACATCTAGAGTAAACTGAGCGCCGCCCGCAGGTGGTTCATCCCCTGATCACATTACATTATCCTCCAGGTTCACTAATCCAGTGACGATAAACTTTGCTGAGCTTGGTGGGATGATGACCTCGTTGTCAATCAAATCCTGTACTTTGTGGCGAAGACGAAAGCAACTGTCGGTGCTATGACCGGTCTGTTGATGGTACGCACAGTACTGGGTAGTATCATGACCGGGCGGAAGACAACCAAGGAGAGGTCGAGGCTTGAGGGGCTTGAGATGGCCCTTTTCAGCAAGGATTTGAAAAGCCTTAGACAAAGGCATGTAGAGGGCATGAAAAACCCTGCGACCTCGGGGTTGATACTTCAAGGTTTGTGGATTTTTGTTGGGCGCACTAGCAAAGGGGTTAGCAGGTGCTGGCTTGGTTTTCTGGTCTCTTCCGAGTGCAGGATTAGAGCTAACAGGATCGTTTCTGGTACGACAGCCCTTCTCCCAGTTTTCCACTTGATTCGAACTGCTCTCATACTGAGTGACGAAAGTGTCATCCACAGTTTTTGCAACAACTGCGAGTACTTGCTGTTTGTTTAGTCCGTCGACTTTCAAAGCCTCAACAGTCCACAGAAGGTTTTCATAAGGATCGATGTCTACCCCCACCTTGTTCTTTTCACTCGCCTCAACTTGGTCGAAGGTTTGGGTTGCTACATCAGAACGGAGCCCTACTATTGTCGACATGTCATTGCCCAAACTCGGAGTGGCTTCAGATTGGCCAATTTCAATTACAATTCGTCCCAGGAGTGGGGAGTCATTTGGCGTGAGATTTCCGGCATGTGATGTGGTTGATGGCGGAACCGATAGTCCAAAGGATAGATCAGCCACAGTTCTCTGAAGATCGCTGATCATTCCCATCAGCTCAAAAGTAATGGGCTCACGGGTTTGAATTGATTGGGGTTCCAAGACTGGATATGTGGTAAGTGCCCCAAATGGGTGTTGCATTTCGGCATCGGTTTCACCCAGCATGGTGATTCCCTGGTTTAATGCCGCTGTCATGACCACAATTTCTTTTGAACTCTGCGTCATCATGAGTCTGCTGAATTGAACAGAGGTGATGTAACTGGCGACTAACGGATCAGATAAGCCGGTGAGCCTTAACTCACCTTTCTCTGCCTTGCCTCAGCGAAGGAAAACACTGGCTGCTCTGAACTGAATCTCTGACCCGACAAAGTCTATCAACAGAAGTCCAATGTACCTGGGGGATATCGGAGCCTTCTAAAGCTATGGTTCTAGGACTACCTTGCAAAAGAAGAAAACAGATAGCATCTCAGCCTGATTTCATTGGAACAGATACGAGCACAGCTGAATGACTGCACTCTTTGTTGAATTCTGCCCAAAATTCTGCCTGTAAAATGATACACTTAGGTAAAACTGATTCCCCCAAATACTGATGCCCTTGGGCCTGATACCCAGACTTGCTAACTGATATATGCATTCCTGTAGAGGCACACTCTAAAAGCACATAGCAAGCAAATGAGAGCCAAAACACCCCTATGTTGGGGTAGGGTTTCCCTGTCCTATCTCGTCAGGAGCTAGGGTTTCACTACGCACACAGCGGTTTCAAACAACCTACAATTGGGTAAGCAACTTGTCCTAGTTTGGAATGGTCACTATGGATTCCGATATGCACTAGGTCGAATGGTCAAAAAGGGTGCCTCGGCAACAACCGAGGATTGTGAGCCCGTCGTGGAAGAGCCCGCAACCGGTCAGCCTTATGGCACACACTTCTCAAAGCAAGCCTCCGGCAAACCGTTCAGGAATAGCATGCGGCAAACACGGTGTTCTAGGCGCACCAATGCAAATGCAATGCAAAGAAACACGTAAGTGTTAACAAAACAAGATATCATGAGTTCGAGTCAAGTTCTCTAACTCCCCAGCAGAGTCGCCAGAAACTATAGACCGCCCCCGAGAGAACTCTCGATCTCTGCGCCGGCGAGGGCGCGAATTCGCTTGTTTCTCTAGCTACTACAGTTTGGACTCAATGTCACGGTTCTGAATTGAGTCTTACAATGTACGATGTAAGACCGATAAATCACCAAAGAGTCCAAATCCGGCAAATCATTTTGGAAAACTGATTTTTATAAAGAAGTGTCAAACATGGACTGCTTTGCTAGATACAGAGTCGCCGCCTAAATATTTTATTTTGGGGAAATTTAGAAAACCCTGACTTGTGCCTAAGGCCACGTGTCCATCATCACCAAAGTTGCCTCGTCTTGGAAACTTGGGTACAAGAGGGAACGGTCATGCAATGAGCACCCCCGCTCGCCCGATCAAAGGTCAGCCTAAACTAAGCATGATATTTTGTTTTTGAAAACACATGTGTTCTTATTCCGGTTATTAACCTAGAATTATTATGTGATGTGCGCAGCGTGAGAGATTTTGAGAGAGAGAGAGACAGAGACAGAGAGAGAGCGAACTAGAGTTTTACACCCAGATTTGAGTTTGTTGTAAAAGGGAAAGAGCAAAGCAATCCAGCGGTAGAGAAGATGGGCTGTTTGCTTACAGAGAGAAAGAGGAGGGGATACAAGCGTGAGAGATTTTGATTCATTTTTTTATTAAAAACAAATGTCAGATGTTTTCTTATAAAAATCGTATAATGAAACAAGTTGCAAACTTCCGGCGATGAAAATATGTTTGTTGCTAAAAATAAAAATCTTTGCCAACTAAAAGATTTTGTTTCCAAAACAAAGTGACTAACAGCAACACATATTTCGTTGCCAAAAAAACATGGTCATCGCTAAAAAAATTTCATTTTTGGAGGAAACATTGTCCCTTGGCACCTCATTAATATTTTCAATCTATAGTGACATATTGAGAATTACGTTGCTAAAAGTCTACCTTTACCAACGAAAATGATTCTTGTGTCGTAGAAAGTGCACTTTTGGCTACGAAAAATATACGTCATCTCCGAAAGTTGTCGCTAAAAATGTAATTTCTTGTAGTGATATTTTGTAAATATCTTAGGTGAAATGAAAAAATCAACAAATAATATAAAAATATGAGGTTAGAGTTGCACCGATGTCATCGAGCGATTTAAAAATCTGTTCCCAAAACATTCTGAAACAATCTACACAAAAGGCTGCAAAGTTATAAATACGTGCTCCCCAATACTATTTTTCCCAAATTGAAACCCCAGATTCATTTTTTGCCAAAACTTTTTATCGCTCTCTTGTTTTTTTTTCTCTGTTCAAATTCAATTCTCTATGTCCTTGGTTTTTCGATCCATATTAGAGTTTTGTCATGCTCGAATATGGATCGAAAAAGCAAAGACAGACAGAATCGAATTTGAAGAGAGGAAAAAAAAACACGAGAGTGATAAAAAGTTTTGGCAGAAAGTGAATCTAGGGTTTCAATTTGGGAAAGATAGTATAGGGGAGTGTGTATTTATAACTTTGCGACCTTTTGTGTAGATTGTTCCAAAATGTTCTAGGAACAGATTTTTAAATTGCTCGATGACGTCGGTGCAACTCTAACCTCATATTTTTATATTATTTGTTGATTTTTTCATTTCACCTAAGATATTTACAAAATATAAATTTTTCAAGTTTCCAAAGAATTTTTCAACGTAAACAAGCATGAACGAACAAATAAATTATTTATAAAACTCTAAAATTCATGTAATTACATGGAATATTCAACAAACATGTTATTGTCATTTTCCATAAAGAAATTCCTAAAAATAAGTTATGAATAATTTTGTAAAATTTCAAGAAATTTCGTGACACAGATTCATCACATTTTGTTAAAATAATTCCACACTTAAAATTTATAAATTAATTCTACAATCTAAAAATTTATTATGAAACTAGACTTCTCAAATTTCATTTTTTATTTAGAAATTACCATATTTGGTTTAATATAGGATTTTTAATGATTTTTCAAACATGCAGTAAAATCTGTCTACAGTTTCAAATTTAATTAAAATTTTGTATAAATTCGTAAAAAATTATAATAATTTTTTCAAAAATTCTTGGATGAACTAAGCATCATTCTTAACAACTTTGAGTATAAAATTGTCTAAAAATTCGTGCAAGTTTTTGGCAAATTTAAGAGTCATATAACCAAATCAAATAAAATCTTTAATCATCTCTTTAATGGCACAAACTACACATGCAAGCCTAATTCCAAAATTATATCATGATTTTAAGGCTACTAATATAAAAATATCCTTCAAACATTTGATATACAAATCACAAATTTACATACAACTATAAATAAAATTCTATCTACAATTTTAGACATTTTATCATATGAATATAATATGAAAATTTCAACAATTAAAAATAATAAGAGGGTTGAGAGGGTTTTCGTACTTAGTGGTAGGATTAAAATGAGGTAATGAAACGATAAGAAAAATTGTAAACTTCTTTATTCTTCTACTCTTCTTCTTCCTATTTTGACTTAGCTTTGCTCAAAGAATTTTTTTTTTTATTTTTAAAATTCTTCTCCGATTAGCTGAGAAGAGAATTGCAAGCCATATATATATAGCAGCTTCATCAAAACACCTTAGGCTCTCTCTCTCTCTCATCATTCTATTACATCCCATCTATTCTTCTAAATCCAAGACTAATCATAATCCTTATAGCGATCCCGGTTTTCCCTTCATTGTTTAACAGTATTCCAGACTTAGGTTTCGTGAAGTTGGTTGTTGTATATGTCTTGTTGTCATCCTTTTATTCCATATATTTGAGTTTTAGGATGCATTGGACGTGTTTCGAACAGGTTGGTTGAGCTTAAGTCCCATTCCTTGTTGCCCAGTTTTTGGTGGTCCGCTCGAGCGTGTCCCTTTGCACTCGAGCAGATTTTACACACTTTCAGCATTTTGTGCCTCTGCAAAACTTCTGCAGGTGCGTTTTTCATGCCCGAGCGGATTCCCTTACGCTCGAGCGGGTAGCGCTCGAGCGGGTGTTCATGTTTGTAAAAGTACTGGAAGAGTGTAATCTACGCTTGAACGGCTTTTCTTTTGCGCTCGAGCGGGTGTATTTTGTTTTTGTCTCTTGGCGCTCGAGCGGGTCTTTCTGCGCTCGAGCGGGTTCAGTTTTTGGGCTTGACGCTCGAGCGTCCTATTCTCCACTCGAGCGAACTAGTCGTATATCAGATGGCAGCTGGGTGATTTTGAATCACTTTTCACATTTCCTCTCTCTCTCTCTTACTTTCCTAAACCGTCTTTTGAGAGCTCCTCTCTCTAGAATCTACCTTTTCTCTAGGGATTGATCTAGCTAGAGTGATCTCCTACCCTTGAGCCTTTACAAAAAGTGTAGAGCTTGGTGTGGGCTTCCTATCAATCCGAGAATTTCTTGATTTGGAGCATATTCGAGTTTCTCACCTTCTCCTTTGGGTCTCATCTCTTGAGGTAGGGATTCCTACTCATTTTTATGTGCTTTAACCTAAATATTGAGCTTCTTGTATAAATGGTTTGAATTGGGAAGTTAAGGTTTGTAATGTGTGGTGTTGGAAAAAGGGGTTTTGGTTCTTTGATTCAAACATGAGTGTTTTGGGTCTAAAATGGGAGGTTATTGATATTGTTAATAATATTTGGACCTTTGGGTCAATATTGAGAAAATTGGGGAAAATGCCATATTTGGGTATATTTGGGTCATTAGTGTAATTAATGGCAAATGTTATGGAAGTGTTAAATTGAGTAGGAAATAATGAAATTGGTTCATTATGAGATAGAATGGTGGAGTTGGATTTATTAATCGCTCACTTGAAAATGTTGAAATTATATATCTGTTGAGGCATTTATTATCTGTTTAGAAATAACTGCTTTGGGCTATCGGTGGAGGATAGGCTTGATTGTTGTAGACAATGCGCGATGATTAGGCAAACTAAAACTAATCAAGTGAATGAGTCATCGAATATGACTGTTGGAATAATACATCAAATTTGTGTATTGATTGATTATGTATATGATATGTGTTTATATACATTGTGTTGTGTAGGAGAAGAAAGGGAATGTACTCCACAGTTTGGGAGGAGATAGGGGATGGACTCCTAAACCGTATGTTATGTGGGAGGAGATAGGGGATGGACTCCATTGATACAGCAAATATGTGTATCTATCGAAGTGTTGATACAGCAAGTGTGTGTATCTATTGAAGTGTTGATACAGCAAATACGTGTATCTATTGTAAAATATGAAAGTGTTTGAATATGATGTTGATACAGCAAATATGTGTATCTCTTGTGAATTATGGAAGCGTTTAATTTGAATTGCTATCTCAATTGAAATGGAAGCATTATTGATATGAGGTATAATCTCATTTAAAGTATATGGCCAGGTTCTGAGCCAGGATTAGGAAATGGAACATGGACACATTTGTCATGTAGTTGAAATGGGTTATGAATTGGCTTATGTGAATTAAACATTTATCTAATGCCCATGTTTTAGTTATTGCTCATACTATGTTTAGCATATCTCTACTGGGCATTGGGTCACCCTATATGGGACATCATTTTCAGGTTCAGGTAGTATGCCGCCTCCGAGGTCTTAGCTTGGATGGTTGTGGGAGTTGAAGACTCTTTTGTTTATTTTTGGTTATCTTTTGTTGTATTACATATAAATTCAAGCCACGGGCTTAATATGTATTGGAGTTAGTACACTCTCTTTTGTAACCAACTGTTGGCTTGGAAAGTTGTAAGCCCATAGGGCATTTACTTTTGTTGTCAACATGTAATACATTCTGTAAGAATACTCTAATTTATGAAATATGATATATCTTTCTTGTATCATGAATGTCTGTTTATGGGTTTATTTTGAGGGCGTTACAACTTGGTATCAGAGCGTACCAGATTTGAATACTTTGGGTACGTGGGAAGTGATTAGTATCACAATGGGTTTGTCTCGCTTGTTAGAGATTTATGTATGATAGTATGCGTTTATTTGATAACATGCTTATATGACTATATGGGTCTGGGATTTAATTTCTAGGATGTTGATTGGACCCTTGGGTTTCTGTGAGTCTTGTTAGAAAAGCACTTGATCAATGCTGTTTCTAACTGGAACTCTAGTAACGCCTCGGGACTATCATTATCCGGAAATGAAATTCGTAAGTGCTTACGTGATTGTGTGCTTACGTGGAATGAATTACAGTTGTCCGTGCATTAGGACGTGAGTGTTTTAGCTTCGGCACATTTATGAATGTGCTAATGTTCTTCGTTACCTTAATTAGGATGTTAGGACGAGGACGAGGACGTGGTAGGCGTGGTAGGCAGGAGATGCCTTTACCGGATGATATTCCGATGCAGCAAGAGGGTGTTGGTCAGGCCAATGTGGCTGAGCCACCGGGTCAACAGGCCATGTGAGCCTTAGCCCGCGAGATAGCAGGTGCCTTGAGGGAATCCATGGGTATTCTCAAAGCTGAGAATCTAGTTCAGGCCCAGGTTGTCGATGCAGGGCCTTCCTTTCTGAAGAGGGAGTTTTTCTAATCTAATCCGGACGAGTTTGTGGGGAATCCGAGAGAGCCACTGAAAGCTGATGAATGGCTCGAATAGATGACGAAGACGTTTGAGATGCTTGGCATCGAAGACGGGGCTTTAAAGGTGACCTTGGCATCTTTCCAACTTAAGGGAGATGCGGGTCAGTGGTGGAAGTACATGAGGGGTTGTATTGGTGGCACGTGGGAGGCTTTTGTAGATGCTTTTCAGGAGAAGTTTCTATCTCCAGCTGCTAGGGAGAAACTAAGAGACCGGTTTTGTCAGCTCAAGCAGCTAAGTTTATCAGTGGCCGAGTTTGAGGCCGCATTTACCAGTCTATCCAGGTTTACACTTGAACTTGTGGCATCTGAGGAACGTCGTTGCCTTGAGTTTAAGAAGAAGTTGAGGCATGGCCTCAAGATGAGAGTTGGGGGTTCTATGACCCGGGACTATGGGCGCCTTGTAGATGCTGCGGCCCATATGGAGATTATGATGCAGAAGGAGGAGGAGAGGCAGAGGGGCTCCAAGAGGAGTTAGGATGGCCAGGGTGATGGTAGGAGACAGAAGGGTTCTAACCCTCAGCAGTCTCAGGGTGGTTTTGCTAGATCTACCTTTCCAGTGCCGAGTGCAGGCCCTGGGAGAGGCAGTCAGGGAGACGTGACCTGTTACAAATATGGTCAGCTAGGCCACAAGTCTCCAGCATGCCCGCAGAAGGGCGGAGGGCAAAGAGCAGCTTCATCTTCGGCTCGACCTTAGAGCCAGAGTCAGGGCAGAGGCCAACCGCTCTCTTGTTACCAGTGTGGTCAGGCGAGGCACCTGAAGAGGTTTTGCCCGCAATTGAGTGTCACTTTTGGTGCATTTGGGCAGAGGCAAAGTTTTCAGCCAGCTCAGTCAATTCAAGCCTCGAGGGCCAATCAGGGAGCTTCGTCGTCCTAGTCTGTGCAGTAGTCTTTTGCTCCTAGAGGTGAGCAAGTAGATCAGGGGCCTACAGGGTGCGTGTATGTTGTTACCGCACAGGATCTTGTACCGGCTCCAGCGGTTGTGAGAGGTACCTTCTTGTTTTGCAACTCGGTTGCCAATGTGTTGATTGATACGAGTGCATCTCATTCCTTTATATCTGCTACATTTACATCTATTTTGGGTTTGGAGTTGGCACAGTTAGCATCTCCTATTTGTGTTGTATCACATGTTGGGGGTGAGTTGATTCTGAAACAAGGGTGTAGAGGTTGCGATATAGAGGTAGCTGATCGCCGACTTCCATTTTCATTCGTAGTTATGGCTATGTTGGGTTTTGATGTGATTTTAGGTATGGACTGGTTATTGTCATACCGAGCTGTTATTGATTGTTACCGCCAGAGGGTCACAATATGTACCTTGAGCGGGGATTGTTTCCATTTCTTGGGGGATCGGGTTGGTAGTGTGTTGCCTCCGGTGTATGATCCGCGAGGGCGGAGTGAGCTTAGTGGTCTTCTTGCTAGCCTTATGAGTAGTGAGTGTGATGAGACCGGGGTTGAGTTTTTGAGAGTGGTTTGTGAGTACTCGGACATCTTTCCCGAGGATCTTGTTAGTTTGCCACCTCATCAAGAGATAGAGTTCTCTATTGATTTAGTGCCTGGCACAGCGTCGATTTCTATGGCACCTTACCATTTTGCCCCAGCCGAGTTGAGTGAGTTGAAGATTTAACTCCAGGAGTTGCTGGACAAGGGCTTTGTCCACCGTTGCGTTTCGCCGTGGGGAGCACCGGTCCTCTTTGCTAAGAAGAAAGATGGAGCCTTGAGACTTTGTATCGATTACCGGAAGTTGAATTGGGCTACGGTCAAGAATAAGTACCCTATGCCCCGTATAGATGATTTGCTTGACTAGTTGAAGGGTTCCCGTTGTTTCTCTAAGATAGACTTGAGATCGGGTTACCACCAGTTGAGGGTCAGGGAGGAGGATATTCCGAAGACGGTATTCCGTACGCGATATGGCCACTATGAGTTTCTGGTGATGCCTTTTGGGCTCACCAATGCACCGGCAGTGTTTATGGATTTGATGAACCGGATATTCCGGGAATTCTTAGATCGTTTTGTGGTCATTTTCGTGGACGACATCTTGATTTATTCGCCTTCGGATGAGGAGCACGAGGAACACTTGAGAGTGGTGCTTGAGTTGCTTAGAGCCCATAGGCTGTATGCCAAGTTTGGGAAGTGTGAATTCTGGCTAGGAGAGGTTAAGTTCTTGGGCCATGTGGTTTCCGGGGAAGGGGTGTCTGTTGATACATCCAAGATTGAGGCAGTGCAGGATTGGGCACAACCTAAGAGTGTTTTTGAGATCCGCAGCTTTCTGGGATTAGCTGGGTATTACCGCCGGCTTGTGAAAGATTTCTCCAGGCTAGCTTCGCCATTGACTAGATTGACACGGAAAGGGGTCAAGTTTGTATGGAGTGAGACTTGTGAAATGTCGTTCCAAGAGTTGAAGGTTAGATTGACCACCGCTCCAATTTTGATTATTCTGGAGAGAGGTTTGGGTTATGCGGTTTATTGTGATGCCTCACGAGAGGGTTTGGGTTGTGTGTTGATGCAAGAGGGGAAAGTGGTAGCTTATGGCTCACGTCAGTTGAAAATACACGAAAGGAATTACCCTACACATGACCTAGAGTTAGCAGCAGTGATTTTTGCTTTAAAGATTTGGAGGCACTACCTTTATGGTGAGAGATTCGAGGTATTCGCGGATCATAAGAGTCTGAAGTATCTGCTTACACAGAGGGACTTGAATTTGAGGCAGAGAAGATAGATAGAGTTTATTGAGGATTATGACTTCGAGTTGCACTATCACCCGGGTAAGGCCAATGTTGTGGCCGATGCCCTTAGTAGGAAATCCATTAGTGATGTCGCTTGTATAGCCATCCGAGAGTGGGAGATGTTGGGTGCACTTGGTGAGTTTGATTTGCTTTTGGGCGAATCCGTTGAGGCTACGACCTTGTTTTCTGTTATTGCGTAGCCTACACTTGTGACTCGAGTGTTAGAGGCACAGGGAGGTGACCTTGAGGTAGAAACCTCCGAGAGAAGATCTCCAGTGGGAAGGCTGAGAAGGGTTTGTCTGTGTATCCCGACCTGAGTGTGAGATACCGCGCCCGTTTGTTTGTGCCGGAGCCTTGCCGAGAGGAGATACTCCGAGAGTTTCACCATTCACGCCTTGCAGTGCATCCGGGAGGCACCAAGATGTATCGATATTTGGGTCGCCAGTTTTGGTGGCGGGGTATGAAGAGAGATGTGGTAGTTTTCGTGTCTAAATGCCTTACTTGTCAGCAAGTGAAGGCCGAACATCAGAGGCTAGCGGGTTTGTTGCAACCCTTGCCTATTGCTGAGTAGAAGTGGGAGCATATCACTATGGACTTCATTGTAGGTCTTCCGAGGACTCAGCGGGGTAGTGATGCTATTTGGGTGGTTGTAGACCGGTTGACTAAGTCGGCGCACTTTATCCCTATGAGCATGAGAGATTCGGTAGATCATCTTTACGACTTGTATATTCGGGACATAGTGAGGTTGCACGGGGTCCCAGTGTCAATCGTCTCAGATAGAGATCCACGTTTTACTACTAGGTTGTGGCAGAGTTTACAGAGTGCCTTGGGTACTAGATTTACCTTTAGCACGGCTTATCATCCTCAGATTGACGGGCAGTCCGATCGTACTATTCAGATCCTTGAGGATATGCTTCGAGGTTGTGTCCTTGACTTTAGTGGGACGTGGGAGAGGCACTTGCCCTTGGTGGAGTTTGCCTACAACAAGAGTTATCAGTCGAGAATCGGTATGGCACCGTTTGAGGCCTTGTATGGCCGACCTTGTAGGTCTCCAGTTTGTTGGGCCGAGGTGGGTGATTCACCTTTGTTGGGCCCGGAGTTAGTGAGGGAAACGACGGAAAAAGTTCAGCTTATCCGTAGAAGGCTTGTTACAGCCTAGAGTCGCCAAAAGAGTTATGCCGACCGTAGGAGGAGGCCTTTGGCATTTGAGATGGGTGATCATGTTTTTCTAAAAATATCACCTAGGCGGGGTTTGATGAGGTTTGGGAAGAGTGGGAAGTTGTCCCCTCGGTTTATCGGCCCTTTTGAGATCCTTGAGAGGATTGGCGAGGTTGCCTATCGCTTGGCTTTGCCGCCGCAGTTGTCCGGAATGCATGACGTGTTTCATGTTAGTATGCTTCGGAAGTATGAGCCGGATCCGTCTCAAGTCTTGCGAGGCAAGACCATTCCCTTGGTAAAGGTCTTGTGGAAACATCACGGAGTGGAGGAAGCCACTTGGGAACGTGAGTTGGATGTCCGTGAGAAATATCTGGACTTGTTTGTAAATGTTTAACCATGTATTGGGATTTTGTAATATTGATGAACTTTAAGAGCGTTAAATATGTCTTGAGTTGTAAAACATTGTATATGTTTTGATTTATGGAAGTATTTTAAAACTTGCCTTGAAATGGAAGTTTAATGTAACATTGCATATGTTGAATGTAATGTGGAAATGGAAATATATCATGAACATTGAATATGGCATAGAATTGTGAAATATGTGCTGAAATTGGTAAATTTCAAGGAAAAGCATGCTAATAATGCATATTGATTATATATTGTGAAATGCCTCTTGAATAGAGATGGAATGACCGGTAATGGGTCAGGTTGTTGAATATTGAGTTGTAATACTGTTGAGAATTGAGAAAATCTTGTTTTAGAAAAACTTGTACTTAATTTCGGGGACGAAATTCTTTAAGGGGGGAAGGTTAGAGCGATCCCGATTTTCCCTTCATTGTTTAACAGTATTCCGGACTTAGGTTCCGTGGAGTTGGTTATTGTATATGTCTTGTTGTCATCCTTTTATTCCATATATTTGAGTTTTAGGATGTATTGGACGTGTTTCGAACAGGCTGATTGAGCTTAAGTCCTATTCCTTGTTGCCCAGATTTTTGGTGGTCCGCTCGAGCGGGTCCCTTTGCGCTCGAGCGGATTTTACACACTTTCAGCATTTTGTGCCTCTGCAAAACTTCTACAGGTGCATTTTTCACGCTCGAGCGGATTCCCTTACGCTCGAGCGGGTAGCGCTCGAGCGGGCCTCTTGCCGCTCGGGCGGGTGTTCATGTCTGTAAAAGTACTGGAGGAGTGTAATCTACGTTCGAGCGGCTTTTCTTTTGTGCTCAAGCGGGTGTATTTTTTTTTTTTTTTTGTCTTTTCGCGCTCGAGCGGGTTCAGTTTTTGGGCTTGACGCTCGAGCGTCCTATTCTCCGCTCGAGCGGACTAGTCGTATATCATATGGCAGCTGGGTGATTTTGAATCACCTTTCACATTTCCTCTCTCTCTCTCTCTCTTACTTTCCTAAACCGTCTTTTGAGAGCTCCTCTCTCTAGAATCTACCTTCTCTCTATGGATTGAACTAGCTAGAGTGATCTCCTACCCTTGAGCCTTTACAAAAAGTGTAGAGCTTGGTGTGGGCTTCCTATCAATCCGAGAATTTATTGATTTGGAGCATATTCGAGTTTCCAACCTTCTCCTTTGGGTCTCATCTCTTGAGGTTGGGATTCCTACTCATTTTTATGTGCTTTAACGTAAATATTGAGCTTCTTGTATAAATGGTTTGATTTGGGAAGTTAGGGTTTGTAATGTGTGGTGTTGGAAAAAGGGGTTTTGGTTATTTGATTCAAACATGAGTGTTTTGGGTCTAAAATGGGAGGTTATTGATATTGTTAATAATATTTGGACCTTTGGGTCAATATTGAGAAAATGGGGGAAAATGCCATATTTGGGTATATTTGGGTCATTAGTGTAATTAATGACAAATGTTATGGAAGTGCTAAATTGAGTAGGAAATAATGAAATTGGTTCATTATGAGATAGAATGGTGGAGTTGGATTTATTAATCGCTCACTTGAAAATGTTGAAATTATATATCTATTGAGGCATTTATTATCTGTTTAGAAATAACTGCTTTGGGTTATCGGTGGAGGATAGTCTTGATTGTTGTAGACAATGCATGATGATTAGGCAAACTAAAACTAATCAAGTGAATAAGTCATCGAATATGACGGTTGGAATAATACATCAAATTTGTGTACTGATTGATTATGTATATGATATATGTTTATATACATTGTGTTGTGTGGGAGAAGAAATGGGATGTACTCCACGGTTTGGGAGGAGATAGGAGATGGACTCCTAAACCGGATGTTATGTGGGAGGAGATAGGGGATGGACTCCATTGATACAGCAAATATGTGTATCTATCAAAGTGTTGATACAGCAAGTGTGTGTATCTATTGAAGTGTTGATACAGCAAATACGTGTATCTATTGTAAAATATGGAAGTGTTTGAATATGATGTTGATACAGCAAATATGTATATCTCTTGTGAATTATGGAAGCGTTTAATTTGAATTGCTATCTCAATTGAAATGGAAGCATTATTGATATGAGATATAATCTCATTTAAAGTATATGGCCAGGTTCTGAGCCAGGGTTACGAAATGGAACATGGACACATTTGTCATGTAGTTGAAATGGGTTATGAATTGGCTTATGTGAATTAAACATTTATCTAATGCCCATATTTTAATTATTGCTCATACTATGTTTATCATATCTCTACTGGGCGTTGGCTCACCCTATATGTGACATCATTTTCAAGTTCACGTAGTATGCCGCCTCCGAGGTCTTAGCTTGGATGGTTGTGGGAGTTGAAGACTCTTTTGTTTATTTTTGGTTATCTTTTGTTGTATTACATGTAAATTCAAGCCACGGGCTTAATATGTATTGGAGTTAGTACACTCTCTTTTGTAACCAAGTGTTAGCTTGGAAAGTTGTAAGCGCATAGGGCATTTACTTTTGTTGTCAACATGTAATACATTCTGTAAGAATACTCTGATTTATGAAATATGATATATCTTTCTTGTATCATGAATGTCTGTTTATGGGTTTATTTTGAGGGCGTTACAATCCTACTCTCCCTAGTATTACATGCACGTTTACAAGTGTTAGGTGATTAATCGCCCCACACTGCCACCGAATTTTACATTTTTTTTTAAAAATAATTAAATGTGAGTTCTCATAAGACAGATATTTAAATCCAAAGCTATAGAATTTTGAAATTTTCAAATGAGTTTGAAAAAGAAAAAAAAGTTATAAAATTTTGTCACTATGTGTTTTGGCGGGCCTAAACTAATATAGAAAATTATGTTGTTCTTATCCTTTTAAAAAAATATTAATAGGATCGTAAACTAAAACTCCTTATTTTTTTCCCTAATAATATAAGATTTTATGTATAAAATATAAGATCGTATGTAATATATATATACACACACTAGCATAATACTTGTGTTATGCATGGACATAAATAAATTCTTAATTTTTTAAACGTCACATGTAATTTTTATTTTTTAAAAATTAAAAAGTTGATTAATAATATTTTTAAAATTTGAAATTATACAAGACTACAATAATATTTATAATTTAAAACAAAATTAAATTTCAAATTAAAATTTCCTCTTTTTTTTATACTTTTTATGCAAAGATTTTTAAATATAAAAAAAATAGACAAGATTAAATGGGCCAACTAAGATTATTGTGGATTGTTTGTCACATTTCAAAGAAAAATTGAAGGGGTTTTTAGTTTAAGATCTATGATATTAAGATTTTATAAGATAAAGGGCATGCATAATTTTCATTATAGTTGGGATCGCTTAACATTTTCGTAGAGAAATTTCTACATTGAGAAATTTCAACTCTTTATTAAGGGACCTTAACTAATAAGAAAAAATATATTGGATCACTCTTCTTATGAAAAATTAATAAATGATGTTTCACTAATTTTTCTAAAAACTAAATAATTAATTCAATAATTTATTTTCTTTCAAATTTTATAATCATTGCTAATATAAAAATCGTTAGGTCTGGGACTCCAACATCAATAATCATAAGGTGTGTTTGTTGTGTCATAATAAAGCTATATTTTATTATCATAAACGGTAATAAAAATGGCAAAAGAAAGGAGTGATTCCAACAAAATTAGGATTGAATTTCCATCTAAATATTTTACCATATCTAAGGGTATAAATTCTGAGTTCGTTGTCTCTGGAGTGACAATGAACTTGCATTGGCCTGGAGTTGTTTGGAATGTCATGGATGAGATGTTGTTTGTCTCTTATCATTGATTATTGGATGATATTTCCAGTTTTAATTTCTTCATGTGGATCATCTTCTTCCTCTTCTGGAAAATCACGGTAAGGGTAAAAACTGTTGAAATTTTAATAAAAATAAAAATAAAAATAATTATTTTTATTTAATTTGTTTGACCATTATTAACATTTATACTAGTTTTAAACATTTCAGTTACATGAATTTTATTTGATATTATTATAGTACTTATGTCATATTTAATACATATATTAATAGAGTTTTAATTCTTTTATCTATTTATGTTTACTTATTTGAGTCGTGTAGATATAGAAAAAAATTATTGGAGAGTGTATTTATGTTTACTTATTTGAGTCGTGTAGATATAGAAAAAAATTATTGGAGAGTGTATTTGATATTATTATAGTACTTATGTCATATTTAATACATATATTAATAGAGTTTTAATTCTTTTATCTATTTATGTTTTAATTTTATTGATATTTTTGGGCAACTATGGTGTAGTAGTTGTATCCTTTAAATTATTGGAGAGTGTACTTAATTCCTTCAATTTTATTTTGGGAGTTTTTGGAATTGTTGTATTTTGGTTTTGGATGAATACAATTTGATTTAAACTTGTTTTTACTTTCTATATAAGGATTTTTAAATTCCAAAATTATAGATACAATTAAATGGCCAACTCAAAAATTTTTAAATTTCAAATTATATATGGATTAAATATGGGCTAAATTTGGCTATACTTTTATGTTTTTTTACTTTGTATATAAGGATTTTTAAATTCCAAACTTATGGATAAGACTAATATGGCTATACTTTTATGTTTTTTGCTTTCTATATAAGGATTTTTATATTTCAAAATTATAGACGTGATTAAATGGGCCAACTCAAAAAATTTTAAATTTCAAATTTTATGGTTATACTTTATGTTTTTTACTTTCTATATAAGGATTTTTAAATTCCAAAATTATAAATACAATTAAATGGGCCAACTCAAATTATTGTAAATTCTTTGCCACATTTAAATGAGTAGATGCCATATGTGTTTATGAATGTGGATCTCATAACTTTGTGTTTAGAAGTAAGAAAAAGGTGTGAGAAATGGGATTATGTATTGTATTGCTCTAAAAGAAAAATATCATATATAATCCCTTATCTTACATTTTTTTCTCACTCCAAGACACAAGTGAGTGTAGTCCATATGCATTTACGAATGTGCCTCATTATTTTGTGTTTATGAGTGAAAAATTGTGTTAAGAAATGAGGTTAAGTATAACATTGCTTTAAAAGAAAAATGCTTCATATAATTCAATTTCTTACTTTATTTTCTCAATCCAAGAGATAAGTGAGTTTATATGCACTGATTAATGTGATCCTCGTTGCTTTGTATAGCATTGCCCAAAATAGAAGAAAAATCAAGTTGGATTCAACCTAGATTATTCGGGGTGTATAAATGAGTGAAGGGAGGCAACAATAAGAAACACAAAAAATATAATTCTTACATTACTAGAGAGATACAATATGAAGTCATTCATTCCCTTGATCATCTTAGCATTTCACTTGCTTTGCTCAACCACCATGGGTGGTGATGCTCTTTTTCCAACATATGAGGTTCATATCATCAACGATCTTCCAACCAACTCTCACTTCTTTTTGCTAGTTCGTTGCCAATCAAAAGACGATGATTTCGGAATGCATAAGCTTGAAAGTGGTGAAGAATTCTACTGGAGATTCAAACCCAACATTATAAAAACCACTCTCTTCTTCTGCCATTTTTATTGGGATACCAAAGATGCAATTTTTAATGTTTACGATAGGAAACTAGATGATGATTATTGCTACAAGTTTAATACATGTTACTGGAGTGTTAGAGATGATGGCTTTTATTTCAGCGGTGATAATACGGCTCCGGCAACATGGTCGAAATTCAATGATTGGACTCCTTAAGTGTTATGTATGATGTAAGAGGTTATGCATTTGCCATCATCTTGTATTTGGATTATCAATAACTTATATGCAAATATATGCAAGGTTTGAAAAATTGACTATTCAAGTCACACACTATTCATAGTAGTAGAAAATGGTTTTGTGAGTGCCTTTTAAAGTTAAATTTTGACTTTGAATCTAGCCATTATATCCTATCTTACCGAATCTTATTTATCCTCTTTTGCTTTTAGTAATATTTTTAATAAGACTGTTAATATATGTAGAATTATTCAAAATTTAATGAAATAATTTTTCTTGAGCCTATTATGTGGCTTATGGTGTGTCCTAGCCCATCAGTATGTGTGGTATTGGGCCCAAAACATTGGCCTAGCATAGTACGCCTAGATTCGTTTCATGCTAGGCCTAACTCTAAATGAGTCGTGTTGGTTTGACTCATTTAATTTGCACCTCTACTTAGGACAACACAATACATTGTTAGCGAGAAAAAGAAAGAAAAAGAAATGTGATTTATAGACATAAAATTCATATAAAAAACATATTTAGAATGATTTGTCAATCACATTTATAAAATTATAATCATAATAATAGGTGTTTTGATTGAAAATTAAGAAAACCACAAAGTATCAACTCGTTTTGCCCATAATTTCTATATCAAAATTTTATTTGTATGTCAACCACTAAAAAGAAAGAAAAGACATACCATGTATTAAATGAGACTTGCCTAGCAACATCTTTATGGAATATATTAGGAAAAAATCAAAAAATAAAAATTACAAATCGGTCAGGTCTAGACCACAACCTTATGAATTGATTTGGTATGATTTTCTCAATAAATGGTTCCTGATTATTAAAATAAGTAAATCGTACTTGACAGTTCAGTTTGTGATTTTATAATAAAAAATGGTTGAGAGCACTAAAAGTGCTGCTCTAATAGCACCACTAATGATGTCCACTATCTATGCTCTTTTTGTTAGCATTCCCAATGCATTAGTGCTATTAGTGATTTTTTTTTTAGTGGTATGAATCATTATTGTTTTATAATTATGGTCCTGATTTGAAATGGAACTGATTTGTTTAAATACGCACACCTGTATAAATATGTATATAATTTGTTATTTATCTGAAACACTCATAAATTGGATTTTTTCAATTATATTTTCCGAATCATATTTTTTTACCTTTTTTTCTAACTCTAAGACACAAGTGAGTGGATTTGGTATGCATTTATGATTGTGGGCTCATTGCTTTGTGCCTAAAGTTGAGAAGAAAAAAAATAAGAAATGAGATTATGTATAACATTGCTCATTTATTATTCCATTTAGGTAAATTCAATTGTCTTCACTTGCCAAAAATACTAAAAAGAAAAAGTCAATTACATCCAGCCTATATATTTTCTGTGTATTTCATTGCACGCAAATATGCAATGAATAGGCCATTTCGTTTCGTATTACAAAAAAAAGCAGCATCAAATTCAACTCCCCATTTAAATCTTCCATCTCATAGCAGGATTTGAATGACGAATAGAGTGAATGAAAGGGAGATGCTCAGCTGGAATTAATGAAGGTTGGTTTAGGAATGCTTGCCACTTTGGCTTGTTGTAAAGTTGCTTGGCTTTGTCTAAGGCGGTTTGATTGTTTGGATTGGATATAAAGATTTTAAGAAGATATGTAATACTTAAAGATAAAGATAACATATAATATATTATAAGATATGAGATGAATTATATATACTATACAGTCACTTATACTATATTTGGTTAAGTTAGGATATAAGAAGGAAGTGATTTTTTTAACTTTTAGATTAAAAATGAGTTATATCCGACAGTGGAGATATACATTACGATTCTTTTGCATCATATACTATCTGGACTCTCTATATTCAAAGCAACCAAACATGGGATATAAGGAGGGAAAAAAAAACATGTAAACCTCATCTCATATTATATCCGGTCTCACACCTATATTTAACTTTTATATCCGGTAAACAAACATGGCCTGAGGCCTTGTTTGATTGTCCGGAAATAACATGAAGAATATAATATGCCTTGGGATTTACTCAGTATATGCAATGAATAGGATATATGGATTGGATAACATATCTCATGCTCATGTTTGTTGAGTTCATGATATAATACTGAATATTTCTTATCCATGTCTGTTTTACAAAAAAATTATGGGATATAAGAAATTAACATACATTAATGTCTATGTTGTCTCTATGCCCATCAATATGCAGTATATATGTACGTCCATCTAATCATTTGCCAATATACGTATGTATATTAAATAAAAAAAAATCAATTAAGTAATAACATAATCAAAAAATTAAATAATAATATAAATTTGTTTAAAATATATAAGAAAAATAATTTAGAATCAATTAAGTTTTAATATTTTTAAAATTATTTTCCTAAATTTAATTGTGTATTCTAAATTCTTACAAATAAAAAATACATATTATAGTTTAATGGGAAAATTCAAAAATAAAATAAAATCCATATCATAGTTTATTTGGCCCACTTATTTATTTAAATCTTAAATTGGTAAATATTTTTTGAATTAGAACTTTGAAAATTCAAAATCTTTTAAATCAATATAATTATAAATATTTTTTTTATATTTAAAATTAAAAAATTAAATTAAAACTTTGAATCTCAAAAAGGAAACAACATTTGTGTTTATAAATATTGTTTATGTAAAACTTTAGCTGTAAAAATTTAAAAATAAAATTCATGAACATAGTTTTTTTGGTCATATACAATCGGATTTTTAATATACACAATCAAATTTATGTAAAGTTCATATATACACATAATCAAATTTTCCATTGTAAAAGGGTAAAATCATACTTTTAATTCTTATCCCATCTGATGGGCGGTGGTGCTACATACACCAATTAATGTACACACTAGTGTACCAACTTGTGTTATGCCATTATTACTGGCCCCCACCTACTATACAAATTACAAATAACCAAAACCTCTAAAATTATGCCACATCATCTGTTAGTATACTAGTTAATATATCAATTGGTACATTTAATATTATTCTCTGACGAGATATGATATGATAGAGGAGAATTGGTATTGCACATCCACCCATTTTGAGGATGAACAATCTAATTATATATTATATTCTCCTCTAAAAAATATTTCAAACAAAGGATATATGGACCCAGCACTGGCTTCCCTCTAGTCTCAGATCGGATTAGAGGGTGTTGTTGGGCCCGTGGTGGGCGCTATTTTGATAATATGAACCGTTCAATATGTAGAACTCGTCAAGTACTATATGCCTGTAAAAAATCACATTGATCGAATATCGATAGCTACGATATTAAATCAGTTTTGTATTAAAAAAATGGACGGTGAAAAAATAAATGGTTGACAGAAAACTGATCCGATGAGATAACTATTGATATTCGATCAATCTAATTTTTTACAGGCATATAATACTCGACAAATTCTACACAGTGAACAGTTCAAATTATCAAAAGGGACCTAAGGTGGGCTCCTACAAACCCAACAGCACCCTTTAGTCCGATCTAAGACTTGAGGGAAACCAGGCCCATATGGACCCATAGTATATAATCTCCAATCTCACCTTCTATATCCAAGAATCAAGCAGAGCCTAAGTTTCTTGAGAGGATTGAGAAGATGCAGAAAAGCGCAATGCCAGTCGAAGAAGATTCACAACCATGGCTGCCGAACCTCCCAAGGAAATCATCAACCCTAATTGATTGGGATGAAGGAAGGTGGAAAAGGCGCGATTGTTAAAAGATGAGGAATAGAGAAAATGAAGAATGTGACAATCCGTTACTACCACCAATAACGACGATGATGATGATGATGATGAATCGACGATGATGATGACTTTGTGCATGTATATGGAGAAACCTAGACCCGATCAAGCCGACAATATCAAATTTTTTTTCCATTGATATCGATACTAGTTGAGTTCAATATCGAGATCGCTCACCAATCACAATCAATCACCTAACAGTTTTCAATCCTCTAACCAATCGTTCACTCCGTTTTGCGTCAATCGCCTCCTAACTATTTCTATTTGGTGAGACCGCAACAGAGGATTCAAGATCCGTCCTCATGTCCCAACTCTCCCGCCGCCGCACCACCACCAGAAGCAGCGACGACTGGCACGGTGGTCCTAGGCTGAAAGCACCGAAGCCTAATCCCCTAGTGGTAACCGTTGATGGAAAGATATATGCCCAAGCTGGGGTTGTTGATCTCGAAAAGTATAAAAGCAAATTTGGGAATCGAGATCTAGAACCAGTTTTTGAGTACTTATTGAATGTATAATTGTTGTTGATAATCTTAGATATTGGTAAATATAAAAGCAAAATTTGGGAATTGGGAAGAATTTTTTTTTTTGGTTTTTTTTTTTAGGGGCTAAGATAGTATTAAAAAAAAATCTAAAATAGTCAATAAGATAAAATTTCACATTAAATCCATAATCATTTTTTTCCCTAACAAATATCATATTCAATTACAAAAACAAAAAAAAAAAAAAAAAATTGATTGTCTTCTCAAACACAACTATTTTAGCCTATTAAAATAGCTAAAAACTAAAATAATCAATTTTCCAAACACCCACGAAATGTATGATTGTTGTTGATAATCTTAGATATTGCTTTTCGGGTTCTTGGTTTCATTCCGCTAATGTTGTTGATAGTAAGTTGTTTCGGTGCACATTGTGTTGGACAATCTTCATTGTATTTAAATAAATAAATTTTGTTTGTGTACTAAACTACAAGCAAAATACAAAAGAACAATAGGAAAGGAAAGAGAATGTTTGATTACAAAAATCAAACCAATAAATAAAAATAAATAAATAAATACATATTTTATTTTGTTACAAAAAAAAAATAACAGAAAATAAATTAACAACTTACTTGATTAATTTTTTGAACAATATTCTGATCAAGTCCAGTGTCAGATACTGTGCCCTCAAGACAAATTCATCCTCTCCACGGTGCTTTCAGATATGCAGACGTCTATCTCCCAGGATAAAATGATCAATCAACGAATAAATGCAGCACTACAATTTATTTGTACAACGAACACACTAAGTGTTTAAACTCGTTCTCACAGTGAAAATAATACAGCAAAAATACAGAGAATGCAGAGAATATTTTGGATGAAATTAGAGAGTAAAACCAAGTGAGAGACTTGTCTATATATAGGTATAAAGGTGACTCTTCATTTTGAATTAAACAGGTAATAAACCTGTTTGAATAGGTAGCAGACCTATTTGGTTTGAATGGCACTGTTTGGGTTGGAATTCAAACAGATATGAATCTGTTTGGGTTTGAATTTTGAACAAAACCTGTTCTGGGTTTGTAATAGATTCGGATCTGTTGGACAGAGGTGCGAACTGTTTCAAAATTTCAAAAATTGAAATTAACCTGGACTGAAATTTGAAATTAATTTCGAATTCTTGGACAGATTTTATTTCAAAAAATAAAATTAAATCCAAATGTTTTTGGCCCAAAAAGATTTGTATTGGGCCGGACAAGCCCAACCCAACCACGCACCCGCACCCAAGCCCAGGCCCAGCCCAGCCCAGTCCGCCCGGACGGACGGATAGCGGCGGCTCACGCGTGGTGATTTTTGGGTCCAATGGGTCTAGCCCCTTTTGTCCATAACCTCCCTTTCTACAAAACTTGGGTGCCCCTTAGGGCCTATCCCAAGTTCCAAATCCATGCCTTATAAACCCACAAAACTCTTCCCAACAAACCAATGTGGGACAAGTCTTAAACCATACCTTTAAGAAATTTCCACCAAAACTCCATTTCCATGGAGCTCACTTTGGCTTCAATTTCCCATTCACCCGATAATGGTTTTGAGCAACCAAATATACCATGTGAATCACAACGCGGCATAGAACGCGTTACCACTTTGACCCGCGAAATTCGGCGCATGGGTCCCACCTAAAAATTTGACCAAAGTTAAGAAAAATTATGTTTTCCAGATTTTTCCAAAACCCATTATTTCTAACAATTCCCCACATGAATGGAATTTGAAGGCAATGGAAATGCAACAATATGCAAAATTTGTCGAAAGAGTATAGGTAGCTTTCGGCCTTGAATCTTCCCTAGTGATAACCTATCGAACCTACTAGCTAACCAATGGACGCAATGCCTTGAATTGTTCAGCCGTTTGTGTAAGCCAAGACAATATATTTCACACAAAATATTTTCTAATGCATCGTGGTTCTCACTGTTGTGTTCATTTTGGCCTTGAACACTCCTGGTTGTTCATGAGTGCTTCTAGAGAATTTAGCCTCTTCATTCTCATAGAACCGGCCCAATTCGACACTCATACAGGTGATTCTTATTGTGAGTATCTCCTTATACTCGTCTTGATTTTTATGCCTAAATCAAGATATAAGTAATCATTAAAAGCTAAGCTTATCCTTAGACCCCTGCATACAACATATATTGCAGATATCACTCTCACTATAGGAATGGATAGGAAATTTTGTAAACCCTTGGTGATTTTTGGCAAGTCACACATAACTTAGTTGTCCCTTTGAACTTAGTTCTTGGAATCTCCAGTCATATAAGTAGGGTTACCATTACAATGACTCTTATGTAATAGGCTTTAATCCTATCCCCTTCGATGAACTATACACTTACTCTTTTGTCAAACCTTTTGTTAATGGATCCGCAATATTCTCTTTACATTTTATATAATCTATTGAGATTATTCCATTTGAGAGCAATTGTTTTACAGTATTATGTCGACGACGAATATGTCATGACTTACCATTATACATATGATTCTGTGCTCTGCCTATTGCAGATTAACTATCACAATGAATGCAAATAGCTGGCACAGGTTTTGCCCACATTGGAATGTCTTCTAAGAAGTGACGAAGCTATTCCGCTTCTTCTCCTGCTTTGTCTAAAGCAATGAACTCAGATTCCATTGTGGATCGTGTGATGCATGTTTGTTTCATGGATTTCCAAGAAACAACAGCACCTCCCAGAGTAAAGACATATCCACTAGTGGATTTTGAATCTTTAGTATCTGATATCTAATTGGCATCACAATAACCTTTGAGTACTGCTGGATATCGAGTAAAGTTCAAACCATGATCACAGGTAAATTTTAGATATCTAAGAACTCAAATGACCGCTTTCCAATGGTCTTCTCCAGGGTTACTAGTGTACCTACTCAATTTACTGACATCATAAGCTATATCAGGACGAGTACAATTTATTAGGTACATTAGGCTTAAAAAATTTGGGAGTATTTTAACTGAGACACCGTATCACCTTTATTTTTCGATAAATAAATACTGATGTCTACCGGTGTTCTAGCTACATTCAAATCATCCTTGATAAATTTATCAAGAATTTTCTCAATAGAATGTGATTGAGATAATGCATATTCATCAGATGTTTTAGTAATTTTCATTCCTAATATTACATCTGCGATCCCCATATCTTTCATATCAAATCTTTTGTTCAGCATTTGCTTAGTTAATTTGATCATGTTTTGACTACTTCCAATGATAAGCTTGTCATCCACATAAAGACAAACTATGACATATCCTTGGTCAGTGTTTTTAACATAGACGCACTTGTCACATTCGTTTATCTTAAACCCATTAGTAAGCATAGCACGATCAAATTTTTCATGTCATTGCTTAGGTGCTTGTTTTAATCCATAAAGAGATTTTACAAGCCAACAAACTTTCTTTTCTTGCCCCGGTACTACAAACCTTTCAGGTTGCTCCATATAGATCTCTTCATTTAGAGCACCGTTTAAGAAAGCTGTCTTAACACCCATTTGATGTATTTCTAAATTATACAATGCTGTTATGGCAATAAGCATGCGGATGGATGTTATTCTTGTCATATGAGAATATGTGTCAAAATAGTCCAGACCTTCCTTTTGTCTGTAACCTTTTACTACAAGTATTGCTTTATACTTGTCTATTGAACCATCTGCTTTCATTTTTCTCTTGAATATCCATTTATATCCAAGAGGTTTAGATCCAGGTGGAAGATCCACCAATTTCCAAGTATGATTTTGCATAATGGATTTAATTTCATTAATTAACAGCCTCTTTCCACAAAGGTGCTTCAGGACCTGTCATTGCTTCCTTAAATCTTTGAGGTTCATTTTCTAACAGGCATGTCAGAAAAACTGGACCAAAGGATTTTGATGTTCTTGCTTTCTTACTGTGTCTTGGTTCATCATCAGTTAAATCCTGCTGGTCGAGACTATTACTAGTCTCTTGTGATTGTCATTAGTCTCTTGACTTTGTATACAATCATAAGTTCTCTTCTGTGAATTTAATTCTTGTCCTTTCTTGTAAGGAAAAACATGTTAAAAAAGCACAGCATTCATTGACTCTATAATAGTGTTCACATTTATATCAGGTATTTCTGATTTATAAGTCAGAAACCGATATGCACTACTATTCTGAGCATAACCAATAAACACACAATCCACTGTTTTTGGTCATATCTTAGTCTTTTTAGGAATATGAACTTCTACCTTTGTCAAACACCCCCATACTTTTAAGTCTTTATAGGAAGGTGGTCAACCTTTCCACAATTCATAAGGTGTCACGACCCATCCCACACCTAGTAGAATGGTGCCGTAATGGCCAGTAATCCGAGATTACTAAAGGCCAACTGACAAGGATTCACACACAATCAGAGCATACATATGGGGCTTACAAGTGCGGAAGCAATAAATTTAAATCCAATTAGTCCACAGGAGCTGTGCATAGATCAAATGAAATGACATACATCCTAACATGGTTTACAACTTGGATAAAAACAAATAGAATAAAGTACATATTACATCTTGATCAAAAGGCTTCTCAAGCCGACATATACAAAAAAAATGAATTACAAAACCAAGAAGCATAATCTTCAAGATGCCACAAAAATATAAATCCAAAACAAGTTGCAATAATCATCTAGGCGTCACCGCCTTCTTGCTCGTCACCCACATATATATAAGGAGAGGGTGAGTTTGAATACTCAGTGAATGATATTAGAAATAAAGGTTTGCATGACTGACATTCAAGATCTTTATCAAAATGATACATAGCATATCCGGTACAAAATCAAAGGATGGACCAAGTCCATCAATCAAATCTTTCAAAGCTTCAAGGGATACTTACTAGCATCAATATAATACAAGGGATGACATTTCGGACAAACCCAGGCGGAAAATCGTCGGTGGCAAAACAAAGGAGATATTTCAAACAAGGGTGCTAGTTGCATTATAGCACTAAGGACTTTCAAAACAAGGGTACTAGTTGCATTATACTCCCTTAGCACTAAGGACTTTCCGAGAATGTCATCAAAACAAATATAGTGCTTGTACAAACTAGGAATAATCATTCATGCTTGATCAAATACTTTTTCCAAAACGAAGCAAAGCTTTATCAAAACTTTATAACATAACTTTATTAAAAATAGCACTCACATAGCTCTTCGGGCGCTGGGATTAAGGCAAGAATTCAAGACCTACAATTATATGGCAAAGTCCACTGAATGCACTTCAAGGAGACAAGAAGAAATACTCAAAGATGGATATGAAATGCATCTCTAGAACAAGCTTTACATGAGTGCAAATGATTCCGGCATTTCCTTTCAAAACCAAGTCAAAACAAAGCAAAACATGCTGGGAGTTGAAACACTGCCCTTACATCTCGAGAAAACATGTTGGGTACCAACCAGGTCTAGGCCGAGGTCCCACACCTCTTGGCCGAGGTGTGTTCCTAGCAACCACATCTAGGGAAATGAAGTCGGGAAAACCTGGGTTTCCCTTGAAGAACACGAAGAACATGAACATGAAGAACATGAATACTAAAATCATACTGCTTTATTCAAAATCTGAGTTGTTATGAGATGAGTTTGAAAACATGGACCTGGGTACCCATACTCGAAGATCTTATGAAGACAAACACAAAAACATGGATCTTGATACAAGCTTTCGGATCAAAACATGGTTTTATTTCAAGAACACAAAAACACCATTTTCTCTTTCTAAAACAAGCTTTAAATCAATGCAGACTTATGAATCATGATAGATCATGCAATGTGATCGGATCAATATAAAGAACAACAAGAGTAGATCAAGAATGTAATCTCAAAAGACGAATCAAACGGTTTAAACTCTAAGGATCAAGCTTGGAAATCTACCTCTCTCTCAAGAACTCCTTTCTCCTCTTCATAGAGCTTCTCTCTCTAAAAAGGCAAAGATATGACAAATGATATGTTTTCTCTCTCTGCCGGCTGACTTAACCCTCTGCTGGGACACGTGGCACTACCAGATTGGACTTCCTCAAAAGGTGATAGAAAGACAAGACAAGAGCATGACAAAGGGTGTACAACAAGTAAGGTGACATGGGCACTCCGGCAAGTAATGATCTCGGCTAGGAAGGATAACACTTGACCTAGCTGTGCCATACCTCGGCCTAGATATGCCACACCTCAGTCTAGGTCATACCATTCCAGGAACAAGATTATTAGGTGCAAGGGTCAAAGATCTAGGATACCTAGGGGGTAACATCTCGGCCTAGATGATGCAGATCTCGGCCTAGGTGATGCACACCTCGGCCTTGATGATGACATCTCGGCCAATATGCAATAGTGAAGGTGGAGGTCAACCAAGGTGGTTCCAAGATGGTCCTAGGTGTGAAAGGTTCAAAGGTGTGACCTAGGCTTAAGATGACCTCGGCTAAACACACACCAAGCAACGAACCAAGCATGCAAGTAACACTTAGACAAAACAAATCAAGGTCTACAAATGCAACTTAGCAAGACAAAATCATGTAATGCATGCAAGCATGTCTAGGACAAAGTGAGGGTTGTTACATGCTACCCTCCTTAAAGAAGTTTGGTCCCCAAACTTAAGTTACCTTGCCCCAAAAACAACTTCGGATGTCGGATTTTCATTTCTTCTTCCATCTCCCATGTAGCATCCTTGCCATAATGCTCTTTCCATTCAGCATTCACTATTGGTATCGACTTGTTCCTCAACTATTTCACTTGCCTATCAAGAATCCGTATCGGCTTCTCCTCATAACCTAAATCTTCATTAATCACAATCCCGAAATGATCAATCACATGTAGTGAATCCCGAATATACTTCCTCAACATCGAAATATGAAACACACTGTGGACTTGACTTAATTCTGGCGGCAAAGCAAGTCTGTAGGCAACTAGGTTAACTCTTTCAAGAACTTCAAATGGCCCGATGTAACGAGGTGCTAACTTACCTTTCTTCCCAAATCTTGAAACTCCTTTAATCGGCGAAACCTTGAGGAATACATGATCCCCAACTTCAAATTCTAACTCTCTTCTTCTTTGGTCGGCGTAACTCTTCTGTCGACTCTGAGCAGTTCTAATTCTCTGCTAGATAAGTTTAATCTTTTCAGTTGTCACTTGAACCAGTTCGGGACTAATCAAAGCTTTGTCTCCTACCTCGGTCCATCATATCGGCGATCTACACTTCCTTCCATACAAAGCTTCATACGGTGCCATGCCAAGGCTAGCTTGATAACTGTTGTCGTAGGCAAATTCTACCAATGGAAAATGCACTTCCCAACTTCCTTTGAAGTCCTATACACATAGCCTAAGCATATCTTCAAGTGTCTGAATTGTTCTCTCTGTTTGCCCATCGGTCTGGGGATGAAAAGCTGTGCTAAACCTCAACTCGGTTCCCAAAGCTCTTTGTAAACTCTACCAAAATCTAGAAACAAACTTCAGATCTCGGCATGGCACAATGGACATCGGTACCCCCATGAAGTCTAATAATTTCATTCGTATATAGCAAAGTAAGTCGATCGGCATTAAAGGTAGTCTTAACAGGCAAGAAGTGTGCTGACTTAGTTAATCTATCCACTATAACCCAAATTGAATCCATACCCTTTTGTGTCCTCGGCAAGCCAATCACAAAATCCATGGAGATGTGTTCCCATTTCCACTCAGGAATTGACAAAGGTTGAAGAAGTCCTGCTGCCCTCTGATGCTCTGCTTTCACTTGTTGACAATATAGATACTGAGATACGAACTCGGCTATTTCTCTTTTCATATTTGGCTACCAAAAAGTCTGCTTCATATCTTGGTACATCTTGGTATTTCCTGGATGGACGGAAAATCTAGAACCATGGGATCCCTGCAAAATCCTCCTTTTCAGCTCTGGGACGTCGGCCACACACAACCTTCCTTCAAACTTAAGTACTTGATTCTTAATGGCATACCCTGACCTCGGCTTGGTGCTAAACTCATCCATTACCTTATTGAAGAATCTGTCTTCCATCTGTCTGGCCTTCACTTCCTCAATAATGGTTGGCTTCACCGAAATCATAGTTAAGCATGCTAAACTTCCAACTAATTTCCTGCTCAACGCGTCGGCCACCGAGTTTGCTTTACCTGGGTGATACTGAATCTGCATGTCGTAGTCCTTCAATAGTTCAAGCCATCTTCTCTGCCTCATATTTAATTCCTTCTGGGTGAACAAGTACTTCAAACTCTTGTTGTCACGCCCCCAAACCACCCCTAGTAGTTTGGTGCCGTGATGGCCAGTAATCCGAGTTTACCGAAGGCCGACTTACAAGAATCACACAAAATCAGAGTATAAAATATGGGGCTTACAAGTGCGGAAGCAACATATATACATATACAGAATCTAAATAGTCCATGAGAGCCGTGCTTAAGTCCAATGAAATGACATACATTTTTACAAAGTCTTACAACTTAGGTGCAATAAGGAAATGAGATACAAAATACATCTTGACCAAAAGGCTTCTCAAGCCGACATATACAAGTACACATGAAATATAAGCTAAGAAGCATAATCTTCAAGATGGTACAAAATGCTAATCCAAAACACGTCGGCAATGCACCCAAAAAAAACACATCGGCTACACGTCTAGGCCTCATTGCCTTCTTGCTCATCACCTACATATATATAGAGAGGGTGAGCTTGGATACTCAGTGAATGATATTA
This sequence comes from Camellia sinensis, assembly GCF_055761805.1. NCBI lineage: Eukaryota > Viridiplantae > Streptophyta > Magnoliopsida > Ericales > Theaceae > Camellia > Camellia sinensis. The sequence goes on along the minus strand of NC_138969.1, from coordinate 108,343,265 downwards.
GAAATAAAGGTTTTGCATGATTGATATCCAAGATTTCTTTCAAAACAATACATAGCATACTTTACAATCAAGAGGGAAATCAAGTTCATTGCCGGCCTTTCAAGTTCCTTGGATGTTATTACATCTACGTATTACAAGTGCGATGACATATCAAGACAAGAGTGCAGTTGCATTATAGTCCCCTGCAACTAAGGACTTTCAAGACAAGAGTGCAGTTGCATTATAGTCCCCTGCAGCTAAGGACTTTCAAGACAAGAGTGCAGTTGCATTATAGTCCCCTGCAGCTAAGGACTTTCAAGACAAGAGTGCAGTTGCATTATAGTCCCCTGCAGCTAAGGACTTTCAAGACAAGAGTGCAGTTGCATTATAGTCCCCTGCAGCTAAGGACTTTCAAGACAAGAGTGCAGTTGCATTATAGTCCCCTGCAGCTAAGGACTTTCAAGACATGTCATCAAAACAAGATAGTGTTTAATATACAAGTAGGGATAGTCATTCATGCTAGATCAAGTACTTTTCAAAACAAGGCAAGACGAGATTTATGAAAGCAAGTGAACATAGCTTTATTAAAAATACCACTCACATAGTTTCTTCAAACGTCGGAGTCGAGACAAGCCCAAGTCCTACAAACACATGGCAAGCCTATTGAATGCACCTTCAAACAAGTCTCTTATGTACACAATTGATTTCAGAAAACATGCTGGGCACTAACCAGGTCTAGGTCGAGGTTCCACACCTCCTCGCCGAGGTGTGTTCCCGGGGGCCACATGCAAGGAAAAGAGGTCGGGAAACTCTGGGTTTCCCTCTGCTGATGAACATGAAGAGCATGTGTGTGAAAACATGAAAAATATGAATGTTCGATCATAATCTGTCATCACAAATATGGGATTTTCGTGCTATGAGTTTGAAAACATGGACCTGGGTACCCATAGTTGAAAATCATGCAAGAACAAACACAAAACATGAGTCTAGGCAAAAAGCTTTCGGATCAAAACATGACTTTTCTTGAAGAACACATGAATGTCATCTTCTCTTTCTAAAACCGAATTTCAAGACGATGCATGGCTTACAAATCATATCCGATCATGCAATGCAATGACATGAACATAGAGAACATCATGAGCAGATCAAGAATCTAACCTTAGAACGCGGATCTAACGGTTCGATCTCTAGGAATCAAGCTTGAAGATCTACTTCCTCACTCTAAAACTCCTTCTTCCTCCTAGAGCTTCTCTCTCTACAAGGCAAGGTTATGATACCAAATGATAGTTTTCTTTACCCGGTTCTGGGGTTAACCCTCTACTGAGACACGTGGCGGCGACTGGTTGGGTTTTCCCTGAAAAGGTGGCTGACAGACCAGACAAAGCATGGTGGAAGGGTGTTCAACAAGTAAAGCGGTATGGGCTCTCTGACGAGACAATGACATCGGCTAATAACGAGGCGTATTCAACAAGCTACAAGGAATGGCACTCCGGCAAGGGGTGACATCGGCTAACAAAAGGACTTCGGCAACTAAGGTGACAACGACCCCGGCTAGGAAGGACAACACTTGACTAAGCTGTGCCACATCTTGGCCTAGATGCGCCACACCTCGGCCTAGGTCGTACCACTCCAGGACGAGATCGCTTGGGTGCAAGGTAACATCTCGGCTAATGTGTTAAGGCGAGAACGGAGGTCAACAAGGGGTTCCAAGGTGCTACTACTAGACTAAGGATGACCTCGGCTTGGAATAACATCGGCTAGCATAACTCAGGCAAGGCGTGACCTAAGTTTCACATCAAGGAAGGAACAAGACAAGCATACTACACTTAGACAAATCACAAGGCTTCAAAACAAGGCATGGATCACATTAGCTCAAGCGAAACAAATCACAACATACACATGCAAGCTAAACAAGTCATAATCATACCGATGCTCATGAACATGATGAGGACATAGAATGTGGGTTCCTACACTTGTGATCTGTGAAAACTTGGCAGGAGGCTCCATACAAGTAATGACGCCAAGTCTTCAAAGCAAATACCACGGCTGCTAGCTCTAGATCATGGGTAGGATAGTTCTTTTCATGAGGTTTCAATTGACGAGATGCATATGCTATGACTTTACCCCCATTGCATTAACACACATCCCAAACCCTTATGCGAAGCATCACTATAAATCTGAAATTTCTCATTACCTGACGGTAGTACAAGAACTGGTGTTGTGACCAACCTCGTCTTTAACTCCTGAAAAGCTAATTCTCTATCCTCGGTCCATTCATACGCCACTCCCTTCTGAGTTAGTTGCGTCAAAAAGGTACTACGATCCTTGAGAAGTCCTTCATAAACTTTCTGTAGTAACCGGCCAAACCCAGAAAACTATGAACCTTGGAAATGTTAGTCGGTGTCAGCCAATTCACAATGGCTTCAATCTTACTTGGGTCAACAGAGACACCCTCTTCATTAATCACATGCCCCAAAAATGAAATGCTAGAAAGCCAAAACTCACACTTGCTAAGCTTGGCATATAATTTTCTGTCCCTCAAGATTTGTAAGGCAAGTCCCAAATGCTTCATGTGCTCAACTTTACTCTTAGAATAGATCAATATATCATCAATGAAGACAACTACAAACTCATCTAGATATGGCTTAAAGACTCTGTTCATCAGATCCATGAATGCTGCGGGAGCATTAGTCACTCCAAAAGGCATTACTAAGAATTCGTAGTGGCCATACCTCGTCCGAAAAGCAGTCTTCTCAATATCCTCGGCTTTAACCTTGAGCTGATGGTAGCCCGACCTGAGATCAATCTTAGAAAAGACTCGTGCCCCTTGTAATTGATCAAGCAAATTGTCGATCCTTGGCAATGGGTACTTATTCTTAATGGTTACCTTGTTCAGCTCTCGGTAGTAGATACAAAGATGAAGTGTACCATCCTTCTTCTTGACAAATAGAACTGGTGCTCCCCATGGCGAAGTGCGCGGCCTAATAAAACCCTTATCCAACAATTCTTGTAATTGTAGTTTCAGTTCTTAAGTTCAGCTATGGCCATTCTATAGGGTGTTTTGGAGATAGGCTGGGTTCTCGACATGACGTCAACAGTAAACTCTATTTCTCTATCGACTAAGCGGCCAGACAAATCATTTGGAAAGACGTCGGGGAATTCCTTAACAACTGGGATGTCGGCCAATTCCACGTTTCCATCCAGATTATTTAGTATACTACACAAGTAACCTTGACACCGTTTCTGGATCAACTTATAAGCCTTCATAGACGAAATCAAGTAAGGGTACTACTCCTTTACCCTGAAACATAACCTCGGCTTGGTTTGGGGGTTTCAACGTGACACTTTTGGAGACACAATTTATGGATGCATGATTCGCTACTAACCAATCCATTCCCACTATAACATCAAAATGAGTCATGTTTAATGGCATCAAATCAACTAATAATTCTACATCCTCAATCACAACAACACACGCCCTATAAATGGATGCACCAATCATAGTTCTCCCAGATGGAGTAGATACAGATAACACATAACCAAGGGGTTCTAGTTCCCTATTTAACTTCTCGGCAAATTTAGCAGATACAAATGAATGTGTAGAACCCGAATCAATCAATATGTATGCATCTTGAGAGCAAATTGGAAGGGTACCTGATACCACTGTCTCAGCACTATGGGTGTCTCTTGGCACTAATGCAAAAACTCTGCCCTGCCTCGTCTGTGTCCTTCCGACGTGGTTTTTGTGTGCAGAGCCCGAAGTGCTCCCATTCTTCTTACTATCGTCAGCCTTTGTCTTCGGACAGTCTTTCACACGATGACCTATCTCACCACATTCAAAGCAAGCCCCTGACACCCAACGACAGACCCCGAAATGTGGCTTCCTACAACTTGCACACGTCGGCTTAGCATCACTTTCTTGATTTGAGTTGCTGGAACTGCCCATGTTTGCCTTCCTCTTGGCATTAAATGGTGCTCGACGATTCTCATAGTTTTGTCTCTTCCTCTGGCTCTTTCTTGGACTCTGATATCGGTTCAAGTTAGCTTCTGCCAGGATGGCCTTGTCTAACACTCCAGCGTAAGTCGGCATGTTAAGCATGTTAACTCGATCCTGTATCGGCCCACACAACCCACTTTCAAACTTCCTAGCTTTTCTATATTCGTTGTCAACCACGTGAGGCGCATATCTCGCCAACTCGGTAAAAGCAAGGTCGTATTCTGCCACTGTCTTGTTGCCTTGTGTCAGAGTCTGGAACTCTGTGGTCTTGCGATCTCGAACACTAAGGGGAAAATGCTTGTTGTAGAACAACTCCAAAAATCTAGCCCAAGTCAACCCTGGGTTACCTTCCCGGATCATCATCCACCATCTTCGAGCATCGTCGTCTAACGTGAATGCTACTAATGACACCTTCTGCACGTCGGTGCTGGGGAAAATCTCGAACAACTTCTCAATTTCCAAAACCCATGCTTCGGCTTTCATCGGTTCAATACCCCCTTGGAATCTCGGCGGGTTCATCTTCTTGAACTCCTTGATCAAAGTTATTGTGCCATCTCCATATAAAGCTGGTTGTGGAGGCACTTGCGGCACTGGAGGAGGTGGAGGTGGAACTACATTCCGGCCGTTTGTCTGCTCAGCTTAAGTAGAGGTGGTGCTAGTGTCTTGTGGCCTAGGTTGTCTCAACTCATGGACCAAACCTTCGACCAATCTTTCTAATCTGTCCAATCTTTCCTTGGGATGATCTCGGCCAACTGGAGGTCTACCCCTTCTCATGATGCTAAGAGTATGCAAAATATGACTTCAAAACAAAATGAGCAAATAGACATGTATGTAAGTAACAGATAATCATGCCGAGATGATGCACATTTTGTCAAGTAGCAAACAATATGATGCAACTCTAACATCATTCTAAGGGAAATCCTAAGCTCTTTAGGACTCAAAGTGTGTGAACAACGTACTATATGGAACTTGTGCTCTGATACCAATCTGTCACGACCCCATCCCGTCCCTAGTAGAATGGTGTCGTGATGGCCAGTAATCCGAGATTACCAAAGGCTAACTGACAAGGATTTACACACAATCAGAGTATACATGTGGGGCTTACAAGCGCGGAAGCAATAAATTTAAATCCAATTAGTCCACAGGAGCTGTGCATAGATCAAACGAAATGACATACATCCTAACATGGTTTACAACTTGGATAAAAAAAAAAAGAATAAAGTACATATTACATCTTGATCAAAAGGCTTCTCAAGCCAGCATATGCAAAAGAAATGTAGTACAAAACCAAGAAGCATAATCTTCAAGATGCCACAAAAATGTAAATCCAAAACAAGTTGCAATAATCATCTAGGCGTCCCCGCCTTCTTGCTCGTCACCTATATATATATATATATAAGGAGAGGGTGAGCTTGGATACTCAGTGAATGATATTAGAAATAAAGGTTTGCATGACTGACATTCAAGATCTTTATCAAAACGATACATAGCATATCCTGTACAAAATCAAAGGATGAACCAAGTCCATTAATCAAATCTTTCAAAGCTTCAAGAGATACTTACTAGCATCAATATAATACAAGGGATGACATTCCGGACAAACCCACGCGGAAAACCGTCGGTGGCAAAACAAAGGAGATATTTCAAACAAGGGTGCTAGTTGCATTATAGTCCCCTAGCACTAAGGACTTTCAAAACAAGGGTACTAGTTGCATTACTGTCCCCTAGCACTAAGGACTTTCAAAACAAGGGTACTAGTTGCATTATAGTCCCCTATCACTAAGGACTTTTCGAGAATGTCATAAAAACAAATATAGTGCTTGTACAAACTAGGAATAATCATTCGTGCTTGATCAAATACTTTTTCCAAAATAAAGTAAAGCTTTATCAAAACTTTATAACATAACTTTATTAAAAATACCACTCATATAGCTCTTCGAGCGCTGGGATTAAGGCAAGAATTCAAGACCTACAATTATATGGCAAAGCCCACTGAATGCACTTCAAGGAGACAAGAAGAAATACTCAAAGATGGATATGAAATGCATCTCTAGAACAAGCTTTACATGAGTACAAATGATCCCGACATTTCCTTTCAAAACCAAGTCAAAACAAAGCAAAACATGCTGGAAGTTAAAACACTGCCCTTACATCTCGGGAAACATGTTGGGTACCAACCAGGTCTAGGCCAAGGTCCCACACCTCTTGGCCGAGGTGTGTTCCCGGCGACCACATCTAGGGAAATGAAGTCGGAAAAACCTAGGTTTCCCTTTAAAGAACACGAAGAACATGAACATGAAGAACATGAATGCTAAAATCATACTTCTTTATTCAAAATTTGAGTTTTTATGAGATGAGTTTGAAAACATGGACCTGGGTACCCACACTCGAAGATCTTATGAAGGCAAACACAAAAACATGGATCTTGACGCAAGCTTTCAGATCAAAACATGGTTTTATTTCAAGAACACGAGAACACCAATTTCTCTTTCTAAAACAAGCTTTAAATCAATGCATGGCTTATGAATCATGCTAGATCGTGCAATGTGATCGGATCAATATAAAGAACAACAAAAGTAGATCAAGAATCTAACCTCAAAACACGAATCAAACGGTTTAAACTCTAAGGATCAAGCTTGGAAATCTACCTCTCTCTCAAGAACTCCTTTCTCCTCTTCATAGAGCTTCTCTCTCAAAAAAGGCAAAGATATGACAAATGATATGTTTTCTCTATCTGCCGGCTGACTTAACCCTTTGCTGGGACACGTGGCACTACCGGATTGGACTTCCTCAAAAGGTGATAGAAAGACAAGACATGAGCATGACAAAGGGTGTACAACAAGTAAGGTGACATGGGCACTCCGGCAAGTAATGATCTCGGCTAGGAAGGATAACACTTGACCTAGCTGTGCTACACCTCGACCTAGATGTGCCACACCTCGGTCTAGGTCATACATTCCAGGAACAAGATTACTAGATGCAAGGGTCAAAGATCTACGATACCTAGGGGGTAACATCTCGGCCTAGATGATGCAGATCTCGGCCTAGGTGATGCACACCTTGGCCTTGATGATGACATCTCGGCCAATATGCAATGGTGAAGGTAGAGGTCAACCAAGGTGGTTCCAAGATGGTCCTAGGTGTGAAAGGTTCAAAGGTGTGACCTAGGCTTAAGATGACCTCGGCTAAATACACACCAAGCAACGAACCAAGCATGCAAGTAACACTTAGACAAAACAAATCAAGGTCTGCAAATGCAACTTAGCAAGACAAAATCATGTAATGCATGCAAGCATGTCTAGAACAAAGTGAGGGTTGTTACATAAGGAGTGCTGTTGGTTTTTTTGTGGGTATTCTGCTAAGAACATAATTAGCAGACAATATTGCTTGCCCCCACAAGTTCTGCAGTAAGCCTGGGCTTAGTAAGATGGCATTCATCATTTCTTTAAGGGTTCTATTCTTCCTTTCAGCAATCCTATTTTGCTGTGGAGAATATGGTGCTGTGGTTTGGTGAATAATCCCAGGTTGTGCACAAAATTCATTTAATGGTGCATCATATTCACCACCCCTATCACTTCTAACCATTTTAATGGTTTTTCCAAGTTGATTTTCAACTTCTGTTTTGTAGAGTTTAAACATTTCTAAGGCTTCATCTTTGTTTCTAAGTAAGTATACATAACAATATCTTGTGCAATCATCGATAAATGTTATGAAATACTTTTTGCCTCCTCTAGTTTGAACAAATTTAAGATCACATACATTAGTATGAATTAATTCTAGAGGTTCGATTTTTCTTTCAACCGATTTAAATGGAGCCTTAGTTAGTTTCACTCCTACACAAATCTCACATTTGTGATTAGGATCAATTTCAAACTTTGGTATATAATCCAAACCAATTAATCTACGCAAAGCATCAAAATTTACATGTCCTAATCTACCATGCCATAAATTCGACTCAAGAATATAAGCAAAAGATGTGTTATTCTTATTAATATCAACTTTTAGTCATTATATTTAATTTGAAGAGACTATCACTCATGTATCCCTTACCAACATACATACCACTCTTTGATAATACAAATTTATCAGACTCAAATACAAGTCTAAAACCATTTTTACTTAACAAAGAGCCAGAAACCAAATTCTTCCAGATGTCAGGTACATGTAGTACGTTGTTGAGGGTAAGTTCTATAGCGACCCCGGTCTTTTCCCATTTGATTATTGTATCTGGACTTAGGTTCCGTAGATTCTGTCATTGTATAATTGTTGTTGTTGTCCCTTATTTTCTTATTTGGAGTTATAGTGTGTTGGGCAGGTTTGTTTCAGGTTGGTTGGGTTTAGAAACCAAGTGTTGCTGTCCAGAATTTTGGTTCTTCGCTCGAGCGAGGAGTTGGTCACTCGAGCGAGCTGTTGTTTTTGGTTATTCGCTCGAGTCGGGGTTTGGTCGCTCGAGCGAGAGTTGCGTCTAGTTTAGACCTGTAGTATTGCATTCTTGGCTCGAGCGAGATTTTCTTTGCTCGAGCGAGTACTTCTTGTGTCTGGTCGCTCGAGCGACCAAGTCTTCGCTCGAGCGAGCCTTTCCAGTTTTAATAAGCAGCAGCGGGTATTTGATCAGTTTTTCATCCTCTTCTAGTATCCAAACCCTAGGTCCGACTTCTCTCTCTCAAAACTCATCTTTTCTCTAGGTGTTCATCTACTTCTAGTGTGAATCCATCCTTAGTTCTTTGTAAGAAAGATAGAGGGCGGCTTGGGCTTCATTCTAATCTGAACATTTGGAGATTTGGAGCACATTGGTATTTGGGTATTCATCTCTGTCTTCTCAATTTGGGTTATTTTCTTTGAGGTAGGGATTTCCTACTCCATTTTATAAGTTTTGTTCTAAGTTTTGGTATTTTGATATGTTGGGGGTTACTTTGATGATTGTGGGAAAAACCCTAGTTGTATTAATAAATTAATTTGTATAATTAATTTAAGGAAATTGGGGAATTGGGTTAAATTCATGAAATTGAGGAATTCATTGATTAAATGGTGTAGTTGGATAATTTAAATCACTCACCTATGAAAATGTTGGAATTATATTAGTTGATTCATTTATTTCCTGTTTAGAAATAACTGTTTTGGGCTATCGGTGAGGATAGTCATGATTGTTGTAGATAATGCATGTGGATTAGGGAGAACTGAAACTAATCATTGATTAAGTTATCACTTTTGACTGCTAAATTAATACAGACATTATGTGTATTGATTGTGTGTTGTTTATGTTATGTGTTTACATACATTGTTTTGTGTGGGAGGAGATAGGGGATGTACTCCACGGTTTAGGGGAAGATAGGGGATGGACCTCTAAACCGGATTTTGTTTGGGAGGAGATAGGGGATGGACTCCATTAACATCACTTTTATGTGCGCTTATCTATATTGAAGTGTTTTATTGATACAGCACTAAAATGTGTATCAAACTGGAAATATGAAGTGTTTTGATTTGAGCCTGAGTCTCATTTGTTTGTTGACATTGGAAGAATGTGAATTTGATATATATAGTTCACTGTTGTAAGTCTGGCCAGGTTCTGAGCCATATTGATAATGTTGGAAAGTAAAACGTATCTTAGACATTAATATCATGAAACGGAATAATGATGTAATTGATTATCTTGGTTAACCATCTATTGAATGCCATTGCTTTATTCAACGCTTATATTTGGTTTAGTATATTTCTACTGGGCTGTGGCTCACCCTTTATGGGAACATCATTTTCAGGTTCAGGTGAAAAGCTACCTCCAAGGACTTAGCTTGGGAGGGCTTGGCTTCTGGATTTTTGAAGAAGACTATCTTAGTTAATTGTCTTTATTTATTAGTACATGTAAACATTCAAGCCTAGGGCTTTCCTTGTATTGAGTTAGAACTCATATTTTTGTATCCAAGTGTTGGCTTGGAAAGATGTAAGCCTGTAGGGCATTTAATTTGATGTTATATGTTATGTTTTCGTTTAGTAATACTCTGATGAATGAATTAATAAATTGTTTTCTTTGAATAATGCATGTCAATGAAATGTATATAATGGGTTTATTTTGAGGACGTTACAACTTGGTATCAGAGCGTACCGGGTTTGAATACTTTGGGTACGTGGGAAGTGATTAGTATCACATTGGGTTCGTCTCGTTTGATAGAGACTTAGTGTAATGTTGTATGTTTATGTGATAACATGTTTATGTGATTATGTGGGTATGGAATGTAGTTTCTAGGATATTGATTGGACCCTTGAGTTTCTAGTAGTCTTGTTGGAAAGGCACTTGATCACTGCTGCTTCCAACCGGAACTATAGTAACGCATTGGGACTATCATTATCCGGGAATGAAATTCGTTGGTGCTTATATGATTATGTGCTTACGTGGAATGAATTATTGTTGTCCATTGTATTAGGACGCGAGTGTTTAGCTTCGGCACATTTATTAATGTGCTAATGTCTTTGTTTCCTTTATTAGGATGTCAGGACGAGGACGAGGACGCGGTAGGCGTGGTAGGCCGGGTAGGCAGGAGGTGCCTGTGCCAGAGGAGATTCCGGTAGTTCAGGAGGGAATTGGCCAGGCCAATGTGGCCGAGCCAGTAGGCCAGCAGGCTATGGGCGCTTTAGCTCAAGAGATAGCAGGGGCATTCAGGGAGTCAGTAGGCATTCTCAGAGCTGAGAATCAAGCTCGGGATGTTGCTGCAGATGCAGGACGTTCCTTTCTGAAGAGGGAGTTCTTCCGGTCTAATCCGGATGAATTTGTGGGTGATCCTAAAGAGCCGCTTAAGGCAGATGAATGGCTCGAACAGACAACGAAGAGGTTTGAGATGCTTGGCATCGAAGACGAAGGGTTGAAAGTGACCTTGGCATCTTTCCAGTTGAAGGGGGATGCGGGTCAGTGGTGGAAGTTTACTAAGGGTCGTATAGGAGGTACGTGGGAGGCTTTTGTAAATGCTTTCCAGGAGAAGTTTTTATCTCCAGCTGTTAGGGAGAAGCTGAGAGACCAGTTCTGCCAGCTTAAGCAGTCGAGTTCTTCAGTGGCCGAGTTTGAGGCTGCATTTACTAGCTTGTCCAGGTTCGCACTTGAGTTGGTGGCGTCTGAGGAACGCCGTTGTATCGAGTTCGAGAAGAAGTTGAGGCGTGGCCTCAAGCTGAGAGTTGGGGGAACTATGATCCGGGATTATAGGCGTATGGTTGATGCTGCAGCCCATATGGAGATCATGATGCAGGAGGAGGAGGAAGGGCAGAAGGGCTCCAAGAGGAGTCAGGATAGTCAGAGTGACGGTAGGAGACAGAAGGGTTTTAATCCCCAGCAGTTTCAGGGTAGCTTTTCGAGATCGACTTTTCCTGTACCGAGTGCTAGTTCGGGGAAAGGCAGTCAGGGAGACATTACCTGTTTCAAGTGTGTCCAGCTGGGTCACAAGTCTCCAGTTTGTCCTCAGAGAGGAGGAGTGCAGAGAGCAGCATCATCTTCGGCTCGATCTCAGGGCCAGAGTCAGGGTAGAGGCCAGCCACTCTCGTGTTATCATTGTGGTTAGCCAGGGCATATGAAGAGGTATTGCCCTCAGTTGGGTGGCACACCTGGTGCATCTGGTTTGAGGCAGATTCAGGGTCAGCAGCCAGCTTAGTCGGGTCAGGCCTCGAAGGCCAATCAGGGGGCTTCATCGTCCCAGTCGGTACAGCAATCTTATGCTCCTAGGGTTGAGCAGGTTGATCAGAGGTTGTCTGGGCGCGTGTATGCTGTTACCGCGCAAGATCTTGTGCCAGCATCATCAGTTGTGAGAGGTACCTTCTTGTTTTGCAACTCGGTTGCTAATGTTTTGATTGATACGGGTGCATCCCATTCCTTTGTGTCTGCTGCATTTGCATCTGTTTTGGAGTTGGAGTTAGCACAGTTAGCATCTCCTATATGTGTAGTATCACCTCTTGGGGGTGAATTGATTTTGAAACAAGGTGTTAGGGGTTGTGATATAGAGGTTGATTATCATAGAATCCCATTTTCCTTTGTAGTTATGCCTATGAGGGGTTTCGATGTTATTTTGGGTATGGACTGGTTATCGTCATACCGGGCAGTTATTGATTGCTACCGCCAGAGGGTCACTTGTTGTACTGTGAGCGGAGAGTATTTTCATTTTCTGGGGGACCGGGTTGGTGATGTGTTGCCACCGGGGTATATTCCGCGAGGACGAAGTGAGCTTAGTGGTCTACTTGCTAACCTTTCGATTAGTGAGGATGATGAGACTCAGATTGTGTTGCCAAGGGTGGTTTGTGAGTACTCGGACGTCTTTCCCGAGGATCTTGTTGGTTTGCCACCGTATCGAGAGATTGAATTCTCTATTGACCTAGTGCCCGGTACAGCGCCGATTTCTATGGCACCTTATCGTTTTGCCCCAGCCGAGTTAGTTGAGTTGAAGATTCAGCTCCAGGAATTACTAGACAAGGGTTTTATACGTCCTAGTATTTCGCCGTGGGGAGCACCGGCCCTCTTTGTTAAAAAGAAAGGTGGTGCTTTGAGACTTTGTATAGATTATCGGAAGTTAAATCGGGCTACGGTTAAGAATAAGTACCTATGCCTCGTATCGATGATCTGTTCGATCAGTTGAAGGGTTCCCGTTGTTTCTCGAAGATAGATTTGAGATCGGGTTATCATCAGTTAAGAGTCAGGGAGGAGGATATTCCAAAGACGGCATTCCGTACTCGGTATGGCCACTATGAGTTTTTGGTGATGCCATTTGGGCTCACCAATGCACCGGCAGTTTTTATGGATTTGATGAACCGGATATTCCGAGAATTTTTAGATCGTTTTGTAGTCGTCTTTGTGGACGACATCCTTATCTACTCACCTTCTGAGGAGAAGCACAAGGAACACTTGAGAGTGGTGCTTGAGTTACTTAGAGCCCATAAGCTTTATGCTAAGTTTGGAAAGTGTGAGTTCTGGTTAGAAGAGGTCAAGTTCTTAGGCCATGTAGTTTCTGGGGAAGGAGTGTCTGTTGATACATCCAAGACTGAGGCAGTGCAAGATTGGGCACAGCCTAAGAGTGTGTTTGAGATCCGCAGTTTTCTGGGGTTAGCTGGGTATTACCGTCGATTTGTGAAAGATTTCTCCAGATTAGCTTCGCCTTTGACTAGATTGACTCGGAAGGGAGTCAAATTTGTATGGAATGAGACTTGTGAAAAGTCGTTCCAGGAGTTGAAAGTTAGACTGACCACCGCTCCAGTATTGATTATTCCAGAGAGAGGGTTGGGTTATGCAGTCTATTGTGACGCCTCACGAGAGGGTCTGGGTTGTGTATTAATGCAAGAAGGGAAAGTAGTTGCCTATGGCTCACGTCAGTTGAAAATTCACGAGCAAAATTACCCTACGCATGATCTAGAGTTAGCAGCTGTGATATTTGCCTTGAAGATTTGGAGGCATTACCTTTATGGTGAGAAATTTGAGGTATTCTCGGATCATAAGAGTTTGAAATATTTGTTTACACAGAAAGACTTGAACTTGAGGCAGAGGAGGTGGATGGAATTCATAGAGGATTATGACTTTGAGTTGCATTATCATCCGGGAAAGGCCAACGTGGTGGCCGATGCCCTTAGCAGGAAACCTGTTAGTGACATAGCTAGTATAGCCATCCGAGAATGGGAGATGTTGGGTGCACTTGGGGAGTTTGATTTACTTTTGGGCGAATCCGTTGAGGCTGCGGTATTGTTTTCTGTTGTTGCACAGCCTACACTTGTGACTCGAGTGTTAGAGGCTCAGAGGGGTGACCTTGAGGTAGAATCTCTCCGTGAGAGGATTTCCGGTGGGAAGGGTGAAAAGGGTTTGGCGGTGTATCCCGACCTGAGTGTGAGATACCGAGACCGTCTGTTTGTGCCAGAGCCTTGTCGAGAGGAGGTACTCCGAGAGTTTCATCATTCACGCCTTGCGGTGCATCCGGGAGGCACTAAGATGTATTGGGATTTGGGTCGCCAGTTTTGGTGGCGGGGTATGAAGAGAGATGTGGCAACTTTCGTATCTAAGTGCCTGATTTGTCAGCAAGTGAAGGCCGAACATCAGAGGCCAGCAGGTTTGTTGCAACCCTTGCCTATTGCCGAGTGGAAGTGGGAACACGTCACTATGGACTTCGTTGTGGGTCTTCCGAGGACTCAGCGGGGTAGTGATGCTATTTGGGTGGTTGTAGACCGGTTGACTAAGTCGGCGCACTTCATTCCGATGCGCGTGAGAGATTCGGTAGATCATCTTGCCGACTTGTACATTAGGGACATAGTGAGGTTACACGGGGTTCCAGTGACGATGGTCTCAGATAGAGATCCTCGTTTTACTGCCAGGTTGTGGCAGAGTTTGCAGAGTGCCTTAGGCACTCAGTTGACCTTTAGCACGGCTTATCATCCTCAGACTGACGGACAGTCCGAGCGTACTATTCAGATCCTTGAGGATATGCTTCGGGGTTGTGTTCTAGACTTTAGTGGGTCGTGGGAGAGGCACTTGCCGTTGGTGGAGTTTGCCTACAACAACAGTTTCCAATCTAGTATCGGTATGGCACCATTTGAGGCCTTGTATGGCCGACCGTGTAGATCTCCTGTGTGTTGGGCTGAGGTGGGTGATGCACCTCTGTTGGGTCCGGAGTTGGTGAGGGAAACGACGGAGAAAGTTGAGCTTATCCGTAAGAGGCTTGTTACAGCACAGAGTTGTCAGAAATCTTATGCCGACCGTAGGAGGAGAACTTTGGTGTTTGAGGTGGGTGATCATGTCTTTCTAAAGATATCACCTAGACGGGGTTTGATGAGGTTTGGGAAGAGCGGGAAGTTGTCCCCTCGGTTCATTGGTCCGTTTGAGATCCTTGAGAGGATTGGCGAGGCTGCTTATCGTTTAGCTTTACCGCCGCAGCTGTCCGAAGTACATGACGTGTTTCATGTGAGTATGCTTCGCAAGTATGAGCCGGATCCATCACATGTGTTGGATTGGACCGATTTAGTGGTTGATGAGGATGTCTCATTTGAGGAGAGACCGATTCGAGTCTTGGATAGGCGGGATCAAGTTTTGCGAGGCAAAACCATCCCTTTGGTGAAAGTTTTGTGGAAACATCACGGAGTGGAGGAAGCCACTTGGGAACGTGAATTGGAAGTCCGCCAGAAATATTCGGACATATTTGTTGATTTGTAATCTTATAACTAGATTCTGTTATATTGTTAAACTTAAGAGCTTTATATATGTCTTAAGTTGTAAAACATTGAGTTTGTATTGGTAAATGGGTGTATCTTGAAACTTGCTTCATTATAGAAGTGTAGTGTAACATTGTATTTGTTGAGTACATTGTTGATTGTGTGGTATATATCATGCGATTGAATATGATAAGGGAATTGCTAACATTGGAAGGATTAATGCATAATAATGATACAGGCTGAAATGTTTGTTGTTTTATATATATTGTGAGATGCCTCTTGATAAAGAGATGAGGTGACCAGTATTGGGTCAAGTTGTTTATTATGGTTATATAATATCATTGGGAATTGAGAAAAATCTGTTTTCAAAAACTTAAGCTTAATTTCGGGGACGAAATTCTTTTAAGGGGGGGAGGTTATAGCGACCCCGGTCTTTTCCCATTTGATTATTGTATCCGGACTTAGGTTCCGTAGATTCTGTCATTGTATAATTGTTGTTGTTGTCCCTTATTTTCTTATTTGGAGTTATAGTGTGTTGGGCAGGTTTGTTTCAGGTTGGTTGGGTTTAGAAACCAAGTGTTGTTGTCCAGAATTTTGGTTCTTCGCTCGAGCGAGGAGTTGGTCGCTCGAGCGAGCTGTTGTTTTTGGTTATTCGCTCGAGCCGGGGTTTGGTCGCTCGAGCGAGAGTTGCGTCTAGTTTAGACCTGTAGTATTGCATTCTTGGCTCGAGCGAGATTTTCTTTGCTCGAGCGAGTACTTCTTGTGTCTGGTCGCTCGAGCGACCAAGTCTTCGCTCGAGCGAGCCTTTCCAGTTTTAATAAGCAGCAGCGGGTATTTGATCAGTTTTTCATCCTCTTCTAGTATCCAAA
The DNA here is from genome assembly GCF_055761805.1 of Camellia sinensis. NCBI lineage: Eukaryota > Viridiplantae > Streptophyta > Magnoliopsida > Ericales > Theaceae > Camellia > Camellia sinensis. The sequence goes on along the minus strand of NC_138969.1, from coordinate 108,327,263 downwards.
CCCTAGGTCCGACTTCTCTCTCTCAAAACTCATCTTTTCTCTAGGTGTTCATCTACTTCTAGTGTGAATCCATCCTTAGTTCTTTGTAAGAAAGATAGAGGGCGGCTTGGGCTTCATTCTAATCTGAACATTTGGAGATTTGGAGCACATTGGTATTTGGGTATTCATCTCTGTCTTCTCAATTTGGGTTATTTTCTTTGAGGTAGGGATTTCCTACTCCATTTTATAAGTTTTGTTCTAAGTTTTGGTATTTTGATATGTTGGGGGTTACTTTGATGATTGTGGGAAAAACCCTAGTTGTATTAATAAATTAATTTGTATAATTAATTTAAGGAAATTGGGGAATTGGGTTAAATTCATGAAATTGAGGAATTCATTGATTAAATGGTGTAGTTGGATAATTTAAATCACTCACCTATGAAAATGTTGGAATTATATTAGTTGATTCATTTATTTCCTGTTTAGAAATAACTGTTTTGGGCTATCGGTGAGGATAGTCATGATTGTTGTAGATACTGCATGTGGATTAGGGAGAACTGAAACTAATCATTGATTAAGTTATCACTTTTGACTGCTAAATTAATACAGACATTATGTGTATTGATTGTGTGTTGTATATGTTATGTGTTTACATACATTGTTTTGTGTGGGAGGAGATAGGGGATGTACTCCACGGTTTAGGGGAAGATAGGGGATGGACCTCTAAACCGGATTTTGTTTGGGAGGAGATAGGGGATGGACTCCATTAGCATCACTTTTATGTGTGCTTATCTATATTGAAGTGTTTTATTGATACAGCACTAAAATGTGTATCAAACTGGAAGTATGAAGTGTTTTGATTTGAGCCTGAGTCTCATTTGTTTGTTGACATTGGAAGAATGTGAATTTGATATATATAGTTCACTGTTGTAAGTCTGGCCAGGTTCTGAGCCATATTGATAATGTTGGAAAGTAAAACGTATCTTAGACATTAATATCATGAAACGGAATAATGATGTAATTGATTATCTTAGTTAACCATCTATTGAATGCCATTGCTTTATTCAACGCTTATATTTGGTTTAGTATATTTCTACTGGGCTGTGGCTCACCCTTTATGGGAACATCATTTTCAGGTTCAGGTGAAAAGCTACCTCCAAGGACTTAGCTTGGGAGGGCTTGGCTTCTGGATTTTTGAAGAAGACTATCTTAGTTAATTGTCTTTATTTATTAGTACATGTAAACATTCAAGCCTAGGGCTTTCCTTGTATTGAGTTAGAACTCATATTTTTGTATCCAAGTGTTGGCTTGGAAAGATGTAAGCCTGTAGGGCATTTAATTTGATGTTATATGTTATGTTTTCGTTTAGTAATACTCTGATGAATGAATTAATAAATTGTTTTCTTTGAATAATGCATGTCAATGAAATGTATATAATGGGTTTATTTTCAGGACGTTACAAGTTCTTTCCCTGATGTCATCTTCAAGATCACCTTTCCTTGTCCAGCCACAGTAGAAGTAGAAGAATTTCCCATGAAAAGTTATTCACCATTTGCAGCCTCATTGTACGTAGTGAACATCTTCTTGTCCGCACAAATATGACGAGTTGTCCCAGTGTCAACCCACCATTCCTTGGAATTTCCAACAAAATTAGCCTCAGACACCACAGCAGAGAGGTTGATGTCACTCATCCTGTCAGAGAGGTAATCTAGTTCTGTCACATTGACCTGATTGGTGGTCTTCTTGCTTGTACTTTCGCGATCCTTCATAGGGCGGCAGCAGTCAGAAGCTCGATGTCCAATCTTGCCATAGTTATAGCATTTTCCTTTGAACTTCTTGTTGCCATTGTTGTCGCCTTGTTTAGGACCATCTCCAGTAAACTTCTTTTTTTTGGTATGTGGTTTGTGAACTTGTTAAACCACATTAGCCTTGGACTCAATGGGATTTTTCCCATTCCTCTTTTCAGCTTTTCGAATATCTTCTTCAATTCTCAATTTTACAATCAACTCATCCATAGTCATCTTCTTGTGTTTATGTTTTAAATAATTTTTGAAATCTTTCCAAGCCGGTGGTAACTTTTCCACTAAAGCAACGACTTGGAAAGACTCGCTAAGAGACATACCTTCAGAATGAATATCATGCAAAATTATTTGAAAATTTTGAACTTGAGAAATTACCGTTTGGGAGTCTACCATAACGAAGTCCAGAAATTTACCAACAACAAATGTCATTGTGTCGGCATCCTCTGTCTTGTATTTTTTTCTCCAAAGAATTCCACAATTCTTTTGCTGACTTCAGAGGGCTATAAACATTATACAACATGTTGTCAAGGCCATTTAGGATGTAGTTTCTGCACAGGAAATCAGAATGCTTCCAAGTATCTACAGTGGCAACAATTTTACGATCACTTTCATCCTCTCTCAGTACTAGAGCCTTTTTATGGAGAAACCGGGCCAAATTTAGAGTTGTACGATAAAACAACATTTTTTGTTGCCATCTCTTAAACTCAGTACCATTAAATTTTTTCGGTTTTTCTCCATGACTTATTGGAACTTTAACATGGTTCTGGATAGGGACAGGAGCCGGTGTTACAATTGGAGTACCACTTCCAATCGCAATTTCAGTTGTAGTTGCCATAATATCTAATTACAAAAATTAGTAAAAACCAAAACACAAATTAATTTTCTAGTTACTAAAACCAGAAAATAAATTATAATACAAAATAATTTTATTTTCCTTGTTACTAAAACTAGAAAAATAAAATACCATAATAATTTTCTGTAACACAAATTAATATTCTGGAATTGTTAATGACACCAGTATATTACTACTAGTTATCAAAGAAAATAGACAGTATATTACTACTATCTGTCAAACAGTATATTACTACTATTTGTTTTTCAACCAGAATATCACTTTGTGAAAACACCGAAAATTAAATACAATGAAGGTGACTAGGTGTAAAGGTGACTCTTCATTTTGAATTAAACAGGCAGTAAACCTATTTGAACAGGTAGCAGACCTGTTTGGTTTGAATGGCACTGTTTGGGTTTGAATTCAAACAGATATGAATCTGTTTGGGTTCGAATTTTGAACAAAACCTGTTCTGGGGTTGTAACAGATTTGGATCTGTTAGATAGAGGTGCAAATTGTTTTGAAATTTCAAAAAATTGAAATTAACCTGGACATAAATTCAGAGTTAATTTCGAATTCTTGGACAGATTTTATTTCAAAAAATAAAATTAAATCCAAATGTTTTTTGCCCAAAAAGATTAGTAACCACGCATTTGCGCCCAAGCCAGCCCGACGGCGGCGCGCGTGTGGTGATTTTTGGGTCCAATAGGTCTAGCCCATTTTGTCCATAACCTCACTTTCTACAAAACTTGGGTGCCCCTTGGGGCGTAGCCCAAGTTCCAAACCCATGCCTTATAAACCCACAAAACTCTTCCCACCAAACCAATGTGGGACAAGCCTTAAATCATACCTTTAAGAAATTTCCACCAAAACTCCATTTCCATGGAGCTCACTTTGGCTTCAATTTCCCATTCACTTGATAATGGTTTTGAGCAACCAAATATACCACGTGAATCACAATGCGGCATAGAACGCGTTACCACTTTGACCCACGAAATTCAACGCATGGGTCCCATCTAAAAATTAGACCAAAGTTAAGAAAAATTTTGTTTTCTAGATTTTTCCAAACCCCATTATTTCTAACACATTGCAATATGAGTTCCCAAAAAATGTATATGTATACGATTTAGCGGCGAAGAAAAGAGTATGTAATTCTAGAGAAAGGATACGATGACCTTTTTTATTATGAAGGTGGGTATTTAGAATTACTTTCGGCGGACGGCTAGATAAACACGATTCCCAACAAGAGGAATAGAACCACAGGTATTATTACTTATCAAGTGGAGAATAAGTACTGCATTGTTGTTGTATTGGTTAATGTGGAGAAGAAAACATTCTGTTTGTGTATGCGTGCGTGCACATTTGATATTATATGAGGGTTCAAGGTTAGAGAGGTGATTAGAGAGACAAAACTATGCTAATGGTTCAATGATGGTGGAAATGGCTTGAGAATGAACAGCAACAACTATCTGAGAATTGGAGAGTGTGTAGCTGGGTGAGGGTGAAGCAAATGGCTTAAGAAAAAGTATATGGCAGTACCAAATTGGGCAGCATCTCCCCCCAAATCCACAAAATTCCTCTTGTTGAACCTTGGGAAATCGGTCCTATTTATAGGATTTTCCTTGGCATCAAGAGGACATCAAGTGGCCAAATAGAGAGAAGACATGTGTCCCAGGGGATCACATGGAATACTCTGCCTTGAACCACCAGGCTGAACGTGCCACGTGTCCCTCTGCATGTATTGTGTACTATCTGTTTACCTCTGCAACTACCTTTTTGAGCCTCAGCAAGTGTAGTTGCGGCGAGAGCGTTTGCCTTTGCACTTGTCTTCTTAGCTTGAACCTTAGCAAGTGCACTTGCAGCGGTGAACCTCGCCGCTGCACTTGCCTTCTCAGTTCTATTTTGCCAGTACATGCATTCTCAGGACTCCATTAGTCTACTATCGACTATGTTCGTGCCAACCTCAACGAAGCCTTCAGCCTTAGCTACTCAACCACAAACTCCCTAGCTTCCTAGGGTGAAGGCCACAGCCAAGCCTGCTATCAACCATGCTGTGCCTTAATACCAAGCCCAAGGGGGCTTCCTCAGTCCTGCTTGTGCGACTAAGGCAGGTCCATGACCTAGGTAATGGAAAGGGAGTCCCCTATGCTCAGGCTACACTGCTCCCATCTTCGCGGGGTTACCGCGGTAAACTGGTATTTCTGGGCCTGCTATCAGCTCTTACCAGTAAGTCTTGGGGCCTGCTATTAGTGCCAAATTAAATGTTCTATGGGGCCTACTATCAGCCATGGGCCAGCTAATGCCTTATGGCCTGCTGTCAGCGCCAGGCATTAGCCTCAGAAGGGAAGCCTCTCTCAAAGGCTACTATCACCTTGGCAGGATATTTCCTCTGCAACTCAGTTGCGGCGGTAGTAAGTGTTGCGGTAGTCATTTCCCGTGGCAAGTTCAGATGGCATAACCGAAGATATTAGACATGGTGGCACCGGCAGAACGCCTCTGCAACTTGGGCGTTACAAGTATTGCCTTAGCAACTTGGTTGCCTCGATCGTCTCTTCCCTTCAGCAACTCCAGATGATCGTGACACCGACATTACTTGGAATGGCAGCGGCGCCAAAGATACTTGGACTGGCGGCGCTGAGACAAAGTGCCTCAACAACTCTATCGCTACACATGTTCCCTATGTTCCCTTGGCAACTTTCCAATGGTGGCGGAACCGAAGTTAATAGGACTGGCGATGCTGGGACAAAGTATCTCAACAACTCTGCCGCTACACATGTCCCATCGGCAACTTCACTGCTCCAGGTGTTGCCTCTACAACTTGACTTGGGCATTTTTTCATCGCTGAGTCCATCGGGAGCCTTGATTGGTCTGACCTGCCTCGGCCCACTTGTTGGCCCACTTCCCTTGGGCTTTGGCCCACGCTCCTCTCTTATCCCTAGTCGCCTTCTCAGGGCGATCTTAGTGCTTGGGTCCATACTTAGTTTGGGGTTCAATTTCTGACCCCCTACAGATATTGAGGAAGTAGTCATGGTGATTAGCAAGGAGGGTAGCTAGGTGTGAAGAAAATAAGCATTCGAACAGTCTATTTTCAGGCAAAGAATGTTGTCTATCAAGATTTTGAACTTGGGGGTTTTTTGTATAGATTGTCCGTCCAATTGTGTAAAGTCAATTTTGATGGATAGACAGACATTGGTTTGGAGAAATTTGGTCAGTATGATCTTAAATTAAATTAGTTTTAATGCTAAATACAATTCAGTGTGTTTGGTTTCAATTTTTTAGACGTTGAATTTTTTATTTTTTCATTTTTTTTTTATTTTTAGTAAATATTTTTAAAATTTTAAGCAATTGTTTTACTCTTTTAGAGGCACCTTACTTAGATATATCTAAAAAGTAAAATATTCGTGAAAAAATATTTTAAAAAATTAATAAATACACAAAAATATAAAAAATGTACTGAATTTTTGTATTTTTTATATATATATTTTATATTTAGTGATTTTTTTGAAGATTTTTTTTCACAAATATTATACTTTTTACGTGTATTTATGTGGTGTTTTGGGAATATGGTTAAAAATTGATTTTTTTGACTTTTTTTTTTTTTGAAAAAACATGTAAAAAATGTGAGAGATGATATGACTCAAAATGGGTTAAAAGCTGAAAAGTAACTAAAAATAAAAAAATATAATTTAAAATATTAAAAAAATTCAATAAAAATAAAAAAGTATGAAAAATTAAAAATTAAAATTTTTTGAAAAGTAAATTATGAAAATAAGTAATTGATTTTAGTGATAGGCTAACAGTGCTAAATAAGTTCAGTTTCAGCAGTAAGTATGTGTAGCATGCAAGGTCAATGATGAATAAAATTACAAAAACTACTTTCATTCCCAGTAAAAACCAAAAACTGTTTTTAGGGGTGCAAATTTGGCATGGGTCCGGCCCGACCCATGTCGGATTTCACTAGTTCTCATTAAAATTCGGGTCGGGCCAGTCCACAGGCCGAAAAATAGGCCAAAGTTTAGGGGGTATTTGGACCTTGGATGGGCCGAGCTAGGTCTTGAGTCGAGCAAATGGGCCTCGGCCCGGACTCAGGTTTGGGTGGGTTTAAATATTTTTTTAAATTTTTTATATTTTTTTCATCAAAATTTTATTATTTCTTACTAAAAATGACACTGAACCTTTGGTGGACCGAGCTTTGAGTGGGCCTTGTATAGGTCGATGGATGGGGCCACAGGCCGGCCTAGGGGGGCCTGACCCACGAGTTGGGCTGGACTTCAAAATGACACCCCAGGCCTAGGCTCAGGGTCTCAGGCCCGAGCCTAACCAGACCGGGCCCACACCCCAGGCTGTGAACAAACTTCAGGCCGCCCACGGACCACGAGCTATTTTTAAACTCCTAATCATCTTATTTTTTGTATCAGGTTTTAACATTCGTCACAAAAATCCCTATATATACATTGACTATAGAAAAATCTGACAAATGCATTGTTCATCTTTTTTTTAGGGTGAATATCCATGTTGGTTGGTTGGGGTTTTTGATAGTAGGTGTTACCAAGCTTTTTTTTCTTATCTCTGTGCTACTACAAACCTAGAAAATTTGTTCATAATTTTATACAGAAATACGAATGTAATTTTGGTTCGTTTATGAGTAATAATATTGGATTTGGGTTTGTAACAACGTAAGAATAGTCTAGAAGGTAATTTTTGAATCTGCTTGACAGCTTTTTGGATTCTCTTCAATTGGATGCCATTGTTTAGGGCCTATTCTTATCCATTGCTGAAGTAGTTGTCGTTGTTGATTTTATTATTAGTTTGTATGGATTCGGATACTTGATGCGTCTTGCATCTTCATTTAATTGAAAGAAAATATAGTACGAAGTGGAAGAAAAAAAATTTTAAGCCATTGATACCTTCATTAGCTACCAGATTAGCTCACTTGTTATTAGAATCTCAAACATCTTCAACACTTTTTTTTTTTTTTGGGGGGGGGGTCCTTGAACATCAACAAAATTTGCAAAATTGGCGGGATTTATTTATTTATTATTATCATATGTGATTGTGGGAACTTTCTGGAGTCTCAAATATTTTCTATTTTCAAATTAAGTTTTTCAATTTTTTTTTTAAAAAATTACAAATTAATTTGATAAACATAAACACTAAAAAAGTTATTTTTGTCTTAAAAAAAGAGAAAATTAAATAAAATGAGTTTTAATAAAAAGATTTTGAAACAGGGCTTTATATTTTTGGGTTGGTGGTGCGCGTAATGCCAACATTTCTAGCTGACGTAGTTCCGATTTAATTAATAATTATTTGGCCATCAAGCCAAAATAAATATTTTCCTTATAGTTTCCTTTTTTAATATAATAATAATAAGTGGGTTTCGGAGTTTCATAGGGAACATTTGGGAACATCAATAAAAAGTCAAAAATCATTTTTTAATTTATTTTGAGTTATATTATTTTGACATAAGAAAATTAAAAAAGTTAGTTTTTAACTATATTCTCAAAACACCCCACAATCTGGGTTAGGCATGTGGGTTAGTATAAGTTAAGCCTAAAATAGTCACAAAAAGATAAAATAAACTTTTTAGTCTTAGGCTAAAAGTTGTCACATCCAAATAATAATTATTTTATTTTTCTCTCACAAAAGTTAAAAAAATCAAAAAATTCATCCTAAACGAGGCTATTTTAGTCCCATGCTAAAATAGTAAAAAAGTTAAAAAATTAAAAAACCAACTCACATCCCAAACGATGCCTTATGTTAAGATTCATGTTAGGAATCTCAAGGAATCTTTGAGGATTCATATGATCCAATAATAATTTTTAATATCAAACTATTTTGATTGATTGATTTAATTAATTTTTTACAATGAAATTTAGAATTGTTTGTGATTCAAATAAACCCAAGGGTGTTTGGCAACTTGGTAAAGGCTTGGGGGTTAAGACCCTAGGTCCCAAGTTTAAAACCCCTTGGGCCAATCTCCTGGGCGTAGGGCAGTTGGTTAGGAGGTTGGCCTTAAGTTGTTGCTACCACAGCACTTGGTGTGGGCCCAATGCTCCCACTACTCGAGTCCTGACTTAAGCAGAGCTTGTCTTGGGAGGTCAGGGCAAGTTCCCAAGTTATAGTCTCCTATCTCGGAACGGACAATAGGACACCTTGGTGATCTCTGCAAGGGGCGCTGCCCTGGACCTGCGGGAGAGTGGGAGGATTTTTCTGTAACAAAAAAAAAATAAAAATAAAATAATAATTTAAGGGGTTTTATTTATGAAAAAAAAATAATTAATTTTTTATGAAATAATTTAAATAATTAATTTTTTATGAAATAACTATTATTTTATCGGTTGGGAATAGTATTTGTGTATGTATCAATTGAATTATACAAAATAGATTTGTGTGTGAAATTTCTTTAAGATGTTTCTCTAGTCACTGTACACTTTACACACTTAATACTTTCTTGTGTATATGAAATTTCTCTGACTTGCCTATAAAATTTCTTTGCAAATGTAGTCATTTACCCTCTTGTGTATTTGATTTTCACTTGACACATTACACACTTGCATGTTTATTTCTCTAGCACATTTGATTTTTTTTTCCTGAAATTTTTCTGTCATGTTGATCTCTTTTGGCCATCACACACTTACAATCTGACTTGCATACAAAATTTCTCTACAAATGTAGTCAGAGAAATTTACTTGCATGTTTATTTTTTCTAACATATTTGACTTTCTCTAACATTTCTTTGCAAATAGAGTCAAAGAAATTTACTTGCATGTTAATTTTCTCTAACACATTTGACTTTATCTGAAATTTCGCTGCAAATGTAAGAGAAATTTACTTTCATATTGATTTTCTCGAACACATTTGAATTTCTTTGCAAAGTAAGAGAAATCTACTTTCATGTGGATTTTCTCTTAACACATTTGACTTTTTCTAAAATTTCTCTATAAAAGAAATTTACTTTTATGTTGATTTTCTCTAACACATTTGACTTTCTCTGAAATTTCTTTACAAATGTAGTAAGAAAAATTTACTTTCATGTTGATTTCTAACTCAGTGAAATTTTATCAATTTTTTCACCTGAGTTTCATATTCCTCATACATCTTGTTGGATAGATCTCAATGAGGGCATTCCAAAAATATAATTTTTGTTAAAAATGAACATCTAAATCAATGGTTATTGAATTTTTAAGTTTTCAAAATTTTCAAAAAGTGAAAGATGTTAAATTGAATGTAAAACACAAGGATATTTTGGTTCAATAATTTTGGAGGGAAGAGGTGCGTATTTTTGAGGGACCTAAGGTACTATGAAAGTTTGGGATGCCCTTTATCTTCTAAAATTGTAATATTAGAGACCTTAAAAAAAATCTCAAAAAATCTCAAAATACAATTCAAAACTCATAACCAAATAATTTTTTTCTTTTCAAAAATTTATCTTTTAAAACATTACTCAAAACTTAAAACTCATTTCAAAAATTAAATTGAAAGGAAGCCAATCTTTTTTCTTACAAACTCTTATCCTTAAAAATTTCAGAAAATATTAAATATATGTAAATATATATCTTAAAACATAACAATTGTGTCAACATAGGTGACTACACTAAATCGCTGTCCGCAGTGAATCAAAAAATAATAATAATAAATAAATAGACAGACAGACATCATTTGACAAGTTTTTTTTTTTTTAAATTAATTTTATGAACATCGTTATATTTGGAAGAGATGAATTAGAGAATGTTGGGAAGTTATTACAAATTGAGCACAAGTATAAATAAGTGATTATTGGAATTGACTTGCAACTAAGCAAAGCAAAACAAAAATTTCACAAAGGCGGTCGTCTCGGATGACTGGGTGAGGAAAAATTATTTTTTAGAGAGCAATAGAGCAACAAAACACAATGAAACTTCAAATAAACAATTATGCAAGAAGATTATGCTTAATAATAAATCGAAAATTGCAACACAGAACAATACAATACCGTCGAGGCTTGTGTTGGATGCAATTTTCTTAAGGTTTAATTTGCCCCTACCGAGGTGCTAAGTTATTGGTGCCAACCTCCCAGGATACAACGACTAAAATCCAAGACTGCAACACAATGATCTCAAATATAGCGAACCAAACTTGTGTTGCACTCTCTTTAACTCAGACTCTAAAATGAATAATGATGAAGAAAACAGAGTAGAAATTTCAGAAAAATCGATGTGACCGTGACTCTAATTTATATTGTAATTTGATATGAATTTTCTTCTCTACAACAACTTAGGAAGAGTGGGGTACTTATAGACTTGAGATGGTGGTGTGAACAGCCTTAAATCTGTTCTAATTTCAGCAATCTGACTTCTCAAAGTCATTGGAAATGTGATGAGAAATGCAGTGTCCTGTACAAAATTCAACGATGAAGTTACCAGAATTTGCCTATATCAGATCAAACCTCCATCTAGAATTCTCAAGAAAAAGAGAGAATCCAAATCACAATTGAAAATGAATTTCCATTAGAACACTTTGGAGTTTCTGAACGAAACTAGAGACGAATTCAAATTTGAATTCGTTCAACTACCGTGTTGCTGAAGCCTTCTTTGGAGTCAATTTTAACTAGGATGATATTAATCATGTCCACACTTGGTAATTTACCAGTTTACTTTTTGTCTGTATTTAAGATTCCTTATGTGTGGCTAATGAATTGGAGAAATTTCAGTGTAGCTTCTAACGTATCAGAGACAAGGAGGATTAAAGAAAGCTTAGGCTGATTAAATGGGACAATGTGAATAGATCAAGAGATTTGGGTGAGATTGGTATTTGATCACTTAAAAATTATAAATTATGCCTGCGCTATAAAGAAAAGTTCTGTGTGAAAAATACAATGTGAAGAGAAATTCATGGCTGCCTAAGACATTTAATTCAAAGAAGGTATCAAGGATTGGTATGATATTATATGATTGGTAGGGGGTGAGACAATATTTAGTAATATGATAAAACAGAGGCTTAAATTAATTGTTGGCATTGGAACAAATTCTAACATGGGTAGGCAATTTGTCATTAAGAACAGCTTAGCCTAGTCATTACAAAAAAGAAAAAAAGAAAAAGAAAAAAAAAAGAGGTTATATCTAATATTGTGGCCATTAAAGGAGAGAGAGCATTGGATAGAAGTTAAGTAATAATAGCGAACTTTGTCCCTGGGAAAAAGAAGAGGAGAAATTATAAGATCATTGGATGGCTTTAAGGGCAACAATCAAACTCACGATAGAATGCCATGGAGTTATGCAAATGATGATTTAATTTATGTAGCCTCCATGAGTAGATTATATCATTTGGTTATGCGTTCCAAGTTTTCTGTTGGTTCACAATGCAAAAAAAATATATAATTACTACTTGCGATCTATTAGTAAGGAGGAAGATAGTGTCACCTCGAATTGTTGATAATTGTTGCTTCTATAAACTGCTCTGGTCAGTCTGTAGATCACGTGCTGCTAAGGTTTGGTGTAATGTGTTAAGAGTGTTAGGACAGGGAGATACCCTGGAAAACCTCATTACCAAAAAAAAGAAATGATTAGTTCACAAAAGATAAACTCTAGTAAAAGCTCAATGTTCCATCAAACTACTCAAATTGATATAACAGAATTTTTTTTTTTAGGTAAGTAAGTTATAAATTAAGACAAAAGAATGTATATATACAAGAGGCATTCCTCAGGAAGACCCAACAAACTAAAAGCAACAAAAGCAGCCATGCCTCAACAAAACTAGAACAAAATGACCATCTCGGCCAACACACTAAACTAAAAAACAACAAAAACAGGAAAACGTCAAAAAAAACCAAAACCATGAACCAACATCTTGAGCTACCAATATGACAAAAGAGATTTCAACAGCACAGCATGCTAAACACAGTGACACTTAGCACCCAACAGCTCTGCAGCAGACCGGCATAGCAACACTAATATAGCAGCAGGCAAGACCAACACAGCAGAACAGAGGCAACACATCAAACATGACAAACATATGGGAGAAGGGACAGCAAACAACATAGCAAACAGGACAACAAACAGCACAACAAATAGGCTAAATGAACCAGTCACTTCTCACCTAGAAATAAGAAAACATTGCACAGAAAAGGTCTACTCAAACACCACATACCAAGACCATGGGGGGTTGCACAAAACAGGTGCAGCATAAAAAAACTTCTTAGTCAAACAAAGACAACAACAGGAACAAAGCAACAACAAATATGAGACAGACAGGCAGAGAACAACAGACAAACAATTCAAAAAAAAAATCTCAACTTTCAAACAACTCTCAACACTACAAGTAGTATATGTGCTAAATTCACTCAACCCTCAACAAAGATTTCCCTTACATAAGTGCTAGCTTGACAATCTGCATAAAAAACAGTTAGAAAAATCTGGCTTACAACACTTATCCCTCAGAAGAAGAGAACCTATGTATAGATTCTCACCAAGCTCAACCCTCCTCCCTACTATTAAACTAGCTTGACCACTTGCACAAAAATTAGAACATAGATATGTAAAAGATTTATGAGCTCACATCACTTAACCCTCATATATAGCTCACCATGCACTCAACCCTCAATGCTCACCACACTCCACTCTCAAAGACACTCTGTAGACCGCCCCTGAGAGAACTCCCGATCTCCGCGCCGGCGAGGGCGCGAATTCGTTTGTTTCTCTAGCTACTACAGTTCAGACTCAATGTCACGGTTCTGAATCTAATCTTACAATGTGCGATGTAAGACCGATAAATCACCAAAGAGTCCAAATTCGGCAAATCGTTTCGAAAAACTGATTTTTATAAAGAAGTGCCAAACATGGACTGCTTTGCCAGATATAGAGTCGCCACCTAAATATTTTATTTTGGAGAAATTTTGGAAATCCTGACTCATGCCTAAGGCCACGTGTTCGTCATCACCAAAGTTGCCTTGGCTCGGGAACTTGGGTACGAGAGGGGAAGGTCATGCAATGAGCACCCCCGCTCACCCGATCAAAGATCGGCCTATACTAAGCATGATATTTTGTTTTTGAAAACATATGTGTTCTTATGCCGGTTATTAACCTAGAATTACTATGTGATGCGCGCAGCATACAAGTACAGACTAGATCGCCTAATTTGGAACAAAACATTGCATGTCCGTTTGTGAAAATGATTTGAATTTTGTTACTCGCAAGTAGGCTAAGACGTGAATTTCAATGAATTGTTCCAATTCATGTAATCCAACCTTCACCCACCGGGATCCAAGCAGTTTAGCACTTAAGCAAATAGCCTCATGGCAAGCATGCTAACATGGCAACATACACATCTCATGCAATATGCTAAAGAGTAAACACTCATAATGTACTCTGAGCCAAAATAGAGAACTAGTTAGAAATCATGCATGATCCTAGTTCATGTTAAGATGGCTAATGCAACACATGTAAAAGTGCAGCTAGAATAGGCTCGGCTATTCTAAGATGACATGTGAAATTCAACTTGATAACATGTATTCAAATTGGTATTGAAATACAATGTAGTTAGTATGATGCGCCGAGCCCAGTGCATGCAAAACAGATGAATGGATGCACGCATGCAAAGCATAAGGACTCTAATCGAAACATGCCCTAAAACTAACCATCGTAAGTGGTTAAGTAAAAGGGAGAAAGAAATGGGGGTTGGAAGACATGCATCACACACACGCATGCTTAGTACAACAATTGGCCCTCTCGATGGAGGGTCCGAATAAGAAGCTAACCAGCTAATCTAAGCTAACTAAACTAATTATTACAAAACAAAACTAATTAACTAACAAGCTAACTAATTAAGCTATTACAACGCAAATCGAATAGTTAAACACATTAATTATTTAAAGTACAAAACCAAAGCACAAACTAGCTAAGCAAATTTGCTAAATAAAGCAATAAAACAGGAGCTTCAGAGGGAGAAGAGTGCATGCATGCCCGGTCGCCTCGTTTGGAAATCCAACGCGATGCCCCAACTTGCCTCTGTTTCCAATTGTTCTCAGAACACTGCACCAAGCTCCACAAAACTTCAAACTCACCTTGGGGACTTGTAGGAGGGCTGCCGACCAATTGTTGAGAAGGGAGACCACCTGCGGACCATTTTTCTTTGTTGAAAACTAGGAAAAGTGGTCGGCCAGCTAGGTTTACTGGTCGACCAACCAGTTGTTGCTGCCAGACTCCACTTTGTTGCAACAGAGAGCAAGAAAGGGCATGGTAACGTATTTGCAAGATATGTGTGCACAACCACCCTCCCTATTATGCCATGAGCTCAAGGGAGTATGGTTCTCGACCCTCGGGCCACCAATCACGCATCTCGATGCATGATCGCCGAGAAGCCAAATTGCACAATTCCATATGAAATAAATGCACACATAAACATATAAAGCCTAGAACTCTATCAGGTATGATCAAGAGGGTCGGCGACCGAGAATTGAGGCACGTTTCATCACTTCAAGTATGAAACATCCCTCGTTTCTCGTGTTTGGACTAACACTTAATCCAAACAAATGCAATGCAACTCAAGTGTGCAAACATGCAATACAATAGAACAAGCATGCAAACAACATGCGAGGGACAAGTATGTAATAACATGCAAGGGAATATGATCAAACTACCAATGCTAATGGCATGCATTCTCAATGCAAAGCAACAACTTGGCATACACAATGCGAATAACAACATAGCATACACAATGCAATGTAAGATGGCATACTCAATGCAATGAACAATATGGCATACTCAATGCAATATAACATAGGCATGCACAATGCGAACAACATGGAAACCAACATGCTCAATGGACTTTAACCAAAATGGACAGACCTCAGCCACGCCCAAATCAGTGGCCATAACACCAAAACAAAGGCACAAAATGCAAGGCATGCATGCACACGCATTAGCCTATTAACTAGGCCCAAGAGCACAACTCTCAAGAGTGCTCAAGAAGTGATAAACATGAAAGTGTGACAACACTAAAGGCTCTGAAATCAAGTCTGAAATGATGCCAAATCATTCAAACAACACAAGTAAAGCATGCAAGAGGGCCTAAGGCATGAAGCCATTAAAGGGACTACACAAAGGGGCATGCAATACATGGCACAAATGATTGAACCAATCATGGATAGAGCTCAAATAGGTCTAAACAAAGACCAAAATATGCTGAGATGGGGGCCCAAAGGTCTAGGCATGCAAGCATACACACTAGGCCATAAACAAGGCAACAATGGATAACACTCAAAGGCACTTAAAGAGTGAATGAAGTGGGAACATGGCAATGCTACATGCTTTGAAATGTCATGGGAAATTATGCCAAATCATGTGCACAACACAAATGAAGCATGCTATGGTACCCAAAGCTTCAAGCTAGCATAGGCATTTGTACTACAACTATGCAAAACATGAAGCATATGGCCAAGGCAACCCAAAACAGTCCTAGAATATGTCAAAATGATACTAAAACATGCATGAAAGGAAGCCAAAACAAGCTAGCATGGTAAGCATGAAGCATGAAATATGCAAGGCAAATAAGGTGGATTACACTACATCTACCAAGACCAAAGATGAGATGACTTAACCAACAAAAATCAGAGTTATAACATGGCAAAATAATCCCAAAAACACATTGAAATGATAGCTCACAAGCTTAGGCATGAACGCATACACAATGACTCATGTTAAGGCATAAAGGGCAAACCCTCCAACGCATTGAATAAGTGAAAGATGCAAGTGTATGACCACACTAGATGGACTGAAATCATATTTTAAATGATGCCAAATCATTCAAATAGGCCAAGCTATGCATGCTAGTGGACTTGATACACAAAGCTAACAAGCTAGAATGCATTATAGCTATACAAAGCATGGCATGCATGACCAAAACAACACAAATCAGAGCTAGAGCATGCTAAAACATGGTCAAAATCTTCTAGGAGTTAAGCCAAAATCATGCTAGAATGACATGTTAAAGCATGAGACACATTAGGTTAATTCATGGAATTACACTACAAGTGCATGGAGCATGCAAAGGCCAACCAAACCAAACCTTAACAGAGGTATGACATGACAAAAAATCACCAAAAACATACTGAAATGGAGTCAACATAAGCTAGAAAGACATGTTACTTCATGAAGCATACAAGACTAGTTTATGAAATTTACACTACAAGTGCATTAAGCATGCATGAGGTGATCAAGACAACCCAAAACAGTGGCATGCCATCCCAAAATAACCCCAAAAACATGCTAAGAATAAGCCAACACAAGCTTAATAAACGTGCTCAAACATGAGGCATATGAAGCAAATATTCAAAACACAAGGAGAGGGGATGACCCTCTCCTATTTGGGACCCCAAAACCACTTTTCCACCACTGAAAATCCTCTGAATTTCAGTGGTAAAAAGGTCATGCAAAGGCTAGAACAAGAGCCAAAAAGGATGGCTCAAAACAAGGCCTAACAAGGACTGAAAAAAAAAGTGACCTTAAACAAAAAAGTCACCTTAAACAAACATTTTAAGGACTGAAAAATAGAACTTTTTGTAGTATAAAGTTAAGCTTAAAATAGCTTGCAAATAGGGCTAAAAGATTAAGCAAAAATGGGGGTTTAAAAGGTTAAAAGCTCACCCTTGAAGACCTTTTCAAAGCTACAACTCCAGCAACTTCTTTGAGCTTAAACCAGTCCAAGAACTCCAAAACCAACCTCAAAGGACCTCAGCTCCAAGAGTATGGTGTTTAAGTGTGTGTTTGTGTGTTAAAGTGTGAAGAATATGCACTTTTGAACATAAAAATGAAGAACAAGAGCAACATAGATACAAGGGTGTATGTATAACTCTCAAGGCAATTTTTCTAAACCTAGAGGAGGAAGGAGGAGGTTCTCACTTATAGAGAACCAAGGCTCAAGCTTCTTGAGGAAGCTAAGGGTCCAAGGCCATCCCTCCATACACGAGTATGGAGGATGGTTTCAGTGCGCTCCAGCTGGCACAGTTGGAGGAAAATATCTCCAAAAAGGTGACAAAAAGCAGCCGACCACTTGAAGTGGTCGGCCAGCTACTTAAAATGGTCGGCCGACCACCACAAGTGGTCTCCCAAGACAACAAGTGGTGTGCCATGGGTAGGAGAAGTCTACACATTGAAAGTAAGCCAATGGTGTGGTGGTCGACCAGAAAAGGTGGCCCAAAGACCAAGAAAACCAGTTTCCCGACCAGAAAACGGGCTGACGGGAAGAAAAATGGTCTCCAAGGGAAAGAGCTGGTCTCCCACCCTTGTACCACCTTTTAAACAAGGAAAACAAGGTTTGTACCAAAAACAAACCAAAAAGGATGCAAGACGAAAGTTCGGGAGTCAAGGCGCGCAGCTGGGAGACTCGAAAACTAGTCTACGAGCATCAAAAGTGATCTATGACCACAAAAGTGGTCTCCTGGATCACAGTGTCCCTCTAGGAACAAGGTGTGGTTCAAAAACCACGCCAAACGGAGAACGTTAAGCGGTCCCAAGACAAGGCGCACGGCTGAAGGCTCCAAAAATCGAAAACTAGTCTCCAGGCGGGAAAAGTGGTCTACGACTGCAAAAACTGGTCTACGACCACAAACAGATGGTCTACAAGACCTCTCCCTCCCTCCAGGGAAAAAAAAGCAAGGTTCGGTCCGCAAACCGAGCCAAAGCACGAAGAGTTCAGAGGCCCGAAGGCAAGGCACCCAACCAAAACTCCAGAAACTCAGAACGAGCACAACATCCACTATCACCGAGCGGTCAATCGATGACGTTTGAGTCTTAAGATTGGTCAAAAATAGGGTGTCTACAGTTGCCCCTCTTTGGTAGAACTCGGAAGCCATAAGTGTTGGGAGTGAATGTCAAAGCCTAGAGACGACCCATTTTTGACAAGGCCAAAGACTTAGGCAAACAGGCAAGATGACAAAGAGATGCGCCCTCAGGCAGGGGCAAGATGCAAATGACATGCACAAAGCTGAGCATAACTTATGATCATGCAAAGAAAGCTGTAATGAAGCAAGTATACACAATAAATGCAACAATTTAAGTAGCCGAATACAAATCAAACTACATTACATGCAGAAAGGATGTGAGAAAATTATGCAATTCTCACTGCGTCTCACGCGGAGTACATACAATACCGTCTGGTTCGTCTGGTCGCGCCGGCTTCAAATGAACTGTACATACAATATCGTGCCTGCACAAGAGAGAGATTTTGACAAGTACAATATAACAGGAACATATGATCAATGCTATATCAAGATACAATTTCAATACAAGATAAACATGTGCACATATGATGCCGATGGGAATATGCATAGCAATGCAAGTGAAAAGTGCATAGCAATGCATAGTGAAAAGTGCATAACAATGCAATGCACTAACAAGTGCAGGTAAGGTGCGCAAGATAGCACGAACAATGCAATGCACTAACAAGTGCAGGTGAGGCGCGCAAGATAGCGCGAATGTAATGTAATGCACAATGCAAGTAAGGTACACAAAATAGTGCGATGCACAAAATAGCACGATAAAATGCATGCACAATGCAAGTAAGGTGCACAAAACAGTGCGATGCGCAAAATAGCGCGATAAAATGCATGCACAATGCAAGTAAGGTGCACAAAACAGTGTGGGAAAATAGATAGTGCCGTAGATGCAAAGGGTGGCATACTCCAACCATGCTGAAATCATGAGAGGAGGGACAAAAAAACAAACAATCAGGCGTGTATGCAACGCAACTTGAGATAAATTCCAAACACGCTGAAATCGTGTGAGGAAAAGGGACACTCAAATCACGCTGAAATCATGAGAAGAGGTCCAAAACAACCCGCCCAGGCGCGTACACGACACAAGCTGAGATAAATTCCAGACACGCTGAAATCGTGTGAGGAAAGGGACACTCAAACCATGCTGAAATCGTGAGAAGAGGTCCAAAACAACCCGCCCAGGCACGTACACGATGCAACCTGAGATAAATTCTAAACACGTTGAAATCGTGTGAGGAAAGGGACACTCAAACCACGCTAAAATCGTGAGAAGAGGTCCAAAAACAACCGCCCAGGTGCATGCATCACGCAATCTGAGATAAATTCCAAACATGCTGAAATTGTGTGAGGAAAGGGACACTCAAACCACGCTAAAATCGTAAGAGGAGGTCCACAAACAAACAATCAGGCGCGTACACAATGCAACCTGAGATAAATTCCAAACACGCTGAAATCATGTGAGGAAAAGGGACACTCAAGCCATGCTGAAATCGTGAGAAGAGGTCCAAAACAACCTGCCCAGGCGCGTACACGACGCAACCTGAGATAAATTCCAAACACGCTGAAATCGTGTGAGGAAAGGGACACTCAAACCACGCTAAAATCGTGAGAAGAGGACCGAAAACAACCACCCAGATGCGCGCACAACGCATCCTGAGATAAAACACGCCCAGGGTCGCGCTTTCACACGTCCTGAGATAGCTCCGGAGGATAACGATTCTAAATGATGCACAGCGTGGAAGGATAAAACATAGAAGATAACACAATATGCAAATAAATGCAATAAGTGCGATGATGCAATACGTGTTTCAAGAAATGTAGAGCATGATGCATAGAGAATGCAATAAACAAACAAAGCGGTGTTTTTTAGAAAGCACCTCATGGAGTGAATGGCGATAAACCGCTCTATTCTGACGGGGATCTCCCCTTGTGTTCTTCGAACTCTTTCCTTCAACTCGCAGTCGGTCTCCTAGAAACTCATTTCAAACATAGCCAAGATAACTCTGGCGGGGAATGGTACTCAGGGAGAGCACTTCTGACTGCCATACTGGCTTTGAAGCAGGCTTGAACTTGAGCTTGAGGCAGAGGCACACTCATACTTCGGAGTATTGACAAGACCTGAGGATGTACATCTCGAATGGAATATCAAAATTTTCTAAAGTTGAAACAAACTCAGATGCTTCAATTTTCCCTCTTTTCTTTTGCTTTGCAGTCTGGAACCCATATAGATTCAAATAGGTCCTGGTTTTACTGTTCTGACATGACCTGGGTTGAACCCTACAGTTTTGTGAAAGAACAAATCCTGTTTTGCACAAATGTGGAGAATGGCACAGCACTCTGAGCCCAAAACAATTTGAAATTGAGAAATGAATTCTCGACCGGGTATTGAGCCTACTACTGGACACGGCACACCACGACTCAACAAATAAAACAAAACAACAGGTAAAACAACCTAAACACATCTGTTGACGCACGAGGCGACTCCAAACAAGAATCGAGACGAACAAAAACACACACAACACTCAGATGTGTACCACCAGTGGGAGACCTCTCAGTTCATGAGGAGCCTGTTTCTTCGGGTATTGTTTCCCACCCTTTCTTATTTGTGATTCTCACATCACTCGGCCCTCCATCTCTTTTTCTCTGAAAAGCCCTTTTCTCACTTTTCTCTCAGCGCACGTCTCTCTATTCTTCAATCTCTCATTTTTTATCCCTCCCCTGGGTGGTTGATGGATAAACAAGAAGTTGTGGGCTCTTGTCCCTAGCATTCCGCTAGATTCTCATTCTTCTGCGCACAACTAGTGAATTTTCTCACAGAGGAGTTGTGACAGGATGTGCAATAGATCCATAGCTGACAGCGGTTGGCGGCGCCCTTGGCTAGTATGGATGTGATCTTACCTGTCTAGATGAAGGAGTGGAATATCCTGATCCATTCCATTTCGTGCTTCACACTTAGCTTGATACCTTGATGCTCGGAGGATGTTGATGGCTTTCAGCCCTTTTCTGTTAGCTTTAGTTGTGCCCTTTATGGCGAATACGGTGCCCTTTTTGGCAAGTATGTTGACAATGGGGAAAAGACAGAACACCTGACTCAACTGTACTCCTAGTTCATCATTTTGACCATTTTTTGTTTTTTGTGCTTCTGCTAAAACAATTTTGACCAACATGAGAGTTAGATTAACACGCTTGTTCGATTTTCTAATTTGAAATCATGCAAGTCAGGCTATGAGCACTGAAAATTTTCCTTTTTTGGGTCCAAGAAATGGTCCAGTTTTGGAAAAATGGAATAGTTTTCGAGAGAAAATTAGTCAACCTCATTAAAAAAAATCTCAAAACTGTTTTTGCAAATGGCCACTGCTCAACAAGCACGGAACCTACTCTCGAGATGCACAACCTTAGATCCAAAATAATGGAAAATTGCCCCTTGTCTGAACAGTGCTGCATGGTAACAAATCCAGCAACGGAAAGTTGCCCCTTGTCTGAATGGCACCATAGCGCACTGTAATCAGTCCTCAAAGTGACGATCATAACCGAACTCTCAGATACAGAGAAGACAAAGATGATCAAAACCATTACATGGACACAATTGATTTGGAAATGTTTATGGCTGAACTTCATAATGAAGTTGCCTACGTATCCCAAACATGAGAATCAAGCCTGACGTAGTTCCGGGTGTTAAGGTACACTCGGGTATTAACCTCTCCTTTTTCGCTCTAACTTTTGCCAAGGCCGCCCTTCCAGGTTTTCAACCTTGCGAGCTTTGTTTTTCTTTTCTTGTCAATTCTTTTCTTCTTTTCATTTCACTTCTTTTTTTCATCTTTTCTTTATTCTTTTAATTTTTCTTTTTGTTCTGTTCTTTTCTTTTTTTTCATTTGCTCTAACTTTTGCCTGGGTCGCCCTTCCGAGTTTTCAGCCCAGCGAGCCTCTCAAGGGTAAAAGTGTAGCTTGGTTCATGTTGAATGGTTTTAGAATCTCGAAGGCATCTGAATACAGGAGAATGGTTGTTGTTCGCTGATGATACAGAAGTCCATCCAATGGGGGCTAAATTTGCCCCTAATGTTGTGGATAATAACTCGGTTGTTCTACAGCAATACTTTCTTCTTTCCTCCCTTCTGGGATTTGGCATTCTTACCGATCTTTGTTGGCATGAGAAATGTCCCAAATTTTCACTCTTCGAGCACATTTGACATTTTTGCTGCCCCTAGTTCGAGGGGTGCTCTTGATCTAGCTTCACAAGCTTCTTGATTTGACTTTTCTTGCCCCTAGTTCGTGGGCTGCTTCAAATCTGGCCACACAGGTTTCATATTGTGGTTGACCGTTGAACATTCTGAATCCAAGTTCAAGGTTTGAAAGTAGAAGGGTCGAGTCTCGAGGCTGAGAGTGATCCTAAGCTGCACAATCTCAAGAGCGATTCCACACAGGTCTTCGCAAGACGGCGCAAAATATTTTTGAAATCTTTTAAGAAAGCGATAAATCGCTCGCGTTGAAGACAATGTAGAACCAATCTGGATCAAGCCAGGATCCTTCTCAGTACTTACGTTAACAAGCATAATTTCATTCATTAAGGGCTTAGCACGCCTCTCTTTCTCTCAGTTTGATCAAATTTTGCAAAACCTGAGGAATTCCTTCTTCTTTGTTTTCATCACAATGTTCAACAAGTTTTGAAAAACTTAGGTCAATGCAATGATTTCAAGACACAGAAAAGTAGGCGAAAAGCACTGTCGTTTCGTTCAAATCTTCAGGCACAACTGGCACAAGGTAGAAGCAAAACACAAGAGTGTGAAAATCACCACTGTTTCATTCAAAATCTGTTGGCACAACTGGCTCCAAGGCAGAAACAGACTCAAAAGAAAGCAAAAAGACAAACACAAAACAAGCAAGTGATGTCCGAGGTAATACCGCCGAAATCACCCGACTCTAACAAAACAAGACTGACTCGATACAACAAGACAGACCCAACTGACTCAGTACAAAAAGACTGACTCTATACAACACAACAGAGCTGACTCAATACCCAAGTCAGAAAGTACAAAAACTAGCTGTAGACACCCCATTTTTGACCGTCCTCAAGACTTGGACGTCACCGTTTGAACACCCGGTGATCATCCATGTTTGTGTTCGTTTGGAGTTCCCGGAGGTCTCGGCTCGCGCGCCTTGCCTCAGGATCTCCGAACTTGACCGTTTTGTGTCTGGTTTTGCACCAAACACTTGTGTTTTGCCTTGGAGAGGCAGAGAATGCCTTGTGAGGCATCCCCACACACCACCGGCAGTGGCTAGAGGCCACCGGCTGGTTTTTGCTGCCATCGGCAATGTATATTGCCGGTCGGCACTATTTGTTGCCGGTCGGCACTCAATTTTGCCAAAATGGCATCTTTGGCTGGCCGACTACTGTGCATCTGCTTTTGCAGATATTTTGTCACAGCTGTCTTGCATTTGGCTCCCCTCCATACACGTGTGTGGAGGGATCTCCCTCTTTAGAAGCTTGTCTTGTAAGCTTTACAAGACAAGGGGCTCTATAAGAGGAGCCTTCTCTCCCTTGTTTAGGGTTAGAGACTTTTTACATTGTTGGGGAGAAAAACACAGAGAGAAGCTCTGGTTTTAGGGTTAGGGTTCATACATATCTCCTATCTCTCTTTTCCTCTCTTTGTGTTCTAGGTGTTTTAGTCCATACTATTGCACACAAACACCTAGTGTTTCACCTTTCTTTGGCTCCTGAGGTTCTAAGGGGCTGGTTTTGGTGTTTTGGAGTTGGATTCAAGCCAAGGAGGGCCATTGGAGCATCATTTGTCAAGGTGGTCTACAAGGGTGAGAAACTTCCCTTTTATTCCCCATTTTTGCATTGCTTTTCTACCTGTCTTAAAATCGTTTTTGAGCTTGGTGTATAATACAAAAAAGTTCTGTTTTTAGGCCCTCTAAATTGTTTATTTAGAGTGTTTTGTGGTTTGGAGGTGTTTGATCCCTCTTAGGCCTTGTAAGGCCCCATTTTGTGCTATTTTGTGTAAGTTTCGAGACTTTGGTGTTTGGGCCTCTTCACCACTGAAATCTTGAGGGATTTCAGTGGTGAAGATGGTGCCTTGAAGTCTCCAAAAGGGGAGGGCCACCCCCTCTCCTTGTTGTCCTTGAAATGGACCGTTTTTGGCCTCTTGAGGGAGCATCATGTTAGAGTTTGTATTGATCATGTCTTGGCTGTTTTCCATGCTTATTATGCCATGATATAACCTTGTTGTGTGTTGGTTTTGGTACACCATGCATGCTTAGCATACCTACCATGTAATGCCTTGTTATTGCCTTAATATGCCTTAGGTTATTAGCCTTTGTTCAAGCATGTTTTAGGCTTAGTCTTGTGAAGCTTTTGTGCATATTTTGCCATGTTTTAGGTCTGTCCATAGTTGTTTGGGTCGGATTTGGCATGCTTAGTATAGCCCCTTTGCATTCCGGCTTGTTGGCCTTAAGTATGTAAATGTATAGGATGACTTTTTTGCATTGATTTGGTGATTTAGAACCATCCATCATGTCATTTCAGTCCCCTTTGCATGCCTATATGTTTGCCTAGGATGCCTCTTCAACGCTTTGAAAGCTTGTGTAGCATGTTCCATGTTTTGGCTATTGTACATGCCTTTGAATTTGAGCCACTTAGATGCCATCTAGGGGGCCCCTTTTGCATGGTCTAGGTCTGTCTTGAACCTATTTTAAGTCCTCTTAACCTTATGAGGCTTGGTTGGCTTAGCCATGGTTCAAGTCCCTTTGACTTGCTTCAAGTACTTGGGCCATTCATTGCATGCTTGGTCTATTTTGTTTGCTTGGTTTGACACCATCTTAACATGATTTTCAGAGCTTATGTTGCCTGCTAATTGTCCATGCTATCCCTTTTCAAGTGTGCTTGAGAGTCCCTCTTTTGTGCCTAAGCATTGGCCCTTTAACATGTGCATGTGTGCATGTGTTTAGTCCTTTATTTTGGTCACTTTGGCCACTGTTTTAGGCCTATTTAGAGTTGCCAAAATCATGTATAAGTCCATCTTTTCATTGGTTTGCATTGCCTCATGTTTGCTTGTATGCTTGCATAAGTGTCTTGCCATGCCATGTTGCATCCTTAGCTTGCATGCCTAGGTTGCATTGCATCTTGCATGCATGTCTTATTCCTTGACTTGGTGATAGGAATTGGGCATTGGTTTGTTTGTTTGGTTTGCATTTCATTTGACATGAAAGTTGCACATTTGACTCTTTGGGCCATCATGCATGGAAATGCGTGATTGGTGGTCCGAGAATCGAGACACATGTCCTTTTGAGTCCCAAACATGATAGGGGACATGATTGGTGCATATATGCCTTGAATTGTATCGCCATGCAAGTTCTGTCCTCTGCTGCTGTGAGTTGCAGGTTCTGCAGGCATTCTTTGCCGACCGGCAGTATAGATTGCTGGCCGGCAGTGAATAACCAGCCGATGGATTCATTTTGTGCCGGTGACCACATGACACTGCCGGTAGGCATTCTACTCAGCCGGTGGTGATTCACAGTATCCAGAGAGGCATCCTTGAGACTTTGACAGTCTTCAGAGAGGCAGAGCAGGGAAAACAGAGGCAGACTATGCATGGCGGCGCACTTCCGAGCAGGACCTGAGCACGCGCTGCATCTAGCTCCCTTCCCGAGGCGGTTTACTGCTTTTCTTAGTCTAAATCAGTTTGTTAATTGATTAGGCAATTTGTAATATTTAATTAGCTTGCGTAGTTAGTTAATTTGTATTATTTATTTGGTCCCTCCGGGCGAGGGCAAGTCTGTAATAAGTGTGGGTGAGTGTGTGAATGTCTTCCAACCCCCACTTCTTTCTTCCCTTTTATTTACCTGCTTATGATGGTAGATTAGGGCACGTTTAAATTAGCATACCTCATGCAAATGCATGCGTGTATCTATTGAAGTGTTGATACAGCAAATACGTGTATCTATTGTAAAATATGAAAGTGTTTGAATATGATGTTGATACAGCAAATATGTGTATCTCTTGTGAATTATGGAAGCGTTTAATTTGAATTGCTATCTCAATTGAAATGGAAGCATTATTGATATGAGATATAATCTCATTTAAAGTATATGGCCAGGTTCTGAGCCAGGATTAGGAAATGGAGCATGGACACATTTGTCATGTAGTTGAAATGGGTTATGAATTGGCTTATGTGAATTAAACATTTATCTAATGCCCATGTTTTAGTTATTGCTCATACTATGTTTAGCATATCTCTACTGGGCATTGGGTCACCCTATATGGGACATCATTTTCAGGTTCAGGTAGTATGCCGCCTCCGAGGTCTTAGCTTGGATGGTTGTGGGAGTTGAAGACTCTTTTGTTTATTTTTGGTTATCTTTTGTTGTATTACATATAAATTCAAGCCACGGGCTTAATATGTATTGGAGTTAGTACACTCTCTTTTGTAACCAAGTGTTGGCTTGGAAAGTTGTAAGCCCATGGGGCATTTACTTTTGTTGTCAACATGTAATACATTCTGTAAGAATACTCTAATTTATGAAATATGATATATATTTCTTGTATCATGAATGTCTGTTTATGGGTTTATTTTGAGGGCGTTACAACTTGGTATCAGAGCGTACCGGATTTGAATACTTTGGGTACGTGGGAAGTGATTAGTATCACAATGGGTTTGTCTCGCTTGTTAGAGATTTATGTATGATAGTATGCGTTTATTTGATAACATGCTTATATGACTATATGGGTCTGGGATTTAATTTCTAGGATGTTGATTGGACCCTTGGGTTTCTGTGAGTCTTGTTAGAAAAGCACTTGATCAATGCTGTTTCTAACTGGAACTCTAGTAACGCCTCGGGACTATCATTATCCGGAAATGAAATTCGTAAGTGCTTACGTGATTGTGTGCTTACGTGGAATGAATTACAGTTGTCCGTGCATTAGGACGCGAGTGTTTTAGCTTCGACACATTTCAGGACGAGGACGAGGACGTGGTAGGCGTGGTAGGCAGGAGATGCCTTTACCGGATGATATTCCGATGCAGCAGGAGGGTGTTGGTCAGGCCAATGTGGCTGAGCCACCGGGTCAACAGGCCATGTGAGCCTTAGCCCGCGAGATAGTAGGTGCCTTGAGGGAATCCATGGGTATTCTCAAAGCTGAGAATCCAGTTCAGGCCCAGGTTGTCGATGCAGGGCCTTCCTTTCTGAAAAGGGAGTTTTTCTAATCTAATCCGGACGAGTTTGTGGGGAATCCGAGAGAGCCACTGAAAGCTGATGAATTGTTCGAATAGATGACGAAGACGTTTGAGATGCTTGGCATCGAAGACGGGGCTTTGAAGGTGACCTTGGCATCTTTCCAACTTAAGGGAGATGCGGGTCAGTGGTGGAAGTACATGAGGGGTCGTATTGGTGGCACGTGGGAGGCTTTTGTAGATGCTTTTCAGGAGAAGTTTCTATCTCCAGCTGCTAGGGAGAAACTGAGAGACCGGTTTTGTCAGCTCAAGCAGCTAAGTTTATTAGTGGCCGAGTTTGAGGCCGCATTTACCAGTCTATCCAGGTTTACACCTGAACTTGTGGCATCTGAGGAACGCCGTTGCCTTGAGTTTAAGAAGAAGTTGAGGCATGGCCTCAAGATGAGAGTTGGGGGTTCTATGACCCGGGACTATGGGCGCCTTGTAGATGCTGCGGCCCATATGGAGATTATGATGCAGAAGGAGGAGGAGAGGCAGAGGGGCTCCAAGAGGAGTTAGGATGGCCAGGGTGATGGTAGGAGACAGAAGGGTTCTAACCCTCAGCAGTCTCAGGGTGGTTTTGCTAGATCTACCTTTCCAGTGCCGAGTGCAGGCCCTGGGAGAGGCAGTCAGGGAGACGTGACCTGTTACAAATATGGTCAGCTAGGCCACAAGTCTCCAGCTTGCCCGCAGAAGGGCGGAGGGCAAAGAGCAGCTTCATCTTCGGCTCGACCTTAGAGCCAGAGTCAGGGCAGAGGCCAACCGCTCTCTTGTTACCAGTGTGGTCAGGCGAGGCACCTGAAGAGGTTTTGCCCGCAGTTGAGTGGCACTTTTGGTGCATTTGGGTAGAGGCAAAGTTTTCAGCCAACTCAGTCAATTCAAGCCTCGAGGGCCAATCAGGGAGCTTCGTCGTCCTAGTCTGTGCAGTAGTCTTTTGCTCCTAGAGGTGAGCAAGTAGATCAGGGGCCTACAGGGTGCGTGTATGTTGTTACCGCGCAGGATCTTGTACCGGCTCCAGTGGTTGTGAGAGGTACCTTCTTGTTTTGCAACTCGGTTGCCAATGTGTTGATTCATACGAGTGCATCTCATTCCTTTATATCTGCTACATTTACATCTATTTTGGGTTTGGAGTTGGCACAGTTAGCATCTCCTATTTGTGTTGTATCACATGTTGGGGGTGAGTTGATTCTGAAACAAGGGTGTAGAGGTTGCGATATAGAGGTAGCTGATCGCCGACTTCCATTTTCATTCGTAGTTATGGCTATGTTGGGTTTTGATGTGATTTTAGGTATGGACTGGTTATTGTCATACCGAGCTGTTATTGATTGTTACCGCCAGAGGGTCACAATATGTACCTTGAGCGAGGATTGTTTCCATTTCTTGGGGGATCGGGTTGGTAGTGTGTTGCCTCCGGTGTATGATCCGCGAGGGCGGAGTGAGCTTAGTGGTCTTCTCGCTAGCCTTATGAGTAGTGAGTGTGATGAGACCGGGGTTGAGTTTTTGAGAGTGGTTTGTGAGTACTCGGACGTCTTTCCCGAGGATCTTGTTAGTTTGCCACCTCATCGAGAGATAGAGTTCTCTATTGATTTAGTGCCTGGCACAGCGTCGATTTCTATGGCACCTTACCGTTTTGCCCCAGCCGAGTTGAGTGAGTTGAAGATTTAACTCCAGGAGTTGCTGGACAAGGGCTTTGTCCATCGTAGCGTTTCGCTGTGGAGAGCACCGGTCCTCTTTGCTAAGAAGAAAGATGGAGCCTTGAGACTTTGTATCGATTACCGGAAGTTGAATTGGGCTACGGTCAAGAATAAGTACCCTATGCCCCGTATAGATGATTTGCTTGACTAGTTGAAGGGTTCCCATTGTTTCTCTAAGATAGACTTGAGATCGGGTTACCACCAGTTGAGGGTCAGGGAGGAGGATATTCCGAAGACGGTATTCCGTACGCGATATGGCCACTATGAGTTTCTGGTGATGCCTTTTGGGCTCACCAATGCACCGGCAGTGTTTATAGATTTGATGAACCGGATATTCCGGGAATTCTTAGATCGTTTTGTGGTCGTTTTCGTGGACGACATCTTGATTTATTCGCCTTCGGATGAGGAGCACGAGGAACACTTGAGAGTGGTGCTTGAGTTGCTTAGAGCCCATAGGCTGTATGCCAAGTTTGGGAAGTGTGAATTCTGGCTAGGAGAGGTTAAGTTCTTGGGCCATGTGGTTTCCGGGGAAGGGGTGTCTGTTGATACATCCAAGATTGAGGCAGTGCAGGATTGGGCACAACCTAAGAGTGTTTTTGAGATCCGCAGCTTTCTGGGATTAGCTGGGTATTACCGCCGGTTTGTGAAAGATTTCTCCAGGCTAGCTTCGCCATTGACTAGATTGACACGGAAAGGGGTCAAGTTTGTATGGAGTGAGACTTGTGAAATGTCGTTCCAAGAGTTGAAGGTTAGATTGACCACCGCTCCAATTTTGATTATTCTGGAGAGAGGTTTGGGTTATGCGGTTTATTGTGATGCCTCACGAGAGGGTTTGGGTTGTGTGTTGATGCAAGAGGGGAAAGTGGTAGCTTATGGCTCACGTCAGTTGAAAATACACGAGAGGAATTACCCTACACATGACCTAGAGTTAGCAGCAGTGATGTTTGCTTTAAAGATTTGGAGGCACTACCTTTATGGTGAGAGATTCGAGGTATTCGCGGATCATAAGAGTCTGAAGTATCTGCTTACACAGAGGGACTTGAATTTGAGGCAGAGAAGATGGATAGAGTTTATTGAGGATTATGACTTCGAGTTGCACTATCACCTGGGTAAGGCCAATGTTGTGGCCGATGCCCTTAGTAGGAAATCCATTAGTGATGTCGCTTGTATAGCCATCCGAGAGTGGGAGATGTTGGGTGCACTTGGTGAGTTTGATTTGCTTTTGGGCGAATCCGTTGAGGCTACGACCTTGTTTTCTGTTATTGCGTAGCCTACACTTGTGACTCGAGTGTTAGAGGCACAGGGAGGTGACCTTGAGGTAGAATCCCTCCGAGAGAAGATCTCCAGTGGGAAGGCTGAGAAGGGTTTGTCTGTGTATCCCGACCTGAGTGTGAGATACCGCGCCCGTTTGTTTGTGCCGGAGCCTTGCCGAGAGGAGATACTCCGAGAGTTTCACCATTCACGCCTTGCAGTGCATCCGGGAGGCACCAAGATGTATCGATATTTGGGTCGCCAGTTTTGGTGGCGGGGTATGAAGAGAGATGTGGTAGTTTTCGTGTCTAAATGCCTTACTTGTCAGCAAGTGATGGCCGAACATCAGAGGCTAGCGGGTTTGTTGCAACCCTTGCCTATTGCTGAGTAGAAGTGGGAGCATATCACTATGGACTTCATTGTAGGTCTTCCGAGGACTCAGCGGGGTAGTGATGCTATTTGGGTGGTTGTAGACCGGTTGACTAAGTCGGCGCACTTTATCCCTATGAGCATGAGAGATTCGGTAGATCATCTTGACGACTTGTATATTCGGGACATAGTGAGGTTGCACGGGGTCCCAGTGTCAATCGTCTCAGATAGAGATCCACGTTTTACTACTAGGTTGTGGCAGAGTTTACAGAGTGCCTTAGGTACTAGATTTACCTTTAGCACGGCTTATCATCCTCAGACTGACGGGCAGTCCGATCGTACTATTCAGATCCTTGAGGATATGCTTCGAGGTTGTGTCCTTGACTTTAGTGGGACGTGGGAGAGGCACTTGCCCTTGGTGGAGTTTGCCTACAACAAGAGTTATCAGTCGAGAATCGGTATGGCACCGTTTGAGGCCTTGTATGGCCGACCTTGTAGGTCTCCAGTTTGTTGGGCCGAGGTGGGTGATTCACCTTTGTTGGGCCCAGAGTTAGTGAGGGAAATGACGGAAAAAGTTCAGCTTATCCGTAGAAGGCTTGTTACAGCCTAGAGTCGCCAAAAGAGTTATGCCGACAGTAGGAGGAGGCCTTTGGCATTTGAGATGGGTGATCATGTTTTTCTAAAAATATCACCTAGGCGGGGTTTGATGAGGTTTGGGAAGAGTGGGAAGTTGTCCCCTCGGTTTATCGGCCCTTTTGAGATCCTCGAGAGGATTGGCGAGGTTGCCTATCGCTTGGCTTTGCCGCCGCAGTTGTCCGGAATGCATGACGTGTTTCATGTTAGTATGCTTCGGAAGTGTGAGCCGGATCCGTCCCATGTGCTGGATTGGACTGATTTGGAGGTTGACGAGGATATCTCGTATGAGGAGAGACCGGTTCGGGTCTTGGATAGGCGGGATCAAGTCTTGCGAGGCAAGACCATTCCCTTGGTAAAGGTCTTGTGGAAACATCACGGAGTGGAGGAAGCCACTTGGGAACGTGAGTTGGATGTCCGTGAGAAATATCTGGACTTGTTTGTAAATGTTTAACCATGTATTGGGATTTTGTAATATTGATGAACTTTAAGAGCATTAAATATGTCTTGAGTTGTAAAACATTGTATATGTTTTGATTTATGGAAGTATTTTAAAACTTGCCTTGAAATGGAAGTTTAATGTAACATTGCATATGTTGAATGTAATGTGGAAATGGAAATATATCATGAACATTGAATATGGCATAGAATTGTGAAATATGTGCTGAAATTGGTAAATTTCAAGGAAAAGCATGCTAATAATGCATATTGATTATATATTGTGAAATGCCTCTTGAATAGAGATGGAATGACCGGTAATGGGTCAGGTTGTTGAATATTGAGTTGTAATACTGTTGAGAATTGAGAAAATCTTGTTTTAGAAAAGCTTGTACTTAATTTCGGGGACGAAATTCTTTAAGGGGGAAAGGTTATAGCGATCCCGATTTTCCCTTCATTGTTTAACAGTATTCCGGACTTAGGTTCCGTGGAGTTGGTTATTGTATATGTCTTGTTGTCATCCTTTTATTCCATATATTTGAGTTTTAGGATGTATTGGACGTGTTTCGAACAGGTTGATTGAGCCTAAGTCCTATTCCTTGTTGCCCAGATTTTTGGTGGTCCGCTCGAGCGGGTCCCTTTGCGCTCGAGCGGATTTTACACACTTTCAGCATTTTGTGCCTCTGCAAAACTTCTACAGGTGCATTTTTCACGCTCGAGCGGATTCCCTTACGCTCGAGCGGGTAGCGCTCGAGCGGGCCTCTTGGCGCTCGGGCGGGTGTTCATGTCTGTAAAAGTACTGGAGGAGTGTAATCTACGTTCGAGCGGCTTTTCTTTTGTGCTCAAGCGGGTGTATTTTTTTTTTTTTTTTGTCTTTTCGCGCTCGAGCGGGTTCAGTTTTTGGGCTTGACGCTCGAGCGTCCTATTCTCCGCTCGAGCGGACTAGTCGTATATCATATGGCAGCTGGGTGATTTTGAATCACCTTTCACATTTCCTCTCTCTCTCTCTCTCTTACTTTCCTAAACCGTCTTTTGAGAGCTCCTCTCTCTAGAATCTACCTTCTCTCTATGGATTGAACTAGCTAGAGTGATCTCCTACCCTTGAGCCTTTACAAAAAGTGTAGAGCTTGGTGTGGGCTTCCTATCAATCCGAGAATTTATTGATTTGGAGCATATTCGAGTTTCTAACCTTCTCCTTTGGGTCTCATCTCTTGAGGTTGGGATTCCTACTCATTTTTATGTGCTTTAACGTAAATATTGAGCTTCTTGTATAAATGGTTTGATTTGGGAAGTTAGGGTTTGTAATGTGTGGTGTTGGAAAAAGGGGTTTTGGTTCTTTGATTCAAACATGAGTGTTTTGGGTCTAAAATGGGAGGTTATTGATATTGTTAATAATATTTGGACCTTTGGGTCAATATTGAGAAAATGGGGGAAAATGCCATATTTGGGTATATTTGGGTCATTAGTGTAATTAATGACAAATGTTATGGAAGTGCTAAATTGAGTAGGAAATAATGAAATTGGTTCATTATGAGATAGAATGGTGGAGTTGGATTTATTAATCGCTCACTTGAAAATGTTGAAATTATATATCTATTGAGGCATTTATTATCTGTTTAGAAATAACTGCTTTGGGTTATCGGTGGAGGATAGTCTTGATTGTTGTAGACAATGCATGATGATTAGGCAAACTAAAACTAATCAAGTGAATAAGTCATCGAATATGACGGTTGGAATAATACATCAAATTTGTGTACTGATTGATTATGTATATGATATATGTTTATATACATTGTGTTGTGTGGGAGAAGAAATGTGATGTACTCCACGGTTTGGGAGGAGATAGGAGATGGACTCCTAAACCGGATGTTATGTGGGAGGAGATAGGGGATGGACTCCATTGATACAGCAAATATGTGTATCTATCAAAGTGTTGATACAGCAAGTGTGTGTATCTATTGAAGTGTTGATACAGCAAATACGTGTATCTATTGTAAAATATGGAAGTGTTTGAATATGATGTTGATACAGCAAATATGTATATCTCTTGTGAATTACGGAACCGTTTAATTTGAATTGCTATCTCAATTGAAATGGAAGCATTATTGATATGAGATATAATCTCATTTAAAGTATATGGCCAGGTTCTGAGCTAGGGTTAAGAAATGGAACATGGACATATTTGTCATGTAGTTGAAATGGGTTATGAATTGGCTTATGTGAATTAAACATTTATCTAATGCCCATATTTTAGTTATTGCTCATACTATGTTTATCATATCTCTACTGGGCGATGGCTCACCCTATATGTGACATCATTTTCAAGTTCAGGTAGTATGCCGCCTCCGAGGTCTTAGCTTGGATGGTTGTGGGAGTTGAAGACTCTTTTGTTTATTTTTGGTTATCTTTTGTTGTATTACATGTAAATTGAAGCCACGGGCTTAATATGTATTGGAGTTAGTACACTCTCTTTTGTAACCAAGTGTTAGCTTGGAAAGTTGTAAGCGCATAGGGCATTTACTTTTGTTGTCAACATGTAATACATTCTGTAAGAATACTCTGATTTATGAAATATGATATATCTTTCTTGTATCATGAATGTCTGTTTATGGGTTTATTTTGAGAGCGTTACAATCCTACTCTCCCTACTATTACATGCACGTTTACAAGTGTTAGGTGATTAATCGCCCCACACTGCCACCGAATTTTACATTTTTTTAAAAAAAATAATTAAATGTGAGTTCTCATAAGACAGATATTTAAATCCAAAGCTATAGAATTTTGAAATTTTCAAATGAGTTTGAAAAAGAAAAAAAAGTTATAAAATTTTGTCACTATGTGTTTTGGAGGGCCTAAACTAATATAGAAAATTATGTTGTTCTTATCCTTTTAAAAAAATATTAATAGGATCGTAAACTAAAACTCCTTATTTTTTTCCCTAATAATATAAGATTTTATGTATAAAATATAAGATCGTATGTAATATATATATACACACACTAGCATAATACTTGTGTTATGCATGGACATAAATAAATTCTTAATTTTTTAAACGTCACATGTAGTTTTTATTTTTTAAAAATTAAAAAGTTGATTAATAATATTTTTAAAATTTGAAATTATACAAGACTACAATAATATTTATAATTTAAAACAAAATTAAATTTCAAATTAAAATTTCCTCTTTTTTTTAAACTTTTTATGCAAAGATTTTTAAATATCAAAAAAATAGACAAGATTAAATGGGCCAACTAAGATTATTGTGGATTGTTTGTCACATTTCAAAGAAAAATTGAAGGGGTTTTTAGTTTAAGATCTATGATATTAAGATTTTATAAGATAAAGGGCATGCATAATTTTCATTATAGTTGGGATCGCTTAACATTTTCATAGAGAAATTTCTACATTGAGAAATTTCAACTCTTTATTAAGGGACCTTAACTAATAAGAAAAAATATATTGGATCTCTCTTCTTATGAAAAATTAATAAATGATGTTTCACTAATTTTTCTAAAAACTAAATAATTAATTCAATAATTTATTTTCTTTCAAATTTTATAATCATTGCTAATATAAAAATCGTTAGGTCTAGGACTCCAACATCAATAATCATAAGGTGTGTTTGTTGTGTCATAATAAAGCTATATTTTATTATCATAATCGGTAATAAAAATGGCAAAAGAAAGGAGTGATTCCAACAAAATTAGGATTGAATTTCCATCTAAATATTTTACCATATCTAAGGGTATAAATTCTGAGTTCGTTGTCTCTGGAGTGACAATGAACTTGCATTGGCGTGGAGTTGTTTGGAATGTCATGGATGAGATGTTGTTTGTCTCTTATCATTGATTGTTGGATGATATTTCCAGTTTTAATTTATTCATGTGGATCATCTTCTTCCTCTTCTGGAAAATCACGGTAAGGGTAAAAACTGTTGAAATTTTAATAAAAATAAAAATAAAAATAATTCTTTTTATTTAATTTGTTTGACCATTATTAACATTTATACTAGTTTTAAACATTTCAGTTACATGAATTTTATTTGATATTATTATAGTACTTATGTCATATTTAATACATATATTAATAGAGTTTTAATTCTTTTATCTATTTATGTTTACTTATTTGAGTTGTGTAGATATAGAAAAAAATTATTGGAGAGTGTATTTATGTTTACTTATTTGAGTCGTGTAGATATA
The DNA here is from genome assembly GCF_055761805.1 of Camellia sinensis. Classification (NCBI taxonomy): domain Eukaryota; kingdom Viridiplantae; phylum Streptophyta; class Magnoliopsida; order Ericales; family Theaceae; genus Camellia; species Camellia sinensis. Next base: position 108,291,112 of record NC_138969.1, on the reverse strand, counting down.
GAAAAAAATTATTGGAGAGTGTATTTGATATTATTATAGTACTTATGTCATATTTAATACATATATTAATAGAGTTTTAATTCTTTTATCTATTTATGTTTTAATTTTATTGATATTTTTGGGCAACTATGGTGTAGTAGTTTTATCCTTTAAATTATTGGAGAGTGTATTTAATTCCTTCAATTTTATTTTGGGAGTTTTTGGAATTGTTGTATTTTGGTTTTGGATGAATACAATTTGATTTAAACTTGTTTTTACTTTCTATATAAGGATTTTTAAATTCCAAAATTATAGATACAATTAAATGGCCAACTCAAAAATTTTTAAATTTCAAATTATATATGGATTAAATATGGGCTAAATTTGGCTATACTTTTATGTTTTTTTACTTTGTATATAAGGATTTTTAAATTCCAAACTTATGGATAAGACTAATATGGCTATACTTTTATGTTTTTTGCTTTCTATATAAGGATTTTTATATTTCAAAATTATAAACGTGATTAAATGGGCCAACTCAAAAAATTTTAAATTTCAAATTTTATGGTTATACTTTATGTTTTTTACTTTCTATATAAGGATTTTTAAATTCCAAAATTATAAATACAATTAAATGGGCCAACTCAAATTATTGTAAATTCTTTGCCACATTTAAATGAGTAGATGCCATATGTGTTTATGAATGTGGATCTCATAACTTTGTGTTTAGAAGTAAGAAAAAGGTGTGAGAAATGGGATTATGTATTGTATTGCTCTAAAAGAAAAATATCATATATAATCCCTTATCTTACATTTTTTTCTCACTCCAAGACACAAGTGAGTGTAGTCCATATGCATTTACGAATGTGCCTCATTATTTTGTGTTTATGAGTGAAAAATTGTGTTAAGAAATGAGGTTAAGTATAACATTGCTTTAAAAGAAAAATGCTTCATATAATTCAATTTCTTACTTTATTTTCTCAATCCAAGAGATAAGTGAGTTTATATGCACTGATTAATGTGATCCTCGTTGCTTTGTATAGCATTGCCCAAAATAGAAGAAAAATCAAGTTGGATTCAACCTAGATTATTCGGGGTGTATAAATGAGTGAAGGGAGGCAACAATAAGAAACACAAAAAATATAATTCTTACATTACTAGAGAGATACAATATGAAGTCATTCATTCCCTTGATCATCTTAGCATTTCACTTGCTTTGCTCAACCACCATGGGTGGTGATGCTCTTTTTCCAACATATGAGGTTCATATCATCAACGATCTTCCAACCAACTCTCACTTCTTTTTGCTAGTTCGTTGCCAATCAAAAGACGATGATTTCGGAATGCATAAGCTTGAAAGTGGTGAAGAATTCTACTGGAGATTCAAACCCAACATTATAAAAACCACTCTCTTCTTCTGCCATTTTTATTGGGATACCAAAGATGCAATTTTTAATGTTTACGATAGGAAACTAGATGATGATTATTGCTACAAGTTTAATACATGTTACTGGAGTGTTAGAGATGATGGCTTTTATTTCAGCGGTGATAATACGGCTCCGGCAACATGGTCGAAATTCAATGATTGGACTCCTTAAGTGTTATGTATGATGTAAGAGGTTATGCATTTGCCATCATCTTGTATTTGGATTATCAATAACTTATATGCAAATATATGCAAGGTTTGAAAAATTGACTATTCAAGTCACACACTATTCATAGTAGTAGAAAATGGTTTTGTGAGTGCCTTTTAAAGTTAAATTTTGACTTTGAATCTAGCCATTATATCCTATCTTACCGAATCTTATTTATCCTCTTTTGCTTTTAGTAATATTTTTAATAAGACTGTTAATATATGTAGAATTATTCAAAATTTAATGAAATAATTTTTCTTGAGCCTATTATGTGGCTTATGGTGTGTCCTAGCCCATCAGTATGTGTGGTATTGGGCCCGAAACATTGGCCTAGCATAGTACGCCTAGATTCGTTTCATGCTAGGCCTAACTCTAAATGAGTCGTGTTGGTTTGACTCATTTAATTTACACCTCTACTTAGGACAACACAATACATTGTTAGCGAGAAAAAGAAAGAAAAAGAAATGTGATTTATAGACATAAAATTCATATAAAAAACATATTTAGAATGATTTGTCAATCACATTTATAAAATTATAATGATAATAATAGGTGTTTTGATTGAAAATTAAGAAAACCACAAAGTATCAACTCGTTTTGCCCATAATTTCTATATCAAAATTTTATTTGTATGTCAACCACTAAAAAGAAAGAAAAGACATACCATGTATTAAATGAGACTTGCCTAGCAACATCTTTATGGAATATATTAGGAAAAAATCAAAAAATAAAAATTACAAATCGGTCAGGTCTAGACCACAACCTTATGAATTGATTTGGTATGATTTTCTCAATAAATGGTTCCTGATTATTAAAATAAGTAAATCGTACTTGACAGTTCAGTTTGTGATTTTATAATAAAAAATGGTTGAGAGCACTAAAAGTGCTGCTCTAATAGCACCACTAATGATGTCCACTATCTATGCTCTTTTTTTTAGCATTCCCAATGCATTAGTGCTATTAGTGATTTTTTTTTTAGTGGTATGAATCATTATTGTTTTATAATTATGGTCCTGATTTGAAATGGAACTGATTTGTTTAAATACGCACACCTGTATAAATATGTATATAATTTGTTATTTATCTGAAACACTCATAAATTGGATTTTTTCAATTATATTTTCCGAATCATATTTTTTTACCTTTTTTTCTAACTCTAAGACACAAGTGAGTGGATTTGGTATGCATTTATGATTGTGGGCTCATTGCTTTGTGCCTAAAGTTGAGAAGAAAAAAAATAAGAAATGACATTATGTATAACATTGCTCATTTATTATTCCATTTAGGTAAATTCAATTGTCTTCACTTGCCAAAAATACTAAAAAGAAAAATTCAATTACATCCAGCCTATATATTTTCTGTGTATTTCATTGCACGCAAATATGCAATGAATAGGCCATTTCATTTCGTATTACAAAAAAAAGCAGCATCAAATTCAACTCCCCATTTAAATCTTCCATCTCATAGCAGGATTTGAATGACGAATAGAGTGAATGAAAGGGAGATGCTCAGCTGGAATTAATGAAGGTTGGTTTAGGAATGCTTGCCACTTTGGCTTGTTGTAAAGTTGCTTGGCTTTGTCTAAGGCGGTTTGATTGTTTGGATTGGATATAAAGATTTTAAGAAGATATGTAATACTTAAAGATAAAGATAACATATAATATATTATAAGATATGAGATGAATTATATATACTATACAGTCACTTATACTATATTTGGTTAAGTTAGGATATAAGAAGGAAGTGATTTTTTTTAACTTTTAGATTAAAAATGAGTTATATCCGACAGTGGAGATATACATTACGATTCTTTTGCATCATATACTATCTGGACTCTCTATATTCAAAGCAACCAAACATGGGATATAAGGAGGGAAAAAAAACATGTAAACCTCATCTCATATTATATCCGGTCTCACACCTATATTTAACTTTTATATCCGGTAAACAAACATGGCCTGAGGCCTTGTTTGATTGTCCGGAAATAACATGAAGAATATAATATGCCTTGGGATTTACTCATTATATGCAATGAATAGGATATATGGATTGGATAACATATCTCATGCTCATGTTTGTTGAGTTCATGATATAATACTGAATATTTCTTATCCATGTTTGTTTTACAAAAAAATTATGGGATATAAGAAAGTAACATACATTAATGTCTATGTTGTCTCTATGCCCATCAATATGCAGTATATATGTACGTCCATCTAATCATTTGCCAATATACGTATGTATATTAAATAAAAAAAATAATCAATTAAGTAATAACATAATCAAAAAATTAAATAATAATATAAATTTGTTTAAAATATATAAGAAAAATAATTTAGAATCAATTAAGTTTTAACATTTTTAAAATTATTTTCCTAAATTTAATTGTGTATTCTAAATTCTTACAAATAAAAAATACATATTATAGTTTAATGGGAAAATTCAAAAATAAAATAAAATGCATATCATAGTTTATTTGGCCCACTTATTTATTTAAATCTTAAATTGGTAAATATTTTTTGAATTAGAACTTTGAAAATTCAAAATCTTTTAAATCAATATAATTATAAATATTTTTTTTTATATTTAAAATTAAAAAATTAAATTAAAACTTTGAATCTCAAAAAGGAAACAACATTTGTGTTTATAAATATTGTTTATGTAAAACTTTAGCTGTAAAAATTTAAAAATAAAATTCATGAACATAGTTTTTTTGGTCATATACAATCGGATTTTTAATATACACAATCAAATTTATGTAAAGTTCATATATACACATAATCAAATTTTCCATTGTAAATGGGTAAAATTATACTTTTAATTCATATCCCATATGATGGGCGGTGGTGCTACATGCACCAATTAATGTACACACTAGTGTACCAACTTGTGTTATGCCATTATTACTGGCCCCCACCTATTATACAAATTACAAATATCCAAAACCTCTAAAATTATGCCACATCATCTGTTAGTATAGTAGTTAATATATCAATTGGTACATTTAATATTATTCTCTGACGAGATATGATATGATAGAGGAGAATTGGTATTGTACATCCACCCATTTTGAGGATGAACAATCTAATTATATATTATATTCTCCTCTAAAAAATATTTCAAACAAAGGATATATGGACCCAGCATTGGCTTCCCTCCAGTCTCAGATCGGATTAGAGGGTGTTGTTGGGCCCGTGGTGGGCGCTATTTTGATAATCTGAACCGTTCAATATGTAGAACTCGTCAAGTACTATATGCCTGTAAAAAATCACATTGATCGAATATCGATAGCTACGTTATTAAATCAGTTTTGTATTAAAAAAATGGACGGTGAAAAAATAAATGGTTGACAGAAAATTGATCCGATGAGATAACTATTGATATTCGATCAATCTAATTTTTTACAGGCATATAATACTCGACAAATTCTACACAGTGAACAGTTCAAATTATCAAAAGGGACCTAAGGTGGGCTCCTACAAACCCAACAGCACCCTTTAGTCCGATCTAAGACTTGAGGGAAACCAGGCCCATATGGACCCATAGTATATAATCTCCAATCTCACCTTCTATATCCAAGAATCAAGCAGAGCCTAAGTTTCTTGAGAGGATTGAGAAGATGCGGAAAAGCGCAATGCCAGTCGAAGAAGATTCACAACCATGGCTGCCGAACCTCCCAAGGAAATCATCAACCCTAATTGATTGGGATGAAGGAAGGTGGAAAAGGCGCGATTGTTAAAAGATGAGGAATAGAGAAAATGAAGAATGTGACAATCCGTTACTACCACCAATAACGACGATGATGATGATGATGATGAATCGACGATGATGATGACTTTGTGCATGTATATGGAGAAACTTAGACCCGATCAAGCCGACAATATCAATTTTTTTTTCCATTGATATCGATACTAGTTGAGTTCAATATCGAGATCGCTCACCAATCACAATCAATCACCTAACAGTTTTCAATCCTCTAACCAATCGTTCACTCCGTTTTGCGTCAATCGCCTCCTAACTATTTCTATTTGGTGAGACCGCAACAGAGGATTCAAGATCCGTCCTCATGTCCCAACTCTCCCGCCGCCGCACCACCACCAGAAGCAGCGACGACTGGCACGGTGGTCCTAGGCTGAAATCACCGAAGCCTAATCCCCTAGTGGTAACCGTTGATGGAAAGATATATGCCCAAGCTGGGGTTGTTGATCTCGAAAAGTATAAAAGCAAATTTGGGAATCGAGATCTAGAACCAGTTTTTGAGTACTTATTGAATGTATAATTGTTGTTGATAATCTTAGATATTGGTAAATATAAAAGCAAAATTTGGGAATTGGGAAGAATTTTTTTTTTTGGTTTTTTTTTTTAGGGGCTAAGATAGTATTAAAAAAAAATCTAAAATAGTCAATAAGATAAAATTTCACATTAAATCCATAATCATTTTTTTCCCTAACAAATATCATATTCAATTACAAAAACAACAAAAAAAAAAAAATTGATTGTCTTCTCAAACACAACTATTTTAGCCTATTAAAATAGCTAAAAACTAAAATAATCAACTTTCCAAACACCCACGAAATGTATGATTGTTGTTGATAATCTTAGATATTGCTTTTGGGGTTCTTGGTTTCATTCCGCTAATGTTGTTGATAGTAAGTTGTTTCGGTGCACATTGTGTTGGACAATCTTCATTGTATTTAAATAAATAAATTTTGTTTGTGTACTAAACTACAAACATAATACAAAAGAACAATAGGAAAGGAAAGAGAATGTTTGATTACAAAAATCAAACCAATAAATAAAAATAAATAAATAAATACATATTTTATTTTGTTACAAAAAACAAAATTAAAATCTGATTTAAATAAATAAAAAATAACAGAAAATAAATTAACAACTTACTTGATTAATTTTTTGAACAATATTCTGATCAAGTCCAGTGTTAGATACTGTGCCCTCAAGACAAATTCATCCTCTCCACGGTGCTTTCAGATACGCAGACGTCTATCTCCCAGGATAAAATGATCAATCAACGAATAAATGCAGCACTACAATTTATTTGTACAACGAACACACTAAGTGTTTAAACTCGTTCTCACAATGAAAATAATACAGCAAAAATGCAGAGAATGCAGAGAATATTTTGGATGAAATTAGAGAGTAAAACCAAGTGAGAGACTTGTCTATATATAGGTATAAAGGTGACTCTTCATTTTGAATTAAACAGGTAATAAACCTGTTTGAATAGGTAGCAGACCTATTTGGTTTGAATGGCACTGTTTGGGTTGGAATTCAAACAGATATGAATCTGTTTGGGTTTGAATTTTGAACAAAACCTGTTCTGGGTTTGTAATAGATTCGGATCTGTTGGACAGAGGTGCGAACTGTTTTAAAATTTCAAAAATTGAAATTAACCTGGACAGAAATTTGAAATTAATTTCGAATTCTTGGACAGATTTTATTTCAAAAAATAAAATTAAATCCAAATGTTTTTGGCCCAAAAAGATTTGTATTGGGCCGGACAAGCCCAACCCAACCACGCACCCGCGCCCAAGCCCAAGCCCAGCCCAGCCCAGTCCGCCCGGACGGACGGACAGCGGCGGCTCACGCGTGGTGATTTTTGGGTCCAATGGGTCTAGCCCCTTTTGTCCATAACCTCCCTTTCTACAAAACTTGGGTGCCCCTTAGGGCCTATCCCAAGTTCCAAACCCATGCCTTATAAACCCACAAAACTCTTCCCAACAAACCAATGTGGGACAAGTCTTAAACCATACCTTTAAGAAATTTCCACCAAAACTCCATTTCCATGGAGCTCACTTTGGCTTCAATTTCCCATTCACCCGATAATGGTTTTGAGCAACCAAATATACCATGTGAATCACAACGCGGCATAGAACGCGTTACCACTTTGACCCGCGAAATTCGGCGCATGGGTCCCACCTAAAAATTTGACCAAAGTTAAGAAAAATTATGTTTTCCAGATTTTTCCAAAACCCATTATTTCTAACAATTCCCCACATGAATGGAATTTGAAGGCAATGGAAATGCAACAATATGCAAAATTTGTCGAAAGAGTATAGGTAGCTTTCGACCTTGAATCTTCCCTAGTGATAACCTATCGAACCTACTAGCTAACCAATGGACGCAATGCCTTGAATTGTTCAGCCGTTTGTGTAAGCCAAGACAATATATTTCACACAAAATATTTTCTAATGCATCGTGGTTCTCACTGTTGTGTTCATTTTGGCCTTGAACACTCCTGGTTGTTCATGAGTGCTTCTAGAGAATTTAGCCTCTTCATTCTCATAGAACCGGCCCAATTCGACACTCATACAGGTGATTCTTATTGTGAGTATCTCCTTATACTCGTCTTGATTTTTATGCCTAAATCAAGATATAAGTAATCATTAAAAGCTAAGCTTATCCTTAGACCCCTGCATACAACATATATTGCAGATATCACTCTCACTATAGGAATGGATAGGAAATTTTGTAAACCCTTGGTGATTTTTGGCAAGTCACACATAACTTAGTTGTCCCTTTGAACTTAGTTCTTGGAATCTCCAGTCATATAAGTAGGGTTACCATTACAATGACTCTTATGTAATAGGCTTTAATCCTATCCCCTTCGATGAACTATACACTTACTCTTTTGTCAAACCTTTTGTTAATGGATCTGCAATATTCTCTTTACATTTTATATAATCTATTGAGATTATTCCATTTGAGAGCAATTGTTTTACAGTATTATGTCGACGACGAATATGTCATGACTTACCATTATACATATGATTCTGTGCTCTGCCTATTGCAGATTGACTATCACAATGAATGCAAATAGTTGGCACAGGTTTTGCCCACATTGGAATGTCTTCTAAGAAGTGACGAAGCTATTCCGCTTCTTCTCCTGCTTTGTCTAAAGCAATGAACTCAGATTCCATTGTGGATCGTGTGATGCATGTTTGTTTCATGGATTTCCAAGAAACAACAGCACCTCCCAGAGTAAAGACATATCCACTAGTGGATTTTGAATCTTTAGTATCTGATATCTAATTGGCATCACAATAACCTTCGAGTACTGCTGGATATCGAGTAAAGTTCACACCATGATCACAGGTAAATTTTAGATATCTAAGAACTCAAATGACCGCTTTCCAATGGTCTTCTCCAGGGTTACTAGTGTACCTACTCAATTTACTGACAGCATAAGCTATATCAGGACGAGTACAATTTATTAGGTACATTAGGCTTAAAAAATTTGGGAGTATTTTAACTGAGACACCGTATCACCTTTATTTTTCGATAAATAAATACTGATGTCTACCGGTGTTCTAGCTACATTCAAATCATCCTTGATAAATTTATCAAGAATTTTCTCAATAGAATGTGATTGAGATAATGCATATTCGTCAGATGTTTTAGTAATTTTCATTCCTAATATTACATCTGCGATCCCCATATCTTTCATATCAAATCTTTTGTTCAGCATTTGCTTAGTTAATTTGATCATGTTTTGACTACTTCCAATGATAAGCTTGTCATCCACATAAAGACAAACTATGACATATCCTTGGTCAGTGTTTTTAACATAGACGCACTTGTCACATTCGTTTATCTTAAACCCATTAGTAAGCATAGCACGATCAAATTTTTCATGCCATTGCTTAGGTGCTTGTTTTAATCCATAAAGAGATTTTACAAGCCAACAAACTTTCTTTTCTTGCCCCGGTACTACAAACCTTTCAGGTTGCTCCATATAGATCTCTTCATTTAGAGCACCGTTTAAGAAAGCTGTCTTAACACCCATTTGATGTATTTCTAAATTATACAATGCTGTTATGGCAATAAGCATGCGGATGGATGTTATTCTTGTCACATGAGAATATGTGTCAAAATAGTCCAGACCTTCCTTTTGTCTGTAACCTTTTACTACAAGTATTGCTTTATACTTGTCTATTGAACCATCTGCTTTCATTTTTCTCTTGAATATCCATTTATATCCAAGAGGTTTAGATCCAGGTGGAAGATCCACCAATTTCCAAGTATGATTTTGCATAATGGATTTAATTTCATTAATTAACAGCCTCTTTCCACAAAGGTGCTTCAGGACCTGTCATTGCTTCCTTAAATCTTTGAGGTTCATTTTCTAACAGGCATGTCAGAAAAACTGGACCAAAGGATTTTGATGTTCTTGCTTTCTTACTGTGTCTTGGTTCATCATCAGTTAAATCCTGCTGGTCGAGACTATTACTAGTCTCTTGTGATTGTCATTAGTCTCTTGACTTTGTATACAATCATAAGTTCTCTTCTGTGAATTTAATTCTTGTCCTTTCTTGTAAGGAAAAACATGTTAAAAAAGCACAGCATTCATTGACTCTATAATAGTGTTCACATTTATATCAGGTATTTCTGATTTATAAGTCAGAAACCGATATGCACTACTATTCTGAGCATAACCAATAAACACACAATCCACTGTTTTTGGTCATATCTTAGTCTTTTTAGGAATATGAACTTCTACCTTTGTCAAACACCCCCATACTTTTAAGTATTTATAGGAAGGTGGTCAACCTTTCCACAATTCATAAGGTGTCACGACCCATCCCGCACCTAGTAGAATGGTGCCGTAATGGCCAATAATCCGAGATTACTAAAGGCCAACTGACAAGAATTCACACACAATCAGAGCATACATATGGGGCTTACAAGTGCGGAAGCAATAAATTTAAATCCAATTAGTCCACAGGAGCTGTGCATAGATCAAATAAATGACATACATCCTAACATGGTTTACAACTTGGATAAAAACAAATAGAATAAAGTACATATTACATCTTGATCAAAAGGCTTCTCAAGCCGATATATACAAAAAAAATGAAGTACAAAACCAAGAAGCATAATCTTCAAGATGCCACAAAAATATAAATCCAAAACAAGTTGCAATAATCATCTAGGCGTCACTGCCTTCTTGCTCGTCACCCACATATATATAAGGAGAGGGTGAGTTTGAATACTCAGTGAATGATATTAGAAATAAAGGTTTGCATGACTGACATTCAAGATCTTTATCAAAATGATACATAGCATATCCGGTACAAAATCAAAGGATGGACCAAGTCCATCAATCAAATCTTTCAAAGCTTCAAGGGATACTTACTAGCATCAATATAATACAAGGGATGACATTTCGGACAAACCCAGGCGGAAAATCGTCGGTGGCAAAACAAAGGAGATATTTCAAACAAGGGTGCTAGTTGCATTATAGCACTAAAGACTTTCAAAACAAGGGTACTAGTTGCATTATACTCCCTTAGCACTAAGGACTTTCCGAGAATGTCATCAAAACAAATATAGTGCATGTACAAACTAGGAATAATCATTCATGCTTGATCAAATACTTTTTCCAAAATGAAGCAAAGCTTTATCAAAACTTTATAACATAACTTTATTAAAAATAGCACTCACATAGCTCTTCGGGCGCTAGGATTAAGGCAAGAATTCAAGACCTACAATTATATGGCAAAGTCCACTGAATGCACTTCAAGGAGACAAGAAGAAATACTCAAAGATGGATATGAAATGCATCTCTAGAACAAGCTTTACATGAGTGCAAATGATTCCGGCATTTCCTTTCAAAACCAAGTCAAAACAAAGCAAAACATGCTGGGAGTTGAAACACTGCCCTTACATCTCGAGAAAACATGTTGGGTACCAACCAGGTCTAGGCCGAGGTCCCACACCTCTTGGCCGAGGTGTGTTCCTAGCAACCACATCTAGGGAAATGAAGTCGGGAAAACCTGGGTTTCCCTTTGAAGAACACGAAGAACATGAACATGAAGAACATGAATACTAAAATCATACTTCTTTATTCAAAATCTGAGTTGTTATGAGATGAGTTTGAAAACATGGACCTGGGTACCCATACTCGAAGATCTTATGAAGACAAACACAAAAACATGGATCTTGATACAAGCTTTCGGATCAAAACATGGTTTTATTTCAAGAACACAAAAACACCATTTTCTCTTTCTAAAACAAGCTTTAAATCAATGCAGATTTATGAATCATGCTAGATCATGCAATGTGATCGGATCAATATAAAGAACAACAAGAGTAGATCAAGAATCTAATCTCAAAACACGAATCAAACGGTTTAAACTCTAAGGATCAAGCTTGGAAATCTACCTCTCTCTCAAGAACTCCTTTCTCCTCTTCATAGAGCTTCTCTCTCTAAAAAGGCAAAGATATGACAAATGATATGTTTTCTCTCTCTGCCGGCTGACTTAACCCTCTGCTGGGACACGTGGCACTACCAGATTGGACTTCCTCAAAAGGTGATAGAAAGACAAGACAAGAGCATGACAAAGGGTGTACAACAAGTAAGGTGACATGGGCACTCCGGCAAGTAATGATCTCGGCTAGGAAGGATAACACTTGACCTAGCTGTGCCATACCTCGACCTAGATATGCCACACCTCAGTCTTGGTCATACCATTCCAGGAACAAGATTATTAGGTGCAATGGTCAAAGATCTAGGATACATAGGGGGTAACATCTCGGCCTAGATGATGCAGATCTCGGCCTAGGTGATGCACACCTCGGCCTTGATGATGACATCTCGGCCAATATGCAATAGTGAAGGTGGAGGTCAACCAAGGTGGTTCCAAGATGGTCCTAGGTGTGAAAGGTTCAAAGGTGTGACCTAGGCTTAAGATGACCTCGGCTAAACACACACCAAGCAACGAACCAAGCATGCAAGTAACACTTAGACAAAACAAATCAAGGTCTACAAATGCAACTTAGCAAGACAAAATCATGTAATGCATGCAAGCATGTCTAGGACAAAGTGAGGGTTGTTACATCCTACCCTCCTTAAAAAAGTTTGGTCCCCAAACTTAAGTTACCTTGCCCCAAAAACAACTTCGGATGTCGGATTTTCATTTCTTCTTCCATCTCCCATGTAGCATCCTTGCCATAATGCTCTTTCCATTCAACATTCACTATTGGTATCGACTTGTTCCTCAACTATTTCACTTGCCTATCAAGAATCCGTATCGGCTTCTCCTCATAACCTAAATCTTCATTAATCACAATCCCGAAATGATCAATCACATGCAGTGAATCCCGAATATACTTCCTCAACATCGAAATATGAAACACACTGTGGACTTGACTTAATTCTGGCGGCAAAGCAAGTCTGTAGGCAACTAGGTTAACTCTTTCAAGAACTTCAAATGGCCCGATGTAACGAGGTGCTAACTTACCTTTCTTCCCAAATCTTGAAACTCCTTTAATCGGCGAAACCTTGAGGAATACATGATCCCCAACTTCAAATTCTAACTCTCTTCTTCTTTGGTCGGCGTAACTCTTCTGTCGACTCTGAGCAGTTCTAATTCTCTGCTAGATAAGTTTAATCTTTTCAGTTGTCACTTGAACCAGTTCGGGACTAATCAAAGCTTTGTCTCCTACCTCGGTCCATCATATCGGCGATCTACACTTCCTTCCATACAAAGCTTCATACGGTGCCATGCCAAGGCTAGCTTGATAACTGTTGTCGTAGGCAAATTCTACCAATGGAAAATGCACTTCCCAACTTCCTTTGAAGTCCAATACACATAGCCTAAGCATATCTTCAAGTGTCTGAATTGTTCTCTCTGTTTGCCCATCGGTCTGGGGATGAAAAGCTGTGCTAAACCTCAACTCGGTTCCCAAAGCTCTTTGTAAACTCTACCACAATCTAGAAACAAACTTCAGATCTCGGCCTGGCACAATGGACATCGGTACCCCCATGAAGTCTAATAATTTCATTTGTATATAGCAAAGTAAGTCGATCGGCATTAAAGGTAGTCTTAACAGGAAAGAAGTGTGCTGACTTAGTTAATCTATCCACTATAACCCAAATTGAATCCATACCCTTTTGTGTCCTCGGCAAGCCAATCACAAAATCCATGGAGATGTGTTCCCATTTCCACTCAGGAATTGACAAAGGTTGAAGAAGTCCTGCTGCCCTCTGATGCTCTGCTTTCACTTGTTGACAATATAGATACTGAGATACGAACTCGGCTATTTCTCTTTTCATATTTGGCTACCAAAAAGTCTGCTTCATATCTTGGTACATCTTGGTATTTCCTGGATGGACGGAAAATCTAGAACCATGGGATCCCTGCAAAATCCTCCTTTTCAGCTCTGGGACGTCGGCCACACACAACCTTCCTTCAAACTTAAGTACTTGATTCTTAATGGCATACCCTGACCTCGGCTTGGTGCCAAACTCATCCATTACCTTATTGAAGAATCTGTCTTCCATCTGTCTGGCCTTCACTTTCTCAATAATGGTTGGCTTCACCGAAATCATAGTTAAGCATGCTAAACTTCCAACTAATTTCCTGCTCAACGCGTCGGCCACCGAGTTTGCTTTACCTGGGTGATACTGAATCTGCATGTCGTAGTCCTTCAATAGTTCAAGCCATCTTCTCTGCCTCATATTTAATTCCTTCTGGGTGAACAAGTACTTCAAACTCTTGTGATCTGTGAAAACTTGGCAGGAGGCTCCATACAAGTAATGACGCCAAGTCTTCAAAGCAAATACCACGGCTGCTAGCTCTAGATCATGGGTAGGATAGTTCTTTTCATGAGGTTTCAATTGACGAGATGCATATGCTATGACTTTACCCCCATTGCATTAACACACATCCCAAACCCTTATGCGAAGCATCACTATAAATCTGAAATTTCTCATTACCTGACGGTAGTACAAGAACTGGTGTTGTGACCAACCTCGTCTTTAACTCCTGAAAAGCTAATTCTCTGTCCTCGGTCCATTCATACGCCACTCCCTTCTGAGTTAGTTGCGTCAAAAAGGTACTACGATCCTTGAGAAGTCCTTCATAAACTTTCTGTAGTAACCGGCCAAACCTAGAAAACTATGAACCTTGGAAATGTTAGTCGGCGTTAGCCAATTGACAATGGCTTCAATCTTACTTGGGTCAACAGAGACACCCTCTTCATTAATCACATGCCCCAAAAATGAAATGCTGGAAAGCCAAAACTCACACTTGCTAAGCTTGGCATATAATTTTCTGTCCCTCAAGATTTGTAAGGCAAGTCCCAAATGCTTCATGTGCTCGACTTTACTCTTAGAATAGATCAATATATCATCAATGAAGACAACTACAAACTCATCTAGATATGGCTTAAAGACTCTGTTCATCAGATCCATGAATGCTGCGGGAGCATTAGTCACTCCAAAAGGCATTACTAAGAATTCGTAGTGGCCATACCTCGTCCGAAAAGCAGTCTTCTCAACATCCTCGGCTTTAACCTTGAGCTGATGGTAGCCCGACCTGAGATCAATCTTAGAAAAGACTCGTGCCCCTTGTAATTGATCAAGCAAATCGTCGATCCTTGGCAATGGGTACTTATTCTTAATGGTTACCTTGTTCAGCTCTCGGTAGTAGATACAAAGATGAAGTGTACCATCCTTCTTCTTGACAAATAGAACTGGTGCTCCCCATGGCGAAGTGCGAGGCCTAATAAAACCCTTATCCAATAATTCTTGTAATTGTAGTTTCAGTTCTTAAGTTCAGCTATGGCCATTCTATAGGGTGTTTTGGAGATAGGCTGGGTTCCAGACATGACGTCAACAGTAAACTCTATTTCTCTATCGACTAAGCGGCCAGACAAATCGTTTGGAAAGACGTCGGGGAATTCCTTAACAACTGGGATGTCGGCCAATTCCACGTTTCCATCCAGATTATTTAGTATACTACACAAGTAACCTTGACACCGTTTCTGGATCAACTTATAAGCCTTCATAGACGAAATCAAGTAAGGATACTACTCCTTTACCCTGAAACATAACCTCGGCTTGGTTTGGGGGTTTCAACGTGACACTTTTGGAGACACAATTTATGGATGCATGATTCACTACTAACCAATCCATTCCCACTATAACATCAAAATGAGTCATGTTTAATGGCATCAAATCAACTAATAATTCTACATCCTCAATCACAACAACACACGCCCTATAAATGGATGCACCAATCATAGTTCTCCCAGATGGAGTAGATACAGATAACACATAACCAAGGGGTTCTAGTTCCCTATTCAACTTCTCGACAAATTTAGCAGATACAAATGAATGTGTAGAACCCGAATCAATCAATATGTATGCATCTTGAGAGCAAATTGGAAGGGTACCTGACACCACTGTCTCAGCACTATGGGTGTCTCTTGGCACTAATGCAAAAACTCTGCCCTGCCTCGTCTGTGTCCTTCCGACGTGGTTTTTGGGTGCAGAGCCCGAAGTGCTCCCATTCTTCTTACTATCGTCAGCCTTTGTCTTCGGACAGTCTTTCACACGATGACCTATCTCACCACATTCAAAGTAAGCCCCTGACACCCAACGACAGACCCCGAAATGTGGCTTCCTACAACTTGCACACGTCGGCTTAGCATCACTTTCTTGATTTGAGTTGCTGGAACTGCCCATGTTTGCCTTCCTCTTGGCATTAAATGGTACTCGACGATTCTCATAGTTTTGTCTCTTCCTCTGGCTCTTTCTTGGACTCTGATATCGGTTCAAGTTAGCTTCTGCCAGGATGGCCTTGTCTAACACTCCAGCGTAAGTCGGCATGTTGAGCATGTTAACTCGATCCTGTATCGGCCCACACAGCCCACTTTCAAACTTCCTAGCTTTTCTATATTCGTCGTCGACCACGTGAGGCGCATATCTCGCCAACTCGGTAAAAGCAAGGTCGTATTCTGCCACTGTCTTGTTGCCTTGTGTCAGAGTCTGGAACTCTGTGGTCTTGCGATCTCGAACACTAAGGGGAAAATGCTTGTTGTAGAACAACTCCAAAAATCTAGCCCAAGTCAACCCTGGGTTACCTTCCCGGATCATCATCCACCATCTTCGAGCATCGTCGTCTAACGTGAATGCTACTAATGACACCTTCTGTACGTCGGTGCTGGGGAAAATCTCGAACAACTTCTCAATTTCCAAAACCCATGCTTCGGCTTTCATCGGTTCAATACCCCCTTGGAATCTCGGCGGGTTCATCTTCTTGAACTCCTTGATCAAAGTTATTGTGCCATCTCCATATAAAGCTGGTTGTGGAGGCACTTGCGGCACTGGAGGAGGTGGAGGTGGAACTACATTCCGGCCGTTTGTCTGCTCAGCTTGAGTAGAGGTGGTGCTAGTGTCTTGTGGCCTAGGTTGTCTCAACTCATGGACCAAACCTTCGACCAATCTTTCTAATCTGTCCAATCTTTCCTTGGGATGATCTCGGCCAACTGGAGGTCTACCCCTTCTCATGATGCTAAGAGTATGCAAAATATGACTTCAAAACAAAATGAGCAAATAGACATGTATGTAAGTGACAGATAATCATGCCGAGATGATGCACATTTTGTCAAGTAGCAAACAATATGATGCAACTCTAACATCATTCTAAGGGAAATCCTAAGCTCTTTAGGACTCAAAGTGTGTGAACAACGTACTATATGGAACTTGTGCTCTGATACCAATCTGTCACGACCCCATCCCGTCCCTAGTAGAATGGTGTCGTGATGGCCAGTAATCCGAGATTACCAAAGGCTAACTGACAAGGATTTACACATAATCAGAGTATACATATGGGGCTTACAAGTGCGGAAGCAATAAATTTAAATCCAATTAGTCCACAGGAGCTGTGCATAGATCAAACGAAATGACATACATCCTAACATGGTTTACAACTTGGATAAAAAAAAAATAGAATAAAGTACATATTAGATCTTGATCAAAAGGCTTCTCAAGCCAGCATATACAAAAGAAATGTAGTACAAAACCAAGAAGCATAATCTTCAAGATGCCACAAAAATGTAAATCCAAAACAAGTTGCAATAATCATCTAGGCGTCCCCGCCTTCTTGCTCGTCACCTATATATATATAAGGAGAGGGTGAGCTTGGATACTCAGTGAATGATATTAGAAATAAAGGTTTGCATGACTGACATTCAAGATCTTTATCAAAACGATACATAGCATATCCTGTACAAAATCAAAGGATGAACCAAGTCCATTAATCAAATCTTTCAAAGCTTCAAGAGATACTTACTAGCATCAATATAATACAAGGGATGACATTCCGGACAAACCCACGCGGAAAACCGTCGGTGGCAAAACAAAGGAGATATTTCAAACAAGGGTGCTAGTTGCATTATAGTCCCCTAGCACTAAGGACTTTCAAAACAAGGGTACTAGTTGCATTACTGTCCCCTAGCACTAAGGACTTTCAAAACAAGGGTACTAGTTGCATTATAGTCCCCTATCACTAAGGACTTTTCGAGAATGTCATAAAAACAAATATAGTGCTTGTACAAACTAGGAATAATCATTCGTGCTTGATCAAATACTTTTTCCAAAATAAAGTAAAGCTTTATCAAAACTTTATAACATAACTTTATTAAAAATACCACTCACATAGCTCTTCGGGCGCTGGGATTAAGGCAAGAATTCAAGACCTACAATTATATGGCAAAGCCCACTGAATGCACTTCAAGGAGACAAGAAGAAATACTCAAAGATGGATATGAAATGCATCTCTAGAACAAGCTTTACATGAGTACAAATGATCCCGACATTTCCTTTCAAAACCAAGTCAAAACAAAGCAAAACATGCTGGGAGTTAAAACACTGCCCTTACATCTCGGGAAACATGTTGGGTACCAACCAGGTCTAGGCCAAGGTCCCACACCTCTTGGCCGAGGTGTGTTCCCGGCGACCACATCTAGGGAAATGAAGTCGGGAAAACCTAGGTTTCCCTTTGAAGAACACGAAGAACATGAACATGAAGAACATGAATGCTAAAATCATACTTCTTTATTCAAAATTTGAGTTTTTATGAGATGAGTTTGAAAACATGGACCTGGGTACCCACACTCGAAGATCTTATGAAGGCAAACACAAAAACATGGATCTTGACGCAAGCTTTCAGATCAAAACATGGTTTTATTTCAAGAACACGAGAACACCAATTTCTTTTTCTAAAACAAGCTTTAAATCAATGCATGGCTTATGAATCATGCTAGATCGTGCAATGTGATCGGATCAATATAAAGAACAACAAAAGTAGATCAAGAATCTAACCTCAAAACACAAATCAAACGGTTTAAACTCTAAGGATCAAGCTTGGAAATCTACCTCTCTCTCAAGAACTCCTTTCTCCTCTTCATAGAGCTTCTCTCTCAAAAAAGGCAAAGATATGACAAATGATATGTTTTCTCTATCTGCCGGCTGACTTAACCCTTTGCTGGGACACGTGGCACTACCGGATTGGACTTCCTCAAAAGGTGATAGAAAGACAAGACAAGAGCATGACAAAGGGTGTACAACAAGTAAGGTGACATGGGCACTCCGGCAAGTAATGATCTCGGCTAGGAAGGATAACACTTGACCTAGCTGTGCTACACCTCGACCTAGATATGCCACACCTCGGTCTAGGTCATACCATTGCAGCTGCGCCACCGCTGGTGGTCGGATTCGAACTGCGGGTAAACGCCCTCCTGGGCTGGTCCTTCTCCTGGTCAATGAGGCCCTGCTTCATAGCATCCTCGATCTGTACTCCCATCTCATGCAAATCTGAAAAGGTAAGGAAGGGGAGAACAATCATTTTCTGCATCAGTTTGGGTTGGAGGTTGCGCACGACCATCCTTATCTGGTCTTTGTCGGAAGGCCTTGTAGCCATCATCGAGGCCTTTGCTCTCCACCTCGCCACAAACTCTGAAAAACCCTCCTTTGGCTCTTAGCGGGTGACTTCAAGATCACGAGTTGTGACCTCAATCTGTGCGTTGTAAGAGTATTGATCACTGAAGGCCTCAGCCATCTCTTCCCAATTCTGTTTCACAGAGTTCTCCAATTTTGCATGCCAGATTGCGGCTATCCCAGACAGGGTCCGGCCAAACAGCGATAGCTTCTGTAATCTGGTGTGGCCTATCGGCCTTAGTATGTCCGAAAACAGCTGCAAATGTACCATGGGATCCCCAGATCCATCAAATCGGTCAATATGTGGCATCTTGAATCTGTCTAGCAGTGTCACAGCTGCGTCGGTATACCCATCCTCGATGTCCGGGACGGATTTCATGCCTTGAGCCTTCTTGAACAACCTTTCAAGCTTGCTCATCTTTAGCGCCGTTGGATCCGTCTCTAACTCAAAAGGGGAGTCTGGTAGGTTGATGGGTGTCTAGGATAGCTGGGGTAGAACCGGGGGCGGAGCTGGCCCGATTGGAATGTCCGTATCATCCTGGACGTGGGTTGCCTCCCCGAGTATGGGAACTCTTGGCGGGGGAGGAGCTTGGCGTGAAGTAGATACTCCAGTTTGCTGCTCTAACCTGGCAATTGTCTCTGCCTGCTGGGCTATAGTCACGGCTTGTTGCTTGGCGAATTCCGCTTGACGGACAGCATCTTGCTGCATAGCTTTCATATTATCCTGGAGTTGGCGCACCATCTCTTCCAGACTCGACATATTGTCCTAATCTAACTGAGCAACCGGTATATCTCCCCGAGGTAAAAACAGATATCTCAACCCAACTGCACAAAGGTGAGATGGATAATGACTGCTGATCTGAAGACTGTTGAACTATTGATCTGTGTCTGACTGGCCTTTTTACTCTGCCTCTGGCAAAGGAACACTGATTGCCTTTGAACTGAATTTCTGACCCGACAAAGTCTATCAACACTAGTCCAATGTACCTGGGGGATAGTGGAGCCTTCTGAAGCTACAGTTCCAAGACTACCTAGCAAAAGAGAAAATAGCATCTCAGCTCAATTTCACTGGAACGGATATGTGCATAGCGGAACGACTGTACTCAATACTGATCACTGTTCCCCAAATTTCTGTTCCCAAAATACTGAATCTGATACCCGCGGATATAACTGATTCTCAAATTCTGATACCAATGCCCCTAGGCCTGATGCCCCAGACTTGCAAACTGGTATGTACGTTCCTGTAGAGATACACTCTAAAAGCACCTAGCAAGTAAAGAGAGCCAAAACACCCCTATGTTGGGGTAGGGTTTCCCTGTCCTATTGTGTCAGGAGCTAGGGTTTCACTACGCACGCAGCGGTTTCAAACAACCTAACATCGGGTGAGCAACCTGTCCTAGTTTGGAATGGTCACTATGGATTTCAATATGCACTAGGTCGAATGGTTAAAAAGGGTGCCCTAGTTAAAACCGGAGTTTGTGTTCCCATACTGTCAGAGCCCATAACCGGTCAGCCTTATGGCATGCTTTGACAAAGTCAAGCCTCCGGCAAACCGTTCAGGAATGGCAGATGGCAAACACAGTGTCCTAGGCGCACCAATGCACATGCAATGCAAAGAGACACATAAATGAGATCAAAACAGGATATCACGAGTTCGAGTCAAGCTCTCTAAATCCCCAGCAGAGTCGCCAGAAACTGTAGACGCGCCCGCGTTGGGGCCTTATGCTACTACAGTTCGGACTCGCGATTTTGTTACGCGGTTCTTAATCTTGAACCAAAGAGTCCAAATCCGGTAAATCGTTTTGAGAAAATAGATTTTTAGAAAAAGAAGTGCCAAACATGGACTGCTTTGCCAGATACAGAGTCGCCACCTAAATATTTTTTATGGGGAAATTTAGGAAACCCTGACTCGGTGCCGAAGGCCACATGTCCGTTATCACCGGAGTTGTCTCGGCTCAGGAGCTTGGGTACGATCGGGGAAGGTCAGCTATGAGCACCCCCTCTCGCCCAATCCGAAGATCGGCCTCTACTAACCGTGATATCTATTTTTGAAAACTTTATGTGTTCTTATTCCATTTATTAGCCTAGAATTACTATGTTATGCGTACAGCAAACAAGTATGGATTAGATTGCCTAATTTGGAAACAAGCATTGCATATCCGTTTTGTTTCGAAAAATGTTTTGAAATTTGCTACTCGTAAGTAGGCCAAAACACGGATTTCAACGAGTTTTTCCAACTCGGGCAATCCAACCTTCACCCACAGGCATTCAAACAGTTTATCTCACATAAGCACTTAGCCATATGGTAAGCATACTATCATGGCAGCATTCACACGCATGTGGTATGCTAAAGCAAAAATACTTACATCGTACTCCATGCCAAAACAACAAACTAGTTAGCAAAAATGCGTGTCCTAGTCCATGTCAAGTTTGACTAATGCAACACATGCAGGATGCAATTAGAGTAGGCTCGGCTAACCTAAATATGGCATGTGAAATGCAACCAATTGATTTCACGTATTCAATTAGGAATTTTGAAATACAAATGCAGTTAGCATGATGTATCGAGCCCGGCGCATGCGGGACAAATGTATGGATGCACGCATGCGTTGCATAAGGTATGCTAATTTAAAAAATGCCCTAGTCTACCATCATAAACAGGTAAATAAAAGGGAAGAAAGACGTGAGGTTGGAAGACATACACACACTTACGCACACTTATTACATCATTGCCCTCGCTCGGAGGGACCGAATAAATATTACAGTCCGAATGATAAGCAAATAAAATTATTACAGAATTTTTTTATTAATTAATAAAAAAGAATGCAAAGAGAAAGGAAAGGGGTGGCCGCAGCCTCTGCCTCGGGATGCGCGAATGATGCATGCTCGAAACCCGACTCGCCTGGAAAACCCGTACCATATTACTGCCACCTCTGTTTATACTGCCCTGCTTCTCTGAAAATTCCCAAAGTCCCAGAACAGGTTCCTTGCATGCTGCAGAGTACCACCGGCCAAGGGAAATTACCACCGGTAGTGTACAATTCCCACCGGCCGTTTTTGGATCTATCGGCTGTAAACAGATTGCCGGTCGGCACTAAATTCTGCCGGTCGGCAGAAACTTCCTGCAGAAGACAGTTTTGACAGCAAACAGAGGACAGACAGTATGGCATGGGATTTCAGGCATATGTAAGCATGGTCATGCTTCCTATCATGCTTTAAACTCAAGGAAGCATGGCCCTCGATCCTCGAGCCATCAATGGTGCATGATAGCCCAAGGGATCAAATTTGCCACTTGATGTAAAGATGCATGCAACAAACAAAATGAGAACCAAAGCCTTATCAAATCAGAGTCAAAGGCCTCGGTGACCGAGAATCAAGGCACATTACATCACTTGAAGTATGAATGTCCCTTGATCCCCACATTTGGCTTGACACCCCAAACCAAATAATGCAATGCATGTTATGCAAACATGGCTTAAAATGCGACATGATACCAAGATGCAAGGCATGCCAAGTGTGGTGCAACTAGTATGGCAAGCATGCAATGTTAGGCATACGAGATGCAAATGTAGTGCAAACATGGGCCATTTAGGCAATGGGATCGACATGTTACAACACTTAATGAAGCAATTATGCAACAAACATGAGATAAGCATGCAAGGGTGACCATAAACCACAAAGGGGCAGACATCAAACCATCTTAAAACAGTGGCCAAAAGTGCCTAAAATGGTGGACAAACTCTCATGCCAACATGCAAGCCAATGATCTCAAAACTAAGGCACAAGAAAGGAGGTACCTCACTCCCATAACATGACCAATCATAGCATGATTTAGACAAGTAAGAAACAAAATTTTTACAGGCAAAATAGGGCTCCAAACCCTCCTAATATGGCAGCTAAGATGGCTCCAAAGGGGTGTATGCACTAAGGTTCATGTGTAGGCGTAAGAGGGCACGCCTTCAAGGCACAAAAGAGGTCACAAATGCACACATATGAGCATGATTTATGGACTGAAATATGGTCCTAAATGATACCAAAACATGAGGATGGTCCAAACTATGCATGCTAGAGGTCAACATACTCAAAGCTTACAAGCCAAAACACAAAGAGATGACATCAAACAAGGCGAACATGGCTGAAATAGATGACCAACAGACCTCTAACATGATAAAATGATACCAAAACCTTCATGGAACCATGCCAATATATGCAAGAATCATGGCCTAAGCACAAGGGGCATTTCTAGGCCAAATGGAGCAATACAAAGCAAGTACTTTAAGCATGCAAAGAGACATAAATCCGGCCAAAAACAGAGGTCACACATGACCTAAAACACCCAAAAAACTTCTGAAATGAGGCCAAAAATGATCTAGCATACATGCTACCCTTTTAAGCCAAAAAGCAAGGAAACAAGACAATGAAGGGAGATGGGTGTCCCTCCCCTATGCAAGACTTCAAACCACCTTCCTTACCACTAAAAATACACTAGTTTTCAGTGGTGAAGAGATCAAAACGCTGAAGTAAACAAAGCCCTACCAAAGAGGCAACAAAAGGGGCCAAATAAGGCCTAACAAGGTGAGTTTGCACTCAAACTACAAGACAACCTTAATGAAAGTTCTAAAGCATGAAAATATAAGCCTTTTTCATGTTATGCACAAAAGCTAAATCAGCAAGCAAGATAGGTAAATAACTATTGTAAGTTTGGGGAAAATAAAGCAAGATGCTCACCCTTGAAGAACCTTTGAAGAACAAATGGTCTAGCCCTCTTCTTTTGATCAAAATCAGTCCAAAAACTCAAGAATCAATCCCCCAAGTCCCTCAATCTCGGAGCTAGGTGTAATAGTGTGTGTATTGGTGCAAAAGTAAGGTAAAAACACACTTTTGGGCCAAAAAACACACACAAAAGAGGAGAGAGAGGGAGATATAGAGATAGAATGTATCTATATCTCTAAGCTCTGGTTTT
Organism: Camellia sinensis; assembly: GCF_055761805.1. Classification (NCBI taxonomy): domain Eukaryota; kingdom Viridiplantae; phylum Streptophyta; class Magnoliopsida; order Ericales; family Theaceae; genus Camellia; species Camellia sinensis. Next base: position 108,266,790 of record NC_138969.1, on the reverse strand, counting down.
TGCTTCTAAGTCTCTAACCTAGAGCCAAGAGGAGAGCCTTCCTCTTATAGGACTCCCTCTTGCAAAGCTTATACAACAAGCTTGCTTAGAGGGAGATCCCTCCAAACACGTGTATGGTGGGAGGCAGAGTTGGTGCCAACTATCACAGCTGGCACAAAATATCTCCATAAAGTAGATGAACAGTGGTCAGCTGCCCAAAAATGTCATTTTGACAAAATTTAGTGTCGACCAGCAACAAAATTTGCCGATCGGCATAAAAGATTGCCGATGGAAGCAAAAACCAGCCGGTGGCATCTAGCCACTGCCGGTGGTACGTGGGGATGTCTCACAAGGCATTCCCTCCCCTTCCAAGGCAAAACACATGTGTTTGGTGTGAAACCAGACACTAAACGGTCAAGTTCGGAGATCCTGAGGCAAGGCGCGCAGCCGAGACCTCCGGGAACTCCAAACGAACACAAACATGGATAATCACCGAGTGTTCAAACGGTGACGTCCAAGTCTTGAGGACGGTCAAAAATGTGGTGTCTACAAAATGAAATCAAAACAGGATATCACGAGTTCGAGTCAAGCTCTCTAAAATTCCCCAGCAGAGTCGCCAGAAACTGTAGACGCGCCCGCGTGGGCCTCGCTACAGTTCGGACTCGATTTGTGTCACGGTTCTTAATCTGAACCAAAGAGTCCAAATTCGGCAAATCGTTTTGAGAAACAGATTTTTGAAAAGAAGTGCCAAACATGGACTGCTTTGCCAGATACAGAGTCGCCACCTAAATATTTTAAAATGGGAGAATTTAGGAAACCCTGACTCGGTGCCAAAGGCCACGTGTCCGTCATCCCCAAAGTTGCCTCGGCTCGGGAACTTGGGTACGATTGGGGAAGGTCAGCTATGAGCACCCCTTTCGCCCGATCCGAAGATCGGCCTCTACTAACCATGATATCCAGTTTTGAAAACGTTATGTGTTCTTATTCCATTTATTAGCCTAGAATTACTATGTTATGCGCACAACACACAAGTATAGACTAGATCGCCTAATTTGGAAATAAGCATTGCATATCCGTTTGTCTTGAAAAAACATTTTGGAATTTGCTACTCGCAAGTAGGCTAAAATACGGATTTCAATGAGCTATTCCAACTCAGGCAATCCAACCTTCACCCACAGGCATTCAAACAGTTTATCTCACATAAGCATCTAGCCACATGGTAAGTATGCTATCATGGCAACATTCGCACGCATGCAATATGCTAAAGCGAAAAAACTTACATCGTACTCCGTGCCAAAACAATAAGCTAGTTAGCAAACATGCATGTCCTAGCTCATGTTAAATTGCCTAATGCAACACATACAGGATGCAATCGAAGTAGGCTCGGCTAACCTAAGCATGGCATGTGAAAATGCAATCAATTGATGCACGTATTCAATTTGGAATTGAAATACAAATGCAGTTAGCGTGATGTACCGAGCCCGGTGCATGCAAGACAAATGCATGGATGCATGCATGCACAGCATAAGGTATGCTAATCTTAAAAATGCCCTAGTCTACCATCATAAGCAGGTAAATAAAAGGGAAGAAAGATGTGGGGATTGGAAAACATACACACACCCACGCACACTTATTACATAATTGCCCTCACTTGGAGGGACCAAAAGAATATTACAAATAATTAACCTGCAAGCTAATTAAACATTACAGACCATCTAATTAGCTAAGCAAATTAATTAATCTAGGGAAAACAGATAAATCACCTCGGGAGAAGAGCTCGATGCAATGCATGCTCGGCCCTGCTCGGAAGTGCACCGCCATGCGTAGGCTGCCTCTGTTTTCCTTCCTTTACTCCTCTGGAGGCTGCCAAAACCTCAGGATTGCTTCTCTGGGCACTGGGAGACATCACCGGCCGAGTAGGATTACCACCGGCAGTGTTATGTGGCCACCGGCCATTGGTGAAGCTATCGGCAGAGAGATGATTGCCGGTCGGCACTTGGCACTGCCGGTCAGCAGAGTGTTCCTGTAGAATCTGCAATTGACAGCAACAGAGGGCAAGGCAGAGCATGGCAGTACAATTCAAGGCATATATGCACTAATCATGTCCCCTATCATGTTTGTGACTCAAAAGGACATGTGTCTCGATTCTTGGAGCACCAATCACGCATTTCCATGCATGATGGCCCAAAGAGTCAAGTGTGCAACTTTCATGTCAAATGAAATGCAAACCAAACAAACAAACCAAGGCCCAATTCCCATCACCAAGTCAAGGAACAAGGCATGTATGCAAGATCCAATGCAACCTTGGCATACAAGCTAAGGATGCAACATGGCATGGCAAAACACTTATGCAAGCATACAAGCAAACATGAGGCAATGCCAACTAATGAAAAGGTGGACTTAGACATGATTTAGGCAACTCTAAATGGGCCTAAAACAATAACCAAAGTGACCAAAATAAAGGACTAAATACACATGCACACATGCACATGTTAAAGGGCCAACACTTAGGCACAAATGAGGCAACTCTCAAGCACATTTGAATGAGGTGATCATGGACATATGGCATGCAAGGTAAGCATTGGAACTTATGTTAAGATGGTGTCAAACCAAGCAACCAAAATGGACCAAGCATGCAATAAATGGCCCAAGTACTTGAAGCAAGTCAAAGGGACTTGAGCCATGGCTAAGCCAACCAAGCCTCACAAGGCTAAGAGGGCTTAAGATAGGTTCAAGATAGACCTAGACTATGCAAAGGGGGGGGCCTAGATGGCATCTAAGTGGCTCAATTTCAAAGCATGCACAATGGCCAAAACATGGGACATGCTACACAAGCTTTCAAAGCATTAAAGAGGCATCCGAGGCAAACATATTGGCATGCAAAGGGGACTGAAATGATATGGTGGATGGTTCCAAATCACCAAATCAATGCAAAAATGTCATGCTATACATTCACATACTTAAGGCCAACAAGCCGGAATGCAAAGGGGCTATACCAAGCATGCCAAATCCGACCCAAACAACCTAGGACAGACCTTAAACATGGCAAAATATGCACAAAAGCTTCACAAGACTAAGCCTAAAACATGCTTGAACAAGGGTTAACAACCTAAGGCATATTAAGGCAATAACAAGGCATTACATGGTAGGTATGCTAAGCATGCATGGTGTACCAAAACCAACACACAACAAGGTTATATCATGGCATAATAAGCATGGAAAATAGCCAAGACATAATCAATACACACTCTAACATGATGCTCCCTCAAGAGGCCAAAAAAAGGTCCCTTTCAAGGACAACAAGGGGAGGGGGTGGCCCTCCCCTTTTGGAGACTTCAAGGCACCATCTCCGCCACTGAAATCCCTCAAGATGTCAGTGGTGAAGAGGCCCAAACACCAAAGTCTCGAAACTCACTCAAAATGGCTCAAAATGGGGCCTTTCAAGGCCTAAGAGGGGTCAAACACCCTCAAACCACAAAACACTCTTAATAAACAATCAAGAGGGCTAAAAAAAAGAAATTTTTTGTCTTATACACTAAGCACAAAAATAGTTCAAAGATAGGTAAAAATACAATGCAAAAATGGAGAATAAAGGGACTAGTTTCTTACCCTTGAAGACCCCTTCAACAATGGTGCTCCAACAGCCCTCCTTGGCTTGAATCCAACTCCAAAACACCAAAACCAACCCCTTAGAACCTCAGTAGCCAAAGGAAGGTGAAACACTAGGTGTTTGTGTGCAATAGTATGGACTAAAACACCTAGAACACTCAAGAGAGGGAAAGAGAGATAGAATATGTATCAAACCCTAACCCTAAAACCAGAGCTTTCCTCTGTGTTTTCTATCTCTAAAATGTCTAACCAACCAACCCTAAGCAAGGGAGAGAAGGGCTCCTCTTATAGAGCTCCTTGTCTTGTAAAGCTTACAAGACAAGCTTCTAAAGAGGGAGATCCCTCCATACACGTGTATGGAGGGGAGCCAAATGCAAGAAAGCTGTGATAATATATCTGCAAAAGTAGATGCACAGTAGTTGGCCGGCCAAAGATGCCATTTTGGCAAAAGGGAGTGCCGACCGGCAATAAATAGTGCCGGTAGGCAATATACATTGCCGGCCGGCAATATACACTGCCGGTGGCAGCAAAAACCAACCGGTGGCCTATGGCCATGGCCGGTGGTGTGTGGGGATGCCTCACAAGGCATTCCCTGCCCCTCCAAGGCAAAATGCAAGTGTTTGGTGCAAAACCAGACACTAAACGGTCGAGTTCGGAGATCCTGAGGCAAGGCGCGTAGCCGAGACCTCCGGGAACTCCGAACGAACACAAACATGGATGATCACCGAGTGTTCAAACGGTGACGTCCAAGTCTTGAGGACGGTCAAAAATGGGGTGTCTACACCGAGGTCCCACACCTCCTCGCCGAGGTGTGTTCCCGAGGGCCACATTCAAGGAAAAGAAGTTGGCAAAATCTGGGTTTCCCTTTGCTGGTGAACATGAAGAACATGAGCACGAAGAACATGAAAAATATGACTGTTCAATCACAACCTGTTATCACAAAATCTGGGATTTTCATGCTACGAGTTTGAAAACATGGACTTGGGTACCCATACTTGTAGATCTTTCGAAAACAAACAAAAAACATGATTCTTAATGCAAACTTTCGGATCAAAACAAGACTTTTTCTTCAAGAACACATGAACACTATTTTCTCTTTCTAAAACCAGCTTTAAATCAATGCATGGTGTGCAGAACAGGTTTGATCGTGCAATGCAGCTAGATAAACATAAAGGACAACAAAAGTGAATCAAGAATCTAACCTCAATACACGAATCTAACGGTTTGATCTCTAGGAATCAAGCTCGAAAGCCCACTCTCTCACTCTAAAACTTCTTCTTCTTCCTAGAGCTTCTCTCTCTACAAGGCAAAGATATAATACAAAAATGTATATTTTCTGGGTCTACCGGCTGACTTAACCCTCTGCAGGGGTATGTGGCAACGGCTAGTTAGTTCCATTCAAAAAGGTGACTGTGTGAAAAGACAAGACTATGACAAAGTGTGTTCAACAAGCAAGATGGCATGGCCACTCCGGTGGGTAATGATCTCAGCTAAGAGCAAGATATCGGCAAGTAGGGGAATAATGATCTCGGCTAGGAAGGACAACACTTGACTAAGCTGTGCTACACCTTGGCCTAGATGTGCCACACCTTGGTCTAGGTCACACCACTCTCGGACAAGATCACTTAGGTGCAAAGGTAACATCTCGGCCTAGATAATACACATCTCGGCCTTGGTGATGAACACCTCGGCCTAGATAATGACATCTCGGCCAATATGTCGGTGCGAAGGTGGAGGTCAAACAAGGTGGTTCCAAGGATATTCTAGACTAAAGATGACCTCGGCTAAACTCACACCAAGCAAGATGCAAAACATGCGAGAAACACTTAAGCAAGACAAATCAAGGTTTGCAAAGATGCAGCATATCGAGACAAGAATCATGTAATGTATGCAAGTGTGACTAGGGTAGAGTGAGGGTTGTTACACTTTACCTAACCATTGCTCTGGGAAAAGCTTGAGGTAGAATAATAATTTTTGATCTATGTTTTGCACAGAAGCTTTCGATCAGCTTACTGTCAAACTAGGTGCCATTGTTTGCCACAATGGCTCTTGGAATCCCAAACTTGGTGATTATGTTCCTCCAGATGAAGTTCTTCACATCCACATCTCAGATTTTGGCCAAGGGTTTAGCCTCGACCCACTTCGTGAAGTAATTAGTTGCCACCAACAAGAACTTCCTTTGTTCAATTGCCTATGGTAGTTTCCCTACAAGGTCCATGCCCCACTGGGGAAATGGCCAAAAATTGGATACTGAATTCAAATCTGCAGCTGGCTGGTGTATCCAAGATGCAAACCTTTGACACTTTTCACACTTCTTCACATAAGCTTTAGCATCCTTCTGCATGCAGGACCACCAGTACCCCTAAGATATGGCCCTATGAACAAGTGATCTAGCCCCAGCATGGCTTCCGCATATACCTTCATGGATCTCGTAAAGGAAGTCCTCAACCTAGGATGGATGCACACATCTCAAAAGGGGCCCAGTGAAGGACCTTCTGTAGAGATGGCCTTCTGTTGACAGGAAAAATGTGGCTGACTTCAATCTAATTTTGTGTGCTTCCTTTTTGTCTATTGGCAACCTGCCATCTCTAAGAAATACTACTATAGCGTACACCCAGTTGGGACCCATTTCCACACACATTGCTTCCTACTCTTTTATTAGAGGCTCTACACTTAGTCCTGTCAAATAATCAACCATGATTGTCCTTGGTTCCCCTGACTTTATTGTACTAGCCAAGTTTGCTAGGGGACTGTTATCATCACGGCTAACCAGATATAGTCAGCAATTCTTGAATAGTGATAACAGCCTGATAACCTCCTTGACATAGGCTATCATCCTTTCATCTCAGGCTACATACTCTTGATTCACAATAAGCTGGGAGTCACAGAAGACTACCACCTCATCAGCTTCTATGGCTGCTGCTAGTTTTAGTCCCTCAATTAGCGCCTCATACTCTACTTCGTTATTTGAGGCCTTGAACCCCAAACGAATAGACTACTCCATCATTCGCCCATCTAGCAATACTAACACTTCTCCTGCCCCTGCTCCCTGCCGATTTGAGCTTCCATCGACAAAAAGCCAGAAGGAGTCTCTGATGTAGATATCGCAGGGCTTTGGTTTCTCTTCTTCCTTATGCGCTGCTGGTATGGGGTTCTTTGGCCCCAATTAGGTTTCCTCTTGTTCTTCTGGACATCCCAAGTCGCGACTCACTAGAGCCCGCCTTGGGATGGCACCAAGAGTGAACTCAGTCACAAATTCAGCCAGAACCTGGCCCATGATTGTTGTTCTAGGCCTAAATTCCAAGTCGTATTAGCCTAACACCACTGCCCATCTGGCTACTCTGCCAGTCAGATTTCCATACTGCAACAGGGACTTCAGGGGATGCTCAGTCAACACCACAGTCTTGTGGGCTTGGAAGTAGTGCTTCAACTTTTTCGAAGCCTTCACCAAGGCCAGTGTTAACTTCTCCAATGGCAGGTACCTAGTTTCTGCACTTGTCAAGGTCTTGCTCACGTAGTATACTGCCTTATGTTCCCCATTCTCTTCGCAGATTACCATTGCACTGACAACGTGGTCTAATACCGCCAAGTACAGGAATAGTTCTTCTCCAGGTTTTGGAGTTGACAAAACTGGAGCTATTGTCAAGTACCTCTTAAAGTTGGCAAGGGCGACTTCGCATTTTTCTATCCACAAAAAATCTGTGGTCTTCTTCAACAATTGAAAAGATGGTTTACACTTATCAGAACTTCGGCTGATAAACCTATTCAAGGCTGCTACCTTGCCGGTCAAAATCTGGACCTGCTTGGCTTTTGTCGGGCTCTTTAAGTCAAGGATGGCCCTGATCTGATTTGGGCTTGCTTCAATGCCCCTTCTAGTGACCAGGTATCCTAGGAACTTATTGGATCCGACTCCAAATGCGCATTTAGAGGCATTGAGCAGAAGCCGAAATGATCTCAAGATATCTGTGACGACCCTACCACGTATAGTAATTAGCACTTAATTAATCGAGGAGATTTGAATTTTAATTGTCAATTATTCCAATTTAAACCGAGACATATGAAAACTATGGAGACTGGTTCATATATAATTCTATTGAAGATTTATCTTGGAATTAGAAGTTGAAAGCCTACATGGCTCAAGAAAAGTATAACTGGTGAATTGAATTATTTTAGTTTCGAGTATCAGATCATATGTGAGTTTAATTAAATATTCGATTCAGTTTAGTAAAATTGAGATTCGATTAATTAGGTCCGAATTGGAGTTAATTAAGGTAATTAAATTGTGAGGATTGAGAATTGTGGTTATTATGAATTAAATTTAACTATGAGTTGTCCAAATTCGAATATGTAATTTATTGATGGAATATTTGTTGATGGAAATTTTGGGTTTGATCCGAAATTGAAGGCCTTAATGATGTGAGTAACCAAAATTGAGAATAACAATGAGTTTAATTGGACATTTGGAGCTTTTTGGAAGTTTGATTAAAAATCTAATTCAGACTGATCAACTTAATTATGATTTGATTGGACACTTATTGAAGTCAATTAGACTAATTAAAATTATGTGGGATTTGTACTTAGTCATGATTAATTGGGTTAGAATTTTACATAACTAATTAAAAATTAAGATATGGTTAATTAAGCTAATTGTAATCAAAGATCAATCTCAATTAAGTATCCTAAGCAAGATTAATTAGTTAAAGAAAAAGTTAATACACAACCACACGGGTTCATATAATAAGGACAATTGTCCCACTAAATGAATAAAATAAAATAATAAAAGAAAAGATGATGAATGAAGTCAAAAGTGGCCTTCAATCTGCTGGAAACAGAGTTAGAAAAAATAAGGAAAGAGAGAGCACGGGTTGAGAGAGAGACCGAGAGGAAGAAAAAAAAAGGGGAAGAAGAAAGCCTTGTGGGATACCAAAATTCAAGCCTAAAATTGTGAAAAATTCATATCCAGGTAAGAAATTTCATCATCTTCCTAGAATTGTTTAAATAATCTAGACATAAATTGATTTAAGATGGATTTTGAGAGGATTAAAAATGAAGATTTGTGGATCAATTATATAAATTGATAGAAATTTGGTATTGCATGTAAAATCAAGTTAGGTTGAAGATTATGAGTTATGATTCTTTAAATTTGTTAAGTTTGAGTTTAATTTTGAGAATCGTTCTTGAATTGTGTTATAAAACTTACATGCAACAATGATGTATTGAAGATTTAATCCATGCAATGGAATTAGGTTCAAATTAATGGAAATTAACTTCGAAATTAATCACTTTGGGTTTCAATTTAGTTGCCTTAACATGAAATTGAGTTTCAATTGTACATGCATTATGAATTTTTCAAGAGTTTTGAAAGTTTAATTCATGTTTTAAAATTTGTGGGTTTGAAATTGGGTTTGATATGGAGAAATAAATTAAATCTAAATTAGGATAAGTTAGAGAGCCAAATTATGATTTGATTTTGATTTTAGTTTTGTACATGCAATTGTTATTCTATAAGTTTTATGGTTTTAATTTGATATTTTGAAAGGAATTAGTAAGACAGATAAAGAAATTTAGTTAGGTTCAAAATCAAAGAAGTTAATTTGAGAAATTAATTATTTTGGGTTTGATTTTGAATGTCTTAAATGAATTTGAATCTTATTTCCACATGCATGTAATTTGGAGGAATTAAAGAATTAATTCATGAACATGGTTAAGGTTAATCAATATGGCAATAAATTATAATTTATATTTGAGAATGAAAAATTAGTTTGATTTTGATTTAAATTTTTTACATGTAAATATTTTGAAAGGGCTTCATAGCTTTAATTTATGTTTTATAAAACAAAGAAGAAGAATGTTCGAATTATTATATTCATGAAATTATTGGTTTTAATCTTACTAATCAAAGAGATTTTTGTATTAGAAATTGGAAAATTAGTCATGGGTTCATCTTTATTAATTAAATTACATGTGTTAAATTGGTTCATGCAAGAGTTTAAGTTTTGAAAGTGTGTTTCGAAATTATTTGTTGATTTTGAAAGCACATGAAATTCGCTGGCTGCTCAAATGGAAAAGTCACTGCTCGAGTGAATATTAAGGCGAACTAGCATTTTTATAAAGCTTTGCAGACCACTGGAGTGACTAAAGGTCCGCTCGAGCAAAGACCCTCTTTTCAGCATATTTTGAAAAATTGCATTTAATTCACATTTTTATTCTCATCTCTTTCCAAAGCCTTCTAGACATGATTTGCGGCTCAATAAAGACTAATAAGCTAACAATCAATATAAATTAGTTGATTAAAAAATAAGTCATTAACCTAGTAGTAATTGATTAAGAAAAGTAAGAAATTGATTTATTTAGAAAAAATAATTTAGTAATGAAAGAATACGTGAAATGAGAACCTGATTCGTGTGACTAAAGAAAGAATAAAGCGTCGTAGAACTTCTAACTATTTCGATAGAAAAAGACAAGAAAAGTCATGTTTGATCAAGGAATCGATATTGTGTTTCAATGTGTAAATGTTACGTGTTTGTGTAGGTCATGCGCTATTGTCTACCTGATTTATCTGATCTGTCCAATCTGTCTGATCTGCTGTTATCTGTGAGTAATAGCTCTATAAAGCTATGTTTAATTACAAGTATTTTCTGACTGATATGATACAATCTATTTTCTGAAATGCTATTTTATGAATTATGAATGAATGTCCATGTTTCTAAAATGTATTTGTGGCATCCTTACTTCACGTGGCTCTCGCCCGGGGGTAACAATACCATGGCCAATATGCACGTGGACCTCGCCCAGGGGTAATAATACTATGGCTTATATTCCCATGGCCCTTGCCTGACTGTAACAATACTGAGGCCTATATTCACGTGGCCCTCGCTTGGGGGTAACAATACCATGGCTACTTGCGCCCAAGCTATGGACCTTTATGGTCGTCGGTACTGACTATACATGTGGGTCTCAGGACCAAGTTGATATGATAACTTATGGTGTACCGCATATAATCTTATGCAAAATCTGAATATGAATATGAATATGAACATGTATGTGAATCTATTTCTAATTTGAAATCTGAATATGCATAAGACTCTGTTTCTGACAAGAATCTATTTCTGATATAAACTCTGATTCCTAACTCTGTGATGGACATCATTCATTAAAACCCTTTACCTTGTTATCATTCACTAGGCTCCAGCTCACTGTATTATTATGTATGTAGGTGATCAGGTGCGTGATCAGGCTTAGAGGCATCTGCCTAGAATCCGTTTTGTCAGCCAACCTATTTGCCTCCCGTAGAGGTTCCCCACATGCCAAGTGGTTATGGCTATGTGATTAAAGTTTAAGTTTTGTTTTTCTTATTTGTTTAAACAAGTCTTTGTTTATTTTGTAAACAAGGCTAAGTCCATTTTTGTCTAATCTGTATATGTATGATATCATAAGGAGGATGTGTAGATATGTATATAAAGGTTTAAAAATTTTCTATCTCATGTAAGTCTGCACAACTCAATGGATGTTGTATATTTGTTATTTGCTTCTGCTAGCCCCTAATTTTATGTTATTTTGTTAAGAGGCCTTTGGTAATCAAAGGATTACTGGCCAGTTACGACACTAAACCTACAGGGGCGGGTTTGGTTCGTGACAATATCAAAGACCTCCTGCAAGTCTGTCAAATGATTCCCTGGTTCCTTGGTCTTTACGACCATGTCGTCAATGTAGACTTCTACTGTCCTCCCAATTAGATGTTTGAACATCTTGGTTACCAATCTCTGGTAGGTCACTCCTACATTCTTCAACCTGAAAGGCATCACTCTGTAACAATAGAGTCTTTTTGGGGTGATGAATGTTGTCTTCTCTTCATTTGGGGCATATATTGCTATTTGGTGGAAGCCTCCGTATGCGTGTAGGAAACTCATCCTCCCATGCCCTGAAGTGGCATCTACTAATTGATCGATCTTGGGCAGTGGGAAACTATCCTTGGGGCAAGCTTTATTCAGGATGGTGAAGTCCACACAAACCCTCCACTTGTCGTTATTCTTTTTCACTACCACTGTGTTGGACAGGCAGGTAGGGTAGCTCACCTCTCGAATGGCGTGGGCTTCCAATAACTTGTCCACTTCCTCTTCAACTGCCTCCACATGTATCAATGTGGGCCTTCATGCTTGCCAAATGACAGGTTTAGACGACCTATCCACATTGAGCCTATGACAAGTGACCTCGGGGTCAATGCCAGACATCCGATAGGGCGTCCATGCAAACACTTCTATGTTTTCTCACAGGAAAGTCTCTAACTCCTTTTCCTCCTCCTCAGCTAAGCCTGAGGCGAGAAAGAAGAAGCGCTCCTCTTCACCTTCTTGGACCAGAATCTTCTTCAAAGCTTTCTCACTCTTGTCGGCTAGTTCTTTGCCAACATCATCTAAGACCTTTATGTCCTTGTCTTTGATTTCCACTATCTCTACTTCTCATATCTTGTAGGTGGACTTCATTGCTGCCATGGAGCAATTTTGCGCTTGCACCTGATCCCCTCTGACCTCCTCAATCCTCTATTTGGTTGGGAATCGCAACAGCTGGTGCAGCGTTGAGAGAGCAGCCTTCATTGCATGCAACAATGGTCTTTCCAAAATAACATTGTGAGGGGAGGGGGTGTCAATTAATGTAAAATCTATGCTTACCTTCTTGGTGCCAGCCTGCACTTCCAAACTTGTGGCTCATAGAGGTCATGTCGGCGTCCCTTTGAATCCAACCATCGGGCTGTCAGATTGTTCTAGATCATCTGGATGAAGACCGAGCTTTTTGTAACATCCAACATACATAATGTCACAAGAACTGCCTTAATTAACCAATATGCGCATCACCTGGCATTCTCTAATCTTCAGTGTTATCACCAGGGCATAGTTGTGTGGATGCTGCACCGTATCCAGGTCTGCCTCAGTAAAAGAAACCATTGGTCCCTAGTACTCATTTGTCCTAGGCTTCTTTTGCTGGACCTGATACACGTGTTGCAGGTGCCTTACTCTCTGGGTCTCCCCTAGTACATCATTCTCATTGACCTTCGAGTGAATCACATTGATCACCTGAGGTCCATTTGCTTGATGTGGTGGCGGTGGTGGAGATGGTGCTACTGGTGCCTGGGGAAGGCTTGCATGCTCTTCTCTTGTCCTGGCCTCATCTACTAGGTCTCTCAGGTGACCCTGTATGACCAGATCCTCTAAGTGCGTCTTCAGAGCCCTGCACCCTGAGTTAAGTGCCCATCCTCATTATGGTAAACACAGTGCTTTCCAATGCTCCTTCCCATAAACTCGCTAGGGATCTTCTCTGGCGCTCTATAATACGGCTGGTTCCTGATCCTTTCCAGAACTTTGTAGATTTGGATCCTAAATACAGTAGTGACTACCTGTGTAGCCCTCAACCCTGTCTCTTGCCTTTTTATACTGGAATTACCTCGGCCTTGCTTCAGCGAGCTACTTCTCTTCTCTTGCTTTGGTGTCTTCGTTCCTTGCGTGTCCTCTTCTGCTCTGGCATATTTCTCAATCCGTGCCATGAGCTCTTCCATACTTTTTGGTAGGTTTTTTCCAGCGATTTCCAAAGTGGGCATTCATCATCTAGGCCGTTCTTAAAACATACGACCGCCAGCTCCTGTTTACAAGCCAAAATTTAGTTAAACACCTCGTAATATCACTTGGCGTAAGCCCTTAGGCTTTGACCATCGCTAATGTTCAAAGCCAACAGGAAGTCTACCCTTAGTAGCTGCAACTTGTTTGTAACAAACCTAGCCACAAACACCTCGGCCAGGCCTTCCCAACTCTTCACAGTTCCTCTCGGCAACTTATAAAAGCAATCAGACGCTATCTCGCCAAAGGATGTTGCACAACAACTGCTCATTCCCGCTCCACAAAGCCATTAAATTTAAATACAAGCCGATATGAAAGTTCGGATCAGACTTACCGTTATAAATCTAGAATCTTGACATATGGAATCTCTTTGGGGCCTTAAACGCATCCAAATCCACCAAGAACGGCGTCCTCGACTTGACGGGGGATATGATCTCGGCGTTATGCCGCTTCCTCTCGAGGTAGTCTCCTAAATCCTTCTTCGTTCGACCGGGAGCTCGGCTATCAATAGATTTTAGCCTTTTTGGCATGCTACTCCCGGTGCAATTGTGCATTCGTTTGGACTTCTCCTCATCCACTGCATCAAAACAACGGCTTGTCTCCTAAATGTGCCGATGTTCTTTGTTATAGGTCCCCTTGGTTTGCGGTGTCTTCTATGAGTCACCTCTCACTGACTCTGTTCGCCCGACATCCCGTAATGGCCGGTGTGAATTTTCCTTTCTCTTGTCGTGCTACGAAACTACTGGGATTGTTTTTTGCCCCCCTTTCTAGGCATCAGTCTTAGCTGCTGGTGCTAACATGTCCTGCAAAGGGAATGGTTGTTGCATCACGTTGTTCTACATCATGAAGTTGACAACTGACTGTAGGTCTGCCAACTTGTTTTGCATTCCTTTCATCTCGCTGTTCCTCCTCAGGCATCTATCCTTCCACAGTTGGAGGTCATTTTCATTGTAATACTCATCTCGGCCACGTTTGTTTGGGGCGTTACCCTCTTTGCCAACGTCCTTCTCTCTAGGATTCAGATCTTATACTTCTTTGTTACGGTTTTCCTTCCTAACGTTAGGATCTGCAAGCTCACCATTCTCACTGTGGATGTCGTCCCCAATATTTTCTTCCTGTCCATTGTTGACCATATGTTCTCCTTAAGTTTCCACAGATGGTGCCAAGTTATGGGTGTTGATTTTTGACCACACAACCAAACGGGGAACTTAGCTGGTGAGTACCGGCAGAATAGATTAAGCCCAAAACCTTGCAATAAGAAGATGAGAATTCCATAGTGGTTCGTCCACCTGGTGGCACTCTGACGATCAAGTCAATAAACAATATCTCCCACAGATAGCAAATAGTCCTTAAACTCACAAAAAAAAAAACTTACCTCAGACCCACGAGGGTGTCTTGCTTTGGTAACCAACACCGACCTAATCCCTATAGAAACCTTACTTCAATGGACTCAGGCTCAATGCTCATCCTGGACCCTCATCTAGGTAGAGATAAACTCTTCTTGAGCCTCATCCTTATCCAGACTAAGGTCCTCTATAGCAATCCCGGGTTTTCCCCTTTGCTGTACAGTATTCCAAACTTAGGTTCAGTGTTGTTGGTTGTTGTTTATATCTTATTTTCGTCCTTCAATTCTTTTAATAAGAGTTTTAGGATGTATTGGACAGGTTTGTTGCAGGTTGGTTCTGTTTGGGAACAAATGGTTGCTGCCTAGATTTTGGTGTCTTCGCTCGAGCGAGGCTTTTGTCGCTCGAGCGAGCTCTGTGTTTTAGATCCTTCGCCCGAGCCAGCATTCTTTCGCTCGAGCGAGAGTTGAGTTTTGTGTCTGATGGCTCAAGCGAGAAGTCTTGCGCTTGAGCCTGTGTCTGCGTCTGCGTCTGCGTCTAGTTCTGGACCTGAGAGTTGAAATTCTTGGCTCGAGCAAGCTTTCCTTCGCTCGAGCGAGTGAGCTGTATGTTTTGGGTTTCTTCGCTTGAGCGAGCATTCTTGCGCTCGAGCGTGCTTCTGGTTGTAGACCTGAAGCTTCGAATTGTTGGCCCAAGTGAGGCTTTCTACACTCGAGCGAGGTTTCTTTGTGTCTGGTCGCTCGAGCGAGCCTCATGTATTTCAGTTGGCAGCAGCTTCTTCTTCCTTCACTTTTTCATCTCTTCTCTTACACAAATCCTAGACCAGCTACACTTTCTCTCTCTATATATCTTCTCTCTAGGGTTTGATCTAGTTCTTGAGTGTTTCTACCCTAATCTCTTTGTAAGAAAGATAGAGGGTGGTGTAGGCTTCCTTTTAATTTGAAAATTTGTGGATTTGGATCACTTTGGGTTTTCACCATCTTCTCCATTTGGTCTATTCATTTCGAGGTAGGGATACCCAACCCCATCTTATAAGTTTTGTCATAAATATTGGTCATTTTGATAGGTTGGTGTTGTTGGAAAATTTTGGGAAGTTAGGGTTTGATTTGAGATTATAAATTGGGGGTTTTCAAATGTTGAACTCCATGTGTGTGTGAGAGTATGGAAAAATGGAATTGTTGTGTTGAAATGATGAAAATGAGCCTTAGGGCTAATGTTGAGAAAAAGGGTGAAAAATGCCATATGTGGGTTTTATTGGGTCATTAGTGTAATTAATGACATTCATTGTGAAACAATGAAATTAAGGTGTTATGAGAATAAATGGTGTAGTTGGATTAATTTATCACTTACCTATGGAAATGTTGAAATTATATCTGTTTGATGCATTTATTATCTGTTTAGAAATAACTGCTTTGGGCTATTGGTCGAGGATAGTCTTGATTGTTGTAAACACTGTATGTTGATTAGGGAAAATTGAAACTAATCGAACGTGTTATGTCATTGAATATGACGGTTGGAATAATACATCAAATATGTGTATTTATTGATTATTGTATATGATAAGTGATTATATACATTGTATTGTGTGGGAGGAGATAGGGGATATACTCCACGGTTTGGGAGGAGATAGGGGATGGACTCCATTGATACAGTAAGTCTGTGTACCATTTGTGAAGTATGGAAGTGTTTTAATATGAGTTATAGTCTCATTAAATTGTTTGGCCAGGTTCTGAGCCATGATTACGAATTGAAATGGTATAAGTAAAGGAAAGTGGAATGTAACATGGACATGATTGTCATGAAACTGTATTGCGATTTAAATTTGTTTATAAGTGTTAACCATCTATCAAATGCTATTGTTTTAGTCATTGCTCATATTTGGTTTAGTATATTTCTACTGGGTTGTGGCTCACCCTATATGGGACATCATTTTCAGGTTCAGGTGATATGCCACCTCCAAGGACATAGCTTGGGAGTTTCTGGGAGTTGAAGACTCTCTTGTTGTTTACTTTTTGTGCATTACATGTAAATTCAAGCTGAGGGCTTAATGTGTATGAGTTAGTACTCTCATTTTTGTAACCAAGTGTTGGCTTGGAAAGTTGTAAGCCCATAGGGCATTTACTTTTGTTGTCAACATGCAATACTTTTGTAATGAATACTCTGATAAATGGAAAAAATGCTTTATTCTCTTATGCCTATGCATGTCAAGAATGTGGGTTTTTATGTATTATTTTGAGGGCGTTACAACTTGGTATCAGAGCGTACCGGGTTTGAATACATCGGGTACGTGGGAAGCGGTTAGTACCACATTGGGTTTGTCTCCCTTGTTAGAGACTTAAGTGTAATGCTATGTACTTATGTGATAACATGTTTATATGACTATATGGGTATGGGATTTAATTTCTAGGATGTTGATTGGATCCTTGGATTTCTGGGAGTCCTGTTGGAAAGGCACTTGATCGATGTTGTTTCTAACCGGAACTCTAGCAACACCTCGGGATTGTCAATATCCGGAAATGAAATTTGTAAGTGCTTATGTGATTGTGTGCTTACGTGGAATGAATTACTGTTGTCCATGCATTAGGACGCGAGTGAAATAGCTTCGGCACATTTGTGAATGTGCTAATGTTCTTCGTTACCTTTATTAGGATGTCTGGACGAGGACGTGGAGGTAGGCGAGGTAGGCTTGGGAGGCGGGAGGTGCCAATACCGAATGAGATTCTGGCGCAGCAGGAGAGTGTTGGTCAGGCCAATATGGCCGAGCCAGTAGGTCAGCAGGCCATGGGCGCCTTAACCCGCGTGATGGCAGGAGCTTTGAGGGAATCTATGGGCATTCTTAGAGCTGAGAATCAAGTCCAGGCCCATGTGGTTGAGGCAGGGCCTTCTTTTCTGAAGAGGGAGTTTTTCCAGTCCAATCCGGATAAGTTTGTGGGGGATCCTAAGGAGCCACTTAAGGCTGATGAGTGGCTTGAGCAGATGACAAAGACGTTTGAGATGCTTGGCATCGAAGATGGGGCTTTAAAGGTGACCTTGGCATCTTTCCAGCGGAAGGGAGACGCGGGTCAGTGGTGGAAGTTTGTTCGGGGCCGTATTGGAGGCACTTGGGAGGCGTTCGTTGGTGCCTTTCAGGAGAAGTTTCTCTCTCCTGCTGTCAGGGAGAAGTTGAGAGATCAGTTCTGTCAGCTCAAGCAGCTAAGTTCATCAGTGGCTGAGTTTGAGGCCGTATTTACCAGTTTATCGAGGTGTGCTCCTGAGTTAGTTGTGTCTGAGGAACTCCGTTGCCTTGAATTTGAGAGGAAGTTAAGGACCGGGCTCAAGATGAGAGTTGCGGGGTCCATGACTCGGGAGTATGTGCGCCTTGTGGATGCTGCAGCCCATATGGAGATTATCATGAATGAGGAGGAGGAGAGGTTGAGGGGCTCCAAGGGGAGTCAGGATGGCCAGGGGGATGGTAGAAGGCAGAGGGGTTCTAATCCTCAGCAGTCCCAGGTTGCTTTTGCGAGATCTACCTTTCTAGTGCCGAGTTCTAGCTCTGGGAGGGGCAGTTAGGGAGACATTACTTGTTACAAATGTGGTCAGCTGGGCCACAAGTCTCCAGCTTGCCCACAAAAGGGAGGAGGGCAGAGAGCAGCTTCATCTTCGGCTCGACCTCAGAGCCAGAGTCAGGGGAGAGGCTAGCCACTCTCTTGTTACCAGTATGGTCAGGCGGGGCACCTGAAAAGGTATTGCCCGCAGTTGAGTGGCACATCTGATGTATCTGGTGCGAGGCAGATGCGGAGTTTTCAGCCTGCACAGCCAGTTCAGGCCTCGAGGGCCAATCAGGGGGCCTCATCGTCTCAGTCTGTGCAGCACTCTTTTGCTCCTAAAGGTGAGCAGGTAGATCAGAGACCTTCAGGGCTCGTGTATGCTGTTATTGTGTAGGATCTCGTACCGGCTCCATCTGTTGTGAGAGGTACCTTTTTATTTTGCAACTCGGTTGCTAATATGTTGATTGATACAGGTGCATCCCATTCCTTTATGTCTGCTGCATTCGCATCTGTTTTGGGGTTAGAGTTGGCACAGTTAGCTTCTCCTACTTGTGTTGTATCACCTGTTGGGGGTGAGTTGATTTTTGAAACAAGGGTGTCAGGGCTGTGATATAGAGATCGCCAACTGTCGACTTCCATTTTCTTTTGTGGTTATGGCTATGTCGGGTTTTGATGTGATTTTGGGTATGGACTGGTTATCATTATACCGGGCTATTATTGATTGCTACCGCCAGAGGGTTACCGTGTTTACCTTAAGCGAGGATTGTTTCCATTTCTTGGGAGATCGGGTTGGTAGTGTTTTACCACCAGTGTATGATCCGCGAGGGCGGAGTTAGCTTAGTGGTCTTCTTGCTAGCTTTATGAGTAGTGAGTGTGATGAGATCCTGATTGAGTTACACAAAGTGGTTTGTGAGTACTCAGACGTCTTTCTTGAGGATCTTGCTACTTTACCACCTCATCGAGAGATCGAGTTCTTCATTGATTTAGTGTCCGACACGGTGCCGATTTCCATGGCACCTTATCGTTTTGCCCCAGCCGAATTGAGTGAGTTGAAGATTCAACTCCAGGAGTTGCTAGATAAGGGCTTTATCCGTCCTAGTACTTCGCTGGGGGGGAGCACCGACCCTCTTTGCTAAAAAGAAAGATGGGGCCTTGTGACTTTGTATTGACTACTGGAAATTGAATCGGGCTACGGTTAAGAATAAGTACCCTATGCCTCGTATTGATGATTTGTTTGACCAATTGAAAGGGTCCCATTGTTTCTCTAAGATAGACTTGAGATCGGGTTACCATCAGTTGAGGGTCAAGGAGGAGGATATTCCGAAGACGGCCTTCCGTACGCGGTATGGCCATTATGAGTTTCTAGTGATGCCTTTCAGGCTCACTAATGCACCGGCAATCTTTACGAACTTGATGAACCGGATCTTCCGAGAATTCTTAGATCATTTCGTGGTCGTTTTCGTGGATGACATCTTGATTTATTCACCTTTGGAGGAGGAGCATGAGGAACACTTGAGAGTGGTGCTTGAGTTTCTTAGAGCCCATAAGTTGTATGCCAAGTTTGGGAAGTGTGAGTTCTGGCTAAGAGAGGTGAAATTCTTAGGCCCTGTAGTCTCCGGGGAAGGGGTGTCTATTGATACATCCAAGATAGAGGCAATGCAGGCTTGGGCATAGCCTAAGAGTGTTTTTGAGATCCGCAGTTTTCTGGGGTTAGCTGGGTATTACCGCCGGTTTATGAAGGATTTCTCCAGGCTAGCTTCGTCGTTGGCTAGATTGACGTGGAAAGGGGTTAAATTTGTATGGAGTGAGACTTGTGAAAAGTCATTCCAAGAGCTGAAAGTTAGACTTACCACCGCTCCAGTGTTGATTATTCTGGAGAGGGGTTTAGGTTATGCGGTTTATTGTGATGCTTCATGAGAGGATTTGGGTTGTGTGTTGATGCAAGAAGGGAAAGTAGTAGCCTATGGCTCGCGACAGTTGAAAATACACGAGAGAAATTACCCTACACATGACCTAGAGTTAGTAGCTGTGATTTTTGCCTTAAAGATTTGGAGGCATTACCTTTATGGTGAGAGATTCGAGGTGTTCTCGGATCATAAGAGTTTGAAGTATCTGTTTACACAGAAAGACTTGAACTTGAGGCAGAGGAGGTGGATGGAGTTTATTAAGGATTATGACTTTGAGTTGCATTATCATCCGGGGAAGGCCAATGTTGTGGCCGATGCCCTTAGTAGGAAATCTGTCAGTGATGTAGCTTGTATAGCCATCCGGGAGTGGGAGATGTTGGGTGCACTTGGCGAGTTTGATTTGCTTTTGGGTGAATCTGTTGAGGCTGCAGCCTTGTTTTCTGTAGTTGTGTAGCCTACACTTGTGAGTCGAGTGTTAGAGGCACAGGGGAGTGACCTTGAGGTAGAATCCCTCTGGGAGACGATCTCCAGTGGGAAGGCTGAGAAGGGTTTGACTGTGTATCCCGACCGGAGTGTGAGATACCGAGACCGTCTGTTTGTGCCGGAGTCTTGCTGAGAGGATGTACTCCGAGAGTTTCACCATTCACGCCTTGCGGTGCATCCGGGAGGCACTAAGTTGTATCATGATTTG
This sequence comes from Camellia sinensis, assembly GCF_055761805.1. NCBI lineage: Eukaryota > Viridiplantae > Streptophyta > Magnoliopsida > Ericales > Theaceae > Camellia > Camellia sinensis. The sequence continues at coordinate 108,246,129 of NC_138969.1, read as the reverse complement.
GGTCACCAGTTTTGGTGGTGGGGTATGAAGAAAGATGTGGCAATTTTTATGTCTAAGTACCTTACTTGTCAGCAAGTGATGGCCGAACACCAGAGGCCAGCGGGTTTGTTACAACCCTTACCTATTGCCGAGTGGAAGTGGGAACATGTCACTATGGACTTCGTTGTAGGTCTCCCGAGGACTCAGCGGGGTAGTGATGCTATTTGGGTGGTTTTAGACCGGTTGACTAACTTCTCGTACTTTATCTCCATGCGCGTGAGAGATTCGGTAGATCATATTGTCGACTTGTATATTCGGGACATAATGAGGTTGCACGGAGTCCCAGTGTCGATCGTCTCAGATAGAGATCCATGTTTTACTGCTAGGTTGTGCCAGAGTTTGCAGACTGCCTTAGGTACTAGATTGACCTTTAGCACGGCTTATCATCCTTAGACTGACGGGCAGTCCGAGTGTACTATTCAGATCCTTGAGGATATGCTTCAAGGTTGTGTCCTTGACTTTAGTTGGTCGTGGGAGAGGCACTTGCCCTTAGTGGAGTTTTCCTACAACAACAACTTCCAGTCGAGTATCGGTATGGCACCATTTGAGGCCTTGTATGGCCGACCTTGTAGGTCTCCAGTGTGTTGGGCCGAGGTGGGTGATGCGTCTTTGTTGGGTCCGGAATTGGTTCGGGAGACGACGGAGAAAGTTGAGCTTATCCGTAAGAGACTTGTTACAGCCCAGAATCGCCAAAAGTGTTATGCCGACCGTAGGAGGCCTTTGGTATTTGAGGTGTGTGATCATGTCTTTTTGAAAATATCACCTAGGCGGGGTTTGATGAGATTTGGTAAGAGTGGGAAGTTGTCCCCTCGGTTTATTGGCCCTTTCGAGATCCTTGAGAGGATTGGCGAGGTTGCCTACCGTTTAGCTATGCCATCGCAATTGTCTGGAGTACATGACGTGTTTCATGTTAGTATGCTTCGGAAGTATGAGCCGGATCCGTCGCATGTATTGGATTGGACCGACTTAGAGGTAGATGAGGATGCCTCATATAAGGAGAGACTGGTGCGGGTCTTGGATAGGAGGGGTCAAGTCTTGCGAGGCAAGACCATTCCCTTGGTAAAGGTTTTGTGGAAACATCACGGAGTGGAAGAAGTCACTTGGGAACGTGAGTTGGATGTCCGCGAGAAATATCCGAACTTATTTATTAATGTTTAACCATGTATTGGGAATTTTTCCGTATTGATAAACTTTAAGATTATTGAATATGTCTTAAGTTGTAAAACATTGTATATGTTTTGGTTTATGAAAATATTGTGAAGGTTGAGTATGCCTTGAGAATGGAAGTTTATTTTAACATTGTGTATGTTAAATATGTTGTAGAAATGCAAGTATATTATTAATGTTGCATATGTTTTGGAATTGTGGATATTGACATTGAAACTTGTTGATAATGCATGTTGACATTTATATTGTGAAATGCCTCTTGAATAGAGATGGGATGACCGGTAATGGGTCAAGATGTAGAATGTTGAACTGTGATGTTGTTGAGAATTGGAAAATCATGTTTTTGAAAACTTATATCTAATTTTAGGGACGAAATTCTTTAAGGGGGGAGGTATAGCGATCCCGGGTTTTCCCCCTTGTTGTACAGCATTCCGGACTTAGGTTCCGTAGTGTTGGTTGTTGTTTATATCTTGTTTCCGTCTTTCAATTCTTTTAATATGAGTTATAGGATGGGTTGCGCAGGTTTGTTACAGGTTGGTTGTGTTTGGGAACAAATGGTTGCTGCCCAGATTTTGGTGTCTTCGCTCGAGTAAGGCTTTTGTCGCTCGAGCGAGTTCTGTGTTTTAGATCCTTCGCTTGAGCCAAGGCTCCTTCGCTCGAGCGAGCATTCTTGCGCTCGAGCGTTCTTCTGGTTGCAAACCTGAAGCTTCGAATTGTTGGCTCGAGCGAGGCTTTCTACGCTCGAGCGAGGTTTCTTTGTGTCTGGTCGCTCGAGCGACCACTCCTTCGCTCAAGCGAGCCTTGTGTATTTCAGTTGGCAGCAGCTTCTTCTTCCTTCACTTTTTCATCTCTTCTCTTATACAAACCCTAGACCAGTTGCACTTTCTCTCTCTAGATATCTTCTCTCTAGGGTTTGATCTAGTTCTTGAGTGTTTCTACCCTAATCTCTTTCTAAGAAAGATAGAGGGTGGTGTGGGCTTCCTTTTAATCTGAAAACTTGTTGATTTGGAGCACTTTGGGTTTTCACCATCTTCTCCATTTGGTCTCTTCATTTCGAGGTAGGGATACCCTACTCCATCTTATGAGTTTTGTCATAAATATTGGTCATTTTGATGGGTTGGTGTTGTTGCGAAATTTTGGGAAGCTAGGGTTTGATTTGAGATTATAAATTGGGGGTTTTCAAATGTTGAACTCCATGTGTGTGTGAGAGTATGGAAAAATGGAATTGTTGTGTTGAAATGATGAAAATAAGCCTTGGGGCTAATGTTGAGAAAAAGGAGGAAAAATGCCATATGTGGGTTTTATTGGGTCATTAGTGTAATTAATGACATTCATTGTGAAATAATGAAATTAAGGTGTTATGAGAATAAATGGTGTAGTTGGATTAATTTATCACTCACCTATGAAAATGTTGAAATTATATATGTTTGATGCATTTATTATCTGTTTAGAAATAACTGCTTTGGGCTATCGGTGGAGGATAGTCTTGATTGTTGTAGACATTGTATGTTGATTAGGGAAAATTGAAACTAATCGAACGTCTTAAGTCACTCACAGTTTTAATGCGTTATCCCAATTTAATTAATTCAACCTCCATCCACAGGCATTCAAGCAGTTATATCACATAAGCAGCTAGCCTCATGGTAATTATGCCATTATGGCAACACTCACACCCATGCGGTATGCTAAAGCATAAATGCTTACCGGGTACTCCAAGCCAGAACAGAAGCTAGTTAGTAATCATGTGCATGATCCTAGTTCATGTTGAGATGGCTAATGCAACACATGCAAGATGCAACTACAATAGGATGGCTATCCTAAAGATGGCATGTGAAATGCTGCAACTAATAGGTATTCAACTTGGAATTGAAATACAAGTGCAGTTAGTATGATGTACCGAGCCCGGTGCATGTAGGACAAATGTATGGATGCACGCATGCATAGCATAAGGTATGCTAATTTAAATATGCCCTAATACTTACCATCAAAAGCAGGTAAGTAAAAGAAGAAAGAAGTGGGGGATTGGAAGACATGCACACACGCACCCACACTTATTACAAATTAGCCCTCACTCGGAGGGACCGAAAGAATAATACAATTTAACTAACTAACAAGCTAATTAAATATTACAGACCACCTAATTAATTAAGCAAATTAATTAATCTAATTTAAGCAATAAATAGCCTCGGGAAGAGGATCCGATGCGATGCGTGCTCGATTCCACTCGGAAGTCACTGCCATGCACAAGCTGCCTCTGCTTTGACTGTTCTGCTTCTCTGAAGACTGCACAAGTCCCAGGGTTGCTTCTCTGAGTGCTGTGGAGCACCACCGGCCGTGAGGAATAGTCACCGGCCATGGGGAATGGTCCTCGACCATAAATTAATCCATCGGCCACTTATGGATGGCCGGTCGGCACTGCAGATGGCCAGTCGGCCAAATCTTCCTGCAGAATCTATTTTTGACAGCAGCAGAGGGCAAAACATAGTATGGCAATGCATTTCAAGCAAATGTGTGCATGGCCACTCTCCCAATCATGTTATGGACTCAAGGGAGCGTGGCCTTCGACCCTCGGGCCATCAATTGCGCATTTCGATGCATGATGGCCCAAAAGGCCAAGTATGCAATTTCAATGTAAAATGAAATGCACACAAAACATACAAAGGGGCCCCAACCTCCATCATGTTTGATCAAGAGGGATGGGATGCAAACATGCAAGCAAGACTAATGCAACATGAGCATGTTGAGGTAACAAGTATTCCAAATACAATGCAACCTAGTCATGCATACAAGATGCAACAAGGACATTCAAGCATGCAAGGTAAACATGTGACGACATATAAAGGATGGACTTAAACTAATATGGGCAGCTCTCAAGCATGCCAAAATTAGTGGCCAAAATGATGCAACAAAGGCATGAAAACACACACACAAATATGCATCAACAAGGGCCTAAACATGGAGCATAAGCCATCAACTCTTTAAAGCATGAAAGGGATAGAAAATGCAAGCATATAAGCACATCATGAGGTCTGAAATAACATACCAAGTGATTCCAAACCACTGAAACAAAGCAAGGATGGCATGCTAGAGAGGCCAAAGCTTAAGGCATTCAAGAGAGATTGCATGGTAGCTATACAAAGCAAGACATGAATGACTCAAATGACCTAAAGCAGTCCCTTAGCACATCAAAATATGCATGTAAGCTTCACAAAGCTTAGCCAAAACACATGAGCATGGTAGTCTAAATGCTATGCATGTATTGAGGCAAATCATGGCATTACAAGGCATGTATGCTAAGCAAGCATGGTGTACCAAAACCAACTAAAAATAGAGCTATATCATGAAATAATAAGCATAAATATCAGTCAAGGCATGGCCAACATGAACCTAAACATGATGCTCACTAAAGAGGCAAAAATGGTCCTTTTCAAGGACAACAAGGAGAGGGGGTGGCCCTCTCCTTCTTAGGACCTCAAGGCACCATCCTCAACACTAAAATCCCTCAAGATTTCAGTGGTGAGGAGGCCCAAACACAATGGTCCCGGAGCTCAACCGAAATGGCACAAAACAAGGGCCAAACAAGCCTTAAGAGGGGTCAAACAACCCCAAAGCTTAAAACACCCTTAAGAAACTATTTAGGGCAGATAAAAACAAGACTTTTTTTAGTTGAGAGGTAAGTCTAAAACAGCATGTAAATATGGAAAAACAAGCTATGAAAACAAGGCTTAAAAGAGGTAAAAAGCTCACCCTTGAAGCACAACAGCAAATCAGCAACTTTTGGACCAAAAAAGGCTTCAAATCACCCCAAAAATCACCTCCAAGGACCTTAACTCAATAAAGGGAGTAGAGAACTAGGTGTTTGTGTGCAAAAGTGCAAAGAAAATGCACTTTTGAGCACAAACAAGCCCTAAACCTTAGAGAGAGAGGCAGAAAATGTAGAGAGAGATTTTTTTTGCTCAAAGTTGTATATCTCTTTGTTGTTATATGAGAGAGCTTGATTGATATAGATATATATCAATCTGCAGCTCCTCAAAACACCCACGTCCAGGTATGGGCTGGGGTATGGCCTAGAATGACAGTTGTGCCAGCTGTCTACAGAGATATCTGTTGAAAACCACACTTGGCCGACCGGCCATCAAAGTGGCCGACCGGCAGTCAAACTGGCCAGTCGGCCATCACATTTGGCCGATTGAACAAGTAAGGTGGCCGGTGGGCAGGAGGCTTGGCCGATGGTGGGAGGTTTGGTCGACAGGCCATCCCTTTTCCTCAGGAACACATCCACAAGCTCTTGGTTCGCAACCAAGCACAAAACAGAGAAGTTAAGAGATTCTAAGGCAAGGCGTGCAGCCAAGACTTTTCGAAACTCAAAACAAACACAAGCATGGATAATCATCGCGTGTTCAAACGATGACGTCCAAGCCTTGAAGCCAGTCAAAAATGGGGTGTCTACAGTTACGTTAATGGGAATGTTTAGAGCTATTTGGAAAAATTAATTGGAGATTTAATTCGTCTGATTCGTTAATGCATGTTTGGGTGGTTAATTTTGTACTACAAATTAAAGGCCTTCGAGGCTTTAGAAACTGGAACAGAAAACATATTTATGATTTGCATAATTTTTAGAGTCATATGGGAATTTTAATTGAAATTCGATTTTGTGCGATTCGTAAGGGCGTGTTTGGCTCTCCCTTTTGTGATAAGCTTATGTGTGATATATATATATATATATATAGCTCTATAGAGAGATGCCATATGGGTTGTGACCTCATCTTTTTGAAGTCAAAACAAAATATCTGAGGGAGAGAGAACTGAGAGAAAGAGAGAGAGAGAGTGAGAGCTCACCATTGTTGGGAGCTTGAAGGTAACTTGAAGAGATTGAAGAGAGAAGAAGGAGATCAACCATGGAAGCTTGGAGAAATTGAGGAGAACTAAGAGAAAAGCAAAGCTTGAATTAAGGTATGATAATTTACCTTGAATCCTTGTGTTTAAAGCATCAATTTCATGAAATCATGATAATAAGGGAAGATTTCAACCCATTTGAGTTAGGATTCTATGTATGTGTTTAATTGAACCTTGATTTCCTAAGAGTTGCTTGATTGAAGAGTTAAAGTCATTATATTTGTTTATCTTGAGGTTGATTATGAGAAGTTGAGCCCCAATCTTGAGGTTTTGCATGGTTAATTGTATATTAATATCGATTTATGTGTATATGAAAGAAGAAGTCTTGGAAAGGAACTAAAGGAGAGATTGATCTTCTCTATTTGAAGATTCATTGTATTTGTGATTTTTGATTTAGAAAACACTCATAATCTCATGTTTTCCATGAATTCTACATGTGTTTTGAGTGATTTGAGTTGGAAACCAAGTTTAAAACTGGAAAGACCAAGTGTTGGAGCAAAAACCATTTTTGGACTGTTCCGATTTTGCCCAGACCGCACGAGCGGAACATGAAGAAAAGAAGAGGTTTCCATTCTGCTCTTTGGGCACTCGAGCGGCCGGTTTTTCCGCTCGAGCGGATTTGGGCCGCACGAGCGGTCCAATTGGGCGCACGTGCGGCCAACCCTATTTCAGCTTATACCTGGTAAATTCAAACAAGCATATCTTTTGCATCCGGACTCCGTTTTGAGTGATTCTTGAGCCTAAAATCAAGCCTCGGAAGTCTAGTTTCAATTCTGGTGGTCTCACTCCCAAATTCTAAATACAGAAATAGTTATGCCCAAATTAGTGACGACTGTTCACTTTCTATTTACCGGTTTGTACCGTTTCTTCGTCTGAACCATTTTCCTATCGATTCCTCCTATCTTCTGAGACATGGATTATGAATTATTAAAGACTAGTGAGTTTAGTACCGATATGACTAACTGATTAAAGTGTAAAGTAAGGAATCGAGTATGTTCTTATAATGTTATGTGCATTGTGTTGTAGGTCCAGACGAGGACATCGTCCCACAGCTGTCAGAAACTTATCACGGTGAGTAATAGTAGTGTAATCATGTGTTTCACTTACTTCCTGTGATTATGATTTATGTATTGTTATTTGTGAATGGCCTATCCCATTGATATTTGTAGACGCGCCCGCATGGGGGGCCCTCGCTACAGTTCGGACTCGATTTGTGTCACGGTTCTTAATCTGAACCAAAGAGTCCAAATCCGGCAAATCGTTTTGAGAAACAGATTTTTGAAAAGAAGTGCCAAACGCGGACTGCTTTGCCAGATACAGAGTCGCCACCTAAATATTTTCAAATGGGGGAATTTAGAAAACCCTGACTCGGTGCCAAAGGCCACGTGTCCATCATCACCAAAGTTGCCTCGGCTCAGGAACTTGGGTACGATCGGGGAAGGTCAGCTATGGGCACCCCCTCTCGCCCGATCCGAAGATCGGCCTCTACTAACTATGATATCCGTTTTTGAAAACGTTATGTGTTCTTATTCCATTTATTAGCCTAGAATTACTATGTTATGCGCACAGCACACAAGTATACACTAGATCGCCTAATTTGGAAATAAGCATTGCATATCCGTTTGTTTTAAAAAAAACACTTTGGAATTTGCTACTCGCAAGTAGTCTAAAATACGGATTTCAACAAGTTTTTCCAACTCAAACAATCCAACCTTCACCCACAGGCATTCAAGCAGTTTATCACATAAGCATCTAGCCACATGGTAAGCATGCTGCCATGATAGCATTCACATGCATGCGATATGCTAAAGCATGAAAATACTTACATCGTACTCCGTGCCAAAACAATAAACTAGTTAGCCAACATGCATGGTCCTAGTTCATGTTAAATTGACTAATGCAACACATACAGGATGCAATTAAAGTAGGCTCGGCTAACCTAAACATGGCATGTGAAATGCAATCAATTGATGCGCGTATTCAAATTGGAATTGAAGTACGAATGCAGTTAGCATGATGTACCGAGCCCGGTGCATGCAAGACAAATGCGTGGATGCACGCATGCATAGCATAAGGTATGCTAATTTAAACATGACCTATTACTAACCATCAAAGCAGGTAAGTAAAAGGGAGAAAGAAGTGGGGGTTAGAAGGCATGCACACACTCACCCACACTTATTACAAATTCGCCCTCGCCCGAAGGGACCAAATAAATATTACAGATAATTAACCTACAAGCTAATTAAATATTACAGGCCATCTAATTAGCTAAGCAAATTAACTAATCCAGGAAAAATAGATAAACTGCCTCGGGAAGAGAGCCTAATGCAATGCGTGCTCGGTCCTGCTCGGAAGTACACTGCCATGCACAAGCTGCCTCTGTTTTCCCTGCTCTGCCTCTTTGAAGACTGCCAAAGTCTCGGAATTGCTTTCCTGGACATTGGGAGACACCACCAGCTGAGTAGAATAGCCACCGGCAGTGGTATGTGATCACCGGCTGTTGGTGAAGCTATCGGCCCAGGAAGGATTGCCGGTCGGCAGAAAGTTCCTGCAGAATCTGCAATTGACAGCAGCAGAGGATAGAACTTTGCATCGCAATGCAATTCAAGCCATATATGCACCAATCATGTCTCTTATCATGTGAGTGAGTCAAAGGGACATGCTCCTTGGTTCTCAGACCACCAATCGCGCATTTCAATGCGTGATGGCCCAAGAGCCCAAGCGTGCACGTTTTGATGTCAAATGCAACACAAACCAACAAACCAAAGCCCAATTCCTATCACTAGATCAAGCAACAAGACATGCATGCTAGATGCAATGCAACCTAGGCATGCAAGCTAAGGATGCAACATGGGAATGCAAAATGTACATGCAAGCATGCAAACAAACATGCAAGGTAAGCATGCAAGCAAGCAAAGGATGGACTTAAGCATGATTTAGGCAGCTCTAATTAGGCCCAAAACAGTGGCCAAAGTGCCCAAAATGAAGGACTAATGGCATGCAAACATGCATGCGAATGATCTCCAACACTTCAAACATTAAAGAGCAATTCTCAAGCACACTTAAGAGGATGCAAACATGGACATATAGCATGCAAATTAAGCCTTGAAAATCATGCTATAGGAGGTGTCAAACCAACTTAAACAAGACAAACATAGCATGCAACAATGGTCTAAAACCCAAGACAAGCCAAGAGGCTTAAACCAAGACTAACTCAACCAAGCCTCACAAGGCCAAGAGGACTTAAAACAAGTCTAAGGAAGGCCTAGACAACACCCAAGGGACACCTAGATGACATCTAAGTGGCTCAAATTCAAAGGGTATGCACAATGGCCAAAACATGGAGCATGCAAGACAAGCTTTCAAAGCTTCAAAGAGGCATCCAAGGCTAGCATACAAGCATGTTAAAGGGACTGAAATAACATGGCAAATGGTCCCAACCCACTAAATTAAGGCAAGGATGCATGCTATACATTCACACACTTAAGGCCAACAAACCAAAAATGCAAAGGGGCTATACAAAGCATGCCAAAGTCGACCCAAACAACTATGGACAGACCTTAAACATGGAAAAATAAGCATGAAAGCTTCACAAGGCTAAGCCTAAAACATGCTAGAACAATGGTTTACAACCTAAGGCATGTTAAGGCCTAAACATGGCATTACAAGGTAGGTATGCTAAGCATGCATGGTGTACCAAAACCAACTAAAAACAGAGGCATATTACGACATAATAAGCACAAAAATCAGCTAAGGCATGGTCAACATGAAGCTTAGCTAGGTGCTCCCTCAAGAAGCCAAAAATGGTCCTTTTCAAGGACAACAAGGAGAGGGGGTGGCCCTCTCCTCCATAGGACCTCAAGGCACCATCCTCACCTCTGAAATCCCTCAAGATTTCAGTGGTGAGGAGGCCCAAACACCAAGGTCCCGGAGCTCACTCAAAATAGCACAAAATGGGGCCTCTCAAGGCCTAAGAGGGGTCAAACACCTCCAAACCACAAAACACTCTAAACAAACTATTTAGAGGGCCCAAAAACAGAACTTTTTTATATTATACACTAAGCTCAAAAACAGTTCTAAGATAGGCAAAAATAGTATGCAAAAATGGGGAATAAAGGAGTAAGATTGTTACCCTTGAAGACCCTCTTCACAAATGAAGCTCCAGCAGCTTCTTAAGCTCCAAACCAGCTCCAAAACTCTGAACACAATCCCTTAGAACCTCAATAGTCAAGGGAAGGTGTAATGGTGGGTGTTTGTGTGCAATACTATGAACAAATACACCTAGAACACTCAAGAGAGAGAGATATAGAGATAGAATATGTATAAGTTCTAACCCCAGAACCAGAGCTTCTAACAATGTCTTTCTCTCTAAAATGTCTAACCCTAAAGCCAAGAGGGGAGGGCTCCTCTTATAGAGGAGCCAATCTTGTAAAGCTTACAAGGTAAGCTAACAAGAAGGCCATCCCTCCATACACGTGTATGGAGGGGAACAAAATGCCATACAGCTGTATTAAAATATCTGCAAAAGCAGATGAACAGTAGTCGGCTGCTCAAAATTGCCATCTTGACAAAATGGGCTGCCGACCGGCAATATACATTGCCGATGGCAACAAAACACCAGCCGGTGGCCTATGGCCATGGCCGGTGATGTGTGGGGATGCCTCACAAGGCATTCTCTGCCCCTCCAAGGCAAAACACAAGTGTTTGGTGCAAAACCAGACACTAAACAGTCGAGTTCGGAGATCCTGAGGCAAGGCGCGTAGCCGAGACCTCCGGGAACTCCAAACGAACACAAACATGGATGATCACCGGGTGTTCAAACGGTGACGTCCAAGTCTTGAGGACGGTCAAAAATGGGGTGTCTACAGTTGCCCCTCTTTGACAGAACTCGAAAGTCATAACAATGACGGGAGTGAATGTCAAAGTCCAGAGACGACCCATTTTTGACAAGGCCGAAGACTTAGACAAACATGCAAGACAAACAAGGTATGCGCCCGAAGGCGGGGGCAAAATGCAAGACAATGCACAGAGCCGGACATAACTTATGATCATGCAAAGAAAGCTGTAATGAAGCATACATGCGACAATTTTAAGCTAGCATACACCGAACTACACTACAATGCAGAAAGGATGTAAGAGAATTATGCAATTCTCAATACGTCTCACTCGGAGGATACAATACCTGTGCGGCTCGTCTAGTTGCACCAGCCTCAAATGAACCGTACATACAATATCGTGCCTGTAAAGAAAACAACTCAACAGGTACGATGTTATTAGCAACATGCATGACAATGCAAAAATGGATGCAAAATGATATGCAGTATATACAAAACAATGTAGAAACAATGCAAATGAAGATGCAATGTAATTGAAACAATGCAAACTATATGCAAAGCAATTGAATCATGATCCAATCATGAGCGGTTCGAAACCACACAAATGTCAAATAGATTGATGGAGGTAACAAGTCCGTCTACCATAGAACGGTCAACTGAACTATGAGTAATGTAGACGGACACAAGAACAAGTATTGGGGGGGATTGAGACAAGTAGGGAAACGACCCACTGAGGAAAGGACTATGATCCTAATGCTGGATGCAACAATTACACTACAATGTAATATATGAAAATGTTGGGGAAATGGCAACGGATATGGCACGCGGGCCAAACCAAATCTTGCCTAGGCAAGGCATGTACGCATACAAGCCATGTTTAACATAGAACGGTCTACTGAACTATGCTTCGACACGAGAAGTATGGGCACATACCAGACCAAGCTCAACATGGAAAGGCGCAAGCCATAGATGGAAGGTGATGCAATGAATGCATGCAAATTATAATGCAATAGATATGGCACGCGGGCCAAACCAAATCTTGCCTAGGAAAGGCATGTACACAAACAAGTCGCGGCTAACATAGAACGGTCCACTGAACTATGCTTTGACACGAGAAGTATGGGCACATACCAGACCAAGCTCAACATGGAAAGGCGCAAGCCATAAATGGAAGGTGATGCAATGAATGCATGCAAATTAAAATGCAATGGAAATGGCACGCGGGCCAAACCAAATCTTGCCTAGGAAAGGCATGTACACAAACAAGCCGCGGCTAACATAGAACGGTCCACTGAACTATGCTTTGACACGAGAAGTATGGGCACATACCAGACCAAGCTCAACATGGAAAGGCGCAAGCCATAAATGGAAGGTGATGCAATGAATGCATGCAAATTACAATGCAATATCTACAAATATGCAATGGGAATGGATATGGCCTGCGGGCCAAACCAAATCTTGCCTAGGAAATGCATGTACACGTACAAGCCTCGTCTAACATAGAACGGTCCACTGAACTATGCTTCGACGTGAAAAGTATGGGCACATACCAGACCAAGCTCAACCATGGAAAGGAGCGAGCCATAGATGGAGGTGATGCAATGAATGCATGCAATCTAAAATGCAATGGAAATGGCACGCGGGCCAAACCAAATCTTGCCTAGGAAAGGCATGTACACAAACAAGCCACGGCTAACATAGAACGGTCCACTGAACTATGCTTTGACACGAGAAGTATGGGCACATACCAGACCAAGCTCAACATGGAAAGGCACAAGCCATAGATGGAAAGTGATGCAATGAATGCATGCAATCTAAAATGCAATGGAAATGGCACGCGGGCCAAACCAAATCTTACCTAGGAAGGGCATGTACACGTACAAGCCGTTTCTAACATAGAACGGTCTACTGAACTATGTTTCGACATGAAAAGTATGGGCACATACCCGACCAAGTTCAACATGGAAAGGCGCAAGCCATAGATGGAGGTGATACAATGAATGCATGCAAACGACAATGCAATATGCACTATATTCTAATGATGCATGACAATGCAACTATTTACGATGATGCATGACAATGCAATTATATTTTTTTGTTTTTGTTTTTGTTTTTGAAATGTAAATGATGCATGAAATGCATGTTGCATGGAATGCGCAACACGCGGCTTTTGAGATGCACGTGAACTTGAAATTGCAACGACGCGAGTCGCTTGAAATACATATGTAATGCAAGTTATCGAAAGTCGTTCGGGCATGACAAACACCGAAGGACTTGCACCTTCAGAGGATTTAGGGTCTCCTAGACCGTAAAAATTCTCGATATGTTTCACTCGGAGTGTACCATACCTGTCCGGTTCGTCTGGTTGCGCCAGCCTCAAATGAACCGTACATACAATATCGTGCCTGAAAAGAAAACAAACTTAACAAGTACAATGCATATTAATGTATTTGAAAATGCGTGACAACGCACAGCAAGTAGGAAGCATAACAATGCTGTGAAGGCACAGACATGTAAGTGGAGCACGCGGTCTACGCAGGCAACGAAACTGATCATAAACATGCGGTCTACGCAAGCAATGAGATCGAACATAAGCATGCGGTCTACGCAAGCAGAACATGCGGTCTACGCAAGTAAAATATGCGGTCTACGCAGGTAATGGAATTGAACAAACATGCGGTCTACACAAGCAATGAGATCGAACATAAGCATGCGGTCCACGCAAGCAGAACATGCGGTCTACGCAAGTAAAATATACGGTCTACGCAGGTAATGAAATTGATCGCAAACATGCGGTCTACGCAAGTAAAAGATGCGGTCTACGCAAGTAATGAATTTGAACAAGCATGCAGTCTACGCAAGTAAAAGATGCGGTCTACGCAAGTAATGGAATTGAACAAGCATGCGGTCTACGCAAGCAAAACATGCGGTCTACGCAAGTAATGGAATTGAACAAACATGCGGTCTACGCAAGCAAAACATGCGGTCTACGCAAGTAATGGAATTGAACCAACAAGCGGTCTACGCAAGCAAAACATGCGGTCTACGCAAGTAATGAAATTGAACAAACATGCGGTCTACGCAAGCAAAACATGCGGTCTACGCAAGTAATGAAATTGAACAAACATGCGGTCTACGCAAGCAAAACATGCGGTCTACGCAAGTAATGAAATTGAACAAACATGCGGTCTACGCAGGCAAAAGATGCGGTCTACGCAAGTAATGAAATTGAACAAGCATGCAGTCTACGCAAGCAAAACATGCGGTCTACGTAAGTAATGAAATTGAACAAACATGCGGTCTACGCAGGAAAAACATGCGGTCTACGCAAGTAATGAAATGGAACAAACATGCGGTCTACGCAGGCAAAAGATGCGGTCTACGCAAGTAATGAAATCGAACAAGCATGCGGCCTACGCAAGTAATGAAATTGAACAAGCATGCGGTCTACGCAAGTAATGAAATCGAACAAGCATGCGGTCTACGCAAGCAAAACATGCGGTCTACGCAAGTAATGAAATCGAACAAGCATGCGGTCTACGCAAGCAAAACATGCGGTCTGCGCAAGTAATGAAATTGAACAAACATGCGGTCTACGCAGGCAAAAGATGCGGTCTACGCAAGTAATGAAATGGAACAAACATGCGGTCTACGCAGGCAAAAGATGCGGTCTACGCAAGTAATGAAATCGAACAAGCATGCGGTCTACGCAAGCAAAACATGTGGTCTACGCAAGTAATGAAATTGAACAAGCATGCGGTCTACGCAGGCAAAACATGCGGTCTACGCAAGTAATGAAATTGAACAAACATGCGGTCTACGCAGGCAAAAGATGCGGTCTACGCAAGTAATGAAATTGATTGAATTCATGCAAAATGCAATGAGATGCGCAAAACCGCGCGATGCGTTTTAGACAACGCGAGCGCACAAGACAGTGCGATTGATATGCGATACGCATGGGGCAACTTTTGAGTTTTGTAAAAGCCAAAAGGATACGAAAAGGATACACCTCGCACGAATTCAAGTGCCACGCACAGAAGACACGACCCGAGGTCAAAACGGAGGCCGGTTGAGCGTCGGAAATGCACTGTTTTGCACTATTTTGAGCACTAAAGGCCCTAGACCCCACACATAACTCAAACAAGGGTGCAGGAAGCTCCAAAATCACTGTAGGAGACCACCGGATGTCCACCGGCCATCAAAATGCATCACCGGCCGTCCATCGGCCTTCATAAAATTCCATCGGCACAATATATTGCCGACCGGCAAAAACTCCCTGTTCGGGGCAGTTTTGACATTTCGGCCGTGGGTCTTTACCTCCAGCCCTATATTTCTCACATCCTCTTGCTCGAAAATTGCCTCTCTCTCTCTCTAGAGTGTTTTCGTCCTTCGATCTCCTCGTTTTCTTGCGTTCTAGCTCCCATTTCGTTATTCGATTCGCGATCTCCTTCGCGTTTCGGACATTTTCAACCGAACGAAACTTCGTTTCGGTGTTTGTTTTTTGATTTCCGCCACTCGGGGCTTGTTTCCCTCGAGTTCCTCTCGATCTCCATACCTTTTCCACACGCCGGCTTTTTCGGCCTTTTCCGACCCTCTCGGGGTTTGACTTTTTGTTGACTTTTTGCCTTCTTGCCCGGTTTTTCGTCTTCCGGCCATTCTCACATTTTCTTGGAGATGGCGGACGACCTTCCACAGGGCGGGATCCCTCCAGAGCACGAGATGGACCCTGAGGCCGAGCCCTTGCCACTCTGCGTCCGGCTGTTCGATCCGGAGACCTACAGGCCTGCAGTTCACATGATGCTTCCTGACGGACTACGCCAGTTCAGGAGCTTTGATAGGCACGTGCCTCCCGAGCTACTACTGCGTGAGCCTACCTCCCACCTGTCCTTCGGCGCTTCCGAGGTAACTTTGTTTCTCTGCTTTACTTTCTGCAATGTAGGATGCAAAACTGTCGTAGCTGGTTATGCTCTTTAATTGCTTAATTCTGATATACTGTATACTGTAGTTGATTGTAAACATACGTGCAACTGATATCTGTTTGAGACTGACACATGCACACACACTGCACTGGCTTTGAATCACCCAAGCACACGGCGCACACTGTATTTCACTGCATACACACTGGTACCTGGTATTGGCTTGAGTCTGAAAACATGCACGCATACCGTATTTGTCCTGGACCACTCAAACACGCCGACACATCACACGTTATAGTTCACTCTAAGTGCACAGGCACCCGGTATCTGTTTGAGTCTGAAAACATGCACACATGCTGTATACCTATATGCTTCTTAGAACTGCATTTTGAATATTGCCTTGCAATTATTGTTTTTGATTACAGGGGGATTCCCATACCATCCGCGGGTATGGGAACACCGTTGCTCAGGACTGGTACCTAGAGCTGCCAGACGCGGTTCGTGACATCGTCGACGAGGCCGGCTTCAGCATCTTCTGCAGGGGGCTCTCTCGACTGACTACCTGCAGGCCCTTACTTGCTGCTCTAGTGGAGAGGTGGTGGGATACCACCAACTCCTTCCACTTCTCCGTCGCAGGGGACATGACGATGACCCCTTATGACTTCTCGATGCTTACTGGCATTGGGGTAGGGGGTGATCCGATCCCCTTCGACACGGATATGGATGAGTGGGACGCTGCCCAGCTGTACCTGCTCGGCACTCAGCCTCCCCTCGCTCGAGCGGGGTTCTTCAGGTATTCCTGGTTCGAGAGCCACTTTCGGGTCCAGCCGGCCTTAGCAGAGGAGGCGCAGATGTCCCCGGAGGAGGTGGACCAGTACGCGCGGGGCTTCATCATGTTCCTTTTCGGGACGACCCTTTTCACCGATCGGGCGAACACCGTGCCCTTATGCCTATTGAGCGCGCTGGTGGACGTCAGGCAGATCCGCCATTATGACTGGGGTGGCGCCGCTCTGGCCACTTTGTACGGTTACATGAGCTCTTCTTCCCGCCTCAGCGGACAGCTTCTCGGTGGCTACTGGCGAGCCTAGGAGGTACGTCATCTTTCCTTTTTACATTCTACTTCCTGCTTTCTGTATTCTGCACACTGCACATATACTGTACACTGCCCCACACTGACTGTACACTGCACACCCGGCATACATATACTCTGCTTTACACTGACTGCATACTGCACACACTGTACACTCTGCACAATACACTGCACAACACACGGTTCTGCCATTTCTGCTTTATTCTGTATTCTGCCTTATCTGATAGTCATACTTATATCTGTTCTGCAGTTGTGGGTGTATGCCTACTTTCCTAGGCTTGCTCCAGTACCCGATGAGGAGATCCCACTCGGCGTCCCCTTCTCTCATCGCTTTGATGTGCGATGCGTGCGGAGACCAAGGGAGTCTCTTATTTTCTTCCGCCGATACTTCGACATCATCACCGCCACGGAGGTATGTTCAACCTTAGAGTTCATTTTTTTTGGCTTTGCTTCGCTTAGCACTGTATGTTTTCAATAACAGTAGATAATAAACTGCATTTTATTTTCAGATCACCTGGCAGCCCTGGGCTCCGTTGCCGGCCGTGGTGAGGGATCACTATGAGGGCGCAAGGGAGACTGCCCGTTGTCGGATCCTGTTGGAGGGCCCGGTCTGTCGGGCTTGGTACCTGGGCGAGCGTTTCTTGCGTCAGACCCTGGGTTTACCGGAGCAAATAGTGCCGGGTCCGCCTCCTGCCCACATGAGAGATACAGAGAGGTTCGCCGCCCAGGAGATGAGGGACTACACCGTCGGCTGGGGAGCAGAGCATCACAGAGGCAAGGGCGACTACACAGAGTACGTCCGGACCTACATTATGCGACCCTTGAGCGGTGGTCGCCGAGCTGAGGGGGAGAGGCCAGCGGCGCCGGCAGCTGGAGCGGGAGCTGGGGCTGGAGCAAGCACATCCAGGAGGGCTCGAGTGCATGGCAGGAGCGGAGCTCGGGAGGGACGGGGGACTGGCTGGCCCGCCCTGCCCACTGTACTGTCATATAAAGGGCAGGATGGGGCGACCTACCAGATCCCCTTTGCTCCTCCCCCGGCTGATCATGAGTTAGCCGGTATCCCCGACTAGCCTCCGGTATCTATTACTTCATTTTACATCTTGCATTGACATTTCATTTCAGTTTATTTGATATTCCGCGGAATACTGATATATCTTGTACTCTTGCAGGCGTCCTTCGAGTACATCCGGCAGTCCGTGGAGTTGAATGCCTCCATGATGGGGATGCTACAGCGGACTTTTGACCTCCTGGCCCTCTATAGTATTCCAGTATGTTCTTCTGACCACTGTCTTAAACCATTCATACACTGCTTCACATAATCTGATGCACGACACAACACCTGACACACTGACCTCACAGCATCTGATATACTGCATACACTGCATTTATATACTGTACTCTGCAATGATAAACTGCCCACGGCATTCACACACTGTATACTGCATTCTGCACTAATAAACTGCTCACGACATTCTCACACTGTACACTGCATTCTGCACTGATACACTGCTCACAGTATTCTGATGTATTTGCCTTTTGTGCTTTTCAGCCTCCCTTCCAGATTCCTCCGGTGGGCGGTGCTCCAGCTGGGCCTTCTATTCCTGCTCGAGGAGGGCATGGAGACACTGCACGTCCCCGTACCAGGGGAGGACGTACTCATGTCGGGAGTAGTTCTCGAGCGCCGACCCCTGATGATGATGATGCTGATGATGAGTCCGAGGCAGAGGCAGAGGTCGGGTCATCTGAGGAGGCTGGAGATGACTCAGACTCAGGCTCAGACGGCGATGCTGATGACGATGCCCCTGGACCTTCGTCCAGGAAGAGGGTGAGGACAGATCCCCGGGCCCGAGACTACTGATGATGATCCAGATTGCTGCTTTTCTTCCTTTTGTACTTTTTCTTTTTTTTCTCTTTTTTTCTCTTTGCTGGTAGTTAGATTATCTTGTACTGCCGCAGGCAGATTTTTGTTTTCAAAGCTATGTACTTGAAAAATATAATGAAATGAACAAACTTTTTGCTTAAAAAGTGTTACATTTACATATCTCATGTATTGCATCGCATCACATCATGTTACACCTCATTGTAAATGGAATTGACCTGTTGTCTGAAAAATTGAACACTTGCATTGTAATAATCAGATAACCAAACGGCCTCATAGCAAAACAGCCCAGGTAACACACTGCTCAAACTGAACGCACAGCCCATACACTGTTGGGGATTAGTCTGCATACAGCCCCTAACACCACACTTGGTTCATTCTGCACACAGCAAATCCTGAGCAAACGGCCCAATCTGACGAGACGGAACACAAAGATGGAACCAGTTGAAGTTGAAGCACGCTCAGATGCCCCGAAAATTTTTTCTTTGGCTTCGCACAAATGTAGAGAATGGCACAGCACTCTGAGCATAAACGACTAATTTTTGAAATTAAATAAGGGTTTTCAACCGGGGTATCGAGCCTACAACTGAACACAGCGGGGAGGACTCAAACAAAAAGGGTACACGACCTAAACACAATGAGACACGCTCGGAAGAGACCTAAAACAAAGGTTGAGGTAAACAAAAAAAAAAACACGACATACAGATGCGTTAACGACGACGGGGGACCTCAGATCACGAGGAGCCAGTTTCTCTGGGTATTTCCCACCCTTTTCTCATTTGTGATTCTCACATCACTCTGGCACTCAAGCTCGGTTTTTCTCTCAAAACCCTTTAGCTCACTTTTTCTCTCAACTTACACCTCTCTATTTCTCTCAACTTACACCTCTCTATTCTTTATTCTCTCATTTTTCGTCCCTCCCCAAGGTGATTAATGAATAAATAGGAAGTTGCGGGTTCATGCCCGATGCCGTTAGCTCATAGCTATTTCTTCTGGTGGGTAGAGTGCCCTCCTGGAAAGTATGTTGACGACGGAGGAAAGACAGAACACCTGACTCAACTGTGCCCCTAGTTCATCACTATAACCATTTTTCGTTTTGGTTTTCTACTAAAACAATTTTGATCAAGATGAGAGTCGGATTAACGTACTTGTTCGATTTTTGATTTGAAAGCCATGCAAGTCAGGCTGTAAGCACTGAAAATTTTCCTTTTTGGGTCCAAGAAAAATGGTCCAGTTTTGGAAAATGGAATAGTTTTCGAGAAAATAGTCAACCTCGGTAAAAATTTTCAAAAACTATTTTGCAAACAGTCAATGCTCACCGAGCATGGAACTTACTCTTTGAGATGCACAACCTCAGATCGGAGGCAATGGAAAATTGCCCCTGGCTAGAAGAACGCTGCACGGCAACGGAAAGTTGCCCCTGGTTTGAACAGCGGCTCACGGCAACGGAAAGTTGCCCCTTGTTTGGATGATGCCGCAGCATATTGTAAACAGTTCTCACTAGTGATGATCACGACCGAACTCCCTCGGACACAGAGAAGACGAAGATGGTCAAAACCAATTTATGGACACAGTCACTTTGAAAGTGTTGGCGACTGGACTTTGGGATGAAATCAAAACAATTGTATGGACTGAGACGCTATGAAAGCGTTGGGGGCTGGACTTCAGAATGAAGTTGCCTACGTATCCCAAACATGGGAATCAAGCCTTACGTAGTTCCGGTTAAGGTACACTCGGGTATTTTAACCTTCACTTTTCAGGCTCTAACTTTTGCCAAGGTGCCCGATGCGGGTTTTCGACCTTGCGAGCTTATTTTCAATTTCTTTTGTTCATTTCTTTTTTCTTTCTTTTTTTGTTCTTTTCTTTTGTATTTTTTGCTTTTGCTTTTTTTTTGTATTTTTCTCTTGCTCTAACTTTTTCCTGGGTTGCCCTTCCGGGTTTTCGGCCTAGTGAGCCTCTCAAAGGGTAAAAGTGTAACAAGTCCATGCCAAATGATTTTTGAAGTTGAAGCCTCTCTGTATCTAGGAGAACGGCTGTTGCAATGATTTGTAGGAGACTCCATCATGGCTGCTCCACAAGATTCTTCTGGTGAGATCTAATCTTTTTGATTCGGCTTTGGTGCCTCTTGCTCGAGGGCTGCTTCAAAACTGGCCATGCAGACCTTGCATGACGTTTGACCGTTGAACTTTCTGAACGGGTTTAAGGTTCGAAACGGACGGGTTGAATCTTGAGGCTGAGAGCGATCTTAGGCTACACAATCTCAGGAGCGGTTCCACACAGGTCTTCACAGGGCCGTGTAAAACATTTATTTTTGAAAGTTTTTAAGAAAGCGACAAATCGCTCGTGCCGAAGATAGTGTGGAACCAATCTGAATCAAGCCAGGGTCCTTCCCAGTACTCACGCTGACAAGCATGATTTCATTCATTAAGGGCTTAGCATGCTTCTCTTTCTCTCAAAATGATCAAATTTTTGCCAAAACCGGAGGAATTCCTTCCTCTTCATTTTTATCACCGCAGTGTTCAAAAGGGTTTTTTGAAAAACTTAGGTTAATGCAATGAGTTTGGCGCGCAAGAGAGCAGGCGATATGTACTGTCAGCCCATTCAAATCCTCTGGCACAACTAACTCACACTGAAAGCGAGCATGAAAATGAGATAGCCACAGCTGTTTCATTCAGATTTGTTGGTATAACTGGCCCCTCGGCAGAAACAGACTCAAAAAAACAAAAA
Source organism: Camellia sinensis (assembly GCF_055761805.1). NCBI lineage: Eukaryota > Viridiplantae > Streptophyta > Magnoliopsida > Ericales > Theaceae > Camellia > Camellia sinensis. Next base: position 108,224,580 of record NC_138969.1, on the reverse strand, counting down.
CGGGTAATTACAAGACAAAACGGTGTTCGAGGCAACAACCCCAGAATCACTTGGTATTCTATACAAAGGGGACTGACTCGATACAACAAGACAGACCCTTAAGCAAAAAGACTAACTCAAGACAAAGAGACAGACTCAAAACAAAAGACTGACTCGATACCCAAGCCAGAATTTACAAAGCTAGCGTTCACAGATGCTCAAAAATGCGTGCTAGACGCCACATCCAAAATATACCGAATGCCACCCGCAGGTGGTTCACTTTCTAATTACATACTTGCAGTATCTGTGTCCTCAAAATCCAATAACTGGGTGGTAACGGACTTGGCTGAGGTGGGCGGGAGGATAACCTCGTTGTCAATCAAATCTTGCACCTCATGACGGAGGCAGAAACAATTGTCGGTTGCATGGCCTGTCTGCTGGTGGTACGCGCAGTACTGGGCAGCATCATGCGTGGCAGGGAGATTCTTCGAGAGAGGCCGAGGCTCCAAGGGTTTAAGGTGCCCCCTCTCGGCATGGATCTGAAGTGCCTTAGAAAGAGGCATGTAGAGAGCATGAAAGACCCTGCGCCCTCGGGGTAGGTATTTTAAAGTCTGAGCGTTCTTGCTAGACGCACAAGCGAAAGGGTCGGCAGGCGCCACCTTGGCTTTCTGATCTTTCCCGGGTGCAGGGCTGGGAATAGGAGGAACTGTTCTGGCATGACGGGGCCTATCCCGATTTTCTAACTGACTTGAACTACCCTCAGGTGGAGTGGGGAAAGCATCCTCCATAGTTTTTGCCACAACTGCGGATATCTGTTACTTATTCATCCCCCCGGCTTTCAAAGCCTCGACTGCCCGCAGCAGTTGTTCAATGGGATCAGCATCCACCCTCATTTTGTCTTTTCCTTTGGCCTCAGCCTGATCGAGGGTTTGGGTTGATGTTGATATGTCATTACCATAGCTGGAGGCCATCTCCGGTTGGCTAAGTTCAATCACAATTCGCCCCAACAACGGGGGCTCCTGGGGTACAAAACTCCCGGCATATGGTGCGGCTGGAGGTGAAGCTGACATTCCGTAGGCGAGATCCGCCACAGACCTCTGGAGATCACCTATCATCCCCATTAGTTCAAATGTAGTAGGCTCGCGAGCCTGGTATAGCTGGGGGGCCCAGATCGGGTACGCAACAGGCGACCTGGGTGGATGTGACATATCAATGTTGGTCTCACTTTGCAGAGTGATCCCTTGATCTAATGCAGCTGTCATAACCACGATCTCTTCTGAATTCTGCGTCGTCATAAGTCCTGCCTCAATCAAAGGGGAACACTAGCTATTCTGTACCAATTCTCTAGATACTCTAAACTGAAAGGAAAAACAAACAGCATTTCAACCCAAACAGATCAACCACAGGTGTAGCCGAACAACTGTACTCTATTGCTGATCACTGTTCCCCAGAATCACTGTTCCCAAAACTGAACCTGATACCCGTAGATAACTGATTCTCATAAACTGATACTGATGCCCTCAGGTCTAATACTCAATCTTGCAAACTGTCATGTACGTTCCTGTAGAGATACACTCTAAAAGCACATAGCAAGTAAAGAGAGCCAAAACACCCCTATGTTGGGGTAGGGTTTCCCTGTCCTATTTTGTCAGGAGCTAGGGTTCCACTATGCACGCAGCAGCTTTCAAACAACCTAACATCGGGTAAGCAGCCTGTCCTAACTTGGAATGGTCACTATGGATCCGAATATGCACTAGGTCGAATGGTCAAAAAGGGTGCCCCGGTAAAAACCGGGGTTTGTGTTCCCATACTGTCAGAGCCCATAACCGGTCAGCCTTATGGTCATGCCTTGACAAGACAAGCCTCCGGCAAACCGTTCAGGAATGGCAGATGGCAAACACAGTGTCCTAGGCGCACCAATGCACATGCAATGCAAAGAGACACATAAATGAAATCAAAACAGGATATCACGAGTTCGAGTCAAGCTCTATAAATCCCCAGCAGAGTCGCCAGAAACTGTAGACACGCCCGCGTGGGGGGCCCTCGCTACAGTTCGGACTCGATTTGTGTCACAGTTCTTAATCTGAACCAAAGAGTCCAAATTCGGCAAATCGTTTTGAGAAACAGATTTTTGAAAAGAAGTGCCAAACATGGACTGCTTTGCCAGATACAGAGTCGCCACCTAAATATTTTAAAATGGGGGAATTTAGGAAACCCTGACTCGGTGCCAAAGGCCACGTGTCCGTCATCACCAAAGTTGCCTCGGCTCGGGAACTTGGGTACGATCGGGGAAGGTCAGCTATGAGCACCCCCTCTCGTCCGATCCGAAGATCGGCCTCTACTAACCATGATATCCGTTTTTGAAAACGTTATGTGTTCTTATTCCATTTATTAGCCTAGAATTACTATGTTATGCGCACAGCACACAAGTATACACTAGATCGCCTAATTTGGAAATAAGCATTGCATATCCGTTTGTTTTAAAAAAAAACACTTTGCAATTTGCTACTCGCAAGTAGTCTAAAATACGGATTTCAACGAGTTTTTCCAACTCAAACAATCCAACCTTCACCCACAGGCATTCAAGCAGTTTATCACATAAGCATCTAGCCACATGGTAAGCATGCTGCCATGATAGCATTCACATGCATGCGATATGCTAAAGCATGAAAATACTTACATCGTACTCCGTGCCAAAACAATAAACTAGTTAGCCAACATGCATGGTCCTAGTTCATGTTAAATTGACTAATGCAACACATACAGGATGCAATTAAAGTAGGCTCGGCTAACCTAAACATGGCATGTGAAATGCAATCAATTGATGCGCGTATTCAAATTGGAATTGAAGTACGAATGCAGTTAGCATGATGTACCGAGCCCGGTGCATGCGAGACAAATGCGTGGATGCACGCATGCATAGCATAAGGTATGCTAATTTAAACATGACCTATTACTAACCATCAAAGCAGGTAAGTAAAAGGGAGAAAGAAGTGGGGGTTAGAAGGCATGCACACACTCACCCACACTTATTACAAATTCGCCCTCGCCCGGAGGGACCAAATAAATATTACAGATAATTAACCTACAAGCTAATTAAATATTACAGGCCATCTAATTAGCTAAGCAAATTAACTAATCCAGGGAAAATAGATAAACTGCCTCGGGAAGAGAGCCTAATGCAATGCGTGCTCGGTCCTGCTCGGAAGTACACTGCCATGCACAAGCTGCCTCTGTTTTCCCTGCTCTGCCTCTTTGAAGACTGCCAAAGTCTCGGAATTGCTTTCCTGGACATTGGGAGACACCACCAGCTGAGTAAAATAGCCACCGGCAGTGGTTTGTGATCACCGGCTGTTGGTGAAGCTATCGGCCCAGGAAGGATTGCCGGTCGGCACTGGACACTGCCGGTCGGCAGAAAGTTCCTGCAGAATCTGCAATTGACAGCAGCAGAGGACAAAACTTTGCATGGCAATGCAATTCAAGCCATATATGCACCAATCATGTCTCTTATCATGTGAGTGAGTCAAAGGGACATGCTCCTTGGTTCTCGGACCACCAATCGCGCATTTCAATGCGTGATGGCCCAAGAGCCCAAGCGTGCACGTTTTGATGTCAAATGCAACGCAAACCAACAAACCAAAGCCCAATTCCTATCACTAGATCAAGGAACAAAACATGCATGCTAGATGCAATGCAACCTAGGCATGCAAGCTAAGGATGCAACATGGGAATGCAAAATGTACATACAAGCATGCAAACAAACATGCAAGGTAAGCATGCAAGCAAGCAAAGGATGGACTTAAGCATGATTTAGGCAGCTCTAATTAGGCCCAAAACAGTGGCCAAAGTGCCCAAAATGAAGGACTAATGGCATGCAAACATGCATGCGAATGATCTCCAACACTTCAAACATTAAAGAGCAATTCTCAAGCACACTTAAGAGGATGCAAACATGGACATATAGCATGCAAATTAAGCCTTGAAAATCATGCTATAGGAGGTGCCAAACCAACTTAAACAAGACAAACATAGCATGCAACAATGGTCTAAAACCCAAGACAAGCCAAGTGGCTTAAACCAAGACTAAGTCAACCAAGCCTCACAAGGCCAAGAGGACTTAAAACAAGTCTAAGGAAGGCCTAGACAACACCCAAGGGACACCTAGATGACATCTAAGTGGCTCAAATTCAAAGGGTATGCACAATGGCCAAAACATGGAGCATGCAAGACAAGCTTTCAAAGCTTCAAAGAGGCATCCAAGGCAAGCATACAAGCATGTTAAAGGGACTGAAATAACATGGCAAATGGTTCCAACCCACTAAATTAAGGCAAGGATGCATGCTATACATTCACACACTTAAGGCCAACAAACCAAAAATGCAAAGGGATTATACAAAGCATGCCAAAGTCGACCCAAACAAATATGGACAGACCTTAAACATGGCAAAATATGCATGAAAGCTTCACAAGGCTAAGCCTAAAACATGCTAGAACAATGGTTTACAACCTAAGGCATGTTAAGGCCTAAACATGGCATTACAAGGTAGGTATGCTAAGCATGCATGGTGTACCAAAACCAACTAAAAACAGAGGCATATTACGACATAATAAGCACAAAAATCAGCTAAGGCATGGTCAACATGAAGCTTAGCTAGGTGCTCCCTCAAGAGGCCAAAAATGGTCCTTTTCAAGGACAACAAGGAGAGGGGGTGGCCCTCTCCTCCCTAGGACCTCAAGGCACCATCCTCACCTCTGAAATCCCTCAAGATTTCAGTGGTGAGGAGGCCCAAACACCAAGGTCCCGGAGCTCACTCAAAATAGCACAAAATGGGACCTCTCAAGGCCTAAGAGGGGTCAAACACCTCCAAACCACAAAACACTCTAAACAAACTATTTAGAGGGCCCAAAAACAGAACTTGTTTATATTATACGCTAAGCTCAAAAACAGTTCTAAGATAGGCAAAAATAGTATGCAAAAATGGGGAATAAAGGAGTAAGATTGTTACCCTTGATGACCCTCTTCACAAATGAAGCTCCAGTAGCTTCTTAAGCTCCAAACCAGCTCCAAAACTCTGAACACAATCCCTTAGAACCTCAATAGTCAAGGGAAGGTGTAATGGTGGGTGTTTGTGTGCAATACTATGAACAAATACACCTAGAACACTCAAGAGAGAGAGATATAGAGATAGAATATGTATAAGTTCTAACCCCAGAACCAGAGCTTCTAACAATGTCTTTCTCTCTAAAATGTCTAACCCTAAAGCCAAGAGGGGAGGGCTCCTCTTATAGAGGAGCCAATCTTGTAAAGCTTACAAGGTAAGCTAACAAGAAGGCCATCCCTCCATACACGTGTATGGAGGGGAACAAAATGCCATACAGCTGTATTAAAATATCTGCAAAAGCAGATGAACAGTAGTCGGCTGCTCAAAATTGCCATCTTGACAAAATGGGCTGCCGACCGGCAATATACATTGCCGATGGCAACAAAACACCAGCCGATGGCCTATGGCCATGGCCGGTGATGTGTGGGGATGCCTCACAAGGCATTCCCTGCCCCTCCAAGGCAAAACACAAGTGTTTGGTGCAAAACTAGACTCTAAACAGTCGAGTTCGGAGATCCTGAGGCAAGGCGCGTAGCCGAGACCTCCGGGAACTCTAAACGAACACAAACATGGATGATCACCGGGTGTTCAAACGGTGACGTCCAAGTCTTGAGGACGGTCAAAAATGGGGTGTCTACAATATTGTGCTTTAATTAAATTAATTGATATGATTAAATAATGGTATTGATATGTACCTAAGGTCGTTCTGTCCCTAGTAATAAACGTGGGCTCGAGGCCATTATGATGTGAATTGTTCTGTCCCTATTAATGTAGTGATACATTTGCCTTCTATTAATAGTTATTATTAATGTTTTGTTATTCGCAAGACAACTATGTCGACTTGTAATAAACCATGGGAAAATCTATGTGCACTATTGAGTAATAGTACTGTGGTAGTACATTTGCTCATCGTTAATAATTATTATTATTAACGCTCTGTTATTCGCAAGTTAACTATGCTAACCTTTATGAATGATTGGAAAATCTGTGTACATCTGTACAACTTTGGAATTATTCTGCTTTGTTGGTATCTGGGCCAGAGGTCATTCTGTATAATTTGTTAAGCCTGAGGCCGCTCTATATAATCTGTGTAATCTGTTAGGCCTGAGGTCGCCGCTTTGTATAATCTGTTTAATCTGTTAGGCCTGAGGCCGCTCTGTATAATCTCTGTTAGGCTTGAGGCAACTCTGTATAATCTGTTTAATCTGTTGGGCCTGAGGCCGCTCTGCATAATATGTTGGGCCTAAGGCTGTTTTGTATTCTGCATGGGCCTGAGGCCGATCTATATTACATATGGGCCTGAAGCCAGTCTGCATTACATGTGAGCCTGAGACCGTATTGAAATATAGTTATGGATAAGATCTGTGTATAGTTTGGTATCTGTCTATTTAATTTATCCAAGATTTTGCTTATTTAATTAACCTCCTTACACTGCTATTATTCACTGAGCCTTGCTCACCCCGTTATTATGTATATTATGTAGGTGAGCCGTCGGGGATTGACACTAGAGTGGTACTGAGGTTCGTCTGTCTGCCAAGTCACCTGGGGTATGTCTCCGTGTGGAGGCCTTAATTTGTGTTGGGATTCATATAAATTATTAAGTCTTATGTAAGTGTGTGTGAGATCTATATAAACCATCATGTATGCACAAGCTCAATGGATGTTGTCTTTTATTGATATTGCTTCCGCTTTAAGGCCCTGTATGTGATTAAGATTATTCTAAAATTCTGTTTTGAGGCCTATGTACAGGCCGGTCATGGACCAAACTTTTATGGGCGGGTTTGGGTCGTGACAAAAACACCGCTCGAGCGAAGAACCAAAATCTGGACAACAACTCTTTTGAAGAAGTAACTCCCAACCCATTTCAAACACAATAATAACTCCCAAACAACCAAACTCAACTACCAATAAGAGTAAGAGGTTATATACAACGGTGGAAGATATGAAATCTTGGATCTAAGAACATGAAAAGGGTCGGGTCTAAACCGGAACCGTTATACACCAAGTTGTAATACAATAGGTTGTAAATGGATATTTAGGAAAAAATTAAGAACGGATGGAACCATAAAAAAATTTAAAGCCGGACTTGTAGCTAACCGGTTCAAACAAAAAGAAAGGATAGATTTCTTTGATACATATTCTCTAATAACTCATATAACTATTATAAGGGTCTTAATAGCTATTGCCTCAATTTATAAATTAGATATACACCAAATGGATGCCAAAACGGCATTTTTAAATGGAGAATTAAATGAAGAAATTTATATGGATAAACCCGAAGGTTTTATAACGGTTCCAGTTTAGACCGGACCCATTCGTGCCCTTAATTGTCATTCATGCCTTTTATCATCTTGTCGGTAGTTGAGTTGGGTTGTTGGTTGTGTTTGAAACAGGTTGAGAGTTAGTTTTCAAAAGAGTTGCTATCTAGATTTCTTCTTGTTTGCTTGAGCAGTGTTTTGGTCTCTCGACCGATCTTTGAGATCTCTCAGTATTTTTGCAGGTCTAAAAAGCTTCTAGGACTAAGGTATCTTCACTCGAACAGTCTTTCTTGTGCTCGAGCGGTCTCTACTGACTGCAAAACTTCTGGGAGAGGGTCATTGTGCGCTCGGGCAGTGTTTTGGTCACTCAAACGATAACACTTATTGTGTTTGATGCTCGAGCGACTTGTGTGCATATCGATTCGAGGAAAGGGGTTTTTAAATCACTTTTCATTCCTCTCTCTCTCTCTCTCTCTCTCTCTCTCTCTAAAGTACCCCTCACCCTAATTTCTTCACTTTCTGTCTCTAGTTCTTGCCTTAAAACCTCAAATACTCCCTCATTCATTGATTTCTCCACCATAGTTCCTTGGAGAAAAAGGTAGAGCTCGTCGGAAGATTTATTTTAATTGGAGAGGGTCTTGTTTTTGGCTCCATCAAACTTCAACTCTTGTTCTCTTCCTTTTCTACTCTTAAGGTAGGGATCTCTTTAACCGTTAGTATGATTCTTAGTTTAGTTATTTGCTGTTTAAAAAGGTTCCATGATTTGGGGAGTTTGGGTTAAATCTAGGGTTTGATTTTGAAGTAGGGAAAAGGGATTTTTCAAATAAATTCTTCAAAAGGGTTGTAGAAGTGTGTATATTGTTGGGTTGTGTTGGAAATTTCTTTCTTAAAATTGATTTTGAAAATAAAGGAGGTTTGGTTTGAAAAAAATAATTGATGTTTGATTTATGAAGGAAAAAGGATGTTGGGTTTTGAAAAGATATAAAGAATGTATCTGTTGATTATGAGAGTGGAGTTGGATATTTATAATCACTCCCATTTTAAAATTTATGAGATTTTATCTATTGTTGAAAAATTATATATTTAGTAGAAATATCTGCTTTGGGCTATCGGTGGAGAATAGCTTTGATTGTTAAAGAAATTTCATGAGGATTGGGTTAAATTGAAACTAATTTCTCATACATCTTACATCGAGCATTGCTTCGTACTTGAACATTGAAAATGTATTATTTTTTAGAAAATGGGGTGTATAACTTGGTGAATCTGGTTAGGGGGTGTGGTTGTGGTTTATATTGTTGGCCTGTGTGTCCTTGGTGAAAGTCCAGAAACTCACGTTGTTAGGTGCCGATCCTTCCAATTAGTACTAGTAAAATTTCTTTGGTAGTGCTTGTATAGCCTACTCGCAGACACATACCCAGAGATTTTCAGTGTTTTGAATCCACTGCCATGTTTTCTAAAATAAAAGAGTATTTTCATGAATTGAAATATAATAATGATGGTATGGCATTGTTTGAGATGGAAAAGTATAATGTTTTGCAAATGACATGCATATACATTCACTTTATGATTTCGTTAAGTTTCATACATAGTGTTAAACTATCTATACTGGGCTTTAGCTCATCCTATGTGAAAAATAACTTTCAGGTGCTAATGATATGCCTCCACCAAGGACTTAGCTTGGGAGGATCGTGGAGCTGAAGGCTCACTTTTGTTTCTTTCTTGTAATTACCTTTTTGTACAAGCCTCGGATTTGTCGCATGTCCGGGGGTTACCCACGCGCGAAATAATTCGGGCCCTCGATTCCTTTAATCTAATCTCATGAGTGCAATGTAAAACATAGATGAAAGTCCAAATCCGACAACTTTTTAGAAAATTCATTTTAGTGCAAAAACTATTGCCAAAAATGGATTGTATTACTAGATCTTAGAGTTGCCACCTAATATTCTGAAAACATTAGGAAACTCGTGACTTGTGCCAAGGCCACTGCTAGTCATTACCAAAAATGTCTATATTCAAAACCTTAGGTATAAGGGGGGAAAGGTCATTAATTGTGCACCTCCACTCACTCGATCAAAAGATCGGCCTCTACTAAACCATAATATGAGTTTTATTGTCTTCATATGTTCATATTTCGATTATTAATAGTCATAAAAATTACTATGTGAAGCAAACAAGTATATACTATGTCATTTATTTTGGAACGATTTGATTTCATGTATTTTGAAAGAGTTTTGAATATTGTACAAAACACAGAAAATTAAGTTTACAAACATGAAAATCAATTTTATTCTAAATTGAACAACACAACCTTCACCCACTTGATATCATAGAGATATATCATTTAAAATAGCCGCATGGTAAAATGCTAAAACATAGTAGGAAAATTATGTACAAACGGGATACCAAAGCTATAAACACTCACCTAATATGTGTGAGCATCTCGCGAAAGACTGCACAAGAAAATTAGGAAAAATATGCAAGATACTATATAAAAAATTCTAATGCAATATATACATAAAAATGCAACTACAGTTGGGAATTATTACAACACTGAATATTTACAACGCCAAATAAAAGACGTGATGTAGGAACTATTACAACAGACGACTATCTAGCTCAAATATAAGCTGGATCTAACAAATCAAACATAATAATAATAATAATAATAATAATAATAATAATAATAATAATAATAATAATAATAATAATAAGAAGAAGAAGAAGAAGAAGAAATATGTACATATATTTGAGAGAAGTGTGTGTGGTGGTTTCATCCACCACCAATAATATGCAACATAATATAATTAATGTATTATTATATATTTATATTATTATTAAAATAAAATAAAATAAAATAAAACTACATATTTAAAATAGTAAAGAAATGCAAGAAAATAAAGAAATTACATCAGGTGGCTCAGCCAACCATTTCTACCATGTTGTATTATATATTTAAAGACAAGAGAAATAAAAAAGAAAATAAATGAGAAAATTGCGAAAACTCACCTTGGGGGAAAAAAAGAATATTCTAATTGCCAAACTTTCTTCCTAATAGCCTCACGGTCATATGCTTTGAGCTCTCAACAAGAAGTTGCAAGTTAAGCTTCAATGGAATTTTTGGGTGGTGTATATCAGTTAATAGCAAGGTTTAAGATTTGTTGAAACAAAAAAAATTTTAACCAAAATTTTCTTTTCTCAAGACTTTTGAAACAAAGTTATCTGTTTCCAAAATTCTTTTTTTTTTTTCTTTGAAACAAATTTTCTCTTCCAATTTTTTTTTTCTTTTCTTAAAACAACAAAATGAGGGATTTTTATAGACTTCCAAACCACCTAAAACTAAGGGTGGACAACGGTTTATCCGAACCGCTCAAACCGCCCAACCCGCCCAACCCGCATATAAATCGGCGGTTTCGCAAACATAATGCGGGCGGATGCGGTTTGAAATATGACAAATTTGCGGGTTGTAGGCGGGTCGCGGGTTAAACTCGCAACCCACAAAAACCGCCCGCACTTTAATTATTATTATTTTTTTTTATATATACCAACTTTGTAACTTTAACAGGAGCACTATTATGTTCTCTATGACACTAGGATCCTCATTTTTAAGTATTTCTCAACTTTCTTAATGCCGTAGAATTATCAAGTGCTAAACTTGGTTTCTTATATGATTTTCATTGCTGATTCATCCACTTTTTCCTAATAAAATTTTCCTTCTGGTGGTCGGTGGAACTTCTAGTTTGATTATTGATTACTGAACTGGAAATTCTAATTGAGTACAACCTTTAATGCGTTGATATACATTTTTTTCATGGCAAAAATGCTAGTGTAGGGTCTCTTTGTTTTAGGCACTTTCATTTAATGTATTGATATTCAATTTTTATTTGTGAACTCATCAGAAAATTGTTGTCAAATGATCACAAATATATAAAATGAATCTGATGCCTAAATTCGATGGGAAAAAAGAACTCAAAAATTAATTTTTAAAGAAAAAAGTGTAAACCGCAAACCGCCCGCAATATCCCGCACATCTGCAAACCCTATCCGCACAAACCGCAAACTGCACTACGGGCGGTTGCGGGTTGACTTTTTCCCAAACTGGATAGATGCGGGCGGGTCAAAACCAAACCGTAAATCGCACAAAACCGATCCGTGAACACCCCTACCTAAAACACATGGCTAGCCATGTGATATTTTCAAAAACACATGGCTTGCCACGTGGTATCTCAAAACCATATGGCTTGCCATGTGGTATGAGAGCCGATTTTTCTAAAACTGCTAAATTTCCGGACAAGAAAAAAATCAGAAAAATGTTTTTGAATAGGTCTAAAATAATTTGGCCAAAACAGGGGTAAGTTGGAATTAAAGCTTAAATCTGGCTTTTCTGCTGAGAAATTCATAAAATAGCACATTCCAATTTTCATCATCGGGTGTTCAAATGAAAGTGCCCAAGTCTTAAGGCCGGTCAAAATGGGATGTCTACAACTGCCCTTCTTTGACAAAGCTTGATATGTCATTTCATGACGCGAGTGAATGCCAAAGCTCGAAGACAACCCTTTTGATAAATTCATAGGACTTGGGCAAATAAACAAGATACAAATGAAGTTGGTAGAACCAAAGGGTTGCCTACATATCCCTTTGCAAAGAATCAAACCAACATAGTTCAGGGGCAAGATGCAAATGATATGCTTGCAATGCAATTGAAAGTTGGACTTACACACTTCGCGTAGCCTATTGTTTTGAAAATTCATGATTTATGTAATGGAGATAAAGATGTGAAGATGACAATATGAGGCAAGCCTTGTGCAAATGACATGAAACATATTAAGGTGTGATGCAAACAAACATATTTCATACGAGCAAAACAAAGCCTAACCAATAAGCATGACTGACCGTGTTGCACACGAAAAGGAAAAAGGTAGAACCAAGTGAACTCGAAAATTAAACGCCTCTCACGCGAGAGGAAAAAATGTGAACTTGAGATCCAAACGCGTCTCATGCGAGAGGAGGAAATGTGAACTCGAAATCCAAATGCTTCTCATGCAAGAGGAGAAAAAGTAAACTTGATATCCAAACATGTCTCATGCGAGAGGAAAAAAAGTGAACTTGAGATCCAAACGCATCTCATGCAAGAGGAGGATATGTGAACTTGAGATCCAAACGCGTCTCACGCGAGAGGAGAAAATGTGAACTTGAGATCCAAATACGTCTCATGCGAGAGGAGGAAATGTGAACTCAAAATCCAAATGCTTCTCATGCAAGAGGAGAAAAAGTAAACTTGATATCCAAACAAGTCTCATGCGAGAGGAGGAAAAGTGAACTCAAAATCCAAACGCGTCTCACACGAGAGGCCAAAAAGTGAACTTGAGATCCAAACACATCTCACGCGAGAGGTGGAAAAGTGAACTCGAAATCCAAATGCATCTCATGCGAGAGAAGAAAAAGTAAACTTGAGATCTAAACACACGTCTCACGCAAGAGAAGGAAAAGTGAACTCGAAATCCAAGCACGTCTCACGCGAGAGGAGGAAATGTGAACTTGAGATCCAAACACGTCTCACACGAGCGAAGGAAATGTGAACTTGAGATCCAAACGTGTCTCATACGAGAGGAGGAATTGTGAACTAGAGATCCATATGCGTCTCACGTGAGAGGAGGAAATGTGAACTAGAAATCCAAACGTGTCTAACGCAAGAGGAGGAAATGTGAACTTGAGATCCAAACACGTCTCACCCAAGTGGAAGAAAAGTGAACTTGAGATCCAATCGAATCTCACACGAAAGGAAGAAATGTGAACTTGAGAACTAAACGCATCTCACGGAAGGGGAGAAAATATGAACTTGAGAACCAAATACGTCTCACGTGAGAGAAGGAAATGGGAACTAGAGATCCAAATGCGTCTCACGCGAGAGGAAGAAAAGGGGACTTGAGATCCAAACTTGTCTCATACGAGAGGAGGAAAAGTGAACTGGAGATCCAAACGCTCCTCAAGCGAGTGAAGGAAAAGTGAGCTCCAAATCCAAACGCATCTCACGCAAGAGGAGGAAAAGTGAACTCAAGATCCAAATGCATCTCATGCAAGAGGAGGAAAAGTGGACTCGAGATCCAAACGTGTCTCACGCGAGAGAAGGAAAGGTATAAGATAATGAGTGTGATGCGATAGATGCAACATGGAGTGCGATATATGCACGAGAATGGTGTGATTGTGTGATAGATGCACAGGAGTGGTGTGATTGTGCAATTGAGGCACAAGAACAGTGCAATTGTGCGACAGATGCACGAGAGTGGTCGAATTGTGAGATAGACGCACAAGAATAGTGCAATCGTTTGATAGATGCATGAGAGCGGACGGATGGTGTGATAGATGGACAAGGACGATGTGATCGTGTCATAAATGCACAATTGCGGTTGGATCATGCGATAGATACACAAAAATAGTGTGATCATGCAATAGATGCACGAAAGCAGTTGGATCATGCGATAGATGCACAAAAGAGGTGCAATCGTGCAATAGATGCACGAAAATGGTGCGATCATGTGATAGATGCACGAAAGTGGTTGGATTGTATGACAGATGCACAAAAGGGGTGCAATCATGTGATAAATGCATGAGAGCAGTCGATTGTGCATCTATCCTACAATCGACCGCTCTCATGCATCTATCGCAACATTGTTTCGGTAACTTTGTTTAGATGCTCTCAAGAGGGCAACTTTGTTTCAAAAAATGTGATGTTGTTTCAAACACTAAATTTTGAAAAATATTTTGGAACTTAATATGTGAGTCCATTTAGTTTCGAAAAGCAATGTTTTGTACAAAACATAGTGGGAAGCACTGTTCCAGAGAAACACCTCATGACGAAAGTATTGGATTCCCAACTTTGATTTTTTGATCTTTTCTAATTTTTTGAGATTATAATTGAAGTGTGTTAAAACCTAAACACAAATATGCACAATTTGTATTTCTTTTTTTTTTTGTGTTTTTTTATTTTTTGTATATTGTTCATTATTTTTTGTTTTTCATTTTCTTTTTCTCCGTATTTTCTTTTTCTTTTCTTTTCTTTTTCCTTTGATTTTCTTTTTCTTTTTTCTTTTTTCTTTTTTCTTTTTTCTTTTTTCTTTTTTCTTTTTCCTTTTCTTTTGATTTTCTTTTTTTCCTTTTTTCTTTCTTTTGTTTCTGTATTTTTCTTTGCTTGTTCTCTCTTTTCTACTTCTTCTTCTCTCTTCTTCTTCTTCTTTTTCTTCTTCTTCGAGTGCCGTGTCTAGTGCCCATGATTTCAACATGTGCGGCACCTAATCAACACCATGTCTCAATTCTTCCACGATTGCCCTCGTTTATCTTCTTTTTCTTATTTGTCTTCTCCTTTCTCTTCTTAAAGACAGTCTGCGAGGGAGAGGTAGAGCAAAAAAATAAGGTTAGAAATTCAGTCTATGATAGCTAAAATTCCTTACGGACATGGCTTCTTCCATTCATCCTCATACTCTCTTCCCTAACCTCAACGATACACCGATAGAGATAACTGACATTGTCTCTTCTGAGCCTCCTTAGAGTGCTCCTACCCCTCAGAATACTAATATCCCTGTTTTTTAACTTTCCCGCAATGTCAGTTGAAAAACTGATGGCAGCATAATCTGTCATCGACGCCAACTCTTACACACTAAAATCATGTGCAGAGGCCGTGACTGTGGTATCCAATTTGTCATGCTGGTTACAGAGCGTAACAAATGAGATGCAGCAACTGACTGCGCAACTCTCACTCTTCCAGCATATGTATCAAGACGCTCGGCGACATATAAGCCAGCTGAAGAAGCAGAATATGGAGTTGAAATGTCAGGCAACAAATGTGGATAGAGCACTAATGCTTTGGTGTACCCCTTTTGATGGCCAACAGGGGTACATTTCCATCGACAGCCCTACAAATCATGAGACAGGACCTTTAAGGCATTCCCCAAAATGAATCATATGGTGAAGTAATCGATTGTAGAGTTAAGCAATGAAACTAACTGCTAGTGAGGCAGACCTATAACCTTTGCCGCCGATGCCACCTGTCGACGCGCCCGAACGTCCCGGCCCCGGGCGCAAGATGACGCGAAATCCGTTTTGTTCTTAAGCTACTACTACAGTTTGGACTCAATGTCACGGTTCTGAATCTAATCTCGCAAAGTGCAATGCAAGACCGATAAATCACCAAAGAGTCCAAATCCGGCAAATCGTTTTGGAAAACTAATTTTTATAAAGAAGTGTCAAACATGGACTGCTTTGCCAGATACAGAGTCGCCACCTAAATGTTTTTGTTTTGAGAAATTTAGGAAACCCTGACTCGTGCCTAAGGCCATGTGTCCGTCATCACCAAAGTTGCCTCAGCTCGGGAACTTGGGTACGAGAAGGGAAGGTCATGCAATGAGCACCCCCGCTCGCCCGATCAAAGATCGGCCTTTACTAACATGATATCTTGTTTTTGAAAACACTTGTGTTCTTATTCCGGTTATTAGCCTAGAATTACTATGTGATGCGCACAACACACAATTATAGACTAGATCGCCTAAGTTGGAACAAAACATCTCGTGTTTGTTTGAAAATGGTTTGAAAGTGCTACTCGCAAGTAGGCTAAGACATGGATTTGCCACCCTCGAGTGGGCTTAAGAAAACATGATTTTGCCACTCCGCAAAGTGGGCTTAAAACTCGCATTTCGACGAATTGTTCCAATTCAAGTAATCCAACCTTCACCCACTAGCATTCAGGCAATTATATAAGTTAAGCAAATAGCCTCATGGCAAGCATGCTGTCATGTTAACACTCACACTCATGCAGGATGCTAAAGCATAAAAGCTTACCTAGTACTCCGAGCCAAAACAATGGCTAGTTAGTAATCAATGCATGATCCTAGCTATGTTAAGATGACTAATGCAACACATGCAAAATGCAACTAGGAATAGGCTCGGCTATTCTAAAATGGCATATGAAATGCAACACTTGATAACATGTATTCGAGTAGGAATTGAAATACGATGCAGTTAGTATGATGCGCCAAGCCCGGTGCATGCAAGACAAATGAATGAATGCAAACATGCATAACATAAGAATGCTAATTGAAATATGCCCTAAAACTAACCACTGAAAGCATATAAGTAAAAGGGAGAAAGACGTGGGGCTGGAAGACATTCCCACACTCACGCACACTTATTACAAAATTCGCCCTCTCAACGGAGGGTCCGAATAAATAATACAAGCCAACTAATTAACTAACTAACAAGCTAATTAATTATTACATAACCAAATTGAAACAAATAACTATTCTAGGTTATTAAAACACTGAAATGGCCTCGTGACGAGGGATGCATGCGCGCTCGGCCAGCTTCTCTCGAAAATCCGTTGCCATGACTCATGTTGCCTCTGTTTGCACACTTATACTCCTTTAAATACTGTGAAAATTCCCGTGATGCTTCTGAACTACCTCATGGACATGCTGAGAGACCATCGGCCAAAGGATATGGCCATCGGCCAAGGGAAAAGGGGCATCGACCACTTATGAGGCTATCGGCCAAGAAATGTTAGCCGATCGGCACTAAAGATAGCCGA
Source organism: Camellia sinensis (assembly GCF_055761805.1). Taxonomy (NCBI): domain Eukaryota; kingdom Viridiplantae; phylum Streptophyta; class Magnoliopsida; order Ericales; family Theaceae; genus Camellia; species Camellia sinensis. The sequence continues at coordinate 108,207,667 of NC_138969.1, read as the reverse complement.
TCAACCATCTCTTCCTGCAGACTGCTCCTATTGCTACAGCAGAGGGCAAACAAGGGCATGGCAATACATTTGCAAGAAAATATTGTGCAATCACACCCCTTATCATGTTTGGAACTCAAAGGAGTGTAGTGCTCGACTCTCGAGCCATCAATCATGCATTTCGATGCATGATGGCCAAAGAAGCCGAGTCGCACAATTCAATGTGAATGAAATGCACAAAACACATGAATGCCTCACACTCTATCATGCGGGATCAAGAGTGTCGGCGATTGAGGATTGAGGCACGTTTCGTCACTTCAAGTACGAAACGTCCCTCGGTCCTCGTGTTTGGTTTGACACCCCAAACCAAACACAATGCAATGCATGCAACGTGAAAAAGCTATGCAATGCAACATAAGCATGCCAAATGTAATATGACTCAAACATGCACACAAGGCTAAGGTAACAAGCATGCCAAAAGCAATGTGACCAAGCATGCAAAATGAAATGCAACCTAAACATGCAAACATGCAATATAATAGGCATGCAACAACAATACCAACAACAAGCATGCAACAACATGTAATGCGATAAGCATGCAACAACACACAAACCGCATGGTCTATGGACTTATACTGAAAATGGATAGGCCTCAGCCACGCCAAAAATCAGTGGCCAAAGTGATGAAACGATGGTACGAAATGCACATACAAACATGTACGTCAATTGGCCCAAGAATTAAGGCATGAAGACACCAACTCTTAAAAGCATTTAAAGAGTGAAAACCATGCAAGTGAGACAACACTACAAGCTCTGAAATCATGCTAGGGATGATGCCAAATCACACAAACAACACAAGTATGGCATGCAAGAGGCTCAAAACTTGAAGATAGCAAAGGGACTTACACTAGGCTATGCAAAACATGAAGCCAATGGCCCAAGCAAACCAAAACAGTCCTAAAGCATATCAAAGTGAGTCTAAAACATGCATGGACCAAGGCCAAAACAAGCTAGAACAAAAGTCCAAAAGGCATGAGGCATGCGAGGCTACAAAGGGGTGTTACACTACACCTATTACAACCAAACATGGCATGTCTTAACCAATGAAAAACAGAGTTATGGCATGTCAAAATAAGCCCAAAAACCCACTTAGATGGCACCCCAAAGATCTAAACATGGAGGCATGCACAATGATCCATTCATAAGGCATAAACCATCAACTCTTCAAAGCATTAAAGGAGTGACAAGTGCAAGTGTATGAACACTCTATATGGACTGAAATCTCATATGAAATGATGCCAAATCATGAAAATAGTCTAAGCAACGCATGCTAGTGACTTGGACACTCAAAGCTAAAAAGCTAGAATGCATTGTAGCTATACAAAGCATGGCATATATGATCAAAACAACATAAAACAGAGCACAAGCATGGTAAAACATGACTAAAAGCTTCTTTGAGTCGAGCCAAAACATGCAAGCATGATGGCCCAAATGCATGATGCATGTTAAGGTAAATGAGAGGATTGCAAGACAAGTGCATGATGCATATAAGAGGCTATCAAACCAACTTAAAACAAAGGTATAGCATGACAAAATAACACCAAATACTTGCTGAAATGAAGCCAAAACATGCTAAGCAAACATGCTACCAATATGAGCCATATATACAAGCAAATGAGAGACAAGGAGAGTGGGGTGTCCCTCTCCTATTCAAAACTCTAAAACCACCTTTGCACCACTGAAAATCCTCTGAATTTCATTGCTAGAAAGGTCATGCAAAGGCAAGAACAAAGGCCAAAAGGGATGGCTCAAAACAAGGCCAAACAAGGCCTAAGAGGGGGTAGACAACCCCCAACCAAAAAGTGACCTTAAAAAATCATCTAAAGCACACAAAAACATAACTTTTTTCAGTTTATAGTCAAGCTTAAAATAATATACAAATAGGTCTAAAAGCTTAAGCAAGAATGGGGAATCGAAAGGTAGTTTACTTACCCTTGAAGAACACCTTCAAGAACACCACTCCAGCAACCTTTCTGAGTTCAAACCAACCCAAGAACACCAAAACTAACTCCTAAGGACCTCAGCAACCAAAGGATGGTGTTCTACTAGGTGCTCTAGTGCAAAAGTATGAAGAAAATACACTTTAAGGCACAAACACACACACAAATATAGAGAGAGAGAGGGAGATATAGAGATATATATATATATATATAACTTCTATATCAATTTTCTGAACCTCTGGAAAGGGAGGGGAGGCTCCCTTCTTATAGAATCTCAATTCTCAAGCTTGTTCAACAAGCTTGAGTCTTGAAACAAATCCCTCCATACGTGTATGGAGGATGGGAATTGTGCATACCAACTGTCACAGCTGGTAGAAAATATCTGCAAAAAGCAGATGGAAAGGTCTCAGCTCAAAAATATGGCCGATCAACCAAACAAAGTGTCGATCAACCAAAAAAAGTGCCGATCGGCCACCACTTTTGGCCGATGGCAAGAAAACAAGGCCGATGGATTGAGGGGATGGCCAACAAGCCACCATCTTCCCTCAGGAGCAAAACCACAAGTCCTTAGTCTACAACCAAGCACAAAACAGATAAGTTGAGAGATCCTAAGGCAAGGCACGCAGCCGAGACCTTCGGGAGCTCAAAATGAACACGAGCATGGATGATTATCGAGTGTTCAAACGATGACGTCCAAGTCTTGAGGACGGTCAAAAATGGGGTGTCTACTGTCACGCCCCAAACTTGCCCCTAAAAGTTCGGGCATGACCTATGCAGAAATGGACACTTAACCTAATATACATACTATATGGGGCCTGAACAGAAGCATTTAATATTACAAAGTAACATAGAATAACATCCATTGAGCTAAAACTAACATGCCAGGATCACATACGTGAGAGCTATTTATCTAAATACATACCCATATACATAATTGAGCGTATAACCGAACATTGGTAAAGAAATGGGTTACATACATACATCTTCACCTTAGATAAATAATTAAAGTGCAAACTAAATTTTTTTAACAAAACTTCACATAAATGCATGAGCTTGGTTTGGGAGCCTGGGCATACTGAGGTTGACAACTGAAGGGTGAGCATTAAGGGTTAAGACGGACTCCCAAGTGATTACCTACAGAACAGACATAACACAAAGTGAGCGAAGCTCAGTGAATAATAGTACATAACAATTCAATACTCAACTTGAATTATAAAACATTTCAATGCATACCTAAATAAGAGGACATAAGGTTAATTGATTTTGTACTAATTTCATAACGGCCTTAGGCCCAGTGTTGAAACATAATGGCTTGAAGCCCTTGTACAAAGTGGCATAAGCCCTTGAATGTAGTAGCATGGCATATAGCCCTTGAACTTATGGCATAAAGCCCTTAAACATGTTGGCATTGAGCCCTTGAACGTATCGACATTAAGCCTTTGAATATATTGGCAATAAGCCCTTGAAAGGTTGGCATAAAGCTCTTGAAAAGTTGGCATGAAGCCCTTGAAGGATTGGCATTAAGCCCTTTGAAAAGTTGGCATGAAGCCCTTGAAAGATTGGCATTAAGCCCTTGAAAAGTTGGCATGAAGCCCTTGAAGGATTGTATGAATTCAAGAGGTGTCTCACATGGACTCTAGAGGTGGCTCACAATGTAGCACTTAGTTCCAAGTAGCACTTTGTTCCATACCAATAATTACTAGATCTTACAGACCAAACCATTCATATCATGTCATACCATAAACGGAAACAAATTTATACATATTCATTATACTTGAATCATAAACAGAAATCGGAATTCATACTTGATTATACTTGGCACTTCGATAGCGCTAACAAATCAATATAAAGCATACTTGTTAGTTCCATGAGAGGAATCCCCCGATACTGAGAACTTATAACATACTTAAACTTGTAACATACTTGAAAACATACTTGAACTTGTAACATACTTGAACTTGTAACATACTTGAAAACATACTTGAAAACATACTTGAAAACACGGTATTATTACCCCCGGGTAAGGGTCGTGTGCTACGGATGTCATGAATACTTTACATATATGGCCAACTGTTCATTAATTCAAAACGTAACATATTAGAACATAGAACATTTCTTGTTATATCATGTCATTACAGTACACTTAGCAAAGACAAAACAGGTTACATCATAATGTGGGTTACATGACAAGGTCATCGATATTTAATTATGTCTTTAGGTTGAGCCATCCGTAAGTCAATCCATTGTTTATCATAATACTTAGCAGGTATTAACGTATAAAACAATCCATGGTCTTAGCTAATTATTCATTAAGAATGGCGTAGTTCACTTGATCTATTCATCGGTAGCATATAGAAGCATACATCTTTGTTTGATCGTTTATAGATGTTAACATAGTTGACTTAAGTTTAACAAGACATTCCTGATAATTATTAACAAAAAGGTAAGCACATTTTACCGATTGAATGGGTTCAGAGATACGTGGATACCATAGTTCCATATTGCTTATACATTCCATTTGTTCATAAGCTATCTTGTAAATAACAGAATGTTAGTATTCATCGTCAACAGTAAACAGAATGTACGGCTCACTAATGCCTCTAGATTTCCCAATCAACATAATGTTAACTTAATTACTTGCAAGGAACATAATCTTAACAATGACAATCATTAACGATAATTGAACGTACGACTATAGTACTACTACTCACAGTGCTACAACGGAGTGCTTGTCCCTCCTGAAGTGTGCCCTGTACACATATATAACTTAGTCATTAGTTCTTTTTTTCTTTCCTTCATTATTCTTCACAAGCCCACCATTAAGCATCCATTTATACCACAATTTCCTCCATCTCAATATATATATATAAATAGAAGATTACCATTCTTGCAAACACAGTATAGAATTTATAATCAATCACTTCGATTTCAAGATAGAAAGGAATTGTATGGACATCTTCCACATTTTTCCAAAAATCCTTGAATGTCTAGGGTTTTCACCAAAAACCAAACATTTCCTATCTCCATAAAGAAACTCCATTAAATCATTCTCTTGATTTTAATAACTAAGCAAGCTCACAAGTATTTAGCAAAATAATTTGGGATTAAACCCATTTCAGAAAACTCCACATTTTTTGTCACAAAAATCAAAATCAACATAGTCAATACCATCCCACATAATCACCACAATTCAACATAAACAACATGATTCAACTCAACATCATTAAATATAATTCAACATAATTCAAGAGGAATTCTTAAATCCCATTTCCACATTCCATAGCCAAGTTTATGTCATTTATATCATTAACAAATCATTTCCTCCAATTTCCTTTCTCATTATAACATGATTTACATTGTTCATAACAAAGTTCATTCGCAAATTTTAAACATAATTTCCAAACATAACCAAATTCCAATTAAACTTGTACATATATAATTCAACCTACCAATTTCATGATTCAACTCTCAATTTGGGCTAAATCATTGATTATCACCAAAAATCAACCTAGGGTTTCAAGAAAAATCTAGAAATTTCAAGAACAATCCAAATTTCTTAACCCGTTACTTTTTGTTCCAATCTTCCCATTTATTATACACCTTAGGTCCATCATCCATAAACCATAATCTAAACCCAATAATAGAACCCCTACCTCAAGAATCAAACAAGGGAGCAAGCTTGATGAGATTCCTCCAAAATTTCGAAATCCAATCGGTAGAAAATGTTGATCTTCTCTTGTTCTCCATCCTTGATGCAAGAACCATGGTGGATTGTTGATAAAAGTGAAGGAAATCAAGGTTTTGGGGGCTAGGGTTTAGGACATGGAGGTGGGGAGAAGAAGAGAGGAAAAGAAAATGTAAGAAATGGTCCAAAAATCACGTTTTTGAGCTGCTGCCCTGCACAGTCCCGCACGTGCGGACCTACTTCCCGCACAGATGTGAAAACTTCAAACGGGTATAACTCTCTCATCAGACTCCGTTTTAAGTCGTTCTTGTATCCAAATTGAAGCCCCGGAAATAAGCTTTCCAATGGTTCTAGCCTCACATCTAAATTCAAAGTGTGGAAAAAGAAAAAGGCAAAAGAGTGACCGCTGATCGTAGGCGAAGTGTTCGAATTAAAGTTTTTGGTCCAATCTTACTTTACCATCATGTTACCACCTCAAGCGATGCCCCAAAATAAAACTAAGGAGGTTCCAAACATACTAATAAAATACCACAAACGAATCCACATGCCTCAAAAATTCAAACTCAACCAAGCGACCCGCTCGAGCGCCTAACATTGCGCTCGAGCGCTCAAACCAACCAAGTCGTCCGCTCGAGCGACCACTTCTACGCTCGAGCGGGAATTTACAACTCTCAAAATCTCGAGCAGCCTGTAAAATTACTGGGAGCCTCACAAGTCCGCTTGAGCGTCAACTCTCCCGCTCGAGCGAAAGGAAAATTTTTAGATCGTCACATCTACACCACCAGAATCTGACAAAATTCTCCCTGTGGGTTTTATTTTTTTTCTATATTTTTTTTCATTTCTGTAATTTTTTGCTTTTTTTATTTTTTTATTTTTTTCTTGGGAGTTGGGCACCTATAGTTTCTACTCTCTTTTGTACACCTTTGATCGAGGTTTGATCCTTGAAATTTAATAAAAATAGTTTTGTTTTGCAAATCCAAATGGCATGAATAGCACAACACTTGGACATGAAACAATTTGTTTTGAAATTGAAATTGAGATTAGTTCATTTCAATGGGTTCTTGTAGACGGCGCCCGCGTGGGGGCCTCACGCTATAGTTCGGACTCGATTTGTGTCGCGGTTCTTAATCTGAACCAAAGAGTCCAAATCTGGCAAATCGTTTTGAGAAACAGATTTTTGAAGAAGTAGTACCACACATGGACTGCTTTGCCAGATACAGAGTCGCCACCTAAATATTTTAAAATGGGAGAATTTAGGAAACCCTGACTCGGTGCCGAAGGCCACATGTCCGTCATCACCGGAGTTGTCTCGGCTCGGGAGCTTGGGTACGATCGGGGAAGGTCAGCTATGAGCACCCCCTTTCGCCCGGTCCGAAGACCGGCCTCTACTAACCGTGATATCCGTTTTTGAAAACTTTACGTGTTCTTAAACCAATTATTAGCCTAGAATTACTATGTTATGCGCGCAGCAAACAAGTATAGACTAGATTGTCTAATTTGGAAGTAAGCATTGCATATCCGTTTGCTTTGGAAAATGTTTTGGATTTGCTACTCGCAAGTAGGCTAAAACACGGATTTCAATGAGTTCTTCCAACTCAAACAATCCAACCTTCACCCACAGGCATCCAAGCAGTTTATAACACATAAGCATCTAGCCACATGTTAAGCATGCTGTCATGGCAACATTCACACTCATGCGATATGCTAAAGCGGAAATACTTACATCGTACTCCGTGCCAAAACAAAGAACTCGTTAGCAAACATGCATGATCCAAGTCCATGTTAAGTGCCTAATGCATCGCATACAAAGTGTTGCTAGAATAGGCTCGGCTATCCTAAACATGGCATGTGAGAATGCACAACTATCACATATTTAGTTTAGAATTTGAAGTACAAATGCAGTTAGCGTGATGTACCGAGCCTAATGCATGTAGTACAAATGCATGAATGCACGCATGCATAGCATAAGGTATGCTAATTTAAACGTGCCCTAATCTACCATCATAAGCAGGTAAATAAAAGGGAAGAAAGACGTGAGGTTGGAAGACATACACACACTCACGCACACTTATTACAGATTTGCCCTCACTCGGAGGGACCAAATAAATATTACAGATTAATTAACTACGCAAGCTAATTAATATTACAAATTAATTTAATTAATGAATTAAATAAATTAATTAAAACAGAGAAAATCGCCTCGGGAAACGCGCCGCCATGCATAGGCTGCCTCTGTTTTCCTTCCTTCGCTCCTCTGGAGGCTGTCAAAACCTCAGGATTGCATCCCTGGACACTGGGGAGTATCACCGGCTGAGTGGAATTACCACCGGCAGTGTTGTGTGGCCATCGGCACAAAATGAAGCTGTCGGCAGAGAAATTGTTGCCGGCCGGCACCTTACACTGCCGGTCGGCAGAATGTTCCTGCAGAATCTGCAAATGACAGCAACAGAGGGCAAGGCAAAGCATGGCAACACAATTCAAGGCATATATGTACCAACCATGTCCCTTATCATGATAATGACTCAAAGGGGCATGTGCCTCGATTCTCGGACCATCAACCACGCATTTCCATGCATGATGGCCCAAAGAACCAAGTATGCAACTTTGATTTCAAATGCATGCAAACCAAATCAAACCAAAGTCCTAATCCCTATCACCAAATCAAGGGGCAAGGAATGCATGCAAAATGCAATGCAACCTAAGCATACAAGCTAAGGATGCAACATGGCATGGCAACTAACCTATGCAAGCGTACAAGCATACATATGGCAATGCAAATGGGTGCAAAGATGGACTTAAACATGAATTAGGCAACTCTAAATAGGCCTAAAACAGTAGCCAAAATGCTATAATGAAGGACCAAATATACATGCACACATGCACCTAATTGAAGGCCAACACTTAAGCACAAATTGAACAACCCTCAAACGCATTTGAAAGGGAGAATCATGGGCTAATTAACATGCAACATAAGCATTGAAATCATGCTAAAATATGGTGCCAAACCAAGCAATATATCAAGCCAAATATGCAACAAATAGCCCAAGTGTTGAAAGCAAACCAATGGGGCATTGAACTACACTTAGTAAGACCAAACATGGCATGAGCTTATCAACCAAAAACAGAGTCTTGGGGCATCAATACAAGGCCTAAGGACCACTTAGATGGCATCTAAATGGCTCGAAAACAAAGGCATGCATAATGGTCAAAACATGGAGCATTGCTACACAAGCTTCCAAAGCATTAAAGAGGCATGCAAGGCAATCAAACAAGCATGGAAATGGGACTGAAATAACATGTGGGGGGACCCCAAATCACCAAATTGATGCAAAGATGTCATGCTACACATGCACATACTCAAGGCCAACAAGCCCAAATACAAAGGAGCTATATCAAGCATGCCAAAATCAACCCAAACAACCTAGGACAGACCTAGAACATGGCAAAACATGCACATAATCTTCACAAGACTAAGCCTAAAACATGCTCCCACAAAGGCTAACAACCTAAGGCACATTAAGGCATAAACGAGGCATTACATGGCAACTATGCTAAGCATGCATGGAGTACCAAAACCAACTTAAAATCATGTTATATTATAGATATATAAGCATGAAAAACAGCCTAAACATGCTCAACACACACTCAAGCATAGGCTCTCTCAAGAGGCCAAAACATGCCCTTTTCAAGGACAACAAGGAGAGGGGGTGGCCCTCTCCTTCTTGGGACTTCAAGGCATCATCTTCACCACTGAAATCCCTCAAGATTTCAGTGGTGAAGAGACCCCAACACCAAAATCCCGGAGCTAGCACAAAATGGCTCAAAATGAGGCCTTTCAAGGCCTAAGGGTGTTCAAACTTACCCAAACCACAAAACACTCTTGACAAACAACCAAGAGGGTCTAAAAATAGAACTTTTTTTGTGTTATACACTAAGCTGAAAAACGAATTTAAGATAGGTATAAACAAGGTGCAAAAATGGGGAATAAAGGTGTTAGTTTCTTACCCTTGATGACCCCTTCACAAATGGTGCTCCAATGGCCTTCCTTAGCTCCAAACCAGTCAAGAACCTCAAGAACAAGCCCTTGGAGCCCTAGTTTCAAGAGGAAGGTGAAACACTAGGTGCTTGTGTGCAATAGTATGGACTAAAACACACACAAGAGTAAATATAGAGATAGGATGTGTATGCAACTCAAACCCTAAAACCAGAGCTTCTCTCTGTGTTTTTCCCTCTCTAAAATGTCTAAAGTCTCCAACCTTAGCAACAAGGGAGAGCCTCTCTCTATATATGCAACCAAACTTGCAAAACTTACAAGTTAAGCCAAACTAGAGGGCCATCCCTCCATACACGTGTATGGAGGGAAAGTCACTGCAATACAGCTGCCTAAAAATATCTCAAAAAGCAACTGCACAGTAACCGGCCGGCCAAAAATGCCATCTTGGCCAAAAGAGTGCCGACCGGCACTAAAAAGTGCTGACCGGCAACAAAAAGTGCCGGCCGGCAATATACATTGCCGGTGGCAGCAAAAACCAGCCGGTGGCCTCTAGCCACTGCCGGTGATGGGTGGGGATGGTCCACAAGCCCTACCCTGCCCTTCCAAGGCAAAACACAAGTGTTTGGTGCAAAACCAGACACTAAACGGTTGAGTTCGGAGATCCTGAGACAAGGCGCGCGAGCCGAGACCTTCGGGAACTCCAAACGAACACAAACATGGATAATCACCGAGTGTTCAAACGGTGACGTCCAAGTCTTGAGGACGGTCAAAAATGGGGTGTCTATAGTTCTGGACTGGATGTTGAGCCTACAACTAACCAAAACACAAAATACGACTCAATGAAAGAAAAACGAAACAAAAACAACCTAAACACACGCAATTACCTAAACACACGCAATTACACTGCCGGAATGGAAAAGACACGAAACTTCATTGTGGGTGCAGTCATAAACACCACGGGCGCAACCAAGTAAAACAATTACGAGCGCGGTTTAGAATACCGCGGGTGCAATGTCGTAAAACAAGATCCAAAGAACAAACCACCAAACCTGCTCTGTTTCCACAAATTTGATCTGACCGAATCAATAAATGTGTTGGGCAGATGAATATTTGTACATCTAGATAGAAAGTTGATTGGCCAACTAAAGGGTTCTACTACATTCCGGTGAGTGATTGACAATATATATCGTGGTGACTTTCTAGAGTGCGGGGGAAAGACAGAAAACCTTACTCGACTGTGCCCCTAGTTCATTGCTTTGACTTTTTCTCCTGATTTTTCGTAAAAAGGTTTTGTTCAACATAAGAGTTAGATTAGCATGTTTGTTCCACTCTCTATTTTGAAATCATGCAATTAGTTGTGAGCATTGAAAATTTTCCTTTTAAGGTCTAATGAATGGTCTGGTTTTGGAAAAATGAAATAATTTTCGAGAAAATCAATCAGCTTCATTAAAAATCATCAAAACCTATTTTTGCAAATGGTCACTACCTGAATAACATGAAATCAACCCTTGAGATGCACAACTTCAAATTAGATAAACCGAGCTTGATTTGTCTTGTAATTGAATCTACCATGACGAAGAGATAGGACAATCAAACCGAATGAAGATGAACCAATTGAACATGGACAGAATAGCCGAGTCAGATAAAAGTACATCAATCAAACATGGATAGGACAAGTGAGTTAAAAATGGTTGGGGCCGAACTTCAAGATTAAGCTGCCTGCATACCCCAAAGATAGGAATCAGGCCTTACGTAGTTCACAGGGTAAGGTTCACTCGAGTATTAACACACTCCTTTTGTGCTCTAACTTTTGCCAAAACCGCCCTTCCGAGTTTTTAACCTTGCGAGCTTTTCTTAATTTTTTTCATTTTTCATTTTTCATTTTTCATTTTTCATTTTTCATTTTTCATTTTTTTTTTCATTTTTCTTTTCTTTCTCTTTTTTTTTTTTTATGATGCTCTAACTTTTCCCTGGGTCACCCTTTTGGGTTTTCAGCCCAGTAAGCCTCTCAAGGATAGTTTTGTTTCAGCTTGTCTATGTTGATTGTGAGAATTCAAAGTCATCCCAATCCATGAGAACGACTGCTCTTCCTAAGCAAATAGTCTTGATGATGTAAGGACCCGTCCAATTGGGTGTGAATTTGCCCCTAGTGCTGTGGATAGGAACTCGATTGTCCTTCAACAATAAATCTTCTTCTCTCAAATTCTGGGATTTGACTTTCTTGCCAGCCTCCATTGGCTTGAGAAATGACCCATTTTGAATCTCCGATCACATTCAACCTTATTGCCCTTAGTTCTAGGGTTGCTTCTAATTTGGCTATGCAAGCCTCATACTCTGGTTAATTAGTGGACACTCTTAATCAAGGTGTGACAGCTAGGGGGTCGGGTCTCAGATCCAGGGGGATCCTATTTTGTACAATCTTAGGATCAGTTCTAGGTATGTCTTCCTAGGACCACTGTAGACACCCCATTTTTTACAGCCCTTAAGACTTGGGCACTACTAATGGTTTACTTGGTGGTGAAAGGTGTGCAGGCCAAAGGGTCAATTTCTTCGGTGAGAGGAGAGTCAAATCCCAACCTCACACCCCATTTTGGACCAAATCTATTTTGGATGGTTTTTAGACCTTAAAGTCCTCTCTTTCAAAATATTTTTGAAATAAAGTTTCTACGATGCTCTTAGGCTCGCATTTTGTCAAATGTTGCGCTTTTCGGTAAACCGAGCAAGGACAAAATGGAAATGAATGAAAGAGAGATGAACTCTTTGAAAAATCTTTCAAAACACCTTGTTTAGGGGTTTGGAGTTGAAGAAAAGAGGAGAAGAGGGAAGAAACCTAGTTGGAGAAGAAGATGGGCATGAATCGCCAAGAGACCGTCAAGCTGCCCTTGCTAAATCAGGCCTATCCTTTTGTATATTTAGATTTAAGCTATGAGGTCACCACCATTGGAAAGAAGACTTCTGGGGATTCATTTTTCACTTAAGAATCTCCTAAAGCCGAGTCCGGATGGGGGAGATATGATTGGTTGAAGTTGGGCATCATTCCGGTTGGACCGAAACTGAGCAGCCTTCACTAAAAGAGGGATATCTCTTAGCACACATGGAATTTTGAGGTGAGGATTCCAAATTTGGAAAGAAGACTTCTGGGGCTACAGTTTAGGCTCAAGAATGACCTGAAAAGGAGTCCATATGAAGGAATTAGGCTTGCTTCAAGTCAGCGACTAGGTTACTGATTTTTTCCATCGGCCTCTATGGAGGTCCATCGGCCACAATTTGATAGCAGCTATATGTCGGCCAAAAGTGAACCTTATCGGCCACAAATGGTGGACGGTCGGCACTAAAGATGGCCGGTCAGCCAGAAGTGTCCAAAACTCAAATTTTTGACAGATATTTCTCCTCCAGCTGTTTCCAGCAAGCTCCAGCTGTCCTATAATCAGATATTTTCGACCTTGAGCTCGTTTTTGCTATATATGAGGCTATATCTCTCATTTTCAAGGGTGAACTTCTTGAACAAGTTTTAGGAGCCTCTCTCTCTAGAAAAGTTGTCTCTCTCTAGAAATTTCAGAGCAAAAGTTCAGCTTTTCACTCAAGCTTGCTCTCCTTCTTGACCTTGTGTGCATGCAAGAGGTATACTTGAAGATATACCTCACCTTTGCCTAGGCATCCTTGATCAAACTCAACAACCATTGGGCTGAGGTTCTTTAAGGATCATTTTGAGCTCCAAAAGCTGGTTTTAGCTTAGAGTTTGGACTTGTTTTGCAGCTGTGCTTCAAGGGTAAGCCTCTCTCTCTTTTAAGCTCATTTTGTACACTATCTTGGCCAACTTTGCATGCTTGTTTTGCCACCCTTTTAAACTGTTTTTGGCTTGGTTTTGAACTGAGGAAAACTCTATTTTTCAGTCCTCAAAATGATGGTTTAGGCCTATTTTGTGTTAGGGGGTTGTTTCTTCCTTTTATTCCTTAGCTTGCATAGCTTTTAAGCCATCTTCTAAGGCCTTTCAAAACAACTTTTTGTGGCCTTTCAACCACTAAAATCTAGAGGATTTTCAGTGGTAAAAACCCTATTTTGAGGGCCCAAATAGGAGAGGGTGGTCCCCTCTCCTCTTGTCTTGCTAGCATGTGTTGATGGCCAACCAAAAGAGCATGTGTTTCTACTTCTTGGAGGCTTTGTTTAGGCCCATTTTTGTGACTTCCTAGACCTTCCATAACTCTGTTTTGGACTGTCTTGCTCACCTCTTGCATGCTTTATACACTTGTAGTGTAAATCCTCTTTGCTAGCCTTATATGCTTGATGTTGTAGCCTATTATTCTAGCATGTTTTGGCTCCACTCCAGCACATTTTTTGCTTTAATTTAACATGCTTGAGGTCTCATTTAAGTGGTTTTGGTCATGCATGTTTGGTTTTGTATAGCTATGTTGTATTTGGCTTTGCTAGCCTTGCACTTTGGGCCCCCTAGCATGTCATATTTGAGCTATTTGCATGATATGGAATCATTTGGTAGGTAATTTCAAGCCATAAACTTCTGCCATGCTCTCATGATTATCACTTTTTCATTGTGTTTAAGAGGTTGCTCTTATGCCTTGTTTGTGAGCTAATTCGGGAGCCTATCTTTCTTGCCATCTTTGTTGTGAGTCCAGCATGTTTTTGCTGCCATTTTGACCTGCCTTAGGTCTGTTTTGAGTGTTTTAGGTATTTTTTGGTATGGTTGTAGTATAAATCCCTCGACTAGCTTTGTATTTCAGGCCTCTTAGCATGCTTTATTTGAGCTATTTGCATGATTTAACACCCTTTGGAATGTAATTTCAGAGCTTACTTCATTGCTAAATTCTCACATTTATCACCTCGTCATCATGTTTGAGAGTTGTGCTATTATGCTTAAGTCATGGGCCAATGCATGAGCATGCATTTCCTTACTTTTTCAAGCCATCGTTTCAGCATTTTGGCCACTGATTTGGGCATGGCTGAGGTCTTTCCTTTTGGTTTAAGTCCATTGAGCATGTTTGCTTTCATGATACTTGCATGTTTGTGTTGTATCATGTTTGCATATTTGGTATATTGCATGATGTTTAGCTAGTTGCATTACATAACATTGTCGCATACTTGTTAGATTGCATGTTGTCACATGCTTGTTTAGGTTGCATTGCATTTGGCGTGTTTGATACCTTAGCCTTGTGTGCATACTTGAGCCATATTGCATTTGGCATGCTCATGTTGCATTTTTTGCATGCATTGCACTATATTTGGCATACTTGCACGCATTGCATTGTGTTTGGTTTGGGGTGTCAAACCAAACGCGAGAAGTGGGGGACGTTTCGTACTCGAAGTGACGAAACGTGCCTCAATCCTCAGTCGCCGACATTCTTGATCCAACATGATAGAGTGTGAGGCATTCATGTGTTTTGGTGCATTCATTCCATAATGATTTGCACATTTGGCTCCTTGGGCCATCATGCATTGAAATGCGCAATTGATGGTCCGAGGGTCGAGGACTACACTCCTTTGAGTCTCAAACATAATAAGGAGGGTGGTCGTGCAAACATTGCCTTGTAAATGTATGGCCATGCTCTGTTTGTCCTCTACTGCAGCAAAACAGTATTCTGCAGGAAGAAATGGCCGGTCGGTTACTTTCAGTGCCGATCGGCTAACCTTTGATGGCCAATAGCATAACATTTGGTCGATGACCATTTTCCATTGGCCAATGACCTCTCAGAGTATCCAGGAGGTGGTTTAGAAGCATCACAGAGACTTATGTAGTCTTCAGAGGTACAGAGTAGTGCAAACAGAGGCAACATGTAGCATGGCGATGGATTTCCGAGCAAAGCCGACCGAGCACGCATGCATCCCTCGTCTCGAGGCCATTTCAGTGTTTTAATACCTTAGAATAGTTATTTATTTTGATTTGGTTGTGTAATTAATTAATTAGCTTGTTAGTTGATTAGCTAGTTGATTTGTATTATTCTTTCGGACCCTCCGTCGAGAGGGCGAATTTTGTAATAAGTATGCGTGAGTGTGTGAATGTCTTCCAACCCCACATCTTTCTCCCTTTTACTTAATTGCTTTCGATGGTTAGTTTAGGGCATATTTCGATTAGCATCCTTATGCTTCGCATGTTTGCATCCATTCATTTGTCTTGCAAGCACCGGGCTCGGCACATCATACTAACTGTATTGTATTTCAATTCCAAGTTGAATACATGTATCAATTGTTGCATTTCACATGCCATTTTAGAATAGCCGAGCCTATTTCTAGTTGAATTTTGTATGTGTTGCATTAACCATCTTAACATGAACTAGGATCATGCATTGATTACTAACTAACTTCTTGTTTTTGCTCGGAGTACTAGGTAAGCTTTTAAGCTTTAGCATCTTGCATGAATGTGAGTGTTGCCATAAAAGCATGCTTGCCATGAGGCTATTTGCTTATGCGATATAACTGCATGAATGCCTGTGGGTGAGGGTTAGATTACTTGAATTGGAACAATTCATTGAAATGTGTGTTTTAAGCCCACTTGAGAGTGGCAAAATCATGTTTTCTAAGCCTACTTGAGGGTGGCAAATCCACGTCTTAGCCTACTTGCGAGTAGCACCTTCAAACCATTTTCAAACAAACAAACATGAGATGTTTTGTTCCAACTTAGGCGATCTAGTCTATACTTGTGTGTTGTGCGCATCACATAGTAAATTCTAGCTAATAACCGGAATAAGAATGCATATGTTTTCAAAAACAAGATATCATGTTAGTAAAGGCCGATCTTTGATCGGGCGAGCGGGGGTGCTCATAAATGACCTTCCCCAATCGTACCCAAGTTCTCGAGCCGAGGCAACTTTGGTGATGACGGACACGTGGCCTTAGGCACGAGTCAGGGTTTCCTAAATTCCTCCAAAATAAATATTTAGGTGGCGACTCTGTATCTGGCAAAGCAGTCCATGTTTGGCACTTCTTTACAAAAATTAGTTTTCCAAAACGATTTGCCAGATTTAGACTCTTTGGTGATTTATCAATCTCACATTGCACATTGTGAGATTAAGAACTGTGACATTTGAGTCCGAACTGTAGCATAAAGCCCTCGGGGCATGTCTACAACCACACACAAATATTTTTTGAAATCTTTTAATAAAGTGACTAATCGCTCGCATAAAGAAAATGTGGAACCAATTTGGACCAAGCGAGAATCCTTCTCAATACCCACATTAACTAAAATAATCTTATCAATCAAGGGCTCAACACGCCTTTTTTCCTCCCAGTCAATCAAATTTTTCAAAGCCTGAGAAATTTCTTCCTCTTTGTTTTTATCGAAATTTTGAAAATTTTGGTCAATGCAATGAACTAAAGGCACAGAGAAGTAAGCGGAATCTACGACATTTTTATTCAAAAGAAACTCCGACTCAACGGTTATAACAAACTAAAAAGAAAATGACAAAGAAGACCTAGATAGGATAGAGGTGTCTCGATTAGCACTCCCGAAATCAACAGACTCTGACTCACTAGATTGGCTTGAGTTTGATTTTGACTCTACAAACTCAATGGAATCAGACTCAAACTCAACATCCGACTCAGAACTTGAAATAAAACCTTTCTCGAATTGCCAGTGGGAGAATTAGAAAAACCGTGACTCGTGCCAAGGCCACTATTCGTCATAACCAAAGATGACTCGGTTCAAAACCTTAGGTATGAGGAGGGAAGGTCATTAATTGAACACCCTCACTCACCCGATCAAAAGATCGGCGTCTACTAAACCATGATATGAGTTTTATTGACTTTATATGTTCATATTCCGATTATTAATAGTCTTAAAAATTACTATGTAAAGCAGACAAGTATATATTATGTCATTCATTTTGGAACAATTTGATTTCATGTATTTTGAAAGAGTTTTGAATAATGTACACAGAAAATTAAGTTTACAAACATGAAAATCAATTTTATTCCAAATTGAACGACACAATCTTCATCCACTAGCAATCATAGAGATATATCATTTAAAAAAGCTGCATGGTAGAATGCCAAAACATAGTAGAAAAATTATGTACAGACGGGATACCAAAGCTATAAACACTCACCTAATATGTATGAGCGTCCTGCGAAAGATTGCAAAAGAAAATTAGGAAAAATATGCAAGATACTATATACAAAATTCTAATGCGATATATACATAAAAATGAGACTAGAGTTGGGAATTATTACAACACTAAATATTTACAACGCCGAATAAAAGACGTGAGGTAGGAATTATTTCAACAAACGATTATCTAACTTAAACATAAGTTGAATTTATCAAATCAAACATGGTAATAATAATAATAATATAATAATATAATATAACCAAACATAATAATAATAAATATATACATATATTTGAGAGAAGTATGTGTGGTGGTTTCATCCTCCACCAATAATATACAGCATAATATAATTAATATATTATTATATTATTCATATTATTATTATTAAAATAAAAAAAACTACATATTTAAAATAGTACAAAAAAATGCAAGAAAATAAAAAATTACATCAGGTTAAACACCAACCATTTCTACCATGTTGTATTATATATTTAAAGACAACAGAAATAAAAAAAGAAAATAAATGAGAAAAGTGTGAAAACTCACCGTGGTGTTCAAGGAAGACTTGGAATAAAGTCCATATTAACATGCTCCCATTTCCATTCAACAATTGGGAGAGGTTGTAGTAACCCTGCCGGTCTTTAGTGTTCAGCTTTAGCTTGTTGGTAGGTTAACATTTGGACACAAATAGAGCTACATCCTTTTTCATACCCCTCTACCAGGATTGTCAATTGAGGTCATGATACATTTTGGTGCCCCCTGGATGCACTGCAAGACACGAGTGATGAAAGTCCCGCAGAAGTTCATCCCTCATGGATTTCGACACAAATAATTGGTCAAAGTAACTAACACTAGAGTCAATATAAATGTTCAAGCCCCTCTCTTCTTTCCCTTTGGAAATTTTCTCTCGAATTGCATCCACCTCTAGATCACCTAATTGTGCTTCTGTCACTCGCGTAACAAGGTGGGTTGTGCAATAGTGGTGAATAGGATGGCCTATTTAGAAGACTCATGGAATTGCAAATCAAATTCACTGGCATCCATCATTATCTTTAATCCCTCACCACTAGGCTGGCTATAGTACTCACAGATTTTCTACTCAAAGCATCCACTACGACATTAGCCTTACCGGGGTGATAATGTATTTCAAAGTCATAGTCCTCTAAAAACTCCATCCATTTTCGCTGATGCAAGTTCAAATCTTTTTGAGAGAATAGGTACTTAAGGCTCTTGTGATCGGAGAAGACTTCAAATTTCTCACCATACAAATAATGTCTCCAAGGTTTCAAGGAGAAAACAACGGCGGCAAGCTCTAAATCGTGCATCGGGCAGTTTCCCTCGTGAGGCCTTAGTTGCTACGAACCATATGTTACTACTTTGCCTTCTTACGTCAAAACGCATCCTAACCCTTCCTTAAAGGTGTCACAATATACAGTATACCCTAAGCCACGTTCTGGAATGATGAGAATAGGAGCAGTAGTCAATTTGCCCTTTAGTTCCCAAAAATAACTCTCACAAGCTTCACTCCAAATGAATTTCACTTTGTTGTGTGTTAATCTTGTTAAAAGTGATGCTATGGAAGAGAAATTCTTCACAAATCAGCGATAGTAACCAGATAAACCCAGAAAACTACGAATTTCAGAAGCATTTTGGGTTGTTCCCAATTCTGTACTACTTCTATCTTTAAGGAATCCGCCATAACCCCATCTCCAGAGACTACATGACCCAAGAACTTCACTTCTAAAAGCCAAAACTCACATTTTCCATATTTCGCATACAAACGATGCTCCTTAAGAAGTTGTAAGATAGTACGAAGATGTCTTTCATACTCTTCTTCGGAAGGCGAATAGATAAGAATGTCATCTACAAAGACGACCACATATTTGTCAAGAAATTTCTGAAAAATTCAGTTCATTAAATCCATGAATGTAGCTGGTGCATTAGTTAAACCAAAGGGCATAACTAGAAACTCATAATGACCATATCTGGTATGGAAAGTAGTCTTGGGAATATCCTCCTCCCTAACCCGAATCTGGTGATAGCCTGACTTTAAATCTATCTTCGAAAAACAACGAGAACCTTTGAGTTGATCAAAGAGATCAATTATTTTGGGCAAAGGGTATTTGTTCTTAATCGTAACTTGATTCAATTTACAGTAATCTATACACAATCTTAATGACCCGCCCTTTTTCTTCGCAAATAAGGCTGAGGCTCCCCAAGGTGAGGTGCTAGGATGTATGAAGCCCTTACTTAGTAGCTCCTGTATTTGTTCCTTCAGAATAACC
This sequence comes from Camellia sinensis, assembly GCF_055761805.1. Classification (NCBI taxonomy): domain Eukaryota; kingdom Viridiplantae; phylum Streptophyta; class Magnoliopsida; order Ericales; family Theaceae; genus Camellia; species Camellia sinensis. The sequence continues at coordinate 108,187,667 of NC_138969.1, read as the reverse complement.
AATTAAACTGGAGTGAACCTATAGGACGACAAAGAGATAGGTGTAGTACCCGGTATTAAGTCTATAGAGAACTCAACTTCCCAGTGAAGAGGTAATTCAGTGAGATCTTTAGGAAAAACATTGGGATACTCACATACTACCCTCGAAAACCCATCCTGAACTGTACCACTTCTGTCATCTAAAACGGCTACTAACAGGGAACTAAATTCACCTTGGCCTCGTGGGTAGTTAGACGAGAGTAAAGACCTATCATTCCTATCCTCCAAAAATGTGAAACAATCACCGCTTGACATGCATACTGTAACTCTTCCACGATTACAATCTATAATAGCCCGATAAGAAGACAACCAGTCCATGTCAAGAACAATATCGAAACCCGACATTTCCAACAATACGAAATTAAGTAGAAGTTGTCAACCTGCGACCTCAATTACACACCCATGACATCCCTGGGTCAAGATAACCTTACTCCTAACAGGCAACTCTACCATAAGTGCATATTGTAGTTGTTTACTTCCTAACCCCAACAACGATGCAAAAGAAGTTACTATAAACGAAAAAATGCCCTAGTGTCAATCAATACACTAGCCCAAGTATTGAAAATGAGATATGTACCTCTCACAACTGATGGTCCTAAAGACTGTTCTGAAGCAGTGACGGCATACACTCTTCCCTATGACCTTTGGTCCTCCACGTCACCTCTGTGAGCATAAGTCTACTGTGCAAATTGTGCAGACATGGCCCCCTGCACGGCCTTGAATGCCCGGCCTGACTAGTTTAGTTGGTAAGACTGTCTTGGTCCTTGGCCCATCTAAAAACCTCCAGACTAGCGAGATCTGGTCACACTTGTAGACCTTGCTCTCTATGGCCAAAACTTCTTTAGATGCCCCAGTTGACCACACTGATAACAAGATAGTGACTGACCCCCTATTCTATGGCAGATTTTGAGAACGAACAGCTTGAGACTATGGTCCACCTTTCTGTCTGCACTATGAAGCTTTGTGACCCAACTAGCCATATTTATAACTTGCGCCACGAATTCGACCTGTGCTCCCTGAACTTCCATCCATCACAGAGTCAAACGATTTGGCCTGTTGCGAAAGTGATTGAAATGATGATGATAAACCCCTAGACTTCTTAGAGGACCCTGACTCGCCCCAAGATTCAGAATGTCCTGTCCTTTTCAATTTTTGTATGGCCTTCTCTACCTCCACCATAATTTCTATATAGACTGCAGCTTCTACTAAACGGTCATAATCACGAATCATGTTGCCCACTATTTTATTAAGATTTTTTGCCTCAGCCTCTTCTCAAATTCTAAGCATCAACGTTCTTCAGTTGCTACCAACTCGGGTGCGAAACGAGCTAAACTTTTGAATGTGGCTTCAAACTCGGCCACAGGTGTATCAAGTTGCCTTAACTCCTCAAACTATTTCCTCAGTCGCTCCCTAGCAGTAGGAGGGAGAAACTTTTCTAGGAAGACATGTGTAAACGCTTCCCAAGTGTGTTCTACTCTACTCTTGACATACTTCCACCAATGTCTGGCCTCTCCCTTCAACTGATAAGCCACTAATGCCACCCGTAATTCATCCTCACGAATGTCCAAGATCTTGAAGGATTTTACAATTTGTTCTAGCCACTCATCCGCTTTTATCAGGTTGGGCCCACCACCGAACTCGGCGGGATTCCAATGAAAGAACTCCTTTTTCAAAAGGACTCTCTAGTTTCCCTTTCGACTGTCCTAGCTACTTGTTCGGCTCTAAGCATCTCCATGGACTCTCGAAGAGCCCCTACCATCTCCCTGGCCAAAGCCCCCATTGCATCTTGGGTCGGAGGGACGGCCACATCATTTTGTCCCACCCCTTCTTCTTGATGAGGTAGATCTTGCTAAGCCGAGATATCACAGTTACCCCTACGAGGTCTACCACAACCTCTTCTTTGTCCAAACATCCTATAAGAGGAAGAGAGAGAGAGAGAGAAATTAACTCACAGTCCATACACCACACACATTATCTCATGGGTCACACACTAGTTAAACGTACACCAATATGTGAATCTCCACCATATATGGCAAACAACAGAATCACATAAGCACATAGAGCAAAAAAAACTTATGCTCCTAAGATATCGACTAGTCCCTTGGCACTCAAGGACCTCCTAGTGGAAAAAGCATTGATCAGGTGCCTTTCCAAAAGGATTTCGATGAATGCAATAAGTGCAATCTGTATCCTAGAAGCTTAACCCCATATCTACATAGCCACATAAACATATATGACATGAAAAGCACACAAGCGCCCCCTCCTAACGTAATAAACCTATTGTGACAAACGTCACTTCCCACGAGCCCAAGGTGTTCAAACCTGGTTAGCTCTGATACTAATTAAAAATTATGACATTTTGGTTCCAGATAACCTCTTAAGCGATGCAAGTACCACTCGAGTGAAGATTGCGAGCATCCAGTAGTTTTCCAGGTCAAGGTGGACCGCTCGAGCAAACTAATGATCACTCAAGCAAAGATGCAGGGCTCCTAGTATCTCATTTTGTAGACAAAAGTACTAAGAGGTGTTGTTCATCGCTCGAGCGGTCTGAGCGAATTCAGCAGATTTGAAAATGGCATTGTAGATTATTCTTTCCATTTTTCTTTTCTATCTTCCTCCTTTTTGTCTCAAGCCCGAAAACCCTAGGTTTTTCACTATAAATGCCCCTCACTCCTCTAAGATCTAGTCTAAATCTCTTGCAAGGAGAGCAGTATAAGTGGAGATCTCCTTTCCTACTGATTGGATTTTGTCTTTGCAAAGGATTCTCCTAGAAGTCTGGCCTTCTTTCTCATTGCTTGAGATAGGGTTACTTTTAACTTAGTATCTTTTTGTTTTGAAGATGATTATATGTTATTGTTGTGACTTTATGACTTAATTTGACAATTGAGTTAGATTGAACTTTGTATTTCACAAAAAGGGAAATTTTACTCAACTTTTATTAAAGTTTCATCTAATTTTCCATGTAACATGAGTGTTGATGTTGAGAATGGATATATATATATATATATATGAAAATGGAGAGAAAGCTCAAAATTCATTAAAAACCCTAATTTTGAATTTGAGTAGAGAATGATACTTGGATGGGAATTTCCTTAAATTCTTGAAATTTTGTGAATAATCACAGTGTGAAACATATGGATATTATTGGGGTGTTGAAATTTTGACTTGGGGATTGATGTTTCTTGAATGTTGTAATTTTATTTTATCTCATATAATGTTAAATGCTTGTTTACTTCGAACAAAGTTGAGTAAGGAAGCAAGGTGAATAGGAGTCTAGTTTAAGAATCGGTTTTGAGAAGGTGGTGTTGTGTTGGTACCCACACAGGGAGTCAAGGTGCTTAATTGCCCTATCTGCGCTTATTGCCGAATGAATATGGAAAATGTTTTTGGGTGTCCACTGGTCCTAGCGCATTGTAGTCGGTAAAAGTGGAAAAACGGATGTTTTTAAGTGCCCACATCCTACCGTATAATAGTCGGTAAATGTAGGGAGAGTGTTAAATGGAAGTGACTTGTGTAAGTGGTTTGGACTCTTGTAAAGGACTCCTGGTGCATTTCTCTTTCTAAGGTTGGGAACGTTTGTGTGTGGGACAGCAGTGTACTAAAATGTTATTCTTTTTATTTATTTATTTATTTGTCAACTTATTACCTAATTGGTTTCTTTATCAATATTAATTATTTTATGTTGTTTTGGTTATAACAGTGCCATGGGCTTGTTCAAATGATTAGATACTTGGTTAAACGTATTCCTACTGGGTATATAGCTCAACCCTAAATGATTTTTCAAGAATTGCTAAGACACCACCGCAGTGACTTGAAGTTGCGCCTTTATTTTGTTGGGAAGCTAGGTCCAAAATTTTGATTTTAGAATTGTGGAGTTTTGTGTCAAGCACTGTAAATCTATTTTGTTGTATTAGATGAAAGCTTGAAAACTTTTGTATGCCTCAATGGCAAATTTCTTTCGTATGGTCTTCTAACTTATTGAACTTACCCCAAGGACATGGACTGAGGTTAATTTGTAATCATGAAATTGTATATATTGAACCTTAGTTCAATGAGAAATAGGACTTTATTGTACTATACTATGCATGATTATGGTAGATTCTTGTAAGATATTTCAGAGTGTTAAAAATTTTCACGTCGTATTTCTATTTAAAATATTAATGACATATAATGTAATGACCCCAAAATGCGTATAAGAAATCATCTTTATTTACCTATGAGAGGATGTGTTTTAATTTAATTATATCTATTAGAATTGACGCATTATCTGTTGAGTTACGGACTTTAAATTGAAATTACCGACCTTTATGGGTTCAGAAATCAAAATTGAGTACTCGGGAATGTTAATGGGAATTTTTAGAACTATAGGGAAAAATTAATTGGAAATCTAATTTGTCTGATTCGTTAATGCACGTTTGGGTGGCTAACTTTGTACTGCAAATTGAAGACCCTAGAGACTTCAGAAACCAAAACAAGGGACATATTTAAGACCTGCATAATTTTTAGAGTCATCTAGAAAGTCTAATTGAAATTTAATTCTATGCGATTCGTAAGGGCATGTTTGGCCTCTCTATTGTGAAAAGCTATGTGTTTATTATATTTATATGTGTGTGTGTTAAGTGAGTTGGAACTTATCTTTTTTTGGAGTCAACAAAATATCTGGGGGAGAGAGAGAACTAGGAGAAGAGAGGGCAAAGGAGGGAGAGAGCTCACCACTCACGGAAGCTTGAAGAAGAGGAAGGAGATTGACCATGGAAATTTGGGGGAAAACATGGATTTGGGTTAAGGTCGAGACGAGGACATCATCCCAGTACTACCGGGAGCCGATCACTGTGTGTCACGCCCCACTTTTTATTACTCGGAGTATTACCAATTTCATTTACTTAATTCCATTTCAGAGATAACATGCGGAAATAAACTCGTATATTCAACTCATAGAAGTGAATAACATTGCTCTCATTCATATGCAAGTAAATACAATATGAGTATAATAAATAAATTGCCCTTGGGCTTACATCATTAACAAATCAAGAAGAATGGTACAACCCTTTTACACATATGGCATTCCGCCAATACAAGGGAGGCCCTGTGGCCAACAAATAAGAAGATCCAAATCATGCAGCACATTCAGCTCAACACCTGAAAAAGATTCAACAACGTGGGATGAACATATAGTCCAGTAGGGATCTCAACATGGCCCTCAACAATAACAACGTACAGATAGCTATGATCATGAATACCCAATCTCATACTAGAATAATAATGTAACAGTTTATACAAAATATACATAAGTATGAACTTTTCTTGAAAACAACCATTTCAGTCAACGCCATAGGCGATTCATCTTCCCTTTTCTTTTCATTAATCCCCATTCCCAATCTGTCATAACATTAACAATACCTTAGGAAATAATTTCACTAAGCCCACTACTCTCTTCCGTTCTCCAAACATACACAGATATCCCTTTTTAAAATTTAGAATTCTTTAAAGAAAATCCGTTCTCCTTCACACTTTCCAAAAGACAGATGACATTTTGGCTTCTTCCCGATACAATCAAATCTATACATGCACCGTTATAAAAAGGGAGATAACAACTCACCAACATGCATAAGATAAAACAATGAGGCAACTCGGCCCTCCAAAACTGTAACTGACACAATCCATGATATTCCCAGACACACTGAAATATCAACAACAAAACTTTTCTCTACTAGCTATGTGCGTAGTAAGCCAAAGATACACCTCTCACAACAACATGCCAGTTTACCAAGCGCTAGCTAGAAGGGTATGGTGCCTTATATTCTCAGCGTAGTCAGTTCTCCAGGCGCTAGCTGGAAGGTCACGGTACCTCTGATTCTTAGTGCGAGGTATAACACCACCAATTGAAATGCAACAGGGCATAACCAACATGTATAACACATATACACAAACCATCAAGATACAAGCAATGTGTTAAAGTATATGAACACATAACTACCTCCTCCCGAGCAAGCATACATATATAATGTATCTCAACACTTCATCACATACGATGTTCAATCAATAATGGTATAATGCATTCACTACAATTCAACACAACCGTGTCATCCTTCACCAATGACCAAGGACGAAACCTCTAGATGCAAATATTTAGTACATCTATTAAAGACTCAATTACTATGAGACCACAAATCCAACAATGACATTAACATGGTAGTTAAAGATACAATCCCACACATGTGTGTGTTCAACACTCAAGAAACAACAATCCAATTTTCAACACTCAATACTTTTCCCATTTCACAAAACAAGTTCCATTTCCCTTTTTGTTTTCATAAAACCAACTCCGTCCCTTTTGTTGTCACAAAACCAAATACATTCCTTTTGTTTTAAAAAACCAATTCCATTGATGATAAAGCCATAACTCACATTAGTCCATTATCTTCATTTCAAACCCATTCCACAACCATGGTTAATCCCTTCGGCATTAACACCTTCACCCAACTCATAATAATAATAGAGATTTCCAACATGGGTTAACTACCATCCATTTTAATTTACCAATCAAAATATAATTTAGGGCTTTTTCCTCTATCAACTACAACATGCTAATTTACATTCTAATTAGCCCAAAACAACCATCGATGATAACATAACCATTTTTCAACACCCAACCCTAGGTTCCTCCTCATGATTTCAAACAAATCCAACATGGATATGATTTTCATGCAATACAAAATTACCACATGTCTATCTATAGACGAAGTATTGAAAAAGAACAAGGAAATCCCTACCTCAAATGTAGAACCCAAGGAGAAGAAGAGCTAAACTCGGAAGTGCTCCAAACACCAAATTTCTCGGATCAAAACGTAGCCCTCAATGATTAACACACTTTTTACAAAGGCTCAAGGTGAGGAAAACACTCCTACTAGATCAAACCCTAGAGAGAAGTTAGGTTTTAGAGTGAGGAGCTCTCAAAAATCGGTTTTGGGAAAGTAAGAGAGAGAAAGGAAATGTAAAAAGTGATTTAAAATAGCCTAGCTGCCAACTGATATACGACTCTCCCGCTCGAGCGGAGAACACAACGCTTGAGCGTCAAGGACAAAAAGCTAGGTACGCTCGAGCGCAAGAAGGCCCGCTCGAGCGCCAAGACACAAGAATAAAGTACATCCGCTCGAGCGCGAAAACCAGTCCGCTCGAGCGTAGATTTCTCCCTCCCAGAACTTACACCAAAAAGTACCACCCGCTCGAGCGCGACCCGCTCGAGCACAAGAAACCAGCTCGAGCGTAGAAAACACATCTGCAGAAGTTTTTCAGAGGCAAGAAAAACTAAAACTGTGAAAACCCCGCTCGAGCGGACCATTCAAAAACTGGACAACAACAATGGGAGCTAAAGCTCTACCAACCTGTAACAACCAAGCCCAACACATTCAAGAATTCAAACAAACGAGTTTAAAAGTTGACAACACGATAGGTACAACTACCAACTCCACAGAACCGCGTCCGGAAAACAACAGAACAGTAAAGGGATAACCGGGATCGCTATACTGTGAGTAATAGTACACTCAATGTTTCATGATCCCGTTAATTACTATTGTTATTAACGTTATGTTGAACATGTATGCTATTAAGGAATGGTATGAAATCATGGAATTGTGAACTATGAACCTATGGAAACATCGAAAGAATTGTGAACTATGAATCTCCAACTTGTGGAATATGAAATGATGAGGCCGAGGGCCAATTGTGAAATATGAATCTCCGACTTGTGAATTTATGAGGCCGAGGGCCACTTTGTGAATTTGTGAACCTATTAGGCCAAGGGCCAATCTGGGAATTTGTGAACCTATTAGGCTGAGGGCCAAGCTGTGAAATACGTTGTACTTATTATTAATAATTATTAGTAGTACTCTGTCAAATGCCAACTAACTATGTATGACTCTGATTAATAGTTGATATGAACATTCTATTTTTCGTAAGTAAATTATGTCGTTTATTAATGAAGAAAGAGAACTTATGTTCATTCTGGAATAATGGTTTTAGTGTAACTATGAAAGCATATCGTGTTACTACTAATGGGCCTGAGGCCGATCAGTTATAAATCATCGAGTATGGATATTTCTGAGGGATCAAAATAATTGGATAAGCTATGTGCGTCCGTATGAGTCTAAAATAGTTCTGTTGTGTTACATATGGACCCGAGGTCATTCAGAACCTACGATATGAATGCAAAGGTTTAACGTTATTATATGCTCTCTGTAATAGTATGGTTCGTATTCTGTTATACACGAGATAACTGTGTTAATCGGTAACTAAGTCATGAGAAGTTTATGTGCACTATACCATAATGGAATTCTTAAGGAACTAAGGTTATTCTGTTTTTGTTTATCCATTTCGGTTATGTTATGTTATGACATAATATGCATTGTTTGGTCTTTATGACCTAATGATATAATCTGGTATGGAACAAAGTGCTGTACGGAACTAAGTGCTACACCTTGGTGGGAGCCACCTCTAGAATCCGTGCGAGTCACCTCTTGAGTCCATCCATAGTTATTTCTGGGCCGATAGGCCGTTCTGTTATTTCTGGGCCAATAGGCCGTTCTGTTATTTCTAGGCCGAAAGGCCGTTCTGTTATTTTTTGGTCGAAAGGTCATTCTGTTATTTCTGGGCCGATAGGCCGTTCTGTTATTTCTGGGCCAATGGCCGTTCTGTTATTTCTGGGCTGATAAGCCGTTCTGTTATTTTTGGGCCGAAAGGTCGTTCTGTTATTTCTAGGCTGATAGGCCGTTCTGTTATTTCTGGGCCGATGGTCGTTCTGTATCTGTTAGGCCTAAGGCAGTCCTGTATATCGTTGGGCTTAAAGCCACTCTGTTAAGGAAATTGGGCCCATGGCCGTTCTAGAAATGATTACAGAATGTAATTTATCATATGCCTCTACAGTTATATGCTTTGTTATTTAAGTTAACCATTACATTATTTAGGTACTATTATTCGTTGAGTTTACTCACTCTGTATTTTGTCTATTTCTGTAGGTAATCAACCGGGAGGCCAATCCTAACCCTTAAGGCTTGCCTCTCTCTTGTCCACCTCAGTGTGTCCAGGCACTTAAGATAAAACCCGTGCATTTGTAAAGTTTATTAGGTTTTTGGCTCATACTTTGATTGTCTGCCTATGGTTGAATGTATATAACCCCTTCTTCTTTAATACTTTATGGTATGAACATGAATGACTGTAACTGAAACTCGAGTGTATGTTTCCTGTATATTATCTACCTAACGCAATGTTTGCGGTCCTGGCATGGTAGTGGTAGCTCAATGGATGATGTTTTATGTTATTTTATATTATTAATGCTTTCGTTCAGGCCCCATATATTATATATATCAGGTTAAGTGTCCGTTTCTGAATAAGTCATGCCCGAAACTTTTAGGGGCGGGTTTGGGGCGTGACATATAATGAAATGACTACATTATAATAAAATTAATATTATGAGTACTAAAGTGACAATCCACTTTAATTATAAGAAATACCGAAGCAAGGTACCTTCACTTTTTTTTTTTTCTATTTGCAAAATTATAAATAAATAAAAGGTCTCATTCACCAAATCAATCCATGATATGTTGTACTTAGAGTCATAACTGGAGTTAATAAGTGTTGGTGGCATTTTGCCGTACTATCATGACTTTGGTCAACTACCAAGTTTAAGTTAACGTTTGATTGAATTTTAAAAAATTATTTTTAGATGAGTTTTCATTTATTTTTATTGAAGTTTTTTTGATATTTTAATACATTTTTTGTACTTTTCAAATATACATAATCAATATGTATCTAAAAAATAAAATAAATTAACTAAACTATTAACAACAAAATTTAGTAAAAACAAATGAAAATCTATCTATAATGATTTTGATTTAGACTCGACTCATTTGTTACTTTCAAATTCGAGAACCCATGTACTTAGCTGTTGCTCATCTCATTTCCATCGTGTTACTCTTGAGTTTGGCTATTGGGAGTTTTGATTGTATTGAAAATTGGTTGGGAGGCTAGTTTTTCAAAGAGTTGTTGCCCAAATTTTGGCTTGTTCTCTCGAGCGACAATTCCTACGCTCGAGCGGTCTTTTACAATCTGCAAAACTACTAAGAGTTTGATATCTTCACTCAAGCAATCTTTTACAGGTCTGAATTACTAGGAGGGGGTCATTGTGTGCTCGAGCGGTGTCACTTAATGTATCCGTCGCTGGAGTGACCATTCTTCCACTCGAGCGGTTTGTGCGAATATCAGAGAGAAAGCTATTTTCAATCACTTGTCCATCTCTTTCTCTCTCTAAACATTCCAAAATCCACACACACTCTCTCTAGTTCTCATTTCTAGCTCCAAATACTCTCAATCTGTGGGTTTCCTTACCCTAGTCCTTTGGAGAAAAACAATGAGCACGTCGAGGGCTTCATTTTAATCTGAACATTTAGTGTTTTTGACTCCATCAAGTTCTACCCATCGTTTCTTCGTGTCTTCTACTCTGACGTATGGATTTCTTTGACTCTTCTATATGATTTTGAGCTTAATTATTTGTCCTTTGAAAGGGGTTATTGATTTGTAAATTTTTAGGAAAACCTAGGGTTTGGTTTTGAAATCAAAAGAAAGGTTTTCCAAATTCGTTCTTAAAAATAGTTGTCGGGGGATATGGTTATGGGTGGAATATGTTAAAATGATGTTGAGTATTGTGAAATTAGAACCACGTTTAAGCTGATGATGATGGTGGAGTTGGATATGTAATATCACTCCCATTATGAATGATGAAATTATAGTTTTTGATTGGAAATTATATGTTGAGTAGTGTAGACACCCCATTTTTTACCGCCCTTACGACTTGGACGCCACCGCTTGTGCACCCAATGATGAATTTGTATATGCTTGTCAAGTACTCGAAGTCCTCAGCAGAATACCACAGCTTTAAGCCTTCAAACCCTATATACCTCTTGCCTTGTTTTGGACCAAAACCCTGGTTTTTCAAGCCTAAAACCCTAGGACCTGCCGGCCCCCTTTTGTGGGCTACCGGCCACTTTTATTGGCTGTCAACCACTTGTGTGGCCTGCCGGCCAAAATTAGTGGCTTGTCGGCCACAAATGTGTTTTGGCAGATATTTTTGCCAACAATGCCAGCTGTTTCCACTGATGCTTGCATCTACCTACACGTGTATGTATAGATATTTCTAAGGGAGTTTCATTGTTTTCTATATATAGGAGACCTCCCCTTCCATTTTTTAGGGTTGAACATTTTGGAGCAAAATTATCTCTCTCTCTCTCTCTCTCTCTCTCTAGAATTCTCTCTCTCTCTTGCAAACTCTTATGCTTTTGTAAACTTTTGCCTATACACTCTAAACCAAACCTTGTGGTATTTGAGCTGAGGTACTTTTGAGTCTACTGTGAGCTCTTGAGGGTGTGTAAGTGTTGGTTTAACACTCGGAAAGGGTTCTACTCTTCAAGAGGTATAAGTCTTGGCTTGTTGCTTTGCTTTATTTGCTATTTTTCCTACTGCTTTTAGACTATTTTTGGGCTGTTTAAACTCTGTGTTTTTGGGCTAAAACTTGTGGTTTAAGGCCATTGGGGGTGGAAGGGTGGATTACCCTTCTTTGTACCTTATTTCTTAGGCCTTTACTCTTGTGTTTCCCACCTCTTTGTCAACTTATTTTTAGCTTTTAAATACAGAATCTTAGAGATTTTTTAGTGGCTAAAACCATGTTTTGAAGTCCAAAAATGGAGGGGGTAGCCTCCCCTCTTTGTGCTTGTTTACTAGCTTAACATGCACCATGTTTTAACTTATTGTTCTAGTTATTTTTGTCTTAATTCCAGCATGTTTTAGGACTGATTTAGCACTGTTTTAGGTTGCATTTGAGCTTTGTACTGCATGCTTGTAGTGTAATAGTCCTCTTAGGTTGGCGGTTTAGGCCTTAGCTACCAACCTATTTGAGCTGATAGCAGTTGTTTATAGCTTTCCATACTTGTTTTCACCCCTAATCACTTCTGCAACCTCCCTCCTTTCTTGACTTTTGCTTTGCTTAAAGTTCGTTCAAACTAGTTGCTTGTTTAAAGCATGAAAGTGAGGTCTTGTACTTAATGGTTTAATCCCTTTGGGGGTTCATTACCAATGGCATGACACTTCTCTCATGTTTAAAACAACTCTTGGTTTGATGCTTTTTCCCATTAGAGGACTTAATCTTCACTATTGGACTCGATGAACTAAAGAATGGTTGGTAATTAAAATGGAGTAATAAAATGAGGACTAAAAATGATGCAAGATAACTTGGTTAGGGTTCAATCGGACGTTAATTGAACCCTTGATCGTGATGAAAACGGTTCAAGAGTCATTTTCAACCACTTCCCTTGATCAATCCATGATAGGGAGGAGGTTTGAGAGTCTTTATTTGCATTTATTGAAATTGTACCCTTTTATCATGCAATGAAATTGCATCGATTGATGGTTTGTGAATCAAACTTGCCACTCCTTTGAGTTGTTTGATGATAAGGAGGGGTAAGTTGTACAAACATCCCTTGAGAATAACCTGCTTATGCTCTGTTTGCTCTCTGTTGTAGCAGGAAGGACCAGGCCACTTCTTGTGGCCGACAAACCACCATTTTTTGATAGCAGGCTATCATTTGTGGCCGGCAAGCCACCACTTCTGGCCTGCCAGCCACCTTTGCAAAACCAAGCAATGGCTTTTTGAAACAGAACAGAGTTGATTTTGAGGTGAAAAACAATGCAAGTGTTCTAACTATGCAATAGAGGCTTTTGGGCAATAGAACAGTAGCTTTTTCAGGTAAAAATCTGCACGCATGCATGAGCACTCCTCGCTTCCCGGGGCTATTTAGTTTAATTACTTAGCTTAGTCATTTCTTTAATTTTGTAAAGTGTTGTAATTAATTAGTTGTAGCTAGTTAATTTTGTCTTGTAAATAATTAGTTAATTTTGTGTTCTAATTATTTCTATACTAGTTATTTAATTTATTCTTGTAATAACTAGCTAGCATAGTTAGTTTATTTGTTTCGTTTTGTAATAGCTAGTTAATTAATTAGCTAGTTAGTTCATTTAGACCCTCTTGCGTGAGGATATAATTGTAATAACGTGTATGTCTTCCAACCCCACGTCTTTCTCCTTTTTACTTACTTGCTTATGATGATTAGTTTAGGGCATCATGTTTAATTTAGCATCTCTCATGCCTTGTATCCACTTGTCTTGCATGCATCGAGGCTCAGTTCATTATTCTAACTTGCATTGTTAGTTAATACTTCTTCAAATATGTGCTTAGACCGCATGCTATCAAATTGATTCATATGCCATATTAGAAGTCGAGCTTAGTAATTGCGTATTGCATGTGTTGCATTAGTCATATTGCATAAGTTAGGATCATGTATTTTTCTAACTCTTTTATCTTTTTTGGCTTGGAGTACTAGGTGAGCATTCATTGCTTTAGCATATTGCATTGAATATTAGTGATGCCATGTCGAAGCATGTTCACCATGAGGCTAAGTGCTTATCTGATAAACTGTTTGAATGCCTGTGGATGAAGGCTAGTTGCTTGAATTGGAATAATTTGAGTAATGTTCATATGCAATCACTTTTTCAAGTGGTACATATTCGAAATAATTTTCAAAACAAACATGAGACCAATTGTTCCAATTCTTGCAGATTAGTCTATACTTGTGTGCATCACATAGTAATGTTAGCCTAATAATCGGAACAATAGCATATAATGTAAATAAGATTCACATCATGATTAGTAGAAGCCGATCTTTGATCGGGCGAGCGGGGGTGCTCAATTCATGACCTTCCTCTTTCGTACCTAAGTTTCCGAGCTGAGACAATCTTGGTGATGATGGACACGTGGCCTTTGGCATGAGTCATTGGTTTCCTAAATTTCTCAAAAATATTTAGGTGGCGACTCTGTATCTGGCAAAGCAGTTCATTTTTGTCAATTTGATTCAAAATCAATTTTCCAAAAGATTTGCCGAATTTGGACTCTTTGGTGTTTATCTATTTCACATTGCACTTGTGAGATCAGATTCAGAACCGCAGGAGTCCGATACCATAGGGCTAGTCGTCTTCCGAAAGGAGCACGAAAAGTCGAGCTACAAGTAGAAATATCTGTTTTGGACTATCAGTGGAGGATAGTCTTGATTGTTGTAGACATTGCATGAGGATTAGGTTAAATTGAAACTAATTTCTCATACATTGTGCATTAAGCATCTTTTCATATTTAACATTGTAAATGTATTGGTTTTGAGAAAAATTGGTGAATACCTTGGTGAATCTGGTTTGGGGGTGTGGTTGTAGTTATGATGTTGGACTGTGTGTCCTTCGTGAAAATTCAAAAACCTGTGCGGTTAGGTGTCGATCCTTCCGGTTAGTACCAGTAAAATGGCTTTAGTAGTGCTTGTATAGCCTACTAGCAGACACGTACCTAGAGATTCCCAGTGTTTGTATCCACTACCCTGTTTGCTATATAAAGGGATGATTTTTATGATTTGATATACAACTCAACATTGCATTGTTTTGAGATGGAAAACGAGGAATTATTTGACAAATGGCATACATATGCATTCACCTTATAATTTTGCTAAGATTCATATACTGTGTTAGAGTGTCTCTACTGGGTTATGGCTCACCCTATGTGGAAACAACTTTCAGGTGCTAACAACATGCCTCCATCAAGGACGTAGCTTGGGAGGACTTAGAGATTAAGGCTTCATTGTTGGGTTTCTTTATGTAATTATTTTTGTTTAAACCTCGGGCTTTACTTGTTTTGAGTTTTAAACTCATTTTGTTGTAAGTTTCGTCTTGGAAAGTTGTAGCCATTAGGGCATTTCATTACTTGACTTTACCTACCCTTTTTACTCTTGTATTCATGTCATATGCTATAGATTCAGGATTCAAGATTTGTGAATATATATTGCATATGTCACTTTTGTAATAATCAAAGATATAATGAAAGAGAATATAAAATGTTGTTGATCAATTGCATGTGATGATTATGATATGGGTTGTGTTATTAATTTGGAGCGTTACACTATCTAAAAATAATTTCCAAAAACTGTAACCCAACAAATTTTTTTTTTTTTTTATAGTTTTGTCACTTTTCTTCGTCCACTAATTCCGCACTTCTCTCTTTCCTTTGAATCCAAAAATAAATAAAAATTCTGCACTTCTCAACATCTATAATTTTTCAAGTTTTCATGTAAATCTTTCCTATTAAATAATAATATAATTAGGATAAATTATAATTATATTTCATCCCTTTGAAATTTTTAATTTTATAATAAATGATTTTTTTTATTAATAAATTATCAAATCAATTAATAATTAATTTATCCTAATTATTATTATTCTTAATATATAGCATACCATAGCGTAATATATAATATATACTTTTTCATAAAAATGATTGATACTTATCCCACGTATGTTCTTATGCAATATCAAGCACATATATAGATAAGAAGGTGTGCTCTCTTATGTATCATCTTTCAAATTTGATTCACTAATGTTACCTTATTATTCTTCCAAATCTGTTTCTTGCTTTAATCGGAATATTTTTAACATGTTTGATCTTTTTCTTTCCTTTATTATTAACACGTTTGATATTTCTTTCCTAGGTGATTCTACTTGCTTTATCTCTTTACACTCTTCATATAAGATTTTTTTTTTTTTTCAATTTTACCCATGTATGAAATTATCTTTAAGGACAAAGCACTAAAATGAAATACATTTTATTATCTCCTTACACCCATGGTTTTAAAAACCAGACCAGACCGGCCGGTTCAACCGCCAACCAGTCGAGGTTCCAGTCCGGGTACACCCACTAAACCGGTTGTAGTGTAAAACCGGCCTATTTTCAGAGAATCGGAAAAACTTGCGGTCGAACCGCTGAACCGGTCGACCCGGTTCCGGTTCACCGGGTTGAGAAAACGAATTTTTTGTATTTTTTTCTTTCTTTTCTTTCTTTCTTTCTTATTTTATATATATATATTATATATGTATAATAAAAATTTAATTGGAAACTCTCTTTTAAGGGTCTCCTCTTGTGAGGAATCCCATTGAGAGCTTGATATTATTGTGAAAGCTTCTATCTATTTATAAGAAAAAAATTCTTCCAAAAAAACTCAAGAAATCTATATGGGATTCAATCAAATTTATTGGAGGGAAACTTAAAATTTTGATATCCCTCCAAAATTTTTGCTCTTATTTCAATCAAATATTTGAATTAAAATCATATAGAGGGAATATTGAATATTTGATTTCTTCTTCCAAAATTAAAATTAATAATATTTTTAAATATATTTTTATATTTTTTAATAAAAAAAGTATTAAGAGAAATATTTAAGATTATTAAAATTTTTAATTTCAAATTTTATTACTTATATTTTTATTTAAATATAATTTTAATATATTTATGACGTGACGGTTCGATTCCGGTTCAACCCGGTGACCCGTCCACCCGATCATTTTTCCGGTTCACTCACCGGTCCGGTTTTTAAAACATTAAGTTACGCCCCTTAGTCTTCAATCCCTACTCATCTTCTTCCTTTCTCAATTTTTCTTCTCTCTTACCCTTTCTCAATTTTTCTTCTCTCTTACACATCTCTTTTCAAAAAATGAGAATTATAGTGTTTTGATCATAGAAGAAAACAATGGATAAAGAAACGATAGTGAAGAACTATCAAGAAAGTGAAATGGTGAGTTTTTTTATTTGTTTGGTAAGTTTTTATTTCATTTTTCTAGACTGTTCTTCAACTTCTATTTGGTGTTTTGAAATCGAACAAAATAAAATAGTCCAACATTACATTGCTAGACAAAAAATATATGTCTGGTAACCAATTGCTGAATAAAAAATACATTTCCGATAACCCAAGGCCGAATGTTTTTAATTTGTCCAGCTACTCATTACTGTGTATTTCCAGTTTTATTTTTTTATATTTTTTTTTTTTTTTGGCTTGGAAAGATTATGCTTATAATCATTGCAACAATGAAAGTTCTGCATTATTAGTGGACTCCGGTCATTAATTCATTACGGATGAGGTTTGTTAAGTTTTTTTTATGAATACAATTTTTTCTTATTTTTAATTTGTATTGAGTTTTATTAATAATTTGACGTATAAATATATTTATTATCTTTAGATTTTTAATAGTCATCGGACATTAATTAAATGGGCTTCTGACGTTGGGAAAAAGTTTGGATTTGTCATTGTTATAAAGACATCAAATGACAAATAATTGGATTCATTTTCGTCACCGGTGTGCTAGTGGAGAGGAGAAATCATACACTACCCGTATTCATCAATTTCGTACGCTTGTCAGCCCTAATATAGTAACTACCGAAACTATCAATATGGACGAATTGTGATAACATGTTTGATTGATGGATACAAACAATGACAGATTTTATAGATGTTCGTATACTTGATGTTTTTATAAACATTTTTATAGATACTTTTTATGTATGATTTGGTGGATGCATGTTTGATTTATGGATTTTTTTATGGTTGCTTGAAGGAAAAAAATAAATCTTTCAATGTACAGCGACAGGTGACTAGACAAATCTATTATAGTTTGGCAACATGACACTATAGTAATCTAATTTGTATAGCAATGTATCACTGAATATGCACTTCACAAGTGGCCTCAAATTAATTTCTTGTTATCATCCAATCGAACGGTAACATATTGCTGGAAAAAAAAAAGTTTGCCTGGTAACATGGCACTAAATTAATTCAAATTCATTAGCATTGTATTACTGAACAAGCCCAGCACAAATTTAAAAATCATTGTTTGGAAGAAAGTGGCTCTGTAAATATATAGTAACAAAACGCTAGAGAAATCTATTTTTTCTAACAATATAACACTAGAGGAATGTAAATTGTTCAGCACCGTGTGACCAAACAAGCACTTCACTGTAGGCTCCACTCACTGTTTTCCCTGCATCTTTCTCTTTCCCTTTGTTGCATCTTTTCCTGTTCCATTATTTTCCCTTCAAAAACTATTGATGTAAAGAGTTGAAAGGGTTTTGAAGAGTCTTACTTTAGGGTTAGTTTTGGTAATATAATAAGTGTAATGAGAATCACATTTTTTTTTAGTGGTGTAATGAGATGGAGGGTGTAAAGAGGTAAAGTAGTGGAGTGGTGACTCTACATTTTTCTTTATTTTTTTAGATAAATTACAAATAGACCCCCTATGGTTTCCTTAAAATATTATTTGCCCCATATGCAGTGTGCGACTCCAAAACTTTTTGTAGATGGGATCATTCCACAAATTTAAGTTCTTTAAATTCTATAAGGATTTTTTTTTTTTTTTTTTAACCACTAAACAACATTCACTCTATTTGGTTTTGAATTTTTAAAAGTAATTCGAGTTTTTTATTTTTTGTATTTTGTTGTCTTTAATTTTATTTTATTTTTTTCAAATTTTAGCAATTTTTAAATTTTTTAGATGCAAATAATCTAGATATACCTAAAAAACTCAATAAATACAAACAAAAAGTATTGCATTTTTTGTATTTAGTAAAGTATTTAGTAAAAAAACTCACTAACTACAAACTTAAAATATTTTTTTATAAATATTTTATTTTTTAAATATATCTAGATTAAGAGGATATAAAAATTAAAATTTTTAAAAAGTTCACTAAAGATAACAAAATAAACTCAAACTATTTTTAAAAATTGTTATTAGTCAAAAGGGTGATTTAAACTTCTCAAATAATAAGTGTCTAGTGGGTATGAATCCCTATGTGATGGAGTCCTTTAATATTTCCCCTTTACTTTCCTTTCATTGTTAAAAGGACTAAGAAAAAAATTATATTTTCTAAACCCCCTCATAATTATAAAGTCTTACATAAAGGACAAAATTTATTATTTAAATATTTTATATGACTATTATACCCTCAACTAATTCTTCCCACTCTCTCCCCCCCTCTCTTCCTTTCTAAATCCACAGACAGCTTCTGAATATATAATCAGGGAGTGTCAGATTTTCGATCAATTTGCAATCAATTTTTTTTTGGTAAAGGTTAAGAGATCCGGATTAGAGAGATGATTAGAATCGGTGCTGTTTCGTGGCGGAAGAGATCGTCGGAGAAGATCAAAGAAAGCTTCGATGACGACGTATTGCCTTCCGATTCTCATGAAGTTCATGTTCTTGCCGTTGATGATAGCCTCGTCGATCGAAAAGTCATTGAATGATTGCTCAAAATCACCTCCTGCAAAGTTACAAACCAACTCTCTCTCTCTCTCTCTCTTTCCTCCATTCCCTTCTCTAACTCCTTCAAGCTTCAGAAGGCATGTTTGGTGGAGTTGTTTGGTTATACATATTTTTTTTAAACACAGATTTGAGTTTTGAATATATATGTATATATATATATATTTGTGTGTATGAGTGTTGTTGAACACATGTATTCTTTGAAATCAAAAGAGAGATATTTGGATGTGTTCTCTAAAATGGCCACCTCAGTCAGATTATGATTATGTTGATTTGGATGCTTTTGTTTAGTTTTTGATCTGTGTGTTTTGTGCTTATATATCCTTGTAATATAGATTTGTGTT
The DNA here is from genome assembly GCF_055761805.1 of Camellia sinensis. Lineage (NCBI taxonomy): Eukaryota > Viridiplantae > Streptophyta > Magnoliopsida > Ericales > Theaceae > Camellia > Camellia sinensis. Next base: position 108,168,064 of record NC_138969.1, on the reverse strand, counting down.
TTTACTGGTTTTTGAATTGATCTGTGCATACTCAGCTTATTCAATAGATGATCTATTCAATTTCTCTCTCTTTCTCTCTCTCTAATAAGAATCTCTCTAATAAGAATTTCATACAGAAATTTTACTCTGGTTAAAAACATGTTGATTTGCTTAAAAATATAAATTTTAACTCTGAATCAGAGTAAAGTTTACTATGATTCAAAGTAAAACTTTACTCTGAAATTTTACTTTGGTTAAAAACATGTTTCTTTGCTTAACAATATAAAATTTTATTTTGAATCATAGTAAACTTTACTCTGAAATTTTACTTTGGTTAAAAACATGTTGATTTGTTTAATAATATAAAATTTTACTTTGAATCATAGTAAACTTTACTCTGATTCAAAGTAAAATTTTACTTTGAAATACACTGTGAAGATGGGTTAATAAGAGAGCTAATAGATATGATGGTAATATAGTAAAAGAAACAAGTTTTAAAATATTAGGAGTTTTTGAAAGAACCAATATAATTCTTGTCCTTGTGAAAGACAAATTAGATAGTGAGGGGTCTATCACCAAATCCCCCTAATTTTTTTAGTGGAGTAAAACAATATTAAATAAAATATTAACAATACAAATTTTAAAAAAAAAATAATTAAGGAGTTTTGATTGTTTTGGGACCCATCACGATCAAGGTGGAGCGTGGCCCTATGCCTATATAGTTATAAAAATTACATCTCATCTCTTGAAATTTTATATTTCATAATAAATTACTTTGTTATTAATAAATTACAAAATCAATTAACAGTTTTTAATGATATTAGAAATTTATTTCAATTAATAATTCAACTAATTTTATTATTGTATAAAAGAACAATTAAGATTTTTTTTTTTTTGAGTTAATTATGTTAAATCAAATATTCTGACAATGAGATATTTGTTAGGTTTTTAATGTGTAATCAATATATTTAATATATAAAATGCTTTTAGTTTGCAATTTTTTGATTTAATAGATTGGTTTAATAATAATATTAAAGTTGTCGCCATATTTGACTTTTGAAAAAATAGAAAATAATTTAATAAAAATAAAAACAGCCACCCATTACATAATTATCATCCAAACATATAATAAAATTTAATTTGACAAAAAAAATAAACGTCCAAAAAATTTGTCAATTTTACATAATTTTATCTTTAGTGGGTAGAAATAATTTTTAAAAATTCAAAAATATTTTTTTGACATTTATTTTTGTCAAATTAGTTTATATTTTATCAAATTGATGATTTTTTCCTTAAAACTGAGCAATGGTATCTTCAATTGTCTTTATTTGAAACAATATTTAAAATTCAGGATTAAACGTGTTACAATTAAAAAGTCAATAAACAAAGTGATTCAAGGCCCAAGCTATAGGGACCATTACTACAATTCGTCTTTTTTTTCCCGTTAATTGTGTTAAATTAAATATTCTGACAATGAGATATTCATAATTTTTTAAATCAAAGAAAGTAATTTATATTTTAAACCAATCTCATTAGTGTATTTATAATTCATCCTTTTTTTAATGGTGTAATGGAAGATTTGCATGTTTACGGAAGATTTATCACAATTATAGCCATCTGTCTAGTTTAGTTAACTTATAAGTATTTTAAGCTCACTATTGTTAGTTAAAATACTTAGTATAATTTATTTTTTTCAACTCTAATACACTTGGCATATGATTAGGCATTTTAGTTCCACTCATATTCACTAGTTACATATAGCTAGTCTTCAAAGGCTAAGCAAAATAGCTAAGATCATTTCTCTCTATCTTTATTGTTGATGTGGCATTCTATAAATTTAATAGTATTTAGAGAAATAGTTAAAATAAATAAGGTTGGAGTAAAAATATAAAATTGTTGATAGGCATAGTAAAATGTATATTTTATAGTAATATTTAGATAGGTAAAATACCTATTTGCATTGGAAATGTTCTTAGAGCATCTTCAATGAGCTCTTTAAGAGTTCGTTTGGGATGTGGGTTGGCTTTTTTGGTTTTTTAGCCTAGGCCTAAAAAGCCTCGTTTGGGATAGACTTTTTGGCTTTTTTGACTTTTGTGAGAGAAAAAATAAAATGCTTATGATTTGAATGTGGTATTTTGCCTTATTGGGTCAAAAAGTCTATTTTGTCTTTTTGTGATTAGAATAGCCAAAAAATCAAAAGTCTAGCATGCCAAACAAAGGCTATAAGACACATATAGATTATTATAGCTAGTCTAGTGTTATTTTACTTTCTCCAAATGGACTAGCTACCATACCAACTATTTTAATAAATAAATAAATATCAAGCTAACTACATTTAGAGAGCCTTGTAAGGCTTTTTAAATAGTTTGTGTGAATAGATAGGTAAATAAAGAGTACTGTTGAAACTGTCGCACCCCAACTCCAGGCATGACCAGCCGTGGCCCACAGGGACTTAGCCCAAGGCACACATAAGCCTAAACATGAACCGAAAATCACAAAGAATAAATGTGACGATAGCCCAGAAATAAATAAATCAAAACCCAATCCAGTGACATGTCACAAGTATAAATGATAAAATCAGCCATAACCAACTTCCAAATATATATACTAAATGGAACACAAACCGCCCACAAAATAAAATAAAATAATTCTAAATAAAACTCAACCACAATGTATGCACAAAGCCCGATATAACAAGCTAAAACAAAATAAATGAATGTCCTAGAGGTCCGGGCAATTGAGTCCCCGTTGTGCCATGAGTCCACTCTAAGTCTTCTAACACCAGGAAGTGATAAAACAACTAAGTCAGCTGATAGTTCAGTGAGTAGCAATATGGATAGTAAATACAGTTTTGAAAACAGGGTTCAATTCCAAAATAAGATATATATATATATATATATATCACAGAAACTAAATTGGCATACAGTTTTGATAAAGATAATTTGTTTAAAAAAAAAGGTTCAGTTCAATAGTTAAAACACTCATGTCTCTCAAGAACATGATAAATGACATTTTCCGCTTAAAACAGATTACAACATGAACACCAATCAGTGTGTTGGTTTCAGTTTTCTAAAAATTGAGTTTTTATTTTTCGTATTTTTTTGTGTTTAGTGAATATATTTTAAATTTTAAGCAATTTTTTATTTATTTTTTTAGACGCACCTACTTAGATCTATCTAAATAGTAAAACATTTGCGAAAAAATATTTTAAAAAATTAATAAATAAACAAAAATATGAAAAATGTACTGAATTTTCGTATTTTTTTGTATTTAGTGTATTTTTTAAAGATTTTTTCAAAAATATTATACTTTTTAAGTATAATTATGTTAAGTGTGCTTAAAAATTTTAAAAAATCTTAACATATTAAAAAAATTCATTGAAAACATTAAAATACGGAAAATAAAAAAATAGAATTTTTTGAAAACTGTTTTCTGAAAACCAGAACCAAACAAAGTGAATAATTTTCTGGATACCAAGAATAACGAGTAACATGCCACAAAGTTCTCAAGGCAATAAGCCTGTTGGATCCAGTATCGAATCAAAAGTCATCCTTGAGGTGGCAACCTAGGCCTTTTCTCTAAGACGATCTGATTGAAGGTCACCTAGCCTAACCTAGGTCTTTTCCTTACAATCCTTGAGCACTAGAGTCATCACGGCCCAACCTGGATCTGTTCCCTAGTGGCTAGAGTCACCACACACGGTAGAATAATTTCCCTGGAATAAAATAAACAGATGGTCCCGATAATCAATATAATTCAGTTTCGCAAAATATGGCAGTTCACCATTATAAACATGAGACCATAACAAATAGTTTACAGTATGCCAAGTTTACACATGTTTCAGAAATAATTTAATTCCATTGATCATATAATTATTTATCAAAACAGTGTAGTCCTAAAACAAAATTTTAATTTTCCAACAATTCAGGGTAGGGGAATATTTATAAAAATATATAGCATGCAACTACTCACCTGAAAACAAAATAATATAATCCTCGAATAGAGTGTGAAAGTCCAACTAATGTCCTGAACCAAGTATGAAAACTACACGTCACTACTAATTTAAACATACTAAAGAATAAGAAACTAAGTAAATCCAAACTAAAGCACACTAACACAGCTCAACCCAACTCACTGTTACTCTTAAATATTACCTAAGTCCATGTTTTTTAAGGTCTAAAATTACCCAAGACATGGGTTCAAATCAAAACTTAATTAAAAGTAACTTTAAGATAAAATAGAATTTTAAACAAACTTTCTCAATCTATTCTCTAACTTTGAAAATTAAAAACCCAACTCCACGCTATTCAAAAAATTCCAAAACCCTTCAGATATCAACTAATATATCCTAAGTTTCAAACCCAATTTTTTTACTTGATTTTCTTATCAAAATAATTATTTACAACTAATTATATACAAACATGTTGTTTTCTGCAACACTTCAAATAAATTAATGCTTCTCTTAATATACATGAGTAATCAATGCAAGGCCAAAAATGTAAGAAAACTAGACTTGTAACTAGTTCTAATGACACTGATTTGATAATTTTTGGATTTATACCCAAAGAGAACGACACTTTCTAAGTTACTGTTTTACACCAGTTTTTCGGACAGATTTGAACGCACCAGTTAATATAGATTTTGACTCCCAAAAATTATGAGAAAATTCTGATACGCAATTCAATATGTAATTAATCTACTGTAAATATTTCAGTTCAAAATTCATCCGCTTGATATGATTCCTCGATTTTTAAAATTTTTGGTTCTGTACAGAATTTTTAAATTAAGAATTACACCCATTCTTTATATATGAATTTAACTCCTCAGATTTCTTAACAGTATATATATATATACACAAAATACATACACCTATAACCTCTCCATCAATGAATTAAATCATAAAATAGAATAAGGATAAAGAACAAAAATAAAAGAAAGAAGAAAACCAGAAACCTACCACACACCCAAAAGTCCTTCCTTGTTGGCAACCCCTTTTTTTTTTCCCTTCTTTTCTCTCAAACTCTCTCTCTCTCTCTCTCTCTCTCTCTCTCCCGTGGCTGCTACTGTTGTTGCCGCTGCCATATATAGTATTAGGCAACCTAGGGTTCCTATATACATATATATATATATATATATATCTAAGCAAAAGGCTCTAAATTATTATCTTTTGTTTTATTTTATTTTCTCTCTCCATTAATTTAAATAAAATACAACTATTACTAGATCAAAATATACTAATTAATTGGTCCCCTATTTTTTTTTTTTAAATAATAAGTCTTGCCTCTAAATTAAAAACTTTCACCATAAATTTATTTTAGGTTTTAAATTAATTAAAAGACCATCCAATAATATTTAGTTTACACTTAAAGATTCACAAACAAAATGTTTGAGATTGTAAAATAATTATTACTTAATTATTTATTTGATTTGTATATTCGAGTTCTCACATTCTCCCCCCCTAAAAAAAAAGTTTCGTCCTCGAAACTAGCCTGAATAAATCATGAGAATAGATGTGGGTACTTCTCGCACATCTCGTCCTCACGTTCTCAAGTCGCCTCTTCAACTCGATGATTATGTCACAGTACCTTAACTAATTTAATGGCCTTTGTACGCAACATTTTCTCTTTTGAATCCAAAATCTGAATAGGCATCACCTCATACGAAAAATCCTCCCTAATCTGAAGCGGCTCATGATCTATCACATGCGACGGACTATGCACATATTTCCTCAGCATAGACACATGAAATACATTATGCACTCCTGCCAACCTAGGGTGTAGAGCAACATGATACACAACCCCACCAACCTTCTCCAATACCTCAAATGGACCAATGTATCTAGGACTCAACTTTCCTTTCTTTCCAAACCTGATGACTCATGTCCATGGTGATATTTTCAAGAATACCATATCCCCCACATGAACTCTAAATCTCTCCTACAATGATCAACATAACTTTTTTGTCTACTCTGAGTAGTCAATAATCTCTCTCTGATAATGATAATTTTCTATAAAGCATCCTCCACCAAATCAGGTCCCAACATTTGCGTCTCACCAACCTCATACCAACACAAAGGAGACCTACACTTCCTCCCATACAAAACCTCATAAGGAGCTACTTCCAAACTAGAATGATAACTATTATTATACTCAAACTCCATGAGCAGCAAATAATCATCCCAATTACCTCTCCACTCCAAAGCATAAACCCTCAACATATCCTCAAGAGTTTGAATAGTCCTCTCCGATTTCCCATCTATCTAATGGTGATAAGCTAAACTAAAATTTAACTGAATACCCATAGCTGACTATAACACACCCCAAAACTTAGACACAAAACGAGGGTTCTGATCTAACACTATTGACACAAGTGCACCATGCAATCTAACAATCTCCTTTACATACAATTGTGCAAATCAAGCTAGAGAATAGTTCATCCGTACTGCAATAAAATGTACTGACTTGGTTAATCTATCAACAACTACCCAAACTACATCGTGATTACTACTAGTACGAGGTAATCCGCACATGAAGTCCATGGTAACATGATCGCACTTCCACACTGGTATAGGTAAGGATTGTAGTTTCCTCGCGGGTTTCTGATGTTCTACTTTAACTTGTTGACACACCAAACACTGAGCCACAAATTCTGTATTCATACCATTCTACCAAAAATGTTCATGAAGATCCTGATGCATCTTAGTGCTTCCAGGATGAATGCTGTAACTAGAACTATGTGCCTCTATCATAAACTCCTTCCTCAAATCACCACCAGCAGGAGCATAAACTCGGCTACGGAATCTAAGCAACCCATCATCACAAACCACAAAGTCTACATGCTTACCCTCTGTCATCTCTCCTTTAATACACTCACACTGGGGTGGGGGTCAATCTCCTGAGCTAAACAAATCTGTTCTCTCAAGGTCGGCTGAACTGTCAATTGAATACAATAAGCCCTATCACCAGGCGTAATAACCTCAAGCCTCAAATGTCTCATGTCTTCCACCAAACAACTCTCAATAGACAAAGCAGCTACATCTCCAACTGCGACCTTCCTACTCAAGGCAACTGTCACCATATTTGCCTTTCCCGGATGATACAAAATATTCACATCGTAATCTTTTAGCAACTCAAGCCATCTTCTTTGACTCAAATTTAGCTCCTTCTGTGTAAAAATGTACTTCAAACTCTTATGATCAGTGTAAATCTCACATGACTCTCCATACAAATAATGTTACCAAATCTTAAGAGCGAAAATCACTACTGCTAACTCCAAGTCGTGCGTAAGATAATTTCTCTCTTGTACTTTCAACTGTCGCGACGCATAAGCAATCACCTTCCCATGCTGCATGAACACACATCCTAAACCCTGTCATGAAGCATCATTATAAATCACAAAACCACCCCTATCTGTCAATAACGCAAGGATTGAAGTTGATGTCAATCTCTGTTTAAACTCTTGGAAGCTACGCTCACAATCATCATTCCACTCAAACTTCACCCCTTTCCTAGTGAGATTGGTAAGTGGCAAAGAAATACGGGAGAATCATTCCACAAACCGTCTGTAATATCCAATAAGCCCTAGAAAGCTACATACCTTTGTCACAGAAGTAGGTCGTGACCAATCAACAATTACTTCCACCTTCGTGGTATCCACAGATACCCTATCTTTACTCACCACATGACCCAAAAAGGATACACTACTCAACCAAAATTCACACTTCTTAAATTTTGCATAGTCTCTTCTCCCTAAGGATCTGTAGTACTACCCTCAAATGCTGCTCATACTCCTCCTTACTCCTCGAATAAATTAGTATGTCATCAATAAACACCACCACAAATTTATCCAGTTGGGGTTTAAATACTCTATTCATCAAATCCATAAATGCGGCTAGTGCATTTGTGAGACCAAAAGGCATCACCAAGAACTCATAATGCCCGTAACGGGTTCTAAAAGCTATCTTCGGAACATCCTCATCCTTTACCTTCAACTGGTGATAGCCTAACCTTAAGTCAATCTTAGAGAATACTTGAGCTCCCTGCAACTGGTCAAATAGGTCATCAATGCGTGGCAAAGGATACCTATTCTTCACTGTGACTTTGTTCGACTCCTATAGTCAATACACAACCCCATAGACTCATCCTTCTTCTTCACAAACAACACAGTTGCTCCCCAAGGTGAGACGCTAGGCCTAATAAAACCTTTGTCTAACAATTCATGTAACTGAGTTTGTAACTCTCTCAACTCCAACGGTGCCATTCTATAGGGCGCTTTAGAGATAGGTGCTATATTGGGGACCAAGTCAATAGAAAATTCTACCTCACGGTTTGAAAGAAAACCAGGTAGATCCTTTGAAAAATATCAACAAATTTCCTTACTATAGGCAACTCCTCTAACTTTTGCTCTGGCTGTTCGATACTCACGACCACTTAAATCATAAAATAGAATAAGGATAAAGAACAAAAATAAAAGAAAGAAGAAAACCAGAAACCTACCACACACCCAAAAGTCCTTCCTTGATTGCAACCCTTTTTTTTTCTTCTTCTTTTCTCTCAAACTCTCTCTCTCTCTCTCGCGTGGCTGCTGCTGCTGCTGCTGCTACTGCTGCTACTGCCACCGCTGCCATATATAGTATTAGGCAACCTACGGTTCCTATATATATATATATATATATATATCTAAACAAAAGACTCTAAATTATTATCTTTTGTTTTATTTTATTTTCTCTCTCCAATAATTTAAATAAAATACAACTATTACTAGATCAAAATATACTAAATAATTGGCCTACTATTTTTTTTTTTTAAATAATAAATCTTGCCTCTAAATTAAAGACTTTCACCATAAATTTATTTTAGGTTTTAAAATTGATTAAAAGACCCTCCAATAATATTTAGTTTGCACTTTAAGATTTACAAAAAAAAAATGTTTGAGATTGTAAAATAATTATTACTTAATTATTTATTTGATTTGTATATTCGGGTTCTCACAAAAGCACACATATAAAAAAATAATTAAATAAAATAAAGAATATTACTTTTATATTTTTACTAATAAAAAATATAGAATAGCAGAAAATGAGTAATTTCGTCAAAGTTAATATTCTTTCTTCCACTTACGCTACATAAAATGTACACAAAAAATAAGTCTGATTTATATTCCAATATAGGCCCATTTGGTGTAACTGTTAAAACATATTATACATTATAGCTTAATAGATTATACATTATGATTTTAATTAGAAGCTGTTAATTTGTTTGATGTAGCTATTGGATTATAGATTTAACTTGCTGAGTAGTATTTAATAAATAAGTTGTGAAGTAGTTTTTTGAATTAACTTTTATTTTTTGTTTTTCACTATTTGTCTACATTTCTCATTAAAAAAATAATAATAATAATCTGTAGTCCATTTGGGTCTTTTTCTATTTCTAAAAAAATAAAAAAATCTAAAAATATAACCGTAAATTAACATATTCACAACAGAAGCCCAAACAAACACTTCATAGTGTGGATCGGTCTTGACATAGGTGGGCCTATAGGGGCTTTTGGCCCACTAATTAGAGCCCAATACGTAATTCAAACACCAAAGCCCAATGTTGCACCAAGGACCAATGACATCTAGACACCTGTCAAAGAGATGAACCAGCCACATAAGCAAACAAAGATCCTGCAAAATTATTGCACCACACATCAGCCATTAATGAGGTTCTCTGCAGCATTTATTACTATAACCCCTTCACATTGGAACAGAACAGCCTCACCATGAACAAGGCAAGCTAGAACATAGACTTTCGGCCAACATAACTGGTCGGAGTGGACAAGGAAATGATGAGCAAAGGATATAAGCAGGTTTCTAAGACAAGGAGAATGTTAAGTTCTTTATCACCATCCTATCTCTATATTCCGTTGATCTCTCTCTTCTCTAACTTCCTCGTCGGAGGGTTCGCTGGGGGACTCTCGTTCCCCATTGGACTCTTGTGCAGGTTACTCTGTGGGCCTAGCGGTCGAACAGCGATGTAGGAGGCCTGGATCATCCCGACCCGTTCCTTAGAGACAAGTAGTATTGTCACACCCCAAACCCGCCCCTAAAAGTTTGGGCATGACCTCTTTAGAGACGGACATGTAACCTGGTAATATAACACACGGGGCCTTATCGGAAGCACAAAAATAAATAGATAAATAATAATGAACAATTAAACTCCATTGAGCTACTCCTACATGCCAGGATCTCATTCATCACATGCATTATACCGGATAAATAAAGTTCCAAACTATATCCCAGAGTATGTACATACACATTTACAGTTCTAGCCCTAAAGTCGGGCGTATACAAAAACAAACATGAAAGGTATATACAACAACCTTAGATGGACACTCATAAGCAAACCAACATCTTGACAACTTAAGAAATTAAATGACTTAAACAGTGCCTGAACATATGAAGGTTGACAAAAGGAAGCGGCGTCTTGGCTAGGACTGACCGCCTGATTGGTGACCTACAGAAATAGACATAACAGAGGGTGAGCCGGGCTCAGTGAATAGTAATACATAAATAAACCAATGCTTAACTTGAAACATAATTCATATCAATGAATAAAAAGGTGCAGAGTTCACATAGTTAGTCTGAATCTGTGCAAAGTACATAACGGCCTTAGGCCCAATCCTGCAACATAAACATAATGGCTATAAAGCCTTTGAAACATGGTGGCACGAGGCCCTTGAAACGTGTGGCACGAGGCCCTTGTAACTTGTGGCATAAAGCCCTTGTAACATATGGCACTAAGGCCCTTGAAAATGGCATGAAGCCCTTGTAAACATATTGGCATTAAAGCCCTTGAAAATGGCATAAAGTCCTTGAAAGTGGCATAAAGCCCTTGAAAATGGCATGAAGCCCTTGTAAACATATTGGCATTAAAGCCCTTGTAACATATACTTGAAACATACCTGAAACATACGTGAACTCGTAACATACTTGAAACATACCTGAAACACACTTGAACTTGTACATACGTAAACTTGTAACATAGCTTGTAACATACTTAAGCTTGTATCGTACTCAAACTTGTAACATACTTAAATTTATAACATACGTGAACTTGTAACATGCTTATACTTGTAATATACTTGAACTTGTAACGTACATACAATTGTAACTTAATTATTTAAACCACGGTATTATTACCCCCGGGTAAGGGCCATGTGCTAAGGATATCATGAATTCATTAATTCAAACGTAACATATCATAACTAGAGCATTTCTTGATTATTTAGACTTGTTGGCCTTTAGCTCTTACATATATTGGCATTAAACTTGTTGGCATTTAGCCCAAACATTATCATAGCAAACTTATTTCAGAATCTTACAGAATTCCAGAATCATAGGAAGGTTGTTTCATTCTTTCTCTTACTTATGTACTTTCCTTGAATCATTTACACAAACACATAACATTTATCTTCCTTAAATCATTTATATACATATAACATTTATCTTCCTTGAATCATTTACATACATATAACATTTATCTTCCTTGAATCATTTATATACATATAACATTTATCTTCCTTGAATCATTTACATACATAAGTAACGGAATTAACAGAATACTAATGGCAAGCATTAGCGGTGGTAAAGCGTACTACTACTCACAGTGTTCAGGTGTGTGATCCGTCCTTGTAGCTAATCCTACACAAGTCACGTAATTCAAACATAATTCATCATAATACAACATCATTTAGTTCATTAACACCATTTGCAATTCAACATAATACAAAATAAACCCTTAAATCTCATTTTAACATTCCAAAACCGAGTTCATGTCATCCATATCCTTACTAAATTATTCCCCTAATTTTTCCTTTCCATGATAGTATGAATTCCAACATTTATAACAAAGTTCATTCGCAAATTTTAAATATAATTTCCAAATATTTCCAAATTCCAATTAAACTTGAACACATCTAATTCAACACCTCAATTTCATTATTCTACTTTCAATTTGGGCCAAAACATTGGGTATCATCATTAATCAACCTAGGGTTTCAAGAAAAATGAGGACTTTTAACAAAAATTCACACTTATTAAATCGCCACTTTTAATTCCAATTTTCCCAATGATTCTACATCTAGGATTCACAATTCATCATTTTAACCCACCAATTTAACTTCCAACATCTCAAACTCTAAATCCCCAAATCTCATAATATGCCCTAGATGATAAAAATGAAGATTTTTGCATTAATATAATGAAGTTACCATAAATCTATCCATAGATGTAAGTATTGAGGAGATCTAGAACCCCTACCTCGAAGAACAAACAAAGGAGCGAGCTTGGATGAGATTCCACCTTAATTTTGAAATTCAATCGGTTGGAAATGTTGACCCTTTCTTGTTCTCCATCCTTGATACAAGATCCATGGAGGATTTGTTGATAAAAGTGGAGGAAATCAAGGTTTTGGAAGCTAGGGTTTCGGACATGGAAGAGGGGAGAAGAAGAGAGGAAAAGAAATTGCAAGAAATGGTCTAAAAATCCCGTTTTTAGAGCTGCTGTCCCGCACAGACCGCACGTGCGGCGCTATTCCCCGCACGTGCGGCTCTACTTCCAGCACAGATGTGAAAACTTCAAACGGGTATAACTCTCTCATCGGGACTCCGTTCTATGTCGGTCTTGTGTCCAAATCGAAGCCCCGGAAATAAGATTTCCAATGGTTCTAACCTTACATTCAAATTCAAAGTGTGGAAAAAGAAAAGGACAAATGAATGACGGCTGATCGTAGGTTAATTATTCGAATTAAATTCGTTGGTCCAATCTTACTTTACCATCATACCACCACCTCAAACAACACCCCAAAATAAGGTAAGAACATTCCAAATACACTATTAAGAATGTCAAAAATGAGCCCATGCTCGAGCGGAGGGTAAAAAAAATTCCAAGCCGATACAATAAAGGTCGCCATAACTCAACAGATAAGTCTTTAATTCCGATAGATATAGTTGAATTAAAACACATTAACCCCTAATTAAATAAGGATGACTTTCTATATGCATTTTGGGGTCATTACAAGTATCATCAGATCTAAAAAAAAAAGGTGTGCCAAAAAAGAATCAATAAAAAAAACTTATGAACCAATTACTTGCGTGCAAAAAAAACCATTTAAATTTGTGACTATATCAAATTATGAAAGAGTCATTGCAGTCGTCGAGATATTTTTTTCACAACCGTTTAATGATATAATTCAGATTATCTATTTTATGCGCTCATATCATTGTGTAATGTAACAAAAAAAATTAGAAGTAAATTTTTGAGATTTGTATAAAATATGGATTGTCTCTATAGTTTTTTAAAATTATAAATACTCATTTGTTTGAATTTTTTTAACATAATTAACAAAAATAAAATAAATTTTCTAATTGCTCTCTTATATAATAATAAAATTATCAGAATTGTTAATTGAAATGTGTTCCTAATATCATTAAGAACTATTAATTTACTTAATAATTTATTAATAAAACTAGTCATTTGAAGGGACATGATGTAATTTTCATAACCACATAAGATAATTTGTATTTTAAGTAAATGTTAAGGGGTGTATTTGTAATTTATTCAAAAAATTAAAAATAAGGGGTAAATTGCAAATACACCCCTATGAGGTTTACTTAAAATACGAATTACCTCCTGTGGTTTGAAAAATTACAAATATCCTCTTGTCAGAATTTTTAATTTAACAGAATTAATTAAAAAATAAAATTTGAAACTACTCCTTATACAATAATAAAATTATTTAAATTATTAATTAAAATATATTTCTGACATCATTAATTACTATTAATTGACTTCATGATTTATTAATAAAAGGAATCATTTATTATGAAATTATAAACTTCAAAAGGTGGAATGTAATTTTCAAAACTACATGATACAATTTGTATTTTAAACAAATATATTTGTAATTTATTTAAAAATATTTTAAAAGAAGGCCTCTTGGGAATGTTTTTTTTATATAGGGCCTCTTGGGAATGATTAGGCCTCGTTTGGGAACATACTTTTTTAGTAATTTTTTAGTTTTTTGACTAAAATATGATGTAAAAAAAAGTTAATATATTTGGGATGACTTTTTAGTTTTTTACGAAAAGATGTGCAAAAAGTAGAGAGAAAATAAAATCTTTGACTTTTTAGTATAGATTGTTGACTTTTTGATTTTTTTAGTGACTTTTTGACTAAAAAAATCACTTGTCAAACCAGGCCTACGGCCTCGTTTGGCAAGTGGTTGTTTTAGTCTAAAAGTCAAAAAGTTACTAAAAAAACCAAAAAGACAATAATTTATACCAAAAAGTCATATTTCATTTTCTCTCTATTTTTTGCATATCTTTTCGTAAAAAGTCAAAAAGTCATCCCAAATATATTAATTTTTTTACCTCATATTTTAGTCAAAAAATTAAAAAATTACTAAAATAACATGTTCCCAAACGAAACCCTAAGAGACTAAAATAGTCATATTCCTTCCTATCCCATCTAACAAATGAATGTTGCTCTAAAAAACACACGTTTCAGCCCAGTTTAATCCCATGTCTTAAAAACTTCGGATTGGAACCTTTTGTTTCGTGGAGAACATAATCCCATATGTTATTCCTTCTTATCCTTAAAACCTTTTTTAAACTCTTATATAAAACATTAATTTCTTCACGTAATTACTTATTCTTATCTCATCATCAATTCATCAAAATATATTTATTCGTTCTCATTATTTTTTCTTTTAACTTTTTTTTAATGAAAATTCGTCCCCATCTTAAAAAGCCCCTTTTTCCTCCTTAATTTGAAGTCACTATAAAAATCTTCCCTCTATGATTTTTGCTTGATTGAAGTTTTTTTTTTTTTTTTTTTTTTTTTTTTTTGTTCAATTTTATGATATATACCCAATATAATTAAAGGACATTTATGCTGAAATCTAATTTATAAACTTATACTCCATTAAGTCCTAATTAAAAAAAATTAGACTTTTAAGTCCCATTAAATTTTTAATAATCGAAATTGTCATTCAAATAATGATTGTTCATCATTTATGATTATCTATAAAGGAATATGATGATTTAACATTTATTTTGATTTTCAAAACTTTCAAATTGAAAAAACTAAAAAAAAAAAACAAACAAACAAACAAATTATTTGCAAAACATATATATATATATATATATATTTTGAAAAAATTGAATTTTTTTTTTTTTTTGGTGCAAAACTAAAAATTTTGTGTCTATATAAAAATGTGATGATGGAACATTGATGTGCCAAAAAAAAAAAAAAAAAAACTTTGAAAATGAAAAAACTTAAAATGTTATCAGTTTTAAAACTGAAAAAAATTGTTAACGTTCTCAGTTTTATTAGATAGTTGAATTAATCCAATAAATAGAATGACAAAAATGTTTAATCTCATACTCTGTTTTTTTATCAGTTAATGAAACAATTATCTGAAATATTACTTACAAAATTGATAACGTTTTTAGTTTTAAAAATTAAAAAAAATTAATAATATTTTCAATTTTGCTAAATAAGACTTATTGATTCAAAAATTCTTAAATAAGACCTGAGCTACCATAACGTTTGTAAATAGAACTTTTAGATAATTAATTCTATAATTAATTTAGATAATTCTAAAAATATTTTTGTCCCTAATAAATAAATTGCAAAAACACATTAGGACAACTTTTATTTCAACCCATGATGGTGGGCATCTCAAAATAGAGAAATTTGGAGACAATTGCTCCGCATTTAATATATTAAGGATAGCATACAAGAATTTAGAGGGCAAACAATCCCGTGCCAACCCAAACGTTGCATAGTACAGTCGGGTTTTTTTTTTTTTTTCCTGAATATGACAGGTTCAATATGTACTCATGACATTTTATTGTATATATTCACGTGGTGGAAAAATAATAAAATTAAAATAAATGAGATGACAAACATCATTTTAATGTAGGTGCTGTCAAATGGCGAAATGAAAGGATTTTTTCTCCGAACAAAAGAAAATACTTCTTACTGAAAAGCATTTTTTTTGAAAAAAAAAATATATAAAATTCATTAGAAAACATTTGGAAAACATTCTCTTTCGAAACAAAAACATTACATATCGAACATTTGGCTAACCCTTTATCAAACTATGTTTTGCAAAGAACAAATTACTCTCGTTCCTTGAAAACACAAAAAAAAATAAATAAATAAATAAATAAAACAAAATATTTAGTCAAGCTTTTTTGAATTTTACTTTAACTAGCATATTCTTCCAAGGATTACTGAGAACAATCTTCTTTTTTTTACCTGAGCTGGACAACAACTCCTTTGTGTAAGCAGAACTCACACAAATGTGTAAATCTTAAATCAGTTTGGAATTACCACTCGGACATTGGAATGTTAGCAGCTCCCTTCACATGTGAAACTCAACTCAACTCAACTCAACTAAACTAACACTGAAATCGAAAGAACTAATGCAAACTGGATGCAAACACCAATGGTGGAAAATTATGGCTTCTTCGCTTATCCAGTTTGAAGAGATTGAATTCTTGGCTGCAAAGTTAAAATCTACAAGACATGAAATAAATGGAAGCCATTATTAACCTGCCTGATTGAAGTGAAGCAATTACGATTTGCAATCATGGCGGTGTATAAATTATGTCAAGTAGTTACTATTCCAACTATTTAGGAATTTCACATTCTTGTTTCGTATCTATTACTTCATTTGCATATAAGTCCACCAAACGAAGCTGTTGTAGAGAGCAGATATTTCCCTTGATAGAAAGGTACACTATAATGGCTGAAATATTAGTCAGTAACACAAATCTAAAGGAATGTACTTCAACTTTGCATGAAGTATGTCTTCAGCTAAAGCACAAAAATTTGATAATTAAGTTATATTTTGAGTAGCAATACATAGTGGCTATGCATTTGGTACAAATAGGGAGTACAAGAGCGGTATAAGGATTTTAACCTTGCAAGAGCAAACTACATAACCAAAAATTTTGTACCAAACATGTAGAATGCAATATCGATTTCTATCAACATAAATTGTGAATAATATCACAAAACTATACCATTAGATGTCTCTATTCAATGTATACAATTACAAAAATGTATGACCATAATACAATAGGATATGTGGCCGGATAACTTGCTAGAAAATCATCTTGCATCTTGTTTTCATCAACACTGTGCGCAACTCGAAAATCATCGACATCTTTTGAAACTCGGAATGTTTAAGGATATCAATCTCATAGTTCTGCAACAATTTTCTTGCTTAGTGAAGTTATTAAAATAAAATTTATTTGCAAAAACTTGCAAATATCTTCAATTTTGAAAACCTATAACCATATTTAGGAAGCAATCCATCAGATTCTTCTTAAACCGAATGTTCAATTCTTGCAAATAACTTCAATTCTTACAAGACTAATGAAAAAAACAAGAAGTAGAGAGAACTGAAACAAAGAAATAAGAAGAAAAGAAAGAACCAAAGCATAAGAAGTTTTGAAATAAATATGGAGAAGAGAAAGAAGAAACCAAAAATGAAGATAAAGCAAGAGAGAACTGAAACAATAAAAATAAAAAAGAAAAATCGAAACAAAAAACTACAATAGAATAGGGAGAACCGAAACAAAGAAAAATATGAGAGAGAGAGAGAGAGAGAGAGAGAGACAGAGAGAAAACACACTTGAAACTGGAGAATGAAGATCTATGAAGTGCGGGCACCTCTTCGGAGGTCACGTATAGGTGTCCGCAACGTGTCAAATATGGACACATGCCGGAGACACTCCAAACACGTGTCAGACACGTTGGAAAGAGTCTCACACGCTGGGACACTTGGGACAAGCTGCTAACATGTTTGGAGTGCCGGAGACACTCCAAACACGTGTCAGACACGTTGGAAAGAGTCTCACACGCTGTGACACTTGGGACAAGCTGCTAACACGTTTGGGACACACTGCAAACACGTTGAGGACACATTGAGGACACACTCAAGGCTATTTTTTTCAACAAAAAAAAAAATTATTTTTTTAATAAAATAGCATACTTAAGGTCGATAAATTTGATAAAATTAAATATTTGACATGAAATACATAATAAATATTTTAAAATATGACATAATGAATATAGAAAAATTTATGTTTTGTACGAGTACCCAACGTGTCATGTCCTGCATTTTTTGAAAATTTGCATGTCCACATGTTCATATTGCGTCACGTGTCCATGCTTTTTAGGTGAAGATTAAAATATGAAAATGAAGATTGTGTCAAAGATCTAAGTTATCAAAAATCGTTACACCGGTCTTTTTTTCTTTTTCTTTTTCTTTTTTTTTTTCCTAACATTTTCCCTAAATTGTTTTTCTCCACATGGGCAACCATGGGTTTTTAGCTACAGTTACAAGAATATCTCAATGGGCGAGTATTAAATTTCTCAAAAATATCTTAGAGGGACGAACCTATATAATTTAAAAATATTCACAACTAATACTACTTACTATATTTAAATTTTTTTCCATGACTGCCACCCCCTTCTCAGTTCATCCCTGAGTACATACTAAATAAAGAAACTACCTAACCTTTCCCAACCTCCAAGGAAAAAATATAATATAACAAATCTTTTAGTAAATACTAATGACAAAAATAAATTAATTAATTAATTAAAAAACTAACTTCATCTCTACCACATTTGTACCCTATTAATAGAACTCACCATTGCCACACCTCACTTCCTCTCCCTCTTTCCCCATCTCTCATCCCTCCACACCATTCAACTCAATACCCCATTATTCAACTCAATACCCACCAAACACCAACAAAAAAAGGCTAACTCAACTCCTACACTCAATTTCCTTTGCCAAAGATGGGGTGCACTTTGGGAAAAATATAGCACAAAAGCTTAAACCCAAAATAATTGGCATGATGCTTTGACTGTTTATATTGTGCAATTTTGAGCAACTAGTTAAAAAGATTTCAATATTGAACAAGTTATAAAAAATCACCTATACAGAGACAGGTGGAACTATTACAGCTTGCAATAAGATAATTCTTTTCTTCCATGAGCCCTGCCTACAAGACTCGACGACCGAGGGGGAAAATGATTGCATATATATAATTTAATATGTACATAAAAGGACAACCAAGTGCACAAAACTCCTAATGAAGCAAAATCTACGAAGGGCAAGATGTACAAGGGCAAGGTATATTGTTGGGTCAAGTCGCCATTTATAATATTATATGTATATAGGCATTATAAATTAGATCTGGGGAAGAGAAGAAAAGGTGGTGCCAAAAAACAAGATCTCTTTGTTTTGGACTCTTGTCATCCAATCAAACCTCTTCTTACAAAAATAAAAATAAAAATAAAAAATTTTAAAAAAGTGTCTTTATTCATATTTTTGTTAGAAAAACTTTTTTTATTGAGGGGGGAGAGAGAGAGAGAGAAGGTTGGATTGGGTACTTCTAGTCACCAATTTGGACAGTGTGCTTTAAAATCATGATAAGTAGGATTTCAGTCTAGCAACTGCCATCCCTCTAGTCGAAAATCCATCAACGATCTCCGATCAAAACCACATCTAGTGACATTGACTTCTAGTCATCACCCCTAGCAATCACAACGATCATCTCACCAGTTTGGTAATTGGCGGCAACACAATTGAAAGATTTTCGTGGGCATTAGGTTTGTATGTGTACGCACATTAGAGGTGGAGGGCATCTTCTGGCAACTAATGGTAGTAGATGGCAACAGAAGGTGGTGGTTGTGGATGATGCAACGACAAAACATTTGCAATGGTCATGGTCACGGTGAAGGTTGAGAGAGGATGGAGCAACGGGAAAAAAAAAAAAAAAAAATGTGTAGAGAGAGAAGATTTATGGGTTTAACCCATTGAAACAAGGTCAACCCATTTTCATAAGAGCGAAATTGGAATTTATTAGATCAACAAATTGTAGCCTTAAATCATTAACAGTCTTCTAACGATGTGGGCAAATTGTTATGCGAATTTAAAATTTAAGGGAGCATAGTGTAATTTTTCCAAACTAATGGTGCCAACTGTGTTTACACCAATTTCCAATGAAGGTTTAATGTAATATACCCTATAAAATTCTTATGTCATTTCTCCAAAGATTATATTTGTATTTGGATGTGTTTAATATGAGAGACAAGCCTAAATGACTCTTTTCAAATTGTCACATAACAACGTTTGTCTTTCTTTTTCCTCTCTTTTCCATATCCTCCCCTTCCCACTCTACTAAATCTAACTTGGTATCAAAGCTTCCATCAATCAGTTATAATTTTTTATCTGTTCATCTAATGTAGTCTTCTAATCGAATTTTCTTTTCTTTTTTTTTTTTTTTTTTTTTTGGTTCTCATGCATTTTCAAAAAAAGTCCAAAACAAATCTAGAAAAATTTTAAAAAGGTCGACTCTCATTGCTAATCCTCATAAAATTGTGTTAAGTTCATCTAAATTAATTTGATGCATTTTTCCTATTCTTTTTAAGATTTTCATGAAAAGAAGACTATTTTTTTTAAATCCAATCTGGGAGCACAAGAAAGTTGTTTCAATGCTTCTGGGGTAACCCTAGGGTGCCAAAATTTAGTGTGAGATGTGCTTTTGGAGCTTTGAAGCATCGTTGATGGAGTTCTAGGCAAAAAGGGTTGTTTGAATATATTTTTTAACATTTTTTATTTTTTGAGTATTCAATATCTTCCCAATGTCATTTGCGATATTTTTGTATTTTTTCAACCTTGCTATTGTTGGGTATAATTTAAAACAGGTTGTGGGGCATTTTTTGGTTATGGTTTTCTTCCGATTTGTTTCTGTTCGAACACATATTTTGAGAATTGAATTTGTGAAACTTGCTTGCTTTTTGTGGTTATTGGTTGCTATTCATAGTTTGTGGACATGTTGGAGACTATTAAAACTTCTGCCGGTGATGAGGCTATTCGGTGAGTTGTAGAGGGACTCTTAGTGATAATCCATCACTCTAGTTGAGCATGCACACAAGCAATGGTGTGAAGATGATGTCCCTATACGTCTTGGTTGATCAATTCTATGCAGCCTATTATTATAGTGTTCAACTGTTGGATACGACTCACAAAATTTTATCTTTGTTGCCTAGAAGTATTCTCAAAAGGATAATGATGCTCAGTTGTATGAATTGGGCAAGAATATACGTGGGTTGGACCAGAAGGATACTGAGTATTATGCTGAGTTGAAAAATTTATAGCAAGAGATCAATTATTATCAAAATTTTCGGGCTATTTGTACTTCTGATGCAACTAAGATTAAGTGAAAATGAACGCATTTATGACTTTCCTGTTGGCCTCAATCACAGTTGTCAAATCGTGAATCGAAATGGTGTTGTACCGAATCACGAATCAAATCGAATTGTGAATCGTAAAAATTCGGTCACTTTTTCTAAGTTACCTAGAATAATATATCTACACACTTGGATGTTAAATATATCTTATAAATATAAAATATTTAGACTTAAATCAATGAAAATGGTGTTTTGAATGATAATCACATGGTCTAATAGGTAAGAAGTTAACACAGGTTCCGATGTAAGATCACCATCATACATTTTCTTTGTTTTAGATATTGCTTATCAGTCATTCTTAATAAAGAAAGTAAACAAAGACAAACTCTCAATTTCTAAGTAACAATAACTTAACACCGATATTGATATATCATTATCATACATCCTTATTTTCTACTTCAATATTACCTTACCTATATAATATTGAAGTATATTTATTTCAATATAATTTATTTTAATAAAAAAAATGGGAAAGGTTAAAAACATATTAGGTCTGCCTCAATTTGATTTGATCCTATTAAAAACTCTCTGATCTCCAAAATAACAATAAATCATGTATATATGTTCGTTATTTTTGTATAAAACATTATTAAAAGTTGTATTATATCATTTTAATTAAAAAAATAGAGAAAAAAAAAGAATCAAAATATGTCGGTCATGATAGTTTTAAGAATTGCATGAATCGTAAAAAGTAAATCAAATCATGAATTGATAGTAAATCGTGCGATTTAGTAGAGATTCACTAATAGATTTGTATCAATTTTGCAAAAAATGCGAATTGAATCATGAATTGAATCGCAAATCGTAAAATTTTGATGAAAAAGGCCTTAATATGGAGTACGACCAAATTCGAGTTCAAGTTTTAGGTCGGGATCCATTTTCTACAGTGAGGCAGGCATATGCACTCGTGTTCAACAGGAGGAGAGTCGACATAGTGCCATGTTTCATGCTCCTACTCCAAAGCGCTCTGCTATAGCTGTCATTTTAGCTCCATGGGATGGTAGTAAGCCTAGTCATCCCAAGCCTAATGACAAAAGTGGTGTTGGAGACTGTAATTAGTTGAAGTCTGATTACTATGGGAAGTCTTGCCATACCGAGGAGCACTCCTTGAAGTTAAATAGTCGTTCCATCTGGGGGTGTGGTGGTGGTCAGAGTGGTCTTGTGCATGCGTACCTATGCTCAAGTTTGAGACCTCAGTAAGCACATCTAGTCATATTGGTACTCTTTCTCAGGAGTTGCAGACTTTTAGGCATCTAATAGGCACGTTTGACTTTTTCTTTCACAACTGCTACTTCCAGTGCGCACATTTGTTACTTCCAGTTCTTCTTCCAACTTTGCCCCACACGAGTATTTTTGCAAGTGCCCTTAATGCTTCTTTTTCTACTTCTTAGATTGTAGACTCTAGTAGTTTGTACTTTCTAGATGTTATCGTTGAATATAGAAATTAGATTACATAGAATCTTTTTATTTTTAGTATTATATATATAATCTGTGATTATGTCAATCACTAATTTAGTACCTTATTTATATTATTTCCTTGTTTATATCGTTTCCTAAATTGTATCATGAATATATTATATATACATAGTCTCTACCTCATTCATGGGTAAACCAAATCATACTTTTTTTATCCTTTCTGGTATCAAAGCTAGAGCATAGAAACCCTAGTTCTCTGCCCAACCACTATCGCCATCTCTGTCCCACTGCCCAGCCATTGTTTCATTTTCTTCCTTCCTCCTTGAGTGCCGACAATCCCCTTCCAGCCCTTTATTTCACCCGATAGCCCCACCTAGCCAGCCTAGACCCTCGAAATCACCTACCCAACCCTCTACACCCCTCGGCAAGCAGCCCTAGTGCTGTCGAGGGTCTTGTTGGCTGCCGACCAAGGTGTTTCCAGGCGATAGATGCTTCGGCAGCTCTTCTAGGGCAGTTCAGTCCTTATTTTTTTCCCTTTCTAGGGTGTGGTGCCGATGTATTAAGCACTTTTTGGCCTTTTTTATTTAGTGGACTACCAGATTTATTCGGTAGAATTTATTTGGACTAGCCGTCAAGGTTTTTCCGGCTTCTTGTATTTTTTTGGACTGTGTTGCTGTGATTTTTCGTTTTCTAGCCCTTATTAATCACCATGACTAACACATCCCATGTTGATTCCAATATGCCCACCAAACCTGTACTAGTGACTTCTGATTTTTCTCTTTCTCATCACACTCCTGTTCATCGCATTACGAGTGTGGTGTTGAATTGAAAAAATTTTGCTACTTGTTGCCACTTCCTCAAACTCTATTTAGGGGGAAAGAGAAAGGCCCATTGGCTCTCATCTTCTATTCAGCCTGCAGTGTGACTGATCCTACACGTGCCCAGTGAGATATAGATAATTGCACTATTCTAGGATGGATGTTCAACTCCGTGGAGAACAATATTTACCACATGTTTCTTTATTGCGACACTTTTTCAAGTCTTTGGCGTGCCTTGTCTCATATGTATGCCCATGCTCATAATGATACTTGCATCTTTGAGCTCTATCAAGACATTGCTCGTGCCTCCCAATTTGCTTTGGGTCTCTCTGTGACAAAGTTCTTTGGATACCTTTAGGCTCGTTAGGAGGAATTGGCTCAATATGAGCCCTTGACTGAGTTACCAACAGACGCTGCCGCTCGTGTCCAGCCGCCAGCACACTTACCAATTTCTGATGGATTTAAACTCTGAATTTGAATCTCTTCGAACTCAGATTTTAAACACATCGCCCATGCCATCCCTCTATGAGGCCTTTGCCACCATTAATAGTGATGAGCGTCGTTGGCGTCTGATTCCGCACACTACTACTCCAATGACTCCTATCTTATCTGACCAAATGACCCTTGCTGCAAACTCTGGTTCCTGGGATTCTACTAGTTCAATTACCTATCATCATTGTGGGGCTCCTAGTCATGTCAAGGCTCGCTGCTTCAAATTTCATCCTAAGTTGAGGCAACGATATTCTCGCCCTCGTGGTTCTGGCACACCTCAAACTGCTGCTTTAGTGGAGGCCTCTTATGCTTCTGAGTCTCCAAGTATTCCTATTTTACAACAGTTACAGACTCAGATTTGCTAACTTCAAACTCAACTTGGGACTTTGACTACTAGTTCTTCTGGCCCATCCTCTATTATTGCTACTCTCGCTACAGATACTTCTACTGCTTTTCATGTTTGGTCTATTGATCCCTCATGGGTTTTGAATTCTGGGGCTAATGATCATTTGACGGGTGAGTTTTTCCTTCTTTCATCTCCAAATCCTACTACCATAGACCAATCTTTGTCTTGCTAATAGGTCTTTCTCCTCAATTCGTCATAAGGGTCAAGTGTCTTTATCTCCTGATATTACTCTATCCTCTGTTTTGCATATTCCTAATTTTGCATATAATCTACTATCCATTAGTCGACTTGCCTTCTTCGTATCTGTTACAGGATCTGAGTTTGAAGAGGAATTTTGGCAAGGGATATGAGCACGATGGACTTTATTACTTTGGGGATCCACCAGACCAACCTCCTTCTACTTTAGCTAGTTTTCAAGCGTCTGTTTTGCCTGCTTCTGTCTTGTGTTTTTAATGTTCAAACTTTAGAATTGTGGCATGCACGTATGGGTCGTGTCAATTTTCAATACTTATGTCAACTTTTTCCTTTATTAAATAAAGCTTGCAAAGATTCTAAGTTTCATTGTGTGGTTGGCGAATTATCTAAACATACTTGTACCAGTTACATACCTCATATGACTTGTGCCCCTAGTGTTTTTGACCTTATACATTCCAATGTTTGGGGTCCGTCTGCTATTCCTACTTTTTCTGGCCATCGATATTATGTCACCTTTATTGATGACCACACTAGATGCACTAGGGTATATTTGCTCCGTCATAAGTCTGACATGTTTCCAAGTTTTGTTCAGTTTTTGCAAATGGTTAAGACTCAGTTTCGTACAGTTGTTAGGAATATCTGTTCTGATAATGGTGGGGAATATATTTCCAATGCTTTTTGCTCCCATCTTAATCAAACTGGAATTCTTCAATAACTTACGTGTCCACGGACTCCTGAGCAAAATGATGTAGTTGAACGTAAAAATCGTCATATTATGTCTGTTGTGCGGTGTCTCCTTTGTAGTATGAGTGTCCCTAAGTCCTATTGGCATATGGTTGTCCTCACCACTGTCTATCTTATTAAAAGGACTCCTAGTCGTGTGTTGTAGGGTCTCACTCCGTGTCATGTTCTTATGCCCCACACTACTATATTTCCTCTCCTACTCCGTGTCTTTGGGTGTACCTAAAGTTTTAAAAAACGGCCGCAACCGTTTCATAACGCTGTTACACAATGGTTGTGGTAGTTATCGCCACCCGTTACGGCCGCTTTTGCAGTGTGATTGAAATTTACAGGTGTGTCGACCATAGCGGCTGCCGTAGTGGTCGTAACGGTGCCGTAACAGTCGTAACAGCCTGTTACACACCATTATGTAACGGTTCCGAACAGTTTCTTTCAAAAAAAAAAAAACTGAAAATGGGGAAAGAGGGGTGGAGAGAAGAGGGAAGATAAAGAGAGAAGATGGAGGAGCAAGAGACAGAGAGAGAGAAGAGGGAAGATGAAGAACATGTTATTGATTTGCTGAAGTTGTAAGACCTATGCAATTCTATTCAGCTGTTATCACTCAACCATTTTGTTTATGTGTGTCTATCTATATATTGTTTGAAAATAATAATAATAATAACAAGTGTGGTCATTATCTATTTGGTCTAGTTAGAATATGTATATATATATATTTAGGCTCTTATTTATTCTCTTACTTTTGTCAGTGATTGATTTTTTGTATAATATAAAGTCATTAATTATTAAAATAAAATGTAAAAAACTCAGTTTATAGTGATTTAAAAATATAAAATATATTGGATCATACTTAAAAATTTACAAAACTTGATCAATATTTATTTTAAACCCAATAAATATGATCGTGGAAAAAAAATATGCATATCGATAAGTTTTTTTCAAATTGTGCGAAAAATAAAAGAATTCACGGTTCCGGTTACCGCAACCGTTACGCTACGGCCTTTACACCCTGCAACTACAACCGCACTACCGCCACTGTTACGGCGACCGCAACCGCTTTTCAGAACCTTGGGTGTACCTGTTTTGTTCAGGGTCAGAGTCCCGCTCGTACCAAGTTATATGCTATGTTACATGGACTCGTCACTTTGGGGCGAAGTACCCGTGTCGACACGACACGACACGGGTGCGGGTGTGAGATCTGTGTCGGATTCACCTCATCTCTCTCGGACACGGCATTTTACAGACAGCAAAGAAATGGAAGAGGAGAAAGGAAGAAAACCTGGTCACTGGTCACTGTTGGCTTCGATCATCGATCACGATTAGGGCTCTCACTATTGATCACGATCGTCTTCGTCTAGGGCTTCGATCGTCTTCGTCTAGGGCTTCGATCACTGTCGATCTCGACCTCGAGCTCGATCGTCTTCGTCTCTCTCTTCGTTTCTACTTCTCTCTCCCTCTTCGTCTCGTCTCTGCTACTCTCTCTCTCTCGTCTCTCAATCTGTTCTCTCTCTTCGCCTCTGATTTAATGATCATATATATTGATCATATATAATATATATAATATAATTTATATAATTTATCATATATATAATTTATCATATATAATAATAATTTTTATAAATTATTATTCAAGTATTACATCTACATTAATATATAATATATAGTATAAATTACATTAATATAATAATATGTAATATTATTCATCTAAAAAAAATTATATAATACAATAGATATTATATAAATTATATAGATATTATATAATAATTATTGTATAACATATAAGATATTTATAAGATAATATATACTTATATATATTAATAAAAATAAATAAACACATATATGTAAAATAATTATTTGTTATTTATATAATATAACTCATCTTAATAACTATATTTAAAATATATATATATATATATATTTAACGTATCCCCGTACCCGTATCCAAATTTGGATACATATCCACGTATCTTTAATTTTTAATTTTGAAGTGTCCGACCCCTAGATACGCACCCACACCCGATTCTCGTACCCGCGTCCGTGTAACTTAGGTTATATGACACATCTACTCATTGTGTCTTTTTAGGATATTCTTCCATGTCTAAAGGGTATAAGTGTTTTGATCTTATGTCTCATCACTTTTACCACACTTTAGATGTTACTTTTTGTGAGGATCTCCCTTGTTTTGGTACTAACCCTCCTTTGCAGGCTTCCACTCCCGTTCCTTCTAGTGGTCGCCCTATTCCTATTTTGGACGAGGTTACGGATAAGGTTGTCCTCTCTCCTCATTCTCCACCCTTGCTTCCTTCACCCCACCCCACCCCCCCTCCCAAAATTGCAAGTATACTCTCGTAGCCCTCACTCTCAGCTACCCCATGCCGTCTCTCCGGTCTTTGGGTCAGGTACTTCTTCTCCTTTACATACATCCCCTCCACCTCCTCGTCGTAATCCCCCTCGAGATCAACATCCTCTAAACCGTTCAGGTTATTTGAGTAGTACTAATCATCTCATTTCCCAGTATCTTTCACATGACAGGGTCTCTTCTACCTATCGCTCTTTTCTTGGCAAGCTTGAATCTGAGGCCATTCCTCGTTCTGTGTTAGAGGCCCTTCAAAATCCAAAATGGGTGGAGGCTATGCAGGTTGAGATGACAGCTTTAAAACAGAATCATACTAGGGATCTGGTTCCTTTATCTTTTGGCGAGAGTACTGTGGGTTGCAAATAGATATTCACTATTAAGTATCTAGCCAATGGCTCCGTTGACCATTACAAAGCCCGCTTGGTGGCCAAGGGCTTCACCCAAGTCCCTGACAAGGATTTTGGAGCCACTTTTGCACCTGTTCCCAAGCTTCCTCAGTTCGTCTTCTCATCTCTTTGCAACATCCCATCCTTGGCTTCTTCATCAGATTGATGTCAAGAATGCCTTTCTTCATGGGGATCTTCCTAAGACGATTTATATGGCACCTCCTCCTAGTTTTCGGGCTAAGGGGGAGTATTCGGGGAAAGTGTGTCGATTGCGCAAGTCTTTGTATAGCTTGAAACAGTCTCTACGAGCTTGGTTTGGTTGTTTCAGTTCTGTCATCATCTCCATGGAGTTTGTTCAGTGCCACTCCGACCATACTTGCTTCATCTGTCGTAATTCAACCAGTCAGTATATAGTATTGTTGGTTTATGTGGATGATATTATTCTCACAGGTGATAGATTTTGTAGGCATTGATCAAGTAAAAAGGGATTTGGGACACACCTTTGATATTAAGGATTTGGGGAGTCTCAAGTATTTTCTTGGGATTGAGGTGGCTCGCTCAAGGCAGGGAATTTCCTTATCTTAGAGAAAGTACACTCTTGACTTACTTCAGGATACTGGTATATTAGGGTGTCAACCTAATGTCAAGCTCACATCAGAGTCTGGCGAGTTATTAGAGGACCCAAGCATGTATCAACGTCTTATTGGACGTCTAATTTATTTGACCAACACTAGACCTAACTTGACTTTTGCAGTCAGTGTTGTTAGTCAATTCATGCATGCACCTCGTACAGAACATCTTGATGCGGTTCATCACATTTTGAGATATTTGAAGATCTCTCCTAGCTTCGGATTATTCTTTACAGCTGCTCCTCAAACTGAGCTCTCTTATTTCACTGATGCTGACTATGCAGGATCTAGAACTGATCAGTGTTCTACTTCTGGCTTCTGTACTTTCCATGGTGATCATCTTATATCATAGAAGAATAAGAAGTATGCAGTTGTTTCTATATATTCTGCAAAAGCTAAGTATCGAGCTATGGCACAAGGAATATATGAGATTCTATGGCTTTGTTCTATCCTAGCAGAGTTGGGTTTTGAGAAGACTGGTGTTGCCTGCTTATTTTGTGACAACAAGTCTACTATTATGTTGTCCCCTGCTTCTGTCCTTCATGAGCATACTAAGCATATAGAGGTTGATATTCATTTCATTCAAGAAAAGGTTCAGACTGGTATTGTGAGTCCATCCTTTGTTTCTTCCTCTCAGCAATTAGCAGATATGTTTGCAAAATCTGTAGGACCAACATTACTCTAATCATCCATTGGCAAGCTGCGATTGTTGAATATCTTCACACCAGCTTGAGAGAGAGTGTTGAATATAGAAATTAGCGTATATAGAATCTTTTTTATTTTTAGTATTATGTATATAATCAGTGATTGTGTCAATCACTGATTTAGTGCCTTACTTACATTGTTTCCTTGTTTATATCGTTTCCTAGTTTATATCGTTTCCTAAATTGTATCATGAATCTATTATACATGGTCTCTACCTCATTCATGGGTAAGCCAAATCATTCTTTTTATCCTTCTGTTATATCGCTTTCTTTTCCACTTTTGTCTTCTTGTCAGGTACTACAAGTAGATCCTAGTTCAACTCTACATTTTTTTACATCATTAGTTTCGTCGTTTAGGTCACTTGTCTTTTGGGATTTTACCGTTCTTTCTAGTTTAGTTAAACATTCTCCTAAGAGTAGTTTTGTTTGTGATGCTTAAACAATATGTTTATCCTTCCATTAATAAAAGAAGCATTTTACCCTTTATGATTTTGTCTATTCTGATATATGGGTCCTTCTGTCACTTCTATTTTTAATTATCGGTGGTTCGTGACTTTTTATTGATTGTTATTCTTGTGTTACTTAGGTTTGTTTACTTTGTACTAAAAGTGAGGTTTTTTTCTTGCTTTAAATTCTTCCACGAGATGATGAGTACCTAATTTGACACTAAAATCAAGATTCTTCAAAGTGGTAACAAGACATAGTACATTAATGGAGTTTTTCGAGCCTACCTTAATGAAATGGAATTTTTTGTCAGACGAGTTGTGTAGAAACTCCTTATCAGAATAAAGTGACTAAACACAAGAATTGTCATCTTCTTCGAGCAGCTCGCTCCCTCTAGTTATAAATGTCCCTAATCTTACTAGAACAAGGTTGTTTTTACTGAGCCTACTAGCCCATCTTATCAATCACATGCCCTCTAGTGGTCTTGAGTCTTTAGAGCTTTTTTCTAGAACTCCTGTTGTTTCTTCTATTCCACCCAAGATTTTTCGTTGTGTTTGTTTTGTTCATGCTCCCAAACATCCTCATAGGAAATTGGATACTAAGGTTGTTCAATGTGTCTTCATTGATTATCCTGCCACCCAAAAAGGCTATAAATGTTACAATCCTTGCTCCTGTAGATGGAGCAAGACAGAGACATTAGAGGACAAGTGGATAGGACTGATCTGAAGAGACATTCTTGCCATTAGAAGGAACAAATGAGTTGTGCGCCACCTTGCCAGTTGTCATCACCAACTCTAGTTTCAGATTCATTCGCTAATTGATCTGGTAATGAATCTCCACTTGTTACTCTAAATAACTATGTTCTTCCTATTGCTCTAAAATATATATGTATATATTAAAGTGTACTCAACATCCCATATCTCAATTTGTTTCATATCATTCTTTATTTCCTCCATATCGTGGGTATATATATATATTAGGATATGTAATGGTTTTTTTTTTTTTCAAGTGAAAATCAATAATACTAGTGGGTCACTTTATTGCAAATAATGAAACCTTAAATCTGTTAGTTAGCATTCAATTGTGGGCATTAATTTATTGTTAGTTTTGAATCTCCACTACTTGGAGGAAAAGAATAATTAATTAGTTAATTAATTAATCAATTAATCATGTTAGGTAAATGAAATAGTAAAATGAATTTGAGAATTGGAGATTCAGAGGGTTGCCTAATAGTCTGGATGTGTGGGCTGTTCCACAGACTGCTGATCCAGTGTGAGCAAGTGCCTTATCGTACACCCTTCTTAGTTTGAACCCAATGGGGTAGAGTTTTAACCATGGAGACAACCTTTCCTGAGGTTTTTCGACATGTAGGTTTCATTTTTGAGGTCATTTTTAGCAAATTCTGATCTTATAATAGATTTTAATAATGTCTTTCTTACCTCATCATTCAGGGTAGGAGTGCTTCACTCTCCACATTGCATTTAGAGATTGCACGTTTTGAAACTTAAGTGAGTAGTTGCATGCTACATATTTTTATAAATATTCATTTTCCCTAAGTCGTTCTGAAAAGAGAACTGCTGTTTCATGACTAAACTTGTGACGACCCCAACATGCATATCATTATTGCATATTATATTATTATGTGAATTTGCATGTTTATGTGCTTAATTTTGCTTATATCTGTTTGATTATGAAATATTTGTTAGAATGCTTGTTTTGAATTAGAAATTGACGGCCTAAATAAATTTAGAAACCGAAATTGACAAGATTAATAGGCTAATTTGAATATTTAAAACCATTTGGGATGTTTGATTAAAATTTGACTCAGATTAAAATTAATTAGATAAAATCAATTAGAATTAAACTAGATTAATTAACCTTAAGCTTGTTTAATTAGGCTAATCTAATCTCATGTATATATATGGGTTTAGTGCGAGATTTGGACTCATTTTTATACATTTGGTATGAGATTTTAGAGAGAGTGAGATCAAACTCTTGAGAGAGAGAGAGAGAGAGAGAGAGAAAGAGAGAAGAGGATTTGTGAAGAAGAGGAGGAGAATTGAAGGAATTTGTGTAGGAGATCATCAATTCAAGCTCTAGATAAGAATTACAACCTTAATTCTTGTAGAAAACCCACCTAAGAGCTAAATTTATGAAGTATTTATGATCATTTGCATGAAATTGGAAGAAATGTCAAGAAGATTATGAAGTTTTGGCTTAAAATGGACATGCATGCATAATTTCATCATATTTCCTTATCTTAAGCATGAATTCTATCATCTTTGTTGGAATTGAGGTTAAATTGCATCTATACCTTTGTTTTTGAGAAGTTTGAAGGTTTGAGTTTATGAATTTAAAGAACCAAGCTCTTATTTGATGAATTTTGAAGAAAAGAGTTTGGAACTTCACATGTATGGAAGTTTTGAATTCAATTTCGCAAATTTTATGATGTTTTTGGACTCACGACTTTAAATTGGTTTTATATTTATGGTTTTCTAAGTGTTTTCAAGTGTTTGATCAAGCCATGCAAGTCTTTGCACTTTTAACTTATGTTTTGAAACTCAGATTTCCAATTTTGAAATCCAGAATTCGACCGCATCATTCGAGCAGTGAAGTTATCGCTCAGGCGCATTTTTCGATCATCCAATAGTTTTGCAGAGTTTTGCAAACCACTCGAGCGACCAATAGTCTGCTCGAGCAACCTCAATTCTCATAACACATAGCTCAAGCAACCATCGAGCCTAGATTTCGAGCATCCTATACTTTTGCAGACTGACCAGAACCTTAGTTGCAGGAATCGTGCAACTAGGTGGCGATTCTAAGTAAGAATCGCGATTCTGCGATTCCTAGAAAGAAATGTGTAAGAATCGCGTTTCTGTGGAGAGAGAAACGCAATTCAGTCCAAGATGGGATCGTAAAGGGGAGAGAGAGAGAGAGAGAGAGAAAGAAACCGTAGCCTTCGACATCGACATGAGAGGAGAAAGAAGAAGGGTTGTTGAGAGAACTTACAGTGGACCAGTGTTGAGATTAGGGCTTTGATTGCCTTCGTCACTCTCTTCTCTCACTATCGATCACGATCGCCTTCGTCTCTGAGGGCTTCGATCATCTTCGTACTCTCTCGATCGTCTTCATCTCTCTCTCTTCGTCTCTGTTCTGTGCTTCTCTCTCTCTGTCTCTGCTTCTCTCCCTCTTTATCTCTATTCGTTGTTCTCTCCCTCTCTCTCTTCGTCTCTATTTAATTGATCATATATATCATATATAATATATATAATAAATATAATTTATCATATATTATATATGTAATAAAATATATATATATATATATATCTTCGTCTCTGTTCGTTGTTCTCTCCCTCTCTCTCTTCATCTCTCTCTCTTCGTCTCTGTTCTGTGCTTCTCTTTCTCTCTCTGTCTCTGCTTCTCTCCCTCTTCATCTCTGTTCGTTGTTCTCGCCCTCTCTCTCTTCGTTTCTATTTAATTGATCATATAATATATATCATATATCATATATAATATATATAATAAATATAATTTATCATATATTATATATGT
This sequence comes from Camellia sinensis, assembly GCF_055761805.1. Lineage (NCBI taxonomy): Eukaryota > Viridiplantae > Streptophyta > Magnoliopsida > Ericales > Theaceae > Camellia > Camellia sinensis. Next base: position 108,134,627 of record NC_138969.1, on the reverse strand, counting down.
AATAAAATTTATAAATTATAATTTTTATCATATATAATAAAATATTTAATTATTATTTCTTAAAATATGTTAAAATTCACCTACTACACACCTACCACTACCACCTACTACACACTCACCTACTTCACCTACTCCTCACCTACTCCTCACCTACTCCATACCTACTACACTCACCTACTCCATACCTACTACACACTCACCTATTCTCTTCCCACATCCTCTCTTCTATATATAGGAATCATTGTAATATAACAATATAACAATCAATAATACAATCATTTCTCTTTATACATTAAATTTCTACATGGTATCAGAGCGGGTTTAGAACCTAATATTTTCGCTTCCCCGGCGGGCGGCAACCTCACCTTAGCTGCTCGCCGGACCTCAACTTAGTCCGCTGAATTTTCCAGCTATACCTTCACTCCCCTATACCTTCCATCCGTAGCTTCCCTCACACTCTCTGTCTCTCTACCACCATGGGCGAGAACTCTAGCTGGAAAACAAAGCCCCACCACCGAACAAGCCCACCACCGCAAACCACCGCAACAACCTTTCCTGACCTACCCAGACTCATCATCATCGATCGTCCGTCTCTTCTCAAAAATTGCTCTCTGCGTGGTGCCCTCTTCCGTCTTCGCTGTCTGCAGATGGCTTCATCCACTGTCAACCGATGGTTGAGGCCCGAGGTTTATCCATTGTTTGCGGCCGTAGGGTTAGCTGTAGGGATTTGCGGATTCCAGTTGGTGCGCAACATATGCATCACTCCTGAAGTTAGGGTGAACAAAGAAACAAAAAGGGCTGCAGGTGTGCTGGATAACCATGCCGAAGGAGAGAAGTACGTTGAGCATTTTGTTCGGAAGTTTGTCCAGGGGTATAAAACCAATCTGCTTCCTCGGGAATGCGGGTTCGAACTGTGCTGGACAACAAGAAATGATGCATGCAGATCTCGGCAGCCTATGCACATGGGCACACACCATTCACACTGCCACATAGACATATGCACATGGGCACACACCATTCACACTGCCACATACACACACATGCACGCCATCTCTCTCCCTTTTAACCCTCTCTCTCTCTCTCTTCTTTTTATTTTAATATTCACATCCACTCCATTTTATCTTTCAACTCAAGCAGCTGTCTGCTCCCACCGCCCATCAACGACTTATTTTATCTTATTTTATTTTATTTTAACCCCCTCCTCATATTTTCTCATCATCGTTTTTCCCATCATCATCTTCTCCCCCATTCTTTTCTTTCTCACACCTGTCTTTATCTCTTTTCTATGCCACTTCCACCGGCGCACATGCTATTCGCCATTAATATATTGTTATTCTTATTAAATATTAAAAAAACAAACAAAAAAAAAAACAAAACAAAAAAAAGCACCAGACAAGTGCACAGCACCAGACAAGTGCCCAGACAAGTACACAAAGCACTCACATGACATCGTTTTTAACACACATTTTCCTTTTCTTCTTTTATTTCTTTATTCTTTCTCCGCCCACATTTTATTTTTTATTATCCAATTTACTTGGTGCTCTATTTTTATTCATTATTATATCTTCTTCATCACCATGCTTCTCATTTCATCACCCTCTCCATATTTTTTTTTATTATTCGATTCCCTTACTTTTCACAACCAAAAAAAAAAAAAAAAAAAAAAAAGAGACATTCATCCTTCCACAAATTCATTTTATTCATCTCAGGGATCCACCCCGATCACAATTTTACACAAAAAAAAAAAAAAACTAAAATAAAATAAAATAAAATAAAAAATAAAACATAAAAAAATAAAAAAAAATAACAAACACAACCACAGCTTTGTTTTCTTTTCTGCAGACGGCCACACACCGACATCCCTTCTCTACTCTGCCGCCGGTCTTTTCTTCTTGCCTCCGTCCTGGGCGGCCCTTGCCGGTGTTGCCTCCGTATTTCCCACTCCACTGGGCATGATCACTACTCCCTGCTCCTCCACTGCAGAATATGGCGGACCTCCAAAACGGAACATCACGGTGGCCTTCCGCTTCAGCTCCTTATTTTCCGCCTTTAGCACACTTATCTCTGCTCGCGCATCCTTATACATGCGTTGGAGCAGAGCCAGCTGGGAGTTTAACTGCTGCACCTCATTTGCCCTACTCTGCAGCCGGTTTGACAAGTTTGTCACCGCAGTCATGGTTTCCACACATGACTTCAAAGTATACTAATTGGCCTCAATATCAGTTTGCACCGCCATTTTTTGCTCCACAGACCGCATCGGAAAGTTCAACGGAGCAAAATCAGAGGTGTTTGGTTGAGGTTCACGGGCCACCGCACCAGTTATCTCTCTTGTGGACTCGTTGAGGTCGGGAAAGAGAGTAAGCAGAGGGCGGGACGAAGAGGCCATTTTTTGGGCAACAGAGTGTTACAGAATATTACAGAGTTTCTCTCTCAGAACACGAATCTCTTAGAACACGAAGAGTTTTTCAGATGTTTCTCTCAGTTTTTTTTTGTCTCAGTCTCTGCCTCAGCCTCTGCCTTCGTCTTGGTTATATAGCCAAGGCAGACACGCGCATCCTGCGCCGCTCGGCGCTCGCCGACAACCTGGCACGCCTTTTCATGGCACGCCTTTTCATGCATTTAGGCACGCCTTTTGATGGCACGCCTTTTGACAGATTGGGCACACCTTTTGAGGGTGTGACTTTTTAGGGGTCCGACAAGACTCTGTAAACTGTCCCGACATTGATTCCGGTTAGCTCCTTTATGGGTCCGCCAAGACTCTGTAAACTGTCCCGACATTGATTCCGGTTAGCTCCTTCATGGGTCCGACAAGACTCTGTAAACTGTCCCGACATTGATTCCGGTTAGTTTCTACAAGGGTCCAGCAAGACTCTGTAAACTGTCACAACATTGTCTACTACAACGGTCCGACATGACCCCATAAACTGTCTTCTACATCGGTCTGACACCGCCATCCAGTGTCTTCACCAATGGTCTGACACGACTATACAGTGTCTCCTATCCTCTTTTATTTTTATGTATTTTCTTGTTTTGTTACTCTCTCCAAACTCAAGTTGGTTAGTTCCTATCCCCCTTGAGTTTGCGGGGGGCTGTTAAAATTCACCTACTACACACTTACCACTACCACCTACTACACACTCACCTACTTCACCTACTCTCCACCTACTCCTCACCTACTCCATACCTACTACACTCACCTACTCCATACCTACTACACACTCACCTATTCTCTTCCCACATCCTCTCTTCTATATATAGGAATCATTGTAATATAACAATATAACAATCAATAATACAATCATTTCTCTTTATACATTAAATTTCTACAAAATATCATATATAATAATAATTTTTGTAAATTATTATTTTTTAACTTTTTAACATAAAACCAAACCAAACGAAGCCTTAAGTCCCATCAAATGGGATCGGCTACATGAATCCTTCTTCTCCACGCGACCCTATCAAAGGCCATTTCATTAGTCAAATTAAGTAGATTCATATCTCTATTTATAACGCTAGTCAATGTTAATCTAGGCCTACCCCGTCCCCTAACACTTCCATCTACCGTTACAGCATCGCATCTCTTCACTACTGCCTCTGTTGGTCTCCGTTGAATATGACCAAACCATCTCAAACGATTCTCTCTCAACTTATCTTCTATCGGTGCTACTCCTACCCATTCCCGAATACACTCATTCCTAATCCTGTCCTGTCTAGTCTTACCACACATCCACCTTAGCATCCTCATCTCAGCCACACTCATCTTATCTACATGTTGTTTCTTAGTTGCCCAACACTCCGTCCCATACAACATAGCTGGTCTAATAGCCGTTCTATAAAACTTACCTTTTAGTCTAGTGGGTATTCGTTTATCACACAATACCCCAGACGCACTTCTCCACTTACACCATCCCGCCTTAATCCTATGGGCCACATCTGCATCAATCTCTCCCGCTGTTGTGATAATCGACCCTAAATAACGAAAATGTTCACTCTTAAGCAGTTCTTGGTTCTCAATCTTCACTTCTCCTCTGCTTTCATTGTTACTGTTACTAAATTTACACTCCATGTACTCTGTCTTAGTTCTGCTTACCCGAAATCCTTTAGATTCAAGAGCTTTTCTCCAGATCTCCAACTTTGTGTTAACTCCTTCTCTAGTCTCATCCACTAACACAATATCGTCTGCAAAAAGCATACACCATGGCACGTCATCCTAAATATTTATCGTCAACTCGTCCATAACTAAAGCAAAAAGATAAGGACTTAAGGTAGATCCTTGGTGTAACCCTACAGTGATAGGAAATTCATTTGTTTCTCCAGCTGGCGATCTAATAGTGGTCACCACCCCTTCATACATGTCCCTAATCACGTCAATGTAGCCTTTTGTCACCCCTTTCTTCTCTAGCACCCACCATATTATATCTCAGGGCACTCTGTCATATGCTTTCTCAAGGTCGATAAACACCATATGAATGTCTCTTTTCTTTTCTTTATACTTTTCTATTACTCTCCTCAAAAGATAGATCGCTTCCATTGTTGACCTACCAGGCATAAACCCAAATTGATTCTCTGACACCTCTGTTATGTCTCGCAATCGACGTTCCATCACCCTCTCCCACACTTTCATTATATGACACATTAGCTTAATTCCTCTATAGTTGTTACAATTCTAGACATCACCTTTATTCTTATAGATTGGCACTAAAATACTCTTCCTCCACTCATCTGGCATGTTCCTAGTCAACAAAATTTTGCTAAACAACCTAGTCAACCAAGCAACTCCCTTTTTACCCAAACACTTCCAAGCTTCAATAGGGATATCATCAGGTCCTAAAGCCTTATTTGATTTCATCTTCTTAAGTGCAATCTCCACTTCAAAATTCATAATCCTGCGATAGAACCTATAGTCTTGATTTATCGTATTACTGATTATTTCTTCCCCTATTGTCGTACTTCCATGTTCCTCATTTAACAGTTTCTCAAAATAATTCTTCCATCTTTCCTTAATCTCATCATCCTTCACCAATACCTTAGAATCCTCACTCTTGATGCACTTTACTTGATTAAAATCTCTTGTTTTCCTCTCCCGTATCTTAGCAAGTTTGTATACCCTCTTCTCTCCCTCCTTACTATCTAGTCTAGTGTATAGGTCATCATAAACTTTCAACTTAATCTCTCTCACTACTTTCTTGACCTCCTTATTAGCCAATCTATAGCTCTTAAAGTTTTCCTCAGTTCTATCCTTCTGCCACTTTTTAAAGCACTCTTTTTTTGCCTTAACTACTGCTCGGACCTCTTCCCTCCACCACCAAGTTTCCCTAGAGCTGGGTCCCGTTCCTTTTTACTCTCCAAGCACTTCCCTTGAGATTCTCCTCATACAATTGGCCATCGAATGCCACATAGTGTTAGCATCACCTTCTAAGTCCCAAGTACCTTCCTTTTCCATTCGATTCTTAAATATTTCTAGTTTATCCCCTTTTAAGTCCCACCATCTCGTCCTACGACGCCCACCATCCTTCCTAGCTTGGTATTGCCCTCTAAAACATAAATCTAGTATCAAAATCCTATGTTGAGAGACCAGACTCTCTCCAGGAATCACCTTACAATCATTGCATTTTAGACAGTCTACTTTTCTCACTAAGAAATAATCTATTTGGCTCTTAACTAATCCACTCTTAAAGGTTATCAAATGCTCCTCCCTCTTCTTATACATAGTATTGGCCACCACCAAGTCAGAAGCCAACGCAAAATCTAAGATTCTCTCTCCAGCCTCATTTCTGTCACCAAAACCGTATCCACCATGCACCCTTTCATAACCTACTTTATCTATGCCCACATGGCCATTAAAATCTCTACCTATAACCAGGTTCTCTCCTACGGGTATCTCATGTAAGATCTCATCCATTTGCTCCCAAAAATCCCTCTTAATCTGATCATCTAACCCTACTTGAGGGGCGTAAGCGCTAATAATGTTCACTATATTCCCTCTAATAACTAATTTAACTAGCATAATCCTATCTCCTTTCCTAATGACCGCCACCACACTTTCCACAAGACCCTTGGCAATTATGATTCCTACCCCATTCCTGCGTCTATCCTTACCACTATAATAAAGTTTAAAACCAGTATCCTCAATTTCCCTAGCTTTCTCTCCCGCCCACTTAGTTTCTTGTATGCAAGCTATACTAACTCTCCTCCTAATCATAACATCTACCAATTCCATCGTCCTACCAGTTAAGGTTCCTATGTTCCAAGTGGCTATCCTAAACCTATAGTCTTGGACTAGCTTCTTTACCCGCGCTCGTCCAGAAAAACGCGGAAACCTTTGCCCATTTTTCACCGCACCCAGGCGTCGATGCGGCGCCCCTTGCTCACTTTTCGAAACACCCGGAGGCAGGCGCAACGCGTCACTTGAGGGGAACGACCTAGCATTTAAACGATTCAAAGTAGGATTCATTTTCATAAGGGATCCGAGCGGCTTTTTTACGTGTTGGCTGTCGGCTACCTAACACACAACCCTCCTCCTTAACCCGGGCTTGGGACCGGCGGAGTTGTTAACAACCCCGGCGGAGTTTTTTAACTTTTTAACATATAATAAATAAAATAAATCATCCAATTATTTAAAAGAAATCTAATTAAACCATATATAATAAAAAAAATTATAAAATAAAATATCTAGTTTTTCTTTTTATTTATTTTAACATAATTTATTATTCCTTATTTATTATAATTTTTTATTTATAATATACATCAATTAAAAATAAAAAAAAAATAAATTAACAATAATACATTATTTAAAAAATATAATAAATAAATAAAATAATTAATGTATATTAGAATAAAAATATTTATAAAAAAACTTCTAATGTGCATTAAAAAAAATATATATATATATATTACCGCTCCCCAAGACGCTCCCAACCTAAGAAACTTCTATCGGTTCACGATTCCTCGCTCCCGCTCCCGCTCCCGCCCCCGCTCCAGCTCCCGCTTCGTGCAACTAAGACCAGAACGCTCGAGCGACCACCCTGTTTTCAGCAACTTTTGAAAAACACTTTCGTGTGCATATATTCAACCTCATGTTCTTTTAGGCATTCTTGGGCATTGTTTAGGCACCATTAAAGGAGGATTAAGTCAGAAACCTATATAAGGGATTGAATTAAGATATAATTTTGTATAGACAATGTGTTTCAATGTGTATTGTTATGTGCTTTGTATAGGTGGGTCACTCGAAGCCTAACGTCTGTTCAAACCCACTGTGAGTAATATCTCCATAAAGATATGTTCGAAATGTATCTTGAAAATTGTTCAAGAATGTGGTTTATGAAATTGTATTTCGTATACATGAACGAATGTCCTTTCTGAACTGTATTCATGGCATCCTTTAATGAGGCCCTTGCCTGGGGAACACAATACCATGGCCCTTTGATTATTGAATTACAGAGATCTCTAATGATAGGCCCGAGTGGTCCCTTCGCTGGACCTTTATGATCCCTTCATTTAGACCTTCATGGTCCTTTTGCTATACCTTGATGGTCCCTTTGATTTAGGCCTTTTCGCCCCTTCGTTACTCTATTGGATATACCACGTATGATGTTTTGATAATGGATTTCGATGTGGCAAATACTTTGTTTGAATTCGATATATGACTCATTTGGAGTATAGACATGTTTTATATTGTGATGAGTTTCATTCATTAACCTTTTTATTTTGGTATTATTCACTGGGTTCTAAGTCACCCCTCGTCCTTATATATATGTAGGTGAGTATGTGGATTGTCAAGTTTAGAGTTGCTTTCGGGAGTCCACGTTTTTGAGAAGTCGTTCATGAAGTGCCTCTGTGATGGAGCGTTGCTTGGTCTCTAGAGGAGCCAAGCTTTTGTCAACCCTTTTGTGAAGTCTTCTGTTTTTGCTTTTGCTTTTTGAAGAACATGATTATGTGTATGAAGTTGAAGTCTAAATTTGTAGTAAATATTACTATGGTATGATGAATGACTTGTAAATTAAATTTCTTATGAAGTTATCATATAAGTACCGCTCAATGGACTTGTTTATTTCTTGATATTGCTTCCGCCAAGCCCCGTAATTTATTTAATGATTTGAATTTGTCTTTAAGGCCATAAGTAATCTATGATTACTGGCCGGTCATGACCTAGACCTCTAGGGGTGGGTTCAGGTCGTAACAAAACTACCATGGCAAATTATTAATGGTTGTATCACTGAATTGTACTAATCTTGGATATATGTAAACTTAAAATACAAGAAAACTAATAGATATGGGTTCGTGCTTGTGATGTGAAGTATCTTGTTTTACAAAATTGAATCATTTGATCATATGGGGACCATATGTGAAAAGTCTAGAGAAATTATTCCACCGTATGTGGTGACTCTAGCCACCAAGAAAATAATTCAAGTTAGGTTGCAATGACTCTAGTTCTTAAAGATTGTAAGGAACGGGCATGGGTCACTTGGGTGACCTATTAGATCATCATATAGAAAGGCTTGTGGTAACATCACATAGATGACTTTTTGTTCGATGTTGGATCCAGCAGGCTTCATTGCCTTGGAAACTTTGTGGCATGTATTACCTGTTATTCTTTGGTACCTAGATTCTAATAATGATTATGCAATTATCTATCTTAAGTGGAGACGTGTACTTCGTTATGTTCTTGACACAATGAGATTTTAATTTGCAAATTGTGGAACCTTATTCTTTGAATCAGATTGTCTTTATCAAAACTGTTATGTCAGTCTAGTTTATATTATATACCTCTTATTTTAGAATTGAACCATTTTTCTACTCACTAAACTATAGCCGACTTAGGCCTTGTTTGGGAAGTTGGCTATTTTAATAGGCTATTTTAGTTTTTGGCTATTTTAGTAGATAAAAATTTTTGTGTTTGGGAAGATTATTGGATTTTTTTTAGTTGAATGTGATGTTTGTGAGAGAAAAAGTGAAATGATTATGGGTTTAATGTGACATTTTGTCTTAGTAACTATTTTAGTCTATTTTGTCTTTTTGTGAATTTTAGCATTAAAATAGGCTAAAATAGCCCTTGCCAGACAAGGCCTTAGTTGTTTAACATCTAAGTCACAGAAGACCTTAGAGTTGGACTCATAGCTTGGCGGAACTCTATTCCATAAACCTCTAGGACACATTTTTAATTAGTAATGTTGATAGTTGTGCATATACATTATGTTTTGAGATTTGTTTAGGATTTTTGTGTTGCGCGGGTTATTTGTGTCTCACTTACACTCCGTTTGTTTGGGCGAAAACATTTTCTAATAGAAAACATTTTTAATGGAAAAAAATTTCCATAAATGTTTTCCGGAAAAAAATATTTTTCTATATTTGGTGGTGGGGTGGTGGTGGTGGTGGGGTGGTGGTGGAACGAAGGTGGAGGTGGAGGTGGAGGTGGAGGTGGAGGTGGTGGCATGGTAGTGGGGCGATGGCAACGGTGATGGTGATGGTGATGGTGGCGGTGGCCATGGTGATGGTGGTGTGGTGACATTAGTAAAAATTTAGTCCATAAAACGTTTTCCGACTTTTAAAAGTGGAAAACATTTTCTGCCCAAATAGGCTTATTTTCCATAAACCATGGCAAATGTTTTCTATTGACTTTCATTTCCATTGTGACAAACACCAAAAAATACATAAAATGTTTTCCGCCCAAACAAATGGAGCGTTAGTATATTTTTGGAGTTGGTTAGGGCAGGTTTTGCCTATTTTTATATTTTGGCATGTCACTGGATTTTGCAGTGGCTTGTTTATGACATTAGAGTATAGGATAAATTACCAATAGGTCATAATAGTTTGACTTAATTCCCATCAAGTCTTATTGAGGACAACTCCTAGTAAAATCATCGCTAAAAATAATTTTTTGTGACAATTTTGTTGCACATCTCGCTAAAAATTAACAATTAGTGACTTTTTCTATGATAAATTTTTTAAACTATCTGTGAAAGTTGAAAATTAGTAGCATTTTTTTTGTGACGATTTTTTTAAAAAATCGTTAAAATTTATAAATAGCGACATTTTTTGTGACAATTTTCAAACCATCGCTGAAAATTAATAATTAGTGACTTTTTTAGTAGTATTTGATAAAAAAACACTATTACTTCTCATAGGACCTATTGGACAATAAGTCTACTATTAGCTGTTACATGGACTCAGGTATGCATGTCAGGTGCATGCATCTAAAGGTCGGACTCATCAAACCATAAATTCAAGAGTATGCAAACTTGGCAAAAAAATGTCATATTTTTATATTTTTAACCTAGCCTGTGAGATAAAATGATGCTATATGTAACTTATTGTGTCAAAAAGACATTTATAGCAATTATACAACAATATGTATATATAATAATAGTGTTATATACAGTTATATAAGAAGTATCCGTTAAAAAATATCCGACACATATCCCATACCCTTGTCCGAGTGTCAGGTGTATTTGATTTATTTTGAAGAGTCTGAGTAACATAGCCTATTAGGACCTACACGTAAGTCCCCCAAGATTATAACTACATTCACTCAGTATTGATTATGGATTCTTATTTAGGCTTATGGTACATGTGCCTTGGGCTAAAGCTCTGTGGCCCTTGTACGGTCATGCCCGGATTTAGGGTGTGACCACCCAACTTTACATCTCATGTAACTCAAGGGAAGGTTTGTAGATAGAAAAAGACACTCTATGGGCTAAAGTAATCTTCCTGAGCCTAATCTGATAGATTTCTATTTGCTTTGTTAAGATTTGTATATGGACAAAGTCATGCAAATCATATAATGTTCGTCAAGCGAATGATGATAACTATTCTTATCGTGTAAGTTGATGACAAAGTAGTGGCAAGCAATGATATAAAAGAAGTGTCCCATCTCAAATCACGTCTAGCTAAGGAATTTGAGATTAAAGATTTAGGATCCCTCAAATACCTTCTTGGCATTGAGGTTGCTAGATTTGATAAAGGAATCTTTATGTCCCAAAGGAAGTACTTTCTTTAACTTTGGGAGGGTTGTAGACTAGCAAACTCACCTATTGAGGTTAATCGTCAGCTTAGCGGTGATGTTGGGGATCCTACAAAACAAGAAAAAATATCCGAGACTTTTAGGGAGACTAATACTCATCTCACACTAGACCTAATATTGCATATGCCATACGAGTAGTGAGTTATGCATGACCCTCAAAAGAGGCAGTATTAATGTGGTTGACTTTATTTTGAGGTACCTCAAATAAGCTCCAAGTAAAGGAATTTTATTCTCCAATCATGGTCATTTGAGATTGAAAGCATTTACTGAAGCAGATTAGGCTAGCTAAGTTGATGATCGATGTTCTACTTCAGGAATTACTTGAAGAAGTAAAAAGAAGACAGTATTAGCTAGATCCAGAACAGGGCAATGGTACAGCATTTGTGAGCTTATACGGCTCCCAGTGTCATTAAAGAATTTGGGAATTCCTAATGATGGACAGATGAAGTTGTATTTGTGACGAGAAGGTTGCCATCAACTTTGCCTACAACCTAGTCTAGCATGATAAGACAGCATATTGAAGCAGACAGACATTTCATTACAGAAAAGCTGATTAAGTGATTAATTTGTATGCCCTTCGTGAGAATTGAGGATCAATTGGCTAATCTATTAATAACGGGCTTAGTAGTACGGTTTTTATCCCATTTAATTCAACTTAGGCATGAGAGAGATATATACACCAACCTGAGGGAGAGTCTTCAAGTCTCATGTTATTCCTCCAAAGGGTATATTTGTGCTTTGGTCTTATTAGAAAACATTTAGTAGATGAGAGAGAACCCTAACTGACTCTCTTCTCATTGTCGCATAACAACGTTTGTTTTTATTTTCCTCTATTTTCTTCTTCTCCTCTTCCTACTCTGTTTAATTTAACTAAAATAATACTAGGTAATAAAAATAAAAATTCAACATAAAAACATTAGTGAAAGGGGGCAATATTTTCAACTAAGTTGACTAGAATAGGACAATTCTCAACAAAGAATAAAATATTTCATGTGAGAGGTGTAGGTATTTGAGCACCTTTAACCATATGACCAAGTATTTTAGGCTAAGCAGCACGGACACTTCTAAGAAGGCACATGTCCATGTTGTATCTGTCTCTGACTTGTGTCCAACACCAACACTCATCAACACTTTGCGATGCGTGTCCAACACACATTTAAATGTCATTTTTCTTTTTTCTTTTTTGCTGTTTTAGACCTAGAAACACTTTGGACACATGGGGGACACACGTCCATTGCTTACACACACATGAAACACATTATAAGTTTGAACAAAACTTGGATAATACAAAGATAGAAGGAAAGCACAATATAGACTTATGCCTATTGATCCCTCCATTAAATATTAGGAATTAGTGAAATATGGCATTTTTTATTATCAATGAATGAAAAATTCATATATATGATATAGTAAATATATAAAATCATATATTTTGTGCGTGTTGTGTCCTATGTAAACACCGGTATATTGTCACAAAGCTGTTTAAACCTGAGGTTTATTTTCTACACCATGAGAACTGCTTATGATAAAAGGGAACCAAATGGTTTGAAGAAGAGCCCCGAACTTTGTTCAACACCTCAGCTCTGCCTCTCTCTCTCAATAGTCTCAGCCACTTATCCACAATTGATGACTTGCTGCTCCTTTTTCACCAGCCACTGGCCAACAAGCTTTCTCATTCACATAAGCCACCCAACCCAGGTTTCTAATTTTCTAACTATCAGCCAAAATTTACTATTTTCTAATGGTTTGATGCCTTCTCCATTCTGAATTTCATGCCAAATTAAATTCTAGTTCAATGACAATAAATATATTTTCTTAAACTACTCATTAAAAGAAGCTGGAAAACACAGAATGGTCAACACAATGTCCATTCGTTAGGCTTAGAGACTCTGTGATTTCCATGTTTAGGAAGGACAAGTGCCAAATGAGGCCAGATGCTATGTATGAATTAATAAAAATAAAATAAAACGTTTACAGCCACATCCATTGGTTTTTGCCCAAGCCAGCAAACACTGTCTCAATCAATTTTTAAGGGTTTGTAATGTAAAAGATTTATTTTGATAGGTAACTTTAAAATTTCCCATTGATATGACCTAAAGATGTAAAGACAAACTAAAAAAGATTTATTTTCACAGGGAACTTTAAAATTTCCCTTTGATATGACCTAAGATGTAAAAACAAATTAAAAAAGAGGTGCACATAAAAAGACAATGGGTACAAACAAGTAATCTTACTCCCCTCTTCTCTAACTTCTTCCTACATGCTTGTCATGATTCAAGTTAGCTATATACGTAACTATAGGCAAAGAACTATATCCCATAAACTAATTTACTAGTTGTACACAGCTGTCTTTTATAATATCTAGGCAGCGCGTTGCGTCTCATGATATTCACAACGAACTTAACACATCTATTGAAATTTTTTGCAACTTCCACTAAATCAAATCAAATTCCAAAAATCTATGATTTAGAATATCAAAATTATCATTTAGACAGAGATCTGAAAGCCAGTCAAAACTAGCATCAAGAATATCTTTCAAAGAAACCCCTATCTTTCTTAGGAAAGCCAGACATCAAACGACAAAAATCAAAACCCACGAACTATTTCGTTAGACCTAAGAAATGCCAAACAGTAATTACCTGCAATTTTAATCCATCTTGTATGCTTGCAGCCTTAAAGTAATAACTTAATAAATTGTACTTCATAACTTCAGACTGCAGCCTTTCCTTTCCTTTGAAACTGAACAAATTTTTACAAGACAGTGCCCCTTCACTGAGGAATTTTAGGTTGTCCCATAATCAAATTTCATGGGCTAAGAAGGCTTCAATATTTATAGGTTTTTAATTGAGATAGTAAATTGAGGTTTAGGATGGTTGTAGGCTTAAATTGAGGTTTAGGATGGCTTTGGACCCTGTTGGCACATAAATTTCAACTAAATTTATGACACGTATAGAGCCTATGATAGGAAGGTTGTAGATAATCACTTCCTAAAAAAAGATCAACATGATCCGTTGAAGTACATAAATAAAACGACGTTGTATCTCAACGACGTTATTCAAGATGCTCAAGTGACACGTGGAGCCTACGGAAGATGACACCTGTAGAGCCTACAGCAAGGACACCACACAGGATGAAACCCCAAAGATCAATCTGGTTAATCAGATATACGATTAATCAGATAGCGCTATTATTCAAAATTCAAATGGCGCTATCATTCAATTTGAAATTCAAATTGAAGATGAAGCATTCCTATCACCTGATGGCCCTCCATAAATATGAGGACCATCACACAAGACGGGGGATGAAGAAAATCAAAAGTGAAAAGATCAGAGAGAGAGAGAGAGAGAGAGAGAGAGAAATTGAGAGCTAAACAAATTGTTACAAGAAAGAAGAGAAGAAGCCTAGAGAACTCAAGAGCCTACGCTAATGGCGATGAATAGGTAAAGGGTTCCAAACCCAAACTGTATTTTATATTCGAGGGTTCAAAACCCATAACAATCTCAATAAAAAAAATTTTTTTTTTTCTTAAATTGTCTTTTGTTGTTTATTTTGTTCTTCATTAATCGGAGGTTTCATTTGTATAAAATGTGTAATTAACGATCTGAAATACAGATCAGAAATAAGAGCCTGCTATTCAAATAATCAACACTGTTTAGTCCAAAAAACTAAACAGTGGACATTTGTAACATAAATTTTGAAATGTATTGAAACACTTCATGTTTTAAAATTTGTGTCTACAAATTCTGGCACACCCAGTGGGATTTATTTCTCCTCCCATCTTTTGAAGAACAAAATATATATATATATATATATACTTGAAACTTACTGATGTATTCTTTTGTTATAGGAATGCTGAAGCAACTGTCAGGAGACAAACCTACAATCCAGTGGCTCTGAAATCACCAAGGGTGGAGATAGCACCCATCACCCAAGGGGCTCCGGAGCAAATGCTCTTGGCTGTCCCAAAGATAGAACCAACGAAATCTTGGAAAGATGCACTTCTTTCCCCTATCACCCAAGGGGTTCCGGAGCGAAAGCTCTTGGCTGTCCCGAAGGTAACTGGTGTGACAAAGAAAGTCACACTTCTCCAAAAAGCTAAAAATTTGAGAAAGATTATGTGAAAGTGTCAAAGCAGTACGCAACTGTGAGGGCCACAGCCCGAACGAAGAGCTTTCTAATTCAGGCAAAGGAGGCTAATCAGTTTGCAACTACGACTTTTGTTGCAGCTTCAACGGGGGCAACAAAAAATGTTGTGGCCCAACTACTGAAAAGGGTAGAAGACTCCATTAAAATGGTGGAGTTTGCCCAGAAGAAAGCCTCTGCTGAAAACGTGGCCATCATTAGGGCCATTGGGAGAAGGGTAATGACCTAAACTCCTATTGATGGATGGAAAAAAGGCCCCTGTTGTTGAAAAAATAGTTGCGACCTACAAACCGATAGTTCTGTTCAGAGCACAAAATCGGTCAAACCAAATCTCAGTCAACTCTCTTGATAGGGTTCGAATAAGGAACACTCGTTGGCTCGACAGGGTTCGAATAAGAAACACCCGTTGGCCCAACAAAATAAGGAACACCCGTTGGCCCGACAAGGTTCGAATAAGAAACAACTATTGGCCCAACGGGTTTTGAATCAACATCAATTGGTCCGCTCTAAAAATGTAGGGACTGTTTTAAAAATTCATGAGGAGTTTGCAAAAACGCAAACTGTTCCTTCTATGCCCCTAGGGGCTCAACTTGATATATCATCCGGTCCAGTTTCGAAAAGACAAAGGCAAAGAAGAAATAAGGCCTCAAAGAAACTGGAACTAAGAACAATGGCAACAAATGTTATAGGAGCTATTGAAAGGGCTCTCTCGAAAGATGAACCCCAAAAACAAATTGAAAGTCCTGTCTTTGTTGGAAAATCCAAGGTGGAGGAGGGTAAGCAACCCTTGGGAAATATTTCTACTTTGGTTGAACTATCTATGGAGGGAATAAGAAAAGGGCCTGTAACAAGGTCCATAACCCGTCAGGCTCAAAACAAAGCATCGCAGTCAGATGCTTCAAATATGAGTAATGTTGTGGGGGTTGATAATCCTTTATACGAACAAGATGATTCTACCTCGTTTGTTTCAACGAATATTGAAAACAATGAATTGAAAGATATCAACAAAGTCGCAGTTATGATGACTGAGGTTGAGAAAGAAGGTGAAAATTTGCAGGTCCAATAAGACCAAGGTCTCAAGGAAAAAGTGGTGGCTCTACAAGAATAACTCGAGAGAAGAGAACGGGAAATGGCTGCTATGTTGGAGCAAATGCAACATTTGCAGGCCCCAATGACAGGACCAGGAAGTGCACCCAAACAAATGACACAACCTGTTGTGGGAACATCCGTAGGCATACAAAGCACATTAGCCCCAGGGGGCAATGGTCCCTGTTACTCTGATCTAATGAGTGGTGGTATGAATCCAATGCTCATGGCAATGATTGATGATATGGTGAGGAGACAAGTAAAGAAAGTCAAAGAAAAAGATGATGCGAACTTTCGAATAATTACAAAACCTTACCCAGCATGGGTAGATGCTGTTCCATTCCCTTCTGGTTTTTCCCAACCAGATTTCAAAATGTTTGATGGAACAGGAGATCCAAGACAATATGTGGCTCATTTTCTTTCAAGGTGCGGGCCAATAGCCCACAAGGAGGCCCTGTGTCTGCAGCTATTTGTTCAGTCACTTGAAAGTTCTGCATTTACTTGGTATGCTAACCTTCCTGAGGGATCGATCCTAAATTGGGATTCCATGGTGAAGGAGTTCCTTAAATAGTTCTGCAACACACAAAGGCGAGTTAGAGTACCAGAACTAATTGAGACCAAGCAACGTGACAATGAGTCTATTACAGATTTCATTGCAAGATGGCGAGCTTTGACATTTGCTTGTCCTCAAAAGTTTACGCAATTAGAGTTAATTCGGATGTGCCTTAACAACTTCCGACATGAGCTCTCTACGGCTCTTATGGCTCAAACTTTTGAAGGATTCAATGATCTATGCACTAAAGCTCATGATATAGAGCTGCATTTAGCTAAACGAAGGAGGCCTAGGGCCGTTGAAAGGGTTGAGTCCTCGACTGCAGCTACAATCGAAACCAGAAAGAAGGGTCCCGTTGTAGTAGGGGCTAAAAAGCCCAAGGAATTTAAAAAGGTGACTATGAAAGAGAGGTTGGAGAAAAAATATTCCTTCATAGATGATCTGGTCGAAGACCTATTTGAAGATCTGTTAGAGCAAAAGTTGATTGCTCTCCCTGAGGTGAAAAGACCACATGAGGTAGGAAAGACCAACGATCCAAAGTATTGCCCCTACCATCGTTTGATTAGCCATCCGATAAAAGAGTTCTTTGTTCTGAAAGATAAAATTCAGGAACTCTTGGACTCTAAGATTATCGAGCTCCCTCCTCAAGAGAAAGCATCTGCTAACCCAATCACTATCAACAATGATAATGAAGGTGAATGGGTTGTTTATCAGTCAAAAAGCATGAAGAAAAGACAAAATGCCACAGGGAAGGCTAGAAGTGTGGTTGATTCAATAACACAAGGGCCAAAAGTTTCCAAAAAGCAAAAACCAAAAGTTTCTAGGAGACAGAAAAAAGCCAAAGTAAGTAAGAGAAAAGGAAAGAAGAATCCAAAGAAAGAAAAAGGGGAAAAATTGGTCCCTTATGAGCGGTTAGAGCAAGGTCCTTTTGTCCCAGTCACATTGGAGGAATTTCTACCTTCAAAATTTCAATCTGTGGAGCTGCAGACATACTTTGATAAAAGAAGGGAGGAAAAGTTTACTTTGGCCCCTTGCCTAACCATCATTGTTTTGAGTGATGACGAGGAAGATGAAGGTGAAGTTGGTCCAAAAGTTAGGGAAGGAGATTGCATTACATCTCCTATCTGCATACCTGACTCACCAGAATATACACCAACTTCTCCAGAATACACACCAGCCTCACCAGAGTCGGACCCTTAAAAAGTCGCACCCTTAAAAGGTGTGCCCAATTTTGTCAAAAGGCGTGCCATCAAAAGGCGTGCCCAATTCATCAAAAGGTGTGCCGGACATGATGGCGAGGCACGTGAGTGCCTTGGTTGGCGTGCCCGTTTGTCGTCTGGTGGCAAGTGGCGCGCGATACGCGTGGCTGCCTTGGCTATATAACCAAGACGAAGGCAGAGGCTGAGGCAGAGAAAAACTGAGAGAAACCTCTGAAAAATCCTTCGTGTTGCTGAGAAAGAGAGTTCCTTGTGCTGAGAGAGATAGTCTGTAATACTCTGTAACGAGAGATATTCTGTAACACTCTGTTGCCCAGAAAATGGCCTCGTCTTCCCGGAGTCTGCTCACCCTCTTTCCCGACCTCAACGAGTCAACAAGAGAGAGAACTGGAGCGGTGGCACTGGAACCTCAACCGAGTGCCCCGGAGTTTACTCCGCTGAACTTTCCGATGCGGTCTGTGGAGCAAAGAATGGCAGTGCAGTCGGATGTGGAAGCCAATCAGTATACATTAAAGTCATGTGTGGAAACCATGACTGCGGTTACAAACTTGTCGAACCGGCTGCAGAGTAGGGCAAATGAGGTGCAGCAGTTAAACTCCCAGCTGGCTCTGCTCCAACGCATGTATAAGGATGCGCGAGCAGAGATAAGTGTGCTAAAGGCGGAAAATAAGGAGCTGAAGCGGAAGGCCACCGTGATGTTCCGGTTTGGAGGTCCGCCATATGCTGCAGTGGAGGAGCAGGAGGGAGTAGTGATCATGCCCAGTGGAGTGGGAAACACGGAGGCAACACCGGCAAGGGCCGCCCAGGACGGAGGCAAGAAGAAAAGACCGGCGGCAGAGTAGATAAGAAAAAATCCCGCCTGTGGATGTGTTGTTTGTTTTTGTTGTTGTTGTTGTTGTTGTTTTGTTTTTTTTTTTTTTTTTTTTTTTTTGGTGTAAAATTGGGATCGGGGTTGATCCCAGAGAGGAATAAAATATGGTTTGTTGTGTAAATTGGTAAATTGTTTTTTTTTTTTTTTTTTTTTTTTTTTTTGTTTTTTTTTTGAAAGATATAATAATAATAATAATAATAATAATAATAATAATAATAATAATACAAAGAATGGGTCAAAGTGGGAGGGTGTGAAGAAATGTTATTTTAGAGGATGGTGGAAGACATTGGTGGAAAGCTATTAAAATAAAAAAAAATATATATATATATATTATATATATATAATATATAAAAGCAATGCCTTCCATCTGTACAAAAGCAGTGATGTCGGCAAGCGTGGAAGGAGAAGAAAGCAAGTGCAGTAAACCGGCAGTGGAGGTGAGTGTGCAACACGTGAGTTGCACGGAGGTTGCAGCTGTATTTGTGGCATTGTCAGCGGCCGTTGATCTAAGCATCGATGCTTGCAAGCTTTTCTCTCAAAAGCTCAGAAAAGAACTGTGCCAGTCACATGATTTGCTCAGCTGATCATGACTTGAATGTGAATTTCTCTATCATTTTCAAAAAAGTAGTGCCTTCCACCTCATAAGCACTGCTTATATATATATATATATATATAATATATAAAAGTAGTGCCTTCTATCTTTACAAAAGCAGTGCCTTCCACCTCATAAGCACTTACGTCGGAGCTCTATTAGCTTGCGGTATAACCTTTGTGGGTTCAAATTTCTTTGCAATCTTTCCTGCCCGTGGAGGCTCGCAAGGACACGGCAGCGCTATGAACTTTGGCAGCCGATCTCCGGGCATCAACACCGGCAAGCTTTAGTTCCGGTCTTGCTTTGGGGAAGAGAAACCAAAAAAGAAAGAAAGAAACAATGCTTGTTTCAGATGTGTGTGTTTGAGGCAGCGGAGTGAAGGTATGTGTAGAGGTCCGGCGGACTAGGTTGAGGTCCGGCGGACGGCTAAGGTGAGGTTGCCGCCCGCCGGGGAAGCAAAAAATAGTAGGTTCTAAACCTGCTCTGATACCATGTTAGAAATAATGTATAGAGAAAGAGAGAGAATAAATTGTATGTATTATTATTGATTGATATATTGTTATTTTCTTATTTTCTGTCTATTACAAATGGTTCCTTATATAGATGTAGGTGTAGTGGATGGTGTGTAGTGGATGGTGATAGTGGTGTAGTGGGTTAGGTTTAGTGGAGTAGGTGAGGTGGTAGTGGTGGTAGGTGATAGTAAATTCTAACAGAAATTCATATTATTTTAGTCCTTGATTTTTGAAAAGGGACTAATATTTTGGGACAATGAAAAATGGAATAAAGGACTAATATTTTGGGACAATGAAAAATGGAATAAAAGACTAATATTTGTGAACGGAGAGAGTAAGATTTTACTTTTATGCAACATGCTTATCATAGTGGCATGTTTCGTCCAAAATTGAACAAAACTTTATTTTGAGAGTAAATTGGGAAAAATTTCAAACATTAAGGACCAAAGTGGGGAAAAAATACTTTAAGAGTCAAAGTGAGAAAATCATGAAACTTATGGAGGCAAAGTGTAATTTATCCATAATATGTTATTATGCACTAGGTGACACCAAGTGGTTGATGATGTGCCATTTTTCATCCAAAATTGGATGAAAGTTAAATGTTGCAGTAAATTGGAAAACAATTAAAAGAGTATAATAGTCTCTTTTGGGGAATCTAACTTTTTTTGGTAGTACAATTATTGCACTTTAAAAATATTGATTTTCCAAAATTACCCTTCGATAGTATATTTTTTGAGGAATATCAATTGTCATGATTGTACTTTTGTGTTATTAATAAATTTAAAAGAAGAGCAAAATAGGATATTCATACTATTTTAGTCCTTGATTTTTGAAAAGAGACTAATATTTTGGGACAATGAAAAATGGAATAAAGAACTAATATTTTGGGATGGAGAGAGTAAGATTTTACTTTTATGCAACATGCTTATCATAGTGGCATGTTTCGTCCAAATTTGAACAAAACTTTATTTTGGGAGTAAATTGGGAAAAATTTCAAACATTAAGGACCAAAGTGGGGAAAAAATACTTTAAGAGTCAAAGTGAGAAAATCATGAAACTTATGGAGGCAAAGTGTAATTTATCCATAATATGTTATTATGCACTAGGTGACACCAAGTGGTTGATGATGTGCCATTTTTTGTCCAAAATTGGATGAAAGATAAATGTTGCAGTAAATTGGAAAACATTTAAAAGAGTAATTTATCCAATAAAACAATAAGAATAAAAAGTACATTGTAGAATATCTAACATCTCTTCAAGTGCGTAAACATGCATAGGATAAAGGCATCATGAAATCTAAAGGCAAAGCCCCAAAACACTCTCAATAGGGCATTCCAACCTATCAAAGAAGCTTAAACAAAACAAGAGAAAAAAAACCAACCAAAAAAAAAAAATTTACATGGAAAAAAAATAAAATACACATTTGATTGTATTTTCATTTTCCAAAAAACACATAACTTGTTTAGCAAACTATTTTTGGAAATTGTTCATGAAAATAATTAAATTTTTGGGAAACAAAAAGATTTAATTTTTAAATTAACAAAAAAAAAATTCGAACAAAAATAAAAATAATATGAAAATGATGATACTTTCAAACTTTCCGTTGTTTTTGTTTTGAAAACATAAATAAAAAAAATAAAAAACAAAAAAGGACAACAATAGGCCGTCGATAGAATTGAAAATGACATACTGACAATATTGGCAAAAACAACAGATAAACCAGTGAAGGAAAAGGGAAAAAAAAAATCAAAAAGAGATGTTTTGAATTTTCAAATTATTTGACACCCATTCTACCCATCAGGACCATCAACTAAAACAAAAGTTACAAATTTGTTCATAATATAGGTTTTCTCATTGATGCACTTCAATTTTCGACCATGTATTTCTTGTTTGATTTGTTGCCTCCACTACATTTAGTTCCTTTCCACACCTCAAATGTCAAGTACACTATAAATTTCATGAACAAGCATCAGTTTAGATTGCTAACTAATAGTAATCCCTTTGACTTTTGGTTTGTTAGGAAATCGATTCATCCTAACCAAGATCGGTGAGACAAAAAAATAGCAAACAAAAAAGATAAAACGAATCAAATAAATCGCACACAAGAACACAAGGATTTACGTGGTTCACCCCAAAATAGCACTACGTTCATGCCTGATGTGGTTTTCACTATTATCATAAAACAATTACAACTCTCTACAACAAAAGAGGTGTCCCCCTCATCTATTTATAAGCATAGAAATTAGGGCACCGCAAAAGTAACAGAAAATTACAAATGTACCCAGAAAATTTGGTCCGGGGGTAAACCCCTAGACACCCCACTTCCCTTTGGGGGAGGCCCCAAGCCCCCCATTGGAACCATGGCCCAGTGTACATTACTTATCAGGGTTTACAAGACCCAACATGATTCACCTTCAACATTCATATTCTCTAGCACTAAATATGAAACAGACCATCCCAAAGCCACTCAAAGTTCCATAGAATTATCGTTGCCCGCTTCACAGATTTACAAGGCAATGATCCAATTGTATTTTCACTCGGGTTTGGTCACCAAAACAGGCTACAGAAAAATCATACCTCAACCAATTTAAAAAATAATACATTAAGACATAGATAGCATAATTTCAAACACCCACAATGCATAAATAACACTAAAAAATTACTAGAACTGATGATGAAATAAATAGTCATAATTTGAAACGCCCACAATGCATAACTAACACTCAAATTTGCTGGAAGTAATGATGAAATAGTAAATAAAGATACAAAAACATACATACAATTCAGGAGAGATGTAATAAATCCACTAGCAGACATTCGGATCTGCCTCCACCAAGTCCTGGTTGAAAAGTACCAGTCCTATCAATTTGTACACACTCGCATCTTCGTTCAACAGATCAAGCTCCTCCAATCACAAACCCACTAAACATTAGAGCATCTCCAACCCTCTACTATTTTTTTATTAGAATTCAAATTTGAGTAAAAACCTTGAATTGATATAAACTATTCCAAATTTTCATCAAAATCTTTAAAAAAGATTCCCATCCTATCCCAAATTTCCCTTTCTCGTCAAATTTGATGGGGGAAAAAAAATATATATATATATATAATGATCAATCTCTTTAAATTTTCATCAAATTCAAATTTGACAAAGGATTTGATGAATTCTCAAAAAAATATTTCCCACTTGATTTGATAAATATTGGATGAACAAATCGGAGATGATTTTTTACCACTTAAAAAAAGGTTAAAAGATTGGAGATGCTAAAGCATAACAACAATCTATAATTTATATGTTTATATATATATGTGTGTGTGCGCGCGTGTGTGTTCGAGGACGAAGTCGTTTTCGCCGAGCTGGATGGGGCGTACATGTACTTGTTTCTGCTTGTTGGTTCTTTGTGTTTGCAATGTCTGAACATGTGTATTAGAGTAGTATGTATATGTATGTATAGATTGTGCAAAGATTTGTTTCGTTGTGTGGTGTTTGATTTGTAGATTTGGGAAGAGATAGAATGGCAAAGCCAAAAGTTAGTGATTTCATTTACAATTTATATGTATTTTTATAAAAAAAAAATTAACCACCTTGCTTGTTTCTATTTTTTAAAAAATACTTTTCAAAAAAATTTATTTTCTTATTTTTCGTGTTTTTTTTATTTTTATTGAATTTTTTTAATATTTTAAGTAATTTTTTTACTTTTTAAACACATCTAATACGTTTCATAAAAACTGTCATGAAAATTGTCATGAAAACCATCTGCACCGTTGGATCATGAGACACATACCTGATCTAACGGTGCAGATGGTTTTCATGACAGTTTTCATGAAAATTCTTCATGACACCTAGCATTTTCCCTAACATAAATATACTTAAAAATTAAAAAAATTATAAAAAAAATCTTTTAAAAATTCAATGCTTCATATCACTAATTTAGCACCACTAATGCACCACTAATGATGTGGCATCATGTAGACCCCACCATTGATATGATAGTTTGACCTTTTTTTTTTTTTTCTTTACATTGTCATCTCATTAGTGGTACTTTTAGAGCTTCAAATTTAGTGCTCTAAATCACCACTCATTCACTAAATACCAAAAATACAAAAAAAAGTATAAGAATTTAGTATATTTTTTATATTTTTATGTATTTATTAATTTTTTAAAATATTTTTTCACAATTTTTTTACTTTTTAGATACATCTCAGTAACGTGCATCTAAAAAAATAAAAAAAAATATTTAAAATTTTAAAAAAATTCACTAAAAACAAAATAATACGAAAATCAAAAATATTAATTTTCAAAAAACTTAATTCAAAAAATTCAAACCAAATACTCATTTATATATTTTTTTAATTTCTCTTTAAATTTATGAATCAAAACGATGTTAGGATTAAAATGGGAAGAGGCTAGCGGTGAGAGAGAGGAGGATGAGAGACTTGCCTTTGTGGAGTTTGGTCAGAGATCATTGTTAGCTTCGCTTTTGGCCTCCAATTCTCGCTGTAACTCTCTCGCATCGCATGCTACATCATATCACTCGCTCGCTCGCTCGCTCGACCAACCCCCCATAATATCCTCAATTCTCGCTTTTATATAAACGGGGATACTGCCGTGCCCACGAGCATCTCCAAAATACATGCCAAAATTATAATTTAGGAATAGGATAAAATGTGAGTCTCAAATGACTTGTTATATTACTTTTTAAAGATGACATATGTTATATATATTTTTAAATTTGACAAGTAAAGTAACAATTATCAAACATGTCACATCAATAAATATAAATATATTTGTGGTTCCAAATTCAGTTAAAAAACAGAATTGAAACAATAAAAAATTAAGTAATTTTTCTATTTAATTATATTTATTTTTTTCTTCTAATTTTTCAAATTTTTTTCATTTTTTATATTTATCTAGTCGGGAATAATATAAATATATAATTTTTTTTACAAATAGTTAAAAAAAGTCATAAAAGACAAAAAATAAACAAAAATAAAATCACAAAAAAACTTATATCCAAACAACACCTACAAATTTGGAGGGAAAGTTGGTTGAGAATTGTCAAAATAGTAAATGACCATTGGAGCACCATTGTTATAATTTGACAAAATAGCACTATTCATTGCCAATTTATAACAATAGCAATGGTATTATAGCAACAACCATTAGAGATGCTCTAACTGCTATGCTTTTTTCTGAGTATTTTTCCGATAATATGAATAGTTTATATTATAGGTACGTTAAGACTATTATTCATATAAAAAATTAAGTTTATTGAATATTTATAATCTTATAATTAGATCTTAATTATTTTTAAAAATTTATTAAAATTATGTTAATTATTCATTTTTATAAAAATAAATGTGTTTTGATTATAGAATTACAGATATCTAATCAATTTAATTTTTTATATGAATGATTTACTTAATAAATTTTACAATATAAATAATTCAGATCATCAAAAACACTCGAGACGATCTACCACAAAGAACACAACAATAAGGCACAACAATATCCCTCTTTCACACCTCTGTGTTTTCATTTCCAAGCTCGTGCTCTACAAGTTTGGCACTGTATTCCACATTGTTTACTATTTGGATTTGGCTTCTCTACAATTATCATCTTAATTTGAATAAACGTTTAGACTTGACAAGCTTATTTTAGGCTTTATTTGAAATGTGAGTTGATTTTTTGACTTTTTAATTTTTTATCTATTTTAATCTAAGGTTAAAACGTCTCGTTTGTAATAGACTTTTTAATTTTTTTGACTTTTGTGATAAATAAAATAAAATAATTTACGATGTTTGGTTCGATTTTTTTGAAATTTTTTCAAAAAAGTGATTTGAAAACTCTATTTTGAAAAAGAATCATTGTTTGGTTTTCAAAAAAATGTATCACTGCAATTTAAAGTTTTCTTCAAATTTAAGGAGAGAGACAATTTAGTAAAAAAAATTGTCACATCAAAAAATACTCTCAACTTAGCTTTATATATATATATATATACTAGGAATAACCCGTGCCTGAAGGCACTGCGAATTTTTATTTTTATTTTTATTTTTTTGATACCACACGTGCTACGAAATTCAATTATAATAAATCAATTCAAAATGATAATGTGTGTGTTTGATTTGAGTTTTTTGGATTAAATTTTTTAAAAATTGAATTTTTTGTTTTTCATATTCTTTTTTGTTTTTAGTGAATATTTTTAAAATTTTAAACATTTTTTTTTACTTTTTAATGCACCTTCCTTAGAGCATCTCCAGAAGCCTCTCTATTCCTCCATATTTGTTACTATAGCTAGCTTGGAAGGGTAAACGATGGCTCCAGCAGACTCGCCCAAGCATTGCCAAGCTGATTATGAGCTACAGTACCTCGCCAGGACAAGCGAGGTACTATTCATGCACCTTTTAATTTTTTATTTGTTTTTGGCTGCTGAACTTTGTTTTTGGCGGTAAAATTTTTCATTTCTGTTTATTTTGTTCATTTTGTTTTTTGCTTGATTTGAACTTTGACCCAAAATTAATGCCATTCTGTTATTAGTATAATTTTGATAGACAACAGAAAATATTGATCAATCTTCAATGGGTTCAGAAAATATTGATGAAACAGAGAAGAAAATTTGTACAAACTATTTTCTTTCTTTGTTTCTGGCTAATAGTAAAAAGTATTCATGAAAAATCAAAGATTACATCTTGCATATATTTGAAATTGTTGAATTTGGTTTAGTATTTGATGTTTCTTCGGATTTGGATAACATAGAACACAATTTAATGTTGTTGCACAATGGCCTGTCAACTGTTTGATAAAATGCTTATAAGAAACTTAGGCTACTAAAATGAAGTGAGTGAACATAATTGGGTTTAGTATTTGATGTTTCTTCGGATTTGGATAACATAGAACACAATTTAATGTTATTGAATTTGGTTTCCTGGGCACGTCTTTGGAAACTAGAAATGATTTCATAAATCTCTTGCCTCCTTGTATGATTCAAGCTTCATACTTGATAAAAAAAAAAAAAAAAAAAATTCAAAAAGGCTTCATGCTTGATAAATGGGTGGCACCGTGGAAATTTATTCTTAATGATAAGGAAGAAATTTAGAACAAAATAATTTATATGTAGAAGTAAGAAAATATTTAGGATGACTAAAATGCTGATATCAAGTAATGAAGTTATTGATTGATTCCGTGTGGATGAGATGGAATATAGTAGATAAGCAGAAGAGGACATGATTCTGCGTTATTATTTGTTTTCTGAAATATGTAGATTTTGTTTCCACAAAAAGTAACCTTTGAAGTTAGTCTATTTGTTTTTCATTTGTGGGCTCATTCTAGGATTTCAAGAAAGCACGTAATTGGAACCATTTGACTATCATTTCTGCTGCAAGCCATTATCTGTATTAACTATGCATTAGTGGGTTCAAAGATTGATTTGAAATAGCTAACCTTTCTATGTCGCGACATGTAACTGGACCAAAGCATTACTGGTTGATCGATTTTGTTGCTTCTGGTGTTCTAAACGTTAATGACTTGGAAACAATTTCGAATATATGATGGCTTTGTGGTTGCTAGTATTTTATTTGTTAGATGAACTGATGAACTGATAGTGTTATAGTTCATATTTAGATGAACTAATCTCATACTAGAACCTATTCCAATTTTAGTTGACATCAATATTTGTTGTTGTTTTTCTTTTTCTTTTCTTTAAAGGAAATTAGTTTTGTGTTTGGTCACATTGGTGCAATATATTCCTAAACAGGTGAATATATGGGTTCAGCCATGGAATTGAGGGTTTGTGTTGATTCAGCCATGGAATTGATGAATGAAGTAGTGATGAGCATCCTATTTCCAGCTGCTTTATTTTTAATTTTTTCAATTGTGAATATAGGACTTTGTAAGTGATATGTTCTTGAAGATGTTTTTGATCTGATTTTGCTGCTATTTTGTTGCTATTTTTGTGGTGTTTTTGCTACTATTTTGCAAGTATTTTTGCTGCTATTTTGTGCTGTATTTTCTCTACATTGCTAATTATTTATATATATATATAAGGCATATAATTAAAGTGAAAACCATATAATTAAAAGGCATATAGAATTAAAATGATAACCATATAATTAAAAGGCATATAGAATTATAAAATTACACATAAATTAAAAGCATATACTAATTACATTCAGAACTAATAGCATACTACATAAAATGAAACTTCAAATTCAAAACTTTTATAACTCACTGTGTAATTGCCACAAGTGTTTGACAAGGTCCGATTGGAGATGAGAATGTGTTTGCCTGTCTCTAATGTTATGATGACATTGAATGAATTCCATAAGTTCAGTAGTTCTCTCCTGTAACACTGTTACATGGGAACTGTGATCGATTTGATCATAATTGAAGTCTTTTACTCCATTGTCATCCCGCTCATCCTCAATGATCATATTATGTAAAATTATGCACGCCTTCATAACATATTTAAGCATTTTAGTATTCCAAAAACGTGCCGGTTGACGCACAATTGCAAATCGTGCTTGAAGCACTCCAAATGCACGTTCTACATCTTTTCTTGTCGCCTCTTGAGCTGCAGCAAAAAAAAAATTCTTATTTCCTTGAGGAGAAGGAATTGTTTTCACAAATGTTGACCATCGTAGATATATACCATCGGCGAGATAGTATCCCATTGTATATTCATTACCATTGATGGTGTAATTGACTGCAGGAGCACGCCCTTGAGCAAGTTCGGTGTAACAACCCTCATACTGTTTACCGATTAAGGACTGATTGATTACCGATAAACATCGATTACCGTTAAACTGAACTGATTATGACTGATAATTGGACTGGTTAAAGTACTGAACTGACTGACTGAAAAACTGGAACTGAATTGACTGAGTGTGTATGTTAATTTGTATTCTATCTGTTTGATTGATTATTTGATCTGTTCGTGTTTTACGTTTAAACTGCTAATTGAAGGCCTTATCGACGGCCGAACCAGAAATCGATTAGTGTTCTATGATCCTTAGAATTAATGTGATTTTATGGTATAATTATCTGAAAACTGTTAGGTATGATTAAATTAGATTAAATATTGATCAATTGCATAGTTTGATTTATTTACCATTTTGCCACATGAGTGGCCCACTCAATATGTATACTTGAGCCTCATGATACACCTAGATCAAACATTTCCTCAGCTCATTTTGAGCACACCACCAACTAGAGAGAGGGAGATAGGGAGTTAGAGTGAATTCACCTTGAATTGCTTGGAAACTTGAAGAATTGCTTGGTAATTAAAGTGTAGATTGCTAAATTGAGCTCCTAGTCTTGCATTGGAGACCTAAGGTAGAGTAATTACCCTTTTGTTTAGCTTGTTCATGCATGATTCATGCTTCATTGTAGAACTAAGTCATGTTTTGGTTCATTGTTGTTGAATTGAAGCTCAATCCTTGCATGCATGGTTGTATTGTAGATGTTGAGTTGTTTTCATGGCAAATGTTACATGCATGTTCACAATTATGTTTAAGTCCATGATTTCATCATGTTTTGGAAACAATTGGCTCTCTAGAGCATGTTTTGAAGCTTTGAATTGATTTGAATTCATGCATGTTTGCATGTTCTTCATGTTCATGAAATTGGTTTGAAATTGGGTTTCAAATAAACACCCTTGGGCTTTGATTTCTCAAAATTGAGCTTTGAACCATGATATTCTATATGTTTACAAGTGTTTTCTGGAAATTCAGCCCAAGAGGATCGGTTTTGATGCATTTAAACTCGGTTTTAGAGCTTGGAGGTGCAATCTGGGTTTTCCAGATTTTGCACTTCCGCTCGAGCGGGGAAAGTTTCGCTCGAGCGTGGAATCCGAGCATCCAATATCTCTGCACTGTTTTACAGACCGCTCGAGCGGAGGATTGGGCGCTCGAGCGGAGTCATGTGTCTCAAGCTCGAGCGGGCGTCGAGCGTCCGTCGAGCGGAGATTTCACCCATCCGGTACTTTTACAGTACGCTCGAGCGGGAAAGTTGACGCTCGAGCGTGTACCTTTGTTGCATGTACGCTCGAGCGGGTAAACCTACGCTCGAGCGGGACTCTGTTTTTCTGAAACTGCTTTTTAAGTACATCTTTGCATCCTCATCCCATTCTAGGCATTCTTAGGCCTAGTTTAAGACATCTTCATGAGGATATAGATGTAGAACACACCAAGGCAAATTAGGGATTAAGTTATGATATTTCCCAACTGTGTAGCTTAGTGTGTGTTCAACCTGTGAACTGTGTAGGGTTGGCGACTGGGGAGGCACGCTCTAGCATACTGTAGCCCAAACTCTGTGAGTAACAATTGTGTAAAGATATGTTCAAATGATTATCTTCTGAATACTGAACTGAACTGTTTACTGAACTGATATTGTTTACTGAATGAATGTATGTCCTATATTCTAAACTGTACTGTGGCATCCTTAGCATCTACTGTTACTGTTACTGTTACTGTTACTGTTACAGAGATCACTGTCGGTTCCCTCGTGGGACCACTACTGTTTACTGATTGATGGCCATCATTACTGTTCGGTCTTTAAGACTCACTGTTTACTGCTATGCTAACGGATGTACCACATATGATTGAATAACTGTTCTGACTGAAAGACTGAAGTATTGTTTAATGAACTGCTTTCATTACTGTAAGGACATTTCATTCTTAACCTCTTTACGCATTATGTTATTCACTGGGCTTTAGCTCACTGTTTATATATATGTAGGTGCTCAGCCGCCAGATCGGAGCTAGGAGCGTGGGTTAGACTCCAGTTTTGTCAAGCCAGCCTTTGTGCCTCACTGCGAGGTTCCGAGTTGCCATGCTATGGCTTTGGGGTGTTTTGTTTTTCCCCCGTCTGTCTCTACACTGTTTGGATTACTGTATAGACTGTCAGCTACTAACTGTACTGTTATCAAGGGATTAAGTCCCTGTACTGTGTGACTGTAAATTTTGTATAGACTGTACTGTTTGTATGTATGAATGCATGAAAAATCTTTTTGGCATACAGACTGTCACAGCTCAATGGACATTATTCATTTACTGTTTTAGCTTCCGCCAGGCCCTGCACTCTGTTTTACCGTATTACTGTTAAGCAGGCCTTCGGTAATCTCGGATTACTGGCCGATTACGGTGCTAAACCCATAGGGCCGGGTTTGGGTCGTGACATTCGGTAAATACAAAAGACCTTTCTAGCACGTTGATATCATTATGAGACCCAGGTAATCCAAAAAATGCATGCCAAATCCAAAGATCATATGATGCAACAGCTTCCAAAATAATTGTTGGTTCATGAATATGACCAGTATACATACCTTTCAACGCAGTCGGACAATTTTTCTATTTCCAATGTATAAAATCAATGCTCCCCAGCATTTCAGAAAATCCACGACTTTCACCAACTGCTAGTAGTTTAGCGATGTCATTGTTGTTTGGTGACCTCAAATACTTATTAGAAAAAATATCAACAACTGCTTTAACAAAATATTTTAAGCTTTCTATTGCAGTGCTTTCTCCAATTCTCACATATTCATCCATAAAATCAGCGGCTACTCCATAAGCAAGCATCCTAAGTGCAACAGTTATCTTCTGAAGAGAAGACAAACCAAGCTTTCCAGCACAATTTCTTTTTTGAAGAAAGTATGGATCGTGCGCTTCTACTGCAGCTTGAATTCGAAGAAAAAGTGAACGCTTCATCCGAAACCTCCTTCGAAATAACTCAGGAGGATATACAGGCGATTCAACAAAATAGTCGAGAAAAAGCCTTTCATGACCTTGAATATGATCACGATGAATGACTTTACGACCTCGAACAGAACCACGATGTGAACTTGATCCTATCTCACTATCTAGTAGTTCTTCATCCATAGTAACAGCTTTGAGCATCTCCAAATCATCATCAGATTCAGAGAAGTCAGAGTCATTTACAAGCATATCATAAAGAGAATTGGAAGCCATAGAAAGAGATATGGAAGTTTGGATAAAGTAGAAAATTGAGTTGAGGGTAAGATCAAATGATAGGAATGTCTTATTTATAATGAAAAAGTATAAAAATATGACCGTTGTAAAAATTTGAAAAAATATGACTGTTGTAAAAATATGACCGTTACAAAAATATGACCATTTGAAAAATACGATAGTAGAAAAATGTAACTTTCACAAAAATATAATTATATTTAGAAGAATGAAAAAAATAATAATTTGAAAGAAATTAGTTTTTTTTTTTTTAGATTGGAAAGAAGGTAGTTAAAGTATAATAATATTTTAATAGAAGATAGCTAAAGTAGATAGCCTTGTTGGAGTGTATATTAAAAAAATGACTAGCTAAAATAGTAAAGTGAAATTTTGAATAACTATTTTAACTAGCCTTGCTGGAGATGCTCTTAGATGTATCTAAAAAGTAAAAAATTTATGAAAAAATATTTTAAAAAATTAATAAATGCATAAAAATACAAAAAAAAAATATACTGAATTCTAGTATTTTTTTGTATTTTATATTTTTGGTATTTAGTGAATTTTTAAAAGATTTTTTTCACAAAAATTATACTTTTTATGTGTATTTATGTTAGGTGTGTCTAAAAATTTTTAAAAAAATGCTTAAAATATTAAACAAATTCAGTAAAAACAAAAATAAAAAAACACAGAAAATAAGAAAGTAGAATTTTTGAAAAGTATTTTTGGAAAACAAAAAACAAGCAAAGTGAATATCACTCTAATTTAAAACTTCACATGGAAAGAGGAACAAAATATATAAAGAAAACTGAAATAAATAACTAATAAATTTAAAATCTTTTATTTCCTAATAAATTTATCATGAATGTAAAATTTCCACCTCATTCACATAATTAGGGTGGTGCTTTCAAGAGTTCTCATCTCATTCTCTAACATATTTTCAAAATCAGCCCTGTTTAAGGTATAGTTCAAATCAATCCACTAAAACATCAAGGGCAAATTACAAACACCCCTCCTCAAGGTTTGGTGAAAATACAGATTCCCCCTTGAGGTTTGAGAAATTACATGCCACCCCCTGAGGTTTATATTTCTATAACAAATTGCCCCCTGAGGTTTTTATTTTCATACAGATTCCCCCTCTAATTTGTTATACAAATTTGACCTTCGGGGGGCAATTTGTAATTTCTCAAACCTCAGGGGGGGAATCTATATTTTCACCAAACCTCGAGGGGGTGTTTGTAATTTGCCCAAACATCAAATATCAATAGGAATAGTTCAAATCCTCCTAACTTTTTCACGGTTTCAACTGACTACTTATAAATAATTGAAATAAAACTAACCCAAGTTACTTTGAAGACTAACCTTATTGTTGATATCAAAATATCAGGGATGATACAACAAACCGAAGCTACTTTCACAACCAGCTGTGTTGGAATGTCAAAGGTCTTGAAAAGATAAATGAATTCAGAAACAAACCATGAAAATGGTGCATCAAAATACGCTAGTCTTTCTTCATCAAGAAACATAAAATTCATAACCATGATCAAATTTTGGGGTAGGGGAACTAAAGTCAAGTGTATAAAAATTAAGAGGCAACAATACTATAACATTCTCCCCCTTCAACCCACTAATAAATTATTCTTTTTCAATGTAACTCTAACATCCTGCACAATAGACACTAAATTTATACAAAGATACTAAATTAAATTAAATGTGCAAAGATACTAAATTAAATTATTGCACTTAGATTTAGTGAATTTTCAAGGGCACTTTACAATCCACACTCAATAACCATCCATGAGGTCCAATATTTGATATTGATAAGAGACTTTACAAAAATATTAGAAATCCATTGTAGTACATATCAGTAGGAAGCTTTACAAAAGTGGTTAACAACAAGGATACAAAAGTGGTTCACATTAAGCGCTCAATAGTTTAGCTGGTTTTTTGTATCATTTACTGCATTTAGTTCTGGGTTTAATTCCTGTCGATACTTGTTATTTCTTAATGGGACATTTTTGAAAGGAAGATACAAAGGTCAACTACTTATAACAACGAAGAAAGATAGGAACAATGGTTAGAATTTTTTGATATTGTGTGTGTGACTCAATGTGAATATTCACATTGATTGGAGTATGGTATATGTCTTGGCATTACATAGTGTGAATATCTCCATTTGGCTTTCTATTTTTATTTTTTTGTAAAAGAGTAGTGTTAATATTCACATTGGAATATTGTGATCGTTGTTTAATGTTGTTGTGTTGTATTTGTCATAGGTCTACAATTCACATCTCTAGTTGGCTTTTTATTTTATTTATTTTTTTTGTAAAAGAGTAGTGTTAATATTCACATTGGAATGTTGTGATGATCATTGTTTAATATTGTTATATTGTATTTGTCGTAGGTCTATTCCCAATAGCATTTGTGATTGTTGATTTAGAAACAACAACAAATTGGTCATGGTTCTTACATGAACTAGGGAAGGTTGTTGATAGTAGGCGGCAAATTATGTTCATTTCTGACTGTAATCTTGGGCTATTAGAAGCGATGCCGAATGTGTTCCCATCAACTCATCATGGTTATTATTTACAACACTTGAAGAACAGTTTATGAGATCGGACGAAGGGAATTGATAATGGATTTAAGAACCACTTGGTTAGCAATTTGGGTAATTGTGCTTACGAGCCAACTATAGTGGGTTTTCATGAAAAGCTTGAGAAATTGAAAGACAAGTGTAAGCAACGAGCACATACATTTCTTCAAGGAGTTAGGACACAAGCACTAGGAAAATTCATATTTTAGGTAATATTAGTCACTTGATGTGTTCCATTTTTCAAGTTTGGAATACAATACTCTATTATGTTTTTTGGCGATGTGAAATTTCATATTCAGTTTGGAAAGAACATAATTTTAGAGACATGCATTATGTAGAGGCATATTGTACAGCCTATTCAGGTGCTATATTCCCTATACTGTAGGTGGAGAAACTGCCCTTCGATCCTACAGATTTCACCATATATCCATCAATTGTGAAAAGATCACCCAACAGGCCAAAAAAGAATAGGATTCCATCAAAAGGAGAGAAAATGGAACAAATAAAGTGTGGGAGATATGATAAGTTGAGAAGCCACAATCAGAAATCATGCAAGAAGCCGAATATAGGATGTAGAATGTTCATTCCAACATATTGATGTACGTGGGATTGTTTTATTTGATGTTTCAAATAAGAATACATTGTGTTAGCAACGAACATGAAGTGTTTTTGAATTGCATGGCATATAGTTGCCAAACACAATAATGTGTTTGTTTTAATTTTCATAGTATTTCATTTGTGTGTTGTCTACTTTTTATTTTATTGTGGTAACTGGTATGGAGGTGTAAAAAATTGTGACATTGCGTATATTTTTGGTTGGAAAACTATTTTTTGGTTGTGCTTTTATGATGTATACATGTGCATGATGTAAACATTCACATCTGTGTTGACCGCACAATAGTCGTAAGGTGGGATGCAAACATTCACATTCATTGAACATAGCATACACAAGGCATAATTTGAACATTCACATTTGGGGATGTTATCCAGTAATGCATTATAAAATTAATGCACAAAGAACTATGTCACATACATGATGTGGACTTTCACATTGTATTATAACAAATATTTACAATAATATGTGCTTACAACAATCTTCACATCTATGGAATGGGAATTTAACATAAGACATGATGTGAACCTTCATATTGATATCACATGAACACTACAAAATAATATGGACAATCACATCATGCTTTATGCCAAAATAAACACAATTTCAATGCGAATGTTTACACAGCTGCATAAACCAATAGATCGACAGTAAATGGACCTCAAAATGCATACACGTATATTGAATCATAAACAACAGTACTGTGATATCCCTGTCTCGTAATATACTAATTGGTCCTCAATATGAGTATGATTATGTGTTTAGTACGACTTTGTGTGCTATTATGTGAAAATATGTGGTTTTGAATTTCTATCTGTTCACCGTAGGAATTTCTGTTTGACTATTTGCTTTGGAAATTAAATTAAAGGCCTTATCGGCCACAGAACCCGAAATTGATTACGCCATTGTGAATGGCATAATTTTTAGAGCCTACGGTGAAGTTTAATTGAAAATTGATTCAGATCAAATTAAATTGATTTAATTAGTGAATTAGTGCTATATTATTTGATATTATAATAACATCACAAGAGGGACTTTTATATGAGCACTACACACATACTCAATTCCTTTTTCTTGCTCATTTGAGCCGAATTGCTCTAAGGAAAAGGAAAGGGTCGGCTAGAGAGAGAGAGGGAGAAGGAAATTGGGGTTTTGGTCTCAAAGCTTGGTGATCTCAAAGATTATTCAAGAATTTGCTAGTGATTGGAATAAATTGAGCCTCTAGGTAGGCAATTGACTCTTGAATTCATGAGTGTAATGTGTTATCTTGTGTGTTTAAAGTTAATTAATGGTCAAGAACAAGAATTGAAATGAAATTGAGTTGACCATGTTGAATTGAGGGTCCATATTAGCATGCATGTATGTAGTTGCTTTGAATTTGTATATTTGAGCACCAAATGCATGATCTATGTGAGTTTTTAGTTGAAGATCATGTTCTTGACCACCTCTTCATCATATAAGTTGAGAATGAGAAGAATATACCACATGCATGTGCAAATTATAAGGATGTAAGTGTTGAATGCATGAAATTGTTATATTGGTAGTGAGTTTGGTGGAAAATGAGCCATGCATGTGTTTGATTCATGAAATTGAGCTCCATGATGATGTGTTTTAGTGTTTATACCATGTTAGTAGAAGAATATATGAGGTTGGAGTCATAAAATGCGAGAAATGTTGGTTTGAATGTTGAGAGGGAGCTCAAGAACACATTCTGGATTTTCCAGAATTTTGAGGTCCGCTCGAGCGGGAGAACCTATGCTCGAGCGTAAATTACGTGCTCCCAGTACTTTTTGCAGACTTGGTGTCCGCTCGAGCGGGATATTTCACGCTCGAGCGTAGAGCTTTGTAGACAGACCTTCCGCTCGAGCGCCTTATTTCACACTCGAGCTTATTTTTCATGCAACCAGTACTTTTGCAGGCCTTAAGGGTCCGCTCGAGCGAGGACCCTGTTTTCTGAAATTTTGTTTTCGCATTCTGTGTTTCGTTTTCCGTTCTCTTTCACTTGCAAGCACTCTTAGGCATGTGTTAAACATTGTAAATGAGTTAAAAAGATAAAAATAAAGCCTAAAGAGGAAAATGTGAATTTAGAACGGATTGAATTGTTAGTGACCCTTTTGTGTTCATGGAATGTGTAGGGTTAAGCTCCCGGACAAATCCACAAGCCGATCATTGTGAGTAATATCTGAAATATGTTACTGTCCAATTGCTTACTTCTACGTAAGTCTTGTAAAGTTCATTAATGTTGAATGGTGGACAAAGTTTGATATGACAAGTCTGAAAGGCTTAAATCCCAGTTTGAAATGAAAGTCTGAAAGGCTTAAATGCCAGCTTGAAATGAAAGTCTGAAAGGCTTAAATGCCAGTTTGAAATGAAAGTCTGAAAGGCTTAAATGCCAGTTTGATATGACAAGTCTGAAAGGCTTAAATGCCAGTTTGAAATGAAAGTCTAAAAGGCTTAAATACCAGTTTGATATGACAAGTTTGAAAGGCTTAAATGCCAGTTCGATATGACAAGTTTGAAAGGCTTAAATGCCAGTTTGATACGAAGGTTTGATAAGGCCAAAAGGCCAGTCTGATATGAACGTTCGAAAAGGCCAAAGGCCAGTTTGACATGAATGAATTGGACCCAAGGCCGTCTGATGTATAATGTTCCAATGTAGTTTCTTTATTTGATATCATTCACTGGGTTTTCGCTCACGCTCATTCATGTGTTTGTAGGTGAGCCAAGAGAGGTCCAGACCCAGCCCTAATGAAGTCTGTAGGGAACAACCGAGTTTTGGAAAGTCAGCCTATGTGTCTCACGCATGAGACTCACCTTCGCCTTTTGCCATTTTGTTTTAAGTTGTTATGTTGGCAATTTATTTGAATATGTCTGTATATAGTTTTCATGGGTTAATTTAGTTTTGGATGATCCTGTCTGTATAGAACTTTATGGTACTGTGTATCTATTGTGAGTTATTAATGTATATGTGTATGGTTTGTTTTAATGTGCCATGTAAGACAAAGTTTTAAATTGCTTCCGTTTGGCCCCCATTAACTCTGTTAAAATACGTTGTTTTGATTTGAGGCCGTAGGTAATCTTATGATTATTGGCCGGTTATGTCCTTAACCCACGAGGGCGGGTTCGGGTCATGACAAGTACAAACAATGTTATATCACTGATTTACAAGCAATTTTATTCATCAAAATGTCAAAGCTAATTCTACTAAATTTCACATTGAGGTTTGAGGTTTGATTAGTCTGTCGGAGAACACCTCTCATCTATAGGTTTTTGTATTCTGTTGCCTTTGTGTGATTCAAAAAAATATGTACTAATGTTTTTCGTATTTGACACCACACAAAGCGAATGAAGCTGCCTACAATTTCTTTATGATATACATGTTCCCTCATGATGTAACACACTGCAGGCCTGTAGTCCACCTTGAAAATGCTAAATGATTATGATTAGCATTTGACATTTAGGTATAGATAATGGTTATGGAAGATGTGTAGAAATTGATGTGAGGCTTGCGAGTCGCAGGCTTTCTGAAGATAAACGTTGACTGATATAATCAATTGTGATGGCTTTTGGCCTGCTAACTTGGTCCATAGCGCTGATGATAGGTCAATTCTGTGCACGACTGCCTCAATGTAGTCCCTTTATCATGGGAGAATATAAGAAATTTCACATTAGGCGCCAACCAACATATATGTGCATACATGCAATTTGGAATTTAACACCTTATATGACAATTGATATATGTACTAAATAATAGCCACTTACGACTTTCTATGCTTGATCGACATGTGGGTCGTGTATGTCGGATCTTGGTAGCAGTGAGTTATAACGCTTCTACAAATTATCTTTGACATCGTAAACAATGATCGTCCAATAGAAGTTGTAGTGAATTAGGAAAATAAGATATCTCTCACCTTGGTAGTCTTTCATATGTATATCAATCAGTTTAGTTCTTTTACGGAGCAGGGGGTACTCTTGTATTATTTTATGCACATGTTGGATGTTCAATTATTGATCATGTATCATGTCACTTTTTCATGTATAGGATGTGAATATTCACATTTGTTAACCATGTTCACATCCACATTTACACTAACATCAAATAAACAAAACAATATTATGGTTGTTATCAAACACATGCTTATGAAGATGAATGAGGCTTCCTCTGAAATTGGGTTGACCAGCTCTTGTTGTTCAGGTAGTATTTCACCATTTTCATTTGTCATATGTACAAACATATGGGTGCTAGTACATTATTTGTA
Organism: Camellia sinensis; assembly: GCF_055761805.1. NCBI lineage: Eukaryota > Viridiplantae > Streptophyta > Magnoliopsida > Ericales > Theaceae > Camellia > Camellia sinensis. Next base: position 108,095,207 of record NC_138969.1, on the reverse strand, counting down.
GTGATTAAACAGTGTGCGTGTGTGTGTGTGTGTTTTGTATGAACTAACAAGTGAATAAATTTGATATTGGCATATATTAATGCGTATTGATTCCTCCTTGATGAGGTTGATGATGCCATCATAATACACGTATCTAGATTTGGAGTCCCCTCACCATACAAGTAACCTGTACATTCTCAATACACCAATGTGAATGTTAATGTTGCACATTCATAGACCAAAGTAAATTAGTAAGTACAGATATGAACATTCACACTCATAAAATATGAATGTTCACCTCAATATTGTGGATATCAACATTAGAATTTTGTGTGTGGATAGGTGTTTGTATAATTACTTACTCATCACATCCGTTCTTGTGTAGATTTTGCACATTTTCCTTGTTGGGTTTAGACATCATGCTCCAGACCTTCAACTTGTTGGTCAATGAGAATTTTTTAGATTTTGTTGAGAGCTTTGTCGGTAGATGCTCGTGTACGTCTTGTACAATGTGGACTGTATGGGATTGGTCTGAATCTCTCTCTTCTTTTTTCTTTTGGCCAGGCAGGTTGGGGTGTTGAAAGTCAGGCAAGTGGCATTCTTTTCGTTATTTCTTCTTGATACGCTTCACCCTAGACGATGGGCTGAGATAATCTTTCATTGTTATAATTGATTGATTTATGAGGTTGTCATGAAGCTTTTGTGCCTCAGCTTGTGTGACAATGTGAATGAACTATTTTAGGTCATGAATAACTATTTTCTCGCATTGCAGGTCGATGACCAGTTACGTCAACTACTGAATTTTTGCATCCTTCTGCTCCATTCAATTCTTAATCTCAGTGTTCACATTGGATGGGCATGATTAGTCTAACAATTTGGCTTCAAGGTCAACAATCTCCCTTGCCCTTAACTCCCATGATTCTTCAAGGTGCTTGTATTTTTCTTTCCATTGCCTTATGAGGCTCCAAGCTTTTCAATTTTCTTTCACAAGTATGTTCATGACGTCTATTTGGCTTATTTTTGCTATACGGGTACCTCTCTCACCATAGCAAAGGTAATGTTGATGTCATTGTCTTTTAGGTTAACTACCTCCCTAGAAAATTTATTGTTGCTACCATCTTATTGTTCATCTTTGCTTTCATCTTCGAGTGGTATGGTAGGTAAATCATCACATTGGGCCTCTACCCTCAATGTGGTATGCCGGTACCTTTATGCTTTCATTTGGGTTGCCAATAACTCGCTGGCATTAACCTAAAAATTCAAAAGTCATGTTAGTTAGATATTTGTTAGTATCATGATGTAAATGTTCCCAATAACTGTTAAAGGTCGTACCTCACTGAAACCAAGCTCAAGAAATAAGTGGACTTTATTTTGTTGTGTAAAGAAGTGAGGACCCACTTCACACACAGAGGAATGGCATTGGGCTTGTGGGGTTGTAGGATGGTTGTATGCTCACACAACTAATACTATGACAAATAACAAACACAAATGTTAATTTCACATTGTTAATGTTTAATGTGGATATTCACATCAGTGTATGCAGATATGGATATTAATATCAGTGTGCATAGTTGTGTATGTGAAGGTTAGTGTGTGTTGATGCGGATGTTCACATTAGTGTAGGCAGAAGTGATTATTAATATTAGTGTGCATAAATGTGAAAGTCCACATTTGTTTTAATGTGAAGGTGTTATTGATGTCAGCATTTTATTAAGAATATATAAATATTAACATTTGAGAATATGGATCAACAACATAACACAACTGGTCACTTTTTCTAGCTTTCTATTGTTCTGGGCAATGGAAGAAGTCAGCGTTGTTTTGATTTGTCTGGCGCAATCGTATTGTTTCATGTTTTCCAATAGGACCACATACGCGTAGTATCCCCATCCTATTATTTCGCCACTTGTCAAGAAAAAAATCTTGATGCATGCGTACATGCAAACTAATCGCGCCACTTCTTCATTGTTAGTTTTCTTTTAGCGATTCAATGCCTCAGTCAAAAGGGTGCGTATCCATTTCGAACTCAGTCGACCGACATTTTTGCACCTTTTGTTTATGATGCCAGTCTTTGGCTTGGCACCATATGATAGGTCTATTGGTTTGGTGCAACAACCTACACCAGAAATCAGTTTTATGTCGCTGTTATATACGCTTATCTTTTTTTGGCCAATGTAGAAGGCCTTTTTGGATGCCTTGAACATCTTCAGGACATTCACATCAACATCATCATACTTCATGCACTTGTCGAGGTCAATTTCATCATTCCTTAATGCATTCAATAATTGCCGAAATGGGGCTTGTCTCAAGCAGCCGAGCTGAGGTTCTGTAAACTTGATGCTTTTCATTAACTTGACCAAACCTGTCATGTTGGACCTATAGTTGATACAATGTATGTCAACATGGCTGAGGTTATTTGCAGATGGGCTTCATTCTTGACATGGTATTATTCTCTTTTTCACTTGGGAACTTTTTTGCACGCAACATCTATTACATGGGGCATACACATTAAGACAATACTCATGTAATCACAAGAGGTAACAAGTACTATTGTTTGGTAACAATAACAGTAATGTGAACATTCACACCATTGATGTGAGCATTCAAATCTAGATAGGGCTTCAATGGAATGGTGATGGGATATGCATGCATATTGGCATTAGCACACAATTATTTAGTGTGAATGGTTACATTCAAACAAGACCAATTCAATCACAAAAGTTGCTAATTGCATTTTTTTTGTGACAACAACAGAGGTGTGAACATCCACACCACTGATGTGAACATTCATATTTGATTATGGTTTCAATGGAATGGGGATGGGATATGCATTTTTATTGGCATTAACTCACAATTGTTTAGTGTGGATGTTCACATTCAAACAACACCAATGCAATGACAAGAGCTAACAAGTGTTTTTTTTTTGTGATAAAACATATCAATGTTAGCATTCACTCATCTAATCATGAAATGCCAATGCTAATGTTAAGGTTAACATCAATATTGAAGTGCACCTTAAAATATTAAAGTTAACATCAACAGTAGAGATGTGGATGTTGTAAACAACATTGTATTCATGCAAACCAAAACAAAAAAGTGATATTTTGGTCTAAACATGGTGGTATATGTCTGTGTGTATGGTTTGAGATAAATAGGGGTGGTCAATTTAAGTCGATTGTGAATGTTCACATCAGAATAACATACAACAACAACAATTAAAATAAATGAGTTGGTCCACAACTTTTGTTTTTCACGTAAATGTTCACTACCATTAACAACAACAATAACAACTGTTACTACAATATTTTTTGGTGGAAAAAATCATATAATTGGGGGTGAGGAGTTCATATTCAGTCATGAATAGTGTCAATAACAACAATCAACCGATTAAGGGAATAAAAATAATAATATGAACTTCCATACATTATATATATATATATATAATCAAGGGATATGTGTGGAAGTTCACATTTGTGTAAATTCAGGAACAATTTTAGGGTTTGTATAGAAAATAAGTGATGAATATTTACGTTCGGTGTCCATTTCGATGATTGGGTTGACACAGATGATAGGTGATGATGATTCTAGCGAAAAGGAGTAGACAATGGTGATTTCAGCAATTTTGGCGAAGAACAACGCATGGATGATGAACACCATGATGAGACGATGCGACGATGAAACGACGAGTGGGAATATGAAGGATTGATGACTAGGGTCTAGGGTTTTGGAAGGTAGAGAGAGAGAGAGAGAGAGAGAGAGAGAGAGACGATTACTTGATTTAAAGAATGAACGTGTGTGTTGGTTGATGGGTTTTTGGTCTTTGTACAATGAACATGGCCTAATGGAATAATCTAAAATGTTTTGGGTTGTATGGAATAAAATTCTTAGAAAAAGGGAATTTACTGGAAAAAAAACTCCACTTTTTTATATACCTACATTGAGTTTAGTGACTAAAATATTATTTTTTTTCCACCCGTTTTACTTAACAGAAATAGATAGATGGTTTATATTGAAAAAAAAAAAAATAGAGTTTAAATTGACAAAATTAAAAATTTATATTTTATAAACGACGTTATGTATTTTGTAATAAACTAAATACTATCTTCAGTGAAACTAAAAGTATTGTAGATTTGAAATTTAAATTTACTATAAAATATTATATTTGTGAAACTTAAATTTATTACAATAGTGCCTCGTGCAGTCATGGGAATTTTTTTCTAGTATATATATATATATTTGTTTTTACAAGTTTGCTTAAATTTGGCTCAAATACTAAACAAATTTAAAACAAAATTAGGTCCAATTTATTTATGAAAAATGATTGATATATCAAATTTGAGTTCGCTCGAATTGTTCGAATTTTGTAAGTCGGATGATTGATCAAACGAACGGTGCAATTCTTATCAACCGCGACTGTCATTCTTGTTCCCAAATAATCAGTGGGACGAGGCATGCACAAATTCAAGTGATATAATATTACTCTTTATTTATTTAGCAAATGAATCATAAGTATAAAGTGAGTTGTGCCGGAGCTATACATCAATAACTAAATTTATTTGCAATCTCAAATTTTAACATATTTAAAATTTTATTTTAAATTAAAAAGCCACGAGGCATTTCGCAGTTATTTTTTTTAATGAATTTTTTTTTTTTTTTTTGGTGTTTTCAATGTTTTTAGTTAAAGCGTTTAGTAAATTCTAAAAAGTAATTTTGAGTGTGTAAAAAAATTAATGTGAATACTTTGAGCTTGTTTTGTTTGTTTTTGGGAGAGTTATTTTTGAAATTTTTTTCTAAGATTTTGTTCGGTTTGTGGGTTTTTTCAAAAAATTTCTAAAAACGCTTTCTCTTTCTTACATATCAATCAGCACTTTTTCTCTTTTCTCTCTCATTCTTAATCACTTTTTCTCTCACACATCTACTCGATTATAATAAAATATCAAATCATTTCAAACTTCCAAATTTCAAAACTACTTTTAAAATATACAACCAAACAAATCAAAAAAAAATTTAAACTCTCTCTTCAATTTTTTTTGTTGAAAATTACTCTTTCAAAAGTAAACCAAACATGCCCTTTATTTTTTAACTAATGACAAAATCCTTTTAAAATTTTAAAACTTTTCATAAAAAATTGCTTTTTTTTTAATATATTGCGAAACACCCAATCAATCAAAGGGAACAAGTCGAACCATGAACACGCCCAAAAATTGTGGCCTGCTGTGCATTTTCACTTATTTTAGTACGAAATGCTTGCCCACGGCGGTGGATGGGCCCCTCCGCCGCAACACTAGTTCCCAAACACGGCCCATATACGCACACATATATTATATATACGTATAGATTTTTGAGTGTATCATTAATAAATCTCAAAATGTGTTCTTGTAAATTATTTAATTTTTTATTTTTTTTATGAATCTAAAAGTCCTATTAAAATAGATATTATATAAAATAGTAGTCACTTATTTAATTTTTTAAGGATAAAAGTGAGTTTTTCCAAATATGAAATTACACATTTAGGCAATCTACACTATAGAGATTTTGGATTTTCTCTTATTCTGAAACAAATTTCACATTACGAATAAGAATATAACACTCTAATAATATAACACTCCAATGGAACATATTAAAAAAAAACAAATTAGTGTACTTTTCTCAAACGTAACAACGTAATACTCCAAACTTTTTCCAAACATACCACTCCACTATAACACAAAAAAATTTCTTAATGTACTTTTCTTAAACGTAACACTCCGATTAATATAATCTCAAACGTAACATTCTAATGTAATATACATAAAAACACTAAAAAATTATTTAGTGTACTTTTTTCAAACGTAATAATCATAGTTGGAAATTATATATTTATCCAAAACTTACCAATGAATTTTTTTTTACTTCTTTTGGAATGGTTTGAAAAATCCTACATTTTTTTTTAATGTTACATTAGAGTATTACGTTTAGAAAAAAATACACTAAGAATTTTTTTTTGTATGTTATATTAGAGGGTTACACTATGGAGTTTGTTTTTTTTAGATTTTTTTTAGATTGCTATATTACAATGTTACGTTTGAGCGTTACATTGGAGTGTTACATATTGAAATTATACATTTACTTAAAACTTACTAAGGAGTTGTTGTACTATTTTTGAAATATTTGAAGAATCTTACATCTTTTTAGAATGTTTAAATAATCTAATATTTCAAGTCATTTTTATACTCCTTTTGAAATATTTGAAAAATACATTTCAAGTTATTGCAAATAAAAAGATTCCCATATAAAAATGCATCTCAAATTTGATTCTCCTAGATTATTTATCTTATTTTTCTAGAACAAAAGGAAAAAAAAAAAAAGGAAACATAATAGAAATAAGTGTGTAACTGTAAATTTAATTTTCAAATAATATATTAAATCTATTTTTCCAAAATTAATGGGACCAATTAGTTTATAAGAAAACTCTTGTGATTAATCGGATTACCATTTCTCAAGATGAGATTTATAGTACATGAATAATTATTGAGAGTGATTTAAGAATTTTATCAGATATTATTTATAGGATTAGTAGTGAGAGAATTAATAATATATGTAATTATTATAAAATTATTTATACAAGTGAATTAATTAGATAAACAATTTCTTTTTATTTAAGTTTGTTTTGTAATGTATATGTTAATATATAATTGTAATTATATGGTTGTTTATAAAATTTCTTAATTTTGTTGGATAGAATGCTGTGGAACTCATCACATGTGTCATTTTGATAATTCAAGTTATTCACTTTTTAAGATTTATTGAATAGAATATTCATGCAAAAAATTATGATGATCGTACACCGGTTACTATATGTTTGAATCAAATTTATATTATAAAAATTAATGATTATTTTTTGAATTATATTTATCGCCTATTTTTTTTTAAACAAATATGATTTAAATATATAACTACCAATATTTAATCATCTTAATTTTTTGTATGAATATCATACTCAATGAGTCCAAAAAGGTAAACGGTTTGGATCACCGCAATTGATTCCAAAATGGGTCTTTTAGACCCAGATAATCACTTAAGTTGTAACAACAAATTGAGAGAAGTCAAACCTTTGAGCTATATAGAGAAAATTGTTGAAAAGCCCAATTTAAGGAAGGTATCAGACATTATATCCAATGTATATTTTTTTGTTGGTGAAAGATCCACTTTTTATGAAATAGTTTGGTGAAAAATCCTTTTGTTGGTTTTGGAGGATATTTTGTTTCTAATTTTACCCCTTAATTCATTTGTTTAATTTTTTTTTATTTGTTAATTTTTTTGACTATCTATTCAAATTTATATCTATCTGTTTAAATTTATATCTATCTATTCAAATTTTTTTGACATAATTTTTTCTTATCTGTTGAATTTTTTTAATCTATTTTTTTATCTGTTCAACAAAGCAGTCACAATCTTCAATTTTTTTTATCTGTTGAAAGGTCTGATATGTTACAAATTTTTATTTATACAAATTGATTTCAAAACCCACTTTTCTCTCTCTATTTGTCTATCTCTCTCTTTCTCTCTCTATCTGTTGGTATCTCTCTCTCACATACACACACACAGATACTTATTTGTGACTCTGTAATAGAGACAGAAATGACAGAGATTAAAAGAAATTATATATATACATCTCTAGTTCTCTCTCTAATCTTGATGAACAGACCAATCTTAATAGAAGTAACACGAAGACCATAGGCATTGAGAATGAAGTCACCACCTCCGTCATCTCTTTCATTTGCTTTCTCTTTCGCCGCCACCGGAGGCTCCATGATGTTGATGAAGAGTTGCTTAATCGGATGATCCAAATAAAACTTAGATCTCGTCGCGAACTCAAATATTGCTATCGTAAATGGAACCAAACTTAGATCTCACCGCCATAAAACCGGAAACGGAATCGAAGGCGTGCTTCGGCATTGACCCCTTCTATCAGTCCTCCAACTCCAATCTCTACCACGTTGTCCCTTCTATCTCTCTCATCTCCAGTATCTATGTCAATGTGCCTCTTTCTCTCTTCCTTCTTCCTCTTCTCTCTTCTTTTTTCTAGTCTCTCTTCTATACCTTGGGCGTTGATTTTAGAGAGTCTAAGATTGTATTTAGAGAGAGAAAGAGAGACTGCTTTAGAGAGAGAGAGAAACAAACAACAGCAGTGGATTTCTTGTCGGATGAAGTGGAACTCTACAATGGAACATATCGCTGACGTCAACATTGAGCGACAACTGTCTCGTTTGATAAAACAGTAAGGGTGTGGAATCCTGACGAGCTCATAAACGTAGCCATCAACACAGATCAAACACTGCCTCGGCGTCTTCCTCTACCCCGATACTACCACAAGTGGTAGTGTAGAGTTCCGATCACGATGGCATGATAAAGCCACAACAATCTCCTCATGTTCTACTTTAGATTTTATGGTAGAGAATGAAGAACGGTGTTAAAGGAGGTGAATGCTAGGGTTAGGGTTTCAGAGAGATGAAGGACACAGAAGATGGAGAGAGAGAGAGAGTTGGGTTTGGAGAAAAAACATGATAACATATATATACGTGGTAGGGGTGGGCGTGGGTCAGTTGTGGCCATGGAACCTTCAATCCGCTATCTGTCTGCCGGATTGGAGAAAATCAATCCGTATCCGTTCGCAAATTCAGTAGATGCAGATTGAGTGGATTGACAGATGGATGTGAATCGGGTTGGCGATTTAAAATTTTATAAATTTTCAACATAATTTAACTGTGCACTTCCTAAAAAAAAAAAAAAAAACACATGTTCACTTCCTTCCTCAACATTGTGCATGCATGCACCGTCAAATATATTACAATTTACAACAAACATTGTGCATCTAAAACAATAGTATTACAACAAAACAAACAACTTGGGCAATGAAGTATATGATACAAGTAGTAAATATCCTATCCTCAACACTGTCAATTCATTTTCACTAATTTTGAACACAAATTTTTAACACTGTCCACTGATAGGATATTTATATATATAAATATACATGCTGATTGTAAGGGTAAAGATAGAGAGGATGAGGATAGGATTTTAGCACAAATTTTCAACATATAACCACTTCTTCAAGGTACATATCATTATTAAAAGTCCTATTATTTCTAGCAAGCCATAGCTGGTAGACAATGCAAGTAAACACAAGTTTAGAAATAATAGCACCAATAGATTTACCCTTAATAGATTTTGAATATGTTCCACCAACTCATTCCACTGAAGACAAGGCCAAGATACATTAATGATATTCTTTAACTTACTCCAAACTTTATCGGTGAAAGGACAATGGAAAAATAGATGATTATGATACTCATAATGGTTATGGCAAAGAACACAATTAACATTCTGGGATAACCCAAACAGACACAACCTATCTCTAGTGTTGAGTCTACACTGGATAGCCATTCGTTGCAAATTGAATAAGAAGTCCAACAAGTCCAATATATAGTGTAATAACAAGTCCAATAGACAGTGTAATAACAAGTCCAACAAGTCCATATTTACTTTTTTTCACTTTTGGATGCAAATTAATCTAATATTTTTTTTTTCTATCAAGCTCCTTACAAAATCCATTGCAAATAACAACAAAAAGAAACCAAACCTCTGTGGTTTTCTCTCTGTAAGCTTCTTTTCTCTGTGTGTGTAGAAACCTTACACTGTGAATCTCACCACTTCTTTGGTTTAGAACTGGAACAAAAAAGAAAAGAAAAGATTAGACTCTAAAAGAGAGGCTTTCGAACTGGAAAAAAGAAAAGAAAAAAAGATTACAGATTGAGGAGAAGAAGAGAAGAGGAGGAAAGAATAAGAGAAAATAGAGGTTTTCATCTTCGAACTGAAAAAAAAAAAAAAGAGAACAGATTAGATTGCCGATCGCCTTTCATTTTCGAACTGGAACAAAACAGAACAGATTGAGGAGAAGAAGAGAAGAAGAAGAAAGCAGAGGAGAAAAAGAGAAAGGAAGAAGAGAAGAAGAGGAAAGAAGAAGAGAAGAGAATATCTCCCCTCGATCGTTGATCGCCTTTCAGTGCAGATTATCGCTCGCGGCTGTTGGTCGGATGATGGAGAAGATCGCCATTGCCGTCGCTATCGGTAGATGGGTAGGTTTTTTAAGAGAGAGAAAGAGAGAGAACGTGTGTGTGTGTGGTGTCCCTGTCTGTCTCTAATGGGCGTAAAAAATGTATTAAAAAAAAATAAGAGTAGCGAACGCGTTGGGTCCAGTGGATAAAATGGTGGATCAACTCCAACCTGATCCAAACCCTCGAAAAGACAAAATTCGGACCCGCATTCGCCTGCCACGTGCCACGCATCCACCCATATAGGGTCGGGTCAGACGAATTTGACGGGTTGGTAGATCCGGTACACAACCTTGATATGTGGGTTTTTTGATTATTTTATCTAAGCATATCTTTATGGACAAAAATTTTTAGAATATTGACCTTTGACCAAATAAAATTTAAATTTAAATTTAAATTTACAAGCCGAGTGCTCTATATATTATTGTTAGCTAATTTGCAGACAATTCATTAATTTATGTTACCATTTTTAAGTAATCAAAATATCACATAATTTATTTCCGTTGTATCAAAAAAAAACAATAAAAAAAATCACATAATAACATGATATTCCTTTATTATCCAACAATTTTCCTATATTCATACACGAAGTGTGGTGGGAGCACTTTAAGGAACTTTTTCTTTTTTTTGATGGGTCGCAATAATTAAAGAAATCGTAAAATAAAAATTAAAGTAATCTGTGATAAATTGATTTAAACAAAGTGATTATTAGGACTTAAGTTGAGAGAGAGAGAAAGAGAGAGAGAGAGAGTAAAGAGACCAAGTGGCTGGACCTGGAATCTCAGATAAAAGGACACTGCTCGTCTCACTCCCTCTCTCACAGTATAGTTCTTCTTACCTTGAGCACTCATCAAGTGAGTGTGTGCAGTACTCTGTTTTTAGAGAGAGAAAGAAGTGAGAGAAAGGTGAAAAGAGAGTGCGAACACACATACATATGGCTATGAGGATTGTTTGGAGCTCAACAAGAACCAAATGGGTCTCACTCTCTGGGCTACTTCTTCTTCATTTAGCTGCTGGACAATTACAAGACGGTATGTCTCTCTCTCTCTCTCTCTCTCTAGATGTCTTCTCACTTCCCATTTCCTCTCTATAGCTCTTAATCTTTGGTGGGTCTTCCTTACATTTGAGATCTGATAGATGATTGTAGAAATTGTTCTTGAATGTGGGTATGATTTGAGCCTATTTTGATGAAATTCATGTTTGTTTGGTTTTATAGTTGGGAGTTCTTGCTATTGTGAAGCTCGATTAAATAAACAACTTCAAATTAGATTTTACGGAGCTTGAATTAAAATGAAACATTTTGTTTTAGTCTTTGTTTGGGAAGAGCTAAAATAGCTCTTTGTTTGTTTGTTTTTTTTTTTTTTTTTTGACTATATTTTAACTTATTTCGTTTTTCTTTTTTGATTTTTATAGGAGAAAAAATGTTATGATTATGGTTCGGACGTGAAATTTTGTCTTTATTAACTTAGGTAACCAATTTTAACCAAACATAGCTTTAATATATAAGTAAGATGACAACATTGTTTGCCATATTTATGTTAGAATAATGAGCCCTTTTTGATTTATTATTAACAATGCATTAAATGCTCATTAACCAGAAAAAAACTTCATATTAGAAGATGCCTTGCTTTGCCTTGGCATATGAGTCATTCTACCCTGTTCACCCCCAAATTCAAAATGTATTAGTGAAAATGTATTGACTTTAACTGTTTTTATGAATTGAGAAACATGTAGTACTATTTGTTTTGGACATCTAATGGTTATGGTTTTTGCCATGTAATAATAATAGATATAGAAATATATAATCTTCAATTATATGTTTGTTTTGCATTGTTAATCGTAGAATTAAAAAATTTGTCAATTTTTTAAGATAGAATGTCCATCAAAATTTAATCCGAATAGCAAAAATTGCAATCAAACAATGGAATGTGAGTTTCATGGATTAGTAATCACAATCGTATGGTATAATCTGCCCAATGTGAGTTTCAGGAGCGTAGTTCATTTTTGTTTGAGTAGTATGATTAATTATATGATGATAGGTTTTTATATTCCTAAGAAAAAATAATAATAAAAATTGATGGACTTTTAAGTAGCATTTGTGAAAAGTTTGAAGCCATGAAAGTATACACAAGTCTATAATACTTCTAACTACCCAGAAGCTGAATCAAACTAATTGAAAATTATCTATTTCACAGTCGGTGGAATGAACTAACATTCCCTGCTTTGCTTATTGTGTGATGCTTGGTGAGAGGTTTAATTCCTATATATACATACTTTTAGTGATATTATAATTATATATTTTACATATAAAAAGAGATGGAAAAATCTTTTGTTCGAAAAATAAAAAATAAAAAATAAAAAATAAAAAATAAAAAATAAAAAATAAAAATAAAAATAAAAGAAATGATGAAAACATTTTGGTGTAAGCCATTTATCAGCACCTTCTTCAGCATACACTGGAAAATCTGTGGTCTTCCATGTTCCCCTTGAATTGAAGGCATTTATAAACACATTGCTCATTACACACTTACACTTGATAGTCTGGTCACTGTCACCTTGTGGGCCATCTTATTAAGCTCTATAACTCACTTATTTATGAACAATCTATTATTCCTCAACTGAGAGGGATTCAAATTTCACAGTATATGTATAGGATGATGTGTTATTGGTGAATTTGTGGGGGAGAGAAGGGTGCATAATTCCACAATTGGGTAGGCAAAAAAGAAAAAAAGACAGTCTAGTGCACGAGACTCCCGCCACTGTAAGGGTTGAGGTGGATAAGAAATACTCATCCTTACAATACCACATTAATGCCCATTAATCATGAAAACTCTTGGAAGAGTAATCTTGGAGGCCTGAATGTGTAGTAATGGTGGTGTTGGTTGCATTTCAATGCGGAAAGTTATTGTGTCAAAACCTAGGTACTCTCTTTTTCAACTTATAGAAAAATATGAACAGTTACTAACTTAACTTGCATAAGACCTAGATAGGGAAAGGGTTTTCCTCCGATTAAAGTCTTGTTTGGGAATAAACTATTTTAGTAATTTTTTAAATTTTTATAAAAAGATGTGCAAAAAAAATAGAGAGAGATGTGACAAACTTCAAAAATATGTAATTGACAAACGATTTATGATAAAAGTCCACATACATTAGATAACATTGTTAGCGGGTTTGGTTTAATTAAGGAGTAATTACACCCTAGTGAAATTTTTCAAAAATAATTATGTATTAACGGAATAATTTATAATTTTAATTGTTAATATTTTTAAAATTTATCATTGTTTTTTATTATCTCTTGAAATTCTTTTAGTTAATAGAAGATGTACCTTATTTACTTTTTGTAACTTTTGCCTTTTTGGATCGGGTGATAAAAACAATTGAACAGTGAACAACATTTGATTTTATGTGAGCTTGATTATTGATTGTACGACCATAAGGGAAAAATGTGTGTGACTAGTAATACTACACTATCTACTGCCTATGCTAGAACAGCATTTGATTTTGATTTTGATTTTTTTTTTTTTTTTTTTTTTTTTTTTTTTTTTTTAAAGCCAGTATCTAATGGGTGTTAATTAAGGCTTTGAATAGTTAAAACTTTAATATATGTTTTATACATTTTTTTATAAATTTTATATACATATTTTAACTTAAGGAAAAATCTATGATGTACTTTTATAATTGTAAAAAAAATGTGGTATAATTTATGAATAATTTTGGTGTTTTGTACTAATTTATGATAAAAGTGATGAATGATAAATTTAGTGTGTAATCTGAAGTGAAAATTATACTTTCTGTGATGAACAAAATGTTATGTCATTTTATGATTTATGTTATAAAATTTTTATAGTGATTTTATGATTGATATATAATATTTGTGTTATGATAGTATATAGCATATATAATTTTTAGGAGTGCACATAATAACAACTCCCTTAATTCTAACCAATGTACACTTGCTGATATTTTATTAGAGTTAATTATTTAAATGTCCTATTTACAAATGTTATGGTAACTTAGATCCTATATAAGATTTTTTGAACCAATAAGTCTTATTTAGTAAAACTGAGAATATTATCAGTTTTTCTCAATTTGTAAAACTAAGAATATTGTCAATTTTGTATAGAGTAATATTTCAGATAATTGTTTCATTAACTGACAAAAAAAATAGAGCATGAGATCAAATATTTTTGTCATTCTACTTATTGGTTTTATTTAACTATCTAATAAAATTAAGAATATTATCAATTTTTTTCGGTTTTAAAACTGATAAAATTATTAGTTTTTTTATTTTAAAATGTTTTTATGATTTTTCGCAGTTTTGCACATTAATGTTTTATTATTATGCTCCTTTATAGATACAAAATTTTTAATTTTGTACAAAAAAAATAATTTAGGTTTTTCATACATAATTTGTTTTTTTTTTTTTTTTTTTAGTTTTTTCAATTTGAAAGTTGATGTTTTAAAGTTTCGAAAATTAAAATAAATGTTAAATCATCATCTTTCTTTATATAGATAATCATAAATGATGAAAAATCATAATTTGAAGGGCAATTTCAACTATTAAAAATTTAATGGGACTAAAAAATTAAAAAAATCTTAAGTAAGATTAATGAAATATAAGTTCATAAATTATGACTTATATAAATGTCTCATATTATTGTTATTATTGGTAAATTGCACTTATTTTTTTTTTACCCTTATCTTTCTTGAGAGTTGAAAAAAATATAATTTCATATAACTATACTTATCACCTCCAAGATTTTAATTTACATAATATATTTGTCTTTTTCATCAATAATTGTGAGTCATATTATTGGTATATGATATTGTCATAATATTAATTTAATTTTTTACAAATATATTTATTTGATATATCTTAAAATATAAATAATTTAAATTATCAAAATAAATCTTAAAATAGATCTATTTAACTGCACAGTAGCAGTAGCTGGTGTGTTGGGGCCAACAGCCAACCCAATCTGTGCAAATATGACCATGTGATGTCAGCCAATATTTTGTGCCATGTTTGGTAAGAAAGAAAGAGAAAAGGTTGGGAAATTTTTTGAATGTAACTCTTGTTTGGTTTGGTTGTAGAGAGAGATATTCGGAAACCATAAAAAGTTTTGGAAAGAATTTATCACTTTTTCTTATTCTTCCACTCCTCTCTTTTTAAAGAATTTTTTTTGTTCAGATTTAAAAAAATAGTTTGATAAGTGATGAGAAATGATATACATCAAGGAAAAGTCTAAAATTCAGACATATGCACCCATAAAATTTTGTACATCAAGGAAAAGTCTAAAATTCAGACATATGTATAAAATAAATTTAAATTATAAAATAATAATTTTAAATAATGTATAGGTAAATTTGAATTTGTAATAGGAGTATTATGAATTGATATAGGGGTATTTTGGGAAGATGGTTAAAAATTGGCTTTTATCTTTTAATTAAGTTTTTTGGTTTTTTTAGTAAGTGATTTGAGAAATTGGTAAAAAATTACTTTTGACTTTTTTAGTTAACATATGTTTATGATGTTAAATCATAATAAAATGACCAAATCATCTCCACCAAATTTAGGAAATTTTTCGTTCATGTATAACCCTAAACATGAAAGGTATAATTATAATTTCATAGATAGTTTTTTTGATCTTCCCAAATGATTTTTATGTTAAAAAGACCAATCTAACTTTTTTAGATAAGTTGCAAAATCCAGCTTTTAACTGAAAGTAATGTTAGAGACTTTAAAAATTTAATCAAAATTTTACTAAATGTCAACATGGGTCTCATGTTGGTTTTACACTTATGTGACATATTTAATAAAATTTTTGAGATCTCTAATATTTTTGTTTAGGGCAAATTACATATACACCCCTCCAGGTTTGGTTAAATTACAGATATCCCCTGAGGTTTCGGAAATTACATCCCGTCCCCTGAGGTTTGTATTTTCATAACAATTTACCCCCTGAGATTTATATTTCATAACAAATTACCCCCTAATTTCTTATGCAAATATAGCATTCAGGGGGGAATTCGTAATTTCTCAAACGTCAGGGGGTATCTGTAATTTTGTCAAACCTGGAGGGGTGTATATGTAATTTGCCCTTTTGTTTAACTAAAGTTTCAAAATGGTAGGGGTAAAACTGGCCTGGTTGGGCCCACTCGGGCTCGGCTCGGCCTGGCCATGTCGAACCTTGTAGATTTTTATAAAAATTCGGTTCGGGTCGATTCACGAGCCAAAAAATAAGTCCAGGTCTTGGGACATTTAGGCCTTGGGTGGGCTTAATCATTTTTTTTGTTGTTTTTAAATTTTTTTTTACGGAAGTTTTATTATTTTTTTACTAAAAAAGGCATTTGATCTCGGGCGGGTCGGATTTTGAATGGGTCTTAGATGAGTTGACGAGCCAAGCCAAGTGGGTCGGGTTTACGGGTCAAGTCAAGCTTCAAAATAATAATTCAGACCCAAGAATTCAGGTTGGGCTCGGGTCCGAAACCAAACAGGCCGGGTTCATTACGAATCGCGGACGGAATTCAATTCAGGTTGCCTACGGACCACGGTCAATTTTATTCAATGGGCGCATAGTCGGTAGGTAGTGGAGTGGGGGTGTGACGCTTTGGTTGTCGTGTCCAATAGGAAGACGCGGTGCGACTAACAGTGTATTGGTTTCTGTGATGATCGGCGCGCAAAAAGACACCCCAAGCAGAGTGAGTGAGATGCGGGCCCCAAGCGTATAACGCGGCATCTTGGCAAACAGAAAAAGGCGTTTTAATAGGTTGGGACCCAATTCTCGTCTTCTTCAACTTTTTGAATCGAATCTTCGTGTGGGGAAATATTATGGTAGATATCTAAAAAAAAGTGTGTACTATGGCCCGTTTGAAAGGGGTGTTTGGGGTTAAAATAGTCAACAAAATAGATTATTTTAGTTAAATATAATAAAATGTCACACTAATTTATAATTATTTTATTTTTTTTTACAAAAATTAAAAAAATTATCTCAAACGAGATTTTTTAATCGTAAATTGAAATAATTAAAAAAAATAAAAAGTTAACTAATATTTCAAACGAATCCTATATAAAATTAAGAAAAGAAGATAAGAAATGTGATAAATATAACATTATTCCAAATTTATCTCTAAATGATGTCATCTCAGTTATTGCCAAGTTATTTTTTTTGGCTTTGACATCATCAATCGTTAGAGTAAGTGATTCTTTACCAATTTGTTCCTTTATCAATGGAAAAACTATACAATGCTTATGACGTATCACGTGATTATATTTTCTCACTCAGGCCAAGTTTGGGTATTTCTAAAAAAGTTAAAAAACTAAAAAGTTACTCAAAAAGTTAAAAAGTTAACACTATTTACTAAAAGTCAACAATTACGGCTGCACAATTCTCAATTCAAATTTTTCCCTACAAATCAATTTTTACAATTTTTTATTACATATTTTTCAATAAAAAGTCAAAAAGTTAACCCAAACATCTATATTTTCAACCTCAATTTTTTAGTCTAAAAAGACAAAAAGTGCACTTATTTAGTTTTCCCAAACTTAGAAGTGTTTGTTTGATATGTACTAAAAAAGTATATTTTTTTTACATATATATACTTATTTAAATCATATCAATTAATATTTATCAACATTTTTTTTTATTTTTTTACTTATTTTTTTTATTTTTTACATATTTTTTTTTATAAAAAATTAAAAAATATATTTATTCAGAACATTCTAAATGACTCATAATTATTATTTATTATATTTTTTTATATTTCTCAATCACTTAACACAAATAATTAATATTTTATTTTCTCTATCATATTACTTAAATGGTGTTTGGCAAGTGGGTTGGGGCTAAAATAGCCACAAAAGACAAAACAGGCTATTTTAGCCACAACAAACAAAACATCACATCCAACCCATAATCATTACACTCTTTTCTCACAAAAAAAAGTCAAAAAGCCAAAAAGCCAAAAACCCTTCCCAAACCAAGCTTTTTAGCCCAGGCTAAAATAGCCAAAAAAGTCAAAAAGTCAAAAAGCCAACCCACTTCCCAAACGGAGGCTTAGAGCACCACAGATTATCCAATAATCACACGACGCAAAAGTCTAAAGAGGCACCAAATTTCTTTGATTGCTTTTCTTGATCGTAAAAAGGAAAAACAATAATCAAAACAAAAAACACTTTGTCCCGGGATCAGTGCGGGCACACGGTGCATGCCAGTAGCATTTCTTAGTAATGTAGGGGCTAATTTGGAACCTGAATCGGCTTGTTTGGTTTGAATTTTTTTGAATTTTGAAAATTGAATTTTTTAATTTTTGAGTTTTTTTTTGTTTTTGTTTTTAGTGAATATTTTAAAAATTTTAAATATTTTTTTTTACTTTTTTAGATGTACTTTACTTAGATGCATCAAAAAAATAAAAAATTTGTAAAAAAATATTTTTTAAAATTAATAAATACATAAAAATATAAAAAAATATATTGAATTCTCGTATTTTTTTGTATTTTTGGTATTTAGTGAATATTTAAAAGGTTTTTTTTTAATTTTTTTTTTACTTTTTAGGTATATTTATATTAGGTATGTCTAAAAATTAAAAAAATTGCTCAAAATATTAAAAAAATTCAGTAAAAACAAAAAAATACGAAAAATAAGAAAATAGAATTTTCTGAAAAGTGTTTTTGAAAAATAATAACCAAGGATAGTGATTGTATTTATTTATATAATGTTGTATAATTTTTACACTTGAAATGTATTTTTTTCGTTCTAACAAGTGAAACACAATTTTATGAGTAAAAAATAGGATAAATTTCACGTGAATGGGTATTTGAAAAAATATTTGTAAATAAATAATAAAATCTGTAATATTATTAAATTATGAAGCATTTTGGCAATAAGTTAAAAAAATTAATTTTTTGACTTTTTAATTATTTTAGTTAAAAAGTCAATTTTTTTATTCAAAAAAATTACTAAAAAAATTTAAAAATTAATTTTTTTTTTTTATCAATTTTTCAAAACGCTTCTATATATATATATATATATATTTTGAAGTTTTATAGAAGTATCACGTATCAAGGGAGATTAGCATTCTAGTACGGTATATATGTGATAGTGATTTTGACACGACGTGGTTAGTAGTTTTTCTTTCTTTTGCTTTCTCGTCTTTTCATAGTTTTTTACACTTTTTGTATGTGGTCAGCAATTTGGCGCGCCTGTCTGCCTGCGCTCTCTAATGTTTTGTCTTCTTGTTTGATGTATCGAAGACCATGTCATGTACCATATATATTGAAAAATGCTTGGGACCTCTAATTAGAGGTAGTAGTGGGTCCCACCCACTGCCACATCAGTGCTGTGTCTTTGTTTTTGTTTTTTTTTTTTTTTTTGCCTTTTCCACCTCATTAGAGGTGTGTTTAGAGCCTCTAAATTAGAGGTCTCTAGCATTGTTGCATACATATTACACCACCCCACTATCAGCTCTCGTTTACAATTTTTCTATTTTAATTATTTTATTTATGAGGAAAAAAAAATGTAAAGGATGATTTGTGAATTTTTTTTAGTAAAATTGATAGTTGTAATAAAATAAGTGATTAATTGATATATAAAATGTGATATTTTATTTTATTAATTATTTTAATTTTTTTTAGTCAAAAATCATTATCCCATACACCATGAGATAGACCAATTTTTATCCAATCTGATCTCCCTTTTATATTAAGCTCCGTTTGGGAAGAGCTATTTGGGGTTTTTTTTGATTATTTTAGTTACAAAAGAAAAAATATGTTATTTTAGTCAGAAAAAATAAAATATCATATCTAATCTATAATCATTACACTATTTTTTCACAAAAAAAATTAAAAAAAATTAAAAAGTCAAAAAGTCAAAAAGTTCTTTCCAAATCAAAGTTATTAATCCAGGTTAAAATAGTTAAAAAATTAAAAAAATCAATCCACTTCTTAAACGAAGGCTAATTAAGCTAATTGAGTCCTATTCCCACCCGCATAATATGCACTAGAAGTTACCAAAATTATTCTTTTGGGATTCGAATGTATTTTATAAATAAATTTTATATTATATAAATATAATTTTTATCATACAATTATCCATTAAAAAAAATCTGAATGATTTTATTTGGTCCTAGACTTTTTCCATGCACCATAATACCATACGTCGTCGGTACTGTATTACTGGCCCCCACCAACCGAAAGGATATTTGGTACCATTTCGTTTCGTAGAGTCAGTATAGGCAATTAGTTATTATTTATTCGGTTGGTGGGGAGGATTGACTGACGCTGCTTATTATATAGAGCAAGGATCCTCTAGAGTGATTTTTCTCTAAAGTTTCCTAAAGTGCTACAGTGTATGGTTGAGATTTACTGGCAAGTCACATCAATTTTTCTGATGTTACTGGCCAGTAAATCTCAACCACACAATATAGCACTCTAAGAAATTTTAGGAAAATTTCACTCTAGAGGATCCTTGGTGTATTATATATGTATGTTTGGTCAATTGTTAAGACGATCGGTGCACGGTGCAATTCTTGTCTATTGTGATTGACATTCTTATGGCTTCGTTTGGGAAGTTGTTATTTTAGTAGGTTATTTTAGTTTTTAGCTATTTTAGTAGGTTAAAATTTTTGTGTTTGGGAAGATTATTGTATTTTTTTTATGGTCGGATGTGATGTTTGTGAGAGAAAAAGTGAAATGATTATGGTTTTGATGTGATATTTTGTCTTATTAACTATTTTAGCCTATTTTGTTTTTTTGTGAATTTTAGCCTAAAATTAGGCTATAACTGATCGGAGAATTGACCTACACAAATTCGACAATTTAAACAAAATTCAATAAATATAAAATCGTCTATATGATATTTGTGTAGTTATTTTTAAAAAATTTAATAAAATGTACTATTTTTTTAAATTTTTATCAATAAATACTAATGGCACACTACATCTACATGGATGGATATGTAGATTTGTTCAACAACTAAAGTTGTTTGGAATGATTTAATTAAGTGTATTTTGAAATTTTTTATGAAAAAATGTATAAAAAATAAAGAAATAATATAATTTAAAAAAGATAAAAAGTATATTTATATAGTACACCCTAAATAAGTTTTATTTTTGACTAAGAGAATTTAACAAGTATTATCAATAGCCCATAGTGATTAGTGTTGTAAAATGACATTGTAAGACATCAAATAATCACTCCAAATCATGGTCCATTACAATGCCCCGTTGATGATTACTGCGAAATGAATCTGTCTGTACCCCTATCTGAAACCTGAAGCCGGGTCCCACCCACCCAGCCAATAATTTTTCACCAGCCACACTGTACAGAAAATTCTGGCAACTGTTGATTACTTCTACTTGTTTGTTTGAGATTTGAGAAAGGGTTAGAGAAGTGGTAATTTTGTAAAATTTTCAAATATATTATTAATGAAAAATTTAATTTAATCTAATAATTGTATTTTTTTTAGGGAGACAAACTGTTGTTGAGTGTGAATATGGCAGTCCAAATCCTCTCCTTGAATTTTCTTTACTTAGCTCCCTGCTTAGTGGGTCATTGTGCTCATGTTTGAGTCTAATTTCGATAATTTAAACCGTTTATATTTTAGAATATGTCGAGTATATTATATTTATAAAAAATTAAATTGATCAGATATTAAAAATGATGTTTTCAGATTATCAAACCAAAATTTGTTTATTAACAGAAATTTAATAAACAGTTTTATTTTTTAATAAAATGATTTTTAATTTGATGATCCAATTTTCAATATTTGATTGATTGGATTTTTTTACAAGTACATTTGGTAGGCACGTAGTGAAGGTACAAGGAGAATCTGGACTCTGAATATGGAGCAATGGCGTTGGACATTGAATAATTTCTGAATTGGGGCAAACAATAAAGTGTTTGTGTGTTTGGTGGGTGGGATTGTTGCAGGATTGCTGGACAACGGTGATTTCGAGACCCCTCCAGCCGGTGGGTTCTCAAACCTGGGATTAGGAGGAAGAGGAGATGGGCCGACGGCAATCCCAAGCTGGAAAACGAACGGGACAGTGGAGGCGGTGGAGTCAGGGCAGAAACAGGGCGGGATGATCCTGATAGTCCCCCAGGGTAGACACGCTGTGAGGCTGGGCAATGACGCCGAGATCAGCCAGGATATGAAGGTGGAAAAGGGTTCCCTTTATTCCATAACCTTCAGCGCAGCACGAACATGCGCACAGCTCGAGTCACTCAATGTGTCGGTGCCCCCTGCCTCGCAGACCATTGACTTGCAGACGCTGTACAGCGTCCAGGGATGGGATTCCTATGCCTGGGCTTTCCAGGCTCAAGACGACGTCGTTTCTCTCCTTTTCAGGAACCTCGGCATGGAGGATGACCCCACTTGTGGCCCCATCCTTGATGATGTCGCCGTTAAGAAGCTTTTCACCCCCGATAAACCCAAAGGTAATTACCACTACTTTGCACTGTTATTAAATAATATATACTCTACCTAAATTCATCACATAATATCTGTCTGCTCTTAATTTGTATTTTTTTTTTACCAATTGTGATAGAAACTCCCATACATACATGACCCCCACAACTCCCACTCTCATTCTCACCGCTCATAATGTAGGCGCACACATATATGAGTGTACTTTATACACATATCAAGGCCAAGATCATGGTGACCAATAAAAAGGGATTCCAAACATTTCTGTTTTCTTTTGTACTTCACATCTCATCCCTGAAATCTGTGTGTAAATCGCACTGATCTTCTTTGGGCTTGGAGAAATATAATAAGTTTGTGATTTTAACATAATTATATTACTATTCTAGTAAAGTTGATGGGACCGAACTAATGCAGATGTTATGCATATATAAAAATAAAAATATAAAATATACATTTGAATATAAAAAGAATAATTATATATATATATATATATTTTATCCATATAATTAATAAATTTGTTATTAAAAGAGGACTAATCGTTATGTGAATTAAAATATTATGGGAGCCTTAGTGTAATTTACTCTTTTATTTTTCAACTTTTTGTTACTTTTTCTTTTTCTAAATTTTACGTAATTTCAGCAGAATGTTTGCCCAACGTTTTAACCAAATTAACAAAAAAATATTAGAATTTTTTTTTAAAAAAAAAAAAATCTGATTCTGAATTTTTCTCTAAATATTCCAAGTTTTCAACCAAATTTTTATCCAAATTTTGATCAATTTACTTCAAATTTATTTATTTTGCATTATTATTATTTTTACATAAATTCAGCAAGTTCACAAACCATATGTTAAAACTTGAACTAAATGGTTGGCTGCCCTTTACAATTTCAAAGTAGGAAAATGTCACAATGTACACCAACCAGTAAGAAAAGTTAAGATTTTTGTGGCGAGAGTTACAATTTTTTTAATGGAAGTTGGCTTCAGATCTTCTGTCCCAAGTTTTCTGTCCCAATCTTCTGTACCACCATTCTCCTATTGCCGCATGTTCTTCAGTTAAAATAGACCTCACTTTGTTAAACTCTCCCTTTCTCCTCTCCTTTAACGAGTCAACACGTCTGGTAGATTTCTCAATGGGTTAACTCAGTTTTGTCCTGATACTGCTGCAGCCATGGTGGATTGTCAAAATCATCACTTTCACCATCGACGGAGTTGTGGTCATATGATTTGAGCTAAATATGTTTTAAACCCGAAAAATTGACATCAAAATATGAGAACAAATTAAACCCTAATACAATAGATCATCATCATATTTTGAAACATTGTTATTTTTTAGATTGGATATTTTGAAACATTAAGAATGATAAAAAAGCGATACAAAGGAAAAAGAAAGAAGTGCTAATCGGACATCAACAAATCGTGATGTTATCAGTCATCACCATGGAATTGTAGAGAGAGAAAGCAGAAAAGGACAGCTATGATACTCAAATGAAATCGGACATCACCATGGTATTGTAGATATATATATATATATATATACAGAATAAAGATAACAGAAAAAAAACACTAGGTTTACAATAATGGCCCCAAAAGTAATAGAATAATGGCTGCAGATGAAGCTCAGCCAAGAACAAGTCGCAACTCGGCTGTGGAACGATTGACTTTGGAGTTTTTTGTTTAGATTGACTTTGGAGTTTAATGGAGTTAAAACTTTAATTTTAAGAGCTGAGCACGTGGCAATATGAGAATACTCCACTTTTATGTGATCAATTCATGGCCACAGGATAATTATGGGATAGAAGATTGAGACATACAAATGGGACAGATGATCCAAACCCATAATATGCATCCTAAAGTTGTGAATGACAGTTATATTTTTTGTGATAAGCAAAAGGTTACACTTTTGCAATAAAAGTTATACATATCGTGATAACAGTTATATCTTTTGTATAATGTGCATATCATACGCATTCTTTTTTTGAGTGCACATCGTAGCCTTTCCCTTCTAAGTATGCACACTTCATGGTTGTTGTGACAATTGTGCTAAAAAATTAAAAATATTGTGCATTTGCGATTGAGCTTGTAGGGCTCTTGTTTATTTGGGACAAACTATATGTATCTGTGTTCTTGCATGTATGATGTATGTACCTATGAATAAATAAATGAACAATGCTTGGGAGCTCTAATTGAGCACCCACAATCCACCCCCGATGACATGGAATAGACCATGTGAAAGGGGGATCCACACTCATTCCTTCTCCCTCTATCTCTCTCTATTCTCTCTATCTTCCACCTCATTAGAGGTGAAAATGGGGGTGATGTGGCATTGTTTTGGTATGGTACTAGTAACAATCAAAGTTGCTCTACCAGTAGAGCCAATATTGTCATGTGCACTGTTTTATTGTAGTGCTTTTGCTTTTGAAAAGTGATATACAAGCCCACTTTCTAAATTTATTTTTTAGACCCAGTGATATGTAAGTGAGATGATTGGATAATGATTGGAGAAAATATGAAAAAGAGAAAGTGGGTCTAACTTTTGAACTTGAATGGCAATGCTCTTTGATATTTTACATCAAATGATTAATTAAAAATCAACTGAATGATTTTAAAGAATAGTTATGAAAGTCATCCTTTGTTTTTGCAGTCAATTGTTGCAAATTTATGTTTAAAATTAAACAATAAAAGTGAACTGATGGCCAAGTCCAGTGGTCAGGCTCTTGCACTGCCAGCCCATCAATGTGGTTTTTAATCCCTGCTTCCCATGCCCTTCCAAATGGGGTTGCCGTAAAATAGTTTGTCTACCATTCATTGTACTGGTCTTGGCAATGTCATTGGTCATGAAGAATCATAAGTTGATACTGGTATACCAACTCCAATAAGAAGGAAGGATTGCAACATTTTTAGTTGCGCAAAATGGTATAATCAAACATTGGTTTTGGGGTGTACTGTATGACTGCTGGATTAGATAGTTAAACAATATGTACTTGGACGAGCATTAGTCTTTTTATTTATATTGTTCTTCAGTGCAAATACTTTCTTATATCACTGAAACTACAAAAGTGGGATGTTGTAGTCACTTGCCCCAAAAGCCTTGAAAACCTTTACCACAGGCATGCAACATCATTATTAGATAACTGATTTCATGAATCAATTGATTTGAAAGCCATTTCCAATTTTGTTATTGTTATATATGCACAGATAATGCAGTGCTTAATGGAGATTTTGAAGAAGGCCCGTGGATGTTCAGAAATGAATCGCTAGGCATCCTACTGCCAACCAACCTGGATGAAGAGACGTCCTCATTGCCGGGTTGGATAGTTGAATCAAACAGGGCAGTGCGTTACATCGACTCCTACCATTTTACAGTCCCACAAGGCAAACGAGCCATTGAACTCCTTTCGGGCAAGGAAGGTATAATCTCACAGATGGTTGAAACCACCCCGAACAAGCCTTACAGGTTAACCTTTTCTTTGGGTCATGCCGGGGACTCATGCAAACAACCACTTGCAGTAATGGCCTTTGCTGGAGACCAAGCCCAAAACATCCATTACACTCCCAATGCCAATGCCACCTTCCAGACTGCTGATCTCAATTTCACAGCCAAGGCCGACAGGACACGTGTTGCTTTCTACAGCATCTATTACAACACGAGGAGCGATGACATGAGCTCGTTATGTGGGCCCGTGGTGGATGACATCAGGGTGGCCTTGTCAGGGTCAAATAGAATTAATGTAATTGGAAGGCTGGGTTTGGGCTTTGGGTGGTTTGTTTTTGTTTTGGTTTTGGTTTAGGTTTACCTTAAAGGGTTCTGTCAAATTAAGTAACTAGTTGTATGTGGTGGTGGTGTTGTTGTGTGTATGGTTTGGCACGGGGGTGTTGGTAAACCATCATATTCCCTTGTCTATGTTGTTGTGGATGTTCTCTCGTTTTAAAATTTTTGTTTTGAGAAACGGGCACTGAATGGTTTGGGGTTGTTTCACGCTGAACATTGTGTTTGGTACTTTATTAAGTGAAACAATTATGCTGTGTTTGGTTGAGATATTTAAAAAGGGATTTAAAAATGAAAAGGAAAAAAGGGTGTGAAATTAAGTGAAATATAGATATATTTTATTTTTATTTTATTTATCTTTTCAAATCTTTTTTTAAATCTTCTAACCAAATACAGTGTAAATGTTTCCCCCCCTTGCCCCCCCTCTTCTGATGCTTCTATTTGGAATGTGTGTTTTTATGAAGGGCTTGGCTTTGGTCTAATCCATCATCGGATTGAACCGTGTTGTTGGGTTCGTGGGGCCCATCACGGGTCCCGTTTTAAAAATCTGAACTGTCAATGTGTAGAATTCGTCGAGTACTATATGTCTGTGAAAAATCATATTAATCGAATAACGATAGCTATGTGATTAAAACAGTTTTTTATCAACCGGTAATTTATTCACCGTTCATTTTTTTTTTTTATACAAAACTGATTTGATCACATAACTATCGATATCCGATCAACGTGATTTTTCACAAGCATATAGTACTCGATGAGTTCTACACATTCAGCGGTTCAGATTTTCAAAACGGGACCCGTAGCGGACCCTCACGGACTTAACAATACGGTCCAGCCTGATGGCGGACTGGACCAAAGTCAGACCCTTTTATGAAGTAGCTAAGTTCACCTTGATTAACACGTTGAAATGGATTTGAAAGCGTAAGCAAAAAACTCAATAGGGAGAAATAATAATTTCATTGAAAAAAAAAGTAGTGAATTGATAGCAGCCCCATTTTGTTTTCGAAACTTTACATTATGACTTCGAAAATGATGAATTATGGAGTTTGAGGAAGTCAATAGTGATGTGCTATTAACTATTCACAGTATAGGATTTGGTATTTATTTGTTTAGTGATGTCTTAAATTTTAATTTTTTATAATTTAAAAAATAAATAAATTATAAATATACCCTTTGAGATTTGTCTAAGATATGAATCGTCCCATGTAGTTTTAAAAATTAGATTTCACTCCTGAGGTTTTTAATTTCATAACAAATTATTCATTTTATTAGTAAATTATCAAGTTAATTAATAATTTTTAATAACGTTAGAAACACATTTTAATTAATAATTACGATAATTTTATTATTAAATAGGAGAATAGTTATTAATTTTATTTTTTTTGTTAATTTTGTTAAATAAAAAATTGTAACAAGGGGATATTTGTTAGTGTATTTAATTTCAGATTTCTGAATTTAATTTTCTAGAAATTGAGTTTTTTTGTTTTTAGTGAATATTTTTAAAATTTTAAGTAAATTTGTTTTTTATAGATAAACCTACTTAGATGTATCTATATAGTAAAATATTTGTGAAAAATAATTTAAAAAATTAATAAATTACACAAAAATACGAAAAATGTATTGAATTTTCGTTTTTTTAAAATAATTTTTACAAGATTTCTTTTTAACAAATATTATACTTTTTAAGTATATTTATGTTAAGTATGTCTAAAAGTTAAAAAATTTATTTAAAATATTAAAAAAATTCAGTGAAAATAAAAAAATATAATAAAAATAAAAAAACAAAAATTTCTAAAAAATAAATTCTGAAAATAGAAACCAAATGAAGTGTATAATTTTCTAAGTCATTGAAAATAATCTGCACTTTAAAAAATCTCAAAAAGTAAGACCTTTTTAAAAAAGTTCTTATGAATGGACACAACTTCCATATCATTTGTCCTATTTGTTGATCCACACCAATCCAACATCGTGTTAGTGGGTCTGTCATGTTGAAAATCTGGTCTCACCCCTAAACAAATATTAACAGTGTTAATTTTAATTTCTCTTGACATTCAAAATAAAAAATGAAAATTTTAAATTTTACAAACAGGTATATAAACTGGATCAGTAGGATTCAATAAAAATACTATTTGACCGGATTTTCAACAATTTCATGGGATAATGAGAATATAAAAATTACAATATAAAAGAAAAAAAAATAAAAAAGTTATAACTCCCCTACCTATTCCGAAGGCCGATTGTGTGTACAATTCCTACTTCCAATAATAGGGTTAAAACCTAGGAGAGACAAGTGTCTCTCTCATTTTTCATGACTTTATAATTGTGAATTTCATATTTTTTGGACCTTAAAAAACAAGGTTATAGCTGAATTTTGTGGGCCAATAAATTGACTAATTGATTTGTGAACATTCTGTTGAGAAGAATTTAAAAAGAAAAAATAAAAAGAAAAAATGTAGGTGAAATGTGAATAAAATATATCTATATTTTACTTAATTTCACACACATTTTTTCTTTCCATTTCCAAATCCGTTTCTAAATTCTCCGACCAAACATAATATTAGAATTTGTTGTAAAGTTAAATAATGATTTAAATCATTATTTAAGACACGATTTTCTAAAACTAACTTAGATTGAGGAGAAGGATTCTTAAATTAAGAAAATCACTTTAATATTACATTATTAAGTCTTGTATCAATGATTAGCATTGTTTCATTATAATTTGTAGGCCAATAGATTTTGTGGATTGACAATATATAACGCCCGAAATTTCATTACTCGAATTAATTTAGTCCATTTCCAAGTTATAACACAAGAACATGAATAAATAAAACAATTAAGGTTCTCTCCCGTATAAATACATAATGAAGGCAAATCCAATGCAATTAAATTACAACGGTACCCTTAGACTTACATAATTTTTTTTTTTAAAGAAATGGGTTGAGAGAGGTTGACTCTCTTTATAGAAAATGACATTTCGCATACAAGTAATAAGCCCTTTGGCCGATCAATTAATAAGGCATCTTGGTCTTGGAACAATGCTCTGACTTCATACTTGAAATGTGGTTAACAACATGGGATAAACATGAATGTCCACTAGGAATCCCATGATTCTAAACAATAATAATATATAAATAGTTATGATCATTACGAGTCATAATTATATATATAATGTGTCTTTTTGTATCCAAAGAATATATACATACAAATATCTTCTCTCAAAAGAATCCCTTTATTATTTCATAAGAATCCATTTCTTGATCTTTATAATTCACCAAGTTTGATTTAAAAAGATTTCAAAAATTAAATTACACCTCGAATATCACACACACAATGACCGTTTCGACATCTCTATGATTCATCTATCACAATCCAAGTGATCTCAACACGTTATTCATTTTCAAAATCACTCCATAGATCTTTCTTAAGTATGCCTTGTATATCATGTGCAAGGCTCCTAAGATTCCTTATACCTTTCTTCTTTTAGGTTATATAGGTTTGTGTTTGAAGTTATACAAATTTGTGTGAGAACTTATACATTGTTAACCTACTAAGCAGGTCAACTTACAAGTAAAACTATTAAAATAATAGATTTTATAATATACGTGTAAGTATTTTCACAGAAGTGGATAAGTTTTCACAAAATTTGATAAATTTTCACAAAAATAGATAAATTTTCACAAAAATGCGTAAGTGTGTTTCAAATAATTTAGAACAACACAAAAATGAGTAAATTTTCACAAATTCTGTAAGTGATTTCACAAAATGCATAAGTTTTCATAAATATGCGTAAGTTTGATTCAAATAATTTAGAACAACACACAAATGAGTAAGTTTTCACAAAATCCGTAAGTGATTTCATAAGATGCGTAAGTTTTCACAAATATGCGTAAATTTGATTCAAATAATATAAAACAACACAAAAATAAGTAAGTTTTCATAAAATCCATAAGTGATTTCAGAAAATGTGTAAGTTTTTACAAATATGCGTAATTTTGATTCAAATAATTTAGAACAATACAAAATGACTAAGTTTTCACAAAATTTGTACGTGATTTCACAAAATGCGTAAATTTGTTATCAAAAGTTTAGAACAACACAAAAACGAGTAAGTTTTCACAAATCCCGTAAGTTATTTTACAAAATGCAGATGTTTTCACAAAAATGCAAAGCGTTTCAAATAATTTAGAATAACACAGAAATGAATAAGTTTTCACAAATCCTGTAAGTGATTTCACAAAATGCGTAAGTTTTCACAAAAATACGTTAGTTTATTATCAAAAGTTTAGAAAACACAAAAATGAGTAAATTTTCACAAAAATCGTAAGTAATTTCACAAAAATGTGTAAGTTTTCACGTCAAAAGTTTAGAATAACACAAAAATAAGTAAGTTTTCACGAATTCCGTAAGTGATTTCATAACATGCTTAAATTTTCACAAAAATGCATAAGTTTTCACTTCAAAAATTTAGAATAACACAAAAATGAGTAAGTTTTCAAAATTCTTTGCACATTTCACAAAATGCGCAAGTTTTCACAAAAATACGTAAGTTTTCATATCAAAAGTTTAGAACAATATAAAAATCAGTAAATTTTCACAAATCCCGTAAATGATTTAACAAAATGTGTAAATTTTCAAAAAAATGTGTAAGTTTGTCTAAAATAATTAAGAACAACACAAAAAAGAGTAAGTTTAACAAATCCCCTAGCTGATTTCACAAAATGGGCAAGTTTTGACAAAAATGCGTAAGTTTGTTTGAAATGATTTACAACAACACAAAAATGAGTAAGATTTTACAAATCCCCTAAGTGATAAGTTTTCACAAAAATGGATAAGTTTTCACAAATTTCGTAACTGATTTCACAAAATGCGTAAGTTTCAGAGAAATGTGTACGTGTGTTTCAAATAATTTAGAACAACACAAAAATTCGTAAGTTTTCACAAAATCCGTAAGTGATTTCACAAAATTCGTAAGTTTTCACAAATATGCGTAAATATGTTTCAAATACTTTAGAACAATACAAAAATGAGTAAGTTTTCACAAAATTCGTAAATTTTCACAAGTATGCGTAAGTTTGATTCAACTAATTTAGAACAACACAAAAATGAGTAAGTTTTCACAAAATCCGTAAGTGATTTTAAAAAATGCGTAAGTTTTCACAAAAATCTGTAAGTTTGTTATCAAAAGTTTAGAACAACATAAAAATGAGTAAGTTTTGACAACATTCGTAAGTGATTTTACAAAATGCGCTAGTTTTTACAAAAATGCGTAATTTTTCACATCAAAAGTTTAGAACAACACAAAATGAGTAAGTTTTCATAAATTCTGTAAGTGATTTCATGAAATGCACAAGTTTTCACAAAAATGCGTAAATTTATTTCAAATAATTTAGAACAACACACAAATGAGTAAGTTTTGACAAATTCCGCATGTGATTTCATAAAATGCAATTTTTGTTTTTATAAAAATGAGTAAGTTTTCACAGCAAAAATTTAGAATAACACAAAAATAAGTAAGTTTTTATAATTTCCATAAGTAATTTCACAAAATGTGCAAATTTTCGCAAAATGCATAAGTTTGTTTAAAATAATTTAGAACAACACAAAAATGAATAAGTTTTCACAAATCTCCTAACTGATTTACAAAATGCGCAAGTTTTTGTAAAAATACGGAAGTTTGTTTGAAATAATTTACAACACAAAAATGAATAAACTTTCACAAATTTCCTAAGTGATAAGTTTTCACAAAACTTGATAAGTTTTCACATAAATGAATAATTTTTCACAAAATTGAGTAAGTGATTTTACAAAATGCGCAAGTTTTCACAAATATGTGCAAGTTTGATTCAAATAATTTAGAACAACAAAAAAAATGAGTAAGTTTTTACAAAATCCGTAAGTGATTTCACAAAAATGCATAAGTTTCTTCATAAAAGTTTAGAACAACACAAAAGTGAGTAACTTTTCACAAATTCCGTAAGTGGTTTTGTCACGACCCAAACTCGTCCCTAAAAGTTTGGTCCACAACCAGCCCGTACTTAGGCCTCAAAAAAAAATTTCTTAATAATATTTATTCAAATATGGGGCCTTAAGCGGAAGCAAATATCAACATAGATAAAATGCCCATTGAGCTTGTGCATACATGAAAATTTAGAGTAATGTAAGCCTTTAATTACGCTTCCATATTTACACTAATCACGGAATTATACAGATCTCACACACACACACTTACATAAGACTCAATAAATTACATAATTCCCAATAATCAAAATTAAGGCCTCAACGCGGAGGCGTAACCCAGGCGACTTGGCAGACAGGTGGACCTCAATACAACTCTAGTGTCAATCCCCGATGGCTCACCTACATAAATATATATAAAGATAGAGTGAACAAGGCTCAGTGAATAATAGCAATGTAAGGAGGTTAGTAGAATGAGCATAGCTTTGGTGAACAATAAATATACATATATCGAACCATACGTAGGTCTGAACCATAGCCATATTTCAAAACGGTCTCAGGCCCACATGTAATACAGAACGGCCTCGGGCCCATGCATAATTTGAAACGGCCTTAGGCCCAACATAACGACAGCTGTCCAGAGCAATATAGGGAAGATGGAACATCGGCATGTCTCCATCTCCCTTGGCATTAGAGCCATTAGTCACGTATGATTCATATCATTATAGGGTAGATGGAACATCAGCATGTCCCCATCTCCCCCGGCCTTAGGGCCATGAGTCATAAACAATCCGCATCATAACGGCCTCGGGCCCATTTTTATTAATAGGAACAAAATGATCTTAGGTCCATATCAATGCCATCGTTCAATCATATCCATTAATTCAAACAAAGCACAATATTAATAGCATAAGCTATTCACAAACAACGATATATAAATCATAATCATGAGAAGTAAGTAAAACATATCGTTACACTACTATTACTCACAGTGATAGGTTTCTGGTAGCAATGGGATGATGTCCTCGTCTTGACCTACAAACACAATGTACATAGCATAACATGAGAGCATACCCGATCCCTCTCTTTGCTCTTTAATCAATTAGTCATATCGGTTCTAAACTCATTTGTCCTTAATAGGTCATAGTCCATGTCTAAGAAAATAGGAGGAATCGATAGGAAAATGGTTTAGACGAAGAAATGGTATAAAATCGGTAGACAGAAAGTGAACAACTTCCACTAATTTGGGCATATCTATTTGTGTACTAAGCATTTGAGAGTGGATCCACCACCATTGGAAATTAGACTTCCGGGGCTTGAATTTAGGCTCAAGAATCACTTAAAACGGAGTTCGGATGTAAGAGATATGCTTATTTGAAGTTGGTTGAAATAGAGCTGCCCCGTACCCCACAACATAATAAACTAAAATCATTCAAATAGAATTTCACCTCAATTACATCAATCTTGCTCAAAGTTAGAAATTCAAGTCTCATCTTTTCTATATATTCAAACTTCCATAATATATGCCCAAAATTGTGTAAATATATCTTGCACATGGTTGATTCTCACCCAAATCTTGTTATTCCATAAATCATTCTTAAGATTGAACCCAAATCAAGCAAATTTAAGGAAATCTTCCCGTAGGTGAGGGGCAGCTCTGTTTCAGCCAACTTCAAATAAGCATATCTCTTACATCCGGACTCCGTTTTAAGTGATTCTGGAGCCTAAATTCAAGCCCCGGAAGTCTAGTTTCCAATGGTGGTGGCCTCACTCTCAAATTCTTAGTAAACAAATAGATATGCCCAAATTAGTGGAAGTTGTTCACTTTCTGTCTACCGATTTTATACCATTTCTTCATCTAAACCATTTTCCTATCGATTCCTCCTATTTTCTGAGACATGGATTATGACCTATTAAGGACTAATGAGTTTAGAACCGATATGACTAATTGATTAAAGAGCAAAGAGAGGGATCGGGTATGTTTTCATGTTATGCTATATACGTTGTGTTTGTAGGTCAAGACGAGGACATCGTCCCATTGCTACCAGAAACCTAACGCTGTGAGTAATAGTAGTGTAACGATAGGTTTTACTTACTTCTCGTGATTATGATTTATATATCGTTGTTTGTGAATGGCATATGCTATTAATGTTGTGCTTTGTTTGAATTAATGGATATGATTGAACGATGGCATTAATATGGACCTAAGGTCATTTTGTTCCTATTAATAAAAATAGGCCCGAGGCCATTATGATGTGGATTGTTTATGACTCATGGCCCTAAGGCCGAGGGAGATGGGGACATGCCGATGTTCCATTTACCTTATAATGATATGAATCATACGTGACTAATGGCTCTAATGCCAAGGGAGATGGAGACATGCCGATGTTCCATCTTCCCTATATTGCTCTGGACAACTGTCGTTATGTTGGGCCTAAGGCCGTTTCGAATTATGCATGGTCCCGAGGCCGTTCTGTATTACATGTGGGCCTGAGGCCGTTTTGAAATATGGCTATGGTTCAGACCTACGTATGGTTCGATATATGTATATTTATTGTTCACCAAAGCTATGCTCATTCTACTAACCTCCTTACATTGCTATTATTCACTGAGCCTTGTTCACTCCGTCTTTATATATATTTATGTAGGTGAGCCATCGGGGATTGACACTAGAATTGTATTGAGGTCCACCTGTCTGCCAAGTCGCCTGGGGTACGCCACCGCGTTGAGGCCTTAATTTTGATTATTGGGAATTATGTAATTTATTGAGTCTTATATAAGTGTGTGTGTGTGAGATCTGTATAATTTCGTGATTAGTGTAAATATGGAAGCGTAATTAAAGGCTTACATTACTCTAAATTTTCATGTATGCACAAGCTCAATGGGCATTTTATCTATGTTGATATTTCCTTCCGTTTAAGGCCCTGTATTTGAATAAATATTATTAAGAAATTTTGTTTTGAGGCCTAAGTACAGGCTGGTTATGGACCAAACTTTTGGGGACGAGTTTGGGTCATGACAGTTGGTATTAGAGCACGAGTTATGATCTTACACACATGTCCATTGAGCATTAAAGCGTCTAGAATGCATTTAAGTTGCATGTATTTAGTAACGAAATGATATGATGTGCATTTTGAAAGATGTATGAGAGCTTGTACAATAAGTTAAGTATTGAGATTAAGAATAAGAATTCTTATGGACTTTGGGTAATAAAAGGAGATCCATATGTTTTGTTTCATAGACTAAGTTTTGTGACTTAGGAAGATTGGATAATTGTTATGAAATGAGAATGGGTTTATGTAGTAAGTATGACATTGAAGCTAAGGATATGAAAGATGTGGAATATTGGTGGTCTTAGGTTATTAAAATTGGTAAGTATCAGCATGTTTGTGGAAACGTGATGTGAAAAGAGATTAAACTTAGCTTCTATATGGGTTACATGTGAAATTAGACCATAAGCAATTTTGGGAAACTGAGGTTGTTGTCAATCAATAAAGTGTACGGAATTATGGAAATTGAGAAATGTGATGATTAATAACAAGTATGTGTCATGATTAAGGATGTGAAATTATGTATTATGGTGTAGTTAGTAAATGATACCCAACGTGTTAGCGGTTTGTATCTTATGACCTTAGAGGTAGATAATGAGAAGTAGGGATGAAACGGAAGTTGAATTCTTGTGGAGGCAACTAGATAAAGTGGAAGGAATATTTCCAAATTTGATGAGACTTATGTGGACATGTCATGGGAAATAAGATCAAAGGAAGAAATTAAGTGTAAACTCGACAAAGAATCAAAGAATGTGGCAGGAAGTGTTATGTATGTTTGAATGACTACTGGAGAGTGTAAAATCCTTTTAAGTGGATAAATAGAACTTGAGCCAAATGTTATGATAAATAGGGATACTCCGATGGGTGTTTTGTGTGTTTGAGCTATTTGTGAGCAAAATGTTAGTTGGAGCCCATTCGTTTATTTGAATTATTTAGCTATAGAACGAGTTGATCAGCGGGCTAATAGTATGTGTTAAGAGTTTCTTAGTTACTTAAAGGATCTATTTTGTTGGAAATGTTATACGGATTTGATTTGGTGCCTCAATGTAAAATATTTTCGAACCCACCTACTTAGTTATCAATGAGGTATCTAATTTGTGTGGGAACTACTATTTGGACTAATGCGGTTAAGAAATTTGTGGACCAAGGTTCGCATTTGATATTAACGTTATGTTAGATGTTTAATCTTCTTTGAAGTTATGGAAAATAAAAGAGATTCGAGGTTGAGCTGTGATTATTGGAAGTTATGTTTTGAATTTTCCTATGGAGCAATCGATAGGAAAATGGTTTAAACGAAGAAATGGTATAAAATCGGTAGACAGAAGGTGAACAACTTCCACTAATTTGGGCATATCTATTTGTGTACTAAGAATTTGAGAGTGGGGCCACCACTAGTGGAAACTAGACTTCCGGGTCTTGAATTTAGGCTCAAGAATCACTTAAAATGGAGTCTGGATATAAGAGATATGCTTATTTGAAGTTGGCTGAAACAGAGCTGCCCCGCACCTGCGGGAAACAGGGCTGCACGTGCGGAAATTGAGCCGCACGTGCAGAACAAGGTGCTTTTATTTTAGATTCATTTCTGGTGCTGGAAGGGGACTGCCGTATGTGTGAGAAGCCCCGCCGCACGTGCAGCTTTGGGCAAATTCTACTGTCCGAAAATGTTCTTTGCTTTAACATTTGTTCTTTCCATTTCTAAGCTTGATTTCAACTCTAATCACTCAAAAACATGTAAAATTACCCCACAACATAATAAACTAACATCATTCAAATAGAATTTCACCTCAATTACATCAATCTTGCTCAAAGTTAGAAATACAAGTCTCATCTTTTCTATATATTCAAACTTCCATAATATATGCTCAAAATCATGTAAATATATCTTACACATGGTTGATTCTCACCCAAATCTTGTTATTCCATAAATCATTCTTCAGATTGAACCCAAATCAAGCAAATTTAAGGAAATCAAGGTTCAATTCCTTGAATTCAACCCAATCCATTCATAACCCAAAACACTTGTTCATTTACATATTAAGCTTCCAAGTTAATCCTTGATTTCATGTTGTAGATGAATTATCTACAAAGATAATAGTTAAAGCCATATACCTTAACTCAAATTCTTGCTTTTCCCCTTAATCTCTTCAATTTTCCCAAGCTTCATGGTTGATCTTCTTCCTCTCTCTTCAATTATCTTCAACCCTCATGAATGTTGAGCTTTCTCTTAGAAAATCTTTGTCTCTCCTTCTTTGTCTCTCTCTCTCTCTCACAGTTCTCTCTCTCTCTCTTAGATATTTTTGGCTCAAATATGATGAGTTCACTCATATCATATATATATATATATATATATAAGCTTATCACAAATAGGGATGGCCAAACGCACCTTTACGAATCGTACGAAATCAAATTTCAATTAAACTTCTCAGATGACTCTAAAAATTATGTTGATTATAAATATGTACTCTGTTCTGGTTTCTAAAGCCTCTAAGGCCTTCAATTTGCAGTGCAAAGTTAACCACCCAAACATACCTTAACGAATCAGACAAAATAAATTTCCAATTAACTTTCCCAAATAACTCTAAAAATTGCCATTAACATATCCAAGTACTCAATTTTGATTTCTAAACCCATAAAGGTCGGCAATTTCAATTTTAAAGTTGTAACTCAACAGATAATGCTTCAATTCAAATAGATATCATTAAATTAAAGTACATTAACCCACAATTAGTTAAAGATAATTTCCGATACGCATTTTGGGGTTGTTACAGGTTTCACAAAATGTGTAAGTTTTCCTAAAAATCTGTCAATTTGTTTCAAATAATTTAAAACAATATAAAAGTGAAAATGCGTAAGTTTTAATAAAAATGCGTAAGTTTGTTTCAAATAATTTAAAACAATACACAAATGAGTAAGTTTTTACAAATTTCGTACTTGATTTCACAAAATGCAATTTTTTTCATAAAAATGCGTAAGTTTTCACAGTAAAAGTTTAGAACAACATGAAAATGAGTAAGTTTTCAAAATTTCCGTTTGTGATTTCACGAAATGCGCAAGTTTTCACAAAAATGAGTAAGTTTGTTTAAAATAATTTAGATGAACATAAAAATAAGTAAGTTTTCACAAATCCCCTAACTAGTTTTACAAAATGTGCAAGTTTTCATAAAAATACGTGAGTTTGTTTGAAATAATTTACAACATAAAAATTTCACAAATTCCCTAAGTGATAAGTTTTCATAAAACTTGATAAGTTTTCACATAAATTAATAAATTTTCACAAATTGCATAAGTGATTTCACAAAATGCGTAAGTGTGTTTCAAATAATTTAGAACAATACAAAAATAAATTAGTTTTTGCAAATCCCATAAGTAATTTCATAAAATGTGTAAGTTTTCACAAATATACGTAAGTTTGATTCAAATAATTTAGAACAACACAAAAATGAGTAAGTTTTCACAAAATACACAAAATTTTAAAATATGCATAAGTTTGTTTATAA
The DNA here is from genome assembly GCF_055761805.1 of Camellia sinensis. Lineage (NCBI taxonomy): Eukaryota > Viridiplantae > Streptophyta > Magnoliopsida > Ericales > Theaceae > Camellia > Camellia sinensis. The sequence goes on along the minus strand of NC_138969.1, from coordinate 108,056,441 downwards.
AAGTTTAGAACAACACAAAAGTAAGTTTTCACAAATTCTGTAAGTGGGTTCACCAAATGCGTAAGTTTTCACAAAAACACGTAAGTGTTTCATATACTTTAGAACAACAAAAAAATAAGTAAGTTTTCACAAATCCCGAAAATGATTTCACAAAAATACGTAACTTTTACAAATATGCATAAATTTGTTATCAAAAGTTTAGAACGACATAAAAATGAGCAAGTTTTCACAAATCCACTAAGTGATTTCACAAAATGCGCAAGTTTTCACAAAAATACATAAGTTTATTTCAAACAATTTAAAATAACACAACAATGAGTAAGTTTTCACAAAATCTACAAGTGATTTCACAAAATACTCAAATTTTCACAAAAATGTGTAAGTTTGTTATCAAAGATTGAGAACAATACAAAAATGAGTAAGTTTTTACAAATTCTATTAGTGATTTCACAAAATGCGCAAGTTTTCACCAAAATGCGTAAGTTTTCACAACACAAGAATCAATAATTTTTCACAAATTCCGTAAGTGATTTTACAAAATGCGTAAGTTTTCATAAAATGAGTAAGTTTGTTTCAAAGACTTTAGAACAACACAAAAATAAGTAAGTTTTCAAAAATTCTGAAAGAGATTTCACAAAAATGCATAAGTTTGTTATCAAATGTTTAGAACAACATAAAAGTGAGTAAGTTTTCACAAATCTCCTAAGCGATTTCAAAAAATACACAAGTTTTCACAAAAATGCGTAAATTTATTTCAAACAATTTAGAACAACACAAAAATGAGTAAGTTTTCACAAAATCTGTAAGTGATTCTTCAAAATACGCAAGTTGTCACAAAAATATGCAAGTTTGTTATCAAAAATTGATAACACAAAAATGAGTAAGTTTTCACAAATTCCGTTGGTGATTTCACAAAATGTGCAAGTTTTCACAAAAATGCATATGTTTTCACAGTAACAGTTTAGAAAAATAAAAAAATGAGTAGGTTTTCACAAAATTTTTAAGTGATTTCATAAAATGCATAAATTTTTTACAAAAATGCGTAAGTTTGTTTTAAATAATTTATAACAATACAAAAATGAGTAAGTTTTCATAAATTCCGAAGGTGATTTCACCAAAATTCGTAAGTTTGAACAAATATGCATAAGTTTGTTATCAAAGGTTTAGAAGAACACAAAAATGAATAAATTTTCATAAATCCCCTAAGTGATTTGACAAAATGCGCAAGTTTCATAAAAATGTGTAAGCTTATTTTAAACAATTTAGAACAACACAAAAATGAGTAAGTTTTCACAAAATTCGTAAGTAATTTCACAAAATACGCAAATTTACAAAAAGGCGTAAATTTGTTATCAAAAGTTGAGAACAACACAAAAATGAATAAGTTTTAACAAATTCTGTTAGTGATTTAACAAAATACGCAAGCATTCACAAAAATGCATAAATTTTTTAAAAATAATTTTGAACAACACACAAATAAGTAAGTGATTTCACAAAATGCGCAAGTTTTGAAAAAAATGCATAAGTTTTTACATCAAAAGTGTAGAACCACATAAAAATGAGTAAGTTTTCAAAAATTCCGTAAGTGATTTCACAAAGTGTGCAAGTTTTCAAAAAAATGCGTAAGTTTGTTTCAAATAATTTAGAACAATACAAAAATGAGTAAGTTTTCACAAATTCCAGAAGTAATTTCACAAAATGCCCATGTTTTCAGAAAAATGCGTTAGTTGTTTCAAATAATTTAGAATAACACACAAATGAGTAAGTTTTTACAAATGGCGCAAGTGATTTCACAAAACGTGCAAGTATTCATAAAAATACCTAAGTTTTCACATCAAAATTTAGAACAACACAAAAATGAGTATCACAAAAATATGTAAATTTGTTTCGAATAATATAGAACAATACGAAAATGAGTAACTTTTCATAAACTCCATAAGTGATTTCACAAAATGCGCAAATTTTCACAAAAAATACATAAGTTTATTATCAAAAGTTGAGAATAACACAAAAATGAGTAAGTTTTCACAAATTCGATAAGTGATTTCACAAAATGCACAATTTTATATGTAACGCCCCCAAATTAATTAAATTAAAAATTTCTCATGACCTGATTAATTCAAAATCTTTCCCAACCAAACAATAACATTAATCTCAAAAGTCCTCATTTCCATTGAATTACATATCAAATATTACAACTTTCATATCTTTTTTGTCTTAGTAATGATAACATTTACGTAGTTCAAGAAAATAGAGAATAAAAATAATAATGCCTTAATGGCGTACAAACATCAAGGCAAGGCCTTGTTACAACCAAGTGGACACACAGTCCCAACACATATGCCCGAAGCCTTTACATAATACATCCACGAGCTTTCGTGCTCCAACAAAACAAGAAGTCCACCTCCTTCTCATAGGGGTGATTGCACATCAACAATTCCTGAAATTGTTAGATAGGAGTGAGCTAGATGCCTAGTAGAAATACTTTTAAGAAAGTATTTAATCATTTGAAAATCCATATGGCATTATCACAACCAAACCATTTTCTTGTTCAGCTCATGTTAGGAGTTTAAGTAACAAAACTTAGATATTATAACTTCCATGAAAATCACATTTCAACACCGGGGGGTAAATACACCATGAAGTCCCTAAAGAGAGTCCTAAATTACATACACAAGTTACTTTCATTTAAAACCATTCCCATATTTACCGACTACTATACAGCAGGATGTGGACATCCAAAAGCATTTAGCACAATCCCCACATTTACCGACTACTATATGCCAGGACGTGGGCACCCAAAATCATCCCTTTTTTTCCCACTTTAACCAACTACAATATGGCAGGACCAGTGGACACCCAAAAACATTTTCCCACATTCATTCGGCGATAAGCTCAAGACAAGGCAATTGGGCACCTTGACTCCTTGCGCGGGTACCAAATACTACACAACTCTTTTCAAAAAAAAAAAGAGAAGAAAAGCAACTCCCTCCCTGCACTCCACATACTATTTACCACCTCCTTAAACAATCTTTCCAAGATTTCCACAAATTTCAAGAATTTATACATCCATGAAAATAAAGATAAACATCACCATTCAAATAATTGAACTATTATGGAAACATAATCTTCATATTTCCAAAGAAAATCTCAAAATCTTTCAATTTCATGAATCTCTAGTCAAAAGACATCTTATTCTCATATTTCAATCATAAATTTAAAAAATTGGAGGTTAATTCCATTTGGGCATATCATTGTTCGATTTCACAAACTAGGGTTTTTATCAAATTTGGGGCTTTTTCCATTCCATGATGTAAAATATTATTTTTCAACTAAAGCTTTCATAATCCACAAACATTAATATAGATTTTGAGAAAATATATGAGGAATTCCATTTTTGAAATCAAAACCCACTTCTTTGTAAACTTAAACATCCATTACAAAATCAATGTCACAATAATACCAATAAACATCCTCAAAGTAAAGAGATACCAAGTATAGACACCCCATTTTTGACCGTCCTCAAGACTCAGATGTTCTTACAGGTACATCCAGTGGTAAGTTTGGTTGCTCATCGAGTACTCGAATTTCGCGGTGGAACATCACAAGTTTGAGCTTTCCAAACCCTGTATCCTTTCTGCCCCATTTTGGGACCATGCTTTGGTCCCTCCAGGATGCTTCTCTTGGTGCACTGCTGGCCATGAAATGGGACTGCCGGCCATGCACTTTGGCCTGCCGGCCATTGATGAGGCCTGTCGGCCATCAATGAGCCATTGCCGGCCATCACTGATGGCCGGCCAGCCACCAATGTTTCAACAGATATTTTTCTGATATTTTTGAGCCATCTGCACCCACGTGGATGGCTGGATCTCTTCAAGAGGATTTTGCATCCTCTATATATAGAGGCCCTCCTCTTGCATGAGGGGGGTTACAAAATTTGTGAGCAAATTTCTCTCTCTCTCTAGAATTCTCTCTCTAAATATATTACCTTGCAGCTTGAATCCTCTACACTTTTGCTTGGGTGTTCTTGATCAAACTTGATCATCTTGGTGTGGAGGTTGCTTGGGATCTTGTTTGAGTCCTAGAAGAGAGTTTTAGCTTGGTTTTGGCTTGTCTTTGTTGCTGATTTGCTGCTGTGCTTCAAGGGTGAGAAGTTACCCCTTTTAAGCTTATTTTTGTACATTGGTTTAGCCAACCTTGCATGCTATTTTTGGCCTAGTTTTCAACTACAAAAACCTTTATTTTTGAGTGTTGAAAATGGTAGTTTGAGGCCCTTTTGGGGTTAGGGGTGTTCCCCCCTCTTTTGTGGCTTATTTGCTAAGCTTTGTGCCATCTTTTAAAACCTTTAAAATAATTCTCTTTTGGCCTTTTAACCACTGAATTACAGAGGAATTTCAGTGATAGAAACTGGGTTTTGAGGTCCAAAATAGGAGGGGGTGGCCTCCCCTCCTTGTGTTTTGCTTGCATGTATTGATGGCCTAACATATGAGCACGTGTTTCTCCCTTTTTGTGGCTTAGTTCAAGCATGTTTTTGGCCTTATTTCAACATGTTGTAACTCTATTTTTGGCTGGTTAGAGCACCTCTTGCTTGCTTCTTACACTTGTAATGTAATCATACTTACTAGCTTAACATACTTGATGTTTTAACCTACTATTCTAGCATGTGTTGGCTCCACTCCAGCATGTTTTTGGCCTTGCTTTGACATGCTTAAACTCTGTTTTGGGTGGTCTTGGTCCTTTGAGACTTGCTTTGTGTAGCTATAGTGTAATTAGCTTCACTAGCTTTGTGCATTGAGGCCCTTAGCATGCTTTGCTTGTGATGTTTGCATGATATATCATCATTTAGCATATGATTTCAGTGCACATACCTCTGTCACACTCTTACTTATGTCACTCTTTCATGGTGTTTGAGAGTTGTGCCTTTGCCTTGCTTGTGAGCCAATACATGAACATGATTTTCTTACTTTTCATGCTATCAACTCAACACATTTTAGCCTCTGTTTTGGCATGTTTGAGGTCTGTCCAGAGCTGATTTGGCCATTTGAGTTTGATATTGCATGGTTCTAGTGTAACGCTCCTCACTAGTTTTAATGCTTGAGTCCTCTAACATGTTGTACATGAATTGTTTGCATGTTAGAGTCTTGTGTTTCATGCCATTTCAGCATTGAAATTCTGCCACCTCCCTCATTTCTTCATTTTTCTATTTTTTTTGAGGGATGGTTAGTCTTAAAGTTGTGTTTAAGCTTGGGATTGAGGCTTGTGCTTAAATGGCTTTAACCTTCTTTTGAGGGTTCCTCCTAGTCAAAGGCATGGTCTCTCTCATGTCTTAAGTCATCTTTTGATTGACCTTCCTCTCATTAGAGGACTTTCACTTGGACTTAACCGGTTAATGAATGGCCCGGTAATGTAAAATGTGTAAACAAGAATTGAATCAAGTAAAACATGCCAAGATAAGCATGTTGTATTTGCATTGCATTGTGTTCAATCGGACGTGATAGTGAACATAAGGTGGATTGGCCCATTTCATACTCAAAGTGATGAAAGTGAGCCAATTCCCTTTGTCTCCATTGCCTTTGATCTCTCATGATAAGGTAATGGACTTGTGCTTTTGTTTTTGTGCATTTATTGAATTTGTACAAGTTGGATCCTTGGCCCTCACGCATTGAAAATGCTTATTGGTGGCTTTAGACCCAATGGTGCCACTCCTTTGATGTTTTGAGATGATAAGGAGTGGCATAGTACAAATATGTCCCTGGAAACCCCTCCATTTTTCTCTGTTTTGTGCTCTGTTGCAGTTTGGTGTTTCAGCACACCAGTGGCTGGCAGTGCCTCACTGGTGGCCGGCAGTGCTTCACCCTTGGCCGGCAGAGGCACACTCTTGGCCGGCAGCCACCATTCATGGCCGACAGGCCACTGGTGTACTCCCCAGTAATGATTTGGTAAGGTTTAGCAAAAAGTTCTTGGAGACACCCTGCAAACAGAGCTTTTCAAGAGTAAATCGGAAAGCTTTTTGAGACGGAAACCGAGGCAGGCATGTTCAACTTCTTCAAACAGAGCTGGGGCAGTACAGTATAGTGCTTTACTTGTTAGTTAGCATTTGTATTGTAATTTAATTAATTAGTGTGCTAATTAGTTAAAGTGTTGTAATAATTAGTAAGTAGTTTACTAGTTATTCAATTTGTTGTGTAATAATTAGTCTAATTAGATAAATTAGATTAGTTAGCTTAGCTTAGCTTAGATTAGCTTAGCTTATTCATTCGGACCCTCCTATGAGAGGGCAAAATGTTGTAATAAGCGTGCGGGTGTGTGTGCATGTCTTCCAACCCCACTTCTTTCTCCCTTTTATTTAACCGCTTTCGATGGTTAGTTTAGGGATCATATTTCAATTAGCATACCTTATGCTTGCATGTTTGCATCATTCATTTATCTTGCATGCACCGGGCTCGACGCATTATTCAAACTACATCGCATTTCAATACACTTCTTTGAATACGTGTTTATAACATGTTATCAAGTGTTGCATTCATGTGCCATCTTAGATAGCCGAGCCTATTAATTGCATATTACACGTGTTGCATTAGGCATCTTAACATAGCTAGGATCATGCATGATTTCTAACTAGCTTTTGTTTTGGCTCAGAGTACTCGGTAAGTTTTATGCTTTAGCATCCTTGTATGAGTGTGAGTGTTGCCATGATAGCATGCTTGCCATGCGGCTATGTGCTTACTTGTTTAACTGCATGAATGCCTGTGGATGAAGGCTTTGTTGCTTGAATTGGGACAATTCATCAAATGTGAGTTTTAAGCCCATCATGTTTGGTGGCAAATCCGCGCTTTAGCCCACTTGAGGGTGGCACTTTCAAACCATTTTTGAAAAACAAACATGAATTGTTTTGTTCCAATTCTTGTGATTTTAGTCTATACTTGCATGCTGTGCGCATCACATAGTAAGTTAGCGAATAATCAGAACAAGAACACATGTCTTTATAAAAACAACATATCATGTTTAGTAGAGGCCGATCTTTTGATCGGGCGAGCGGGGGTGCTCATTTCAGGACCTTCCCCTCTCGTACCCAAGTTCCCGAGCCGAGGCAACTTTGGTGATGACGGACACGTGGCCTTTGGCATGAGTCAGGGTTTCCTAAATTTTCCAAAAACAAAATATTTAGGTGGCGACTCTGTAATTTGGCAAAGCAGTCCATGTTTGGCGTTTTTTCATTCAAAATTGATTTTCCAAAACCAATTGCCAAATTTGGACTCTTTGGTTTTTATCAGTCTCACATTGTACTTTGTAAGATTAGATTCAGAACCGTGACAGGAGTCCGAACTGTAGGACGACCAATTCGCGCCTTCTCCGAAAGGGGGGTGCACGAAGAAAGTCGGGTCCACAGTTTCTGGCGACTCTGCTGGGGATTTAGAGAACTTGACTCGAACGCATGATATGTTGTTTTATCTACATTTATGTGTTTCTTTGCATTGCATTTGCATAGGTGCGCCTAAGTCACAGTGTTTGCCATCTGTTATTCCTGAACGATTTGCCGGAGGCTTGCTTGGAAAAGCATGCCATAAGGCTGACCGGTTGCGGGCTCTGCCACGATGGGAACACAAACCTTGGATCTGGATCACCACCATACCGTTTGATCCACCTTTCACTTCTTGGTGTTTGGTGCGAGAGGTATATCAGGTGGTCTTGCTGAGGCACCCTTTTTGACCATTTGACCTAGTTGCATATCGGAAGCCTTAGAGATTGTTCTGAACTAGGACAGGTTGCTCACCCAAATGCAGGATTGTTTGAAACCGCATGCGTGTGTAGTGAAACCCTAGTTCCTGACAAAATAGGACAGGGAAACCCTACCCCACTATAGGGGTGTTTTGGCTTTCACTTGCTTGACATGTGCTGTTAGGGTGTGTCTCTACAAGAATGTATGTATCAGTTGCAAGTTTGGGTATCAGTCTAAGGACATCAGTGTTTGAGGGAGAAATAATGAAGAATTTGGCCCAAAAACTGACTTTATAGTGGCTGATATCGACCTGATCACTTGAGCGAACAAAGCTTGGCTTGAGCGGTGAAAAGAAGCTCCCAGAATCTTTGAAATTCGCGTTGATCGCTCAGTGCAACTTCCTTCACTTGAGCGAACTTGCTTCTAGCACCGATACTTAAATTTCAAACGGGCATAACTCTCTTGTCCGAACTCCGTTTTAGGTCGTTCTCCTGTCCAAATTGAAGCCTTGGAAACAAGATTTCCAATGGTCTAGCCTTACATTCAAATTCAAAATTCAAAGTGTGGAAAGAGAATAGGACAAAAAAGTGAAGACTACTCATGGGAAAATTATCCGAATCAATGTTTTTGGTCCAATCTTACTTTACCATTGTGATATCACCCCAATCAATACTCTAACATCAACCAAAGAGGCTCCAAGTACAATTATAAGAGTGTCAAAAGAAATCCCATAAGTTTTAGAAGTACAGAGTGTTACATTTTACAAAAATACCTAAGTTTGTCATCAAAAGTTTAGAATAACACAAAAATGAGTAACTTTTCACAAATCTCGTAAGTCATTGCACATAATAGGTATGTTTTCATAAAAATGGTTAAGTGATTTGACAAAAATGCGTAACTTTTCATAAAAATGGGTAAGTTTCTTCCTATAAATTCAGAACAATACAAAATGCGTAAGTTTTCACAAAAGACGTAAGTTATTTCATAAGAATGCATTAGTGAACACAAAAAAGCGTAAGTTTGTCATCAAAAAATTAGACCACAAATATGCTTAAGTTTTCAGAAATCAAGTAAGTTATATCAGAAAATTGCATAAATTTAAAAAAAATGGGTAAGTTCTTAAATGATCAAAAGTATGAGTAAGTCTTTCGATAACACTTTTATTTCACAAAATTTGAGTAAGTTTTGACAAAGTCACATGGGCTGTGTCACATAAGTCAAGGTGGATAGTACAAAATGATGCGTAAGTTTGTTTGTACAAATTTTTAACAATACAAAAATGCATAAGTTTTCACAACTGACGTAAATGGTTTCCGAAAAAAATGCATAAGTTCACACAAATATGAGTAAGTCCTTAGGTAACACATTTACATTACAAAGTTTCATAAGTTTTTAGAACTTACGTAAGAGATTTTTTAAAAATGAAAATGTGTAAGTTATCAAAAATACGAGTAAGTCTTCAAAAAACAGTTTTATTTCACAAAATTGCGTAAGTTTTCGCGAAGTCACGTAAGTTGTGTCACAAAATTCAGGGTGGATAGTACAAAATGATGCGTAACCTTGTTCCTAAAAATTTTCAATAACACAAAATTGCATAAGTTTTCAGAACTTATGTATATGGTTTCCTAAAAAAAAATGTGCAAGTCCTCACAAAGACGAGTAAGTCCTTCAAGAATACATTTACATCACAAAATTTCATTAGTTTTTACAACTAAGTGGTTTTCCAAAAATGAAAAAGCGTAACGGATAAAACTTACAAGTAAGTCTTCAGAGAACACTTTTATTTCACAAAATTGCGTAAGTTTTTACAAAATCACGTAAGTTGTGTCACAAAACTCAAGGTGGATAGCCAAAAATGAAGCGTATGTTTGTTTCTAAACATTTTCAACAACACAAAAATGCGTAAGTTTTCATAACTGATGTCAATGGTTTCCCAAAAAAATTGCATAAGTTCTCAAAAATACGAGTAAGTCCTTGGAGAACATATTTACATCACAAAATTTCGTAAGTTTTCACAACTTATGTAAGTGATATTCCAAAAATGAAAATGCGTGAGTGAACAAAAATATGAGTACGTCTTGAGAGAACACTTTTATTTTACAAAATTGCATAAGTTTTGTCAAAGTCACTTAAGTTGTGTCACGAAACTTAGGGTTAGAATGGATAGCAGAAAAAGATGCGTAAGTTTGTTCCTAAGCATTTTAAACAATACAAAAATACGTAAGTTTTCATAATTGACGTCAATGGTTTCCCAAAGAAACTGCATAAGTTCTCGAGTAAGTTGTTGGTAAACACTTTTGTTTCACAAAATTGTGTAATTTGTCATAACTTATATTAGTGATTTTCAAAAAAATGCGTAACAAATCACAAATATGAGTAAGTCTTTGGGGAACACTTTTATTTGATAGAATTGGATAATTTTTCACAAAGCCATGTAAGTAGGGTCACAAAACTCAGGATGGATGGCAAAAAATGATACGTAAGTTTATTCATAAAAATTTGCAAAAACCCAAAAGTTGCGTAAGTTTTAACAACTTACGTAAGTGATTTCCGTAAAAATAAGTAAATCATGACAAATACGAGTAAGTCTTTGGAGATCACTTTAATTTCACAAAATTGTGTAATTTTTCGCTTAATTTCACTTTAATGACGCGTGCAAAAACACAAAAGTTGCGTAAGTTTTCACTTAATTTCACAAAATTGTGTAAGTTTTACAAAATGGGGTGGCGGAACACAAGAATCGCCATCTTCTTGACATGGCTCGGTGCATGTGTTTTTCTATGAGTGTGTCTCGGTCCTACTAGGGCGACACTGTTCTCACCGTTGCCCATCTTATTAATCGTCTTTCTACCCAGGTCTTACAAAAACAAGCTCCTCTTCAAGTCCTCCTAGGTTTCCCGTCCTTGTTTTCTATTCCGCATAAAATATTTGGCCGTGCCTATTTTGTCCATAATCACTCTCCTACTCGTGGTAAGTTTGACCCTCGCTCCTTCAAATGTGTTTTCCTTGGTTACTCTTCTACTCAAAAAGGGTATAAGTGTTACCACCCTCATTCTCGTAAGTGGTTTGTGTCCATGGATGTCACTTTCTTTGAGTCTGAGTCCTATTTCTTGTCCTCTCCGGTGTCATAGTCCTCTCTTCAGGGAGAGCCTTGGTGTGAAGTGATTCCTGTGATTCCTATGGTGGAACCAGTTGTTCTTGCACCACCACCTCTTACTGGGACTACAAAACCCAATGTCACCAAGGATAGGGAAGGGCAAGTTTATGTCAGGGACAAAGACAAACAGAAAGTTAACTGGATACAAGAGACCACTTCTACTCCTCCATTGCCATCTCCTACTTCTGATGAGAGTCCATTGATGTTGATGTTCCTATTGCCAAGAGAAAGGGTGTGAGATCTTGTACTCAACATCTTATCTCAAATTTTGTGTCGTACTCTCATTTGTCATCCTCATATAGAGCGTTTGTGTCAAATATTTCATTTGTTAGCTTTCCTAACCATTTTTAGGATGCTCTTGCTACCTCTGAGTGGAAACTTGCCATGATTGAGGAAATGAAAGCACAAAGGAAGAATAGCACTTGGGAATTGACTGAGTAACCTACGGGCAAATGACCTGTAGGATGCAAATGGATGTATACTGTGAAACACAAAGCGGATGGTTCTATTAAGTATTACAAGGCTAGACTTGTGGCAAAAGGGTTCACTCAGACATATGGCGTTGACTATTAGGAGACCTTTGTACCAGTGGCTAAGATGAATTCGGTCAGAGTACTTCTCTCTCTAGCAGCTAATCTAGACTGGCCACTTCATCAGTTTGATGTAAAGAATGCCTTTCTCCATGGTGACCTCGAAGAAGAGGAATATATGGACATTCCTCCTGGTTTTGAGGATCATCAGACAGAAGGCAAAGTATGCAGGCTTTGAAAGTCATTATATGGTCTCAAATAGTCTCCAAGGGCCTGGTTTGAGAGATTCACTCAAGTTATGCTTCAATATGGCTTCAAATAGAGTTAGATAGATCACACCTTGTTTGTGAAACATTCCTCACGTGGTAAGACTACAAAACTTATTGTTTATATAGATGACATAGTTCTTACGGGTGATGAAAGTGAGGAAATATCTTTGTTGAAGAAATATTTAGCCAGTGAGTTTAAAATCAAAGACTTGGAAAGCTTGAATTTTTTTTGGAAATTGAAGTTGCTCGCTCCAAGGATGGGATATTTATCTCACAGAGAAAGTATGTGCTTGACCTATTGAAGGAAACTAGGATGCTTGGCTGTAAGGGTTGTGACACTCCACCGGAACCTAATCCAAAATTGGGGGATGATGAAGGAGGAGAAACTGTTGATAGGGGGATTGATCAGTGATTAGTGGGTAAGCTCATTTACCTATCTCACTCCCATCCTAATATCGTTGTTGCTGTCAGTGTGGTTAGCCAATTTATGCATGCTCCTCATCAGATTCACTTCGAGGCTGTTATGAGAATTTTGAGGTACTTGAAGTCTACTACTGGTAAGGATCTTTATTTTTCAAAGTATGATCATCTTCATGTGGAAGCCTATACAGATACTGACTGGACTAGATCAGTAATTGATAGGAGATCGACTTTAGGGTATTGCACTTTTGTTGGAGGCAACCTAATTACTTGGAGGAGTAAGAAACAAAATGTGGTTGCCAGGTCAAGTGCAGAAGCTGAGTTTAGAGCTACGGCACAAGGGGTGTGTGAGCTCTTGTGGATCAAGTTATTGTTGAGTGATTTAGGTATTGATAAGACGAACTCCATGCAGTTATACTGTGATAATAAGGCCGTTATCAACATCGCTCACAATCTTGTTCAACATGATAGGATAAAGCATGTTGAGATTGATCGCCACTTTATTAAGGAGAAACTCACTAGTGGCACAATATGTATTCCCTTTGTGCAGTCTGGTGATCAACTTGCTGACATCCTCACCAAGGGAGTTGGGAGTAAGCCATTTCATGACATCTTAAGCAAGCTGGGCATGAGAGATATCTTCGCACCAGCTTGAGGGCGACTGTTAGAATAATATATTATTATTTAGGTTATTATTTTGTAATTATTCTATGCCTTAGGGCTACCCTTGTAATTATTAACTTCATTAATATAAATAGGGGGTGATATCCTAATCATTCCCGAATCTTGGAATTCTTTAAAATAACAGTAAGTTGTTCTCTCTCTCTCTCTCTCTCCCTCCAATTTCTAAACCCTATCTATCTCCCTCATCTTCTATATGTTTTTGAATGGGTTTCTAAAATGGGTATATTAGATATTTGATTTTTTGATTGGATTTCTAACCCTATCCATCTCCCTGACCTCCTTATTGCTATTAGGTTTGAGTTAAAAGTTCTAATGTTGAGGATTTGAGAAGATGTTTTCTCATCTTTGAGAAAAACCCTTATTATTATTGTTATTAGGTTTCATATTTGTAATTTAGCTATTATGTCACTAATTTATTACCATTCCTTCGTTTTTATGATCCAGTTTTGGCCATAAATCTCATAGGCATTGTTCTCAGCGTATAGAACTTTTTGTCTTATTATATTTGGTTTTCTTCACCTTTTTGTTTTGGAACACATGAATAGTAGGAGTTTGATTTGGAGTTTTTTTGGATAATTTTCCCCCTAAAGGATACATTATTGAACAAAGTCTTTTTTGTTTTTGTTTTTCTAGGTGTGACTGCTACTGTTTTGGAGTTTTGAAGGCCATTAGAGCCTAGTGGTTTTCATGGTGATTCTCTTCCTCTCCCTCTCTCTCTAGTTAAAACCGAGTTAATGGCAATTAAAAGTACAAAATTGATGCAAAAGGCAGAGTACATGACATAGAATTTACCTTTGAATCATTATAGATGATTTGAGTGGGATTATTGTGCTTCATTAAGTGAATTTTATACTTCTTTTGTAATCTTTTCTTTCAACGCCAAGTTTCAAGGTACATGCACCAAATTTTTTTTTTTTTTTTGAAATAAGATGGTCCCAAAAACTCCAAAAGAAAAGAAAAGAAAAGAAAAGAAAAATAGCAAATATTTGTCACTAAAATGATGCGGTTTTAATAAAAGATTATAGATAGCTACTAGAATGACATTATGTTGTTTTTTTGGCATTTCACATATGCTTTGCTATAAAATATTCTTGATTTTTTTTTTTGTCTTGATAAATATCCACTATTCAAAAGGATATTTGATGATAGGTATGTCGATTAATTATGCGTTATACGATAATATTTAGTCGCCATCAGCTCACACCAATGTGCTAAAAAGATATATAATGAGCCTAGCAGCTAGCATAATTGGTTTAAAAACCAATGAATGAATAGCAAAATAAGCCAAAGTGAGTTAATTTTTCTATCACGACTCCATTCCATCCCTAATAAAATGATGCCGTGATGGCCAATAATCCGAGATTACCTAAGGCCAACTTGCAAAGATTCACACAAATAGAGTATACATATGGGCAAGGTTTTAAAAAGCGGCCGCAACCGTTACGTAACGCTATTACGTAACAGTTTTGGCAGTTACCGCCACCCGTTACGGCCGTTTTTGCAGTGTGATTGAGATTCACAGGTGTGTCGGCCGTAGCGGCTGCCATGGTGGTCGTAATGGTGCCGTAATAGCCGTAACGGCCTGTTACGCCCCGTTACGTAACGGTTCCAAACTGTTTCTTTCGAAAAAAACACACAAAAAAAGCTGAAAATAGAGGAAGAGGGATAGAGAGAAGAGGGAAGATAAAGAGAGAAAATGAAGGAACAAGAGATAGAGAGAGAGAAGAGGGAAGATGAAGAACATGTTATTGATTTGTTGAAGTTGTAAGACCTATGCTATTCTATTCAGCTGTTATCGCTCAACCATTTTGTTTGTGTGTGTCTATCTATATATTGTTTGAAAATAATAATAATAATAATAATAATAATAAGTGTGGTCATTATTTATTTGGCTTGATTAAAATATGTACACACACACATATATATATATATATATATATATTTAGGCTCTTATTTATTCTCTTACTTTTGTCATTGTTTATCTTATATATAATAGTTAGTGATTGATTTTTTGTATAATATAAAGTCATTAATTATTAAAATAAAATCTAAAAAACTGAGTTTACAGTGATTTAAAAATATGAAATATATTGGATCATACTTAAAAATTTACAAAAATTGATCAATATTTATTTTTAACCCAATAAATATGATCATGGGAAAAAAATATGCGTATCGGTAAGTTTTTTTTCAAATTGTGCAAAAAATAAAAAAATTCACGATTTCGGTTACCGCAACCGCTACGCTACGGCCTTTACACCCCGCAACTGCAACCGCGCTACCGCCACCGTTACGATGACCGCAATCGCTTTTCAGAACCTTGCATATGGGGCATACATGTGCGGAAACAATAAATTTAAATCTAATTAGTCTATAAGAGCTGTGCATAGATTAAATGAAATGACATACCTCTTAACATGATTTTACAACTTGGATACAAAATAAAGTAAAGTTCATATTACATCTTGATCAAAAGACTTTTCAAGCCAAAACATACAAAAAGAAATGAACTACGAAGCAAAGAAGCATAATCTTCAAGATGAATACAAAAGCATAAAGCAAAACACATCTTCCAACAAAGCTTAGACGACACCGTCTTCTTGCTCATCACCTACATATATATAAGGGAGAGAGGGGAGCTGAAAACTTAGTGAATGATATAAGTAATAAATGTTTGAATCAATGATATCCGAGATTTTATCAAAACAATTCATATCATAGCTTGCAACAAAACAAAGGATGAACCAAGTTCATCAATCAAAGGCTTTCAAAGCTTCTTAGGATGTTTACTAACATCTACATAGTATAAAGGATGACATTCATTGAAAAAACAAAGGAATAGCCGACCTAAAATTGATTAGACAAGCCCACTCGTCGGTGGCAAGGGAGATATCTCAGACAAAGATACTAGTTGCATTAAAGTCCCCTAGCACTAAGGACCTTTCCAGAATGTCATCAAAATAAACATAATACTTGATACAATAACTTAGGGATAATCATTCATGCTTGATCAAATACTTTTTCAAAACAAAGCAAGACTTTTATCAAACCATTATAACATTACTTTATTAAAAATACCACTCACAATAGCTCTTCGAGAGCAGGGAAATAAGACAAAGATCCAAGACCTACAATCACATAGTAGTTCCATTGAATGCACTTTAATAAGGTAAGAAGAGATGCTCAAAGCTGGTTATGAAATGCACTTTCAAAACAAGTTCAAAGGAGTAAAATAGATCCCGGTGTCTCTTTCCAAAACCAAGTCAAGACAAAGTAAAACATGTGCTGGGAGTTAAATCAATGTTCATTTTCTTCTTCTTGGAAAAGCATGCTGGGTACAAACCAGGTCTCGAAACAGATGCATAGAGATGAGCTGGGCTGAAATGGCCCAGCTAGGTGAACTTAGGAGGTCTTGGCCAATGTTCCACACCTCTTGACCGATGTGTGGTCTCCTTGGCCGAGATGTTATAAGGTGCTGGCAAAGGTGTGTAGTGGTCGGCCTAGGTGTGCATGCAAGATAGATTAAAGTGGAAGTGATCATGCAAGGTAAGCCAAGGTGAGATGTAATGCTTGGCCTAGGTGTGAGGTTTGGACAAGAGTGAGTCTAGGTGACCACACTTAGGGAAAATAGTGAAGTCTGGAAATTTGGTTTCCTTTTGAAGAACATGAATGTTAAAATCATGATTTCTTATTCAAAATATGAAACTTCATGATATGAGTTCAAAAACATGAACTTGGGTACCCATATATGAAGATTTCATGAGAAAAAACACAAAAACATGGAACTTGGTACAAACTTTTGGATCAAAACATGATTTTTCCTCAAGAACACAAAAAACATTACTTTCTCTATCTAAAAAAAAACTTTAAATCAATGCATGGCTCATGAATCATGCTAGATTATGCAATGTGATCAGATTAATATGAAGAACAACAAGAGTAGATCAAGAATCGAACCTCAAAACACAAATCCGACTGTTCAAGGTATGAAAATAAAGCTTGGAATCTAGTTCTCACTCTAAGAACTTCTTTTTCTTCTTCCTAGAGTTTCTCTCTCTTCTTAGACAAGGATATGGCAAATGGTATGGGTTTTCCAACAGCAAACTAACTAATACCCACTATTAGGACATGTGGCATCAACTGGTCAAGTCTTCTCAAAAGGTGCCAGAATGAAAAGACAAGAGTAGGTCAAAGTGTGTACAACAAGTAAGACGACATGGACACTCTGACAAGCAAGGATTCTGGATCAAAACATAGGCTTCGGACAGGTAAGGTCTCTTTGACCTCGGCTAGGAGGTAACACTTGGCCTAGGCGTGACACACCTCGACCTGAGTTGTACAAGTCAAGGAATAAGATTTCTAGGTATTGACTAAGGTGCACAACAAGGCTACAAGGTTCAAGGATCAAAGATCTCGAATGCCTAGATGATACACATCTCGACCTAGATGCCAGGTGAAGGTGGAGGTCAACCAAGATGGTTCCAAGATGATGCTAGGTGTTGACGTACAACGGTCTCGGTGTAAGAGATTCAAAGGTGTGACCTAGTTGCGAGGTAACAGGGATAGATTGTCACGACCCAAACCCACCCCTAAAAGTTTGGACAATGACCGGCCAGTAACCTCTTGATTACTTACGGCCTCAGACAAAGTTCAAAGAAGTTATCATAACAGGGCCTGAGTAGAAGCAAATAAAATAACAGAACGTCCATTGAGCAGTGCTTAAATGCCAGGATTTTAAAACATCATGTCATATATATAGAGAATTCACATACACAGTTCATATTAATGCAAATCCAAGTCATAGAGAGTTCACATACACAGTTCACAAATTCAAGCTTTCCAAAGGCATTTCTAAGGCTCAATTCAAGCAATTTCACTTCAAAAATATGACTTATGAACATAATAAACATGAAACTCAAACTCACTTAGATCATAACCTACTTTAATTGACATATACAACTCTAATTCCCATGATTTCTTCATTTTCATCATCTTTTCATGGTATATACAAACATATATATATATATATATATATACATGAGTTCAAAGCATGCAAAAACTAAAGATAAAAAGGCAGTGGTTCACAATCTAATGCAAAACAACTCAAAACACAAGAATCAACCCTTTAATTAACCAAATCCAAATTTTCATGAGATGTGTTGATCATAACTCATAAACCCTAACTTCCATGGGTGTCAAAGCTTCATTTTAGTCTTGATTTGAACCAATTGAAGCACGATTTAGAGTATTCTAGTTGATTTACACTTACCTTGAGCCAATCTTTGAGTTACTCTTTCAATTTCTTCCAATCTCCAAGCTTAAGGTTGAAGTTCTTCTTCTTCCTTTCCTTTTCTCTTCTTCTCTCTTCTAAGTCTTTCCAGGAGATATTTTTGTGTTGGGGTCCAAGTCCCAATACTAAGGGTCAAGTGTATGTCTTATATCTACTAAGGCTTAGCTTATTGAGCCTAGATCAAGCTTAACTAAGGGTTAACCTAAATTAATCCAATTAATTCGTCATGAATCAATTTTTTACAAAATTTCGTATTAAGTCCTAAAAATCGTGCTAATCATAATTGTAAAGTCGATTTCGGTTTATCGCGCCTCTAATTCTTTTAATTTTCAGTCCAAAGGTTGTAATTTCAATAGATCTTTTTATAACAAACAAATACAAGTATATAAACATGTAATTCACACATTTAAACATGGAATTTCACATCAAGCATATAATCACACATATATTGAGGGAATTAAAGCATATGAGAGGGTCGGGTTATTACATAGATGGCCTAGGTTCAACACACAAAGCAAGGAACAAAGCATGGATCTTACACTTAGACAAAACAAATTAAAGTCTGTAGATGCAAGTTTAACAATACAAAATCTTGTAAATTCATATGAGCATGACTAAGACAAGAATAAGGGTTGTTATATTTTCAATGATTTTTTTAGCTTGTTTTCAATTATTGCTAATGCCTAGTATTGTTTATCGGCATTGTTTAATTTGGAATCCTTTTAAAGTTGTTGGTAGTGATTCTGAATGGACACTCTATTTGTACATGCTCACATGGGAGAAAATGGGAAATTGCTATGGATTAAGAAAAGAAGAGAAAATAAAAATGACAAAATGAATGAAGAAAAATAAATGTAGAAAGGGGGGTGGCTGATTGTTTGTGTTTGCATTGACATTGTCAATTCTTCCCTAATGGGTTTAATTTGTTTTATTTTTCTCTATTTGGTGATAATTCTAAAAGTAGGATTATATATGTTCTTCTTTAATGAGTTTAAATGTATTCTTTTAAAAGTAGATGTATTTTTAATGTTTAAAGATTTTACATGTTATGGTGGTTTGGTAGAATTTAATTGAGCTCATTACCATTGTTGAATGTGACAATGGAATGTGTGGAAAGTGAAACATATATTTTCCCCTATTTGAAGAAAAAGTGAGATTCTTGGGTGAGCAAAAGTAGGTTGTATATGGAATGGCAATTTATCAAAAAAATAAAATAAAATAAAATTTGTATATGGTATGGAATATATGAGTTTAATATCTAGAACAATTCTTTGAATTTTAGGATGGTTGGATTTTTGTTGGAATAGTTGAAAGTCTTCTTCTTATGGAATTTTTTGATCAACATAGAGTTGGAACTTGGCTGTGTAAGTTACGAGTGGACTAGTGTGAAACTTTTGCTTCATGCTTTACATATATTTGCTACAAAACTTGGTTTTACAAAGGAAATGCAGCTCCTAGGGACTAGTTTTCAATAGCATGTTCAGACAAAATTTGAAGAAACTTTAGCAGAAATTATTGGGATTTTTTTTTCCATGAATGGTCTACAAATTCTGGAAAAACTATGTAGAGGCTTGTAAGAAACTTTTCAAACATGTTGGGAAACAATGGAAAATGTATGGAAAATGCTTCCCACAAAATCATCTCTTTAGCTATACTCCTGAAGGATTTTTTCCCTTTTCAATTAGAGTTCTTACTACTTTTTAAATTATTTTGTATAGTTTTAATATGACTTTTTTTTTTTTTTTGTTGAGGGTTGAGTGATGTTAGCCCTATATTTCTTTGCTTGAGTGTTTATTTTCTGCTTTTTGGGCACTTGATTGTGATAGAATCACAAAAGTTAAGTATCACTCTACGAATGAGTTGAGTTTGGGTCTTTGCCAATTGTGATTTAATTTCCTATTTTCTGATATTATCTTGGTTCCTTGCCAATAGAATTTTGGACTTATGCTGCTGTTTTGATAATTTTTTTTGTGTTCTATTTTGTTTGGTGGTAGTAGAGGCTTCTTTGTAGCATTGATTTGGATTAGGTGAAGTCTTCTTTTATTTTGGAGAGGGAGGTGTATCATTGTCTTATTAATTATTTATGTTTAAATTTCTTTCTTTCCCTAATTTAAAAAAATTAACAGATTGACTAGTCAAAACTTCCTCTTTGGCTTTAAATCTAGTGACGACTAGCTTTCAATCAAAAGCTGCTACAACTCATGCTTGCTATTAGCTTATATATTTACTTGAGGCATAGACGGGATAGAATAGGACTTGTTTTTAGCCTTAAAGCATGTCTTACTCAGTTAGATTACACAATTATTGTTGGGGCTATACCCATCTAATTTATTTTCTTGCAGGGCCTGTAACATGATCTGATATCAGTTTTTGACCATATTAGCAATACAAAATTTGTTATTTCAACCGACTTATTTAACTATTATATGGACCTTTCAAGAGCCTTTGAGGCACTTTGACCAGTTTGAAAACATAAAAGACCTTTGTACCAAAATTTCTTTCACATTGGCTTGTCAATAGTCCACTTTCAAAGCTCATAAGTCTCAGTGAATTTCAAACCACAATTTGAAGTTTTTACAGCACCTAGCCTCATTTGTCATATTTATTTTAAGAAGATGGACCACTTTTGACTTCAAATCAACAGGCTTATCTATGTATATGTAGGCTTTTGTGAAGTATTAGTTGAGGTCTAAGAAGCATGGACACAGACATGCGACATGACACGGATATGGCACGGACACGCTGATACACTAATTTTCAAAAACTGTGGGACACGACATGTAGAGGACACGCATGAAATATATAATTTTATATATTTATTATATATTATATATATGAATATATTATTCAAAGATAATAAAAAAATGCAATATGACACTAATCTCTATAAATTTATATGGTTTTTATTTTATTATTGTATCTTAAGTTGTTTTGTTCGAACTTATAATTAATTTCATACGTGTCTAATCAATAGACATGTGTGTTTAAGAGATACAAACGTGTGCCCTCAAAGTGTCCAAAGAGTGTCTAGGTCTTTAAAAAATATTTAAAAATAGGACACATTTTGAAGGGTATCAGACATGTGTTGGGAAAGTGTCCAAAGAGTGTCGATGTCCAACATGAACATGACACAGATACGTCACCTTCTTAGAAGTGTCCGTGCTCCTTAGTTTGAGGTTGATAATGTCTTTATTTGTATCAGGGATTCTTATAGTTGGCTTTGAAGAATTGTGGATATTTAATTATAGAGATTTAGACTATATGGACTTCATTGGTTTTGTGCATGTTTTTGTGTGACTTCATTTGCCCCTTGAGAAATTACATACTTTTGAATTTTTTTTAAATCTTGCTTAAAGAGAGAAAAGAATAGTTGGCCAACGTTGGTGGTGTGTTTTTTATATTTATCATGTGAATCTTCTTCTTGATATTTGCCTTTTTCTTATAGGTTTCGAGTCTTGAAACTTTGTTGTGGTCTACTCTGGAAGTTAATGATGCTTTGGTTTATCTTTATGGACTATAAGGTTTGAATGTTTTTTTTTTTTTTTTTCCAAATAAACATCTCTTTGCAACTGTATGTTTCATAAGAAAACACAATTGTGCTGATCACTCTCATTAGGTACATAACCATATTGAGTGTTTTTTTCATGAAGTCAAGCATCATCTATGTTATTGATTTTTGTTGTTATAGAGCATTATTGGACCTCATCAATTTAATTTAACATGTAATGCTAAGAAATAACATAGATACTAGTTTTACTTTTTCCCAAATGCATGTTAACATGTGATCAAAGAATTCAAGAATTTTAACTATTGGCAATTTCTTTTCATGTGAAAGTTACATCTTAGTTGATGGGATAGTTTTTGAACAATCCCATTCCCTTTGGGAAAAGAAAAAGAAAAAGCAATTGTTATTGAACAAATTTAGTTTTTGTTTAATTGTTTAATTGTTTGCTTGGGTTCTATTTATGGAGAATTCAAATTAGTATATCAACCTTTGTTCCATAGTCTAATGAACAAATAAAAATTACTTTGATTAAGTTCAGGTGTGAAATCTTGCCTCACGAGCGATGTAGAATGGAGTTTTGACCCATGAGTGCAATTTGGAGAAGCATTTATTGACCATGTGTTTTATTTATTTATTTTCCCTTTTTGTCTCATTTATTGATCTTTATTTTTGCTTTGTTCTATTTTTTCTCATTTGAATTTTTTTCCTTGACATTTCTTTTATGTAGTTAAAAAAAGGAGCAATAGTGATGAGTAACCAAACCATTGTTTTGTTATTTTTTTTTCTTATCAAATGAACGTCTTTGAATTAGATTTTCGAAGGAAAAAAAGTTAAAAGGGAAAGTGGTAGTTATATCTATGTCATTGTTATGTGTATAGGGAATGGAGTGAATAAAAGTTGCTGGAAGTCTAAAATGAATTACTTATTTTTGAAGAATATGAATGAAGATTATAGTTCCAATAATAAAAAATAAATAATTCATTGCATTGTTGAGTCTTCCACATAGTTGCCCCAAGTGCCAATAATTAGAACAACTCAGAACATTTACCTTGAAAAAAACTTAGAATACTTGAACGCGTCAGGTTGATTTGTGTTGAGGGATTTACATTTGACAGAGTGATCAAAACATATCAAGCAACAGTTTAGATTTTTGATCATTGTGGGCTTTGTGAAAATAGGATGAACAGAAATGGTGTGCAAGAAGATCAAAGATTATGAATCAGAAAGGTTGTTGAAGGAGCATTAGAAAAAGCTCGTCGACATTAAATTGGGCATTATATAAGCACAAAGTGCATGCCATTTCTTAGATTTGCAAATGTAATTTTGCATGAGTACCATGTCTTCACAAACTAACTTCATGACTCCTCAATGATGAGCTTTTGGAATGGGTTGTGATTCTTGGCAATAGTTTCCCTATAACCAGTTGTATTGTATTGACAATGTTTATGATTTGTTCAAAATGAGTTTTGACCCTTCTTTTTTTCATATATATATATTTTTTGGTTGGTATTCTAAACGGCTACATGGGTTTTGATAATCTTGTTTGTATTTGTTAATGTATTGTGTTATCCTATATCTAGTGTCCTCACAAACTAAGTGTGAGGCCGTGTTTTGATATTGGTTAATCTCTTTGAAAATTGGTCAAGATTGCATTAGGCTAAGGCAAGAATGCCAACACTATACACTACAATGTTTTTTTTTTTCATGCCAATTGATTGTGCAACTGATTATTCATACAAACCACAAGTCTTGGTTTAAATTGACTTTGGCAATTGAACCAATTATGTATACAAGCCACAATCCAATTTTACAAGCCATTCAATTTTGCACATACCATTTGTAAAACTAAGTCCAACATGTTTTATAATTGATTACTAAGTCCAACTAACTGTTTTATGACTGATTACGTAATCAATTATGTAACTATTTGTCTATTTGCCATTCCAACTCATAATTGAAAAAAAATATTGTGCATAAGATCTAATTATTTTTTTAATGTTGACATAGTTGTTGCAAATTACATTTGTCGCATTTCCTTTGCATTTATTGTGAATAAAATGAATTCTTTTTAAAAACATTTCTTAAAAACTACTATTGTATTATTTTGTGAAAAATAACAATTATATCTCCGCTAGAATTCTATTTTCATTCAAATATATGAAAAACTCAATTAATAAGATAAAAATTCAATTGTCAATAAAACTTTATCTATTCATCATGAAAAAGGATACAAAAAGAAGGTTAATCCAGTGTCCATGCGACAGACACATTTAAGGAAAACCCAATTAGGATTCAACATCTAATGACCACCGGAATGTAGTCAGTAACCAAACAAATACAAAGTTGTAGCCAAAATTAAATTAAGAAAAAGGAAAATTCAAATCAAAATTTGAATTTTCTCATTCTTAAGAGGTAGCAGCTCCATTTGTTGTAGCATCCATAGGCTTTGGCTTCTGTAGACGCCTCAACCTTGTCACCCTTCTTACCTGCAAACACGAACAATTAGGATTCATGTAAGTAGTAGTAGTACAATTCGATTTGCATGCTTAAATGATTTATTCCAAAGTTTATGATCAGTTTTTCCGAGATATAATGCTGGCATACCTTTCTTCTTTTGCCCTTCACCTTTCTTCTTTGTTTTTGTGCCCAAAGCTAACCAAGCTTTAATTTCAGGGTCATCTATTGTTTTAGTAGGTTGGAGCTCCTGTAGAGAATGGGACATAATGCGATCTGACCCATTTGACATTAGCATAATAGTGAGTTTTATATGGGCAACATAATCACCTACACAACAAACCAAAATTTTTAACACTAGAAGAAAATGTAGATATTCCAAGATTGATAAGCCAACTGACATATAGCCAGTGTTTGAATCTTTACTAGAATTTTAGAATTTTTTACCAAGCTTCTCAGGAAGAATAGGATATGGTTACAACAGATCATGATTGACACATTCTACCAATCCCAACAAAGCACACTCCTCTTCCAAAGCCCAGTCATTTTATATATTTTGACAATACAATGAGGCCAACGGAGAAAGGACCAATGGCCAATCTAAGTTTTTTCTAACACAAAAACTGTGATGAAAGAAGGTGTGATTGTGCAATTTTTCTATCATAGTTTTTACCCGTGATAAAAAACTTAAAAATCTGAGATCAAATGTTAAAAGTGACTAGCAATAAGATCTGAAGGACCAACAAACATTGCAGTGCAAATTTGTTTTTTTAAAAAATAGCGCTCCTAGTAAAGATAAATTGCAACCACTAGATATTATTCCTAGAAACCTAAAACTGCATCAGTGACAGTACTCGATAATTCGTGAAAAGGAAAACAACATCAATACATCATTTGAGCCTCAAAGAGAAAGTTAAAGTGACATACGTTTTGTTAAAGTAAAATGTGAAATAGAATGCTGCACCCACAATTACACAGCACCCACAATTACACAATGCTTGCATATATATGGAAAATCTACATAAAAACTAAGGAACTAACATGGGATAAGATAATGGGTCCGCCTTGAGAAGCATAGAGTTTTCTTGCTTCACCATGTCCACAATCTTGGCTGTAAATGGCTTCATTTCTGCCTAAAATTGAAGGACGTACAATGAGCATATTTAGGCCATCAATTTAATATTTAATAGCAGGACAAAGTGAGAGGGAATACCTTGAATGGCTCATTATCAGTTTGAAACTAAATTCCCGGTATGAAATGCAACCAAAAAGGAAACCCATTGTTCAAAAATAGAGTCTATAAGGCAAAGTTCACTGATAAATTGTTTGTTTGTATACTATACAATAGATTGGAACAAAATTTTATAAGTTTTACCAATGGTTCGATTTAGCACAAACAAGAGGACCAATACTTAGATGAGTATCTAAACCAGCTTTAGTAACCAATTTAATAAATTTAATGAATTGCTGATTTAAGAAGGATCCAATAGAGTACGACAGCTTATCTGTTATGGATACAGGGGCAACAAAAGAAAGACCTCACAACCCAGAAACTATGAGAAGGTTGCCTAAAAAAGTATATTTAATTAAAGATTTCATTGTTCTATATAAATCTTAGGACTTATTATATAAATATAATCAATTTTGGTTGGGAATCCAAAAACAAAACTGAAAATGGCTCAAAATTATACATAAAACTACAATGACACATAGAAAGAAGAAATCATTTCAAATAATCTATAAAATCTTAAGCAACATGGCAAGTTGGAAACTGACTTTAGAATAAAAGGGAACTTACTTCTCCTTACACTTTTTTTTTTAAAATTTTATTTTCACCCCGTCAAAATGGCCCAATTATGGATATATGCTTCAAGAGAACTTGAAAATAGATTTAGAAATTGTTAAATATAGGATATTTTTGCAATTATAAAAAATACTTCGAGTACTTTTTGACCATTACCAAAATACTTTATCAAGTTCTTATTTGCAAAAGAGTTAATGAGGTGGTGGGAAAATAGTATATAAGAAACGACACCATGTTACAAACTGATGAAAAATGTGAAATAATTATAATTACACAGGAGGGGTTATAAAATTCTAATAAGTATATAGCATATTAATTAGGATACATGTTAGAGTGTAAATCCTTTGGAAATTATGCCAAATTTCTGAACTAATAAATTGAGATAGATATAGAGGTCAACCAAAGAAGAAAAAAAAAATTAATAGTAGCCACAGTTGTAGCCTCATGTGCAATCATTGTATTAGTTACCACAATACAATTCTCTAAAAGTCATTGGAATTTACCAAAATAGATAATGCAAAACCACATCTCACACAACGTGAATAGGTTGGTGAAATGTGAAATCAAACTAAACTACATGTAATCCTAGTTTCTACAGAACTTTAAGTCAATGGCTGAACAAGCATTGACCCCAATTGTACTAAATCAATACATTCAGAACAAAATTTTATCGCATGGATTCAAATTATAGAAATCAACCTACCACGAATCGAATCTCTTGGCAAAAAAAAAGTTGACTTAGTCATGAAGCAGTGAAGAACATTGGGGGAAAAAATAGACAAAGCTTATTGATTAAGTGGAGAGAAATTACCTGGTTTGAGTGGGCGTGAGCTGAAAAATGGTAGAGTCGAGACGAGTACTAGACTTCATGGTTGAAGAAATACCGATCAAATAAGTTTGAGTTCTTCAACACTAGTACTTGATCCCCCAAATCTGAAAAATCACAGAATGAGCACTACCATGAAAATCTGTCTACATTGTTTTGGTCAAGAATAGGAAGCCATGCAATATAAACTTAGAGCAAACATCAAAGGTAGTTAAAATATGAACAATACTAAAATGCTAAAATTCATCAAAATGTTCATGTGGAAAAGAGGAATTGATAATGCTCATAACTATATCACATGGAGAACAACAAAAGAGCACGCACGTTATTGAAAATAAACAAAAGCCTAAACTACATTAAACTCAAGGAGTAACTTCCATCAAGAGCTATGGCATACAATTCAAGTTCATTTTGGGTATTCTATAAATCTATTGAGTTTTTGGAGTACTTATAAAAATCTAATAGTTCTTGCTTTGGTTGAGCATCATTATCCATTCATGGCAAACACACAATATTTATTTATTTATTTATTTTTTTGTGATTTGCGAAAATTAGAGATGCGTTAATTAGTTTACATACAAGAGATGGGCTTTCATCAAGCAATAAATGTGCTAAAGTAATAGGGTGAATTAAGGAAATCCATATATATATATATATATCATCTAAAACCCAGCCATATGAGAATCATCATCTAATATTGCATCAAAAAATTCATGAGGAAGCAATCACTCAAGTTCAACATCATAGCATCGCAGGTTGAATTTCACGAATAACAAACACAAAAATTCAACATAATCACTCAAAGAACAAAAAGGACACATAATTCCTAACATTTTAACAGCTCATGTCTGTTCAGTTTAGTCTATTATATTATATATATAAAATAATGTAAATGGGTGACTGTAATGGGTTTAGAAAATAAGGAAATACACTAACTTAAACTGAATGGAAAGGGGAATAAGCATGATATCAAGTCCTTAATTGAATCCACTTAATTCCTAGCAGAGGAACTATCACTATTGGAATCTGCGAGTGGAGTATCAGATTCAATTAATAAATGTATTTCACAATCAACCAGTAACCCTTTAATGGAAGTTGAATTACAGTTGAATATAGAGATGAAAACAAAACAAATATCATTTACCTACTGAAGAAGAACCAGAGTCACTGCTAGAACTGCTCTAACTACTTGATCTACTAACAAAAATAATAGCATATAATGAACAACCAAAATTCTCAAACTAACACAAATTCTAAATTGTTTTAATCAGAAGGGTTTTAACAATCATATTCATAAGTGATCAACTGAAAAGCATAACACTAAAGTAGTTAAAACTAATTACGCAAAAATTGATCTTCAATTTGATACATAAATTTTGAGTTTTATCTTTGTTTAGTCCAATCAATAATGCTAGTTAGATTTATTTGATAGAAATGGCACCCATGAGAGCATAATTTCATAGGCAAAATGGTAAATTTAGACAGCACCCGGAACCATAGATTATCTATAGAGTAGTTTCAAATCAAGCACCAAGATAACTACACAGGTCCAAAATATGCAATTTTCTGATGAAACAAAACATACCTAAAACCATAAATTTAATAGAAAGAAAAAAAAATAAAAAAATAATAATAAAAAAAAAAATAAAGAAGAAGAAAAAAGAAAAAAAGAAAAAGAACTTGCAATGCTAGTGTGCATGTGTGTGAATTATTAAAACACCACATACTCTACAAGCAACTTAAAAAATAAAACTATGGCTACAAGAAGCATAAATAGAATTGATTTTAGAAGTGTGAAGGAGATAGAGAAATCGATCGATAATGAAAAGAAATTGGCAGTTAGTGCATGCCAAAAATCGATTGAGAGAGAGAGAGAGAGTTAAGGTTTCCCATAAATCAATTGAGAAAGAGAGAGAGGTAATTGTTGCAGATGGAGGGGCTTCGGGTTGAGCGAATCGTAGAGGGGTTAAAGTTAGGATGAACGTTTGGTTGAGGAAAAATCGTGAAGTAAGGAGGGTGAAGATAGAGAGAGAGAGAGAGAGAGCTCCATACCTAATATCTAGTTGGAGAGAATGCCTTCACTTTAAAGATGGAACCCAACAGAGCCTTGTAGTTCCGTTGTTGTTGGAAATCAAGGGTTATACATAGATTCAACAATGAAAGCCAACAGAGGTTTCTTGTTGTTAATGGAAATCAAGGGTTACATAGAGGAAGAGAAGAAGAGGGAGAGACGAAATAGAGAGAGTGAGGGAAGTGGGATGGAAATAGGAGGGCTAACCGGTTGCCCCGGTTTCCAATATTTTATCATTAAACAATTCAATGGTCTTGATCGATTCTTTGTAATCTATGGGCTAATAATTAGGTTGCATATGGTGTGCAACCTTAAGGGGGTTGCACACTTAAAAGCTCCCCTATTTAATTATGTGAATTTTGAATATGATTTGCATTATGTGTTTAAATTGTTTGAGTTGCATATGCTAGGAATTTAGAGAATCGAGAATTTTGAGTAAAAAATGGAAAGCTTAAATGATTTGGGAAACTAAAGTTTACAAGCTTAATTAGCCTAATTTAAAATTTCAAACCTTATGTTCAGATAAAAAATAATTGGAAATAATCAATTAGGCAAATTATGATTAATTAGATAAAAGTGTGATTAATTAGCTTTAAGCTTGCTTAATTAGCCTAATTTAATTTATATATATATATATATATATGTTATAAGAGAGGTTTGAGCTCATTTTCAATTATATGTGTTGAGATTTAGAGAGAGAGGGAGAGTAACTCTAGAGTGAGAGAGAGTTGAAGAATTGAAGAAGAGGCTCAAGAATTCACTAGAATACATCAAATTAAAGACTCAAAGTAAGAATTAAAACCTTAATTCTTGTAGATAATCCTTCTAAGAGTTGAATTCATGAAGAAATTACAACAATTTGCATGTAATTCGTAAGGATTTGTCAAGAAAATGATGAAATCAAGTTAAGGTGCATGTTTATGGTTCAACATGTTTTGTTCCATCATTTTGATTTGAGTTTTGACATTCTAGCATGCATGAGAGTTTTAACTTGGCATATTTCTAGAAAATTTCCATGAAGTTTGTTTTCCATTGCATGATCATGTTCTTCAAGACGAGAAGTGTTGAAAATCCTACATGCATGAAGGTTTGGATATCAAATTTGCTAATTGATGATGTTTTGAGTTAATGGTTTCAAAATTGGGCAAGAACTCATATTTTTCAAAGTGTTTTCATGTTTTTGAATAAGCCATGCAAGCCCTCAAGTCTTGAAAATGTGTTTGGAAACTCAATCTTTCAGTTTTGGAAAACATAATTCGTGTAGACTACTCGAGCGATGAAGTTACCGCTCAAGTGCACATTTTGATCATCTAGCATTTTTGCAGACTTTGCATACCACTCGAGCGAACAAGTCCTCGCTCGAGCCTATATTTGTAACATCCAAAATCTCATTTTGCAGACTTAGATACTGAAAGTATACATTCATTGCTTGAGCGACAAAAGAATTGCTTGAGCGAACACCTTGTTCCAGCAAATTTTGTACATCACTCTTATATAGTGATTCTGGTTTAGACCCAACCCATTTGATATTTTAGATTCAGGTTTCATTTCCTTATATAGTTGTCCTTGTCTTGTTTCCCCTTATTTCTCTTTGGGTTTGGCTATTGGGATGTGTTGGTTGTGTTTAGAACAGGTTGGTTGCTTGTTTTTCAAACTATTGCTGCCCAGAATTTTACTTCTTCACTCGAGCGACACTTCTTGCACTCGAGTGGTCCTTGTGAACTTTTAGTACTTTTGCAGGTTTGCAAAGATATTGGGAATTGGCATTTTTCGCTCGAGCGGTATTTTTTGCGCTCGAGTGGTGTTCGCTTGAGCAAGCCTTCTTGTGCTCGAGTGGTGGTTCTCTATCTGTAAAACTTCTGAAAGTTGGTATTCTTCGATTGAGCAAATTTTTTGTACTCGAGCAGTGCAACTTGTTGTATCTGGTCGCTCGAGCGACACTTCTTGTGCTCGAGCGGTCTGCACGTATATCAGTTCATAAAGTCACTTTTTGAGTCATTTTTTCATCTCTCTCTCTCTCTAAACATTTCAAAACCTTATTTTCTCTCACTGTCTCTCTAAAACTCATCAATTCCACTCAAATCTGCCTAGATCCATCGATCTTTTCACTCGTGTCCCTTTGTTAAAAATTTAGAACTAGACGAGGATTTCGTTCTAATCGGAGCAAAGTCGATTTTTGACGTCTTTGAGTTTTCTACTCTCTCTCTCTCTCTCTCTCTCTCTCGTCTTCTAAGCTTGAGGTAGGGTGTAGACACCCCATTTTTGACCAACCTTAAGACTCAGACGTCATCGTTTGAGCGCTCGATGATCGCGTATGTTTGAGCTCGTTTCGAGTTTTCGGAGTTTTCAGCTGAGTGCCTTGCTTCTGGGCCTCTGAACTCTTTGTGTTTTGGCTCAGTTTGTGGACCAAGCCTTGTTGACCTTACTTGGAGGGACACAGAGGTCTCGTAGACCACCTTTTGTGGTCGTAGACCACTTTTCCCTCTCGTAGGCTAGCTTTCGGTTTCCGGAGCCTTCAGCCGTGCGCCTTGTCTTGGGACCGCTTAATGTTCTCCTCTTGGCTTGGTTTTTAGACCATGCCATGTTGTCTTTGCCTAGAGGGACACTGAGGTCTTGGAGACCACTTTTTGTGGTCGGAGACCACTTTTCCCTCTCGTAGGCTAGTTTCCGGTTTCCGGAGCCTTCAGCTGCGCACCTTGTCTCGGCACCGCTTACCGTTCTCCTTTTGGCCCGATTTTCGAACCATGCCTTGTTGCCTTGGTCTGGAGGGACCCAGGGGTCTGGGAGACCACTTTTTGTGGTCGTAGACCACTTTTCCCTCGTAAACCACTTTTGGTGCTCGTAGACTAGTTTTTGAGGCTTCCGGCTGCGAGCCTCGTCCCCCGGACTCTTGTCTTGCATCCTTTTTGGTTTTTTTTTGGCACAAACCTTGTTTTCCTTGCTTGGAGAGTGGAATAGGGGTGGTAGACCAATTTCTCTCCCTGAAGACCACTTTTCTTCCCTGCCAACCAGTTTTCTGGTCGGCCAACTGGTCTTGGTGGTCTTTAGACCACCAAAAGTGGTCAGCAACAATGCCACCACCTTTCTTTTTATGTGCAGACCACTCCTCCCCTTGGCCGACCACTTTTCTTTCTGGGAGACCACTTTCACTGGTCGGCCAACCAGTTCAAGTAGCTGGCCGACCACTTCAAGTGGTCGGCAACTTTCCTGCAGTTTTTGCAGAGTTTGTGGATGCCAGCTGTGCCAGCTGGAGAGCACAGATTGCATCCTCCATACACGTGTATAGAGGGATTTAACCAAGCTTCTAGCTTCTCCAAGATGCTTGAAGCTTGGAGTTCTATAAGAGGGAGGCTCTGTCTCCCTTTTCCAGGTTCAGAAAAATTCCATTAGAGCTATACGTATATCTCCCTCTCTATATTCCTCTCTCTCTCTCTCTCTCTCTCGATATTTGTGCCTTAAAGTGTGTTATTTCTTCACTTTTGCACTACAACTCCTAGCCACACACCATCATCTTTGAGCTGAGATTCTTGGAGGTGGTATTTGGGTCATAAAAGCTGGTTTTGGGCTGAAGAAGGTGCTGTTGTTGCAGTGCTTCAAGGGTAACCCCTTTTCCCTTTTTTTAAGCTTTGTTTTGGTTACTCTTTTAGCCATCTTTGCATGCTTATTTTGGCTTGACTCTCAACTGTAATAAGCTTCATTTTCAAGTGTTTGATATGGTTGTTTAAGGTTTTGTTTGTGTTGGGGGTGGTCTACCTCCCTTGGTGCCTTATTTTTCCTTATTTTGAGCTATCTTTTAAAGCCATTGGGACCACCTCTTTTTAGCCTTCTCACCACTGAAACTCAGAGGAATTTCAGTGGTGGAAAGTGTGTTTTGGGGTCCCAAATAGGAGGGGGTCATCCCCTTTCCTTGTGTCTTGGTTGCTTGCCTTGTTGGCTCATCAAAGTAGCATGTTTGTCAAGCTTGTTTTGGCTCCATCTTAGCATGTCTCAGGCCTTATTTCAACATGATATGACTTTGTTTTTGGCTGGTTTGGTTGTCTCTTGCATGCTCCTTACACTTGTAGTGCATTTCCATTCACTAGCTTAACATGCATCTTGCTTTTGACCATCATTCTAGCATGTTTTGGGCTCAACTCCAGCAAGATTTTGACCATGTTTTAGCATGCTTAAGCTTTGTTTTATGTTGTTTTGGTCATGCACGCCTTTTGTTTGTGTAGCCATATTGTATTCTTGCTCACTAGCTTTATGTATTGAGTCCACTAGCATGCATTGCTTGGGCTATTTGCATGATTTGGCATCATTTTTTTATGTGATTTCAATGCATGTAGTGTGGCCATACACTCACATGTGTCACTCATTCAATGCTTTGGAGGGTTTATACTTCATGCCTTAAATATGAGCTCATATGTATGCCATCTTGCCTAGGCTTTTGGGCTGCCATATCAGTGTGTTTTTGGTCTTGTTTTTCCATAATACAACTTTGATTTTTGTTGGTGAAGTCATCTCATGCTTGGTTTTGGTAGGTGCAGTGTAATCATGCTCATTGGCCTAGCTTACTTGATGTTTTGACCCTTCATGCTAGCTTGTTTTCACTTTGCTCCATACATGTTTTAGCATCATTTTGACATGCTCTAGGACTATTTTGGGTTGCCTTGGCCATATGGTTCTTGTATTGCATAGCTGTAGTGCAATTGGCCTTGCTAGCCTTGTGTTTTCATGCCTCTAGCATGCTTCATTTGCAACATGTGCATAATTTGGCATCACCTACCATGATATTTCAGAGCATATAGCATTGCCATGTTCCCACTTTTTCACTCTTTGAATGCTTTCAAGGGTTGTGCATTATTGCCTTGTTTGGGACTAATGTATATGCATGCATGCCTAGACCCTTGAGCTCCCATCTCAGCATGTTTTGGTCCTTGTTTTGACCTATTTGAGCTCTGTCCATGATTGGTTCCATCATTTATGCCATATATTGCATACCTCTTGTGTAGTCCCTCTTGATGGCCTTGTGCCTTAGGCCTTCTTGCATGCTATACTTGTGTTATTTGAATGATTTGGCATCATTTCATACCTGATTTCAGAGCATATAGTGTTGTCACACTTCCATGTTTGTCACTTCTTAATCATGTTTGAGAGTTGTGCTCTTATGCTTAGTTGATGGGCCAATGTGTATGCATGCTTGTATTGCTTTCGGACTTCATTTTCAGCATGTTTTGGTCATTGTCTTGGCATGCATGAGGTTTGTTTGAGGTTGGTTTGGTCCATTGAGTATTGCATTGCATAGCCCTTGCATTGCATGTTGCTTGTGTGTTGTCACATTGCATAGTGTTTGCATGTTGTTGCATGCTCATGTTGCATTGCATTGTGTTTGGCATGCTTGAGTTGCATTGCATGTTTGGATTGGACGCCAATCCAAACACGAGAAACAAAGGACGTTTCATACTTGAAGTGATGAAATGTGACTCAATTCTCGGTCACCGACCTTCTTGATCATGCATGATAGAGGTTAAGGCCCTTATGTGTTATATGTGCATTCATTCACATTGATTGTGCAATCTTGGCTTCTCGGCCATCGTGCATTGCGATGCTCGGTTGGTGGCCTGAGAGTCCAAAACTACACTCCCTTGAGCTCATGAAATGATAGGGAGAGTGGTTGTGCACACATATCTTGCAAATACATTGCCATGCCCCTTCTTGTTCTCTGTTGCAGCAAACTGGAAGTGTGCAACATTTTCTGGTCGGCAGACCAGTAAAAGTGGCTGGCCGACCACTTTTTCTGGTCTTCAGCAAAGGTAAGTGGTTGGCAGGTGGTCTACACCACCGTAAAGTGGTCGGCCATGCTCCTGGAGGTCTCCATGGTGGTGCAGAAGCTATCTGGAGCTTTGTGCAGTGTTCTGAAAACAAATGCAAATAGAGGCAAATTGTGGCATCGCGATGGATTTCCGAATGAGGCGACCGAGCATGCATCCTTTATTGTTCAAGGTAGAGTTGAGGCAACCTACTTCATATAGTTTACATGTTTAGTTAGCTGCTAACTTAGTTAATTTGTTAATTAACTAAAGTTGTGTAATAATTAGTTGTTGCTAGTCATTCAATTTGTTGTGCAATAACTAGTTTAATTAGATTAATTAGATTAGTTAGTTTAATTAGCTTAGAATTAGCTAGTTAGCTCATTATTCGGACCCTCCGTTGAGAGGGCACAACTGTTGTAATAAGTGTGCGTGCGTGTGATGCATGTCTTCCAACCCCATTTCTTTCTCCCTTTTATTTACCAGCTTTCGATGGTTAGTTTTAGGGCATGTTTCAATTAGCATCCTTATGCTTCGCATCCGTGCATCATTCATCTGTCTTGCATGCACCGGGCTCGGCGCATCATACTAACTGCATTGTATTTCAATACCAATTTGAATACATGTTATCTAGTCGCATTCACATGACATCTTAGAATAGCCGAGCCTATCTTAGTCATATTTTTTTTTTGCATGTGTTGCATTAGGCATTCTTAACATAGCTAGGATCATGCATTGATTACTAACTAGCTTCTTTTTTGGCCTGGAGTACTAGGTAAGTGCTTATGCTTTAGCATCCTTGCATGCATGTAAGTGTTGCCATGTTTAGCATGTTTGCCATGAGGCTATTTG
Source organism: Camellia sinensis (assembly GCF_055761805.1). NCBI lineage: Eukaryota > Viridiplantae > Streptophyta > Magnoliopsida > Ericales > Theaceae > Camellia > Camellia sinensis. The sequence continues at coordinate 108,021,067 of NC_138969.1, read as the reverse complement.
CTTAAGTGTATAACTGCTTGAATGCCTGTGGACGAAGGCTTAATTGCTTGAATTGGGACAATTCATCAAAATGCGAGTTTTAGGCCCACTTGAAGTGGCAAATCACCATGTTTTTCTAAGCCCACTTGAGGGTGGCAAATCCACGTCTTAGCCTACTTGCGAGTAGCACCTTCAAACCACTTTTAAAAACAAACATGAGTTGTTTTGTTCCAATCCGCGTGATTTAGTCTATACTTGTATGCTGTGCGCATCACATAGTAAGTTAGCTAACAAACCGGAATAAGAACGCATGTGTTTTCAAAAACAACATATCATGTTAGTAAAGGCCGATCCTTTGATTGAGCGAGCGGGCGTGCTCATTTCAGGACCTTCCTCTCTCATACCCAAGTTCCAGAGTCGAAGCAACTTTGGTGATGACGGACACGTGGCCTTAGGCACGAGTCAGGGTTTCCTAAATTTTCCAAAATAAAATATTTAGGTGGTGACTCTGAAATTTGGCAAAGCAGTCCATGTTTGGCGCTTTTTGATTCAAAATCTGATTTTCCAAAATAATTTGCCGGATTTGGACTCTTTGGTGATTTATTAGTCTTACATGGTACTTTGTGAGATTAGATTCAGAAACATGACAGGAGTCCGAACTGTAGTAGCTAGAACCACGATTCGTGCCCTCGCGCGCGGAGCGGAGTTCCGGGCGGTCTACATAGGGATTTTGTCCACACTTTCTTATGATTTTTAACTTAGCTATTTATGTTTTAAAACAATATTGTGATTTGGGGGATTTTTGAACAAATCTAGAGTTTTTTTTTTTGGGTCAAAACTTAAAAAAGGGGTTTTCTAATGGTTTCATGAAAATGGTTGTGAGATTGGAAATGAGGTTGAGTTGTGATAAAATAGTTGGTTTCGATATATAGAATTGATTTTGGAAAAAAAGGGGTTTTTTTCCCTTATTATGTCAAATGTTGATTTTAAATAAATTATGGAATTGGTGTTGGAAATAAGAAATTGGATTGGTTTTGATAAGGATGGTGGAGTTGGGTATGTATTACCACTCATATCTTGGAATTTGGAAAGTTTGTCTTTATGGAAATTAATAATCTATTTAGAGATATCTATTTTGGGTTATCGGTGGAGGATAGCTATGATTGTTGTAAAAATTGCATGAGAATTAGGGGAATTGAAACAATTTTCTCATCCATTGCATTGTGCATTATTGCATATTCAACACATTTGGAAATATTACTATTTTGAGAAAAAATGGTGAATACCTTGGTGAATCTGGGTATGAGCGTAGTTGTGATATTAAGTTGGCCTATGTGTCCTTGGTGAAAGACTTGAAACCCGCGTGGATAGGTGTCGAGCCTTCCGGTTAATACGGGTAAAAATGACAAATCGGTACTAGCCGTCCGGTTAATACCAGTTAATACTTGAATAGTCTACTAGCAGACACATCGTAGAGATTCATAGTGTTGTATTCATTGCCCTGTTTTCTATTGTAAAGGAAATTATATCATGTATTGAGAGATAAACTTGGCATTGCAGGGTTTTGAAAAGAGAAAATGAAAATATTTTAGCATGAGCATTGCATATGCATCCACCTTATATCTTTGTTAAGATTCATAAATTGTGCTGTAGTATCTCTACTGGGCTTTGTCTCACCCTATGTAGAAAACCATTTTCAGGTGCTGATGACATGCCTCCACCAAGGCAATAGCTTGGGAGGACTTGGAGCAAGAGTTTCATTTTGTTTACTTGTTGTAATTATTTTTGTACAAGCCTTGGGCTTTACTTGTGTTGAATTTAAAACTCACTTTTGTGTAACCAAGCATCGTCTTGGAAAGTTGTAAGCTTTTAGGGCACTTCTTAATTGTTCTAACTCTTATTTCATGTCTTTAACTTGTAACACATGCTATAGATTCAGGGCGGGGACTTGTGAATGTATTAATGCATGTGTTATCCTTTGTACAATGAGACCATATGAAATGGAAGGGGCATTGTATTCAAAATGGTATAATTTTTATTTAATATATAATGGATGGTTTTTAATGTAATTATTTCAGGGCGTTACAACTTGATATCAAAGCGTACCGGGTTTGAATACTTTGGGTACGTAGGATGTGGTTCTTACCATAACGGGTTTATCTCGCTTGATAGAAATATTTGTATGTACGACATGCTTATGTGATAACATGCTTATGTGATTATGTGAGTATGGGATTTAATTTCTAAGATATTGATTGGGTCTATGAGTTTCTAGAAGAGCACTTGATCACTGCTATATCTAACTGGAACTCTAGCAACGTCGCGGGGACGATCATTATCTAGAAAGGAAATTCGTATGTGTTTATGTGATTATGTGCTGTTGTCCATCGCATTAGGACGTGAGTAAGTTAGCTTCGGTATATTTGTAAATGTGCTAATCTCTGGTATTACCTTTATTAGGATGTCAAGACGTGGACGTGGTGGTAGTAGGCGTGGCAGGCCTAGATGGCAGGAGGTGCCGTTATCGGATGAGATTCTGGCGCAAGAAGGGGTTGGTCAGGCCAATGTGGCTGAACCAGTGGGTCAGCAAGCCATGGGCGCTTTGGCCCATGAAATGGCTGGAGCTTTGCGGGAATCTATGGACATTCTTTGGGTTGAGAATCAAGTCCAGGCCCAAGTTGCTGAGGCAGGGGCATCATTCTTGAAGAGGGAGTTCTTCTGGTCTAATCTGGATGTGTTTTTAGGTGATCCAAAGGAGCCACTGAAGGCGGATGAGTGGTTAGAGTAGATGGTGAAGACGTTTGAGATGCTTGGCATCGCAGACGATGGGCTGAGAGTGACTGTAGACACCCCATTTTTGATCGACCTTAAGACTCAGACGTCATTGTTTATGCACTCGATGATTGTGTATGTTGGTGCTCGTTTTGAGTGCCCGAAGTTCTCGGCGGAACGCCTTGTCTCTCGGCCTCTGAACTCTCTTGTTTTGTGCTTGCTTTTGTACCAAACCTTGGTGCCTCTTGCCTGGAGGGGGGGGGGGGAAGGCCTTGTCGGCCACTTTTCCTCCTTGCCGGCCACTTGAAGTGGTCGGTCGGCTAGGGGAGGTGGCCGGTCGACCACCTAAAGTGGCCGATGGCCATTTTTCTTCTTTTTTGGATATTTTCTTTGCCAACTGTGCTAGCTGTTGATCACTGATTGTCATCTCCATACACGTGTATGGAAGGATGAATACAACCCTTTGGCTTGTATTTTTATATAAGGGGAGGTCTCTCTCCCATTTAAGGGGTTAGAAATTTTAAGAGCAAAATTTCCCCTCTCGTTTTCTAGAACTCTCTCTCTCTCTCTCTCTCTCTCTCCCTATTTTGTGCTTGAAAGTGAGTTTTTTTCTACACATTTGCATTAAGACCCTTGATCAAACACCTTCACCTTAGAGTTGAGGTTCTTGGAGGCCATGTTTGAGCTTCTAAAAGTGGTTTTAGCTTAGAACTTTTGCTGTTTGTTGCTGTGCTTCAAGGGTAAGGACTTGTCTCTTTTAAGCTTCGCTTTAGTTACTTGTTTGGCCACCTTTGCATGCTACTTTGAGGCTGGTTTTAACCTCTAAAAAACTCTGTTTTTAAGGTTTTAAAATGATGGTTTGAGTCTTGTTTAGTTAGGGGGTGGTTTCCTCCATTTGCTCTTTGGCTTGTAAAGCCTTTTGAGCCATCTTTCAAAGCTTCTGAAGCACCCTTTTCTTGGCCTTTTAACCACTGAATTCCAGGGAAATTTCAGTGGTAAAAAGTTGGTTTTGAGGTCCAAAATAGGAGCGGGTGGCCTCCCCTCCTTGTATCTTGTTTGCATGTGTAGATGGCCTAACATGTGAACATGTTTTTCTACCTCTTTCTGACTTGATCTCAACATGTTTTAGCTACTGATTTAGCATGTTTTAGCTACTGATCTCAACATGTTTTAGCTACTGTTTTTAAGGTTTGATCTCAACATGTTTTGGGTGGTCTTGGTCATATTAGCCTAGTCTTGCATAGTTGTAGTGTAAATGGCTTCACTAGCTTTGTGTTTTAAGGCCTCCAACATGTTTTGCATGAGATGATTGAATGCCATAGCATCATTTTACATGTGATTTTAGTGCATATATCTTTGTCACACTCTCACTTAGTTCACTCCTTCATTGCTTTTGAGAGTTGTGTTTTGTGCCTTGTTTGTGAGCCAACATGTGCGCATGATTTTCTTGCCTTTTATGCTTTTATCTCAGCATATTTTAGCCACTGTTTTGGCATGTTGTAGCTCTATTTTGAGTTGTTTTGGTCATTTAAGCTTTGTAGTGCATGCCTCTAGTGTAGTGTTCTTCACTAATTTTGATGCTTTTGGTCTTTAACATGTTGTGCATGTGTTGCTTGCATAATTTAGTGTCTTTTGCAAGCCATTTCAGCACTAAAAAGTCTGCAACCTCCCTCATTTCTTCATCTTTCCATTTGTTTTGAGGATTGGTTAACCTTATGATTGTGTTTAAGCTTGAGATAGAGCTTGTGCTCAATGGCTTTAACCTTCTTTTGAGGGTTCCTCCTAGCCAAAGGCATGATCTCTCTCATGTCTTAAACCATCCTTTGGTTGATCACTCTTGCATTAGAGGACACTCACATTGGACTTAATCGGTTAAAGGATTAATCTGTAATTTAAAATGTGTAAACAAAATGAATCAAGTAAAATTTGGGCAAGATAAGCATTTGAGTTGCATTGCATGTGTTTGGATCGAATGTTAATCCAAACGCAAGAAATGTGGGGCATTTCATACTTAAAGTGATGAAACGTGTCACATTTCTTGGTCGCCGTCACCCTTGATCATGCATGATAGGGTGGTGGCCATTTGAGTCTTATTTGTGCATTCATTAGGCTTGTACAAGCTTGGTTCTTTGGCCATCATGCATGAAAATGCTTGATTGATGGCTTGAGAGCCCAGTGCCATACTTCTTTGAGCTTGAGAAATGATGAGGAGGGTGGCAGTACACACATTTCCTTGCAAATGCATTGCTTTGTCTCTGTTCCTCTCTGTTACAGCAAAACCAGAAGCCTGGAAAAGCAGGTGGCCGACCGGCCACCTAAGGTAGCCGACCGGCCAGTTAAGGTGGCCGGCAGCCACTTTTTGTGGCTGACCAGCCACCAGTCCATTTTGTGCAAAGTGTTCCTGTGTTGGAGCAGAAGTAGTCTGGAATGCTGGTTCGATGTTCTGTGATCAAGGTGAATGCAAACAGAGGCAACCGGTGGCAAGGCGATGGATTTTCGGGAGGAAGCAATCAAGCATGCATGTCTCCCTCGCCCGCGAGGCCACTTTATTGCTTTATTAGCTAGTTGTAGCTGATTAATACATGTGTTGTAATTAATTAGTTTAATCTGTTTTGTAATATTTTAATTAGCTTAGCATAGCTAGTTATTCAATTGTGATGTAATAATTAGTTAACTAGAATAGTTAATTAGTTTTGTTTTGTAATAATTAGCTTAGCTTAGATTAGCTTAGCTTATTTATTCGGACCCTCCTTCGCGAGGGCATAATGTTGTAATAAGTGTGTGTGCGTGTGTGCATGTCTTCTAACCCCACGTCTTTCTCCCTTTTGTTTACCCGCTTTCGATGGTTAGATTAGGGATCATGTTTCGATTAGCATACCTTATGCTTGCATGCGTGCGTCATTCATTTGTCTTGCATGCACCAAGGCTCGGCGCATCATTCAAACTGCATTGTATTTCAATACACTTATTTGAATACGTGTTTAAAAGCATGTTATCAAATTGTTGCATTCATATGCCATCTTAGATAGCCGAGCCTATTTAATTGCATTATTGCATGTGTTGCATTAGGCATCTTAACATAGTTCAGATCATGCATATTTCTAATTATCTTTTGTTTTTGCTTGGAGTACACTATAAGTTTTATGCTTTAGCATACTTGCATGAGTGTGAATGTTGCCATGTTTCGCATTCTTTCCATGAGGCTATTTGCTTAAATGATTAACTGCATGAATGCCTGTAGATGAAGACTTTGTTGCTTGAATTGGAACAATTCGACTAATGTGAGTTTTAAGCCCACTTTGCGAAGTGGCAAATCATGTTTTAAGCCCACTTGAGGGTGGCAAATCCGCGCTTTAGCCCACTTGAGGATGGCATTTTCCAACCATTTTCGAAAGCAAACATGAGTTGATTTGTTCCAAATCTTGCGATTTAGTCTATACTTGCTTGTGTGCGTCACATAGTAAAGTTAGTTAATAACCGGAACAAGAACACATGAGGTTTATAAAACAACATATCATGTTTAGTAGAGGCCGATCCTTTGATTGGGCGAGCGGGCGTGCTCATTTGAGGAACTTCCCTTCTCGTACCTAAGTTCCTGAGCCGAGGCAACTTTGGTGATGACGGACACGTGGCCTTTGGCATGAGTCAAGGTTTCCTAAATTACCCAAAAATAAAATATTTAGGTGGCGACTCTGTAATCTGGCAAAGCAGTCCAGTTTTGGCATTATTTGATTCAAAATCAATTTTTCAAAATGATTTGCCGGATTGGACTCTTTGGTGTTTATCAGTCTCACATTGCACTTTGTGAGATTAGATTCAGAACCGTGATAGGAGTCCGAACTGTAGGACCAATTCAAGCTCTCTGAAAGAGGGTGCGAAGAAAGTCGAGTCCACAGTGACCTTGGCATCCTTCCAGCTGAAGGGAGATGTGCATTAGTGGTGGAAGTATGCGTGTTGGCGCATTGACATGACTTGTGAGGCCTTTTTCAATGCCTTCTAGGACAAGTTCTTGCCTTCCACTGTTAGGGAGAAGTTGAGAGATCAGTTTCTGAAGCTCAAGCAGCTTAGCTTGCTTGTAGCCAAGTTTGCGGCAGCTTTCACTAGCCTCTCTAGTTTTGCACCAGAACTCATGGCAACAGAAGAATGTCTTTGTATCAAGTTCGAGAAGAGGTTGGGGACCAAGATTCTTTTCAAAGTAGCTAGGTCCATGATTAGGGACTATGGACGCCTTGTGGAGGCGGCGACTCATTTGGAGACCGTGGTTCAGGTGGAGGAAGAACGGATGAGGGGCTCGAGGAGAAATTAGGAGGTTCAGGGAGAGAATCCGGATAGTAAGAGGCAGAAGGGTTCCACCCCACAATAGTCCTAGGGAGCACATTCTAGGTTCACTTTTCCTATATCGAGTTCTGGGTTAGGGAGAGGTGGTCAAGGAGGGATCACTTGCTTCAAGTGTGGCCAACTGGGTCACAAGTCTATAGTTTGACCGCAGAAGGGAGGATAGCAACAGTCTGCATCGTCGACGGCTCGTTCTTAGAGCTAGAGTCAGGAGAGAGGGCAGCCACCTACCTGTTATTAGTATGGGCAGTCAGGGCATGCGAGGAGGTTCTGCTCTTAGTCGAGGAGGGACATCTGGTGCATCTGGCCAGAGACAGACACAGAGTCATCAGCCTGCACAGTTAGCTCAGGCCTTGAGGGCCAATTAGGAAGCCTCTTCGGCTCAGTCCGTGCATTAGACTTATGCTCTGAGGGGTGAGTAGGTAGAGCAGAGACCTACATGGCATGTGTATGCTGTTAACATGCCAAACTTAATGTTAGCGCCTTTAGTTGTGAGAAGTACTTTCTTGTTATGCAATTTTATTGCTAATGTGTTGATTGATATGGGTGCATCCCATTCTTTTATCTCTTCTGCATTGCATCGACATTGAGGTTAGAAGTGGCTCGGTTAGCATCTCCACTCAGGGTAAAGTCACCTGTGGATGGTGAAATTGTTTTGGACCAGTGGTGTCGGGGTTGTGATATAGAGGTTATCGGTCGCCGACTTCTTTTTTCATTTGCATTGATTGATATGTCCAGTTTTGATGCCATCTTGGGCATGGATTGGTTGTCCTTGTACCAGACCATTATAGACTGTTACCGTCAGAGGGTTATTGTATGCACCTCGAGTGGTGATTGTTTTTATTTTTTAGGGGACTGAACTGATAGAGTTTTGTCGCTAGTGTATGATCCGCGTGGTCAGAGTGAGCTTAGTTGTCTTCTCGTAACCTTCTTGGATAGTGAGTGTGATAAAGTCCGAGTTGATTTGCCAAAGGTAGTTTGTGAATACCCGGATGTTTTTCCTGAGGATCTCACTAGTTTACCACCGCACTATGAGATTGAGTTCTTTATTGACTTGGTGCCTGGCACGACATCGATCTCTATGGCACCGTATAGAATTGCACTCATTGAGTTGAGTGAGTTGAAGATTCAACTCCAAGAATTGTTAGATAAGGGTTTTATCCGCCCTAGTACTTTGCCTTGGGGAGCACCGACTCTCTTTGCCAAGAAGAAGGATGGTACATTGCGACTTTGTATTGACTACCGAAAGTTGAACCGAGTAACTATCAAGAACAAGTACCCAATGCCTCATATAGATGATTTGTTTGACCAGTTGAAGGGGTCTTGTTGCTTCTCTAAGATAGACTTGAGATCGAGTTATCGCCAATTGAGAGTGAAGGAGGAGGATATCCAGAAGACGACATTCCATACATGGTATGGTCATTACGAGTTCCTAGTGATGCCTTTTGGGTTAACTAACGCATCAGCCATGTTTATGGATTTGATGAATTGAATCTTCCATAAGTTCTTAGACCATTTCGTTGTCATCTTTGTTGATGACATTTTGATTTACTCACCCTCTGAGGAGGAACACGAGGAACACTTGCGAGTTGTGCTTGAGTTGTTTAGAGCCCACAAATTGTATGCTATGTTCGGGAAGTGTGAGTTTTGGTTGAAAGAAGTAAAGTTCTTAGGCCATGTGGTATCCAGGGAAGGGGTGACTGTAGACTCTTCTAAGATAGAAGCAGTGCAAGATTGGGAACAACCTAAGAATGCCTTTGAGATTCGTAGTTTCTTGGGATTAGCCGGGTAATACCATCGGTTCGTGGATTTCTCTAGATTAGCCTCACCATTGACTAGGCTTACGAGGAAGGGAATCGAGTTTGTGTGGAGTGAGACTTGCGAAAAGTTGTTCCAGGAACTTAAGGTTAGACTTGCCACTACTCCAGTGTTGATTATTCCGGAAAGGGGTTTGGCCTATTTAGTGTATTACGACGCATCTCGGGAAGGTTTGGGTTGTGTTTTGATGCAAGAGGGAAATGTAGTAGCCTATGGCTCACGTCAGTTGAAAACACACGAGAGGAACTATCCTACTCATGACTTAGAGCTAGTGGCTGTGATCTTTGCCTTGAAGATTTGGAGACATTACTTGCAAGGTGAGAGATTAGAGGTCTTTTCCAATCATAAGAGTTTGAAGTATCTAGTTTCACAGAAAGATTTAAATTTGAGGTAGAGAAGATAGATGAAGTTCATGGAGGACTATGATTTCAAGTTGCACTATCATCTGGGGAAGGTCAATGTAGTGGCTGATACCTTGAGTAGAAAGACCATTAGCAGTGTAGTGTGTATTGCCATTCGGGAATGAGAGATGTTGGGTGTTATTGGTGAGTTCGACTTGCATTTTGGTGAGTCCGTTGAGTTGGCTACGTTTACTGTAATTGCCTAACCTACATCGGTGAGCCAAGTTATAGAAGCACAGAGGGGTGATCTTGAGGTAGAAACCCTCCGAGAGAAGATCTCTAGTGGGAAGGTAGAAAGGGGCTTGAACGTGCATTCTGACTCGAGTGTTAGATATCTTGACTGTCTTTTCGTGTCAGAGTCTTGTCAAGAGGAGGTACTCCGAGAGTTTCACCATTCATGCCTTACGGTGCATTCGAGAGGCACAAAGATGTATCATGACCTTAGTTGCTAGTTTTGGTGGAAGGGAGTGAAGAAGGATGTAGCCGTGTTTGTGTCGAGGTGCCTTACTTGTCAACAAGTGAAGGCAGAGCAGCAGAGGCCAATGGGTTTATTGCAACCCTTGCCTATAGCTGAGTGGAAGTGGGAGCATGTCACGATGGACTTTGTTGTGGGTCTTCCGAGGACGCAACGAGGTAATGACACCATTTGGGTGGTAGTTGACCGATTGACCAAGTCAGCGCACTTTGTACCTATGTACACGAGTGACTCAGTAGATTATCTAGCCGACCTTTATATTAGGGACATAGTTTGACTTTATGGGGTCCCTGTGACTATTGTTTCGGATAGAGATTCGTGTTTTATGGCTCGGTTGTGGCAGAGCTTGCAAGGTGCCTTAGGTATTAGGTTGACTATTAGTATCACCTATCATCCTTAGACTGATGGGCAGTCAGAGCGTACTATTCAGATCCTTGAGGACATGCTTCGAGGTTGTGTCCTGGACTTTAAGGGGTTGTGGGAGAGGCATACTTGCCTTTAGTGGAGTTTGCCTATACAATAGCTTCCAGTTGAGTATTGGTACGGCACCGTTTGAGGACTTGTTCGGTCGATCATGTAGATCACCTGTGTGGTGATGCACCTATGATAAGTCTAGAGTTAGTTCGGAAAATGGCAGAGAAAGTTGCATTTATCCGTAAGAGGTTGGTTATGGCTTAGAGTCGTCAGAAGAGTTATGCCGACCGTAGGAGGAGACCGTTATCCTTTGAGGTGGGAGATCATGTCTTTTTAAAGATATCACTTAGATGGGATTTGATGAGGTTTGGGAAGAGCGGGAAGTTGTCTGCTAGGTTTATTGGGCCTTTTGAGATCTTAGGGCGGATTAGAGAGGTAGCTTATCGTTTAGCCTTGCTGCCACAGCTTTCCGGGGTTCATGACGTGTTTCATATCTATTTGCTTCAGAAGTATGAGCCCGATCCATCACATGTGTTGGATTAGACGGAGTTAGAGGTAGACGAGGATGCCTTGTATGAAGAGAGACCGGTTAGAGTTTTAGACACTCGAGACCAAGTCTTGCGAGGCAAGACGATTCTTTTGGTAAAAGTGTTGTGGCGACACGACGGGGTTGAGAAGGCCACTTGGGAGGGTGAGACAGAAGTTCATGAGAAGTATTCAGACTTATTTGTTGATGTTTGAATATTTATTGAAATTTTGTTATGTTAATGTAATATAAACATTGTATATGTTTTGAAAATGTGAATTGTATATTTAGTAATGAGCATATGTTTATCATGTTGATGAAAATGAATGACCGGTGGATAGGTCATAGTGTTGGCTTTAATTTACTATCATTTTTTTAACTGGTTTAAACATGGTTTTGTCAGTGATTTAAAAATTTGGGGATGAAATTCCTTAAGCGGGGGAGGTTATAGCGATTCTGGTTTAGACCCAACCCATTTGTTGTTTTGGATTTGGGTTTCATTTCCTTATATAGTTATCCTTGTCTTGTTTCTCTTTATTTCTCTTTGAGTTTGGCTATTGGGATGTGTTGGTTGTGTTTGGAACATGTTGGTAACTTGTTTTTCAAACTGTTGCTGCCCAAAATTTTACTTCCTCGCTCGAGCGACACTTCTTGCACTAGAGCGGTCCTTGTGAACTTCTAGTACTTTTGCAGGTCTGTAGAGATACTGGGAGTTAGCATTTTTTGCTCAAGCAGTACCTTGCGCTCGAGCGAGCCTTCTTGTGCTTGAGCGGTGGTTCTCTGTCTGTAAAACTTCTGGGAGTTGGTATTTTTCGCTTCCAATGAATCTTCTTGCGCTTGAGCGGTGCAACTTGTCATGTCTGGTTGCTCGAGCGACACTTCTTGCGCTCGAGCCGTCTGTATATATATCAATTCGTAAAGTCACTTTTTTGAGTCACTTTTTCATCTCTCTCTCTCAAAACATTTCAAAACCCTATTTTCTCTCTCACTCTCTCTAAAACTCATATATTCCACTCAAATCTGCCTAGATCCATCGATCTTTTCACTCGTGTCCCTTTGTTAAAAAGGTAGAGCTCGACGAGGGCTTCGTTCTAATCGGAACAAAGTCGATTTTCGGCGTCTTTGAGTTTCCTACACTCTCTCTCTCGTCTTCTAAGCTTGAGGTAGGGATTTTGTCCACACTTTCTTATGATTTTAACTTGGTTATTTGTGTTTCGAAATAATATTGTGATTTGGGGGATTTTTGAACAAAATAGGGTTTTTGGTCAAAACTCAAAAGAGGGATTTTCTAATGGTTTCATGAAAATGGTTATGAGATTGGAAATGAAGTTGAGTTGTGATAAAATAGTTGGTTTTGATATGTAGAATTGATTTTGGAAAAAAAGGGGTTTTGCCCTAATTATGTCAAATGTTGATTGTATATAAATTATGAAATTGGTGTTGGAAATATGAAATTGGATTGGTTTTGATGAGGATGGTGGAGTTGGGTATGTATTACCGCTCACATCTTGGAATTTGGAAAGTTTATCTTTATGGAAATTAATTATCTGTTTAGAGATATCTGTTTTGGGCTATCTATGGAGGATAGCCATGACTGTTGTAGAAATTGCATGAGAATTAGAGGAATTAAAACAATTTTCTCATCCATTGCATTGAGCATTGTTGCATATTCAACACATTTGGAAATATTGTTGTTTTGAGAAAAAGGGGTGAATACCTTGATGAATCTGGGTAGGAGTGTAGTTGTGATATTAAGTTGGCCTTTGTGTCCTTGGTGAAAGACCAGAAATCCTGTGCGGATAGGTGTCGAGCATTCCGGTTAATACTAGTAAAAACAACAAATTGATAGTACTTGTATAGTCTACTAGTAGACACGTTGTAGAGATTCATAGTGTTGTATTCATTGCCTTGTTTTCTATTGTAAAGGAAATGATATCATGTATTGAAAGATAAACTTGGCATTGTAGGGTTTTGAAAAGAGAAAATGAAAATATTTTGGCATGAGCACTGCATGTGCATCTACCTTATATCTTTGTTAAGATTCATAAACTGTGCTGTAGTATCTTTACTACGCTTTGGCTTACCCTATGTGGAAAACCATTTTCAGGTGCTGATGACATGCCTCCACCAAGGCAATAGCTTGGAAGGACTTGGAGCAAGAGCTTTATTTTGTTTACTTGTTGTAATTATTCTTGTACAAGCCTAGGGCTTTACTTGTATTGAGTTTAAAACTCACTTTTGTGTAACCAAGCATCATCTTGGAAAGTTGTAAGTCTTTATGTCATTTCTTAATTGTTCTAACTCTTATTTCATGTCTTCAACTTGTAACACATGCTATAGATTTAGGGCGGGGACTTGTGAATGTATTAATCCATATGTTATCCTTTGTGCAATGAGACCATATGAAATGGAAAGGGCATTGTGTATTCAGAATGGTATGATTTTTATTTAATATAAAATGGATGGTTGTTAATGTAATTATATTGGGGCGTTACACTTATGTGCATATTTCTAGTTCTATATTCTTTTAAACATTCTTAGACATTGTTTAGGCCTCATTAGGGAAATGATGAGCTAGAAACCAACATAAGGAATTGGATTAGATAAAAAGATATTCGTGGTATGCTGTGCTTCAATGTGTATTTGTTTATGTGTTTTGTGTAGGTTGAACACTCGAGGTTTAGCATTTTTTTAGGCCCACTGTGAGTAATATTTCTATAAAGATATAAGTATTTTAAAAATTGTTACAAGAATGATGTTATGAAATATTATTTTATAAAAATGAATGAAGATCATTTTTGTAAATGTATTCATGGCATCCTTTAGTGAGCCCTGCCTGGGGGATATAATACCATGGCCCTTTGAATGTTTGAAGTACAGAGATCTCTATTGTTAGACCTTTATGGTCCCTTTGTTAGACCTATATGGTCCATTCGTTAGACGTTGATGGTCCCTTCGAATAGACCTTGATGGTCCCTTTGAATTAGGCCTATTGGCCTCTTTGTTATTGTATTGGATGTTACCACATATAATGCTTTGATAATGAACTTTAGTACATCAAATGCTTTGTTTGAATTCATTATATGAATACATGTTTTGAATTACATTAAACTTCATTTAATAACCTCTTTATTTTATTGGGCTTTAGCTCATCCCTCTCTCTTATATGTATGTTGGTGAGCACTTGAAAGATCGAGTTTAGAGTTGCCCTGGGAGTCCACCCCCCTTTTTGAGAAACCAGCTAGGGAGTGCCTTCGAGTTGAGGCATTAGCCTGGATTTTGAAAAGCCAAACTTTTGTTAAAACCATTTTTTTTGTTTGTTAAGTCTTTTGTGTGGTTGTTTGTATGTAAGATATGGCTTTAACTTTTTGTAAATATTATGGGTTTTGAATGTTTTGTTATACATATATGATGAGCTTTATCATGTAAGCACAACTCAATCAACTTGTTTTATGGTCCAAATCTCTAGGGGCGGGTTCGGGTCATGACAGAGTGGTATCAGAGCACGAGTTATTTCCTCACACACTTGTCCATTTGAGTAATAAAGTGTCTAGAAAAGGACTTAAGATTTGCAATCATGTTGCATACATGTACAAGTATGACATAAGATAAGCATTTGTAAATGTGAATATATATGTACACTTTTGTGTTTATTATAATAGAAGTTTATATAGATCATGGTGGGAACAAGGGTAGATGAATTGGAGGAATCTTTCTCCTCCCGACTTGATAGACTGGAGAGGATGATGGAAGCAATGGTTGAGACTTTAAGACAACAACAGCAACGACAACAACAACCGCCACCACTACCACCAATGCCTACACCACCACCAGTGCAAGACAACCAAGTTGATGATTGTACCATCACACTTACAAAAGAGTTTAAAAAGATAAAACCACCACTGTTTTGGGGAGGAGTGGATCCATCAAAATATAAGGCTTGGGTCTTTGTAATTGAAAAGCTTTTTGAGGTCTTTTTGTGCACCGAAGCACTGAAAGTTTGGTTGGTTGTCTTCATACTAGAGGATGAAGCAAGAAGATGGTGGATGTTGATTCGAGATGAAAACAGAGACATTACTTGGGCTCGATTCTTAGAAATATTCTATGAGAATTACTTTCTGTAATGTATTTGGGATATGAAAGTTTCAGAATTTGAGAGATTAAGGCAGGGAAACAAGACGGTAGTGGAGTATGAAGCACAATTTACTGAATTGGCACACTTTGCGCCACACATGATTGACACCGACTACAAGAAAACTAAAAAATTTGAAGGGGGACTTCATGATTCATATCAAGAAAGAATCAATGTGTTGAAACTACCCAAGTATGTGGATGTATTAGATAGGGCATTAATGTCAGAATCAAACATGGTTGCTCGCAATCGATCTTTTGAATAGAGAGGCAAGAGACAAAACTTTAATGCAAACAAAGAAGCAAAGTCTTCAATGAATAAGAAGGCGAAATCAAGACCTTCTAGCAACTCAAATCAGAGTGGTAATTCAACACCTACTTGTTCAGATTATGGGAAGAAACATCGAGTGTATGTTATCGAACTTCAAGGGCTTGCTTTCAGTGCAAAAGGTAGGCACGGCTAGAAATTGTCCGCAACCATGTCAAGGTGGTAGTAGAGTTACTACAAGTTTAACTGGATCGGTTCCAAAATTAAACACTACTACAACATTTGGCACATGAAGAGATAATTTCAGACAAGGGAAAGTCTTTGCACTCGTCCCAGGGGATACCATGATACACGGGCCGTAGTCTCAAGTATACTCTCTATTTGTGTAATGCCTTGAAAAGAACCATCCCATATCTTGTTCTCCCAGGCATTGCCACCACACACCATATACAAAATAGAAACATACATAATAACAAGATTATAACATTCTTACATTTCTTTCCCTTTGAACTATTTCCCAAAGATTTATAATATCGTCCACTTACATACATAATCCAATAAAACCAAGCAAAGAGTGAGAAACATCTGCAACAATTAAATCCTAGGTCTACTTCTCTTCAAAATGTGTTCCATAATACAGCAACTTCAACAAAAATATACAATTTCAAAATAGTTTCACAAACCAAGACCAACAGGGTCTTAAAAGAATTGTATCCCAGTTCAAAGTGATTCCTTCATATCAAGATCATCCCTTGGTAGGCACTTCATCTTCATTTCCTGAAATTTGTTGTCTTTGGGGTGAGCATAATCTCAGTAGGTGATGAATTCAACAAGTTATATAGCCAATTGAATAACCCATGATCATGTAATGCAAACATTTGAAATATAAAAATGAAGATGCATATAAGAGTCTGTGTATGTGAGTGAAAACATGCAATGTATGAAATTTGCTCAATCTTTCCACATTATCCATAGGTGGTAAATATACTATGACATCCCAAGTATGAGCCAAAAATCAAATCATACCTATATAGATATAGTTTTGTATATTGAAAATAGTCCCACATTTGTCGGCTCCAGAAACGGCGGGCCGATGGGCACCTAAAAAAAAAAATCTACCCTTCCACATTTGCTGGCTCCAAAAAACAGCAGGGACGTGGACACCTAAAGCCATGTTTTTCCACTTTAGAAACGGTGAGCTCGTGGACACCCAAAAATATTTTTCCATATTCGTTCGGCAATATGAGCAGACAAGGCAATTAGGCACCTTGACTCTCCGCGTGGGTACCAATTACATTACACAACTCAAAAACCAACCTGACTCACTACCCGAACTCATAAACTATTTACCCCCTTTTGCTTTTCAACAATCACTTCATCATAGTGTCGAAAGAGAAATTTGGAATGCATATGATGCATGAATTTATAAATCTTCAATTTTCCCTACAATGATTTTGATTCATAACAATTCATTACTTTATATATTAATAATGGAGGATACCTTATTAACAACCTTCAACAACTCAATGTGTCATGACCTAAACCCGCCCCTTTAGGTTAAGGTCATAACCGGCCAGTAATCATGAGATTACCTATGACCTCAGACAAAAATCAAGCATCATTTAATCATAAGGGGCTAGAAGTGGAAGTAAAATACATAAAATTATCCAATGAGCTGTGCTTACATGGTTTAACAAAAACATCCCATACGTATTCCATAATAACTCACATTATATAAACAAAGTTAACATCTTGTACATCTAGGAATTTTCATACACATAGTCAGCCAAACTAAAAGCTTATATACATTGGTGATCCAACGGGACCAGCAAGGTAGCAAAAGAGTAAAACAAAAGAACAAAAACAAGGTCTCGTGCATGAAACATCTGGGTTGACTCCATATAACTTGGATTTTTCTCACATTCTTCATTGAGGCTGCGGTTGGACATCTCTTTGCTCACCTACATACATATAATTAAAAGTGAGTGAAACCCAGTGAATAATACCAAAGTAAAGGGGTTATATGAATGAGATTCATATTAAGTATATCGAATCCGTAAATTTCATATACAAACGGCCTTAGGCCCATTCTGTGTTTTTGTTGTACATGTCAAATGGCTTCGGGCCCATTTTAGATCCTTATCAAATGTATCAGATGGCCTCGGGTCTATTGTATGATTTTGTCAGACTCATCAAATGGCCTCGGGCCCATTATTTCCATATTCATATCTATGTGCATTTCATATTCATAATCATGATCACCTTTTCATTCAAATGGCCTTTGGCGTAGTATATTCATATTCAAACGGCCTTTGGCCCATCATAATATTCAAACGGCCTTTGGCCCATCATAACATTCAAATGGCCTTTGGCCCATTATAATATTCAAATGGCCTTTGGCCTATCATAATATTCAAACGGCCTTTGGCCCATTACATTCGTATTCAGACGTATCAAATGGAAAATGACCTTAGGCCCAATTCAGACATATCAAACGTATCAAACGGCCTCAGGCCCAATTCATACTCTTATCACATATCAAACGGCCTTCGGCCCAAATCATGTTCTTTACAGAGTCTTATACAAAAATTAGGCATATAGAATACTCATTCATAATTAAAATCAACAAACCTATGAAGCTTATACAGAAGTAGCATTTGGAAAATACCGTACTTGAAAATATCTTTACTAAGATATTACTCATAGTGTTTCGTCAATGAATTTGCCCTTGCGCCTGACCCTACACATTTCATAACACATTGGGTCACAAGTAATTCAATTCGTTCTTAACTTGTTCATTTCTCTTAGGCCTCTTTCTTAATCCTTTAGTTCATTTACGATGCTCAATACATGCCTAAGAGTGCTTAGAAATGAAAGAGAACGGAAAATGGAAAATAAAACAGCTTTTCAAAATTTCTGAAACAGGGTACTCTGCTCAAGCGCAACTTTGATCACTTGAGCAGTCTGTAAAATTCTTCAAAAGTACTGGTTGCCTGATTTTTACGCTCGAGCGAACTTTTTGTCACTCGAGCGATGAGCCTTGCAAAACAAGGTGGCTCGAGCGCAAGGTTTTCCACTCAAGCTTCCATGCAACTCTCTGTAAAACTTCTGTGAGCTTGATTTTTACGCTTAAGCGACACTTGCCTCGCTCGAGCGGTCTGGTCGAATTTTGGAATTTCCAGCACACTGTTTGAGCTTCAAAACACAACTTTACATGGTGTAACTTGCATATTATGGCCTGTATGTCAACCATACAACTCTATCATGATGTAAATATCAATTTTACAAGATTTGAAGCTCAAATTCCCATAAATTCATCACATAAACTCAAATCATTTCAATTCTTCCCTGTATAAACATAAATTCTTAAAATTGAGGTTCATATCATGGTAATTCATGCATGCATGTATCAAACAACTCTCAATTCAACACGGGTTACATGTTTTAGGCTCAAACATGCAAGATCGTGACAGTTCCTTACATGCATGTACATATTAACTTCAAATTCATCATTTTCAATTTAAATCTTGCTCTTAGCTACATAACATCTTTGAATTCACTTAGTTATGAACTTAAACTCATGAATTTGAGTTCAATTACTCACCTAGAAGCTTCAATCCTTCAAATTATAGCTAATTCTCAAGCTAATCCTCCTAGTCCTTGAATTCTCTTGCAAAATCTTCTAGGATGGTACCTCTTTCTCTCTAAATTCGGCTCTCTCTCTCTCTCTAGAGTGTGTATTTCAGATTTTTGAGCTCATCCTCTGAGCTGAAGTGTGTTTAGCACACACATATATATATACTTGGTGATTAGCTTAAGTTAATCAAACTCAATTAAGGCTAACCAATTGTGCTTAATTTAATCGATTTAATGAAATAATTTGATCCGAATCAAATTTTTAATTAAATTTCACCGTAGGCTCTAAAAATCATGCTAATCGCAACAATACTATCAATTTCAACTTCTATCGCCTCTATGGCCTTCAATTTAAATTTTATAACAAAAAATCAAACAGATTTCTCAACGGTGAACAAATATAGATTCAAAAACATAATTAGTCACATAATTAGCACCCAAAATCATATTAAACACATAATCACAATCATAATTAAGATTAATTAACATAACACAAGACAGGGTTATCACACTAGGTGTATATGCAGAAAAGTTTCAAATCTTACATTTCAACCTTAAAGTTAGGTAAATACATTCAATTTCATGTTTTTGAAACCAATTGAGCAAAACCCCTATTTATTGAACAAATCTCAAAATTAGGGTTTATGGAAAATTTAGGGTTTTGTCTCTTACAAAAATTGGGGGTTAATTTATACCATAAACTACAATGATCCTCATTAATAACCATAATTTCAACCATAATCACAAAGTATTACCCATATATTTCCAAATCATTTACTAACAACACAATCCATACATATATACATACATATATATATATATATATACTACATGAATAACTATGAAATTACCACATAAGTCGTTCAAATTGAAGATATATCAATTTAAAGACACCCCTACCTCAAAATTGGAAGCTAGATTTGCGAATCACACTTAAGGCGTCGATGAACTTGCAAAACAATCGGCAGAAATGTCGATCTAAGCTTCCTTTCAACTTTCCTTGGAAGATTTGAGTGAATCTTGGGTTGAGATTAGAGAAATCTAGGGTTTATGGACTAGGGTTTTTGGAAAAGTAAGGTTAGAGAGAGAGAGAGAGAGAGAGTATGAAAAGTGGAATGAAAATTAGTAAGGATCGACTTTTTAAAATCTGCTGTCCTGACAGACCGCTTGAGCGCAACTTCCTTCGCTCGAGTGAACAACATAATTACGAAGGGATCGCTCGAGCGATCATTCTGCCATTCGAGCAAAAAATAAGAGGTCCTAGAAGTTCTGCTGATTTGTAGTGAAATTATTGGGAGCATGAATTCTACGCTTGAGCGACAATTTCACCGCTCGAGCGGTTTCGCCTACAAAACAGCCAACTGTTGGGAGCTGACGATCTCTGCTTGAGCGACTAAATGACTGCTCAAGCGGTCCAAAAAAACTCAACTATCATAACCTACCCTCCTTAAAGAATTTCGTCCCCAAAATTTTGGCAATCCCTGTTAAAGCAATTCTAATAATTTCCAAGGAAACAAATACTATTCTTATACATTCTCTATTCATCATAATATCATCATAACACTAGGATTTAAATTCTCAATGATCAAAACTCGTAAACCTCTTATAATTACAACACATAACATTCACCAAAAGCTTATTCACATTCTATTAGTCACAATACAATCATTAACATCATAAAGTCAATAAGATTACATATCTCTAAACAACTCAGGGTATATTTCTCGGACTATAGCTTCTCTTTCCCAAGTGGCTTTTTCTACTCCATGATGGTGCCATAATATTTTGACTAAAGGAATAGTCTTGCCTTTTAATACTTGCTCTCAAGAATCTAGAATCCTTACAGGCCTTTCCTCATAGGAATCATTCTCATCCACTTCTAAGTCTGCCCAATCTAAAACATGTGAGGGATTGGGTTAATATTTACGAAGCATAGAGATATGAATCACATCATGCATTCCGGATAATTGTGGAGGTAAAACAAGATGATAGGCAACCTCTCCCACTTCTTTAATGATATCAAAAGGACCGATGAATCTAGGTGATAGCTTTCTACTTCGGCCAAACCTCATCAAACCTTTTCTAGGAGATATCTTCAAAAACACATGATCACCTACTTCAAAGGATAAATGCCGTCTTCTTCTATCTACATAACTCTTTTGCCAGCTTTGTGCTGTGACTAACCTTTTTCGAATGAGAGCTATCTTCTCTGTAGTCTCACGAACTAAATCTGGGCCAAGCAAGGGTGAATCTCCTACTTTAGTCCAACAAACAAGTGATCTATATGGACGCCCATACAAAGCCTCAAAAGGTGCCATCCCAATACTAACTTGATAGCTGTTGTTATATGCAAATTTAGCTAATGGTAAATATTTCTCCCATGACCCCTTGAAATCTAGTACACAAGCTCTCAACATGTCTTCTAGAAGTTGAATTGTGCGCTCAGTCCAGTCGTCGGTTTGAGGATGGTAAGTTGTACTAAAGGTTAATTGAGTTCCCATGATGGTTTGAAAGCTCTTCCATAACCGTGTTGTGAAGCAAGGATCCCTATCCGAAACAATACTTACTAGAACACCATAAAGCCGGACAATTTCTCTAACATAAAGTTCTGCTAAGTAATCAATTGAATCACTCATACACATTGTGAGAAAATGTACCGACTTGGTTAGTCGGCCTGCTACACAAACGGCATCATTACTCTTCTGAGTTCTAGGAAGACCAGACACAAAATCCATTGTAATGTGTTCCTATTTCCATTGGCTATAGGTAAGGGTTGTAACAACCCAGCTGGCTTTTGATGCTCCGCTTTGACTTGCTAACAAGTTAAACACTTAGACACAAATAAAGCTACATCCTTTTTCATACCCATCCACCAAAATTGACGGCATAAGTCACGATACATTTTTGTACCTCCAGGATGAACAGCAAGACGGGAGTTATGGAAGTCTCGTAGTACGTCATCTCTACAAGATTGTGGGACAAAGAGGCGATCTACATATCGGATACTTGAGTCTGAATGCACCCTCAACCCTCTTTCTTTTTTTCCTTGTAAGAATTCCTCTCTAATAGCCTCCACTTCTGGATTGTTTTGCTGTGCTTCTAAAACTCGTGTGACTAGTGTTGGTTGAGCTAAAATTGAAATCAATGCAGTTTGACTAGGTGGTCCACCAAGTTATACATCAAACTCATTTGGGTCACCCAACATCTTCCACTCTCCAATGGCAAGGCTAGCAATCGTACTCATAGACTTTCTACTCAAGGCCTCAACAACTACGTTTGCCTTTCCCGGATGGTAGTGCAATTCAAAATCGTAGTCCTCCATATACTCCATCCACCTCCTCTGGCGCAATTTCAAATCTTTCTGAGAAAACAAATACACGAGGCTCTTATGATTAGAAAATACCTCAAATTTCTCTCCATAAAGATAGTGTCTCCAAAGTTTCAAGGCAAAGATGATTGTGGCTAATGCAAGATTGTAAGTGGGGTAGTTCCTTTCGTGGGTTTTCAGTTGGCGAGAACCGTAAGCTACAACTTTTCTTTTTTGCATCAAAACGCATCCTAACCCTTCTTTAGAAGCATCACAATAGATGATATACCCTCTTCCTCTTTCTGGAATAATCAGGATAGGTGCAGTAGTTAATCTAGCCTTTAATTCTAAAAAGGATTTCTCACATGCTTCATTCCAAAGAAACTTCACCCATTTTCTAGTTAATTTTGTCAAAGGCGTCGCTAGAGTGGAAAAATCCTTCACAAACCATCTATAATACCCGGCAAGACCCAAAAAACTATGAATTTTGAAGACATTCTTAGGTTGTTTCCATTGTTGCATTGCTTCAACCTTAGAAGAATCCACAGTAACTTCCTCCCTCGAAACCTAACCCAAAATTTTCACTTCTGAGAGCCAAAACTCACACTTCTCATATTTGGCATACAACCGATGTTCTCTAGGGAGTTGCAGGACGATGTGAAGGTGTCTCTCATGTTCCTCTTCAAAAGGCGAATAAATAAGCATATCATCTATAAAAACTACCACGAACTTATCAAGATAATCTCGGAAGACTCGATTCATTAAGTCCATAAAGGTAGTAGGGGCATTAGTCAAACCAAATGGCATTACAAGAAATTTGTAGTGACCATATTGGGTACGAAAAGCTGTCTTAGGAATGTCCTTCTCCTTTACCCGCAACTGATGGTAACTTGATCTTAAATCTATCTTTGAGAAACACCGAGAACCCTTAAGTTGGTTGAAAAGATCGTCTATTCGGGGTAGAGGGTATTTGTTCTTAATTGTGACCCTATTGAGCTCACGATAGTCGATGCTAGGGCTGTGCACAATACCGCCAAAACTGCCAAATCCACACTGAACCTCACCAATTCGAGCCGAATCGTGCATTTTTTTAGTTCTGGCGGGTGGGTTGGGCAGATGGGGGTCCGTAGTTGGCAAGCGGCATGGGTGGCAGTTTCAAAACTCTAACCCGCCAACCAAACTGACCCGCACCACCTATGTATATATAAGGCTCATGACACTGCCTTGGAAGAGAGAGAAAGAGACGGTCAATTTCTTTCTAGGGTTTCAAGCACCTCTCCATCTCACCCCTTTTGCCTTTGTCTTCGATCGACTCACCTCCGTCTCCGATCGCTGCCGATTGACATGCCTCTCACATATCCGTGGTTGGTATTCTAAGTCATCTCATTCATCAGATTATTCTATCTCCTCTCTTGCTCCTCCTCGATCGACACCATCGCTAACCTTAACCTTTCTATTACTAGTGCTCGCTTGCAAGACGTTTTTTGCAAATTTGGAACTATACTTTCTTGCTAGGTGGCTAAGGAACATGGGAAGAGCAAGGTTTAGGGTTTGTTCAGTTTGATTCAGAGGATTCATCCATGGCTAAGGAACATGGGAAGAACAAGGTCTAGGGTTTGTTCACTATGATACCATGTTTCAATGGAAGAAATTGTAAATACTCTTTGTTTCTATTTAAGTCGTTATTCTATCTTCTTAATGCTTCTTTGTCTATGAGTCAGATTTTGTTTCTTAATGGGTTATTTTTTTTGATATTGTGGATTCTCTGTATGGTCTCTCTCTCTTTCTCTATATATGTGTGTGTGTGTGTGGGTACATTTTTCTATATATATATATATATAATTTGTGAGCTACTGTTGCTCAATAATAAAAAAATGTGTAATTTGTTAACTATTGTCTAAGTATAAAAAATGTTTGAGAAATCTTAACTACGTGGGCAAAAAATGTTTTGGCTGAAATATTGAGTATTTGAATGTTTATGTATACTTGCTTATTATAAACCGCCAATCCGCCCGAACCGTCAAGTCAAAATTGCCATTATTTGCCAACTGAACTGTCGGTTTTTGATAAACAAAATGGAAATTTTTAATGTCAATTTTGTCAATCCGCCACCCGCCATGCGGTTTTTATTTTACCCTTAAACCACACTGACCCGCATCGCGCACACACCTAGTCGATGCATAGCCGCAACAAACCATCCTTCTTCTTAGCAAAGACGGCCGATGCTCCCTGTGGCGAGGTGCTAGGACATATAAAACCTTTATCTAACAATTCTTATAACTGCTCCTTGAAGACAAGCAGTTCTGCTAGGGCAAATCTATATGGCGACATTGAGATAGGTGTTGTTCTCGGCACTAAATCTATAGAAAATTCTACCTCACGATGAGGTCCTTAGGAAAAAATTTGAATACTCGCAAACTACCTTAGGAAACATCCCCCAAATCATATTATTGTCATCATCTACGATGGTTGCAAGAAGGAAACCGAGCTTACCCCGAGTTCATGGGTTATACAATGGTGACAACCCTCCGTTAGCTTTATCTACTAGAAAATAAAAACAGTCCCCTCCTGCGGTACACACCGTAACCCTTTCACGGTAGTAATCTACAATAACACAATAAGAGGACAACCAATCCATACTAAGAATGACATCAAAGCCTGACATTTCTAACAACACAAAATTAAAAGGGAGTTGACGTTCAGCTACCTCGATTATACACCCCCTATCCAAAACAGCTTGACCCTCAAGTGGTGACTCAACCATAAGTGAAGATTCTAATCGTTGGCCCATGTGTTTTAAACAAGATAGGTACCTCTTATCACCGATGGTCCAAGTGACTGTTCAGGAGTAGTAACAGTATAGACTCATCCTTGGGGTCTTTGATCACCCTAATCATCTCTCGAAGTATTGGTTAGTTGCATTGACTGTGCTAGAGTGGCTCCTTGCACTACCCTCGATGTTTGCCCAAACTGAACTGATTGATAGTTTTGTCTTTGGCCTTGACTTGCTTGATAACCCCCAGAATTTTGAGAACCCGAAGTACTCCCCGCTCCAACCAATTGTGGACAAGATCTGTTCATATGACTCAATTGCCCACAATGGTAGCACGTAGGTGTAGACGTCCCCACGAACGCCCTGGGAGGGAAATCCCGTTCTGTTCATATGGGCTCACTACAGTTCAGGACTCAAATGTCACGGTCCTGTATCTAATCTTGCAGAGTGCAATGCAAGACCGATGAATCACCAAAGAGTCCAAATCTGGCAAATCGTTTTTGAAAACAGATTTTTTTTTGAAAGAAGTGCCAAACATGGACTGCTTTGCTAGATACAGAGTCGCCACCTAAATATTTTATTTTGGAGAATTTAGGAAACCCTGACTCATTTGCCTAAGGCCACGTGTCCATCATCACCAAAGTTGCCTCGGCTCGGGAACTTGGGTACGAGGGGGAAAGGTCACTTCGTGAGCACCCCCGCTTGCCCGATCAAAGATCGGCCTCTGCTAACCATGATATCGAGTTTTGAAAGCATTATGCATTCTTATTCCGGTTATTAGCCTAGATTTACTACGTGATGTGCACATCATACAAGTATAGACTGGATCGCCTGAATTGGAACAACACATCTCATGTTTGTTTATTTTGAAAATGGTTTGATAGTGCTACCCGCATGTAGGCTAAGACGTGGATTTGCCACCCTCGGGTGGGCTTAGAAAACGTGATGGTTTGCCACTCTCAAGTGGGCTTAAAACTCACAGTCAATGCATTATTCCAATTCAGATAATCCAACCTTAACCCATAGGCATTCAGGCAGGTATATCACATAAGCAAATAGCCTCATGGTAAACATGCTATCATGGCAATTACTCACGGACATGCAAGGATGCTAAAACATAAACACTTACCGAGTACTCCAAGCCAAAACAGAAGCTATGTTAGAAATCCATGTATGATCCTAACTATGCTGAAATGCCTAATGCAACACATGCAGGAATGCAACTACAATAGGCTCGGCTATTCTAAAGATGGCATGTGAAATGCTACAACTAACAAGTATTCAACTCAGAATTGAAATATAATGCAGTTAGTATGATGCGCCGAGCCCGGTGCATGCAAGATAGATGAATGAATGCAAACATGCAAGCATAAGTATGCTAATTGAAACATGCCCTAATCTAACCATCATAAGCTGATAAATAAAAGGGAGAAAGACGTAGGGTTGGAAGACATACATCACACACACGCACACTTATTACAACATTGCCTCCCTCGAGGGGTCCGAATAAATAATACAGTCCGAATAAATAACAGCTACAGCTAATTATTACACAACATTAACTAATTAACAAACTAGCTAAGTAAGCATGTAAACTACATGAATGTGACTACCTCGGCTCTGTTTTGGGTGACGATGGATGCATGCATGCTCGAGTCACATCGTCGGGAAATTCTATCGCGATGCCTCGTCTCGCCTTTGTTTGCAACTGATTTTAGAAATTTGCACAAGGCTCCAAGAGGCTGAAACTCCACCCTGGGAAGGCTGCCGACCAGATATTGGCTTGGGAAACACCTGCCGACCACCCTTTGTGGTGGAAACCAAAAAAGGTGGTGGGCCTGCTAGAAAACCTGGTCGGCCGACCACTTTCTGCCCCTGGATTCTAGTGTTTTTTGCAACAAAGGCAAGAGGGAGAGAAAGCAAGGTATTTTCAACATATGTGTGCAAGATCACTCTCTTCGTCCTTGCATAAGCTCAAAGGAGTGTAGACTTCGATCCTCGTGCCACCAATCACGCATCTCGATGCATGATGGCTGAGAAGTCGAATTGCACGACTCAATGGGACATGAATGCACATATAAGCAAACTAAAGCCAACGACTCTATCATGGATAGTCAAGAGTGTCGGCGACCGAGAATCGAGGCATGATTCGTTACTTGGAGTACGAAACGTCCCTCGTTTCCCGTGCTTGGACTAAACCCTACTCCAAACACAATGCAACATGCATGACATGTATGAATGCAACTCTAACATGCAACCTAGATGCCATGCCACTGAAGGGCGCAAACATGCAAGGGATGACATGCAAACATGCTACTAGCATACATAATGCTATGAAATAATCAACGACATACTCAACGCAAGATGATTCTATATGGCATACGCAATGCATATGAAGACTAACAAACACAATGGAACGAACAAGGCATACGCAATACAATGATCAAATCATGCAACAACGTGAACTAAGTGGCAAACACAATGCAAGATGGACTTATACCAATATGCGTGGACCTCAGCCACACTCACATCAGTGGCCATATGATGAAAATGAGACAACCGAAATATATGTAAACATGCACGAATGCGAAGGACCGATCCTAAGGCACAACATGCAATTCTAACTAAGCATGGCAAATGATGAAGCATGGCATAGAATGGCACATGATACAGCTCTAAAATGGTGTAAAAGATGGTCCCGAATCATGCAAATATGGCACACAATGCAAGCTAGGGGGCCCGGGTACCGAAACTAGTGAAGTGTGTTACACTAGAGGTACCCAAAGCAATGCACTAATGGTAAAACCAACCCCAAACAGACCCTAGGCAGGTTTGAAACAGTGGGGAAATGGCCTAAAATGATGGCTCAGAATGCAACGAAATGGAGCTCATTCAATGGTCGGTAAATGAGGCATACAAGCCCGACTCTTAAACGCATTTAAAGAGTATAAAACATGACAATATGGCATTTAAACAAGCTCTGAAATATGATGTATAATGGCCCCAAAACAAGGAAATACCTCAGTATATGCATGTAATGGACCCCGAAACTCAAAGCTAAGCAAGTGTATTGAACCACAAGCATGCAAAACAAACACCATTCGACCACGAGACCCAAAAACAGAGCTAAAGCAGTTCAAAATATGCCTAAGATCAGTTTAAGGCATGGCCAAAAAGTGCTAACATGAAGGGCCAAAACAACATGCAACATAGGCTAGTAAGCATGGTTTTCACTATATGTATATGAAGCACAAGAGAGGTCACCAAACCAGCCAAAAAAAAGAAACATGGCATGTCAAATAAACCCCAAAAATCCATGTAAACTCAGTCAACACATGCTAGAATGAGGTGCTCCTTTGAGAGGCCAATAAGAGGGTTGTTCAACACATACAAGATAGACATGCAACATGGCAAAACCACCTTTGGAAATCAGTTATGAGAGTCCTAAAACTCACCAAAAGGGCCCTAAAATGGGTCAATGAAGCATGCAATGAAAGGTCCCTTTGAAAGGCCTTGAAGAGGATTGTTCCACACATGCATGAGGGACACGAAATATGGCCAAAAGGGCTCCAGACAGAGCTAAGGCAGACCTTAAAACTCACCAAATAGGGCCTGAAATGTGACTTCACAACATGCAAGTAGGGGCCCCTTTGGAAGGCCAAAAGGGCCAACAATCAAGACAAGAAGAGAGGGGGTCACCCCCCTCTGATTTTGGCTCTCAAAACAGTGTGCTAGCCACTAAAAATTCACTGGATTTTAGTGGCTAGGAGGCCAAACAAAGCATGAAACAAAGGCCTAGATGTAAGGCTCAAAACAAGAGGCAAACAAGCATACAAGGGGGTAGATGACCCCCAACAGAAAAATGCCCTTAACCAAACTTCAAGAGGGGCTCAAAAAAAGACTCTTTTCAGTTTATGACAAATATTGAAAATGCTTGCAAGCAAGGCTAAGATAGGAAGCAAAATAAGCCTACAAAGAGGGATGGAGCATACAAGGAGGTAGATGACCTCAAACAGAAAAGTGTCCTTAATCAAACTTCAAGAGGAGCTCAAAAGAAGACACTTTTTAGTTTAAGACGAAACCCAGAAATGCTTTCAAATAAGGCTAAAGAATGAAGCAAGATAATGCAAAAATGGGGAAATAGAGACTTACCCTTGTAGAGAAGACCTCTAGCAACTTCTGGACCAAGATGGTGAGCCTTCAACCTTTGAAAATCAGTTCCAAGATGTTTGGATGGATGGTGGAGGTGTTGTGCTAAGGGTTGGTGTGCAAATGGCCAAGAATGATGGAGTTTAGAGCTTGGGATGGAGAGATATGGAGAGTTGTAGGCAAAGTGCCTTAACCAAATTCTTCAACCCTTGCAAATGGAGAGGAGGGTTTGTTTTATAGAGGGAGAGGGCCAAGGCTTCTTGGAGAAGCCTCAAGTAAAAAGGCCAAGCTTCTAAAAGAAGCTAAGCAAAAGGGTCAAGCTTCTTGAGGAAGCTAGACCAAAAGGGTCAAGCTTCTTGAGGAAGCTAGACCAAAAGGGTCAAGCTTCCTCAAGAAGCTTGACAAAAGAGTCAAGATTCTCTTAGAAGCTAAGAAAAAGGGTCAAAACCTCCTTAAGAAGACAAACAAGAGGGTCAAAATCTCGGAGGATGGGTCAAATGCTTCACAGTTGGCACAGCTGTGTTGCACTCAAGAAGGCCAAAAAGTAGAAGGCTGGTCGACCAGCCAAGGTGGTTGGCCGACCACTCCCCCTGGTCGGCCGACCAGGGGTCAAAAGGGTCAAGGTGAAATGCTGGTCAGCCATACCAGAAAGGTGGCCTCCTAGATGAGTAGAATACAGCTGTATGGTGAGAGACCAGAAATTGTGGCCCAGGGGAGAGGAAAACCATCTTTCTAGCAAGGTTTAAAAGGGTTAGGAAGAAAAGCTGGTCGGCCTACCCATATTCGTGGCCTCCCAGATGAGTACAACACAATGGTAGTATGAGAGACCAGAAATTATGGCCCAAAAGTGAGGAAAACCAGCTTTCTATCAAGAAAACTGGCTGGAGGAGAGAGAAAATGATTTCCAAAAGAATTGATGTTCTCCCACTATAGTACCACCTTCCAAACAATGAAAATAGGGTCCATACCAAAAATAAACCCTAACTGATGCAAAACGAGAGTTCGGGGGCCAAAACAGGCGGCCTGGGGCCCTAAAAATAGGCTGTTAGGTACCGGAAGTGGCGTGTGACCACGAAGATGGTCTCTCGGGCCACAATGTCCCTCAAAAGAGAGAAAACAAGGTGTATGCCAAAAACCGGAGCAAACAGAGGTAGTTAAGCGGTCCCTAACCGAGGCACACGGCCGATGGCTTCAAAAATCGAAAACTAGTCTCTAAATGGGAAAAATGGCCTACAACCACGAAACGTAGCCTACGGCCACTGAGAGATGGTCTATGAGACCTCTCCCTCCCTTTGGAAAGAGAAAATAGAGAAAACAGGACCTGGTTCGCGAACCGAGGCAAAGCACAAAAGAGCCCCGAAGTCCGGAGGCAAGGCTCGCAGCCGAGACTCTGAAACCTCAGAACGAGCACAATATACATCATCACCGAGCGCTCAATTAGTGACGTCTGATTCTTAAGGTCGGTCAAAAATGGGGTGTCTACAGCAGGTAGTTGGCCCCTCTATTAGGCTTGACTTTGAGAATGAGTTGGTTGTTGATGACTAGGATTCTGTTTGTAGTCTGATGCCATGTGACCTTGCTAGCCACATCTGAAACAAGTGACACGATAGGGACTCGCACTCCCCAAACTTCTTATAGAAATAGACCTTGATGATTTAGCTTGTTGGGGTGTGGACTAAGAGGATGAAGAAAAAGAACCCTTAGATCTCTTAGAAGACCCTGTATCACCCCTAGATTTGGTGTAACTTGGCCTCTTGTGATTCTGCCTCGCTTTTTCGGCCTCTAGCATAATCTCTATATGGGTTGCAGCCTCGACCAATCGATCATACTCCCGGTACATATTAACCATCACCTTCATCAAAATTTTGGGCCTCAATCTCTTCTCAAATTCAAGACACCGACGCTCTTCTGTCGCTACAAGCTCGGGTGCAAAACGTGCCAAGCTAGTAAAAGTGGCCTCATATTCTGCCACTGGTGTGTTTGATTGCCTTAAGTCTTCGAATTGCTTCCTCAACCTCTCTCTTGTTATGGGAGGCAAGAATTTCACCTGGAAGGAGTGGGTGAATGCCTCCCAGGTACGCTCCACTCTATGCTTTATGGGTTTCCACCATTGACCAGCCTTTCCTTTTAATTGATAAGCTGCCAAGGCCACTCGAAGTTCTCCATCACGAATATCTAGAATCTTAAATGACTTAATAATTTGCTCCAGCCATTCGTCTGCCTTCATTGGATTAGGCCCACCACTAAACTTGGCGGGGTTAGAACAGAAGAATTCCTTCTTCAAGAAGGAAGTTCGAGTTTTCCCCTCTATTGTCCTCGCCGCTTGCTCGGCTTGAAGTATTTCCATGGACTCTCGAAGAGCCCCATTCATCTCTCGGACTAATGCCTTTGTAGCTCAACTTTTTCGTGCTAGCCTTTCGAAAGTTCGAATATAAGCCCTACAGTTTAGACTCCCGTGGTTCTGAATCTAATCTCACAAGTGCGATGTGAAATTTATAAACACCAAAGAGTCCAAATCTGGAAAATCGTTTGGAAAATTGATTTTGAATAAAAAATGCCAAAATTGGACTGCTTTGCTAGATACAGAGTCGCCACCTAAATATTTTATTTTGGGAAAATTTAGGAAACCCATGACTCGTGCCGAAGGCCATGTGTCCGTCATCATCAAGATTGTCTTTGCGGGAACTTAGGTACGAGAGGGGAAGGTCATGAATACATTTGAGCACCCCCGCTCACCCGATCAAAGATCAGCATCTACTAATCATAATATGATTTTTATCAACATTATATGCACTTGTTCCGATTTATTAGGCTAGCATTACTATGTGATGTGCATACACACAAGTATAGACTAACTTGCAAAAATTGGAACACTTGAGTCATGTTTGTTTTGAAAATTGTTTCGAAATATGTACCACTTGAAAAAGTGATGCATTATGAACATTGCTCAAATTATTCCAATTCAAGCAACAAGCCTTCATCCACAAGCATTCAAGCAGTTTATCAATTAAGCAATTAGCCTCATGGTAAGCATGTTAGACATGGCAACAATCACATGCATGCAATATGCTAAAGCGAGTAAAGGCTCACCTAGTACTCCAAGCCAAAGTAAACAAAAGAGTTAGAAAAAAATGCATGATTCCTAACTTATGCAATATGACTAATGCAACACATGCGATATGCAACTAATAGGCTCAGCTACTATTATGGCATATGAATCAATTAAATAGCATGCGGTCTAAGCATGCATTCAAAGAATGTCTTAAACAACAACAATGCAGTTAGAATGATGAACTGAGCCTCGGTGCATGCAATACAAATGGATGCAAACATAGAGAATGCTAATTGAAACATGATGTCCCTAAACTAACCATCATAAGCTAGTAAATAAAAGGGAGAAAGACGTGGGGTTGGAAGACATACGCATTATTACATTGCGCTCTCACGAAGGAGAGTCCAAATGAATAAACTAGCTAACTAGCTAACTAATTAGAGCTAGGGCTAATTAAGCTAACTATTACAAACCGAAATGAATAAACTAGCTAAGCTACTTAACTAATTATTACAACAAATTAATTAACTAACTAGCTAGTTAATTATCACAACACAACTAGTTAACTACTTTAACTAATTAAATAATTACAACGGAAGTGCAATTAAAAGATTTAAGTAATTTAAACAATCTAAATATTACGCCTTGGGAAAGGAGGGATGTTCATGCGCATGCTCGACTTCCACTCAAAAAGACCACCATTTTGCTTCCGGAGAGCCTCTGTTGTGCAATAGAATACATACATTGTTGCCCACTTCCAGAATAACTCTACTTTGCCAGAGGAACATTGCTGAATTTTGCATCAGTGGCCAGCCGGCCATCAAAGGTGGTCTACCGGCCATCAAAGGTGGTCTGCCGGCCATTTGCCGGCCATGGAAAGTGGCCTACCGGCCACTGCTTCTTAGTTCTCTGTGCTGCAACATAGGACAAACAGAGTATACACAGGGTATTTCAAGGGTTTTTTTGCACAACTCATTCCTCCTTTTCGTGAGCAAATCAAAGGAATAGCAAGTTCGATTCACAAACCATCAATAGATGCAATTTCATTTCATGATGGCTTATGAAACCAAGTGTGCAAGTTCAATAAATTCAAAACAAGACACAAACCTCCTCCCTTTCATGAATGATCAAGGGAGGTGGTGACCTTGGAACCTTAAATCATTTCATCACTAATGAGTATGAAATGGTTCAAGTTTCCATGTGTTCAATTAACGCTCAATTGAACACAACCAAATTATTATCTTGCTCACTTTTAATTCCAAGTTTTAGTTACTCCATTTTAGTTACCTTTCCATCCTTTAACCAATTGTGTCCAAAGGGTGAGTTTAAGTCCTCTAATGGAAAGAAGGCTCAAACCAAAAGTTGTCTTAGGCATGAAAGATACATCATACTGCTGGTAATGAACCCCCCAAGGGATTAAACCATTAAGCATGACACCTCAATCTCATGCTTTAAACAAACAAGTTGTTTGAACCACTTTCAAAGAAAAACAAAAGGCCAAGAAAGGAGGGAGGTTGTAGAGATGATTAAGTGCTGAAAATGAGTGAGAAAAGCATAAATAAATGCTATCAACTCAAACAAGATGGTGTCTAAGGCCTAGAACACCAAACTCATAAGGACTATTACACTACAAGCATGCAAAACAAAGCTCAAAGGCAACCAACATCCCAAAATTGTGATAAAACAGGTCTAATACAGTCCTAAAATATGCTGGAATTGAGCTAAAAATAGCTAGATTAATATGCTAAAACATGGCATAAACTAGGCTAGTAAGCAAGACACAAGGAGGGGAGGCTAACCCCTCCAAATTTGGACTTCAAAACATGATTTTGGCCACTGAAATAACTCTGAAAATTAGTGTTTTAAAGCTCAAAAAAAGATAATAAAAGGGTGGGAAACACAAGGGCAAAGTCCTCCAAAATAAGGTACAAAGAAGGGCTATTAACCCCTTAACCTCTAATGGCCCTTGGACCCAAGCTTCAGCCAAAAAATATAGAGTTTTGATAGCCCAAAAACAATGGAAAAACATTAGGAATAACAATAAAGAAAGCAAGCAAATAGGCAAAGCCTTATATCTTTTGAAGAGAAGACCAATTCAAGGCAACAAAACCAAGTAAACACACTCTCTAGAGCTCAAACCAAGCTCAAAAGTACCTTAACTCAAAGCTGGTGAGATTTGGTTAAGGGTGTATAAGCAAAGGTTAAGGAATTGTAGGCAAAATTGTAGAGATTTGGTAGAGAGCGAGGAAAGTTTTTGATCTCAAAATTTTCTAACCCCAAAACATGAGAGAGGGGGCTTCTATATATAGAAAACATGAAATCTCTACAAGGATATCCAACCCTCTACGTGGGGACAGATGCATGCATTTGTGCAAACAGCTGGCATAAAATATCTGTAAAAGAAACTGGTGGCCGGCCGACCATCACTGGTGGTCGGTAGCCCAAAAGTGATGGCTGGCAGCCTCAAAAGGTGGCTGGCAGGCCACTAGAAGGTGTAGGCTTGAAGAACCAAGGCTTGGTCCACGAATGAGGCAACAAGGGTGTGGGGTTTGAAAGGCTCAAAGTTGTGGCGTTCCGCTGAGGACTTCAAGCATTTGGCAAGCATATACGTTCATCATTGGGTGTGCATGTGAGGACGTCCAAGTCGTAAAGGCTATCAAAAATGTGGTGTCTACAGCCCCTATTGCATCTTGGGCTGGAGGAACGGCCGCATCATTTTTCTCTACCCTTTCTTCTTGGGAAGGGAGATCTTATTGTGCCGGTATGTCCCGACTACCTCTGCGTGGCCGTGTCCTAACATCCTATATAAAGGTAAGGAAAAGATTTAACTCACAACACACACACCATATATCATCCCACATATGACACACGTGAGTTAAACATACTCCTATAAACACCTATATCATATAGAGCATACCACATATTCACATAAACACATAGAGCACATATGAGTTACTCTCCCAAGACTTTGACTAGTCCCATGGCATTCAAAGATTTCCTAGTGGAAAAAGCGTTGATCAAGTGCTTTTTAAAATGATTTCAATGATTGCAATAAGTACAAGTCATATCCTAAGAGCTTAACTCCATACCCACATAATCACGCAAAAATAATTAAGATGTATGGGACAATCTAACATCCCCCCTTAACATGATAGCCCTATGCAGTAGAGCCGCTTCCCACGAGCTCTAGGTATTCAAACTCGGTTAGCTTTGATACCAATTTGTATCGCCCTGAAAAGAACCATCCCAGATCCTGTTCTCCCAAGCATTGCCACCACACAACACACACCAAATAGAAACATATATAATAATAAGATTATAACATTCTTACATTTCGTTCCCTTTGAACTATTTCCCAAAGATTTACAATATCGCCCCTTACATACATAACCCAACAAAACCATTCAAAGAGTGAGAAACATCTGCAACAATTAAATCCCAAGTCTACTTCCCTTCAAAATGTGTCCTATAATACAACAACTTCAACAAAAATATACAATTTCAAAATAGTTTCACAAACCAAGACCAATAGGGTCTCAAAAAAATTGTATCCTGGTTCAAAATGATTCTTTTATATCAAGATCATCCCTTGGTAGGCACTTCATCTTCATTTCCTAAAATTTGTTGTCGTTAGGGTGAGTATAATCTTAGTAGGTGATGAATTTAACAAGTTATATAGCCAATTGAATAACCCATGATCATGCAATGCAAACATTTGAAATATAAAAATGAAGATGTATATAAGAGTCTATGTATGTGAGTGAAAACATACAATGCATGAAATTTGCTCAATCTTTCCACATTATGCACGGGTGGTAAATATACTATGATATCCCAAGTATGAGCCAAAAATCAAAGCATACATATACAGATATAGTTTTGTATACTGAAAATAGTCCCACATTTGATGGCTCCAGAAACAGCGGGGCGATGGGCACCAAAAAAAAAACAAAAATCTACCCTTCCACATTTGCTGGCTCCATAAACTATGGGGACATGGACACCTAAAACCATGTTTTTTCACTCCAGAAATGGCGGGCTCGTGGACACCGAAAACCATGTTTTTCCACTCCAGAAACGGCGGGCTCGTGGACACCCAAAAATATTTTTCCACATTCGTCTGGCGATATGCGTAGACAGGTCAATTGGGCACCTTCACTCCCCGTGTGGGTACCAATTACATTACACAACTCAAAAACCAACCCGACTCACTACCCAGACTCATAGACTATTTACCCCCGTTCGCTTTTCAACAATTACGTCGTCATAGTGTCGAAAAAAAATTTGGAATGCATATGATGCATGAAGTTATAAATCTTCAATTTTCCCTACAATGATTTCGATTCATAACAATTCATTACTTTACATATCAATAATGAAGGATACCTCATTAACAGCCTTTAGCAAATGAAGGCGTATATGGAGTAAAGTTTCGAATCTTACATTTCATCCTTAAAGTTAGGTATATACATTCAATTTCATGTTTTTGAAACCAATTGAGCAAAACCCCTCTTTTTTGAACAAATCTCAAAACTAGGGTTTATGGAAAATTTGGGGTTTTCTCTCTTACAAATATTGGGGGTTAATTTACACCAACAACTACAATAATCCTAATTAATAACCATAATTTCAACCATAATCACAAAGTATTATCCACATATTTCCAAATCATTTACTAACAACACAATCCATACATATATATATATATATTGCATGAATAACTATGAAATTACCACATAAGTCGTTCAAATTGAAGATATATTGATTTAAAGACACCCTTACCTCGAAATTGGAAGCTAGAGTTGCAAGTCACACTTAAGGCATCAATGAACTTGCAAAACAATTGGTAGAAATGTCGATCTAAGCTTCCTTTCAACTTTCCTTGGAAGATTTAAGTGGATATTGGGTTGAGATTAGAGAAATCTAGGTTTATGGACTAGGGTTTTTGGAAAAGTAAGGTTAGAGAGAGAGAGAGAGAGAGAGAGAGAGAGTATGAAAAATGGAATGAAAATGAGTAGGGATTGACTTTTTAAAATCTGCTGTCCCGATAGACTGTTCGAGCGCAACTTCCTTTGCTCGAGCGAACAACACAATTACAAAGGGACTGCTCGAGTAATCATTCCACTGCTCGAGCATAAAATGAGAGGTCCTAGAAGTTTTACAGAGCTATAGTGAAATTACTAGGATCATGAATTCTATGCTTAAGCGACAATTTCACCGCTTGAGTGGTCCCCCCTGCAAAACAGCCAACTACTAGGAGCTAACGATCTCTACTCGAGCGACCAAATGACCGCTCGAGCGGTCCAAAAAACTCAACTTTCACAAGTTGTGGTCATAACACTTATGTGTTAATTGACTTGGGCTCTATGCATTCTTTTGTTTCCATGATGTTTGCTCATAAACTAAATAGACCATTGGAATCTTTGGATTATGTGTTATGTGTTTCATCGCCATCAGGGGTATCTATGTTATGTACATCTATTTATTCCGTGCGTGAGATTTTGGTTGGGAATACTACCTTGTATATTGATTTGTTACCTCTTGGCATAAATCATTTTGATGTTATATTGGGTATGGACTGGTTATCCAAATATTATGCGACTATTGATTGTGTGTCTAAACGAGTTTTGTTTCGACCTCTGGGACAAGATGAGTTTTATTTTGAGGACAAGGGTGTAGTTCTTCCACCATATTTAATTTCTGCAATGAAGGCTTGTAAGTTACTTAAAAAGGGGTGTTACGGTTATTTATGTTGTGTTTCGAGTGTTCAGACTACAGATGCCAATTTAAATAGTATTCTAGTAGTAAGGGAATGCTTAGATTTTTTTAAAAGATTTTCTAGGGGATTTAGTAGACTGGGAAATTGAATTTGTTATTGAAGTGGTACTGGGCACTTAACTAATTTCAAAAGCTCCATACCGAATGCCAATTGTAGAAATGAAAGAGTTAAAAGTTCAGCTGCAAGACCTACTTGACAAGGGGTTTATCTGGCCTAACACCTCATTGTGGGGCGCACTGGTTTTGTTTGTAAAAAAGAACAATGGGACACTCCGTTTATGCATTGATTATCGAGAGTTGAACAAGGTAACTATTATAGGGAGCTCAAGCATTCTCCGAAATTGATTTAAGATCCAGATATCACCAATTGAAGGTTAAAGTTGAGGATGTTGAGAAAGTTGCTTTCCGAACCAGGTATGGATATTATGAACTTTTGGTCATGCCATTTGGGGTTATACATGCATCCACAGCTTTTATGGATTTGATCAACCAAATTTTTAAGCCCCTCTTGGATGAATTTGTAGTTGTGTTCATTGATAATATCTTGATTTATTCTAAGAGTAAGAAAGAGCATGAACAACAATTGAGAATAGTTCTCCAAACACTTAAGAGAGAAAACATTGTATGCAAAACTAAAGAAATGTGAGTTTTGGTTAGATGAGATTAGCTTTTTGGGTCATGTGATTAACAAAGATGGCATTTCAGTTGATCTGCAAAAGATTGAAGCAATTATGAATTGGCCTACACTGATTAATGTGACGGAAGTTCGGAGTTTTATTGGTTTGACAGGTTATTACAGAAGATTTGTGAAGACTTTTCAAAAATTGCGGTACCACTCACTCAATTAACTCGCAAAGGAGAGCCATTTGAATGGATAGACCAAAGCGAGTCCGCATTTCAAGAATTGAAGATGAGGTTAACTACAACACCGATTCTTACTCTACGATCAGGTATTGAATGGTTTGTCATTTTTAGTGATGCTTCCTATAAAGGATTGGGTTATGTTTTGATGTAGAATGGAAAAGTGGTTGCTTATTGTAGACACCCCATTTTTTACTGTCCTCAAGAATTGGATGTTCTTGTAGATACATCCAGTGACAAGTTTGATTTCTCGTCGAGCGCTCGAAATTCACGGTGGAACGCCACAGGTTTGAGCTTTCCAAACCCTGCATCAATTCTGTTTCATTTTTGGACCATGTGTTGGTCCTTCCAGCATGTTTTTCGTGATGCACTGCCGACCATGATAAGGCACTTCCAGCCATGGATTTTGGCCTACCAGCCATTGATGTGCCCTGCTGGCCATCAATGAGCCCCTGCCGGCCATTATTGATGGCCGGCCGGCCACCAGTGCATTAGTAGATATTTTCTGATATTTTGTGCCAGCTGTTTGCACAGATTGGAGCATCTGCTTGCACGTGGATGGTTGGATTTTTTTGAGAGGATTTTGTATCTTCTATATATAGAGGCCTTCCTCTTGCATGCTAGAGGTTGGAAATTTTGAAGACAAAAATTTCTCTCTCTCTCTCTCTAAAGATATTGCCTTAAAGCCTAAATTCTCTACACTTTTTCTTGTGAGCTCTTGATCAAACTTGATCATCTTTGTGTTGAGGTTACTTGAGGTTCTACTTGAGCTCCTGAAGAGGATTTTTGTTTGGTTTGACTTGCCTTTGTTGCCTATATAGCATCTTGTCTTCAAAAAGGTAGAATACTTATATTTTTAGCTTACTTTAAATACTTGTTTGACCATCTTTTCATGCTATTTTGAGGCTGGTTTTAACATCTGAAATCTCTGTTTTTATGATTTAAAATGGTGGTTTGAGGTTTGTTTTGGAGTTAGGGGTGGTCCACCTTTCTTGTAGCTTGTTTGCTAAAGTGTTATGCCATTTTTCAAGCTTTTAAAACAACTTTTTTTTTGGCCTTTTAACCACTGAATTCTAGGGGAATTTCAGTTGTAAAACTTAGTTTTGAGGTCCAAAATAAGAGGGGGTAGCCTCCCCTCCTTGTGTCTTGTTTGCAAGTGTAGATAGCCTAACATGTGAGCATATTTTTCTACCTTTTTATGACTTGATCTCAGCATGTTTTTGCTACTGATTTGGCATGCTTTAACACTGTTTTGAGTTGTCTTGGTCATATGAGCCTTGTCTTGCATGGTTGTAGTGCAAATGCCTTCACTAGCTTAGTGTTTAAGGCCTCTAACATGCT
Organism: Camellia sinensis; assembly: GCF_055761805.1. Lineage (NCBI taxonomy): Eukaryota > Viridiplantae > Streptophyta > Magnoliopsida > Ericales > Theaceae > Camellia > Camellia sinensis. The sequence continues at coordinate 107,981,051 of NC_138969.1, read as the reverse complement.
TTGCTTGAGATGATTGCATGTTGTAGCATCATTTTACATGTGATTTTAGTGTATATAGCTCTGTCACACTCTCACTTATTTCACTCTTTCATTGCTTCTGAGAGTTGTGCTTTAAGTCTTGTTTATAGCCTAACATATGAGCATGGTTTTCTAGCCTTTTATGCTTCCTTTTCAGCATGTTTTAGCTACTGTTTTGGCATGTTTTAGCTCTGTTTTGAGTTGGTTTGGTCAGTTGATCTTTGTATTGCATGCCTCTAGTGTAGTGCTCTTCACTAGTCTAGTGTTTTTGGCTTTTGAACATGTTGTGCATGAGTTGCTTGCATGTTGTAATATCATTTTTCATGCCATTTCGACACTGAAATATCTGCAACCTCCCTCATTTCTTCACTTTTCATTTTCTTTGAGGATTGGTTAACCTTAAGGTTGTGTTTAAGCTTGAGATAGAGCTTGTGCTCGATGGTTTTAACTCTCTTTTAAGGGTTCCTCCTAACCAAAGGCATGATCTCTCTCATGTCTTAAACCATCTTTTGGTTGACCCCTCTCTCATTAGAGGACACTTATCTTGGACTTAACCGGCTAAAGAATGGCTTGGTAATGCTAAAATGAGTAAACAAAATTGAACAAGTAAAACATGACCAAGATAAGCATGTTGTGTTTGCATTGCATGTGTTCAATCGGACGTTATATTGAACACAAGGAAGATTGGTCCATTTCATACTCAAAGTGATGAAATGAGCCAATCTCCTTTGTCTCCATCACCCTTGATCATGCATGATAGGGTGGTGGTTCTTTGAGTCTTGTTTTGTGCATTTATTGAAAGTGTATAACTTGGATCTTTGGCCATCATGCATTGAAAATGCTTGATTGGTGGTTTTGGATCCAAGAGTGCCACTCCTTTGATGTTTTGAGATGATAAGGAGGGGCACAGTACAAACATATCCTTGGAAAACCCTTAATTTTCCTTTATTTTTGCTCTGTTGCAGTGTGGTGATTCAGCACACTAGTGGTCGGCAGTGGCTCACCCTTGGCCAGCAAGGCACATTTTTGGCCGGCAGATGGCCGGCAGGCCACTGGTGCATTCCTTATCATTGAATTGGTAAGGTGGAGTAGGAAGTTCTCAGAGTAACCCTGCAAATAGAGCCTCTCAAGAGCAAACCGGTGGGCTTTTTGGGGCGAAAACCAAAAGCATGCATCTTCCATGTTCTGAAGTAGAGCTGAAGCAGTATAGTTTAATGCTTTACCTGCTTAGTTAGCATTGGTTTTGTAATTTAATTAGTTAGTTTGCCAATTAGTTAAGTGTTGTAATAATTAGTAAGTAGTTTACTAGTTATTTGATCGGTTTGTAATAATTAGTCTAATTAGTTTAATTAGATTAGTTAGCTTAGCTTAGCTTAGTGTAGCTTAGCTTATTTATTCGGACCCTCCTTCGTGAGGGCGTAATGTTGTAATAAGCGTGCGTGCGTGCGTGCATGTCTTCCAACCCCACGTCTTTCTCCCTTTAACTTAACCGCTTTCAATGGTTAGTTTAGGGACATTTTCAATTAGCATACCTAATGCCCGCATGTTTGCATCATTCTTTTGTCTTGTATGCACCGAGGCTCGGCGCATCATTCAAACTGCATCGCAATTTCAATACACTTATTTGAATACGTGTTTCAAAGCATGTTATCAAGTGTTGCATTCATATGCCATCTTAGATAGCCGAGCCTATTAATTGCATTATTGCATGTGTTGCATTAGGCATGTTAACATAGTTAGGATCATGCATTGTTTCTAACTAGCTTTTGTTTTGGCTTGGAGTACTCGGTAAGCTTTTACGCTTTAGCATACTGCATGAGATGTGTATGTTGCCATGATAGCATGCTTGCCATGAGGCTATTTGCTTAAGTGATTAATTGCATGAATGCTTGTGGATGAAGGCTTGGTTGCTTGAATTGGAACAATTCAACAAATGTGAATTTTAAGCCCACTTTGCGAAGTGGCAAATCATGTTTTAAGCCCATCATGTTTGGTGGCAAATCCGCGCTTTAGCCCACTTGTGGGTGGCAATTTCAAACCATTTTCGAAAGCAAACATGAGTTGAATTTGTTCCAATTCTTGCGACTTAGTCTATATTTGCTTGTGTGCGTCATATAGTTGTAGACACCCCATTTTTGACCGACCTTAAGACTCAGACGTCACCAGTTGAGCGCTTGGTGATATTGCATAATGTGCTCGTTCAGAAGTTTCAGAGTCGCGGCCGTGAGTCCTGCCTCCGGACTTTCGAACCCTCTTCTTTGCCTTGCCTCGGTTTGCGAACCAGACTCGATTTTCTCTGTTTCTTTTCCTGAGGGGAGAGAGAGGTCCCGTAGACCATCTCTCAGTGGCCGTGGGCTACATTTGGTGGCCGTAGGCCATTTTGCCCATTTCGGAGCCCGGTTCCCGGTTTTCGGAGCCGTCAGGCCGTGTGCCTCGGTTCGGGACCGCTTAACCATCTCCATTTGCTCTGATTTTTTGGCATACATCTTATTTTCTCCCTTTTGAGGGACACTGGGGTCGGAGAAACCCACTTCGTGGCCGAACGCCACTTTCGGTGCTCGGCAGCCCATTCTCAGGACCCCGAACTGCGTGTTTTGGCCCCCGAGCATTTGTTTTGCATCGATTTTTGTTCATTTTTGGCAGGTACCTCTGTTTTATAACCAAGAAGGTCACTGGAGGGTGGGAGGCCAGCAATTATCTTGGCAACCAGTTATATTCCATTTTCGCCCTCCGACACCCGTTTTTCTCACTTCCGAGCCAATGTTGAACAACCTGGCCCATTTTTCTTGAACTTTGAACCACATATTTGTGTTGTACACACATGGGAGGACCCTAAAAGTTGGTGGCCGGCCACTAATGTTGCTTGACCCTTTTGAACCCCTCCTTCCGAGCTAATGTTGAACACCCTTGAGCCACTTTCTTGGACTTTTAACCACAGGGTTGTGTTGAGGGCACATGGGAGGACACCATTATGTGGTGGCCGGCCACTAAACCAACTTGACCCTTTTGACCCCTAGCCGGCCGGCTAGGGGATGTGGCCGGCCGGCCACCTGCAACAAAATACCTGGCCGGCCATGATCCTTACACTGTTCACTTTACAGCTGTATAGCTTTATCCCCCAGAAAATATCTCAATCCGGGGGATATTTTGTGGGGGAAAGCTTGTCTCCTTTTTCCCCCACCTTTACTCCCTCTTTTTGTTCCATATAACCAGCCTCCAACACTTGAAGAAGGGGTTAGAAAAATTGCCTTCAAGCCTTGCATCCAAATCTCCTTCTATCTCTCTCATTTTCTCAAAACATCCAAGTTCTACACCTCATTTCTTCATCACCACCAAGCACCACCACCACCACTCCATTTCCAGCAGCAAGGAGGGCTTCTCAGAGGCTAAAGGTGCTGCAACTTGGTCCAAGAAGCAACCAAAGATTGGTCTACAAGGGTGAGTTGCTATTTCCCTCTTTTTGAGCTTATTTTTGCAACATTTCTTAACCATATATGCTTATTGTTTTGAGCTCCGGACTTAACTGAAAGTGGCCTTCTTTTGAGCTCTTTTTCATTTTTTCTTAAGGGCTCAACACTGTTTGAGCCTCCCATATTGCACTTGCTTCAATATCCTTCTTAAATACCGTTTTCTTGCATGATATTTTTAGCTTGTGTGTGATCTTTTTTGGAGCATGGCATAAACTGTAAGTAGGATTATTTTGAGCCCCTCTTCAACATTGAAGAAGGGCTAAACACTGTTTGGGACCTCCATGCTATACTTGCCTTTATATTCTCTTTTGGTCCCCATTTTTGCATGCTTTGGCAGCCTATTATGCTTCAGTTTTTAGCCTTTTTACAGTACTAAAAATAGTCTTATTTCGGCCCATTTTTCATGTTTCATCAAGGGCCTTTCATGATTTGAGGTATATTTTATACACTTCATGTTATATCTCTCTTTTGGTCCCCATTTTTGCATGCTTTGGCAGCCTATCATGCTTCTATTTTTGGTCTTTTTACAGGCCTAAAAAAGGTCTTATTTTGACCTTCTTAACATGTTTTATTAAGGGTCTTTTCTCATTTGATGAATGCTTTGCATACCTCATGTTATAGCCTCTTTTGAGCCTCATTTTGCATTGCATTTCTAGCATGTTTGTATACTGTTTTGGGATTTTTACAGTTCTGTAAATATGCTTATTTTTGGTCTCTCTTCAATGTTGTAGAAGGTAATTTTTCAGTTTGGGCTTTGAATATACCACTTGCCTCTTTGGCCACCTTTTGGCCCGTTTTCTTGCATAAAAGCTTAGCCATATCTATGTTTGTTTTTGGGATTTTTATAGTTCTGTAAATGTGCATATTTTTGGCCCCTCTTCAATATTGTAGAAGGCCCCTAACCTGTTTGGGGTCAACAGCTGTGAGTTGCTTCATAACCTCATGTTTAGGGCCATTTTTGCATGCCATTGTTGCCCTATCTTTGCTTGCTGTTTGGCCATGATTTGTACTGGCAAAATGCTAATTTTGGGACTGCCTTGCTTCTGTCTTTTCATTGCATATTCATATTGTGCATGTTTGGTATAGCTATAGGCCATTTCGGGTCCCAAAATTCATGTTTCGGGACTATTCCTTGCATCGGGTGTGTTTTCGCCTCATTTCGGGGCTGTTTTCCCCCACTTTTCAGTGCTGAAATCCCATTAACGTGTTTGCATACCATTTCCATGCCATTGTATTGCGTTTGTCATTGCCTCGGTTTGCGTGCCCGTGTGCACGCATTTCGAGGCACTTCATTTTCATTCATCGGCCTCTTATGTGAGTGCGGCTGAGGCTCTCTCATGTTAGTATAAGTCCATGTTGCATTCTATATGCCATTTTAGCCATATTGCATTGCGTATGCCATTGCCTCGGTTTGCGTGCCCGTGTGCACGCATTTCGAGGCACTTCATTTTCATTCATCGGCCTCTTATGTGAGTGCGGCTGAGGCTCTCTCATGTTAGTATAAGTCCATGTTGCATTCTATATGCCATTTTAGCCATATTGCATTGCGTATGCCATTGCCTCGGTTTGCGTGCCCGTGTGCACGCATTTCGAGGCACTTCATTTTCATTCATCGGCCTCTTATGTGAGTGCGGCTGAGGCTCTCTCATGTTAGTATAAGTCCATGTTGCATTCTATATGCCATTTTAGCCATATTGCATTGCGTATGCCATTGCCTCGGTTTGCGTGCCCGTGTGCACGCATTTCGAGGCACTTCATTTTCATCCATCGGCCTCTTATGTGAGTGTGGCTGAGGCTCTCTCATGTTAGTATAAGTCCATGTTGCATTCTGTAGGCCATTCCATGTCATTTACATTGCGTATGTTAGGACTGTATCTTAGTTGCATTTCATGCATATCATGCATATTGCATCGTGTTCGGGATAGGAGTTAGCCCGGGCACGGGAAGCGAGGTGCGTTTCGTACTCCGAGTGACGGAACGCGTCTCAATTCCCCAGTCACCGACACTCCGGATTACCCATGATGGAGTTAGGTTTTGTTATGTTTATACGTGCATTCATCCTGTATTGAGTTGCACAATTCGATTCCTCTGCCATCATGCATCGATATGCGTGATTGGTGGCACGAGGATCGAGGCATGCATATATTTGTGAAATACATTGCTATGCCCCTTTCCTGCTCTCTGTTGTAGCAAAATCAAGAATCAGCAACTTTCCGGAGTTTGGCGCGCTTTTCAAGAAAAGGTGTAAACAGAGGCTAATCGGGGCATCCCAGTGGATTTCCGTGCAAGGCAGCCCAGACATGCATTATTCATCAGAGTCGAGGCAGTCCCTGGCTTGCATGCCAGTTTACAGCTTTCTTAGTTAATTTGTAAATTAATTAGGAATTTGTACATATTTGGACTGTAATATTTATTTGGACTGTACTATTCTTTTATTCGGAACTGTATTATTTATTTGGACCCTCTGTGCGAGGGCACAACTGTAATAAGTGTGCGTGTGTGTGTTGTATGTCTTCCAACCCCACGTCTTTCTCCCTTTTATTTATCCGCTTATGATGGTTAGATTAGGGCATATTTCAATTAGCATACAGTATGATAGCATGTTTGCATTCATTCATCTGTTTTGCATGCACCGGGCTCGGTGCATCATACTAACTGCATTTGTATTTCAATTCCAAATTGAATACATGTTAGTTGTAGCATTCCATATGCCATGTTTAGAATAGCCGAGCCTACTATAGTTTGCATTTTTGCATGTGTTGCATTAGGCATTTCTATATACTTAGGATCATGCATGATTTCTAATGTAGTTTCTGTTTTGGCTTGGAGTACTCGGTGAGTTTTTATGCTTTAGCATCCTTGCATGCGTGTGAGTGACTGCCATGAATAGCATGCTTATCATGAGGCTATTTGCTTATGTGATATAACTGCCCGAATGCCTGTGGGTGAAGGTTGGGTTATCTGAATTGGAATAATTCATCAAATGTTTTGTTCTAATTCGGGCGACCCAATCTATACTTATATGCTGTGCGCATCACATAGTAACCTAGGCTAATAACCGGAATAAGAGCATACAATGTTTTCAAAAATAGATATCATGGTTAGTAGAGGCCGATCTTTGATCGGGCGAGCGGGGGTGCTCACGAAGTGACCTTCCCCAATCGTACCCAAATTCCCGAGCCGAGGCAACTTTGGTGATGACGGACACGTGGCCTTAGGCAAACGAGTCAGGGTTTCCTAAATTTCCCCAAAATAAAATATTTAGGTGGCGACTCTGTATCTGGCAAAGCAGTCCATGTTTGGCACTTCTTTTCAAAAATCTGTTTCTCAAAACGATTTGCCGGATTTGGACTCTTTGGTTCAGACTTAGAACCGTGACAAATTTGAGAGTCCTGAACTGTAGTGACCCCAAATGAACGGAACGGGAGCTCGTTCCTCCCGGGAGCGTTCGGGGACGTCTACAATAGTAAAGTTAGCTAATAACTAGAATAAGAACACATGACGTTTATAAAACAACATATCATGCTTAGTAGAGGTTGATCTTTGATCGGGCGAGCGGGGGTGCTCATTTCAGGACCTTCCCCTCTTGTACCCAAGTTCCCGAGCAGAGGCAACTTTGGTGATGACAGACACATGGCCTTTGGCACGAGTCAGGGTTTCCTAAATTTCCCAAAAACAAAATATTTAGGTGGCGACTCTGTAATTTGGCAAAGTAGTCTAGTTTTGGCATTATTTGATCTAAAATCTGATTTTCCAAAACGATTTGCCGGATTAGACTCTTTGGTGTTTATCAGTCTCATATTGCACTTCGTGAGATTAAATTCAGAACCGTGATAGGAGTCCGAACTGTGGGACCAATTCGAGCTCTTCGAAAGGGGGCGCGAAGAAACTCAAGTCTATACTTATGCATCTCGGCAACTGAGCCTACATGAAAAGAACTACCCCGATACATTATTTGGAACTTGTCGCCATTGTTTTTGCGTTAAAAACCTGGTGTTATTATCTCTATGGAGCAACATGTGAGGTGTACACAGCTCCTAAGAGTTTAAATTATTTCTTTACCCAAAAGGAATTAAACATGCTTAAAAGGATATGGTTGTAATTGATTAAAGACTATGACTTGCAAATTCAATATCATTTGGGTAAAGTTAATATCGTAGCCGATGCACTTAGTAAAAAAAATGTGGGAAATTTGGCATGTCTACTTACAGAGCGAAGATAACTTCTTCAAGATTTGGAAAGACTTTAAATAGAAGTTGTACATCAAGGGTAAGACAATGTGTTAGCCGCAATGTCCACGTAACTGATAATCATAACATAAATCAAACAAAAGCAAATAGAAGATGAGTTCCTCAAAAGAGTATGTGATGAGATCAAATCCAAGCCAAAACCAAGGTTTACATTAGAAGATTAAGTGTTGAGATTACAGGGAAGATTATTTGTTCCAAATGTTTCAGAACTTAAAAGAAGAATTTTGGAGGAGGCTCACAAGTCTAAATTTGCAATGCATCCGAGGAATACCAAGATGTGTCAAGATCTCAAATAGATTTATTGGTGGCCTAACATGAAAAGAGAGATTTCCGAATTCATTTCTAAGTATCTTCAATGTCAGCAAGTCAAAGTGGAACACCAAAGACTAGCAGGATTGCTTCAACCTCTCCTTATTAAGGAATGGAATGAGAGCATATAGCTATGGATTTTTTTGTAGGACTACCTTGAACAACTAGAGGTATGAATTCAATTGGGTTATTGTGGATAGATTAACTAATTCTACACATTTTCTACTTGTGAGGACATTTTACAATGCTAATAGACTTGCTACTATTTACATAAATGAGATTATGCTTTTGCATGGAGTACCAGTTTCTATTGTGTTAGATAGGGATCCCAAGTTTATTTCCAAATTTTGGAAATGTCTTCAGAAAGTAATGGGGACGGAATTGAGATTCAATACCACTTTTCATCTGCAAACTGATAGGCAATCCGAGAGAACGATTAAAACTCTAGAAGATATGCTTCGTATGTGCGTATTGGAATTTCAAGGCTGTTGAGAAATTTATTTACCTTTGGCAGAATTCGTATATAATAACAGTTTCCAAGCTAATATCGGCATGGCACCATATGAGACTTTATATGGAAGGAAATGTAGGTCTCTAATTTGTTGGACAGAAGTTGTGGATAGAGTTTTGTTTGGGCCAAAGATTGTTCAAGCAACTACTGAAAAGATAAAGATTATTTAGCAAAGGCTTAATACTGCTCAATGTCGATAGAAAACTCATGGGAATCAGAGGAAGAGAGATTTAGAATATAAAGTAGGTGATCATGTATTTATTAGAGTGTGACTCCAGTGAAGGGGCAAACAAGATTTGGCAGAAAAGGGAAGTTGTCACTGATCGGTGCCAAAATGTTACACATTTAACCCAATAATATACATTTTATTAGTCTATTTATTTATGTTATTTTATAGTTTTGTGTGATTTCGTGTGTTTGTACATATTTTGAGTGTTTGTACATAAATTGTTATAAATAATATATTTTAATATTATATTATAATATAAAATAAAATAATAGAAAATAACAATAAAAATCTTTTGGTGGTGCAGAATACACCCCACCATTATTATATCCATCCAACATCATTATTTATATATATATATATATAATAATAATAAAAAGAAAAGAAAAAAGAGAAAAAGAGTTGTTGAGGGTGTTGGTCGATCACTCAATTTTTTCCACTTAATCACTCAAATTATATATATATAATAAAATATTATATTACTATATTATTTATATTATTATATTTGTTTTGTTTGTTGGTCTTTTGCCTATATAAGGCAGGTGAAGAGCATGCAGAGGAGAGAGAGAGAGAGAGAGAGAGCTGGGAGCTGAACAATGAAAGGCAGAGTGTGATGGTAGAGTGTAGAGTGTTTTTTTTTTTTGTAGACTGATAGTTCCACAATTATGTGGAACTAATTTTCTAATCTTGGTGTTAAGATGAAACTCTAATCAAGTGATTAGGGTAGTTTATATTTAGTTTTGTAGAATTTTAATTGATTTGGGTACCGTTGTATAACTTAGATTTTTATGCAAATATTGTTTTATCAAATTATGTGTTCACTGGTCATGAATACATGTTATACAAATGATTTTCATGCTTGTGTAACAAAATTGTTAGATGAGTCATACCTAGTAAGACGGGTCGTGCATCAACCTTAGTTTAACGGTGATGATCCGTGTTAAGCGAAGATGATTTGTGGCTTTCTGATTTTAAAACACAAATCTTTTTAAGTGATGTGTCCTGACCAAGACACATCGTAGTATCCATTTCAATGAGTTTCTACAATCTAAATACGAATAACCCACAATTATGAGATTAGTAGTGGATTCTAAGCCCTAAGGTTTTTCTTTTCTTAATTTCCATCCTCCAACTAGAAATCTTTAAATTAAAGTCAACTTTCATAATCTCTGTGATTCGAGATTTGTTCTCAACCGCTATACTTCGGAGTAGTGGTTATTACTAGGTTTAATTAATATATTTTGGTGTGCAAACACACCATATCAAATTTTGGCACCGTTGCCGGGGATTACTGGTAAGCTGTTTAATTTAGAAATTTCAATTAGTTTTTCTCATTTCTAACTTTTCTTTCTGTATAGTTTTTAACTATTTATGCAGGAGAATTTAAAAAATAAATAAATAAAAATTTGAGTTTGGTTTCTTTTGCAAAACAAAAAAAAAAAAAAAGAAAAAGAAAAAGAAAAAAAAAACAAAAGCAAAATTTTGATACCGTGACATAGAAAGGTGATACCCATATTGAACATATAATTTGTGGACTATTTACATTTGCTGGACACTTGTGGATTAATTACCTCTGCTGGACATAAAACTTGGAGAACAAATAAAGACTACTGACTACTAACTTCTGACTACTAACATTTATTTTATTTTATTTTATTTTATTTATTTTTCTGTACATATATTTTCTTTTTCAGGGAGGTCCTATACACTCTTTTATTTTATCGCACTTTTGTTTATTTTATTGCACTTTAGTTTTATATGTGTTTTTGTACAAAAAAAGCAAAAGAAAAATAAAAAAAAGTGTGTTGTATGCATAGTTGTCATTCTTGTCATCCAAAATTAGTGTACGACCTTGATCTAGAGCGGACCCTTAAAAATCTTTGGAAATCTAAACCAATTTTAGCAATGGCTAAAGCATTAGAAGATCAACCTAGAATATTGAAGGTGCACTTCACACCTACTGTCAATTTGTCAACATCTTGCATCAATTGCAGATTATCGACACGACCCATTATGAGATTAAGCCCACCATCATTCAAATGCTTCCATCATTCCATGGGCTTAGTAATGAGGATCACTACAAGCATCTTAGTGAGTTTTTGGAACTTGTTCTATAGTGAAATTCCAAAATGTCACTGATGAAGCCCTTAGGTTGAGACTTTTTCCCTTTTCACTTAAGGACAAGGCCAAGCACTGGCTAAAATCCTTACCCGCAAACAGTATCACAACCTGGGGCCAAATGAGGCAAAATTTCTTGGACAAATATTTTTCCATAGGAAAAACCAATCAGTTAAGGTGCACCATCCACAATTTTTCTCAAATTGATGGTGAGCACTTCCATGAGACTTGGGAAAGGTTTTGGATTTACTACATCAATGTACCCACCATGAGATAGCCCAATGGCAACTTGTTCACATCTTTTATTCTTATTTGATTGATTCATTTATGGTAGTGTAGACGTCCCCGAACGCCCCGGGAGGGTGAGCTCCCGTTCTGTTCATTTGTGGGGTCACTACAGCTCGGACTCTCAAATTGTCACGGTTCTTAATCTGAACCAAAGAGTCCAAATCCGGCAAATCGTTTTGAGAAACAAATTTTTGAAAAGAAGTGCCAAACATGGATTGCTTTGCCAGATATAGAGTCGCCACCTAAATATTTTTTATGGGGGAATTTAGGAAACCCTGACTCGGTGCCGAAGGCCACATGTCCGTCATCACCGGAGTTTCTCGGCTCGGGAGCTAGGGTACGATTGGGGAAGGTCAGCTATGAGCACCCCCTCTCGCCCGATCCGAAGATCGGCCTCTACTAACCGTGATATCCGTTTTTGAAAACATTATGTGTTCTTATTCCAATTGTTAGCCTAGAATTACTATGTTATGCGCACAGCGAACAAGTATAGACTAGATTGCCTAATTTGGAAATAAGCATTGCATATCCGTTTGTTTTGAAAAGTGCTTTGGAATTTGCTACTCGCAAGTAGGCTAAAATACGAATTTTAACGAGTTTTTTCCAACTCAAACAATCCAACCTCCACCCATGGGCATTCAAACAGTTTATCTCATATAAGCACTTAGCCATATGGTAAGCATACTGTTATGATAGCATTCACACGCATGCGATGATGCTAAAGCATAGATACTTACATCGTACTCCAAGCCAAAACAAAGAACTTGTTAGCAGACATGCATGATCCAAGTTCATGTTAAGTGCCTAATGCATCGCATACAACATGTTACTAGAATAGGCTCGGCTAACCTAAACATGGCATGTGAAATGCAACCAATTGATGCACGTATTCAATTTGGAATTGAAGTACAAATGCAGTTAGCATGATGTACCGAGCCCGGTGCATGCAATACTGATGAATGATGCACGTATGCATAGCATAAGGTATGCCAAATTAAACATGGCCTATTACTAACCATCATAAGCAGGTAAGTAAAAGGGAGAAAGAAGTGGGGGTTGGAAGACATACACACACTCACCCACACTTATTACAGATTCGCCCCCACTCGGAGGGACCAAATAAATAATACAAATTAATTAACTACGCAAGCTAATTAAATATTACAAATTGCCTAATTAATTAACAAATTAACTAAGATAAGAAAAACAGTAAACCGCCTTGGGGGGAGGGCCAGATGCAGCGCATGCTCGGGTCTTGCTCAGAATCGCACTGCCATGCATAGTCTGCCTCTGTTTTCCCTGCTCTGCCCCTCTGGAGGCTGCCAAAACCTCTGGATTGCTTCTCTGTGTACTGGAGTTCACCACCGGCTGAGTAGAGTCACCATCGGCAGAAAATTGTGGTCATCGGCACAAAATGAAGCCATCGGCAGAAGAATTATTGCCGGTCGGCAATACACATTGCCGGTCGGCAAAGAATGCCTGCAAAACCTGCAACTCATAGCAGCAGAGGGTAGAACTTGCATGGCAATACAATTCAAACTATGTATGCACTAATCATGTCCCCTATCATGTTTGTGACTCAAAGGGGCATGTGCCTCGATTCTCGGACTGCCAATCACGCATTTCCATGCATGACGGCCCAAAAGAATCAAGTGTGCAACTTTCATGTCAAATGAAATACAAACCAAACAAACAAACCAAGGCCCAATTCCTATCACCAAGTCAAGGAACAAGGCATGCATGCAAGATGCAATGCAACCTAGGCATGCAAGCTAAGGATGCAACATGGCATGTCAAGACACTTATGCAAGCATACAAGCAAACATGAGGCAATGCAAATTGATGGAAAGGTGGACTTACACATGATTTAGGCATCTCTAAATAGGCCTAAAACAATGGCCAAAATGACCAAAATAAGGGACCAAACACATGCACACATGCACATGTTGAAGGCCTAAATGCTTAAGCATCACAAGACTACTTCTAAGCACACTTAGGAGGGAATGATCATGGATAAATGACATGCAAGGTAAGCATTGAAAATCATGTTAAAGCATGGTGCCAAACCAAGCAACAAGTCAAGCTAAACATGCAACAAATGGCCCAAGTACTTGAAGCAAGTCAAAAGGGCTTGAACCATGACCAAGCCAACCAAGCCTCACAAGGCTAAGGAGACTTAAAATAGGTTCAAGGCAGACCTAGACCATGCAAAGGGGACCCCCTAGATGGCATCTGAGTGGCTCAAATTCAAAGCATGCACAATGGCCAAAACATGGAACATGCTACACAAGCTTCCAAAGCTTCAAAGAGGTGTCCAAAGCAAACATACAAGCATGCTATAAGGTCTGAAATCATGCTAAAAATGATGCCAAATCATTAGAATAAAGCAAATAGTACATGCTACAAACTCACACACTTGAGGCCAACAAGCCGGAATGCAAAAGAGCTATACTAAGCATGCCAAATCCGACCCAAACAACTATGGACAGACCTAAAACATGGCAAAATATGCACAAAAGCTTCACAAGACTAAGCCCAAAACATGCTTGAACAAAGGCTAACAACCTAAGGCATATTAAGGCAATAACATGGCATTACATGGTAGGTATGCTAAGCATGCATGGTGTACCAAAACCAACGAAAAACAGAGGCATATTATGACATAATAAGCACAAAAAACAGCCAAGGCATGATCAACATGAAGCTTAGCTAGGTGCTCCCTCAAGAGGCCAAAAAGGGTCCGTTTCAAGGACAACAAGGAGAGGGGGTGGCCCTCCCCTTTTGGAGACTTCAAGGCATCATCTCCACCACTGAAATCCCTCAAGATTTCAGTGGTGAAGAGGCCCAAACACCAAAGTCTCGAAACTCACTCAAAATAGCTCAAAATGGGGCCTTTCAAGGCCTAAGAGGGGTCAAACACCTCCAAACCACAAAACACTCTTAATGAACAATCAAGAGGGTTAAAAAATAGAACTTTTTTGTATTATACACCAAGCTCAAAAACGATTTTAAGACAGGTAGAAATACAATGCAAAAATGGGGAATATAAAGGTAAGATTGTTACCCTTGAAGACCCCTTCAAAGATGAAGCTCCAACAGCCCTCCTTGGCTTGAAAACAGCTCCAAAACTTCAAAACCAACCTCTTAGAACCTCAGTAGCTAAGTGAAGGTGAAACACTATTTGTTTGTGTGCAATAGTAAGACACAAGTGCACTTAAACACACACAAGGGGGAGAAATAGAGATAGAAAGTGTATGGTTTCTAAACCTAGAACTCAAAACCCTAAAAATGGCTGTCTAAAAATATCCTAAGTCTCTCAAGTCTCTAACCCTAAAGCCAAGAGACAAGGCTCTCTCTTATAGAGCTTATTGTCTTGTAAAGCTTACAAGACAAGCTTCTAAAGAGGGAGATCCCTCCATACACGTGTATGGAGGGGAGCCAAAGCAAGACAGCTGTGATAAAATATCTGCAAAAGCAGATGCACAGTAGTCGGCCGACCAAAAATGTCATTTTGGCAAAATTGAGTGCCGACCGGCAACAAACAGTGCCGATGTCAGCAAAAACCAGCCGGTGGCCTCTAGCCACTGCCGGTGGTGTGTGGGGATGCCTCACAAGGCATTCCCTGCCCTTCCAAGGCAAAACACAAGTGTTGGTGCAAAACCAGACACTAAACAGTCGAGTTCAGAGATCCTGAGGCAAGGCGCGCGAGCCGAGACCTCTGGGAACTCCAAACGAACACAAACATGGATAATCACCAAGTGTTCCAGTGGTGATGTCCAAGTCTTGAGGACGGTCAAAAATGGGGTGTCTACAGGTAGGATGTTTATGAATAAGAATGACATAGAGGCTTGGAAGTTGTTTGAAAATTTGAGTGAAAACTTCGTGCACCATGCATCTGCCTCTCGGCATGAAAAGCAACCAACCCGTAGTGGTACAAAGCGAAGTGGCTTATATAAGGTAAGTCATAGCGTTGATATTGCTCATCAAGTCGAAATGTTGTCTAAAAAAATGGATGAACTGTTAGCAATATAAGACATTTCTTCGTAACCGACACAACCCCTTTACCAAGAGGCTTGCTCAATTTGTTTAAGTCCCATGCATTGTGAGACCGAGTGTCCATCAACACCTTAATGTCCTAAGTCAGATTCGGAGCATGTCAATGCGGTCGATGGTTTCTCTAAACCGGGTAATGATCCATTCTCGAACACCTATAACTTGGGATGAAGAAACCATTCAAACTTTTCTTGGCATTCACAATCATAAGGAAATTCCTATGTTCTACCTCCAACAAGGCAGAATTTTCAAAATTTTGCTAATCTAGCTCTCTACCATTTGTAGCTGGTTTTTCGTGCTCCTCGAAGGGATTTAATCTCCTCGGATACAATAGCCCAACAGTTCGGACTCTCGTGGTTTTGAATCTGGTTTCACAAGTGCAATGTGAAACAAAAAAACACAAATGAGAGTCTAAATCCAGCAAGGTCTAGAAAATCCATTTATTCATCAAAGATGCCGAAAATGGACTGTATTGCTAGATTTCAGAGTCGCCATCTAAATATTTTTGAAAAATTTATGAAACCCGTGACTCGTGCCAAAGACCACTTGTTCGTCATAACCAAAGTGTCTTGGCTCGGGAACTTAGGTATGAGAGGGGAAGGTCATGAATTGAGCACCCCACTCACCCGATCAAAGATCAGCCTCTACTAATTGTGATGTGATTTTTATGTACATTATATGTTCTTGTTCCGATTATTATGCTAATATTACTATGTGAGGCACACAAGTATAGACTATTTCACCCGTTGGAATGCTTTGATTTCGTTTGTTTGAAAAGAGTTTTGGATATGTGCTACTTGAAAAAGCAAGCTCATATGTACATTAATCAAAATCATCCCATCTTAAGGAAAATAACCTTCATCCACAGGCATTCAAAGAGGTATATCGAATAAGCCCTTAGCCTCTTGGTAACATGCTTAATATGGAAACACAAACAAACATGCAATATGCTAAAGCAAAAACGCTCACCTAGTACTCAATCGAGGCAAGCCAAAGAGAAGAAAATAATTAGAAAAATGCATGGCCTAATATGCAAATGACTAATGCAATGCATACAAAATGAAACTACAAGGTTCGGTTTATTTAAACATGTTATATGGATCAACTCAAAGCATACGGTAGCGCACATATTCAAGTTAGTAGGAAATGACAACAATATTAGAATGATGAACCGAACCCAATGCATGCAAAAATGGATACAACACATGGCAATGATATGAGAATGGAAGACATGATGCTACCACGATAAGCATACAAATAAAAGGGAGAAAGAAATGGAGGTTGGAAGACATACACAATATTTACAAGTGTTACAAATTTGCCCTCGCACAAGAGGGTTCGAATGAATGTCGTAATTAACTAATTATTACAACACCAAATAAATGATTTAACTAAATTAACTAGCTATTACAAATTCGAATGAAATCAACTAATTAATTACACATACTAATATTAAAGTAGTAAATTAACGAACTTGAACGGTCAGTCGCAGATTTCTAATCTACCTCCTTGGTACCACCTTGTTTGCGAACAAGTGGAACACCATGGGTCTATATTTGCTGAGTGCGTTAGTGGTCCTGCCGCGTGTCTAGTTCTATGATTGGGGTGGTGTTGGCCTCGCCACCTTGTATGGATCTATGAGCTTCGGTTCCCGCAAGAAGGGAAACAAGGTTGGGGGCTACTGGAGAGTTTGGGAGGTATTTACTGCACTTTTTGTTCACTTTTGTTTATACATTATGCTTTCTGGTTTGCGCTTTTTGTTTTTATTTTGATTTCTGGCTGTTGACTCACAATCTGATCTTTTTTTGTAGTTCTGGGTCTATGCATATTTCCCCAACCTTACCCCTGTGTCGAGAGATGAGGTAGAGGTTACTGTGCCCTACTCTAGGCGGTACAATGGCAGGTGTTACCTTCTGCGCCGCGGTGTTACTATCTTCGCCTATTACTGCCATTTCTTCAATACAGTGATATCGCGAGAGGCACTCTAAAACTCATACTCACTTCTGCACCATTCCTATTTTCAATTCTATTGCTTCAGCCTATACTCTAATAACTGTGACAACTGACAACAAATGATAACTGTGAATCCTCTATTTGCAGGTGACTTGACAGCCATGGTTGATGATGCCAGCAAGGACGAGGAATGAGTATGTCGGGTCTTGGGACACCTCCAGGCTGTACATCTTGTTGGAGGGTCCTTTCTACCGGACTTGGTATTTGAGGGAGAGGTTCATATGCCAGACCTTGGGCCTACCTGCCCCTGTTGTTCCTACTCCTCCCCCTGTATCGATGAGAACAACCGATGGTCTACCAGTCAAGGCCATCACGTAAGTTATGGTGGGGCAGGATGCTGGTCTTTTCTGCGGGGTCGGGGATTATGCCAAGTTCATCCAGACCTACCTGATGCCCCTCTGACCGGAGCTCGTATGGGAGGTGCTGCAAACATGCTTGCTGCTGGAGGTGCCATTCCTGCGGCTGAGCCTCATGCTGGATGGGTTGCCCCCGCTGTACATGTTGCGGGTCTGCCGGTGATCCCGACTTCGATCACACATTGGCGGCTGAGTGGAACGGCCTACCATATTCTAATTGAGCACTCGGAGGAGGAGTATGAGTACGTCAGGGACCTTAATGTGCAGTAGGTGTGCACTTTGCCTCACAGATTGCATTTCATATTCCCTTTTCTATATACTAATGGTCAAACTCATTTGTAGGTGCCAGTGGGTTATGTAGACAGCCTCCTTCAGTTGGTCGGCTCTTTGATCCACATGGTGCAGAGGATGGAGGTATTTCTTACCCTTCATGGTTATCAAGTATTCCACATTTCTCATGTATTTGACATGCAATGATTCGTACTCATACTGATTCCGCATTATACTGCTATGATTTACCATACTCATACTGATTCTGCATTATACTGTTATGATACTTTGTTTTTTTATTTTCAACCTCCACCTGCACTTGCGGCACCGGCGATACCAACGACAACAACCGCACCTCCTCC
This sequence comes from Camellia sinensis, assembly GCF_055761805.1. Taxonomy (NCBI): domain Eukaryota; kingdom Viridiplantae; phylum Streptophyta; class Magnoliopsida; order Ericales; family Theaceae; genus Camellia; species Camellia sinensis. Next base: position 107,962,807 of record NC_138969.1, on the reverse strand, counting down.
GGTTGCGGGGAGGAGAGGTAGACAGGTTCCTATATGCGGTAGGGGCGAGGGTAAAAGTCAGGGTAGAGGTAAGCGTGTCCAGAGTTAGAGCGGAGAGTCCCAAGCGTAAGAAACTTTCTCATCCTCGGAGTTGATTTTGAGCGAAATGATGTCGAGACTAGCGACACTAAGGAGACAGTGAGCGGGCGCTCCGAGTTTGGGAGCAAGGATGATAAGGCTAGTTCTGGGTCAGGGAGCAGAGAGGGTGATACCGGCTCTGAGACCCATTCCTCTGATGACATGGCACTGATGGTGACAGTTCTCTTGTGTCCCCTTCTTCAAAGAGGATAAAGAGGGCCTCTCGACGCACCTGATACTACTGACTCTGCTTTTTGCACTTTCTTTTTGCTATTTTCTTTTGCTTTGGTAGTTCAAAACTTTGTATAGCTTCAGTTAGGTCTGTTACTTTTTGCTTTGAAAACTTGTATTTTCTCTTTTGTAAAAACTATGATCGGGGTCAAACCTTGCAGTTTTATAAAAGAAGGAGCTTCATTTTTGTGTAGCATCTCGAGAATGGCACCACACTTGCATAAAATTGGAACTAAATTCGAAACTGAAAATGCTTGTATTTGAATGATGTTCGTAACCAGATATTGAGCCTTCAACTGACCAAAATATAAAATACAACTCAATAAAGGAAAAACCAAGTAAAAACAACCTAAACACAACTATTTACACTTCCCAAAAATAAAAGACTCAAAGTAAGACTAAAAAACAAAGAGGGACCAACATAACACTGTTGCCCAGCTATCTGGCCAGCACACTTGGTCAGTCGGCCAACATAATGGACAACTGGCTGGGAAAGGTGGCCGGCCAGCCAAGGCATGCGCCTGGACAGCTAGCAACTGCTGTCAACCAGTCACACAACCTTATCTTCTATAAAGGTTTTCTCTTGTTCTTTTCTTTGACAGAACATCATATTTTCTGCAGTTTTCTCTAAAATTGGAGATTTTTCTTGTTAAGAGGCTCAAGGATTGGATAGCCACTTTGGATGGCACAAAAAAGGTAAATTTTTGTGGTTTCGGCATAAACACTCTTTTTTCGTTGAGTCGCATGCCGCTTTGTTTCCAGTCCTTCATGCCGCTCCCTGATGTTGGAACCTGGTTACTCATGTGTTTCGCTTCAGAGCACAAGAGATGTGTCCTACTCTTGAAGAGTTTCAAGCATTACTGGAGTAATGACGCGATGAGGAGATTATGCCTCAACCCCGTTTTGGCCATGCACGCGCTCTCGAACGAATGTGTGGGCTTACTTTAAATGAGGCTTGGTTCATTGGTTTTTCGACATTAGAGACAGACGTGACCTTCTCTGGCAAGGTTATCGTCAACATGGCCTCTGCTTATGTTTACTTGCACACTTCCTATTTGCCCCTAGTTATAGCGGAGATAACATTAGGTTAATCGAAGTGGCCCAAAATCTTAAGGAGGGTTAGAGTTGCATAGGTTTGGCATTGGCTGAAACTTTGATGCGGTTTGGACACTTTCCATCGGTGAGAGACTTCTCAGTTTGTGGGAAGCCCACTGCTTCTCCAGGTATTGTTTCCCACCTTCTCTTATTTATGATTTCTCACATCACTTGGGCACTCACTCTCGATTTTCTCTCAAAGCTCTTTCCTTACTTTTTCTCTAAACGTACATCTTTCTATTCTTTAATCTCTCTTCTTTTTTATCCATTCCCAGGTGTGGTTGATGGATAAGCTGAAGGTGGTGGACCCTTGCCCCGAGTATTCGGCCAGATCCTACTTCTTTCGCCCACGGCTAGTGGACTTTCCCACAGAAGGATTGTGGTATGACTGGATGTGTAGCAGATCTGCAATTGACATTGTTTGGCGTTGCCCTTGGCTAAATTTGACTGAGATGAGCTACAACATGTCTTGCCAGCTAGGTATACAGTTGATTGACCTTACACACTTTGTCTTCTATTTCCCATTCTAGTTTAGACACCAGTTTGGATGTGATCAGACTCATCCAGATGAGGAGGTGGAATACCCTGCGCCATTTTCGGTTCGTGCTTGGCACTTAGCCTGATACCTCACTGCTTAGAGGACGAAACAGCATTTAGCCCCTGCTGCTAGTTTTAGTTATGCCCTTTCTGGCGAGTGCTTGGGTTGGCTTGGCCCTTTGTTTATTGCTTTGAATTTTTTTTTCAAGTTTTTATGATGTAAAGGCAACTTTGATTTAACCCGAGAGTTGGAGGATGTACTTGTATTGAAATCATGTAAGTAAAGTTATGAGTACTGAAAATTTTCCTTTTTGGTCCAAATAATGGTCTGTGTTGCAAAAAGTGAAATTTTGAGAAAATCAGCTTCATTAAAACTCTTCAAAATAGTTTTCGTAAACAGTCACTACCTGACACACATGGAATCAATCCTCAAGACATACAGCCCCAAATCAAAAAGATCATAATCGCTCACAACTACATTCACCATCATTGCTCTATCTTGCAATAGGCCCTTTTGCCAAATGGAGGTAACACAACCAAGCTAACAGATGATGGAAAAAGATGAACCGATCAAACAAATGGACAGGATAATTGAGTTGAAAATGGTTATGGCCGAACTTCGGGATGAAGTTGCCTACGTATCCCGAACATGGGAATTAGGCCTTACGTAGTTCAGTTAGGGTTTGCTCTAGTATTAACTGTATCCTTTTGCGCTCTAATTTTTAACAAAGTCACTCTTATGGGTTTTCAACCTTGCGATCTCTATTTTTCTTTATTTCCAATTTTTCATGCTCTAACTTTTGCCTAGGTCACGGCCTAGCGAGCCTCTCAAGGATAGTATTTCTTCAACTTGCCTATGTTGATCGGTTGTGAGAACTCCAAGCCATCTAAATCTATAAGGATGATTGCTTCCCCCAACCAGATAGATTTGATGATGTAAGGACTAGTCCAATTAGGTCTGAACTTGCCCCTAGGGTCATGGATGGGAGCTCGGTTGTCCTTGAGCACCATATCTCCTTTTTTGAGATTTCTGGATTTGACTTTCTTGTTTAAGGCCCTAACAATTTTGTGCTGATATTCTTGGATGTGATACAACGCCCAACTTTATTTCATCAAACAGCATCAATTCTTCGAATTTGTTCTGCTGTCAATCTGCCTCTGTTATCTGACTCTCGGCTATGATTCTTAGTGATGGTACTTCAATCTCAATCGGCAAAATAGCTTCCATCCCATACACCAAGGAGTAGGGGGTTGCCCTTGTAGATGTTCAAATTGACGTTCTATACCCCAGAGTGCAAGGCAGTTTATCTGGCCAGTCTTTGTAGGTTTCCACCATCTTTCGCAAGATTTTCTTGACATTCTTGTTTACGGCTTCAATGACTCTGTTGGTCTTTGGTTTGTATGTTGATGACTTGTGAAAAGCCACGTTGTATTTCTCAAACAAACCTACCACCTCCTTCTTGAAGTGTGAGCCATTGTCTGATATGATCTCGTTTGGCACCCCATGCCTGCAGATGATGTTGTTCCTGATAAACTTGGCTACATGTGACGCCTTCAACATCGAGTATGACTGCGCTTCCACCCACTTGGTAAAATAGTCGATCACCACCAAAATGAACTCATGTCCATTTGAGCCCTTTGGCGAGATTACTTCGATGACGTCAATTTCCCAGACTAAAAAAGGCCATGGTGAAGTCATGTTGTAGAGCTTTGATGGCGGGATATTCATGCGATTGGCATGAATTTGACATTTGTGGCATCGTTGAATAAAGTTGATGCAATCCTCCTCCATAGTTGACCAATAATAGCCTTGCCTGAGGATCTTCCTGGCCAGCATCACACCATTCATGTGTGGTCCACACTCTCCTCCGTGGATGGCTTCCATGAGACATATCGACTCTTCTTCTTCAACATAGAGCTTGTGCATTCCCAGATGGCCTCTTTTATACAACTCATTCCTGCATATGATGAACTGAATAGCCAGATGTCGTATTCCCTATTTATCCTTGGCATTTTCCCCTTGTGGCTACATGTCTTTTTCTAGGAAGTTCTAAATGTCATAATACCAGGGGGTTCTTGTCTTGAACTTTATCTATTGCGGCTATTGTCTCGTAAGCAGGCGCATATTTCTGTTCAATGATAATCAGACACATCTTAACTCTGAGCGGTACGTTTACCATGGAGGATAGAGTTTCCAGTGCATCAACAAACCAGTTGTTCTCTCTTAACAGATGTGTAAATATCAGTTTTTCAAACCTTGGAATCAGAATGTCTAGGGTCTAATGATAAACCTTCATTTTCTTTTCCTTGACCTTCCAGTCTCCATTGGCTTGAGAAACAACCAGGTCTGAGTCTTCGATGATGTCTAACCTTATTGTCCCTAGTTCTAGGGTAGGTTCTAGTCCATCAATACACGCCTCGTATTCTGCTTCATTGTTGGATACTTTGTACCGGAGTTTGAACGCTAAGGGTATATGGGAATCATTGGGTGCTATTAGCAATATGCCTATCCCATAACCATATTGATTAGTCGCTCCATCAAAGTACATTATCCAAGACACTTCTTCGAGTTGCAGAATCTTCTCATCTGGGAATAGGTACTCTACTGCTTCATCTCCTTCCACGGGGTGGTCTGCCAAAAATTCTGCTACGGCTCTCCCTTTGACTGGCTCGTGAGTGACGTACTTGAGGTCAAACTTGGAGTGAAGAAGGAGCCAACGAGCTAGCCTACCCGTAAGTGCCAGTTTCTCAAAGATATATTTGATAGGATCTAATCTCTATAACAAAATTACGGAGTGAGCTAACAGGTAGTGTCTCAACTTCCTAGTAGCCCAAACCAAAGCTAAACAATCTTTCTTCAGATGAGTGTAATGGGTCTCGTAATCCAGCATCTTCTTGCTCAGATGGTAAATGGCCTTTTCCACCTTAGCTCCTAATTCTTGCATTAGCACGCACCCCATGGTTGAATTCGTTACCGATAGTTACAGGATCAGCGGCTTCCCCAGTTATGGTGGTGACAATACAGTTGCATTCTGAAGGTACTGCTTAATTTGCTCGAAAGCGAATTGACATCAATCATCCTATCGGAACTTCTTCCCTTTTTAAAAATACCAAATAGTGGTTGAATTACACTTTGCCTAGAAAGCTGTGCACCTCCTTTTCAGTCCTTGGTGGTGGCATTTCTAAGATGGGCTTGATCTTGGATGGATCTACTTTAATTCCCCTCAGTGTGATCAGAAAACCGAGCATTTTCCCTACAATCACCCCAAAAGTGCACTTTTGCTGGTTTAACCTTAGTCTGTACTCCCTAATCCATTTGAAGAATTTTTCCAGCGCGATGTAGTGGCCTTCTCGTTCTTTGGATTTTACAATCATGTCATCTACGTACACCTCGACTTCCTTATGCATCATGTTGTGCAGGACTGTGGTTGCAGCCCTTTGATATGTAGCCCCGGCTTTCTTCAACCCGAATGGCATAATCTTGTAGCAGTAGGTACCCCAAGGCATGGTGAATGCAGTCTTCTCTCTGACCTCAGGCACCATCAAAATCTGGTTATACCCCGAAAACCCATCCATGAACGATAGCAACACATGGCTAGTAGTGAAGCCTACCAATTCGTCGATGTGTGGTAGTGGAAAGTCGTCCTTCGGATTAGCCTTATTTAGATCCCGAAAATCGACGCAAACCCTAATTCTGCCATCCTTTTTCAGAACTAGAACAATGTTGGCCAACCAAGTCAGATATTTAGATACCATCAAAAATCCGGCATTAATCTGCTTAGTGACTTCTTCTTTAATCTTCAGTACCTAAGTGAGATGAATCTAACGGAGCTTTTGCTTGACTAGTCGGACCTCGGGGTCAAGTAAGATCCGATGCTATACAATCTCAAGATTGATTCCAAGCATGTCTTTATAGGACCACATGAAAACATCTAATCTTTTAATAAAGCGATTAAACGATCGCATTCTTTTGAAGACAACGTGGACCCGATTTGGACTAAGCGTGGATCCTTCTCAGTACCCACATTAATTGCAATGATCTTATCTATGCAGGGCTCAGCACGCCTCTTCTCCTCTTGGTCAATCAAGTTTTTCAAAGCCCAAGGAATTTCTTCCTCTTCGTTTTCATTAAAATTTTGAAAATTTGGTCGGTGCAATAAATTAATGACACGTAGTAGTAAACAGAATCTGTAGCATTCTCATTCAGAAGTTCTGGCTCTTCGGTTACAACAGACTCAAAAAAAAAAAAAAATGCAAAAGAGGACCTAGATAGGACCTTGGCACCCGGGTAAACACCCCTTGAAGTGTCAGACTTAGACTTTTCGGACAGACTCGAATATGATTCCGACTTAACAGACTCAGTGCAATCAAATTCAGGCTTATCATCCAATTCAGAACTGGCAATAATGCCTTTCTCCAACTGCCAAGTGAGGCGTGGCACCCTCAACTCATCCAGAATGCAACTAGTGGAGTCCATAACTGGTTCCTCTCCGATCATAGAGACAGTAAAGGTATCCCATAAGTTCTCCGTATTGGTCTCAGGATCTGTCAAGAGATTGGCCAATGCTGCCTTTATTCCAGCCTTATTGTTGTCTGAATCGTCATCTTCGTGCTAGCTTCGATACTTAGATTAGTCCCTTCTTCATCACTGTCTTGAAGTTGGTGGTCGAAAAAGATTTCAGAACTCGGGAAATGCTTTTTCATTGAAGAATCCACCTAAGGCTCAGGAAAGCCGAAAAACGAAAAATTCTCTCATTCTCTGACAAAATGCCCATTCAACATTCCCCAGATTGGCCTATGGACCAACTCATAATGTTTCTCGGCTCTTTTGGCCAATACTCTTTGGTAGGCACATAGCCCAACCCAAAAGTGTGGGGATTGTGTGGCACCTCAGCTAGCGCCGTAACACCTTTCCTCCCACTCATTCCGAACCCCATTCCTGGAATATGCAGCAATTTGTTCATGAAGTAAATGGACTGAGCACTAACATACATGCCTTCGTCTTCAGCAAAGATTGTCTGTACCACCTGGGCTTTTACTAGAGTGAATCTTGAAAGAAATACATCCTCATCACCGTGATTGACTTCCAACAAAGGTGTAGTTACCTATGGCGGTGGATGAATAAATAAATTCCCAAAAACGGTTGCCACTCCTCCCTTATGAGGGTATTTTAACATTTGGTGCAGGGTGGAGGGCATAACCTTCGTGTAATGGAACCAGGGTGTAGACACCCCATTTTTGACCGACCTTAAGACTCAGACGTCACCGATTGAGCGCTTGGTGATGTTGCATAATGTGCTTGTTCAGAAGTTTCGGAGTTGCGGCCGTGAGCCCTGCCTCCGGACTCCCGAACCCTTTTCTGTGCCTTGTCTCGGTTTGCGAACCAGACTCGGTTTTCTCTGTTTCTTTTCCTGAGGGGAGGGAGAGGTCCCGTAGACCATCTCTCAATGTCCGTAGGCTACATTTGGTGGCCGTAGGCCATTTTTCCCATTTCGGAGTCCGGTTCCCGGTTTTCGGGACCGCTGGCCGTGTGCCTCGGTTCGGGACCGCCTAACCATCTCCGTTTGCTCCGGTTTTTGGCATACTTCCTATTTTCTCCCTTTTGACGGACACTGGGGTCTGAGAAACCCACTTCGAGGCCGAATGCCACTTTCGGTGCTTAACAGCCCATTTTCGGGACCCCGAACTGCGTGTTTTGGTCCCCGAGCATTCGTTTTGCAACGGTTTTTGTTCATTTTTGGCAGGTACCTCTGTTTTATCACCAGGGAGGTCACTGAAGGGTGGAAGGCTAGTAATTGTTGCAGCAACCAGTTATCTCTCCTCCGGAGCCTCCCGGCGCCCGTTTTTCCAACTTCCGGGCTAATGTTGAACACCCTAGGGTTAGTGTTGCCAACTTTCAACCACATATCTGTGATCCACACACATGAGAGGCCACTAAAAGTTGGTGGCCGGCCATTAAGGTTGCCTGACCCTTTTGACCCCTTTCTTCCGGGCTAATGTTGAACCCCTTGGGCCCACATTCTTGAACTTTCAACCACATATCTGTGATCTACACACCTGGGAGGCCCCTAAAAGTTCATGGCCGGCCAGTAATTCAAATTGACCATTTTGAACCCCTCTTTCCGAGCTAATGTTGAACCCCTTGGACCCACTTTCTTGGAATTTTAACCACATGGTTGTGTTGTACACACATAGGAGTACCTCCCCAGTAGCTGGCCGGCCAGAAAATCTCATTGAACCTTTTGACCCCTAGCCGGCCGGCTGGGGGGTGTGGCTGGCCGGCCACCTGCAACAAAAGTGATAGGCCGGCCGTATTCCTCGCACTGTGCACTTTACAGCTGTGGGGCAATATCCCCCAGACAAGATATTTATCCGGGGGATATTTTGTGGGGGAGTTTTACTCTCCTTTTCCCCCACCTTTACACCCCTTCTTTGGCCTATATAGCAAGCAAGCCTTGTAGTGTTAGAGGGTTAGAAAAATTCTCCTTCAAGCTTCCATAGCCAACTCCATCTTCTTCCTTCTCAATTCTTTGAAAAACCCTAAGTCCCTAACCTTCATTCCTTCTACACCACCAAGCTCTACCACCACCACCTCATTTCCAGCAACAAGGAAGGTTTCCAAAAGGCCAAAGAAGCTGCAAATTCATCCAAGAAGCAACAAAAGTTTGAGTCTTCAAGGGTAAGTAATACTTTTACCCTTTTGACCCTTTTTCTTGATCTATTTCTAAGTCCTCCATGATTTTTGTTTCAAGCTCCGGCCCTAACTGAAAAAGGCCCTCTTTTGAGCTCATCTTCACTTTTCATTAAGGGCTCAACCCTGTTTGAGCCCTCCATGACACACTTGCTTCATTGACCCTCTTGTATGTCATAGTTTTGCATGCTATTTTTGGCCCATGATAAATTTATTTTCGAGCATGTTGTAAACTGATATTAGGTTTATTTTGAGCCCCTCTTCAACATTGAAGAAGGGCTCAACACCATTTGGGACTTCCATGATATACCTACCTTTATACTCCTCTTTTCTTCCCCATTCTTGCATGCAATGGCAGCCTACCATGCTTTTGTTTTTGGCCATTTTACAGTTCTGAAAAAGTCCTTATTTTGGTCCATTATTCATTTTTCATTTAGGTCCTTTCATGATTTGGGGCCTCCATATGCCACTTCATGTTATATCTCTCTTTTGGTTCGTTTTCTTGCATGTTTAGTTAGCCTACCATGCTTTTGTTTTCGGCCATTTTACAGGCCTAGAGATAGTCTTATTTTGGCCTATAATTCATGTTTCATTAACATTTTTTTTCTGTTTGGTGATTATTTTGTATACTTCATGTTATAGCACCTTTTGAGCCTAATTTTGCATCACATTTTTATCATGTTTGTGTACTGATTTGAGGCTTGTCATATACTGTGAATATTCATATTTTTGGTCCCTCTTCAGTGTTGTAGAAGGAAATTTTTCAGTTTGGGTTTTTCTTATATCACTTGCTTCATTACCCCTATCTTGGCCCCTATTCTTGCATGCTATTTTTTCCATACCTATGTTTGTTGTTTGGCCATGTTTATAACTGTGAAAGTGCATATTTTGGGACTGTCTAGCTTCTGTCTTTGCATTGCATGTCCATATTGTGCATGTTTAGCATAGCTATAGGCCATTTCGGGTGCCTAAATTCACATTTCGGGACATTTCCTTGCATTTCATGTCATTTCGCTTCATTTCGGGACTGTGTTCCCCCATATTTTAATGCTGAAATTCCATTAGTATGCTTGCATATCATTTTTGCCATGTTTCATCATATTTTGTCACCACCTCGGTTTGCGTGCCCGTGTGCACGCATTTCGAGGCACCTCATTTTTATCCGACGGCATCCTATGTGAGTGTGGCTGAGGCTCACTCATGTTGGTATAAGCCCATTTGCTGTTTCCATGTCATTACATCACATTTTATCATCGCCTCGGTTTGCGTGTCCGTGTGCACGCATTTCGAGGCACTCCCCTTTTTTATCTGCCGGCATCCTATGTAAGTGTGGCTGAGGCTCACTCATGTTGGTATAAGCCCATTTGTCATTTCCATGTCATTTCATCGCATTTTATCATTGCCTCGGTTTGCGTGCCCGTGTGCACGCATTTCGAGGCACTTCATTTTTATCCGCCGGCATCCTATGTGAGTGTGGCTGAGGCTCACTCATGTTGGTATAAGCCCATTTGCTGTTTCCATGTCATTTCATCGCATTTTATCATTGCCTCGGTTTGCGTGCCCGTGTGCACGCATTTCGAGGCACTTCATTTTTATCCGCCGGCATCCTATGTGAGTGTGGCTGAGGCTCACTCATGTTGGTATAAGCCCATTTGTCATTTCCATGTCATTTCATCACATTTTGCCATCGCCTCGGTTTGCGCGCCCGTGTGCACGCACTTCGAGGCACTTCATTTTCATCACATTTTGCCATCGCCTCGGTTTGCGTGCCCGTGTGCACGCACTTTGAGGCATCTCATTTTCATTGCATTCTGTCATTTTCTCAGTTTGCGTGCCCGTGTGCACGCACTTCGAGGCACCTCATTTACATAACATTCTGCCATTTTCTCGGTTTGCGTGTCCGTGTGCACGCACTTCGAGGCATCTCATTTCCATAGCATTGTGTTTGTTAGGATTATATCTTAGTTGCATTTCATGCATATCACGCATATTGCATCATGTTCGGAATAGGAGTTAGCCCGGGCACGGGAAACGAGGTGCATTTCGTACTCCGAGTGACGGAATGTGTCTCAATTCCCCAGTCACCGACACTCCGGATTATCCATGATGGAGTTAGGTTTTAGCTGTAGTTTCATGTGCATTCATTTTATATTAAGTTGTGCATTTCGACTCCTCGGCCATCATGCCTCGGTATGCGTGATTGGTGGCACGAGGATCGAGACATGCATATATCTGTGCAAATACATTGCTGTGCCCCTTTCTTGCTCTCTGTTGCAGCAAAATCAGGAATCAACAATTTTTCGGGACTTGGCACGCATTTCAAGAATAACTGCTAAACAGAGGCTAATTGGGGCATCCCGGTGGATTTCCGCGCAAGACAATCCGGACATGCATCATCCATCAGAAGCAAGGCAGTCCCTGGCCTGCACGCCAGTTTTATTTGCTTTCTTAGTTAATTCTTTAATTAATTAGAATTTTGTAATATTTTGGACCGTAATATTCTTTTATTTGGGACTGTAATATTTGGACTGTATATTTATTCGGACCCCCTCTGCGAGGGCACAACTGTAATAAGTGTGGGTGAGTGTGATGTATGTCTTCCAACCCCACGTCTTTCTTCCATTTTATTTATCCGCTTATGATGGTTAGATTAGGGCATATTTCAATTAGCATACAGTATGACAGCATGTTTGCATCATTCATCTGTATTGCATGCACCGGGCTCGGCGCATCATACTAACTGCATTGTACTTTCAATTACAAAGTTGAATACATGATAGTCGTAACATTTCATATGTCATCTTAGAATAGCCGAGCCTGCTATAATTGCATTTTGCATGTGTCACATTAGGCATTCCTGTATACTTAGGATTCATGCATGAATTTCTAATGAATATCTGTTTTGGCTTGGAGTACTAGGTAAGTTTTATGCTTTAGCATCCTTGCATGCGTGTGAGTGCTGCCATGAATAGCATGCTTACCATGAGGCTATGTGCTTATATGATATAACTGCCTGAGTGCCTGTGGGTGAAGGTTGGGTTATCTGAATTGGAATAATTCAATCAAATGTTCTGTTCCAATTCAGACGATCCTGTCTATACTTGTTTGCTGTGAGCATCACATAGTAACCTAGGCTAATAACCGGAATAAGAACATACAATGTTTTCAAAAATAGATATCATGGTTAGAAGAGGCCGGTCTATGACCGGGCGAGCGGGGGTGCTCACGAAGTGACCTTCCCCAATCATACCCAAGTTCCCGAGCCGAGGCAACTTTGGTGATGACGGACACGTGGCCTTTGGCACCGAGTCAGGGTTTCCTAAATTTCCCATTAAAAAACATTTAGGTGGCGACTCTGTATCTGGCAAAGCAGTCCATGTTTGGCACTTCTTTCAAAAATCTGTTTTTCTCAAAACGATTTGCCGGATTTGGACTCTTTGGTTCAAGATTAAGAACCGTGACACAAATCGAGTCCGAGCTGTAGCGAGGTCCCCCACGGGCTTGTTACAGTTTCTGGCGACTCTGCTGGGGATTTAGAGAACTTGACTCGAACTCATGATATCTGTTTTTGACTACACTTGTGTATTTCTTTGCATTGCATTTGCATTGGTGCGCCTAGGACACCGTGTTTGCCATCTGCTATTCCTGAACGGTTTGCCGGAGGCTTGTCTTGTCAAGGCATGACCATAAGGCTGACCGGTTGTGGGCTCTGCCAGTATGGGAACACAAACCCCGGTTTTACCGGGGCACCCTCTTTGACCATTCGACCTAGTACATATTCGGATCCATAGTGACCATTCCAAATTAGGACAGGTTGCTTACCCGTTCATAGGTTGTTTGAAACCACTGCGTGCGTAGTGAAACCCTAGTTCCTGACAAGATAGGACAGGGAAACCCTACCCCAACATAGGGGTGTTTTGGCTCTCACTTATCTGTTATGTGCTTTAGAGTGCGTCTCTACAGGAATGCATGTATCAGTATATGAGTTTGGGCATCAGGCCTGCGGGCATCAGTTCAGTATTGGCAGTATCAGGCCTGTGGGCATTAGTTCAGTATACGAGTTTGGGCATCAAGCCTGCGGGCATCAGTTCAGAACTGTCGGTATCAGGCCTGCGGGCATTGGTTCAGTATTATGGGTATCAGGCCTGCGGGCATCAGCCAGTATTTGAGGATCAGCTATCTGCGGATATCAGATTCTGTTTTAGGGAACAGTGGTACAGGGATAATAATCAGTGTTTAAGGACAGTGTTTTATTCAGCTTATTGACTGTGCGTTGATTATGCCTGACTGTGTGTCATGCATTTTATTTTAAGCTGTTATGCTGCCCGTTTATCTGTTTATTTATTTCCTTTTCGCTTTATTTATCTTTTGCTAGGTCAGTTTTAGCACGATTGCTTCCAACCCAGCAGGCATTCCCCAAGCACCTTGGACACGAGGTCGTCGACTCCATCGATCTGAGGATCTAATCGACGGACAGCCAGTGTTCCATTCTCTACCCCCTGTTACAAGAAGGAAGCAGAGAAAGCGCAGTACATCTGAACAAAGAGCACCAGAACAGTGGTATCCCCCATCAGTGGACAGTTGGATTGAGATCCCCATTGAGACAGATCTGCCGGTAGTTCAGACAGACCAAAACAGTATGACGGCACCGACAGGAGTTGAGGATATGATACGCCAGATGCAGGAAACCATGCGGGCTATGCAACAAGACGCAGTTCGCCGGGACGAACTTGCTAAGCAACAAGCCGAGATTATGACCCAGCAGGCTGAGCTGATTACCAGACTGCAACAACAGAGTACAGCATCTGCTTCACACCAAATCCCCCCTCCGACAGGAGCCCCATTACCTGAGAAGGCTCCTGCTATTCAGGACGTCCCTCCAAACACCCAGAATACTGTACTGACTATCCAAAATCTGCAGGAGGACACAAGTCTTCCAACGGGGCCAGCTCCGCCCCCGATTCCACCACAACTGTCCAAGGTCCATACACCCAATCACCCGGACTCTCCATCCGAGGTCGAGGTTGATCAAACGGCTCTGAAATTGAGCAAACTGGAGAAGCTCTTCAAGAAATCCCAAGGGGCCAAGGCTATGCCGGATATCGGAGATGGATATACCGAGGAGGCCGTAACACTCCCCGATAGGTTCAAAATGCCACAAATCGACCGTTTTGACGGGACCGGCGACCCCATGGTCCATATCCGACTGTTTGCAGATGTCTTGCGGCCAATGGGCCTAACACGACCACAGAAGCTCTCATTATTCGACCGAACCCTGTCGGGTGTGGCCTCCCATTGGTACGCAAGATTACAAGATGAGGTGAAGAAGAATTAGGATGAGATGGCTGAGGCCTTTGTCACACAATATTCATACAACACTCAGATCGAGATCACAACCCGTGATCTTGAAATGACAAGGCAAGAGCCTAAGGAATCTTTCTCGGACTTTGTGATCCGATGGAGGGCAAAGGCGTCAACGATGACTCTAAGGCCCACTGACAAAGATCAAATTCGGATGATTGTGCGCAATCTCCACCCGAAGCTGATGCAAAGAATGATTGTAGTCCCCTTCCCTACTTTCGCAGATTTACATGATATGGGGGTGCAAATAGAAGATGCTATGAGACAAGGTCTGTTTGACCAGGACAGAGAACAACCGAGGAGAACCTTCAACCGCAACAACAATGCGGGCCCGAGTGGCGCTGCAAATACGAGAGCCTCGGAAGTTAGTATGGTCACCACCACTCCCCCTCCCCCTCCAAGGCCCATGACTGCCACACCATTCTCCGGCGCGTCCGGAAGCAATACACAAAACAACCGATTCCAACCGCGAGACCAAAGAACCTTTACCCCACTATATATGCCTCTGACCAAGGTTCTGGGGATATTGATCAGAAAAAATCATTTAAAACCCCTGGAGCCGAAGCCATTACCAAATCCACTCCCCCCCTCTTACGACCCATCAAAGTACTGCGCTTATCACCAACAACACGGTCACGACACCGACCGTTGTTATAGATTGCGTCATGAGATCCAGGATCTTATTGATAAACAGGTGATCGCGCCTCCTGACAAACCCAATGTCACAACCAACCCTCTCCCACCACATAACCAAGCTCCTCCTCCCAATAGAATCAACTTTATCCAAACTGGGGTCGCATCCTACGATCCTAGCATCTATATTACCCCCACCCACCTACCCAAGCCAGAGGTTCTCCTCCCCGATTGCACTGATTTCTTGTGCATGGTGGACATCTCCAAAACCCAACCAGAATCGATGGTGGTGACCGTCGAAGACGGGGCAGGGCAGATTTTGGAGGAGAATGAGATTGCCGAATCTGGGACTGGACAGAGTATTGCTAGGAAGGCCTATGATCCAAGCAAGTACATCCTATCAACAAACCAGATTGGGCTGAGCTTAGAATTTCCCGAGACAGGAGAACTGTGCATGATCCAGGGGGATGGATCTGGGCTATGGGCAGATAATCTGACGGCCATAGAGGAAGACTTTGCCAACTTGCAATTTCTCGATGACCAGGAACTGGGGGATGCGTCGATCAATTGGTATGATTATGAGGGATCAGAAGAGGCCACTGGATGGCTCGAAGATCAACCAGATGCAGTGGGGGAAGCCCAACCAGAACAGAGCCCGGCAGGGGCAGAGATATCAGCTGTGGCCGGAATGGCCGAAAGTCAAATTGTATCGCCGGAGAGTGCCGGTGTTAAGAATTCCGCTCAAGACATGGGCATTACAGATACGGGAATTATTGAACAAACAGCTGTACTGATGCAGGTGGAGCAAGAAAAGTTTGAGGCTGCTGAGAGAGCCAGAAAGGCAAAAGGCCCTGAGGGGACTGAAAGTGCTGTGTGCATAAAGACAGACAATGCTGCGAGCATATGGACAGAGAGCACTGAGAGTGCGAGTGGACCGAAGCCAGACAGGTGTCTGTTGGCTGCCAGCGGAATGTGGTGGGAAGATGACGATTTGTGTCTTGCCCACACCGATGAAGACTGGGGAAGTGGCCAGCCGGATGATACGTGGTATCTTGATGAAGTGGATCATATGACAAGAAGTGGGCGGTACTTCAAGCCCCCACACCTAGACCAACCCGAAGCATCCGGGAAAGACAGAGAAACGGGGAAACAGAAGGAGAGGCAGATTGAGGAGGAAGCTGTGCTGAAACAGTTAAAGAAAATACAAGCAGACATCTCCATCTGGGGACTGCTAATGGCATCACGGGTGCATAGAGAAGCTGTCCTGTCTGCCATGGATAAATCCAAACTCCCCATAGATACCACCCCTGAACAGCTGGTTGGGCTGGTTTTTCCGGGAGGAGGTTCCCCGGCATTAACCTTTTCGAACAAGGAGCTACCGCCTGAGGGCACAAATCATAACAAACCTCTCTATATCTCTGTGGAATGTAGAGATAAGTGGATACCGGTGGTACTTGTTGATACCGGGTCTGCGATTAATGTCTGCCCGACCAGAACGGCATATGCAATTGGGTTAAAACCCGCGGACTTCGTCCCGACCACCCAAGTGATTAGAGCATACGACAATACCAGCAGAGAAGTGATGGGGACTGTTAAAATTCAAACCAAGGTTGGTCCAGGACAACACAACATCGATATCTTGGACGTTCCCGCAACCTTTAACCTACTTTTGGGGCGACCGTGGTTGCACCAGGTCAAAGCAGTCTCTTCCACCCTACATCAAATGCTGAAATACCCTCACGGGAAGGGGGTAGCAATTGTTTTTGGGAATTCATCAATCCATCCGCCGCCGGAGGTGTCCACACCTATCTTGGAGATCGAGCACGGCACGGAGGATGTGTTTTTGTCGGGGTTCACTTTGGCCGAGGCTCAAGTGGTGCAGAATGTCATGGCTGTGAATGAGGGTATGTATGTTAGTGCTCAATCTATCTACCTCATGAACAAGCTAAAACATACCCCCGGGATGGGATTAGGGAGAAGTGGCCGGAAGGGCGTCTCAGTGTTGGCCGAAGTGCCACACAACCCTCACGCCTTTGGACTGGGTTATTTGCCCACCAAAGAGGACTGGTTGAGGAAAGGAAAGGAAATGGCCGGAAGGGCCAGAGCAAAGAAGGCCGGGAAGCCATTTGAGTTAATGCACAGGCCCATCTGGGGTACCCTAAACGGACGCTTCTTCCGGGAGGGGGAAGATTTTCCATTCTGCGGCTTCCCAGAGCCATGGCTAAACGCGGAGGGGACGCACGTGCCTGGTTTTGAAATCTTCTTCGACATACAATTATCTGGGGATGACGTTGCCGAAACGCAGACAGACCCACTAACTGAGGTTGAACAATGTGAAACAGTGGAGCCTGAGAGCACAGAGTTTGAAATGGGGGTAGCACTGGCGAGTCTACTATCAGATCCTCCGATCGACCAAGAGTGCTTGGGGGATAACTCTTCGGTTTCTGTGATTGGAGATGAAATAGTTGCGGGCTTTCCAGCGCCGATTTTGGATGCATCTATCGCACCTTCTCTCATCTGGCAATATGAAGAAGGCTTTTTATCTAGCAGTTCCGGGTCAGGTAGTGAGCCGGAATCTGATTCCACCGAATCTTCTGCGTCGGAATCAGATTCCAGCTCGACTGAGTCTGAGTCCGGTATTCCTGGGGGTGATAACCCGGATACCACAGTCCTGTCTAGGTCGTCTTTTTCATTTTCTTTTGAGTCTGTTGTAACAGAGGAATCTGACGGCTTGGAAATATTTAATGAGAATGATGTGGATGTGGTTTCTGAGTATTTTTCTGTGCCTTTGATTTATTGCTTAAATCAGGATTTTCAAAATTTTGATGAAAACGACGAGGAAGAAATTCCTCCGGTTTTGCAACGATTAATTGATCAAGAGCAGGAAAGATTTGTTAAACCTTTAATGGATGAAATCACTACTGTGAATGTTGGTACTGAGAAGGACCCGCGGCTGGTCCAGATCGGGTCCACGTTGTCTTCCGAGGAACGCGAGCGCTTAGTCGCTTTATTAAAAGATTTCAAAGATGTTTTCGCGTGGTCCTACGAAGACATGCCTGGAATCGATCCTGAGATTGTACAGCACCGGATCCCTCTTGACCCCGAGGCCTGACCTGTCAAACAGAAGCTCAGAAGGATTCGCCCGGACTGGGCCCTCAAGATTAAGGAAGAGGTCACCAAGCAAATTGACGCAGGGTTCCTGCTGGTATCTGAATACCCAACTTGGTTGGCCAACATTGTTCCGGTGCCAAAGAAGGATGGCACAATTCGGGTCTGTGTGGACTTCAGAGATTTGAACAAGGCCAGTCCGAAGGACGACTTCCCCTTGCCTCACATCGATGAATTGGTGGATTTCACGGCAGGACATGCCTTGCTTTCGTTTATGGATGGTTTCTCAGGCTATAATCAGATAGTGATGGCACCCGAAGACCGGGAGAAGACTGCGTTCACTACCCTGTGGGGTACATATTGTTATAGAGTGATGCCATTTGGGTTGAAAAATGCTGGAGCTACGTATCAACGGGCAGCAACTACAATATTGCATGATATGATCCATAAGGAGGTCGAGGTGTATGTGGACGACATGATTGTCAAGTCCAAAGATAGAGAGGGC
Organism: Camellia sinensis; assembly: GCF_055761805.1. Lineage (NCBI taxonomy): Eukaryota > Viridiplantae > Streptophyta > Magnoliopsida > Ericales > Theaceae > Camellia > Camellia sinensis. The sequence goes on along the minus strand of NC_138969.1, from coordinate 107,944,529 downwards.
CACTACACCGCCTTACAAAAATTCTTTCAAAGGATCAAAGAGTTTCGGCTGCGACTGAATCCCCAGAAGTGCACGTTTGGTGTTACAGCAGGGAAGATGCTAGGGTTCCTGATTATGCAAAGGGGCATCGAGGTCGACCCTTCCAAAATCAAGGCCATCTTAGAAATGCCACCACCAAGGACTGAAAAGGAGGTGAGAGGCTTTCTAGGTAAAGTGCAATTCATAAGACGGTTTATCTCTAAATTAACCTTGACTTGTGAACCACTTTTTGGTCTCCTAAAGAAAGGAAAGAAATTCCAATGGGACGGCCGATGTCAAGCAGCTTTTGAGCAGATCAAAGAGTATCTACAGAACCCACCCGTGTTATCACCACCAGAGCCAGGGAGACCGTTGATACTGTACCTTCGGAAACTGAGACTACCATGGGCTGCATGCTTGCGCAGGAATCTGAGGACAAAGTAGAAAGAGCCATCTACTATCTGAGCAAAAAGATGCTGGATTACGAGACCCGCTATACACCGCTGGAGAAGGCTTGTTTGGCCTTAGTATGGGCAACCAGGAAGCTGCGGCACTACCTGTTAGCCCACTCTGTGATGTTGGTTTCGCGTTTGGATCCCATCAAATATCTTTTTGAGAAACCAGCACTTACGGGTAGGCTAGCTCGTTGGCTGCTGTTGCTCTCTGAATTTGATTTGAAGTATGTAACGCGCAAGTCAGTAAAAGGAAGAGCGGTAGCGGAGTTCCTTGCCGACCACCCGGTTGAGGGGGATGAAGCGGTTGAGTATCTATTCCCAGATGAAGCTATTCTACACGTCGAAGATGAAACTTGGACAATGTACTTTGATGGAGCGTCAAACCAGTATGGGTATGGGATAGGGGTGTTGCTGATAGCACCCGACGATTCCCGTATCCCTTTAGCATTCAAGCTTCGGTTCAAAGTTTCCAACAATGAGGCAGAATATGAGGCATGTATTGCTGGCCTGGAAGCAGCCCTGGAACTATGGGCAAGACGGTTGGACGTCATTGGGGACTTGAACCTCGTTGTGTCTCAAGCAAAAGGAGATTGGAAAGTCAAGGAGGAAAGGATGGTAATTTACCACCAAACCTTGGATCTGCTAATTCCTCAGTTTGAGAAGCTAAATTTCACCCACCTCGTAAGAGAGAACAACAGGTTTGCAGATTCACTAGCAACTCTATCATCTATGATAGACATCCCATCCGGAGTCCGGATGCGTCCAGTCATTATCGATCAGAAGTTCGCGCCAGCATACGAGTCAATTTCCGCCATAGATGAGGTTCAAGACGGCAACCCCTGGTATTACGACATCTGGAACTTCTTGGAAAAGGAGACATATCCACTAGGGGCAAATGCCAAGGATAAGAGGGCTGTCAGAAGAATGGCTGCTCAGTTCATTATCTGCGGAGGAAAGCTATACAAAAGGGGTCATTTGGGAATGCATAAGCTCTATGTAGAAGCTGAAGAATCGGAACGCCTGATGGAAGCCATCCATGGGGGGGAGTGCGGTGCACACATGAATGGAGTAATGCTGGCCAGAAAGATCCTTAGACAGGGCTACTACTGGTCAACCATGGAGGAGGATTGTATTAGCTTTGTTCGGCGATGCCATAAGTGTCAAATTCATGCAAACCGCATGAACATTCCGCCGTCAAAACTGTACAACATGACTTCGCCATGGCCTTTTTCGGTCTGGGGGATTGATGTGATCGGAGCTGTTACCCCGAAGGGATCAAACGGGCATGAGTTTATCCTAGTAGCGATAGATTATTTCACAAAGTGGGTCGAGGCCCAATCTTACGCGGTGTTGAAGGCATCGCACGTTGCAAAATTCATCAGAAACAACATCATCTGTCGCTACGGGGTGCCAAACGAGATAATTTCAGATAATGGTTCCCACTTCAAGAAAGAAGTGATAGACTTGTTGGAGAAATACAACGTGGCTTTCCATAAGTCATCTACATACCGGCCGCAAACCAACGGAGCAGTTGAGGCCGCCAACAAGAATATCAAGCATATATTGTAGAAGATGGTGGGAACCTATCGGGATTGGCCAGACAAGCTGCCATTTGCTCTGTGGGGCTACAGGACTTCAATCAGAACTTCTACTGGAGCAACTCCATACTCATTGGTCTATGGAATGGAGGCTGTTCTACCTATTGAGATTGAGGTTCCGTCGTTACGAGTATTGGCTGAATGCCAGATAGCCGAAGCAGATTGGCAGCAAAGCAGATTCGAAGAACTCATGCTCTTTGATGAAAGAAGACTGAAAGCACTGTACCACATCTAAGGCTATCAACGCAGAATCGCCTGGGCTTTCAACAAGAAAGTTAAGTCCCGGAATTTGAAAGAAGGAGATTTGGTGCTCAAAGACAACCGAGCTCCCATCCACGACCTAAGGGGCAAGTTCAGACCTAATTGGACTGGTCCTTACATCATCAAAGCTATCTGGTCAGGTGGAGCTGTGGTTCTGATGGATCTAGATGGCTTGGAGTTCTCACAACCGATCAATATGGACAAGTTGAAGAAATATTATCCTTGAGAGGCTCGCTAGGCCGAAAACCCGAAAGGGCGACCTAGGCAAAAGTCAGAGCACAAAAAATTAGAAAATATAAAAACTGAGCTCGCAAGGTTGAAAACCCGCAAAGGGCGGCCTTGGCAAAAGTAAGAGCGCAAAAGGAGAGTGAAAATACTCGAGTGAACCTTAGCCTGAACTACGTAAGGCTTGATTCCCATCTTTGGGATACGTAGGCAACTTCACCTTGAAGTTCAGCCATAAAATTTTCCCCGATCAACTTTGTCCAACTTGATCATCTCAGTCATCTTTATCCATCAGCATTTATCGTGATCTCCGGTACAGTGCTGTTCAAATTAGGGGCAACTTTCCGTTGCCGCGACGGTGCAAAGTTACTCAGACAAGGGGTAACTTTCCGTTGCTTTGGAGTGCCGCATTGTTCTTCAGACTAGGGGCAACTTTCCAGTTGCAGGGATCTGGGGTTGTGCGTCTCAGTGACAGATTTTCGGCGTGTCCAATTCTGATCCACCTCGAAAATAGTTTTGAAAAGTTTTAATAAAAGTTGACTTTGTTCAAATCAATCTTTTTACGACTTAGACCATTTTTGGACCAAAAGCGGAAAATTTTCAGTACCACAACTTTCAATTTCATTGATTTCAAAATAGAGTTCTCCTGCTCTTGCATACAATCGAGGTTGCTTTTTTTAGTACATTCATAAAGAAAACTTGAAAATGCTAATAAGCAATAAATTTGGGGGCATAATTAAATCAAGTATCTCTGCGTCCCCTCCCAGAGCTGGACGAAGCATCTGATGCCAAGCTGGGCCCAACCTGTGCCTCCTCATTGAGCCAATCCACGCACTCATCGGACAAAGTGCAACTGAAAGTTGAAGCAGGGGCCAGGAGCTCTCTAGTCCTCCATGCCGTGGCATATCGGGCAAGCTGTGCGCCCCGGATCGGGAAAGCGGCTGGGTACTCAATCCCCTCCGGTGGGCAAGTCTGATCATGGCCAAACTGACGCAGGAACCGGAACGGAAAATAAAATACGCAGTGGGTTAGACCAATCAATTGGATCCCTATCAGCCGGGACATACTATAGCTCATCGCCGGGAGGTTGAGCCAAGAACAACGCCAAGCAATGCCGTCTGCGGACAAATTGCACATCCAATCGAACCACCACCTTTCGTCAAGAGCATTGACTAGGCGCTGCCGAAAGAAGTAGCCTCGAGCTGAATAGGCCGGGCAAGAGTCCACGATCTGCAACTTGTCCATTAACCATACCTAGGGGAGGGATGGAAAATGAGAGAATAAAGAACAGAGAGATGTACGATGAGAGAAAAGTGAGACAAGGGTTTTGTGAGAAAAACCAAGCCTGAGGGTCGAGTGATGTGAGCAAATATATATGTGAGGACGGGTGGGAAACATTACCTGCAGCAGCAGTGGACTCCCGGCAAACCTAGTCGCCTCCCGGCGATAGACAGAATCTAAACCCATCAGTGTCTCGGCCAAGGTCATGGCAATACAGCTCTTTCCTTCTTTCAAGCCTTGGGCAACTTCAATCAGGCGAATGCTAGCTCCGCCAAAGCCCGAAGAAAGCAGAAAGTGAGACAACAAACATAAGCAGAGGGCGTGTTGCCGGAAACCCTGCCAATAATGGTTGCTGCGGTCACCAGCGTCGGAAAAACGATGGATCAAGCCGAGGATGTCCAGTTCCCCACTACAAATCAGAGATCGAGCGTCATGCGCCGTGAGCCCACACATCTGCCCTAAAGCCTGAGCATGGCCAAAACGGAGCTGGGGCAAGATCACTTCAGAGCATTCAGACTCCATCAAAACCTGAAAATCTTCGAAAGTGGGACACATCTCTTGGCCGCCAAAACTGAAAACATGCGTCACTGGATTCCAGAACCTTGCCGCGGCATGGAGAAAAGGGAGATGTAGCCGAGTACGGCTCAGCGTGAATAGTGCATTCAAGCCGAAATCCCGAAAATTCAGCTTTTCTGAGCCATCTAGAGAAGAGATCCAAGACGTAACATTTTCTGCGAGAAACGCCTCCATCTTTGTCTAAAACTAAGATGAAATGAATGTTCCCGAAGTTGAGGCTTTTATAGAAGGAAAAACACTATTCACGGGGACACGTGTCAAAAATCTGGTGGCTGCAGCACTAAGTGGCCGGCCGGCCACCTTTTCTGGCTGGCCAGCCATTTGTTTTTTACAAAACTGGCCGGCCAGCTGTCTCTCTCCACAAAAATGGCCGGCCGGCTCCTCAAGATGGCTGGCAATGCTGCAGTGTATCCCTTTGGCCCTGTTTTACTCTCCGAGGGAAAGTTCCAAGCATTTCCATGCAACGGGAGAGTCAAAGGCCTCCATTTCCCTCTGTTTCGGAGGAGTTCCGGTGCCCAGATCGTCAGAAGTACACTCTGTTATCGTTTTGTTTATCGAGTTGTTGTTTTGCTTATCGAGTTGTTTGTCGAGTGGACGTGTTTCGTGTTTTTGAGTCATTGCGCTCTGTTCAAGCAATTTTTGTTTTAAGTCTTGTTTATTTGCGTTGTTGCATTTTGCTTATCGAGTTGTAAACTTGCCTAAGGTTCTGTTATATCTTAGTAAGTTGAATTGTTTAGTTTGTTGCGTCGGTCCACTACCTGACCTAGTGGCTACACATTGCATTTCAATTTCATTTTTGTGCAAAATAAACGATGCGATACGATGCTAAAAATTTAAAATACAAACATCTTTTCAAAAGCTATTTCATTTCATCATGCTTTACAACAAACAAAGGTACAAGTTTTACAACAAAATAAAACTGCCTAACAATGTGCAAAGTGCTACAAACTACTAGCAAAAAGAAAAATAAAGCAGGAAATAGCAACATCAAAGTCCTCGGGAGCGGGAACGAGAAGCACTCCTCATCCTCTTCTGCGGGACAATCTCTGCACCATCATCGTCATCTGAGTCGGAGCTGTCATCCCCAGGATTCCCCTCAGCCTCGTCTCTATTCCCCGAGCCAAACCCGGAGCCCCCCTCCTCAGAAGATGTCTCTGACTGACGGTCGGTAGCCTCCTCCTCCTCCTCAGCATCCTCCTCCTCCTCATCAGGCTCCACCTCCACAACGTGAGCCCTGCATCTGCGGACAGGCCCTCCTCGAGCTCCTCGAAAAGGCCTAGATGGCCCAGCTCCTCGGAAAGGCCGGGACGGCCCAGCTCCCTGAAAAGGCCCAGATGGCTCAGCTCCCCAATAAGGCCCAGGTGGCCTGGCCTGCGGCTGACCGGACCATGAAGGCATCTGAAAATAAAGAGTTCAATTCAAATACATCAGTCCAAATATATACATCAGACACAGATACAAGCAAAGGCTATGTGAAGTGGGTGCATGTAAATACAGTGTACAAGTGGGGTGTGTGTCAGATGTGCTCTACACAAGTAGTCTATCGATGCAGTAGAAATCAGCATGTCATCAGAAGTATGATAAATGCCAGAAAACTGAAAAGTACCTGGATGCCCGCGATAGACAACTGTGCCTCCCTACGCAGGACCATGCCCTCGAGTGTGGCCACCAGTCCAACCACCTCCTCCATGTACCCTCGCGATGGCTGCAAAAATGAGCTCATAATCATCAGTGAACAAAAGAGTGTCTAAACATCTGAATGATGAATGACAAAAGTGGAGCATACCGGCGGTGAGTCCGGATCAATGGCGTATCGATCACTGGGCATCGGAGGCTCTAGTGGGATCGGGGTCGGAGAGATAGCCCCATACTGCCACGCCATCAACTCAGTCGGCATATCTGGCCATCCGGGATGAGGATGAATCGACGGAGTCGGAGGAAATGGTTTACTCCCACCTCTAGATGTACCAGCCCTGCTAGAAGAAGGGGCGTCTGCAGCCCGAGCCCGAGCCTGGCCCGAGGATGACATACCGGCAGGCCTCATCATCGGGATACGAGCTTCCGTCAATGGAGGCATCAAATATATGTGACGGTAAGTGGCGTAGTCCCCCTCCTCAATATATAACAAAGCATCACTGCCCAACATGGCGCCGACTACCTCTGAGTAGGAGAGCCTGTCAGCAGTCCGCATACTGGCTGGAGGTACTGCGGGAATATCTTGAGAAAGATACCCCCATACCTGGCGCAGAAAGCGTTCCCCCAGGAACCATGCCCTGCCAACCGGTTCTTCAAGCAGGACCCTATACTGGGAGATGTCCGACGCTCCAGTATACTGAAGTCGGAGACCATCATCCAGGGACACCCAGGGCTGCCATGTGATATGTGGATGATAAATGCATAAACCAATCAGAAATCAAGAATATACAGAGCAAATTAAAGATGAGAATGAAAGGAACTGAAAGTTCTGGGGTACCTCTGAATGTCACACAGTGTCGAAGTACTGTCGCAGACGAAGGAGGGTCTCTCGACGTCTCGGCCGGTGCGGGCCCTCGAATATCAATGAAAAAGGGGTCACGGGAATCCCTACCACCTCCAGCTCAGGGGCTAATGATGGGAAGTATACATAGACCCATAGCTGAGAAAAGCAATGCAGAATGTAAGTACGAAATGCTGAGAGCTAAATACAGACTGTGAAAGTGCGCTGTGTGTGCAATGTACAAGTAATGACAAGCAGAAATGTAAATCAAGGGGACAGGAAGTACCTCCCAGGCTCTCCAGTAGCCGCCAAGCAAATCGCCCCGCCCGCGGGAGGTCGCGCTCATATAAAAATAAAGGGTAGCCAGGCCGGCGCCACCCCAATCATATCGATAGACCTGTGATAGGTCGACTAGAGCGCTCAGCAAATATAGCCCACAGCAAATATAGCCCAACTGTGTTCCCTCTGTCGGCGAACAGGGTAGTCCCGAAGAGGAACATCAGGAAACCACGGGCATACTGCTCCGTCTCCTCGGGACTCTCAGGCACCATCTCCGCCCGCCGGAAATGGGAGGAGAACCAAGTGTATCGGACTCTCCCAGAGACCCTGTCAACGGGCGGGCGAGCCCCCAATAGATATATCCAAGCGGCCTCCCACTCTCCCATATCCTCATCATAGGGGATGGCCCAACCTCCGATGTCAAGGCCAGTCAACACAGCGAAGTCAAAAGGGGTCATGGTCATGTCCCCGGTAGCAGAGAAATGAAAGGAATTGGTGGTGTCCCACCATCTCTCTACTAAGGCTGCGATCAGTGTCCTCCTGGCAGGACAACGTGACAACCCGACGCAGAAGGGCCCGAATCCTGCCAAATCTACCAAATCCCGGACACCCTCCGGTAGCTCGGCATACCAATCCCGCGCGATGGTGGAACCATATCCCCGCACACTGCGGGAACCAGCCTACATTCAGAATGAATACTTGTGTCAATAATGAAATAAAATGGGCTATGTGCCAATGAAATGAAATGGGCTGTGTGCCAATGAGATGAAATGGGCTGTATGCCAATGGAACGAATGGGCTGTGCGTCAATGAGATGAAATGGGCTGTGTGCCAATAAAATGAAATGGGCTGTGTGCCAATAAGATAAAATGGGCTGTGTGCCGATGAAGTGAAATAAGCTACATGCAAAATCTACCTGGGCTGCGTGTTCAGAAAATTTGAAATTTGGGCTGCGTGTTCAACTTTCAGTTAAATTGTGGGCTGCGTGTTCACTATCTACCTGGGCTGTGTGTTCAGAAAATTTGAAATTTGGGCTGCGTGTTCAACTTTCAGTTAAAGTGTGGGCTGCGTGTTCACTATCTACCTGGGCTGCGTGTTCAGAAAATTTGAAACTTGGGCTGCGTGTTCAACTTTCAGTTAAATTGTGGGCTGCGTGTTCACTATCTACCTGGGCTGCGTGTTCAGAAAATTTGAAATTTGGGCTGCGTGTTCAACTTTCAGTTAAAGTGTGGGCTGCGTGTTCACTATCTACCTGGGCTGCGTGTTCAGAAAATTTGAAATTTGGGCTGCGTGTTCAACTTTCAGTTAAATTGTGGGCTGCGTGTTCACTATCTACCTGGGCTGCGTGTTCAGAAAATTTGAAACTTGGGCTGCGTGTTCAACTTTCAGTTAAATTGTGGGCTGCGTGTTCACTATCTACCTGGGCTGCGTGTTCAGAAAATTTGAAATTTGGGCTGCGTGTTCAACTTTCAGTTAAATTGTGGGCTGCGTGTTCGCTATCTACCTGGGCTGCGTGTTCAGAAAATTTGAAATTTGGGCTGCGTGTTCAACTTTCAGTTAAATTGTGGGCTGCGTGTTCACTATCTACCTGGGCTGCGTGTTCAGAAAATTTGAAACTTGGGCTGCGTGTTCAACTTTCAGTTAAATTGTGGGCTGCGTGTTCACTATCTACCTGGGCTGCGTGTTCAGAAAATTTGAAATTTGGGCTGCGTGTTCAACTTTCAGTTAAATTGTGGGCTGCGTGTTCACTATCTACCTGGGCTGCGTGTTCAGAAAATTTGAAACTTGGGCTGCATGTTCAACTTTCAGTTAAATTGTGGGCTGCGTGTTCACTATCTACCTGGGCTGCGTGTTCAGAAAATTTGAAACTTGGGCTGCGTGTTCAACTTTCAGTTAAATTGTGGGCTGCGTGTTCACTGTCTACCTGGGCTGCGTGTTCAGAAAATTTAAAGTTTGGGCTGCGTGTTCAAATTTCAACTAGTGTGGGCTGCGTGTTCACTATCTAATCTAGGCTGTGTGTTCAGAAAATTTAAAGTGTGGGCTGTGTGTTCACTTTCGAATTCGGGCTGTGCGTTCGACAAATTAGTGTTTGAGCCGTGTGTTCTAATGTGGGCTGTGTGTTCGCAATTAATTAAATGAGCCGAGTGTTCAGAAATTCGAGTGTTGAAACTACATGTTCAGGATGCAAGCAAAGTACTATGTCATAAGCTAAACTGCGTGTTCAAGTATGGCAAAGGTGCAGAATGTAGGAAAAATACAGAAGATGAGGTAAATACCTCTTGGGCCTCGTGAGAGAGATGCTGCTCCAGCTCTCTGAGAAGCAGATCCCCGGGTGCTCGCTCATCAAAGCTGGTGATGTGACGGAAGACAGCGCGCGGAAGAACGTGTGCTGGCGGACGGTACCTCCCGGGAATGAAAGGTCGGGTCCTCGGAGGTAGAGTCATGGGATCGAAATCATCGCCAGCACCTGGAAAACCTCCGCCGTGAGGAGAATTGCCCGCCATTTCCAAAGAATCAGTAAAAGGGAGCAAAAATGAGCAAAATGAGCCAAAATTGGAAAAAGTCAACAAAAGTCAACTCTCGGGAAATGAAAAGTCAACAAAAGTCAACTCCCGAGAAAATATTCCAAATATTGAGACAAACTTACCTCAAGTGGCGAAAATGCAAAAAGAAGCTCCGAAGCCGGAATTTAATCGCTTCAAAGTGCTTGAAACTGAGTGTTTTCGCGAAAACAATTTGCGCGGGGCGTTGGAAAACTCGCGTGAAACTCAAAACTGGAGAGGAAAGTGTTGTAGAAGGCAAGAAAAAGGGGAGGTCTCGGCTGCCTTTTATAGGCCTCAAGCCTTGGTTGAAGAAGCATGCAAAAAGGAGGGAAAAAGACCAAAATACCCCCGGATAAAGCACATGGCCGGCCGGCCCCTTTATCTAGCCGGCCAGCTATCTGCTTTTTGCAGAAATGGCCGGCCAGCCATTAGCTTTAACAGAAACCGGTTGGCCAGCCCCCTTAGGAAGATAAATGGCCGGCCATGTTCCCCACATGCTCACCTAGCTCTCTGCAAATTTTGAGGAAGATCGGAGTTCCCGGGACCTGAAAAAGTTCAAGAAAAGTACACTTCCGGTCGCGAAACTGCGCCGTCGGGACTTCGGCTTCAAGTTCTGACGTATGTCTCATCATCACTTATCAAAATCAAAGTGTATCCTTTTTGAAAGAGTTACAACCTTTCAGGGAAGCGGATCAGAGGCCGTGATTGAGTTACCTTCGCCGAAACACGCATTTCCGTACTCATTGTTTCATGACAAATGAACACCCTGATTTATGCTCGTTTTGTACTATCATGCACATTATCTTGGATTCTCATGAGCATACTTACCTTGTCATGTACATTTCTTGATATTGGCATACCTCTGTGTTTGAGCATGCGTTGTCACACATGCTCCTTTCTTGCATTGCGATGCATTCACTCACCGGCATTGCGTATGTCGAACTTTCGAAATCACATCAAATATATGTTGTTAGCATATTATACTTGTTGCAATTTCTCTCTTTTGCAGGCACGATATTGTATGTACGGTTCAATTGAGGCTGGTGCGACCAGACGAATCGCGCAGGTATCGTATCTTCTCCGTGTGAGACGTGGCGGGGATTGAATAATCCTCCGCATTCTTAACTGCATGAAATGTAGTTGTTGCTTTGCATTCTTGCTTAAAACTGTTGCTCCTATTTGCGAATACTTGCTTCATTACAGCTTGCTGCATTTGCACGATCATTGGGTTACCTCCGGCTTTTTGCATATCATTTGCATTTTGCCCCCTGCCTGCGGGCATGCCTGCGGGCGCATCTCTGTTTATCTTGTATGTTTGTCTAAGTCTTCGACCTTGTCAAAAATGGGTCGTCTCTGGGCTTTGACATTCACTCACGTCACTTATGACTTCTGAATTCTGTCAAAGAGGGGCAACTGTAGACACCCCATTTTTGACCGACCTTAAGACTCAGACGTCACCGATTGAGCGCTTGGTGATGTTGCATAATGTGTTTGTTCAGAAGTTTCGGAGTTGCGGCCGTGAGCCCTGCCTCCGGACTCCCGAACCCTTTTCTGTGCCTTGTCTCGGTTTGCGAACCAGACTCGGTTTTCTCTGTTTCTTTTCCTGAGGGGAGGGAGAGGTCCCGTAGACCATCTCTCAATGTCCGTAGGCTACATTTGGTGGCCGTAGGCCATTTTTCTCATTTCGGAGTCCGGTTCCCGGTTTTCGGGACCGCTGGCCGTGTGCCTCGGTTCGGGACCGCCTAACCATCTACGTTTGCTCCGATTTTTGGCATACTTCCTATTTTCTCCATTTTGAGGGACACTGGGGTCTGAGAAACCCACTTCGAGGCCGAATGCCACTTTCGGTGCTTAACTGCCCATTTTCGGGACCCTAAACTGCGTGTTTTGGTCCCCGAGCATTCGTTTTGCAACGGTTTTTGTTCATTTTTGGCAGGTACCTCTGTTTTATCACCAGGGAGGTCACTGAAGGGTGGAAGGCTAGTAATTGTTGCAGCAACCAGTTATCTCTCCTCCGGAGCCTCCCGGCGCCCGTTTTTCCAACTTCCGGGCTAATGTTGAACACCCTAGGATTAGTGTTGCCAACTTTCAACCACATATCTGTGATCCACACACATGAGAGGCCACTAAAAGTTGGTGGCCGGCCATTAAGGTTGCCTGACCCTTTTGACCCCTTTCTTCCGGGCTAATGTTGAACCCCTTGGGCCCACATTCTTGAACTTTCAACCACATATCTGTGATCTACACACCTGGGAGGCCCCTAAAAGTTCATGGCCGGCCAGTAATTCAAATTGACCATTTTGAACCCCTCTTTCCGAGCTAATGTTGAACCCCTTGGACCCACTTTCTTGGAATTTTAACCACATGGTTGTGTTGTACACACATAGGAGTACCTCCCCAGTAGCTGGCCGGCCAGAAAATCTCATTGAGCCTTTTGACCCCTAGCCGGCCGGCTAGGGGGTGTGGCCGGCCGGCCACCTGCAACAAAAGTGATAGGCCGGCCGTATTCCTCGCACTGTGCACTTTACAGCTGTGGGGCAATATCCCCCAGACAAGATATTTATCCGGGGGATATTTTGTGGGGGAGTTTTACTCTCCTTTTCCCCCACCTTTACACCCCTTCTTTGGCCTATATAGCAAGCAAGCCTTGTAGTGTTAGAGGGTTAGAAAAATTCTCCTTCAAGCTTCCATAGCCAACTCCATCTTTTTCCTTCTCAATTCTTTGAAAAACCCTAAGTCCCTAACCTTCATTCCTTCTACACCACCAAGCTCTACCACCACCACCTCATTTCCAGCAACAAGGAAGGTTTCCAAAAGGCCAAAGAAGCTGCAAATTCATCCAAGAAGCAACAAAAGTTTGAGTCTTCAAGGGTAAGTAATACTTTTACCCTTTTGACCCTTTTTCTTGATCTATTTCTAAGTCCTCCATGCTTTTTGTTTCAAGCTCCGGCCCTAACTGAAAAGGGCCCTCTTTTGAGCTCATATTCACTTTTCATTAAGGGCTCAACCCTGTTTGAGCCCTCCATGACACACTTGCTTCATTGACCCTCTTGTATGTCATAGTTTTGCATGCTATTTTTGGCCCATGAGAAATTTATTTTCGAGCATGTTGTAAACTGATATTAGGCTTATTTTGAGTCCCTCTTCAACATTGAAGAAGGGCTCAACACCATTTGGGACTTCCATGATATACCTACCTTTATACTCCTCTTTTCTTCCCCATTCTTGCATGCAATGGCAGCCTACCATGCTTTTGTTTTTGGCCATTTTACAGTTCTGAAAAAGTCCTTATTTTGGTCCATTATTCATTTTTAATTTAGGTCCTTTCATGATTTGGGGCCTCCATATGCCACTTCATGTTATATCTCTCTTTTGGTTCGTTTTCTTGCATGTTTAGTTAGCCTACCATGCTTTTGTTTTTGGCCATTTTATAGGCCTAGAGATAGTCTTATTTTGGCCTATACTTCATGTTTCATTAACATTTTTTTTCTGTTTGGTGATTATTTTGTATACTTCATGTTATAGCACCTTTTGAGCCTAATTTTGCATCACATTTTTATCATGTTTGTGTACTGATTTGAGGCTTGTCATATACTGTGAATATTCATATTTTTTGTCCCTCTTCAGTGTTGTAGAAGGAAATTTTTCAGTTTGGATTTTTCTTATATCACTTGCTTCATTACCCCTATCTTGGCCCCTATTCTTGCATGCTATTTTTGCCATACCTATGTTTGCTATTTGGCCATGTTTATAACTGTGAAAGTGCATATTTTGGGACTGTCTAGCTTCTGTCTTTGCATTGCATGTCCATATTGTGCATGTTTAGCATAGCTATAGGCCATTTCGGGTGCCTAAATTCACATTTCGGGACATTTCCTTGCATTTCATGTCATTTCGCTTCATTTCGGGACTGTTTCCCCCCATATTTTAATGCTGAAATTCCATTAGTATGCTTGCATATCATTTTTGCCATGTTTCATCATATTTTGTCACCACCTCGGTTTGCGTGCCCGTGTGCACGCATTTCGAGGCACCTCATTTTTATCCGACGGCATCCTATGTGAGTGTGGCTGAGGCTCACTCATGTTGGTATAAGCCCATTTGCTGTTTCCATGTCATTACATCACATTTTATCATCGCCTCGGTTTGCGTGCCCGTGTGCACGCATTTCGAGGCACTCCCCTTTTTTATCTGCCGGCATCCTATGTAAGTGTGGCTGAGGCTCACTCATGTTGGTATAAGCCCATTTGTCATTTCCATGTCATTTCATCGCATTTTATCATTGCCTCGGTTTGCGTGCCTGTGTGCACGCATTTCGAGGCACTTCATTTTTATCCGCCGGCATCCTATGTGAGTGTGGCTGAGGCTCACTCATGTTGGTATAAGCCCATTTGCTGTTTCCATGTCATTTCATCGCATTTTATCATTGCCTCGGTTTGCGTGCCCGTGTGCACGCATTTCGAGGCACTTCATTTTTATCCGCCGGCATCCTTTGTGAGTGTGGCTGAGGCTCACTCATGTTGGTATAAGCCCATTTGTCATTTCCATGTCATTTCATCACATTTTGCCATCGCCTCGGTTTGCGCGCCCGTGTGCACGCACTTCGAGGCACTTCATTTTCATCACATTTTGCCATCGCCTCGGTTTGCGCGCCCGTGTGCACGCACTTCGAGGCATCTCATTTTCATTGCATTTTGTCATTTTCTCGGTTTGCGTGCCCGTGTGCACGCACTTCGAGGCACCTCATTTACATAACATTCTGCCATTTTCTCGGTTTGCGTGTCCGTGTGCACGCACTTCGAGGCTTCTCATTTCCATAGCATTGTGTGTGTTAGGATTATATCTTAGTTGCATTTCATGCATATCACGCATATTGTATCGTGTTCGGAATAGGAGTTAGCCCGGGCACGGGAAACGAGGTGCATTTCGTACTCCGAGTGACGGAATGTGTCTCAATTCCCCAGTCACCGACACTCCGAATTATCCATGATGGAGTTAGGTTTTAGCTGTAGTTTCATGTGCATTCATTTTATATTAAGTTGTGCATTTCGACTCCTCGGCCATCATGCCTCGGTATGCGTGATTGGTGGCACGAGGATCGAGACATGCATATATCTGTGCAAATACATTGCTGTGCCCCTTTCCTGCTCTCTGTTGCAGTAAAATCAGGAATCAACAATTTTTCGGGACTTGGCACGCATTTCAAGAATAACTGCTAAACAGAGGCTAATTGGGGCATCCCGGTGGATTTCCGCGCAAGACAATCCAGACATGCATCATCCATCAGAAGCAAGGCAGTCCCTGGCCTGCACGCCAGTTTTATTTGCTTTCTTAGTTAATTCTTTAATTAATTAGAATTTTGTAATATTTTGGACCGTAATATTCTTTTATTTGGGACTGTATATTTATTCGGACCCCCTCTGCGAGGGCACAACTGTAATAAGTGTGGGTGAGTGTGATGTATGTCTTCCAACCCCACGTCTTTCTTCCCTTTTATTTATCCGCTTATGATGGTTAGATTAGGGCATATTTCAATTAGCATACAGTATGACAGCATGTTTGCATCATTCATCTGTATTGCATGCACCGGGCTCGGCGCATCATACTAACTGCATTGTACTTTCAATTACAAAGTTGAATACATGATAGTCGTAACATTTCATATGTCATCTTAGAATAGCCGAGCCTGCTATAATTGCATTTTGCATGTGTCACATTAGGCATTCCTGTATACTTAGGATTCATGCATGAATTTCTAATGAATATCTGTTTTGGCTTGGAGTACTAGGTAAGTTTTATGCTTTAGCATCCTTGCATGCGTGTGAGTGCTGCCATGAATAGCATGCTTACCATGAGGCTATGTGCTTATATGATATAACTGCCTGAGTGCCTGTGGGTGAAGGTTGGGTTATCTGAATTGGAATAATTCAATCAAATGTTCTGTTCTAATTCAGACGATCCTGTCTATACTTGTTTGCTGTGAGCATCACATAGTAACCTAGGCTAATAACCGGAATAAGAACATACAATGTTTTCAAAAATAGATATCATGGTTAGAAGAGGCCGGTCTATGACCGGGCGAGCGGGGGTGCTCACGAAGTGACCTTCCCCAATCATACCCAAGTTCCCGAGCCGAGGCAACTTTGGTGATGACGGACACGTGGCCTTTTGGCACCGAGTCAGGGTTTCCTAAATTTCCCAAAAAAAAATATTTAGGTGGCGACTCTGTATCTGGCAAAGCAGTCTATGTTTGACACTTCTTTCAAAAAATCAGTTTTTTCTCAAAAACGATTTGCCGGATTTGGACTCTTTGGTTCAGACTTAGAACCATGACACAAATCGAGTCCGAGCTGTAGCGAGGTCCCCCGCGGGCTTGTTACACACGGCCTCCCTAGAAGGAGGTTGAAGGAGGTCATGGAACTTAATCTCATGTTCAGAGGGGCTTACTTGAACCTGTACTTTCATCGTCCCCATAACTTCTCTGCTCGTATTGTCAAATGCCCAGATCACTTTGGTTGTGGGGACGAAATCTGCCAACTTCAGGCCTATTGCATAGGCAGTGTCAGAAGGATAAACGTTGATTGCAGAGCCGGTGTCCACTAAAACCACTAGAACCCATTTCCCTCTACACTCGACAGATATGTATAATGGCTTGTTATGAGTCGATCCTTCCAGCGGTAACTCTTTATCAGAGAAGGTGAGCATAGGCTTGGTGCTACTTGGGAAGATCAGGTCAACGAGCTGCTCTGGTGTAGTATCAATGGACAACTTAGCCTTATCATCGCCGATAACACTGCTTGTCGGTGTACTCGCGAAGCCATGAGGAGGCCCCAAATGGAAATGTTATCCTGGTTCTTTTTGAGTTGTTTCAAGACCTGTTCCTCCTTCAGCTTCTTCTCCTTTTCCTTCTCAACCTCTCGGTCTTTTCCTAAGGGTTCAGCCTGATCCAAATGTGGAGGTTTGAAATACCGTCTACTGCTGGTGAGGTGGTCTATTTCCTCTGCATACCAAGTATTGTCCGGGATGTGAGCTTCCTAGTTTTCATTTGTATGGGTGAGATGCAAATTGGTATCTTCCCATCACTCACCTTCAGCCACTGAAAAATAGTTGTCTTGGTCAACTTGGATCACTCCTATAGGACAAGTATCCCTCTTAGGGCGGCAAGATGTTGTGGCCTTCCGGCTATCTTCGATCCTCTCTCGTTCAAACTGTACCAGCACAGTTTCCCGTTCAGTGTCTGTAGTTTCAACAACACCCAAATCTTGGGTTTGTTTTTTTTCGTACTATTGCTATCTGGCATTTTCCCTTTTTCTTTGGCTTCTCTAGCTTTGGCTTCTCTTACTACCACAGCTGCCACGGCTTTCTTTTCCTTCGGTTTGGCTCTGATTTCTTCTTCTTCGTCAGATTCATCATTCAGCCATCCCCTATTGTCAGTCAACAAGCTCAGATCAAACCACCCGATCTATACATTGCCTTTGTCCTGTTCTTCGAAGAATTGTAGGTTGTCCAAATCTTTTTCTGCAAGATCATCCAACCCTTGGCTTAGATAATCTTTCATAACCACATTAATGTCCACTGAGGTCGGCAATACTACCTCAGGCCTGGTTTGAGTAACAGGAACAATATCGCAGCTCGGGTCATACTCCTCTTCGGATACTTCCCTAGGAATTTCCAGCAACGGACCGGCACCTTCCTCTGAGGTCAAAACCTCTTCTTCTTCAGGCGTTGTCACCACAGGTTTGTGAGGCTCAGGCTGTGGGTTGGATGCGTTCATCATGCATAAGTCTGTGCCTTCAGGGATGAACAACACCGACTTTGGTAGGTGAGAGGGGGTGATATAGATGCTCGGGTCGAAGGTGGGTGATAGTGTATGGATGAGGTGGATATTTCTGGGTGGAGGAACTTGGTTGTGGACAGGGAGTGGGTTGGTGGTCACTTTGACTTTTGGAGTGGAGCTATGACCATGTTATCGATGAGATCTTGAATCTCATGACGTAAGCGGAAGCATCGGTCTGTTTTGTGGCCGTGTTGTTGATGAAAAGCACAGTATTTGGCGGGATCATACTTAGGTGGAAGAGGGTCTGGAAGTGGTCGAGGTTCTAGGGGTTTTAGATGCCCCTTTTTTATTAACACCTGCATGGCTCAAGATAGAGTCATGTAGAGATGGTAGAAAGTTATACCCGGAGGGCGGGTAGGGTTGGAAGTTTGTGGGCTCATATTGGCAAAGGGGTCGGCAGTCTTGGTTGTGGTGACAATACTCACCTCTGACGGCCTTGCAACTGTACCACCCTCGACAGCATTGGAACTGCGAATAAAAGGCCTCTTGGCTAACTCCTCGTCATTCATGATGATCCCCTGCTTCATTACGTCTTCGGTCTGAACCCCTTTTTCATGAAGGTCCTTGAATGTGAATAAGGGGAGGAGGATCATTTTTTGTAGCAGCTTGCCATGAAGATTTCGGACAACTATCTGGATTTGGTCTTTCTCTGAGGGTCGGATTTGGCCCTCCTTTGGCTCCTAACGCGTTGCTTCAAGATCACGAGTTGTGACCTCGATGTGCGTTTTGTAGGAGTATTGAGCAATGAAAGATTCAGACAATTGCTTCCAGTTCTACTTCACAGAGTCCTCCGACTTAGCATACCAGATGGCAGCTATTCGTACCATGGTTCGGCCGAAGAGCGACAATTTCTTCAGTTTGGTCAAACCCATTGGTCGCAGGATATCAGAAAACAGACGTAGATGTACCATTGGGTCCCCAGCGTCATCAAAGTGATCAATATGCAGCATTTTGAACCGCTCCGGTAAAGTAATTCCAGATTCAGTGTACCCATCCTCTCTATCTGAAATGGAGTTTAACCCCTGTGCCTTTTTGAATAGCTTTTCTAGTTTGTTTACTATGAGCATGGTTGGGTCAACCTTGAATTCAAAAGGTGCCTCAGTTTGGTAAACTGGGGCTTTAGACGTCAGTGCTGGAATTGAATCTGCCTGGATGGGGAAAGCCAGAACACCCTCAGCTTATGGATCCTGAGTTGTAGCAGCATTAGCAGTAGTACCGGTTATAGGGATAGCCATGTTAGGTGTGTGTGAAACAGAAGCCGCAACTGGCTGCTGTTGTTGTTGCAATCTGTGCGTGACCTCAACTTGACGGGGCCATGTCGTGCTGGAGCGAGTCGACTGACTGCTGTAGACGGTTTAGCAGTTCCTCTAAATCAGATGGGGGATACTGAGCCATTCTAGGAATAGGTGATTGTGCTTGAGGTGAACCAAGTATAGGTGAGCTGAGGGGTGATTGTTGAAATAACTGAACTGGTGAACTTTGTTTGACCCTTCTTCACCTTGCAACTGGTGACAATGAGGCAAACACTAGCTGTCCCCAAACAAGATCTTTGAACTTACAAAGTCTTCCAACACGGGTCTAGAGTACTTGGGGGGATATTAGAACTTTCTAAAGCTATGATTTTAGACTACCTAGCAAAAGAAAATAAAGAAAAAGCAAACAAAATCAGAAATTGGACAGCACCTCAGCCACAATTTTATCAAAACAGATGTGATCATAGTTGTAGGACTATACTCCTCACTGAATTCAGCCACATAAATTGATATCAACTGTGCCACTGATATGAGCATTCTTGTACAGTTTCACTGTAAAGCACATACTAGGTAAAGAGAGCTAAAACACCCTTATGAGGGGGTAGGGTTACCCTGTCCTAGATTCGACATGATCTAGGGTTTCACTACTTCAAGCAAGTAGTTTCAAAAAATCCTTCATACGAGTGAGCATCCTGTCCTATGTTGGAACAGTCACTAAAGCTTTACTATATGCAGCTAGGCCGATTGGTCAAAAGGGATACCTCGACAAGATTACCTAATATACCTCTCACATCTAAAACCGAGAAGTTAAACGAGGATCAAACAATATAACGATAATCTAGATTCAAGGGTTGTGTTTCCAACATGGCAGAGCCCACGACCGACTAGCCTTTTGGCAAGCTTTTTAGGCAAGCCTCCGGCAAGCAGTCCGGGAATAGCAAATGGAAAACACAATGACTTAGAGCACCAATACAAATGCAATGCAAAGAACATATATCTATAAATAAAATGTCGCATCATGAAGTCCAAGTCAAGTTCTCTAATGTCCCCAGTGGAGTCGCAAAAAATTTTAGCTAGTTTTTCATGCTCCTCGGATATGATAGTGCTACAGTTCGGACTCTCGTGGTTCTGAATCTGGTTTCACAAGTACAATGTGAAATAGAAAAACACAAATGAGAGTTCAAATCCAGCAAGGTTTAGAAAATCCATTTATTCATCAAAAAGGCTATAAATGGATTGCATTGCCAGATTTCAGAGTCACCATGTAAATATTTTAGGAAAATTTAGGAAACTTGTGACTCGTGCCAAAGGCCACTTGTCCGTCACGACCAAAGTGTCTTGGCTCGGGAACTTATGTATGAGAGGGGAAGGACATGAATTTAGCATCCCACTCACCCGATCAAAGATTGACCTCTACTAATCATGATGTGATTTTTATGTACATTATATGCTCTTGTTCCGATTATTATGCTAACATTACTATGTGAGGAACACAGGTATAAACTATTTCACCGACTTTGGAATGTTTTGATTTCATGTTTGTTTGAAAAGAGTTTTAGCTATGTGCTACTTGAAAAAGCAAGTTCATATGTACATTAATCAAAATCATCCCAACTTAAGGGAAATAGCCTTCATCCACAGCCATTCAAAGAGGTATATCGAATAAGCACTTAGCCTCATGGTAACATGCTTGTGTAGACACCCCATTTTTGACCGTCCTCAAGACTTGGACGTCACCGTTTGAACACCCGGTGATCATCCATGTTTGTGTTCGTTTGGGGTTCCCGGAGGTCTCGGCTACGCGCCTTGCCTCAGGATCTCCGAACTCGACTGTTTAGTGTCTGGTTTTGCACCAAACACTTGTGTTTTGCCTTGGAGGGGCAGGGAATGCCTTGTGAGGCATCCCCACACATCACCGGCCATGGCCAGAGGCCACCGGCTGGTGTTTTGATGCCATCGGCAATATATATTGCCGGTCGGCACTCAATTTTGACAAAATGGCAATTTTGAGCAGCCGACTACTGTTCATCTACTTTTGCAGATATTTTAATACAGTTGTATGGCATTTTGTTCCCCTCCATACATGTGTATGGAGGGATGGCTTCCTTGTTAGCTTACCTTGTAAGCTTTACAAGATTGGCTCCTCTATAAGAGGAGCCCTCCCCTCTTGGCTTAGGGTTAGACATTTTAGAGACAAAAAATACAGATGAGAGATCTGGTTCTAGGGTTAGTATAGTTGTAGCTATTCTATCTCTCTTTTTCTCTCTTGAGTGTTCTAGGTGCATTTGTTCTTAGTATTGCACACAAACACCTACCATTACACCTTCTCTTGGCTATTGAGGTTCTAAGGGATTCTTTTCAAAGTTTTGGAGCTGTTTTGAGCTCAAGGAAGCAGCTGGAGCTTCATTTTTGAAGAGGGTCTTCAAGGGTAAGAAACTAGTCTCTTTTTACCCCATTTTTGCATTCTATTTTCGCCTATCTTAGAACTGTTTTTGAGCTTGGTGTATAATATAAAAAAGTTCTTTTTTTAGGCCCTCTAAATAGTTTGTTTAGAGTGTTTTGTGGTTTGGAGGTGTTTGACCCCTCTTAGGCCTTGAGAGGCCCCATTTTGTGCTATTTTGAGTGAGCTCCAGGACCTTGGTGTTTGGGCCTCCTCACCACTGAAATCTTGAGGGATTTTAGAGGTGAGGATGGTGCCTTGAGGTCCTAGGGAGGAGAGGGCCACCCCCTCTCCTTGTTGTCCTTGAAATGGACCATTTTTGGCCTCTTGAGGGAGCACCTAGCTAAGCTTCATGTTGACCATGCCTTAGCTGATTTTTGTGCTTATTATGTCATAATATGTCTCTATTTTTAATTGGTTTTGGTACACCATGCATGCTTAGCATACCTACCTTGTAATGCCACTTTGTTGCCTTAACATGCCTTAAGTTGTAAACCCTTGTTCTAACATGTTTTAGGCTTAGCCTTGTGAAGCTTTTGTGCTTATTTTGCCATGTTTGAGGTCTGTCCATAGTTGTTTGGGTCGGCCATGACATGCATTGTATAGCCCCTTTGCATTTTTGGCTTGTTGGCCTTAAGTGTGCGAGTGTATAGCATGCATCCTTGCCTTAATTTAGTGGGTTGGGACCATTTTCCATGTTATTTCAGTCCCTTTAACATGGTTGTATGCTTTCCTTGGATGTCTCTTTGAAACTTTGAAAGCTTGTCTTGCATGCTTCATGTTTTGGTCATTGTGCATGCTTTTGAGTTTGAGCCACTTAGATGCCATCTAGGTGTCCCTTGGGTGTTGTTTAGGCCTGCCTTAGACCTATTTTAAGTCCTCTTAGCCTTGTGAGGCTTGGTTGATTTAGACTTGGTTTAAGCCTCTTGGCTTGTCTTGGGTTTTTGGCTTTGTTTGCATGCCTTGTTTACCTTGTTTAATTGGCTTAGCACCTTTTGTAACATGATTTTCAATGCTTACCTTGCATGCCATTAGTCCATGTTATGCCTCTTTCAAGTGTGCTTGAGAGTCGCCCTTTTGTGCTTGAGTGTTAGCCTTTTAACATGTGCATGTATGTATGTGTGTTTAGTCTTCATTTCATAGCACTTATGGCCACTGTTTTGGGCCTAATTAGAGCTGCCCAAATCATGTTTAAGTCCATCCTTTGCTTACTTGCATGCTTACCTTGCATGTTGTTTGCATGCTTGCATGTACATCTTGCATTCCCATGTTGCACCCTTAGCTTGCATGCCTAGGTTGCATTGCATCTAGCATGTATGCCTTGTTCCTTGATCTAGTGATAGGAATTGGGCTTTGGATTGTTGGTTTGCATTGTATTTAACATTAAAATGTGCACACTTGGTCCTTCGGGCCATCACGCATGGAAATGCGCAATTGATGGTCTGAGAACCAAGGAGCGTATCCCTTTGAGTCATTAACATGATAAGGGACATGATTGGTGCATATATGGCTTGAATTGCACTGCCATGCAAAGTCCTGTCCTCTGCTGCTGTCAAACAGGTTCTGCAGGCACTTTCTGCCGATCGACTGCATAGAGTGCCGACCGGCAACCCATTGATGGCCGATGGATGCATTCACAGCTGGTGATCACATACCACTGCCGGTGGCCATTCTACTCAGCCGGTGGTGTCTCCCAATGTCCAGGGAAGCAATCCTGAGACTTTGGCAGTCTTCAGAGGAGTATAGTAGGGAAAACAGAGGCAACCTATGCATGGCAGTGCACTTCCGAGCAAGACCCGAGCACGCGCGCATCGAACCCTCTTCCCGAGGCCCCTGTTATTACTTTTCTTGTGCTTAGTTAATTTGTTAATTAATTAGGCGATTTGTAATAATTAATTAGCTTGTAGGTTAATTATTTGTATTATTCTTTTGGTCCCTCCGAGCGAGGGCGAATATGTAATAAGTGTGGGTGCGTATGTGTGCATGTCTTCCAATCCCCACTTCTTTCTTCCCTTTTATTTACCTGTTTATGATGGTAGACTAGGGCATATTTAAATTAGCATACCTTATGCTATGCATGCGTGCATTCGTACATTTGTCTTGCATACACCGGGCTCGGTATATCATACTAACTGCATTTGTACTTCAATTCCAAATTGAATACGTGCATCAATTGGTTGCATTTCACATGCCATGTTTAGGTTAGCCGAGCCTACTCTAATTGCATCCTGTATGTGTTGCATTAGTCAATTTGACATGAACTAGGACCATGCATGTTGGCTAACTAGTTTATTGTTTTGGCACGGAGTACGATGTAAGTATTTTCATGCTTTAGCATACCGCATGTGTGTGAATGCTATCATGACAGCATGCTTACCATGTGGCTAGATGCTTATGTGATAAACTGTTTGAATGCCTCTGGGTGAAGGTTGGATTGTCTGAGTTGGAAAAACTCGTTGAAATCCGTATTTTAGCCTATTTGCGAGTAGCAAATTCCAAAGTACTTTTTAAGACAAACGGATATGCAATGCTTATTCCCAAATTAGGCAATCTAGTCTATACTTGTTTGCCGTGCGCATAACATAGTAATGCTAGGATAATAATTGGTTTAAGAACACATAACGTTTTCAAAAACGGATATCATGGTTAGTAGAGGCCGATCTTTGGATCGGGTGAGAGGGGGTGCTCATAGCTGACCTTCCCCGATCGTACCCAAGTTCCCGAGCCGAGGCAACTTTGGTGATGACGGACACGTGGCCTTTGGCACCGAGTCAGGGTTTCCTAAATTCCCCCATAAAAAAAAAACATTTAGGTGGCGACTCTGTATCTGGCAAAGCAGTCTATGTTTGGCACTTCTTTTAAAAAATCTGTTTCTCAAAACGATTTGCCGGATTTGGACTCTTTGGTTCAGATTAAGAACCGTGACACAAATCGAGTCCGAACTGTAGTAGCGAGGGCCTCACACGGGCGCATCTACAGCTTGATATGACAATACAAACATGCATGCAATATGCTAAAGCAAAAACGCTCACCTAGTACTCAACCGAGGCAAGCCAAAGAGAAGAAGGTAGTTAGAAAAATGCATGCCCTAATATGCAAATGACTAATGCAACACATACAAAATGCAACTACGAGGTTCGATTTATTTTAACATGTTATATGGATCAACTCAAAACATACGATAGCACACGTATTCAAGTGAGTAGGAAATGACAACAATGTTAGAATGATGAACCGAATCCAATGCATGCAAAAATGGATACAACACATGGCAATGATATGAGAATAGAAGACATGATGCTATAACGACAAGCATATAAATAAAAAGGAGAAAGAAATGGGAGTTGGAAGACATACACAATATTTACAAGTGTTCCAAATTTGCCCTCGCACAAGAGGGCTGAATGAATGTCCTAATTAACTAATTATTACAACACCAAATAAATGATTTAACTATATTAACTAGCTGTTACAAATTCGAATGAAATCAACTAATTAATTACACATACTAATATTAAAGTACTAAATTAACAGACTTGAACGGGGAACGACGAGCCGCATGTACATAACCAAGAACATCCTCCTAAAAACCTCTCTGTTTGCTACCATAATCTATTCTATTTGTAGTAAGAAAATTATTTTATTTTGGCCTCAGGTTCTGCTCTGGTCTGTTGTAAAAATGACATTGCCTGGACAAAAATGGGTGGCAGGCCGGCCTTGGAAAGTGGTCGGCCGTATAGACTAGTGGCTGGCCAACCACTGATTTTGAGGAACAGAGTGTTTCTAGGGGATGTTTATCCTCTCTACCCTTCCCTATCATGCAGATGATCAAGGGAGGAGTAGATTCGATTCACAAATCATCAATTGTTGCAAATTTTTTACATGATGATCTATGAATCGTTAGGACAAAAGCTCAATATAAGGAAATGAAAGACCAACAACACTTCCTCCCTATCATGGAGTTACCTTTAGGGAAGTGGTAGACATTGCTTCTTGAATCATTGAACAACACTAAAGAGTATGTAATGATTCAAGACGCAATAGGTTTAATAAAACATCCGATTGAACCTAACTCAATTTTATCATATTTTTACCTCTTTTACTCCAATTTTATTAGCATCTTGTACATTACCTTTCCATTTCTTACCTTTTCTTCATTTTTTTCCAAAAGTGATAATTACGTCAACTAAGTTCAAAAGCGACAAAGAGTATCAAGCATTGACTTAACCCAAGAAATGAGCTTTTCAAGCCCTTTTCTATGGAGGAAATTATAAAGGAGGAATCAAACTCATTTATGAGCGATAATGAATACAGAGTCAAACCCGAAAAGGGTGATAATGACCCTAAATCCAAACCCGATGGCAAGCTATAATGAAACCTTCCTTTATGATTTCCAAGGGTCTAAACTAGAAAGCTAGTCCCTTAGAAGTAAATGCATCAGTGATACAGAGAAATGTCAAACAAAGGTTGTGCTTAGCATAAGAGAGATGTAATATCTTGGTAATGAACCTCCGAATTAATTAAACCATTAAGCATGGAAGGTCTCTTTCTTATGCTTGAACAACAATCTTTTGTTAAACACACTCATTAATCAAAATAAACAAAGAATGAAGGGAGGTTGCAGAGATGATTATGCAAAGGAAATCACAATGCATGAAAGCTATAAAAAAAAAGTGCAAGAAAAGGCTATTAACTCAAATGGATTAAAAGCTATATCCATGAGGACTTTCAACAACACATCTATAGTATTTAAAGCATAATTTAACACAAAAAACAGCACTGAAACAGAACAAAAATAGTGCTGAAAATTGAGTTTTTGAGGTGGAAAAAGTGTGCAAAATTAGGCTAAAGCCAAGGGGTTTCAACCAATCAACAAGACTAAGGAATGATGGCTAACCCCTCCTTTTTTTTGTGACTTAAAATCACATTTTTAAGCTTAAAAACACTCTGAAAAATAATGTGAAAAAGCAAAGAAAAGAGATAGGAAAGATGGTACAAAAGCTCAAAGATTACCCATCAAAGAGAGGATGCTCTTCTAGTTCATAAACCACAAGTTGAACACTCTCAATAGCTGAAATTTGTGTTCAAGAATCTCAGCAAGAGACCTCAATTTTAGGCTTAGGAAGTGTATGTGTAGTGTATGTATATTGCAAGAGAGAGAGAGAGAGAGAGGTAATGTGTTGAGCAAGCTATAGGCACTTAGAGAATTTTTCTAACCCCAAACCATGAAGGGAGGTCATGTACTTATAGAAAAATGGGGCCTCACATTGGAAATATCTGTAATGAGCCAGCTGGTGCAAGACATGCACATAGGGACAGTTGGGAGCCAAAAATATGTTTGTTGTTAAACATGGCCGGCCGGCCATGAAGGGGGACGGTCGGCCAACCAAAAATAGACTGTCGGCCACTTGTTGGCCAATAGGTCTCTAAGTGGTTAGGCTAAAAAAAATTAGATTTTGGTCCAAAGGGGGTGGAAGGTTTAGGTTCTGAAGCTCAAAAATCGAAGCCTTTCACTGAAGAAATTGAACGATTTATACAGCGTAACATTTCATCATCAAGCGTTCAACGTGAGGCGTCCAAGTCTTAAGGGCGGTCAAAATGGGATGTCTACACCATCCTGTGTCTCAACAGTCATACCAATATATTCCTAAGAAAAATTTACCTTTTGAGGAAAATTTGTCACAACTTTTGCAGGCTACAAATCAGCTTGTCCATTCTCATGGTCAGTCTATTGCAAAACTTGAGACCCAAATTAGCCAAATGGCTAACACATTAAGTAAGAGGTAGAAAGGAAAATTGCCTAGTCAACCAGTCAAAAATCTAAAGGGGCAGTATGGAGTGGAATCATCTAATGGAAAGAACATAGAGCAAATTTAATAAGTCATGACGCTTAGGAGTGGTCTAGAAATACCAAACCGAACTAATGGGACCGTGGAAAAAAAGGGTGAGCGGAGTAGGCAAATTCCAAATCCACCAAAACAAAGTGATGAGACCAGAAACAATAGTCTTTCCCTAAGACCACCATGTGAGCTTATAGCACCCTATGTGCCAAAAGCACCATTTACCCAATGTTTAGATACCCCTTCTCCCTTTAGTAAGAAAAAGGCATCTACTGAAGCAATGATGGAGGTATTAAAACAAGTGAAAATCAATCTCCCCCTTGTTGGAGGCCATTAAATAAGTACCCTCCTATGCCAAATTCCTCAAAGACTTGTGCATGCAAAAACGTAAATCCAAGACCCATGCGACCAAAAAGATTCTACTCACTACACAAGTGAGTTCCATTTTGACCAACAATAATGCCCCTAAACTTAAAGACCCAGGTGCACCTACCATCTCTTGTATCATTGGTAATCACTTGATCAATAAGGCACTTCTCAACTTAGGTGCTAGTGTCAATCTTCCTCCATATTTGGTTCATGAGGAATTTGGTCTTGGTGAATTGAAACCCACATCAGTGACTCTTCAGTCAGCTGATTGTTCCCTTGAAACTCCTCGTGGCATACTTGAGGATGTCTTGGTTAAGGTCAATAGGTTCTACTTTCCTGTTGATTTTATTGTCCTTGACATGAAACCTGTTATACTTGATAAGAAACAAATCCCAGTCATTTTAGGGCGACCTTTCTTAGCCACAGCCAATGCATGCGTCAATTGTAAAATAGGGCTAATAGAAGTATCATTTGAAAACATGCAAGTCAAAATGAATGTGTTTCACACATCCCAACATCCATCCAATGAGGAAGAATGTTATGCAGTTGATGTGGTTAATAAGTTGGTTGAAGACGTTCTTCTATCTATCATCTCAACAGATCTTTTAGAGGCATGTCTCACTCATTTCAGGTTTGAAAACTATGATATTGAAAAATTCATTGAGGAGGTCAATGCTTTGCTTGACTCACACTTGAACTTTCAACCATGGAAACCCCAATTTGAGCCTCTACTTGCCCTTTCTAGTGAGCCAGCATTATCTTCCATTAAGTCACCACCAAAACTTGAGTTGAAATCCCTTCTAGCTTCACTTAAATACTCTTTCTTGGGGGCTGATGACACTTTTCCTATGATTATCACGTCTAACCTGTCTAGTGAGCAAGAGTGTTCCCTTTTAAGTGTGCTCAAGGAGCATAAGAGTTCCATAGAGTGGTAAGTGGCTGATTTGAAGGGAATTGATCCCTTTGTTTTCATGCACCACATTTATCTTGAAGAGAATGCAAAACCTTCACGTGAGATGCAACGGAGATTGAATCCTAACATGAAAGAAGTAGTGAAAAAGGAAGTGATAAAAATGCTAGATGTGGGTATCATTTACCCCATCTCTGATAGCAAGTGGGTGAGTCCCACATAGGTTGTACCTAAGAAGTCAGGAATTACAATGGTTGAAAATTAGAGTGGCGAGCTAATTCTTACACGTACCACTAGTGGGTGGTGCGTCTATATTGACTATAGGAAACTCAACTCCATAACTAGGAAGGATCACTTTCCATTGCCCTTTATTGATCAAATCCTAAAGCGGTTAGAGGGTTAGAGTTTTTATTGTTTCCTAG
The DNA here is from genome assembly GCF_055761805.1 of Camellia sinensis. Lineage (NCBI taxonomy): Eukaryota > Viridiplantae > Streptophyta > Magnoliopsida > Ericales > Theaceae > Camellia > Camellia sinensis. The sequence continues at coordinate 107,915,746 of NC_138969.1, read as the reverse complement.
ATGGCTATTCTGGATACAATCAAGTGCCAGTCTTTCCTGATGACCAAGAGAAAACAACTTCACTTGCCCTTTCGGTACATTTGCCTACCAGCATATATCATTTGGGTTGTGTAATACACCAGCAACCTTTCAAATGTGCATAATGGCTATCTTTTTTGACATGGTAGATTTTTTTGTTTTTCTGGAGGTTTTCATGGATGACTTCTCGATTTTTGGCCCATCTTTTGAGGAGTGCCTCTAAAATTTAACCAAGGTTCTTAAGTGTTGCATAAAAACCAACCTTGTCCTGAGTTGGGAGAAAAACCATTTTATGGTTCAAGAGGGTATCGTGTTAGGTCACATTGTGTCGAAGCAAGGAATAGAGGTTGACAAAGCAAAAGTTAATCTAATTTCTGGCCTTCCCCTACCTACTTCTGTACGTCAAGTACGTTCTTTCCTAGGACACGCAGGTTTTAATGCAAATTCATCAAAGATTTCAGCAAGATTTCACGCCCTTTGTGTAGTCTTTTGGCTAAGGACACTCCCTTTGTCTTTGATGATGCATGTATAGCTGCATTTGAAAAATTACGGGCTGCTCTATTTGTAGCCCTAATAATATAGTCACCTGATTGGTCCTTACCCTTCGAAATCATGTGTGATGCATTTGACTATGCAGTTGGTGCAGTCTTAGGCCCAGGAGTAAACAAAGAGTCTCATGTCATTTACTATGCTAGTAAGACTTTTAATGGTGCCTAATTGAACTATATGACCACTGAGAAAGAGTTGCTAGCTATTGTCTTTGACATAGACAAATTTCGATCATATCTTCTTTAAGGTTATAATATGCACTGATCATGCTCCTTTGCGACATTTACTTTCCAAAAAAGAGACTAAACCTAGGTTGATTAGGTGGATCCTTTTGTTACAAGAATTTGATCTTGAGATTCGAGATAAGAAAGGTTGTGAGAATGTTGTAGCAGATCATCTCTCACATTTCAATTGAGTACACTAGTGACCCATCAACTTTGCACGATTCATTTCCAGACAAGCAACGTTTAGCTGTGTCACAAGTAAACCCTCTATGGTTTTCTTACATTGTGAATTACTTAGCTATTAATCAACTTCTTGCCCATTGGTCTAACCAAGATAGAGATCGTTTCTTTGCCTAGATTAAATTCTAATTTTGTGAGGATCCTGAGTTGTTCATGTATTGTCCGAATCAAGTGATTCGACGGTGTGTGCCCGATAGTGAAATCCATAGCATTCTTACCTTTTGTCATTCTGGAGCATGTGACGGTCACTTTAGTGGGTGAAAGATAGCTACCAAGGTTTTACAAAGCGGGTTTTATTGGGCCACAATTCTCAAAGATGCCCATGTTTTTTGTCGCACTTGTTTGAATTGTCAAAAAATGGGTTCCATATCGCATCGAGACATGATGCCAATGACCCCGATCCTTGTTGTGGAAAATTCTGATGGTTGGGGTATTGATTTTGGGTCCATTTCCACCTTCATTTGGGCATGAGTACATTCTTGTAGCGGTGGATTATGTCTCCAAGTGGTTGGAAGAAGTAGCCACTAGGACAAATGATCACAAAGTTGTTGTCAAATTCCTTCATGACACTATATTTTGTCATTTTGGCTTTCCACAGGAAATCATTAGTGATGGTGGCAAACACTTTTGTAATCAAATTTTCGAAGCCTTGATCCGAAAATGTTCCATCACTCACAAAGTGGGTACCCCCTATCATCCCAGACTAGTGGTCAGGTAGAAGTGTTTAATAGGGAGATTAAACACATCCTTGAGAAGACAGTAAGGCCAGATAGGAAGGATTGGTTGATTCGTTTGAGTGATGCTCTTTAGGCTTACTGTATAGCCTATAAGACCCCTATAGGAATGTCCCCTTACATGATAGTGTTTGGCAAAGCAAGTCACTTGCCAGTTAAGTTAGAACACCGAGCATTGTGGGCTATAAAACAGTTTAACTTTGATATGGCCAGTGCATGATTAACTCAGAAACTTCAACTTAATGAGCTAGATGAGATACGCAATGATGCCTACGAAAATGCTTGACTTTGTAAAGTCAGAACCAAAGCATTCCATGATAAGCACATCAATTGCAAAACCTTTGAACCTAACCAAAAGGTGTGGCTTTTCAATTCTGAATTGCGTCTCTTTCCTAGTAAGCTCCGGTCTCCTTAGGATGGTCCTGTTGTAGTCATTGAAGTATTCCCAAGTGGTGCGATAGAATTTCAAGACCCCCGTGATGGTCAAACTTTCAAAATGGCCAGCCTTTGAAACCATATATAGAGGGTATTCGTGATAGGGAGACAATTGAGTCCATCACATTGATAGGCCCTGTTTTCCAAACCAATTAATCTATCTTTTTGTCTAGCTGAAGACGTTAAACTTAGTGCTGCATTAAAGGCAACTAATGGTTCGGTCTTGTGTTCAAGTGATTAGGTGTGTGAAAAATGTTGACTTACCTCTTGATGTCAAGTTCATCATTTTGATGAAAATTACAGAGGCCTTCGCACAGGAAATAAAGGATAAACAATCGATGTCGTTTAATGGAAATAGCCTTTTTGCTATTAAACATAGAGCTAAAAGGCTTGGTTGTTGTTATAGATGTGGGAGGTTCACTTGTAATTCAGTCCGAAGAGAAAATAGGAAACCTTGTAAGGGTTTGGAGCTGCCTTCATCAGGGAAAATGAAACAGGTTTACCTTAGTAGGGAATCGCTGAGTAGGACCAAAGAAATTTGGTCTGAGACGAGTTGCTTGTAACGGCCCAAAAAATAATACAATAATTCAACAGTAAAGACTAATACAACATGACATAAATAGAGTATTAGGCTTTCATTAATCAGAATCAATTTACAAAAGGGGCACGCGCATTACACATTCATAAGCTCTCTACCCTGAATCTATAGCATGTGACACCAAACTAGATGATCAACGAAACAAATGCCCTATGGGCATACAACTTTCCAAGATGATGATTGGTTACAACAAAATGAGTCAGAAGCTCAACACAAATAAAGCCCTAGGCATGTACAAAAGTAAATATAAAATAAACAAAAGTGAGCTCTCAGCTCCACAATCCTTCCAAGTTAGGTCCTTGGCGGAGGCATGTCACTAGGACCTGAAAATGGTTTCCCAAGTAGGGTGAGCCAAAGCCCAGTAGAGATAGTCTATCACAATATATAAATCTTAACAAAGATATAAGAAATATGCACGTGTTCAAGGTCCAATGACAAAATATTTAACCACTCTTTTTCCAAACCATGTTATACCAAACTTATGTCTCAATTCATTCTATCCCAGTTCATCATATATACTCACTTCATTTAATTGATCAAATAAAGGATACACCTCACAGGTCTCCAACCAACAAAATTATCATACAGATACATTCACTTGCCATTTTACGGAAATTTCGTACACGGGAATCAACACCTATGTGTACATGCGGTTTTCGGGGACTTTCACCCTGGATACACAGGCCAACTTCATTTATGGAGTCCATCCCCTTTCTCCTCCCAAACATGGAGTACATCCCCTTTCTCCTCCCAAATATCATACATATACAATATATACACATCATAATCATATTCAATGGTAACGATCAAGAGATTAGTTTCAATTCACCTAATCCTCATGCAATTTGCTACAACACTCATGGCTATCCTCCACCGATAGCCCAAAACCAATACTTCTAAACAAATATACAATCTTTACAGTAGATAAATTATCCAAATTTTCCATAACTACGGGATAATACATGTCTAATTCCACCATTTACATAAACATTCATCCAATTTCATATTCCCAATACCAATTTCATTATTTATACAAAGTACTTATTTAAGGCAATTTAGGGCAAAAATTCCCCTTTTCCCAATCTTATCCCAAACACCAAAATCAACCATTTAAACACAACACAAGCTCATATTTACTTCCACATCCATCTCTATTACATACATTCAAAGCCCCTCTCTTGATTTTAACCCAAACCCTAGGTTTGTTCAAAAGTCACCTCAAATCCCAATGTTTCTTACATATCAACAAATATTTGAGTTAAAACGCATAGAAGAGTGTAGAAGATCCCTACCTCAAACTTAGAAGACTAAGGGAGCAAAGGAGAAACTTCAAGAGCGCCGAAACCAAGCTTTATTCGGATCAAAACAGTGCTCTAGAAATGCTCTATCTTTTTATCAAAGAGAGTAGGGTAGAGAGATCCTTAATCTAGGTGTATTTGTAGAGAGAAGTGGTGTTCTAGAGAGAGAGAGAGAGAGAGAGAGAGAGAGAGAGAGTCGGTCTAGGGTTTTTGAGAAAAGAGATATCAAAAAGTAATGTAAAAAGGAATTTTTTGTGAACTGATATACGCGTAGCTCGCTCGAGCGCAAGAGTTGTTGCTTGAGCAACCAGACACAAATAAGTCACCTAGATCGAGCGCAAGAAGCTTCGCTCCAGCGCATATTACACACTCCTAAAAGTTTTACAGACAGAAAACCGTCGCTCGAACGCAAGAGTCCTCGCTCGAGCAAAGAACACTACCCTCCCAGTATATTTGCAGGCCTGCAAAAGTATTGGGAGCTCACAAAGCTCGCTCAAGCGTAGAAGCCAAAATCTGGACAACAACAATTTGAACCAACTAGCAACCAACCTGTTCCAAAACTCCAAAACCAAGACACTCCAAAACTCAATTTCAGTGAGGAATAAGGAAAAAGAGACAAGAACAATAATACAAAATCATGAAACTCGAGCCTAAAATACAACAAGGGTCGGGTCAAACCAGAATCGCTATATTACTTAAGGAACGACCAATCTGATGCCCTACATCGTCTTGGAATTTGACGTTAAAAGATCAATTTTATTTTTAATTTGTTGTATTTTATTTGTTTATTTTATTTATTTATTTCATTGCCTATTTTCTTTGTTTATTTAATATATACAAAACAATATATATAACTTTTTTTCATTCATAAAAATAAAATAAAAAAGAAGAAAAACAAAAGCTAAAAACAAAAAAAACAAAGGGACATTTTTTTTCAAGTCTTGACGACGCACGAGAGCTCGCCAACAAAAGTTCTCCACCAGCTCAAATTTGTGGAAAGTTTCACCACTCGCCTCTACTGCCAATCATCTCACTTTGGGGTTCATTTTGGTGATGCCCTCGAAGGCCATGCCTCCGCATTTGCAGGGTTTGCAAAGGATATTACACCGCGTTAGCTGTCGAATGAGAAATAGTTGGGCGCCAAAATTTGGGCCATAGTTGTTATCCTTCTCTTTTAGTTCTTTGTGCTGCCTCTTCAACTGGCTGATCTCCTACCGAGCATCCTGATACATCCATTGAAACAGGGAGAGTTGTTCAGTGAGCCTTTGTACTTCATTTGTTCGACTCTGTAATTGGTGGGACATGTTTGACATTGAAATCATGGTCTCTACACACATATTTAGCGTGTGAGTATTAGCATCCATATTGGATTTGGTTGTAAGTAATTGGTCAAGCAACACTACTATATTGAAAACAAGGGCTGGGGATTTCTGATGAGGGTTTGAGGCAGCAGTATCACATACTTCCTTTGGCAGTTCATTTAAATTAGGGAAGAGGGTGAGAGGTCGAGTATAGGCCACGTCAGAAAAACAAAAGAAAAGAAAAAAAAAAGTATTTGAGCTGTGATAAACTGATTTTGGCAGAGTTTGGCAACTCGGCCGCCTTTAAGAAGAGGAATGAGAGAAAGAAGTAGAAGAAGACGACAAATGGAAGAGTGGTGGGAGACGATCAAGGTCAGATGTATTGCCTCCGTTGTGCTGAATTTTTGAATTCAGACACGACGCTCAATGCCTCGGCAGAGAGAAAGGCCAAGAGAAGGAGAATGAGAAGAATGAAAAGAAGAAAGAAAGAAAAAAATAAATAAAAAAGACGGTGCTTGTGCTTCAACAGAGCGAAAGAAGAAGAAAAAAAAAACCAAAAAACAATATATATATATATATATATAATAAATAATACTAAATATATATATATTTTGTTGTATTTTTGTGTTTTATTTTGTCACCCGTTTGCTAGTTCCATTTCCTTCATATTGGGGGTATCCTTCTCCTACTTCTTAGTGTGATGTATTTTATTTGTTGTGTTTTCTTTTCCTTTCACTGTTCTTGTCGGTCTTTTGTGGTATGTGCCATTGAGGACAATGTCATTTAAGTTGGAGGGAAAGGGTTTGATTTATGTTTCTTTTGTTTTATTTTCGGTTGTGTTTTTATTTTTAAAAAAAATTACAAAAAAATGTATTTTTATATTTATTTTGGGCCTTGTGACAAGCAGACGTTAAAGAAATAGATAGAGATTCAGTTAGAAAACAATCTTGGTTGACATTGATGGTCGATTGCTAGTTTTTGGAATGTGTATTTTTTGTTCGTTTCCTTATGGCGTTCAGACACTAATTTAAGTGAAGGCTAGTGAGGTGAGGACCTTGGAAATCCAAGAGTCAAAAGCTAGGCCTCCTCATGGAAAAAGTTCTTTGTCCAAGAAGAGGAGAGCGAAGAGAATATCTTACTGTTTGGAAGGTAGAATTCCACATGACCAAACAAATCCAATTTCAAAAGAAATCAATGAATGGATTAAAACGGGGCAGAGTAAAACCCATGAATGTGGCTTTGAGACATCCGTTTTTGATCTACTGTTAAGATACAATGTTAGGGAGATCGTGGGAAATTGGATTAGGAATGAAGGAATGTGCCATTGTTATCAAACTACTTGCAGTGTTCCTATTAACCATAGAAACTGTTAAGGGTTGCTAGTTAAAAAAAACAAAAAAAACAAAAAAGTGGTATGTATAATTATTTATTTATTTTTTTGAATTGTTGATTTTAAATTGTATATTTATGTTTTATTTTTAATCTTTTTGCAAGTAAAATGATATAAGTACCTATATGGTGAAAAATATGAACAACCCTTACTCCAAGAATAACTGAGTAAAGCAAAAGTAATTTTGTTTGAGACGTGTTACGGTTAGGATGCAATTGACAATTTTCATTGAGGTACTTTATCACAATAAGCCTTGGTATCTAGCTCTAAAAGACTGTTTCTTTTGCAATTTAAGTTTTATTTTTATTTTTATTTTTATTTATTTATGTATTTATTTTTGTTTCGTGTGTTTTTATTTATAAAAAAAAATCTTTTTCTTATTTTTCTTGTGTGTACAAATTTTTTTGTTCTTTTATGAAAAAAAAATTTGAGCAATGATTGTATTGTTTCTTCATCATTCTGTGTTGAGATTATTAATTTAGTTGTAATTTTGTTTCATTAGAATTATAATTTTATCTTAGGCCGTTATTGTAACGCCCTGTATTTCTCACAAGAACATGCCACGGCAAACACAATAATATATCCAAAAAGTCATTTTTCTCATTGAACTAAGAGTTAAGAGATTACAATTCATCACGTACATTCCCACAAAATCCGAGATTCGTATTCCAGTTCAATGAACTAGACGGCCTTACAAAATATAAGCCTCTAGGGCATACAACAACAACAAAATAAATTTGATAGTCTTGATTCAAAAATTCCAATTCAAAATAACAAACTCCCATGAGTCCACTTTTCCCAAAATGAGCTATTGCTTGTTTTCATCCATTAGTGAGATGGTAATTCATCATTTCTTGAAAAATATAATAGGGTTGAGCTATATGCCCAGTAGGAATACATTTAACGAAGTATTTAATCTTTTGAGTAAGCCCATGGCATTATTGTAACAAGATTGGACGCAAAGAAAAGTTAATATCTATAATAACCATTTATTATAAGAAAGGAACAACCACCATCAAATATTTATTTCACACCAATCATCAAAATTCATAAAGGAAAACACACCATGAGTCCCTTGTAAGAATCCAAATTAACATATACCTTTTTGTTTAAAACCATCCCCACATTTGCCGACTATTATATGACAGGATGTGGGCACCCAAGAAAACCATCCGTTTTTCCACTTTTGTTGACTACAATATGGCAGAACCAGTGGACACCCAAAAACATTTTGCCCACATTCGTTCAGCGATAAGCCTAGACGGGGTATTTGGGCACCTTTCACTCTCCCTATGCGGGTACCAACACAACTCTCACAATTTCAAAACAAAACCGACTCTTACCCAGACTCATGTTCAATTCACAAATTGACCAAATTTCATTCAATCAACCAATAATAAACACAATATAAGATAAAGCACAACATTATATTTAAGAAAATCAATGGCCAAATCCCAATTCCACGACTACAACAATACTCATGAGTTTCACCACTTCATCATTCGTTCTATAATCGGAATCGAGAAAATTCTCAATTAAAATTTACTCCTTTTTGCTAAATTTTTCACATTAGGGTTTTGACTAAATTTGGAGTTTCTCCCCCATTCTTCACATGTAATTAATTTCATAATCATAACCCACCTATTTAGCAAGAGATTTGAGAAATTTCAAGTAAAAGTTGGGTAGAAGGTGTTGTTGATACAAAATAAGAATTTAAGTTAACCCAATCACCAAATCAAATCTTAAATCACACTAATACCATCAATGCCTCTTCAAAACAAGGAAATACTAGGTTAAAAGTAACCCTACCTCAAAGAAGTGAAAAGAAAACTTAGAGAAGCCCAAAGTTGATGAAACTTCGAAGCTCTTGGATCAAAAGAAAGCCCTTTACACGATTTACAACCTTTCTCAAAGGACCCAGGTGAGAAGATACTTCTAGGTGAGTAGATCTAAAGATCTAAGTAGGAAAAAGTTGAGTTTAGAGAGAAAGAAGAGAGACTCACCATTTGAGAGGAAAAAGAAGAAGAAAATAATGAGAGAGAAGTGTTTTGGGTCTATTTATAGTAGTAGAAAAGTAGCCCAAAGGTAATTAAAAAGAACAAGTCCAAAACCCCCCCAAAAGTAGGGCCCAGTCAAACCCAAAATTTTGGAAATAAACACGCTGGGGTCGACCCTTAAGACAGTGGTGTCGACCGTTAAGAAGAAAAGCTAAGAAACTAATGTTTGCTGTAGACAAGGGTCGACCCTTGGAACTTTTGGTGTCGACCCTAAATTTCTGTAGCTAATTCTAGATTCAGTAGCACACAAGGGTCGACCCTTGGAACCAGTGATGTCGACCGTAAAAACCAGTAAAGACACCAAGAATAGGGCAACAAGGTGGTGTCGTCCCCAGGAACCCATGGTGTCGACACCAAAACAGAATTTCTAAGTTCCCAACAAGTCTAAATGAAATTGTACTCCTCCAAAATCAAGATACAACAACTCCAAATACTCATAAAAGAAAATAAAGGAATGAAATACACCCTTTAGTATATTAAAGCATACAAGTGTTACAACCTCCTCACCTTATGAAATTTCGCCCTTGAAATAGCATCCGTTCTCACTATGATAAGAAGGTATGGCAACAATATCATATTTATTCAATCCTTAACAACTCCCAATATGACACCAAAATATGGCAACGATAATATACTTATCAGTCCTTAGCAATCTCACAATTAAACTATATATATATATATATATATATATCAATTTGATTCCAAGAACCAAAGACAAGGAAACAATGTTTATTTCATTTCCAATTCATCAAGTACAAGGAAGGAACAACAAAACAAGTACATCACAATTTAAAAAATAAGTCTGGGTACTTCTCGCAGATCTCAGCTTCACACTCCCATGTAGCTTCCTCCATACCATGATGGTGCCATAATGCTTTAACTAAGGGGATTGTTTTACCCCTCAAAACTTTTTCTCTAGTATCTAAGATTTGGAGTGGTTTTTCTTCATAAGACACATCTTCGTCTATCTCAATCTCCGTCCAATCTAACACATGATAGGAATCGGGTTAGTATTTGTGAAGCATAGACACGTGAAACACATTGTGGCTCTGGAGTGTTGTGGCGGTAATGCAAGGCGATATGCAACTTTTGCAATCTGTTCAATGATATCAAAGGGGCCGATAAATCTAGTTGATAGTTTTCCACTTTGGCCAAATCTCATCAACCCTTTTCTAGGAGATATCTTCAAAAAGACATGGTCACCTACTTCAAAGGATGAGGATCTTTTTCTTCTATCTGCATAGCTCTTTTGCCGGCTTTGAGCGGTGACTAACCTTTTCTGAATTAGGGCTACTTTCTCGGTAGTTTCACAAACTAGATCCGAACCTAGCAAGGGTGAATCTCCCACTTCATTCTAACACACCAATGATCTACACGGACACCCATACAATGCCTCAAAAGGTGTCATCTCAATACTTGCTTGGTAGCTGTTGTTATAAGCAAATTCAACTAAAGGTAGGTTGTAGCTCGACTTTTTCGCGCCTCTTTTCAGAGAGCTTGAATTTGTCCTAGAGTTCGGACTCCTGTCACGGTTCTGAATCTAATCTCACAAAGTGCAATGTGAAACTGATAAACACCAAAGAGTCTAATCCAGCAAATCATTTTGGAAAATCGATTTTGGAATCAAATAATGCCAAAACTGGGTTGCTTTGCCAGATTACAGAGTCGCCACCTAAATATTTTATTTTTGTGAAATTTAGGAAACCCTGACTCGTGCCAAAGGCCACATGTCCGTTATCACCAAAGTTGCCTTGGCTCGGGGAACTTGGGTACGAGAGGGGAAGCGTAAAAGCTTATTGAGTACTCCAAGCCAAAACAAAAACTAGTTAGAAACAATGCATGATCCTAACTATGCTAAATGACTAATGCAACACATGAAATAATGCAATTAATAGGCTCGGCTACCTAATCATGGTATTTGCAACACTTTGATAACATGCTTTGAAACACGTATTCAAGGAAGTATTGAATTAACAATGCAGTTTGAATGATGCGCCGAGCCTCGGTGCATGCAAGACAAATGAATGGATGTAAACATGCAAGCATAAGGTATGCTAATCAAAACATGACCCTAAACTAACCATCGAAAGCGGTTAAATAAAAGGGAGAAAGACGTGGGGTTGGAAGACATGCACACACGCACGCACACTTATTACAACATTGTACCCTCGCGAAGGAGGGTCCGAATGAATAAGAGCTAAGCTAAGCTAGGCTAAGCTAGCTATTACAACACGAAATCAATTAACTATTCTAGTTAACTAATTATTACAAACCAAAGTAAATAACTAGCTATGTTAAGCTAATTAAAGCAATTAATTACAATACTTGAATTGAATAATTAGCTACGCTAACTAATTAAAGCAATTAAATGGCCTCAAGGGCGAAGGAGGCATGCATGCTCAGTCGGCTTCCTCCAAAAAATTAACCGTCTTGCCATCAGACGCCTCTGTTTGCACTCGTTTGATCTTTGAAAATTGTGTTAACTCCCAGAATGCCTCTGCTCCAACTCAGGAACACACTGGTGCAAAATTCATTTCTGGCCGGTCGGCTACCAATGGTGGCTGTCAGCACCATTGGTGGCTGGTCGGCTGCTTCTGGTGGCTGGTTGGCCACTACTTTCCTGGACTTCCCTTTTTGCTACAACAGAGAGCAAATGAGGCAAAGTAGTGTATTCCAAGGAATATATGTGTACTATAACCCTCCTTATCATTACACAAAGTTGGCTCCAAAACCACCAACCAAGCATTCTCAATGCATGATGGCCAAAGAACTAAGAAGTACAACTTCATTGTATGCCAAAACAAGACTCTAGACCATCACCTTATCATGTGTGATCAAGGGCAATGGAGACTAAGGAGATTGGCTCATTTCATTACTTTGAGTATGAAATGCTCCAATCTTCCTTGTGTTCAATATAACGTCCGATTGAACACGTGTAATATAATACAACATGCTTAACTTGCGTTTTACTTGTCATGTTTTATTTATTCATTTTAATTACCGATCCATTCTTTAACCGGTTAAGTCCAATGTGAGAGTCCTCTAATGAAAGAGGGCTTAAGCCACAAGTACCTTGAGCATGAAAGACGCCTCATGCTATTGGTAATGAGCTCCTGAAGGAATTAAACCATTAGGCATGAGGGTCTCAATTCCACACTCAAGCCAACAAGAGGCTCAAGGACACTTTCAAAACAAAAGGAAGACTGAAGAATAGAGGATTGCAGAGATTTCAGTGCTAAAATGGAGTGCAAAATGACCCTAAAACATGCAAGTAATTCATGCTAGAAAGCTTATAACATTAAGCTAGTGAAGGAGATTGCACTACAACCACACAATGCAAGCCTCAAGTGACCAAACCAGCTCAAAACAGAGCTAAAACTAGTCAAAAAAAGTAGCAAAAACATGCTGAGATTAAGGTACAAAATGCTAGAAAAACATGCTCGCATGTTAAGCTATCTAGGCTCAGAAACAAGACACAAGGAGGGGAGGCTAACCCCTCCTATTTTGGACTTCAAAACAAAGTTTTTGCCACTAAAATAACATTATTTTTTGGTGGTTAAAAGGGCCAAAAGGTTTGATTTAAATGTGAGAGAAAATGGCACAAAAGGCTTCACAAGCAAAGAGACCAAAAGGGTAGAACAACCCCCTAGCTCACAAAGACTTAAACTACCATTTTCAAACCTCAAAAATAGAGTTTTTTATACCTCAAAAACAACCTTAAATCAGTTGAAAAAGATGGTAAATCAAGTATGCACAATAAGCTTAAACAAGATAGATTTAATACCTTTGAAGCAAAGTGCATTTCAGCCACAAATTCAAGCTCAAAACCTCTTTCAAGACTTAAATAAAGCTCCAAGGAACCTCAGCTCCAAGGGGGTGGTGTTTGGTTAAGAGCTTATGTGCAAAAGTGTAAAGGAAACCGACTACAAGGCACAAAATAAGAAGAGAGAGAGAGAGAGAGAGAGAGAGAGAGAGAGAGAGAGAGAGAGAGAGAGAATTCTAGAGAGCGGGAGAGAATTTTGCTCCAAATTGTCTAACCTCCTAAAATAGGGGAGAGACCCCCCTATATATAGAAAATCAAGCTTAGAGCTTGTATTCATCCCTCCATACACATGTATGGAGATGGCCTTCAGTGAGCAACAACTGGCACAACTGGTAAACAAATATTTGAAAAATGAGAAAAACGGCCGCCGGCCATCACCAGTGGCTGACCGGCCATCAATGTGGCCGACCAGCCACCACTGATGGCCGGAAGGCACAAGCTATGGCCGATGAACTGTGTGGATGGCCGACAGGTCACCCTCTTCTTCAGATTTGAAACAACAAGCTCTTGGTCCACAATTGAGCACAAAATAGACAAGTTGAGAGGCTTGAAGGCAAGGCACTCCGCCAAGAACTTCGGGCGCTCAAAACGAACACGAGCATACGAAATCATAGAGTGTTCAAACGATGACGTCCAAGTCTCGAGGATGGTCAAAAATGGGATATTTGCATAGGTGTTTCTCCCAATACCCTTTAAAATCTAGCACACATGCCTTCAACATGTCCTCCAAAATCTGGATAACACGTTCAGATTGCCCGTCGGTTTGTGGGTGGTAAGCAGTACTAAAATTCAATTGAGTACCCAAGGCACTTTGAAGACTCTACCATAGCCTAGCTATAAAGCGAGGGTCTCTATCAGACACTATACTTACTAGCACTCTATGGAGGCGAATAATCTCACAGATATAAAGTTTAGCTAGAAATTCTATGGAATGCCCCATGCTCATAGCGAGGAAGTGAGCCAACTTAGTAAGTTTGTCTACAATCACCCATACCGCATCAAAGTTTCTTTGAGTTCTAGGGAGGCCAAAAACAAAGTCCATGTTGACTGGTTCCTACTTCCATTCAGCAACTGGAAGAGGTTATAGCAATCCAGCCGGTCTTTGGTGTTCAGCCTTAACTTGTTGATATGTTAAACATTTGGACACAAATGAAGCTACATCCTTTTTCATACCCCTTCACCAAAATTGGCGGCTTAGGTTATGATACATTTTGGTGCCTCTAGGATGCATAGCTATGCGGGAATGATGGAAGTCCCTCAAAACTTCATTTCTCATGGATTCAGGCACAAACACTCGGCCAAGGTAACGGACACTGGAGTCTGAGTGGATATTCAGGCCCTTCTCTTCTTTCCCTTGAAGAATTCTCCCACTAATTGCATCCACTTCCAGTTCACCCAGTTGTGCTTCAACCACTCTCGCAACAAGGGTAGGTTGTGCGATGGTGGTGAAGAGGGTAGCTTGTTCCTAGGATTCACCGAACTATAAAGCAAATTCATTGGCATCCCCCATCATCTTCCATTCCCTCATCGCTAGACTAGCCATCGTACTTATAGATTTTCTACTCAAAGCATCCGCTACTACATTGGCTTTGCAAGGATGGCAGTGTATTTCAAAATCATAGTCCTCTAGAAACTCCATCTATCTTCGTTGGCGTAGATTCAAGTCTTTCTGGGAGAATAAGTATTTGAGGCTTTTGTGGTCAGAGAAGACTTCAAACTTTTCACCATATAGATAGTGTCTCCACAACTTCAAGGAAAAAACAACAGCAGCCAGTTCTAAGTCAGGTCGGGTAGTTTCTTTCATGAGTCTTTAGTTGGCGCGAGCCATATGCTACCACTTTACCCTCTTGCATTAGAACACATTCCAACCCCTCTCTAGAGGCATCACAATATACCATATAACTTAAACCTCATTTCAGAATGATAAGAATTGGAGCAGTGGTCAATCTAAGCTTTAGCTCTCGGAAGGATTTCTCATAAGCATTGCTCCAAACAAACCTTACTCCCTTACAGGTCAATCTAGTTAATGGTGATGCCATGGAAAAGAAATTCTTTACAAATCGACAGTAGTAACCGACCAAGCCCAGAAAGCTACGAACTTCTGAGGCGTTCTTAGGCTGCTCCCAATTCTACACAGCTTCTATTTTTGAAGAATCCACCATAACTCCGTCTCTCGAGACTATGTGACCCAAGAACTTCACTTTAGAAGGCCAGAATTCACATTTCTCATATTTCGCGCACAAACGGTGCTCCCTAAGAAGTTGCAGGATAGTACGAAGATGCCTTTCATGCCCCTTTTTGGAAGATGAATAGATAAGAATATCGTCTACAAAGACGACCACAAATTTGTCAAGAAACTCTCAAAAGATTCTATTCATTAAATCCATGAATGTTGCTGGAGCATTAGTTAGCCCAAAAGGCATAACAAAGAACTCGTAATGACCATCCCGAGTACGAAAACCAATTTTGGAAATATCCTCTCCTCTGACTCGGATTTGGTGATAACCCAACCTTAAATCTATCTTGGAAAAACAACGAGAGCCTTTATGTTGATCGAAAAGATCATCTATCCTGGGCAAGGGATATTTATTCTCAACTATGACTTGATTCAATTTACGGTAATCTATGTATAATCTTAAGGACCCATCCTTCTTCTTCGCAAACAAAGCCGAGGCTCCCCAAAGTGAGGTGTTAGGGTGTATAAAGCCCTTACTATGTAACACTTGTAATTTTTCCTTCAGAACCACCAATTCAGCTGGGGCAAACCTATATGGCGACAAGGAGATAGGTGCCGTACCTGAAAGCAAGTCTATGGTGAACTCAACTTCCCGATGAGGAGGTAATTCTATGAGGTTTGTAGGGAAGTCGAGGTATTCACATGCTACCTTTGGAAATTCATCCCGAACTATGTCACTTCCGTCATCCAAAAAGGTTGCTAAAAGAGAATTAAATTGGCCTCAGCCACATGGGTAATATGAGGAGGGTAAGGACCTACCGTACCTATCCCCCGGAAATGTGAAACAATCACCGCTTGTAGTGTACATCGTAACTCTCTCCCGATAACAAGCTATGATTACCTAGTAAGTGAAAAACCAATCCATATCGAGGATAACATCAAAACCCGACATTTCTAACAGTACAAAATTAAATGGAAGTTGTCAACCCACCGCCTCAATTACACACCCTTGACACCCCTGGGTCAGGGTGACCTTACCCCCAACTAGTCACTGTACTGTAAGTGAAGATTGTAGTTGCCTAGTCTTTAACCCTAACAATGATGCAAATGATGTGGCAATAAATGAATGTGATGCTCCAGTGTCAATCAACACACTAGCCCAAGTATTGAAAATGAGGAATGTACCTCTCACAACTGTTGGCCCCGCAGTTTGCTCGGAAACGATGACAGTGTACACCCTTCCTTGTGACCTATGCTCTCCTACATCACCTCTTGGGACATAAGCTTGTTGTACGGATTGAGCAAACGTGGCTCCCTGAACTATCGTAGATGCTTGACCTAATTGAGCCAGCTGATAAGACTGTCTTTGTCCCTGACCCATTTGTAAACCTCAAGATTGCCGAGACGCTGACACACTAGTAGTCCCTGCCCTTTGCGGCCAAAACTTTTTCAAGTGTCTTGGTTGGCCACATTGATAACAAGACTGGGTCTGACCCTATTTTGAGATTGACCTTGTGGATAAGTAGTTTGGGGCTATGCTTCTCTTTTCTGTTCGCACTTTGAAACCTTGTGGCCCATCTGACCATATCTATAACAAGCACCACAAACTCGAGTCACACTTCCCAAACTTCCACCCATCATAGAACTAGAGGGTTTAACTTGTTATGGAGGCGACTGAAAGGATGATGATGAACCTCTAGACCACTTTGAAGAGCCCGTGTCATCCCTAGCATCAGAGTATCCTGCCTCTTCACTCTTTACATTGCCTCTTTGGCCTCTACCGTGATCTCCACATGAGATGCCGCTTCTAGTAGATGGTCATAATCACGTATCATATTGCCAACCACCTTCATTAGGATTTTCGGTCTCAATCTCTTCTCAAATTCAAGACATTTTCGTTCTTTTGATGCCACTAATTCAGGTGCAAAACGTGATAAGCTAGTAAATCTGGCTTTAAACTCAGCCACCGGTGTATCAAGTTGTAATAGTTCCTCGAACTGTTTCCTCCACACCTCAAAAGATCTCAGGCCATCATTAACCCATTACCTTTTTTCTAGCAGCATTTTTAAGGCTTGAGAGAGACTCATGTAAAGAGGATGGAAATTTCGGGCTTGGGGCCGAGTTAAAGTGGTTAGTTTTTTGGCTATTATCAGTAGAAGGGTTTTTTATGGGAGTGGCGACAGTGTTTACTTCTGAGCATTTCGCAGCTGTGCTACCACTGGTAGTAGCATTGGAACTACGAACAACATTCTTCCTCATAAGCTCATTACCTTCCATAATGAGCTCTTGTCTGACGACATCCTTGATTTGAACCCCAATTTCCTGGAGGTCCTTAAAGTTAAATCTTATTTTCTACGATATCTCATCTTGCCGAGCCATATCTTGCTGCAGCTAATCTACTGATTGCTAAAGATGGATCAGTAAATCCTCTACATTTGTTGAAGGTTGAGCCATAATAGGAGTGGATGATTGTGCCTGGGATGAACTGAACAAAGGTGATCTAATTGGTGACTACTAGAACTCATGAACCCTGTCTAGCCTTCCTTCGTCTTGCAGCTAGTGACAGCGAAGCAAACACTGACTACCCCTAAACATAAATCTCTGACCTAGCAAAGTCTATCGACACGAGTCCAGAGTACCTGGGGGATATAAGAGCCTTCTGAAGCAATGGTTCCAAGACTACCTAGCAAAAGAGAAAATAGACAGCACCTTAGCTCCAATTTCATTAGATATGATCACAACTGAATAACTGTACTCCCCACTGAATTCTGTCCCACAAATTGATATCAATTGTACCACTGATATGAAGCATTTCTGTACAGTTTCACTGTATAGCACATACCAGTTAAAAAGAGGCAAAGCACCCCTATGAAGGGGTAGGGTTACCCTGTCCTAGCTTTTGGCATGGTCTAGGGTTTTACTACTTCAAGCAAGTAGTTTTATGCAATCCTGTATATGGGTGAGCATCCTGTCCTAGTTTGGAACAATCAATATGGCTTTACTATATGCAGTAGGGCGATTAGTCAAAGGGGTACCTCAGCAAGATTACTTAATATACCTCTCGCACCTAACACCGAGAAGTAAAAGGAGGATCAAGTGGTATAGCGGTAATCCAAATCCGAGGGTCGTGTTTCCAACATGGTAGAACCCACGACCGGCCAGCCTTTTGGCAAGCTTTTTAGGCAAGCCTTCGGTAAGCCGTCGAGGAATAGCGAGTGGAAAACACAGTGACTTAGAGTATCAATGGAAATGCAATGCAAAGAACATATATCTGTAAATAAAATTTCACATCATGAAGTTCGAGTCAAATTCTCTAAATCCCCAATGGAGTCGCCAGAAACAGTAGCTTGCTTTTCGTGCTCCTTTCGGATACGATTAGCCTTATAGTTCAGACTCCCGTGGTTTTGAATCTGATTCCACAAGTGCAATGTGAAATAGATAAACACAAAAGAGTCCTAATCTGGCAATTCTTTTGGAAAATCGATTTTGAACCAAAAATGACAAAAATGGACCATGTTGCTAGATTTCAGAGTCCCCGCCTAAGTATTTTTGAAAAATTTAGGAAACTCATGACTCGTGCCAAAGGCCACTTATCCGTCATCACCAAAGTGTCTTGGCTTGGGAACTTAGGTATGAGAGGGGAAGGTCATGAATTGAGCACCCCACCTACCCAATCAAAGATCAACATCTACTAACCATGATGTGATTCTTATTTACATTATATGCTCTTATTTTGATTTATTATGCTATCTTTACTAAGTGACACACACAAATATAGACTAATTTCCAAAAGTTGGAACACTTTGATTTTATGTTTGTTTGAAAATTGTTTTGAATACTCGTCACTTGAAAAAATCGAATTTGTATGTACATTAATCAAATCATCCCAATTTGAGCAATTAGCATTCATCCCACTGGCATTCAAACATGTATATCACTTAAGCACTTAGCCTCATAGAAAACATGTTTGATATGACAACACTAACACTCATGCAATATGCTAAAGCAATGAATGCTCACCTAGAACTCAACCGAGGCAAGCCAAAAGAAATAAAATAGTTAGTTAAAATGCATGATCGTAACAATGCAAATGACTAATGCAACACATGCAAAGATGCAACTACGAGGCCCAGCTACTAGCATGGCATGTGGATTAATTTGATAGCATGCAATTAAGCACATATTTAAATGAAGAATGTGAAATAACCATAAAGTTAGAATGATGCGCCGAGCCCAATGCATGCAAGACGAATGGATGCAAGTCATGGAAAATGCTAATTAAAACATGATGCTCTCTGATATCCATCATAAGCGAGTAAATAAAGGGGAGAAAGAAATGGGGGTTTGAAGACATACACAAATTATTACATATTTGGCCCTCGCACAAGAGGGTCCGAATAAATGTCCTAGCTAATTAAGCTAATTATTATAACATCACAAACTAATTAACTATTCTAGCTAATTAATTAAGTACAACACAAAAAGTATTCTAACTAATTCGTTAAAATATGGAATTAATTAACGAAGTAATTAATTATTACAAGTCCACTACTTAACATAATTTTAACGAGCCTCGAGAAACGAGGGATGGTTCATGCATGAATGCTTCCACCTGAAAATGCTCTCTGTTCTTTTGCTAGAATGCTTCTGTTGCACAGTCAGAAAATTGAACTGTTTTTGCCTCAGCCTCTGCTCTGTTTTGCAAGGAAAAAGACACTGCCTGGCTGAAAAGAGGTTGCCGGCCGGCCAGAAGAAGTGGTCAACCGTACAGTAAGGTGGCCGACCGACCACTAGTTTTTGTTACTGCCCTGCTGCAACAGACAAGAAACAGAGCTCAAAGAGAGTATTTTCAAGGGATGTTTGTCCACCTTACCTCTCTTTATCATCAACTAGGCCAAAGGAGGAGTAGGTTTGGTTCATAAACCATCAATCGACACAAATTCATTGCGTGATGATTTATGGATTAAGGGGCAAAAGCTCATTAAATTAAGGTAAAAGACCAACAAAACCACTTCCCTATCATGATATTGATCAAGGGAAGTGATTGACATCAAATCTTGAATCATTATCATTACTAACAAGTAAGAAATGATTCAAGACTCAATGGGTTCAACTAACGTCCAATTGAACCCAAGTTCATTTTATTATCTTGTTCCATTTTAGTTCAATTTATTGCTTTTTTTAATTACTTTTCCATTCCTTAGTCATTTTAGTCCAAAAATGATAGTTAAGTCCACTAATGAAGAGAAATGTCAAGCAAAAAGTTGTTTTGGGCATGAGAGAGATGTAATGCCCCAGTAATGAACCTCTGATGAGATTAAATCATTTAGCATGAAAGATCTCTTTCTTATACTTAAACAACACTCAGTTGAAACAACTCTTACAAACAAAGAGAAAACCAAGAAAGGAGGGAGGTTGCAGAGATGATTTGAACAAGTGTGAGAAAATGTATGAAAAGCATAAAATGAAAGCTATCAACTCAAATAGGTTGGTGACTAAGGCCTAAACCACCAAGCCTAAGAGGACTACAACACTACAAGCATACTATACAAAGCATAAATGAAGTAAACACCATAAAACAGTCCTACAAATAGCTAAAACAACACTAGAATTGAGTTGAAAAATGCTAGAAAAGAAAGCTAAAATAATGGAGAAATGGAGCTAGTAAACAAGATTAAGGAGAGGTGGCTAACCCCTCCACTTTTGGGACTTCAAAACCACATTTTTAGCCTTTGAAAAACTCTGAAAATAGTGGTAAAAATTTGGAAAAAAGTTGAGAAAGAAGTGGAAACACAAGGGCAAAAGCTTAGAAAACAAAGTTCAAAGAAGGGTGGTTAGCCCCTTCACCTTTAATAGCTTTAAGCCACAAGTTTCAGCCCATAAAAATAGTACAAAAACAGTATAAAAATAGTAAGAAAATAGAAGGAAGAAGTATTGCAGAGATGCCCAAAATTATACCTCTTGAAGAGAGATAACTCCTTTGTTCACAAACCAATAAGTTCTCACTCTCAAGGGCTGAGATTTGAGCTCAAGAACCTCAGCAAGAAGAGCCAAATTTTTAGTTTAGGAAGTGTAGAGAGAGAAAGAGAGAGAGTAGGTTGCAAGATAGATAGGGAGAGTGCTATGCAAGTATTGGAGCTTTTGGAATTTTTTCTAACTTAAAACCAAGAGGGAAAGCCCCCTATATATAGAAAAATAGTTTCTCCTATCATAAATATCTGTATAGAGACAGCTAGTGTAAGGTATGCACATGGGAGGGACAGTTGGCAGTAAAATATCTACCTGTCGAGACATCTATTCGGCCGGCCAAGGACTTGTACGGCCGTCCACAAAAAGTGGCCGACCGTCCACAAAAATCTATTTTCAATCCCTACTTCAAATGGGCATATCTCCCTCATCCGGACTCGGTTTTAGGTTATTCTTGAGTCTAAATTGAAGCCCCAGAAGTCTAATTTCCAATGGTGGTAGCCTCACATCTAAATTCTAAGTGTACAAAGAGATATTCATATTTTAGTGAAGGCTTCTCCTTTCTATCTTAATGGTTTAATGCCCAACCTTTCCCCCAACTAGTTTTCCTTCCTCCCCTCCTATTTCCTCCAACTCCAAACCTATAAATAAGATGTTTTTAAAGTTTTTTCAAACAGTTCACCTCCCTTCCATTTATTTACACTTTTTCCTTACTCGGTTTACCGAAAAGCACAATATTTTAAACGAAATGCAAGCCTCGAAACTTCATAGAAACATTTGGAAAAATATTTTGAAAAAGGAGGTTTTAAGGTCTAAAATAGTTTTGGTCAAAATAGGGTGTAAAGTTAGGATTTAGAAACTCAAAACTGAAGTTTCTTGCTGAAGAACTTGAGTGGTTGTACAGCGTAACTTTCATCATTGAGTGATCAACCTGAGGCGCCCAAGTCTTAAGGACGGTCAAAAATGGGGTGTCTACAACTACTTGCAGACATCAACCTAGGGATTATCTGAGTCATATTTATCACTCTTGTTAATTACATTAAAACTATTCAAAAAGTTGATTTCTCATGATTGCTTTGTGCACGAAGGTTTTGAAAAGATAAAGATACGTGATTTCAAAAATGGCATGGCATGGCATGTGCATTTATCTCTTGAAATTGTATAAAATATATATACTTCGTTAAGATTTTCCTGCTAGGCTTTGTGCTCACCCCTATGGGATTTTGTGTAAGAAAGGATGTGGTGATTCTACTGAGTTAGAGGCGTGAGATATATTTTGAGAGCACGAGGCTCTTTCCTTTTGTCGAAATTATTTTTGGCAAGCCAAGGGCTTAATGTGTATGGGTTGAAACCATTTTTTTTGTATAACTAGGCTTAAGCCTTGGAAATTGTAGCGCTGAGGTCATTTAATTGTATTTGAACTACTATGCAACATGCTATAGATTCATATACTAAGGATGTTGAATGTCTATTTGTATGTGGAATACCTTGTGTAAAATCTCTTAATGAGCAATGTACCCAAATGTTGGATATTGCAGATGATGTTAACCTTGATACTTACTCATGTTTGTGTTTAACACTAGGAGTTGGTGAACATTTATTGTGGAAATTTTTGAGGCATGACAACTTGGTATCAGAACTACCGGGTTTGAATACTTGGGGCTCGCTGGAAGTGGTGGTTTATCCACAATGGGCTCATTTTGCTTAAGTAAGATATGTTCCATGTATTAAGTGTTTAGTAATAACATGTTCATGTGACTAGATGGGTATGGAATTGAAATTTTGGGATGTGGTTTGCACCAATTAAATTCCTTAAGGTCTTATTAGAAGGGTACTTGATCAATACTCATTCTACTAAGAATTCTTGGTGTTTCGTAGGACAAATCTCATCGTAAAGGAGTGATCCGTATGTGCTTATGCGATTATGTGCTTATGTGCTGATGAAACTAAGTGTTTGTGTTATGGGAATATATAAGATGGTTGTGATGAGGTGTGTGAGATAAGTTGTGAGCACATTTGAGTTTGTGTGCTAAACTGTTTACTTTTATCCTTAATTAGGATGTCAGGAAGAGGTTAAACCCATGGTGGTAGAGGTGGAAGGCACGTTAGACCTCGCCGAGGTGTGCATGAAGTGTCGGTTTATGAGGTCCCGATGCGTGAGGAAGGGTTCGGCCAAGCAAATGCGGCCGAGCAAGTAGGCCAAGGAAATGTGGCTGAGCCAATGGGACAAGCAAGAGTCTCGGGACAAGTGGGTCAAGCCACAGTGGGCGCCCTAGCCCGAGAGATGGTGGGGGCTTTGAGGGAGTCAATGAATATTTTGAGGGCGGAGAACCAAGCCCAAGAGAATTCCATTAAGTCAAGCGCAACTTTTTTTACTCGAGAATTTTTGCGGGCCAAGCCGGATGAATTTCATGGTGGCCTCAAACCCAAGAAGACGGATGAGTGGCTCGAGCAAACAGTAAAGACATTTGAGATGATTCACATAGAGCATCGTGATCTAAGGGTAACTCTAGCGAGTTACTACCTCAAAGGGGATGCAGGGTAGTGGTGGAAGTATGCCAAGGGTAGAGTGGAACCAACATAGGAAGCATTTGTCATTGCGTTCCAAGACAAGTACCTACCTTCCACTACTAAGGAGAGACTGAGGCAAGAATTTAAGAAATCTCAAACAACTTAACCTGTCCATGGCCGAGTTTGAGGCGGCCTTCACTAGTTTGTCTTGGTTTGCACCGGAGTTGGTGGCAACGGAGGAGCGCCGTTGTATAGAGTTTGAAAAGAGATTGAGAATAAAGATTTTTTTCAAGGTTGTTGGGAGTATGATCTGGAACTACGACCTTCATGTGGAGGCGGCAACACATGTAGAGATTACCATGCAGGCCAAGAAGGAGAGGTTCGGGGTTCAAGGTCCAGGGGCCAGAAGTCACAGGGGGACTTTAGACCCAGCAAAAAGAACAGGGGCACTTCTTCATCCCAACCCCAATCATAGAAGTCTAGATCTACCTTTCCTTTGGCAAGCGATGGTGCGGGAAGGAACGCTCAAGGGAGCTTTACTTGTTTCAAATGTGGCCACCCAAGTCACAAGGCCAATTTCTGCTCATAAAAGAGAGGAGGGCAGTAGATGTTACCATTGCCACCGCCTAACCGATCTCAGAGTCAGTCCCAGAGTAAGGGGCAAGGACCTACTTGTTTACAGTGTGGTCAGTTAAGGCACTTGAGGAGAGCTTGCCCATAGTTGGGAGGTACATCTGGCGCATCAGGGTCGAGGCAGACTTAGAGCCATCAGTAGGCTCATTTAGTTCAGACCCCACGAGCTAATCAGGAAGCCACTTCGGCTCAGTCAGTTCAACAGACCTATGCTCCGAGAGATAGCAAGTTGATCAAAGGCCACAGGGGTGCGTGTATGCTGTTACAACGTTTGAGCAGTTGCCAGGGTCGTCTGTTGTGAGAGGTATTTTTATTGTGTGCAATTCTTTGACTAATGTGTTAATAGAAACGGGAGCGTCATATTCATTTATATCTTTTGCTTTTGCTTCTGCATTAGGATTAGAGGTGGCTCAGTTAGCTTCTCCACTCAGGGTAGAGTCACCAGTTGGGGGTAAGGTTGACTTGGGCCAGGGGTGTCATAGTTGTGAGATAGAGGTTGCTGGGCGCCAACTTCCTTTTGCTTTTGTGTTGCTAGATATGTTGAGTTCTGATGTCATCTTAAGCATGGATTGGTTATCTTTATATCTTGTTGTTATTGATTGTTATCGTTAGAGGGCTACGATATGCACCTCGAGTGGCGACTGTTTTTTTTTTTGGGGAGATCGGGACGATAGAGTGTTTTCGCCAATCTATGACCCTCGTGGTAGGGGCGGGCTTAGTTGTCTTCTTGCAGCTCTCTTGGATAGTGAGAGTGATGGGGTCCAAGAAGAGTTTCTAATGATAGTTTGTGAATACCTAGATGTTTTTCCCAATGATCTCACTAGTTTGCCACCTCACTAGGAGATCGAGTTCTCTATTAACTTAATGCCTGGCACGACACCGAATTCCATGGCACCGTATAGGTTTACACCTGTGGAATTGCATGAGTTAAAGATTCAACTCCAAGAACTCTTAGACAAGGGCTTCATTCACCCTAGTACATCACCTTGGGAAGCGCTGACTCTCTTTGCTAAGAATAAAGATGGGTCATTGCGGTTATGCATTGATTACCGCAAGTTCAATCGAGTTACTGTTAAGAACAAATATCCTCTACCCAGAATAGATGATTTGTTTGACCAACTTAGGGGGTCTTGTTGCTTTTCGAAGATAGACTTGAGATCGGGATACCATCAGTTGGGAGTCCAGGAGGAGGATATCCAAAAAACTGTCTTTCGCACATGTTATGGTCACTATGAATTCCTTGTAATGCCTTTCGGTTTAACAAATGCTCATGCTTCCTTTATGGACTTGATGAACTGAGTCTTTCGAGAATTCTTAGACCACTTCGTGGTCGTCTTTGTGGATGACATCTTTATTTATTCAACCTCCGAGGAGGAAGACGAGGAACACTTACGGATAGTGCTTAACTTACTTAGGGTGCACCAATTATTTGCCAAATTTGAGAAATGCGCGTTTTGGTTGACCGAAGTGAAGTTCTTGGGGCATGTTGTGTCGAGAGAAGGAGTAACTGTAGACTCTTCTAAGATAGATGTCATGCAAGATTGGGAACAACTAAAAATGTTTTTGAAATCCGGAGTTTCTTAGGGTCGGTCGGGTACTATCGCTGTTTCGTAAGAGACTTCTCTAGACTAGCCGCACCTTTGACCAAGTTAATAAGGAAGGGTGTTAAATTTGTATAGGGTGACACTTGTGAGAAGTCATTCCAAGAGCTTAAGACTAGATTGACTACCGCACTGGTTTTGATAATTCCATAAAGGGGTTTGGGTTACACCGTGTATTTTGATGCGTCCAATGATGGACTTGGTTGTATATTGATACAAGAAGGAAAG
This sequence comes from Camellia sinensis, assembly GCF_055761805.1. Classification (NCBI taxonomy): domain Eukaryota; kingdom Viridiplantae; phylum Streptophyta; class Magnoliopsida; order Ericales; family Theaceae; genus Camellia; species Camellia sinensis. The sequence continues at coordinate 107,889,963 of NC_138969.1, read as the reverse complement.
GTTGTAGCCTATGGCTCACGACAATTGAAAACTCATGAGAAGAACTACCCCCCTATGATTTAGAGTTAGCGGCAGTAATTTTTGCCTTGAAGATTTGGAGGCATTATTTGTATGGTGTAAAGTTTGATGTTTTCTCCGATCATAAGAGTCTAAAATATTTGTTTTCCCAAAAACATTTGAATTTATGCCAACGGAGATAGATGGAATTTATGGAGGATTATGACTTCAAGTTACGCTATCACCAAAGGAAGGCCAATGTAGTGGCGGCTGATGCTTTGAGTCGAAAATTCGTGAGTAGTTTGGCAAGTGTGGCCATTCGGCAATGGGATATGCTAGGCGACATTGGTCAATTTAACTTGCTTTTAGGGGAGTCCAGTGAGGGTGCTACCTTGTCTACTTTGATTGCTCAACCTACACACAACAGGGTAACTGTGAGGTGGAGACAATCCGTGATAGGATCTCCAACGGGAAGGAAGAAAAGGGTTTGAATATACACTCAGATTTGAGTGTGAGATATCTAGACAGTGTGTTTGTGCTAGAATCTTGTAGAGAGGAGGTTCTCCAAGAATTTCATCATTCACGCCTTGCGGTACATCCGAGAGGCACAAAAATATATCTTGATCTTAGTCATCAGTTTTGGTGGAGGGGTATGAAGCGGGATGTCACTTTATTTGTTTCAAAATGCCTTACTTGTCACCAAGTGAAGGCCGAACACCAAAAGCTAGCGGGTTTGCTACAACCCTTACTGATAACCGAGTGGAAATGGGAGCATGTCACCATGGATTTAGTAGTTAGGCTTCTTAGAACACAACAGGGCAATGATGTTGTTTGGGTGATTGTTGATAGGTTGACTAAGTCTACACACTTCCTTCCAATGTGCATCGGCGACTTAGTTAAGCATTTGACAGAGTTATACACTAGGGAAGGCCATGTTTGTTTGGGTGGATATGAGCTTGGGATTGGACTAATAGTCCAATAAAATTATTAATCCGATGTTTGGTTAAACAATTGAAGTACGGACTAATTATTTTAAACTTGACTATTAATTAAGATAAGATACATAATCCAACGGATTCGTAGTCCTAGGACTATTAGTCATGGGAATGCTAATCCAGTCCGCCCAAACAAACATGGCCTAGGGAGATAGTTCGACTTCATGGGATCCCTGTGACCATTGTCTCGGATAGAGATCCACGTTTTACTGCTCAGTTGTGGCAAAGCATTCGAGCAACGTTGAGAACTAAGTTGACCTTTAACACTACTTATCACCCTCAGGCCGATGGCCAGTCGGAGCGTACCATACGGATTTTGGAAGACATGCTTAGAGCTTGTATTCTTGATTTTAAGGGGTCTTAGGAGAGGTACCTACCATTGATTGAGTTCGCCTATAACAATAATTATCGTGATAGTATTGGGATAACACCATTTGAGGCCTTGTATGGCTGCCCTTGTAGATCACTGATTTGTTGGGCCAAGGTGGGTGTTGGGCCGAGGTGGGTGATGCACCGACGTTGGACCCGGAGATTGTTAGAGAGATGACCGAGAAAGTTATTCTCATTCGAAAGAGGTTAGCTACGGCTCAAAGCCGACAAAAGAGTTATGCCGATAGAAGAAGACGACCTCTATCCTTCGAGGTCGGCAGTCATTTGTTTCTTAAAATCTCACCAAGGCGTGGTATGATGAGATTTGGTAAGAGTGGAAAATTGTCTCCAAGATTTATTGGGCCTTTTGAGATATTGGAGCGAATTGGGGAAGTGGCATACCGCTTAGCCTTACCGCCACAACTGTCATGGCTTCACAATGTGTTCCATGTATATATGCTTAGGAAGTATGAACCCAACCCTTCACATGTACTTGATTGGGTTGGTTTAGAGGTAGATGAGGATGCCTCGTACGAAGAACGACCGGTTCAGATTTTAGACATCCGAGAACAAGTGTTGAGGGGCAAGACTATACCGTTAATGAAAGTATTGTGGAGACACCATGGGGTCGAGGAAGCAACTTGGGAGCGGGAGGCGGAGGTCCGCTCTAAGTATCCAGATTTGTTTGAGAATGTTTAATTGTTTAAATTGTAATATTCTCTAGTGTTTAAGGAAAATATGTTAAATTGTTAACCACGTGTTATTATATGTGTTGTCATTTCGAGCATGAGATTGTTATGAATTGTCACAATTGTTATTCAAAGCTTCATAGTTACGCTTATCATGTTTGGTTATCATTGGCATTGTGGCTATGGCCTCGGGAAATGTTAGTAAGGGAGTGTTGTCAAGATTGAAACCTCCGTGTGAGTGTTGAAACATTATAGTAAGAGTTGGGCATGGTGTCGCCGACTCCCCATGGTTGGGAAGGTTGTGAATTTTGGAATATGGAGATGGTTATTTAAATTCCATGTTTTTGAGTATGATTATGATTGTTGAGTAAATTCTAGGTTGATTATTGTCTTGTGTTTTACCATCGGTGTTCCTTTTGATTGGTCTTTAAATTTCGGGGATGAAATTTCCTAAGGTAGGGAGATTGTGATGACCGGGTACGTAACCCATCTCGTTTTTCTTTTATTTGTGATTAGCTTACTCGTATTATAAGTGTCGGGGATTAACTTGAGGTCTTGTCGACCGTTTGGGTTCACCATTCTTGAAACTTTCTTTAGATTCTCATCTTTATTTTATTCCTGAGTTGGGCTTCGCTTGTTTCGAAAGGTGTGAAATTGGATTAGGGGTGTCTCAGTTTGAGCTAGTGTATTTTCTAAGCAGAGAATAGAACCGCATGTGTAGGGGCTCGGGCCAAACGTGTAAAAGTGGGTCTGCACGTGCGGGGAAAGGGGCCGCATGTGCGGACAGGTACACCCCGTACGTGCGGAAGAAGGCCTGTACATGCGAAAATTGCTGAGTTCAAAATTTTTTCTCCTTGGGCTGAACGTATCTCACTTTTCTCTTCTCTCTCTCTCTCTCTCTCTCTCTCTCTCTCTCTATCTCTCTCTCTCTCTAAAATAGATTTCTCCTCCTTCTCTCTACATTACTCTCACCAATTCACATTAATCCTTTGATTTCTCCAAATCCATTAGAGTGTTGACCCTAGTCCCTTCATCAAAGTTGGAGAACTCTTCGAGGCTATGTTTTGTGCAGTGGAGATCGGGTTTCAACACCGTCAAATTTGGGGGTTTTCTTCTATCTCCTTCTCCAATGCTTGAGGTAAGGATTTCTTAGAGTTATATATATATATATATATATATATTTGCATGTCTATGCTTATTAGGAGCTTTCTTGTTATTTGAACTTATGATTTTGGGTTTATGTACTCTAAATGAGTTTTAAAGTGGGTCTTCTTTATATTCTCCAAACCTTTGAGAGTGTGAGCAATGTTGTCTTGTGTGTGTGTTGTTTGGGCAAGGCCTTTTTTTTTTTTTTTTTTTAAAAAAAGGAGGTGTTGAGATATTGTGAATTTATGAATTATAAAGTATTATGGTGTATAAATTGTGGAAGATTGTCATGTTTGTATTCAAATAAGGAAATTCTTAGAAACATAAGAAATGTTGAATTTGGATACTTGATATATATAGTATATCATTGAATTGTTTTGAAGTGGCAAATTTGAAATAGTTGATTAACATGTGGAGGATGCATGTAAATGGTATTATTATTTATCACTTGATGGATTTATTATGAAATTACTGTGTGAAGTGGTATGGAAATTTTGATCATGATGGAAGATTGTGTGGTGGGAATTGAGATTGGAATTATTCAAGTACATTCTTGTATATCGTATTGTCATTTCATTTCATTTGTTATCATTGATGTAGAATATCAATTGAAAACTACTATTTTGAGAAAAGAATTATTTTGAGAATGGAATTTTATTTGTGAAACAAGATTATATCGATTTGTTTTGAGGTAAATACGGTGGTAAGTTCGGATAGGGGGTGTAGATGGAATTGGTTAAGTTGACCTGAGTGTCTATAGTGAAAGACCGAAAACACGCGTGGAGGAGATACCACGTGTCTTCTGGTTAGTTACCGGTAAAGTGGGGATTTGGTAGTGCTTGTTAAGCCTACTTACAGTCACCAACCTAGGGATTACCTGAGTCGTATTTACCGTTCTTGTTAATTACATTGAAATTGTTTGAAATGTTTATTTCTCGTGATTGCTTTGCGCACGAAGGTTTTTAAAAGATAAAGATATGTGATTTCCAAAATGGCATGGCAAGTGCATTTATCTCGTAAAATTGTATAAAATATATATACTTTGTTAAGGTTTTCCTACTGGGCTTTGTGCTCAGCCCTATGGGATTTTATGTAGGAAAGGATGTGGTGATTTCGCTAAGTTAAAGGAGTGAGATATGTTTTGAGAGCACGAGGCTCTTTCCTTTTGTTGAAATTATTTTGGGCAAGCCAAGGGCTTAATGTGTATGGGTCGAAACCATTTTTTGTGTAACTGGGCTTAAGCCTTGGAAATTGTAGCTCTTGAGGGCATTTAATTGTATTTGAACCACTATAACAAAACTGGGTTTTTACGGTTTCGCATTAACGACATACAATAAATGCAAGCCGTGGTTTCTCACTTTTAGAACTTGCTTTTTTTGCATGTCGTAAATAATTTCCCAACCACGACGTGTCTATTGCGTAGCTTGTGAATGCTAATAACAATGATTTTTTACGGCTTGTGTTTTGTCTATTGTCATCAGTGTCCTGATTCAAATGTGATTAACTTCCCTGTTTCAGTAGCAGGGTTTGGTGAAAAATTTGAAGAAACATGCTTATAAAAATGTGAATGACTTGGTTCCACTTGATGAGGCATCAGCATTTGGACCTGTAATGTTAGCTGACCCAATTAGGAGTCTGCAACATGTTAAGTTCCACCAAGGTATGAAAAAAACATATTTAGGTATTGTACCCAATAATATTATGCAAATCAACTCATAATTAATTAATTTAGGTACTTCAAAGCATAACAATTTATGGTTTACTTAAATATTTCATCTGGTACTAGTCAAACTTAGAAGGTAGAAGGGTTATGATCATGGGTATGGTATGATATTTCTATTTTGTCGAAATCTAGTTTTATCTCTTATTCAAATTGTGCTCATACTGTTACTTGCTGCCCCTATTAATTCATAACAATTCAATTGCAGTTAGTGTCCCACAATATCATAGGTCTTATTTCTTATTATAAGGTGTCACTCTACATGGATTGATTTCAGGAAATCCTAGCTTTTGTAACTATATTTGCATATCCGTTGTCTATTGTCATTGTTAATAGAATGATCTTAGGAGTAAAGTTCTTGGAATATGTGCAGATTGAAGAGGAGGCTATGACATCGATTGAATCAACATTTTCATTGGATGTCAATTCAAAATTGGATTGGTGAGTTTGTTATTGAATTTTCCCACAATTACTTTTGCTTAGTCTTACTTCTTGCATTAGTCAAAATGGAAATGGCTAAGGAAATTATTACTCTCTTTTTTCTTTTTTTTTTTGGCTTAAAATTCTACCTTTCGGTTGACAACCTCATCATTACATTGTTCAAATTGTTTGTTAAGCTCTAATTTATTTAGCCGTGAATGATATAATGTTTCTTTTTTTATTGTTATTTTTATTTCAGTTGATAGATTTAGTTTTCTTTTTCTTTCTATTTTCCCAATTATCTCTTTTAGTTGTTGTCTTAAAAGGGATATTAAATTGGATTTGTGTGGTTGACACCAATGGACAAACATGATAATGGGGGATAAAGAGAATATTTTCTTAAAAATATTTTCTAATGTTTGGAATACTGATTATTCATAGACATGTATAAATTGTAGCAGTTAATAATAATGATGCTTTTGGATTGAACAAGAAATAGTTGAAAGTTCAGCCTTTACCTTGGGAGGGATCATTTCTTAAGTAGGACATATCTTCTTTGTGTAGGCCGCTTTAATAGGGCGTATAATATCTTATTATGCAGGGAAACAATTGGAAAGATTCTTGCAATTGGAAAAATTCATATTAGTCTTTTATATAGAAAGAAAAATCAAACAAATTTTTGTACAAAACTTTTCGTAGAGCTAACTATTTTCTTTTTCTTCTAATTTTTCTTGTAATCAGTTATTGTAATTGTGATCTCTCTCAGCTTCCAAATGCCCATCCATGTGGCATCTATGGAATGAATGAAAAGCAATGGGATCTATGAATATTTAACTCCTAGAACCCTTTGCATTTTCGCAACACAGGGGTATTCTCTTTTCAATTTCTCTTATTCATTGTATTCCCAAAAGTAGTGTAATTTTTTATTTTTTTTTTAATTTTTTTTATAGAAGTCATTATCTTTAAATCTATGACTCTATTTTACTTTGCTCTGCAAAGTAGTCTCTGGTCTTGTTAACTTCATACTCTTAAGCCAAACCATTGTTTCAAAAATATTTAGCAACTAATAGAATTATATTGTATTACATTGGAACTGAAATGTTTTTTTGGGTGTGACTGAAATATTTTTTTGGGTTATTTAGTGACAAGGGTGCCAAGCTTCCTTTGTTTGCAAGGTCCGCGAGGTGAATATTTTCAATGGCAGCATTGGCTAGAAAGTTGTTATATGATAGCAATACATGTTTATTGCTGCTATAATTGTTTGTTTGGATGTTTTGGAAGTGATTCTTAGAAGCACATTGAAGTACTAATTTAGCTTGAAGCTTAGGAAGCTATCTGCAAAACTTAGAAAGTCACATTTGGATAATTGATTAAAATGTTTGACAGAACAAATAGAGATGTTGCATACTACATACTCATCAAGAGTATATCCTGAACCTATTTCCAATGTGGGGTCTCATGATGCTTTGACCCTTCTACAACTATTTCCCATCCATTGGTCAGACCAAAACAAGCATTTCATCCAAATTCAAAGGGTTCCTTGACGCGTCTACATTAAGTGAAGGTATGTGTTTGCAAATTTCTCAATTTTACTTTGTTGCTTGCTTAGATATTGATTCACAATCTCTATTTAAGAAACTACAAATCTCTATAGGGTATCTAATCTTAATTTCTAGTATTTGTATGAATGTGGTATATGATTTGACTCTTTTCTAGGGAAAATTTCATGGATTTTGTTTTTTGTCTCATTGGGGATTCTGTGTTTTGTTTAGTGTTTGCTCTTTATGCCTTCAAGGAAACTATAAATGAGGACCTACTTATGGCTTTGTCAAATTGGAATGTGGTAGATGCTGGTCCTTGTGACTGGTCGGGCATTTCCTGTTCTATGGCTTGAGATCATGTCTTAAAGCTGTAAGATTTTTTCACCTGTTTAATATTTTCGTTCCTAATCATATATACAAATAAATACTTGTGTGTGTGTGTGTGTATATATATATTGTGACATTTACATTAATACTTCAGCTTGTGGCAATCCTTACTCTCTTTTTGTCCATGCTTTGATGTTTGAGAATCGATTTGAAAGTTCTAGGTATTTTGTTTTGGATTATATATAATAATATTAAGTGACTTTCTTGCTATGTGGCAAGAGGCAAGTGTGAAATTTTTGTAGAAGTTGGAATTAGAGCTATCATAGGCAAAAATTAGTGCTAAGTGCTAACTTTATAATTGTTATTATGAAGTAATCAAATCAGTTTAATTCATGTAGGCATGAGCCGCTATCTTATTTTCTTGGGAGAGAGTATTTCATCCATGCTTATAATCCAATATATGTTCTTTCTACTAATGTTGCTTCAAGCTTGGTTGCTCTAAGAAGGGAAGTTTCTGAAAACGAAATCCAAGCTACTAGGAATTTTCTAATATAAAGATATGGATGGCACAAGCCGAGTGTTGATGCAATTGAATCAACCCATGATGGTACACTCACAAGAAGATATTTGGGTAAATTTTGTACCGTTTAGAACTTAAAGATAGTTTCTTCTTTATTTTATTTTATTTTATTTTATTTTTGGGTGGGTGGGTGGGTGGGGGAGGATGATTTACAACTTTTTGGATGGTTTTGAAGTTGAGGATAATTTTTGATGTTTAGAAACATAGTTTTTGGATGGTTTGTAATGTACAGACAAATTTTGGATGTTCGAAACTTATAAATTGTTTTTTTGATGCTTGAATTAATATTTTAGTGGTTGATTGATACTTATATATATATATATTTGTGAAACTTGTTTGTAATATTTTTTTAGATTGTACAGAACATGTGAAATAGAATCTATTAAATTAAAAAAAAAATTAAACATATTCTACGATAGGTAAATATTTAATGACTAGCAATGAGCGTCGTGGTTTATCTCTTGAATTAACGACGTGCAAAAGTAGCTCTAGAAAAATAAAATACGACACACAAGATTTGCTGTTAAAGGGTTTTTAACGGCGCGCAAAAGTAGTTATAGAAAAATCAAACACGACGCACAAAATCCGCTGCTAAAAGGTTTTTAACGGCGTACTACGACATGCCATTGAAGTGAATGACTTTTCATGACTGGTCATAACACGAATTTACCTCACATGTCGTAGAATCGTATCCATGACGTGCATTTGGTGTCGTAAAAACCCTTTTTTGTTGTAGTGAACTACTATGCCACATGCTATAGATTCATATACTAGGGATGTTGAGTGTATATTTGCATGTGGAATACCTTTTGTAAAATCTCTTAATGAGCAATGTACTCAAATGTTAGAGATTGCAGATGATGTTAACCTTGATACTTACTCATGTTTGTATTTAAGACTAGGAGTTAGTGAATATTTATTGTGGAAATTTTCAGGGCATGACATCGTGAGTGTTGAACCGGATTTTTGCTTAAGTTGATAGCACTAGTATTATCATATTTAATAAGAATATGATCATAAAGCAAATCAAAGTCCTCTAATTGTTGTTTCATCTAAAGTACTTGGGCACAACAACTTCCGGAAGCTATATGTTCAGCTTCGGCTATTGATAAAGCAACAGAATTTTGTTTCTTGTTAAACCAAGATACTAATGAGTTACCAAGGAAATGACAAGTACCACTAGTACTTTTTCTATCAAGTTTGCACCTGGCAAAGTCGGCATCCGAGTAACTAACCGTATCAAATGCAACATTTCTAGGATAAAACAGTCCCAAATTTTGAGTGCCAACAAGATATCTAAAAATTCTTTTAACAGCATTAAGGTGTGATTCTTTAGGATTTCATTGATATCTAACACACATGCACACACTAAACATAATATCGGGTCTACTTGCTGTTAAATAAAGAAGTAAGCCCCTCAATATTTAGTTTGACCAATAGACTTACCCTTTTCATCCTTGTCTAATTTAATTGAAGTGCTCATAGGTGTTGTGGCTTATTTGGAGTCATTCATACCAAACTTTTTAAGTAATTCCTTGATGTACTTAGCTTGGTTAATGTAAATTCCTTCCTTACTTTGTTTGATTTGAAGCCCAAGGAAGTAATTTAACTCTCCCATCATGCTCATCTCAAATTCTCCTTGCATACACTTAGCAAAATCCTTACATAAGGCTTCACTAGCAACACCAAATATGATATCATTCACATATATTTGCACAATAAGTAAATCATCATTTTTGTTTTAACAAAAAGTGTTGTGTCAATCTTTCCTCTAGTAAAACCACTTTCAATCAAAAATTTGCTCAAACGTTCATACCGTGCACGAGGTTCTTGTTTCAAACCATATAAAGTTTTTGAAAGTTTAAACACATGATTTGGAAAAGCATGATTTTCAAAACCCGGAGGTTATTTGACATAAACCTCTTCATTTATGAAACCATTTAAAAATGCACTCTTTACATCCATTTGATAAAGTTTAAAATCTCTAAAACATGCAAAGGCAAGTAACATGCGAATGGCTTCTAATCTAGCTACCGGAGCAAAGTTTTCATTTAAATCAATACCTTCTTCTTGATTATACCCTTGTGCTACAAGTCTAGCTTTGTTTCTTACAGTGGTGTCGGATTCATCAAGCTTGTTTCGAAAGATTCATTTGGTGCTGATAATGGTATAATCTTTAGGTTTTGGCACTAGTTCCCAAACCTTGTTTCTCTCAAATTGGTTGAGCTCCTCATGCATAGCCATTATCCAATGTTCATCAAATTCGGCTTCTTGAAAGTTCTTTGACTCAATCTGTGAGAGAGAAGCCAAGTTACCACAAACATTTCTAAATGAAGAGCGAGTGGCGATACCTTTGGTGGGATCTCCTAGGATTAAAACATTAGGGTGATTATGAACAAACTTCCATTCCCGTGGCAAATCATCATTATTTCCTCCTTCTTGAGGTGGGAGAATGAGCTGTTCATCTTCTTTGTTCACCTCACATGGTTGGTCCTCTTTTTTGTAGATGCTTGAATCGTCTACATTTAGTTCCAAATCTACAAAATCATCATTAACAACTTGCTTTGAAGAAGAGATGTTAGTTTCATCAAATGTCACACGCATAGATTCTTTAACAGCAAGAGTTCTTTTATTAAAAGCACAACAAGCTTTACTAGTTAAGGAATAGCGAAGAAAAATAACTTCATTGGATTTTGAATCTTACCCAAGTTGTCTTTGCCATTATTATGCACATAACATTTACAACCAAAAACATGCATGTGACTAATGTTGGGTTTTCTACCATTCCAAATTTTATAAGGAGTCTTTATGAGAATAAGTCTAATCAAGACACGATTTAAAATATAGCATGTGGTGTGAACAGTCTCAACCCAAAAATATTTAGGAAAATTATTTTTGCAAAGAATTGTTCTACTTATTTCTTCTAAGGTTCTATTCTTTCTTTCTACTATACTATTTTGTTGAGGGATTCTAGGTACTGAAAAATTATGTCCAATATCATGCTTATCACAAAATAATTCAAAATTTTCATTTTCAAGTTCTCTACCATGGTCGGTTCGAATATTGGTAATAAGAAAACCTTTTTCATTTTGAATTTTGCGACAAAGTTCTGTGAAAGATGAAATGGTTTCATTTTTGTGTGTTAAAAACATAACCCATGTAAATCTTGAAAAATCATCAATAACAACAAGACAATAATACTTACCACCAACAATAGATGTCCTCGAGAGACCAAATAAATTCATATTCAATAATTGTAAAGGTCTAGTAGTAGAAATATGATATTTTGATTTAAAAGATATTTTGGTTTGTTTCCTTGTTGACAAACACCACAAAGTCAATTTTTTTTTAAATTTAATTTTTGAAAATCCAACAACCAAATCTTTTCTCAAAAGTTTAGCAATTAAATCTATGTGAGCATGACCAAGTCTTTTATGCCACAACCAACTGCTATCATTAAGTATTTAACATCACTAGCATAGAGATCTTTGAGATGAAAAACATAAGCATTATGAAGGCGATCTCCAACAAATAGTGCTTTGTGATCAATTGTGCTTTCAATTGTGCAAAGTAATTTATCAAAAATAACTCGATTTCCTTTATCACATAATTGGCTAATACTAAATAAAACAATAAGTTAAGGTTTGTTTTAGATACTCAAACATATATAATATTGTTCTTTTAGAAAGTTAGAATATATATTTTTAAATAGAGGTTTATCAAAGTAAAAAACTTATAAAATGTGTTTTAGGATTTAAAAAACACAGCTTTCCTAAAATTTAATATCCAACATATTAGGAAGTTTATGGAAAAAGTAATATTAGGTATCATAAAAAAAATATCATAAAATGTTTCACAAAGATTTGTCATCCTTAAATTACACACACTATAAAACACCACACACTAACACACTATAAAACACCACACACTAATCGGAGGATAGAAAATCTTCATGCAGTATTTTATGAGGGCATTACTCATTTACCCATTTGTGTTTATTACTAATTTAATTGAATTTGGCTAATAAGTGTAACTGGAATGCAAGGGGGGGGGGGGGAATGAAGAATAAGACACTTTTTTTTTTTTTCCTGAATTAAAAGGATTTTTTACGTTCAAGACATTTTTCAATTTTTTTTCACCAATTTCAATAGGCTTTTTACCTCAATCTCGATACTAAATAATCTGTTAAGGGCACTTGTTAACATTTGTCCATCCTCGGCAAAAAGTTCTATTAAACCGTGATTGTTCACGGCAAAAGTTCTATTGTTCACTGCAAAACCATGATAAATATCAACCAAATATTTTTGTACTGATTTCATTACAAGAGAAGAGAGTATTTGCTCAGAAGAAGAGAATAAATTTTATTAGTTAGACATGGTTTCTCATCCTCTAGTACACACTTCAAGCACCATAAATATATATATATATATATATATATGAGGTCTCCATCACTACATCTTGACCCTCCAGTTCTCACATTTTATAAAGAGTCATAAAATTGCATAGATAACCAAACACAAATTTACAATACAAATGACACACGCTAAACACATAACAATTTTTTTATTTTTTTATTTTTTATTTATTTATTTATTTTTTATCAACACAAGAACTTTATTGATGGAAGAAAACCTTACAAGAAGGAAGAAAGACATCAATAAAGGGTGGAGGGAGGGGTTCGATGCAAAGGCCATCATCATGAAACCGCCCAATCCCAACTAGGTTGTCAGGTATAATATCATAGGGAAATGCAAGCACATTTTTGGAGCCTTACTCATAAAGTCCTGGATCCGATAATCTTGGGATTGGAATTGCTACAAGAGGAATCTTCTTCTTCAAGACAATCCCAATGCTCTCCGTCAAGTCCAATTTCTCTCCTTCATGCAATTTCCACTCAAAAGAGTGTACAAGTGAAGCTATTGAAAACATGAATACCCTCTCCGTCATTGAAATCCCGGGACAAATTCTTCGACCAGACCCAAATGGAAAATAAGCAAAGTCATTCCCATTATAATCCCATTTACCATTCAAAAACCTCTCCGGATAAAACTCCAAAGGATTTTCCCAAATCAAAGGGTCTCTATGTATTGCCCAAACATTAAATAAGATACGAGTACCCTTTGGGATTGTGTAACCTCCTATAGTACATGTCTCACTTGGGGAGTGGGGTATCAAGAGCGGGAGGATCGGATGCAAACGCAAAGTCTCTTTCATTATTGCATGTAGGTATGGTAATTTGGGGATGTGAGACTCTTCTACTATGTGATCTTTGCCCACTATTGTGTCTAGTTCTAGTTGGAGTTTTTGCATCACTTGTGGTTTGTTCATCATCTCAGCCATGGCAGCCTCGACTGAGTTGATCGTCGTGTCTGTCCCACCAACCACCATATCCTGTCCATGGATTACTCTTCAGGATGCTAATAATCACCAATTATAACTTGTATTGAATACTAGAATTAAATGTGCATGGTATATCAATATAACTAGATGATCAATGGCTTCATCATACAACTGCTTTGGTGGGTACTTCATGCAGAACCCATCAAATGATGACCAAAAGAAAAGAAAATGATAGAAATCAAATGGCTCTAGTCATATAACCACAATGAACACACACACCAAACCGAAAAAAAAAATCCGAAGACTGTAGTCTGCACTGGTGCTTCATTAACACTTAATCTTCTTAATCAAGAAAGAAAAAAATAATAAATTAATTCAATTGATATTTTTTTATGCAGGTGCAACAGATCGAGTTTCTCTATTTTTATTTTTATTTTTATTTTTTAAGGATGGGAGGTTTCTTTTCCCTTCTTTGGTTATGTTGTTACCACATACTTAGCCATCGTTTAGGGGAAGCCAAAACACTCAATCATATCATTCTATTTATTTTTTAGCATATTTTTTTGTAAAAATCTAAAAAGTTAACTAATATATAGTCAATTCCCAAACGAGTCATTAGGGACTTACGCCTGAATCTTTCCAAACCTTGAGGCCATTAGATATTTGCCCAATCTTGAATTTCAGAGTTCCGAGATTCGTCGAGATACAAGCTGACCTAGACACCATACAAAAATAAAAATAAAAATATAAAATAGTATAGATTGAACTAAGCATAATTTTTCATTGAAAATTGATAAATTTTTATTGCAAAATTATTTTCAAAATAAATAAATAAATACTATATGGCTCAATATTTTGTTAAGAGTGTTTTTTTTATGCCAATCTAGTTGAGATTAGAAAGTTACACTTTGATACTTTTTGCTTAGGCCAAGTTTAGCATGTGTTCAAAAAATTACTCAAAAAGTTAAAAAGTTATCACTATTCACCAAAAGTCAAAAAGTATGGCTGCATAACTCTCAATCCTAATTTTTCCTTACACACTAATTTATACAATTTTTTAATACACATTTTTTCATAAAAAGTCAAAAAGTTAACCCAAACAATCATATTTTTTTCTTCAATTTTTTAGTCTAAAAAGTCAAAAAATACACTTATTTAAGGCATTCCAAACAACCCCTTATTGTCTCCCATTTATTGATGTAGTTTCATATATATTGTATGTAAATTCATCAAAAAAAGTTAATTTTTTGCTAATAAAAAAAATATATACTCTATATATCACAATATTTCGTAACAAATATCACAATATATTTCTCACGAATAATTAGTAACATTTCTCATTCTTAATAATTCTTAACATCTTCATCATTGTTATATAATTATATAATTCATAACTTTCACTTTAAATTCGCTTCTTTTTTTTATTAGACCATATAAAACAGTTATATTAAAAAACAAGCACATCACGAAAAAAAAATAAATTATCTATTTTTTAGAGATAAACGCAATAAAATGAAATTATTATAATTATTAGATAACTTATTTTATTTTTTTATAAATGATAGAAATGAAAGACTCTACACAATAAACTGTTAGAATATTCAAAACAGGACCCGCGTGGGTCCACAAATCCTAACGTAATGGAAAATTTTAGGTTGGGTTTGGTAGAATTTTGTAATTATGATTTGAGAATATGAGTTGTATTTTGAGTTTGTGAGATTTAAAATTATAATTTGAGTGTAAAAAATTTGTTTGGTAAAGAGTTTTGAAAAGAATTTTGAATTGAGTGGGGAATTATTGATGTGATATTTGATATTTGATACAAAAATTTACAACTCATAACAAACATACAACTCAAAATTATTTTAAAGCACATAAAATTTTTTAAAAAATTCAGAAAATATTTTTTTCGAATATATAAAAATTAACATATCAATTGCAAAAAAAAATAAAAATAAAAATAAAAATAAAAAAATCACTATTCCGGTTAACCTGCCGGACGACCGGTTAGGCCAAATTTTGAAAAAAAATTTGAAAAACACGTTCCGTTTGACAGAATTTTCTGCAGAGTTATGAAAAATTAATTCCACAACTCTATTCAAACATCATACTCAAACCATCAAGCAAAAACTAATTTGAAAACATAACCAAACACAGCCTTAAAAAAAAAAAAGAGGGGAGATAAGGAGAGGAATTATACCATGAGCATAGCTTTGACCTGTGCTATGGTGAGAAGGGTTTTGGCTTCACCTCCTCCATCTTTCTGCTCCAACAAAAATTGCAAGAAATCCTTACTCTCCTTCTCCCCACCCTCTCCATCCCGTTTCATCCGTTGATCGATCATCATGTCGAAGATCTCATCCACCCGTTTCATCATCCCTCTCATCTTCTTTTCAATCCCCTGCAAATCAAAACGGGCCAAACCCGGATAAAAATCCGATATGTTAGGCTTCCCCAACAACTGAATCATCCCATCGATGCTAACTCTATCCTCCCCCTCAATGCTACAACCCCACAACATGTTCGTAACAACGTTGAACATAATAAAAAACATCTGATCACTTATGTTCACCGGAAACCCGACCCGGTTTCGGAAGATATACCCGATTGTTCTCCGGATCTCCCGGCGCCGAAGACTGTAGACAGAGTCCAACCGAGTGTTGGAGAGCATTCCACGCACAGCCAACTTCCTGAGCATCCGCCACTCGGAACCGTAGTGACTCCACGCCACGTCACCGCCACCGTAGGCTGACTGCCTGGCCGCGACAGAGACATCACGGTTGGCGAAGGTGGTGTCGTGGTCTTTGAGCATCTCGCGTGCGATGGCCGGAGAGCTGACTACGATGGTGAGCTTTTGGCCGAGCCAGAGGGTGAGGATGGGACCGTAGGTCTTAGCCAGGTTTGTGATATATGTGTGAAACTCGGGGCCAAGAGAGAGGAGGTTCCCAAGTAGGGGTAGGGGTTGAGGTCCTGGTGGCAATGATGGTCGTGGCTTGTTCTTTTTTGATTGGTTGATGAATGTCCATGCAAACCATGACATGGTGGTGAGGATAACCAACACGGTGGCAGTGAGATATATGTTCGACAACGAAAGCTCATAGCCATTGCTTTTGGTCGTCCACCACCACCATGACAGAGTATGTGAGGTGAAGGTGACTAGTTTTTGGAGCATGGTTATGAGGCTTAGAGGATGGGATAATAAAGAATGGCAAAGGGTGAAAGTTGCATGCAAAACCCACATGTAATGGTCGTAATTTATAATTGTGTAGGGGGAATAATAGGACAGGAAGAATTAAACCTTTTATCACATATTCGCTTCATTTGGATAGTGGGTTGATTTTTTAATTTTTTTTATTATTTTAGTTTGGGTTAAAAAATTTGGCTTGGAAAGAATTTTTTGGCTTTTTTGATTTTTTTTTTTATGAGAGAAGAGTGCAATGATTATAGGTTAGATGTGATGTTTTGTTTTTTTGCAACTAAAATAGCCTATTTTGTCTTTTTATAGCTAAAATAACCAAAAAAAACTCCAAATTCATCTTCCGAAATGGAGCCATTATATTTTAAAATAAAAATCTTTTTATTTATTTATTTTTTATTTAGTAATATTATAAATTCAAACTTACTGCCTACAAATTATCTAGAATTATCAAATTATAATTTAAATTTATTTTACATAGGAATTCTATACTAGACAAATTTAATCTCAACCATACACTTTCATTTGGGATAAATTTAAAGTAGTTAAGTGGAATTCATAGAATTATTCTTTTTTTTTTTTTTTTTTTTTTACAAGTATTAGTTATTTTTATGAAAAAAGAAAAATGTGATCATATATACGTGAGTGAAATGTGTCTGCAATGCTACACTTATCACTTTTAGTTTATCATTTTATGTGTCAGAAGCATATTACTAGTATAATAGATCTTATCATTCATATCCATCTCCAATGTAACTATTGACATATCAGTTACTACACGAAAAATGATATAAAGAAGTGATAAATATAATATTACTCTAGTAAAATCTTGTTATAATAAAAAATAAATAAATTTACAATTAAAGTTTTCATCCATAAAATTGAATAATGGCGTTGTAATGATATTTTTAAAATTTTAAGTTATAATAATAAATATTTCAATTTGAAATCAATGAATAATAATCATTCTATAATCAACAGCCGGGACAATACGTGTCGTTGCGTAACAAAGTATATAAATAGCGATGGAGAAATTATTGGTTGATTTTTGGGCATCACGTGAGCACATCTGAGGCCAATCATAAATCTCTATATCCCTTCATATTTTTCAATCATTCAACAAAAAATTGTAAGCCCAACTCCTCTACCAATCAAAACATGCATGGGACAACACGTAACTATACTCCAAGACGAACAAATAACTTATCCTATACCCCAAGACCAACAAATAACTTATTCTAGCAATGGGTTTCTCCATAGGCCATGATTCCCTCTTGACTAGGGGATATTGTTCGGGTTTATAAGGCTTATTATTAGTCTTGTTTTGATAATTTTAATCATTAGTTTGTAATTCTTGTCTTGCATACTATTCACAAAAAAAATAGGTTAATTTAATAATAATAATTTATTCAATTTATCTCGTTTGTTATAAAATAAAATGAATGTTCTATTTTCAAAATTACACTACTTGGCCTTTTTTTTAGTAAATAAATATAATAAATTAAATAGATTACGATTATTAAATTAATCTTAATAGTGTACACAAAAATTTTTATAAAATAAATAATTTAAATCATTAAAATAATAAGACTTTTGATAACCCTCCGAACCTAGACAACACCCCTTAATTCAGATTGTTAACCGAAGGGAAGGCCAACACTCTCCGTAATTAAAGCCACACACAATCTTATTCACCCAAAAAAAAAAAAAAATCTTCGCTACCGTGCTGTTGTTTGGTAGGATTTGGGAGCAACCACACTGTCTCGCTTCACTGCCAGAAAAAATATTTTGGTGGCTAAAAAAGCATTTTTGGTCGTTAAAAGTATAATTTTTAGCGACTAAAAAAGTATTAGTAGTCAAAAATAAATACTTTTGGCGACTAAAAAAATATAGTAGTTAAAAGTATAGGTTTTGACGACTAAGATCTGTTTGGTCACCGATATATAGTTTTTACCGATTAAAAAAAATTTAGTAGCCAAAAGTAAGGCCCTTTGGCGACTAAAAAATTTTAGTAGCCAAAAGTGAGGCATTAGGCAACTAGAAAGATGTTTGGTCGCCAAAAGTGGGACTTTTACCGACCAAAAAAATTTTAGTAGCCAAAAATGTGTCTTTTACCGAGTAAAAAACTTTTAGCAGCCAAAAGGGAGGCTTTTAGGCGACTAAAAATAATTTAGTAGCCAAAAGTGAGGCATTGCGCGACTAAAAAGAAGTTTAGTCGCCAAAAGTGATAATTTTAACGTGAGAATTAAATTTTTTAACGACTAAAAAATAATTAGTAGCCAAAAGTATAGAATTGACGACTAAAATTATGTTTAGTCACAAAAAGTGATCTCTTTTTTTTTCTACTAAATAATTTATTTTTACATAAATTATGTTCAATAAAAAATAATTATCTTTATATATATACTTTTATATTAATATGGGTCTATATACTATATAAATAATATATGTTGTATATATAATCATATGGTGTTATAGAGCCGTAGTGGAAAGAGTGTGTTGTTTAAGGTGTATGGTGTGGGAGGTTGATGATTTGAATCTCCACAAAAGCAAACTAGAAGCTAGTGAGTGTAATTTTTTTTTTTTTTTTTTTTTCACAAATGAGCTTTTGGCGACTAATAGGTTTGGTCGCCAATTCTTTAAATATTGGCGACTAAAACATTGGTCGGTAAATGTATAATTTTAAAAAATATAATTGACTATTGGTGACCAATAATTTAATAGGCAAACATTTAATTTTGCCGACCAACTAAAATTTAGTAGCTAAAAGGTAACATTGCCGACTAAAAAAATAGTAGCCAAATGTTTCACTTTCAGAGACTAAACAACAATCACCGACAGGGTTTAGGCGACTAACTTGGCGACAAAAAAATTTAGTCACTAAATGGTATCAGCGACTAAAAAACGACCTTTGGCGACTAACATTTTGGTTGACAAAACTATTATTTCTTGTAGTGCTTCGTAATTTTCTTCAATCATATTTTGATGATTTGAATTATTATATTATAAGATTTGTTAAATATATCTTTCATATAAAAAATAAAATTAACCAGAAAAATATAATCTCATAATCAAGTCAAATAATAATTATAAATATTTATCAAATCATGTTATCCGTTTATTTTTCTTAAACATAAACGTAGTCTTGTTGTGAATTACAAATGTCTAATTAATTTAAATTTTTGTATAGATGACCTATTCAGCAAATCTCACATTATGACCAATTTAAATCATTAAAATAAATTCAAAACATGCCTTTGCAAACTCAAATAAATAATTTGGGGCAAAATTAGTCACTATAAGACAAAATACAAAAAAAAAGTTAATAAAATAAAATGTTATATTTAAACTATAATTATTTCACTTTTTCTTTCACAAAAATAAAAAAACTAACCTAAATAAATTTTTTCATCCCAAATTAAAATAACCAAAAACTTAACTAAAACACTCAATTGTCAAGCGACAACCCTATATAGGGTCCGTTTGGCAAGCAAGGTTGGGGCTAAAATAGCCACAAAAGACAAAATAGGCTATTTTAGCCACAACAAACAAAACATCACATTCAACCCATAATCATTACACTCTTCTCTCACAAAAAAAGTCAAAAAACTAAAAAATCCTTCCCAAACCAAGCTTTTTAGCTCAGGTTAAAATAATCAAAAAAATTAAAAAATTAAAAAACCAACCCGCTTTCCAAACGGAGGCATAATCCACTCTCGTGGAATGGATGGTACAACTGGGCTCATGAGGTCTATTAGAAGTTTCATTATAGTGAATTTTTGTTATTTTGTCAACCCTTCTGCATAGTTTATAAATAAAAAGTTAAATTTATCAAATTATCATAATCACATAATTATATTATGTTTGTACTCATGGCATGGATACTAGGACCTATTTGGGAAGCGTTTTTTTTTTGGGACTTTTTTTTACTAAAATATGAAGTTAAAATATGTTTAGAAATCATTTTTTTAACTTTTTACAGGAAAAATATATATATATATATATAAAGTAGAGTGAATAAGAAAGAATCTTTAATTTTTTTTATATGAGTTGAAATTCTTTAAGTTTTTGACTTTTTGAAAGACTTTGACAATTATTTTTACTAAAATTAGAAGTTTCATTATAGTGAATTTAAATTTGTTCATTTTGTCAACCCTTCTGTATAGTTTATAAATAAAAAGTTAAATTTATCAAATTATCATAATGACATAACTTTTTTTTTTTTTTGGACTTTTTTTTTACTAAAATATGAAGTAAAAATATGTTTAGAAATCATTTTTTTAACTTTTTACAAGAAAAATATATATATATAAAAAAAGTAGAGCGAATAAGAAGGAATCTTTAATTTTTTTATATGAGTTGAAATTTTTTAAGTTTTTGACTTTTTGAGACAATTATTTTTACTAAAATAGTCCATTGTCAAGCGGGTTCTAACTTCTAAGTATATTTTTAAAAAAAAATTATTTATTTTTAAATAAATAAATAAGTAAAATAAAAATTATGGCTATAAATATTATACCAATCTTGTTCTTTTGTATGATCGATACATATAACAATAAAATCAACTATTTAAATCACTGGAATAAAATTTGTGATGAGCTCTGTGGGCTCAATTGCACGTTCAATCCACATGAATGGATTTCACATAAGCTTGTTTCATAGGAATATAATTAATT
This sequence comes from Camellia sinensis, assembly GCF_055761805.1. Classification (NCBI taxonomy): domain Eukaryota; kingdom Viridiplantae; phylum Streptophyta; class Magnoliopsida; order Ericales; family Theaceae; genus Camellia; species Camellia sinensis. The sequence continues at coordinate 107,868,967 of NC_138969.1, read as the reverse complement.
TTTTTAATAAGAAATATAAAAATAAAAATAAAAAGTTTGTTTAATCGGTATCCCATAAATTATTTTATTATTATTATCATTATTATTATTATGGTTATTATTATTGACTTTGATCAGTTATCCACTGATGCAAGTAAGGTCAAGTTTGGCTAAACTAAAAAAGTGCACTTATTTCATCTTTTTATCTTTTTTAAGTCACATCAATCAACATTTTCTCTCTACTTTTTCTACACATAATACAAAAAAAATAAAAAAATACACTTATTTAGTCTTCTCAAACTTGACCTAAATATAAAAATGCTCATAGATATGTGTGCAGGCTCGGGCGGAAATATTGAATGAAGTTTCGTCGATTTGCAACTTGTCGATTTGCAACTTCAAACAGTAGTTTGCATGGGCCCAAGCAATTTAGTGAAAGGCCTCCCCTACCTATAATTATGGTAAAATTCAAATTTAACGATTTATACTTCCCAATTAATGAGGATGAGACAAATTACATTTCACTTTAATTTTTGTAATTTTAATTAGAACTATTTAAATTTCATACTTTCAATTTTAGTGTAATGTGATCAGTTTATTATGCATTGTTAACATTTTTGAAAGGAAAAATATTACATGCAGAACTAAAAAGACCAAGTGTTAAATCCTTATGAGACTGGACTGTCTCTAGTCTACCATTACACTGGACTGTCTAGTCTGGCTCATTAGATCTACTTTTGGGTCAAGTTTAGATAATCTGAACCGTTCATATTTTAGGACTTTTCGACTATATCATCTCTGAAAAAAAATCAAGTCAATCGGATAACAAAAATCATGTATTCAGATCAATTTTGTATGAATCATTTATTTTCTCACTGTCTATTTCTTTTTTCTTCCTACAACTGATCCGGATGCATGATTTTTTTTATCCGATCGATTTGGGAGCAACCACACTGTGGGCTATTACTTTTAATTACTGATTTTAATTACTGATTTTTAATTATTACTTTCTAATTTACAAGAAGTTGCACTTAATTATGTTCAAAAATTACAAATATATATTACTGACATGGATAGGCCCATAAGGCTTACAGTCCACAGCAAACAACCCCAAACCCATCGCTTGCGACCCATAGCATAACCCGGTTGGCAAAGCCCAGGACAGCTGGAGGCCATCTGGGCATGGAGGGCCAATGACATTCGGGCACATGGCAGGTGAAACACAGGCCACATCAGCAGACAAAGATCTGCAGAGTTATTGCCACAACACTTCACCATTAATGCAGGTCATCACAGCATTTATTACGACAACACTTCCCCGTCGGAACAGAGCCCCCTCACCCTGAACAAGGTAAGCTACGGCACAGGCTTTCGGCGGAAGGAGGGCACGTCGCAAGGGACAGTGAAATGATTACCAAAGGATATAAGCAAGAATCAAAGACAAGAGGAAAGTTAAACTTTTCTATCTCTCTCTCTCTATATATATATATTTCTTTATTCCTCTACTGATTTGCTCGCCGAAGGGTTCACTGGGGGACTACCCCGTTCCCCTTTGGACTTGCTTGCAGGTCATCTAGTGAAATCATCCGCCTGAATCGGAACCTGGAGAGCTTGGACTAGCCCGACCCATTCAGCCAGGACGAACTGTATCATCAGTTGGCGCCGTCTGTGGGAAACTTGTGGTTTATCCGTGCGCTAGTTGTGTTCACTATCGCCGGAGCCCCCCATTCTCTCCATCACCTTTTCCTCTCACAACCGTCCAGGTGTATGGTCACGACTAGGTCCATGGCTTCTCACCATAATACCACCGATCATCAAACAGACCCTCCCCATCCAAACAACCCACCACAATACATCATCGAACTTACCAACAGCATTAACCGCATGGCCGAGCAAAACTAGGCCCTGATCAGTGCTTTACTCCAGAGAAACCTCCCCGCTCCACCTCCAGATATTCTATCCAACCAAGAAAGAACCCCGGTCCACACTGCCCCACCACCCCCTCCGCTCAACCCAGACAGTTTACAACCTCCTCCTCCTCCACATATGAGCCTACCACCTCCACCCCCACGTCCGTCAGTCGTGGCACTAGCCCCTGAAGGGGAAGCCAGCAGCGTCCAGCCTCCATTAACCTACCATGGCAACAATATTCCCCTCTGGGACGCTGAACTCCGAGCTATGAAGCTCCAACTACAAGGGGTCATGCAGAACATTAAGCACAAGCCCTCAGTCACCGCCAACTCGCCTTTTGTTGCCTCCATTCGGGACAAACCATTGCCCGCCAAGTTCAAAATGCCCACCATTGACTCTTCGATGGCACAACGGACCCAGTCGACCATCTGGAAACCTACCGCACCCTCATGATCCTCCATGCTTTCCTTGACGAGATCATGTGCCGAGCTTTCCCCGTGACACTGAAGGGATCAGCTCGGTTGTGGTTTAGCCAGTTACCGGTGGACTCCATCTCCACCTTTCAACACCTCAGTGACTCTTTCTTGAGACATTTTATCGGAGCCTAGTGTCAGAGACGCCCAGCCACCCAACTCCTTAACATTCGTCAGACCGAGGAGGAGTCGCTCCGTAGCTTCGTCACTCGCTTCAACACCGAAGCCCTTCAAGTAGCGGAGAACGACGACAAGGTCATCCTCACGGCTTTTATGGCCAGCCTACGGTCGTCCGATTTTCTTTTCTCCCTCTCCAAAAACCCTCCAACTACCATGGCAGCCCTACTATCCAAAGCCCAGAAGTACATGAATGCTGAAGATTCCCTGGCCGCTCGGTAGGAGCCAATCACTAAAAATCCGACCCCCAGAGACAAGAGGAAAGACTCAGAACCCAGGACCACCCAGTATAATAGCCAAACACCCCACTATAATGACCGACCCCACCGAGCCGACCGGTCGGCTTCGACCCACCCGCCCGGTCGGTTCGAGCGGTACACACCACTCAACTCTCACATGGAACACGTCCTCAATCAGATCCAGCGGGACTACCCCCTCAAGTGGCCCCTGCCTTCACGACACCCTTCCAATCGGAAAGATCAGTCCAAATACTGCCGTTTCCACCAAGACCATGGCCATACCACTGACGAGTGTATTAACCTCAAAGATCAGATCGAGACCTTCATACGTCAGGGCCGCCTCAGCCGATTCACAGACACCCGCCCTCAGCAGAGGCAAAGAACCGACCCTCCCAGGAACAATTGCCCGCATACACCACCCCAGAACCAAGCCCCACCTAACCAGGGCCATGATCGCCCACCGCCACAGCCTCGACCCCCAGGCAATCCCCATCCACCAGTCGGAGAAATCAGAGTCATTTTAGGCGGCCTTGCTTGCGGGGGACCATCCCGCTCGGCTTAGAAGGCAGAGCTCAGAAAAATAAGGCAGGGCTCAGACAAAGCAGTGGCGACGGTGGATCGACCTTCCAAGCAGTCAAGGCAGTGGATCGAACCCATCACATTCACGGACACCGACTGTACAGGAGTCCGTTACCCACATGATGACCCCCTTGTCATTTCTGCCATCCTCTCCAACTACAAGGTCAGACGAGTTCTCATAGACAACGGCAGCTCTTCAGACATCATCTTCCTCAATTGCTTCCGCCAACTCAAGATTGGGGAAGAAAGCTTGTCTCCTCTCCAAACCCCTCTAGACAGTTTCACCGGCGACCGTGTGACCTCCATCGGCTCCATCGATCTACCTATAACCATTGGCGAACACCCGAGGCAGACCACTAAGTTGCTCACCTTCCTTGTGGTTGACTGCCCCTCTGCTTACAACATCATCCTTGGCCGCACAGCCCTAAACGCCTTCCAAGCCATCACATCCACCTATCACCTTGCTATCAAATTTCCTACCGATCTCGACATCGGAACTGTCAAAGGAGAACAGACCGTGGCCAGGGAGTGTTATGTGGCCTCCCTCAAAGAAGTCAAGCTGAAAGAGGCCATGATCATCGAAGGGCTTGACGTCCGAGACGAGGACGAGCTGGTCAGAGGAGAACCTGTGGAGGAACTTGTTGAAGTTAACATTGATCCCACCAACCCAATCAAAACTGCCAAAATTGGCAGCCAAGGCCGACCTTACCGCTCTCCTGACCAAGCACAGAGATGTATTCGCCTGGACCCATTCAGACATGCCAGACATTGACCCCTCCTTCATAACCCATCGCCTTAGCATCGAACCCCACTTTCGACCCCACCGCTAGAAGCAACGCATTTTCCATCCGGAGCGCAACACTCTTATAGCCGCAGAAGTTGACAAGCTCCTCGAGGCCCAATTCATCAAAAATGTGGACTACCCCAGATGGTTGTCCAACGTGGTCCTCGTCCGCAAACACAATGGCAAATGGCGACTCTGTGTCGATTACTCTGACCTGAACCGAGCTTGCCCCAAAGACAGCTACCCCTTTCCCCATATAGATCTGCTGGTCGACGCCACGGCCGGTCATCAAATGCTCAGCTTCATGGATGCCTTCTCTAGGTACAACCAAATCCTGATGCACACATCTGATCGAGAACACACATCATTCATTACCGACCGAGGCACCTACCACTATTGTGTAATGCCGTTCGGGTTGAAGAATGCTGGGGCCACCTATCAACGGCTGGTTAATACCATTTTCCATCACCAAATAGGCCGGAATATGGAAGTCTACGTCGACGACATGCTAGTCAAAAGCAAATATTCCTCCGATCACCTCAATGACTTACGAGAAACCTTCGCCACCTTGTGCAAGTACCAGATGAAACTCAACCCAGAGAAGTGCGCCTTTGGCGTAGGATCTGGAAAGTTTTTGGATTTTATGGTCAGTCAGCGCGACATTGAAGCTAACCCTGAGAAGATCAAGGCCTTGGTTGAGATGCAGTCACCTAGGATGGTCAAAGAAGTTCAAAGACTCACCGGCCGAGTGACGGCCCTCAATCGCTTCATTTCCCGTGCGACAGATAAGTACCTACCATTCTTCAAAGTTCTTCGGCAGACTTTTGAATGGACAGCTGAATGCGAAGAGGCCTTCCAATAGTTAAAGCAATGCATGGCCAATCCTCCCCTTCTTTCACAGGCAATCACGGGCGAGCCCCTTTTCCTCTACTTAACAGTGTCGAGCACCGCAGTCAGTGCAGCCCTCCTCAGAGAAGATGGCTCAATCCAACGGCTGGTCTATTACATCAGTCGGGCTCTCAGGGGAGCGGAGCAGAACTACCCCTTATTAGAAAAACTGTCCCTGGCCTTGGTCATTGCCTCCAGACAACTCCGCCCATACTTCCAAGCCCACTCCATAGTGGTCCTCACCGACCAGCCCCAGAAAAAGGTCATGCAGCAACCAGAACTCTCAGGCAGACTAATGCAGTGGTCAGTAGAACTCAGCCAGTTCGACATCTCCTACCGCCCTCGGACAGCAATCAAGGGGCAAGCTGTTGCTGACTTCATCTTGGAGTTCACCAATCCGGCCCCGAACACTACCCCTCCACTCCCACCAACTCCAACAGAGCCTGAAGATCCTCATTCTTGGACTCTCAATGTCGACGGTTCGTCTCGCAGAGAAGGAAGTGGGGCCGGCCTCATCCTCACTTCCCCCGAGGGCGGCTATTTCAAATGTGCCCTCTGTTTCTTGTTTCAAGCAAGCAACAATGAGGCCAAGTTTGAGGCATTGATAGCAGGACTCCGCCTTGCCAAGGACATTGGTGTCAGCCACCTCCGAGTATTCAGTGACTCACAGCTCGTCGTCGGTCAGATGATGGGAGACTTCGACGCCAAGGAAGACACAATGCGAGCTTGCAGGGATATGGCACTCCCCCTTGTTCGCCTCTTCAATACTTTCCACATCAGGCACATTCCTCGGGCGGAAAACTCCAAAGTAGATGAAATGGCTCAACTGGCCTCTACTGACCATCCTAATCTCAGCCATGATGTCCGTCTCGAAACCTACACCACCCGGCCATTTCACCCGACCTGCAAGCTGTACAGTTCATCCAAAACGAACCCATCCCTTGGGCATCTAACATTCTCCTATTCTTGACCACAGGGGCACTCCCAGATGACCAACAGCAGGCAGCCAAAGTCCGATCCTGAGCATCCAATTACATCATTGTCGACGGTATATTGTACAAGCGCGGTTATTCCCGGCCATATCTACGGTGCCTCAATCTAGCTTCAAGCAACTTATGTAATGCAGGAGATCCATGAGGGAATTTGTGGTAATCATTCAGGCGGCAGGTCCCTTGCCCACTAGATACTCCGTACTGGGTGTTTTTGGCCAACTCTTAATCAGGATGCGACCGATTTCGTGCTCGAATGCGATAAATGTCAACGTTTCGCCAACATCCCCCATGCTCCTTCTACAGAGTTAATCACACTCTGCAGCCCTTATCCGTTTGCCAAATGGGGGATCGACTTGGTTGGTCCACTTCTCACTGGTCGAGGCCAGACCAAGTTCGCGATTGTCACCATCGATTACTTTACCAAGTGGGTCGAGGCCGAACCCCTTACTACAATCACCGAGTGGAACACCACCAGGTTTATCTGGCAATCGATCGTTTGCCGATTTGCCATCCCTCAAGCCATCATCTCCGACAACGGCAAACAATTCGATAACGCGAAGTACAGAAAATTTTGTGCAGATCTCCAGATTCAACCATGCTTCTCTTCCCCCGGTCATCCCCAAGCAAATGGCCAAGTTGAGGTCACCAACCGTTTCCTTCTGAAAATCATCAAAACTAAACTCAAAGCTGCTAAAGGCCTTTGGGCTGAGGAACTCCCAAATGTACTCTGGGCTTACCGAACCACTGCTCGCACTCCAACCGGGGAAACCCCCTTTCGCTTAACATATGGTGCTGAGGCGATTATTCCGGTAGAAGTCGGTCTGCCCACCCCCAGGGTTTTACAACCAGATCTCGCCTCAACCGAAGAGTTCCATCGAACAGACCTGGACCTCATCGAAGAGCTCAGAGAGACTGCCGCTGTCAGATTGGCTTCGTACCAGCAGAAAATGAGAACACACTACAACCGCAGAGTTCGACCACGAGAGTTCTCTATAGGCGACCTTGTCTTGAGAGAAGCGACTCTTGCCACAAAGAATCCAACCGAGGGAAAACTGGCAGCCAAATGGGAGGGACCCTACGTTGTGAGAGCCCGACCACGACCAGGCACTTACCGACTTCAAGACATGGAAGGCCGAGACCTTCCCCATCCCTGGAATGCGGAACATTTGAAGCGTTTCTATCAATGAGTTCACACTTTTGTATTGTCAACATTGTTGTAGTTTCCTCTTTAATACATAATGCAAATTCCGACCGAAGTTCTCAGCTTTTATAATTCAACTGTCTGTATGTCGCTCCCATGACACTTTCACTTGCAGCACTCAAAGCCTCAGCCAGACTGAGCACTTCAAAGCCTCGGCCAGACCGAGCACTCAAAGCCTCAGCCAGACTGAGCACTTCAAAGCCTCGGCCAGACCGAGCACTCAAAGCCTCAGCCAGACTGAGCACTTCAAAGCCTCGGCCAGGCCGAGCACTCAAAGCCTCAGCGAGACTGAGCACTTCAAAGCCTCGGCCAGACCGAGCACTCAAAGCCTCAGCGAGACGGAGCACTTCAAAGCCTCGGCCAGACCGAGCACTCAAAGCCTCGGCCAGACCGAGCACTTCAATGCCTCGGCCAGACCGAGCACTCAAAGCCTCGGCCAGACCGAGCACTCAAAGCCTCAGCCAGACTGAGCACTTCAAAGCATCGGCCAGACCGAGCACTCAAAGCCTCGGCCAGACCGAGTACTCAAAGCCTCAGCCAGACCGAGCACTCAAAGCCTCGGCCAGACCGAGCACTCAAAGCCTCAGCCAGACCGAGCACTCAAAGCCTCAGCCAGAACTGAGCACTCCATACTGAGATCATCCTATCCACGAAATGTTGTAAAGCAGGACCACATTTTTAACACTTAGTCACATTTTGAAGCTTATTCACAATTCTAGGACCACGTTTTTACTTAGTTAGATTCCAAAGGTGTTTTCACGTATTTCATTTACTAATCAGACTATCTCCCACCCCACCCAGCTTGTTTCTCCAATCTCTTCTCTACAAGTTTACAATTAACCGTTTAGTTACGATTTGCAACCTACTTTTCTGTCCTCATCCATGGATTCTTCATTCGTACTTATTAAACTGGAAGTACTAACCCTATTCGAATATTATGTTCTACGATTTCATAATCCACTTTTTCAATCAACCACTATCATCCTTTCAATTTTCATACAAATCCAATCTCACTCTGCAGGGAGGTACTTTTAACTTAACTTTGCATGAAATTTTTATTACACAATTTTTATGACTAGTTTTTGTGACAAGACTTCATTCATTTTAGACAATACAGGCCAACACAATCAACTGACAACATAAACGAAATTTTATTCATTTACAATGTGTATACAAGTTCATTACAGTAAAACAAAAAAAAAAAAAAACAAACACAGAGAGGGGGCTCTTCATCCCCCTTGGTTATTCCTCCTCACTGGATACAAGCTCTTCTTCTTCAATGCCCTCGTCCAGGGGGGTCTGGGCCACATCATCTTCACCAATCGTTACACTACCCAGGTCCAAGTTTGGGAACAACTCTTCAGCTCTGCGTTTGAACATCTTCCAACCGTTGTCCCAGAACTCAGCCATTTCGTGCTTGTAAAAGTCTGACTGCTGGAAGCTCTCAATAACTTCTGCCTCTGTCCTACCTCTAGCAGTCACCCTTGATGGGCCCACTCCACCAGATTCTTGCCCAGCCAGATTCCTGGCGACTGCAGCATCTACCGCCATCTGAAATTCGGGAGACCCTTTGTATTGCTCCACTGCTGCGACGCACAGATCAGGGTAGGCCGCCCTCTCAGAAGCCGCCTTCGCCCTCTCTTCGTCCAGCTCTCTCTGTAGGGCCCCCCTTTCAGCCACCGCCCTTTCCTCTTCCATCCCCTTCCTCAGACTCTCCATCTCCGCCATCACCTTCGCCTTCTCTGTTTCCAACTCCCTCACGAGGCTCCCCTTCTCCTCCTCTGCTTTGGCGCGCTCATCCTCCAACTCCTTCAACAAATCTCCAATTCTGGCATCTGCCTCATCTTTTTGCCTGACCAGCTCTTCATTACTGCTTATGGCCTCTTCATGCCGCTTGACCGCAACGACGCAGGCTCTTTCAGACTCCTCCAACTTTTTCTGTTCGCCAGCCAGTTGGAACTCGAGTGACACGACCTTACGGCGTGTGTCCTCCAGCTCCAACTTGACTGCTTGCAGCTTAGCATGGGCAGTCTTCCAGTCGGCACTCTTCTTCTTCTTTAACTTGGCCAACTGGGCCTTGGCCTCTTCAGCTCTTAGCTTGGCAGCCCCTGCTTTCCTTAGAAGGGCCTCTGCCAAGGTGGTCACCTCCATTTGGGCGGAGCATAACCCCTTAGCAGGTCAGCTTCATTGAATCCGAAGGCCGAGTGCAGGGCTGTTTCCTCCACAATCTTCACCAAGTAGTCTGCCCCCGCCCTGGTTGGCCATTCTTCTCCCTCCAACCTTCCCGCTACCGCGCGAGCGTGATAGATTGTCGTGGCCAGACGGACCCCTCCTTCCTGAGGTGCAGGGCCCTTTTGGGTCTGCTCCCTCCCGCTCGGCTCAGCCTCAGTCAACCCAGCTCCTACTTACACCGTTGGGGCAATCTCCACAACCGCCAGTGTTGGGATGACCTCCACCACCTCTGGGGTATCCCTGGCCATAGGGGCCTCTACCTCAGTTGGGGCCACCTTAGCCCTCTTGGCCCCAGACTCATCTGCAGCTCCCTCTGGGGCACTCATCTTCTTTTTCTTCTTTTTCTTCAGAGCCTCCCCCTCCTTTCTGGCCTGTTCTTTTACAGGATCTACTGGGGGCGGTCGTGGCTCAAAACTGCTTAGGTCCTTCCCCCCTAGTGGCCTTGGGCGCGGTCGGATCCTCTCCCGCGCGATTGGTTGAGGCGGTCGGTCTCCTCGCGTTTCCTTCAACTTCGTGGCTTTGGCAAGTATGGTCTGATCCTCTGCTTCCTGAACTTCTCTTCTCGCCTCCAATTCTGCTCGGCCGAGGTCCCCACCCCTCGGCTGCGGTCCCAACCCTGCCTTAAACAATGCGGACGGTTGAACAAGCTCGTCTCATTTGGCCTTCTCTCTCTCCCTCCACTCCTTCACCCTCTTCACCCTCTCTTCCGCCGCTGCCCCCAATCTTGACTCCATCGACCTAATGGGCACCTTCCAGATGGTGCGCACTCCCAATCCCCCATTGGCAGACACGTAGAACCACCGTGGCCGCCATCCCTTGATCGATGTCGGTAGCCCCGCCACCAATCCCCTCCCCATCACTACCTGTAGGGTGACCCACGTCTCTTGCTGCCCCGAAGCCTTATAATAGGAAAAGAACTCGTCTACCGCCATGGCTTCCCCTCCATTCGCCTTGGGCCATGCGCTAGCACAGGCCAGCAGAATCTTCCATGCATTGGGCATCAATTGCCCCGGCACTACCTCCAGACAGTTCAGTACGTCAACCACCACTTGGGGCAGTGGCAACCTCAGTCCACCTTTTAACGCCTCCTCGTAAAGGGAAAACTCCTTTGGCCTGGCATCAGACGGCCTTTCCCTTGATGTTCGCAGCAATAACTCCACCTCAGCCGGAATCTGGCATTTTTCCCTGATAGCCTCCAAATCCGCCGCAGTAATTGTGGATTTGTCAGCCTTAGTGTGCCACTGATCCGGGTCTACCTGGCTTATTGGCCTTGGAGCCAATATCAGGGCCGACGCCTACGATTGTCCCACCGGTTCCCCCACCCCCACTATTCGTGTCTCCGCCCTATATCACGCCGCTAGCTCCTCTGCATCATCGTCTCCCAGAGGGTCCACCCTCACATTCACCGCTTCTTCTTGTGCCATTTCTAGGGTTCGCTTACGAATCACTTCTGACGCAGGAGCAAGGAAGTTGAGAAAATGTTGCACAGGTGTGTCGTGCGCAATGAAGGAATTAACACTTGGGTATTTTGAGTTTTTGTAAAAAGGTAGGTGAAACGAATTATACCAAAAACCCACGGTTTACCCGTATTCCATGGATCCACATTAATTTTCACCCGTTTAAAAACCTTTCAAATCAACTGCCAAAATCGCCTTTTCAAAACCCCCCCTCGTGACATATTGTTTCATTACTGCTCCGACGCTTCACTTCCCCCACGATATTGCCACGTGTATGGCCACGATGCATTGTCCCCTCCCCTTACCCTGTCCTTTCCATTTGACATCATCACATGGCACGCCCCCCCTTTTCTGAGCCCCGCGCCGCCCTGGTCGGCACGCCTCACGGTCAGCTCCCCCCGTTCGGCCACCCTTGTGGTCGGCACACCTAACGGTCGAACCCTCCCACTCGGCCACCCTCACGGTCAGCTCCCCCCGCTCGGCCACCTTTGCGGTCGGCACGCCTAATGGTCGACCCCTCTCGCTTGGCCACCCTAGCGGTCAGCTCCCCCCGCTCGGCCACCCTTGCGGTCGGCACGCCTAACGGTCGACCCCTCCCGCTCGGCCACCCTTGCGGTCGACACGTCTCGCGGTCGGCACGCCTAACGGTCGGCCTCTCCACTCGGAAATAGGGGACTACTGACATGAATAGGCCCATAAGGCTTACAGCCCACAGCAAACAACCCTAAACCCATCGCTTGGGACCCATAGCATAACCCGGTTGGCAAAGCCCAGGACAGCTGGAGGCCATCTGGGCATGGAGGGCCAATGACATTCGGGCACATGGCAGGTGAAACACAGGCCACATCAGCAGACAAAGATCTGCAGAGTTATTGCCACAACACATCACCATTAATGCAGCCCATCACAGCATTTATTACGACAACACCTCCCCGTCGGAACAGAGCCCCCTCACCCTGAACAAGGTAAGCTACGGCACAGGCTTTCGACGGAAGAGGGGCACGTCGCAAAGGACAGTGAAATGATTACCAAAGGATATAAGCAAGAATCGAAGAGAAGATGAAGGTTAAGCTTTTCTATCTCTCTCTATATATATTTCTTTCTTCCTCTACTGATTCGCTCGCCGGAGGGTTCACTGGGGGACTACCCCGTTCCCCTTTGGACTTGCTTGCAGGTCATCTGGTGGAATCATCTGCCTGAATCGGAACTTGGAGAGCTTGGACCAGCCCGACCCATTCACCTAAGACGAACTGTATCATCAATACAAATTTTTGTTTGGAGTAGAGATTTTAAATTAACTGAGCTAATATAGAAACTAGTGAGTGATTTAGAGCATCTCCAATTCTGAACCAAAATTTTTATCAAATCTGAGTAAAAAAATGACTTTTTCCTCAATCTGATACTGAGTGCTTCAATGGTTGATTTTCATCAAATCTGTGTCGAGATAACCGGTTGGTCGACCGGTTAAGCCAAATTTTTTTTTTTTTTTTGATTTTTTTTTTTGAACTGTTTAAACCTTTTAGTGGTCGACCGATAAGGCAAATTTTTTTTTTTTTTCAACTGTTTGAACTTTTTTGGAATTGTTTGAACCTTTTGGTGGTCGATCGGTTGGTCAACTGGCCGGTCAACCGGCTGGTCGACCGATTGGTCTCCCCCAACGGTCATGCACAGTGTTTTGGTGAAATGCGGAGCCTGTCCTCCTTTTGGTGAAATGTTTGGTGAATTCTCGATTTGATATCAATTTGGTAAAACCGTTAGAGTTCCAAACAGTGTTTTTTTTTTACCAAATTTCAAATTTAATGTTAGATTTAGTGAAGGGTTGGAGATGGTCTTATAGATAGATCTAAGTTTATAATAAGTTTTTTTATTAAATATTTTGATTTTTCTAAATATGTATTACTATATTGTTTGTGATTGGAATTTGCTGGAAAGGTTTTGATGAGAGAGAGAGAGAAAGGAATGGATGGCATTGTGGGTGAGCGAGGCCAAGTTTGGCAACATCAAAATAATTCATCTTTTTATCTTTTTATCTTTTTTTCATCACATCACCTCTCTACTTTTTTGTACATCTTTTCGTAAAAAGACAAAAAATACACTTATTTAAGTCATTTCAAACAACCCCTGAGTTTTGTGGGAAGTTAAAAGTGAAAATTGATTTTGTTTTTTAACATAAAAGTGAAAATTGATTTGAAAGCCCGGGTAGTGCGGGTGGGCAGAGTTCAAATCAAACCCTCACATACGCTGCTGTCCTACTGCTCTGCTTAGTGCTTGTCATTTCCGGGGTCATATCTACTGAGTCTTTTGGGTCTTTGTGCCCGGTGATGATGATGTGCCCGCTTAGTGCTTGTGGGTCTTTATTTCCATTTTTGTCATAACTTTTTTATCCCCCTTAGACCATCTTTAATTTTGAACCAAACCTGTTATTAAATTTAAAATTTAATAGAAAAATTATTTTTTCATATTCCAATCGTTTCACCAAATCAGTATCAAATTCATAATTTATCAAACAAATCATCAAAGTGAGTACAGGCTCCGTATTTCACCAAAACACTGTACATGACCGTTGGGGAAGACGAACCGGTCGACCATAAAAGGGTTCAAACAGTTCCAAAAAAAGTTCAAACAATTAAAAAAAAAAAAAATTTCCCTTACCGGTCAACCAGCCGGTCGACCAACCGGTCAACCACCACAGGGTTCAAACACGTCAAAAAAATTGGTTCAAACAGTTCAAAAAAAAAAATTCCTCCTATTGGTCGACCATCCGGTTGTCCCCTGGAGCAAATTTGATAAAAAGTAAAGGGTTGGAGCCAGTGGTATCAAATTGATAAAAACATCTTTTTTTTCATCAGATTTGATGACAAAAGAAGTTCAGGGTTGGAAATGCTCTTAGGAGACTTGTTTAAAAGTTTCTTTTTTAATTTATATTATTATTTTATTTTTTTAAATATTTTTTTTTTAAAAAAAAAAAATCAGCTTGTTTGGTTTTGTATTTTAGAAAATTTTACTTTTTTATTTTTCATATTTTTTTGTTTTCAATATTTTTTTTTAATATTTTTAGTAATTTTTAAAATTTTTAAACACACTTAACATAAATACATGTAAAAAGTGTAATATTTGTGAATTTTTTTTTTAAAAAAAATCATTAAGTAATAAAAAACATAAAAAAATTAAAAATTTAGTACATTTTTTTATATTTTTGTGTATTTATTAATTTTATAAAATATTTTTTTTACAAATATTTTACTATTTAGATATATTTATGTAGGTTATATTTAAAAAAATTAAACAATTATCTAAAATTTTAAAAATATTCATTAAAAATAAAAAAAATACGAAAAATAAAAAGTTTAATTTTCAAAAAATTAAAATATATGTTTTTTTGACTTTTTGGATGACTTTGACAATTATTTTAGTAAAATAGCCCGTTGTCAAGCGGGTTCTAACTTCTAAGTATATTTTTAAAAATAATTTATTTATTTTTAAATAAATAAATATAATAAAAAATTGTGACTATAATTATTATATCAGTCTTGTTCTTTTGTATGATTTATACATATAACAATAAAATCAACTATTTAAACCACTCGAATACGATTTGTGATGTGCTCTGTGGGTTCAATTGCACGTTCAATCCACATGAATAGATTCCACATAAGCTTGTTTCATGTGAATATAATTAATTTTTTTAATAGGAAATATAAAAAATAAAAATAAAAAGTTTGCTTAACCTGTATCCCATAAATTATTATTTATTTTTTTATTATTATTTCACCCTTAAGTTATCAGTTTCATTTATTTATTTATTAAAATTTTTATGTCAACTTATGTGGTCCAATTAAAAATAACCATCTAAATTAATAACTTTTAAAGCTTAATTTTATGAACAAAAAGTCATTTTAAAATTTGAACAATACTTAAATGATAGTAGGTAAAGGGAGAGGACTAGGACTTGGTGAAATTCAAATCTAAGGATTCATACTTCCCAGTTAATGAGGATGAGATAAATTACATTTTACTTTAATTTTTATAATTTCAATTAGAACTATTTAATTCTCATACTTTCAATTTAAGTACAAAGTAATGAGTTCATTATGCATTGTTAACATTTTTGAATGGGAAAATATCACATGCGGAACTAAAAGGATGACCGTCTAGTCTGGCTCAATAGATCTACTTTTGGGCCATCTTTCAATACTTTAAACCGTTCACATTTTAGTGTTTTCCGGATACATCATCTCTGGCAAAAATCAAGTCAATCGGATAACGAAAATCATGTATTCGGATCAATTTTGTATGAATCATTTATTTTCTCACAGTCCATTTTTTTTTTCATACAACTGATTCGAACACATGGTTTCTTTTATTTGATTGATTTGATTTTTAACAAAAATGACATACTCGACGAATCATAAAATATGAACGGTTCGAATCATCGAAACATGGCCCAAAAGTGGACCTAATGAACCCAATAGTACCTCTCAAGTCCGATTTAGGACTGAAGAGAAGCCAAGTCCAATCTTTATCTCCCATTAACTTAACAATGTTATAGTCTCTACTACAAATCAAATTACTGTTTCATTCAATATTTACTCAAGTTAAACCCCTAATCTCTAGTACTTATGCCATCATCCACCAAGTAATTGGTTATGTTAGATAATGTCTCAATGGGACCACATAATTAAATGTGGTGTTATCATTTATAAAAAGCCTACAATTTAAGTGATTCAATTTAGTTAATAGGCTTAAGGGTATATGTGTTATGGACCTAATGTGTAGATACTAGTTGTATAATTTCTATTTCTATGAGGGGCAGAAATAGAAATTAAAACATATTGGTTAAAGTTGGTTTTCATTACCTTTCAGTTTTAAAACCAATAATGGTTAATTTATTGGTTTTCATTACCTTTTAGTTTTAAAACCAATAATGGTTAATTTATTGGTTTTCATTATCTTTCAGTTATGAAAACCAATTACAACCTTTAAAAGGTTATGGTCCCTATTCCTTCCTAAGGTGAAAAAAATAAGAACACTGTTTGTTTTTCTAAATCCTCTCAAGGAGAAACATAAGGCACAAAAGGGAAAGGATTAGAAGGCTCTAACAAAGTCAATATCAAAGGTTTTATTGACAATCAGACGCTTCCGTTTAACCGTTCATTGATGGATTCGGGTAAGTTTTAGTCTTGTTTTCTTGATGATATACATGGTAGATGATCCCAAACATGAAGTTTCATGTTCTGAAATTATGTTTACAAGTGGTATCAGAGCGGTTATATCATGTGTATTATCAGAATAGATATGCTTTTATTCATCCTATTTAGTTTCTTGGAATCAGATTCTGTTTTTTGTATTTCTGTTTTTCCCTCTGCTGCAAATTCTGTTTTGTTTTCTGGAAATGGAACATAATTCGGATGGGCGGTTCATTTTTCAAATGGTGAACATCATGTATTTATATATATATATATATATATGTATATAATTGGGATGGATTCAGATTATATAACATATACGGGGTAACAAATTTAGAAATCTTTAAATTTAATGTAATTTCATACAACGTCTACGGAAATTTAATTTTCTAATGTTCTAAATATAAGTCAATTCAAACAAGATGTCACAAAAGTGATCTCTCTTGTCTAGATTGTTTTATATGGAATGTTTTGAAATTCATGTCTGTGTATCTCATGCGGGTATTTATCGGTCCAAAGACATGATTAAGACTTGGCAGAATTACACACACATTTTGTGGTGATAAACATGTGCCAATTGTCAAGGAAACCTAATGTGAATAATAAATCCATCAAAAGATAGATTTGTTATTTGACATTACTTATTGTCAATGTTTGATCATTACAACAAGAATACCACTTACAGTTAATATCACTACCCAAAGGTTTGGTATTAATGTTGTGCTAGGTATCTTGAGATGTTGTCATTAAATTAATTTATTTAGAGATTATCTGTTTGGTAACTTAATGTGAGTATAATTGTTTATTCCTTTTATTTTCTTTTCGATTCAGCTTTAATGTCGACTACTTCAATCTCTGCCAACATGAACAATGTTCCAATGTTAAATGGAACAAACTTTAAGGACTGGAAAGAGAACATATTGATTGTTCTCGGCTGCATGGACATAGACTTGGCATTAAGGATGCCAAAACCGAATGCTCTCACTACACAAAGTACTCCTGAGGAAACTGTGTACTTTGAAAAGTGGGATCGTTCTAACAGGCTAAGTCTTATGATCATGAAGCGTGGGATTCCAGAAGTTTTTCGGGGTGCAATAACAGAGGATGTTACCGTTGCCGGTGAATTTCTTTTAGAAATTCAAAAGCGTTTTGCTAAAAACGATAAGGCTGAAACAAGCACGCTTTTAGCAAGCTTGATGTCAATAAAGTATAAAGGCAAGGGTAATGTTCGCGAGTACATCATGGAAATGTCTCATCTTGCTTCAAAACTTAAGGCACTAAAGCTTGACCTATCTGATGATTTGCTCGTGCATTTAGTTCTCATCTCTCTTCCTGCACAATTTAACCAATTTAAGGTCAATTATAACTGCCAGAAGGAGAAACAGACTCTCAATGAGCTCATTTGATTTTGTGTGCAAGAGGAAGAGAGATTGAAGCAAGAAAGGACTGAAAGTGCTCATTTAGCAAGCACCTCCAAGCATATGGGCAAAAGAACGCATAAGGGAAAGGAAGTTGCTATTCCTTAGGGTCCGGAACCAAAGAAACAGAAAACGCAGGATGGTTGTTTCTTTTGTGGCAAGCCCGGACACAGAAAGAAGGATTGTGCCAAATACGTCGCCTGGCGTATAAAGAAAGGTCCATTTCATGTTTTGGTCTGTTCTGAAATAAATTTAGCTTCAGTACCAAGAAACACTTGGTGGGTAGATTCTGGTGCTACTACTTACATATGTGTTTCTATGCAGGGTTGCCTGAACTACCGAAAGCCAACTGATGCTGAAAGATACATCTTTGTGGGTGATGGCAAGTCAATAAAAGTGCAGGAAATAGCGCACTTTAGATTATTACTGAAAACTGGTTATTATTTGGATTTATTAGACACTTTTGTTGTACCGTCCTTTAGACGGAATTTAATTTCTGTTTCTGTATTGGACAAATTGGGATATTATTGTTCTTTTGGAAATATGAAGTTTAGTATGTCTATTAATTCCAATGTTATTGGCACTGGTTTACTTAATGTGTTTGATAATCTATATTTGCTCGAAACTATTGCATCTTATAATGCAACCTTGCACGTGGAATCACGAGGTACAAAGCGTAAATTAACTAAGGAAAATTCAGCCTCATTATGGCACAAACGCCTAGGTCACATCTCTAAATCTAGAGTTGAGCGCCTTGTGTCTGATGGAATTTTGGACTCTCTTGATTTTTCAGATTTTGATGTCTGTGTTGAGTGTATCAAGGGAAAACAGACCAAAATAAAGAAATATGGTGCCCATAGGACTACAGATGTCTTAGAACTAATTCATACGGACATTTGTGGCCCATTCCCTATGGCGTCTTGGAATGGTCAACAATATTTTATCACATTCATAGACGATTATTCCAGATATGGGTATATATTTCTTATCCATGAGAAATCACAGTCTTTGGACGTCTTCAAAAGATTTAAGGCCAAAGTTGAACAAACGGATTAAAAGTGTCAGGTCTGACCGTGGTGGTGAATACTATGGCAGATATGATGGATCAGGTGAACAACGTCCAGGACCGTTTGCAAAATACCTGGAGGAATGTGGAATCGTCCCACAATACACCATGCCAGGATCACCTAGCATGAATGGTGTATCTGAGAGATGAAACCGGACTCTTAAGGATATGGTAAGAAGTATGATCAGTCATTCTACTTTACCAGAGTCCCTCTGGGGTGAGGCTCTAAAGACAGCAACTTATATCTTAAATCGGGTGCTAACTAAAGCAGCTGCAAAAACACCTTATGAGCTTTGGGTTGGGCGAAAGCCTAGTCTAAAACATTTGCATGTGTGGGGGTGTCCTGCTGAGGCGAGGCCTTATAAACCTCATGAACGAAAATTGGACTCTAAAACCATTAGCAGCTACTTTATTGGCTATGCCGAACGATCACGGGGTTACAAGTTTTATGATCCCACAAATAGGTCAATATTTGAGACGGGAATTGCAACATTTTTTGAGGATGTTGAGTTGGGGGGGAGAAATCCGGTTAGAGACATTGTCTTTGAGGAGGAAGCAGGAGTAATCCCACTTCCTACTACTACTTTTGACCAATCAGAACAAACTCTACAACCTCAACCTCAAGAATCTGTGCCATTAAGGCGATCCACCAGAGAAAGGAGATTTGCATTTTCAGATGATTATATTGTATATCTCCAGGAACATGAGGTAGAAAATGGAATGTCGAAAGATGATCCAATCAACTTTCGTCAAGCCATGGAAAGTTCCAACTCTCATAAGTGGATAGAAGCCATGAATGAAGAATATAAGTCTATGCAAGACAATAAAGTTTGGGAACTTGTCTCATTACCAGTTGGTGTGAAGCCCGTAGGTTGTAAATGGATATTTAAAACCAAAAGGGATTCAAATGGTAATGTGGAGAGGTATAAGGAACGTCTTGTAGCCAAAGGCTTTACTCAAAAAAGAAGGAATTGACTTTAAAGAAACTTTCTCTCCAGTTTCTTCGAAAGATTCTTTTAGGACAATTATGGCGCTTGTTGCATATTTTGATCTTGAGTTGCATCAGATGGATGTCAAAACAGCTTTTCTTAATGGTGACATTAAAGAAACAATTTATATGGTGCAGCCAGAAAACTGTGTCAGGAGACCCAAAGAATATGGTTTGCAAATTGACTAAATCCATCTGTGGACTCAAACAAGCTTCTCGTCAGTGGTACTTCAAATTTCATCAAGTTCTCACTTCGTATGGTTTTGAAACTAACGTTGTTGATGAATATGTGTATCACTAGTTCATTGGGAGTAAACACATATTTTTGGTTTTATATGTTGACGACATATTGCTTGCCACAAACGATATAAACTTATTCCATGACACCAAGAGATTTCTATCTAAGAATTTTGAAATGAAAGATCTTGGTGATGCTTCCTTTGTATTAGGAATCGAAATACTCCGAGATCATTCTCGGGGTATTCTGGGATTATCACAAAGGAGCTATATCGAAAAAATACTCATTAGATTTGGCATGCAAAATTGTAAATCAGGTGAAACCCCGGTTGCTAAGGGAGACAAGTTTAGTCTCAGCCAATGCCCGAAGAACAGTCTTGAAATTCAAGAAATGCAGAAGATTCCTTATGCCTCAGCTGTAGGGAGTCTAATGTATGCTCAAGTATGTACGCGTCCGGATATTGCGTTTATAGTTGGCATGTTAGGCAGATATTTAAGTAATCCTGGCATGGATCATTGGAAAGCAGTCAAGCGTGTTATGCGATATTTACAGAGAACAAAGGAATATATGCTCACATATAGGAGATCGGATAAGTTAGAGGTCATTGGATATTCCGACTCCGATTTTGCTGGATGCCAAGACAGTAGGAAATCCACATCAGGCTATATTTATCTGTTAGCTGGCGGAGCAATTTCTTGGAGGTCTGCAAAGCAGACGCTCATAGCTTCATCCACCATGGCTGCAGAGTTTGTAGCATGTTATAAGGCATCAAACCAAGGGATATGGCTGCGGAATTTTGTCACTGGGTTGCGTATTTTGGAAGGTACTGAAAGACCACTTAAGATATATTGTGACAATAAGTCTGCAGTTTTATATTCCAATAACAACAGGAGCTCGACAAAATCAAAGCATATTGATATCAAGTTCCTAGTTGTAAAAGAAAGAGTGCAGAGTGGACAGATTTCCATAGAGCACATTGGGACAAACTCCATGATAGCGGATCCACTTGCGAAGAAACTACCACCCAAGGTCTTTCATGAGCACACTGCTCATATGGGTGTTGTTCTATTTGAGAACATTCTGGTTTAGTGGGAGTTTGTATTTATATTACTGCTTTATGTCAGCCTTGAGTTTTATTTATGTAATTAGATTAATTTTTGCAGAAATGAAGTATTCAGTTTATTACGCTCTGTTACGTATTGTGAAGTATTGATCTCAATAAAGTTAAGTAGGACCAGTTGGACATAGGCATGTATGGATCACATCACATGTAATTTCCATGCTACGCATCCATGATTGATCTATGTCATTTAGCTATATTTGTATACGTGACCATTGGTGGGTCGAGTTACGATTGATGTAACGAAGACCGCTTTGATCCTATATTAATATAGTTAATGGACAAGATTGTTTGGATACCCTCAAGTTATGATAACAAATTTCTGAGCTCACTAAAGTTAAGCACATTTTTCAAGATACATATGTGGTCCAGTGGGAGATTGTTAGATAATGTCTCAATGGGACCACATAATTAAATGTGGTGTTATCATTTATAAAAAGCCTACAATTTAAGTGATTCAATTTAGTTAATAGGCTTAAGGGTATATGTGTTATGGACCTAATGTGTAGATACTAGTTGTATAATTTCTATTTCTATGAGGGGCAGAAATAGAAATTAAAACATATTGGTTAAAGTTGGTTTTCATTACCTTTCAGTTTTAAAACCAATAATGGTTAATTTATTGGTTTTCATTACCTTTTAGTTTTAAAACCAATAATGGTTAATTTATTGGTTTTCATTATCTTTCAGTTATGAAAACCAATTACAACCTTTAAAAGGTTATGGTCCCTATTCCTTCCTAAGGTGAAAAAAATAAGAACACTGTTTGTTTTTCTAAATCCTCTCAAGGAGAAACATAAGGCACAAAAGGGAAAGGATTAGAAGGCTCTAACAAAGTCAATATCAAAGGTTTTATTGACAATCAGACGCTTCCGTTTAACCGTTCATCGATGGATTCGGGTAAGTTTTAGTCTTGTTTTCTTGATGATATACATGGTAGATGATCCGAAACATGAAGTTTCATGTTCTGAAATTTATGTTTACAGGTTAACCTAAAGCTATATGATTCGTGTGGCAAAGAAGGGGATTCAACGGCTTTTATTGTACTTTGGATTTTCTCTTCCTTTGTTTCATTAATTTTGGTGCCTCTTTCTGCAAATGAGATTAGGGGTGATTTTGTTGTTGCATTGGTGCTGCCTTACTTTTGGGCAATTGCTCTGCCTGCCCTTTTGCTACTGGTTTCTTCTCTTTATGTATTTTTGCTGCATTAGTTTGCTTTGGGCTTTCGAGGTTGGCATCTTGCTAATTTCAAGGTATCTCGTTTCGCCAAGTGTTTGCACATGATTGGTTGAAATCGTATGTGTCACCTAGTTGGAATAAATTTAATTGACAATTATGCATATTTTTTTAGATAAATTATAAATACACCCCCATGAGATTTGCTTAAAATATGAATTGATCCCTATGATTTGAAAAATTATGAATACCTTCCTGTCAGAATTTTTTATTTAATAGAATTAATTGATAAAGTGAAATTTCTAATTGTTCACCTATACAATAATAAAATTATCGTAATTATTAATTGAGATAAAATTTTAACATTATCAAAAGCTGTTAATTAACTTGATGATTTATTAATAAAATGACCTATTTATTATGAAATTATAAACCTTAGGTGGCATAATGTAATTTCTAGAATCACAGGAGATAATTTATAATTTAAGTAAACCTCAAAGAGTGTGTTTGTGATTGACTCTATTTTTTTAGCTTGGCTCCTAGTTGGAATATGCATATATTTTTTTTAGCTGGTCTTATTGATGTACTACGGCCTTGTTTGGGAATAGACTATTTTAGTAATCTTTTAATTTTTTGGCTAGAATATGAGGTAAAAAAATTAGTATATTTAGAATAACTTTTTGATTTTTTATGAAAATATGTACAAAATATAGAGAGAGATGTTTTGGGAATATGGTTAAAAGTTGACTTTTTAATTTTTTTTTAGGCTTTTAGTTTTTTTTTTTTGTGTGAGAGGAAAAGGGTTAAAAGCTGGGATGTGGCTTTAACCCACTTCCCAAAATTTCCCAGAGAAAATGAAATTTTTGACTTTTTGTTGTAAGTTACAAGCTTTTTTTTTTTATAGTAATTTTTTAACTTTTAAACTAAAAGTGTTGCATGCCAAACAAAACCTAATAGTTGGTACGGATTGCGTGTAATTCAAATAAATAAATAAATGATTAAAAAAGAGTTAGTTTCACAATAGTAAAAGCTTTTTTAAACCAAGGAGAAGTAAAAAAATATTTAAACACTAAGTTCGACATTCACTTAATGTAATAGTATAGATTTTTTCTTATTTATAATCTTTTTACATCAACAAATTTTTTTTTCTTTTATGATTAAAAAAATAAAAAGAAAAAGAAAAGAAGGGAGGGAGTGGAGGTGTAGAAAAGTAGATGGATGTTTGCCTATAGAATGTAAATTGTCGAATATAATGTAATTTAAAAGATAAGTGTCACGTATTGTAAAGTTATATTTTTACCCGTTAAACTTCTAGCATTTTTGATTGAGATAGACATGTCGAATGTCAATTCTTTACTAGATATTTAAATTAGGGAAAATTACAAAAATAAATTTAATTTATCTTGTTTCTTATCAAAAAAATAAATGATCTATTTTCAAAACTACACTAACTGCTTCTTTTTTATTATTATTTTGTAATAGATAATGTGGTGGCCGAATAAATGAGATCCTGAGATTTATGAATTGGCCAAGTACAAGTCGGCCTATACCAGGTCCATCAGCTGGCCGTAGACAAGTCGGCCCATGCCAAGCCCAGTAAAAGGCCACAGCCATATACAACTGAGTCGAAGGGCGTTGGAGCCATGTACCCCATGGGCTGTATAGAAGGCCCCAAAATGAGGTCAAAGCCCAAGAGGAGGCAGTAGGCCCTTAGAGGGTCCATGAGCAACAATATAAAAGGAAGAGCCACAATCAAGAAAAAAGAAGGACAAAAAAGAAGAAAAAAAGATAAACAAGAGGGTGGAAGAGGATTAAGGAGTTCTGTTTGGACGAGAGAGTATTTCTAAATCTTTTATACCACAATTGGCGCCGTCTATGGGAATACTCGAGTGCGTTCATGACAAACTTAACAGATGCTCCTCCGCTCGTTGCTGACTATGTTATGCCAAGAACCATGCTTGGTTTGGAGAATATCACTGCACAAAGAGCTTTAAATTTCGATCCAGTAACTTAGTCTTCACCTTCAACTTCGATCCAGGAAACCATGCAGACGATAATGGACCAAGCAAAACAAAATGAGCAATGGCTGGAAGAGATGACGGCTGACAACTAACGTCTACGTAAAGAGTTGGCTCTAGAGTTAGCCAAATCTTAGTTGTAACAACCCTCACCTTGTTTTAGTCATGCTCATATGCATTCATATGATTTGGTCTTGTTAAGCTTGCATTTTACAGGCCTTGATTTGTTTTGTCTAAGTGTTGCTTGCATGCTTTGTTTCTTGCTTGGTGTCTTAAGCCTAGGTCACACCCTTGAACCTCTTATACTTAGGACCATCTTGGAACCACCTTGGTTGACCTCCACCTTCACTCTGGCATATTGGCTGAGATGTCATCATCTAGGCCGAGGTGTCCATCACCTAGGCCGAGATGTGTATCATCTAGGCCGAGATGTTATCATCTAGGCAACCAACATCCTTGATCCTTACACCTAGTGATCTTGTTCCTGGACTGGTATGACCTAGACCGAGGTGTGGCACAGCTAGGTCAAGAGTTATCCTTCCTAACCTAGATCATCAAAACCTTTTTCCCGAATCCTATGTCTTGACCCGAGGTCATTGCCTTGTTAGAGTGCCCTTGTGACCTTACTTGTTGAACACCCTTTGTCATGCTCTTGTCTTGTCATTCAGTCACCTTTTGAGGAAAATCCAATCCGGTAGTGCCATGTGTCCCAGCAGAGGGTTAAGTCAGCCGGCAGAGAGAGAAAACATATTATCTTGTCCTATCCTTGTCTTTGAAGAGAGAGAAGCTCTAGGAAGAGGAAGAGAAGTTTAGAGTGAGAAAGCTAGATTCCAAGCTTGATCTTCACACCTTGAATCGTTGGATCCGTGTTTTGAGGTTAGATTCTTGGTCTACTCTTGTTGTTCTTTATGTTTATTCAATCACATTGCATGATCTAGCATGATTCATGAGCCATGCATTGATTTGAAGTTGGTTTTAGAAAGAGAAAATGATGTTCACATGTTCTTGAAGAAAATCTTTATTTTGATTCGAAAGTTTATAACAAGTTCCATGTTTTGTGTTTGTTTCAAGAACTTCAACTATGGGTACCCAGGTCTATGTTTTTGAACTCATATCATGAAAACCCAGATTTTGAATAAAAAGGTGATGATTTTAACATACATGTTCTTCATGTTCTTGCCCTTCATGTTCTTTATGTTCTTCAAGAGGGAAACCCAAATTCCAGACTTCACTGTTTCCCTAAGTGTGGTCACCGAGACCACTCTTGCCTAAGCCTAGGAGACCACACCTCGGCCAAGAGGTGTGGGACCTCGGCCAAGACCTGGTTGGTATCCATCATGTTTTCCCAATATGAAAAACAGAGTTTTAACTCCCAGCACGTGTTTTGCTTTGTCTTGACTTATTTTTAAAAGGAATGCCGCGATCATTTGCACTCATGTAAAGCTTGTTCTAAGGATGCATTTCACATCCATCTTTCAGCATCTTTTCTTGTCTTCTTGAAATGCATTCAATGGGGTTTTATTATGTACTTGTAGGCCTTGGATCCGTGCCTTAATCCCCACACCCGAAGAGCTATGTGTGTGGTATTTTTAATAAAGCTATGTTCTAATGTTTTGATAAAAGCTTCGCTTGTTTCGTTTTGGAAAAGTGTTTGTCCAAGTATGAATGATTATCCCTAGTTTCGTATCAAGTAATTATCTTGTTTTGATGATATTCTTGGAAAGTCCTTAGTGCTATGGGACTATAATGCAACTAGTACCCTTGTTTGAGATGTCTCCCTTGCCACCGATGGCCTTGTGCGTGTGGGTTTGTCTAATCGATTCTGGGTCGATTATTTCCTTGTTTTGTCAGGAATGTCATCCCTTGTATTATATTGATGCTAGTAAGCATCCCTTGAAGCTTTGAAAGACTTTGATTGATGAACTTGATTAATCCCATGTTTTGTTACAAGCTATGATATGTATTAATTTAATAAAGATTTCGGATATCATTCATTTAAACCTTTAGTACTAATATCATTCACTGAGTATCCAAGCTCACCCTCTCCTTATATATATGTAGGTGACAAGCAAGAAGGCGGTGACGCCTAGACATATTTTGCAAGATGTTTTGGATTCATGGTTTGTTAGCATCTTGAAGATTAGGCTTCTTAGCTTTTGGTTATGTCTTTTGTATATGTCGGCTTGAGAAGCCTTTTGATCAAGATGCAATATGTACTTTGTTTTATTTTCATCCAAGTTGTAAACCATGTTAAAATGTATGTCATTTCATTTAATCTATGCACAACTCTTATGGACTAATTAGATTTAAATTTATTGCTTCCGCAGATGTAAGCCCCATATGTACACTTTGATTGTGTGTGACTTTGCAAGTTGGCCTTTGGTAACCTCGGATTACTGGCCATCATGGCACCATTCCACTAGGGACGGAATGGGGTCGTGACAGATTGGTATCAGAGCATGAGTTCCTTATACTACGTTATTCACACACTTTGAGTCCTAAAAGAGCACAGGATTTCCCTTAGAATGATGTTAGGATTGCATCATATTACTTGCTACTTGACAAGGTGTGCATTATCTCGGCATGAACATTTGTAGCTTGCATACATGTTTGTTTGTTCATTTTGTTTTAAAGAGTCACATTTTGCGTACCTCTAGCATCATGAGAAGGGGTAGACCTCCAGTTAGCCGAGATCAATCTGAGGACAGGTTAGACAGATTAGAAAGGATGGTAGAGGGTTTGGCCCATGAGTTGAGGCGAACAAGGCAACAGAACACCAGTACTACCTCTACCCTAGCCGAGCAGACAAACGAGTGGGATGCAGTTCCATCTCTACCTCCTCCAGTGCCGCAAGTGCCTGCACAGCCAGCTTTGTATAGAGACGGCACATTGACTTTGATTAAAGAATTCAAGAAGATGAATCTGCCGAAGTTCCATGGGGGTATAGAGCCGATGAAAGCCGAAGCGT
This sequence comes from Camellia sinensis, assembly GCF_055761805.1. Classification (NCBI taxonomy): domain Eukaryota; kingdom Viridiplantae; phylum Streptophyta; class Magnoliopsida; order Ericales; family Theaceae; genus Camellia; species Camellia sinensis. The sequence goes on along the minus strand of NC_138969.1, from coordinate 107,841,877 downwards.
GGGTTTTGGAAATAGAGAAGTTGTTTGAGATTTTTCCCAACACCGACGCTCAGAAGATGTCATTGGCAGCATTCACATTGGACGACAATGCTCGAAGATGGTGGATGATGATCCGAGAAGGTAATCCAGGTTTGACTTGGGCTAGATTTTTGGAGTTGTTTTATGACAAGCATTTTCCCCTTAGTGTCCAAGATCGCAAGACCACGAAATTCCAGACTTTGACACAGGGCAAAAAAACCGTGGCTGAATACGATCGTGCCTTCACCGAGTGGCGAGATATGCACCACACATGGTCAATTATGAATATAGGAAGGCTAGGAAGTTTGAAAGCGGGCTTCGTGGACCGATACAAGACCGAGTTAACATGCTCAACATGCCGACATACGCCGAAGTATTAGACAAGGTCATCCTGGCAGAAGCCAACTTAACCCAATATCAGAGTTCAAGAGATAGCCAGAGAAAAAGGCAGAATTATAACAATCGTCGAGTACCGTTTGGTGCCAAGAAGAAGGCGAATGTGGGCAGTTCAAGCAACTCAACCTAGGAAGATGACACTAAGCCGACATGTTTAAGTTGTGGGAAGCCACATTCGGGGTCTGTCGTTGGGCGTCTAGAGCTTGTTTCGAATGCAGAGAGATGGGCCATCGTGTCAAGGACTGCCCCAAGACAAAGGCTAATGATAGCAGGAAAAATGGGAGCACCCCGGGTTCTGCATAGAAAGGTAATGTCGGGAAAGGACAGATGAGGCAAGGCAGAGTCTTTGCATAGACACCCAGAGTGCCGAGACCGTAGTGTCAGGTACCTTTCCAATTTGCTCTCAAGACGCATATATATTGATTGATTCGGGTTCTACATATTCATTCGTATCTGTTAAATTTGCCGAGAAGCTAAATAGGGAACTAGAACCCCTTGGTTACGTGTTATCTATATCTACTCCATTTGGGAGAACTATGACTGTTGCATCCATTTATAGGGCGTGTGTTTTTGTGATTGAGGATATTGAATTATTAGTTGACTTGATGCCGTTGAATATGACTCATTTTGATGTTATATTGGGGATGGATTGGTTGATGGTCAATCGTGCATCTATTAATTGTGTTTCCAAAAGTGTCACATTGAAACCCCCAGACCAAGCCGAGGTTACGTTTCAGGGTAAATGAGTAGTATCCCCACCTTACTTGATTTCGTCCATGAAGGCTTATAAGTTGATCCAAAAAGGGTGTCAAGGTTATTTGTGTAGTGTACTAAGTAATTTGAATGGAAACGTTGAAATTGCCGATATCCCAGTTGTTAATGAATTCCCCGACTTCTTTCCAAATGACTTGCCTGGCCACTTTGTCGATAGAGAAATAGAATTTACTGTTAACGTTATGACGGGAACCCAGCCTATCTCTAAAACACCCTATAGAATGGCCCCAGCTGAGCTTAAGGAATTGAAACTGCAACTACAAGAATTGTTGGATAAGAGTTTTATTAGGCCGAGCACTTCACAATGGGGAGCACCAGTTCTATTTGTTAAGAAAAATGATGGTACACTTCGTCTTTGTATTGATTACCGAGACATAAACAAATTTTTTGTTGAATGCATTCTGATTGATCAAGGAAGCACATCAAAGATAATGTATTATAAAACGTTTCTTAAGGTGGCTTCACAGAGTTAGACCTACTGCCGGCAGAATACCCCTTGTTCGGCTTCAACGCCAATCCTGAATACCCTCTGGGCAAGATCAGGGTTACGTTGCGTGTAGGCACTGGGACACTCGATGTGGAGTTTCTTGTCGTAAAGCTTCCATCACTGCATAACTTAATCATGAGGAGAATCTGGTTGTACGCAATGCAGGCCATACCACGTACTTGTTATCAGCTACTCCGCTTCCGAACACAACACGACAAGATCTTAGGCCATCACTAACCCATTACCTCCACGCCTTAACCTAATCCATACACTACCATCCACCTACAACCCCAGCATATATATCATCCCAGCCCATTTACCCAAGCCTGAGATGTTCATTCGAGAAAGCACGAACTTATGTATGATGGACGCACTTGAACCCCAATCATCTCGAACCACATCAAATACACTGCAGGCACAAATGGCCGAACCCACTACTTCTAAGCTAATGAGCACGATTGAAGATCTGTAGAGAACTGTGGCAGATTTAGCCTTTAGGATCTTTGCTCCATTATCGACCATATCGCATGCTAGGAATTTCTCGTCAAAAAGCTCCCTAATCTTGGGGCGAACTGCAATAAAAAAGGGCTAACTCGAAGCTATCTCAAGCCTGGATGGTGGCATGTCAACAACAAATGGGCTTCGCCCCATTATAGCAACGCAATCCCTTGGCAAAGTGAAGGCAAGTGGCAAGAACAAAGCTGGGACAGGTATTGATCCTGATGCACATCTCTGGTGGGCTATAGAGGCTTTCAAGGTTGAAGGACTAAACAAGAAGCAAGTGCTTGTAGTTGTTACAAAGATTGTGATGACACTTTTGTCACTCAGGTTGGGAGCATTTCGAATCAAATGGCAAGCCTCGAAAAGGAATGCCATACTAGAAACACCCATTTCAGCTCCAATCCTACACTCATAAGATATCATCAAACCCAGTCAACGCCTGCTGACCCTTTTGTCAATACTTGCAGGACTGGTAGCTGCACCTACAACCTTCTTTTCATGACCTTATCCAAAGCTCTCCAAATCCTCATAGGACAAGGCCATCTCAAACCCCTTGACCCTCGGCCTCTCCCTAATCCCCTTCCAGCCAAGCATAATGCTGCCAGGTACTGCGCCTTCCATCAACAAACCGACTATGACACTGACCGTTGTTTTCGCTTTCGCCATGAAGTACAAGACTTGATTGACAATGAGGTTATCGCTTCACCAAGTCCTACAAAGTCTATCAGTACTAGATCACTGAACTTGGGGGATAATGTGGCTAGTTCTATGTTCGGGGAGGAATCACCTGCTGATGGCGTTCATTTTAGTAAGGGCATGGTGGATGACACGCACTGTTTTGTGGCAAATTGAAAATGTTGTTTATTTTACTTTCTGAACTAGGTGTTGAGTCAGTCTTGTTGTGTTAGAGTCAGGTGATTTGAGGGTGTTACATCGGACATCACTGTCTTGTTTTATCTGTCTTTTTCACTCTTTCTTTTGGGTCTGTTTCTATCATAGAGCCAGTTGAGCCAAAAGTTCTGAATGAAACGAAAGTAATTTCCACTTACTTCTCTGTGCCTTTAAATCATTGTATTGACCAAAGCTTTTCAAAACTATTTCCAAAACTATGGTGAAAACAAAGACGGAGGAATTCTTTAGGATTTGCAAAATTTGATCAAATGAGAGGAAGAGAGGTGTGTTAAACCCTTAATGAATGAGATCATGTCTGTTAATGTGAGTACTGAAGAGGATCCTGGCTTGGTTCAGATTTGTTCTACATTGTCTTCAGAGGAGCACGAGTGACTAGTCGCTTTATTACAAGATTTCAAAAATATTTTTGCGTGGTTCTACGAGACATGCCTGGAATTGATCTTGAGATTGTACGACATATGATCACTCTCTGTCACACCCCAAACCCACCCCTAAAAGTTTTGGGCATGACCTATTCAGAAACGGACACTTAACCTGTTATACATAACATATGGGGCCTGAGCGGAAGTATTACCATTATGAAATAACATAAAACATCATCCATTGAGCTACCTCTACCATGCCAGGACCGCACACATTGCATTAGGTACATAATATATAGAAACATACACCCGAACTTCGGTTACACACTTATACATTCATACTTAGACCCACAATTGGACGTGTAACGAAAATATTAATGAAAGACAACCAAAGCATAAGCCAATAACCTAACAACACTTTACAAAATGCACGGCTTCAGGTAGGTGCCTGGACGCATCAAAGTTGACAAGAGAAAGACGAGCCTTAAAGGTTAGGATTGAACTCCCGGTTGATTACCTATAGAAATAGACAGACAAAATACAGAATGAGCGAACTCAGTGAATAATAGTACATAAATAATGTAATGTTTAACCTGAATAATAAAACATATAACTGCAGATACATATGATTAACTACATTCCGTAATTATTTCCAAAACAGCCATGGGTCCAGTTTCCGTGACAGAGTGGCTTTAAGGGCAGCATATATAGAACAACCATAGGTCTTCAGATACAAAACGGCCATAGGCCCATAAATAACGGAACAACCTTTCAGCCCAGAAATATATACAGAAGAGCCTTTCGGCCCAGAAATATACAGAAGAGCCTTTCGGCCCAGAAATATACAGAACAGCCTTTTGGCCCAGAAATAACTATGTATGGACTCAAGAGGTGGCTCGCACGGATTCTAGAGGTGGCTCCCACCAAGGTGTAGCACTTAGTTCCGTACAGCACTTTGTTCCATACCATAATATATCATTAGGTCATAAAGACCAAACAATGCATATTATGTCATAACATAACATAACTGAAACAGATAAACAAAAACAGAATAACCTTAGTTCCTTAAGAATTCCATTATGGTATAGCGCACATAAACTTCTCATGACTTAGTTACCGATTAACACAGTTATCTCGTGTATAATAGAATACGAATCATACTATTACAGAGAGCATATAATAACGTTAAACCTTTGCATTCATATCGTAGGTTCTGAATGACCTCGGGTCCATATGTAACACAACAGAACTATTTCAGACTCATACGGACGCACATAGCTTATCCAATTATTTTGATCCCTCAGAAATATCCATACTCGATGATTTATAACTGATCGGCCTCAGGCCCATTAGTAGCAACACGGTATGCTTTCATAGTTACACTAAAACCATTGTTCCAGAATGAACATAAGTTCTCTTTCTTCATTAATAAACGGCATAATTTACTTACGAAAAATAGAATGTTCATATCAACTATTAATCAGAGTCATACATAGTTAGTTGGCGTTTGACAGAGTACTACTAATAATTATTAATAATAAGTACAACGTATTTCACAGCTTGGCCCTCGGCCTAATAGGTTCACAAATTCACAGATTGGCCCTTGGCCTAATAGGTTCACAAATTCACAAATTGGCCCTTGGCCTAATAGGTTCACAAAATCACAAATCGGCCCTCGGCCTCATAAATTCACAAGTCGGCCCTCGGCCTCTTAAATTCACAATTCGGCCCTCAGCCTCATAAATTCACAAGTTGGAAAGTCATATTTCACAATTGGCCCTCGGCCTTATAATTTCATATTTCACAAGTTGGAGATTCATAGTTCACAATTCTTTCGATGTTTCCATAGGTTCATAGTTCACAATTCCATGATTTCATACCATTCCTTAATAGCATACATGTTCAACATAACGTTAATAACAATAGTAATTAACAGGATCACGAAACATTGAGGGTACTATTGCTCACAGTGATCCGCTCCCGGTAGTATTGGGATGATGTCCTCGTCTCGATCTACAAGTACATTGCACAACACATTATATGAGATTATACTCGATCCTTTACTTATTCTCTTTGGTCATTCAATCAATAAGCCATGGTGGTACCAAGCTCATTATTCTTTAATAAGTTATAATCCATGTCTCAAAAAATAGGAGAAATCGATGGGAAATGGTTTAGGTGAAGAAATGGTACAAAACTAGTTGACAGAAAGTGAATAGTCATCACTAATTTGGAAATAACTATTTCTGTATTTAGAATTTGGGCGTGAGACCATAGTCATTAGAAACTAGACTTCCGGGGCTTGATTTTAGGCTCAAGAATCACTCAAAACGGAGTCTGGATACAAAAGATATGCTTGTTCAAAGTTGGCTGGACAGAGCTATCTCCGCACGTGCGGGGGAATAGTGCCGCACGTGCGGCCTGGACAGTTTGCAGTCCGAAAATGGCTGAAAATTTGGGACTTCTCATTTTCAAAATCAAACCTTAATTACATGTAAATCAAAGCCCAAAGCCCTTTAATACATGACCAATTTCACATTATTATTCTCCATCAACCATCATAACCTCAAAATAAACAAATATAATGCCTATACTTCTTCAATCAAGAAATTCTAAAGAAATCAAGGTTCAATCAATATATATACATAAAACCATGGGTTCAAAGCTTCCCTTATTATCATGATTTCATGAAATTGATGTCTCAAACATAAGGATTCAAGATTATTAATCTTACCTTAGTTCATTCTTTGATTTCTCCAAGTTTCCATGATTGTTCTCCCTTCTCTATCTTCAATTCCCTTCAAACCACCATGATTGTTAAGCTTTTCTTGGTCTCCCCTCTCTTTTCTCCCCCACGGTTCTCCTCTCTCTCTTTTTGATATTTTGGCTTCCAAAAGATGAGACCAAACACTCACAAACATATCTATATATCTAAATAAACACACACACAAGGCTTAACACAATAGGGAGAACCAAACGTGGCCTTACGAATCGCGCAAAATCAAATTTCAATTAAAGTTCCCAGGTGACTCTAAAAATTGTGCTGATCATAAATATGTCCCCTGTTCTGATTTCTGAAGTCTCTAGGGTCTTCAATTTGCAGTATAAAGTTAGCCACCCAAACGTGCATTAACGAATTAGACAAATTAGATTTCCAATTAATTTTCCCCAATAGTTCTAAAAATTCCCATTAACATGCCCAATTACTCAATTTTGATTTCTGAACCCATAAAGGTCGGTAATTTCAATTTGAAGTCCGTAACTCAACAGATAATGCGTCAATTCTAATATATATAATTAAATTAAAACACATCCTCTCATAGGAAAATAAAGATGATTTCTTATACGCATTTTGGGGTCATTACATTCTCCCCACCTTAAGAAGTTTGGTCCTCCAAACTTGATTCTCCTTGTCACAAGTCTAGTTCCGTCTTAGACATATAGCATTTCTCAATCATGTAGTCATTCCCCATCTTATACAGTCAATTTCAATGGAGGTTGTTCCCAAAATCACAAGTAATTCGTCTTTACTGACTAATTGGTAACCCAATTGATAATAGTACTTAATAACATCAAAGAATCGTCTCATTATTCACAACCCTTGTACGTTTCAATTTACTACTCTGAAAGTTATACCTTCTAAATACTATAACAACTCAGATTCACTTCAAGAATTCGATTACATGTGACTCATAAGCTATCAAACAGTTCAAACTCTTTAGGTTTACACACAACTCCAACTGTCATAATTCCTCAAAAGTTGAGGTAACGTTCCCTACTTAATTATGTTTCAAAGGCACATACATCTTTCAACGATTAACCCAGAATAACAAACAAGTCCTAAATCAGCGACTTTGTGGCTTTTTGCTCAATAATCAAAATTAGACTTATCAGTTCGAATCAGATTTCTAACAGGCTCCAAAACAAGTAGCATATATTTTTGCGAATTCATGCAGGTGTGCCATGACAGACACCCTATCATACCATCATAAGTTCGGATCCGAGCAATAGAAACAAGTATAGCAACCATCTTTTCAAGGAAGCCATCCAAAGATAAGGGCAGAAATTGAATTTAAAATCATGTTTAATTAATCAGTCATAACAGTAAGTTGCACATCCTCTCTCAATGAGTATTACAAATTAATTTGACCTTTTTTACTCATCTCAGTATTCCACAATTCAGTTAATTATTTCTCTTCCTACTGTAGGGTACAAGATCAACCACATGGTTTGTATTCATGATGGATAATTACAGTGGCTTAGCAAACAACCATACAGAAATTATAGACCAGTCATCCGGTCCAGTCAATTATCACAGGCAGAGTGTCTAGTTACTTCGTGTACATTATTCCTACCAGATTCATTCGTAGGGTCCTAATGTCATTAGGTATACAGTAATCACATCCATTTGGGTTCCATAATATCTAGAAATTCAACAGTACAACAATAAAGTAATTTAACCGGCTAACATTAGAGTTAAATTTTTTTTTTAATAAGATCGGTCCAATATAACAGAAAATCAATTCAGAATCGCATAGTGTAGATTTACAAATTTGCATAAACACGCAAGAGGAAGGAGATACCCGTTAACCCATCATTAACATGGAATACCCCCCATAACCATTTGTTCCTGTCAAAATTCACAATGTCATGCAGAACAGCTTGCATTATAGCCTTTACATACAAAATAGGGATTAGTTTGACAAATCGACACAGAATTATATCATAGAAATGATTTCTCAGTCTTAAATTATTAATACACAGAGACAGGATTCTAATTCTTGTAGTAACTTATCAGGTCACCAATCATTTAGATTTAATGACAAATTGGTTAATGGTTGTCTATTGTTTTGCAAGTGTCATGTGGACATACACGTATCATAAGCGGGATTCTTCGTATCATTCGACTATTACTCGTACAAAAGCTCACTTACAAATTACAGATTATACATAAACAGAACAGATTATAGATTACGGATTTCAGATTTCAGATTAAAGAGGTCAGAGTACAGAGTACAGTGCAAAATACAGATTCCCGCAATCAAATTCTAATTACACATAAACAGTACTCAGTAGACACCATTAATAATGCTCTATCAGAAGTCGTCGGTAATTTCCTTAGTTCACAAAATCATATTACCTACATACTATTTCAAGGTTCATAACCAATTCCCCAGCATAGCCTATCTATTTAAATCGTCAGCAAGAAGTAAATTCACAATTAATTAATTCCTTTCATAATTTGAAAAGGGGTCATTATATGCATAATTCCTTCTTACAACCAGTCCTACTTAACGCAATTTCAATTATCACGCAAAACACATCTCATCAAAATATTCAAACACAGCAAATTTTTTTTTTTTTTAAAATCGCAGATTTAACTATTGTTATGGCAAGGAAGACATACCTAGAGTATAAAAGTAGAGTATCACATATAACCTTTCCTTTAATCTTAGAAATATCCCCTACTTAAAATTTAATCAATTCACTCAAATAGATGCTAAAAAGCCCAATTATATCGCCATCATTTCCCACAGATAACTATCAACCGATAACACAAATTTTATCTAAGTATTTACATATAAACTGTCTCACCGATCATCTCAAATTCTTACCACACCTCCGCAGTACAACGTTGTTGACTTACTCCCATCTGCAAAATCTATATAAGATAAACAGAGGCAATAAAAGAATATGCAACAGACATAGATTGTAATCATCAGAAATAGCAGATAAAACATATACATTTAACATTGCCATCAATCTTTTCATGTACTTTCAGAATATTATGCATGATGCCTAAGTCTTGCTAGACATCCTAAAGCTCAATGGATTCGTGTGTGAGATGGCAACTCGTGCTCTGATACCACTTGTCACACCCCAAACCCGCCCCTAAAAGTTTTGGGCATGACCTATTCAGAAACGGACACTTAACCTGTTATACATAACATATGGGGCCTGAGCGGAAGTATTACCATTATAAAATAGCATAAAACATCATCCATTGAGCTACCTCTACCATGCCAGGACCGCACACATTGTATTAGGTACATAATATATAGAAACATACACCCGAACTTCGGTTACACACTTATACATTCATACTTAGACCCACAATTGGGCGTGTAACAAAAATATTAATGAAAGACAACCAAAGCATAAGCCAATAACCTAACAGCACTTTACAAAATGTACGGCTTCAGGTAGGTTCCTGGACGCATCAAAGTTGACAAGAGAAAGACGAGCCTTAAAGGTTAGGACTGAACTCCCGGTTGATTACCTATAGAAATAGACAGACAAAATACATAATGAGCGAACTCAGTGAATAATAGTACATAAATAATGTAATGTTTAACCTGAATAATAAAACATATAACTGCAGATACATATGATTAACTACATTCCGTAATTATTTCCAAAACAGCCATGGGTCCAGTTTCCGTGACAGAGTGGCTTTAAGCGCAGCATATACAGAACAACCATAGGTCTTCAGATACAAAACGACCATAAGCCCATAAATAACGGAACAGCCTTTCAGCCCAGAAATATATACAGAAGAGCCTTTCGGCCTAGAAATATACAGAACAGCCTTTTGGCCCAGAAATATACAGAACAACCTTTTGGCCTAGAAATAACTATGTATGGACTCAAGAGGTGGCTCGCACGGATTCTAGAGGTGGCTCCCACCAAGGTGTAGCACTTAGTTCCGTACAACACTTTGTTCCATACCAGAATATATCATTAGGTCATAAAGACCAAACAATGCATATTATGTCATAACATAACATAACCGAAACGGATAAACAAAAACAGAATAACCTTAGTTCCTTAAGAATTCCATTATGGTATAGCGCACATAAACTTCTCATGACTTAGTTACCGATTAACACAGTTATCTCGTGTATAACAGAATACGAATCATACTATTACAGAGAGCATATAATAACGTTAAACCTTTGCATTCATATCGTAGGTTCTGAATGACCTCGGGTCCATATGTAACACAACAGAACTATTTCAGACTCATACGGACGCACATAGCTTATCCAATTATTTTGATCCCTCAGAAATATCCATACTCGATGATTTATAACTGATCGGCCTCAGGCCCATTAGTAGCAACACGGTATGCTTTCATAGTTACACTAAAACCATTGTTCCAGAATGAACATAAGTTCTCTTTCTTCATTAATAAACGGCATAATTTACTTACGAAAAATAGAATGTTCATATCAACTATTAATCAGAGTCATACATAGTTAGTTGGCGTTTGACAGAGTACTACTAATAATTATTAATAATAAGTACAACGTATTTCACAGCTTGGCCCTCGGCCTAATAGGTTCACAAATTCACAGATTGGCCCTTGGCCTAATAGGTTCACAAATTCACAAATTGGCCCTTGGCCTAATAGGTTCACAAAATCACAAATCGGCCCTCGGCCTCATAAATTCACAAGTCGGCCCTCGGCCTCTTAAATTCACAATTCGGCCCTCAGCCTCATAAATTCACAAGTTGGAAAGTCATATTTCACAATTGGCCCTCGGCCTTATAATTTCATATTTCACAAGTTGGAGATTCATAGTTCACAATTCTTTCGATGTTTCCATAGGTTCATAGTTCACAATTCCATGATTTCATACCATTCCTTAATAGCATACATGTTCAACATAACGTTAATAACAATAGTAATTAACAGGATCACGAAACATTGAGGGTACTATTGCTCACAGTGATCCGCTCCCGGTAGTATTGGGATGATGTCCTCGTCTCGATCTACAAGTACATTGCACAACACATTATATGAGATTATACTCGATCCTTTACTTATTCTCTTTGGTCATTCAATCAATAAGCCATGGTGGTACCAAGCTCATTATTCTTTAATAAGTTATAATCCATGTCTCAAAAAATAGGAGAAATCGATGGGAAATGGTTTAGGTGAAGAAATGGTACAAAACTAGTTGACAGAAAGTGAATAGTCATCACTAATTTGGAAATAACTATTTCTGTATTTAGAATTTGGGCGTGAGACCATAGTCATTAGAAACTAGACTTCCGGGGCTTGATTTTAGGCTCAAGAATCACTCAAAACGGAGTCTGGATACAAAAGATATGCTTGTTCAAAGTTGGCTGGACAGAGCTATCTCCGCACGTGCGGGGGAATAGTGCCGCACGTGCGGCCTGGACAGTTTGCAGTCCGAAAATGGCTGAAAATTTGGGACTTCTCATTTTCAAAATCAAACCTTAATTACATGTAAATCAAAGCCCAAAGCCCTTTAATACATGACCAATTTCACATTATTATTCTCCATCAACCATCATAACCTCAAAATAAACAAATATAATGCCTATACTTCTTCAATCAAGAAATTCTAAAGAAATCAAGGTTCAATCAATATATATACATAAAACCATGGGTTCAAAGCTTCCCTTATTATCATGATTTCATGAAATTGATGTCTCAAACATAAGGATTCAAGATTATTAATCTTACCTTAGTTCATTCTTTGATTTCTCCAAGTTTCCATGATTGTTCTCCCTTCTCTATCTTCAATTCCCTTCAAACCACCATGATTGTTAAGCTTTTCTTGGTCTCCCCTCTCTTTTCTCCCCCACGGTTCTCCTCTCTCTCTTTTTGATATTTTGGCTTCCAAAAGATGAGACCAAACACTCACAAACATATCTATATATCTAAATAAACACACACACAAGGCTTAACACAATAGGGAGAACCAAACGTGGCCTTACGAATCGCGCAAAATCAAATTTCAATTAAAGTTCCCAGGTGACTCTAAAAATTGTGCTGATCATAAATATGTCCCCTGTTCTGATTTCTGAAGTCTCTAGGGTCTTCAATTTGCAGTATAAAGTTAGCCACCCAAACGTGCATTAACGAATTAGACAAATTAGATTTCCAATTAATTTTCCCCAATAGTTCTAAAAATTCCCATTAACATGCCCAATTACTCAATTTTGATTTCTGAACCCATAAAGGTCGGTAATTTCAATTTGAAGTCCGTAACTCAACAGATAATGCGTCAATTCTAATATATATAATTAAATTAAAACACATCCTCTCATAGGAAAATAAAGATGATTTCTTATACGCATTTTGGGGTCATTACATTCTCCCCACCTTAAGAAGTTTGGTCCTCCAAACTTGATTCTCCTTGTCACAAGTCTAGTTCCGTCTTAGACATATAGCATTTCTCAATCATGTAGTCATTCCCCATCTTATACAGTCAATTTCAATGGAGGTTGTTCCCAAAATCACAAGTAATTCGTCTTTACTGACTAATTGGTAACCCAATTGATAATAGTACTTAATAACATCAAAGAATCGTCTCATTATTCACAACCCTTGTACGTTTCAATTTACTACTCTGAAAGTTATACCTTCTAAATACTATAACAACTCAGATTCACTTCAAGTATTCGATTACATGTGACTCATAAGCTATCAAACAGTTCAAACTCTTTAGGTTTACACACAACTCCAACTGTCATAATTCCTCAAAAGTTGAGGTAACGTTCCCTACTTAATTATGTTTCAAAGGCACATACATCTTTCAACGATTAACCCAGAATAACAAACAAGTCCTAAATCAGCGACTTTGTGGCTTTTTGCTCAATAATCAAAATTAGACTTATCAGTTCGAATCAGATTTCTAACAGGCTCCAAAACAAGTAGCATATATTTTTGCGAATTCATGCAGGTGTGCCATGACAGACACCCTATCATACCATCATAAGTTCGGATCCGAGCAATAGAAACAAGTATAGCAACCATCTTTTCAAGGAAGCCATCCAAAGATAAGGGCAGAAATTGAATTTAAAATCATGTTTAATTAATCAGTCATAACAGTAAGTTGCACATCCTCTCTCAATGAGTATTACAAATTAATTTGACCTTTTTTACTCATCTCAGTATTCCACAATTCAGTTAATTATTTCTCTTCCTACTGTAGGGTACAAGATCAACCACATGGTTTGTATTCATGATGGATAATTACAGTGGCTTAGCAAACAACCATACAGAAATTATAGACCAGTCATCCGGTCCAGTCAATTATCACAGGCAGAGTGTCTAGTTACTTCGTGTACATTATTCCTACCAGATTCATTCGTAGGGTCCTAATGTCATTAGGTATACAGTAATCACATCCATTTGGGTTCCATAATATCTAGAAATTCAACAGTACAACAATAAAGTAATTTAACCGGCTAACATTAGAGTTAAATTTTTTTTTTAATAAGATCGGTCCAATATAACAGAAAATCAATTCAGAATCGCATAGTGTAGATTTACAAATTTGCATAAACACGCAAGAGGAAGGAGATACCCGTTAACCCATCATTAACATGGAATACCCCCCATAACCATTTGTTCCTGTCAAAATTCACAATGTCATGCAGAACAGCTTGCATTATAGCCTTTACATACAAAATAGGGATTAGTTTGACAAATCGACACAGAATTATATCATAGAAATGATTTCTCAGTCTTAAATTATTAATACACAGAGACAGGATTCTAATTCTTGTAGTAACTTATCAGGTCACCAATCATTTAGATTTAATGACAAATTGGTTAATGGTTGTCTATTGTTTTGCAAGTGTCATGTGGACATACACGTATCATAAGCGGGATTCTTCGTATCATTCGACTATTACTCGTACAAAAGCTCACTTACAAATTACAGATTATACATAAACAGAACAGATTATAGATTACGGATTTCAGATTTCAGATTAAAGAGGTCAGAGTACAGAGTACAGTGCAAAATACAGATTCCCGCAATCAAATTCTAATTACACATAAACAGTACTCAGTAGACACCATTAATAATGCTCTATCAGAAGTCGTCGGTAATTTCCTTAGTTCACAAAATCATATTACCTACATACTATTTCAAGGTTCATAACCAATTCCCCAGCATAGCCTATCTATTTAAATCGTCAGCAAGAAGTAAATTCACAATTAATTAATTCCTTTCATAATTTGAAAAGGGGTCATTATATGCATAATTCCTTCTTACAACCAGTCCTACTTAACGCAATTTCAATTATCACGCAAAACACATCTCATCAAAATATTCAAACACAGCAAATTTTTTTTTTTTTTTAAAATCGCAGATTTAACTATTGTTATGGCAAGGAAGACATACCTAGAGTATAAAAGTAGAGTATCACATATAACCTTTCCTTTAATCTTAGAAATATCCCCTACTTAAAATTTAATCAATTCACTCAAATAGATGCTAAAAAGCCCAATTATATCGCCATCATTTCCCACAGATAACTATCAACCGATAACACAAATTTTATCTAAGTATTTACATATAAACTGTCTCACCGATCATCTCAAATTCTTACCACACCTCCGCAGTACAACGTTGTTGACTTACTCCCATCTGCAAAATCTATATAAGATAAACAGAGGCAATAAAAGAATATGCAACAGACATAGATTGTAATCATCAGAAATAGCAGATAAAACATATACATTTAACATTGCCATCAATCTTTTCATGTACTTTCAGAATATTATGCATGATGCCTAAGTCTTGCTAGACATCCTAAAGCTCAATGGATTCGTGTGTGAGATGGCAACTCGTGCTCTGATACCACTTGTCACACCCCAAACCCGCCCCTAAAAGTTTTGGGCATGACCTATTCAGAAACGGACACTTAACCTGTTATACATAACATATGGGGCCTGAGCGGAAGTATTACCATTATAAAATAGCATAAAACATCATCCATTGAGCTACCTCTACCATGCCAGGACCGCACACATTGTATTAGGTACATAATATATAGAAACATACACCCGAACTTCGGTTACACACTTATACATTCATACTTAGACCCACAATTGGGCGTGTAACAAAAATATTAATGAAAGACAACCAAAGCATAAGCCAATAACCTAACAGCACTTTACAAAATGTACGGCTTCAGGTAGGTTCCTGGACGCATCAAAGTTGACAAGAGAAAGACGAGCCTTAAAGGTTAGGACTGAACTCCCGGTTGATTACCTATAGAAATAGACAGACAAAATACATAATGAGCGAACTCAGTGAATAATAGTACATAAATAATGTAATGTTTAACCTGAATAATAAAACATATAACTGCAGATACATATGATTAACTACATTCCGTAATTATTTCCAAAACAGCCATGGGTCCAGTTTCCGTGACAGAGTGGCTTTAAGCGCAGCATATACAGAACAACCATAGGTCTTCAGATACAAAACGACCATAAGCCCATAAATAACGGAACAGCCTTTCAGCCCAGAAATATATACAGAAGAGCCTTTCGGCCTAGAAATATACAGAACAGCCTTTTGGCCCAGAAATATACAGAACAACCTTTTGGCCTAGAAATAACTATGTATGGACTCAAGAGGTGGCTCGCACGGATTCTAGAGGTGGCTCCCACCAAGGTGTAGCACTTAGTTCCGTACAACACTTTGTTCCATACCAGAATATATCATTAGGTCATAAAGACCAAACAATGCATATTATGTCATAACATAACATAACCGAAACGGATAAACAAAAACAGAATAACCTTAGTTCCTTAAGAATTCCATTATGGTATAGCGCACATAAACTTCTCATGACTTAGTTACCGATTAACACAGTTATCTCGTGTATAACAGAATACGAATCATACTATTACAGAGAGCATATAATAACGTTAAACCTTTGCATTCATATCGTAGGTTCTGAATGACCTCGGGTCCATATGTAACACAACAGAACTATTTCAGACTCATACGGACGCACATAGCTTATCCAATTATTTTGATCCCTCAGAAATATCCATACTCGATGATTTATAACTGATCGGCCTCAGGCCCATTAGTAGCAACACGGTATGCTTTCATAGTTACACTAAAACCATTGTTCCAGAATGAACATAAGTTCTCTTTCTTCATTAATAAACGACATAATTTACTTACGAAAAATAGAATGTTCATATCAACTATTAATCAGAGTAATACATAGTTAGTTGGCATTTGACAGAGTACTACTAATAATTATTAATAATAAGTACAACGTATTTCACAGCTTGGCCCTCGGCCTAATAGGTTCACAAATTCACAGATTGGCCCTTGGCCTAATAGGTTCACAAATTCACAAATCGGCCCTCGGCCTCATAAATTCACAAGTCGGCCCTCGGCCTCTTAAATTCACAAGTCGGCCCTCGGCCTCATAAATTCACAAGTCGGAGATTCATATTTCACAATTCGCCCTCGGCCTCGTCATTTCATATTTCACAAGTTGGAGATTCATAGTTCACAATTCTTTCGATGTTTCCATAGGTTCATAGTTCACAATTCCATGATTTCATACCATTCCTTAATAGCATACATGTTCAACATAATGTTAATAACAATAGTAATTACCGGGATCACGAAACATTGAGGGTACTACTACTCACAGTGATCCGCTCCCGGTAGTACTGGGATGATGTCCTCGTCTCGACCTACAAGTACATTGCATAACACATTATATGAGATTATACTCGATCCTTTACTTATTCTCTTTGGTCATTCAATCAATTAGCCATGGTGGTACCAAGCTCATTATTCTTTAATAAGTTATAATCCATGTCTCAGAAAACAGGAGAAATCGATGGGAAATGGTTTAGGTGAAGAAATGGTACAAAACTGGTTGACTGAAAGTGAATAGTCGTCACTAATTTGGGCATAACTATTTCTGTATTTAGAATTTGGGTGTGAGACCACTGTCATTAGAAACTAGACTTCCGGGTCTTGATTTTAGGCTCAAGAATCACTCAAAACGGAGTCTGGATACAAAAGATATGCTTGTTCAAAGTTGGCTAGACAGAGCTATCTCCGCACGTGCGGGGGAACAGTGCCGCATGTGCAGCCTGGACAGTTTGCAGTCCGAAAATGGCTGAAAATTTAGGACTTCTCATTTTCAAAATCAAACCTTAATTACATGTAAATCAAAGCCCAAAACCCTTTAATACATGACCAATTTCACATTATTATTCTCCATCAACCATCATAACCTCAAAATAAACAAATATAATGCCTATACTTCTTCAATCAAGAAATTCTAAGGAAATCAAGGTTCAATCAATATATATACATAAAACCATGGGTTCAAAGCTTCCTTTATTATCATGATTTCATGAAATTGATGTCTCAAACATAAGGATTCAAGATAATTAATCTTACCTTATTTCACTCTTTGATTTCTCCAAGCTTCCATGGTTGTTCTCCCTTCTCTATCTTCAATTCCCTTCAAACCACCATGATTGTTAAGCTTTTCTTGGTCTCTCCTCTCTTTATTTTAGATATTTTGGCTTCCAAAAGATGAGACCAAACACTCACAAACATATCTATATATCTAAATAAACACACACACAAGGCTTAACACAATAGGGAGAACCAAAGTGGCCTTACAAATCGCGTAAAATCAAATTTCAATTAAAGTTCCCAGGTGACTCCAAAAATTGTGCTGATCATAAATATGTCCCCTGTTCTGGTTTCTGAAGTCTCTAGGGTCTTTAATTTGCAGTATAAAGTTAGCCACCCAAACGTGCATTAACGAATCAGACAAATTAGATTTCCAATTAATTTTCCCCAATAGTTCTAAAAATTTCCATTAACATACCCAAGTACTCAATTTTGATTTCTGAACCCATAAAGGTCGGTAATTTCAATTTGAAGTCCGTAACTCAACAGATAATGCGTCAATTCTAATAGATATAATTAAATTAAAACACATCCTCTCATAGGTAAATAAAGATGATTTCTTATATGCATTTTGGGGTCATTACACTCTCAGCCTGAAGATTTGGCCCCTATGCTTTCAAACTTTGATTCAGAATGTTCAACGGTCAACCAAAATATGAGGCTTGCATGGCCGGATTTGAAGCAGCCCTTGAACTAGGGGCAATAAGGTCGTATGTCATCAAAAGAAGCTTGCCTAGTTGGATTAGAAGCAACCCTTGAACTAAGGGCAAAAAGGTTAGATATGCTCGAAGATTCAAAACTGGGTCATTTTTCAAACCAATGGAGTTTGGCAAGAAAACCAAATCCCAAAATTGGAGAGAAGAATTTTTTTTTACTGAAGGACAATCGAGTTCCTATCCACGACACTAGGGGAAAATTCAGACCTAATTGGATGGGCTCTTACATCATCAAGACAATTTAGTCAAGGATAACAGCCATTTTCGTGGATTCAGATGGCTTAGAGATCCTACGGCCAATTAGCATGGACAAGTTAAACTTGTTTATCCTTGAGAGGCTCGTTGGGACGAAAATTCGGAAGGGCGACCCGGGCAAAAGTTAGAACAAGGAAAAAAAAAAAAGAACAAAATTGAAAAAATGGAAACAAAGAAAAAAGAAAAGAAAAAGAAGAAAAAATAAAAATGAAAAGAAAAAAATAAAGCGCGCAAGGTTGAAAACCCGAAAGGGCGGCCTTGGCAAAAGTTAGAGTGCAAAAGAAGAGTGTTAATACCCTGAGTGCACCTTACCCGAAAACTACGTAAGGCCTGATTCCCATCTTTAGGATACGTAGGTAACTTCATCCTGAAGTTTGGCCCCAACCATTTTCAACCTGATTGTCTCATCCATGTTGATTGGTTTGTTCAAACTTGGCTATCCTATCCATGTCCAATTGGCTCATCTTTGTTCAAAAATTAGTTGTCCTATTCCGTTAGAAGATTCAGCTGCAAGACAAATAAAGTTCAGATTTGAGGTTGTGCATCTCAAGAGTTAATTCCACGTCGATTGAGCAGTGGCCATTTGCAAAAACAGTTTTGAGGATTTTTAGTGAGCTTGTCTAATTTTCTCGAAAATTGTTCCATTTTTCCAAAACTGGACCATTTCTTGGACCCAAAAGAGGAAACGTTTTAGTGCTCATAGCATGACTTACATGATTTCAAAACAAAAAGTCAAACAAGCATGTTAATCTAACTCTCATGTTAGTCAAAATTGTTTTAGCAGAGGCCAAAAATACAAAAAACATAGTCAAAGTGATGAACTAGGGGCACAGTCGGGCCAGGTTTTCTGTCTTTTTTCCATTGTCAACGTACTTGCCAGAAAGGGCATAACTGAAACTAGTAGCAGGGGCCAAAGGCTTTCTCATCCTCTAATCAGTGATGGTATCAAGCCAAGTGTGAAACACGAACTGAAAATAGAGCTGGATATTTGACACCCTCATTTGGACGGGTTTGATCACACCCAAATTGGCCTCTGAACTGGAATGAGGAAGTAAAAAATGCAACGTGTGAGACCAATCGATTGTATACCTGGCCGATAGGACATGTTGTAACTCATCTCGGTCAAGTTAAGCCAAGGGCATCGCCAAGCGATGTCAGTTGCAGATCAGCTGCACATCCAATCAAACCACAACCCCTCTGTAGGAAAGCTCATTAGTTGTGAGCGAAAGAAGTAGAGTCTAGCAGAGTACTACGGGCAAGGGTCCACAACTTTCAGCTTATCCATCAACCACACCTGGCAAGGGATAAAAAACAAGAGAAATTAAAGAATAAAGAGATGTGCGTTGAGAGAAAAAGCGAGCAAAGGGCTTTTCAGAGAAATAGAGATTGAGGGCCAAAATGATGTGAGAGCCATAAATAAGACAGGATGGGAAACAATACCTGGAGAAGCAGGCTCCCTATGAATCGAGAGGTCTCCCGCCATTGGAAAACATCCAAGTGTTGCGTTTGTGGTTTTTGTTCGTTTTGAATCTTGTTTTTAATTGTTTTGATTTCAGTGAGTAGATGTGTTTAGGTTGTTTTTACTTTGTTTTTCCTTTGTTGAGTCGCATGGTGTACTGTGGTCAGTCATAGGCTCAATACCCGTTCAAGAACTCATTCTCAGTTCCAATTTCAAAAAATAAATTGTTTGTGCTCAGAGTGCTGTGCCATTCCCAACATGATTTGCAAAACAGGATTCTTTCTTTGATAAACTGCAGGGTCTAACCCCGATCAAAAGAGAGAGCAATAGAACAAGGATCTATCTGAAGCTACATAGGTTTCAGACTACAAACCGAAAGAAAATAGGAAAAATTGGAGCATCTGAGTTTGTTTCAACTTTAGCAATTCCAAGATTGCATTTTGGATGCACCTTTGCAGGCCTCATCATTTCTCCGGAGTATGAGTGTACCTTGACCCCAAGCTTAAGCCTGCTCAGTCAGAATGGCAATCAAAGCACTCTCCCTAAACACCACTCCCAACCAGAGGCGTCTTGGTTGTTTTTGCAATGAGTTTCTAGAAGACCAACTGTGACAGTGGAAACTAGAGTTCAAATGACGATGCCTGGAATATAAAGGTTTTGGAATTTTTGAGACTAAAGTCTGATTTAAATACCCAGGGGTGTATCCTCGGCTTGAAATCTGTATGGCAACCCCATAGATTGAGATAGCATGTGTGTGCCTCAAATATGGATACTGAACCAACCTAGTCTGTCACCCCATTAGAGAATACAGAAAGTTGTGAGTATGATCAGGAAGAAAAATGGCATCCGTGGCTTCTACATACAGATGTCACCCCTTGCCAGTATTTGAGGACCTTTGAACTGTGAGTTAGAGGTAAGAGTTTAAGAAACACAAGGGGGAGATCCCCGTCAAAGTAGAGCGGTTCATCACCACTCGCCCTTTGAGGTGCTTTCTAAAACGCCGTTTTGCTGGTTTACTGCATTTTCTAAACATCATCCATTATATTTTCTTGTCACACATACTACATCGTGCATCTATAGCACGATCGTACCACAGCGTGTATCTACCGCACGATCGTCATACCACACTATGCATCTATTGCATAATCTCATCGTACTCTGTGCATCTATCGCACAATCTCATCATACTTTGTACATCTATCACATAATCTCGTAATACTCTTTGCATCTATCGCATCATCTCAGGACCTCTTCTTACGATTTCAGCGTGGTTAAAGTTTTCATTTCCTCACACGATTTCAGTGTGTTTGGAATTTATCTCAGGGTGTGCAGAAGCACGACCTTGAGCGATTTTTTCTCTTTCTCTTCTTACGTTTTTAGTGTGATTAGAGTATCTTGGGGTGTGCAGAAGCACGACCTTGAGCAATTTTTCTCTTCATTTTCTCACATTTTCAAACGTGATTAAAGCATCTCAGGGTGTGTGGAAGCACACCCCCCGAGCGATTTTTCTCTCTTCTCACGATTTCAACATGATTAGAGTGCGTATTTCCTCCTTTTACATGAAACGTGTTTGGAATTAACTTTTTCTTACTTCTTTCCATGTGAAACAAGGTTGGACCTATTTTGATTTAAGCTTAAAGCTTGTTGCATATGCAGTGATTTTGTTATTTTTCATTGCATTGTCTTGCACGATCGTGGATTTTCAAAATAACCGACTTCATGAAGCATGTAAGTCCAGTTTTCAAGGGTATTCCTTGTGCATATCATTCTTTGTGTATTCTTTGTACATATCATTTGCATTATGCCCATGAACTATGCTGAGGCAACCCTCGGGTTCAACCAATTGCATTTACATTTTGATTGCTTTGCCCAAGTCTTACGGCCTTGTCAAAATGGGTCGTCTCTGGGCATTGACATTCACTCACGTCATTTCATGACTTCGAGCTCTGTCAAAGAGGGGTAACTATAGACACCCCATTTTTTTTACCGCACTTAAGACTTAGGCGCCTCAGGTTGATCACTCAATGATGAAAGTTACACTGTATAACCGCTCAAGTTCTTTAGCAAGAAGCTTCAGTTTTGAGTTTCTAAATCCTAACCTTACACCCTATTTTGACCAAAACTATTTTACACCTTAAAAGCCTCTTTTTCAAAATATTTTTCCAAATGTTTCTATGAAGTTCTGAGGCTCGCATTTCGTTTAAAATATTGCACTTTTTGGTAAATCGAGTAATGACAAAGTGGATATAAATGGAAAGGAGGTGAAATGTTTCAAAAAAATTTAAAACATCTTATTTATAAGTTTGGAGTTTGAGGAAATAGGAGGAGAATGAGGAAAACTAGTTGGGGGAAAGGTTAGGCATCAAACTGTTAAAATGGAAATGAGTAGCCTTCACTAAAATTGGCTTATCTCTTTGTACACTTAGAATTTAGTTGTGAGGACACCACCATCGGAAATTAGACTTCTGAGGATTCAATTTTGACTCAAGAATCACCTAAAACCGAGCCCGAATGAGGAAGATATGCCCGTTTGAAGTCGGGCTTGAAAAGAGATTTTTGTGGCCAGCAGGCCACTTTTTGTGGACGGCTGTACAAGTCCTTGGCTGGCCGGCCAAGTAACCCGATAGACAAATATTTTACTACCAGCTGTCCTTTCCCATGTGCATGCCTTGCACCAGCTGTCTCTATACAGATATTTACGACAAGAGAAGCTCTTTTTCTATATATACGGCGGGACCTTCCCTCTTGGTTTTAAGTTAGAAAAAATTCCAAAAGCTCTAATAGTTGCATAGCACTCTCTCTCTCTATCTTGCAACCTACACTCTCTCTTTGTCTCTCTCTCTCTACACTTCCTAAACTAAAAATTTGGCTCTTCTTACTGAAATATCAACCCTTGAGAGTGAGAACTTGTTGGTTTGTGAACAAAGGAGTTACCTCTCTTCAAGAGGTATAATTTTAAGCATCTCTACACTACTTCTTCCTCCTTTTTTCTTACTATTATTTTTACCATTTTTGGACTATTTTTATAGGCTGAAACTTGTGGCTTAAAGCTATCGAAGGTGGAAGGGCTAGCCACCATTCTTTGAAACTTGTTTTCTAAGCTTTTGCCCTTGTATTTCCCACTTCTTTCTCAACTTTTTACCACTATTTTTCAGAGTTTTTCAGAGGCTAAAAATGTGGTTTTGAAATCTGAAAAGCGGAGGGGTTAGCCACCTCTCCTTAAGCTTGTTTACTAGCCTCATTTCTCCATTATTTTAGCTTGCTTTTCTAGCATTTTTCAACTCAATTCCAGCATTGTTTTAGCTATTTTTAGTCCTCTTTGGTTTGGTGGTTTAGACTTTAGTCACCAACCTATTTGAGTTTATAGCTTTCATTTTATGCTCTTCATACATTCTTCTTTCTTGGTTTTCTCTTTGTTTGTAAGACTTGTTTCAACTGAGTGTTGTTTAAGTATGAGAAAGTGACCTACCATGCTAAATGATTTAATCTCTTCGGAGGTTCATTACTAGGGCATTACATCTCTCTCATGCCCAAAACAACTTCTTGTTTGACACTTCTCTTCATTAGTGGACTTAACTATCATTTTTGGACTAAAATAACTAAGGAATGGAAAGGTAATTAAAAGAAGCAATAAATTGAACTAAAATGAAACAAGATAATAAAATCAACTTGTGTTCAATCGGGCGTTAGTTGAACCCATTGAGTCTTGAGTCATTTCGTGCTTGTTAGTGATGATAATGATTCAAGATTTGATGTTAATCACTTCCCTTGATCAATATCGTGATAGGGAAGGGATTTTGTTGGTCTTTTAGCTTCATTTATTGAGCTTTTGTCCCTTAATCCATAAATCATCACGCGATGAATTTGTGTCGATTGATGGTTTGTGAACCAAACCAACCTCTCTTTTGACCTGTTTGATGATAATGAGAGGAAGGGTGGGCAAACATTCCATGAAAATACTCTGTTTGAGCTTTGTTTCTTGTCTGTTGCAGCAGGGCAGTAACAAAAACTAGGGGTCGACCGACCACCTTACTGTACGGCCGACCACTTCTTCTGGTCGGCCGACCACCTCCTTTCAGCCAGGCAGTGTCTTTTTCCTTGCAAAACAGAGCAGAGGCTAAAGCAAAAATAGTTCAATTTTTTTACTGTGCAACAGAAGCATTCTAGCTGCAAAACAGAGAGCATTTTCGGGTGGAAGCATTCATGCATTAACCATCCCTCGTTTCTCAGGGCCCGTTAAAATTATGTTAAGTAATGGATTTATAATAATTAATTACTTTGTTAATTAATTCTGTATTATAACGAATTAGTTAGAATAGTTTTGTGTTGTACTTAGGCCCCGTTTGGGGACTCACCATTTTAGCAAAAAAGCCAAAAAGTTACAAAAAAAGCCAAAAAGTCACCCTAAAAACCTATGTATAGTAGCTGCATGTGAAGGCTGCCAGCTGTAGTGTAAAATGACTGTTTTGCCCCTCATTCATTTTGTTTATCTCGTTTTCACCCCTAGCTTTATGTCAAACATTGATGGGAATATTTGCAGAGCTACTCTCCCATAAGGTGTAGTACCTACGGCTGTTTAGCTACATCAAACGATGAAGATGAAGATGGCCCTTCGTTTAAGGCTGGATCATAGTAGAAGCTCTGATTTGAAGAGAAAGAGGAACCAAGCGACGACGATAGTCCGCCAAGGCGAACAGAAAAGCAGTCCCTCCTCCGGCAATCCCCCTAACTGCAGGTATGCTCTCGCTCTCTCTCTCTCTCTCTCTCTCGCTCTCTGTCTCTCTCTTCAGTCTCTCTTGTTTCTATTTCGCTATGTTTTGAAACGTCATATGCTCTGTTTGGTTTGTATGTATGTATGAACTCTCTCTCTCTCTCACGCGCTCTCTCTCTCTCTCTCTCTGTGTCTGTGTGGCTGTCGCTCTGTCTAACCATTGTCGTTTTTCAATTTGTCTTCAACATTCGAGTTGGGTAAATTTTTGCCGAAACTGGCCTATTATGTTGGGGGTTTTAGGGCTTTCTGTCACGTACCGGAAATAGACGCAGTTTAGCAATATGGAGGGTTGTCTGTTGGTGGAGGGGTGTGGATCTCATAACCATGACTTCTACGCTCTGGTTTTTGTATATCTGAACAGTCTGCTCTCTCTCCCTCTAACTCTCTGTTTGTCTTTGTCGTTGTGTGTGTGTGTGTGTCAAGCGTTGCCAATTTCATACGCATTATGTGTTGTAAAACCAAAAATTACAACGCAT
This sequence comes from Camellia sinensis, assembly GCF_055761805.1. NCBI lineage: Eukaryota > Viridiplantae > Streptophyta > Magnoliopsida > Ericales > Theaceae > Camellia > Camellia sinensis. Next base: position 107,816,504 of record NC_138969.1, on the reverse strand, counting down.
TTTTTTGGGGGATTAACAACAAAGTCCCTTACTGATTTTGTATTCTCATTAATTTTTCCCTAACAAGAAGGTCCCCTAAATAGGATGAAGTAGTCTGTTGAATTCAACAAGTTGGAAGTATTCTGTCTCTCTCTGTGGTTATAATTGTTGAATACGTTGACATGAAATTATCATTTATACTATTCCTGTAAATTTGGTGAAATTACCTACAAATGCTACCATAGTGATTTCTACGAACACATCACAATAAAGTTGGTGAATAATTGGTCATTTTCTTTTGTTTATGTGGCAGTCTGGTTGTCCCTGTTAATCTTTTGAGTAAGGTGGATTCAATCCCTATAATGAAAAAGGAGGGGGGAGAAAAAAGAAAATTTGTCACTAGAAAACAACGAATCATATGAATTTCCACAACAAACTCATCTTCCATATGTCTTAGTGTTTAAACAATGTACTTCAGCAAAAGATTTTTAATGTGTTCAAGGTAATGTTGATTTTTAATCTGTTTAACATTTTTACAAATGTTTAATCTGTTTAAGATTTCTGTTTAAGGTAATCTGTTTAAGGTAAGGTAATGTATGCATTTGATGGAGCTATATTTAGGTAATCTGTTTTAGATTTTTAATCTGTTTAAAATTTGTAATCTGTTTGCATGCGTTTAAGATTTTATCTGTTTAAGGTAAGGTAATGTACTATGCATTTGATGGAGCTATATTTTAAATTCACAAAAACCTACAAGGTCTTCATTTTTCTGCTTAAGGCTTTCTTATTTTTGGACACAACGTGTTAATATGGTGCTCCTTGAAATGGCAGATCAAAACTATATATGTTGGTCCTTGTTAACAATTCCTGATTTATTTTATTTATTTGTTTTGATTTTTTCTAATACTGTCTGCATTTTAAAGTGGTGTATATGTGCAAGTAATGGATATCATTTTTCCTTCAACATGTGTATTTATCCTTCTTCAAGGCTTGTGGATACAATTTTTTTCTTCAATGTTGGTTTGTTGTGTTAATTCTTGTACAAATTTGTTTGGCAAGTTAGAATGTTAACGGGAACCAAGTATAATGTTACATAAATAGCTAGGGAAAACATAATTTATTAGAGTTTGATAAAACATTTTGTTGTATGTTTGTGTGTTTCTGTTAATTCTTGTACATACAACATTTGTTTTTTACTCTTTCCCAGTTACAAATATAATTGTACGAATAGGAATTCATAAATTGTGCACCAAGTTTGACGATAACAGAAACAAAAAATAATTTTTTTTCAAATATTTTTTTTGTCCCAATTAAGTTTTTTCATTTCTTCTCACAAAAACTTCGTTTCAACTAATTTTTTTTTTCAATAATTTGTTTTGGGAGATAATTGTATTTGTCAATTATTATTTTTCCAAATAAATTCGTTTCACTTTTAAGTTTTTTTTCCAATTATTAGTTTTTTCAAATAATTTTTTTTCCCATATAAATTTTTCCATTTTTCCTCAAATAATTTTGTTTCAATTAATTTGTTTTCAATTATTTGGTTTGGGAGATAATTGTTTTTTTCAATTATTACTTTTCCAAATAAATTTGTTTCAATTATAATTTTTTTTTCCAATTATTGTTTATTTCAAATAATATTTTTTTTGTAATTAAGTTTTATTTTTTATTTTTTTGGGATTAATAATTTTGTTTCAATTACTTTTGTTTCAATAATTTGGTTTGGCAGATAATTGTTTATTTCAATTACTATTTTTCCAAATTAATTTTAAATTTCAATTAAAAAAATTTTCCCAATTTTTTATTTCCCAATTAATTTTTGTCATGTTTTCTCCTATTAATTTTCATGGACATAACAAATGACGTGCACTGAGAAAAAGTGTTTACACAAGAAACTTGTTTACATAACAAACTTATCCCATAGCATAAGTGTCACACCCGTTTACCTATTTTGTTCTGCTTGTTATGTCATCCAACAAGTCATCACAGACTATATGGCCTCGTTTTTGTCCACTGCGACATCAACACAACCACGCCCTATGTGTGCTTGTGGGTACGGGCATTGTGTGGCCAAGATTTCTCGGTCCGGCAAAAATCCAGGACGTGCTTACTACCAATGCCCTCGTGGAGTGGCGAGTACAAGCACCTTCACCTTGTTTGGGATTATTACCTTGTCAAACCGTCACAAATAATTTCATATTTTTTTTAACCTCAGCCATGTGTCAATTGGATTGGGTGGTGTGACGAATATGGCCGACAAACGGCTCCTGAGAATGACAGAGACAATGTTCGTCGTTTTGAGGCGCGTTTGATTGACATTGAACAGAGTCTGCGTGTACTTAAAGTTGTGACATGTTTTTTGTCCATCATCGTCGTTATTTTGTTGTTCTGTATGTAATATAGGTATCCGTGTCTAGATGGTTACTGTACTATGGTTTCTGTATGTGATATATGTATCCGTGTGTAGCTGGTTACCGTACTATGCTTTCCTTAAGTAATATATTACTCATCCGTGTGCATTTTAGTATTGCATATGTGTTCGACAAACATAATAATATATCAAAAACACAACGAGAAGTAATGCACAGAACAAACTAATAAGTAATGCAAATTATAATGTTCTATAGTCGCATGGCTTCAACTTGATCCAACTCTCTTACCCGTTCCGGGAAAGGGAAGGGCCCAAAACCTTATCACAAAGCCAATTGGGACTGGGAGAACACACGTATCTATTTGGAACTTGTTGTTAAGGAAATAGACACAGGTAACAGGCCGCACATGTCAATCAATCCGAATGGGTACCGGTCTTTGGCTAAGACTTATGAGGCAACAACTGGGTTGACGCATAGCATGAAACAGCTTAAAAATAGGTACATTCAACTAAAGGCGGAGTGGCGTGCATGGTCGAAGCTAATGGATAGCCGTAAAGGCCCCACTGGAATTGGGTTCGACCAAGAGACTGGGTTGATCAATGCGTCGGATGAATGGTGGGCTGCAATGGAGAAGGTAACGATTTGAACTCATGTTTACATATTTTTGTGTTTCACAATGTCGTTGAAATTGAATCTGCTGTAATTGAAGTGACTTTGAAATACATTTGATTATACATATTGAATCTGCTGTAAAGTATTCATAGGGACACATGTTCATTTGAAATACATTTGATTATACATATTGAATCTGCTAAGAATGGAATCTGCTGTAAAGTACTCATAGGGACACATGTTCATTTGGAAAACATTTGATTACACATATTGAATCTGCTATACATTGAATCTGCTGTAAAGTATTCATAGGGACACATGTTCATTTGAAATACATTTGATTATACATATTGAATTTGCTGTAAAGTATTCATAGGGACACATGTTCATTTGAAATACATTTGGTTGTACATATCAAGTAGGCATACCAAACATTTGAAATACATTTGATTATACATTTGAATCATTTCTGGAAGCTCCTAATAGATATATTACATGTCAATTTGTTAGAAATTCTGTTTTTCATGCATGGTACAAGGGAAGGCAAGACAGCATCTATTTTGGACAAAATTCTTTTTGGTTGAGACAACTCATTCAGATTCATTTTAAAGGTAAATGGTTAAAAAAAAAAATTTGTACTTAAAATATCATAAACATTTACATAATATTTCTCATTGTTGTCTACTTGGGATACCAGGCAAGATACCAAAATAGGGGTATTGTCTGGGGTGCCTAAAATATGAAATTCAAAAGTTGTTAAAAATATCTACAACACAACAGAGGCATCTGTTGTTCGAACAGATGCCCAAGCTGTTGAGGATGTCAAAGTTGAAGATGTGAGAGAGGATATGTCCATTGAACCAAGGTTCAGGTCGTCACCACTGAAGCTTTCTTAGACAAATCTATCTTTGTTCTTTTCCTTCCTCTCTCTCAGTCTCCTTTGTTTGCTGAACTAGGGAGACTAAATGGTCTATATCAACAAGGAAAAGAACAAAGAAAAGACACAAAGCTCCATGAAGGTCATTCATAGAAGCAGTGTCGTGAGTCTCTCTTCTTCATTCTCTTCACATAACCAACGATTGCAGTTTGTGATAAAAAAAAATTAGAAAAAATACTCATGGGTTTTCACCTAAAAATTGGTCCATTATTGATGTGTTGATTGTCACCATTTCATTTGCATTCACAGTTTGTGGTCCAATTCTGTAAAATGCCTATTACGGTCTGCTTAAATGCATATGCTTGTATTTACATTTTTAACGTATAACAATTCTTAATTAGTTACTTGAGGCCTTAGAGGGGAAGGGTGATGGGGATGGTGGCGGTCTTCGTGGAGGGGAGGGGACTGTTACAGGAAAGAAGTGCCCTAAGGGCCTTCTTGGTATATTCTGGAAGGTGTTTTGCTATTCTTTCTTCTGCTGGTTTTGGATGGCTTCTGTCTGCACTGTTAAGCTATTTCGTAGCCCTCATTAGAAGTATTTTCATGACATAATGTCATATGGAGGAACATGTTCCATGTTCCCTCAACATCTAATGAAAAGTTGTCATTTTATTTTGTGCAAATACACGTACTTATTTCTTTATTTATTTTATTTTGTATAAATACACATACTGATTTATTTATTTATTTATTTTTTTTTGTTTAATGCTTCGTTACCTGGTTAACCCTCCGGGAGTGCATACACTTAGGGAACTAGTTACCCAAAAACAAAAAATATGTTATTTGATAGGTAATCAGTTGATGCTCTGTAAAGATCCAGGGTAACATGAAACATGCCATGACAATTTAAATAATGTTGTGGCCTTTTTTTTTTTCCCCATATATAACCACGTCAATTTGCAGCCTTAAACTGTTCATTAATGATGTGCATAGTCCATGTACATAAGTTATTGATTTTGCTAATGGTGTACTCCCTTTGTATTGTATTACAGGTTGACAAAGAGTGTTGCAAGTTCAGGACAAAGCGCTTGGATCATGAGGAATTGATGCGTCGTGCATTCATGGGGGCTGCGACAACGGGTAAAAATGCTTGGACGCCTGGTGAGATACGGAACCAGCCGGAGGTGGAAGGGGAGTCCGACAGTGCCGACTTCTCTACGGACAGCAACGAATTGGGTGCCTCTGAAACGACAAATGTGATGAAATCTGCAACCATTAACGCATTAGGTAGTGGCAGCAAAATGAGGCACTAATCTCTCACAGCCGTGCAAAAAAGAAAACGAATCACCAGGGCAGAAGCATTGGCAACAAGCATGGATGATTTGGTGAATTCGGTGAAGACACAAAGCAAGGAACTCACTGTAAACCACGTTGTCTGTGGCCAAAGTGTCACTATGGCTGAAGCAGTTGGACGTCTTTATGAAATTCAGGGACTTGACCAAAGTAATCCACTGCTCCATTTCGGTATTTCCCTTATGGAGGTGCCCAATAATAAGGAGATGGTTATGAGTATTCCTTCCGATGCAGGCATTATCGGCTGGCTCCAGGTGAAGCAACAAGACAAAGAGAGGACGACAACAGTTCCAACTCTTGCAAGCATATTGCGCAATCAAGAACTTCGTTTCTAACTATGCTTTGTGTTGGACTTCTTATACGTTATGTGTTGGACTTCTTTTCGCTTATGCGTTGGACTTCGTTTCTAACTATGCTTTGTGTTGGACTTCTTATGCGTTATGTGTTGGACTTCTTTTCGCTTATGCGTTGGACTTCATTTCTAACTATGCTTATGTGTTGGACTTCGTTTATATTTGCTAAAGACCTGCGGTTTTATTAAATGCTTTGTGTTGGACTTCTTTTTGCTTATGTTGGTTTTGTATTTGCTAATGACATGATGTTTTCAACTATGCTTTGTAAGGAGAATTGGTAGGGAGATGGTTACGCTATTGAAGTGTACTCCCTGGTTTTAAAATTATGGATGTGCATTGGTTGGGTATTGGCCATGGTTGGATTTTACAATTTTAAATTTCAATAAACCATGAATCTGATTACACTCTTCCAATTTGCAGCTTCATAGTTATGTAAACAATGGTTGTAAATCAGCTATACTCGACCATTTGAACAAAAGCGATGCTACTTGTAGAGAGACATGTGAAGTTTACTGAAGGCTTCAACTTAAAAAGTGGAAGTTAGACCCTTTATAAGGTACTAAAAAAAACATAATAATTTAAGTTATTATTTTTGTATATTTTATTTGAACATTGTTCTTTGTATATGTCAATGCAATTTCTATATTGCTTATTCGTCAGGAAAAAGGAAAAAAAAAATTACTACAACTTACACCCTTTGTAAGGTGGAAAAAAGAAAAAAAAAATAATAATTATGTGTTAACGTTTGTTGGGAAACTTCAAATAAATGTCTTCATGTTTTTCATGCATTGGTAATAGAACAACACTATACACTAGAAGGTCTCAGAAGGATGGCAAATGAACTTTCATGATTATTTCTTTTCTTTTTTTTTTATGTTATTGATAGCCTTTACAATTGACCAAACTGTTTAATTTTGGCAGAGTTGTAGTCTGTCATGTTCTGCTTCAGATTTTATTTGAAGTTATGTGATTTAGGCATGGAAAGCGATGATGACACCGATGCACGGATGCAGGAAATGTGTGATGATGTCGTGGCGCTCGCAATCGAGTGGCAAGCTGAAATGAATAATAATTATGTTGAAGCGTACAGAATTGCCTCCGACTACTACAAGGCGCACGTGCTTAAAGTCCCATGTCGCACGTCTATCTTGACGGGGAGGGCATGGATTTTGGAAATGTATAATGGACACAGTGGCAGATTTTCGCTATGAAATGTGCATGCCCAAAGTTGTTTTCACCCGTTTATGTGCCACACTAGTGAACGACTTCGGGTTGCATGTACCTGAGCGGGACCCCGACTTGCACGTTGAGGAGAGTGTTGCAATCTTCATTCATGTTTTGAAAAACTTGCCTAACCGCGAGCTTCAAGAAAGATTCCAACACTCCAGTGAAACAATATCACGCCATTTTCATAATGTTTTGAAAGCAATGAAAAAGTTTACCGTCGTGCACTGTCAGCTGCCCACAGATTTCCAAAACAGTAAGGATCCCCCCCTGCAGACCCAACCATAGTACTTGCCGTTTAAGGTGTGAAAAAAATGCAACAATTCGAGTATTTTTTTTGAAATTGTACAAAGATGTCACTTAAAAAATGCGAGTGTATAATGCATAACTTCATGGTACTATTACGTTGCCTACTTGTTCGAATTGTGTAGGATTGTTTAGGTGCCTTGGATGGGACACACGTGCCAGCGTGCATAAAGGAGTCGGAAGCAGCCCCGTATTTTAGCCGAAAGGGTTGCCACACTCAAAATATTTTGGCAGTGTGTGATTTCAATATGTGTTTCGTCTTTGTGTCATGTGGTTGGGAGGGTAGCATGCATGACAGCCGGATTTTAAACATTGTCACCGAGGATCCGCAATATAATTTTCCAACTGCAGTGGATAGTACGTATGACTAGTTCATTTGTTCAATGCCATAACTTGTTAAATTTGTTTGCCCACGCGTGAAACAAATATGTATTAATATGTATACATTCACAGGTCGCTATTATCTAGTGGATAGTGGATACAGTAATAAGAAGGGATTTCTTGCACCATATAAGGGCAGCCACTATCACCAACCACACTTTCAACGTCACAAGCCGAGGAATCGTGATGAGTTGTTCAACCGTGCCCACTCTTCATTGCGGAGTGTGATTGAGCGAACATTTGGCGCTTGGAAGTCGCGGTGGAGATTCTTGCACAACATGCCTCGGTTTGACTTTCGTAGAGTGCAGGTGCTGTTGGTGGCTGCATCTATGGCATTACACAATTTCATACGCAGAAACTGCGAGGATGATACGACCATTGTTGCTGTTAGAAATGCGGCGGAGTACACGTATGACGATATTCCTGATCACGTAGATTTGGCTGCCCTAGACGAAGCCGTCGTGCCTACGGATGAGGACGTTGAAATGGCGGAGGTGCATCATCGGATAAGGGTAGAGTTATACCAAATTCAGCGCAATGGTAGGTAGTCCGACAATGTTGTATACCATGACTGCTTTTTAATGTTTTCCGTAGTATGTGTTTTGTGAAAACCGTCAGTAATGTCTTGTTTTGTAATTTTTTATGCATAACGTACTCGGTAGTTTACTTATTTTAAGATGTCGTACGAATTTAAAAAAAAAACTTTCGAAATTGTCATAGCGTGCGTGTATGGTTAATGGAAAATCCCTATTTCACGGCTTGTCGTAACGAATTTCGTCACACATATTACATGCATTAACTGTAAAGGCTGTAATTGTGCCCAATTACACCACGTAAAAAACATGGCACAAAATTTTCTTCAACCAACAGAAACTGAAAAATCAGTATTTCAGAAATAAGATAAAAAAGGGAGATGTATTTGAAAAATCTTTAAATAAACTACTTCCAATATTGCAAATTGACAATAATTTCAATTTTATTTCCAAAGTTTTCATCTATAAAAAGGGTGAATGTTATTCAATACGAAATTTTTTTTCGAAAATGTTCTGGACAGCAAAGAAATTACCATGTGTGTGGATCGTACAGCTATGTCAAATTTTTGAAATTTTTTTTTGAGAATTTACCAATTTAAATAAATTGAGAATTTTTTAAAGAGTTTATCCGCGTGTGGTTTGGTTTTGGGAGATAAATTTATAAAAAATGAAAAAAAAAATTCGGGAAAGCATTTACAATTTTTTTTTTGTTTGATTGGTTGTATATTATGGAAATAGTTTTCGAGTTTGGGAATTTAAAAAGATTGTATATTAGTATGTACTTGACTGGATGTGTGTGGGAGACAAAAGTGATTCAGAAGAAAAGCGGAGGAAAAAAAATAAAGTGATTGATTTATGTGTAGGAGATAGAAAATGATTTTGATTTTTTTTTTTTCAAAACCACTAAACCAAATAATATTTTTAGATGGTTTCCCCTACATTTGTTTTGCAACTTTGAACCAAACAAGGCCTACATGTTGCATATGTGTTGGCGTCAAAATCCTGAAAAAAAATAAACAATAATAATAATAATTAATTAATTACCAATACATCACAACACAAACCATGAATCTGATTTTGCAATGACATGTATGTGGCCACGTGTGGTATTAAACAACAATCACAAAATGTGTGCAGTAGTTGTACATTGTTATATATAAAAAAAAAAAATTAAATATTTGTCAAAAGTTCCAACGGGCAACTACAACGGGTAGCACGTCTGCACCTGTCTCCATTTCCCACACTTCGAATTCCGTGCAAGGGCAAAAATGTCAAGTTTCAAACTTTTCTTTTTTTTTTTTTTTTATATTATTTCTTTACACATTTTTTCATAAAAAGTCAAAAAGTTCATCCCAAACAACTTAGTTTTTTTTAGCTCATATTTTAGCCAATTAGTCAAAAAGTTACTAAATTAGTCTGTTCCCAAACGGGGCCTTAATTAATTAGCTAGAATAGTTAGTTTGCGGTGTTGTAATAATTAGCGTAATTAGCTAGGACATTATTCGGACCCTCTTGTGCGAGGGCCAAATATGTAATAATGTGTGTATGTCTTCCAACCCCAATTTCTTTCTTCCTTTTATTTACTCGCTTATGATGGATAGCAGAGAGCATCATGTTTTAATTAGCATTTTTCATGACTTGCATCCATTCGTCCTGCATGCATTGGGCTCAGCACATCATTCTAACTTTGCATTCACAGTTTGTGGTCCAATTCCGTAAAATGCTGTTACGGTCTGCTTAGATGCATATGCTTGTATTTACATTTTTAATGTATAACAATTCTTAATTAGTTACTTGAGGCCTTAGAGGGGAAGGGTGATGGGGATGGTGGCGGTCTTCGTGGAGGGGAGGGGACTGTTACAGGAAAGAAGTACCCTAAGGGCCTTCTTGGTATATTCTGGAAGGTGTTTTGCTATTCTTTCTTCTGCTGGTTTTGGATGGCTTCTGTCTGCACTGTTAAGCTATTTCGTAGCCCTAATTAGAAGTATTTTCATGACATAATGTCATATGGAGGAACATGTTCCATGTTCCCTCAACATCTAATGAAAAGTTGTCATTTTATTTTGTGCAAATACACGTACTTATTTCTTTATTTATTTTATTTTGTGTAAATGCACATACTGATTTCTTTATTTATTTATTTTTGTTTTGTTTAATGCTTCGTTACCTGGTTGACCCTCCGGGAGTGCATACACTTGGGGAACTAGTTACCCAAAAACAAAAAATATGTTATTTGATAGGTAATCAGTTGATGCTCTGTAAAGATCCAGGGTAACATGAAACATGCCATGACAATTTAAATAATGTTGAGGCCTTTTTTTTCTTTTTTTTCCCCATATATAGCCACGTCAATTTGCAGCCTTAAACTGTTCATTAATGATGTGCATAGTCCATGTACATAAGTTATTCATTTTGCTAATGCTGTACTCCCTTTGTATTGTATTACAGGTTGACAAAGAGTGTTGCAAGTTCAGGACAAAGCGCTTGGATCATGAGGAATTGATGCGTCGTGTATTCACGGGGGCTGCGACAATGGGTAAAAATGCTTCGACGCCTAGAGAGATGCGGAACCAGCCGGAGGTGGAAGGGGAGTCCGACAGTGCCGACTTCTTTACGGACAACAACGAATTGGGTGCCTCTGAAACGAAAAATGTGATGAAATCTGCAACCATTAACGCATCAGGTAGTGGCAGCAAAAGGAGGCACTCTTCTCTCACAGCCGTGCAAAAAAAAAAACGAATCACCGGGGCAGAAGGATTGGCAACAAGAATGGATGATTTGGTGAATTCGGTGAAGACACAAAGCAAGGAACTCACTGTAAACCACGTTGTCTGTGGCAAAAGTGTCACTATGGCCGAAGCAGTTGGACGTCTTTATGAAATTCAGGGACTTGACCAAAGTAATCCACTGCTCCATTTCGGTATTTCCCTTATGGAGGTGCCCAATAATAAGGAGATGGTTATGAGTATTCCTTCCGATGCAGGCATTATCGGCTGGCTCCAGGTGAAGCAACAAGACAAAGAGAGGACGACAACAGTTCCAACTCTTGCAAGCATATTGCGCAATCAAGAACTTCGTTTCTAACTATGCTTTGTGTTGGACTTCTTATACGTTATGTGTTGGACTTCTTTTCACTTATGCGTTGGACTTCGTTTCTAACTATGCTTTGTGTTGGACTTCTTATGCGTTATGTATTGGACTTCTTTTCGCTTATGCGTTGGACTTCGTTTCTAACTATGCTTATGTGTTGGACTTCGTTTATATTTGCTAAAGACCTGCGGTTTTATTAAATGCTTTGTGTTGGACTTCTTTTTGCTTATGTTGGTTTTGTGTTTGCTAATGACATGATGTTTTCAACTATGCTTTGTAAGGAGAATTGGTAGGGAGATCGTTACGCTATTGAAGTGTACTCCCTGGTTTTAAAATTATGGATGTGCATTGGTTAGGTATTGGCCATGGTTGGATTTTACAATTTTAAATTTCAATACACCATGAATCTGATTACACTCTTCCAATTTGCAGCTTCATAGTTATGTAAACAATGGTTGTAAATCAGCTATACTCGATCATTTGAACAAAAGCGTTGCTACTTGTAGAGAGACATGTGAAGTTTACTGAAGGCTTCAACTTAAAAAGTGGAAGTTAGACCCTTTATAAGGTACTAAAAAAAACATAATAATTTAAGTTATTATTTTTGTATATTTTATTTGAACATTGTTCTTTGTATATGTCAATGCAATTTCTATATTGCTTATTCGTTAGGAAAAAGGAAAAAAAAAATTACTACAAGTTACACCCTTTGTAAGGTGGAAAAAAGAAAAAAAAATAATAATAATTATGTGTTAACGTCTGTTGGGAAACTTCAAATAAATGTCTTCATGTTTTTCATGCATTGGTAATAGAACAACACTATACACTAGAAGGTCTCAGAAGGATGGCAAATGAACTTTCATGATTATTTCTTTTTTTTTTTTTATGTTATTGACAGCCTTTACAATTGACCAAACTGTTTAATTTTTGCAGAGTTGTAGTCTGTCATGTTCTGCTTCAGATTTTATTTGAAGTTATGTGATTTAGGCATGGAAAGCGATGATGACACCGATGCACGGATGCAAGAAATGTGTGATGATGTCGCGGCGCTCGCAATCGAGTGGCAAACTGAAATGAATAATAATTATGTTGATGCGTACAGAATTGCCTCCGACTACTACAAGGCGCACGTGCTGAAAGTCCCATGTCGCACGTCTATCTTGACGGGGAGGGCATGGATTTTGGAAATGTATAATGGACACAGTGGCAGATTTTCGCTATGAAATGTGCATGCCCAAAGTCGTTTTCACCCGTTTATGTGCCACACTAGTGAACGACTTCGGGTTGCATGTACCTGAGGGGGACCACAACTTGCACGTTGAGGAGAGTGTTGCAATCTTCATTCATGTTTTGAAAAACTTGCCTAACCGCGAGCTTCAAGAAAGATTCCAACACTCCAGTGAAACAATATCACGCCATTTTCATAATGTTTTGAAAGCAATGAAAAAGTTTACCGTCGTGCACTGTCAGCTGCCCACAGATTTCCAAAACAGTAGGGATCCCCACCTGCAGACCCAACCATAGTACTTGCCGTTTAAGGTGCGAAAAAAATGCAACAATTCGAGTATTTTTTTTGAAATTGTACAAAGATGTCACTTAAAAAATGCGAGTGTATAATGCATAACTTCATGGTACTATTACGTTGCCTACTTGTTCGAATTGTGTAGGATTGTTTAGGTGCCTTAGATGGGACACACGTGCCAGCGTGCATAAAGGAGTCGGAAGCAGTCCCGTATTTTAGCCGAAAGGGTTGCCACACTCAAAATATTTTGGCAGTGTGTGATTTGAATATGTGTTTCGTCTTTGTGTCAGGTGGTTGGAAGGGTAGCATGCATGACAGCCGGATTTTAAACATTGTCACCGAGGATCCGCAATATAATTTTCCAACTGCAGTGGATGGTACGTACGGCCAGTTCATTTGTTCAATGCCATAACTTGTTAAATTTGTTTGCCCACGCGTGAAACAAATATGTATTAATATGTACACATTCACAGGTCGCTATTATCTAGTGGATAGTGGATACAGTAATAAGAAGGGATTTCTTGCACCATATAAGGGCAGCCACTATTACCAACCACACTTTCAACGTCACAAGCCGAGGAATCGTGATGAGTTGTTCAACCGTGCCCACTCTTCATTGCGGAGTGTGATTGAGCGAACATTTGGCGCTTGGAAGTCGCGGTGGAGATTCTTGCACAACATGCCTCGGTTTGACTTTCGTAGAGTGCAGGTGCCGTTGGTGGCTGCATCTATGGCATTACACAATTTCATACGCAGAAACTGCGAGGATGATACGACCATTGTTACTGTTAGAAATGCGGCGGAGTACACGTATGACGATATTCCTGATCACGTAGATTTGGCTGCCCTAGACGAAGCCGTCGTGCCTACGGATGAGGACGTTGAAATGGCGGAGGTGCATCATCGGATAAGGGTAGAGTTATACCAAATTCGGCGCAATGGTATGTAGTCCGACAATGTTGTATACCATGACTGCTTTTTAATGTTTTCCGTAGTATGTGTTTTGTGAAAACCGTCAGTAATGTCTTGTTTTGTAATTTTTTATGCATAACGTACTCGGTAGTTTACTTATTTTAAGATGTCATACGAATTTAAAAAAAAAACTTTCGAAATTGTCATAGCGTGTGTGTATGGTTAATGGAAAATCCCTATTTCACGGCTTGTCGTAACGAATTTCGTCACACATATTACATGCATTAACTGTAAAGGCTGTAATTGTGCCCAATTGCACCATGTAAAAAACATGGCACAAAATTTTCTTCAAAGAACAGAAACTGAAAAATCAGTATTTCAGAAATAAGATAAAAAAGGGAGATGTATTTGAAAAATCTTTAAATAAACTACTTCCAATATTGCAAATTGACAATAATTTCAATTTTATTTCCAAAGTTTTCATCTATAAAAAGGGTGAATGTTATTCATTACGAAATTTGTTTTCGAAAATGTTGTGGACAACAAAGAAATTACCAAGTGTGTGGATCGTACAGCTATGTCAAATTTTTGAAAAAAAAAAATTGAGAATTTACCAATTTAAATAAATTGAGAATTTTTTAAAGAGTTTATCCGCGTGTGGTTCGATTTTGGGATATAAATTTATAAAAAATGAAAAAAAAATTCGGGAAAGCATTTACAAATTTTTTTTGTTTGATTGGTTGTATATTGTGGAAATAGTTTTCAAGTGTGGGAATTTAAAAAGATTGTATATTATTATGTACTTGAGTGGATGTGTGTGGGAGACAAAAGTGATTCAGAAGAAAAGCGGAGGAAAAAAAATAAAGTGATTGATTTATGTGTAGGAGATAGAAAATGAATTTCATTTTTTTTTTTTCAAAACCACTAAACCAAATAATATTTTTAGATGGTTTCCCCTACATTTGTTTTGCAACTTTGAACCAAACAAGGCCTACATGTTGCATATGTGCTGGCGTCAAAATCCTGAAAAAAAATAAACAATAATAATAATAATTAATTAATTACCAATACATCACAACACAAACCATGAATCTGATTTTGCAATGACATGTATGTGGCCACGTGTGGTATTAAGCAGCAATCACAAAATCTGTACAGTAGTTGTACATTGCTATATATATAAAAAAAAAAAATTAAATATTTGTCAAAAGTTCCAACAGGCAGCTACAACGGGCAGCACGTCTGCATCTGTCTCCATTTCCCACACTTCGAATTCCGTGCAAGGGCAAAAATGTCAAGTTTCAAACTTTTCTTTTTTTTATATTATTTCTTTACACATTTTTTCATAAAAAGTCAAAAAGTTCATCCCAAACAACTTAGTTTTTTTTTAGCTCATATTTTAGCCAATTAGTCAAAAAGTTACTAAATTAGCCTGTTCCCAAACGGGGCCTTAATTAATTAGCTAGAATAGTTAGTTTGCGGTGTTGTAATAATTAGCTTAATTAGCTTGGACATTTATTCGGACCCTCTTGTGCGAGGGCCAAATATGTAATAATGTGTGTATGTCTTCCAACCCCAATTTCTTTCTCCCTTTTATTTACTCGCTTATGATGGATAGCAGAGAGCATCGTGTTTTAATTAGCATTTTTCATGAATTGCATCCATTCGTCCTGCATGCATTGGGCTCGGCACATCATTCTAACTTTGCATTCACAGTTTGTGGTCCAATTCCGTAAAATGCTGTTACGGTCTGCTTAAATGCATATGCTTGTATTTACATTTTTAATGTATAACAATTCTTAATTAGTTACTTGAGGCCTTAGAGGGGAAGGGTGATGAGGATGGTGGCGGTCTTCGTGGAGGGGAGGGGACTGTTACAGGAAAGAAGTACCCTAAGGGCCTTCTTGGTATATTCTGGAAGGTGTTTTGCTATTCTTTCTTCTGCTGGTTTTGGAAGGCTTCTGTCTGCACTGTTAAGCTATTTCTTAGCCCTCATTAGAAGTATTTTCATGACATAATGTCATATGGAGGAACATGTTCCACGTTCCCTCAACATCTAATGAAAAGTTGTCATTTTATTTTGTGCAAATACACGTACTTATTTCTTTATTTATTTTATTTTGTGTAAATACACATACTGATTTCTTTCTTTATTTATTTTTGTTTTGTTTAATGCTTCGTTACCTGGTTGACCCTCCGGGAGTGCATACACTTGGGGAACTAGTTACCCAAAAACAAAAAAATATGTTATTTGATAGGTAATCAGTTGATGCTCTGTAAAGATCCAGGGTAACATGAAGCATGCCATGACAATTTAAATAATGTTGAGGCCTTTTTTTTTTTTTTTTCCCCATATATAGCCACGTCAATTTGCAGCCTTAAACTGTTCATTAATGATGTGCATAGTCCATGTACATAAGTTATTCATTTTGCTAATGGTGTACTCCCTTTGTATTGTATTACAGGTTGACAAAGAGTGTTGCAAGTTCAGGACAAAGCGCTTGGATCATGAGGAATTGATGCGTCGTGTATTCACGGGGGCTGCGACAACGGGTAAAAATGCTTAGACGCCTAGCGAGATGCGGAACCAGCCGGAGGTGGAAGGGGAGTCCGACAGTACCGACTTCTTTACGGACAACAACGAATTGGCTGCCTCTGAAACGACAAACGTGATGAAATCTGCAACCATTAACGCATCAGGTAGTGGCAGCAAAAGGAGGCACTCATCTCTCACAGCCGTGCAAAAAAAAAAACGAATCATCGGGGCAGAAGCATTGGCAACAAGCATGGATGATTTGGTGAATTCGGTGAAGACACAAAGCAAGGAACTCACTGTAAACCATGTTGTCTGTGGCCAAAGTGTCACTATGGCTGAAGCAGTTGGACGTCTTTATGAAATTCAGGGACTTGACCAAAGTAATCCACTGCTCCATTTCGGTATTTCCCTTATGGAGGTGCCCAATAATAAGGAGATGGTCATAAGTATTCCTTCCGATGCAGGCATTATCGGCTGGCTCCAGGTGAAGCAACAAGACAAAGAGAGGACGACAACAGTTCCAACTCTTGCAAGCATATTGCGCAATGAAGAACTTCGTTTCTAACTATGCTTTGTGTTGGACTTCTTATACGTTATGTGTTGGACTTCTTTTCGCTTATGCGTTGGACTTCGTTTCTAACTATGCTTTGTGTTGGACTTCTTATGCGTTATGTGTTGGACTTCTTTTCGCTTATGCGTTGGACTTCGTTTCTAACTATGCTTATGTGTTGGACTTCGTTTATATTTGCTAAAGACCTGCGGTTTTATTAAATGCTTTGTGTTGGACTTCTTTTTGCTTATGTTGGTTTTGTATTTGCTAATGACATGATGTTTTCAACTATGCTTTGTAAGGAGAATTGGTAGGGAGATGGTTACGCTATTGAAGTGTACTCCCTGGTTTTAAAATTATGGATGTGCATTGGTTGGGTATTGGCCATGGTTGGATTTTACAATTTTAAATTACAATAAACCATGAATCTGATTACACTCTTCCAATTTGCAGCTTCATAGTTATGTAAACAATGGTTGTAAATCAGCTATACTCGACCATTTGAACAAAAGCGTTGCTACTTGTAGAGAGACATGTGAAGTTTACTGAAGGCTTCAACTTAAAAAGTGGAAGTTAGACCCTTTATAAGGTACTAAACAAAACATAATAATTTAAGTTATTATTTTTGTATATTTTATTTGAACATTGTTCTTTGTATATTTCAATGCAATTTCTATATTGCTTATTCGTCAGGAGAAAGGAAAAAAAAAATTACTACAAGTTACACCCTTTGTAAGGTGGAAAAAAGAAAAAAAATAATAATAATAATTATGTGCTAACGTCTGTTGGGAAACTTCAAATAAATGTCTTCATGTTTTTCATGCATTGGTAATAGAACAACACTATACACTAGAAGGTCTCAGAAGGATGGCAAATGAACTTTCATGATTATTTATTTATTTTTTTTTATGTTATTGATAGCCTTTACAATTGACCAAACTGTTTAATTTTGGCAGAGTTGTAGTCTGTCATGTTCTGCTTCAGATTTTATTTGAAGTTATGTGATTTAGGCATGGAAAGCGATGATGACACCGATGCACGGATTCAGGAAATGTGTGATGATGTCGCGGCGCTCGCAATCGAGTGGCAAACTGAAATGAATAATAATTATGTTGAAGCGTACAGAATTGCCTCCGACTACTACAAGGCGCACGTGCTGAAAGTCCCATGTCACACGTCTATCTTGACGGGGAGGGCATGGATTTTGGAAATGTATAATGGACACAGTGGCAGATTTTTGCTATGAAATGTGCATGCCCAAAGTCGTTTTCACCCGTTTATGTGCCACACTAGTGAACGACTTCGGGTTGCATGTACCTGAGTGGGACCACGACTTGCACGTTGAGGAGAGTGTTGCACTCTTCATTCATGTTTTGAAAAACTTGCCTAACCGCGAGCTTCAAGAAAGATTCTAACACTCCAGTGAAACAATATCACGCCATTTTCATAAGGTTTTGAAAGCAATGAAAAAGTTTACTGTCGTGCACTGTCAGCTGCCCACAGATTTCCAAAACAGTAGGGGATCCCCACCTGCAGACCCAACCATAGTACTTGCTGTTTAAGGTGCGAAAAAAATGCAACAATTCGAGTATTTTTTTTGAAATTGTACAAAGATGTCACTTAAAAAATGCGAGTGTATAATGCATAACTTCATGGTACTATTACGTTGCCTACTTGTTCGAATTGTGCAGGATTGTTTAGGTGCCTTGGATGGGACACACGTGCCAGCGTGCATAAAGGAGTCGGAAGCAGTCCCGTATTTTAGCCGAAAGGGTTGCCACACTCAAAATATTTTGGCAGTGTGTGATTTCAATATGTGTTTCGTCTTTGTGTCAGGTGGTTGGGAGGGTAGCATGCATGACAGCCGGATTTTAAACATTGTCACCGAGGATCCGCAATATAATTTTCCAACTGCAGTGGATGGTACGTACGACCAGTTCATTTGTTCAATGCCATAACTTGTTAAATTTGTTTGCCCACGCGTGAAACAAATATGTATTAATATGTATACATTCACAGGTCGCTATTATCTGGTGGATAGTGGATACAGTAATAAGAAGGGATTTCTTGCACCATATAAGGGCAGCCACTATCACCAACCACACTTTCAACGTCACAAGCCGAGGAATCGTGATGAGTTGTTCAACCGTGCCCACTCTTCATTGCGGAGTGTGATTGAGCGAACATTTGGCGCTTGGAAGTCGCGGTGGAGATTCTTGCACAACATGCCTCGGTTTGACTTTCGTAGAGTGCAGGTGCCGTTGGTGGCTGCATCTATGGCATTACACAATTTCATACGCAGAAACTGCGAGGATGATACGACCATTGTTGCTGTTAGAAATGCGGCGGAGTACACGTATGACGATATTCCTGATCACGTAGATTTGGCTGCCCTAGACGAAGCCGTCGTGCCTACGGATGAGGACGTTGAAATGGCGGAGGTGCATCATCGGATAAGGGTAGAGTTATACTAAATTCAGCGCAATGGTAGGTAGTCCGACAATGTTGTATACCATGACTGCTTTTTAATGTTTTCCGTAGTATGTGTTTTGTGAAAACCGTCAGTAATGTCTTGTTTTGTAATTTTTTATGCATAACGTACTCGGTAGTTTACTTATTTTAAGATGTCGTACGAATTTAAAAAAAAAACTTTCGAAATTGTCATAGCGTGCGTGTATGGTTAATGGAAAATCCCTATTTCACGGCTTGTCGTAACGAATTTCGTCACACATATTACATGCATTAACTGTAAAGGATGTAATTGTGCCCAATTACACCACGTAAAACACATGGCACAAAATTTTCTTCAACCAACAGAAACTGAAAAATCAGTATTTCAGAAATAAGATAAAAAAGGGAGATGTATTTGAAAAATCTTTAAATAAACTACTTCCAATATTGCAAATTGACAATAATTTCAATTTAATTTCCAAAGTTTTCATCTATAAAAAGGGTGAATGTTATTCATTACGAAATTTGTTTTCGAAAATGTTGTGGACAGCAAAGAAATTACCATGTGTGTGGACCGTACACCTATGTCAAATTTTTGAAAAAAAAAAAAAATTGAGAATTTACCAATTTAAATAAATTGAGAATTTTTTAAGGAGTTTATCCGTGTGTGGTTTGGTTTTGGGAGATAAATTTATAAAAAATGAAAAAAAAATTCGGGAAAGCATTTACAAATTTTTTTTGTTTGATTGGTTGTATATTGTGGAAATAGTTTTCGAGTGTGGGAATTTAAAAAGATTGTATATTAGTATGTACTTGACTGGATGTGTATGGGAGACAAAAGTGATTCAGAAGAAAAGCGGAGGAAAAAAAATAAAGTGATTGATTTATGTGTAGAAGATAGAAAATGATTTTCATTTTTTTTTTCAAAAACACTAAACCAAATAATATTTTTAGATGGTTTCCCCTACATTTGTTTTGCAACTTTGAACCAAACAAGGCCTACATGTTGCATATGTGCTGGCCTCAAAATCCTGAAAATAAATAAATAAATAAATAAATAGTAATAATAATAATTAATTAATTACCAATACATCACAACACAAACCATGAATCTGATTTTGCAATGACATGTATGTGGCCACGTGTGGTATTAAACAGCAATCACAAAATGTGTACAATAGTTGTACATTGCTATATATATAAAAAAAAAAATTAAATATTTGTCAAAAGTTCCAACGGGCAGCTACAACGGGCAGCACGTCTGCACCTGTCTCCATTTCCCACACTTTGAATTCCGTGCAAGGGCAAAAATGTCAAGTTTCAAACTTTTCTTTTTTTTTTTTTATATTATTTCTTTACACATTTTTTCATAAAAAATCAAAAAGTTTATCCTAAACAACTTAGTTTTTTTTAGCTCATATTTTAGCCAATTAGTCAAAAAGTTACTAAATTAGCTCGTTCCCAAACGGGGCCTTAATTAATTAGCTAAAATAGTTAGTTTGGGGTGTTGTAATAATTAGCTTAATTAGCTAGGACATTTATTCGGACCCTCTTGTGCGAGAGCCAAATATGTAATAATATGTGTATGTCTTCCAACCCCAATTTCTCTCTCCCTTTTATTTACTCGCTTATGATGGATAGCAGAGAGCATCATGTTTTAATTAGCATTTTTCATGACTTGCATCCATTCGTCCTGCATGCATTGGGCTCGGCACATCATTCTAACTTTGCATTCACAGTTTGTGGTCCAATTCCGTAAAATGCCTGTTAAGGTCTGCTTAAATGCATATGCTTGTATTTATATTTTTAATGTATAACAATTCTTAATTAGTTACTTGAGGCCTTAGAGGGGAAGGGTGATGGGGATGGTGGCGGTCTTCGTGGAGGGGAGGGGACTGTTACAGGAAAGAAGTGCCCTAAGGGCCTTCTTGGTATATTCTGGAAGGTGTTTTGCTATTCTTTCTTCTGCTGGTTTTGGATGGCTTCTGTCTGCACTGTTAAGCTATTTCGTAGCCCTCATTAGAAGTATTTTCATGACATAATGTCATATGGAGGAACATGTTCCATGTTCCCTCAACATCTAATGAAAAGTTGTCATTTTATTTTGTGCAAATACACGTACTTATTTCTTTATTTATTTTATTTTGTGTAAATACACATACTGATTTCTTTATTTATTTATTTTTGTTTTGTTTAATGCTTCGTTACCTGGTTGACCCTCCGGGAGTGCATACACTTGGGGAACTAGTTACCCAAAAACAAAAAATATGTTATTTGATAGGTAATCAGTTGATGCTCTGTAAAGATCCAGGGTAACATGAAACATGCCATGACAATTTAAATAATGTTGTGGCCTTTTTTTTTTTTTTCCCCATATATAACCACGTTAATTTTCAGCCTTAAACTGTTCATTAATGATGTGCATAGTCCATGTACATAAGTTATTGATTTTGCTAATGGTGTACTCCCTTTGTATTGTATTACAGGTTGACAAAGAGTGTTGCAAGTTCAGGACAAAGCGCTTGGATCATGAGGAATTGATGCGTCGCGTATTCACGGGGGCTGCGACAATGGGTAAAAATGCTTGGACACCTGGTGAGATGCGGAACCAGCCAGAGGTGGAAGGGTAGTCCGACAGTGCCGACTTCTCTACAGACAGCAACGAATTGGGTGCCTCTGAAATGACAAACGTGATGAAAGCTGCAACCATTAACGCATCAGGTAGTGGCAGCAAAAGGAGGCACTCATCTGTCACAGCCGTGCAAAAAAAAAAACGAATCACCGGGGCAGAAGCATTGGCAACAAGCATGGATGATTTGGTGAATTCGGTGAAGACACAAAGCAAGGAACTCACTGTAAACCACGTTGTCTGTGGCCAAAGTGTCACTATGGCCGAAGTAGTTGGACTTATTTATGAAATTCAGGGACTTGACCAAAGTAATCCACTGCTCCATTTCGGTATTTCCCTTATGGAGGTGCCCAATAATAAGGAGATGGTTATGAGTATTCCTTCCGATGCAGGCATTATCGGCTGGCTCCAGGTGAAGCAACAAGACAGAGAGGACGACAACAGTTCCAACTCTTGCAAGCATATTGCGCAATCAAGAACTTCGTTTCTAACTATGCTTTGTGTTAGACTTCTTATACGTTATGTGTTGGACTTCTTTTCGCTTATGCGTTGGACTTCGTTTCTAACTATGCTTTGTGTTGCACTTCTTATGCGTTATGTGTTGGACTTCTTTTCGCTTATGCGTTGGACTTCGTTTCTAACTATGCTTATGTGTTAGACTTCGTTTATATTTTCTAAAGACCTGCGGTTTTATTAAATGCTTTGTGTTGGACTTCTTTTTGCTTATGTTGGTTTTGTATTTGCTAATGACATGATGTTTTCAACTATGCTTTGTAAGGAGAATTGGTAGGGAGATGGTTACGCTATTGAAGTGTACTCCCTGGTTTTAAAATTATGGATGTGCATTGGTTGGGTATTGGCCATGGTTGGATTTTACAATTTTAAATTTCAATACACCATGAATCTGATTACACTCTTCCAATTTGCAGCTTCATAGTTATGTAAAAAATGGTTGTAAATCAGCTATACTCGACCATTTGAACAAAAGCGTTGCTACTTGTAGAGAGACATGTGAAGTTTACTGAAGGCTTCAACTTAAAAAATGGAAGTTAGACCCTTTATAAGGTACTAAAAAAAACATAATAATTTAAGTTATTATTTTTGTATATTTTATTTGAACATTGTTCTTTGTATATGTCAATGCAATTTCTATATTGCTAATTCGTCAGGAAAAAGGAAAAAAAAAAATTACTACAAGTTACACCCTTTGTAAGGTGGAAAAAAGAAAAAAAAATAATAATAATAATTATGTGTTAACGTCTGTTGGGAAACTTCAAATAAATGTCTTCATGTTTTTCATGCATTGGTAATAGAACAACACTATACACTAGAAGGTCTCAGAAGGATGGCAAATGAACTTTCGTGATTATTTCTTTTTTTTTTTTTTTTATGTTATTGACAGCCTTTACAATTGACCAAACTGTTTAATTTTGGCAGAGTTGTAGTCTGTCATGTTCTGCTTCAGATTTTATTTGAAGTTATGTGATTTAGGCATGGAAAGCGATGATGACACCGATGCACGGATTCAGGAAATGTGTGATGATGTCGCGGCGCTCGCAATCGAGTGGCAAACTGAAATGAATAATAATTATGTTGAAGCGTACAGAATTGCCTCCGACTACTACAAGGCGCACGTGCTGAAAGTCCCATGTCGCACGTCTATGTTGACGGGGAGGGCATGGATTTTGGAAATGTATAATGGACACAGTGGCAGATTTTCGCTATGAAATGTGCATGCCCAAAGTCGTTTTCACCCGTTTATGTGCCACACTAGTGAACGACTTCGGGTTGCATGTACCTGAGCGGGACCACGACTTGCACGTTGAGGAGAGTGTTGCAATCTTCATTCATGTTTTGAAAAACTTGCCTAACCGCGAACTTCAAGAAAGATTCCAACACTCCAGTGAAACAATATCACGCAATTTTCATAATGTTTTGAAAGCAATGAAAAAGTTTACCGTCGTGCACTGTCAGCTGCCCACAGATTTCCAAAACAGTAGGGATCCCCACCTGCTGACCCAACCACAGTACTTGCCGTTTAAGGTGCGAAAAAAATGCAACAATTCGAGTATTTTTTTTGAAATTGTACAAAGATGTCACTTAAAAAATGCGAGTGTATAATGCATAACTTCATGGTACTATTACGTTGCCTACTTGTTCGAATTGTGTAGGATTGTTTAGGTGCCTTGGATGGGACACACGTGTCAGCATGCATAAAGGAGTCGGAAGCAGTCCCGTATTTTAGCCGAAAGGGTTGCCACACTCAAAATATTTTGGCAGTGTTTGATTTAATATGTGTTTCGTCTTTGTGTCATGTGGTTGGGAGGGTAGCATGCATGACAGCCGGATTTTAAACATTGTCACCGAGGATCCGCAATATAATTTTCCAACTGCAGTGGATGGTACGTACGACCAGTTCATTTGTTCAATGCCATAACTTGTTAAATTTGTTTGCCCACGCGTGAAACAAATATGTATTAATATGTACACATTCACAGGTCGCTATTATCTAGTGGATAGTGGATACAGTAATAAGAAGGGATTTCTTGCACCATATAAGGGCAGCCACTATCACCAACCACACTTTCAACGTCACAAGCCGAGGAATCGTGATGAGTTGTTCAACCGTGCCCACTCTTCATTGCGGAGTGTGATTGAGCGAACATTTGGCGCTTGGAAGTCGCGGTGGAGATTCTTGCACAACATGCCTCGGTTTGACTTTCGTAGAGTGTAGGTGCCATTGGTGGCTGCATCTATGGCATTACACAATTTCATACGCAGAAACTGCGAGGATGATATGACCATTGTTGCTGTTAGAAATGCGGCGGAGTACACGTATGACGATATTCCTGATCACGTACATTTGGCTGCCCTAGACGAAGTCGTCGTGCCTACGGATGAGGACGTTGAAATGGCGGAGGTGCATCATCGGATAAGGGTAGAGTTATACCAAATTCGGCGCAATGGTAGGTAGTCCGACAATGTTGTATACCATGACTGCTTTTTAATGGTTTCCGTAGTATGTGTTTTGTGAAAACCGTCAGTAATGTCTTGTTTTGTAATTTTTTATGCATAACGTACTCGGTAGTTTACTTATTTTAAGATATCGTACGAATTTCAAAAAAAAAACTTTCGAAATTGTCATAGCGTGCGTGTATGGTTAATGGAAAATCCCTATTTCACGGCTTGTCATAACGAATTTCGTCACACATATTACATGCATTAACTGTAAAGGCTGTAATTGTGCCCAATTACACCACGTAAAAAACATGGCACAAAATTTTCTTCAACCAATAGAAATTGAAAAATCAGTATTTCAGAAATAAGATAAAAAAGGGAGATGTATTTGAAAAATCTTTAAATAAACAACTTCCAATATTGCAAATTGACAATAATTTCAATTTTATTTCCGAAGTTTTCATCTATAAAAAGGGTGAATGCTATTCATTGCGTAATTTGTTTTCGAAAATGTTGTGGACAGCAAAGAAATTACCATGTGTGTGGACCGTACAACTATGTCAAATTTTTGAAAACAAAAAAATTGAGAATTTACCAATTTAAATAAATTGAGAATTTTTTAAAGAGTTTATCCGTGTGTGGTTTGGTTTTGGGAGATAAATTTATAAAAAATGAAAAAAAAAAATTCGGGAAAGCATTTACAAATTTTTTTTGTTTGATTGGTTGTATATTGTGGAAATAGTTTTCGAGTGTGGGAATTTAAAAAGATTGTATATTAGTATGTACTTGACTGGATGTGTGTGGGAGACAAAAGTGATTCAGAAGAAAAGCGGAGGAAAAAAAATAAAGTGATTGATTTACGTGTAGGAGATAGAAAATGATTTTGATTTTTTTTTTTCAAAACCACTAAACCAAATAATATTTTTAGATTGTTTCCCCTACATTTGTTTTGCAACTTTGAACCAAACAAGGCCTACATGTTGCATATGTGTTGGCGTCAAAATCCTAAAAAAAAATAAAAATAAATAAATAATAATAATAATAATTAATTAATTACCAATACATCACAACACAAACCATGAATCTGATTTTGCAATGACATGTATGTGGCCACGTGTGGTTATTTCACATTCTTTATTTGAATACGTGTTTAAATAAAAAAATGTGTATAGTAGTTGTACATTGCTATATATAAAAAAAAAAAAAAAATTTAAATATTTGTCAAAAGTTCCAACGGGCAGCTACAACGGGCAGCACGTCTGCACCTGTCTCCATTTCCCACACTTCGAATTCCGTGCAAGGGAAAAAATGTCAAGTTTCAAACTTTTTTTTTTATATTATTTCTTTACACATTTTTTCATAAAAAATCAAAAAGTTCATCCCAAACAACTTAGTTTTTTTTAGCTCATATTTTAGCCAATTAGTCAAAAAGTTACTAAATTAGCCTGTTCCCAAACGGGGCCTTAATTAATTAGCTAGAATAGTTAGTTTGCGGTATTGTAATAATTAGCTTAATTAGCTAGGACATTTATTTGGACCCTCTTGTGCGAGGGCCAAATATGTAATAATGTGTGTATGTCTTCCAACCCCAATTTCTTTCTCCCTTTTATTTACTCGCTTATGATGGATAGCAGAGAGCATCATGTTTTAATTAGCATTTTTCATGACTTGCATCCATTCGTCCTGCATGCATTGGGCTCGGTACATCATTCTAACTTTGTGGTTATTTCACATTCTTTATTTGAATACGTGTTTAACTGTATGCTATCCAATTAATCCACATGCCATGCTAGTAGCCGAGCCCAGTAGTTGCATCTTTGCATGTGTTTTATTAGTCATTTGCATTGCTAGGATCATACATTTTAACTAACTATTTTATTTCTTTTGGCTTGCCTCGGTTGAGTACTAGGTGAGCATTCATTGCTTTAGCATATTGAATGAGTGTTAGTGTTTTCCATGATGTTAAGTGCTTAAGTGATATACCTGTTTGAATGACAGTGGATGAAGGCTAATTGCTTACATTGGGATGATTTGATTAATGTACATACAAGTTCACTTTTTCAAGTGATGCGTATTCAAAACAATTTTCAAACAAACATAAAATCATAGTGTTCCAACTTTTGCAAATTAGTCTATACTTGTATGCGTCACATAGTAAATATAGCATAATAAATCAAAACAAGAGCATATAATGTAAATAAGAATCACATCATGATTAGTAGAGTGTAGCTCAACTTTTTGCTCTCCTTTCGGAAGACGAATAAGCTCTACAGTATTGGACTCCCGCGGTTCTGAATCTGATTCCACAAGCACAATGTGAAATAGATAAACACCAAAGAGCCCAAATCCGACAAATCCTTTGGAAAATCAATTTTGAATCAAATTGCAAAAAATAGACTGCTTTGCTAGATACAGAGTCGCCACTTAAATATTTTTGGAAAATTTAGAAAACCCATGACTCGTGCCAAAGGCCACGTGTCCGTCATCACCAAGATTGTCTTGGCTTGGGAACTTAGGTACGAGAGGTGAATGTCATGAATTGAGAACCCGCGCTTGCTAGATCAAAGATCGGCGTCTACTAATCATGATGTGATTTTTATTCACATTATATGCTCTTATTCCGATTATTAGGCTAACCTTATTATGTGATGCGCACACACAAGTATAGACTATTTTGCCAAAATTGGAACATTCGATTTCATTTTTTCGTTTGAAAAGAGTTTGTGAATACGCCACTTGAAAAAGTGGGCTCAAATGTACATGAATCAAACTATCCCAATTCAAGCAACTAACCTTCATCAACAAGCATTCAAACAATTTATCATTTAAGCAATTTGCCTCATGGCAAGCATGCTAGACATGTCAATAATCACACTTATGCAATTATGCTAAAGCAAATAAAAGCTCATTTAGTACTCCAAGCCAAAAAGATGAAAGAGTTAGGAAAAATGCGTGATTCTAACTATGCAATATGACTAATACAACGCATGCAGTATGCAATCTAAACAGGCTTGGCTACTTAACATAACTTGTGAATCAATTTGATAGCATGCGATTTAAGCACGTATTCAAAGAAGCATTAAAGTAACAATACAAGTTAGAATGATGTACCGAGCTCAATGCATGCAAAACAAGTGGATGCAAACATGAAGTATGCTTAATCAAAACATGATGCCCTAATCTAACCATCGTAAGCAGTTAAATAAAAGGGAGAAAGACAGGGGTTGGGAGACATACACATTATTACAAGTTTGCACCCTCACGCAGGAGGATCTGAATGAACTAACTAACTAAGCTAATTACTACGAATTACAAACCCAAATGAATAATTTAGCTAAACTACTTAACTAATTATTACAAAATGAAATGAATCAATTAAACTAGCTAATTAATTATTATAACAATGAATTAATTAACTAGCTACAACTATTTAATTAATTACAAATCAAAACGAACTCATTGATTACATGAATACAACACGAAAAGAGTACTAAGCTAGCTATTCTAATTAATCCGCCCCAGGAAACGATGAGTGCTCATGCATGTACGGATTTTCACCCGAAAAAGGCCACTATCCTACTGCCAGATACCTCTATTGTACAGTAGAACACTTGCACTATTGTTTTCTTCTCAAAAACAACTCTGTTTCACCAAAAAAGTACACTGCCTGATTTTGCAGAGGGGCCGGCATGCTAGAAGTGGTGGCCTGCCATCTACAAAAGGTGGCCTGTCGGCCACTGATGACTGATTTTCTCTGCTGCAACAGAAGGTAAACAGAGCAAGAACAGGGTATTCTCATGGGTTGTTTGCACAACTTTCCCCTTATTATCATTTGAACAGCTCAAAGGAGTTGTAAACTTGATTCACGAATCATCAATCGATGCAATTTCATTGCATGATAGCTCATGAACCAAAGTGTGCTATTTTAATAAATGCAACAAAACAAGACTCTCAAACCTCCTCCCTATCATGGATGATCAAGGGAAGTGATTGACAATGGCTCTTGAACCGTTTATATCGCTAACAAGTATGAAATGATTTAAGAATCAAGGGTTCAATTAATGTCCGATTGAACCCAAATTAAGTTATTATCTTGCACCATTTTTATTCCTCATTTTATTACTCCATTTTAATTAACAACCATTCCTTAGGAATTTAAGTCCAAAGATGAGCTTTAAGTCTTCTAATGGAAAGAAGCATCAAACCAAGAGTTGTTTTAGACATGAGAGAAGTGTCATACCGTTGGTAATGAACCCCTAAAAGGGATTAAACCATTAAGCATGACAACCTCAATCTCAAGCTTAAACAAACAAGTGGCTTGAAACAACTTTCAAAGCAAAGCAAAAGCCAAGAAAGGAGGGAGGTGATTAAAGGTGATCACAAGTAAGGAAAGCATGAAATAAATGCTATCAACTCAAATAGGATGGTGGCTAAGGCCTAAACCATAAAACCTATGAGGCCAATTGCACTACAAGCATGCAATACAAGGCTCAAATGCAATGAACACTTCAAAACAGTCCTAAAACAGTGCTAAATAAGTCCTAAAACATGCTGGAATTACAACAAAAATCGCTCGAACAATAAGCTAAAACATAGATCATGCTAGGCTAGTAAGCAAAACACAAGGAGGGGAGGCTAACCCCTCCAATTTTGGACTTAAACTATGATTTTAGCCACTGAAATAACTCAATGTTTAAAATCTTAAAAAAAAAAAATAGTGTAAAGGTAGGAAACACAAGGGTAAAGACCTAGAGAGCAAGGTGTAAAGAAGGGTGAACCACCCCTCAACCTTTATTGGCCTTAAAACCCAAGTTTCAGCCCAAAAATATGGAGTTTATACAACCCAAAAATAGTAGGAAAAAAGTAAATAAAGCAAGAAGAGAGGCAAAGCTTTATACCTCTTGAAGAGAAGAACCAATTCTAGGCAACAAATCAAGACAAACACACCCTCAAGAGCTCAAACAAGGCTCAAATGCACCTCATCTCAAAGATGGAGAGGTTTGGTTAAAAGTGTGTAGGCAAAAGCTTGAAAAAAGATAAGAAATTTCAAGAGAGACAGAGAATTATAGAGAGAGAGAGAGAGAATTTTTGCTCTAAAAATTTCAACCTTAAAAATGGAAGGAGAGGCCTCTTATATATAGAAAACCATGCAACTCCCTCAGAAATATCAAGACATACACGTGTAGGAAGGTGCATACATCTATGCCAACAGCTGGCACAACTGGCAGAAAAATATCTGCAAAACACATTGGTGGCCAGCATGCTACTAATGTTGGCTGGCAGGCCACATCAGTGGCCGGCAACCAAAAGTAATGGCCGACAGCCAAAAGAAGGGGCCGGCAGGCCACAAAAGGTTACAGGCTTGAAAATCTTTGGTTTTGGTCCGAAAATAAGGCAATAGGTGTGTAGGGTTTGAAAGGCTCAAAGCTATGGCATTCCGTTGAGGACTTCGAGCACTTGACAAACATATACACTCATCATTGGGTGTGCAAGAGATGACGTCCAAGTCGTAAGGGTGGTAAAAAATGGGGTGTCTACATAGAGGCCGATCTTTGATCAGGTGAGTGGGGTGCTCAATTCATGACCTTCCCCTCTCATACCTAAGTTCTTGAGCCAAGACACTTTGGTGATGATGAATAAGTGGCCTTTGGCATGAGTCATGGGTTTCCTAAATTTTTCAAAAATATTTAGGTGGCAACTTTGAAATCTGGCAATGCAGTCCATTTTTCATATTTTTGCTTCAAAATTGATTTTTCAAAAGAATTGCTAGATTTGGACTCATTTGTGTTTATCTATTTCACATTGCACTTGTGGAATCAGATTTAGAACCACGGGAGTCTAAACTGTAAGGCTAACTGTATCCGAAAGGAGCACGAAAAGCAAGCTACAGTAGGCTTAACAAGCACTACCAAATCCCCACTTTATCGGTAACTAATCGGAAGGCATGTGGTACCTCCTTAGTGTATGTTTTCGGTCTTTCACCATGGACACTTAGGCCAACTTAACCAATACCATCTACATCCCCTATCCGGATTTACCAACATATTTACCTCAAAACAAATCGATATGATCTTGTTTCACAAATCAAATTCCATTCTCAAAATAATTCTTTTCTCAAAACAATAGTTTTCAGTCGATATTCTACATCAATGATAACAAATGAAATGGCATGACAATGCGATATACAACAATGTACTTGAATAATTCCAATCTGAATTCCCACCACACAATCTTCCATTGTGATCAAAATTTCCATACCGCTTCACACGATAATAAATCGATCAAGTGATAAATAACAATACCATTTGCATGCATCCTCCACATATTAATCAACTATTTCAAATTAGCCACTTCAAAAACAATTCAATGATATACTATATATATATCAACCATCCAAATTCAACATTTCATATGTTTCCAAGAATTTCCTTATTTGAATACAAACTTGACAATCCTCTACAATTTATACACCATAATACTTTATAACTCAGAATTTCAGAATATCTCAACAACCTTTTTTTTTTTTTTTTTTTTTCCAAGATCCCCAAATTTCTAGAGTTTCACCAAAACTTGACCTTTTCCCTTTATTTATTTATTTTTTTTGAAAGGGCCTTGCCCAAACAACACACACAGAAGACAACATTGCTCACACTCTCAAAGGTTTGGAGAATATAAAGAAGACCCACTTTAAAACTCATTTGGAGTACATAAACCCAAAATCATAAGTTCAAATAACAAGAAAGCTCCAAATAAGCTTAGACTTACAAATATATATATATATATATATAACTCTAAGAAATCCCTACCTCAAGCCTTGGAGAAGGAGATAGAAGAAAACCCCCAAATTTGACGGTGTTGAAACCCGATCTCCACCACACAAAATGTAGCTCTCGAAGAGTTCTCCAACTTTGATGAAGGGACTAGGGTCAAAACTCTAACGGATTTGGAGAAATCAAAGGAGCAATGTGATTTGGTGAGAGTAATGTAGAGAGAAGAAGAAGAAATGTGTTATAGAGAGAGAGAAATGAGTGAAAAGTGAAATATACTTAGCCTAAGGAGAAGAATTTTTAGACTCAGCACTTTTCGCACGTGCGGTGCACGTGCACTCATTCTTCCACATGTGCGGCACGCACCTGTCCGCACATGCGGCACTCACCTGTCCTCACGTGCGGCACCTTTCCCTGTACGTGCGGCTCATTTTCCACACCTGTTTCCACACATGCCCTTAAAGCAGCCTTGCACCACTGGCTGCCTCATCTCACCGCACGTGCGACCCAAGCCCCCGCACGTGTAATTCTGCTCTCCGCCCAGAAAATGCACTAGCTGAAACTAAGACACCCCTGATCCAATTGCACGCCTTTTGAAACAAGCGAAACCCAACTCACGAATAAAATAAAGACGAGAATCTGAAGAAAGTTTCAAGAACGGTGAACCCAAACAGTCGACAAGACCTCAAGTTAATCCCCGACACTTCTAATACAAGTAAGCTAATCACAAATAAAAGAAAAACGAGACGAGTTACGTACCCGGTCATCACACACGAACAAAATATATTGAAGTTTGACACCATTTTTTAAGAGATCATGTTCAAAAAGGGGATATTACTCTTGAATTTGTAAGCACCAACAAGTAATTGGCAGATATTTTCACAAAACCCCTAAGCGAGGAACGTTTCAATTTTACCCGTGGTGAACTTGGAATGTCGAATTCAACTTAAAGTTTTTATTGTGAATGTGAAACTTGAAATTTTCTTAAAATGAGGTATGTGTACTATTACATTGATATGGAAACACTCATATCATTTCGATGCTATCAAACACACTCAAACATTTCCATCAAATTAGATGTATGCTCTTAGAATTTGCAATATTTTGCAATGTTCATACTTGTGGCTTTATGCTGAAAATCTTCTCTGTTTTGTTGCAAACCTTCAGTTTATGCTTATTGTTCAATACATACCCTTAGTATGTTGATTTTCAATTTGGACCATGCTCAATGTGCTTCACATATCATTTATCAAACTGTTGGACCTTGCTTGAATTTGATTTAGACCCTTACTTGTTTGCTTGACATGGCATGTTGGTTGAAATCATTGAATCAAAACTCTTGCATATGCTATTTTACTCAATTTCTCTACTTTTGGTTTATATGAGCAAATTGTTTATCTTTGGTATCAGACTTATGCTCTTTCTTGATAGTGAAATTAATGCTCATGCTAGAATTTGTTTGCTTACTTGAGATAACATGATGATTGAACTCATTGACTTACAACTCTTGCCATATGTCTCTCTTTGAGCTAAATATGTTTTCTTGGTATCTTGGCATCTATCAAATATCTAATGCTCCATTGAGAAATCCTTTATGTGGTTTTATATATATATATATATATATATATGTTGTGACAGGGAGAGAATTTGAGATGTTTTGTTAAAGGAAATTTGTGATATTTTGTTAAGGGAGCAATGGTATATACATTTGGGAATGATGTATTATCAGTTATATACCTTGGGGGAGAATTGTAGATCTTGTGTGTTGAAATAAATTGGAGGAGAAATGGTGATATGTGTTTGAACTTATATCTGTTATATATGTTGTCTTTGTCGTTTGTTATATTGTCTATAGATTGATTACCATTGCTCCAACTTGTTATATATCTACTTTGAACAATCATTCAGGGGAGCATGACTTGAGGGGGAGCTTTCCTTCCTCCCAAACAAATCAAAACATCATATTGGGCCATCATAAAAAGGGAGAGATTGTTAAACCTTTTATATTTTGATGATTGTTTTTGTCTTGTTTTGATTTATTGGGAAAAGAAAAATCGATTGAAATCTTATAATTTATTCCATATCAATTTATTAAATCATGATGTTATTCTTGAGTTCTAAATGAAGCATAAACAAGAGTGAAATTAAGCCCAAATAGCAACAGAACAGAACCAGAATAGCAGGAGCCCAAAGCAGCAGGCAAAGTAGTTTAGCCCAAATGGGGCCGGACGTCCAGGGGGAGATCTGGTCGGACGACCGGTCAGGGTAGTTTGGCCTAGTTTCGATTCTGTGCAACTCTGCTTCGCTTTGGACATCAAACAGATAGTATGCTTGATGACCGCATACGACATCCTTGACGACCGGGATTTGACTGAACATCCGGGAAGACGTTCGGGTGGATGACCACCAAGAACAAAACTTTATATGGGACATCCAGGTAGACGACCACTCTGTGCTGCAACAGTTTTTTTTCAAAATAATTGTCAACAATCAGACCCATCTTTCAACTCCTTCAACATCTAATCATGTATGGGAAATGCAAGTTTGAGTAGAGTAGATTTAACCAAAATCTCACTCAATTTTCTCAACACATGCAAGAGACAACGGTCGATGAATTGCTCCTTAATAAATAGAAGTGCTCCCGCTGAAGAAAAAGAACAACAACAACACAAGCAAGAAAATATTTCTCATCTTTCATCATCTCATTCTCTCTGATTATCTGAGGAGTTCTTCATCTGGTTTTCATTTTTCTCTCAGAAATTATACACTGAGTCTTATAGCTTTAAGCTTATCTTACCTGTGTGAGATTTACAGAAAAATCAGAGCTTTAACTTGTATATCTATCTTTGAGAGATAACTCTTGTAGCTTTCTTTGAAAGAAAAAATAACTTCATTTCGATCTTGTAAGAGTGTAGTACATTCAGTGTTCTTAACTCTTTGAGTGTGATTGAGAATCAGCTAAAGAGGGCAAGGGTTTGGACTTGAAAAGTCTGTGGAGGATTGCTCCATTTGTGAAGAGGTTGCTAGTACCCTTGTAAAGCTAGAGGATAGTGGAAAATCTCAAGTGAAGCTTGAGAAGTGGATGTAGGCATGGTTGAAGCCGAACTACTATAAATCTATTTGCCTCCCTCTTCCTTATCTCTTTATTTTGCTTAACTGTTATAGTTATATCTCATATACTCACTTTGCTAAATTCATTAACTGATATAGTTGATAGAACACTTGTGCTAAATCAAATCCCTTCATTCTTCTTCACCGATATAACTAACTAATACGCTCACTGTGTTGATTTTTGTCACTGCTATACCTATATGTTATTTTGTGTTATATACTTCTCTTCATTGAACAAAATCTCAGTGTTAACTATACCTCACTGATATAGTCATTATAGCACTTGTTATTATTGTGCAATCACTTTACTTACCTTATATAGCTATCTATCACCATCTTCCATTGAGTGTGGGTTTCTCATTTTTCTATACCAGATTTTGTTTAGGCAAAAATTCAACCACTGCATTTTTACTTAGCTGTTTCACTGTTAAAGTCTTCATTCTTTTAGCTCTATCATTTATTTGATAATCTTGTGCTATACTAGTTGTAATTTTTATTAAGGTATAATATTAATTGAAATTTGTAGAAACCTAATTCACCCCCCTCTTAGGTTGTTTTTTGGTTAACACAAAGGATTCTACCCCTTCCATTCATTCACACTATATCCTTTGCTTGATCTATTTGAAAGACGACAATGTTTTGAGTTTTGAAATGGTGAGCCTTGGGACAAGGTGAAAATGTCTAGAGTTGCGCAACCAAATAGAGTTTTAGAAAAGGGTTTTCAATCGGTCGAAAAAAGCATTTTGGCCAAAACAATTAATTGGTTGGGATTTAAAGCTTAACTCTCGGGTTTCCTATTGAGGAACTCATAGGATTAGCACATCTTGGTTTTCATAATTGGGTAACCAAAAAAGAGCGACCAAGTTATAAGGTCGGTTAAAATTGGGTATCTACACAATGGAAAACTTTATACATATTAATAATTAAATTTGTATACTTTTCTAGGAATTTGTACTTTTTTATTCCTTACTTCACTAACATAAGGTTGAAAAACATGTCCATTTTTCTTTTATAGAGCCTAACTTAAATATATGTGATAAAACAAAGTGTTTTTGATAAAATTCAGTTTGCATTGGGAAACGTGTCATTTGATAGTTTTGGAAATAATTTACCCTTTAAGTTCAAAAACTCTAGTGTTCTCTCACATACTAAACACATCCTCACTTGGTGTGCAATGCCATAAAATGAAGTACATCATGCAATAACGGAAATAAATGTTTAAGTTACAACCCAAAATTAATTAATATAATAATCTGACAAAAAGTGTAAAGGCACGTATGCCCAATTAGCCTAGGGTCTAAATTTAACAAAACAAACTACATGCTGACACTCACATCGGCGGGTGTCCATCAATACATATACAATGCAGGGGGGTGAGTATTGACACTCACCTGACAATAATCTCATTTCTTTCTAAGTAAACATGCAAGTGTTGTGACAAGTAAAATTATGCAATAAAATTCCTAATTTCTGAATTAATTTACTCAATCTTATTAAGTCTATCTTATTTAATTAACTCACACTGGAATAATTAAATAAAGGAAATAACCCGAAATCAATAACGGCATAACCTGCCAAAACCTGCCAACAGGGGAAAAATACCCAACCCCGCTAAGAGCATCTCCAATGGTAAGTTATTTGAGCTACCATTGTCAAAATTTGACAAGAGTTCTCAAACATGTTGCTCCAATGGGCTGCTATAACCGTTGTCAAATTTGGCAAATGCCATTTCATCTCTCAAATTTGGCAACAAGTTTGGCAATTGCCAAACTTGCCACATCATTCAAATAAACAGAATTTAGTAGCAAAATTTTCATGGAAGAAATAAACACAGCGGAACAATAATATACCTGTAATAACCCAACCCTTGCATGTGATTCTGCTATATTTTAGTCTTTATTCTGTGCTTACAAATGCTTAATGTGCCACTGCATGAAAAATTAAGTTTAAGTATATATATGCTTTATGAATCGAACCTGTATCTGTTTAATGAGGAAAACCATCTGTTACCATTATAATGTTAAATCAGAAATTGGAAGCCCTAGAGGCTTAATTATCTGAAATTGATTATATATCTGGGATCAGCATAATTTTTAAGTA
Organism: Camellia sinensis; assembly: GCF_055761805.1. Lineage (NCBI taxonomy): Eukaryota > Viridiplantae > Streptophyta > Magnoliopsida > Ericales > Theaceae > Camellia > Camellia sinensis. Next base: position 107,779,888 of record NC_138969.1, on the reverse strand, counting down.
ATATTAAGCATGGTTACGAAATTTCAATTTCGGAATGATTAAACGATTGAATTTTGTCTTATATGCTTTATATATGAATCTATATAAGTTCAAGTCTTCTTAAGTGTGATCAAAACTTGAAGTATCTCCTGGAGAGGAAAAAAAAAACGAAATAAGAGAAAAGGGAAAGGTTAACAAGGAAGGAGGTGAGATTAATTAGGAGGATCTTGGAGATTTGTGAAGCCAAGGTATGTGAAATTAATTTTGCATAAACTTTCTCTTAACCATGTGTAAAAATTCTCCTTTCAATTGTGAGGAAGGGTTGTCAATTTCTTATGGGAGCTACTAGGGTTGTAATGGAGAGTTGTGTGTGATTCTTGTGCGATTATCAAGACATGCTCATCAATGGGTTGGGTTGGGATCTAATTTAAGTGTTGTGTAGAATTCTACTTCAATCTTTAGTTTCCATGCCAAACTCATGTAATTCTATTGATGAATTTTGCTATGTCTATGAACATAAGGAATCTTATGTGTTTATGTTACATAATTGATAAGATCATCCTATCTTTGAGTATTGTAGTCCAACTTCCTTGAATTGTTATGTTTGAATTCAAATATAGAAACATATGGCTCTATGTATATATATATATATATATATATATGTGAGAATGCTCAAGGAAAAAGGAATTGGATGGTGGTTATGAATTTAAAGTTTTGATGAATCAAATTGAGTTGTGAAGTTAAGAGCTAGTTTATATTGAGAATCATCATGTATGTGTAATGATTTTGGAAGCTTGTTTTGGCAATTAAAGGATCTAATTTAGACCTTGTTGATGCTCACCAAAAGTGGGATTTTTCAGAATTTTTGGATTGCCAAACAGGGCCTTGGCCGCACATGCGGAGGCCATGGCCGCACGAGCGGAGAAGAGGGAAAAAATCTGGGTTGCCTACTATCTATGGCCACTCGTGCGGAGGAGGGGGACCGCACGTGCGGTCAATGTACGCTCGTGCAGAGGGGGCTGCCACACGTGCGGCCCATGTCGGAAAGCATGCCGGTTCTGTTTTGCGTGCTCGACCCTCTGATATGTTTAAAATATTATTTTGATAATATGGTTAAAAATTCGTTCGAAGCATGTGATTCAGGAACTATTTAACAAGAAAAAGAGGAACTAATGTGAATCTTTGTGTGTGTAGGAAGCACGTCAAGAGGAACTGGTGCCCCGCCGCAACACAGTGAGTAATAGTACTCGATGTACCTCAATCACGTTAATCATTATTGTTATTGACGTTATGTTTAATACGTATGCTACTTAGAAACCAATATGAAGTTATGAATTTGAGACACATTATGAAATTATGAAAACATCAAAAGGAATTGTGAAGTTATGATCCTATGTGGCCAAGGGCCATTTGTGAAGTTACAAACCTATGAGGCCGAGGGCCGACTTGTGAACTATATGAAACATGAAACTATGACTATGAGACCGAGGGCCGACTCTTGAACTATGTAAAACATGAAACTATGAGGCCGAGGGCCGACTTGTGAAATTGTGCATCCAAGAGGCCGAAGACCGATGTAATAAGTGATGAATCTATGAAGCCAAAAGCTAATTTGTGTATGTGTGAACCTATCAGACCAATGGCCAATTCGTAAAGTTGTGGAACCGACAAAGTCGTTCAAGTAATATGGAATCAGACTAGTTATGTGATTACTGCATCCTTTACGTTGTTATCTATATATGAGTAGTGAAGCATGTATGTACTATTGTTCACTAAGCTTAGCTCATCCTATGTTATGTCTGTTTTTGTAGGTAACCAATCTGGAGGTCGGTCCTAGACTTGGCGTCGTCATACTTTTGTCAGCCTAAGCATAGCCAGGCACCTGCTCGAAGCCGTTTATTTTTGTGATGTTGTGCTAGATTATGGCTTATAGTCTAGTTATTGGCTTAAGAGGAATGTATATAATGTTTTTGCAATACGCCCAACCATGGGGCTGGTTCGGCATATGCATATGTATATAACTAGTTCTCAAACGTGTATCTCTTCATGTCTGTTCGTCTTATGCTATATCTGTGATCCTGGCATGATAGTGATAGCTCAATGGATATCATACTTTCTTATATACTATTCTATGATTACTACACTACTTCCGTTCAGGCCCCTACCTTATATATATATATATCAGGTTAAGTGTCCTTTTCTGCATTGGTCATGCCCAAACTTTCAGGGGCAAGTTTGGGGTGTGACAAGTGGTATCAGAGCACGAGTTGCTATCTCACACACGGATCCATTAAGCTTAGGGTGCCTAGAAAAGCTTTAGGCATCTTGCATAACGTCCTGAAAGTATATGAAAGAGCGATGGCAACGTTAAGTGTACTCTGATAAAGTTAACAACTTTGAATTATGTTTCTTGTGTATAATTGATGGTTGTGTAGGAAATGGTGAGAACAAGGACAGAAGATGCGTAAGATGCTACTTCTGAACGGTTGGATAGGATGGGGAGAATGATTATGGAAATGGCGGAGACCCTACGACAACAACAACAACAACCACAACAACAACAACCGCCACCACCACCGGTACCTCCACCGGCAGTACCAGATTTTCATGCTGAAGATTGAACCATCACCCTTACTAAAGAGTTTAAAAAGATGAAACCACCAGTCTTCAAAGGAGGCATAGAACCAATGAAAGCTGAAGCATGGGTGTTGGGAATCGAGAAACTATTCGAAGTTTTTCCTTGTACAGAACCTCAAAAAGTGCAATTGGCTGCTTTCACTCATGAGGATGAGGCGCGGAGATTGTGGATGGTCACAAGGACCATACACCTAGGATTAACATGGGATAGATTTCTAGAATTGTTCTACGACAAATATTTTCCCCAAAGCATGCGAGATAAGAAGGTGACTGAATTTGAAACTCTCAGACAAGGAAACAAGACTGTTGCTGAATATGAAACCCAATTTGCAGAACTAGCTCGATTTGCGCCTCATATGGTGGATACGGATTATAAGAAGGCACGAAAATTTGAAGGGGGCTTACGGGGTGCTATCCTAGACCGGGTCAATATGTTAAAGCTACCTACTTATGTCGATGTGCTAGAAAGGGCCGTCATAGCAGAAGGGAATCTTGCTGCTCAGAATCGGATTTCCGAGTGGAAAGGGAAGAGGCAGAATAATCAATGGTCAAAAGGATCAATTACCCCACCAAACAAGAGGCAGAATTCAGGGAACTTCAGCATTACCACCCCTACCCACAACTCCACTCCGGTGTGCCCAAATTGTGGAAGGCAACATCGAGGGACTTGCCACTGGAAGACTGGGGCTTGTTTTAAATGTGGCAAAACGGGTCATCTGGTAAGGGATTGCCCGCAATGGAGTCAACAAAAGGGCAATACGACTGTTACAAGTTCCGCGGGGTCTACACCAACCCCCAACGCGAAGGCAGCTGCTAAACCTATGAATAATAAAGATATTGCAAGGAAAGGTAGGTGTTCGCATTAGTTCCAGGTGATGTACAAAATGCGGCGACGGTGGTGTCAGGCACATTTACTGTTTATTGTCATTCTGCGCATGTATTGTTTGATTCTGGCTCCACCCACTCTTTTGTGTCGAAAATATTTGCCCCTAAGTTTGATAAAACTGAAGAAAACTTGTCTTATATGTTATGTGTTTCTTCCCCTTTGGGAGACTCTATGATCTGTGCTTCGGTATATGTAGCCTGTGAACTTCAACTTGGGGATATTCGGGTGTATGCTAACCTGTTACCTCTCGACATGACCTCTTTTGATGTTATTCTGGGAATGGATTGGCTGAGTGATTATGGTGCAACTATAAACGGCTTGACTAAGAAAATCAATTTTCGTCCTCCGGGGCAACTAGAGGCTATTGTTCAGGGACAGGAAGTGACTTTGCCACCTTATTTGATTTCTGTCGCGTAGGCTTGTAAATTAATGCATAAAGGATGTCAGGGGTATTTATGTAGTATTTCGGAGGAACAAGTGATGAATAGGGGTATTGATGTGATTCCAGTGGTCCGTGAATTTTCGGATGTTTTTCCCGAAGAATTGCCAGGGCAATTGATAGACCGCGAAATTGAGTTTATAATTGAAGTAGCGCCAGGAACCCAACCCATCTCTAAGACGCCGTATAGGATGTCCCCAGCTGAAATGAAAGAGTTAAAGATTTAATTACAAGATTTGCTTGAGAAGGGATTCATCCGACCGAGTGTATCTCCTTCGGGCGCGCCAGTTTTATTTGTGAAAAATAAGGATGGAACACTTCGGCTATGTGTTGACTACAGGGAACTCAATAAGGTAACCACTAAAAATAAGTACCCTTTACCACGGATTGACGATTTATTTGACCAGGTACAAGGGGCACAAGTTTTCTCAAAAATTGATCTACGGTCTGGATACCATCAATTGAAGGTCAAAGCTGATGATGTGGAGAAGACAGCTTTTCGAACCCGGTACGGCCATTATGAATTTCTAGTCATGCCCTTTGGAGTTACTAACGCACCGGCAGCATTTATGGATCTAATGAATCGCGTCTTTAAACCTTACCTGGACGAGTTTGTGGTAGTATTTATTGATGATATTCTCATATATGCAAAGAGTGTAGAGGCTCACGAGGATCATCTTCGTCTAATCCTTCAAACACTCCGGAAGAAGAAATTATATGCAAAGTTAAAGAAATGTGAATTCTAGCTACAAGAGGTGGCATTTCTGGGGCATGTAGTAACAAATGAAGGAGTCTCTGTTGATCCGCATAAAATTGAGGCAATTGTGAATTGGCCAACTCCTACCAATGTCACTGTGGTGCGTAGCTTTATGGGATTAGCCGGCTATTATAGAAGGTTTGTTCAGAATTTCTCCAAAATTGCTGTGCCGCTTACACAATTGACTCGAAAGGGAGTTGCATTTGAATGGTCAGAAGAGCGGGAATCTGCTTTCCAAGATCTAAAAACAAAGTTGACTACAGCACCAGTTCTGGCCTTACCATCTGGTACCGAAGGATTTGTAATTTACAGTGATGCTTCACATAAAGGGCTTGGTTGTGTACTTATGGAGAATGGAAGGGTTATCGCTTATGCCTCTCGACAATTGAAACCCCACGAGAAAAATTATCCCACACACAACCTTGAGCTAGCGGCAATAGTTTTTGCTTTGAAGATATGGCGGCACTATCTCTATGGCACAACCTGCGAAGTCTATACTGACCACAAAAGTCTCAAATATTTGTTTACCCAGAAGGAGTTGAATATGCGACAGCGGCGATGGTTGGAGTTGCTTAAAGATTATGATTTGCAGATCCATTACCATCCTGGTAAACCCAACACAGTTGCGGATGCACTTAGTCGGAAAAATGGGGGGAATTTGGCAAATTTATTTACGGAACAAAAAGAGTTGGTGATTGAGTTAGATAAACTGAATATGGAGTATGTGATGCGTGGACAGGAGGTCATAATGGCAGCAGTAATGGCTCAACCGACCTTGCTTGAAGAGATCAAGTTGCATCAAATGGAGGATGACACTTTAAGGAAGATATGTGATGAGTTAGAGACAAAACCAAAACCGGGGTTCAGTTTAATGGAATCGGTGCTCAGGTTTCAAAACAGAATATGTGTCCCCAATGTGTTGGAACTTAAGCGGAAATTGATGGAAGAAGCACATGCCTCAAGATTTTCAATGCATCCGGGAAGTACTAAAATGTACCAGGATTTGAAGCAAAATTTTTGGTGGCCAAGTATGAAAAAGGAGATCGCGGAATTCGTTTCTAAGTGTTTACAATGTCAGCATGTAAAAATGGAACATCAAAGACCAGCAGGATTATTACAACCCCTTCCAATCCCGGAATGGAAGTGGGAACATTTGACCATGGACTTTGTTGTGGGGCTACCACAGACTCCTTGTGGTATGAATTCGATATGGGTCATTGTAGATCGGTTAACTAAGTCTGCTCACTTTTTACCAGTGAAAACTCAGTATAATACAGACAAGCTTGCAGTACTGTATATGAATGAAATTGTAAGACTTCACGGCGTTCCCATTTCAATTGTGTCGGATAAGGATCCCAAGTTTGTTTCAAGATTTTGGCAAAGTTTGCAGGAAGCTATGGGTACAGAACTTAAGTTCAGCACATCTTTTCATCCTCAAACTGACGGTCAATCCGAGAGAACGATACAAACTTTAGAAGATATGCTCCGAATGTGTGCGCTGGATTTTCAAGAAAGTTAGGAAACCCATCTACCGTTGGTAGAATTTGCATACAACAATAGTTATCATTCGAGTATTGAGATGGCACCTTATGGAGCTTTATATGGAAGACCGTGTCGCTCCCCAGTATGTTGGGCTGAAGTTGGGGATAGCTCTTTGCTAGGGCCCGAAATTGTACAATTAACAATGGAAAAGGTGAAAATTATCCGGGAAAGATTGAAAACGGCTCAAAGCCGACAGAAGAGTTATGCGGATAACCGACGAAGGGATTTGGAATTTGAAGTGGGTAGTCATGTGCTCGTGAAAGTCACACCGCTAAAAGGCCATCCGAGATTTGGAAAAAAGGGTAAGTTAACACCTCGGTATGTTGGTCCCTTTCAAATTCTGGAAAGAGTGGGCCCGGTAGCTTACCGAGCGGCCCTCCCACCGAGCATGAGCCAAATGCATAACGTGTTCCATGTCTCTATGCTTCGAGGATATCTGTCAGATCCATCTCATGTTGTAGACTACCACCAAATTGTGTTGGATGATAAGCTAAGCTATGAAGAAAAACCACTTCGAATTTTGGATCGACAAGTGAAACAGTTACGCAATCGAGAAATTCCAATGGTAAAAGTAGAGTGGCAAGAACATTATGGAACTGAGGCAACTTGGGAAAAAGAAGAGGATATGCAACACCAGTATCCGCATCTGTTTTCGTTTTGAGGTACAAGCAAGTTTGAGGGACCAAACTTATTTATGGGGGGGAGAGTGTAATAACCCGACCCTCACATGTGATTCTGCTATATTTTAGTCTTTATTCTGTGCTTACAAATGCTTAATGTGACACTGCATGAAAAATTAAGTTTAAGTATATATATGCTTTATGAATCGAACCTGTATCTGTTTAATGAGGAAAACCATCTGTTACCATTATAATGTTAAATCAGAAATTGGAAGCCCTAGAGGCTTAATTATCTGAAATTGATTATATATCTGGGATCAGCATAATTTTTAAGTAATATTAAGCATGGTTACGAAATTTCAATTTCAGAATGATTAAACGATTGAATTTTGTCTTATATGCTTTTTATATGAATCTATATAAGTTCAAGTCTTCTTAAGTGTGATCAAAACTTGAAGTATCTCCTGGAGAGGGAAAAAAAAATGAAATAAGAGAAAAGGGAAAGGTTAACAAGGAAGGAGGTGAGATTAATTAGGAGGATCTTGGAGATTTGTGAAGCCAAGGTATGTGAAATTAATTTTGCATAAACTTTCTCTTAACCATGTGTAAAAATTCTCCTTTCAATTGTGAGGAAGGGTTGTCAATTTCTTATGGGAGCTACTAGGGTTATAATGGAGAGTTGTGTGTGATTCTTGTGCGATTATCAAGACATGCTCATCAATGGGTTGGGTTGGGATCTAATTTAAGTGTTGTGTAGAATTCTACTTCAATCTTTAGTTTCCATGCCAAACTCATGTAATTCTATTGATGAATTGTGCTATGTTTATGAACATAAGGAATCTTATGTGTTTATGTTACATAATTGATAAGATCATCCTATCTTTGAGTATTGTAGTCCAACTTCCTTGAATTGTTATGTTTGAACTCAAATATAGAAACATATGGCTCTATGTATTTATATATATGTGAGAATGCTCAAGGAAAAAGGAATTGGATGGTAGTTATGAATTTAAAGTTTTGATGAATCAAATTGAGTTGTGAAGTTAAGAGCTAGTTTATATTGAGAATCATCATGTATGTGTAATGATTTTGGAAGCTTGTTTTGGCAATTAAAGGATATAATTTAGACCTTGTTGATGCTCACCAAAAGTGGGATTTTTCAGAATTTTCGGACTGCCAAACAGGGCCTTGGCCGCATGTGCGGAGGGCATGGCCGCACGTGCGGAGAAGAGGGAAAAAATCTAGGTTGCCTACTGTCTACGGCCGATCGTGCGGAGGAGGGGGACCGCACATGCGGTCAATGTTCGCTCGTGCGGACGGGGCTGCCGCACGTGCAGCCCAGGTCGGAAAGCATGCCGGTTCTGTTTTGCGTGCTCGACCCTCTGATATGTTTAAAATATTTTTTTGATAATATGGTTAAAAATTCATTCGAAGCATGTGATTCAAGAAATATTTAACAAGAAAAAGAGGAACTAATGTGAATCTTTGTGTGTGTAGGAAGCACGTCAAGAGGAATTAGTGCTCCGCCGCAGCACAGTGAGTAATAGTACACGATGTACATCAATCACGTTAGTCATTATTGTTATTGACGTTATGTTTAATATGTATGCTACTTAGAAACTAATATGAAGTTATGAATTTGAGACACATTGTGAAATTATGAAAACGTCAAAAGGAATTGTGAAGTTATGACTCTATGTGGCCAAGGGCCATTTGTGAAGTTACAAACCTATGAGGCCGAGGGCCGACTTGTGAACTATGTGAAACATGAAACTATGACTATGAGGCCGAGGGCCGACTTGTGAACTATGTGAAACATGAAACTATGACTATGAGGCCGAGGGCTGACTTGTGAACTATGTGAAATATTAATCTATGAGGCTGAGGGCCGACTTGTGAAATTGTGCATCCAAGAGGCCGAAGACCGATGTAATAAGTGATGAATCTATGAAGCCAAAAGCTAATTTGTGTATGTGTGAACCTATCAGACCAATGGCCAATTCGTAAAGTTGTGGAACCGACAAAGTCGTTCAAGTAATATGGAATCAGACTAGTTATGTGATTACTGCTCCCATTACGTTATTATCTATATATGGGTAGTGAAGCATGTATGTACTATTGTTCACTGAGCTTAGCTCATCCTATGTTATGTCTGTTTCTATAGGTAACCAATCAGGAGGTCGGTCCTAGACTTGGCGTCGTCATACTTTTGTTAGCCTAAGCATAGCCAGGCGCCTGCTCGAAGCCGTTTATTTTTGTGATGTTGTTCTAGATTATGGCTTATAGTCTAGTTATTGGCTTAAGAGGAATGTATATAATGTTTTTGCTATACGCCCAACCATGGGGCTGGTTCTGTATATGCATATGTATATAACTAGTTCTCAAACGTGTATCTCCTCATGTCTGTTCGTCTTATGCTATATCTGTGATCCTGGCATGATAGTGATAGCTCAATGGATGTCATACTTTCTTATATACTATTCTATGATTACTACACTGCTTCCGTTCAGGCCCCTACCTTATATATATATATATATCAGGTTAAGTGTCCTTTTTTGCATTGGTCATGCCCAAACTTTCAGGGGCAAGTTGGGGGCGTGACAAGTGGTATCAGAGCACGAGTTGCTATCTCACACACGGATCGATTAAGCTTAGGGTGCCTAGAAAAGCTTTAGGCATCTTGCATAACATCCTGAAAGTATATGAAAGAGCGATGGCAACATTAAGTGTACTCTGATAATGTTAACAACTTTGAATTATGTTTCTTGTGTATAATTAATGGTTGTGTAGGAAATGGGGAGAACAAGGACAGAAGATGCGGAAGATGCTACTTCTGAACTGTTGGATAGGATGGAGAGAATGATTATGGAAATGGCGGAGACCCTACGACAACAACAGCAACAACCACAACAGCAATAACTGCCACCACCACCGGTACCTCCACCGGCAGTACCAGATTTTCATGCTGAAGATCGAACTATCACCCTTACTAAAGAGTTTAAAAAGATGAAACCACCAGTCTTCAAAGGAGGCATAGAACCAATGAAAGCTGAAGCATGGGTGTTGGGAATTGAGAAACTATTCGAAGTTTTTCCTTATACAGAAGCTCAAAAAGTGCAATTGGCAGCTTTCACTCTTGAGGATGAGGCGCGGAGATGGTGGATGCTCACAAGGACGATACACCCAGGATTAACATGGGATAGATTTCTAGAATTGTTCTACGACAAATATTTTTCCCAATGCATGCGAGATAAGAAGGTGACTGAATTTGAAACTCTCAGACAAGGGAACAAGACTGTTGCTGAATATGAAACCCAATTTGCAGAACTAGCTCGGTTTGCGCCTCATATGGTGGATACGGATTATAACAAGGCACGAAAATTTGAAGGGGGCTTACGGGGTGCTATCCTAGACTGGGTCAATATGTTAAAGCTACCTACTTATGTGGATGTGCTAGAAAGGGCCGTCATAACAGAAGGGAATCTTGCTGCTCAGAATCAGATTTTCGAGTGGAAAGGGAAGAGGCAGAATAATCAATGGTGAAAAGGATCAATTACCCCACCAAACAAGAGGCAGAATTCAGGGAACTTCAGCATTATGTAACAAGTCCGTGGGGGACCTCGCTACAGCTCGGACTCGATTTTGTGTCACGGTTCTAAGTCTGAACGAAAGAGTCCAAAATCCGGCAAATCGTTTTGAGAAAACAGATTTTTGAAAGAAGTGCCAAACATGGACTGCTTTGCCAGATACAGAGTCGTCACCTAAATATTTTATTTTGGGAAATTTAGGAAACCCTGACTCGGTGCCAAAGGCCACGTGTCCGTCATTACCAAAGTTGCCTCGGCTCGGGAACTTGGGTACGATTGGGGAAGGTCACTTCGTGAGCACCCCCGCTCGCCCGATCAAAGATCGGCCTCTACTAACCGTGATATCAAATTTTGAAAACATTGTGTGTTCTTATTCCGGTTATTAGCCTAGGTTACTATGTGATGTGCACAACATACAAGTATAGACCAGGTCGCCTGGATTGGAACAAAACATTTCATGTTTATTTTTTGAAAGGTGGTTTGCTACTCGCAAGTAGGCTTAAAATGCAGATTTTGCCACCCTCAGGTGGGCTTAGAAAAGATGGTTTTGCCACTATCTAGTGGGCTTAAAACGAATAGTTGATGATTTATTCCAATTCAAGCAACCCAACCTTCACCCACAGGCATTCAGGCAGTTATATCATATAAGCATATGGCCTCATGGTAAGCATGTTATTCATGGCAGTCACTCACACGCATGCAAGGATGCTAAAGCATAAAACTCACCGAGTACTCCAAGGCAAAACATAAACTACATTAGAAATCATGCATGATCCTAAGTATACAGAAATGCCTAATGCAACACATGCAAAAATGCAACTATAGCAGGCTCGGCTATTCTAAACATGGCATATGGAATGCTACAGCTAACATGTATTCAACTTGGAATTGAAATACAAATGCAGTTAGTATGATGCGCCGAACCCGGTGCATGCAAAACAGATGAATGAAATGCAAACATGCTATCATACTGTATGCTAATTGAAATATGCCCTAATCTAACCATCAAAAGCAGATAAATAAAAGGGAGAAAGACGTGGGGTTGGAAGACATACAACACACACACGCACACTTATTACAGTTATGCCCTTGCGCAGAGGGTCCAAATAAATGTACAGTCCCGAATAAAAGAATATTACAGTCCAAATGATGCAGTCCGAATAATGTACAAATTCCTAATTAATTTACAAATTAACTAAGAAAGCTGTAAAAATGGCGTGCAAGCCAGGGACTGCCTTGCTCCTGATGAATGATGCATGTCAGGGCTGCCTTGCGCGGAAATCCACTGGGATGCCCCGATTAGCCTATGTTTACACCTGTTCTTGAAATGCGTGCCAACCTCGGAAGACCGCTGATTCTTCATTTGCTGCAACAGAGAGCAGGAAAGGGGCATGGCAATGTATTTTCACAGATATATGCATGCCTCGATCCTCGTGCCACCAATCACGCATATCGATGCATGATGGCAGAGGGGTCGAAATGTGCAACTCAATATAGAATGAATGCACGTATAAACATAACAAGAACCTAACTCCATCATGGATGATCCGGAGTGTCAGTGACTGGGGATTGAGACACGTTCCGTCACTCGGAGTACGAAACGCACCTCGTTTCCCGTGCCCGGGCTAACTCCTATCCCGAACATGATGCAATATGCGTGATATGCATGGAATGCAACTAAGATACAGCCTAGTATGCACTATGCTATGAAAATGTGATGCCTCGAAATGCGTGCATACGGGCACGCAAATCGAGGAAAATGCATGAATGCGATCTAAGATACAACCTAGTGTGCACTATGCTGTGAAAATGGGATGTCTCGAAATGCGTGCACACGGGCACGCAAACTGAGAAAATGATAGAATGCAATGCAAATGACATGGGAATGTGATATGGGCTTACACTAACATGAGAGAGCCTTAGCCGCACTCATATAAGAGGCCGATGGATGAAAATGAAGTGCCTCGAAATGCGTGCACACGGGCACGCAAACCGAGGCAATGGCATACGCAATGCAATGGGATGGAAATGGCATATAGAATGCAATATGGACTTATACCAACATGAGAGAGCCTCAGCCACACTCACATAAGAGGCCGATGGATGAAAATGAAGTGCCTCGAAATGCGTGCACACGGGCACGCAAACCGAGGCAATGGCATACGCAATGCAATGGCATGGAAATGGCATATAGAATGCAACATGGAATTTAGGCACTGAAATATGGGGGAAAACAGCCCTGAAATGAGGCGAAATCACACCCGATGCATGGGATTTCTCCCGAAATGCAAAATTAGGCACCCGAAATGGCCTATAGCTATACCAAACATGCATAATTGGCACATGGAATGAAAAGACAGAAGCAAGGCAGCCTCAAAATCAGTATTTTTCTAGTACAAGACATGGCCAAACAGCAAGCAAAGATAGGGCAAAATTAGCATGCGAAAATGGCCCTAAACATGAGATTATGAAGCAACTCACAACTGCTAATTCCAAATGGGTTAGGACCCTTCAACAACATTGAAGAGGGACCAAAAATAAGAACTTTCACAGAACTGTAAAAACCTCAAAAATAAAAATAGATAAGGCTAAGTTCTCATGCAAGAAAATGGACCAAAAGGTGGCCAAAGAGGCAAGTGGTATATACAAAGCCCAAACTGAAAAATTCCCTTCTACAACATTGAAGAGGGACCAAAATTAAGCATATTTACAGAACTGTAAAAACTCTAAAACTGTATACAAACATGCTAAAAATGCTATGCAAAATGAGGCTCAAAAGAGGCTATAACACAAAGTATGCAAAATATTCATCAAACAGCCAAAGACCCTTAATGAAACATGAAGAATGGGCCAAAATAAGACTATTTTCAGAACTATAAAATGGCCAAAAACAAAAGCATGATAGGCTAACAAAACATGCAAGAAAATGGCAGTTAAGGAGGATATTGAAGCAAGTGTAATATGGAGGGCTCAAACAGGGTTGAGCCCTTAATGAAACAAGAAAATGAGCTCAAAAAAATGACCTTTTCAGTTTTGGTCGGAGCTCAAATCAATAAGCATGTATGGCTTATAAATGGTGCAAGAAATGGACCAAAAAGGGGGAAATGCTACTCACCCTTGAAGACCAATGCTTTTGTTGCTTCTTGGACCAACTTTGATGATTCTAAGCTGCTAGAATCCCTTCCTTTGCTGCTGGAATGGAGTGGTGATGGTAGAGCTTGGAGATGATGAAGAAAATTGAGCCAAAACTTGAAGGAAATGGAGTGATATGTATGTATATCCTCCAAGCAACCCTCCTAACCTTTTTCCTTGAGTTGGGAGGCCAGCAAAAAATGCAAGAGAGGGAGAGAAGACTCTAGCCAAAAAGTGGAGGGAAAATGAGGCTCTCTATTCCCCCACAAAATATCCCCCGGATACAGATATTTTCTGGGGGGAAAAGTTACACAGCTGTAAAGTACCTGGCACAAGGAAAATGGCCGGCTGGTTTTTGGGCTAGCATGTGGCCGGCCGGCCACCTCCCCTAGCCGGCCGGCCAAGGGTCAAAAAGGCCAAGTGGCTTTAGTGGCCGGCCACCACATATTGGTGGCCTCCCAGGTCTCCTCTTCACAACCCTGTGGTTCGAATTTGGAAACTCTAAAACAGGAGAGAGAACAAGCCATTTTCAAGAGGGGTTCAAAAGGGTCAATTGGATTTTCTGGCCGGCCATGAACTTTTAGGGTCCTCCCATGTGTGTACGTCACAAATATGTGGTTTGGGGTTGAAGAAAGTGGCTCCAAGGTGTCCAACATTGGCTCGGAAGTGCGAAAAACGGGTGTCGGAGGGCGAAAATGGAATATAACTGGTTGCCAAGATAATTGCTGGCCTCCCACCCTCCAGTGACCTTCCCGGTGATGAAACAGAGGCACCTGCCAAAAATGAACGAAAACCGATGCAAAACGAATGCCCGGGGGCCAAAACACGCAGTTTGGGGTCCTGAAAATGGGCTGTTAAGCACCGAAAGTGGCGTTCGGCCACGAAGTGGGTTTCTCAGACCCCAGTGTCCCTCAAAAGGGAGCAAATAAGAAGTATGCCAAAAATCAGAGCAAACGGAGTCAGTTACGCGGTCCCGAACCGAGGCACACGGCCAATAGTCTCGAAAAACCGGAAATCGGGCTCCGAAATGGGCAGAATGGCCTATGGCCACAAAATGTAGCCCACGACCACTAAGAGATGGTCTACAGGACCTCTCCCTCCCCTCAGGAAAAGAAGCAAAGAAAATTGAGTCTGGTTCGCAAACCGAGACAAGGCACAGAAGAGGGTTCGAAAGTTCGGAGGCGGGGCTCACGGCCGCGACTCTGAGACTTCTGAACGAGCGCAATATGCAACATCACCAAGCGCTCAACTGGTGACGTCTAAGTCTTAAGGTCGGTCAAAAATGGGGTGTCTACACATTACCACCCTTACCCACAACTCCACTCCGATGTGCCCAAATTGTGGAAGGCAACATCGAGGGACTTGCCACTGGAAGACTGGGGCTTGTTTTAAATGTGGCAAAACGGGTCATCTGGTAAGGGATTGCCTACAATGGACTCAACAAAAGGGCAATAGGACTGCTACAAGTTCCGCGGGGTCTACACCAGCCCCCAACGCGAAGGCAGCTGCTAAACTTATGAATAATAAAGATACTGCAAGGCAAGGTAGGGTGTTCGCATTGGTTCCAGGTGATGTACAAAATGCGGCGACGGTGGTGTCAGGTACATTTACTGTTTATGGTCATTCTGCGCATGTATTGTTTGATTCTGGCTCCACCCACTCTTTTGTGTCGAAACTATTCGCCACTAAGTTAGATAAAACTAAAGAAAACTTGTCTTATATGTTATGTGTTTCTTCCCCTTTGGGAGACTCTATGATCTGTGCTTCGGTATATGTAGCCTGTGAACTTCAACTTGGGGATATTCGAGTGTATGCTAACCTGTTACCTCTCGACATGACCTCTTTTGATGTTATTCTGGGAATGGATTGGCAGAGTGATTATGGTGCAACTATAAACTGCTTGACTAAGCAAATCAATTTTCGTCCTCCGGGGCAACCAGAGGCTATTGTTCAGGGACAGGAAGTGACTTCGCTACCTTATTTGATTTTTGCCGTGAAGGCTTGTAAATTAATGCATAAAGGATGTCACGGGTATTTATGTAGTATTTTGGAGGAACAAGTGATGAATAGGGGTATTGATGTGATTCCGGTGGTCCGTGAATTTCCGGATGTTTTTCCCGAAGAATTGCCAGGGCAGTTGATAGACCGCGAAATTGAGTTTATAATTGAAGTAGCACCAGGAACCCAACCCATCTCTAAGACGCCGTATAGGATGTCCCCAGCTGAAATGAAAGAGTTAAAGATTCAATTACAAGATTTGCTTGAGAAGGGATTCATCCGACCGAGTGTATCTCCTTGGGGCGCGCTAGTTTTATTTGTGAAAAAGAAGGACGGAACACTTCGGCTATGTATTGATTATAAGGAACTCAATAAGGTAACCATTAAAAACAAGTACCCCTTACCACGAATTGACGATTTATTTGACCAGGTACAAGGGGCACAAGTTTTCTCAAAAATTGATCTACGGTCTGGATACCATCAATTAAAGGTCAAAGCTGATGATGTGGAGAAGACAGCTTTTCGAACCCGGTACGACCATTACGAATTTCTAGTCCTTTGGAGTTACTAACGCACCGGCAGCATTTATGGATCTAATGAATCGCGTCTGTAAACCTTACCGGGACGAGTTTGTGGCAGTCTTTATCGATGATATTCTCATATATTCAAAGAGTGTAGAGGCTGATGAGGATCATCTTCGCCTAATCCTTCAAACACTCCAGGAGAAGAAATTATATGCAAAGTTAAAGAAATGTGAATTCTGGCTACAAGAGGTGGCATTTCTGGGGCATGTAGTAACAAAGGAAGGAGTCTCTGTTGATCCGCATAAAATTAAGGCGATTGTGAATTGGCCAACTCCTACCAATGTCACTGAGGTGCGTAGTTTTATGGGATTAGCTGGCTATTACAGAAGGTTTGTTTAGAATTTCTCCAAAATTGCTGTGTCGCTTACACAATTGACTCGAAAGGGAGTTGCATTTTAATAGTCAGAAGAGCTGGAATCTGCTTTCCAAGATCTGAAAACAAAGTTGACTACAGCACCAGTTCTGGCCTTACCATCTGGTACCGAAGGATTTGTAATTTACAGTGATGCTTCGCATAAAGGGCTTGGTTGTGTACTTATGCAGAATGGAAGGGTTATCGCTTATGCCTCTCGACAATTGAAACCCCATGAGAAAAATTATCCCACACACGACCTTGAGCTAGTGGCAGTAGTTTTTGCTTTGAAGATATGGCGGCACTATCTCTATGGCACAACCTGTGAAGTCTATACCGACCACAAAAGTCTCAAATATCTGTTTACCCAGAAGGAGTTGAATATGCAACAACAGCGATGGTTGGAGTTGCTTAAAGATTATGATTTGCAGATCTATTACCATCCTGGTAAAGCCAACACAGTCGCGGATGCACTTAGTCGGAAAAATGGGGGGAATTTGGCAAATTTATTTACGGAACAAAAAGAGTTGGTTATTGAGTTAGATAAACTGAATGTGGAGTATGTGATGCGTGGACAGGGGGTCATAAAGGCAGCAGTAATGGCTCAACCGACCTTACTTGAAGAGATCAAGTTGCATCAAATGGAGGATGACACTTTAAGGAAGATATGTGATGAGTTAGAGACAAAACCAAAGCCGGGGTTCAGTTTAATGGAATCGGTGCTCAGGTTTCAAAACAGAATATGTGTCCCCAATGTGTTGGAACTTAAGCGGAAATTGACGGAAGAAGCACATGCCTCAAGATTTTTAATGCATCCGGGAAGTACTAAAATGTACCGGGATTTGAAGCAAAATTTTTGGTGGCCAAGTATGAAAAAGGAGATCGCGGAATTCGTTTCTAAGTGTTTACAATGTCAGCATGTAAAAATGGAACATCAAAGACCAGCAGGATTATTATAACCCCTTCCAATCCCGGAATGGAAGTGGGAACATTTGACCATGGACTTTGTTGTGGGGCTACCACGGCCTCCTCGTGGTATGAATTCGATATGGGTCATTGTAGATCGGTTAACTAAGTTTGCACACTTCTTACCAGTGAAAACTCAGTATAATGCAGATAAGCTTGCAGTATTGTATATGAATGAAATTGTAAGACTTCACGGCGTTCCCATTTCAATTGTGTCGGATAGGGATCCCAAGTTTGTTTCGAGATTTTGGCAAAGTCTGCAGGAAGCTATGGGTACAAAACTTAAATTCTGCACATCTTTTCATCCTCAAATTGACGGTCAATCCGAGAGAACGATACAAACTTTAGAAGATATGCTCCGAATGTGTACGCTGGATTTTCAAGAAAGTTGGGAAACCCATCTACCATTGGTAGAATTTGCATACAACAATAGTTATCATTCGAGTATTGAGATGGCACCTTATGAAGCTTTATATGGAAGACCGTGTCGCTCCCCAGTATGTTGGGCTGAAGTTGGGGATAGCTCTTTGCTAGGGCCTGAAATTGTACAATTAACAACGAAAAAGGTGAAAGTTATCTGGGAAAGATTGAAAACGGCTCAAAGCCGACAGAAGAGTTATGCGGATAACCGACGAAGGGATTTGGAATTTGAAGTGGGTAGTCATGTGCTCGTGAAAGTCACACCACTAAAAGGCCATCCGAGATTTGGAAAAAAGGATAAGTTAACACCCCGATATGTTGGTCCCTTTCAAATTCTGGAAAGAGTGGGCCCAGTAGCTTACCGAGTGGCCCTCCCACCGAGCATGAGCCAAATGCATAACATGTTCCATGTCTCTATGCTTCGAGGATATCTGTCAGATCCATCACATGTTGTAGACTACCACCAAATTGTGTTGGATGATAAGCTAAGCTATGAAGAAAAACCACATCGAATTTTGGATCGACATGTGAAATAGTTACGCAATCGAGAAATTCCAATGGTAAAAGTAGAGTGGCAAGAACATTATGGAACCAAGACTACTTGGGAAAAAGAAGAGGATATGCAACACCAGTATCCACATCTGTTTTCGTTTTGAGGTACAAGCAAGTTTGAAGGACCAAACTTATTTAAGGGGGGGGGGGAGTGTAATAACCCGACCCTCGCATGTGATTCTGCTATATTTTAGTCTTTATTCTGTGCTTACAAATGCTTAATGTGACACTGCATGAAAAATTAAGTTTAAGTATATATATGCTTTTTGAATCGAACCTGTATCTGTTTAATGAGGAAAAGCATCTGTTACCATTATAATACTAAATTAGAAATTGGAAGCCCTAGAGGCTTAATTATCTGAAATTGATTATATATCTGGGATCAGCATAATTTTTAAGTAATATTAAGCATGGTTACGAAATTTCAATTTCGGAATGATGAAACGATTGAATTTTGTCTTATATGCTTTATATATGAATCTATATAAGTTCAAGTCTTCTTAAGTGTGATCAAAACTTGAAGTATCTCCTGGAGAGGAAAAAAAAAACGAAATAAGAGAAAAGGGAAAGGTTAACAAGGAAGGAGGTGAGATTAATTAGGAGGATCTTGGAGATTTGTGAAGCCAAGGTATGTGAAATTAATTTTGCATAAACTTTCTCTTAACCATGTGTAAAAATTCTCCTTTCAATTGTGAGGAAGGGTTGTCAATTTCTTATGGGAACTACTAGGGTTGTAATGGAGAGTTGTGTGTGATTCTTGTGCGACTATCAAGACATGCTCATTAATGGGTTGGATTGGGATCTAATTTAAGTGTTGTGTAGAATTCTACTTCAATCTTTAGTTTCCATGCCAAACTCATGTAATTCTATTGATGAATTGTGCTATGTTTATGAACATAAGGAATCTTATGTGTTTATGTTACATAATTGATAAGATCATCCTATCTTTGAGTATTGTAGTCTAACTTCCTTGAATTGTTATGTTTGAACTCAAATATAGAAACATATGGCTCTATGTATTTATATATATATGTAAGAATGCTCAAGGAAAAAGGAATTGGATGGTAGTTATGAATTTAAAGTTTTGATGAATCAAATTGAGTTGTGAAGTTAAGAGCTAGTTTATATTGAGAATAATCATGTATGTGTAATGATTTTGGAAGCTTGTTTTGGCAATTAAAGGATCTAATTTAGACCTTGTTGATGCTCACCCAAAGTGGGATTTTTCAGAATTTTCGGACTGCCAAACAGGGCCTTGGCCGCACGTGCGGAGGCCATGGCCGCACGTGCGGAGAAGAGGGAAAAAATTTGGGTTGCTTACTGTCTATGGCCGCTCATGCGGAGGAGGGGGACTGCACGTGCGGTCAATGTTCGCTCGTGCAGACGGGGCTGCCGCACGTGTGGCCCAGGTCGGAAAGCATGCCGGTTCTGTTTTGCGTGCTCGACCCTCTGATATGTTTAAAATATTTTTTTGATAATATGGTTAAAAATTCGTTCAAAGCATGTGATTCAGGAACTATTTAACAAGAAAAAGAGGAAGTAATGTGAATCTTTGTGTGTGTAGGAAGCACGTCAAGAGGAACTAGTGCCCCGCCGCAACACAGTGAGTAATAGTACTCGATGTACCTCAATCACGTTAATCATTATTGTTATTGACGTTATGTTTAATATGTATGCTACTTAGAAACCAATGTTATGAATTTGAGACACATTGTGAAATTATGAAAACATCAAAAGGAATTGTGAAGTTATAATCCTATGTGGCCAAGGGCCATTTGTGAAGTTACAAACCTATGAGGCCGAGGGCCGACTTGTGAACTATGTGAAACATGAAACTATGACTATGAGGCCGAGGGCCGACTTGTGAACTATGTGAAACATGAAACTATGACTATGAGGCCGAGGGCTGACTTGTGAACTATGTGAAATATTAATCTATGAGGCCGAGGGCCGACTTGTGAAATTGTGCATCCAAGAGGCCGAAGACCGATGTAATAAGTGATGAATCTATGAAGCCAAAAGCTAATTTGTGTATGTGTGAACCTATCAGACCAATGGCCAATTCAGAAAGTTGTGGAACCGACAAAGTCGTTCAAGTAATATGGAATCAGACCAGTTATGTGATTACTGCTTCCTTTACGTTGTTATCTATATATGAGTAGTGAAGCATGCATGTACTATTGTTCACTGAGCTTAGCTCATCCTATGTTATGTCTGTTTCTGTAGGTAACCAATCAGGAGGTCGGTCCTAGACTTGGCGTCGTCATACTTTTGTCAGCCTAAGCATAGCCAGGCACCTGCTCGAAGCCGTTTATTTTTGTGATGTTGTGCTAGATTATGGCTTATAGTCTAGTTATTGGCTTAAGAGGAATGTATATAATGTTTTTGCTATATGCCCAACCATGGGGCTGGTTCTGTATATGCATATGTATATAACTAGTTCTCAAACGTGTATCTCCTCATGTCTGTTCGTCTTATGCTATATCTGTGATCCTGGCATGATAGTGATAGCTCAATGGATGTCATACTTTCTTATATACTATTCTATGATTACTACACTGCTTCCGTTCAGGCCCTACCTTATATATATATATATATATCAAGTTAAGTGTCCTTTTCTGCATTGGTCATGCCCAAACTTTCAGGGGCAAGTTGGGGGCGTGACAATACCAGAGATGGAACAATAATATAAAAAAATAAATAAACATAGTGGAACAAAAAATATTTAATTTTTCAATTTTTTTTCATTTTTTATATTTGTTTAGTTGGATATAATGAAAATATATATAAAAAAAAAAATTACAAATAGTTAAAAAAAGGTCACCCAAAAAAAAAAAAAAAAAACTAAAAAATTTAAAACCAAACAATACCTACAAATTTGGAGAGAAAGTTGGTTGAGATTTGCCAAAATAGCATGTGTACCATTGGAGCACCATTACTATAATTTGACAAATTACTACTATTCATTGTTAAATTATAGCAATAGCAATGGTATTATAGCAAATACCATTGGAGATGCTCTAACACATACTATGTCCAAGCTGTAAACAAGTACATACTACGTCCTACCCTAATCATGCTCCAGGTTTCCTCCGAGCTTTGTATTGGAAAATCCACACCACCCCCTCCATAGAGGCAACTACTCCTCTCAATTGTGCAGTGTTTGTGGTTCCAAATCGTAGATAGTCGGATCCACTATCTCTTCAAGCTTACTAGACCATAATACTGGCCATAAGCCTATAACCAAGGTTTCGAAAAGTGGCTGCGGTCACTCGTAACAATTGCAGTGGTGCGGTTGCGGTTGCGAGGTATAAAGGCCATAGCGTAATAGTTGCGGTAACCGAAATCGTGATTTTATTATTTATTTTTTGCACAATTTGAAGAAAACTTATCGATACACATAGATATATATATATATATATATTTTCTAGAATCACATTTATTCGGGTTTAAAATAGATTTTGATCAATTTTTAAGTATGATCCAATATATTTCATATTTTCAAATTACTATAAAAGGAGTTTTTTTACATTTTGTTTCAATAGTTAATGACTTTAAGAATAATTTATTTTAAATGTTGTAGACGCGCCCCCGAGGGCCTCATGCTACAGTTCGGACTCCAATGTCACGGTTCTGAATCTAGTCTCACAAAGTGCAATGCAAGACCGATAAATCACCAAAGAGTCCAAATCCGGCAAATCGTTTTGGAAAACTGATTTTTGTAAAGAAGTGCCAAACATGGACTACTTTGCCAGATACAGAGTCGCCACCTAAATATTTATTTTTGGGGAATTTAGGAAACCCTGACTCGTGCCTAAGGCCATGTGTCCGTCATTACCAAAGTTGCCTCGGCTCGGGAACTTGGGTACGATTGGGGAAGGTCATCTATGAGCACCCCCGCTCACCCGATCAAAGATCGGCCTGTACTAAGCATGATATTTTGTTTTTGAAAACACATGTGTTCTTATTCCAATTAATTAGCTAGAATTACTATGTGATGCGCATAACACACAAGTATAGACTAGATCGCCTAATTTGGAACAAAGCATCGCATATTCGTTTGTTTGGAAATGGTTTGAAGTTTGCTACTCACAAGTAGGCTAAAACACGAATTTTAATAAATTGTTCCAATTCAAGTAATCCAATCTTCACCCACAGGCATTCAGGCAGTTTTATCACATAAGCAAATAGCCTCATGGCAAGCATGCTTTCATGGTAATCAATAACACACATGCAGTATGCTAAAGCATAAACACTTACCTAGTACTCCGAGCCAAAACAACAACTAGTTAGTAATCAACACATGATCCTAGTTCATGTTAAGATTGCTAATGCAACACATGCAAAAATGCAACTAGAAATAGACTCGGCTATTCTAAGATGGCATATGAGATGCGATAATTGATACATGTATTCACCTTGAAATTGAAATACGATGCAGTTAGTATGATGCACCGAGCCCGGTGCATGCAATGTAGATGAATGATGCAAACATGCAAGCATAAGGTATGCTAAATGAAATATGCCCTAGACTAACCATCAAAAGCAGATAAGTAAAAGGGAGAAAGACATGGGGTTGGAAGACATGCACACACTCACGCACACTTATTACAAAATTCACCCTCTCAACGGAGGGTCCGAATAAATAATACATGCCGACTAATTAACTAACTAACAAGCTAATTAATTATTACACAACCGAATTGAATAACTAGCTACAACTAATTATTACAAAACTTAATTAATTAACAAATTAACTAATTAAATTACAAAACCAAAATGCTAACTAACAAGTAACCAATTAAACAATGCCGCCTCGGCAAGTTGAAGAAGGTGAACATGCATGCTCGGTTCCCGTCCCAGTAAGCTCTCCGGTTGCTCTTTAGAGGCTCTGTCTGCAGGGTGTCCTTGAGACCTTGCTGCTGGAACTTACCAAAACCAGTCTGGGGAATGCATTAGTGGCCTGCTGGCCATTGAGAGATGCTGCCGACCACCTGCCGGCCAAATATGGTACACTGCCGGCCACTGATGTGCTGGGACACCAAACTGTAGTAGAGCACAAAATAGAGAAAATGGAGGACCTCCCAAGGGTATGTACGCACTATGCCACCCCATATCACCTCAAAACATCAAGGGAGAGGCATAGTCGGATCCACGACCATCAATCACGCATCCCGATGCATGATGGCCAAAGATCCAACTTATGCAAATCAATGCGAAATAAATGCACAAATAACACATAAATGCCTAGAACTCTATCATGGATAATCAAGAGCGTCAGCGACTGAGAATTGAGATACGTTTCATCACTTGAAGTATGAAACGTCCCTCGTTTCTCGTGCTCGGATTAATACTTAATCCAAACACAATGCAATGCATGTATGCCGAATACAATGCAACATGGAAATGCTATGCAATGCAACATAAGCATGTCAAATACAATATAACAAGCATGCAAAATGCAAAGCAACCTAAACATGCAAACATGCAAAGTACCAAGCATGCAACAACAATGCTACCAACAAGCATGCGACAACATACGATCTAACGAGCATGCAACAACATGCAAGATGAATAAACATGCAAAGATGGACTTAAACCAACATGGGCAGACCTCAGCCATGCCCAAATCAGTGGCCAAAATGATGAATTGATGACACAAAATGCAAGACAAGCATGCATGCCAATTGGCCCAAGAATTAAGGCGTAAAGAGGACAACTCTCAAGCACACTTAAAGAGTGACAAGCATGGAAGTATGACAATACTACATGCTCTGAAATGATGTTAGGAATGATGCCAAATCACACACATAACACAAGCATGGCATGCCTGAAGCTCACAAGCTAAAAACTAGCAAAGGGCTTATGCCATGGCCATACAAAGCAAGCCCCGAAGGACAAAGGGGACCTAAAATAGTCCCAAGGCAGGTTCAAACAAGACCAAAAACAAGCTTGAAGCTAGCCAACACAAGCTAGAACACAAGTCCGAAAGGCATGAAGCATGCATGGCTACAAAAGGGGTAATACACTACACCTATTAAAACCAAACATGGCATGACATGGACAACATGAAACAGAGTTACATCATGGTATAACAAGACCAAAAATGCATTGATATGATGAGCCAAAGGCTTAGGCTTAGTGGCATTCACAAAAGTTCATTTTTGAGGCATAAAGCACAAACTCTTCAAGGCATTCAAATCATGTCAAATGCAAGTGTATGACCACATTTCATGGATTGAAATAACATTTGAAATGATGGCAAAGCATGCAAACATCACATGCATGGCATGGTAGGGGCCTCAAAACCCAAGGCTAGTCAATGCATTTATACTATAGCTGTACAAAACATGAGTGATATGGCCATGGAAGCCCAAAATAGTCCTAGGATAGCCCAAAAAGAATAAAATCATACTGGAGCAAAGCCAAGATATGCTAGGATGATGAGTCAAAACATTGTGCACATAAAGCTAGTAAGCAAGATTTGTTCTACAAGTATATGGAGCATGCAAAGGATGACCAAACCAACTATGGACAGAGTTATGTCATGGAAAAACATCACCAAAAACATGCTAGAATGGACTCAATATGAGCTAGGATGACATGCTAAAGCAAGAAGCATATAAAGCTAGTTTATGAGATTTACACTAGAAATGTATCATATATGCATGGAGTGACAAAACCAATCCAAAACAGATCAAAGGCATGGTAAAAAATCACCAAAAACCTACTGAAATGGAGCCAACACATGCAAGAAAGACATGCTACTTTGATGAGCCACAAATGAGCTTACACTACACATGTAAGAAGCATGCAAAATATGACCAAACCAACCATGGACAGACTTAAGGTGGGTCCTAAAAGTCACAAAAAAGGGCCTGAACCAAGCCTCAAAAATACGGAGAGGCATGGTCCTTTGGAAGGCCAAAAACTCAAGCAAACAAAAACAAGAAGAGAGGGGACCACCCCCTCTGATTTGAGACCTCAAAACCACATGCCTACCACTGAAAATCCACTGGATTTCAGTGGTTAAAAGGCCAAACCAAGGCTAGCTCAAAGGCCTTAAGGCATGGCTTAAAACAAGGCCAAACAAAGCATACAAGAGGGTTGTACACCCCTAACACCAAAAAGACCTCAAACAAACTTCAAAAGCACTTAAATACAGAATTTTTTTCAGTTGAAAGAAAGGCCTAAAACAATATTCAAGGATGGCCTAAATGAGGTACAAATAAATGCTAAAAAGGGAAAGAAACTCACCCTTGACCAACTTCGAAACCTGCAATCTCAGGGGCCAAAAACCAAGTTTCAGAGCTCAAGTAACCCCCTCAAGAACCTCAGCTCAAAGATGGTGGTATATCTCTATGTGTTGTAGTGAAAAAGTGCAAGAAAATGGACTTTAGAGCACTATTATATGCAATATATATATATATATATAGAGAGAGAGAGAGAGAGAGAGACAGAGTGAGAAATATATAGAGAGAGAGATATTTCTTCTCTAAAATGGCTCAACCCCTGTTAAGGAGAGAGGGCCTCTCCTTATATAGAGGGAAAATAATGCAAAGCTTCTTCAAGAAGCTTGGCAAGATCATCATCCCTCCATACACGTGTATGAAAGGGAGATGAAAGGATTCTAGCTGGCTCAAAAGATCTAGAGTGAAACCAGCTGAGACAGGGGGTCTGCCGGCCATCAGTGGTGGCCGACAGTGGCTCATTGATGGCCGGCAGGCATCATAAATGACCGGCAGTGGCAAAGGCATGGCCGGCAGGGACAAAAAGGGGCCGGCAGTGCCTTCCACAAAGCATGCAGAAAGGGCCAATACAAGGTCCAAAAATGAAGTAGAAAGGATACAGGGTTTGGAAAATTCAAACCTGTGACGTTCCGCCGTGAAAGTCAAATACCTGGCGAGCAATCGAACTAGTTGTTGGGTGTACCTACAAGCACAATCAAGTCTTAAGGACAGTAAAAAATGGGGTGTCTACAAATGTCTACAAATTATTTTTGACCAATACCTGAACTAATTGAGTAAGAAATATTTACAATTATTAAATGTGGGGGCCGAATATTGAAGTAAAAGTAGAGAGGCCGAATATTTGAACTTGGAGAGTCGAAATATATAGCACTCGGCGCCGTCGAACATGCATGAATCCTATCCTATTCGGCCAAATAGCCGGTTGAGCAAGGGGTCGAGTGAAAAGCGATTTGCTACAAAAGAAGCCGAATGGCGAATTGAAAGTGGTCCCAATCCCGAGGCCCAAGAAAGAAAAGATATAAATAGAAGAACATCAGCCAGAAAAGAGGTATGTGAGAACCATTACGCTTAACTTAAAATACAAGTAATCCTGCGTGTAGAGATTGACTTGCCCGTCGGAGTGCTAATTCTGGCACCCTCGATCGGAGTGTTTATTCCTTTTCAGGGTGACTAGCAGAGGATCGCGAGCGTCCCCCAGGATCAAACGAGTATTTCCAAACCACTTCTCCACATTAAATGAAATGATTATAAAAATATAAATTGTGCCATAAACAAAAATTATTTTTGAGGCATTTTTTTAGACGACACTTTACAGGTAACTAAATAAAATTATTTATAATTAAGTATTAAATGAAATGATTATAAAAGTAAAAATTGTGCCATAAACAAAAAGTATTTTTGGGCCTTTTAAAGACATTTTTTAGACAACACATTACAATAATAAAATAAAAAATATTTATAATTAAATATTAAATAAAATGATTAAAAAATAAATACAACTACTGTTTATATATATATATATATATATTTACTTTACATGCTAATGTAATGAAATAAATTTTTTTAAAAAAAATATAAAGAAAATAAATTCATATAAGATTTTTTTTCTTTGGGCTTAGATCACTTGAGTATTTGTTTTATTTATTTTTTATTTTTTATTTTTATTTATTATTTTTTTTTGTAAGCTGTTATTTTATTTTCTTTTGGAAAATGAAGTTATTCAGAATATTATAAAACGGTGTGACGGTATGAAATGGATCGTTATGGCCGTTACGGTACCACGACGGCTGTTACGTGACGCCAAAACGACAGTTACACATGTGAATTTCGTCACACCACTATAGCGGCGGTAGCCACCACAACCGTTACGTAATGGCGTTTCGTAATTGTTGCGGTTGCTTTTTAAAACTTTGCCTATATAAGCCAAGCCACGCATGTAAAATCAATCATACCAGGACTTGCCCAAAAATCAACGGAGTATAAATAAAAATCCAAACTTGGTTATTTAACATAGTCACAAATTCATTTTTACACTTAGAATATTTTCTAACACTTTGCCATTTTCTCAAAATGCTCTCCGTAGACAATTTTACCAATTTGCCCCTAGGGCAATAATAGTACATATATTCTTAGGCCATATTTGTTTGCTGGATATAAAATGTGGGATATAATATCCTGTGGGATTTAGTTTGGATATATAATGAATATGATATATGTATTGGATATCATATCCCACAATTCATGTTTGTTGGCATGATATATAACACTGGATATATCTGATCCATTTTTGCTTTACAAAATGGATTGTGGGATATAAGCAAGTAATTTCCAAGATTGCCCTCATAACATATGTTATTACCCATCTTGCCCTCATGCCTATCATGGTTCACTATTCCAATTCTATAAAAAATATATATAGACAAATTAAATATTCATATTAAATTCAATAATTTTCCCCAAAAAAAAAAAATATATATATATATATTATATTAATGCCAACTTGATAATGATTAAAAAAAATAAATACCACGAAATTATTTTAAACAAGTGAGAGGGTAATTTTTGGAAAAAATTGGGCCGAGCTGCGAGTTGGGCTTTGAGGCCCAAAACGCGAAGGACTAAGTAAAAAGGCCGTAAAGGATACTCCGGCCTAGGAGAGCAAGGTTACTCCGGCCTTAGGGGAGACAAAGTTACTCCAGCCCAAGGAGGTGAAATTACTTCGGCCCACTAATGAGAAAGTTACTTCGGTTAGAGGATTGTAAATGTACTTCAGCCTAGGAACGACTTAAAGTTATACCGGTCTTACAATTATACCGGTCGCATACCGGTAGTTCGGTCCAGACATACCACGGGCTGAGCAGGGGCAGCCGAGATAGGGAGTTCTAGGAGAGGACCGAACTAAGGATAGTTCGGCCTTCTGTGGCTCTACATAGGCAAGCTTATTTCGGCCATGTGGTAGTTCGGCCGTGGTAAAAACCATCCCACTTGGTTTAAGCAGTGGGGGAGGGTGTAAAAGGATAAGCATTATCCTTTAGGAGTATAAATCCTAGGAGGATTCTGCATGGAGAAATAAGAGTCCTACTAGGATTGTGCCACTCGAAATCCATAAAAGCTCACAAGCAATACCTTGGAGGAGGTAATTCAATTTTACTTTCTGAGAACATAGAGCTTTGTCTATTTGTCAAGTTTTCTGACTTAGGCATCGGAGAGGTTTCCGGCACACACCCGCCGGCTAGCTCACGTTTGCGTTTTCAGGTGACAAAGCGACGTCGTACGGAGGAGCGTGGATTTGGTCAACAGGATTATACGAGGAGAATTATTTCATCCCCGTACAATTGGCGCCGTCTGTGAGAAGAACAGACAAGAACAAAAAACCTCTTGACTAAGCTTCTCCTTCTCTCAATCAATGGCAAACATTGAAGACATGCCGCAGTCCGCCGTCGATGGAATAACTCCAGAAGGAGGCGCAAGGCGTGAAGGATTACCTCCTGTCCCTCCCATGGGGGACCTGGAGCCTCAGCGACATACCTCCAGGAGGGATACTAGAGGAAGACGGAATCACAGCCCCCGTCAATCCCATTCTCAAAGTCCCGATCGGCAAAGACGGAGGATTGACTCTCAAGCTCTGGAGGATCATGTGAAAGAGCAAGATGAACTAATTCGGAAGATGGCGGCGGACATGGAAGCATTAAAACGCCAGATGAAGACTAAAGATGTGGCGACAGGAGAGGGGCACAAGCATAAGACGCCCCCTCGCCACTCAGAGAATCGTAGTAGGAATACTACACCCTCCCAAGGAGAGAGTAGAAGCCTCAGGACAGGCGACACCCACTTCTTATCTTCAAGGACTCGTCACTCCAGGTCTGAGAGGACGAGATCCGAAAGATCATACACTGAAGGAAGCACGTATTGGCCTTCACATTCACACCAAACCAGATCTACCCAGATCATCCGACTTACGAACCGTTCTCGAAGAAAAAGCACGATGCAAGGAGGATGCCAGGGCAAGGGATCCACACCGAGTTTCAGCCTTACAACGGTTGGCTCCTCGGACGCATGGAAGCGTCGAGGTTGGAATGCCAATACCGCGACCGGCCTACGAACCAACGGACAAGGCATTGGCAAGACTACAGACTTCGCCGTTTGTTCCAGCAATCGAAAACGCTCCTCTACCATCAGGCTTCCTTCAGCCGAAATTCACTACATATGAAGGGAAGACGGACCCGTATTCACACTTGAGCCACTTTCGCCAAGTCATTGCTGTTTACAGGCGAAACGAGGCCTTAATGTGCATACTCTTCCCATCAAGCCTTGGCGACCTAGGCTTGACTTGGTTCGAGAAACTCCCAGAAGGCAGCATAGCCTCTTGGGCTCAATTGGCAGAAGCCTTCGTGACAAGGTTTCGAACGAACACTAAAACACCGGTGGAGATAGACCAGTTACTCTCCATCGACATGGGTGAAAAAGAGACCCTCAGATCTTACAACAGTCGCTACTGGGAGACATTCAACCAGATTGGAGACTGCCCCACCAATCTAGCCATTGCACAATATAAAAGAGGCCTTCCAGTCGGGAATAGACTGAGGGACTCGATCACCATGACGCCACCCCTCACTATGGAAGCCCTGATGGAGAGAGTGCACCAGCACATCAGGGTAGAGGAGGACGGCGCACGTGCCAAAGCAAAATCCAGTGCGACTCCAGTGCCAGAAAAGAAGACCTCAGCAAAGGTCAACACGGTAGACCGAAGTAACAGAAACGGGCGTGGCAGACGAGATAACGGAGAAGACCCAGACAAAAGATGGTTGAGAATCCGCACTGCCATAACAACGGTGTTAAAAAAACCAATATATCGGATTCTGAGCGAAATCAAAGACGAGCCTTTTGTCAAGTGGCCAGCCAAGCTAGGGGAAGGTCAGAAAAATTACGACGACAGATCACGGTGCACCTTCCACAAAGAAAAGGGGCACCGAACTGAGAATTGCACGCCACTGAGACAGCACTTGGAAGAATTGGTGGCAGCAGGCCACTTGGACAAATACATTGAAGGAGGGACGCAACCGGCCCTCCAAGATCATAATGACCATCCCAATGGAATGCCAAATGATACACCACAGCAGGGCATCATCAATGTAATACATGGAGTTTTTTGAACCTGAGCGCGTATGCGAGCTCAGAGGTTCAATCAAGAAGGCTGAGCACTTCAGAGAAGTGCTAAGTACCCAACCAGCAATCAAGAAAGGGAAGATAGAGGCAACAAACGTCATGTCCTTTTCGGATAAGGACTTGGAACGAATTTACTGCCCCCATAATGATGCTCTGGTTGTCACTCTCCGAGTCAAGGATTTTGACGTCAAGCGGATTCTGATCGACCAGGGTAGTTCATGTGAGATCATGTATTACGACACATTCAAGCAACTGAAGCTGCAAGACAAAGACTTGGCGCCTGCAGTTTCTCCCCTAATTGGATTCAACTCCATGCCAGAGTGGCCTGTAGGCAAAATAATCCTTCTAGTCAGAGCAGGAAGCGTGTCAAAGCAAGTGGAGTTCTGGGTGCTAAAAGTCCCCTCCACCTACAACATCATCCTAGGCAGAACATGGCTGCATGCCATGCGATCAGTGGCGTCATCTTACCACCAAGTAATGAGGTTCCCCAACGACGTTGGTATAATTGAAGAAGTCTATGGGGACCAGATCATGTCAAAACAGTGTTTCGTCATGGTAAATGGCAGCCGCGCTGCCAAAGGATACGTTCATTCGGTGGAGGAACCCGAAAGTAATAAGTTATTCGCAGACGTCGGCAAAGAGGCTGATCAAAAAGCGGTGGAAGACTTGGTGGAGGTAAAAATAGATGAGAAGAACCCGGATAAGTTCTTCTTGCTTGGCTCGTCGTTGTCCAGCACTGAGAGATTAGAGGTCTTGGAATTTTTGACCTCTAACATCGAAGTGTTTGCCTGGACACCTTACGACATGCCAGGTATTGATCCAAACTTCATCAGCCACCAACTCAATGTCCACCCATCCACCAGACCAGTCATTCAACGCACACGCAGATCGGCACTCCACCACGCCGAAATAGTGGCAGAAGAGGTAGGTAACCTGCTGGAGGCAGGAGCAATTAGAGAAGTGCACTACCCAAGATGGGTCTCCAACATCGTCGTAGTGCCAAAAAAGAATGGAAAATGGCGTGTCTGCGTCGACTACAAAACAGTCAACAAGGCGTGCCCAAAAGATAGCTTTCCCCTACCAAGGATAGATCAACTGGTGGACCTAACGGCGGGGCATAACCGACTTAGCTTTCTGGATGCATACAGGGGCTACCACCAGATCGCCATGCATAAACCAGACCAGGAGGTCACATCCTTCACCACACCAAGGGGGTTATATTGCTACAAGGTCATGCCCTTTGGCCTAAAAAACGCAGGGGCGACATTCCAAAGGATGATCACCAAGATGTTTGAGCCATTGTTAGGGAGGACAATGGAGGCTTACATCGACGACATGGTGGTCAAAAGCAAGGATGAGAACGACCATCTTAAAGATCTAGGCGAGATGTTCCAGATCCTGAAGAAACACAAGTTGCGCCTCAATGCGTCCAAATGCGCATTCGGGGTTGGATCTGGCAAATTCTTGGGCTTCCTGGTGACCAACCGAGGTATTGAAGCAGACCCCTCTCAAATCAAAGCAATCCAGGAGCTGGAGAGACCAAACTCAGTCAAGGAAGTGCAGCATCTCACTGGTATGGCAGCTGCGCTTAACCGGTTCATAAGCAAGTCATCAGACAGACTACGACCATTCTTCCAAGCTTTAAAGGCCAAGTTTGAGTGGGATGAAGAATGCGACCGAGCTCTGGAAAGCTTGAAGGAGTACATGTCTTCCCCACCACTACTTGTTACACCAGTACCTGGTGAAGAACTCTTTTTGTACCTGGCCGTCTCTCAACACCCAGTCAGCGCAGTGTTGGTTCGTGCAGAAGGAGTACAACACTTGCCCATCTTCTATGTCAGCAAGACATTGTTGGGAGCCGAAACAAGGTACTTGCCCTTAGAGAAATTAGCGTTAGCATTAATGATGGCATCCAGAAAGTTGGCGCACTACTTTCACGCCCACACTATAGTCGTTCTCACAGCCTTTCCACTCAAGGCTCTGTTTGAAAGGGCGAACTTTAGTGGGCGAATTTTGAAGTGGGCAGTAGAGTTGGGACAATTCGACATCAAGTTCCAACCCAAGACCGCAATAAAAGCCCAATCTTTGGCAGACTTCGTCGCAGAGTTTACTCCTGGAAGTCATCATATCTGCCCAGTCGACCTAACTGGCACAACCGAACTAGGGACGGAAGTTGACGCCGGAATAGCGCAGCCCCTAGTAGAAGGTAGTCAAGCAAGCACCAAGGCAGACCATACTAAGGACAACAAGGAAAAAACAAACAAAGGCTCACCAGCAGTTCAAACGGAGGATGAAGGGCAGACAGCCAACATGGACCTTGAAGAAAACACTATTCTTGATCCCACATCATCCGACCCCTCCACTTGCTGGAAGTTATTCGTTGGAGAAATGTGGAAGCTCTTTGTCGATGGAGCATCCAACCGACATGGTGCAGGGCTTGGCATAGTCCTCATCTCTCCAGACGGCCTGGTTATAGAGCAAACAATCAACCTTGGCTTCCCAGCATCCAACAATGAAGCGGAGTATGAGGCGCTTCTCGCAGGACTCAAGTCAGCACACTTCATGGAAGCAACCGAACTAATGGTATACAGTGACTCTCTACTGGTGGTAAACCAAATTTCTGGCGAATACGAAGCAAAGGATGACAGAATGTCCAAGTACCAAGAGTTAGTCAGAACAGAGATCAAGAAGTTTGATGTAGTAAGGATAGAACAAATTGGCAGGGAGGAAAACAGCGGAGCGGACGAACTAGCAGGCCTTGCCTCAATGGCAGATACATCAATCCCTCATCCATTACTCATCGACTTCTTACCAAGACCAAGCATAGAAGACCCCGAAGCAGAAGAAGTATGTTGCGCAGAATTAGGCCCTTCATGGATGGATCCCATCATCCTGTTCCTAAAAGACGGCATCCTACCAGAAGAGAAAAAAGAAGCCAACAGAATAAGGGCAAAGTCACAGCGATTTTGGCTATCTCCATCTTTGGCATTATACAAGAAGTCATTCTCTGGGCCTTACCTCAAGTGCGTTCATCCCAGCAAAGTAGAAGCATTCTTGTTCGAAATACACGAAGGGGTGTGTGGGAGTCATCAAGGTGGAAGGTCACTCGCTTACAGGGCTATTTCGCAAGGATATTGGTGGCCCTACATGCAAGCAGACTCAGAGAAATATGTGAAGAAGTGTGAGAAATGCCAAAAATTCGCGCACCAAATACATCAACCAGCAAGAGAACTCCTACCATTAACTAGCCCATGGCCTTTCGCAATGTGGGGCTTGGACATAGTAGGACCACTTCCAACAGCACCCGGCGGCAGGAAGTTCTTTCTCGCAGCAACAGACTACTTCACAAAGTGGGTGGAAGCAGAAGCATTGGCATCAATCAAAGAAAAAGATGTAAAGAAGTTCGTTTGGCAGAACATTATCACTCGGTTTGGCATTCCAAAGGCCCTAATCTCAGACAATGGCACTCAATTCGACGGCAGAATTTTCAGAAGCTTTTGTGAAGAATACAAGATCGAATTCTACAATTCTACACCAGCATATCCTCAAGCAAATGGCCAAGCAGAAGCATCAAATAAAGTCGTCTTGGATGGACTAAAGAAAAGGTTAGAAAGGGCAAAAGGCAAGTGGGCGGATGAACTTCCTCATGTTTTATGGGCTTACCGCACCACACCTCGGCGATCAACAGGAGAAACACCATTCTCCTTAGCCTACGGAATGGAAGCAGTAATCCCACTAGAAGTTGGCCTCCCCACAATTCGAAGCGAGAACTTTGATCCAGACTTAAATGGAGAAGCCATAACTTTGGAACTCGACCTTGCAGAAGAAAGAAGAGAAAGAGCACTAGTCCACATCGCCTCATACCAACGAGAGTTAATCAGAAAATACAGCGAAAAGGTGCATCCAAGACAATTCAAGATTGGGGATTGGGTACTGCGCAAAGTAATGGGAAACACCTCAAACCCAGGAGATGGCAAGTTAGGCCCAAATTGGGAAGGTCCTTACAAGGTGGTTGGGTTAGCAGGCAAAGGGGCATACCACCTAGAAGACAAGGATGGCAAGGCAATTCCTAGGCCATGGAATACGGCCAATCTCAAGTTATTTTACTTTTAGCTTTTCTTTTTCAAACATATGTAATTTTTTCTTCCTTCAATAAAACATGCAATTCTTTTCAGAACAAGTTGTTATTTGTACGAGTTAGCCTTAGTATAGATTAGGTGTACAGCAGCATTTCATTCTAAGTTAGCGGGAAAAACTAACTTAGAGGTTGGCTGGAATAAACCAACATTTGTTACTCTTCAGCCGAAGTAAGGGTAAGGCTGAAGAGTGGTTGGCTGGAATAAATCAACACTTAATGTACTCTTCAGCCGAAGTAAGTGTAAGGCTGAAGATTGGTTGGCTGGATTAAACCAACATTTGTTACTCTTCAGCCGAAGTAAGGGTAAGGCTGAAGAGTGGTTGGCTGGAATAAACCAACACTTAATGTACTCTTCAGCCGAAGTAAGTGTAAGGCTGAAGATTGGTTGGCTGGATTAAACCAACATTTGTTACTCTTCAGCCGAAGTAAGGGTAAGGCTGAAGAGTGGTTGGCTGGAATAAACCAACACTTAATGTACTCTTCAGCCGAAGTAAGTGTAAGGCTGAAGATTGGTTGGCTGGATTAAACCAACATTTGTTACTCTTCAGCCGAAGTAAGGGTAAGGCTGAAGAGTGGTTGGCTCGAATAAACCAACACTTAATGTACTCTTCAGCCGAAGTAAGTGTAAGGCTGAAGATTGGTTGGCTGGATTAAACCAACATTTGTTACTCTTCAGCCGAAGTAAGGGTAAGGCTGAAGATTGGTTGGCTCGAATAAACCAACACTTAATGTACTCTTCAGCCGAAGTAAGTGTAAGGCTGAAGATTGGTTGGCTGGATTAAACCAACACTTGTTACTCTTCAGCCGAAGTAAGGGTAAGGCTGAAGAGTGGTTGGCTGGAATAAACCAACACTTGTTACTCTTCAGCCGAAGTAAGGGTAAGGCTGAAGAGTGGTTGGCTGGAATAAACCAACACTTGTTACTCTTCAGCCGAAGTAAGGGTAAGGCTGAAGAGTGGTTGGCTGGATTAAACCAACACTTAATGTACTCTTCAGCCGAAGTAAGTGCAAGGCTGAAGAGTGGTTGGCTGGAATAAACCAACACCTGTTACTCTTCAGCCGAAGTAAGTGTAAGGCTGAAGAGTGGTTGGCTGGAATAAACCAACACTTGTTACTCTTCAGCCGAAGTACGGGTAAGGCTGAAGAGTGGTTGTCTGGAATAAACCAACACTTGTTACTCTTCAGCCGAAGTAAGGGTAAGGCTGAAGAGTGGTTGGCTGGAATAAACCAACATTTGTTACTCTTCAGCCGAAGTAAGGGTAAGGCTGAAGAGTGGTTGGCTGGATTAAACCAACACTTAATGTACTCTTCAACCGAAGTAAGTGTAAGGCTGAAGAATGGTTGGCTGGATTAAACCAACACTTGTTACTCTTCAGCCGAAGTAAGTGTAAGGCTGAAGAGTGGTTGGCTGGATTAAACCAACACTTGTTACTCTTCAGCCGAAGTAAGGATACGGCTGAAAAAGGAATGGTTGGATGCATTAAACCAACACTAAATGTACTCCTCAGCCGAAGTAATTATGTCGGCTAAGGAGTGGTTGGCTGGTAAGTATAGTTTAACCAGCCAAAACCGAAATAACAGTTGGAGTAATAGAAGACATTACAAAGCACAGGCATACATATCACAACCGGAGTAAGAGTGCAAGCACGCTTCCATTTCATTAAAATTTCAAAATAAATACAAAGAAGGGGCCGCAGCCCGGTTACAAAGACAAGGTAGCAAAAAACAGAGAAAAAAGTACGAAGTCAAGAAAAAAGTTCTTCAATATCGGCATCAAAAGCCGCATCACCGTCAACTTGAAGACCGGTTTCAGGAGGAAGTTCCCTCTCGGCTGGCTGGGGGGTTTCGGTTGGAACCACGGTTTCATTTGGCTGTTCGATAGGTAGGTCCTCTACCACGGTCTCCAACCGAAGTGATGGATCCTCATTGACAACCGGAATGTCTTCGGGAGCAGAGGAGTCATCAGAATCGGAGTCTTCTAAAAATTCTTGTTGCAAGGCATCTGCATACGCCGCAAGGGATTTTGGTATAAAGTATGCCGGAGGGTCGAAGACCTCGGTCTGTTGATCATGACCGAGCTTCTCCACAGCCGCCCTCCAGCCGCACTTGAAGAAAAGCTCCTTGGCAGCGTCGCATTGTTTGACATAGGCATCTTCTGCCTCCTTGTAACCTCGCTTGTACCCCTCCTTTTCGGCCGCCTCCACGCTCTCTTTTAGTTCGCTTATTTCGGCGTCTTTTCTCTTCTCAAGCTTCAACAACTCCCGCAGATACTTGTCCTTCATAACGATGGCGGCTTTCTGCCTCTCTGCTTCAGCCGAATTAACCAGATCGGCAAGACGGTCGTTCTCAGCCTGCATCTCGGTCAGTTTCTTTTCGGCCTCCTCTAGTTCGGCCGCCTTTGCCTCGGCTTCAGCCATAGCTTGCCTTGTCGTTTTTCTCAGTTCTTGGACTTTCTTGTAAGTGATGTTGTTCTTCTGCAAGGCCTGACAAAACGAAGACTTCTCTTAAGCCGAAGTAAAAGTTGGAAACTTCAAACAAGAAAAAATGGACAGAGATACTTACCAAAATCATGGACTTGGAAGCAGACCGAATTGACTTCATTTCGGTGTTCAGTTGCTTCAAGTGGTGCTCCATGTCCTTGGGAAGGCACACACTTTTGGCCAGGTTAAAGGCCAACTGGTGATCTTTTTCGGCCACAACCGAGTCAGTGGCTTTGATGTCTCGGTCGTTGAAGGTCAGCGGAGGAGCCCACTTCGGAGATTCCGCCCGGTCAGTTTGCTCCGGTTGGATGGTAGGTTGAGGACTTTGAGGGATGGATTCGACCTCATCAACAAGTTGCCGTTCGGTTGACGTAGATCGGGCGCGTTTGGAAGGGCGAGATGAAGAAGGCCGTTGTGAAGGAAGGGCCACAACGGCAGGCTGCGCCTCAGTAGTTGGGGTTACTTCGGCCCTGGTTGTTGCGGTCAGAAGGGCCCTAACTCTGCTTTTCTTTGCCATTTCTTCTTCAGCTGTCAGTGGGACAAGTCGAATCTCGGGCAAGGTTGGGTCCGGTGCTGGTGCTTCCTCAAGAAGGAAATCGGTTACTTTTGCTTTTCGGCGACCGCTATACCGGTAGGTCGGCTCAAAGTTTAGAAGCTTTGCCCAACTCCTTTCTTGACACCGTAGTGCGGCTCGCAAAATCGCAAGGTTGGGATAGCTATATAGGGAACGGAGGTGGGCGAAATCTGCAAAAAGAGAAGTGTTAGTTCGGTCAATGGACTAAAGAAATCGAAATAAAATACAAGGAAGAAGACCGAAGTTAAATTACCAGGTTCTCCCTTTTTCCAATTTATAGGTCGGCCAGGAATTTGGGCTTGAAAATCCTCAAAGTTCCAGAGACCCAGAAGAAATCATCATCATTAAGATCTTTGTCCGGTGTGTGCTTAACTATCTTCTCTCGGCGGCGGCGGATCCTAAGGTAATAGACCCACCCAGCATCTTTCGAGCCGATGGAATACTGATGGAATATTTCGGCAAGGCCAAGGTTTAAACCGGTTTGGTGGTTTAGTGCGGCTATTCCCATAATAATACGGTATGTATTGGTGGACAGTTGGGTAGGGCATAACCTAGTCTGCCTAAGGAACTCACAGATCAATGGTTGGACAGGAAACCGTAATCCGGTTTCTATTATGGATTGAAGAGTAAAGGGGACGAAGCCTTCATTGTCCCAGGGTGTGATGTCTTTTTCAGCCAAAACCAGCTGGACGTCGTCAGGTATTTGGTAATCTTTCCTGAATTCGGCAAGGCCGCCCGGGGTCTCAACTAGATACCTATACTTACCCATCTGATGTGTAATTTACTTATAAGTTATATCGGTTCAAAAATCGTGCTCAGTAGCTCGGTTGAGCGCACACAGGAGTGCCTGGGCAACCTAAGTCTGCAAAGTAAAAAAAGAGGTGGGTTAAGCACTGATCAACGGACCGT
Source organism: Camellia sinensis (assembly GCF_055761805.1). NCBI lineage: Eukaryota > Viridiplantae > Streptophyta > Magnoliopsida > Ericales > Theaceae > Camellia > Camellia sinensis. The sequence continues at coordinate 107,740,921 of NC_138969.1, read as the reverse complement.
GCTACAAATTTAAAGCAAGGTATAGAAGCCCTACTTCGGTCACAAAACAACTGTCTCTATCTCGGTTCATCGAAAGGCTTGGTAGCTCGGCTTGAACTGTTTGCTCGGTAGACCGGTTCAACATCGAGGGGCAGCTTTCTGAATTCGGTCTAAAAAACTAAGAAAGCTGGTTTAGCCCCAAGGCCTAAATCGGTTGAGCTATGTGTTTCGTTACTTCGGTTAAGCCTCTAGGGCCAGCTTTCTGAGTCCGGTTTAGAAACTGAGAAAGCTGGCTTGGCCCCAAAGGCTTAGCTCGGTTATTGACTAAAGTCCCTGGTTTAGTGAGTTCAGACTTCGTTCGGTGATCTTATTTCGGCTAAGATTGGATCGGAAATTTATTTTTCAAAGCTACTGTTGTCTCTACAAGTTCTAGTTCGGCTATTGACTGAAGTGATCTACCTATTTGGGGCAAACAGGAATCTAGTTCGGTTGCTATGTGATTTTGGATCTAAGATTGGTTTTCTACATATTGTTCATACACACATGGAGTTCTACTGGTTTTTTCATGAAAATACAGAGGCAAAAGCGACAAATGGAAGAAAGTGTTTGCAAAAAACACACAAAACAAGATATACAGTTGCATAAAATGAATATGGAAGCAAAAACAAGAAGGGAAAGTGGATTTGCTCACCTGGTTAAAAGAAGGAAGCTTGGAAATAAAGGCAGTAGCAGCGATGGAAGCACGAACACGGCAAGAACAGCAAGAGCACGCAGAGAGAAGACGAAAAATATGAAAAAGTGTAAGTGAATGATTCAAGAGTAGAAAAGTTGTTTTGTGAAAAGGGACTGCGAAGAGACGGCAAAAAGAGGCGGGACTGTTCAAAATGCACGAAGTACGAAAGACGGCGTGACAGCCGTCCTCAGCCTATCAGAATCTGCCACGTGTCATTGGAAGGGGAAGTGTTACAGTCGCTGTGATTGAAGAGACGTTTTGACCGGACATAGTGAAGCCTGAAGTAAAAATTAGCTCGGTTGGAGAGCTCGAGGGTTTTTAGCTCGGCTGGAAAGGCTTAATAAAACTTTAGCTCGGCCATTGGAATGATAATCCCAATCATGTGGCGTAGATGGAATTAAGGGGCAATTGAGAGGGTAATTTTTGGGAAAAATTGGGCCGAGCTGCGAGTTGGGCTTTGAGGCCCAAAACGCGAATGACTAAGTAAAAAGGCCGTAAAGGATACTCCGGCCCAGGAGAGCAAGGTTACTCCGGCCTTAGGGGAGACAAAGTTACTCCGACCCAAGGAGGTGAAATTACTTCGGCCCACTAATGAGAAAGTTACTTCAGTTAGAGGATTGTAAATGTACTTCGGCCTAGGAACGACTTAAAGTTATACCGGTCTTACAATTATACCGGTCGCATATCGGTAGTTCGGTCCAGACATACCACGGGCTGAGCAGGGGCAGCCGAGATAGGGAGTTCTAGGAGAGGACCGAACTAAGGATAGTTCGGCCTTCTGTGGCTCTACATAGGCAAGCTTATTTCGGCCATGTGGTAGTTCGGCCGTGGTAAAAACCATCCCACTTGGTTTAAGCAGTGGGGGAGGGTGTAAAAGGATAAGCATTATCCTTTAGGAGTATAAATTCTAGGAGGACTCTGCATGGAGAAATAAGAGTCCTACTAGGATTGTGCCACTCGAAATCTATAAAAGCTCACAAGCAATACCTTGGAGGAGGTAATTCAATTTTACTTTCTGAGAACATAGAGCTTTGTCTATTTGTCAAGTTTTCTGACTTAGGCATCGGAGAGGTTTCCGGCACACACCCGCCGGCTAGCTCACGTTTGCGTTTTCAGGTGACAAAGCGACGTCGTACGGAGGAGCGTGGATTTGGTCAACAGGATTATACGAGGAGAATTATTTCCTCCCCGTACAACAAGTATTTTGATTTTAAAAATAACCATCACTCATTTATCACCCCACATCCATCATTCTGACAAAAAACCCAAGCTAATAATTTATTTGAATTTTTTTTAACCATTATTCATTTTAAAAAATAACCATCACCCATTTATCACCACACCAAAAATTATATCTTACAAAAATAACCATCATTGAATGTAAAAAAATAACATCTTCATTCATTCATTCATTGCACGCAATCATTCTTACAAAATAATCAAAGATAATAATTAAAATTAGACATCATTCATTCTAAGCAAATTATAACATTTTTTACAATAGACAAGCTAATATATTAAGCATCATAATTGTCACCATACATCATATTTTATATATGCATGTCCACAAGCGTACTTACAACCTCAACAATTACAACAAAATTAGGCACAAAAGTCATTTGTGGGGGATCCACACAAGCTAGTTTGTCAAAATGTCTAAACCTTCTATTTACTATGCAAAATTAGGCACCACACATGTGCCGCAAGAGGAGTCCATTCACAACTAACCATAGCTAAACTATAACTATTATAATATATAGATAGATAGTCTTTCACTAGTCAATATCAAACAACCCTGTGATGCCCCAACTTCTAGGCCTCAATTAGTTGCTTTCCAATCATAATTTAGGTGCTTGAGTAATAAAAGGTTCTATAAAATCATTATTTAATTCCATTCATAAGGCCTAATACTGAAATAATATTACATCATGTCTGTCTCAATATTCCAAATTTAAAAGTTGTAAATATTACATAAGGATAAACAGCAAATAATTTAAGAGTTTGTTAATTTTGGTTCCTAAGTGAACCATGGTCGTACACCGGCATTTTCAGTTATAATCATCTCATACCCTTCATTAACTTCGTTACCTGGCATAAAACGCCAGGGCTATATAGAGAAAGTCATGAGCAGTGACGCCTAATAGAGAACACAAGAAACCAACCATATAGTTTTGAAATGAAACATACGATCTCAACAAGTATATAAATAGCATAGCAGAAGCAATCATAATGATACATTAAAAACTTAAAAGAAAAATAATATCATCCCAAGTTTCAATCATCCCTAAGGTTTAATTTCTATGTTCATCTAGACAATTCCCTATGGGTAGTCATCCCTACCCATTCTCCAAGCTTGACTTTAAGCAAACCGAATCCCCCCTTGTGCATCTCGTCCAGAATACATATTTCCAGGGTTATATACCCAAGAAGTACTATTCTATACCACAAGGTTTCAGAACTCTACTCGGTTTAGGCCCACCACAGTAAACTCATCTACGATCCGCAAGGCTCACCCTACTATTGAAGGATACGAGTTCTAAACTTATGCCATCTTGAGAATTGAGACACCATTTGTACAAAATTTCACCACTAGGGTCGCGCCCTAAACCTATCGGTTTCACAACCATTCCATTAATTCATATCCTTTACCATTTCATAACCTTGCCATTTCATTATCATTAACTCGAACCACCCGACCACATACCATGATACAACTTAACAATAGATCATGCATAGTATTTAACAACTAACCATCTCACTTTCATGCATTTTTAATAGGTACAAATAGTAAAGAATTTAGAGAACAAGCTTTTAAATACATAAGAGCAGATTTTGGAATTTCCAGCAATCTACCAGCATAAATAAACACATAAAATAGATATCAAATGATGTCAAAAAAATTCAGAAATTCTGATAGGTTGTAGATAAATAAGTGAGGCACATTGTCTATGAGGGCTCGAAGTCATTTGATCAATGTAAAGGGGTGAAATAATTCAATAACAGTAACTCATCTAGATTCGTTGCATTTTGGGAAAACGGGCGTTTCTCTTTCAATACTTAGGCCTCGTTTGGGAACAGGCTATTTTACTAACTTTTTGACTTTTTGGCTAAAATATGATGTAAAAAAAAAACTAATATGTTTAGAATGGCTTTTTGATTTTTTACGAAAAGATGTGCAAAAAATCGAGAGAAAATGAAATATTTGACTTTTTGGTACAGGTTATAGACTTTTTGATTTTTTTTATGTAACTTTTTGGCTTTTAGGCTAAAACAGACACATGCCAAATGAGGCCTTAATAAAAATCGATGAAATCAGTGGAATTTAAAAGATAACTCATAAATCTAAATTTTACAATTTGAATCACTTAAAAATTCATTTTGTAGAGTAAACCGTGGCCTAGTAAAGTCAGGCTAGTTGTTGCCTCCAAATAGAAACGAAGTTAAAAATGTGTTTTGTCCACGAAACGTTGTCAAATAATTTTCCCAAAATATACACAATATGGGAACATGTTAAATTAACTCCAGTAGCTTCAAATTTCATAAAAGTGTTTCTATGAATTTATTTGAGTGTTTCCAAACAAAAAATAAATCTGCTTTTGCTGGAAAAATTTATCACTTTGAGAGAAATGATTCAAATTCTTGTTTTTATTCTCATGCAAGACCATGAAACTATTTTCTACTATTTTTCACAAACCAAACATGTAAATTTCAGATTATACTTTTTAGTATAAGAGAGATAAATGAATGGAAAGCATTCACGAAGAAAGAACACAGATACATAGGCATGCAAGATCCATTCTTTCCCTTAGCAACTATCAAACTCTATATTCATTTGTTACTCATGTAAAACATAAATACCTTACATGTATATTTCATTACTTATAAAATGAGGGTTTCTAGTCTTTCTACTGTTGGTAAAAATACTAGAAAAATTATATTTTATTGATAAATAATACAGAGAAAATGAGATACAAATTGGTCAAGTTGATGCATGGATATCTCATTTTCTTTAAGGAGATCAAGCCCACTGCAGTAGGAAGAACCGAAACACCGATGCAGCAGTCACTAAACTCTGACTTGTCCCCTCCAAGATACATCAGCCCGACCACTTGTTATATGGTTCAGGCCAACTCTGCATAATATGGTAAACCCACCAAGAAAAACACCTTTCTTTGGCTAGTAATCTCTCAAGTGTAAAAAATGTTGGTCAAGAAATGAGTAGATAAGAGAGGAACAATTTATAGGTTACATGGACCTTACAAATTACACCAAAAAAATAAAGAACTATTAAACTAGAGAAAAGGGAGAGTCTCAAAACCTCCGAATTCTAACTCATCACCAATGCCCAAGACCTTCCAATAATCCTTATTCATGGACAAGACAAAAGGTCACAAAATAAAATAAATAAACAAAAATATTGAAATGGTCCAACAATCCCCCACTCATTTTAGTATTAACAAGGATGAGAGATTACCAAACAAAGACAGCCTAGTATGAATCATGAAGGTGTGCTATGCATTAAACCTTCATTAGTGAAACAACAACCTTTACTCCAGAGTCAATAGTCGTCTTAGACTTGAACTATGATTGCCTAGGGGAAATAAAGTATCATTGCTCACACATAATAATCAAGGTGTTGACAAGAGTGTAGACACCCTATTTTTGACCATCCTCAAGACTTAGACATCATTGCTTGTGTACTCAATGATTATGACTGCAAGTGCTCGTTTTAGTGCCCGAAGTTCCCGGCGGAATGCCTTGTCTTTGAGCCTTTAAACCCTGTCCATTCTATGCCTTGTTTTGGACCAAATCCTTCAAGCCTACAACCCCTGGTGGCCAGTTGGCCACTATTTGAAACTTCTGGCCACCAATTGTGCTTTGCTGGCCATCCAAGTGGCCTGCCGGCCATCAATGTCTTTTTTCAGATATTTTGTTGACAGTTGTGCCAGTTGTTGGCACAATTGGCTGGATCTCCTTACACGTGTATGGAGGGATATATCTTAGCCAAATGCATGTTTTTCTATATATAGGGGGTCTCCTCCCCCATTTTTGAGGGTTAGAATTTTTGGAGCAAAAATTATCTCTCTCTCTCTCTTGTAAATTTGTTCATATTTGCTTAGATATCCCACACTTTTGCCTACACCTCCTTAATCAAAGTTGATCACCTTTGGACAAGGTTTCTTGAGGCCTTCTTGGAGCTCTTGAAGTTGGCTTTGGCTTGAATTGTTGCCTACAATTAATCTTTGCTTTAAGAGGTATAACACTTGCCTTTTTATCTTGTTTTGCATACTTGTTTTTCTATCGTTTTGGGCTGTAAAAAACTCTATTTTTGTGGGCTAAAATTGGTGGTTGGCCATTTGAAGTTAGGGGGTGGTCCACTCTTCTTTCTTTCTTATTTGTAAGGCCTTTCCATCTTTGTTTCCCACTTTCAAACCATCTTTTTTTGGGCTTTTGAACACTGAAGTTTAGAGTATTTTCAGTAATGAAAATCATATTTTGAAGTCCAAATTTGAAGGGGTTAGCCTCCCCTCCTTGTGTCTTGTTTTCTAGCCTAGATAGTTCTATGTGTTAGCTTATTTTTCTAGCCATTTGTAGCGTAATTCCAGCATGTTTTAGGCTCTAATTTGGACTATTTTAACTCTATTTTGGGCTGTTTAAGTCATTCGAGTCTTGTATTGCATGCTTGCAGCGTAAGTGTCCTCACAAGCTTGGTGTTTTAGGCCTTTAGACACCACTTGTTTGAGTTGATTGTATGTTTTAGTGCTTTTCTCACTTAATTTCAGCACTCATTAATCTCTGCAACCTTCCTCATTTCTTGGTTCCTTTATTTGCTTTGAGGGTTGTTTCAACCTTAGGATTGTTTAAGCTTCAGATTGAGATCCATGCTTAATGTTCAATCCTCTTTTGGGGGTTCATTATTAACGGCATGATACATCTCTCTTGCCTTAAACTACCCTTTGTTTGACACTTCCTTCTCTTTTAGAGGACTCAACTCACCAATGGACTTAATTGGTTAAAGAATGGAAGGGTAATTAAAATGAATAACTAAAAGTTGAAACTAAAATTGTGCAAAGATAGGAATTTGGTTGAGTTTTGGTGTGTTCAATCAGATGTTAATTGAACACAAGGAAAATTGGGGCATTTCATACTCAAAGTAATGAAATGTGCCAAATTTCTAAGGTCACCATTGCCTTTGATCATGCATGATAGGGTGAAGGTTTTTGGTCTTGTTTAGGCATTCATTAAACTTGTACATCTTGGTTATTTAGCCATCGTGCAATGAAATTGCTTGATTGGTGGTTTTTGAACTAAGTATATCACTCATTTGAGATGTTTTGATGATAAGGAGGGACACACAGTACAAACAACCTGTGAGAATACCATATCTTTGCCCTGTTTGCTCTCTTTTGCAGCAAGGAATAGTGTATCATTAGTGGTCGGCCGGCCACTGTTACTGGCCTGCAGGCTATTAGTGTTGGACGTCAACCCCCCCATTAGTGGCCGGCCGGCCACCAATGAATTTTGAGTAGAATGCTTATGAGGCAGAGCAGAGTTGATCTAGAAGAGGAAAATCAGTGCAAGGGTTGTGCAACAGAGGCTTTCAGAGGCAGATAGTGGACATTCTTCGAGTGGAAATCGAGCATGCATGGGCCTGCCTCGCTTCCCAGGACTAGTTAATTAGTTTAATTAACAATTAGTCATTTATTTGTTGTACTTAATTAGTTGTAGCTAATTAGTTTGTTTTGTACTTATTTAATTAGTTTAGCTTGATTAATTAAACTAGTTTGTGTTGTAAATATTTAATTAGCTTAGCCTAGTTAAATTATTTCATTGTTGTACTTAATTAATTAGCTTAGGGTAGTTAATTATTTATTCATATGATTCGTAATAATTAGTTAAGTAGTGTAGCTTAGCTAGTTTATTCATTTGGACCCTCCTGCGCGAGGGCATCAATGTTGTAATAATGTGTATGTCTTCCAACCCCACATCTTTCTCCCTTTTATTTATCCGTTCTTGATGGGTAGATTAGGGGCATCACGTTTCAATTAGCGTATCACATGTTTTCATCCATTCATTTGTCTTGCATACATTGAGGCTCGGTTCATCATTCAAACTTGCATTGTCGTTTATTACCTCGTTGAATACGTGTTTAAACACATGCTATGAAATTGTTGCAAATATCACGTTAAGTAGCCAAGCCTATTTTATTTGCATTATTGCATGCGTTGCATTAGCCATCTTGTATAGTTAGGTATCATGCATATTTTTCTAACTCTTTTATTGTATCTTAGCTTGGAGTATTAGGTGAGTTTTTAGTGCTTTAGCATACTTGCATGAGTGTGAGTGACTGTCATGACTAGCATGCTTGCCATGAGGTCAAGTGCTTACTTGTTAAACTGTTTGAGTGCCTGTGGATGAAGTCTTGTTGCTTGAATTGGAATAATTCAATGAATGTACATTTAAGCCCACTTTGTCAAGTGGCAAATTCACCAACTTTAAGCCCACTTTGTCAAGTGGTAAATTGAAAACCGTTTTTTTTTTTTAAAAAAACAAACATAAAATTGAATTGTTCCAATTCGGGCAAACTAGTCTATACTTGTGTGTGTGCACATCACATAGTAATGCTAGCCAAATAAACCGGAACAAGAGCATATAATGTGCATAAGATTCATATCATGATTAGTAGAGGTTGATCTTTGATCGGGGCGAGTGGGGTGCTCAATTCATGACCTTCCCTTCTTGTACCTAAGTTCCTGAACCGAGACAATCTTGGTGATAACGGACACGTGGCCTTTGGCACGAGTCATCGGTTTCCTAAATTTCCCCGAAATAAAATATTTAGGTAGTGACTCTGTATCTGGCAAAGCAGTCCATTTTTGGCAATTTGATTCAAAATCGATTTTCCAAAAGATTTGTTGGATTTGGACTCTTTGGTGTTTATCAATTTCACATTGCACTTGTGAGATTAGATTTAGAACCGTGGGAGTCCGAACTGTAGGGCTTATTTCGAACTTCCGAAAGGGCGCGCGAAAAGGTCAAGCTACAATGTGCTTTAAACAGCTAGCACATTACAGCGTTGTGCTAATCCCAGTTTTCGTGAGCATATTTGAGAATAAGCCTTGTTATCATAGAATGTGTTTGCCATCTGTTATTCTTAAACGATTTGCCGGAGGCTTGCCTGAAAAGCTTGCCAAAAGGCTGATCGATCACAGGCTCTGCCACGATGGGAACACAACCCTTGGATTTGTACGACCACTGTACCATTTGATTCGCCTTTCACTTTTCGGTGTTCAGTGCGAGAGCTATATTTGGTAGTCTTGCCGAGGTGCCCTTTTTGACCATTTGGCCTAGTTGCATATCAAACGTCATAGAGACTGTTCCAAACTAGAACAGCCTGCTTACCCGAATATAGGATTGCGTGAAACCACTTTGTTTGAATAGTGAACCCTAGTTCCTGACGAAACTAGGACAGGGTAACCCTACCCCCTCATAAGGGTGTTTTGGTTCTCACGTAACTGGTATGTTCTTTACAGTGAAACTGTACAGGAATGTGCGTATCAGTTGCAAGTTGGGTATCAGTTTTGGGGGCAGAATTCAGTGTTAAGTGCAGTTCTATAGCTTTGGTTACATCTGTGTGTTGTTAACATCTGAGCTAAGGTGCTGTGCAGTTTCTTATTTTTGTTTTCTTTTGCTTTATTTCTTTTTGCTTGGTAGTATAACATCATTGCTTCGGATAGTTCGGATATCCCCCAAGCGCTCTGGACCTGTGTCAGGAGGCTTTACAGATCCGGAGATCTTGTTAGGGGACAACCAGTGTTTGCTTCACTCTCACCGGTTACCAGACGAAGAAGAGTTAGGCTTAATTCACCAGTCCAGCAATCACCCTTTACTTCACCTGCATCTAGTCAGGCTCAGTCTTCTACATCCAGTCCAGTACGAGATCACTCGCCAATTCAGATAGCACAGTACCCTTCAATTATAGAAGACTTGATCCGTCATCTCCAGCAAACTGTTGAAACCATGCAGCAAGATACTGCTCACCAGGCTGAAGTCACAGCCTATCAAGCCAAACTAATAAACATGTTGCAGCAACAACAACCAGCAAAGACTTCTGCATGTCATGCACCCCCTGTAGGTATCCCAACACCTGGAGTTACTACTAATGCCCCGGCTGAGACTCAGGGCAATCCAGTAGACCACCTCCCACCACAAGCCTCCAAGGCACCAATATACCAAATTGAGGCTCCGTTTGAATTTGAGGTTGACCCGACTGTACTTAAGGTCAACAACCTGGAGAAGCTTTTCAAGAAGGCACAGGGCATGAACTCTATCCCTGACATCGAAGATGGATATACCAACTCTGCAGTAACCTTGCCAGATCGATTCAAAATGCCACACATTGATTGGTTTGATGGCTCTGGAGATCCCACGGTTCATCTACGGTTGTTCTTCGATATCTTGCGGCCGATGGACCTCACCAGACTTCAAAAACTATCTCTCTTTGGCTGGATCTTGTCTGGAATAGTAGCTATCTGGTATGCGAAGCTGGAGGATTCTGTGAAGCAGAGTTACGAGGAAACGACTGAGGCCTTTATTGCACAGTACTCCTACAACACACAAATCGAGGTCACAACCCGTGATCTTGATGCAAAGCGCCAGGAACCAAAGGAGAGCTTCTTAGAATTTGTGACAAGGTGGAGGGCTAAGGCTTCAATGATGACTACACGACCTTCAAAGAAAGACCATATAAGAATGGTAGTTCGTAATCTGCACGAGAAATTACTGTAGAAAATGATAGTCCTGCCCTTGTTCACATTCACCGAGCTCCATGAGATGGGTGTTCAGATTGAAGACGCCATGAAACATGGGTTGATAACTGATGAGAAAGAGCAGGCCAAGAGGCCTTTTGTGTGCAGTTCCAATGCAACCACTAGTAAAAGCACAACTGCGCGACCATCTGATGTGAATGTTGTCACCACCACAACCAAGACAGGCAATCCTTTCGCCAATACAGCCCCGCAAACTTCAAACAACCAGGCCTGATCCTAGATGACCTTTACCTCACTCTACATGCCTTTATCACAAGCCCTGAGGGTACTGATCACAAAGGGGCACCTCAAGCCGTTGGAGCCCCGCCCGCTACCCGATCCTCTCCCACCAAAGCAAAACCCAACCAAGTACTGCACGTTTCACCAGTAGCACGGTCACGACACCGACCAATGCTTTAGGCTGCATCATGAGATTCAAGACCTCATTGACAACAAGGCGATCATACCACCCCAAAAGCCAAATGTAACAACCAACCATCTCCCAGCCCACAATCAAGTTCCTCCACCTCACAATCTAAACCTCATCCATACACTGACCCTCCCCTATGACCCTATCATATATATTACCCTTTCCCACCTACCCAGACCGACGATGTTCATCCATGAAAGCACAGACTTGTGTGTGATGGACATGTCCATACTTCAACTTGAACCCGTGGTGGTGACAGTGGCAGAAGGAGGGAGGTTGGCCTTAGAGGAGAGTACGAGTCCACTGCCTAAGTGCTTTGAGGACTTGTTTGAGGGGGAGTATGATCTGTGCTGCAACATTATGCCGATTGGCCAAGCCAAGCCAGAAGTGGTATTGCCAACAGCAGTGGTGGTCAATGTGGTTAGAGTTGATGGCCTGAGCCAAGGTTTGGATGATCTGGCAGAGCTAGCGGAGGACTTAGACAATCAGCAGTTCTACGATGAACAAGATCAAAGAAATGTGTAGATTGACTGGTTTGATTTGAACAGGTCGACCGACAACCCTGGGTGGTTGAGTGATGAACTCGACATGGAGGAAGGAATTGAAATAAGACCGGAAGAAAAGGGAGCAAGAATTGCTGTAGTGGTTGGAATGGCTGATGAAAAGGGAAAACTGCTAGAGAACATCGGCACGGAAAGTTCAGCTTAGGAATTGAGCGCTGTTAGTACCGCGGACACAAAACAAGAAGCTGCATTGAAACAGTTTGAACAAGAGAGGATTCAAGACAAGCAGAAATCTATGCTAGCCCAACACCCTATGGGGGATGCCTGTAATGTCAGAGTGATATAAACGGAGCTGGACAATTGTTTGTCGGTTGCTGGAGGTGTATGGTGGGAAGATGATGATCTACATCTAGCCTGCACCAATGAAAACTGGGATGAGTCCCTCCTAGACAACATAATGTACACTGAAGAGATAGACCATATGACTAGAAGTGGGCGGTATTTCAAGCCACCGCACTTGGACCAAACTGAAGCCTCTGGGAAAGATAGAGAAGTTGAGAAGCAAAAAGAAAAGTAGTTAGAAGAAGAGGTAGTGTTAAAACAAGTGAAAAACATCCAAGCAGATATCTCAATTTAGGGGCTGCTCATCACTTCTCAAGTGCATCAACAGGCTGTATTATCAGCAATGGACAAGGCCAAACTGTCCATTGACAGCACCCCTGAACAACTGGTGGGATTAGTTTTCCCAAGCGGTGCCAGCCTAACCTTAACCTTTTTCGAGAAAGAACTGCCGCCAAAAGGCTCAGCATACAACAAACCTTTGTACATATCTATTAAGTGCAAAGAAAAATGAGTGCCAGTGGTGTTGGTTGATACTGGGTCGGCTATTAATGTCCGTCCATCTCGTACAGCTTATGCCAATGGTCAGAAACCAGCAGATTTCGTGCTCACTGCCCCCAAGTGATTCGGGCATATGATAATATAAGCAGGGAGGTTATGGGCACAGTACAAATCCAAGTTCAGGTGGACCCAGCGCAGCAGGATATTGAGTTTCATGTCCTAGATGTGCCGGCCACTTTCAACCTACTGTTAGGGAGGCCTTGGCTGCACCTTTTGAAAGCAGTCTCTTCTACCCTCCACCAAATGCTGAAATACCCTCACGAGAAGGGAGTGGCTATTGTGTTCAGGAATTCGTCCATACATTCTCCGTTGGAGGTAACTACACCAGTGCTAGAAATTGACCATGGCGAGAAAGATGTATTCATTTTAGGGTTTACTCTGGCCGAGGCCCGGGCAGTGCAGAACATCATGGCGGCTGATGAGGGCTTGTATGTCAGCACCCAATCAATCTATTTCATGAACAAGCTCCAACATGTGCCAGGAATGGGGTTGGAAAGAAGTGGCCGGAAGGGTGTTACAACATTGGTCGTGTGCCATATAATCCACATGCCTTTGGTCTTGGTTATACACTGTAGCTCGACTTTTCTGCACCCCTTTTCGGAGAGCTCGAATTCGTCCTAGGGTTCGGACTCCTGTCACGATTGTGAATCTAATCTCACAAAGTGCAATGTGAAACTGATAAACAGCAAAGAGTTCAATCCGGAAAATCATTTTGGAAAATCGATTTTGAATCAAATAATGCCAAAACTAGACTGTTTTGCCAGATTACAAAGTTGCCACCTAAATATTTTGTTTTCGGGAAATTTAGGAAACCCTAACTTGTGCCAAAGGCCACGTGTCCGTCATCACCAAAGTTACCTCGGCTCAAGAACTTAGGTACGAGAGGGGAAGGTCCTGAAATGAGCACCCTCACTCGCGCCAATCAAAGATCGGCCTCTATTAATCATGATATGTTCTTTTATAAACCTTATGTGTTCTAATTCCGGTTATTAGCTAACTTTACTATATGACGCACACAAGCAAGTATAGACTAAATCGCAAGACTTGGAACGAATTCAACTCATGTTTGCTTTCGAAAATGGTTTGAACTTGCCACCCTCAAGTGGGCTAAAATGTGGATTTGCCATCAAACATGATGGGCTTAAAACATGATTTGCCACTTCGCAAAGTGGGCTCAAAACTCACATTTGTTGAATTGTTCCAATTCAAACAATCAAGCCTTCATCCACAGGCATTCATGCAGTTTAGCAAATAAGCACATAGCCTCATGGCAAGCATGCGAAACATGGCAACATTCACACTCATGCATGTATGCTAAAGTGTAAAGGCATACCAAGTACTCTAAGCCAAAACAAAAACTAGTTAGAAACAATGCATGATCCTAACTATACAAGATGCCTAATGCAACACATGCAATAATGCAATTAAATAGGCTCGGCTACTTAATCATGGTATTTGCAACACTTGAACAACATTCTTTGAAACACGTATTCAAAGAAGTATTGAAATTACAATGCAGTTTGAATGATGCCCTGAGCCTCGGTGCTTGCAAGACAAATGAACGATGCAAACATGCAAGCATAAGGTATGCTAATCAAAATATGATCCCTAATCTAACCATCGAAAGCGATTAAATAAAAGGGAGAAAGACGTGGGGTTGGAAGACATGCACACACACAAGCACACTTATTACAACATTGTGCCCTCGCGAAGGAGGGTCTGAATGAATAAGCTAAGCTAATCTAAGCTAAGCTAAGCTAATCGAACTAATCTAATTAAACTAATTAGACTAATTATTACAAACCAAACGAATAACTAGTAAACTACTAATTATTACAACACTTAACTAATTAGCAAACTAGTTAATTAAATTACAACATAAGTATCCATAAACTAATCATGCGAAATATTAAGGTGCCGTTTGGTAACACTTACGTTTTCAGTTTTCTGTTTATATTTGCAAAAAATTTAAAAACTCAATTTAAAACTTGTTTGGTAAATTTTTGATTTATAAATCAGTGGTCTCTGTTTATAAATTTGGCCAAAAAATATAAACTCAAAAAATGTGTTTCCGTTTTGAGTTTTGAGTTTTTTTTTTTTTTATCACCCAACACTAGCCACCACCCACCACCATTTTCCACCACCGTCTTCCGCCACCACCACCCACCACCCACCCCCACCACCACCTGCCACCACCACTCACCACCCGCCTGCCACCACCACCCACCACCTACCACCTACCACCACCACACACCTGCCACCCACACCCACCTGCCACCCACTCGCTACCACCACCCACCACTCGCCACCACCACCACCACTACCCACCACCCACCTACCATCCACCGCTCGCCACCACCACCCGCTACCTACCCACCATCGCCACCACCACCACCACCACCACCCGCTACCCACCTGCCACCACCATCCACCACCCACCACCACCCACTCGCTACCACCCACCACCCGCCACCTACCCGCCACCTATCTGCCACCACCACCCATCACCAGCCACCACCACCACACACTCGCTACCACTCACCACCCGCCACCGTCACCCACCCACCCACCCACCATCACTAGCCGCCACCTACCCGCCACCACCACCCACCACCACCCGCCATCCGCCACCACCACTACCTACTCCCTACCACCCACCGCCCGCCACCGTCACCCACCCACCCGCAACCTACTTGCCACCACCACCCACCCGCCACCCACCACCCACTGTCACCCACCCACCCACCCACCACCACCACCACCACCCACTCGCCACTACCCACCACCTACCGTCACCGCTGTCTTTTGTCGCCACTTGCTACCACTTGCCATTTCTCACTCTTTTTTATATTTTTAAATTTTTTTAAACATTTTGTCAATTACCAAATGCGTTTGTAGTTTATATTTTTCTAAAAACAAACAAAAATCAGTTTATAAAATTTTCGTAAATATAAACTGAAAATATAAATGTTACCAAACAGATCCTAAACAACACTACCTCAACTCTGCCTCGGGTAATGGAGGATGCATGCACTCGATTTTCACCTCGAAAAGCCCTTCGGTGTGCACTTGAGAGGCTTTATTTGCAGGGTTAAGCTTACTCCAAGAACTTTCTGCTCCAACTTACCAAACCAATGCTGAGGATTGCACTAGTGGCCTGCCGGCCATGGGAGGTTGCTGCCGGCCATCTGCCGGCCAAAAGTGTGCCCTGCCAGCCAAAAATGAGGCACTGTCGGCCACCAATGAGGCACTGCTGGCCACTGATGCTCTCGGTCACCACACTGCAAGAGAGCACAAACAGAGGAAAAATAGAGGATTTACCAAGTATATGTTTGTACTGTGCCCTTCCTCATCATCTCAAAACATCAAAGGAGTGGCAATCTTGGATCCAAAACCACCAATCAAGCATCTTCGATGCATGATGGCCAAAGATCTAAGGAGTACAATTTCAATAAATGCACAAAACAAGACTCTTGACCACTACCTTGTCATGAATGATCAAAGGCAATGGAGATAAAGGAGATTGGCTCATTTCATCACTTTGAGAATGAAATGCTCCAATCTTCCTTGTGTTCAATATAATGTCCGATTGAACACATGCAATGCAAACAAAACATGCTTAACTTGCTCAAGTTTTACTTGTCATGTTTTATTTACTCATTTTAATTACCGACCCATTCTTTAACCGGTTAAGTCCAAGATGAGTGTCCTTTAATGAGAGAGGGGACAACCAAAGGATGATTTAAGATA
Source organism: Camellia sinensis (assembly GCF_055761805.1). NCBI lineage: Eukaryota > Viridiplantae > Streptophyta > Magnoliopsida > Ericales > Theaceae > Camellia > Camellia sinensis. The sequence goes on along the minus strand of NC_138969.1, from coordinate 107,724,817 downwards.
TGCGAGAGATCATGCCATTGGTTAGTAGAAACCCTCAAAAGAGGATTAAAACCATTAAGCACAAGTCTCAATTTCAAGCTTAAACACAACCTTAAGGCTAACCAACCCTCAAAGCAAACGAAAAAGTGAAGAAATGAGGGAGGTTGCAAATATTTCAGTACTGAAATGACATGCAAAATGATACTATAATATGCAAGCAACTCATGCACAACATGTTTAAAAGCCAAAAACACAAAACTAGTGAAGATCGCTACACTATAGGCATGCAATACAAGGCTTCAAAGGTACAAACACTTCAAAACAGTCCTAAAATAGCTTAAAAGGAGTTCTAAAACATGCTTGAACTAAGCTAAAAATGTCACACCCCAAACTTGCCCCTAAAAGTTTGGGCATGACCGACCCAGAAATGAGCCTCAAAACCAAATAAGAAAATAGTATAGATACCTTATATAAAACGGGGCCTGAACGGAAGCAATTACTGATTTTAAATGACATCCATTGAGCAGTGCTGACACACCAGGATCACAAAACATTTCATCAAATAATCCAACACACTGCGTAGTACATGTGCAAGTTACAACTATATACATGCATATACAATTCCAATCCCCATATCTAGGGTCTATCCAACATGCAAGAAGGAAAGTTATACAAGTTTATCAACATTTGACAAAAGTGCTAGTGACCCCAACTTTATGAGCCACGAAAGGAACTCTACAAAATAAATACTTCAATTAATTAATTGGTCACAGCGAGGTTGACAAAAGGACTGCTAGGGCTGGACTAAGATTGATCTCCGAGCTGATTACCTACATAGATATACATAACACAGAGTGAGCAAAGCTCAATGAATAATAGCAATGAAATAAAATCTCATATGAATAAGCATAAGATATATTGAACATAAATTAATAATTCAGGTGCTCGACTTGTCCGGTATTTATTCCCATAACGGCCTCGGGCCTAACAGTATTCGGAACGGCCTTAGGCCCAATATCATATAGAATGGCCTCGGGCCCAACATTAATCAGAATGGCCTTGGGCCCAACATATTAACAGCTGTTCGAAACATTGGAGGGTAGGTAGAACATCGACATATACATTACCTTCGTCGGGCTTAGGCCATGAGTCATAATAGTTCACATCACATTAGGGTCGATGAGACATCGACATATCCCCACCTCCCTCGGCCTTAGGGCCGCCAATATTTAGTTGCTCACATCAGAACGGCCTCAGGCCCATTGATAGCAAAACAGAACGACCTCGGGTCCATAATTATGTCATTGCTCTAATCTTACAACATCAGAATTTCAATTACCCACCACATCAAAAACACAACTCGTTCACGAGTAATGATATATCAACGATGATTATCAAGGTAAATAGAACACAAGATACACTACTATTACTGACAGTGCTGTGGGGAAGCAATATTCCTCTCCGGTACGTGACCTACATACAACATGCAACTCATAAATCAGTCACTTTTCCTTTTTAATCAATATCTGATTCGTTCCACTTCCATTTAATTACAAGCATTTTAAAAGCTTCAAATACACATTTTAGCAATCCCAGAGGGTCAAACAGAAGAAAAGAAGCACACATAACTTTTCACCTTGGGCCGCACGTGCGGAAGACCCTCGCCGCACGTGCGCCCCGCACGTACTTTTATTTCAATACCTCAAACTCGAACTCCCCTGTTTTCCGCTCGTGTGGCTGTGCTTCCCGCACGTGCGGTGGTGCTTCCTGCACGTGCGGCCATGAGCCTCACATGTGCGGTCGCAGCCCCTATTTTGAGCAGTCCGAATCAAGGCCAACATCCAACTAGGTCAACACATCACAAGGTAAAAAATAGAGGCTTTGATACAATTTGATGATATAACATCACACTAACATGAATCGCAAGCTCAATTAAGTCTTCATTATCTTCAATTTCATATACACAACTCAATTCCTTCAAAGTTCTATCTTACTTTGTCTAAGCAAACATATGTTTAACCACCTAGTTGCATTGGTGAGCTCCAACATACAAAATCAAAGGATAAGATGCAATTTTTCTCCATATAGCTCAAAAGAATTCTAAAATAACCTAGAACAAGAAGTATTCTTCCAATTAACCAACTAACACACACTTGACTTTAAATATAAACCCTAATTCTCATGAAAATAAAAGAAATTCCAATTCAAAGCAATTAGAGAGGTTATTTCGATGGGTTATTCCTATCTTGCACTCAAATTCCTATAATTCTTCTTAATTCCTTCAATCTTCTCCTTGTTGAAGGCTCTCCCCTTTCTCTTCCTCTCTAGCATACTCTCCTTCCAAAGAGATATTTCTTTTGTGATAGAATTGCCACGTTCAGAGTTTAAAAGGGTTATCTAAGAGTGGACCACAAATTAATCAGTTTAATCATGACGAATCAAATCTTTACAAAAATTCATATTACGATCTAAAAATTATGCTTATCACAATTATAAAGTCAATTTTGGGTTATCAAGCTTCTAAGGCTTTCAATGACAAACCCAAACGTCACAATTGTAATAGATTTTTCTCATAATTGACAGATATAAACCCATAATCATATAATTCACACAATTAAACTTAGCTTTACATGGAATTTCATATTAAGCATATAATTACACACATAATTAGAGACTGAAAGCATACCAGAAAGCATATAAGACGGTCAGGTTATTACAAAAAAGGGCTAGAATAAGAGGCCAACACATAGAACAAACTAGACTATTAAGCACAATTGCACTACAAGCATACAAAGCAAGCCTCAAGCGACTTAACCAGCTCAAAACATAGCTAAAGCTAGTCAAAATAGTAGTAAAAACATGCTTAGATTAAATCACAAAAAGGTAGAAAAACGTGGTCACATGTTAAGCTATCTATACTTACAAACAAGACACAAGGAGGGGAGGCTACCCCCCTCCCATTTTGAACCTCAAAACATAGTTTTTACCACTGAAAATTCCCTGGAATTCAGTGGTTAAAAGAGCCAAAAAAGTTGTTTTAAAGAACTTTGAAAGATGGCACAACAACTTAGCAAGCAAGCTACAAGAAGAGTAGACTACCCTTAACTCCAAACAAACCTCAAACCACTATTTTAAACCATAAAACAGAGATTTCAGAGGTCAAAACTAGCATCAAAATAGTATGCAAAGATGGCAAAACAAGTGATTAAAATAAGCTTAAAACACAAGTGTTTTACCTTTTTGAAGACAAGATACACTTTTGGCACCAAAATCAAGCCAAACCAAGCCAAATCCTCTTCTAGAGCTCAAATAGGACCTCAAGCAACCTCAACACAATGGTGATCAAGTTTGATCTAGGGCTTATATGCAAGAGTGTAGAGAATTAAGGCTATAAGGCACAAAATATTTAGAGAGAGGATTCTAGAGAGAGAGAGAGAGAGAAATTTTTTTGTCTTCAAAATTTCCAACCCACACCTATGCAATAGAGGACCTCTATATATAGAAGATACAAAATCCCCTCAAAGAGATCCAGCCATACACGTGCAAGAAGATGGTTCAATCTGTGCAAACAGTTGGCACAAAATATCAAAAAATATCTATTAATACATTGGTGGCCGCCCGGTTATCAGTGATGGCTGGCAGGGGATCATTGATGGCCGGTAGGACAAAATCCATGGCTGGCAGTGCCCAAGGATGGCCGGCAGGCCATGAACAACAACATGATGAAAGGGCCTACACATGGTCCAAAAATGAGACAGAATGGATGCAGGGCTTGGAAAACTCAAACCTGTGGCATTCCGCCGCGGATTTCGAGCGCTCAACGAGCAATCAAACTCATCACTAGATGTACCTGCAAGAACATCCAAGTCTTGAGGACAGTCAAAAATGGGGTGTCTACAGTTGCCCCTCTTTGACAGAACTCACAGTCACAAAGATGACGTGAGTGAATGTCAAAGCCCAGAGACGGCCGATTTTGGCAAGGTCGCAAGACTTAGACAAACATTCAAGATAACAATACATAGTGGTGCCCGCGGGCTGGGGCAAAATGCAAATGATATGCACAATGCAAGCACATAACTTATGATCATGTAATGAGGCTGTAATGAAGCATTTAAATGCAAGTGTTATGCACGATAATGCCACATTTTAAGCATACCAATAAGATACAGTAATCTCATACATGAGAAGAAGTAAGCAAATAAACACACCACGCGTGAGAATCACAAGTCAAACCGCATTTCATGCAGAAAGGATGTAAGAAAATTATGCAATCTTACCTGCGCCTCACGCAGGAAAGGCCAAGAACGACTGTCGAGTGCACCCGAAGGCTCAAACAAAACACATCCTAGCGCATCACATGCGAGAGGAGAAAAAGAAGTGGTGTAAACACTAGAGGGTGGTATAAATATTGGAGCACGTCCCAATGTTCCTAACCAAAACAAGGTGGTATAAGCATCAAAACACGTTCCAAATGCTTCTAACCGAGGAGTGGTATAAACATTGGGCACACGTCCCAATGTTTCTAACCAAAACAAGGTGGTATAAGCGTCGGAACACGTTCCAAATGCTTCTAACCGGGGGGGTGGTATAAACATCGGGCACACGTCCCAATGTTTCTAACCAAAGAGGGTGGTATAAGCATCGGGCACACATCCCAAACGTTTCTAATCGGGGAGTGGTATAAACATCGGGCACACGTCCCAATGTTTCTAACCAACGGGGTGGTATAGGCGTCGAAACACGTTCCAAACGCTTCTAATCGGGGGGGGTATAAATATCGGGCACACTTCCTAATGTTTCTAACCAAAGAGGGTGGTATAAGCATCGGGCACACGTTCCGAATGCTTCTAACCGGAGAGTGGTACAAACATCAGGCACACATCCCAATGTTTCTAACCAACAGGGTTCAAGGGACAGGGATGATCTTACCTGAAGTTCCTCTGAATGAATCGTACATACAATATCGTCTGGTTGCACCAGCTTTGAATGAACCGTACATACAATATCTTACTTGCATTAGAAAGAAACTTAACAGGTACAATGCAATACAAATGCATGTCTAATGCGAGACGAATAACCGTGACACAATGTTAGAGGCATGTTTCATGCACAACATGCAAGAAACAAAATAGAAGCATATTCTATGCAACAGGAGCGAGAGCATGTTCTATGGATAATAATCAACGATGCATATTCAATGCAACATGCATATTCTATGCAAACATGGTGATGCATGTTCTATGCAACAATTCAAAATGCATGTTCCATACAACGATAAAGAAATGCACATTCTATGCAACGACAAAAGCATGTTTGATAAAGACGACTCAAAGGCAACTTCCGATTCACCTCTCGGAATAGTTGCAATATATCAAAAAGGATACACCTTGTTTGTGTTGATGAGCGATGACCATCACGCACTGGAAATGCAATTTCAAACTTCCATGAAGACATCCTAAATCAAACACTAAGCACCCCTTGCATTTATTGGAATCCAAGGAGACAAAACAGAGCCAGAGATGAAGGGGAAGCATGTGAGAACCTGTTGGCCACCAGGGGAGGCCGTTGGCCAACTGCCGGCCACTGGTGTGCCTTGCGTGCCACCAGTGCACCACTGTCGGCCATCAATGTGCCACCGTCGGCCATCGATGGCAGATTTGGGAAAAATGGGCTTGTTATCCTTGGGTCTTTAAGCCTCCATTTGGGAAATGGGTTGGCTTTTTAGCTTTTTAGCTTTTTGGCTATTTTAGCCCGGGGCTAAAAAGCCTGGTTTGGGATTTTTGGCTTTTTTTGGCTTTTTGGAGAGGTGTCTCCGTATTAAAAGACCAAACAGCCCTTCAAGTGACTCATGTCAACTCATTCACAAACATCCTCCACGTCATCATCATCTTGGACCAGAATGAATTTTCTTTTTTTATTTTTTTCTTTTTCCGTTTGGATTTGGCATCTTTTTTGTTTTTATGCATTTTATTTATTTGTAAATTACGTGACAAATGCTAATTGATGTGTTGATGTATTTATTTTTATTTTTTTTGGATGAGACATATTTTTTAAATTCTTTTTTTTTTAATTTACATTTTTTTTCATGTTTTTTTCTTTGTATACATTAATTTCTTTTTATATTTCAAAATTGATTTTTCATGTGTTTTATTAATTTGTAAATAAAACAGGCAAATGCTAATTTCTGTTTGACATTTTTTTATTTGTTTTTTTTAGTTTTCTTTTTGCAAATGGTTTTTTCATGTGTTTTTTATTATTTTTTTTTATCATTTTCTGTGAAATGATAAAAACTGAGGTTTTATTTTATTGTCCTGTGTATTTTAGATAATTTAATTTTAATTTTATTTTAAATATTTAAATAATGTAAATAATCTAAAAATTTTTGATAAGCAAAAATTAAAATAAATATTCAAAAAATTTAAATCGTAAAAATTTAAATAATTAAATATTCAAAAAATTTAAATAATTTAAAATGTTAATATTTTAAATTTAAAAACAACTCTACACTCAAATCGTAACAAAACATATAAAATAAAACTCAATTAATAAATTATTTTTAAAACTCATAACTAAACACATAACTCGAAACTCCATACTACTTTCACAACTCTACACTCAAATCATAACCAAATACATAACAAAAAAAATTAAAATATTTAAAAGTATTTTTATAAAATAGAGTTTGAATTTATTTTTATAAAATATTTTAACAAAAAACAAAAAAATGTTTTTAATTTTTTTTTCAACTTTCTTTGTTTTTTTTGGGAAAATGTGTTTTTTGGGAAAAAGGTTTTTTTTTTTTTACTTTGTGTGTGCTGTTCAGCGATGCCCCTCTTTCATGTGGGGGTAGTTTTGTAAATTTACCTGTGAAATGGTTGTAGAGATGCTCCTGACAAGCTTTTGTCTCCATGTGGCTAAATTACACTTTTTTGTCTGCATGTGGCTAAATGAGCCCCAACTTTGCTTCCCAAACACCACCAAAGTACACCACCCTAGACTTCATTTCCCCACAAACCCTTGCACGAAATTCCTTCCTTTTGCTCTCTAGGCGCTCCTTCTCTCTAGATCCACGCTTTCTACACGTTTTCCAACACCCTAAACAAACTTTATTCACAAATCCCTCTAGTTCTCTTTATTTTGAACCGATCAGAATTTGATTTCGACGCTTCTTTCCTCATTTCCACCATTCTAGGCTCATTCCCTTCGAGTTTCTCTCAAGGTTTGTGCACTTTTCCCGGCTTGGACTTTCTTTGACTTTTTCTCTCTCCTGGGGTTGACTTTTTCAAAGTTTCACAATTTTCCTTCATTTTTCCTCATTTTTGCTTCTCTTGCATCTATTTCAGATGGTGGATAATGTCCTTTATGACGAGGCTCTTCCCGAGCTTCCTCTATTAGATTTCGAGGCAGACTTTGAGGCTGAGCCAGAAGCCGAGCCGGAGCTATTATCGCTGAGTATACGCCCCTTCGATCTAGCGAGGTACCATCCTCAGACTCACATAGTACCCATCGCAGGAGGCATCAAATCCTTTACTGACTTTGCTGAAGATGTGCCAGAGGACGTCCTATTGAGAGAGTCAGCGTCTCATTTGTCGGCCATTGCCGTAGAGGTACAAACACTATTTTTCTATAGTATTACCCTTAACTGTCTACATTTCTTGCACTGTTTTGATTTGATTTCATAGACTGCCTTGATCTGATTGTATCTCATACATTACTGCTTTATATTCAACTGTACTTTCATTGCCTGATCTGATTGCATCTCATGCATTATCACAGGACGGATCCCGCTCGTTCAGAGGCTACGGCACAACGACTGCTCGAGACTGGTATGGTGAGCTCCCAACTGGGGCTCGCAACATTATTGATGAGACAGGTTTTGGTATCTTCTGCTCCAGCCTAACTTAGGTCACAGTAGGTTGTCCTTTCTTAGGGGCTCTAGTGGAGAGGTGGCGGGACACCACCAACTCCTTCCATTTCTCTACCACGGGGGAGATAACGATGACCCCTTACGACTTTGCCATGATCACCGGCTTGGGCGTAGAGGGTGACCCGATCCCTCTCGACCCTGATATAGAGAGGTGAGAGGCAGCATGGGTTGCACTGCTTGGGGCACATCCACCTACACTCCGGTTAGGCATGGTCCGATATAGCTGGTTTGAGGAGCAGTTCAGGGGGACTTAGCCCGAGACGATCGAGGCGACAGAGCAGTATGCCAGAGGCTTCCTTATGTTCTTTTTTGATACCACCTTGTTTTCGAACAGGTGGAATACCGTGGGCCTGTATTTGCTAAGCGCCTTGGTAGTGCTCCATCGAGTTCAGTTTTATGATTAGGGCAGAGCCGGCCTCACCACCTTGTATGAATATATGAGCTCGACTTCTCGCATGAGTGGGAGCTTGATCGGCGGCTACTGGCGGGCTTGGGAGGTACACAACTTAGTTCCCCCCTTTTACTTTACATTTTCTACTTAGCATTTCTTGCTTTTCATTTGCTCAACACGTGTACTTTATGCTCTGCATTTTCTGTACCTGTTCATGCACTATATGCTTTCTGCTTTGTATTTTCTGTATCCGTTCATGCACTATATGCTTTCTGCTTTACATTTTTTATATCTACTCATGCACTGTATTGATCACATATTATCGCACTTTCCCTACAGCTATGGGTGTACGCATACTTCTCAACTCTCGTTCTAGAGCCAATAGAGGAGGTTCCAGTGACAGTCCCGTTTTCTCGGGTATACGATGGTCTGCTCCGCCGTAGGACTTGGGAAAATTTCATGTTTTTCCGCCAGCATTTCGATGTGGTTGTGGCGTATGAGGTAACCCAAACAAAGTCATTCCACTTTTCAACCATTTGAATTCATATATTACAAACATCAGTGACTAATCATTTGTTCATTTCCATTTTAGATCACATGGCAGCCCTAAGCCATGATACCATTTGGGCTTCGAGCCCAGTATGATATAGCTCGGGTCATCACCTACCATCGCATTCTTCTCGAGGGCTCGATTTGCCATACTTGGTTCTCGGGCTAGCGCTTCGCGCCCAGACCTTGGGCCTGCCTGCCCCATTCATTCCGATGACGCCTTCAGTGTCCATGAGAGCAACGTACAAACTGTCTGTCGAATAGGTGATCCAGTTCATGGTAGGGCTGGAGGCAGATTACTTCCATGTAGAAGGCGATTATGTGACCTTCATCCAGACACACCTGATGCCGCCTCTAATCGGCGTTCATGGAGGCGAGAGAGCGAGGGCTCTAGTTGCGAGAGAGAGAGAGAGGCGAAGGGGCCAGGGTGACCATGTCTCGTGGCAGGAGAGATTCTGAGGTGAGACAGAGGACCGGGTGGCCAGTGCTGCCTACCACACTCACTTACCAGGGATATTCTAGGAAGGCTTGCCAGATCCCCATTGAGCCTGCACTAGTCAGGCATGAGTTTGTCGGGTTCTGAGGCCCGACTCCAATATGTACCATACTTTACATTTTGCATATTTACTTCATTTCAATTATGCTTTATAGAACACTGATCCTTCAACGCACTTGCAGGCACCCATAAAGTACACTGGACAGGCCCTTGCGCTAGTGGCTTCATTGACGAAGATGGTGCAGAGGAGCATGAACCTCCTCAGCCTCTACAGGATTCAGGCAATTTTCTTCAGTTTACACTCCATGTCATGAAATTTTCTACTGATACATTAGCATTTCAACTGTAATCTGGTCCACACTACACTGATTTGATACATTGCATCAAAACACTGCATGGATACACTGCTCCCATACACTGCATACATACACTACACTCGTCTTTGCATCTGATATATACCACAACTAATGTATTTTGACAAATTGCCCTTTTCAGATCCCTTTTCAGATCCCAACCCCATCAGACGCCCCAGCAGGAGCCACAACCGGACCTTCAGTACCTCCTCCTACAGTAGGGAGGAAAAGTAAACAGGCCACGACACGTAGCCGAGGTAAAGCTAGGGGCATCCGTGGCGAGAATGGCTCCTCAGAGCCCGTTCTGGACGATGATGATAATAAGACGAGCGAGGATGAAGGTGAGGCAGTGAGTCTACAGTCAGAGTCATCTAAGGACGGAGACAACGATGCCAGCTCGGATTCTGCTAGTTGTGAGGTCGTAGAGAATGAGGGCTCTGGTTCAGACTCTGATTCAGATTCAGACAGTGGCACCCGATGGAGATGGTGCTTCAGAGTCTGCTCCGCCGAGGAAGAGAACGAAGAGGGCCTCTTGTGTCTGAGATACCTGTCTCTGATCTATCTATGCTTTTGACTTAGTTTCTTTTTTTTTCCAATAGTATTAGCACTTTGTATAGTTCAAACGAGTTTTATTTCTTTAAAAACTTGTACTCTTTTCCAAAAAGTGACCATGATCGAAATAAAAATAGCTTTTGATTAAAAAGTGTTATATTTTGCATTTTGAGCATTATTGCATAGCATTGCATAGCATAAAAAGAAATGAGTTTGGCCTTGTTTGAAAACTACGCATTCAATTTGCATTGTCTTAATCAAGTAGTGAACCGACCAACAACAAAAATAACAAACAAAGCAAAACAACTTGCTAAACAACACAAGGACTTGACAGGCTAATCAATGTAAATACAACTCGATAAGCAAGACAAAGACTTGACAAGCTAATCAATGTAAATACAACTTGATAAGCAAAATCAGGCCATTACAGCTTAAATAAACATGCTCAAGCTCAAAAGGACTGAAAACAAGACCTCAAAAGATACGAATAACAGAATACAACTGTTGCAAGCAATTAAATCTTCACAAAGGAGGTCAGTGAGCCTGAAAGGGAGGTTGTCTGCCATGTAAGATGGCCTGCCAACCATCATTTCCCCTCTGCTGGCCATCAATGTGCCTTTGTCGGTTATTGATGACCCCCTACTTGCCATCAATGCGCAGAACCTCCAAAACGTTGACACTTGGCCTCCACTCACTGCCTTATCTTCTACAAAAGCTCCAGCTTCATGGTTTTTTCATTTTAGCTCTATTTTTGCCACAAATGGAGCCATTCTTCACTAAAAAACTCTCAAATTGGATTGCAACTCTGGATGGCTCGAAAAAAGTGAATTTCTGGGGTTTCAAGAAAAATACACTATTCTTGCTAAGTCATACCCGGCTGTGTTTTCCATTCCTCCACGCCGCAGCTAGATATTGAAACCTGGTTACACATGTTTTCAGCTTTGGGGGACAAGAGATGTGTTCGACAATCGAAGAATTCCAAGTTTTGATGGAATCGCAACGGGACGAGGAAATCTTGCCCCAGTCGCATTTTGGCCACATCCAAGCCTTAGGAAGAATGTGTGGGCTCACTTTACACGATGCCCAATCTTTGGTTCATAACGGGGAGTTGGATATTCCTAGCTTGATTTATCAATTTTCTGATGCCGGTAACCGCGAAGATCGTCTCTGGCAAAGTTTTCGGCAACATGCGCTCTGCTTGTGTATGTTGGCTCATTTTCTGCTTGCCCTTGGCTTCGGAGGGTCTAACATTCGCTTGATCAAAGCTGCCCAAGGCTTGAAAGAGGACAAGAGCAGTATTGGCTTGACACTAGCCAAGACTTTGATGGGCTTGGATGCTTTCCATCGCTGGGAGACAACCAAGTTCGCAGGAAGTCCACTACTCTTACAGGTAATGTTTCCCACCCTTCTCACATGTGTTTCTCACATCACTCAGCCCTCAAGTTCTATTTTTCTCTCAAAACCTTTTCTCATTTTCTGTCCCCATACAGCTATCTATTCTTTAATCTCTCTTATTTTTCATCTCTCTCCAGGTATGGCTCATGGACAGGTTGAAAGTAGTGGACTCTTGTCCTGCATATTCAGCACGCAACTATTTCTTTCACCAACGGCTAGTTGATTTCCCGAACCAGGGATGGTGGTGCCACTGGATGTGCAGCAAATCCGCTATTGACATTGCTTGGCGTTGCCCCTAGTTTGATCTGCCTGAGATGAGCTACGGCATGTCTCGCCAGCCTGGCATTCTGTTGGTTGGTTTGACACACTGTGTCTTCTACTTTCCATTTCGATTCAAGCATCAGTTCGGGCACGACCAGACCCGCCCAGAAGAGGGGATAGAGTACCCGGCTCCATTTCCAATCCGAGGTTCACAACTAGCTCAATATCCCACTGCTTGGAGGACAAGAGAACTTCTGGTTGATGCTCCCAATTTCAGTTGCACCCTTTCTGGTTAATGCATAGCTTGGCTTGAAGATGAGGTGCAAACCAGGCCTACTTTAGCATCTAAAGCTTCCACAAGCACTAGGAGGGAACGCAGGAACACCTGACTCAGCCATGCCCCAAGTTTATTGCTTTGATTTGTACTTTCAAGTTTTCCTTTTGAATGTAATAAAAAGCAACTTTGATTTGTATAAAGCGGTAGAGATCTCTGTATTGAAATCAATGAAATTGAAGGTTGTGGGTACTGAAAAATTTTCTTTTGGTCCAAAAATGGTCTAAAGTTGTAAAAAGATTAATTTGAACAAAATCAACTTTTATTAAAACTTTTCAAAATCATTTTCGATAAGGATCACAACTGGACGCACTCGAAATCTATCCTTGAAATGTATAACCCCGAATCTAATAACTGGAAAGTTGCCCCTTGTCTGAAAAGCACTGCACTGTAACCAGCTCTCATAGCAAAGATCACAACCGAACTCTTGGATGTAGAAAAGACAAAGATGACCAAAACAATCTTATGGACACAATTGATTTAGAAGTGTTTATGGTTGGACTTCATAATGAAGTTGCCTACGTATCCCGAAGATGGGAATCAAGCCTTACATAGTTCGGTTGGGGTTCACTCGGGTATTGACACTCTCTTTTTGTGCTCTAACTTTTGCCAAGGCCGCCCTTTTTGGGTTTTTAACCTTGCGAGCTCAGTTTTTCTTTTTTCTAATTTTTCGTGCTCTAACTTTTGCCTAGGTAGCCCTTTCGGGTTTTCGGCCTAACGAGCCACGCAAGGGTAGTATTTCTTCAACTTGTCCATGTTGATTGGTTGGGAAAATTCGAGGCCATCTAAGTCCCTAAGAATGACAGCTCCGCCCAACCAAATTGATTTGATAATGTAAGGACTAGTCCAATTGGGTTTGAACTTGCCCCTAGGGTCATGGATGGGAACTCGGTTATCTTTGAACACCAAATCCCCTTCTTTCAGATTCTTGGACTTAACTTTCTTGTTGAAAGCCCTGGCAATTCTACGTTGACAACTTTGGACATGGTACAGTGCTTTCAGCCTTCTCTCGTCGAACAGCATTAGTTCCTCGAACTTGCTTTGCTGCCAATCCGCTTCTACTATCTGGCACTCAGCCATAACCCGCAGTGATGGAACTTCAACTTCAATCGGCAGAAAGCCTCCATCCCATAAACCAGAGAATACCGAGTTGCCCCAACAGATGTTTGGATTGATGTCCTATAGCCCCAAAGAGCAAATTGCAGCTTATCTGGCCAGTCCTTGTAGGTTTCCATCATCTTTTGTAGAATGTGTTTGATGTTCTTGTTGGCGGCCTCAACAGCTCCGTTGGTTTTGCGGCCGATATGTAGATGACTTATGAAAAGCCATGTTGTATTTCTCCAACAAGTCGATCACTTCTTTCTTAAAGTGTGAACCATTGTCCGAGATGATCTCATTCAGGACCCTATAACGACAGATGATGTTATTCCTGATGAACTTGGCTACATGTGACACTTTCAGCACGGCATAGGATTGGGCCTCGACCCACTTGGTAAAGTAGTCTATCGCCACCAGGATGTACTGATGCCTGTTTGACCCCTTCAGAGTAACTGCCCCAATAACATCAATTTCCCAGACTGAAAAAGGCCATGGTGAAGTCATGTTATACAACTTTGACGGTGGGATGTTCATACGATTTAAATGGATCTGGCATTTGTGGCATCGCCGAACAAAACCAATACAATCCTCTTCTATGGTTGACCAGTAGTAACCCTGTCTGAGAATCTTCCGAGTTAGCATTACCTCGCTCATGTGCTATATGCACTCTCCTCCGTAGATGGCCTCCATTAGGCGCTATGACTCTTCTGCATCGACACACAATTTATGCATTCCCAGATGGCCTCATTTGTACAATTTACCCCCGCAGATGATAAACTGAGCAACCATTCGCCGTATTGCCCTTTTATCTTTCGCATTTGCCCCTGGTGGATAAACCTACTTTTCCAAGAAGTTCCAAATATCATGATACCAGGGGTTCTGATCTTATACTTCATCTATTGCGGCGATCAACTCGTAGACCGACACATACCTCTGTCCAATAATGATTGGACACATCCGAACTCCCAAAGGGATGTCTATCATAGAAGATAGAGTTGATAAAGCGTCAGCGAACCAGTTGCTCTCTCTTAACAGATGCGTGAAGGTTAGCTTCTCAGACCTGGGAATCAGAACGTCCAGGGTTTGGTGATAGATTTTCATCCTTTCTTCTTTAACCTTCCAATCTCCTTTCGCTTGAGATACGACCAGGTTAGAGTCCCCAATGACGTCCAACCTTTTTGTCCCTAGTTTCAGGGCGGCTTCCAAGCCAGCGATACATGCCTTGTATTTTGCTTCGTTGTTTGATACTTTAAACCGGAGTTTGAAAGCTAAAGGTATATGGGAATTGTTGGGTGCTATCAGCAACACCCCTATCCCATAACCGTACTGGTTAGACGCTCCGTCAAAGTACATAATCCAAATCTTTTCTTCGATCTACAGAATGGCCTCATCCGAGAATAGATACTCTATTGCTTCGTCTCCCTCCACTAGGTGATCGGCCAGAAACTTCGCTACTGCTTTCCCCTTCATAGACTTGCGAGTCATATACTTCAAATCAAATTTGAAGAGAAGAAGCAACCAATGGGCTATCCTACTCGTAAGTACTGGTTTCTCGAAGAGATATTTGATAGGATCCAATCTCGAAACCAGAATTACGGAGTGAGCTAACAAGTAGTGCCTCAACTTCCTGGTAGCCTATACCAAGGCCAAGCAAGCCTTCTCAAGTGGAGTGTAACGGGTCTCATATTCCAGCATCTTCTTGCTCAGGTAATAGATGGCTTTCTCTACTCTATCCTCAGATTCCTGCGCAAGCATGTAGTCCATTGTCGTGTCGGTTACTAACAGATAAAAAATCAACGGTTTCCCCGGCTCTGGCCGTGACAGCACGAGCGGGTTATATAGATACTGCTTGATATGCTCAAAAGCAACCTGGCATCGGTCATCCCATTGGAATTTCTTTCCTTTCTGCAGGAGACCAAATAGTGGTTCACAAGTTAAGGTTAATTTTGCAATAAACCGTCTTATGAATTGCACTTTACCCAGAAAGCCTCGCACCTCCTTCTCAGTCCTTGGTGGTGGCATTTCTAGTATGGCCTTGATTTTGGAAGGATCGACTTCGATGGCCCTTTGTGTAATTAAGAACCCCAGCATTTTCCTTACTGTGACACCAAAACTGCATTTTTGTGGATTCAGCCTCAATCGATATTTCCTGATCTGTTGGAAAAATTTCTTCAAGGCGGTGTAGTGGCCCTCTCTTTCCTTAGACTGGACAATCATGTCGTCAACGTACACCTCAACCTCTTTGTGGATCATATCGTGCAAGATAGTGGTTGCAGCCCGTTGATAAGTAGCCCCAGCATTTTTTAGACCGAACGACATCACCCTATAGCAGTAGGTTCCCCACGACGTGCTAAAGGAAGTCTTCTCCCTATCCTCGGGTACCATCAAGATCTGGTTATACCCGAAAAATCCATCCATAAAGGAGAGCAACGCATGGCCTACGGTGAAGTCCACCAATTCGTCGATGTGCGGTGGAGGATAGTCATCCTTCGGACTAGCTTTGTTCAAATCTCTAAAATCCAGACACGCCCGAATTCTGCCATCTTTCTTCGGCACCGGAATAATGTTGGCTAACCAAGTAGAATATTCAGATACTAGTAAGAACCCTGCATCTATCTGCTTGGTGACCTCTTCCTTGATTTTCAGAGCCCAATTCAGGCGTATTCTCCGAAGCTTCTGCTTGACGGGTCGGGCCTCAGGGTCAAGAGGGATCCGATGCTATACAATCTTAGGATCGATTCCAGGCATGTCTTCGTAGGACCACATGAAAACATCTTTGAAATCTTTCAATAAAGCGATTAAGCGCTCGCGTTCCTCCGAAGACAATGTGGACCTGATTTGGAGTAAACGCGGATCCTTCTTAGTACCCACATTAATTGAAATGATTTCATCAACTAGGGGTTTTACAAACCTCTCCTCCTCTTGATCAATCAAATGTTTCAAAATCAGAGGAATTCCTTCCTCGTCGTTTTTATCAAAATTTTGAAAGTCGTGATCAATGCAATACACAACTCAAAAATAGCAGTGGTACCATTCTCATTCACAACTTCCAGTTCGTCCAATTCCTCGGTTACAACCGACTCAAAAGAAAAGAAAAAAGACGACCTGGACAAAATAACGTCATCCGGGTTATCAACCCCAGGAATACTGGACTCTGACTCAGAAGAACTAGAATCTGATTTTGACTCCACAGATTTTGTGGAATCAGATTCCAGTTCACTACTTGATTCAGAACTACTGGACAAAAAGCCCTCCTCGAACTGCCAAACGAGGGAGGGTGCGATTGATGCATCAAGAATGCCAGTAGAAGGGCCCACAGTCGATTAATCTCCAATCATGGAAATAGAGAAGTCATCCCCCAAGCTCTCTGGTGTGATCTGAGCATCTAAAAGGAGACAAACCAGTGCTGCTCCTATCTCGAGTTCTATGCCATCAGACTCATCCTTTATACACTGTTCAGTCTCAGCTGGTAGGTCAGTCTGCTCCTCTGTAACTTTATCCCCTTGCAACTGTAGGTTAAAAAAGATCTCAAAGCCGGGCGAATGTCGCTTTTCAGAGTTCAGCCAAGGCTCAGGAAAGCCGTAGAATAATCTTTCCCCTCCCAGACAAAGTGGCCGTTTAGGGTTCCTTGAATGGGTCTATGTACCAGCTCATAGTGCTTCCCAGTTTGCTTAGCTTTAGCCCTTCCTGCCATTTCCTTCCTCTTTCTTATCCAATCCTCTTTTGCAGGTGTGTAACCTAGACCAAAGATGTGGGGGTTATGTGGTACTTCGGCCAACACAGCAACGCCCTTTTGGCTGTTCCTTCCCAATCCCATTTCAGGTACATGTTGCAGCTTATTCATGAGGTAGATGGATTGAGCACTAACGTACAATCCCTCATCAATAGCCAGAATATCTTGCACTACCCAGGCCTGGGCCAAGGTGAACCCAGACAAAAAGACATCCTCGTCGCCGTGTACAATTTCTAGTACCAGTGTAGTGACTTCCAACGGAGGATGTATGGAAAAGTTTCCAAAAACAATAGCTACCCCCTTCCCATGGGGATATTTTAGCATCTGATGCAGAGTGAAAGAGATAGCTCTTACTTGGTTCAGCCACGGCCATCCAAGGAGTAAATTAAAGGTGGCTGGAACATCCAGGATGTGAAACTCGATGTCCTGTTGTGCAGGGCCAACCTGAGTTTTGATCAGAACTATCCCCATCACTTCCCGACTTGTATTGTTATAAGCCCGAATCACCTGGGCCGTCGGTACAAAGTCTGCTAGTTTCAAGTCAATAGCATAGGCCATGCGCGACGGACACAGATTAATTGCAGACCCGATATCAACTAAGACAACTGGTATCCACTTCTCTTTACATTCCACAGAGATGTATAGTGGCTTGTTGTGCTCGAAGCCCTCAGGCGGCAATTCTTTATCTGTGAAAGTCAGAGCAGGTGAGGCGCCACATGGGAAAACCAGTCCCACTAACTGCTTGGAGGTTGTGTCGATAGAGAGCTTAGCCTTATCCATTGCTGATAGGACGGCTTGTCTATGCACCCGTGAAGCCATGAGCAATCCCCAAATGGATATATCCGCCTGAATCTTCTTCAACTGCTTCAGTACAGCTTCTTCTTCTAGTAGTTTATCTTTCTGTTTCTCAACTTCCTTATCTTTCCCTGATGCTTCTGGTTGATCCAGATGTGGGGGCTTAAAGTACCGCTCGCTCCGAGTCATGTGATCAACTTCCTCGGCATACCATGTATCATCTGGCAGATTCTGTCCCCAATCTTCATCCGTGTGGACAAGATGCAAATCATCATCTTCCCACCACATTCCTTCAGCAACCAACAAGCAACTGTCCGGTTCTATTGTAAGCACTCCAGTATCCGCAACACAGTTAGTCCCCGCAGGGCCTTTGGCTTTTCTAACCTTCAGATCAGTCTCGATTCTTTCCTGTTTGAACCGCTTCAGCGCGGCCTCCTGTTCTGTATCGGCTGTACAAATACTACCCAATTCTTGAGTAAAATTCTTAATACCGGTGCTCTCCGGCAACTTTCCCTTGTCGTCGACCGTTCCGGCCGTTATAGAAATTCTCGTTTCCAACTGTCCTTTCTTTGGTTGAGACCCCTCATCAATATCTGGCTCGTCACTAAGCCACCCCGTATTATTCGTTGATCCATTCAAGTCAAACCAGTTGATGTGCACATCCCCGGATCCTACCTTTTGAAGAATTGAAGATTAGTGATGTCCTCCACAAGGTCAGCTAAGTCATCCAGTCCTTGGCTTGGCCCGTCCCCCCGGACTACATTAACCTCCATCTCTGTCGGCAATTCCACCCATGGTCTGGCCTAGCTAGTTGGCACAATGTAATGGCACGGGTTGTATGCCTCTTCAGTTAAGCTCACAGGGCCCTTAGGCATGCCTTCTTCCACTATAGCCACCACCACGGGTTCGGGTTGGGATATGGATGCGCTCATCATGCACAGGTCTGTGCTTTCTGGGATGAACAGCGCCGGCTTAGGTAGATGGGAGGGGGTGATGTATATGCTGGGGTCATATGGGACGGCCATTGCTTGGATAAGGTTTACTTGCCTGGGTAGTGGGGGTTGGTTGTATGGTGGGAGAGGATTTGCAGTGACGTTAGGCTGCTCAGGAGGCGCTATCACTTTGTTGTCAATGAGATTCTAAATCTCATGAGGGAGTCTAGAGCATAGGTCGGTATCATGACCATGCTACTGGTGGAAGGCGCAGTACTTGGCCGGGTTGTGTGTATGAGGGAGGGGATTAGGCAATGGGCACGGCTCCAGGGGCTTTAGATGCCCCTTTCTGATCAGGACCCTCAAGGCAGCAGATAGAGACATGTAGAGTGGGGTGAAAACCCTCTGGCCCCGGGGTTGGTACTTTGCAGGTTGTGGGGTAGTTCCGGATGTACCGGTAAAAGGGGTGGCTGTTTATGGTGTGGTGGTGACCATACCAACATCAGAGGTCCTTGCAGCTACATTACTACTTGTAGCCGCATTTGAACCACGTGTAAAAGCCTTCTTGGGCTGCTCTTTTTCATGGTCAATCAGACCCTATTTCATCGCATCCTCTATCTGCACCCCTATCTCATGAAGGTCAGCAAATGTAGGTAGGGGTAGGACTATCATCTTTTGTAGCAGCCTCGGTTGCAGATTACGAACAACCATTCTTCTCTGGTCCTTTTCAGGTGGTCTGGTTGCCATCATGGAGACCTTGGCCCTCTACCGAGTGATAAAATCGGAGAAGCCCTCCTTCGGCTCTTGACGAGTTGCCTCGAGATCACGAGTTGTGACCACGATTTGAGTGCTATAGGAATATTAGGCAATGAAGGCCTCAGCTATCTCTTCCTAGCTCCTCTTCACGAAATCTTCCAATTTAGTATACCAAATGGCCGCGATACTATAGACGTCCCCGAACGCCCCGGGAGGGTGAAGTCCCGTTCTGTTCATTTGGGGTCACTACAGCTCGGACTCTCAAATTGTCACGGTTCTTAATCTGAACCAAAGAGTCCAAATCCGGCAAATCGTTTTGAGAAAACAGATTTGAAAAGTAGTGCCAAACATGGACTGCTTTGCCAGATACAGAGTCGCCACCTAAATATTTTAAAATGGGGAAATTTAGGAAACCCTGACTCGGTGCCGAAGGCCACATGTTCGTCATCACCGGAGTTTGTCTCGGCTCGGGAGCTTGGGTACGATCGGGGAAGGTCAGCTATGAGCACCCCCTTTCGCCCGGTCCGAAGACCGGCCTCTACTAACCATGATATCCGATTTTGAAAACGTATGTGTTCTTGTTCCCTTTATTAGCCTAGAATTACTATGTTATGCGCGCAGCAAACAAGTATAGACGAGATTGCCTAATTTGGAAACAAACATTGCATATCCGTTTGTTTTGAAAAGTGCTTTGGAATTTGCTACCCGCAAGTAGGCTAAAATGCGGATTTCAACGAGTCTTTTCCAACTCAAACAATCCAACCTTCACCCACAGGCATTCAAACAGTTTATCACATAAGCATCTAGCCATATGGTAAACATGCTGTCATGATAGCATTCACACGCATGCGAGATGCTAAAACAGGAAAATACTTACATCGTACTCCGTGCCAAAACAGTAAACTAGTTAGCAAACATGCATGTCCTAGTTCATGTTAACTTGCCTAATGCAACACATACAGGATGCAATTAGATAGGCTCGGCTAACCTAAGCATGGCATATGAAATGCGATCAACTATCACATATTCAATTTGGGAATTGAAGTACAGATGCAGTTAGTGTGATGTACCGAGCCTAATGTATGCAATTCAAATGCATGAATGCACGCATGTATAGCATAAGGTATGCTAATTTAAACGTGCCCTAATCTACCATCAAAGCAGGTAAATAAAAGGGAAGAAAGAAGTGGGGGTTGGAAGACATTCACACACTCACCCACACTTATTACAGATTTGCCCTCACTCGGAGGGACCGAATAAATATTACAAATTAATTAATTAATTAACAAATTAACTAATCTAGGGAAACAGGTAAAACGCCTCGGGAAGCGTGCCACCATGCATGGGCTGCCTCTGTTTTCCTTCCTTCACTCCTCTGGAGGCTGTCAAAACCTCAGGACTGCTCCCTTAGACAGAGGGGATCACCACCGGCTAGATGGAATTGCCACCGGCAGTGGTGTGTGGCCATCGGCACAAAATGAAGCTGTCGGCAGAGACATTGTTGCCGGTCGGCACCTTACACTGCCGGTCGGCAGAGTGTTCCTGCAGAATCTGCAAATGACAGCAACAGAGGGCAAGGCAAAGCATGGCAGCACAATTCAAGGCATATATGCACCAACCATGTCCCTTATCATGATAATGACTCAAAGGGGCATGTGCCTCGATTCTCGAACCACCAATCACGCATTTCCATGCATGATGGCCCAAAGAACCAAGTATGCAACTTTGATTTCAAATGCATGCAAACCAAATCAAACCAAACAAGGCTCAATTCCTATCACTAAGTCAAGGAACAAAGCATGCATGCAAAATGCAATGCAACCTAGGCATGCAAGCTAAGGATGCAACATGGCATGGCAAGGCACTTATGCAAGCATACAAGCATACATATGGCAATGCAAATCAATGAAAAGATGGACTTATACATGATTTAGGCAACTCAAAATAGGCCCAAAACAATGGCCAAAGTGCTACAATGAAGGACCAAATACATATACACATGCATATAATTGAGGGCCAACACTTAAGCACAAATTGAACAACTCTCAAACACATTTGAAAGGGGGTAATCATGGATACATAGCATGCAACATAAGCATTGAAATCATGCTAAGACGGTGCCAAACCAAGCAACAAAATCAAGCTAAAACATGCAACAAATAGTCCAAATGTTCAAAGCAAACCAATAGAGTATTGAACTACACTTAGCAAGACCAAACATGGCATGAACTCATTGACCAAAAACAGAGTTTTGGGACATTAATACAAGGCCTAAGGACCACTTAGATGGCATCCAAATGACTCAAAACAAAGGCATGCATAAACACCAAAACATGGAGCATTGCTACACAAGCTTATGAGGCATTGAAAATGCATTCAAGGCAAACACATAGGCATGAAAATGGAACTGAAATAACATATAAGGTGACCCCAAATCACCAAATCCATGCAAAGATGTCATGTTATACATTCATATGCTCAAGGCCAACAAGCCCAAATACAAAGGAACTATATCACGCATGCCAAAATCAACCCAAACACTTATGGACAGATCTAAAACATGTCAAAATAAGCACATAATCTTCACAAGACTAAGCCTAAAACATGCTCCAACAAAGGCTAACAACCTAAAGCATATTAAGGCATAAACAAGGCATTACATGGCAACTATGCTAAGCATGCATGGAGTACCAAAACCAAGTGAAAACAGAGGCATAACATGACATATTAAGCATAAAAAGCAGCCAAGTCATGGTCAATACACCCTCAAACATAGTGCTCTCTCAAGAGGCCAAAACATGCCCTTTTCAAGGACAACAAGGAGAGGGGGTGGCCCTCTCCTTCTTGGGACTTCAAGGCATCACCTTCACCACTGAAATCCCTCAAGATTTCAGTGGTGAAGAGACCCCAACACCAAAATCCCGGAGATAGCACAAAATGGCTCAAAATGAGGCCTTTCAAGGCCTAAGGGGGGTCAACCACCCTCAAACAACAAAACACTCTTAATAAACAATAAAGAGGATCTAAAAACAGAACTTTTTTGTATTATACACTAAGCTCAAAAACGAATTTAAGATAGGTAGAAATACAAAGAAAAAATGGGGTAAAAAGGGGTGAGATTCTTACCCTTGAAGCCTTCTTCAACAATGGTGCTCCAATGGCCTTCCTTAGCTTGAATCCAACACCAAAAATTCAAAATCAGTCCCTTAGCACCTCAGTTCCAAGAGGAAGGTGAAACACTAGGTGCTTGTGTGTAATAGTATGGACTAAAACACACACAAGAGCACAAAAGAGAGGGAAAGAGAGATAGGATGTGTATCTAACCCTAACCCTAGAACTCAAACCCTAACAATGGCTGTCTAAGCTCTCAAAATATCTCAAGTGTCTAACCTAAGTCTCCTCTTTGCCACAAGAGAGAAGGCTCTCTCTTATTGTCTTGTAAAGCTTACAAGACAAGCTTCACAAGAGGGAGATCCCTCCATACACGTGTATGGAGGGATGCAAAAGCAAGACAGCTGTCTAAAAATATCTGCAAAAGCAGATGCACAGCAATCGGCCGGCCAAAAATGTCATTTTGGCCAAAAGGAGTGCCAGCCGGCAGAAAATAGTGCTGACCGGCAACAAATAGTGCCGGCCGGCCGGTGGAAGCAAAAACTAGCCCGTGGCCTCTAGCCACTGCCGGTGGTGAGTGGGGATGCCTCACAAGGCATTCCCTGCCCCTCCAAGGCAGAACACAAGTGTTTGGTGTGAAACCAGACACTAAACGGTCGAGTTCGAAGATCCTGAGGCAAGGCGCGCGAGCCGAGACCTCCAGGAACTCCAAACAAACACAAACATGGATAATCACCGAGTGTTCAAACGGTGACGTCCAAGTCTTGAGGACGGTCAAAAATGGGGTGTCTACAGATACCTGACAGGGTCCAGCCAAAGAGAGATAACTTCTGCAATCTAGTCAGGCCCATCGGCCGCGAAATATCTGAAAATAGCCGCAAGTGGACCGTGGGATCACCCGAACCGTCGAAGCGGTCTATATGTGGCATTTTAAATATTTCCGGCAATGTCACCGCCGAATCTGTATAGCCATCCTCTATATATGGGACCGAATTGATACCTTGAGCTCGTTTGAAAAGCTTCTTAAGCTTGCTCACTTTTAGCGCGGTAGGGTCGACCTCAAACTCAAACGGTGCCTCTGTTGGGTAGACCGGTGCTTTGGAAGTCTGGGGTAGGACTGGCTCTACCGGAATGTCTACATTTTCCTAGACATTAGTAGTAACCCCGGGTATTGGAACCCTGACTGGGGGTGGATGCGAAGCAGAAGCTGCTGCTTGTGGTTGTTGTTGCTGTTGAAGCCTAGCAATCAATTCAGCCTACTGGGCGGCAATCTCCGTTTGGCGAGCGGTAACTTCCACTTAGCAAGCAGTGTCTAGCTACATGGCCTCGATGGTCTGCTGAAGTTGACGTAACATATCCTCCATGTTATCTACGGGGTGCTGATCTATCAAAATCGGTGTATACTCTCTTTCTGAGGTAAAAACAGATGACTGGGTTCGACTGAGCACAGGTGGAGTAGACAGTGACCGCTGAATTGGTGGCTGTTGAACCGGTGATCTATGCCTAACTGTCCTCCATCTCATAACTGGGGTAGCGAAGCAAACACTGGTTGTCCTCCAATAGGATCCTCAGATCAGTAAATCCTCCTGACTCGAGTCCGGAGTGCTCGGAGGGTAATTGCCTCGTCAGAAGCAATTGTGAAATACTACCTTGCAAAAAGAAAACAAAGCAAAAAGAAACAACAACCAACAAACGTACAACATCTCAGCTTAGACAAGGACAACACACAGTTGAAATCATAAGCTAGATGATCTGTACTCAAACACTGATTTTTGCCTCAAATTTCTACCTCGAAATTGATACCCTCAAACTGATACCCAGACTTGCAACTGATACATACATTCCTGCAGAGTCACACTCTAAAAGCACATATCAAGCAAGTGTGAGCCAAAACGCCCGTATGATGGGGTAGGGTTACCCTATCCTAATTTCGTCAGGAACTAGGGGTTCGCTACGCAAGCAAGCGGTTTCATACAATCCTACATTCGGGTGAGCAATCCATCCTAGTTTGGAACAGTCTCTAAGGCTTCCAATGTGTAACTAGGTCGATTGATCAAAAAAGGATACCTCAGCATGACCACCTAATATACCTCTCGCTCTTAACACTGAGAAGTGAAAGGAGGATCAAACGGTACAGCGGTGATCCAAATCCAAGGCTTGTGTTCCCATCATAGCAGAGCCCAAAATCGGTCAGCCTTATCGCAAGCTTTTCTAAGCAAGCCTCCGGCAAACCGCTCAGGAATAGCAGATGGCAAACACTGTGACTTAGGCGCACCAATGCAAAAGCAATGCAAAGAAACACATTAGTGTAGATAAAATAACATATCATGAGTTCGAGTCAAGTTCTCTAAATCCCCAGTAGAGTCGCCAGAAACTGTAGCTCAACTTTTCGCGCCCCCATTTGGAGAGCTCGAATTGGTCCTATAGTTCGAACTCCTGTCACAGTTTTGAATCTATTCTCACAAAGTGCAATGTGAAACTGATAAATACCAAAGAGTCCAATCTGGCAAATCATTTTGAAAAATCGATTTTTTATCAAATAATGCCAAAACTGGATTGCTTTGCCAGATTACAGAGTCGCCACCTAAATATTTTATTTTTGGAAAATTTAGGAAACCCTGACTCGTGCCAAAGGCCACGTGTCCATCATCGCCAAAGTTGTCTCGGCTCGGGAACTTGGGTGCGAGAGTGGAAGGTCTTGAAATGAGCACCCCCGCTCGCCCGATCAAAGATCGACCTCTACAAATCATGATACGTTCTTTTATAAACCTTATGTCTTCTTATTCCGGTTATTAGCTAGCTTTACTATGTGATGCACACAAGCAAGTATAGACTAAATCGCAAGACTTGGAACGAATTCATCTCATGTTTGCTTTCAAAAATGGTTTGAACTTGCCACCCTCAAGTGGGCTAAAATGCGGATTTGCCATCAAACATGATGGGCTTAAAACATGATTTTCCACTTCGCAAAGTGGGCTCAAAACTCACATTTGTTGAATTGTTTCAATTCAAACAATCAAGCCTTCATCCACAGGCATTCATGCAGTTTAGCAAATAAGCACATAGCCTCATGGCAAGCATGTGAAACATGACAACATTCACACTCATGCAAGTATGCTAAAGCGTAAAGGCTTACCGAGTACTCTAAACCAAAACAATAACTAGTTAGAAACAATATATGATCCTAACTATACAAGATGCCTAATGCAACACATGCAATAATGCAATTAAATAGGCTCAGCTACTTAATCATGGTATTTGCAACACTTGAACAGCATGCTTTGAAACACGTATTCAAAGAAGTATTTAAATTACAATACAATTTGAATGATGCGTCGAGCCTTAGTGCATGCAAGACAAACGAATGATGCAAACTTGCAAGCATAAGGTATGCTAATCGAAATATGATCCCTAATCTAACCATTGAAAGCGATTAACTAAAAAGGAGAAAGACGTTAGGTTGGAAGACATGCACACACACACGCACACTTATTACAACATTGTGCCCTCGCGAAGGAGGGTCCGAATGAATAAGCTAAGCTAATCAAACTAATCAAATTAAACTAATTAGACTAATTATTACAAACCAAACGAATAACTAGTAAACTACTAATTATTACAACATTTAACTAATTAGCAAACTAGTTAATCAAATTACAACACAAGTATCCATAAACTAATCATGCGAAATATTAAACAACACTACCTCAGCTCTACCTCGGGTAATGGAGGATGCTTGCACTCGGTTTTTGCCCCGAAAAGCCCTCCGATTTGCTCTTGAGAGGCTCTGTTTGCAGGGTTAAGCTTACTCTAAGAACTTTCTGCACCAACTTACCAAACCAATGCTGAGGATTACACCAGTGGCCTACCGGCCATGGGAGATTGCTACCGGCCAAAAGTGTGCCTTGCCGGCCAAAAATGAGGCACTGTCGGCCACCAATGAGGCACTGCTGGCCACTGATGCTCTGGGTCACCACACTGCAACAGAGCACCAACAGAGGAAAATTGAGGGTTTTCCAAGGATATGTTTGTACTGTGCCCCTCTTCATCATCTCAAAACATCAAAGGAGTGGCATTCTTGGATCCAAAACCACCAATCAAGCATCTTCGATGCATGATGACCAAAGATCCAAGGAGTACAATTTCAATAAATGCACAAAATAAGACTCTAGACTACTAGCTTGTCATGAATGATCAAAGGCAATGGAGACAAAGGAGATTGGCTCATTTCATCACTTTGAGTATGAAATGCTCCAATCTTCCTTGTGTTCAATATAACGTCTGATTGAACACATGCAATGTAAACAAAGCATGCTTAACTTGCTCAAGTTTTACTTGTCATGTTTTATTTACTCATTTTAATTATCGATCCATTCTTTAACCGGTTAAGTCCAAGGTGAGTGTCCTCTAATGAGAGAGGGGTCAACCAAAGAATGATTTAAGACATGAGAGAGATCATGCCGTTGGTTAGTAGAAACTCTCAAAAGAGGATTAAAACCATTAAGCACAAGTCTCAATCTCAAGCTTAAACACAACCTTAAGGCTAACTAACCCTCAAAGCAAATGAAAAAGTGAAGAAATGAGGGAGGTTGCAAATATTTCAGTATTGAAATGACATGCAAAATGATACTACAATATGCAAGCAACTCATGCACAACATGTTTAAAAGCCAAAAACACCAAACTAGTGAAGATCGCTGCACTATAGGCATGCAATACAAGGCTCCAAAGGTACAAACACTTCAAAACAATCCTAAAACAGCTTAAAAGGAGTTCTAAAACATGCTTGAAGTAAGCTAAAAAGGGCTAGAATAGGAGGCCAACACATAGCACAAACTAGACTATTAAGCACAATTGCAGTACAAGCATACAAAGCAAAGCCTCAAGCAACTTAACCAGCTCAAAATAGAGCTAAAGCTAGTCAAAATAGTTGTAAAAACATGCTTAGATTAAGTCACAAAATGGTAGAAAACTGTGGTCACAAGTTAAGCTATCTACACTTACAAACAAGACACAATGAGGGGAGGCTACCCCCTTCCCATTTTGAACCTCAAAACATAGTTTTTACCACTGAAAATCCCCTAGAATTCAGTGGTTAAAAGAGCCAAAAAAATTTTTTTGAAGAACTTTGAAAGATGGCACAACAACTTAGCAAGCAAGCTACAAGAAGAGTAGACTACCCCAAACTCCAAACAAACCTCAAACCACTATTTTAAACCATAAAAATAGAGATTTCAAAGGTCAAAACCGGCCTCAAAATAGTATGCAAAGATGGCAAAACAAGTGTTTAAAATAAGCTTAAAACACAAGTGTTCTACCTTTTTGAAGACAAGATACACTTTTGGCACCAAAATCAAGCCAAACCAAGCCAAAATCCTCTTTTAGAGTACAAATGGGACCTCGAGCAACCTCAACAAAATGGTGATCAAGTTTGATCAAGGGCTTATATGCAAGAGTGGAGAGAATTTAGGCTATAAGGCACAAAATATTTAGAGAGAGGATTATAGAGAGAGAGAGAGAGAGAGAGAGAGAGAGAGAGAGAGAGAGAGAGGGAGAAAAAAAAATTTATCTTCAAAATTTCCAACCCCCACATATGCAAGAGGGGGCCTCTATATATAGAAGATACAAAATCCCCTCAAAGAGATCCAGCCATACACGTGCAAGAAGATGGTTCAATCTGTGCCAATAGTTGGCACAAAATATTAGAAAATATCTACTAATATATTGGTGGCCGGCCGACCATCAGTGATGGCCGGCAGGGGCTCATTGATGGCCAGTAGGGCACATCAATGGCCTGCAGTGCACAAGGATGGCCGGCAGGCCATGAACAACAACATGATGAAAGGGCCTACACATGGTCCAAAAATGAGACAGAATGGATGCAGGGCTTGGAAAACTCTAACCTGTGGCATTTCACCGCAGATTTCGAGCGCTCGACGAGCAATCAAACTCATCGCTGGATGTACCTGCAAGAATATCCAAGTCTTGAGGACGGTCAAAAATGGGGTGCCTACATACAGCCACCAAAGAGGATTGGGCCAGGAAAAGAGAAGAGATGGCAGGCAGAGCTAGGGCCAAGCAGGCTGGGAAACACTATGAGCTTGTTCACAGGCCGATCCGAGGAACGTTAAATGGTCATTTTGTTCGGGAGGGTGAAGACTTCCCATTTTGCAGATTTCCCGAGCCCTGGATGAATTCTCCAAAGCAGCGTGTCCCTAGCTTCAAAATCTTCTTTGACTTGCAGCTGCAAGACAACGATGTCGAGGAAAAGGCTGAACCAAGTGCTGAAGTTGAACAGGGCATAGAAAGTGACTCAGACAACGGCACGCTTGGAGTAGGGGCAGCACTGGCATGTCTCCTTTTAGATCGTCTGGCCAACTTAGAGAGCTTGGGAGGATAACCTGACCATCTCCATGATCGGGGACCAACTGGGTGTGAACCCATCTAGTAGGATTTTGGATGCATCTGATGCACCATCTCTTGTTTGGCGACTAGAGGAGGGCTACCTGTCTAGTAGTTCTGAGTTGGGTAGTGAGCCAGAATTCGATTCCACAGTGTCTATGGAGTCGGAATTAGATTTCATTTCTTCTGAGTCCGAGTCTGGTATTCCTGGGGGTGATAACCAGGATGCAAGGTCTTGTCCAGGTCATCATTTTCTTTTGCTTTTGAGTCGGTTGTAACCGAAAAGCTGGATGAGCTGAACTTTATGAATGAGAACGCTGCTAATTCTGAGTATTTCTTTGTGCCGCTTGTTATTGCATTGACCAAAATTTTTTAAATTTTAATGAAAACAATAAGAAAGGAATTCCTCTGGTTTTGAAAACTTTGATTAATCGAGAGGAGGAGAGGTTTGCAAGACCCCTTGCTGATGAAATCTTTGCTATTAATGTGGGTACTGAGAAGGATCCATGTCTGGTTTAGATCAGGTCCATGTTGTCTTCGAAGGAGCACGAGCACTTAATCGCTTTATTAAAATATTTCAAAGATATTTTCGCATGGTCCTACAAAGACATGCCTGGAATCAATCTTGAGATTGTACAGTATCAGATCCCTCTCGACCTCGAGGCCCGACCCGTCAAGCAGAAATTGCAAAGAATACATCCCGATTGGGCTTTGACGATTAAGGAAGAAGTTACCAAACAGATTGAGGCAGGGTTCTTGCTTGTGTCTGAGTATCCAACGTGGTTGGCCAACATTGTTCCAATCCCAACGAAGGATGGCAGAATCAAAGTCTGTGTCGACTTTAGGGATCTGACTAAGGCAAGTCCGAAGAATGATTTTCCTCTACCACATATCGATGAATTAGTAGACTTTACCGTAGACCATGCATTGCTCTCATTCATGGATGGGTTTTCTGGGTATAACCAGATTTTGATGGCGCCTGAGGACAGAGAGAAAACCGCCTTCACTACGCCATGGGAAACCTACTACTACAGGGTGATGTCGTTTGGGCTGAAGAATGCTGGGATTACCTATCAACGGGCTATAACCACTATTCTGCATGATATGATCCACAAAGAGGTCGACGTGTACGTGCACGACATGATTGTCAAATCCAAAGAAAGAGAGGGTCACTAAACCACCTTGAAGAAATTCTTTCAAAGGATCAAAGAATAAAGACTGATGTTGAATCTGCAGAAATGTACTTACGGCGTAACAGTAGGGAAAATGCTGGGTTTCTTGATCACACAAACGGGCATCGAGGTAGATCCTTCCAAAGTCAAGGCCATCCTAGAAATGCCACTACCAAAGACTAAAAAGGAGGTGTGAGGCTTTTTGGGCAAAGTGCAATTCATAAGACGGTTTATTTCTAAATTGACCTTGACTTGTGAACCACTTTTTTTTCTCTTGAAGAAAGGAAAAAAATTTTGATGGGATGATCGATGTCAATTTGCTTTTGAGAAGATTAAGTAGTACCTTCAGAATCCACCTGTGTTGTCGCCGCCAGAGCCAGGGAGGCCTTTGATTCTGTATCTGTCAATAACGGACACCACGATGGGATGCATGCTTGCTCAGGAATACGAGGGTAGGGTGGAGAAAGCTGTCTACTATTTGAGCAAGAAAATGTTGGATTATGAGACCCACTACACTCCGTTGGAGAAAGCTTGTCTAGCCTTGGTATGGGCTACCAGGAAGTTAAGGCACTACTTATTAGCTCACTCCGTAATTCTAGTTTCGAGATTAGATCCCATCCAGTATCTCTTTGAGAAACCCTTACGGGTAGGCTAACCCGTTGGTTGCTTCTTCTCTCCAAATTTGATCTGAAGTATCTCACTCGCAAGTCGGTCGAGGGGAGAGTTGTGGCAGAGTTCTTGGCAAATCACCCAGTAGAAAGGGATGAAGCGGTAAAATACCTGTTCCCATATGAAGCTATTTTTCAAGTCAAGGAGGAGACTTGGACAATGTACTTTGACGGAGCGTCTAATTAATATGGTTATGGGATAGGTGTGTTGCTGATAGCACCCGACAATTCCCATATACCTTTAGCCTTCAAACTCTTGTTCAAGGTGTCCAACAACGAAGTAGAATATGAGGCATGTACCGCTGGTTTGAAAGTCACCCTAGAACTTGGGACAAAAAGGTTGGATGTTATCGAGGACTCAAACCTAGTTGTTTCTCAAGCAAACAGAGACGGAAGGTCAAAGAAAGAAAGATGGAGATTTATCACCAAACCCTGGATGTTCTGATTCCTAGGTTTGAAAAACTGACTTTCACGCATCTACTGAGAGAGAACAATAGGTTCATTGATGCTTTATCAACTCTATCTTCCATGATAGACATTCTGCTTGGAGTCCAGATGCGTCCGATCATCATCGAGCAAAAGTACATGCCAGTCTATGAAACTATCGCCGCAATAGATGAAGCACAAGATCAAAACCCTTGGTACTACGATATTTGTTACTTCTTGGAAAAGGAGGTTTACCCACCAGGGGCAAATGCTAAGGATAAAAGGGCAATACAGTGAATAGCTGTCCAATTTATCATCTGTGGAGGTAAACTGTACGAGAAAGGTCATTTGGGAATGCACAAGTTGTGTGTCAAAGCAGAGGAATCAAGGCGCCTAATGGAGGCCATCCATGGGGGAGAGTGCGGAGCACACATGAACAGAGTAATGTTAGCCCGAAAGATTCTCAGGTAAGGTTACTACTGGTCCACTATGGAGGAGGATTGTATTGGTTTTGTTCGGCGATGCCACAAATGCCAAATTTATGCTAACCGCATGAATATCCCGCCGTCGAAGCTGTACAACATGACTTCACTATGGCCTTTTTCAGTCTGGAGAATCGATGTCATCGGCGCAGTCACACCGAAAGGGTCGAATGGGCATGAATACATTCTGGTGGCAATTGATTATTTCACAAAATGGGTGGAAGCTCAGTCCTACGCAGTATTGAAAGCAACGCATTTGGCTAAGTTCATTAAAAATAACATCATTTGCCGATATGGAGTCCCAAACGAGATCATTTCAGATAATGGCTCCTACTTCAAGAAAGAGGTGATAGACTTGTTGGAGAAATACAATGTGGCCTTTCAAAAGTTATCTACATAACGGCCATAAACCAATGGAGTTGTTGAGGCTGCCAACAAGAACATTAAGCATATTCTGCAGAAGATGGTTGAGACCTACAAGGACTAGCCAGATAAATTGTCATTCGCACTCTGGGGTTATAGAACTTCAATCGGGATGTCTACAAGGGCACTTCCTTATTCTCTTGTCTATGGGATGGAAGTTGTTTTGCCAATTAAAATAGAAGTTCTGTCGCTGCAAGTCATGGCTGAGGGTCAAATAGCAGAGGCAGACTGGCAGCAGAGCAGGTTTGAAGAACTGATGCTGTTTGATGAGAGAAAACTGAAAGCATTATACCATGTTCAGGGTTATCAACGCAGGATTGCTAGGGCTTTTAATAAGAAGGTTAAGTCCCAAAATCTCAAATAGGGGGATTTGGTACTGAAAGACAACCGAGCTCCCTTCCATTACCCAAGGGGCAAGTTCAGACCCAATTGGACTGGTCTTTACATCATAAAAACTATCTGGTCGGGTGGAGTTATTATTCTCATGGTCCTGGATGGCCTGGAATTTTCCCAACCGATCAACATGGACAAGTTAAAGAAATACTATCTTTTAGAGGCTCGTTAGGCTGAAAACCCGGAAGGGCGACCTAGGCAAAAGTTAGAACACAAAAAAATTAGAAATAAATAAAAACTAAGCTCGCAAGGTCGAAAACCCTAAAGAGTGGCCTTGGCAAAAGTTAGTGCGCAAAGGGAGAGAGATAATACTCTAGTGAACCTGAACCGAACTACGTAAGGCTTGATTCCCATCTGTGGGATACGTAGGCAACTTCATCTTGAAGTCCGGGCGTAAACACCTCCAAATCAACTGACCTGTTCACGTGTTTGATCAAGTCATCTTTGTCCGTTCTTTACCTGAGGGTTTGGTTGTAATCTTTACTCTGAGAGAAAGCTGGTTACAATGTTGAGCAGTGATGTTCAAACAAGGGGCAATTTGTGATCTTTTGATTCGGGTTGTACACATTGAGGATTGATTTTGTGCATGTCAAGTGGCGATCCTTTTCGAAAATGGTTTTGGAAAGTTTTAATAAAAGTTTATTTTTGTTCAAATTTTACCTTTTATAACTTAGACCATTTTTGGACCAAAAAGAAAATCTTCAGTGCTCTTAACTTTAATTTCATTGATTTCAATACAAAGTTCTCTAACTCTCGATACAAATCAAAGTTGCTTTTATTACCTTCAAGAAACTTGAAAAGAAAGATCAAAGCAATAAACTAGGGGCATAGATGAGTCAGATGCTCTTGCGTCCCCCACTCGTGCTTGTAGAAGCTTCTGAAGCCAAAGTGGGCCTGATTTGTTCCTCATCCTCGAGCCAAGCCAAATACTCGCCAGAAATGGCACAATTGAAACTAGGGGCAGGGGCCAAAAGCTCTCTCGTCCTCCAAACAATGAGGTACCTAGCCAAATGTGAACCTTGGATGGGGAATGAAATCGAGTACTCTACCCCTTTCTCTGGGGGGATCTGATCATGCCCAAACTGACGTTTGAACCAGAACAGGAAGTAAAACACACAGTGTGTCAAGCCAATCAGCTGAATGCCAAACTGTCAAGCCATGTTGTAGCTCATCTCAGTCAGATTAAGCCAGGGGTAGCGCCACGCTATGTCAGCAGCAGACCTATTGCACATCCATTCGCACCACCATCCCTCATTCAGGAAATCCACAAGTTGGTGGCGGAAAAAATAGCCTCGAGATGAGTACTCAGGGTAAGAGTCCACTACCTTCAGCTTATCCATAAGCCACACCTGGGAAGCGATGAAAGAAAAGAGAGATGTATGTTGAGAGAAAAGTGAGAAAAGGGCTTTGAGAGGAAACTAGAGCATGAGTGCCGAGCAATGTGAGAAACACATATTAGAAAGGGTGGGAAACATTACCTGAAGAAGTAGTGGACTCCCAGTGAATCTGGTAGTCTACCGTCGATGAAAGGCATCTCAGCCCATCAAAGTCTCGGCCATCGCCAAGCCAATGCAACTCTTTCCTTCTTTCAAGCCTTGCGCCACTTCAATCAAACAGATGCTAGATCTGCTGAAACTAAGGGCAAGGAGGAAATGAGCTAGCATACATAAATAGAAGGCATGCTGTTGAAAACCCTACCAAAGACGGTCACCGCGATCATCGACGTCGAAAAATTGACGAATCAGACTGGGAATGTCTAGCTCACCGTTATGGGCCAGAGATCGAGCCTCGTGCATAGTGAGTCCACACATCCGTCCCAGAGCTTGGGTGTGGCCAAAAGAGACTGAAGCATAATTTCTTCATCGCGCCGGGATTCCATTAGCGCTTGAAATTCTTCAATTGTTGGGTACATTTCTTGTTCCCCGAAGCTAAAGACGTGTGTAATCGGGTTCCAGCATCTAGCTGCAACATGAAGGAATGGAAAACAAAGTGGAGTCCGACTCAACAAAAAAAGTGCATTTATGCTGAAACCCCAGAAATTCACATTTTTCGAGCCATCCAAAGTCACAATCCAATCCGCGAGGTTTTGGGAAAGAAATGGCTCCATTTGTGGCAAAAACAACAGCTATAATGAGTTCTGGAGAAGAAATTATGAAGGTAAAGCTTTTGTGGAAGATAAGGCAGTGAGTGGAAGCCAGCTATCAACAATCTGGAGGTTCTGCACATTGGTGGCTAGCAGGCCACTTTTATGGCCGGCAAGCCACTGTCGATGGCTGGCAAACTTCATCCATGGCCGACAGCCTTTCTCTTTTGGCCGGTAGCCTCCTTTTTTGGCCTATTGTCCACCTGTGTGTTGGAAAGTGTGGGTAGCTTGTGTTTTCTTCTGCACTTTGTGTATTTTAAGGTCTTGTTTTGTGTCCTTTTGGTTTTAGCAAGTTTGTTGAGTTGTATTTGAGTTGTTTTGTTTATCGACTTGTTGTTGTGTTGCTTATCGAGTTATACGTTGCATTCAAGGTTTAAAAAGGCGGTGTTACGTAACGGTTTTGGCCGTTACGTAATGGTTTCGGTAGTAGGCACTACACGTTACCCCTGATTTTGCGGTGTGATCAAAATTCACAGGTGTATCGGCTGTTACGATCGTCGTAGCGGCCGTAACGGCCCGTTACGCACGTTATAGTGCTTCTTTAGCTGATTCTTTTCAAAAAAAAAAAAACACAAGAAAAGGCTGAAGATGAGATTCCATAGGTGTATCAGACATCCACAAATTTTCAAAAAAAAACAAAAGAAAAGGCATGTTACACACAGTACATACCTTTATTATAATGGAGCTTTTGTCTTTCGTCTTTACAGCCCATGAACCACTTTGAATTGAAGTGAGATTCCATAAATTTTTAGATCTGAAATATGGAAGAGTGAGAAATAGAGCGAGGGAAGAGAGAAGAGGGAAGAGGGAAGAGGGAAGATGGAAGAGATGAACCTATGTTGAATCTTCAAGGCTATTGAAACCAGTGACTGCCCCTTTGTGTTGAAGAAGAAGTAAGTCTAGAGTTTGATCTGTTGCCTTTCTTTATCAAATTTTGTTTGCACAGTAGCCTCTGTGGATAGCTTCGTGGGAAAGATAAGTATTTGTTGACTGCCTCTTTCTTTATCAAACTGTGTATAGCGTTTGTTGACTTCACCTTGGGAAGATAAGCATTTGTTTTCCCTTATGGTCCCTAACTGGCAAAGTTTATTTTATTTTATTTTAAACAAGGATCTCAGGCTTTAAATTTTGTAAAATCTACAAAATTTATATGATATATTTAATAATTTTAATTTAAATATATATATGGAGCTATGCACTTATTTTTAGTATTCTATATATAATAATTAGTGAACGAATTTTTTTTAATAATATCTAAAAATCAAAACACATTTAATTATATGAATACATTTTACATATGTCAGTTTTTATTGAATTTTTTTTTTCTTGCAAGTTGTTCAAAAAGATAACAAATGCTCAAGTGATTGAAGCCTAAAAAACAACTATGTATGAATTTTTTTCTTCATAATTTATTTTTTAATTTTTATATGATCACGTTACCATGTAAACTTCAAATGTATAAAGAGTGGTTGCATTTTTTTTTATAATCATTTCATTTAATATTTAATTATAAATATTTTTTTATTTTGTTATTGTAATGTGTTGTGATAACAATGTTGAAGTCACTATTTTTTTTTTTTAAATATCTTTTTAAAAGAAAAAAAAATCAATACCTCAAAAAAATTATTTATAATTTATTTTTTAATTTTTATATGATTATATTAGCATGTAAACTCCAAATGTATAAATAGTGGTTGCATTTTTTTTTTATTTATAATCATTTCAGTTAATATTTAATTATAAATATTTTTTATTTTGTTATTGTAATGTGTTGTGACAACAATGTTGAAGTCACTATTTTTTTTTTAAATATCTTTTTAAAAGAAAAAAAAATCAATACCTCAAAAAAATTATTTATAATTTATTTTTTAATTTTTATATGATTATATTAGTATGTAAATTCCAAATGTATAAATAGTTGTTTCATTTTTTTTATAATCATGTCATTTAATATTTAATTATAAATATTTTTTATTTTGTTATTATAATGTGTTGTGACAACAATGTTGAAGTCACTATTTTTTTTAAATATCTTTTTAAAAGAAAAAAAAATCAATACCTCAAAAACAATTATTTATAATTTATTTTTTAATTTTTATATGATTATATTAGTATGTAAATTCCAAATGTATAAATAGTTGTTTCATTTTTTTTATAATCATGTCATTTAATATTTAATTATAAATATTTTTTATTTTGTTATTATAATGTGTTGTGACAACAATGTTGAAGTTACTATTTTTTTTTTAAATATCTTTTTAAAAGAAAAAAAAATTAATACCTCAAAAAAGATTCTTTTTAATTATTTTTAAATTTTTATATGATTATATTAGCATGTAAACTCCAAATGTATAAATAGTTGTTGCATATTCTTTATAATTCATTTTTAAATTTTTATATGATTACATTAGCATGTAAAATCGAAATGTATAAATTGTGGTTGCATTTTTTTTATAACTATTTTATTTAGTATTTAATTTGAAATATATATATATTTTTAATTTTGTTATTGTAATGTGTTGTGACAACAATTTTGATGGCACAATTTTTTTTTTTAAAAAAAATATCTTTCTATAAAATAAAAAAATAAAAATAAAAACAATAGCTCAAACAATGCCATGAAAAATGTCTTTATTCCTAATTACATTAGTATGTAAAATCCAAATGTATAAATAGTGGTTGAGTTTTTTTTATAATCATTTCATTTAACATTTAATTATAAATATTTTTTATTTTGTTATTGTAATGTGTTGTGACAACAATTTTTTTTTTTAATGACAAAATTTGTTATTGTAATGTGTTGTGACAATAAATAGCGATTGAATTTTTTTTTTTTTTTTTGTAATGCAGAATTCAAATTCAAAAATGCTACAACAAAAGGGTGCCAATGATGAACCCCCAAGTGATGATATTGGTTGGAAATTTGGAACTCAAGTTGCAGGCACTAGGCATCATATTATTTGCAAATTTTGTGGACATCACATTAAAGGTGGGATTACGCATTTCAAACAACATTTAGCACATCAAATGGGGCAAGTGCATTCTTGTCCTAATGTTAGTAGAGACGTGATGCAAGAAATGATGAAACATTTACAAAATAAGAAAATGAGTAAAGCAGACAAACAAAAGAGAAAAGCTGAATTGAAAGCACATATTAGGGGAGATGATCTTTATGATGAGGATGAAGGGGGAGATTTTGTAGATCTTCGAGATGATGACTCTGACTCTGATCCAGAGATGACTAGGGCTAGACAAGCAAGTATTCGTTCACAACAACAATGGAAGGAAAGACAACAATTTAGACGAGGTGTTGCAGGTCATGGATCACAATACGATGCAGGTGGTAGTTCTGGTGCAGGGGCTAGTGGTCACAGATTGCCAAAAGGGTTAGGTATTGCTAATGTTTTTCATTGATCACAATCCGTGTGTGAAACTGGTGGGAGTGGACGTAATTGGATTAAGCCCAATGCTCCTAAAACAAGGTTGAGAGCAAAGGATGTAGAACTCCAAAAGAGCAAGAGTACAAAGTAACGAAAAATCTCTTCAATGAATTTACAGAAGTTAAAAGAGAGATTGGGACGGGCAGTGTCCAAGTTTATACTCTATAATCGTATTCCATTCAATGCAGTTGATTCAGAGTATACACAACCCATGCCTGATGTTGCTGCTGAAGTAGGTCCAAGAGTGAAGGGTCCTAGTGCTTATGAAGTTTCTGAAGTATATTTGGGCATGGAGCATGATGAAATGACAGAATGGATAGGATCATTTAAGGGAATTTGAGCAGAGAGAGGTGTATCCATCATGCGTGATGGTTAGAGCAGTCTAACTCGGCAACACATCATCAACTTCTTAGTGTACTGCAATAGAGGTACTATATTTCATAAATCAATTGATGCCTCTAATTGTCATGACCCGAACCCGCCCCCGTGGGTTAAGCACATAATCGACCAGTAATTATGAGATTACCTACGGCCTCAAACCAAACCAAACGTATTTTAACAGAGTTAATGGGGGCCAAACAGAAGCAATTTAAAACTTTGTCCATTGAGTTGTGCTTACATGGCACATCATTACAAACCATACATATGCATATTAATAACTCACAACAAAATATGTACTATATAAGCTTCTGTACATACAGGATCATATAAGACTAAGTCAACCCAAGAAACTATATACAACATATTCAAAGACTTCGCCCACATGACAAAATAAAATAGAATGACAAAAGGCGAAGACGGGTCTCGTGCGTGAGACGCAAGGGCTAACTCTTCAAAACCTTTGTTGTTCCACACAGACATCACTGGGGCTGGGTCTGAACTTCTCTTGGCTGACCTACAGGCACATGAATGAGCGTGAGCGATAGTCCAGTGAATATTATCAAATAAAGAAGTTATACAAATGATATGTAGAATAACATACGTCAAACGGCCTTGGGCCCAATTCATATTTTCATTTACGTCAACTGGCCTTTGGCCCATTCATTTGTTCGTATCGAAACGGCCTTTGGCCCATTCATTCATTCGTGTCAACACGGCTTTTGGCCCATTCATTCATGTTAAAACGGCCTCTGGCCCATTCATTCATGTGAAAACGGCCTCTGGCCCATTCATTCGTTCTTGTCAAAACGGCCTCTGGCCCATTCGCTCCATTATTCAGATCAAACTGGCCTCTGGCCCACTCATTTGGTATAGCAAACATTGTCCACCAATCGAATCAATGAACTTATAAAACTTACATAGAAGTAAACAATTGGACAACAACATATTTCAGATATCTCTGTTAAGATATTACTCACAGTGATTGGTTGGTTGGTTTGCCCTGGAGCTCGACCCTACACATTCCATGAACACAAAAGGGTCACAA
The DNA here is from genome assembly GCF_055761805.1 of Camellia sinensis. NCBI lineage: Eukaryota > Viridiplantae > Streptophyta > Magnoliopsida > Ericales > Theaceae > Camellia > Camellia sinensis. The sequence continues at coordinate 107,685,181 of NC_138969.1, read as the reverse complement.
ACAATTCGATCCGTTCTAAATTCACATTTTCCTCTTTAGGTTTCATTCTTATCTCTTTAACTCAATTACAATGCGCAATACATGCCTAAGAGTACTTGGGAGTGAAAGAGAATAGAAAATGAAACACAGAATGTCTTTTCAAAATTTCAGAAAACAGGGTCCCCGCTCGAGCGTGGACTTCCCCGCTCGAGCAGACCCTTGAGGCCTGCAAAAGTACTGGATATGTCAAATTTACGCTCGATCGTGAACTCTAGTGCTCGAGCAGAAGGCCTCTCTACATGGCTCCCTGCGCGAGCGTTAAATTACCCGCTCGAATGGACACCATGTCTGCAGAAAATACTGGGAACACGAATTTCATGCTCGAGCGGCGGTTTCCCCCCTCAAGCGGACATCAAATTTTCTAGGTTTTCCAAAACATGTTCTTGAGCTCCAATTCGACATTCAATGGTTCTAGATGCATGCTTTTGGCTCAAACTTCACGTAATCATATACTAACATGGTACCAACACCAAATTACAACACAATGGAGCTCAATTTCACAAATTAATCACATGCATGTTTCAATTTACACCAAACTTGTTTCTAACACAACAATTCCATGCATTCAATACTTACACCCTTATGAATTGTACATGCATGTGACATTTTACTCTCATTCTCAACTTAGATGATGAAGAGATGGTCAAAAGCATGAGCTTTAACTAAAATCTCATATGGATTATACATTTGTGCTCAAACATGCAATTTCAAAGCAATTACACACATGCATGCATACATTGACCTTCAATTCCACAAAACCAACTCAATTTCATCATACTCAATTAAACTCATGTTCTTGTCCATTAATCAAACTTGGATTCACAAGATGATAACTTAAAATTCATGAATTCACTTACCTAGGAGCTTCAAACCCCCAAACTGCAGCCAATTCTTGAGTTTAATCTTAAAATTCCCAAGCCTTGAGCCAAGATTACAAAATTCTCCCCATTTCTCTCGCTATAGCCGGCCCTCTCTCTCTCAAGGCACAAAATCAGATTTTTGAGCTCAAGTGTATCAATTAAGTGTATAGTGCCTCTTTACATAAGTTCCCACTAGCACCAATTTAATAATAAATAATTAGGCACTAATTCAATAAATTAAATCTGATTAATTTGATCCGAATCAATTTTCAATTAAATTTCACCGTAGGCTCTAAAAATTACGTGTCACGACCCCAAACCGTCCCTAGTAGTTTGGTGCCATGATGGCCAGTAATCCGTAATTACCGAAGGCCAACTTCAAAGATTCACACACAATCAGAGTATATATATAGGGGGCTCACAAATGCAGAAGCAATAATTCAAAATACAAGTGGTCCATAAGAGCAGTGCATAAGTCAAATGAAATGGCATACATCTTTACATAGCTTTAAAACTTGAATACATAAAGAAATGAAGTACAAAAATACATATTACATCTTAACAAAAGGGCTTCTCAAGCCGACATGTTCAAATACAAAAGCTTCAAGATTGCCGACATCCTCACTGCCGACATAACATGCATACAAAACACACATCTCGGCGTAGCCGACTTCTTGCTTGTTACCTACATATATACATAGGGAGGGTGAGCTTGGATACTCAGTGAATGGTACAAGTAATAAAGGGGTTAAACGAATGATTCCCGAGGTCTTTCAAAATAGTACATAATATATCTTTGTCAAAACCATACTTATCATAGCTTGTACAAAACATGAGATAAATCTAGTTCATCAAACTTGATCTTACAAACTTACTTAACATACTTAACATGCGTCAAATCTTATAACATAACCTTGGCATAACCTTCCAGCACGAGGGACTTGTGTTACTTAGGCCCGTAGCCCGCTTTAACACTATGAGACTTGTGTTACTTAGGCCCGTAGCCCGCTTTAACACTATGAGGCTTGTGTTACGTAGGCCCGTAGCCCGCTTTAACACTATGAGACTTGTGATACTTAGGCCCGTGCCCGCTTTAACATAGTAGTCTTTCCAAGAAAGGACCGTATCCTTTTATACTTAGTGCTGCGAAAGTTTAGAGTCCTCTAGCACAAGGGACTATCCAAGAAGGTCATCAAAACAAAGCTTACTTGATAACTTTCCATTCAAAACGAAGCTTATACTTGATACATAAAATAGGGATATCATTCATGCTTAACAAATACTTTTATCAAAACAAGGCAAAGCTTTATCAAAACCTTATAACATAACTTTATTAGAAATACCACTCACATTAGTTCTTGGGATGTCGGGGTCAAGGCAAAGGTCCAAGTCCTACAAACACATAACAAAGCATACTGAATGCACTTCTCGAAACAGGTCTCACATGCATGCGATGATCTCGGAAAAACATGCTGGAAGTCAAAACACTATTTTACATGTCAGAAAGACATGCTGGGTACCAACCAGGTCTTTGCCGAGGTCCCACACCTCCTGGCCGAGGTGTGGCTACCTAGGCTTCGGCATGCGGCTGCACACCGAGGTGAGCACAAGAAAAACTAAGGTGTAAGTGATCATGCAAAGGTAGGCCAAGGTGAGATACGATGCTTGGCCTAAGTGCAAGGTCTAGGTGAGAGTGATCTCGGCGACTACACTTCGAGAAGTGAGGTCTGGAGATCTGGGCTTCCACCCATGAAGAACAGGAAGAACATGAACATGAAGATCATGAAGAACGTGAATGCCAAAATCATAACTTCTTTATTTACAAAATCTGGGATTTCATGCTATGAGTTCAAAAACATGGACCTGGGTACCCATACTTGAAAATCATGCGAAAACAAACACAAAAACATGGATCTAGGCATGAGCCTTTGGATCAAATCATGACTTTCCTTGAAAAACACATGAATGTCATTTTCTCTTTCTAAAACTGAACTTCAAAGCAATGCATGGCTTACAAATCATATTCAATCATGCAATGCAAAAACATGAACATAAAGAACAACATGAGCAGATCAAGAATGTAACCATAGAACACGGATCTAACGGTTCGATCTCTAGGGATCAAGCTTGGAAATCCACTCTCTCTCAAGAACTCTTCTTCCTCTCCTAGAGCTTCTCTCTCCTCTTCAAAACAAGTATACAACAAAATGATGGGTTCTCTCTCTCTATCGGCTGACTTAACTCTCAGCTCGGACACGTGCCAACGGCTGGTTGGTTCACTTCAAAAAGGTGATAGATTGACAAGACAAGGCAATGACAAAGCGTATCTAACAAGCTACTCGGAATGGCACTCCGGCAAGGGGTGACATCGGCTAACAACAAGGCTTCGGCAACTAAGGTGACAATGACCTCGGCTAGGAAGGACAACACTTGACTAAGCTGTGCCACACCTTGGCCTAGATGTGCCACACCTCGGTCTAGGTCATACCACTCCAGGACAAGATCACTCAGGTGCAAAGGTAACATCTCGGCCTAGATAATACACATCTCGGCCTTGGTGATTCACACCTCGGCCTAGATAATGACATCCCGGCCGATATGTCAAAGCAAAGGTGGAGGTCAAACGAAGGAGTTCCAAGATACTTCTAGACTGAAGATGACCTCGGCTTGGAATGATCTAGGTGTAACGTAACCTAGGCTTGGCATAACTTCAGCTAAACATAACTTAGGCTTGGGTACCAAGGGAGGAACAAAGCAAGCACACAACACTTAGACAATTCACATAGGCAACAAAACAAGGCATGGACCTTACTTAGGCAAAACAAGTCACAAACATACAAATGCAAGCTTAAAGAGTTGTAATCATACAAATGCTCATGAACATGACTAAGATATAAATGTGGGTTATTACAGTCTACCCTCCTTAAAGAAGTTTGGTCCCCAAACTTCACTTACCTTGTTCCCAAAATGACTCCGGCTGTCAAGTTCTCATCTCTGCTTTTCCCCTCTAGCCTTTATCTTCGGACAATCCTTAATACGGTGACCTCTCTCTCCGCATCCGAAACATGCTCCAGTCGCCCGAAGACAAACCCCAAAATGTAGCTTCCCACAACTCGCACATGTCGGCCTGGTGCCACCTTCCTGATTCGCGTTGTTGGGACTATCCTCCTCTGTCCTCTCCTCAGCATCATTCGGGTCTACCTCTTCTTCGCGATTGTCGTAGGTCTGCCTCTTCCTCTGACTCTTCCCTAAACTTTGACTTCTGTTCAGGTTGGCTTCTGCAAGGATGGCTTTATCTAATACTCCAGCATACGTCGGCATGTCGAGTAAATTAACCTGATCTTGTATCGGCCCTCGAAGTCCACTCTCAAACTTCCTAGCTTTCATGTATTCGTTGTCGACCATGCGAGGTGCATACCTTGCCAACTCAGTGAACGCACGATCATACTCTGCCACTGTTTTGCTACCCTGTGTCAACATCTGGAATTCTGTAGTCTTGCGATCTCGGACACTGAGTGGAAAGTGCTTGTCATAGAACAGCTCCAAAAATCTGGCCCAAGTCAAGTCTAGGTTGCCTCCTCGAATCATCATCCACCATCTACGGGCGTCGTCTTCCAATGTGAATGCTGCTAGTGACACCTTCTGAGCGTCGGTGCTGGGAAAAACCTCGAACAACTTCTCCATTTCAAGAATCCATGCTTCTTCTTTCATCGGCTCTATACCTCCGTGGAACTTCGGCGGTTTCATCTTCTTGAATTATCTGATCAGGGTCAATGTGTCATCTCCGTACAAAGCTGGCTGCGGAGGCACTTGTGGTACTGGCGGTGGTGGAACTGCATGTCGGCCATCTGTCTGCTCGGCCTGTGTGGAGGTGGTACCAGTGTTCTGCTGCCTTGCTTGCCTTAACTCATCGGCCAAACTTTCAACCAATCTTTCTAATCTGTCTATCCTGTCCTCGGAATGATCTCGGCCAACTGGAGGTCTACCCCTTCTCATGATGACTAGAGATATGCAAAATGTGACTCTTAAACAAAATGAGCAAGTAAACATGCATGCAAGTAATAAATGATCATGTCGAGATGATGCACACCTTGTCAAGTAGCAAGCAACATGATGCAATCTTAACATCATTCTAAGGGACATCCTATGCTCTTTAGGACTCAAAGTGTGTGAATAACGTACTATAAGGAACGCGTACTCTGATACCATTCTGTCACGACCCCAAACTGCCCCTAGTAGTTTGGTGCCATGATGGCCAGTAATCCGTAATTACCGAAGGCCAACTTCAAAGATTCACACACAATCAGAGTATATATATAGGGGGCTCACAAATGCAGAAGCAATAATTCAAAATACAAGTGGTCCATAAGAGCAGTGCATAAGTCAAATGAAATGGCATACATCTTTACATAGCTTTAAAACTTGAATACATAAAGAAATGAGGTACAAAAATACATATTACATCTTAACAAAAGGGCTTCTCAAGCCGACATGTTCAAATACAAAAGCTTCAAGATTGCCGACATCCTCACTGCCGACATAACATGCATACAAAACACACATCTCGGCGTAGCCGACTTCTTGCTTGTTACCTACATATATACATAGGGAGGGTGAGCTTGGATACTCAGTGAATGGTACAAGTAATAAAGGGGTTAAACGAATGATTCCCGAGGTCTTTCAAAACAGTACATAATATAACTTTGTCAAAACCATACTTATCATAGCTTGTACAAAACATGAGATAAATCTAGTTCATCAAACTTGATCTTACAAACTTACTTAACATACTTAACATGCGTCAAATCTTATAACATAACCTCGGCATAACCTTCCAGCACGAGGGACTTGTGTTACTTAGGCCCGTAGCTCGCTTTAACACTATGAGACTTGTGTTACTTAGGCCCGTAGCCTGCTTTAACACAGTAGTCTTTCCAAGAAAGGACCGTATCCTTTTATACTTAGTGCTGTGAAAGTTTAGAGTCCTCTAGCACAAGGGACTATCCGAGAAGGTCATAAAAACAAAGCTTACTTGATAACTTGCCATTCAAAACGAAGCTTATACTTGATACATAAAATAGGGATATCATTCATGCTTAACAAATACTTTTATCAAAACAAGGCAAAGCTTTATCAAAACCTTATAACATAACTTTATTAGAAATACCACTCACATTAGTGTAGACACCCCATTTTTGACCGCCCTCAAGACTTGGACATCACCGTTTGAACACTCGGTGATTATCCATGTTTGTGTTCGTTTGGAGTTCCCGGAGGTCTCGGCTACGTGCCCTGCCTCAGGATCTCCGAACTCGATTGTTCAGTGTCTGGTTTTGCACCAAACACTTGCATTTTTCCTTGGAGGGGCAGGGAATGCCTTGTGAGGCATCCCCACACACCACCGGCCGCAGCCACACGCCACCGGCTGATTTTTGCTGCCATCGGCAATGTATATTGCCGGTCGGCACTATTTGTTGCCGGTCAGCACTCCCTTTTGCCAAAATGGCATCTTTGGCCGGCCGACTACTATGCATCTGCTTTTGCAGATATTTTATCACAGCTGTCTTGCATTTGGCTCCCCTCCATACACGTGTATGGAGGGATCTCTCTCTTTAGAAGCTTGTCTTGTAAGCTTTACAAGACAAAAGGCTCTATAAGAGAGAGTCTTCTGTCTTGGCTTTAGGGTTAGACACTTGAGACACTTTAGACATTTTTAGACAGCCATTTTAGGGTTTTAAGTTCTAGGGTTAGGATCCATACATATCCTATCTCTATATCTCCCTCTTGTGTGTGTTTAATTGTGTTTGTGTCTTACTATTGCACACAAACACATAGTGTTTCACCTTCCCTTAGTTTCTGAGGTTCCAAGAGGTTGTTCTTGAGGTTCATGAGTGGTTTCAAGCTTGGAGGAGCTGTTGGAGCTTCATCTTTGAAGAAAGTCAACAAGGGTAAGAAACTAGTCCATTTATTCCCCATTTTTGCATTGTATTTTTACCTGTCTTAAAATCATTTTTGAGCTTGGTGTATAATACAAAAAAGTTTTTTTTTTTAGCCCTCTTGATTGTTTATTAAGAGTATTTTGTGGTTTGGAGGTGTTTGACCCCTCTTAGGCCTTGAAAGGCCCCATTTTGAGCCATTTTGAGTGAGTTTCGAGACTTTGGTGTTTGGGCCTCTTCACCACTGAAATCTTGAGGGATTTCAGTGGTGGGGATGGTGCCTTGAAGTCTCCAAAAGGGGAGGGCCACCCCCTCTCCTTGTTGTCATTGAAAGGGACCCTTTTTGGCCTCTTGAGGGAGCATCATGTTAGAGTGTGTATTGATCATGTCTTGGCTGTTTTCCATGCTTATTAGGCCATGATATAACCTTGTTGTGTGTTGGTTTTGGTATACCATGCATGCTTAGCATATCTACCTTGTAATGCCTTGTTATTGCCTTAATATGCCTTAGGTTGCTAGCCTTTGCTCTAGCATGTTTTAGGTCTAATTTTGTGAAGCTTGTGTGCTTACTTTGCCATGCTAGAGGTCTGTCCATAGTTGTTTGGGTCGGCCATGGCATGCATTATATGCCCCCTTTGCATTTTGGCTTGTTGGCCTCAAGTGTATGAGTTTGTAGCATGCACTACTTGCTTTATTCTAATGATTTGGCATCATTTATAGCATAATTTCAGACCTTATAGCGTGCTTGTATGCTTGCTTTGGATACCTCTTTGAAGCTTTGGAAGCTTGACTTGCATGCCCCATGTTTTGGCCTTTGTGCGTACTTTTGATTTTGAGCCATTTAGATACCATCTAGGTGTCCCTTGGGTGTTGTTTAGGTCTGCACTAGACCTATTTTAAGCCCTCTTAGCCTTGTAAGGCTTGGTTAATTTAGTCTTGGTTTAAGCCTCCTGGCTTGCCTTGGGTTTTTGGTTTCGTTTGCATGCCTTGTTTGTCTTGTTTAATTGGCTTAATACCCTTTATAACATGATTTTCAATGCTTACCTTGCATGCCATTAGTCCATGTTATGCCTCTTTCAAGTGTGCTTGAGAATTGCCTTTTTATGCTTAAGTGTTGGTCCTTGTGTGCATGCATGTTTGCATGTCATTTAGCCCTCATTTTATAGCACTATGGCTACTGTTTTGGGCCTATTTAGAGCTGCCGAAATCATGTATAAGTCCACCTTTTCATCAGTTTGCATTGCCTCATGTTTGCTTGTATGCTTGCATAAGTGTCTTGCCATGCCATGTTGCATCCTTAGCTTGCATGCCTAGGCTGCATTGCATCTTGCATGCATGCCTTGTTCCTTGACTTGGTGATAGGAATTGGGCCTTGGTTTGTTCGTTTGGTTTGCATTTCATTTGACATGAAAGTTGCACACTTGATTCTTTGGGCCGTCACGCATCGAAATGCGTGATTGGCGGTCCGAGAATCGAGACACATGCCCTTTTGAGTCACAAACATGATAGGGGGCATGATTGGTGACATTGCTTGAATTGTATTGCCATGCAAGTTCTGTCCTCTGCTACTGTGAGTTGCAGGTTCTGCAGGCATTCTTTGCCGACCGGCAGTATACATTGCTGACCGGCAATTATCCTTCTGCCGATAGCTTCATAGATGGCCGGTGACCACATACCACTGCCGGTGGTAATCCTACTCAGCCGATGGCATTCCCCAGTATCTAGAGAGGCACCCTTGAGATTTTGGCTGTCTTCAGAGAGGCAGAGCAGGGAAAACAGAGGCAGACTATGCATGGCGGTGCACTTCCGAGCAGGACCGAGCATGCATTGCATCGAGCTCTCCTCCCGAGGCGATTTATCTGTTTTTCCTAGCTTAGTTAGTTTGTTAATTAATTAGGCAATTTGTAATAATTAATTAGCTCGCGAGTTAGTTAATTTGTAATATTTATTTGGTCCCTCCGGGCGAGGGCAAATCTGTAATAAGTGTGTGTGAGTGGTGTGTATGTCTTCCAATCTCCACTTCTTTCTTCCCTTTTATTTACCTGCTTTGATGGTTAGTAATAGGACATGTTTAAATTAGCATACCTTATGCTACGCATGCGTGCATCCATACATTTGTTTCGCATGCACCGGGCTCGGTACATCACGCTAACTGCATTTATATTTCAATTCCAAATTGAATACGTGCATTAATTGGTTGCATTTCACATGCCATGCTTAGGTTAGCCGAGCCTACTCTAATTGCATTTTGCATGCGTTGCATTAGCCACTCTAACATGAACTAGGATCACGCATGTTTGCTAACTAGTTTATTGTTTTGGCACAGAGTACTATGTAAGTATTTTCCTTCTTTAGCATACCGCATGCGTGCGAGTGTTGCCATGACAGTATGCCTGCCATGCGGCTAAATGCTTACGTGATATAATTATTTGGATGCCTGTGGGTGAAGGTTGGATTGTTTGAGTTGGAAAAACTCGTTGAAATCCGTGTTTTAGCCTACTTGCGAGTAGCAAACTCCAAAGCGCTTTTCAAAACAAACGAATATGCAATGCTTGTTTCCAAATTAGGCAATCTAGTCTATACTTGTTTGCTGCACGCATAACATAGTAATTCTAGGCTAATAACTGGAATAAGAACACATAACGTTTTCAAAAACGAATATCATGGTTAGTAGAGGCCGATCTTCGGATCGGGCGAGAGGGGGTGCTCATAGCTGACCTTCCCCAATCGTACCCTAGCTCCCGAGCCAAGACAACTCCGGTGATGACGGACATGTGGCCTTCGGCACCGAGTCAGGGTTTCCTAAATTCCCCTACAAAAAATATTTAGGTGGCGACTCTGTATCTGGCAAAGCAGTCCATGTTTGGCACTTCTTTTCAAAATCTGTTTTTCTCAAAACGATTTGCCAGAGTTGGACTCTTTGGTTTAAGATTAAGAACCGTGACACAAATCGAGTCGGAGCTGTAGTGACCCCCAAAACGAATGGAACGGGAGCTCACCCTCGCGGGGCATTCGGGGACGTCTACAATTAGTTCTTGGGACGTCAGGGTCAAGGCAAAGGTCCAAGTCCTACAAACGCATAACAAAGCATACTGAATGCACTTCTCGAAACAGGTCTCACATGCATGCGATGATCTCGGAAAAACATGCTGGAAGTCAAAACACTGTTTTACATGTCAGAAAGACATGCTGGGTACCAACCAGGTCTTTGCCGAGGTCCCACACCTCCTGGCCGAGGTGTGGCTACCTAGGCTTCGGCATGCGGCTGCACGCCGAGGTGAGCACAAGGCAAACTAAGGTGTAAGTGATCATGCAAAGGTAGGCCAAGGTGAGATACGATACTTGGCCTAAGTGCGAGGTCTAGGTGAGAGTGATCTCGGCGACTACACTTCGAGAAGTGAGGTCTAGAGATCTGGGCTTCCACCCATGAAGAACAGGAAGAACATGAACATGAAGATCATGAAGAACATGAATGCCAAAATCATAACTTCTTTATTTACAAAATCTGGGATTTCATGCTATGAGTTCGAAAACATGGACCTGGGTACCCATACTTGAAAATCATGCGAAAACAAACACAAAAACATGGATCTAGGCATGAGCCTTCGGATCAAAACATGACTTTCCTTGAAAAACACATGAATGTCATTTTCTCTTTCTAAAACCGAACTTTGAAGCAATGCATGGCTTACAAATCATATTCAATCATGAGATGCAAAAACATGAACATAAAGAACAACATGAGCAGATCAAGAATCTAACCATAGAACACGGATCTAACGGTTCGATCTCTAGGGATCAAGCTTGGAAATCCACTCTCTCTCAAGAACTCTTCTTCCTCTCCTAGAGCTTCTCTCTCCTCTTCAAAACAAGTATACAACAAAATGATGGGTTCTCTCTCTCTATCGGCTGACTTAACTCTCAGCTCGGACACGTGGCCACGGCTGGTTGGTTCACTTCAAAAAGGTGATAGATTGACAAGACAATGCAATGACAAAGCGTATATAACAAGCTACTCGGAATGGCACTCCGGCAAGGGGTGACATCGGCTAACAACAAGGCTTCGGCAACTAAGGTGACAATGACCTCGGCTAGGAAGGACAACACTTGACTAAGCTGTGCCACACCTTAGCCTAGATGTGCCACACCTCGGTCTAGGTCATACCACTCCAGGACAAGATCACTCAGGTGCAAAGGTAACATCTCGGCCTAAATAATACACATCTCGGCCTTGGTGATTCATACTTCGGCTTAGATAATGACATCCCGGTCGATATGTCAAAGCAAAGGTGGAGGTCAAATGAAGGAGTTCCAAGATACTTCTAGACTGAAGATGACCTCGGCTTGGAATGATCTAGGCGTAACGTAACCTAGGCTTGGCATAACTTCGGCTAAACATAACTTAGACTTGGGTACCAAGGGAGGAACAAAGCAAGCACACAACACTTAGACAATTCAGATAGGCAACAAAATAAGGCATGGACCTTACTTAGGCAAAACAAGTCACAAACATACAAATGCAAGCTTAAAGAGTCGTAATCATACAAATGCTCATGAACATGACTAAGATATAAATGTGGGTTATTACATTACGCTAATCACAATGGCGCAATCAATTTCGGGTTTCGTGGCCGATAAGGCCTTCAAATTAATTTCCAAAGCAGATAATCAAACAGATATTCTTACAGTGAACAGATAGAAATTTAAAACCACATATTTTCACATAATGGCACACAAAATCATATTAAACACATAATCACATTCATGTTAAGGACCAATTAACATATTACGAAACAGGGATAGCACACTAATATTATTAGTAGGACTGCTGAATATTATTTTTGGTTGTTAGATAAAGTTGTTGATGAAATTGGAGAACAATACGTTGTTCAAGTGGTAACTGATAATGAACCTGCATTGAAAGCTGCCGGTAAAATGTTAATGAGAAAAAGGAAACATTTATATTGGACAGCTTGTTCAGCACATTGTATCGATCTCATGGTAAAAGACATAGGCAATAAGAAAAGTGTAGCAAAGGTGATTGAAGATGGTAAAACCATCACTAATTTCATTTATAATAGTGGATGGGTGTTGGATTTAATGAGAAAATTCACTGGAGATAGAGAATTGATTCGACCTGCCATCACTCGATTTGCTACAAATTGTATTGCCATTGAGAGTATTGTTAGATATAAACAACAATTGAGAGCTATGTTTAATAGTGATGAGTGGAAGAATTCTGGATGAGGGAAGGCAAAGACAGGGCAGCCTTACAATGTGAAAAAAATTATTTTGGGAAAGGAGTTTTGGCAGAAAGCAACAGAGCTTTGTAAAGTTCATGAGCCCTTAGTCAGAGTATTGAAGTTGGTTGATAGGGATGAGAAGCCAACAATGGGTTTCATATATGAAGCTATAGATAGAGAAAAGTTGGCAATTAAAAGAGATTGTCGCTACTACACTGACTATTGGAAAATTATTGATACTCGATGGTCTTTTCAATTGCATCAAGATTTGCATGCGGCTGGTATGTGTTACAATTTCAATTATAAAATGTATATTTATTTACAATTATTCATTGTCTTCTTATTTTTGAAGGATATTTTTTAAATCCTCAATTCCAATATGGTGTTACCTCATCCAATGAAATGATAAGAGAAGTGATGGATGGACTTAAAAAAGTCACTACCAGAATGGAGCCTAATATGGATGCTCAAGTGAAAGCAACAAATCAAGTACGTACCAATTATTTAAATTTTAATAGTAATAATCTATTTTTACAAATGTTACTTGTAATGATTGTCCAAATTGTAGTTGTTGCTGTTTCGAGATAAACAGGAAACTTTTGGCACTTCTTTAGCACAAAGAGCATGGAAACAATCAAATTCAGGTTTTATTTTCAAAATTACAAATTTATAATATATAAATACTTAAATAATTTTCTATCATATTTTGACTTATGTCTAGTTTAATGTAATTCTGTGCAGCTGAGTGGTGGATTATTCATGGTAGTTGTGCTCCTGAACTTCAAAAAATAGCTGTGAAAGTATTAAGTCAAACCACCACATCATCTCACTGTGAACGTAATTGGAGTACTTTTAGTCTCATCCATACGAAGACGAGGAATAGATTGAAATATAAGAAAATTCAAAGATTAGTCTTCATCACCTACAACATGAGATTAAAATTGAGACATGTTAAAAGAAGCAGCCAAGAGGAGATTGATAGGAGTTTTAATCCTATTAACTTGGATTACATATTTGAAGAAGATGATCCAATAAGTCCATGGATAGAAGAAAGGGAAAATCATTTACTAGATGGTGTAGATAATTCTGAATGGCTAGATTTGGTCTCAGATGGTGGTGGTGGTGGTGGCGACGATAGCAATGGCGATGGCAGCGATGGAAACGATGGTGGTGGCACCTATAGATATTAAGCTCGACGCACTTCTCAAAGCTCAACTCCTACTCCAACTCAAAATGATAATAGTGGTGGTTTGACACCATCTGATGGAGGAGGTGATGATGGTGATGGTGAAGGCACTTCTCACGGTGACGGTAGTGGTGGTGGCGGCGGCGACAATGGTGGTAATGGCGGTGATGGTACTAGTTTTGGTGCAGGAAGTGAAGATTTTGTTGGAGGATTTGGATTATGTGATGTTGGGGAACATTATGATATTGGAGAACCTGTTGCACCTTTACCCCAACTACCTAGGAGGTTTCATGGTAGTGATACACATAGGGATGAAAGAAGAATAAGAAATAGAGAACAACAGCTTGATTCATCTGATAGTGGTCATAGTTATCCATATCACCCTCACCCATCCTATAGCAGTGATAGCCAGAGTTATCCTTACCCACCTCAACAAAATTATCCTTGGCCCCCTCAACAACATGGTCCTCTAGGATACGATTCGCCAAATTATTAACAAACTCAAGAAGAGTATGTTGATCCTTTTCAGCCAAGGTATCCATTTTCTTTTCCAATGCACGAAACAGAAAGGGATGACATGATGAGCACATTTACTTATGTATTTCCTACTAAATGGGATGAAGGTAGTAGCAATCAAGCTCAACAATCTGATTCCCAAGATGCACCAAGTCACTCATTTTGGCGGGGTGAAGGTAGCAGCAACAATCAAGCTCAACAATCTGAATCTCAAGATGCACCACGTCACTCATTTTGGTGGTGACATTATGTAATTTTAGTAGTAAAATTATGTAAAACGTACTCTCTGTTATTTGTGATTTATGCTATGATGTTATATACTTTGTCAAGTTCTTCCATTATGGATGTATACTTTTTTAAAACTATTTGAGTTAAAATGTACATATGCTTCCACAAGTATAATAATTAAAAATAATTTTATACATATAAGTCCAATAAAAGAAATTTTTGCCACAAGTGTAATATGGATTTATAACATATAAAGTCATTAATTATTGAAATAAAATGTAAAAAAATTCATTTTCTAGTGATTTAAAAATATGAAATATATTGGATCATACTTAAAAATTATGAAAAATTTATCAAAATTTATTTTAAAACCCAAAAAATATGATTATAAAAAAAATATGCGTATCGGTAAGTTTTTTGCAAATTGTGCGAAAAATAAAAAAATTCACAGTTCCGGTAACCGCAACCGTTACGCTGCGGCCTTTACACCCCGCAACCACAACCGCGCCACCGCTACCGTTACGGCGACCGCAACCGCTTTTCAGAACCTTGGTTGCATTTTATATTTTGGTTGTTGGTTGGTTCATTGCTCGATTAACCATTTTGTTTTAATCAAGTGCTCTTGGCCATTTCAATTCCTTGTCTATTTTATGTATATATGGTGCTCATGATACAAAAATGACAACACTCTTTTCATGAAAACTACGAGGTTTTATTTCGATCATGGTTTTTTTTACAAAAGAGGAGTACAAGTTTGAAAGCAAAATAGAACTTCCTAAAGCTATACATGTGCTAATGCTACCAAACAAAAAGAAACTACGCAAAAATACAAATATATCAGCGCCAGTCATCTCAGGCTCGAAAGGCCCTCTTCGTTCTCTACCTGGGTGGGGACTTGGAGCTGTCTCTATTAGTGCCACTGTCTAAATCAAATGCCGAGCTGAAATTGGAATCATCGTCGCTCTCTGCCTCAGAGCCTAACTCAGCATCGCCTCTGCTCTCAGATCTCGAGCCACCGTCATCTCCACTCTCAGAGGACTCAGACTGCGGACTCACTACCTCCTCGGAGTCACTGGTCTCAGCATTGTCACCACTCAACACTAGCTCCAAGGAGCTCCTTTGGCCTCAACCACGATGCTCCTCTCGGTTACGTGCTAGGGTCCATCTCTCCCCCCCCTCTCTGTTACTGAAGGAAGTGGTGATGGTACAGGTGCAGTCACCACCGCTGGTGCTCTCGGTGCTGCCGGAATCTGAAGAGATATAGTATTAGCATATTAGATACAATGTGATACATACCGGAGGTGCATCGCGAGCTCTGATGTATCTATGCCCAGTCTCCACTGGCTCGATCAGAATCTGGTAGGTCGTCCCGGTCGGCCTCCAGCATGTCAGCATGGTCGGGATCTCTAGCCAATCGGTAACCTATCCAGCGGGAGGAGCCCCTCCAGTCTTGGCCCTCGTCGCTAGAATCCTACCTGCCATGGGGGCACCTGTTGCTCTGCCTGCATAAGCACCCATCAAGGGAGGCATGAGATATGTCTGGATGAATGTTGAGTAGTCTCCCTCCCCAAGGAAGTAGTTACGTCCAAGCACCCTGTGAACTAGATGATCTCCTGGAAGGAGAGGCTCTCTGTAGTCCTTGTAGATGCTGGGGGAAGCATGGGAACTATTGGTTCAAGCAAACCCATAGTCTGGCGCATGAATCGCTCGCCCAGAAACCAGACTCGACAAACTAGGCCTTCCAACACAAGCCGAAAGCGAGGGGGCCCCCAAGCTCCAGCGTACTGGTTCCGAACTCCAGCCAGCATCGTCGCCCAAGGATGCCAGGTGATCTGCAAACAGGGAATATACAGATTGTTAGTCTTCATCAGTTGCTGATAAAGTGAAGATAACTGTGAGTTTTGGGTTACCTCATTTGCAGTCACTATGTCAAAGTACTAGCGGAAGAATATGAAGGTCTCCCAGGTCCTACGCAAGCATCTGTCATCATACCAATGAGAGTACGGCACAACGAGGGGAATCTCCTCCGTTGGCTCCGAAGCAAGGGTCGGGAAATATGCATATACCCAGAGCTGCAAGGAAAAGGCAACAGTGAGTATACAATGTATAGATACAGAAAATGCAGAATGTAGAATGCAAAAAGCAAAATGTATAGTACAGTGTATACAAAGTACAGATATAGAGAATGCAAAGTGCAGAATACAGACATATAGTGCATAGACACAGAGAATGCAAAATGTGCGATGCAGAAAGCACAATGTATAGATGTAAAGAATGCAGTATACAATGCACAGAAAGTGCAAAGTGAAAAGCATAGAAATAGAAGATGGAAAATGTAAAGCAGAAATGTAAAGCACACCTCCCAGGCTCGCCAATAGCCTCTAACCGTGTCTTCCCTCCTGCGGGATGTCAAGCTCATATAGCCATATAGTGTGGCGAGGCTAGCTCCTCCCCAGTCATAGAGCCAGACCTGAGGTAGGGTCACCAGGCGCTCAGTAGATATAGTCCTACGGTGTTCCACCTGTTTACAAACAAGGTAGTACCGAAGAGGAACATTAAAAAGCCCCGGGCATAATGCTCAGTCTCCTCTAGGGTCTGTGGCTCTCTCCCGCGAAAGTGCTCAGCGAACCAGCTGTATCGAACCATGGCCGGTTTGAAAAGAGGTGGGCATGGAGAAATCATATGGAGTCATCATCATCTCCTTGGCAGTGGAGAAGTAGAATGAGTTAGTGGTATCCCACCACCGCTCCACCAGTGTGCCAAGAAGTGGTCGACTCGCAATGTGGCGTGATAGGCCAGTGTAGAACAGGCCAAAGCTAGCCTCATCGATGATGTCGCGTACACCACTAGGGAGCTCCAGATACCAGTCCCTCGCTGTCGTGGCTCTATAGCCCCTGATGGAGCGAAAGTCGTCCTGTGATCAGAACAGTGATATACAGTGATATGAGAACAAGCAGATGAAAGGCAGTGTGAGAAATACAGTGCAAGTGTGTGATTAAGGCAAGAAATGCAGCAAGAGGCAAAAAATGCAGTGTAACCATACAGTTGAAGCAAGGAATACAGTTAAAGCAAGAAATGCAATGTAAAGTGAAGAAAGCATGAGAATACAACGTGTACCTCAATGGCGCCATGGGACAAATGGGAGTCTGGCTCCCGCAGCAAGAGGTCCTCTCGCGCGCGTCACACAAACTCTCTAAAGTGCCTAATACCCCCGGGTGGCAGTACATATATCTGGGGATGGCATGTCGTTAGATCGAAGGGGCGTACTCCCAACAATAGTATCTCGGGCTCAGACTCAGGAGCGAAATCCGCCTCCATCTCTGCCAGAGGTAATAACTGGGGTGGAATCTTGAGGGGAGCTCTGTCATGGGGTAGATCGTCTGCCATCTGGAAAGAAGATGAGAAAGTGGGTGAAAAATGAAGGAAAACGGAGGAAAAAGAGCAAACTTGGAAAAAGTCAACCCTAGGAGAGAGAAAATGGAAGGAAAAGTCAAAGTCCGAGAAAAGGCATAAAACCCAAGAGAAACTCATGGGGAACAAGCCTCAAGTGGTGAAACTCCAAAAAAAAGCGTCGAAATCAAATTTCAATAAGTTCAAAACGGAGGAAACAAAGAGGGTTTAGCGAATAAACTTCGCGTGGGGCGTTGGAAAACACATAGAAAGCACAAATCTAGAGAGGAAAATACCTAGAGAGAGAGAGAGGGAGGAATTTCGGATGTGGAGTTGTGCGGAAATGAGGCCCCAAGCTCTATACTTAAAGACCTGCGGCAAAATGTCCAAAAAGCCCTCAATTTGCCACGGGTGGCCGGCAGGCCACCATTGGTGGCCAGCAGTCCACTTTTGTGGCCAACAACAGTAAGTCAAGGCCGGCAACCCTCTCCAGTGGCCAACAAGTGGCTGGTGGCCCTCTCTGGTGTCATGGTGTTGTTTTTTGCCTCTGTTTCCTAAGTGGTATATGAGAGGTTCTTAGTTTGGAAGCTTACAACCGCGTTCTGGCGCGTGACTCTGTCCCATTTGCCGTTGTGAACGAAGTGTATCTTTTTGTTGTTTCTAAGTCTCTGATAGGTCAATCGAAGGTTGCCTCACGTATTGTTTTTGCTTAGTTTAAATCGAAATAGCATCTTTGTCATCTTTCTTTCCTCATGTACATATGTTGCACGTGCGCCTTGCATCTTTTTTTTTTTGAATTGTGCGTAGAACATGCTCATGTCACTCATGCATAGAATATGCATCTCGTTTCACGCATAGAACATGTCTTCAATTAACATTGTGTCCCGGTTGTTTATCTCGCATAGAACATGCATTTTCACTGTATCGCACTTGTTAAGTTCTTTACTTTCTTCATTTGCCAACACAGACAAACGATATTGTATCTACGGTTCATTCACTTTGTGCATCTATCGTACGCATTCATTTTTTGCATCTATTGCACACCACTCTTTTACCTTGGGACGTGTGAAGCACGGCCCCAAGTGGTTGGTTCTCAGGACCCTTGAAACGTGGCCTTGGGCGGGTTTTACCTCGGGACGTGTGAAACACAACCCCAAGTGGTTGGCTCTCAAGACGCATGAAACGCGGCCCTGGGTGGGTTTTACCTCGGGACGTGTAAAGCATGGCCCTGAGTGGTAGGTTCTCAGGATGCGTGAAATATGGCCCTGGGCGGGTTTTACCTCGAGACGTGTGTAGGTCCCCCCGAACTCTCTCTGTGCAGCCCCCTTTTCAGAGAGGGCGTGAATTAGGTATGTGCTACTACAGTTCGGACTCCTATCACGGTTCTAAATCTAATCTCACAATGTGCAATGTAAGACTGATAAATCACCAAAGAGTCCAAATTCGGTAATTGGTTTTGAAAAATCAATTTTGAATCAAAAAGCATCAAACATGGACTGCTTTGCCAAATTACAGAGTCGCCACCTAATTTTTTTTTTTTTGGGAAATTTAGGAAACCCTGACTCGTGCCAAAGGCCACAAGTCCGTCATCACCAAAGTTGCCTCGGCTCGGGAACTTGGGTACGAGAGGGGAAGGTCCTGAAATAAGCACCCCCACTCACCCGATCAAAGGATTGGCCTCTACTAAACATGATATGTTGTTTTACAAACACATGTGTTCTTGTTCTGGTTTATTAGACTAGCTTACTATGTGATACGCATAGCACATAAGTATAGACTCAATCACGAGAATTGGAACAAAACAACTCATGTTTGTTTTTTTAAATGGTTTGAAAGTGCTACTCGCAAGTAGGCCAAAACGCGGATTTGCCACCCTCGAGTGGGCTTTAAAACACGATGATTTGCCACCCTAAAGTGGTCTTAAAACACACATTTGATGAATTGTTCCAATTCAGGCAATAAAGCCTTCACCCACAGGCATTCGTACAGTTAATCACTTAAGCAAATAGCCTCATGGCAAGCATGCTGTCATGGCAACACTCACACTCATGCAAGGATGCTAAAGCATAAACACTTACAGTGTACTCCGAGCCAAAACAAAAGCTAGTTAGAAAACAATGCATGCTCCTAACTATGTCAACAATGCCTAATGTAACACTTGCAAAAAATGCAACTAAATAGGATCGGCTATCTAAGATGGCATATGGATGCAATAATTTTGATACACGTATTCAAGTAGGTATTGAAATATTATGCAGTTTGAATGATGCATCGAGTCCGGTGCATGCAAGACAAATGAATGATGCACACATGCAAGCATGAGGTATGCTAATCGAAATATGCCCTAAACTAACCATCAAAAGCTGATAAGTAAAAGGGAGAAAGAAATGGGGGTTGGAAGACATGCACACATACACGCACCCTTATTACAACATTTGCCCTCTCGACGGAGGGTCCGAATGAATAAGACAAGCTAGCACGCTAACCTAATCATTACAAAACAAAACTAATTAACTATTCTAGCTAATTAATTATTACAAACCGAATTGAAATAAATAGCTATGCTAAGCTAATTAGAATATTACAAAACAATTTAAACTAATTAATTACAACACATGTAATTAACTACATCTAGCTAACAAAGCGATAAATGACCTCGCGGGCGAGGAAGATATGCATGCTCGGTTGTGTCCTCCCGGAAATCCACTGCCTTGCCTCTAGATGCCTCTGTTTGCACTCTTTTGGTCCTCTGAAAATTGTGCCAACTTTCAGATTATTTCTTTCCGATCTAAAGAACACTCTGAGGTCTCATCGGCCAGAGATGGTGGCCATCAGCCAGTAATGATGTCTGGTCAGCTGGCTTTGGTGGCCGGTCGGCTGGGGGATGTGGCCGGTCGGCCACTGCTTCCCTGAAATTCCTCCTTTTGCTGCTACAAAGCACAAATAGAGGCATGGCAGTGTATTTGCAAGGAAATTTGTGTACCACCACACTCCTTATCATATCTCAAGCTCAATGGAATGCGGCACTTGGCTTTCAAGCCACCAACCAAACATATCAATGCATGATGGCCTGAAAACCAAGCTTGTACAAGCTTAGTGAATGCACACATAAGACCCAAAGTGCCTTCACCCTATCATGCATGATCAAGGGTGTCGGTGACCAAGAAATGTGGCACGTTTCATCACTTTGAGTATGAAACATCCCACATTTCTTGTGTTTGGATTAACGTCCGATCCAAACACATGCAATGCAAACAATATGCTTATCTTTCAATGCCAAAGTGGCATGCAAAACAAGACTCTAACATGCAAACACTTCATGTACAACATGCTAGAAGGCTTAAGCATTGAAACTAGTGAAAGACACAACACTAGAACCATGCAACACCATGCTCAAAGGACTAATCCAATCCCAAACAGACCTCATGCATGCCAAAATAGTGGCTAAAATGGGCTAAAATGATAGCATGAAAAGCAAGAAAACGCATGCTCAAATGATGGCTCGCAAGCGAGGCACAAAGCTTAACTCTCAAGAGCACTTAAAGAGTGATTGAAGTGGAAGCATGGAAAAGATATAAGCTCTGAAATTACATATCAAATGATGTTGTATCATGCACACATCACAAATATAGCATGCTAATGGTCTCAAAACACAAGTCTATGAAAGCCTATCATGCTATAGCCATACAAGGAAAGCCATACATGACCAA
Organism: Camellia sinensis; assembly: GCF_055761805.1. Lineage (NCBI taxonomy): Eukaryota > Viridiplantae > Streptophyta > Magnoliopsida > Ericales > Theaceae > Camellia > Camellia sinensis. The sequence goes on along the minus strand of NC_138969.1, from coordinate 107,664,073 downwards.
GGCCACTTGGAACAAAGTTTAAGCATGCTTAATCAAGGCCAAAAGCATGCTGAAATAGAGCTAAAACAAGCTAGAATAATAGGCCAGCACATGAAGCATGTTAGGCTAGCAAGTAGGATTACACTACAAGTGTGTAAAGCATGCAAGAGGTGACTCAACCAAGCCAAAACAGAGCTACAACATACTGAAATAAGACCAAAAATAGGCTGAGATCAAGCCAACACATGCTAGAAAAACATGCTTAAGTATGAGGCCAACAAGACATGCAAGCAAGACAAGAGGAGAGGGGACTACCCCCTCCTATTTGGGACCTCAAAACCACCTTTTCACCACTAAAATTCCTCTAGAATTCAGTGGTTAAAGGGCCAAAATGAGATGGTTTCAAAAGCTTTAAAAGATAGCTCAAAAGGCTTTACAAGCCAAGGAGCAAAAGGGAGAGACAACCCCCTAGCCATACAAGGCTTAAACCACCATTTTAGAACCTCAAAATTAGAGTTTTTTATGGTTCAAAACCAGCCCCAAAATAGTCCAAAACAATGGAAAAAGGATGGTGAAGCAAGTGTGCAAAAACAAGCTTAAAAGGGAGAAGTGCTTACCCTTGAAGCATGGCAGCAAAACCAACCAAAATCTGAGCCAAAACCACCTTTTGGAGCTCAAACAAAGCCTCCAAGAATCTCAGCCCAATGGTGACCAAGTTTGATCAAGGATGCATAGGCAAAGGGGAGGTGTATCTCCAAGTGTGTCTCTTGTATGCACACAAGGGCAAGAGAGAAAGAAAGTTTAGAGAAAGCGAATTGTAGAGAGAGAGGAGTTTTTAGTGTGATAAACTCCCAAATTTTTTAACCTATTCAAATGAAAGATATTGCTTCCATATATAGCAAAAATGGAGCATTTGGTCGAAATATCTGATTTGGAAATATCTGAAGCAGTGCACAATAGCTGAAGAGGAAATATCTGTCAATTCTGGGCTTCCTGGAAATTTCTGGCCGGTAGGGGTCATTTCTGGCCGGCATATGGCTGGCATGCTCTATAAGTGGCCAGTACACTTCCATAGGGGCCGGCAGCAAAAATCAATCCTGGTCCCCGACTTGAAGCAAGCATAACTCCATTTGGACGCCTTTTCAGGTCATTCTTATGTGCAAATTGAAGCCCCGGAAGTAATCTTTCCAATGGTGGTAGCCTCACATCAAAATTCCAACCATGCTAAGAGATATCCCTCTTTTAGTGAAGACTGCTTAGTTTCAGTCCAACCGGATTGATGCCTAATTTCAACCAGCCATATCTCCCTTATCTGGACACGGCTTTAGGAGATTCTCAAGTGAAAAATGAAACCCTAGAAATCTTCTTTCCAACGGTGGTGGCCTCATAGCTGAAATCCAAATGTACAAAAGGATAGGCCTAATTTACTGAGGACCGCTCGACTCTCTCTTCACGATTCATGCCCAACTCATTCCCCAACTGGGTTTCTTCCCTCTCCTCTTATTTTCTTCAACTCCAAACTCCTAAGCAAGGTGTTTTGAAAGATTTTTCAAAGATTTCACCTCTCTTTCATTCATTTCCACTTTGTCCTTGCTCGGTTTACCGAAAAGCGCAACATTTAACAAAATACGAGCCTCGGAACATCGTAGGAACTTTTTTCTTAAAATATTTGAAAGAGAGGGTTTTAAGGTCTAAAATCCTTGGTCAAAATAGTTTTAGTCCAATAATGGGTATGAGGTTGGGATTTATCTCTCTCATTGCTGAAGAAATCGATCCTTTGCCCTGCACATCTTTCATCACCAAGTAAACCATCAGTAGCGCCCAAGTCTTAAGGGCAGTCAAAAATGGGGTGTCTACAATGTGTGAAACACAGCCTTGAGTGGTTGGTTCTCAGGATGCGTGAAATGCGGCCCTAGGCGGGTTTTACCTCAGGATGTATAAAACATGGCCCCAAGTGGTTGGTTCTCAGGATATATGAAATGCAGCCCTGGCGGGTTTTACCTTGGGACGTGTGAAACACGGCCCAAGTGGTTGGCTCTCACGATGCATAAAACGTGGCCTTGGACAGGTTTTACCTTGTGACGTGTGAAACACGGCCCCGAGTGATTGGTTCTTAGGACGTGTGAAACACAGTCCCGAGCGGGTTTTCTTATTTCTCGGGACGTGCGAAGCACGAGCCCAAGCAGTTTTCTTGTATCTTGAGATGCGTGAAATGTAGGCCCGAGCGGGTTTTCTTATTTCTCGGGACGTGCAAAACACGAGCTCGAGCAGTTTCTCTTGTATCTCGGGACGTATGAAACACGGTCCCGAGCAGTTCTGTCAGGGTGCGTGAAACGCAACTTTGAGAGGTGTTTTCTTTCCTCGCCTCTTATTTTGGCGTGGTTGGATTATGTTTTATCTCTTGTATGGAAACCTGTGTTGGTTTTAAGCATGAAGCTGCTTATTCATGTATTGTTATCGTACTTATTTTATTCATCCTTGCTTATCGCATTTATTATTGCCTATTGCATCATCTCGCATGATCATGAGTTTTCAAAATTGCCAGCTTCGTGAAACGTGTCAGTCCTGTTTTCAAAGTTGCATTGTGCATATCATTTTACATTTTGCTCCAGAACAACACTAGTTTGATTCCTTGCAAAGGGATACGTAGGCAGCTTATGGGCGCAACCGTTCTTTGTCTTGTTTGTTTGACAAAGTCTTGGGCCTTGTCAAAAATGGGTCATCTTCGGGCTTTGACATTCACTCATACCATTTCATGACTTCCGAGTTCTATCAAAGAGGGGCAACTATAGACACCCCATTTTTGACTGTCCTCAAGACTTGGACGTCATCGCTTGTGTACTCAATGATTATGACTACAAGTGCTCATTTTAGTGCCCGAAGTTCTCAGCGGAATGTCTTGTCTTTGAGCCTTTAAACCCTGTCAATTCTGTGCCTTGTTTTAGACCAAAACCTTTAGGCCTGCAACCCCTAGTGGCTAGTCGGCCACTGTTTGAAACTACCGGCCACCAATTGTACTTTTTCGGCCATCCAAGTGGCCTGCCGGCCATCAGTGTCTTTTTTTAGATATTTTGTTGACAACTGTGCCAGCTGTTGGCACAATTGGCTACATCTCCCTACACGTGTATAGAGGGATATATCTCAGCCAAATGCATGTTTTTCTATATGTAGCGGGTCTCCCATTTTTGAGGCTTACAATTTTTGGAGCAAAAATTATCTCTCTCTCTATATATATATATATATATCTCTCTCTCTCTCTCTCTCGCAAGTTTGTGCATATTTGCTTAGATATCCTACACTTTTCCCTACACCTCCTTAATCAAAGTTGATCACCTTTGGACTGAGGTTCCTTGAGGCCTTCTTGGAGCTCTTGAAGTTGGTTTTGGCTTGAATTGTTTCCCAGAATTGATCTTTGCTTCAAGAGGTATAACATTTGCCCTTTTATCGTGCTTTGCATACTTGTTTTTCTATCTTTTTCCCACTGATTTTGGGCTGTTTTTGGGCTGTAAAAAAATCTATTTATGTGGGCTAAAATTGGTGGTTTTATGCCATTTGAAGTTAGGGGGTGGTCCACCCTTCTTTCTTCCTTGTTTATAAGGCCTTTCTACCTTTGTTTCCCACTTTCAAACCATCTTCTTTTGGGATTTTGAACACTGAATTTCAGAGTATTTTCAGTGGTAAAAATCATGTTTTGAAGTCCAAATTTGGAGGGGTTAGCCTCTCCTCCTTGTGTCTTGTTTGCTAGCCTAGATAGCTCTATGTGTTAGCTTATTTTTCTAGCCATTTATAGCGTAATTCCAGCATGTTTTAGGCTCTAATTTGGACTATTTTAACTCTGTTTTGGGCTGTTTAAGTCATTCAAGTCTTGTATTGCATGCTTATAGTGTAAGTGTCCTCACAAGCTTGGTGTTTTAGACCTTTAGACACCACTTGTTTGAGTTGATTGCATGTTTTAGTGCTTTTCTCACTTAATTTCAGCACTCATTAATCTCTGCAACCTCCCTCATTTCTTAGTTCTTTTATTTTTTTTTTTGAGGGTTGTTTCAACCATAGGATTGTTTAAGCTTGAGACTGAGGTCCATGCTTAATGGTTTAATCCTCTTTTGGGGGTTCATTATCAACGGCATGATACCTCTCTCTTGCCTTAAACTACCCCTTGTTTGACACTTCCTTCTCTTTGAGAGGACTCAACTCACCAATGGACTTAATTGGTTAAAGAATGAAAGGGTAATTAAAATGAGTAACTAAAAGTTGAAACTAAAATTATGCAAAGATAAGAATTTGGTTGAGTTTTGGTGTGTTCAATCGGACGTTAATTGAACACAAGGAAAATTGGGACATTTCATACTCAAAGTGATGAAATGTGCCAAATTTCTAAGGTCACCATTGCCCTTGATCATGCATGATAGGGTGAAGGTTTTTGGTCTTATTTGTGCATTGATTAAACTTGTACATCTTGGTTCTTTAGCCATCGTGCAATGAAATTGCTTGATTGATGGTTTTTGAACTAAGTGTATCACTCCTTTGATATGTTTTGATGATAAGGAGGGACACACAGTACAAACAACCTGTGAGAATACCATCTCTTTGCCCTGTTTGCTCTCTATTGCAGCAAGGAATGGTGTAACATCAGTGGCCAATTGGCCACTGTTACTGGCCTGCAGGCTATTAGTGTTGGACGGCAACAACCCCCCATTAGTGGCCGACCAGCCACCAGTGAATTTTGAGCATAATGCTTATGAGGCAGAGCAGAGTTGATCTGGAAGAGGAAAATCAGTGCAAAGGTTGTGCAACAGAGGCTTTCAGAGGCAGACAGTAGACGTTCTTTGGGTGGAAATCGAGCATGTATGGGCCTCCCTCGCTTCCCGGGGACTAGTTAATTAGTTCAATTAACAATTAAGCATTTATTTGTTGTACTTAATTAGCTGTAACTAATTAGTTAGTTTTGTACTTAGCCATCACTAATAATTAGTTAAGTAGTGTAGCTTAGCTAGTTTATCCATTCAGACCCTCCTGTGCGAGGGCATCAATGTTGTAATAATGTGTATGTCTTCCAACCCCACGTTTTTCTCCCTTTTATTTATCTGTTTTTGATGGGTAGATTTGGGGCATCATGTTTCAATTAGTGTATCACGTGTTTTCATCCATTCATTTATCTTGCATACATTGAGGCTCGATTCATCATTCAAACTTGTATTGTCGTTTATTACCTCGTTGAATACATGTTTAAACACATGCTACGAAATTGTTGCAAATATCATGTTAAGTAGCCCAGCCTATTTTATTTGCATTATTGCATGCGTTGCATTAGTCATCTTGTATAGTTAGGTATCATGCATATTTTTTTTAAATCTTTTGTTTTATCTTAGCTTGGAGCACTAGGTGAGTTTTTAGTGCTTTAGCATACTTGTATGAGTGTGAGTGACTGCCATGACTAGCATGCTTGCCATGAGGCTAAGTGCTTACTTGTTAAACTGTGGATGAAAGCTTGTTGCTTGAATTGGAATGATTCAATTAATGTACGTTTAAGCCCACTTTGTCAAGTGGCAAATTAAAAACCTTTTTAAAAAAAAACAAACATGAAATTGAATTGTTCCAATTCGGGCAAACCAGTCTATACTTGTGTGTGTGCGCATCACATAGTAATGCTAGTCTAATAAACAGGAACAAGAGCATATAATGCCTATAAGATTTATATCATGATTAGTAAAGGCCGATCTTTGATCGGGCGAGTGGGGTGCTCAATTCATGACCTTCCCCTCTCATACATAAGTTCTCGAACCGAGACAATCTTGGTGATGACAGACACGTGGCCTTTGGCACAAGTCATGGGTTTCCTAAATTTCTCCAAAATAAAATATTTAGGTGGCGACTCTGTATCTAGCAAAGCAATCCATTTTTGACAATTTGATTCAAAATCGATTTTCCAAAAGATTTGTCAGATTTGGACTCTTTGGTGTTTATCAATTTCACATTGCACTTGTAAGATTAGATTCAGAACCGCAGGAGTCCGAACTGTAGGGCTTATTTTGAACTTCCGAAAAGGGGCACGAAAAAGTCGAGCTATAATATGCTTTAAACAGCCAGCACATTACAGCGTTGTGCTAATCCCAGTTTTCATGAGCATATTTGAGAATAAGCCTTGTTCTCATAGAAAACGACCCCACTTCCATACTCACATAGGTGAAATCTGTCAAGGATGTTCCTGTAATTTACACACCCCACTCAACAATAGCTACAAAATTTCATTAAGAGTACAAACAACCCTCAAACATTATAGGACAAACGAACTTACATCATAGGGATGAACAACAATATATTGGAGTGCATTTCTTACAACCACCATATGATTCATTCTTCCCATTGAACTTGGTTACAAGATCTCTGGTCGCTAGGTTGGGTCTCCTCAAGCATGGTTTCTAATTTTATAGGCTTCAAACTCATCCCTCTCGATGTATTCCAAACCCTATCTCTCTCCAAGGTTAACGGATCTGCAAGATTATAACAGGATTTTACATAATTGACACTTATAATGCCATTACTAAAATAGGATCACACATTACTGTGTTTCTTTCTAATAAGTCTAGATTTACCATTACAAAAGTGGTTGCTCACTCTACCAATAGCAACAGTGCTATCACAAAAAATTAACACAAGAGGAATTGGTTTTTCCCAAAAAGGGATTTCATGTAACAAGTTTCTCAACCAATTTGCTTTGTCACTGGCTGAAGCTAATGCTATAAGCTCAGTTTTCATTGTAGAATTAGTAATTATAGTTTGTTTTTTAGACTTCCAACATATAGCACCACCACCCAAGGTAAAAATAAAACCCGAGGTAAAGAGAGAATCACCTGACAAAGTGTTCCAATCAACATTATTGTATCCTTCAAGTACCGCAAGATACTTATTATGAAACAAGCCATAATTTTTGGTCCCAGATAAATATCTCATAATTCTTCCCATGGCTAGCCAATGATCTCGACTTGGCTTGTTAGTAAACCTGCTAAGTACTTCAACAACATATGTAATGTCAGGTCTAGTACAGTCAATAGGATATCTCAAATTGCTAGTCATTCTAGCGTATCCTTTTGATTAATCACTTCTTTTTCATTTGTTACATGAAATAAATGTATGCTTGCATCAGAAGGAGTAGCAACATGTTTACAGTCTAGAAAATTATATTTCTTTAAAAGTTTCTCAACATAATGCGACTGATAAAGAAAAATGCCATCATTAGTCTTGGTAATTTTAATTCCCAAAATAAAATTGGCTTCACCGAGGTCTTTCATATCAAAGTGCCTATTAAACATATTTTTTAGTCCCATTTATAATATGCAAATTAGAGCAAAAAACAAGTAGATCATCTACATATAGACTAATAATCACATGCGCATTCTCACAAGTTTTATAATATATGCACTTGTCACATTCATTTGTTTTATAACCATTCTCAAGCATGTAGGAATCAAATTTCCCATGTCACTATTTAGGAGCTTATTTTAAACCATAAAGGGATTTAATTATCTTACATACCTTACTTTCTTGGCTAGGCTCTACAAAGCCCTTAGGTTGGTCCATGTAAATCTCCTCATCTACATCTCTATTTAAAAATGTTGTTTTCACATCCATTTGATGAATTTTTAAATCATAAATTACAGCTACTGCTATCAGCAGTCTAATGGATGTTGCTCTAATAACCAAAGAAAAAGCATCAAAAAAATCAAGATCAACTTGTTGCTTAAAACCTTTAGCGACAAGCCTCGCTTTATATTTATCTATAGTTCCATCCAGTTTCAGCTTTTTTACAGAGGACTTATTTACAACAAATAGTTTTGCAACCTAGAGGTAAATAAACTGGCTTCCATGTTTTAATTGAAAGTAGTGAATCAATCTCATCATTTACAACATCTCTCCAGAACATAGTATCAGGTGATGATAAACCTTCTTACACCATAAGAGGAATTTCTTCCACATTGTAAAGATAATAGTCAGGGCCAAAATCTTTTTCAACTCTAGCTTTTTTACTCCTCCTTGGTTGGATTTGAGAATTTTCTTATTCTTAAAAACTTGAGATGGAGTAGAAGAGCTAAGCATGGATAAAATATTTTCAGAAAATATTTGACCCCCACTATTTCTAGATTTAAAAGGAAATTTATTGTAATAACCCGACCATCATATATGTTTCTGGTATACTTTCAGTCCCTTATTCTGTGCATTTAAATACTTACTATGAAACTTTATGTGAAATTAAGTTTAATTAAGTGAATCCTATGATTATGGATGCATATCTATCTAATAAGAGAAAAATATGTTACTATTGAGATGATTAGAACAAAAATTGAAGGCCTTAGAAGCTTAATAATCTGAAAGTGATTTTACATTTGAGATCGGCATGATTTTTAAGTCATAATATGATTTTCTGTGAAATTTCAATTTGGAATGATTAAACTGATTGATTTTTGTCTTATTCACCTTATATATAAATATCAATGCTCTTTAAGCATTTGACTTAAAAAATCCATTTCATAAATATCTCCTGGAAGAGGATAAGAGAGGAAGAATAAAGAAGAGTTCAACAAGGAAGGGAATTGGGACAAATTGTGAGGGTTTGTAGAGATTAAACCAAGGTATGTGAACTCCATCATAAATTAAGCTCTTTCTTGAGTTTGAGTGAGCATGCCCTTTCAATTGGGAGAGTTAGGGATTATTGTAGACGTCCCCGAACGTCCCGGGAGGGAATCCCGTTTTGTTCATTGGGGCTTACTACAGTTCGGACTCAATTGTCACGGTCCTATATCTAATCTCGCAGAGTGCAATGTAAGACCGACGAATCATCAAAGAGTCCAAATCTAGCAAATCGTTTTGAAAACTTGATTTTTAGAAAGAAGTGTCAAACATGGATTGCTTTGCCAGATATAGAGTCGCCACCTAAATATTTTATTTTGGGGGAATTTAGGAAACCCTGACTCGTGCCTAAGGCCACGTGTCTGTCATCACCAAAGTTGCCTTGGCTCGGGAACTTGGGTACGATTAGGGAAGGTCACTTCGTGAGCACCCCCGCTCGTCCGATCAAAGATCAGCCTCTACTAACCATGATATCGAGTTTTGAAAACATTATGTGCTCTTATTCCGATTTATTAGCCTAGAATTACTATGTGATGCGCGCAGCATACAAGTATAGACCACATCGCCTGAATTGGAACAAAACATTTCATGTTTGTTTTTGAAAGCGGTTTGATACTCACAAGTAGGCTTAAAATGCAGATTTTGCCACCCTCGGGTGGGCTTAGAAAACATGGTTTTGCCACTATCTAGTGGGCTTAAAACTCGAAATCAATGAATTGTTCCAATCCAAGTAATCCAACCTTCACCCACAGGCATTCAGGCAGTTATATCACATAAGCAGTTAGCCTCATGATAAGCATGCTATCATGGCAGTCACTCACACACATGCAAGGATGCTAAAGCATAAACACTTACCGTGTACTTCGAGCCAAAGAAAGAAGCTAATTAGAAAACATGCATGAATTCTAACTATGCTGAAATGCCTAATGCAACACATATAAGAATGCAACTAAGGTAGGCTCGGCTATTCTAAGATGGCATATGAGATGTTATAGGAAACATGTATTCAACTTGGAATTGAAATACAATGCAGTTAGCATGATGCGCCGAGCCCGGTGCATGCACTACAGATGAATGATGCAAATATGCGAGTATAAGTATGCTAACTGAAACATGCCCTAAACTAACCATCAAAAGCTAGTAAATAAAAAGGAGAATGACGTGGGGTTAGAAGACATACATCACATGCACGCACACTTATTACAACATTGCCCTCCCTCGAAGGGTCCGAAAAAATAATACAGATTGAATAAATAATTAACTACTCTAGCTAATTAAATATTACAAAACCCTAATTAATTAACAAATTAACTAAGAAACGAAATAAACTAATATACAGATCTATGGACCGCCTCAGCTCTGTTCCGAATGATGAAAGATGCATGCATGCTTGAGCCGCCTCATCGGGAAATTCCTCGCGATGCCTCGATTCGCCTCTGTTTGCAATTGATCCCGGAATGTTGTACAAAGCTCCAGAAGGTTGTTGACCAGTTTTTGCTGTCGGTTTCCGGTTTGCTGCAACAGAGAGCAAGAAAAGGGCATGGCAAAGTATTTTCACATATGTATGCACGACCACTCTCCCTGTCATTGCACAAGCTCTAGGGAGTGTAGACCTCGATCTTCGTGCCACCAATCACGCATCTCGATGCATGATGGCCGAGGAGTCGAATTGCACGACTCAATATGAAATGAATGCACATATAAACACAACAAGGCCCAAACTCCATCATGGGTAATTCGGAGTGTCGGCGATCGGGAATTAAGACACGTTTCATCACTTTGAGTACGAAACATCCCTCGTTTCCTGTGTTTCGACTAACCCTACTCCAAACACAATGCAATGAGATGGCATACACAATGCGGCTAACATGCAACCCTAAATGCAATGCAACCAAATCATGCTGGCATGCGAGGGATGATATGCACACATGCAATTAGCATACGCAATGCTATGAACCTAGAATGGCATACTCAATGCACATGAGCTATATGGCATACACAATGCACACATACAAAAATGGACATACACAAAGGCATAATCAAAGCATACACAATGCGATGGTCAAACATGCAACAACATGAACCAAATGGCATACACAATGCAAGATGGACTTAAACCAATATGAGTGGACCTCAGCCGCACTCAAATCAGTGGCCAAATGATGAAAATGAGACAACCGAAATACATGCAAATATGCACGAATGCAAAGAATCGATCCTAAGGCACAACATGCAACTCTAACAAAGCATGGCAAAGGATGAAATATGGCATAGAATGGCACACGATCCAGCTCTGAAATATGATGCACAATGGTCCCGAATCATGCAAACACTTCACCCGATGCATGCTAGATGGCCCGAGTACCGAAACTAGTGAAGTGCGTTACACTAGAGGTACACAAAGCAATGCACAAATGGCAAAACCAACCCCAAATAGACCCTAGGCAGGTCCAAGATAGTGGGAAATTGGTCTAAAACGATGGCTCGGAATGCATTCAAATGAAGCCCATGCAATGGTCGGTAAATGAGGCATATAAGCCCGACTCTCTAATGCACTTAAAGAGTGAAATCATGGGAATATGGCATGCATATAGGCTCTAAAATATGATGTGTAATGGCCCCAAAACATGAAAACACCTCAGTATATGCATGCGATGGACCTCAAAACTCAAAGTTAAGCATGGATATTGAACTACAGGCATGCAAAACAAGCATCATTCGACCATGAGACCCAAAAATAGAGCTAAGGCAATCCAAAACATGCACAAAATTAGTTTAAGGAAAGGCCAAAATAAGCTAGGAAAGGCGGCCAAAACATCATGTAAAACAAGCTAGTGAACCATGACTTGCACTACAACTATATGAAGCATGTGAAGGAATACCAAACCAACCAAGAATAGAAACAAAGCATGCCAAAATATGACCTAAAACCCACTGGAACTCAGTCAACACATGGTAGAATGAGGTGCTCCTTTGAAAGGCTATGCAAGGGGTTACTCTACACATGTAAGATAGACATCAAAAATGGCAAAGCCACCTACGGAAAGAGGTTATGAGGGCCCTAAAACTCATTGAAAAGGGCCTGAAATGAAGCTAGGAAGCATGCAAGTAAAGGCTCCTTTGAAAGGCTATGAAGAGGGTTACTCTACACATGCAAGAGGGACATCTAATGTGGCAAAAAAACTCTGGATAGAGTTCATGCAGGTCCTAAAAATCATCAAAAATGGCCTGAAACATGCTCAAGATGTGTGCAAATATAGGCCCCTTTGTTAGGCCAACAATGCTAGTAAACAAGACAAGGGGTGAGAGGGTCACCCCTCTCTGATTTTGGGGCTCAAAATAGTATGCTAGCCACTGAAAATCCACTGGATTTCAGTGGCTAGAAGGCCAAATGAAGCTCACTTCAAAGGCCTAGATGCATGGCTCAAAACAAGGTGAAAACAAGCATGCAAGGGAGTAGATGACCCCCAACAGAAAAATGAACTTAAACAAACTTCAAGAGGAGCTCAAAATATGACTTTTTTTAGTTTATGACAAAGCCCAAATATGCTTACAAATAGAGCTAATATGTGAAGCAAAACAATGCCTAAAATGGGAGAAATGAATGTTACTCTTGTAGAGAAGACCTCCAGTAGCTTTTGGACCAAAGTAGCAAACCTTCAACCTCTAAAAACCAGCTCCAAGGTGGTTGGATGGATGGTGGCAGGGTTAAGCTAAGGGTTGCTGTGCAAAGGGCCAAGAACTATGGAGTATTTTAGCACAAAAGAGAGAGATATAGAGAGGTGTATATTGTATGCCTTAGAAGCAAAGTCTGAACCTTTGCAATGGAAGAGGACCTCTTCCTTTATAGAGGAGAGGGGCTAAAGCTTCCTCAAGAAGCTTAAAACCAAGCTTAAAGATCCTCCATAAACGTGTATGGAGGATCAATTCTGAGGCTTCCAGCTGGCACAGCTGGCTAACACTCAGTGAGACAAAAAAGGAGAAAGTTGGCCAACCAATTCAGGTGGTCGGCCGACCCCTTGCCCTGGTCAGCCGACCAGGTTCAAAAGGGTCAATCATCAAAAGTTGGTCGGCAGCCCTGATTGGTGGTCTCCCAAGTGAAAGCAACTCAGTGGTGGTATGGGAGACCAGAAAATATGGCTCAAAAGTGAGGGACACCATTTACCTGTCAAGAAAAATCGACCAACCGGGGAAAGGTGGTCTCCAAGAAGAAAAGGTGGTCTCCCACCCTTGTACCACCTTCCTAACAATGAAACTAGGGTCTATGCCAAAAATGAACCAAGACGGATGCAAAACGAGGGTTCGGGGGCAAAAACACGCAGCCGGGTGCCCCGAAAACTGACTGTTAAGCATCAAAGGTAGCGTGCGACCACAAAGGTGGTCTCCCGGGCCACAGTGTCCCTCTAAAGAGTGGAAACAAGGTGTGTGCCAAAAATTTGAGCAAACGGAGGTAGTTAAGCGGTCCCGAACCGAGGCACATGGCCGACGGCTCCAAAAATCAAAAACTGGTCTCCAAACGAGAACAGTGGCCTATGACTACGAAACGTAGCCCACGGCCACTGAAAGATGGTCTACGAGACTTGTCCCTCCCTTCAGGAAGAGAAAATAGAACCTGGTTCGCAAACCGAGGCAAAGCACAGAAGAGTCCTGAAGTTCGGGGGTAAGGCTCTCAGCCAAAACTCCGAAACCTCAGAACGAGCACAACATGCACCATCACCGAGCGCTTAAACGATGACGTCTAAGTCCTAAGGTCGGTCAAAAATAGGGTGTCTACAGTTGCCCCTCTTTGACAGAACTCGGACGTCGTAAGTGACGGGAGTGGATGTCAAAGCCTAGAGACGACCCATTTTTGACAAGGTGGAAGACTTAGATAAACAGGCGAGATAAACAAAGAGATGTGCCCACAGACAGGGGCAAAAATGCAAAATGTTATGCAGGAAGATTTTGATAATTGGGCTTATAAGCTACGCGAAGCCGGTTTGATAATTATGGATGTAACAAATAGAGCAATAGATGCAAATAGAGTAACGCACTCCAACCACGCTGGAATCGTGAGAGGAGAAAGAACGGAGAAAACCAATTAGGAGCGCATTCCACACAACCGGAGATAAATTCCAAACACGCTGAAATCATGTGAGGAAGGGGACACTCTAACCACGCTGAAATCGTGAGAAGAGGCCTAAAAACAACCGCCTAGGTACATACACAACGCAATCTGAGATGAATTCCAAACACGCTAAAATCGTGTGAGGAAAAGGATACTCTAACCACGCTGAAATCGTGAGAAAAGGCTCGAAAACAACCGCCTAGGTGCGTTCACAACGCAACCTGAGATAAATTCCAAACACGTTGAAATCGTGTGAGGAAAGGGACACTCAAACCACGCTGAAATCGTGAGAGGAGGTCCAAAAACAAACCGCCCAGGTGCGTACACAACACAACCTGAGATGAATTCCAAACACGCTAAAATCGTGTGAGGAAAGGGACACTCAAACCATGCTGAAATCGTGAGAGGAGGTCCAACAACAAACCGCCTAGGTGCATACACGACGCAACCTGAGATAAATTCCAAACACACTGAAATCGCGTAAGGAACGAGACACTCAAACCACGCTGAAATCGTGAGAAGAGGTCCGAAACAAAGTATCAAATGCGTGCTCGGCGTAACCTGAGAAAGTCCTGGAGGACAACGATCCTAAACGCAGCTCGGCGAAAAAGGATAAATGGTACAAGATAACATAAGATGCAAATAAACACAATAAGTGCGATGATATAGTACATGTTACAAGCAATGTAGAGCATGATGTTTAGGGAATGCAATAAACAGACGAAGCGGCACTTTCGAAAGCACCTCATGGAGTGAGTGGCGGTAAACCGCTTTACTCTGACGGGGATCTCCCCTCCATTGTGTTCATCGAACACTTACCTTCAACTCACAATACAAAGGTCCTGAAATGCTGACAAAGGGTAGCTTCTGTATACAGAAACCACAAATGCCATTTTCCTTCCTGATCATATTCACGACTTTCCCTCATTGCAAACATAGCCAAGATAACTTTGACGGGGAGTGGTACTCAGGGAGAACACTTCTGATCGCCATTCTGGCCTGAAACAGTGAGACAGTCAACATAGTATTCTATTCACTTTGAACACACAGCTCGGATCAGCACGCTGCTCACTCTGGACACGCAGCTCATAGCACAGCATTCGGTTTATTTGGCACATAGCTCACAACACAACACTTTGTCTGTTTGGCACGCGGCTCACAACACAATATTCTGTTCATTCGACACGCAGCTCGAAACACAGCACTCTGTTTATCTGGGCACACAGCACGTTTTGCAAGCACACAGCTCATTTTGGGGGCATACAGCTCATTTTTCGGGCACACAGCTCATTTTAGGGCACACAGCACATTTCGGGCACACAACTCATTTTTCGAGCACACAGCTCATTTTGGGCACACAGCACATTTTGGGGGCACACAGCTCATCTTGGGGGCACACAACCCATTTTTTGGGCACACGGCTCATTGCGGGCACACAGCTTATTTCAGGCACACGGCTCATTTTTCGAGCATACAACTCATTTTGGGCATACGGCTCATTTCGGGCACACAGCACATCTTGGGGGCACATGGCTTATTCTGAACACACAGTTCATTTCGGGCGCACAGCACATTTTGGAGCACACAGCACATTTGGGGCACGCAGCTCATTTGGGGCGCACGGCTTATTCTGAACACACAATTCATTTCGGGCGCACAACACATTTTAGGGCACACAGCACATTTGGGGCACGCAGCTCATTTGGGGCGCATGGCTTATTCTGAACACACAGTTCATTTCGGGCGCACAACACATTTTAGGGCACACAGCACATTTCGGGCACGCAGCTCATTTGGGGCGCATGGCTTATTCTGAACACACAGTTCATTTCGGGCGCACAACACCTTTTAGGGCACACAGCACATTTGGGGGCACGCAGCTCATTTCGATTCTGAACCCACAGCTCATACACTTCATGTTGAATACGCAGCTCACACATTTCAATTCTGAACACACAGCTCATACACTTCATGTTGAACACGCAGCTCACACATTTCAATTCTGAACACACAGCTCATATGTTTGAACACGCAGCTCACACTTTTCAATTCTGAACACACAGCTCATATGTTGAACACGCAACTCACACTTTTCAATTCTGAGCACACAGCTTAAATACTTCATGTTGAACACACAGCTCACACATTTCAATTCTGAACCCACAGCTCATATGTTGAACACGCAGCTCACACTTTTCAATTCTGAACACATAGCTCGTATACTTCATGTTGAACACACAGCTCACACATTTCAATTATGAACCCACAGCTCATATGTTGAACACGCAGCTCACACTTTTCGATTCTGAGCACACAGCTCATATACTTCATGTTGAACACGCAGCTCACACATTTCAATTCTAAACCCACAGCTCATATGTTTTCATTTGCACGCAGCTCATTCTAAATTCTGAACACGCAGCTCATAAATTTTCATTTCTGAACACACAGCTCATTCATTTCATTTTGAACACGCAGCTCACTCTGAAGATACAGGATGCGTTGACGGAACTTGCAGAAGTTGAAACAAACTCAGATGCCCGACATTTTCCCCTCTTTTTTTTTTTGCTTCGAAGTCTGGAACCTATATAGCTTCAGATAGGTCCTGGTTTTACTGTTCCCACATGACCTGGTGTAGACACCCCATTTTTGACCGCCCTTAAGACTTGGGCGTTACTGATGGTTTACTTGGTGATGAAAGGTGTGCAGGGCAAAGGTTCAATTTCTTCGACAAGAGGAGAGTCAAATCCCAACTTCACACCGCTTTTTAGACCAAAACTATTTTGAATGGTTTGTAGACCTTAAAACCCTCTCTTTCAAAACATTTTTGAAAATAGGTTCCTATGATGTCACGATGCTCGCATTTTGTTAAATGTTGCGCTTTTCGGTAAACCGAGCAAGGACAAAATTGAAATGAATGAAAGAGAGATGAAATATTTGAAAAATCTTTTAAAACACCTTGCTTAAGGGTTTGAAGTTGAAGAAAAGAGGAGAAGAGGGAAGAAACCAAGTTCGAGAAGAAGATGGGAAAGAATCACTAAGAGAGGGACGAGCAGTCCTCGCAAAATCAGGCCTATCTATCTATACACTTGGCGTTAAGGTATGAGGCCACCACCGTTGGAAAGGAGACTTTCGGGGCTTCATTTTTCACTCAAGAATCTCCTAAAGCCGAGTCCGGATAGGGGAGATATGATTGGTTGAAGTTGGGCATCATTCTAGTTGAATCGAAACTGAGCAGTCTTCAATAAAAGAGGCATAACGTTTTCCACAGTTGGAATTTTTATGCAAGGATGCCAGCATTTGAAAGATTACTTCTGGGGCTTCAGTTTAGGCACAAGAATAACTTGAAAATGAGTTCATATGAAGGAGTTATGCCCATTCAAAGTTGGACCTGCAGAGCAGAATTTGCTACTGGCCATAAATATGTGCTACCAGCCACAAAAGTAACATACCGGCCAAAAAAGTAGCAAGCCGGCCATCACAAGTAACAAGCCGGCACTAAAGATGGTTGGCCGGCTAGAAGTGCCCAAAACTCATATTTTTGACAGATATTTCATCTCCTGCTGTTTCCAACAAGCTCCAGCTGTCCTATAATCAGATATTTTCGACCAAAAGCTACTTTGTGCTATATATGAACCTATATCTCGCATTTTGCAAAAGAGAACTCCTAAGCAAGTTTTGGAGCTTCTCACTCTAAAAGGTCCTCTCTCTCTAGAAATTTCAGACCTAAAAACCTCAACCTCTCTCTCTAGAGCCTCTCTCCATTGCCCTTTTGTGCATAGAAGTCCATAGAGGTAGAGACATACTTCTTGTTTGCATATACATCCTTCCTCAAAGTTAACCCCCATTGGGTTGAGGTTCTTGGAGGATCATTTTGAGCTTCAAAAGCTGATCTGAGCTTAGATTTTGGGCTGGTTTTGTAGCTGTGCATCAAGGGTAACATCTCTCTCCCTTTTAGCTTGTTTTGCATAATAGCTTTGCCATAAGTTTTTGAACTACTTTGAGGCTGTTTTTGGAGTGGTGTTGAACTACAAAAACCCTTTTTTTTCCTCTGTTTTTCAGTCCTAAAATTCTTGGTTTGTGCCTTGGTTGGCTAGGGGGTTGTCCTCCCTTTTGCTCTTTGGCTTGTAAAGCCTTTTGAGCCAACTTCCTAAGCTTTTGAAACCAACTTTTTGTGGCCTTTTAACCACTGAAATCTAGAGTATTTTCAGTGGTAAAAACCCTATTTTGAAGGCCCAAATGGGTGGGGGTTGTCCCCCCTCCTCTTGTCTTGTTTACTTGTGTTGATGGCCCTCCAAAAGAGCATGTGTTTCTACTTCTTGGAGGCTTTATTTAGCCTCATTTTTGTGACTTTCCAGACCTGCCATAAATCTTTTTTGGGCTGTCTTGCTCATCTCTTGCATGCTTATTGCACTTGTAGTGTAAATCCCCTTTGCTAGCCTTGTTAGCCTACCAAAGTAGCATGCTTGTTAAGCATGTATGGGCTCCATTTCAGCATGTTTTTGGTCATTATTTAGCATGTCATAACTCTTTCTAAAGTTGGTTTGATAGCCCCTTGCATGTGTCATGCACTTGTAGTGCATTTCCATGAAATTGCCTTAACGTGCTTCGTGCTTTGAGCCTTGTTTTTAGCATGATTTTGGCTTGACCCAAAGAAGATTTTAGCCTTGTTTTACCATGCTTAAGGTTTGTTTGGTGTTGTTTTGGTCATGCTTGCATTGTTTTGTATAGTCATGGTTCAACCTAGCTTGTTGGCTTTGAATGTCCAAGTCATTAGTATGCATTGCTTGGACTATTCTTATGATTTGGCATCATTCCATATGATATATCAGTGCATATTTCATGGTCATACACTTGTATTTGTCACTCTTTCATTGCTTTGAAGAGCTGTTGTTTTGTGGTTCAAGAATGGACCATTGTGCATGCCTTTATGCTTAGGCCTTTAGGATGCCATCTCAGTAGGTTTTTGGGCTTATTTTGACATGCCATAACTTTGATTTTCATTGGTTAAGCCATGCCATGTTTGGTTGTAATAGGTGTAGTGTAACACCCCTTTGTTGGCCTTGCATGCCTCGTGTTTTGTGTTCACCTTTCTAGCATGTTTTGGCCTCATTCCATGCATGTTCTAGCCTTGTTTTGGTCTACCTTGGGACTGTTTTGGTTCACCTTGGTCCTTTGGGGCTTGGTTGATGTGGCCTTGGTACAAGCTCCTTGGATAGCTTTGATCTTTAAGGCCATTAGCATGCTATGCTTATCCTATGTGCATGATTTGGCATCACTCTTGACATGATTTCAGAGCTTACTTCATTGCCACATTATCATGATTGTCCCCCCTTTGCTCATGTTTGGGTGTTGTGTCCTTATGCCTTAATTCTTGGGCCATTGCATGAACATGTTTGTCTCGCATTTCATGTCACCAATTCATTACTTCGGCCACTGATTTTGGCATGCTTGGGAGCTACCCATGTTAGTGTAAGTCCATCTCACCATGTTGTTGCATGCTTGTTTCATTTTGCATGTTGTTGCATGCTATACATGTTCACATGTTTAGGTTGTATGCCTATTGCCTATTGCATGCTTGTGTTGCTTTCTTAAGTTCATCATGCATGTATTACATTGGTCTAAGTATACTTGCCTTTGCATGTTATTAAATGTTAGCCTATTGGCATGTTGTTGCATGCTCATCCATCTTGCATACTTGTTAAGTTACATGCTTGTTTGTATGCTTGTCTTTGCATATGTTATATGCTAGTTGCCTTGTATAGCATTGTTGCTTGCATGCTCATGTTGCATTAGTTTGCTTGCATGCTTAGGTTGCATAGCATTGTGTGCGCATCCCTTGCCTCTTGAATCAATCGTGACAAAGGTTGGGGCCCTTATGTGTTTTTGTGCATTTCATTTGATATCAAATTGCACACTTGGCGCCTTTGGCCATCATGCATTGAAATGCATGATTGGTGGCCCGAGGGTCGAGAACCAAACCCCTTTGAGTTCATAACATGATAGGGAGGGTGGTCGTGCATACATTGTCTTGTAAATTCCTTACCATGCACTGTCTGTCCTCTGCTGCAGCAAAAACAGAGTTCTGCAGGAATAGATGGCCGATCGGCCCTCTCCAGTGCTGGCCGGCTACCAGAGTCCAGCCGATGGCCCCACTTTTGGTCGGTGACCACTTCCCAATGGCCGGTGGTCCTATCTTTTGGGCGATGACATCCCACAATGCTCAGGGAGTAATTTAGAGGCATCTCAAGGATTTTCACAGTTCTCAGAGGTGCAGAACAGTGCAAATAGAGGCAACATGTGGCATGGCAACGGGTTTCCGAGCGAGGCGAATCGAGCATGCATGCATTTGACCCTCTTCCCGAGGCAGCTTTACTACTTTAGTAGCTTAATTAATTTGTTAATTAATTAAGATTTTGTAATATTTAAGTAGCTAGAGTAGTTAATTATTTATTTGGCTTGTATTATTCTTTTGGCCCCTCCGAGAGAGGGTGAATTTTGTAATAAGCGCGCATGTGTGTGATGCATGTCTTCCAACCCCACGTCTTTCTCCTTTTTACTTATCTGCTTTCAATGTTTAGTCTTAGGGCACATTTCAATTAGCATACTTATGATAGCATGTTTGCATACATTCATTCGTATTGCACGCACCGAGCTCGGCGAATCATACTAACTGCATTGTATTTCAATTCCTGCTTGAATACATGTATCAAGTTACATTTCACATGACATTTTAGAATAGCCAAGACTATCTTAGTTGCATTTTGTATGTGTTGCATTAGCCATTACTAACATGAATTAGGATCATGCATTTGATTACTAACTAGTTTCCTGTTTTGGCTCGGAGTACTAGGTAAGCATTTATGCTTTAGCATCTTGCATGTGTGTGAGTGACTGCCGTGATAGCATGCTTGCCATGAGGCTATTTGCTTATGTGATATAACTGTCTGAATGCCTGTGGGTGAAGGTTGGGTTGCTTGAGTTGGAATAATTCGTCGAAACCTGTGTTTTAGCCTACTTATGAGTAGCAAACTTCAATCCATTTTCAAAACAAACAATATGCGATGCTTTGTTCCAACTTAGGCAATCCAGTCTATACTTGTATGTTGTGTGCATCACATAGTAATTCTAGGCTAATAAATCGAAATAAGAGCACATGTGTTTTCAAAAACTCGATATCATGCTTAGTAGTAGCCGATCCTTGATCGGGCGAGCGAGGCTGCTCATGAAATGACCTTCCCCAATCGTACCCAAGTTCCCGAGCCGAGGCAACTTTGGTGATGACGGACACGTGGCCTTAGGCACTGAGTTAGGGTTTCCTAAATCCCCTCAAAATAAAATATTTAGGTGGCGACTCTGTATCTGGAAAAGCAGTCCATGTTTGGCACTTCTTTCTTAAAAATCTATTTTCCAAAACAATTTACCGGATTTGGACTCTTTGGTGATTTATCGGTCTTGCATTGCACTTTGCGAAACTAGATTCAGAATCGTGACTATTTGAGTCCGAACTGTAGCATGAGGCCCTTAGGGCGCATATACAGTTTCTGGAAACTCTGCTGGGGAAGTTAGAGAACTTGACTCGAACTCATGATATCTTGTTTTGATTACACTTATGTGTTTCTTTGCATTGCATTTGCATTGGTGCGCCTAGGACACCGTGTTTGCCATCTGCTATTCCTGAACGGTTTGCCGGAGGCTCGCTTTGAGAAGCGTGCCATAAGGCTGATCGGTTACAGGCTTTGCCATGATGGGAACACAAACCCCAATTTTTACCGGGGCACCCTTTTTGACCACTCGACCTAGTGCATATCAGAATCCATAGTGACTCTTCCAAACTAAGGACAGGTTGCTTACCCGATTATAGGTTGTTTGAAACCGCTGTGTGCGTAGTGAAACCCTAGTTCCTGACAAAATATGGCAGGGAAACCCTATCCCAACATAGGGGTGTTTTGGCTCTCATTTGCTTGTTATGTGCTTTTAGAGTGTGCCTCTACAGGAATGCATATATCAATTTGCAAGTCTGGGTATTAGGCCTGAAGGCATCAGTATTTGGAGAATCAGTTTTACTTAAGGGTATCATTTTACAGGCCGAATTTTTGGGCATAATTCAGTAAAGAGTGCAGTCATTCGGCTATGCTTATATCTGTTCTGGTGAAATTGGGCTGAGATGCTGCTTGTTTTCTCTTTTGCAGAGGTAGTCTTGAAACCACAGCTTCAGAAGGCTGCAATATCCCCCGAGTACACCAGACTTGTATTGATAGACTTTGTCAGGTCAGAGATTCAGTTCAAGGGCAACCAGTTTTCGTTCGCCAGTGGTAAGGCAAAGAAGGGCCAGACAGGGCTCATTGTTTCATCTGATCCAACAGTCACCAGTCACGTCATCAGTAGACCTGTGATGGCACAGGGTTCGGAAGAATTTGTAGCCGTGATAGTAGCGTTAAATCAGGGAACTGCCATGCAGGATGAGACCAGTGCTGAAATGCAACGCCCATCTGGGGCATCTGCCTCGCATCCAGCTTCGGGACCCCAACTGAACTTTGACCCACTTCCGCCAACTGAAGATTTGCAGGGTCCGAATCCCCAAGAAGGGTTGGCTCAAGCCCGAGTTGTCAGACCCCTGGTACAGCCTAATAGGAGGCTTTATTCCCTTGCTGTTAATGAGTTCGATCCGACCGCGGTGAAAATTGCTAACCTTGAGAAACAATTCAAAAAGGCACAGGGCCTTAACTTCATTCCTGACATTGAGGATGGGTACACCGAGGCTGCCGTACGACTCCCAGACAGATTCAAAATGCCACATATTGACCGTTTCGACGGGTCTGGAGATCCTATGGTACATATTCGGCTTTTCTTGGATGTCCTAAAGCTGATGGGTCTGACTAAGCCACAGAAACTCTCTCTGTATGGAAGAACCTTGTCGGGTGTAGCAGCTGCTTGGTATGCCAAATTGAAGAATACAGTGAAACAGAACTGGGAAGAATTGGCTGAGGCCTTTGTTGATCAGTATTCTTACAATACCCAAGTTGAAATGACCACTCGAGAGCTAGAAGCTACACACCAGAATCCTACAGAGCCGTTTGTGGAATTTGTTGCAAGGTGGAGAGCAAAGGCAGCATAAATGACAGATCGCCCTTTTGAGAGGGATCAAGTGCGGATAGTGGTGCGAAACCTCGAGCATGATATGTTGCAAAAGTTGATAGTCGCTCCACTATTCACTTTCAAAAGTTTGCATGAACTGGGGTTTCAGGTCGAGAATGCGTTTAACAGTGGGATCATTCCCAGAACAAGTGAACCAACAAGGAGGGCAATTTCAAGGAGTACCAATGCTGGTAGTAGCGTTATTTCCAAACCCCCTGAAATCAATACAGTTGCCACAGCCGACCCTTTTGCCAATCCAACCCTACAAACCACCGATCCAGCCCGAGCTCAGGGCAGAACTTTCACTCCCCTCTATATGGCCTGACTAGCGCACTAAAAGTCTTGATGGAAAGAGGGTATCTCAAACCCCTCGATCCTCAACCTCTGCCTGACCCACTCCCAGCCAGACATAACCCCTCCAAGTACTGTGTGTACCATCAGCAGCGCGGTTATGGCACCGACCGTTGCTACCGCCTTCGTCATGAGGTCCAAAATCTCATCGACAACCAGACGATAGCTCCACCTTCAGACCCCAATGACCAAGTACCTCATACATATCTCAATCTAATCCACACACTGGCCGTCCCTTACGACCCCAGCGTATACATCACCCCAGTCCATTTACCCAAGCCTGAAGTGTTTATCCCAGAAAGTGTGGACTTATGCATGATGGATGCACCTGGACCCCAATCATCTCAAACCCGTGAGCCGACTACTTCTGAGCTGATGAGAATGATCGAAGATCTTCAGAGAACTGTGGTAGATTTAGCCTTCGGGATATTGGCTCCGTCATCGACCACACCACATACTGGGAATTTCATGTCAAAAGGCTCCCTAATCTTGGGACAGGCTGCATTTGAAGAAGGCCAATCCCTTGGCAAAGTGGAAGCCAGTGGAAAGAACAAGGTAGGGGTAGACATTGATCCTCATGAACACCTTCTGTGGGCTGTTGAGGCTTTGAAAGCCGAGGGACTGAACAAAGAGCAAGTGCTCGCAGTTGTTGCAAAAACTATGGATGACACTTTCGCCACTCAAGTCGAGGACAATTTGAATCAAGGGGCAAGCCGGGAGAAGGGCCGTCATACCAGGAATGTTCCTTTCAGCTCTAATCCCGTGCTCGGAAGAGATCAGCAAACCCAGTCAGCGCTTGTCAAGCCCTCGGGGCCAGAGGGTGTTCACCCCACTGTACATGTCTCTATCAGCAGCCTTGAGGGTCCTGATTAGAAAGGGGGATCTAAAACCCCTGGAGTCGCGGCCACTGCCAAACAAACTTCCTCTCTCCCACGATCCAGCCAAGTATTGTGCTTTTCATCAACAAGTCGGCCATGGCACTGACAGTTGTTATCGTCTTCGCCATGAAATACAAGATCTGATTGATAAAGGGGTTATTGTCGCACCAGACCCTGCAAAGTCTATCGGCACTGGATCAGTGCACTGGGGGGATAATATGATGTGATCGGGGGGATGAACCACCTGTGGATGGCACCCAGTTTACTCCGGATGTGGCGTTTGGCACACACTAATTTGAGCAATGTACAAATGCTGTTAATTTTGCTTTCTGGCTTGGGTATTAGATCAGTCTTGTTGTGTTCTATAGAGTCAATCTTTTTGTGCTGAGTCAGTCGGGTTTGTCTTGTTGTATCGAGTCATTCCTGTTTTGTTAAAGTCGGGTGATTTCGAGGGTGTTACCTCAGACATCACTTGCTTGTTTTGTGTTTGTCTTTTCGTTTTCTTTTGAGTCTGTTTCTGCCTTGGAGCCAGTTGTGCCAACAGATTTTGAATGAAACAGTAGTGATTTTCACACTCTTGTGTTTGCTTCTACCTTGTGCCAGTTGTGCCAGAAGTTCTGAATGAGATAGCAGTATTTGACTAGAAACTGTGTCTTTTCTGTGCTTTGAAATCATTACATTGACCTGAGTTTTTCAAAACTTTTGGAACACTGTGGTGAAAACGAAGATGAAGGAATTCCTCGGGTTTTGTAAAATTTGATCAACTGAGAGAAAGAGAGGCATGCTAAGCCCTTAAGGATTGAGATCATGTTTGTTAATGTGAATACTGAGAAGGATCCTGGCTTGATCCAGATTGGTTCTACATTGTCTTCGACGCGAGCGATTAGTCGCTTTATTAAAAGATTTCAAAAAAATGTTTTGCGTGATCTTGCGAAGACCTGTGTGGAATCGCTCTTGAGATTGTGCAGCTTAGGATCGCTCTCAACCTCAAGACTCTATCCTTTTGCTTCCAAACCTTGAACCTTAATTCAGAATGTTCAAAGGTTAATCATGATGTGAGGCTTGTATGGCCAGATCAAAAGCAACCCTTCGACTAAAGGCAAGAAGGTCAGATATGATCAAAAGGAACTTTGCAAAGCTAGATCAGAAGCACCCCTCAAACTAGGGGCACAAAAATGCCAGATGTGCTCGAAGAGTTAAACATTGGGACATTTCTTAAGCTAATGAAGATCAGCAAGAATGCCAAATCCCAGAAGGGAGGAAAGAAGAAGACATTGCTAAAGGACAACCGAGTTCCTATCCACAACACTAGGGGCAAATTCACCCTCCATTGGATGGACTTCTACATCTTTAGCGAACAACAGCCATTCTCCTAGATTCAGATGACTTCAAGATCTCAAAACCATTTGACATGGACAAAGCTACACTTCTACCCTTGAGAGGCTCGCTGGGCCGAAAACCCAGAAGGGCGACCCAGGCAAAAGTCAGAGCAAGAAAAAAAGAAAAGAAAAATGCAAAAAAAAAAAAATGAAGAAAAAGAAATATAAAATCTTGAAAAGATTGAAGAAAAGAAAATGAAAAGAAATGAAAAGAAAAGAAGAACAAAGCTCGCAAGGTTGAAAACCCAGAAGGGCGGCCTTGGCAAAAGTTAGAGCGCAAAAAGAGAGGTTGATACCCGAGTGTACCTTACCCCTGAACTACGTAAGGCTTGATTCCTATGTTTGGGATACGTAGGCAACTTCATTCTGAAGTCCAGCCATAAAACACTTCAAATTCAACTGTCCTGTATATGAGATTGAACGGGTCATCTTGGTCTTCTCTATATCCGAGAGCTCAGTTGTGATCGTCACCTTGAAAACTGGTTACAATGTGCTGCGGTGCTATTCAAACAAGGGGCAATTTTTCGTTGCCATACAGCGCGCTACGGTGCCATTTAAACAAGGGGCAACTTTCCGTTGCCATGCAGTGCCGTTCAGACAAAGGGCAATTCTCCTTCGGATCTGAGGTTGTGCATCTCAAAAGTAGATTCCGTGCTCATTGAGCAGTGGCTGTTTGCGAAAACAGTTTTTGAGAATTTTTATTGAGGTTAACTAATTTTCTCGAAAAGTATTCCATTTTTCAAAACTGGACCATTTCTTGGACCCAAAAAAGGAAAATTTTAAGTGCTCATAACCTAACTTGCATGATTTCAAATTAGAAAATCGAACAAGCATGTTAATCTAACTCTCATGTTGGTCAAAATTGTTTTAGCAGAACGTCAAAAAACAATGGTCAAAATAATGAACTAGGGGCACAGTTGAGTCAGGTGTTCTGTCTTTTCCCCATTGTCAACATACCTGCCAGAAAAGGGCACAACTAAAGTAAACAGCAAAAGGCAGAAAGCTCTCACATCCTCTGAGCAGCGAGGTATCAAATCGAGTGTGAAACACAAACTGGAATGGATCTAGATATTCCACTCCCTTATCTGGATAGATCTGATCACGTCCAAACTCCCCAGCAGAGCATCGTTAACCGATGTCAACTGCAGATTTGCTACACACCCAATTGTAGCGCAACCCCTCTGTGGGAGGAACTCACTGGCTATGCGCGGAAGAAAGAGAATCTTGTAGCATGCTAGGGGCAAGAGCCCGCAATTTCTTGTTTATCCATCAACCACCTAGGGGAGGGATAAAAAATGAGAGATTGAAGAATAGAGAGATGTGCGCTGAGAGAAAAAGTGAGGAAAAGGGCTTTTTTCAGAAAAACAGAGCCTGAGGGCCGAGTGATGTGAGAATTACAAATGAGAAAGGGTGGGAAACAATACCCGGAGAAACAAGCTCCCTGTGCACATTTGAGTCTTGTGTTTTGTTGTGTTTCGTTTGTCTTGATTCTTGTTTTGAGTCGTTTCGAGTGTCAATAGGTGTGTTTAGGTTATTTACCTTTGTTTTTCTTTGTTGAGCCATGATGCGCTGTGTCCAGTCGTAGGCTCAATACCCGGTTGAGAATCATTTTCTCACTCTCATTTTCAAAAATAAATTGTTTTGTGCTCAGAGTGCTGTGCCATTCTCCACATTTGTGCAAAACAGGTTTTGTTCTTCCATAAAACTGCAGGGTTCAACCCAAGTCATATGAGAACAGTAAAACCAGGACCTATCTGAATCTATATTGGTTCCGGACTGCAAAGCAAAAGAAAATAGGGAAAATCAGAGCATCTGAGTTTGTTTCAGATTCCGGGATTGCATTCTAGGTGCACATTCTCAGGCCTCGCCGTTTCTCTGGAGTATGAGTGTATCTCGACCCCAAGTGTAAGCTTGCTTCAAGTCAGAATGGCAGTTCAGGCAGCACCTGAGGGTTTTATATGCGGATGTTACCTCTCGCCAATATGAACAGGGTGTACCCTTTTGAGCTGAACGTGTTGCCAAGTCCTTCGAGAGGTAAATCGGAGGTCGTGTTTGAATTGGTCTCGTTAAGACCTGTATTTCCTTATTCAGTAGTTTACTTCAAACATGCTGTTGATGTTACCCTCTGCCTGCATTGTTATGCACCCTTTCAGTTGCATTGTTATGCATACTCCACCTGCATTGTTAGACACATTACTTGCATTGTTATGCACACTCTAGTTGCATTGTTATGCACACTTTACCTGCGCTTGTTAGTGCATTGTATCGCACTGTTTTGTGCATTACATTTTATTCGCGCTATTTTGCACATCGTACTGTTTTGTGCATTAGATTTTGTTCGCGTTATTTTGCGCATCGCACTGTTTTGTGCATTACATTTCATTCGCGCTATTTTGCTCATCGCACTGTTTTGTGCAGTTTACATTCGCACTATTTTGCGCATCACACTATTTTGTGCATTGTATTTGCTCGCGCTATCTTGCGCACCTCATCGCACTGTTTTGTGCATTACATTTTGTTTGCGCTATTTTGCGCATCGCACTGTTTTGTGCATTACATTTCATTCGTGCTATTTTGTGCATCGCACTGTTTTGTGCAATTTACATTCGCGCTATTTTGCACATCGCACTATTTTGTGCATCGCATTTGCTCGTGCTATCTTGCGCACCTGATCTGCACTTGTTAGTGCATTACATTTTGCTCGCGCTATTTTGCGCATCGCACTGTTTTGTGCAGTTTACATTCGTGCTATCTTGCGCACCTTACCTGCACTTGTTTGTGCATTGCATCGGGCTATCTTGCACACTTTACCTGTACTTGTTAGTGCATTGCTTAGCATTGTTTTGTGCATTTAATCCACATCGCACTGTCTTGTGCACCTGTATAGCACTGTTTTGTGCATCTTCTTAGCATTATTTTGTGCATTCACTCTGCATCACATTGTCTTGTGCACGCTGTGTTTTTGTATCACTCGCACGGTCCTGTGCACTCTCGGGTCTAGGAGACCTTAAATCCTCTAAATGTGCAATTCCTTCTTGCATAAATCCAATTTTCAAACCGGCTTCGCGTAGCGTATAACTCCAACTTTCAAACCGGCTTCGGGTAGCGTATAACTCCAACTTTCAAAACCGGCTTCGCGTAGCGTATAAGTCCAACTTTCAAAACCAGCTTCACGTAGCGTATAAGTCCAATTATCAAACCGACTTCGCGTAGCGTATAAGTCCAATTATCAAAATCTTCATGCATAACATTTGCATCCTGCCCCTGAACTACGCTGGTTTGATTCCTTGCAAGGGGATACGTAGGCAGCCTGCAGGTTCAACCAACTACATCTGTATTTTGTTTGTTTGTCCAAGTCTTCGGCCTTGTAAAAAATGGGTCGTCTCTGGGCTTTAACATTCACTCACGTCACTTCCTGACTTTCGAGTTCTGTCAAAGATGGGCAACTGTAGACACCCCATTTTTGACCGCCCTTAAGACTTGGGCGTTACTGATGGTTTACTTGGTGATGAAAGGTGTGCAAGGCAAACGTTCAATTTCTTCGGCAAAAGGGGAGTCAAATCCCAACTTCACACCCCTTTTTGGACCAAAACTATTTTGAATGGTTTGTAGTCCTTAAAACCCTCTCTTTCAAAACATTTTGGAAAATAGGTTCCTACGATGTCCCGACGCTCGCAATTTGTTAAATGTCACGCTTTTCGGTAAACCGAGCAAGGACAAAGTTGAAATGAATGAAAGAGAGTTGAAATCTTTGAAAAATCTTTCAAAACACCTTTCTTAAGGGTTTGAAGTTGAAGAAAAAAGGAGAAGAGGGAAGAAACCAAGTTGGAGAAGAAGATGGACATGAATCGCTAAAAGAGGGACAAGCAGTCCTCGCCAAATCAGGCCTATCTGTCTATGCACTTGGAGTTAAGGTATTAAGCCACCACCGTTGGAAAGGAGACTTTTGGGGCTTCATTTTACACTCAATAATCTTCTAAAGCCGAGTTCGGATGGGGGAGATATGATTGGTTGAAGTTTGGCATCATTCAGGTTGAATCGAAACTGAGCAGTCTACAATAAAAGAGGCATAACTTTTTCCACAGCTGGAATTTTTATGCAAGGCTGCCAGCATTGGAAATCTTACTTCTGGGGCTTCAGTTCAGGCACACGAATGACTTGAAAAGGAGTTCATATGAAGGAGTCATGCCCATTCGAAGTTGGACCTGCAGAGCAAAATTGCTACCAGCCACAAATATATGCTACCGGCCACAAAAGTAACATACCGGCCAAAAAAGTAGCAGGCCGGCCATCAGATGTAGCAAGCCGGCACTAAAGATGGCTGGCCAGCCTGAAGTGCCCAAAACTCATATTTTTGACAGATATTTCATCTCCTGCTATTTCCAGCAAGCTCCAGCTGTCCTATAATCAGATATTTTTGACCAAAAGCTGCTTTGTGCTATATATGAACCTATATCTCCCATTTTGCAAAAGAGAACTCCTAAGCAAGTTTTGGAGCTTCTCACTCTAAAAGGTCCTCTCTCTCTAGAAATTTCAAACCTAAAAACCTCTCCCTCTCTCTCTAGAGCATCTCTCCATTGCCCTTTTGTGCATAGAAGTTAGAGAAATACTTCTTGTTTGCACATACATCCTTCATCAAAGTTAACCCCCATTGGGCTGAGGTTCTTGGAGGATCATTTTGAGCTTCAAAAGCTGGTCTTAGCTCAAATTTTGGGCTGGTTTTGCAGTCGTGCATCAAGGGTAACATCTCTCTCCCTTTTAGCTTATTTTGCATACTAGCTTTGCCATACGTTTTTGAACTACTTTGAGGCTGTTTTTGGGGTGGTGTTGAACTACAAAAACCCTTGTTTTTCCTCTATTTTTCAGTCCTAAAGTTCTTGGTTTGTGCCTTGGTTGGCTAGGGGGTTGTCCTCTCTTTTGCTCTTTGGCTTGTAAAGCCTTTTGAGCCAACTTCCTAAGCTTTTGAAACCAACTTTTTATGGCCTTTTAACCACTAAAATACAGAGGATTTTTAGTGGTAAAAACCCTATTTCGAAGGCCCAAATGGGTGGGGGTTGTCCCCCCTCCTCTTGTCTTGTTTACTTGTGTTGATGGCCCTCCAAAAGAGCATGTGTTTCTACTTCTTGGAGGCTTTGTTTAGCCTCATTTTTGTGACTTTCCAAACCTTAGATAGATCTTCTTTGGGCTGTCTTGCTCATCTCTTGCATGCTTATTGCACTTGTAGTGTAAATCCCCTTTGCTAGCCTTGTTAGCCTACCAAAGTAGCATGCTTGTTAAGCATGTATGGGCTCCATTTCAGCATGTTTTTGGTCATTATTTAGCATGTCATAACTCTGTCTAAAGTTGGTTTGATAGCCCCTTGCATGTATCATGCACTTGTAGTGCATTTCCATGAAATTGCCTTAACATGCTTCGTGCTTTGAGCTTTGTTTTTAGCATGATTTTGGCTTGACCCAAAGAAGATTTTAGCCTTGTTTTACCATGCTTAAGGTCTGTTTGGTGTTGTTTTGGTCATGCTTGCATTGTTTTGTATAGCCATGGTTCAACCTGGCTTGTTGGCTTTGAATGTCCAAGTCATCAATATGCATTGCTAGGACTATTCTTATGATTTGGCATCATTCCATATGATATATCAGTGCATATTTCATGGTCATACACTTGTATTTGTCACTCTTTCATTGCTTTGAAGAGCTGTTGTTTTTTGGTTCAAGAATGGACCATTGTGCATGCCTTTATGCTTAGGCCCTTAGGATGCCATCTCAGTAGGTTTTTGGGCTTATTTTGACATGCCATAACTTTGATTTTCATTGGTTAAGCCATGCCATGTTTGGTTGTAATAGGTGTAGGGTAACACCCCTTTGTTGGCCTTGCATGCCTCATGTTTTGGCCTCATTCCATGCCTGTTCTAGCCTTGTTTTGGTCTACCTTGGGACTATTTTGGTTCACCTTGGTCCTTTGGGGCTTGGTTGATGTGGCCTTGGTACAAGCTCCTTGGCTAGCTTTGAGCTTTAAGTCCATTAGCATGCTATGCTTATCCTATGTGCATGATTCGGCATCACTCTTGACATGATTTCAGAGCTTACTTCATTGCCACATTATCATGATTGTCCCCCCTTTGCTCATGTTTGGGTGTTATGTCCTTATGCCTTAATTCTTGGGCCATTGCATGAACATGTTTGTCTCGCATTTCATGTCACCAATTCATTACTTCGGCCACTGATTTTGGCATGCTTGGGAGCTACCCATGTTAGTGTAAGTCCATCTCACCATGTTGTTGCATGCTTGTTTCATTTTGCATGTTGTTGCATGCTATACATGTTCACATGTTTAGGTTGTATGCCTATTGCCTATTGCATGCTTGTGTTGCTTTGTTAAGTTCATCATGCATGTATTACATTGGTCTAAGTATACTTGCCTTTGCATGTTATTAAATGTTAGCCTATTGGCATGTTGTTGCATGCTCATCCATCTTGCATATTTGTTAAGTTACATGCTTGTTTGCATGCTTGTCTTTGCATATTGTTATATGCTAGTTGCCTTGTATAGTATTGTTGCTTGCATGCTCATGTTGCATTAGTTTGCTTGCATGCTTAGGTTGCATAGCATTGTGTGCGCATCCCTTGCCTCTTGAATCAATCATGACAAAGGTT
The DNA here is from genome assembly GCF_055761805.1 of Camellia sinensis. Classification (NCBI taxonomy): domain Eukaryota; kingdom Viridiplantae; phylum Streptophyta; class Magnoliopsida; order Ericales; family Theaceae; genus Camellia; species Camellia sinensis. Next base: position 107,631,966 of record NC_138969.1, on the reverse strand, counting down.
GGGGCCCTTATGTGTTTTTGTGCATTTCATTTAATATCAAATTGCACACTTGGCGCCTTTGGCCATCATGCATTGAAATGCATAATTGGTGGCCCGAGGGTCGAGAACCAAACCCCTTTGAGTTCATAACATGATAGGGAGGGTGGTCGTGCATACATTGTCTTGTAAATTCCTTACCATGCACTGCATGTCCTCTACTGCAGTAAAAACAGAGTTCTACAAGAACAGATGGCCGATCGGCCCTCTCCAATGCCGGCCGGCCCTCTCCAGTGCCAGCCGGCTACCAGAGTCCAGCCGATGGCCCCACTTTTGTTGGTGACCATTTCCCAATGGCCGGTGGTCTTATCTTTTGGGCGATGACATCCCACAATGCTCAGGGTGTAATTCAGAGGCATCTCAAGGATTTTCACAGTTCTCAGAGGTGCAGAACAGTGCAAATAGAGGCAACATGTGGCATGGCAACGGGTTTCCGAGCGAGGCGAATCAAGCATGCATGCATTTGACCCTCTTTCCGAGGCAGCTTTACTGCTGTAGTAGCTTAATTAATTAGTGGTTTTGTAATATTTAATTAGCTAGAGTAGTTAATTATGTATTTGGTTTGTATTATTCTTTTGGCCCCTCCGAGAGAGGGTGAATTTTGTAATAAGCGTGCGTGTGTGTGACGCATGTCTTCCAACCCCACATCTTTCTCCCTTTTACTTACCTGCTTTCGATGGTTAGTCTTAGGGCACGTTTCAATTAGCATACTTATGATAGCATGTTTGCATATATTCATTTGTATTGCACGCACCGGGCTCGGCGAATCATACTAACTGCATTGTATTTCAATTCCTGCTTGAATACATGTATCAAGTTGCATTTCACATGACATTTTAGAATAGCCAAGCCTATCTTAGTTGCATTTTGTATGTGTTGCATTAGTCATTGCTAACATGAACTAGGATCATGCATTTGATTACTAACTAGTTTCCTGTTTTGGCTCAGAGTACTAGGTAAGCATTTATGCTTTAGCATCTTGCATGTGTGTGAGTGACTGCCATGATAGCATGCTTGCCATGAGGCTATTTGCTTATGTGGTATAACTGCCTGAATGCCTGTGGGTAAAGGTTGGGTTGCTTGAGTTGGAATAATTCGTCGAAACCCGTGTTTTAGCCTACTTGCGAGTAGCAAACTTCAATCCATTTTCAAAACAAACGAATATGCGATGCTTTGTTCCAACTTAGGCAATCCAGTCTATACTTGTATGTTGTGTGCATCACATAGTAATTCTAGGCTAATAAACCGGAATAAGAGCACATGTGTTTTAAAAAACTCAATATCGTGCTTAGTAGTGGCCGATCCTTGATCGGGCGAGCGAGACTGCTCATGAAATGACCTTCCCCCATCGTACCCAAGTTCCCGAGCCAAGACAACTTTGGTGATGACGGACACATGGCCTTAGGCAACGAGTCAGGGTTTCCTAAATCCCCCCAAAATAAAATATTTAGGTGGCGACTCTGTATCTGGCAAAGCAGTCCATGTTTGGCACTTCTTTCTTAAAAATCTGTTTTTCAAAACAATTTGCCGGATTTGGACTCTTTGGCGATTTATCGGTCTTGCATTGCACTTTGTGAGACTAGATTCAGAACCGTGACTATTTGAGTCTGAACTGTAGCATGAGGCCCTCAGGGCACGTCTACACCTGGGTTGAACCCTGCAGTTTTTGAAAGAACAAAATCTTGTTTCGCACAAATGTGGAGAACGACACGGCACTCTGAGCACAAAACGATTTTTTTTTGAAATTATAATGAGAAAAGGGTCTCAACTGGGTATTGAGCCAACGACTGAACACAGTGCACCACGACTCAATAAAAGAAAAGGACAAACAACCTAAACACGTCGAGACGCACTCGAAACGACTCAAAAACGAGAATCGGGACAAACAAAATGACTGACACGACACACAGACGTGTTCCAATGGCAAGAGGCCTCTCTGTGCACGAGGAGCCAGTTTCTCCAGGTATTGTTTCCCACCATTTCTCACTTGTGATTCTCACATCACTCGACCCTCAAGCTCTGTTTTTCTGAAGAAGAAAAAGCCCTTTCCTCGCTTTTCCTCTCAGCGCACATCTCTCTATTCTTTAATCTCTCATTTTTTATCTCTCCCCAGGGTGGATGATGGATAAACAGGAAGTTGCGGGCTCTTGCCCTAGCATTCTGCTAGATTCTCTTCTTCTGCTCACAACAGTGAACTTTCCCATAGATGGGTGGCACTACAACTGGGTGTGTAGCAAATCTGCAGCTAACATCGGCTGACGATGTTCTGCTGGGGAGTTTGGACATGATCAAATGTGTCCAGACGAGGGAGTGGAATATCTTAGTCCATTCCAGTTCATGCTTCGCACTTGGCTTGATACCTCGTTGCTTGGAGGATGTTGAGAGCTTTCAGCCCTTTGTTGTTAGCTTCAGTTATGCCTTTTTCTGGCAGGTAGAGTGCCATTTCTGGCAAGTTGAGTGCCCTTTTCTAGCAAGTATGTTGACAACGGGGAAAAAACAGGACACCTGGCTCAACTGTGCTCCTAATTCATTATTTTGACCATTTTTTTTGTTTTTGCTTTCTACTAGAACAATTTTGACCAATATGAGGGTTAGATTAACACACTTGTTCGATTTTCTGATTTGAAATCATGCAAGTTAGGTTATGAGCACTGAAATTTTTCCTTTTTGGGTCCAAGAAATGGTCCAATTTTGGAAAAGTGAAATAATTTTCGAGAGAATTAGTCAACCTCAGTAAAAATTCTCAAAATTGTTTTTGCAAACAGCCACTGCTCAACGAGCATGGAACCTACTCTCGAGATGCACAACCTCAGATCCGACGGAGAATTGCCCCTTATCTAAACGACACTGCATGGCAACGAAAAGTTGTCCCTTGTTTGAATGGCACCGCAGCGCGCTGTATGGCAACGGAAAGTTGCCCCTTGTTTGAATAGCACCACAGCATACTATAACCAGTTTTCAAGGTGACGATCACAACCGAACTCTCGGATACAGAGAAGACAACGATGATCAGAACCATTACATGGACACAGTCGATTTGGAAGTGTTTGTGGCTGGACTTCAAAATGAATTTGCCTACGTATCCCAAAGATGGGAATCAAGCCTTACATAGTTCGGGATTAAGGTACACTCGGGTATTAACCTCTCCTTTTGCGCTCTAACTTTTGCCAAGGCCGCCCTTTCTGGGTTTTCAACCTTGCGAGCTTTGTTCTTCTTTTCTTTTCAATTCTTTTTATTTTCTTCATTTTTCTCTTCTTTTTATTTTTTTTTTCATTCTTTGCATTTTTCTTTTTTTTTGTTCTTTTTCTTCTTTTTTCTTGCTCTAACTTTTGCCTGGGTCGCCCTTCCGGGTTTTCGGCGCAGCGAGTCTCTCAAGGGTAAAAGTGTAGCTTTGTCCATGTCAAATGGTTTTGAGATTCTGAAGTCATCTGAATCCAAGAGAATGGCTGCTGTTCGCTGACGATGTAGGAGTCCATCGAATGGGGGGCTGAATTTGCCCCTAGTGTTGTGGATAGGAACTCGGTTATCCTTCAGCAATGTTTTCTTCTTTCCTCCCTTCTAGGATTTGGCATTCTTGCCGATCTTTGTTGATTTGTGGAATGATCCATCTTCGGCTCTTCGAGCACAATCTAGCATCTTTTGACCCTAGTTCGAGGGGTGCTTCTGATCTAGAGCTCAATTACAATTCGCCCCAGTAGCGGGGGCTCCTCTGGCATGAAGTTCTCGGCATACGATGTGATTGGTGGCGGGGCCGACATTCTGTAGGCCAGATCAACCACAGACCTCTGAAGGTCGCCAATCATTCCCATCAACTCAAAGGTGGTGGGCTTACGAGCTTGAAATAATTGGGGTTCCCAGATCGGACGCGCGGCAAGTGACCTGGGTGGACGTTGCATTTCAACATCAGCCTCACCCTGCATGGTGATTCCCTGGCCCTGGCTCAATGCTGCTGTCGTGACCACAATTTCTTCTGGACTTTGCGTCATCACGAATCTGCTGAACTGAACAGAGGTGATGTGACTGGTGACTGACGGACCAGATGGACTGGACTGGTGACTAACGGATCTGATGGACTGGTGAGCCTCGACTGGCCTCTTTCTGCCCTGCCTCAACAAAGGAAAACACTGGTTGCTCTGAACTGAATCTCTGATCCCTCCCTAAGGAGAAAACAGGCAGTATCTCAGCCCAATTTTACCAAAACAGATGTAAGCATAGCTAAATAACTGTATTCGACCACTGATCACTATTCTCAAATCACAGTCCTAAAATTGAATCTGATACCCGCAGATATAACTAATTCGCAAAACACTGATGCCCTCAGGCCTGATGCCCAAACTTGTAAACTTGATACATGCATTCCCGTAGAGACGCACTCTAAAAGAACATAGCAAACAAGTGAGAGCCAAAACACCCCTATGGAGGGATAGGGTTTCCCTGTCCTATTTTGTCAGGAGCTAGGGTTTCACTACACATGCAGCGGTTTCAAACAACCTATGATCGGGAAAGCAACCTGTCCTAGTTTGGAATGGTCACTATGGATTCCGAATATACGCTAGGTCGAATGGTCAAAGAGGGTGCCTCGGTAAAACCAGGGTTTGTGTTCCCGTCGTGGCAGAGCCGGTAACCGGTCATCCTTATGGCACATTTCTCGAAGCGAGCCTCCTGCAAACCATTCAGGAATAGCATACGGCAAACACGGTGTCCTAGGCGCACCAATGCAAATGCAATGCAAAGAAACACATAAGTGTAATCAAAACAAGATATCATGAGTTCGAGTCAAGTTCTCTAAGTCCTCAGCAGAGTCACAAGAAACTGTAGACGTCCCCAAACATCCCGGGAGGGAATCCGGTTTTGTTCATTAGGGCTTACTACAGTTCAGACTCAATTGTCACGGTCCTGTATCTAATCTCGCAGAATGCAATGCAAGACCAATGAATCATCAAAGAGTCCAAATCTGGAAAATTATTTTGAAAAACTGATTTTTAGAAAGAAGTGCCAAACATGGACTGCTTTGCCAGATATAGAGTCGCCACCTAAATATTTTATTTGGGGGGAATTTAGGAAACCCTGACTCGTGACTAAGGCCACGTGTCCGTCATCACCAAAGTTGCCTCGGCTCGAGAACTTGGGTACAATTGGGGAAGGTCACTTCGTGAGCACCCCCGCTCGCCCGATCAAAGATCGGCCTCTACTAACCATGATATCGAGTTTTGAAAACATTATGTGCTCTTATTCCGGTTTATTAGCTTAGAATTACTATGTGATGCGCGCAGCATACAAGTATAGACCGGATCGCCTGAATTGGAATAAAACATTTCATGTTTGTTTTTTAAAGCGGTTTGCTACTCGCAAGTAGGCTTAAAATGCAGATTTTGCCACCCTTGGGTGGGCTTAGAAAACATGATTTTGCCACTATCTAGTGGGCTTAAAACTCGCAATCAATGAATTGTTCCAATCCAAGTAATCCAACCTTCAACCACAGGCATTCAGGCAGTTATATCACACAAGCAGTTAGCCTCATGGTAAGTATGCTATCATGGCAGTCACTCACACACATGCGAGAATGCTAAAGCATAAACACTTACCGAGTACTCCGAGCCAAAGAAAGAAGCTAATTAGAAAACATGCATGAATTCTAACTATGCTGAAATGCCTAATGCAACACATACAAGAATGCAACTAAGGTAGGCTCGGCTATTCTAAGATGGCATATGAGATGCTACAGGCTACATGTATTCAACTTGAAATTGAAATACAATGCAGTTAGCATGATGTGCCGAGCCCGGTGCATGCAATACAGATGAATGATGTAAATATGCGAGCATAAGTATGCTAACTGAAACATGCCCTAAACTAACCATCAAAAGCTAGTAAATAAAAAGGAGAAAGATGTGGGGTTGGAAGACATACATCACACGCACGCACACTTATTACAACATTGGCCTCCCTTGAAGGGTCCGAATAAATAATACAGACTGAATAAATAATTAACTACTCTAGCTAATTAAATATTACAAAACCCTAATTAATTAACAAATTAACTAAGAAACGAAATAAAGTAATATGCAGATCTATGGACCGCCTCAGCTTTGTTCCGAATGATGAAAGATGCATGCATGCTCGAGCCGCCTCGTCGGGAAATTCCTCGTGATGCCCCGATTCACCTCTATTTGCAATTGATCTCGGAATGCTGTACAAAGCTCCAGAAGGTTGTTGGCCAGTTTTTGCTGTCAGTTTCTGGTTTGCTGCAACAGAGAGCAAGAAAGGGGCATGGCAAAGTATTTTCACATATGCATGCACGACCACTCTCCCTGTCATTGCACAAGCTCTAGGGAGTGTAGACCTCGATCCTCGTGCCACCAATCACGCATTTCGATGCATGATGGCTGAGGAGTCGAATTGCACGACTCAATATGAAATGAATGCATATATAAACACAACAAGGCCCAAACTCCATCATGGGTAATCCGGAGTGTCGGCGATCGGGAATTAAGGCACGTTTCATCACTTTGAGTACGAAACGTCCCTCGTTTCCCATGTTTGGACTAACCCTACTCCAAACACAATGCAATGAGATGGCATACACAATGCGGCTAACATGCAACCCTAAATGCAATACAACCAAATCATGCTGGCATGCAAGGGATGATATGCACTCATGCAATTAGCATACGCAATGCTATGAACCTAGAATGACATACTCAATGCACATGAGCTATATGGCATACACAATGATGGACATACACAAAGGCATAATCAAAACATACACAATGCGATGGTCAAACATGTAACAACATGAACCAAATGGCATACACAATGCAAGATGGACTTAAACCAATATGAGTGGACCTCAACAGCACTCAAATCAGTGGCCAAATGATGAAAATGAGACAACCGAAATACATGCAAATATGCACGAATGCAAAGAACCGATCCTAAAGCACAGCATGCAACTCTAACAAAGCATGGCAAAGGATGAAATATGGCATAGAATGGCACATGATCCAGCTCTGAAATATGATGCACAATGGTCCTGAATCATGCAAACACTTCACCTGATGCATGCTAGATGGCCCGAGTACTGAAACTAGTGAAGTGCGTTACACTAGAGGTACACAAAGCAATGCACAAATGGCAAAACCAACCCCAAATAGACCCTAGGCAGGTCCAAGATAGTGGGAAATTGGTCTAAAACGATGGCTCAGAATGCATTCAAATGAAGCCCATGCAATGGTCGGTAAATGAGGCATACAAGCCCGACTCTCTAATGCACTTAAAGAGTGAAAATCATAGGAATATGGCATGCATATAGGCTCTAAAATATGATGTGTAATGGCCCAAAACATGAAAACACCTCAGTATATGCATGCGATGGACCTCAAAACTCAAAGTTAAGCATGGATATTGAACTACAGGCATGCAAAACAAGCATTATTCGACCATGAGACCCAAAAACAGAGCTAAGGTAGTCCAAAAAATGCACAAAATCAGTTTAAGGTAAGGCCAAAATGTGCTAGGAAAGGAAGCCAAAACATCATGTAAAACAAGCTAGTGAACCATGACTTGCACTACAACTATATGAAGCATGTGAAGGACTACCAAACCAACCAAGAACAGAAACAAAGCATGCCAAAATATGGCCTAAAACCCACTGGAACTCAGTTAACACATGCTAGAATGAGGTGCTCCTTTGAAAGGCTATGCAAGGGGTTACTCCACATATGCAAGATAGACATCAAAAATGGCAAAGCCACCTCTGGAAATAGGTTATGAGGGCCCTAAGACTCACTGAAAAAGGCCTGAAATGAGGCTAGGAAGCATGCAAGTAAAGGCTCCTTTGAAAGGCTATGAAGAGGGTTACTCTACACAAGCAAGAGGGACACCTAATATGGCAAAAAAAACTCTGGAAAGAGTTCATGCAGGTCCTAAAACTCATCAAAAATGGCCTGAAACATGCTCAAGAAGTGTGTAAATATAGGCCCCTTTGTTGGGCCAACAATGCTAGTAAACAAGACAAGGGCTGAGAGGGTCACCCCTCTCTGATTTTGGGGCTCAAAATAGTATGATAGCCACTAAAAATCCACTGGATTTCAGTGGCTAGAAGGCCAAAGGAAGCTCACTTCAAAGGCCTAGATGCATGGCTCAAAACAAGGTGAAAACAAGCATGCAAGGGGGTAGATGACCCCCAACAAAAAATGACCTTAAACAAACTTCAAGATGAGCTCAAAATATGACTTTTTTCAGTTTATGACAAAGCCCAAATATGCTTGCAAATGGAGCTAAGATGTGAAGCAAAATAATGCTTAAAAGGGAGAAATGAGTGTTACCCTTGTAGAGAAGACCTCCAGCAGCTTCTGGACCAAAGTAGCAAACCTTCAACCTCTGAAAACCAGCTCCAAGGTTCTTGGATGGATGGTGGAAGGGTTAAGCTAAGGGTTGGTGTGCAAAGGGCCAAGAACTATGGAGTATTTTAGCACAAAAGAGAGATATAGAGAGGTGTATATTGTATGCCTTAGAAGCAAAGTCTGAACCTTTGCAATGGAAGAGGACCTCTTCCTTTATAGAGGAGAGGGGCTAAAGCTTCCTCAAGAAGCTTGAAACCAAGCTTAAAGATCCTCCATACATGTGTATAGAGGATCAATTTTGAGGCTTCCAGCTGGCACAGCTGGCTAACACTCAGTGAGACAAAAAAGGAGAAAGCTGGTCGACCAGTTCAAGTGGTCGGCCGACCCCTTACCCTGGTCAGCCGACCAGGTTCAAAAGGGTCAATCATCAAAAGCTGGTAGGCAGCCCTGATTGGTGGTCTCCCAGGTGAAAGCAACTCAGTGGTGGTATGGGAGACCAGAAAATATGGCTCAAAAGTGAAGGAGACCACTTACCTGTCAAGAAAAATCGGCCGACCGGGGAAAGGTGGTCTCCAAGAAGAAAAGGTGGTCTCCCACCCTTGTACCACCTTCCTAACAATGAAACTAGGGTCTATGCCAAAAATGAACCAAGACGGATGCAAAATGAGGGTTCGGGGGCCAAAACGCGCAGCCGGGTGCCCCGAAAACTGACTGTTAAGCATGAAAGGTGGAGTGCGACCACAAAGGTGGTCTCCCGGGCCACAGTGTCCCTCTAAAGAGAGGAAACAAGATGTGTGCCAAAAATCAGAGGAAACAGAGGTAGTTAAGCAGTCCCGAACTGAGGCACACGGCCGACGGCTCCGAAAATCGAAAACTGGTCTCCAAATGGGAACAGTGGCCTACGACCACGAAACGTAGCCTACGGCCACTGAGAGATGGTCTACGAGACCTCTCCCTCCCTTCAAGAAGAGAAAACATAACTTGGTTCGCAAACCGAGGCAAAGCACAGAAGAGTCCTGAAGTCCAGGGGTAAAGCTCTCAACCAAAACTCTGAAACCTCAGAACGAGCACAACATGCACCATCACCGAGCGCTCAAATGATGACATCTAAGTCCTAAGGTCAGTCAAAAATGGGCTGTCTACAGTTATGTTGAAGTTTTGTATGTGTTGATTGTCTAATTGGGAAGTTATGCTTACCACATGGATGTTTTGGAAACTAATTTGAGTTATATGAAGAAATTACACCTTGCTTCCTTGTTAATTGCATGTGGATACTCATCTATGTGTTTGGATCATGGTTAGATGGCTATATATATATATATATGTATGTGTATAAGTGAACCCAAAAATAATTAGAATTTTGGAAAGAATTGAATTGTGATTGGTTATGATTTTGAATTCAAAGTGATTAAGGACCTAATTTTTATGTGATTTTGAGTCTTATTCTTGTGTTAAATTTATCTATTTTGAACCTTGTTATGTGTTTTCTAAGTTTGGTTTTGTTTGAATTTCGGACTGCCAAAACAGGGCCACAGCCGCACGTGAGGAGGTCATGGCCGCACGTGCGGACAGGAGGGAAAAAAATGAAATTACATTCTGCTTTCTGCCGCTCGTGCGGGGAAAGAGTACCGCACATGCGTCCCATGTCCGCTCGTGCAGAGGGGACTGTCGCACGTGCGGCCTAGACCAGAAAAAGTGTCTGCTCCATTTTGCATGCTCGACCCTCTGATATTTTTAAAATAATTTTTTGATGATCTTAGGATGGTTGTAAATTCATTCGAAGCATAATGACTCAGAAAATGATTTAACAAGAAAAAGGAAATTAATTTGTGACTTTGTATGTGTGTAGGACACGCTTCAGGAGGAACTAGCGCTCCGCCACAACATTGTGAGTAGTAGTACTGTAGTGGTACACTGTACTTATCGCTAATGATTACCATTAGCATTCTGTTATCGCATATCAATTATGATAACTTATATGAATGATTAAAGGAATGCGAATACTTTCATATGACTCGGGAACTCTGTGCAACTCTGAAACCAGTCTGCTCTGATGATATCTGGGCCTATGGCAATCTGTGAAATTTGTTAGGCCTATGGCCATTCTGTATAATCTCTTAGACCTACTGATTTTTGGTATGAAACAAAGTGTTGTACGGAACTAAGTGCTACAGTGTGAGTCATCTCTAGAATCTGTACGAGACACCTCTTGGGTTCATACATGCATGAATTGGGCCCGAGGCCGTTCTGCATTCGGGGCTTAAAGCCAATCTGTTAATATCTGGGCTTAAAGCCACTCTGTTTAAAGACTGGGCCTAAGGCCGTTCTGTATATCTCTGGGCTTAAAGCTACTCTGTTTGAAGACTGGGCCCAAGGCCATTCTGAAATTAGTATGGAATCAGATTAACCATATGATCTCTGCATTTATATACGCTTTGATGTATATTATAATTTAAGTTAAACATTGAATTGTTTAAGTACTATTATTCACTGAGCCTGGCTCACTCTGTATTATGTTTGCTTTTGTAGGTAACCAACCGGGAGGTCAGTCCTAACCCATGATGCCCGTTCTCTTTTGTCAACTTCTGTGTGTCCAGGCACTAGATGAAGCTGCTTATTTTTGTGGAGTTTTGTTAAGTTGTTGGCTTGTACTCTAATTGTTTGTCTAAGGTTGAATGTACATATCTCCCCTAACCTCCAATGTTTTTGTTATACGCCCAGTCATGGGGCTGGGTCGATATATTTGTATGTATATAACCGATGCTCCGGTGTATGTTTACTGTATATTATTCACCTGTTGTGATGTCTGTGATCCTGGCATGTTAGTGGTAGCTCAATGGATATTATTTTATGATATTTAATGCTTCTGTTCAGGCCCCATATGTTGTGTATATCGAGTTAAGTGTTCGTTTCTGAATGGGTCGTACCCAAACTTTTAGGGACGAGTTTGGGGTGTGACATTTATTTTCGTGGAAAATAGTATCACCTGATTCAAAAATAATATTATTTTCCATATCAAAAAATCTATAAGTTGTACCATGCAACACATACCCAAAAAAGCACAAGTTATAGCTTGTTCACATAGTTTAGGTCATTTAGGATCTGCAAGCCTCACAAAAGCTAAATAGCCCTAAACCCTTAAATAACCTAGATTTGGTTTATGCCCCCTCCACAACTCATAAGGTACAGCTTTAGTCTTTTTGTGTGGCACTCTATTTATCACATGGCAAGCTATGAAAATAACCTCACCCCAAAGATTTGAAGGAGCACCCGAATCAACAAGCGTAGCATTCATCAAATCAATTAACATTATATTCTTTCTTTCAGCCATGCCATTAGATGAAGGTGAATATGGTGGAGTAGTTTCATGAATAATTCCCAATGACTGAACAAAAGAGTTGAATCCAAGAGATTTAAACTCCCGGCCTCTATCACTTCTAATTCTCTTAATATTTTTACCGAATTGATTTTCAATATAGCGAATCTGGTTTTGATCTAACTCGTTGATGTTTTGGATCTGGGTTTCATTGTCTTATATGGTTGTTCATGTCTTGTTTCCCCTTATTCCTCATTGAGTTTGGTTATTGGGGTGTATTGGTTGCATTTGGAGTAGGTTGGTTGCTCTTTTTTTTTTAAACGGTTGTTGCCCTGAATTTTGTCTCTACGCTCGAGCGATGTTTGAAAACTCTTAGTACTTTTGCAGGTCTATAAAATTATTGGGAAAGTGCATTCTTCGCTCGAGCAGTCACACCTTGTTGTGTCTAGACACTCGAGTGACACTTTTTGCACTCGAGTGGTCTGTCCAAATTCAGCAACTATAAAAGTCACTTTTGGTCACATCAGGATCACTTCTCTCTCTCTCTCTCTTCTCTTCTCTTTCCTTTCACCATTGTTGAGCTTCCAAGCTCTTTTTACCTGGTTTTCATCTACTTGTATACATCTTTGACCCCTAGTTCCATATACCAAAATGTAGAGCTCGACGATGGCTTCCATTTGATCTGAGCGGATCATGTTTTCGTTGAAGTTGGATTTTCGAGTCTCCTTCTCTTCATTGCTTGAGGTAGGGATTCTTGTGCTCTTTTTCAATACTTTGTCTATAGATAGACATGTGGTAGATTTTATTGCATAAAAATCACATCTATTACGAATCTTTTGAAAATCATGAAAGGGGATCTAGGGTTTAATCATTGGGATTCAAATAGATTAAGTTGGTTATTGTTTGATTAGTTGTGGAGTGGTTTAATGTGTTTGTGTTAAGAGAAAAAGAAAGCCGTAATTTGATAAATTGACCTAACGAATTAAAAAGGGATACAATTGAATAAAGATTGTGTTTTGATAAGTTAAGTTGGGTTATGGCTTGGAATCCATGGATGTGATTTTATTGAAAATGTGGAAATTGTTATTTTTGAAGAAAAGGAATTAGACAAGTTAACTTGGGAAAACAAAAGGGTTGATTTTGAAGAAAAGAACGAAACCTTGATGTATTGTAAATTTAGAATTTGAACTTGAGGTTGGATTTTGAAATATTTGAATATTCTTATCATTATCATTATTGTTGGATTTAAGGTCAAGTGAGCATCAGACTATTGTGTTATGTGTGTTTAAAGATTATTGCTTAGAGGTTTTGTCCTTGGTCATTGGTGGAGGATGACGTTGTGATGTTGAATAGACTTTGTGGATGTAGTACACTCAGATTATGTTTGTTTGTTGAATTATGTGATGGCTGGAAATGTGCACGCACTGAGAATAAGGGGTACTATTACCTTCCAGCTAGCGCCTGGAGAATTTGTTGCGCTAAGAATGTGAGGTACCAATACCTTTCAGCTAGCACCTGGAGAACTTGGAAAAGATATCATTACCTTCTAGCGGGTGTTTGCTAAATTGGCGTGAATATTGGAAAGATGTATTCTTACCGTGCTTGAGGCAGGTAAAGCATTGTTGGGTTTCTCGTTATTATCTCAATTCACTTTATGTGTTTCATGCACAGTGATGATTATTTTGTGGAGGATGTCACTTGTCTTATATGGTTATGTGAGGAGTATTTTATATGTATCGTCTTCATGTTCGTTTGGGATACTTCTATTCAGAAATTGTAATTTGGAATTGTGTGTGAGTTCAGTAATTGGGAAAAGTAATTGGCTCTCGCGGGTTTGTTTTCAAATACCTATTATCATCTGGAAAGTGTAAAATAAAGAGGTAACAAGAACAAAAAAAAGTGAACGGTTTGTGATTGTTCGATAAATTGAATGATTTTGAGAAAAAATACCTATGTAAGTATATCTTTATATATAAGCTGGCACTTATGTATATGGTATGACTTAAAGCATTCATGATCATAGCTATCTGTATGTTGTTATTGTTTAGGATCATGTTAGGATCCCTACTGGGCTTTATGTTCATCTCACGTTGCTAATCCTTTTTCAGGTGAATATCACGAAGTGGTTCAAGATCGAGGATATTCTCTTTTTGTTGGCCACGGGACCTTTTAATTGATTGTTGAATGCCGTTTTTGTAAAAAAAGGTTGAACCTTTTCTCTTTTATGTAATGATGTAAGCCTACAAGCAATTTACTGTAATTATGTCACATGTTGCATTATTCAGTATACGATTGAGAGAATCTTCATTTGCTTACATTTACTATGATATTGGACTTCTGTCTACTATCTCTGAAATTGTTTATGATAAGGATTTGGTAAAAAGTAGGGTGTGACATTTAACTTCAAGAAGGAATTCTTTAAATTTCTCCAAAGCATCACTTTTATTTTTTTAATAAATATACGTTTGTATATTTTGAAAAATCATCAGTAAAAGTGATAAAATATCGGTTACCCCCACGAGTTAAAATTCATTCAAACTCACATAAATTAGTATGAAATAATTTTGGCAATTCAGTATTTTTCTCAACACTTTTATGAGGCCTCTTGATAATTTTTGCTTTACTGCAAACTTCACATTTCTCAATTTTTTTTTTGTGGTCAATTTAGGAATTAATCCTAAACTACTCATGATTCCTATATATTTACTGTTAATCTGATACAAGCTAGCATGCCAAAAATTAATAGAAGAAAACATATCAACTAAATTGGTAAATGGTTTATTAATTTCAACATTCAGTTTGAACATTCCATCAAAAGCACAACCTTTACCTACAAAAATACCCTTCTTGGTAACCACATATTGATCAGATTCCATAGTTTGCTTAAAGCCAGCCTTATTCAACAAATAACTTGATATCAAATTCTTCCTCATGGACAGTGTATAAAGCACATCTTTTAAAGTAAGCACACGTCCAGAAGTAAACTTAAGGTCAACCATACACTCCCAAGTATCTTGGTTTGACTAGAGTCACCAAGCATAATTGTTTTCTCGTCATCAAAGGGAGTATACACCTTGAACCAAGCTTTATCATAACAAACATGTCTATTAGCACTAGAATCTGTCCACCAACCTTCCACATAATTAACCACGCAAATGTCTGTAATCATCGCCACAAATGGCAGCTCGATATCATTAGCCTTTGGGGTAGGTGCACATTTTCAGAATTTGCAAGTTCAAGCAATATGCCCACTTTTGCTATAGACAAAGCACGTAAAATTTTGTTGATTTTTTGAAAGTGGTAGACCTTGTTTCTTATTTGGATTAACCCATTTATTGTGAGGTTTACCATAATTCTTCATATTTAGGGCTACAAATGAACCGAACTATTCATGAACAAGCTCAGTTCAGCTCGTTAAGGGCTCGACTTGGCTCGTTTAGTAAACGAACCAAGCTCGAGCTCAAATAAGCTCAGCTCGTTTATCTTTATTTAAATTATATAACAAATATATTATTTATATATTAAATAATATTAATAATATTTTTTATTTAAATAATATAAATAATATTAAAAAAAATTATCGAGCCGAGCTAAGCCGAGCCGAGTTCGAGTTTCATTAATATTAACAAGCTGAGTCGAGCTTGAGCCTAGTTACTTATCGAGCCAAGCTCGAGCTCAATAAATGAGCTTGATAAGCAAATGAGCCAAGCTCAAGCTCAACAAAGCTCAGCTCGACTTGGCTCAGCTCGTTTGTAGCCCTATTCATATTCTTTCTATAAGGCTTCAAATAAGCATTCTTGGAATTTTGACCTTGGGGTAAGTTATTATTTGATGAAAAAAATTTACCTTTGTGGTGGAATTGGCATTACCCTCTTGTGTTATCAATGCATCTTGGCCTCTAACCTCCTCTTCGACTTGGATGCAAGTGATCAACGCCTCTAAGGAAGTCTTCTTTTGTTTGTGGTGCACGTTCTTTTGAAATTCTCTTCAAAAAGATGGTAACTTGTCAACAAGTCCTCCTGTGATAACCACACCATGCATATCATAATTGCATTTATTTAATTATGAGGAATTTGAATTTGAATTATGTGTTATGTGTTTGATTTGTATGTATCTGTCTGATTTGTGAAATATCTGTTAGGAAATTTGTTCTGAATTAGAAATTGAGAGCATAGATGATTTGAGAAACCAAAATTAACAATATTAATTAGTTTAATATAATATGTAGAATCCTATGAGAATTTAATCACAAATTTGATTCAGATTAAAATTCATTAGAAATAATCAACTAGAATAAGCTTAATTAATTAGCCTTAATGTTGCTTAATTAGCCTAATCTAATGTACACACACACATGTATATATAATTTAAGAAGAGGAGAATGAACTCAATTCATCACAAATGTGCTGAGATTTAGAGAGAGAAGGAGTGTTTGATTTGTATGTATTTGTCTGATTTGTGAAATATCTGTTAGGAAATCTATTCTGAATTAGAAATTGAGAGCCAAGACGATTTGAGAAACCAAAATTGACAATATTAATTAGTTTAATATAATATGTAGAATCCTATAAGAATTTAATTACAAATTTGATTCATATTAAAATTCATTAGAAATAATCAATTAGACATAAGCTTAATTAATTAGCCTTAATGTTGCTTAATTAGCCTAATCTAATCTACACACACATATGTATAATTTAAGAAGAGGAGAATGAACTTAATTCATCGCAAATGTGCTGAGATTTAGAGGGAGAATGAGAAATTAACTCTAGAGAGAGAAAAGACTTGATTTTGAAGAATTGGAAGGAAAGGCTCAAGATTGTGCAAGAATTCATAAAATTGAAGATTCTATGTAAGGATTTGAACCTTAATTCAAGAAGGAAATCTGTCTAATAGTTGAATTCTTGCGGTAATTTAGATCATTAGCATGTAAATTAAAAGAAATTAACTTGAAGATGATGATAATTGTACTAGATGTACATGCATGGGTGACTATGTGATAATTTATCATTTTGAGCATGGTTTTCATTACCATTGTTGAATTTGAGAGTTAGTTGTTCATGTGTGGGATGTTTTGGGGGTTACCAAGTGCACCCTATAGTTCAGACTCCCAATCTCCTAATCTGGTCTCACTAGTGCAATGTGAAACAGGAAATGAGAGTCCAAATCTGGCAACTTTTATAGAAAATCCATTTATTGCAAAATATGTCAGAAATGGACTACATCACCATATCTCAAAGTCGCCACCTAATCTTTCTGGGAAAATTAGAAAACTCGTGACTCGTGCCAAAGGCCACTATTTGTTATAACCAAAGATGCCTCAATTCAGAACCTTAGGTATAAGGGGGAAGGTCATGAATTGAGTACCCCTGCTCACCGGAACCTTAAGTATGAGGGGGGAAGGTCATGAATTAAGTACCCCTACTCACCCGATCGAAAGATCGGCCTCTACTAAACCATGATATGAGTTTTATAAAAATTATATGCTCATATTCTAATTATTAATAATGCTAACATTACTAGGTGAAGCAAACAAGTATAGAACATATCGTTTGTTTTGGTATGCCTTGATTTTATGCATTTTCAAAGGTTTTTTAAACAAATGTACAACTCAAAATGAAATTGAGCCCACATGCATAGAAATCAATATCATTCCAACCAAAGCAACACAACCTTTATCCACTAGCATTCAATGAGGTATATCATTTAAGCACTTAGCCGCATGGTAAGATGCTAAGCCTTACAAAATAACCTACACAACTGGGATGCTAAAATTGTAAATGCTCACCTAGCATTCATCTATGGCAGGCCAAAAATAACATGCTATATACATATGCATGATCCTATATGAAAATATCTAATGCAATACATGCATAAAATATAACTAAAGATCTGGCTATTAACATTTTATACATGAATCATCTCAAGGCATGAATTAGTGCACAAAGGCACATTAGAATTGATAAAATCCACAGATGCAAAATAGTCAAATCTTAATGCATGAAAGATGGATGTAAAGCATGGACACAATAAACAAAATATGATGCTATACACATACATAGAAAGCATAGAAATAAAAGGGATAAAAAGACATGGGATTGGAAGTTATTACAACAATTCAAATGAGAAGAAAGAAGAAATGAGGGGAAGAAATTGTTACAACAATTAAATGAATAATAATACAAAATAAAAAGAAGTGGGGCTGGAGGAGTTATTACAACAATGAGTAGGTTCAGCCAAGTTATTGCCAAATCTAACAAATCATACTAAACAATTAAAATAAATCATCCAATAGCTCTAGAACCACCCAGGAGAGCACTCTTCAGAAACTGTTTACTTTGTTCTTGGGAATATCATTCAGCCAGATACAAAGTGGGCCAACCGAATAGGAAATTGTTCGGCCGAATTCTTCTTCTAGTCAAGATTTAGGTCAGTGCAAAAAATCCATAACAGAAGCTAAGAACCTCTTCTACGGGGTGCTTATCCTTTCTACCTCCTCTAGTCATAGAAACCACTTAGGGAGGAGGTAGATGGGCCTCAGCCCTCAAAGACAAAATACACCCGATATGTACAACAAATATTTTGCAACAATTTATCCAATTAAATAAATTAAAACAAGAACAAATTCAAGCCTAAGAAATAGATGGGAACCTACATCATCTCGTTGTGAATAAGGGTAAGTTAATACCCAAATCCATGTTACTAATTGGGAAGAGTAGATTAATGCACAATCATTTCTTAGTGGAAGCTTTGTTTTTAAGGCAAGGGATTCATCAAAAGTTATTGAGAACTCTTCTTCTATTCATGGAACAAGAATGTCTCCACCATTTTCCATGTTTAGGAATGATTGAAAAGAGAGATTTCAACATTCTTGACATAGAATCTCTTGTTTTACTTGCTTCCAAGGAAAATCAATAAAAATGAAAACCAACCACTTTCTGAACATCAAATCCCAAAGATCATCTAACTAACCCTATGAAACAAGCTCCACTACTCATTAAGATTGAGCATGGGTTGAAGCATCTGGGCCAATATGCTAAGATGATGAGATATGTGCAGAAAAAGTGCACAAAATGAAAGAAACAACTCTACATAATCAAACTTGTGGATAGGTGGCTACTTTCTACTCCCTCTACATTCACAAGGTTACAACAACAAGGAACTAAAGCACTAGAAATCAAGAAAAGAGTACAAAAGCATAGAAAAGTAAAGAGAACAATCAATTCAATGGATAGGTGGCTATATCCTAGTTCCCTCCACATCCATGACGACCCTTGTAACAACCCCGACCTGTGATTAGCTGAAGACCTATGATTATGTGTCACGACTGAAACCAGCCACCAAAAGTTTGGACATGACCAGCCTCACATGAGGCCTAACTTAGTCACTTTAGTGGCACTTCACCATAGGGCTTAAACAGAAGCGAAACAGTAAAAGAACAAACGTTCATTGAGCTGTGTTTAAATGCCAGAATCATATTGCTTTGCTATTCATACATAACATTCCATGAACGTTTCACAATACAGATTACAAAAGAAAAAAAAATGACTTGGAAGTTAAGCATCACCAACTTCTTTACACATGCCCATTGTTCCCAAAACTTATAACAAAACATGTTATCTTAGGGATTGACCAAAATGAGACAAAAGAGTCACTTTGGGTGACCGAATAAACAGGTTCAGCTACAGGCTTCCGGACTAGCCTAGGGTTGATCCACAAGCTGGTCACCTACAATACATTCAGAAAAGTAAAGTGAGCAAGGCTTAATGAATGATAGTAGTACAAACAAATTAGAAGTGCAAACATAAATTACTAGAGCATTTTCTCAAGTCATGCGCTTAATCATATCTCTCTTTTCTGAATGGTCTTGGATCCACATAAGACAAAACGACCTCAGGCCCAACCGAGTATAGAACAGCCTTAGGCCCATCATAGTAGCAAAACAGCCTTAGGCCCAATACATTACAGAATTGCCTCAGGCCCATTACGTTATAGAACGGCCTCAGGCCCATTATAGTAACAAGCAGAATGACCTCAAGTCCATACCTCATATGTCAAGGTTCAAACATATATATATCGGATACATTGCAATAAACATAAAGTACTCACCCAGTGAATTAGGTCTTAAATAACATTTATAAACACAAAACGTGAACAAAGCATTTTAGTAAGCTACTATCACTCACTGTGATGTGGGTGGATACCGATTCCTTCCTGCAGATGCCCTACACAAAGCATATAAAGCATTAGCACATCACTTTTCTTTTCATTTCTCATTATTTAATTCACTACGCTTCACGTAATTAAGTGCATCATGGGAATATCAAACGGACATAACCATATTTTTAAGAGGTCGGGAAGAGCGAGAGAAGATTGCAGAATTTTCCAGCTTGGGCCGCACGTGTAGAGGTCATCGCCGCACATACCTTTTTAGCAGAAAGCCCCCACTATTCTCCCCTATTTTCCGCACGTGCGGCTGTGAGCCCCGCACATGTGGCTGTGCCTCCCGCACGTGTGGCCATGGGCCCCGCACGTGCAGTCGTTTGCTCTGTTTTTCAGTCCGAAGCTTCAACAATCCTAGGGGACAAGGGGGTATTTTTTATAGCCAAACTCAAGATAGATTTGTATTAAAACATGACATAACAACACATAAACATGTGATTCTAGCTCTTTGGCCTTTTACACTTCAAATTTCCATGATTTCACACTCTCACTATGTAGATATACATGTACAAATTCTTAGCTATTCATTGATATGAATTCAAACACATAAAAGAGTGAGACTAGGCAAAACATAGAGAAATCAAGCGATTATGTTGCTATCTTACACATTCAAGAGATACATGATCATGTGTCCAATCAAAATCTAGCTTTCATGGAGGAAGAATACTTCAACACAAAGTTTAATATCAAGCCAATTTAATAGGAATTGTGAGTGTACCAAGGATTTATACTCACTTGAAGTTGAATTCTTCAATTGCTTCTAGCAAGTTTCTCAATCCTCAAATTTGTTGACTTCCCTCTTCTCCCTTCCTTTCTTCCTTCCACCAAATTCTCTAGATTCCCTACTCCACTTATATTTCAAAGTATGAGTCCAAGGAAAGGGCCTATATAACACTTATATAAGTTTAGCTTCTATCCTAGCCAAACGAGCCTTAACGATTCAGACAAAATAGATTTTCAATTAAGTTTCCCAAATGGCTCTAAAAATTCCCATTAACATGTTCCCATACTCAATTTCAGTCTATTACGCCTCTACGGCCTTAAATTGTCAAGTTAACAATTTAATTTTAACAAATGTATTTCAACAAGCAACAGGTAGATAACTGTAATTCAACTATTCCCACATGAAAGCATAACTTTACATGAAATTTCATATTAAACATATAATTTCTCATAAAACTAGAGATACAAGGCACATAGAAGGATCGGGTTATTACACTCTCCCCCCCCCCCCCCCTTAAATAAGTTTGGTCCCCAAACTTGATTTACCTTAGGTTGTAAATAACTCTAGGTACCGTTGCCTCATTTCTTCCTCTCATTCCCAAGTAGCTTCTCTCCCATAATGCTCCTGCCATTCCACTTTCACCACAGGAATCACCTTACTCCATAATTGCTTTATTTGGCGGTCCAAGATCTGAATCGATTTTTCCTCATAAATCAATTTATCATCTAAGTTAATTTGCTGATAGTATATGACATGAGATGGATCTTGCAAATAGCTTCGTAGCATTGAGACATGGAATACATTATGCACTTGCCCTACATTCGGTGGAAGGGCAACACGATAAGCTATCGGACCTACCCTTTCCAGGATTTGGAACGGACCCACGTATCGGGGTGCTAACTTACTCTTTTTGCCAAATCTCGAGTGCCCTTTTATTGGTGTGACCTTTACAAAAAACGTAATTACCCACTTCGAACTCCAAGTCTCTTCGCCGATGATCTACATAGCTCCTTTGTCTACTCTGTGCAGTTTTTAACCTTTCTTGAATAATTTTAATTTTCTCCGCTGTCAGCTGTACAATCTCTGGCCCAATCAACAATTTGTCACCGACTTCAACCCAACACACGGGAGAGCGACATTTCCTTCCATATAGAGCTTCATAAGGCGCCATTTCTATACTTGAATGGTAGCTGTTGTTGTATGCCAATTTTGCCAATGGCAAATGAGTTTCCCAACTTCCTTTGAAGTCCAAAGCACACATTCGAAGCATGTCTTCTAGTGTTTGTATAGTTCTCTCAAATTGTTCATCTGTCTGAGGATGGAAGGCTGTACTGAATTTCAATTCTGTCCCCAGGGCATCTTGTAGGCTTCGCCAAAACCTTGACACAACCTTTGGGTCCCTATCAAACACGATGGAAACTGGAATACCATGTAGTCGCACAATTTCATCCACATATATGGTGGCTAGCTTATCTGCATTGTATTGAGTCTTCACAAAGAGAAAATGAGCCGATTTAGTTAGTCTATCAACGATAACCCAGATAGAGTTCAGACCCCGGGGAGTTCGCGGTAAACCTACAATAAAATCCATAGTTAAATGTTCCCATTTCCACTCTAGTAGGCCCGCTGGTCGTTGGTGTTCCACTTTTACTTGCTGGCATTGCAAACACTTTGAGACATATTCCGCAATTTCCCTCTTCATACCCGGCCACCAAAAATTCTGCTTCAAGTCGTGGTACATTTTCGTACTACCTGGATGCATTGCAAATTTGGAGCTATGCTCCTCCTCCATGATTCTCTTCTTGATTTTTGGTACATCAAGAATACACCATCTACCCTGGAATTTCAATACCGAATTTTCAGTCATGAACCCGGGCCTTGGATTTGTTTCCAGTTCATCACAAATTTTCTATAAAAATTTATCTTTCGATTGCCGTCGTGTAATTTCTTCTATTATTGCTGGTTGGACTGTGATTGCTGCCACTATTGAATTTTGGTCATGCAATACAATTTCCGCATTCATTCTTTCCAAGTCACGTAGTAACTCCTTTTTCTTTGTGAGCAGACTCGCCAAATTCCTCGTACTTTTTCGACTAAGGGCATCTGCAACTGTATTAGCTTTACCAGGGTGGTAGTGAATTTGTAGGTCGTAATCCTTAATAAGCTCCAACCACCGTCTCTAACGCATGTTTAGTTCCTTTTGGGTGAAAAAGTATTTAAGACTCTTATGATCGGTATAAACCTCACATCTAACCCCATACAGATAGTGACACCATATCTTCAAGGAAAAAACCACTGCAGCTAGCTCCAGATCATGTGTGGGGTAGTTCTTCTCATGGTGTTTAAGTTGACGAGAGGCATACACAATAACCTTTCCATTTTGCATAAGTACACAGCCCAACCCTTTGTGAGAAGCATCACTATAAATCTCGAATCCTTTGCTACCGGATGGCAAGGATAGAACAGGTGCTGTAGTTAATCTTGCCTTTAATTCTTGAAAGGCAGATTCCCGTTGTCCCAACCATTCAAATGAAACACCTTTTTGAGTTAACTGAGTAAGCGGTACCATAATTTTAGAAAAGTCTTTAACAAACCTGCGGTAGTATCCGGCCAAACCTAAGAAACTGCGCACTTCTGACACATTAGTAGGTGTCGGCCAATTCACAATGGCTTGAATCTTGTGCGGATCAACAGCAACACCCTCCTTTGTCACCACATGCTCCAAGAATCCTACTTCGTGTAGCCAGAATTCACATTTCTTTAATTTTGCATACAATTTCTTATCTCGAAGAGTCTGAAGAATTAATCGTAAATGATTCTCATGAGCCTCCACACTTGTTGTGTAAATAAGGATATCATCAATAAACACAACCACGAAGTCATCCAGGTAGGGCTTAAAGACTTGATTCATCAAATCCATGAAGGCTGCTGGTGCATTAGTAACACCAAAGGGCATAACTAATAACTTATAATGTCCGTAACGAGTTTGGAAGGCATTTTTCTCGATATCCTCAGCTTTAACCTTTAGTTAGTGATACCCGGACCGCAAATCTATTTTAGAGAAAACTTGTGCGCCCTGTAATTGGTCAAATAAGTCATCAATCCTAGGCAAAGGATATTTATTCTTTATGGTTACTTTGTTGAGCTCTCTATAATCCACACACAGCCGAAGGGTTTCGTCTTTATTTTTCACAAAAAGGACTGGTGCGCCCCAAGGGGACGTGCTTGGGCGAATAAATCCTCTATCCAGGAGGTCTTGCAACTGGATCTTTAACTCCTTCATTTCGGCGGGTGACATTCTATATGGGGTTTTGGAGATAGGCTGAGTTCCTGGCACTATATCAATTGTAAACTCAATTTCATGATCAATTAGCTCTCCTGGTAACTCTTCAGGAAAACATCCGAAAAATCCCGCACAATTGGAATTGCATCTATACCCCCATCCACTGATTGTTCACCCAAAATACTGCACAAATACCCCTGACACCCCTTTTGTAGTA
The DNA here is from genome assembly GCF_055761805.1 of Camellia sinensis. Lineage (NCBI taxonomy): Eukaryota > Viridiplantae > Streptophyta > Magnoliopsida > Ericales > Theaceae > Camellia > Camellia sinensis. The sequence goes on along the minus strand of NC_138969.1, from coordinate 107,607,822 downwards.
ACTTACATGCCTTTATTGCATAAATCAAATAGGGTGGAGAAACTATTCCTTGGCCCTTAAAAACAACTTTAGATCATCCTGGGGGTTGGAAGGTTACTTGTTTTGACACACAATCTATGACTGCGTGATACTTACTCAACCAATCCATCCTCAAGATTATGTCAAAATAAACCATATCAAGAGGCAACAAGTTGGCATCTACCCAAACATCCTCAATTAGGATTTCGTATGCAAGGTAAATAGACGTACACACCATGGACTCCCCCGAAGGTGTAGATACACACAAAATATAGGATAGTGGCTCCATTGGCTTATTTAAATGTCTGGCAAATGCTTTTGATACGAATGAATGAGTGGAGCCCAAATCAAATAACACATGTGCAGAATGACCATTAACAGAAAATGTACCTGATACCACGGCCTCAGTATTTTGCACGTCGCTCGGAACTAGCGCGAATTCCCTTCCTTTCTTAGCGATGTCATTAGTGTCGGTGGGTTTTGTAGCTGCCTTTGTAGTTGGGGCAGGGGTTGATCCAGCTGAACTTGCGGTGGCTTTATTTCCATTCTGTCGATTCTTGTGTGGACATTCTCTGGCCAAATGGCTTGTCTTGCCACACTTGAAGCATGCTCCTGTTACCTGATAACAAATCCCATGGTGTCTTTTTCCACAATCTGAACAAACTGGTGCAGAATCGCAGGTAGAAGCGAATGTACTAGAAGCTCCTGAATTCAACTTCTTACTTGGTGGTGTCACTAAGCCCTTAGAGGTTTGAATATTCTGTCTTTTCCCTCTCCATTCCGAGACCCGGCTTTGAGCGGCAACATTACCTTCAGCAATCACTGCCCTTTCCAGCACATCAACATACGTGGGTAATTTTAACACATTGATTTGATCAAGAATAGCAGTCCATAACCCACTTTCAAACTTCCTTGCCTTCTTAGAGTCCGTATCTACCATATGTGGTGCGAAACGGGCCAATTCAGCAAACTGAGCCTCGTACTCAACAACGGTTCTGTTCCCCAGCCTCAAGGTCTCAAATTCAGTCACCTTCTTGTCTCGCATGCTTTGAGGAAAATACTTGTCATAGAACAACTCCAAAAATCTATCCCATATCAACCCTTGATGTACAGTTCTCGTGAGTATCCACCACCTCTGTGCTTCGTCTTCGAGAGTGAAGGCAGAAGTTGCATTTTTCGAGCTTCAGTACAAGGAAAAACCTCGAATAATTTTTCTATACCCAGCACCCACGCTTCTACTTTCATTGGTTCAATTCCTCCCTTGAATGAAGGCGGCTTCATCTTTTTAAATTCTTTCGTGAGTGTAATAGTCGATCTTCAGCTTGATAATCTTCTATTCTTGGCGGTGGTATAGGTTTGGTGGTGGTGGTTGTTGCTGTTGTTGCTGTTATTGTCCCAACGTTTCTGCCATCTCCATAATCATTCTTTCCATTCTATCCAACCGTGTGGCAGTTGCATCTTCCAGATCATCTGTTCTGGTTCTCACCATGACTACATAACCATAAATTACAATACATACAAAATGCACAAGTAGGCATGGATCATGATTATTACTATTGTATATATATCCATAATTATTGTATATGTACCGAAAGATACATGCAAGTGTAACTTAAGTCTCTACTAGACGCTCTAAAGCTTAATGAACTCGTGTGTGAGGTAGCAACTCGTGCTCTGATACCAACTGTGACGACTCAAACCAGCCCCCAAAAGTTTAGACATGACCGGCCTCACATGAGGCCTAACTTAGTCACTTTAGTGGCACTTCACCATGGGGCTTAAACGGAAGCGAAACAGTAAAAGAACAAATGTTCATTGAGCTATGTTTAAATGCCAGGATCATATTGCTTCGCTATTCATACATAACATTCCATGAACATTTCACAATACAGATTACAAAAGAAAAAAAAAAGACTTGGAAGTTAAGCATCACCAACTTCTTTTCCCGAAACTTATAACAAAACATGTTATCTTAGGGATTGACCAAAATGAGACAAAAGAGTCACTTTGGGTGACCGAATAAACAAGTTCAGCTACAGGCTTCTGGACTAGCCTAGGGTTGATCCACAAGCTGGTCACCTACAATACATTCAGAAAAGTAAAGTGATCAAGGCTCAATGAATGATGGTAGTATAAACAAATTAGAAGTACAAACATAAATTACTAGAGCATTTTCTCAAGTCATGCGCTTAATCATATCTCCCTTTTTTGAACGGTTTTGGATCCACATAAGACAAAACGGCCTCAGGCCCAATCGAGTACAGAACGGCCTTAGGACCATCATAGTAGCAAAACAGCCTTAGGCCCAACATAATACAGAACGGCCTTAGGTCCAATACATTACAGAACAGCCTCAGGCCCATTATAGTAAGAAGCAGAACGGCCTCAGGTCCATACCTCATATGTCGAGGTTCAAACATACATATATCGGATACATTGCAATAAACATAAAGTACTCACCCAGTGAATTGGGTCTTCAATAACATTTATAAACACAAAACGTGAACAAAGCGTTTTAGTAAGCTACTATCACTCACTGTGATGTGGGTGGATGTCGGTTCCTTCTTGCAGATGCCCTACACAAAGCATATAAAGCATTAGCACATCACTTTTCTTTTCATTTCTCATTATTTAATTTGCTACGCTTCACGTAATTAAGTGCGTCATGGGAATATCAAACGGACATAACCATATTTTTAAGAGGTCGGGAAGAGCGATAGAAGATTGCAGAATTTTCTAGCTTGGGCCGCACGTGCGGAGGTCATCGCCGCACGTGCGGGGCCGCACATGCCTTTTTAGCAGAAAGCCCTCACTCTTCTCCTCTGTTTTCTGCACGTGCGGCTGTGAGCCCCACACATGCAGCTGTGCCTCCTGCACGTGCAGCCATAGGCCCCGCACGTGCGGTCATTTGCTCTGTTTTTCAGTCCGAAACTTCAATAATCCTAGGGCACATGGGGGTAGTTTTTATAGCCAAACTCAAGATAGATTTGTATTAAAACATGACATAACAACACATAAACATGTGATTCTAGATCTTTGGCCTTTTACACTTCAAATTTCCATGATTTCACACTCTCACTATGTAGATATACATGTACAAATTCTTAGTTATTCATTGATATGAATTCAAACACATAAAAGAGTGAGACTAGGCAAAGCATAGAGAAATCAAGCGATTATGTTGCTATCTTACACATTCAAGAGATACATGATCATGTGTCCAATCAAACCCTAGCTTTCATGGAGGAAGAATATTTCAACACAAAGTTTAATATCAAGTCAATTTAAGAGGAATTGTGAGTGTACCAAGGATCTATACTCACTTGAAGTTGAATTCTTCAATTGTTCCTAGCAAGTTTCTTAATCTTCAAATTTGTTGACTTCCCTCTTCTCCCTTCCTTTCTTCCTTCCACCAAGTTCTCTAGATTCCCCACTCCACTTATATTTCAAAGAATGAGTCCAAGGAAAGGGCCTATATAACACTTATATAAGTTTAGCTTCTATCCTAGCCAAACGAGCCTTAACGATTCAGACAAAGTAGATTTTCAATTAAGTTTCCCAAATGGCTCTAAAAATTTCCATTAGCATGTTCCCATACTCAATTTCAGTCTATTACGCCTCTACGACCTTAAATTGTCAAGTTAACAATTTAATTTTAACAGATGTATTTCAACAAACAACAGGTAGATAACCGTAATTCAACTATTCCCACATGTAAGCATAAGTTTACATGAAATTTCATATTGAACATATAATTTCTCATAAAACTAGAGATACAAGGCACATGGGAGGGTCGGGTTATTACACTATGAATGCCCAATAAGTAATTAAGATGAAATTTTGTATTAATTGCATGTCTGTTGCATTATTCATGTTTATATATGTTTGTCGTCGAAATATCTGTAAGTGTTTATGTTTTGTTCTACGAATTGAAGGCCTTATCGGCATCTGATCATGAAATTGGCCTGATTTCTGTGTTACTTGGAATTTTTAGAATTTTACGGTAATTTTAATCAAAATTTGATTCGGAAACAAATAATTTGAATAAAATAATGCAAATTTTTTTAAGTTAAGTTAAGTTAAGCTTAATTAAGTCCCTTAATCAAGCCTATATAAGGCCACTTCTAGCACTACTTAAACACTTTACACTCTTATTTCTACACTCTTACGCCTAAAAAATGTGAGAGAATGGGGGAATTAGAGTAAGAGACTTGAATTCAAGAAGAAATGAGGATTTGCTAGAGAATTAAAGGAGATTGGAAGAGTAGAGCAAGAACTCACTAGGATTCATCCTTAAGGTAAGAATTCAATCTTTAGGTTATGTAATTATTCTATCTAGGACATGAACTCTAGAGAATTAAGTTGTGAAATGCAAGAATTCAGCTAGAATTGATGAATTTAAGCCATCTCATGCATGCATGCATATTTTCCTACATTTTGAGTTTAATTCTCACATGCATGTACCAATTCTACCTTTGTCACGACCCCAAACAGCCCCTAGTAGTTTGGTGCCGTGATGGCCAGTAATTCGAGATTACCGAAGGCCAACTTACAAGATTCACACACACATTCGGAGTATAAACATATGGGGCTCACAAGTGCGGAAGCAAAATTTAGAATACAAGTGGTCCATAAGAGCTGTGCTTAAGTCAAATGAGATAGCAACCATTTACATATGGGTTATAACTTAATTACAAACAAAGCAAAATGCAAGTTACATTTTTCGTATTAGCAAAGGGCTCCACAAGCCGACATAAACAAATTGTACGAATACAGGTCTAAGAACACAGTCTGCCAGGTTGCCGACATCTTCTTTGCCGACATAACAATCATACAAAAACATACATCTTGATCAAAATGCTTCTCAGCCGACGTGTTCGAAGTACAAATATTACAAGTTGAGAAGCATGATTTTCAAGACGGCCGACATAAATGCAGGTTAAGCCGACATAATCAAAACCCAAAACAAGCTCCAGAAATCACATCTAGGCGTCACCGCCTTCTTGTTCATCACCTACATATATATAGAGAGGGTGAGCTTGGATACTCAGTGAATGGTATAAATAATAAAGGGGTTTGCATGAATAATAGCCGAAATCCTTTCAAAATAATACAAGACAAACTCTATATATAACAAGGAATGGACCTCGTCCATCTAACAAATCTTCAAAGTTTCAAGGAATACTTACTAGCATCACATATTACAAACAATAACATTCTGGTAAACATATCCACGCGGTACACCGTCTGTGGCAAAGCAAGACAAAGCAAGATAGGCATCTCAAACGAGGGTGCTACAAAAGTTTAGAGTCCTCTAGCACAAGGGACTTTCAGGACAAGATGTGCTACGAAAGTTTAGAGTCCTCCAGCACGAGGGACCTATGTTACAAAGGCCCGTAGCCCTCTAACACTAGAGTACAAATCAAGGGTGCTGCGAAAGTTTAGAGTCCTCCAGCACAAAGGACTTTCAAACAAGATGTGCTGTGAAAGTTTAGAGTCCTCCAGCACAAGGGACTTTCAAACGAGATGTGCTGCGAAAGTTTAGAGACCTCCAGCACAAGGGACTTTCCGAGAAGGCCATTCAAACAAATATGATACGAGATACGAAACTAAGGACAATCATTCATGCTTAACAAATATCTTTCAAGACAAGCAAAGCAAAGCTCTTCAAAACATTGATAACATAACTTTATCAGAAATACCACTCACCTAGTTCTTCAAACGTCGGGGTCAAGGCCAGTCCAAGTCCTACAACACATGGCAAAGTCTATTGAATACACTATGCACAACAAGTCTAGCTTACATGCAAATGACCTCGACATTCTTCAAAACTAAGTCAATCAAATTGAAACACAGTTTCTTATCCCTGGAACAACACGCTAGGCAACTACCAGGTCTAGGCTGAGGTCCCACACCTCCTTGCCGAGTTGTAGCCTCAATGGCCACATTCAAAAGTGAAGTCGGGAAAAATCTGGGTTTCCCTCTTGATAACATGAAGAACAGGAGCATGAAAAACTTGAAGAACATGAACATGGGGAAGATGAATGCAAAGATCAAAACTTGCTATTACAAAAGCTGAGATTTCATGCTATGAATTCAAAAACATGGACCTGGGTACCCACACTCAAGGATCTTATCAAAACAAACACAGGAACATGAGCCTTAATGCAAACTTTCGGATCAAACAAGGCTTTTCTTCAAAAACACATGAAAACCATTTTCTCTTTCTAAAACCAAACTTTAAATCAATGCATGACGTGCAAAACAGGTTCGATCGTGCAATGCAGTTGGATGATCAATAAGAACGACGAGAGTGAATCAAGAATCTAACCTCAATACACGAATTTAACGGTTTGATCTCCAGAAATCAAGCTCAAAAGTCCACTCTCTCACTCTAAAACTTCTTCTTCTTCTTCTTCTAGAGCTTCTCTCTCTAAAAAGGCAAGATTGATACAAAATGATCTGCTTCTCACGACAAACTCTGACTTAATCCCTCTGTCGGGACACGTGGCATCGGCTGATTCGCTCAACTCGAAAAGGTGACTGACTTGACAAGACAAGACTAAGACAAAGCGTACTCAACAAGCTGGACGGCACGAACACACCGGCAAGTAAAGACATCGGCTAACAACAAGACTTTGGAAATCAAAAGGGCAAGGACATCGGCTTGGAAGGACAACACTTGACTAAACTATGCCACACCTTGGCCTAGATGTGCCACACCTCGGTCTAGGTCATACCATTCCAGGAACAAAATCACTCACGCAAGGATCAAGGATCTTGAATGCCTAGATATTAACATCTCGGCCCAGATGATGCACATCTCGGCCTAGGCTACGCACACCTCGGCCCAGATGATGCACATCTCGGCCAATATGCCAAGGTGAAGATGGGGGTCGACTAAAGGGGTTCCAAGATAGTTCTAAGTGATAAAGGTTTTTTCAGGTGCCAGGCTTAAGACGGCATCGACAACACACCAGGCAAGAACAAAGTATGCAAGCAATCATTCAAGCAAAACAAGACAAGATTTGCAAATGTTCATATTAAAACAAGATCATCCACAAATGTATGCAAGTATGACTAAGTCAAAATGAGGGTTGTTACAACCTTAGTTTTGGGAAATCATCAAGTTTTGTATCATTTTCTCCGCGCGAACAACAGAACTTGGGCTCTTGCGACAACTCTTTATTTGGCACTTCCACTCGAGCGACCAAAAGATGGCTCGAGCGTAAAATGCATGCTCCCAAAAGTTTACAAGTTTTGCAGACCACTCGAGTGACCAGAGTTGCACTCGAGCGAAGACCTCAGTCTCATGCTTGAGTGACCATCGAGCATGTGTCAAGCAAAAAAATCAAGTAACCAGTACTTTTGCAGAGTTTACAGACCGCTCGAGCGACGGAAGTTGCGCTCGAGCGACCACCCTTATTTTTTACCCTCCACTTGAGCAAAGGAATCTATGCTTGAGCAAGTACCTTGTTTTCAGCAAATTTGACTAAGTGTAGTACAACATGTTTTCGCATCCTCATAACATCCTAGGCATTCCTAGGCTATGATTAAGACATAATAATGAGGATAAGGACTAGAAACACACTAAGAACGAAAAGAAATAAGCTAAGTACTATCCCGAGTGTGTATTTCAATATGTATCTGTTATGTTTGTGTAGGTCACGCACTGTAAGTGTAATAACCCCGACCCGTGATTAACGTTAACCCATGATTAATTATGCCCAATTAGCAATTATGGTGGATTTTGAATTAAAATGCATGTGTGTGTTGCATTATTGTGTTTATATATGTTAGGCGTAGAAAGATTTGTTCACGTTTTAGTTTCGGTTTGTGAATTGAAAGCCTTATCGGCGTCCGAATCAGAAATTGACTTGATTTATGTGCTAGTTAAGATTTATAGAATTTTATGGTGGGTTTAATTAAAACTCGGTTCGGAACGATTAAATTTGATTAAAATAATGCCATTTGTTTACTTTTGACCAATTACCACTTAATAGGCCATTTTGACCTCCACTAGCTTATGTTTTCATTTCACTCCTCCATTTCTTGGATGCAAACCGTGAGAGAGAGGGAGAGTTGAGAGAGATTGAGCTCAAACTCAAGGAGGTGCTAAGAATTGTTGATAATTGAAGAAGATTTGTGGAGCCTCAACCTTAATCCTTGTAGATTGAAGCCTCTAGGTATGAGACTAAACCCTAAATTGAGTAATTGAGTTAGATTCTACAAGATTATTGATGAATTCAAGTAAATTGAACTTTAAATGTGGGAATCAAGCTCTAGGAGTAGAGTGGTGGACCAATTCATGCATGCATGTGCATTTTTTCACAATGTGAGCATGATTTCAAAAGGTTTCTTTCATTCATGTATTCATTCCATCTATGTTTTGAGAATTCACCATGTTTCCTAACAATTTGCCTAGTTTGATCATGTTTTGAAGAGGTTGAGTGCAAGAGAGTTCATGCATGTCATGTTCATGGATTGATTTGAGTTCAAAGTTGAGTTTGTGCACAATTGGTTTGCTCTTGGGCCATGATTTCTTGAAATGATTCTTTAAACATGTTGTTTCATGAGTTTTTAAGTGTTTTCCAAAGTTTTGGCCCAGAAAAATGAGTTGGATGTTCAAAGGTTGGATTTGATCTTAGTGATCAAATCTGGAATTTCCAGAAATTTGATCCACGCTCGAGCGTGGAACTTTACGCTCGAGCGTGCACTCTGAGTACATGCACTCCGCTCGAGTGTGGAAGTTTACGCTCGAGCGTGAAATGCATATACCCAGAAGTTTGTGTGTTTTGCAGTCCGCTCGAGCGAGGAAATCTATGCTTGACTGAGGGTCTGAGTCTCACGCTCGAGCGGAGGTCGAGCGTCCGTCAAGCGTGAAAATCTTGCATCCAGTACTTTTTCATGAGTTTACAGTCCGCTCGAGCAGGGAAGTCCATGCTCGAGCGGAGCTTCATTGTCTGCATGTCTGCTCGAGCGGGGAAAGCCACGCTCGAGCATGGACCTTATTTTCAGCAAGTTTTGAGAAATGTTTTCCAATGCATTCTTGCATCCTCATTCCATCCTAGGCATTCCTAGGCCATGTTTACGACTCCATAATGAGAATTAAAGGTTAGAAACACACTAAGAGCCAACGGAATAGATTGTGTACAATTAGAACATGTGTTTCAAGTGTGTATCTATTATGTGTTATGTAGGTCACGTGCCGCGTATTGTTTGACCAATCTGCTCCGTCTATCTGTCTTAAGGTCAACTGTGAGTAATAACGTAGTAAAGCTATGTTCAACTTTACTTATTTTCTGTGTGATAAATTAAGATCTGTTTTCTGAAATGATATATTCTGTATAATGAATGATTGTCCAATTTCTGATATGTACTCGTGACATCCTTAGCATCATGTGATATCTGTTAGCTGTTACCCGATATCGGAGGTTCCATCATGGAACTTAATCTGTCTGCATTCTGTTACCCGTACCGGAGGCTCCGTTATTGGGGCTCAGCGTATTTATTCTCTGTTACCCAGATCCGAAGGTTCCTTTATGGAACTGGTTATTCGTAACCCTCACGTGTCTGTATCTGCTCTGTTAATGCTAATGGATGTATCACGTATACTTAAGCTTACCTCATGATTTTTGTATATGATCTGGACAAATTATGAATTTGAAACGAAACTGAATTGTGATTTCTGAATCTATACTGACTCATTCATTGAAACCCCTTTACTCTGTTATTGTTCACTGAACTTTCGCTCACAGTTTATATTATGTATGTAGGTGAGCCGACGCGTGATCAAGGCTAGAGTTGATGGCCTTCATTTCTATTTTTGTCAGCCAATTGTTGTGCCTCACGAGGAGCTTCCGATCGAAGTCTAGTTACACGGCTGTTTTTGTACTTATGCTAGTCTCTGAATGTTTTGTAAAGTCGGATCTTGGCAATTACACTTATGTAAATGTTTTGTAAATATTGGTGTCCTTCGACCGACATGCTCATGTATAGATATATAAGTTTTGCAATCTTCTGTCCCATGTATGTTACCACAGCTTATTGGACCCTGTCTATTTTGTATAATTGCTTCCGCAGCCCCTTTCTATGTGCTTATATCTTCAGAGGCCTTCGGTAATCCACAAATTACTGGCCGGTTATGATGCTAAACCTACAGGGCGGGTTTGGGTCGCGACAGTAAGCTATTTGATTTATCTACCTAATATGTTCTGCAAGAGGAGCCATCTATGAGTAATAACTTAGTAAAGCTATGTTCAACTTTATTTATTTTCTGTATTATGAAATAAGATCTATTTAATGAAATGTTATATTTTGTACAATGAATGATTGTCCAATTTCTGACAAGTACTCGTGGCATCCTTAGCACAAGGCCTTAGCCTGGGGATAACAATACCGTGGTCTATGAGCACAAGGCCCTTGCCCAGGGGTAACAATACAGTGGCTCAAGTATGTTATATGTTCCCGGTACCGGAGGTTGCTTTAAGGAACTGGTCAAGTATGACCCTTAATGCTCTTTATATGATCTATTGGCGCTAATGGGTGTACCATGTATGATCCTTTGTGAAACTAAATAAGTACATGTTTTTGAACTCTGAATAAGAACATGAATATGTTTTTGCTTTCTAAATTTGATATGGGACATCATTCATTAAAACTCTTTACTCTGTTATTATTGACTGGGCTTTTGTTCACTATTTATATTATATATGTAGGTGAGCAGGCGCGTAACCAGGCCTAAGCTGTTGCCTAGAGATTTTTTGGGTCAGCTAGCCTCTATGCCTCCCGAGGAGGTTCCCTTTTGAGATCAGATCAAGTTTATATGAAACAAGTCTATGAGACTTTTGTATTTTCTTATGTTTTGTCTGAACATGTTTTGTAAGTTCTATATATGTGAGTTTGGTGATGTACGACTAATGTATATATATGACGTCACTCTTATGTATCTAAGTTTTAAATTTCAGTTTCATGTATGTCTACACAGCCCTATGGACATTGTATTTATATATTTGCTTCTACAGCCCCTTATATTATATGATATTCAGGTTAGAGGCCTTTGGTAATCCCAAGATTACTGGCCAGTAACGACGATAAACCTATAGGGGCAGGTTTGGGTCATGATAGCCTATCACATGAAAAACAAGCTAATAGTGAAGATGAAAATAGTTTAAAAGTTTCACCTCTTGAAAGAGGCTGAACTTCTTGGTTGTCAAATGCTTTCTTGGCACCCTCAAGGTCCTTTAGATAGGGCTTAGAGTTCTTAGGATCCTGAGTAAGAAGCTTGGACTCAAGCTTTAATAGAGTTTTGATGGGTAGTGTATGAGAAATGGAGGTTGAAGATGAAGTGTAGGATGTGGCTCTGCAACAAGTCTTTTAGCCTTTAGAAACATTTTGTAACCTCTTAGAAATATTTCTTAACCTTAATTTTAGCATTAATGGAGTTGTAGGTGGTGTATCAGTGAAGAAGCAATGAAGAGAAGAGAGAAGAAGGTTGAAGAGAAGGTGTGGGTGTAAACCATTTTTGTAACTAATCGGTCATTTTTCAATCAAAAATAAAGAACTAAACAAAGCACTAATTCAGTAGAATAGTATATTGTCCAAGTATTGCACCACGAGGACTTTGGGCTGAGTTATATCAATTTGAGTGGTAATTTTTAATATAATTTCAAGAAGAGAGGATGATTTGATTTTTTTCTAATGAGAATTTAAATTAAAACTAAAATAATTGTGCAAATAAAGAGAATAATCTGAATATGGAGAGAGACTTAAGATTTTGAATCCACTACTAATCTCATATCATGTAATTAAAATATTCAATTCTAGTAAATCAATGGCCTAAATAATAATGATGTATCGTGGATACAAGCCCCAATATCATCGTCAAGAAGATGAATATATTCAAAATGTAGGCACAAATCATCTTCGGTCGGCACGAATTGTCTACACTAAACTAAGGTTGCAGCATGATTCGCATCCCCTAAACATGACTCATCTCACGATTTGTATATACAAGAAAGTAAAATAGTTGTATGATCATCTATTCTCAATCATGGAAATCAAATACATAAATCGAATGAAAAGATTATTTGAATAAAAGATCTAAAAATGATCATACAACGATTATCCAATTCCAAAGACAAACTAGAATTAAAATACAAAATTACACGATACTTGATTAGAGTTTTATCTCAATCCTAAGAAGAAAGCTTAGCCGCTCATGAAGAGGTTGAAAACTTCGAATGTTGAAGAGGAAGCCATGGATTGATGATTATTCTTCTTCTCTAGCTTCTAGCCGTCTTCTATAGGGTTTTAAATGCCACAATAGCTCCTTAAAATCTCTTTTTATAGCCTCTAGTCAATTTTGAGCCAAAACATGCTCACAAATAATGAGGCAAATCCGCTCATGTGAATTCACTCAGAGGCAAATTTTGGTCAGGAAAATTCGCTTGTGTGGAATTGTGAATTCCGCTCGTACGTGTTCACTCAGTCACGGTTTTTTTTTGCTCTTTCTGCCTCTTTTTTCAATCCTTTTGTCTCGGAAGTGATATTAATCCGAAAAGGAAGGAAAACACTTTATTTTATCAAATATCATAAGCTAAAAGAAACTAAAAACATAAGATGGAGAGCCTTAAAGTGTAACGTTTCGGCTCAGATCACACCCCCCCCCCCCCCCACCACCACTTACACTTTACTAGTCCTTGAGTAAAGCAAAACAAAGCAAAATCTATCTAAGCCACTTTCATAGGGATCACGATTGCATTTAGCATATGCAGCAAGCCTTGTAAACCACAAGGTTACCCAAGTGGACAAGTGAAGTCTCGTGAGGGTTTCCACAGATGATACCCACAAACATTAACTTGATCGAAAGAATCGAAACTTAGGACATGTTTATAGACAAATACTCGACACCCCCTTTTTTTCATCAAAACTAGCCTCTCTCATTTATGAAAAATTTCAAGTAAGCAAGTCAGAGAAATCTTCAAACTATCCATGAGCCCATAAATATGCAAACAAACAGCATTAAATTACAATCGGATGGAAGGTGTCACATGTTGGTTTTGTGTAAAGTGAGATTCGGTGCGAAAAACATCTCTTGTTCATGTACTAACTTCCAACAACTCAATGCCTTGAATCTTTGAAATCAAGCATATGTCTGAACTTCTTCTTCTTATTTTTTTTATTTGTTTTATTTTTGAATGGATCTTTTAAGCTTTCTAATTAACCCATGTAGCAAGTGTTAGGCCAGTGACTCCCAATCTAGATAGACTTAGGGCACTAGGTGTAGAACATCCCAACGGACTTAATAACTCAAGTTAGAAAGGCTACAGGCCAAACATTTTATTTATTTTTAGTTTTTTTTTTATGACTGTGCAATGTTTAAGTCCCTTAAGCTTTCTAATCAACTCATGTAGGAAGTGTTAGGCCAATGACTCCCAATCTATATAGACTTAGGGCACTAGGTGAAGAGACACCTTAACGGGAATAATAACTCAAGTTAAAAAGGCTACAAACTCAAATTAGTCAATGTCTATTTTTTATTTTTTATTTTTTTAACAAGAACACCTATTCATAAGCAGTTGGAAGCAACACATAATCAGAAATGTTAACTTTAACTACCACAACCAAATGTGAGCATGTAAGTGCACAAAGTGACAAGTGATACCAACAATCCTCATGCATTGATACCAAAATGAATTCATATTTCATAAGTCATGAATAATCCAAAAATATCTAACTCATGCACTCTCAACTCAAGACATAAGTAAACTAGGATGGTCAACATGATAAAGAGTATAGCACAACTATATTCACATATAAACTCTGTATCAAGCATAAATCCCATTAATCAAGCTTGACTGCAGAAATATGGCAGCAAGTTAACATCCCCTCAACTAAACATGGCAATGTCGTCACAGGAAAATATAAAGAAATAAAGTAGCCAAGTAAAAATCAAAGAGGGAAAGAATAGCACCAAAGCAGTCATCAGCAATAGAAGATGCAGCAAGAGAAACACCCCAAAGTTTGATTACAATGACTTGCAATGAAGGACCTGATATGCCAAGACATAATGGAAAAGAAAACTATATAAGAAAATAGGAAGTCCATTGTTAGGAGAGTTAGCCACACATATAGATACAGACCCAAAAAGAAAAGGAAAAAAAGAAAATAAAACAAAGAAAATAAAAAGAAAAGGAAAAGATCAAAGTGTAGAGAATAATAATAACAACAGAGCCTGAAAAGAAAATATACAAAAGAGCATGGTGTGACTGAGGGGCCTGTGGTTGTGGTGGGTTATACTCCACAAATAGGGAACACATAAGATCCTGCATATCGGTGAAGGATTGCTGCATATAGGCCTAAAAGGCCTTATAATGGTGCTGAGAGAGGTCCTGATATGCATATAAATCAATCTAAAGGGTATCCACAGACTGTAGAAGGCGGATGTGCTCCCAATGAAAGGCCTCATAATCAACACGAGTCATAAAGACGGGTGCTGGTGGATTAGTAGGGCCAGGGGCAGGAACGTCCGTAAGAACATCATCACCCAAACCTGCGGAGTCAATATGGGTGGTATAAGGCTGCATCTGAAGGGGAGGCATACGTGACAAACTGTGTATCTAGGATTGCTTGGTATACTACTAGAGCTCCTCCATAACCTCCTCATCAGGATTAAACAGATAGCTCGAGTGGCGATGGAAGAGATGGGTGATCAAGTTGGCATATGGAAGCAATCAAGTCTATGAGCTTCAATTACTTGATTTGCACATCGGTCATGATCTTGTACATCTAATCCCAAATGAGCTGTAAGACATCCACCTAAAAATTAAAATCAATGTGATGAAGAGACCGAATGAAAGCATCACAACGCTCCTTCTTATGCCCCAAAGAAATGACGTTGTGCCTAAAAATGACATCGATCAGCTAGAGTCGGAGGGGGGGAAGTTGCGGTGGCGAACAAAGGTATGACTCGCATCACCCACACGGTTTAGAAAATTAGTCTAGATAAGATGAGTTATCGGGTGTTTTCATAGTCCTGAGAGGGAGAGTGGCGAGGACGAGTGCAGTTGCACCATGGTGGCAAGATCATCAGGATGGATAGTGAGGTGATGCCATCGACTGTGGTCCTCAAGCAGTCACGAAAATTGGGACCCGTACACATATTCTGATAAAATAGCTGTAAAATACGCGGTAGGCTGGGACATCCACTTGACATAAGCCCAAAAGTTGATGGGCTACGAAGTTGCTAACTGCCCAACTAGTGGAGGCATTAGGTCCGAAGTAGTCAACATCAAAGACGATATTCTGAGCAATGGCTTTCTAGGCCTAGGGAACGATGGGGACATTGCGGACATGAGCAGTAGAGGTAGACCTGGTGGTGGAACAACTTCCCTTGGCTCGATTGCAGGCACGAATGGACATGTTTGCAAAATAAGGCAACCACAAAGAGAAAAGAGACATAAAGCATAGGCACTAAAAAAAAAATTGAAACAATAGATTATGTGCATAGCTCAGGAGATAATAAGAAAATTCATGCAAATACTGAAAGTGGTCCTATCCGCCCAACTGTCTCCCATAACCACAACAATCCAACAAGACTAACATAGCTCCCAAAATATGCAACCAATCCAAACAAATGAACTAATAAATGTGCAACAGAGAGAGATATAAGTTAAGGCAATGAGAAGCATGTTTCCTAATCAAGTACACCCAAAGATTGTGTTAATCAGGCATGGGAAATTAGAATACAACAACAAGAAGCTCATATTATTTATTTATTTATTTGTGTAGTGTTGTATGTATATTATATATATATATATATATTGACATTCAAATCAACATGAAGAACTAAACAAAGAACTAATTTAGTAAAATAGTGGATTGTCCAGGTATCGTACCATGAAGACTTTGGGCTGAGTTATATCAATTCGAGTGGTAATTTTTTATTTATTTTGAAGAAGAGAGGATGATTTGATTTTTGCTAATGAGAATTGAAATTAAAATAAAGAGAATAATCTGAATATGGAGAGAGAATTAGGATTTTGAATCCACTACTAATCTCATATCATGTAATTAAATTATTCAATTCTAGTAAATCAATGGCCCGAATAAAAATGATGTATCGTGGCTACAAGCCCCAATATCATTGTTAAGAAGATGGGTATATTCAAAATGTAGGCACGAATCATCTTCAGTCGGCACGAATCGTCTACACTAAACTAAGGTTGCAGTATGATTCGTCTACCCTAAGCATGACTTGTCTCACGATTTGTATATACAAGAAAGTAAAACAGTTGTATGATCATGCATTCTCAATCACACAAATCGAATGTATAAACCGAATGAAAAGATTATTTGAATAAAAGATCTAAAAACGATCATACAATGATTATCCAATTCCAAAGACAAACTAGAATTAAAATACAAAATTACATGATACTTGATTAGAGTTTCGTCTCAATCCTAAGAAGAAAACTTAGCCGCTCATCGAGAGGTTGAACACTTTGAATGTTGAAGAGGAAGCCATGGATTGATGATTGTTCTTCTTCTCTAACTTCTAGTGTCATGACCCAAACCCACCACTATGGATTAGGATCATAACCAGCCAGTAATCATGAGATTACCTATGACCTTTGACAGAAATCAAATCATATTTAATAATAGGGAGCCAAAATGGGGAAGCAAAACTTGCAAAGATTGTCCAATAAGCTGTGTATACATGGCATAACAAAAAAAACTCTCATACGTATAATAACTCACACCAAACAGTCATTCAACATATATATATATATATAAGTCCAGGATCATTCAAAAGTAGTCTAAACCCAAAACCAAGGTTATATACAAGCTTGGTCGACATGACCACAAAAGAAAAAAAAAACAAAACAAAAGTAAAGCCTCTTGCGTGAGGCGACCTTGGTTGACTTGACAAAGTAGAACTCCAGGCTAGCAACTTAGGCCTGGTCCCGCGCCGGATCACCTACATACACAAATAATGCAGTGAACTGGAGCTCAATGAATAATAACAGAGTAAAGGGTTTATGAATGATGTCCATCACAGATTCAGAAATCATAGTTCATATTAGAAACAGATTCAGATTCACTTACTTATACAGAATTCATAAGCAGTTATATGTGGTACATCCGTTAGCTAATAGATCAGATTGGTCATAAGACCCACATGCATAGTCGGTACAGACGATCGTAAAGGTCAATATTTTGTGCACAAATAGCCATGGTATTGTATCCCCCAAGCGAGGGCCATGTGAACATAGGACGCGATATTGTTTCCCCCAGGCAAGGGCCACATGATCATAAGCCACGGTATTGTTTCTCCCGGGCAAGGGCCATGTGAACTAAGGATGCCACAAATACATTTCAGAAAAATGGACATTCTTTCATGATTCACAAAATAGCATTTCATAAAACATATCATATCTTATCATTCTGAAAATACTTATAATCAAACATAGCTTTACAGAGTTGTTACTCACAGATAGCCCCAGTAGCAAAACAGATCACTTGCACAAAATAGATCGATCAGTCGGGTGTTAAGACGTGACCTACAAACACATGACAGATACACTTGAACACACGTGCTATCGACGCTAAACTTATTATTCTTCATTCTTAGCGTGTGTTTCTAACTATTATCCTCATTATTATAGCTTAAACATGGTCTAAGAATGCCTAGGATGTAGTGAGGATGCAAAACTGCACTTGAAATACTTAGTCAAAAATAGGGCAATTTGCTCGAGCGCAACTTCCTTCGCTCGAGCAGACCCCTTGGTCTGCCAAAGTACTGGGAGCTTTTATTTTACGCTCGAGTGTAACTTCCTTCGCTCGAGCAAAGGTTCAAAAATAAGGGTGGTTGCTCAAGCGCAACTTTTACCACTTAAGCCAACCCCCAAACTCTGCAAAACTACTGGGAGCTTGCATTCTTCGCTCGAGCGCAAATTCCACCAATTGAGCGAAGAGTGTGAATTTTGGAATTTCCAGATTTGCTTCCCAAGTTCAAAACTCAATTTCAAAGCTTCAAAACACATCCTTTGGGCCCAAAACTTGAGAAAACATGTCTAAACTTGTATAACATCATGAATTGAAAGCCATTTTGCAAAATCAAGGCCCAAAAGCAAGTGAATTATTCCAAACTTAACTTGAAATGCAATATATAGAACATGCATGAATTGATACGAATTCTTTCCTGCCAAAACATGATCAATTGAGGTTAAATAATGTAGAACTTGATGAATTTCAAAAAACCAAGCAAGGATGACTACATACATGTGAATATTCTTGGAAAACAACTTCAAATTGCCATGATATGTACATGCATGGATGATTTGTTTCCCAATTCTACTTTATTAGCTCAAAATATGTATCAATTCCTATATTCTCTTGAATTCTCATGTAAACTAACTTGAGCTCATAAATTATGGTTTGAATTCTTACCTAAAGTCCACAACTCCTTGAATCCTAGTGAGTTCTTGGGTAATTTTACCAATTTCCTTCAATCCTCTAGCAATCTCTTCTCTTTTCCCTTCTTTTGACCTCAATTTCCTCCTCTCCCTCTTGTCTCATGTTTTTGAAGGCTCAAAGATGATCACATAGGTATGTGAGGCTTCTAGACTCAACTTGAGCCTTATATAGGCCAATTAGTGGAGCTTAAATTATTGTTAATTTATTCTAATTATTTGATTTCAAATCAAAATTCAATTAAACTTATCATAAAATTCTAAAAATCCCAAATAGCACGTAAATCTAGGTAATTTCATGTTCAGATGCCAATAAGGCCTTCATTTTTCAAACAGAAGTATCAACATATATTCCTACAGCAGACAAATATAAACACAATAACACATTACGTATGCAATTAATTTAGAATTTCCTCTTAATTACTTATTAAACATTCTTAATCAAGGATTATAAACTAATCACAGGTCGGGATTGTTACATCTACCCATCTTCTCTCAAGTTTCAGATGCCAAAACAAGCCTCCAAAACCTTTTTTTATAGCCTCCAGTCAATTCTGAGTTAAAAACACATGCAAAAATAATGAGGCAAATCCGTTCATGCGGATTGTGAATTCCGCTCATGTGGATTCACTCAGAGGCGAATTTTGGTCAAGGAAATCAGCTCATGCAGATTTACAAATTTCGCTCGTGAAGATTCACTCAGTCACGGTTTTTTTGATCTTTTTGCCTCTTTTTGCGATCCTTTTGTCTCTGGAGTGATATTAACCTGAAAAGGAAGCAAAACACTTTATTGTATCAAATATCGTAAGCTACAAAAAACTAAAAACACAAGATAGGGAGCCTCAAAGTGTAACATTTCGGCTTAGATCAGTAACCCTTTGAAATGAAGTGGGAGGGGTGGTATTTATAGACTTTTGAGGCAAATAAAATACCTGAGAAATTTATAGAGGAAGCTTAAAGGCAAAACATCTTAAGATGTTTGTGTAAAATTCAGAGAAAATGCCAAATTTCTCAAAACTGCTCTGTTACGCAAACAAATCATTCGGCCAAACAAAATCATTCGTGAAAAATCTAAAATCTCTGAGATTTTGATTTTGTGATTTTGTTCTAATTAAAACAATAAATAACACTCCTAATCTCAAGCAATCAAGCTAAATGGACACAACAATTTAATGGGAAAAAACCACAATTGGAGCACCTCCAATTGTGATAAAAAAAAAAACCATGGGCCAAAGCCATAAAACAATCCACTAAGAAGATAAAAAGGAATTACACAAATGTACCCTCAATTAGCTAGCGAATCCACGCTCAAATTGAACCGACCCTTATGTGCCTCATTCATCACCGTCTTCACATTGGAATTGTCGTGTCTTGCCCAACGTTGAATCCATAATACCGATGTCGAATCCATGATGATGAGCCACTCCGGAATCCACCAAAGCTTCAGGACCAAGTTCCCTAGAATCCAACGAAAAACAACTCTCTTTTGTGAATAAAAAAAAAAAAGAAAAACAAGTCCTTGATGATGTTGATATAAAGTTAACAAATCCATTGATCACTCTTAAATCATCAAGGAAACACTCATAAAGCACCCTTCAATATAAAACACCTTGTATCTTGTTCCTCTCTGAAAATCTAGACGGCTCCAACACTAAAAATAGGAAACTGCGCACTTTATAGTAAATTGAATCATGAAGACTGCTTGTAGACACCCCATTTTTTACCGCCCTTAAGACTTGGACGTTTCATTCCAAATACTTGATGATGAAATGCTATACTGTGCAATCTTTCGAATCTTTTGCAAAAGAGTTCAGTTTTGAGCTTCAAACCCAAATCTTGCAACCCATTTGGATGAAAACCTATTTTTCTAGCCTGGTCACTCAAAAAGTAGCAAGACAAAAAAATGGCCAGCCATGTTCGGCGAAGCAGATATTTCTGCAGCACAGGCTGCTCCCATGCACAAGCTTTGGCCAGCTGTTCTCTTTTGAAGATATTTTCGTTGGAAAGCGGTTGAAATTCTATAAATACAGCACATTCCCTTTGAATTTAGGGTTAGAGAATTGTTTTACAGGCCTAGGAGTTCCCTCAAAGCATCTATATACCCTCTTGAATATAGATACACTATAGATACGCCATTGAAGCTCAAACTTTGAGCTTTTTGCCAAAGCTTTGAGCCTAATTTCAAATGCTTAAGAGAGTTTAGATTGAAGCTTGTGAATTAAGAAGCTTTTCCTCTTTTCAAGAGCTTGATCTATGAACTCTCTTTCATAACCTTTTCCCTTACTCTTTTGCTCTTCATTCTTTGTTTAAATACTGATTTTCAGAGTGATTTTAGGCTTAAAATGTGATTTCAACCTTGTTAAAAATGAAGGGGTTAGCCACCATTCCTTAAGCTTGAGAACTAGTTGTTAAATATAGTTTCTCTTTGCTTTTTGTTCTTGTTTTCTTTTAAGTTTGAGCAATGTTTTTTTTTTTTTTTGTATTTATTTGTTGTTTGGTGTGTTATTTAAGTATTCTTTGAACATTAGAGTTAAACTGTTGTAATAGTGTAATAGTCCTCGCAGATTTGGTGTGCTTAGGACGTAGCCGCCAATCCGTTTGAGTTGATCGCTTTGCTTTTATTCTTATAGCTTTTCATATGTATATTGGAACCTTATGGTTGTAGGAGGGTTCACCACAAGTTTGATTAACTAGCAATAAATTTCTTGCTTTCATACTATTGTTGTACACCTTGAAGTATGTCCATCTCTTCCTTGAAGTAACTTCATGATAGGAAAGAGCTAGGTAGGATAGTCTTGTTTTTCGTTGTGCTTAATAAAGCCTTTTCCTATTGCTTCTAAGATCATCATGCAACAAATTTGCTATAGTTGATGATTTGTGAAACAAACCCATTCTCTCCTTGAAAATCTTCATGACAGGATGGAGCAAGAAGAATGAACGTCCTTTGGAAACCCTCTATTTTGCTCTGCTTCAGTTCTATCACAGCAAGTATTTCCCCAGAAATAGTGGCTGGCTGGCCATCATTTTGTACGGCCGACCAGTCCATGAGGTCAGCCGGCCACCCCTTTTGTACGGCAGTGGTAGTATTTCAAATAAGCCAGGCAGATCCTGAGGTCCATAACAGAACTATTTTCTAACTGCAAACAGGGAAATTTCTGGTAGCGAATAGAGAGGTTTCCAAAGGATGTTCTTGTTTAGGCACATGTGATTCCTCACCGCTCATTCAAGTCCTTTAGATTAGTAGCTTCGAGATTCAAATTTTGTAATAATTAGCTAGTAATTAGTTAATTAGTTTATTCATTTATGTTTGTAATAATTAGTTAATTAGGACATTCAGACCCCCTTGTGTAGGGGCAAATTTTTAACACTTGATGTATGTCTTCCAACCTCCATTTCTTTCTCCCTTTTATTTACATGCTTGCCATAGTTGTACAAAGCATCATGTTTTTCTTTCCATCATTCCCATGCCTCGCATCCATTGTAGCATGCATTAAAATTTGGCTCATCATATATAGCGTTTTTACTACTTCCTAAATGATTATGTGTGCTACCTCATGCTTTGAGTTGCCTCACATGTCATATTAGTAGCCAAATTTAATAGTTTCATTTTGTATGTGTTGCATTAGTCATGTGCATTTTTATGATCATACATTTTGCTAACTCTATTCTTTTCCTTTAGGCTTGCCTCGGACGAGTTTTAGGTAAGCATTTTTGCTTTAGCATACTGTATGTGTGTCTTTGTTGCCATGTCGAGCATACTGCTATGAGGCTACTCACTTACTTCAAATATCTCTATGAATTCCTGTGGATGGAGGCTATATCTCTTAAATTGGAATGACTTTGATTATTGTGCATATGAGCTCATTTTTCCTTTGAGTCGCACATATTGAAAACTCTTTTCAAAAAAGCATGAAATCAAAGCAATCCAAAGTAATCTATACTTGTTTGCTTCACATAGTAATGTTAGTATATTAAATAAATCAGAACATGAGCATATAATGTCTATAAAATACACATCATGATTTAGTAGAGGCCGATCTTTGATTGAGTGAGTGGGGTGCTCAATTCATGACCTTCCCCTCTCATACCTAAGTTCCCAAGCTGAAACACTTTGGTTATGACGGACATGTGGCCTTTGGCATGAGTCATGGGTTTTTTAAATTTCCCAATTTTCTAAATTTCCCAATAATATTTAGGTGGCGACTCTGAAATCTGGTAATGCAATCCATTTTTGGCATCTCTGATAATTAATGGATTTTCTAGGAGTTGTCGAACTTGGACTCTCATTCATTTTTCTATTTCACATTGCACTTGTGAAACTAGATTTAGAACCACGGGAGTCCGAACTATAGGGCAATCGCATTCAAGGAGACTAAAGCCCTCCAAGGAGCGCGAAAAACAAGCTATAGTTTTTGGCGACTCTGCTGAGGATTTAGAGAACTTGACTTGAACTTCATGAGGTGAAATTTTACTTACATATATATGTTCATTGCATTGCATTGGCGTTGGTGCTCATAAGTCACAGTGTTTACCATCTGATATCCTGGACGAATTGCCGGAGGCTTGCCAAAAGGTTGCCGAAAGGCTGGTTAGACGTAGACAATGTCACGTTGGGAACACAACGCTTGGATCTGGGTTACCACCTTACGCTTGATCCTCCTTTCACTTTTCGGTGTTAGATGTGAGAGGTCTATTATGTAATCTTGCTGAGGTACTGTAGACACCCCATTTTTGACCGTCCTCAAGACTTGGTTGTGCTTGCAAGTACATCCAGTCATAAGTTCGATTGCTCATCGAGTACTCAACTTTCGCGGCAGAATGTCACAGGTTTGAGCTTTCCAAACCCTGCATCCTTTTTGCTCCATTACTGGACCATGTGTTGGTCCTTTTAGCATGTTTCTCATAGTGCACTGCCGGCCACTCTCTGCCACTGTCGGCCATGCATTTATCCCTGTCTGCCATTGATGAAGCCTGCCGGCCATTAATGCGGCACTGCTGGCCACCACTGATGGCCGGCAGAACACCTTGTCTCAGCAGATTTCACGCCCCGATCTTTTGAGCCAGGTGGTTTTCACTCATCCCTCCTCTATACGTGTATGGAGGGATGAAGCCCTTTTCAAGCTTGTTTAACAAGCTTTGCTTTGCATTCCTCTATATAAGGAGAGGCTCCTCCTCCCTTACAGAGGTTCAGCAACTTTAGAGAAATTATATATCTCTCTCTATATATATATTTCTCATTCTCTCTCTATATTGTTGTTTGTTTGTGCCTTAAAGTGCATTTTTCTCTCACTTTTGCACTACAACACATAGTGATACACCACCATCTTTGAGCTGAGGTTCTTGGGAATGTTATTTGAGCTCTGAAAGTTGGTTTTTGGCCTCAGAGGTTGTTGGTTTTGAAGTTGTGCTTCAAGGGTGAGTGTATTCCCCTTTTAAGTTTTTGTTTGTATACCATATTGGCCACCCTTGCATATTGTTTTAGGCCTTGCTTTCAACTAAAAAAAGTTCTATGTTTACGTACTTTTCATGGTTGTTTAAGGCCTCTTTGGTGCTGAGGGTGTTCTACCCTCTTGTGTGCCTTGTTTGGCTTTGTTTTGAACCATGTGTTAAGGTCTTTGAGTTAGTCTTTGTTTGACCTTTTAGCCACTGAAATCCAGTAAATTTTTAGTGGTAGACTTGTGGTTTTGAGGCTCAAAATAGGAAGGGGTGGTCCCCTCTCGTCTTGTCTTGTTTGCTTGTCGTGATAGCCTACCAAAAGAACATGTGTTTCTACTTCTTAGTGGCTTTGTTTAGGCTCATTTTTGTGACTTTCTAGACATGCCATAACTCTTTTTTTGGCTGTCTTGGTCACCTTTTGCATGCTTAGTGCACTTGTAGTGTAATCCTACTTGTAGCCTTACAAAGTAGCATGCTTTTGTAGTTTGAATTAGCTTAGTTCAAGCATGATTTTGTGACTTTCTTGCCATGTCATAACTCTGTCTAAAGTTGGTTTGATAGCCTCTTGCATGCTTCATGTACTTGTAGTGCAAATCTTGCTTACTAGCCTTGTATGCATGCTGTTTTGGCTCATTATTCTAGCATATTTTGGCTATGCTCCAGCATGATTTTATTCATATTTTGGGCTGTTTTAGCTCTGTTTTGAGGCTTCTTGGTTGAATGATGCTTGTCATGCATGCTTGTAGTGCAAAAGCTTTGACTAGCCTTGAGTTTTGAGGAATCTTGCATGCACTTGAGGTATTTACATGTTTTGGCATCATTTAGAATGATATTTTAGGGCATATAGTGTTGTTGCACTTCCATATTTTCCACTCTTTAAGTGCTCTTGAGAGTTATACCTTTAT
Source organism: Camellia sinensis (assembly GCF_055761805.1). Lineage (NCBI taxonomy): Eukaryota > Viridiplantae > Streptophyta > Magnoliopsida > Ericales > Theaceae > Camellia > Camellia sinensis. The sequence continues at coordinate 107,582,987 of NC_138969.1, read as the reverse complement.
GCCTTATTTGTGAGCCATTGTATGAGCCTCATTTTCTTGCCTTTCAAACCATCATCTCAGTCCATTTTTGCTACTGTTTTGGCCTGCATAGGGTCTATTTGGGGTTGGCTTGGCCATTTGAGCATTGCCTTGCATGCCTCTAGTGTAATACACTTCACTAGCTTTGATGCTTAGGCCTTTCAACATGCATTACATAGGTTGTTTGCATGATTCCAAGTCATTTTGCATGCCATTTCAGTGCTGGAAAACATGCCACTACACTCCATATTTCACTCTCTCAATGCCTTTGGAGAGTTGTGTTTTGTGCATAAGCTTGGGCTAATATGCATGCATGTTTGTATAGTCCTTTGAGCTTCTATCTTAGCATGTTTTGCCACTGTTTTGGGCACGGTGTAACTCTGTTTTAAGCTGGTTTGGATGTTTGAGCATTGTGATGCCTGCTTATAGTGTTATCCTCCTCACTAGCATTGGTATTCTTGGCCCCTTAATATGTTGTGCATGATTGCTAGCATGTTAGAATAGTGTATTTCGTACCAAGATTAGCATGTTGTTTGCATGTCATGTTGTTTGCATGTTTTGCATTGCGTTCAATCGGATGTCGTATTGAACGCGAGGAAGATTGGTTCATTTCATACTTGAAGTGATGAAATGAGCCAATCTCCCTTAGTCTCCATTTCCTTTGATTCCTTATGATAAGGAGATGGTCTTCGTGTCTTATTTGTCATGCATTTATTGAAATTCGTACAAGTTGGATCTTTGGCCATCATGCATCGAGATGTGTAATTGATGGTCTTGGATCCGATTATGCCTCTCCCTTGATGTTTTGAGGTGATGTGGAGTGGAATAGTGCGTACATACCCTTGGGAGACCCTCCATTTTCTCTATTTTGTGCCCTGCTGCAGCTTGGTGTCACAGCACACCAGTGGCTGGCACCCTCCCATTATTGGCCGACAGCTCTTCATTTATGGCCGGCAGTGTGCACTCTTGGCCGACTGGGTGGTCGGTAGCAGCTCCTCATGGCCGGCAGGCCACTGGTGCAGTCCCCAACATGTTTTTGGTAAGATCCAACAGCTAGCTCTCAAAGACACCCTGTAGACAGAGCCTCTAAAGAGCATTTGGAGAGCTTTCGAGATGGGAATCGAGCATGCATCTTCAAATTCTTCAAGGCAGAGCTGAGGCGGCCTAGTCCACATATTTTAATGCTTAGCATTCGGTGTTGTAACTTAATTAATTTGTTTGAATAGTTAAAGTTTTGTAATAATTAGTTATAGCTAGTTATTCATTTTGGTTGTGTAATAATTAGTCTAATTAGATTATTAGATTAGTTGTGTAGCTAGAGCTTTTATTCAGACCCTCCGTCGAGAGGGCGTATTTTTGTAATAAGTGTGCGTGAGTGTGTGAATGTCTTCCAACCCCACGTCTTTCTCCCTTTTACTTAACCGCTTACGATGGTTAGTTTTAGGGCATGTTTCAATTAGCATCCTTATGCTTGCATGCGTGCATCCATTCATCTGTCTTGCATGCACCGGGCTCGGCGCATCATACTAACTGCATTGTATTTCAATTCCGATTTGAATACATGTTATCAAGTTGCATTTCATATGCCATCTTAGGATAGCCGGGCCTATCTGAGTTGCATTTTTGCATGTGTTGCATTAGCCATTTTAACATGAACTAGGATCATGCATGATTTCTAACCAGTTCTCTGTTTTGGCTCGGAGTACGCTGTGAGTGTTTACGCTTTAGCATACTGCATGTGTGTTATTGATTGCCATGAAAGCATCCTTGCCATGAGGCTAGCTGCTTAGTTGATATAACTGCTTGAATGCCTGTGGGTGATGGTTGGATTGCTTGAATTGGAACAATTCATTGAAAATCCTCAATTTAGCCTCCTTGCGAGTAGCAAACTTCAAACCGTTTTTTCAAACAAACGAATATGCAATGTTTTGTTCCAACTTAGGCGACCTAGTCTATACTTGTTTGCTGTGTGCATCACGTAGTAAACTAGCTAATAAACCATAATAAGAACACATGTGTTTTCAAAAACAAAATATCGTCCTTAGTAAAGGCCGATCTTTGATCGGGCGAGCGGGGGTGCTCATTGCATGACCTTCCCCTCTCGTACCCAAGTTCCCGAGCCGACGCAACTTTGGTGATGACGGACACGTGGAATTAGGCACGAGTCAGGGTTCCCTAAATTTTCCAAAATAAAACATTTAGGTGGCGATTCTGTATCTGGCAAAGCAGTCCATGTTTAGCACTTCTTTAAAAATCAGTTTTCCAAAACGATTTGCTGGATTTGGACTCTTTGGTGATTTATCGGTCTCGCATTGCACTTTGTGAGATTAGATTCAGAACCGTGACATGAGTCCGAACTGTAGTAGTCCAATGAACAAAACAGATTTCGCACCAATTTGCGCACAGAGCTCGGGACGTTCGGGCACGTCTACAGGTACCCTTTTGATCAATTGGCCTAGTCCATGTAGTAAGCTCTAGTGACTTCTTCCAAAATAGGACAGTGTAACCCTACCCCCCTTGTAGGGGTGTTTTTGCTTTATTTACATGCTATGTGCTATGCAAATGGATCTATACAGGGTTCCTAATATCAATGGTTCAGTTATATCAGCTTGTGGGGCAGAATTCAGTGGGGAGTACAGTCATTCAACTGTGATTATATCTATTCTATTGGAAATTGGGCTGAGGTGCTGTCTATTTTTTTTTCTTTTGCTAGGAAGTCTTGAAACCATAGCTTCAGAAGGTTCCGATATCTCCCAGGTATGCTGGACTCATGTTGATAGATTTTGTAAGGCCAGAGATTTCGTTCAGGGATAACCAGTGTTCGCTTCACTTTCGCCGGTGGCAAGGCGAAGAAGGACCGGACAACGTTCACCGGTTCCACTGTTCTGACATTCACCAGTTAGATTACCTTTGTTCAGTTCATCCCAGGCACAATCATCTATTCCTATAATAGCCCAGCCTCCGACAAATCTAGAGGATTTACTGATCCATCTTCAACAATCAATAGATTCACTCCAGAAAATGATAGTCCTCACACTCTTTAACTTTAAATACCTCTATGAAATTGGGGTTCAAATCGAGGATACCATCAAATAAGGGATCATTGTGGAAGGTAATGAGTCTATAAGGAAGAATGTTGTTCGCAGTTCCAATGGTACTACCGATGGTAGCACAGCTGGGAAATGCTTAGAAGTAAACATTGTCACCAGTCCCATCAAAAACTCATTTGCTAATAATAGCCTAAAATAAACCACTTCAACTCTGTCCCGAGCTCAAAATTTTCATCCTCTTTACATGGATCTCGCTTAAGCCTTGACAATTCTGCTAGAAAAAGGACACCTAGAGCTCCTAGAACCCCGACCCCTCCCAAGTCCTCTTCCTCCACCAAGACATGACCCCACAAAATAGTGTGCCTATCATCAACATGCCTATCATCAACAACATAGTCATGATACAAACCGTTGCATCTGCCCCCATCACAAGATTTAGGATCTTATTGACGACGAGATCATAGCTCTACCAAAAAGACCTCATACCACCACTAATCCATTACCTCCACACCTCAACCTAATTCATACACTACCATCCACCTACAACCCCAGTATATACATCACCCTAGCCCATTTACCCAAGCCTGAGGAGTTTATTCCAGAAAGCACAGACTTGTGTATATTGGAAATCCCAGACTTGTGTATGATGGATGCAATTGCACTCTAATCATCTCAAACCCTAAAACTTGAAGTCTACAATAGCCCCATTCTAGTCCAACCTACTCCAATGAGCCCAGTTCAGCCAATTCATCAAAACCAAGTCAGTTCAAATACATCGCAGACACCAATGGCCGAACCCACTACTTCTGAGCTGTTGAGCATGATTGAAAATCTTCAGAGAATTGTAGTAGATTTAGCCTTTGGGATCTTGGCTCTATCATCAACCACATCATATGCTAAAAATTTCACATCAAAAAGCTCTCCAATCTTAGAGCGAGCTGCAATTGGAAAGGACCAACCCACGAAGCTATTTTAAGTCTGGGTGATAACATGTCAACAATGAATGGGTCTTGCCCCAATATAGCCACCCAATCTATTGGCAAAGCTGAAGCAAGTGGCAAGAACAAGGCCGGGACAAGTATTGATCCCTATGCACATCTTCGGTGGGCTGTTGAGACTTTGAAAGTCAAAGGGTTGAACAAGCGGCAAGTGCTTGTAGTTGTTGCAAAGACTATGGATGATACTTTTGTTGCTCAAGTTGGGAGCATTTTGAATCAGGGGGTAAGCCATGAAAAGGAATGCCTTACTAGAAATACCCCTTTTTGCTCTAATCTTACACCCGTAAGAGATCTCCAAACCCAGTCAACACCTGCCGACCCCTCTCTCAATATTTCCAAGACTGGTAGTTGCACCTTCAATCTCCTTTACATGACCTTGTCCAAACCTCTCCAAAGCCTCATAGGGCAAGGCCAACTCAAACACCTCGACCCTCGGCCTCTCCCTGATTGCCTTCTAGCCAGGCACGGTGTTGCCAAGTATTGCGCCTTCCATCAGTAACTCGGCTATGATACTGACCGTTGCTTTCACCTTCACCACGAAATTTAAGACTTGATTGACAACAAGGTCATCACCCCACCAGGTCCTACAAAGTCTATCGGTGCTGGATTAATGAACTTGGGGGATAATGTGGCTAGTTCTGTGATCGGGGATGAACCACCTGCCTAGGGCGCTCATTTTACTCTAGACGTGGTGGATGGCACACACCGATTTTAGCAATTTGAAAACATTTTTTATTCTACTTTCTGAATTAGGTGTTGAGTCAGTCTTGTTGCATCAGAGTTTGGTGATTTCAGGGGTGTTAACTCGGACATCACTATCTTGTTTGTGTTTATTTTTTCACTCTTTCTTTTGAGTCTATTTCAATCATTAAGTCAAAAGTTCTTAATGAAACTACAGTAATTTTCACCTACTTCTCTATTCCTTTAAATCATTACATTGACCAAAGTTTTTCAAAACTGTTTCCATAACTGTGGTGAGAACAAAGAGGAAAAAGTTCCTCGAGATTTGCAAAATTTGATCGACTGAGATAAAAAGAGGCATGCTAAAGCCCTTAATGAATGAGACCATGTCTATTAATGTGGGTACTGAAAAGGATCCTAGCTTGGTCCAAATTGGTTCTACATTGTCTTTAGAGGAGCAGTGAGCGACTTGTTATTTTATTAAAAGCTTTCAGAATTTTTTTTTTTTTTTTTTTTTTTTGCGTGGTCCCGTGAAGACATGCCTAGAATTGATCTTGAGATTATACAACATAGGATCACTCTCGACCTCGAGACTCAACCCCTTAGCTTTCAAACCTTGATTCAGAATGTTCAACGATCAACCAAAATATGAGGCTTGAATTGCCAGATTGGAAGCCGCTCTTAAGCTAGGGGCAATAAGGTCGGATGTAATTGAAGGAAACTTGCACAGCTGGATTAGAAGCAGCCCTTAAACTAGGGGCAAAAAAGGTCAGATGTGATCGAAGATTCAAAAGTAGGTCATTTCTCAAGCCAATGGAGACCGACAAGAAAGCCAAATCCTAGAATTTGAGAGATGAAAATTTATTGTTGAAGGACAATAGAGTTCTTATCCCCGATACTAGCGGCAAATTCTGACCCAATTGGATGGACCCTTACATCATCAGAGACTATTTGGTCAGGAACAACAGCCATTCTCATGGATTCAGATGACTTAGAGATCTCATAACCAATCAATATGGACAAGTTAAAGTTCTATATCCTTGAGAGGCTCGCTAGACTAAAAGCCAGGAAGGGCGACCCAGGCAAAAGTTAGAGCAAGAAAAAAGAAAAAAAAAAGAGAGAAAAAAAGAAAAAGAAAAATGAATAGAAAAAAGAAAAATATAGCTCACTAGGTTGAAAACCTGAAAGGGCGGCCTTGGCAAAAGTTAGAGCGCAAAAGGAGAGAGCTAATACCCAAGTGCACCTTAACCGAGGAACTACATAAGGCCTGATTCCTGTCTTTGGGATACGTAGGCAACTTCATCCTGAAGTTCAGCCCCAACCATTTTCAATCTGCTTGTCTCATCTATGTTGATTGGCTTATCCTTATTCAACTCGGCTATCCTATCCATGTCCAAATTGGCTCATCTTCGTTTAAATTCGGTTGTCCTATTCCGTTAAAAGATTCAACTGCAAGACAAATCAAGTTTGGATTTGAGGTTGTGCACCTTAAGGGTTAATTCCACGTTTGTCGGGTAATGGCCATTTACAAATACAATTTTTGAGGATTTTTAGTGAAGTTGACTAATTGTCTCATAAATTATTCCATTTTTCCCAAAACTATACCATTTCTTGGACCCAAATAAGGAAAATTTTCAGTGCTCACAGCTTGACTTACATGATTTCAAAATAGAAAGTAGAACAAGCATGTTAATCTAAACTCTCATGTTGGTCAAAATTGTTTTGGCAGAGAGCCAAAAACAAAAATATAGTCAATGAGATGAACTAGGGGCACAGTCAAGTCAGGTTTTTTGTCTTTTCCCTATTGTCAATACACTCGCTAGAAAGGGCACAACTGAAGCTAACAGCATGGGCCAAAAGCTCTCTTATCCCCCAAGCAATGAGGTATCAAGCCAAGTGTGAAGCACGAACTAGAAATGGAAATAGATATTTGACAACTTCATTTGGACGAGTCTAATCAAGCCCAAACTGGAGTCTGGACCAGATTGGGAAGTAGGAAACGCAATGTGTGAGATCAATCAATTGTATACCTAGCCGTCGAGACATGTTGTAACTCGTCTCGATTACGTTAAGCCGAGGGCATCGCCAAGTGATGTCAGTTGCAGATCTGTTGCACATCCAGTCGCACCACTACCCCTTTGTGGAAAAGTCACTAGTTATGAGCAAAAGAAGTAAGATCTAGCCGAGTACTTAGGGCAAGGGTCTGTAACTTTCAGCTTATCCATCAACCACACCTGGGAAGGGATAAAAAATAAGATAGATTAAAGAATAGAGAGATGTGCATTGAGAGAAAAAGTAAGGAAAGGGCTTTTTAAAGAAAATAAAGATTAAGGGCCAAAGCGATGTGAGAGCCATAAATAAGAAATGGTGGGAAACAAGACCTGGAGAAGTAGTGGGCTCCCTGTGAACTGAGAGGTCTCCTACCAATAGAAAACATCCAAGTGTTGTGTATGTTGTGTTTTGTTTGTACTGATTCTTGTTTTGAGTTGTTTTGATTTTGGTGAGCATAAATAGGTGTGTTTCGATTGTTTTTACTTTGTTTTTCTTTTGTTAAGTTGTATTTTGTACTTTGGTCAGTCATAGGCTCAATATCCGGTTCAGAACTCATTCTCAGTTTCAATTTCAAAAATAAATCATTTTTGTGCTCAGAGTGCCGTGACGTTCCCAACATGATGTGCAAAACATAATTCTTTCTTTCATAAACTATAAGGTCCAACCCCGATCAGAAGAGATATCAACAAAACAAGGACCTATCGGAAACTACATAGGTTCCAGACAACAAAGAAAAAGCAGAAAGAAAATCAGAGCATTTGAGTTTGTTTCAACTTTAGAAAATTCTGAGATTACATTCTGGATGCACCTTCTCAGGTCTCGCCATTTCTCCAGAGTATGAGTATACCTCGACCTCGAGCTCAAGCCTGCTTTAAATCAGAATGTTAATCAAAAGCGCTCTCCCTGAACACCATTCCCCACCAGAGGCGTCTTGGTTGTGTTTGCAATGTGTTCCTTGGAGACCAATTGAGATGGTAGAAACTAGAGTTCGAATGGCGATGCCTAGAACACAAAAGGTTCGGGATTTCTGAGACTAAAGTTTGGTTTGAATACCCAGGGGTGTATCCTCTGCTTGAAATCTGTATGGCAGCCCCATAGGTTAAGGTAGCATGTATGCCCCTCAGTTTTGGATACTTGTAGCTTGACTTTTCGTGCTCCTTTCAAATACGACTAGCCCCACAATTCAAACTCCTGTGGTTTTGAATCTGATTTCACAAAGTGTAATATGAAACAATGACAACACAAAAGAGTCCAAATTCGGTAATTCTTTTGGAAATAGATGTTTAAATCAAATGCCAAAAATAGACTGCTTTGCTAGATTTCAGAGTTGCCACCTAAATATTTTTTTATTTTTTTTTTGGAAAATTTAGAAAACCCGAGACTCCTACCAAAGGCCATTAGCCCGTTATCACCAAAGTGTCTCGGCTCGAGAACTTAGGTAGGAGAGGGGAAGGTCATGAATTGAGCACCCTTACTAGCCCGATCAAAAATCGACCTCTACTAATCATGATGTGATTCTTATTTACATTATATGCTCTTGTTCCGATTTATTAGGCTAACTTACTATGTAATGCACACAAGGTATAGACTAATTTGCAAAAATTGGAATATTTGATTTCATGTTTGTTTTTTGACAATGAAAAGAGTTTGTGAATGTGCCACTTGAAAAAGTGGGCTTAAATGTACATTAATCAAACTGTCCCAATTCAAGCAACTAGCCTCCATCCACAGGCATTCAAACAAGTATGTCATTTAAACAATTAGCATCATGGAAATATGCTTGGCGTGGCAACATAAACATTCGATGTAAGATGCTAAAGCTCAAAATTGCTCACCTAATATTCCGAGCCAAAACAAAGCAAAATAATTAGAAAAATATGTATGCTCCTAATTAATGCAATATGACTAAATGCAACGCACACATTATGTAATTTATAGACTCGGCTATGAGCATGGCATATGGTTTCATTCAAGACATGCGATAAAGCACATATTCACGCAATGAATTTGAACATTGATATTAGGTTAGTATGATAAGCTGAATCTTGGATGCATGCAAGACAATGGATGCAAAGCATAACAATGCTAATTTGAAAAATGATGTTCTATACTAACCATCAAAAGCAAATAAGTAAAACGGAAAAAGACATGGGGTTGGAAGACATACAACTTATTACATGTTGGCCCTCGTGCAAGAGGGTCTGAATCAAAGTTCGAAAGTCCGAATTAAACTAATTATCAGAAAACTAAATGAATAAATAAGCAAAGAAGTAACTAGCTAACTACTCTATTACAACAAGGATAATAATGAGAAATAAACTAACTATTTAAGTTAACTAGCTATAACGATTACAAATAAGCAATAATAATAATTACAACACTAATAATTAACAAGACTAATTATAACAGTAATAATAATAATTACAACAATACTCGGAGCATTAATCTACAAAATTGATGTAAGAAAGGATGCACAAGGGTTGCATGCACAATGCCTAATAACTGCTCTGTCTACCTAGGTCTACTCTGTTTCACCTTCAGCCATTGCCCTATGTTTTCTGCAAAACATACTGTTGACCAAACATTGAAGGCCGGTCGACCCTCAATGAAACCCAGCCAAGCCTAAATAAGGCTGACCGTGCCTTAATTTTATACAAAATCTTGTTTTGTGCTTTGAAGTGAAAACAGTGCAGACAGAGTTATTCTGAACTCTGTTTGTCCCTCTCACACTTCTCTGTCATGGGAAAGCCTCGAGAGAAGGTTGGAATCGTTTCCAAAACCATCAATGAGCAAGTTGATTGCTTGATGATTTCGGATACAATTTGGACAAAATTCAATAAATGTAATAACAACAACCACCTCTCCCTCTTATCATAAAGTGAACTCAAAGAGGGAGGTAAAGATGCTTCAAGGTTCATCAAAGCATCATGAATTCAAGTAAGACAACCCTTGACACAATCGATTCGACATAACGTCCAGCCAAACCCAAGCAATATAACTCATTTTCTTTATGCGGGTTGGTTCATTTTAAGTCCAAGATGATTGTTACGTCCACTAAAGATTATGTCCATTACGTGCGAAATATGTCAAATAGGAAGTGATTCTCAACATGAAAAAGAAACTATGACATTGACAATGAACCTCCGTAGAGATTAAGCCATTAAGCATAAATCTCTAGTTCATGTTTTGAATAATCATCAACCAATTAAAACAACTCTCAGCCACGTTGACCTGACCAACTCCCTCCTCTTGTGATGAAATTTCATCCGGTATCAGCACCTTCTGCCATCTAGGCCTGCCATGCCTACCACTACGTCCACGTCCACATCCACGTCCAAACATCCTTCTAATAGTAACACAATAGATTAGCACATTTACAAATGTGCCAAAGCTAATTCACCCACGTCCTAATACGATGAACAACAATTAATTCATTCCACATTAGCACTGAATCACATAATCACAAACGAATTTCCTTTTTAGATAATGATCGTCCCGCGACATTGCTGGAGTTCTAGTTAGAAATAGCAGTGATTAAGTGCTCTTCTAACAAGACTTCTAGAAACTCGTAGATTCAACCAATATCTTAGAAACTAAATCTCATGCCCATATAGTCACAAAAATTTGTTATCACATAGCATACCAGGTCTATTTCTAATACTACCTAGCGAAACAAACCCATTATGGTAAAAACCACGTCCCACGATCCTAAAGTATTCAAACCTTGTAGCTCTGATACCAAGTTGTAATGCCCCAAAATAATAACAACAACCCATCTAATGACAATCAAAACAAAATGTAATAAATAATAACCTCTCATTTATATTTTTTTATTGTACAAAAGATGACATATGCGAGTATACATTCATAAATCCTAAATCCTGAATCTATAGCATATATCACATATGAGTGAATTGAAATAAAAAGTTATACAGATAAGTTAATGCCCTAATAGCCACATCTTTCCAAGACAATACTTAGGTACAACAAAAATGAGTTCAACTCAATACAGTTAAAGCCCAAGACTTGTACAAAATAATTATAACAAGAAATAAAAAATGAGCCTTCAACTCCACGGTCCTCCCAAACTAAATTCTTGGTGGAGGCATATCATCAACACCTGAAAGTTGTTTTCTACATAGGGTGAGCTAAAAACCAGTAGAGATACTTTAACACAATGTATGGAACTTAGCAAAGTTATAAGGTAAATGCACATAGAACTTAGCAAAGTTATAAGGTGAATGCACATGTATGCCATTTGTCAAACATTATACTTTTCCTTCTCATAACAATGCAATGCCTTTATCAATACATTTTAATTCATTAAAAAAATACACTTTAATATCAAAAAATAGGGCAATGGATACAAAACACTAGGAATCTCTAGGTACCTGTCTGCCAGTACGCTATACAAGCATTAATAAAGCCATTTTACCGGTACTAACCGAAATGATCGGCATCTAACCGTGCGGGTTTCTGGACTTTCACCAAGGACACACAGGCCAACAATATAAACCACAACCACATTTTCAGTGGTATATACCTTTTTTTAAAAAAATAATACATTTTCAATATTCAAGTATGAAGCAATGCTCGATACAAGATATATGAGAAATTAGTTTCAATTTAACCTAATCCTCATGCAATTTCTACAACAATCAAAGTTATCCTTCACTAATAGCCCAAAACAAATATTTCTAATCAATAGATAAATTGTCCAACCATAGATAAAATCTCAACATTTTCAAAATGGGAGTGATAATAAATATTCAACTCCACTGTCATCATTAACCGATACCCTTTTCCATATCCTCTCAAAACCCAACATCTTTCATTTTCCTTTCATAAAACAAACATCAATAATTTTCAAACAAAATTTCTCTTATTTCCAAAATCACATTTAATGAAAGATCCTCCCATGTTTCAACACAACCCATCAACATACACACTTCCACAACCTTCTCAAGCATTTATTTGAAAACCCCCTCTTTTACATTTCAAAATCAAACCCTAGGTTAACCCAAAATCCCCAAATCACTAAATTCTTTCAAAGAGAAAATAATTAAGCTAAGGATCATACGAGAGGTTAAAGAAATCCCTACCTTAAGAGTAAAAGAGGAAGAGAGCAAGGGTGAAACTTTCAGAGAGTCAAAAACGAGATCCTCTCTAATTAGAACGAAGCTTTGAATGAGCTCTATCTTTTTCTCCAAAGGACTAGGATGGAGAAATCAACGGATGATGGAGTATTTGGAGTTTTAAGGCAAGAATCAAAGAGAGAAAAAGTGAAAAAATTAGGGTTTGGAATGTTTTAGAGAGAGAGAAAGTGAAAAAAAGTGATAAAATTTTCCTTTTCCGGAACTCATATATGCACAGACCGCTCGAGTATCATAAACAATAAATGACACCGCTCGAGCGACCTAAACACCACTCGAGTGCACAATGACCCCTTCCCAAAAGTTTTGCACACTAAAGAAGACTGCTTAAGTGTAAGAAAGACCCCTCGAGCGCATAACACCCTACTCCTAGAAGTTTTGCAAACCTGTAAAATATTGAGAGATCTCAAAGACCGCTTGAGTGACCAAAACACCGCTGCGAAAAAGAAAAATCTGGACAACAACTCTTATGAAAAGCTAACTCCTAACTTGTTTCAAACACAATAGTAACTCCCAAACAACCAAACTCAACTAGCAATAAGAGTAAGAGGTTACAAACAACAGTTGAAGATATAGAATTCTAGATCTAAGAACATAAAAAGGGTCAGGTCTAAATCAGAACCGTTATACTTGCAACCTTCTTGAATGATGGGAATAGTAGGATTCGAGGTGTATTCCCTATAGTGGTTTGCAAATATTCTGATGTCTTTTCGGAGGACCTCACTGAATTACCACCTCACCGTGAGGTCGACTTTTCTATAGACTTAGTGCTCGATGCGGCACCCATCTCCATGTCACCTTATATATTCATATCGGCAAAATTGCTCGTTTTGAAGGAGTATCTACAAGAGTTATTGAACAAAGGCTTTATATGCCCCAATACTTCCCCATGGGGAACACCGACTCTATTTGCTAAGAAGAATGATGGTCTGTTGTTGTTATGCATTGATTACTACAAGTTGAATAGGGTCACTATTAAGAACAAATATCCATTGCCTAAAATAGATGATCTTTTTAACCAACTTAAATGTTTTCGATGTTTTTCAAAGATAGACCTAAGGTTGGGTTATTATCAATTACGGGTGAAGGAGGAGGATATTCTGAAAACAGCCTTTCGTACACGATTTGGCCACTATAAGTTTCTCGTAATGCCTTTTGGCTTGACTAATGCCCCTACTACTTTTATGGACTTGATGAATCGAGTCTTTCATGAATATCTTGATAAATTTGTAGTAGTCTTCATAGATGACATCCTTAGCTACTCACTTTTTGAGAAGGAGCATGGAGGACACCTCCGTATTATTTTACAGTTTCTTAGGGAGCATCGATTAAATGCTAAATATAAGAAGTATGAATTTTGGCTTTCTGATGTGAAGTTCTTGGGCCATATAGTTTCTGGGGATGGGGTTATAGTGGATTCTTAAAAAATAGAGGTCATGCAAATTAGGAACAAACAAAGAATGCCTTTGAAATTCGTAGTTTTTTGGGCCTCGCCGGCTATTATAGACGATTCGTGAGAGATTTTTCTACTCTAGCTTCTCCATTGACTAGGTTAACTAGAAAATGCATAAAATTCGTTTGGAGTAAGGCATGCGAGAATCTTTCCTAGAATTAAAATATAGGCTGACTACCACACCAATCCTGATTATTCCAGAGAGAGGGTTGGGTTACACTGTCTATTGTGATGCTTCTAGAGAAGGTATGGGTGTGTTTTGATGCAAAAGGGTAAGGTTGTGGCATATGGTCGCGTCAGTTGAAAACTCATGAGAGGAACTACCCAACTCATGACCTACAGTTAACAGCAGTCATATTTACTTTAAAACTATGGAGGCACTACCTATATAGGGAGAAATTTGACATGTTTTCGAATCACAAAAGCCTTGAATATCTATTTTCCCAAAAAGATTTGAACCTATGTCAGAGAAGGTGGATGGAGTTTATGGAAGATTACGATTTTGAATTACATTATCATCCGGGAAAGACCAATGTAGTTGTAGATGCCTTGAGTAGAAAATTTGTAAATACCATTGCTAGTCTACCCATTAGAGAGTGGGAGATATTGGGTGATCTGGGTGACTTTGACTCGCATCTTGGCGAGTCTCCTGAGAATGCCACCTTATTTACAGTCCTTGCATAGCCAACACTTGTCACAAGGGTTATAGAAGCTCAATGGGGTGATCCGGATGTAGAGGTAATCTGAAGGAAGATCTTCCAAGAGAAGGAAGAAATGCAGTTGAAGGTACATTCTGATTTGAGTGTTTGATTTTTAGAATGTCTCATTGTACCAAAATCCTGTAGGGATGAAGTTCTATGGAAATTCCATCATTCACGCCTTGCGGTACATCCGGGAGGCACAAAAATGTATCATGGCCTTAGTCATCAATTTTGGTGGACAGGTATGAACTAGGATATAGCGTTATTTGTTTCCAAGTGTCTAACTTGCCAACAAGTCAAAGCAAAACATCAAAAGCCAGCTGGGTTATTACAATCCTTACCTATAACCAAGTGGAAGTGAGAGCACATCACTATGGACTTTGTTTCGGGCCTTCCTAGAACACAGAGGGGTAATGATGCAGTTTGGGTTGTCGTGAATTGACTAACTAAGTAATCTCATTTTCTAGCTATGTGCATGAGGGATTGGGTTGATTCCTTAGCTGAGCTTTACATTAGAGAGATTGTCAGACTTCACGGGGTTCCAGTGAGCATTGTCTCAAATAGAGACCCTCGTTTTACCGCATGATTGTGGCAAAGTTTGCAAAATCTTATGGGTACTCAATTGACCTTTAGTACTGTTTATCACCCTCAAACCGATGGGCAGTTTGAACACACTATCTAGATCTTGGAAGATATGTTGAAGGCCTGTGTGTTAGATTTTAAGTGTTCTTAGGAGAGGCATTTGCCTCTAACGGAGTTTACCTACAATAATAGTTATCAGGCTAGCATCGGGATGGCACCTTTTGAAGCCTTGTACGGGCATCCGTGAAGATCACCTATGTGTTGGACCGAAGTGGGGGATTCACCCATTCTTGGACCCGAATTAGTTTGTGTGACCACCAAGAAAATGGCTCTTAGTCAAAAAAGGTTGATCACGGCTTAAAGCCAACAGAAGAGTTATGCAGACCGAAGAAGAAAACCTTTCTCTTTCGAAGTGGGGGATCATGTGTTTTTGAAAATATCACCTAGGAAGGGTTTGATGAGATTTGGACGAAGTGAAAAATTATCACCTAGGTTCATTGGCCCTTTTGATATTATAGAACAGGTAGGGGAAATAGCTTATCGTTTTGCCTTACCACCACAACTCTCCGAGGTACACGATGTATTTCACATTTCCATGCTTCGTAACTACGAACCCGATCCTTCTCATGTTTTGGATTGGACAAGTTTAGAAGTAGATGAAAATGCCACCTGTGAAAAGAGACCAGTAAAGATCTTAGATTCTCCAAAGTAAGTTTTGAGAGGTAAAGTTATTTCTTAGTGAAATTGTTATGGCAACACCATGAGGTAGAACTACTTAGAAGCGAGAAGCTGAGGTCCATGAGAAATATCAGATTTGTTTAATGATGTGTAATTTGAATGATGTGTTATTTTCCTAAGCATTACATATTTTGACTTGTGGAGGGGATGTGATGAAAAAGTGTTATTTTCATAAAAGCTTGAACTTTTCATCTTATTATATGAATTGTGATTTGATTTTGTTCTCCCTTGATGATATTATGCATATTAGGACAGTTGTTAATATGATGTTAGTCTTCTTTGGGATTGTTGGTGTTGTTTTTAGCGGGAATGAAGAAATTTCAGTGACGAAATTCTTTAAGGGGGTAAAATGTAACAACCTGTCTTGAGTGACCACTCGAGTGGTCAATTGGTCACTCGAGCGGATAAGCGGAGCTCCTAGTATCTTACTTGTTTACAGGCAAGACTACTCGAGTGGTATAATGGTCGCTTGAGTGTAGATATTAAGCTTCCAGTATTTTCAGTATAGCTCTACAAAACTTCTAAGACCTTACGTTTAACATTCGAGCGGTGGGTAGTTCGTTCAAGTGGTCTGCTTGTATTGTGTTCATTGCTCAAGCAATAGAAAGTTCGCTCGAGCGATCTGTTCGGGACAGCAGTTTGAAATTTCAATCTAAACATTTTTTGGGCTCACTTTTTTACACACACACACACACTCTCTCTCTCTCTCTCTCTCTCTCTCTCTCGCTAACACCCATTTCCTAAAACCCCACCGCTTAAACACAAGATTTCATTTATTTTTAGCTAGAATCCATCCTTACTCCTTCATTAAAGTCGCTAATCTCATCAAGAGCTACATTCTTAACTAATTGGATCGCGTTGTTTTGGAAGTTTATTCCTTGGGTCTTCACCTCTTCTCTCATAATTTTTGAGGCAAGAATATCTTTACCTATGTATATCTATATTTTGGTTTCAATATGTGTTAATCTTATGGTATGGATGTGTGATTTGAAATGGGTGATATATATATATACACATATATGGACATTAATGGTGATAATAAGTTTTCACTAAAATTGGCGAAAGATTTGATTATCTACTAATGAAAGATAATGTAAAAAGCATAAATCAAGGAAAATGAAAGAATGGAAGGGAAAACCCTAATTTTCTTGTGAAACCCTACTTGTTGTTCATAGGTCTTGATTAGTAGTTGAAGAGGAATTAGTGGGTAGATTGGAGACGTATTGAAATCCCTTTTATTTTGATAAAGATTGAGTTTTGGATGATTTACTCATTGTTTGATACGGTATTACCCATACAAGGAAATTGAGGTGCCCACTTGCCCCATATGGAGGACAACAAATATAGAAATGTTTTAAGGGGTCCACGTGCTCGGTTGTGTGACGACGAGAAATATGGAATTAAGTGAAATGTTGTGCATTGTAATATGAATTTGGGAAATTAGTGTTCAGGGGTAAAGGTCATGGTCATGCATATTTTTAAACCAAATGTTTATATAGCTGTAGACACCCCATTTTTGATCGTCCTCAAGACTTGGATGTTCTTGCAGGTATATCTAGTGATGAGTTTGATTGCTCTTCAAGTGCTCGAAGTCCGCAGCGGAACGCCACAGGTTTGAGTTTTCCAAACCCTGCATCAATTTTGTCTCATTTTTGGACCATGTTTAGGTCCTTTCAACATGATGTTGTTGATGGCCTACCGGCCATTGATATGCCCTGCCAGCCATCAATGAGCCTAGCGATGGCCGGCCGGCCACCAATGCATCAGTAGATATTTTCTGATATTTTGTGCCAGCTGTTTGCACAGATTGAGGCATCTTCCAACACGTGTGTGGCTGGATCTTTATGAGGGGATTTTGCATTCTCTATATATAGAAGCTCCCTGTTGCATGTGGAGGGATTAGAAAATTTTGAAGACAAAAAAATTCTCTCTCTCTATAGAAATCTCTCTCTCTTGATATTTTGTGCTTTATAGCCTAAATTCTCTACACTATTGCATATAAACCCTTGATCAAACTTAATCACCATTGAGTTGAGGCTACTTGAGGCCCTCATTGAGGTTTAGAGGAGGATATTAGCTTGGTTTGGCTTGCTTTTGTTGCCTAAATTGCATCTTGTCTTCAAGAAGTAGAATACTTGTGTTTTAAGCTTAATCTAAATACTTGTTTTGCCATCTTTACAGACTGTTTTGAGGCTGGTTTTGACCTCTGAAAATCTCTATTTTCATGGTCTAAAATGATGGTTTGAGGTTTGATTGGAGTTAGGGGTAGTCCACCTTTCTTGTTGCTTGATTATTAAGTTGTTGTGCCATCTTTCAAAGCTTTCAAATCAACTTTTTTGGCCTTTTTAACCACTGAATCTCAAAGGATTTTCAGTGGTAAAAACCATGTTTTGAAGTCCAAAATGGGAGGGGTTAGCCTCCCCTTCTTGTGTCTTGTTTGCAAGCCTAGATAGCCTAACATGTGAGCATGATTTTCTAGAATTTTGTACCTTAATCTCACTGTGTTTTTGCTATTGTTTTGGCATGTTTAAGCTCTTTTTTGAGCTAGTTTGGTCCCTTGAGGCTTGCTTTATATGCTTGTAGTGCAATTGTGCTTAATAGTTTAGCTTGTACTATGTTTTGGCCTTTTATTCTAGCTATTTTTAGCTTACTTCAAACACGTTTTAGGACTCCTTTTGGGCTATTTTAGGACTGCTTTGAAGTGTTTGTACCTTTGGAGCTTTGTATTGCACACCTATAGTGTATTGATCTTCACTAGTTTGGTGTTTTCGGCTTTTAAACATGATTTGCATGAGTTGCTTGCATGTTGTAGTGTCATTTTGCATGCCATTTTAACACTGAAATCTCTGCAATCTTCCTCTATTCTTCACTCTTCCATTTGTTTTGAAAGTGGCTTTGAGCCTCTTGTTGGCTTAAGTGTGGAATTGAGACCCTCATGCCTAATGGTTTAATTCCTTTGGGAGTTCATTACCAACAAGCATGGGGCCTCTTTCATGCTCAAGGTACTTGTGGTTTAAGCCCTCTTTCCATTAGAGGACACTCACCTTGGACTTAACCAGTTAAAGAATGGATCGGTAACTAAAATGAGTAAACAAAAGTGATAAGTAAAACTTGAGCAAGATAAGCATGTTGTGTTGCATTGTAAGTGTTGAATTGGACGTTATATTGAACACAAGGAAGATTGGAGCATTTCATACTCAAAGTGATGAAATGAGCCAATCTCCTTGGTCTCCATCACCCTTGATCATAAATGATAGGGTGTGATGGTCATTTGAGTCATATTTGTGCATTTATTGAAATTGTGTAACTTGGATCTTTGGCCATCATGCAATGAAATTGCTTGATTGGTGGTTTTGGATCCAAGAATGCCACTCCTTTGAGGTTTTGAGATGATAATGAGAGGCACAGTACAAATAAACCCCTGGAAAACCCTTCATTTTCCTCCGTTTGTGCTCTGTTGCAGTGTGGTGACTCAGAGCATCAATGGCCGGCAGTGGCTCATTGGTGGCCAGCAGTGGCTCACTCTAGGCCGGCAAGGCACATTTTTGGCCGGCAGGAGGGCGACAGCAACCTACCATGGTCGGCAGGCCACTGGTGCAATCCTGAGAAAGTTTTTGGTAAAGTGGAGCAGAAAGGTTTTGAAGTGTACTCAACCCTGCAAACAGAGCCTCTCAAGAGCAAAATCGGAGGGCTTTCCGGGCGAAAACCGAGTGCATGCATCCTCCACTTCCCAAGGCGGAGCTGTGGCAGTGTAGTTTAGATATTTCACATGATTAGTTTATGTACATTGGCTTTGTAATTTAATTAATTAGTTTTCTAATTAATTAAGTGTTGTAATAATTAGTAGTTTGCTAGTTATTCATTTGATTTGTCATAATTAGTCTAATTAGTTTAATTAGATTAGTTTGATTAGCTTAGCTTAGATTAGCTTAGCTCTTATTTATTCGGACCCTCTTTCACAAGGGCGCAATGTTGTAATAAGTGTGCGTGTGTGTGTGCATGTCTTCCAACCCCGCGTCTTTCTCCCTTTTACTTAACTGCTTTCGATGGTTAGATTAGGGACATTTTCAATTAGCATACCTTATGCTCGCATGTTTGCATCCATTCATTTGTATTGCATGCACCAAGGCTCGACACATCATTCAAACTGCATTGTCAATTCAATACTTATTTGAATACGTGTTTCAAAGCATGTTATGAAATTGTATCATATGTCATATTAGTAGCCGAGCCTATTAATTGCATTATTGCATGTATTGCATTAGGCATCTTGTATAGTTAGGATCATGCATTTTTTTAACTAGTTTTTATTTTGGCTTGGAGTACTCGGTAAATTTTACGCTTTGGCATACTTGCATGAGTGTGATTGCCATATTGCCATGTTTCGCATGCTTGTCATGAGGCCATGTGCTTAAATGCTAAACTGCTTGAATGCCTATGGAAAAAGACTTTGTTGTTTGAATTGGAATGATTCAACGAGTGTGAGTTTTAAGCCCACTTTGCGAAGTGGCAAAATCATGTTTTAAGCCCACTTGAGGTGGCAAATCCGCATTTCTAAGCCCACTTAAGGGTGACAAATTCAAACCATTTTCGAAAGCAAACATGAGTTGAATTGTTCCAAGTCTTGCGACTTAGTCTAAACTTGTATGTGTGTCTCACATAGTAAAGTTAGCTAATAATCGGAATAAGAACACATAAGATTTATAAAATAACATATCATGATTAGTAGAGGCTGGTCTTTGATCGGGCGAGCGGGGGTGCTCATTTCAGGACCTTCCCCTCCCGTACCTAAGTTCCCAAGCCGAGGCAACTTTGGTGATGATGGACACGTGGCCTTTGGCACGAGTCAGGGTTTCCTAAATTTCCCCAAAAATAAAATATTTAGGTGGCAACTCTGTAATCTGGCAAAGTAGTCCAATTTTGGCATTATTTGATTTAAAATCTAATTTTCCAAAACGATTTGTCGGATTTGGACTCTTTGGTGATTATCAGTTTCACATTGCACTTTGTGAGACTAGATTCAGAATCGCGGAAGTCCGAACTGTGAGGCCTTCTTTTCAAACCCTTTCCGAAAGGCCAGGGGCGCGAAAAAAGGCGAGCGCACAATACGTGGTTAAATATATTCTCTACTGGGCAATTGCTCATTCTTGTCTAACAACTTTCAGGACTTAGAGAGCAGCAACTACCTCAATGAAATAAAAGTGGTCCAACCTTTTGTTTTTGCTAAGGACATGGTGCTTATGGAATGTGATACTTCCAATGTTTTTGCTTTCTTTTGGGGCTAAGAGTCATTTTGTTCTTTTGAAACTTTGATCTAGAAACTTGTAAGCCATAAGGCACTTGTTATAATTCTCTCTAACTTTTTGAATTGTAAGGGTTTCCATGTAATTTGTAACTCTCAATCTATAGTTCAATGAGAAAGAGAACTTTTGAGATCGATCTTGTAGTTGTCTTGGTATATTGTGCATATATATAACGTTATGTTAGAATTATTTTATTTTGAATTATTTGGGGGTGTTACACTGTAACTCTTCCAAACTCTTCCAAAAATGGCAATCTCTGCAATGCCAAGATCGACTCATCTCTCTCTCCTTTTCCTAACGATCCTCTCTCTTCTCTCTCTCTCATCATCCAACAACCCTGTTTATGAGCTCCTCACCTTTCAATCTTAATTTGACTCCAGTGTCATCCACCTAACCGATAATCTTATCACATACCTCCTTAAACCCACCACAACCAACTCAGATCTCCACTCTAAATCTGTATATCTTTTTTTTTTTTTTTAATCTTTGGTGTTACAAACTCAAAACTCTCAGCTATGGCTAAAATGGTTGTTGTTGTTGATTATTTGTTGTTAAAACAGATCTGACTCCAAAAACCTTTTTTTTTATAGCAATTGTTGTTGATTATTTGTTGTTGTTATTGTTGTTGTTGATGATGATGACGTCGATGATGAAACAAATTGCAATTTGTCAAATTTTTCAAAGTGAACTTATAAAAAGTTATTGTTGTTGTTGAATAGATCTACAGATCTATTCAAAATTTGAATAGATAGAAATTTTTTTTAAACATATAGGATTTGGTTTGGCTTTGTATTTTAATAAATAATATTTGGTTTGGCTTGGTATTTCAACAGATTGAAAAAATTAAAAAAAAAATTGAACAGATAGAATTCAAGGAAAAAATTAATCAAATAATCAAATTTAGACAGATATTTGAATAGATAATGGAAAAAATTAAATAGATAGTCAAAAAATTTGAACAGATAAATATAAATTTGAACAAATAGAAATTAATTTGAACATATAGTCAAGAAAATTAAATCGATAGAAAAAGTATACAGATAAATTAAGGGCACTTGGTCCATAAATTCAATTTTGAATTTTTTTTACTAAAGGTCCACACTCTAAAATACTTTGTCTATAAGGACAAGCTCGTCCAAAATGACCAAACCAGTCCTGTATATATATATATATATTTTTTCCAAGCCCTAACAAACCATTCTCTCTCTCCACCTCCACAGCCGATGTAATGTCCTGAGAATTTTCTTCATCGCTCAAGTGATAAACTGTTCGCTCGAGCGGTCTTGTGAATCATCCAGTACTTTTGCAGGTCTGAGATTCTCAGAGTTGTTAATGTTCACTCGAGCAATCTGTCTTTGTTTGGTTTGAATTTCTGGGAGTGTGAGTTCTGCACTCGAGCTATGTTTTATCGCTCGAGCGATTTGGTGTCTTTGATGCTAGAGTGCAAGAGTGGTCACTCGAGCTATAGCGACTCTGGTTTAGACCCGACACGTTTGATGTTTTGGATCATAGTTTCATTGTCTTATATGATTGTTCATGTCTTGTTTCCCCCTTATTCCTTATTGAGTTTGGTTATAAGAGCGCTTTAGTCGCGTTGGGAACAGGTTGGGGGCTTTCTTTTCAAAACTATTGTTGCTCAAATTTTTATTTCTATGTTCGAACGAAGATTTCTGTGCTCGAGCAGTATTTGAAAACTCTCAGTAATTTTGCAGGTTTGCAAAACTACTAAGAGGGTGCATTCTTTGCTCGAACGGTGTTTTCTGCGCTCGAACGGTACTTCTTGAGCTCGAACTGCGGTCTTTTGTCTGCAAAACTTCTAGAAGTTTGTATTCTACGCTTGAGCGATCATATCCTGCGCTCGAGCAGTCACACTTTTTGTGTCTGGATGCTCAAGCGACATTTTTTGCACTCGAGCGATCTGCGCGTATATCAGTTCGTAAAAGTCACTTTTTGGATCACTGTTTCATTTCTCTCTCTTTCTCTCTCTCTAAACATTCTAAAAACCCTAGATCTAGAGCTTCTCTCTTTAAAACTCTCATTCTCTCTACAAGTACACCTTGATCTTGTGGTTTCTCAACCATGACCCTTTTGGGAAAAAAGGTAGAGTTTGCCTAGGGCTTCCATTTAATCTGAGCGAATCATGTTTTCGTCGCCGGTAGATTTTCGAATTTTCTCCTCTTTGCTCCAAGAGGTATGGATTCTTGAGCTATTTTTCAATACTTCACTATAGATAGACCTGTGGTATTTTTTCTTGCATTAAAAGTACGATTTTCATGTTTAAACAAAATTAAACACGTTTATGCTGTTGGTGAGTTTGTGATTTGGTTTTGTGGGTTGTTACAGGGTAGTTGTTATGCTGAGATGTCGGGTTAGGAAGCCTTGGCTCCTAACTAAGGATTTGTGGATAGAGAAAATGATTAATGTTACGTAAATGGTGAGTTGTGCCTATTATAAATAGTTTGGGGGTTTTAGGGAATAATAAATGAGTGTTTGGGTGTGTTGAAAATGTGGAGACTTTGGAGTTATGTTTCAAAATAAATGGATATTTTGTAACTCTTTTATAAACTATAGAACGGGAATTTAGTTGTACTTAATTAATGTTTTGGATTATAAGATTGGTTTCTAGAGTTTTGTCCTTGGCCATCGGTGGAGGATGGTATTGCTTGTTGTTAGATATAGGTTATAAGCACTACTGTAGTGTGAGCAATGTAATGTAGGATGGTATGTTGTTGATTATTAATGGACATTATGAATAGATAATTTCATTGTTGAGTTAGGGATTATGTTGTTAAAGAGGTAATTGGAACGTGTATAAATGTTGTTACGTTATGAGATAGTCATTGGATAGTATGATTTTGGTGTTTAGTAATTCATATTGTGTTTTGGAAACATTTTTAAAATGTAAGAAAACCCATTGTTGAACGGCGGTGCGGGGAGCACATTTTGAAGGAAGTCGGTTAGTGTATTGTTAATAGTCAGGATTGTGATAATTGGATTAGGTATATGTATTACACTTGTGTATTATTGATGTTGGTTAGCTTGTTATGCTTTCATTGTGATGTTGTTTGGGGGTCCGTTTCCTGCCGTATTGAGCCTGCAAAGCGTGGCACCTTGACAAAGGTTTCTACGTTCCCTTCCGGTTTGCGCCCGATAAAGTATGACCTGAGGGGCATCTCCTTCCAGGTAAGGCCAGTAAAGTGTTATGTGTTATCTGTGTTGTGGAGTCTGTCACAACCTAAACCCGCCCCTATAGGTTTAGCGTCATGACCGGCCAATAATTATAGATCACCTACGGCCTCTATAAACAAAAACCTTTTTAAGATAATTATGGGACTTAGCGGAAGTATAATACAATATAAAAGTTATCCATTGAGCCGTGCATATATAGAAAGAACTTCGTATCATAAGAAAACATTCATACGTTATGTACATCCATCACATAAGTTCAAATAGCCAAATCTTATAGCTATACATAACCCTAAAGTACACACAAACACAAAATGATTGTACAATATGAAAAGGGGTTTAATTAACTTGGCTCCACATGAGCCTAGTTTACTTCATTCAGAAGCTCCTCAAAAAGGCTGACCTAGGTAGACTCGAGGCATTCTTTAACTTTGATGTTCAACTTGCCCACCTACATATATATAAATAATTAGTGAGCTAGAGCCCAGTAAGTAATAATAGAATAAAGAAGTTATGTGAATGAAGTTCAATAACATTGCCAAACCAGTTCTCATTTCAGTTCTTAGTAATCAATTCTCAATGATCAATAAATTTCACCGTCAGTATCCTTCAATATCAAATTAAATGGCACATCCATGAAGCGATAATATTCCAATAACAATGGACCATAAAGGTCAAGCAAATGGACCACGAAGGGTCAAACCAATAGACCACAAAGGGTCAAACACTAGAGATCTCTGTGTTTCAATCAATCCAATAGCCATGGTATTATTACACCCAAGCAAGGGCCTCTAATCAATGGCCACGGTATTGTTACCCCCAGGCAAGGTTCTATAATCAATGGATCCCACAATACAGTTTCAAAAGTGAATTTCATTCATCAATAGAAAATAACATTTTAATAAACCATTCAATTGATCACGTATTGATTTCAAGAGCAATAACAATTTTAAAAATAAATATTACTTGAACATATATTTATAAAGTTACCACTCACAGTGGTTTGTGTTGTCACTAAGCCTCAGACGTCCACCTAAACAAAACACATAACAAAAGCACAATTGAAGCACCATTCGATAACCATTTCATTTTAATTCTATTCTTCTTATGTGTTTCTAACTAATTCTATAATTATATGAGTCCAATTGGTGCTTAAGAGTACTAGAAATGACATGAGGATGCAAGTATGCACTTAAAAGAGTTAGTCAAAATATGCTGAAAACAGGGTCCTCACTCGAACGCAACTTCGGTCGTTCAAGCGATCTGCAAAACTTTGCGAAAGTACTGGTTGCTTAAATTTTATGCTCCACAGTCGCTCGATGGTTGCTCAAGCCAAAGACTGAATAAAAGTGCGTTCGCTCGAGCGCACACTTTGTTGCTTGAGCCACTATGCAATTGTCTACAAAAATGCTGGGAGCATGAATTTTACGCTCGAGCGACACTTCCGTCGCTCAAGCAAACTGGTCGAATTCTGAAATTTCCAGAATTGTGTTTGAAGCCCAAAACATGATTCCAAAGGCTTAAAGCTTGTGAGTTTGGTTCAAAAACATGGAAAAACATTTTAGAACTTGAAAATATAGGCAATTGAAATCATTTATTCAAGATCATGCCCCAATTGACCAAATTCAAGCTCACACCAACAAGTTAAAACCATGCATGGTATGGATTGAGTTCTCTTCGTTTCAAAACACTACAAAGTGATATGAAATGCTTGAAACCATGAATAATCTTCAAGTTCATGCCTCCTAAGCATCATGCTTATATGAATTTTATGGAATTCAAACTCATAGATGAAGGACCATGCATGCATGCATGTAATTCATTTCAAATTCATCATATTCATGGTAATTCATGCTTAACCTACCCAAATTCAAGCAAATGATCCTATAACTCCATGAGCTTAGTTTCTACATGACTTAATTCCAAGAATTTGGGTTGAATCTCATACCTAATGTGTGAATTCAAGTGTATTCAAATGTAATTCTCCAAGTCCTCCACAATTTCTTCAAATTCTCCTTCCTCTCTCTAGAATTTTTGAGCTCACCTTTATTCACTCTCAAAATCTCAGCCCATATGTGTATATTATGAGCTCAAGACTTAATTAGGGCCTTCTATAGGGTGTGATTAACAAAGGCTAATTAAACTTGCTTATGGATAATCAATCCTACTCAGTTTTAATTGATCTTAATTATTTTATTCTAATCATTTTGGTCCGAATCAAATTTTGACGAAAGTTGCCATAAATTCTAAATATTCTAATTATTCTATTGGACTAGTCAATTTCGACTTCTAAAGCCGTTTTTTTAATTTCTGATCCTAAGTTGATAAGTGAGCAGCTATTCCATGTAACAACAGATAACTACAAAATTGAGCATGTAATCACACAATCAAACGCACAATCATACAATTAAGCTTATGGAAACAATATAATGTAATAGTTCAGAGGTTGGGGTCATCACAGTCTCTCCCCCTTAGAAAGTTTGGTCCTCCAAACTTAAGTTACCTTCAAACGAAAACAAATGTGGATATCGCTGCCGCATCTCATCCTCTTATTCCCAAGTGGCTTCTTTCCCATAATGTTCTTTCCACTAAACTTTCACCATAGGAATAGTTTTGTTTCTTAATTGTTTCACTTGTCGGTCGATGATTTGCACGGGCCATTCTTCATAAATCATATTCTTATCTAAAGCAATCTAATGGTGATCAATTACATGGAATGGATCTCTAAGATATCCACGAAGCATAGACAAATGGAAAACATTATGCATTTGTTCCATTCCAGGTGGCAAAGCAATACAGTAAGCAATAGGACCCAACGTCTCAAGAATCTGAAACGGCCCAATGTAACGAGGAGTCAATTTTCCCTTTTTGCCAAACCTCGTCCGCCCTTTCATCGGTGTTACTTTGATAAATACATGATCCCCCACTTCATACTCTAAATCTCTTCTTCGTTGATCTGCATAACTTTTCTGTTGGCTCTGTGCAGTTTGAGCCTTTGCTAAATAATCTTAATTTTCTCGGTCGTTTCTTGCACAAGTTCGGTCCCATAGATAGCTCTATCACCGACCTCTATCAAACAAATCGGCGATCTACACTTTCTACCATATAGTGCCTTGTATGGTGCCATGCGGATACTAGCGTGAAAACTATTATTATAAGCAAACTCAGCCAATGGTAAATATGTTTCCCATTTGCCCTAAAAGTCCAAAACACACATATAAAGCATGTCTTCCAAGGTCTGAATAGTCCTTTCGGTTTGCCCATCAGTTTGTGGATGCAATACTGTACTAAATCTCAATTTTGTTCCCATTGCATCCTGTAGACTATGCCAAAATCTAGAAACAAATTTAGGATCTCTATCTGATACAATAGACAATGGAACCCTATGCAATCAAATAATTTCATCAACGTAAATAATAACAAGTCTATATGTAGTAAAAGAAGTCTTTACAGCAAGAAAATGAGCAAACTTAGTCAGTCTATCAATTATAGCCCAAATAGAGTCCATACCTCTAGGTGTTCGAGGTAGGCCAACAACAAAGTCCATGGTTATGTGCTCTCACTCCCATTCTGGAATAGGGAGGGACTGAAGCAAGCTTGCTGGTTTCTGATGTTTCGCCTTCACCCGTTGACATTGTAAGTATTTAGAATTGAAG
Organism: Camellia sinensis; assembly: GCF_055761805.1. NCBI lineage: Eukaryota > Viridiplantae > Streptophyta > Magnoliopsida > Ericales > Theaceae > Camellia > Camellia sinensis. The sequence goes on along the minus strand of NC_138969.1, from coordinate 107,555,416 downwards.
TCGGCAATCTCTCTTTTCATGTTGGGCCACCAATAAACTAACTTCAAATCTTTGTACATTTTGGTATTTCCCAGATGCAAAGCAAACACTGACTTGTGAGCTTTCTCCAAAATTTTCCTTTTCAAATTTGCATCATTAGGAATACATAATCTCCCTTGAAATTTCAACATGGAATCTTCCATCGTGAACCACGGTTAAGGCTTGGTGTCAAATACATCACAAATCTTCTTCAAAACTTCATCATTCATTTGCTTTTGTTTGATTGTTCAATAATGGCAGGCTATGCAGACATTGCAGCTATCAAGCTATCTTTTTCAAAAGGCGCCACTTCAATTTCGAGTTTTTCAAACTCTAGTAGCAACTCTCTCTGATCTGTGAATAAACAGGCAAGATTTCCCACATTCTTTCTACTAAGTGCATTTGCCACAGTATTGACTTTGCCCGGATAGTAATAGATTTGAAAATCATAATCTTTGATCAGTTCCAACCAGCGTCTTTGTCACATACTCAATTCCTTTTGGATGAAAAAGTACTTCAAGCTCTTATGATTTATGTACACTTCACACTTGGCCTCATACAAGTAGTGATGCCATATCTTTAATGCGAACACAACTGTAGCTAGTTCTAGATCGTGGGTAGGGTAATTCTTCTCGTGTGGTCTCAATTGTCGAGAGGCATATGCAATCACCTTTCCATTCTGCATTAAGACACAACCCAAGCCCATATAAGATGCATCACTAAAAATTACAAAACCTTCGGTACCTGAAGGAATAGTAAGGATTGAAGCTATGGTCAATCTTGTCTTCAACTCTTGAAAGACCGATTCTCTCTGATCCATCCATTCAAATGGTTCCCTCTTTCGAGTCAATTGAGTCAATGGTACAACAATTTTCGAGAAGTCTCTAACAAATCTCTGATAATAACCTACCAATCCCATAAAATTGTGAACTTCTGGTACATTAGTTGGGGTAGGCCAATTAATAATTGCTTTTATTTTATGAGGATCAACAAATATACCATCCTTATTAATGATGTGTCCCAAAAATACAATTTCATCAAGCCAAAATTCATACTTTTTGAATTTCTCATACAACTGTTTTTCTCTAAGTGTTTGGAGAGTCATTCTCAGATATTGTTCATGATCATCTCTAGTTTTCAAATATATGAGAATGTCATCAATAAACACGACAATAAATTCATCCAAGAAGGGTTTAAAAATTCTATTCATTAAATCCATGAATGCTGCAGGTGCATTTGTAACTCTAAAAGGCATGACTAAAAACTCGTAATGTCCATACCTGGTTCGGAAGGCAGCCTTTTCAATGTCTTCATCCTTAACCTTCAACTGATAATACCTCAATCTCAAGTCAATTTTTGAAAATATTTGAGCCCCCTGCAACTGATCAAACAAGTCATCAATACGTGGCAAAGGATATTTATTTTTCACTGTTAGTATTAGAAATGACATGAGGATGCAAGTATGCACTTAAAAAAGTTAGTCAAAATTTGCTAAAAACAAGGTCCTCGCTTGAGCGCAACTTCCTTCGCTCGAGCAAGGGTTCAAAAATAAGGATGGTCGCTCCAGCGCGACTTCGGTCACTCAAGCGGTCTGCAAAACTTTGCAAAAGTACTGGTTGCTTAAATTTTATGCTCGACGGTCACTCGATGGTCGCTCGAGCTAAAGACTGAATAAAAGTGGGTTCGCTCAAGCTCACACTTTGTTGCTCGAGCCACTATGCAATTGTCTGCAAAGATGGTGAGAGAATGAATTTTACGCTCGAGCGACACTTCTATCGCTCTAGCGAATTGGTCAAATTCTAGAATTTCCAGAATTGTGTTTGAAGCCCAAAACATGATTCCAAAGGCTAAAAGCTTGTGAGTTTGGTTCAAAAACATGGAAAAACATTTTAGAACTTGAAAATATAGGCAATTGAAATCATTTATTCAAGATCATGCCCCAATTGACCAAGTTCAAGCTCACCCCAACAAGTTAAAATCATGCATGTTATGAATTGAGTTCTCTTCTTTTCAAAACACTACAAAGTGATATGAAATGCTTGAAACCATGAATAATCTTCAAGTTCATCCCTCTTAAGCATCATGCATGTATGAATTTTATGGAATTCAAACTCATAGATGAATGACCATGCATGCATGTATGTAATTCATTTCAAATTCATCATATTCATGGTAATTCATGCTTAACCTACTCAAATTCAAGCAAATGATCCTATAACTCCATGAACTTAGTTTCTACATGACTTAATTCCAAGAATTTGGGCTGAATTTCGTACCTAATGTGTGAATTCAAGTGTATTCAAATGTAATCCTCCAAGTCCTCCGTAATTTCTTCAAATTCTCCTTCCTCTCTCTAGAATTGTTAAGCTCACCTTCATTCACTCTCAAAATCTCAGCCCATATGTGTATATTATCAGCTCAAGACTTAATTAGGGCCTTATATATGGTGTGATTAACTTAGGCTAATTAAGCTTGCTTATAGATAATCAATCCTACTCAATTTTAATTGATTTTAATTATTTTATTCTAATTATTTTGGTTCGAATCAAATTTTGACGAAAGTTGCCATAAAATTCTAAATATTCTAATTAGTCTATTGGACTAGTTAATTTCAGCTTCTAAAGCCGTTTGGGCTTTCAATTTTTGATCCTAAGTCGATAAGTATATTCCATGTAACAACAGATAACTACAAAATTGAGCATGTAATCACACAATTAAACACACAACCATGCAATTAAGCTTATGGAAACAATATAATATAATAGTTCAGAGGTTGGGGTTGTCACAGAATCTATCATCCGTGTTGTATGCTGGTGGAGATGAAATTGGTCATATGTATCATTCTCGATTATTTATTTTTAGATATGTGCATTATTGGTCTCTCGTGTTGTGGTTGTCATTTAGTCCTTGAGCCTATGGCTAGGTAAGATAGTTAATGTATTGGTGTCTAGATGAGTATGGTGTAATGATATGTGGAGTTGGGTTATGACTTATATATGGGGTTGTGTTTTCTGAACAGATGTTTAAGTGAAATTCTTTTATGTTAACATGGAGAGTTTTATCAAAAGAAGAATGGGGTTTTGAAATGTGTGTTGGAAGATAAACGACAATTTCTAAGAGAAGCAATGGTTTTTATACTGGATTGAGTAAAGAGGAACTTTTTGAGAAAAACATATTTATATGGGTATACTTTTGGATATTAACTGTTATACTACTTATATGGTATATCATTGTGCATGCATGATCATTTTTATCTATATGTTGTGATTGGTTAGGATCTTCAGGATCTCTACTGGGCTTAGTGCTCATTCCATGTATTGACAAAAATTTTTCAGGTACGAGGTTGGACGATTATTCAGGACAGATGGCTTTTACTTTGCTAGCCATAGGGCCTTTTATTTGTCGGCCGAGAGGCATGTATTGTATAAGGGTAAATCCTTTTCGTTTTTATTTATTGTTGTTCAATGTAAGCCTAAGGGCATTATACCATGTCTTAATTATATATCTTCATCATTACGGTGAGAGAATGTTACTATTTATTTTGTACATGTGTTTTGAATGGATGTAATCTTTTAAAATGGTAGTAATGTAAGGATTTGGTAATGAATTCGGGTAATAAAAGGCGGGGCAATACAACTTGGTATCAGAGCGAGCTGGGTCGAATACTTTGGGCTCCTGGGAAGTGGTTTATAGCACATTAGGTTTGCTATGCTTGGTGAGGACATTGCATATAGATGACTTATGTGTTAAGACCTTATGTGTTGCATTTATGTAAGCATGGGGTCAAGTTTCCTAGATAATGCTTGTCACCGATGAACTTACCTTGAGATTCTACGGGAAACATGCCTGATTAACATGATTTCTAATAGAAATTCCTTGAGAGTTCCGGAGTGAGTAGTTATCTTGTGAACTTGATTCAATTATGTGATGAAATGTTCACTTGTCTATATGAAATAGAATTATGTGTTTCGGGACTTAGTGTGTCTTATAACTTAGCAAGGGTAAGTGTGTGTCTCAGGAAGGACCGTTGTGTTTCTTACTAAGTTTGTTTTGGTTTTGGTTTTATAGGATGTCTTCTCGAGGGAGTAGAGATCGTGTGGGGAGTAGAAGTGTCGGTAGAGGCACAGTTGTTCCGTTAGCACATACCCTTGTAGCGCCGGCTGTGGGCGAGAAAGTTGCACGTGAGATTGTGAGAGCAGTGAGAGATGCTCTAGCTCATAATGTGGGAGACCATGGGCATAGCCTTAGGTTGACCAAGGAATTTCTTCGCTTCAATCGACCTGTGTTTTGAAGAGAGCCTAAGTCATTGAAGGATGAAGACTGGTTAGAGTAGATTACCAAGACTCTTGATATGCTCAGAGTCGAAGATGAGAAGTTAAGTGTTGTGTTGGCTGGTTTCCAACTGAAGGGAAACACTGGTTATTAGTGAAAGTGTGCGCAAGTTTCTGTGGACACTACTTGGGCTTCTTTCACTGAGACCTTTTTGGCTAAGTATTTTCCTCCTTTCGCTCGGAAAAGGTTGAGGAACCAGTTTGTTGAGTTGCGTCGGAGGATACTTCTTTGGCACAATTTGAGGCAAGGTTCTCTAGTTTGTCGAGATTTGCTCCAGAGTTGGTCGCAACAGAGGAGCAACGTTATTTTGAGTCTGAGCGAAGATTGTGTGACTTTATTCAGGAAAAGGTTACTGGGGCAATGTATAGAGATTATCAAGCCTTGGTAGAGGCAGCGGCTCATGTAGAAGCCATTATTGGTAGTGTTGGTTAGGATGAGGAGGAAGAGGCCATACCAGCAAGTTCAACTGTTCAGAGAGGTAGTAGACCTAATAAGAATTTGAGATAGGCGAGATCTCAGACACAAGCGTAGTTGGCGCCTCAAGCTACTTTTGTTTCTTCAGACTCGTCCTTTGAAGGGTCTAGTCAGACTCAGGCATCCTCGAGTCAGTCTCAAAATAGGAGGCCACCTATGGGTTCTAGGTGTGGTTGGATGGGCCATGTTCGACGTCGTTGCCCTCTGCGGGAGTGGAGCCAGTTTTAGTAGTCCAAGTAGAGATAGTAGTAAAGTTGGAAATATGAAGGAGTTGTGGTGTTTTGTAATGTAATATGGCATTATCTTATTTAAGGCTGTATGCCTATAGATGTTGTTTACGCATGTATGTATGTGGTCGTAGACCCAAATGGTATAAAGATGTAATTAACTTTGTATTTACTTGTAATGTGTTGAAAGATGTTATAAGGATTAGAAATTCTAGTTTTATTATGCCATATTGATGTCTTGGGAAGTGTATGTTGGCGTGTGTTGGCTTGTGATGTCTTAGGTTGGTTTCGTATTGCTCATTGAGCGACAGGGGTGTGTTTTGCATTGTGCTTAGTCTTGGGGTGGCAAGAATGAAATGGTGTAGCAGTAATGTTTTGTTTTAAACTGTTGGGTTGTGAGATTGGAGAATTAGTGGGTTGGTTGTATGGTATTTGAAGTTGGTTGACACATAGTCACCTCAGAAATTGTTTTCGGTTTGAACAAAGGGTTGTAAGGTTGAAAGGTATTTCTGGTTATATTTGGGGGCATTGAGCCTCGCTTATGAATGTATAGAACCTCTTGAGTTGGGGTAATATGTTAGTGTGTTAATTTTGTGAACGCTTATGCGCCATTGAATTATGCAGATTAATATTACAGGTGTTGTATTGGTTTGGAACTTCCGAGATTTGGAAAGCTATTTGTGTTGCATTATCTCTCTTAGAACTGTATTTATTTCTATTCATCGTTATTATAGAAATGTGGTAATTGTGTTGTGATATCATTGAGTGTATGATAGAGGTTGTTGGGTGATGGTTGAGATTCACCAGATATTGTTAAGAAATAAATTGGAAAGTGAGTTTGGTTTTATGGCCTCTTATGACATCTCGTTTCAACTGAAAACTTTGGGTTTGAAATTTCACGGGTTGTTTAGAGAAAATGTTTGCAAAACATTCGATTTTCTTGGAATTTTGGAACAAAATTTTGTTTGGAAATGGTGTGAGTTTGAATAACTTTTAGGGAAAACAGTGTAAGTGATAAAAAAAGTTTTCAAATGAATAAGAAAACTGTTGCTTAAATTGATTTATGTGATTGTTTTGTTTCACCTTATAAGAGTGAATTGTGTTATAATTTGGTTTTAGTTATTAGTGACGTGTTTTTGGTTTGAAGGGGTTTGACGTTAGTTGTTTTGGTTATGCTGGAGAGTTGTCTCTATAGACCGTGGTTTGTGGGTGTAGTACTCTTTTCGATGAGAGTTGCTAGAGAATTTCTGGTTGTGAGTGTGGTTTTCCCTTAGTGTTCAAATGTGGAGAGCTCGGTTTGTGTTTAGTTGGCTGTGGACGATTAGAAAGTGTTTGGCGTTTGGGAGTGAGCAGTTCGGTTATTTGGGTTAGCCTTGTTGATCCCAATGGGTTTTGTAGATCAAGAGATGGTTGCAGTTTCTCTCTTGTGTGTGTTTCTTGGGAGTTTTTGGGGCACCGAGGTATCGGACTGAGATTCAGGAACGTATCCTGCAAATGGATCTAGTTTCGGGTTGGTGGGTGTATTCCCTTTTCCGTGGTGTGCGTGGTGTATTGGGCATCCTGTCTAATTTTAGGGACAAGATTCCTTAAGGGGGGAGGTTATAGCGACTCTGGTTTAGACCCAACTCGTTTGATGTTTTGGATCAGAGTTTCATTATCTTATATGATTGTTCATGTCTTGTTTCTCCTTATTTCTCATTGAGTTTGGTTATTAGAGCTTTTTGGTTGCGTTTGAAACAGGTTAGTGGTTTGCTTGTCAAAACTGTTGTTGCCCAGATTTTTGTCTCTACGCTCGAGCGGTGTTTCCTGCGCTTGAGCGGTACTTCTTATGCTCGAGTGGTGGTCTTTTGTTTACAAAACTTCTGGGAGTTTGTATTCTGCACTCTAGCGGTCACATCCTCTGCTTGAGCGGTCACACTTTTTGTGTCTAGACGCTCGAGCGACACTTCTTGTGCTCGAGCAGTCTATGCGTATATCAGTTTGTAAAAGTCACTTTTTGGATCACTTTTTCATTTCTCTCTCTCTTTCTCTCTCTCTCTCTAAATATTCTAAAAACCCTAGATCTAGAGCTTCTCTATCTAAAACTCTCATTCTCTCTACAAATACACCTTGATCTAGTGGTTTCTCAACTATGGCCCTTTTGGGATAAAGGATAGAGCTTGCCTAGGGCTTCCATTTAATCTAAGCGGATCGTGTTTTTGTCGCCGGTGGATTTTTGGATTTTCTCCTCTTCGCTCCAAGAGGTAGGGATTCTTGAGCTTCTTTTCAATACTTCGCTATAGATAGACCTTTTTATTGCATTAAAAGTATGATTTTCATGTTTAAGCTCATTAAACACGTTTGGGTTGGTTTAGGCTTGAGGTTCTAAGTTTGTGATTTGGTTTTATGGGTTGTTACGGGTTGTTGTTATGTTGAGATGTCGGGTTAGGAAGCCTTGGTTTCTAACTAAGGATTTGTGGATAGAGAAGATGAGTAATGTTATGTAAATGGTGAGTTATGCCTATTATAAACAGTTTGGGGGTTTTTGGAAATGATAATAAATGAGTGTTTAGGTGTGTTGAAAATGTGGGGACTTTGGAGTTATGTTTCAAAACAAATGTATAGTAATCCCGGTTTTTCCCATTACTTAGAATATTCCGGACTTGGGTTCCATGGTTGAGTATTATTGTATATATCTCTTTTCCGTTCTCTAATCCCTTGTATTTGAGTTTTGGGATGTGTTGGGCAAGTTTGAAATAGGTTGGTTGAGAGTTGAAACAAATGGTTGTTGCCCAGGTTTTTCCTTCTTCGCTTGAGCGAGGCTTTTTGCGCTCGAGTTAGCCTTGGGTGTTTGTTTCTTTGCTCAAGTGAGGGTTTGTACACTCGAGCGAGCCTTATGTCTTGTTTCTCTTCGCTCGAGCGAGCAGTCTTGCGCTCGAGTGTGCATCTGCGTCTCTTTTAGACATGAAGGTTGGTATTCCTCGCTCAAGCAAGCTTTCTTGTGCTCGAGTGAGCGAGCCCTATGTTTTGTGTTTCTTCGCTCGAGCGAGAACTCTTTCACTCGAGCGTGCTTCTGCGTTGCAGACTTGAAGCTTTGCATTGTTCGCTCGAGCAACGCTTTTTGCGCTCAAGCGAGGTCCTTTTGTGTCTGGTCGCTCGAGCGACCATTCTTTCGCTCGAGCGAGCTTCGCATATATCAAATCGGAACAGCAGTTCTTTTCTTCACTTTTTGACCTCTTTTTATCCCCAAACCCTAACCCGGCTATCTCTCTCTCTAAAATACCCCTTCTCTCTACGAATACTCTTGATCTAGAGTTCTTTTACGCTACTTCCTTTGTAGAAAGGGTGGAGTATCGCTTGGGCTACACTTTGATCCGAAAAATATTGGATTTGAAGCATCTTGGGTTTCTCTCTTACATCTCATTTGAGTCTCTTCATTTGAGGTAGGGATAAGCTACTCACTTTTATGAGTTTTAACATAAATTTTAGTCATTTTGTATAAATGGTGAAATATGGAAATTTTGGGAAGTTAGGGTTTGAAGTTGAAATGTTTGAAAGAGGGATTTTCAATTCTAAACTCCATATGTGTATGAGAACCTTAAAATGGGGTTATTGATGTATAATTGTCTAAGTAATGAGATTTAGACCTTTGGGTCAATGTTGTGAAATTTGAGGGAAAATGCCCTAGTTTGGAATTTAATAACTATTTTGTATAAATAATGAATTCAATGTGAAATTATGGAATTGGGAAGGATTATGGTTAGATAGTGTGGTTGGATTGAATAATCACCCACCTAGGGAAAAGTAGATAATTTATCTGTTTGGTAAATTTATTATCTGTTTAGAAATAACTGTTTTGGGCTATCGGTAGAGGATAGTCTTAATTGTTATAGACACTGCATGATAATTAGGTAAATTGAAACTAATCAATTGAGTTATGTCATTGAATATGACGGTTGGATTAAAATGTTGAACATGTGATTTGTTGGGCTATTGTATATGCCAACATGTTTAATACATTGTATATGTATCTTCGTATGGGAGAAGATAGGGGATGTACTCCACTGTGTGGGAGGAGATAGGGGATGGACTCCATTGAGAACTAAGTTGGCCGGAGTGTCCTGGGTGAAAGTCTCAAAATCTTATTTATTATGGATGCCGGTTCCCTCGGACGTAGTTCCGTAAAATGGCAAGATATGAAGTGTTGAACAATGTTTGTAATTAAAGGGTTGATGAAAGGGTCGTAGTCTTATTTTGACTTGTTTATATGATAATGAATTACCTCAATGAATTGACTTGGATAATAACTGAATGTGGATTGAAATATGAGTACCAATGTTGGTTGGTTATAGAAAGGGTTTAAGATGGATAAGTATTAGATATTTATCCAATGCTAATGTTTTAGTTAACTCTCATATTATGTTTAGCATATCTCTACTGGGCTTTGGATCACCCTTTATGGGACATCATTTTCAAGTACAGGAGACATGCCGCCTCCAAGGACCTAGCTTGGGTGGTTTAGAGGCAGCAGGCTTCTTTTGTTGATATTTCTTTTGTGTTACATGTTTTTTTTTTTTTTTTTTTTTTTTTTTTTTGTTTCCAAGCCGAGGGCTTTAATTGTAAAGGGCTTTTGACCCTCTTTTGCTATAACCAAGTGTTAACTTGGAAAGTTGTAAGCCCATAGGGCATTTACTTTTATTGTCAACATGTAATACCTTTTGTAGAAAACACTCTAATGAATGAATATATTTTATTTTCTTATGTCTATGGATATTATGAATGATTGAGTTATGCATTTATTTTGAGGGCGTTACAAAATGGATATTTTGTTAACTCTTTTATAAACTAAAGAACGGGAATTTAGTTGTACTTAATTAATGTTTTGGATTATAAGATTGGTGTCTAGAGTTTTGTCCTTGGCCATCGGTGGAGGACGGTATTGCTTATTGTTAGATATAAGTTATAAGTACAACTATAGTGTGAGCAATGTAATGTAGGATGGTATGTTGTTGACTATAAATGGACATTGTGAATAGACAATTTCATTGTTGAGTTATGGATTATGTTGTTAAAGAGGTGATCGGAATGTGCATAAATGTTGATATGTTATGAGATGGTCGTTGAATAGTGTGATTTTGGTGTTTTGTAATTCATATTGTGTTTTGGAAACATTTTAAAAATATAAGAAAACTCGTTGTTGAACGGCAGCGCGTGGAGCACATTTTGAAGGAAGTGGGTTATTGTATTTAACTATTAACAGTCGAGATTGTGATAATTGGATTAGGCGTATGTATTAGACCCGTGTATTATTGATGTTGCTTATCTTGTTATGCTTTCATTTTGATGTTGTTTGGGGGTTCGTTTCCCGCCGTATTGAGCCGGCAAAGCGTGGCGCCTTGACAGAGGTTTCCTCGTCCTTTCTGATTTGCACCCGATAAAGTGTGAAAGGGGGTCTGTTTCCCGTTGTATTGAGCTGGCAAAGTGTGGCACCTTGATAGAGGTTTCTTCATTTCCTTTCGGTTTGTGCGGGGTAAAGTATGACCTGAAAGGCACCTTCTTCTAGGTGAGGCTGGTAAAGTGTTATGTGTTATCTGTGTCGTGGAATCTACTATCCGTGTTGTATGCCAGTGGAGATGAAATTGGTCATATGTATTATTCTCGGATATTAGTTTTAGATATGTGCGTTATTGGTCTCTCGTGTTGTATTTGTCTTTTAGTCCTTGGGCCTATGGCTAGGGAAGATAGTTGATTTATTAGTGTGTGGATGAGTATGGTGTAGTGATATGTGGAGTTGGATTATGACTTGTATATGGGGTTATGTTTTCAAAACAAATGTTTAAGTGAAATTCTTTTATGTTAGCATGTAGGGTTTTATCAAAAGAATAATGGGGTTTTGAAATGCGTGTCGGAAGATAAACGAGAATTTCTAAGAGAAGCAATGGTTTTTATACTGTGTTGAGCAAAGAGGAACTTTTTGAGAAACACATATTTATATGAGTATACTTTTGGTTATTAACTATCATACTACTTATATAGTATATCGTTATGCATGTTTGATCATTTTTATCTATATGTTGTGATTGGTTAGGATCTTCCGGATCTCTACTGGGCTTAGTGCTCATCCCACGTATTGACAAATTTTTTTTCAGGTACAAGGTTGGACGATTGTTCGGGACTGATGTCTTTTACTTTGCTGGCACAAGGCCTTTTATTTGTCGGCCGAGAGCCATGTATTGTATAAGGGAAAATCCTTTTTGTTTTTATTTATTGTTATTCAATGTAAGCCTAAGGGCATTGTACTATGTCTTAATTATATATCTTCATCATTGTAGTGAGATAATGTTACTATTTAATTTTTACCTGTTCCTGAATGGATGCAAGCTTTTAAAATGGTAATAATGTATGGATTTGGTAATGAATTCAAGTAATAAAAGGCGAGGCGTTACACGAGTGGTTTGTTCAGGGTCAGATCTTTAAAAGTCACTTTTTTGGTCAAATCTCTTTACTTTTCATTCTCTCTTCTCTGTCTTCTAACATTTTTGAGCTTTCAAGCCCTTTAACCCTTGATTTTATCTATTTCTACACATTTTTAACCCCTAGTTCCATATACCAAAACGTAGAGCTCGGCGAGGGCTTCCATTTAATCTGAGCGGATCGTCGTTTCGTCGTCGATGATTTTTGGGTTGTCTCCACTTTGCTTCAATAGGTAGGGATTTCTTTGATTTTTTCAGTACATCGTCTATATATAGACATGAGGTAGATTTTATTGCATAAAAATCATATTTGTTATGGATTTTCGAAATCATGAATAAGAAGGTTAGCGTTTGAGTTTTGCGAGTTGAATTTGATGATTTGTAAGTGTTCTGGTTAATTGAGAGGTAGCTAAGCTTATTAGTGTTGAGGAAGGGGAAAAGCTCTAATTTATTTTTAAGGGCTTGATTAATTCAAAATGTGTAAAGTCGTGTAGTAACCGAGTTATGTGATATGGAATTTGATTAGTGGCTTAGTTATTAAAATGGGATTTAATTGAGTTTTGTGATTATTTTGATTTATGTCATGTTGAGTTGATTATGATTGTATCTAACCAATCGAGGTTTTGTTAAGCAAAAAGGGGTTTTTTGCTATGGCTTGGAAATGTTTAGGGTTTGGAATAACCGATTTGGTTTTGGGAATAAAATGACGAGTGTAACTCTTTTATGAAATAAAATGAGAAATGGTTAATTTGAAAAGGTGAAATTAGTTACGAATTTATATTGTAAGAGTAATATATCTATTTATCTGTTTAGAGGTTTTGTCCTTGGTCATTGATGAAGGATGGCATTGTTGTTGTTGTTGAGTAGATTATGTATATGTATTACACTTGTACGATATTATGCAGTTTAGCATGTTGTGCTATTATTGTGTTATTGTTTGGGGGTTCCTTTCCCTCTGGGTGAAGCCGGTAAAGCGTGGCGCCTAGATAGAGAAATATAAATTTGAACAGATAGAAAATAATTTGAATATGTAGTCAAGAAAATTAAACAGATAGAAAAAGTAGACAGATAAATTAGGGGCACTCGGTCCATAAATTCAATTTTGAATTTTCTTTGCCTAAAGGTCCACACTCTAAAATACTTTATCTATAAGGACAAGCTCCTCCAAAATGACCAAACTAGCCATGTCTATATATATATATATATATTGTTTTCCATGCCCTAACAAACCATTCTCTCATTCTATCTCTTCTCTTTTTTTTTTTCTCTTTTCCTCCTCTACCTCCACAACTCCGTCTCCATCGTCGATGATCTTCTTCCTTGGCTTCCACTGCCGACGATTTCCTCTACCACTACCACCTGTTACGTTACCACTAGCCTCTTGCTGTAGCCAAAGTAGCAACGCTGTTGCATCTCTCAGCTCTCAAATCCTTTTACTGCATCTCAACACCTTTCATCTCTGTCGTTGCGCCGTCGACGAGTGCCATGAGTTATCACCATCATATTCAAAGCTCAAAAACATAGATTTGTTTCATCAGATCTAGTACAAACGTGAATGAATTTATGTGTGTGCTAGTCTACTTATGTGTTAGAAGATTCTTATTTGTGTGTTGGTAATAATAAATAGAAGCAAAAGTGTCTTCTGTTTTGTGTACATTGATTGAGATATGGTTATAATGAACTTATATTATCAATTCAATGGAAGGGTGTAAGATTGACAGTGATGATATCTAGTGAGAGCTTTGTTAAAAAATATATAAATATATATATATATATTCATATCCATAGACCAAAGATTTTGAAAATTTTGAAACTTTGTGATACATATATATATATATATAGAGAGAGAGAGAGAGAGAGAGAGTATCCAATAAGAGCTTTGTGATGCGTAAATATATTATATTTTTTTTGCAAATTGAATTTCAGTGTCATGTTTTTGATTATTAGATATTTGTATTCTTAGCCTTTCTTTCCAGATCTAATCTATATACACAGAGATGTATATATTCTACAAGTTTGAGATTTGAAATAGATTATCTCTCTCTCTTCTTCTTCTTTTTTTTTTTCTTTTTTTTTCCTCCTTCTTCTTATGTTCTTTTAATAGCATTTGTAGATTTGAGATCTGAAATAGATCCTCTCTCTTTACTCATCTTTTTTTTAGTTGTTGTTGTTGTTGTTGTTGTTGTTGATGATGATTTTTTTTTGAAAAGGTTGTTGTTAATGATGATGAAACAGATTTTAAAGTGAACAGATAAAAAAATATTGTTGTAAAGTTTGAACAGATAATGGAACAAACTTTGAATAGATAGTGGAACAACACATAATTTAGGAAAAAAAAATTGAACAGATAATTAAATTTGGACGGATAGATTTAAATATATAAGCGAAAATGGTGTGAATTTGAACATATATAAAAAATAAATTATAAAAATTCAATAGATAAGAAAAAAATTCAACAGATAGGTGAAAAATTTTTGAATATATAAACAACAAATTTAAACAAATAGATATAAATTTGAACAAATAAAAAATAATTTGAATAGAGAGTCAAAAAAAGTAAGAGAAAATTGGTCTAGGGTCCCTCTCTCACTTTTCGTAATGGAAGAGATCCACAAAATTATTTTTTGATGTCTAAGGTCTCTAAACATATATCAGAGAAATTTGACTTTTTCTCTCTCTCTCTCTCTCTCTTCTCCTCTCACCCACTGTTATCCAGATCCAAGGCAACAAGCTCTACTCCTCCACCCTCCTCTACGACCTCTTCCACAACACATTCTCCTCCGACTCCTCCCTTCGCTCCGCTACTGTCGCAGACCTCCGGGCCGTCCGGATCCGCGATCCGGCCTGCCTTTCCTTCTCCAATAGCGCACTTTAGCAACCTCCCCTGCGACGAAGACGACATTTGCATGGTCTGCAAGAAGAAGTCGGCAGAGAACGAGAAATTGGAAGAGGAGTATGCCGGAGAAGCTTGCCAAACTGTGTTTGCAGGAAACCGAGGAAATGAGGAGGAAAAAACAGGAGGAGGTTAAGATGTTGGAAAATTCACATTTCGATTACTACAAGATGAAGATGAGAATGCAAACTGAGATTGCAAGATTGTTGGAGAGAATGGAAGCAACAAAGCAACAGTGGGTATAACTCTTTTTCTACCTTCGAGTATGTTATTACCTAGTTTTCGGTTTAGCATTTTGAATTCCGGTTGTTTCTTCAAATGGAAATTGGAAGATTGTTTCTGTTGTAAAATAGGTTTTTTTTCTTTTTCTTTTTTTTCCACCTTCTTAGTAGTATAATTTCTCAAATTTCTCTGGATTCAACCCAGAGAAATTTGAATTTTCTCTGGGTAATCCCAGAGAAAATTCAAATTTCTCTAGGTTCATTTTGACCGGTTTCTTTCCAGGCGAGCTATTGATGTAAGTTTGATTTCAATTTCAATTTTGATTATGAATTGCAAGCTTCCAGGAGTATTTGGCAATGGAACTAAATTTTCTCTGGGTTGAGAATTTCTCTGGTAATTTAGCTCACAAAACGTCTATTTCGATTATTTTTTTTCATTTGAACTGAATTTTAGGTCAAATATTCAAAGAAACTAAATGCAAATTCAAAGAAACTAAATGCAAATTCAATGTACGCTCCCAACTCAGGCACTAAATAATTAACAAGTCAACTTGGTTGTTAACCACAACTTCACATTTTATTCTGGGTAGAGTACAAGAACAAGCAAAAGCATCAAATCTAGAAAGAATACAGAAATAGAATAAAAACATACTTCAAATCCAAATTCAACGAATAAATAAAATAATAAAAAAAATTATACTCAATTCTCTTAATTATCAGATCCACACTATCCCCAACTACCTCTTGAACTTCCTTTATATGTCATTCTGTTACTCACAGTTTATAGAGAAACAAACTAAAGAAGAAGAAAGCTTGAGCAAGAAGTGTTGATCATGGCAGAAGGTGAAGACGAAACTCCAGATATCAAGTCAACTCTTATGTTGGTTGTTCTCATACTCATGCTGGTGATTATGTGCATGCCACCTCCAAGGCAACGAGCTGCGTTCGTATACCGTTGCTGTTGAGAGATTTATCTCTGCAACTCATGTTTTTCATTTTCTCTTTCTTTAGTTTCTAGAACTGTACACCTCATTTTGGCTAGAATGAGAGGTAAATTTTAAACAGAATTGAATTTCTCTGAATTGAATTTTCTCTGGTTTGGACCAGAGAATTTCTCTGGATTGAATTTTCTCTGGATCGAATTTTCTCTAGGACTGAAATTTCTCTGGATTGATGTTGAGGGACCTTAGACATCATGAAAATAGTTGATGGCCTTTATACTATAAAATCATAATATCAGGGACCTTAAAAAAAATACCCCAAAAAGTAAATAGATAAAAAAAAGTCAACAAATAAATTAAGAGATAAAATTGAATCTTTCAAAATAAACCAAAGTACTTGTCACCAAATTATTTTACAAATAGTGAATCTCTCGCCAACAAAAAATATTCACTGGACTTAATGCCGTATACCCTTTTTAACTTGAACTTTTCAACAATATTTTCTTACAAGAAGTAAAATTAAAAACAAAATATCTTTCAATATAAACAAAATAATTTTTCACCAAACTATTTCACAAAAATAAATATCTCACTAATAAAAAAAAATATTCACTTTTTAAATTTGACTTTTCAATAAGGCCAAGTTTGACTATCTTAAATAAGTACACACTTTTTATCTTTTTATCTTTTTTTCATCACATCATCTCTCTAATTTTCTACACATTTTTTCATAAAAAAATAAAAAATACACTTATTTAGATCATTCCAAATAACTCTAAATTTCTCAATTTAAAAGTAAAAGAGGATGCACGCGCCAAGAAAGCGAGAGTCATTTTGATGGCGAAAACATTGCGTAAATTTCGAAGTCAGGTGGTAGCGTTGAGTTTTTGTTTCTCCTCTCTCTCTCTCTCTCTCTCTCGGTTCCTCTGTTCAGAAGAATATACCCCAATATATATCTCTCTCAAGGTTCCTCTGTTCAGAAGAATATACCCCAATATATATAATGTATATACATACAGCCTCGATGGCCTTGTTGCTTGATTCAATTGACAACCCAGTACGCAACATTGAGACCACATCTCATATCGTTATTGTTCAACTATCATAGTCTTATATATGTTGGTAGACATGCGATCTCATTCATCATCTGCAAATCTGCTTTGTTTCTCTCATGTGGGGGTTTTGTTATCATCGAAACGGTCCTCTCTCTCTCTTCCTCGCATTTCATCGAATCGAACATTTGGCCCTCATCGACCCAGCTCTTCTTTTCATCTCAAGGTAATGTATACCTTGTAATACATATAAATATATGAATATATTTATTTATACAGAAAGACATGTTTGTTTGGTTGGTTACATAGACGTTTTTTTTTTTCAAAAGTATTTTGTGTTGCTTGTTGTAGCTATCGGGATCAGGTGTCGGAAAACATGTATTTCGGCATAGGATTAGTCAAGTTAGAGCAATGGATGAGGTATGTGTATATATTTATGTGTGTATCCAGTTGTTATTGTATTAATTTTTCACTATCTGGGTTGCTCTGTTTTCTGTCTCATGGTTTGATTTTTTCTTTTATGTTCAGTTCTTGTGGTTTGATTTCATTACATGTAATTTCTTTCTTGGTTTGTTTGGATTGATATATTTTCAGTTTTTTATTCTTTTAGTTTGCTCAAGTTAAACGATCTTGTTTGGATGCTTGGAAAACTATTAGAATAGAATTATAAAAATCTTTCTAGGAGAAGGGGTCGGTGGAAGGAGTTATATAGGTTATTTAGGTTGTGTTCTTCAAATTGGTGTTTAGGAGGGATTTCAATGTGGTTAGGAAGGTTTTGGAGAAGTTCAATGGGAATAGAATCAATAGGGTTATGAGGGATTTTTTTGGGTTTATTAGAGAGAGTGAGTTGGTGGATTCTCCTCTCTTTAATGCCAAATTCACTTGGTCTAATCTTCGGGAAAATATGGTTTGTTGTAGATTGGATATATTTTTATTTTCTTTGGATTGGGAGATGTTTACTAATGTGAGACAGGAAACGTTACCAAGATTAGTTTCTGATCATTGCCCCATTATGATAGAGAGTTGTCCTTTTAAGTGGGCACCGACTCCCTTTAGATTTGAGAATATGTGGTTGGAACATCACTCTTTCAAGGAGAATTTTGTGGGGGTGGTGGGACAATGCTAGATGTCATGGGTGGGAAGGCTTTAGATTCATAAGAAAATTGAAGTTGATTAAAGAAAAGGTGAAGAGTTGGCAGGGAGGTTTTTGGGGATTTGGAGACTTCAAAATCTCAGGTTGTCCGTAGGATTTTGAGGATTTGGATGCATTGGAGATGCGAGGGGATTTGTTTGAGTCAATGAGGAGAGGGGGGTGAGCTAAGATTGAAGTTGGAAGAGTTGATTTTTAGGGAGTAGGTTTTTTGGTCCCATAAGGCAAAAGGTGAAGTGGTTAAAGGAGGTGGACATTGATTCAAAATTCTTTCATAAGATTACAGATGGGAAAAAGAAAAAGAAGTTAAAGGTGGCTAGGAGGGAGTAGTTGAACATAGTAATGTCCTAACCTTGTGGCAGTGATGTTTTCACCAGAGCCAGAGGGGCTTTGTCGGAGGCTGATTTTTTTGGGTGACCAATCTTTTGAATTTAATGAAGGGAGTGCAGATGGGATTGGTAGGAGACGGGTTGATATTGTGGAACGTAGCCAAGGGATTTGCAGGGCCATTGAGTTGTATGGTGCTGAGATAAAATGGGTGGCAGACCAATTGCGTAGGGCACCAAAGAAGGTTGTCGGAGTGTTTTTGGGTTAGGTTTATGGAGGAACTAACAGTGTTGTTGTCTGGTTGCGGTCGGAGGAGGAAGGGGCATCAGTCTAAATTGTGTACAGAAAGGGGATCGTTAGAATCATGTCTTCCTACCACAATCTTCCTTTGGGGATGCATGAGATCATGTTACTTCAGTGTTGGAGGGTTTGTCAATGGGTAATGGTTGGGTTAACAGAGGGGTTGTTGCAAGTGAGTTAAGAGGCAAATTGTGGCTGATTGGGAGGGCTGTGTTGATCCAGTATTAGATGGATACGATGCGGAGGTTCAACAGGGGTCGGAGCAATGGTGGATTTCGTTTTTAGATTCATGCTTGTTGGGATGTGTGGGAGAGTTGAGGGAGAAGGGAATGGAGACTTGTCGAATTGCAGAATGGGCAAATCGACTATGGACGATTAAGGGATGCAGGTGACGGCGATGGTGATTGGAGGCCAATTTGTGCTATTTGCTTTTCTAACCAGGTCGGATGCTACAAGAATTCTGAAGAGTTGGTGGGTTTTGGAAGGCAGATCTTTGATACTTGGTTGGTGGTCACCGGTGGCGTTGTGCACAAGGGGCAGAGACTCTTTACACGATTAGAGCTTCTGGGTACAGGTGTTGAGTCTCCCAGTTCATTTACGTGGGGGAGCAGGTGTTTCGAGCTATTGACAATCGGTGTGGAGGCTTTTTGGAGGTAGATGGAGCGACGTTGAAAATTGAGTCCCGAGGTTTTGTCCAAATTAGAGTTCGTGGCTCTCCAAATGGTGCTCCAGTGAGAGTTAGCATCCGGTGGGGTTAATGGATGTATATTTTGCTAGTTTGGTCGGAGGAGGGAAATCCAAAGGCCCAAGGTTGGGTTGGTTAATGTATGAGGCCACATAATGTAAGGCCCAAGGCATTTACTCTTATAAATAAAGGGGTGGGCTATGTTGGTGGGGTGAGGCAAGGCTTGGGCTTGTCGCCACAGGGCTAGGAGTTGCCCCCGGGGGTGCATCTATTTGCAGTAGAAGGGGCAAATAGACAATGTGATGAGGTGTTGGGCCAAGTGTTGGATGAGTTAGGTTGTATTGACGATTTTGGCAAAGTTGATGGCATAGGCTGTCTTGGAGCAGGTCTTAAGCTGAATCAGCAAGGTGAGTCGGATGTTCGGGGTGTCATTTGAAGGCCATGAGGATGAAGCAATGTGATAATTTACAGCGGTTGAAGCTTTATGGAGGAAAGGTGTCCTAGGTAAGGGAGGTCAGGTTCCAGCAATTGCAAGCCGCAAAGGGGTCTGGGAACTAGAAAAATTACAGTGCTCTATGAATTACAATTGTGGAGGAGCGATGGAGATGCGTAGGTTTCAAAGAGATCAGGTTGGCCCTTTATTGTTGAAATGAGACTAAAAATTCTATCATGGAATGTGCGGGGTTCGAATGATAGGGATAGGTGTGGCGGTCAGATCAGTGTTACGAGGTACGAGAGATAATGTGGTGTCCTTGCAGGAGACTAAAATGGAGGTGTTAGGGGGCTAAGGTGGTGAGAGAGGTTTGGGATGATTGTTTTGTGAAGTGGTCTTACTTGCCAGCTGTGGGGACGACTGGGGGTTTATTTATTGGGATAAGAGGGTGGTGGTTATAAGGGGGAGGAGGGAGGGGGTTTCCTGTATCTTGCTTGTTTCTATGTGTGGAAGACAATTTTCGGTAGGTGTTCACTGGCGTTATGGTCCGGTGCATAATTTAGAGCGAGGGGCTTTTCTGTCAGAATTGGAGAATGTTGCGTTGCATTGGTCAGATCCGTGAGGTGGCCATTAGAGAAGGTGGGGAGTAGCAGGGTTTTGGGATTGATGCGGGCGTTCTGTTTATTCATTGATGATGTGCACCTTATCGATTTGCCTTTTAAGGGAGGGAGTTTCACGTGGTTGAACGGACAACAGATGTCCCGGATTGATCGTTTTCTGGTTGCTACTGAGTGGGAGGAACATTTGTTCGAGGTGGCTTAGATTCGCCTTCCTCGACCAGTATTAGATCATTGGCTACTATTATTCGATAGTGGGGGTATTCGAGGTGGGCCAACACCGTTTCGCTTTGAGAATATGTGGCTGTAGTCAGAAGGCTTTGTGGATAAGGTCCACAGGTGGTGGAATAGCTGTGGTTAGTGGGACGCTAAGCTGTATGTTGGCTCAGAAATTAAAATTGCTTAAAGGAGACCTGAAACAGTGGAATAATGAGGTGTTTGGTCATTTGGAGGCTCAGAAAGTGGAAGTGGTAAATATTTTACAAGCGTTAGATGAGCAGGAAGTTTTTGGTGGGCTTCTAGGGGTGGATATTGCTAGACGAGAGGCGGCTAGGCAGGATTATGTTTGTTTAGCCCGAATGGAGGTGTGCTTCGGACAAAAATCTAGATGCCAGTGGTTGAAGAATGGTGACTAGAATACGAAGTTTTTTCATAGGTTGGCAAATAGTTATTGGCGGGTTAACCAGATTGTCAGGATACGAGTAGCTAGTCGAGATCTAAGTTCTAGTATGCTTGTGTTGGTGACTGGTCTCTACTCCCCATCTATAGTATGTACGTCTGTGTTGGTGAGCGGTACGCCGGCGGGTTTTTTTCCAGACTTATTGGGGTCTTAGACAAGGGGATCCGATGTCGCCATTGTTCTTTTAGTTATGGAGGCTTTCAATAGATTGCTATCGAGGGCAGTTTGTGAAGGTTTGCTGGAGGGTTTTTCAGTGGGCCCATTACCTGGGAGTGCTATTGGAGTATCTCACTTATTGTATGCGGATGATGCTTTTATCTTTTGTGATGTAGTAGTGGAGCAGTTGGGTTATTTGTGTTGTGCCCTAGTTTGCTTTGAGAGAGTGTTAGGCCTACGAGTCAATTTGGGCAAGTCTGAGTTGATTCCGGTTGGAGAGGCTGATCGGTTACCGACTTTGGCAGCAGTTCTGGGTTGTAAGCTCTCGGCTTTGCCGGTGCCCTATTTGGGCTTACCTTTGGGTTCCAGCTTCAAGGTTAAAGAGGCGTGGGATGGTGTAGTGGAGCAGGTGCAACGTTGGTTGGTGGGATGGAAGAGGCAATATTTGTCGAAAGGTGGGAGGTTGACTTTGATTAAGAGTGTGCTAAGTAGTATGCTGACTTACTTTTTGTCTTTGCATGCTATTCCTATATCGATGGCACAATGGTTGGAGAAGCTTTAGAGGGATTTCTTATGGGGGAGTTGGGGGGGGGGGGGAGGGAGGAGTTTAGGTATCATTTTGTGGCTTGGGATCGGGTTTGTTGTTCTAAGGAGGAGGGTGGTTTGGGGGTGCGGAGGTTGGTAACTTTTAATAGGGCGTTGTTAGGGAAGTGGTTTTGGCGATTTGCTTGGGAGCGGGATTGTCTTTGCTGAAGGGTGATTGCTACCAAATATCGTGTGGATAGTGGGGATTGGCGGACGAGGGATATGATTGGCTCTTATGTTCGGGGTGTATGGAAGGAGATATGGTTGGGAAGGGGGGAGTTTTGGGATAGGGTGAACTTTCGGGTGGGGATAGGTGTGAAGGTTTAGTTTTGGAAGGATAGGTGGTGTGGGGAGGTTGTGTTGGAGGAGCATTTCCCTTTGATTTGGGATTGCTTTGGATCTAAAGGTCATTGTTGCTGCTTGTTTGGGGGATGGGGATGTGGTGGTTTGGGAGATTAAGTTGCAGCGTCAAGTTTAGGATTGGGAAGTTGACCAGCTGGGGGAGTTGTTTAGCTTGCTGTTTGGGTTAGGTGTTACGGGTTGGGGAGAGGATATATTGGTTTGGTGTCTAGAGTACTAAAGGACAATTCTTTGTTTCGTCCTTTTATCGGAGTTTGGTGTGTGGGGGGGGGGGGGGGGGGGTTCCTTGGAGGAGCATTTGGGTACCGGGTGTTCCGTCTAGAGTGGTTTTCTTCTTATGGACGGCGGCACGACTTTGGGGTCTTGTGTGTTCTCTGTTCGGGATTGTTTGGGTGCAACCTAGTGGGTGTTGGAGATGTTGTGGATGGAGGCGGGTCTGGTTGTTGGTGCCATTTTGTTTGATGTCGCTGGGTTGGTTGGAGAGGAATTCCAAGAGATTTCTCATGATGTGTGGTGGGTAGAGAATCGTTTATTAGTTACTTTGTATAGTTGGTTGGAGAGAAGGGTGGATCCGGATTTATTTTCTTTTTTTAGACTTTTTGGATGATGTTATTGGTTAGGTGTTTGAGTTCTTTTTGATCTTTTGCATTCTTGTATTTTTTGCATTGTCTTGATGCTCTTTCCATAAAGTATTCTTATTTATCCAAAAAAAAAAAAAAAAAGAAAAAAAAAGAAGAAAACGAAGTTAATCAAAAGATTGGAGGTAAGCCCTAGGGTAGTAGGATCATATAGTCAAAGGGATTTTTCATTTTTATTCTAAGCTGTTTTTGAAGGATGAGATGGTTAGACCAGAGATTACAGGACTTGAGTGGGGGTCTATTGATTAGGTGTGTGCAAGTTGGTTAGAAAGACCTTTTGAAGAACTGGAGATTAGAGAAGCAGTTTTTGATTGTGAAAGGGCCAAAGGTTCAGGTCCGGATGGTTTTTCTATGGCTGTTTTCAAGATTGTTGGGAGGTTGTTAAAGGGGATTTATCAAGATTTTTTACGAAATTTCACGAGATGGGGGTGGTGAACTTGTGTTCAAATGCCACTTTTATCTAATTAATCCCTAAGGAGGAGGGAGCTATCGGAATTAGGGATTTTAGGCCCATTAGTTTGGTTACATCACTTCACAAGATTTTGGGAAAGGTTTTGTCAAAAAGGTTGAGGCCTTCTTTGGGGGCTACTGTTTCTCTAACACAAGGGGCCTTTGTGAAAGGAAGACATTTTAGATGTGGTTATGGTGGCAAATGAGGTGGTGGAGGAATATAGAAGTTTAGGGAAGGAGGGTCTTGTCTTTTAAGGCGGATTTTGAGAAAGCTTACGATCATGTGGATTGGCAGTTTTTGGACTTTGTAATGGATATGAAAGGTTATGGAGAGAGATGTGTTTGGCGACTTGTAATATGTCAGTGATAATCAATGGTAAATTAGGGGAGAGTTTTAAGGCTTCTCGAGGTTTAAGGCAGGGGGATCTTTTACCTCCTTTTCTTTTTATTTTGGAAGTAGATGTGTTAGGAAAGATGGTAGATAGGGCTAGAGAGGCTGTTTTGTTTGAGGGTTTACATGTTGGTAGAGATAGGATTAGCGTGACACATTTACAGTTTGTGGATGGTACTATTTTCTTTTCATCGGGGGATGAGAGACAAATGGGCAATCTTTTTTCAGTGTTGAAACTTTTTGGGTTGATCTCGGGTTGTAAGATTAATTTGGAAAACTGTGTGGCGGGTATTAATTTAGATTTTAATTAGCTTCAGTGAGTGGCCGCGCTTCTAGGATGTTGTATTTAGACACTCCCGATTAGATATTTGAGACTTACATTGGGAGGTAATCCAAGAAGTGAATTGTTTTGGAATCTAGTTGTGGAAAAGATAGGTAAGAGGTTAGAGGGGGGTGGAGTAGGGTTTACTTTCACGAGGGGGTAGGTACACTTTGATTAAGACAGTCCTAAGTTGTATCCCAATTTACTTTTTATCTTTGTTTAAGATTCCAGTCAAGGTGGCAAGATCTTTAGAAAAATTGATGTGGGATTTTCTTTGGGAAGGGAAGGATGAGGGCAAGGATCATTTGGTGAAATAGGAGAAAGTTTCCTGTCCTAAGTAAAAGGGGGGTTTGGCCATTGGTAATATTGTGGTTAGGAACATGGCTCTACTTGGTAAGTGGTTATAGAGATTCCTAATTGAGTGTGATTTATTATGGCATGCGGTTATTAGAAGCAAGCATGAGACTCATGTTAATGGTAAAAACTCATAGGTGGTCACTAGGGGTAATGGTTGCGCTCCTTGGAAGTCAATTTCTTAAATTTATCCAATCTGGCCCCTGTTCCTTTTTGTGAGGGTGGGTAAGGATCACTTAACTTCTTTTTGGGCCTTGGTGAATCCTTTGTTCAGAGGGATTCCACTTTTTCTGATTGCAGCAGATTGGGTGTCAGTTTATAATATGTAGTGTCACCTCGTCTATGGTCTTTTTTTTTTTTTTTTGGAATTTTCATTTTCTCCCACAGTTTTGTCTTTTTATTTCTTTCTTCTTTGTAGAGGATGTCTTATTCTCGCCTCTTTTTCTGGCTTTTAAAAAAATCTTTTTGTTGCTGATCAAAAAAAAAAAAAAAAATAAATAAATAAATAAATTGAATAAATAAATAAATAAAAACCTTTGGACCGGTGGTGGAAACAGGCAAGCTTTTTCTGTTCAAATTTTATATTTAATTGAGATATGTATATATATATGTAATATGTGTATAGTATATATATGTAAATACACCCATGTACATAGAAGTAGAATGACCAATATTTGTGTCATGATCTAGATACATCTATGACTACATTATAACTGAGCTAATATGTTTAAGACTCATCCAGACATCCCTAAGTGGTTTTAATAGGGATTCCAATATGCTTTTCATGTTCATGCTTCTCACTTAGTGGTACCTGAATCAATGAAAATACAACTTGTCGGAAGTTGACTCCAAATCTAGAGTAATCACTACATACACACCCCATCAGAGTAATTTGATAAGGGGATTATAACAAATAATTTGTCATGTTGATTGAATAACTCATTCATTTTTTTTCAGAATTCATAAAAATATAGACTCATTAACCTTTTATTGAAAGCCTTAACAAAGGTTTTATTTTCTTGAGCCACAAAAAACAGAAGTTTCTTAGTTCAAACGCAAATACTACCGTCCCAAATTCACCTAAGTTATGAATTAAACAAATCTTTAATGTTTTAACCAATAGAACCTCCTAAAACAGAGATTTATAGGTTTGATCTAAGCTAGTAATGGGTCATCACAAAATTTAACAAGAGAACAAGATTTATAAGTTAATTTCTTATTGAAGATAAGCAAAAAAACATAATGGGGAAAATAATATTGGGATATTAGAAAGAAATAATGTGAAGACTTTTCAAAGCCAAAAAGTTATTAAAAAAGCCAAAAAGCCAATAAACTATACAAAAAAGTCTAAGATTATTTTTTCTCCCTATTTTTTCGCACTTTTTTCCATAAATGGCCACCAAGTCATCCTAAACATACTAGTTTTATTACCTCATATTTTAGCCAAAAAATAAAAAATTACTAAAATAGCCTGCTCTCAAACAAGGCCTTTTAAAGGTACAAATTGCACGAATTATATTGAAACAATAAAATAAAAGAAGGGCTATAAAAAAATTAGAGGGGCATGATGAAATTTCAGAGCGGGTACATTTAAAAATTTTCTTTAAAATAATAGTTAGAGAGTAGTGTTTTTACAAGTTAGGAGAGCACCTGCTTGCTCCCTCTGTGGTTCTGCCATTGCTTTAGATTGTTCTAATATCTTTTGGTATTTTTTTTTTCTTTACAAATTGCAATCACCACCCATCCCCTCTTTTTTCTTTGTCACACAACAACACTAGTACAAGTGCATAATGATGTACATCAAAGAGCTTGGGAGATGATAGTCTAGCTAAGTAGAGGTGAATTTGTTATGTTATCCTGCAATGCTATTTAATATGATATCTACAATAGTTGATGGTAGCGCCATAAATGATCTTACAAATTATTTGCATTGTATTGAGAAATTCATTTTTCATAATTCTATTATTAGTTCTTTTTCCCCCCTTGTTTTATAGGGTTTTTCTTCACTTGATGACTGGGAGGACACTGAGGGGATTGTTGAATACATGCTTTCATCAAGTGAAGGGGAAGATAGTGATGGAGAAGTCATGCTAAATCCACTAACCGATGTTGATTTGCCTACAGCTAGAGAGCACTTTCCTACATCTAATGATACTTTGACTGTGACTGCCCATCGGCTTGCGATGATCAGGAGAGGACGTAGGAAAAGTAGGTAAGGGCATGTGCTTAGTTCTTAGTGATTGAGTTTGTCTATTTTGAATATTTTTTATGCTTTACGTGGAAATTTGCTCTTTATTTGATAGATTTGCAATTATTCTTCTCTTCTTCGGGGTTTATTCTGTTTTGTCTTGTTTGGCCATAAGTTTGTGGGGTAATAAATCAAGAGAGACCATAAAAGGTTCTGTTGAAATGAAAAATAGAGAGAAAATTAATTACATCAACGGAAGTCTAAAAATTCTAGCTTATTAAAGATCTTTTCAATTGACGGAGCAATATACAATACTTCAATTTGCATTTACGCAAAAGAGATCGTAAAAATATATTGGCAATCCTAATTGTTGTTCTTACTACAGAACTGTGTAGGCACTATGCTCATTGCAAATTTCAGCTTCGTTGAATTGAGATACCCCACTTGAATATTTGTTACTATTGTCAGAAAATAGGTTGTCGCGAACTACTTTATCTGACTCATATAATTTTCATTCTACAATAATATTATCTTCAATTTAGAGAAAGAGATAAGGGGGGCCATGGCCCTCCCCCAGTTTTTCAAAATTCTTTTATTACCCCTCTAGTTTATGAATATTTATACAAGTTATTAGGGCTGCAAATGAACCGAGCTATTCATGAACAAGCTCGGCTTGGCTTGGCTCGGCTCGGCTCGGCTCGGCCTGGCCGAGCTCGAGCTCATATAAGCCTGGCTTGTTTATCTTTATTTAAATTATATAATAAATATATTATTTATATATTAAATAATATATAAATATATATAAATAATAATATAAATACATTATTTATATATTAAATAATATAACTAATATTAAAAAAAAATTATCGAGCCGAGCCAAGCCGAGCCGAGCCGAGCTCGAGCTTCATTAATGTTAACTAGCCGAGCCGAGCCGAGCTTGAGCCCAGTTTTTTATCGAGCCGAGCTCGAGCTCAATAAACGAGCTCGATAAGTAAACGAGCCGAGCTCGAGCTTAGCAAAGCTTGGCTCGGCTCGATTCGTTTGTAGCCCTACAAGTTATATAGAATGGCCCCTCCTGAGCTTTTGAAAACTCTTTTATTGGTCCTTTTTGTTTCATTAGTATTCCTACAATATATATGGCATGACCCTGACTATTTCACATATTATGTAATAGCATAAATTGCATTGATTAGATATGTAAATGTTATTGGTATTTTTTAATTTTTTTTATTATAAAAATCAAAGCAGGTTTTTTTGTTTGTATAAATTATATCAACCAATAAAATGTCTTAAAATGTCAGTCTAATAAATTATACTAAGATCTTAATTATATCTCAAAAATTGTATAAAATAATTAGGATAAGTATTAACAAATCATTGACATAGATCTTTTTATTTTTTAATTTTTTTTTGTTTGTTTTTTGGGTGCTAATTTTTTTCACAAAGCTTATGTGTGAAATTATCACTTCTAAAAGCTTCTCTCTCTCTCTCTCTCTACAGTTACCTTGACCTCCCTTAAACAAAATTTCTAGTTTCGTCTTGATTTTCATAATCTAAAAATCCCATTTATGATAATTCTAATAGGAAATCATTTTTTGTTGTTGTCATCATCTTGGTTCTGTTTCTGATAAAACAAACAAAGCCTTAGAAAGAATAAAATATAGAATGATCGAGTTTTAGAAAACTTAGTGAAAATCAATGTGGGAGGTAAAAGAACATAGTATTATTAAAGATAAGAAAGCCAGTACTAGAAGTATGTATTACATACATGATATTTGTGGAGCTTTGTCTATCAAATTTTCGCAATTTTAATATACTCCTTTAGATAATAAATCGAATAACATTATTTCTATATGATATGCACATAAGATTTTTTATTATATTAGTAGTTTAATATGTTCTTGTCATACTCTTCTTTTAGAATTTGTTGTGTCAACTTGTCTATATCAGCTCCTCAAAAATTTGTGAATTGAAATCAAATCCCTAATTTTTTCTAGAGATGGCCATGGAGGAGTTATGCTTGCAAATTGAGAGTGATGAGTTGACCACTTTCATATCTTATGCAGGAGGAATTTTGCATATGTAGGCAATTAGGCATGAATATGGGATACTTTTGCATCATTTGATGTTTTTCCGTATGTACCTTATTTGGGTTGGGGGGGGGGGGGGGAATCTTCATATAATAAAGTGAATGAAAGTTGGATTGACTCTTCGTTTTGGAAGCAGGCAATGCCACGTGGCAAAATTTTAGGATCTCATAAGATAATGCTCATGTGCATCATATAATAAAGTGAATGAAAGTTGGATTGACTCTTTGTTTTGGAAGCAGACAGTGCCACGTGGCAAAATTTTAGCATCTCATAAGATAATGCTCTTGTGCATCATGTGTGGCTACCTTTTGGTGTAAAGGAATATATGAAATTGTAGTCTATATATTAATTGAATTATAAATGGTGTCGTAGAACCGTAGTTGATGTAAAAATATCTAAAAATGTTCAATTTCATAGGCCAATTATGTGCATCTATGATTTAGGGTTAAACTTAATTTCTTTTTTTTTTTTTGGTTTGTCCTCAGCACTAAAGTTGAGTTGGAGAGAATTCACAAGCTAAGATCCTTGAAGTGAAGTGTCTATCTTCTAAATAAAACTTGTACAAGCAGATAAGTGAGTTCATAATTGGTGGTAATTTATTAGAAGAAATGACTTGTGGCAATTCATTTCCAACAGATTTCCTGGTTGCCATGAAAACTTGAAGGTGGTTAGTCCTATATGTCTTGACTCGTTGATTTTCTGTTCAGACTCCGTCCAACACTTGGCATTTATGTCTTTATGAACCCATGATGGTCCTTGCATAAGTTGTTGCTACGTCTTTGCTATTTGCTACGCTTCTGTCCATCATTTTTTGTGCAAAATTCTTGTCCTTGCTATTCACATTGGCACCATAACCCAGCCCTTCTTTGTCCATCTGTCAACCTTTTTGTATGATGTTAGGTATAATCTTTGTTATTAGAATCGTACAATTCATGATTCGAATCATACGATATAATTCAATGTATAATTAATAGTATACAAATAGGTTGCATGAATTGCAAATAGTTGTGAACTATGAAGCACGGACACGGACACGGACACGGGAAGTGCCAAAAAATGGGGACACGGACACGGACACGGCGGGGGACACGGCGAATTTTTATTTTTTTTTATATATATTTTTATGTGTTATGTAGATTCGTATTACATTCATTCTAAATCAAAATTAACAAATACTAACATAGTACCATTAATTCAATAAATATAAGAGGCAAAAGATTCAACATCCAATCTTGTGTAATTCAATAAAATTAACAAACACTAACCCGACAAAAGTTACATTGAAAAGTATAATTCCCCCCTCTTGCATCAGATTTTTCTGATCTAGTCACATATTTCCATAGTGGCTTATCATCTTCAGCATCAAAGGCAGATTGTGTGTTATTGGCAGAATTTGAACTAGACTTTTTTTCTATAAATTAACATTAACATTAGAAGGATAAAAAAAAAAAAAAAAAAGAGTTTACATACTGTATATATGTATATATAAACCTATAATTTTTTTTTAAATACAGTTATATATATACATATATATAAACATATAAGTACAAAAAAAAAAAAAGAAAGTCTCCACATATATATATATATATATATAAACGTATAAACAAATAAAAATCAAAATAAAAAAAATCTTACATATAAATATATATATATATATAAACGTATAAAAAAAATAAAAATAAAAATAAAAATCAGACTCAATCTGAGTCGAAACCAGAGCAAAGAGAGAGAGAGCGAAAGAGAAAGAGAGACAAAGGCGAAAGAGAAAGAGACGACAGAGGCTTACCTTCGAAGACGACTGGATCGAAGGTCGAAGACGACTGGATGGACTGAAATAGAGATTGAGACGACTGGATCGGAGGTCTTCAACGGACTTTGGAGGGCCTCGATGGACATCGGAGGGTTGCGATTGAGAGAGAGAGGTTCGATTGACTTGAGAGGGCTTCGACTGAGAGAGACAAGGTCTTCGCAGGTCTGATTTTACTCCTTTACTCCCTCAGTTGTTCGATTAGGGCTTTGAACGTTGTTGTTGTTGTTTTTTTTTTTTTTTTTTACTTTTTAAATATTATACTTTGACCCCAAATAAATATAAAAAATTCAAAAAACAGCCCCGCCGTGTCCCATGGCGTGTCCAGATATGGACACGCGTGTCCCTGACGTGTCCCCGTGTCTCCAGAGTGTCCGCGTGTCGGACACTGCCACGACACCAATTTTGAAGTGTCCATGCTTCATAGGTTGTGAATTGAGGGTGAATTGTGAATCAATCAATTTTCGCTAAAATTGAATTTTAGCCTTCTTTTTTGCTTTTTTATTGTTTGAATTGAGATTGTTTTACTATACGCCATCTTTTGGTTTTCTCTCTCTATATTTACTCTCGAAGACTTAAATCCTAAGAGGGGAAAAAAAAATAACCTTCAATATTCTAGGCTCACATATTCAACTTTATCCAAGTGTTTGCACTTATAAACTGAATAAATCTTTTGAAGGCATCAAGTGAGATTTTTGAAAAGAAAAAAATGGAGATTTGTGTTTGTTTACTCCTATTGAGGTGAGTGTTTTTATTACTTTAGTTGTAAGAAGTTAATAACAATATATGTTTTTTTTTTCTTTTTCTAATGATTAGAGGGTTGTTTGTGATATACATAGATTGTGACTGTTTGACCTTTTGTTTTCTCTTTTCCTTTTGTTGTTTCCTTTGAGGACCACTTGTCTTCGTCATACTTTTTTTCTCTTCTAATATATTATTCTTCTTGTTGCTGATTAAAAAAAATAATGAAAACATTTACGTTGAGCTATATTGTTGCTTAGAAATTGAGAGTTTGTCTTTGTTAACTTTTTTTTTAATTTTTAATTTATTTATTAAGAATGGTTGATAAGAAATATCTAAAAGAGAAAAAACAACGGTGGTGATCCTCGTGTTAACTTCTTGATCATCATTCAAAACAAACATTTTCATTGATTTAAGTCTAAATATTTGTTGGACCTTCTAGTAGGATTCCAAAGGTTTTGGAAGGCTTTGAATGCCGTTGAATGCCTTCAGGAAGGCATTGGGTTACTATTGGAAGTTGCTGAAGTAACACCGTTTGGTTCTTTGTGAGCCAAGCATGGGACTTGTGATGCTAGGGGCATGTCCAACCCCTACATCTACTAAAGTATGTCGAGCGGATTTCTCAGGGGTGAAAAATGTTTGATCAACTATGAGCGAAAACGTTTGTGTCAGAGGGAGACCGGCTAATCCTTTGCTGGTGTTGGAGCGTGGACCTCGACGGAGGTTTGTTTTTAGGTCCACGGTCTTACGAGTTGATATTGGTGCTGTTACTAGAGGTCGCCGTTTGGTGTCAGTGGTGGAACGAGGACAGGGTCGACGCAGTGAGATAGTGCTGATTGGGGCTGAGATTAGGTGGTTAGTAGGACGATTTCGGCAGGCAGATGCGTTGGCGGACAGTGGTTTGTTTCTGGGTCGTGTGTCGGGTGGAAGCCGGAGTGTGGCAGTGTGACTGAGGCATGGTTATCAGAATCCCGATCCGGATCTTACGATCCTACGATCTTACGATCCATTTGAGTACAATCGATCTGGATCATGTAAAAAACTCTTTGTTGGTAGGATCTTTCGATCCTAGTAGTGGGATCTTATAGGATCATGGAATCCTGATCCGAATCCGATCCAATTTATAAGCCTTGTTTTGTATTGTATGACATATTTTGTTGTAAATTTTATGTTTATTGTCTAAATACTAATTTATGTCGTCAAAATAAATATTAAAAATTAAGTAGTATTGAATCAAATAGACTAAGAAAAACAAACTAGGAAACAAACATTCAAATATTGTGGTAATTTAAGAAAATTAAATAGTCGGAAAAACAAACTTAGCTTTAGCGGAGTCTAAGAAGGGTAAGATGATTGCAACTTTATCTCAATTTTTGGAGAAATTATTTTTGTGACTCAAATCCGCTCCACTAGGGATGCTAACGACAAACCTTATCATTCGACTAAGCTACTCTTTTGAGTTCTTAATCTATTTTCATTTCCAATATTGTTAAATATTTTTTCTTCACTTTTTATGCATTATTGTACATTGTAAAGTATTTTGTTATAGAATTCTTCTTCTTCTTCACCTTCTTTTTTGATAAAATACAGAACTTTTACCGTCGGGTTTTCTATTGCATAATATTATATGTACATTTTACATGGAGTATTATATTTTTCACAATATCTTCACGTCTTTTTAATAGAATATAAGTTTATTTTGTGTATACTTTATAAGAAATATTTATTTAAATTAAATTATTATGTAATTTGTCTTTTTCGGTAGGATCTTACGGTCCTCGATCTGATTCTACGATCCGATCCTATAAACACCTCCAACGATCTAATGTAGGATCCCGATTTTAACAACCTTGGGCTGAGGTTAGAGCAGGATGGGTGTGTGGTGTAGGTGGTCATGTCGTCGGGGTAACGTCATCAACAGATGTTCATTCTTGCGATGGATGGAGGTTGGGAAGGCTTGGTTTTGGTACTAGAGGGCTTCGATCTAGGTTGGGGGTGGATTAGCCGAAATCAGTCTTGGTGGTTGCCGAGTGGTAGGTTTCGGAATTGGCGGTCGGCGATGAGGATGCTGGTGCGAGATCAGGGCCATGGTTTCGTTTGTCAATTGCGGAGCTAGTTGGTGGGAGACGATCTCGGAACTACCTTTTTGGGTTAGTGGGTTCTAGATTGGGGCAGTGAATTTTGGGCCATGGCCAGCCTTTTGGGCTTGGGCCTATGGGGCTAAGTCATTTGCAATAGCGTAGTCGGGGGGCTGTGTTGTTGGGTCGAAATGTGAGGGGTGGGTGGCTTTATGGACTGGGCCATTCAAGTTTGGGTAAGAAAAGATTTGGGCCTGTCAGTGCAAGGCTGATTGGGCCAGTTGGGCGATCGACCCAACGATGGGGCTGTCGGCCTTTGGGTAGTTCTTCAGGGCCACCTGGTTTGCATCCATGAGGTTTGGCCCCACGTTTTGAACCCATTTGTTGAGGGAGGTCCGATTCGTTCTCATGTCGAAGCCAACTTGAACAGTCTGTTAGTCGGGTTTTCGAATCTTTGTCTGCAGTGTTTGGGTGTGGAGGTGAGGTGATTGTGAACGCCGATGGGATGGAGGGTGTTCAACCGTCTTTGGAGGAGATTCTATTGTCAGCCCATGAGGATAGGCTTTTTGTGTCTCCAGTTGAGCGGAATGAGGAATGAGGGAGGGTACCAAGATGGAGCTGTTGACTTGGTGTTGGGGGCTGACTATGGCTGTTGGGAGAGAGCAGGACAATTTACGAAGGGATCAACAGGTCAAACAGAGGGTGAGCCATCAGTGCTTCTGACACAGGCTCAGGATAGTCAGGTTTGGGCAGTGGTTCCGCTGTGGTGGGAGGATTTAGCGGATGATGTATTTGATGGTTTGGTTGTGTCAGGGAATGAGGACGCCTCAAACTCACTGCTTCTTCAGCCACTGGTAGTGTCACATGATAGGTTGGGTAGAGGAGTGTCTATTGATGGAGATTGCTTTGGGGCTTCGGAGCCTTCAACTTCGGAGGCTTTAGATTGGGTTTTGGGGGGAATTAGCGAGGTCAGTCGGTTGTTGGGGATTTCATTTGAGGGGCATGAGGTAAATGCTATGCAATTATTCTCGGCGATAGAAATGTCTTGGTGTGGTGGGATTCCATCAAAGGAAGTTGTTCAGAATGGGGTTCATCGTCAGAAGGGGGAACGGGAGTTGCGTA
The DNA here is from genome assembly GCF_055761805.1 of Camellia sinensis. Classification (NCBI taxonomy): domain Eukaryota; kingdom Viridiplantae; phylum Streptophyta; class Magnoliopsida; order Ericales; family Theaceae; genus Camellia; species Camellia sinensis. The sequence continues at coordinate 107,521,333 of NC_138969.1, read as the reverse complement.
ATCTGGAGTGTTCTATTAATTATGATAGTCGTTTGGGGGCGCAAAGGAAGAAGGTGCGGCCTGGAAAGGAGAAGCAACTTTTGTTGAAATGAGACTGAAGCTTTTATCATGGAATTTGGGTGGGTTGAATGACAGGGGGAAGCGTGTGGCGGTGGGAGCATTGTTGAGAAGTGTGAAAGCAGATGTGGTGTGTATTTAGGAGACCAAAATGGAGTGTCTGGGTAGGGATGTTATTCAGGAGATCGGGGGTGGTCGGTGTTTTGATTGGGTGTTCCTTCTGGCGGTAGGTGTGGTAGGAGGGGTTCTGGTATGTTGGGATAGTAGGGTGGTGGTGAGAGAGGAGTCCGAGGTTGGGGCTTTCTCAGTGTCCTGCTTGTTCAGATGTGTGGAGGATGGTTTTCGTTGGGCGTTTACAGGGGTGTATGGGCCGGTGCAGGGTGTGGAGAGGCGGATATTTTTAGGAGTTAGAGTGTGTTGCGTTTTGGTGGGAGACTCTGTGGTGTGTAGGGGGTGATTTTAATATGGTGAGATGGTCGGGTGAACGATCTCACGAGGGTCGTATATTGGGTGTGATGTAAAACTTCTCTGATTTGATTGATGAGTTGCATTTGGTGGATATGCCTTTACACGGGGGGACTATACATGGTCTCGGGGCCGGTTTTCTTCCCGGATTGATTGATTTTTGGTGACAGGAGATTGGGAGGAGCACTTTCCAGGGACGGTTCAACGTCAGTTGCCTAGGCCAATTTCTGATCATTGGTCAATTCTATTAGATGGTGGGGGTATTTGTAGGGGTCCTTCGCCCTTTCGTTTTGAGAACATGTGGCTCCGATCAGATGGTTTTGTGGATAGGGTGAAGTGTTAGTGGGAGGGATATGCTATGTTCAGTTCTCCAAGCCATAGGTTGGCGCAGAAGCTGAAATGTTTAAAGGCTGACTTGAAACACTGGAATAAAGAGGTCTTTGGTCTTTTGGATGGGCAGAAGGCCACGGTGTTGGCTCAATTACATTCTTTGGATGAGGTGGCAGTTCATACGGGTTTGGCGAAAGAGGAGATAGCTCAAAAGGAGCGTTTGCGGGCAAATTTTGTTCGAATTGCACTGATGGAGGTCTGTTTTAGGCAAAAGTCTAGGTGTTTGTGGTTGAAAGAAGGGGATCATAATACAAAGTTCTTTCATCGGATGGCAAATGCGCATCGCAGGGTGAATCAGATTGAGAAGATTCGGGTTAACGGGGTGGTGTTGACAATGCGGAGGAGGTTCAGAAGGGGATTGTCGGGTTTTATTTGCTCAAGAGGCCAGAGGAAGGTTGGCGTCCGGGGGTTGCTAGTTTGGATTTTGATATGCTTTCGGATTTTGATGGGTTGGAGCAGCCGTTTACAGAATAAGAGGTGGTGGGGGCTTTGAAGGGGATGGGTGGAGATAAGGCTCCTGGTCTGGATGGTTTTGGTCTGGATGGTTTTATAATGGCTTTTTTCCAGCACTATTGGGAGGTTGTCAAGGGGGATGTGATGGCAGTGGTACAGTTTGGGGAGAGTTTCAATGTGACTTTTGTTGCTTTGATTCCTAAGGTTGGAGGGGCTGAGGATATTCAGCAGTTTCGTCCTATTACTCTGTTGGGTAGTGTGTACAAGCTGCTGGCGAAAGTTTTGGCTAATAGGTTGCGGTTAAAGGTGGGGGAGGTAGCGTCCGAACCCCAGTATGCTTTTGTGGGTGGCCGTCAAATTTTAGATGCGGTTTTAGTGGCCAATGAATGTGTGGATTCACGGTTGCGGGAAGGTCAGCTTGATATTGTAAAGGCTTATGATAATGTCAGCTGGGTTTTTTGATGGCTGTTATGGAGCGGATGGGTTTTGGGAAAAGGTGGAGGTGGTGGGTTTGGTTTTGTATTTCGACGGTGCGGATGTCTGTATTAGTGAATGGGACACTGGTGGGTTATTTCCAGACGTTTAGAGGATTGCGGCAGGGGGATCCATTGTCCCCTTTGTTGTTTATTCTTGTCATGGAGGCGTTGAGTCGGTTGTTGTCTCGGGCGGTGCAGGAGGGCTTGTTGGAGGGTTTTATGGTGGTAGATGGGGTTGGTGTTTCTCACCTGTTGTATGCTGATGATGCTTTGATTTTCTATGGGGCTGATCCAAAGCAGTTAGGGTATCTGCGATGTGTCTTGTTATGTTTTGAGGTGGTCTCAGGTCTGAAGGTCAATTTGGCGAAGTTAGAGTTGATTCCAGTAGGAGAGGTGGCTCAACTTCCGTCTTTAGCAGCAATTTTAGGCTGTAAGGTGTCTCATTTGCCGGTATCTTATTTGGGGTTGCGTTTAGGGGCTCCTTATAAGGCGAAGGGGGTGTGGGATGGGGTGTTGGAAAGGGTTCAGCGACGGCTTGCAGGGTGGAAGAGGCAATATCTATCGAAAGGGGGGAGGCTAACTTTGGTGAAGAGTGTGTTGGGTAGTATTCCGACTTATTTTATGTCTGTGCATGTTATTCTTGTGTCGGTGGCTCGTCGGCTAGAAAAGTTACAGCGTGATTTTTTGTGGAGCAGTGATGGTGGAGAGCTTCGGTATCATCTCATTAATTGGGAGCAGGTCTGTTGCTCTAAGATGGCTGGGGGGTTGGGGATGCGTAGGATGTGTAGGTTTAATTTGGCTTTGTTGGGAAAGTGGTTGTGGAGGTTTTCTCAGGAACGAGATCACTTGTGGCGCAGGGTGGTGGCTTCCAAGTATGGGTTGGGGAGAGGAGAATGGTGTACTAAGGTGGTAAGGGATTCTTTTGGTTATGGGTTGTGGAAGGCGATTTGGTTGGGCAGGGTCTAGTTCTGGGATCGTGTCCAGTTTCGGGTGGGCAATGGAGTAAGGGTGCGTTTTTGGAAAGATAAGTGGTGTGGGGAGGTTACCTTGCTAGAGCATTTTCCTTTGATCTATCGTTTGGTGGTGGATCCCGATGTGCTGGTGGCGTCTTGCTTGGCTGCAAAGGGTGCGGGTTTGGTTTGGGATATTGTTCTTCGTCGTCATGTGCAGCATTGGGAGGTTGGGCAGTTGGTGGATTTGTTAGCCTCTCTATACGGGGTTCAAGTTAGGCGGGAAGGGGCGGATGTCTTGGTTTGGGGAGTTCTAGGGGCTAAAGGTGTTTTCTCAGTCTCATCTTTTTATTTGTCCTTTTGTGGTGGTGAAGGGGGGGTTTTCCCTTGGCGTTCTGTGTGGGTACCTCGTCTTCCTTCGAAAGTGGCTTTCTTTGCGTGGACAACAGCTTTTGGTAGGATCTTGACTATTGACAATCTTATCCGTCAGCATCATATCTTGGTTAATTGGTGTTGTATGTGTTGTGCGGGTGCGGAGACAGTGGACCATTTGCTGATTCATTGTTTGTTTGCTTCTCGTTTGTGGGTGCTTATTTTCTCTTTGTTTGGAGTGGTGTGGGTTCAGCTGAAGCAAGTCAGGGAGGTTCTTTGTTGTTGGGGGGGTGGCCGAGTGGGGCAGCGGCGGCGGAAGGCTTGGGCTTTAGCTCCTTTGTGTTTGATGTGGTTGCTTTGGCTGGAGCGGAGTCGTCGGATTTTTCAAGGAAGTGCTTTGTTCTTTTCTTGTTTCGAGACTCGGTTTTTGGGAGTTTTGTACAGCTGCATGTCGGGAAGGTGAATCCAGATTTATTTGTTATCTTAGATTTTGTTGATGATTTAGTAGGTTAGGTTCCTATTTTGAGGGGTTCGTTTTGTATTTTTTTAGCATCTTCTTGATGCTGTGGTAATAAAATTTATTAATCAAAAAAATATTTCATATTTGTAAGATACATCTAAGTGTTGTGATGCATTTTCCTATGTAATTTAGAAAAGTTGATTGAAACTTTTCGATTCGTGATTCAATTCTATTCGCAATTTGGTACAAGGACCTTTTGATGGGAAATTTGATTCACAGTTCGGGATAAGGCCCTTTTTATGGGAAATTCTATTTGCAAACTACAATTTATCTCAGTATGCACCAGTGTTTTTAAAGGCTCAAGGCGTACTAAGGCGCTGAAGGTCTCTCGGGGCCTAGGCGCAAGGCGAGGCGCGGGCTTTATTGAAGCAAGGCGCACAATCTTAGTAAAAAATAGATAAATTAACATAGACTAATCATTCACAGTACTAAGACAACTTTTTTTTTAAAACAAAAGCAATCAAGACAAAGGGTGTGGAAAATAAATTGAAAATAATTTGTAATTTCAGTGTAGTGCAATGCGTGATTAATTAATTATTTGTAATTTTTTTTCCTAATAGAGAGGAAAAAAATTGACCACCAATGTAATATAATTTGTAATTTCAGTCTAATATAATTTGGAATTTCAGTGTAAAATAATTACAAATAATTTATATTTTACCAACAGTGTAAAATAATTTATAATTTCAGTGTAATATAATTTATTTTTATTTTACATACATATATTTGTGTTTTTTTATTAATATGTATAAATATATATTATATAAGATATAAGATAATATATGCTTATATATAAGATATAGGTAAAACAGAGGCTAGCTAAGATAGAGAGAAGCCGAGAGAGAGAAAGAGAGAAGAGAGAAGAGAGAGAGAGACCGCGAGCTCGTGAGAGGCGAAGGTGAGAGAGATAGAGAGAGCGATCGAAGTCGAAGGGAGGTCAAGTCGTCGAAGTTGAGAAGACAAAGTCGACAGTAGGTCGTCGAAATCGAGAAGAAGAAGTCGGCGAAGTCGAAGGGAGGTCGTCGAAGTTGTCGCTGACCAGGTTTGTTCTCCTTTACTCCTCTTTCCTTTGTTCTCCTTTACTCTTCTTCTCTTTCATGTACTCTTCTTGTTGCCGTGTTGTATTACATGAGTTGTAATCCTAGTTGGAGCCTCTCCTACACAGATCACAGCTGTTAGATCAGATTCAAGAAGGAAAAAAAAAAAGCCCCTTAGGCTCGCTCCTTGCGCCTTGTTGCGCCTGGTCCAAGTCAGGTCCAAGGCGTGCGACTCTTCAAACGCACCTCGCCTGGGTCCCCTTCAGGCGCAATGGGTGCGCCTCATTGCACCTAGGCGTGCTTTTCACAACACTGAGTGGTGCTGTGGTTTCTAGGGTTTTAGAGTGGCTCTGATACCATGTTTATTTTGAAAAGAGAAAAGTTAGAGGTATGAGTGGTATCTCATTCGCTTTTATGTTAAATTATTACCATAATTACAAGAGCACCCTAAGGCATAAATAAAGATACTAAGGCCAAGTTTGGGAAGACTAAAAAAGTGCACTTTTTGTCTTTTTGGACTAAAAAATTGAGGTTGAAAATATGGATGTTTGGGTTAACTTTTTGACTTTTTATTAAAAAATGTGTAATAAAAAATTGTAAAAATTGATTTGTAGGGAAAAATTTGAATTGGGAGTTGTGCAGCCGTAATTGTTGACTTTTGGTGAATAGTGTTAACTTTTTAACTTTTTGAATAACTTTTTGGCTTTTTTGGAAGTACCCAAACTTGGCCTTAGATATACATAAGAATGAAATAGGAAATATTTCTAACACATTCCAACATTTCAGTCATGACAATCAATCACACAAAATACTCAACAAAAGAGTATGAATGTAGTAGAATCCTTGCAAATAGGAATTGCCCACACCAATTAGCACTTGCAACAATGAGTATAGACATTGGAACTAGTTCAATCAACAAGAATCCATGACTATAGAGACATAAGTGGGGAGAACCTATGTCTAGCAAACAGATTTGGAGCCAAATTCAACCAAAAACACAAACTCACCAGCACAAATCAACACTTTAAGATCAAACAGTCCTTGCTAGATAATTTTTGGCCCCTATTCAATAAGTTTTAGTAGGTAGAAACTGGAAAATAAAACAGCCAAATATGTCCAGTACCAAATAGAGGCCATAATTGAATCAATCATCAACCCAACAGTAGTAAATCAACCAAATAATAGCAAATAGCACCGTGGGAGTGTATTTCGGCTCCTAGAGATAGGATTTCAGCAAGTAGATCCAACAAAAACCAATCCCAAATTCAGATTTGAAGATTGACACCAAAAAACACGAAAACATTCGAAAATAGAAAACTCACATCAGGGATGATTAAAAAATTTCACAAAAATCACCAAAAATCTGAGAAGGAAATTTCGAATCCAAGGGTGAATGACCTATCCGTACAGTGCTTACCTCATGTTGACGTCATCGTACGGCTGATGACATCAGTACGTCTCGGTTACCTCCAATCGATCTCCAGAGTCTGTAGAAACCTTTCTAATGAAGAATTGATTGTTTTGATACCAAGTTAGAATGTAAAATGAAGGAATTTAGGGTTGGGATTGAGGAAGAAAAATAAGAAGAAGAAGAGAGGAGAGAGAAATTATATATATGTATATATATTGAATAATCATTATCCCTCATACATCAGCAAAATATATATACAAACCCTGACAAAGCAATATGACTATTGTACCCTCATTAACAAGAGAACAAAAATAAGTATTCTAACAATGACATTTTCAAAATTTTTTTCTTTAATCAAATAGTAGTCAGTGGGATTGCTCAAAGTTCCTATGAAAGTATATCCCCTCAAATAATGGAACCCCCGTTTTCCATTGCCATCTAAGCGGGGTGGCATTCTATAGCTGTGTTCCTGAGCAGCTGTCAGCATCATTGGCAAGTGATTATTGTAATTATTGATATATGCAGACATTCTGATACTTGACTGTTTTTTCTCATTTTTGTTTTTTGGTAGTTCATGAAGTTATGAATTCAGCAACCTGTTTATTATACTTAATATTATTGACATGGTACTGTGGAACATTTAAATTGCAGGATTAAATACGGAATGATAAACAATATTGGACTCATGACCTTCTTGACAACGCTTCTTTTATTTGTGGATTGGTGTGCATGGCGGATTGTCAGACTACCCTTGGAACCTTTTTATTTGACGCGGCCCTTTTGTATATCTGCAGTTGTAGTGTCTTGTGTAGGCTATGTCTGTGTCCCACTACTACACATTTTGAAGATTCACTCAATCATTAGGAAAGAAGGGCCTGCTAGGCACTCTTCTAAGAAGGGCATCCCCACAATGGGCGGGTTGTTTTTTGTACCAATTGGTATAATTGTTGCAGAAGTACTAGTTGGTTTTTCTTCCATTGAGGTTTCTGGTGCAGCAGCAGCAACTCTAGCTTTTGCTGCAATTGGGCTACTTGATGATATCTTAAGCCTCATCAAGAATCATAATAATGGTTTGTCTGCTTGGATGAGGATTCTTTTGGAGGTAAAGCATTTTTTTTTGCTTTTAATAGTTTTTTTGTTTTTTTGTTTTTGCTTCCTTTTACACGATTTAGAGACGATGGTTGTCAATATCTTGAGTAATCTTAAGTTGTGCTGCTTTACAGGTAGCCGTTGGATCATTGTTTTCGTTTTGGTTGGATAACACAAAGATTTCATCACCCTACAGCATGTATACCCTCTTGTAACTAATCTGTTCCACATTTGTCTGATGGTAACTCACATATCTATTCTTGTACAAGTTTTAAAGAGAAAGCCAGTGTTTAAAACTTAGAACTATACTAGTTTTTGCAATTTCACTAATCTGTTAGAAGTTAGTTTGATGGTTGAGCACTTCTACATTATTTCTTCTTTTTTAACTAATAATAATAATTTGATGGTTGAGCATTCTACGTAATAATAATTTAAACCCCTAAAACCCAATTACAACTATTATATATTTGCAGTCAATAAGAAAAAGCGACAAGGAAAAGACAAGATTATGCAAACCTCTGATTCTTCCAAACAATAAGTACCGCTAAGGATGTTTTGTGGCTTCTGATATTCTTGAGTTCTGTTTTTTATTTTATGTTTATTATTATTAATTTTTTTCCCTTTCCCATTTGGTAGTTTACTGTTCTGTGTTTGTGTGAGAGGTCTTGATTTTAACAGACTAAAATGCCATTTTGTAGTATCTTAATTGACATATTTTACCTGTCATATCTCAATGTTCATTACCTGTTGGGTGATAACGGAGTCAGCTTGTCTCACAAATTAAGTGGTGAGTTACTTGACCTTATATTACATTTTCTCGGAAGTGCCTAAAGGTGCCACAACTCTTGTACATTCGAAGCATGCTGTTTGTAGGTATTAGGTATGTTAGGTGATTGGTCGTAGACTTCTGGAAAGATGGTGGATACTTAAATGGCTAGAGATTGGTGGAGGTGGCGGAGGAGAGAACCAAAGCAGCCTTAGAGGGAGAGAAGGTGGCAGTGAGAGTCCTCAATCACCACAGCTGTAGCAGATGATAGCCAACATTATGATTGTGTTTGCATGGATACTCCCTTTTGTAGGCTCTAAGACCGTTGCAGGCCAACTCACCTATAGATGAGTGGCCAAGTCTCCTTGGTTTGATAGAGTAGGGGTATTAGGCCTATTGTTGGGTCCTATAATTCAGACCTTGGAGGGTGTATTATGGGAGCCACAATTGTAGGTATCATATCTCGGAGGGTGTATCATGGCATGATGTAGGTGGTAGGATATGATACCTCTCCCAAGGTGTCAGGTGTTGGGTCAATGTCCCTCTTTCTAATACTAGTCAAGGAGGAGTTGTCTTCACTTGGGGAGCAAATGAAGCAACCTTGATGAACCCTTTATCTTAGCCTCCAATTCATAAGCCTTTGATGATTACTAGTTGTGGATACCTATACCTTGCTTCTAGCTTAGGATGGCATGGTCATGGTCATGATAAGTGATCCTAACTACGGGGGTTTGCGCATAAGGAAGACATAAGCTAGTCAAGGTCTAGTTTATGTTGCTATCGAGTGGGAGTGACCGAGTGGAGGCATGCTCGGGCAAGCGATGCTCCTAGTAGCTCCTCGGCATATCCTATGGGAATGAGGAATGAAGGACCATGATCAAATGGAGGCTTGTCCTAGCTAGCGAGCCAAGGTGCTACCGAGTTATGACGTTTCTTAGTAGGCCATGACCAAGTAGGTGAACTTGGCTCTACCATGTAGTGTTGCGAGCTATGCGTTGGGCTTTTCATGCTTTGACTTGTTCATTTGGTGCTTTGGCGTACTGGGGTGGCAGGCGCTCTAGGCCATACTTGGTGGTATATATGCCCCAAATTAGGCTCGACATATAACACCAATTAGTTAGCTCAGGGATACATTATGTTGCTTTAGGAGCAAAGTTTTCAAAGGCTTTGTTGAGGCTCACCTAGCCTCGAGTCTAAGGTCAAATGCATCAACGCTTTAATTTTTAGGCTATACTTAAGGTGTGCGCTTTGTATGTCTTTTGCGCATAAGCATATGATGAGTATGCATATGAAGAGGTTGCCTTAGACTCTTGTTAAACTTAGTCTAGTAGATAGTTTAAACATCAAAAAGTCAAAAATAAAAAAGAATCCCTTTTGTGACTATATTCTATACAAAAAAACTAAGTTTATGAACAATAAACAAAAAATACGAAAGCTCAATCACTAAGCTAAGAATGTCAATTCCACTTTCAATGAAGGCAAGCTTCATTCTCCGCAGTGAAATGTTTGATGCCTTGAAGAGAAAAGTATTTATACGTTTTATATTTAATTTTTATTTATTTTTCACTATTGAAAAATATTTAATTTATTTATTAAACATTAAAATTTAAAATTCAAAATGCTTACATCTCAATGCCTTAAGACTTACACCTTGCTTCATGAGGGGTAAAACGCCTGGAGTTACGCATTCACCTTGCTTGGGAGGACTGCCATGTGGGGATGAGATGAGAATGCCTAGGTGGCGATGATGTGGTGCTCGTAGGGCTCACTACTTAGTTTGGTTTGGTTTGTTGACATATTAAGGCAATAGTAACCTAAACAACTTGACAATTGAATGGCCATTATGACTTTCAAATTTACTTGTGCTATAAAATGGTGTACAACAAATGGTTGTAGGTCTTGTGGATATGTATGTTGAGTACATTTTAGTGTGAATCTCGCTTTACTTGCTTTTGACATGGGACCCAACACATGCCTATGCAAGTTTGGGTCATGACATATGCTCCCCCTTCATCCCACTAGTGTTCTCATCAGGGGTCCAGTAGACACAAGTACTATCCCTTTTCAAAATGACTCCATGCTGCAGTGCTCCCAAGTCCACAAAATCATCAATGCAAGTTATCTTTGATGTCATAAGTTGCCACAGCGTTTATATATTCAAGATCCTTCCTTTCACACTTACATTGTCAAATTCAATACACATGCCTAACCTTGATAAGAAACCCTATTGTTATGAATAATTAGTAAAAGGAAAGTGAAATCCTAGTTAGGGTTAGTTGTTGCAATGGTATGTCTTAAACACAAGATTAGATTCATGGTGTATCCTAAAGGTTTGAAATCTAATGAATTTAACCAATATGGTTTGACTTGTTGCAGGAGCTCTCAAGTATTCTTTTTTATTAATATGGTTCTTAACTTGTGCTTTGTCTGGAATATTTGATGCCCAAACCTAAGAAGCACGAATGCATACATGACCTTGGACATGTCGTGCAACGATTTTGAAAAAATTAATATACTAACATGACAAGGATATGACAAAGTATTTTTTAAACATATTTTTATTTGTTATATAAATGTATATAAATTAAGAACATAGACATATAAGAGGCATCAATGTATGTGTGAGTGCCTTTTTATTTTTATTTTTATTTTTTTTTCTCCACTTCCCACTCTTAATTTCCATATATTTTACTTTGATCCCAAATTAGCTTTCTAGAGAATATATATATATATATATATAACGTTGTCCCGAGATGTGTCCAAACCAAACACAAGATACACATACATAAAGTGTCTCGTAAGTGTCCTGTAAAAAAAATAAAAAAATAAATTTTTTTTTACGTGTTACGTGGAGTGTTCGACACGTGGACATGCATGTTTGCGCGTCATGACATGTTTGGTGCTTACCACGTCTTGTTAGGCAAGCCCGCGAAACTCAATACTCCTTTGAATACAAATTACAAGCAAGCAATCAAAGCAAATACAAGGCAAATGTGTTACATTTGGAGTTATAATCTAGAAACAAAAGGATAACATTTCATTAACGGAAGAGTGAAATTACAATGCTTTTACTATGCACAAATGTGCTACAAAATAGGCCTAATACAACTCTTAAGTTGGGGTACATTAAAGGCACAAGTGGTCTGTTTTAACACTTGGGTACCCCCTCTTTGTAATAGCATTCTAGGCCATTAAGAAAGTGCTAGGAGGAAACATTCACTTTGCTTGAGGAGTTACAAATAATTATGAAGAAAGGGAATGGGTCACATGCTCAAAATACATATTTATACTAGTCTAAGCACCCTCAGGTATGGGCGTCGAGTGTGGGTATGTATTTAGATGTCGGACTCATCAAATCATAATTTTAAGGATGCGATGACTTGACAAAAAAATGTTATTTTTTTAATCAAGTATGTGAGGTAAAAATTGGTGCTATATGTAACTTTAGTGTCAAAAAGACATTTATAGTAATTATACAACAATATGTACATATAATATTAGTGTTACGTTGTATACGATTATATAAGAAGTATCTGTTAAAAAGTATCTGACGCATATCCCATACCCTTGTCTGAGTGTCGGGTGTCCAACCCATGATTTATTTTGAAGAGTTCGTGTAACATAGCTTGGTTGTGTGGCAAAAAGTGGCTTGATTCTTCCGTATGTGTGCTAGAGGCAGTGCTATGCTTGTTGGCTGAACAAGGCTGCAACTGGGTGTGCGTGCAAGGTAGATGTGGGTTGGACGTGGGCGCAGTCTTGTGGCTTGGCAGTGTGGGCGCTTCTTGGGCAATGTCTGGCCCTTGTCTGGGGCATCTCTTGGGCAATCCTTGGCTCTTTGCTTGGGCACCCCTTAGCACTTGACAAGCGCATTGAGGTGCTTGTGCGGGACATCATGGGCGCTTTGGAGTTGCTTGTGACATAGCGGCATGTCTGTGTCCAATATGTGTCGTACACAACAACCATTTTGGAGTGTCCATGCTTATTAGAATAATATCTTTGTGATTGTGATTCTGCTTAGCTGTCATTAGTGTAGTTTCCTTTCGTGCCTTGAGGCTTCTATTGTATGTTTCATATTATTAATATATAAGGGAGTGATGGTCTCATCATTCGCTAAGTTTGATTTCTCCTAAAATAAACATGGTATCAGAGCCACGTTTATCATCCACCCTTACTCAACCACCATAGTACCACCACGCTACACTGCTGAACCACCACACGCTACCGAGCCACCCAGACCCATCCAATAGCCACCAAGACCAGCCGACAGCCACCCAGGCCCAACCGACACCACCAGAGCCTATTTTTGCTCTTCTGTAGCCTCGTCTAGGGCTCACAACTTGGACAGGACAATTTCGGCACCTCCCTTGATGCATGATTAGGGTTTTCATAGCCTTTTTTTGTTCCAATCTATGTTTTGATTGACCCATCTGGTTCTTTGTTTCTCCCTTGTTACAAGTCTTCACTTTATTACTGAGAGTATTTCAATCCCTGTTTTGATTGATTGTACCTTCTCCCTATTTTTTGTTTAATTTTTTGGGTCAATATATGGCCTTAATCCTCAGCCTTGACTGATTATATCTCTCCATGGTTTGTGGTTGATTGTATGTGCCTTGATTCCAGTCATTTTTCGCTCTTCTAGTAGTAGTGATTGTTGCAGGTTGTTGTTTAGATAGTAGTATACTAAGATGGCTGAACTTACTAGTGAATCCAACACTAGCTCCCAGCCACCTAAAGGGGAGGGTCTCATTATGACTACTGCATAAGAAAACCTTAACCCTAATTGGAAAATCACCACCTCTTTGTTTAATGGTCAGAATTTCTTTCATGGTCGCAGTGTTTTAACACTTTTCTTGAAAAGCTGAGGAAAGATGGGTTATGTTGATGGGAGCATCCAAGCACCTAGTACCACTGATCCTAGTTATGACCAATGAGAGATTACAAATTCTCTGAGTATACGTGGCTCATCCACTCAATGGTTCTTGATATTGGTGAGGGCTACTTATTTATGGATTCAACTCAGGACATTTGGGATGCTATGGCTGGTACCTATTCTTGAAAGGGGAATTTTTCACATACTTACTTGTGCCGCTCAATTGAGCGCACAGTACAGTGTGAGATGACCATCCTTCAGTACTTTACCTTCCTCAGTAATGGCTAGAAATGTATGGATCATCTTTAGGACTACAAACGAATCTGCCCAACTGATTCTATGGGGTACTGCAAATTTATTGATCAGGAGAGGGTTTTCAAATTTTTGGAGGGTCTCAATGTGGAGTTCGATCTTGTTCGAAGTCGTGTCCTTGGGGTGTATGTTCTTCCTTCCCTTCAGGAAGCATTTGCTTATGTTCAGAATGAGGAGAGTCGCTGCTCAGTTATGCTTCCTCCTGCCTCCACAAAGTGTTTGGCCTTAGTCTCTGCTCCTCCTAGAGATGAGGATCGTATGTCCCGTGGTACACGCAATCCTTCTGAGAAGGATACTTTATTCTGTGACTACTGTCAATGGCCTAAACACATTCGTGAGACATGTTGGAAGCTTCGTGTACTCTATTTGGGGGTCATGGTGACTGCTTTGATAGTCGAGGGGGTTAATCTGGACTGTCTAGAGGACGTGGGTCTAATCCACGCGCCCATCATTGTAATGTAGTTGATACACATGACTCTGCTCCAGCTGTCCCATCTACTAATGTTGTGTCTAGTATGCCTTCTTCTGAGTTTGAGGATACTCTACGTTACTTGCTGGACCGTCAGACTTCCACAACTCCCTGCTGGTGCATCTTCCTCTTTGTTTGCCCATTCAGGTAACTTAGCCTCTTCTACACATACTTTCCTATCTCATAAAACTTTGCCTTGGATTGATTCTGGTGCCTCGGATCATATGATTGGATCTTCTGATCTTTTCTCGGAATATAAGCCCTCTTCAGGTCGGGACAAAGTAAGGACTGCTGATGGCACCATTTTTTCTGTTTCTAGGAAAGGTTTAATCCATGCCACATCTTCTTTACCTTTGTCATTAGTTTTACATGCTCCTAATTTTTCTATTAATCTTCTATTATTGAGTTGTCTTACTTAGGATTTGAATTGTAGTGTAACCTTTTTTCTTGATGATCATCTTTTTCAAGACCTTATCATGAGGAGGATGATTGGCAGTGTTAGAGGAGAGAATGGCCTCTACATCTTAGATTAGGAAGATCACATTACTCATCATGCCATCCAGTCTCCAACCACCCGGCGTCTGGGACATCCATCTTTTTTATTACTTAAGAATTTGTTTCCTTCTTCTTTTAAGAACAATAATGTTTATGAGTATAATTGTGAGTCGTGTCAACTTGCAAACAACACAGAGCTTCTTTTGCTCCGAGTATTAATAGAAGTTTCGTTTCTTTTTCATTGATTCATTCTGATATTTGGGGTCCTCGTGTTGTTTCATTAAAAGGCCATAGATGGTTTGTCACCTTCATTGATGATTTTTCTCGCACTACTTGGGTGTATTTACTAAAAGAAAAGAGCGGTTTTTTTTTTTTGTGTTTCAAACCTTTCATCAGATGATTCGCACTCAATTTGCGGTTGTTGTAAAAATTATGCGTTCTGATAATGGGGGTGAGTATATTGATTCGGGTTTAGGGAAATACTTTAACACACATGGCATTATTCATCAAAGTTCTTGCACCAATACCCCTCAGCAAAATGGGATTGCGGAACGCAAGAATCGTCATCTTCTTGATATAGCTCGTTGTATGACTTTTTTATGCATATGCCTCGGTCTTACTAGGGTGAAGCTATCCTCACCGTTGCCTATCTTATCAATCGCCTCCCTACTCAAATGTTGCACAAGCAAACCCCTCTTCAGGTATTCTTTGGCTTTTAGCCCGTGTCTTCTATTTCCCTCAAAGTTTTTGGGTGTGTTTCCCCTACTCGTGTTAAACTAGATCCTCATTCTCTTAAATGTGTCCTTCTTTTGTAGTCACCTACTCAAAAAGGGTGTAAGTGTTATCATCCTTCTTCACGTAAGTAGTTTGTGTCCATGGATGTCACATTCTTTGAGTTCCAGTCCTACTTCTTGTCCTCTTCGGTTTCTTAGTCATCCCTTTAGGGGGAGCCTTGGTTTGTAGAGATTCCTGGCATAGGATCTGTTTCTGAACCTTTACCAGTTGTCGAGGATATAGCATGTGAACCACAATGTGAACCAGCTATTGGGAATATGAAAGTTGATACACTCAAGGAGTAAGGAAAAGTTTATGTCAGGGACGAAGAAAGACAGAAGGTTACTTGCATCCAAGAGACCACTTCTCCTGATTTTTCCACTGTTGTCTCCTTCAACTGATGAGAGTCTAGGTAACTCTGATAACCCTGAATACACAGATCATGATATTCATATTGCCCACCAGAAGGGTGTGAGGTTTTGTACTCAACATCCTATCGCTAGTTTTGTATCATATTTTAATTTGTCTCATTCATATAGAGCCTTTGTGTTAAAAAATTCCTCTGTTAGTATACCTGATGATTTTCAGGATGCTCTTGCCACCCCTAAGTGGAAACGTGCCATGGTTAAAGAGATGAAAGCACTTCATAAAAATGGCACTTGGGAATTGATAGAGTTTCCTAAGGGCAAACGAACTGTGGGATGCAAGTGGGTGTATACTGTGAAGCACAAGGCAGATGGTTCGATTGAGCACTATAAGCTCGGCTTGTGGCAAAGGGCTTTACTCAGACTTATGGAGTAGATTTTCAAGAGATATTTGCACGAGTTGCTAAGATGAATTCAGTCAGGGTACTACTTTCTCTGGCAGCTAATCTGGATTAGCCACTTCACTAGTTTGATATGAAGAATGCTTTCTTACATGGTGATCTAGAAGAAGAAGTGTATATGGACATTCCTCCCTGGCTTTGATGATCTTAAAACAAAGGGTAAGGTGTGCAGGTTTCAGAAATCATTATATGGTCTCAAACAGTCTCTATGGGTTTGGTTTGAGAGATTTACTCAGGCAATGCTTAGATATGGATTCAAACAAAGTCAAGTTAATCACACTGTTTGTTAAACATTCCTTACATGATAAGACTACAGCTCTCATTGTATATGCGGATGACATAATACTTAAAGGAGATGATGTTGAAGAAATTCCTGGGTTAAAGGAATATTTGGCAAGTGAGTTTCAAATCAAAGACTTGGGGAACTTGAAGTATTTTCTAAGTATTGTGGTTGCCCGGTCTAAGGATGGAATCTTCATTTGTCAAAGGAAATATGTGCTTGATCTTCTAAAAGAAACTAGAATGCTTGGCAGTAAAGTTTGTGACACACCATTAGAGCCAAACCAAAAACTTGGTGATGATAGTGGAGGAGTTCTTGTTGACAGGGGGAGTTATCAGCTAATATTACATGAACTCACCAGTTTTGGCAAAGTACCCGTGTCGACAAGGAATCTGGTCGACATACGACATGGAGAAAGTGGATACGGTGGCATACCTATGATTAGGGCTGAGATTAGGGCTTCGATTGTCTTCATCACTGTCTTCTCTCACTGTCGATCTTGATCGTCTTCATGTCTTAGGGCTTCGATAGTCTTCGTCACTCTCTTCTTTCATTGTCGATTTCGATTGTCTTCGTCTCTCTCTTCTCTCATTCTTGATCTCCTCTTCGTGTCTATTTGCTTCTCTCTCTGTCTCTGTGCTCTCTCTCTCTCTTCATTTACTTAGAAAATATGAGGAAGAAGAAATATATTTCTGTTATATTCAAAACTTCTTATCTTACAAGACCAAATGACACTACTTATATAGGAGATATTACAAACATCATTATAACCCATTATATGCCACTTACATATTATATATTATCACTATCTACCACTATCATATTATATACATGCCACTATCTGCCACCAACACCACTATCATATTCTATACATGCCACTATCTGTCACCAACACCACTATCATATTATATACATGCCACTATCTTATAGAATTTGTTTTATATAATATAATTTATCGTATATAATATAATTTATATGCCTAAAATAAAAAAGTATTTATTTTATCATATATAATATAATTTCTTTTGCTTAATATAATTTTTATTTGTTATTTCTTTTTTTTATTTTTTAACATAATTTATTATTTCTTAACTTTTTAACATATAATAAATAAAATAAATCATCTAATTGTTTAAAAGAAATAAATCATATATAATAAAAAAAATCTATAAAATAAAATATCTAATTTTTATTTATTTTAACATAATTTTTTATTCCTTATTTATTATAATTTTGTATTTATAATATATGTGTCAATTAAAAATAAAAAATTAATTATATAGATAAATTAAGAATATTATCAATAAAAATAATACATAAGATAAAAAATAGTAAATATATTTAAAAAATAACTATTTAACTCATTTTTATATAATAAATATATTTTAAAAATAATTATTTAACATATCCCCGTATTCTCAATTTTTAGTTTTGAAGTATCCGACTCCCAGATACGCACCCGAACCCAAACCCGATACCCACACCTAAGTCCGTGTAACGTAGGTTATCAAAGACTTGTGGGTAAGCTCATTTACCTATCTCATTTACATCCGGACATTGCTGTTGCGGTTAGTGTGGTTGCTGTTGCGATTAGTGTGGTTAGTCAGTTCATGCATACTTCTCATGAGGCAAACCTAGCTACAGTTATGTGGATTCTTAGATACTTAAAATCTTTGCCTGGAAAGGGCCTCTATTACTCCAAACATGATCATCTTAGTGTGGAAGCTTATATAGATGTTGATTGGGCAGGATCGGTAACTAATAGAAGGTCTACATCAAGGTCTTGTACCTTTGTTGGGGGAAGTTTGGTTACTTGGAGAAGTAAGAAGCAGAATGTGGTAGTTAGATCTAGTGTAGAGACGAAGTTTAGAGCCATGACACAAGGTGTGTGTGAATTTTTGTGGATAAAGTTACTGTTGAGTAATCTAGAAACTGAGTAGATAGACTCTATGCGGTTATACTGTGACAATAAGGCTGCTATTAACATAGCTCATAATCCAGTTTAACATGACCGGATAAAACATGTTTCAAATTGATCGTCACGTCATCAAGGAGAAACTCACTAGTGATACTATATGTACTCCTTTTGTAAAGTCTGGAGAGTAGCTGACATATATTCTCACCAAGGGAGTTGCAAGTAAACCGTTCCATGATATTATTAGCAAGTTGGGCATGAGAGATATTTTTGCACCAATTTGAGGGAGAATGTTACAATAATATCTTTGTGATTGTGATTCTGCTTAGCTGTCATTAGTTGTAGTTTCCTTTTGTGCCTTGAGGCTTCTACTGTACATTTCATATTATTAAAATATAAGGGAGTGATGGTCTCATCATTCCCTAACTTTGATTTCTCCTAAAATAAACAATGCTTCCTTGGCCCAAACTTCGCAACGGAAATAACTATATTTTACTAGTTTTTAGGGATATTGAAGTTTCATTGTCATATTTATGTACATATAGTTAAATGCAACATCACTGATGACCATACAGTTATTTAATCCCTTAAAAAAATGCTTGTTTCACCAAAGCAACAAGAAAATGCACAATAACTTGTCTAAAATGATTTAATATTTCCACCAACTTTCTCGAGGTATAAAGCCCTGTCTAAAAGCTGTAAATTGATTGTTTTCAACAGTGAAAAATTCTCTACCCATTGGTGCTTAACTCGATGACATAAAATCTTGGTGGAATTAGTGACATGAACAAATTACCCATTCGAGTGCATTGAAGTTCTTAGTTTACATCTGCTGTTGAAACACTTGCATCCTACATGAATAACTCTTGTCATAATTGTTGAAAAACATCTGCTGTTACTCATATTTAACTGTGTTGCATTGCAGGAAAATGTTGGTTCCTCTACCTCCCCCACTGGGGCTTGTTTTTCTAGGAAAATGTTATCTACTTCTGACTTCATTCTGCTTTGTTTCCATGGCAAATGGAATTAACTTAACAGATGGTCTTGATGGATTGGCTGGAGGGACTGCTGCATTGGCTTTTATAGGAATGTCAATTGTGGTACTTCCAATATGTTCTGGTCAGTATGGATATCCAATAGCTTAAAATTTCGCTTAATTGGATGTTGATGTATTTCCTATAAAATCAGAGCACGACATTTGATAAATTTATTTCGTTGCTTTCCCCCCCAAAAAAATTATATCTGAAGTAGTAAGAATAGGAAATTCTATGGAATTATTAGCATAGATTGTATTTTTGGGTATCTATTCAATTGAATTCTTTCGAGTTGTTGGCATATACTGTACAAACACTAAGCAGAAGAGAACTAGAATCTGACCAAGCTTTAAGTCAAGCATCTTCGGAGAAACTAAGGGTATGTTTGGTTTGGTTTTGAGAGATAAATTTTCAAAAAAGATTTTGGAGAGAGAGTTTAGAAATATTTTTGGTTTGTTTGGTTGTATATTTTGAAAATAGTTTTGTAGTATGGGAGTTTGGGATGATATGATGTTTTGTTATAATTGGGTAGATGTGTGTGAGAAAAAAAGTGATTGACAAAGAGAGAGGAGAGAAAAAAAGTGATTGATTGATGTGTGGGAGAGAGAAAGTAATTTTAGAAATTTTTTTCCAAAATCACTAAACGAAACAAAATTTTGAAAAATTTTCTTCAAAATTTGTTTTTGAAAAACAAACCAAACAAGGCCGAAATTATGCATTTTTATGC
Source organism: Camellia sinensis (assembly GCF_055761805.1). Taxonomy (NCBI): domain Eukaryota; kingdom Viridiplantae; phylum Streptophyta; class Magnoliopsida; order Ericales; family Theaceae; genus Camellia; species Camellia sinensis. The sequence continues at coordinate 107,501,645 of NC_138969.1, read as the reverse complement.
TTTGTCCAAGAATTGCTCTTACCTTTATCAGATTAGTGTAATTTGTGCTAAATTTTTCATCCAGGCATCTGACTAAGACAATGAAAATGAATGAGACTTTAGGCTTAAGCTTATACTTAAAAACTCTTGGATCCATCAATTCTTTCCAAAGCTGATCTGATGATGCAGAGTATAAGAAGCTCAAGGAAGAGTGAATTCAAATAAGCTACATATTTGGAAATTGACATGATTTCAAAGAAAATCCGATGGGAAACATATATAATAGATGTTTCTAGTATTATTAGAGTTTTATTTTATAATTATTTTTATGTTTCTAGGATTTTTAGGTAAAGGGTATGTTGGTAATTTTCATAATTGCTAACATGGGCTGTAGGGGATGCCCATGGGTTGTCTTGTGGTTAAGTTATTTAATTGGTTTTTTATTTATATTTCTTATTTGGTCTTAAATTAGTTTTGGAAGTCAGTATTTTTAATAGTTTTCTTTTTTTGTTTCTAGTTGGAATAGGAAATCTCTAAAGTCTATATAAAACTATGTAATGCTTCTAATTTAATAGAGTTGATATTTTTATAGAATTTTCTGAGTCTCTTTTTGGTTTGTGTGATGTAGTGCAACCCTAACACCAGGTGTGGTGCCTACGGAATCTAGGTGCTATGCCTAGACTTTTTTTTCTTTCTTTTTCTTTTCTGTTTTAGTTTCTTGTTTGCAGCTCCTAAACAGCCCCTGTTTTGATATCTTTCTCCTGATCTATCAATCCTGAGCCTAATTAATTCTATTCATTAATCGAAAGCCTAAAATTCCCACTGATTTTCAGCTTTAAACCACCATAAAACTGTAAGAATATTATGTTAATTATGTTAATATATTAGATTGATTGTGTGAATAGTAGGTTTATCCCAATTTCCTATTTTAGATTAGGTCTAGGATTGTTATATATGTCGGTTGTACTCCTTGTATTATACACAATTGAATATACATATTTATTCACAAAGCTTACATGGTACCAGAGCTGGTTGAGAAATCCTAGCGGTCAGTTGAAGGAGGTCACAATCATTGGTCGTGAGTCGTCTTCTTGGCTCAAATTGGTTCGTGACTTCTCTTACGGAATTGGGTGTCGATCGATGCTCCTTGCTTCATCAGTCGTCTGGTTCGTCTGGCTCGTCGATTATCTGGATCATCTTAGTCTAGTTCTCTCTCATCAACAATAGTTGTTCTTCTGTCTTGCCAAAGGGCTCCCCTTCGATGAGGCTCGTCTCTTCCTTCTGGTCGACTTGGGTGACTCATCTGGTCGACCTATCTGTTCGATATGATTTAGTGTGCTTTGACCCCTCACTGCTTAGTCTTCTCTCTCTAGTTCAGTGTTTGGTTTGCCAATCGGGTATACTTCTTATTTGCTCCATTGAATAGTTGACCCATCTAGTACTGTGCTTTGTTTCTTATTAGCTATGAAGCACGGACACGGACATATGACATGACAGAGACACGTGGACACACAAATTTTCAAAAAATGGGGGACACGACATTCTAAGGACACGTTCAATATATATAATTAAATTTGTTTCTTATTAGCTATGAAGCACGGACACGGACATATGACATGACATAGACACGTGGACACGCAAATTTTCAAAAAATGGGGGACACGACATGCTAAGGACACGTTCAATATATATAATTAAATTTATTTATTATATGTCATAAAATTATTTAAAAAAAATTAAAAAGGTAGAGAAAATAAATAAATAAACCAACCAACCAAAAAAAGAATATAGATAAATAAAAAATAAACAAAAAAAATACAAATAAATAATAGAGATAGAGATAGAGAAAAGTCAAAAAAAGAAAAAGAAAAAAATTAACAATATAACAAAAATGTCACAGAGAGAGTGATTTTCATCATATAAAATGAAAAAGAAAAAAACAAACAAAAGAGAGAGAGAGAGAGAGAGAGAGAGAGAGAGCGAGAGAGAGAGAAGTCGAACGAAGAAGAAGATCGAAAGAAGAAGAGAGGGAGCAGATCGAGAGAGAGAGCGACTGAGATACATAGATTGAAAAGCAGAAGAAGGTTGAAAGAAGAGCATACCTTCGCAAGAGTAAAGAGCAGCGATCGGCCTGCAACCTTCTTTCCGCCTCTTCTCCTCTTTTTGTTCAAAATCAAGGTTAGGGCTTGGTTGGATTTCTTCAATTTTTTGTTTTTTACAAATTGACCCCCATTTGAAGTTTTAGAAATTATGTTTTTCATCCCAAGGTGTCTGAAACGTGTCCGACTGCACACAAAAAAAAAAAAAAAAAAAAAAGAAAGAAGAAAAGACCCTTCTGCGACGTGTCGGACACGTGTCCACCGCGCGTTTGACACTAATACGTAGCCCTCAGAGAGGTGTTCGTGCTTCATAATTTATTAGTATTTGACCCATTTAGCTTTGGTTTTTCCTATTCGTGGTGACGTCCTTCACCGGTCTCCTCTTTCCTCTGTGGCGAAACCCGTCTTAAGACGGCCTGTTAGACTCTACCTCCCTCTATCTTCTTGGCTCCTGCTAAGCCTCCTTTGTTATTGACCTCACCTCCTCATCAGCTTCAAGCCACTGCGAAGCCCAAGAAGGGGCCATTAGGTTCAGATGAGTGTGCTTTCTACCACCAGAGGGGTCATTGGAAGTACAAATGTCCCAAGAAGGGATGTCAACCTACTTTGTCTTCTCAGCCACCTCAAACACAGTTTTGCGGTCCTGCTCCGAGTACTTTTCGGCCGCATATACTACATCTACTCCGGCTCCAAATCCTGACTTGGCTTCCTTAGGTACTTAGATTGCTCAATTTTAGCATGTCTTGTCCACCTATCAGCCATGCCCATCTGCCTCCGCTTTTACCTCTCTTCATTCAGGTTTGCTTGGGTCCTCTTTTGGTATCCCTTCTTCTATTTGGCTTTTTTATTCTGGTGCCTCTTATCATATGACTACTCACATTTTCTTACTTTAAAACTGTATTCCCCTTCTCGTTCCTATTACTATTAATACTGTTAATGGGTCTAGTATGTTCGTTCTATCTATTGCATTTGTCTTACCCTCTGCCATGTCTGCTGTTACTATTCCCTCTGATCTTTATGTTTCTCAACTATCTGTCAGTTTATTATCTATCAGTCAACTTGATGCTTCTGGTTTTGATATTATATTTTCCTCTTTTGTTTGTTGTATATAGGATCGGGTGTCGAAGAAGCAGATTGGGACGGGCCGTGAAGTTGGAGACCTTTATGTGGTAGAAAGCTTGCATCTCCCTCTATCCACCTCTCCAGCTGCACTTTCCTCGTTTCAGTTCGATTCTCAATTTAGTCAGTTTTATTTATGGCATTCTCGCTTAGGTCATTTGTCTGTTGACCACTTATGGTCTTTAGCTCAATCAAGATTGTTGGGTAAAGTTTCTCCTAGTCCAATTGATAAATGTTCGGGGTGTAAACTTGCCAAAATTTTAGCTTTATCATTTAATCAAAGTATTTTTATTTCTATTTCTCCTTTTTCTCTTGTGCATACTGATGTCTGGAGACCCTTTCCTGTTCTCACTAAAGGGGATTTTGCATGTTATGTGTCTTTTGTTGATGATTGCACCTGTTGTACTTAGGTTTATTTTATGACTTGTAAATCTGACTTCTACCCAATATACCGTACCTTTCAGTCTATGATCACTATATAGTTTGGGTCTACCATTAAATTGTTATGGCCTGACTTAGGTGGGGAATATTTTAAAATTGAGTTCTGTCAGTATCTGGCCAATTTGGATACCATTCACTAAACTTCTTGTACTGATACACTTGCCCAAAATGGTCACGCTGAGCGTAAACACCGTCATTTCCTTGAGACAACTGGGTCCCTTCTTTCTTCTGCCTCTATTCTAGTTCCCTTTTGGAGTGAAGCAGTTCTTACAGCTGTTTTTCTTCTCAACCGTATGCCCACCCCCACTGCCAAGTTAGGATCTGAAGCCAGAGTAGATGTAGTATATTTAGCAGGAGGCCAGAAAGTACTTGGAGCAAGACCGTAGAATTGTGTCTGAGGTGGCTTCTTCTCTCAAGGGCTACTTTCTATTTCGGGCCAAGTATGCCAATGAGGTTATTCACCGTGCCCGTCTTGTTGACACTAAGACTTTTGATACCCTCATTGAGCTTACTGCGAAGCTTAACATTACTAATGGTGTTCTTCTAGATGATCTTACTTTATATCGAGAGCTCATGGGTTGCTTAGTCTCTCTGATGGTTACTCGCCCTGATCTTGCCTATGCTGTTTATGTGGTTTGTCTGTTGTTTCGGCGCCTTATTCTACACATTGGGCTGCTTTGTTTCAAATTCTTCATTATTTTTGGGGTATTATATTTCAGGGCTTATTGGTATCTTTTACTTCCTCGTTGGACTTGGTTGGTTATGCTGATTCTGATTGGACTAGTGACGTCACTGATTGCAAGTCCACTTCTGGCTTTTGCATGTTTCTTAGTGATTCCTTGATTTCTTGGAAAAACAAGAAACAGACTGTTATTGCGCGTTCCACTACTGAGGCTGATTATCGTGCTATGGCCCATACCACTACTGAGATTATTTGGCTTCGTTGTCTCTTGACTGATTTAGGTGTCCTTCAGTCTTCTGCGACCTCCCTTTATTGTGACAACTGCAATGCTATTCAAATTGCTCATAACACTGTCTTCCATAAGCAGACGAAGCACATCGAGATTGACTGTCATTTTGTTCGTCAACATTTGCAGTCTGCCTCCATCTCGCTTCCTTTCGTATTTTCAGCATTGCAACTTGTTAATTTCTTTACCAAGGCTCACACCATTGCTCGATTTCAGTTCTTCTTTGCAAATTCTCAGTGTTTTCTGCTCAAACACCTTGAGTTTGAGCAGGGGTGTAAGAATATTATGTTAATTAGGTTAATATATTAGATTGATTGTGTGAATATTAGGTTTATTCATATTTCCTATTTTAAATTAGTATCAGTTGTACTCCTTGTATTATACACAATTGTATATACAGATTTATTCACAAAGCTTATAAAAACCCCACAGAATTTCAATTTTAATGTCCTCAGAGTGCATCATGGTCTCTAACTAATTGTGCTTGCATATTTGAATATGGATGTCCTTTGCACCAGCTATTGGGTGGCATGGGGTGTTTACTTAATTTGTCGTCAAACATGAGGAAATATATATATTTTTGGGATATTATTTCAATGAAAAGATGATAAATCATTCGATAGAATGGAATTTTTGTTGAAAGCATTTTTATTTGTATATGATTGGTTTGACATTAACTTAGGCTGGTCTAAAACTAGGGATTTTCTGGTGATCTGGAAAATTCGACAGATTCAGCAACTAAGGATGTTTTTAAAAATGCTGCCAATAGACCATAGATATGAGCAGAAATCATTGGAGGGAGTGGAAGCCCCGAACTATTTACATGGTGGTGCAGTTCATTTCCTCTCAGAAGTGATTCTCTTTGGCTGACCATACGTAGACTGGTGATGAAAGACCTGGGTAGCTACACATACCACAAGAACAATCATTCTTAGAAATTCAAATTCAGAAAGAGCACCTACATGTGAGCAGCATTTAACACTAACGATCTAGAAATTTAGTACTCTCAAAATTTTGGATGTTCAACTTTTCAGGAATGCCAAGTATTAAAGTACAAATGGACTTATTATTATTATTTTAAAATTTAAGTTTTAGTTTCTTCGAAACAGAAAACTTTAGATTTTGTCTTGTGGTCTTGTATATCTTGATGTACAATGGGCCTAATGACTCTACCCATATTTTCACCTTTTGTGTGGTCAAGTGAAAGGTTGGTCTTTTTGCCATATATCATTAATAAATGTAGGATGCTAGTAAGAGGAAATAACTTGGTTGTTTTTGATACATTCTACTTTGGGCTGTATTTTGACTATTGACAACTTGTTCTGGCGGAGGCATGTTTTGCTAAATTGGTGTTGCATGTGCTGTGGGGATGTAGAGACGGTGGATCATTTGCTCCTTCATTGCCTAGTTATGTCTCGACTATGGAGTTTTATTGTTGCTTTGTTTGGCCCGGTTTGGGTGCAACCGGGGTCTGTGTTGGGTGTGTTACAAAGTTGGGGTAGAGCTAGGGTGGGGAAGAGGCGTCGGAAAGCTTGGGTGCTTGCTTCTCATAGTTTTCTTTGGTTGGAGCATAACAGCGCAATAGGTGGGTTTTCGGGGATGTGTCATTTAGTTCTATAGTTAGAGAGGAGGCTGTTAACGGTGTTGCATAGTTGGGTTATAGGTTTGGTTGATCCTAATGCTTTGGTTTTTGTAGATTTTGTGGAAGATTTGATTAGTTAGCTTTGTTTGGGCCCATTTTGGGTTGGCTTTTTCTTTTTATTCTTTTCATCGTCTCGATACTTTTCTAATAAAGTATGATTACTTATCAAAAAAATTATTAAATTCTTATATTCGTAGAAAAGTTGGTTTCATTAATTTAAAAACAAATTTTTATTCCTTCCTCCTTCACCCACCCTTTTCACCTACCACCTACCCTTCATCACCACCATTAGCTGCCACAGCCAGCAACCCCTACCTCTGGCACTTTTTTGGTGACCTCCTCCAACAACCACGTTTGGCCACCATTTCTCATGGCTGGCAACAATGTTTTGAAAACCGGACCGGTGAGCGAACCGGAAAAGGGACCGGGTGGACGGGTCACCAGTTCAACCGTCGGGTCAAAGCGGTCGAGCCATGACGTCATAATTAATATTAAATAATTATAAATTATAAATAAATAAAAATATATATAAATACTCAAATAAAAATAAAAATTGTTGTATAATATTTATTAATAATATTTAATAAAGTCATAATTGATAAAAAAAAAGTCACTTGTTTTAAAGAAATTAAATTTTTTAAACATTCCCTCCAAACAAATTGATTGAATGTTAGGTTTAATTTTGGAGGGAAATGAAATTTTCAACTCTCCCTGCAATCAAGATGTTTCAAATAATTTGATTGAATCCCACATAGAATTTTGTAGGTTCTTTTTAAAAAATCTTTTCCTATAAAAACGAATAGACTTTCATAATCTTCTCCAACTTCCAATGAGACTCTTCCTTATGAGAGGAAACTCTTGAAGTAAGAATTTTTAGTCAAAATTTTAAAATATATTTATAATATATATATATATAAATATATAATAAACAAAGAAGGAAAAGAAAGAAAGAAAGAAAATAAAAAGAAGAAATCACCGGTCTAAGCCGCCAAAACTCGGTCCGGGTCACCGGTTATCCCGATTCGACCGTCGGGTCCGACGGTTTTTCATTTCTAGGCCGGTTTTGCTCCTAGTCCGGTTCTAGAGGGTTGACTGGACCGGAAGACGGCCCGGTTCCCGGTCCAACCGGTTCGACCGGCCGGTCCGGTCCGGGTTTCACAACATTGGCTGGCAACCATCATCCACCAGCGTCAACCACCTTCGATCTCTTGTTGGAAGACACCTTCAGCCACCACCTTAAGTCACTACTTCTAGCGGTTGGCTACCATCACTGATCGTTGGCCACCCCTTCCCGCAGTTGGCAACCAACTCCGACCACTATTGTCCACCTTCCACTTGCGGATAATTGATGATTTAATATGGTATCAGAGCTCAGGTTGAGAGAAGTATTGGGTGGATGTCTCTCCGTTGGCATTTGGTGCGGTCTGTTTAGTTGTTTGCTTCTCTTTCTGTTTGATATTCTGTTTGTTTCTCCACGTGTAAGACAAGGTTGCTGGTGAGGAAGGGCGTTGGGTAGCTTGACATACATAGTTGTGCTCATTCTCTAAGAACTTAAGCTTTTTAGATAATTGGTGACTTAAACAATTTTCTTGTCTGTACAATAGGATAAAAGCTAAGTAGCACAGACATGGACACTATAAACGAAACGGACATGACATAGATATGCCGACATGATGATTTTTAAAAAATGTAGGACACATTGGGATACGTTAAAAATTTATTTTTTATAAATTTATCGTATTTCAAATCAAATTACGTTATGTTTCTACCTTTTACTTAGCAATTGGCTTTCATGGTTTTCATGTGATTATAGGCACTCTTTTCTTGATCATATGTGGTATGTGCCAATATCTTGGTCATCTGACATTGGAGCATCTTGTTGGCTTTGAAGCAGCTACATGGTACTGACATTTTGTGGATGTAGTTCAATTATTCCTAATATATAAATAATTGGCCAAATTGTAATAGTAGTTCCTGTACTTTGGTTCTTGTGTCATTTTGGTCCCTGTAATTTCAATTGGCTCAATTTTGACTGTGAATTTATAATTTTGTTTCAATTTAGTCTAATTGATTACAATTCTTAGCATTTTTAATGGAAAATATGCATATAAATGGCATGTGTCATATTTTTTAGATATTATAAATTTACTAACCTTAGTTAACTTCAACCAATTCAATGATTATTTTCAGTCAAAAACACTAACGACATTATCAATTGGACCAAATTGACATAAAATTTATTAAAAGTGCAGGGACTAAAATGATACAAGGAACAAAATGTAAAGGCCACCAATGTAATTTGTCCTAAATAATTTTGTTGAAGGGTAATTATAAAAAAAAGAGGCAATATAATTCTTATTAAATTAAAAATCCATATATTTCATAACTTAAACATCAAGATATAATTCACTAAACAATTGCATTCTATAAAATGCAAAACAGAATATTGAGATACAAATGATTTATTCATCTTAAATATGATTCAAAACACATTTGGAGTGCACAAGTTCCATTCCAAAGGATGTGGGACATTGTTACTATGAGCTATGGAGAGAATCATCACATAAGTGTCGTCAAAGTATCTAAGAAGTGTCTAAAAAGTGGCCATAATTATGAATTTAAAATTTTAATCAAGACACGTTGAAGAAGTGGTAGACACGCTTGTTGGAGTGTCAACATCCTCTAAAATGTGTCCGCGCTTCTTAGGGTAAAATCCGTACTATGTGAGCATAATATCCTCATTTTTATTTAGTTGATTGAAAAGGTATTTGTCTCAATAAGAGTTGATTTGAGAAGATGGGTTCATATAACTAGCATCAAATTGTTGATTTAAGGTTTGTAGGGTTTATTTGCACGTAGTTTTCTTTCACCTCAGGAATGATGGTGGAATTTTTTTTTTTTTTTTTTTTTTTGATAAATAAGATCAAATATTATTATAAAGCATTAAGATAATGCAAAGAATACAAAACTAAGGGCCACAATAGGCCGAAACCTAACTAATCAAATCATCCACAAAATTTACAGAGGCCAGCACATTCGGATCCACCGACACCGTGACCCAACTATGAAAAACCAAAAAAAGCCTATTCTCTAACCAAGACACTAAATGAGAAATCCCTTGAAAAGTACGTTTATTACGCTCCAACCAAATCAACCACATTAATCACTGAGCACGGAGCAACCACGCCTTTCGTTACCGTATAGGGCCTTGACAAATTTCCACTATCATTCTGACTTCAATTCGAGAGGCTTTTTCAAAAGTTTGTGGAAAAGATGAATGGTTGTGCAAGTCACTGGCGACCACTAGTCCAACAATAAATCACGTCCCGCAATAGTCCATCGCAGACGAATCAAAGCCTCTGCCTCTTGCCTTGACTGAAACACAAACAAGAAAAATTGTCCCTTTATCCCGGTATCCTCCACCTTCCTTACTTCGCCCACCATTGGTGAACCCAATCAGATACAACAGGAACCTCCAAGCCTAAATCTCCCAAGTCCCCAATCCATCCAACCAACGACCGACCCAACTTCCAAAACCAGACCCCCTTTGACCCAATCTTCGCAATGATGTCATCCCCTTCGTCTTCTCTATCACTTTTGTTGAAGCCCCTTGTTGCCTCCTCCCCTTACTCGAGGAACCAGTTTTCTTTACCCATGCATCACCCATCGCAGAGCCTTAGACGACCAGAGCCACCCTTTCCCAGCCATCCCCAAAATTGAATTGCAGAATGAACACCTATTCCCTTTTGTCGCCTGTTGTTGCCACGATTTGAATGGAAAAGCCACCTCCTTCCTCACCACAAACCCATGCCGCCATGCTTCTATGACCCCCAAACAAACGTCCCAAGAAAGCCAGCCTACCTGGTTTGCGCGACGCAATCCGAAGCTTTACACACAACCATGGCACTTTATACCCAACAAGCACAATAGCCCTTCGGAGCCCTTGACCACGCTCCACCACAGACAGACGACACCACCCAATATGATCATTCACTTCCTCTTCTTACTCGAAAAAACGACCGCTGAGAAACAGAATCCTTTGTCAGGGACCAGCCCCCACCTCGCCAACAGCTTTAAGCCACATAGCCATTCATCTTCTCTTGAAACTTTTGAAAAAGCCTCTCAAATTTATAAAAGTCAGAATGATGATGAAAATTTGTCAAGGCCCTATATGTTTTAGATGGTGAAGCTCCTTTTGAGGATAGGAAAACCATAGTCGGACTTTTATGGCTCTCCCTCTTACCTTATTCTTTTTACCATTTTTGGAAATGCAACCATTGGCCTCTCCTTTGGGCTATGTTTGGATGCTTGGATTCTAGAGGGAGAATGAGAATCTCATTACTAGGAATCCAATACCCTATAATCTAATACCTTATGTATTTAGGAATCTTATACAGGAAAAAAATTTTAGAACGGAAAATATTTGGTTTAACATTTTAAAACATAGGATTGCGATAAAATGAGATTATCATGAAGGCATTGGGGATCAAATTCCTGCATAATTTGGAAAACTAATTTCAATTTGAATGGGTAATCATAAATTACTTTATGTGGGTACTTGTACCACACTTCATACGTGGCGAGCGCCTAGGGCGTCACAACATCAATACCCTACCTAGGTGGTAGACCTACAAGGCAACACACATCCTCACAAGACTACTTGTACACACCACAATAATGAGTCTGAGTATGAAAAGTGAAGCTTGGGTAACCAGCTTAGGGTATGATGAGATATCACCCCTTATTTATAAATGAAGATTTAGGGTTTACAAAGAAGACAATTACAAGATGATCCCTGAGTGCGTAAAAATGATTACAGATCTTAGAGACTTTCGGCTAATATAATATGCTAAGTGCCTTTCGGTGATTATAATATGTCAACACTCCCCCTCAAGCTGGTGCGAAGATATCTTTCATGCCCAGCTTGCCTAATATGTCATGAAACGGTTTATTCCCAATTCCCTTGGTGAGAATGTCAGCAAGTTGTTCACCAGACTGAACAAAAGGAGTACAAATGGTACCACTAGTGAGTTTCTCCTTAATGAAGTGGCGATCAATCTCAACATGTTTTGTCCTGTCATGTTGAACGGGATTGTGAGCAATGTTGATGGCGGCCTTATTATCACAGTATAACCGCATGGAGTCCGTCTGAGCAATACCTAGATCACTCAACAATAATTTGATCCATAAAAGTTCACACACACCTTGTGCCATAGCTCTAAACTCAGCTTCTGCACTTGACCTGGCAACCACATTCTGTTTCTTACTCCTCCAAGTAACTAGGTTGCCGCCGACAAATGTGCAATACCCTGAAGTTGATCTCCTATCAGTTACTGACCCAGCCCAGTCAGCATCTGTATAGGCTTCTACACGAAGATGATCATACTTTGAAAAAAACAGACCCTTACCAGGAGCAGACTTCAAATACCTCAAGATTCTCATGACAGCCTCAAAGTGAATCTGATGAGGAGCATGCATAAACTGACTAACTACACTGACAGCAACAGCAATATCAGGACGGGAGTGAGATAGGTAAATGAGCTTACCAACTAAACGTTGATAGCTCCCCCTATTTACAACTTCTCCTCCTTCATCATCCCCCAATTTCTGATTGGGTTCCAGTGGGGTGGCACATGCCTTGCAGCCAAGCATCCCAGTTTCCTTCAACAGGTCAAGCACATATTTTCTCTGTGAGATAAATATCCCATCCTTAGAGCGAGCAACTTCAATTCCCAAAAAATACTTCAAGCTTCCCAAGTCTTTGATTTCAAACTCTTTGGCTAAATATTTCTTCAACAGAGGTATTTCCCCACTATCATTGCCTGTAAGAACTATGTCATCTACATAAACAATAAGTGCTGTAGTCTTACCGCATGAGGAATGTTTCACAAATAATGTGTGATCTGCCTGACTTTGTTTGAAGCCATATTTAAACATAGCCTGAGTGAATCTCTCAAACCAAGCCCTTGGAGACTGTTTGAGACCATATAATGACTTCCGAAGTTTGCATACTTTCCCTTCTGTTTGATGATTCTCAAAACCCGGAGGAATGTCCATATATACTTCTTCTTCGAGGTCACCATGGAGAAAAGCATTCTTGACATCAAACTGATAAAGCGGCCAATCTAGATTAGCTGCTAGAGAAAGAAGTACTCTGACTGAATTCATTTTAGCCACGGGTGCGAAGGTCTCCTGATAATCAATGCCATATGTCTGAGTGAACCCTTTTGCCACAAGTCTTGCCTTGTAACGCTCAATAGACCCATCTGCTTTGTGTTTCACAGTATATACCCATTTACAGCCCACAGGTCGTTTGCCCGTAGGTAACTCAGTCAATTCCCAAGTGCCATTCTTCCTAAGTGCTTTCATTTCCTCAATCATGGCTAGTTTCCACTCAGAGATAGCAAGAGCATCCTGAAAATGGTTAGGAATGCTAACAGAGGAAATATTGGACACAAATGCTCTATATGAGGATGACAAATGAGAGTATGATACAAACTGTGAGATAGGATGTTGAGTACAAGATCTCACACCCTTTCTTTTGGCAATAGGAACATCAAGATCAATGGACACACGAGATTCAAAATTACCTAGACTCTCATCAGAAGCAGGAGATGGCAGTGGAGTAGCAGAAACGGTCCCGTGTATCCAATTAACTTGTTTTCTATCGATGTCCCAGATATAAACATGTCCATCCTTATTCTTGGTGACAGTGGGTTCTATAGTTCCAGTAGAAGAGGGTGGTGCAAGAACAACTGGTTCTATCATAGGAGGCAAAGGACTCACTTCTACCATAGGAGGCACAGGACTCACTTCTACCATAGGAGGCACAGGACTCACTTCATACCAAGGCTCCCCCGGAAGTGAGGACGGGGACACCGGAGAGGACAAGAAATAGGACTGAGACTCAAAGAAAGTGACATCCATGGACACAAACCACTTACGAGAAGAAGGGTGGTAACATTTATACCCCTTTTGAGTAGGAGAATAACCAAGGAAAACACATTTGAGGGAGCGAGGGTCCAACTTACCACGAGAGGGAGAGTGATTATGGACAAAACAGACACAACCAAATATTTTGGGAGGAATAGAAAACAAGGACTGAGAACCGAGGAGGACGTGAAGCGGAGCCTGTTTGTCCGAAATCTGGGTAGGGAGACGATTAATAAGATAGGCAGCGGTGAGAACGGCGTCGCCCCAATAGGGTCGAGGTACGTTCATAAAAAAACACATGCACCGAGCCATGTCAAGAAGATGCCGATTCTTGTGTTCGGCCACCCCATTTTGTTGAGGGGTATTGGTACAAAAGGTCTGATGGATAATGCCATGAGTAGAGAAATATTGTCCTAACCCAGAATCTATGTATTCCCCGCCATTATCAGAACGAAATATTTTGATAGTGGCCCCAAACTGAGTACAAATCATCTTATGAAAAGTGCGAAACACAGAGAAAACTTCACTCTTATCTTTCATGAGATACACCCAAGTAGCACGAGAAAAATCATCAATAAATGTAACAAACCAGCAATGACCTTTCACAGACAGAACACGAGAGGGACCCCAAACATCAGAGTGTATTAATGAAAAAGGAACTAAGCTTTTATTCAAACTGGGAGCAAAAGAAGCTCTATGTTGTTTTCCAAGTTGACAAGACTCACAAAGAAAGTCAGACACATGATGATTTGCGAAACTAGAAGGAAATAAATGCTTAAGTAAATGAAAGGAGGGATGCCCAAGACGCCGATGCCACAGCCAGACATCAACGGGTGTAGGAGAAGACGGGGTGGAAGAATAAGCAAGTTTGTCCGATTGATCTAGGAAGTAGAGACCATTTTCTGCACTACCACTGCCAATCGTCCTCCCCGTGACAAGGTCCTGAAAAAGACAATGATCAGGAAAAAACGTCACACAACAATTTAAATCCTGGGTAAGACGACTTAAGGATAATAGATTAACAGAAAACTTGGGAACATGGAGAACAGAAGATAGATGCATGGTAGGAGTGACTTGGACTAAATCTTTTCCAGAAATAGAAGAAACAGTTCCATCAGCAATCCTAACTTTGTCCTGACCTGAAGAAGGCTTATAGGCAGAGAAAAGATCAGAGGAGCCAGACATATGATCTGAGGCACCAGAATCAATAATCCAAGGCAAAGATGTATGACACAGGAAAGCACAAGGAGAAGGTACTAAATTACCTGAGCAGGCAAAGGACGAGGAAGCGGGACTGAGAGCAGTAGAAGATCTGCGGTCCAACAATTGGCGCAAAGCATCCTCCAGCTCAGTATCAGAAGCGTGGGTAGCAGAAGTGGAATTAGAATCAAGGGTATCAACGGCACTAGACTGATGAGCCCGGGAATAGGAACCACGTCCTCGAGAGTGGCCTGACCGACCTCCTTGAGAACCCGACCGATCACTTCGACCCCCAGATGGAGTCCCATGAAGCTTCCAACATGTCTCACGAGTATGCCGCGGCTTTTTGCAATAATCACAGAATACAGACTCCTTAGCAGCAGACGGAGGAGGCAGGTTGAGGCTATCTCGAGGAGTAGACAGTAATGCGGAACGGTCAGTAGAGACAGGGGACATCATAGCAGACCGACGACTCTCCTCATTTTGGACATAGGCAAATGCCTCTTGCAGTGAAGGAGAGTGTCCATACTCAGAACTCGACCCCTAACTGGATCATACTCCATATTTAGGCCAGCCAAAAATTTAAAGACCCGTTCCCGTGCGATGAACTTCTTGTACCCGATAGAATCAGTAGGGCAAACGGGCTTATAGTCTTCCAGGTGGTCAAGGCGTTTCCAGCCGTTGGTGAGGAAAGTGAAGTACTGAAGAACAGTCTGCTCCCCCTGAAGTGTGCTCTCAATAGAGCGACGCAACTCAAATGCCTGTGAAAAATTTCCTTTGCAGGAATAGGTAACAGCCACAGCCTCCCAAATGTCCTGGGCAGTCTCCATAGACAAGTAGCCCTCACCAAGTTCTGGAACCATCGAATGGATAAGCCAACTCATAATCAAAGAGTTGTTAATCTCCCATTGGTCATAACCTGAGTCAGTGGTACTAGGTGCCTGTATCCTGCCATGAACATACCCCATCTTCCCTCTGCTCTTTAAAAACAAAGTCAAACTTTGAGACCATGTTAGGTAGTTCTGACCATTAAATAGAGAGGTGGTGATTTTCAGACTAGGGTTGGGGTTCTCAGTCATGGTAGTAGGTAGAATGAGACTCTCACTTTTTGGTGTTTGAGACGAAGGGGACACACTAGTGGAATCTGTCATGGATACAATACTACCAAACCCGCAACAAATTAGTGGAAATCAAAAACCCGGAAGGTGGTAGTGAGATAACAGGCACAATGATCACTATAAAGACATACAAAATACAAAATTAAGAAACCATTTTTTTTTTTTTTTTTTGTTTTTATATGTTGAGTTATTTATATATACATGTATTTATATATAAATATATATATCAGGCTATAGTTATATATATATATATATATCAGGATATATAGATATATATTATATGTACCTTGGTTTGAGATCAGAGGACGACGAGGACGAGGGCTAGGGCTGAGACGAGCGACGAACTGCGGGAGAAGGTCGACGAGCGACGAACTGCGATGAAGATCGACGAACTGCGATTGATGAAGACGAGCGACGAACTGCGGGAGAAGATCGACGGGCTGAGATGAAGACGAAGCAGATGAAGACGAGGGCTGAAGAAGCGGAATGATGATGATGGCAGAGACGAAGAAGAAGCGGAATGAGGATGATGGCAGAAGATCGATTCAGCAGATGATCCAACTAGGTATGCTTTGAACCCTAGCCCTGGAGGTGATGCTCTGATACCATGAAGCTTGGGTAACCAGCTTAGGGTATGATGAGATATCACCCCTTATTTATAAATGAAGATTTAGGGTTTACAAAGAAGACAATTACAAGATGATCCCTGAGTGCGTAAAAATGATTACAGATCTTAGAGACTTTCGGCTAATATAATATGCTAAGTGCCTTTCGGTGATTATAATATGTCAACAAAAAGCTCAACAACAGGCAGCACCATGGCCTACCTCAAGCCCATGGTCCTTTATACCTTGCTCACTACCCACCCAATAGCAACATAGTTAGGCCCTTGGCCTACCTGTGCTTAATGGGCTGCTGAGGCTGGGCCCTTGGCTCACCTAGCACTAGGATGGGCCCTCGTACACTTGGCTACCTAGGTTGGGAGTAGTAGTTAGGCACCACCGCTTGGGATCATCAGAGGATTATGAATTGGAGGATGAATTCGAGGCTAAGGTCATGCGAACGTCAAGATCTTTGCTTGGTTGTCTTTCTGCTAAGATAGCGCCACTTTGACTAGGCTTAGAGAGAGGTGGTGTGGACTTTACACTCACGCTTCTGTTGTATATATAATATGGCATGTTGCCTTCACACCTGCTAGCCTAAACTACATATGGTAGTAGGGCTGATATCAACCTTCTATGGGATTGGGAAGAGCTGGCCACCTGTCTAACAGGTTGTTTAGGCTCCAATATTCCTAGAGCTTATATAATGTATCATGTATACGACATATAAAAACACACTCATACAGTAACACAATACAATCAACATACTTAAGTGTTCAAGGTACATCACTGCCAACTTCTCTATCTCTGAGTCTGCCTTGGCCTTCTCCTCTCCGCCTCCGATGATCTCAGACTGTAGAAGTGCCAGCCATGTTCCCAGAGGTCAACAACCGACCACCTCTAACTTCACTTACCTACACTTTCCTATTCCAATCCATTTCAAATGGTGGAACTATAGGGGACCTAAAATCATATTCTAATTTCCCCTCAAGTTTGTGCCATCCAAACTGAGCCTTGCACACCATTGGTTCTTTTGCTTACCTATAGTGAGAAGGCATCATGATTGTTTTTCCATTGTCTTTGTGGTGAGGGAGAGAATCTTTCAGGACATCCTCCAGCTAGCGAGGGAGCTATTGCGTGTCATCTACCATCATTCTTTGGACTAAGGATCTGAGTGCCCAACATTCATTGGTTGGGTCTTTAATGGAGCGATGGTATATGTAGTAGTCCACTCGGCCCTAATCCTTTTTTGAGATAGGTAGAATAATAGCTACAAGCCACTTTTCCCACTTATCTCTTTTTAATTTCACAATGCCAAGTGTCCCACAATTTTTGAATGGCTCCTTGCATTTAGCAACAAACCTTACCTCCAAAATAATCTTAGTAATATGATGTCAACTACTACCAACATGTGTCCCTCTTTTTTTTGGCATGACTTGCTTAGCTCTCCCAACGATTCGAGAGAGATATTTACCTTAGCTTAACAACTTCCTACTAGGGGTGATGAATCCACTCCAAAACTGTGATTCCTGGATTCAGAGTAAGAATCGAGTTACAACCACGTTCTTATTGAGAATGAACAACGTTCCTAACTGGAATGAAACCTCTCTAGTCTCAAACATATGATTAAAGGAACAAAAGAAAAGCTACAAGCAAGAGAAAAATTGTAGCAAGCTATGAAACGCAAACTCTTCTATGGAGGCAACGTGTGGAATTATTTTAGATCGTACCTAAGAGAGTTGCCCATACTTCATATATATATAAAGGAACCCTTAGTTTTTCAGGGCATTGCCACTGTTTGCGTTGCTCAAGCCGAGTCAAAGCTCTTATTATCTGAAGAGAATAATATTCTACGACTAGTAATTTAGTTATTTTCGTACTGACCAATTCACTATCTATTATTTGATTAACTAATCCGTTATATTAGAATGGGTAAAGAGTCAAATGTTTTGGTAATTCCTCATGAGGGGATAAATTGAGCAAATTCTGAATAAGATCTCTGGATTTTGTTCATTCCTATCTCTTTAGTTCCCCGTCTCGCCATTCAGGACTTTAGGAAGGAAATTCTATATTTAGTTTGTAAAGAAAGAAAGACTAGAAGGATGTGGGAGTTGGTGTCTGCCTACTTGCTTACCAAGCCATCCTTGTAAACTCTATCAACTATATTAGTCAAAAAAAGAAAAATAGAGCCCCAAGGAGAATCCATTCAGCGTAGACGTGGGAGTCCAGTTGGCAATTGTTTCTCCCCAGTCATCCAGTGGAACATTCATCGGGTACATCATACTCTTAGCTATTTCCTATGCTACATGGACTCGAGTACGAGTGTCGGGTACGGGTATATATCCAAGCGTCAGACCTTCATAAATTTAAATCTTAGGATCTTGGGATACATATCCAAAATTGGATATGGGTACGGGGACACCTCATATGTACATATATATTGCATATTATATAATATTCTCAAATGAGATGTTTTAAATTGTGTAGAAATATATTAGAAATTAAATATGATTCAGAAAAAATATAAAATTTCTATATCTAATTCATGTGGGAGCCTAAAAATATTGCTTTACCAACATGAATGAATTTCTTCTTTCATCATGTATTGCCACAAATTAAAGGATCTGAGTGTCTAAATTGTGTACGAGCGTCGGACACATATCCCACACCCTTACCAATGTCATATCCAGTGGACACGGGTATTGTGGGGGAAATAGAAGAGTCCGTGTAACACAGGCTATTTCAACAATTCTCTGATTCATCCCACTTGGTGAATAGTGCCTCGGCTCGGTTGAGTAAATAAAATAGCTTGGCTCACAACGGACTTGTTCTAGTGGAAACATATTTCTCTCTGTCATGTTGGACCCTTGTGGTTGACACCGGCACTCCTAAAGTGCGTTCGACACTTCTTCAACGTGTCTTAATTAAAATTTTAAATTCATAATATCAGACACTTTTGTGACACTGTGACACTTCTGAAACCCTCAAAACAAGGTCAATGTTTTGCATTCTTTGAAATGCAACTCATGCAGTCTAAATATATTTTATAACAATTATAAAATGAATGCATTATGTGTATTTTAATATTTTGCAATTGTTTTGCATTCTTTATAATGTAATAATTGTTATATAAATGATCTCTTGATATCTATGTTATGTCTTTTTAATTTTAGTTAATATTATGTTGCCTTTTTGTGGTGACGTAGAGAGAGGGATTTGGTGGTCAGTGAATGAAAATGAGAGTGGTATGATAATTTCATTTTGGTATTAGAGGGCAGTTGGGTGGTTTTATGTTTTTCTACTACGTTAGTTTTACAAAAAAATCTAAGAAAGGGTATTTGTGATTTCCAAAATGTGAGGGGGTAATATGTATTTTTGACAAAACTTAGTTGTATATTTCTAATTTATCCTAAAAGAAATTACATTTAGCGAAGAATATACTACCTTAGCTTTTTATTGTTCCTTTTCATCAGAGAGAGAGAGAGAGAGAGAGAGAGAGATACATTTTTGATACAATATCCAATATCCAATACATTTTTGATACACATACGTGGCCTTTTTTGGAGTATCCGTGCTTCATAGTGTTAAACAATTTTGTGAGTAGGAGAAGTAGTCATCATTCTTTGTGTTGCCTTGTTGCCATCGTCATTTCTAGCAAGATGATTGTCTTTTTCACTTCTTTCTAGGCCTTTTAGTGAACGAGATCCCTTTTGGACTCGCCTTAGGAATAAATGCTGATTTCCTATCAATAGTCTATGAACAAATTAGTGAACTCATTATGTTTGTGGTTATTTAATGTTTTTAGGAAACGTTTTATGTCAAGCAATATATATAATCATCAATCATCCATGGAAGAGTTTTTATACTAGAAGTGTGGCACACACCCACACCTAGGTGTGTGCGTTAACTTTTTCTTGATCAGTAAAGAAAAATTTCATTAGCAGCATGAAATTAAAGGTACAGGAAGATGACATGTATCGAGAGGGATTCGGAAAGTACAAATTACCCCTACTACTGCTATTCGCATCCATACAACCAACTCTTTGGCCTCACGAACTTTTTTTTTTTTTAAAAACAAAATATAAGACAGACCAAAAAAATAAAAAATAAATTAAGTATTAACTAAAAAATAAAATACATGAATCCCCACAAAATTAACCCACACAACCCAAAACAAAAACACCCAAGCTGCTTCTCTTTTCAACAAACCAAAATCTTCTTTTCAACACCCATGCTGCTGCACTCCTCTTTCTACAAACCACACCCTACTTTTCAACCCAAATCACTATTCTTTTCACCAACCCACACTCTTCTATTCCACCAAAAGCTACAACAACATAACTTTTCAATAACCCACACAAACTAAGGACAAAACCCCCACGCTTGAAGTTTACTGATCTGTAGCATCAAAAATCGTGACGCACGTGTAAGGAACACTGCCACCATGCAATTTCGTTGAACCGGCCGAGAACTACCATCACACCTCCCATGGTCGAAAGAACCATGGCCGGAAAACTCCCTTGACCAAGGACTATGTCCGAAACACACCCAAGGACTTCTACGCCTACCTCTCCGCCGACTGCGCCTACCATGGCCAATAAACATTCATGACCGAAGCTATCTTGTGCGTTAACAAATACTAATTCTATTATTTTTTTTTTTATATTTACTTTTTATTAAGTATTTTTATTCCTGATTCTTTTCCTTCTAATCTAGTTATTCCTAATTTTTCTTCCACTAACCCACATTTCATGAGGGACCTTCCCACAAAATGTGAGTTGTTGAGTTTAATTATTGGAAGAATGTTGAAGATTTGCTATTTACATCTTTACCTTGCATTAATTGTTATGAATTGACATCTTTTTTTTTTTTTTTTGAGCACCGGGGTGTTTGGATCAAAACCCGACTAATCTGCAAAGGTGCACAGGCCCTCGGTAAGGAGTTTCCCGCAAGTGTACCATGGTTAATTCAAGGGTTTTCCCCATTCCAATGGTCCCAAGGAATTGTTAGTACCTAAGAGGTTTTGATCCATGAACCTTGGAGGGAGCACACCCCCAAGACCCAAGGTCTTGCCACTAGGCCAACCGCTTGGGGTTATTATGAATTGACATCTTTATCGTTCACTAATTTAACAAAAAGTTGTGACATAGTTTCACCAAAAATTGGGTGGTACCCCTTGTCTTTCTTGATTGTATTAATAATATACGTGTGTGTGTGTCTTAACCGTAATTCATTCATCTCTGTAACCTTAAAACAAAGGAAGTGTGTGTGTGTGTGTGTCTTAACCGTAATTCATTCATCTCTATAACCTTAAAACAAAGGAATTGGTATAAGATTAAATTTCTATTTCCTCGTCTCTATTTGAAGCTCAACTTGGATAAAGTCAACTCCCTATAAACAAAGCCAGAGTTTCCATTTTTCTATAGTGTATAAAACTTACAAATTCCTTTTTACTTCTCTTTATGCAGTTTTGTACCACAGGTTGACAGTGGTTGTTTATATTGGACAATGATTGTGCATTAACATGTTGTGATAGTGGTGGTGCATTTGCATGGTGCATATGGTGATAGTGAATTATGATATGATGGAAGGCGCATATGATCTAATTTTTAGTTTAGTTGTTCTCAAGTCATTGGAGTTTTCTGATTTCAGTTGATGGATGACGCGTCTTTGACGGGGCTGCCCGGTTAATTAAATGGTGTGTGATATTGGTTCCAGAGGAAGTTGAATGGAAGTGATGCAGAGTATGAGAAGCTCAAGGAAGGCTAAATTCAGAGAAGCGATGATACTTGGACATTGGCATGATTTCATAGAGAAATTGATAGAAATCTTATATAGTTATGTTTCTGGTATTATTCTTGTCTTATTTTATGTTTAATTGGATGTTTTCTAGGATTTTTAGGTTAGAGGTATTTTGGTAATTTGCAAAATTTCCAAATACGAGTTGTGTGGGTCACCCATGGGTCATCTCATGGGTCAAGTTGTTTAATTAGTCATTGTTTCTGTTTCTTATCTAGTCTTAGATTAGTTTTGAAAGTCAAAAATATTATAATAGTTTTCTTTTTTTGTTATAGTTGGTTTAGGATGTCTCCTAGTTCTATATAAAGCCATGTAATATTTATAATTTAATAGAGTTGATATTTAATAGAATTTTTAGAACTTTGAAGCCTGTTTTGGGTTTGTGTGATGCAACCTAACCCTAGGTGTGATGCCTAGACCTATCTTCTTTTCCTTTATTTGTTCCTTAAATTTCAGCACCTCCATAGGCCAATTACTGTTCATGGCTACTGTTCACAGCTCCTAAATAGCCTCTGTTTTGATCTCTTTCACCCAGTTTATTAATTCTAAACCTAGTTCATTTCATTCAATAATTGAAATCCTAAAATTCCTATTGATTCAGTTTTAAGCAACCATTAAAACCCACAAAAAGTTAGCTTTGTAGTCCTTACAGCCCTGTCCCTAATTGTCCTACATCAGGAAGTTATGGTAAGAAAATGGTTTGGTAAAGAGTTTTTAGATGGAGAACGTAGAAAGAGAAAATCCATGAAGTTGATTTACTTGTGTTTATTTTTTGTATTAAATTTGTTTCTGGTCTACTACTTGATGTTTTAGAGAGACTGTCTTTTGGGGAAAAAACTAAAAAAAAATAAAAATATATTATTTCATCATATCTTTTGATTTGTTTAATACATGTAGTTTTGTGGTTATTAAAATTAATGAAAATTTATCAAAAGTTTTAGAGAGGAAGTGGAGAGACAAAAGGTGGTTTGATGTAAATGGTTTTAAAGGAGAAGAGAGAGAAGATGGTGTTCACATAATTGGATTGTTGCAGTGGTGGTTGTGGAGGTCAAATATGATGGTAGGAGGTGATGGTTATGGAGGAGGTAGTTGGTTTGACTAGTGAGATTACGGTGCTGGATTGATGTTTTTGCCGACTGTCACGAAGGAAATGTAAATAGAGAAAGAACGAGACCAAGTACTGAGAGGTGGAGAGAGAGTAGAGCAGACACAGAGATTAGTACAAAGTGATGTGGGTATTGTTTGCTTTTAAAGGGATAAGATGGCTAATCAGAGGCACGGTCCCACATTGTTCCCAAGAAATTTCATATGTCTTTTGTTGCAGCATATTTCGATAAAAGTTGTCATACAATTACAGACAGCAAGTTGAAATCTACTCACTTTGTTTTCAATGTTTTGAAGTTTGATTTCATGACGATAAGCTGTGTTAAGTCATGATGTTCTGTTGAGGAGAAATTTTATTGACCTGAAATACTGACTATTGCATTACAAATCAGATCTTGCTATATTTGGAGCATCGATGGCAGGAGCTTGTATCGGTTTCCTTTCCCACAATCGATACAAGGCATCTGTATTTATGGGTGATACGGGTTCGTTGGCACTAGGTGGAGCTTTAGCTGCAATGGCTTCTTGTACAGGAATGTTTCTTCCATTATTCATTTCGTCTGGGATCTTTGTCTTGGAAGCGGCATCAGTTATAATGCAGGTATTTTGTGTGTAAATGTGTATATATATTAGGTTATATATTTTTGGTTTCTTTTCATGTATTATTTCTTTCCTATGATTGTGCTTTCCTTTTCCTTTGCTCTTGTACAGCACTCTGCCTATATATGCGTAATGGCTCACTGTAGAGAATGGATGATCAATCCAGAGTTATTTTCTTCATTCTCTCTTTGTATTAAATCCAACATGGTTGTAAAAAATCCCGTCATTTATCTTATCAAAAACTCTATCCTCTATCTGTTATTTTCTTGGTCTGTGAACTGCTGCCGTCGCATCTCATTGCAATGCCGCCACCACTGTCCACTCTTTGTGCCTCGCCTATTGAAATAATATTCCAGTGCTTCAATCTCAATTTTAAAAGCACCATTGTGTTTGCCCCGATCAACCGAGTTCACTAGTGAAGTCTGGGCTCCAATCACCCACGGACAATCTCACACTCCCCACAACATTGGTGCATTGTTCCATGTTCAGCCCCTTGTCTTATGTGCTGTAAGGCATGGTCGCCTTGTTTCCTCTGTTTGCTTAGCACACAATGCGTGCATCTGCATTCTTGTGCAATGCGTGTACCATTTCCTCTGCGTGCAGCATGTGCATCTTGGCCGGTTTCTTTCTGCTGACGGTTCACTCAGCCCCTTCCAGCAACTACAATTGGCTGGTTTAAGGTGTTTTTGAACCTTTCTGATCTGGTTAAATTTTTGGCCTTCTGAATGTCTATGGCCTCTGTTTCTGAAAATAAGCCTCTGTATTTCACTTTTGCGTTGGTAGCTTACTTGTTCTATTACTATGGAACATTATGAAGTTTCTCAGCCAATATCTGTCGTCTTAAGTGGCTCCAATTACATCCTTTGGACACAAGAAATTTCTAGTTTCCTCAAAGGACATAAACTTTGGAGATATTTCACTAAGGATCTAAAGGAGCTCAAGCACAGAAAAGAACAAGATGATAAATTTCCTCCGCTCCTTGTTGAGTGGGATAACAAAAACCATCAGACTATTAGTTGGTTTCGCAACACGTTGACTACATCCATTAGCCTTCAGTTTGGATGCTTTGACACTGCCAATCTATTTGGAATTTCTTGGCTGAGTGTTATACCACTGCTGATCTTGCTCATTAATATCAACTCGGGTATAGGCCAAGTTTAACATAGGCCAAGTTTACACTTATAGTGTGTCACTTCTTAACACCATCTTCAAAAGAACTGGGTCTCCAAACAGGTCTTGGGTCATGCCACCATGGTGCGCCCAAACCCGAGTTTGAAACCCGACCCAGATTTCCAACAAGATGTCTTGTGCAAGGTCTATGGATGCGACAGACCCTTGGGATAGGCCATAAGCTTGGGCTCCTATTAAAGCTCGTTAATCTTCAGATTCATTCTTAGCCTTCTCCCCCAGTGCAGTCTGTTGCCTTAACTTTAACACCCTCATTATCAGTCTTTAGCATTCTCGGTTCAGTCATGTATGTCTATTGGTCACTTAGAACTTTAGTCTCTAGTTGTTAGTTAGGTCTAATAGAAAATGAAGATGTCGATTGTTTGTTTGTTTGTTTTTTATTTTTATTTTTTTTTTAACTTGCCAAAAAACTTGTTTTGCCTTCTAATAAAAGTGATTTTGTGTCGTTTGCTCTACTTGGAACTTATTCCCTCCAAGGTCTAGGGATCCTCATCTCTTCTACCATTGGCGGTGAGGGGGGTTGCAGGAACTTTGTTATTTTTGTTGATGATTATTCACGTTTTACATGGATACCTCTAATGCATAATCGATCTGCATTACCAAAGATCTACTGTGACTTTGTAAACATGGTAAAAACTCAGTTTTCTTGCTATATCAAAGTCTTTCGTGCCAATAATGCTACGGAATATAGAGTGTTCATTTAATGTTCTTCACACAAATGACAGTCTATCATTGTTCTTGTATACCAGCAGAATAGGCTTGTTGAACACAAGCATAGATATATCGTTGACACATTTTGTGTCTTTATTATCTCTGCCTCTTGTCCTCAGCAAATTTGGGAAGAAGTTGCTCTCACTGTTGTCTATACAACGAATCGTATTCCCTCTCCCATCATTAATAATCAGTATTCTTTTGAGTGTTTGTGTGGTGCTTTCCAAAATTGCAATACTCTTAGAGTCTTCAACTATGCAAGCTTTGTTTTGCTTCAGCCTCACGAGTGTACCAAGTTAGAGCCTCAGGCTCCTTTTTGTTGTTTCTTAGGGTATGGGATTGAACAAAAGGGCTATCCACGTTGGCATTCGCAAATGTCTTCACCTTTCTCGCCATATCCCCTTTTAGAAACATAAAATGTTTTCTTCTATCTTCCGTCCACTTATACCACATTTTTTTACCAATTCCTCCGTTGAACTGTTCTTGACGAACTTGATTCAACTTCTTATCCTGAGCTCATTAATACAGTTTCTCCGTATCTGGTTCATCTAATGGTTCTGCCCCTATATACTTTGGCCTCCATTCAATATAATTATCATTCCATTGCTCCACCCATCTGTCACTCTACTCATGTAAGAGATATATACCTATTCATCTATGTGATTACCAATATTTTCCCACGATACTTCTTATCATGAACTTTCCTATCATGACGCCAATTCTAACCGTCTTTTGTAGCAAGCTATGGTAGAAGAATTGCAAGCCCTGGACGAAACTCATACATGGGACTTGGTTGATCTTCCTCTAGGCAAGACGGTAGTTGGTTGTAAGTGCGTTTGCAAGATCAACACCAGAGAATGCTATAAGGCTCATTTGGTTGCAAAAGGTTTTACATGAGTATGACATTGATTATGAGAAGATGTTCGCTTTAGTATCTTGCGTCACTTCTGTTAGGAGTCTAGTTGTAGTTGCAGCAGCTCGCCTGTGGAGATTGTATCAAATCGATGTCAAAAATGCTTTTTCTCAAAGGTGATCTTACTAAGGAGGTTTATGTGCAACCTCTGCCTAGATATGCACATCAACGACACAAGGTTTGTAAATTTTGTTGTACTCTCTACGGTCTCAAGTAGGCTCCTCGAGCATAGTTTGCAAAATTTAGTGCTACTATTGGTCGTTTTGTTTCTCCTCAAGTCCTTATGATTCTACTCTCTTTATCTGCAAGACAAAGCAAGGTATTACTCTCTTACTCCTTCATGTTGATGATATGATTATCACTGGGGATTATTTTACTACTATTTCTAAACTCAAACAACCCTCAGCAAGCACTTTGAGATGAAGGATTTGGGTTCTCTTAGCTACTTTTGGGGGCTTGAAATTTTCTTTTACACGGATGATTTTACTTTTTGGGTTCTCTTTCTCAAGCTAAGTATGCTTATGATCTTATAGCATGGGTTGGACTTACCGATACTAAGATTGCATTTACACCTCTAGAGTTTAATGCTTGCCTCACTCTCTTTGGATGCCACCCCACTTTCTGATGTCACTTTAATGATAGTTCATTGGCAACCTTGTTTATCTCACTGTTTGATGTAGAAAAAGAAGAGGGAGAAGGTCACAAAAATGGCCACAACCTTTTTTACTCTCGATAATACTATTTTGTTGTCTTCATTACTCAGCGTACTCTATTCTGTAATTACATGCTTACTCGGATTGGGTGGATGATTCCATTGATTGTCATTCTAGGCTTCTGCTTCTTTCTAGGCAATTCACTTATTTCTTCAAGAAGCATATTGTTAGAGGTAGATCTTGTATTGAGGCCGAATATTGTGGTATTGCTGATACCACTCAAGAACTTCTCTGGCTTAGGTGTTTCTCACTCTTCTGTAAGTACACTACACTGTAACAATAGAAGTGTGTGGCACTATTTGCCTTCTCTCAGTTTCCTCATCCAATCAAATTACTAATGTCTTCACCAAGGTACATGTCACAACCCCATCTCACCCCAAACAGGATAGTGAGGTGACTAGCCAGTAGTTATAGACTACCAAAGGCGTAACATACAAAAGGAGTTGGACTCTTTGGATAATTTAGGCAAATTTTCCATTGTGTGAAAGCCATTTTTTTGCTTATATTTAGTCCGTTTGAAGCATCCATTTAGAATAGTGCATAACTATATGAAATGAAAGCATACATTGTTCTTGATTACATACATATTTACAAGGATACAAAAATATACAAGATGAATTACAACCCTCTTGTCTCTAGCATACATGCATAAACTTCAAGGAACTAATTTCTCCATGATGCTTCTCTTGTACCTACATACATATAGGGGAGATGGGTAAGCCATCGCCAGTAAAGTGGTAAATGAATGAACACCGACAAGCTTTTAAACATAACCTCAAATCATAGTTTCAACATAGATTTAACTTGAGCAAGACATTGCATAACTTGGCTTGCAAACATTTACATAATGATGAACATATCAAGGATTATAAGGTGTTTAACCGGTGTCGATATCGGCTAGACACCTAACCCGAAGGTGGCAAGGTGAGCTCGGCCATCAAGACATGATTGGTTATTTCCCCAATTTTGGGACATGATCCAAGAATGTCATCTTAATATATGATACAAGAATATAGGATGTTCATTCATAACAAAACAATAGCTTAACTTTCATAAACATAGCATAGGTTTGCATTTTGAATCATAGTTTTAACAAACATAACTTCACTACACTACTAATGGCTCCTTGAATAAAAGGTTTCCTCCTCCGAGTGCTTGACCTACACAAAGCATGAACAAGGTATTAAAGTACCTAGCTTACATGTACAAATATAACAAACCGAATGCCTAAGTTTGGCTAAACACTTTCCTAAACTTCTCTTACATGTCAGGTGCTATTCTAGGCTTAATTCAAGTCTTAAACAAGTGCATAACATGTGTCAAATGCAAGCATGGGGGTGTCCTAAGCAAACAAGGCTTGAAAAATATGAAATAGGTTTGGAGCAGGGTTGCCACATGTGCAACACAAAACAAATGTATTAACCCAATTCTAAACTTTGTTCTTTAACTTTCCTATTAAAAATCAGTTTCTAAACTTTATTCAATTCTATTTTAGATCTAAAATAAGTTCTATAAGATCCGGTGCATCGAAACAAGCAAAAAAGGAGTCAAATCGGGCGAATACCCTGTTTGACCTACCAAAAATTGGGAAGGTTACCACACGTGCGGAAAATCTGAGGGCACGTGCAGTTATTTCAGAACCAAAAATTGATTTCTAGACGGTCTGGCCACACGTGCGGGAGTCACTTTCAGGCGTGCAAGGATGGCTGTTTGAAAATCCAATCTTGTTCTAGCTTACCTCTTCTCATTTCTAAGCCTTCGAACCTGGAAAACTTGTTATAAAACATTCAAAACTTAAAGGAAAAAATGGAAATATGATTCTTTTCAAAGCAATAACTTCAAAACATGATTTATTCTTAAGGCACCAGGATCAAAACTTAGGTTTTTGTCAAGAAATCATTAACTCTATTTTTTATTAAAACCCTTCTTGCTTATCCTTCCAAAACATGAATTTAAACTTGCAAAACTCTTAGAAATCATATGAAAACATGAAGATGAAGCTTCTTACGCATCAAGAGCACCAGAATCAAGATCAGATTGGTGAGAATCATGACTACCTAGCTTGTTCTTCAATCTTTCCTACCTTTGTTAATAACTCAATTAAATCTTAGCTTTTTCTCAATCTTTGATAATAGGTAGGATTACTACTAGTATTAGGCTTGAAATCTTTCCTTAGGATGATCAAAAGATGGATTTTTGGTTGATTTTTCAAGCTTTCTTTCTTTTTTTTTCTTTTTTTTTTTCTCCTCTTCTTTCTCTTCCCTTCTCTTCTCTTCTATGTTTCTCTCTTTTCTTCTCCCTCTTTCTTGTGAAATCTGATTTCACTCCCCTCATTTAGCTTATTTAAAGGTAAAGACAAAAGCTAGGTAGGACAAAGTTGGACATTTGTATAAAAGAAGAGATGTGTGTTTCACCTACGTGTATGCTTCACCAATTTCTCTAATCTCACGTACTTAACTTAGTTAATCAATCTTAATTATAATTAATCCATGTTAGTCTTTGATTAATCAAGGTTTAATTTAATCTTGCTTAGCTTAATTAATCTCAATTAGGGTTCACTAATTCTACTTAATTAACTCTAATTATGATTTGCAAAATGACATAGAGTATTAAAATAATGAGTACATTAGTCTAAGATCTTTAAGCTCCCCAATTAGTGCATAGGCACATCCTAGCATTCACAAATTCTACACTTAAGGTGTCCCCTAACTCTTAGTAATCTTCAAGTATTTTTCTTCTCAAGTGTGTCTCATCAATGCTTGCTTTTCACTTTGAAGTTTCTTTCCAATTGTATTCATCTTCTAAGGTTTCATCTTATAAATTCATATTTCTATCTCTAGAGTATTGTAAGGTGATTAGATTAAGCTAAATATTCGTTCATGTCATGTAAAAATACTTTTGATGCAATACACACTTGCTCACTATGTTCAAGAGGTGGTTAGTTCTTAAGTCTTATTAGTTGATAGTGAAATTCGACGGGTCCAAGCTTCCTAATCACTCATTTCTAAGCTTCACTTTAAATATTTGTGTAATGAGACAGTTAATTTGACTTAGAATGTGGCATTCTTTAGGGTGTAACAGTACATCTTCTGGGACATTCCATGACTTGGTTTCTAAACTTAAGATGGTATCTACACTACCTCCTTGAGTTTGAAGGGGATAATGTATATATATTAGGTTATATGTTTTCGGTTGCTATTCTCTTCATCTATGAAGCATGGACACCTCTCCGAAGGTAGTGTATGGGTGTCTGACACGTGTCGGACATGGACACGGACACGGACACGCATCGGACACGTCATGGACATGTGTCCGATACTCTGTGGGAGGTGTCTTTTTTTTTTTTGAATTTTTTTGTAGTCGGACACATTTGGGACATGCTTGGACACGTTTGGGATACGATTCTGAACAAAAACCCTAGCTTGTTGGTCGACAAAGAGAAAGAGAAGAGAAAGAAGGTGAAGAAGAACCTAAACGTGTTGAACCTCAAGCGGTGAAGTTGAAGCCCTAGATTGAGGTATGTCCTCCTTCTTTGCTTCGTTTTTCTTCTTCTTTCATCACTTCGAAGGTCGTCTCTCTCTCTCGGTGTGCTTTTCGTCGTCCCCTCCTCTCTGTTTTTCGTTTCTCGTTGATCGTCTCCGTCTCTTTGTTTTTCGTCTCTCTCTCTCCCTTTCTATTTATTTATTTCTTTTTCTTCTCATGAAAGACTCTCTGTCTCTCCCTTTTTATTTATTTATTTCTTTTTATTCTCATGAAAGATTGAAAGTATTTTTTTTTATAAAAAAAAACCTACTTTTTTATTTATTTATACCTGAGACCCTCTTTTTATTTTTTCTATTTTTTATTTTTTATTTTTTTAATTTTGTACATATAATAAATAAATAATATTATATATATTGAACGTGTCCCCAGCATGTCATCTCTCATTTTTTGAAAATTTGCGTGTCCACATGTCCGTGTCGTGTCCCGTGTCCGTATCGTGTCCGTGCTTCATAGCTCTTCGTTCTCTCGTGTTAGTCCTGTTCATTCTCTCTTTATATTTAATCCAAACAGTGTCCATAACCTTCTTTTTTTTTTCCCTCGATCATTCTTTTCACCTGTGATGAGAAGACTCAGATGTGTCTTCAATTTTGATATTTTTGTTCGCCACTGAATTCCTTTATTTGTTTTACTGTTTTTATATTTTCTTTCTTTTCCTTTTTCTCTCTTTTTTTGTGATCTCACTGTAATCAGCCCATTGCTATTGATATAATCCTTTAATGCAGTCTTGACATGTTCCCTTTCTTTCTTGATTAACTTTTTTCTTCCTACTTTTGGTTCTCTCCATTCTGATTTCTGCTACTCAAGTATTGCCATTTTCGTATGTTCAAAGTTGCCTAAAAGCTTCTTCAAGATATTAATACAAGTGCAATGTATTTGGTATCTAGTAAGAACCCCTACAATGGACGACTGTCTCATGTTTCACCCTTCTTCCACTTGGATGGAGGAAGATTTTCCTCTTGAATTTGAGAAACTAGACCTTTGCTAATGGAATTGGTTTGGCCAACAAGACAGTGAGATGCAAGCAATAAGATAAAACTATCATTATAATTTCTAAGAATTGAAGATTGTAGTCCGCATCTTCTTCATTAGAAGAACCTGAAATTAAACTGTGTATTGTTCTTGTTGGCTAGATATCCACATGCAAGGGCTTATATGTAGATACATGAATACATGCAAGTAAGCACATATTCAGGTGCACAAAGTGACAGTTGATATTTTTAATACATGCTAGGTATTTTGTGGTGGATTGGTGGTTTTTCTATTTATTATGATCAATTTTTCTTCCTAAAGTTTGTGGTAGCATGTTGTGCTTGGATTGAAGAAACAAAAGTTGGTAAATTCAATTCTCATGAGCTTGTAACCGAATTGAGGTGCTTATGTTTTAGGTATCCTTCTTCAAGACCACCAAATGCTTTCACGGAGCTGGCCACCGCTTATTCCGGATGGCACCATTTCACCACCACCTTGAGCTATGTGGAGTCAAAGAACCAGTTATTGTTGCAAGCGCATACGTTCTTTCTTGCGTGTTAGCTTTATTTGCAGGATATGTGGGTCTTATTTCAGTGTAACTAGTCAAAAGCATTTTTGCCTGACCCCTTTATTGTTTTAGCATGTTCACTTATAATTGTCATTCCGTTCTTCCTCTTTTTGTTAATTTTATTTGTTGTCTTTGTTTTCGGCTGCCACATCCATTCTTTGATAGAGAAAATGTGAAATTTATATATAGAAACAATGCATATATATATATATATATATTGGAGGTTTATGCAGGCTGATTCTGAGTACAAGATCACTTATTTCAATTTGAATGGAAACAATTCAATCTCGGAGATGAGTTTTATTAATTAATTGGCTCTTGCCTGTCCATTGTCAATTGTTGTTAGGTTAATGAAATAGAGTGCCCATTACACTTTAACCCCTTGTGGTTTATCCAAAAAAACATGAAACTTCCTTGTAATTTCATTTGTAACACTTAAATTCCTGAATTTTATACCAAAGTGTAATTTCGGACAGACGTAACAACTTTTGTAAAAAGTCTTGAATACCTTTACTTTTTTTTTCTCTAATTTTCTTTTGTATGCCATCTTTCTCATTATACCTGATCCTTTCCCCCTCACATTATGTCATGGACACCACCTGCCGTTTTCAGGTCCAACAACTACCATTTCTTTTCACTCTCTCTTTTTCTTCTTCTCCCCTCAGCACTCAACTACCATATATAATTTTTAATATGGAAGAGGCCATGGCTGTCCTAGTTGAAGCAGCCACTACATACAACACCTCAAACCAAAACCCAATTCCCTGTTACATTGCACTTTTCGAAAAGAAAAGAAAAAATCGCCCTTTTTTTTCCCCATGGAAGCCATGGCTGTCCTAACATGAAGTAGCCACCTACAACACCTCACATCAAACCCAATTCCCTCTTGCATTGCACTCTTCAGAAAAATAGCTTAGTGTCGGGTAAGATTTTGTAGTTGAAATTTTTTGTTTGTCTTGAACTCTCTGTAAGTAATTTTGTGGGCATATATACGAACATTATATATTATCTATATAATGTGAGCAGTCAATTTGATGTGAACAAAATATGAAGTTGTGAGGTAAAAATTATTTCAAGTTTTAACCATTCTTTGCATTATAATTTGCAATTTTTATTGAACAACTTAAAAAAAAAAAAAACTAATTTTCTTTAATTCTAACTGGGTTCGATCCATTTAACAAATTTATTTAGAGATTAAGGGGTGGTTTGGAATGTTCTAAATAAGTGTATTTTTTGACTTTTTATAAAATATGGGTTGGGTTTGAAGTGATGTTGTAGAGAGGTGATGTGCCTTAAATAAGATGATGTGATTTAAATAGGATAGTGACTTTTTGACTTTTTAACTTTTTTAGTATATGCCAAACAAGACCTAAGATGTATTTATATATATTAGCTTGTAGTGGTGCTGAATGGAAATGGTGTGGTAAGGGGTGTATCGCCTTGGTTTGTTGGATGAAGTGAGTGATAAGGAAAGGGTAATGAGAAGGAGATGGAGGGTGAATGGTGGTGTTGAATTGAAAGCTGGTTTTGTTGTGCAGTGAGGAAGAAAAATCTTGAGTTAATTAATCTGGGCAATTTCAAAAGCTTTAATGTGTTCGTTGCATATTTATATAATAAGGGGAGAGAGAAAGGGTGTTTTGGTCCAAGAGTGTAACGCTTTTCGCATGAGAGAGTGCTGCTTACACTTTTATGCACGTGAATCCCACGCTTTGTTTAAATAAATAAATTTGTCAAAAATTACAGTGTGGTATTAAGTTCAGGGGATTTACGTGTTATAAATGAAACTATAGGGGAATTTCGTATTTTTTAGGCAAACCACAGGGAATTAAAATGTAATTTATCCAAAAAATTATTAGCATATTGATCAAACCAATAACTTATTAATGAAAATTGAATTTCAATAATTAGAAAGTTTAAAATTTTAGATAAAAATAGATCTGGACTGTCAAACTTAATATGACACACTCTAAAAAGGATATGCACCCTACAAATTATGATATTTGTGATGTTGATCAACACCAACGTCATAATTAGATCATTTTTAGTCTTAATTTAAATAATAAAAATAATAAGTCATAACTAAACACCATATAACATATAAATTATAACCAAAATAATATCATAATAAAAATCACAACGAGTCATAAATAAGGCCACAATGAATCATAATCAAGTCATAACTAATAGCATAATAGGTTATAATCAAAGATCACAAAAGTTGGAACTGGGGCATATGATAGAATTTTCCCACAATATATTGTAATTGTATATAGGGCAAATTACGTTGGTAGTTCCTGTATTTTGATCATTGTGTCATTTTGATCCTAGTAATTTCAGTTCGCTCAATTTTGACCTTGAATTTGTGACTTTGTCTTAATTTAGTTCAATTGATTATAATTTTGTAAACATTTTTTAATAAAAAATACACACATAAATGGCAATTGTCATGCTTTTAGGGAAAAAAATATATACTTGCGCAATTTCATGAGTTAACCGCAAGCAATTCAATAATAATTTTTTGTTAAAAACATTAATAGTTTTATCTATTGGATCAAATTGACACAAAATTTAAAATTAAATATAAAAATTGAGTCAATTAAAAATATATGAACTAAAATAATACAAGGGATAATACGTATGTACTACCGATGTAATTTACCAAAAATATAGATGGGATCTAAGTGTTCCGTAAGTAAAGTTTTTTATATGTTTTTTGAAAATTTAAGGGGTGCTCCTTAAAAAAAAATGGCAAATTACACTTTCTTTTGCATTTAGCGAGTTTTTCACTTTAGTCTTTGAAGGGGGGGTTTTTTTTTTTCTTCTTACTTTAACTCTTTATGTTTTTGGTTTTTCTTAATTTATTCTAAAAATTAACTTATGTCTAAAATTAAATAAAAAATGACACACTAACTGTCACATTGTATAAAAATATTTCATGATATATAACTCACACTTTTTATACAAATTTAAATCTTAATATAATAATATATGTTTTTATATCATGTGGTAGCTAATATGGGGTTTTTTTTTTTTTTTTTTTTTTTTTCTTTCTAACCAAATATAAAGGGCTAGAGTGTAATTTACGCAAATTATCATTAATTTTATTTTTTAGAAAGACCCTATTTGATAAGTCACTATTTTAGATAAATTTTTTTTTTTTTTAAAGTTTTGAACTCATAGAAAAAGTTAAAGATTCATTTTCATTCATTCTACAAAATATATAATTTATTTTTTTTTATATGTTTTTTTTTTTAATTTTTTTATTGTAAAGAGTCAAAAGTTTCTTTCTAAACATATTACCTTTTTTTAACTCACATTTTAATAATAAAATAAAAATTATTAATGTAATGTTTGGTAACGTTTATGTTTTTTCGTTTATATTTATAAAAAAATTTATAAATTAATTTTTGTTTACTTTTAAAAAATTAAAAACGAAAAATATGTTTGATTTAAATAAAATATTTGAAAATTTTTAAAAACAAAAATAAAAGAAACTCTCCTGAGCTGTTGCCCTATGATTGAACAAAGTTAACCACGTTGTTTCTTTTTTTTTGTGTACCTTATTCACTTTTTTTTTTCCCGTCGTTTGTAAAATTTTGTACGTTAAAAATAATAAAAACAAATAAAGCAAAAAATGTTTTCGCGAGTGCTATTCCTGTGATTTGAACAGCTAACTTTGTTGTGCACCACACAAGGTGCTCCACAGTCCTTCCATGTTATTTCCGATGTATCAAAAAAAAAACAGTCCTTCCATGTGTTTTTTCAATTTTTAAACTTTTGTAAATACAATTTTTTTAGTTTATAATTTTAAGCTTAATTTTTAATTTGAGATGTGTTTATACACTTAAAAGTTTACCAAACAAATTTATATGACAATTTCTAAAATTTTTACAAATATAAATTAAAAACTAAAAACGGAATAGTTACTAAACACCAAAAAATGTCACTTCTCAAACCAATTGATAGTCTATAATTATTGAAAAATGTTATAAATCCCAAATAATTTATTAAATTTTTTATCAAACCGCTCACATAGGTGTGAGATCTACACAAACCCACATATATATAGGTCTCACACACATGTAAGAGATTTCATAAAAAATTTAATAAATTATTTAGTCCATAACATAACTCATAATTATTAGCTGGGTGCGTTACCAACATGCGTAGTCTACAAAAATTATTAACTGTGCGACGGAGGACTAGATTGCTTGTCCTTGAACCAAATTTATTAGGGTAAATTACAGTTACATCCCCTGTTGTTTATGTTTAATATCGTTTTCCTTCTCACATTTTAAAAATTACATTCTCTCCCCTGATGTTTATAATCTCATTACAAATTGCTAGCTCTTGTTAAGTGGACATTAAGAACTAAACAAAAATTGTTGATATTATGCCTTAAAATTTCTAAATGACCATCTTCCTCTTTTTCCTTTCTTCCTATCATCATTACTCTACACTCTACAACTTTTCATTATTAAATTCTATTTGAACATATTCTTATTGAGCAATGATATACAAATATAAATTTTATACAGAATTTTTAAACACAATGATACAAGCTTAATGGTGACATTTCATTTTAAAACAAAACACGCATAAAGATGATTTATATTTATAACAATATCACTATCACATCATATTTATGATATTTTTGGTATAAATTTCTACATATAAATAGAGTTTTTTATTTTTATTTCCACCATCATTTTTCTTTCTCATCTATTCACCTGCATATACTACAGTATTACTGTAACGGCCCAAAATAATAACAACCCACCTTATAATATTCAATGGAAAAGTAAAAACTTACATACATTTCATTGATATTCTTTTCCTGTACAAAAGATGACGTATGCATGTATAAATTCATAAATCGTAGATCTTGATCTATAGCATATGACATATATAAATAAACTGGAACAAAATGGATTATAGATAAGTTTATACCCTAATGACTACATATTTCCAAGATGATACTTGGTTACAACAAAAGTGGATCAAGTTCCCAAACAATTAAAAGCTTGAGGCTTGTACAAAAAATAATTACAATAAAATAAACAAAAATGAGCATTCAGCTCCACAATTCTCCCAAGTTACGTCCTTGATGGAGGCATATCATCAGCACCTGAAAGTTGGTTTCCACATAAGGTGAGTTAAAACTCAATAGAGATATTTGAACACAACGTATGAAACTTAACAAAGTTATATGGTGAATGTACATGCATGCCCTTTTACCAAAACATTGTACTTTCTCTTTCGAAACAATGCAATGCCTTAGTCATATATGTAAAGATTCACAAAAGAATACTTTTTAAATCAGAAAACAGGGCAGTAGATACAAAGTACTAGGAATATCTAGGTACGTGTCTGCTACACTACTAAAATTTCAGCTTTTTGCGACGGTGAAATACCGTCGCTAATACTCCTAATGCCGTCGCAAAAAACTTTTTGCGACGGCAAATGACTTTTTGCGACGGCAATAGGGGGGTCGCAACTGGGGACGTTGCAAAAGAGTTTTTGCGACGGCACAGTGCCATCGCTAATGTTTTGCGACAGCATTTTAACCTTTTACGACGGCACTTTACAGTCGCTAATAACGTTTGAAATTTCTTGACTTTTTGCGACGGCACTATTTTACCGTCGCTAAAAATGTTATTTGAGACGGCAAAAAATGCTGTCGCTAATAGTCTTTTTTTTGCAACGGCAAGAACACTGTTTTTGCGACGGTGTGGTGCCGTCGCAAAAAGTATTAAAAATATGAAAATTTCTATTTTTTGCAACAGTGTACTACCGTCGCAAATGCTCTGCTTTTTTGAGACGGCAAATGTTGCTGTCGCAAATACTCTGCTTTTTTTAGACGACATTTTCTGCCGTCGCAAAAAGTGACTTTTTGAGACGGCATGTGTGCCGTCGCAAATAGTTCCGTGTTTTAAGCCCAGTTTTCTTGTAGTGCAAGTAGGCTATACAAGAACTATCAAAGCCATTTTACCGGTACTAACTGTAACTGGTTCCTCGTATACCTCAGAGGGGTTTAGTCTTCTCGGATACGATAGCCCTACATTTCGGACTCCCGTAGTTCTGAATCTGGTTTCACAAGTGCAATGTGAAACAAAAAAACAAAAAAGAGTCAAAATCCGGCAAATCTTTGGAAATTCGATTTAAAATAAAAAATGCCAAAAATTGACTGCATTTCCAGATTTCAGAGTCGCCATCTAAATATTTTTAAAAAATTTAGAAAACCCATTGTAGACACCCCATTTTTGACCGACCTTAAGACTCAGACGTCACCAGTTGAGCGCTCGGTGATGTTGCATTTTGTGCTCGTTCTGAGGTTTCAGAGTCTCGGCTGCGAGCCTTGCCTCCGGACTTCGGGGCTATTTTGTGCCTTACCTCGGTTTGCGAACCGGGTCCTGTTTTCTCCGTTTTCTCTTCCCAAAGGGAGGGAGAGGTCTCGTAGACCATCTCTCAGTGGCCGTAGGCTACGTTTCGTGGTCGTAGGCCATTTTTCCTGTTTGGAGCCCAGTTTCCGGTTTTCGAAGCCGTCGGCCGTGTGCCTCGGTTCAGGACCGCTTAACTACCTCCGTTTGCTCCGGTTTTTGGCACACACCTTTTTTCCTCCCTTTAGAGGGACACTGTGGCCCGGGAGACCACCTTCGTGGTCATACGCCACTTCCGGTGCCTAACAGCCTGTTTTTGGGGCCCCAAGCCGCGCGTTTTGGCCCCCGAACCTTCGTTTTGCATCCGTTTTGGCTCGTTTTTGGTGGGGACTCTATTTTCACTGTTAGGGAGGGGGTAGTATGGTGGCCGGCCACCTTTTCCCCTGAAAAGACAATTTTCTCATTTTCTCTCTCCAAAAGCCGATTTTTCTAACAGAAAGTTGATTTTTCTCACTTTTGAGCCACTTTTTCTGGCTTTTCATACCACCATTGTGTTCTACTCATCTGGGAGGCCACCAATATGGGTAGGCCGGCCAGAAATTCATCTTGACCCTTTTGACCCCCCTCTAAAAGCTAGCTTTTCTCTTTCTTGGGTCACATTTTCTGGTTTTTCTCTACATAGCTGTGTTGCACTCATCTGGGAGACCATCTTTCTGGGGTGGCCGGCCAGAAATTTCTGTTGACCCTTTTGACCCCTGGTCGGCCGACCAGGGGGGGTGGCCGGCCGGCCACTTGAACTGGCCGGCCTACTTCTTGCTTTTTTCTTTTTCTGAGTGTAGTCCAGCTGTGCCAGCTGGAGACCATTTGGTGTATCCTCCATACACGTGTATGGAGGATACTTGGGGACCTTTTTGGATATTTTGGAGCCTCTCCTCTATAAAGGAGAGGCTTGGCTTCATATCAGAAGGTTGAACAAAATTTACTAAGGCATATAACCTCCCTCCTCCATTGTCACTATTCCAAGCTCCAAAACCCTAATTTTCTTGGTCCATTTGCACTACAACCCTTAGCACCACACCTCCATCATCCATTCCAGCACCTTGGAAGTCATTTGCAGAGGTTGAAAGCTCACCAACTTGGTCCAAAAGCTGCTGGAGGTCGGCTCTTCAAGGGTAAGTGTCTATTTCCTTTAAACTTGCATTTTTTTGCTTCATTACTTACCTTCACTTGCAAGTATTTCTGGGCTTGTGATAAACTAGAAAGTGTTATATTTTGAGCTCCTCTTCAACTTTGTTTAAGGGCACTTTGCTGTTTGAGGTCATCTACTTCCCCTTACCCTCTATCTCTCTTTTAGGGCAGTTTTTGCATCATACTTTAGCCTTACTTGTGAACATTTTCGAGATTTGTCATAAACTGGAAAAAGCCTTATTTTTGAGATTTGTCATAAACTGGAAAAAGCCTTATTTCAAGATTTGTGTAATCCATGTTACATCGAGCATTGTGTATGCCATTTCATAGCATTGCGTATGCTAGGTTGTATGTTAGTCGCATTGTGTATGCCATCTCATTTGCATTGTGTTTGGGATAGGAGTTAGCCCAAGCACAGGAAACGAGGGATGTTTCGTACTCCGAGTGACGGAACGTGTCTCAATTCCCTGTCGCCGACACTCCGGATTATCTATGATGGAGTTTAGGTCTTGTTGTGTCTTCATGTGCATTCATTTCACATTGAGTCGTGCAATTCGACTCCTCGGCCATCATGTATCGAGATGCGTGATTGGTGGCACGAGGATCGAGGACTACACTCCCTGAAGAGTAGTCATGCATACATATGTGAAAATACTTTGCCATGCCCCTTTGTTGCTCTCTGTTGCAGCAAATTAGAAATCAGTAGCCTTCTGGAGCTTTGCACAATATTCCGAGAACAATTGCGAACAGAGGCAAACCGGGGCATCGTAAAGAATTTCTCGACGAAGGCAACCCGAGCATGCATCATTCATCATTCGGAACAGAGCCGAGGCGGTCCATAGCTTGCATGCTAATTTATTCGCTTTCCTAGTTAATTTGTTAATTAATTAGGATTTTGTACTTATTCGGACTGTATTATTTATTCGGACCCCCCGAGAGAGGGCCAATGTTGTAATAAGTGTGCGTGTGTGTGATGTATGTCTTCCAACCCCACGTCTTTCTCTCTTTTATTTACCAGCTTATGATGGTTAGATTAGGGCATGTTTCAATTAGCATACTTATGCTCCCATGTTTGCATTCATTCATCTGTATTGTACGCACCGAGCTCCCTGCATCATACTAACTGTATTTGTATTTCAATTCCAAATTGAATATGTGTTAGCTGTAGCATTTCACATGCCATCTTTAGAATAGCCGAGCCTATTGTAGTTGCATTCCTGCATGTGTTGCATTAGGCATTTCTGTATAGTTAGGATTCATGCATGATTTCTAATTAAGCTTCTCTCTTTGGCTTGGAGTATTCGGTAAGTTTTATGCTTTAGCATCCTTGCATGTGTGTGAGTGACTGCCATGATAGCATGCTTACAACCCGAGATCTCGAAACAACAAGGCAGGACCATAAAGAGAGCTTCTTGGATTTCGTAACTCGGTGAAGGGCGAAGGCTTCGATGATGACCCTGAGGCCTACCGACAAAGACCAAATCAGAATGATTGTGTGCAATCTCCAGCCAAAACTGATGCAAAAAATGATTGTGCTCCCCTTTCCCACTTTTTCAGATTTACATGAAATGGGGGTACAAATTGAAGATGCAATGAAACAGGGTCTGATTGACCAAGATAGAGAGCAACCCAAAAGAACCTTTAACTGCAAAAACAATACTGGCCCAAGTGGCGCTGCAACTACAAGAGCTTCGGAGGTGAGCATGGTCACCACCATTCCCCCTCCCCTTCCAAGACCCATGGCAGCTACACCTTTCTCCGGCGCGTCCGGAAGCAACACACAAACCACTCGATTCCAACCCAGAGGCCAAAGAACCTTCACCCCACTGTATATGCCCCTGTCCAAGGCTCTAGAGGTATTAATCAAGAAAGGGCACTTAAAGCCCCTGGAGCCGAGGCCATTGCCAAATCCACTCCCCCCTTCTCATAACCGAGCAAAATACTGCGCATATCACCAACAACATGGTCACGACACTGACCAATGTTTCAGATTGCGTCTTGAGATTCAAGACCTCATTGACAAGCAGGTGATTGTACCTTCAGAAAAACCCAATGTCACAATAAACCCTCTCCCACCGCACAACCAAGCTCCACCTCCCAAAAGAATCAACTTCATCCAGACTGGGGTCATGTCTTACGATCCCAGCATATATATTATTCCTTCCCACCTACCTAAGTCGGAGGTGCTCCTTCCTGACTACACTGACTCTTTGTGTATGTTGGACATCTCCAGAACCCAACCCGTGCCAATGGTGGTGACTGGCAAAGATAGAACAGAGGAGATTTCAGAAGAGGATGGAATTGTTCAGTCAGGGTTTGAGCAGTCTGGGAGTGTCGCTGGGGAAGCCTACGATCCGATTGATTACATTCTGCCAGCAGGCCAGTTTAAGCCTAATATTGAATTGCTAGAGAAGGTAGAGCTGTGTGTGATCCGAGGAGATGGATTTGAGCAGGGGACAAATGGTTTGACGGCTATGGAAGAAAACTTGGCCAACCTCCAATTTTTCAATGACCAAGATCCAGGAGACACGGCAGTCAACTGGTTTGATTAGGAGGAATCGGCAGAGGCTACTGGGTGGCTTGATGACTTGCCAGACGTTGTTGACGAAGCTCAGTTAGAACAGGGCCCGACAGGGGCAAGTATATCAGTGGTGGCCGGAAAGGCCAAAAATCAGAATGAATTGCCGGAGAGCGCCGGTGCTAAGAATTCCGCTCGAAACTTGGGCATCAGCCAGCTTCACTGACGCAGCTAGAACGAGAAAGGCTTGAGGATGCCAAGAGAATTAGGAAAGCTAAGGGCCCTGAGGGGACTGAGAGTGCTGTGTGCACGAAGATAGAGAATGCTGCGAGCGTGTGGACGGAGAGTACTGCGGGTGCAATTGAGCCGGAGCCAGACAGGTGTCTGTTGGCTGCCAACGGAATGCGGTGAGAGGACGATGATTTATGTCTTGCCCACACGGATGAGGATTGGGGGAGTAATCAGCCAGATGATACCTGGTATATCGGTGAGGTCGATCATATGACGAGAAGCGGGCGGTATTTTAAGCCCCCGCACCTGGACCAGCCGGAGGCATCTAGGA
Organism: Camellia sinensis; assembly: GCF_055761805.1. NCBI lineage: Eukaryota > Viridiplantae > Streptophyta > Magnoliopsida > Ericales > Theaceae > Camellia > Camellia sinensis. The sequence continues at coordinate 107,458,788 of NC_138969.1, read as the reverse complement.
AGGATAAGGAAGTTGAGAGACAGAAAGAGAAGCAAGTCGAAGAAGAGGCTATACTGAAGCAGTTAAAGAAGATACAAGTAGACATCTCCTTCTGGGGACTGCTTATGGCATCGCGAGTGCATCGACAAGCTGTCTTATCGGCCATGGACAAGGCCAAGCTCTCTATAGACGCCACGCCCGAACAGCTGGTAGGCTTAGTTTTTTCGGGAGGGGCTACCCTGATGTTGACCTTCTCTGACAAAGAATTGCCACCTGAGGGTGCGAACCACAACAAACCACTCTACATCTCCATGGAGTGCAAAAATAAATAGATACCCATGGTGCTTGTCGACACAGGGTCCGCCATCAATGTATGTCCAGCGAGGACTGCCTATGCAATCGGCTTGAAGACCGCGAACTTTGTGCTAACAGCCCAGGTGATTCGGGCATACGACAACACAAGCAAAGAAGTCATGGGGACAGCGAAAATTCAGACTAAGGTTGGGTCGGGGCAGCATGAAATTAACTTTCACGTCCTAGAGGTTCCCGCCACTTTCAATCTACTCTTGGGGCGGCCGTGGCTGCACCAGGTGAAAGCAGTGTCATCCACCTTGCATCAAATGGTGAAATATCCCCACGGAAAGAGAGTAGCCATTGTCTTCGGGAATTCATCGATCTATCCACCGCCGGAAGTATCTACGCTAGTTTTGGAAATTGAGCACGATATGGAGGATGTGTTCTTATTCGGTTTTACCCTAGCTGAGGCCCGGGTCGTGCAGAACATCTTAGCCGTTAATGAGGGGGTGTATGTTAGTGCTCAATCAGTATACCTCATGAACAAGCTTCAACACATCCCCGGGATGGGACTGGGAAAGAGCGGCCGGAAGGGCGTCGCAGCATCGGCCGAGGTGCCATACAACCCACATACCTTTGGTTTGGGTTATCTGCCCACCAAAGAGGATTAGATAAGGAAGGGTAAGGAGATGGCTGGGAGAGCCAGAGCGAAGAAGGCAGGGAAGCCTTTTGACTTAATGCACCGGCCCATTCAGGGTACCCTAAACGGACGCTTCGTCCGGGAGGGGGAAGACTTTCCGTTCTGTGGCTTCCCAGAGCTGTGGCTGAACGCGGAGAGGAAGCGCGTGCTGGGGTTTGAGATCTTCTTTGACCTGCAGTTACCCGGGGATGACATTGCCGAAGAGCAGACAGACCCATTAGCTGAGGTTGAGCAGAGCAAGAAAGTGGAGTCTGAGGACGTCGAAAGTGAAATGGGGGCAGTGCTGGTGTGTCTACTCTCAGATCCTCCGATCGAACAGAAGTGCTTGGGGGATAACTTCTCGGTATGCATGATCAGGAATGGAACAGCTACGGGCCTACCAGCAACTATTTTGGATGCATCTATCGCACCCTCTCTCATCTGGCAGTGTGAAGAGGGATTTTTATCAAGCAGCACCGGGTCAGGTAGTGAGCCAGAATCTGATTCCTCTGAATTTGTTGAGTCGGAATCAGGTTCCAGCTCGACCGAGTCTGAGTCTGGTAATCCTGGGGATGATAACTCGGATGCCACAGTCTTGTCCAGGTCGTCTTTTTCTTTATCTTTTGAGTCTGTTGTAACCGAAGAATCGGACGATTTGGATGTGCTTAATGAGAATCAAGTAGCTGTGGTTTCTGAGTACTTTTCTGTGCCCTTGATTTATTGCATTAATTCAGACTTTCAAAATTTTGATGAAAACGACGAGGAAGAAATTCCTCCGGTTTTGCAACGCTTAATTGAACAAGAGCAGAAAAGATTTGTTAAACCCTTAATGGATGAAATCACTACTGTGAATGTCGGTACTAAGGAGGACCCGCAACTGGTCCAGATTGGGTCCACGTTGTCTTCGAAGGAACGCGAGCGCTTAGTCGCTTTATTAAAAGATTTCAAAGATGTTTTCTCGTGGTCCTACGAAGACATGCCTAGAATCGATCCTGAGATTGTACAGCACCGGATCCCTCTTGACCCCGAGGCCCGACCTATTAAACAAAAACTCAGAAGAATCTGTCCGGATTGGGCCCTCAAGATCAAAGAAGAAGTCACCAAGCAAATTGATGTAGGTTTCCTGCTGGTATTCGAATACCCAACCTGGTTGGCTAACATTGTTCCATTGCCGAAGAAGGATGGTAGGATCCGAGTATGTGTGGATTTTAGGGATTTGAACAGAGCTAGTCCGAAGGACGACTTTCCCTTGCCGCACATTGATGAGTCAGTGGACTTCACAGCGGGGCATGCTTTGCTTTCGTTTATGGATGGCTTCTCGGGCTATAACCAGATAGTGATGGCACCTGAAGACCGAGAAAAGACTGCCTTCACCACCCCGTGGGGGACGTACTGTTACAGAGTGATGCCGTTTGGGCTGAAGAATGCTGGAGCTACATATCAACGGGCCGCGACCACGATATTGCATGACATGATCCACAAAGAGGTTGAGGTGTACGTGGACGACATGATTGTCAAGTCCAAAGAAAGGGAGGGCCACTACACTGCCTTGCAAAAATTCTTTCAAAGGATCAGAGAATTCCGATTGCGGTTGAATCCTCAGAAGTGTACGCTCGGTGTCACAGTAGGGAAAATGCTGAGGTTTCTCATTACACAGAGAGGTATTGAAGTCCACCCTTCCAAAATCAAGGCCATCCTAGAAATGCCACCACCAGGGATTGAAAAGGAGGTGCGAGGCTTTCTGGGTAAGGTGCAATTCATAAGACGGTTTATCTTAAAATTAACCTTGACTTGTGAACCACTTTTTGGTCTCCTGAAGAAAGGAAAGAAATTGCAGTGGGACGACCGATGCCAAACTGCTTTTGAAAAGATCAAGGAATATTTACAGAACCCACCTGTGTTGTCACCACCAGAACCGGGAAGACCGTTGATATTATACCTTTCGGTAACTAAGACCACAATGGGCTGCATGCTCGCGCAGGAATCAGAGGACAAAGTGGAAAGGGCCATTTATTATCTGAGCAAGAAAATGTTAGAGTATGAAACTCGCCACACACCATTGGAGAAGGCTTGCTTGGTCTTGGTATGGGCTACCAGGAAGCTGCGACACTACCTGTTAGCTCACTCTGTAATGTTGGTTTCGAGATTAGATCCCATCAAATGTCTCTTCGAGAAACCGGCACTTACGGGTGGGCTAGCTCGTTGGTTGTTGTTGTTTTCCGAATTCGATCTAAAATATGTGACGCGCAAGTCGGTCAAGGGAAGAGCAGTAGCAGAGTTCTTAGCCGATCATCCAGTGGAAGGGGGTGATGCAGTTGAGTACTTATTCCCAGATGAGGCCATTTTGCATATCGACGACGAGTTTTGGACGATGTATTTCGACGGAGCGTCAAACCAATATGGGTATGGGATAGGAGTGTTGCTAATAGCACCCGACAATTCCCATATCCCTCTAGCCTTTAAACTCCGATTCAAAGTCTCGAACAACGAAGCAGAATATGAGGCATGCATTGTCGGTCTAGAAGCAGCCCTGGAACTAGGGGCAAGACGGTTGGACGTCATCGGGGACTCGAACCTTGTTGTATCTCAAGCGAAAGGAGATTGGAAAGTCAAAGAAGAAAAGATGATGATGTATCACCAGACCTTGGATTTGTTGATTCCTCGGTTTGAGAAGTTGAACTTTGCTCATCTAATAAGAGAAAACAACAGGTTCGCAGATTCTTTAGCAACTCCTGGTATTACAGATGCGTCTGGAGTCCAGGTTCCATGATAGACATCGGACGATTTGGATGTGCTTAATGAGAATCAAGTAGCTGTGGTTTCTAAGTACTTTTCTGTGCCCTTGATTTATTGCATTAATGCTGTTGTATCTCATAAACAACAGGTTCCATGATAGACATCCCGTTTGGAGTCCAGATGTGTCTAGTGATTATTGACCAGAAATTTGCACCAGCTTATGAGTCAATTGCTACTATAGACGAGGTTCAAGATGAGAACCCCTGATATTACGACATTTGGAACTTCTTGGAGAAAGAGGTGTATCCACCAGGGGTGAATGCCAAGGATAAAAGGGCAATCAGAAGAATGGCTGTTCAATTCATCATCTGTGGAGGCAAATTATATAAGAGAGGTCATCTGGGAATGCATAAGCTATGCGTTGAAGCTGAAGAATCAAAACGCCTGATAGAGGCCATCCATGGAGGGGAATGCGGTGCGCATATGAACGGGATAATGTTGGCACGGAAGATCCTCAGACAGGGTTACTACTGGTCCACCATGGAGGAGGATTGTATCGGCTTTGTTCGGCGATGCCACAAATGTTAGATCCATGCAAACCGCATGAACATCCCGCCATCAAAGTTGTACAATATGACTTCGCCATGGCCATTTTCAGTTTGGGGAATCGATGTGATCGGGGGGCTGTCACTCCGAAGGGGTCTAACGGGCATGAGTTCATCCTAGTCGCAATAGATTATTTCACGAAGTGGGTTGAGGCCTAATCCTATGCGGTGTTGAAGGCTTCGCATGTTGCAAAATTCATCAGAAACAACATCATTTGTCGTTATGGGGTCCTAAACGAGGTCATTTCAGATAATGGTTCCCATTTCAAGAAGGAAGTGATTGACTTGTTGGAGAAATACAACGTGGCATTTCATAAGTCATCCACACACCGGCCGCAAACCAATGGAGCGGTCGAGGCCGCCAACAAGAATATCAAACACATATTGCAGAAGATGGTGGAAACCTACCGGGATTGGCCAGACAAGCTGCCGTTTGCTCTGTGGGGGTACCGGACTTCAATTAGAGCTTCTACTGGGGCGACTCCGTATTCATTAGTTTATGGGATGGAGGCCGTTCTACCTATTGAAATTGAGGTTTCGTCTTTGCGAGTGCTGGCTGAGTGTCAGATAACCGAAGCAGATTGGCAACAGAGCAGATTTGAAGAACTCATGCTTTTTGACGAGCGCAGACTGAAAGCACTGTACCATGTTCAAGGCTATCAGCGCAGAATTGCTAGGGTTTTTAACAAGAAAGTTAAGTCCAGGAATCTAAAAGAAGGAGATTTGGTGCTCAAGGACAACCGAGCTCCCATCCACGACCCAAGGGGCAAGTTCAAACCCAATTGGACTGGTCCCTACATAATCAAAGCTATCTGGTCAGGTGGAGCTGTGGTTCTAATGGACCTAGATGGCTTGGAATTCTCGTAACCGATCAACATGGACAAGTTGAAGAAATATTACCCTTGAGAGGCTCGCTAGGCCGAAAACCCAAAAGGGCGACCTAGGCAAAAGTTAGAGCATTGTAAAATTTTAAACTATAAAAAATGAGCTCGCAAGGTTGAAAATCCGCAAAGGGCAGCCTTGACAAAAGTTAGAGCACAAAAGGAGAGTGAAAATACTCGAGTGAACCTAAGCCTGAACTACGTAAGGCTAGATTCCCATCTTTGGGATACGTAGGCAACTTCATCCTGAAGTTTAGCCATAAACGTTTTCCCGATCAACTTTGTCCATTTGATCATCTCGGCCATCTTTGTCTATTCAGCATTCAAGAGTTCGGTTATGATCTCCGATGTAGTGCTCTTCAGACTAGGGGCAACTTTCCGTTGCTGTGCAGTGCCGCGGTACTCTTCAAACTAGGGGAAACTTTCCAGTTACAGGGATCCGGGGTTGTGCATCTCAGTGACAGATCTCAGGCATGTCCAGTTCTGATCCATATCGAAAACGGTTTTGAAAAGTTTTAATAAAAGTTGACTGTGTTCAAGATTAATCTTTTTTTACAACTTAGATTATTTTCGGACCAAAGCGGAAAATTTTCAGTACCCACAACCTTCAATTTCATTGATTTCAATACAGAGTTCTCCTGCTCTTGCATACAAATTGAAGTTGCTTTTTTATTACAATCATAAAGAAAACTTGAAAGTACTAATAAAGCAATAAATTCGGGGCATAGCTAAGTCAGGTGTTCCTGCGCCCCCTTCCAGAGCTGGTCGAAGCCTCTGATGCCAAAGTAGGCCCTTCCTGTGCCTCTTCATTGAGCTAATCCAAGCACTCATCAGACAAGGTGCAACTGAAAGTGGGAGCAGGGGCCAGAAGCTCTCTAGTCCTCCATGCTGTGGCATACCAGGCAAGCTGTGCGCCTCGAACCGGGAATGCAGCAGGATACTCTATTCCCTCTGGCAGGCAAGTCTGATCATGACCGAACTGGCGTCGGAACCGGAACGGAAAGTAGAACACATAGTAAGTCAGACCAATCAACTGGATCCCAGTCTGCCAAGGACAACGCCAAGAAATGCGATTCGCAGACAAATTGCACATCCAGTCAAACCACCATCCCTCGTCAAGGGCATCGACTAGTCGTTGTCGGAAGAAGTAGCCGTGAGCTGAGTAGGCTAGGCAAGAGTCCACAACCTGCAATTTATCCATCAACCACACCTGGGGAGGGATTGGAAAATGAGAGAATAAAGAATAGAGAGATGTACGATGAGAGAAAAGTAAGAAAAGGGTTTTGTGAGAAAAAATCGAGCCTGAGGGCCGAGTGATGTAAGCAATATATATGTGAGAAAGGGTGGGAAACATTACCTGCAGCAGTAGTGGACTCCCCGCGAATCTGGTCGTCTCTCGGCGATAGAAAGCATCCAAGCCCATCAGCGTCTCGGCTAATGTCATGGCAATGCAGCTCTTTCCTTCTTTCAAGCCTTGAACAACTTCAATCAGACGGATGCTAGATCCGCTAAAGCCCGGGGCAAGCAAAAAGTGAGATAGCATGCACAAGCAAAGGGCGTGTTGCCGAAAACCTTGCCAATGATGGTCGCCGCGGTTCCCGGCATCAGAAAAGCGATGAATCAAGCTAAGGATATCCAGTTCCCCATTGCAGATCAGAGACCGAGCATCGTGCATGGTGAGCCGACACATCTGTCCTAAAGCTTGGGCGTGACCGAAGCGAAATTGGGACAAAATCTCTTCATGGCATTCAGATTCCATCAAAACTCGAAAATCTTCGAAGGTCGGACACATCTCTTGCCCGCCGAAGCTAAAGACGTGTGTTACCGGATTCCAAAACCTCACCGCGGCATGGAGGAACGGAATGTGCAGCGAAGTACGGCTCAGCGTGAATAGTGCATTCAAGCCGAAGATCCAGAAGTTCAACTTTTCCGAGCCATCTAGAGAAGCAATCCAAGCTGTGAGATTTTGGGTGAGAAATGCTTCCATTTTGGTGCAAAACTAAGATGAAATGAAAGAACCACGAGGCTGGAGTTTTTAAAGAGGATAAGGCACTGTTCGGACGACACGTGTCGAAAATTGGTGGTTGCCAAGCTAGGTGGCCGGCCGGCCACCTTTTTTGGCAGGCCGACCACCCCTCTCCCCTCCAATGCAAAAAGCTGGTCGGTCAACTCCCTTAGGTGGTCGGCCATCAAGAGGAGGGTAGCTTCAGTCTTGTTCTAGCCTCTTGAAGAAAGTTCCAAGCATTTCCATGCATTGGGGGCGTTGAAGGTGCGAGTTTTCCTCTGTTTCGGATGCGTTCTGTCACCCAGATCGTCCGAAATGCATTTGTTTATCGAGTTGTTGTTAAATCCTACTTATTGAGTTTTTGTTTTTGCTTATCGAGTTGTTGCTTTGCTTACCGAGTTGTTAAGCTTACCAAGTTGTTAAGTCTTGGCAAGTTGACGAGTTTTGTGTATTGAGTTGTTACTCTCTGTTTAATCAACATTGTTGTGTCTTGCTTATCTAGTTGTAAGTTTAATCAACATTGTTGTGTCTTGCTTATCGAGTTGTAAACTTGCTAAGGTTTTGTCCTTTCTTAGTAAGTTAAGTTGCTTTGTTTGTTGCGTCGGTTCACTACCTGACTTGGCAATTTTCAATGCATGATTCCCATTAAATCTCATTTTTGTGCAAAATAATGCGATGTGATGCAAGAACATAAAATACAAACACTTGTTTGAACAAAAGTTGTTTCATTCCATCATTTTTCCTTTGTTACAACATTTTACAACAAGGGTACAAGTTTTACAGAAAATAAAACTGCCTAATAATGTGCAATGTGCTACAACTACTGGTAAAAAAGGGAAATAAAGCAGGGAACAGTCACATCAATGCTCTCAAGCATTGGAGTAAGAGGCCCTCTTCGTCCTCTTCTGCGGAACAGCCTCAGCACCATCATCGCCATCTGAGTCGGAGCTGTCATCCTCGAGATCTTCTTCGGCATCACCTCCACCCTCAGAGCCAGACTCAGAGTCATCCTCTCTACCAGCAGATGTCTCTGACTGACGATGCGCGAACTCCTCCTCCTCACTGGACTCCTCCTCAATGATACGTGCTCTGCGCCCGCCTCATCTGCGAGACGACTCCCCTCTCCCAACTCCTCAAGAAGGCCTAGATGGCCCAGCTCCTCGGGAAGGCCCAGATGGCTCGGCCTGTGGTTCGGTATATATCGGAGGCATCTGAAAAGAAAGAGTGCAATTTGAATGCATTAGCCAAAATACGTATATCAAATGTACAGATAAAAGGCTACATGGAGTAGATGTATGCAAATATAGTACATGGATGTAGTGTGCGTCAGATGTGCTCTCCGCATACAGTCGGTCAATCAATGCAGTGAAATGTTCAAATTCATCATGTCATCAAAAATATGATAAATGCAAGAAAACTAAACAGTACCAAGACGCCCATGATGGACAGCTGTGCCTCTCTCCGCAAGACCATGCCTTCGAGCGAGGCCACCAATCCGAGCATCCCCTCCACATACTCTCTGGGTGGCTGCAGATACAAGCTCAAATCATCAATGAATAAATGAGTGTCTAAGTATCTGAGTGATAAATGAAAAGTAGTGGAGCATACCGGTGGTGAGTCAGGGTCACTAACATATCGATGATCAGGCATAGGAGGCTCTATCGGAATCGGGTAGGAGCTCTCGTATCGCCAACCCATCAATTCGGTCAGAATGTTTGGTCATCATGCATGATGATAAGTTGGGGGAATCGGGGGGACCAGTCCAGCCCCACCCCTAGATGTGCCAGCCCTATTGGCCGAAGGAATGTCTCTGGCTCGGGTGCGACTTGAAGACGGCATGCCAGTAGACCTCCTCGAGGGAGTACGGACACCTGTCAACGGAGGCATCAAGTAGGTGTGACGGTAGGTCGCGTACTCCCCGTCCTCCAAATGCAGCAGTGCATCAGTGCCCAGCCTGGCATCAATGACACCATGGGGAATAAGCCTATCAGTGAGCCACATATCGTCCGGGGGTGTTGAAGGGACACTCGGCTCAGGGAAGCCCATAGTCTGACGAAGGAAGCGGTCTCCCAAGAACCAGGCCCTACCAACTGGCCCCTCGAACAAGATCCTATACCAGGAAACGGCCCATCCTCCGGCAAACTGGAATCGGATATCCCCACCCAGAGGCGCCCATGGTTGCCATAAGATCTGCGGATGACCAATGCATAGACCGATTAGAAATCGCAAATGTGCAAGATAAGTCAAAGATCAACACATAAGGAATTGAGAGTTCTGAAATACCTCGGTCGCCTACACAGTGTCAAAATATTGCCGCAGGTAGGGGAGAGTCTCCCGGGGCCGCGACCAGTACTAGCCCCCGAAAACGAGCGAATAAGGGGTCATGAGAGGGGCCTCCACCTCGAGCTCTGGGGCTAGCGTCGGAAATTACGCGAAAACCCATAACTGTGGAAAACAGGGCAAAAGCCATCAGAATACAGAATGCTGAGTGCAGAATCAGAATACAGAACGCTGAGTGCAGAATGTAAGTACACAATGTAAAGCGTGCCGTGTGTGCAATGTACAGATAATGAAAAGCAGAAATGTGAATCAAGAGGGGAAAAGGTACCTCCTAGGCTCTCCAATAGCCGCCGACTATGTTCCCCTGTCCGCGGGAGGTCGCACTCATATGGCAATAGAGGGTAGCCAAGCTGGCGCCGCCTCAGTCATACTGACCAACCTGCGTAAGGTCCACCAGGGCACTCAGGAAATATAGCCCAACGGTATTCGTCCTATCGGCAAACAGAGTGGTCCCAAAGAGGAACATCAAAAACTCGCGGGCGTACTGTGCAATCTCCTAAGGAGTCTCAGGCTCAGTCCCCCTGAACTGCGTAGAAAACCAGGTGTATTGGACTCGGCCCGAAGATCGGTCAACCAGTGGGCGAGCTCCCAACAGATGAATCTAGGCAGCCTCCCACTCGCCCATGTCCTCGTCGTAAGGGATCGCCCAGCCTCCCACGTCAAGGCCTGTCAATACGGCGAAGTCAAATGGGGTCATGGTCATGTCCCTGGCGGTTGAGAAATGGAAGGAGTTGGTGGTGTCCCACCATCTCTCCACCAGGGCGCCCATCAATGTCCGGCTAGCTGGATAGCGAGATATCCCGGTACAAAAGGTCCCGAATCCTGCCAGATCAACCCAATCGCGGACAGCCTCCGGGAGCTCTCCATACCAATCTCTCGCAGTAATGGAGCCGTATCCCCGTGTAACGCGGGAGGATGTCTGCATTCATAATAAACACATGAAAAGATATGAGCTGTGTACAAATTAAATCACTTTCAATCAAATGTGGGCTGCGTGTTCACAATCAAATTTGGACTGTGTGTTCAGATTTCAGAAATTTAAAGTTTGGGCTGCGTGTTCAACTTTCAATCAAATGTGGGCTGCGTGTTCACAAGCAAATTTGGGCTGTGTGTTCAGATTTCAGAAATTTAAAGTTTGGGCTGCGTGTTCAACTTTCAATCAAATGTGGGCTGCGTGTTCGCAATCAAATTTGGGTTGCATGTTCAGATTTCAGAAATTTAAAGTTTGGGCTGCGTGTTCAACTTTCAATCAAGTGTGGGCTGCATGTTCACAATCAAATTTGGGCTGTGTGTTCAGATTTTAGAAATTTAAAGTTTGGGCTGCATGTTCAACTTTCAATCAAATGTGGGCTGCGTGTTCACAATCAAATTTGGGCTGCGTGTTTAGATTTTAGAAATTTAAAGTTTAGGCTGCGTGTTCAACTTTCAATCAAGTGTGGGCTGCGTGTTCACAATCAAATTTGGGCTGTGTGTTCAGATTTTAGAAATTTAAAGTTTGGGCTGCGTGTTCAACTTTCAATCAAATCTGGGCTGCGTGTTCACAATCAAATGTGGGTTGTGTGTTCACAATCAAATTTGGGCTGCGTGTTCAGATTTCAGAAATTTAAAGTTTGGGCTGCGTGTTCAACTTTCAACAAATATGGGCTACGTGTTCACAATCAAATTTGGACTGTGTGTCCAGATTTCAGAGATTCAAATGATTGAGCTGTGCGTTCAAGACAGAGTATTATGTTATAGACTAAGCATGCAGAACAAGTTGTGTGCTAAAATGAGCAGAAGTATGGCATGCGAATGTGTTCAGAACGAGCAATAAGCATACATAGCATGAAATGCAGGAAAAATGCAGAATTATGGCAGGAAATGTAAAAAGGTGAAGTACGTACGTCTCATGCCTGATGAGAGAGATGGGACTCCGGCTCCCGCAGTAGCAGGTCCACAGGAGCCCGAGGGTCGAAGTCGGTAAAGTGATAAAAAATTGCCCGAAGGAGGACATGAGTCAGAGGATCGTACCTCTCGGGGACGAATGGCCGAATCCTCGGCGGCAGAGAAATGATGTCTGGATCGCCTCCGGCACCTGGAGGACCTCCGCTATGGGGAAATTGACCCGCCATCTCAGGGAATCTGCAAAAAGGAGCAAAAATGAGCAAAATCAGCCAAAATTGGAAAAAGTCAAGAAAACTCAACTCTCGGGAAATGAAAAAGTCAACAAAAGTCAACTCCTGAGAAAATCTTCCAAATATTGAGACAAACTTACCTCAAGTGGTGAAAATGAGAAAAGAAGCTCCGAAATCAAATTTTAATTGGTTCAAAGTGAAGAAAACTGACAGTTTTCGCGAAATAACTTGGCGTGGGGCGTTGGAAAACGCGTATAGTGCGCAGATCTGAGAGAGAAAATGGTCTAGGAAGGAGGAGAAGGCAGTTTCGGAGCTGAAGTTATGAGGAAAAGAGCTTTGGACATGTACATTTAAAGAAATGAGAGCAAAAGGACCAAATTGCCCCGGATTCGGGCTAGGTGGTCGGTCGGCCACCTTTTCTGGTAGGCCGACCACCCCTTGCACTGAAACCTAGTCGGTGGCCTCCCCTGGACTCCAAACCTGGTCGGTGGTGTTCCCAAGAGGGTCTCCAAGGTCTCTGCAAATTTTGGTAGTCATCGGAGTCCCCAGCACCCGAGAAAGTACAAGAGAAGTGCACTTTTCGTCGTGAAATCCCTTCGCAGGAACTCCAACTCCAACTTTCGACGCGTGTTTCATCGTCACTTGTCAAGAGCAAAATGTATCCTTTTTGAGCACGCTGTGACCCTTTCGGGAGGTAAACTGGAGGTTGCGATTGAGTCGCACTCGTCAAAACTTGCATTTTTTTGTTCGTTGTTTCGCGTCAAACACGCATTCGAATTTGCACTTATCCTGCATTGTTATGCACGTCACTTGCACTCTCATGCATACCACTTGCATTGTTGTGCACGTTTCTTTGGTATTGTTATACCCTCACGCTTAGCTTGCGTTGTTACACGCGTGTCTCTCGCATTGCGATGCGCTTTCCCATCGACACCCTGTTTGTCTGCATTCGATGCAATGTTGAACATGTGTAGCTAATGATATTGTACTTGTTAAGTTTCTCTCTTTTACAGGCACGATATTGTATTGTATGTACGGTTCATTTGAAGGTGGTACGACCAGACGAATCGTGCAGGTATTGTATCTTTTTCGTGTGAGACGTGACGAGAATTGAATAATTCTCCGCATTCTTAAACTGCATGAAATGTAGTTGTTGCTTTGCATTCTTGCTTAAAATTGTTGCGTGTGCGCTTCATTACAGCTTGCTGCTTTGCATGAGGATGAGTTACGTCCGGCTTTGTGCATATCATTTTGCATCTTGCCCCCTGCCTGCGGGTATGCCTACGAGCACATCTGTGTTATCTTGCCTGTTTGTCTAAGTCTTCGGCCTTATCAAAAATGGGTCGTTTGTGGCCTTTGATATTCACTTCCGTCACAAATGACTTCCGAGTTCTGTCAAAGAGGGGCAACTGTAGACACCCCATTTTTGACTGACCTTAAGACTTAGACGTCACCAGTTGAGCGCTCGGTGATGTTGCATTTTGGCCTCGTTTTGAGATTTCGGGCTCGTTCTGAGATTTTGGAGTCTCGGCTGCGAGCCTTGCCCCCAGACTTAGGGGCTCTTTTGTGCCTTGTCTCGGTTTGCGAATTGGGTCCTGTTTTCTCCGTTTTCTCTTCCCAAAGGGAGGGAGAGGTCTCGTAGACCATCTCTCAATGGCCGTAGGCCACGTTTCGTGGTCGTAGGCCATTTTTCCCGTTTGGAGCCCAGTTTCCGGTTTTCGGAGCCGTCGGCCGTGTGCCTCTGTTCGGGACCGCTTAACTACCTCCGTTTGCTCTGATTTTTGGCACACACCTTTTTTCCTCCCTTTAGAGGGACACTGTGGCCCGGGAGACCACCTTCGTGGTCATACGCCACTTCCGGTGCCTAACAGCCTGTTTTTGGGGCCCAGAACCGTGCGTTTTGGCCCCTGAACCTTCGTTTGGCATCCGTTTTGGCCCGTTTTTGGTGGGGACCCTATTTTCACTGTTAGGGAGGGGGTAGTATGGTGGCCAGCCACCTTTTCCACTGAAAAGCCAGTTTTCTTATTTTCTCTCTCCAAAAGCCGATTTTTCTAACAGAAAGCTGGTTTTTCTCACTTTTGAGCCACTTTTTTCTGGCTTTTCATACCACCATTGTGTTCTACTCATCTGGGAGGCCACCAATATGGGTAGGCCGGCCAGAAATTCATCTTGACCCTTTTGACCCCCCTCTAAAAGCTAACTTTTCTCTCTCTTGGGTCACATTTTCTGGTTTTTCTCTACATAGCTGTGTTGCACTCATCTGGGAGACCACCTTTCTGGGGTGGCCGGCCAGAAATTTTTGTTGACCCTTTTGACCCCTGGTCGGTTGACCAGGGGGGGTGGCCGGCCGGCCACTTGAACTGGCCGGCCTGCTTCTTGTTTTTTGTTTTTTCTAAGTGTAGTCCAGCTGTGCCAGCTGGAGACCATTTGGTGTATCCTCCATACACGTGTATGGAGGATACTTGGGGATCTTTTTGGATATTTTGGAGCCTCTCCTCTATAAAGGAGAGGCTTGGCTTTATATCAGAAGGTTGAACAAAATTTACTAAGGCATATAACCTCCCTCCTCCATTGTCACTCTTCCAAACTCCAAAACCCTAATTTTCTTGGTCCATTTGCACTACAACCCTTAGCACCACACCTCCATCATCCATTCCAGCACCTTGGAATTCACTTGCAGAGGTTGAAAGCTCACCAACTTGGTCCAAAAGCTGCTAGAGGTCGGCTCTTCAAGGGTAAGTGTCTATTTCCTTTAAACTTGCATGTTTTTGCTTCATTACTTAGCTTCACTTGAAAGTATTTTTGGGCCTTGTGATAAACTAGAAAGTGTTATATTTTGAGCTCCTCTTCAACTTTATTTAAGGGCACTTTGCTGTTTGAGGTCATCTACTTCCCCTTACCTTCTATCTCTCTTTTAGGGCTGTTTTTGCATCATACTTTAGCCTTACTTGTGGACATTTTCGAGATTTGTCATAAACTGGAAAAAGCCTTATTTTTACCTCCTATTTAATTTTTCTTGAGGCCACTTTTCTGTTTGGAGTCATCTCCTTCCTTGCATGCTTCATTCCTTCATATTTAGGGCTATGCATTAGAGCATTTTGCATTGGACTTGTTTTGGCCTCTTAGACACTGAAATCCAGGGGATTTTTAGTGGCTTTGATGAGGTTTTGAGCTTTGAAATCATAGAGGGGTGACCCTCTCACCCCTCATTTTCTTTACTAGCATCATTGGCTTTCCAAAGGTGCTCTATTTTGCATGCATTGGAGTCACTTTTTGGGCCCAATTTTGCGGGTTTTAAGGTCTGCCTTAAGTCTGTCCAGGGCCCTTCTGATCATATTTTATGTCTATAGTGCTTGTGTAGAACAATTCCATTCAAGGCCTTTTGAGGGGGCCATTCATCGTATGCTTCCTTGACTGATTTCAGGGCCAATTTTGTGATTTTTAGGGCTGCTATAACTCATTTCAAGAGTTGGTTTGGTCATGCTAAGTGTCTATCTTATATGTGCTTAACAACCCCTTGAATGGCCTTCCAAAGAAGCCCCTCATTTTTCCATGTATTGGCTGCATTTCAGTGATTATTTGGGCATGTTTTGGCATGTTTTATTCACTGTTTTTGGCTGGTTTGATGCGTTCTGATTTGCTTCATATACATGCCATGTAAACCATGCTTGTTAGCCAATGTTGCATGCTATTTTAGTCCATCATGTTAGCATCTTTTGGCCATGCTCTAAACTAGAAATGTGCACGTTTTAGGACTTCCTTGGCTCTGCCTTTTGACTTCATGATCAAATAATGCTTGCTTTGTATACTTGTGGTTCAATGCATGTGCTTAGTTTTGAGTTTCGGGGCTTATTCCATGCATCGGGTGCCATATTTCCATGTTTCGTGACCATTTAGCATCATGTTTCAGTGCTGAAATTTACATGTTTGAATGCCACCTTGCATCCCTTGTCATGCCTTGGTAGCGTGGTATTTTATGCCTTAGGTTCGGTCCTCGATTTGCGTGCAGGTGTGCACGCATTTCGGTTGTCTCATTTTCATCTAATGGCCACTGATGTGAGTGTGGCTGAGGTCCACTCGTGTTGGTGTAAGTCCATCGTACATTGTGTATGCCATTTCAGTCCTTAGCATTGCGTGTGCTAGGTTGTATGTTAGAGCATTGTGTATGCCATGTTACATCGAGCATTGTGCATGCCATTTCATAGCATTGCGTATGCTAAGTTGTATGTTAGTCGCATTGTGTATGCCATCTCATTTGCGTTGTGTTTGGGATAGGAGTTAGCCCAAGCACAGGAAACGAGGAATGTTTCGTACTCTGAGTGACGGAGCGTGTTTCAATTCCCTGTCGCCGACACTCCGGATTACCCATGATGGAGTTTAGGTCTTGTTGTGTCTTCATGTAAATTCATTTCACATTGAGTCGTGCAATTTGACTCCTCGGCCATCATGCATCGAGATGCCTGATTGGTGGCACGGGGATCGAGGACTACACTCCCTGAAGAGTAGTCATGCATGCATATGTGAAAATACTTTGCCATGCCCCTTTGTTGCTCTCTGTTACAGCAAATCAGAAATCAGTAGCCTTCTGGAGCTTTGCACAATATTCCGAGAACAATTGCGAACAGAGGCAAACCGGGGCATCGTAAAGAATTTCCCGACGAAGGCAACCCGAGCATGCATGATTCATCATTCGGAACAGAGCCGAGGCGGTCCATAGCTTGCATGCTAATTTATTCGCTTTCCTAGTTAATTTGTTAATTAATTAGGATTTTGTACTTATTTGGACTGTATTATTTATTCAGACCCTCCGAGAGAGGGCCAATGTTGTAATAAGTGTGCGTGTGTGTGATGTATGTCTTCCAACCCCACGTCTTTCTCCTTTTATTTACCAGCTTATGATGGTTAGATTTGGGCATGTTTCAATTAGCATACTTATGCTCGCATGTTTGCATTCATTTATCTGTATTGCATGCACTGGGCTCGGCGCATCATACTAACTGCATTTGTATTTCAATTCCAAATTGAATATGTGTTAGCTGTAGCATTTCACATGCCATCTTTAGAATAGCCGAGCCTATTGTAGTTGCATTCCTGCATGTGTTGCATTA
Organism: Camellia sinensis; assembly: GCF_055761805.1. Classification (NCBI taxonomy): domain Eukaryota; kingdom Viridiplantae; phylum Streptophyta; class Magnoliopsida; order Ericales; family Theaceae; genus Camellia; species Camellia sinensis. The sequence continues at coordinate 107,442,047 of NC_138969.1, read as the reverse complement.
GGCATTTCTGTATAGTTAGGATTCATGCATGATTTCTAATTAAGCTTCTTTCTTTAGCTTGGAGTATTCGGTAAGTTTTATGCTTTAGCATCCTTGCATGTGTGTGAGTGACTGCCATGATAGCATGCTTACCATGAGGCTATCTACTTATGTGATATAACTGCCTGAACGCCTGTGGGTGAAGGTTGGGTTATTTGGATTGGAACAATTCATCAATTGTGAGTTTTAAGCCCACTTGAGAGTGGCAAATCATCTTGTTTTCTAAGCCCACCTAAGGGTGGCAAATTCACATTTTAGCCTACTTGCGAGTAGCAAACCGCTTTCAAAAACAAACATGAAATGTTTTGTTCCAATTTAGGCGATCCAGTCTATACTTGTATGCTGTGCGCATCACGTAGTAAATCTAGGCTAATAACCGGAATGAGAACGTACAATGTTTTCAAAACTAGATATCATGGTTAGTAGAGGCCGATCTTTGATCGGACGAGCGGGGGTGCTCACGAAGTGACCTTCCCCAATCGTACCCAAGTTCCCGAGCCGAGGCAACTTTGGTGATGACGGACACGTGGCCTTAGACAACGAGTCAGGGTTTCCTAAATTCCCCCGAAATAAATATTTAGGTGGCGACTCTGTATCTGGCAAAGCAGTCCATGTTTGGCACTTCTTTCAAAAAATTTGTTTTCAAAAACGATTTGCCGGATTTGGACTCTTTGTTGATTCATCGGTTCTGCATTGCACTCTGCGAGATTAGATACAGGACCGTGACTTTGAGTCCTGAACTGTAGTGAGCCCAATGAACAAAACAGGGGGGGAGAGGGGGGGATCTCCCTCTCGGGACATTCGGGGACGTCTACACCCGTGACTCGTGCCAAAGGCCACTTGTCCATCATCACCAAAGTGTCTCGGCTCAAGAACTTTGATATGAGAGAGGAAGGTCATGAATTGAGCACCCCACTCACCCGATCAAAAATCAACCTCTACTAATCATGGTGTGATTTTTATGTACATTATATGCTCTTATTATGATTTTAATGCTAAACATTACTATGTGAGGCACACAAGAATAGACTACTTCGCCCACTTTGGAATGCTTGTTTTCATATTGGTTTGGAAAGAATTTTTGGATATGTGCCACTTGAAAAAGTAGACTCATATATACTAATATCAGCATCATCCCAACTTAAGCAAATTAGCCTTCATCCACAAGCATTCAGGAGGTATATCAAATAATTACTTAGTCTCATGGTAATATGCTTGATATGGCAGCACTAACATACATGCAATATACTAAGGTAAGAAATGCTCACCTAGTACTCCAAGGCAAGCCAAAGAAAATAAAATAATTAAAAAAAATGCTTGCTTTAATATGCAAGTGACTAATGCAACACATACAAAATGCAACTACTAAGTTCTGTTTATTAACATGACATATGGCTTAACTCAAAGTATGCGACAGTGCATGTATTCAAGTAAGTAAGTAATGATAACAATATTAGAACAATTAACCAAACCTGATGCATGCAAACATGGGCATTTTACACATGGTAATGATATGAAACCAAAACATGAAATGCAACCATCGTAAGCAAGTAAATAACAAGGAGAAAGAAAATGGGGGTTGGAAGACATACAAATATTTGCAAGTGTTTACAATTTGCCCTCACAGAAGAGGGTCCGAATGAATATCCTATTTTGCTAATTATTATAACATCAAATAAATGAATAAGCTAAATTAATTAATTATTACAAATCCGAATTAAAATAATTAATTAAGTACAACACACTAATTATTAAAATCTAATTTAATGGAACGGGACACGAGGAACCACGTGCACACAAATGAGAACATCCTCCCGGAAACTTCTCTGTTTGCTGCCAGATTTTGTTCTATTTGCAGTCAGAAAATTATTCTATTTTTACCTCAACTTCTGCTCTGTTCTGCAAGAAAAATACCACTGCCTGTACAACAACAGGTGGTCGACCGGTCTTGAGAAGTGGTCGGTCGGACAAATAAGTGGCCGGCTGGCCACTATTTTTTGGTTCTGCCCTGCTGTCACAGAATCAAAACAAAGCAAAAACAGAGTATTTTCAGGAGATGTTTATTTTCCTATGCCTTTCCCTATCATAAAACTAATCAAGGAAGGGGTAGATTCGGTTCGCAAATCATCAATATTCACAAAGTTATTGCATGATGATCTATGAACCGATAGGACAAAGGGTCAATAAATGGAAATAAAGGACCAACACAACCATTCCCCTATTTAATGAGTTACCTCAAGGAAGTGGTAGACATTGCTTCTTGAATCATTGACATCACTAAAGAGTATGTAATGATTCGAGACGCAATAGGTTCAATATAACGCCTGATTGAATCCTAACTCAATTTTATTATATTTTGCCTCTTTTGTTCCAATTTTATTCTCTTTTACATTACCTTACCATTTTTTAGTCATTTTTGTCCAAAAGAGATCATTATGTCCACTAAGTGCAAAAAGCAATAAAGGGAAGTGTCAAACAAAAGGTTGTGCTTAACATGAGAGAGAGAGATGTAATGCCTTGGTAATGAATCTAAGCATGGAAAGTCTCATTCTCATGCCTTGAACAACAACCAAGTGTTTGAGACAACTCTTAATCAAAGAAAAAAAAGAAAGGAGGGAGGTTGTAGAGATGATTAGGCAAAGATGATGATCATAAGTATGAGTATTGATACAAAAAATAATGAATGAAAAGTTATCAACTCAAATGGATTGGTGTCCAAGGCCTAAACCCCCAAATCCATGAGGACTTTACAACAATATAAGCATGGTATTCAAAGCATAACTAAGTAAACATACTAAACAACCCCTAAAATAACAAAAACAGTGCTAAAAATTAGTTCGAAAAGCTAGAAAAAACAAGTAAAAGAAGAGAAGAACAAAGCTAGTAAGCAAGCCAAAGGAGGGGTGGCTAACCCCTTCACTTTTTGGACCTTAAAATCACATGTTTTAGTCTCTTAAAATGCTGAAAATAAGTAGCTAAAAGTAAAGAAACAAGTGGGAAACACAAGGATACAAGCTATGGGAGAAAGTTCAACAAAGGGTGGTTAACCCCTCTACCTTTGATAGCTCTTAAATCACAAGTTTCAGCCCACAAAACTAGTCCAAAACAGTGTGAAAATAGCAAGAAATGAGTAGGGAAGAGTAGCTTAAACAAGGCAAAAGTTATACCTTTGAAGAGAAGATACTTTTTGGTTCACAAACACCAAAGTGTTCACCCTCAAGAGCTGAAATTTTGGCTCAATAATCTCAGCAGGAAGCCTCAAATTTTTGGTTTAGGAAGTGTATGTATAGTGTATGTATAGTGCAAGATAGAGAAGGAGAGTGTTTGGTAAGTTTCGAGCACTTGGCAAATTTTTCTAACTTAAAATCATAAGGGGTGGTCATCTATTTATAGAAAAACAGGTTTCTTTGTCAGAAATATCTGAATTGATCCAGCGGGTGCAAGGCATGCACATGGGGGGGGGGGACAGCTAGTAGCAAATATCTGCTCGCCGCTAAACATTGCTAGCTGACTGGCCTGCCATGGAAGGGGACGGCTGGCCAATAAAATTGGCCTGCGGGCCACATGTTGGCTAGCAAGCCTCTAAGTGGTTAGGTGAGAAAAAAATTAGGTTTTGGTCCCAAGGGAGTGCAAGGCTTTAGGTTCTGAAACTCAAAACCGAAGCTTTTTGTTAAGGAAATTGAATGATTGCACAGCGTATTATTTCATCATCAAGTGTTCAACCTGAGGAACCCAAGTCTTAAGAGCGGTTAAAAATGGGATGTCTACACTAACCAGAAGGATCGGCACCTAATTGCGGCGGTTTTTGGACTTTCATCAAGGACACATAGGCCAACATAATAAAACCATAACCACACCCCCTAACTAGATCCACTAGGGTATTCACCCATTTTTCTCAAAATGATACATTTCAAAGTATTAAGTATGAAACAATGTTCAATACACAATGTATAAGTAGTTCATTTCAATTAACATAATCCTCATGCAATTTCTACAACAACCGAAGCTATCATCCACCAATAGCCCAAAACAGATATCTCTATACAGCAGATAAATTTTCAATAACAATTATAATTTCATAATCTCAAAATGGAAGTAATAATGCATATCCAACTCCATTCTCATCATCAATGGATAAATTCATTTTATCATTTCAAATCCAATAACTTTCCCTTTCATTTATAGGTCACACACTTATGATTTTCAACAAAAAAAAAAAAAAAAAAAGCATCTTTTACTTTCAAAAAACGCATTTTTAGGAGAAATTTTTAATACTTCAACACAACTCAACAATATACTCATTCCCACAACCTTTTTCAAGAACCCATTTGAAAATGCCTCTTTTACATTTCAAAAACCAAACCCTAAATCAAACCCCCAACTCCCAAATCACAATATTTTGTAAGGAGTACATAACGAAGTTAAGAATCATACAAGGAGGTTGAAGAAGTTCCTACCTCAAGAGTAGAAGAAGAAGGAAGCAAGACCTAACTCTAGATGGAGTAAAAAATGGAAATTTCACTGATTAAAATGTTCTCCTTTATGAGCTCTACACTTTACTCTAAAGCACTAGGCGGCAAGATCAATGGATTTGGGTGTATTTGAGTGTATTTGAGTGTTTAGATAAGAACTAAAGAGAGAGATAAAGTGAAGAAATTAGGTTTTAGGATGTTTTAGAGAGGGAGATAGAGAGAGAGAGAGAGAGAGAGAGAGAGAGAGAAGGTAAAAAGCAACAGAAAAGGACCTTTCCCCGATCTGATATATGCACAGACCGCTCGAGCAACCAAAACACGGCTTGAGTGCACAATGACCCCCTCCAAGAAGTTTTGCAGACTGCAGAAGACCGTTTAAGGGAAGAAAGGACAGCTCGAGCAAAGATCACCCTAATCCCAGTAGTTTTACAGACCTGTAAAAGTATTGAGAGAACCTAAAGACCGCTTGAGCAAAGGAAAGACCGCTTGAGTAAACCTGAAGAAAAACATGTATGAACTCCATTAAAAAATGAATTATCAACCTACTCACAACACAACCAACAACTCCAAACAACCAAACTCAACAACAAGAAGACAAAATGGTGTATAGACAATGATAAAAAGTATTGGATCTTAGATCCAAGAATATGAAATGGTCGGGTCTAACCCAAGCCGTTATAATTTTCCCCTTTTAAGAAATTTCGTCCTCGAAATTTAAATCAAAACAATAATCACTGCAATCTAATCCCAATGACAATCCATACTAGTACAATGATAAAATAATGTCATCCAACACAAAAATATTACAATTTTGAATCTCCAAAACACGTACAATGTTTACATATTACAATAATGTGAAATTTTAATACAAAACTCAAACACCAACAAACAGGTCCGGATACTTCTCATGAACTTTAGCCTCACTCCTAAGTTGCCTCCTCAACTCTATGGTGTCATCACAACACCTTAACCAATGGAATAGTCTTGCCCCTCTAGACTAGATCCCGAGTATCTAACACCCAAATCGGTCTCTCTTCATATGAGGCATCCTCATCTATCTCTAAATCGGTCCAATCCAGCACATGTGAAGGATCAGGCGCGTACTTTCGGAGTATACAGATATGAAACACGTCATGAACCCTAGAAAATTGGAGTAACAAGGCCAAACAGTAAGCTACCTCCCTAATTCACTCTAGAATCTCAAAGGGCTCAACAAACCTAGAAGACAACTTCCTACTCTTCCCAAATCTCAAAGGCCAAATGTCATAATTAGATCATTTTTAGTCTTAATTTAAATAATAAAAAAAATAAGCCATAACTAAACACCATATAACATATAAATTATAACCAAAATAATATCATAATAAAAATTACAACCAGTCATAAATAAGGCCATAATGAATCATAATCAAGTCATAACTAATAGCATAATAGGTTATAATCAAAGATTACAAAAGTTGGAACTGGGGCATATGATAGAATTTTCCTACAATATATTGTAATTGTATAGGAGTGACCATTGGTTTAATGGTTAAGATTTGACCTAATAACCTTGAGGTTATGGGTTCAAGTCTTGAGCCACCACTTTACGCTTTATGCCAAAGGTTAGGTGTGTACTGAATCTTTCCCCTCCCAAACACACATTAACGTGTACTTCTTGGGCGTTGTTTTTTTTTTTTTTTTTTTTTTATATTGTAATTGTATATAGGGCAAATTATGTTGGTAGTTCCTGTATTTTGATCACTGTGTTATTTTGATCCTAGTAATTTCAGTTTGCTCAATTTTGACCTTGAATTTGTGACTTTGTCTTAATTTAGTTCAATTGATTATAATTTTGTAAACATTTTTTAATAAAAAATACACACATAAATGGCAATTGTCATGCTTTTAGGGAAAAAAAATATATACTTGCTCAATTTCGTGAGTTAACCGCAACCAATTCAATAATAATTTTTGTTAAAAACATTAATAGTTTTATCCATTGGATCAAATTGACACAAAATTTAAAATTAAATATAAAAATTGAGTCGATTAAAAGTATATGAACCAAAATAACACAAAGGATAATACGTATGTACTACCGATGTAATTTACCAAAAATATAGATGGGATCTAAGTGTTCCGTAAGTAAAGTTTTTTATATGTTTTTTGAAAATTTAGGGGGTGCTCCTTAAAAAAAAAAAATGGCAAATTACACTTTCTTTTGCATTTAGCGAGTTTTTCAGTTTAGTCTTTGAAGGTTTTTTTTTTTTTTTTTTTTTTTTTTTTTTTTTTTTTTTTTTTTTACTTTAACTCTTCACGTTTTTCGTTTTTCTTAATTTATTCTAAAAATTAACTTATGTCTAAAATTAAATAAAAAATGACACATTAACTGTCACATTGTATAAAAATATTTCATAATATATAACTCACACTTTTGATACAAATTTAAATCATAATATAACAATATATGTTTTTATATCATGTGGTAGCTAATATGGTGTTTTTTTTTTTTTTCTAACCAAATATAAAGGGCTAGAGTGTAATTTACGCAAATTATCATTAATTTTATTTTTTACAAAGACCCTATTTGATAAGTCACTATTTTAGATAATTTTTTTTTTTTTTTTTTTTAAGTTTTGAACTCATAGAAAAAGTTAAAGATTCATTTTCATTCATTCTACAAAATATATAATTTATTTTTTTTTATATGTTTTTTTTTTTAATTTTTTTATTGTAAAGAGTCAAAAGTTTCTTTCTAAACATATTACCTTTTTTTAACTCACATTTTAATAATAAAATAAAAAATTATTAATGTAATGTTTGGTAACGTTTATGTTTTTTCGTTTATATTTATAAAAAAATCTATAAATTAATTTTTGTTTACTTTTAAAAAATTAAAAACGGAAAATATGTTTGATTTAAATAAAATATTTGAAAATTTTTAAAAACAAAAATAAAAGAAACTCTCCTGAGCTGTTGCCCTATGATTGAACAAAGTTAACCACGTTGTTTCTTTTTCGTGTACCTTATTCACTTTTATTTTTCCGTCGTTTTTAAAATTTTGTACGTTAAAAATAATAAAAACAAATAAAGCAAAAATGTTTTCGCGAGTGCCATTCCTGTGATTTGACCAGCTAACTTTGTTGTGCACCAGACAAGGTGCTCCACAGTCCTTCCATGTCATTTCCGATGTATCAAAAAAAAGGATTGAAAATGTTTCGTAACTTAAATTTTGTGACTCAAAAGTGGCTCAAATGGCCAAAACGACGTCGTTTTGGCTATTTTTATGTTGTTCTGTACTCAAAACGACGTCGTTTTGGCCATTTGAGCCATTTTTAAGCCACAAAATTTGAGTTACGTAGCATTATCGAAAAAAAAAAAACAATCCTTCCATGTGTTTTTTCAATTTTTAAACTTTTGTAAATACAATTTTTTTAGTTTATGATTTTAAGCTTAATTTTTAATTTGAGATGTGTTTATACACTTAAAAGTTTACCAAACAAATTTATATGGCAATTTCTAAAATTTTTACAAATATAAATTAAAAACTAAAAACGGAATAGTTACTGAACACCAAAAAATGTCACTTCTCAAACCAATTGATAGTCTATAATTATTGAAAAATGTTATAAATCCCAAATAATTTGTTAAATTTTTTATCAAACAGCTCACATAGGTGTGAGATCTACACAAACCCACATATATATAGGTCTCACACACATGTAAGAGATTTAATAAAAAATTTAATAAATTATTTAGTCCCTAACATAACTCATAATTATTAGCTGGGTGCGTTACCAACGTGCGTAGTCTACAAAAATTATTAACTGTGCGACGGAGGACTAGATTGCTTGTCCTTGAACCAAATTTATTAGGGTAAATTACAGTTACATCCCCTGTTGTTTATGTTTAATATCGTTTTCCTTCTCACATTTTAAAAATTACATTCTCTCCCCTGATGTTTATAATCTCATTACAAATTGCTAGCTCTCGTTAAGTGGACATTAAGAACTAAACAAAAATTGTTGATATTATGCCTTAAAATTTCTAAATGACCATCTTCTTCTTTTTCCTTTCTTCCTATCATCATTACTCTACACTCTACAACTTTTCATTATTAAATTCTATTTGAACATATTCTTATTGAGCAATGATATACAAATATAAATTTTATACAGAATTTTCAAACACAATGATACAAGCTTAATGGTGACATTTCATTTTAAAACAAAACACTCATAAAGATGATTTATATTTATAACAATATCACTATCACATCATATTTATGATATTTTTGGTATAAATTTCTACATAGAAATAGAGTTTTTTATTTTTATTTCCACCATCATTTTTCTTTCTCATCTATTCACCTGCATATACTACAGCATTACTGTAACGGCCCAAAATAATAACAACCCACCTCATAATATTCAATGGAAAAGTAAAAACTTACATACATTTCATTGATATTCTTTTCCTGTACAAAAGATGACGTATTCATGTATAAATTCATAAATCGTAGATCTTGATCTATAGCATATGACATATATAAATAAACTGGAACAAAATGGATTATAGATAAGTTTATGCCCTAATGACTACATATTTCCAAGATGATACTTGGTTACAACAAAAGTGGATCAAGTCCCCAAACAATTAAAAGCTTGAGGCTTGTACAAAAAATAATTACAATAAAATAAACAAAAATGAGCCTTCAGCTCCACAATTTTCCCAAGTTACGTCCTTGATGGAGGCATATCATCAGCACCTGAAAGTTGGTTTCCACATAAGGTGAGTTAAAACTCAATAGAGATATTTGAACACAACGTATGAAACTGAACACAGTTATATGGTGAATGTACATGCATGCCCTTTTACCAAAACATTGTACTTTCTCTTTCGAAACAATGCAATGCCTTAGTTATATATGTAAAGATTCACAAAAGAATACTTTTTAAATCAGAAAACAGGGCAGTAGATACAAAGTACTAGGAATATCTAGGTACGTGTCTGCTACACTACTAAAATTTCAGCTTTTTGCGACGGTATACTCCTAATGCCGTCGCAAAAAAATTTTTGCGACGGCAAATGACTTTTTGTGACGGCAATAGGGGGGTCGCAACTGGGGGTGTTGCAAAAGAGTTTTTGCGACAGCACAGTGCCGTCGCTAATGTTTTGCGACAGCATTTTAACCTTTTACGATGGCACTTTACAGTCGCTAATAACGTTTGAAATTTCTTGACTTTTTGCGACGACACTATTTTACCGTCGCTAAAAATGTTATTTGAGACGGCAAAAAATGCCGTCGCTAGTAGTCTTTTTTTTGCAACGGCAAGGACACTATTTTTGCGACGGTGTGGTGCTGTCGCAAAAAGTATTAAAAATATGAAAATTTCTATTTTTTGCGACAGTGTACTACCGTCGCAAATGCTCTGCTTTTTTGAGACGGCAAATGTTGCCGTCGCAAATACTCTGCTTTTTTGAGACGGTAAGTGTGCCGTTGCAAATAGTTCCGTCTTCGCAAATAGTTCCGTCTTTTAAGCCCAGTTTTCTTGTAGTGCTAGCAGGCTATACAAGAACTATCAAAGCCATTTTACCGGTATTAACTGTAATTGGTTCCTCGTATTCCTCGGAGGGGTTTAGTCTTCTCGGATACGATAGCCCTACAGTTCGGACTCCCGTAGTTCTGAATCTAGTTTCACAAGTGCAATGTGAAACAAAAAAACAAAAAAGAGTCAAAATCTGACAAATCTTTGGAAAATCGATTTACAATCAAAAATGCCACAAATGGACTGCATTTCCAAATTTCAGAGTCGCCACCTAAATATTTTTGAAAAATTTAGAAAACCCGTTGTAGACACCCCATTTTTGACTGACCTTAAGACTCAGATGTCACCAGTTGAGCGCTCGGTGATGTTGCATTTTGTGCTCGTTCTGAGGTTTCAGAGTCTCGGCTGTGAGCCTTGCCTCCGGACTTCGGGGTTCTTTTGTGCCTTGTCTCGGTTTGCGAATCGGGTCCTGTTTTCTCCGTTTTCTCTTCCCAAAGGGAGGGAGAGGTCTCATAGACCATCTCTCAGTGGCCGTAGGCTACGTTTCGTGGTCGTAGGCCATTTTTCTCGTTTGGAGCGCAGTTTTCAGTTTTCGGAGCCGTCGGCCGTGTGCCTCGGTTCGGGACCGCTTAACTACCTCTGTTTGCTCCGGTTTTTGGCACACACCTTTTTTCCTCCCTTTAGAGGGACACTGTGGCCCGGGAGACCACCTTCGTGGTCATACGCCACTTCCGGTGCCTAACAGCCGGTTTTCGGGGCCCCAAACCGCGCGTTTTGGCCCCTGAACCTTCGTTTTGCATCCGTTTTGGCTCGTTTTTGGTGGGAACCCTATTTTCACTGTTAGGGAGGGGGTAGTATGGTGGCCGGCCACCTTTTCCCCTGAAAAGCCAGTTTTCTCATTTTTTCTCTCCAAAAGCCGATTTTTCTAACAGAAAGCTGGTTTTTCTCACTTTTGAGTCACTTTTTCTGGCTTTTCATACCACCATTGTGTTCTACTCATCTGGGAAGCCACCAATATGGGTAGGCCGGCCAGAAATTCATCTTGACCCTTTTGACCCCCCTCTAAAAGCTAGTTTTTCTCTTTCTTGGGTCACATTTTCTGGTTTTTCTCTACATAGCTGTGTTGCACTCATCTGGGAGACCACCTTTCTGGGGTGGTCGACTAGAAATTTCTGTTGACCCTTTTGACCCCTGGTCGGCCGACCAGGGGGGTGGCCGGCCAGCCACTTGAACTGGCCGGCCTGCTTCTTGCTTTTTGCTTTTTCTGAGTGTAATCCAGCTCTGCCAACTGGAGACCATTTGGTGTATCCTCCATACACGTGTATGGAGGATACTTGGGGACCTTTTTGGATATTTTGGAGCCTCTCCTCTATAAAGGAGAGGCTTGGCTTCATATCAGAAGGTTGAACAAAATTTACTAAGACATATAATCTCCCTCCTCCATTGTCACTATTCCAAGCTCCAAAACCCTAATTTTCTTGGTCCATTTGCACTACAACCCTTAGCACCACACCTCCATCATCCATTCCAGCACCTTGGAAGTCATTTGCAGAGGTTGCAAGCTCACCAACTTGGTCCAAAAGCTACTGGAGGTCGGCTCTTCAAGGGTAAGTGTCTATTTCCTTTAAACTTGCATTTTTGTGCTTCATTACTTAGCTTCAGTTGCAAGTATTTTTGGGCTTGTGATAAACTAGAAAGTGTTATATTTTGAGCTCCTCTTCAAATTTGTTTAAGGGCACTTTGCTGTTTGAGGTCATCTACTTCCCCTTACCCTTTATCTCTCTTTTAGGGCTATTTTTGCATCATACTTTAGCCTTACTTGTGAACATTTTCGAGATTTGTCATAAACTGGAAAAAGCCTTATTTCGACCTCCTATTTAATTTTTCTTGAGGCCACTTTTCTGTTTGGAGTCATCTCCTTCCTTGCATGCTTCATTCCTTCATATTTAGGGCTATGCATTACATTTTGCATTGGACTTGTTTTGGCCTCTTAGACACTGAAATCCACGGGATTTTCAGTGGCTTTGATGAGGTTTTGACCTTGAAACCAGAGAGGGATGACCCTCTCACCCCTCATTTTCTTTACTAGCATCATTGGCTTTCCAAAGGGGCTCTATTTTGCATGCATTGGAGTCACCTTTTGGGCCCAATTTTGTGGGTTTTAAGGTCTGCCTTAAGTCTGTCCAGGGCCCTTTTGATCATATTTTATGTCTATAGTGCATGTGTAGAACAATTCCATTCAAGGCCTTTTGAGGGGGCCTTTCATTGTATGCTTCCTTGACTGATTTCAGGGCCAATTTTGTGATTTTTAGGGCTGTCATAACTTATTTCAAGAGTTGGTTTGGTCATGCTAAGTGTCTATCTTATATGTGCTTAACAACCCCTTGAATGGCCTTCCAAAGAAGCCCCTCATTTTTCCATGCATTGGCTGCATTTCAGTGATTATTTGGGCATGTTTTGGCATGTTTTATTCACTGTTTTTGGCTGGTTTGATGAGTTCTCATTTTCTTCATATACATGCCATGTAAACCATGCTTGTTAGCCAATGTTGCATGCTATTTTAGTCCATCATGTTAGCATATTTTGGCCATGCTTTAAACTAGAAATGTGCACGTTTTGGGACTTCCTTGGCTCTGTCTTTTGATTTCATGATCAAATAATGCTTACTTTGTATACTTGTGGTTCAATGCATGTGCCTAGTTTTGAGTTTCGGGACTTATTCCATGCATCGGGTGCCATATTTCCATGTTTCGGGACCATTTAGCATCATGTTTCAGTGCTGAAATTTACATGTTTGAATGCCACCTTGCATCCCTTGTCATGCCTTGGTAGGGTGGTATTTTATGCCTTCGGTTCGGTCCTCGATTTGCATGCAGGTGTGCACGCATTTCGGTTGTCTCATTTTCATCTAATGGCCACTGATGTGAGTGTGGCTGAGGTCCACTCGTGTTGGTGTAAGTCCATCGTACATTGTGTATGCCATTTCAGTCCTTAGCATTGCGTATGCTAGGTTGTATGTTAGAGCATTGGGTATGCCATGTTACATCGAGCATTGTGTATGCCATTTCATAGCATTGCGTATGCTAGGTTGTATGTTAGTCGCATTGTGTATGCCATCTTATTTGCGTTGTGTTTGGGATAGGAGTTAGCCCAAGCACAGGAAACGAGGAATGTTTCGTACTCCGAGTGACGGATCGTGTCTCAATTCCCTTTCGCCGACACTCCGGATTATCCATGATGGAGTTTAGGTCTTGTTGTGTCTTCATGTGCATTCATTTCACTTTGAGTCGTGAAATTCGACTCCTCGACCATCATGTATCGAGATGCATGATTGGTGGCACGAGGATCGAGGACTACACTCCCTAAAGAGTAGTCATGCATACATATGTGAAAATACTTTGCCATGCCCCTTTGTTGCTCTCTGTTGCAGCAAATCAGAAATCAGTTGCCTTCTGGAGCTTTGCACAATATTCCGAGAACAATTGCGAATAGAGGCAAACCGGGGCATCGTAAAGAATTTCCCGACGAAGGCAACCCGAGCATGCATCATTCATCATTCGGAACAGAGCCGAGGCGGTCCATAGCTTGCATGCTAATTTATTCGCTTTCCTAGTTAATTTGTTAATTAATTAGGATTTTGTACTTATTCGGACTGTATTATTTATTCGGACCCTCCGAGAGAGGGCTAATGTTGTAATAAGTGTGCGTGTGTGTGATGTATGTCTTCCAACCCCACGTCTTTCTCCCTTTTATTTACCAGTTTATGATGGTTAGATTAGGGCATGTTTCAATTAGTATACTTATGTTCGCATGTTTGCATTTATTTATCTGTATTGCATGCACCGGGCTCGGCGCATCATACTAACTGCATTTGTATTTCAATTCCAAATTGAATATGTGTTAGCTGTAGCATTTCACATGCCATCTTTAGAATAACCGAGCCTATTGTAGTTGCATTCCTGCATGTGTTGCATTAGGCATTTCTGTATAGTTAGGATTCATGCATGATTTCTAATTAAGCTTCTTTCTTTGGCTTGGAGCATTCGGTAAGTTTTATGCTTTAGCATCCTTGCATGTGTGTGAGTGACTGCCATGATAGCATGCTTACCATGAGGCTATCTGCTTATGTGATATAACTGCCTGAATGTCTGTGGGTGAAGGTTGGGTTATTTGGATTGGAACAATTCATCAATTGTGAGTTTTAAGCCCACTTGAGAGTGGCAAATCATCTTATTTTCTAAGCCCACCTGAGGGTGGCAAATTCACATTTTAGCCTACTTGCGAGTAGCAAACCGTTTTAAAAAACAAACATGAAATGTTTTGTTCCAATTCAGGCAATCCAGTCTATACTTGTATGCTGTGCGCATCACGTAGTAAATCTAGGCTAATAACTGGAATAAGAACGCATAATGTTTTCAAAACTAGATATCATGGTTAGTTGAGGCCGATCTTTGATCGGGCGAGCGGGGGTGCTCACGAAGTGAACTTCCCCAATCGTACCCAAGTTCCCGAGCCGAGGCAACTTTGGTGATGACGGACACGTGGCCTTAGGCAACGAGTCAGGGTTTCCTAAATTCCCTCAAAATAAATATTTAGGTGGCGACTTTGTATCTGGAAAAGCAGTCCATGTTTGGCATTTCTTTCAAAAAATTTGTTTTCAAAAACGATTTGCCGGATTTGGACTCTTTGATGATTCATCAGTCTTGCATTGCACTCTGCGAGATTAGATACAGGACCATGATTTTGAGTCCTGAACTGTAGTGAGTCCAATGAACAAAACGTGGGGGGGTTCTCCCTCCCGGGACGTTCGGGGACGTCTACAGTTTCTGGCGACTCTGCTGGGGAGTTAGAGAACTTGACTCGAACTCATGATATCTTGTTTTGATTACACTTATGTATTTCTTTGCATTGCATTTGCATTGGTGCGCCTAGGACACCGTGTTTTCCATCTGATATGTTTGCCGGAGGCTTGCTTTGTCAAAGCATGCCGTAAGGCTGACCGGTTGCGGGCTCTACCAGTATGGGACAAACCCCGGTTTTACCGGGGCACCCTTTTTGACCATTCAACCTAGTGCATATTCGGAATCCATAGTGACCATTCCAAACTAGGACAGGTTGCTTACCCGTTTATAGGTTATTTGAAACTGCTGCGTGCGTTGTGAAACCCTAGTTCCTGACAAAATAGGACAGGGAAACCTTACCCCAACATAGGGGTGTTTTGGCTCTCATTTGCTTGTTATGTGCTTTTAGAGTGCGTCTCTATACGAATGCATGTATCAGTTTACAAGTTTGAGCATCAGGCCTGCGGGCACCAATTCAGTATTTCCGGGTATCAGGCCTGTGGGCACCAGTTCAGTATTTTTGAAATCAGTTATCTGCGAGTATCAGATTCAACTTCGGGGACAGTGATTTGGGAATAGTAATTTGGGAATAATCATTGGTCTTTGAGAACAGTGCATCAATTGCGTGTTAATTATACCCGACTGTGTGTTGTGTTTATTTACGCCGTTGTGCTGTCCGTTCGTCTGCTCGTTTATTTCCTTATTATTGCTTTATTTATCTTTTTGCTAGGTAGTTTAGCACAATTGCTCCAGACCAAGCAGATATTTCCCAAGCACTCTGGACAAGAGGTCGCCGACTCAATCGATCTGAGGATCTGGTCAACGGACAACCAGTGTTCCACTCTCTACCCCCGGTTATCAAACAGAGGTCGAAAAGGCGCAGTGTATCTGAGCAGAGGTTACCAGAGCAACGGATTACCCCATCAGTGGACAGTCAGATTGAGATCCCAATTATTGCTATAGAGATAGACCTGCCAGCAGTTCAGACAGATCAGGGCAGTATGACGGGACCAACAGGAGTTGAGGAAATGATACGTCAGATGCAGGACACCATGAGAGCCATACAGCAGGATGCTGTTCGTCGGGACGAATTTGCCAAACAACAGGCCGAGGTCATGGCCCAGCAGGCAGAGTTAATTGCCAGATTGCAACAACAAGCCGGAGCATCTGCTTCACACCTAGTTCCTCCCCCACCAGAAATCACGGCACCCGAAGAGGCACAAAATGTCTAGGCAGATACGGACATACCAACGGGGCCAGCTCCGCCCCCAATTCTGCCCCAGCTATCTAAGGCACCTACGCCTGTCAATCAACCGGACTCTCCCTTTGAGTTTGAGGTAGACCATACAGCACTGAAATTGAGCAAGCTTGAGAAGTTGTTCAAGAAATCCCAAGGGGTAAAGGCTATCCCGGATATCGAGGACGGATATACCGACGTGGCTGTGACGCTACCGGATAGGTTTAAAATGCTGTAAATTGATCGCTTCGACGGATCTGGGGACCCCATGGTGCATCTCCGGCTATTTTTAGATATACTACGGCCAATGGGCCTCACCAGACCACAAAAGCTTTCACTATTCGGCCGGACCCTGTCGGGTGTGGCCGCTATCTGGTATGCGAAGTTAGAGGATGATGTCAAGCGGAGTTGGGATAAAATGGCCGAGGCCTTTGTCGCACAATACTCTTACAATACCCAAATCGAGATTACAACCTGAGATCTCGAAACAACAAGGCAGGACCTTAAAGAGAGCTTCTCGGATTTCGTAACTCGGTGAAGGGCGAAGGCTTTGATGATGACCCTGAGGCCTACCGACAAAGACCAAATCAGAATGATTGTGCCCAATCTCCAGCCAAAACTGATGTAAAAAATGATTGTGCTCCCCTTTCCCACTTTTTCAGATTTACATGAAATGGGGGTACAAATTGAAGATGCAATGAAACAGGGTCTGATTGACCAAGATAGAGAGCAACCCAGAAGAACCTTTAACCGCAACAACAATACGGGCCCAAGTGGCGCTGCAACTGCAAGAGCTTCGGAGGTGAGCATGGTCACCACCATTCCCCCTCCCCTTCCAAGACCCATGGCAGCTACACCTTTCTCCGGCACGTCCGGAAGCAACACACAAACCACTCGATTCCAACCCAGAGGCCAAAGAACCTTCACCCCACTGTATATGCCCTTGTTCAAGGCTCTAGAGGTATTAATCAATAAAGGGCACTTAAAGCCCCTGGAGCCGAGGCCATTGCCAAATCCACTCCCCCCTTCTCATAACCCAGCAAAATACTGCACATATCACCAACAACGTGGTCACGACACTGACCAATGTTTCAGATTGCGTCATGAGATTCAAGACCTCATTGATAAGTAGGTGATTGTACCTTCAGAAAAACCCAATGTCACAACAAACCCTCTCCCACCGCACAACCAAGCTCTACCTCCCAAAAGAATCAACTTCATCCAGACTGGGGTCATGTCTTACGATCCCAGCATATATATTATTCCTTCCCACCTACCTAAGCCAGAGGTGCTCCTTCTTGACTGCACTGACTCTTTGTGTATGTTGGACATCTCCAGAACCCAACCCGGGCCAATGGTGGTGACTGGAAAAGATAGAACAGAGGAGATTTCAGAGGAGGATGGAATTGTTCAGTCAGGGTTTAAGCAGTCTGGGAGTGTCGCTGGGGAAGCCTACGATCCGATTGATTACATTCTGCCAGCAGGCCAGTTTAAGCCTAATATTGAATTGCCAGAGAGGGCAGAGCTGTGTGTGATCCGAGGAGATGGATTTGAGTAGGGGACAGATGGTTTGACGGTTGTGGAAGAAGACTTGGCCAACCTCTAATTTTTCAATGACCAAGATCCAGGAGACATGGCAGTTAACTGGTTTGATTATGAGGAATCGGCAGAGGCTACTGGGTGGCTTGATGACTTGCCAGATGTTGTTGACGAAGCTCAGTTAGAACAGGGCCCGACAGGGGCAAGTATATCAGTGGTGGCGGAAAGGCCGAAAATCAGAATGAATCGCCGGAGAGCGCCGGTGCTAAGAATTCTGCTCGAAACTTGGGCATTATGAATGCGGGAATCGTTGAACAGCCAGTTGTACTAACGCAGTTGGAACAAGAAAGGCTTGAGGATGCTGAGAGAATTAGGAAAGCTAAGGGCCCTGAGGGGACTGAGAGTGCTGTGTGCACGAAGATAGAGAATGCTATGAGCGTGTGGACGGAGAGTACTACGAGTGCAATTGAGCCGGAGCCAGACAGGTGTCTGTTGGTTGCCGACGGAATATGGTGGGAGGACGATGATTTATGTCTTGCCCACACGGATGAGGATTGGGGGAGTAATCAGCAAGATGATACCTGGCATATCGGTGAGGTCAATCATATGATGAAAAGCGGGCGGTATTTCAAGCCCCCGCACCTGGACCAGCCGGAGGCATCTGGGAAGGATAAGGAAGTTGAGAGACAGAAAGAGAAGCAAGTCGAAGAAGAGGCTGTACTCAAGCAGTTAAAGAAGATACAAGCAGACATCTCCATCTGGGGACTGCTTATGGTATCGCGAGTGCATCGACAAGCTGTCTTATCGACCATGGACAAGGCCAAGCTCTCTATAGACACCACGCTCGAACAGCTGGTAGGCTTAGTTTTTCCGGGAGGAGCTACCCCGATGTTGACCTTCTCTGACAAAGAACTGCCACCTGAGGGTGCGAACCACAACAAACCACTCTACATCTCCGTGGAGTGCAGAAATAAATAGATACCCGTGGTGCTTGTCGACGCAGGGTCCACCATCAATGTATGTCCAACGAGGACTACCTATGCAATCGGCTTGAAGACCGTGGACTTTGTGCCAACAGCCCAGGTGATTCGGGCATACGACAACACAAGCAGAGAAGTCATGGGGACAGCAAAAATTCAGACCAAGGTTGGGCCGGGGCAGCATGAAATTGACTTTCACGTCCTAGAGGTTCCCGCCACTTTCAATCTACTCTTGGGGCGGCCGTGGCTGCACCAGGTGAAAGCACTGTCATCCACCTTGCATCAAATGGTGAAATACCCCCACGGAAAGAGAGTAGCCATTGTCTTCGGGAATTCATCGATCTATCCACCGCCGGAAGTATCTATGCCAGTTTTGGAAATTAAGCATGGTATGGAGGATGTGTTCTTATCCGGTTTTACCCTAGCTGAGGCCCGGGTCGTGCAGAACATCTTAGCTGTTAATGAGGGAGTGTATGTCAGTGGTCAATCAGTATACCTCATGAACAAGCTTCAACACATCCCCGGAATGGGACTGGGAAAGAACGGCCGGAAGGGCGTTGCAGCATCGGCCGAGGTGCCACATAACCCACATACCTTTGGTTTGGGTTATCTGCCCACCAAAGAGGATTGGATAAGGAAGGGAAACGAGATGGCTGGGAGAGCTAGAGCGAAGAAGGCAGGGAAGCCTTTTGACTTAATGCAGCAGCCCATTCAGGGTACCCTAAACGGACGCTTCGTCCGGGAGGGGGAGGACTTTCCGTTCTGTGGCTTCCCAGAGCCGTGGCTGAACGTGGAGAGGAAGCGCGTGCCGGGGTTTGAGATCTTCTTTGACCTGCAGTTACCCGGGGATGACGTTGCCGAAGAGGAGACAGACCCATTAGCCGAGGTTGAGCAGAGCAAGAAAGTGGAGTCTGAGGACGTCGAAGGTGAAATGAGGGTAGTGCTGGCGTGTCTACTTTCAGATCCTCCGATCGAACAGAAGTGCTTGGGGGATAACTACTCGGTATGAATGATCAGGAATGGAACGGCTACAGGCCTACCAGCAACTATTTTGGATGCATCTATCGCACCCTCTGTCATCTGGCAGTATGAAGAGGAATTTTTATCAAGCAGCATTGGGTCAGGTAGTGAGCCGGAATCTGATTCCTCCGAATTTGTTGCGTCGGAATCAGGTTCTAGCTCGACTGAGTCTGAGTCTGGTAATCCTAGAGATGATAACTCGGATGCCACAGTCTTGTCCAGGTCATCTTTTTCTTTCTCTTTTGAGTCTGTTGTAACCGAAGAATCAGACGATTTGGATGTGCTTAATGAGAATCAAGTAGCTGTGGTTTCTGAGTACTTTTCTATGCCCTTGATTTATTGCATTAATTCAGACTTTCAAAATTTTGATGAAAATGACGAGGAAGAAATTCCTCCGGTTTTGCAACGCTTAATTGAACAAGAGCAGAAAAGATTTGTTAAACCCTCAATGGATGAAATCACTACTGTGAATGTCGGTACTGAGGAGGACCCGCGGCTGGTCCAGATCGGGTCCACGTTGTCTTCGGAGGAACGCGAGCGCTTAGTCGCTTTATTAAAAGATTTCAAAGATGTTTTCTCGTGGTCCTACGAAGACATGCCTGGAATCGATCCTGAGATTATACAGCACCGGATCCTTCTTGACCCCGAGGCCCGACTCGTTAAACAAAAACTCAGAAGAATCTGCCCGGATTGGGCCCTCAAGATCAAAGAAGAAGTCACCAAGCAAATTGACGCAGGTTTCCTGCTGGTATCCGAATACCCAACCTGGTTGGCTAACATTGTTCCAGTGCCGAAGAAGGATGGTAGGATCCGAGTATGTGTGGATTTTAGGGATTTGAACAGAGCTAGTCCGAAAGACGACTTTCCCTTGCCGCACATTGATGAGTCAGTGGACTTCACAACGGGGCATGCTTTGCTTTCGTTTATGGATGGCTTCTCGAGCTACAACCAGATAGTGATGGCACCTGAAGACCGAGAAAAGACCGCCTTCACCACCCCGTGGGGGACGTACTGTTACAGAGTGATGCCGTTTGGGCTGAAGAACGCTGGAGCTACATATCAACGGGCCGCGACCACGATATTGCATGACATGATCCACAAAGAGGTTGAGGTGTACGTGGACGACATGATTGTCAAGTCCAAGGAAAGGGAGGGCCACTACACTGCCTTGCAAAAATTCTTTCAAAGGATCAGAGAATTCCGATTACGGTTGAATCCTCGGAAGTGTACGTTCGGTGTCACAACAGGGAAAATGTTGAGGTTTCTCATTACACAAAGAGGTATCGAAGTCGACCCTTTCAAAATCAAGGCCATCCTAGAAATGCCACCACCAGGGATTGAAAAGGAGGTGCGAGGCTTTCTGGGTAAGGTGCAATTCATAAGACGGTTTATCTCAAAATTAACCTTGACTTGTGAACCACTTTTTGGTCTCCTGAAGAAAGGAAAGAAACTCCAGTGGGACGACCGATGCCAAGCTGCTTTTGAAAAGATCAAGGAAAATTTACAGAACCCACCTGTGTTGTCACCACCAGAACCGGGAAGACCGTTGATATTATACCTTTCGGTAACTGAGACCACAATGGGCTGCATGCTCGCGCAGGAATCAGAGGACAAAGTATGAAACTCGCTACACACTATTGGAGAAGGCTTGCTTGGCCTTGGTATGGGCTACCAGGAAGCTGCGACACTACCTGTTAGCTCACTCTGTAATGTTGGTTTCGAGATTAGATCCCATCAAATATCTCTTTGAGAAACCGGCACTTACGGGTATGCTAGCTCGTTGGTTGTTGTTGCTTTCCAAATTCGATCTAAAATACGTGACGCGCAAGTCGGTCAAGGGAAGAGCAATAGCAGAGTTCTTAGCCGATCATCCAGTGGAAGGGGGTGAAGTAGTTGAGTACTTATTCCCAGATGAGGCCAGTTTGCATATCGACGACGAGTTTTGGACGATGTATTTCGACGGAGCGTCAAACCAATATGGGTATGGGATAGGAGTGTTGCTAATAGCACCCGACAATTCCCGTATCCCTCTAGCCTTCAAACTCCGATTCAAAGTCTCGAACAACGAAGCAGAATATGAGGCATGCATTGCCGATCTCGAAGCAGCCCTGGAACTAGGGGCAAGACGGTTGGACGTCATCGGGGACTCGAACCTTGTTGTATCTCAAGCGAAAGGAGATTGGAAAGTCAAAGAAGAAAAGATGATGATGTATCACCAGACCTTGGATTTGTTGATTCCTCGGTTTGAGAAGTTGAACTTTGCTCATCTACTAAGAGAAAACAACAGGTTCGCAGATTCTTTAGCAACTCTATCTTCCATGATAGACATCCCGTTTGGAGTCCGGATGCGTCTAGTCATTATTGACCAGAAATTTGCACCAGCTTATGAGTCAATTGCTACTATAGACGAGGTTCAAGATGAGAACCCCTGGTATTACGACATTTGGAACTTCTTGGAGAAAGAGGCGTATCCACTAGGGGTGAATGCCAAGGATAAAAGGGCAATCAGAAGAATGGCCATTCAATTCATCATCTGTGGAGGCAAATTATATAAGAGAGGTCATCTGGGAATGCATAAGCTATGCGTTGAAACTGAAGAATCAAAACGCCTGATGGAGGCCATCCATGGAGGGGAATGCGGTGCGCATATGAACGGGGTAATGCTGGCACGGAAGATCCTCAGACAGGGTTACTACTGGTCCACCATGGAGGAGGATTGTATCGGCTTTGTTCGGCGATGCCACAAATGTCAGATCCATGCAAACCGCATGAACATCCCGCCATCAAAGTTGTACAATATGACTTCGCCATGGCCATTTTCAATTTGGGGAATCGATGTGATCGGGGCTGTCACTCCGAAGGGGTCTAACGGGCATGAGTTCATCCTGGTCGCAATAGATTATTTCACGAAGTGGGTTGAGGCCCAATCCTATGCGGTGTTGAAGGCTTCGCATGTTGCAAAATTCATCAGAAACAACATCATCTGTCGTTATGGGGTCCCAAACGAGGTCATTTCAGATAATGGTTCCCACTTCAAGAAGGAAGTGATTGACTTGTTGGAGAAATACAGCGTGGCATTTCATAAGTCATCCACATACCGGCCACAAACCAATGGAGCGGTCGAGGCCGCCGACAAGAATATCAAACACATATTGCAGAAGATGGTGGAAACCTACCGGGATTGGCCAGACAAGCTGCCGTTTGCTCTGTGGGGGTACCGAACTTCAATTAGAGCTTCTACTGGGGCGACTCCGTATTCATTAGTTTATGGGATGGAGGCCGTTCTACCTATTGAAATTGAGGTTCCGTCTTTGCGAGTGCTGGCTGAGTGTCAGATAACCGAAGCAGATTGGCAACAGAGCAGATTTGAAGAACTCATGCTTTTTGACTAGCGCAGACTGAAAGCACTGTACCATGTTCAAGGCTATCAGCGCAGAATTGCCAGGGCTTTTAACAAGAAAGTTAAGTCCAAGAATCTAAAAGAAGGAGATTTGGTGCTCAAGGACAACCGAGCTCCCATCCACGACCCAAGGGGCAAGTTCAGACCCAATTGGACTGGTCCCTACATAATCAAAGCTATCTGGTCAGGTGGAGCTGTGGTTCTAATGGACCTTGGTGGCTTGGAATTCTCGCAACCGATCAACATGGACAAGTTGAAGAAATATTACCCCTGAGAGGCTCGTTAGGCCGAAAACCCGAAAGGGCGACCTATGCAAAAGTTAGAGTATTGAAAAATTTGAAACCATAAAAACTGAGCTCGTAAGGTTGAAAACCCGCAAAGGGCGGCCTTGGCAAAAGTTAGAGCGCAAAAGGAGAGTGAAAATACTCGAGTGAACCTAAGCCTGAACTACGTAAGGCTTGATTCCCATCTTTGGGATACGTAGGCAACTTCATCCTGAAGTTCAGCCATAAACTTTTCCCCGATCAACTTTGTCTATTTGATCATCTCGGCCATCTTTGTCTATTCAGCATTCAAGAGTTCGGTTATGATCTCCGGTGTAGTGCTCTTCAGACTAGGGGCAACTTTCCGTTGCTGTGCAGTGCCGCGGTACTCTTCAGACTAGGGGCAACTTTCCAGTTGCAGGGATCCGGGGTTGTGCATCTCAGTGACAGATCTCAGGCATGTCCAGTTCTGATCCATATCGAAAATGGTTTGGAAAAGTTTTAATAAAAGTTGACTGTGTTCAAGATTAATCTTTTTTTACAACTTAGACTATTTTCGGACCAAAGCGAAAAATTTTCAGTACCCACAACCTTCAATTTCATTAATTTCAATACAGAGTTCTCCTACTCTTGCATACAAATTGAAGTTGCTTTTTTTATTATAATCATAAAGAAAACTTGAAAGTACTAATAAAGCAATAAATTCGGGGCATAGCTAAGTCAGGTGTTCCTGCGCCCCCTCCTAGAGCTGGTCGAAGCCTCTGATGCCAAAGTAGGACCTTCCTGTGCCTCTTCATTGAGCTAATCCAAGCACTCATCAGACAAGGTGCAACTGAAAGTGGGAGCAGGGGCCAGAAGCTCTCTAGTCCTCCATGCTGTGGCATACAGGGCAAGCTGTACGCCTTGAACCGGGAATGTAGCAGGATACTCTATCCCCTCTGGCGGGCAAGTCTGATCATGATCGAACTGGCGTCGGAACCGGAACGGAAAGTAGAACACACAGTAAGTCAGACCAATCAACTGGATCCCAGTCTGCCGGACATGCTATAGCTCATTGCCGGGAGATTGAGCCAAGGACAGCGCCAAGCAATGCGATTTGCAGACAAATTGCACATCCAATCAAACCACCATCCCTTGTCAAGGGCATCGACTAGTCGTTGTCGGAAGAAGTAGCCGCGAGCTGAGTAGGCTAGGCAAGAGTCCACAACCTGCAATTTATGCATCAACCACACCTGGGGAGGGATTGGAAAATGAGAGAATAAAGAATAGAGAGATGTACGATGAGAGAAAAGTAAGAAAAGGGTTTTGTGAGAAAAAATCGAGCTTGAGGACCGAGTGATGTGAGCAATATATATGTGAGAAAGGGTGGGAAACATTACCTGCAGCAGTAGTGGACTCCCCCCCGCGAATCTGGTCGTCTCTCGGCGATAGAAAGCATCCAAGCCCATCGGCGTCTCGGCCAATGTCAGGGCAATGCAGTTCTTTCCTTCTTTCAAGCCTTGAGCAACTTCAATCAAACGGATGCTAGATCCGCTAAAGCCCGGGGCAAGCAAAAAGTGAGATAGCATGCACAAGCAAAGGGCGTGTTGTCGAAAACCTTGCCAATGATGGTCGCCGCGGTTCTCGGCATCAGAAAAGCGATGAATCAAGCTAAGGATATCCAGTTCCCCGTTGCAGATCAGAGACCGAGCATCGTGCATAGTGAGCCCACACATCTGTTCTAAAGCTTGGGCGTGACCGAAGCGAAATTGGGACAAAATCTCTTCATGGCGTTCAGATTCCATCAAAACTCGAAAATCTTCGAAGGTCAGACACATCTCTTGCCCACCGAAGCTAAAGACGTGTGTTACCGGATTCCAAAACCTCGCCGCGGCATGGAGGAACGGAATGTGCAGCGAAGTACGGCTCAGCGTGAATAGCGCATTCAAGCCGAAGCTCCAGAAGTTCAACTTTTCCGAGCCATCTAGAGAAGCAATCCAAGCTGTGAGATTTTGGGTGACTAATGCTTCCATTTTGGTGCAAAACTAAGATGAAATGAAAGAACCACGAGGCTGGAGTTTTTAAAGAGGACAAGGCACTGTTCGGACGACACGTGTCGAAAATTTGGTGGTTACCAAGCTAGGTGGCCGGCCGTCCACCTTTTCTGGCAGGCCGACCACCCCTCTCCCCTCCAATGCAAAAAGCTGGTCGGCCAGCTCCCTTAGGTGGTCGGCCATCAAGAGGAGGGTGGCTTCAGTCTTGTTCTAGCCTCTAGAAGAAAGTTCCAAGCATTTCCATGCATTGGGGGCATTGAACGTGCGAGTTTTCCTCTGTTTCGGATGCATTCCGTCACCCAGATCGTCCGAAATGCATTTGTTTATCGAGTTGTTGTTAAATCCTACTTATTGAGTTTTTGTTTTTTCTTATCGAGTTGTTGCTTTGCTTACCGAGTTGTTAAGCTTACCAAGTTGTTAAGTCTTGTTGAGTTGACGAGTTTTGTGTATTGAGTTGCTACTCTCTGTTTAATCAACATTGTTGTGTCTTGCTTATCAAGTTGTAAGTTTGATCAACATTGTTGTGTCTTGCTTATCGAGTTGTAAACTTGCTAAGGTTCTGTCCTTTCTTAGTAAGTTAAGTTGCTTTGTTTGTTGCGTCGGTTCACTACCTGACTTGACAATTTTCAATCCATCATTTTTGTGCAAAATAATGCGATGCGATGCAAGAACATAAAATACAAACACTTGTTTGAACAAAAGTTGTTTCATTCCATCATTTTTCCTTTGTTACAACATTTTACAACAAGGGTACAAGTTTTTTAGAAAATAAAACAGCCTAATAATGTGCAATGCGCTACAACTACTGGTAAAAAAGGGAAATAAAGCAGGGAACAGTCGCATCAATGCTCTCAAGCATAGGAGTAAGAGGCCCTCTTCGTCCTCTTCTGCGGAACAGCCTCAGCACCATCATCGCCATCTAAGTCGGAGCTATCATCCTTGAGATCTTCTTTGGTATCACCTCCGCCCTTAGAGCCAGACTCAGAGTCATCCTCTCTGCCAGCAGATGTCTCTGACTGACGATGCGCGAATTCCTCCTCCTCACTGGACTCCTCCTCAATGATACGTGCTCTGCGCCCGCCTCGTCTGCGAGACGACTCCCCTCCCCCGGCTCCTCGAGAAGGCCTAGATGGCCTAGCTCCTCGGGAAGGCCCAGATGGCTCGGCTTGTGGTCCGGTATATATCGGAGGCATCTGAAAAGAAAGAGTGCAATTTGAATGCATTAGCCAAAATACGTATATCAGATGTACAGATAAAAGGCTACATGGAGTAGATGTATGCAAATATAGTACATGGATGTGGTGTGTCAGATGTGCTCTCCGCATACAGTCGGTCAATCAATGCAGTGAAATGTTCAAATTCAACATGTCATCAGAAATATGATAAATGCAAGAAAACTAAACAGTACCGAGACGCCCATGATGGACAGCTGCGCCTCTCTCCGCAAGACCATGCCTTCGAGCGAGGCCACCAATCCGAGCATCCCCTCCACATACTCTCTAGGTGGCTGCAGATACAAGCTCAAATCATCAATGAATAAATGAGTGTCTAAGTATCTGAGTGATAAATGAAAAGTAGTGGAGCATACCGGTGGTGAGTCAGGGTCACTAACATATCGATGATCAGGCATAGGAGGCTCTATCGGAATCAGGTAGGAGCTCTCGTATCGCCAACCCATCAATTCGGTCGGAATGTTTGGCCATCCTGCATAATGATAAGTCGGGGGAATCGGGGGGACCAGTTCTGCCCCACCTCTAGATGTGCCAGCCCTACTGGCCGAAGGAATGTCTCTGGCTCGGGTGCGACTCGAAGACGGCATGCCAGTACACCTCCTCGAGGGAGTACGGACACCTGTCAATGGAGGCATCAAGTAGGTGTGACGGTAGGTCGTGTACTCCCCGTCCTCCAAATGCAGCAGTGCATCAGTGCCCAGCCTGGCATCAATGACACCCTGGGGAATAAGCCTATCAGCGAGCCGCATATCGTCCGGGGGTGTTGAAGGGACACTCGGCTCAGGGAAGCCCATAGTCTGACGAAGGAAGCGGTCTCCCAAGAACCAGGCCCTACCAACTGGCCCCTCAAACAAGATCCTATACCGGGAGGCGGCCCATCCTCCGGCAAACTGGAATCGAAGATCCCCACCCAGAGGCGCCCAGGGCTACCATAAGATCTGCGGATGACCAATGCATAGGCCGATTAGAAATCGCAAATGTGCAAGATAAGTCAAAGATCAATACATAAGGAATTGAGAGTTCTGAAATACCTCGGTCGCCCGCACAGTGTCAAAATACTGCCGCAGGTAGGGGAGAGTCTCCCGGGGCCGCGACCAGTACTGGCCCTCGAAAACGAGCGAATAAGGGGTCATGAGAGGGGCCTCCACCTCGAGCTCTGGGGCTAGCGTCGGAAAGTACGCGAAAACCCATAACTGTGGAAAACAGGGCAAAAGCCATTAGAATACAGAATGCTGAGTGCAGAATGTAAGTACACAATGTAAAGCATGCCGTGTGTGCAATGTACAGATAATGAAAAGCAGAAATGTGAATCAAGTGGACAAAAGGTACCTCCCAGGCTCTCTAATAGCCGCCGACTATGTTCCCCCGTCCACGGGAGGTCGCACTCATATAGCAATAGAGGGTAGCCAAGCTGGTGCCACCCCAGTCATACTGACCAACCTGCGTAAGGTCCACCAGGGCACTCAGGAAATATAGCCCAACGGTATTCGCCCTATCGGCAAACAGAGTGGTCCCAAAGAGGAACATCAAAAACCCGTGGGCATACTGTGCAATCTCCTCAGGAGTCTTAGGCTCAGTCCTCCTGAACTGCGTAGAAAACTAGGTGTATTGGACTTAGCCCGAAGATCGGTCGACCGGTGGGCGAGCTCCCAACAAATGAATCCAGGCAGCCTCCCACTCGCCCATGTCCTCGTCGTAAGGTATCGCCCAGCCTCCCACGTCAAGGCCTGCCAATACGGCGAAGTCAAATGGGGTCATGGTCATGTCCCCGACGACTGAGAAATGGAAGGAGTTGGTGGTGTCCTACCATCTCTCCACCAGGGCGCCCATCAATGTCCGGCTAGCTGGATAGCAAGATATCCCGGTACAAAAGGTCCCGAATCCTGCCAGATCAACCCAATCGCGGACAGCCTCCGGGAGCTCTCCATACCAATCTCTCGCAGCAATGGAGCCGTATCCCTGTGTAACGCGGGAGGATGTCTGCATTCATAATAAACACATGAAAAGATATGAGCTGTGTACAAATCAAATCACTTTCAATGAAATGTGGGCTGCGTGTTCACAATCAAATTTGGGCTGTGTGTTCAGATTTCAGAAATTTAAAGTTTGGGCTGCGTGTTCAACTTTCAATCAAATGTGGGCTGCGTGTTCACAATCAAATTTGGGCTGTGTGTTCAGATTTTAGAAATTTAAAGTTTGGGCTGCGTGTTTAACTTTCAATCAAATGTGGGCTGCGTGTTCAGATTTTAGAAATTTAAAGTTTGGGCTACGTGTTCAACTTTCAATCAAGTGTGGGCTGCGTGTTCACAATCAAATTTGGGCTGTGTGTTCAGATTTTAAAAATTTAAAGTTTGGGCTGCGTGTTCAACTTTCAATCAAATGTGGGCTGTGTGTTCACAATCAAATTTGGGCTGCGTGTTCAGATTTCAGAAATTTAAAGTTTGGGCTGCGTGTTCAACTTTCAATCAAGTGTGGGCTGCGTGTTCACAATCAAATTTGGGCTGTGTGTTCAGATTTCAGAAATTTAAAGTTTGGGCTGCGTGTTCAACTTTCAATCAAATGTGGGCTGCGTGTTCACAATCAAATGTGGGCTGTGTGTTCACAATCAAATTTGGGCTGCGTGTTCAGATTTCAGAAATTTAAAGTTTGGGCTGCGTGTTCAACTTTTAATCAAATGTGGGCTGCGTGTTCACAATCAAATTTGGGCTGCGTGTTCAGATTTCAGAAATTTAAAGTTTGGGCTGCGTGTTCAACTTTCAACAAATGTGGGCTACGTGTTCACAATCAAATTTGGGCTGTGTGTCCAGATTTCAGAGATTCAAATGATTGAGCTGTGCGTTCAAAACAGAGTATTGTGTTATAGACTAAAAGGAGGTGCGAGGCTTTCTGGGGCTGATGCAGTTGAGTACTTATTGTGTTGCTTTGCTTACCGAGTTGTTAAGCTTATCGAGTTGTTAAGTCTTGTCGAGTTGACGAGTTTTGTGTATTGAGTTGTTACTCTCTGTTTAATCAACATTGTTGTGTCTTGCTTATCAAGTTGTAAGTTTAATCAACATTGTTGTGTCTTGCTTATCGAGTTGTAAACTTGCTAAGGTTCTGTCCTTTCTTAGTAAGTTAAGTTGCTTTGTTTGTTGCATCGGTTCACTACTTGACTTGGCAATTTTCAATGCATGATTCCCATTCAATCTCATTTTTGTGCAAAATAATACGATGCGATGCAAGAACATAAAATACAAACACTTGTTTGAACAAAAGCTGTTTCATTCCATCATTTTTCCTTTGTTACAACATTTAGAACAAGGGTACAAGTTTTACAGAAAATAAAACTGCCTAATAATGTGCAATGTGCTACAACTGCTGGTAAAAAAGGGAAATAAAGCAGGGAACAGTCGCATCAATGCTCTCAAGCATAGGAGTAAGAGGCCCTCTTCGTCCTCTTCTGCGGAACAGCCTCAGCACCATCATCGCCATTTGAGTCGGAGCTGTCATCCTCGAGATCTTCCTAGGCATCACCTCCGCCCTTAGAGCCAGACTCAGAGTCATCCTCTCTGCCAGCAGATGTCTCTGACTGACGATGTGCGAACTCCTCCTCCTTACTGGACTCCTCCTCAATGATACGTGCTCTGCGCCCGCCTCGTCTGTGAGACGACTCCCCTCTCCGGCTCCTCGAGAAGGCCTAGATGGCCCAGCTCCTCGGGAAGGCCCAGATGGCCCGGCCTGTGGTCCGGTATATATCGGAGGCATCTGAAAAGAAAGAGTGCAATTTGAATGCATTAGCCAAAATACGTATATCAGATGTACAGATAAAAGGCTACTTGGAGTACATGTATGCAAATATAGTACATGGATGTGGTGTGTGTCAGATGTGCTCTCCGCATATAGTCGGTCAATCAATGAAGTGAAATGTTCAAATTCAACATGTCATCAGAAATATGATAAATGCAAGAAAACTAACAGTACCGAGATGCCCATGATGGACAGCTGCGCCTCTCTCCGCAAGACCATGCCTTCGAGCGAGGCCACCAATCCGAGCATCCCCTCCATATACTCTCTGGGTGGCTGCAGATACAAGCTCAAATCATCAATGAATAAATGAGTGTCTAAGTATCTGAGTGATAAATGAAAAGAAGTGGAGCATACCGGTGGTGAGTCAGGGTCACTAACATATCGATGATCAGGCATAGGAGGCTCTATCGGAATCGGGTAGGAGCTCTCGTATTGCCAACCCGTCAATTCGGTCAGAATGTCTGGCCATCCTGTATGATGATAAGTCGGGGGAATCGGGGGGACCAGTCCAGCCGCACCCCTAGATGTGCCAGCCCTACTGGCCGAAGGAATGTCTCTGGCTCGGGTGTGACTCGAAGACTGCATGCTAGTAGACCTCCTCGAGGGAGTACGGACACCTGTCAATGGAGGCATCAAGTAGGGGTGACGGTAGGTCGCGTACTCCCCGTCCTCCAAATACAACAGTGCATCAGTGCCCAGCTTGGCATCAATGACACCCTGGGGAGTAAGCCTATCAGCGAGCCGCATATCGTCCGGGGGTGCTGAAGGGACACTCGGCTCAGGAAAGCCCATAGTCTGACGAAGGAAGCGGTCTCCCAAGAACCAGGCCCTACCAACTGGCCCCTCGAACAAGATCCTATACCGGGAGGCGGCCCATCCTCCGGAAAACTGGAATCGGAGATCCCCACCCAGAGGCGCCCAGGGCTGCCATAAGATCTACGGATGACCAATGCATAAGCCGATTAGAAATCGCAAATGTGCAAGATAAGTCAAAGATCAACACATAAGGAATTGAGAGTTCTGAAATACCTCGGTTGCCCGCACAGTGTCAAAATACTGCCGCAAGTAGGGGAGAGTCTCCCGGGGCCGCGGCCGGTACTGGCCCTCGAAAACGAGCGAATAAGGGGTCATGAGAGGGGCCTCCACCTCGAGCTCTGGGGCTAGCGTCGGAAAGTACGCGAAAACCCATAACTGTGGAAAACAGGGCAAAAGCCATCAGAATACAAAATGCTGAGTGCAGAATTAGAATACAGAATGCTGAATGCAGAATCTGAATACAGAATGCTGAGTGCAGAATATAAGTACACAATGTAAAGCGTTCCGTGTGTGCAATGTACAGATAATGAAAAGCAGAAATGTGAATCAAGAGGACAGAAGGTACCTCCCAGGCTCTCCAATAGCCGCCGACTATGTTCCCCCGTCCGCGGGAGGTCGCACTCATATAGCAATAGAGGGTAGCCAAGCTGGCGCCACCCCAGTCATACTGACCAACTTGCGTAAGGTCCACCAGGGCACTCAGCAAATATAGCCCAACGGTATTCGCCCTATCGGCAAACAGAGTGGTCCCAAAAAGGAACATCAAAAACCCGCGGGCGTACTGTGCAATCTCCTCAGGAGTCTCAAGCTCAGTCCCCCTGAACTGCGTAGAAAACTAGGTGTATCGGACTCAGCCCGAAGATCTGTCGACCGGTGGGCGAGCTCCCAACAGATGAATCCAGGCAGTCTCCCACTCGCCCATGTCCTCGTCATAAGGGATCGCCCAGCCTCCCACGTCAAGGCCTGTCAATACGGCGAAGTCAAATGGGGTCATGGTCATGTCCCCGACGGCTGAGAAATGGAAAGAGTTGGTGGTGTCCCATCATCTCTCCACCAGGGCGCCCATTAATGTCCGGCTAGCTGGATAGCGAGATATCCCGGTACAAAAGGTCCCAAATCCTGCCAGATCCACCCAATCGCGGACAGCCTCCGGGAGCTCCCCATACCAATCTCTCGCAGCAATGGAGCCGTATCCCTGTGCAATGCGGAAAGATGTCTGCATTCATAATAAACACATGTATTCAGTTTCAGAACGAAATGAATAAGCTGTGTGCAAATGAAAAGCTATGAGTTGTGTACAAATCAAATTACTTTCAATCAAATGTGGGCTGCGTGTTCACAATCAAATTTGGGCTGTGTGTTCAGATTTCAGAAACTTAAAGTTTGGGCTGCGTGTTCAACTTTCAATCAAATGTGGGCTGCGTGTTCATAATCAAATTTGGGCTGTGTGTTCAGATTTCATAAATTTAAAGTTTGGGCTGCGTGTTCAACTTTCAATCAAATGTGGGCTGCGTGTTCACAATCAAATGTGGGCTGCGTGTTCATAATCAAATTGGGGCTGCGTGTTCAGATTTCAGAAATTTAAAGTTTGGGCTGCGTGTTCAACTTTCAATCAAATGTGGGCTGCGTGTTCACAATCAAATTTGGGCTGCGTGTTCAGATTTCAGAAATTTAAAGTTTGGGCTGCGTGTTCAACTTTCAACAAATGTGGGCTGCGTGTTCACAATCAAATTTGGGCTGTGTGTCCAGATTTCAGAGATTCAAATGATTGAGCTGTGCGTTCAAGACAGAGTATTGTGTTGTAGACTAAGCATGCAGAACAAGTTGTGTGCTAAAATGAGCAGAAGTATGGCATGCGAATGTGTTCAGAACGAGCAATAAGCATACATAGCATGAAATGCAGGAAAAATGCAGAATTAAGGCAAGAAATGTAAAAAGGTGAAGTACATATCTCTCATGCCTGATGAGAGAGATAGGACTTTGGCTCCCGCAGTAGCAGGCCCACAGGAGCCCGAGGGTCGAAGTCGGTAAAGTGATAAAAAATCGCCCGAGAGAGGACATGAGTCGGAGGATCGTACCTCTCGGGAACGAATAGCCGAATCCTCAACGGCAGAGACATGATGTCTGGATCACCTCCGACACCTGGAGAACCTCCGCCATGGGGAAATTGACCCGTCATCTCAGGGAATCTGCAAAAAGGAGCAAAAATGAGCGAAATGAGCCAAAATTGGAAAAAGTCAACAAAAGTCAACTCTCGGGAAATGAAAAAGTCAACAAAAGTCAACTCCCGAGAAAATCTTCCAAATATTGAGACAAACTTACCTCAAGTGGTGAAAATGAGAAAAGAAGCTCCGAAATCAAATTTTAATCGGTTCAAAGTGAAGAAAACTGAAAGTTTTCGCGAAACAACTTGGCGTGGGGCGTTGGAAAACGCGTATAGAGCGCAGATCTAAGAGAGAAAATGGTCTAGGAAGGAGGAGAAGGTAGTTTCGAAGTTGAAGTTATGAGGAAAAGAGCTTTGGACATGTACATTTAAAGAAATGAGAGCAAAAGGACCAAATTGCCCCGGATTCGGGCTAGGTGGTCAGTCGGCCACCTTTTCTGGTAGGCCGACCACCCCCTGCACTGAAACCTGGTCGGTGGCCTCCCATGGACTCCAAACCTGGTCGGTGGTGTTCCCAAGAGGGTCTCCAAGGTCTCTGCAAATTTTGGTAGTCATCGGAGTCCCCAGCACCCGAGAAAGTACAAGAGAAGTGCACTTTTCGTCGCGAAATCCCTCCGCGGGAACTCCAACTCCAACTTTCGATGCGTGTTTCATCGTCACTTGTCAAGAGCAAAATGTATCCTTTTTGAGCACACTGTGACCCTTCCGAGAGGTAAACCGGAGGTCGCAATTGAGTCGCACTCGTCAAAACTTGCATTTCTTTGCTCGTTGTTTCGCATCAAACACGTATTCAAATTTGCACTTATCCTGCATAGTTATGTGTAACACGTCCGCGAGGGGCCCTGCTACAGTTCGGACTCGATTTGTGTCACGGTTCTTAATCTGAACCAAAGAGTCCAAATCCGGCAAATCGTTTTGAGAAACAGATTTTTGAAAAGAAGTGCCAAACATGGACTGCTTTGCCAGATACAGAGTCACCACCTAAATATTTTATTTTTGGGGGAATTTAGGAAAACCTGAGTCGGTGCCAAAGGCCACCTGTCCGTCATCACCAAAGTTGCCTCGGCTCGGGAACTTGGGTACGATTGGAGAAGGTCAGTTATGAGCACCCCCTCTCGCCCGATCCGAAGATCGGCCTCTACTAACCATGATATCTGTTTTTGAAAACGTTATGTGTTCTTATCCCGATTATTAGCCAAGAATTACTATGTTATGCGCACAGCACAAAAGTATAGACTAGATCGCCTAATTTGGAAATAAGCATTACATATCCGTTTGTTTTGAAAAAAAAATGTTTTGGAATTTGCTACTCGCAAGTAGGCTAAAACACGGATTTCAATGAGCTATTCCAACTCAGACAATCCAACCTTCACCCACAGGCATTCAAGCAGTTATATCACATAAGCAGCTAGCCTCATGGTAATCATGCTATCATGGCAACACTCACACGCATGCAAGGATGCTAAAGCATAAATACTTACATCGTACTCCGTGCCAAAACAAAGAACTCGTTAGCAATCAATGCATGGTCCAAGTCCATGTTTAAATGTCTAATGCAACGCATACGGAATGTCACTAGAGTAGGCTCGGCTAGTCTATGAATGACATGTGAAAATGCACAAGCAGCATGTATTCAAGTTAGATTTGAAATACTAATGCAGTTAGCATGATGCGCCGAGCCCGGTGCATGCAATACTGATGAATGATGCACGCATGCATAGCATAAGGTATGCTAAATTAAACATGACCTATTACTAACTATCAAAGCAGGTAAGTAAAAGGAAGAAAGAAGTGGGGATTGGAAGACATGCACACACTCACCCACACTCATTACAAATTCGCCCTCGCTCGGAGGGACAGAAAGAATAGTACAAATTAACTAACTCGCAAGCTAATTAATTATTACAAATTACCTAATTAATTAACAAATTAACTAAGCTTAGAAAAGCAAGAAAAAAGGCCTTGGGAAAAGGGCTCAATGCACACGTGCTCAGGTCTTGCTCGGAAGTCCACTGCCATGCGTAGGCTGCCTCTGTTTTCCCTGCTCTGCCCCTCTGAAAACTTCTAAAGTCTCAAAATTGCTTCTCTGGACATTGGGAGACACCACCGGCTGAGGAGAATGGCCACCGGCAGTAAGATGTGATCATCGGCTATTGATGAAGCTATCGGCCACAGATGGGTTGCCGGTCGGCACTATGTGCAGTCGATCGGCAAAAAGTTCCTGCAGAATCTGTTTGACAGCAGCAGAGGACAGAGCTTTGCATGGCAATGCAATTCAAGCAATGTATGCACCAACCATATCCCTTATCATGTTTATGACTCAAAGGGACATGGCCCTTGATTCTCGGGCCATCAATCGCGCATTTCAATGCGTGATGACCCAAGAGACCAAGTTGTGCATTTTTCATTTCAAATGTAATGCAATGCACATAGTCAAACCAAGGGGCTTCTACCTCTATCATGACTCACTTCAAGAGGTGAGGCAATGCATGCACAATGCAACCCAACCTAGGCATGCGAGCTAAGGATGCAACATGGCAATGCAATGCATTTATGCAAGTATGCAAGCTAATATCCAAGGCAAGCATGCAAACAAGCAAAGGATGGACTTAAGCATGGTTTAGGCGGCCCTCATTAGGCCTAAAATGGTGGCCAAGGTGCTCAAAAATGAAGGACTAATAGGCACACAAACATGCATGCAAATGATCTCCAACACTTCAAGCATTAAAGAGCAATTCTCAAGCACACTCAAGAGGATGCAAACATAGACATATAGCATGCAAATTAAGCCTTGAAAATCATGCAAGAACATGGTGCCAAACCAACCCAAACAATGCAATCAAGGTATGCAAGCAAAGTCCAAGATTCAAAGGAAGCTAAAGGGGTATTGAACCACACTTAACAAGACCAAACATGGCATGAATCCAAAGACCCAAAACAGAGTTTTAGCACCTAAAACAAAGCCCAAAAGATTACTTAGATGGCATCTAAATGACTTGAATTCAAAAGCATGCACAATGACCAAAACATGGAGCATGCAACACAAGCCTTTGACACATCAAAGGGGCCATGAAATGCAAGCATACAAGCATACTAAGTGGACTGAAATGACATGAAAAATGGTCCCAACCCACTAAATCAAAGCAAGTAATGCATTCTATACTCTCACACCCTTAAGGCCAACAAGCCAAAATGCAAAAGGGTTATACAATGCATGCCAAAGTCGACCCGAACAACTAAGGACAGACCTTAATTATGGCAAAATAAACATGAAAGCTTCACAAAGCCAAGCCTAAAACATGCTAGAACAATGGTTTACAACCTAAGGCATGTTATGGCAACAAAATGGCATTACAAGGCATGTATGCTAGGCAAGCATGGTGTACCAAAACCAACTTAAAACAATGCTATTTCATGGCAAAATAAGCATAAATAACAGCTAAGGCATGGTCAACAAGAGCCTAAGCTAGGTGCTCCCTTAAGAGGCAAAAATGGTCCTTTTCAAGGACAACAAGGAGAGGGGGTGGCCCTCTCCTTCTTAGGACCTCAAGGCACCATCTTTACCACTAAAATCCCTCAAGATTTCAGTGGTGAGGAGGTCCAAACACCAAAGTCCCGAACCTCACACAAAATAGCACAAAACAAGGGCCAAACAAGGCTTAAGAGGGGTCAAACAACCCCAAAGCTTAAAACACTCTTAACAAACTATTTAGAGGCCTTAAAAACAGAACTTTTATGTATTATATGCAAAGCCAAAAAATAGTTTCAAGATAGGTAAAAGTAGTGTGCAAAAATGGGGTAAAAAGGGCTAGTTTCTTACCCTTGAAGTCTTTCTTCACAAATGATGATCTTGTTGCCTCCTTGAGCTCAAATCCAGTCAAGAACACCAAGAACAACCCTCTGGTCCCTCAACAACCAAGAGAAGGTGTAACACTATGTGTTTGTGTGCAAAAGTATGGACAAGCACACACTAGACACACACAAGAGAGAGATATAGAGATAGGGAATATGTATCAACCCTAACCCTAATCTAGAACTCCCTCTGAAATTTTTGTAACCCTAATGCCAAGAAAGGAGCCCTTTTCTTATAGGCAACTCCCTCTTGTAAGGCTTCCAAAACAAGCCATCCAAGAGGGAAATCCCTCCATACACGTGTATGGAGGGGAGCAGAGTGGGTGCCAGCTATCACTGCTGGCACAAAATATCTACTAAAAGTATATGAACAGTGATTGGCCATTCAAAATTCCCATTTTGGCAAAATAAATGGTCGACCGGCAACAAATAGTGCCGACCGGCAATATACATTGCCGATGGCATAAAATCACTGGCCGGTGGCCTCAAGCCATGGTCGGTGATGTGTGGGGATGCCTCACAAGGCATTCCCTGCCCCTCCAAGGCAAAACACAAGTGTTTGGTGCAAAACCAGACACAACACGGTCGAGTCGAGAGATCCTGAGGCAAGGCGCGCAATCGAGACCTCCGGGAACTCAAGACGAACACAAACAAGGGTAATCACCAAGTGTTCCAATGGTGACGTCCAAGTCTTAAGGATGGTCAAAAATGGGGTGTCTACATTATGCACGTCACTTGCATTCTCATGCATACCACTTGCATTGTTGTGCATGTTTCTTTGGTATTGTTATACCCTCACGCTTAGCTTGCGTTGTTACGCGCGTGTCTCTCGCATTGCGATGCGCTTTCCCATCGACACCCTGTTTATCTGCATTCGATGCAGTGTTGAACATGTGTAGCTAATGATATTGTACTTGTTAAGTTTCTCTCTTTTACAGGCACAATATTGTGTGTACGGTTCATTTGAAGCTGGTACGACCAGACGAATCGCGCAGGTATTGTATATTCTCCGTGTGAGACGTGGCGGGAATTGAATAATTCTCCGCATTCTTAAACTGCATGAAATGTAGTTATTGCTTTGCATTCTTGCTTAAAACTATTGCGTGTGCGCTTCATTACAGCTTGCTGCTTTGCATGATCATGAGTTACGTCCGGCTTTGTGCATATCATTTTGCATCTTGCCCCCTGCCTGTGGGCACATCTGTGTTATCTTGCCTGTTTGTCTAAGTCTTCGGCCTTGTCAAAAATGGGTCGTCTCTGGGCTTTGATATTCACTCCCGTCACAAATGAATTCCGAGTTCGGTCAAAGAGGGGCAACTGTAGACACCCCATTTTTGACCGACCTTAAGACTCAGACGTCACCAGTTGAGCGCTCGGTGATGTTGCATTTTGTGCTCGTTCTGAGGTTTCAGAGTCTCGGCTGTGAACCTTGCCTCCGGACTTCGGGGCTCTTTTGTGCCTTGTCTCGGTTTGCGAACCAGGTCCTATTTTCCCCGTTTTCTCTTCCTAAAGGGAGGGAGAGGTCTCATAGAACATCTCTCAGTGGCCGTAGGCTACGTTTCGTGGTCGTAGGCCATTTTTCCTGTTTGGAGCCCAGTTTCCGATTTTCGGAGCCGTCGGCCGTGTGCCTCAGTTCGGGACCGCTTAACTACCTCCGTTTGCTCCGGTTTTTGGCACACACCTTTTTTCCGCCCTTTAGACGGACACTGTGGCCCGGGAGACCACCTTCGTGGTCATACGCCACTTCCGGTGCCTAACAGCCTGTTTTCGGGGCCCCGAACCGCGCGTTTTGGCCCCCGAACCTTCGTTTTGCATCCGTTTTGGCCCGTTTTTGGTGGGGACCCTATTTTCACTGTTAGGGAGGGGGTAGTATGGTGGCCGGCCACCTTTTCCCCTGAAAAGCCAGTTTTCTCATTTTCTCTCTCCAAAAGTCGATTTTTCTAACAGAAAGTTGGTTTTTCTCATTTTTGAGCCACTTTTTCTGGCTTTTCATACCACCATTGTGTTTTACTCATCTGGGAGGCCACCAATATGGGTAGGCTGGCCAAAAATTCATCTTGACCCTTTTGACCCCCCACTAAAAGCTAGCTTTTCTCTCTCTTGGGTCACATTTTTTGGTTTTTCTCTACATAGCTGTGTTGCACTCATCTGGGAGACCACCTTTCTGGGGTGGCCGGCCAGAAATTTTTGTTGACCCTTTTGACCCCTGGTCGGCCGACTAGGGGGGTGGCCGGCCGGCCACTTGAACTGGCCAGCCTGCTTCTTGCTCTTTCTTTTTTTTGAGTGTAGTCCAGCTGTGCCAGCTGGAGACCATTTGGTGTATCCTCCATACACGTGTATGGAGGATACTTGGGGACCTTTTTGGATATTTTGGAGCCTCTCCTCTATAAAGGAGAGGCTTGGCTTCATATCAGAAGGTTGAACAAAATTTACTAAGGCATATAACCTCCCTCCTCCATTGTCACTATTCCAAGCTCCAAAACCCTAATTTTCTTGGTCCATTTGCACTACAACCCTTAGCACCACACCTCCATCATCCATTCCAGCACCTTGGAAGTCATTTTCAGAGGTTGAAAGGTCACCAACTTGGTCCAAAAGCTGCTGGAGGTCGCCTCTTCAAGGGTAAGTGTCTATTTCCCTTAAACTTGTATTTTTTTGCTTCATTACTTAGCTTCACTTGCAAGTATTTCTGGGCTTTGTGATAAACTAGAAAGTGTTATATTTTGAGCTCCTCTTCAACTTTGTTTAAGGGCACTTTGCTGTTTGAGGTCATCTACTTCCCCTTACCGTCTATCTCTCTTTTAGGGCTGTTTTTGCATCATACTTTAGCCTTACTTGTGAACATTTTCGAGATTTGTCATAAACTGGAAAAAGCCTTATTTTGACCTCCTATTTAATTTTTCTTGAGGCCACTTTTCTGTTTGGAGTCATCTCCTTCCTTGTATGCTTCATTCCTTCATATTTAGGGCTATGCATTAGAGCATTTTGCATTGGACTTGTTTTGGCCTCTTAGCCACTGAAATCCAGGGGATTTTTAGTGGCTTTAATGAGGTTTTGAGCTTTGAAATCATAGAGGGGTGACCCTCTGACCCCTCATTTTCTTTACTAGCATCATTGGCTTTCCAAAGGGGCTCTATTTTGCATGCATTGGAGTCACTTTTTGGACCCAATTTTGTGGGTTTTAAGGTCTTCCTTAAGTCTGTCCAGGGCCCTTTTGATCATATTTTATGTCTATAGTGCATGTGTAGAACAATTCCATTCAAGGCCTTTTGAGGGGGCCTTTCATCGTATGCTTCCTTAACTGATTTCAGGGCCAATTTTGTGAGTTTTAGGGCTGTCGTAACTCATTTTAAGAGTTGGTTTGGTCATGCTAAGTGTCTATCTTATATGTGCTTAGCAACCCCTTGAATGGCCTTCCAAAGAAGTCCCTCATTTTTTCATGCATTGGCTGCATTTCAGTGATTATTTGGGCATGTTTTGACATGTTTTATTCACTGTTTTTGGCTGGTTTGATGAGTTCTCATTTGCTTCATATACATGCCATGTAAACCATGCTTGTTAGCCAATGTTGCATGCTATTTTAGTCCATCATGTTAGCATCTTTTGGCCATGCTCTAAACTAGAAATGTGCACGTTTTGGGACTTCCTTGGCTCTCTCTTTTGACTTCATGATCAAATAATGCTTGCTTTGTATACTTGTGGTTCAATGCATGTGCCTAGTTTTGAGTTTCGGGGCTTATTCCATGCATCGGGTGCCATATTTCCATGTTTCGGGACCATTTAGCATCATGTTTCAGTGCTGAAATTTACATGTTTGAATGCCACCTTGCATCCCTTGTCATGCCTTGGTAGGGTGGTATTTTATGCCTTAGGTTCAGTCCTCGGTTTGCATGCAGGTGTGCAGGCATTTTGGTTGTCTCATTTTCATCTAATGGCCACTGATGTGAGTGTGGCTGAGGTCCACTCGTGTTGGTGTAAGTCCATGGTACATTGTGTATGACATTTCAGTCCTTAGCATTGCGTGTGCTAGGTTGTATGTTAGAGCATTGTGTATGCCATGTTACATCGAGCATTGTGTATGCCATTTCATAGCATTGCATATGCTAGGTTGTATGTTAGTCGCATTGTGTATGCCATCTCATTTGCATTGTGTTTGGGATAGGAGTTAGCCCAAGCACAGGAAACGAGGGATGCTTCGTACTCCGAGTGACGGAGCGTGTCTCAATTCCCTGTCGCCGACACTCTGGATTACCCATGATGGAGTTTAGGTCTTGTTGTGTCTTCATGTACATTCATTTCACATTGAGTCGTGCAATTCGACTCATCGGCCATCATGCATCGAGAAGCGTGATTGGTGGCACGAGGATCGAGGACTACACTCCCTGAAGAGTGGTCATGCATACATATGTGAAAATACTTTGCCATGCCCCTTTGTTGCTCTCTATTGCAGCAAATCAGAAATCAGTAGCCTTCTGGAGCTTTGCACAATATTCCGAGAACAATTGCGAACAGAGGCAAACCGGGGCATCGTAAAGAATTTCCCGACGAAGGCAACTCGAGCATGTATCATTCATCATTTGGAACAGAGCCGAGGCGGTCCATAGCTTGCATGCTAATTTATTCGCTTTCCTAGTTAATTTGTTAATTAATTAGGATTTTGTACTTATTCGGACTGTATTATTTATTCGGACCCTCCGAGAGAGGGCCAATGTTGTAATAAGTGTGCGTGTGTGTGATGTATGTCTTCAAACCCCACGTCTTTCTCCCTTTTATTTACCAGCTTATGATGGTTAGATTAGGGCATGTTTCAATTAGCATACTTATGCTCGCATGTTTGCATTCATTCATCTGTATTGCATGCACCGGGCTCAGCGCATCATACTAACTGCATTTGTATTTCAATTCCAAATTGAACATGTGTTAGCTGTAGCATTTCACATGCCATCTTTAGAATAGCCGAGCCTATTGTAGTTGCATTCCTACATGTGTTGCATTAGGCATTTCTGTATAGTTAGGATTCATGCATGATTTCTAATTAAGCTTCTTTCTTTGGCTTGGAATATTCGGTAAGTTTTATGCTTTAGCATCGTTGCATGTGTGTGAGTGACTGCCATGATAGCATGCTTACCATGAGGCTATCTGCTTATGTGATATAACTGTCTGAATGCCTATAGGTGAAGGTTGGGTTATTTGGATTGGAACAATTCATCAATTGTGAGTTTTAAGCCCACTTGAGAGTGGCAAATCATCTTGTTTTCTAAGCCCACCTAAGGGTGGTAAATTTACATTTTAGCCTACTTGCGAGTAGCAAACCGCTTTCAAAAACAAACATGAAATGTTTTGTTCCAATTCAGGCGATCCAGTCTATACTTGTATGCTGTGCGCATCATGTAGTAAATCTAGGCTAATAATCGGAATAAGAACGCATAATGTTTTCAAAACTAGATATTATGGTTAGTAGAGGCTGATCTTTGATCGGACGAGCGGGGGTGCTCACGAGGTGACCTTCCCCAATCGTACCCAAGTTCCCGAGCCGAGGCAACTTTGGTGATGACGGACACGTGGCCTTAGACAACGAGTCAGGGTCTCCTAAATTCCCCCAAAATAAATATTTAGGTAGCGACTTTGTATCTGACAAAGCAGTCCATGTTTGGCACTTCTTTCAAAAAATTTGTTTTCAAAAACGATTTGCCGGATTTGGACTCTTTGATGATTCATCGGTCTTGCATTGCACTCTACGAGATTAGATACAGGACCGTGACTTTGAGTCCTGAACTGTAGTGAGCCCAATGAACAAAACGGGAGAGGGGGGGGGATCTCCCTCCCGGGACATTCAGGGACGTCTACACCCGTGACTCGTGCCAAAGGCCACTTGTCCATCATCACCAAAGTGTCTCGGCTCAGGAACTTAGATTTGAGAGGGGAAGGTCATGAATTTAGCACCCCACTCACCCGATCAAAAATCGGCATCTACTAATCATGATGTGATTTTTATGTACATTATATGCTCTTATTATGATTTTAATGCTAAACATTACTATGCGAGGCACACAAGTATAGACTACTTCGCCCACTTTGGAATGCTTGTTTTCATATTGGTTTGGAAAGAATTTTTGGATATGTGCCACTTGAAAAAGTAGACTCATATATACTAATATCAGCATCATCCCAACTTAAGCAAATTAGCCTTCATCCACAAGCATCCAGGAGGTATATCAAATAATTACTTAGTCTCATGGTAATA
Organism: Camellia sinensis; assembly: GCF_055761805.1. Taxonomy (NCBI): domain Eukaryota; kingdom Viridiplantae; phylum Streptophyta; class Magnoliopsida; order Ericales; family Theaceae; genus Camellia; species Camellia sinensis. Next base: position 107,398,598 of record NC_138969.1, on the reverse strand, counting down.
TGCTTGATATGGCAACACTAACATACATGCAATATACTAAGGTAAGAAATGCTCACCTGGTACTCCAAGGCAAGCCAAAGAAAATAAAATAATTAAAAAAATGCTTGCTTTAATATGCAAGTGACTAATGCAACACATACAAAATACAACTACTAGGTTCGGTTTATTAACATGACATATGGCTTAACTCAAAGTATGCGATAGTGCATGTATTCAAGTAAGTAAGTAATGATAACAATGTTAAAACGATTAACCAAACCTGATGCATGCAAACATAGGCATTTTACACATGGTAATGATATGAAACCAAAACATGAAATGCAACCATCGTAAGCAAGTAAATAACAAGGAGAAAGAAAATGGGGGTTGGAAGACATACAAATATTTGCAAGTGTTTACAATTTGCCCTCGCAGAAGAGGGTCCGAATGAATATCCTATTTTGCTAATTATTATAACATCAAATAAATGAATAAGCTAAATTAATTAATTATTACAAATCCGAATTAAAATAATTAATTAAGTACAACACACTAATTATTAAAATCTAATTTAATGGAACGGGACATGAGGAACCACGTGCACACAAATGAGAACATCCTCCCGGAAACTTCTCTGTTTGCTGCCAGATTTTGTTCTATTTGCAGTCAGAAAATTATTCTATTTTTACCTCAACTTCTGCTCTGTTCTGCAAGAAAAATACCACTGCTTGTACAACAAAAGGTGGTCGACCGGTCTTGAGAAGTGGTCGGCCACTTATTTTTTGGTTCTGCCCTGCTGTCACAGAATCAAAACAAAGCAAAAACAGAGTGTTTCCAGGAGATGTTTATTTTCCTATGCCTTTCCCTATCATGAAACTAATCAAGGGAGGGGTAGATTCGGTTCGCAAATCATCAATATTCACAAAGTTATTGCATGATGATCTATGAACCGATAGGACAAAGGGTCAATAAATGGAAATAAAGGACCAACAAAACCATTCCCCTATTTAATGAGTTACCTCAAGGAAGTGGTAGACATTGCTTCTTGAATCATTGACATCACTAAAGAGTATGTAATGATTCGAGACGCAATAGGTTCAATATAACGCCTGATTGAACCCTAACTCAATTTTATTAGATTTTGCCTCTTTTGTTCCAATTTTATTCTCTTTTACATTACCTTACCATTCTTTAGTCATTTTTGTCCAAAAGAGATCATTATGTCCACTAAGTGCAAAAAGCAATAAAGGGAAGTGTCAAACAAAAGGTTGTGCTTAACATGAGAGAGAGATGTAATGCCTTGGTAATGAATCTAAGCATGGAAAGTCTCATTCTCATGCCTTGAACAACAACCAAGTGTTTGAGACAACTCTTAATCAAAGAAAAAAAAGAAAGGAGGGAGGTTGTAGAGATGATTAGGCAAAGACGATGATCATAAGTATGAGTATTGATACAAAAAATAATGAATGAAAAGCTATCAACTCAAATGGATTGGTGTCCAAGGCCTAAACCCCCAAATCCATGAGGACTTTACAACAATATAAGCATGGTATTCAAAGCATAACTAAGTAAACATACTAAACAACCCCTAAAATAGCAAAAATAGTGCTAAAAATTAGTTCGAAAAGCTAGAAAAAGCAAGTAAAAGAAGAGAAGAACAAAGCTAGTAAGCAAGCCAAAGGAGGGGTGGCTAACCCCTTCAGTTTTTGGACCTTAAAATCACATGTTTTAGTCTCTTAAAATACTGAAAATCAGTAGCTAAAAGTAAAGAAACAAGTGGGAAACACAAGGCTACAAGCTATGGGAGAAAGTTCAACAAAGGGTGGTTAACCCCTCTACCTTTGATAGCTCTTAAATCACAAGTTTCAGCCCACAAAACTAGTCCAAAACAGTGTGAAAAATAGCAAGAAATGAGTAGGGAAGAGTAGCTTAAACAAGGCAAAAGTTATACCTTTGAAGAGAAGATACTTTTTGGTTCAAAAACACCAAAGTGTTCACCCTCAAGAGCTGAAATTTTGGCTCAATAATCTCAGCAAAAAGCCTCAAATTTTTGGCTTAGGAAGTGTATGTATAGTGTATGTATAGTGCAAGATAGAGAAGGAGAGTGTTTGGTAAGTTTCGAGCACTTGGCAAATTTTTCTAACTTAAAATCATAAGGGGTGGTCATCTATTTATAGAAAAACAGGTTTCTTTGTCAGAAATATCTGAATTGAGCCAGGGGGTGCAAGGCATGCACATGGAGGGGACAGCTAGCAGCAAATATCTGCTCGCCACTAAACATTGCCAGCCGACTGGCCTGCCATGGAAGGGGACGGCCGGCCAATAAAATTGGCCTGCGGACCACATGTTGGCTAGCAGGCCTCTAAGTGGTCAGGTGAGAAAAAAATTAGGTTTTGGTCCCAAGGGAGTGCAAGGCTTTAGGTTCTGGAACTCAAAACCGAAGCTTTTTGTTAAGGAAATTGAATGATTGCACAATGTATTATTTCATCATCAAGTGTTCAACCTGAGGAACCCAAGTCTTAAGAGCGGTTAAAAATGGGATGTCTACACTAACCAGAAGGATCAGCACCTAATTGCGGCGGTTTCTGGACTTTCATCAAGGACACATAGGCCAACATAATAAAACCATAACCACACCCTCTAACTAGATCCACCAGGGTATTCACCCATTTTTCTCAAAACGATACATTTCAAAGTATTAAGCATGAAACAATGTTCAATACACAATGTATAAGTAGTTCATTTCAATTAACATAATCCTCATGCAATTTCTACAACAACCAAAGCTATCATCCACCGATAGGCCAAAACAGATATCTCTATACAACAGATAAATTTTCAATAACAATTATAATTTCATAATCTCAAAATGGAAGTGATAATGCATATCCAACTCCATTCTCATCATCAATGGATAAATTCATTTTATCATTTCAAATCCAATAACTTTCCCTTTCATTTATAGGTCACACACTAATGATTTTCAACAAAAAAAAAAAAGAAGAAGAAGCATCTTTTACTTTCAAAAAATGCATTTTTAGGAGAAATTTTTAATACTTCAACACAACTCAACAATATACTCATTCCCACAACCTTTTTCAAGAACCCATTTGAAAATGCCTCTTTTACATTTCAAAAACCAAATCCTAAATCAAACCCCCAACTCCCAAATCACAATATTTTATAAAGAGTACATAACGAAGTTAAGAATCATACAAGGAGGTTGAAGAAGTTCCTACCTCAAGAGTAGAAGAAGAAGGAAGCAAGACCTAACTCTAGATGGAGTAAAAAATGGAAATTTCACTGATTAAAATGTTCTCCTTTATGAGCTCTATGCTTTACTCTAAAGCACTAGGCGGCAAGATCAATGGATTTGGGTGAATTTGAGTGTTTAGATAAGAACTAAAGAGAGAGATAAAGTGAAGAAATTAGGTTTTAGGATGTTTTAGAGAGGGAGATAGAGAGAGAGAGAGAGAGAGAGAGAGAGAGAGAGGGAGAGAAGGTAAAAAGCAACAGAAAAGGACCTTTCCCTGATCTGATATATGCACAGACCGCTCGAGCAACCAAAACACAGCTCGAGTGCACAATGACCCCCTCCAAGAAGTTTTGCAGACTGCAGAAGGCCGTTTAAGGGAAGAAAGGACCGCTCGAGCAAAGATCACCCTAATCCCAGTAGTTTTACAGACCTGTAAACGTGTTGAGAGAACCTAAAGACCGCTTGAGCGAAGGAAAGACCGCTCGAGTAAACCTGAAGAAAAACATGTATGAACTCCATTAAAAAATGAATTATCAACCTACTCACAACACAACCAACAACTCCAAACAACCAAACTCAACAACAAGAAGACAAAATGGAGTATAGACAATGATAAAAAGTATTGGATCTTAGATCCAAGAATATGAAATGGTCGGGTCTAACCCAAGCCGTTTTAATTTTCCCCTTTTAAGAAATTTCGTCCTCGAAATTTAAATCAAAACAATAATCACTACAATTTAATCCCAATGACAATCCATACTAGTGACAATGATAAAATAATGTCATCCAACACAAAAATATTACAATTTGAATCTCCAAAACACGTACAATGTTTACATATTACAATAATGTGAAATTTTAATACAAAACTCAAACACCAACAAACAGGTCCGGATACTTCTCATGAACTTTAGCCTCACTCCTAAGTTGCCTCCTCAACTCCATGGTGTCATCACAACACCTTAACCAATGGAATAGTCTTGCCCCTCTAGACTAGATCCCGAGTATCTAACACCCAAATCGGTCTCTCTTCATATGAGGCATCCTTATTTATCTCTAAATCGGTCCAATCCAGCACATGTGAAGGATCAGGCGCGTACTTTCGGAGTATACAGATATGAAACACGTCATGAACCCTAGAAAATTGGAGTGGCAAGGCCAAACAGTAAGCTACCTCCCTAATTCACTCTAGAATCTCAAAGGGCTCAACAAACCTAGAAGACAACTTCCCACTCTTCCCAAATCTCATCAAATCCCTCCTCGGCAAGATCTTAAAAAATGCATGATCCCCCATGATCCCCCATGTCAAAATATAAAGGGCTAGAGTGTAATTTACGCAAATTATCATTAATTTTATTTTTTACAAAGACCCTATTTGATAAGTCACTATTTTAGATAATTTTTTTTTTTTATAAAGTTTTGAACTCATAGAAAAAGTTAAAGATTCATTTTCATTCATTCTACAAAATATATAATTTATTTTTTTTATATGTTTTTTTTTTAATTTTTTTATTGTAAAGAGTCAAAAGTTTCTTTCTAACATATTATGTTTTTTTAGCTCACATTTTAATAATAAAATAAAAAATTATTAATGTAATGTTTGGTAACGTTTATGTTTTTTCGTTTATATTTATAAAAAAATCTATAAATTAATTTTTGTTTACTTTTAAAAAATTAAAAACGGAAAATATGTTTGATTTAAATAAAATATTTGAAAATTTTTAAAAACAAAAATAAAAGAAACTCTCCTGAGCTGTTGCCCTATGATTGAAGAAATTTTTAAAGTTCACTTTGCACAAAGTGGCTTTGCACAAAGTTAACCACGTTGTTTCTTTTTTGTGTACCTTATTCACTTTTTTTTTTCCGTCGTTTCTATAATTTTGTACGTTAAAAATAATAAAAACAAATAAAGCAAAAATGTTTTCGCGAGTGCTATTCCTGTGATTTTAACAGCTAACTTTGTTGTGCACCACACAAGGTGCTCCACAGTCCTTCCATGTCATTTCCGATGTATCAAAAAACAAAAAACAGTCCTTCCATGTGTTTTTTCAATTTTTAACTTTTGTAAATACAATTTTTTTAGTTTATGATTTTAAGCTTAATTTTTAATTTGAGACGTGTTTATACACTTAAAAGTTTACCAAACAAATTTATATGACAATTTCTAAAATTTTTACAAATATAAATTAAAAATTAAAAACGGAATAGTTACTAAACACCAAAAAATGTCACTTCTCAAACCAATTGATAGTCTATAATTATTGAAAAATGTTATAAATCCCAAATAATTTATTAAATTTTTTATCAAACCGCTCACATAGGTGTGAGATCTACACAAACCCACATACATATAGGTCTCACACACATGTAAGAGATTTAATAAAAAATTTAATAAATTATTTAGTCCCTAACATAACTCATAATTATTAGCTGGGTGCGTTACCAACGCGCATAGTCTACAAAAATTATTAACCGTGCGACGGAGGACTAGATTGCTTGTCCTTGAACCAAATTTATTAGGGTAAATTATAGTTACATCCCCTGCTGTTTATGCTTAATATCGTTTTCCTTCTCACATTTTAAAAATTACATTCTCTCCCCTGATATTTATAATCTCATTACAAATTGCTAGCTCTCGTTAAGTGGACATTAAGAACTAAACAAAAATTGTTGATATTATGCCTTAAAATTTCTAAATGACCATCTTACTCTTTTTCCTTTCTTCCTATCATCATTACTCTACACTCTACAACTTTTCATTATTAAATTCTATTTGAACATATTCTTATTGAGCAATGATATACAAATATAAATTTTATACAGAATTTTCAAACACAATGATACAAGCTTAATGGTGACATTTCATTTTAAAATAAAACACTCATAAAGATGATTTATATTTATAACAATACAGACGGAAAGATTCGACGGTGCTGATCTGTTGTTGTGGGTTTGCACGCGTTTCTTCGTCCCTCACGCCTATCCCTGTTTCTTTGTTGTCTCTATCGCTCATGTCCACACAAATCTGGAACCATTACTAACAGAGAAACATATAAGTTAGAAAGTTACCCTTGCAAATTGGATTTGATTCATGCTGAGAGTCCGAGGCTCATTCTCAATTGATGATTTTCTTTCAATCGTTCCCATTGTTGATTCTTTCACACCAACCCTCTCAAACAACAGTACGTATATATATAAATATGTAGAGAGAGAGAGAGATTTTTTGAACTCGAAGGTGTTTCTGTGAACTTCTAAAACCAACCTCACTCACTATCACTTTTATTGAATATTCCTTATTAACACTTAGACCCCTGTTTTTTCAAACTCAAATCTCTCTCTCTCTCACAGAATGGTCAGACCTCACTCTCTCCTCCTCCTGTTACTCGATCTCCTACTCCTACTCCTGGGTCGTGCAAACCCACAACAACAGATCAGCACCGTTGATCTTTCCGCATTACACGAAATCAAGAACAGCCTGACGAAATTACGCGGTGCTGATTTCTTCTCCACCTGAGACTTCACCCTACCAGATCCTTGCTCAACCTTCACCGGAATTGCGCGGTGCTGATTTCCGTCTGTATTGTTCTTCATCTTCATCTGGGGAGAATTTTGAAATCCCCGAATTTCAGTTTTTTTTTTTTTTTTGGGAAAAAACTCACCAAAACGACGTCGTTTTGGTGAGTTTTATTCACAGCCGTCCGATCAAGCACTTTAGGAGATCACTCTAGAGGATCCACTCTAGAGGATCCTTACGCCCACAGTCCTACCAAAAGTGGAACAACTACCTGAGTTGGTGGTTTTGGTACAGCCATTCGTACTCTATATAAAGGGCTAATCTCCAAGAGGTAAGGAGGACAATAATTGAATACTACAATCATATATGTATATATATATATAAATCATTCTGCTATTTGATTCATGGAAGTTGTTTTAACTTAGGGATCAGAGTGCTTGTTCAACACAGGCTGATAGGGCACTAACGATGTCTTGTTTTGTAGATTCAGAGCAGGTTCATCATCTCTTCATGGATTCAATCATCAACAATGAGGGTTCAATTTTTTCCCCGCACAATTGCCACCGTCTGTGGAAGCTGGGGGGCAATTGTGGGAACCCAAAATTCTACTTGAGAATTATTTAGGATCCATCATGACACATGTCATTATTTAAAGTATCTTGGTGGAGAGTATCATGGGTCATCCCAACTACCTCCAAATAAGGAGTGACTATCACACAAATAAAGGAACAACTGAAGCATATCATGCTAACAACTACCTGAGTTGGTGGTTTTGGCAGAGCCATTCATGCTCAATATAAAGGGCTAATCTCCAAGAGGTAAGGGGGATGATAATTGAATACTACATTCATATATACAGAGTAGATCGTTCTACTATTTGATTCATGGAAGTTGTTGTAACTTAGGTATTGAAGTGCTCGTCCAGCACAACCCGATGACGCACTAACAGTGTCTTGTTTTGCAGAATCGAAATTGGTTTGTCATCTCTTCACAGATTCAATCATCAACAATGTGGGTGTTGGAAATTGGGTTAGATTTGACCTGACCTATTACCCATGGAGCGTCAACATGGTTTATTGATAATTCACCTATTTAAATAAAGGGAAGATAATTAAGGGAATTATCTAATGAAGTTTTGAGTTGCTGTGGGAGTCTACAATTTCAATTCTTTTTGCAGAGACATATTCTATATATCTGATATAGAGAAATACAATATACGTATTATTGAATGTGGGAGTTTTACCCGAAAGATCTTAGCAGAAAATATTTCTCTCTATGTTTTTCCCTCTTAACTCACCATTGTTGAACCTGGGGATTTGGACTGTGGATAATTTATTGAGGAACTCCGGTAGGTTTTCAAATGACAAAGAGTTTTCTAGACAAGACTCGTAATTCAAGCATTCTAATTGAAATTCATTTCCATCTTAGATAATAAGATTACCTGAATCTTTTCCTTCAACGGGTTCAATTTTTTCCGGTACATAATATATATTTAATTTTGTAAAATTTCAAAAAATTCCCCTTTAATTAATACGTTCTTTACTGAAGTAAAAATAAGAAATAATACACAGCAGAAACAAACGGATTCGGGTATACCTTTTACTCTCAAACTGAATCCATAGATCATGTGGGTGAATCACGTGCCTCCATTGATGTCTTCGAATAATTCCCAACAGTGGAGTAGAACTACTAGAGAACCACCCACACTATTCACAGTACGAAGGCAAAATGGTTTATAGGAAGATAGAACCTATAATTTTTTTTGTTGTTAAATACATAACCCAAGTTCTATTTATATAGGAGAGTTGAGAGGCCCCTAGGATAGATGTATTATCCCATATAATGTATATCCCATATCAACAATATCTAATTAATAATTATCATCCAATATATTGACAATTATCCATATCAAGATTATCTCATATCTTGAAATATAATCTATTATTTTATTTAGATCTCTCTTAATCAGGTCATGCCACTATGGGTGACCCAATTGGGTTAGGGTTCTAAACTCGACCCAATTTTCAACATCTCTCACTCGAACATGCGCTGGTATGACACCACGCCTTTTGTATCTCAATCTACCTAATAAACACAATCATACTAGCCAATGGACCGTGCGACCACTAAGAACACCTGCTGGGAATTATTCAAAAAAGAGCTAGTATAGAGACATTAACCCAAAAATTAAAATAGTGTCTCATATACCTGTAGACTGCCCGAAACTCTGCTCCACACACAAGGGCGCAAATTGGGTTCATAGCTACTACAGTTCGGACTCCTGTCACGGTTCTGAATCTAATCTCTCAAAGTGCAATGTGACATTGATAAACACTAAAGAGTCCAAATCCGGCAAATCGATTTTGAATAAAAAGCACCAAACATAGACTGCTTTGCCAGATTACAGAGTCGCCACCTAAATATTTTATTTTTGAAAAATTTAGGAAACCCTGACTCGTGCCAAAGGCCACGTGTTTGTCATCACCAAAGTTGCCTCGGCTCGGGAACTTGGATACGAGGGGTGAAGGTCATGAAATGAGCACCCCCGCTCGGCCGATCAAAGGATCGGCCTCTACTGACATGATATGTTATTTTGAAAACACATGTGTTCTTTTTCTGGTGTATTAGCTAACCTTGCTATGTGATGTGCACAGCATACAAGTATAGACTCAAGCACGCAGATTGGAACAAAACAACTCATGTGTTTTTTAAAGTGGTTTGAAAGTGCTACTCGCAAGTAGGCTAAAGCGCAGATTTGCCACCCTCAAGTGGGCTTAGAAAAAACATGATTTTGCCACTTCAAGTGGACTTAAAACTCACAATCATCGAATTGTTCCAATTCAGGCAATCAAACCTTCATCCACAAGCATTCGTGCATTTAAACACATAAGCACATAGCCTCATGGCAAGCATGCTATCATGGCAGTTACTTATACACATGCAAGGATGCTAAAGCATAAACACTCACAGTGTACTCCAAGCTAAAACAGAAGCTAGTTAGTAATCATGCATGATCCTAACTATGTTAAGATGCCTAATGCAACATATGCAAAATGCAGCTAAATAGGCTCGGCTATTCTAAGATGACATATGAATGCAACGAGTTGATGCATGTATTCAAATAGGTATTGAAATACAATGCAGTTTGAATGATGCGCCGAGCCTGGTGCATGCAAGACAAATGAATGATGCATGCATGCAAAGCATAAGGTATGCTAATCGAAATATGCCCCAATCTAACTACCGAAAGCGGGTAAATAAAAGGAAGAAAGACGTAGGGTTGGAAGACATGCACACACGCACGCACTCTTATTACAACATTTGCCTTCTCGACGGAGGGTCCGAATAATGTGAAAGCTAACTAGCTACGCTAATTAAGTTAACTATTACAAACCAACTAATTAACTAACTATTCTAGCTAATTAAATATTACAAACCAAATTGAATTGAAAAACTAGCCAATCTAAGCTAATTAATTACAACACGTGTAATTAACTACAACTAGCTAGTAAAGTGGTAAAATGGTCTCGCGGGCGAAGGAGGCATGCATGCTCGGTTGCGTCCTCCCCAAAATCCACCACCTTGCCTCTAAATGCCTCTGTTTGCACACTTCTGTACTTCTGAAAATTGTGCTAACTTCTAGAATATTTCTGACCCACCTTAGGAACATGCTGAGGGTTGGTCGGCTAGGAATGGTAGCCATCGGCCACTACTAATGGCCAGTCAGCAGCCTTGGTGGCCGGTCGGCTGGCTTTGATGGCCGGTCAGCCACTGCTTCCTACAATTTCTCCTTTTTCTACAACTGAGCACAAACAGAGGCATGTTAGTGTATTTGCAAGGAAATGTATGTGCAACTACACTCCTTATCATGTCTCAAGCTCAAAGTAGTGTAATGCTCGGCTCTCGAGCCACCAATCACGCATCTCAATGCATGATGGCAAAAGAGTTAAGCTTACACAATGTTGATGAATGCACAAGTAACACACAAGACTCGAGAGGCCTCCACCCTATCATGCACAATCAAGGGGACAGCGACTGAGAAATGAGGCACGTTTCATCACTCTGAGTATGAAATGCCCCTCGTTTCTCGTGTTTGAATTAATGTCCGATCCAAACACATGCAATGCAACTCAAACATGTTATCTTGGCATGTTTTACTTCAATTCAATTTGTTTACTCATTTTAGATTACCAATTAATCCTTTAACTGGTTAAGTCCAAAAGTGAGAAGTCCTCTAAATGGAAAGACGGACCTAGCCACAAGCATCTTGAGCATGAAAGAAGCATCATGCCGTTGGTTAGTAGAAACCCTCAAGAGAGGGCTAAAACCGTTAGGCATGAACGCCTCGATTTCGTGCTCAAACCAACAAAGGGCTTAAAACCTCTTTCAAAGTGATATAACAAATGAAGAATGGGATGCAATGACATATATTCCAGCACTGAAATAGTATGCTAAATGACATCAAAACACGAAAATGATGCATGCAAGACATACTCGGAGTCGAAAGCATTGAAACTAGCAAAGAGCATAGCACTATAGGCATACAATACTAAGCCTAAATGACCAAACCAACCCCGGACAGAGGTTAAATATGCCAAAACAGTGGCTGAAATATACTAAGATCAAAGCATATAACACAAGGAAAATATGCACATTTGATGGTTCGCAAACAAGGCATGAAGACACAACTCTCAAACACATTGAAGGAGTAGAAAATGTGAGAGTATGACAATGACATATGCTCTGAAATTACATGCCAAGTGATGCCATACCATGCACACATCACAAATATAGCATGCTAGTGGTCTCAAAACTCAAGACTAGTGAAGCCATTTACACTATAGCTATACAAAGCATGGCTCATATGACCAAGACCACTCAAAACAGTCCTAAAGCATGTCAAAACATTATCAAAAATGTGCTGGAATGGAGGCAATACATGCTAAAATAATAGGCTACAACATCAAGCATGTTAAGCTAGTAAGCACGATTTGCACTACAAGTACAAAATTAAAGCAATGAGTGACCAAACCAGACAAAATCAGAGTTAAAGCATGCCCAAAAAAGTCACAAAAGAATGCTCAAACTAAGCCTCAAGAATGGAGAAATACATGCTCATTTGATAGGCCAACAACACATGCTAACAAGACAAGAGGAGGGGGGACCACCTCCTCCTATTTTGAGCTTCAAAATAAGTTTTCTACCATTGAAATTCCTTTGGAATTCAGTGGTTTCAAGGCCAAAAAGAAGTTGTTTGAAAAGCCTGAAAGATAGCTCAAAAGGCCTTACAAACCAAGGAGCAAAAGGAGGAAACACCCCCTAGCCAAACAAGGCTCAAACCAACACTTTTAGGATTGAAAAAAAGAGAAAAACAGAGGTTTTTGTAGTTCAACACCACCCCAAAAACAGCCCCAAAGTAGTTGAAAACTGTGGCAAAACAATAGTGCACAAAGAGCTTAAAAGGGATAAGAGGTTACCTTTGAAGCACAGCAACAAATCAACCTCTTTTCTGAGCCAAACAACCTTCCAACAGCCCAAAAATAGGTTCCAAGGGACCTCAGCCCAATGGTGATCAACTTTGATGAAGAAAGTGTATGCAAATATGTAAGGAATTCTCACTTTCAAGCCTAAAACAAGAGAAGAGATGGAGAATTCTAGAGAAAGGGGAGAATTTGCTCACAAAGCTTCTAGAGAGAGAGGATTCTAGAGTGAGAAGCTCTCAAATTTTCTCTCAGCCTTCAATATGTTCTAACCTTGCAAAATATGAGATATAGCCTCTATATATAGCAAAAGCAAGAGCTTTGGTCGAAAATATCTGAATTGGGATAGCTGGCCCAAGCTGGAAACAGCTGGAGGAGAAATATCTTCAAAAATTCTGAGTTTGGGTCACTCTTGGCCGGCCGACCATCTTTGGGGCCGACCTGCTACTTGTTATGGCCGACCGGCCATCTCCATGGCCGATTGTGCACATTTGTGGCCGACTGCAAATTCTGCTCTGCACGTCCGACTTCAAATGGGCATAACTCCTTCATCTAGACTCCTTTTCAGGTCATTCTTGTGTCCAGTTAAAGCCCCAGAAGTAAACTTTCCAATGGTGACCACCTTGTATCAAAATTCCTACTGTGCTAAGAGATATCCTTATTTTAGTGAAGGCTGCTCAGTTTCAGTCCAACCGAAATGATGCCCAACTTCAACCAATCATATCTCCCCCATCCGGATTCTTCTTTAGGAGATTCTTGAGTGAAAAATGAAGCCCCAGAAGTCTTCTTTCCAATGGTGGTGACCTCATAGCTGAAATACAAGGGTACAAACAGATAGGTCTGATTTAACGAGGGCCGCTCGACTCTCTCTTAGCGATTCATGCCCATCTTCTTCTCCAACTTGGTTTCTTCTCTCCTCTCCTCTTTTCTTCAACTCCAAACCTATAAACAAGATGTTTTGAAAAAAATTTCAGAGATTTCATCTCTCTTTCATTCATTTCCACTTTGTCCTTGCTCGGTTTACCGAAAAACGCAACATTTAACGAAATGCGAGCCTCGGAACATCGCAGAAACCTTTTTCAAAATATTTTGAAAGAGAGGGTTTTAAGATCTAAAATCTTTTTGGTCCAAAAATGGGGTGTGAGGTTTGGATTTGACTGTCTCCTTGCCTGAGAAATTAAACCTTTGCACTGCACACCTTTCACCACTAAGTAAACAATCAGTAGCGCCCAAGTCTTAAGGGTGGTCAAAAATGGGGTGTCTACAGTTGCCCCTCTTTGACAAAGCTCGGAGTCATGAAATGACGTGAGTAAATGTCAAAGCGCAGAGATGACCCATTTTTGACAAGGCTGAAGACTTGGACAAACAAACAAAATACAGATGCAGTTGGTTGAACCCGCAGGTTGCCTACGTATCCCTTAGCAATAAATCAAACCAGCGTAGTTCAGGGGCATGATGCAAAATGATACACAATGTAACAAAACAATGAAAACAATATACAATGCAATGAAATAATCAAACCACAAGCAGTGCAAAACCACACAAACATCATAAAGGGATGGAGATGCAACATCAAACTACGTTTAACATAGAAAATGTGTCGGAGCGCTTTAACCACAATTTTCTTAGTGGAATAAGTGCATGCACAGACAGAACTATGTGTTCCGCAGAAAGAATACAAGTAATTGGGTGGCATGATATAAGTGAGGAATGATCTGCTGAGGAAAGATCGTGATCTTACATGGTGAATGCAACAAACTACAATGCAATGGATGCAATGGATGGAATGAATAAGGCGCACGGCCAACCACATCTTGCCTTGCAAAGGCATGGACACAAAACAGACCACATCTAACACAAAAAAGGTGCCGACACCCTCAAACCACAATTCTCTTAGTGGAATAGGCGCGTACACATTAATGCAGAACCATGCTTCAACGAAGGACATGTATGAGCACATGCCAAACCAGGCTTAACATGGAAAGGATGCAATGCAGTAGATGCAATAGATGCATGCGATAGATGCTATATGCGATGCAATATAGTAGCTAAAATGCAATGTAGTAGCTAGGAAGTGAAGGTACCTTACAAGGATAATTGGCAATAACTTATCTCATGCTGCTGGAGATCATTCGCTTCTTCTTGGTTGAACCACATGTACTACTTTTCTCCCTGGCTATGGTCGCAGCTTTCCTTATTCTCCAACAGGGTGACAGACTAGGTTGGTTTAGTATTTAGAATTGAGGCGCATACCCTCTACCTCAACCTATGGGGCTTCCATACAGATTTCAAGTCGAGGATACACCCCTGGGTATTTAAACCAGACTTTAGTCTCGGAAATCCCAAACCTTTGCGTTCTAAGCATGGACCATTCGAACTCTAGTTTCCACCGTCTTAGTTGATCTCCTAGGAACTCACCGCAAACACAGGCAGGTGGCTATACCAAATCACCGGAAGTCGTTCAGGCATGATAAACACCAAAGGAATTGCACCTTTAGAGGATTTAAGGTCTCCTAGATCAGAGAGTGCACAAGAAAGTGCGATGTGCAAGAAAGCGTGAGTGCACAAGAAAGTGCAATGCACAAGAAAGTGCGAGTGAGATACAAAAAATAAGTGCATGAGACAGTGCGAGTGAGTCACAAAGTGTAAGTGCACAAAACAGTGCAAGTGAGATACAATGCACAAGAAAGTGCGAGGAAGGTGTGCAAAAAAAGTGCGATAAAATGCATCTTATATGCAAGTAAGATGCACAAAAAAGTGCGATAAAAGGCATCTTCTATGCAAGTGAGGTGCATAAAAAAGTGCGATAAAATGCATCTCGTATGCAAGTGAGGTGCATTTTCTATGCAAAAGATACGAGCATTTTCTATGCAAGTATGGGGGCATTTTCCATACATAAAACAAGAGCATATTCTATGCAATATTGAAAGCATATTCTATGCATGAGGCAAGCATATTCTATGCAACAGTGAAAGCATATTGAGGGAAACGAGCAACACTCAGCGTAATGCGTCATGTACATTATGAGATGAGTGTAGGGCGCTTTGCCATAACCTATTGAAATGTACTACAGAGGGAGGCAACTCAACATAACTCTGTTAAGCACAAAACAAAGTCAATAGCAACAGTAGCCAATCACGCAGTTCAAAGCAACCCATATGTATGAACATGCACACACATGCGTTAATCAGAGGGAATATGACAATCCCCAAGAGAGTTTCGAAATGGTCGGAGATAGTTTTCAAAGTTGAATCATATCAGAATCATCATGGGGATAAGCCCACCCTAATCCAGGGAAAAGTGCCCAACAGATGACTTTGGCAAGCTAAGAGATAGGTTGGATCTATGCCCCTTGTTCAATTGATGGCCCGATCAGATGAACGGAAAATTACCCCTAGTGTCCAGCCATTGGCCACCGATTGGGTTTATGCCCCTTGTTCAATTGATGACCTGATCAAATGCACTGAAAATTGCCCCTAGTGTCTAGCCATTGGCCACTGTTTTCAATATTATGCAGGCACGGGTAATGGGGATCATCAGATTCATTGTCAACCCGTCAGACTCATGCTTCTCTTCTGACATATTAAGAAACTTACTCCAATCCCTTCCAAAGCAGTGATAGATTCCTCATATACATTGATCATAAATGTGTTGCCTCTTGCATGGGCACTCTCAGCTCGTTTATGAATTCCACACATGGACTTGTTTCCGAGTTAGAGCGAACATTTGTGTATGGAATTTTGACTATGCCACTCTGTTGAATCGTTTGACCGACAGACCTGCTAGGGTGACTCGATGAATAACACTTTTTGACAGCACAACAGACGTGTTATGGTAACTCGAATAACGACATGCTATGGTGACTCGATCCAGAGCGCAAACTGAGACAAACACTAGGCACAACACAACAGAACTCACAACTGACCCAATAAGTAGAAAACGACTCAAGGTAATTGATCATTCATAGTGCCCCTAGTTTTACTTATGCTCCCTTTAAAATTCAATTTAAATTCCTGTTTTGCCCAAGAAAGAGATTCTACTGATAAGTTCAAGCATTGAAAGTTGCTCCACTTGTTGATTCAAGTTAGTTCTTTCTTACCCAGCGCAAGTATGTGATATGCATAGCAGTCGGTGTAGCTCATGGATTGATGTGAAGCTGATGACAGGACTTAGGCAAGGTGATTGAGTTGAGACAGAATGAGATGGATATGATTGAGACCGAACTTCAGGATGAGCTGCCTACGTATCCCAAGAATGGGAATCAGGTCAACGTAGTTCATGGCTGAGGTTCCCTCGGGTATTTAACCTCTCATTTTACGCTCTGACTTTTGTCAAAGTCGCCCCTCAGGTATTTAACCTCTCCTTTTACGCTCTGACTTTTGCCAAAGTCGCCCCTTCGGGGTTTTTAACCTTGCGAGCTCTATTTATTTAATTTCTCATTTTTCATGCTCTAACTTTTGCCTAGGTTGCCCTTTCGGGTTTTCGGCCTAGCGAGCCTCTCAAGGATAATGTTACAACATTTGTAGCGAATGTGGTGAATGTGGTGAATTTGATCAATGGTCACCCTTGCCCTAATCACTGGAACTGACTTCGCCTTGATTTGAGCTTGGTTCTCCAGCATGTCTTCTTCTTTTCTCTTGCTCCATTTTGAAGGTGGGCTCTTCTTGCACTGTGGTATCTCCACACATCGGCTTCTCCGAATTCGGACAGAAGTTCCTTTCCTGATAGTTGATTAGATTTCATTCCAATGGATGCCCTTGGCTTGATGATTGACTTCTTTCCTTTCTTTTTTTTCTCCTTTTTTCTTTTTTTTTCTTTTCATTTTTTTCTCTTCATTTCTTTTCAATTTTCTTTTCTTCTTACTTTTTCTTCTTCCTTTTGTTTTGTTTTTTTTTTTTTTTGTCCATTTCTTTTCTTTTTGAAATAAAAAAACACCAAGGGGAGAGATTCTATGATTTTTGAAATCTGAAAGTTGCTTTATACTTGTAGGTCTGAAAGTCGCCTTGTGCTTGTCAAAATGATCGCCTAACAGCGAAGAGAATCCCTAGGACAATGTAAAATACCACACACAATTCTGAACCTAACTTCACAAGCTTTGCAAAAGAAACAGTTGAAAATTCTTGAAATCGTGAATGACTTTGCGCTGGCAAGTCAGAATTCACTCAAACTATTCAAGGGATTCTTCTCAATACTCGAGCTTATTAGCGGAATTTCATTCAGAAAACAATTTCAAAAACAAATTCAAAGTCTTTTTCTATTTGCAAAAGGTCACACATGCATCACTCTAGGCACAATAAAATGATCAAAAACTTGACTCCCATTTTCTTATAAAGATGAAGACCTGAGGGTACATGAGAGCGACTCAAAGGAAAAGACTCAACTGACGCTACAACGCAAGAAAGGGAAGAAAATAGCACTCACAACAGAACTATTTACAAGACACACATCAAAACAAAATAAAACATTTCTGAGATCAAAAGGGGATTACCCTTCTCCAAGTCCATTTGCAGAATTCAAAAACAACTTGAAGTAGCCCATAGGAAGGCCCAGACCTGCCTTCAATACACATCCACACCCAAAAGGATTAATTTTATACTTTTTCCCTAGTTGAACTTGAGGTCCACCCTAGTTGAGACTGAGGTTCCTCATTCCAACCACCAGTGTTGGCAGCACTGCTTCATAAATCTTCCACACATCAAGATCAAGTGAATTTTCCGTCTCTTCAAAGACATTGTTCCTTTTGCTCAGATTGGAATCAGAAGATTCTAGGGTGAACTCAATGGGTTCGGGCTCATTAGCGGGTATGATATGTTGGCTAGGGGAATGTTTGGCCATTGGCAAGCTATTTGTGGGTTTTATGTTATGGCATGGCAATCTATTCACATTGATGTCTTCGAATAATTCCCAACAGTGGAGTAGCCCATTGATGTCTTCGAATAATTCCAAACAGTGAAGTAGAATTACTAGAGAACCACCCACACTATTCACAGTACAAAGGCGAAATGGTTTATAGGAAGATAGAACCTATAATTTTTTTTGTTGTTAAATACATAACCCAAGTTCTATTTATATAGGAGAGTTGGGAGACCCATAGGATAGATGTATTATCCCATATAATGTATATCCCATATCAACAATATCTAATTAATAATTATCATCCAATATATTGACAATTATCCATTTAAAGATTATCTCATATCTTGAAATATTATCTATTATTTTATTTGGATCTCTTCTAATCAGGTCATGCCACCATGGGTGACCCAATTGGGTTAGGGTTCTAAACTCGACCCAATTTTCAACATCTCCCACTCGAACATGCGCTGGTATGACACCACGCCTTTTGTATCTCAATCTACCCAGTAAATACAATCATACTAGCCAATGGACCGTGCGACCACTAAGAACACATGCATGTGGGAGCTCTACACTAGAAACTTAAAAAAGAGCCAGTATAGAGACATCAACCCAAAAATTAAAATACTGTCTCATATACCCCAGGCCCATCTAATTACACTAGTCCAAAAAACATCTCTAATCCCTCAAAAGAGCATATTTGACCCTCTCAATTCTTGCAATATATTCATACTCAATCCCCTTCTCATACAGAGTGATGTGAGTTGCTAGCAATGAATATACAATAGTGGTGTAATATTAAATGATCTTTCCTTCGCCCTCATGCTATTTAGTTTAGGATTTACCGCTTTCCCAGTGATGTCCCTCAAGGTCGAATCATACAAAGCATGGATGCAAAGTATAGATATAACGAAAAACAAAATATGATGCATATTCACAAATAAAGAAAGCAAGTAAAAGAAGGGGATAGAAAGAAGCGGGGCGGGGATTATTACAACAATTGAAAGAATAATTACAAACCAAATTAGAGAAGGATGAGAAGAATATTACAATAAAATAAAAGCCTCACAAAACACTCAAAATAAAATAAACAAAAGAAAAATCTTCATATGTCTTGAAAACCACCAGAAACTATTCTGCTTGAAGTAGGAAGACTGTTCTGTTCTGCCCGAGAAAACTTATTTTGCAGGAACACTATTCATCTCGGGGAACTATTCACCGCCGACAGTACTATTCACCACGACAATTACTATTCACCTTTCTTGGTCGTTATTCATCTTACTGGGCATTTTTCGTTCGCGGTTACTATTCATCGCCGGAGGTACTATTCATCGTCGGTGTTACTATTCACCTCCGGAGGTATTATTCATCGTCAGGGTTACTATTCACTGCCGGAGGTTACTATTCACCGCCGATCACTATTCATCTGGTGGAGTCACATTTTTTAACAAATTAGGTGGTTCAACCGACCATTTAAAGTAGTAAAATTGCAACAATTTATAAATAGTAAACTACAACATTTTATATAAATTACAACAGTTTATATACAACAGTAAATTACAGCAGATATGTAGATGGTGCAGCCTTCCCGTTAAAGCAATAAAATAGTTACATAAAATAATAAATTACAACAGATATGTGGGTGGTGTAGCCTTCCCATTATAATAGTAAAATAATTATATAAAAAGTAATTTACAACAGATATGTGGGTGGTACAGCCTTTCCATTAAAGCAGTAAAAAAACAGTTATGAAAACCAATAAATGAAGTATTTAAACAAGTCATATCACATTTTTAAATTAAATGAAAGTTTGCAAAAATTTACCTTTCAAAAAAATGATGAATTTTCTGAGTCACAAACCTTCTTTTGATTACCCTCAAGGTTGTGGAATGCGTTCTCAATTTTCAGTCCAAAATTTGGAATTTCAGCTTTAGTGGTTGGTTTTTTAAATTGATGAAATGGAGATAAAAGTTTGGTATAGAAAAATAAAATATCTACGAAAGTATTTTATTTTTTTCTCTCTTTCTAAAAAAAAAACTAATTTTCCTTTTTTCTGATTTTTTTTTCTCTCGAACTCTCTCTCACCACTTCTTGTTTTTCTCCCTGATTCTCTTCCCCAAAAAGCAACCCTCCAATCAATTCTTTCTCTCTCTTTCAATTCTTTGATCCTCCCTTTATAGAAAATAATTTTAAGAAAATGACAAAAGAAGAAGCGGTGGAATGAGCTAATTTCAAAAGGTGCATAGTGATTTTACTATGCACTGCATAGTAAAATTACAATGCATTTTATAATATAATAATATATAAAAGGTATTATTAGTATAAATATATGTACAAATACCCCAAAAATATATATAAAAGCAGACAAATATGTAAAATTTAAAATAACAAAATACATGGACTAATAAGCAAGCCAAATATGTAACATAATTTGACCAAAGCAAGTCTAAAGCAAAAGAGAAAAAAAAAAAAAAAAAAGTGAACGGTGGGAGTGTGGTGAATTTTTCATAAAGGGTAATGGTACCTTTATATAATATAATAATATATAAAATATTTAATATATATATATATACAAAAGTATGATGCCTGGGTGAAACCACGGCACCGAATGAATTTAATAAAATATTATATAATAATATAACATTATATATATATATATATATATATAATACATAATAAAGGAAAAGAAAATGGAGAATGGGTTTAAAATAATTTGGCAGAAACAGGTGTAAAGCTGGGATTAAAGTTTACATTTTATCTTTTTACTGAAAATTTTGTAAGATAGTATATTCTTATTTTTATAATCGAGTAATCAAAAGAAAGTGTCTAAGTCTTAGGGTTGGTCAAAATGGGGTATCTATAGATATGCCAATTGAGTAGGAGGGGAAGTTGGTCTAGAAAAGCATGGAGTTCTGCATGGGCTATAGGGTTGAGAAGATGGCTGCGAGAAATGATGTCACAAGCCCATAACAAGTTCTTATGAGAAATATCATCTCGCAGGACTTCGAAAGACAAATGGGAAAAAGCGTCAAGCAGGGTCTGAGCCTTATATTGCTGGTAAGCAGTTGGGGGAACTGGAGCTTGATAAGGAGTGAAGTGTTGACTCTCGAAGATGGTGAGCCTCAATTCCTCGATCCAATTTGGGTTGGGGGGCAATAAGTAGCAGTGGGAGCCTCTTTGAAAGAAGATGGAAATTCAGGTTTGTTCACACACTCAAGCTAATTAGAGGAGCAAAGTTTTGCTTTTTTGGCTAGAAGTGCAGGACAGATTCCTAAGGCTTTATCAGGGTGTGGAACCCTCGCACCATTTGGGATGGTAGAGTAGAAGTGTACCATGCTGAAAATAGGTTGTGCTCAAGGTTACATAGACGATTGAAAGGAATATACGGGTACACTACAGAGCTACGCTTGGAAGGATGGACTACAAGAGAGTCATCGAATTCAGGAAATCCAGTATGGATGCGTTCCCTCGTTTGAGGTTGAGTAGAAGTAGGCCAAACTCCTCAGCTATAAGCTTAAGAAGAAGAAGAGGAAGTAGCAGCCTCATCCCACACAGAAGGTTTTGTGGCAGAAGAAGAGCTTCCAATATCCATTATTGCAAAGTCTAAGACTAAAGAATTGTGAACAATATGTTCTTGATCCAAAGGTCGGTGAATTGCAAAAGCTTTCATAACTTGCATAAATGGAGGCGGATAGGTGTAATCAATAAATGCATTGAGATTCTTTCGAGACCTATAATCATCTTCCATAGACTCCTTGAATGCTCGATCAATGCAAGAAGCGGTTTGCTTGGCCATGAGGATTGTATCAGTCTTTTCGAATGCTCAGATAGTGAGAAAAGTTCAAGGCGTTGAAGAGCATTTAATGCAGCACAAACATTGCAATGATGGACGTCGATTGCAGTTCTAAGAAGATGCAAAGTCCATGCACGTCCTAGGACGTGGGTAAAGTGACTTGATCTACTAATATCACCAAGTATTAGATATATTAGTGCGGAGGGTAATGTTGGCTGTATAATTTGTAAAAGCCAATCACAATTCAACACGTGGCATGAAGAGGGCAATTTGGGGAGTTAATACAAGTTGCCATCCATAGCTAAACACGTGCCAGCCCATATTGATAATAATGGGTCTGCGTAGCGTTGGAACGATCGAGGAATATAAGATGATGTGGCCTAATGGTTACTAACAAAGTTCAAATTCAAAATTAGGATGGAAGCCTAATTGTAAAGGTTGCGTAGTGGGACTGACTGTGAGAGAGCATGTTCAGCAATCATGGGAAGACATTTCGACGGCTAGAAGCCCACTTCGACGGTTATCATTGAGAAATATAAATAGCAAATAAGGCCCTAGAATGAAGCATCCAGCCTCAGATCAAAAAACCAGTTTTATTTATTTTATTTTCCCTTTCGGTTTTTACAGTTCTTTGCATTTCTGCATTTCAATTCCTATACTACACTTCATTCCTAGGAATAGTTTCAAATAGCTTGTTGCTGTAAACCTCTACGAGGCTGGATCATATCATTGTAAGTTGTTCGTTTTACTTAATGAAATTCAGATTCGGAAATTGTTCTTCACTTGTTGTTATTTGCTAAATTCTCCTAAATAAGCCACCAGTAAAAATCCTCTTCATTGAGGCTGAGAGAACTATAACACAATCGTCTGATAATTGGTTAGCAATTAAACATTCTGTAAGGACTGATTGATCCTTGTTGCCACGCTTAAAATTACATTATTAACCTTCGAGAGCCAAAAAAGCCAACAAACTCTTACAAAAAAAAATAAAAATAAAAAAATAATATTTACTATAAAAATACATAATATTTATCATAAAAATATATAATACGGTGCATGTGGTACCCATAGCATTACCTTATTTTAATTGATAGACCAGATGTAGGGACAGCAACTTTGAGAAAAATTGTTAAAATTGATTCAATATTATTTATACTACAAATTTCCAAATTAAAATATCATAAATATCTATCAATATATATAAATTTGTTTGATTGTAATGTTATTTTTTTATTTATGAGATAAGATACTAAGATTATTGATAGAATTGGGAGGGATAAAATTATACTATAAGATTAGATATGGGGCGATTATTGACAAGATTGTAAAAATAAAGTTATACTATGAAATTAGATGGAATGACAAATTATGAGATAAAATATGATAAAATCATTAATAGGATTATAAGGATAAAGTTATACTATGAGATTAAATATATGATGCTATCATATAGAGGGCTATGAAGGATAAAAGTAATTGAATAGAATGAATGAAATAAAAAGATACAATTATTTTTTAGTGTTAGATAACAAATAAAAAAAAAATTATGTGGATATTACATATGGTATTATTTACTCCCCTCATTTTTTTCCTATTGAATTCTCCATATCAATACTAAAATTATCCAAAATTTAGTACGATGCAAAAACAAACACCGAATTGGATTATCTTGTGGAAACTATTTAGAGGAGACTTATATGGAGGTCCTACTAGGTGGATTTATTGTCTAATAGGTCCTATAATAATTAATGACGTTTTTCATCAAATACTATTAAAAAATGTTACTAATTGTAAATTTTCAGCGATAGTTTAAAAAAATGTTACTAATTATAAGTTTTAGCGACAATTTAAAAAAATCGCCACAGAAAAAGGGTCACTAATTTTTAACTTTTAACGATAGTTTAAAAATTTGTCACAGAAAAATGTCACTAGTTGTAAGTTTTAGTGATAATTTATAAAAATTATAAGAAAGTAAAATCACTACTTGTCAATTTGTAGCAACATATGCAAAAAATGTCACGAAAAATATTAGCGACGATTTTACTAAAACTTATTTTCAATAAGACTTGATGGAAATTTAATCCAACTATTATGACATATTGATAATTTACCCAACTATTTGTCCCCTCTTCAATCTCATCTCTCTTATCTCACAATCAAACACCATATTAATTAGGGTGAATTACACTAACGGTCCCTATAGTTTGGAACTTGTGTCATTTTGGTCCCTGACTTTTTAATTATAACATATTTGACCTTGAATTTTGAATATTGTTCCAAATAAGGACAATTGAAGATACCATTACTCAATTTCAAAGACAAAATCGTCAATTTGATAAAATATAAACGAATTTGACAAAAATAAATGTCAAAAAAATATGTTTGAATTTTAAAAATTATTTCTACTAACCGGAGATAAAATTATGTAAAATTGATAAATCTTTTACACATTTATTTTTTTTTTATAAATTAATTTTTATTATGTGTTTGGATAATGATCATTTAATGGGTGATTGTTAGAATTTTAATGTGTAATCGATATACAATATTTAATATATAAAATATTTTTAGTTTTGGATTTTTTGATTTAATGGATTGATTTAATAACGATATAAAAGTTGTTGCCATATTTAACTTTTGAAAAAATAGAAACTAATTTAATAAAAATAAAAATAAGCACCCATTACATGATCATCATCCAAACACATAATAAAAATTAATTTGGTAAAATAAATAAATAAATAAATGTGTAAAAAATTTATCAATTTTACATAATTTTATCTTTGGTGAGTATAAATAATTTTTTAAAATTCAAAAATATCTTTTTGACATCTATTTTTATCAAATTAGTTTATATTTTATCAAAATGACTATTTTGCCCTTGAAATTAATTAATGGTATCTTTAATTGTCCTTAATTGGAACAAGATTCAAAATTCATAGTCAAATGTGTTACAATTGAAAAATCAGGGACCAAAGTGACACAAACCTTAAATTATATGAACTGTTAGTATAATTTGCCATATTAATAATAAATAAAAAATTATAAGTCAGTGGTAATTTTTAAAAATTATTACACATAAATAAAAAAATTATAATTTTTATTATAACTATTTAGGGATAATTATTTATAAGTCCTATTATGGAGACTTATGCTACATATGGTCCTACTAAAAAATTTATGTTTCCATAAGTCCTGTGGTAAGTTTGTTGACACATTTACCCTCAATATTAGTTGTTAATATCATAAATAATAGTAAAACCATATATAGGAAATTGAATGTTACCATAGATCATATCTATATAAACGTAACGCCACGTGACACCTACATAAACGTAACGTAATGTGACACCTACATAAACGTAACGTGATACCTATACGTAACGTGACACATAGGAAATTACATGTTACCATAGATCATATCTACATAAACGTAACGTAACGTAATGTGACACCTACATAAACGTAATATGACACCTATGATCTATGGCAACATTCAATTTCCTATATAGAAAATTGAATGTTACCATAGATCATATATACATAAACGTAACGTAACATGACACCTATGAAATTGAATGTTGCCATAGATTATAGGTGTCACGTTACGTTAGGAAATTGAATGTTGCTATAGATTATAGGTGTCACGTTATGTTACGTTTAGGAAATTGAATGTTACCATAGATCATATTTATATAAAATATAACGTGACACCAACATAAACCAGCAACATTTTCACATTTACATTACGTTTATGTAGGTGTCACGTTACGTTACGTTTATATAAGTGTCACGTCACGTTACGTTACGTTTATATAGAATCTTGTGAAATACATTCCTATCTAAATAGGACTTGAGACTCTATAAGAAATTATACCAAACTTAACCTATCATAAGTATCTGAAAAAAAAAACTTATAAATAAGTTTTCCAACTATTTATAATGTTTATAACTTTTTTCTTATTAATTTTTCTAACTTCCACCACATTGTTATATGTCCCATTAACATTTCGATAAACCTTACATATTCCCTTTTCAATCAATTCCCTTTCAATTCCTTAATCAAACATGTGCATTGAATGCTCCTCGTATTGTTTCCTTTGTCCATTATGAAAAATCATTTTTCCCCTCATTGCATCTGTACGTTGTGCCTGTTTGGCAGAAATTATTTACAGCTTATTTTAGCTTTCAGTTTAATTTAAGCTATTTTGATGTGTTTGGTTTAACTTATAACTTATAGCTTATAGCTTTGTGGAAGTCAGAAATCAGCTTATTCTTTGAGTGGAGCAGGAGATACTTTAAGAATAAGCTGGAAATCAGCTTAAGCTGAAAGTTATAAGCTATAAGCTGTTTAGGCATAAGCTATAAGCACTTTCCCACAGTTCTACCAAACAGGGCTGTTGTGGACTGTGTTTGTTATTGAAACCACACATTTTTTTTGTCAGAAAGAAATCAAATTTATTATTATTATACATATAGATATTTAGAGTTAAATATATAAATTGTCTTCAAAATATATATTTTGTGTCATTTTGGTCATAATATTTTAAATGTGTCAATTTAGTCATAATATTTTAAACCAATATAAAGACCATTTAATAACAAAATTAATAATCGACAATTAATAGTGAGAGTAGGAGTATTTTCATTAAATTGCCTATAGCAGTAGACAAGTTGAGAACTATATTAGCACAATTAAAATATTAAAAACTAATTAAACTAAAAGAAATCATATATTTCAGGGACCTTTTTTTATTCATATAATTATCATTATTTTGTAGGACAAGTAATTTTATTTTTTTTATGAAAAAGTAAGCTTTTGTAGTAATTATTTGAAAATGTGTGTATTTTTATTTTTTTTTAAATTTTTGCCAAGTGTTACCTTTTACACAATTTTTAATGTTTTAAAATAGGATTAAGATTTTTTTTTTTGGGAGAACGGCTAAAACATATTACATTAATAAAACAAAAAATAGATAAGTTCAAGATAGATAAAAAAAAAAAAAAACCAATATCAAAAGGAAAGTGAGTGGACCGAGCATCATGAAATCTGAAAAAAAATAAAAATAAATAAATAAATAATTAAAAAAATAATAATAACCTCATTCGAAGTAGTAGTTAGATCAAACACTTCCAGGGACAGACTCGAATAAAATAGAAGAGAAGAGTCTCAAGCATTGCGACACCCTACAAAGCAATCACATTTAGATCAGTACAAGTAAAGCAATTTCTAAATGTGGTGTTAAAGTAACTTTAAATTTAAATTAAAATATATGACAAAATTAGATCATTCTAACATTGCTTATACTTATAGTTCTCTAAAAATATATATAGGGTCATTCGTTTTCAGAATTAGATTTGATGAGATTGTTAGTGTGTGATTATTAGTGTGGGGATTGTTAATAAGGAAATTAAGAAAAATTATTTTTGTTTGTGATATATTTTAGTAAGGGGATTAACTATATGGAATATCATAAATATCCTTTGATGTTTTTGATATATTTTAATATTAAAAAATAATATTCTATAAATATATTTTTGTACTATGCTATTTTAATATATATATATATATATATAATAACATAAAACAAAAAAAAAACAAAAAAAAGAAGCAAAAAGAAAAAAATCTACACAACTATAAAATACACAACATGGGCAAAATAGTTTTTTTCTAAGTTAATTCTCTCACTAGTTTTGAAATCTAACCCATGGAGGCCTTTGCTAATTCCTACCTCCAAGACCATCAAGGGTTGGGTTTCAAAACTAGTTAGGAGATTAACTTGAAAATTGTATAAAAATGTATGAAAATGTATTTAAAATAAGAAATATATAGTGAAAATATGTTAAATGTGCATTGAAATTGTAAATTTTGTAAGAGAAATTATTATTTGAAAATTAACCAACACTCACTGAGTGATGAATACCGTCACCCAAATATAAATTATATATATATTAAACAAATCATCAATATAAATATTATGATCTATTATAGAAACTAATTATATTTAAACCAAAAATTTCATCACATTAATAATATACTCACTAACAATTGTAAAATAGCTGCATACCCATTAATATATAAACATGTATCACATTAATAATATACTCACCAACAATTACAAAATAGCTGCATACCCATTAATATATAAACATGTATCTAATTAAAGAACTTATGAGTGCCTCACATCACATGTGCCTACAAGCTTCTCCCACTTCCCATTGCCCATAAATTCCCCTACTGTTTGTAGTTGTCATTGTGTCTGGTTCCACATAAATGTGTCCACGGTGATGATTACTTTTTTTTTATTTTTTATTTTCAATAATGCTAAGTATCGTGAAAAAAGTATCATAAAAAGTCTTCATGAAGATTCTCCACCCTTTAATTAGTTTATAGTGTTTGTAGTGTTTTATTATATGTGATAAGATTTCATTTGTAACTGCCTCTGTAACTGAGTAACTGCCTCTGTAACTAACTCTGCATTTCCACAGATCCCTCAGTCCAAGCTTCATCAGTTCACTCAGTCCAAGCCTCATCAGTCACAGCAGTAGTTCAACTGCATCAGAATCAGCATTGATATGTTGTCTATCACAATCCTGTATTGATAGCAGTCCTCATTATAATATCTGTAACAGTTGTAAAGTTTGTTAATTAGTTAGAAGTGTTTGTTAGTGAATTAGTTAGTTAGTGTTAGTTAGTTATAAATATCATCTCTACTGTAATGTAATCATTGAGTGCAGAAAGTAATGAAATAAATCTTCATCTTCCACATGGTATCAGAGCTTGTGAGAGCTCTCACGAGCAGATTCATCCATGGCTGATCCTATTTCTCTTCCATCTAATCTTACTTCTCTCTTATCAAATTTTAGTTCTCTTGTCACTGTTAAACTTGATGTCAGCAATTTCCTTATATGGCGAAATCAACTTCATAATATTCTTCGAGCCACTGGTTTTTTGGGCTATGTCACTGGAGCAATTCCTTGTCCTTCATCCGAAATTACTGATGCCTCTGGCAAAACAATTCCTAATCCTGCATATGCTCAATGGGAGGCTATTGATGCAAATCTTCTCACATGTCTCATTGCAACTCTTTCTCCTGCTGTATATTCTTCTGTTCTTCATCTACAAACTTGCTCACAAGTCTGGAAAGCACTTGAACAGAGATTTACATCTGTCTCTCGATCTCATATTCATCAGCTAAAGAACAAACTTCACACCATACGGAAGCAGTCTTTCTCAATTGACAGTTATCTGTCACAGATCAAAGCTATTTCAGATCAGTTAGCTTTGTATGGTGCGAAGGTTGATGATGAAGACCTAATTCTTCTCATATTAAATGGCTTACCAGAAGAATATGATGCATTCAAAACATTCATTCGAACTCGATCTACTTCAGTGTCTATGGAAGAACTGTGTTCTCTCTTTGGATCAGAAGAAATTCATATTGAAAGTAAAATCAAGCATTCATCTAATCAAGACTTGCATGTTGCCTATTCAGCAACAAAAGGTTCTTCATCTGGTTCTGTTTTTGATGCTTCATCCTCCAACTTTGGTTCAAATCATCGCTTCAATAATTTTAGAGGCAGAACTCAGCACAGAGGAAGCCGAGGTGGTAGATCTCAGAATAATTTTTGTGATTTTCGTGGTGGAAACAGAACTAATCGACATTCTTCTGGAAATCGTTTTAAATCAGAATATCCTTCTGCATCTGTGTGTCAGATCTGTGGAAAATCAGGCCATATTGCTTTAGATTGTTGGTATAGACATGATAATGCTTATCCATCTACTACCACTACTACACTAAAGGCCTATACAGCAACAGTGCCTTCACCATCATCAGACTCTACTGTACCCCCTTGGTATACCGATTCAGCCGCTACAAATCATCTCACACATGACTTGACCAATTTTCAGCAATATCAAGAGTATCAGGGATTAGATCAAGTTCAAGTTGGAAATGGCTCAGGTTTGCCTATTCAACATGTTGGCAATGGTATTCTTCCTACACCATATTTTTCATTCCTTCTTTCCAATCTTTTACATGTTCCTCCTATATCTTCCAATCTTCTATCTGTTCATCAATTAACCAAGGATCACAACTGTCTTGTTATTTTTGATTCTGATTCTTTTATCATTCAGGACAAACACACACATAAAGTTCTGCATAAAGGCTACAATGTGCATGGTCTTTATCAAATGTCTCCACCATCTTCCATCTGTTCCAAGCAACCACAGGTTTTTCAGTCTTCCACTGGTTCTACTGCTTCAGTTTCTGATCTGCTGTGGCATAAAAGGTTGGGGCATCCTTCAACTGTCAAGCTGCAGCACTTGGCATCACATCTTCCAAATAAAACTAGTTTCAATAAAGCCATAGCTTGTACTGACTGCTATGTGTCTAAAAGTCATAGACTTCCCTTCCAATTGTCTTGTTCATCTGTTGATAGTCCATTTTCTCTTATTCATGCTGATGTATGGGGACCGTTTACTGTTGATCATGCCCCATTTCGATTTTATGTTTTGTTTGTTGATGATTGTACTTGATTCACTTGGATCTATCCTTTACACTTTAAGAGTGAAGTCTATGACAAATTGCTTGAGTTTAAAGTCTATGTAGAAAATCAATTTCATACTTCTCTTAAAATTCTACGAACTGATGGAGGTACTGAATTTGTTAACAAAAGAATAGCTGTCCTCTTCTCTTCCCATGGTATTATTCACCAAACCAGTTGTCCTTATACTCAAGCTCAGAATGGTGTGGCTGAAAGGAAGCATAGGCATATAACTGAAACCGCTATTACTCTTCTTCATCAATCTTCTCTTCCTTTAAAATTCTGGTTTGATGCTGTAGCCACTGCTGTCTTTTTAATAAATAGAATGCCTAGTTCTATTCTGTCCAATACATCTCCATTTCAGGTTCTTTTTCACACACTTCCAGATTATTCCTTCTACAAAGTCTTTGGTTGTCAATGCTTCCCTTGGTTGAAACCTTATACTACTCACAAGCTTCAACCCAAGTCTGTCTCCTGTGTTTTCTTAGGCTATCATCCAACTGTTAAAGGGTATAGATGCTTAGATCCTCTAACTGGAAAACTATATCTCTCTAGACACGTTATCTTCAATGAATCTTGTTTTCCATATGCAACTACTGTTGCTTCATCTACTTCTCCTTCTTTCTCTTTGCTACATCTTCATCAATTTTTCTGGCCTTCTTCTACTTGTTCTGTATCTCAGATTTCTTCTTCTTCTCAACCTTCTCTTTCTCTTTCTCATTCTTCTTCTTCATCTCCTTCTCTTTTATCTGTGTCTCAAGCTTCCTCATCTTCTCCTCATCCTTCCATTTCCTCTCCTCATGCTATTCCTATTACCTCTCTTACTATTGATCTTCCTCTACCTTCTGCTCCCTCTTCTTCCAATATTCACCCTATGCTTACCAGATCCAAGACAAAACCTCCTGTTTGTCTTACTGCTGTATCAGATTTCTCTTATCTTCATTCTGAACCTCCCACTGTTGCAGCTGCCTTAGCCTCTCCTGTATGGTTTTCTGCTATGCAAGAGGAGTTTCAAGCTCTGCAACAACAATGTACTTGGGATCTTGTGTCTCTTCTTTCCCATAAAACTGCAATTGGATGTAAATGGGTGCATAGAATCAAACGTAATTCTGATGGTTCTGTGGCTAGATACAAAGCCCGATTGGTGGCTAAAGGGTACTTACAGCAAGAAGGAGTTGATTTTCATGAAACCTTCAGTCCTGTGGCAAAGCAACCCACCATTCGCATCTTTCTGTGTTTAGCTCTGCATTTTCAATGGCCTATTCACCAGTTAGACATTTCTAATGCCTTCCTTCATGGCACCTTAGATGAAGAGGTTTATATGCTTCAACCCCCAGGTTTTGTTCACAATTCTCACCAAGTATGCAAGCTTAAGAAAGCTCTATATGGCCTCAAACAAGCTCCTCGAGCTTGGTTTTCTACCTTCTCTAAATTTCTTCTCTCTCAGGGATTTGTTAACAGTCACTCAAATTCTTTTCTCTTTGTTCAACATACCAAAACTAGTCTTATCATTCTTGTTGTTTATGTTGATGACATCTTGGTTATTGGCAGTGATTCTTCCCTTCTTACTAAGTTTATTCATCACATGCATACTGTTTTCTCCATGAAAGAGTTAGGTCCCGTGTCCTATTTCTTAGGCATCTCTGTTCAATCTTTGCCTCATGGTTATTTCTTGTCTCAAGCTAAGTATGCCACTGAACTTTTTCATAAAGCTGGTTTGACTAATTGCAAACCTTGTTCTACCCCTTTAGCTGTTAAACCTCCTCTTTCTGCTGGTGATGATCTTTCCTTTTCCAATCCTTCTCTTTATCGTAGCCTTGTTGGAGGTTTACAATATCTTACCATTACCCGTCCTGACTTGGCCCTAGCTGTTAATCAGGCCTGCCAGCACATGCATCTTCCCACCAATGCTGATTTTCAGGCTGTTAAACGCCTCTTGAGATATGTGAAGGGCACTCTTCATCATGGTCTTCATTTTACTTCTGGCCCCTTTTCTCTTCATGCTTTTCCAGATTCAAACTGGGCTGGTGACACCGTTGATCGTCGCTCTACTTCAGGATACTGTGTCTATTTGGGTCCTAATTTGATATCTTGGAGTGCTAAGAAACAATCTATTGTTTCTAGATCTTCAACTGAGGCGAAGTATAGAGCTTTGGCTAATGCCACTGTCGAACTCACATGGTTGCAACAACTTCTCAAAGATATGTACATATCTGTTCCTTCTATTCTTGAGCTCTGGTGTGATAATCTATCAGCTATGGCCTTGGCTACTAATCCTGTTTTTTACTCTCGGTCTAAGCATATCGAAATTGATTGTCACTTTATTCGTGATAAAGTTGTTGCCAAGCACATTAATTTACAGTATGTGCCTACCACAGATCAGGTGGCTGACATTTTCACCAAACCTCTTCCTACCTCCCGATTTCAATATTTGAAAGACAAGCTTCTTGTGCTTCCTTGCCCCATCAGGTTGCAGGGGGCTGATAAGATTTCATCTGTAACTGCCTCTGTAACTGAGTAACTGCCTCTGTAACTAACTCTGCATTTCCACAGATCCCTCAGTCCAAGCTTCATCAGTTCACTCAGTCCAAGCCTCATCAGTCACAGCAGTAGTTCAACTGCATCAGAATCAGCATTGATATGTTGTCTATCACAGTCCTGTATTGATAGCAGTCCTCATTATAATATCTGTAACAGTTGTAAAGTTTGTTAATTAGTTAAAAGTGTTTGTTAGTGAATTAGTTAGTGTTAGTTAGTTATAAATATCATCTCTACTGTAATGTAATCATTGAGTGCAGAAAGTAATGAAATAAATCTTCATCTTCCACAATATGTTATACAATCATTTTTGGGTTAATTTTATAAAACTTTTCATGATATTATTTTCATAACATTACTCTTTTATTTTATTTTATTTTATTGTAGGCTGGTCCACTCACTCATTCAGATATATCGGACCAAGCTTTCCCAGTTAGCAGGCACCGAGAGGCATAATTATTCGAGTTCTTCACACAAAATCACTCACTCTCACTCTCTCTCTCTCTCTCTCTCTCTCTCTCTCTCTCTCTCTCTCACACACACACACACACAAAGCACACACACACAGAGCAAACAGTGAGTGTAAGAAATGTCGCAAGTTGGGTTATGTGTGGTTTCAGTGGTTACCATATTGATAAGTCAGTGGCTTTACAAGTGGAGGAACCCAAAATGCAATGGAGTTCGGCCTCCAGGATCTATGGGGCTCCCATTTATTGGAGAAACGTTTCAACTTCTCATTCCCAACTACTCCTTAGATCTCCATCCCTTCATCAAGAAGATAATTGAAAAGTACAATAATCAACTTTTATGTGCACTTGTTCGTTTTGTTGTTTTATTTCTTTAGTAGTGCTTGGTTTGAATATTCTATTTATGGTAGTGGTTGTTGTCAAGGGCGGTTCTAGGGCTAGGCATAGGTAACTGTAGCTTAGTTCAAAATTTAAAAAATTTGTAAAAATTTTTTTCGTAGCCTAGTCCCGTCCCAAATAAAGGTAAATAGTTTTTTTGTTTGTTTTTTAGATAGGCAACCCAATAGCAGCCCAATACTTACCCAAAAAAATAGATAGGTAACCCAATAGGTTTGTATTTGTTTAAAGAACAAATCTTCTGAAATAATCCTCACATCTTCTAATAAATAGGCAGCGACCCTCTCCATCGTCTCCAACAACCTGTAACAGCTCCACTTTCCTAACATTTTTGGTAAATGTAATTAACCAATTATTTTATTTCGTTGGTTGAAAATGGATTTGATTAACAATGGTTTTGAAATTTTGTCTTTATGCAACAAATATTATATTGCCCTTAGTTTTTTTATGATATTGCCTTGTTCAATATTCTATATTACTCTTAGTTTTTGAACTTTGAGGGAGTTTTTTTTGAACATATATAAAAATAATGAAAGCTTAAATAAAAATTATTGAGGATGTATATAAAAACCCTAATATTTAAAATTATTGCGAATATGCTCTGATTTAATATTAAATAGGGCTAAATTTTAATTTTTTTTTTTAGGTTATAAATAATGGAATCTTCACACTCGAAAACAAAAAATCACTTTTCTCATTATATCAAACAAAACAGAAGTCTAGTAGTACAACATCCAATGTTGTTGAAACCTTATTTTGTGATGTTCAACCGCTTTCCATGCCTCAAGCAAATAAACCAAGCGAATTTGATTCAACTGTTATTGAACGAGATCTTGGTTTACGCTTGCAAATTTGTATATATTCTGTTAATCAACAGGATGAGGTTAGACAAGCTTATGTGAACTTGGGGCTTTATTAACCTAAACTTGAGTATCCTAGGTCCTCATTTGGAAAGCAGAATTGCTGATTTTAACATATTTGGTTTAAACAATTTTCTTAGCTGGAGTATTCTCCTTCAAAGGATAAAGTATATTGTTTTTCATGCTTTTTGAAAATTGATTTATATTATACAATCGATGAATTCGAATCTTTAAAGACTTGTCGAGCACAACTTAGTTAGATTGTTTCTAATCAATAAATTTAGATATTAATCTAGATTATATTATTATTATTATTTTTTTGTTATGTGGTTGTACTTAAAATATTGTATAATTTTATCTTAATATTAATCCATCCCATTGACCAATCTGGATCCGCCCTTGGTTGTTGTTGTACACAAACAAACAAAACAGGTATGGAAAAGTGTTTTCAACAAATTTGGTGGGAAGGCCAATGGTGATAACAGCAGATCCAAAGCTGAACAATTACTTGATTCAACAAGAAGGGAGGGAAGTAGAGCTGTGGTATTTGGACACATTCCAGAAGGTATTCGGTCTAGAAGGTGAAGCCAGACCAAATGCTGTTGGTCAGATTCACAAGTACGTCAGAGGCTCCTACTTGAATTTCTTTGGTGTCGACAGGCTCCAGACTAAGTTGCTTCCTGAAATTGAAACCACCGTTCGCATTAACATGCACCGCCGGTCTACCCAAGGAACCATTGATGCCATAAAAGAAACTGCTAATGTATGTATATATATATACTACTGTATACTACCCACTGCAGCAAACTAAACTATAAACAACTCTCTCTTTCCATAGGGTTTTAATCGGTAGAGAGAAGTAGGAATTCACGATTTATGTTGGGGATGGAAAACAACATGAAGACTAAATAATGGCGATTACCTTAAAGTATGGTCACATAATGTTCCGAAATTATTAAATAATTTCCCCTCTCTTCATACTTTCTCCTCCGTTTCTTTTTATTACTCCTCCCTCCCTATATCTCATCATATTTCACAAATCATCCATGCTATTATTATATATATACACAAATAAGTTTAATGTTCGGATTAGTGCAATGTTATATGGTTACCTAAATGCAATTACTAGGTTTTCATTTTTGAAAAAGACTCCCAAACTTTTCGATCATAAATTCATAATTAAAAAGAGTAACGGTATATATAATCTTATTTTTATTCTTAGACATAAAAAATTTATTATTTTATCTTTTCTTAATTATATAGAATAAAATAATAAATAATGCAAATTTTCGGGAAAAAATAAATCAATTTGTTTCATCTTTAAAAAAAAATTCAAATAATAAATGCATTATTTAAAATGAAAAATTTTACGTTGTTTATGTAGTGTGGAACAAGTCTTATATTAAATTATTAGGAAGTTATCTAATATTAATTTTAGAGAGATTATTTATCTTTAAGTATTTTATCAATGAAAATAAAGTTTTTTTTTTCATTAAATGATTTAATAGTATCTTAACAATTTAAGGAATTTATTTAATATTGCATGAAATTTAAGAATTTTATTAAATAATGTTAAAATATGTATGAGTCTTTAATAATATATATGCAAAACCTAAGGGGAGGTAAGTGAAATTTCTCATTTGATTATATAAGGTAGCTAATAGACAATTTCGTCATTTTTGATACTATAACCTATGA
Organism: Camellia sinensis; assembly: GCF_055761805.1. Classification (NCBI taxonomy): domain Eukaryota; kingdom Viridiplantae; phylum Streptophyta; class Magnoliopsida; order Ericales; family Theaceae; genus Camellia; species Camellia sinensis. Next base: position 107,362,214 of record NC_138969.1, on the reverse strand, counting down.
CATCAGCATGGCATCAACAATTTCTGTTAAATAGCCTAACAATAGGAGAATCTTGATAATAGTTTCAAAAGTTAAGAAAGTTAATGTAATTATTAAAATTACAAGAGAAGTTTCTATAATTATCAAAAACTTCAGGGAGATAAGTGTAATTTATCCTTATTATTATTATTCTTACATCAAGATCATTCACACACAAATTCTGAGGCTAAGTTAATTAATAGGGAGATGCTATGATGTACACCTTTAAAAGGTGTATACGTATGCCTTGTATAATTTTTTTTTTATTATAAAATTTCACACAATTTCAAAACATAAATAGAAAATGTCATAATTTTTGTAGTACGAAAGTCATAACTTTTTTTTTTTTTAATCATAAAATGTTATAACAAAAATCATAAAATGTCATAACATTATCATTTCTAATTTTAAGATACACATTATAAATTTAAAATTTATAATTTTATCACAAAATGACATAACATACATCACAAATAATCATAACTTTTATTATAAAAAATCATAATTCATTTTATGATATGCATTTTTTTAGGACTTCTTGTCGTAGATTTCCCCTAATCAATATTTGTTGTCTTGGGTTTTGTAGATGGTGGCAATTTTTGCTGCAAAAACTCTGTTTGGTCATGATTTTGAAAAATCATCTGATGATATAGGAATCACCATTGCTGGATTCGTGGAAGGTCTTTTGTCCTTTCCATTGAACATCCCTGGTACTAAATTCTACAAATGTATGAAGGTAATAACACTACAAAACATAAATGTACAGTGCTTCCTTTCTTTTCCTTTTTCATGTTTTCAGAAAGAAAAAAAATAAATAAATAAAAAACATCCACTACTTAATTAATTTTCTGTTTCTAATGTTTGTTTACGAAAATCGTTTTAAAAAAATTTAAAACTGATTTTCTGTTATTCACTAAAAAAAAAAGGATTTTTTTTTTTTGGGGGGGGTCTTTTAATGTATTTTTTGAAAACAGAAAACAAAAAACAAAAATTTAATAAATCATTTCGTTGAAAGTAGAGTATGATGAATAATTATAGAGGTGGATTTATGGATTATGATTTTGCTTGTAGGATAAGGACAAGTTAGAAAAGGTAATAAGGGCAAAGTTAAAGGAGAGAATAGCTTGTCCAGAGGAAAAGAAAGGGGACTTCCTTGATCAAGCAGTGAAAGACTTGAACACTGACTTCTTCTTGACAGAGAATTTCATCGTATCAGTCATTGTTGGAGCTTTGTTTGCAACTGTTGAGACAATATCCACCTCCATAACACTATCTTTTAAGTTATTTGAAGATCACCCTTGGGTGGTGGAGGATCTAGTGGTATAAATGAAATCAACAACCCAATTACTACTAATTAATGTTGATTATTGTTTTAGGCTGAGCATGACATTATTCTAAAAAAATAGAGAGGACAAGAAATCTCCGCGGACTTGGGACGAATATAAATCCATGACTGTTACCATGCATGTGAGTTTCACACTCTAAACTCTCTCTCTCTGTATATATATATATATCTCTTTTGGAAATTAATTTTACTGGATTAATTTTATTAGATCTTTCCATTTTTTACTTCAATCTATACAATAAATTATAGGACTGGGCTCCCTCTAGTCATACAACCGGATTGAAGGGTGTTGTTTAGGCTTTTGGAGGTCATCACCGGTTTGGTTTTAATGATTCGAATCGTTCAATTGATAAGGTTCTTCGTGTATATCATCAAAAACAAAAAAAATAATTAATAAATAAAAAGGTAGATCTAATAATTGTAACTTATTCAATTTATTACATTTGTTACCAAAAAATATATAGTCTATTTTTAAAAACACAATTATCGTCTTTTTTTTTTTTTTTGTGTGCGACAAACACGATAAATTTAACAAGTTACGATTATTAGATCCATCTAATTTTTTTGTGTGAATCATATATACGAAATATTTAACAAAATAAATAGTTCATATCATTTAAATGAAACTTGCGATGAATCCCATGAACCTGAACAACGCTCTTCAGACCCTATGCTTAACTAGAGGGGAGCCACTCCAAAATTATATTATTTGCAAAAAATGTTAATGCACCCAAAAAGTATTTTAAAAAATATCTATAAATAAAATGTATGATATATATTTAAACTATATATCAATCCATACATTATTTTTATATCTTGGAAATTGTCGAATACCATTTTTTTAATTATGGTTGTTCGGTCTTACACACAAACAATCAAATTTAATATGTAGTTCGGTGTATGAGAATAAAATAAGTAAATAAATAATTTCAATGAAAGCCATCCACTCATGCATAGCATCCCTTACAAAGTAAAATATCAACACATAGTATCCATGAATGAATAATATTCTACAAAATTTATTAGTAAGATCACTCCTAATTTTTTATTATCTATGTATGTGTATTATCTGTTGAGTACTGTGATTGAACTAATTTATTTGTTCCTAAAACTTATTCATATATATATATATATATATATATTTTCATCATGCAAAAAAGAAATTGGCACATTGCGTCGTTAACTTGTGTTGGTATGCCAAAAATGCAGGTTATCAATGAAGTGCTGAGGTTGGGAAACACTGAAAGATATCAATTTTAATGGTAATATATATATATATATATATATTTTACCAGTAAACTAAAAATTTCATAAAAAACATGTAATCAAAAGTATAAGAAGATAAGAGAGATTCATAAAGTACAATCTATCCCTATTGCTGCTACTTGTATCCACACAACTAACTTCTCAACCTCACAATTTTTAAAATAGAAATAAACAAAAATAGAAAAAACAAAACAAAAAATAGTCTACACCCAATGCTATTGAACTCCAAAGTAAACAATTCCCCCAATTTAGTCCATTAACTAGACCTTCAAAATGGGCTTGATCCAGCACAACTTCTAAATTTATACTGGGCCTTGGCTCCCCCATTACCACTTAAACTTTTCATAAGCCCAACATGGTCCACACATCCTCACCTTTATGGCTTTCTTCATCTGACCACTTGTTTGAATTATAATGGTATATATATATGCGTCTAGTTAATTAATGGTCAATGTGTTGTTGTGCATCTTATAATGGTTATATATATATATATATATATGCATCTAGTTAATTAATCATCACCATAAATTATGCATCTAACAAAATGGTCATGTATTCCTTCCTCTCTTATTAGGATGGGAGACCACATGTTATATAATTATGACCTATTAATTTGTGAAGCTATGATTAGGGTTTTACATCTCAAACTTAATTATCTTAGAGTTCAATACCAATTGACTAATTTCAATCTCCAGGTTATACAATTCCAGCAGGTTAGGCCATTATGATTGTTAATTCTACCCTTCAACTAAATCCCGATGTATTTAAAGATTCATTGAAATTCAATCCAAAGCGTTGGGAGGTTGATTTTATTCTCTCTCTCAAAATAAAGAAATTAATGATACAATATTGTTAGTCAAAGATCATTTGTCTCAATATAAATTTTCAATGTGTTGAATTCTAAATCTCAAAATTCTCACACAATCTAATATTATTGATAGTGGTTCGAGATATATGACCAAATCTTTGATTCATTAATGAAAGCAGGACATTGATCCACAAATTGCATCAAAGAATTTTATGCCTTTTGGTGGCGGGACAAGACAATGTGCTGGTGCAGAGTTGGCCAAGTCATTTTTTGCCATCTTTCTCCATGTTTTAGTCAGTGAATACAGGTGTGTTTCCCATTTGTTTCATATTTCATGATTGTTCATGTTGCTTCGATTATAGTGACAAATATGATTTAACAAAAAAAATGGAAGTCATAAACAACTAAATTGGAACAAAAGAAAATAATAAAATTCATTTCTTGGTATGCATTTAGTTAAGATAATATATCTTTGTGATGAATTTATAACAGTGGACTACTTTCACAAGAGAAAAAAGAGAGGATGAAATTGGAAATTAAGTTAACATGTTAATCAGATTTGTAAAAAAAAAATTTCTCATTTAAAAAAAGTTTTAATGTAATTTTTTCATTTTTGTTTTTTATTCTGATAGGTGGACCAAAATTAAGGGAGGGGACATAGCTCGAACGCCTTTGTTACGATTTGAAGATGGCATGCATATTAAGGTTTCTAAGAAACATGCATAATTATGAAACACCACCAGTGTTCAAATGTCATATTTATTTTTCTTATTTGGGTTTGGATCTATGTTTGTGTTTGTGTCAGTGTTGGGGCTTGTAAAAACTATGATGGGCAGCATTGAGCTGGTTATAATTTATGTTTGTTTACGAACTATGTAAATTACGGCTTGCAACACATGTCGTAAAAACTCTTTCACGACATACATACAAATGTTGTTATATGACATGCCGTGAAAAGTTGAGCGTCATTTACGGCATGCAGGTAAAGTTATAAAAAGTAATAAATTAAACATTAATGACATACTTTGTATGTTGTATATAATTTTACGACATTTTTGTCATGCTATAAATCGTCACACTTTTCATGACATAATTTTGCATGCTGTAGAAGGTTATTTTTATATATTTATGGCATACCTTGTATGTCGTATATAATATTTTACGACATTTTCTTTCATGTCAGAAATCATTACACTTTTCACGTCATAATTTTGTATGCCGTAGAAGGTCGTTTTTAATATATTTATGACAAACTTTGTATGTCGTATATAATCTTTTGCAGCATTTTCTTGCATGTCATAAATCAGTACACATTTCACGACATAATTTTATATGCCGTAGAAGGTTAGTTCTAATATATAATATATATACATGAATATAACATTGCTTAACAGTATGGAGACAATAACTTATAAAATGCAACCTGTGAATAAACCAAGCAGAAGCAGCAACTATGAAGTAAGCAAAAAAATAATAATAATCTACTATTCATACACCAAACAACCCGCAAATTAACTTCCATCATCAACTTCTATCATATCAAGCTGATAACAACTTCAGACATATAAACCAAGAAAAGCATCCAAATTATAAGATTCACTAATCTCTAAAATACGACTTTAAACATCCAAAAAACATAACTACAAATCATAAATCAATTAGTCTAATATTTAGTCCGAAAGAATGAATTGACTAAGCCATGCAACTATACTTCCTATTGCATCTTGAAGATTATACATTTCATGAGTAGAATGAAACAACGACACATTGACTATTACGTGGCTTACCCATACTTTCCAACGCATAAGTCCAAGGGTCACATGATGCACCTTTGACTTAGGACCCCTTGATGCAATTTGGCCTTCTGCAACCACCAGGTTGTCCCCTCCCAATGCAATTACTTTGATCCGACCAAAATTAGGAGTATATAAGCATATTACATAGCATTCATCCCATTTACCGAGTATTAGTTCAACAAATGAAATGAAAGTGTCAAAAAGTTTCAATCAGATTAAAAAAAAATATTTATGTTGACAGAGTTAGAGTTGGTTGCAGCACATGGGGGGCTTGAAATGTCTATTTCGCTATTACTTTCAAAGGATGTATTCTCTCTACTAAGGTTTTAATGTGGTTTCCTCCTTTCATTAATTGTGAGGTCTTAGTTTTGAGGACTAGAAAAATGACTTTTTCCTCCTAATTGGAAATGATCCTTGTTATAGTATCTGAGAATTGTTATACTGAAAGAAATAAACTATATTACTATCGTCTTATAATGCCCTCTGTTGCCTGGCAACACAATTCCTGATGTCTCGTGATATGTTTATAGGATATCAAAGATTTTGTCAATTTTCATTTCGATTCACTAAGACCTTTTGGATCTCAAGTCAGAAGCGTCAATTTTCATTTCAAAATGAAATGTAATAACAACACCATTACTAAACGCAATCAATAGAGAACATACCTATCATATCTAGAAAGATTTGCATCCATAAAACTTGCATCAACTCCAACATTATGCTTGTTCAATTAATTGCCCCTATCCAAAAAAAAAAATAAAAAAATGAAGAAGAAGAAGAAAAGTCTCAATGCTCATCAAGATGGAGGCTAAGAAAGAACAAACAAATTAAATGAGAAGGAGGTCGAATGATAATGCTGATTACGAGAGTGGTGAAAGACATAATTTCTTCCATTGCTCATCCTACTCAAAGCCACTTTTGGAATCTAGTCCAAATTCATAGACTACTAGATGATGAGGACCATAACACCGTAGGAAGGCAAACAAATATTGAATAAATTGGCCCAAGTCAAAGTCATATTTTAAGATACATCACCAGCATTACATATATACATATATACATCACCACCATTACATACATATACATATATAAAGGAGTTGAAGGAATAAAAAAGTAGTTCCTTTGCTTACATTAGAAAAGTAGAATTAATACAATCATATCATATTCCTCCATATCATAGTGATGCAAAGTCTCGAGATATGAGACCAAATCAGTAGTAGCATCATTGACAAAAACCAACTGGAAAGATGGCTGGCTACATGTAAATGTAATCTATAGGCAAACACTAGTCTCTTCATTGAGGTAGCCGGCCTAGAGCAAACACATTTTACGGGCACCATCACTACCAGTATTATCATCTCACCAAAATCGATGAGAAAGCTCTGGAAATTAAGTTCATGCTGGCAATGACCGTCTGTCTGCCCAAAACTTAAATTTTCTCAACAAAGAAGGGTAACCAAACCACCAGGATAGGATTTGACATTGACTTGGGAGAACTATTTTCTCAGCTGTTGTTTTTACCTTAAAAAGTAAGGAAATTTTTCTAGCCAATTAATATTTGATTAAGTTTGAATATTTACAAGGAGAGTGAATTAGATCCCTAAAATTAGAACTAACTTTTTTCAAACCCTACCAATAGTAAAACAATCAAAACTCGAATTAATCAAACAAATAACATACAGATCGAATAAAAAAGGTTGACTGAGAGAGAGAGAAACTGAATTGAGACCTTTTCCAGAGATCGCGGTGGGATTTGGTGGAGACAAAGGCTAGAGAGGTGTATGAGCTTCAAACAAAATGAGCAATCATAGAAGTGGAAACCCTAGAAATGAAAATCAAAATCAAAATCAAATGAGAGAGGAGAAACTGAATTAATCGAATAAATTCAATAAAGTGCTGCTCTGTTTTTTCATGTATATCTGAATAAGTTAATTGAACAAGGGATGTAATTCAAGGCTCTCATATTCCCAAACTAAGTAGATATGCAAACACTGAATTAATCGAATAGAAACTGAAAAAATAGATATGCAACCAACAATATATACCAAATTAATCAAATGGAGAAACTGATTCAAAATCAAATCAAAATCAAAGAGAGATGAGAGATGAGAACCCAAGAAATCAAAATCAAAACTCTAGAAATTAAAATCAAAATCAAAGAGAGATGAGAGAGGAGAAACTGAATTAATCGAATAATGGATGTAATTCAAGGCTCTCATTGAATTTATCAAATAAAAACTGAAAAAAAAAAATAGATATGCAAGCTACAATATATACCAAATTATTTTTGTATTAAAAAAATCAAGATTATAACTAAAAAATCTAGTTTATTGGAAAAGAAAAAAAAATTTCTCATATCCACTAGAAATTTATAAATATTTAAGAACATCTAGAATTTTATTTTTATTATATATAATTAAAATATAATTTCTCTAGAGAATAATTAAAATATAATTTTTTTTTTTTTACAACATGAAATGTATTTTGTCTTTAAGTGAAAATATTTTATAACATATTTTTGTATGTAATGAAAATATACATTTTTTATGGCATACTTTTGCATATCATAACAAAATCGGATTGAATTTTTTTTTTATTTTTTTTAAATTTTTTGTAGAAGTTTTCACAACATGCATTAGCCTATAAAATTATAACATTTTACAACATGAAATGTATGTTGTCTTAAGTGCAAATATTTTATGAAATATTTTTGTAAGTCATAAAAACATACATTTTTTATGGCTTACTTTTGCATGTCATAAATATATAAATTTACGACTTACATGATATGTATGCTATTATTGAAAAAACATTAATGGCTTGCCAAAAAAAAAAAAAAATTGTCGTAAAATGCATGCGGTAAATATGATGCCGTAAATAGTTAGTTTTGTTGTAGTGAGTTGAATTTACCTTTTATCCTTTAAATAAAGAAAGAAGATCTAGCTCTTCGCCTTTTTGTATTAAATTTTAATTTATTTAATAAATTTTAGTTGGATAGAATATGATGATAATTGGTTGGTTTATAGGTGCAACTGAATTCACGAGGGTGTTGGAGTGGTTGAGTGGGTCTCGGGTCTCATCTTGTCAGACATACAGACAAACCCTTAAGAATTCACCAGTGGGTGTTTGTCGCAAGGGCCCTCCAATAACAAAGTTAGTTCTTTGGAAGTAGTATCCAAATGGAGGAATGTAGAGATATGCGAATAAGATACCTGGAGTGCATATATTCATGGATATATGCATAAAGAAATCTAAGGGTAAAGTAACAGCGTGTATCTGATGTATTTTGCCCATTTCGTGGATCGCCACGTGGTATACTTCCCTTGGGGCATTTACAACCGTACTTGCTAGGGGAGAGCAACGGATATTTCGATTCGTTCAAACTGACTAAACCGAACCGATCCGTTGCATTTTGGACGGATGCATGATAACGAATGAACGGTTGGGGATTGATTTTTTTTGATCCACCTAATTAAACGAATGGCGAATTTGGGGTTCTTTTGGCTGTAACTGAACCGTCAAACCATGAGCACCTCTAGTAATTTTTAAGACTTTGTGTTTTCAATTCGTTTAGATATTCTATTTGTGTTTTCAATTGAAAAATAGTTTAGATATTCTGTTGTATTTTGAATTTATTTTCAATTTGGAAATCCTTTTAACAAATGGAAATGGTTGATATTTGGTATTTTTGTGTGGAAAATATAGGGCTTAATTTTGTCATATTTTTTTTGGAAATCAAATTAAATAGTTTTTGAATTAAAAAAAAGCAATGACATAGTTTTGATAATGCATGGTTTTCTTATATGTATTTATTATTGGTAATTGACAATTTACTTGATAATTTTTTGGTTATGTTAGTTGGATTGTTATCCAAAAAAAAAATGTTGACAAGTTGTTGTATTATGCTCAAAATTTGTAAAAGTTTAAACTGTCAAACCGATTCGCATCTATCCGTTAATCCACCAATCCGCTCAATCCACATCCGTCAATTCGGCAGACGGATGCGGATTGATTTTTTTGAATTCGCCCATCCGGCGAGCAGATAACGAATTGGAGGTTTCCCAGTCACAATCAAAACGCGAACACCCCTAGTACTTGCTAATGCAAAATAATTGAAAACCAAAGTGCAAGCTATCACAAATAAAAATGCTAGAGATTCCAAAAATTTTACTAACATTTCTACCAAATGTCTCACATATTCTAATAAAAATGCTAGGCTTCACCTCTAACCTTACTAGAAAATTAGAAACTCATGGCTCTGAAATAAAATCCCATAAATGAAGTGCTAATCATACTTAAATAAAAAAGAAACAAAGTAAGAAAAAATTCATTTTTGTTTTCATCATCAGGATACTTGGGAGGGTGCACAAGTCAATGGTATTAAAATTAGTCTACCCATGTGATAAATATAGGTTCCATACAATTATTAGATTGGTTTATACATGTATTTGGATTACGATAGTAGAATTCGGAATCTATTAGGGATCTTAATATGTGTAGGATTACCTAATTGTATGAAATTAGGATTCTCAATGATAGACTATTATAAATAGTCATTTGGACTATAGGGTTTTCCTGAGAGAGATTGAGAGATTGTGAGGGAGAAAAATAGAGATGTAAGGTGTGAGAGAAAAGAATACCGCGTGGGCAACAAGGTGAGCAAGGGCTCAACTACCCTTGAGCATGGGGTTCAGGTAGCGGTGTGGGCACATGTATTCTCTGATAGTGGAAGTTCTCTCTCCGTCAATGTAGGCAATTTGGGCCAAACTACATAATCTACGTTTGATTATTTTTCTCTATTGTATGTGCGTGGGTATGCTTCTATTTGCATTGGTAGGATATGGTATAAATCTCAACAAGTGGTATCAGAGCTTATAATTATCAATCCTAGGTGCGGTTACTGCACACGGAGGACTTACACAACAGACAAAAAGGAATCCTGGTCGTACAAAAAAAAAAAAAAAATCCAAAATCCGATGAAGGCAATGCAATGGAAACATCGATTAATTGGAACACAATGCACAATTGAGGGTTTGGGTTTGTGTCTTTGTCTTGTTAATGGATTATAATCTTGTGTGACAAAAATCATAAAATAAAAAGTTTAGAATATTTTTGTTATATCAGTGTGTATATATTATAGAAAAATTCAAGGTGAAGGTGGTTTCCAAGGTTTTCAATCCTTGCGGATTCATTGGTACAGTCAAATTTTTCAAATTCTGAATAGGTTTAAAGGGATTGGACAGATTTCGCGGTGATCTAGGTGATCAAGTTTGGTTGCGGGTTGATCAATGGTGATCTAAGAGTAATCTAATTCAATCAACAAGGAAGTCTAGTCTTTGTAGGGTCAGTCAAAGTGTTTTTTTTTTCCTGATTGGACATCATGATTGGCAACTTTTATAGGCTTGTGGGGTATGTTGTGACAAGAGAGAAGTTGTTGTCAAACATCAAACGAACAATATGAGTTATGGGTGAATAGTGGTGAGCACCAGTTGCTAGGATATTTAGTGGCCAATAAGAGGAAGTCAATGGGTTGCTGGGTGTTCACAAAAGGAAGCTTCAGGCATAGAATCTGAGACGGTTTCGCTACAAGATGGTGTACACCAAAGAAGGAAGTTGGGTCTCTTTTCAATTGAGGTTTAATTCGTGATAGTGGAGACACATTAGGGAGGTACGACAGTTCTCATGGGCTTGAGTATGAGGATAGAGGAAGCTATGAAGCACATGTTTGAGCATTATTGTGTGAGTTGCAAATAGCATGGGCACCCGGTTCAAGGGGGTGCAACATCTTCTAAGTGAAGATGAAGTGTATCACGCAAACCAGGACATCTAGGTTGGAGGATGCATATAAAATTCACCCCACATGGGTGGCGAGGGTGATTGGGTCAGTCAAAATTAGGTGTCTACAAGTTGGTGGACCAAAAACCCTGTTGCTGGTGTTTTCTTGAGTGTTTTCCCTCTTTTTGTACAATTCGGGTTCGTCTGTGCTCACTTTTGAAAGAAATAGGTTTTTTTTTTTTTTTTTAAATTGTGAAAATGTAGAGTTGGACTTAGTAGAATGCTCGAAATGACGTCTTGAATCCTTGAAAACTCTTTTTGAAAACATTTTAAGGACTTGAAAATAATTTCATCTAAAAATGAGTTTAAGGTTGGGAATTATATCCATTTGAAAGGTTGCTTGAAGACAATTGAAATCCATCATTTGTTCATCATCGGGGAATCATCTAAGTCTTAAGGCCGGTCAAAAATAGAGTGTTTATAATTGGATCCCCTCCAATGATGGATATAAATCATTCTATAGTGCAAATTAGTCTCCTGCATCTCTAATTGTCAGGACTTGACAGCTTGAAATTTTGCCAAGTGTCTCATGATTTCTGTCTTGAAGGACAATTCTAGCAACCACTTTGATCACTAAAGGTTAACCTCCCCAAATTTGTTCTTTATGTGGTAGGAACATGGCCCGCTAAGTTCCAACTAATTTTCACATGTACTCTAACTTAGCAACTAATTCGGAACATGGAGTAACTTCCAACATTATTGTATGATGTGGGAGTCAACTACTTTCTATTTCTAGGAACAGTTGGGCTGATTTAATCTCTCTCTTCTTGATGCATTTAATTAAGAAAAATGATCCGGACCCCTTTTCCCCCCTACCCCCCTTTGACCCCTTTCTTTTCTTTTCTTTTTTTTTTTTTTTTTTTTCCTCCTCCTCCAATCACCACCTGGCACGTGTGTGTGGGGGGTGGTGATTGGAAGGGGTCTCAATCACATCCCTTTAATTAATAATGGAATTATGGCTACCACGTCATCGTTTAGTGCTATTATTCTTGCAATACCATTGTCGTTTCATGTATCTTCTGCGCCATCAATCCTTTGCCAGTGGTCATTTGACCAGTCTTCTTTTGCGTCTTCATCAGAACTTTGTAGCACTCTGCCTTATCAACATTCTAGGAGTTATGGTCATCTTGCCACCACTTTTCTGTAAAGTTTTGCTTCACATCTAGAACGACTATGAATTCTTGCATCATGGTTCAAAACTTTTATGAGTTCTTTCACCATAGTCCAGACTGAATACTAGTTTCTGCCCAATGTTCCAGGCCGATTGTTAGGTAGTTTCTACACTATATTCCAAGTTGAATGTTAGTTTTTGCACTGTATTCTAAGCTAAATGTCAGGTAATATATGCACTACATTCTATGATGTTGTGAATTCTTGAGAAATGTGTTGGAGGCCTTGCCATTCTTGTAATTTGTTCTGCTTAGGCTTACAGGATATACCAGATTCTTGAAAAGCTTGGCATACTTGCCAACATCCCTATTAAGCTTGTAGGAATGTTTGTTGACTGTTGATTGACTTTCTCAATGGCTAAGAGGCCTTAATTCCTAAATATATAGACTTTATATGGAGCAATCACTACAAGAAAAATTCAATGTCACGGCGCTTAGAAAAAGACGTTTTTTGAAAAACGTCTTCGTTTCTCGTTTTCCAAGACGCGTGCCTTCACTGATGCTTAACCTTGCCAATTAATTAATGAGTTAAAAAAAGGAAAAAGAAACAAACCTCTGATACTCAAACCTAATAGAATATAACTTTTATTTCCAACATCAGAGTCACCGATTCATTCCCCTCTCCCCTCTCTTTCTCCTTCTCCTTCTCCTTCTCCAACATTATTCTCTGTCTAAAATGGCATGAATGAAGCTCTCTTTGTAGATATTGATGAAGCAACTGATGATGAAGATTTCAAGTAAGTCTATTGTAGATCAAAACCTTAAATCTCTCAATCGTTTTTCATTATTTTTTTATTTTGAAATCTTGTTTTGTGCACTCGATTTGACTAATTTTTTTCGAGATTATTCGATCTCTCTTCGATATTGTTTGATCTCCCTTGATTTGACCAATTTTCTTCAAGATTGTTCGATCTCCCTTGATTTTCATTTATCTAGGGTTTCATTCTACACGGCGCTGAAAAAATGCAGTGGATCTTTTTGAAAGGGCTTTTCAATCTCGCTGTGTTCACTCGAGATTCAGAGATTTTCATGACTGCACAGTAGCAATCTAGATCTGTTTTGATTTACATTCTATTAGTTTGATTTCATTCGATTGACTGAAACGGTTGCTTAGGATTTCGATTTCCATTGTTGATCTAGGTGCTCTTCTCTTTTATTGGTCTGACTCAAGCTTGTTTTGGATGATTTTGATTTCGATCTATGTTTTTGTTTTTCTTAGGTATCGGATCTATAGCTCTTTTATTTGTTTTAGTTCTCTCAGGTAGTCAGCTTCAATGGTTTTGATCTGTAACTGTATTTTATTCAAATAGTTTTATTGTTTGTTCTACAAATAGGTAGCTTAGAAGATTTATATATTTTCTCTCACTCTCTGTGTTTCCTCTTTTTAAGGTTTTTATTTGCTAAAAGATGATTGAGCCTTTTGGGATGAAATATGTTTTAAAGTTGATATTAAATAAATTAAGTTATCATTTTCACCAAATAAGGGTGAAATGGAGGGGTTTTGGCCAAATTTCCCTTATAATTATATGTTTGTGTATGTGTAAACAAAATAAAAGCAAAGAAGAACCTGTGTACAAATCTGAATGCTCATTTTTTAGCCTAGCCTGAAAAGGCCTCTACTCTACTTGTTTAGGCCCGTGGATAGAAAGGATATGCATGTAAGTGTTGTGCTCTCATTCGATGGACTCGTTGCACTTTTTTTTTGTTTTTGTTTTTTTTTTGTATATTGTTATGTATGTACATGTATGATGTATATTAGTGGGATGCATCTAATGGCTTTTCATTAATTCTACTTACAGGGTGGTTCCCAAATCTCATCTAACTTGTTACCTTATTCCCAATCTTGGAAGTGAGGGAGAATGAAGTAGTATCCTACCAGAGAGATTTGAAGAGCCTCAGAAAGATGGAGGTTAGTTAAAAGTCACTTGGAAGATTTAACATGTGCCGGTATTATTGCCAAGGCCAAACTGAGAAAACAATATTAGGGATTTGTTATTTTGTGTTTCTTAACTTTCTTGTTACATATTTCCTGTCTGGATAAAGAATGCATGTAATCAAGATTTGGGAACTTCCTAAAAATGCTAGCTTTTTGACTTTTTAATTTTTTACACTAAAAAGCCAAAAAGTTAGTTTTTTACTAACTTCTCAAAGCACCACATAAATTTTTGCTTCATGGTACCATAACCACTGTTTTACGGATCTCTGCAACTCTTCTACTACAAGGGACCATATCAATGCTTATAGATTTGTTTCACAGTACTAACTCTGCATCCAACTTCCAAGACAAACGCTATTATTTATTTATTTATTTTACTTTCTTTTTAACAATCATTTACTGTCTTGTGTTAATATTCAAGATTTTTTGAATGAGTTATCTTGACAATTTGCTCCATTGCATTTATGTTGAAAAATAATCAACATACCATAACTTTCTTGCAACCTGGTTCAATATGTCACATTCTTTTACACTTCTAACAAATTGAAATAACTAAATATCATAATCTATATCCATGCTACTAACAAAAGATTCAATAAGAGAAAAGATATACTTTATGCTTAGACCTTTTTCATATATTTGTGAAAAATTTAATCCCTCAATCTAATTATATAAATGTTCTAATTTTAAACATTTATTGATTTAATTTTGAACTTTAACATTTTCTCACAATTAAACTTCCATTTTAAAATATATTAATACCAACATTAGTATTATTAATATGAAACATGTGCAACACTTCATCATTTACAGACTTTGAAAGTGTCAAGATGGAATTGATCAAAAATACTTTTTGTTGTGTTTGGATCATGGATTGTGGAAGGGATTTGTGAAGGGAAAGGAAAAGTGAAGGGTTTCTTTTCGCAAATTTCTATCCGAATTCATGATTCAAACATAGCCTATAATAATCTATTAAGTGTAATACAATGGAGTATTGAATATGATTTTTAAAATATAACTAATACAAGATTCCAATATTTAACTCTTTAATTATTCTAATGGAGAAGATGTGGAGGGGAAGACCTAAGCTGACAAGGGATGCGGTAGTTAAAAAAGATATTAATTTATTTAATTTAATCGAGCATATAGCCCTTGGTAGATATTGCAGATAATTGAGTTACAGCTTCCTTCATTTTTCAACAACTTTGATCCTCATGCTGCTGTTGCTAATTTCCCTTCAGGTAATGTATAGCGACCCCGGTCTTTTCTCTTTAGATTATTGTATCCGGACTTAGGTTCCGTGGATCCTGTCATTACTTATTGGTTGTTGTTGTCCTTTAATCTCTTAGTATTTGAATTATAGGTTGTGTTGGACGGGTCTGTTACAGGTTGGTTGATAGTTGATGCCAATAGGTGATGCCCAGATTTTGGCCTTCACGCTCGAGCGGAGGTTTTAACGCTCGAGCGGGCCCTTCGTTGTTGCTTCTCCGCGCGAGCAGGAGTTTTGACGCTCGAGCGGGATTTTCCATCTCCCAGTATTTTGCTCTGCAGTTCTTCCGCTCGAGCGGTAGTTTTTACGCTCGAGCGTGATCCCTTGTTTTGTTCCTCCGCTCGAGCGGGGAGTTTGACGCTCGAGCGGGTGCAGCGCCTGCAAAACTTCTGAAAGGGTGCAATCGACGCTCGAGCGGCTTTCTTCACGCTCGAGCATGATTCTGTGTCTTACGCTCGAGCGGGGCTTTCTACGCTCGAGCGTAGAGTCGACTACATCAGTCCGTGATTTCACTTTTCTGATCACTTTTTGACCTACCTTTTCATCTCTTAACTTTTAAAAACCGCCCCTTGAGAGTCTCTCTCTCTACTCTTACCTTCTCTCCAAGATTTGATCTATTTCCGGTGATCTTCTACCCTAGTTCCTTTGGAAGAAAGGTAGAGCTTCACGAGATCTTTCTTTTAACCTGAAAAAGAGAGGATTTGGAGCACTTTGGATTTTGGGTCATCATCTCCATCTTCTTTATTTTAGTTGTGATCTTCAAGGTAGGGATTTCCTACTCTATTCTATAAGCTTTGTTCTAAGTTTGGTATTTTGATAGGTTGGGGACACTTTGATAATTTTGGGAACAAAACCTGGTTAAATTGCTAAATTGATTGGAGTAATTAATTTAAGGAAAATTGGGGAATTTGGTTAAATCCATGAAATTGGGGAATTTATTGATTAAATGGTGTAGTTGGTTAATATAAATCACTCGCCTATTGAATTGTTGTTATATTTATTTCCAGTCTAGAAATAACTGTTTTGGGCTATCGGTGGAGGATAGTCGTGATTGTTGTAGACATTGCATGTGGATTAGGAATAACTGAAACTAATCACATTGGTTAAGTCATTAATTTGACTATTGAATTAATACTGAAAATACGTGTATTGGTTGAGCATTGCATTTGCATATTGTGTGGGAGGAGATAGGGGATGTACTCCACGGTTTAGGGGAAGATAGGGGATGGACCTCTAAACCGGATTTTTGTTTGGGAGGAGATAGGGGATGGACTCCATTAGCACCATTTTTATGTGTGCTTATTATATTGAAGTGTTTTTACATGATTATTGATACAGCACTAAAATGTGTATCAAATGGGAAGTATGAAGTGTTTTGATATGAGCATGAGTCTCATTTGTTTTGTTGATATTGGAAGTAATGTGATTATGTTATATAATTCACTGTTGTAAGTTTGGCCAGGTTCTGAGCCATGTTGATAATAATGGAAAGTGAAATGTGTCTTAGACATTAGTGTTATGAGACTGTTTAATAATAAAATTGATTATTTTGATTAACCATCTATTGAATGCTATAGCTTTATTCAATGCTTATATTTGGTTTAGTATTTTTCTACTGGGCTGTGGCTCACCCTTTATGGGAACATCATTTTCAGGTTCAGGTGATAAGCTACCTCCACGGACTTAGCCTGGAAGGATTTGATGTTTGGGATTTTGAAGACTTGTCTTTAGTTATATGTTTTATTTTGTTATTTTTGGGATTTCATGTAAACATTCAAGCCTAGGGCTTAACTTGTAAATGAGTTAATACTCATCCTTTTTGTGTCCAAGTGTTAGCTTGGAAAGATGTAAGCCCTTAGGGCATTTATTTTGATGTTGCAGGATGTTACATGTGATGTCTTTCGATAAGAATACTCTGATGAATAACTCAAATGATTCATTTTCTTTTATAAATGCATGTTAATGTTATGGTTATTAGGGGTTTTTTTTGAGGGCGTGACAACTTGGTATCAGAGCGTACCGGGTTCGAATACTTTGGGTACGTGGGAAGTGATTAGTATCACAATGGGTTCGTCTCGCTTGATAGAGACTTAGATGTACTGTTATGTGCTTATATGATAGCATGTTTATGTGATTATGTGGGTATGGAACGTAGTTTCTAGGATGTTAATTGGACCCTTGAGTTTCTAGTAGTCTTGTTGGAAAGGCACTTGATCAATGCTGTTTCCAACCGGAACTATAGTAACGCTTCGGGACTATTATTATCCAGGAATGAAATTCGTAGGTGCTTATGTGATTATGTGCTTACGTGGAATGAATTATTTTTGTCCAATGCATTAGGACGCGAGTGTTTAGTTTTGGCACATTTATTAACGTGCTAACGTCTTTGTTTGTTTCCTTTATTAGGATGTCAGGACGAGGACGAGGACGCGGTAGGCGTGGTAGGCCGGGTAGGCAGGAGGTACCGGTGCCAGAAGAGATTCCGGCAGTTCATGAGGGAATTGGCCAGGCCAATGTGGCCGAGCCAGTAGGCCAGCAGGCTATGGGCGCTTTAGCCCGAGAGATAGCAGGGGCATTCAGGGAGTCAGTAGGCATTCTTAGGGCTGAGAATCAAGCCCAGGTTGTTGTTGCGGATGCAGGACCTTCCTTTCTGAAGAGGGAGTTCTTCCGGTCTAATCCGGATGAATTTGTGGATGATCCTAAAGAGCCGCTTAAGGCAGATGAATGGCTCGAACAGACAACGAAGACGTTTGAGATGCTTGGCATCGAAGACGAGGGGTTGAAGGTGACCTTGGCATCATTCCAGTTGAAGGGGGATGCGGGTCAGTGGTGGAAGTTCACTAAGGGGCGTATAGGAGGTACATGGGAGGCTTTTGTAAATGCCTTCCAGGAGAAGTTCTTATCTCCAACAGTTAGGGAGAAGCTGAGAGACCAGTTCTGCCAGCTTAAGCAGTCGAGTTCTTCAGTGGCCGAGTTTGAGGCTGCATTTACTAGTTTGTCCAGATTTGCACCTGAATTGGTGGCGTCTGAGGAACGCCGTTGTATTGAGTTTGAGAGGAAATTGAGGCGTGGCCTCAAGCTGAGAGTTGGGGGAACTATGATTCGGGATTATGGGCGTTTGGTTGATGCTGCAGCCCACATGGAAATCATGGTGCAGGAGGAGGAGGAAGGACAGAAGGGCTCCAAGAGGAGTCAGGATGGTCAGAGTGATGGTAGGAGACAGAAGGGTTTTAATCCCCAACAGTCTCAGAGTAGCTTTTCTAGATCGACTTTTCCTGTGCCGAGTGCTAGTTCGGGGAAAGGCAGTCAAGGAGACATTACCTGCTTCAAGTGTGGCCAGCTGGGCCACAAGTCTCCAGTTTGTCCTCAGAGGGGAGGAGTGTTGAGAGCAGCATCATCTGCGGCTCGATCTCAGAATCAGAGTCAGAGTAGAGGCCAGCCACTCTCGTGTTATCAGTGTGGTCAGCCAGGGCATCTGAAGAGATATTGCCCGCAGTTGGGTGGCGCACCTGGTGCATCTGGTTTGAGGCAGATTCAGGGTCAGCAGCCAGCTCAGTCAGGTCAGGCCTCGAGGGCCAATCAGGGGGCTTCATCGTCTCAGTCGGTGCAGCAATCTTATGCTCCTAGGGGTGAGCAGGTTGATCAGAGGTCATCTGGGCGCGTGTATGCTGTTACCGCGCAGGATCTTGTACCGGCTCCATCTGTTGTGAGAGGTACTTTCTTGTTTTGCAACTCGGTTGCTAATGTTTTGATTGATACGGGTGCATCTCATTCCTTTGTGTCTGCTGCATTTGCATCTGTTTTGGAGTTGGAGTTAGCACAGTTAGCATCTCCTATTTGTGTAGTGTCGCCTCTTGGGGGTGAATTGATTTTGAAACACGGTGTTAGGGGTTGTGATATAGAGGTTGATTCCCATAGAATCCCATTTTCCTTTGTAGTTATGCCTATGAGAGGTTTCGATGTTATTTTGGGCATGGATTGGTTATCGTCATACTGGGCAGTTATTGATTGCTACCGCCAGAGAGTCACTTGTTGTACCGTGAATGGTGAGTATTTTCATTTTCTGGGGGACCGTGTTGGTAGTGTTTTGCCACCGGGGTATGTTCCGCGAGGACGGAGTGAGCTTAGTGGTCTACTTGCTAACCTTTCGATTAGTGAGGACGGTGAGACTCAGATTGTGTTGCCAAGGGTGGTGTGTGAGTACTCGGACGTTTTTCCTGAGGATCTTGTTGGTTTGCCACCGCATCGAGAGATTGAATTCTCTATTGACTTAGTGCCCGGCACGGCGCCGATTTCTATGGCACCTTATCGTTTTGCCCCAGCCGAGTTAGTTGAGTTGAAGATCCAACTCCAGGAGTTACTAGACAAGGGTTTTATACGCCCTAGTGTTTCGCCGTGGGGAGCACCAGCCCTCTTTGTTAAAAAGAAAGGTGGTGCTTTGAGACTTTGCATAGATTATCGGAAATTGAATCGGGCTACGGTTAAGAATGAGTACCCTATGCCTCGTATCGATGACCTGTTTGACCAGTTGAAGGGTTCCCGTTGTTTCTCGAAGATAGACTTGAGATCGGGTTACCACCAGTTGAGGGTCAGGGAAGAGGATATTCCGAAGACGGCATTCCGTACGCGGTATGGCCATTATGAGTTTTTGGTAATGCCATTCGGGCTCACCAATGCACCGGCAGTCTTTATGGACTTGATGAACCGGATCTTCCGGGAATTCTTGGATCAGTTTGTAGTCGTTTTTGTGGACGACATCCTTATCTATTCGCCTTCTGAGGAGGAGCACGAGGCACACTTGAGGGTGGTGCTTGAGTTACTTAGAGCCCATAGGCTGTATGCCAAGTTTGGGAAGTGTGAGTTCTGGCTGAGAGAAGTCAAATTCTTAGGCCATGTGGTATCCGGTGAAGGAGTGTCTGTTGATACATCCAAGGTAGAGGCAGTGCAAGATTGGGCACAGCCTAAGAGTGTGTTTGAGATCCGCAGTTTCCTGGGGTTAGCTGGGTATTACCGTCGGTTTGTGAAAGACTTCTCCAGGTTAGCATCACCGTTGACTAGACTGACTCGGAAGGGAGTTAAATTTGTATGGAGTGAGACTTGTGAAAAGTCGTTTCAGGAGTTGAAAGTTAGACTGACTACCGCTCCAGTATTGATTATTCCAGAGAGAGGGTTGGGTTATGCAGTCTATTGTGACGCCTCACGAGAGGGTCTGGGTTGTGTATTAATGCAAGAAGGGAAAGTAGTTGCCTATGGTTCACGTCAGTTGAAAATTCACGAGCAGAATTACCCTACGCATGATCTAGAGTTAGCAGCTGTGATATTTGCCTTGAAGGTTTGGAGGCATTATCTTTATGGTGAGAGATTTGAGGTATTCTCGGATCATAAGAGTCTGAAATATTTGTTTACACAGAAAGACTTGAACTTGAGGCAGAGGAGGTGGATGGAGTTCATAGAGGATTATAACTTTGAATTGCATTATCATCCGGGCAAGGCCAATGTTGTGGCCGACGCCCTTAGCAGGAAACCTGTTGGTGACATAGCTAGTATAGCCATCCGAGAATGGGAGATGTTAGGTGCACTTGGAGAGTTTGATTTGCTTCTGGACGAATCCGTTGAGGCTGCGGCCTTGTTTTCTGTTGTTGCGCAACCTACACTTGTGACTCGAGTGTTAGAGGCTCAGAGGGGCGACCTTGAGGTAGAATCCTTCCGTGAGAAGATTTCTGGTGGGAAGGTTGAGAAGGGTTTGACGGTGTATCCCGACCTGAGTGTGAGATACCGAGACCGTCTGTTTGTGCCGGAGTCTCATCGAGAGGAGGTACTCCGAGAGTTTCATCATTCACGCCTTGCAGTACATCCGGGAGGTACTAAGATGTATCGGGATTTGGGTCGCCAGTTTTGGTGGCGGGGTATGAAGAGAGATGTGGCAGCTTTCGTGTCTAAGTGCCTTACTTGTCAGCAAGTGAAGGCCGAACATCAGAGGCCAGCGGGTTTGTTACAACCCTTGCCTATTGCCGAGTGGAAGTGGGAGCATGTCACTATGGACTTCGTTGTAGGTCTTCCGAGGACTCAGCGGGGCAGTGATGCTATTTGGGTGGTTGTAGACCGGTTGACTAAGTCGGCGCACTTCATTCCTATGCGCGTTAGAGATTCAGTAGATCATCTTGCCGACTTGTATATTCGGGACATAGTGAGGTTGCACGGGGTTCCAGTGACGATCGTTTCAGATAGAGATCCTCGTTTTACTGCCAGGTTGTGGCAGAGCTTGCAGAGTGCCTTAGGCACTAAGTTGACCTTTAGCACAGCTTATCATCCTCAGACTGACGGGCAGTCCGAGCGTGCTATTCAGATCCTTGAGGATATGCTTCGGGGTTGTGTTCTTGACTTTGGTGGGTCGTGGGAGAGGCACTTGCCTTTGGTGGAGTTTGCCTACAACAACAGCTTCCAGTCTAGTATCGGTATGGCACCGTTTGAGGCCTTATACGGCCGACCGTGTAGGTCTCCTGTTTGTTGGGCCGAGGTGGGTGATGCACCTCTGTTGGGTCCGGAGTTAGTGAGGGAAACGACGGAGAAGGTTGAGCTTATCTGTAAGAGGCTCGTTACAGCCCAGAGTCGTCAGAAATCTTACGCCGACCGTAGGAGAAGACCTTTGGTGTTTGAGGTGAGTGATCACGTCTTTTTGAAGATATCACCAAGACGGGGATTGATGAGGTTTGGGAAGAGCGGGAAGTTGTCCCCTCGATTCATTGATCCTTTTGAGATCCTTGAGAGGATTGGTGAGACTGCTTATCGTTTAGCTTTGCCGCCGCAGTTATCCGGAGTACATGACGTGTTTCATGTGAGTATGCTTCGGAAGTATGAGCCGGATCCATCACATGTATTGGATTGGACCGATTTAGTAGTTGATAAGGATGTCTCGTATGAAGAGAGACCGGTTAGGGTCTTGGATAAGCGGGATCAAGTCTTGCGAGGCAAGACCATTCCTTTGGTGAAAGTTTTGTGGAAACATCACGGGGTGGAGGAAGCCACATGGGAACGTGAGTTGGAAGTCCGCGAGAAATATCCGGACATGTTTAATGATTTGTAATCTTGTAGTTAGATTTTGTAATATTGTCAAACCTTAAAGCTTTTTATATATGTCTTAAGCTGTAAAACATTTAGAATGTATTGGTTAATGGAAATATTTTGGAACTTACCTCGAAATGGAAGTTTAATGGAACATTGTATATATTGAATATATTGAAAATTGTTGAAATTGAAAGAAAATTGCATAGTGTTAATGCAGATTGAAATATATGTTTGTTTTGTACATTGTGGCATGCCTCTTAGTTGAGAGATGGAATGGCCGGTGTTGGGTCAAGTTGTTTATTATTGAGTTAACATATTGTTGGAATTTGAGAAAACTTTTTTTTTAAACCTTGTGCTTAATTTCGGGGACGAAATTCTTTTAAGGGGGGGAGGTTATAGCGACCCCGGTCTTTTCTCTTTAGATTATTGTATCCGGACTTAGGTTCCGTGGATCCTGTCATTACTTATTGGTTGTTGTTGTCCTTTAATCTCTTAGTATTTGAATTATAGGTTGTGTTGGACGGGTCTGTTACAGGTTGGTTGATAGTTGATGCCAATAGGTGATGCCCAGATTTTGGCCTTCACGCTCGAGCGGAGGTTTTAACGCTCGAGCGGGCCCTTCGTTGTTGCTTCTCCGCGCGAGCAGGAGTTTTGACGCTCGAGCGGGATTTTCCATCTCCCAGTATTTTGCTCTGCAGTTCTTCCGCTCGAGCGGTAGTTTTTACGCTCGAGCGTGATCCCTTGTTTTGTTCCTCCGCTCGAGCGGGGAGTTTGACGCTCGAGCGGGTGCAGCGCCTGCAAAACTTCTGAAAGGGTGCAATCGACGCTCGAGCGGCTTTCTTCACGCTCGAGCATGATTCTGTGTCTTACGCTCGAGCGGGGCTTTCTACGCTCGAGCGTAGAGTCGACTACATCAGTCCGTGATTTCACTTTTCTGATCACTTTTTGACCTACCTTTTCATCTCTTAACTTTTAAAAACCGCCCCTTGAGAGTCTCTCTCTCTACTCTTACCTTCTCTCCAAGATTTGATCTATTTACGGTGATCTTCTACCCTAGTTCCTTTGGAAGAAAGGTAGAGCTTCACGAGATCTTTCTTTTAACCTGAAAAAGAGAGGATTTGGAGCACTTTGGATTTTGGGTCATCATCTCCATCTTCTTTATTTTAGTTGTGATCTTCAAGGTAGGGATTTCCTACTCTATTCTATAAGCTTTGTTCTAAGTTTGGTATTTTGATAGGTTGGGGACACTTTGATAATTTTGGGAACAAAACCTGGTTAAATTGCTAAATTGATTGGAGTAATTAATTTAAGGAAAATTGGGGAATTTGGTTAAATCCATGAAATTGGGGAATTTATTGATTAAATGGTGTAGTTGGTTAATATAAATCACTCGCCTATTGAATTGTTGTTATATTTATTTCCAGTCTAGAAATAACTGTTTTGGGCTATCGGTGGAGGATAGTCGTGATTGTTGTAGACATTGCATGTGGATTAGGAATAACTGAAACTAATCACATTGGTTAAGTCATTAATTTGACTATTGAATTAATACTGAAAATACGTGTATTGGTTGAGCATTGCATTTGCATATTGTGTGGGAGGAGATAGGGGATGTACTCCACGGTTTAGGGGAAGATAGGGGATGGACCTCTAAACCGGATTTTTGTTTGGGAGGAGATAGGGGATGGACTCCATTAGCACCATTTTTATGTGTGCTTATTATATTGAAGTGTTTTTACATGATTATTGATACAGCACTAAAATGTGTATCAAATGGGAAGTATGAAGTGTTTTGATATGAGCATGAGTCTCATTTGTTTTGTTGATATTGGAAGTAATGTGATTATGTTATATAATTCACTGTTGTAAGTTTGGCCAGGTTCTGAGCCATGTTGATAATAATGGAAAGTGAAATGTGTCTTAGACATTAGTGTTATGAGACTGTTTAATAATAAAATTGATTATTTTGATTAACCATCTATTGAATGCTATAGCTTTATTCAATGCTTATATTTGGTTTAGTATTTTTCTACTGGGCTGTGGCTCACCCTTTATGGGAACATCATTTTCAGGTTCAGGTGATAAGCTACCTCCACGGACTTAGCCTGGAAGGATTTGATGTTTGGGATTTTGAAGACTTGTCTTTAGTTATATGTTTTATTTTGTTATTTTTGGGATTTCATGTAAACATTCAAGCCTAGGGCTTAACTTGTAAATGAGTTAATACTCATCCTTTTTGTGTCCAAGTG
Organism: Camellia sinensis; assembly: GCF_055761805.1. NCBI lineage: Eukaryota > Viridiplantae > Streptophyta > Magnoliopsida > Ericales > Theaceae > Camellia > Camellia sinensis. Next base: position 107,337,457 of record NC_138969.1, on the reverse strand, counting down.
TTAGCTTGGAAAGATGTAAGCCCTTAGGGCATTTATTTTGATGTTGCAGGATGTTACATGTGATGTCTTTCGATAAGAATACTCTGATGAATAACTCAAATGATTCATTTTCTTTTATAAATGCATGTTAATGTTATGGTTATTAGGGGTTTTTTTTTAGGGCGTGACAACTTGGTATCAGAGCGTACCGGGTTCGAATACTTTGGGTACGTGGGAAGTGATTAGTATCACAATGGGTTCGTCTCGCTTGATAGAGACTTAGATGTACTGTTATGTGCTTATATGATAGCATGTTTATGTGATTATGTGGGTATGGAACGTAGTTTCTAGGATGTTAATTGGACCCTTGAGTTTCTAGTAGTCTTGTTGGAAAGGCACTTGATCAATGCTGTTTCCAACCGGAACTATAGTAACGCTTCGGGACTATTATTATCCAGGAATGAAATTCGTAGGTGCTTATGTGATTATGTGCTTACGTGGAATGAATTATTTTTGTCCAATGCATTAGGACGCGAGTGTTTAGTTTTGGCACATTTATTAACGTGCTAACGTCTTTGTTTGTTTCCTTTATTAGGATGTCAGGACGAGGACGAGGACGCGGTAGGCGTGGTAGGCCGGGTAGGCAGGAGGTACCGGTGCCAGAAGAGATTCCGGCAGTTCATGAGGGAATTGGCCAGGCCAATGTGGCCGAGCCAGTAGGCCAGCAGGCTATGGGCGCTTTAGCCCGAGAGATAGCAGGGGCATTCAGGGAGTCAGTAGGCATTCTTAGGGCTGAGAATCAAGCCCAGGTTGTTGTTGCGGATGCAGGACCTTCCTTTCTGAAGAGGGAGTTCTTCCGGTCTAATCCGGATGAATTTGTGGATGATCCTAAAGAGCCGCTTAAGGCAGATGAATGGCTCGAACAGACAACGAAGACGTTTGAGATGCTTGGCATCGAAGACGAGGGGTTGAAGGTGACCTTGGCATCATTCCAGTTGAAGGGGGATGCGGGTCAGTGGTGGAAGTTCACTAAGGGGCGTATAGGAGGTACATGGGAGGCTTTTGTAAATGCCTTCCAGGAGAAGTTCTTATCTCCAACAGTTAGGGAGAAGCTGAGAGACCAGTTCTGCCAGCTTAAGCAGTCGAGTTCTTCAGTGGCCGAGTTTGAGGCTGCATTTACTAGTTTGTCCAGATTTGCACCTGAATTGGTGGCGTCTGAGGAACGCCGTTGTATTGAGTTTGAGAGGAAATTGAGGCGTGGCCTCAAGCTGAGAGTTGGGGGAACTATGATTCGGGATTATGGGCGTTTGGTTGATGCTGCAGCCCACATGGAAATCATGGTGCAGGAGGAGGAGGAAGGACAGAAGGGCTCCAAGAGGAGTCAGGATGGTCAGAGTGATGGTAGGAGACAGAAGGGTTTTAATCCCCAACAGTCTCAGAGTAGCTTTTCTAGATCGACTTTTCCTGTGCCGAGTGCTAGTTCGGGGAAAGGCAGTCAAGGAGACATTACCTGCTTCAAGTGTGGCCAGCTGGGCCACAAGTCTCCAGTTTGTCCTCAGAGGGGAGGAGTGTTGAGAGCAGCATCATCTGCGGCTCGATCTCAGAATCAGAGTCAGAGTAGAGGCCAGCCACTCTCGTGTTATCAGTGTGGTCAGCCAGGGCATCTGAAGAGATATTGCCCGCAGTTGGGTGGCGCACCTGGTGCATCTGGTTTGAGGCAGATTCAGGGTCAGCAGCCAGCTCAGTCAGGTCAGGCCTCGAGGGCCAATCAGGGGGCTTCATCGTCTCAGTCGGTGCAGCAATCTTATGCTCCTAGGGGTGAGCAGGTTGATCAGAGGTCATCTGGGCGCGTGTATGCTGTTACCGCGCAGGATCTTGTACCGGCTCCATCTGTTGTGAGAGGTACTTTCTTGTTTTGCAACTCGGTTGCTAATGTTTTGATTGATACGGGTGCATCTCATTCCTTTGTGTCTGCTGCATTTGCATCTGTTTTGGAGTTGGAGTTAGCACAGTTAGCATCTCCTATTTGTGTAGTGTCGCCTCTTGGGGGTGAATTGATTTTGAAACACGGTGTTAGGGGTTGTGATATAGAGGTTGATTCCCATAGAATCCCATTTTCCTTTGTAGTTATGCCTATGAGAGGTTTCGATGTTATTTTGGGCATGGATTGGTTATCGTCATACTGGGCAGTTATTGATTGCTACCGCCAGAGAGTCACTTGTTGTACCGTGAATGGTGAGTATTTTCATTTTCTGGGGGACCGTGTTGGTAGTGTTTTGCCACCGGGGTATGTTCCGCGAGGACGGAGTGAGCTTAGTGGTCTACTTGCTAACCTTTCGATTAGTGAGGACGGTGAGACTCAGATTGTGTTGCCAAGGGTGGTGTGTGAGTACTCGGACGTTTTTCCTGAGGATCTTGTTGGTTTGCCACCGCATCGAGAGATTGAATTCTCTATTGACTTAGTGCCCGGCACGGCGCCGATTTCTATGGCACCTTATCGTTTTGCCCCAGCCGAGTTAGTTGAGTTGAAGATCCAACTCCAGGAGTTACTAGACAAGGGTTTTATACGCCCTAGTGTTTCGCCGTGGGGAGCACCAGCCCTCTTTGTTAAAAAGAAAGGTGGTGCTTTGAGACTTTGCATAGATTATCGGAAATTGAATCGGGCTACGGTTAAGAATGAGTACCCTATGCCTCGTATCGATGACCTGTTTGACCAGTTGAAGGGTTCCCGTTGTTTCTCGAAGATAGACTTGAGATCGGGTTACCACCAGTTGAGGGTCAGGGAAGAGGATATTCCGAAGACGGCATTCCGTACGCGGTATGGCCATTATGAGTTTTTGGTAATGCCATTCGGGCTCACCAATGCACCGGCAGTCTTTATGGACTTGATGAACCGGATCTTCCGGGAATTCTTGGATCAGTTTGTAGTCGTTTTTGTGGACGACATCCTTATCTATTCGCCTTCTGAGGAGGAGCACGAGGCACACTTGAGGGTGGTGCTTGAGTTACTTAGAGCCCATAGGCTGTATGCCAAGTTTGGGAAGTGTGAGTTCTGGCTGAGAGAAGTCAAATTCTTAGGCCATGTGGTATCCGGTGAAGGAGTGTCTGTTGATACATCCAAGGTAGAGGCAGTGCAAGATTGGGCACAGCCTAAGAGTGTGTTTGAGATCCGCAGTTTCCTGGGGTTAGCTGGGTATTACCGTCGGTTTGTGAAAGACTTCTCCAGGTTAGCATCACCGTTGACTAGACTGACTCGGAAGGGAGTTAAATTTGTATGGAGTGAGACTTGTGAAAAGTCGTTTCAGGAGTTGAAAGTTAGACTGACTACCGCTCCAGTATTGATTATTCCAGAGAGAGGGTTGGGTTATGCAGTCTATTGTGACGCCTCACGAGAGGGTCTGGGTTGTGTATTAATGCAAGAAGGGAAAGTAGTTGCCTATGGTTCACGTCAGTTGAAAATTCACGAGCAGAATTACCCTACGCATGATCTAGAGTTAGCAGCTGTGATATTTGCCTTGAAGGTTTGGAGGCATTATCTTTATGGTGAGAGATTTGAGGTATTCTCGGATCATAAGAGTCTGAAATATTTGTTTACACAGAAAGACTTGAACTTGAGGCAGAGGAGGTGGATGGAGTTCATAGAGGATTATAACTTTGAATTGCATTATCATCCGGGCAAGGCCAATGTTGTGGCCGACGCCCTTAGCAGGAAACCTGTTGGTGACATAGCTAGTATAGCCATCCGAGAATGGGAGATGTTAGGTGCACTTGGAGAGTTTGATTTGCTTCTGGACGAATCCGTTGAGGCTGCGGCCTTGTTTTCTGTTGTTGCGCAACCTACACTTGTGACTCGAGTGTTAGAGGCTCAGAGGGGCGACCTTGAGGTAGAATCCTTCCGTGAGAAGATTTCTGGTGGGAAGGTTGAGAAGGGTTTGACGGTGTATCCCGACCTGAGTGTGAGATACCGAGACCGTCTGTTTGTGCCGGAGTCTCATCGAGAGGAGGTACTCCGAGAGTTTCATCATTCACGCCTTGCAGTACATCCGGGAGGTACTAAGATGTATCGGGATTTGGGTCGCCAGTTTTGGTGGCGGGGTATGAAGAGAGATGTGGCAGCTTTCGTGTCTAAGTGCCTTACTTGTCAGCAAGTGAAGGCCGAACATCAGAGGCCAGCGGGTTTGTTACAACCCTTGCCTATTGCCGAGTGGAAGTGGGAGCATGTCACTATGGACTTCGTTGTAGGTCTTCCGAGGACTCAGCGGGGCAGTGATGCTATTTGGGTGGTTGTAGACCGGTTGACTAAGTCGGCGCACTTCATTCCTATGCGCGTTAGAGATTCAGTAGATCATCTTGCCGACTTGTATATTCGGGACATAGTGAGGTTGCACGGGGTTCCAGTGACGATCGTTTCAGATAGAGATCCTCGTTTTACTGCCAGGTTGTGGCAGAGCTTGCAGAGTGCCTTAGGCACTAAGTTGACCTTTAGCACAGCTTATCATCCTCAGACTGACGGGCAGTCCGAGCGTGCTATTCAGATCCTTGAGGATATGCTTCGGGGTTGTGTTCTTGACTTTGGTGGGTCGTGGGAGAGGCACTTGCCTTTGGTGGAGTTTGCCTACAACAACAGCTTCCAGTCTAGTATCGGTATGGCACCGTTTGAGGCCTTATACGGCCGACCGTGTAGGTCTCCTGTTTGTTGGGCCGAGGTGGGTGATGCACCTCTGTTGGGTCCGGAGTTAGTGAGGGAAACGACGGAGAAGGTTGAGCTTATCTGTAAGAGGCTCGTTACAGCCCAGAGTCGTCAGAAATCTTACGCCGACCGTAGGAGAAGACCTTTGGTGTTTGAGGTGAGTGATCACGTCTTTTTGAAGATATCACCAAGACGGGGATTGATGAGGTTTGGGAAGAGCGGGAAGTTGTCCCCTCGATTCATTGATCCTTTTGAGATCCTTGAGAGGATTGGTGAGACTGCTTATCGTTTAGCTTTGCCGCCGCAGTTATCCGGAGTACATGACGTGTTTCATGTGAGTATGCTTCGGAAGTATGAGCCGGATCCATCACATGTATTGGATTGGACCGATTTAGTAGTTGATGAGGATGTCTCGTATGAAGAGAGACCGGTTAGGGTCTTGGATAAGCGGGATCAAGTCTTGCGAGGCAAGACCATTCCTTTGGTGAAAGTTTTGTGGAAACATCACGGGGTGGAGGAAGCCACATGGGAACGTGAGTTGGAAGTCCGCGAGAAATATCCGGACATGTTTAATGATTTGTAATCTTGTAGTTAGATTTTGTAATATTGTCAAACCTTAAAGCTTTTTATATATGTCTTAAGCTGTAAAACATTTAGAATGTATTGGTTAATGGAAATATTTTGGAACTTACCTCGAAATGGAAGTTTAATGGAACATTGTATATATTGAATATATTGAAAATTGTTGAAATTGAAAGAAAATTGCATAGTGTTAATGCAGATTGAAATATATGTTTGTTTTGTACATTGTGGCATGCCTCTTAGTTGAGAGATGGAATGGCCGGTGTTGGGTCAAGTTGTTTATTATTGAGTTAACATATTGTTGGAATTTGAGAAAACTTTTTTTTTAAACCTTGTGCTTAATTTCGGGGACGAAATTCTTTTAAGGGGGGGAGGTTATAGCGACCCCGGTCTTTTCTCTTTAGATTATTGTATCCGGACTTAGGTTCCGTGGATCCTGTCATTACTTATTGGTTGTTGTTGTCCTTTAATCTCTTAGTATTTGAATTATAGGTTGTGTTGGACGGGTCTGTTACAGGTTGGTTGATAGTTGATGCCAATAGGTGATGCCCAGATTTTGGCCTTCACGCTCGAGCGGAGGTTTTAACGCTCGAGCGGGCCCTTCGTTGTTGCTTCTCCGCGCGAGCAGGAGTTTTGACGCTCGAGCGGGATTTTCCATCTCCCAGTATTTTGCTCTGCAGTTCTTCCGCTCGAGCGGTAGTTTTTACGCTCGAGCGTGATCCCTTGTTTTGTTCCTCCGCTCGAGCGGGGAGTTTGACGCTCGAGCGGGTGCAGCGCCTGCAAAACTTCTGAAAGGGTGCAATCGACGCTCGAGCGGCTTTCTTCACGCTCGAGCATGATTCTGTGTCTTACGCTCGAGCGGGGCTTTCTACGCTCGAGCGTAGAGTCGACTACATCAGTCCGTGATTTCACTTTTCTGATCACTTTTTGACCTACCTTTTCATCTCTTAACTTTTAAAAACCGCCCCTTGAGAGTCTCTCTCTCTACTCTTACCTTCTCTCCAAGATTTGATCTATTTACGGTGATCTTCTACCCTAGTTCCTTTGGAAGAAAGGTAGAGCTTCACGAGATCTTTCTTTTAACCTGAAAAAGAGAGGATTTGGAGCACTTTGGATTTTGGGTCATCATCTCCATCTTCTTTATTTTAGTTGTGATCTTCAAGGTAGGGATTTCCTACTCTATTCTATAAGCTTTGTTCTAAGTTTGGTATTTTGATAGGTTGGGGACACTTTGATAATTTTGGGAACAAAACCTGGTTAAATTGCTAAATTGATTGGAGTAATTAATTTAAGGAAAATTGGGGAATTTGGTTAAATCCATGAAATTGGGGAATTTATTGATTAAATGGTGTAGTTGGTTAATATAAATCACTCGCCTATTGAATTGTTGTTATATTTATTTCCAGTCTAGAAATAACTGTTTTGGGCTATCGGTGGAGGATAGTCGTGATTGTTGTAGACATTGCATGTGGATTAGGAATAACTGAAACTAATCACATTGGTTAAGTCATTAATTTGACTATTGAATTAATACTGAAAATACGTGTATTGGTTGAGCATTGCATTTGCATATTGTGTGGGAGGAGATAGGGGATGTACTCCACGGTTTAGGGGAAGATAGGGGATGGACCTCTAAACCGGATTTTTGTTTGGGAGGAGATAGGGGATGGACTCCATTAGCACCATTTTTATGTGTGCTTATTATATTGAAGTGTTTTTACATGATTATTGATACAGCACTAAAATGTGTATCAAATGGGAAGTATGAAGTGTTTTGATATGAGCATGAGTCTCATTTGTTTTGTTGATATTGGAAGTAATGTGATTATGTTATATAATTCACTGTTGTAAGTTTGGCCAGGTTCTGAGCCATGTTGATAATAATGGAAAGTGAAATGTGTCTTAGACATTAGTGTTATGAGACTGTTTAATAATAAAATTGATTATTTTGATTAACCATCTATTGAATGCTATAGCTTTATTCAATGCTTATATTTGGTTTAGTATTTTTCTACTGGGCTGTGGCTCACCCTTTATGGGAACATCATTTTCAGGTTCAGGTGATAAGCTACCTCCACGGACTTAGCCTGGAAGGATTTGATGTTTGGGATTTTGAAGACTTGTCTTTAGTTATATGTTTTATTTTGTTATTTTTGGGATTTCATGTAAACATTCAAGCCTAGGGCTTAACTTGTAAATGAGTTAATACTCATCCTTTTTGTGTCCAAGTGTTAGCTTGGAAAGATGTAAGCCCTTAGGGCATTTATTTTGATGTTGCAGGATGTTACATGTGATGTCTTTCGATAAGAATACTCTGATGAATAACTCAAATGATTCATTTTCTTTTATAAATGCATGTTAATGTTATGGTTATTAGGGGTTTTTTTTGAGGGCGTGACATAATGTACTTTCTAATTTTACCATCAGATTCTCAAGTATTCATCACTGTTGTTTAGCTGGCTCTCGGATGTGCTTACAGCTTGAAAGTGCAAATAACATTTTTTTAAAATTGGACATGTCAGGTGTGCAAGCATATTTGGCTGGGCTTACATTCGCATTAGCCGTTTCACCTTGCAGCACTCCTGTGCTGGGAACCCTGCTTGGATATGTAGCTGCATCCAAGGTACTTTTAAATGTTTATTGATTTCAATTTCCATCTGAATTATTACCTTTTCAGACTGCTTTATGCTGATCGTTCTGGGCCTATAATGATGGCTTAGCACTCTTATCTCTATGTCTCATGTTTGGATGCATCATATATGCTATACATTGCATTTGAGCTTCTAAACCTATTATTTAATTACATAACAAGCAGGTCAACTTAGTATGACTGCATTTATCTTAACATTCACAGTTGAGGGAGCAAAATTGGCACAATATTGGTGGGGCCAATATTTGTAATTTTATAGGAAACCCAGTTTGCAAGAAGTCTACCCAAGTGAAATTTTGAGACTCAGGAGGGGCCATGGCCCCCCTTCATCCAAACATAGGCCCACCCCTAGATCCATCTTTTGAGTTGATAGTTTGCATAATGCTTACTGGTTGATTATTTAATTCGATCCTCAGTTCCAATATTGAGACAAAAAATGCAGTCATAAATAAATAACTAATGTGAAACTCCTAACAGGATCCAGTAATAGGTGGCAGCTTACTGTTGACATACACAACTGGCTATGTTGCTCCTCTACTTCTAGCTGCTTCTTTTGCAGGAGCATTGCAGGTATACTCTTTTTTCACTATGTAAAATCTTGTATGTGAACTCTTGATGTGCATAATTTACTGCTGCTTTTCCCCTCCTTTCCGAGGTATATATAGATAGTGCATTGTGGGCCTGTAGAGCCTGCTTTCATTCTGCAAATTCTTAGCATGGATCAACCCAATGAGGTATTTTCTCCCCATTTTTTGGCATTAGGATAAGTTGTGCTTGAGGTTCCTTTTTTGCATCTACTCTTCAATGTTCATCTTCATTAGTGGTTAGATGTTGACAATTATGTTCCTTCGAGTGTGGTTGTCGCTCATATACATGACGTTAGAAAAAAGAAGCTTTCAGAAATGAGCGGGGGTTCTGGAGCTGGTTCAATTGGTTCAATCTCAGGTTTGAGTTATTTTATTGTTTTAAATTTGTTACAATTTTTCTCCTGAAAAAATGATACATTCTTTGAACTTCTAATGAAAATTCCATTTTTGGCTTACTCAAAAGGGTTCTGCTTTTTCAATTACTTACCTCCTTCATCTCTTCTCCAAAAGATAAGGATCCATGGAATTTTCATTAGAGAAAAGAAGATACAATGGATGGATGAGATTAAAAAAAAAAGAAGTGAAAAAGGGGTGCTTCAAGACAATAAGAAGCTTGTTACCCAACACATGGAATAAAATAGTGATGTACAATCAACACTAGGTTTCTTATAACATGCTTGTTTTTTTTTTTTTGGCCGCAAAATGCAGTAGTAGTCACAGAGTCTTTATTGGGTTTCAGGGTGTTTCTTTGCATGAAGTTATGCAAAAGTTATCAGACATCAATCCCTCAAGAAATCAGAAGGCTTCTCTCCTTAATGTTATACTTAAACGTTGTCAGTTGCAGATGCATGACATTCATCTGCTAGTTCAGTTTCCTGTCTCAAATGATTCCTTTGGATGTTTGTGTGAGACTAAGGAGCTTAATGCAAAATCTCTGTATGCTGCGGGTCGGTGTTTTCTGGGAGGGCTTATCAGTTCACTTTTTGCTCCTTCGAAAGAGAGCTCTTTCAGTCTTGATCTGAAAGGTTTTCAGATTGGGCTGAAGAGAAGAGATCACATCAGCTGTCCTATACTTTTATTGGATCTGTTCACTCGCCTCAAATTGAAAGATCTTCAGCTTATGGACTTCAATCTTAATGTTCCAGAATTAAGTTTTTCAATTTCTCTGGTAGAGCTTCCTATTATTTTAGTGTTTTATACACTCTCATCCTATGAATCCAATTCTGTTAGAAATGGTAGTCACCTATGGAACATAGCTGCAAGCAGAATCAGTTCTCTGATTTCTACTCGTAGATGGTCATTGTATAAATTGGTTGGTATTGTGTGTTTGTGGTTACAGTATGTCAATGCTTATGAGAATCTACTTATATTAGTTGGATATCCTGTGGACGACATTATGAAAAGATCTTCTGTTAAGATGTCTGAGGATGACATATTTGCAATAGCTGTTAAAAAACAATGGAGGAGTGTTTCTGAAATTGAAAAGAAGCTGCCTGCTGAGGCTATTGCATGGGCACGGCGAATAGCTCGTTACAGAGCAGTATTAAGTATTCAACAGACGAAGAATTGTTCTAATAAATTGCTAGTCACCAGTCGCTTCAAATTCTTCAGTAGGGTCCTTATACTCCTAAAACTTATTTGGAGTGTTATATGCAGAACATTCAACTCATTAATAAGCTTGCTTCTGCATATATTTTTTGCTGATCATCCACAGATTGATGAACAGTTTGGAGTTGTTTCTGAAGATTTTTGTGCACAAAGTTGCTTCAGTGTAAGCATGGGAATAATTTCAATTTTTATCTCCCCAGTGAATAAGGTTCAGTCTCTTGTTGGTGGGGATCCAATCTCAGATGTTGGGAGCTCATCCTCGGATTTATTTTCATTTTGTGTTTCAATTGATGGGTTCGTCTTAATGTACACAGAAAACATTTTTGAACAGTGCTTTTCCATTTCATGTGGGCCTTTGACGGTTACGTCCTCGTCTCCTACTGACAATGGTGAGTTGTAATGTACATCTTATGTTTTATAGCTGTAACACTTCTACCATTATTAATTTATGCACTTTACCTAATTTGGCTTCCATATTTTGATACAGGCATCCAGACCAGTGAAGATTACAGATTCTATGCTATATCAACTGGGTTAAGTGAATTTAGTATCAAGGACAAGACATCAAATTAAATCAAAACTCAGGGGGTTTGTCTTAATGTTTTTCCTGTTATTTTTTGGCGAATGTTAAAACATAATTTGTGGATATGTTATTTTGTAGTTAAATGGTAATTGTATATTAAATTGAATAGAAAAGTGAATTAATGTTGTATTTGCTACTTGGCAGCTTTTCATATAATTGGTTTATCTTTTGACAAATGTTCATTTGAATAGGAACAGGAATTATTGATTCATATTAGTATTATTTTTCAATTTTATTACAGGTATTTTTTGGTTCACCCACATAGAATTAGCACAATTTAAAAAAAATAAATTAAAAAAATAAAGATATAATGGCGTTTTTGAAAATGTCACTATACAGTCAACGGTTATATTTTTAAAATCCAAAAAAAAAGCAATGACGACGTTTTTAAAACGTCGCTAAAAACAGTCATGACGTCAGTTTAACGTTATGTATCACATTTAGCGGCGTTTTTTAAAACGCCGCCTATAACCATTTAACGACGTTTTTAAAGCGCCCTAATGTTATAGCGACGGCCGCAGCTTCGACGTTTAGTGCTAAGCGCCACAAAAAGAATTAACGGCGTTTTTGGCACCTATAGCGGCGTTTTTTAAACGCCGCTAAAAGCTGAATTTCCTGCAGTGAATTATTCAAAATTCAAGCTTAGAATGCCACTTCCTTTAATGCCATATTGTCATTTTTGGTATAAACACTAAAATCTACTGATGTTTACTGTGTGGTAAAAATAAATAAACAAAATACTTCCTTTTTAGTCGATTTTTTTTTTATTTCTTCTTAAAAACTTTAAAAAATTGTTAAAAAATCCAAAAAGTTACTTTAAAAATAAGGGGAAATTACAAAATGGAAAAATAATTGCACTATAGATAGAACCGTGTCCTTCACTTTGAGGCTATGCCATTCTAAGATGTTGCTAAATGGAACGATCTTGTCAATGTCCACAAATGATACGAAATTTCACTGACCAATTGAAAAATCACTGACTTGGTCATCAAAATTTCACTAACCTAAGTCACTAAAATTTCATAAATTTTTTTTTCTTCAGAATTTTATAGTATTCGTGGATCTTGTTTGAAAGATCTTGTCAATAGGATTTTAAAAATATAAATTTTACAAAAAAATATAGATGTAAATAAAAAGTTATTAAATTTTAAAGTTTTGAAACCACTTAAACAATGTAAAAAGCTAAAAGAGAGAGAAACATCATTATGAGGGAAACAACGGGAAATATTAGGGTTTTTAAGATTATAAGAACATTTTGGACTGTATATGTTAAAATGTATCCTTATCACTTTAAGATTTCAAATCTATAGACTTAACTAGCAAACAAATTGTTGGTATCCTTAGACTCTTACACAAACTTGTACGTGGATGTTTTCCTAATTTTGTCCATGAAAAAATTATAAAAATAAAATATAATCCTATAAGCATTATAAATTAGTTAAAGGCCCTACCTTATTAAGATTTTATTCTAAAAATATCTAAAATTATATTTTGTCCTTAAAAAGTGGGTGCCAATTTTTTTTGGTGAATTCCTTTATAAGCGTAAAGTTAATTATATATAGTATTTCTTTTCTTTTTTTTAATCTTTTATAATAGCTACTGGGTTTCTTTTATCTATCATTACATGTCTGATTTCATTTATAATTTATAATTTATTGTCTTTACTTTTTTTTGTTAAGTTAATTAATGTATTATTTTGTTTTATTATTTATAGTAATGTGTTAGTATTTAAATTATTTATTCTACTTCTTCAGTATATCTAATACTCATACAATTTTGTTGGCAATGTTAAAAGATCAAGCTTTAATATTAATTTCAACACACAGCAAAACAAAATACTTTTTAAAGATAAAATAGAAATTCAAGGTTTTTTTTCTTGGTAAGGCCTTTTACTACGTTATAATACTTATGGACTTCTATTTTATTTTGTAATCCTTTTATCAATAGTTCAATAACTAAGTCGACTTTGACTTATACATATAAAGAACTTAAGAGACTCAATTAATAGTTTAGGAATTAAGTAGACAATTTGATAATAGTTTCGGGGTAGAAAGTGAAATTAACCCAATAAAATCGTTCCATTGTTTGTTGGCGGGGTTATGATTAGGGGCGGAGCCATGATTCCTTCAGTTGGGGAGCCAAATCGCCATAGGAAAGTGTTAAAATCCACCTACTCTCCACCTACTTCACCCACTTAAACCTACTCCACTAAACCTAACCCACTACACCACTACCACCTCACCTACTCCACTAAACCTAACCCACTACACCACTACCACCTCCACTTCACCTACTCCTTACCTACTACACACTCACCCTCTTCTATATATAGGAATCATGAATCATTGTAATATATATCAACATATCAATCAATAATACATCAATTCTTACATGGTATCAGAGCTATAAGATTTAGGCCCGTATTTTGTTTTCTCACCGGCGGGCAGCCGGCCGGCAACCTTGCCTTCGCTGCCCGCTGGAATTTTCTACACATACCTTCACTTTCCCGACCTTCCCACACAAAATCCTCTTGGCGATGCTGATGATGCTTGCACAGTTGGTGGATCAACTATTTGTTGCAGCATGTAACAAACCCACCGTGTTTTGTATCATCACTGAGTATTTACAGAGCCTCTCTTTCTCTAGTGAGGTTCTAGTGAAGGTTCTGTCTTGGTGTAGCCTCGCCAGAATTTTGCTAGTTATTTCTGGCACTGTTTTATGGTGCTGGCAGCGTGTTCTTGGAGATGGTACGTTTACCGTTGCTATCGTCTCTGTGAGGGCATTCAGAGAAGTTTTTTGGGCTTTGGTTCATGTGTGGTCTGCAGAACATGTGGTAGTGCAATACCGTGTAGTTGTATACCACTGGTTTGGCCTTTGTTTTGAAAAACTGTGGGCTGAATTTCGTGACAGTTGTTTGGTGTGCTTGAGTGGATTTGTTCCCGCCTGAAGTTCCTTATCATTTTTAGGTGGGGCCCTCCATTTGAAGATGCTTAACGTGGGTTCACATGGCTGAGGTTTGTGTACATTTTAATATATGTTGTTTAAGTTGGTTTTGGGGCCCACAAGTTAGCTTTGTTGAAGAAGCTACTGATTATATTGGTGGTTTTGTAAAGAGTGGATTGTGGGACCCCTTTGATTTTTTTATGGGGCTCACGTGGGTGCACCTTGGTTTCTATAGCTTGAAGGGAAGCTAATTTTTTTGGTGTAAAGTGTGTTTAGCCGGTGGTTATTTTCTTAGGCCCACGGTTAATAAAGCCACATTACACAATCACCAGCTGTCCACTCCCGTTGCACCACTTTCTTTATTTTATTTTATCTTTCTTTTTTATTAAAAAAATAAAAAAAAATAAAAAAATACAGATTTGCACAACAACTTTGTTTTATTTATATTAGGGATCAACCCCGATCACAAAAAAAAAAAAACAAAAAACAAAAAAAAAAAAACAAAACAAAACAAACAAACCACAACAACAAAACAACCACATCCACAGGCAGGATTTTCTTCTCTACTCTGCCGCCGGTCTCTTCTTCTTGCCTCCGTCCTGAGCGGCCCTTGACGGTGCTGCCTCCGTGTTTCCCACTCCACTGGGCACGATCACTCCACCCTGCTCCTCCACTACAGCATATGGCGGCCCTCCAAATCAGAACATAACGGTGGCCTTCCGCTTCAGCTCCTTGTTTTCCGCCTTTAGCACACTTATCTCTGCTCGCGCATCCTTATACATGCGTTGGAGCAGAGCCAGTTGGGCGTTTAACTGCTGCACCTCATTTGTCCTACTCTGCAGCCGGTTCGACAAATTTGTAACCGCAGTCATGGTTTCCACACATGACTTCAATGTATACTGATTGGCCTCTACATCCGACTGCACTGCCATTCTTTGCTCCACAGACCGCATAGGAAAGTTCAACGGAGCAAACTCCGGGGCGCTTGGTTGAGGTTCCAGTGCCACCGCACCAGTTATCTCTCTTGTTGACTCGTTGAGGTCGGGAAAGAGAGTGAGCAGACCACGGGAAGATGAGGCCATGTTCTGGGTCGCTGAACGGGAAGAAGAGGCCATGTTTTTTGGGTTGCTGAGTGTTTCCGAGAAGGGTTGGATACAGAGTATTTACAGATTGTTTCAGAATGACCAGTTCAGAGGTTTCAGTCTGGTTTGGTTTCCACCGCCTCCGCATTGGTTTATATCGACACTGACGACGCGGCCGACACGCCGCTCTGTCGCTCACGTGCCTCGCCGCGTCTCCGACTCACCTTTTGATGGCTCGACGCTTTCTGTCGGGCACGACTTTTGATGAAGTGGGCGCACCTTTTGAGGGCGCAACTTTTGATGGCACGCCTTTTGAAAAATTGGGCACACCTTTTGAGGGTGCGACTTTTTAAGGGTCCGACAAGACTCTGTAAACTGTCCCGACATAGATTCCGGTTAGTTTCTACAAGGGTCCGACAAGACTCTGTAAACTGTCCCGACATTGATTCCGGTTAGTTTCTACATGGGTCCGACAAGACTCTGTAAACTGTCCCGACATTGATTCCGGTTAGCTCCTTTATGGGTCCGACAAGACTCTATAAACTGTCCCGACATTGATTCCGGTTAGCTCCTTTATGGGTCCGACAAGACTCTATAAACTGTCCCGACATTGATTCCGGTTAGCTCCTTCATGGGTCCGACAAGACTCTGTAAACTGTCCCGACATTGATTCCGGTTAGTTTCTACAAGGGTCCAGCAAGACTCCGTAAACTGTCACAACAACTATCACAACATTGTCTGCTACAACGGTCCGACATGACCCCATACAGTGTCCTCTACAACGTTATGACACCACCATACAGTGTCCTCTACAACGTTATGACACCACCATCCAGTGTCTTCACCAATGGTCTGACACGACCATACAGTGTCTCCTATCCTTTTTTATTTTTATGTATTTTTTTGTTTTGTTACTCTCTCCAAACTCAAGTTGGTTAGTTCCTATCCCCCTTGAGTTTGCGGGGGGCTATTAAAATCCACCTACTCTCCACCTACTTCACCCACTTAAACCTACTCCACTAAACCTAATCCACTACACCACTACCACCTCACCTACTCCACTAAACCTAACCCACTACACCACTACCACCTCCACTTCACCTACTCCTTACCTACTACACACTCACCCTCTTCTATATATAGGAATCATGAATCATTGTAATATATATCAACATATCAATCAATAATACATCAATTCTTACAGAAAGGCATAAGATAGATCTGTTAAGTCGTCAATGGACCGAATCGAGTTTTATTTAATTAAGTTGGACCAATAAAATTATAAGAGATTAGTCTCAATTAATTATTATTTGTATGAATTTTATAATTAAGGAGGTCAAAATGTATAATAGATAAGTAGTAAGGTACTAGTTGTTAATAGTTAAAGAATCTTAATGTAATTAATCTATTACACAATGTTTTTAGGTCCATACAATTTCACTAGTGATTCCATTAAATAAATTATCAGAACTTACAAGTAAACTATATATATATATTTCTAAATTTTAATTGTTATCAAAAAAAATTTTGTTTGATATGATTTCACACCAATAAAACAAATTATATTTTTTGTTTATTGTAATATTTTTAATAGGGGTTAGATTAAAAAATTTCAATAATATTAAGATGATCATCTTTTTTACCACAATTTATTTAATACCTTAATTGCTCATGTTTCATGCTAATATAGCATTGACAAGATGGCAAACAAAATATTGTAAAAAAATATGATTATCACAATATTATTACATTTATTTCAAATGCAACTCTATTACAATGTGAAACTTCATAATTTTTTTACAAGGACAAAATTGAATTTTTAGAGGCAATCATGTAATATAACCAAAAATAAATAACATAATATAACATAACATACATATGAAATTCAAGATTTCAAAAGTTGGAGGGAATCCCCTAACTCCACCCTGGTTAAGATGAGTTATGAGGAATTTAATTAAAGAAAATTATCATTCAAGGCCTCGTTTAGGAACCCTCATTTTTAGTCAAAAAGTCAAAAAATTATTAAATTAGTCAAAAAGTCAACAATCCATACCAAAAAGTCAAAGATTCTCTTTTCTCTCTACTTTTTGCACATCTTTTCGTAAAAAGTCAAAAAGTCATCCCAAACATACTAGTTTTTTTTAGTTCATATTTTAGCCAAATAGTCAAAAAATTACTAAATTAACCTGTTCCCAAACGAAGCCTGTACGTTTAGAAAAATAATTACATATTTATTGAAAAACTTATAATTGCAATAATTAAAATTGATAAAAGTTACAATTAATGTGTGGGAACCCAAAATTCAACATGTGAATTATTTGGGGCCATCATCATGATATATGTCATTATTTAAAGTATCTTGCTGGAGAGTATTATGGGTCATCCCAACTGCCTTTAAATATGGAGCCACCATCACACAAATGAAGGAACAATATTATGCTTGTGGTTGCATCCACACTCCTACCAAAGGTAGCACAACTACCTGAGTTGGTGGTTTCGGTAGAGCCGTTCATATTCTATGTAAAGGGCTAATCTCCAAAAGGTCAGGAGGACAATAACTGAATACTACATTCATATATACATAGTAGATCATTCTACTATTTGATTCATGGAAGTTGTTGTAACTTAGACATATATTGGAGTGCCAGTTCAGCATAGGCCGATGGGGCACTAACGGTGTCTTGTTTTGCAGATTTGAAGCGGGTTTGTCATCGCTTCACGGATTCAATCATCAACAACGCGTGTTCAATTTTTCCGTACACAATTGGCGCCATTCGTGAAAAACGATAAATCCAACTAAGAAGATGATAATCTCAACATCATCATATTTATACTCCTTTCCATGCATCAAGACTTCCATGATCAATCATTTGCAAAGTATACAAAGATCCATAGATGGGTCCCAACACCATTAGGGTGGTTGCAATCAAGGACTTATATTATATAAGTTCTAGTAAATCCTCCGCATGGAGTGATCAACAACTCCACATGCTTAGAAAATTTTCTATGAAAGCCATACTTAACAGTTAGTAACCTATCTTAGTTACTGAGCTTGGTACATGCAAATGTAAGACTAAATTAATTATTTAGTCATTAGGTTGACCCACATGATATGATAATATAAATTAGAGATTTGACAGGATTATAGTTCCATATTTTTTGGTACAATTAATTGGTAAATAAAGAACAGTATTTTCCAAGTATTCTACTTTGATGGGAAAGTGGAATCATTGTTGAATAAAGGAACTGGTTCTCTCTCTACCTATAAAAGGATATTCAGACTACCCATCAAAATAATTCTGAATTCAATGTATTCTAAAGAGAGCCAAGAGAGAGAAACCTTTTTTTTAGTAATATTGATATTAGGTTTACGTTCAATCAATCATGGATCACTTGAAGGTTTTGCATAACTGATCCGATAATGTTATTTATTTTCCGCATTATGTTATTATTTGTGAAAATCATGATAATTTACAATTTTAGATTATGAAGGTTGTTATATGCATAACACCATAAAATTATTTACATATGGTATCAGAGCTCATGTTTTAGAACATTATGATTTTCCGATTAAGTAAATATCAATTAATTTTTATTACAATTATGATTGCCTCGATCCAAAATTTTTAATTTGCTAAACATGATATGAAATTTAGCCTCTGTTTGGGAAGTGGGTTAGTTTTTTGGCTTTTTGGCTTTTTTGGCTATTTTAGCCTGGGCTTAAAATCTTGGTTTGGGAAGGGCTTTTTAGCTTTTTGGCTTTTTTAAGTTTTTTTGTGAGAGAAGAATGTAATGATTATGGGTTGGATGTGATATTTTGTTTGTTATGGCTAAAATAGCCTAATGTATAAATAATATTGGACTGCGTATTGTATAAATAATATTTATTTAATGAGTATTAACTCTTTAATGATAAACCAAATGTTTTAATATTTTGATAATTGAATACTATGAATGATTTAATTATTTTTATTATGAGGGATGGTTTAGTGGATAATGACCATGTATTGTTTGATTCGGTAATGCCTAAAGATATTCGTATTACATAATGAACCATTATTATTCATGTTTTGTTAAATTTTATATTATCAAATTTTACTGTGAGGCACATTAAAGTGTTATTGTGATCTTTATAATACTAAAGCATGTTGCTATTTATGGATCTAACTATAACCTTTAAAAAATTATTTCAGTATGATGTTATTACCACCATTATGTATAAGCTTGATTTTTATAGGTGGTTTAATGAGGTACAGAAGTATTTATTCTTATATGACATAAAATATAAATTGTGTTAATATTTATTATCTTAATATTATTTTTATGATTTATTAATATGCATTATGATTATGAAGATGAATAATTTTGAATAAATTATTATTTATTCAAAAATGTTTACACAAAGTTTTTATTTTGATTTGAAATCTAAATTATGATACGATTAGTAATTGCCAAAGTGATCCAATCGGAATAACACATAGATATCAAATCAAATAATTGAAATTTAATACCCTTCCCAAGTATTAAAAAAAAAAATAATGACTTTGAAAATCACAATTCTTTAACTACAAAGATATTAGGTTGACCCAAAGGTGCACCACTTCTAAGTGATTGTTGAATTGGAATAGGATAGTCGATGGGTATTCATAGTTGATATTGGAATGAATACCCAAAGGTAACAGACTTACTTAATTATGAATATTTTATCAACTAGTCCTATTGGTGAAAGGGAATTACCATAATTGTTAACTAGTATGCTATTAGATTATCTCAAAGGTAGATCACGACAATACTATTTGTGATTGTTTAAACACATTTCAAATTCGAGGCTCAAACATATTGGATCCAACCAATCACTCTGAAGCAAATAGTTTTACTATTAGGAAACACAAATCCAATGTTCAATAGTATACTATTCAAAACTTCATAACATGGACAGTAGTCTTATAACTATGAATCACTAATTTCTCAACATGTGGTCAGTAAACTTTCTACTACTATGAAAATGTTTTGACCAGTGATCAGTAGTCAATTTATTACTAGGAATCACAACGTCCTGACATAGGATCAATAGACTCTTTCATTACTAGGAATCATCATGTCTTGCCGTATGATCAGTAGCCTCTCCACTATTAGGAACCATCATATATTGACATGTGATTAGTAATCTGTTTACTACTAGGAACTACAATGTCATAATTGTGTAGCCAGTGGTCTAATACCTCCTAGGAACCACCAGTTTTTTATTTGTGTGATCAGTGATCTTGTACTCACCCGGAGCCACCAATTTAAGAATATATTTGAAATTTAAAAATTCAAAAATATATTCACCCACTCTAACGGGCTGTCTCATTTTTTGCTTTCAAGCAAAATCGCATAGCAATCATACATGCTATTATTGACACAAGGATAACATACTAATTGCCTCTAATTAATTTAGAGATATTATCATGTAATCTTATGTTTTCCTTTAATCACGCTTGATCTCTCTAGATCTTTCTTTAAAAACCTCGCAAGTCTTAAGATTTTCAAGTGGAATAACATTTTCTGTTGTCATCTCTTGAACCCATCACAACAAAATTTCACTATTCTATTTTTTCAGAAACTAAACTTAACACTAGAAAATCCAAAGTCTGAAATTTAATTCAAAACTGACCTCATCACTTACCCTAGAATCAAACATGGTCAGGAAAGTTTCCAAGAAGATTGGACCCCACACCAGTCCCACTTAAGACCCTGTTAACCTTAGACAAAACTTTCAAGAGCATGTTGACTCCTAGTCCATGTGAAACAAATTTATAAGTTTTTCAGGGGATAAACTAGGTTAAAAGAAATCAATTCTCAAGCAAATAAAAATTGCTACTAGAATTACACTACTCATAAAAGTTAACCGGTACTCCTAAAACCAAGCCCATTATTTTTGAATAAAAATCAAAAATATTTTAGCTAATGTTAAAATCTTGTTTCTTCTTCCAAAACCAAAACACTTTGTAAATAATCAGATTATAACCAAAGATTTTCTCCAAACTTGGTTTTGCAACACTTTGGGAATAAAAGAATTAAACCCAAAGATTTCCTCAAACCCCAAAGATTTGAAACCAAAACCGTTTCAGATATCATTTCTAAATATAAATCAGAAATACTCTTTAGCCAAGGCTAAACTTTGGTTTCTATTACAGAAAATCAAAACACTTTGGAAAAGTAAAATTAACCCCAAAGATTTTTCCTAAAGCTGAAGGTTTATAAACATCTTTCATTCCCCTTTTTCTTTCACTATGGTAAAACAATTGAAAATTACAAATTAAAATGCAACTGCTACAATTACAAATTATCTAAATCTGCAAAACCGGAGTTCATGGTTGCATCCGGAATGATCTATTTAGCCAAGAACACGCTTATCCACTTATAATGCTTATCTTTGTATAAAACACATTATAAAATTCTATCCTCGTTGGCGCTAAATCTCCATGCTCACTGTTTATATACACACTTAGATACAAGACAAATTAATGAACCAATAAAGTAAATATTGCACAAGTAATTTCAGCTATAACTCGTAATGTGTAATTCAAAGGCTACAGATGCATTGCAGTTACAAGAATGTCATGAGTTGCATGGCCATGAATCAATTATATATATAGGAATATTATGGTTATAATGTTGGCATTCCAACCATGCAATATATAACAATAAAGTTAAATTTCCACTTATCATTCTATGAATACAAAAATATTTTGAAGTAATTTCCTTAATTACAAATCAAGACATGAAAGAACTCATAATTGATACAAAAAAAGAACATAGAATGAATAAGATTAATGCCATTACAATGCCAAGCTATACCACCATGCTATAATGCAACATCATCATAAGCAAGCACAGTAATAAGACTATTATACGTGCAAATTCGAAGTTGTTTTACTAAATTTCCTCCAAAAACAAACCTTTTTGGAAATATTTTATGCCATCAGAAACCTCTCGGCTAGACGAATCTCCTGAAATTCTCAAAACATGAAATCCAACACTTCGTTTTTTCCAAAATTGAACTAATCGAATTAAATCGAAATGGTTAACAAACTTTCAAAAGAACAAACGAAATAAACCTGAAATAAAACTAAACTACAAAGTGAATAACTAAATTCGCAAATATGTCCAAAATTTGAAGGTCCAATATTATGCCTTATTCCATGCAAAGATAATCATGTTCAAATAAAAAATTAGTAGTCCATTTTACTAATTCCAATTTGTTTTGTTTGCTCATATTATATATCCTCCTTTCGCATTTAGGTACACCTGTAAAGAAAGTTAACTACAAAAGAAAACAAATAACAAACAAATCAAATAAATTAGTAAGAATCTTAACAAATAAAATTCTTATTTTATCTTATCAATTCTTAGTAACTTATGCACTAACAAACAAATTACTCATGCAATAACAACTAATTAATCTAAAATATATTGTATAAATAAATTACTAAAAATGAACAACTCAAAATAATCCAATAACTCTAGGCAATTAAATTAATTTTAATTACAAGAGTCACTAGAATAAAACTATAATAAAACTAAATTGTTTTGTCAAAACCTATTTAAATGAATCTGTTTTAAGATTGTTGGTATTTTTCCATAATAATATAAGAAAAATATATAAAATGAAATAAATAGAAATGATAAAACAATATTTTTATTTTATTTTATTAAAGAATGAAATAAAGAATAAACTACACAACTAAAAATATATAAATAAATTAGATTACAGCATGGAACATATTACAAAATGGATTCCCATGAACATATAAAATAATATGCAAGAAATAGTTCAAATCTAAAAGTTTGAAGAACAAAAGATAAGAGATGCAAACCAAAGACTATGTGATATCACAGTTTTCTTAAAACAGATTCACCACCTCCCGATGGGTACTAGAGGTACGCCAACATCTGTCTCCCAGGGTGCGATGGTCGAAACTAGCTAATGCAGAAGCATCTTTTAAATAGCTTCAACGAACTTGACAATGATTGCACCCTCTCTAACAAGAAACCAAAGAAAGGCTAGCAAAAGAAGATAGGAAAAATTTTCTTTGGTGGGGGGAAAAAAAAAAAAACATCTTCAACTTTTTATCTCAAAACACCATCTCCATTTTCCATCAAAAATCTCTCCAAAAATTATTTTACTAAGTTGGAGGGGAAAGGCCTTTATTTGTATAAGTTGGGCAATCCCTAGTCATAAAGGTTATACATCAATAGGACCATCAAATGCCATTAACCAAGGCCATCAACTCTAGCCATTAGGGCTAGAGTTACAAAGGTTGAAAACTTATGGCCACTAATATAGTCATTAACTCTGTCATAACCCGATCCCGCCCCTAAGGATTAAGGTCCTAACCGGCCAATAATCATGGGATTATCTATGATCTCAAACAATTTCAAAAATATTAAAGGGGCCAAAACGGAAGTGGATTTAAAAACTCTATCCAATGAGCTGTGCTTATATGGTATAACAAAATTATTCCAAAGGCATTTCATAATAACTCACATATATAAATAGAGTTAACATCTTACATACATCTAGGAACATTTAGATATACAGCCAGCCAGCCAAACAAAAACTTATATACATAGGAGATCCAACGTGTTCACCAAAATTGCAAAAGAGTAACAAAAGAACAAAAGAGACAAAAACAAAATCTCGTGCGTGAGACATTCGGTCTGGCTCCTCAAAAACTTGACTTCCTCCCATAATCTTCATTGAGGCTGGGTTTGGACGTCTCTTTGCTCACTTACATACACATGAATGAGAGTAAGCGAAAGCTCAGTGAATAATATCAAATAAGGAAGTTACATTAATGAAAATTTGTTAACAAACATATCAAACGGCCTTAGGCGCATTCATGTTTCTATCTAATACATCAAACGGCCTTAGGCCCAAACGTATCAAATGGCCTTAGGCCCAATTTATTCTTATCAAATAGCCTTAGGCCCAATTCGCTCGTGTCAAACGGCCTTTGACCCAATCATTTCTATCAAACGGCCTTTGGCCTAATCATTCATGTCAAACGTCCTTTGTCCCAATCATTGGTATGACTAACATCCAATTCAATTTAATAACTTTGTAGCACTCATACATAAGTAAGCATTCGGAAGTAGCATACTTCATTACATTCTTATTAAGATATTACTCACAGTGTTCTGCCGGTGGATTTGCCTTTACGCTTGACCCTATACAATTCACAACATATCGGGTCACAAACAATTCGATTTGTTCTTAATTTATTTATTTCTCTTAGGCCTCTTTCTTATCCTTTTAGGTCATTTACAATACCCAATGTATGTCTAAGAGTGCTTAGAAATGAAAGAGAACAGAAAACAAAACACAAAAATGACTTTTCAAAATTTTTGAAACAGGGTTCTCCGTTCGAGCGCAGCTTTGGTCGCCCGAACGGACCCCTTTGGTTTGCAAAAGTACTGGTTACTTGCAATTTATGCTCGAGCGAGACTTTCGATGCTCGAGCGAGGAGTCTTACAAAACAGGGCTCGCTTGAGCGCAACTTTGGCTGCTCGAGCCATCGTACAATTTTCTGCAAAACTTCTGGGAGCTAAGTTTTCACGCTCGAGCGAAACTTTTCTCGCTCGAGCGGATAGGTCGAATTCTGGGTTTTCCAGAATTCTTTTTGAAGCTCAAAACACTACTTCAAATGTCCAATTCGTGTATAACTCATCCAAACATGCAAAAATATACCCAAAAACATAAATTTGAAGAGAACTTCCAACCATAATTCAAAATTCCATGGATCTAATGGTATTAAAACATGAACTTTACATATATATACAACCCATGTTTTGTATCTTGCATAGACAAGCTTCAAGGCTTGAAACTAAGCCTCAATACATGAAATTTCTTACCTGCAGGTATCAAACAATCTTCAATGAACATAATCAACATGCTTTACATTCAAATAAGCAAAATTATGGCCAATTCTCACATACATGCATCCAAAGATTTCAAATTCACCAAGCTTAGCTTAATTATGTATTAAACTTCACATATACTTTGAATTCACTTAGTTATGAACTTAAACTCATAAATTTGAGCTTAATTACTCACCTAAGAACTTCAATTCTTCCAAATACAGTCAATTCTTGAGCTAATTCTCTTAGTTCTCCAATTCCCTTGCAAAATCTTCAATGTTGGCCTCTTTCTCTCTCTAAAACCGCGCACTCTCTCTCTCTCTCTAGAGTGTATTCTAAGCCAAAATGAGTTCAAAGAAAGGAACTTGAGTGTATATAGGCCTATTTATAGGCTTGCCTAATCAAATTGATTAAGGCTAAGTAATAGTGCTCTAATTTTATCATATTGAATCTAATTATTTTGATCCGAATCAATTTTTAATTAAATTTCACCGTAGGTTCTAAAAATCATGCTAAGCACAAAGATACAGTCAATTTTTCTCGACGACCTTCAATTTAAATTCTATAGTAGAAAATCAAACAGATTTTCCTATGGTGAACAGATAGAAATTCCAACACATACATAATCATATAAATGGCACTTAAAATCATGTTAAGCATATACCCACAATCATAATTAAGATTAATTAACATAACATGGGATAGGGTTATCACAAGCTCCATCATCAAAAAATGAGAGTTACAAAAATTTACATTTCTCATGGACTTAATATATATATATATATATATATATATAATGATATCTGAACAAACAAACTAGATGGGTTACAAAATGAATACTAATGTTGTGTCACAACCTGATCTAAGGCCAATTCTCAAACACATGCACAAGTTAAGCCCAACACAACATAGTTTAGCCCAAGCTCAAGATTAAGTCCAAGTCCAAGTCCAAGTCCAAGACCAAGACCAAGACCAAACCCAGCACATGTACAAGCACAAGCACAAGCCTAAGTCCAATCCAAACCAAGATTAAGTCCAAATTTAAGCCCAACTTTATTGATGCACACTTTATGACACAATTCTCATTCACAACTCAATGGTTTCAACTCATTATTTTTGTATTACAATCTTCTCACTTAAGAAAGTACAAAATCACTTAGACCTACTTTAACTGGCGGTTAAGTCCTACTTTGATTTTAAATTAAAGTTGCTGAAAAACCATTATCTCCAACACATTTTCCTCTCTGGCAGCTCATTTTGCATTAGTTAAGTTATATTTTCTTGCGCAAAAAATGCATAGTTACTATTTTTTGTTCCTGTGCAGTAACATAGCTTAACTAGTTAAGGTTAGGGATCAAGAAGAAAAATGGTAAATGACAGGACCTCCCCACATTTATTGTAACAACCCGAAAATTTTAAGTTGTTCCTTAAATTTTATATTCATATTATTTAATTATAAATGAGATTATCGGGAAAAAATATATAATTAGTTTAGATTTGGAAATTGAACCCAAAGGTAAGAGATAAGCATGAATTAATGGCGTATTAATGGGAATGCGACACGTGGGCAGCCGCGTGGCTTGGTGCCCACGGTTCTCTTTCTATATAAAGGAGGGGGGAGGGGAGTTGCTCAGGAGAGAAAAAGGAAAGGAAATGAAAGGAAAAGAAACTAAGAAAAGAGGAAGAAAATAATGGAAGTCGAAAGGGTCTTTGGTAGTTGAAAGAAAGAATGAGGTATTAATTTTAAGGTGAGTTATATTATATTTTGAGTTACCATAATATATTTTACGTATGTTTTGACTTACCATAATTTATTTTATACAAGTTATATTTTATTAGTTATATTAATACAAGTTATTTTTTTTTAAATATTTCAGTTACGCAGATTAATTTCTGAACTCTATTTGTTTAAAATGAAACCCATAGATATGTTTGTTTAAATTTTAAAGAATATTTGACAATGACCTTATAAACAATTATGTTTTGTAAGTATCACCACGGGAGTCCCATGCCTTTGGGACTTGGCCTCTGTTGTCATAGATCTATTAACCTCTATTCTGTGCAGAGCAAAGTGTTGTGCGGAGATAAGTGCTACACTATTGTGGGAGCCACCTCTTAAATCCGTATCTCTGTTCTGACTGTCACTCCTGTGACCTCTGTTCTGTTTTGTTCAGTACCGTAGTTATGGTTATTTATTTACATAATCTCAGTTTTGCTACTTAAATAATTATTTATTCAGACTAAGTTATTTTAAATATTTTAGTTACATAATTATCCATGGTTATTTCGTGTCCCTTATACTTTTGGTATAATATTTCTCACTCTGCCATGTATTTATAGCTGTTTACCAATTTTCAGGAAATAGTGCAATTCATAAATAACTTTTGGAAAGTCTTAAACGCGGGGCTGCGAAATAGACACACACAGCACTTTTATGATATTTTTTATATGTAAATATCGACATTTTTGGTCAATACATTTTGTAATAAAAATAGAAACTCCGATGATTATTTTGGTACCCTCACTTAAATATTTTTTTAGCTCGCGTTTATTTATTTGTTCAGGAATTGGTCGGAGGTAACTTCAGTTACTGGCCATCACAATACTTAACCCTTGGGTACGGGGAGCGAGTCGTGACAAATGATATTAGAGCAATGGTTTATAAAAAAAATAAATAAATCATCATTGGAGCATAGAACGCACGCACATTGAAAAATTAGGATAACAGGTAATTAATACCTAAATATTATATTTTGTTAGTCGATTTAATTACATTATAGTTTTAAATGATTTTAATTATATTAGTATAATTTTATATGATTATATATATATATATATATTAATTTTTTTTTATTTTTTTTTGTGTGCCTAATTTGTGAAGGATATTAGATATAATTTATATTTGTTATAATAAAAGAAGGAAAAAAAAAAAACAAAAGATGTCGAGTTCAAGCACCCACCAAAATTATAATATAATTAAATACATATAATTTCAAGTTCAATATTCAAAAATAAATAAATAAATAAAAATAATTCATTTTAACTTTTTAAAAGGGGGGTTCAAATCATAAATATACTAATTTTGAAACTATTTTCCGTCAGTGAAAAGTTCACAGATAAAAGAAATGGGAGTTCATCTCAAATTCCTTCAACTTCTGTATATAATTTTATCATTTCACTTCTAGTCGCTTGTTTAATTGTGTTCTCATTTTATTTTTTATTTTTTTTGAAACAAAACTAATGAAAAGTTTTTGAAATCACCCATTATTTCTCATTTTGACACAACATAGTTTTTGACAAATAAACAGTGAGTTATTTTTGGTAATTTTTTGAGGTAATTAATCATCAAATTTATTCTCAGACTAATCATCAAATTTATTTTATATATATATATATATATATATATTTATCAGAGTGCGTAACGGATAGCTTACACATATGACAAATTTCGAGAATGAAATTTTTAAAGGAGGAAAGATTGTAACAATCTGAAAATTTAAGTCGTCCTCTAAATTTTTATATTCGTATTATTTAATTATAAATGAGATTATTGGAAAAATATATATAATTAGTTTAGATTTGGAAATTGAACCCAAAAATAAGAGATAAGTATGAATTAATGGTGTATTAATGGGAATGCGACACGTAGGCAGCCGCGTGGCTTGGTGCCCACGGTTCTCTTTCTATGTAATGGAGGGGAAGGGTAGTTGCTCAGGAGAGAAAAAGGAAAGGAAATGAAAGGAAAAGAAACTAAGAAAAGAGGAAAAAAATACTGAAAGTCGAAAGGGTTTTTGGTAGTTGAAAGAAAGAATGATGTATTAATTTTAAAGTGGGTTATATTATACCTTGAATTATCATAATATATTTTATGTATGTTTTGACTTATCATATTTATTTTATATAAGGTATATTTTATAAGTTATATTAATATTTCAATTACGTGGATTAATTTTTGAACTCTATTTGTTAAAATGAAACCCATGGATATATTTGTTTATATTTTAAAGAATATTTGACAATGACCTTATAAACAATTATATTTTGTAAGTACCACCCCGGGAGTCCCACACCTTAGGGGACTTAAATAACCATCGGCCTCTGTTTGACTACTTTGTGGCCCTCTATTGTCATGGATCTATTGACCTCTGTTCTGTGCGGAGCAAAGTGCTGTACGAAGATAAGTGCTACATTATTGTGGGAGCCACCTCTATAATTCGTACGAGCCACCTCTTAAATTCGTATTTCTGTTCTGACTGTCACTCCTATGACCGCTGTTTTGTTTTGTTCGGTACTGTGGTTATGGTTATTTATTTACATAATCTCAGTTTTGCTGCTTAAATGATTATTTGTTCAGATTAAGTTATTTTAAATATTCTAGTTACATAACTATCCATGGTTATTTTGTGTCCCTTGTACTCTTGGTATAATATTTCTCACTCTGCCATGTGTTTATAACTGTTTACCAATTTTCAGGAAACAGTGCAATTCGGAAATAGCTTTTGAAAAGTCTTAGACGCGGGGCTGTGAAATAGACACACACAGCACTTTTATGATATTTTTATATGTAAATATCGACTTTTTGATCAATAAATTTTGTAATAAAAATAGAAACTCCGATAATTATTTTGATATTCTCACTTAAATATTTTTTCAGCTCGCATTTATTTATTTGTTCAAAAATTAACCGAAAATAATTTCAGTTACAAATTATCACAATACTTAACTTTTGAGTATGGGAGCGGGTCGTGACATTTATAGTAGCTCTACACATTTGAAAAACTATACCTTGTTAATTTTCTTGAAACTTCACTTCATTGCTTGGTCTTTCCCTCTTCCGGTTAGATCTGGATAATAAGGGGTTGTTTGGGATGACCTAAATAAATGTATTTTTTGTCTTTTTACGAAAAAATGTGCAGAAAAATAGAGAAGTGATGTGATGAAAAAAAGATAAAAAAATAAAAAGATAAATTATTTGAGGTATGCCAAACTTGACCTAAGTATTTTTGCTTTCATTTAAAGGCAATAGCTTGTAAAGTTGAGACAATGATTTTTACAATTACATTTTGTAGTTATATATTAAATAGGATTTATAACCATATGATGCCATATCCGTAAATACCTTTGGTGTTTATAATATAATTTAATATTAAAAATTATATTTTATGATTTTTGTTTTTAGTATTTTCTTAAAAAATAATTACTTTGGGTGTTTGTAATATTTTTTGTGCTATATTATTTTAATACATATATATATATATATATATATATATATATATGACGGAATACCTAAAAAAAGACCACACAGATCATGAGTAAAATAGTCTTTTCAAATTAATTCACTCACTAGTTCTGAAACCGACCCTCGTAGACATTTGCTAATCCTTTTCTCCAAGGGCCATGATAGACCGAACAAACTACCAATCCCAAGCTCACTTTGCAAACAAGCATACGCCTCGTTTAGTTTGTGTTTCTTAAAAAATGTTGAAATTTTTTTTTATAAATAAGTTTTTAAAAGTAATCAAATTAAATAAATTTTTCCAAAATTTGTTTGGTTTATAAGTTTTCTAAACAAATCTCTCTCTCATACACGTCAAATCAATCACTTTTTTCAAAACTCTCTCTCAAAATAATTTTTCAAAACATCTTTTGAAAAAAAATCAAACCAAACAAAATTTCGTACTTTTTCTCTCAAAACATGTTTCTCAAATACAAACCAAACAAACCCTATTTTTTGTATAACTATGATGCAGACCACTAAAATAATACCATTAAAAGCAACTCTAGTGAGGTTGTATGTCTTAAAAAAAATTAAAATAAAATAATAAAAAAAGACAAAACACAAAAAGAAAAAAGACAATTTAATACTCTTTTAATGCTCTTCTTTTAGTACTCTAAACCATTTTTCTTTTTTGTAATCCCTACCTACTAAAGGTGCTCAACGGATATGTTCACCCACCCAACCTACTCGGACTAAACCAACCAGCCATGTTTTGGGTAGATGCGTGATAGTGGGCGGGCGAATACGAGGCCCAGAATTTCGACTTTCACGGGTGCAGGTCGAGTTGCTATTAATCCACCAACGAGCCACTTATACTCGACCCGTCCGTGTCTCTATTATTATTATTCTTATTCTTATTATTATTATTTTCCTTCTGTCGCCTCCTTTTTCATTTCAATTTTTTGACCCAAATCAAACCCTAAACCTATTCTTCACCTCTCTCTCTCTCCAAACTCTGACCCATATTTGGTCAACCGACAGCGAGTGATGATCGGCAACAATGGCAGTGAGCGGTGGTCGAAGGTAACTCTTCCCTTCTCTTTTCTTCTTCTCATTGACAGATCATCTTGTGTTTGACTTGCATTGTATATGTTCTAGGGGTGTGCATAGGTCGAGTTGGGTAGGGTACCCCTTCAGCTCGCCAACTGAACCGAAAG
The DNA here is from genome assembly GCF_055761805.1 of Camellia sinensis. Lineage (NCBI taxonomy): Eukaryota > Viridiplantae > Streptophyta > Magnoliopsida > Ericales > Theaceae > Camellia > Camellia sinensis. The sequence goes on along the minus strand of NC_138969.1, from coordinate 107,306,412 downwards.
TATCAGGTCCAAGCTTTGCTCAACCGATTTTGATCCATTTCATATCGAAACTATGCGTCTTTGAAACCGAAATCAGTGGGCGGTCACGGGCGGTTCAGACAATGTATGCATACAGCATATACACAGAGAGACAGAAAGAGAGAGAAGAAAAATACAGAGTATGAGACAATGTTTTTAATAGAAGATCAGAGATAAAATTTCAAGAGAGAAGATAAGAGAGGAGTAGAAAGCATAGAGTATCATATCAGAGGTGAAATTTCTAAAATCAACACCACATGTCAGCATCATCGCCTGTCATCCACCAAGACTTATCGTCAGTGCCAACCTTGTAGTTCGACAGAAGAGCCTGAAAAGTGAGGACATCTATCTGAGGGGGTGAGAGATAGGAGATTTGACGAATGGATGAGAGAGAGAAGTCTAGAGAGAGAAGAATAGAAATATGAGAGATAAAAAAAAATTATGATTTTGTTTAGTTTGTGTTTTTTAAAAAAATTTTAGAAAAAATTCTCTATAAATAAGTTTTTAAAAGTAATCAAATTAAATAATTTTTTTTTTAATTTTTTTTCAAAACTTGTTTGGTTTATAAGTTTTTTAAATAAATCTCTCTCTCATACATATCAAATTAATTACTTTTTTTTAAATTTCTCTCAAAATAATTTTTTAAAATATCTTTTAAAAAAAAATCAAACCAACCAAATTTTTATTTTTTTTATTTCAAAATATACTTCTTAAATACAAACCAACCAAGTAAGTCCTATGACTCTTGACGTGACAAGGGTAACATGTAATTTAATATATTAAATAACTTTGAATTTGCAGCCTCTTGCTTCGGACACAGAGAAAATTGAATGGTTAGGTTGGGTGATATGACCACATATCACGTCGAGCGAGATAAAGCAACAGCTATAACATTATGACTTCGTTTGAAAAGTTTTTGTTTTAGTAGTTTATTTTAATTTTTGACTATTTTAATAGGTTAAAATTTTTATGTTTAGAAAGATAATTAGTTTTTTTATGATTGGATGTGATGTTTGTGAGAAAAAAAATAAAATAATTATGAATTTGATGTGATATTTTGTCTTATTAATTATTTTAGTCTATTTTATCTTTTTGTGAATTTTAACTTAAACTAAGCTATTTTTTTCTTTCCTAAAATATAAAATATTTAGACGATTCGATTTTTACGAATTTTCAAGCATCCTATCCCACCATCGACTGACTATCCGAGAAAATAACATTTTGTAATCCGCAGCCAATCCTTTGAATCTTCGAAACTATCCAATTTGTTGGCGATTTGGTCGATTCAAGCGGGTTCATCGGTTTATTCGGTTCTTTGCATAGCTCTAATATGTTTTGTGTAATTTTTTTTTTAACATTATGAGGTCTCGTTTGAGAAATAGTTATTTTAGTTAAAAAGTTATTAAAATTTGTCACATTATCTCTCTATTTTTCTGTATATTTTTTCGTAAAAAGTCAAAAATTTACTAAAATAATCTGTTCCCAAACAAAGCCTGAGTTTTGTTCTTAATATCTCTGTTTTGGGGTTTGTAATATCTCCATTCAGAATAAAATCAAGAAAACAAAGAATCAGAAAATTTATTCATTTTCACAATATGAAGCATCTGTTCCAAATAGAAGAATGGAAGAATGGAAAAATGATTTTGAATCTTTGCTAATGAATCAGAAGCATCAGTGCCACAAATGACGTCACATAAATAGGTACAAGAAAATTTATTCATTTTCATTAGGAATGACACTCACAGTAGATGCTTCTATCGTGTATGTTTAGCTGAGGTTGTTAACTTCTCTTGAGCGCTTTGGCTTTTGTTGCTTTGGTTTTGCTTTTAAGTTCTAATGTTTTGATTTATTTCTTTGTTTTTGGAAGTACATTCATAATATAGACTCTAGATTATGTTGACGGGTTGTATTATTTTATAAAATATAGGATATATTGTTTTATTCTAATGTCAAGCTGCTTTAGAAGGTTATATTATATTGGTTTCACTCATTAAAAAAATAAAATATAAGACTTCATTTTTATTATTGTAAAAATAATGAAGAATAATAAATTTTGGGTCTAAATAAAGCCTAAAAAGTAGTGAATTTTAAGGTAAAAAAATGTGAAAATTTTGTAAAGTGTAAACCATCAAACTAATTCGCATATATCTGTCAATTCGTTCAATCCGCATACACCAATTTGGTGAATAGTTGCGGATTGATTTTTTTAATCCACCTAATTTTAGACGAATAGCAGATTGGAGATTTCCCGATTGCAACCGAACTGTAAGCACCCTACCCACTATGAATCCAATCCCATCCTTCATCTTCCAAAACAGATAGGGCCAAAGGGAGCTGTCTTAAACTCTAGTACCTTTGGGGCACTTTACATTTGACCTTTATATATCATTTCTTTTCCTCAAGGATGACTGTCACGACCTGAACCCGGCCCTAGAGATTAGGATCGTGATCGGCCAATAATCATGAGACTACCTATGGTCTCAAATAGAAATCAGTCATATTCAATATTAATAGGGGGCCAAATGCGGAAACAAAATTGAAAATTTTGTCCAATGAGTTGTTCGTATATGGTGTTACAAAACCTTTTCACATTATATTAATAACTCACACTATACAGCCAATATAAATATACATATATCCAAGATCATCCAAAAATAAACTTAATAGAAACTAAGTTATATGCTTAGATATAGACTTGGTCCTATGAGACCACAAAAGTAAGCAAAAGGAAAATCATAAACAAAGCCTCATACGTAAGGTGTCCATAGCCGACTCCACGGTACCTAATATCCTTAATGGGTTAACTAAGGCTGAGGCTGGATATCTCGCTGCTCACCAACATTCATATAAATAAATAGTGAGCTAACGCCCAATGAATAACACCAAAATAAAGGGGTTGAGTGAATGAGCCCTTTTTAATTGATAAGCATATCTAACTAATAAGGATATATACTCAGTAAGCATTTTACATCAGAACGACCTCGGGTCCAACATGCAACAGAACGACCTTAGGTCCAAGAGATAGCAGAATATACAATATGAGTTCAATCATCACTCAACAGAATGGCTTTGGGCCAAACAATGTACAGAAAGACCTCAGGTGCAATAGTTAATGGACTTACCGATCGGATTCAGTCATCTTATAGCAGAACGACCATGGGTCTAATCATTTATAGTAGTATAATGGCCATTCAATTATTGCAATTGCATATCAGTCATTCAGACTTGTCAGAGATTCAATCATATCATATCAACCAATCAGTCTTATAAGAGATTCAATCATATCATATTAGTCAATCAGTTTTATCAGAGATCTAGAATAAACTAGGGTCCACTTCATCAGATACACAAAACGGCCTTAGGCCCAATTCAAATATATCGAGCGACTTCACTCCATAATTCAAATGTATACAGAATGACCTTGGGCCCACTAATCAATTATACAGAACAACTTTGGGTCCATTGTTATCATGTCATTCACTTGTACATATAATACTCTCATTAATGCTGCATTGGTGTCATATCGTTTAGACAGAAGATGGTAACTCATTCACACTTATCAAATCATAGGTTCAAAAAATCTTATCACATGTAAACAGTCAGAAATAGAGTATAAGTAAAGTATCTTTACTAAGAATAACTCACAACGTTCAGATGTCTGGTTCACCCTCGTAGATGACCCTACACAATTCGTAACACAAACAAAAATTAGGTAACAACATTATTCAGTATGTTCCGTAATTCATTTATCCTTCTTAGGTTTCTTTCTAACTCTTTAGTTCATTTAAGATGCTCAATGTGTGCCTAAGAATGCTCAAAAATGAAAAAGAACGGATATTGAAACATAAAATAAATTTTCAAAGTTTCTTGAAAGAGTGCACTTTGCTCGAGTACAACATTGGTCGCTCGAGCGAACCCTTCAGTCTGCAATGTACTGGATGCCTGAGCAAAGGATGATCGCTTAAATGGTCCTTTAGTCACTTGAGCCAACCTCCAATGTCTGCAAAAGTATTAGATGCTCGAATTGTGAGCTCGAGCCACCTTTTGGTCACTCGAGCGGTCTGTTGAATTTCTAGAATTTCCAAAATTCTATTTTGAGCTTCAAACACATATCCAAGGCTCCAAATTCATGCATGACTCACTCAAATATGAAAGAACACTCCCAAATACATATATTTGAAGCTAGTTTCAGCCCATAGTCCAAAATTCCATAAATTCATCACAATTCAAATCGTAAACTTCATGTATGTGAACCAATTTTAAAATCTTGCATCCATAGACTTTTAAACTTAGAATTGGACTCTAAAACATGATATTTCATGCATGCATGTAAGATAAAATTTCCAATTCATCATAATTTACAAGGTTTATGCTCAAACTTGAAGAATCAAAACAAATTCATGCAAATTCATGTATACATGCCCAAATTGATCACAATTTCTAGAATGTTTGCTCAATTCACATACTTAACTACACATTCTTCTTGAATTCACATTTATATGACTTAAGTTCATGAATTTAGAGTTCAATCACTTACTTAGAGCCTTTAATTCCTCTAGTCCTAGCAAGTTCTTGAGCCTAGCTTTACTATCCTTCAATCTCTTAAGCAAATTCCCATGCTTTCCTCTTCTCTCCCTTGAATTCTGTAACAACCCTCATACTGTTTACCGACTTATGACTGATTGATTACCGATAAACACTGATTACCGTTAAACTGAATTGATTATGACTGATAATTGAACTGATTAAAAGTACTGAACTGACTGACTGAAATTGGAAACCGAATTGATTGAGTATATGTTAGTTAAATTGCATTCTATCTGTTTGACTGTATGATTATCTGTTCATGCTTATATGTTTAAACTGCTAATTGAAGGCCTTATCGGCGGCCAAATCCGGAATTGATTAATGTTTTATGATCCTCGTAATTAATGTGATTTTATGGTGTATTTACCTGAAAATTGATTAGGTATGATTAAATTAGATTAAAATAAGCTAATCAAAGAGTTTGACGTAATTACACTTTTGCCATCTAGTGGGGCCTTTGTTTACTCATATTTGAAGCCTTGTGTATGCTTTATCAAAACATTTCATCAGCCATTTCTTCTTGTTCTAGCCGAATTTAGAGAGAGAGGAAGTGAGAGTCTTGAGTTCACTTGTAGAATTGCTTGGAAATTGAAGAAATTGTTAAGGAGATTGCATATTTGAGCTCCCTTCTTGAACTACAAGACTAAAGGTAGCTCCATTGTCTTCTTGGTCATGTTTTGAGTTGATTGTTGCATGGTCCATGTTGGATTGTAGAGCTAAGTCATGATTTGGGTCATTAATGGTGAATTGAAGCTCATTTCATGCATGCATGTTTGAATTAATGAGTTTTGAGTTGAATTCATGGTATAATGGTGCATGCATGTTCATAATTTTGTGGTACCCCATGAGTTCATCTTGTTTTTGAAGGTTTGAGCTCTTTTGATATAGCATTAAAGCTTTGAAAATGATTTAAGATCATGCATGTTTGCATGTTCATATTGTTCTTGGAAAATGGCTTGAAATTGGGTTTGAATTAAACACCCTTGGGCTTTGATTTCTCAAATTGGGTTTTGAATCGTGTTATTCCATGTGTTTATAAGAGTTTTCCAGAAAATGAGCCCAAGAGGATCGGTTTTGAGTTGTTAACAACTTGGTTTTGAACCTGGAGCTCGAATCTGGGATCTCCAGATTTCAGTCGTCCGCTCGAGCGGGGGAAGTGCCGCTCGAGCGGGAAAATCGAGCTTCCAGCATCTTGCATTGTTTTACAGTCCGCTCGAGCGGAGTATTGGGCGCTCGAGCGGAGTCATGACTCAAGCTCGAGCGAGCGTCGAGCGGAGATTTCACCCATCCAGTACTTTTACAGTACGCTCGAGCGGGAAAGTTGACGCTCGAGCGTGTACCTTTGTTGCATGTCCGCTCGAGCGGGGGAAACCTGCGCTCGAGCGGGACTCTGTTTTTCTGAAAATGCTTTTAAATGTACATCTTTGCATCCTCATCCCATTCTAAGCATTCTTAGGCCTAGTTTAAGACATCTTGATGAGGATATAGATGTAGAACACACCGAGGCATTAGGAAAGTTGTTATCTTTCCCGACTGTGTAGCTTAGTGTGTTCAATCTGTTAACTGTGTAGGGTTGGCGACTGGGGAGACACGCTCTAGCATACTGTAGCCCAAACTCTGTGAGTAACAATTGTGTAAAGATATGTTCAACTGATATCTTTTGAATACTGAACTGAACTGTTTACTGAACTAGTATTACTGAATGAATGTATGTCCTTTATTTCTGAACTGTACTGTGGCATCCTTAGCACCTACTGTTTACTGTTACTGTTACAGAGATCTCTGTCGGTTCCCTCGTGGAGCCACTACTGTTTACTGACTGATGGCCATCATTACTGTTCGGTCTTTTAAGACCTACTGTTACTGATATGCTAATGGATGTACCACATATGACTGTTTACTGTACTGAGCAACTGAAATACTGATTGAAATGAACTGTTTTCATTACTGTAAGGACATTCATTCTAAACCCCTTTATGCTTTATGTTATTCACTGGGCTTTAGCTCACTGCTCATATATATATGTAGGTGTTCAGGCACCAGACCGCAGCTAGGAGCGTCAGGGTTACTCCAGTTTTGTCAAGCCAGCCTTTGTGCCTCACTGCGAGGTTCCGAGCCTATCATGTTAAGGCTTAGGGGTGTTTTAGAATTTCCCCCCTTTTGTACTGTTTCACTGTTTTGTAGTAACTGGATGAATTGTATAGACTGACTGTTTACCGTACTATTATCAAGGGATTAAGTCCCTGTACTGTGTGACTGTAAATTTTGTTTAGACTGTACTGTTTGTATATGTGAATGCATGAAAAATCTTTTGGCATGCAGACTGTCACAGCTCAATGGACATTATTTATTTACTGTATTGGTTTCCGCCAGGCCCTGTACTCTATTTTACTGTACTACTGTTCTGCAGGCCTTCGGTAATCTCGGATTACTGGCCGGTTACGGTGCTAAACCCATAGGGCCGGGTTTGGGTCGTGACAGAGTGGTATCAGAGCGATACTTACCACGAGTTATACCACACACACGTGTCCAAATGAGCTATAGGGTGTCCTAGAAAAGTTATTAGGGCATCTCATGAGCATGATAAGTGTGTGGTTATGATATGACTGAATACATGCTAATGTGGTAAACTGTTAAACAAATGACTGCTCATGTTTAAAACTGTTATAACTGCTTATAGTGAAATGGACAATGCAAATGAACCTGAGTCCTCATCTACTGAGGCAAGAATGGAAAGAATGGAAAGAATGATGGAACTGATAACTGCTAGACTTGAACAACAGAACCAACAGCCTCCTCCTCCTCCGGTACAGCCGGAACCCAATGTGAATGTAAATGATGGGGATATCATTGCTCTGACCCAGAAGTTCAGCAAAATGAAACCGCCATCCTTTGAGGGAGGCCTTGAACCGTTAAAAGCTGAAGCTTGGGTTCTGGAAACAGAAAAATTATTCGAAGTGTTTCCGTGCTCAGAAGCGAATAAAGTATTGTTAGCTACCTTCACCCTACAAGAAGAAGCTAGAAGATGGTGGATGTTGATCCGTGATACAAATACTGTTATGACTTGGGCTCAGTTCAAGGACTCCTTCTTTGAAAAGTACTTCCCACAATGTGTCAGGGATAGGAAAGTAACTGAGTTTGAACAACTGAAACAGGGCACCACGTCGGTTGCCGAATACGAAACAAAATTTACTGAACTTGCCCGTTATGCATCGCATATGGTGGATACTGAGTATAAGAAGGCCAGGAAATTCGAAGGTGGCCTTAATGTTGCAATCCTTGATCGAATAAATGTCTTGAAACTACCGACTTTTGTGGGTGTTCTCGACCAGGCATTGATGGCCGAGTCGAACATTGCAGCAGTGAAACAATCTGAAACACCAACAACCGAATGGCATGGTAAAAGGCAGGGTTTCAAATTCAAGAAAGGCAAGCACAACCCAGCCAACAAGAAACAGAATACGGGGTCAATGACTAGCCCCAGCCAAGGGAGTGGGTTTATACCATCCTGTTCTGAGTGTGGCAAGAAGCACAAAGGGGTTTGTTATAAACTATCTGGAGCCTGTTACAGGTGTGGCAAAGTGGGCCACATGGTCAGAGACTGTCCCTCTGCTCCGCAAGTTAGTAGCAAAGCTGCACCAAGCGCAGCAGCATCAACTGTAGCACCAAAGCCTAACCCCAGAGCTACCGGGAAAGAGCCCATAAGGCAGGGCCGAGTGTTCGCCCTAGTACCGGGAGACGTGCAAAATACTGAGACCGTTGTGTCAGGTATTCTCTCTATTTGTACTCAAAATGCATATGTACTGATTGATTCGGGGTCTACACATTCTTATGTATCGCATGCTTTCTCGCGGAAATTGAATAGGCCCTTAGAACCTATGAACTATCTGCTAGCCGTATCATCACCCGTAGGAGGGTCCATGACATGTGCTTATATGTACCCCGCATGTGAAATCATTGTTGGGGATATGCATCTGTTTATTGATTTACTGCCATTGAATATTGATCATTTTGACGTAATATTGGGGATGGATTGGTTACAAAAATATCATGCCACTATTGACTGTGTGACCAAGCAAGTTGTTTTCCGTCCACCTGGTTTGCCTGAATTTGTGTTTAATGGGAGTGGAGTAGTACCTCCTCCGTATTTGATTTCGTCAGTGAAAGCTGTTAAATTAATTAGAAAGGGGTGTAAGGGATATCTGTGTTCTGTACTGACTGTGGCTACTGATAATAGTGATAAAACTGATGTGAATTGTATTCCTATAGTCAGAGAATTTCCAGATGTATTTCCAGATGATCTGCCAGGGGATTTGATTGACAGGGAAATTGAATTTACCGTTGATGTGATTCCGGGTACACAGCCGATATCGAAAGCTCCTTACAGAATGGCCCCAACTGAACTGAAAGAACTGAAAGTGCAACTGCAGGAACTGTTGGACAAGAAGTTTATCAGGCCTAGCACTTCGCCATGGGGTGCGCCTGTTTTGTTTGTAAAGAAGAAAGACGGCTCACTGAGACTGTGCATTGACTATCGTGAACTGAATAAGGTAACTGTAAAGAATAAACATCCATTACCGCGTATTGATGACCTGTTTGACCAGTTACAGGGTGCTCAAGTGTTTTCTAAGATTGATCTCAGATCGGGATATCATCAACTGAAGGTTAAACCAGAAGACATTGATAAAACTGCTTTCAGAACGAGGTATGGCCATTATGAATTTTTAGTTATGCCTTTTGGAGCCACGAATGCACCAGCTGCTTTTATGGACCTCATGAACAGAATTTTTAAACCATACCTTGATGACTTTATTGTTGTATTTATCGATGACATATTGATTTACTCCAAAAGTATAGAACAGCATGAATATCATCTGAAACTTGCCCTACAAACCTTAAGAGAACAGAAATTGTATGCTAAACTGTCTAAATGTGAATTTTGGCTTGACCATGTTATGTTTCTGGGGCATGTTGTTAGCAAAGATGGAATTTCTGTTGATCCGCAGAAAATTGAAGCTGTAGTGAACTGACCTAGACTGACAAATGTGACTGAAGTCCGAAGCTTTTTGGGGACTGGCTGGATATTACAGAAGATTTGTCAAAGATTTCTGCAAAATTGCCTTACCATTGACTCAGTTAACTCAGAAGGGGACATCATTTGACTGGACTGACCAAAGAGAATCTGCTTTTCAGGAGTTGAAAACTCGATTAGTGACTGCACCGGTTCTTACCTTACCCTCAGGTACGGATGGTTATACTGTATTTAGTGATGCTTCTCATAAGGGTTTGGGATGTGTTTTAATGCAGAATGGGAGAGTAATTGCCTATGCTTCCCGTCAACTGAGACCGCACGAAAAGAACTACCCGACCCATGATCTGGAACTTGCTGCAGTAGTATTTGCATTGAAAATCTGGCGTCATTATCTGTACGGGGTGACATGTGAAGTATACACCGACCACAAGAGTTTAAAGTATTTCTTCACACAGAAAGAACTGAACATGAGACAGCGGAGATGGCTGGAACTGATTAAAGACTATGACCTACAGATATTGTACCATCCGGGAAAAGCCAATACCGTTGCCGATGCATTGAGCCGGAAGTCGATTGGAAACTTAGCCTGTTTGCTTACAGGACAGAAAGAGTTGCTTTGTGACCTTGAAAAATCTGAAATTGAAATTGTTTTGCGAGAACAAGGTGGAACCCTGGCTGCTATTTCTGCTCAACCGGCATTGATTGAAGAGATTAAAGAAAAACAGCAACTGGATGATTTCTTGAAGAAGATCATCGAAGAAATAGAATCCAAACCGAGACCGGGATTCAAATTTGAGAACAACGTACTGAAATTTCATGAAAGACTGTGTGTACCGAATGACACTGAACTGAAAAAAAGAGTTCTGCAAGAGGGCCACAATTCAAAATTGTCTATCCACCCGGGGAATACGAAGATGTACCAAGATCTGAAACAGAATTTCTGGTGGCCAGGAATGAAGAAAGAAATTGCCGACTTTGTGTCCAAATGTCTTCATTGCCAACAGGTCAAAGCTGAACATCAACGACCTGCCGGACTATTGCAACCCCTACCCATACCAGAATGGAAATGGGAGCATATCACGATGGATTTTATCGTTGGGTTACCTCGCTCCAGAAAAGGTATGGATTCAATTTGGGTTATTGTTGATAGATTAACCAAATCTGCTCACTTCTTACCTGTCAAGACAATTTATAATGCGGACAAATTGGCTGTTCTCTATCTTGATGAGATTGTAAGACTGCATGGAGTGCCTGTGTCTATTGTTTCTGACAGGGATTCGAAGTTTACATCGAGGTTTTGGCAAAGCCTACAAACTGCACTGGGTACTAAACTGAGACTGAGTAGTGCCTATCATCCTCAGACAGATGGCCAATCAGAAAGGACCATTCAAACTCTGGAGGATTTACTGAGAATGTGTGTCCTTGATTTTCAGGGAGACTGGGAAAGTCATCTGCCATTAGTTGAATTCGCCTACAATAACAGCTACCATTCGAGTATTGGTATGGCGCCCTTCGAGGCATTGTATGGCAGAAAATGTAGATCTTCGATTTGCTGGGCAGAAGTTGGAGATGGGCCTTTGCTTGGGCCCGAGATTGTGTATGAAACAACTGAAAAAGTGAAACTGATACAGCAAAGACTGAAAACTGCACAGAGTAGACAGAAAAGTTATGCAGATGTCAGAAGACGGGACAGAGAGTATGAAGTGGGTGATCACGTTTTTGTGAAAGTGACACCAATGAAAGGCCAGACTCGTTTTGGAGTCAAAGGCAAGTTAGCGCCGAGATATGTCGGACCGTATGAGATTATTGAGAAAATCAATCCGGTGGCGTATCAAGTTGCGCTTCCTCCTGAAATGGAACACATGCATAATGTTTTCCACATTTCTATGTTAAGAGACTATCTCCGGGATCCCTTCCATGTAATAGAGCCTACCCACGTAGTGTTGAGTGATGACTACACTTACGAGGAACGGCCTATACAGATTGTAAACAGACGAATCAAGAAACTGAGGAACAAAGAGATCCCGTTAGTGAAAGTTGACTGGCAAAACCACGGTGGCGTGTATGCCACTTGGGAAAGGGAAGATGACATGGCCAAACGATATCCTGAACTGTTTCCAATGAATCCTGTTTTCTTCCAGAATGAAGGTAACCCGAGTTTAGAGGACTAAACTCTTTATAAGGAGGGGAGACTGTAACAACCCTCATACTGTTTACCGACTTATGACTGATTGATTACCGATAAACACTGATTACCGTTAAACTGAATTGATTATGACTGATAATTGAACTGATTAAAAGTACTGAACTGACTGACTGAAATTGGAAACCGAATTGATTGAGTATATGTTAGTTAAATTGCATTATATCTGTTTGACTGTATGATTATCTGTTCATGCTTATATGTTTAAACTGCTAATTGAAGGCCTTATCGGCGGCCGAATCCGGAATTGATTAATGTTTTATGATCCTCGTAATTAATGTGATTTTATGGTGTATTTACCTGAAAACTGATTAGGTATGATTAAATTAGATTAAAATAAGCTAATCAAAGAGTTTGACGTAATTACACTTTTGCCATCTAGTGGGGCCTTTGTTTACTCATATTTGAAGCCTTGTGTATGCTTTATCAAAACATTTCATCAGCCATTTCTTCTTGTTCTAGCCGAATTTAGAGAGAGAGGAAGTGAGAGTCTTGAGTTCACTTGTAGAATTGCTTGGAAATTGAAGAAATTGTTAAGGAGATTGCATATTTGAGCTCCCTTCTTGAACTACAAGACTAAAGGTAGCTCCATTGTCTTCTTGGTCATGTTTTGAGTTGATTGTTGCATGGTCCATGTTGGATTGTAGAGCTAAGTCATGATTTGGGTCATTAATGGTGAATTGAAGCTCATTTCATGCATGCATGTTTGAATTAATGAGTTTTGAGTTGAATTCATGGTATAATGGTGCATGCATGTTCATAATTTTGTGGTACCCCATGAGTTCATCTTGTTTTTGAAGGTTTGAGCTCTTTTGATATAGCATTAAAGCTTTGAAAATGATTTAAGATCATGCATGTTTGCATGTTCATATTGTTCTTGGAAAATGGCTTGAAATTGGGTTTGAATTAAACACCCTTGGGCTTTGATTTCTCAAATTGGGTTTTGAATCGTGTTATTCCATGTGTTTATAAGAGTTTTCCAGAAAATGAGCCCAAGAGGATCGGTTTTGAGTTGTTAACAACTTGGTTTTGAACCTGGAGCTCGAATCTGGGATCTCCAGATTTCAGTCGTCCGCTCGAGCGGGGGAAGTGCCGCTCGAGCGGGAAAATCGAGCTTCCAGCATCTTGCATTGTTTTACAGTCCGCTCGAGCGGAGTATTGGGCGCTCGAGCGGAGTCATGACTCAAGCTCGAGCGAGCGTCGAGCGAAGATTTCACCCATCCAGTACTTTTACAGTACGCTCGAGCGGGAAAGTTGACGCTCGAGCGTGTACCTTTGTTGCATGTCCGCTCGAGCGGGGGAAACCTGCGCTCGAGCGGGACTCTGTTTTTCTGAAAATGCTTTTAAATGTACATCTTTGCATCCTCATCCCATTCTAAGCATTCTTAGGCCTAGTTTAAGACATCTTGATGAGGATATAGATGTAGAACACACCGAGGCATTAGGAAAGTTGTTATCTTTCCCGACTGTGTAGCTTAGTGTGTTCAATCTGTTAACTGTGTAGGGTTGGCGACTGGGGAGACACGCTCTAGCATACTGTAGCCCAAACTCTGTGAGTAACAATTGTGTAAAGATATGTTCAACTGATATCTTTTGAATACTGAACTGAACTGTTTACTGAACTAGTATTACTGAATGAATGTATGTCCTTTATTTCTGAACTGTACTGTGGCATCCTTAGCACCTACTGTTTACTGTTACTGTTACAGAGATCTCTGTCGGTTCCCTCGTGGAGCCACTACTATTTACTGACTGATGGCCATCATTACTGTTCGGTCTTTTAAGACCTACTGTTACTGATATGCTAATGGATGTACCACATATGACTGTTTACTGTACTGAGCAACTGAAATACTGATTGAAATGAACTGTTTTCATTACTGTAAGGACATTCATTCTAAACCCCTTTACGCTTTATGTTATTCACTAGGCTTTAGCTCACTGCTCATATATATATGTAGGTGTTCAGGCACCAGACCGCAGTTAGGAACGTCAGGGTTACTCCAGTTTTGTCAAGCCAGCCTTTGTGCCTCACTGCGAGGTTCCGAGCCTATCATGTTAAGGCTTAGGGGTGTTTTAGAATTTCCCCCCTTTTGTACTGTTTCACTGTTTTGTAGTAACTGGATGAATTGTATAGACTGACTGTTTACCGTACTATTATCAAGGGATTAAGTCCCTGTACTGTGTGACTGTAAATTTTGTTTAGACTGTACTGTTTGTATATGTGAATGCATGAAAAATCTTTTGGCATGCAGACTGTCACAGCTCAATGGACATTATTTATTTACTGTATTGGTTTCCGCCAGGCCCTGTACTCTATTTTACTGTACTACTGTTCTGCAGGCCTTCGGTAATCTCGGATTACTGGCCGGTTACGGTGCTAAACCCATAGGGCCGGGTTTGGGTCGTGACAAATTCTCACTTCGCTCTCTATATTGCTGTAGACACCTTATTTTTGACCGACCTTAAGACTCAGACGTCATCAATTGAGCGCTCGGTGATGGTGCATGTTGTGCTCATTTTGAGGTTTCGGAGTTTCGGCTGAGAGCCTTACTCCGGACCTCGGGACCCTTTTGTGCTTTGCCTCGGTTTGCGAACCAGGTTCTGTTTTCTCTTCTCGAAGGAAGGGAGAGGTCTCGTAGACCATCTCTCAGTGGCCATAGGCTATTTTTCGTGGTCGTAGGCCACTTTTTCCGTTTGGAGACCAGTTTTTGATTTTCGGAGCCGTCGGTCGTACGGCTCGGTTCGAGATCACTTAACTTTTTCCGTTTGCTCCAGTTTTTGGCACACACCTTGTTTCCTCTCTCTAGAGGGACACTGTGGCCCGGGAGACCACCTTTGTGGTCGCATGCCGCTTTCAATGCTTAACAATCAGTTTTCGGGGCACCCGGCTGCGCGTTTGGCTCCCAAACCCTCGTTTTGTATCCGTCTTGGTTCATTTTTGGCTGGGACCTTGTTTTCATTGTTTGGAAGGTGGTACAAGGGTGGAAGACCACCTTTTCTCCTTAGAGACCACTTTTCTCCCGCCGGCCGATTTTCTTGTCAGGTAGTTGGTCTCCCTCACTTTTGGGCCACAATTGCTGGTCTCCCACCACACCACTAGCTTGCATTCAGTGTGGAGACCATCTTGGGAGGCAGCTGACCACCTGACCCTTTTGACCCTGGTCGACCGACCAGGTCAAGTGGTCAGCCGACCACTTGAACTGGTGGCCTACTTCCCCCTTTTCTGTCTCTGCGAGTGTGTGCCAGCTGTGCCAGTTGGAAGGTACATACTGCATCCTCCATACACGTGTATAGAGGATTGGCAACCTTGTTTTGGCTTCTTAAAGAGGCTTGGCCCTTTGCTCTAAGCTTCTAAGAGAAGCTTGAACCCTTTTTAGCTTCTTGAAGAAGCTTGACCCTTTGGCTCTAGCTTCCTCAAGAAGCTTGACCTTTTTTGCTATAGCTTCCTCAAGAAGCTTGGACCTTTGCACAAGCTTCTTGAAAAAGCTTGGAAATTTGTTCCTCTATAAGAGAGACCCTCTCCCTCATTTGCACAGGTTCAGAAAATTTGGTTAAGGCATATACATACACCCCTCTCTATCTCTCTATCTCTCTATCTCAAGCTCCAAAGTCTCTTGTTCTTGCACCTTTACATACCACCTCCTAGCCTAACCCCTCCACCATCACTCTAAGGTTCTTGGAGCTTGTTTTCAGAGGCTAAGGAGTTACTTTTTTGGTCCAGAAGCTGCTGGAGTTCTTGGCTATAAGGGTAACACCTTATTCCCCGTTTTGGTCTTTATTTTGCTTCATATCTTAGCTCTATTTTCAATCATATTTGGGCTTTGTCATAAACTAAAAAAAGTCTTATTTTAAGGTCCTTAACATGTTTGTTTAAGATCATTTTTCTGTTGGGGGTCATCTACCCCCTTGCATGCTTCATTTCATCTTGTTTTGAGCCATGCATTAAGGCCTTTGTTTTGATCTTTGTTTGGCCTTTTTACCATTGAAATCCAGCAGATTTTTAGTGGTTATTTTGTTGTTTTGAGCACCAAAATCAGAGAGGGGTGACCCTCTCACCCCTTGTCTTGTTTACTAGCATATTTGGCCTAACAAAGGAGTCCTTATTTGCATGCTTCCAAGCCATGTTTCAGGCCATTTTTGGTGGGTTTTAGGACCTGCATAGGCTCTGTATAGAGCCCATTTTGCCATTTTGGGTGTCTATCTTGCATGTGTAGAACAACTCTCTTTATAGCTTATCAAAAGAGCCTATCATTCTTGCATGCATAGACCATGTTTCAGTGAGTTTTTGGGCTTTATTTGGCATGTCATACCTCTGACTTTTGCTGGTTTGGTGGCCTCTTGAATGCTTCATATACTTGTAGTGTAAACCCTCTTCACTAGCTTGTGTTGCATGCTATTTTGGCCTTTTATCCTAGCACTTTTTGGCCATGCCTTAAATTGATTTTGTGCATGTTTTGGATTGCCTTAGCGCTGTTTTTATGCCTCATAGTCGAATGATGCTTTTTATGCATGATTGTAGTTCAATACCCTTGCCTAGCTTTGAGTTTTGAAGCCTATTGCATGCTTATGTTGAGGTGTTTCCATGTTTTAGGGCCATTGTGCATCATATTTCAGAGCTTATATGTATGCCATGTCCATGTTGTTGCATGCTTGATCGTCTCATTGTGTATGCCTTGATTATGCCTTTGTATATGTCTATCGTCGTATGTGCGTTGTGTATGCCATATAGCGTCATGTGCATTGTGTATTCCATATAGCGTCATGTGCATTGAGTATGCCATTTGTAGTTCATAGCATTGTGTATGCTAGTTGCACCTTTGCATGTCTTTCCTTGTATGTTTGCATGTCGTATTTGCATTTCGTTTAGGATTGCATGTTAGTTGTTGCATTGTGTTTGCATGCCATGCCATTCCATATATATTGCATTGTGTTTGGAATAGGGTTTAGTCCAAACATGGAAAACGAGGGACGTTTCGTACTCCAAGTGACGAAACGTGCCTCGATTCTCGGCCGCCGACACTCCGAATTATCCATGATGGAGTTTAGGCTTTATTGTGTTCATTTGTGCATTCATTTTACATCAAGTTGTGCAATCTGACTCCTCGGCCATCATGCATCGGGATGCGTGATTGATGGCACGAGGATCGATGACTACACTCCTTGGAGCTTGTGCAATGATGGGGAGAGTGGTCATGCACACATTTGTTGAAAATACCTTGCTATGCCTCTCTCTTGCTTTGTGTTGCAGAAAACCAAGAACGGGAGGCAGAAACTGGTCGGCCGATCAGCTTTTCTGGCAGGCCGACCACCTCTTTTGGTCTCCACCACAAAAGGTTGTCGGCAGATGGTCTCCAAGGCCAAGGGCTGGTCGGCAGCCTTCCCACAGCTTCCCAGGGTGGAGTTTCAGCCTTCTGAAGCCTTGTGCAGTGTTCTGAGGTCAATTGCAAACAAAGGCAAGTCGGAGTATCGCGATGGATTTTCCGACAAGGCGACTCAAGCATGCATGCATTCCTTGTCATTCAAGACCGAGCTGAGGCAGTCCATTTTATATGTTTTGCATGCTAGCCTATTCTTTTTAGTTAATTTGTTAATTAATTAGAGTTGTGTATTAATTAACTGTAATTCGTTATTTATTCGGTTGTATATTATTTATTCGGACCCTCCGAGGAGGGCAATGTTGTAATAAGTGTGCGTGCGTGTGTGAATGTCTTCCAACCCCACGTCTTTCTCCTTTTTATTTACTAGCTTTTGATGGTTAGTTTAAGGCATGTTTCAATTAGCATACTTATACTCGCATGTTTGCATCATTCATCTGTATTGCATGCACCGGGCTTGGCGCATCATACTAATCGCATTGTATTTCAATTCCGAGTTGAATACGTGTATCAGTTGTTGCATTTCATATGCCATTTTAGAATAGCCGAGCCTATCTTAGTTGCATTTTTGCATGTGTTACATTAGGCATTCCAGCGTAGTTAGGATTCACGCATGATTTCTAATTAGCTTCTTTCTTTGGCTTGGAGTACTCGGTAAGTATTTATGCTTTAGCATCCTTGTATGCGTGTGAGTGACTGCCATGATAGCATGTTAACCATGAGGCTATTTGCTTATGTGATATAATTGCCTGAATGCTTGTGGGTGAAGGTTGAGTTATTTGAATTGGAACAATTCACCAATTAAGAGTTTTAAGCCCACTTAAAAGTGGCAAAATCATGTTTTCTTAAGCCCACTTGAGGGTGGCAAATCCACGTCTTAGCCTACTTGCGAGTAGCACCACCAAACCATCTTTCAAATAAACAAACATGAAATGTTTTGTTCCAACTCAAACGATCCAGTCTATACTTGTATGCTGCGTGCATCACATAGTAATTCTAGGCTAATAAATCGGAATAAGAGGACATGTGTTTTCAAAAACTCGATATCATGCTTAGTAGTGGCCGATCTTCGATCGGACGAGCGGGGGTGCTTATGAAATGACCTTCCCCAATCGTACCCACGTTTCCAAGCCGAGGCAACTTTGGTGATGACGGACACATGGCCTTAGGCACGAGTCAGGGTTTCCTAAATTTCCCCAAAACAAAATATTTAGGTGGCGACTCTGTATCTGGCAAAGCAGTCCATGTTTGGCACTTCTTTCTAAAATCTATTTTTCAAAACGATTTGCTGGATTTGGACTCTTTGGTGATTTATCAATCTCGTATTGCACTTTGCGAGATCAGATTAAGAACCATGACATCGAGTCCGAACTGTAGTGAGTCCAATGAACAAAACAGGATTCCCTCCCGCGACGTTTGGGGACGTCTACAATTGCGTATAATCTCAGCAAAGTATTGAAGAAGAGCTCAATTACATGAGCCTAAGCACTAATTCATCCTATTTATATAAGGTACTTAGCTTAGGCTAATCAAACTTGATTAAGGCTAATCAATCCTTCATAAATTAGTCAACTTAATCTAATTATTTTGATCTAAATCAATTTTTAATCAAATTTCACCGTAGGCATTAAAAATTATGTTAATCATAATGGTATAGTCAATTTTGATTTCTGTTGCCTTTACGGCCCTCAATTTTAGATTATATCAGAATATAGTACATATATCTCTACAATGAACATATATGAATTCAAAAACACATATAGTCACATGATTAGCATCCAAACTCACATTAAGCACAAAATCATAAATATAACTAAGGATTAACAATATAATACGGAACGAGGTTGTCACAATGACTAGCAAAATTTTGATCCAAGGTTAGGATTACATCTCTAGAACTTTTCTATAAAATAGGAAATTTGATCAAAAACCCCTCATTAAAATTTCTTGAAAAGTCAAACACATACAATTATTACCAAAATATATTTAGTGAGTAATTTAATATTTTAAACTTTAAAATAATATAATTTTTAATCTCGGTTTTTAATAAATTTAGTATTTTTAAAATCCTCTCATCAAGATGTATCAAACATGATTTATGTTGATTATGAAATTCTTAAAAAATAAAAATAAAAAAATACTATCAAAATTGGCATAAATAATAATATATTATTATATCTCACACTAACATATTACTCTAGTTTACAGTAACATTTTATTGTTACAAAAAACAAAGTACATACTAGATAAACTAATCAAAAATAAATATACATAATATTTTTGAACTTACATAAAATAAAATAAAAGTGTTTATCATCAAAAGAGTTCTGTGATATATATATATATATATATGCATGGGCAATATTATCCAAGAAAAGAAAAAGAAAATTTTCTATGTCCTTACTCAATTATGAGTATTCTCCTTAAAGAGTTTATGAAGAAAAATAAATTGAGCTGTTATTTTCACCAAATAATTAATCAATAGAAAAAATTGACTAAATTTCTCAATATATCTAAGATTCCTAGAAACATTTTGATCTGAGGGTTAGGATTACATCTCTACAACTTTCCTATAAAATATCCAAGATTCTCCAACCCTTTACAATGCTCTAGATATTGGAGGGTCTTCTACGATCTTCCAGCTAGAGTGTTCCGGAACCCTCAAAACTTCTCCAAAGGTTTCTCGCATTTCGAACTTTTTCATGATGCTCTAATCTTCTACAAGCCTACATAACATTGCACAGGCTCTTTCAAGCCTCTCGTGCCATGACAACCAACAAACCATAACATAAAGCTTGATTTCTAGTTATCACTCACAGATAATGCAAAAGGCCAATGAACCATGACATAGACTCAACTTATGCATAAATTAATTGGAAAGAAATTGTTGTATTTGTAGATGCATATGGCCCATGAACGATGACATAGAGTCAACTTATACATGAATTAACTAGAAAGAAATTGTTGTACTTGTAGATTCACGTTATATTTGGTCACAAGTTAATCTACACCTTTAACTTAAAAAAAATATATATATAAAAAAAAATTTAAAAAAATAAAAGAAAGAAAGAAATTTACACTTAAATAGGGTATTTGAGTGCAGGTAAAATAATTTTCAATTAAGAATTCTTTTATATGCAAATAGGGTATTTTTCATGTGGTGTCTGGATAATAATTAGTTCAGATAATATAACACATCATTTTTATGTTGATATTTGAGAAGAAAAGAAAAGAGAGTAATAAATAATTATTGATTTTATAGACAAATGGATAATGCTATGATGGTACACACCTCTCAAAAGGTATATATCATATATATCATATTATATATTTTTGTGGTGTATATGTTACATATTTTTGTCATAATTGCTACATAATTTTTTGATTAAATTATGATAATTTATAGTTAAAAAATGATGCTATACATTTTTTTATCCAAATATTCTTTAACCAAAAAATGTATAACATTATCAGAGAAATACATTTTTAAACCACAAATTATTGTAATTTTACTAGAAAAAAAACATGTAACATTTATTACAAAAATATATAACAAGAGTACATATGGTATATACCTTCAAAGCATGCATTAGTTGCCAATATCATTATTACCACTATTACTTATTTGGTCAATAAATATGATTAATTTAAAATACTCCTTCAGTTGTGACTCCGTGGCCCAATGGATAAGGCGCTGGTCTACGGAACCAGAGATTCTGGGTTCGATCCCCAGCGGAGTCGTTGTATTTGTGTTTTTGTGTTAAGCCTCACTAATTTAGGCATTGTTTTCAACATGTTATTTTAGTAATTTTTTATTTTTGTTAAGCCTCACTAACTTAGGTCTCGTTTGGAAGCATATCATTTTAGTAATTTTTTTTGCCTTTTGAATAAAATATAAAGTAAAAAATATTAATATGTCGATGACTTTTTAATTTTTTATGAAAAGATATGCAAAAAATAGAGAGAAAAATAATCTTTAACTTTTTGATATAGATTATTGATTTTTTGAATTTTTTAGTGACCTTTTGATTTTGATGTTAAAATAGTAAGTTGTCAAATGAGAACTTAGCTACTTTCTTATAATGTGTTATATTATTCTTTTGACTTTTTAAATCCGAACACACTTCAAACAATTTGGAAAAAATAGTTAACCATAGCACTCTTATACTTTTACCAAAAATTTGGAAAAATTCTATTTCTACACACCTACTTACCTCTGTATACAAACTTAATAAAATATTATTTTAATGACAATTATACCATAAAACAAAATGACAATAATGGACATCAATACACACACTACAAATTAAATTTAGAATTTTTTTGTGCATATCTTTAAAAAACAATAGTTCTCAGTGCACATTTTTAAAAAAACTAAAACTAAAACTTTTCTCCATTTTTTTTTCACTTACTCTATTGTCTTCCATTGCTTGCTACACTCCATTGTTACACTTTATTTTTTACTTCGTTGTTACACTCTATCCATTGTTTGCCTACACTAATCTGATATTGCTTTATTCTATTATTTATACCTTTGTTCCATTAGATTCTACCATTATTCTTGATCTTCCTAATGAAAGAGTTGCACTTTTGCCCCTTTGTTGTAAGCTAACTAATTATTCCTAAAATTTACAATGAATCAATACACTTTCACTTTTGAAGTTCACATTTCAATCATATCTTATGTACAAATTCATTTTTGAATTTGAACTATAAAATCCCTTTTTTTCTCTCTCTCATCTTCCCTTTCTTTCCTACCCAAAAAAATAGAAAATAAAAAAACAAATAAAGCAGCTGCAGAATCAGAGCATAGTAAAGAACTTAATTTCTTATTCCGTCGACATTAATTACAGGATTAGATTATCCAATGCCTATAATATCAATTTTTTAAAAGATGGGTCTTCAATGGAGTTGGTAGAAGATGGGTCTTCATCGTGGATGGATGTGTGGTTGTATTTCACGGTGGGTGGAAACCTATTTAGATTGCGTGTATATAATATTTAAGGTAGGGTTATAATTGGTATGTGGAATGAGAATAATAATATATAATTAAATTGATAATTGTGTGAATTGAGATATGATGTGTACAAAGATAAAAGAATGTGTGAAAATAGAATTTTTCAAAAATTTGCTTTAATCCTTTTACTTTCAATTATAACAGTCCCTACACTTTAAATCTGACCATATCACCCTTCCATCCATCTACAATTACCTTGTCATATGAATCATATGTGAGGTTTTTTACTATCTCATTTGCACCATTACACTTTTATTACAATCTCATTTTTATCAAAATTTTACTTTAGAACATTCACTTTCAATTTTCATTTACTTTATTAATGATAAATGGACGAAAACTTAGGTAAATTGTACGTAGTATCCTTATATTTTTACCAAAATCTTACTTTGGCCCAACACTTTCAATTGTAAAAGCAAAATTCCTAACACTTCAAATCAAGTTTCAATATCATATTTTCATTCATCTATAAGCTTATAGAAATTGAAAGTGGAAGGATTAAAGTCAAATTTTAATAAAGTGTAAAAATTAAAACGAAATGTTAGTAAAATTGTAATGGTGTTAATAACAAAAGGAAAACCCTACATATTTCAAATGACATATTCCGTCAATTTTATTAACGGCAAACGATGGAATGATAGGATTGTAAACGAATTTAAAATATAAGTGATTAATTATTATGTATAAAATTAGAAAAATTAAATTAAATTTTGATAAAAGTATAAATGTTATAAGTGTAATTAATCTATATAAAAAAGTTTGATCCCAATACACGATGTATAAATCCTCAAAATTTTAGCCAATCTCCAGGTAGAAGAGTGGAAGTCTGGTGGCTCAATATGTAATGGAATCAAAGTAGAAAAATGCTATTTACATACACACAAAATGCACCAGAACTCTCACACGAAGGGGAGCCTAATACACGTGGGACCTATCTGGTATCCACCCTCATGGAGTTTCTGTTCATGTAGCAGTGCTCATAAAAGTAATCAACTAATGTTTGGGTAAAATTTACTTTAATTTATTGTAATTTTGCTTTCCCTAATGCTTCAGGCCTCGAGAGTTTCAGGCATGAATGGTGTGAATTTGTGGTCATCGGTCGATTGGTCAAATGACTACACGAACGACTGGATAAAGCACTTGTCTACTGCGGTTGTCACTTTGTCGACCGCGGTTGTCAGCCTTTTGTTGGACGACCGGCCGGATGACTGGTTAAACAAATTCGAGACAAATTCGCGCCTCAATATTCGAGGCCTATAGCACGACTCTTTTGCTTTAAGACATTTCATCTTTTATAGTTCAAATATTGATGGAGACTTAGTTTTAGTTTAAAGTAAGTTAACTCTATTAATGGTAAAAACAAAATCATCTAAATATCTTTATGTCATATTTTCTTTAGCTCCTCTAATACATATAATTTTCTTTTAATTAATATTTAATAATTAAACCATAAATTAACCTAAACACACTAATTTATTACCATAAAATTATAGAGGCATTTAGTGACAAATTCAATTTTATAGAATTGTTTGAGGTTAGTCATCCTCAAAATATTTTTATTCCAATAAGTTCTGTTAGTTCTTTTTCTTTTTTTCTTTTATTATTATTTTTTTATTTTTCAGAAATACTCATACATGCAAATATGTGCATCTAACACAAAAAAAAATATATATATATATATATAGCGATCCCGGTTTATCTTCCTTGGATTGTTGTATTTCAGACTTAGGTTCCGTGGAGTTGGTGGTTGTATATCTTGTTGTCATCCTTTAATTCCGTGTGTTTGAGTTTTAGGATATATTGAGCGTGTTTCAAACAAGTTGGTTGAGCTTTAGTCCCATTCCTTATTGCCTAGATTTTTGGTGGTACGCTCGAGCGGGTCCCTTTGCGCTCGAGTGGAGTTTGATTTTTGATTGTCCGCTCGAGCGGACCTTATTGCGCTCGAGCGGGGTTTTCACACTCTCAGCATTTCGTGCCTCTGCAAAACTTCTGCAGGTGTGTTTTTCACGCTCGAGCGGATTTCCTTACGCTCGAGCGGGTAGTTCATTGTCTGTAAAAGTTTTGGAAGGGGGGAATCTACGCTCGAGCGGCCTTCCCTTTGCGCTCGAGCGGGTGTGTTTTGCAGTTGTGTCTTGGCGCTCGAGCGGGTCCAGTTTTTGTGTCTAACGCTCGAGCGTCCTATTCTCCGCTCGAGCGGGTCATACGTATATCAGATATCAGCTGGGTCTTTTTAGATCACTTTTCAACTTCCATTCTCTCTCTTACTTTTTCGAAAAGCCATTTTTGAGAGCTTCTCTCACTACTTTTTCCTTCTCTCTTAGGATTGATCTAGTATGAGTGATTTTCTACCCTTGGGTCTTTGTAAAAAGTGTGTTGATCGTTGAGGGCTACATTTTGATTCGAGAATCTTGGGATTTGGAGCATTTTCGAGTTCTTCATCATTTCTTTTGGATTTCATCTCTTGAGGTAGGGATTCCTACTCATCTTTATGATCTTTAACCTAAATGTAGAGCTTTTGTATAAATGGTTTGGTTTGAGAAGTTAGGGCTTGTAATGTATTAGATTGAAAAAGAGGGGTTTTGTCTTTTTGACTCATATATATAGATTTGGGATCTTAAAAAGAGATTATTGATATTGTTGGTAATATTTGGACTTTTGGGTCAATATTGAGTTTAAAGGGAAAAATGCCATATTTGGGTATATTTGGGTCATTAGTGTAATTAATGACATTTGTTGTGAAATTGAGTTGGGGATAATGAAATTTGATCATTAAGAGATAGAATGGTGGAGTTGGATTTATAAATCGTTCACTTTTGAAAATGTCAATTATATATCTGTTAAGGCATTTATTATCTGTTTAGAAATAACTGCTTTGGGCTATCGGTGGAGGATAGTCTTAATTATTGTAGACATTGCATGATGATTAGGTAAATTGAAACTAATCAAGTTGTGTATTTGAATACATGGGTGCTGAATCCCGCGGATGAAATTTCCGTAAAATGGCAATCCGAATATATCTATACATGGGTGCCGAGTCCTGCGGATGAAATATCCGTAAAATGGCCATAAGAGAATGGAAATACATGGGTGCCGAATCCTACGGACGCAATTTCCATAAAATGGCAAGTTGTAGTATTGTTGGCATGAGATGTAGCATCATTTCAGTTATTTGGCCAGGTTCTGAGCCATGTTTATAAGTTGAGTTTTGTTAAGTTGAACATTTGTCAAGTGCTAATGTTTTAGTTATTATTCATATTATGTTTAGCATATCTCTACTGGGTGTTGGCTCACCCTATATGGGATATCATTTTCAGGTACTGGTAGCATGCCACCTCCAAGGACGTAGCTTGAGAGGCTTAGTGGCTGGGACATCTTTTGTGATTACAATTTTGTATTACATGTATATCAAGCCAAGGGCTTCTTTTGTGTAGAGTTAGTACTCTCCTTTCTGTAACCAAGTGTTGACTTAGAAAGTTGTAAGCCTATAGGGCATTTACTTTTGTTGTCAACATGTAATACATTTTGTAAGAATACTCTGATGGTTAAAATATTAGAACTCTTTTACTTATCGTGAATGTATGCTATGATGGGTTTATTTTTGAGGGTGTTACAACTTGGTATCAGAGCGTACCAGGTTCGAATACTTTGGGTACGCGGGAAGTGGTTCGTACCACAATGGGTTCGTCTCGCTTGATAGAGACTTAGATGTAGTGTTATATTCTTATGTGATAACATGATTATGTGACTGTATGGGTATGGAATTTAGTTTTTAGGATGTTGATTGGATCCTTGGGTTTCTGCGAGTCTTGTTGGAAAAGCACTTTATCAATGTTGTTTCTAACCGGAACTCTAGTAACGCCTCGGGACTATCATTATCCGGAAATGAAATTCGTAAGTGCTTATGTGATTATGTGCTTACGTGGAGTGAATTACAGTTGTCCATGCATTAGGACGCGAGTGTTTAGCTTCGGTACATTTATGAATGTGTTAATGTTCTTCATTACCTTTATTAGGATGTCAGGACGAGAACGTGGTGGTAGGCGAGGCAGGCCAAGGAGGCAGGAAATGCCTATACCGAATGATATTCCGACGCAGCAGGAAGGGGTTGGTCAGGCTAATGTGGCCGAGCCAGCAGGTCAGCAGGCTATGGGCGCCTTAGCCCGTGGGATAGCCGATGCTTTGAGGGAATCTATGGGCATTCTCAGAGTTGAGGTCCCAGTTCAAGCCCAGGTTCAGGCCTCGGTTGTTGATGCAGGGCCTTTCTTTCAAAAGAAGGAGTTCTTCCAGTCTAATCCGGACGAATTTGTTGGGGATCCAAAGGAGCCACTCAAGGCTGATGAGTGGTTAGAGCAGATGACCAAGACATTTGAGATGGTTGGCATCAAGGACGGGTTATTAAAGGTGACCTTGGCATCTTTCCAGCTTAAGGGGGATGCGGGTCAATGGTGGAAGTTCACAAGGGGCCGTATTGGTGGCCCTTAGGAGGCTTTTGTTGATGCTTTCCAGGAGAAGTACTTAGACCCAACTATCAGGGAAAAGCTGAGGGACCAGTTTTGTCAACTTAAGGAGCTAGGCTTGTCGGTGGCCGAGTTTGAGGCCGCCTTTACCAGTTTGTCCAGGTTCGCACCTGAGCTCGTGGCGTCGGAGGAACGTCGTTGTATTGAGTTCGAGAGGAAGTTGAGGCATGGCCTTAAGATGAGGGTTGGAGGATCCATGATCCGGGAGTATGGGCATCTTTTGGACACCGCGACCCATATGGAGTCTATGATGGAGGAAGAGGAGAGGATGTGTAGACACCCCATTTTTGACCGACCTTGAGACTCAGACGTCACCAGTTGAGCTCTCGGTGATACTGCATATTGTGCTCGTTCAGAAATTTCAGAGTCTCGGCTGCGAGCCTTGTCTCTGGACTTCCGGACTCTTTTGTGCTTTGCCTCGGTTTGCGAACCAGGCTCCGTTTTCTCAGTTTTCTCTTCCCGAAGGGAGGGAGAGGTCTCGTAGATCATCTCTCAGTGGCCGTAGGCTACGTTTCGTGGTCGTAGGCCGTTTTGCCCGTTTGGAGTCCGGTTTCCGATTTTTTGGAGCCGTTGGCCGTGTGCCTCGGTTCGGGACCGCTTAACCACCTCCGTTTGCTCTAGTTTTTGGCATGCATCGTATTTACTCCCTTTTGAGGGACACTGCGGTCCGAGAGACCAACTTTGTGGTCAGACACCACTTTCGGTGCCTAACAGCCCACTTTCGGGGCCCCAAACTGCGTGTTTTGGCTCCCGAACCTTCATTCTGCATTTTTGGGCTCCGACCTAAACTTGAGTTAGTCATATTTTGAGGTCCTTTTCATGTTTGATTAAGGACCCTTTGCTGTTTGAGATCTCCTACTGCCACTTGCTTCTTTACCCCTCTTTTAGGCCTTTTCTTGCATGATAGTTTAGGCCTACTTGTATTTATTTTCGTGGCTTGTCATAAACTACAAAGTGTCTTATTTTGAGCCCCTCTTCAACTTTGTTGAAGGGCTCTCTTCGGTTTGAGATCTCCTACTATCACTTGCCTCTTTATCTCCCTTTTAGGCCAATTTTGGAGGGCAATTTGAATTTCATTTCCCCCCCATTTTTCCCCCTCTTTTCCACCCTCTTGTGTCTATATAACAGACCCCCCAGCTGTGTTTTAGGGGTTAGAAAATTTTGGTTTGGAGCTCTCACATTAAATCTCTCTCTCTCTCTACTCTAAGCCTTAAAAAACCCTTTGATTCTTACACCATTTCCTCACCATCACCTAGCACCACACCACCACTCCATTCCAGCAGCTTGGAGGGTCTTCTCAGAGCTTAGGAGGCAGTATTTCTTGGTCCAAAATGCTGTCAAAGATTAGTCTTCAAGGGTAAGTCATCTTCTTCCCTTTTTGACCATTTTCTTGGTTCACATCTTAGCTCTTTGTGCTTGCATGTTGGGGCTCCGACCCTAACTGAAAATATCATTTTTTGAGCTCTATTTCATGTTTGTTTAAGGGCTTCTCACTGTTTGAGGCTCCCTTTTTGCACTTGCTTCATTACCTCCTTTGTATGCCATTTTCTTGCATATTATTTTAGGCCTATATGTAAAATGTTTTGAGCTCTAGTCCGAACTGTAAAGTGGCTTATTTTGAGCCATTCTTCAATATTGTTGAAGGGTTCATCACTGTTTGAGGCTTCCATTTGCCACTTGCTTTTATATCCCTCTTTTGGCCTTATTTTTGCATGATTTGTTAGCCCCTTGTGCTTATTTTTTTAGGCTTTGGTCCAAACTATAAATGGACTTGTTTTGACCCCCTATTCATGTTTTATCAAGGGACTTTTTCTGTTTGAGGCTTCCCTTTTACACTTTGTGTTTAAGCCTCTTTTTAGGCCTTATTTTGCATAATATTTTAGGCTTGCTTATGCACTGTTTTGGGTTTGATCATAAACTATAAAATGCCATGTTTTGGGTCCCTCTTCAACATTGTTGAAGGGCCCTCTCTTTTTTTGGGTCAGCATCTGTGACTTGCTTCTTTATCTCACATTTAGGGCCATTTTTGCATGCTTGGTTTAGCCCTATTTGTGTTCATTGTTTGGCCTTGCTTAAAACTGTAAACATGCTTTTTTTGGGACTGCCTTGAATCTGTCTTCATGCTTCATGATCAAATAATGCATGCTTTGTATAGCTATAGGTCATTGAGTATGTCTAATTTTGCATTTCGGGTACCATTTCATGCATCGGGTGCCATGTTTCCATGATTCGGGACTGTTTTGCATCATATTTCGCTTCTGAAATTTGCATGTTTGCATATCATATTTCATGCCTTGCCATGTCTTGTTAGAGTGGCATTTGGTGCCTTGTGGTCGGTCCTCGGTTTGCGTGCATGCGTGCACGCATATCGAGTGTCTCATTTTCATCTCATGGCCTCTTATGTGAGTGTGGCTGAGGTCCACTCATGTTGGTGTAAGTCCATTATGCATCGTGTATGCCATTTCATTTCATAGCATTGTGTATGCTAGGTTGTATGTTAGCGCATTGTGTATGCCATGTTACCCCATGCATCGTGTATGCCATTTCATAGCATTGTGTATGTTTGGTTGTATCTTAGTTGCATTTCATGCATATCATGCATATTGCATTGTTCTTGGGATAGGAATTAGCCCAGGTACGGGAAACGAGGTACGTTTCGTACTCCGAGTGACGGAACGTGTCTCAATTCCCAGTCGCCGACACTCCGGATTATCCATGATGGAGTCTAGGTTTTGTTTTGTTTTCATGTGCATTCATTCTATATTGAGTTGCACAATTTGACTCCTCGGCCATCATGCATCGAGATGCGTGATTGGTGGCACGAGGATCGAGGCATGCATACATTTATGAAAATACATTGCCATGCCTTTTTCCTGCTCTCTGTTGCAGCAAATCAAGAATCAGCAGTCTTCCGGGGCTTGGCGCGCTTTCCAAGAAATCATTGCAAAACAGAGGCTAATTGGGGCATCGCAGTGGATTTCTGTGCAAAGGCAACCCGAGCATGCATCATTCATCATCCGAAGAAGAGTCAAGGCAGTCCCTGGCTTGCATGCCAGTTTTATTGTTTTCTTAGTTAATTTGGTAATTAACTAGGGTTTTGTACATATTTGGACTGTAATATTCATTTGGGACTGTATATTATTTTATTTGGACCCTCCGTGCGAGGGCACAACTGTAATAAGTGTGCGTGTGTGTGATGCATGTCTTACAACCCCACGTCTTTCTCCCTTTTATTTACCTGCTTATGATGGTTAGATTAGGGCATATTTCAATTAGCATACAGTATGATAGTATGTTTGCATTCATTCATCTGTTTTGCATGCACCGGGCTCGGCGCATCATACTAACTGCATTGTATTTTCAATTCCAAATTGAATACATGTTAGCTGTAGCATTTCATATGCCATGTTTAGAATAGCCGAGCCTGCTATAGTTGCATTTTTGCATGTGTTGCATTAGGCACTTCTGTATAATTAGGATCATGCATGGATTTCTAATTAGCTTCTTTTTTGGCTTGGAGTACCCGGTAAGTTTTATGCTTTAGCATCCTTGCATGCGTGTGAGTGACTGCCATGATAGCATGCTTACCATGAGGCTAATTGCTTACGTGATATAGCTGCCTGAATGCCTGTGGGTGAAGGTTGGGTTATTTGGATTGGAACAATTCATCAAATGTGTGTTTTAAGCCCACTAGATAGTGGCAAAATCATGTTTTCTAAGCCCACCCGAGGGTGGCAAATCCACGTCTTAGCCTACTCGCGAGTAGCACCATCAAACCATCTTTCAAAAACAAACATGAAATGTTTTGTTCCAATTCAGGCGATCCAGTCTATACTTGTATGCTGTGCGCTTCACATAGTAAATCTAGGCTAATAACCGGAATAAGAACACACAATGTTTTTCAAAAATAGATATCATGGTTAGTAGAGGTCGATCTTTGATCGAGCGAGCGGGGGTGCTCACGAAGTGACCTTCCCCAATCGTATCCAAGTTCCCGAGCCGAGGCAACTTTGGTGATGACGGACACGTGGCCTTAGGCAACGAGTCAGGGTTTCCTAAATTTCCCAAAATAAAATATTTAGGTGGCGACTCTGTATCTGGAAAAGCAGTCCATGTTTGGCACTTCTTTTCTAAAAATCTGTTTTCTCAAAACGATTTGCCGAATTTGGACTCTTTGGTTCAGATTAAGAACCGCGACAATTTGAGGGTCCGAACTGTAGTGAGCCCAATATCGAACGGAACGGGGACTCGTTGCTCCCCGGGGCGTTCGGGGACGTCTACAGGATGAGGGGCTCTAAGAGGAGTCAGGAAGGCTAGGGGGATGGTAGGAGACAGAGGGGTTCCAACCCTCAGCAGTCCCAGACTGCTTTAGCGAGATCCACTTTTCTAGTGCTGAGTTCAGGTTCTGGGAGAGGTAGCCATGGGGACTTTACCTATTTCAAGTGTGGTCAGCTAGGCCACAAGTCTCCAACTTGCCCGCAGAGAGGAGGAGGTCAGGGAGCAGCTTCATCTTCAGCTCGGCCTCAGAGTCAGAGTCAGAGTCATGGCAAAGGCCAGTCGTCCTCTTGTTATCAGTGTGGTCAGACAGGACACCTGAAGAGGTTCTGTCCACAGTTGGGTGGTACACTTGGTGCGTCTGGTTTGAGACAGACGCAGAGTTCGCAGCCTGCACAGTCTGTTCAGGCCTCGAGGGCCAATCAGGGGGCTTCATCGTCTCAGTCTGTACATCAGTCCTTTGCTTCGAGAGGTGAGCAGGTAGATCAGGGGCCTACAGGGCGCGTGTATGCTGTTACCGCGCAGGATCTTGTACCGGCTCCATTTGTTGTGAGAGGTACCTTTTTGTTTTGCAACTCGGTTGCCAATGTGTTGATTGATACGGGTGCATCTCATTCCTTTATATCTGCTGCATTCGCATCTGTTTTGGGATTGGAGTTAGCACAGTTAGCATCTCCTATTTGTGTTATATCGCCTGTTGGGGGCGAATTGATTTTGAAACACGGATGTAGAGGTCGTGACATAGAGGTCGCTGACCGCCGACTTCCATTTCCTTTTGTAGTTATGTCCATGTCGGGTTTTGATGTTATTTTGGGTATGGATTGGTTATCGTCATACCAGGCAGTTATTGATTGTTACCGCCAAAGGGTCACAGTTTGTACTGTGAGCGGGGAGTGTTTCCATTTCTTGGGGGATCGGGTTGGTAGTGTGTTGCCACCGGTGTATGATTCGCGAGGGCGGAGTGAGCTTAGTGGTCTTCTCGCTAGCCTTATGAGTAGTGAGTGTGATGAGACCGGGGTTGAGTTATCGAGAGTGGTTTGCAAGCATTCGAATGTTTTTCTTGTGGATCTTGTTAGTTTGCCACCACATCGAGAGATAGAGTTCTCTATTGATTTAGTGTCGGGCACAGCGCCGATTTCAATGGCACCTCACCGTTTTTCCCCAGCCGAGTTGAGTGAGTTGAAGGTTCAACTCCAGGAGTTACTAGATAAGAGTTTTGTTCGCCCTAGTGTTTCACCGTAGGGAGCACCAGCCCTCCTTGCTAAAAAGAAAGATGGTGCCTTGAGACTTGTATCGACTACCGAAAGTTGAATCGGGCAACGGTTAAGAATAAGTACCCAATGTCCCGTATAGATGACTTGTTTGACCAGTTGAAAGGGTCCCGTTGTTTCTCCAAAATAGATTTAAGATCGGGTTACCATCAGCTGAGGGTCAGGGAGGAGGATATTCCGAAAACGACATTCCGTACGCGGTATGGCCACTATGAGTTTCTGGTGATGCCTTTCGGGCTCACCAATGCACCGGCAGTGTTTATGGATTTGATGAACCAGATATTTCGGGAATTCTTAGATCACTTTGTAGTCGTTTTCGTGGACGACATTCTGATTTATTCGCCTTCGGAGGAGGAGCACGAGGAACACTTGAGAGTGGTGCTCGAGTTGCTTAGAGCCCATAGGCTGTATGCCAAATTTGGGAAGTGTGAGTTCTGGCTAGGAGATGTCAAGTTCTTAGGCCATGTGATTTCTGGGGAAGGGGTGTCTGTCGATACATCCAAGATTGAGGCAGTGCAGGATTGGGCACAGCCTAAGAGTGTTTTTGAGATCCGTAGTTTTCTGGGATTAACTAGGTATTATCGCCGGTTTGTGAAGGATTTCTCCAGGCTAGCTTCACCGTTGACTTGATTGACGTGGAAAGGGGTCAAGTTCATGTGGAGTGAGACTTGTGAAAAGTCGTTCCAGGAGCTGAAGGTTAGATTGACCATCGCTCCGGTCTTGATTATTCCGGAGAAAGGTTTGGGTTATGCGGTTTATTGTGATGCCTCACGAGATGGATTGGGTTGTGTCTTGATGCAAGAAGGGAAAGTGGTAGCCTATGGCTCACGTCAGTTGAAGATTCACGAGAGAAATTACCCTACTCACGACCTAGAACTAGCAGCAGTAATTTTTGCCTTGAAGATTTGGAGGCACTACTTGTATGGTGAGAAATTCGAGGTGTTCTCGGATCATAAGAGTTTGAAGTACCTGTTTACGCAGAGGGACTTAAATTTGAGGCAGAGGAGGTGGATGGAGTTCATTGAGGATTATGACTTTGAGTTGCACTATCACCCGGGAAAGCCCAATGTTGTGGCCGATGCCCTTAGTAGGAAATCCATTAGTGATGTTGCTTGTATAGCCATCCGGGAATGGGAGATGTTAGGTGCACTGGGCGAGTTCGATTTGCTTCTGGGCAAATCCATTGAGGCTGCGGCCTTGTTTTCTGTTGTTGCACAGCCTACACTTGTGACTCGAGTGTCAGAGGCACAGAGAGGTGATCTTGAAGTAGAATCCCTCCGAGAGAAGATCTCTAGTGGGAAGGCTGAGAAGGGTTTGACTGTGTATCCCGACCTGAGTGTGAGATGCCGTGACTGTCTATTTGTGCCGGAGTCTTGCCGAGAAGAAGTACTCCGAGAGTTTCACCATTCACGCCTTGCGGTACATCCAGGGGGCACCAAGATGTATCGTGATCTTGGTCGTCAGTTTTGGTGGCGGGGTATGAAGAAGGATGTGGCAGTTTTTGTGTCTAAGTGCCTTACTTGTCAGCAAGTGAAAGCCGAGCATCAGATGCCAACGGGTTCGTTGCAACCCTTGCCTATTGCCGAGTGGCAATGGGAGCATGTTACTATGGACTTCGTTGTAGGTCTTCCGAGGACTCAGCGGGGTAGTGATGCTATTTGGGTAGTTGTAGACCGGTTGACTAAGTCAGCGCACTTTATTCCTATGCGCGTGAGAGATTCAGTAGATCATCTTGCCGACTTATATATTCGAGACATAGTGAGGTTGCACGGAGTCCCAGTGTCGATCGTCTCTGATAGAGATCCTCGTTTTACTGCTAGGTTGTGGCAGAGTTTGCAGAGTGCCTTGGGCACTAAACTGACCTACAGCTTACTATCCTCAGACTGACGGACAGTCCGAGCGTACTATTCAGATCCTTGAGGATATGCTTCGGGGTTGTGCCCTTGACTTTAGTGGGACGTGGGAGAGGCACTTGCCCTTGGTGGAATTTGCCTACAACAACAGCTTTCAGTCTAGTATCGGTATGGCGCCGTTTGAGGCCTTGTATGGCCGACCGTGTAGGTCTTCAGTTTGTTAGGCAGAGGTAAGTGATGCACCTTTGTTGGGCCCGGAGTTAGTGAGGGAAACGACGGAGAAAGTTGAGCTTATCCGTAAGAGGCTTGTTACAGCCCAGAGTCGCCAAAAGAGTTATGCCGACCGTAGGAGGAGGCCTTTGGCATTTGAGGCGGGTGATCATGTTTTCTTGAAAATATCACCTAGGCGGGGTTTGATGAGGTTAGGAAGAGTGGGAAGTTGTCCCCTCGATTTATCGGTCCCTTTGAGATCCTTGAGAGGATTGGGGAGGTTACTTACCGTTTGGCTTTGCCGCCGCAGTTGTCTGGAGTGCATAATGTATTTCATGTTAGTATGCTTCGGAAGTACGAGCCGAATCCATCGCACGTGTTGAATTGGACTGACTTAGAGGTAGATGATGATGCCTAGTATGAGGAGAGACCGGTACGGGTCTTGGATAGGCGGGATCAAGTCTTGCGAGGCAAGACCATTCCCTTGGTAAAGGTTTTGTGGAAACATCACGGAGTGGAGGAAGCGACTTGGGAACGTGAGGTGGATGTCCGTGAGAAATACCCGGACTTGTTTGTAAATGTTTACCCATGTATTGGGATTTTGTAATATTAATGAACTTAAAGAGCATTAAATATATCTTAAGTTGTAAAACATTGTGAATGTTTTGGTTTATGGGAATATTGTGGAACTTTCCTTGTAATGGAAGTTTATTTTAACATTGCATATGTTAACTCTGTTGTAGAAATGCAAATATAATTTTGGCATTGAATTTGTTTTGTGATGCATGTTGATAATGCATGTTGGAGATTATGTTGAAAGTTTGCCTCTTGAATAGAGATGGAATGATCGGTAATGGGTCAAGTTGTTGAACTTTACATTGTAATAATGTTGGTAATTGAGAAAACATGCTTTTGAAAAACTTATACTTAATTTCGGGGACGAAATTCTTTAGGGGGGAGGTTATAGCGATCCCGATTTCTCTTCCTTTGATTGTTGTATTCCGGACTTAGGTTCCGTGGAGTTGGTGGTTGTATATCATGTTGATATCCTTTAATTCCGTGTGTTTGAGTTTTAGGATGTGTTGAGCGTGTTTCGAACAGGTTGGTTGAGATTTAGTCCCATTCCTTGTTGCCCAGATTTTTGGTGGTACGCTCGAGCGGGTCCCTTTGCGCTCTAGCGGAGTTTGATTTTTGATTGTTCGCTCGAGTGGACCTTATTGCGCTCGAGCGGGGTTTTCACACTCTCAGCATTTCGTGCCTCTGCAAAACTTCTGCAGGTGTGTTTTTCACACTCGAGCGGGTGTCTTGGCGCTCGAGCGGGTAGTTCATTGTCTATAAAAGTTCTGGAAGGGGGGAATCTACGCTCGAGCAGGTGTGTTTTGTAGTTGTGTCTTAGCGCTCGAGCGGGAATCTTTACGCTCGAGCGGGTCCAGTTTTTGTGTCTGACGCTCGAGCGTCCTATTCTCCGCTCGAGCGGGTCATACGTATATCAGATATCAACTGGGTCTTTTTAGATCACTTTTCAACTTCCATTCTCTCTCTTACTTTTTTGAAAAGCCATTTTTGAGAGCTTCTCTCACTACTTTCTTCCTTCTCTCCTAGGATTGATCTAGTAGGAGTGATTTTCTACCCTTAGGCCTTTGTAAAAAGTGTGTTGATCGTTGAGGGCTACATTTTGATCCGAGAATCTTGGGATTTGGAGCATTTTTGAGTTCTTCATCATTTCTTTTGGGTTTCATCTCTTGAGGTACGGATTCCCACTCATCTTTATGATCTTTAACCTAAATGTAGAGCTTTTGTATAAATGGTTTGGTTTGGGAAGTTAGGGTTTGTAATGTATTAGATTGAAAAAGAGGGGTTTTTTCTTTTTGACTCATATATATAGATTTGAGATCTTAAAAAGAGATTATTGATGTTGTTGGTAATATTTGGACCTTTGGGTCAATATTGAGTTTAAAGGGAAAAATGCCATATTTTGGTATATTTGGGTCATTAGTGTAATTAATGACATTTGTTGTGAAATTGAATTGGGGATAATGAAATTTGATCATTAAGAGATAGAATGGTGGAGTTTGATTTATAAATCGCTCACTTTTGAAAATGTCAATTATATATCTGTTAAGGCATTTATTATCTGTTTAGAAATAACTGCTTTGGGCTATCGGTGGAGGATAGTCTTGATTGTTGTAGACATTGCATGATGATTAGGTGAATTGAAACTTATCAAGTTGTGTATTTGAATACATGGGTGCCGAATCCCGCGGATGAAATTTCCGTAAAATGGCCATTTGAATGTAATTATACATGGGTGCTGAATCCCGCGGACGCAATTTCCGTAAAATGGCAATCCGAATATATCTATACATGGGTGCCGAGTCCTGCGGATGAAATATCCGTAAAATGGCCATAAGAGAATGGAAATACATGGGTGCCGAATCCCGCAGACGCAATTTCCGTAAAATGGCAAGTTATAGTATTGTTGGCATGAGATGTAGCCTCATTTCAATTATTTGGCCAGGGTCTGAGCCATGTTTATAAGTTTAGTTTTGTTAAGTTGAACATTTGTCAAGTGCTAATATTTTAGTTATTGCTCATATTATGTTTAGCATATCTCTACTGGGCGTTGGCTCACCCTATATGGGATATCATTTTCAGGTACTGGTAGCATGCCACCTCTAAGGACGTAGCTTGAGAGGCTTAGGGGCAGGGACATCTTTTGTGATTACATTTTTGTATTATATGTATATCAAACCAAGGGCTTCTTTTGTGTAGAGTTATCACTCTCCTTTTTGTAACCAATTGTTGACTTGGAAAGTTGTAAACCTATAGGGCATTTACTTTTGTTGTCAACATGTAATACATTTTGTAAGAATACTCTGATGGTTAAAATATTAGAACTCTTTTACTTATCGTGAATGTATGCTATGATGGGTTTATTTTTGAGGGCGTTACAAAAAATATCAGGTACTCTAGGTGCATTACATGTCAATGTCATCCACCAATCACCAAGTGCCATGTCTCCATGCCTAATACAAAATCGTGAACCCCACTCCTTTTACCGATCACAACTCTCTTGTGACACTACTTAATCATGCCCCAGAAGCACTAAATAACTTCTCCTAGTTGAAGTGGCCACAATTCAAATTGGTAATGTGGCATTTACTTTTATTTTTATTATTTCAAAACTTTAAAAATTCAAAAATTTTATTATACACATTCATTTTTAATACAATTTAAGGAATATACACAATGAGATCTATCAAATAAGACCAACATTGAACATAAAATTTTATAAAGTAAAATATTAATTTTTTAATTGTACGAAACAGAGAATTTCTCAGTTTTTCAGTTTAAAAACTAAGAAAACATTGAACAAAAGTGTCATAGTCTGAGGCTGCCATTGATAGAGGAAGTTAAAGAAGAAGAAGAAGAAGAAAAGGTGATGGTGAAGTTTCCTCCATTGTTTGCCTTCTTGTTTTGTTCTGGATATGGGAAAGATTTCAAATTTGTAGGATTATCAGTAATGGGGTAAGGGGTAGGATTATTAATCCAATGGATAATTTATCCTATTAATCCAATTGGATAGTGAATACCACACTAATTTTGATAGGATTATTAATACTTCACTATTAATCTTGTGAATCAAATTCACTATTAATCTTGTGAATCAAATTTAATAGTGAAGTATCAAATTCACTATTAATCTTGTGATTCACAAGATTAATAGTGAAGTATTAATAATCCTATTAAATTAGTGTGGTATTCACTATCCAATTGGATTAATATCCATTGGATTAATAATCCCACCCCTACTCCATTACTAATAATCCTATAAATTTGTTGGATTAATTTTCCATTAGATTAATAATCCTAAACCAAAATGTTAAAACAAACATAGGATAATTGGGCCCATGGATTAATAATCCCAATCCTATCCGCTAATTATCCTATGTTTGATTGGGTGGATTAGAGCATGAGATTGAGATTATTAATCCATGGGCCCAATTATCCTATATTTGTTTTAACATTTTGGTTTACGATTATTAATCCAATGTGCAAACCATGTATTTAAAGATTTTATGGTTTGGTGGCCCTGTTTGGTAGAGCTGTAGGAAAATAATTATAGATTATAACTTAACAGATTATAACTTATAACTGTGAACATAAGTTGGTAACCTATTTGGTGCAGTTGTGGGATTATAAATTTAAGCAGCAGAGTAGTGTTTGGTAAATAAGCGGTAAAATAGTTTTTTGCTGTATAATTGTCATTTTTACCTTTATAAGATATAAAATTTGTGATTTCATTTATAATACATTTTTTTCTTTTTCTTTTCATTTTATTTTATTTTTCACCTTATTTTCTTTTCTTTTCTTTAAATTTTTTTTTCTTCTCTTCTTTCTTTGTTAATTTTTTTAGATTTATTAATTCATTAAAATTAATATTCATGTTCTAATTTATATTAATGTTGTGATTTCATTACATATTATTTTCATAGATTCATTTTTATTATTTATATATGTATTTCTTTTCTTTATTATTATTATTAATTGTGATGTTAGCATAAAAATTATCAATTGCTCATCAATTATTAAAATTAGTATCAATTATTATTATTATTATTATTATTATTATTATTATTATTAATTTGTTCATCAATTATTAAAATTAGTATCAATTGTCCATCAATTATTATTATTATTATTGCTATTATTATTATTTTATTTTATTTTTTTTCATATTATTATTATTCTTAGTAAAATTATTATTATTAGTATCAATTAATGGATTTATTGTTATTATTATTATTATTATTATTATTATTATTATTATTATTATTATCATTTTCATTTTTAGTATCAATTAATATTAATAATCAACAGTTGTTATTAGTTAGTATCAATTAATATTAATTAATATATTAATACTAATTTATTAATATTTAATATGTTAATATTAATATATCAATATATTAATACATTAATTTAATTTGTTAATTTATTAATACATTTATATTTATTAACATTTTAGTTTATTAATATTTATTAATATTTATTTTTTTCTACAATTATTTTAATTATTTAATACTAAAATTATTTTTTAATTCTAAGATTATTTTACTTTCCTTATCATCTTCGTCTGTATGTCGCTAGTGGCGAAACGATGGACCAGAGACAATGGTTAGTGTTTCAGATCGAGGAGCTAAGGTTTCATTGCCTCTGCTTCGTGAGAGAGAGAGAGAGAGAGAGAGAGAGAGAAGAGATCGCAATCGCGACGGGGCAGATTGCGATCGCGGCGGCACTAGGGTTTCCTCTAGTTCGATCACGACGGCGCTAGTGTAACAATCCGAAAATTCAAATTGTCCCTTAAATTTTATACTAGTATTATGGTTGTATGTAATAATATATTATTAAATAAATAATAATAAATACAGGATCTAATTTGGCATTTAATTATCAAATATGGGATTAATTAAGGATTATTATTTGGGGCCAAATTAACAGAAATATAAAATTACAATACTAGTTGGGGCAAATTAAAGTTAAAGTTAGTGAATAAATAATTATAAAAGTAAGAGTAATTAAATAATAATAATAATAATAATAATAATAATAATAATAATAATAATAATATTGGATGTGGTAGTAAAATAAATAATTAATTTTCTGTTAGTATACGATAAAGTGTAATTTAATTAAGGATTAATTTATTCATATAGTTATATTAGAAAATTGGGTCAAAATATAATTATCTTAAATATTTATTAAAGATAAGTATACATCTATGAATTTATTATCAAATCTGTGGGATGATATTGACCTGGACACGTGTTGGCCAGAGAATGGTTTTACCTCCCTATAAATAGAGTGAAGGTGATTCACCTGGAACGAAAAAGAAAGAAAGGAAGAGAAGAGAGAAAGGAGGGAAGAAAGGAAAACTGAAGGAAGGAAAGGAAAATAAAATAATTGAAGTCGAAAGGGTCTTTGATAGTGGAAAGAAAGAGTAAGGTATTATTTTTAAAGTGAGTTATATTATACCTTAAGTCATCATAATATATTTTACGTATGTTTTGACTTACCATAATTTGTTTTATATAAGTTATTTTTATAAATTATTATTAATTATATTAATATTTCAATTACGTGGATTATTTTTTGAACCCTATTTGCTTAAAATGAAACTCATGGATATGTTTGTTTAAATTTTAAATAATATTTGACTATAACCTTATATATAGTTGTGTTTTGTAAGTACCACCACGAGAGTCCCAAGCCTTGAGGGACTTAAATAACCATTGGCCTCTATTTGGTCACTTTGTAGCCCTCTGTTGTCATGAATCTATTGACCTCTGTTCTGTGCAGAGCAAAGTGCTGTGCGGAGATAAGTGCTACACTATTGTGGGAGCCACCTCTATAATCCGTACGAGCCACCTCTTGAATCCGTATCTCTGTTCTGACTGTCACTCATGTAACCTCTGCTCTGTTCTGTTCGGTACCGTGGTTATGGTTATTTATTTACATAATCTCAGTTTTGTTACTTAAATGATTATTTGTTTAGACTAAGTTATCCTAAATATTTAGTTACATAACTATCCATGGTTATTTTGTGTCCCTTATACTCTTGGTATAATATATAGCGATCCTGATTCTTCCTTCTTTAATTGTTGCATTCGGACTTAGGTTCCGTGGAGTTGGTTGTTGTATATGTCTTGTTGTCATCCTTTAATTCCATATATTTGAGTTTTAGGATGTATTGGGCGTGTTTCGAAGAGGTTGGTTGAGCTTTAGTCCCATTCCTTGTTGCCCAGATTTTTGGTGGTCCGCTCGAACGGGTCCCTTTGCGCTCGCGCGGGGTTTACACACTTTCAACATTTTGTGCCTCTGCAAAGCTTCTGCAGGTGCATTTTTCACGCTCGAGTGGGTTGCGCTCGAGCGGGCCTCTTGACGCTCGAGCGGGTGTTCTATGTCTGTAAAAATACTGGACGAGTGTAATCTACGCTCGAGCGGGCTTTCCTTTACGCTCGAGCGGGTGTGTTTTACAGTTGTGTCTTGACGCTCGAGCAGGTATTCTTGCGCTCGAGCGGGTTTAGTTTTTTGTGCTTGACGCTCGAGTGTCCTATTCTCCGCTCGAGCGGGATAGTCGTATATTAGATGGTAGCTGGGTGATTTTGAATCACTTTTCACATTTCCCTTCTCTCTCTTACTTTTCTAAACCCTCTTTTGAGAGCTCCTCTCTCTAGAAAATACCTTCTCTCTAGGGATTGATCTAGCTTGAGTGATCTACTCCCTTAGTATCTTTGCAAAGAGTGTAGAGCTTGGCTTGGGCCTCCTATCAATTCGAAAATCTTGGATTTTGGAGCATTTCGAGATTTCTTCATCATCTCCTTTGAGTTTCATCTCTTGAGGTAGGGATAACTACTCATTTTTATGAGTTTTAACCTAAATGTTGAGTTTTTTGTATAAATGGTTTGATTTGGGAAGTTAGGGTTTGAGATGTGTGATATTGGAAAGAGGGGCTTTTTGTTCTTTTAATTCAAACATATGTGTTTTGGGTCTAAAAGAGAGATTATTGATGTTATTGATAATATTTGGACCTTTGGGTCAATATTGAGAAAAATGGAGAAAATGCCATGTTTGGGTACATTTGGGTCATTAGTGTAATTAATGACATTTATTATGGAAATATGAAAATGAGTTGGAAATAATGTAATTGGCTCATTATGAGATAGAATGGTGGAGTTTGAATTATTAATCACTCACCTTGGAAATTGGTTATAAATTATCTGTTGATATAATTATTATCTGTTTAGAAATAATTACTTTGGGCTATCGGTGGAGGATAGTCTTGATTGTTGTAGACATTGCATGGTGATTAGGTGAATTAAAACTAATCAATTGAATATGTCATTGAATATGACGGTTGGAATAATACATTAAATTTATGTATTGATTGGTTATGTATATGATTTATGCTTATATACATTGTGTTGTGTGGGAGGAGATAGGGGATGTACTCCACGGTTTAGGGGAAGGACTCCTAAACCAGATATTGTTTGGGAGGAGATAGGGGATGGACTCCATTGATACAGCGAATATGTGTATCTATTGAAGTGATGATACAACAAATATGTGTATCTATTATGTCGTATGGAAGTATTGTTGATATGAGTATAGTCTCATTAAATTATTGGCCAGGTTCTGAGCCTTATTCATGAATTGAGAACTGGATAAGAAATGGAAAATGGAATGAAGCATGGACATATTTATCATGTAATTGAAATGAATCATGAATTGATTTATGTGAGTTAAACATTTATCAGATGCTCATGTTTTAGTTATTGCTCATATTATGTTTAGCATATCTCTACTGGGCGTTAGCTCAACCTATATGGGACATCATTTTCAGGTGCAGGTTCTATGCCACCTCCAAGGACATAGCTTGGGAGGCTTGAGGCGGTTAGACTTTTTTGTTGTTTTGTTGTATTACATGTATATCAAGCCAAGGGCTTATTTTGTATAGAGTTAGTGCTCTCCTTTTGTAACCAAGTGTTGACTTGGAAAGTTGTAAGCCTATAGGGCATTTACTTTTGTTGTCAGCATGTAATACCTTTTGTAAGAATACTCTGATGATTTTAATATGAAATTTCTTTTCTTTATCGTGAATGTATGATGTTATGGGTTTATTTTGAGGACGTTACATAATATTTCTCACTCTGCCATGTGCTTATAGCTGTTTACCAATATTTAGGAAACAATGCAATTCAGAAATAGTTTTTGAAAAGTCTTAGATGCGGGGCTACGGAATAGACACACACAGCACTTTTATGGATATGTTTATATGTAAATATTGGCCTTTTTAGTCAATACATTTTGTTATAAAAATAAAAGCTCCAATAATTATTTTGGTGCCCACACTTAAATATTATTTCCGCTCGCGTTTATTAATTTATTTAAGAATTGGCCAGAGGTAACTTCAGTTACTGGCCATCACGATACTTAACCCTTTGGTACGGGGAGCGGGTCGTGGCAGCTAGGGTTTCCTCTGGTTTGTGTAAGAGAGAGAGAGAAAGAGAGAGATAGAAAAGAGATCGCGACTCGCGATCGCGACAGGGTAGATCGAGATCACAACGGCGCTATGGTTTCCACTCGATCGCGAGAGAGAGAGAGAGAAGAGAGGTCGCGACGAAGTAGATATGGATGTTATGCTGTGTTGACCCCACATCGTCGCTCCATCCATCGTCGAAAATCACTTCTGTCCACCAGAAATCGCCAGAGTCCTTTCCTGAGAGAGAGAAAATGAGTGTATTTTATTTATATACCTGGTTCACTTGTAATTACTTCAAAGTATGATGGACATTTAAGTCTTTCACATGCAACTTGCCGGTTAAGATGAAAATTAAGTACCCCTTCCCCCACTCAACCAAAAAGTTCATTTTCCACTTATAAAAAGCTATAATCTACACCCATTAAGCTACACCAAACACTCCAAAACCACTTATTTTAAGTTATAAGTGGATTTAAGTTGAAAATAAGCTGTGCCAAACAGGCACGGTGTGGGGTTTACTTTTCTAGTAATTATTCAATGTACCTGTTTGGCACAACTTATTTTCAACTTAAATC
Source organism: Camellia sinensis (assembly GCF_055761805.1). NCBI lineage: Eukaryota > Viridiplantae > Streptophyta > Magnoliopsida > Ericales > Theaceae > Camellia > Camellia sinensis. Next base: position 107,262,433 of record NC_138969.1, on the reverse strand, counting down.
CACTTATAGCTTAAAATAAGTGGTTTTGGAGTGTTTGGTGTAGCTTAGTGGGTGTAGATTATAGCTTTTTATAAGTGAAAAATGAGCTTTTTGGTTGAGTGGGGGAAGGGGTGCTTAATTTTCAACTTAACCGGCAAGCTGCATGTGAAAAACTTAAATGTCCTTCACACTTTGAAGTAATTACAAGTGAACCAGGTATATAAATAAAATACACTCATTTTCTCCCTCTCACAAAAGGACTCTGGCAATTTTCAGTGGACATAAACGATTTCCGGCGATGGATGGAGCGACGATGTGGGGTCAACACAACACAACATCCATATCTGCTCCGTTGCGACCTCCCTTCTTTCTCTCTCTCGCGAGGGAGTGGAAACCATAGCGCCGTCGTGATCTCGATCTACCCTGTCGCAATCGCGAGTCATGATCTCTTTTCTCTCTCTCTCACTTTCTCTCGCACGAACCAAAGGAAACCCTAGCGCCGCCACGATTGAACTAGAGGAAACCCTACTGCCGCTGCGATCGCAATCTGCCCCGTCGCGATCGTGATCTCTTCTCTCTCTCTCTCGCACGAACCAAAGGCGATGAAACCTTAGCTCCTCGATCTGAAACACTAACCATTGTCTCTGGTCCGTCGTTTCACCATCGTCGTTTTGCCACCGGGGACGTACGGACAAAGAGGAGAAGGAAAGTAAAATAATTTTAGAATTAAAAAATAATTTTAGTATTAAATAATTAAAATAATAGTAGAAAAAAATAAATATTAATAAACTAAAATGTTAATAAATATTAATGTATTAATAAATTAATATATTAATATTAATATATTAAATATTAATAAATTAGTATTAATATATTAATTAATATTAATTGATACTAATTAATAACAATTGTTGATTATTAATATTAATTGATACTAAAAATGAAAATGATAATAATAATAGTAATAATTATTAATCCATTAATTGACACTAATAATAATAATTTTACTAAGAATAATAATAATAATAATAATAATAATAATAATAATAATAATAATAATAATAATAATAATAATAATTGATACTAATTTTAATAATTGCTGAGCAATTGATAATTTTTATACTAAAATCACAATTAATAATAATAATAAAGAAAAGAAATACAAATATAAATAATAAAAATGAATATATGAAAATAATACGTAATGAAATCGCAACATTAATATAAATTAGAACATGAATATTAATTTTAATGAATTAATAAATCTAAAAAAATTAACAAAGCAAGAAGGGAAGAAAAAGAATTTTAAAAAAAGAAAAGAAAATAAGGTGAAAAATAAATTAAAATGAAAAAGAAAAAGAAAAAAATGTATTATAAATGAAATCACAAATTTTATATCTTATAAGGGCAAAAATGACAATTATACAGCAAAAAACTATTTTACAGCTTATTTACCAAACACCACTCTACTGCTTAAATCTATAATCCCACAGCTGCACCAAACATTTTATCAGCTTATGTTCACAATTATAAGTTATAATCTGTTAAGTTATAATCTATAATCACTTTTCCACAGCTTTACCAAACGGGGCCAATACTCTACCAGTAATGCTTTTATTTTATTAATAAATTGATATTTAACATTTTATCTTTTAAAAGTCTAGTATAAAAGTGATGAGTTCTACTATTTAAATCAATAACTATCATTTATGCTGTGTTTAGCTAGAAAATTTGGAAAATAATTTGAAAAAGAAAAAGAAAAAAATAGGTAAAATATGAATAAAATATATTTACATTTCATTTAGTTTAATACAGTTTTTTCTTTTTTCTTCTCAAATTTTTTTTTTCCAAATCTCTCAACCAAATAAAACGTTAAAATACCATTTAAACATGTTTTAGGAGTATTGAATAATTTTCCTTATGGTTATATTAAGATTGGATGGTAATATTATGGATGAATGATGATGTAATTATATTGAAATTTTACTCGTGTTTTGGTTGAAATTTAAAACATATAGATTCAAGCGGATTTTTTTTTAAGGTCCTTGGTATTAAGATTTTATACCATAAAGGACACTCATTATTTTCATAATGTCTAAGGTCCCTCAATATCAATCTAGAGAAAATTCTATCTAGAGAATTTCTCTAGACACATCATAGAGAAAATTGCAAATTTCTCTGGACATATCGCAGAGAAAATCCAAATTTCTCTGGATAGTGCTCTGCTTCTTGATATTAGTCCTCCGAGGATAGTGATATAATCCAGAGATCCAGTACCTATTAATTCAATCTACACTCTGTAATTCGTGGACTAAAACATGGATTCCAAATTTCAATCCAGAGAAATTTGAATGAACACCCAGAGAAAATTGAATGAAAAGAGAAATTTGAACACCCAAAGAAAATTTCAGTCTAGAGAAAATTAAACATTTCAATCTAGAGATCAGTACCTATTAATTTCAATCTACACTCTGTAATTCATGAGGGTAGTGATATAATCCAAAGATCCAGTACCTATTAATTCAAGTTACACTCTGTAATTCATGGACTAAAATATAGACTAAAACATGGATCCCAAATTTTAATTCAGAGAAAATTGAATGAACACCTAAAGAAAATTTCAATCCTGAGAAATTTGAACACCCAGAGAAAATTCAATATTTCAATCTAGAGATCAGTACCTATTAATTTCAATCTACACTTTGTAATTCATGAGGGTAGTGATATAATCCAAAGATCCAGTACCTATTATTTCAATCTACACTCTGTAATTTATGGACTAAAATATAGACAAACATGGATTCCAAATTTCAATCTAGAGAAAATTGAATGAACACCCAGAGAAAATTTCAATCCAGAAAAATTTGAACACCCAGAGAAAATTTTAGTCTAAAGAAAATTGAACATTTCAATCTAGAGATCAGTACCTATTAATTTCAATCTACACATTGTAATTCATGAGGGTAGTGATATAATCCAAAGATCTAGTACCTATTAATTCAATCTACACTATGTAATTCATGGACTAAAATATGGACTAAAACATGGATTCCAAATTTCAATCCAGAGAAAATTGAATTAACACCCAGAGAAAATTTCAATCTAAAGAAATTCAGAGAAAATTGAATATGTCCAGTAAATATCAGATGGGCTATTTCAAGATGATAAAATAATTATTAACTTAGTTAATGTTGTTTAGTTAAACCAGAGAAATCCAATAACAGAGAAATTTACCAGAGAAATTTGAACAACCAGAGAAATTTGAACCATCAGAGAAATTCAATACTAGAGAAATTCTAATGCAGAGAAAATCCAATACCAGAGAAATTCTAATGCAGAAAAAATTCAACACCAAAGAAATTTGAACAACAAAGAAATTTGAACAAACCAAATACTTTTCAGGATTGCAAAAATGGTTCATCTCATTTGCGGGGGAACGTGTACATACATTATATGTCATTGGATTCAGCTGTGCTTGCTTATCAATCTATAAATGGTCGCTAGTTTGCAGGCAAACTGGTATTACATTTTCTTTTCATTCAAGTTAACGCTCTTCTAGTTGTTAAGAATGAATTTTGACAAATTTTCTGCATTCTACTAATTTAGCTAATGAATTTGGCACATGAGAACTTCACTGCTATACTGTTTTGGATCCTTCCATGTTTTACTAAATAATTTTTGGTCCTAGAACAGTAGGTATCCTATCACGTTCATTCCTTCGGCTTGTTACTCATGTTAACTACAAAATTTGGTGACCTGCTATGATGAGGTTAGCTTGATGTTGTGTGTTAGAATACGATCATTCATTCAAGCGCTAACATGGCCTTAATCTAGTGACAAGATTATTGCTAGGGTCATTTAGATTGAAGGGCACCAAAAATGCTTGTTTGTAGTGGTATTATGGATAAAAAGGGTGATATATATATATATATATGTATTTTTTTGTTGATAAACTTAACTACCTTGATATTGACACTTCATGCTTACTACTTCAATGTTAACGTAAATCATGCAATTATTGCTTTTCGTTCTAGGAGTTCATTCCCATGATGGATTTGAGTTGTCTCCTATGGTTGTTTAAACACAATTTCTTCCGTGCTTACTATTGCTTATGCATATACTTGGGTCTTATTCACTTCCTCTTATCTCTTATGTTGTTTTGGTTTGGGAGTGCTGTCTGTTGTGCTACATGTTGAATTATTTACTGAAAATCTTGTGTGCATGCCATACATCCCACAATTGTTGCAGTAGCAAGATTGCCATTCTTTTACTTATATTGATGCTGTTAATTAAGGGTATGGGCAGGAAGAAGACTGGGCACATAGATTACAGATATGCCCAGTCTTGATGCTGGGCAGGAAGAAGACTGGGCATCAACCGTAAGGACTGGGCAAGGCATAGCTTATCGATTTTGTTGAGTTTTTGTATAGAAGATTGCTTTCGAAGAGTAAAAACAATAATTGAAATAACACAAATTCCAAAATTCAAGAAAAGAAAACAAACCAACCACAAATTCACAATTTTACATATATGTATAGACATTTACTAGAGAGAGAAAGATTTTAATACCTACGAGAAGCAAATGAGAGAGGCGACGCTCTATTGCAAGAAGCGATTGAGAAACTCAGTGGAGCTGAGATGGCTGAAGCTACCATTTCTACAACTTGAGAGACAAAAAGAGAGAGATGCCAACTCTGAATACTCCTTATTTGTTATTGTCGTTCATGTTGGGAGTGGGCCAAACCACAGGCACTATGTTAGCCTTGTGAAAAGCCATGACCACTGGTTGTTCTTTGATGATGAGAACGTAGAGATGATCGATGAGTCTGCTGTTCAAACTTTCTTCGGAGAATTTGCTTGGGGGTAAAGAAATGGAGGAAGAAGACAGCACGCAGGTTCAATGATGAGAGAAAGAGAGAGAGACATGAAATAGAGAAGGTAGAGAGAGAAATGAGATTTGATAGAATGAAGATCAGAAAGAGAGATAGTCAAATTTCTCTGATATGATATATAGGTGTGGGTTTAGGCACCTTAGACATCAAAAAATAATATTATGGATCTTTTCCATTACTAAAAATGGGAGAGGGATCTTAGACTAATTTCCCTAGATTCAATTGTTTCTCATTTTTAAGTTTATAAAATAGGAAAATACACATCGTTCATTCTAAAATTAGTATGTTAGTATTTTCGTTTACGAAAATGATATACAAATTTAATTTGTAGATACACTTTCTAAATCTAGTGATATATCAACGAGATGAGTAATTGATAATTAAAAACTAAATAAGAAAGAGAGAGTTTACTTAAATATTTTAATAGTGTCAAAATTATTGGGTCTAATTTTTAATTATGAATAATAATATCTTTTTCCTTATTTAGAATCATAAGCTTTTCAAAAACTGAGTTGAAATCTTAAACTCAGGGAAATTAAATTAATGTGTCATTGATTATTAAGATTTTCATTTATATATAACAATGATTTTCTAACTATTGTGGGGTAGTGGTTCGTTTGATGATATAAATATTTTTCATAATATAATTACTCCTTATGTATTTAAAAAAAAAACATTTAAAATGAAAAATAATATATATATATATATATTTTTTTTTAAATTTAGTGTATGGAATTATGTTTTTCTACAATTATAAATATTTATTTGTCTAATACATCATTGAAAACGCCCTAAAATTTTAAGGGAAAATTTAAAATTTGGAATTAATGTGGCATTAATTATTAAATCTTTCATTTATATGTAGAGAATTAGAACTTCAGGAAGCAATCAAAGGCGTATCTTTAAGATCATTTAAGTTTTATATTCTCATTCACATACAATTTGCACCCTTGTGAAGACCTCTCAAATCTCATAACCGATGAAGGGTAACTGCTGCCTTGCTGAGATAGGAATGGGATCTACTCATGATAATTCAAATCGTTTATTTTTTAATATAAAATGTTAGAGGTAGATTTAGAATTATAATACTATGTATGGAATAAGATAATATATTATTTATTAAAAATATAATAATTACATTTAATTTTTTTATATTTTGTCTCTTATAAATAAAATTTTATATATAAGTTTAAGGGTTTTCTTTCAAATATTTCTTTACTATAATATGTAGTATAGATAGATTAAAATTGTTATATTGATAATTAATAATTAAAATTATGCTTTGTTATAAAAAAAAATGATAGAATTCTAATACTTCACTATTTTAGAATAAAAATACATGAATTTTAAAAATTATCATATTGGTTTTTGAAAGGGAAATAATTAAACAAATTTTAAAAACTTACTGAGTAAGAAAGAATCATCGTAACATATAAAACCACTAAAATCACGGTTAAACCAGCAAATTATTCAAACCAAAAATGGTTTAGCTTAATCAGTTAAGTCAAAAAAACAACCAGCTTACACAAAAATTAATTAATTAAAACTTTTAAATTTTATTTTATTAAAATTTAAACTGTCACTAAATATGGAAAACAATCTATTAATTTAAATTTAAAATCGACACAACATAAATTTAAAATTATAATAGTCTATCTCATAATTTATAAGTTTTAAATACAAATTTAAAATTATCATAATTATTTCATAATTTTTGTATTAAGGAGTAGTAATAGTGACATTGAGATTATTGATATATTTTATAAAAAAAAATACTTTTAAGAAGAGATATTATGAAAGTTTCAAAATCACATACAAAATTATTTTTAAAATCAAAACCTCTTTGTAGGATTGTAAAATAAAAGTTAAATGAAAGCTAACCAATTGGAATTTTCTTAATTGTTTAAAATTAAGAAAATAAAAAAAAATTAGTATGAAATATTGATTATAAGGTTTCTCACTAAAAATCTCATTTTGCTTATATAAATGGGAGCATAAGATTTACTTTATGTAAGTGAAACAATTTACTTTTTTCTTCTTTTCTCGATGTGAGATTATAAAATAAAAGTTAAATGAAAGATAGCCAATGTGGATTTTCTTAATTGTTTAAAAGTTAAGAATTGTTTGAGCGGGAAGTTTATTTCAAATCAAGCAATCTTAGCCGTTTAATCTTTAATTAAGTCAATCTTTAATTTATTTCGAAATCAAACAAATTTAACCAATATATTTTGATAAAACCGCTAAAATCACAGTTAAACTAGCAAATCAGTCAAATTGAAAATGATTTACCCTATCGGCTAGGTCAAAGAACCAACTAACATATATAAAAATTAATTAATTAAAACTTTGAAATTTTATTTTAATTTTAAAATTTAAACTGTCTTGAACTGAAATATACACAACACTACAATATTAAACGGGAGCATAAGGTTTATATAGTGAAACAACTCATTTTTTTTGTCCTTTTCCTAGTGTGGGATTGTAAAATAAAAATTAATAGTTGTTTAGACGGGAAGTTTATTTCTAATCAAACAATCTCAGTTGTTTAATTTTTAATAAGGTCAATTTTAATTTATTTTAAATTAAACAAATCTAAGCAATATATTTAATAAAACAGCTAAAACCGTGATTAAACTAGTGAATCAGTTAAACTAAAAACGATTCAGCCTAATCGGCTAAGTCAAAAGACCAACCAAATTATAACAAAATTAATTAATTAAAACCTTTAAAATTTATCTTAAAATTTAAACCATCTTGAACCGAAACATGTACAATATTATAATATTTAATGAGATTATAAAATTCACTTTATATAAGTGAAACAACTCACTTTTTTTTTTTCTTTTCTCGATGTGGGATTGTAATTATTTTAAAGTTAAATATTATGAGAGTTTCAAAATCTCATACAAAATTATTTTTAAAATCAAAACATCTATGTGAGGTTGTAAAATAAAAATTAAATGGAAGCTAATCAATGAAGATTTTCTAAATTGTTTAAAATTAAGAAAATAAAAAAAAATTGGTATTGATTATAAGGCTTCTAACTTCTTTTTTTTTTTGACTTATATAAATGGGAAAATAAGATTCACTTTATATAAGTGAAATAATTCAGTTTTTCCTTTTTTTTTTTTTTGGGATATGGGATTGCAAGATAAAAGTTAAATGGAATCTAACTAATGGAGATTTTCTTAATTATTTAAAATTAAGAAAATTCAATAATTTATATAAATTGGGGCATAAGATTCACTTTATGTAAATAAAACAATTCAATTTTTCCTTTTTTTTCTCAATTTGGGATTATACAATAAAAGGTAAATGAAAGCTAGTTAATGAGAATTTTTTTAATTGTTTAAAATTAAATTTTTTTTATAATTTTATAATTAGGGATTGGAGTTTCTGGAAGGTTTCTCCCCTAACCTTTTATAAGATTCACTTTATATAAGTGAAACAACTCACTTTTTCTTTATTTTTTCGATATGAGATTGTAACACTTTATATAAATAAAACAACTTGCCTTTACTTTCTTTTCTCAAGATGGGATTGTAATTATTTTTAAGTTAAATATTATGAGAGTTTTAAAATCTCATACAGTATTATTTTTAAAATCAAAACGTTTATGTAGGATTGTAAAATAAAAGTTAAATGGAAGTTAGCCAATGAGGATTTTCTTAATTGTTTAAAAATAAGAAAATCAAAAAATGAATATGAGATATTGATCATAGGGCTTCTCACAAAAAATCTCTTTTTGCTTATATAAATGGGAGTATAAGATTCATTTTATGTAAGTGAAACAATTCACTTTTTCTTTCTTTTTTTGATGTGAGATTGTAAAATAAAAAGTAATTGGAAGCTAGCCAACGAGAATTTTCTTAATTGTTTAAAATTAAGAAAATTCAACAATTTTAGAATAAGGGTTTGGATAGGTGTGTAAATTTGTCCCGGCTCGACCCATGTCGAGCCTCGCAGGTTCAAGCCAAAATTCGGGTTAGGCGGGGCCGGGCCAGCTTACGGGCCAAAAAATTAGGCCTAGGCCCAAGGGGTATTCGGGCCTTGGGCGGGCCTGACCATTTTTTTTTTAAAATTTTTTTTTACCAATTTTTTATTATTTTTCATTAAAAAAGACACTGGGCCTCAAGCTGGTCAAGCCTCGGGCTAGGCCTTGAGTGGGTCTTAAGCAGGCCGATGGGCTGGGTCACGGGTCGGGCTGGGCTTCAAAATGATGGCCCAGACCCAGGCCTAAGCCTAGGGACTCGGGCCCAAACCCAAATGGGCCTAAACAGGACGGGACCACCCTGGGCCATGGGCCATTTTTACACTCCTAAGTTCGGAGCTCCTAAAAGGCTTCTCCCTAAAAATTTTCATTTTTCTTTTATAATATATAGATAGATAGTGAAACAAACTTTGCTTTTTCTTTTTTTTCCTGATGTGGGATTATAAAATAAATCATAAACTAGTTAGAGTTTTATTTTTATATGGTTAAATGGAAGTTAGCCAATGGAAATTTTTTTAATTGTTTAAAATTAATAAAATCAATATAAGAAATAGCGATTAAGACGGCAAATCGGTCAAACCCAAAATGGTTTAGCCTAATCGGTTATGTCAAATGACCAACTAGCTTATACAGAAATTAATTAATTAAAACTTTTAAATGTTATTTTAATTTGAAAATTTAAATTGTCTTGAATTGAATTATACACAATATTACACTATTAAGATTCACTTTATATAAGTGAAACAACTTTTTTTTTTCTTTTACCGATGTGGGATTATAAAATAAAAGTTAACAATTATTTGGACGAAGAGTTTATTTCTAATCAAGCAATTTCAATCTTTCAATCTTTAATCAGATCAATATTTAATTTATTTCGAATCAAACAAATTTAATCAATATATTTTGATAAAATCACTAAAATCGCTGTGAAACCAACAATTCAATCAAATCAAAAATGATTTAGCTTAATCGGCTAGGTTATAATTAATTAATTAAAACTTTTAAATTTTAAACCATTTTGAATTGAAACATGCACAACACTACAATATTAAATAGGATTGGAGTATAAGATTCACTTTATATGAGTAAAATAACACTTTTTTTTTTCCTAGCCAATAGAGATTTTCTTAATTATTTAAAATTAAGAAAATTAAAAAAATTAGTATGAGATATTAAAATTCTCACAAGGCTCCTCACTAAATGAGATGGGAGTATAAGATTCTTTTTATATGAGTAAAATAACTTTTTTTTTCCCTTCTTTTCCTGATGTGACATTATCAAATAATAAAAGCTAGCCAATAAAGATTTTTTTAATTGTTTAAAATTAAAAAAATTAAGAAAACTAGCATGAGATATTGAAACTCTCATAAGGCTCTTCCTCATTAAATAGGATGAGAGTATAAGATTCTTTTTATATGAATAAAATAAATTATTTTTTTTCTTCTTTTTCCGATGTGGGATTATCAAATAAAAGCTAGTCAATGGAGATTTTCTTAATTGTTTAAAATTAAGAAAATCATGAAAATTAGTATGAGACATTGAAACTCATACAAGAGGCCTCATTAAAAACACTATTTTCCTTATATAATATAGATTATAAAACTTATAGCTATTAATTTTTTATTAACGTAATTTTTTTATTAAAAATATTTTACTTAACATATTTAAAAGGTGAATAATCCGTATCATTGAGTTACAATCCAAAGTGAACCCCATTCGCCTCACAGACGTGACAGCACCCATCCTCCATCCCTAAGGCCCCGTTTGTTTTGGGAGATAGAGGAAGGATTGGGATTAGGATTGAGGCGGGACTCACTAATATTGTGTTTGTTTTGGGAGATGAAGAGAATTCATAATCATTTCCGGATTAGCATAGGCCTTGGGAGGAGATTAGGATGGAGGCTTAGGACTTAGTATTAGAAAATAATCCCCCAAACTATTTTTATTTTATTTTTTACTTGTTGAGCATTTTTTTTTTAACATTAATGTTTAATTTTTTGTATTTTTTGTGAAGTAAAAATCATAGTTTTATTTGTTTTATTTTATTTTATTTTTACATGTTGGGCTTTTTTTATTTTTTGAACATTAATGTTTAATGTTTTTGTACTAGTGTATGCCCAAATAATAATAAAATCAAAATGTAATTGAATATAAAATTTTTGGGTTAAAATATAATTTATCCCATTTGTTGCTAAAAATTTGAAGTTAAAATATGAATCAAGGTCTGGTTAATTTTGAAGATTTTTTTTTTTAAAACTTGAAAATATGTTTAGTTGTATATTTTGAAAATAAATATTTCCTAATCAACTATTTAAAGTACGAAAAGTAACTCAATCATAAACATTTTGGTTTTATTAACAAACTTTATGACTCTAAAGTATAAACTTTATATCAACAAAAAAATTAAAAATAAAGCATCATTGCTAAGCAAGTCAAGAAAAAAAATTATAGACACAAAATAAAACACACAAACCAAAGGTATTGTACATTTGTCAACACTATAATCCAAAAAAATTTGCACCAAACAATACACAACAGCCAATGCTTTACAAATACAAAAAAATCAAATTAAAATTAAATACCAAATAATACACACCAGCCAGTGCTCTATAACTTACAAAAAATTGAAATTGAAATTGAAATGTACACCAAACGATACTTTGCAATTTAAAAAAATTAATTTTAAACACCAAGAAATGCACACTTGCTAGTGCTATTGCTGCAAATCACATTGTAATAGTTTTTTGTAAATTATAAACCCAAAACTACGTGCGAAAAAATATAGGTGAAAAAAAAATAATTTAACTTGCCTAATGTGACATGAGATTTTAAAAAATATATTCCCAACACAATCTACACCACTTGGAAATAAGAAAAAACTAGGTAAAACAACTTACTAATGGTGCAGAGAGACCATATATATTTTGTTCAAACCTTATGTAACACAACAGATATATAAAATCATGGAAATACTGATGTAAGGACTAAATACTACTGTTAATTGTTTTGTAAGATACATCCCTTTCCTAATCACTGATACAAGTGAAAGCAAAAAGAAAAAGATTTCAACTGTTGAAGCAATTATGGATTTAACAATTATAATAGACCTTATCAGTCGGACAATAAAGTATAATAGACCCTAAAAATATAAATCAAATAATAATACAATTCCTTCCACAACATAAGGAGTTTATACCCAAAACCAACCAACAATACAAAGTAAATGAAATAAAGAACATCTGTAGGTGTCCTGGTGGTGTGAAATCAACTTTTCAGTGTTTAAATAAACATCTAAAATTTTTCCATATACAAAATTGTAGAAAGCCTACTGTTTTAAACATTCCCTTTTAAGTGAATAAATCTTCCCTCTATAGAGATGAACCTTGAGAGCAGTCTCAAAATGCAAAGCTCAAAAGGTACTGTTTTTCCACTTCCAGTTGGTGCTAAAATGACCATATTTACATCGGATTGAAAACAGACAGAAAAGCATTCACTCTACAACAAGTTAAAGTACTTGTACAACAAATACAAATGCAGAAACAATACCAATTACACCATGTATAGCAAAAGAACACTATTTTAGGCATTGTGGATCAATTCCCTAAAGAAAATTTAGCATCATACATTGTTTGGGAGGCACGGTGTAAAGAAAATTTAGTGTATTTTCGTGCCTAAAGGCACAGTGTAAAGAAAACATATGGGAAAAAGGATACTACTCATTAGATAAAGATAAAAAAAAAAAAAAGTTTGGGAGGCATCCATTGCCACTGGTGGCGACATTAATAGTAGGGAAGGAAGCGGATGTGGTGGTAGTTGGGATGAGGAAGAGGCACATGTGAGGCAGACAGGGTCGGTGAAGGCTTAGGGTGAACAGCGGTGTTGTAGGTGTAGGGAAAGAGGAGAGAGAGTCAATAGAAGATAGAAGAGGTATGGTGAGAAAGAAGAGAGAAATGGAAACAGTGAGAGAGTGAAAAAAATCTTAACCCTTTAACTTTTTAGTTAGGATTATCTAAACCATTCTAACCAAATATAAGAGAGAAATGTTTTCAAAATTTGTTATAACTATAAACTAAACTAACTACACAAAAATCACCAAGATGAACATCTATAAATCTAGAAACAATGAATCAAATATAAAAGTTAAAAAACGAACTCATCAATAATAAAAATTTATTAGTGTTTGATTTTTCCTTGGACTTGCAATACCTTATTCACAAATCACAATAATATGTTTGAATATAGATATTAGACTTTTCTCAAGTGTACAAAGGTTCTAGAATTCCAAATAGGAGACATGTTGCACATGATAATACATTTGTCAGCAAATGATCCTTCTAACAAAATCTTTTTATCAAGCATTTCATATGCAACCAGTTGTAGCTAATACAAAACACATGGAAGACCAACTAAATTAAAAAAAAAAAAAAAACACAGGGAAGAAGAAATTATTTGAAAACCAGCTTTTTCCTAATTAATCAAAATACACCTAGAAATATGGAAGGAACCGGTTTAAATCATGAGGTAGTTTGGGTTGGGACCAGATGCCAATATATTACCTCATTGACCCCCAATTTTGGATAGAAGAAGCGGCTAAAAAAGTCAAACCCAGATCCGGCGGGAGCAAGTGCTGTAATAATTAATCCCCTTCCAGGACATCGTTGTATTTCATCAAATTCGAGCTGTAGATCTGCAACAGCCTTTCCTGATGGGAGCACCACCTACCAAAATGCAAGTACAAAATGAATATCCATATATCAGTTCAGGTTAACTTCCCTCTTTGAGATACTGCAATGAAAGTTTGAGAATGCACCCAAATTTGAAATCAAATCTTCCCACCATTTAATTTTAAAATGGAGCAATCACTCTTTCATTTATAGTTTTTTTTCTTAGATACCCTTTCAACCATTTACTTCAAAAAATACAAAGTTGCATAGTTATGAATAACAATAAATAAACAAAGAATGCTTACAAAGAGGTCTTTTGCAGTAGTTGTCTTAAGAAATCATTATACTATTTACCCCAATCTATCAAACATCTAGATTATTTGAACATCTATACCAAGAAAATGGCATAAGCAAACAATCATTGTTGAGATTTGGTGACCCACCATGAAACAAACTCAAAAACATCTATCTAAGTCATTTTTGGTCTAAAATAACCTGTTTGATTATCAAGCTATTATTAGAACCTTGAAAACAGTCACAGCTCGACAGCGAGAGAAGGGGAGAGGTAGAAATCAACACAACATAGAAAAAAAGACTGAAACAATTAGCAATCTTACCATGCGAGCCAAGTTTGAGAGCAGCGAGAGGGAGGGTTACGAGTGCGAGTTCAATTAATAATTTTTCTCGAAAGTAACACCATAATAATTGAATCTCATTCTCCAAGCCAAGTCTGGCAATAGTGAGGAAGATCGAAGATGCTGTGATTGTGTGAAACCACATTTATAAATTGAAGGCACTTTATGGGTACTTTTTCAGGGAAAAATTCGCACACACAATAACATGAATATAAACAACAACAACAACAATAACAATAACATCCAATCGAATTTCATGATGAACTCAAAAAAAAAAAAAAACCCTAAAATTAACCAAACAGCATCAGAAATCGCAATAATTCATATGTAGATACAATTAAAAAATAGACATAGCCCAATAGAGAGAGAAGGGGAGAGGCAAAACACGATGAACTAAAAAAAAAAAACCCTAAAATTAACCAAACAGTATCAGAAATCGAAACAATAAAAAAAACACATAGCCCGACAGAGAGAGAAGAAGAGGGGTAGAAATCGAGGACTACCTTGCGAGCTGAGTTCGAGAGGCAGAAATTGAGGACTGGAGAGCAGTGTCGGGAGTGAGTGAAGAGGAAGGGTAGGAAAGAAGAAGAACAGAGAGGGAGAGAGAGATAAAGAGGGAATGAGGAGGAGACATGGGTGAGAATATAGAGGGAGAGAGAGACATAGGTAGGTGGAAGGCTGCGAGAGAGATGTTTGAGCAGGAACCATCATCGATCTGCACCGTTAATATATTCTTAAGATTGATCTCAGTAATTCAAAAGAAATGTATCTCTGATACATTTTATATATTTTCAAAAATCGTTCTCCTTTATTATATAGACTTTTTATTTATTTTATTATTTTATATTTACTTTATATAAAAATAATTTATCAATTCCTGCACTAACAACTATTATCAAAACAAATACAATTTTACTTAATCTCCTCATTATTAATTTCCTTCCTATCAATTCCCTCCATTCTATCTATGAAAATAAACCAACCCTAATGATAAAGTGAAGTAAAGATAAAAGGTTATAAAAATTATCAAAAGATTGTAACAATAAGGAAAATCATAAAGTGATCAAAATATCATAATTATTAGCTAACGGTTGAAATAAAGATGAAAGGTTACAAGAATCACCAAGAGATTAGTTCAAATAAAGATGAAAGGTTACGAGAATCACCAAGAGATTATGACAATAAATTTAGTCCTCAAAAAAAAGAAATAACAATAAATTTAGGTGGTGCTTGTTTGGAAGAATTGGAAGAAAGAATTGGACTCCATGTCAAATATACTATAGAGTCCATCGTTTAGTTAATAATTTATATGCCGGATTAGAAGTGTTGGACTATTGTGTCCTAGGGTGATGTGGGATTGAAATTGTGGGATTGAAATTTGATGGGATTAAATTAAAAAATAACACATTTTCCCTCCAAGAATTTGATTTCGTATTTATTTAGTAAAATAAACTAAAATATAAAAATTTCAATTAAAAAATCAAACAAATAAAATAATTTAATTTTTATTGATGTTTATTTATTTAAATTATTTAATAAATCTTTATAGATGTTTTGTATAAACTTTTTTGATATTTTATTTAATTTCATTATATTTTTTATTTAATTTAATTTTTAAAATAACATAATTTTTTATTGATGTTTTATTTATTAATTAAATAAATTTTTATTTAATCTAGCAAAAAAAATTAAAATATTAAAGATAGATTTAATATTGTTATTATTAAGTAAACAATTGAAAAATGTAAAATAGTCTATTGAGTATTTATCAGTCTTCATAATATTCCAATCAAACATTAGATTCAATATGATAGTATTTTCTAGATATCTAATCTCATGAAAAAATAAATATGGAATACACATCATTTTTAACCAGATAGTCCAGGAATTATATATATTCCAGGGTTTATAGTTTAATGGATTACAATCTCCTTTTATTCAGTCCGTCCAAACAAACATGGCCTTGTGGTATTTGAATAACGAATTTGAGTAATAATTTAAAAAGGAAAAAAAAAGAAGAAAAAAAAGCCATTTACTTGCCTAAACATGCAAAGGGGGACTTATTGTGAGTCCTAATAAGTGAACTTATTGTTCAATAAGTCCTGTGAGAATTAATGACATTTTTCATCAAATACTATTAAAAGAACATTACTAATTGTTTATTTTCAGCGACAGTTTAAAAATTGTAATAAAAAATGTCACTAATTATAAATTTTAGTGACAGTTTAAAAAAATCGTCATAAAAAAACGTTACTAATTTTTAACTTTCAACGACAGTTTGAAAAAAAATTCACAAAAAAAGTCACTAATTGTAAATTTTAACAACAATGTATAAAAATCGTAACAAAAAAAATCACTAATTGTCAATTTTTGGTGATATATACAAAAAATTGTTATAAAAAAATTATTTTTAACGATGATTTTACTAAGACTTATTTTTGATAGGACTTGATGGGAATTAAATCCAACTATTAGAACCTATTGGTAGTTTACCCTATGGAAATTATAGCTTTACTTATCTCTCTAAATACAAATCATATTTTTTTGCTTTATTATTTTGAGATAAACTCCTTTCCATACCTTATCTTTCCACACTAATGACTCAAATCGTCTATCTCATAAATTCTGCAATGAAAGTCATCCGTACAAAAAAAATTAGTTTTATCGGACAATTAGAAATATAGGAACAAATCGTATTTTATTTTACAAAATAGATGGTTTATATTTAATTATATTTACCATTCATTTTATAAAACAAAATCAATTTATTTTTGTATTTCCAGTTTTCTAATTAGTTGATTTTTAACATGGATAACCTTTATTATGGGGCCTACGAGATTGACGGTTTAGAATATCGATGCGGGTCCAGATTGAAACCCATAAAAAGAATATAGAGAAGTATGGAGAGACAAAATGTAGAGGGGAGCTTATCCCATTTTGAGATCACATCCATTTCAAGACCAATAAAGATTTTAAAATCAAAGTAATCAATGTAATTGTTCAATCAAGCTAAAAAGAGAGCAATATTAAGGTGTCGTTTGGTAACACTTAAGTTTTCAATTTTCTGTTTATATTTATAAAAATTTTAAAAACTCAAATAAAAACTTGTTTGGTAAAATTTTTGATTTATAAATCAGTGGTCTCAGTTTATAAATTTGGCCAAAAAATGAAAACAGAAAAAATGTGTTTCCATTGTGAGTTTTCAGTTTTTTTTTTTACCACCCAACACTAGCCACCACCAGCCACCATTTTCCACCACCGTCTTCCGCCACCACCACCCACCCCCACCACCACTCACTACCCACCTGCCACCACCACTCGCCACCACCACCACCACCCACCCCTCGCCACCATCCACCACCCGCTACTACCATCCACCGCCCACCACCTACTTGCTACCACCACTCACCACCCACCTGCCACCACTATCCACCACCTGCCACCCACCACCACCAGCCATCTGCCACCCACCTGTCACCACCACCAACCCGCAACCCACCTGTCACCACCACCCACCACCACCACCACCACCCACTCGTTAACACCTACCACCCGCCACCGTCACCTACCCACACACCCACCCACCACTGCCACCACCACCCACCACCCGCCACCACCCACCACCCGCCACCACCCACTCGTTACCACCTACCACCCGCCACCGTCACCCACCCACCTACCACCCACCACCCGCTACCACCCATCGTCCGCCACCCACTTGCCACCACCACCACCCACTCGCTACCACTCATCACTGTCACCCACTTACTCACCCACCATCACCACCCACCACCAACTACCCACCTGCCACCACCCACCACCACCCGCTATTCGCCACCCACCTGCCATAACCACCCACCACCCGCCGCCACCACTACCACCATCCTCTTGCTACCACCCACCACCCGCCACCGCCACCGTCACCCATCCACCGCCACCACCTGCCACCACCCACCATCTGCCACCCACCTGCCACCACCACCCGCCACCACCACTCATTCGCTACCGCCCACCACCCGCCCCCGTCACCCACCCACCCACCCACCCACTCACCCACCACCACTAGCTACCCACCACCCACCGTCACCACTTTCCACTACCGTCTTCCACCGCCACCTGCCATTTCTCACTTTTTTTTTTATATTTTTAAATTTTTTTAAACATTTTGTCAATTACCAAACGCGTTTGTAGTTTATGTTTTTCTAAAAACAAACAAAAAATAAATAAAAACCAGCTTATAAAATTTTTATAAATATAAACTGAAAACGTAAACGTTACCAAACACACACTAAGAATTTCAAATAAATTATCAAATATTTACATAATACTCATTTTCCTGTGGGATTTATGTGGACCCAATATAATATGGGTCTCACACTCATGTGAGTATTTAATAATGAGTAATGTTAGAGACGTAGAAATTTTGTTAAATATCTCAAATGGGTGTAAATGTGAGATATTTGATAAAAAATTTAATAAAACTTTTAAAATTTCTAGCATTTTTTGTTTTGTAATTCATTTGAAGTTTCTAATATTTTTATTAACAGTATGACAACTTGAAGTACCAATACAGAGTTGCTATACGTACTGGTGTGGGTTGGGTTTCTCCTAAGGTTGTATTTGGTTGGAGAATTTGAAAAGGAAAAAAATATATATAAAAATAAAATATATCTATATTTTACTTAATTTCATACATATTTTTCTTTTATTTTTTAAAATCTTTTTCAAAATCTCCTAACCAAACACATTCTAAAAGAGGATTTTTCAAGTTAAACACAGATGGGGTGATTCAGGCTTCACGTTTGCGGGTGGGATTATTAGAGCCTAGTTGGGGCTTTGGGTTGCACGCTTTAGAATGAACATTGGATTTTCTTCTAGTATTTGAAGCAAAATTCTGGCCTATAAGAGATGTGCATAATCTTTTAGATTAACATTGTTAACAATGTTAATCTAAAAGTTGAAATTGATACTTGACTTTTGAAGCTCCTCATTTTTGGGGGACACAAATGAACATTTATCAACTTAACAATTTTATCTCTAATTGCAACTACCTCATGCAATACCTTGAGGTGAGAACAATTAATCACATCTTTCGGGAAGCAAATGATTGTGCAGATATTCTTGCTAATCAAAGAAACAACTCTATAGAAAGAATTTTTGTTTATCCATTTTCTCCTTCTTGTATTGCAGCACAAATATTTGATAATGCTAGAGGGATAGTTTACCTCAGAATATTGTAATCTTGTTTTATCTATTTAATATAATTGTTCTTGGTTTACCAAATAAATAAATATTGGGTATATTGATATTGCTAAATAATAATAATTTTTCTTCGACATGTACTGGTTTTTTTCATAAATGCTTTCCATAATGAGTAAATTCCACTGCATGAGAGTGAAATATTTATGAAGTAAATTATTGTGTCTATGATTCTTTTATTAAGAGACTAGAGATATTCAACTAATTTTATTTATAATTTTTTATTGACTACTCTATCAGATTGTGTCACCGTTATCAACTTTGCGGTTAGTTCAAGATTATTTATGAGATAGTACGGGTTTGATTTTTGGTTGCTCTGCTCTGTTATTTTGTTTTTGATTTTTGAACTTTGCATTGATGGTTTTTGTTGTTGTGGTTTTTTCTATTGACATCTTTGCCAACTTGTCCATTTGGTAAAGTTATTAAGGCAATATGGCTTGGGTGCCTTGGCCCTTCTGCTTTTCCTGTCCATATTTTGATTAGTAAAAAAAATTCATTGATAAAAAATAAAAATAAAAATAAAAATAAAAATAAAAAGTAGAGAAAGTATGCCTAGTTTAGATTATACAAGATGGGGTATGAGAAGTTTGGTTGGGCAAGCATTCATCCACCAGTTAAAATTGAGTGACCTAAACTAATCCGTCAAAAAATGAATGGTTTCGATGGTCAAAACGGACCAGTGCGGATGTATGTCTCTCAATCCGCCTAAGGTCCGACAGATTGTGGATGAGAGGCTACCTAACCTAACCTGATCTGCCAATACCCTTAAGAAAATAATGTTATGCTTTTGTGTCAAAAAATACCTTTTATTTAGTAATTATATTAGCTATATATGAAAAATGAAAGTTTAATTTTTATTTTTATTATAAGAAATGAAGAATAAAAAATTCAGACCAAGTAAGGCCCAAAATAGTAAAGAGAATTATTGGAAAACAATTCGAAAAAGGGCCCCAAACATGAAAGCCCAAATTGCTAAATAGTTCTGCATCGTCTGCCAATTTACACAGCCTGCTCAATTTGTATCCGTTAACTAAGCGAATGGATGTGGAGTGATTTTCCCAATTCACCTAAGTTCAAACGGACGATGGATAAGAGGCCACCGATCCGCGAGCAACCCTAATGAGAAGTGTTAATTGATACAAACCTATCATTTCAATAATGTTTAACCCAACATAATTTTCCTCTCAAGTTTAATGGAGGATGTCTATTACATCATATAAGAATTGTAAAATAATAATAAGAATTTATCAATATTTTAAATTTAAAAAGAATCATTACAAATCTTTAGCTAATGTAATAAGTATCTTCTATTATAACTTTGGAATGGAGAGAATCATAATCGATTACATTAGCTATTTTTTATTTTTAAGTTAAGAACACAATTGGAGTTTAAATAAAATGAGATTTTGGTACAAAAAGTGATTTTTTGCGACGGCCAAACAATTGGTCGCAAAAAAATAGAAGATGAAGACGGTTTTGAACATGCAATATCTTTCTTAAAACTTCATGCAGTTCTATCTTTCATACTGTAAACAATTGTAAAGTTTAGGATTGTTTGAATTCTTATTCTGTACTTATCTATTAATTGTTTGACTTCTTATTCTATATTTATTTATTATTCTTTGGATCTTTGAATTTGTTTCCCATGTTAATGGAATTAGAATTTATCATCCCATTGGCTTGATTTTTTTAATTTAAAATTCCAATTTGCATATTAGGTTATTTTTCATTTTTGCTAATAAAAGAATACTAAAGATGTGAGCTATAGAATTTCTCTATTCTAATAACCTTTTGTATCGCTTGCCCATTATTGATGTATAGGAAATGAGATAATTTTGTAATAATCTAACCAATAATTACATGATCCACAACTAATTACTATTATTAATTTTTTATGATAATCTTTTGTTTAGAAATTGTCAGTGTATATATGTCTTGTAGCGGGTAATTTTAATATATACATGGACCCCTTTGTAGAAAACATGAGAAAAGAGGGTTGTGTGTGCCTATAAGCTGGGCATATGCATATGCATACTACTTATATGTATTTATGAATTGCCTTGTGCGACTGTTAAAGGTGATAATCTTAGTGTGTTTCACTGTTATTATTCTTCTCCACGCCCATGAACATGACTGGGGGTATTTAACTTTGTAGAAACTTCTTTGTTTCAACAATTAGGCTTTAACACATTCACACTAGACTTAGTCTTGATTATTGCTGAATAGGAACCACTTACATCTCGATATAACAGCTCTGTTCCACTCAACTTTTAGAAACCCAATCCATCTTCCTTGACCATATTAGGTTTACAAGCTGCAAGATAGAGAAAAAAATGGATGTGGTCTATAGCTTCCTATCCAATTCATATTCCTATGATTATTTGATTCATGGGCTATGTGTCCAAGGGAGAACGAAAAAAGGTAGGGATTTGTGTAATGAAATGAAGAAAGGGTTTGTTCCAAGCAGTAAGGCATACAACTCCCTTGTGAACTCTTTGGCTCTTGATGGAGAAGTTAATGAAGCAGTGAATTTTTGAGGGAGATGATGAAAAACCGGTGGTCTGCTGATTTGGTCACATATTGGACAGTACTTGACGAGATCTGCCAGAAACAGAGGCTTGGAGATGCCATAAGGTTGTTGAAGGAGTTGCAAGAGAAGGAGCTTGTAGATAATCATACTTACAGGATGCCTCTACATAAACTTAAAGGATAATCTCAGGAGCTAAAATGATATAATTGATTCAGGTACTAGCATCAAGTTGTTTTCATTTTATCAGATGTGTCTTCGCCTTCTTGCACCCCCACGGCTTGTTCGATTCCACTCCGATTCACACCAAATCTGATCTTTAGGTTCAATTCCTTTTACATTCGCATATTTGATTTTTTTTTTTGATTCAATTGCCATTCTCAGATTGTTGAAAAATCATACTCCATATTTGATTGGGATTTCATGAATAAAATGAAGCCCATTGACTTGAAACCATTGTGGTTTTCATTTTGAAATGTTATGTGTCATGACCCCAAACCGCCCCTAGTAGTTTGGTGCCGTGATGGCCAGTAATCTGAGATTACCAAAGGCCAACTTTCAAAATTCACACACAATCAGAGTATAAATATATGGGGCTCACGAATGCAGAAGCAATAATTTAAATACAAGTGGTCCATAAGAGTAGTGCATAAGTCAAATGGAATGGCATACAACTTTATATAGCTTTACAACTTGAAAACAAATAGAGATGAAGTACAAAAATACATATTACATCTTGGTAAAAGGCTTCTCAAGCCGACATAAACAAAACACATAATTTACAAAACATGAAACATAATCTTCAGGATTGCCGACATCCCCAATGCCGACAGAGCATGCATACAAAACACACACATTCCGGTGTAGCCGACTTCATGCTTGTTACCTACATATATACATAGGGAGGGTGAGCTTGGATACTCAGTGAATGGTATAAGTAATAAAGGGGTTAAATGAATGATACCCGAGATCTTTTCGAAATAGTACATATTATATCCTTGTCAAAACCATACATAACATAGCTTAGCTTGGCTTAAAACAAAACATCATTCGAACTTGGTCTTTCAAAACTTACTTACATACTTAACATACGTCAAACCTTAAAACATGGGGTGATGACATTTCGGCAAAACAAAAGCATAACCTTGGCATAACCTTGGTCCTTCAAAACTTACTTACTTACTTACAAAAGCATAACCTTGGTCCTTCAAAAGCATAACCTTGGCATAACCTTGGTCCTTCAAAACTTACATAACATAGCTTAGCTTGGCTTAAAACAAAACATCATTCGAACTTGGTCTTTCAAAACTTACTTACATACTTAACATACGTTAAACCTTAAAACATGGGGTGATGACATTTTGGCAAAACAAAAGCATAACCTTGGCATAACCTTGGTCCTTCAAAACTTACTTACTTACTTACAAGACCCACGCGGTAAACCGTCAGTGGTAAAACAAGACAAAGCAAGGGAGATATCTCAAACAAGGGTGCTACGAAAGTTTAGAGTCCTCCAGCACGAGGGACCTATGTTACAAAGGCCCGTAGCCCTTTAACACTTGGGTGCTGCGCAAGTTTAGAGTCCTCCAGCACAAGGGACCTATGTTACAAAGGCCCGTAGCCTTTTAACACTTGGGTGCTGCGCAAGTTTAGAGTCCTCCAACACAAGGGACCTATGTTACAAAGGCCCGTAGCCTTTTAACACTTGGGTGCTGCGCAATTTTAGAGCCCTCCAGCGCAAGGGACCTATGTTACAAAGGCCCGTAGCCTTTTAACACTTGGGTGCTGTGCAAGTTTAGAGTCCTCCAGCACAAGGGACTTTCAAGACAAGATGTGCTGCGAAAGTTTAGAGTCCTCCAGCACAAGGGACTTCCAAAACGAGATGTGCTGCGAAAGTTTAGAGTCCTCCAGCACGAGGGACTTTCCGAGAATGTTATTAGAACAAAGTTTACTTGAAACATTGCCATTCCAAACAAAACTTATACTTGATACATAAAATAGGGATATCATTCATGCTTAACGAATACTTTTATCAAAACAAGGCAAAGCTTTATCAAAACCTTAAGAACATAACTTTATTAAAAATACCACTCACATAGTTCTTGGGACGTCGGGGTCAAGGCAAAGGTGCAAGTCCTACAAACACATGGCAAAATCTACTGAACATACTTCTCAAAACAAGTCTTACATGCATACAAATGATCTCGGAAAACACATGCTGGGAAACATCTAGAGAAAAACATGCTGGAAGTCAAAACACTGTTTTACATGTCAGGGAGACATGCTGGGTACCAACCAGGTTTTTGCCGAGGTCCCACACCTCCTGGCCGAGGTGTGGCTACCTAGGCTTCGGCATGCGGCTGCATGCCGAGGTGCGCACAAGACAAACTAAGGTGTAAGTGATCATGCAAGATAGGCCAAGGTGAGATACGATGCTTGGCCTAAGTGTGAGGTCCAGGTAAGAATAATCTCGGCGACTACACTTCGGGAAGTGCGGTCTGGAGATCTGGGTTTCTACCCGTGAAGAACAGGAAGAACATGAACATGAAGATCATGAAGAACATAGATGCCAAAATCATAACTTCTTTATTACAAAAATCTGGGATTTCATGCTATGAGTTCGAAAACATGGACCTGGGTACCCGTACTTGAAAATCATGTGAAAACAAACACAAAAACATGAATCTTGGCATGAACTTTCGGATCAAAACATGACTTTTTTTGAAGAACACATGAATACCATTTTCTCTCTCTAAACCCGAACTTTAAAGCAATGCATGGCTTACAAATCATATTCAATCATGCAATGCAATAACATGAACATAAAGAACAATATGAGCAGATCAAGAATCTAACCTTAGAATACAGATCTAACGGTTCGATCTCAAGGAATCAAGCTTGGAAATCTACTCACCCTCAAGAACTCCTCTCCTTCTTCTAGAGCTTCTCTCTCTTCTTCAAAAATAAGGATATAACAAATGATGGGTTTCTCTCTCTGCCGGCTGACTTAACACTCAGCTCGGACACGTGGCAACGGCTGGTTGGTTCTTCTAAAAAAGGTGATAGATTGACAAGACAAGACTATGACAAAGCGTATCTAACAAGCTACCCGGTAAGACACTCCGGCAAGTGATGACATCGGCTAACAACAAAGCTTCGGCAACTAAGGTGACAATGACCTCGGTTAGGAAGGACAACACTTGACTAAGCTGTGCCACACCTTGGCCTAGATGTGCCACACCTTGGTCTAGGTCATACCACTCTAGGACAAGATCACTTGGGTGCAAAGGTAACATATCGGCCTAGATAATACACATCTCGGCCTTGGTGATGAACACCTCGGCCTAGATAGTGACATCTCGGCCAACATGTCAAGGCAATGGTGGAGGTCAAACAAAGGGGTTCCAAGATGATTCTAGACCAAAGATGACCTCGACTTAGAATGATCTAGGCATAACATGACCTAGGCTTGACATCAAGGAAGGAGCAAAGCATGCACACAACACTTAGACATAACACATAAACACAAAGCAAGACAGGGTTCATGAATGCAAACTTATCGAGACAAAGTTATGTAAATGAACATGAACATGACTACAACATGAATATGGGTTGCTACCGCAATCTTAACATGGCAAAACATATAAATACATGCAAACATCACTAGGACATAAAATGTGGGTTGTTACACTATGTAACACCCCGAAAATTAGGCAGAGTATATCTATTTATGCTACAAAACCCGTCTGATAGACAAACACATATGTATAGCTAACTATTCCATACATCCATTTCCATTAAATCCCAAATGCCAAATACATGTTATTCACATATCAATGCCCCAACTCCAATCCAAAGCATACATGTTACAACAAGTATGAAATGGAAGTCAAACAGATAATAAGTGCCTTACAGGCTTACAAATTCATCCAAGAACATTCTTGATTACACAAAATGGAGTTTCAACTCAACGCAAATACAACCCTCGGCTTACATTCAACAAATAACAATAAAACAAAAATGATGCCTCAGCTCGAAGTTCTTTCAAGTCAATGTCTTGGCGGAGGCATAGCACCTATACCTGAAATGGTTTTCTTTATAGGGTGAGCCACAACCCAGTAGAGATATACTACACAACATATGAACCATGACAAGACTAAAGAGGAGTATGCTCATGCCATGCTCATGATAAAACAATTTATCTCTCCTTTTATAAAGCATGCAATGCTGAGATGCAACAATAGATATAATATCATTTCCATTTTAAACCATATCTGTTACATGAATACAGGCTCTATGAATCTCCAGGTAAGTGTCTGCAAGTAGGCCCTAATGCACTACCACTGTCATTTTTACCAGTAAACTGGAAGGCTCGATACCTAACCGTGCGGTTCCACACCCTCTACCCAGATTCACCAAGTATTTATCTTTTCGCACACAGATACATTTCCGCACATTTCTCAAAAATAGATACATTTTCAATGAAATGAATGTAATGCAATGTCCAATGCAACAAATGAGGAATGTGGTTCAATTTACCTAACTCTCATGCATTTCTACAACAATCATGGCTATCCTCCACCGATAGCCCAAAATAGATACTTCTAAACAGATATTTAAACAATTAAGTTTCAAAAAAATTCTGATAAATACAATCTATTTCATATCTCATCAAATGTGAACAACTACACTAGTTTTCATATCACAATCACGTTCGGTAACCTCTCAAGATCCATTTCTAACCGTGTCAAGTTTAATTCCAACAAATACATTAAGCAAAATAATACCGTTAATGCTCAAGAAAACATCATTTTCTTTCCAAACTCATTCTTCAAGCATTATTCAACTATGACATCCTATTTTGATCAAAAGCCCCAAAAGTTAAACATAATTCATTTTTTTTCTTTAAAAATACTCTTATGGTCGCAAACTGGTAAAAATTTCAAAACCGATCAAGTCGAAGTCCGTTTTTGTTCAAATTTAAAACATACCTCTTTCATAACCTTACAAACATATTCCAAGTTTACACTTTCGTAATTTGGGTATCAACTCTTTATTTTTCTCAAAATTTCTCTTTTAAGCAAATAAATTATAAATTTTTCAAAAATTCTAATTAAATTATATACAACTCTAAACTCCATATAATCAAGTAAAAGTGTATAAAGAAGTGTAGGAGAAATCCTTACCTCAAGCTAGAAGAGGAAACAAGCAAAAACCTCAATTTTTGACTTTGTTGGATTTCAATCTCCACCGGTCAAAACGTTGCTCCCTCCAAGCTCTTCACTTTGATCTTAAGAACTATGGTCTGAAACTTAATAGATTTTGGTAGATCAAAGATTTTATATGATAAATGTAACCAAAAAATATTGGGAGAGTCAGACCTGAGAGCCAAGAGAGAGAGACCAAAGAGAGAGAAAGAAGAAAAATAGGGAAAGTGTTCTGCCTACCAAGAAGAAAAGAAGAAGAAAGGAAATAAGGGCAGAGACAGAGAGAGGGCCCATGTGTTGCTTTCAAAATTGTTTTTTTTTTCCTTTTTTTTTTTTCAAATCAATACAAATATCTATCTATGCATATATATATATATATATATATCAATTAAAAGTATATTTCAATATTATTAATGACAAAAAGAATATAATATTTTCTCACCACAAAATATATTTCGTTTGATGGTGCATACCATAAATATTTGTAACTCTCTCAAGATTATAAAATAAATAATAATAACAATAACAACAATAATACATGGTTACCAACGAGTCATGATTCAATCAATTGGGTCCAAAATGAATGGAGTTTAATAATTTAAAATAAATCTCCAACTGAGATTAAAATATAAATAAATTTTAAAAGACTTAAGTGGTCCCCGCCATTCACATAATTAAATATGAACTAAAATGATTAAGCATGGGCTAATCAAATAAAACTCAAAAATTGAATTTATATCTCATTTATTACTTAGGACCCAAGAATCACTGCAACTAAAACTAAAAAAAATAATTTTGCCAAGCGGGCCTTACGAAATTGAAATCAAGAAGTAATTCAATTTATTTTCACCAATTTAAATAGAATGGTTCACAACACCACAACAATAATAATAATAATAATAAGGGCAAAATTTAATTTGATTCAACTCGTTACATGCTAGTACTGGTTGTGGTTTGATATATTGCATGTGATTTACATTGTGTAATGCATTTTGATTTTGGAATGAGATTGTTGATGGTAATTATACTTGATTCTAGCATAAGTATTTGATCGCTAGTTATTTATTTATTTGTTGATATGTAGGCAATGCTTTTTCTATTGCTTTAATTAATTACATAGTGGATGTGATTGCACAAGTTTGAGGTCTTATGCAGTGAGTGCCTTTACTGTATAGATGTGGTTTCTTTCATATTAGGCACAAATTGTCAAATTATTTTAGATCCAAAACTAAGATTTACCTAGAATTTAAGTACACTCCATAGTCTACAATGAACTAATTGATATCTTGTTGGCATGGTTATTGGGTTTGGGGGATTTTGATTCTAGCTTTACGCTATGTTTGGCGGACTTTTAACTGAGAAATAGAGGTGGTTTACTGCTAGCTATATTCATCCAACAATCTGCACACAGTTCTCGTTTAAATTTTGGGTATTTATGACATTTGATGTTAGCTCTTAGTTGTTTCCATTTTTTTGGACAAAGGGTGCTTCCCTATTATAAGTCATAACTATGAGGTCACAACAGGATATAATTGTTTTTCGATTGATATGTCTGTTAGGTTGATTTATCGTCTTGTGCATCATCCGAACGGGTTAACATTGAGAGGGTAATTTTTGGTAAAAATTGGGCCGAGCTATGAGATGGACTTTTGTGGCCCAAAGTTCGAAGGACTGGGTAAAAAGGGCCGAGAAGCTACTCCGGCCCAAGAGAGATAAAGTTACTCCGGTCAAAGAGATGAAGTTACTTCGGTCAAATTGTAAAGCTACTTCGGTCAGGAAGTAGCTTGAAGATAGACCGGTCTTGGAGTTATACCGGTCGCGAATCGTTGGTTCGGTCCAAACATACCATGGATTGAACAGGAGAGAGCCGAGGTAAGGAGGAGTAAAAGGGGAACCGAACTAAGGATAGTTCGGCCTATTTTGTGGCTCAGCATAGCCAGTTTTACTTCGGTCAAATGGCAGTTCGGCCATGGTAAAAACCATCCCACTTGGTTTAAGCAGTGGGGGGGTGTAAAAGGATAAGTATTATCCTTTAGGAATATGAATCCTAGAAGGACTCTGCATGGAGAAGTGAAAGTCCTATTAGGATTGGGCCACTCGAAACCTATATAAAAGCTCACAAGCATCACCTTGGGGAAGGTAACATAACACAACATACAATTTTGCTTTCTGAATATATAGAGCTTTGTCTATTTGTCAAGTTTTCTGACTTAGGCATCGGAGAGGTTTCCGGCACACACCCGCCGGCTAGCTCACGTTTGTGTTTACAGGTGACAAAGCGACGTCGTACGGAGGAGCGTGGACTTAGTCAACAGGATTATATGAGAAGGTATATTTCTTTCCCGTACAATTGGCGCGGTCTGTGGGAAAAACAGACAGAACAAAACCTCTTGATTAAAGCTTCTCCCCTTTACATTCAATGGCACACATTGAAGAATTGCCGCAGTCCGCCGTCGACAGACTAACTCCAGAAGGGGGTGCAAGGCGTGAAGGATTACCTTTTGTCCCTCCCATGGCGGACTTGGAGTCCCAGCGTCATAACTCCAGGAGGGATACCTGGGGAAGACGAACTCACAGCCCCCGTCATTCTCGTTCGCAAAGCCCTGACAGGCAGAGGAGGAGGATTGATCCTCAAGCTCTAGAGGACCGCGTGAAGGAGCAAGATGAATTGATAAGAAAAATGGCGGCGGACATGGAGGCCTTAAAACGCCAGATGAAGAAAAAAGAAGTGGCGACAGGAGAGGGGCGCAAAAACAAGATGCCCCCTCGCCACTCAGAAAGTCGTAGTAGGAATACTACACCCTCACAAGGAGAGAGTAGAAGCCTCAGGACAGGCGATACTCAATCATGGTCTTCCAGAACTCGTCGCTCCAGGTCTGAGAGGACGAAGTCTGAAAGATCATACACTGAAGGAAGCACATATTGGCCCTCACATTCTCACCAAACTAGATCCAGACAGACAGAATTACCCAGATCATCCGACTTACGAACCGTGCTCGAAGAGAAAGCACGATGCAAGGAGGATGCCAGGGCGCGGGATCCACACAGAGTTTCTGCCTTACAGCGGTTGGCTCCTCGGACGCACGGAAGCGTCGAGGTTGGAATGCCAATACCGCGCCCTGCCTACGAACCAACGGACAAAGCATTGGCAAGACTACAGACTTCGCCGTTTGTTCCAGCAATTGAGAACGCGCCCCTACCATCAGGCTTCCTTCAGCTGAAATTCACTACATATGAAGGGAAGACGGACCCGTATACACACCTAAGCCACTTTCGCCAGGTCATGGCCGTTTACAGGCGAAACGAGGCCTTAATGTGCATACTCTTCCCATCAAGCCTTGGCGACCTAGACCTGACTTGGTTCGAGAAACTCCCAGAAGGCAGCATAGCCTCTTGGGCACAATTGGCAGAAGCCTTCGTGACAAGGTTCCGAACAAACACTAAAACCCCGGTGGAGATCGATCAGCTACTCTCCATCGACATGGGTGATAAAGAGACCCTAAGATCTTACAACAGTCGCTACTGGGAGACATTCAATCAGATCGGGGACTGCCCCACCAATCTCGCCATTGCACAGTATAAAAGAGGCCTTCCAGTTGGGAACAGACTGAGGGACTCGATCACCATGACGCCACCCCTCACTATGGAAGCCCTGATGGAAAGAGTGCATCAGCACATCAGGGTAGAAGAGGATGGCGCACGAGCCAAAGCAAAATCAGGTGCGACCACAGCACCAGAAAAGAAGACCTCAGCAAAGGTCAATACAGTAGATCGTCAAAGCAAGAACGGACGTAGCAGACGAGAAAACGGAGAAGATCCGGATAAAAGATGGTTAAGAATCCGCACTGCCATAACCACGGTGTTCAAGAAACCGATATATCGGATCCTTAGCGAAATAAGAGATGAGCCTTTCGTCAAGTGGCCAGCCAAACTAGGAGAAGCTCAGAAGGACTATGACGAAAGATCACGGTGCACCTTCCACAAAGAAAAGGGACACCGCACGGAGAATTGCACACCATTGAGACAACAGTTGGAAGAATTGGTGGCAGCAGGCCACTTGGACAAGTACATTGAAGGAGGAACGTAACCAGCCCCCCAGGATCACAATAACCCCAACGGAATGCCAATTGACGCCCCGCCTCAAGGCATTATCAATGTGATACATGGAGTTTTTGAACCTGAGCGTGTATGCAAGCTCAGGGGATCAATCAAAAAGGCTGAGCATTTTAGAGAGGTGTTAAGTGCCCAACCTATCATCAAGAAGGGGAAGACAGAGGCAACAAACGTCATGTCCTTTTCGGATAAGGACTTGGATCGAATATACTGTCCTCATAATGATGCCCTAGTCGTCACTCTCCGAGTCAAGGATTTTGACGTCAAGCGGATTCTGATTGACCAGGGTAGTTCATGTGAAATCATGTACTACAACACATTCAAACAATTAAAGTTGCAAGACAAAGACTTGGCGCCAGCAGTATCACCCCTAATTGGATTCAACTCCATGCCAGAATGGCCCGTCGGCAAAATAATTCTTCCAGTCAGAGCTGGCAGCGTGACAAAACAAGTGGAGTTCTGGGTATTAAAGGTCCCCTCCACTTACAACGTCATCTTAGGCAGAACATGGCTGCATGCCATGAGATCGGTGGCGTCGTCCTACCACCAAGTAATGCGGTTTCCCAACGACTCCGGTATAATTGAAGAAGTATATGGAGATCAAATCATGTCAAAACAATGCTTCGGCACGGTGAATGGCATCCGCGCTGCCAAAGGATACGTTCATTCGGTGGAAGAACCAGAAAGTAATGAGCTATTCGCAGACGTCGGCAAAGCGGCGGATCAGAAAGTGGTGGAGGACTTGGTGGAGGTAAAAATAGATGAAAAGAACTCGGATAAGTTCTTTTTACTCGGTTCATCGTTGTCCAGCACTGAGAGATTAGAGGTCTTGGAATTTTTAACCTCTAATATCGAAGTGTTCGCCTGGACACCCTATGACATGCCAGGCATTGATCCCAACTTCATCTGTCACCAACTCAATGTCCACCCATCCGCCAGGCCAGTCATTCAGCGCACTCGTAGATCGGCACTCCACCATGCCGAAATAGTGGCAGAAGAAGTTGGTAACCTGCTGGAAGCAGGAGCAATTAGAGACGTGCACTACCCAAGGTGGATCTCCAACACAGTCGTAGTGCCAAAAAAGAATGGCAAGTGGCGCGTCTGCGTCGACTACAAAACAGTCAACAAGGCGTGCCCAAAAGACAGCTTTCCCCTACCGCGGATAGATCAATTGGTGGACCTAACGGCGGGGCACAACCGACTTAGCTTTCTGGATGCATACAGAGGCTATCACCAAATCGCCATGCATGAGCCAGACCAGGAGGTCACATCTTTTACAACTCCAAGAGGATTATACTGTTACAAGGTCATGCCCTTTGGCCTGAAGAATGCAGGGGCAACATTCCAACGGATGGTCACCAAGATGTTTGAACCATTGTTAGGCAGAACAATGGAGGCTTACATCGACGACATGGTGGTCAAAAGCAAGGATGAGAATGACCATCTTAAGGACCTAGGCGAGATGTTTGAGATCCTGAAGAAACACAAGTTACGCCTCAATGCGTCCAAGTGTGCATTCGGAGTTGGATCTGGCAAATTCCTAGGCTTCCTTGTGACAAACCGAGGTATAGAAGCAGACCCCTCTCAAATTAAGGCAATCCAGGATTTGGAGAGACCAAACTCAGTAAAAGAAGTGCAGCATCTCACCGGCATGGCGGCTGCACTCAACCGGTTCATAAGCAGGTCATCAGATAGACTACGACCATTTTTCCATGCATTAAAGGCCAAGTTTGAGTGGGATGAAGAGTGCGACCAAGCTCTGGAAAGCTTGAAGGAGTATATGTCTTCCCCACCACTACTTGTTACTCCAGTACCTGGTGAAGAACTCTTCTTGTACCTAGCAGTCTCTCAGCACGCAGTTAGCGCAGTATTGGTTCGTGCAGAAGGAATTCAACACTTACCCAGCTATTACGTTAGCAAGACATTGCTAGGAGTCGAAACAAGGTATTTGCCACTGGAAAAACTGGCATTAGCCTTGATGATGGCCTCCAGGAAATTGGCACACTACTTTCACGCCCACACCATTGTCGTCCTCACAGCTTTCCCACTAAAGGCTTTGTTTGAGAGGGCAAACTTTTCTGGGCGAATATTGAAGTGGGCAGTAGAGTTGGGACAATTCGACATCAAGTTCCAACCCAGGACCGCAATAAAAGCCCAATCTTTGGCGGACTTCGTCGCAGAATTTACTCCTGGAAGTCATCATATCTGTCCAGTTGACCTAACTGACACAACCGAACTAGGGACGGAGTTGACGCCGGAATAGCGCAACCCCTAGTAAAAGGCACTCAGTCAAACTCCAAGGTAGACCAGACTAAGGACAACAAGGAAGAAATAAACCAAGGCTCACCAACAGAACAATCAGATGGCAAGGGGCAGATAGCAAGCATGGACCTTGAAGAAAACACCATTCTTGACCCCACGACATCATCTGACCCCTCCACTTGCTGGAAGTTATTCGTTGGTGAGATGTGGAAACTCTTTGTGGATGGAGCATCGAACCGGCATGGTGCAGAACTTGGCATCGTCCTCATCTCACCAGACGGCCTGGTTATAGAGCAGGCAATCAACCTTGGCTTCCCAGCATCAAACAACGAAGCGGAATATGAAGCGCTTCTCGCAGGACTCAAATTAGCACATCACATGCAGGCCACCGAACTAATGGTATACAGCGACTCACAGTTAGTGGTAAACCAAATTTCTGGCGACTATGAAGCAAAGGATGATAGGATGGCCAAGTATCAAGAGTTGGTCAGAACAGAGATCAAGAAGTTTGATGTAGTAAGGATAGAACAAATCGGCAGGGAGGAAAACAGCAGAGCAGACGAACTAGCAGGCTTCGCCTCAATGGCAGACACATCCATCCCTCATCCATTACTCATCGACTACTTACCAAGACCAAGCATAGAAGACCCCGAAGTAGAAGAGGTATGTTGCGCAGAACTAGGCCCCTCTTGGATGGATCCCATCATCCTGTTCTTAAAAGACGGCATCTTACCAGAAGAGAAAAAAGAAGCCAACAGAATAAGAGCGAAGTCGCAGCGATTTTGGCTCTCCCCATCCTTAGCATTATACAAGAAGTCATTTTCAGGACCTTACCTAAAGTGTGTTCATCCCAGCAAAGTAGAGGCGTTCTTGTTCAAAATACACGAAGGGGTATGCGGAAGCCATCAGGGAGGAAGATCACTAACTTACAGAGCCATTTCGCAAGGATACTGGTGGCCATACATGCAGGCAGACTCAGAAAAATATGTAAAGAAGTGTGAGAAATGCCGGAAATTCGCACATCAAATACATCAACCAGCTAGAGAACTCCTACCATTAACTAGCCCATGGCCCTTCGCAATGTGGGGCCTGGACATAGTAGGACCACTTCCAGCAGCACCCGGCGGCAGGAAGTTCTTTCTCGCAGCAACTGACTACTTTACAAAGTGGGTGGAAGCAGAAGCATTGGCATCAATCAAAGAAAAAGATATGAAGAAGTTCGTTTGGCAGAATATCATCACTCGGTTTGGTATTCCAAAAGCCTTAATTTTAGACAATGGCACTCAGTTCGACGACAAAATCTTCAGAGGCTTTTGTGAAGAATACAAGATAGAGTTCTACAATTCTACACCGGCATATCCTCAAGCAAATGGCCAAGCAGAAGCATCAAATAAAGTCGTCTTGGATGGACTGAAGAAAAGATTAGAGAGGGCAAAAGGCAAGTGGGCGGACGAACTTCCCCATGTTTTATGGGCTTACCGCACCACACCTCGACGTTCAACAGGAGAGACACCATTCTCCTTAGCTTATGGCATGGAAGCAGTAATCCCACTGGAAGTTGGCCTCCCCACAATTCGAAGCAAAAATTTTGATCCAGACTTAAATGGAGAAGCCATAACATTGGAACTCGACCTTTCAGAAGAAAGAAGAGAAAGAGCATTAGTTCACATTGCTTCATACCAACGAGAGTTAATTAGAAAATACAGCAAAAAGGTACATCCAAGGCAATTCAAGATTGGCGATTGGGTGCTGCGCAAAGTAATGGGAAACACCTTGGTACCAGGAGATGGCAAGTTAGGGCCAAACTGGGAAGGTCCTTACAAGGTGGTTGGGTTAGCAGGCAAAGGGGCATACCACCTAGAAGACAAGGACGGCAAAGCAATCCCTAGGCCATGGAACACGGCCAATCTCAAGCTGTTTTATTTTTAGCTTTTTCTCTTTCAAACATATGTAATTTTCTTTTCAGCATAAGTTGTTCTTTGTAGAAGTTAGCTGTAGTAACGATAGGAACATTGCAAACCTTTTATTCTAAGTTAGCTGGAAAAACTAACTTAGAGGTTGGCTGGAATAAACCAACACCCTTCTTAAGCCCAGGATAAGGATCCAGGCTGCCGGACGTTTGGTCGGAATAACCAAACATTGTTCTAAAGGTTGGCTGGATTAAACCAACTCTTTGTACTTTTCAGCCAAAGTATGGGTATGGCCGAAGAGAGGTTAGCTGGAATAAACCAACACCCTTCCTAAGCCCAGGATAAGGATCCAGGCTGCAGGACGTTTGGTCGGAATAACCAAACATTGTTCTAAAGGTTGGCTGGATTAAACCAACTCTTTGTACTCTTCAGCCGAAGTATGGGTATGGCTGAAGAGTGGTTGGCTGGATTAAACAAACTCTTTGTACTCTTCAGCCAAAGTATGGGTATGGCTGAAGAGTGGTTGGCTGGATTAAACCAACTCTTTGTACTCTTCAGCCGAAGTATGGGTATGGCTGAAGAGTGGTTGGCTGGAATAAACCAACTCTTTGTACTCTTCAGCCAAAGTATGGGTATGGCTGAAGAGTGGTTGGCTGGATTAAACCAACTCTCTGTACTCTTCAGCCCAAGTATGGGTATGGCTGAAAAGTGGTTGGTTGGAATAAACCAACTCTTTGTACTCTTCAGCCAAAGTATGGGAATGGCTGAAGAGTGGTTGGCTGGATTAAACCAACTCTCTGTACTCTTCAGCCGAAGAGTGGGTATGGCTGAAGAGTGGTTGGCTGGAATAAACCAACTCTTTGTACTCCTCAGCCGAAGTATGGGTATGGCTGGATTAAACCAACTCTATGTACTCTTCAGCCGAAGTATGGGTATGGCTAAAGAGTTGTTAGCTGGATTAAACAAACTCTTTGTACTCCTCAGCCGAAGTAATTATATTGGCTAAGGAGTGGTTGGTTGATAGGCATAGTCAGTTTAACCATCTAAAACCGATCTAAAACCGGAATAACAGTTGGAATATTAAAAGACATTACAAGTGCAAGCATACACATCAACCGAAGTAAGAGTTCAAGCAAATTTTCATTTCATTAAAGATCAAAATAGGTACACAGGAGGGGCCGCAGCCCGGTTACAAAGACGAAAAGGCAACAAAAAACAGAAAAAGTGCAAAATCATGAGAAAAGATCTTCAATTTCGGCGTCAAATACAGCATCAGCATCAGCATGAAGACCGGTTTCAGGCAGGAGCTCGGTGTCGGTAACAAGGGTGGTTTCGGTCGGAACCACGGCTTCACCTGGTTGATCAATAGTTAGATCTTCCACCATGGGTTCCGACCGAACTGCCTGATCCACATCAACAACCGGAGTATCGTCAGAAGCAGAGTCTTCATCTGAGTCTGAGCCCTCAAGAAACTCCTGTTGCATGGCATTTGCATATTCAAGAAGGGACTTCGGTATAAAGTAGGCTGGAGGGTTGAAAACCTCGGTCTGTGGATCATGACCGAGCTTCTCAACGGCTCCCCTCCAGCCGCACTTAAAGAACAGCTCCTTGGCGGCCTCACATTGCTTGACGTATACGTCCTCTGCCTTCTTGTAGCCTTTCTTTTCGGCCTCCTTTGCACCCTCCTTCGCCTGGGTTATTTCAGCATCTTTCTTCCTTTCCAGCTTTACAAGCTCGCGTAGGTACTTGTCTTTCAGAGCAATGGCAGCCTTCTGCTTTTCGGCTTCGGCCGAACTAACCAGTCCGGTCAGTCTGCCGACCTCCCCTCGCAGCTCGGCCATTTGCTTTCGGGCCTCCTCCAGCTCGGTCGTTTTTGCTTCAGCCTCTGCCGCGGCTTGCCTTGTGATTTTCCTAAGCTCCAGTACCTTCCTATGAGTGATTTGGTTTTTCTGAATAGCCTGACAAAACAAAGGTTTCACTTTAGCCGAAGTAAAAGTTGAAAAAAGTAGTATGTAAAACGGCCGAAGTTACTTACCAGAATCATGGATTTGGTCGAAGACCGGATGGCCTTCAGTTCGGTATTCAGTTGTTTTTGGTGGTGCTCCATGTCTTTGGGGAGACACACACCCTTGGCCAGATTGAAGGCCAACTGGTGATCTTTCTCAGCAACGACCGAGTCTGAATCTCGGATGTCTCGGTCGTTAAAAGTAAGCTTGGGAGCCCAGCTACTGGTGGTTCGGTCAGACTGCTCTGGTTGGGGGCTCGGTGGCAGGCTCGGCGGAAGAGCAGGTTCTTCATCAACCAAAATTTGTTCGGTTTCCGCAGTCCGGGCGCATTTGGTTCGGCGGGAAGAGGACGGCTGTTGCGAAGGGAGGGCTACAACAGCAGGCTGCGGTTGACTGGGTGGCGTTACTTCGGGCCTTGTTGTCTCGGTTAACAGCGCTCTGACTCTGTTCTTTTTTGCCATTTCCTCTTCAGCAGTAAGTGGAATTAATCTGATTTGAGGCATGGATGGATCCGGTTCTGGGCCCTCCTCAAGTAGAAAGTCGGTTACTCTGGCTTTCCGGCGACCACTATATCGGTAGGTCGGCTCGAATTTCAGCAACTTGGCCCAACTACGTTCAGGATATCGTAGTGCGGCTCGTAAAGTTGCAAGGTTTGGATAGCTGTATAAGGAATGAAGGTGGGCAGAATCTGCGAAAGAAGAACTATTAGATCGGTTGATAGACTAACAAACCGAAATAAAAAAGTGCAAGGAAGAAGACCGAAGTTAAAATTACCAGGCTCTCCTTTTTTCCAATTTATAGGTCGGCCTGGAATATGGGCTTGAAAATCCTCAAAATTCCCAGAGACCCAGAAAAAATCATCGTCGTTTAAGTCCTTGTCTGGTGTATATTTAATTATCTTCTCTCGGCGGCGGCGTATCCTAAGGTAGTAAACCCACCCATCTTCCTTCGAGCCGATCGAATATTGATGGAAGATTTCGGCCAGCCCAAGGTTTAGTCCGGCCTGCCGGTTCACTTCGGCTATTCCCATAATTATTCGGTAAGAATTGGTGGATAGTTGGGTAGGGCATAATCTAGTCTGCCTAAGAAATTCATAGATTAATGGTTGAACTGGAAACCGTAGTCCGGTTTCTATAATGGATAAAAGGGTGAAGGGGACAAAGCCTTCGTTATCCCAGGGGATGACATCTTTTTCGGCTAAGGTCAAGTGGACGTCATCAGGAATGTTGTAATCTTTTCTAAATTCGGCTAGGCTGCCTGGGGTATTTACTAGATACCTATACTTACCCATCTACGGTATAAATTAAGAATAATTTATATCGGTGCAAAAATGGTGCCCGATAGCTCGGTCAAGCGCGCGAAGGAGTGTCTGGGCAACCTAAGTCTGCAAAGTAGAAAACAATGGGGTTAAACACAGATCATAAGACCGTGCTACAAATTAAAAGCAAGGTAATAAAAGCCCTACTTCGGTTTTATGGAAAGGTTCTATCTCGGTTTAGCAAAAATGCTCGGTAGCTCGGTTTGAGCAGGGTTCTTATTAGTCAAATCTTGGCAGCATCTCGGCATCGTGGCTTTGGAAACAATTTTGTTAGACCGGTTCATCGTCTAGGGGCAGCTTTCTGAGTTTGGTCTAAAAAACTAAGAAAGCTGGCTCAGCCCCAAAGGCCTAAATCGGTTGAACTAGGAGTTTTTTTATTTCGGTTGAGCCTCTAGGGGCAGCTTTCAGAGTTTGGTTTAGAAACTAGGAAAGCTGGCTTAGCCCCAAAGGCTTAGCTCGGTTGAAGACTGAAACTACTGATTTCTGGAGTTCTAGTTCAGGAGTTGATCTAAAGTGATCTACCTATATAGGACAAACAGTATCCTAGTTCGGTTGCTACTTGATTTTGGATCCAAGACCAGTTTTCTACAGAATAGTTCATACACGTATGAGTTTTACTAATTTTTTCATGAAAGTACAGAAGCAAAGCAGAAATGGAAGAACATGTTTTGCAAAAACATGAAAAGCAGTAAAAAGAAACAAAACGGGTTTTCTGAAAGCAAAAACAGAGGAAGATAGGTTTACTTACCAGATTGGAGAAGAGGGAACTGAAGATGGAGCAGTGGCAGCAATGAAGAGCACGGACTTGGGAGCAAATGGAGGCACAGAGAGAGAAGATAGGGTAGATGAATGCAGGTGAATGATTCAGAAAGGAAGGAGTGTTTTGTGAAATGAGAGAGAGGGAAAAGAAAAGAAAAAAGCGGGAACTGTTTCAAAATCACAAAGTACGAAGACGGCGTGACAGCCGTCCTCAGCTAATTAGAGCGTGCCACGCGTCATGAGAATGGGAAGCGTTACAGTCACAGTGATTGAAGAGACGTTTTGACCGAACAAGTACAGCCGGAATGAAATAAGCTCGGCTGGAGAGGCTAAAGGGGTTTTTTAGCTCGGCTGGAAAGGCTTAAAAACGTTGGCTCGGCTGGTCACCAGGTAATCCCAATCATGCTGTGCAGATGGAATTAAGGGGCAATTGAGAGGGTAATTTTTGGTAAAAATTGGGCAGAGCTATGAGATGGACTTTTGTGGCCCAAAGTCCGAAGGACTGGGTAAAAAGGGCCGAGAAGCTACTCCGGCCCAAGAGAGATAAAGTTACTCCGGTCAAAGAGATGAAGTTACTTCGGTCAAATTGTAAAGCTACTTCGGTCAGGAAGTAGCTTGAAGATAGACCGGTCTTGGAGTTATACCAGTCGCGAATCGTTGGTTCGGTCCAAACATACCATGGATTGAACAGGAGAGAGTCGAGGTAAGGAGGAGTAAAAGGGGAACCGAACTAAGGATAGTTCGGCCTATTCTGTGG
This sequence comes from Camellia sinensis, assembly GCF_055761805.1. Classification (NCBI taxonomy): domain Eukaryota; kingdom Viridiplantae; phylum Streptophyta; class Magnoliopsida; order Ericales; family Theaceae; genus Camellia; species Camellia sinensis. The sequence continues at coordinate 107,222,154 of NC_138969.1, read as the reverse complement.
CTCAGCATAGCCAGTTTTACTTCGGTCAAATGGTAGTTCGGCCATGGTAAAAACCATCCCACTTGGTTTAAGCAGTGGGGGGGGGTGTAAAAGGATAAGCATTATCCTTTAGGAATATGAATCCTAGAAGGACTCTGCATGGAGAAGTGAAAGTCCTACTAGGATTGGGCCACTCGAAACCTATATAAAAGCTCACAAGCATCACCTTGGGGGAGGTAACATAACACAACATACAATTTTGCTTTCTGAATACATAGAGCTTTGTCTATTTGTCAAGTTTTCTGACTTAGGCATCGGAGAGGTTTCCGGCACACACCCGCCGGCTAGCTCACGTTTGTGTTTACAGGTGACAAAGCGACGTCGTACGGAGGAGCGTGGACTTAGTCAACAGGATTATACGAGAAGGTATATTTCTTTCCCATACAAACATGTTGATGTCAAAGTTTATAGTTGTTTCAAAGAAAAATTGAAAGTGGAAAAAACAAATTAGGGAATTGACAGAAAAGATTCGGCAGGCCAAACTAGGAAAAGATCAGGCATAGAAACAGGCTTTGGTGCTGGGTGAAACAGACCATGGTGATTTGCACACTTAATTTCTTTTTTGTCTTTTGTTTTTTGTTTTTTGTTTTTTGTTTTTTCCCCTTATTGTACAGATTCCTATGAACAAGAGAAACAAGAGAATGGCTACAAAGAGGAGTTCGAAGAGCGCCTTGTATCGCTAATTGCATCATTATTTGGCAAGGACAATTGATTATTGATACTTTCAGTAACTAGCTTCTTGGATTATGTAATTTTATAAGGAATTGCAGCTTGAATAGCATTTTTCAAAGCCTAAAATTAAAGATAGTTTTGTCAAATTTGTCTCAAATAAATGATTTGATGCTATTATTTTTAGCAAGATCTTATTTGGTAGATTTGTTTCAAAATATTCGTTGCTAGTAGTTATTATTGTACTATTTATAAAATATTATTGAAAATTATTTGTGACAGTAACAAGATGGTCGCTAATACATTGTAGGCATTTTTTTAAATTTTTTGCGACGGAAAAACATCAATCGCCATAAGTAGGTTAGGCGGTCGCAAATAGTTTGCGATTGCTGTTTTGCAGTCGCAAAAAGTATTTGCGGCCCCCACATTTGCGACCCTCATTTGCTGTCATTTGGGCCGTTGCAAAAGGTCTTTTGGGCCGTTGCAAAAGGTCTTTTGTGCCTGTATTTCTATTATTTGCGACGGCTTGTACCGGTCGCAAACAATACTTTTTTTAGTGATCCCAAGTTTAAACTCATAATCTCAATATTAATAACCTGAGTCTTAAGACAAAATCCGTTTTACCTCTTTATAGCTTAGCTTCAGGGCACTTTATTCAAAATAGCCAAACAGACCCCATATAATTTTAGATTAAAATGAGGAGCATGTGACCATTTTTCATCAAAAATTCTGATGACGGTTAGTTAGGATTTGGACGGATTTGAATGAAAATACAAAATTAAAGAGTAAAATTATCACAATTAGAAGTACATGGCTTACTACAGTAATATGCCTAATGTTTTGGAACATTTTTTAAAGCATTTTGACAAGTATTAGACGGCTAAAGCTGTTAATTAATATTTAACTTCTGTTAATATAATATTTTCCATGATATTAATCAAATAGTAGTTCTATATTTTCATAAAAATTGATATAATATTGCATGGCTGAAAAATGATGACAATATGGATAAGATGTCGATTGTACTTATTATTTAAAGTTGGAAAAAAATGGATAAGATGAAGAATAGTAGCATTTATTAAAAAAAACATTCACAAAATTGTTCATATATGGGATGATAAATGTCAACAACCATGACTATTGACTAATCAATAATCTTCAATTGCTATATGACAACTTGTTCATAAAGTACTCGTTTTACCAAGAAAATTTAAGAACAAGTTATTCAATTATGATACAGAAGATTACTGTGGAGGACTTCACAATGTTATACATACATCTATTTCATAATTCTCCAACAAATGGTGTTGTTTGGGGCCATTTATATGATATATATATATATTTTTTTAATTTAGTTTGATTTGGAAGTCTGTATCCAACTATTTAGCATTATTTTTGAAAAAGCATAAACAATTTTAATAAATTTAAAACAAATGCTTTTTTGAAAGCTAGTAGATAAGTGTTTCTGACTTTCACATTGTCGTTATTAACTATTAGCTTATAATAATTATCTAGAAGCGCAATAATCCTCTATTGAGTATGCAAAGGTAGTAATAGTCATTACTCTCCATCTCTCTTTTCTTTCCAGGAAAAAAATCCAAAAAATAAAATAAAATAAATTGTTTAATATTGGGCAAATTTCATTTTTTTTTTAAATTGTTTAACTTTCCTAACTTTTGCATTTTATTTTAAAAAATTTCTCCACAAAACCAAAATGCTTACTCAACATATTGATTTTGTGTTTTTTTTTTTTTTTTTTTTTTGGGGGGGGGGGATGTATAAGATTTCATAAGGAATTTGTTGTAATATTGGTCAAATTTCAGTCAATAAAGCTATTCACTCAGAATATTTGTCAAGCATTTTATCCAGAATTGAAAAATGTGATTGAGATTTAATTAGCATTTCATAAGGTTCATGCATAGAATGAATTTGAATAATACATTGATATTTCTAGGCAAAATTTGGACCACACCTATTATTTAATTTTAATTATCAAATACATGCCAAGAACAACTATTGTAATATTGGTCAAATGTCAAATGCCATGCAAGAAGGTTGCTTTGTGTAAGAGGAGTTAACTTAAGCCCATTAAATTAATTAAGTCCAATCAGAGCCTAATCAAAAAGCCCAAAATTAATGGGTTCAGAGAATTTATTGTCAAATGGGTGCAAGTGAGTTCTATTGAATGAGCCCACAAGAAAGCTAACAAATTGAGTCAAGGAAGACCCATCAAATATATATCTCTAAAGAGAGTCCAACAAACCCATCCGATGAGGTCCAGATTATACGGGTGTTCGAAGAGGTTAACCATTGCTTTCAGAAGAGATGAAACTCTCGGAGGAGATCCATTCTCCGGGGTATTGGTTTAGTCTTGAAAGGGCTCGGAACCACAAACCTAGAGACCTATTTAAGCTTGGACTCAAAAAGGTTTGGATCCACAAACCTAGAGATTTGAAGCAATTGACTTCAAACGCAATCTAGAAGTCGCTCTGTTAATGAGTCCCAAAACACTTGTGGGCTCAAAGCTTTCTGGGATCTACGCACCAGAATCATGGGCATGATGAAGTCTGAACAAAGGACTTGATCTTGAGGATGGTTAGTGGAGATAAATTCACTCTTCGGTTAAACTAGCCTATACTCGGGTTAAGGTGGCACGATCTAAGGGATCCCTAAGACTTAGCAATATTTGCGGTAAGGCATTCTCTTGAACTACCCCTGACCCTTCTACGGTAGGGCGTCCTCTGGGACTACCCTTGACCCCTTGAGATGATTGGGGATCATTGATTAGGTGCGGCTAAGAAGAAGGGTTCGCCGAGAGGTTGATCTCTTCTTCGGGGTTTTCCTCATCCTCGGAGAGGTCACCTCCTCGAACAAGGTGGTTAGAGAGAATATTCCTCATGTGCCTCGCACATGGGCTCCATTCTACATCATGCGGTGCCTATAAATAACACTCACCCATAGCTTTACAAGGGATGGATTTTAGAGAGACATTTTTTTAGGAAAGAACTAATTTTCCTTCTCCATTATCTACATTGAGAGTGAAAGTGGGAGATCCATGGGAGAGCCTTGCCATTATTCTCTCTCTAACTACTTTGCTTTCTTTTTCACCCAATCTGTTATCTCCATCATCTTTTTGCTATTGTGTTTATAGTTGCAATTGTTGAAAAATCTAAGCTTCTCATCATTTCTAGAGAATTTGAGTTTTCTTCAAAGATCTTTGAAGATCTTTGAATTTTTAGACCACATTCTTGAACCCTCACATACACTTTGCATTTGGCTAGCTAGGAATTTTATGTGGCCCAATTTGATAAGGAAAGCCATGACGCTGTGGCTAGAATAGTCATATATATGGCACAAAATTCTAAAATAATAAAGATGAAGACTCCAGGGGTTCACATTATCTTAGTTCACATTATCTTAGTTTTCATGGAAACTAGCCAACTATACATAGTGTAGACACCCCATTTTTGACCGTCCTCAAGACTTGGACGTCATCGTTTGAACACTCGATGATCAACCAGGCTCGTGTTCGTTTTGAGTTCCTGAAGGTCTTGGCTGTGCGCCTTGCCTTGGAGCCTTTCAACTTGTCTGTTTTGTGCCTGGTTGTGGACCAAGAGCTTGTGGGTTTATTTTTTAGGGAAGAGGGTGGCCTGCTGGCCATCCCTACAACACATCGGCCAGGCCCCGTGCCCATCGGTCGTGTTCTCTTTCCATCGGCCATCAGTGGTGGCCGGTCGGCCTCACTGATGGCCAGTCGGCCCTTTTAATGGTCGGTCAGCCATATTTTTTGGCCGAGGCCCTTTTCTTTGCTTTTGTAGATATTTTGGTGCCAGCTGTGCCAACTGTTGGGCACAGAAGGCATCCTCCATACACGTGTATGGAGGGATTGTAACAAGCTTCTAGCTTGTCAAACAAGCTTGAGGCTTGTGATTCTATATAAGGGGAGGCTCCTCTCCCCTTCCAGGGGTTCAGAATTTTGATCAAGGCAAAACATATCCCTCTCTCTCTATAATTCTCCCTCTCTCTCTATATTTGTACTAGTTTGTTCCTTAAAGTGAGTTTTCTTCACACTTTTGCACTAAAGCACCTAGTGAAACACCTTCACTCTTTAGTTGAGGTTCATGAAGGTTGCATTTGAGTGATTTTGGCTTGGTTTTGCCTCAGAAGTGGCTGGTTTTGAAGTTGTTATTCAAGGGTGAGTAGTTACCCTCATTAAGCCTTGTTTTGCTTAAGTATTTGGCCATCCTTGCATGCTCTTTTAGGCCTTACTTTCAACTGTAAAAACTCTTATTTTTAAGTGTTTGAAATGTTTGTTTGAGGCTTTGTTTGAGTTAGGGGTGGTTTACCCCCTTTGGTGGCTTATTTTCATTTGCTTTGTTCTATCTCTTAAGGCCTTTCAAACCACATTGTTTTGGCCTTTTAACCAATGAATTCCAGAGGAATTTCAGTGGTGGAAAGTGGGTTTTGAGACCCAAAATGGATGGGGGTGGTCCCCCCCTCTCTTGTGTTTTGTTTGCATGTGTTGTTGGCTTAACACTTTGGCATGCTTTTCTACCTTCATAAGGCTCTATCTGAGCATTTTTTAGGCCTTATTCTAACATGATATAACTCTTTTTTGGGTTAGTTTGGTTGCTTCTTACATGCTTCATGTACTTGTAGTGCAATCCTCTTGGTTAGCCTAACATGCTCTATGCTTTGGACCACCATTTTAGCATGTTTTTGGCTCCACTCCAGTAGGCTTTTACTCATATTTTGGCATGCCTTAGCTCTGATTTTGGTCGACATGGTCACCTCTTGCATGGTTTATGCACTTGTAGTGCAAGCTTGTTCACTAGCCTAGCTTGTTTGGTGTTTTGGCCTATTGATCTAGCATGTGTATGCTTTACTCCAGTACATTTTTGGCTTTGATTTAACATGCTTTAGGTATGATTTGAGTGGTCTTGGTCATGCATGCTTGGCTTTGCATAGCTATAGTGCATTTGATTTTGCTAGCCTTAAGCTTTGAGACCTCTAGCATGTCATATTTGAGCTTTTTGCATGGCATGGCATCATTTGGCATGTTATTTCAGACCATATACCTTTGCCATATTCTCACATTTATCATCCCTTTGTTGTGTTTGAGGGTTGAGCCTTATGCTTCACTTATGAGCCAATATGCATGCATTACTTTTAGGGCTACCATCTCAGCATGTTTTTGGTGTTATTTTACCATGTTACAACTCTAATTTTTGTTGGTGAAGTCACCCCATCCTTGGTTTTGGTATGTGTAGTATAATCCCACTCGTTGGCCTTGCATGCGTCATGCTTTATGCCTCCCATTCTAACATGTGTTAGCTCTACTCCATGCATGTTTTGGCATTGCTTTGACCTTCCTTGGGACTGTTTTGAGTGATCTTGGCCCTTTGGGGCTTGCCTTGTGTGGTTATGGTGTAAGTGCCTTAGCTAGTCATGAGTTTTGGGCACTTCAGCATGCTATATTTGCGATGGTCGCATGTTTTGTCATCATTTGGCATATGATTTCAGCGCATATAACCTTGGCATACCCCCATGTTTATCACTCTTTAATTGTGTTTAAGAGTTGTGCCTTTATGCCTTGCTTGCGAGCCATGAGTTGAGTATGCATTCCTTGCTTTTTGTGCTTAAGTTTTGTTGAGTTTTGGCCACTGTTTTGGCATGCATGAGCTCTGTTTTGGGATTGGTTTGGGTGCTTGTGCATAGTATTGCATAGTCCTAGTGTTGTGTACCTCACTAGTGTAGACACCCCATTTTTGACCGTCCTCAAGACTTGGACGTCATCATTTGAACACTCGATGATCATCCATGTTCGTGTTCGTCTTGAGTTCTCCGAGGTTTCGGCCGCGCGCCTTGCCTTAAGACCTCTCGACTTGTTTGTTTTGTGTTTGGTTTTGCACTAAACACTTGTTGTTTTGCTTCTGAGGGTGGGAAATAGCTTGTTGGCCATCCCCACACCGCACCAGCCATGGCTTGAGGCCACCGGCCCTGTTTTCTTGCTACCGGCCAAAGGTGTTGGCCAGTCGACATTGTGTTTGGTCGGCCGGTCACTGATTTTGGTCAATCGGCCACTTTTTCTGGCCGAGACCTTTTCTTGGGGAGGTTTGAACTTTTTGAACCTTGGTTTTAGCTTCTTGAGGAAGCTTGAACCCTTTGAACCTTTGGTTTTAGTTTCTCGAGAAAGCTTGAACCTTTTGAACCTTTGTTCTAGCTTCTCCAAGAAGCTTGAACCTTTTTAGCTTCTCTAAGAAGCTTAAACCCTTTGCCTAGCTTCTCCAAGAAGCTTGGCCCCTTTGCTCCAAGGTTCTAAGAGAAGCTTGACCCTTTCTTAGCTTCTTGAGGAAGCTTGACCCCTTTGCTCTAAGCTTCTCCAAGAAGATTGGACCTTTGTTCCTCTATAAAAGAAGAGCTCCTCTTCCATTGCAAGGGTTCCAAAATTTTGCTAAGGCAAAAACCATACATATCTCACTACTTTGAGCTCCAAAGTCCATAGTTCTTGGCCCCTTTGCACACCAACTCTTAGCCTAACACCTCCATCATCAACCTAAGGATCTTGGAAGCCATTTTCAGAGGCTAAGGGACTGGTTTTCTGGACCAAGAAGCTGCTGTCCCCTTTTGGCTACAAGGGTAACACACTTTACCCTCTTTTGGTCTTTATTTTGCTTCATATTTTATCCTTACTTGTAAGTATTTTTGAGCTTTGTCATAAACTAAAAAAAGTCTTATTTTGAGCTCATTTTTAAGTTTGTTTAAGATCACTTTTATGTTTGGTGTTGTTTACCCCCTCTTAGACCTTGTTTGGCCTCATTTTTGTGTCTTTTTTGTGAGCTTCGGGACCACCTTGTATTGGCCTTCTCACCACTGAAATCCAGAGGAATTTCAATGGTGGGGATGGTGTTTTGAGGTCCTAAGAAGGAGAGGCTCTCCCTTGTTGTCTTGTTTTCTAGCATTTTTGGCCATCCAAAGGGGCTCCTATTTGCATGTTTCAAAGCCATATTTCAGGCATTTTTTGGTGAGTTTTAAGGTCTGCATAGGCTCTGTCCAGAGCCCATTTTTCCATTTTGTATGTCTATCATGTATGTGTAGAACAACCCTTTGCATGGCCTTCCAAAGGAGCACTTCATTCTAACATGTATTGACTGAGTTTCAGTGGTTATTTGGGCATATTTTGGCATGGTACACTTCTGTTTTTGGCTGGTTTGGTGACCTCTCATATGCTTCATATAGTTGTAGTGCAAATCATGGTTCGCTAGCTTACTTTGCATGCTTTGGTGACCCTTGATTCCAGCACTTTTTGACCATGCAATAAACTAATTTTGTGCGTATTTTGGACTGCCCTAGCTTTGTTTTGGGGCCTCATGGTCGAATGTTTCTTGATATGCATGGTTGTAGTTCAATACCCTTGCCTCGCTTCGAGTTTTGGAGCCTATTGCATGCCTATGTTGAGGTGTTTCTATGTTTTGGCATCATTGTGCATCATATTTCAGAGCTTATATGTATGCCATATTTCCATGTTTTCCACTCTTTAAATGCGTTTGAGAGTTATGCATGAATACCTCATTTTTTGACCACTACACGAGCTTCATTTTGGTGCATGTCAAGCCATCATTTTAGCACATTTGGCCACTGATTTTAGACATGACTGAGGCTTGTCCATATTAGTTTAAGTCCACCTTTTGCATGTTGCTCAAATGTTGTTACATTGCTTCCTGTTTGCATGCTTTGGTTGCATGATGTTTTGCATGCTCATTACTTGCATTGTTGACACATGCTTAGCCATATTGCATTTTGTTGCATTGCTTGAGCTATATGACATGTTGTTGCATGCTTAGGTTGTAATGCATTTGGCATGTATTCTCTCTTTTAGCCACTTAACATGTTGTTACATGTTTATGTGTTGTCCATGTTGCATGTTTGCATTGCTTGCCCTCATGTTCATGGTGCATACTTAGCTTGCATGCCTAGGTTGCATTGCATTTTGCATGCATGCCTTGTCTCTTGAAATCACCATGATTGAGGTTGGGCCTTATGTGTTTGTTTGGTGTGCATTACATTTGACATAAAAATGCACAACTCGGCTCCCTTGGACATCATGCATTGAAATGTGTGATTGGTGGCCCAAGGGTCGAGAACCATACTCCCTTGAGTTCATGACATGATAGGGAGGGTGGTTGTGCATACATTGCTTTGAAAATGCATTGCCATGCTTTATTTGCCCTCTGCTGCTGTCAAACAGGATTCTGCAGGAAGAGATGGCCGGTCGGCCATCTTCAGTGCCGGCCGGCTATTCATTTTTGGCCGAGAGCACAATTTTTGGTCGATGACCTGTTTCACTTGGCCGGTGCTCCCATCTCATGGCCGATGGCCTCTCAACATGTCTCCAAGATGTTTCAAAGGTGTCACAGAGGTTGGCACAGTTTTCAAAAGAGCAGAGTAGTGTTAACGGAGGCAACTGTGGCATGGCGATGGATTTCCGACCAAAGCCGACCGAGCATGCGTGCATCCCTCTTCCCGAGGCTGTTTTTCTGCTTTGGTAGACTAATTGATTTGTTAATTAGTTAAGTGGTTTTGTAATTAATTAATTAGCTCGTGAGTTAGTTAATTAGGTGATTTATATTATTCTTTTGGACCCTCCGTGAGAGGGCAATGTTGTAATAAGTGTGCGTGTGTGTGATGCATGTCTTCCAACCCTACGTCTTTCTCCCTTTTATTTACCAGCTTGTGATGGTTAGTTTTAGGGCATGTTTCAATTAGCATACTTATGCTCGCATGTTTACATTCATTCATTTGTCTTGCATGCACCGGACTCGGCGCATCATGCTAACTGCATTATATTTCAATTCCAAATTGAATACATGCTATATGTTGCATCTCATATTCCATCTTAGAGTAGCCGAGCCTATTCTAGTTGCCTTATTGCATGTGTTGCATTAGCCATCTTAACATGAACTAGGATCATGCATTGATTACTAACTAGTTTCTGTTTTGGCTCGGCGTACTCGGTAAGTGTTTATGCTTTAGCATCCTTGCATATGTGTGAGTGACTGCCATGATAGCATACTTACCATAAGGCTAACTGCTTATGTGATATAACTGCCTGAATGCCTGTGGGTGAAGATTGGGTTGCTTGAATTGGAACAATTCATCGAAACTCGTGTTTTAGCCTACTTGCGAGTAGCAAACCTCAAAACATTTTCCAAACAAACGGATATGCGATGATTTGTTCCAAATTAGGCGATCTAGTCTATACTTGTTTTGCAGTGCGCATCACGTAGTAAAGATTAGCTAATTAATCAGAATAAGAACACATGTGTTTTCAAAAATAAGATATCATGTTTAGTAGTGACCGATCTTTGATCGGGCGAGCGGGGGTGCTCATAGCTGACCTTCTCCAATCGTACCCAAGTTCCCGAGCCGAAGCAACTTTGGTGATGACAGACACGTGGCCTTAGGCAACGAGTCAGGGTTTCCTAAATTCTCCCAAAATAAATATTTAGATGGCGACTCTGTATCTGGCAAAGTAGTCCATGTTTGACACTTCTTTACAAAAAATCTGTTTTCAAAAATGATTTACCGGATATGGACTCTTTGGTTCAGATGAAGAACCGTGACAATTTGAGTCCGAACTGTAGTGACCCACAAACGAACAGAACGGGACTCATCCTCCCAGGACGTTCGGGGACGTCTACAACTAGCTTTAATGCTTGAGTCCTCTAGCATGCTATGCTTGTGTTGTTTATGTGATATAACATCATTTGGTATGCGATTTCAATGCCTATATCTCTGCCATACTCTCTTATTTATCACTTCTTCATTGTGTTTGAGAGTTGTGTTTAATGTATGGCTTGCTTGCCAATGCATGAACATGTTGTTGTTGTTGCTTTTGGTGCCTCATTTCTAGCATGATTCTACCATTGTTGTGGCATGAGGTAGGTTTGACCATTTAAGGATTGTAATACATGCTTCATGTGTGATACACTTCACTTGCCTTGATGCCTTAGCTCCTAAACATGCCATGCATGCATTGCTTACATGATAGAGCCTTGTGTATACCACTCTAGCATTGATAAATAAGCATGTTGTTTGCATGTGTGTTGCATTGCATTGTGTTTGGATCGGATGTTAATCCAAACACAAGAAACGAGAGGCATTTCATACTTGAAGTGATGAAACGCGCCTCATTTCTTTGTCACCATCCCCCTTGATTGTTCATGATAGGGTGGAGGCCTCTCGAGTCCTATGTGTTATTTGTGCATTCATCAACATTGTACAAGCTTGACTCTTTGGCCATCATGCATCGAGAAGCATGATTGGTGGCTTGAGAGCCGAGCACTATACTCCTATGAGCTTGAGACATGATAAGGAGTGTGGTTGCACACACATTCTCTTGCAAATACACTGCCATGCCTCTGTTTGTGCTCTGTTGCTGCAAAAGGAGAAATTGTAGGAAGAAGTGGCCGATCGGCCACCAGAGTAGCCGACCGACCATCATTATTGGCCGATTACCATCCCCTCTGGCCGATCAACCACCAGTGAATTCCCGAGAGGTATCAAAAGCAATCTGGAAGTTGGCACAATTTTCAGAAGTCCAAAAGAGTGCAAACGGAGGCATCATGAGGCACGGTAGTGGATTTTCGGGAGGAAGCCGACCGAGCATGCATGTCCCTCATCCTTGAGTCCATTTAATCGCGTTGGTTAACTTAGATTAAGTTAGCTATTTCATTCATGCAAGTGTTGTAACTAATTAGTTAAAGTGCTTAATTAATTCATTTGGTTTGTAATATTCTAATTAGCCTAGATTAGCTAGTTATTCAATTGTGTTGTAATTAATTAGCTAGAATAGTTGGTTAATTAGTTGGCTTGCAATAGTTAGCTTAATTAACGTAGCTAGTTAGCTCTCTTCCATTCGGACCCTCCGTCGAGAGGGCACAATGTTGTAATAAGTGTGCGTGTGTGAGTGAATGTCTTCCAACCCCACGTGTTTCTCCCTTTTACTTATCCACTTTCAGTGGTTTGATTAGGACATATTTCAATTAGCATCCTTATGCTTGCATGCGTGCATCATTCATTTGTCTTGCATGCACCGGGCTCGGCGCATCATTCAAACTGCATTGAATTTCAATACTTACTCGAATATGTGTTTCGAATCATGTTATCGAGTGTTGCATTCATATGCCATCTTAGAATAGCCGAGCCTATTTAGCTACATTTTGCATGTGTTGCATTAGGCATCTTAACATAGCTAGGATCATGCATTGATTTCTAACTAGTTTTCTTTGTTTAGCTTGGATTACATTGTAAGTGTTTATGCTTTAGCATCCTTGCATGTGTGTAAGTGATTGCCATGACAGCATGCTTGCCATGAGGCTATTTGCTTAATTGTTGAACTGCATGAATGCTTGTGGATGAAGGCTTCATTGTTTGAATTGGAACAATTCATCAAAATGTGAGTTTTAAGCCCACTTTGCAGAGTGGCACATCATGTTTTTCTAAGCCCACCTTGTTTGGTGGCAAAATCCGCGTTTTAGCCTACTTGTGAGTAGCATCTTCAAACCATTTTCAAAAACAAACATGAGATGTTTTGTTCCAAATCGAGCAATTTAGTCTATACTTGTGTGTTGTGCGCATCACATAGTAAGTTAGATTAATAACCGGAATAAGAACACATATGTTTTCAAAACAACATATCATGATTGGTAGAGGCCGATCCTTTGATCGGGCGAGCGGGGGTGCTCATTTCATGACCTTCCCCCCTCTTACCCAAGTTCCCGAGCCAAGGCAACTTTGGTGATGACGGACACGTGGCCTTTGGCATGAGTCAGGGTTTCCTAAATTTTCCAAAAACAAAATATTTAGGTGGCGACTCTGTAATCTGGCAAAACAGTCCACGTTTGGCACTTTTTGATTAAAATTGATTTTCCAAAACGATTTGCCAGATTTGGACTCTTTGGTGATGTATCAGTCTTACATTGCACTTTGTGAAAGTAGATACAGAACCGTGACAGGAGTCCGAATTGTAGTAGCTAGAACACAATTCGTGCCCTCTCCAAAAGGGGGGCGCGCGGAGCGAGTTCGGGCAGTCTACAGTTTCTGGCGACTCTGCTGGGGATTTAGAGAACTTGACTCGAACTCATAATATGCTGTTTTGTTTACACTTATGTGTTTCTTTGCATTGCATTTGCATTGGTGCGCCTAGGACACCGTGTTTGCCGTCTACTATTCCTGAACGGTTTTTCGGAGGCTTGCTTGGAAAAGCCTTCCATAAGGCTGACCGGTTACGGGCTCTGCCACGATGGGAACACAAACCTCGATTTTTATAGAGGCACCCCTTTTGACCATTCGACCTAGTGCATATCGGCAGCCATAAAGACCATTCCAAACTAGGACAGGTTGCTTACCCGATTATTGGTTGTTTGAAAACCGCTGCATGTGTAGTGGAACCCTAGCTCCTGACAAGATAGGACAGAGAAAGCCTACCCCTCCATAGGGGTGTTTTGGCTCTCACTTGCTTGCTATGTGCTTTTAGAGTGTGTCTCTACAGGAACGCATGTATCAATTTGCAAGTCTGAGTATCAGTCTGAGGACATCAGTATTTGGGGGAATCAAATTTGAGGCAGTGATTTAGGGGGGCAGCTTTGAGAACAGTTCTTTCAGCTTGTGATTATCAACTGTGTGTTGTGTTTATTTAAGCCGAAATGTTGTTCGTTTTTCTGCTTGTTGTTTCCTTATTTTGCTTTAGTTATCTTTTTGCAAGGTAGTATAGCATCGTTGCCTCCGAAAAGGCAGTTTCCCCTAAAGCACTCTGGGTTAGAGGTAGAAGGCTTCATCGATCCGAGGATCTAGTTGATGGACAAGCAGTGTTCTTTTCATTACCCCCGGTTATAAGACGGAGGGCAGTTAGGCAGAGAGTATCGGTACAGCAGTTGTTGGCTCAATGATCATTGTCCACCCCACCAGTGAGTAGTCGGGCTGAGGTTTCCGTTTCTACCACAGAGAGAGATACACCTGTTCAGTTAGATTAGCACTTTATGGCAAGTGTGGAGGACATGATGCGTCAGCTCCAAGAGACCATGCAAGCCATGCAGCGGGATGCTGCCCGCCAGGCAGAGTTTGCCGCGTGTCAGGCAGAGGTTGTGGCTCAACAGACAAAGCTGATTGCCAGACTTCAGCAATAGCGGCAACCACAACAAGCCGGAGCATCTACTTCGCATCCACCCCCACCCCCACCTAGAGTTCCAACGCTCGGGGATACTGCAAACGTCCAGGAAGATACGGACGCTCCAACAGGGCTAGTCCCACCACCAGTTCTACCACAGACTTCAAAGACACCAGCCTTCTCAATAGATACACCGTTTGAATCTAAGACGGACCCAACCGCTCTAAATATCAGCAAGCTTGAAAAGCTGTTTAAATGGGCCCAGGGGGTCAATTCCATTCCAGACAAAGAGGATGGTTACACAGATTCAGCGATAACATTACCGGACAGATTCAAGATGCCCCACATAGACCATTTTGACGGCTCGGGCAACCCTATGGTTCATTTGAGGCTGTTCTCGGATATTTTGTGCCTGATGGGCTTGACAAGACTCCAGAAACTATCACTCTTCGGCCGGACCCTGTCGGGTATTGCGGCCATTTGGTATGCCAAGCTAGAGGACTCAGTGAAAAGGAGCTGGGAGGAGATGGCCGAAGCCTTCATCGCACAATATTCATACAACACCCAGATTCAGGTCACAACCCATGATCTTGAAGCAACCAGGCAAGAGCCGAAAGAAGGCTTTTCTGACTTTGTCACTTGATGGAGGGCCAAGGCCTCCATGATGACAACTCGGCCATTGGAGAAGGATCAGATAAAGATGGTTGTGCGTAACCTCCAACCCAAGCTGATGCAGAAAATGATTGTCTTACCCCTCCCCGCCTTTGCGGACTTACACGAGATTGGGGTAAAGATTGAGGATGCTATGAAGCAGGGTCTGATCGACCAAGACAGGGAACAGCCTAATAGGGCATTTACACGCAGTTCGAATGCAGGCACGAGTAATGCTGCACCTGCCAAAACTTCTGATGTGGGCATGGTCACCACCACCACTCCAAAAACACCTACAGCTACACCCTTCACTGGTGCGTCCGGAACCAGCTCACAAATAGCCAGATATCCACCCCGAGGCCAGAGAATCTTTACTCCACTGTACATGCCTCTGTCCAAAGCTCTGGGGGTTCTAATCAGGAAAGGGCATTTGAAGCCCCTGGAGCCGCGGCCAATACTAGACAAACTTCATTCCTCTCATAACCCGGCCAAATACTGTGCCTTTCACCAATAGCATGGTCATGACACCGACCAGGTCTATAGACTGCGTCACGAGATCCAGGATCTTATACAAGGTGATTGCGCCTCCAGAGAAGCTGAATGTCACCACCAACCCACTTCCACCACATAACCAAGCTCCACCACCCAAACACATCAACCTGATCCAAACCACGACCATTCCAAATGACCCAAGCATATATATCACACCCTCCTACCTACCCAAGCCTGAGGTGTTCATCCCACACGGCACAGACTTGTGCATGTTGACCACCTCCCAAACCCAACCTGAAGCGGTGGTGGTGACCGTCGAAGACAAAACTGGGATGACTTTGGAGGTAGGTGGGAATGTTGATTCGGAGCCCGAGGGGTCTGGGAGCTTTGAGTACAACCCGAGTGGTTACATCACATCAACAGACCAGGCTAAGCCGAGGGTAGAGTTGTCAGTTGAGGCAGAGATCAGTGTGGTTTGGTACGATGGACCTGGTCAGGGGTTAGATGACCTAGCAGAGTTGGAAAAGGATATTGCCAATCTGCAGTTCTTCAACGAACAGGACCCAGGGGATGTGAACATCAACTGGTTTGACTTGGATGGGTCAACAGCATTGTTTTCAAACCGGGACCGGACTGGCCGGTCGGACCGGTTAGACTGAGAACCGAGCCTTGTTCCGGTCCGGTCAACCCCCTAAACCCGGAGTGGGGCCAAAATTGGGAAAACTCGATGACCCAGTGGTTGAACTGGTAAAACCGGTGACCCGGACTGGGTCGGGAGAGTCAAATCGGTTTTTTTTTTTAATTTTTTTTCGGTTTTTTTTTTTTCTTTCTTTCTTTCTTATATATATATATATAAATATATTTCAAAATTTTGACTAAAAATTCTTATTTCAAGAGTCTCCTCTCATAAGGAAGAGTATCATTAAAAGCTTAAGAAGATTATGAAAGTCTATTCCTATTTATAGGAAAAGATTTTTCAAAGGGAACCTACAAAATTCTATGTGGGATTCAATCAAATTATTTGAAACATATTGATTGGAGGGAGAGTTGAAAATTTCATTTCCCTCCAAAATTAAATCTAGCATTCAATCAATTTATTTGGAGGGAATGTTTAAAAAATTTAATTTCTTTAAAATAAGTGACTTTTTTTTTTTTATCAATTATGACTTTATTAAATATTATTAATAAATACTATGCAATAATTTTTATTTTTATTTGATTATTTATATATATATTTTTTTATTTATAATTTATAATTATATTTTTTTATTATATAATATTAATTATGAAATCACGGTTCGACCGCTTTGACCTGACGGTTGAACCGGTGACCCATCCACCCGGTCCCTTTTCTGGTTCGCTCACCGGTCCAAATTTGAAAACATTGGTCAGCAGAAAATACTGGGTGGCTCAGCGACGAGCTGTAGACCGCCCGAACTTTGCTTCGCGCGCGAGGGCACGAATTTTGTTTCTAGCTACTACAGCTCGGACTCCTATCACGGTTCTGAATCTAATCTCACAAAGTGCAATGTAAGACTGATAAATCACCAAAGAGTCCAAATCCGACAAATCGTTTTGGAAAATCGATTTTAATCAAAAAGCGCCAAACATGGACTGCTTTGCCAGATTTCAGAGTCGCCACGTAAATATTTTGTTTTGGAAAATTTAAGAAACCTTGACTCGTGCCTAAGGTCACGTGTCCGTCATCACCAAAGTTGCCTCGGCTCGGGAACTTGGGTACGAGAGGGGAAGGTCCTGAAATGAGCACCCCCGCTCGCCCGATCAAAGATTGGCCTATACTAAACATGGTATATTGTTTTTGAAAACACATGCGTTCTTATTCCGGTTATTAGCTAGACTTGCTATGTGATGCGCACAGTACACAAGTATAGACTCAATCGCTCAATTTGGAACAAAACATCTCATGTTTGTTTTTTTGAAAATGGTTTGAAGTTGCTACCCTCAAGTAGGCTAAAGCACGGATTTGCCACCAAACAAGGTGGGCTTAAAACATGATGATTTGCCACTCCAAGTGGGCTTAAAACGCACATTTTGATGAATTGTTTCAATTCAAGTAATGAAGCCTTCATCCACAGGCATTCATGCAGTTAAACACATAAGCACATAGCCTCATGGCAGTCACTTACACACATGCAAGGATGCTAAAGCGTAAACACTCACAGTGTACTCCGAGCCAAAACAGAAGCAAGTTAGAAATCATGCATGATCCTAGCTATGTTAAGATGCCTAATGCAACACATGCAACTAAAATAGGCTCGGCTATCTAGAATGGCATATGAATGCAACACTTGATAACATGCTCTGAAACACGTATTCAAGAAAGTGTATTGAAATACAATGCAGTTTGAATGATGCGCTTAGTCTGGTACATGCAAGACAGATGAATGAATGCAAACATGCGAAGCATAAGCATGCTAATTGAAACATGCCGTAAAACTAACCATCAAAAGCTGGTAAATAAAAGGGAGAAAGACGTGGGGTTGGGAGACATGCATCACACACACGCACATTTATTACAAAATTTGCCCTCTCGACGGAGGGTCCGAATAATAAGCTAACTAGCTAATCTAAGCTAATTAAATTAATTATTACAAAGCGAAACTAATTAATTAACAAGTTAACTAATTACAAACACAAATGAACAGCTAAGTGCATTAACTACTTAAGTACAGAACCAAATAGCAAACTTGCTAAGCAAAGCAGTTAAAAGGAGCCTCGGGGCGAGAAGTGCATGCATGCTCGGTCGCCTCGTTTGGAAATCCATTACTATGCGCCAACTTGCCTCTGTTTGCATTTGATCTCAGAACACTGCACAAGCTTCCAGATAGCTTCTACTCCAACATGGAGACCTCCAGGAGGGCTGTCGACCACTTAATGGTGTTGTAGACCACCTGTAGACCACCTAAACATGCTGCAAACCAGAAAAAGTGGTCGGCCATCTACTTTTTCTAGTCTGTCGACCAGAAAATCCTGCCAAGCTCTAATTTGCTGCAACAGAGAACAAGAAAGGGCACAACAATGTATTTGCAAGGTATGTGTGCACAACCACCCTCCCTATCATTTCTTAAGCTCAAAGGAGTGCGGTACTCGACTCTCGGGCCACCAACCGAGCATCGCAATGCACGATGGCCGAGAAGCCAAGTTTGTACAATTCAATGTTAATAAATGCACAAATAACACATAAGGGCCTTAAACTCTATCATGCATGATCAAGAGCATCAGCGACCGAGAAATGAGACACGTTTCATCACTTCAAGTATGAAACGCCCCTTGTTTCTCATGTTTGGATTAACACCCGATCCAAACACAATGCAATGCAATAACATTCCAAACATAATGCAATGCAACACGAGCATGATGTAATGCAACAACATGCAAACACAATGTAATGTAACAACATGCAAACACAATGCAATGTAACAAAATGCAAACAACATGCTCTTCTATGAATGCTAGAATGGCATGCACAAGGTTCCAACATATGAACAATCCATGCATGGCAAGTTTAGAAGCTTAAGGCATCAAAGCTAGGAAAGAACATCTCATAAGAGGCATGCAATACAATGCTCAATGGACTTAAACCGAATATGGACAGACCTACATCATGCCAAAACAGTGGCCAAAATACTCTAAAATGATGGCATGAAAGGCAAGGTAATGGTGCTCATGTAATGGTTCATCAACAAGGCATAAGGGCACAATTCTCAAACACATTGAAGGAGTGGAAAATGTGAGAGTGTGGTAAAGACATAAGCTCTGAAATTACATTCCAAATGATGCCAAATCATGCACATGTCACAAATGAAGCATGTTAGGAGGCTCAAAGCTTGAAACTAGCATAGGCACTTGCACTATAGCTATGCAATACAAGCCCCAAAAGGCCAAGAGCACCCAAAACAATCCTAAGGCATGTCAAAACAATGCTAAAACATGTATGGAGTATAGTCAAAACAGGCTAGCATGAAGAGCCAAAAACACCAAGTACACTAGGCCAATGAGCATGATTACACTACAAGTGTAAGAAGCAAATGAGGGATGCTCTAACCCACCAAAAACAGAGTTGTATCATGGCAAAATAACACCAAAAACACACTAAAATAGTAGCCCAAAAGCTCAGGCAAGATGGCATACATATTGGCTCATGTTTAAGGCATAAAGCACCAACCCTCCAAAGCATTGAAAGAGTGAAAGATGTGAGGGCATGACCACACTACATGCATTGAAATCACATATCACATGATGCTAAATCATGCAAATAGCCCAAGCAATGCATGCTAGTGACTTGGAAACTCAAAGCTAGTGAGCTAGAATGCACTATGACTATGCAAAGCAAGGCAGGCATGACCAAAAAAACATAAAATAGAGCTTAAGCATGGTAAAACATGAGTAAAAGCTTGCTGGAGTGGAGCCAAAAACATGCTAGAATGATGGTCCAAAGCATTATGCATGTTAGGCTAGTGAGTGGAATTGCACTACAAGTGTATAAAGCATGCAAGGGTGGCCTAATCTAAGCCAAAACAGAGGTATGCCATACTAAAATTAAGGCCAAAAATAGGCTGAGATGGAGCCAAAACAAGCTTAACAAACATGCTACTTTGATGAGCCATCAACATAAGCTAACAAGAGAAGAGGATGGGGGACAACCCCCACCCATTTGGGGCCTCAAAACACAATTTCTACCACTGAAAATCCTCTGGATTTCAGTGGCTAAAAGGCCAAGAGAAGATGATCTCAAGGGCCTAAAAGGATAGCACAAAACAAAGCCAAACAAGACACAAGAGAGGGTAGACCACCCCTAACACCAAAGAGGTCTCAAACAAACACTTTAAGCTCTTAAAATCAGAACTTTTTGCAGTTGAAAGTTAGGCCAAAAGAAGCATGCAAATAGGGCCAAAGACTTAATCAAAAACAAAACTTTAAAGGGGCTAGAGACTCGCCCTTTAAGAACAACTTCAAAGCAGCAACTCCAGCAGCTTTTCTAGGCTAAAAACCAACTCTTGAGTCCAAACAAAACCCTCAGGTACCTCAGCAACAGGAGTGTGGTGTTTCACTAGGTGTTTTAGTGCAAAAGTGTGAAGAAAGTACACTTTTAAGCACAAATATGGAGCAAATAGAGCAATATAGAGATAGAGATATATGTATAACCCTAATGCAAAATTCTGAACCTGAGACAAGAGGGAGGAGGCTCCCTTATAAAGAAAACCAAGCTTCAAGCTTGTTGAACAAGCTAAGGGCTTTAACTAATCCCTCCATACACGTGTATGGAGGATGCTTTCTATGCCCAACAACTAGCACAACTGGCAACAAAATATCTGTAGAAAAATGCAGAAAAGGTACCGACCAATTCAAGTGGTGTGCCGACCACTCCCACTAGTCAACCGACCAGAAAAAGTGGTTTGCACAAAGAAAAAGTGGTCGGCAGGGTGGAAGAGGTGGTCTGCACAAAGAAAGGAAGGTGGTGGCAAGGCTGCCGACCACTTTAGGTGGTCCAAAGACCACCAAGACCAGCTAGTGGACCAGAAAACTAGCTGCCAGGGAAGAAAAGTGGTCTTCAGGGAGAGAAACTGGTCTACACCCCTTATTCCACCCTCCAAGCAAGAAAAACAAGGTTTGGTTCAAAACCAAACCAAAAAGGAAGGAAGACAAAAGTCTGCGGGACAAGGCACACAGCTAGGAGCCCTAAAAACTAGTCTACGAGCACAAAAAGTGGTCTATGAGAGGGAAAGGTGGTCTACGACCATAAAAAGTGGTCTACAGACCTCTGTTTCCCTCTAGGCAAAGGCAACAAGACATGGTTCGAAAACCAGGCCAAGAGGAGAATGTAGGCGCACATCTGAAGGCTTTGGAATCTAAAAACTAGCCTACAAGAGGGAAAAGTAGTCTACGACTACAAAAAGTGGTCTACATGCCTCTCCTTCCCTCCAGGCAAGGTCAACAAAGCATGGTCCACAAACCAATCCAAAACACAAAGAGTTCAGAGGCCCAGAGGCAAGTCACTCTGACTCGAAATGAGCACAAACATGCGCGATCATCGAGCGCTCAATCGATGATGTATGAGTCTTAAGGTCGGTCAGAAATGGGGTGTCTACACGAGCCAGATGTTGTTGAGGTGTCTAAGCCAGAACAGGGGCAATTAGAAGCTGGAATATCAGCAGTGGCCGGAATGGCCGAGAATCAGGAAAAATCGTCGGAGAGCACCGGTGCGAAGAACTTTGCTGGGGATTTGGGCAGTTTGATTATGGTAGATACTGAACAGGAGGCTGCATTGAAGCATCTTGAGCAAGAAAAGATCGAGGATCTTGAGAGGGCTAGGAAGGCCAAAGCCCCTGCGGGGACGAAATGTGTTGTGAGCGCAGAAACAATTACAACGGAGCCGAACAACTGTCTGTCAGTTGCCAACGGCATGTGGTGGGAAGCCGACGACTTATGTCTTGCCCACATTAACGAGGATTGAGGGCAGAACCAACCAGATGACACTTGGTATGTTGAAGAGGTTGACCACATGACCAGGAGGGGGCTGCATTTCAAACCCCCACACTTGGACCAGCTAGAGGTGTTCGGGAAGGACAAAGAAGCAGAGAGGCAAAAGGAAAAACTGCTGGTAGAGGAGGCTGCACTAAAGCAGCTTAAGAAAATCCAAGTAGACATCTCCATCTGGGGACTGCTTAAGGCCTTGAGGGTTCACAGACAAGTTGTCCTTTCTGCCATGGACAAGGCGAAACTTTCAATTAATACCACACCCGAACAGTTGGTAAGGCTGGTTTTCCCGGGAGGAGCTTCCCCGACCTTGACCTTCACTGACAAAGAACTACCACCCGAGGGCTCAGACCATAACAGACCACTCTACATCTCTGTGGAGTGTAGAGAGAAGTGGATACCGATGGTCTTGGTCGACACGAGATCTGCAATCAATGTATGTCTGTCAAGAACGACATACGCTATCGGGTTGAAGCCTGTAGATTTCGTGCCTACAGCCCAGGTAATATGGGCCTATGATAATACCAGCCGAGAGGTGACGGAGACCGTACGGATTAAGACTCAGTTTGGTCCGGGGTAGCAAGATGTTGAGTTTCATGTCTTGGATGTTCCCGCAACCTTCAATATACTCCTTGGGCGGCCGTGGCTACACCAAGTGAAGGTCGTCTCTTCCACCTTACTCCAAATGCTGAAGTACCCCCACGGGAAAGGGGTGGCAATCGTTTTTGGAAATTCTTCGATACATCCGCTGCCAAAGGTTTCTACACCAGTTCTGGAGATTGAACATGGCGCGAAAGATGTATTTCTGTCACGATTCACCCTGGCTGAGGCCCGGGTTGTACAGGACATGCTAGCTGTTAATGAGGGGCTATACGTCAGTGCACAGTCTGTCTACTTTATGAACAAGCTTCAGCACATCCTCGGGATGGGATTAGGGTGAAGTGGCTGGAAGGGCATCGCAGCGTTGGCCAAAGTGTCGCATAACCCGTATACCTTTGGATTAGGTTATCTGCCTACCAAAGAGGATTGGACGAGGAAATGAAGGGAGATGGCTGGAAGAGCCAAGGCAAAGCAAGCCAGGAAGCACTAGGACTTGGTGCACATGCCTATCCAGGGGACCCTGAACGGGCGCTTTGTCCGGGAGGGGGAAGGCTTCTTGTTTTGCGGCTTTCCGGAGCCCTGGTTGAATTCAGAGAAGCGGGGTTTGCCTGGCTTTGAAATCTTTTTTGATCTTCAATTGTCCGGGGATGAAGTTGCCAAAGAGCAGACAGACCCACAAGCTGAGGCTGAGCAATGCAAGGAGGAGGATTCCAAGAGCACAGAAATTGAGATTGGGATAGCACTGGCTTGTCTCCTCTCAGATCCTTAGATCGCACCGGAGTGCTTGGGAGATAACTTCTCAGTTTCCATGATCGAGGATAAAGCGGCTGTAGGCCTATCTTGAGGCATTCTTGATGCATCCATCGCACCTCCCTCATCTGGCAATACGAGAAGGGCTTTTTATCGAGCAGTTCTGGGTCAGGTAGTGAGCCAGAATCTGATTCCACTGTGTCTGTGGAGTCGGAATCAGATTCCAGCTCTTCGGAGTCTGAGTCCGATATTCTTGGGGGTGATAACCCTGATGCCACTGTCCTGTCCAGGTTGTCTTTTTCTTTTTCCTTTGAGTCTGTTGTAACAGAGGAATCAGGCGAACTGGATGTTATTAATGAGAATGGTACGGCTGTGGCTTACGAGCACTTTTCTATGCCTTTAATTTATTGCATTAATCAAGACTTTCAAAATTTTGATGAAAACGACGAGGAAGAAATTCCTCTGGTTTTGAAATATTTGCTTGATCAAGAGCAGGAGAGGTTTGTAAAACCTTTGGTTTGAAATCACCTTAATTAACGTTGGTACTGAGAAGGATCCACGGCTGGTCCAGATCGGGTCCACATTGTCCTCTGAAGAGCGCGAGCGCTTAGTCACCTTATTAAAAGATTTCAAAGATGTTTTCACGTGGTCCTATGAAGATATGCCTGGAATCGATCCTGAGATTGTACAGCACCAGATCTCTCTTGACCTAAAGGCCCGACCTGTTAAGTAGAAGCTCCGAAGGATCCGTCCGGACTGGGCTCTAAAAATAAAAAAAGAGGTCACTAAGCAGATCGACGCAGGGTTCCTGTTAGTATCTGAGTATCCAACTTGGTTGGCCGATATAGTTCCAGTGCCGAAGAAGGACGGCAGAATTCGGGTATGTGTGGTCTTCAGGGAATTGAACAAAGACAGTCCGAAGGACGACTTTCCTTTGCCACATATCGACGAATTAGTGGACTTCACTGCTGGGCATGCGCTGCTCTCGTTCATGGATGGGTTTTCAGGCTATAATCGAATTTCGGTGGCACCCGAAGACAGGGAGAAGACTGCTTTCACCACCCCTTAAGGAATCTATTGTTATAGGGTGATGCCGTTTGGCTTGAAAAACGTTGGGGCTACGTATTAACGGGCTGCGACCACGATTTTGTAGGATATGATCCATAAAGAGGTTGAGGTGTACATGGACGACATGATTGTCAAGTCCAAAGTAAGAGAGGGCCACTACACCGCCTTACAGAAATTCTTCCAACAGATCAGAGAGTATTAGTTGCGGCTGAATCCTCAGAAATGTGCATTTGGTGTTACAGCAAGGAAAATGTTGGGGTTCTTGATCACACAAAGGGGTATCGAGGTCGATCCTTCAAAAATCAAGGCCATCTTAGAAATGCCACCACCAAGGACTGAAAAGGAGGTACGAGGCTTTGTAGGCAAAGTACAATTTATAAGACGATTTATTGCAAAATTAACCTTGACTTGTGAACCACTGTTTGGTCTCCTGAAGAAAGGAAAGAAGTTCCAATGGGACAACCGATGCCAAGTTGCTTTCGAGCAGATCAAGTAATATTTACAGAACCCACCCGTGTTGTCACCACCTGAGCTAGGGAAACCGTTGATTCTGTACCTATCAGTGATCGAACGACAATGGGCTGCATGCTTGCACAGGAGTCTGAGGACAAAGTGGAGAAGGCTATCTACTACCTGAGCAAGAAAATGCTGGATTACGAGACCCGCTACACTCCGCTGGAGAAGGTTTGTCTGGCCTTGGTATGGGTTACCAGGAAGTTGAGACATTACCTGTTAGCTCACTCTGTAATACTGGCTTCGAGGTTAGATCCCATCAAATATCTCTTCGAGAAACCA
This sequence comes from Camellia sinensis, assembly GCF_055761805.1. Classification (NCBI taxonomy): domain Eukaryota; kingdom Viridiplantae; phylum Streptophyta; class Magnoliopsida; order Ericales; family Theaceae; genus Camellia; species Camellia sinensis. The sequence continues at coordinate 107,197,424 of NC_138969.1, read as the reverse complement.
GCACTTACAGGTAGGCTAGCCCATTGGTTGCTTCTGCTTTTCGAATTTGATTTGAAGTACATGATGCACAAGTCAGTGAAAGGGAGAGCGGTAGTAGAGTTCCTAGCCGACCAACTAGTTGAAGGGGATAAAGCAGTAGAATATCTATTCCCAGATGAGGCCATTCTGCACGTCGAAGAAGAGACTTGGACGATGTACTTTGACGGAGCGTCAAACCAGTACGGGTATGGGATAGGGGTATTGCTGATAGTGCCCGAAAATTCCCGCATACCCTTAGCTTTCAAACTCCGGTTCAAAGTGTCGAACAATGAATTGAAATTCATTTTGGAGTCTAGATGTGCCCGATCATCATTGAACATAAATTTGTGCTGCCCTGTGAGCTGATTGCTGCCATAGATGAGGTACAAGATCAGAACCCCTAGTATTACGACATCTGGAACTTCTTGGAAAAGGAAGCTTATCCACCAGGGACAAATACCAAAGATAGGAGGGCAATTCGAAGAATGGCTGCTCAGTTTATCATCTGCGGGGGTAAACTGTATAAGAGGGCTCATCTCGGGATGCATAAGCTATGCGTTGATGCTGAAAAATCCAAGCGCCTGATGGAGGCCATCTATGGAGGAGAGAGCGGAGCACACATGAGTGGGGTGATGCTAGTCCGGAAGATCGTTAGGCAGGGTTATTACTGGTCAACCATGGAGGAGGATTATATTGGCTTTGTCCGGCGATGCCACAAATGTCAGATCCATGCAAACAGCATGAACATTCTGCCGTCAAAGCTGTACAACATGACTTCGCCATGGCCGTTTTCAGTCTAAGGGATTGATGTAATTGGGGCTGTCACTCCGAAGGGGTCCAACGGGCATGAGTATATTCTGGTAGCGATAGACTATTTTACGAAGTGGGTTGAGGCCCAATCTTACGTGGTGTTGAAGGCATCGCATGTCGCTGAGTTCATCAGGAACAACATTATTTGTCGCTACGGGGTCCCAAATGAGATTATTTCGGGTAATGGTTCCCATTTCAAGAAGGAGGTGATCGACCTGTTGGAGAAGTACAACGTGGCTTTCCATAAGTCATCTACATAATGGCCGCAAACCAACGAAGCAGTTGAGGCCGCCAACAAGAACATCAAGCACATTCTACAGAAGATGGTGGAAACCTAGAGGGACTTGCTATATAAGCTGCCATTTGCTCTTTGGGGTTACCAGATTTCAATTCAAACTCCTACTGGGGTAACTCTGTATTCCTTGGTCTATGGGATGGAGTCTGTTCTGCCTATCGAAGTTGAGGTTCCGTCATTCTGAGTTATGGCTGAGTGCCAGATAGCTGAGGCAGATTGGCAGCAAAGCAGATTCGAAGAACTCATGCTGTTTGACGAGAGAAGGCTGAAAGCACTGTATCACGTCCAGGGTTATCAACAAAGAATCGCCAGGGCTTTCAACAAGAAGGTTAAGTCTAGGAATTTAAAAGAAGGGGATCTAGTGCTCAAAGACAACCGAGCTCTTATCCACGACCCTAGAGGCAAGTTCAGACCCAATTGGACTGGTCCCTACATCATCAAGTCTATTTGGTTGGGTGGAGCTGTCATTCTGGTGGATTTAGGTGGCCTTGAGTTCTCCTAGCCGATCAACATGGACAAGTTGAAGAAATACTATCCTTGAGTGGCTCGCTAGGCCGAAAACCTGAAAGGGCGACCTAGGCAAAAGTCAGAGCATGAAAAATTTCAAATAATAAAAACTGAGCTCGCAAGGTTAAAAACCCAGAAAGGGCAGCCTTGGCAAAAGTTAGAGCGCAAAAGGAGAGGGTTAATACACAAGTGAACCTGAACCGAACTACGTAAGGCTTGATTCCTATCTTTGGGATACGTAGGCAACTTCATTCTGAAGTCCAGCCATAAACACTTCCAAATCGACTTTTTCCATGTGATCATGTTGGTCATCTTTGTCTATTCTGCATTCAAGAGCTCGGTTGTGATCTCCAGTGCAGTGCTATTCAGACTAGGGGCAACTTTCCAGTTGATGGGATTCGGGGTTATACATCTCAGTGATAGATCTCGGGCGTGTCCAGTTTTGATCCATATCAAAAATGGTTTTGAAAAGTTTTAATAAAAGTTGATTTTGCTCAAATTATTCTTTTTACGACTTAGACCATTTTTGGACCAAACGGAAAATTTTCAGTACCCACAACCTTCAATTACATTGATTTCAGTACAGAGTTCTCATACTCTTGAACACAAATTGAAGTTTCTTTTTATTACATTCATAAAGAAAACTTGAAAGTACTGATAAAGCAATAAACTCGAGGCATGGATAAGTCAGGTGTTCCTACGCCCCCTGCCAAGGCTTGTGGAAGCCTTAGATGCCAAAGTAGGCCCAACCTGTGCCACTTCATCAAGCCAAGATATGCACTCATCAGAGAGGGTGCAATTGAAAGTGGGAGCAGGGGCCAGAAGCTCACGTATCCTCCATGCAGTGGCATACCGAGCCAGATGTGAGCCTCGGACTTGAAATACAGTAAGGTACTCTATCCCCTCTTTCGAGCAAGTCTGATCATGTCCAAATTGGTGTCGGAATCAGAATGGGAAGTAAAAGACACAATGTGTCAGGCCAATCAACTGAATGCCCGGCTGGCAAGACATGCTGTAGCTCATTGCCGGCAGCTCAAGCCAAGGGCAATGCCAAGCAATGTTGACAGCGGACAAACTGCACATCCATTCGCACCACCATCCCTCATCTGGGGCATTGACTAGACGCCGCCGGAAGAAATAGCCGCGTGTTGAATATGCTGGGCATGAGTCCACCACTCTCAACTTGTCCATCAACCATATCTGGGGAGGGATGAAAAATGAGAGATTAAAGAATAGAGAGGTGTACGTGGAGAGAAAAGTGAGAAAAGGGTTTTGAGAGAAAAAAAAAACAGGGCCTGAGGGTCGAGTGATGTGAGGAATACACATGCGAATAGGGAGGGAAACATTACCTGCAATGGAGAGAAAAGTGAGAGATTAAAGAATAGAGAGGTGTACGTGGAGAGAAAAGTGAGAAAAGGGTTTTGAGAGAAAAAAAAAAAAATAGGGCCTGAGGGTCGAGTGATGTGAGGAATACACATGCGAATAGGGAGGGAAACATTACCTGCAATGGTAGTGGACTCCCCGCGAATCTGGTTGTCTCCCGGCAATGGAAGGCATCCAAACCCATCAGTGTCTCAACTAGTGTCCTGGCAATGCAGCTTTTGCCCTCTTTCAAGCCTTGGGCAACCTCAATCAAACGGACGCTAGACCCACCAGAGCCTGGGGCAAGCAAGAAATGAGACAACATGCACAAGCAAAGCGCATGTCGCCGAAAACCCTGCTAGTGATGATTGCCACGATCACCGGCATCAAAAAACCGATGAATCAAGCTAGGGATGTCTAATTCCCCGTCGTGAATCAAAGACCGAGTGTCATGCAAAGTAAGCCCACACATCCGTCCTAAGGCTTGGATGTGGCCAAAACGGAACTGGGGTACGATCTCTTCATCTCGCTGAGATTCCATCAAGGCTTAGAAATCTTCAAAAGTGGGTCATATCTCTTGTCCACCAAAGCTAAAAACATGAGTTACCGGATTCCAACACCTAGCCGCGACATGGAGGAACGGAAAACGTAGCGGGGTGCGGCTCAACGTGAATAGTGCATTTATTCTGAAACCCCAGAAATTCAACTTTTCCGAGCCATCCAAGTTTGCAATCCAATTTGTGAGGTTTTGGACAAGAAATACTTCCATTTGGGGCAAAAACAGGGTTGAAATAGAGAAACTAAGAAGCTAGGGCTTTTGTAGAAGAGAAGGTGTTGAGTGGAAGACAGGTGGCAACAATCTGGGCACTTTCTGCATTAATGGCCGACTAACCATCTTTATAGCTGATCGGTTAGTTCTTGTGACCGATAGCTCTTTATGGTGGCCGGTGGCCTCCTACCTTGGCCGATGGCCCCTCCTTTGTTCTCTGAGCTGTCCATGTGTTGGAAGTGTTGAGAATTTGTGTCTTGTTCCACTTCGAATGGTTTTTTGTGACGATTTTGTGAAGTCGTGCCTGTATTACTACAATTTGTTTATCGAGTTGTTGCATTTTTGTTTATTGAGTTGTATTTTGCGTTGATTGTTAAGTTCTTGTCTTGCTTATCGAGTTGTATTCACATTTGGTTAGCATGTCAAGACCTGGTTTTGCTTATCGAGTTGTTTTGTTCTTTCAGTTGTCAGTTGGTTCGCTACCTGATTAAGACAATGCAATTCAAGTGTGTAGTTTTCAAACAAAGTTCAATCTCATTTACATGCTGTGTGATGCGATGCGATGTGATGCTTACAATGTAAAATGTAACACTTTTTCAATCAAAAAGTTATTTTCATTCCATCATGGTTTCTTTTTTTCTTTTCTTTTTTTGCAAGGGTACAAGTTTTAGAGAACATAAAAATGCCTGAGGCTGTACAATGTGCAAAAACTATAAGCAAAAAGAGAAATAAACCAAAAAACAAAACATCTGAATCGGCGCCAGTCGCCTCAAGAGTGGGAAGCCCTCCTCGTCTTCTTCCTCGACGATGGCCCAGAACTACCACCGTCAGCTCCGCTACCTGAGTCTGAACCCAAACCATCTCCAACCTCATCTCCATCCTGAGACGACTCTGACTGTGGACTCACTACCTCCTCGTCAGACTCATCATCATCTGGGGCAGGCTACCGCGAACTACTCCCGGTGTGAGCACGCCTAGCTCTACTTTGGCTGTGCGCTGGAGTCCCTCGCCTCGCTCCCCTTGCTGCTCGAGAAGGCACTGAAGGTCCCGCTGAGGCGCCTGCTGTGGCTGGTATCTGGAATGGGACCTGAAAAGAACAATTTGGCAAATGCATCAGTTGTGCTATGCAAAGTTGAGTATGGTATCAAATGCAGTATATGATTACAGTGTATGAATGTTGTGAGTAGTATATGAACGCCATGAGCGGTGAATGATTGCAGTGTATGAGGGTCGTGGCTAGTATATGAGATGCAGTGTATCGGTGCTGTGAGTGGTATATGAGTGTTGTGTATCAAATGTAGTATTGATAATGTGATGCATCAGATCAGTATGGAGCAAATTATAAAGGGTTTTGGGACGGAGGTTGAAAGAACTTACTGGAATATCGTAAATACTGAGCAGGTCCATGCTCATCTATATCATCCCCATCAGAGAAGCCAACAGCTCCAGAGCCTGCCCAGTGTACTCTATGGAAGTCTGCAAAAGTGTTGAGGTAATTAGTAATCTGAGGAATATCAACTGAAATTAAATGAATGTACAGAATGTAAAGTATAGTATATACCGGGGTCGGGCCTCGAACTCCAACGAGCTCATGATTAGCTGGGAGAGGAGCGATGGGAATCTGATAAGTTTCTCCAGCCCGTCCTTGGCATGTCATAGTAGTGGGTAGGTCTGGCCACTCTGCCCTCTGTCTCCTCTGGAAACCTCTCCTACCATGGGCCTGGGTCGCCCTGGATCCCCCCCCACTCCTCTTGCTGTGGCTACAGGTCTCTCTCTCTCACCTTAGCAAACACTGGCCAGAGGCTGCATGAGATATGTCTGGATGAAGACGGTGTAGCCGCCGTCGAGACTGAAGAAGTCAGCATCCCAACCTATCGTGAAATCGATCATCTCCTGCGGGGTGTACCTCTCTATAAACCTCACGTGCGAAGGAGGCGGCATCGAAACCACCAGCTCGGGTAAACCAAGGCTCTGTCGCAGGAAGCGTTCACCCAAGTACCACGCTCGACAGACCGGACCCTCAAGCAAAACCCAGAATCAGGAAGTCTCCTAAGGGCCCATAAACCGGTCTCTAACTACGTCAGGCAGCATGGCCCATGGCTGCCAGGTGATTTGTAAATAACGGATATACAGGTTGTTATCTGCTATTGAAAGTGAAATATAAAGCAAAGCTCAGATGAACTGTAAGGTTTGAAATACCTCAATTGCGGCTACAGTGTCAAAATATCAACGGAAGGATGAGAAAGACTCTCGCGGCCTCCGCTCGCATCTCACATCGTACCTATGTGAATATGGAACCGTGAGAAGTGTCTCTACCTCTGGCTCTGGGGCAAGCCTCGGGAAGTAGGCATATACCCACAACTATAGAATGTGAAAGGGTAATAATGAGTATGTTTATCAGTAAAGCAGTATACAGATAAAGCAGAAATCAGAGAATGACGTGCAGTGTATTGTGCAGTGTGTGCAGTGTACAACTAGTGTAAAGTAGATTGCGTGTTATGCAGTGTGCATGGTGTACAGATAATGTAAAGCAGGACTGTAAAGCAGAAGGGAAAGATGTACCTCCCAGGCTCTCTAGTAGCCTCCTAGCAGGTGCCCGCTTTGGCGAGATGAGGAACTCATGTATCCATACAGTGTGGCCAAGCCTGCGCCGCCCCAGTCATAGCGCCGGATGCGAGACAAGTCTACCAGTGCACCCAAGAGGTAGAGGCCAACGGTGTTCGCCCGGTCGGCGAATAGAGTAGTGCCAAGCAAGAACATGAGGAACCCCCGGGCGTAGTGCTCGGACTCCTCGTGGTTCGTCGGCGTCTCCCCCCTAAACTAGTCGGCGAACCACGAATATCGCACCATCCCTGGTCGGGAGAGAGGTGGGTGAGGCACTAGCAAAAAGATCTAAACGACATCCCACTCGCCCATATTAGTGTCGTAAGGGATCGGATCACCCCCTACTCCTATGCCGGTGAGCATAGAGAAGTCGAAGGGAGTCATCGTCATCTCCCCTGCTGTAGAAAGGTGGAAGGAATCGGTGGTGTCCCACCACCTCTCCATTAAGGTGCCTAGAAGAGGCCGACTCACAGTGAGAGTGGCGAACATCATCGGGTAGCTCCATGTACCAGTCTCGTGCAATGATGTTCCCATAACCCCGGAAGGCATGAGAATCTCCTTGTGTCCAAGATAAACAGATGCAAAGCAGTGTCAGGAATACAGTGTATGTATGTGTTCGGAATTGATAGAAATGCAGTTTGTACATATGTTCGAGTTGACAGAAGTATCATGTATGAATGTTCTCAGAATGAACTAGGCATGTGATGTACAAGTGTGTTTGGATTAATCAAATGAAGAGTAATATTGGCTATCCAAGACATATGACCTACATTGTAGAAAGTAAAGAGGAAGGGTTGCCTTAGCGGCGCCATAGGATAAGTGTAACTCCGGCTCGCGTAGCATGAGGTCCTTTGGTGCACCTCGCGTGAATCTCCTGATCTGGCGGATGCCGAAGGGGGGCAACACATGTACCTTAGGGTCATAAGACGCTGGATCGAAGGGTCGAATGCCGAGCGGCAAAGGCTGAAACTTGGGATCCATCTCCATCCCCAGAGGAGCCCCATCATGTGGAATGTCATCCGCCATCTCAAGAAAAATGAGAAAATAGTCAAAGATGTGGAAAATAAGTGAGAAAGCCAAAAGTCAACAAAAAGTCAACTCCGAGGGGCAAAAAATGGAAGAAAAGGTCAAAGCTCGGAAGAGGGCACGAAAATCAAGGGTGACTGGGAGGAAACAAACCCCAAATGAGGAAATCAAGAAAGAGGCACCGAAACCACTTTTCAATCGGTCCAAAATGTTGAAAACAATGAGGGTTTTGTGATTCGAATGTTTGTGGAAGGTTTGGAAACGCGTAGAAAGCATGGATCAAAAGGGGGAAATGGTCTAGAATGAGAGGAGAAATGTTTTTCGGCCTTGAGGAAGTGAAGAAATGAGGTTCCAAACCCCATGCTTAAAGACCCGAGGCAAATGGACCAAATTGCCTCGAATCTGCCATGTTTGGCCGATCGGCCAAATTGTTGGCCGGCCGGCCACATTATTGGACAATTAGCTTACCTGGTGGCCGATGGGTGGCCGATGGCTCCCTCTTGTGGCCGATGGACCTCCAATGCCCTTGGTTGGGGTTGTTCTGTTGATTTGTACCCTCATCTCTCAAGAAAGTTCAAGAAAATACACCTTTGAGCAAAAGTAGTTTTCGTGGAAGCTCTGAATTGTGTTTCCAGTGCGTGGCACTCAGTACGAACAAAGTGTATCCTTTTTCCATATCCATTTGTATACCACAAAATCGATGAATCGCCTTTGAATGTGTTGTGTTAGTGCATTTTGTCATGTATGCAAGGTTGGCTTTGATATGCACCATTTCACTTGCATTGTTATGCACCATTTCACTTGCATTGTTATGCACATTCCACTTGCATTGTTATGCACCGTTTCACTTGCATTGTTATGCACCTTTTCACTTGCATTGTTATGCATCGTTTTATTTGCATTATTATGCATTTTTCACTTGCATTGTTATGCACGTCTCCCTTGCATTGTTATGCACCTTTTCGTTTTCATCATATATGCACGTGTTTATCTTGTATTGAAATTATATCTAGATGTAACGTAAAGCATGTGTTTCTACTATATTGTACCTATCAAAGTTTCTTTTTGTGCAGGCACGATATTGTATGCACGGTTCATTTGAAGCTAGCACAACCAGACGATGTTGTATGTATTTCAGTCAGAGGAACTCCAGGTGACATCATTCCTGTTCCCTTGAACTCTCTTGGGTACCTTTCTCCTCTCGCGTTTGATATGCGTTTGGACATACTTTTCTCCTCTCGCATTTGACATGCGTTAGGACGTACCTTTCTCCACTCGTATTTGACATGCGTTAGGACGTACGTTTCTCCTCTCGTATTTGACATGCGTTAGGACGTACCTTTCTCCTCTCGCGTTTGACACGCGTTAGGACGTACCTTTCTCCTCTCGCGTTTGACATGCGTTAGGACGTACCTTCCTCCTCTCGCATTTGACATGCGCTTGGATGTACCTTTCTCCTTTCACATTTGACATGCGTTAGGATGTACCTTTCTCCTCTCGCGCTTGACATGCGTTTGGACGTACCTTTCTCCTCTCGCGTTTGACATGCATTTGGACGTACCATTCTCCTCTCATGTTTGACATGCGTTAGGATGTACTTTTCTCCTCTCGTGCTTTACATGCGTTTGGACGTACCTTTCTCTCTCGCGCTTGACATGCGTTAGGACGTACCTTTCTCCTCTCGCATTTGATATGCGTTTGGACGTACCTTTCTCTTCTTGCGTTTGACATGCGTTAGGACGTACCTTTCTCCTCTCATGCTTGACATGCGTTTGGACGTACCTTTCTCCTCTCGCGTTTGACATGCGTTAGGACTTTCTCCTCTCGTGTTTGACATGCGTTAGGACGTACCTTTCTCTTCTCGCGTTTGACATGCGTTAGGACGTACCTTTCTCCTCTCACGCTTGACATGCATTTCGACGTACCTTTCTCCGCTCGCGTTTGACATGCGTTTGGACATATCTTTCTCTGCTCGCGTTTGACATGCATTAGGACGTACCTTTCTCCTCTCACGTTTGACATGCGTTTGGACGTACCTTCTCCTCTCACGTTTGACATGCGTTAGGACGTACCTTTCTCCGATCGCCTTTGACATGCGTTTGGATGTACCTTTCTCCTCTCGCGTTTGACATGCGTTAGGACGTACCTTTCTCCTCTCGTATTTGACATGCGTTGGGATGTACCTTTCTCCTCTCTCGTTTGACATACGTTAGGATGTACCTTTCTTCTCTCGCGTTTGATATGCGTTTGGATGTACCTTTCTCCTCTCACGTTTGATATGCGTTTGGACGTACCTTTCTCCTCTCGCGTTTGACATGCGTTTGGATGTGCCTTTCTCCTCTCGCGTTTGACATGCGTTCGGACATACCTTTCTCCTCTCGTGTTTGACATGCGTTTGGACGTACCTTTCTCCTCTCGCGTTTGACACGGGTTTGGATGACTGCGCTTTCTTGCATAGTGCCTCTCCTTTCGCGTTTGATACACTAGGAGGTGTTTCGTTTGAGGCTTTGGGTGTTGCTAATAGTCGCTTTTAGTCTTTCTTGCGTGAGACGTAGTTAAGATTGCATAATTTTCTTACATCCTTCCTTTATGAAATGTAGTTCGACCTGTAATTCCAATGCGTGGCGTGTTCACTTACTTGCTTATGTACGAGTTTGCTGTAGTATTTCTTTGCATAACAATTGCATGATATTTCTTTACAGCCCTCTTTGCATAATCATAAGTTATGTTCTGCATTGTGCATGTCATTTGCATTTTGCCCCAGCCTGCGGGCGCATCTCTGTATTGTTATTTTGTATGTTTGTCTAAGTCTTTGGCCTTGTCAAAAATGGGTAATCTCTAGGCTTTGACGTTCACTCCCGTCAACTCATGACTTTCGAGTTCTGTCAAAGAGGGGTAACTGTAGACACCCCATTTTTGATGATTCTCAAGACTTGAACGTCATCGTTTGAACACTCGATGATCATCCAGGCTCGTGTTCGTTTTGAGTTCCTGAAGGTCTCAGCTGTGCGCCTTGCCTTGGTGCCTCTCAACTTGTCTGTTTTGTGCTTGGTTGTGGACCAAGAGCTTGTGGATTTGTTTCTGAGGGAAGAGGGTGGCCTGCTGGCCAGCCCTACAACACATCGGCTAGGCCCCGTGCCCATCGGTCATGCCCTCTTTCCATCGGCCATCAGTGGTGGCCGATCGGCCTCACTGATGGCCTGTCGGCCATATTTTTTGGCCAAGGCCCTTTTCTTTGCTTTTGTAGATATTTTGGTGCTAGCTGTGCCAGCTGTTGGACACAGAAGGCATCCTCCATACACGTGTATGAAGGGATTGTAACAAGCTTCTAGCTTGTCAAACAAGCTTGAGGCTTGTGATTCTATATAAGGGGAGGCTCCTCTCCCCTTCCAGGGGTTTAGAATTTTCATCAAGGCAAAACATATCCCTCTCTCTCTATATTTGTACTAGTTTGTGCCTTAAAGTGAGTTTTCTTCACACTTTTACACTAAAGCACCTAGTGAAACACCTTCACTCTTGAGCTGAGGTTCTTAGAGGTTGTAATGGAGTGATTTTGGCTTGGTTTGGCCTCAGAAATGGCTGGTTTTGAAGTTGTTCTTCAAGGGTGAGTAGTTACCCTCTTTAAGCCTTATTTTGCTTAAGTATTTGGCCATCCTTGCATGCTCTTTTAGGCCTTACTTTCAACTGCAAAAACTCTTGTTTTTAAGTGTTTGAAATGTTTGTTTGAGGCTTTGTTTGAGTTAGGGGTGATTTACTCCCTTTGGTGGCTTATTTTCCTTTGCTTTGTTCTATCTCTTAAGGCCTTTCAAGCCACCTTGTTTTGGCCTTTTAACCACTAAATTCCAGAGGAATTTTAGTGGTGGGAAGTGGGTTTTGAGACCCAAAATGGATGGGGGTGGTCCCCTCTCTCTTGTGTTTTGTTTGCATGTGTTGTTGGCTTAACACTTTGGCGTGCTTTTCTACCTTCATAAGGCTCTATCTTAGCATGTTTTAGGCCTTATTCTAACATGATATAACTGTATTTTGGGTTAGTTTGGTTGCTTCTTACATGCTTCATGTAGTTGTAGTGCAATCCTCTTGGTTAGCCTAACATGCTCTATGCTTTGGACCACCATTTTAGCATGTTTTTAGCTCCACTCCAGCAGGCTTTTACTCATATTTTGGCATGCCTTAGCTCTGATTTTGGTTGACAAGATCACCTCTTGCATGGTTTATGCACTTGTAGTGCAAGCTTGTTCACTAGCCTATCTTGTTTGGTGTGTTGGCCTATTGATCTAGCATGTGTATGCTTTACTCTAGTACATTTTTGGCTTTGGTTTAACATGCTTTAGGTCTTATTTGAGTGGTCTTGGTCATGCATGCTTGGCTTTGCGTAGCTATAGTGCATTTGGCTTTGCTAGCCTTAAGCTTTGAGACCTCTAGCATGTCATATTTGAGCTTTTTGCATGGCATGGCATCATTTGGCATGTTATTTCAGACCATATACCTCTGCCATATTCTCACATTTATCATCCCTTTGTTGTGTTTGAGGGTTGAGCCTTATGCTTCACTTATGAGCCAATATGTATGCATGCTTGCCTAAGCTTTTAGGGCTACCATCTCAGCATGTTTTTGGTGTTATTTTGCCATGTTACAACTCTAATTTTTGTTGGTGAAGTCACCCCATGCTTGGTTTTGGTATGTGTAGCGTAATCCCACTCGTTGGCCTTGCATGCATCATGCTTTATGCCTCCCATTCTAACATGTGTTAGCTCTACTCCATGCATGTTTTGGCATTGCTTTGATCTTCCTTGGGACTGTTTTGAGTGATCTTGGCCCTTTGGGGCTTGCCTTGTGTGGCTATGGTGTAAGTGCCTTAGCTAGTCTTGAGTTTTCGGCACTTTAGCATGCTATATTTGCAATGGTCGCATGTTTTGTCATCATTTGGCATATGATTTTAGAGCATATAACCTTGTCATACCCCCATATTCATCACCCTTTAATTGTGTTTAAGAGTTGTGCCTTTATGCCTTGCTTACGAGCCATGAGTTGAGTATGCATTCCTTGCTTTTTGTGCTTAAGTTTTGTTGAGTTTTGGCCACTGTTTTGGCATGCATGAGCTTTGTTTTGGGACTGGTGTGGGTGCTTGTGCATAGTATTGCATAGTCCTAGTGTTGTGTACCTCACTAGCTTTAATGCTTGAGTCCTCTAGCATGCTATGCTTGTGTTGTTTGTGTGATATAACATCATTTGGTATGCGATTTCAATGCCTATATCTCTGCCATACTCTCTTATTTATCGCTTCTTCATTGTGTTTGAGAGTTGTGTTTAATGTATGGCTTGCTAGCCAATGCATGAACATGTTGTTGTAGCTTTTGGTGCCTCATTTCTAGCATGATTTTACCATTGTTGTGGCATGAGGTAGGTTTGATCATTTGAGGAATGTAGTATATGCTTCATGTGTGATACACTTCACTTGCCTTGATGCCTTAGCTCCTAAACTTGCCATGCATGCATTGCTTACATAATAGAGCCTTGTGCATACCACTCTAGCATTGATAGATAAGCATGTTGTTTGCATGTGTGTTGCATTGCATTGTGTTTGGATCGGATGTTAATCCAAACACGAGAAACGAGGGGCGTTTCATACTTGGAGTGATGAAACGCACCTCATTTCTTTGTCGCCGTCCCCCTTGATTGTGCATGATAGGGTGGAGGCCTCTCGAGTCCTATGTGTTATTTGTGCATTCATCAACATTGTGCAAGCTTGACTCTTTGGCCATCATGCATCGAGATGCGTAATTGGTGGCTTGAGAGCCGAGCACTACACTCCTTTGAGCTTGAGACATGATAAGAGTGTGGTTGCACACACATTCTCTTGCAAATACACAGCCATGCCTCTGTTTGTGCTCTGTTGCAGCAAAAGGAGATATTGCACGGAGAAGTGGCCAAACGGCCACTAGGGCAGCCGACCTGCCATCATTATTGGCCGATTAGCATCCCCTCTGGCCGATCAACCACCAGTGAATTCCTGAGAGGTATCAAAAGCAATCTGGAAGTTGGCACAATTTTCAGAAGTCCAAAATAGTGCAAACAGAGGCATCATGAGGCACAGTAGTGGATTTCCGAGAGGAAGCCAACCGAGCATGCATGTCCCTCATCCTTGAGTCCATTTAATCGCTTTGGTTAACTTAGAATAAGTTAGCTATTTCATTCATGCAAGTGTTGTAATTAATTAGTTAAAGTGTTTAATTAATTCATTTGGTTTGTAATATTCTAATTAGCTTAGATTAGCTAGTTATTCAATTGTGTTGTAATTAATTAGCTAGAATAGGTAGTTAATTAGTTAGCTTGTAATAGTTAGCTTAATTAGCGTAGTTAGTTAGCTCTCTTCCATTCAGACCCTCCGTCAAGAGGGCACAATGTTCTAATAAGTGTGCGTGTGTGTGTGAATGTCTTCCAACCCCATGTCTTTCTCCCTTTTACTTATCCACTTTCAGTTGTTAGATTAGGACATATTTCAATTAGCATCCTTATGCTTGCATGCGTGCATCATTCATTTGTCTTGCATGCACCGGGCTCGGCGCATCATTCAAACTGCATTGAATTTCAATACTTACTCGAATATGTGTTTCGAAGCATGTTATCGAGTGTTGCATTCATATGCCATCTTAGAATAGCCGAGCCTATTTAGCTGTATTTTGCATGTGTTGCATTAGGCATCTTAACATAGCTAGGATCATGCATTGATTTCTAACTAGTTTTCTTTCTTTGGCTTGGAGTACACTGTGAGTGTTTATGCTTTAGCATCCTTGCATGCGTGTAAGTGATTGCCATGACAACATGCTTGCCATGAGGCTATTTTCTTAATTGTTGAACTGCATGAATGCCCATGGATGACGGCATCATTGTTTGAATTGGAACAATTCATCAAAATGTGAGTTTTAAGCCCACTTTACGGAGTGACACATCATGTTTTTCTAAGCCCACCTTCTTTGTTGGCAAAATTCGCGTTTTAGCCTACTTGTGAGTAGCATCTTCAAACCATTTTCAAAAACAAACATGAGATGTTTTGTTCCAAATCGAGCGATTTAGTCTATACTTGTGTGTTGTGCGCATCACATAGTAAGTTAGATTAATAACCGGAATAAGAACAGATATGTTTTCAAAACAACATATCATGATTAATAGAGGCTGATCCTTTGATCGAGCGAGCGGGGGTGCTCATTTCATGACCCTCCCCCCTCGTACCCAAGTTCCCGAGTCGAAGCAACTTTGGTGATGACGGGCACGTGGCCTTTGGCACGAATCAGGGTTTCCTAAATTTCTCAAAAACAAAATATTTAGGTGGTGACTCTGTAATCTGGCAAAGCAGCCCATGTTTGGCACTTCTTGATTAAAATCGATTTTCCAAAATGATTTGCCTTATTTGGACTCTTTGGTGATTTATCAGTCTTACATTGCACTTTGTGAAACTAGATACAGAACCGTGACAGGAGTCCGAATTGCAGTAGCTAGTACACAATTCGCGCCCTCTCTAAAAGGGGGGCGCGCGGAGCGAGCTCGGGCGGTCTACACATAGGAAAACATGTATCCTCTTACTATGCATGAACTCCAGAAAACAACAAAGATGAAGACTACCACCACCTTGTTGCTTTATCTTGTTTTTGTTCTTCTTTTTTCAATTTCATGGGCTCACACAGATGAAGATTTTCTCCAATGTTATTCCCTTCACTCTCGAAACAAAACCTCATTCTCAAAGCTAATTTACACTCCAAACAACTCTTCATATTTATCTATCTTGCAATTCTCAATACAAAATTTGAGATTCATAGACCAAAACCTCTAGTTATTATCACACCATTGCATAAATTGCAAATCCAAGCAACTACCTATTGTTCCAAAAATCATGGAATGCAAATTAGGGTTAGAAGTGGTGGCCATGACTATGACGGTCTTTCTTATGTTTCTGAGGTCCTTTTTGTCATTGTTGATCTCAAAAACCTTCGGTCCATCACTATCAATGCTGAAAGCAACATTGCTTGGGTTGAATCTGGCACGCTTACGGGGGAACTTTATTATAGAATTGCTGAGAAAAGTAAAACCCTAGCTTTTCCTACCAGTGTTTGCCCTACTATTGGTGTTGGTGGATACTTTAGTGGAGGAGAGAATAGCGCGCTGTTGCAAAAGTATGACCTTGCTGCTGATAATGTCATCGATGCTCGCATTATCGATGTTAATGGCAACATTCTTGACAGAAAATCCATGGGTGAAGACCTTTTTTGGGCTAATGGAGGAGGTGGAGGGGCTAGTTTTGGAGTCATTCTACCACGGAAAGTAAAGTTAGTGATTGTTCCATATCCTGTCACTATTTTCACACTTGACAGGACTTTAGAGCAAAATGCAACCAATCTTGTTCATAAGTGGCAATACATTGCCCACAAATTCCCTCAAGAATTATTCATTAGAGTCCTCGTAAGGAGAGTGAATTCAAGCCAAGATGGGAAGAAAAAAAACAATCCAGGCTATATACATTCCAATCTTGGTACCTTGGTGGAGTTGACAAGCTCGTCCCATTGATGCAAGAAAGCTTCCTGAGTTGGGATTGACAAAACAAGACTGCATTGAAATGAGCTGGATCAAATCGATCCTCTATTTTCATGGTTTTACCAATGGAGAACCCCTTGAAGTCTTATTGAATAGGACTCAAACATCTGTGTTTGTAGTGATCCCGATTTTGATCCGTCTCTTGTGGTGTTCCGAGCTCGAGTTGGTATGGTTTTGAACAGTGTTACGTATCGTAGTTTCCCTTGTATTCCCCTTATTTTTGGTTATCGGGTTAAAGTGTTGTGTTTGGAATAAGTAATCTCTCCAAACCTTTTATTCGAATCAAACCCGAATTGGGCCTTCCAGAGTTGTATCGGAAGTTAATTCTTTCATGTTTTGCCACTTCGCTGAGTATGTCGGGGGTCAAGTCATCCTATACAGCTTACGGGGGTCGAGCTGCCCGGTCAGCTCACCGAAGCAAAAATGAAAAATGCATTCGAAGTTTCTTGTCTGCTCGAGCGGCCGTTTATGCGCTCGAGTAGAGAATGTTCGGTTTCAGAAGTTTGACCTGTTTGCAAAAATGCTAGGAAAGTGTATTCGATGCTCGAGTGGGGCTTTCCACGCTCGAACAGACCATGTTATATCAATTCGTGAATCTGATATTTCAGATCACTTTTGTATATCTCTCTCTCTAAAACATTTCCTCTCCCTTCTCTCTACATTTCTCTACACAAACTAGATCAAAAACCTTGATTTCTCAAGATTCATTTGAGTTTTGCCATTACTTTTTCATCAAAGTGGGTTATCATCTCGAGGGCTTCATTGTGTGCGGTGAAGATCAAGTTTCGACACCGTTGATTTTGGGGGTTTCTTCTCATTTCTTCTTCAAAACTTGAGGTAAAGATTTTCTTAGAGTTATATATATATATATATTTGCAAGATCTATATGATTTTCGAAATCATCTTTCGATAGCTTTGAAAATTGATTGCTGATTCAAGAAGTTGAGCGATTTTGAAAATAGGTCTGTCACTTGTTCTTTTAAAATGATCTTATGGGTTTTGATCTTCGTTGATTGAAGAAAATATGATTTTAGAAAGTTTTTTTTTCAAAAGATTTGAGTTGTATAATTTTTGTGAGAAAACCTAGAATTTGAGGATTTTTTTTTTAAAAGAGACTGAAAGTCCATGAATGATATTGCTATATTTATTTTGTGTGTCAAAATAAATAGATATTTGGAAAATTTCTTATTTATATTTACATAAATGATGAATTTCAGAGAATATCAAAATTGTTGTTCATTTTGGAAATTATTGTTCAAAACGTTAAAATAGTCTTGAAATGACTAATTGTTAAGGATACTTGAGAAGAGAGAATTGTGTTATTCCTTGGATAATGAATTGGAATAAAAGTATTTATATTCATTTTGTGTTATTGGCATAACAATTCATTTGATTACATTAAACTTTGAAAGTTGATTTGAAAACTTGCATTGAGAAAAGAATGTTGAGAAACAAGTTTTCATGAAATGGTTTTGGAGTAAATACGTTGATAAGCCTTGATAGGTGGTGTAGATGATATTGAATAAGTTAGCCTGAGAGTCCGGGGTGAAAGACCGAAAACCCACGCGGATAGATGTCGAGCCTTCCGGTTAATATCGGTAAAAATGACAATTTGGTAGTACTTGTATAGTCTACTTGTAGACACCGACCTAGTGTAGACGCACCCTCGAGGGCCTTATGCTTCTACAGTTCGGACTCAAATGTCACGGTTCTGAATCTAGTCTCGGAAAGTGCAATGCAAGACTGATAAATCACCAAAGAGTCCAAATCCGGCAAATCGTTTTGGAAAACTGATTTTTAGAAAGAAGTGCCAAACATGGACTGTTTTGCCAGATACAGAGTCGCCACCTAAATGTTTTATTTTGAGGAATTTAGGAAACCCTGACTCGTGTCCGTCATCACCAAAGTTGCCTCGGCTCGGGAGCTTGGGTACGATTGGGGAAGGTCATCTATGAGCACCCCCGCTTGCCCGATCAAAGATCGGCCTGTACTAAGCATGATATCTTGTTTTTGAAAACACATGTGTTCTTATTCCGATTATTAGCCTAGAATTTACTACATGATGCGCACATCATACAAGTATAGACTAGATCGCTCAAATTGGAACAAAAAATCTCATGTTTGTTTATTTGAAAATGGTTTGAAGGTACTACTCGCAAGTAGGCTAAGACGTGAATTTGCCACCCTCAGGTGGGCTTAGAAAAACATGATTTTGCCACTCTCAAGTGGGCTTAAAACTCGCATTCGATGAATCGTTCCAATTCAAGTAATCCAACCTTCACCCACAGGCATTTAGGCAGTTTATATCACATAAGCAAATAACCACATGGCAAGCATGCTATCATGGCAGTCACTCACACGCATGCAAGGATGCTAAAGCATAAACACTTACAGTGTACTCCAAGCCAAAGAAAGAAGCTAATTAGAAATCATGCATGAATCTTAACTATGCTGAAATGCCTAATGCAACAAATGCAAAATGCAACTAAGATGGGCTCAGCTATTCTAAGATGGCATATGAGATGCAACAGTCGATACATGTATTCAAATAAGAATTGAAATACGATGCAATTAGTATGATGCGCTGAGCCTGGTGCATGCAAGACGAATGAATGAATGCAAACATGCGAGCGTAAGTATGCTAATTGAAACGTGCCCTAAAACTAACCATCAAAAGCTAGTAAATGAAAAGGAGAAAGACGGGGGGTTGGAAGACATACATCACACACACGCACACTTATTTACAACATTGCCCTCTCGGAGGAGGGTCCGAATGAATAATATAGAACCGACTAGCTAATCTAAGCTAATCTAATTAAACTAGTTATTACACCACAAGCTACAGCTAATTATTACACAACTCTAACTAATTAACAAATTAACTAAGTTAGCAATTAAACAAGCGTATAAACTATATAATGTAGGCTGCCTTAGCTCTGTTTTGGATGACAAAGGATGCATGCATGCTCGAGTCGCCTTGTTCGAAAATCCCTCGCGGCACCCCAACTTGCCTCTATTTGCAATTGATCTCAGAAACTTGAACCAAGCTCCAGAGAGATGAAAATCCACCTTAGGAATATGTAGGGATGTTGCCGACCAGTTTTTGTGGTGAAAACCAGAAAAAGTGGTCAGCCAGCCACTTTATCTGGTCGGCCGACCAGTTTTTGCTGCTGGTTTCTGGTTTTTTGCAACAGAGGGCAAGAAAGGGGTGTGGCAATGTATTTGTAACACATGTATGCACGACCACCCTCCCTATCATTACATAAGCTCAAGGGAGTGTAGGTCTCGACCCTCGGGCCACCAATCACGCATCTCTATGCATGATGGCCGAGGGGCCGAGTTGCACAACTCAATATGGAATGAATGCACATACAAACACGTAAGGCCTAAAACTCCATCATGTATAGTCAAGAGTGTCGGCAACTAGGAATTGAGGCACATTTCATCACCTCGAGTATGAAACGCCCCTCGTTTCCTGTGTTTGGGCTAACTCCTATCCCAAACACAATGTAGCAAACATGGCATGCACAATGCGATTTCAAGTATGCAACCTAATGCGATACAACTTGGACATGCAAACATGCAAGGGATGGACATGCAAACATGCGACTAGCATACACAATGCTATGAATTACATGGCATACACAATGCTCATAACGCTTGCATACACAATGCACATGGTAACTAACATGCACAATGCAATGAATATGGCATGCACAAATGCAATGTCTAATCATGCAACCACATGGCATACTCAATGCACAATGGACTCAAGGCACCAAAACACACACAAACATGCATAATGCAATGGCTCAAGTCTAAGGCACAAAATACAACTCTCCAAGAGCATTGAAAAGATGAAACATGGAGTGCAATGGCATGTGTACCAGCACTGAAATGGCATACAAAATGACTTCGAATCATGCAAACAACTCACACAATGCATGTTGAAAGGCTCAAGTATCAAAAGCTAGTGAAGCATATTACACTACAGACATGCAAGGTGATGCTCAAATGACCAAACCAAACCCCAAACAGACCCTATGCAGCCCAAAACAGTAGCAAAATGAGTTGGGATGATGGCTTTGAAAGGCACAAAAATGGGGGTCATGCAATGGCTCACAAATAGGGCATAAAAACACAACTCTAAAGAGTACTTAAAGAGTGGAAAATATGGAATTATAGCAACCCTACATGCTCTGAAATAACATTCCCAATGATGCCAAAACATGCAAATATCTCAAGTTAAGCATGCAAGAGACCTCAAAACTCAAAACTAGTCAAGGCTATTACACTATAAGCATACATGGCAAGCATCATTCGACCAAGAAGCCTCAAAACAGAGCTAAGGCAGCCCAAAATATGAACAAAATCATGTTGGAGCACAGCCAAAATGTGCTAGAATAAAGAGCCAAAACATCATGCAAACAAAACTAGTCAACAAGATTTGTTCTACAAGTATATGAGCCACTTAAGAGACAACCAAAATAGCTTTACATAGAGTTATGACATGCCAAATGATGGTAAAAAACCCACTGAAATGGAGTCAATACATGCTATCAAGACATGCTACTTTGATGGGCCACAAATGGGATTACACTACACATAGTAGATGCATGCATAAGGTGACCAAACCAGCCATGGACAGACTTAAGGTAGGTCCTAAAAGTCACAAAAAAGTTCCTGAACCAAGCCTCAAAAGTAAAGGGACACATGCTCCTTTGATAGGCCAAAAATGCAAGCAAACAAAACCAAAAGAGAGAGGGTCACCCCTCTCTAATTTAGGACCTCGAAACCACATACCTGCCACTGAAAATCCACTATATTTCAGTGGTTAAAAGGCCAAGCAAGGATTATCTCAAAGGCCCTAAGGCATGGCACAAAACAAGGCCAAACAAGGCATGCAAGAGGGTAGAAGACCCTCAACACCCAAGAGGCCTTAAACAAACATGTTAATTGCTCAAAAATGAAGCTTTTTTTTAGTTGAAAACAAAGCTCAAATAAGCGTGCAAGTATGGCTAAGAGAATGATCAAGACAAAGCTTAAAATGGGAGAAAAGAGGTTACCCTTGAAACATTGCAATACCAGCAAGTTTCTCAGCCAAAAACCAGCTTTTCAACCTCTAAAAAAGGTCCTCCAAGAGCCTTAGTTCAATGGTTGTGTGGTTAAGAGTTGTAGTGTAAAGGTGAAGAAAAACACACACTCTAGGCACCAAATATAGAGATATAGAGGGAGATACACACTTGCGCTTTAGGCAAAATTCAGAACCTCGACCAAGGAGAGGGAGGCCCTCTCTTATAGAAAAAAAAAGGGTTCAAGCTTCTTGGAGAAGCTAAACTTGGATGCAACGTGTATGGAGGATACAATCTATGCTCTCCAGCTGGCACAGCTGGTATCCATTCAGTCTGACAAAACAGGGGGAAAGCTGCCGACCAGAAAAGGTGGTTTGTCTGCTACTTTAAGTGGTCGGCCGACCACCCAAAGTGGTTTCCCAGGCAAAAAGGTGGTCGGCCAGGGGAATTGGTGGTCTCCACACTGAAAGCAAGCCAATGGTAGGGTGGGAAACTAGAAAATGTGACCCAAAGACCAAGAAAACCAATTTCCCGACCAGAAAATCGGCTGGCGGAGAGAAAAGTGGTCTCCAAGGAAAAAACTGGTCTCCCACCCTTGTATCACTTCCCAAAAAAGGAAAGTAAGGTTTGTACCCAAGACAAACCAAAACGGATACAAGACGAGGGTTTGAGAGGCAAGACGCGCGGCCGGGAGCCCCGAAAACCAGTTGTCGAGCATCAAAAGTGGCGTACAACCGCAAAAGTGGCATACGACCGTGGTCTCTCGGATCATAGTGTCCCTCTAGACAGAGGAAACAAGGTGTATTCCAAAAACCGTGCCAAACAGAGAATGTTAAGCGGCCCCGAGCCGAGGTGCATGGCTGACGGCTCCGAAAATCAGAAACTAGTCTCCAAATGCGAACAGTAGCCTATGACCGCGAAAAGTAGCCTGCGACCACTGAGAGATGGTCTACAAGACCTCTCCCTCCCTTCGGGAAGAGAAAACAAGACTTGGTCGACGGATCGAGTCAAAGTACAAAGGGTCCCGAGGTCCAGAGGCGAGGCTCTCAGTCGAGAACCCCGAAACCTCGAAACGAGCACAACATGCGCTCAGTCGGTGACATCTGAGTCTTAAGGTCGGTCAAAAATGAGGTGTCTACACCTAGGGATTACCAGAGTAGTATTTACCGCCCTTGAAATAAATTGTTAAGTTTTGAACAATTGAAATTGCATGACATCATTGAGCATGATGGTTTTCAAAAGATGAAAATATGATTTATCTTCAAAAAGGGTATAGCATGCCATGTGCATTTCATCTCTTGAGCCTTGTATAAAATGTATATACTTGTTAAGGATTTCCTACTGGGTTTTATGCTCACCCTACGGGATTTTGGTGCAGGAAAAGATGTGGTGATGCTGCCTCACTAAAGGCGAGGGAATGTGTGTTAAGAGTACGAGACTCTCATTTTTCTGTGACTCTGTGTGTAAACCAAGAGTTGTATGTGTGTGGGTTTGAATAACCATTTTGTGTAACCAGCTCAAACCTTGAAAACTTGTAAACCCTTGGGGGTATTTATTTGTTTATTTACTTGTTGTTGGATTAATGTATTGTTGCATGAAGAACTATTGTATCATGTAATGTAAGTTTGGAGATTTATATTCGGTTTTCCTTGAAAGAGCCATGATTGTTGTATTATCGTTTAGGCTAGAAATTTGGGGCGTTCCAATGTTGTACTTCAAAGCAAAATCAGACTATGTGAAGGAGCTCATTCTGGTGACCGGGTGGAAGAAAATTTGGAAAAAGTTTTACGAAGAGGAGGCAAAGACGGCTCAGATGATCTTTAGCCCATATGGTGGAAAAATGGATGAGATTTCAAAGTCTTCAATTCCTTTCCCACATAGGGTTGGGAATATTACCAAATCTAACACTTGGTGTATTGGCAAGAAGAAGGAGAAGAAGCTTCCAAAAGGCATATAAGTTGGATTAGAAGGCATTATAGTTACATGACTCCCTATATTTCAAAGTTTCCGAGAGCTGCATATATGAATTATAGAGACCTTGATGTGGGAGTGAAAAACAAATTGGGAAACAAAAGCTATGCACAAACAAGCATTTGGGGCTCCAAATATTTCAAGAACAATTTCGATAGATTGGTGCAAGTCAAGAGCAAGGTTGATGCTAGCAATTTCTTTAGGAATGAACAAAGCATTCCATCCACATGGAGGAAGAATGGTGATTAGGGAATCTTGGGCAAAGGAAGTATGATTTACATTTTATTATGTTGTCCTAAATAACTACGAGTCAAAAAAAGTATTTCAAAGACTGGGTAGAAAATAAAGTGTGTGGATCAGATTCATAATCTATACCATATACTTCAGTTTGTGATTACTTGTGGGATTACTTTTTTATGATCTCTTTTTTTTTTCTTTTTCTTTTTTTCAATAAACTTAGTGGTTCATGTCCAATAAAGTTTACTAGTGTGAATTGCATTTATACAACAAGAAGTGTAATATGATTTCATTTGTTTAGTTGTGTATAGATTTTGGATTTGAGATATAATTTATAGAAGAAAGTAATAGGTGGACTTATTATTCAATAGGTCATGTGAGAATTAATGACGTTTTTCATCAAACATCAGTAAAAAAAAGTCACTAATTGTTAATTTTCAGGTACAGTTTGAAAATTATCACAAAAAATATCACTAATTATAAGTTTTAGCGACAATTTAAAAAAAGTGTTACAAAAAAAGTCACTAATTTTTAACTTTCAGCGAAAGATTGAAAAATTCATCACAAAAAAACGTTACTAATTGCAAAGTTTAGCAACAATTTATAAAAATTGTGATAAAAAAATCACTAATTATCAATTTTTAGTAAAAATTGTCACAAAATTATTTTTCTCGAGGATTTTATTAAGATTTATTTTCAATAAAACTTAATAAAAATTAAATCTAACCATTAAAACCTATTGATAATTTATCCAAAATAAAAACTAAAATTTTATCACTTTTTCCTTCTCGTTTCATTTTTCTCTGCAAAACTACGTAATTTTTGTAGTAGTTATTGGAGTTATAAGGGTTGTACGTATTTTTTGTGTGGTTGGACTTGGTCCGTGTTGGAAGTTCGAGTTATTTTTTGTGATTGTTATTGGAGGTGGTAGCTATGACTTTTAAGTTGTAGTTAGATTTTAATTGTTCAATTAGATAGGATGTCATGTTTAGTTTGATTTTTAAAATTTTGTTTAAGCTTTTTTTTTAAAAAAAATTAAAAATTAATTTGGTGAAAGAAATAAAAAAATAAAAAATAAATCAAAAACACTTATTATTTTAACATCATTTTGTCTTTTGTGAGGTTAGAAATAATATTTAAAAAGCTTAAAAATATTTTATACCTGCCTTGTTTGGTTTATTTTTAACATGGCCGGTGTTTCTTCTATTTATAATTAATCTTTTACTAATCGAAAAAAAAAATGTGGGTCTTTAAATTGTTAATGAATAAAAACAGTACTTTAATGTTGTATTTGGCTAAAAAAATTGGGAGGAATTTAAAAAGAAAAAGAAAAAAATAGTAAAATGTGAATAAAATCTATGTAATAAGTCACAAAGGTTTTTGAATTTATGTCAAAAATGTATGTGAGATACATTTTGATCCAATGGCTGAGATTAATCCCAAGTTTATATCAATGGTTTAGATTTGCTTTGGATGGTTCACATTTCCCGCCCAACACATTTCTGTGTCTCCCCATACCCTCTGTCTCCCCCATACCCTCTGTCTAGCATCTGTCTTCCCATACCCTCTATCTACCTTGCCATTCCTACTCTCTGATGAGATGTGAAGCTTAGCTTGGCTATACCATTTTGTAGAAAATTAATGTGAATGAAGGATAGACAAATACTGCTGCAGAGTTGAGAGAAGCAGATAGTGAGGTGTGTATTGTATATATTGTTATAGCATTTGATGATAACATGCGAAATTGATTTGAGAAGGTTGAAAAAGAATATGTTGATCAGGAATGAGATAATCCCTTTGTGAAATCAACTTCTATGTCATATATCCGATTCATAATTTGATTTCATTTGCCTTCGGGGGAAAAAAATGAAAATAATAGAAGTTTTTGTTGTGATACAAATGTTTTGACAACCCAATCAGTGAGCTAAAATGTTCTTTCAATTGCATTTGTTTTTTTTCAGAAAAAAGCATGGATAAGAAATACTTTTGAGCATCAAAAGGATCAGAAGTTGGGGAAATAACAATTTAAGTGGTTCCATTTCCCTCTCTGTGTATCGTCTGGCTCACATTTTCCTTGCTCTGTTTTTCTGTTTTTCTGTTTTTGGGTTTGGATTTTGAGTTATTTGAATGATATATATATTGGGTTCAAAAGAAATTATGGGTTCAAAAAAAATTATGGATGATTATTGAGTTATTTGGATGAAATTCTGGGTTCTTAACTATAGTTTTTAATTGCTGGCTTCAATAGAGTTATTGAAAACATAACTTTAACGAGTTTAGTATTATTATTTAGTATTGAAATCATGACTTTAGTATTCTTCTTGAATTTTTCTTCTTCGGGTAATTGTTCTTCTTCTTGAACTTTTTGTTTTCCTCTCTCAGCTTTTGCCTTCATCACTTTGGCTGCTCGGCTATTCACTTCGGCTGCTCGGTTAGTTCATTACTTTGGTTCTTATTGTTTTTCTTTTGTTATTGCTTTGGTAACGTTTGGATTTTGCTTTGATATTGAGCCAACTGATATATTGCTTTGCTATTGAGTAAAACTGAAGAAGAATTTTGCATATGAATTCTACATATGATTTTGACATGGTTTCAGTTTTGATTTTGAAATGGGTTTGAATGCTTTCAGTTTTGATTTTGAAATGGGTTTGTATGATTTCGGTTTTGATTTTGAAATAAATTTTCAAATCTCTGTATTTTGGTATTTATGTATTTCTATGTATTTCTATTTATGTATTTTGAGTACCCATTTGTCAGCGTACATAAAACTAGAATCAACACGAAAACATGTTGGTGCACTTTATTTATGAATTACAAGGGGATATGTGTAACAGTAAGACTTTAATTTATGAATTACAAGGGGATATGTGTTTGTTTTTAATGAGAGGAGATCAAACAAGTACTATCCTCTCATCTTAAAT
Source organism: Camellia sinensis (assembly GCF_055761805.1). Classification (NCBI taxonomy): domain Eukaryota; kingdom Viridiplantae; phylum Streptophyta; class Magnoliopsida; order Ericales; family Theaceae; genus Camellia; species Camellia sinensis. The sequence continues at coordinate 107,171,246 of NC_138969.1, read as the reverse complement.
GGATATGTGTTGTATATCTGTCAATTATTTTATTTAATTAAATTGTATTGTTGCAGAATATTTTTTAACAAAACCTTAGTTACAAATTTTTATTTGATGAGACAAAAAGCAACCATGTGTTGAATTTGAATAAAGGGAAGTGATGATCCATGTTAAACTAGATTTTCAAAAAGAAAATTTCTTTTGAAGACTAGAAAATCTTTTTTCTTTTTCGTTTTATTATTTTTTATATTTTAATCAGTTGTGTTGAATGAATAACAAAACAAAACAAGTTTTCCATACTATACACTTGAATAACAAAACAAAAACCAAAACCCAAATAAAAATAGAAAGAAAACTTGGAGCCCCAGGACTTCTTTGCTCCAACTTAGTCTAGCTGAAATATTTTTTAGCACTTCTCTACCAGTGTTAGAATAATATTTCTTTGATTATCACAAATATGAGACCAAATATGACACTGCTGACTGCCGAATCCAATAAGGGTTACGACCGACTTGCACATCTATTAGATAGTTTCATGAGAATCTACAAGTTTCTATCATGTCATTCATGTTGTTCACATTTTAAGATGCAATTTAGGATTCACAGAGAGTTCATAGTCAGATTGCTTACATAATCAAGCCACGGATCTGCCACATTTTTCCATAATCACTGTAGTGGCACACAGTTACATTCATTGCACATACCAAGACATATACCAGTCTAAACCAACCCCATACCATTGCGACAGAGATCAGGCTTAGAGAAGTGACATTTTCGAGGGATTCCAAGTAGTAGAGAAAGCAACTAATGAGGAGAATAGGGATATCGAGATGATCAATTAGCTGATCCATCACAAGTCTAGATCGGTATTTTCAATTCTATTTGAAAAACCAATTCATGAAACTACTTATTAGATACATCACTCAGCACACTGTATAATATTGAAGAGGAAAAGGAGGAATTTTAATTGGTTTTGGGATTGAGTTTGCGTCTTTTTTGTTTTCTTGCTATGTTTTTTTCCCTGCAGAATTAGTACAAGAATTTTGTTCAAATTTCCAAATTCAGAAGGCTAATGGAATCAGCCCAATAAATCTTTGAGCAATTAGCTGATTTTGAAAACACAAAAAACTAAAGACACCATACACTAAACTAATATTTTATTCAGATTATTCCTTCCTTTGGTGTTTGAAGTGACATTAAGCATTTCAATCACGGCAAAGGTTAAACTATCTATAAATCCACCAAGAACCATACCATTATGAATTATATCAAACATTCATGTTTGAAAATACAATATATTCACCTACCCAACATATTCATGTTTGTATGATTTCGGTTTGTATGTTTGGGCTCTATATTTTGGTTTTGAAATAGGTTTCTATGAAATGGTTTTCAGGGATTAATGAAATGGGTTTAGGCTGTGTTTAGTTTCATGTGTTTGCTAACTACATTAATTGTAAGTTTTGACATTCAAACTATTTGGTGTTGTATTTTGGATCATACATTTAGTGATACTTCAGTAATCATAAACATTTAGTGATACTTCCTGTTCCAGTAATCATAAACATAAGAATCCAGTAATCATAAACACTCAAAAATCCAGTAATCCAGTAATCAAAATTTTTTCACTTCCTTTAATTTTTCTTTTTTTGTTTTCAAATTAGAAGATACTTCCTGTTGGGGAATTTTCAAAATGGATTTTCAAATTTATAGTTTATTTTTCAGTGTTTTCAAAACCTTCAATGTTTTTCTTTGGAAATCATAAAATAAGTTTGGGGCTTTGTTTCACATCGGAAAAAGGGGAAAACATAGAGCACTTAATAAAAAGCTACATGGAATATTCCTTTGAATATGGTATTATGGGAAGAATTATTATTATTATTAGTATTAGTATTATTATTATTATTCCTTTGAATAAGTTTGGGTTCAACTGTTTGATAATAATAATAATAATAATAATAATAATAATAATAATAATAATAATAATTTGAATCATCAACTAAGAAAATATGAGGTGTATTATATAAAAAGATTCTGTATACACAAATTGTGCATAAATTCAATTTTAGAAAATTTGGTTTGTTTGTTTACTTAATTTGTGTGCGTGTGTGTGTTTAAAAAAAAAAAACGGTGTTCCTATTTTTGTGACACAGGGTAAAGCTAGCACGTCTGTCAACGACTTATGAGAATGACCTAACCGCAATCACCGCTAATGGTCTAACCTCTACGCGACTTGGGTGACGTCCCACTAACCCTAACACTGCACTACCCATCATTAAGCACTAACCCAGGAATAATATTACTTATAGTTTTATTTTATTTTATTTTAATTATGCCACATATGGTCTCATGATTTACTATGCTGGAGGGGGAGGCCTGACGGCCGCAGCCAAGAGGCAGATTTGTTCCTGGATTTGCAACTGGACTTGGTTAATTTGTCGATTAGTTTCTTCTAATTGCTGGAGACCCCAAGGGTCATTAGGCCAAATAGATAAAAAGTTTTCTAAAAAATTATTTCTTCTTTCAATATGAAAAGCTAATATATCATTTAATATAACAAGAGTATAAACAGACATACATCAAAAGAAGAGTAAGAAGTACTTACAATCAGTACTGCCACTATTTTTATTATACTTGAAACGATTGAAAGAAAATTACACACCGAGAGAGAGTACATATAGCGATCCCGGGTTTACCCTTGTTGTACAGTGATCCGGACATGTGTCCGTGAATGTTGGTAGTTGTTTCTTTCCTAGTTTGCATCCTCTTTACTTTGTATTTTGAGTTATGGGATGTGTTGGGCAGGTTTGTTACAGGTTGGTTGTGCTTGGGAGCCTAGTGTTGCTGCCCAGATTTTTGGTCCTTCGCTCGAGCGAGGAGTTTGTCGCTCGAGCGAGAGTAGTGTTGCCCCGGTTCTGGACCTGAGAGTTGTAGTTTCTGGCTCGAGCGAGCTTTTCGTGGCTCGAGCGGTCTGGGTTTTTCTTCGCTCGATCGAGAACTTCTTGGCTCGAGCGAGAGTTTTCTGTGTCTGGTCGCTCGAGCGACCAATCCTTCGCTCGAGCGAGAGTGTTTTATATCAGCGGACAGCAGCGTCTAAAACATCACTTTTTCACTTCTTTTCTTTGAGCAAACCCTTAATCCGACACTCTCTCTCTCTAAAATTATATTCTCTCTAAGATTTGATCTCCCTAGAGTGTGAATCTAGCCTAGGGCCTTTGTTAAAAAGATAGAGGGTGTTGAGAGCTTCGATTTAATCTGAAAAAGTTTGGATTTGGAGCAAGTTGATCTTGGAGTCTTCATCTCCTTTGTGGCTTAAATTTCAAGGTAGGGATATCCTACTCCTCTCTATGGGTTTTGTCTTTAAATTTTGGTATTTTGAGATGTTGGGCTTGGTTTGGTAATTTTGTAAAAGTTTGGGGCTTTTGTGTAATTTTACAAAAGTTGGGGTTTTATTCATAATAAACCTAGATGCATGTTTGGCATAGAAAAATGGAATGATTGTTGAATCATTGATGAAAATGGAACCTAAGGGTTGAAATGTTAATTATGGGAATTGACCTAATTACATTGTTTAATTAATTGGGATAATTAATTGAGAAGAATGAGGAATGAAATGTTGATTGAATATCCATTGTGCGTTTACTTTCTGTTTAGAAATAACTGCTTTGGGCTATCGGTGGAGGATAGTCGTGATTGTTGTAGACAATGCATGATGATTAGGTAAACTGAAACTAATCAATGAAATGTGTCATGGAACTTGACGGTTAATTGAATACATTAATTGTATGTATTGTGTGATTGTATATAGAACCAATGTGTTTATATACGTTATGTGTAGAGGAGGAGATAGGGGATGTACTCCGCGGTTTAGGGGAAGATAGGGGATGTACCTCTAAACCGGATAGGTATTGGGAGGAGATAGGGGATGAACTCCGTAGACAGAGCTCATATGCTTGTCTAGAGAAGTGAAGATAGAGCTCATATGCTTATCTTTGTGAAGTGTGGATACAGCTTGTATGCTTATCTGTGGATATTGTTGATATACATATCTGTTGTAGAATGTGGATACAGCTTGTATGCTTATCTGAATGTGAGATATAGTTTTTATACATATCTGTGGAAATAATGATAGAGCTAGCATGCTTATCTGTTGAAAAAGGGAAAATGAAAAGTAATTGGGACTTGTAAGTCGTTGACAGAAATATGTAATTTATGTGATTGTATCAGTGTTGACCAACTATCAATTGCTAATGTTTTAGTCATTGTCCATGGTTGGTTTAGTGTATTTCTACTGGGCTGTGGCTCACCCTATATGGGAATATCATTTTCAGGAGCAGGAAGCATGCCACCTCCAAGGACATAGCTGGGAGGCTAGAGGCGGACATGTTTTGTTGTTTTACTTTTGATGTATTACATGTAACTTCAAGCCAAGGGCTTAATGTGTATCGAGTTAGTACTCTTTGTTGTAACCAAGTGTTAACTTGGAAAGCTGTAAGCCCGTAGGGCATTTGTTATGATGCTAACATGTAATACTTGTGTAATGAGACGCTAATGAATAATAGAAGGTGGATTTGTTTATATGTCAACGCATGTCTTATTTGATGGGTTTAATGATATTATTTTGAGGGCGTTACAGTACAGACTTATAAACTGAAAAACTTAAAAATTCAAAGCGTGCCTTCAACAAGGGTGAGGCATCCCTTATATAATAAAATAAAAGATAATGAATAAGGATGAGCGAGACAAGTGGCGTGTCCCGGTTAGTGGTGGAGTCGATTATCTTATCTCCTCAAGATTCCCTTATCACTTAGTGTCGGCAAAAGCCAGCTGGATGGCCAGTTGGTATGATAAGTAATCTACTTTAGCCGAAAGTAGATTTGTCGTTATATGAAGCTGGAAAGCAGTGCTGGATTAATGGAGGACTATAGCGATCCCGGGTTTACCCTTGTTATACCGTGATCCGGACATGTGTCCGTGGATGTTAGTAGTTGTTTATTATCTTGTTTACATCCTTTTTACTTCGTATTTGAGTTATAGGATGTGTTGGGCGGATTTGTTTCAGGTTGGTTGAGTTTAGAAACCAAAACTAGTTGCCCAGATTTTTGGCCTGTACGCTCGAGCGGGGATTTTGGCGCTCGAGCGGAGATTACACCCTTTCAGTATTTTCCTGTGCAGCGTTGTACGCTCGAGCGTAGGGTTGGGAGCTCGAGCGGAGGTCTGGTTTTGCAAAAGTGCTGAGCGAGTGCATTCTGCGCTCGAGCGGGAGGTTGGCCGCTCGAGCGGGAGGTTGTGAGTGGCCGCTCGAGCGGGGTGTTTTACGCTCGAGCGGAGACCTGGGTTAAAGTCCCGAATTTGTGACTCTTTAAATCACTTTTTCACTTTCTCTTCTCTCTCTTACTTTTCCAAAATCACCATTGTTGAGCCTCTCACTCTAGACTCTACCTTCTCTCTAGGTTTTGATCTAGTAGGAGTGATTTACTCACCTTTGGCCTTTACAAAAAAGTTGTTGATCGTCGAGGGCTTCATTTTAATCTGAAAATCTCGGGTTTTGGAGCACGTTGGGTTTTGTCGTCTTCTCCTTTGGGACTCCGAATTTGAGGTAGGGATATCCTACTCCTCTCTATGGGTTTTGTCTTTGAATTTTGGTATTTTGAGATGTTGGGCTTGGTTTGGTAATTTTGTGAAAGTTTGGGGCTTTTGTGCAATTATACAAAAGTCGGGGTTTCATTCATAATAAACCTAGATGCGTGGTTGGCATGAAAAAATGGAATGATTGTTGAGTCATTGAAGAAAATGGGACCTAAGGGTTGAAATGGTAATTATGGAAAATGGCCTAATTACATTGTTTAATTAATTGGGATAATTAATTGATGAGAAATGAGGAAATGAAATGTTGATTGAATATCCATTTGTGCATTTATTTTCTGTTTTAGAAATAACTGCTTTGGGCTATCGGTGGAGGATAGTCGTGATTGTTGTAGACAATGTATGTTGATTAGGCAAACTGAAACTAATCAATGGAATGTGTTATGAAACTTGACAGTTGCTAGAATACATTAATTGTTTGTATTGTGTGATTGTATATAGAACCAATGTGTTTATATATGTTATGTGTAGAGGAGGAGATAGGGGATGTACTCCGCGGTTTAGGGGAAGATAGGGGATGGACCTCTAAACCGGATAGGTATTTGGAGGAGATAGGGGATGTACTCCGTAGACAGAGCTCATATGCTTGTCTAGAGAAGTGAAGATAGAGCTCATATGCTTATCTTTGTGAAGTGTGGATACAGCTTGTATGCTTGTCTGTGGATATTGTTGATATACATATCTGTTGTGAAGTGTGGATACAGCTTGTATGCTTATCTGTGGATATTGTTGATATACATATCTGTTGAGATTGTGGATATAGCTTTTATGCTTATCTGAATGTGAGATATAGTTTTTATACATATCTGTGGAAATGATGATAGAGCTAGCATGCTTATCTGTTGAAAAAGGGAAAATGAAAAGTAAATGGGACTTGTAAGTCGTTGACATAAATATGTAATTTATGTGATTGTATCAGTGTTGACCAACTATCAATTGCTAATGTTTTAGTCATTGTCCATGGTTGGTTTAGTGTATTTCTACTGGGCTGTGGCTCACCCTATATGGGAACATCATTTTCAGGTGCAGGAAGCATGCCACCTCCAAGGACATAGCTGGGAGGCTAGTGGCGGGTATAGTTTTGTCGTTTTACTTTTGATGTATTACATGTAATTTCAAGCCAAGGGCTTAATGTGTAAACGAGTTAGAACTCTTTGTTGTAACCAAGTGTTAACTTGGAAAGCTGTAAGCCCGTAGGGCATTTTGTTATGAGATTAACATGTAATACTTATGTAATGGAATTCTAATGAATGATAGAAGGTGGTTAGTTTATCTATCAACGCTTGTCTTATTTGTTGGGTTTAATGTTATTATTTTGAGGGCGTTACAACTTGGTATCAGAGCGTACTGGGTTCGAATACTTTGGGTACGTGGGAAGTGATTAGGATCACAATGGGTTTGTCTCGCTTGATAGAGACTTAGATGTAGTACCATATGCTATGTGTTTATTTGATAACATGCTTATGTGACTATGTGGGTATGGGATTTAATTTCTAGGATGTAGAGTGGATCCTTGAGTTTCTAGGAGTCTTGTTGGAAAAACACTTGATCAATGCTATTTCTAACCGGAACTCTAGTAACGTCTCGGGACTATCTTTATCCGGAAATGAAATTCGTAAGTGCTTATGTGTTTATGTGCTTATGTGGAGTGAATTACACTTGTCCATGCATTAGGACGTGAGTGTTTAGTTTCGGCACACCTATGAATGTGCTAACGTTCTGTGTTGCCTTTATTAGGATGTCAGGACGAGGAAGAGGTGCTAGGCGTGGTAGACCTGCGAGGCAGGAAGCACCGTTACAGGGTGAGATTCCGGCAGTGCAGGAGGGAGTGGGGCAGGCCAATGTGGCCGAGCCAGTAGGTCAGCAGGCTATGGGTGCCTTGGCCAGAGAGTTAGCAGGAGCTTTGGGTATTCTTAGGGCTGGGAATCAGGCAGTTGAGACAGGGCCTTCCTTCTTGAAGAGGGAGTTCTTTCGGTGTAATCCGGACGAGTTTATCGGGGATCCTAAAGAGCCGCTTAAGGCAGATGAATGGCTCGAACAGACAACGAAGACGTTTGAGATGCTTGGCATCGAGGACGGAGCACTGAAAGTGACCTTGGCATCCTTCCAACTGAAGGGAGATGCGGGTCAATGGTGGAAATACGAGAAGGCTCGTGTTGGTGGTACTTGGGAGGCATTTGTGAATGCTTTTCAGGAGAGGTTTTTGTCTGCAGCAGCTAGAGAGAAGCTGAGGGATCAGTTTAGCCGGCTTAATCAGCAGGGCTTGTCAGTGGCCGAGTTTGAGGCTACTTTTACCAGTCTGTCTAGGTTTGCACCTGAACTGGTGGCGTCTGAGGAACGCCGTTGCTATGAGTTTGAGCGGAAGTTGAGGCGGGGCCTCAAGTTGAGAATTGGTGGGTCTTATATTCGAGAGTATAGACACCTAGTGGACGCTGCAGCTCATGTGGAGCTTATGATGCAGGAGGAGGATGAGGGCCAGAGAGGCTCCAAGAGGAGCCAGGATAGTCAGGGTGATGGCAGGAGGCAGAGGGGTTCTAACCCTCAGCAGTCGCAGGGTAGTGTTGCTAGATCGACCTTCCCAGTGCCGAGTGCAGGCTCCGGGAGAGGTGGTCAGGGGGAATTCACCTGTTACAAGTGTGGCCAGCTGGGTCACAAGGTTTCTGTTTGCCCGCAGAAGGGTGGGGGTCAGAAAGCTGCTTCTTCTTCAGCTAGACCGCCGAGTCAGAGTTTGGGCAGGGGGCAGCTCTTGATTTGTTATCAGTGTGGACAACCTGGGCACATGAAGAGGTTTTGCCCACAGTTGAGTGCCACTTCGGGAGCGTCTGGTTCTAGGCAGACGCAGGGTTTTCAGCCAGCTCAGTCTGTGCAGGTCTCGAGGGCCAATCTGGGAGCTTCGTCATCCCAGTCTGTGCAGCAGTCTTTTGCTCCGAGAGGTGAGCAGGTAGACCAGGGGCCTACGGGGCGCGTGTATGCGGTTACCGCGCAGGATTTAGTACCAGCTCCATCAGTAGTGAGAGGTACTTTTCTGTTTTGCAACTCGGTTGCTAATGTGTTGATAGACACGGGTGCATCTCATTCTTTTGTATCTGCTGCATTTGCATCTGTTTTGGAATTGGAGTTAGCACAGTTAGCATCTCCTATATGTGTGGTATCGCCTTTGGGCGGTGAGTTGATCCTGAAACAGGGTGTTAGAGGATGTGATATAGAGGTCGCCGACTATAGGCTTCCTTTTCCGTTTGTTGTCATGCCCATGAAGGGTTTTGATGTTATTTTGGGTATGGACTGGCTATCGTCATACCGGGCTGTTATTGATTGCTACCGCCAGAGGGTTACATTGTGTACCTTGAGCGGGGAGTGGTTCCATTTCTTGGGAGACCGGGTTGGTAGTGTTTTGCCACCGGGGTATGATTCGCGAGGGCGAAGTGAGCTTAGTGGTTTACTTGCTAGCCTTGAGAGTAGCGAGTGTGTTGAGACTCAGAGTGTGTTGCCAAGGGTGGTTTGTGAGTATTCGGATGTCTTTCCCGAAGATCTTGTTAGTTTGCCACCTCACCGAGAGATAGAGTTCTCTATTGATTTAGTGCCTGGTACGGCGCCGATTTCTATGGCACCTTACCGTTTTGCTCCAGCAGAGTTGGTTGAGTTGAAAGTTCAGCTCCGGGAATTGCTAGATAAGGGTTTTGTTCGCCCTAGTGTTTCGCCGTGGGGAGCGCCGGCCCTCTTTGTTAAAAAGAAAGATGGTGCCTTGAGATTGTGTATTGACTATCGGAAGTTGAATCGGGCTACGGTTAAGAATAAGTATCCTATGCCCCGTATAGATGATTTGTTTGACCAATTGAAGGGTTCCCGTTGTTTCTCTAAGATAGACTTGAGATCGGGTTACCACCAGTTGAGGGTCAGGGATGAGGATATTCCGAAAACGGCATTCCGTACGCGGTATGGCCATTATGAGTTTCTGGTGATGCCATTTGGGCTTACCAATGCACCGGCAGTCTTTATGGACTTGATGAACCGGATTTTTCGGGAGTTCTTAGACAGATTTGTGGTCGTCTTCGTGGACGACATTCTTATTTATTCGCCTACTGAGGAGGAGCACGAGGAACACTTGAGAGTGGTGCTTGAGTTGCTTAGAGCCCATAGGCTATATGCCAAGTTTGGGAAGTGTGAGTTCTGGCTGAGGGAAGTCAAATTCTTAGGCCACGTGGTATCCGGGGAAGGGGTGTCTGTTGATACGTCCAAGGTTGAGGCAGTGCAAGATTGGGCACAGCCTAAGAGTGTGTTTGAGATCCGCAGTTTTCTGGGATTAGCTGGGTATTACCGTCGGTTTGTGAAAGATTTCTCCAGGTTAGCGTCACCGTTGACGAGACTGACTCGGAAGGGAGTCAAGTTTGAGTGGAGTGAGACTTGTGAAAAGTCGTTCCAAGAGCTGAAAGTTAGATTGACCACCGCTCCGGTGTTGATTATTCCGGAGAGAGGGTTGGGTTATGCGGTTTATTGTGATGCCTCACGAGAGGGTTTGGGCTGTGTGTTGATGCAAGAGGGGAAAGTGGTAGCTTATGGCTCACGTCAGTTGAAAATACACGAGAAGAATTACCCCACACACGACCTAGAGTTAGCAGCTGTGATCTTTGCCTTGAAAATCTGGAGGCACTACCTTTATGGTGAGAGGTTCGAGGTATTCTCGGATCATAAGAGTTTGAAGTATCTGTTTACACAGAGAGACTTGAGTCTGAGGCAGAGGAGATGGATGGAGTTCATCGAGGATTATGATTTTGAGTTGCATTATCATCCGGGAAAGGCCAATGTTGTGGCCGATGCCCTTAGTAGGAAAACCATTAGTGATGTAGCCATCCGGGAATGGGAGATGTTGGGAGCACTTGGCGAGTTTGATTTGCTACTGGGCGAATCTGTCGAGGCTGCAGCCTTGTTTTCTGTTGTTGCGCAGCCTACACTTGTGATTAGAGTGTTAGAGGCACAGAGAGGTGACCTTGAGGTAGAATCCCTCCGAGAGAAGATCTCCAGTGGGACAGTTGAGAAGGGTTTGACGGTGTATCCCGACCTGAGTGTGAGATACCGGGACCGTTTGTTTGTACCGGAGGCTTGCCGAGAAGAGGTACTCCGAGAGTTTCATCATTCGCGCCTTGCGGTGCATCCGGGAGGTACTAAAATGTATCAGGATTTGGGTCGCCAGTTTTGGTGGCGGGGTATGAAGAGAGATGTGGCTGTTTTCGTATCGAAGTGCCTTACTTGCCAGCAAGTGAAGGCCGAGCATCAGAGGCCAGCGGGTTTGTTACAACCCTTGCCTATTGCCGAGTGGAAGTGGGAGCATGTCACTATGGACTTCGTTGTAGGTCTTCCGAGGACTCAGCGGGGTAGTGATGCTATTTGGGTGGTTGTAGACCGGTTGACTAAGTCGGCGCACTTTATTCCTATGCGCGTGAGAGATTCGGTAGATCATCTTGCCGATTTGTATATTCGGGACGTAGTGAGATTGCACGGGGTCCCAGTGACGATCGTCTCAGATAGAGATCCTCGTTTTACTGCTAGGTTGTGGCAGAGTTTGCAGAGTGCCTTGGGCACTAAGTTGACCTTTAGTACGGCTTATCATCCTCAGACTGACGGGCAGTCCGAGCGTACTATTCAGATCCTCGAGGATATGCTTCGGGGTTGTGTCCTGGATTTCAGTGGGACGTGGGACAGGCACTTGCCATTGGTAGAGTTTGCCTACAACAACAGTTTTCAGTCTAGCATCGGTATGGCACCGTTTGAGGCCTTGTATGGCCGACCGTGTAGGTCCCCAGTTTGTTGGGCCGAGGTGGGTGATGCACCTTTGTTGGGTCCGGAGTTGGTTAGGGAGACGACGGAGAAAGTTGAGCTTATCCGTAGGAGGCTTGTTACAGCCCAGAGTCGACAAAAGAGTTATGCCGACCGTAGGAGGAGGCCTTTGGTGTTTGAGGTAGGTGATCATGTCTTTCTGAAGATATCACCTAGGCGAGGTTTGATGAGGTTTGGGAAGAGTGGGAAGTTATCCCCTCGGTTTATTGGTCCTTTTGAGATCCTTGAGAGGGTTGGTGAGGTTGCTTATCGCTTAGCCTTACCGCCGCAGTTGTCCGGAGTACATGACGTGTTTCATGTGAGTATGCTTCGGAAGTATGAGCCAGATCCATCACATGTGTTGGATTGGACCGATTTAGAGGTAGATGAGGATGCCTCGTATGAGGAGAGACCGGTTCGGGTCTTGGATAGGCGGGATCAGGTCCTGCGTGGTAAGACCATTCCTTTGGTGAAAGTCTTGTGGAAACATCACGAAGTGGAGGAAGCCACATGGGAACGTGAGTTGGAAGTCCGTGAGAAATATCCGGACTTGTTTGTTGATGTGTGATCTTGTATTTAAATTTTACATTATGTTGAACTTAAGAGCTTTTATATATGTCTTAAGTTGTAAAACATTGAGAATGTTTTGATTATTGGAAGCATGTTTTGGAACTTGCCTCATATGGTAGTTGGATGTAACACTATATATGTTGAATATATTGTTGACATTGGAAAGTTAGTGCATAATGTTGGTGCATGTTAATAGTACATATGTTGTTTACATATTGTGATATGTCTCTTGTTTAAGGGATGGGATGACCGGTAATGGGTCGAATTGTTGAATGTTAAAGTGTAACATTGTTTAAAATGGAGGAAAACTTGTTTTTGAAAACTTGTGTTTAATTTCGGGGACGAAATTCTTTAAGGGGGGGAGGTTATAGCGATCCCGGGTTTACCCTTGTTATACCGTGATCCGGACATGTGTCCGTGGATGTTAGTAGTTGTTTATTATCTTGTTTACATCCTTTTTACTTCGTATTTGAGTTATAGGATGTGTTGGGCGGATTTGTTTCAGGTTGGTTGAGTTTAGAAACCAAAACTAGTTGCCCAGATTTTTGGCCTGTACGCTCGAGCGGGGATTTTGGCGCTCGAGCGGAGATTACACCCTTTTCAGTATTTTCCTGTGCAGCGTTGTACGCTCGAGCGTAGGGTTGGGAGCTCGAGCGGAGGTCTGGTTTTGCAAAAGTGCTGAGCGAGTGCATTCTGCGCTCGAGCGGGAGGTTGGCCGCTCGAGCGGGAGGTTGTGAGTGGCCGCTCGAGCGGGGTGTTTTACGCTCGAGCGGAGACCTGGGTTAAAGTCCCGAATTTGTGACTCTTTAAATCACTTTTTCACTTTCTCTTCTCTCTCTTACTTTTCCAAAATCACCATTGTTGAGCCTCTCACTCTAGACTCTACCTTCTCTCTAGGTTTTGATCTAGTAGGAGTGATTTACTCACCTTTGGCCTTTACAAAAAAGTTGTTGATCGTCGAGGGCTTCATTTTAATCTGAAAATCTCAGGTTTTGGAGCACGTTGGGTTTTGTCGTCTTCTCCTTTGGGACTCCGAATTTGAGGTAGGGATATCCTACTCCTCTCTATGGGTTTTGTCTTTGAATTTTGGTATTTTGAGATGTTGGGCTTGGTTTGGTAATTTTGTGAAAGTTTGGGGCTTTTGTGCAATTATACAAAAGTCGGGGTTTCATTCATAATAAACCTAGATGCGTGGTTGGCATGAAAAAATGGAATGATTGTTGAGTCATTGAAGAAAATGGGACCTAAGGGTTGAAATGGTAATTATGGAAAATGGCCTAATTACATTGTTTAATTAATTGGGATAATTAATTGATGAGAAATGAGGAAATGAAATGTTGATTGAATATCCATTTGTGCATTTATTTTCTGTTTTAGAAATAACTGCTTTGGGCTATCGGTGGAGGATAGTCGTGATTGTTGTAGACAATGTATGTTGATTAGGCAAACTGAAACTAATCAATGGAATGTGTTATGAAACTTGACAGTTGCTAGAATACATTAATTGTTTGTATTGTGTGATTGTATATAGAACCAATGTGTTTATATACGTTATGTGTAGAGGAGGAGATAGGGGATGTACTCCGCGGTTTAGGGGAAGATAGGGGATGGACCTCTAAACCGGATAGGTATTTGGAGGAGATAGGGGATGTACTCCGTAGACAGAGCTCATATGCTTGTCTAGAGAAGTGAAGATAGAGCTCATATGATTATCTTTGTGAAGTGTGGATACAGCTTGTATGCTTGTCTGTGGATATTGTTGATATACATATCTGTTGTGAAGTGTGGATACAGCTTGTATGCTTATCTGTGGATATTGTTGATATACATATCTGTTGAGATTGTGGATATAGCTTTTATGCTTATCTGAATGTGAGATATAGTTTTTATACATATCTGTGGAAATGATGATAGAGCTAGCATGCTTATCTGTTGAAAAAGGGAAAATGAAAAGTAAATGGGACTTGTAAGTCGTTGACATAAATATGTAATTTATGTGATTGTATCAGTGTTGACCAACTATCAATTGCTAATGTTTTAGTCATTGTCCATGGTTGGTTTAGTGTATTTCTACTGGGCTGTGGCTCACCCTATATGGGAACATCATTTTCAGGTGCAGGAAGCATGCCACCTCCAAGGACATAGCTGGGAGGCTAGTGGCGGGTATAGTTTTGTCGTTTTACTTTTGATGTATTACATGTAATTTCAAGCCAAGGGCTTAATGTGTAAACGAGTTAGAACTCTTTGTTGTAACCAAGTGTTAACTTGGAAAGCTGTAAGCCCGTAGGGCATTTTGTTATGAGATTAACATGTAATACTTATGTAATGGAATTCTAATGAATGATAGAAGGTGGTTAGTTTATCTATCAACGCTTGTCTTATTTGTTGGGTTTAATGTTATTATTTTGAGGGCGTTACAAGGACAAAGTGGCGCATTACTCCTCTTTTCCTTTTCCTTTCTTGTCCTTTTCTTGACTCATTTTGTCAGCAATTAATCCCGTGAGTGAGTCCCAAAAATCTCCAAAATTTGGATCGGCATCTGCTGGCTCTTGTGATTCGCCTGCCAGTACTGTAAATTCATTTTCATCCTCATAAGGATCAGTATGACCTTCATCTGGATCGTCGTGACTGGTACCAGATTTCATGCTGGTATCATCACGGTTAAATGACTGAAGAAATTGTTCTTTCATGTAGTCCATACTTTTGATGACTAATTCTTGTTCCGAAAGTGCTGGATATTTTTGTCGTAATTCATTTTGAATTTGGACAAATGGATTCTGGACTATAGGTGCAGCTGGGATAAGCTTGGGAGTAGCATCCCAGCAAGCCTGTGTATGACCTTTGATTTTCTGGAGAAGTTCTTGATGAGGTTTGGGATCATCCATTTTATTCCACCATTTATAAAAGAAAACTCGTTTCAAACAGGGAATTTTATTCTGGAAGTCACATTGGAAATCCCATTTCCAAATCCAGGGGATACCAAAGCGGATAACAAAATGGACTGTAGATTTAGACATAGATATGTCCTTGTATCCTAGAAGGTGGCTGTATGCAATCTGTCATTCTTTGAATGCATTGCGAACATCTTCTGAAAATACATCAATCTGAATACCAAGTTTATCCCACCAAACGAGAAACCAGTTTGGGAGATCGTTTTGTAAAAGTTCGGGAAGGACACGAATGAACCAAGAATGGTTCCGTGGGGGATTCATATAATAAAATGCTTGAGAAAAAGCATTAATATAATTCCAATAGCTATAACGAGATTCCTTATTACGGATCTCAAGGGTACGGGGAACATGAGGATGCATGCCCCAGGCCGGCATGGGTAAGATCTGCTGGATAGTAGCTTTGCTGTAATTAATTGGACTAGCTGTGCGATTAGGCTCAGCAAGAGTATGTTTGAAATCGACAGAGGCAGTATCAAAAAGGATCTGCTCATAGATGTATCTGTACTGATCAAAGTGGGGTAATGAATGTTGAGTAGTCAAATACCTCCTTTTAATTTCCCATGGATTCTTCATCCATTGAATATCGGAATTTTCAATGTAGAGGAATTTCCTCAATGATAAAATTCTGGACATATGGTACTGGAGTGAGGAGGACATCTTTGGCCGAACGGCTTGATTTTGCTTTTTTACTGGAAGTGGCATATAGCCCTGGAAATTCTGTAGTGTAGGGGTTGCCCCTACTGCGGCCCCGTCTGCCGGAGCCTGGGCCCCTATTCTGCATTAGGAGCCTGTAAATATTCGTGGGTTAGAAAGTCTCGAAGAGAATTAGTTTCTCCTTTGATATATTCAATATCAAAATAAAAAATTGAAAGTTGGCCCTGCCAATTGGCAAAAATTTGTTTTTGGGCCAGATTTTTAACATTTTTTAAAAAAATCTGATTTGCTGCAGAACAATCAACTCTGATTAAAAAATGTTGATTTAATAAATCATCCTGGAATTTTAAGACACATTTAACAATAGCTAAACATTCTTATTTAATTGTCGGATAATTTTTAGCAGCTTGATGCCAAATGCCAGAAGTAAATCTTAAAAGTTCTTCTTTATTACTGTTGGGATTAAATTGTTTAAGTATGCCACCATAACCTAAGTTAGAAGCATCAGTTTCTACAAATTTTTTTCCATTCGGAATTTGGTAAAGAAAGACAAGGTAGAGTTTTAACTCTAGCCTTAATCTTTCGAACAGCATCTGTATGTTCTGGTCCCCAAGGAGGAGGTTTTTTCCGAAGTCTGGAATATAAAATAGCTGCATCTGTAGCAAGGTTAGGATAGTAATCGTGAATATAATTTAAACTTCCTAAAAATCTCTGCAATTGAGTTTTGTCTTTAATTTCATCTGGAAATTTAGATGCAAATTCCATGCTTCTATTTATGGGAATAATAGTACCATTGTGAATATTATGACCCAAAAATCTGATTGTAGTCTGAAAAAGTTGCATTTTTGATGCAGAAACAACTAAACCATTTTTAATAATAACATGCCTAAAAATGTTAAGATGTTTCATGTGCTGGTCAATTGATGAGGAAAAGATTAAAACATCGTCAATATAACAAATGAAAAATTCTGTATAAGGATTAAAAATATCATTCATTATATGCTGAAATTCAAATAGAGCATTTTTTAAACCAAATGGCATAACATTCCATTCAAAATGCCCAAAAGGTACTGTAAAAGCAGTTTTGCATCTGTCTGGTTCAGCTAAAAAACATTCCGCTCATCATAACCTGGTTACTTACAGAAGAAGAACATAATATGATTACTTTTGCTGATCAGATTTTTAATCTAGAAATGAAATTAAAATTCTTGGAATTATGTTTGCAGCATCACAAAAAGGAGGAAATTCTTCCCCCTCAACATTACAGTATGAAGGAAGTCTTTTAACGACTTCAACCTCTTACCAAAGAAAAGCCTTTAACTATCCAGGACTTAAAAATGGAAGTCAATGCTTTAAAAGTTGAAATCAAACATTTGCAAACTTCTAATATCACTATTAATTCTGAAATTAAAAAGATTAATAGTAAGATCCAGAATAAGGAAAAGGGAATCATAATTAATGAATCTACTTCTGAATCTATTCCAGTATCAGAAACTAAAAAGCCTGATTACCTCATGCTCATGAGTACAGTTACTTTTCAGAAATGGTATATCAGAAATGGTAAGTAACCAGGTTATGATGAGCGGAAAATCCCTACTCGTGCTCGACCAAGTCAAATGAAAAAAGAGTATTTAGAACTCTGTAAATAAGAAATTAATACTCTCCTCCAGAAAAAGCTTATTCGATCCAGTCGATCTCCTTGGAGTTGTACAGCCTTTTATGTTAATAAAAATGCAGAAATTGGAAGAGGTGTGCCAAGATTGGTAATTAACTATAGATCTCTTAATGAAGCATTACAATGGATAAGGTATCCAGTTCCCAACAAAAAAGATCTTTTAGATCGTCTTCAGGATGTAGTCATATTTTCTAAAATTGACATGAAATCAGGATATTGGCAAGTCCAAATCACTGAACTAGACAGATACAAAACTGCTTTTACAGTACCTTTTGGGCATTTTGAATGGAATGTTATGCCATTTGGTTTAAAAAATGCCCCATCTGAATTCCAGCATATAATGAATGATATTTTTAATCCTTATACAAAATTTTCCATTTGTTAAATTGATGATGTTTTAATCTTTTCCTCATCAATTGACCAGCACATGAAACATCTTAACATTTTTAAGCATGTTATTATTAAAAATGGTTTAGTTGTTCCTGCATCAAAAATGCAACTTTTTCAGACTACAATCAGATTTTTGGGTCATAATATTCACAATGGTACTATTATTCCCATAAATAGAAGCATGGAATTTGCATCTAAATTTCCAGATGAAATTAAAGACAAAACTCAATTGCGTAGATTTTTAGGAAGTTTAAATTATATTCATGATAACTAACCTAACCTTGCTACAGATGCAGCAATTTTATATTCCAGACTTCGGAAAAATCCTCCTCCTTTTGAACAGCATCTGTATGTTCTGGTCCCCAAGGAGGAGGATTTTTCCGAAGTCTGGAATATAAAATTGCTGCATTTGTAGCAAGGTTCGGATAGTAATCATGAATATAATTTAAACTTCCTAAAAATCTCCGCAATTAAGTTTTGTCTTTAATTTCATCTGGAAATTTAGATGCAAATTCCATGCTTCTATTTATGGGAATAATAGTACCATTGTGAATATTATGACCTAAAAATCTGATTGTAGTCTGAAAAAGTTGTATTTTTGATGCAGAAACAACTAAACCATTTTTAATAATAACATGCTTAAAAATGTTAAGATGTTTCATGTGCTGGTCAATTGATGAGGAAAAGATTAAAACATCATCAATATAACAAATGGAAAATTCTGTATAAGGATTAAAAATGCCATTCATTATATGGTAGAATTCAGATGGAGCATTTTTTAAACCAAATGGCATAGCATTCCATTCAAAATGCCCAAAAGGTACTGTAAAAGCAGTTTTGTATCTGTCTAGTTCAGCGATTTGGTCTTGCCAATATCCTGATTTCATGTCAAATTTAGATAATATGACTACATCCTGAAGACGATCTAAAAGATTTTTTTTGTTGGGAACTAGATACCTTATCCATTGTAAGGCTTCATTAAGAGGTTTACAGTTAATTACCAATCTTGGCACACCTCTTTCAATTTTTGCATTTTTATTAACATAAAAGGCTGTACAACTCCAAGGAGATCGACTGGATCAAATAAGCTTTTTTCTCGAGGAGAGTATTAATTTCTTCCTATTCCAAAAAGCATTTGGAATATCACTGCAGATTTTATGTTGAAATTCTTGTTCAAGTGATTTGATTTTTTGCTGGAAAGAAGACTGTTGAAGTCGTTGTTCCGTAGTTAAAAAGCTAATTTCCTTCTGGAGGAAATTAATTTGTTTTTCTTTGAAATTAACTAGATCCTTAATCTGATCTAATTCTTCTGTATAAGGTTTTGTAATGAACTCAAAAATAATCGGTTGATTATTTAAGGTTGTGTGTATGCCAATAGAATCAATTTTGGAAATTGGCATAAGCAAACACAGAAAAGGTGTTCCTACGATTATAGCTTGAGACATATTTTTAATAAGAACAAAAGAAGTCGGAAGACATAATCCTTAATTACAAATTAATACTTCTGGAAGTTTATACTGGATATATAAAGAATTACCACTTGCACTTGTAAGAGATTGGGTTGTTTTATGAAAGTATTTAGTAGGAATTAATCCTTCCTGAATACAATTCATATCAGCACCACTATCGACAAGGGCAATGGCATCTTTTATAATAAAATCTGGCTTTATCATAAAAGTAATTCTGATATACCATTTCTAAAAAGTAACTATACTCATGAGCATGAGGTAATCAGGCTCTTTAGTTTCTGATACTGGAATAGATTCAGAAGTAGATTCATTAATTATGATTCCCTTTTCCTTATTCTGGATCTTACATTAATGTTTTTAATTTCAGAATTAATAGTAATATTAGAAGTTTGCAAATGTTTGATTTCAACTTTTAAAGCATTGACTTCCATTTTTAAGTCCTGGATAGTTAAAGGCTTTTCTTCAGTAAGAGGTTGAAGTCGTTGAAAGACTTCCTTCATATTGTAATGTTGAGGGGGAAGAATTTCCTCCTTTTTGTGATGCTGTAAACATAATTCCAAGAATTTTAATTTCATTTTTGGATGTTGGCTTCCACATCTTTGATATGATGGACTCTTGCTGATAACATTCTATGGCAAATGATTGTATTGCTTATCATTCATATGTTTATTTTTACTAATGTTTATTGTTAACCATGAGCTTCTGATTTTATGTATGTTTCTCTGACAAGCATTTTTTGGTTGCTTTTTGATATTGGAAATAAAATGGTCATTGGATAGGCTCAAGCCTTGTGTACTTGAATAATTTCAAAAGTGGATTTTGACTAAATACAAAGACGTGACAAGAAATACATTTTTTATATGTGAATTTATGCATCTATGGAAGTACTTGTGTGTTTATGAGTAAATGTTTGTGTCATGTGCACTATTTTTCCAGAACTATAGGGCAAGTCGCATTTCCATAGCATGTCACACCCCCAATGTTTTATGTGAGTGCCAAACCCCAAACATTCTGGCACAAGTTTCCGAAATTAAAAATCTATAAGAAACTCCGTAAGCTGCACCAAACAAGCCCAAACTTTGATAGGATTAGTCGTAAGATAAGTGCTCACAGTTTATATATGATAGATATTAACAATCTATGTTCATAACTAATATGGTTGGATGTGAAGGCATGGCTATGGAAGGTGGCAAGCTATTGTTGATGACAAGGACTTGAAGGTTCAAGAGGTCATTTGTCAGGAGCTGAATCTTCCGGTTGTAACTCTCCCTGTACCAGGGGCATCTCAATCACAAGATGGTGCAAATGTGGTTAGTGCTGAAACTCCTATGAATGAGACAAAGGGAATTGTTGTGGGGAACGATTTAGCAGTTGATGCTACAAATAGAGCACCTGACGCTGCAAACCGATCACAGTTATTTCAAGATTCTTCGCCATTACATCATTATAGAGAGATGCAGAGAAGACAGGTTGAATTTATCAAGAAAAAGGTTCTTTTCTGGAGAAATTACTAAACAAAGAATACCAAAAAGAAGTTTTTGTAAGTTCATTCACAAGTTTTACTTCCTGCATATTCTTCTCGTTGGTATGTTAATGTTGAAAAAAATATTTTGGCACGGTTTGGTTGGAATTTCCAAAATACTTTTTGACCAGCCAAAGAAAAATGAAGCAATTTATCTTCTGTTTAGGTTTATTTCTTTTTGATTATTTTGTTAATCAAAAATCAAAAGCATACCATCCTAATTCTTGTTTGACGGTTTGTTTATTTCATCTTCCTATGTGAGTTAATCGCTACGAACTCTAAATATGGTTCTATATGAAAGAGTTGCTAGCGAAATAGACTGCATAAATTGCATTCTTAGTTAACTGCAATGAAGCAATACTTAACTCATATGGTTTCTCTTTATTATTTGATGTTATTGTAGGGTGACACAAAAGCAAATGAGACTCATATTGAAGAGCCGGAGACTGAAGCCAAGGTTCTCGATATACCAAGCCCATGCTCCATGGATATTGATTCTCAAACTAGTAATCAGTTACCACAAGTGATCAGTAAGTGCACCCACTGATCAGTTTGTCCCTTATAATTAGTTTTTCTGCTGCTCTTTCTACATCTTTTATGACCTTAATTTCTCTCTCTCTCTCTCTCCTCTTTTTTTTTTTTTTTTGTCTGCTATTAATTTTTTGTTTTCACTCATTATTTTGCTGCAGATGGTGTTCTCAAAGGACTAAGGATAGAAGATGTACTTGGTAGGATTGCAGTGTCACTTCTGATAAGGGACAAAGTAAGTTTTGTATACTTGATGAAAGAGTTCCACTTGGTTGGTTAGTGCTTTTGTAGCTTTGGATTTTTAAAAGGGTGGTCAACTTGGGAATCATCTTAATGCTATGATTTGTGTGGATTGTTGTTCTCCTATCCCTCCTTATTTCAAATAGTGTTTAAATGGTGAAAGCCTGGTTTTTCCATTTTTAACTTCCTAACATATAGGTCTAGGATGCGTGACATGAGTCTTAAGCATTGGTGTTTTTCATTTAAAAAATTCAATTTGAAAAAGAATTACAATAAGCTGAACTCTTAGTTGAAGCAATCCATGTATGCACATTGGCATGGATTGAAAAATGCGTAGAACCTTAATTTTGAAATGCTAATTCATTCCACAGAAGTCTAAAAAATTATAAACCTTTCCATTGGTAGTATCATGGTATGCCCTCCTCAACATCTATCAAGTAGTCCTTAAATGTAAATGTTGCTTCAATGAAGATCTAGAAATATCATATATTGAATCTTAAAACTGTCGTGGTAATTTTATTTAAAATTTTGACTATAAACCTTTTTGTACAATGCTAGGTGAAGGCTGCATCGGAAAAGCCAGGCACTCCCTCTTTTCCAGATGGCATAGTATCTCGTTTCCCAGGATTGAAGAGTGGAAGGTTTTGGAAAGAGCATCACGATCTATTACTACTCCGTGCTGTATCAAAGTATGTTTCTTTTTTATGTTTATTTCTCTTTTCTGTTCTAAAAAGAGGTAAATTGAACAAAATGGAGATAGAAAGGAGGATGCATCCTTTATAAAGAAGGCAAAGATATGAGAGAAGTATTAAAGTACATAGCTGTAAGTTATAGTTTGATGGGAATTTTATGTGTTGGCGACGATTATTTTTTGATTTGTTTAATTTGATTGCCAACCACGGTTATAGATTCTGTGCTATGGTAATTTGGTGCAAAACATTTTCTAGATACACTGTGTGAGTTACTTGAGAAAAAAGAAATAAATTCATTTTCAAAGTATATATTGAATAGAAGTGATGATGTAGGCAGTACAATACTAGCTATACTTGTCAATAAGTTTAAAGTTTATGTTTCAGTTAATGTCCTAAAAGCATGCCATAGCTGTTGATAAGCTCTACCCTCACCTTCAAGAGTCAGATTGGCTACTTATTGAGCAGCTCAGCTGGTTAATTTGAAAACCTAGATTTATCATTGTGTCCCAATCCAATTGGCTTCTTTCAAATTGAAGAGACAAGCGTTTTCATGGGGCAGGATGTCCTTAAAAGGAAACTACTGGCTTTAAATAACTGATGTTATTTGTACAACTGTCGGTGATATTTTGCCAAAGGTTTAAATTGCCTTTCTTCCTCAAACATTAAATTTTGCTTTATAAAATTTGATGAACAGTGAAGACAAAACCATTCTCGATAACTGTTTACTATTGAGGTAATAGTATGGATTTGATATTGGATTAGATGAACTTATCAAAAAAAGAAGAAAAAAATGCTACTAGTTAGAAGTTTTAGGTTGGTCAACAATCATCACCAACTAGTCTGAATAAGGACCTTAATCATTTTGATCCTTCTGGGCAGACATTTCTTTTTTATGTGGACCTTTTCTTGTTCCTTCGTTAACACACCCTGAGAAGGGACTCCCGCGGAAGAAATTTCAGTGTGTGTCTTGCTTTTGTTTTTTTGTTCAGGAGGTTATTGCTATAAGCTTATTTGGCAGAACTTTCTATTTTTATTTATTCCTCTTTAAGTTTCCTGTATTATTTTCTGTTCTTGGTATTAACCTCAGGATCTTTTGTAATTAACCTATGGTTTTATATATTGCTGCTTCATCTTAATTCCCACTTCTTTGTCATAAGAGTTTGATCTTGTCTTCTTGCTTTCTTGCACGTGACTTGTTGCTAGGTTTGCCTTTATATATTTCATACGAGTTTTTAATGTTTTAAATCTTTCTTCCTTTATCCCAGCTTCGGAGCTTGCCAAACTTCCCATTGGAAATCTGGGCATAAGACAAAATGCAAGGATTTTCAATTATTTGGGCAGGTAAAATCAATGCAGTCTACATATATGCAGCATGGACGGAGAGATTCTAGTGCAGTTGCACTGGTTCCTTCTAGTGGAACCGTTAATATTACCAAACAGTCAAAAGAGGTAAGTAATTTCCTTTTTATTGATCTTTATATTCATATATTTTAGTATGCCTTTTGGTTGGGAAGGACACCTGTAATGTGCAGTAACATTTCAGATTCTTTTCCCCTATGAGGATTTTGCGGAACTATTTAATTGGGACAAGCGAGGATTTCCTCCATGTGGGCTTCTTCATTGTGGAAACAGGTTTGTGTTTACCATTCCATTATTTGTTCTAAACTTATTGTTCAGATGGTTTCACTGGCTTGAGAGCTTCAATTGCATAAAGTGCACATGCTTAAGTATCAAGTTTTAACTCACAATGTGCTATATTGTAATTGTATTTGTGCAGCTGCTTTGCTAATGTGGTTCTACAATGTCTTGTGTACACTCGGCCCCTTGTTGCCTATTTGTTGGAGAAAGGCCATCGGAAAGAATGTAAATGCAGACCAGAACGTTTTGTGGCCTATATTTTATGGATGATCAAACAATTTCTCACTCTTTTGTTTGTTGTTTCTTGTTGCTCAGACAGACGGAATGATTGGTGCTTCCTTTGTGAATTTCAAGCCCATGTCGAAAGATCCAGTGAAAGTTGGCATCCCTTTTCACCAATTAATATTCTCTCGCGGTTACCTAATATTGGTGGTGACCTTGGCTATGGAAAACAAGAGGATGCGCATGAGTTCATGAGGTCCTATTACTTCCTTTACTCCTAGTTTAACGTAGTTTGTCTCTATCTATGAAGAAAACTTTATCATGAACCCTCGTGTATTTGATGGCCAGTGTTGGTTTAATATGATAAAGTTTTTCTGATTTCAATAACAAATTTTACACGTTTCATTTTGATTTAGGCTCCATTTGTTTCAACCTAAAATATTTTCACAAAAAAATATTTTTCTTGTAAATTTATTTTACATAGAAAAAATATTTTTCTTTTTGGTTTTCGGCGTTTGGTTGACACTTGAAACAAAAACATTTTAGTGCCTAAAAGAGAAATTTTGATCCAATAAAGTGTCATTTATGATTTTTTAGTGAGCTAAGATATTTATTTGAATAGGCTAAACATGTCGAAAAGGTAGTGAGTGAGAGTTAACTTTGTAAAACTTGACTTGCAAAATTTTTAAAGGTAAGTCATTTTTGAGAAAATGATGCAAAAATATTTTCCTTCAAAAATATTTTACTTGTTTTTGGTTCAGCTGCACAACGGAAAATGAGTTAAATTTTTTAGACAAAAACATTTTACGTCAAAACAAATGGATCCTTAAGTTCATTCATTTGGCAGGTTTGCTATCGATGCTATGCAATCAGTGTGCCTAGATGAATTTCGGGGAGCGAAGGCCCTTCATCCTAGCACTCAAGAAACAACCCTTATTCAACATATATTTGGGGGTCATCTCCAATCTCAGGTAGCTTGCAATTACACTGAGGTTTTGATATTAACCAGTGAAATGCACCGTTATAGATTCTGACATTCTGTTGACTTGCAAGTATCTAGGATCTACCCATTCTTGTTTCTACTCTGGTTGAGCATGCAGGTGGTAGATTCTTAACATAATTATTTTATGATTCCGGCATATCCATCATGATAATGTCATTTCTTTTTTCTTTCAGGCATATGTGGCTTTGTTGTCCCTTGACTTTGTAAGGAATTATTTTCTGCATCACTGATTAAAGTTTATCTGGCAATTCCTGGTGTCAAATAACAGTTGAATGGGCTTTAAAAACTTTGAATGTGCTGCATAGTTATAAATAGCATGTTAGTTGAAATAAATCAACAAAACTATGAGGGAAAAGAATTTTAATTGCTTACTGGAAGCTGGTGTAGTTGTTCAGATCATAACTGGGCATGAGGCAAACCTCGAGGAGTGACAGTTCACTTCGTGGCTGTGCCTCAAATGTTATAACCCGTCACACTTAGACTTGAGGTGAATTTGTTGTTTTATAGGTGGTGTTTGGCAAGTTTTAGGTTTGGGTTTTTTTTTTTATTTTTTTCACTAAATGATAAAAATTTTGCAAAACCAAAAAAAAAAACAAATCCAAACAAAATATCACATCCAACCCCATAATCATTTCACTTTTTCTCTCATAAACATCACATCCAACCACAAAAAAAACCCAACTATCTTCCCAAACACCAAAAAAAATTTATCCAATAATATCCTACAACTAAAAAAACCTACATAAAAACCCACTTCCCAAACACCCACATAACGTTGTGTGCCCCATAGTTTTTGCATCTAGCTCTAACAATTTTTCTTTGATTCTGTCCTTAATGTGTTAATTCCTTTTTTTCTCTCCCTTATTTCCCAAATGATCTGTTCAAAATGCAATAATGTTTCAAATCAGTATGAAAATAGTTTTTGCATCTAGCTATAACCATTTTTCTTTGATTCTGTCATGAATGTGTTAATTCCTTTTTTAATGACCTATCAATAGATAATGATATTCAGCAACAGATTCTTAGAATACTTTCTGATGAATCAGACACTTCTTTTAATGAAGAAGATGAAATTGTAGCTTTATACTCCTTAGACAGTGGGAATGAGTCTGATAACTCTTCAGAAATTTGTGAATGTAAAACTCACATAAATCAGATATCTGATGAAGTCAACTATTGGAAAGCTATAGTTGAAATGAATGGACTTGATATTGGAGGACCCAGTATCAATGTCCTTACAGAAGAAGGACAAAATATGATTACTTTTGCTGATCAGATTTCTAATCCAGAAATGAAATTAAAATTCTTGGAATTATGTTTGCAGCATCACAAAAAGGAGGAAATTGTTCCCCCTCAACATTACAGTGTGAAGGAAGTCTTTCAACGACTTCAACCTCTTACTAAAGCAAAGCCTTTAACTATCCAGGACTTAAAAATGGAAGTCAATGCTTTAAAAGTTGAAATCAAACATTTGCAAACTTCTAATATTACTATTAATTCTGAAATTAAAAAGATTAATAGTAAGATCCAGAATAAGGAAAAGGGAATCATAATTAATGAATCTACTTCTGAATCTATTCCAGTATTAGAAACTAAAGAGCCTAATTACCTCATGCTCATGAGTACAGTTACTTTTCAGAAATGGTATATCAGAATTACTTTTATGATAAAACCCGATTTTATTATAAAAGATGCCATTGCCCTTGTCGATAGCGGTGCTGATATGAATTGTATTCAGGAAGGATTAATTCCTACTAAATACTTTCATAAAACAACCCAATCACTTACAAGTGCAAGTGGTAATTCTTTATATATCAAGTATAAACTTCCAGAAGTATTAATTTGTAATTAAGGATTATGTCTTCCGACTTCTTTTGTTCTTATTAAAAATATGTCTCAAGCTATAATCCTAGGAACACCATTTTTGTGTTTGCGTATGCCAATTTCTAAAATTGATTCTATTGGCATACACACAACCTTAAATAATTAACCGATTATTTTTGAATTCATTACAGAACCTTATACAAAAGAATTAGATCAGATTAATGATCTACTTAATTTCAAAGAAAAACAAATTAATTTCCTCCAGAAGGAAATTAGCTTTTTAACTACGGAACAACGACTTCAACAGTCTTCTTTCCAGCAAAAAATCAAATCACTTGAACAAGAATTTCAACATGAAATCCGCAGTGATATTCCAAATGCTTTTTGGAATAGGAAGAAACACATAGTTTCTCTTCCTTATGAACCAGGTTATGATGAGCGGAAAATCCCTACTCGCGCTCGACCAAGTCAAATGAAAAAAGAGTATTTAGAACTCTGTAAATCAGAAATTAACACTCTCCTCCAGAAAAAGCTTATTCGATCCAGTCGATCTCCTTGGAGTTGTACAGCCTTTTATGTTAATAAAAATGCAGAAATTGAAAGAGGTGTGCCAAGATTGGCAATTAACTATAAACCTCTTAATGAAGCCTTACAATGGATAAGGTATCCAGTTCCCAACAAAAAAGATCTTTTAGATCGTCTTCAGGATGAAGTCATATTTTCTAAATTTGACATGAAATCAGGATATTGGCAAGTCCAAATCGCTGAACCAGACAGATACAAAACTGCTTTTACAGTACCTTTTGGGCATTTTGAATGGAATGTTATGCCATTTGGTTTAAAAAATGCTCCATTTGAATTCCAGCATATAATGAATGATATTTCTAATCCTTATACAGAATTTTCCATTTGTTATATTGATGATGTTTTAATCTTTTCCTCATCAATTGACCAGCACATGGAACATCTTAACATTTTTAAGCATGTCATTATTAAAAATGGTTTAGTTGTTTCTGCATCAAAAATGCAACTTTTTCAGACTACAATCAGATTTTTGGGTCATAATATTCACAATGGTACTATTATTCCCATAAATAGAAGCATGGAATTTGCATCTAAATTTCCAGATGAAATTAAAGACAAAACTCAATTGGAGAGATTTTTAGGAAGTTTAAATTATATTCATGATTACTATCCTAACCTTGCTACAGATGCATCTATTTTATATTCCAGAGTTCGGAAAAATCCTCCTCCTTAGGGACCAGAACATACAGATGCTGTTCAAAAGATTAAGGCTGGAGTTAAACCTCTACCTTGTCTTTTTTTACCAAATCCCGAATGGAAAAAAATTGTAGAAACTGATACTTCTAACTTCGGTTATGGTGGCATAATTAAACAATTTAATCCCAACAGTGACAAAGAAGAACTTTTAAGATTTACTTCTGGTATTTGGCATCAAGCTGCTAAAAATTATTCGACAATTAAACAAGAATGTTTAGCTATTGTTAAATGTGTCTTAGAATTCCAGGATGATTTATTAAATCAACATTTTTTAATCAGAGTTGATTGTTCTGCAGCAAAACAGATTTTTAAAAAAGATGTTAAAAATCTACCCGAAAAACAAATTTTTGCCACTTGGCAGGGCCAACTTTTAGTTTTTGATTTTGATATTGAATATATCAGAGGCGAAACTAATTTTCTTCTAGACTTTCTAACCCGCGAATATTTGTAGGTCCCTAACGCAGAATACGAGCCGATGCTCCGGCAGACGGGGTCGCGGTAGGGGCAACCCCTACACTACAGAATTTCTAGGGCTATATGCCACTTCCAGTAAAAAAAAGGGGAATCAAGCCGTTCGGCTAAAGATGTCCTCCTCACTCCAGTACCATATGTCCAGAATTTTATCATTGAGGAAACTGTCCTCTACATTGAAAATTTCGATATTCAATGGATGAAGGATCCATGGGAAATTAAAAGGAGGTATTTGACTACTCAACATTCATTACCCCACTTTGATCAGTACAGATACATCTATGAGCAGATCCTTGTTGATACTACCTCTGTCAATTTCAAACATACTCTTGCTGAGCCTAATCGCACAGCTAGTCCAATTAATTATAGCAAAGCAACTATCTAGCAGATCTTGCCCATGCCGGCCTAGGGCATGCATCCTCATGTTACCCGTACCCTTGAGATCCATAATAAGGAATCTCGTTACAGCTATTGGGATTATATTAATGCTTTTTCTCAAGCATTTTATTATATGAATCCCCCACGGAACCATTCTTGGTTCATTCGTGTCCTTCCCGAACTTTTACAAAACGATCTCCCAAACTAGTTTCTCGTTTGGTGGGATAAATTTGGTATTCAGATTGATGCATTTCCAGAAGATGTTTGCAATGCATTCAAAGAATGGCAGATTGCATACAGCCACCTTCCAGGATACAAGGACATATCTATGTCTAAATCTACAGTCCATTTTGTTATCCGCTTTGGTATCCCCTGGATTTGGAAATGGGATTTCCAATGTGACTTCCAGAATAAAATTTCCAGTTTAAAACGAGTTTTCTTTTATAAATGGTGGAATAAAATGGATGATCCCAAACCTCATCAAGAACTTCTCCAGAAAATCAAAGGTCATACACAGGCTTGCTGGGATGCTACTCCAAAGCTTATCCCAGCTGCACCTATAGTCCAGAATCCATTGGTCCAAATTCAAAATGAATTATGACAAAAATATCCAGCACATTCGGAACAAGAATTAGTCATCAAAAGTATGGACTACATGAAAGAATAATTTCTTCAGTCATTTAACCGTGATGATACCAGCATGAAATCTGGTACCAGCCACGGCAATCCAGATGAAGGTCATACTGATCCTTATGAGGATGAAAATGAATTTACAATACTGGCAGGTGAATCACAAGAGCCAGCAGATGCCGGTCCAAATTTTGGAGATTTTTGGGACTCACTCACGGGACTAATTGCGACAAAATGAGTCAAGAAAATGACAAGAAAGGAAAAGGAAAAGAGGAGTAATGTAACGCCCTCAAAATAATAACAATAAACCCATCAAATAAAATATTCATTAACATATGAAATAACAACATTCTTCTATTCATCAGGGTTTCATTACATAAGTATTACATGTTAACATCATAACAAAATGCCCTACGGGCTTACAGCTTTCCAAGTTAACACTTGGTTACAACAAAGAGTACTAACTCGATACACATTAAGCCCTTGGCTTGAAGTTACATATAATACATCAAAAGTAAAACAACAAAACTATGCCCGCCACTAGCCTCCCAGCTATGTCCTTGGAGGTGGCATGCTTCCTGTACCTGAAAATGATGTTCCCATATAGGGTGAGCCACAGCCCAGTAGAAATACACTAAACCAACCATGAACAATGACTAAAATATTAGCAATTGATAGATGGCCAACACTGATACAATCACATAAATCACACATTTATGTCAACCGACTTACAAGTCCCGTTTACTTTTCATTTTCCCTTTTTCAACAGATAAGCATGCTAGCTCTATCATCATTTCCACAGATATGTATAAAAACTATATCTCACATTCAGATAAGCATAAAAGCTATATCCACATTCTCAACAGATATGTATATCAACAATATCCACAGATAAGCATACAAGCTGTATCCACACTTCACAAAGATAAGCATATGAGCTCTATCTTCACTTCTCTAGACAAGCATATGAGCTCTGTCTACGGAGTTCATCCCCTATCTCCTCCAAATACCTATCCGGTTTAGAGGTACATCCCCTATCTTCCCCTAAACCGCGGAGTACATCCCCTATCTCCTCCTCTACACATAACGTATACAAACACAAAGGTTCTATATACAATCACACAATACATATAATTAATGTATTCTATCAACCGTCAAGTTCCATGACACATTTCATTGATTAGTTTCAGTTTACTTAATCATCAAGCATTGTCTACAACAATCACGACTATCCTCCACCGATAGCCCAAAGCAGTTATTTCTAAACAGAAAATAAATGCACAAATGGATATTCAATCAACATTTCATTCCTCATTTCTCACAATTAATTATCTCAATTAATTAAACAATGTAATTAGGCCATATTCCATAATTACATTTCAACCCTTAGGTCCCATTTTCATCAATGATTCAACATTAATTCCATTTTTCTATGCCAAACATGCATCTAGGTTTCTTAAGAATAAAACCCCAACTTTTGTAAAATTACACAAAAGTCCCAATCTTTCACAAAATTACCAAACCAAGCCCAACATCTCAACATACCAAAATTTAAAGACAAAACCCATAGAGAGGAGTAGGTTATCCCTACCTCAAATTCGGAGTCCCAAAGAAGAAGACGACAAAACTCAACGTGCTCCAAAACCCGAGATTTTCAGATTAAAAAGAAGCCCTCGACGATCAACAACTTTTTTGTAAAGGCCAAAGGTGAGTAAATCACTCCTACTAGATCAAAACCTAGAGAGAAGGTAGAGTCTAGAGTGAGAGGCTCAACAATGGTGATTTTGGAAAAGTAAGAGAGAGAAGAGAAAGTGAAAAAGTGATTTAAAAAGTCACAACTTCGAAACTTAAACCCAGTCTTCCGCTCGAGCGTAAAACACCCCGCTCGAGCGGCCACTCACAGATTTCCGCTCGAGCGGCCAACCTCTCGCTCGAGCGCAGAATGCACTCGCCCAGCACTTTCGCAGAACCAGGCCTCCGCTCGAGCTCCCAACTCCCCGCTCGAGCGGCACTCACACAACCCCGCTCGAGCGGACAATACCACGCTCGAGCGTACAACACTGCACAGGAAATACTGGATGGGTGTATTCCCCGCTCGAGCGTCAACACCTCCGCTCGAGCGGACAGGCCAAAAATCTGGGCAACTAGTTTTGGTTTCTAAACTCAACCAACCTGAAACAAATCCGCCCAACACATCCTATAACTCAAATACGAAGTAAAAGGATGTAAACACAATAATAACCACCTACCAACATCCACGGACACATGTCCGGATCACGGTATAACAAGGGTAAACCCGGGATCGCTATAACCTCCCCCCCTTAAAGAATTTCGTCCCCGAAATTAAGCACAAGTTTTCAAAACAAGTTTTTTTTTTTTTTTTAAACAACGTTACACTAGAACATTCAACAATTCGACCCATTACCGGTCATCCCATCCCTTTAACAAGGGATATATCCCAATGTGTAAACAACATATGTATTTTCAACATGCATTACCAGTATGCACTAACTTTCCAATGTCAACAATATAATCAACATATATAATGTTACATTCAACTTCCATATGAGGCAAGTTCCCAAAACATACTTCCAATAAACCAAACATTTTCAATGTTTCACAACTTAAGACATATATAAAAGCTCTTAAGTTCAACAACATGCAAACATAAAATACAAGATTACAAATCAACAAACAAGTCCGGATATTTCTCTCGGACTTCCAACTCACGTTCCCAAGTGGCTTCCTCCACTCCGTGATGTTTCCACAAGACTTTCACCAAAGGAATGGTCTTGCCACGCAGGACCTGATCCCGCCTATCCAAGACCCGAACCGGTCTCTCCTCATACGAGGCATCCTCATCTACCTCTAAATCGCTCCAATCCAGCACATGTGATGGATCTGGCTCATACTTCCGAAGCATACTCACATGAAACACGTCATGCACTCCGGACAACTGCGGCGGTAAGGCTAACCGATAAGCAACCTCACCTATCCTCTCAAGGATCTCAAAAGGACCAATAAACCGAGGGGATAACTTCCCACTCTTCCCAAACCTCATCAGACCTCGTCTAGGTGATATCTTCAGAAAGACATGATCACCTACCTCAAACGCCAAAGGTCTCCTCCTACGGTCAGCATAAGATTTCTGCCGACTCTGGGCTGTAACAAGCCTCCTACGGATAAGCTCAACTTTCTCCGTCGTCTCCCTAACCAACTCCGGACCCCACAAAGGTGCATCACCCACCTCGGCCCAACAAACTGGAGACCTACACGGTCGGCCATACAAGGCCTCAAACGGTGCCATACCGATGCTAGACTGAAAAATGTTGTTGTAGGCAAACTCTACCAAGGGTAAGTGCCTCTCCCACGTCCCACTGAAGTCCAGGACACAACCCCGAAGCATATCCTCGAGGATCTGAATAGTACGCTCGGACTGTCCATCAGTCTGAGGATGATAAGCCGTACTAAAGGTCAACTTAGTGCCCAAGGCACTCTGCAAACTCTGCCACAACCTAGCAGTAAAACGAGGATCTCTATCTGAGACGATCGTCACTGGGACCCCGTGCAATCTCACTACGTCCCGAATATACAAGTCGGCAAGATGATCTACCGAATCTCTCACGCGCATAGGAATAAAGTGCGCCGACTTAGTCAACCGGTCTACAACCACCCAAATAGCATCACTACCCCGTTGAGTCCTCGGAAGACCTACAACGAAGTCCATAGTGACGTGCTCCCACTTCCACTCGGCAATAGGCAAGGGTTGCAACAAACCCGCTGGCCTCTGATGCTCGGCCTTCACTTGCTGGCAAGTAAGACACTTCGATACGAAAACAGCCACATCTCTCTTCATACCCCGCCACCAAAACTGGCGACCCAAATCCTGATACATCTTAGTACCTCCCGGATGCACCGCAAGGCGCGAATGGTGAAACTCTCGGAGTACCTCCTCTCGGCAAGACTCCGGTACAAACACACGGTCTCGGTATCTCACACTCAAGTCGGGATACACCGTCAAACCCTTCTCAGTCTTCCCACTGGAGATCTTCTCTCGGAGGGATTCTACCTCAAGGTCACCTCTCTGTGCCTCTAACACTCTAATCACAAGTGTAGGTTGCGCAATAACAGAAAACAAGGCCGCAGCCTCGACAGATTCGCCCAGTAGCAAATCAAACTCGCCAAGTGCTCCCAACATCTCCCATTCCCTGATGGCTATACTAGCTACATCACCAATGGTCTTCCTACTAAGGGCATCGGCCACAACATTGGCCTTTCCCGGATGATAATGCAACTCAAAATCATAATCCTCGATGAACTCCATCCATCTCCTCTGCCTCAAATTCAAGTCTTTCTGTGTAAACAGATACTTCAAACTCTTATGATCCGAGAATACCTCGAACCTCTCACCATAAAGGTAGTGCCTCCAGATTTTCAAGGCAAAGATCACAGCTGCTAACTCTAGGTCGTGTGTGGGGTAATTCTTCTCGTGTATTTTCAACTGACGTGAGCCATAAGCTACCACCTTCCCCTCTTGCATCAACACACAGCCCAAACCCTCTCGTGAGGCATCACAATAAACCGCATAACCCAACCCTCTCTCCGGAATAATCAACACCGGAGCGGTGGTCAATCTAACTTTCAGCTCTTGGAACGACTTTTCACAAGTCTCACTCCACTCAAACTTGACTCCCTTCCGAGTCAGTCTAGTCAACGGTGACGCTAATCTGGAGAAATCTTTCACAAACCGACGGTAATACCCGGCTAATCCCAGAAAACTGCGGATCTCGAACACGCTCTTAGGCTGTGCCCAATCTTGCACTGCCTCAACCTTGGATGTATCAACAGACACCCCTTCCCCGGATACCACGTGGCCTAAGAATTTGACTTCCCCCAGCCAGAACTCACACTTCCCAAACTTGGCATACAGCCTATGGGCTCTAAGTAACTCAAGCACCACTCTCAAGTGTGCCTCGTGCTCCTCCTCAGAAGACGAATAGATAAGAATGTCGTCCACGAAGACAACCACAAATCGGTCTAAGAACTCCCGGAAAATCCGGTTCATCAAGTCCATAAAGACTGCCGGTGCATTGGTAAGCCCAAATGGCATCACCAGAAACTCATAATGGCCATACCGCGTACGGAATGCCGTTTTCGGAATATCCTCCTCCCTGACCCTCAACTGGTGGTAACCCGATCTCAAGTCTATCTTAGAGAAACAACGGGAACCCTTCAACTGGTCAAACAAATCATCTATACGGGGCATAGGGTACTTATTCTTAACCGTAGCCCGATTCAACTTCCGATAGTCAATACACAATCTCAAGGCACCATCTTTCTTTTTAACAAAGAGGGCCGGCGCTCCCCACGGTGAAACGCTAGGGCGAACAAAGCCCTTATCTAGCAACTCCTGGAGCTGAACTTTCAACTCAACCAACTCTGCTGGAGCAAAACGGTAAGGTGCCATAGAAATCGGCGCCGTACCAGGCACTAAATCAATAGAGAACTCTATCTCTCGGTGAGGTGGCAAACTAACAAGATCTTCGGGAAAGACATCCGAATACTCACAAACCACCCTCGGCAACACAATCCGAGTCTCAACACACTCGCTACTCTCAAAGCTAGCAAGTAAACCACTAAGCTCACTTCGCCCTCGCGAATCAAACCCCGATGGCAAAACACTACCAACCCGGTCTCCCAAGAAATGGAACCACTCCCCGCTCAAGGTACACAATGTAACCCTCTGGCGGTAGCAATCAATAACAGCCCGGTATGACGATAGCCAGTCCATACCCAAAATAACATCAAAACCCTTCATGGGCATGACAACAAACGGAAAAGGAAGCCTATAGTCGGCGACCTCTATATCACATCCTCTAACACCCTGTTTCAGAATCAACTCACCACCCAAAGGTGATACCACACAAATAGGAGATGCTAACTGTGCTAACTCCAATTCCAAAACAGATGCAAATGCAGCAGATACAAAAGAATGAGATGCACCCGTGTCTATCAACACATTAGCAACTGAGTTGCAAAACAGAAAA
This sequence comes from Camellia sinensis, assembly GCF_055761805.1. Classification (NCBI taxonomy): domain Eukaryota; kingdom Viridiplantae; phylum Streptophyta; class Magnoliopsida; order Ericales; family Theaceae; genus Camellia; species Camellia sinensis. Next base: position 107,135,622 of record NC_138969.1, on the reverse strand, counting down.
GTACCTCTCACTACTGATGGAGCCGGTACTAAATCCTGCGCGGTAACTGCATACACGCGCCCCGTAGGCCCCTGGTCTACCTGCTCACCTCTCGGAGCAAAAGACTGCTGCACAGACTGGGATGACGAAGCTCCCGGATTGGCCCTCGAGGCCTGCACAGACTGAGCTGGCTGAAAACCCTGCGTCTGCCTAGAACCAGACGCTCCCGAAGTGGCACACAACTGTGGGCAAAACCTCTTCATGTGCCCAGGTTGTCCACACTGATAACAAGTCAAGAGCTGCCCCCTGCCCATACTCTGACTCTGCGGTCTAGCTGAAGAAGAAGCAGCTTTCTGACCTCCACCCTTCTGCGGGCAAACAGAAACCTTGTGACCCAGCTGGCCACACTTGTAACAGGTGAAATCTCCCTGACCACCTCTCCCAGAGCCTGCACTTGGCACTGGGAAGGTCGATCTAGCAACACCACCCTGCGACTGCTGAGGGTTAGAACCCCTCTGCCTCCTGCCATCACTCTGACTATCCTGGCTCCTCTTGGAGCCTCTCTAGCCCTCATCCTCCTCCTGCATCATAAGCTCCATATGAGCTGCAGCATCTACCAGGTGTCTATACTCTCGGATATAAGACCCACCAACTCTCAACTTGAGGCCCCGCCTCAACTTCCGCTCAAACTCATAGCAACGGCGTTCCTCAGACGCCACCAGTTCAGGTGCAAACCTGGACAAACTGGTAAAAGTAGCCTCAAACTCGGCCACTGACAAGCCCTGCTGATTAAGCCGGCTAAACTGATCCCTCAGCTTCTCTCTAGCTACTGCAGACAAAAACCTCTCCTGAAAAGCATTCACAAATGCCTCCCAAGTACCACCAACACGAGCCTTCTCGTACTTCCACCATTGACCCGCATCTCCCTTCAGTTGGAAGGATGCCAAGGTCACTTTCAGTGCTCCGTCCTCGATGCCAAGCATCTCAAACGTCTTCGTTGTCTGTTCGAGCCATTCATCTGCCTTAAGCGGTTCTTTAGGATCCCCGATAAACTCGTCCGGATTACACCGAAAGAACTCCCTCTTCAAGAAGGAAGGCCCTGCCTCAACTGCCTGATTCTCAGCCCTAAGAATACCCAAAGCTCCTGCTAACTCTCTGGCCAAGGCACCCATAGCCTGCTGACCCACTGGCTCGGCCACATTGGCCTGACCAACTCCCTCCTGCACTGCCGGAACCTCCTCCGGTAACGGTACTTCCTGCCTCGCAGGTCTACCACGCCTAGCACTCCTTCCTCGTCCTGACATCCTAATAAAGGCAACACAGAACGTTAGCACATTCACAAATGTGCCGAAACTAGACACTCACGTCCTAATGCATGGACAACAATAATTCACTCCACGTAAGCACATAAACACATAAGCACTTACGAATTTCATTTCCGGATAATGATAGTCCCGAGACGTTACTAGAGTTCCGGTTAGAAATAGCATTGATCAAGTGCTTTTCCAACAAGACTCCCAGAAACTCAAGGATCCACTCAACATCCTAGAAATTAAATCCCATACCCACATAGTCACATAAGCATGTTAGCATTTAAGCACATCACATATGATACTACATCTAAGTCTCTATCAAGCGAGACAAACCCATTGTGATACTAATCACTTCCCACGTACCCAAAGTATTCGAACCCGGTACGCTCTGATACCAAGTTGTAACGCCCTCAAAATAATAACAATAAACCCATCAAATAAAATATTCATTAACATATGAAATAACAACATTCTTCTATTCATCAGGGTTTCATTACATAAGTATTACATGTTAACATCATAACAAAATGCCCTACGGGCTTACAGCTTTCCAAGTTAACACTTGGTTACAACAAAGAGTACTAACTCGATACACATTAAGCCCTTGGCTTGAAGTTACATATAATACATCAAAAGTAAAACAACAAAACTATGCCCGCCACTAGCCTCCCAGCTATGTCCTTGGAGGTGGCATGCTTCCTGTACCTGAAAATGATGTTCCCATATAGGGTGAGCCACAGCCCAGTAGAAATACACTAAACCAACCATGAACAATGACTAAAATATTAGCAATTGATAGATGGCCAACACTGATACAATCACATAAATCACACATTTATGTCAACCGACTTACAAGTCCCGTTTACTTTTCATTTTCCCTTTTTCAACAGATAAGCATGCTAGCTCTATCATCATTTCCACAGATATGTATAAAAACTATATCTCACATTCAGATAAGCATAAAAGCTATATCCACATTCTCAACAGATATGTATATCAACAATATCCACAGATAAGCATACAAGCTGTATCCACACTTCACAAAGATAATCATATGAGCTCTATCTTCACTTCTCTAGACAAGCATATGAGCTCTGTCTACGGAGTTCATCCCCTATCTCCTCCAAATACCTATCCGGTTTAGAGGTACATCCCCTATCTTCCCCTAAACCGCGGAGTACATCCCCTATCTCCTCCTCTACACATAACGTATACAAACACAAAGGTTCTATATACAATCACACAATACATATAATTAATGTATTCTATCAACCGTCAAGTTCCATGACACATTTCATTGATTAGTTTCAGTTTACTTAATCATCAAGCATTGTCTACAACAATCACGACTATCCTCCACCGATAGCCCAAAGCAGTTATTTCTAAACAGAAAATAAATGCACAAATGGATATTCAATCAACATTTCATTCCTCATTTCTCACAATTAATTATCTCAATTAATTAAACAATGTAATTAGGCCATATTCCATAATTACATTTCAACCCTTAGGTCCCATTTTCATCAATGATTCAACATTAATTCCATTTTTCTATGCCAAACATGCATCTAGGTTTCTTAAGAATAAAACCCCAACTTTTGTAAAATTACACAAAAGTCCCAATCTTTCACAAAATTACCAAACCAAGCCCAACATCTCAACATACCAAAATTTAAAGACAAAACCCATAGAGAGGAGTAGGTTATCCCTACCTCAAATTCGGAGTCCCAAAGAAGAAGACGACAAAACTCAACGTGCTCCAAAACCCGAGATTTTCAGATTAAAAAGAAGCCCTCGACGATCAACAACTTTTTTGTAAAGGCCAAAGGTGAGTAAATCACTCCTACTAGATCAAAACCTAGAGAGAAGGTAGAGTCTAGAGTGAGAGGCTCAACAATGGTGATTTTGGAAAAGTAAGAGAGAGAAGAGAAAGTGAAAAAGTGATTTAAAAAGTCACAACTTCGAAACTTAAACCCAGTCTTCCGCTCGAGCGTAAAACACCCCGCTCGAGCGGCCACTCACAGATTTCCGCTCGAGCGGCCAACCTCTCGCTCGAGCGCAGAATGCACTCGCCCAGCACTTTCGCAGAACCAGGCCTCCGCTCGAGCTCCCAACTCCCCGCTCGAGCGGCACTCACACAACCCCGCTCGAGCGGACAATACCACGCTCGAGCGTACAACACTGCACAGGAAATACTGGATGGGTGTATTCCCCGCTCGAGCGTCAACACCTCCGCTCGAGCGGACAGGCCAAAAATCTGGGCAACTAGTTTTGGTTTCTAAACTCAACCAACCTGAAACAAATCCGCCCAACACATCCTATAACTCAAATACGAAGTAAAAGGATGTAAACACAATAATAACCACCTACCAACATCCACGGACACATGTCCGGATCACGGTATAACAAGGGTAAACCCGGGATCGCTATAAGTAATGCGCCACTTTGTCCTTCATTAATCCAGCACCATTTTCCAGCTTTATATAACGACAAATCTACTTTCGGCTAAAGTAGATTACTTATCATACCAACTGGCCATCCAGCTGGCCTTTGCCAACACTAAGTGATAAGGGAATCTCGAGGACATAAGATAATCGACTCCACCACTAACCAGGACATGCCACTTGTCTCACTCATCCTTATCCATTATCTTTTATTTTATTATATAAGGGATGTCTCACCCTTGTTGAAGGCACACTTTGAATTTTTAAGTTTTTCAGTTTATAAGTCTGTATTCTCTCCCTCTCTCTTGGTGTGTAATTTTCTTTCAATCGTTTGAAGTGTAATAAAAATAGTGGCAGTACTGATTGTAAGTATTTCTTACTCTTCTTTTGATGTATGTCTGTTTATACTCTTGTTATATTAAATGATATATTAGCTTTTCATATTGAAAGAAGAAATAATTTTTTAGAAAGCTTTTTATCTATTTGGCCTAATGACCCTTGGGGTCTCCAGCAATTAGAAGAAACTAATCGACAAATTGACCAAGTCCAGTTGCAAATCCAGGAACAAATCTGCCTCTTGGCTGTGGCCGTCAGGCCTCCCCCTCCAGCATAGTAAATCATGAGACCATATGTGGCATAATTAAAATAAAATAAAATAAAAATATAAGTAATATTATTCATCGGTTAGTGCTTAATGATGGGTAGTGCAATGTTAGGATTAGTGGGACGTCACCCAAGTCGCGTGGAGGTTAGACCATTAGCAGTGATTGCAGTTAGGTCATTCTCATAAGTCGTTGACAGACGTGCTAGCTTTACCCTGTGTCAAGCACCATTGTTGGTATCAGAGCCACGTTTAATGTTCATTATAGTTAGTTTTATTTCATTTTAATTATATATATATGGTCATCATACAACTCTATGTCTACCACTCATGAAGAAGATGTTAATACAGTAGCCAACATAGTGGCCAATACAGTAGTTTCTACATCAGAAGCCAGAGAACTCGTAGCTTATCAAGATGTTAAGAAAGCACTTGATAAGTGGACCATACCGAAAGTAAAACCAGATACCATCTATAAGATAGGTATGCTTGATTTCTCCAGTCAAAGAATCATTAAAACTTTTGAGCATGCAACTTCAATCCAAAATAATGATGAATTAATGTATTTAATACAACTCCAGGATCTTTATCCTTTCTTACAGAAATACAAATATGTCCACATAGGACTTGTTCTGGTTGCTTTTAAACCTTTGACTCTTTTAGGTCAAAATACTAGTATTCAGTGTACACTACGAGATGGTAGGTGTACCAATTGGAGAGCTTCACTTCTAGGAGCCATAGAAACCAGCCTAGCTCATGGTCCAGTATATTTTGACATATATCCCAACCTAAGTATAGCCCTATCAGACCAAAACCTATCTAAGGTTTTAGAACTGAGAATCTTATCTCATGGTTATGAGTATCTTCCAGGATCACCACCTTTTACAGTAATATCCAGGATTTATTTAAAGGTTTTATCAACTTTAAATCCATATATTAGAAAGCAGAGTGATCAAGGTCACACAGTGCTTATTGACACCAATCTTTACAGTAGTCAAGTTGCTGTTCCTAAAATGATTGAATGGGAAAAAATTACTTTTCCAAAAAAATGGCAAATAACTAATGTTGTTCCTCTTAGACCAGTTGTTCGACACAATTTGGATGATGTTATACAAACAGAAGGAGGTAATGTTTACCTTCGACCTTAAAGACAATTATCCAAAAGTATGTCAGCCACCAGTGTCAGATCTACTCCCTCTTTTAGAGAAGCATATAGGGTATACTTTCCTGAGTCATCCAGACACTCTAGTGTTGAACCTGTAGACTCTGTTATACAAGGTATGCCATCCAGACCACCAAGTAATCCAGACCACGTTGACCCTATGGATCCAGTTGTCCAAGGATTACAGTTTTCAACTAATAGAATTCCACATGGTATTTATGAACCTAGGGAATCCAGTAGCAAAGGACCTTATAGTCCTACTGCCAGTGACATGAATTTTGAAGTTTAATGAATTTTAGTCCAGGTAGTGAAAACAGGAAAATCCTAAATCAGGATTTTTACCAAGATAAGTATGCAGAATTCAGAACATGGTACTCTAGTAGCCATAATAAAGAACAATTACACCAGTTCAAAATCCAATATTATTCTTATTTAGAAAAACACCAGATGCTAACACCTTTCCCTTTATGGTTTAAGGAAAATACTAAATATTCTAATAAGCAACTCAATGTTTTAGAAAATATCCAGAAAAATTGGGTAACTACTGATGGTAATATTATTACATCAATACACCCTCCTGCTAAATCTTTATAATTACTTCCTAGTGATTCTACTACCAGTCAACCCTTAGTTATTACTGCTTTTACAGAACCTCCTGCCAAAAGCACTAATGCGGTGAAAGTTAAGGAAATTATTCCTATTCTAAAACAGAATAATTATGCTATTCTTTTCTGTCAAACTGTGGGAAAACAGTTAACCAGGATTGAAGAAACAGTTGTTCATATAAAGGACACCGGTCATTTTCAACCCAAGACTCCAGATATACAACCCGTAGCTTTTAAGCCTACTCCTACAGTAACAAATTTTAATTTAAAATCTAAAAAAGATAATACGGAATTTATGGATACTCTATTAAACAAGATTAAAAACTTCATATAGGAGAATCCTCACAAGTTAATGTGTTATCCAAAAATCATCTCCAGGAGATAGATGAAAATTATCAGAACTTGAAACCCTACCAAATATCTGAAATCCAGGCTAATTTCCCAAATGAACCCTCTTCTGTTAATAAAGTTCATTATGGAACAAATATAGATAGAACTGCTTATACTACACCAAGCCGATATTATTATTCCAGAGCTAGTCCTATGGATCTTCTTTATGAAGAAGATTTTCTCCATAGCCAGAAATCTTACCACAGTAGAACCATTTATGAATGGAATATTGATGGTTTAACCGAATATCAAATATTTGAAGTTCTCCAGCATATGCTTATGTTTGCCACAGTGTGCAAACAAAATGAGAATATTGACCATCAAGTAGCTCGATTTATAGTCAGTGGCTTTACCGGGTTACTCAATGGATGGTGGGATAATATTCTTACTACAGCACAAAATAATGAAATTTTAAGTTCTACTCGTATAAAAACTGATCCAGACACCAGAGTTGAAACTACTAAGCAAGATACGGTTTACACTTTAGTAAACACTATAGTTCTCCATTTTATTGGTGTCGTAACCGGTATTGAAGATCGAAGTAGAGAACTATTATAGAAATTAAGATGTCCATCTTTATCCCATTTTAGATGGTATAAGGATGTATTCCTGATGAAAGTACATCAACATACTCTTTTTGCAAATTAAGATGCTAATTCAGATCATTGGAAAGCCAAATTTATTGATGGTCTTCCTACTCTTTTTGCAGAAAGAGTTAGAAAGAAGTTAAGAGATCGTCATAACCAATTGGCTATCCCATACAGTAGATATACCTATGGTTAACTCATAGGATTAATTACTGATGAAGGTCTTGCTCTATGTAATGATCTTAAATTACAACAACAAATGAAACATCAAAATCTTACAGGAAGAAAAGAATTAGGCGAATTTTGTGAACAATTTGCCTATGATACAAAATTACAGTATCCTCATAAACAAAAAAGACATAAAATTGCAAAATCTTCTAAGTATTATTCCAAAAAATCCAGAAAACATAAATATGCTAAAAATAATCAAATTCAGCCTCAAGTACCTTCAAAAGGTAAACAAAAATGTTCCAGAAAGAAATCTAAATCCACAATTAAATCTTATAAATGTGGACAGATAGGTCATTATGCTAATCGTTGTAAATCCAAATTACAACAGAAGCTTAATGAACTATCAATAGATAATGATATTCAGCAACAGATTCTTAGAATACTTTCTGATGAATCAGACAATTCTTCAAATGAAGAAGATGAAATTGCAGCTTTATACTTCTTAGAAAGTGGGAATGAGTCTAATAACTCTCCAGAAATTTGTGAATGTAAAACTCACATAAATCAGATATCTGATGAAGTCAACTATTTGAAAGCTGTAGTTGAAATGAATGGACTTGATATTGGAGGACCCAGTATCAATGTCCTTACAGAAGAAGAACAGAATATGATTACTTTTGCTGATCAGATTTCCAATCCAGAAAAAGGAGGAAATTCTTCCCCCTCAACATTACAGTATGAAGGAAGTCTTTCAACGACTTCAACCTCTTACTGAAGAAAAGCCTTTAACTATCCAGGACATAAAAATGGAAGTCAATGCTTTAAAAGTTGAAATCAAACATTTGCAAACTTCTAATATTTCTATTAATTCTGAAATAAAAAAGATTAATAGTAAGATCCAGAATAAGGAAAAGGGAATCGTAATTAATGAATCTACTTTTGAATCTATTCCAGTATCAGAAACTAAAGAGCCTGATTACCTCATGCTCATGAGTACAGTTTTTTTTCAGAAATGGTATACTGGAATTACTTTTAGGATAAAACCAGATTTTATTATAAAACATGACATTGCCCTTGTCGATAGTGGTGCTGATATGAATTGTATTCAGTAAGGATTAATTCCTACTAAATACTTTCATAAAACAACCCAATCACTTACAAGTGCAAGTGGTAATTCTTTATATATCCAGTATAAACTTCCAGAAGTATTAATTTGTAATCAAGGATTATGTCTTCCGACTTCTTTTGTTCTTATTAAAAATATGTCTCAAGCTCTAATCCTAGGAACACCTTTTCTGTGTTTGCTTATGCCAATTTCTAAAATTGATTCTATTGGCATACACACAACCTTAAATAATCAACCGATTATTTTTGAGTTCGTTACAGAACCTTATACAAAAGAATTAGATCAGATTAAGGATCTAGTTAATTTCAAAGAAAAACAAATTAATTTCTGCCAGAAGGAAATTAGCTATTTAACTATGGACGAACGACTTCAACAGTCTTCTTTCGAGCAAAAAATCCAATCACTTGAACAAGAATTTCAACATGAAATCTGCAGTGATATTCCAAATGCTTTTTGGAATAGGAAGAAACACATAGTTTCTCTTCCTTATGAACCAGGTTATGATGAGCGGAAAATCCCTACTCGCGCTTGACCAAGTCCAATGAAAAAAGAGTATTTAGAACTCTGTAAATCAGAAATTAATACTCTCCTCCAGAAAAAGCTTAGTCGATCCAGTCGATCTCCTTGGAGTTGTATAGCATTTTATGTTAATAAAAATGCAGAAATTGAAAGAGGTGTGCCAAGATTGGCAATTAACTATAAACCTCTTAATGAAGCCTTACAATGGATAAGGTATCCAGTTCCCAACAAAAAAGATCTTTTAAAAATTCAATTTGAAAAAGAATTACAATAAGCTGAACTCTTAGTCGAAGCAATCCATGTATGCGCATTGGCATGGATTGAAAAATGCGTAGAACCTTAATTTTGAAATGCTAATTCATTCCACAGAAGTCTAAAAATTTATAATCCTTTCCATTGGTAGTATCATGGTATGCCCCCTTAACATCTATCAAGCAGTCCTTAAATGTAAATGTCGCTTCAATGAAGATCTAGAAATATCATATATTGAACCTTAAAACTGTCGTGGTAATTTTATTTAAAATTTTGACTATAAACCTTTTTGTACAATGATAGGTGAAGGCTGCATCGGAAAAGCCAGGCACTCCCTCTTTTCCAGATGGCATAGTATCTCGTTCCCCAGGATTAAAGAGTGGAAGGTTTTGGAAAGAGCATCACGATCTATTACTACTCCGTGCTGTATTAAAGTATGTTTCTTTTTTTATGTTTATTTCTCTTTTCTGTTCTGAAAAGAGGTAAATTGAACGAAATGGAGATAGAAAGGAAGATGCATCCTTTATAAAGAAGGCAAAGATATGAGAGAAGTATTAAAGTACATAGCTGTAAGTTATAGTTTGATGGGAATTTTATGTGTTGGCGACAATTATTTTTTGATTTGTTTAATTTGATTGCCAACCATGGTTATAGATTATGTGCTATGGTAATTTGGTGCAAAACATTTTCTAGATACACTGTGTGAGTTACTTGAGAAAAAATAAATAAATTCATTTTCAAAGTATATATTGAATAGAAGTGATGATGTAGGCAGTGCAATACTAGCTATACTTGTCAATAAGTTTAAAGTTTATGTTTCAGTTAATGTCCTAAAAGCATGCCATAGCTGTTGATAAGCTCTACCCTCACCTTCAAGAGTCATATTGGCTACTTATTGAACAGCTCAGCTGGTTAATTTGAAAACCTGGATTTATCATTGTGTCCCAATCCAATTGGCTTCTTTCAAATTGAAGAGACAAGCCTTTTCATGTGGCAGGATGTCCTTAAAAGGAAACTGCTGGCTTTAAATAACTGATGTTATTTGTACAACTGTCGGTGATATTTTTCCAAAGGTATAAATTGCCTTTCTTCCTTAAACATTAAATTTTGTTTTATAAAATTTGATGAACAGTGAGGACAGAACCATTCTCGATAATTTTTTACGATTGAGGTAATAGTATGGATCTGATATTGGATTAGATGAACTTATCAAAAAAAGAAAAAAAAAAAAAACGCTGCTAGTTAAAAGTTTTAGGTTGGTCAGCAATCATCTGCAACTAGTTTGAATAAGGACCTTAATCATTTTGATCTTTCTGGGTAGACATTTCTTTTTATGTGAACCTTTTCTTGTTCCTTCGTTAACACACCCTGAGAAGTGACTCCCACGGAAGAAATTTCAATGTGTATCTTGCTTTTTTTTTTTTGTTCAGGAGGTAATTGCTATAAAATTATTTGGCAGCACTTTCTATTTTTATTTATTCCTCTTTAAGTTTCCTGTATTATTTTTTGTTCTTGTCATTAACCTCAGGATCTTTTGTATTTTATCCTAGCACTTTCTATGGTTTTATATATTGCTGCTTCATCTTAATTCCCACTTCTTTGTCATAAGAGTTTGATCTTGTCTTCTTGCTTTCTTGCACGTGACTTGTTGCTAGGTTTGCCTTTATATATTTCATACGAGTTTTTAATGTTTTAAATCTTTCTTCCTTTATCCCAGCTCTGGAGCTTGCCAAACTTCCCATTGGAAATCTGGGCATAAGACAAAATGCAAGGACTTTCAATTATCTGGGCAGGTAAAATCAATGCAGTCTGCACATATGCAGCATGGACGGAGAGATTCTAGTGCTGTTGCACTGGTTCCTTCCAGTGGAACCGTTAATATTACCAAACAGTCAAAAGAGGTAAATTATTTCCTTTTTATTGATCTTTGTATTCATATATTTTAGTATGCCTTTTGGTTGGGAAGGACACCAGTAATGTGCAGTAATATTTCAGATTATTTTCCCCTATGAGGATTTTTTGGAACTATTTAATTGGGACAAGCGAGGATTTCCTCCATGTGGGCTTCTTCATTGTGGAAACAGGTTTGTGTTTACCATTCCATTATTTGTTCTAAACTTATTGTTCAGATGGTTTCACTGGCTTGAGAGCTTCAATTGCATAAAGTACACATGCTTAAGTATTAAGTTTTAACTCACAATGTGCTATATTGTAATTGTATTTGTGCAGCAGCTTTGCTAATGTGGTTCTACAATGTCTTGTGTACACTCGGCCCCTTGTTGCCTATTTGTTGGAGAAAGGCCATCGAAAAGACTGTAAATGCAGACCAGAACTTTTTGTGGCCTATATTTTATGGATGATCAAACAATTTCTCACTCTTTTGTTTGTTGTTTCTTGTTGCTCAGGCAGACGGAATGATTGGTGCTTCCTTTGTGAATTTCAAACCCATGTCGAAAGATCCAGTGAAAGTCGGCATCCCTTTTCACCAATTAATATTCTCTCGCGGTTACCTAATATTGGCGGTGACCTTGGCTATGGAAAACAAGAGGATGCGCATGAATTCATGAAGTCCTATTACTTGCTTTACTCCTAGTTTAACGTAGTTTGTCTCTATCTATGAAGAAAATTTTATCATGAACCCTCGTGTATTTGATGGCCAGTGTTGGTTTAATATGATAAAGTTTTACTGATTTCAATAACAAATTTTACACGTTTTTTTTTTATTTAGGCTCCATTTGTTTCAACGTAAAATATTTTCACAAAAAAATATTTTTCTTGTAAATTGATTTTACATAGAAATTTTTTTTTTTCTTTTTGGTTTTCAGCGTTTGGTTGACACTTGAAACAAAAACATTTTAGTGCCTAAAAGAGAAATTTTGATCCAATAAAGTGTCATTTATGATTTTTTAGTGAGCTAAGATATTTATTTGAATAGGCTAAACATGTCGAGAAGGTAGTGAGTGAGAGTTAACTTTGTAAAACTTGACTTGCGAAATTTTTAAAGGTAAGTCATTTTTGAGAAATTGATGCAAAAATATTTTCCTTTAAAAATATTTTACTTGTTTTTTGTTCAACTGCACAACGGAAAATGAGTTAAATTTTTTAGACAAAAACATTTTACGTCAAAACAAATGGAGCCTTAAGTTCATTCATTTTGCAGGTTTGCTATCGATGCTATGCAATCAATGTGCCTAGATGAATTTGGGGGAGAGAAGGCCCTTCATCCTAGCACTCAAGAAACAACCCTCATTCAACATATATTTGGGGGTCATCTCCAATCTCAGGTAGCTTGCAATTACACTGAGGTTTTGATATTAATCTGTGAAATGCACCGTTATAGATTCTGACATTCTGTTGACTTGCAAGTATCTAGGATCTACCAATTCTTGTTTCTACTCTGGTTGAGCATGCAGGTGGTAGATTCTTAACATAATTATTTTATGATTCCGGCATATCCATCATGATAATGTCATTTCTTTTTTCTTTCAGGCATATGTGGCTTTGTTGCCCCTTGACTTTGTATGGAATTATTTTCTGCATCACTGATTAAAGTTTATCTGGCAATTCCTGGTGTCAAATAACAGTTGCATAGTTATAAATAGCATGTTAGTTGAAATAAATCAACAAAACTATGAGGGAAAAGAATTTTAATTGCTTACTGGAAGCTGGTGTAGTTGTTTAGATCATAACCGGGCATGAGGCAAGCCTCGAGGAGTGACAGTTCACTTCGTGGCTGTGCCTCAAATGTTATAACCCGTCGCACTTAGACTTGAGTTGAATTTGTTGTTTTATAGGTGGTGTTTGGCAAGTTTTGGGCTTGGGTTTTTTTTATTTTTTTCACTAAATGATAAAAATTTTGCAAAACAAAAAAAAAAACAAATCCAAAATATCACATCCAACCCCATAATCATTTCACTTTTTTTCTCACAAACATCACATCCAACCACAAAAAAACCCAACTATCTTACCAAACACCAAAAAAATTTTATCCAATGATATCCTACAACTAATAAAACTTACATAAAAACCCACTTCCCAAACACCCACATAACGTTGTGTGCCCCATAGTTTTTGCATCTAGCTCTAACCATTTTTCTTTGATTATGTCCTGAATGTGTTAATTCCTTTTTTTCTCTCCCTTATTTCCCAAGTGATTTGTTCAAAATGCAATAATGTTTCAAATCAGTATGAAAATAGTTTTCCCATCTAGCTATAACCATTTTTCTTTGATTCTGTCATGAATGTGTTAATTCCTTTTTTAATGACCTATCAATAGATAATGATATTCAGCAACAGATTCTTAGAATACTTTCTGATGAATCAGACAATTCTTCTAATGAAGAAGATGAAATTGCAGCTTTATACTCCTCAGAAAGTGGGAATGAGTCTGATAACTCTTCAGAAATTTGTGAATGTAAAACTCACATAAACCAGATATCTGATAAAGTCAAGTATTGGAAAGCTATAGTTGAAATGAATGGACTTCATATTGAAGGAGCCAGTATCAATGTCCTTACAGAAGAAGAACAAAATATGATTACTTTTGCTGATCAGATTTCTAATCCAGAAATGAAATTAAAATTCTTGGAATTATGTTTGCAGCATCACAGAAAGGAGGAAATTCTTCCCCCACAACATTACAGTATGAAGGAAGTCTTTCAACGACTTCAACCTCTTATTGAAGAAAAGCCTTTAACTATCCAGGACTTAAAAATGGAAGTCAATGCTTTAAAAGTTGAAATCAAACATTTGCAAACTTCTAATATTACTATTAATTCTGAAATTAAAAAGATTAATAGTAAGATCCAGAATAAGGAAAAAGGAATCATAATTAATGAATCTACTTCTGAATCTATTCCAGTATCAGAAACTAAAGAGCCTAATTACCTCATACTCATGAGTACAGTTACTTTTCAGAAATGGTATATCAGAATTACTTTTATGATAAAACCAGATTTTATTATAAAAGATGCCATTGCCCTTGTCGATAGTGGTGCTGATATGAATTGTATTCAGTAAGGATTAATTCCTACTAAATACTTTCATAAAACAATCCAATCACTTACAAGTGCAAGTGGTAATTCTTTATATATCCAGTATAAACTTCCAGAAGTATTAATTTGTAATCAAGGATTATGTCTTCCGACTTCTTTTGTTCTCAATAAAAATATGTCTCAAGCTATAATCCTAGGAACACCTTTTCTGTGTTTGCTTATGCCAATTTCTAAAATTGATTCTATTGGCATACACACAACCTTAAATAATCAACCGATTATTTTTGAGTTCATTACAGAACCTTATACAAAAGAATTAGATCAGATTAAGGATCTAGTTAATTCCAAAGAAAAAACAAATTAATTTCCTCCAGAAGGAAATTAGCTTTTTAACTACGGAACAACGACTTCAACAGTCTTCTTTCCAGCAAAATATCAAATCACTTAAACAAGAATTTCAACATGAAATCTGCAGTGATATTCCAAATGCTTTTTGGAATAGGAAGAAACACATAGTTTCTCTTCCTTATGAAAAATCCCTACTCGCGCTCGACCAAGTCAAATGAAAAAAGAGTATTTAGAACTCTGTAAATCAGAAATTAATACTCTCCTCCAGAAAAAGCTTATTCGATCCAGTCGATCTCCTTGGAGTTGTACAGCCTTTTATGTTAATAAAAATGCAGAAATTGAAAGAGGTGTGCCAAGATTGGCAATTAACTATAAACCTCTTAATGAAGCCTTACAATGGATAAGGTATCCAGTTCCCAACAAAAAAGATCTTTTAGATCATCTTCAGGATGAAGTCATATTTTCTAAATTTGACATGAAATCAAGATATTGGCAAGTCCAAATCGCTGAACCAGACAGATACAAAACTGCTTTTACAGTACCTTTTGGGCATTTTGAATGGAATGTTATGCCATTTGGTTTAAAAAATGCTCCATCTGAATTCCAGCATATAATGAATGATATTTCTAATCCTTATATAGAATTTTCCATTTGTTATATTGATGATGTTTTAATCTTTTCCTCATCAATTGACCAGCACATGAAACGTCTAAACATTTTTAAGCATGTTATTATTAAAAATGGTTTAGTTGTTTCTGCATCAAAAATGTAACTTTTTCAAACTACAATCAGATTTTTGGGTCATAATATTCACAATGGTACTATTATTCCCATAAATAGAAGCATGGAATTTGCATCTAAATTTCCAGATGAAATTAAAGACAAAACTCAATTGCAGAGATTTTTAAGAAGTTTTAATTATATTCATGATTACTATCCCAACCTTGCTACAGATGCAGCTATTTTATATTTTAGACTTCGGAAAAATCCTCCTCCTTAGGGACCAGAACATACAGATGCTGTTCAAAAGATTAAGGCTGGAGTTAAACCTCTACCTTGTCTTTCTTTACCAAATCCTGAGTGGAAAAAAATTGTAGAAACTGATGCTTCTAACTTAGGTTATGGTGGCATACTTAAACAATTTAATCCCAACAGTAACAAAGAAGTCCTTTTAAGATTTACTTCTGGTATTTGGCATCAAGCTGCTAAAAACTATCCGATAATTAAACAAGAATGTTTAGCTATTGTTAAATGTGTCTTAGAATTCCAGGATGATTTATTAAATCAACATTTTTTAATCAGAGTTGATTGTTCTGCAGCAAAACAGATTTTTAAAAAAGATGTTAAAAATCTAGCCCAAAAACAAATTTTTGCCACTTGGCAGGGCCAACTTTTAGTTTTTGATTTTGATATTGAATATATCAGAGGAGAAACTAATTTTCTTCCAGACTTTCTAACCCGCGAATATTTGTAGGGTCCTAACGCAGAATACGGGCCGAGGCTCCGGCAGACGGGGTCGCGGTAGGGGCAACCCCTACACTACAAAATTTCCAGGGCTATATGCCACTTCCAGTAAAAAAAAGGGGAATCAAGTCGTTCGGCTAAAGATGTCCTCCTCACTCCAGTACCATATGTCCAGAATTTTATCATTGAGGAAACTGTCCTCCACATTGAAAATTCCGATATTCAATGGATGAAGGATCCATGGGAAATTAAAAGGAGGTATTTGACTACTCAACATTCATTACCCCACTTTGATCAGTACAGATACATCTATGAGCAGATCCATGTTGATACTGCCTCTGTCAATTTCAAACATACTCTTGCTGAGCCTAATCGCACAGCTAGTCCAATTAATTATGGCAAAGCTACTATCCAGCAGATCTTGCCCATGCCGGCTTGGGGCATGCATCCTCATGTTACCCGTACCCTTGAGATCCTTAATAAGGAATCTCGTTACAGCTATTGGAATTATATTAATGCTTTTTCTCAAGCATTTTATTATATGAATCCCCCACGGAACCATTCTTGGTTCATTCGTGTCCTTCCCGAACTTTTACAAAACGATCTTCCAAACTGGTTTCTCGTTTGGTGGGATAAATTTGGTATTCAGATTGATGCATTTCCAGAAGATGTTTGCAATGCATTCAAAGAATAGCAGATTGCATACAGCCACCTTCCAAGATATAAGGACATATCTATGTCTAAATCTACAGTCCATTTTGTTATCCGATTTGGTATCCCCTGGATTTGGAAATGGGATTTCCAATGTGACTTCCAGAATAAAATTTCCAGTTTAAAACGAGTTTTCTTTTTTAAATGGTGGAATAAAATGGATGATCCCAAACCTCATCAAGAACTTCTCCAGAAAATCAAAGGTCATACACAGGCTTGCTGGGATGCTACTCCCAACTGCACCTACAATCCAGAATCCATTGGTCCAAATTCAAAATGAATTATGACAAAAATATCCAGCACTTTCAGAACAAGAATTAGTCATCAAAAGTATGGACTACATGAAAGAACAATTTCTTCAGTCATTTAACCGTGATGATACCAGCATGAAATCTGGTACCAGCCACGGCAATCCAGATGAAGGTCATACTGATCCTTATGAGGATGAAAATGAATTTACAGTACTGGCAGGCGAATCACAAGAGCCAGCAGATGCCGATCCAAATTTTGGAGATTTTTGGGACTCACTCACGGGACTAATTGGGACAAAATGAGTCAAGAAAAGGACAAGAAAGGAAAAGGAAAAGAGGAGTAATGCGCCACTTTGTCCTTCATTAATCCAGCACCACTTTCCAGCTTCATATAACGACAAATCTACTTTCGGCTAAAGTAGATTACTTATCATACCAACTGGCCATCCAGCTGGCCTTTGCCAACACTAAGTGATAAGGGAATCTCGAGGACATAAGATAATCGACTCCACCACTAACCAGGACACGCCACTTGTCTCACTCAACCTTATCCATTATCTTTTATTTTATTATATAAGGGATGCCTCACCCTTGTTGAAGGCACGCTTTGAATTTTTAAGTTTTTCAGTTTATGAGTCTGTATTCTCTCCCTCTCTCTCGGTGTGTAATTTTCTTTCAATCGTTTGAAGTATAATAAAAATAGTGGCAGTACTTATTGTAAGTATTTCTTACTCTTCTTTTGATGTATGTCTGTTTATACTCTTGTTATATTAAATGATATATTAGCTTTTCATATTGAAAGAAGAAATAATTTTTTAGAAAGCTTTTTATCTATTTGGCCTAATGACCCTTGGGGTCTCCAGCAATTAGAAGAAACTAATCGACAAATTAACCAAGTCCAGTTGCAAATCCAGGAACAAATCTGCCTCTTGTCTGCGGCCGTCAGGCCTCCCCCTCCAGCATAGTAAATCATGAGACCATATGTGGCATAATTAAAATAAAATAAAATAAAACTATAAGTAATATTATTCATGGGTTACTGCTTAATGATGGGTAGTGCAATGTTAGGATTAGTGGGACGTCACCGAAGCTGCGTGGAGGTTAGACCATTAGCAGTGATTGCGGTTAGGTCATTCTCATAAGTCGTTGACAGACGTGCTAGCTTTACCCTGTGTCAAGCACCATTGTTGGTATCAGAGCCACGTTTAATGTTAATTATAGTTAGTTTTATTTCATTTTAATTATACATATATGGTCATCATACAACTCTATGTCTACCACTCATGAAGAAGATGTTAATACAGTAGCCAACATAGTGGCCAATACAGTAGTTTCTACATCAGAAGCCAGAGAACTCGTAGCTTATCAAGATGTTAAGAAAGCACTTGATAAGTGGACCATATCGAAAGTAAAACCAGATACCATCTATAAGATAGGTATGCTTGATTTCTCCAGTCAAAGAATAATTAAAACTTTTGAGCATGCAGCTTCGGTCCAGAATAATGATGAATTAATGTATTTAATGCAACTCCAAGATCTTTATCCTTTCTTACAGAAATACAAATATGTCCACATGGGACTTGTTCAGGTTGCTTTTAAACCATTGACTCTTTTAGGTCAAAATACCAGTATTCAGTGTACACTACGAGATGGTAGGTGTACCAATTGGAGAGCTTCACTTATGGGAGCCATAGAAACCAGCCTAACTTATGGTCCAGTATATTTTGACATATATCCCGACCTGAGTATAGCCCTATCAGACCAAAACCTATCTCAGGTTTTAGAATTGAGAATCTTATCTCATGGTTATGAGTGTCTTCCAGGATCACCACCTTTTACAGTAATGTCCAGGATTTATTTAAAGGTTTTATCAACTTTAAATCCTTATATTAGAAAGTAGAGTGATCAAGGTCACACAGTGCTTATTGACACCAATCTTTACAGTAGTCAAGTTGCTGTTCCTAAAATGATTGAATGGGAAAAAATTACTTTTCCAAAAAATGGCAAATAACTAATGCTGTTCCTCTTAGACCAGTTGTTCGACACAATTTGGATGGTGTTATATAAACAGAAGGAGGTAATGTTTACCTTCAACCTCAAAGACAATTATCCAGAAGTATGTCAACCACCAGTGTCAGATTTACTCCCTCTTTTAGAGAAGCATATAGGGTAGACTTTCCTGAGTCATCCAGACACTCTAGTGTTGAACCTGTAGACTCTGTTATACAAGGTATGCCATCCAGACCACCAAGTAATCCAGACCACGTTGACCCTATGGATCCAGTTGTCCAAGGATTACAATTTTCAACTAATAGAATTCCACATGGTATTTATGAACCTAAGGAATCCAGTAGCAAAGGACCTTATAGTCCTACTGCCAGTGACATAAATTTTGAAGTTTAATGGATTTTAGTCCAGGTAGTGAAAACAGCAAAATCCTAAATCAGGATTTTTACCAAGATAAGTATGCAGAATTCAGAACATGGTACTTTAGTAGCCATAATAAAGAACAATTACACAAGTTCAAAATCCCGTATTATTCTTATTTAGAAAAACACCAGATGCTAACACCTTTCCCTTTATGGTTTAAGGAAAATACTAAATATTCTAATAAACAACTCAATGTTTTAGAAAATATCCAGAAAAATTGGGTAACTACTGATGGTAATATTATTACGTCAGTACACCCTCCTGCTAAATCTTTGGAATTACTTCCTAGTGATTCTACTACCAGTCAACCCTTAGTTATTACTGCTTTTATAGAACCTCCTGCCAAAAGCACTAATGCGGTGACAGTTAAGGAAATTATTCCTATTCTAAAACAGAATAATTATACTAATCTTTTCTGTCAAACTGTGGGAGAACAGTTAACCAGGATTGAAGAAACAGTTGTTCATATAAAGGACACCTGTCATTTTCAACCCAAGACTCCAGATATACAACCCGTAGCTTTTAAGCCTACTCCTACAGTAACAAATTTTAATTTAAAATCTGAAAAAAGATAATATAGAATTTATGGATACTCTATTAAACAAGATTAAAAATCTTCATATAGGAGAATCCTCACAAGTTAATATGTTATCCAAAAATCATTTCCAGGAGATAGATGAAAATTATCAGAATTTGGAACCCCACCAAATATCTGAAATCCAGGCTAATTTCCAAAATGAACCCTCTTCTGTTAATAAAGTTCATTATGGAACAAATATAGATAGAACTGCTTATACTACACCAAGCCGATATTATTATTCCAGACCTAGTCCTATGGATCTTCTTTATGAAGAAGATTTTCTCCATAGCCAGAAATCTTACCACAGTATAACCATTTATGAATGGAATATTGATGATCTAATAGAATATCAAATATTTGAAATTCTCCAGCATATGCTTATGTTTGCCACAGTGTGCAAACAAAATGAGAATACTGGCCATCAAGTAGCTCGATTTATAGTCAGTGGCTTTACCGGGTTACTCAGAGGATGGTGGGATAATATTCTCACTACAGCACAAAATAATGAAATCTTAAGTTCTACTCGTATAAAAACTGATCCAGACACCAGAGCTGAAACTACTGAGCAAGATGCGGTTTACACTTTAGTAAACACTATAGTTCTCCATTTCATTGGTGCCGTAACCGGTATTGAAGATCGAAGTAGAGAACTATTACAGAAATTAAGATGTCCATCTTTATCCCATTTTAGATGGTATAAGGATGTATTCCTGATGAAAGTACATCAACATACTCTTTTTGCAAATTAAGATGCTAATTCAGATCATTGGAAAGCCAAATTTATTGATGGTCTTCCTACTCTTTTTGCAGAAAGAGTTAGAAAGAAGTTAAGAGATCGTCATAACCAATTGGCTATCCCATACAGTAGATATACCTATGGTCAACTCGTAGGATTAATTACTGATGAAGGTCTTGCTCTATGTAATGATCTTAAATTACAACAACAAATGAAACATCAACATCTTACAGGAAGAAAAGAATTAGTCGAATTTTGTGAACAATTTGCCTATGATACAAAATTACAGTATCCTCAAAAACAAAAAAGGCATAAAATTGCAAAATCTTCTAAGTATTATTCCAAAAAATCCAGAAAACATAAATACGCTAAAAATAATCAAATTCAGCCTCAAGGACCTTCAAAAGGTAAACAAAAATATTCCAGAAAGAAATCTAAATCCACAATTAAACGTTATAAATGTGGATAGATTGGTCATTATCTAATCGTTGTAAATCCAAATTACAACAGAAGCTTAATGAACTATCAACAGATAATGATATTCAGCAACAGATTCTTAGAATACTTTCTGATGAATCGGACACTTCTTCAAATGAAGAAGATGAAATTGCAGCTTTATACTCCTCAGAAAGTGGGAATGAGTCTGATAACTCTCCAGAAATTTGTGAATGTAAAACTCACATAAATAGATATCCGATGAAGTCAACTATTTGAAAGTTGTAGTTGAAATGAATGGACTTGATATTGGAGGACCCAGTATCAATGTCCTTACAGAAGAAGAACAAAATATGATTACTTTTGCTGATTAGATTTCTAATCCAGAAATGAAATTAAAATTCTTGGAATTATGTTTGCAGCATCACAAAAAGGAGGAAATTCTTCCCCCTCAACATTACAGTATGAAGGAAGTCTTTCAACGACTTCAACCTCTTACTGAAGAAAAGCCTTTAACTATCCAGGACTTAAAAATGGAAGTCAATGCTTTAAAAGTTGAAATCAAACATTTGCAAACTTCTAATATTACTATTAATTCTGAAATTAAAAAGATTAATAGTAAGATCCAGAATAAGGAAAAGGGAATCATAATTAATGAATCTACTTTTGAATCTATTCCAGTATCAGAAACTAAAGAGCCTGATTACCTCATGCTCATGAGTACAGTTTCATTTCAGAAATGGTATATCAGAATTACTTTTATGATAAAACCAAATTTTATTATAAAAGATGACATTGCCCTTGTCGATAGTGGTGCTGATATGAATTGTATTCAGGAAGGATTAATTCCTACTAAATACTTTCATAAAACAACCCAATCACTTACAAGTGCAAGTGGTAATTCTTTATATATCCAGTATAAACTTCCAGAAGTATTAATTTGTAATCAAGGATTATGTCTTCCGACTTCTTTTGTTCTTATTAAAAATATGTCTCAAGCTATAATCCTAGGAACACCTTTTCTGTGTTTGCTTATGCCAATTTCTAAAATTGATTCTATTGGCATACACACAACCTTAAATAATCAACCGATTATTTTTGAGTTCATTACAGAACCTTATACAAAAGAATTAGATCAGATTAAGGATCTAGTTAATTTCAAAGAAAAAGAAATTAATTTATGCCAGAAGGAAATTAGCTTTTTAACAACGGAACAACGACTTCAACAGTCTTCTTTCCAGCAAAAAATTAAATCACTTGAACAAGAATTTCAACATGAAATCTGCAATTATATTCCAAATGCTTTTTGGAATAGGAAGAAACACATAGTTTCTCTTCCTTATGAACCAGGTTATGATGAGCGGAAAATCCCTACTCGCGCTCGACCAAGTCTAATGAAGAAAAAGTATTTAGAACTCTGTAAATCAAAAATTAATACTCTCCTCCAGAAAAAGCTTATTCGATCCAGTCGATCTCCTTGGGGTTGTACAGCGTTTTATGTTAATAAAAATGCAGAAATTGAAAAAGGTGTGCCAAGATTGGCAATTAACTATAAACCTCTTAATGAAGCCTTACAATGGATAAGGTATCCAGTTCCCAACAAAAAAGATCTTTTAAAAAATTCAATTTGAAAACGAATTACAATAAGCTGAACTCTTAGTTGAAGCAATCCATGTATGCACATTGGCATGGATTGAAAAATGCGTAGAACCTTAATTTTGAAATGCTAATTCATTCCACAAAAGTCAAAAAAATTATAATCCTTTCCATTGGTAGTATCATGGTATGCCCCCCTCAACACCTATCAAGCAGTCCTTAAATGTAAATGTTGCTTCAATGAAGATCTAGAAATATCATATATTGAACCTTAAAACTGTCGTGGTAATTTTATTTAAAATTTTGACTATAAACCTTTTTGTACAATGATAGGTGAAGGCTGCATCGGAAAAGCCAGGCACTCCCTCTTTTCCAGATGGCATAGTATCTCGTTTCCCAGGATTAAAGAGTGGAAGGTTTTGGAAAGAGCATCACGATCTATTACTACTCCGTGCTGTATTAAAGTATGTTTCTTTTTTATGTTTATTTCTCTTTTCTGTTCTAAAAATAGGTAAATTGAACAAAATGGAGATAGAAAGGAAGATGCATCCTTTATAAAGAAGGCAAAGATATGAGAGAAGTATTAAAGTACATAGCTGTAAGTTATAGTTTGATGGGAATTTTATGTGTTGGCGACAATTATTTTTTGATTTGTTTAATTTGATTGCCAACCACGGTTATAGATTATGTGCTATGGTAATTTGGTGCAAAACATTTTCTAGATACACTGTGTGAGTTACTTGAGAAAAAATAAACAAATTCATTTTCAAAGTATATATTGAATAGAAGTGATGATGTAGGTAGTACAGTACTAGCTATACTTGTCAATAAGTTTAAAGTTTATGTTTCAGTTAATGTCCTAAAAGCATGCCATAGCTGTTGATAAGCTCTACCCTCACCTTCAAGAGTCATATTGGCTACTTATTGAACAGCTCAGCTGGTTAATTTGAAAACCTGGATTTATCATTGTGTCCCAATCCAATTGGCTTCTTTCAAATTGAAGAGACAAGCCTTTTCATGTGGCAGGATGTCCTTAGAAGGAAACTGCTGGCTTTAAATAACTGATGTTATTTGTACAACTGTCGGTGATATTTTGCCAAAGGTTTAAATTGCCTTTCTTCCTTAAACATTAAATTTTGTTTTATAAAATTTGATGAACAGTGAGGACAGAACCATTCTCGATAATTGTTTACGATTGAGGTAATAGTATGGATTTGATATTGGATTAGATGAACTTATCAAAAAAAGAAAAAAAAAAAAAAAAACGCTGCTAGTTAAAAGTTTTAGGTTGGTCAGCAATCATCTGCAACTAGTCTGAATAAGGACCTTAATCATTTTGATCCTTCTGGGTAGACATTTCTTTTTTATGTGAACCTT
Source organism: Camellia sinensis (assembly GCF_055761805.1). Classification (NCBI taxonomy): domain Eukaryota; kingdom Viridiplantae; phylum Streptophyta; class Magnoliopsida; order Ericales; family Theaceae; genus Camellia; species Camellia sinensis. Next base: position 107,111,551 of record NC_138969.1, on the reverse strand, counting down.
TTCTTGTTCCTTCGTTAACACACCCTGAGAAGTGACTCCCACGGAAGAAATTTCAGTGTGTATCTTGCTTTTGTTTTTTTGTTCAGGAGGTAATTGCTATAAGCTTATTTGGCAGCACTTTCTGTTTTTATTTATTCCTCTTTAAGTTTCCTGTATTATTTTCTATTCTTGCATTAACCTCAGGATCTTTTGTAATTAACCTATGGTTTTATATATTGTTGCTTCGTCTTAATTCCCACTTCTTTGTCATAAGAGTTTGATCTTGTCTTCTTGCTTTCTTGCACGTGACTTGTTGCTAGGTTTGCCTTTATATATTTCATACGAGTTTTTAATGTTTTAAATCTTTCTTCCTTTATCCCAGCTCCGGAGCTTGCCAAACTTTCATTGGAAATTTGGGCATAAGACAAAATGCAAGGACTTTCAATTATCTGGGCAGGTAAAATCAATGCAGTCTGCATATATGCAGCATGGACGAAGAGATTCTAGTGCAGTTGCACTGGTTCCTTCCAGTGGAGCCGTTAATATTACCAAACTGTCAAAAGAGGTAAATAATTTCCTTTTTATTGATCTTTATATTCATATATTTTAGTATGCCTTTTGGTTGGTAAGGACACCAGTAATGTGCAGTAATATTTCAGATTCTTTTCCCTTATGAGGATTTTGTGGAACTATTTAATTGGGACAAGCGAGGATTTCCTCCATGTGGGCTTCTTCATTGTGGAAACAGGTTTGTGTTTACCATTCCATTATTTGTTCTAAACTTATTGTTCAGATGGTTTCACTGGCTTTAGAGCTTCAATTGCATAAAGTGCACATGCTTAAGTATCCAGTTTTAACTCACAATGTGCTATATTGTAATTGTATTTGTGCAGCTGCTTTGCTAATGTGGTTCTATAGTGTCTTGTGTACACTCGGCCCCTTGTTGCCTATTTGTTGGAGAAAGGCCATCGGAAAGAATGTAAATGCAGACCAGAACTTTTTGTGGCCTATATTTTATGGATGATCAAACAATTTCTCACTCTTTTGTTTGTTGTTTCTTGTTGCTCAGGCAGACAGAATGATTGGTGCTTCCTTTGTGAATTTCAAACCCATGTCGAAAGATCCAGTGAAAGTCGGCATCCCTTTTCACCAATTAATATTCTCTCGCGGTTACCTAATATTGGTGGTGACCTTGGCTACGGAAAACAAGAGGATGCGCATGAGTTCATGAGGTCTTATTACTTGCTTTACTCCTAGTTTAACGTAGTTTGTCTCTATCTATGAGGAAAACTTTATCATGAACCCTCGTGTATTTGATGGCCAGTGTTGGTTTAATATGATAAAGTTTTACTGATTTCAATAACAAATTTTACACGTTTCATTTTGATTTAGGCTCCACTTGTTTCAACGTAAAATATTTTCACAAAAAAATATTTTTCTTGTAAATTGATTTTACATAGAAAAAATATTTTTCTTTTTGGTTTTCGGCGTTTGGTTGACACTTGAAACAAAAACATTTTAGGGCCTAAAAGAGAAATTTTTATCCAATAAAGTGTCATTTATGATTTTTTAGTGAGCTAAGATATTTATTTGAATAGGCTAAACATGTCGAAAAGGTAGTGAGTGAGAGTTAACTTTGTAAAACTTGACTTGCGAAATTTTTAAAGGTAAGTCATTTTTGAGAAAATGATGCAAAAATATTTTCCTTCAAAAATATTTTACTTGTTTTTTGTTCAACTGCACAATGGAAAATGAGTTAAATTTTTTAGACAAAAACATTTTACGTCAAAACAAATGGAGCCTTAAGTTCATTCATTTTGCAGGTTTGCTATCGATATTATCCAATCAATGTGCCTAGATGAATTTGAGGGAGAGAAGGCCCTTCATCCTAGCACTCAAGAAACAACCCTTATTCAACAGATATTTGGGGGTCATCTCTAATCTCAGGTAGCTTGAAATTACACTAGGGTTTTGATATTAATCTGTGAAATGCACCGATATGGATTCTGACATTCTATTGACTTGCAAGTATCTAGGATCTACCCATTCTTGTTTCTACTCTGGTTGAGCATGCAGGTGGTAGATTCTTAACATAATTATTTTATCATTCCGGCATATCCATCATGATAATGTCATTTCTTTTTTCTTTCAGGCATATGTGGCTTTGTTGTCCCTTGACCTTGTAAGGAATTATTTTCTGCATCACTGATTAAAGTTTATCTGGCAATTCCTGGTGTCAAATAACAATTGAATGGGCTTTAAAAACTTTGAATGTGCTGCATAGTTATAAATAGCATGTTAGTTGAAATAAATCAATAAAACTATGAAGGAAAACAATTTTAATTGCTTACTGGAAGCTGGTGTAGTTGTTCAGATCATAACTGGGCATGGGGCAACCCTCGAGGAGTGACAGTTCACTTCGTGGCTGTGCCTCAAATGTTATAACCCGTCGCACTTAGACTTGAGGTGAATTTGTTGTTTTATAGGTGGTGTTTGGCAAGTTTTGGGTTTGGGTTTTTTTTTTTATTTTTTTCACTAAATGATAAAATTTTTGCAAAACCAAAAAAAAAAACAAATCCAAACAAAATATCAAATCCAACCCCATAATCATTTCACTTTTTCTCTCACAAACATCACATCCAACCACAAAAAAATCCAACTATCTTCCCAAACACCAAAAAAAATTTATCCAATAATATCCTACAACTAAAAAAACCTATATAAAAACCCACTTCCCAAACACCTACATAACGTTGTGTGCCCCATAGTTTTTGCATCTAGCTCTAACCATTTTTCTTTGATTCTGTCCTGAATGTGTTAATTCCTTTTTTCTCTCCCTTATTTCCCAAGTGATTTGTTCAAAATGCAACAATGTTTCAAATCAGTATGAAAATAGTTTTTGCATCTAGTTATGACCATTTTTCTTTAATTCTGTCATGAATGTGTTAATTCCTTTTGAATGACCTATCAATAGATAATAATATTCAACAACAGATTCTTAGAATACTTTCTGATGAATCAGACACTTTTTCTAATGAAGAAGATGAAATTGCAGCTTTATACTCCTCAGAAAGTGGGAATGAGTCTGATAACTCTTCAGAAATTTGTTAATGTAAAACTCACATAAATCAGATATCTGATGAAGTCAACTATTGGAAAGCTATAGTTGAAATGAATGGACTTGATATTGGAGGACCCAGTATCAATGTCCTTACAGAAGAACAACAGAATATGATTACTTTTGCTGATTAGATTTCTAATCCAGAAATGAAATTAAAATTCTTGAAATTATGTTTGCAGCATCACAAAAAGGAGGAAATTCTTCCCCCTCAACATTACAGTATGAAGGAAGTCTTTCAACGACTTCAACCTCTTACTGAAGAAAAGCCTTTAACTATCCAGGACTTAAAAATGGAAGTCAATGCTTTAAAAGTTGAAATCAAACATTTGCAAACTTCTAATATTACTATTAATTCTGAAATTAAAAAGATTACTAGTAAGGTCCAGAATAAGGGAAAGGGAATCATAATTAATGAATCTACTTCTGAATCTATTCTAGTATCAGAAACTAAAGAACCTGATTACCTCATGCTCATGAGTACAGTTACTTTTCAGAAATGGTATATCAGAATTACTTTTATGATAAAACTAGATTTTATTATAAAAGATGCCATTGCCCTTGTCGATAGTGGTGCTGATATGAATTGTATTCAGGAAGGATTAATTCCTACTAAATACTTTCATAAAACAACCCAATCACTTACAAGTGCAAGTGGTAATTCTTTATATATCCAGTATAAACTTCCAAAAGTATTAATTTGTAATCAAGGATAATGTCTTCTGACATCTTTTGTTCTTATTAAAAATATGTCTCAAGCTATAATCCTAGGAACACCTTTTCTGTGTTTGCTTATGCCAATTTCTAAAATTGATTTTATTGGCATACACACAACCTTAAATAATTAACCGATTATTTTTGAGGTCATTACAGAACCTTATACAAAAGAATTAGATCAGATTAAGGATCTAGTTAATTTCAAAGAAAAACAAATTAATTTCCTCCAGAAGGAAATTAGCTTTTTAACTACGGAACAACAACTTCAACAGTCTTCTTTCTAGCAAAAAATCAAATCACTCGAACAAGAATTTCAACATGAAATCTGCAGTGATATTCCAAAAGCTTTTTGGAATAGGAAGAAACACATAGTTTCTCTTCCTTATGAACCAGGTTATGATGACCGGAAAATCCCTACTTGCGCTCGACCAAGACAAATGAAAAAAGAGTATTTAGAACTCTGTAAATCAGAAATTAATACTCTCCTCCAGAAAAAGCTTATTCGATCCAGTCGATCTCCTTGGATTTGTACAGCCTTTTATGTTAATAAAAATGTAGAAATTGAAAGAGGTGCGCCAAGATTGGCAATTAACTATAAACCTCTTAATGAAGCCTTACAATGGATAAGGTATCCAGTTCCCAACAAAAAAGATCTTTTAGATCGTCTTCAGGATGCAGTCATATTTTCAAAATTTGACATGAAATCAGGATATTGGCAAGTCTAAATCGCTAAACCAGACAGATACAAAAGTGCTTTTACAGTACCTTTTGGGCATTTTGAATGGAATGTTATGCCATTTGGTTTAAAAAATGCTCCATCTGAATTCCAGCATATAATGAATGATATTTTTAATCCTTATACAGAATTTTCCATTTGTTATATTGATGATGTTTTAATCATTTCCTCATCAATTGACCAGCACATGAAACATCTTAACATTTTTAAGCATGTTATTATTAAAAATGGTTTAGTTGTTTCTGCATAAAAAATGTAACTTTTTCAGACTACAATCAGATTTTTGGGTCATAATATTCACAATGGTACTATTATTCCCATAAATAGAAGCATGGAATTTGCATCTAAATTTTCAGATTAAATTAAAGACAAAACTCAATTGCAGAGATTTTTAGGAAGTTTAAATTATATTCATGATTACTATCCTAACCTTGCTACAGATGCAACTATTTTATATTCCAGACTTCGAAAAAATCCTCCTCCTTAGGGACCAGAACATACAGATGCTGTTCAAAAGATTAAGGCTGGAGTTAAACCTCTACCTTGTCCTTCTTTACCAAATCCTGAATGGAAAAAAATTGTAGAAACTAATGCTTCTAACTTAGGTTATGGTGGCATACTTAAACAATTTAATCCCAACAGTAACAAAGAAGAACTTTTAAGATTTACTTCGGGTATTTGGCATCAAGCTGCTAAAAATTATCCGACAATTAAACAAGAATGTTTAGCTATTGTTAAATGTGTCTTAGAATTCCAGGATGATTTATTAAATCAACATTTTTTAATCAGAGTTGATTGTTCTGCAGCAAAACAGATTTTTAAAAAAGATGTTAAAAATCTAGCCCAAAAACAAATTTTTGCCACTTGGCAGGGCCAACTTTTAGTTTTTGATTTTGAAATTGAATATATCAAAGGAGAAACTAATTCTCTTCCAGACTTTCTAACCCGCAAATATTTGTAGGGTCCTAACGCAGAATACGGGCCGAGGCTCCCCTACACTATAGAATTTCCAGGGCTATATGCCACTTCTGGTAAAAATAGCGGAATCAAGCCGTTCAGCTAAAGATGTCCTCCTCACTCCAGTACCATATGTCCAGAATTTTATCATTGAGGAAACTGTCCTCTACATTAAAAATTCCGATATTCAATGGATGAAGGATCCATGGGAAATTAAAATGAGGTATTTGACTACTCAACATTCATTACCCCACTTTGATCAGTACAGATACATCTATGAGCAGATCCTTGTTGATACTGCCTCTGTCGATTTCAAACACACTCTTGTTGAGCCTAATCGCACAGCTAGTGCAATTAATACAGCAAAGCTACTATCCTGCAGATCTTGCCCATGCCGGCCTGGGGCATGCATCCTCATGTTACCGGTACCCTTGTAGAAAGCGTCGTTCTTGTGGTCCCTCAAGTCGATGTGGCCTGAATAATAATTATGTGGTCCCAAAGACCGGGCCCAACATGTTTTCCCAATTCTAGATGGGCCTTCAATTATAATGCTCTTGGGCCTATGCGGTCTTTGGGCTTCATCTCTTATATTGTCTGCAACCCATTGCTGTATTGCTGCTGGAACGACCCATACTGTGTCTGTAAATGGATGAACATACGGCAATGGGGGATTAAATGAAATCCGGTCATAATTTGATGACAATTTGTCATAATTTAACCAGAAACATTTTGGGTCGCCATTTCGTACCACTGCTAGTGCTTCGTCCTTGGTGCCGGCATTTGGCATCAAGCTGCTAAAAATTATCCGACAATTAAACAAGAATGTTTAGCTATTGTTAAATGTGTCTTAGAATTCCAGGATGATTTATTAAATCAACATTTTTTAATCAGAGTTGATTGTTCTGCAGCAAAACAGATTTTTAAAAAAGATGTCAAAAATCTAGCCCAAAAACAAATTTTTGCCACTTGGCAGGGCCAACTTTTAGTTTTTGATTTTGAAATTGAATATATCAAAGGAGAAACTAATTCTCTTCCAGACTTTCTAACCCGCAAATATTTGTAGGGTCCTAACGCAGAATACGGGCCGAGGCTCCCCTACACTATAGAATTTCCAGGGCTATATGCCACTTCTGGTAAAAATAGCGGAATCAAGCCGTTCGGCTAAAGATGTCCTCCTCACTCCAGTACCATATGTCCAGAATTTTATCATTGAGGAAACTGTCCTCTACATTAAAAATTCTGATATTCAATGGATGAAGGATCCATGGGAAATTAAAATGAGGTATTTGACTACTCAACATTCATTACCCCACTTTGATCAGTACAGATACATCTATGAGCAGATCCTTGTTGATACTGCCTCTGTCGATTTCAAACACACTCTTGTTGAGCCTAATCGCACAGCTAGTGCAATTAATACAGCAAAGCTACTATCCTGCAGATCTTGCCCATGCCGGCCTGGGGCATGCATCCTCATTTTACCGGTACCCTTGAGATCCTTAATAAGGAATCTCGTTACAGCTATTGTGATTATATTAATGCTTTTTCTCAAGCATTTTATTAAATGAATCCCCCATGGCACCATTCTTGGTTCATTCGTGTCCTTCCCGAACTTTTACAAAACGATCTCCCAAACTGGTTTCTCGTTTGGTGGGATAAATTTGGTATTCAGATTGATGCATTTCCAGAAGATGTTTGCAATGCATTCAAAGAATGGCAGATTGCATACAGCCACCATCCAGGATACAAGGACATAACTATGTCTAAATCTACCGTCCATTTTGTTATCCGATTTGGTATCCCCTGGATTTGGAAATGGGATTTCCAATGTGACTTCTAGAATAAAATTCCCCGTTTAAAATGAGTTTTCTTTTATAAATGATAGAATAAAATGGATGATCTCAAACCTCGTCAAGAACTTCTCCAGAAAATCAAAGGTCATACACATGCTTGTTGGGATGCTACTCCCAAGCTTATCCTGACTGCACCTACAGTCCAGAATCCATTGGTCCAAATTCAAAATGAATTATGACAAAAATATCCAGCACTTTCCGAACAAGAATTAGTCATCAAAAGTATGGACTACATGAAAGAACAATTTCTTCAGTAATTTAACCATGATGATACCAGCATGAAATCTGGTACCAGCCACGGCGATCCTGATGAAGGTCATACTGATCCTTATGAGGATGAAAATGAATTTACAGTACTGGCAGGCGAATCACAAGAGCCAGCAGATGCCGATCCAAATTTTGGAGATTTTTGGGACTCACTCACGGGACTAATTGGGACAAAATGAGTCAAGAAAAGGACAAGAAAGGAAAAGGAAAAGAGTAGTAATGCGCCACTTTGTCCTTCATTAATCCAGCATCACTTTCCAGCTTCATATAACAATAAATCTACTTTCGGCTAAAGTAGATTACTTATCATACCAACTGGCCATCCAGCTGGCCTTTGCCGACACTAAGTGATAAGGGAATCTCGAGGACATAAGATAATCGACTCCACCACTAACCAGGACAAGCCACTTGTCTCGCTCATCCTTATCCATTATCTTTTATTTTATTATATAAGGGATGCCTCACCCTTGTTGAAGGCACGCTTTGAATTTTTAAGTTTTTCAGTTTATAAGTCTGTACTCTCTCCCTCTCCCTCGATGTGTAATTTTCTTTCAATCGTTTGAAGTATAATAAAAATAGTGGCAGTACTGATTGTCAGTATTTCTTACTCTTCTTTTGATGTATGTCTGTTTATACTCTTGTTATATTAAATGATATATTAGCTTTTCATATTGAAAGAAGAAATAGTTTTTTAGAAAGCTTTTTATCTATTTGGCCTAATGACCCTTGGGGTCTCCAGCAATTAGAAGAAACTAATCGACAAATTAACCAAGTCCAGTTGCAAATCCAGGAACAAATCTGCCTCTTGGCTGCGGCCGTCAGGCCTCCCCCTCCAGCATAGTAAATCATGAGACCATATGTGGCATAATTAAAATAAAATAAAATAAAACTATAAGTAATATTATTCCTGGGTTAGTGCTTAATGATGGGCAGTGCAGTGTTAGGATTAGTGGGACGTCACCCAAGTCGCGTGGAGGTTAGACCATTAGCAGTGATTGCGGTTAGGTCATTCTCATAAGTCGTTGACAGACGTGCTAGCTTTACCCTGTGTCAAGCACCATTGTTGGTATCAGAGCCACGTTTAATGTTAATTATAGTTAGTTTTATTTCATTTTAATTATACATATATGGTCATCATACAACTCTATGTCTACCACTCATGAAGAAGATGTTAATATAGTAGCCAACACAGTGGCCAATACAGTAGTTTCTACATCAGAAGCCAGAGAACTCGTAGCTTATCAAGATGTTAAGGAAGCACTTGATAAGTGGACCATACCGAAAGTAAAACCAGGTACCATCTATTAGATAGGTATGCTTGATTTCTCCAGTCAAAGAATCATTGAAACTTTTGAGCATGCAGCTTCAGTCCAGAATAATGATGAATTAATGTATTTAATACAACTCCAGGATCTTTATCCTTCGTTACAGAAATACAAATATGTCCACATAGGACTTGTTTAGGTTGCTTTTAAACCTTTGACTCTTTTAGGTCAAAATACCAGTATTCAGTGTACACTACGAGATAGTAGGTGTACCAATTGGAGAGCTTCACTTCTGGGAGCCATAGAAACCAGCCTAGCTCATGGTCCAGTATATTTTGACATATATCCCAACCAGAGTAGAGCCCTATCAGACCAAAACCTATCTAAGGTTTTAGAATTGAGAATCTTATCTCATGGTTATGAGTATCTTCCAGGATCACCACCTTTTACAGTAATATCCAGGATTTATTTAAAGGTTTTATCAACTTTAAATCCTTATATTAGAAAGCAGAGTGATCAAGGTCACACAGTGCTTATTGACACCAATCTTTACAGCAGCCAAGTTGCTATTCCTAAAATGATTGAATGGGAAAAAATTACTTTTCCAAAAAAATGGCAAATAACTAATGCTGTTCCTCTTAGACCAGTTGTTCGACACAATTTGGATGATGTTATACAAACAGAAGGAGGTAATGTTTACCTTCGACCTCAAAGACAATTATCCAGAAGTATGTCAACCACCAGTGTCAGATCTACTCCCTCTTTTAGAGTAGCATATAGGGTAGACTTTCCTGAGTCATCCAGACACTCTAGTGTTGAACCTGTAGACTCTGTTATACAAGGTATGCCATCCAGACCACCAAGTAATCCAGACCACGTTGACCCTATGGATCCAGTTGTCCAAGGATTACAGTTTTCAACTAATAGAATTCCACATGGTATTTATGAACCTAGGGAATCCAGTATCAAATGACCTTATAGTCCTACTGCCAGTGACATGAATTTTGAAGTTTAATGGATTTTAGTCCAACTGTGAAAACAGGAAAATCCTAAATCAGGATTTTTACCAAGATAAGTATGCAGAATTCAGAATAGTAGCCACAATAAAGAACAATTACACCAGTTCAAAATCCAGTATTATTCTTATTTAGAAAAACACCAGATGCTAACACCTTTCCCTTTATGGTTTAAGGAAAATACTAAATATTCGAATAAACAACTCAATGTTTTAGAAAATATCCAGAAAAATTGGGTAACTACTGATGGTAATATTATTACGTCAGTACACCCTCCTGCTAAATCTTTGGAATTACTTCCTAGTGATTCTACTACCAGTCAACCCTTAGTTATTACTGCTTTTATAGAACCTCTTGCCAAAAGCACTAATGCGATGACAGTTAAGGAAATTATTCCTATTCTAAAACAGAATAATTATACTAATCTTTTCTGTCAAACTATGGGAAAACAGTTAACCAGGATTGAAGAAACAGTTGTTCATATAAAGGACACCTGTCATTTTCAACCCAAGACTCCAGATATACAACCCGTAGCTTTTAAGCCTACTCCTACAGTAACAAATTTTAATTTAAAATCTGAAAAAAGATAATACAGAATTTATGGATACTCTGTTAAACAAGATTAAAAATCTTCATATAGGAGAATCCTCACAAGTTAATATGTTATCCAAAAATCATTTCCAGGAGATAGATGAAAATTATCAGAATTTGGAACCCCACCAAATATCTGAAATCCAGGCTAATTTCCAAAATGAACCCTCTTCTATTAATAAAGTTCATTATGGAACAAATATAGATAGTACTGCTTATACTACACCAAGCAGATATTATTATTCCAGACCTAGTCCTATGGATCTTCTTTATGAAGAAGATTTTCTCCATAGCCAGAAATCTTACCACAGTATAACCATTTATGAATGGAATATTGATGGTTTAACTGAATATCAAATATTTGAAATTCTCCAGCATATGCTTATGTTTGCCACAGTGTGCAAACAAAATGAGAATACTAACCATCAAGTAGCTCGATTTATAGTCAGTGGCTTTACCGGGTTACTCAGAGGATGGTGGGATAATATTCTCACTACAGCACAAAATAATGAAATCTTAAGTTCTACTCGTATAAAAACTGATCCATACACCAGAGCTGAAACTACTGAGCAAGATGCGGTTTACACTTTAGTAAACACTATAGTTCTCCATTTCATTGGTGCCGTAACCGGTATTGAAGATCGAAGTAGAGAACTATTACAGAAATTAAGATGTCCATCTTTATCCCATTTTAGATGGTATAAGGATGTATTCCTGATGAAAGTACATCAACATACTCTTTTTGCAAATTAAGATGCTAATTCAGATCATTGGAAAGCCAAATTTATTGATGGTCTTCCTACTCTTTTTGCAGAAAGAGTTAGAAAGAAGTTAAGAGATCGTCATAACCAATTGGCTATCCCATACAGTAGATATACCTATGGTCAACTCGTAGGATTAATTACTGATGAAGGTCTTGCTCTATGTAATGATCTTAAATTACAACAACAAATGAAACATCAACATCTTACAGGAAGAAAAGAATTAGGCAAATTTTGTGAACAATTTGCCTATGATACAAAATTACAGTATCCTCATAAACAAAAAAGACATAAAATTGGAAAATCTTCTAAGTATTATTCCAAAAAATCCAGAAAACATAAATATGATAAAAATAATCAAATTCAGCCTCAAGTACCTTCAAAAGGTAAACAAAAATATTCTAGAAAGAAATCTAAATCAACAATTAAACGTTATAAATGTGGACATATAGGTCATTATGCTAATCGTTGTAAATCCAAATTACAACAAAAGCTTAAGGAACTATCAACAGATAATGATATTCAGCAACAGATTCTTAGAATACTTTCTGATGAATTAGACACTTCTTCTAATGAAGAAGATGAAATTGCAGCTTTATACTCCTCAGAAAGTGGGAATGAGTCTGATAACTCTCCAGAAATTTGTGAATGTAAACTCACATAAATCAGATATCCGATGAAGTCAACTATTTGAAAGCTGTAGTTGAAATGAATGGACTTGATATTGGAGGACCCAGTATCAATGTCCTTACAGAAGAAGAACAAAATATGATTACTTTTGTTGATCAGATTTCTAATCCATAAATGAAATTAAAATTCTTGGAATTATGTTTGCAGCATCACAAAAAGAAGGAAATTCTTCCCCCTCAACATTACAGTATGAAGGAAGTCTTTCAACGACTTCAACCTCTTACTGAAGAAAAGCCTTTAACTATCCAGGACATAAAAATGGAAGTCAATGCTTTAAAAGTTGAAATCAAACATTTGCAAACTTCTAATATTACTATTAATTCTGAAATTAAAAAGATTAATAGTAAGATCCAGAATAAGGAAAAGGGAATCATAATTAATGAATCTACTTTTGAATCTATTCCAGTATCAGAAACTAAAGAGCCTGATTACCTCATGCTCATGAGTACAGTCACTTTTCAGAAATGGTATATCATAAGTACTTTTATGATAAAACCAGATTTTATTATAAAAGATGACATTGGCCTTGTCGATAGTGGTGCTGATATGAACTGTATTCAGGAAGGATTAATTCCTGCTAAATACTTTCATAAAACAACCCAATCACTTACAAGTGCAAGTGGTAATTCTTTATATATCCAGTATAAACTTCCAGAAGTATTAATTTGTAATCAACGATTATGTCTTCCGACTTCTTTTGTTCTTATTAAAAATATGTCTCAAGCTATAATCCTAGAAACACCTTTTCTGTGTTTGCTTATGCCAATTTCTAAAATTGATTCTATTGGCATACACACAACCTTAACCGATTATTTTTGAGTTCATTACAGAACCTTATACAAAAGAATTAGATCAGATTAAGGATCTAGTTAATTTCAAAGAAAAAGAAATTAATTTCCGCCAGAAGGAAATTAGCTTTTTAACTATGGAACAACGACTTCAACAGTCTTCTTTCGAGCAAAAAATCAAATCACTTGAACAAGAATTTCAACATGAAATCTGCAGTGATATTCCAAATGCTTTTTGGAATAGGAAGAAACACATAGTTTCCCTTTCTTATGAACCAGGTTATGATGACCGGAAAATCCCTACTCGCGCTCGACCAAGTCAAATGAAAAAAGAGTATTTAGAACTCTGTAAATCAGAAATTAACACTCTCCTCCAGAAAAAGCTTATTCGATCCAGTCGATCTCCTTGGAGTTGTACAGCGTTTTATGTTAATAAAAATGCAGAAATTGAAAGAGGTGTGCCAAGATTGGCAATTAACTATAAACCTCTTAATGAAGCCTTACAACGGATAAGGTATCCAGTTCCCAACAAAAAAGATCTTTTAAAAAATTCAATTTGAAAATGAATTACAATAAGCTAAACTCTTAGTTGAAGCAATCCATTTATGCACATTGGCATGGATTGAAAAATGTGTAGAACCTTAATTTTGAAATGCTAATTCATTCCACAGAAGTCTAAAAAATTATAATCCTTTCCATTGGTAGTATCATGGTATGCCCCCCTCAACATCTATCAAGCAGTCCTTAAATGTAAATGTTGCTTCAATGAAGATCTAGAAATATCATATATTGAACCTTAAAACTGTCGTGGTAATTTTATTTAAAATTTTGACTATAAACCTTTTTGTACAATGATAGGTGAAGGCTGCATCGGAAAATCCAGGCACTCCCTCTTTTCCAGATGGCATAGTATCTCGTTTCCCAGGATTAAAGAGTGGAAGGTTTTGGAAAGAGCATCACGATCTATTACTACTCCGTGCTGTATTAAAGTATGTTTCTTTTTTATGTTTATTTCTCTTTTCTGTTCTAAAAAGAGGTAAATTGAACGAAATGGAGATAGAAAGGAAGATGCATCCTTTATAAAGAAGGCAAAGATATGAGAGAAGTATTAAAGTACATAGCTGTAAGTTATAGTTTGATGGGAATTTTATGTGTTGGCGACAATTATTTTTTGATTTGTTTAATTTGATTGCCAACCACGGTTATAGATTATGTGCTATGGTAATTTGGTGCAAAACATTTTCTAGATACACTGTGTGAGTTACTTGAGAAAAAATAAATAAATTCATTTTCAATGTATATATTGAATAGAAGCGATGATGTAGACAGTACAGTACTAGATATACTTGTCAATAAGTTTAAAGTTTATGTTTCAGTTAATGTCCTAAAAGCATGCCATAGCTGTTGATAAGCTCTACCCTCACCTTCAAGAGTCAGGTTGGCTACTTATTGAGCAGCTCAGCTGGTTAATTTGAAAACCTGGATTTATCATTGTGTCCCAATCCAATTGGCTTCTTTCAAATTGAAAAGACAAGCCTTTTCATGTGGCAGGATGTCCTTAAAAGGAAACTGCTGGCTTTAAATAACTGATGTTATTTGTACAACTGTCGGTGATATTTTGCCAAAGGTTTAAATTGCCTTTCTTCCTCAAACATTAAATTTTGCTTTATAAATTTGTGGAACAGTGTGGACAGAACCATTCTTGATAATTGTTTACGATTGAGGTAATAGTATGGATTTGATATTGGATTAGATGAACTTATCAAAAAAAGAAAAAGAAAAAAAACGCTGCTAGTTAGAAGTTTTAGGTTGGTCAGCAATCATCTGCAACTAGTCTGAATAAGGACCTTAATCATTTTGATCATTCTGGGTAGACATTTCTTTTTTATGTGAACCTTTTCTTGTTCCTTCGTTAACACACCCTGAGAAGTGACACCCACGGAAGAAATTTCAGTGTGTATCTTGCTTTTGTTTTTTTGTTCAGGAGGTAATTGCTATAAGCTTATTTGGCAGTACTTTCTGTTTTTATTTATTCCTCTTTAAGTTTCCTGTATTATTTTCTGTTCTTGGCATTAACCTCAGGATCTTTTGTAATTAACCTATGGTTTTATATATTGCTGCTTCGTCTTAATTCCCACTTCTTTGTCATAGGAGTTTGATCTTGTCTTCTTGCTTTCTTGCACGTGACTTGTTGCTAGGTTTGCCTCTATAAATTTCATACGAGTTTTTAATGTTTTAAATCTTTCTTCCTTTATCCCAGCTCCGGAGCTTGCCAAACTTCCCATTGGAAATCTGGGCATAAGACAAAATGCAAGGACTTTCAATTATCTGGGCAGGTAAAATCAATGCAGTCTGCATATATGCAGCATGGATGGAGAGATTCTAGTGCAGTTGCACTGGTTCCTTCCAGTGGAACCGTTAATATTACCAAACTATCAAAAGAGGTAAATAATTTCCTTTTTATTGATCTTTATATTCATATATTTTAGTATGCCTTTTGGTTGGGAAAGACACCAGTAATGTGCAGTAATATTTCAGATTCTTTTCCCCTATGAGGATTTTGTGGAACTATTTAATTGGGACAAGCAAGGATTTCCTCCACGTGGGCTTCTTCATCGTGGAAACAGGTTTGTGTTTACCATTCCATTATTTGTTCTAAACTTATTGTTCAGATGGTTTCACTGACTTGAGAGCTTTAATTGCATAAAGTGCACATGCTTAAGTATCCAGTTTTAACTCACAATGTGCTATATTGTAATTGTATTTGTGCAGCTGCTTTGCTAATGTGGTTCTACATTGTCTTGTGTACACTCGGCCCCTTGTTGCCTATTTGTTGGAGAAAGGCCATCGGAAAGAATGTAAATGCAGACCAGAACTTTTTGTGGCCTATATTTTATGGATGATCAAACAATTTCTCACTTTTTTGTTTGTTGTTTCTTGTTCCTCAGGCAGACGAAATGATTGGTGCTTCCTTTGTGAATTTCAAACCCATGTCAAAAGATCCAGTGAAAGTTGGCAACCCTTTTCACCAATTAATATTCTCTCGCGGTTACCTAATATTGGTGGTGACTTGGCTATGGAAAACAAGAGGATGCGCATGAGTTCATGAGGTCCTATTACTTGCTTTACTCCTAGTTTAACGTAGTTTGTCTCTATCTATGAAGAAAACTTTATAATGAACCCTCGTGTATTTGATGGCCAGTGTTGGTTTAATATGATAAAGTTTTACTGATTTCAATAACAAATTTTACACGTTTCATTTTGATTTAGGCTCCACTTGTTTCAACGTAAAATATTTTCACAAAAAAATATTTTTCTTGTAAATTGATTTTACATAGAAAAAATATTTTTCTTTTTGGTTTTCGGCGTTTGGTTGACACTTGAAACAAAAACATTTTAGGGCCTAAAAGAGAAATTTTGATCCAATAAAGTGTCATTTATGATTTTTTAGTGAGCTAAGATATTTATTTGAATAGGCTAAACATGTCGAAAAGGTAGTGAGTGAGAGTTAACTTTGTAAAACTTGACTTGTGAAATTTTTAAAGGTAAGTCATTTTTGAGAAAATGATGCAAAAATATTTTCCTTCAAAAATATTTTACTTGTTTTTTGTTCAACTACACAACGGAAAATGAGTTAAATTTTTTAGACAAAAACATTTTACGTCAAAACAAATGGAGCCTTAAGTTCATTCATTTTGCAGGTTTGCTATCGATATTATCCAATCAGTGTGCCTAGATGAATTTGAGGGAGAGAAGGCCCTTCATCCTAGCACTCAAGAAACAACCCTTATTCAACAGATATTTGGGGGTCATCTCTAATCTCAGGTAGCTTGAAATTACACTAAGGCCATGTTTGTTTGGGCGGACTGGATTAGGTTGGATTAGCATTCCAATGACTAATAGTCCTAGGACTATGAATCCTTTGGATTGTCTATCCTATCCTATGTTTGGATTGAGTTAGGATTATAAGGGGGGATTAATAAAATATTATCCAATCCAATGTTTGTTTAAGGAGATTTGAATGAATAGGACATGACAAGATATGAGACATCCAATATATTGACCATAATACCCATGTTATAATTAATGTAAAATTTTGCACTAAAATGAGCTATAATTTTTAAAAAGCAAATTTTCATATTGTTGCTCCACATCCATTTCGATTCATTTGAACAAAATTTAACCCATTTTTTTTTAATAGAAAAAATAAAAAATAATTCAACTATAAAATTTATATATACCTTAAGGAGCCATTTTAAAAAATCATTCATTGCTCAAATTCAAAAAAGTATTTATTTAAACAAAATTTAACCCCCACTTATTTTTTAATAGAAAAAATCAAAAACCATTCAAGTATAAAATTTATATATACACAAACAATCATTAAAAAATATGCCCTGTTATTTTAATCATCCAACCATTCATTGCCCAAATTCAAAAAGGCATTTATTTAAACAAAATTTAACTCTCTTTTTTTTTGAACAAAAAAATATCAAAAATCATTCAACTATGAAATTGTAGAAATATAAATCTACCATTCATCATTTCAAAATAACCATTCCAAGTAGCATATTGCAATATGAAGTAGCAAAATATGAGTAGTTCAACAAAAAAAAATAACCAAAAGTCAAGTCCTTATTACATGCATTAGAGTAATCAAAAAAACTAAGTACGTAGAAGGACATAAAAGAGCCACGAGTCTATCATGGAGCACTCCTACGTAGCAACCTCATCACCCACCTTAGTTTGTCATCATGTGTCAAGCTGAAGAACATGTCAAGCTTTTGAGCACTTTGTGATATGATCTCACAAGCATCTAGTCTTTCATCAAGAGCAATTGGCAACTTAATGAGTTCATCATTCAAACTTGCCCGTTTAGATGCGAGATCATGTTCATAGCCCATTCTTCGACCAATGAAATCTAGCTTTTCATTGGTGGCAGAAAATACCTCACCCAACTTGTTAGCAATCATGGACAACCCTTCCACTACATCATCATTGCCTCTAGGCCTCTTCTTGTTGTCATTCTTTTTTGTAGAACTTTCAGGTGGTCGTTGACTTGATGAGCTGGAGCAATTTATTCCCTCGCCGATATGACTACTAATACCCATATGTTCAAGAAATGTGCCATCATCTGCAAGACTGTTGAACAACAATTCTTCCTCAGCATTTATAGCATCAACTGCATCAGCAGGCCCTTCAGCAAACTCGCCCGTACCTCGATCCTTACCAAATATGTGGATCCATGAGTCGAAATACGGAAAACTTTTGTTTCGTAAGTTTTTCGCATCGCTTTCCCTCTACAATAACCAATTTCAATTAATATCTCCAACTTAAGATTAAAGAAAAATGAATTAAAAAATTAATAAATTATACAAAGTAACTTAAAAGAAAGTATTTTACCCGAACATATGCTTCCCAGACACTATCACTCTCAACATCAATTCTTTTTTCGGTGTCATTCCATCCAAAACCACTAGTACCAAGCATTCCTGCTACACAGTTGTAGTGCTTCTTCCATATCTTTATCTTTGATTCGATGTGGGGAGTGCCGCGAAGATTTGTCCCGGGTAGCATCTCCAACAATTTCTCCTCTAATTTCATAAGGTAGCCGGCCTTGAAGGCATTGTCCTGTTTCATTCCATTGTTGACAATGTGCATCAAGGCATTAATAAGACATTGCTCTTCTCGTGGGCTCCATAATCGCCTTGGTTTTGACGAATCAACTTTCTCCTTTACTTTTTTACGAGAACTAGACACTTCACTATCCATGCCTAGCAAAGAAAAAAAAAGAAAAGTGTGCATGTTAGTCTCCATTATATAATTATCAACCTGTTAATGTGCCAAAACAAGTCAATACATAAATAGATTTCAATATTCAAAAAATTTCAAACCCATACATGCATGTAACAAATCCATGAGAAAAAAAAATATCGTCACTTAAAAAATATGCAATCACCAACAAAAACCATACAATTTTTGCAAAACATGGTGCAACATCCACAAGCTAATACAAGTTCCAATTACAAATCAAATGAAACTACATCATACTTGTAACAAGTACTTTTACAAATATTGAAACTATCCTTGTCATGCCTCCCTACTAGCCAACCAATTGTTATATAGTTGCATTGCAAGTGTATCCCGCCACCCAGTCCACTCATTAGATGTCTCAACGGTGTCAACAAAATCATCTCCCAATTGATTTTGTGTCCTAAGTAAGTGGCCTTGAAGGCGCAATACAGCTTTTAGGACATCATTGAAATGTCGACTTACAGTCTCTCCAGACCTAAAGAAATTGAACTTAAGTTTTCGTACTTTCAGGTCATGTGCCAAGACATAGAGGAACAAGGCCATCTTTTCTTCTAAGGTAACATGTTTTGAATGCCCCAACCCGCCTATTGTACGAACCATATGGCATAACGTCATAAAACAACGCCTATCCATACGAAGTTGTTCAATGCAAGTAATGTCGCTTTCTCTCACTAGCCGATTAATGTGTTCCATTTGTTCTTGCAATCGATTGGGCCCTCGAATAACGGTACGAGGATACTTATGAATGTACCTCTTCAAGACAATTTCAATGGCAATATATGCAACAACGCATAAGGTGTACAATTCTTGCATTACAACTTGCAAAACTACATATAGCTCAAGCTCCTCATTACTCTCATCTCCAAGACCATCGAAATTGTACTCCATCTATGCAAATAGTGATGCACATCAATATATTAGAGTATAAGAAAACTTCATAATTCCAAAAAAAATTAACAAAACAAAAAAAATAATAATAATGTAGAACATATGAGCATAACAATCAGTTCAAATAAAAATATATATATAAATAAAAAATTCCACATCTTTGGCCCGTGTGAGGGCTATATCTAGTTTTAGCAAAACAAATCCTAATTCTGGTGAGCTTGATTCAATTGTGTTGGAAGATAGAGATATACCGGGGGGAATTCAACTGCTTGTTGATTAAAAAGAAATACTGTGGAAAAGCGACAGTTCAGAAAGAGGGGCAGAAATGATAGAAAAACCAAACATTAACAAGATTTTGTCAACAGTTGCAGTTTTTATTCTTTCCCATTCTATGTGCAATTCTTAGAGCAACTCTGTATGTGTTGTTCTGTAGTTTTCTTTTGGTGTTTCGTAATCATAGTTATTGGATTTGTAGAAGGGAAAAAAAATTGGGAAAATGATAAAAACATTCAAGAGTTGTTTGAAGAAATTTATTGTTTTCCGTTACATAAAATATTAAATATATTTATCTTTATTTTTAGTGAAAAATGAAAAACAGAAAGTAGGCTAGTACATGTGTATTTGATAAACTAAGATTTGGAGGTTTTTCTCATTTCTTTTTCCCCAATGATGAAGTTGATTTAGATAAAGCAGCAATTTTGGTATTTGAATTTTAACTTCTTGTCAAAAGTGGTCAATCTAATACTGCACTCTTTCTTTTTTTAGCATTTCTTTATTTTTTAATCCTCCACCTTCATCATATTCTTCTCATTTATATAAGTTCATTTCTTCTAGTTTCTTTTTTCTTTTCAATTGGTGTATCTATTAGTCTAGTAGCATGCTGTTGGCCTTGGGATTTAAACCATGGCTTTTGCGAAGAGATAGATGAAATAAAGTTCTGTTTGATGGCACTCCTATTTTGAATGATTCTAGCATTATGAAATTTCAACTAATTTAGAATACAAACACACACACACACACACACACATTATGAACCTGTTACTCTAATTTCCGAATACTTAATAAAATTGATTGCAAGCCAATGACAAGAGGTTTAATTCTTTCTTGATCAAACTTCCAAATGTACAGAAACAGGCTACATTTCTTTTCTGTAAGTCCTAAATAAATGCATGCACATCATATCTATAAGATTTCAGCTCATGAGAAGACAAGAAACCTCTGAACATTTTTAGAGAATGTCCTTTCTCTCATATCTGACCTGAAACTTTTCACTCTCACCATATCTGTAATAAGATATTTCAGAAAAATATCTTATTACATCATGAATTCACAAAAAAAAGCTATTTTACTTCTTTAAAAATTGTTTGATACCTCTAAATGGGAGGAAGAGAAGACACATACAAATCGTTCTGCTGAATCGGAAAATGAGTAAATTGTATGATTCGGTGCGATTCAGAAAAGATTAGAAAACATATTCTGAAATCAAAATCCACTAGAGTAATTGGATTTTAAAAATTACAAATACAATTATACATCTTTCTATGTTTGTCTTTTCTAAGAGTTAACAAAAAAATATATATATATATGTATCATCAACCCAAAATCACCTAACTACCCTATTCTCCTTCCAGAAGATGAGAATTACAGGATTACATGTACGGATCGTAAATAGCTTTTAAAGAGTTCGTGAATTGAAGTGCAAACCATAACGAAGCAGGCAATTATTGATCAATCAAAAAAAAATTAAACAAGTCACAAAACACAAACCCAACTTGAAGAGACGAACCTGATTCAACACGACAATACGACGACTAAAAGAGAGTGCAATTGAGGAAGGGACGTAGCTACAAAGCAGGGATCGGAGCTTTTCATTTGCTGGAAAAACTTGGAGATGGTAGTATCATATAATCGTATTGAAGATAAATTAATCCATTTATGAACTCACAATCAACAAATCTGCGATTTCAATGTGAGTGAAAACTCATAACCCTAGATATGGATCTATGAAGATGAAGAGAGAGAAAGAGCAATCACTATAACAACACCAATGTAAAACAAAGATTCATAGCAAATCAAACCACGTAATAGCACCTTAGTTCAAACTGAACATCAATGGAACAAAAAAAAAAGAATTACTCACTGAAATTTGTTGAGATCAGTGAATCAACAAATAGTGGATCCAAATCGATGAACAGTTGCCTTGTTGAGATCAACGAATCAACAAATGGTGGATCCAAATCGATGAACAGTTGCTCCAGATCTCCAAATCAGTGATTAGTGGCTCAAGCTCGGCGATGAACTTTGAAGACTCTCATCTCATCACAGCAACGTGGAAGAAGTGAAGGTTGTAGAATAAAATAATCAACAAATATGATATATAGTGAGGGTTAATTTGGTCATTTGATGAGTTAGTCCTGATTTTGGCTAATCTCCCAATTTATATCCCACACCTTTTTATGGGATTGAATAATCCATCAAATGGGGGACATCATATCCGAAAGGATTGTTAATCCGTATTTTAATTTTTTAACCAAACAACGGATTAATAATTTTCTTGGACTATTAGTCCAATCCTAAGCCCATGTCCATCCAAACAAACATGACCTAAGGTTTTGATATTAATCTGTGAAATGCACCGTTATGGATTCTGACATTCTATTGACTTGCAAGTATCTAGGATCTACCCATTCTTGTTTTTACTCTGGTTGAGCATGCAGGTGGTAGATTCTTAACATAATTATTTTATGATTCCGGTATATCCATCATGATAATGTCATTTCTTTTTTCTTTCAGGCATATGTGGCTTTGTTGTCCCTTGACCTTGTAAGGAATTATTTTCTGCATCACTGATCAAAGTTTATCTGGCAATTCCTGGTGTCAAATAACAGTTGAATGGGCTTTAAAAACATTGAATGTGCTGCATAGTTATAAATAGCATGTTAGTTGAAATAAATCAATAAAACTATGAGGGAAAAGGATTTTAATTGCTTACTGGAAGCTGGTGTAGTTGTTCAGATCATAACTGGGCATGAGGCAACCCTCGAGGAGTGACAGTTCACTTCGTGGCTGTGCCTCAAATGTTATAACCCGTCACACTTAGACTTGAGGTGAATTTGTTGTTTTATAGGTGGTGTTTGGCAAGTTTTGGGTTTGGGTTTTTTTTTATTTTTTTAACTGAATGATAAAATTTTTGCAAAACCAAAAAAAAAAACAAATCCAAACAAAATATCACATCCAACCCCATAATCATTTCACGTTTTCTCTCACAAACATCACATCCAACCACAAAAAAATCCAACTATCTTCCCAAACACCAAAAAAATTTATCCAATAATATCCTACAACTAAAAAAACCTACATAAAAACCCACTTCCCAAACACTCACATAACGTTGTGTGCCCCATAGTTTTTGCATCTAGCTCTGACCATTTTTCTTTGATTCTGTCCTGAATGTGTTAATTCCTTTTTTTCTCCCCCTTATTTCCCAAGTGATTTGTTCAAAATGCAATAATGTTTCAAATCAGTATGAAAATAGTTTTTGCATCTAGCTATAACCATTTTTCTTTGATTCTGTCATGAATGTGTTAATTCCTTTTTTAATGACCTATCAATAGATAATAATATTCAACAACAGATTCTTAGAATACTTTCTGATGAATCAGACACTTCTTCTAATGAGGAAGATGAAATTGTAGCTTTATACTCCTCAGAAAGTGGGAATGAGTCTGATAACCCTTCAGAAATTTGTGAATGTAAACCTCACAAAAATCAGATATCTGATGAAGTCAACTATTGGACTGCTATAGTTGAAATGAATGGACTTGATATTGGAGGACCCAGTATCAATGTCCTTACAGAAGAAGAACAGAATATGATTACTTTGCTGATTAGATTTCTAATCCAGAAATGAAATTAAAATTCTTGAAATTATGTTTGCAGCATCACAAAAACGAGGAAATTCTTCCCCCTCAACATTACAGTATGAAGGAAGTCTTTCAATGACTTCAACCTCTTACTGAAGAAAAGCCTTTAACTATCCAGGACTTAAAAATGGAAGTCAATGCTTTAAAAGTTGAAGTCAAACATTTGCAAACTTCTAATATTACTATTAATTCTGAAATTAAAAAGATTACTAGTAAGATCCAGAATAAGGAAAAGGGAATCATAATTAATGAATCTACTTCTAAATCTATTCCAGTATCAGAAACTAAAGAGCCTGATTACCTCATGCTCATGAGTACAGTTACTTTTCAGAAATGGTATATCATAATTACTTTTATGATAAAACTAGATTTTATTATAAAAGATGCCATTGCCCTTGTCGATAGTGGTGCTGATATGAATTGTATTCAGGAAGGATTAATTCCTACTAAATACTTTCATAAAACAACCCAATCACTTACAAGTGCAAGTGGTAATTCTTTATATATCCAGTATAAACTTCCAGAAGTATTAATTTGTAATCAAGGATTATGTCTTCCGACATCTTTTGTTCTTATTAAAAATATGTCTCAAGCTTTAATCCTAGGAACACCTTTTCTGTGTTTGCTTATGCCAATTTCTAAAATTGATTTTATTGGCATACACACAACCTTAAATAATCAACCAATTATTTTTGAGTTCATTACAGAACCTTATACAAAAGAATTAGATCAGATTAAGGATCTAGTTAATTTCAAAGAAAAACAAATTAATTTCCTCCAGAAGGAAATTAGCTTTTTAACTACGGAACAACAACTTCAACAGTCTTCTTTCCAGCAAAAAATCAAATCACTTGAACAAGAATTTGAGCATGAAATCTGCAGTGATATTCCAAATGCTTTTTGGAATAGGAAGAAACACATAGTTTCTCTTTCTTATGAACCAGGTTATAGCGATCCCGGGTTTACCCTTGTTGTACAGTGATCCGGACATGTGTCCGTGAATGTTGGTAGTTGTTTATTTTCTAGTTTGCATCCTCTTTACTTTGTATTTTGAGTTATGGGATGTGTTGGGCAGATTTGTTACAGGTTGGTTGTGCTTGGGAGCCTAGTGTTGCTGCCCAGATTTTTGGTCCTTCGCTCGAGCGAAGAGTTTGTCGCTCGAGCGAGAGTAGTGTTGCCCCGGTTCTGGACCTGAGAGTTGTAGTTTCTGGCTCGAGCGAGCTTTTCGTGGCTCGAGCGGTCTGGGTTTTTCTTCGCTCGATCGAGAACTTCTTGGCTCGAGCGAGAGTTTTCTGTGTCTGGTCGCTCGAGCGACCAATCCTTCGCTCGAGCGAGAGTGTTTTATATCAGCGGACAGCAGCGTCTTAAACATCACTTTTTCAGTCCCTTTCTTTGAGCAAAACCTAAATTCGACACTCTCTCTTCCTAAACTTACACTCTCTCTAAGATTTGATCTCCCTAGGGTGTGAATCTAGCCTAGGGCCTTTGTTAAAAAGATAGAGGGCGTTGAGAGCTTCGATTTAATCTAAAAAAGTTTGGATTTGGAGCAAGTTGATCTTGGAGTCTTCATCTCCTTTTGGGCTAAAACTTCAAGGTAGGGATAACCTACTCCTCTCTATGGGTTTTGTCTTTAAATTTTGGTATTTTGAGATGTTGGGCTTGGTTTGGTAATTTTGTGAAAGTTTGGGGCTTTTGTGCAATTATACGAAAGTTGGGGTTTTATTCATAATAAACCTAGATGCATGTTAGGCATGAAAAAAATGGAATGATTGATGAATCATTGATGAAAATGGGACCTAAGGGTTGAAATGGTAATTATGGAAAATGGCCTAATTACATTGTTTAATTAATTGGGATAATTAATTGGTGAGAAATGAGGAAACGAAATGTTGATTGAATATCCATTTGTGCATTTATTTTCTGTTTAGAAATAACTGCTTTGGGCTATCGGTGGAGGATAGTCGTGATTGTTGTAGACAATGCATGATGATTAAGTAAACGGAAACTAATCAATGGAATGTGTCATGGAACTTGACAGTTGTTAGAATACATTAATTGTATGTATTGTGTGATTGTATATAGAACCAATGTGTTTATATACGTTATGTGTAGAGGAGGAGATAGGGGATGTACTCCGCGGTTTAGGGGAAGATAGGGGATGTACCTCTAAACCGGATAGGTATTGGGAGGAGATAGGGGATGAACTCCGTAGACAGAGCTCATATGCTTGTCTAGAGAAGTGAAGATAGAGCTCATATGCTTATCTTTGTGAAGTGTGGATACAGCTTGTATGCTTATCTGTGGATATTGTTGATATACATATCTGTTGTAGAATGTGGATACAGCTTGTATGCTTATCTGTGGATATTTTTGATATACATATCTGTTGAGAATGTGAGATATAGTTTTTATACATATCTGTGGAAATGATAATAGAGCTAGCATGCTTATCTATTGAAAAGGGGAAAATGAAAAGTAATTGGGACTTGTAAGTCGTTGACATAAATATGTAATTTATGCGATTGTATCAGTGTTGGCCAACTATCAATTGCTAATGTTTTAGTCATTGTCCATGGTTGGTTTAGTGTATTTCTACTGGGCTGTGGCTCACCCTATATGGGAATATCATTTTCAGGTGCAGGAAGCATGCCACCTCCAAGGACATAGCTGGGAGGCTAGTGGCGGGCATAGTTTTGTTGTTTTACTTTTTGATGTATTACATGTAATTTCAAGCCAAGGGCTTAATGTGTAAACGAGTTAGAACTCTTTGTTGTAACCAAGTGTTAACTTGGAAAGCCGTAAGCCCGTAGGGCATTTTGTTATGAGGTTAACATGTAATACCTATGTAATGGAACTCTAATGAATGAAAGAATGTGATTAGTTTATATGTAAATGTATGTCTTATTAGATGGGTTTATTGTTGTTATTTTGAGGGCGTTACAACTTGGTATCAGAGCGTACCGGGTTCGAATACTTTGGGTACGTGGGAAGTGATTAGTATCACAATGGGTTTGTCTCGCTTGATAGAGACTTAAATGTGGTATCATATGCTATGTGCTTAATTGATAACATGCTTATGTGACTATGTGGGTATGGGATTTAATTTCTGGGATGTTGATTGGATCCTTGAGTTTCTGGAAGTCTTGTTGGAAAAGCACTTGATCAATGCTGTTTCTAACCGGAACTCTAGTAACGCCTTGGGACTATCATTATCCGGAAATGAAATTCGTAAGTGCTTATGTGTTTATGTGCTTATGTGGAGTGAATTACAGTTGTCCATGCATTAGGACGTGAGTGTTTAGTTTTGGCACACTTATGAATGTGTTAACGTTCTGTGTTGCCTTTATTAGGATGTCAGGACGAGGAAGAGGAGCTAGGCGTGGTAGACCTGCGAGGCAGGAAGTACCGTTACCGGGTGAGATTCCGGCAGTACAGGAGGGAGTTGGTCAGGCCACTGTGGCTGAGCCAGTAGGTCAGCAGGCTATGGGTGCCTTGGCCAGAGAGTTAGCAGGAGCTTTGGGTATTCTTAGGGCTAAAAATCAGGCAGCTGAGGCAGGGCCGTCCTTCTTGAAGAGGGAGTTCTTTCGGTGTAATCCGGACGAGTTTATCGGGGATCCTAAAGAGCCGCTTAAGGCAGATGAATGGCTCGAACAGACAACGAAGACGTTTGAGATGCTTGGCATCGAGGACGGAGCACTGAAAGTGACCTTGGCATCCTTCCAGCTGAAGGGAGATGCGGGTCAATGGTGGAAGTACGAGAAAGCTCGTGTTGGTGGTACTTGGGAGGCGTTTATAAATGCTTTTCAGGAGAGGTTTTTGTCTGCAGTAGCTAGGGAGAAGCTGAGGGATCAGTTTAGCCGGCTTAATCAGCAGGGCTTGTCAGTGGCCGAGTTTGAGGCTACTTTTACCAGTCTGTCTAGGTTTGCACCTGAACTGGTGGCGTCTGAGGAACGCCGTTGTTATGAGTTTGAGCGGAAGTTGAGGCGGGGCCTCAAGTTGAGAGTTGGTGGGTCCTATATCCGGGAGTATAGACACCTAGTGGACGCTGCAGCTCATATGGAGCTTATGATGCAGGAGGAGGATGAGGGGCAGAGAGGCTCCAAGAGGAGCCAGGATAGTCAGAGTGATGGCAGGAGGCAGAGGGGTTCTAACCCTCAGCAGTCGCAGGGTGGTGTTGCTAGATCGACCTTCCCAGTGCCGAGTGCAGGCTCCGGAAGAGGTGGTCAGGGAGATTTTACCTGTTACAAGTGTGGCCAGCTGGGTCACAAGGTTTCTGTTTGCCCGCAGAAGGGTGGAGGTCAGAAAGCTGCTTCTTCATCAGCTAGACCGCAGAGTCAGAGTTTGGGTAGGGGGCAGCTCTTGACTTGTTATCAGTGTGGACAACCTGGGCACATGAAAAGGTTTTGCCCACAGTTGAGTGCCACTTCGGGAGCGTCTGGTTCTAGGCAGACGCAGGGTTTTCAGCCAGCTCAGTCTGTGCAGGCCTCGAGGGCCAATCCGGGAGTTTTGTCATCCCAGTCTGTGCAGCAGTCTTTTGCTCCAAGAGGTGAGCAGGTAGACCAGGGGCCTACGGGGCGCGTGTATGCCGTTACCGCGTAGGATTTAGTACCGGCTCCATCAGTAGTGAGAGGTACTTTTCTGTTTTGCAACTCGGTTGCTAATGTGTTGATAGACACGGGTGCATCTCATTCTTTTGTATCTGCTGCATTTGCATCTGTTTTGGAATTGGAGTTAGCACAGTTAGCATCTCCTATTTGTGTGGTATCGCCTTTGGGTGGTGAGTTGATCCTGAAACAGGGAGTTAGAGGATGTGATATAGAGGTCGCCGACTATAGGCTTCCTTTTCCGTTTGTTGTCATGCCCATGAAGGGCTTTGATGTTATTTTGGGTATGGACTGGTTATCGTCATACCGGGCTGTTATTGATTGCTACCGCCAGAGGGTCACGTTATGTACCTTGAGCGGGGAGTGGTTCCATTTCTTGGGAGACCGGGTTGGTAGTGTTTTGCCACCGAGGTATGATTCGCGAGGGCGAAATGAGCTTAGTGGTTTACTTGCTAGCCTTGAGAGTAGCGAGTGTTTTGAGACTCAGATTGTATTACCGAGGGTGGTTTGTGAGTATTCGGATGTCTTTCCCGAAGATCTTGTTAGTTTGCCACCTCACCGAGAGATCGAGTTCTCTATTGATTTAGTGCCTGGTACGGCGCCGATTTCTATGGCACCTTACCGTTTTGCTCCAGCAGAGTTGGTTGAGTTGAAAGTTCAGCTCCAGGAATTGCTAGAGAAGGGTTTTGTTCGCCCTAGTGTTTCGCCGTGGGGAGCACCGGCACTCTTTGTTAAAAAGAAAGATGGTGCCTTGAGATTGTGTATTGACTATCGGAAGTTGAATCGGGCTACGGTTAAGAATAAGTATCCTATGCCCCGTATAGATGATTTGTTTGACCAGTTGAAGGGTTCCCGTTGTTTCTCTAAGATAGACTTGAGATCGGGTTACCATCAGTTGAGGGTCAGGGAGGAAGATATTCCTAAGACGGCATTCCGTACGCGGTATGGCCATTACGAGTTTCTGGTGATGCCATTTGGGCTTACCAATGCACCGGCAGTCTTTATGAACTTGATGAACCGGATTTTCCGGGAGTTCTTAGACCGATTTGTGGTCGTCTTTGTGGACGACATCCTTATCTATTCGCCTTCAGAGGAGGAGCACAAGGAACACTTGAGAGTGGTGCTTGAATTGCTTAGAGCCCATAGGCTGTATGCCAAGTTTGGGAAGTGTGAGTTCTGGCTGGGGGAAGTCAAATTCTTAGGCCACGTGGTATCCGGGGAAGGGGTGTCTGTTGATACATCCAAGGTTGAAGCAGTGCAAGATTGGGCACAGCCTAAGAGTGTGTTTGAGATCCGCAGTTTTCTGGGATTAGCTGGGTATTACCGTCGGTTTGTGAAAGATTTCTCCAGGTTAGCGTCACCATTGACTAGACTGACTAGGAAGGGAGTCAAGTTTGTGTGGAGTGAGACTTGTGAAAAGTCGTTCCAAGAGCTGAAAGTTAGATTGACCACCGCTCCGGTGTTGATTATTCCGGAAAGAGGGTTGGGTTATGCGGTTTATTGTGATGCCTCACGAGAGGGTTTGGGTTGTGTGTTAATGCAAGAGGGAAAAGTGGTAGCTTATGGCTCACGTCAGTTGAAAATACATGAGAAGAATTACCCCACACACGACCTACAATTAGCGGCTGTGATCTTTGCCTTGAAAATCTGGAGACACTACCTTTATGGTGAGAAGTTCGAGGTATTCTCGGACCACAAGAGTTTGAAGTATCTATTTACACAGAGAGACTTGAATTTGAGGCAGAGGAGATGGATGGAGTTCATCGAGGATTATGATTTTGAGTTGCATTACCATCCGGGAAAGGCCAATGTTGTGGCCGATGCCCTTAGTAGGAAAACCATTAGTGATGTAGCTTGTATAGCCATCCGGGAATGGGAGATGTTGGGAACACTTGGCGAGTTTGATTTGCTACTGGGCGAATCTGTTGAGGCTGCGGCCTTGTTTTCTGTTGTTGCGCAGCCTACACTTGTGATTAGAGTGTTAGAGGCACAGAGAGGTGACCTTGAGGTAGAATCCCTCCGAGAGAGGATCTCCAGTGGGAAAGTTGAGAAGGGTTTGACGGTGTATCCCGACCTGAGTGTGAGATACCGAGACCGTTTGTTTGTACCGGAGGCTTGCCGAGAGGAAGTACTCCGAGAATTTCACCATTCGCGCCTTGCGGTGCATTCGGGAGGTACTAAGATGTATCAGGATTTGGGTCGCCAGTTTTGGTGGCGGGGTATGAAGAGAGATGTGGCTGTTTTCGTATCGAAATGCCTTACTTGCCAGCAAGTGAAGGCCGAGCATCAGAGGCCAGCGGGTTTGTTGCAACCCTTGCCTATTGCCGAGTGGAAGTGGGAGCATGTCACTATGGACTTCGTTGTAGGTCTTCCGAGGACTCAGCGGGGTAGTGATGCTATTTGGGTGGTTGTAGACCGGTTGACTAAGTCGGCGCACTTTATTCCTATGCGCGTGAGAGATTCGGTAGATCATCTTGCCGATTTGTATATTCGGGACGTAGTGAGATTGCACGGGGTCCCAGTGACGATCGTCTCAGATAGAGATCCTCGTTTTACTGCTAGGTTGTGGCAGAGTTTGCAGAGTGCCTTGGGCACCAAGTTGACCTTTAGTACGGCTTATCATCCTCAGACTGACGGGCAGTCCGAGCGTACTATTCAGATCCTCGAGGATATGCTTCGGGGTTGTGTCCTGGACTTCAGTGGGACGTGGGAGAGGCACTTGCCATTGGTAGAGTTTGCCTACAACAACAGTTTTCAGTCTAGCATCGGTATGGCACCGTTTGAGGCCTTGTATGGCCGACCGTGTAGGTCTCCAGTTTGTTGGGCCGAGGTGGGTGATGCACCTTTGTTGGGTCCGGA
Source organism: Camellia sinensis (assembly GCF_055761805.1). Taxonomy (NCBI): domain Eukaryota; kingdom Viridiplantae; phylum Streptophyta; class Magnoliopsida; order Ericales; family Theaceae; genus Camellia; species Camellia sinensis. Next base: position 107,080,725 of record NC_138969.1, on the reverse strand, counting down.
GTTGGTGAGGGAGACGACGGAGAAAGTTGAACTTATCCGTAGGAGGCTTGTTACAGCCCAGAATCGACAAAAGAGTTATGCCGACCGTAGGAGGAGGCCTTTGGCGTTTGAGGTAGGTGACCATGTCTTTCTGAAGATATCACCTAGGCGAGGTCTGATGAGGTTTGGGAAGAGTGGGAAGTTATCCCCTCGGTTTATTGGTCCTTTTGAGATTCTTGAGAGGATTGGTGAGGTTGCTTATCGGTTAGCCTTACCGCCGCAGTTGTCCGGAGTACATGACGTGTTTCATGTGAGTATGCTTCGGAAGTACGAACCAGATCCATCACATGTGTTGGATTGGACCGATTTAGAGGTAGATGAAAATGCCTCGTATGAGGAGAGACCGGTTCGGGTCTTGGATAGGCGGGATCAGGTCCTGCGTGGCAAGACCATTCCTTTGGTGAAAGTCTTGTGGAAACATCACGGAGTGGAGGAAGCCACTTGGGAACGTGAGTTGGAAGTCCGAGAGAAATATCCGGACTTGTTTATTGATATGTAATTTTGTATTTAAATTTTACATTTTGTTGAACTTAAGAGCTTTTATATATGTCTTAAGTTGTGAAACATTGAAAATGTTTTGGTTATTGGAAGTATGTTTGGAACTTGCCTCATATGGAAGTTGAATGTAACATTATAGGTGTTAAGTATATTGTTGACATTGGAAAGTTAGTGCATAATGTTGATGCATGTTAATAATACGTCTGTTGTTTACATATTGTGATATGTCTCTTGTTAAAGGGATGGGATGACCAGTAATGGGTCGAATTGTTGAATGTTAAATTGTAACATTGTTTAAAATGGAGGAAAACCTGTTTTTGGAAACTTGTGCTTAATTTCGGGGACGAAATTCTTTAAGGGGGGGAGGTTATAGCGATCCCGGGTTTACCCTTGTTGTACAGTGATCCGGACATGTGTCCGTGAATGTTGGTAGTTGTTTATTTTCTAGTTTGCATCCTCTTTACTTTGTATTTTGAGTTATGGGATGTGTTGGGCAGATTTGTTACAGGTTGGTTGTGCTTGGGAGCCTAGTGTTGCTGCCCAGATTTTTGGTCCTTCGCTCGAGCGAGGAGTTTGTCGCTCGAGCGAGAGTAGTGTTGCCCCGGTTCTGGACCTGAGAGTTGTAGTTTCTGGCTCGAGCGAGCTTTTCATGGCTCGAGCGGTCTGGGTTTTTCTTCGCTCGATCGAGAACTTCTTGGCTCGAGCGAGAGTTTTCTGTGTCTGGTCGCTCGAGCGACCAATCCTTCGCTCGAGCGAGAGTGTTTTATATCAGCGGACAGCAGCGTCTTAAACATCACTTTTTCAGTCCCTTTCTTTGAGCAAAACCTAAATTCGACACTCTCTCTTCCTAAACTTACACTCTCTCTAAGATTTGATCTCCCTAGGGTGTGAATCTAGCCTAGGGCCTTTGTTAAAAAGATAGAGGGCGTTGAGAGCTTCGATTTAATCTAAAAAAGTTTGGATTTGGAGCAAGTTGATCTTGGAGTCTTCATCTCCTTTTGGGCTAAAACTTCAAGGTAGGGATAACCTACTCCTCTCTATGGGTTTTGTCTTTAAATTTTGGTATTTTGAGATGTTGGGCTTGGTTTGGTAATTTTGTGAAAGTTTGGGGCTTTTGTGCAATTATACGAAAGTTGGGGTTTTATTCATAATAAACCTAGATGCATGTTAGGCATGAAAAAAATGGAATGATTGATGAATCATTGATGAAAATGGGACCTAAGGGTTGAAATGGTAATTATGGAAAATGGCCTAATTACATTGTTTAATTAATTGGGATAATTAATTGGTGAGAAATGAGGAAACGAAATGTTGATTGAATATCCATTTGTGCATTTATTTTCTGTTTAGAAATAACTGCTTTGGGCTATCGGTGGAGGATAGTCGTGATTGTTGTAGACAATGCATGATGATTAAGTAAACGGAAACTAATCAATGGAATGTGTCATGGAACTTGACAGTTGTTAGAATACATTAATTGTATGTATTGTGTGATTGTATATAGAACCAATGTGTTTATATACGTTATGTGTAGAGGAGGAGATAGGGGATGTACTCCGCGGTTTAGGGGAAGATAGGGGATGTACCTCTAAACCGGATAGGTATTGGGAGGAGATAGGGGATGAACTCCGTAGACAGAGCTCATATGCTTGTCTAGAGAAGTGAAGATAGAGCTCATATGCTTATCTTTGTGAAGTGTGGATACAGCTTGTATGCTTATCTGTGGATATTGTTGATATACATATCTGTTGTAGAATGTGGATACAGCTTGTATGCTTATCTGTGGATATTTTTGATATACATATCTGTTGAGAATGTGAGATATAGTTTTTATACATATCTGTGGAAATGATAATAGAGCTAGCATGCTTATCTATTGAAAAGGGGAAAATGAAAAGTAATTGGGACTTGTAAGTCGTTGACATAAATATGTAATTTATGCGATTGTATCAGTGTTGGCCAACTATCAATTGCTAATGTTTTAGTCATTGTCCATGGTTGGTTTAGTGTATTTCTACTGGGCTGTGGCTCACCCTATATGGGAATATCATTTTCAGGTGCAGGAAGCATGCCACCTCCAAGGACATAGCTGGGAGGCTAGTGGCGGGCATAGTTTTGTTGTTTTACTTTTTGATGTATTACATGTAATTTCAAGCCAAGGGCTTAATGTGTAAACGAGTTAGAACTCTTTGTTGTAACCAAGTGTTAACTTGGAAAGCCGTAAGCCCGTAGGGCATTTTGTTATGAGGTTAACATGTAATACCTATGTAATGGAACTCTAATGAATGAAAGAATGTGATTAGTTTATATGTAAATGTATGTCTTATTAGATGGGTTTATTGTTGTTATTTTGAGGGCGTTACATAGGTTATGATGACCGGAAAATCCCTACTTGCGCTCGACCAAGACAAATGAAAAAAGAGTATTTAGAACTCTGTAAATCAGAAATTAATACTCTCCTCCAAAAAAAGCTTATTCGATCCAGTCGTTCTTCTTGGATTTGTACAGCCTTTTATGTTAATAAAAATGTAGAAATTGAAAGAGGTGTGCCAAGATTGGCAATTAACTATAAACCTCTTAATGAAGCCTTACAATGGATAAGGTATCCAGTTCCCAACAAAAAAGATCTTTTAGATCGTCTTCAGGATGCAGTCATATTTTCTAAATTTGACATGAAATCAGGATATTGGCAAGTCTAAATCGCTAAACCAGACAGATACAAAACTGCTTTACAGTACCTTTTGGGCATTTTGAATGGAATGTTATGCCATTTGGTTTAAAAAAATGCTCCATCTGAATTCCAACATATAATGAATGATATTTTTAATCCTTATACAGAATTTTCCATTTGTTATATTGATGATGTTTTAATCATTTCCTCATCAATTGACCAGCACATGAAACATCTTAACATTTTTGAGCATGTTATTATTAAAAATGGTTTAGTTGTTTCTGCATCAAAAATGCAACTTTTTCAGACTACAATCAGATTTTTGGGTCATAATATTCACAATGACACTATTATTCCCATAAATAGAAGCTTGGAATTTGCATCTAAATTTCCAGATGAAATTAAAGACAAAACTCAATTGCAGAGATTTTTAGGAAATTTAAATTATATTCATGATTACTATCCTAACCTTGCTACAGATGCAGCTATTTTATATTCCAGACTTCGGAAAAATCCTCCTCCTTAGGGACCAGAACATACAAATGCTGTTCAAAAGATTAAGGCTGGAGTTAAACCTCTACCTTGTCCTTCTTTACCAAATCCTGAATGGAAAAAAATTGTAGAAACTGATGCTTCTAACTTTGGTTATGGTGGCATACTTAAACAATTTAATCCCAACAGTAACGAAGAAGAACTTTTAAGATTTACTTCAGGTATTTGGCATCAAGCTGCTAAAAATTATCCGACAATTAAACAAGAATGTTTAGCTATTGTTAAATGTGTCTTAGAATTCCAGGATGATTTATTAAATCAACATTTTTTAATCAGAGTTGATTGTTCTGCAGCAAAACAGATTTTTAAAAAAGATGTTAAAAATCTAGCCCAAAAACAAATTTTTGCCACTTGGCAGGGCCAACTTTTAGTTTTTGATTTTGATATTGAATATATCAAAGGAGAAACTAATTCTCTTCCAGACTTTCTAACCCGCAAATATTTGTAGGGTCCTAACGCAGAATACGGGCCGAGGCTCCCCTACACTATAGAATTTCCAAGGCTATATGCCACTTCCAGTAAAAAAAGCGGAATCAAGCCGTTCGGCTAAAGATGTCCTCCTCACTCCAGTACCATATGTCCAGAATTTTATCATTGAGGAAACTGTCCTCTTCATTGAAAATTCCGATATTCAATGGATGAAGGATCCATGGGAAATTAAAAGGAGGTATTTGACTACTCAACATTCATTACCCCACTTTGATCAGTATAGATACATCTATGAGCAGATCCTTGTTGATACTACCTCTGTCGATTTCAAACATACTCTTGTTGAGCCTAATCGCACAGCTAGTCCAATTAATTACAGCAAAGCTACTATCCAGCAGATCTTGCCCATGCCGGCCTGGGGCATGCATCCTCATGTTACCCGTACCCTTGAGATCCGTAATAAGGAATCTCGTTACAGCTATTGGGATTATATTAATTCTTTTTCTCAAGCATTTTATTATATGAATGCCCCACGGAACCATTCTTGGTTCATTCGTGTCCTTCCCGAACTTTTACAAAACGATCTCCCAAACTGGTTTCTCGTTTGGTGGGATAAATTTGGTATTCAGATTGATGCATTTCCAGAAGATGTTTGCAATGCATTCAAAGAATGGCAGATTGCATACCGCCACCTTCCAGGATACAAGGACATATCTATGTCTAAATCTACAGTCCATTTTGTTATCCGCTTTGGTATCCCATGGATTTGGAAATGGGATTTCCAATGTGATTTCTAGAATAAAATTCCCCGTTTAAAACGAGTTTTCTTTTATAAATGATGGAATAAAATGGATGATCTCAAACCTCATCAAGAACTTCTCCAAAAAATCAAAGGTCATACACAGGCTTGCTGGGATGCTACTCCCAGGGCCGGCCCTGAGTTCGTCGGGGCCTCAGGCGAATTTCGGAAAGGGGGCCCTTTTATATTGAAAAACAATTCATGAATAAAACGATAAGTTACGATTTTTTTATTTATTTATAATCATAAAAAAATTTACTTACACATATAATTATTAAAATTATAAATAAAACAATTTAATAAAATAAAATTAGAACAAAATAATTAGGAAAAAATTATTCAATTAAAATTGATAAAGACCTAGGTAAAAGAATTTGAGCAAAATTATTTATTCCACTAAAATCTAATAGATAAAGAAGGTAAAAATAAAAAATAAAAAAATAGGGCCCATATATTGTATGTATTATTTTTCTTGAGCCCAAACACTTTTTTTTTAATATATATTTTCATTTTAATAAATATGGACCAAAGTACACTTATAAATAAATATGGAGTAAATCATATATGGACCTAAAAAAATATTTTGGGGCCCTTTAAATTGATCCTAAAACCAAAAAAAAAAAAAAAACATTGAGCCTATAATATTTTACCAAATTTAGGGGCCCTATTTTTGGGCCAAATTTAGGGGCCCTATGTTATATATGTTTATATGTTTTACCAAATTTAGGGGCCCTATTGTTATTTATTTATTTATTTATATATTTTCATTTTAATAAATATGGGCCAAACACATTTATAAATAAAGGGGAAATTACCCATAGGTCCCATGGGAAACATGTGATCTCCATTTAATCCCATAACTTTTTCACTACACCCAAAAGTCCTTTCCTCTCTCTCTGTGCTTTTTGCTTCCCTTCCTCTCTCGTTATTTTTTTTACATTTTTCTGTCACCGTGTTTGTCATGGAAGAGGACCACCGGTGATCATATCTTTCTCCATTGATCGGGGTTCATTGATAACCACCAAACATTAAAATCAACTCCGACGAAGAAGATGATATATTTTCCGACGAAGAAGATGAATGGATCTACTTAGATCTGATATAGATCTACTCAGATCTACATCAGATCTGAGTAGATCTACACAGATTTGGTTAGACATCCGTCTTTCCCCTTCGATTTCTTTTTTTTTTTCTCTCTCTGCTATACACTTCTGTTTTTCTGTTCTAATGGAGAAAATTTTCGAATTCTGAACAAGCAGTTTTCGAGTTTTAGTTACAGGCAGTGAAAACGGTAAAATTTTGCAGTTTCAAATTTTTTTTTTTGGTGCTGGAATGAATCATGGTTTAAAACTGTAAAATTTTGCAGTTTTATAACATTCTTTAGAACTGTAAAATTTTACAGTTTCATAACATGTTTTTTAATTTTTTTTTTTTTCATAACATTTTTTTTTTCTGCTATACATTCTTTATAACATTTTTTCCGACGAAGAAGATGATATATTTTCCGACGAAGAAGATGAATGGATCTACTTAGATCTGATATAGATCTACTCAGATCTACATCAGATCTGAGTAGATCTACACAGATTTGGTTAGACATCCGTCTTTCCCCTTCGATTTCTTTTTTTTTTCTATCTCTGCTATACACTTCTGTTTTTCTGTTCTAATGGAGAAAATTTTCGAATTCTGAACAAGCAGTTTTCGAGTTTTAGTTACAGGCAGTGAAAACTGTAAAATTTTGCAGTTTCAAATTTTTTTTTTGGTGCTGGAATGAATCATGGTTTAAAACTGTAAAATTTTGCAGTTTTATAACATTATTTAGAACTGTAAAATTTTACAGTTTCATAACATGTTTTTTAATTTTTTTTTTTTTCATAACATTTTTTTTTTTCTGCTATTCATTCTTTATAACATTTTTTCCGACGAAGAAGATGATATATTTTCCGACGAAGAAGATGAATGGATCTACTTAGATCTGATATAGATCTACTCAGATCTACATCAGATCTAAGTAGATCTACACAGATTTGGTTAGACATCCGTCTTTCCCCTTCGATTTCTTTTTTTTTTTCTCCCTCTGCTATACACTTCTGTTTTTCTGTTCTAATGGAGAAAATTTTCTAATTCTGAACAAGCAGTTTTCGAGTTTTAGTTACAGGCAGTGAAAACTGTAAAATTTTGCAGTTTCAAATTTTTTTTTTGGTGCTGGAATGAATCATGGTTTAAAACTGTAAAATTTTGCAGTTTTATAACATTCTTTAGAACTGTAAAATTTTACAGTTTCATAACATGTTTTTTAATTTTTTTTTTTTCATAACATTTTTTTTTTCTGCTATACATTCTTTATAACATTTTTTCCGACGAAGAAGATGATATATTTTCCGACGAAGAAGATGATATATTTTCCGACGAAGAAGATGAATGGATCTACTTAGATCTGATATAGATCTACTCAGATCTACGTCAGATCTGAGTAGATCTACACAGATTTGGTTAGACATCCGTCTTTCCCCTTCGATTTCTTTTTTTTTTTCTCTCTCTGCTATACACTTCGGTTTTTCTGTTCTAATGGAGAAAATTTTCGAATTTTGAACAAGCAGTTTTCGAGTTTTAGTTACAGGCAGTGAAAACTGTAAAATTTTGCAGTTTTAAATTTTTTTTTTGGTGCTGGAATGAATCATGGTTTAAAATTGTAAAATTTTGCAATTTTATAACATTCTTTAGAACGGTAAAATTTTACAGTTTCATATAATGTTTTTTAATTTTTTTTTTTTCATAACATTTTTTTTTTCTGCTATACATTCTTTATAACATTTTTTCCGACGAAGAAGATGATATATTTTCCGACGAAGAAGATGAATGGATCTACTTAGATCTGATATAGATCTACTCAGATCTACATCAGATCTGAGTAGATCTACACAGATTTGGTTAGACATCCGTCTTTCCCCTTCGATTTCTTTTTTTTTTTCTCTCTCTGCTATACATTTCTGTTTCTCTGTTCTAATGGAGAAAATTTTCGAATTCTGAACAAGCAGTTTTCGAGTTTTAGTTACAAGCAGTGAAAACTGTAAAATTTTGCAGTTTCAAATTTTTTTTTTGGTGCTGGAATGAATCATGGTTTAAAACTGTAAAATTTTGCAGTTTTATAACATTCTTTAGAACTGTAAAATTTTACAGTTTCATAACATGTTTTTTAATTTTTTTTTTTTCATAACATTTTTTTTTCTGCTATACATTCTTTATAACATTTTTTCCGACGAAGAAGATGATATATTTTCCGACGAAGAAGATGAATGGATCTACTTAGATCTGATATAGATCTACTCAGATCTACATCAGATCTGAGTAGATCTACACAGATTTGGTTAGACATCCGTCTTTCCCCTTCGATTTCTTTTTTTTTTTCTCTCTCTGCTATACACTTCTGTTTTTCTGTTCTAATGGAGAAAATTTTCGAATTCTGAACAAGCAGTTTTCGAGTTTTAGTTACAGGCAGTGAAAACTGTAAAATTTTGCAGTGTCAAATTTTTTTTTTGGGGCTGGAATGAATCATGGTTTAAAACTGTAAAATTTTACAGTTTTATAACATTCTTTAGAGCTGTAAAATTTTACAGTTTCATAACATGTTTTTTAATTTTTTTTTTTTCATAACATTTTTTTTTTTCTGCTATACATTCTTTATAACATTTTTTCCGATGAAGAAGATGATATATTTTCCGACGAAGAAGATGAATGGATCTACTTAGATCTGATATAGATCTACTCAGATCTACATCAGATCTGAGTAGATCTACACAGATTTGGATAGACATCCGTCTTTCCCCTTCGATTTCTTTTTTTTTTCTCTCTCTGCTATACACTTCTGTTTTTCGGTTCTAATGGAGAAAATTTTCGAATTCTGAACAAGCAGTTTTCGAGTTTTAGTTACAGGCAATGAAAACTGTAAAATTTTGCAGTTTCAAATTTTTTTTTTGGTGCTGGAATGAATCATGGTTTAAAACTGTAAAATTTTGCAGTTTTATAACATTCTTTAGAACTGTAAAATTTTACAGTTTCATAACATGTTTTTTAATTTTTTTTTTTCATAACATTTTTTTTTTCTGCAATACATTCTTTATAACATTTTTCCGACGAAGAAGATGATATATTTTCCGACGAAGAAGATGAATGGATCTAATTAGATCTGATATAGATCTACTCAGATCTACATCAGATCTGAGTAGATCTACACAAATTTGGTTAGACATCCGTCTTTCCCCTTCGATTTCTTTTTTTTTTTCTCTCTCTGCTATACACTTCTGTTTTTCTGTTCTAATGGAGAAAATTTTCGAATTCTGAACAAGCAGTTTTCGAGTTTTAGTTACAGGCAGTGAAAACTGTAAAATTTTGCAGTTTCAAAAATTTTTTTTGGTGCTGGAATGAATCATGGTTTAAAACTGTAAAATTTTGCAGTTTTATAACATTCTTTAGAACTGTAAAATTTTACAGTTTCATAACATGTTTTTTAATTTTTTTTTTTCATAACATTTTTTTTTCTGCTATACATTCTTTATAACATTTTTTCCGACGAAGAAGATGATATATTTTCCGACGAAGAAGATGAATGGATCTACTTAGATCTGATATAGATCTACTCAGATCTACATCAGATCTGAGTAGATCTACACAGATTTGGTTAGACATCCGTCTTTCCCCTTCGATTTCTTTTTTTTTTCTCTCTCTGCTATACACTTCTGTTTTTCGGTTCTAATGGGGAAAATTTTCGAATTCTGAACAAGCAGTTTTCGAGTTTTAGTTACAGGCAGTGAAAACTGTAAAATTTTGCAGTTTCAAATTTTTTTTTTGGTGCTGGAATGAATCATGGTTTAAAACTGTAAAATTTTGCAGTTTTATAACATTCTTTAGAACTGTAAAATTTTACAGTTTCATAACATGTTTTTTAATTTTTTTTTTTTCATAACAATTTTTTTTTCTGTTATACATTCTTTATAACATTTTTTCCGACGAAGAAAATGATATATTTTCCGACGAAGAAGATGAATGGATCTACTTAGATCTGATATAGATCTACTCAGATCTACATCAGATCTGAGTAGATCTACACAGATTTGGTTAGACATCCGTCTTTCCCCTTCGATTTCTTTTTTTTTTTTCTCTCTCTGCTATACACTTCTGTTTTTCTGTTCTAATGGAGAAAATTTTCGAATTCTGAACAAGCAGTTTTCGATTTTTAGTTACAGGCAGTGAAAACTGTAAAATTTTGAAGTTTCAAAATTTTTTTTTGGTGCTGGAATGAATCATGGTTTAAAACTGTAAAATTTTGCAGTTTTATAACATTCTTTAGAACTGTAAAATTTTACAGTTTCATAACATGTTTTTTAATTATTTTTTTTCATAACATTTTTTTTTTCTGCTATACATTCTTTAGAACATTTTTTCCGACGAAGAAGATGATATATTTTCCGACGAAGAAGATGAATGGATCTACTTAGATCTGATATAGATCTACTCAGATCTACATCAGATCTGAGTAGATCTACACAGATTTGGTTAGACATCCGTCTTTCCCCTTCGATTTCTTTTTTTTTTCTCTCTCTGCTATACACTTATGTTTTTCTGTTCTAATGGAGAAAATTTTCGAATTCTGAACAAGCAGTTTTCGAGTTTTAGTTACAGGCAGTGAAAACTGTAAAATTTTGCAGTTTCAAATTTTTTTTTTTGGTGCTGGAATGAATCATGGTTTAAAACTGTAAAATTTTGCAGTTTTATAACATTCTTTAGAACTGTAAAATTTTACAGTTTCATAACATGTTTTTTAATTTTTTTTTTTTCATAACATTTTTTTTTTCTGCTATACATTCTTTATAATATTTTTTCCGACGAAGAAGATGATATATTTTTCGACGAAGAAGATGAATGGATCTACTTAGATCTGATATAGATCTACTCAGATCTACATCAGATCTGAGTAGATCTACACAGATTTGGTTAGACATCCGTCTTTCCCCTTCGATTTCTTTTTTTTTTTCTCTCTCTGCTATACATTTCTGTTTCTCTGTTCTAATGGAGAAAATTTTCGAATTCTGAACAAGCAGTTTTCGAGTTTTAGTTACAAGCAGTGAAAACTGTAAAATTTTGCAGTTTCAAATTTTTTTTTTGGTGCTGGAATGAATCATGGTTTAAAACTGTAAAATTTTGCAGTTTTATAACATTCTTTAGAACTGTAAAATTTTACAGTTTCATAACATGTTTTTTAATTTTTTTTTTTTCATAACATTTTTTTTTCTGCTATACATTCTTTATAACATTTTTTCCGACGAAGAAGATGATATATTTTCCGACGAAGAAGATGAATGGATCTACTTAGATCTGATATAGATCTACTCAGATCTACATCAGATCTGAGTAGATCTACACAGATTTGGTTAGACATCCGTCTTTCTCCTTCGATTTCTTTTTTTTTTTCTCTCTCTGCTATACACTTCTGTTTTTCTGTTCTAATGGAGAAAATTTTCGAATTCTGAACAAGCAGTTTTCGAGTTTTAGTTACAGGCAGTGAAAACTGTAAAATTTTGCAGTGTCAAATTTTTTTTTTGGGGCTGGAATGAATCATGGTTTAAAACTGTAAAATTTTACAGTTTTATAACATTCTTTAGAGCTGTAAAATTTTACAGTTTCATAACATGTTTTTTAATTTTTTTTTTTTCATAACATTTTTTTTTTCTGCTATACATTCTTTATAACATTTTTTCCGATGAAGAAGATGATATATTTTCCGACGAAGAAGATGAATGGATCTACTTAGATCTGATATAGATCTACTCAGATCTTAGATCTGAGTAGATCTACACAGATTTGGATAGACATCCGTCTTTCCCCTTCGATTTCTTTTTTTTTTTCTCTCTCTGCTATACACTTCTGTTTTTCGGTTCTAATGGAGAAAATTTTCGAATTCTGAACAAGCAGTTTTCGAGTTTTAGTTACAGGCAATGAAAACTGTAAAATTTTGCAGTTTCAAATTTTTTTTTTGGTGCTGGAATGAATCATGGTTTAAAACTGTAAAATTTTGCAGTTTTATAACATTCTTTAGAACTGTAAAATTTTACAGTTTCATAACATGTTTTTTAATTTTTTTTTTTCATAACATTTTTTTTTTCTGCAATACATTCTTTATAACATTTTTCCGACGAAGAAGATGATATATTTTCCGACGAAGAAGATGAATGGATCTAATTAGATCTGATATAGATCTACTCAGATCTACATCAGATCTGAGTAGATCTACACAAATTCGGTTAGACATCCGTCTTTCCCCTTCGATTTCTTTTTTTTTTTCTCTCTCTGCTATACACTTCTGTTTTTCTGTTCTAATGGAGAAAATTTTCGAATTCTGAACAAGCAGTTTTCGAGTTTTAGTTACAGGCAGTGAAAACTGTAAAATTTTGCAGTTTCAAAATTTTTTTTTGGTGCTGGAATGAATCATGGTTTAAAACTGTAAAATTTTGCAGTTTTATAACATTCTTTAGAACTGTAAAATTTTACAGTTTCATAACATGTTTTTTAATTTTTTTTTTTCATAACATTTTTTTTTCTGCTATACATTCTTTATAACATTTTTTCCGACGAAGAAGATGATATATTTTCCGACGAAGAAGATGAATGGATCTACTTAGATCTGATATAGATCTACTCAGATCTACATCAGATCTGAGTAGATCTACACAGATTTGGTTAGACATCCGTCTTTCCCCTTCGATTTCTTTTTTTTTTCTCTCTCTGCTATACACTTCTGTTTTTCGGTTCTAATGGGGAAAATTTTCGAATTCTGAACAAGCAGTTTTCGAGTTTTAGTTACAGGCAGTGAAAACTGTAAAATTTTGCAGTTTCAAATTTTTTTTTTGGTGCTGGAATGAATCATGGTTTAAAACTGTAAAATTTTGCAGTTTTATAACATTCTTTAGAACTGTAAAATTTTACAGTTTCATAACATGTTTTTTAATTTTTTTTTTTTCATAACATTTTTTTTTTCTGTTATACATTCTTTATAACATTTTTTCCGACGAAGAAAATGATATATTTTCCGACGAAGAAGATGAATGGATCTACTTAGATCTGATATAGATCTACTCAGATCTACATCAGATCTGAGTAGATCTACACAGATTTGGTTAGACATCCATCTTTCCCCTTCGATTTCTTTTTTTTTTTCTCTCTCTGCTATACACTTCTGTTTTTCTGTTCTAATGGAGAAAATTTTCGAATTCTGAACAAGCAGTTTTCGAGTTTTAGTTACAGGCAGTGAAAACTGTAAAATTTTGCAGTTTCAAAATTTTTTTTTGGTGCTGGAATGAATCATGGTTTAAAACTGTAAAATTTTGCAGTTTTATAACATTCTTTAGAACTGTAAAATTTTACAGTTTCATAACATGTTTTTTAATTTTTTTTTTTCATAACATTTTTTTTTTCTGCTATACATTCTTTAGAACATTTTTTCCGACGAAGAAGATGATATATTTTCCGACGAAGAAGATGAATGGATCTACTTAGATCTGATATAGATCTACTCAGATCTACATCAGATCTGAGTAGATCTACACAGATTTGGTTAGACATCCGTCTTTCCCCTTCGATTTCTTTTTTTTTTTCTCTCTCTGCTATACACTTATGTTTTTCTGTTCTAATGGAGAAAATTTTCGAATTCTGAACAAGCAGTTTTCGAGTTTTAGTTACAGGCAGTGAAAACTGTAAAATTTTGCAGTTTCAAATTTTTTTTTTTGGTGCTGGAATGAATCATGGTTTAAAACTGTAAAATTTTGCAGTTTTATAACATTCTTTAGAACTGTAAAATTTTACAGTTTCATAACATGTTTTTTAATTTTTTTTTTTTCATAACATTTTTTTTTTCTGCTATACATTCTTTATAATATTTTTTCCGACGAAGAAGATGATATATTTTTCGACGAAGAAGATGAATGGATCTACTTAGATCTGATATAGATCTACTCAGATCTACATCAGATCTGAGTAAATCTACACAGATTTGGTTAGACATCCGTTTTTCCCCTTCGATTTCTTTTTTTTTCTCTCTCTCTGCTATACACTTCTGTTTTTCTGTTCTAATGGAGAAAATTTTCGAATTCTGAACAATCAGTTTTCGAGTTTTAGTTCCAGGCAGTGAAAACTGTAAAATTTTGCAGTTTCAATTTTTTTTTTTGGTGCTGGAATGAATCATGGTTTAAAACTGTAAAATTTTGCAGTTTTATAACATTCTTTAGAACTGTAAAATTTTACAGTTTCATAACATGTTTTTTAATTTATTTTTTTCATAACATTTTTTTTTCTGCTATACATTCTTTATAACATTTTTTCCGACGAAGAAGATGATATATTTTCCGACGAAGAAGATGAATGGATCTACTTATATCTGATATGGATCTACTCAGATCTACATCAGATCTGAGTAGATCTACACAGATTTGGTTAGACATCCGTCTTTCCCCTTCGGTTTCTTTTTTTTTTTCTCTCACTGCTATACACTTCTGTTTTTCTGTTCTAATGGAGAAAATTTTCGAATTCTGAACAAGCAGTTTTCGAGTTATAGTTACAGGCAGTGAAAACTGTAAAATTTTGCAGTTTCAAATTTTTTTTTTGGTGCTGGAATGAATCATGGTTTAAAACTGTAAAATTTTGCAGTTTTATAACATTCTTTAGAACTGTAAAATTTTACAGTTTCATAACATGTTTTTTAATTTTTTTTTTTTCATAACATTTTTTTTTCTGCTATACATTCTTTATAACATTTTTTCCGACGAAGAAGATGATATATTTTCCGACGAAGAAGATGAATGGATCTACTTAGATCTGATATAGATCTACTCAGATCTACATCAGATCTAAGTAGATCTACACAGATTTGGTTAGACATCCGTCTTTCCCCTTCGATTTCTTTTTTTTTTTCTCCCTCTGCTATACACTTCTGTTTTTCTGTTCTAATGGAGAAAATTTTCGAATTCTGAACAAGCAGTTTTCGAGTTTTAGTTACAGGCAGTGAAAACTGTAAAATTTTGCAGTTTGAAATTTTTTTTTTGGTGCTGGAATGTATCATGGTTTAAAACTGTAAAATTTTGCAGTTTTATAACATTCTTTAGAACTGTAAAATTTTACAGTTTCATAACATGTTTTTTAATTTTTTTTTTTTCATAACATTTTTTTTTTCTGCTATACATTCTTTATAACATTTTTTTCGACGAAGAAGATGATATATTTTCCGACGAAGAAGATGATATATTTTCCGACGAAGAGGATGAATGGATCTACTTAGATCTGATATAGATCTACTCAGATCTACATCAGATCTGAGTAGATCTACACAGATTTGGTTAGACATCCGTCTTTCCCCTTCGATTTCTTTTTTTTTCTCTCTCTCTGCTATACACTTCGGTTTTTCTGTTCTAATGGAGAAAATTTTCGAATTCTGAACAAGCAGTTTTCGAGTTTTAGTTACAGGCAGTGAAAACTGTAAAATTTTGCAGTTTCAAATTTTTTTTTTGGTGCTGGAATGAATCATGGTTTAAAACTGTAAAATTTTGCAGTTTTATAACATTCTTTAGAACTGTAAAATTTTACAGTTTCATAACATGTTTTTTAATTTTTTTTTTTCATAACATTTTTTTTTTCGGCTATACATTCTTTATAACATTTTTTCCGACGAAGAAGATGATATATTTTCCGACGAAGAAGATGAATGGATCTACTTAGATCTGATATAGATCTACTCAGATCTACATCAGATCTGAGTAGATCTACACAGATTTGGTTAGACATCCGTCTTTCCCCTTCGATTTCTTTTTTTTTTTCTCTCTCTGCTATACACTTCTGTTTCTCTGTTCTAATGGAGAAAATTTTCGAATTCTGAACAAGCAGTTTTCGAGTTTCAGTTACAGGCAGTGAAAACTGTAAAATTATGCAGTTTCAAATTTTTTTTTTGGTGCTGGAATGAATCATGGTTTAAAACTGTAAAATTTTGCAGTTTTATAACATTTTTTAGAATTGTAAAATTTTACAGTTTCATAACATGTTTTTTAATTTTTTTTTTTCATAACATTTTTTTTTCTGCTATACATTCTTTATAACATTTTTTCCGACGAAGAAGATGATATATTTTCCGACGAAGAAGATGAATCGATCTACTTAGATCTGATATAGATCTACTCAGATCTACATCTGGTCTGAGTAGATCTACACAGATTTGGTTAGACATCCGTCTTTCCCCTTCGATTTCTTTTTTTTTTTTCTCTCTCCGCTATACACTTCTGTTTTTCTGTTCTAATGGAGAAAATTTTCGAATTCTGAACAAGCAGTTTTCGAGTTTTAGTTACAGGCAGTGAAAACTGTAAAATTTTGCAGTGTCAAATTTTTTTTTTGGGGCTGGAATGAATCATGGTTTAAAACTGTAAAATTTTGCAGTTTTATAACATTCTTTAGAACTGTAAAATTTTACAGTTTCATAACATGTTTTTTAATTTTTTTTTTTCATAACATTTTTTTTTTCTGCTATACATTCTTTATGACTTTTTTTCCGATGAAGAAGATGATATATTTTCCGACGAAGAAGATGAATGGATCTACTTAGATCTGATATAGATCTACTCAGATCTACATCAGATCTGAGTAAATCTACACAGATTTGGTTAGACATCCGTCTTTCCCCTTCGATTTCTTTTTTTTTTTCTCTCTCTGCTATACACTTCTGTTTTTCGGTTCTAATGGAGAAAATTTTCGAATTCTGAACAAGCAGTTTTCGAGTTTTAGTTACAGGCAGTGAAAACTATAAAATTTTGCAGTTTCAAATTTTTTTTTTGGTGCTGGAATGAATCATTGTTTAAAACTGTAAAATTTTGCAGTTTTATAACATTCTTTAGAACTGTAAAATTTTACAGTTTCATAACATGTTTTTTAATTTTTTTTTTTCATAACATTTTTTTTTTCTGTTATACATTCTTTATAACATTTTTTCCGATGAAGAAGATGATATATTTTCCGACGAACAAGATGAATGGATCTACTTAGATCTGATATAGATCTACTCAGATCTACATCAGATCTGAGTAGATCTACACAGATTTGGTTAGACATCCGTCTTTCCCCTTCGATTTCTTTTTTTTTTTCTCTCTCTGCTATACACTTCTGTTTTTCTGTTCTAATGGAGAAAATTTTCGAATTCTGAACAAACAGTTTTCGAGTTTTAGTTACAGGCAGTGAAAATTGTAAAATTTTGCAGTTTCAATTTTTTTTTTTGGTGCTGGAATGAATCATGGTTTAAAACTGTATAATTTTGCAGTTTTATAACATTTCTTTAGAACTGTAAAATTTTACAGTTTCATAACATGTTTTTTAATTTTTTTTTTTTCATAACATTTTTTTTTTCTGCTATACATTCTTTATAACATTTTTTCCGACGAAGAAGATGATATATTTTCCGACGAAGAAGATGAATGGATCTACTTAGATCTGATATAGATCTACTCAGATCTACATCAGATCTGAGTAGATCTACACAGATTTGGTTAGACATCCGTCTTTCCACTTCGATTTCTTTTTTTTTTCTCTCTCTACTATACACTTCTGTTTTTCTGTTCTAATGGAGAAAATTTTCGAATTCTGAACAAGCAGTTTTCGAGTTTTAGTTACAGGCAGTGAAAACTGTAAAATTTTGCAGTTTCAAATTTTTCTTTTGGTGCTGGAATGAATCATGGTTTAAAACTGTAAAATTTTGCAGTTTTATAACATTCTTTAGAACTATAAAATTTTACAGTTTCATAACATGTTTTTTAATTTTTTTTTTTTCATAACATTTTTTTTTTCTGCTATACATTCTTTATAACATTTTTTTCGACGAAGAAGATGATATATTTTCCGACGAAGAAGATGAATGGATCTACTTAGATCTGATATAGATCTACTCAGATCTACATCAGATCTGAGTAGATCTACACAGATTTGGTTAGACATCCGTCTTTCCCCTTCGATTTCTTTTTTTTTTTCTCTCTCTGCTATACACTTCTGTTTCTCTGTTCTAATGGAGAAAATTTTCGAATTCTGAACAAGCAGTTTTCGAGTTTCAGTTACAGGCAGTGAAAACTGTAAAATTATGCAGTTTCAAATTTTTTTTTTGGTGCTGGAATGAATCATGGTTTAAAACTGTAAAATTTTGCAGTTTTATAACATTTTTTAGAACTGTAAAATTTTACAGTTTCATAACATGTTTTTTAATTTTTTTTTTTATAACATTTTTTTTTCTGCTATACATTCTTTATAACATTTTTTCCGACGAAGAAGATGATATATTTTCCGACGAAGAAGATGAATCGATCTACTTAGATCTGATATAGATCTACTCAGATCTACATCATGTCTGAGTAGATCTACACAGATTTGGTTAGACATCCGTCTTTCCCCTTCGATTTCTTTTTTTTTTTCTCTCTCTGCTATACACTTCTGTTTTTCTGTTCTAATGGAGAAAATTTTCGAATTCTGAACAAGCAGTTTTCGAGTTTTAGTTACAGGCAGTGAAAACTGTAAAATTTTGCAGTTTCAAATTTTTTTTTTGGTGCTGGAATGAATCATGGTTTAAAACTGTATAATTTTGCAGTTTTATAACATTTCTTTAGAACTGTAAAATTTTACAGTTTCATAACATGTTTTTTAATTTTTTTTTTTCATAACATTTTTTTTTTCTGCTATACATTCTTTATAACATTTTTTTCGACGAAGAAGATGATATATTTTCCGACGAAGAAGATGAATGGATCTACTTAGATATGATATAGATCTACTCAGATCTACATCAGATCTGAGTAGATCTACACAGATTTGGTTAGACATCCGTCTTTCCACTTCGATTTCTTTTTTTTTTCTCTCTCTGCTAAACACTTCTGTTTTTCTGTTCTAATGGAGAAAATTTTCGAATTCTGAACAAGCAGTTTTCGAGTTTTAGTTACAGGCAGTGAAAACTGTAAAATTTTGCAGTTTCAAATTTTTTTTTTTGGTGCTGGAATGAATCATTGTTTAAAACTATAAAATTTTGCAGTTTTATAACATTCTTTAGAACTGTAAAATTTTACAGTTTCATAACATGTTTTTTAATTTTTTTTTTCATAACATTTTTTTTTTCTGCTATACATTCTTTATAACATTTTTTCCGATGAAGAAGATGATATATTTTCCGACGAAGAAGATGAATGGATCTACTTAGATCTGATATAGATCTACTCAGATCTACATCAGATCTGAGTAGATCTACACAGATTTGGTTAGACATCCGCCTTTCCCCTTCGATTTCTTTTTTTTTTTCTCTCTCTGCTATACACTTCTGTTTTTCTGTTCTAATGGAGAAAATTTTCGAATTCTGAACAAGCAGTTTTCGAGTTTTAGTTACAGGCAGTGAAAACTGTAAAATTTTGCAGTTTCAAATTTTTTTTTGGGTGTTGGAATGAATCATTGTTTAAAACTGTAAAATTTTGCAGTTTTATAACATTCTTTGGAACTGTAAAATTTTACAGTTTCATAACATGTTTTTTAATTTTTTTTTTTCATAACATTTTTTTTTCTGCTATACATTCTTTATAACATTTTTTCCGACGAAGAAGATGATATATTTTCCGACGAAGAAGATGAATGGATCTACTTAGATCTGATATAGATCTACTCAGATCTACATCAGATCTGAGTAGATCTACACAGATTTGTTAGACATCCGTCTTTCCCCTTCGATTTCTTTTTTTTTTTCTCTCTCTGCTATACACTTCTATTTTTCTGTTCTAATGGAGAAAATTTTCTAATTCGGAACAAGCAGTTTTCGAGTTTTAGTTACAGGCAGTGAAAACTGTAAAATTTTGCAGTTTCAAATTTTTTTTTTGGTGCTGTAATGAATCATGGTTTAAAACTGTAAAATTTTGCAGTTTTATAACATTCTTTAGAACTGTAAAATTTTACAGTTTCATAACATGCTTTTTAATTTTTTTTTTCATAACATTTTTTTTTTCTGCTATACATTCTTTATAACATTTTTTCCGACGAAGAAGACGATATATTTTCCGACGAAGAAGATGAATGGATCTGCTTAGATCTGATATAGATCTACTCTGATCTACATCAGATCTGAGTAGATCTACACAGATTTGTTAGACATCCGTCTTTCCCCTTCGATTTCTTTTTTTTTTTCTCTCTCTGCTATACACTTCTGTTTTTCTGTTCTAATGGAGAAAATTTTCGAATTCTGAACAAGCAGTTTTCGAGTTTTAGTTACAGGCAGTGAAAACTGTAAAATTTGGCAGTTTCAAAATTTTTTTTTGGTGCTGGAATGAATCATGGTTTAAAACTGTAAAATTTTGCAGTTTTATAACATTCTATAGAACTGTAAAATTTTACAGTTTCATAACATGTTTTTTAATTTATTTTTTTTCATAACATTTTTTTTTTCTGCTATACATTCTTTATAACATTTTTTCCGACGAAGAAGATGATATATTTTCCGACGAAGAAGATGAATGGATCTAATTAGATCTGATATAGATCTACTCAGATCTACATCAGATCTGAGTAGATCTACACAAATTTCGTTAGACATCCGTCTTTCCCCTTCGATTTCTTTTTTTTTTTCTCTCTCTGCTATACACTTCTGTTTTTCTGTTCTAATGGAGAAAATTTTCGAATTCTGAACAAGCAGTTTTCGAGTTTTAGTTACAGGCAGTGAAAACTGTAAAATTTTGCAGTTTCAAAATTTTTTTTTGGTGCTGGAATGAATCATGGTTTAAAACTTTAAAATTTTGCAATTTTATAACATTCTTTAGAACTGTAAAATTTTACAGTTTCATAACATGTTTTTTAATTTTTTTTTTTCATAAAATTTTTTTTTTGCTATACATTCTTTATAACATTTTTTCCGACGAAGAAGATGATATATTTTCCGACGAAGAAGATGAATGGATCTACTTAGATCTGATATAGATCTACTCAGATCTACATCAGATCTGAGTTGATCTACACAGATTTGGTTAGCCATCCGTCTTTCCCCTTCGATTTCTTTTTTTTTTTCTCTGTCTGCTATACACTTCTGTTTTTCTGTTCTAATGGAGAAAATTTTCGAATTCTGAACAAGCAGTTTTCGAGTTTTAGTTACAGGCAGTGAAAACTGTAAAATTTTGTAGTGTCAAATTTTTTTTTTGGGGCTGGAATGAATCATGGTTTAAAACTGTAAAATTTTGCAGTTTTATAACATTCTTTAGAACTGTAAAATTTTACAGTTTCCTAACATGTTTTTTAATTTTTTTTTTTTCATAACATTTTTTTTTCTGGTATACATTCTTTATAACATTTTTTCCGACGAAGAAGATGATATATTTTCTGACGAAGAAGATGAATGGATCTACTTAGATCTGATATAGATCTACTCAGATCTACATCAGATCTGAGTAGATCTACACAGATTTGGTAAGATATCCGTCTTTCCCCTTCGATTTCTTTTTTTTTTCTCTCTCTGCTATACACTTCTGTTTTTCTGTTCTAATGGAGAAAATTTTCGAATTCTGAACAAGCAGTTTTCGAGTTTTAGTTACAGGCAGTGAAAACTGTAAAATTTTGCAGTTTCAAATTTTTTTTTTGGTGCTGGAATGAATCATGGTTTAAAACTGTATAATTTTGCAGTTTTATAACATTCTTTAGAACTGTAAAATTTTACAGTTTCATAACATGTTTTTTAATTTATTTTTTTTCATAACATTTTTTTTTTCTGCTATACATTCTTTATAACATTTTTTCCGACGAAGAAGATGATATATTTTCCGACGAAGAAGATGAATGGATCTAATTAGATCTGATATAGATCTACTCAGATCTACATCAGATCTGAGTAGATCTACACAAATTTCGTTAGACATCCGTCTTTCCCCTTCGATTTCTTTTTTTTTTTCTCTCTCTGCTATACACTTCTGTTTTTCTGTTCTAATGGAGAAAATTTTCGAATTCTGAACAAGCAGTTTTCGAGTTTTAGTTACAGGCAGTGAAAACTGTAAAATTTTGCAGTTTCAAAATTTTTTTTTGGTGCTGGAATGAATCATGGTTTAAAACTTTAAAATTTTGCAGTTTTATAACATTCTTTAGAACTGTAAAATTTTACAGTTTCATAACATGTTTTTTAATTTTTTTTTTTCATAAAATTTTTTTTTTGCTATACATTCTTTATAACATTTTTTCCGACGAAGAAGATGATATATTTTCCGACGAAGAAGATGAATGGATCTACTTAGATCTGATATAGATCTACTCCGATCTACATCAGATCTTAGTTGATCTACACAGATTTGGTTAGACATCCGTCTTTCCCCTTCGATTTCTTTTTTTTTTTTCTCTCTCTGCTATACACTTCTGTTTTTCTGTTCTAATGGAGAAAATTTTCGAATTCTGAACAAGCAGTTTTCGAGTTTTAGTTACAGGCAGTGAAAACTGTAAAATTTTGTAGTGTCAAATTTTTTTTTTGGGGCTGGAATGAATCATGGTTTAAAACTGTAAAATTGTGCAGTTTTATAACATTCTTTAGAACTGTAAAATTTTACAGTTTCATAACATGTTTTTTAATTTTTTTTTTTTCATAACATTTTTTTTTTCTGGTATACATTCTTTATAACATTTTTTCCGACGAAGAAGATGATATATTTTCTGACGAAGAAGATGAATGGATCTACTTAGATCTGATATAGATCTACTCAGATCTACATCAGACCTGAGTAGATCTACACAGATTTGGTTAGATATCCGTCTTTCCCCTTCGATTTCTTTTTTTTTTCTCTCTCTGCTATACACTTCTGTTTTTCTGTTCTAATGGAGAAAATTTTCGAATTCTGAACAAGCAGTTTTCGAGTTTTAGTTACAGGCAGTGAAAACTGTAAAATTTTGCAGTTTCAAATTTTTTTTTTGGTGCTGGAATGAATAATGGTTTAAAACTGTATAATTTTGCAGTTTTATAACATTCTTTAGAACTGTAAAATTTTACAGTTTCATAACATGTTTTTTAAATTTTTTTTTTTCATAACATTTTTTTTTTCTGCTATACATTCTTTATAACATTTTTTCCGACGAAGAAGATGATATATTTTCCGACGAAGAAGATGAATGGATCTACTTAGATCTGATATAGATCTACTCAGATCTACATCAGATCTGAGTAGATCTACACAGATTTGGTTAGACATCCGTCTTTCCCCTTCGATTTCTTTTTTTTTTTTCTCTCTCTGCTATACACTTCTGTTTTTCTGTTCTAATGGAGAAAATTTTCGAATTCTGAACAAGCAGTTTTCGAGTTTTAGTTACAGGCAGTGAAAACTGTAAAATTTTGTATTGTCAAATTTTTTTTTTGGGGCTGGAATGAGTCATGGTTTAAAACTGTAAAATTTTGCAGTTTTATAACATTCTTTAGAACTGTAAAATTTTACAGTTTCATAACATGTTTTTTAATTTTTTTTTTCATAACATTTTTTTTTCTGTTATACATTCTTTATAACATTTTTTCCGACGAAGAAGATGATATATTTTCCGACGAAGAAGATGAATGGATCTACTTAGATCTGATATAGATCTACTCAGATCTACATCAGATCTGAGTAGATCTACACAGATTTGGTTAGACATCCGTCTTTCCCGTTCGATTTCTTTTTTTTTTCTCTCTCTGCTATACACTTCTGTTTTTCGGTTCTAATGGAGAAAATTTTCGAATTCTGAACAAGCAGTTTTCGAGTTTTAGTTACAGGCAGTGAAAACTATAAAATTTTGCAGTTTCAAAATTTTTTTTTGGTGCTGGAATGAATCATGGTTTAAAACTGTAAAATTTTGGAGTTTTATAACATTCTTTAGAATTGTAAAATTTTACAGTTTCATAACATGTTTTTTAATTTTTTTTTTTCATAACATTTTTTTTTTCTGTTATACATTCTTTATAACATTTTTTCCGACGAAGAAGATGATATATTTTCCGACGAACAAGATGAATGGATCTACTTAGATCTGATATAGATCTACTCAGATCTACATCAGATCTGAGTAGATCTACACAGATTTGGTTAGACATCCGTCTTTCCCCTTCGATTTCTTTTTTTTTTTCTCTCTCTGCTATACACTTCTGTTTTTCTGTTCTAATGGAGAAAATTTTCGAATTCTGAACAAGCAGTTTTCGAGTTTTAGTTACAGGCAGTGAAAACTGTAAAATTTTGCAGTTTCAAATTTTTTTTTTGGTGCTGGAATGAATCATGGTTTAAAACTGTATAATTTTGCAGTTTTATAACATTTCTTTAGAACTGTAAAATTTTACAGTTTCATAACATGTTTTTTAATTTTTTTTTTTTCATAACATTTTTTTTTTCTGCTATACATTCTTTATAACATTTTTTCCGACGAAGAAGATGATATATTTTCCGACGAAGAAGATGAATGGATCTACTTAGATCTGATATAGATCTACTCAGATCTACATCAGATCTGAGTAGATCTACACAGATTTGGTTAGACATCCGTCTTTCCACTTCGATTTCTTTTTTTTTTCTCTCTCTGCTATACACTTCTGTTTTTCTGTTCTAATGGAGAAAATTTTCGAATTCTGAACAAGCAGTTTTCGAGTTTTAGTTACAGGCAGTGAAAACTGTAAAATTTTGCAGTTTCAAATTTTTTTTTTGGTGCTGGAATGAATCATGGTTTAAAACTGTAAAATTTTGCAGTTTTATAACATTCTTTAGAACTGTAAAATTTTACAGTTTCATAACATGTTTTTTAATTTTTATTTTTTTCATAACATTTTTTTTTTCTGCAATACATTCTTTATAACATTTTTTCCGACGAAGAAGATGATATATTTTCCGACGAAGAAGATGAATGGATCTACTTAGATCTGATATAGATCTACTCAGATCTACATCAGATCTGAGTAGATCTACACAGATTTGGTTAGACATCCGTCTTTCCCCTTCGATTTCTTTTTTTTTTTCTCTCTCTGCTATACACTTCTGTTTTTCTGTTCTAATGGAGAAAATTTTCGAATTCTGAACAAGCAGTTTTCGAGTTTTAGTTACAGGCAGTGAAAACTGTAAAATTTTGCAGTTTCAAATTTTTTTTTGGGTGTTGGAATGAATCATTGTTTAAAACTGTAAAATTTTACAGTTTTATAACATTATTTGGAACTGTAAAATTTTACAGTTTCATAACATGTTTTTTAATTTTTTTTTTTCATAACATTTTTTTTCTGCTATACATTCTTTATAACATTTTTTCCGACGAAGAAGATGATATATTTTCCGACGAAGAAGATGAATGGATCTACTTAGATCTGATATAGATCTACTCAGATCTACATCAGATCTGAGTAGATCTACACAGATTTGGTTAGACATCCGTCTTTCGCCTTCGATTTTTTTTTTTTTCTCTCTCTGCTATACACTTCTGTTTTTCTGTTCTAATGGAGAAAATTTTCTAATTCTGAACAAGCAGTTTTCGAGTTTTAGTTACAGGCAGTGAAAACTGTAAAATTTTGCAGTTTCAAATTTTTTTTTTGGTGCTGGAATGAATCATGGTTTAAAACTGTAAAATTTTGCAGTTTTATAACATTCTTTAGAACTGTAAAATTTTACAGTTTCATAACATGCTTTTTAATTTTTTTTTTTCATAACATTTTTTTTTTCTGCTATACATTCTTTATAACATTTTTTCCGACGAAGAAGACGATATATTTTCCGACGAAGAAGATGAATGGATCTACTTAGATCTGATATAGATCTACTCAGATCTACATCAGATCTGAGTAGATCTACACAGATTTGTTAGACATCCGTCTTTCCCCTTCGATTTCTTTTTTTTTTTCTCTCTCTGCTATACACTTCTGTTTTTCTGTTCTAATGGAGAAAATTTTCGAATTCTGAACAAGCAGTTTTCGAGTTTTAGTTACAGGCAGTGAAAACTGTAAAATTTTGCAGTTTCAAAATTTTTTTTTGGTGCTGGAATGAATCATGGTTTAAAACTGTAAAATTTTGCAGTTTTATAACATTCTATAGAACTGTAAAATTTTACAGTTTCATAACATGTTTTTTAATTTATTTTTTTTCATAACATTTTTTTTTTCTGCTATACATTCTTTATAACATTTTTTCCGACGAAGAAGATGATATATTTTCCGACGAAGAAGATGAATGGATCTAATTAGATCTGATATAGATCTACTCAGATCTACATCAGATCTGAGTAGATCTACACAAATTTCGTTAGACATCCGTCATTCCCCTTCGATTTCTTTTTTTTTTCTCTCTCTGCTATACACTTCTGTTTTTCTGTTCTAATGGAGAAAATTTTCGAATTCTGAACAAGCAGTTTTCGAGTTTTAGTTACAGGCAGTGAAAACTGTAAAATTTTGCAGTTTCAAAATTTTTTTTTGGTGCTGGAATGAATCATGGTTTAAAACTTTAAAATTTTGCAGTTTTATAACATTCTTTAGAACTGTAAAATTTTACAGTTTCATAACATGTTTTTTAATTTTTTTTTTTCATAACATTTTTTTTTCTGCTATACATTCTTTATAACATTTTTTCCGACGAAGAAGATGATATATTTTCCGACGAAGAAGATGAATGGATCTACTTAGATCTGATATAGATCTACTCAGATCTACATCAGATCTGAGTTGATCTACACAGATTTGGTTAGACATCCGTCTTTCCCCTTCGATTTCTTTTTTTTTTTTCTCTCTCTGCTATACACTTCTGTTTTTCTGTTCTAATGGAGAAAATTTTCGAATTCTGAACAAGCAGTTTTCGAGTTTTAGTTACAGGCAGTGAAAACTGTAAAATTTTGCAGTGTCAAATTTTTTTTTTGGGGCTGGAATGAATCATGGTTTAAAACTGTAAAATTTTGCAGTTTTATAACATTCTTTAGAACTGTAAAATTTTACAGTTTCGTAACATGTTTTTTAATTTTTTTTTTTTCATAACATTTTTTTTTCTGGTATACATTCTTTATAACATTTTTTCCGACGAAGAAGATGATATATTTTCCGACGAAGAAGATGAATGGATCTACTTAGATCTGATATAGATCTACTCAGATCTACATCAGATCTGAGTAGATCTACACAGATTTGGTTAGATATCCGTCTTTCCCCTTCGATTTCTTTTTTTTTTCTCTCTCTGCTATACACTTCTGTTTTTCTGTTCTAATGGAGAAAATTTTCGAATTCTGAACAAGCAGTTTTCGAGTTTTAGTTACAAGCAGTGAAAACTGTAAAATTTTGCAGTTTCAAATTTTTTTTTTGGTGCTGGAATGAATCATGGTTTAAAACTGTATAATTTTGCAGTTTTATAACATTCTTTAGAACTGTAAAATTTTACAGTTTCATAACATGTTTTTTAAATTTTTTTTTTTCATAACATTTTTTTTTTCTGCTATACATTCTTTATAACATTTTTTCCGACGAAGAAGATGATATATTTTCAGACGAAGAAGATGAATGGATCTACTTAGATCTGATATAGATCTGCTCAGATCTACATCAGATCTGAGTAGATCTACACAGATTTGGTTAGACATCCGTCTTTCCCCTTCGATTTCTTTTTTTTTTTTTCTCTCTCTGCTATACACTTCTGTTTTTCTGTTCTAATGGATAAAATTTTCGAATTCTGAACAAGCAGTTTTCGAGTTTTAGTTACAGGCAGTGAAAACTGTAAAATTTTGTATTGTCAAATTTTTTTTTTGGGGCTGGAATGAGTCATGGTTTAAAACTGTAAAATTTTGCAGTTTTATAACATTCTTTAGAACTGTAAAATTTTACAGTTTCATAACATGTTTTTTAATTTTTTTTTTTCATAACATTTTTTTTTCTGTTATACATTCTTTATAACATTTTTTCCGACGAAGAAGATGATATATTTTCCGACGAAGAAGATGAATGGATCTACTTAGATCAGATATAGATCTACTCAGATCTACATCCGATCTGAGTAGATCTACACAGATTTGGTTAGACATCCGTCTTTCCCCTTCGATTTCTTTTTTTTTTCTCTCTCTGCTATACACTTCTGTTTTTCGGTTCTAATGGAGAAAATTTTCGAATTCTGAACAAGCAGTTTTTGAGTTTTAGTTACAGGCAGTGAAAACTATAAAATTTTGCAGTTTCAAATTTTTTTTTTGGTGCTGGAATGAATCATGGTTAAAAACTGTAAAATTTTGCAGTTTTATAACATTCTTTAGAACTGTAAAATTTTACAGTTTCATAACATGTTTTTTAATTTTTTTTTTTCATAACATTTTTTTTTCTGTTATACATTCTTTATAACATTTTTTCCGACGAAGAAGATGATATATTTTCCGACGAACAAGATGAATGGATCTACTTAGATCTGATATACATCTACTCAGATCTACATCAGATCTGAGTAGATCTACACAGATTTGGTTAGACATCCGTCTTTCCCCTTCGATTTCTTTTTTTTTTTCTCTCTCTGCTATACACTTCTGTTTTTCTGTTCTAATGGAGAAAATTTTCGAATTCTGAACAAGCAGTTTTCGAGTTTTAGTTACAGGCAGTGAAAACTGTAAAATTTTGCAGTTTCAAATTTTTTTTTTGGTGCTGGAATGAATCATGGTTTAAAACTGTATAATTTTGCAGTTTTATAACATTTCTTTAGAACTGTAAAATTTTACAGTTTCATAACATGTTTTTTAATTTTTTTTTTTTCATAACATTTTTTTTTTCTGCTATACATTCTTTATAACATTTTTTCCGACGAAGAAGATGATATATTTTCCGACGAAGAAGATGAATGGATCTACTTAGATCTGATATAGATCTACTCAGATCTACATCAGATCTGAGTAGATCTACACAGATTTGGTTAGACATCCGTCTTTCCACTTCGATTTCTTTTTTTTTTCTCTCTCTGCTATACACTTCTGTTTTTCTGTTCTAATGGAGAAAATTTTCGAATTCTGAACAAGCAGTTTTCGAGTTTTAGTTACAGGCAGTGAAAACTGTAAAATTTTGCAGTTTCAAAATTTTTTTTTGGTGCTGGAATGAATCATGGTTTAAAACTGTAAAATTTTGCAGTTTTATAACATTCTATAGAACTGTAAAATTTTACAGTTTCATAACATGTTTTTTAATTTATTTTTTTTCATAACATTTTTTTTTTCTGCTATACATTCTTTATAACATTTTTTCCGACGAAGAAGATGATATATTTTCCGACGAAGAAGATGAATGGATCTAATTAGATCTGATATAGATCTACTCAGATCTACATCAGATCTGAGTAGATCTACACAAATTTCGTTAGACATCCGTCATTCCCCTTCGATTTCTTTTTTTTTTTCTCTCTCTGCTATACACTTCTGTTTTTCTGTTCTAATGGAAAAAATTTTCGAATTCTGAACAAGCAGTTTTCGAGTTTTAGTTACAGGCAGTGAAAACTGTAAAATTTTGCAGTTTCAAATTTTTTTTTTGGTGCTGTAATGAATCATGGTTTAAAACTGTAAAATTTTGAAATTTTATAACATTCTTTAGAACTGTAAAATTTTACAGTTTCATAACATGTTTTTTAATTTTTTTTTTTTCATAACATTTTTTTTTTCTGCTATACATTCTTTATAACATTTTTTCCGACGAAGAAGACGATATATTTTCCGACGAAGAAGATGAATGAATCTACTTAGATCTGATATAGATCTATTCAGATCTACATCAGATCTGAGTAGATCTACACAGATTTGGTTAGACAACCGTCTTTCCCCTTCGATTTCTTTTTTTTTTTCTCTCTCTGCTATACACTTCGGTTTTTCTGTTCTAATGGAGAAAATTTTCGAATTCTGAACAAGCAGTTTTCGAGTTTTAGTTACAGGCAGTGAAAACTGTAAAATTTTGCAGTTTCAAATTTTTTTTTTGTGCTGTAATGAATCATGGTTTAAAACTGTAAAATTTTGAAATTTTATAACATTCTTCAGAACTGTAAAATTTTACAGTTTCATAACATGTTTTTTAATTTTTTTTTTTTCATAACATTTTTTTTTTCTGCTATACATTTTTTATAACATTTTTTCCGACGAATAAGATGATATATTTTGCGACGAAGAAGATGAATGGATCTACTTAGATCTGATATAGATCTACTCAGATCTACATCAGATCTGAGTAGATCTACACAGATTTGGTTAGACATCCGTCTTTCCCCTTCGATTTCTTTTTTTTTTTCTCTCTCTGCTATACACTTCTGTTTCTCTGTTCTAATGGAGAAAATTTTCGAATTCTGAACAAGCAGTTTTCGAGTTTTAGTTACAGGCAGTGAAAACTGTAAAATTTTGCAGTTTCAAATTTGTTTTTTGGTGCTGGAATGAATCGTGGTTTAAAACTGTAAAATTTTGCAGTTTTATAACATTCTTTAGAACTGTAAAATTTTACAGTTTCATAACATGTTTTTTAATTTTTTTTTTTTCATAACATTTTTTTTTCTGTTATACATTCTTTATAACATTTTTTCCGACGAAGAAGATGATATATTTTCCGACGAAGAAGATGAATGGATCTACTTAGATCTGATATAGATCTACTCAGATCTACATCAGATCTGAGTAGATCTACACAGATTTGGTTAGACATCCGTCTTTCCCCTTCGATTTCTTTTTTTTTTCTCTCTCTCTCTGCTATACACTCCTGTTTTTCTGTTCTAATGGAGAAAATTTTCGAATTCTGAACAAGCAGTTTTCGAGTTTTAGTTACAGGCAGTGAAAATTGTAAAATTTTGCAGTGTCAAATTTTTTTTTTGGGGCTGGAATGAATCATGGTTTAAAACTGTAAAATTTTGCAGTTTTATAACATTCTTTAGAGCTGTAAAATTTTACAGTTTCATAACATGTTTTTTAATTTTTTTTTTCATAACATTTTTTTTTTCTGCTATACATTCTTTATAACATTTTTTCCGATGAAGAAGATGATATATTTTCCGACGAAGAAGATGAATGGATCTACTTAGATCTGATATAGATCTACTCAGATCTACATCAGATCTGAGTAGATCTACCCAGATTTGGTTAGACATCCGTCTTTCACCATCGATTTCTTTTTTTTTTCTCTCTCTGCTATACACTTCTGTTTTTCGGTTCTAATGGAGAAAATTTTCGAATTCTGAACAAGCAGTTTTCGAGTTTTAGTTACAGGCAGTGAAAACTGTAAAATTTTGCAGTTTCAAATTTTTTTTTTGGTGCTGGAATGAATCATGGTTTAAAACTGTAAAATTTTGCAGTTTTATAACATTCTTTAGAACTGTAAAATTTTACAGTTTCATAACATGTTTTTTAATTTTTTTTTTTTCATAACATTTTTTTTTTCTGTTATACATTCTTTATAACATTTTTTCCAACGAAGAAGATGATATATTTTCCGACGAAGAAGATGAATGGATCTACTTAGATCTGATATAGATCTACTCAGATCTACATCAGATCTGAGTAGATCTACACAGATTTGGTTAGACATCCGTCTTTCCCCTTCGATTTCTTTTTTTTTTTCTCTCTCTGCTATACACTTCTGTTTTTCTGTTCTAATGGAGAAAATTTTCGAATTCTGAACAAGCAGTTTTTGAGTTTTAGTTACAGGCAGTGAAAACTGTTAAATTTTGCAGTTTCAAAATTTTTTTTTGGTGCTGGAATGAGTCATGGTTTAAAACTATAAAATTTTGCAGTTTTATAACATTCTTTACAACTGTAAAATTTTACAGTTTCATAACATGTTTTTTAATTTTTTTTTTTCATAACATTTTTTTTTCTGCTATACATTCTTTGTAACATTTTTTCCGACGAAGAAGATGATATATTTTCCGACGAAGAAGATGAATGGATCTACTTAGATCTGATATAGAGCTACTCAGATCTACATCAGATCTGAGTAGATCTACACAGATTTGGTTAGACATCCGTCTTTCCCCTTCGATTTCTTTTTTTTCTCTCTCTCTGCTATACACTTCTGTTTTTCGGTTCTAATGGAGAAAATTTTCGAATTCTGAACAAGCAGTTTTCGAGTATTAGTTACAGGCAGTGAAAACTGTAAAATTTTGCAGTTTCAAATTTTTTTTTTTGGTGCTGGAATGAATCATGGTTTAAAACTGTAAAATTTTGCAGTTTTATAACATTCTTTAGAACTGTAAAATTTTACAGTTTCATAACAAGTTTTTTAATTTTTTTTTTCATAACATTTTTTTTTTCTGCTATACATTCTTTATAACATTTTTTCCGACGAAGAAGATGATATATTTTCCGACGAAGAAGATGAATGGGTCTACTTAGATCTGATATAGATCTACTCAGATCTACATCAGATCTGAGTAGATCTACATAGATTTGGTTAGACATCCGTCTTTCCCCTTCGATTTCTTTTTTTTTTTCTCTCTCTGCTATACACTTCTGTTTTTCTGTTCTAATGGAGAAAATTTTCTAATTCTGAACATGCAGTTTTCGAGTTTTAGTTACAGGCAGTGAAAACTGTAAAATTTTGCAGTTTCAAAATTTCTTTTTTGGTGCTGGAATGAATCATGGTTTAAAACTGTAAAATTTTGCAGTTTTATAACATTCTTTAGAACTGTAAAATTTTACAGTTTCATAACATGTTTTTTAATTTTTTTTTTTTCATAACATTTTTTTTTTCTGCTATACATTCTTTATAACATTTTTTCCGACGAAGAAGATGATATATTTTCCGACGAAGAAGATGAATGGATCTACTTAGATCTGATATAAATCTACTCAGATCTACATCAGATCTGAGTAGATCTACACAGATTTGGTTAGACATCCGTCTTTCCCCTTCGATTTCTTTTTTTTTTCTCTCTCTCTCTGCTATACACTCCTGTTTTTCTGTTCTAATGGAGAAAATTTTCGAATTCTGAACAAGCAGTTTTCGAGTTTTAGTTACAGGCAGTGAAAATTGTAAAATTTTGCAGTGTCAAATTTTTTTTTTGGGGCTGGAATGAATCATGGTTTAAAACTGTAAAATTTTGCAGTTTTATAACATTCTTTAGAGCTGTAAAATTTTACAGTTTCATAACATGTTTTTTAAATTTTTTTTTTCATAACATTTTTTTTTTCTGCTATACATTCTTTATAACATTTTTTCCGATGAAGAAGATGATATATTTTCCGACGAAGAAGATGAATGGATCTACTTAGATCTGATATAGATCTACTCAGATCTACATCAGATCTGAGTAGATCTACCCAGATTTGGTTAGACATCCGTCTTTCACCATCGATTTCTTTTTTTTTTCTCTCTCTGCTATACACTTCTGTTTTTCGGTTCTAATGGAGAAAATTTTCGAATTCTGAACAAGCAGTTTTCGAGTTTTAGTTACAGGCAGTGAAAACTGTAAAATTTTGCAGTTTCAAATTTTTTTTTTGGTGCTGGAATGAATCATGGTTTAAAACTGTAAAATTTTGCAGTTTTATAACATTCTTTAGAACTGTAAAATTTTACAGTTTCATAACATGTTTTTTAATTTTTTTTTTTTCATAACATTTTTTTTTCCTGTTATACATTCTTTATAACATTTTTTCCAACGAAGAAGATGATATATTTTCCGACGAAGAAGATGAATGGATCTACTTAGATCTGATATAGATCTACTCAGATCTACATCAGATCTGAGTAGATCTACACAGATTTGGTTAGACATCCGTCTTTCCCCTTCGATTTCTTTTTTTTTTTCTCTCTCTGCTATACACTTCTGTTTTTCTGTTCTAATGGAGAAAATTTTCGAATTCTGAACAAGCAGTTTTTGAGTTTTAGTTACAGGCAGTGAAAACTGTTAAATTTTGCAGTTTCAAAATTTTTTTTTGGTGCTGGAATGAGTCATGGTTTAAAACTATAAAATTTTGCAGTTTTATAACATTCTTTACAACTGTAAAATTTTACAGTTTCATAACATGTTTTTTAATTTTTTTTTTTCATAACATTTTTTTTTTCTGCTATACATTCTTTGTAACATTTTTTCCGACGAAGAAGATGATATATTTTCCGACGAAGAAGATGAATGGATCTACTTAGATCTGATATAGAGCTACTCAGATCTATATCAGATCTGAGTAGATCTACACAGATTTGGTTAGACATCCGTCTTTCCCCTTCGATTTCTTTTTTTTCTCTCTCTCTGCTATACACTTCTGTTTTTCGGTTCTAATGGAGAAAATTTTCGAATTCTGAACAAGCAGTTTTCGAGTATTAGTTACAGGCAGTGAAAACTGTAAAATTTTGCAGTTTCAAATTTTTTTTTTTGGTGCTGGAATGAATCATGGTTTAAAACTGTAAAATTTTGCAGTTTTATAACATTCTTTAGAACTGTAAAATTTTACAGTTTCATAACAAGTTTTTTAATTTTTTTTTTCATAACATTTTTTTTTTCTGCTATACATTCTTTATAACATTTTTTCCGACGAAGAAGATGATATATTTTCCGACGAAGAAGATGAATGGGTCTACTTAGATCTGATATAGATCTACTCAGATCTACATCAGATCTGAGTAGATCTACATAGATTTGGTTAGACATCCGTCTTTCCCCTTCGATTTCTTTTTTTTTTTCTCTCTCTGCTATACACTTCTGTTTTTCTGTTCTAATGGAGAAAATTTTCTAATTCTGAACATGCAGTTTTCGAGTTTTAGTTACAGGCAGTGAAAACTGTAAAATTTTGCAGTTTCAAAATTTCTTTTTTGGTGCTGGAATGAATCATGGTTTAAAACTGTAAAATTTTGCAGTTTTATAACATTCTTTAGAACTGTAAAATTTTACAGTTTCATAACATGTTTTTTAATTTTTTTTTTTCATAACATTTTTTTTTTCTGCTATACATTCTTTATAACATTTTTTCCGACGAAGAAGATGATATATTTTCCGACGAAGAAGATGAATGGATCTACTTAGATCTGATATAAATCTACTCAGATCTACATCAGATCTGAGTAGATCTACACAGATTTGGTTAGACATCCGTCTTTCCCCTTCGATTTCTTTTTTTTTTTCTCTCTCTGCTATACACTTCTGTTTTTCTGTTCTAATGGAGAAAATTTTTTAATTCTGAACAAACAGTTTTCGAGTTTTAGTTACAGGCAGTGAAAACTGTAAAATTTTGCAGTTTCAAATTTTTTTTTTTGGTGCTGGAATGAATCATGGTTTAAAACTGTAAAATTTTGCAGTTTTATAACATTCTTTAGAACTGTAAAATTTTACAGTTTCATAACATGTTTTTTAATTTTTTTTTTTCATAACATTTTTTTTTCCTGCTATACATTCTTTATAACATTTTTTCCGACGAAGAAGATGATATATTTTCCGACGAAGAAGATGAATGGATCTACTTAGATCTGATATGGATCTACTCAGATCTACATCAGATCTGAGTAGATCTACACAGATTTGGTTAGACATCCGTCTTTCCCCTTCGATTTCTTTTTTTTTTTCTCTCTCTGCTATACACTTCTGTTTTTCTGTTCTAATGGAGAAAATTTTCGAATTCTGAACAAGCAGTTTTCGAGTATTAGTTACAGGCAGTGAAAACTGTAAAATTTTGCAGTTTCAAATTTTTTTTTTTGGTGCTGGAATGAATCATGGTTTAAAACTGTAAAATTTTGCAGTTTTATAACATTCTTTAGAACTGTAAAATTTTACAGTTTCATAACAAGTTTTTTAATTTTTTTTTTCATAACATTTTTTTTTTCTGCTATACATTCTTTATAACATTTTTTCCGACGAAGAAGATGATATATTTTCCGACGAAGAAGATGAATGGGTCTACTTAGATCTGATATAGCTCTACTCAGATCTACATCAGATCTGAGTAGATCTACATAGATTTGGTTAGACATCCGTCTTTCCCCTTCGATTTCTTTTTTTTTTTCTCTCTCTGCTATACACTTCTGTTTTTCTGTTCTAATGGAGAAAATTTTCTAATTCTGAACATGCAGTTTTCGAGTTTTAGTTACAGGCAGTGAAAACTGTAAAATTTTGCAGTTTCAAAATTTCTTTTTTGGTGCTGGAATGAATCATGGTTTAAAACTGTAAAATTTTGCAGTTTTATAACATTCTTTAGAACTGTAAAATTTTACAGTTTCATAACATGTCTTTTAATTTTTTTTTTTTCATAACATTTTTTTTTTCTGCTATACATTCTTTATAACATTTTTTCCGACGAAGAAGATGATATATTTTCCGACGAAGAAGATGAATGGATCTACTTAGATCTGATATAAATCTACTCAGATCAACATCAGATCTGAGTAGATCTACACAGATTTGGTTAGACATCCGTCTTTCCCCTTCGATTTCTTTTTTTTTTTCTCTCTCTGCTATACACTTCTGTTTTTCTGTTCTAATGGAGAAAATTTTTTAATTCTGAACAAACAGTTTTCGAGTTTTAGTTACAGGCAGTGAAAACTGTAAAATTTTGCAGTTTCAAATTTTTTTTTTTGGTGCTGGAATGAATCATGGTTTAAAACTGTAAAATTTTGCAGTTTTATAACATTATTTAGAACTGTAAAATTTTACAGTTTCATAAATGTTTTTAATTTTTTTTTTTCATAACATTTTTTTTCTGCTATACATTCTTTATAACATTTTTTCCGACGAAGAAGATGATATATTTTCCGACGAAGAAGATGAATGGATCTACTTAGATCTGATATAAATCTACTCAGATCTACATCAGATCTGAGTAGATCTACACAGATTTTGTTAGACATCCGTCTTTCCCCTTCGATTTCTTTTTTTTTTCTCTCTCTGCTATACACTTCTGTTTTTCTGTTCTAATGGAGAAAATTGTCGAATTCTGAACAAGCAGTTTTCGAGTTTTAGTTACAGGCAGTGAAAACTGTAAAATTTTGCAGTTTCAAATTTTTTTTTTGGTGCTGGAATGAATCATGGTTTAAAACTGTAAAATTTTGCAGTTTTATAACATTCTTTAGAACTGTAAAATTTTACAGTTTCATAACATGTTTTTTAATTTTTTTTTTTTTCATAACATTTTTTTTTTCTGCTATACATTCTTTATAACATTTTTTCCGACGAAGAAGATGATATATTTTCCGACGAAGAAGATGAATGGATCTACTTAGATCTGATATAGATCTACTCAGATCTACTTCAGATCTGAGTAGATCTACACAGATTTGGTTAGACATCCGTCTTTCCCCTTCGATTTCTTTTTTTTTTTTTCTCTCTCTGCTATACACTTCTGTTTTTCTGTTCTAATGGAGAAAATTTTCGAATTCTGAACAAGCAGTTTTCGAGTTTTAGTTACAGGCAGTGAAAACTGTAAAATTTTGCAGTTTCAAAATTTTTTTTTGGTGTTGGAATGAATCATGGTTTAAAACTGTAAAATTTTGAAGTTTTATAACATTCTTTAGAACTGTAAAATTTTACAGTTTCATAACATGTTTTTTAATTTTTTTTTTTCATAACATTTTTTTTTCTGCTATACATTCTTTATAACATTTTTTCCGACGAAGAAGATGATATATTTTCCGATGAAGAAGATGAATGGATCTACTTAGATCTGATATAGATCTACTCAGATCTACATCAGATCTGAGTAGATCTACACAGATTTGGTTAGACATCCGTCTTTCCCCTTCGATTTCTTTTTTTTTTTCTCTCTCTGCTATACACTTCTGTTTTTCTGTTCTAATGGAGAAAATTTTCTAATTCTGAACAAGCAGTTTTCGAGTTTTAGTTACAGGCAGTGAAAACTGTAAAATTTTGCAGTTTCAAATTTTTTTTTTTGTTGCTGGAATGAATCATGGTTTAAAACTGTAAAATTTTGCAGTTTTATAACATTCTTTAGAACTGTAAAATTTTACAGTTTCATAACATGTTTTTTAATTTTTTTTTTTTCATAACATTTGTTTTTTCTGCTATACATTCTTTATAACATTTTTTCCGACGAAGAAGATGATATATTTTCCGACGAAGAAGATGAATGGATCTACTTAGATCTGATATAAATCTACTCAGATCTACATCAGATCTGAGTAGATCTACACAGATTTGGTTAGACATCCGTCTTTCCCCTTCGATTTCTTTTTTTTTTTTCTCTCTCTGTTATACACTTCTGTTTTTCTGTTCTAATGGAGAAAATTTTCGAATTCTGAACAAGCAGTTTTCGAGTTTTAGTTACAGGCAGTGAAAACTGTAAAATTTTGCAGTTTCAAATTTTTTTTTTGGTGCTGGAATGAATCATGGTTTAAAACTGTAAAATTTTTCAGTTTTATAACATTCTTTAGAACTGTAAAATTTTACAGTTTCATAACATGTTTTTTAATTTTTTTTTTTTTCATAACATTTTTTTTTTCTGCTATACATTCTTTATAACATTTTTTCCGACGAAGAAGATGATATATTTTCCGACGAAGAAGATGAATGGATCTACTTAGAACTGATATAGATCTACTCAGATCTACATCAGATCTGAGTAGATCTACACAGATTTGGTTAGACATCCGTCTTTCCCCTTCGATTTCTTTTTTTTTTTCTCTCTGCTATACACTTCTGTTTTTCTGTTCTAATGGAGAAAATTTTCGAATTCTGAACAAGCAGTTTTCGAGTTTTAGTTACAGGCAATGAAAACTGTAAAATTTTGCAGTTTCAAATTTTTTTTTGGGTGCTGGAATGAATCATGGTTTAAAACTGTAAAATTTTGCAGTTTTATAACATTCTTTAGAACTGTAAAATTTTACAGTTTCATAACATGTTTTTTAATTTTTTTTTTTCATAACATTTTTTTTTCTGCTATACATTCTTTATAACATTTTTTCCGACGAAGAAGATGATATACTTTCCGACGAAGAAGATGAATGGATCTACTTAAATCTGATATAGATCTACTCAAATCTACATCAGATCTGAGTAGATCTACACAGATTTGGTTAGACATCCGTCTTTCCCCTTCGATTTCTTTTTTTTTTGTCTCTCTCTGCTATACACTTCTGTTTTTCTGTTCTAATGGAGAAAATTTTCTAAATTTGAACAAGCAGTTTTCGAGTTTTAGTTACAGGCAGTGAAAACGGTAAAATTTTGCAGTTTCAATTTTTTTTTTTGGTGCTGGAATGAATCATGGTTTAAAACTGTAAAATTTTGCAGTTTCATAACATTCTTTAGAACTGTAAAATTTTACAGTTTCATAACATGTTTTTTAATTTTTTTTTTTCATAACATTTTTTTTTTCTGCTATACATTCTTTATAACATTTTTTCCGACGAAGAAGACGATATATTTTCCGACGAAGAAGATGAATGGATCTACTTAGATCTGATATAGATCTACTCAAATCTACATCAGATCTGAGTAGATCTACACAGATTTGGTTAGACATCCGTCTTTCCCCTTCGATTTCTTTTTTTTTTTCTCTCTCTGCTATACACTTCTGTTTTTCTGTTCTAATGGAGAAAATTTTCGAATTCTGAACAAGCAGTTTTCGAGTTTTAGTTACAGGCAGTGAAAACTGTAAAATTTTGCAGTTTCAAAATTTTTTTTTGGTGCTGGAATGAATCATGGTTTAAAACTGTAAAATTTTGCAGTTTTATAACATTCTTTAGAACTGTAAAATTTTACAGTTTCATAACATGTTTTTTAATTTTTTTTTTTCATAACATTTTTTTTCTGCTATACATTCTTTATAACATTTTTTCCGACGAAGAAGATGATATATTTTCCGACGAAGAAGATGAATGGATCTACTTAGATCTGATATAGATCTACTCAGATCAACATCAGATCTGAGTAGATCTACACAGATTTGGTTAGACATCCGTCTTTCCCCTTCGATTTCTTTTTTTTTTTCTCTCTCTGCTATACACTTCTGTTTTTCTGTTCTAATGGAGAAAATTTTCGAATTCTGAACAAGCAGTTTTCGAGTTTTAGTTACAGGCAGTGAAAACTGTAAAATTTTGCAGTTTCAAATTTTTTTTTTGGTGCTGGAATGAATCATGGTTTAAAAATGTAAAATTTTGCAGTTTTATAACATTCTTTAGAACTGTAAAATTTTACAGTTTCATAACATGTTTTTTAATTTTTTTTTTTGATAACATTTTTTTTTCTGCTATACATTCTTTATAACATTTTTTCCGACGAAGAAGATGATATATTTTCCGACGAAGAAGATGAATGGATCTACTTAGATCTGACATAGATCTACTCAGATCTACATCAAATCTGAGTAGATCTACACAGATTTGGTTAGACATCTGTCTTTCCCCTTCGATTTCTTTTTTTTTTTCTCTCTCTGCTATACACTTCTGTTTTTCTGTTCTAATGGAGAAAAGTTTTTAATTCTGAACAAACAGTTTTCGAGTTTTAGTTACAGGCAGTGAAAACTGTAAAATTTTGCAGTTTCAAATTTTTTTTTTTGGTGCTGGAATGAATCATGGTTTAAAACTGTAAAATTTTGCAGTTTTATAACATTCTTTAGAACTGTAAAATTTTACAGTTTCATAACATGTTTTTTAATTTTTTTTTTCATAACATTTGTTTTTTTCTGCTATACATTCTTTATAACATTTTTTCCGACGAAGAAGATGATATATTTTCCGACGAAGAAGATGAATGGATCTACTTAGATCTGATATAGATCTACTCAGATCTACATCAGATCTGAGTAGATCTACACAGATTTGGTTAGACATCCGTGTTTCCCCTTCGATTTCTTTTTTTTTCTCTCTCTCTGCTATACACTTCTGTTTTTCTGTTCTAATGGAGAAAATTTTCTAATTCTGAACAAGCAGTTTTCGAGTTTTAGTTACAGGCAGTGAAAACTGTAAAATTTTGCAGTTTCAAATTTTTTTTTTTGGTGCTGGAATGAATCATGGTTTAAAACTGTAAAATTTTACAGTTTTATAACATTCTTTAGAACTGTAAAATTTTACAGTTTCATAACATGTTTTTTAATTTTTTTTTTCATAACATTTTTTTTTTCTGCTATACATTCTTTATAACATTTTTTCCGACGAAGAAGATGATATATTTTCCGACGAAGAAGATGAATGGATCTACTTAGATCTGATATAGATCTACTCAGATCTGCATCAGATCTGAGTAGATCTACACAGATTTGGTTAGACATCCGTCTTTCCCCTTCGAATTTTTTTTTTTCTCTCTCTGCGATACACTTCTGTTTTTCTGTTCTAATGGAGAAAATTTTCTAATTCTGAACAAGCAGTTTTCGAGTTTTAGTTACAGGCAGTGAAAACTGTAAAATTTTGCAGTTTCAAAATTTTTTTTTTGGTGCTGGAATGAATCATGGTTTAAAACTGTAAAATTTTACAGTTTTATAACATTCTTTAGAACTGTAAAATTTTACAGTTTCATAACATGTTTTTTAATTTTTTTTTTTTCATAACATTTTTTTTTTCTGCTATACATTCTTTATAACATTTTTTCCGACGAAGAAGACGATATATTTTCCGACGAAGAAGATGAATGGATCTACTTAGATCTCATATAGATCTACCCAGATCTACATCAGATCTGAGTAGATCTACACAGATTTGGTTAGACATCCGTCTTTCCCCTTCGATTTCTTTTTTTTTTTTTCTCTCTCTGCTATACACTTCTGTTTTTCTGTTCTAATGGAGAAAATTTTCGAATTCTGAACAAGCAGTTTTCGAGTTTTAGTTACAGGCAGTGAAAACTGTAAAATTTTGCAGTTTGAAAATTTTTTTTTGGTGCTGGAATGAATCATGGTTTAAAACTGTAAAATTTTGCAGTTTTATAACATTCTTTAGAACTATAAAATTTTACAGTTTCATAACATGTTTTTTAATTTTTTTTTTTCATAACATTTTTTTTTTCTGCTATACATTCTTTATAACATTTTTTCCGACGAAGAAGATGATATATTTTCCGACGACGAAGATGAATGGATATACTTAGATCTGATATGGATCTACTCAGATCTACATCAGATCTGAGTAGATCTACACAGATTTGGTTAGACATCCGTCTTTCCCCTTCGATTTCTTTTTTTTTTTCTCTCCCTACTATACACTTCTGTTTTTCTGTTCTAATGGAGAAAATTTTCTAATTCTGAACAAGCAGTTTTCGAGTTTTAGTTACAGGCAGTGAAAACTGTAAAATTTTGCAGTTTCAAATTTTTTTTTTGGTGCTGGAATGAATCATGGTTTAAAACTGTAAAATTTTGCAGTTTTATAACATTCTTTAGAACTGTAAAATTTTACAGTTTCATAACATGTTTTTTAATTTTTTTTTTTTCAAAACATTTTTTTTTCTGCTATACATTCTTTATAACATTTTTTCCGACGAAGAAGACGATATATTTTCCGACGAAGAAGATGAATGGATCTACTTAGATCTGATATAGATCTACTCAGACCTACATCAGATCTGAGTAGATCTACACAGATTTGGTTAGCATCTGTCTTTCCCCTTCGATTTCTTTTTTTTTTTCTCTCTCTGCTATACATTTCTGTTTTTCTGTTCTAATGGAGAAAATTTTCTAATTCTGAACAAGCAGTTTTCGAGTTTTAGTTACAGGCAGTGAAAACTGTAAAATTTTGCAGTTTCAAATTTTTTTTTTTGGTGCTGGAATGAATCATGGTTTAAAACTGTAAAATTTTGCAGTTTTATAACATTTTCTTTAGAACTGTAAAATTTTACAGTTTCATAACATGTTTTTTAATTTTTTTTTTTCATAACATTTTTTTTTTCTGCTATACATTCTTTATAACATTTTTTCCGACGAAGAAGATGATATATTTTCCGACGAAGAAGATGAATGGATCTACTTAGATCTGATATAAATCTACTCAGATCTACATCAGATCTGAGTAGATCTACACAGATTTGGTTAGACATCCGTTTTTCCCCTTCGATTTCTTTTTTTTTTTTCTCTCTCTGCTATACACTTCTGTTTTTCTGTTCTAATGGAGAAAATTGTCGAATTCTGAACAAGCAGTTTTCGAGTTTTAGTTACAGGCAGTGAAAACTGTAAAATTTTGCAGTTTCAATTTTTTTTTTTGGTGCTGGAATGAATCATGGTTTAAAACTGTAAAATTTTGCAGTTTTATAACATGCTTTAAAACTGTAAAATTTTACAGTTTCATAACATGTTTTTTAATTTTTTTTTTTTCATAACATTTTTTTTTTCTGCTATATATTCTTTATAACATTTTTTCCGACGAAGAAGATGATATATTTTCCGACGAAGAAGATGAATGGATCTACTTAGATCTGATATAGATCTACTCAGATCTACATCAGATCTGAGTAGATCT
The DNA here is from genome assembly GCF_055761805.1 of Camellia sinensis. Lineage (NCBI taxonomy): Eukaryota > Viridiplantae > Streptophyta > Magnoliopsida > Ericales > Theaceae > Camellia > Camellia sinensis. Next base: position 107,037,393 of record NC_138969.1, on the reverse strand, counting down.
ACACAGATTTGGTTAGACATCCGTCTTTCCCCTTCGATTTCTTTTTTTTTTTCTCTCTCTGCTATACACTTCTGTTTTTCTGTTCTAATGGAGAAAATTTTCGAATTCTGAACAAGCAGTTTTCGAGTTTTAGTTACAGGCAGTGAAAACTGTAAAATTTTGCAGTTTCAATTTTTTTTTTGGGTGCTGGAATGAATCATGGTTTAAAACTGTAAAATTTTGCAGTTTTATAACATTCTTTAGAACTGTAAAATTTTACAGTTTCATAACATGTTTTTTAATTTTTTTTTTTTCATAACATTTTTTTTTCTGCTATACATTCTTTATAACATTTTTTCCGACGAAGAAGATGATATATTTTCCGACGAAGAAGATGAATGGATCTACTTAGATCTGATATAGATCTACTCAGATCTAGATCTGAGTAGATCTACACAGATTTGGTTAGACATCTGTCTTTCCCCTTCGATTTCTTTTTTTTTTTCTCTCTCTGCTATACACTTCTGTTTTTCTGTTCTAATGGAGAAAATTTTCAAATTCTGAACAAGCAGTTTTCGAATTTTAGTTACAGGCAGTGAAAATTGTAAAATTTTGCAGTTTCAAATTTTTTTTTTGGTGCTGTAATGAATCATGGTTTAAAACTGTAAAATTTTGCAGTTTTATAACATTCTTTAGAACTGTAAAATTTTACAGTTTCATAACATGTTTTTTAATTTTTTTTTTTCATAACATTTTTTTTTTCTGCTATACATTCTTTATAACATTTTTTCAGACGAAGAAGACGATATATTTTCCGACGAAGAAGATGAATGGATCTACTTAGATCTGATATAGATCTACTCAGATCTACATCAGATCTGAGTAGATCTTATAGCGATCCCGGGTTTACCCTTGTTGTATAGTGATCCGGACATGTGTCCGTGGATGTTGGTAGTTGTTTATTATCTTGTTTACATCCTTTCTTACGTTGTATTTGAGTTATAGGATGTGTTGAGCGGGTTTGTTACAGGTTGGTTGAGTTTAGAAACCAAAACTAGTTGCCCAGATTTTTTTTTGGCCTGTAAGCTCGAGCGGAGGTGTTGGCGCTCGAGCGTAGATTACGTCCATCCAGTATCTTGTTGTGCAGTGTTGTGAGCTCGAGCGTAGGGTTGGGAGCTCGAGCGGAGGCCTGGTTCTGCAAAAGTGCTGGGCGAGTGCATTCTGCGCTCGAGCGGGAGGTTGGCCGCTCGAGCGGAAGTCTGTGAGTGTACGCTCGAGCGGGGTGTTTTACGCTCGAGCGGAGACCTGGGTTAAAGTCCCGAATTTGTGACTCTTCAAATCACTTTTTCACTTTATCTTCTCTCTCTTACTTTTCCAAAAACACCATTGTTGAGTCTTTCTCTCTAGATACTACCTTCTCTCTAGGTTTTGATCTAGTAGGAGTGATTTACTCACCTTTGGCCTTTACAAAAAAGTTGTTGATCGTCGAGGGCTTCATTTTAATCTGAAAATCTCGGGTTTTGGAGCACGTTGGGTTTTGTCGTCTTCTCCTTTGGAACTCCGAATTTGAGGTAGGGATAACCTACTCCTCTCTATGGGTTTTGTCTTTAAATTTTGGTATTTTGAGATGTTGGGCTTGGTTTGGTAATTTGTGAAAGTTTGGGGCTTTTGTGTAATTTTACAAAGGTTGGGGTTTCATTCATAATAAACCTAGATGCATGTTTGGCATGAAGAAAATGGAATGATTGTTGAATCATTGATGAAAATGGGACCTAAGGGTTGAAATGGTAATTATGGAAAATGGCCTAATTACATTGTTTAATTAATTGGGATAATTAATTGATGAGAAATGAGGAAATGAAATGTTGATTGAATATCCATTTGTGCATTTATTTTCTGTTTTAGAAATAACTGCTTTGGGCTATCGGTGGAGGATAGTCGTGATTGTTGTAGACAATGTATGTTGATTAGGCAAACTGAAACTAATCAATGGAATGTGTTATGAAACTTGACAGTTGCTAGAATACATTAATTGTTTGTATTGTGTGATTGTATATAGAACCAATGTGTTTATATACGTTGTGTGTAGAGGAGGAGATAGGGGATGTACTCCGCGGTTTAGGGGAAGATAGGGGATGGACCTCTAAACCGGATAGGTATTTGGAGGAGATAGGGGATGTACTCCGTAGACAGAGCTCATATGCTTGTCTAGAGAAGTGAAGATAGAGCTCATATGCTTATCTTTGTGAAGTGAAGTGTGGATACAGCTTGTATGCTTATCTGTGGATATTGTTGATATACATATCTGTTGTAGAGTGTGGATACAGCTTATATGCTTATCTGTGGATATTGTTGATATACATATCTGTTGAGAATGTGGATATAGCTTTTATGCTTATCTGAATGTGAGATATAGTTTTTATACATATCTGTGGAAATGATGATAGAGCTAGCATGCTTATCTGTTGAAAAAGGGAAAATGAAAAGTAATTGGGACTTGTAAGTCGTTGACATAAATATGTAATTTATGTGATTGAATCAGTGTTGACCAACTATCAATTGCTAATGTTTTAGTCATTGTCCATGGTTGGTTTAGTGTATTTCTACTGGGCTGTGGCTCACCCTATATGGGAATATCATTTTCAGGTACAGGAAGCATGCCACCTCCAAGGACATAGCTGGGAGGCTAGAGGCGGACATGTTTTGTTGTTTTACTTTTGATATATTACATGTAACTTCAAGCCAAGGGCTTAATGTGTAAACGAGTTAGACCTCTTTGTTGTAACCAAGTGTTAACTTGGAAAGCTGTAAGCCCGTAGGGCATTTTGTTATGAGGTTAACATGTAATACTTATGTAATGGAATTCTAATGAATGATAGAAGGTAGTTAGTTTATCTATCAACGCTTGTCTTATTTGTTGGGTTTAATGTTATTATTTTGAGGGCGTTACAGATCTACACCGATTTGGTTAGACATCCGTCTTTCCCCTTCGATTTCTTTTTTTTTTCTCTCTCTGCTATACACTTCTGTTTTTTTGTTCTAATGGAGAAAATTTTCGAATTCTGAACAAGCAGTTTTCGAGTTTTAGTTACAGGCAGTGAAAACTGTAAAATTTTGCAGTTTCAAAATTTTTTTTTGGTGCTGGAATGAATCATGGTTTAAAACTGTAAAATTTTGCAGTTTTATAACATTCTTTAGAACTGTAAAATTTTACAGTTTCATAACATGTATTTTAATTTTTTTTTTTCATAACATTTTTTTTTTCTGCTATACATTCTTTATAACATTTTTTCCGACGAAGAAGATGATATATTTTCCGACGAAGAAGATGAATGGATCTACTTAGATCTGATATAGATCTACTCAGATCTACATCAGATCTGAGTAGATCTACACAGATTTGGTTAGACATCCGTCTTTCCCCTTCGATTTCTTTTTTTTTTCTCTCTCTGCTATACACTTCTGCTTTTCTGTTCTAATGGAGAAAATTTTCGAATTCTGAACAAGCAGTTTTCGAGTTTTAGTTACAGGCAGTGAAAACTGTAAAATTTTGCAGTTTCAAATTTTTTTTTTGGTGCTGGAATGAAACATGGTTTAAAACTGTAAAATTTTGCAGTTTTATAACATTCTTTAGAACTGTAAAATTTTACAGTTTCATAACATGTTTTTTAATTTTTTTTTTTCATAACATTTGTTTTTCTGCTATACATTCTTTATAACATTTTTTCCGACGAAGAAGATCATATATTTTCTGACGAAGAAGATGAATGGATCTACTTAGATCTGATATAGATCTACTCAGATCTACATCAGATCTGAGTAGATCTTCACAGATTTGGTTAGACATCCGTCTTTCCCCTTCGATTTCTTTTTTTTTTTCTCTTTCTGCTATACACTTCTGTTTTTCTGTTCTAATGGAGAAAATTTTCGAATTCTGAACAAGTAGTTTTCGAGTTTTAGTTACAGGCAGTGAAACCTGTAAAATTTTGCAGTTTCAAATTTTTTTTTTGGTGCTGGAATGAATCATGGTTTAAAACTGTAAAATTTTGCTGTTTTATAACATTCTTTAGAACTGTAAAATTTTACAGTTTCATAACATGTTTTTTAATTTTTTTTTTTTCAAAACATTTTTTTTTCTGCTATACATTCTTTATAACATTTTTTCCGACGAAGAAGACGATATATTTTCCGACGAAGAAGATGAATGGATCTACTTAGATCTGATATAGTTCTACTCAGACCTACATCAGATTTGAGTAGATCTACACAGATTTGGTTAGCATCTGTCTTTCCCGTTCGATTTCTTTTTTTTTTCTCTCTCTGCTATACATTTCTGTTTTTCTGTTCTAATGGAGAAAATTTTCTAATTCTGAACAAGCAGTTTTCGAGTTTTAGTTACAGGCAGTGAAAACTGTAAAATTTTGCAGTTTCAAATTTTTTTTTTTTGGTGCTGGAATGAATCATGGTTTAAAACTGTAAAATTTTGCAGTTTTATAACATTTTCTTTAGAACTGTAAAATTTTACAGTTTCATAACATGTTTTTTAATTTTTTTTTTTCATAACATTTTTTTTTTCTGCTATACATTCTTTATAACATTTTTTCCGACGAAGAAGATGATATATTTTCCGACGAAGAAGATGAATGGATCTACTTAGATCTGATATAAATCTACTCAGATCTACATCAGATCTGAGTAGATCTACACAGATTTGGTTAGACATCCGTCTTTCCCCTTCGATTTCTTTTTTTTTTTTTTCTCTCTCTGCTATACACTTCTGTTTTTCTGTTCTAATGGAGAAAATTGTCGAATTCTGAACAAGCAGTTTTCGAGTTTTAGTTACAGGCAGTGAAAACTGTAAAATTTTGCCGTTTCAATTTTTTTTTTTGGTGCTGGAATGAATCATGGTTTAAAACTGTAAAATTTTGCAGTTTTATAACATGCTTTAAAACTGTAAAATTTTACAGTTTCATAACATGTTTTTTAATTTTTTTTTTTTTCATAACATTTTTTTTTTCTGCTATATATTCTTTATAACATTTTTTCCGACGAAGAAGATGATATATTTTCCGACGAAGAAGATGAATGGATCTACTTAGATCTGATATAGATCTACTCAGATCTACATCAGATCTGAGTAGATCTACACAGATTTGGTTAGACATCCGTCTTTCCCCTTCGATTTCTTTTTTTTTTTCTCTCTCTGCTATACACTTCTGTTTTTCTGTTCTAATGGAGAAAATTTTCGAATTCTGAACAAGCAGTTTTCGAGTTTTAGTTACAGGCAGTGAAAACTGTAAAATTTTGCAGTTTCAAATTTTTTTTTTGGTGCTGGAATGAATCATGGTTTAAAACTGTAAAATTTTGCAGTTTTATAACATTCTTTAGAACTGTAAAATTTTACAGTTTCATAACATGTTTTTTAATTTTTTTTTTTCATAACATTTTTTTTTCTGCTATACATTCTTTATAACATTTTTTCCGACGAAGAAGATGATATATTTTCCGACGAAGAAGATGAATGGATCTACTTAGATCTGATATAGATCTACTCAGATCTACATCAGATCTGAGTAGATCTACACAGATTTGGTTAGACATCCGCCTTTCCCCTTCGATTTCTTTTTTTTTTTCTCTCTCTGCTATACACTTCTGTTTTTCTGTTCTAATGGAGAAAATTTTCGAATTCTGAACAAGCAGTTTTCGAGTTTTAGTTACAGGCAGTGAAAACTGTAAAATTTTGCAGTTTCAAATTTTTTTTTTGGTGCTGGAATGAATCATGGTTTAAAACTGTAAAATTTTGCAGTTTTATAACATTCTTTAGAACTGTAAAATTTTACAGTTTCATAACATGTTTTTTAATTTTTTTTTTCATAACATTTTTTTTTCTGCTATACATTCTTTATAACATTTTTTCCGACGAAGAAGATGATATATTTTCCGACGAAGAAGATGAATGGATCTACTTAGATCTGATATAGATCTACTCAGATCTACATCAGATCTGAGTAGATCTACACAGATTTGGTTAGACATCCGTCTTTCCCCTTCGATTTCTTTTTTTTTTCTCTCTCTCTGCTATACACTTCTGTTTTTCTGTTCTAATGGCGAAAATTTTCGAATTCTGAACAAGCAGTTTTCGAGTTTTAGTTACAGGCAGTGAAAACTGTAAAATTTTGCAGTTTCAAATTTTTTTTTGGTGCTGGAATGAATCATGGTTTAAAACTGTAAAATTTTGCAGTTTTATAACATTCTTTAGAACTGTAAAATTTTACAGTTTCATAACATGTTTTTCAATTTTTTTTTTTTCATAACATTTTTTTTTCTGCTATACATTCTTTATAACATTTTTTCCGACAAAGAAGATGATATATTTTCCGACGAAGAAGATGAATGGATCTACTTAGATCTGATATAGATCTACTCAGATCTACATCAGATCTGAGTTGATCTACACAGATTTGGTTAGACATCCGTCTTTCCCCTTCGATTTCTTTTTTTTTTTCTCTCTCTGCTATACACTTCTGTTTTTCTGTTCTAATGGAGAAAATTTTCGAATTCTGAACAAGCAGTTTTCGAGTTTTAGTTACAGGCAGTGAAAACTGTAAAATTTTGCAGTTTCAATTTTTTTTTTGGGTGCTGGAATGAATCATGGTTTAAAACTGTAAAATTTTGCAGTTTTATAACATTCTTTAGAACTGTAAAATTTTACAGTTTCATAACATGTTTTTTAATTTTTTTTTTTCATAACATTTTTTTTTCTACTATACATTCTTTATAACATTTTTTCCGACGAAGAAGATGATATATTTTCCGACGAAGAAGATGAATGGATCTACTTAGATCTGATATAGATCTACTCAGATCTACATCAGATCTGAGTAGATCTACACAGATTTGGTTAGACATCTGTCTTTCCCCTTCGATTTCTTTTTTTTTTTCTCTCTCTGCTATACACTTCTGTTTTTCTGTTCTAATGGAGAAAATTTTCTAATTCTGAACAAGCAGTTTTCGAGTTTTAGTTACAGGCAGTGAAAACTGTAAAATTTTGCAGTTTCAAATTTTTTTTTTGGTGCTCTAATGAATCATGGTTTAAAACTGTAAAATTTTGCAGTTTTATAACATTCTTTAGAACTGTAAAATTTTACAGTTTCATAACATGTTTTTTAATTTTTTTTTTCATAACATTTTTTTTTTCTGCTATACATTCTTTATAACATTTTTTCCGACGAAGAAGACGATATATTTTCCGACGAAGAAGATGAATGGATCTACTTAGATCTGATATAGATCTACTCAGATCTACATCAGATCTGAGTAGATCTACACAGATTTGGTTAAACATCCGTCTTTCCCCTTCGATTTCTTTTTTTTTTCTCTCTCTGCTATACACTTCTGTTTTTCTGTTCTAATGGAGAAAATTTTCGAATTCTGAACAAGCAGTTTTCGAGTTTTAGTTACAGGCAGTGAAAACTGTAAAATTTTGCAGTTTCAAAATTTTTTTTTGGTGCTGGAATGAATCATGGTTTAAAACTGTAAAATTTTGCAGTTTTATAACATTCTTTAGAACTGTAAAATTTTACAGTTTCATAACATGTATTTTAATTTTTTTTTTTCATAACATTTTTTTTTTCTGCTATACATTCTTTATAACATTTTTTCCGACGAAGAAGATGATATATTTTCCGACGAAGAAGATGAATGGATCTACTTAGATCTGATATAGATCTACTCAGATCTACATCAGATCTGAGTAGATCTACACAGATTTGGTTAGACATCCGTCTTTCCCCTTCGATTTCTTTTTTTTTCTCTCTCTCTGCTATACACTTCTGTTTTTCTGTTCTAATGGAGAAAATTTTCGAATTCTGAACAAGCAGTTTTCGAGTTTTAGTTACAGGCAGTGAAAACTGTAAAATTTTGCAGTTTCAAATTTTTTTTTTGGTGCTGGAATGAAACATGGTTTAAAACTGTAAAATTTTGCAGTTTTATAACATTCTTTAGAACTGTAAAATTTTACAGTTTCATAACATGTTTTTTAAATTTTTTTTTTTCAGAACATTTTTTTTTCTGCTATACATTCTTTATTACATTTTTTCTGACGAAAAAGATGAATGGATCTACTTAGATCTGATATAGATCTACTCAGATATACATCAGATCTGAGTAGATCTTCACATATTTGGTTAGACATCCGTCTTTCCCCTTCGATTTCTTTTTTTTTTTCTCTCTCTGCTATACACTTCTGTTTTTCTGTTCTAATGGAGAAAATTTTCGAATTCTGAACAAGCAGTTTTCGAGTTTTAGTTACAGGCAGTGAAAACTGTAAAATTTTGCAGTTTCAAATTTTTTTTTTGGTGCTGGAATGAATCATGGTTTAAAACTGTAAAATTTTGCAGTTTTATAACATTCTTTAGAACTGTAAAATTTTACAGTTTCATAACATGTTTTTTAATTTTTTTTTTCATAACATTTTTTTTTTCGGCTATACATTCTTTATAACATTTTTTCCGACGAAAAAGATAATATATTTTCCGACGAAGAAGATGAATGGATCTACTTAGATCTGATATAGATCTACTCAGATCTACACAGATTTGGTTAGACATCTGTCTTTCCCCTTTGATTTCTTTTTTTTTTCTCTCTCTGCTATACACTTCTGTTTTTCTGTTCTAATGGAGAAAATTTTCTAATTCTGAACAAGCAGTTTTCGAGTTTTAGTTACAGGCAGTGAAAACTGTAAAATTTTGCAGTTTCAAATTTTTTTTTTGGTGCTGGAATGAATCATGGTTTAAAACTGTAAAATTTTGCAGTTTTATAACATTCTTTAGAACTGTAAAATTTTACAGTTTCATAACATCTTTTTTAATTTTTTTTTTTTTCATAACATTTTTTTTTTCTGCTATACATTCTTTATAACATTTTTTCCGACGAAGAAGATGATATATTTTCCGACGAAGAAGATGAATGGATCTACTTAGATCTGAAATAGATCTACTCAGATCTACATCAGATCTGAGTAGATCTACACAGATTTGGTTAGACATCTGTCTTTCCCCTTCGATTTCTTTATTTTTTCCTCTCTCTGCTATACACTTCTATTTTTCTGTTCTAATGGAGAAAATTTTCGAATTCTGAACAAGCAGTTTTCGAGTTTTAGTTACAGGCAGTGAAAACTGTAAAATTTTGCAGTTTCAAATTTTTTTTTTTGGTGCTGAAATGAATCATGGTTTAAAATTGTAAAATTTTGCAGTTTTATAACATTCTTTAGAACTGTAAAATTTTACAGTTTCATAACATGTTTTTAAAATTTTTTTTTTTCATAACATTTTTTTTTTCTGCTACACATTCTTTATAACATTTTTTCCGACGAAGAAGATGATATATTTTTCGACGAAGAAGATGAATGGATCTACTTAGATCTGATATAGATCTACTCAGATCTACATCAGATCTGAGTAGATCTACACAGATTTGGTTAGTCATCCGTCTTTCCCCTTCGATTTCTTTTTTTTTTTTCTCTCTCTGCTATACACTTCAGTTTTTCTGTTCTAATGGAGAAAATTGTCGAATTCTGAACAAGCAGTTTTCGAGTTTTAGTTACAGGCAATGAAAACTGTAAAATTTTGCAGTTTCAAATTTTTTTTTTGGTGCTGGAATGAATCATGGTTTAAAACTGTAAAATTTTGCAGTTTTATAACATTCTTTAGAACTGTAAAATTTTACAGTTTCATAACATGTTTTTTAATTTTTTTTTTTTTCATAACATTTTTTTTTTCTGCTATACATTCTTTCTAACATTTTTTCCGACGAAGAAGATGATATATTTTCCGACGAAGAAGATGAATGGATCTACTTAGATCTGATATAGATCTACTCAGATCTACATCAGATCTGAGTAGATCTACACAGATTTGGTTAGACATCCGTCTTTCCTCTTCGATTTCTTTTTTTTTTTTTCTCTCTCTGCTATACACTTCTGTTTTTCTGTTCTAATGGAGAAAATTTTCGAATTCTGAACAAGCAGTTTTCGAGTTTTAGTTACAGGCAGTGAAAACTGTAAAATTTTGCAGTTTCAATTTTTTTTTTGGGTGCCGGAATGAATCATGGTTTACAACTGTAAAATTTTGCAGTTTTATAACATTCTTTAGAACTGTAAAATTTTACAGTTTCATAACATGTTTTTTAATTTTTTTTTTCTGCTATACATTCTTTATAACATTTTTTCCGACGAAGAAGATGATAAATTTTCCGACGAAGAAGATGAATGAATCTACTTAGATCTGATATAGATCTACTCAGATCTACATCAGATCTGAGTAGATCTACACATATTTGGTTAGACATCCGTCTTTCCCCTTCGATTTCTTTTTTTTTTTTTCTCTCTCTGCTATACACTTCTGTTTTTCTGTTCTAATGGAGAAAATTTTCGAATTCTGAACAAGCAGTTTTCGAGTTTTAGTTACCGGCAGTGAAAACTGTAAAATTTTGCAGTTTCAAATTTTTTTTTTGGTGCTGGAATGAATCATGGTTTAAAACTGTAAAATTTTGCAGTTTTATAACATTCTTTAGAACTGTAAAATTTTACAGTTTCATAACAGGTTTTTTAATTTTTTTTTTTCATAACATTTTTTTTTCTGCTATACATTCTTTATAACATTTTTTCCGACGAAGAAGATGATATATTTTCCGACGAAGAAGATGAATGGATCTACTTAGATCTGATATAGATCTACTCAGATCTACATCAGATCTGAGTAGATCTACACAGATTTGGTTAGACATCCGTCTTTCCCCTTCGATTTCTTTTTTTTTCTCTCTCTCTGCTATACACTTCTGTTTTTCTGTTCTAATGGAGAAAATTTTCGAATTCTGAACAAGCAGTTATCGAGTTTTAGTTACAGGCAGTGAAAACTGCAAAATTTTGCAGTTTCAAATTTTTTTTTTGATGCTGGAATGAATCATGGTTTAAAACTGTAAAATTTTGCAGTTTTATAACATTCTTTAGAACTGTAAAATTTTACAGTTTCATAACATTTTTTTAATTTTTTTTTTTTCATAACATTTTTTTTTCTGCTATACATTCTTTATAACATTTTTTCCGACGAAGAAGATGATATATTTTCCGACGAAGAAGATGAATGGATCTACTCAGATCTGATGTAGATCTGATCTACATCAGATCTGAGTAGATCTACACAGATTTGGTTAGACATCCGTCTTTCACCTTCGATTTCTTTTTTTTTTTCTCTCTCTGCTATACACTTCTGTTTTTCTATTCTAATGGACAAAATTTTCGAATTCTGAACAAGCAGTTTTCGTGTTTTAGTTACAGGCAGTGAAAACTGTAAAATTTTGCAGTTTCAAATTTTTTTTCTGGTGCTGGAATGAAACATGGTTTAAAACTGTAAAATTTTGCAGTTTTATAACGTTCTTTAGAACTGTAAAATTTTACAGTTTCATAACATGTTTTTTAATTTTTTTTTTTTCATAACATTTTTTTTTCTGCTATACATTCTTTATAACATTTTTTCCGACGAAGAAGATGATATATTTTCTGACGAAGAAGATGAATGGATCTACTTAGATCTGATATAGATCTACTCAGATCTACATCAGATCTGAGTAGATCTTCACAGATTTGGTTAGACATCCGTCTTTCCCCTTCGATTTCTTTTTTTTTTTCTCTCTCTGCTATACACTTCTGTTTTTCTGTTCTAATGGAGAAAATTTTCGAATTCTGAACAAGCAGTTTTCGAGTTTTAGTTACAGGCAGTGAAAACTGTAAAATTTTGCAGTTTCAAATTTTTTTTTTGGTGCTGGAATGAATCATGGTTTAAAACTGTAAAATTTTGCAGTTTTATAACATTCTTTAGAACTGTAAAATTTTACAGTTTCATAATATGTTTTTTAATTTTTTTTTTTTCATAACATTTTTTTTTTCTGCTATAAATTCTTTATAACATTTTTTCCGACGAAGAAGATGATATATTTTCCGACGAAGAAGATGAATGGATCTACTTAGAGCTGATATAGATCTACTCAGATCTACATCAGATCTGAGTAGATCTACACAGATTTGGTTAGACATCTGTCTTTCCCCTTCGATTTCTTTATTTTTTCCTCTCTCTGCTATACACTTCTGTTTTTCTGTTCTAATGGAGAAAATTTTCGAATTCTGAACAAGCAGTTTTCGAGTTTTAGTTACAGGCAGTGAAAACTGTAAAATTTTGCAGTTTCAAATTTTTTTTTTTGGTGCTGGAATGAATCATGGTTTAAAATTGTAAAATTTTGCAGTTTTATAACATTTTTTAGAACTGTAAAATTTTACAGTTTCATAACATGTTTTTTAATTTTTTTTTTTTTCATAACATTTTTTTTTTCTGCTACACATTCTTTATAACATTTTTTCCGACGAAGAAGATGATATATTTTCCGACGAAGAAGATGAATGGATCTACTTAGATCTGATATAGATCTACTCAGATCTACATCAGATCTGAGTAGATCTACACAGATTTGGTTAGACATCCGTCTTTCCCCTTCGATTTCTTTTTTTTTTTCTCTCTCTGCTATACACTTCTGTTTTTCTGTTCTAATGGAGAAAATTTTCGAATTCTGAACAAGCAGTTTTCGAGTTTTAGTTACAGGCAGTGAAAACTGTAAAATTTTGCAGTTTCAAATTTTTTTTTTTGGTGCTGGAATGAATCATGGTTTAAAATTGTAAAATTTTGCAGTTTTATAACATTCTTTAGAACTGTAAAATTTTACAGTTTCATAACATGTTTTTTAATTTTTTTTTTTCATAACATTTTTTTTTTCTGCTACACATTCTTTATAACATTTTTTCCGACGAAGAAGATGATATATTTTCCGACGAAGAAGATGAATGGATCTACTTAGATCTGATATAGATCTACTCAGATCTACATCAGATCTGAGTAGATCTACACAGATTTGGTTTGTCATCCGTCTTTCCCCTTCGATTTCTTTTTTTTTTTCTCTCTCTGCTATACACTTCAGTTTTTCTGTTCTAATGGAGAAAATTGTCGAATTCTGAACAAGCAGTTTTCGAGTTTTAGTTACAGGCAGTGAAAACTGTAAAATTTTGCAGTTTCAAATTTTTTTTTTGGTGCTGGAATGAATCATGGTTTAAAACTGTAAAATTTTGCAGTTTTATAACATTCTTTAGAACTGTAAAATTTTACAGTTTCATAACAGGTTTTTTAATTTTTTTTTTTTTCATAACATTTTTTTTTCTGCTATACATTCTTTATAACATTTTTTCCGACGAAGAAGATGTTATATTTTCCGACGAAGAAGATGAATGGATCTACTTAGATCTGATATAGATCTACTCAGATCTACATCAGATCTGAGTAGATCTACACATATTTGGTTAGTCATCCGTCTTTCCCCTTCGATTTCTTTTTTTTTTTTCTCTCTCTGCTATACACTTCTGTTTTTCTGTTCTAATGGAGAAAATTGTCGAATTCTGAACAAGCAGTTTTCGAGTTTTAGTTACAGGCAGTGAAAACTGTAAAATTTTGCAGTTTCAAATTTTTTTTTTGGTGCTGGAATGAATCATGGTTTAAAACTGTAAAATTTTGCAGTTTTGTAACATTCTTTAGAACTGTAAAATTTTACAGTTTCATAACATGTTTTTTAATTTTTTTTTTTTCATAACATTTTTTTTTTCTGCTATACATTCTTTATAACATTTTTTCCGACGAAGAAGATGATATATTTTCCGACGAAGAAGATGAATGGATCTACTTAGATCTGATATAGATCTACTCAGATCTACATCAGATCTGAGTAGATCTACACAGATTTGGTTAGACATCCGTCTTTCCCCTTCGATTTCTTTTTTTTTTTCTCTCTCTGCTATACACTTCTGTTTTTCTGTTCTAATGGAGAAAATTTTCGAATTCTGAACAAGCAGTTTTCGAGTTTTAGTTACAAGCAGTGAAAACTGTAAAATTTTGCAGTTTCAATTTTTTTTTTGGGTGCTGGAATGAATCATGGTTTAAAACTGTAAAATTTTGCAGTTTTATAACATTCTTTAGAACTGTAAAATTTTACAGTTTCATAACACGTTTTTTAATTTTTTTTTTTTCATAACATTTTTTTTTCTGCTATACATTCTTTATAACATTTTTTCCGACGAAGAAGATGATATATTTTCCGACGAAGAAGATGAATGGATCTACATAGATCTGATATAGATCTACTCAGATCTACATCAGATCTGAGTAGATCTACACATATTTGGTTAGACATCCGTCTTTCCCCTTCGATTTCTTTTTTTTTTCTCTCTCTGCTATACACTTCTGTTTTTCTGTTCTAATGGAGAAAATTTTCTAATTCCGAACGAGCAGTTTTCGAGTTTTAGTTACAGGCAGTGAAAACTATAAAATTTTGCGGTTTCAATTTTTTTTTTTGGTGCTGGAATGAATCATGGTTTAAAACTGTAAAATTTTGCAGTTTTATAACATTCTTTAGAACTGTAAAATTTTACAGTTTCATAACATGTTTTTTAATTTTTTTTTTTTTCATAACATTTTTTTTTTCTGCTAAACATTCTTTATAACATTTTCTCCGACGAAGAAGATGATATATTTTCCGACGAAGAAGATGAATGGATCTGCTTAGATCTGATATAGATCTACTCAGATCTACATCAGATCTGAGTAGATCTACACAGATTTGGTTAGACATCTGTCTTTCCCCTTCGATTTCTTTATTTTTTCCTCTCTCTGCTATACACTTCTGTTTTTCTGTTCTAATGGAGAAAATTTTCGAATTCTGAACAAGCAGTTTTCGAGTTTTAGTTACAGGCAGTGAAAACTGTAAAATTTTGCAGTTTCAAATTTTTTTTTTTGGTGCTGGAATGAATCATGGTTTAAAATTGTAAAATTTTGCAGTTTTATAACATTCTTTAGAACTGTAAAATTTTACAGTTTCAGAACATGTTTTTTAATTTTTTTTTTTCATAACATTTTTTTTTTCTGCTACACATTCTTTATAACATTTTTTCCGACGAAGAAGATGATATATTTTCCGACGAAGAAGATGAATGGATCTACTTAGATCTGATATAGATCTACTCCGATCTACATCAGATCTGAGTAGATCAACACAGATTTGGTTTGTCATCCGTCTTTCCCCTTCGATTTCTTTTTTTTTTTTCTCTCTCTGCAATACACTTCAGTTTTTCTGTTCTAATGGAGAAAATTGTCGAATTCTGAACAAGCAGTTTTCGAGTTTTAGTAACAGGCAGTGAAAACTGTAAAATTTTGCAGTTTCAATTTTTTTTTTTGGTGCTGGAATGAATCATGGTTTAAAACTGTAAAATTTTGCAGTTTTATAACATTCTTTAGAACTGTAAAATTTTACAGTTTCATAACAGGTTTTTTAATTTTTTTTTTTTTCATAATATTTTTTTTTTCTGCTATACATTCTTTATAACATTTTTTCCGACGAAGAAGATGATATATTTTCCGACGAAGAAGATGAATGGATCTACTTAGATCTGATATAGATCTACTCAGATCTACATCAGATCTGAGTAGATCTACACATATTTGGTTAGTCATCCGTCTTTCCCCTTCGATTTCTTTTTTTTTTTTCTCTCTGCTATACACTTCTGTTTTTCTGTTCTAATGGAGAAAATTGTCGAATTCTGAACAAGCAGTTTTCGAGTTTTAGTTACAGGCAGTGAAAACTGTAAAATTTTGCAGTTTCAAATTTTTTTTTTGGTGCTGGAATGAATCATGGTTTAAAACTGTAAAATTTTGCAGTTTTATGACATTCTTTAGAACTGTAAAATTTTACAGTTTCATAACATGTTTTTTAATTTTTTTTTTTCATAACATTTTTTTTTTCTGCTATACATTCTTTATAACATTTTTTTCCGACGAAGAAGATGATATATTTTCCGACGAAGAAGATGAATGGATCTACTTAGATCTGATATAGATCTACTCAGATGTACATCAGATCTGAGTAGATCTACACAGATTTGGTTAGACATCCGTCTTTCCCCTTCGATTTATTTTTTTTTTCTCTCTCTGCTATACACTTCTGTTTTTCTGTTCTAATGGAGAAAATTTTCGAATTCTGAACAAGCAGTTTTCGAGTTTTAGTTACAGGCAGTGAAAACTGTAAAATTTTGCAGTTTCAATTTTTTTTTTGGGTGCTGGAATGAAACATGGTTTAAAACTGTAAAATTTTGCAGTTTTATAACATTCTTTAGAACTGTAAAATTTTACAGTTTCATAACACGTTTTTTAATTTTTTTTTTTCATAACATTTTTTTTTCTGCTATACATTCTTTATAACATTTTTTCCGACGAAGAAGATGATATATTTTCCGACGAAGAAGATGAATGGATCTACATAGATCTGATATAGATCTACTCAGATCTACATCAGATCTGAGTAGATCTACACATATTTGGTTAGACATCCGTCTTTCCCCTTCGATTTCTTTTTTTTTTTCTCTCTCTGCTATACACTTCTGTTTTTCTGTTCTAATGGAGAAAATTTTCTAATTCCGAACAAGCAGTTTTCGAGTTTTAGTTACAGGCAGTGAAAACTGTAAAATTTTGCAGTTTCAAATTTTTTTTTTGGTGCTGGAATGAATCATGGTTTAAAACTGTAAAATTTTGCAGTTTTATAACATTCTTTAGAACTGTAAAATTTTACAGTTTCATAACATGTTTTTTAATTTTTTTTTTCATAACATTTTTTTTTTCTGCTATACATTCTTTATAACATTTTTTCCGACGAAGAAGATGATATATTTTCCGACGAAGAAGATGAATGGATCTACTTAGATCTGATATAGATCTACTCAGATCTACATCAGATCTGAGTAGATCTTCACAGATTTGGTTAGACATCCGTCTTTCCCCTTCGATTTCTTTTTTTTTTTCTCTCTCTGCTATACACTTCTGTTTTTCTGTTCTAATGGAGAAAATTTTCGAATTCTGAACAAGCAGTTTTCGAGTTTTAGTTACAGGCAGTGAAAACTGTAAAATTTTGCAGTTTCAAATTTTTTTTTTGGTGCTGGAATGAATCATGGTTTAAAACTGTAAAATTTTGCAGTTTTATAACATTCTTTAGAACTGTAAAATTTTACAGTTTCATAACATGTTTTTTAATTTTTTTTTTTTTCATAACATTTTTTTTTTCAGCTAAACATTCTTTATAACATTTTTTCCGACGAAGAAGATGATATATTTTCCGACGAAGAAGATGAATGGATCTGCTTAGATCTGATATAGATCTACTCAGATCTACATCAGATCTGAGTAGATCTACACAGATTTGGTTAGACATCTGTCTTTCCCCTTCGATTTCTTTATTTTTTCCTCTCTCTGCTATACACTTCTGCTTTTCTGTTCTAATGGAGAAAATTTTCGAATTCTGAACAAGCAGTTTTCGAGTTTTAGTTACAGGCAGTGAAAACTGTAAAATTTTGCAGTTTCAAATTTTTTTTTTTTGGTGCTGGAATGAATCATGGTTTAAAATTGTAAAATTTTGCAGTTTTATAATATTCTTTAGAACTGTAAAATTTTACATTTTCATAACATGTTTTTTAATTTTTTTTTTTCATAACATTTTTTTTTCTGCTATACATTCTTTATAACATTTTTTCCGACGAAGAAGATGATATATTTTCCGACGAGGAAGATGAATGGATCTACTTAGATCTGATATAGATCTACTCAGATCTACATCAGATCTGAGTAGATCTACACATATTTGGTTAGACATCCGTCTTTCCCCTTCGATTTCTTTTTTTTTTTCTCTCTCTGCTATACACTTCTGTTTTTCTGTTCTAATGGAGAAAATTTTCTAATTCCGAACAAGCAGTTTTCGAGTTTTAGTTACAGGCAGTGAAAACTGTAAAATTTTGCAGTTTCAAATTTTTTTTTTGGTGCTGGAATGAATCATGGTTTAAAACTGTAAAATTTTGCAGTTTTATAACATTCTTTAGAACTGTAAAATTTTACAGTTTCATAACATGTTTTTTAATTTTTTTTTTCATAACATTTTTTTTTTCTGCTATACATTCTTTATAACATTTTTTCCGAGGAAGAAGATGATATATTTTCCGACGAAGAAGATGAATGGATCTACTTAGATCTGATATAGATCTACTCAGATCTACATCAGATCTGAGTAGATCTTCACAGATTTGGTTAGACATCCGTCTTTCCCCTTCGATTTCTTTTTTTTTTTCTCTCTCTGCTATACACTTCTGTTTTTCTGTTCTAATGGAGAAAATTTTCGAATTCTGAACAAGCAGTTTTCGAGTTTTAGTTACAGGCAGTGAAAACTGTAAAATTTTGCAGTTTCAAATTTTTTTTTTGGTGCTGGAATGAATCATGGTTTAAAACTGTAAAATTTTGCAGTTTTATAACATTCTTTAGAACTGTAAAATTTTACAGTTTCATAACATGTTTTTTAATTTTTTTTTTTTCATAACATTTTTTTTTTTTGCTACACATTCTTTATAACATTTTTTACGACGAAGAAGATGATATATTTTCCGACGAAGAAGATGAATGGATCTACTTAGATCTGATATAGATCTACTCAGATCTACATCAGATCTGAGTAGATCTACACAGATTTGGTTAGACATCCGTCTTTCCCCTTCGATTTCTTTTTTTTTTTCTCTCTCTGCTATACACTTCTGTTTTTCTGTTCTAATGGACAAAATTTTCGAATTCTGAACAAGCAGTTTTCGAGTTTTAGTTACAGGCAGTGAAAACTGTAAAATTTTGCAGTTTCAAATTTTTTTTCTGGTGCTGGAATGAAACATGGTTTAAAACTGTAAAATTTTGCAGTTTTATAACATTCTTTAGAACTGTAAAATTTTACAGTTTCATAACATGTTTTTTAATTTTTTTTTTTCATAACATTTTTTTTTCTGCTATACATTCTTTATAACATTTTTTCCGACGAAGAAGATGATATATTTTCTGACGAAGAAGATGAATGGATCTACTTAGATCTGATATAGATCTACTCAGATCTACATCAGATCTGAGTAGATCTTCACAGATTTGGTTAGACATCCGTCTTTCCCCTTCGATTTCTTTTTTTTTTCTCTCTCTGCTATACACTTCTGTTTTTCTGTTCTAATGGACAAAATTTTCGAATTCTGAACAAGCAGTTTTCGAGTTTTAGTTACAGGCAGTGAAAACTGTAAAATTTTGCAGTTTCAAATTTTTTTTTTTGGTGCTGGAATGAATCATGGTTTAAAACTGTAAAATTTTGCAGTTTTATAACATTCTTTAGAACTGTAAAATTTTACAGTTTCATAACATGTTTTTTAATTTTTTTTTTTTCATAACATTTTTTTTTTCTGCTATACATTCTTTATAATATTTTTTCCGACGAAGAAGATGATATATTTTTCGACGAAGAAGATGAATGGATCTACTTAGATCTGATATAGATCTACTCAGATCTACATCAGATCTGAGTAGATCTACACAGATTTGGTTAGACATCCGTCTTTCCCCTTCGATTTCTTTTTTTTTTTCTCTCTCTGCTATACATTTCTGTTTCTCTGTTCTAATGGAGAAAATTTTCGAATTCTGAACAAGCAGTTTTCGAGTTTTAGTTACAAGCAGTGAAAACTGTAAAATTTTGCAGTTTCAAATTTTTTTTTTGGTGCTGGAATGAATCATGGTTTAAAACTGTAAAATTTTGCAGTTTTATAACATTCTTTAGAACTGTAAAATTTTACAGTTTCATAACATGTTTTTTAATTTTTTTTTTTTCATAACATTTTTTTTTCTGCTATACATTCTTTATAACATTTTTTCCGACGAAGAAGATGATATATTTTCCGACGAAGAAGATGAATGGATCTACTTAGATCTGATATAGATCTACTCAGATCTACATCAGATCTGAGTAGATCTACACAGATTTGGTTAGACATCTGTCTTTCCCCTTCGATTTCTTTATTTTTTCCTCTCTCTGCTATACACTTCTGTTTTTCTGTTCTAATGGAGAAAATTTTCGAATTCTGAACAAGCAGTTTTCGAGTTTTAGTTACAGGCAGTGAAAACTGTAAAATTTTGCAGTTTCAAATTTTTTTTTTGGGTGCTGGAATGAATCATGGTTTAAAATTGTAAAATTTTGCAGTTTTATAACATTCTTTAGAACTGTAAAATTTTACAGTTTCATAACATGTTTTTTAATTTTTTTTTTTTCATAACATTTTTTTTTTCTGCTACACATTCTTTATAACATTTTTTCTGACGAAGAAGATGATATATTTTCCGACGACGAAGATGAATGGATCTACTTAGATCTGATATAGATCTACTCAGATCTACATCAGATCTGAGTAGATCTACACAGATTTGGTTAGTCATCCGTCTTTCCCCTTCGATTTCTTTTTTTTTCTCTCTCTCTCTGCTATACACTTCTGTTTTTCTGTTCTAATGGAGAAAATTGTCGAATTCTGAACAAGCAGTTTTCGAGTTTTAGTTACAGGCAGTGAAAACTGTAAAATTTTGCAGTTTCAAATTTTTTTTTTGGTGCTGGAATGGATCATGGTTTAAAATTGTAAAATTTTGCAGTTTTGTAACATTCTTTAGAACTGTAAAATTTTACAGTTTCATAACATGTTTTTTAATTTTTTTTTTTTTCATTACATTTTTTTTTTCTGCTATACATTCTTTATAACATTTTTTCCGACGAAGAAGATGATATATTTTCCGACGAAGAAGATGAATGGATCTACTTAGATCTGATATAGATCTACTCAGATCTACATCAGATCTGAGTAGATCTACCCAGATTTGGTTAGACATCCGTCTTTCCCCTTCGATTTCTTTTTTTTTTTTTCTCTCTCTGCTATACACTTCTGTTTTTCTGTTCTAATGGAGAAAATTTTCGAATTCTGAACAAGCAGTTTTCGAGTTTTAGTTACAGGCAGTGAAAACTGTAAAATTTTGCAGTTTCAATTTTTTTTTTTGGGTGCTGGAATGAATCATGGTTTAAAACTGTAAAATTTTACAGTTTTATAACATTCTTTAGAACTGTAAAATTTTACAGTTTCATAACACGTTTTTTAATTTTTTTTTTTTCATAACATTTTTTTTTCTGCTATACATTCTTTATAACATTTTTTCCGACGAAGAAGATGATATATTTTCCGACGAAGAAGATGAATGGATCTACTTAGATCTGATATAGATCTACTCAGATCTACATCAGATCTGAGTAGATCTACCCATATTTGGTTAGTCATCCGTCTTTCCCCTTCGATTTCTTTTTTTTTTTCTCTCTCTGCTATACACTTTTGTTTTTCTGTTCTAATGGAGAAAATTGTCGAATTCTGAACAAGCAGTTTTCGAGTTTTAGTTACAGGCAGTGAAAACTGTAAAATTTTGCAGTTTCAAATTTTTTTTTTGGTGCTGGAATGAATCATGGTTTAAAACTGTAAAATTTTGCAGTTTTATAACATTCTTTAGAACTGTAAAATTTTACATTTTCATAACATGTTCTTTAATTTTTTTTTTTCATAACATTTTTTTTTCTGCTATACATTCTTTATAACATTTTTTCCGACGAAGAAGATGATATATTTTCCGACGAGGAAGATGAATGGATCTACTTAGATCTGATATAGATCTACTCAGATCTACATCAGATCTGAGTAGATCTACACATATTTGGTTAGACATCCGTCTCTCCCCTTCGATTTCTTTTTTTTTTCTCTCTCTGCTATACACTTCTGTTTTTCTGTTCTAATGGAGAAAATTTTCTAATTCCGAACAAGCAGTTTTCGAGTTTTAGTTACAGGCAGTGAAAACTGTAAAATTTTGCAGTTTCAAATTTTTTTTTTGGTGCTGGAATGAATCATGGTTTAAAACTGTAAAATTTTGCTGTTTTATAACATTCTTTAGAACTGTAAAATTTTACAGTTTCATAACATGTTTTTTAATTTTTTTTTTCATAACATTTTTTTTTCTGCTATACATTCTTTATAACATTTTTTCCGACGAAGAAGATGATATATTTTCCGACGAAGAAGATGAATGGATCTACTTAGATCTGATATAGATCTACTCAGATCTACATCAGATCTGAGTAGATATACACAGATTTGGTTAGACATCCGTCTTTCCCCTTCGATTTCTTTTTTTTTTTCTCTCTCTGCTATACACTTCTGTTTTTCTGTTCTAATGGAGAAAATTTTCGAATTCTGAACAAGTAGTTTTCGAGTTTTAGTTACAGGCAGTGAAAACTGTAAAATTTTGCAGTTTCAAATTTTTTTTTTGGTGCTGGAATGAATCATGGTTTAAAACTGTAAAATTTTGCAGTTTTATAACATTCTTTAGAACTGTAAAATTTTACAGTTTCATAACATGTTTTTTAATTTTTTTTTTTTCATAACATTTTTTTTTCTGCTACACATTCTTTATAACATTTTTTCCGACGAAGAAGATGATATATTTTCCGACGAAGAAGATGAATGGATCTACTTAGATCTGATATAGATCTACTCAGATCTACATCAGATCTGAGTAGATGTACACAGATTTGGTTAGACATCCGTCTTTCCCCTTCGATTTCTTTTTTTTTTTTCTCTCTCTGCTATACACTTCTGTTTTTCTGTTCTAATGGAGAAAATTGTCGAATTCTGAACAAGCAGTTTTCGAGTTTTAGTTACAGGCAGTGAAAACTGTAAAATTTTGCAGTTTCAAATTTTTTTTTTGGTGCTGGAATGAATCATGGTTTAAAACTGTAAAATTTTGCAGTTTTATAACATTCTTTAGAACTGTAAAATTTTACAGTTTCATAACATGTTTTTTAATTTTTTTTTTTTCATAACATTTTTTTTTTCTGCTATACATTCTTTATAACATTTTTTCTGACGAAGAAGATGATATATTTTCCGACGAAGAAGATGAATGGATCTACTTAGATCTGATATAGATCTACTCAGATCTACATCAGATCTGAGTAGATCTACACAGATTTGGTTAGACATCTGTCTTTCCCCTTCGATTTCTTTATTTTTTCCTCTCTCTGCTATACACTTCTGTTTTTCTGTTCTAATGGAGAAAATTTTCGAATTCTGAACAAGCAGTTTTCGAGTTTTAGTTACAGGCAGTGAAAACTGTAAAATTTTGCAGTTTCAAATTTTTTTTTTGGGTGCTGGAATGAATCATGGTTTAAAATTGTAAAATTTTGCAGTTTTATAACATTCTTTAGAACTGTAAAATTTTACAGTTTCATAACATGTTTTTTAATTTTTTTTTTTTTCATAACATTTTTTTTTCTGCTACACATTCTTTATAACATTTTTTCCGACGAAGAAGATGATATATTTTCCGACGAAGAAGATGAATGGATCTACTTAGATCTGATATAGATCTACTCAGATCTACATCAGATCTGAGTAGATCTACACAGATTTGGTTAGTCATCCGTCTTTCCCCTTCGATTTCTTTTTTTTTTTTCTCTCTCTGCTATACACTTTTGTTTTTCTGTTCTAATGGAGAAAATTGTCGAATTCTGAACAAGCAGTTTTCGAGTTTTAGTTACAGGCAGTGAAAATTGTAAAATTTTGCAGTTTCAAATTTTTTTTTTGGTGCTGGAATGGATCATGGTTTAAAATTGTAAAATTTTGCAGTTTTGTAACATTCTTTAGAACTGTAAAATTTTACAGTTTCATAACATGTTTTTTAATTTTTTTTTTTTCATTACATTTTTTTTTTCTGCTATACATTCTTTATAACATTTTTTCCGACGAAGAAGATGATATATTTTCCGACGAAGAAGATGAATGGATCTACTTAGATCTGATATAGATCTACTCAGATCTACATCAGATCTGAGTAGATCTACACAGATTTGGTTAGACATCCGTCTTTCCCCTTCGATTTCTTTTTTTTTTTTTCTCTCTCTGCTATACACTTCTGTTTTTCTGTTCTAATGGAGAAAATTTTCGAATTCTGAACAAGCAGTTTTCGAGTTTTAGTTACAGGCAGTGAAAACTGTAAAATTTTGCAGTTTCAATTTTTTTTTTGGGTGCTGGAATGAATCATGGTTTAAAACTGTAAAATTTTACAGTTTTATAACATTCTTTAGAACTGTAAAATTTTACAGTTTCATAACACGTTTTTTAATTTTTTTTTTTCATAACATTTTTTTTTCTGCTATACATTCTTTATAACATTTTTTCCGACGAAGAAGATGATATATTTTCCGACGAAGAAGATGAATGGATCTACTTAGATTTGATATAGATCTACTCAGATCTACATTAGATCTGAGTAGATCTACACATATTTGGTTAGACATCCGTCTTTCCCCTTCGATTTCTTTTTTTTTTTCTCTCTCTGCTATACACTTCTGTTTTTCTGTTCTAATGGAGAAAATTTTCTAATTCCGAACAAGCAGTTTTTGAGTTTTAGTTACAGGCAGTGAAAACTGTAAAATTTTGCAGTTTCAAATTTTTTTTTTGGTGCTGGAATGAATCATGGTTTAAAACTGTAAAATTTTGCAGTTTTATAACATTCTTTAGAACTGTAAAAATTTACAGTTTCATAACATGTTTTTTTAATTTTTTTTTTCATAACATTTTTTTTTTCTGCTATACATTCTTTATAACATTTTTTCCGACGAAGAAGATGATATATTTTCCGACGAAGAAGATGAATGGATCTACTTAGATCTGATATAGATCTACTCAGATCTACATCAGATCTGAGTAGATCTACACAGATTTGGTTAGACATCCGTCTTTCCCCTTCGATTTCTTTTTTTTTTCTCTCTCTGCTATACACTTCTGTTTTTCTGTTCTAATGGAGAAAATTTTCGAATTCTGAACAAGCAGTTTTCGAGTTTTAGTTACAGGCAGTGAAAACTGTAAAATTTTGCAGTTTCAAATTTTTTTTTTGGTGCTGGAATGAATCATGGTTTAAAACTGTAAAATTTTGCAGTTTTATAACATTCTTTAGAACTGTAAAATTTTACAGTTTCATAACATGTTTTTTAATTTTTTTTTTTTCATAACATTTTTTTTTCTGCTATACATTCTTTATAACATTTTTTCCGACGAAGAAGATGATATATTTTCCGACGAAGAAGATGAATGGATCTACTTAGATCTGATATAGATTTACTCAGATCTACATCAGATCTGAGTAGATCTACACAGATTTGGTTAGACATCCGTCTTTCCCCTTCGATTTCTTTTTTTTTTCTCTCTCTGCTATACACTTCTGTTTTTCTGTTCTAATGGAGAAAATTTTCGAATTCTGAACAAGCAGTTTTCGAGTTTTAGTTACAGGCAGTGAAAACTGTAAAATTTTGCAGTTTCAAATTTTTTTTTTGGTGCTGGAATGAATCATGGTTTAAAACTGTAAAATTTTGCAGTTTTATAACATTCTTTAGAACTGTAAAATTTTACATTTTCATAACATGTTTTTTAATTTTTTTTTTTTCATAACATTTTTTTTTCTGCTATACATTCTTTATAACATTTTTTCCGACGAAGAAGATGATATATTTTCCGACGAAGAAGATGAATGGATCTACTTAGATCTGATATAGATCTACTCAGATCTACATCAGATCTGAGTAGATCTACACAGATTTGGTTAGACATCCGTCTTTCCCCTTCGATTTCTTTTTTTTTTTCTCTCTCTGCTATACACTTCTGTTTTTCTGTTCTAATGGAGAAAATTTTCGAATTCTGAACAAGCAGTTTTCGAGTTTTAGTTACAGGCAGTGAAAACTGTAAAATTTTGCAGTTTCAAATTTTTTTTTTGGTGCTGGAATGAATCATGGTTTAAAACTGTAAAATTTTGCAGTTTTATAACATTCTTTAGAACTGTGAAATTTTACAGTTTCATAACATGTTTTTTAATTTTTTTTTTTCATAACATTTTTTTTTTCTGCTATACATTCTTTATAACATTTTTTCCGACGAAGAAGATGATATATTTTCCGACGAAGAAGATGAATGGATCTACTTAGATCTGATATAGATCTACTCAGATCTACATCAGATCTGAGTAGATCTACACAGATTTGGTTAGACATCCGTCTTTCCCCTTCGATTTCTTTTTTTTTTTTCTCTCTCTGCTATACACTTCTGTTTTTCTGTTCTAATGGAGAAAATTTTCGAATTCTGAACAAGCAGTTTTCGAGTTTTAGTTACAGGCAGTGAAAACTGTAAAATTTTGCAGTTTCAAAATTTTTTTTTGGTGCTGGAATGAATCATGGTTTAAAACTGTAAAATTTTGCAGTTTTATAACATTCTTTAGAACTGTAAAATTTTACAGTTTCATAACATGTTTTTTAATTTTTTTTTTTTCATAACATTTTTTTTTCTGCTATACATTCTTTATAACATTTTTTCCGACGAAGAAGATGATATATTTTCCGACGAAGAAGATGAATGGATCTACTTAGATCTGATATAGATCTACTCAGATCTACATCAGATCTGAGTAGATCTACGCAGATTTGGTTAGACATCCGTCTTTCCCCTTCGATTTCTTTTTTTTTTCTCTCTCTGCTATACACTTCTGTTTTTCTGTTCTAATGGAGAAAATTTTCGAATTCTGAACAAGCAGTTTTCGAGTTTTAGTTACAGGCAGTGAAAACTGTAAAATTTTGCAGTTTCAAATTTTTTTTTTGGTGCTGGAATGAATCATGGTTTAAAACTGTAAAATTTTGCAGTTTTATAACATTCTTTAGAACTGTAAAATTTTACAGTTTCATAACATGTTTTGTAATTTTTTTTTTCCGGCAATATTCTAGACATTCCGGTGAGTCTCCGACGACTGTTAAACAGAAGTCCGACGGTAGTAAGATGTGAACAGTGTCTATAAATTAAAAAAAAAAAAGGAATTTTTGGTAACAATTAAAAATGTGTTGGACTAATTGGTGCAAGTATTTTGTTTTGGAATTAGTTGGGTTTTGAACTTGTTACATGGGACTTATCAGTAAGTTCCCCATAAATAAATATGGGCTAAATTATACATGGGCCCAATAAAACATTTGGGGCCCTTTAAATTTATCTTAAAACCCAAAAAAAAAATAAAAAATAAAAAAAGAAGTTGAACCTATAACAATTTTTTAAATTTGGGGGCCCTATTTTTGGGCCAAAATATGGGGCCTAAGGCACAAGCCTTACCTGTCTTAGGGCAAGGCCGGCCCTGGCTACTCCCAAGCTTATCCCAGCTGCACCTACAGTCCAGAATCCATTGGTCCAAATTCAAAATGAATTATGACAAAAATATCCAGCACTTTCCGAACAAGAATTAGTCATCAAAAGTATGGACTACATGAAAGAACAATTTCTTCAGTAATTTAACCGTGATGATACCAGCATGAAATCTGGTACCAGCCACTGCGATACAGATGAAGGTCATACTAATCCTTATGAGGATGAAAATGAATTTACAGTACTGGCAGGCGA
Source organism: Camellia sinensis (assembly GCF_055761805.1). NCBI lineage: Eukaryota > Viridiplantae > Streptophyta > Magnoliopsida > Ericales > Theaceae > Camellia > Camellia sinensis. Next base: position 107,009,933 of record NC_138969.1, on the reverse strand, counting down.
ATCACAAGAGCCAGCAGATGACGATCCAAATTTTGGAAATTTTTGGGACTCACTCACGGGACTAATCCTTAAAACTATGAGGGAAAAGAATTTTAATTGCTTACTGGAAGCTGGTGTAGTTGTTCATATCATAACTGGGCATGAGGCAAGCCTCGAGGAGTGACAGTTCACTTCGTGGCTGTGCCTCAAATGTTATAACCCGTCACACTTAGACTTGAGGTGAATTTGTTATTTTATAGGTGGTGTTTGGCAAGTTTTGGGTTTGGGTTTTTTTTTTATTTTTTTCACTGAATGATAAAATTTTTGCAAAACCAAAAAAAAACAAATCCAAACAAAATATCACATCCAACCCCATAATCATTTCACTTTTTCTCTCACAAACATCACATCCAACCACAAAAAAATCCAACTCTCTTCCCAAACACCAAAAATAATTTATCCAATAATATCCTACAACTAAAAAAACCTACATAAAAACCCACTTCCCAAACACCCACATAACGTTGTGTGCCCCATAGTTTTTGCATCTAGCTCTAACCATTTTTCTTTGATTCTGTCCTGAATGTGTTAATTCCTTTTTTTCTCTCCCTTATTTCCCAAGTGATTTGTTCAAAATGCAATAATGTTTCAAATCAGTATGAAAATAGTTTTTGCATCTAGCTATAACCATTTTTCTTTGATTCTGTCATGAATGTGCTAATTCCTTTTTTAATGACCTATCAATAGATAATGATATTCAGCAACAGAATCTTAGAATACTTTCTGATGAATCAGACACTTCTTCTAATGAAGAAGATGAAATTGCAGCTTTATACTCCTCAGAAAGTGGGAATGAGTCTGATAACTCTCCAGAAATTTGTGAATGTAAAACTCACATAAATCAGATATCTGATGAAGTCAACTATTCGAAAACTGTAGTTGAAATGAATGGACTTGATATTGGAGGACCCAGTATCAACGTCCTTACAGAAGAAGAACAGAATATGATTACTTTTGCTGATTAGATTTCTAATCCAGAAATGAAATGAGAATTCTTGGAATTATGTTTGCAGCATCACAAAAAGGAGGAAATTCTTCCCCCTCAACATTACAGTATGAAGGATGTCTTTCAACGACTTCAACCTCTTAGTGAAGAAAAGCCTTGAACTATCCAGGCCTTAAAAATGGAAGTCAATGCTTTAAAAGTTGAAATCAAACATTTGCAAACTTCTAATATTACTATTAATTTTGAAATTAAAAAGATTAATTGTAAGATCTAGAATAAGGAAAAGGGAATCATAATTAATGAATCTACTTCTGAATCTATTCCAGTATCAGAAACTAAAGAGCCTGATTACCTCATGCTCATGAGTACGGTTACTTTTCAGAAATGGTATATCAGAATTACTTTTATGATAAAACCATATTTTAATATAAAAGATGACATTGCCCTTGTTGATAGTGGTGCTGATATGAATTGTATTCAAAAAGGATTAATTCCTACTAAATACTTTCATAAAACAACCCAATCACTTACAAGTGCAAGTGGTAATTCTTTATATATCCAGTATAAACTTCCAAAAGTATTAATTTGTAATCAAGGATTATGTCTTCTGACATCTTTTGTTCTTATTAAAAATATGTCTCAAGCTATAATCCTAGGAACCCCTTTTCTGTGTTTGCTTATGCCAATTTCTAAAATTGATTTTATTGGCATACACACAACCTTAAATAATCAACCGATTATTTTTGAGGTCATTACAGAACCTTATACAAAAGAATTAGATCAGATTAAGGATCTAGTTAATTTCAAAGAAAAACAAATTAATTTCCTCTAGAAGGAAATTAGCTTTTTAACTACGGAACAATGACTTCAACAGCCTTCTTTCCAGCAAAAAATCAAATCACTTGAACAAGAATTTGAGCATGAAATCTGCAGTGATATTCCAAATGCTTTTTGGAATAGGAAGAAACACATAGTTTCTCTTTCTTATGAACCAGGTTATGATGACCGGAAAATCCCTACTTGCGCTCGACCAAGACAAATGAAAAAAGAGTATTTAGAACTCTGTAAATCAGAAATTAATACTCTCCTCCAAAAAAAGCTTATTCGATCCAGTCGTTCTTCTTGGATTTGTACAGCCTTTTATGTTAATAAAAATGTAGAAATTGAAAGAGGTGTGCCAAGATTGGCAATTAACTATAAACCTCTTAATGAAGCCTTACAATGGATAAGGTATCCAGTTCCCAACAAAAAAGATCTTTTAGATCGTCTTCAGGATGCAGTCATATTTTCTAAATTTGACATAAAATCAGGATATTGGCAAGTCCAAATCGCTGAACCAGATAGATACAAAACTGCTTTTACAGTACCTTTTGGGCATTTTGAATGGAATGTTATGCCATTTGGTTTAAAAAATGCTCCATCTGAATTCCAGCATATAATGAATGATATTTCTAATCCTTATACAAAATTTTCCATTTGTTATATTGATGATGTTTTAATCTTTTCCTCATCAATTGACCAGCACATGAAACATCTTAACATTTTTAAGCATGTTATTATTAAAAATGGTTTAGTTGTTTCTGCATCAAAAATGCAACTTTTTCAGACTACAATCAGATTTTTGGGTCATAATATTCACAATGGTACTATTATTCCCATAAATAGAAGCATGGAATTTGCATCTAAATTTCCAGATGAAATTAAAGACAAAACTCAATTGGAGAGATTTTTAGGAAGTTTAAATTATATTCATGATTACTATCCTAATCTTGCTACAGATGCAGCTATTTTATATTCCAGACTTCGGAAAAATCCTCCTCCTTCGGGACCAGAACATACAGATACTGTTCAAAAGATTAAGGCTGGAGTTAAACCTCTACCTTGTCTTTCTTTACCAAATCCCGAATGGAAAAAAATTGTAGAAACTGATGCTTCTAACTTTGGTTATGGTGGCATACTTAAACAATTTAATCCCAACAGTAACAAAGAAGAACTTTTAAGATTTACTTCAGGTATTTGGCATCAAGCTGCTAAAAACTATCCGACAATTAAACAAGAATGTTTAGCTATTGTTAAATGTGTCTTAGAATTCCAAGATGATTTATTAAATCAACATTTTTTAATCAGAGTTGATTGTTCTGCAGCAAAACAGATTTTTAAAAAAGATGTTAAAAATCTAGGCCAAAAACAAAATTTTCCCACTTGGCAGGGCCAACTTTTAGTTTTTGATTTTGATATTGAATATATCAAAGAAGAAACTAATTCTCTTCCAGACTTTCTAACCCGCGAATATTTGTAGGGTCCAAACGCAGAATACGGGCCAAGGCTCCGATAGACAGGGCCGCGGTAGGGACAACCCCTACACTACAGAATTTCCAGGGCTATATGCCACTTCCAGTAAAAAGGGGGAATCATGCCGTTCGGCCAAAGATGTCCTCCTCACTCCAGTACCATATGTCCAAAATTTTATCCTTGAGGAAACTGTCCTCTACATTGAAAATTCCGATATTCAATGGATGAAGGATCCATAGGAAATTAAAAGGAGGTATTTGCCTACTCAACATTCATTACCACATTTTGATTAGTACAGATACGTCTATGAGCAGATCCTTGTTGATGCTGCCTCCATCGATTTCAAACATACTCTTGCTGAGCCTAATCACACAGCTAGTCCAATTAATTGCAGCAAAGCTACTATCCAGCAGATCTTGCCCATGCCGGCCTGGGGCGTGCATCCTCATGTTACCCGTACCCTTGAGATCCGTAATAAGGAATCTCGTTACAGCTATTGGGATTATATTAATGCTTTTTCTCAAGCATTTTGTTATATGAATCTCCTATGGAATCATTCTTGGTTCATTCGGGTCCTTCCCGAACTTTTACAAAACGATCTCCCAAACTAGTTTCTCGTTTGGTGGGATAAATTTTGTATTATGATTGATGCATTTCCAGAAGATGTTCGCAATGCATTCAAAGAATGGCAGATTGCGTACAGCCACCTTCCAAGATACAAGGACATATCTATGTCTAAATCTACAGTCCATTTTGTTATCTGCTTTGGTATCCCCAGGATTTGGAAATGGGATTTCCAATGTGACTTCCAGAATAAAATTCCCCATTTAAAACGAGTTTTCTTTTATAAATGGTGGAATAAAATGGATGATCCCAAACATCATCAAGAACTTCTCCAGAAAATCAAAGGTCATACACAGGCTTGCTGGGATGCTACTTCCAAGCTTATCCCAGTTGCACCTACAGTCCAGAATCCATTGGTCCAAATTCAAAATGAATTATGACAAAAATATCTAGCACTTTCTGAATATGAATTAGTCATCAAAAGTATGGACTACATGAAAGAACAATTTCTTTAGTCATTTAACCGTGATGATACCAGCATGAAATCTGGTACCAGCCACGGCGATCCAGATGAAGGTCATACTGATCCTTATGAGGATGAAAATGGATTTACTGTACTGGCAGGCGAATCACAAGAGCCAGCAGATGCCGATCCAAATTTTGGAGATTTTTGGGACTCACTCACGAGACTAATTGCGACAAAATGAGTCAAGAAAAGGACAAGAAAGGAAAAGGAAAAAAAGGAGTAATGCGCCACTTTGTCCTTCATTAATCCAGCACCACTTTCCAACTTCATATAACGACAAATCTACTTTCGGCCAAAGTAGATTACTTATCATACCAACTGGCCATCCAGGTGGCCTTTGTCGACACTAAGTGATAAGGGAATCTCGAGGGCATAAGATAATCGACTCCACCACTAACCAGGACACGCCACTTGTCTCGCTCATCCTTATCCATTATCTTTTATTTTATTATATAAGGAATGCCTCACCCTTGTTGAAGGCACGCTTTGGATTTTTAAGTTTTTCAGTTTATAAGTCTGTACTCTCTCCCTCTCTCTCGGTGTGTAATTTTCTTTCAATCGTTTGAAGTATAATAAAAATAGTGGCAGTACTGATTGTAAGTATTTCTTACTCTTCGTTTGATGTATGTCTGCTTATACTCTTGTTATATTAAATGATCTATTAGCTTTTCATATTGAAAGAAGAAATAGTTTTTTAGAAAGCTTTTTATCTATTTGGCCTAATGACCCTTGGGGTCTCCAGCAATTAGAAGAAACTAATCGACAAATTAACCAAGTCCAGTTGCAAATCAAGGAACAAATCTGCCTCTTGGCTGCGGCCGTCAAGCCTCTCCCTCCAGCATAGTAAATCATGAGACCATATGTGGCATAATTAAAATAAAATAAAATAAAACTATAAGTAATATTATTCCTGGGTTAGTGCTTAATGATGGGTAGTGTAGTGCTAGGGTTAGTGGGACGTCACCCAAGTCGCGTGAAGGTTAGACCATTAGCAGTGATTGCGGTTAGGTCATTCTCATAAGTCGTTGACAAACGTGCAAGCTTTACCCTGTGTCAAGCACCATTGTTGGTATCAGAGCCACGTTTAATGTTAATTATAGTTAGTTTTATTTCATTTTAATTATACATATATGGTCATCATACAACTCTATGTCTACCACTCATGAAGAAGATGTTAATACAGTAGCCAACACAGTGGCCAATACAGTAGTTTCTACACCAGAAGCCAGAGAACTCGTAGCTTATCAAGATGTTAAGGAAGCACTTGATAAGTGGACCATACCGAAAGTAAAACCAGATACCATCTATAAGATAGGTATGCTTGATTTCTCCAGTCAAAGAATCATTAAAACTTTTGAGCATGCAGCTTCAGTCTAGAATAATGATGAATTAATGTATTTAATACAACTCCAGGATCTTTATCTTTTCTTATAGAAATACAAATATGTCCACATAGGACTTGTTCAGGTTGCTTTTAAACCTTTGACTCTTTTAGGTCAAAACACCAGTATTTAGTATACACTACGAGATGGTAGGTGTACCAATTGGAGAGCTTCACTTATGGGAGCCATGGAAACCAACCTAGCTCATGGTCCAGTATATTTTGACATATATCCCAACCTGAGTATAGCCCTATCAGACCAAAACCTATCTAAGGTTTTAGAACTGAGAATCTTATCTCATGGATATGAGTATCTTCCAGGATCACCACCTTTTACAGTAATATCTAGGATTTATTTAAAGGTTTTATCAACTTTAAATCCTTATATTAGAAAGCAGAGTGATCCAGGTCACACAGTGCTTATTGACACCAATCTTTACAATAGTCAAGTTGTTGTTCCTAAAATGATTGAATGGGAAAAAAATTAATTTTCCAAAAAAATGGCAAATAACTAATGCTGTTCCTCTTAGACCAATTGTTCGACACAATTTGGATGATATTATACAAACAGAAGGAGGTAATGTTTACCTTCGACCTCAAAGACAATTATCCAGAAGTATGTCAACCACCAGTGTCAGATCTACTCCCTCTTTTAGAGAAGCGTATAGGGTAGACTTTCCTGAGTCATCCAAACACTCTAGTGCTGAACCTGTAGAATCTGTTATACATGGTATGCCATCCAGACCACCAAGTAATCCAGACCACGTTGACCCTATGGATCCAGTTGTCCAAGGATTATAGTTTTCAACTAATAGAATTCCACATGGTATTTATGAACCTAGGGAATCCAGTAGCAAAGGACCTTATAGTCCTACTGCCAGTGACATGAATTTTAAAGTTTAATGGATTTTAGTTCAGGTAGTGAAAACAGAAAAATACTAAATCAGGATTTTTACCAAGATAAGTATGCAGAATTCAGAACATGGTACTTTAGTAGCTATAATAAAGAACAATTACACTAGTTCAAAATCCAGTATTATTCTTATTTAGAAAAACACCAGATGCTAACACCTTTCCCTTTATGGTTTAAGGAAAATACTAAATATTCTAATAAACAACTCAATGTTTTAGAAAATATCCAGAAAAATTGGGTAACTACTGATGGTAATATTATTACGTCAGTACACCCTCCTGCTAAATCTTTGGAATTACTTCCTAGTGATTCTACTACCAATCAACCCTTAGTTACTACTGCTTTTATAGAACCTCCTGCCAAAAGCACTAATGCGGCGACAGTTAAGGAAATTATTCCTATTCTAAAACAGAATAATTATACTAATCTTTTCTGTCAAACTATGAGAAAACAGTTAACCAGGATTGAAGAAACAGTTGTTCATATAAAGGACACCTGTCATTTTCAACCCAAGACTCCAGATATACAACCCGTAGCTTTTAAGCCTACTCCTATAGTAACAAATTTTAATTTAAAATCTAAAAAAGATAATACAGAATTTATGGATACTCTATTAAACAGGATTAAAAATCTGCACATAGCAGAATCCTCACAAGTTAATATGTTATCCAAAAATCATTTCCAGGAGATAGATGAAAATTATCAAAATTTAGAACCCCACCAAATATCTAAAATCTAGGCTAATTTCCAAAATGAACCCTCTTCTGTTAATAAAGTTCATTATGGAACAAATATAGATAAAACTACTTATACTGCACCAAGCAGATATTATTATTCCAGACCTAGTCCAATGGATCTTCTTTATGAAGAAAATTTTCTCCATAGCCAGAAATCTTACCACAGTAGAACCATTTATGAATGGAATATTGATGGTTTAACAGAATATCAAATATTTGAAGTTCTCCAGCATATGCTTATGTTTGCCACAGTGTGCAAACAAAATGAGAATATTGACCATCAAGTAGCTCGATTTATAGTCAGTGGCTTTACCGAGTTACTCAAAGGATGGTGGGATAATATTCTCACTACAGCACAAAATAATGAAATTTTAAGTTCTACTCGTAAAAAAACTGATCCAGACACCAGAGCTGAGACTACTGAGCAAGATGCAGTTTACACTTTAGTAAACACTATAGTTCTCCATTTCATTGGTGCCGTAACCAGTATTGAAGATCGAAGTAGAGAACTATTACAGAAATTAAGATGTCCATCTTTATCCCATTTTAGATGGTATAAGGATGTATTCCTGATGAAAGTACATCAACATACTTTTTTTGCAAATTAAGATGCTAATTTAGATCATTGGAAAGCCAAATTTATTGATGGTCTTCCTACTTTTTTTGCAAAAAGAGTTAAAAAGAAGTTAAGAGATCGTCATAACCAATTGGCTATCCCATACAGTAGATATACCTATGGTCAACTCGTAGGATTAATTACTGATGAAGGTCTTGCTCTAAGTATTATTCCAAAAAATCCAGAAAAAGACAGTATCCTCATAAACAAAAAAGACATAAAATTGGAAAATCTTCTAAGTATTATTCCAAAAAATCCAGAAAACATAAATATGCTAAAAATAATCAAATTCAGCCTCAAGTACCTTCAAAAGGTAAACAAAACTATTCCAGAAAGAAATCTAAATCCATAATTAAATGTTATAAATGTGGACAGATAGGTCATTATGCTAATCGTTGTAAATCCAAATTACAACAGAAGCTTAATGAACTATCAATAGATAATGATATTCAGCAACAAATTCTTAGAATACTTTCTGATGAATCAGACACTTCTTCTAACGAAGAAGATGAAATTGCAGCTTTATACTCCTGAGAAAGTGGGAATGAGTCTAATAACTCTTTAGAAATTTGTGAATGTAAAACTCACATAAATCAGATATCTGATGAAGTCAACTATTGGAAAGCTATAGTTGAAATGAATGGACTTGATATTGGAGGACCCAGTATCAATGTCCTTACAGAAGAAGAACATAATATGATTACTTTTGCTGATCAGATTTCTAATCCAGAAATGAAATTAAAATTCTTGGAATTATGTTTGTAGCATCACAAAAAGGAGGAAATTCTTCCCCCTCAACATTACAGTATGAAGGAAGTCTTTCAACGACTTCAACCTCTTACTGAAGAAAAGCCTTTTAACTATCCAGGACATAAAAATGGAAGTCAATGCTTTAAAAGTTGAAATCAAACATTTGCAAACTTCTAATATTACTATTAATTCTGAAATTAAAAAGATTAATAGTAAGATCCAGAATAAGGAAAAGGGAATCATAATTAATGAATCTACTTCTGAATCTATTCTAGTATCAGAAACTAAAGAGCCTGATTACCTCAAGCTCATGAGTACAGTTACTTTTTAGAAATGGTATATGAGAATTACTTTTATGATAAAACCAGATTTTATTATAAAAAAATGCCATTGCCCTTGTCGATAGTGGTGCTGATATGAATTGTATTCAGGAAGGATTAATTCCTACTAAATACTTTCATAAAACAACCCAATCACTTACAAGCGCAAGTGGTAATTCTTTATATATCCAGTATAAACTTCCAGAATTACTAATTTGTAATCAAGGGTTATGCCTTCCGACTTCTTTTGTTCTTATTAAAAATATGTCTCAAGCTATAATCTTAGGAACACCATTTCTGTGTTTGCTTATGCCAATTTCTAAAATTGATTCTATTGGCATACACATAACCTTAAATAATCAACCGATTATTTTTGAGTTCATTACAGAACCTTATACAAAAGAATTAGATCAAATTAAGGATCTAGTTAATTTCAAAGAAAAATAAATTAATTTCCTCCAGAAGGAAATTAGCTTTTTTAACTACGGAACAACGACTTCAACAGTCTTCTTTCCAACAAAAAATCAAATCACTTGAACAAGAATTTCAACATGAAATCTGCAGTGATATTCCAAATGCTTTTTGGAATAGGAAGAAGCACATAGTGTAACGCCCTCAAAATAATAACATTAAACCCATCAAACAAGACATGCGTTGACGTATAAACAAACCACCTTCTATTATTCATTAGCGTCTCATTACATAAGTATTACATGTTAACATCATAACAAAATGCCCTACGGGCTTACAGCTTTCCAAGTTAACACTTGGTTACAACAAAGAGTACTAACTCGATACACATTAAGCCCTTGGCTTGAAGTTACATGTAATACATCAAAAGTAAAACAACAAAACATGTCCGCCTCTAGCCTCCCAGCTATGTCCTTGGAGGTGGCATGCTTCCTGTACCTGAAAATGATGTTCCCATATAGGGTGAGCCACAGCCCAGTAGAAATACACTAAACCAACCATGAACAATGACTAAAACATTAGCAATTGATAGATGGCCAACACTGATACAATCACATAAATTTCATATTTATGTCTTACAACTTATGAGTCTAAGTTACCTTTCATTTTCCCTTTTTCAACAGATAAGCATGTCAGCTCTATCATCATTTCAACAGATATGTATAAAAACTATATCTCACATTCAGATAAGCATATAAGCTATATCCACATTCTCAACAGATATGTATATCAACAATACCCACAGATAAGCATACAAGCTGTATCCACATTCTACAACAGATATGTATATCAACAATATCCACAGATAAGCATACAAGCTGTATCCACACTTCACAAAGATAAGCATATGAGCTCTATCTTCACTTCTCTAGACAAGCATATGAGCTCTGTCTACGGAGTTCATCCCCTATCTCCTCCCAATACCTATCCGGTTTAGAGGTACATCCCCTATCTTCCCCTAAACCGCGGAGTACATCCCCTATCTCCTCCTCTACACATAACGTATACAAACACAAAGGTTCTATATACAATCACATAATACATATAATTAATGTATTCTATCAACCGTCAAGTTCCATGACACATTTCATTGATTAGTTTCAGTTTACTTAATCATCAAGCATTGTCTACAACAATCACGACTATCCTCCACCGATAGCCCAAAGCAGTTATTTCTAAAACAGAAAATAAATGCACAAATGGATATTCAATCAACATTTCATTTCCTCATTTCTCACCAATTAATTATCCCAATTAATTAAACAATGTAATTAGGCCATTTTCCATAATTACCATTTCAACCCTTAGGTCCCATTTTCATCAATTCCATTTCTCCATGCCAAACATGCATCTAGGTTTATTATGAATAAAACCCCAACCTTTGTAAAATTACACAAAAGCCCCAAACTTTCATAAAATTACCCAACCAAGCCCAACATCTCAAAATACCAAAATTTAAAGACAAAACCCATAGAGAGGAGTAGGTTATCCCTACCTCAAACCCGGAGCCTCAAAGGAGATGAAGATCAAAACCAAAATGCTCCAAACCTCAAAATTTTCTGATCAAAAGGAAGCCCTCGACGATCAACAACTTTTTTGTAAAGGCCAAAGATGAGCAAATCACTCCTACTAGATCAAAACCTAGAGAGAAGGTAGAGTCTAGAGTGAGAGGCTCAACAATGGTGATTTTTAGAAAAGTAAGAGAGAGAAGAGAAAGCAAAAAGTGATTTGAAAAGTCACAATTTCGGGACTTTAACCCAGTCTCCCGCTCGAGCGTAAAACACCCCGCTCGAGCGGCCACTCACAGACTTACGCTCGAGCGGCCAACCTCCCGCTCGAGCGCAGAATGCACTCGCTCAGCACTTTTGCAGAACCAGACCTCCGCTCGAGCTCCCAACCCTACGCTCGAGCGTACAACACTGCACAACAAATACTGGATGGGTGTATTCCACGCTCGAGCGCCAACATCTACGCTCGAGCGGACAGGCCAAAAATCTGGGCAACTAGTTTTGGTTTCTAAACTCAACCAACCTGAAACAAACCCACCCAACACATCCCATAACTCAAATATGAAGTAAAGAGGATGCAAACAAGATAATAGTCAACTACCAACATCTACAGACACAAGTCTGGATCACTATACAACAAGGGTAAACCCGAGATCGCTATACATAGTTTCTCTTCCTTATGAACCAGGTTATGATGAGCGAAAAATCCCTACTCGCACTCGACCAAGTCAAATGAAAAAAGAGTATTTAGAATTCTGTAAATCAGAAATTAATACTCTCCTCCAGAAAAAGCTTATTCGATCCAGTCGATCTCCTTGGAGTTATACAACCTTTTATGTTAATAAAAATGCAGAAATTGAAAGAGGTGCGCCAAGATTGGTAATTAACTATAAACCTCTTAATGAAGCCTTACAATGGATAAGGTATCCCGTTCCCAACAAAAAAGATCTTTTAGATCGTCTTCAAGATGCTGTCATATTTTCTAAATTTGACATGAAATCAGGATATTGGCAAGTCTAAATCGCTAAACCAGACAGATACAAACTGCTTTTACAGTACCTTTTGGGCATTTTGAATGGAATGTTATGCCATTTGGTTTAAAAAATGCTCCATCTGAATTCCAGCATATAATGAATGATATTTTTAATCCTTATACAGAATTTTCCATTTGTTATATCGACGATGTTTTAATCTTTTCCTCATCAATTGACCAGCACATGAAACATCTTAACATTTTTAAGCATGTTATTATTAAAAATGGTTTAGTTGTTTCTGCATCAAAAATGCAACTTTTTCAGATTACAATCAGATTTTTGGGTCATAATATTCACAATAGTACTATTATTCCCATAAATAGAAGCATGGAATTTGCATCTAAATTTCCAGATGAAATTAAAGACAAAACTCAATTGCAGAGATTTTTAGGAAGTTTAAATTATATTCATGATTACTATCCTAACCTTGCTACAGATGCAGCTATTTTATATTCCGGACTTCGGAAAAATCCTCCTCCTTGGGTACCAGAACATACAGATGTTGTTCAAAAGATTAAGGCTAGAGTTAAACCTCTACCTTGTCTTTCTTTACCAAATCCCGAATGGAAAAAAATTGTAGAAACTGATGCTTCTAACTTAGGTTATGGTGGCATACTTAAACAATTTAATCCCAACAGTAACAAAGAAAAACTTTTAAGATTTACTTCTGGTATTTGGCATCAAGCTGCTAAAAATTATCCGACAATTGAACAAGAATGTTTAGCTATTGTTAAATGTGTCTTAGAATTCCAGGATGATTTATTAAATCAACAGTTTTTAATTAGAGTTGATTGTTCTGCAGTAAAACAGATTTTTAAAAAAGATGTTAAAAATCTGGCCCAAAAATAAATTTTTGCCACTTGGCAGGGCCAACTTTCAGTTTTTGATTTTGATATTGAATATATCAAAGAAGAAACTAATTCTCTTCCAGGCTTTCTAACCCGGGAATATTTGCAGGGTCCTAATGCAGAATAGGGGCCGATGCTCCGCGGTAGGGGCAACCCCTACACTACAGAATTTCCAGGGCTATATGCCACTTCCAGTAAAAAGGGGGAATCATGCCGTTCGGCCAAAGATGTCCTCCTCACTCCAGTACCATATGTCCAAAATTTTATCCTTGATGAAACTGCCCTCTACATTGAAAATTCCGATATTCAATGGATGAAGGATCCATGGGAAATTAAAAGGAGGTATTTGACTACTCAACATTCATTACCCCACTTTGATCAGTACAGATACATCTATGAGCAGATCCTTGTTGATACTGCCTCTGTCGATTTCAAACATACTCTTGCTGAGCCTAATCGCACAGCTAGTCCAATTAATTACAGCAAAGCTACTATCCAGCAGATCTTGCCCATGCCGGCCTGGGGCATGCATCCTCATGTTACCCATACCCTTAAGATCCGTAATAAGGAATCTCGTTACAGCTATTGGGATTATATTAATGCTTTTTCTGAAGTATTTTATTATTATTATTATTATTATTATTATTATTATTATTATTATTATTATTACTACTACTATTCCTTTGAATAAGTTTGGGTTCAACTGTTTGATAATAATAATAATAATAATTTGAATGATCAACTAAGAAAATATTAGGTGTATTGTATAAAAAGATTCTGTATATACAAATTGTGCATAAATTCAATTTTAGAAAATTTGGTTTGTTTGTTTACTTAATTTGTATGCGTGTGTGTGTTTAAAAAAAAATGGTGTACCTATTTTTGTGTTTATGTGTTTATAATTTATTATGATTTCGTATAATTTATTATGTGTTCGTATTTTGGTTTGTTTGTTTGTTTGCACTATCACAAATGTTTGCAATTTTTTAGACTTAATAAGCTTTTGTCTGTTTGTTTGGGTAGAAATTTAGTATTTAAAATTTTGATTTTTCTATGTTTGTTATTTAAAATGAAATTCAGTGCTCTTAAAAAAATAGATGATCTTGACAAATCATGTGAATCTGTGTGTTTTGAAATTTTGATTCACATAAGTGTCTTGGATTTTTTTGTCTTATCAACTTCAATTGTTTAGACTTAGACTTAGACTTAAATAGTTTGTAATTTTTCCTGTTTCACTTTTTCAAGTCCTCTGTCAACTGAATATGCTCCATTTTAGTAGTCATCTTGGGCATGTAATTGATCATATATATGTATATGCGTATCTTAGCTTGGTGGCGGGTTGTTGATTTTGCTAAGATAAGAGGCTTTTTTTTTTCATAATTTTAGCTTGCTAGATTTGTATCAAGGTTCTGCCTCAAGGTTGAGGCCTCACCCGTTGGTCATGTAATGAAATCTCAATGGATAAGCATTCTATTTAATTCACTACACTTTCACAAATCATGCCTCTCTTTCTAGATAGCACACCACCAAGTTCCACATGGATTGGATTCTGAATTCCAGACATCACCTGGCAAGATATATAGATCAATTTTCATCACACATGGACATGTGCATGAACACTTCAAAAATGCTACAAATATACCAGAGATTCCATGTGATAGTTATCCCCATGGTCATGTAAAATTAAACTCACTCAAAAAAAATTATTTAACATTTTATTTGCTGTGTAATATATTTATTTAATTGTACCATTCAAATGTAATATATTTGTTGTGTGATTTTGGTTTTAATTTCATCTTTATAAAATTGAAGTCAGTTAACAAAGAGAAAAATTCAAATTTAGACCATTTTATTGTGCTCCAGTTTTAATTTATCATTTTAATGTGACTGTTAAAAAACATCTATTCTAAATGCTAGTTTGACTCAGAAAATGTGAGTTTGATTATGGGTTTCGCAAAGAATGTAGAGAGAGAGGGGGGGAGGGGGAAAGGACTGTTTGTTTGGAGCTATTTAAAAAGAAAGTAAGGGTGATTTATTTAGTTGATCTTCCTGCAACAAAAAAATTAAACTGACACTCAGAAAAATTTATTTAACATTTTATTTGCAGTGTAATATATTTATTTAGTTGTTCCATTAAAATGTAATATTTATTTGTTGTGTGATTCTAATGTACAGATGATAAATATTTTTCATTTAATTTTTTTGTGAATATCTAGAGTTCCTAATTAAAAGAAAAATTTGAAAGACTTGGCATTTTAACATTTATGTGTAATATGGCAAGAGAGTTTATGTTTTTTTTTTTTTTTTTTTTTTTTTTGCACCTTTTTAAGGGAATATAATATTCTATGTTGTATTTCAAAAATTCTGGTCAATCCTTATGTGTGTGCGTATTACTTTAGTTGTCTTCATGGCTTCAAAAAAATGTATTAAACTTACAAGTATTTAACTTAACGCAAGTATTTAACATAATCCGTTTTGATTTGAATCAAATTCACCAAGTATTTAACTTAACCCAAAAAAATGTATTTAACATTTTGTTATAAAAAAAATTTTAAAAAAAATTGTACCATTCTAAACAGAGAAGGCATGTGCCTTTGGTATCTATTGACCTTTTTCTTTTTCTTAGAAGTTTATATTTTTATTTATTTCTTTTCCTCTTGATTGTAACCCGTTAAGTATTTTCTATTCATGGCAGTTATTTATTTAAATAAAGTTTTGAATTTTATTATTTGATTTGGTAGCAACATATTTGGAAATAACATTTCATTGCCAATGAAATCCATGTTAACTTTTATTATTGCTAATTTTTTGTTTCTTTGTGTCTAAAATTATATAACCAAACATTTTTAGGTTGAAGTACAACAGTTATGAACAATATTACTATTTTTGGTCAAGTAAGTTTTTTTTCTTCTTTTTTCTCTTCATATAAGTTTAAGTACCTCTCTTATAAATTTAAGTACAACAGTTATGGACAATATTACTATTCTAATTTTTTTTTCCTCATACTTTATAGGTGGATGGGGACTTACACCGAACCGTAACATCACATCCCTTTACTAATTTTCTTATTTATGTGTATAAAGTTTTATTTGTCACTCTAAAGTTTTTGTATGTATAGGTTTGATTTCTTCAAGAAATAAATGTTAATGTTGTTATTCGCGATGAGCGTGACCTTAATACTATTCGTATTCATGAGGTAAGCCTAAAAGTCACTTGAACATTGGACATGTATTTTCTTATCATTTTGAAAATAATTTATAAATACATTCTACTTATTTTTTACAGGCAAAGGCAAAGGAAAAAGACAAAGCAATATCAAAGGAAACAAAAAAAGCTATTCCTTATGGCAAAGGAAAGGAATGGTATGGTTTCTCAACAATTTTTAAAAGTTTCTTTTTTGTATATTATATAGATTTTTTTAGGAATTGCATAGTGTCATATACTATTTTTTACGTACATTTTTCAAAAGTTTCTTTTTCAAAAAAATTTTCAATTCTTTTTATTGAATGTGAAATGTTTTTCTGAAGCATGTTAAAGTAAGCATTTGTACAGCATGCTAATGCATTTGTATGAACATTAATTTGAATTTTTAATATGTTTGTCTATTTGTATGATAAAAATATGTTGCATTTGTACAATATGTTGCATCTACAACATAGCATAATAAAAATATAATGGAAGAAAACGAAAAAGGAAAATAAGAAAAGAACAAATATGTGATGAAAAGTGTCACGACCCCATTCCGCCCCTAGTAGAATGGTGCCATGATGGCCAGTAATCCGAGATTACCGAAGGCCGACTTTCAAGATTCACGCACAATCAGAGTATTACATATGGGGCTAACAAGTGCGGAAGCAATAAATACAAATTTAATTAGTCCATAAGAGCTCTGTATAAGTTAAATGGAATAGCATACATTCTTACATAGCTTTAATACAACCAAAAGAAGTACAAAAAAATACATCTTGACCAAAAGGCTTCTCAGCCATCAAATACAAAATACAATAAAATGCAACTAAGAAGCATAATCTTCAAGACGCGTCAAAAGTGCATGATCCAAAACAAGTGGCAAGTACATCTAGGCGTCACCGTCGTCCTGCTCATCACCTACATATATATAGAGAGGGGTAAGCTTGGATACTCAGTGAATGGTATAAATAATAAAGGGGTTTACATGAATGATATCCAAAATCTTTATCAAATCAAGACACATCACATCTTGTACAAAATCCAAGGGCAAATCAAGTTTATCTAACAAATCTTTCAAGTCTCAATAATCTAGGTCCATCAAGGCTTCCAAATTCCAAGGGTTGACATTAACAAAGGTTGTGCTACAAATGCTTATAGTCCCGTAGCACGTACGAACTTTTCAAGATCGTGCTACAAATGCTTATAGTCCCCTAGCACGTACGGACTTTTCAAGATCGTGCTACAAAAGCTTATAGTCCCCTAGCACGTACGGACTTTTCAAGATTGTGCTACAAATGCTTATAGTCCCCTAGCACGTACGGACTTTTCAAGATTGTGCTACAAATGCTTATAGTCCCCTACCACGTACGGACTTTTCAAGATTGTCATTCAAAACAAGACTAATACTTGATATACAAAATAGGGATCATCATTCATGCTTCACAAAATACTTTTTCCAAAACAAGCAAGGCAAAACTTTATCAAAACTTAATAACATAACTTTATTAAAAATACCACTCACATAGTTCTTCAGACGTCGGGGTCAAGGCAAGTTCAAGTCCTACAAACACATGGAAAAGTCAGTTGGATACACTTTCAAACAAGTTTCACATGCATGCAAATGATCTCGGCATCCTTCAAAACCAAGCTAAGTCAAAACAAAACACTGTTTCCCATCTCGGGGAAAACATGCTGGGTGACTGCTAGGTCTAGGCCGAGGTCCCACACCTCCTTGCCGAGGTGTTGTCTCGATAGCCACATTCAAGGAAATGAGGTCAGGGAAAATCTGGGTTTCCCTCTCTTGGAGAACATGTGGAACATGAAGAACATGAACACGAGGATGATGAATGCAAAGATCATAATTTGCTTTTACAAAATCTAAGTTTTCATGCTACGAATTAAAAAACATGGACCTGGGTACCCATGTTCCAGGATCTTGTGAAAACAAACACAAAAACATGAACCTTAATGCAAACTTTCGGATCAAACAAGACTTTTCCTCAAGAACACATGAAAACCATTTTCTCTTTCAAAAACCAACTTTAAGTCAATGCATGACGTGCAGAACATGTTCAATCGTGAAATGCAGCTAGATGATCAATAAGAGCAACAAGAGTAAATCAAGAATCTAACCTCAATACGCGAATCTAACGGTTTGATCTCTAGGAATCAAGCTCGAAAGCCCACTTTCTCACTCTAAAAATTTTTCTTCTTCTTCTAGAGCTTCTCTCTCCTCAAGAACAAAGACATAACAAATGATACATTTCTAGGCCTGCTGGCTGACTTAACACTCAGCTGGGACAAGTGGCACTACCGGGTCGGCTCTCCTCAAAAAGGTGGCTGAGTGAAAAGACAAGACTATGACAAAGTGTATTCAACAAGCAAGATGGTATGGGCACTCCGGCGGGCAATGATCTCGGCTAAGAACAAGACATCGGCAAGTAGGGGAACAATGATCTCATCTTGGAAGGACAACACTTGACTAAGCTGTGCCACACCTTGGCCTAGATGTGCCACACCTTGGTCTAGGTCACACCATTCTAGGACAAGATCACTTAGGTGCAAAGGTAACATCTCGGCCTTGGTGACGGCAACCGGCTTAGATAATGACATCTCGGCCAATATGTCAAGACGAAGGTGGAGGTCAAACAACGTGGTTCCAAGATAATTCTAGACTGAAGATGACCTCGGCTAAACTCACACCAATCAAGGTACAAAACATGTGAGAAACACTTAAGCAAGACAAATCAAGGTTTGCAAAGATGCAACATATCAAGACAAGATCATGTAATATATGCAAGCATGACTAGGGTAAAGTGAGGGTTGTTACATCCTACCCTCCTTAAAGAAGTTTGGTCCCCAAACTTAAATTACCTTGCTCTACAAATAACTCCGAATGACGGATTCTCATTTCTTCTTCCATTTCCCATGTAGCATCCTTGCCGTAATGCTCTTTCCATTCAATTTTCACCATTGGTATCGATTTGTTCCTCAACTGTTTCACTTGTCTGTCAATGATTTCTATCGGCTTCTCCTCGTAGCCTAAATCTTCACTAACCATAATCCTGGAATGATCAATTACATGCAGTGGATCCCGAATATACTTCCTCAGCATCGAAATATGGAACACATTGTGAACTTGACTTAGTTCCGGCGGTAAAGCTAGTCTATAGGCGGCTGGGTTGATCTTCTCAATTATTTCAAACGGCCCGATGTAACGAGGTGCTAACTTACCTTTCTTCCCAAATCTGGAAGTTCCTTTCATTGGTGAAACCTTTAGGAATACGTGATCCCCAACTCCAAACTCTAACTCCTTTCTTCTCTGGTCGGCATAACTCTTTTGTCGACTTTGAGCGGTTCTGATTCTCTGTTGGATGAGCTTGATCTTTTCGGTTGTCCTTTGAACTAGATCGGGGCCGATCAAAGCTTTATCTCCTACCTCGGTCCAACATATCGGCGATCTGCACTTTCTTCCATACAGTGCTTCATACGGCGCCATGCCAATGCTAGCTTGATAACTGTTGTTGTAAGCGAATTCTACTAATGGCAAATGCACTTCCCAGCTTCCCTTGAAGTCTAATATACATAGTCTAAGCATATCTTCAAGTGTCTGAATTGTTCTCTCTGTTTGGCCATCAGTCTGGGGATGAAAAACCGTACTAAACCTCAATTCGGTCCCCAAAGCCCTTTGTAAACTCTGCCAAAATCTAGAAACAAACTTTGGATCTCGGTCTGACACAATGGACATCGGCACACCATGAAGTCTAATAATCTCCTCCATATACAACACAGCAAGTCGATCAGCATTATACGAAGTCTTAACAAGCAAGAAGTGCGCTGACTTAGTTAATCTGTCGATTATAATCCAGATCGAATCCATTCATTTCTGTGTCTTCGGCAAACCAATCACAAAGTCCATGGAGATGTGTTCCCATTTCTACTCAGGAATCGGTAAAGGTTGGAGAAGTCCTGTGGCCTCTGATGTTCTCCTTTCACTTGTTGACAATACAAACACTGGGACACGAACTCGGCTATCTCTCTTTTCATATTCGGCCACCAAAAGGTCTGTTTTACATCTTAATACATCTTGGTGTTCCCTGGATGAACTGCAAATCTGGATCCATGAGAGTCTCGCAAAATCTTTGATTTCAACTCTGGGACGTCGGCCACGCACAATCTTTCTTCAAACTTAAGCACTCCATTCTCAAGGGTGTAACCTGACCTCGGCCTAGTGATAATCTCATCGGTTACCTTCTTCAGGAATTCATCCTCCATTTGCCTTGCCTTTACCTCCCCAATAGTAGTCGGCTCCACTGAAATCATGGCTTGGCATGCCAAGCTTCGCACTGACTTTCTACTCAATGCGTCGGCTACCAAGTTTGCTTTACCTGGGTGATACTGAATCTGCATGTCGTAATCCTTCAATAATTCAAGCCATCTTCTCTGTCTCAAATTTAGTTCCTTTTGAGTAAACAAGTACTTCAAACTCTTGTGATCTGTAAAAACTTGGCAAGGGGCTCCATACAAGTAATGATGCCAAATCTTCAAAGCAAACGCTACGGCTGCAAGCTCTAAGTCATGGGTAGGATAGTTCTTTTCATGAGGTTTCAACTGATGAGATGCATATGCTATGGCGTTGCCCCCTTGCATCAATACACAACCCAAACCCTTATGTGAAGCATCACTGTAAATCTGGAATTCCTCATTACCTGATGGGAGTACAAGAACTGGTGCTGTGACTAACCTCGTCTTCAACTCTTGGAAAGCTGATTCTCTATCATCGGTCTATTCATATGCTGTTCCCTTCTTAGTTAGTTGTGTCAATGGTACTGCAATCCTTGAGAAGTCATTCACAAACTTTCTGTAATAACCTACCAAGCCTAGAAAACTACGAACCTCGGACACGTTGGTCGGCGTTGGCTAATTCACAACGGCTTTAATCTTACTGGGATCGACTGATATACCCTCTTCATTAATCACATGCCCTAAAAATGAAATGCTGAAAAGCCAAAACTCGCACTTGCTCAGCTTGGCGTACAACTTCTTGTCTCTCAAGATTTGCAGGGCAAGTCTCAGATGATTCTCGTGCTCGATTGTACTCTTGGAATAGATCAGTATGTCGTCAATAAAAACAACTACGAACTCATCTAGATATGGTTTAAAGGCTCTGTTCATCAAGTCCATGAATGCTGCAGGAGCATTGGTCACTCCGAAAGGCATTACCAAAAATTCGTAGTGGCCTTACCTTGTCCGAAAAGCAGTCTTCTCAATATCCTCGGCTTTAACTTTTAGCTGATGGTAGCCCGACCTAAGGTCAATCTTGGAAAAGACTCGTGCTCCTTGTAGTTGATCAAGCAAATCGTCAATCCTAGGAAATGGGTACTTGTTCTTAGTGGTTACCTTATTAAGTTCTCTGTAGTCAATGCAAAGGCGAAGTGTGCCATCCTTTTTCTTTACAAATGAAACGGGTGCTCCCCATGGTGAAGTGCTCAACCTAATGAATCTCTTATCCAACAATTCTTGTAATTGCAGTTTTAGTTCCTTAAGTTCAGCTGGGGCCATTCTATAGGGTGTTTTGGAGATAGGTTGCATTCCCGGCATGATGTCCACAGTAAACTCTATTTCTCTATCGATTAAGTGGCCAGGCAACTCATTTGGAAAGACGTCAGGAAATTCCTTAACAACTAGTATGTCGGCTAACTCAACGCTTCCATTCAAATTACTTAGTATACTGCACAAATAACCCTGACACCCTTTTTGGATCAACTTATACGCTTTCATGGATGGGATTAAGTAAGGTGGGGGTACTACTCCCTTACCCTGGAAAATGACCTCGGCTTGGTTTGGGGTCATCAATGTGATGCTCTTAGTAACACAATTAATGGATGCATGATTTGCTACTGACCAATCCATTCCCAATATGACATCGAAGTGAGTCATAGTTAACGGCATTAAATCGACTAACAATTCTACACCCCCAATCATGACCACACACGCCCTATAAATGGATGCAACAATCATAGTTCTCCCAGATGAAGTAGACACACAACACATAGTCAAGGGGTTCTTGTTCTTTGTTTAACTTCTCGGCAAACTTAGCAGATACAAATGAATGCGCAGAACCCGAATCAATTAATATGTATGCATCTTGAGAGCAAATTAGGAGTATACCTAACACTACTGTCTCAGCATTCTGAGTGTCTCCTGGTACCAATGCAAAAACTCTGCCCTGTCTCGTCGGTGCGCTCCCAATGTTATTTCTCTGTGCATAGCCCGAGGTACTCCCATTCTTCTTATCATCATCAGTCCTTGCCTTCGGATAGTCTTTCACACGATGACCCATCTCACCACATTCAAAACAAGCTCCCGATGCCCAACGGCAAACTCCGGAATACGGCTTCCCACAGCTTGCACACGTCGGCCTAGTATTACCTTATTGGTTCAAGTTGCTGGAGCTGCCCACATTCGCTTTCTTCTTGGCGTTATACGGAACTCGGTGAGTGTCATAGTTCTGTCTCTTCCTCTGGCTCTCTCCTGAATTTTAGTATCGGTTCAAATTAGCTTCTGCAAGGATGGCCTTATCCAATACTCCGGCGTAGGTCGGCATGTTGAGCATGTTAACTCGGTCTTGTATCGGCCCACGTAGCCCACTTTCGAACTTCCTGGCTTTTCTATATTCATCATCGACCATGTGAGGCGCATATCTCGCCAGCTCGGTAAAAGCACGGTCATATTATGCCACTGTCTTGTTGCCTTGTGTCAGAGTCTGGAACTCTGTGGTCTTGCGATCCCAGACACTAAGGGAAAAATGCTTGTTGTAGAACAACTCCAAAAATCTAGCCCAAGTCAAACCTGGGTTACCTTCCTTAGTCATCATCCACCATCTTCGTGTATCGTCGTCCAACGTGAATGTTGCTAATGACACCTTCTGGGCGTCGGTGCTGGGAAAAATCATAAATAACTTCTCTATTTCCAAAACCTAGGCTTCGACTTTCATCAGTTCAATACCTCCAGAGAACCTCGGTGCTTTCATCTTTTTGAACTCTCTGATCAAGGCTATGGTGTTGTCCCCATATAAAGCTTGCTGTGGAAGCACTTGCGACACTGGAGGAGGCGGAGGTGGAACTGCATGTTGGCCATTTGTCTGCTCGGCCTGGGTAGAAGTAGTACTAGCGTCTTGCGGCTGAGTTTGCCTCAACTCACGGACCAAACCCTCGACCAATCTCTCTAACCTGTCCAATCTGTCATCGGGATGATCTCGGCCAACTGGTAGTCTACCTCTTCTCATGATGCTAAGAGTATCCAAAATGTGGCTTAAAATAAAACGACCAAATAGACATGTATGCAAGTAACAAACAGTCAAGCCGAGATGATACACACCTTGTCAAATAGCAAGCATTATGATGCAATCCTAACATTTTTCTAAGGGAAATCCTATGCTCTTTAGGACTCAAGTGTGTGAATAACGTACTATAAGAAATTTGTGCTCTAATACCAATCTGTCACGACCCCATTCCGCCCCTAGTAGAATGGTGCCATGATGGCCAGTAATCCGAGATTACCGAAGGCCAACTTTCAAGATTCACACACAATCAGAGTATTACATATGGGGCTAACAAGTGCGAAAGCAATAAATACAAATTTAATTAGTCCATAAGAGCTGTGCATAAGTTAAATGGAATGGCATACATTCTTACATAGCTTTAATACAACCAAAAGAAGTACAAAAAAATACATCTTGACCAAAAGGCTTCTTAGCCATCAAATACAAAATACAATAAAATGCAACTGAGAAGCATAATCTTCAAGACGCGTCAAAAGTGCATGATCCAAAACAAGTGGCAAGTACATCTAGGCGTCACCACTGTCCTGCTCATCACCTACATATATATAGAGAGGGGTGAGCTTGGATACTCAGTGAATGGTATAAATAATAAAGGGGTTTACATGAATGATATCCAAAATCTTTATCAAATCAAGACACATCACATCTTGTACAAAAACCAAGGACAAATCAAGTTTATCTAACAAATCTTTCAAGTCTCAATAATCTAGGTCTATCAAGGCTTCCGAATTCCAAGGGTTGACATTAACAAAGGTTGTGCTACAAATGCTTATAGTCCACTAGCACATACGGACTTTTCAAGATCGTGCTACAAATGCTTATAGTCCCCTACCACATACAGACTTTTCAAGATTGTCATTCAAAACAAGACTAATACTTGATATACAAAATAAGGATCATCATTCATGCTTCACAAAATACTTTTTCCAAAACAAGCAAGGCAAAACTTTATCAAAACTTAATAACATAACTTTATTGAAAATGCCACTCACATAGTTCTTCAGACGTCGGGGTCAAGGCAAGTCCAAGTCCTACAAACACATGGCAAAGTCGGTTGGATGCACTTTCAAACAAGTTTCACATGCATGCAAATGATCTCGGCATCCTTCAAAACCAAGCTAAGTCAAAACAAAACACTGTTTCCCATCTCGGGGAAAAAATGCTGGGCGACTACCAGGTCTAGGCTGAGGTCCCACACCTCCTTGCCGAGGTGTTGCCTCGATAGCCACATTCAAGGAAATGAGGTCGGGGAAAATCTGGGTTTCCCTCTCTTGGAGAACATGTCGAACATGAACACAAGGATGATGAATGCAAAGATCATAATTTGCTTTTACAAAATCTAAGATTTCATGCTACGAATTCAAAAACGTGGACCTGGGTACCCATGTTCCAGGATCTTGTGAAAACAAACACAAAAACATGAACCTTAATGCAAACTTTCGGATCAAACAAGACTTTTCTTCAAGAACACATGAAAATCATTTTCTCTTTCTAAAACCAACTTTAAGTCAATGCATGACGTGCAGAACAGGTTCGATCGTGCAATGCAGCTAGATGATCAATAAGAGCAACAAGAGTAAATCAAGAATCTAACCTCAATACGCGAAACTAACGGTTTGATCTCTAGGAATCAAGCTCGAAAGCCCACTTTCTCACTCTAAAACTTCTTCTTCTTCTTCTAGAGTTTCTCTCTCCTCAAGAACAAAGACATATAACAAATGATACATTTCTAGGCCTGCTGGCTGACTTAACACTCAGCTGGGACAAGTGGCACTACCGGGTTGGCTCTCCTAAAAAAGGTGGCTGAGTGAAAAGACAAGACTATGACAAAGTGTGTTCAACAAGCGAGATGGTATGGGCACTCCGGCAGGCAATGATCTCGGCTAAGAACAAGACATTGGCAAGTAGGGGAATAATGATCTCGGCTAGGAAGGATAACACTTGACTAAGCTGTGCCACACCTTGGTCTAGGTCACACCATTCTAGGACAAGATCACTTAGGTGCAAAGGTAACATCTCGGCCTTGGTGACGGGAACCTCGGCTTAGATAATGACATATCGGCCAATATGTCAAGACGAAGGTGGAGGTCAAACAATGTGGTGCCAAGATAATTCTAGACTGAAGATGACCTCGGCTAAACTCACACCAATCAAGGTACAAAACATGCGAGAAACACTTAAGCAAGACAAATCAAGGTTTGCAAAGATGTAACATATCAAGACAAGATCGTGTAATATATGCAAGCATGACTAGGGCAAAGTGAGGGTTGTTACAAAAAGGAAACTACATAATATAATTTTTTTTAATTTTTATTTTTCTTATAAGAAGTTCTTAAGGGAAGAAGAAAAAGACAAAAATGCATTTTAATATAACAGAAACAACAAGATGAGAGAAAAGGAAAGTACAAGACATTACACGCTAATATTCACATTTTACGTACCCAATGATCTAATATTTACCTTTCCAACGTACATTTTGTAAAGAGATGGATAGTGTCTTAAAACCAATAAGTGCGTGCATAGTGAGTTTGCAGTTTTGTGTTTTCAAATTATTTTTCCGTTCCTTTTTAAATTTCATAAATACATGCATTGGTTCTTATATGACTAACAACTTAACCGAGTGAAGAGGAAAAGTTAGTTAAAAGGAAGAAAAAATACATGATGAAAGGAAAGCAAGTTAGTTAATCTTCACATTTTATGCATCTTCTTATATAATATTCTCATTTTAGGCACACAATGATAATGTGCTATCAAAAGCTATATTGGCCCAACGTGCACGGCGAGAACGTGAAAAAAATCAAAAGCCATGTTCTGCATAGCAATTGGGACAACGCCTGCGACGAGAACGAGAAAGAGAAAGATCAAAGGAATGTATTAACCCAAGATAACCTTCTTTAACACCAAATTGGTAAAAAGAAAACAAATTTTTTACCCAAGACAATCTTGAGTTTTTTACTCTTACTATTACCACTTTATTATATAGATTTTAATTTGTTTACAATCTATTTATGTAGGCCTCCTCCTACAACTCCATATAGAAATGTTGGTGTGGTCATCCGTGATGAGCACGACCTTAATGTTATCCGTGTTCGTGTGATAAGTACAAAATCAAGTCAAACATTGTATGTCTTTTATTTATATAAGATTATATAAGATTTTTTAATCTTTTCAATATTTTATTTATATTTGTTAGGCAAAAGATAAAGAAAAGGTCAACCCAATGTCTAAAGGAAAAGACAAGATGGCTCCTTCCAGCAAGAGAATGACAAATGCATGTCAAGTGGTATATATTCTTTTTTAAAAATATGACGCAAAACTAATCAAAATTTTAAATAGTTAAAATATATGAGTGTATAAAATGAATTTATTGTTTTATATTGTTTTTGTAGAATGATTGTAATATGTTTTCCTATAACTTGCTATTATTTGTATGCGTTTTTCAAATTTATTTATTCTTATTTTGCATGGATACATGTGCATTTATAATTTACCATCCATAAGTTGCTACTTATATAAAGAGAATAGGAAAAAAGAAATGAAGAAATAAAGAAAAAATATATAAAGAAAGGAGAAACTAAATAAGATAGGTTTAGGTTTTAAATTCTTATTTAATATATAAAATAGAAAACAAAGAAAGGGAAATGGAAAGGGAAAGGGAAAGGGAAAGGGAAGAAATAAGAAGATAGAAAGGGAAGAAATAAGAAAAAAAGAAATAAAGATAACACTATTAAAGGTATAAAACAAATAAAACAGAAAACAAAATTAAGAGAAAGGGAAAAAATAAGAAGATAGTTTCAGTTTAAGCACAAAATATTCACATATTTTGCTTCAATGATAAAATATTTTCTGCTTAGGCACAAAATGATAATGTAATATCAAAAGCTGCATTGGCCCAATGGGCACGAAGAGAGCGTGAAAAAATTGAATTTCAATGCTTGCAACGAGAGCAAGAGGGATTAGAAGAATGTGTTCAAATAAGACAACATTCTTTAACACCAATTCGTCGCAATCGCACTCACTTAGAGTGAGAAACAATAACTGAAGACTCTCAGTCGGCACAAAAACGAACAATGGTTACCCATCATTCTACATGTTCGTTTTCTATGCCAAGCACATCTTCAAATTCACAAAGGAATCGGTAAACTACTGTGTCTAATCTTGAAATACATACTTTTACTCATACCGTTTTGTTTTACAAAATTTTATTTATACACAAATATTCATAGGTTTACTCCTATAAATCTATTTCTTCAACAAGATCTATGTACTGATGATGAATTAAAAGATCTGCCTACGAGTATATCAATTGACGCCCGGGCACACAAAGATTCTTGCCGCCATTATCTTGGCAAGATGGATGTATTATGTCCTTATTGTTCAGCCTTACGTTGGATGGATGAAAAATTGACAAAATCATCTATAAAGCGTCCCTTATTCGAAACTTGCTGTTTGGAAGGAAAGATTAGGCTACCTTTACTTATTACACCCCCTCCACCACTTCAGGCATTGTATGATGGGAATAATGATCAATCAAAATCCTTTCGAAGTTATACTCGAGTGTACAATGTAGCCAATGCTTTTACGAGTCTTGGTGCTACATTGGATCCTAGAGTACTCAGTGGAAGGGGCCCTACATCATTCACAATTCATGGGGAATTGCGACATCGAACAGGATCACTACAACCACAACCAGGGCAGGATGCGAGTTATGCTTAGCTGTATATCTATGACCCTTATTCAGCTTTAGAAATTCACAATCGTAGAAACCCTAACTTGAGAAAGGATGTTCTCAAAACTATTCAGGATAGTTTGTTGCAAGTCAATGCATTTGTAGATAAATATCGCTAGGCTCATGCCATTTTACATCAATTAGACTCGGCAGGACACAATCTACCTGCTCATCTTCATTACAGTTCAACAACTGATCGACGTCGGTATAACCTACCAACTACAGATGAGATTGCAATTATAATACCAGGTGATGGAATAGAGGCAAATGGAATGAGAGATATTATTTTACATTTCCGAGGAAATAATGAGTTGATGCAAATTAATGAATGTCACCCAGCATACTTGCCATTACATTATGTTCTATTATTTCCATATGGTGAGCTTGGATGGGAACCTGAGTTGAAATTGTGGAATGTTCAGTATGGTCGACCTTCAACTGATCAACTTACTCAAATGAATTTTTACAGTTATCGTTTGTTTGAATGACCCACAGAGTATTCAACAATTTTGAGAGGTGGGAAACTATTTCAAGAGTTTTTGGTAGATGCTTGGGCTACAACTGAGCAAAATCGATTAACATACTACAAGCTTAATCAAGGGAAACTTCGGGCTGAGCTTTACCAAGAGTTGTCAGATATGGATCCAGATTATGTGCGACCTGGACAAATTGGTCAAAGGTTTGTTTTGCCATCTTCATTTACTGGTAGTCCTAGACATATGTTTGAAATCTTTCAAGATTCAATGGCTATCACACGATACAACCAACACCCAGATATTTTTCTTACCATGACTGCAAATCCCAATTGGCCAGAAATTACTTCAGCATTATTACCACATCAAAAACCTATT
Source organism: Camellia sinensis (assembly GCF_055761805.1). Lineage (NCBI taxonomy): Eukaryota > Viridiplantae > Streptophyta > Magnoliopsida > Ericales > Theaceae > Camellia > Camellia sinensis. The sequence goes on along the minus strand of NC_138969.1, from coordinate 106,980,874 downwards.
GATCGTCCTAATTTAATTGCCCGTGTTTTTGAGTTGAGGAGAAAATGTTTGATGAAAGAGATAGAAACAAATAAAGTGTTTGGAAATAAAGTTGCACATGTTTTTACAATTGAATTTAAAAAATGAGGGCACCCTCATATGCATGCACTTTTATTTCTCAAGGGTCCAAACAAAATTCAGACATGTGCTTAAGTAGACAAATTGGTCTGTACAGAATTTCCAAACCCAAAAGATGATCCTATGCTTTTTGAAACTATCAAATGTTATATGGTACATGGACCATGTGGTGCTCGAAATCCGCAAGCACCATGTATGGAAAATGGTAGATGCACTAAGAAATACCCTCGAGCTTTCACAGAAACAACAACTATGGATTAAGATGGATACCCTATCTATCGTCGTCGCAATAATGGTCAAGTACATACTGTGAGAGGGCAAGAAGTTGATAACAGGGATGTCGTACCATACAATGCATATCTTTCAAAACTTTTCAGCTGTCATATAAATGTGGAAGTTTGTGCCGGAATGAGATGTGCCAAGTATATACATAAGTACATTTATAAGGGTTGTGATCGTACAACGATGGTGTTAGGAATGATAAATGAGATTCAACAATATCTCGATGCAAGGTATATTGGACCTCCAGAAGCTGCTTGGCGAATATTTGGTCATCCTTTGCATGCAGAGATGCCAACAGTTATACGATTGGCACTTCATTTACCTGGAATGCATCATGTTGTTTTTAACCCAAAAGAGTCATTACAAACGATTCAATCTAGAGCTGATCAACAAATGTCAACTCTTACTGGCTTCTTTGCATATTGTGCTGCCAGTGAAGATGAATGTCCATTCACTTATCAAGAATTTCCACAACATTTTGTTTGGCTCAAGTCAAAAAAGAGATGGAAATCAAGAGAAAGGGGATATGCAATTGGTAGAATGTACTTTGCTAGCCCTAATTGTGGTGAAAGATTTTATCTACGTTTGTTACTAATCGTTGTCAAAGGACCAAATTCGTTTCAGTCTTTACGCATGATCGATAATGTTGTGCATGATACATTTAAATTAGCATGTGTTGCAAAGGGGCTTTTAGAAGATGATGAAGAATGGATACAATGCTTGAAAGAGGCAGCAGTCATAAAAACTGGATATCAATTGAGGAGATTGTTTAGTATTATTCTCACCCAGTGCTCTCCACTAAATCTATGTGCATTATGGAATCAATTTTCAACGCATATATGTGATGATCTTGCACATAAGATTTGTACATTGTTTGTCATTTCTAAACCAACTGAGGCTCAAATTGAAGATTATGGTCTCCATCTTTTGAATCAAATGCTTCATGAATCAGGCAAAAGTTTAATTGACTTCCCACCCATGCCACAACCTACTGCAAATTGGAGTGCAGTAGTTGGTAATCGATTGATAGTTGAACATCAACAATTGTAGAGTGAGGCACAACATGCAGATCCACAAATTACTATTGATTGTCTCGATAATGGACAACGGAATGCTTATAATACAATCACTTCTTCAGTTTTTCAGAATAAAGGAACTGTTTTCTTTCTGAATGGGGGTGCTGGAACAAGGAAAACATTTCTATACAATACGATTACATTAAAATGTCGTAGCCTTGGGCATATCATTGTTACTATGGCTTCGTCTGGAATTGCATCACTGTTACTGGTAGGAGGTCGCACTGCACATTCAACATTTTCCATTCCGTTAGATGCCTTGGAAAATTCACTTTGTGGGTTTAGCAAACAATCATTACAAGCTGAGTTATTTAGAGAAACAAAACTCATAATTTGAGATGAAGTTCCTATGCAGCACAATATGCAACATAGACTTTGTGTTGAGGCGGTTGATTATACATTGAGGGATATTTGTGATAGTGAAAAGCCATTTGGGGGTATTACTATTGTTCTTGGAGGAGACTTTCGAATTTTGCAAATTCTTGATGGAGGTAACACTACTTTAACCTGTATTATATAGATTATTTTAAATTAATAAATTGTGTTTACAGTTACTTTTTTATTGATTTCACTTTTTTTTAGATTGGGACCAATCCTCAAGAAATCGTTAACCTTCCATCAACAATACACAAATGTCAAGATTTGAATGAATTACTCTCTATAGTTTATCCACAGTTGAATACGGTAGAGACGTCAACCCCAACATTTTTAACTAAACGCATAATTCTGTCTGCGCGTAACGATGATGTCAGTGACATTAATACTACTGCGTTGAATATCTTTCCAGGGAGATTATATACTTATCTTGCAACAGATAAAATGTCTGAAGATAATGAAATTGATCCTACCATTACAAATAGATATCCTAATGAATATTTAAATTCATTGGATCCTCCTGGGTTGCCAACTTTTAAGTTAGAGTTGAAAGTGGGTTGTCCTATAATATTGTTGAGAAACATTGCACCGAAAGATGGACTATGTAATGGTACAAGATTGATGGCTACTAGGTGCGGCACTCGCATAATTGAAGCTCAAATTTTAACTGGAGAAAAGTTTGGCAATTTGTCATTCATACCAAGGATATCTTTGACACCATCTTCTTCAGAAATGCCTTTTCAAATGAGAAGACATCAATTTCCAGTCCGATTGGCATATGCCTTGTGTAGACACCCCATTTTTGACCGTCCTCAAGACTTGGACGTCACCATTGGAACACTTGGTGATTACCCTTGTTTGTGTTCGTCTTGGGTTCCCGGTGGTCTCGGTTGCGCGCCTTGCCTCAGGATCTCTCGAATCGACCGTGTTGTGTCTGGTTTTGCACCAAACACTTGTGTTTTGCCTTGGAAAGGTAGGGAATGCCTTGTGAGGCATCCCCGCACATCACCGGCCATGGCTTGAGGCCACCGGCCAGTGATTTTATGCCATCGGCAATGTATATTGCCGGTCGGCCATTTATTTTGCCAAAATGGCAATTTTGAATGGCCGATCACTGTTCATCAACTTTTAGTAGATATTTTGTGCCAACTGTGATAGCTGGCACCCACTCTGCTCCCCTGCATACACGTGTATGGAGGGATTTCCCTCTTGGATGGCTTGTTTTGGAAGCCTTACAAGAGGGAGTTGCCTATAAGAAGAGGCTTCCTCCCTTGGCATTAGGGTTACAAAAAATTTCAGAGGGAGCTCTGGATTAGGGTTAGGGTTGATACATATTTCCTATCTCTATATCTCTCTCTTGTGTGTGTCTAGTGTGTGTTTGTCCATACTATTGCACACAAACACATAGTGTTACACCTTCTCTTGGTTGTTGAGGGACCAGAGGGTTGTTCTTGGTATACTTGACTGGATTTGAGCTCAAGGAGGCTGTCACGACCCCAAACCGCCCCTAGTAGTTTGGTGCCATGATGGCCAGTAATCCGTAATTACCGAAGGCCAACTTTCAAAACGAAACACAATCAGAGTAATCATAAACGGGGCTCACAATTGCGGAAGCGATAAACAAATACAAGTAGTCCATAGAGCTGTGCGTAGATCAAAGCAATGCCAAACATTTTCAATTAACTTCACAACTTGAATACAACAAGTAGAATTACATATTACATCTTGATCAAAAGGCTTCTAGAGCCGACATATACAAAATACAGCTAATACAATTCAAGAAGCATGATTTTCAAGATTTGCCGACATGCAAAGCAGAGCATCGCCGACGTAAATACAAAAGTAAAGCCGACATAAGCACGACTCCAAAACAAGCATCCAAAACGATTTAGGCGTCGCCGCCGTCCTGCTCATCACCTACATATATATAGAGGGGTGAGTACAAAACTCAGTGAATGATACTAATAATAAAGGTTTTGCATGAACATAGCCGGAGTCTTTCAAAACAGAGCATATCGAAACTTTAACAAGACAGAGGATGAACCATATTCATCAATCAAATACTACAAGTATCCAAAGATGTTTACTGACATAGGCAAAACAAGGGATGAACCGTATTCATCATCAAGTATCATAACATCGGCAAAGCAAGGGATGAACCGTATTCATCATTCAAGTATCATAACATCGGCAAGGCAAGGGATGAACCGTATTCATCATTCAAGTATCATAACATCGGCAAAGCAAGGGATGAACCGTATTCATCATTCAAGTATCATAACATCGGCAAGGCAAGGGATGAACCGTATTCATCATTCAAGTATCATAACATCGGCAAAGCAAGGGATGAACCGTATTCATCATTCAAGTATCATAACATCGGCAAAGCAAGGGATGAACCGTATTCATCATCAAATATCAAGGCTATACGATCCGTAATCGTTTAGTCAACAGTATTGCGAAAGTTTAGAGTCCTCCAGTACAAGGGACTTGTGTTACTTAGGCCCGTAGCCCGATTTAACAAGGACCGTATCCTTTTTATACTTAGTACTGCGAAAGTTTAGAGTCCTCCAGCACAAGGGACTTTCCAAGCGAGGACCGTATCCTTCTCAAAGATGGCATCAAAACAAAGAGTGCACTTGACATAGCAAACAAAAGCTATTCATTCATGCCTAACAAAACACTTTTGTCAAAACAAGCAAGCAAGATTTATCAAAACAAGTATAACATAGCTTTATTAGAAGCACCACTCACCTAGTTCTTCAGGTGTAGACTCAAGCAAATATCAAGAACCTACAATCACATGGCAAGTCACATTCAAAGCAAGCTCCAAATACATGCAAATGATCTCGGCACTCTTGCCAGATCCAAGTCAAAGGCAAAGCAAAACAAACTGGGAGCTTAAACACTGCTCCCGCTCCTCGAAAACACACTGGGTACAGTCCAGGGCTAAGCCGAGGTCCCGCTAAACAAGGTCAGGAAAATCCTGGGTTTTCCTTGGAAGAATATGAAGAACATGATCATTGAAAGATGGATGCAAGCTCACAACTTGTTACAAAAATCTGAGTTTTCATGCCAAGAGTTCAAAATATATGGACCTGGGTACCCATTCAAGAAAGTCATGCAAGAATAAACACAAAACATGGTTTTCGTTCCAAACTTTTCGATCAAAAGAGACCCTTTTTCAAGAACACACAGAAAACCGTTTTCTCTTTCCAAAACCAACTTCAAAACGATGCATGTCATGCCAAGCAAATCCGATCATGCAATGCAGCTAGATATTCAGCAAGAACAATCAAAGGAGATCAAGATTCTAACCTCAAAGCTCGAATCTAACGGTTCGAGCCACAAAAATCAAGCTTGGAAGACAACTCTCACTCAAGAACTCTCCTTCCTCCTCTCTAGAGCTTCTCTCTCTAAAACAAAGATTTGAGACAAGAAATGATTTGTTTCAAGGTCTGTCGGCTGCCTTAACAAACAGCTCGGACACGTGGCATTAGCGGGTTGGTTCAGCTCCAAAAAGGTGATTGATAGACAAGACAAGTCTCTGACAAATCGTACGCAGCAAGCTCGGGTAAGACACATCGGCAAATAGATGACATCGGCTCAAATCAAGGATCCAGCAACAGGATAGAAAAACATCGGCTAGGGAGGACGACGCTTGACTAAGCTGTGCCACACCTTGGCCGGGGTGCGCCACATCTCGGCCTAGGCCATACCTGCCTGCGGACAAGGTTCAAGTGCAGAACATCTCGGCAAAGAATGCCCGAGGTGAAGATGGGGTTGGACAAGATCTCAAGATAGTTCTAAGTACAAGGGTCAAAGGCGGACTAAGCTCAAGATGATCTCGGCCACACACACACACCAAGCAAAGATCAAAATCATGCTAGCAACTTTAAGCAAAACAAGACAAGGCAAAACCATGTAGGAAGGTATGCAAGTATGACAAGAGTAGGGTGAGGGTTGTTACATCCTACCCCCCTTAAAGAAGTTTGGTCCCCAAACTTGAATTACCTTGTTCCCAGAACAACTCCGGATGACAGATTCTCATATCCTCTTCCTTTTCCCACGTGGCTTCTGTGCCATAATGCTCCTTCCATTCGACCTTTACCATCGGTATCGACCCGTTCCTCAATTGCCTCACTTGTCGGTCAATAATCCCCATTGGCTTCTCCTCGTAGCCCAAATCTTCATTAATTGTGACCTCGGAATGTCCGATTACATGCAGTGGATCTCGGATGTACTTCCTCAACATCGAAACATGAAACACGTTGTGGACTTGGCTCAAATCTGGCGGTAAAGCAAGTCTGTAGGCAACGGGGTTAACCCTCTCAAGAATTTCAAACGGTCCAATATACCGTGGTGCCAATTTACCTTTCTTTCCAAATCTGGAAACCCCTTTCATTGGTGAGACCTTCAGGAATACATGATTTCCAACTTCGAACTCTATCTCATTCCTTCTCTGATCGGCGTAGCTCTTTTGTCGGCTCTGGGCGGTTTTAATCCTCTGTTGGATAAGTTTAATCTTCTCTGTTGTCACTTGAATCAATTCGGGACCAAGCAGAGCTCTGTCCCCGACTTCGGTCCAACATATCGGCGACTTACATTTTCTTCCATACAAGGCCTCATATGGCGCCATGCCAATGCTAGCTTGATAACTGTTATTGTAAGCGAATTCCACTAAGGGCAAATGTGTTCCCCAACTTCCTTGGAAGTCCAATACACAAAGTCTCAGCATATCTTCAAGTGTCTGAATTGTCCTCTCTGTCTGCCCATCCGTTTGGGGATGAAAGGCTGTACTAAATCTCAGTTCGGCTCCGAAAGCTCTCTGAAGACTCTGCCAAAATCTGGAAACAAATTTAGGATCCCGGTCTGAAACAATTGTCATCGGCACTCCATGAAGTTTGACAATCTCACTCATATAAAGCAAGGCAAGTTGATTGGCGTTGAAGGTAGTCTTAACAGGTAGAAAGTGTGCTGACTTAGTTAATCTATCCACAACAACCCAAATTGAATCCATACCCTTAGGTGTTTTCGGCAACCCAATCACGAAATCCATGGAGATGTGCTCCCATTTCCACTCAGGAATCGGCAAAGGTTGAAGAAGTCCTGCTGGTCTTTGATGTTCTGCTTTCACTTGTTGACAGTGTAAACACTGGGACACGAATTCGGCTATTTCTCTCTTCATATTTGGCCACCAGAAGGTCTGCTTCACATCTTGATACATCTTAGTGTTCCCTGGATGAACTGCAAACTTAGAACCGTGAGCTTCCTGCAAAATTTTCCTTCTCAGCTCTGGAATATTGGCTACGCATAGCCTTCCTTCAAACTTAAGCACTGGATCTTCGAAGGTATACCTTGATCTCGGCTTTGTGTCAATTTCCTCGGCTATTTTCTTGAGGAATTCGTCTTCCATCTGTCTTGTCTTTACCTCATTAATAATCGTCGGCTCCACTGTCATCACGGTCAAACACGCCAAATTTCCATCTGACTTTCTGCTCAAAGCGTCGGCTACACTGTTAGCTTTACCGGGGTGATATTGAATTTGCATATCGTAGTCTTTCAACAACTCAAGCCACCGTCTCTGTCTCAAATTCAATTCCCTCTGAGTGAATAGATACTTTAAGCTCTTATGATCTGTAAAAACCTGACAAGTAGCTCCATACAAGTAGTGACGCCAAATCTTTAAAGCAAATACCACGGCCGCCAATTCTAAGTCATGGGTAGGGTAGTTTTTCTCATGAGGTTTCAACTGACGAGATGCATATGCTATAACCTTACCCTTTTGCATTAATACACAACCCAAACCCTTATGCGATGCATCACTATAAACATGAAACTCTTCGTTACCTGATGGAAGTACGAGTACTGGCGCTGTAATTAACCTCGTCTTCAGTTCCTGAAAGGCTGATTCCCGATCTTCAGTCCATTCATACAGTGTTCCCTTCTTAGTCAATTGCGTCAATGGAATTGCAATTCTTGAGAAATCCTTCACAAACTTTCTATAGTAACCTGCCAAACCCAGAAAACTACGAATCTCGGACACATTAGTCGGCCTCGGCCAATTTACTACGGCTTCAATCTTGCTAGGATCCACTGAGATACCCTCTTTACTAATCACATGACCCAAAAATGAAATGGTAGAAAGCCAAAACTCACACTTATTAAACTTCGCATTCAATTTTCGTTCTCTCAAAATCTGTAAGGCAAGTCTCAAATGGTTTTCATGTTCAACATCACTCTTGGAATAGATCAGTATGTCATCAATGAAAACAACTACAAATTCGTCTAAATATGGTTTGAAGACTCTGTTCATCAAATCCATAAATGCTGCGGGGGCATTGGTTACTCCAAAAGGCATTACTAAAAACTCGTAGTGGCCATATCTTGTTCGAAAGGCAGTCTTCTCAACATCTTCGGCTTTAACCTTAAGCTGATGGTAACCAGATCTAAGGTCGATCTTGGAAAAGACTCGCGCTCCTTGTAATTGGTCAAGCAGATCATCAATTCTAGGTAACGGGTACTTGTTCTTAATGGTGACCTTATTAAGTTCTCTATAGTCGATACACAGACGGAGTGTGCCATCCTTCTTCTTAACAAATAGAACAGGTGCTCCCCATGGTGAAGTGCTCGGTCTAATAAATCCCTTATCTAACAACTCTTGCAATTGCAGTTTCAATTCTCTAAGTTCAGCTGGGGCCATCCTATAAGGCGTTTTGGAGATCGGCTGTGTTCCCGATATGATGTCAACAGTAAACTCTATTTCTCTATCGGTCAAGTGGCCAGGTAATTCGTCTGGAAAGACGTCGGGAAAATCACTAATAATCGGGATGTCGGCTAAGTTAACATTTCCATTCTGACCACTCAGTACACTACACAAGTAACCTCGGCACCCCTTCTGAATTAACTTACAGGCCTTGATGGATGAAATCAAGTATGGTGGGGGCACTATCCCTTTACCCTGGAAAATAATCTCGGCTAGGTTTGGGGGTCTCAGTGTGACACTTTTCGAAACACAATTAATAGATGCATCGTTTGCAACTAACCAGTCCATTCCCAGTATGATATCAAAATGAGCTAGGTCTAGAGGCATTAAATCTACTAGCAATTCAACATTCTTAATCACAACAACACATGCTCTGTAAATGGATGTAACAAACATAGATCTCCCAGATGGAGTAGATACAGACAACACATAATCAAGGGGCTCTAGTTCTCTATCAATTTTCTCGGCAAACTTAGTAGATATAAACGAATGAGTAGAACCCGAGTCAATCAACACATAGGCATCTTGGGAGCAAATTAGTAACATACCTGATACCACTGCCTCAGCATTCTGAGTGTCTCCTGGTACCAATGCAAACACTCTGCCCTGTCTCATCTGTCCTTTCCCAGCATTTCCCTTCTGACTGGAACCCGGGGTATTCTCTCCCTTCTTGTTGTTATCAGCCTTTGCTTTGGGGCAATCCCTCACATAATGGCCCATCTCGCCACATTCATAACAAGCTCCAGACGTTCGTCGACAAATCCCGAAATGCTGTTTCCCACAATCCGAACACATCGGTTTAGCACTCCCTTCTTGCCTTACATTACTAGTACTGCCCATGTTCGTTCTCTTCTTGGTGCTCAGCTGTCCTCGGCGATTGTCATAGTTCTGCCTCTTTCGCTGGTTTTCTCCCGAGCTCTGGTATCGGTTCAAATTAGCTTCGGCCTGAATGGCTTTGTCCAATACTTCGGCATAAGTCGGCATATCAAGCAAGTTGACCCGGTCTTGAATCGGTCCACGAAGCCCACACTCGAACTTCCTGGCCTTCATATATTCGTCGTTGGTCATGTGAGGTACAAACCTTACCAATTCCGTGAAAGTGCGGTCATATTCCGCCACTGTTCTGTTGCCTTGCGTCAGAGTATGAAATTCGGTAGCCTTGCGGTTTCGAACACTTAGGGGAAAATGTTTCTTGTAGAACAACTCTAAGAATCGGGTCCAGGTCAAATCTGGATTGCTCCCTCTAACCATCATCCACCACCTGCGGGCGTCATCATCTAATGTAAATGCTGCCAGCGTCACCTTCTGAGCGTCGGTGCTAGGGAAAATCTCAAATAACTTCTCTATTTCCAAAACCCATGCCTCAGCCTTCATCGGCTCTATACCCCCAGAGAATCTTGGTGGTCTCATTTTCTTGAACTCTCTGATCAAAGCTATCGTTCCATCCCCGTACAAAGCTGGTTGCGGGGGAACCTGCGGCACTGGCGGAGGTGGAGGTGGAACTACGTTTCGGCCGTTGGTCTGCTCGGCCTGAGTCGACGTAGCACTCACGAACTGCTGTCTGGTTTGCCTCAACTCACGGGCCAAACCTTCAACTAGTCTTTCCAATCTGCCCATTCTATCCTCGGGCTGATCTCGGCCAAGCGGTGGTCTACCTCTCCTCATGATGCTATGAGTATGCAAGGTATGACTTTAAAACAATTAAACAAATAACCCCGTAGGCAAGCAACAATTAAGCATATCAAGACAATGCACATACCACTCAAACAACAAATACCATGATACAACCCTAACATCTTTCTAAGGGAAATCCTATGCTCTTCAGGACTCAAAGTGTGTGAATGACGTACTATCAGAGTGCTCTGATACCACTCTGTCACGACCCCAAACCGCCCCTAGTAGTTTGGTGCCATGATGGCCAGTAATCCGTAATTACCGAAGGCCAACTTTCAAAACGAAACACAATCAGAGTAATCATAAACGGGGCTCACAATTGCGGAAGCGATAAACAAATACAAGTAGTCCATAGAGCTGTGCGTAGATCAAAGCAATGCCAAACATTTTCAATTAACTTCACAACTTGAATACAACAAGTAGAATTACATATTACATCTTGATCAAAAGGCTTCTAGAGCCGACATATACAAAATACAGCTAATACAATTCAAGAAGCATGATTTTCAAGATTTGCCGACATGCAAAGCAGAGCATCGCCGACGTAAATACAAAAGTAAAGCCGACATAAGCACGACTCCAAAACAAGCATCCAAAACGATTTAGGCGTCGCCGCCGTCCTGCTCATCACCTACATATATATAGAGGGGTGAGTACAAAACTCAGTGAATGATACTAATAATAAAGGTTTTGCATGAACATAGCCGGAGTCTTTCAAAACAGAGCATATCGAAACTTTAACAAGACAGAGGATGAACCGTATTCATCAATCAAATACTACAAGTATCCAAAGATGTTTACTGACATAGGCAAAACAAGGGATGAACCGTATTCATCATCAAGTATCATAACATCGGCAAAGCAAGGGATGAACCGTATTCATCATTCAAGTATCATAACATCGGCAAGGCAAGGGATGAACCGTATTCATCATTCAAGTATCATAACATCGGCAAAGCAAGGGATGAACCGTATTCATCATTCAAGTATCATAACATCGGCAAGGCAAGGGATGAACCGTATTCATCATTCAAGTATCATAACATCGGCAAGGCAAGGGATGAACCGTATTCATCATTCAAGTATCATAACATCGGCAAAGCAAGGGATGAACCGTATTCATCATTCAAGTATCATAACATCGGCAAAGCAAGGGATGAACCGTATTCATCATCAAATATCAAGGCTATACGATCCGTAATCGTTTAGTCAACAGTATTGCGAAAGTTTAGAGTCCTCCAGTACAAGGGACTTGTGTTACTTAGGCCCGTAGCCCGATTTAACAAGGACCGTATCCTTTTTATACTTAGTACTGCGAAAGTTTAGAGTCCTCCAGCACAAGGGACTTTCCAAGCGAGGACCGTATCCTTCTCAAAGATGGCATCAAAACAAAGAGTGCACTTGACATAGCAAACAAAAGCTATTCATTCATGCCTAACAAAACACTTTTGTCAAAACAAGCAAGCAAGATTTATCAAAACAAGTATAACATAGCTTTATTAGAAGCACCACTCACCTAGTTCTTCAGGTGTAGACTCAAGCAAATATCAAGAACCTACAATCACATGGCAAGTCACATTCAAAGCAAGCTCCAAATACATGCAAATGATCTCGGCACTCTTGCCAGATCCAAGTCAAAGGCAAAGCAAAACAAACTGGGAGCTTAAACACTGCTCCCGCTCCTCGAAAACACACTGGGTACAGTCCAGGGCTAAGCCGAGGTCCCGCTAAACAAGGTCAGGAAAATCCTGGGTTTTCCTTGGAAGAATATGAAGAACATGATCATTGAAAGATGGATGCAAGCTCACAACTTGTTACAAAAATCTGAGTTTTCATGCCAAGAGTTCAAAATATATGGACCTGTGTACCCATTCAAGAAAGTCATGCAAGAATAAACACAAAACATGGTTTTCGTTCCAAACTTTTCGATCAAAAGAGACCCTTTTTCAAGAACACACAGAAAACCGTTTTCTCTTTCCAAAACCAACTTCAAAACGATGCATGTCATGCCAAGCAAATCCGATCATGCAATGCAGCTAGATATTCAGCAAGAACAATCAAAGGAGATCAAGATTCTAACCTCAAAGCTCGAATCTAACGGTTCGAGCCACAAAAATCAAGCTTGGAAGACAACTCTCACTCAAGAACTCTCCTTCCTCCTCTCTAGAGCTTCTCTCTCTAAAACAAAGATTTGAGACAAGAAATGATTTGTTTCAAGGTCTGTCGGCTGCCTTAACAAACAGCTCGGACACGTGGCATTAGCGGGTTGGTTCAGCTCCAAAAAGGTGATTGATAGACAAGACAAGTCTCTGACAAATCGTACGCAGCAAGCTCGGGTAAGACACATCGGCAAATAGATGACATCGGCTCAAATCAAGGATCCAGCAACAGGATAGAAAAACATCGGCTAGGGAGGACGACGCTTGACTAAGCTGTGCCACACCTTGGCCGGGGTGCGCCACATCTCGGCCTAGGCCATACCTGCCTGCGGACAAGGTTCAAGTGCAGAACATCTCGGCAAAGAATGCCCGAGGTGAAGATGGGGTTGGACAAGATCTCAAGATAGTTCTAAGTACAAGGGTCAAAGGCGGACTAAGCTCAAGATGATCTCGGCCACACACACACACCAAGCAAAGATCAAAATCATGCTAGCAACTTTAAGCAAAACAAGACAAGGCAAAACCATGTAGGAAGGTATGCAAGTATGACAAGAGTAGGGTGAGGGTTGTTACAGAGGCAACAAGATCATCATTTGTGAAGGAAGACTTCAAGCGTAAGAAACTAGTCCCTTTTTACACTATTTTTGCACACTACTTTTACCAATCTTGCAACTATTTTTTGGCTTTGCATATAACACAAAAAAGTTCTGTTTTTAGGCCCGCTAAATAGTTGTTTAAGGTTGCTTCAAGCTTTGGGGTTGTTTGACCCCTCTTAAGCCTTGTAAGGCTCCATTTTGTGCTATTTTGTGTGAGCTCCGGGACTTTGGTGTTTGGGCCTCCTCACCACTGAAATCTTGAGGGATTTCAGTGGTAAGGATGGTGCCTTGAGGTCCCAAGAAGGAGAGGGCCACCCTTTCTCCTTGTTGTCCTTGAAAAGGACCTTTTTTGCCTCTTGAGGGAGCACCTAGCTTAGGCTCTTGTTGACCATGCCTTAGCTATTATTTATACTTATTTTGACATGAAATAGCATTGTTTTAAGTTGGTTTTGGTACACCATGCTTGCTTAGCATACATGCCTTGTAATGCCATTTTGTTGCCTAAACATGCATCTAGGTTTTAACCCATGTTCAAGCATGCTTTAGGCCTAGCTTTGTGAAGCTTTCATGTTTATTTTGCCATGTTTAAGGTCTGTCCTTGGCTATTTTGGTCGACCATAGCCTGCATTGCATGCCCCCTTTGCATTTTGGGCTTGTTGGCCTTAAGTATATAAGTGTATAACATGCCTTGTTTGTATCATTTCAATGGTTTGGAACCTCTTAACATGTTATCTCAGTCCTTATGACGTGCTTATATGCTTGCATTTAATCCTCCTTCAATGTGTTTAAAGGTTGTCACCTTATGCCCCTTGTTTAGGCCTCGGAGTATGCTTGCACTTTTAGACCACTTAGATGCCATCTAAGCGCACCCTTGGCTTTGTTTAAGTCTGCATTTGACTAGTTTTAAGTCCCCTTAGCCTTGTGAGGATTGGTGGACTTGACCTTGGTTTAAGCCTCCTTGGCTTGTCTTAAGCACTTGGGCCATTGTGGCATGTTTTGCTTGTCTTGTTTAAACTGATTTGGCATCATCCTGTAACATGATTTTAGAGCTTAATGCATGCTATATGTCCATGTTTGCATCCTCTTGAGTGTGCTTGAGAATTGCTCTTTAATGCTTGAAGTGTTGGAGATCATATGCATGAATGTTTGTGTTCCTATTAGTCCTTCACTTTTGAGCACCTTGGCCACTGTTTTAGGTCTAGTTAGGGCTGCCTAAACCTTGCTTAAGTCCATCCTTTGCTTGTTTGCATGCTTACCTTGCATATTTGCTTGCATACTTGTATAAATGCATTGTATGCCCATGTTGCATGCTAGTTCACATGCCTAGGTTGCACTCCATCTAGCATGCATGCCTTGTTCCTTGATTTAGTGATGGGAGTTGGGCCTTTGTTTGTTGGTTTGCATTGCATTTGAAATCAACATGCATAACTTGGTCTCTTGGGCCATCATGAATTGAAATGCGCGATTGACGGTCCGAGAACCAAGGACCATGTCCCTTTGAGTCATAAACATGATAAGGGATATGGTTGGTGCATACATTGCTTGAATTGCATTGCCATGCAAAGCTCTGTCCTCTGCTCCTATCAAACAGATTCTGCAGGAACCTTTTGCCGATCGACTGCACAGAGTGCCGACCGACAATCCATCTGTGGCCGATGGATTCATTTTTGGCCGATCGACACCAAATCACAGCCGATGATGATTCCCTCCAGCCGGTGGCATTCCCCAACATCCAGTGAGCACATCCTGAGACTTTGGCAGTCTTCAGAGAAGCAGAGCAGGGAAAACAGAGGCAGCCTATGCATGGCAGTGGACTTCCGAGCAAGACCCGAGCACGCGTTCATTGAGCCCTCTTTCCAAGCCCCTTTTTCTTGCTTTCTTAAATTAATTAATTTAGTTGGTCTGTAATAATTAATTAGCTAGGATAGTTAATTCATTATTCGAATTGTATTATTCTTTTGGTCCCTCCGAGCGAGGGCGAATCTGTAATAAGTGTGGGTGAGTGTGTGCATGTCTTCCAACCCCCACTTCTTCCTCCCTTTTACTTACCTGCTTTGATGGTTAGTAATAGGTCATGTTTAATTTAGCATACCTTATGCTATGCATGTGTGCATCATTCATTAGTATTGCATGCACCGGGCACGGCGCATCATGCTAACTGCATTGGTATTTCAAATCTAACTTGAATACATGCTACTTGTGCACTTTCACATGTCATTCATAGACTAGCCGAGCCTACTCTAGTGACATTCCGTATGCGTTGCATTAGACATTTAAACATAGACTTGGATCATGCATTGATTGCTAACAGGTTCTTTGTTTTGGCACAGAGTACGATGTAAGTATTTATATTTTAGCATCCTTGCATGCGTGTGAGTGTTGCCATGATAGCATGATTACCATGAGGCTAGCTGCTTATGTGACATAACTGCTTAAGTGCCTGTGGGTGAAGGTTGGATTGTCTGAGTTGGAATAGCTCATTGAAATCTGTGTTTTAGCCTACTTACGAGTAGCAAATTCCAAAACATTTTTCCAAAACAAACGGATATGCAATGCTTATTCCCAAATTAGGCAATCTAGTCTATACTTTTGTGTTGTGCACATAACATTGTAATTCTAGGCTAATAATCAGGATTAGAACACATAACATTTTCAAAATTTGGTATCATGGTTAGTAGAGGCCGATCTTCGGATCGGGCGAGAGGGGGTGCTCATAGCTGACCTTCTCCAATCGTACCCAGGTTCCCGAGCCGAGGTAACTTTGGTGATGACGGACACGTGGCCTTTGGCACCGAGTCAGGGTTTCCTAAATTCTCCCAAAATAAAATATTTAGGTGGCGACTCTGTATCTGGCAAAGCAGTCCATGTTTGGCACTTCTTTTCTAAAAATCTGTTTTCTCAAAACGATTTGTCGGATTTGGACTCTTTGGTTCAGATCAAGAACCGTGACAATTTGAGAGTCCGAACTGTAGTGAACCCAATATGAACAGAACGGGGGGCCTCATCCCTCCCGGGGCGTTCGGGGACGTCTAAAGTTTCTGGCAACTCCACTAGGGAGTTAGAGAGCTTAACTCGAACTTGTGATATCCTGTTTTGATTTCACTTATGTGTTTCTTTGCATTGCATGTGCATTGGTGCGCCTAGGACACCGTGTTTGCCATCTGCCATTCCTGAACGGTTTGCCCGAGGCTTGACTTTGTCAAAGCATGCCATAAGGCTGACCGGTTGTGGGCTCTGACAATATGGGAACACAAATCCTGGTTTTACCGGGGCACCCTTTTCGACCATTCGACCTAGTGCATATCGAAATCCATAGTGACCATTCCAAATTAGGACAGGTTGCTTACCCGATATTAGGTTGTTTGAAAACTGCTGCGTGCATAGTGAAACCCTAGCTCCTGACAAAATAGGACAGGGAAACCCTACCCCTCTATAGGGATGTTTTGGCTCTCTTTACTTGCTATGTGTTTTAGAGTGTATATATGCAGGGGGAACACACATATCAGTTCGCATGTTTGAGTATCAGACCTGATGACATCAGTGTCAGTTTATGAGAATCAGTTATATCCATGGGTATTCGATTCAGTATTTTGGGAACAGTGATTCTGGGGAACAGTGATCAGTAATAGAGTGCAGTTGTTCAGCTACACCCTTGTTTGATCTGTTTGGGCTGAAATGCTGTTTGTTTTTCCTTTCAGTTCAGAGGTTCAGAGAGTTGATACAGAGTAGCTAGTGTTCCCCCTTGCTGAGGCAAGACAGATATCTGATCCGTCAGTCACCGTTCAGTACAGGGGACTTATGATGATGCAGAATTCAGAAGAGATTGTGGTTATGACAGCTACGCTAGATCAAGGGTTCACCCTGCGGGATGAAACCAATGTTGATGTATCGCATCCGCCTAGGTCGCCTGCCACGCACCCGGTCTGGACCCCCCAGTTGTATCAGGCTCGCGAGCCCACTACATTTGAGCTGATGGGAATGATTGGTGACCTCCAGAGTTCTGTGGCCGATCTGGCCTATGGAATGTCGGCTTTGCCGCCAGCGGCACTGTATGCCGGGAATTTTATACCACAGGAGCCCCCGCTACTGGGGCGGATTGTGATAGAGCTCAGCCAACCAGAGGTTGCTTCCAGCTACAGCAACGACGTGTCAGCAATAACCGGGCTTCGCTCTGATGTAGCAACCCAAACCCTTGATCAGGACGAGGCCAGAGGCAAGAACAAAATGAGGGCAGATGCCGATCCCATTGAATAACTGCTGCGGGCAGTCGAGGCATTGAAAGCCGGGGGGATGAACAAGCAACAGATATCCGCAGTTGTGGCAAAAACTGTGGAGGATGCTTTCCCCACTCCACCTGAGGGTAGTTCAAGTCAGTCAGAAAATCGGGATAGGCCCCGTCATGCCAGAACAGTTCCTCCTATTCCCAACCCTGCACCTAGGAAAGATCAGAAAACCAAGGCAATGCCTGCCGACCTTTTTGCTAGTACGTCTAGTAAGAATACTCAGACTTCAAAGTACCTGCCCCGAGGGCGCAGGATCTTTCATGCTCTCTACATGCCTCTGTCTAAGGCACTTCAGATTCTTGCCGAAAGGGGGCACCTCAAACCCCTTGAACCTCGGCCTCTCCCGAAGAATCTCCCTCTCACACATGATGCTGCTCAGTACTGCGCGTACCACCAACAGACCGGTCACGCCACCGATAACTGTTTTCGCCTTCGCCATGAAGTGCAAGATCTGATCGATAATGAGGTCATTCTTCCACCTACCTCAGTGAAGTCTGTTACCACCGAGCTGTTGGACTTTGAGGATACTGCGAGTATGTGATCAAGGGTTGGACCACCTGCGAGCGGCGCTCGGTGTATTTCAGATGTGGCGTCTGGCACGCACTTTTTGAGCATTTGTAAATACAGTTTTGTAGCTTCTGGCTTGGGTTTTGAGTCAGTTCTCTGTTTTGTTTTTGAGTCTGCCTCTTTGCTTTGAGTCAGTCTTTTTGTTTTTGGGTCTGTCTTGTGGTACCGAGTCAATCTCATTGTATAGGATGTCGAGTGATTCCGGGGTTGTTGCCTCGAACATTGTTTTTGTATTTAACCTTTTTGCTTTCTTTTGAGTCTGTCTCTGCTGTGGAGCCAGTTACATCTGAGAAACCTAAATGAAATAGTTGCGGCTATCATGTTTCCGTGCTTATTGCTTGTTTTGGGCTAGTTGTGCCAGAGATTTTGAATGGAACGGTCGTGCATTCCACCTGTTCTCTTGTGCCTTGAAAATCATTGCATTGACCTATGTTTTTCAAAACCTCTTTAGCACTGTGGTGAAAACGAAGAGGAAGGAATTCCTCCGGTTTTGCAAAAATTTGATCAATTGAGAGAAAGAGAGGCATGCTAAGCCCTTAATGAATGAAATCATGTTTGTCAGCGTGAGTGCTGGGAAGGACCCTGGCTTGATCCAGACCGGTCCCACACCATCTTCAGAGCGAGCGATTTGTCGCTTTCTTAAAAACTTTCAAAAACAAATGTTTTGCGCGGCCCTGTGAAAATCAGTGTGGAATCGCTCTTGAGATTGTGCAGCCTAGGATTGCTCTCAACCTCAAGATTCAACCCGTTCATTTTCGAACCTTGAACCCGTTCAGAAAGTTCAACGGTCAACCGCCATGTAAGGTCTGTGTGGCCAGATTAGAAGCAGCCCTCGAACAAGAGGCACCAAAATCAGATCAAAAAGATTAGATCTCACCAGAAGAAGCTCGTGGAGCAGCCATGATGGATGCTTCTACAAATCATTGCAACAACCGTTCTCCTAGATACAGAGAGGCTTTAACTTCAAAAACCATTTGGCATGGACTTGTTACACTTTTACCCTTTTGAGAGGCTCGCTGGGCCGAAAACCCGGAAGGGCGACCCAGGCAAAAGTTAGAGCAAGAGAAAAATACCACAAAAATGCAAAAAAAGAGAAGAAATGAAATCAAAAAAAAGAAAGAAAAAAAAAGAGAATGAAAAGATACAAAAAATCAAGAAAAAAAGAAGAAAAAAAAGAAAATGAAAAGAAGCTCGCAAGGTCGAAAACCCGCATCGAGCACCTTGGCAAAAGTTAGAGCCTGAAAAGTAAAGGTTAAAATACCCGAGTGTACCTTAGCCGGAACTACGTAAGGCTTGGTTCCCATGTTTGGGATACATAGGCAACTTCATCCTGAAGTCCAGCCCTCAATGCTTTCATAGCGCCTCAGTCCATGTAATGGTTTTGATTATTCTTGCCCTCCCCGAATCCGATAGTTTGGTTGTGACAACTGGATACCTAGGCAACTTCGCCCTGAAGTCCAGCCCCCAACACCTTCAATGTGACTGTGTCCATATATTGGTTTTGACCATCTTCGTCTACTCTGCATCCGAGAGTTCGTTTGCAATCATCACTGACGAAGACTGTTTACCAAATGCTGCGGCGTTATCCAAACAAGGGGCAACTTTCCATTGCCATGAGTCGCCATTCAAACCAGGGGCAATTTTCCATTGCCGTGCAGCGTCCTTCAAACAAGGGGCAATTTTCCATTGCCTCCGATCCGAGGTTATGCATCTCGAGAATGAGTTCCGTGCTCGTTGGACGGCGGCCGTTTGCAAATATAGTTCTTGAGAATTTTTACTGAGGTTGACTATTTTCTCAAAAACTATTCCATTTTCCAAAACTGGACCATTTTCTTGGACCCAAAAAGGAAAATTTTCAGTGCTTATAGTCTGACTTGCATGGTTTTCAAATCAAAAATCGAACAAGTACATTAATCCGACTCTCATCTTGATCAAAACTGTTTTAGTAGAAAACCAAAACAAAAAATGGTCAAAATGATGAACTATGGGCACGGTTGAGTCAGGCTTCCTGTCTTTCCCCCATCGCCAGCATACTTGACAAGAAGGGCACAACTCAAGCTGTCATCAAAGGGCTGAAAGCTCTCTCAACCTCCGAGCAACGACGTATCGAACCAAGTGCGAAGCACGAATTAGAATGGACCAAGATACCCCATTCCCTTGTCTGGGGCATCGACCAAATGCCACTAGAAGAAATAGCTGTGAGCTAACGGCGTTGGGCATGAACCTGCAACTTCCTATTCATTCATTAAACACCCCGAGGAGGGATAAAAAAATGAGAGAATAAAGAATAGAGAGATGTACGATGAGAGAAAAGTAAGAAAAAGGGTTTTGAGAGAAGAAAAAACCGAGCCTGAGGGCCGAGTGATATGAGAATCACAAATCAGAAAGGGTGGGAAATATACCCGGAGGAACTGGCTCCTCGAGATTTGAGGTCTTTCGTTGAACATGTCTACGTGTCGTGTCTTTCGTTTTGTTCACCTCAACTTTTGTTTTGGGTCTTTTCCGAGCGTGTCTCGTTGTGTTTAGGTCGTGTACCCTTTTGTTTGAGTCCTTCCCGCTGTATTCAGTTGTAGGCTCGATACCCCGGTTGAAAATCCTTTTTTATTTCAAAAATCGTTTATGCTCAGAGTGCTGTGCCATTCTCTACATCTGTGCGAAGCAAAAGAAGAAGAAAAAAATTCGAGGCATCTGAGCGTGCTTCAACTTCAACTGGTTCCATCTTTGTGTTCCGTCTTGTCAGATTGGGCCGTTTGTTCAGGATTTGCTGTGTGCAGAATGAACCGAGTGTGGTGTTAGGGGCTGTATGCAGACTAATCCCCAACAGAGTATGGGCTGTGCGTTCAGTTTGAGCAGTGTGTTACTTGGGCTGTTTTGCTATGAGGCCGTTTGGTTATCTGATCATTACAGTACAAATGCTCGATTTTTCAGACAACAGGTCAATTCCATTCACATTGAGGTGTAACATGATGTGATGCGATGCAATACATGAGATATGTAAATGTAACACTTTTTAAGCAAAAAGTTTGTTCATTTCATTATCTTTTTCAAGTACATAGCTTTGAAAACAAAAATATGCCTGTGGCAGTACAAGGTAATCTAACTACCAGCAAAGAGAAGGAAGAAAAAGAAAAAAGAGTACAAAAAAAAAAGAAAAGCAGCAATCTGGATCATCATCAGTAGTCTCGGGCCCGGGGATCTGTCCTCGCCCTCTTCCTGGACAAAGGTCCAGGGGCATCGTCATCAGCATCGCCATCTGAGCCTGAGTCTGAGTCGTCTCCAGCCTCCTCAGATGACCCGGCCTCTGCCTCTACCTCGGACTCATCATCATCATCATCGTCATCATCAGGGGTCGGCGCCCGAGAGCTATTCCCGACATGAACACGCCCCGCCCTGGTATGGGGACGTACAACGTCTCCACGCCCTCCTCGAACAGGAATAGAGGGCCCAGCCGGAGCACCACCCACCGGAGGAATCTGGAAGGGAGGCAGAAAAGCATAAAAGGCAAATACATCAGAATGCCGTGAGCAGTTTATCAGTGCAGAATGCAGTGTATGAGTACAGTGTATGAATGCCGTAAGCAGTTTATCAGTGCAAAATGCAGTGTATGAGTACAGTGTGTGAATACCGTGAGCAGTTTATCAGTGAAGAATGCAGTGTATGAGTACGGTGTGTGAATGCCGTGAGCAGTTTATCAGTGCAGAATGCAGTGTATGAGTACAGTGTGTGAATGCCGTGAGCAGTTTAACAATGTAGAATGCAGTGTATGAGTACAGCATGTGAATACCGTGAGCAGTTTATCAGTACAGAATGCAGTGTATGAGTACAGTGTGTGAATACCGTGAGCGGTTTATCAAGTGCAGAATGCAGTGTATACAGTATATCAGATACTGTGAGATCAGTATGTCAAGTGTTGTGTCGTGCATCAGATTACGCGAATCAGTTTATGAATGGCTTGAGACCGTCGTCAGAAGGACATACCGGAATACTATAGAGGGCCAGGAGGGCAAAGGTCCGCTGTAGCATCCCCATCATGGGGGCATTCAACTCCAGGGACTGCCGGGTGTACTCGGAGGATGCCTGCAAAAGTATCAAAGGCATCAGTATTCTGCGGAATATCAAAATAAACTGAAATAAAATGACAATGCAAGATGCAAGATGAAGTAGTACATACCGGAGGTAAGTCATAGAACCCGACCAACTCATGGTCAGTCGGAGGAGGAGCAAAGGGAATCTGGTACGTCGCCTCACCCTGCCCTCAGCATGTCAGTATCGTGGATAGTGCTGGCCAGCTAACCCCCTGACCCCTCTGAGCTCCGCTCGTGCCACGGACACAAGCCGTCCTCGACGTCCCTGCCCCAGCTCCTGCTCCAGCTGCCGGCGCCACTGGCCTCTCCATCTCAGCTCGGCGACCACCGCTCAAGGGTCGCATAATGTAGGTCCAGACGTACTCTGCGTAGTCGCCCTCGCCTCTGTGACGCTCTGCACCCCAGCCGACGGTGTAGTCCCTCATGTGCTCAAAGGAGAACCCCTCTGTATGCCTCATATGTGTAGGAGGCGGACTCGGAACTATCTGCTCCGGTAAACCCAGGGTCTGACGCAAGAAACGCTCGCCCAGGTACCAAGCCCGACAGACCGGGCCCTCCAACAGAATCCGGCAACGGGCAGTCTCCCCTGCGCCCTCGTAGTGATCCCTCACCACGGCCGGCAACGGAGCCCAGGGCTACCAGGTGATCTGCGGGTAAATATGCAGTTTGTTATCTATTTGTTATCAAACATACAGTGCTAAGCGATGCCTAAGCAAATTCTAAAGTTGAACATACCTCCGCGGCGGTGATGGTGTCGAAGTAGCGGCGGAAGAAAATAAAAGACTCCCGTGGCCTCCGCACGCATCGCACATCAAAGCGATAAGAAAAGGGGACGCCAAGTGGGGTCTCCACATCAGGTACTGGGGCAAGCCTGGGAAAGTAGGTATACACCCACAACTGCAGAACAGATATAAGTATGACTATTAGATAAAGCAAAATACAGAATAAAGCAGAAATGGCAGAGCCGTGTGTTGTGCAATGTATTGGACAGAGTATACAGTGTGTGCAGTATACAGTCAAAGTAAAGTAGAGTATATGTGTGCCGCGTGCGCAGTATATAGTCAGTGAGAGGCAGACCGTGGTGTGTGCAGTGTACAGAATACAGAAAACGTGAAGCAGAAATGTAAAAGGGGAAGAAGATGTACCTCCTAAGCTCGCCAGTAGCCCCCGAGAAGCTGTCCGCTAAGGCAGTAAGAAGAGCTCATGTAACCATACAATGTGGCCAAGCCTGCGCCACCCCAGTCATAGCGGCGGATCCGCCTGACATCCACCAGTGCGCTCAACAGACATAAAGGCACGGTGTTCGCCCGGTCGGCGAAAAGGGTCGTCCCGAAGAGGAACATGATGAAGCCCCGCGCATACTGATCCACCTCCTCTGGGGTCATCTGCGCCTCCTCCGCCAAGACTGGCTGAATCCGAAAATGGCTCTTGAACCAAGAGTACCTGACAAACCCTGCTCGAGCGAGGGGAGGCTGAGTGCCGAACAGGTACAGCTAGGCGGCGTCCCACTCATCCATATCGGTGTTGAAGGGGATCGGATCACCCCCTACCCCGATGCCGTGAGCATCAAGAAATCATATGGGGTCATCATCATGTCCCCCGCGATGGAGAAGTGGAAGGAGTTGGTGGTATCCCACCACCTCTCCACTAAAGCCGCAAGCAAGGGCCTGCAGGTCGTAAGCCGGGAGAGCCCCCTGCAGAAGATGCCAAAACCGGCCTCGTCAACGATATGACGAACCGCGTCTGGCAGCTCTATGTACCAATCCCGAGCAACGACATTCCCATACCCGCGGATGGTATGGGAATCCCCCTGTAATCAAAAACAACAATTGCGAGGCAATATTCAAAACGCAGTTTTAAGAAGCATACAGGGATACAGCATGTGTGCATGTTTTCAAATTCGAACAGACATCGGGTGCCGGTGTACTTACAGTGAACTACAACGTGTGATGTGTCAGCGTGTTTGAGTGGTTCAAGGCAAATACAGCATGTGTGCATGTTTTCAGACTCAAGCAGATACCGGGTACCAGTGTGTATGCAGTGAAATACAGTGTGCACCGTGTGTTTGGGTGATTCAGGGTCAGTGTAGTGTGTGTGCACGTGTAAGTTTCAAACAGATATCGGTTGTAAGTTTGTTTGCAATCAACTACAGTGTACAGTGTATCGGTGCATCCGGGCTAAGCAGTTAAAGAATAGAATCAACTAATGGCAGTTATGTTCTACATTGCGGAAAATAATAAAACAAAAGAAAGAATGTTACCTCAGAAGCGCCGAAGGACAGATGGGAGGTAGGCTCACGCAGGAGAAGCTCGGGTGCCATGCCCCTCTCGAAGCTCCGGAACCGGCGTAGTCCATCGGGGAGCATCACATGAACCGCAGGCCTGTAGGTCTCCGGATCGAACGGCCGGATATGAAGTGGCAAGGGGTCGGCCTTGGGATCCATCTCGTGCTCTGGAGGGGTCTCGCCCTGTGGAAGATCGTCTGTCATCTCGAAGAGAATGTGAAAATGGCCGGAAGACAAAAAACCGGGTGAGAATGTGAAGAGTCAACAAAAAGTCAACCCTGAGAGGGCCGGAAAAGTCGAAGTGCGGAAAAGGCACAGATATCGAGAAAAACTCGAGGGGAACAAACCCTAAAAAGTGGAAATGGCAAAGGAAGCACCGAAACAAAGAAATGTTCGGTTCAAAATGTTCAAAACGCGAAGGTATTCGTGAATCGGACGACAAAATAGAGGCTAGAACGCAAGAAAACGAGGAAATCAAAGGAGGAAAATGATCTAGAGAGAGAGGGGGAGAAATTTCGAGCAAGAGGAAGTGAAGAAAATAGGGCTAGAAGCCCTATTTTAAAAGACCTGTAGCGAGATGCCAAAATTGCCCCGATACAGGGACTTTTTACCGGTCGGCCACACTCTTTGCCAGTCGGCAAAATAGTTTGCCGATGGAATTGTATGATGGCCGATGGATGGCCGGTGATACATTCTGATGGCCGGTGGACATCCGGTGGTCTCCTACAGTGGTTTTGGAGCCTCCTACATCCTTTTTTTGGGTTATGTGTGTGGTTCAGGGCACCTTCATCACTCGAGACAATGCGGGAAAGCACACTTTTGAAACGTGAACCTTCGAGTTGACCTCAGGCCACAACTTCTACAAGCGATGCTCGGTACGTACGAAGAGCGTCCCCTCCCGTATCCTTTTCATGTCTTGTGGATTCCACAAATCGTTTCAATTATGCTATGTTACAGTACTTTACATTCCAGCATCGTGAATAACATGTTTTTACTTACATGTGTACATTCAACTCTTCTCATACACACTACTTGCGTAGACTACATGCTTGTAATCAATTTCATTACTTGCGTAGACCGCATGTTTTGCTTGCGTAGACCGCATATTTTGCTTGCGTAGACCGCATGTTCTGCTTGCGTGAACCGCATTCTTATGTTCAAATTCATTATTTGCGTAGACCGCATGTTTATAATTAATCACACTACTTGTGTAGACCGCATGTTTGTAATCAATTTCATTACTTGCGTAGACCGTATGTTTTGCTTGTGTAGACCGCATGTTTATAATTAATCACACTACTTGCGTAGACCGCATGTTTGTAATCAATTTCATTACTTGCGTAGACCGCATGTTTGTAATCAATTTCATTACTTGCGTAGACCGCATGTTTTGGTTGCGTAGACCGCATGTTTTGCTTGCGTAGACCGCATGTTCTGCTTGCGTGAACCGCATTCTTATGTTCAAATTCATTACTTGCGTAGACCGCACATTTATAATTAATCACACTACTTGCGTAGACCGCATGTTGGTAATCAATTTCATTACTTGCGTAGACCGCATGTTTTGCTTGCGTAGACCGCATGTTTATAATTAATCACACTACTTGCGTAGACCGCATGTTTGTAATCAATTTCATTACTTGCGTAGACCGCATGTTTTGCTTACGTAGACCGCATGTTCTGCTTGCGTGGACCGCATTCTTATGTTCAAATTCATTACTTGCATAGACCGCATGTTCTACTTGCGTAGACCACACGTTTGAAACCAATTTCATTGCTTGCGTAGACCGCATGCTTATGATCAATTTCGTTGCCTGCGTAGACCGCGTGCTCCACTTACATGTCTGTGCCTTCACAGCATTGTTATGCTTCCCACTTGCTTTACGTTGTCACGCATTTTCAAGTACATTAATATGCATGTTGTTAATCACATTGTACCTGTTAAGTTTGTTTTCTTTAGAGGCACGATATTGTATGTACGGTTCATTTGCAGCTGGTGCAACCAGACGAATCGGACAGGTATTGTATCCTCTGAGTGAGACGTATCGAGAATTGTATAATTCTCTTACATCCTTTCTGCATTGTAGTGTAGTTTGGTGTGTGCTAACTTAAAACTGTCGCATGTGTGCTTCATTACAGTTTTCTTTGCATGATCATAAGTTATGTCCGGCTCTGTGCATTGTCTTGCATCTTGCCCCCGCCTTTGGGTGCATATCTTGTTTGTCTTCCATGTTTGTCTGAGTCTTCTGCCTTGTCAAAAATGGGTCGTCTCTAGGCTTTGACATTCACCCCCGTCATTGTTATGACTTTAGAGTTCTGTCAAAGAGGGGCAACTGTAGACACCCCATTTTTGACCGTCCTCAAGACTTGGACGTCACCATTGGAACACTTACTGATTACCCTTGTTTGTGTTCGTCTTGAGTTTCCGGAGGTCTCGGTTGCGCGCCTTGCCTTAGGATCTCTCGACTCGACCGTGTTATGTCTGATTTTGCACCAAACACTTGTGTTTTGCCTTGGAGGGGCAGGGAATGCCTTGTGAGGCATCCCCACACATCACCGGCCATGGCTTCAGGCCACCGGCCAGTGATTTTATGCCATCGGCAATGTATATTGCCGGTCGGCACTATTTGTTGCCGGTCGGCCATTTATTTTGCCAAAATGGCAATTTTGAATGGCCGATCACTGTTCATCTACTTTTAGTAGATATTTTGTGCCAGCTGTGATAGCTGGCACCCACTCTGCTCCCCTCCATACACGTGTATGGAGGGATTTTCCTCTTGGATGGCTTGTTTTGGAAGCCTTACAAGAGGGAGTTGCCTATAAGAAGAGGCTTCCTCCCTTGGCATTAGGGTTACAAAAAATTTCAGAGGGAGCTCTGGATTAGGGTTAGTGTTGATACATATTTCCTATCTCTATATCTCTCTCTTGTGTGTGTCTAGTGTGTGTTTGTCCATACTATTGCACACAAACACATAGTGTTACACCTTCTCTTGGTTGTTGAGGGACCAGAGGGTTGTTCTTGGTATTCTTGACTGGATTTGAGCTCAAGGAGGCAACAAGATCATCATTTGTGATGGAGGACTTCAAGGGTAAGAAACTAGTCCCTTTTTACCCCATTTTTGCACACTACTTTTACCTATCTTGCAACTGTTTTTGGCTTTGCATATAACACAAAAAAGTTCTATTTTTAGGCCCTCTAAATAGTTGTTTAAGGTTGCTTCAAGTTTTGGGATTGTTTGACCCCTCTTAAGCCTTGTAAGGCTCCATTTTGTGCTATTTTGTGTGAGCTCCGGGACTTTGGTGTTTGGGCCTCCTCACCACTGAAATCTTGAGGGATTTCAGTGGTAAGGATGGTGCCTTGAGGTCCCAAGAAGGAAAGGGCCACCCCCTCTCCTTGTTGTCCTTGAAAAGGACCATTTTTGCCTCTTGAGGGAGCACCTAGCTTAGGCTCTTGTTGACCATGCCTTAGCTGTTATTTATGCTTATTTTGCCATGAAATAGCATTGTTTTAAGTTGGTTTTGGTACACCATGCTTGCTTAGCATACATGCCTTGTAATGCCATTTTGTTGCCTTAACATGCATCTAGGTTTTAACCCTTGTTCAAGCATGCTTTAGGCCTAGCTTTGTGAAGCTTTCATGTTTATTTTGCCATGTTTAAGGTCTGTCCTTGGCTGTCTTGGTCGACCATAGCCTGCATTGCATGCCCCCTTTGCATTTTGGGCTTGTTGGCCTTAAGTATATAAGTGTATAGGATGCCTTGTTTGTATCATTTCAATGTTTGGAACCTCTTAACATGTTATCTCGGTCCTTATGACATGCTTATATGCTTGCATTTAATCCTCCTTCAATGTGTTTAAAGGTTGTCACCTTATGTCCCTTGTTTAGGCCTCGGAGTATGCTTGCACTTTTAGACCACTTAGATGCCATCTAAGCGCACCTTTGGCTTTGTTTAAGTCTGCATTTGACTTGTTTTAAGTCCCCTTAGCCTTGTGAGGTTTGGTGGACTTGACCTTGGTTTAAGCCTCCTTGGCTTGTCTTAAGCACTTGGGCCATTGTGGCATGTTTTGCTTGTCTTGTTTAAACTGATTTGGCATCATCCTGTAACATGATTTTAGAGCTTAATGCATGCTATATGTCCATGTTTGCATCCTCTTTAGTGTGCTTGAGAATTGCTCTTTAATGCTTGAAGTGTTAGAGATCATTTGCATGAATGTTTGTGTGCCTATTAGTCCTTCATTTTTGAGCACCTTGGCCACTGTTTTAGGCCTAGTAAGGGCTGCCTAAACCGTGCTTAAGTCCATCATTTGCTAGTTTGCATGCTTACCTTGCATATTTGCTTGCATACTTGTATAAATGCATTGTATACCCATGTTGCATGCTAGTTCACATGCCTAGGTTGCACTCCATCTAGCATGCATGCCTTGTTCCTTGATTTAGTGATGGGAGTTGGGCCTTTGTTTGTTGGTTTGCATTGCATTTGAAATCAACATGCATAACTTGGTCTCTTGGGCCATCATGCATTGAAATGCACAATTGACGGTGCGAGAACCAAGGACCATGTCCCTTTGAGTCATAAACATGATAAGGGATATGGTTGGTGCATACATTGCTTGAATTGCATTGTCATGCAAAGCTCTGTCCTCTGCTGCTGTCAAACAGATTCTGCAGGAACCTTTTGCCGATCAACTGCACAGAGTGCCGACCGACAATCCATCTGTGGCCGATGAATTCATTTTTGGCCGATCGACACCAAATCACAGCCGATGATGATTCCCTCCAGCCGGTGGCATTCCCCAACATCCAGTGAGCACATCCTGAAACTTTGGCAGTCTTCAGAGAAGCAGAGCAGGGAAAACAGAGGCAGCCTACGCATGGCAATGGACTTCCGAGCAAGACCCGAGCACGCGTGCATTGAGCCCTCTTCCCGAGCCCCTTTTTCTTGCTTTCTTAAATTAATTAATTTAGTTGGTCTGTAATAATTAATTAGCTAGGATAGTTAATTCATTATTCGAATTGTATTATTCTTTTGGTCCCTCCGAGCGAGGGCGAATCTGTAATAAGTGTGGGTGAGTGTGTGCGTGTCTTCCAACCCCTACTTCTTCCTTCTTTTTACTTACCTGCTTTGATGGTTAGTAATAGGTCATGTTTAATTTAGCATACCTTATGCTATGCATGTGTGCATCATTCATTAGTATTGCATGCACCGGGCTCGACGCATCATGCTAACTGCATTGGTATTTCAAATCTAACTTGAATACATGCCACTTGTGCACTTTCACATGTCATTCGTAGACTAGCCGAGCCTACTCTAGTGACATTCTGTATGCGTTGCATTAGGCATTTAAACATAGACTTGGATCATGCATTGATTGCTAACAAGTTCTTTCTTTTGGCACGGAGTACGATGTAAGTATTTATATTTTAGCATCCTTGCATGCGTGTGAGTGTTGCCATGATAGCATGATTACCATGAGGCTAGCTGCTTATGTGATATAACTGCTTGAGTGCCTGTGGGTGAAGGTTGGATTGTCTGAGTTGGAATAGTTCATTGAAATCCATGTTTTAGCCTACTTGCGAGTAGCAAATTCCAAAATATTTTTCCAAAACAAACGGATATGCAATGCTTATTCCCAAATTAGGCAATCTAGTCTATACTTTTGTGCTGTGCGCATAACATAATAATTCTAGGCTAATAATCAGGATAAGAACACATAACGTTTTCAAAATTGGGTATCATGGTTAGTAGAGGCCGATCTTCGGATCGGGCGAGAGGGGGTGCTCATAGCTGACATTCCCCAATCGTACCCAAGTTCCCGAGCCGAGGTAACTTTGGTGATGACGGACACGTGGCCTTTGGCACCGAGTCAGGGTTTCCTAAATTCTCCCAAAATAAAATATTTAGGTGGCGACTCGGTATCTGGCAAAGCAGTCCATGTTTGGCACTTCTTTTCTAAAAATCTGTTTTTTCAAAACGATTTACCGGATTTGGACTCTTTGGTTCAGATTAAAAACCGTGACAATTTGAGAGTCCGAACTGTAGTGAACCCAATATGAACAGAACGGGGGGACTCATCCCTCCCGGGGTGTTCGGGGACGTCTACACCTTGACTATTAATAAATCTCAAGGACAATCTGTGAAATTTGTTGGGGTTGATTTGCGTATACCAGTGTTTAGCCATGGGCAATTATATGTGGCATTGTCTAGATGTACATCCTTTGATTGTATAAGTATTCTCCTCCCTAAAGATAATTTAGATTCTACTACAAATATTGTTTATCCTCAAGTGTTGCTGTAGTATTCTATGCAGATTAAATGACGTTTTATTAGAAGGTAACCACGTAGATTTATTTCTGTTGATTATATAACTTTTTAAAAAATTTCAATTTAATAATAATTTGAAATTTGGACTTTTGTAGGATTGGACCGAAAAATCTATGGAGCTTAAGAGGAAAAATACGACTACCTTGCTTCAATGGGGATGTAATAAGGTAATTTCAATCTGAAAGTATTTTCACATGTATATTTCCAACACATGTACTAATCTATATTTTTTTTGTTTTCACAAATTACCAGATTATTGTGCATATTCCTCATTGGGGATACATAAAAGTTGATACAAAGACTTTTTGGAAAGTAATGAGGAGGAAGTTTGGGCAAACACATATTTAAAGACATGTTATCGACACATCTTTTGTAAAGCATACATATTTTTGGTGTATGACAATATAACTTTTGGTGTATGACATGTTAGTGACACATCTTTTGTAAAGCTTCAACCCACTTTTTGAATAATTTTAACCTACTCTTTTGGTGTATGACAGTATAACTTTATTTCTGTTTTTTGTTCAGTGTTTACACTTTTTTTTACTGCCTTTTACATTTTGATATGCAATATAACTTTAAATCTTATATGTTTGTTTCTTAATTTGCATTAAGATTAGGGAGAGTTGTTATTTTATTTGAGTTTTGTAGACCATGTAATACAAGCAAAATTGTTATAAGTTCTTTAAGAAGAAAAATATTTTAATATATTTTTTCAGTATCTTTATCAAAAAATGACACAAACTTTATAAATTTCAACATAATACGTATAAATTATAACTGCATTTTAATCTTAAAATTATTTGGCACGGGCATACGCTAGTCTATATAATAAAGTAGAATGGTTTTTGAATCTGTCCTACGCACATTTGTTCTACAAAGACATTTGGACGCCTCAGATCTGTTCAAATTACAAAATGACTGAAATGTATCCTATTTCCTCGCTTCTCTCTCTTACTTTTTCCTTTTCTTACCCATCCTCCCATGATCCATGAATAATCCCATGAATGATCCCATGATCCCACCTTTCTCCTTTTCTTTTTAGTTTTTTTTTATTTTCCTTCCTTTTTTATTTTCCTCCCTATTTATTTATTTTTTTGTTTTCTTCTTTTTGTTCAAGTATACACTAATATACTTACATTTCATCTAATTTCACATATTTTTTATTTTTCTTTTCCAAATCTCTCCCCATATCCTTAAACCAAACGCAACAGCATGTGAGGGTAAATTTTTAGGCCATGGCTATAGCTGATAGTCATCAAGTTAGTGGAATTCCGATGAAGTGGTAGGTGGTCCTTTTATTGGGCTTTTTGTAAAGAAAATACTTTGGGCCCAAAGTGGTGGGCCTTTTAAGCTGGAATATTGGGCCTTTAAAGAGTATTTATCAGTGCACAGTAGCTTTAATTGCTGGAATTTGGAGTTCAATAAAATGGCTGGACGGGATTTTATTCTTTAGAAACCGTTTTGGGGGTGAAATTGGACTAAAACCTTAAGGCCTTCTAAAGATATTTTTTTTAAACCCGAGACAACTACTATCCAGTCTCATTTAATGAACTTAATTACTTATAATTCCTACACATCTTTTCTATTCAACAATTAACTCTTAATATTATTCATTTCCCATCATCCTCTTATCTTCTCTCTCTACAATATTTTTCCAAGAGCCTTATACTCTCCCCACCATTTTTATCGTCGCCAACCACCGCCACCGTCGTCATCAACTAACCACCGCAACCGTCATCTTCCACCATTATAACAAGTTGGGTCTTGAATAACGAATTTTTTTTTTATCTCCAAAGAGTTAATTTCGTCACTATAAATATTTTTAAGGAAATATTTTTCTCACCGGTTTTGTCGTTGAAAGTTTGTCACTAAAAACCACCGTGACGAAAATAATTTTGTCCCCAATGATATTATTTTAGTGACGAAATTTTTTGTCACCAATAAAACAACATTTTGTCGCAAAAAATCATCATTTTCGTCATCAAATAGTTATTTAGTACCATGTTTATAACTTTAGTTGACGAATAAATTTGTCACATATGTTGATCATTGATAAGGAAATAATTTCGTCACAATAAGATATAAAGATGACGACATTTTTCATCTCCAAAAGTCAAATATGGGTGACGAAATATATTTTGTGACAAAAATATATATACGTGACGAAATTTTTAATCACCAAACAACAAAATCAATGAAAACTTTCATATATAAGCTGCAATAAATTTTGTCACAAAAAATATTTATTAACGACGAATAATTACTTTATCATAATAACAAGTACAAATGATGAAAGAAATTCGTCACTAAACTTGTTCCATATTTTATAATTCAATTTAAATTATTATTTCACAAATAGCCCTACTCATATCCCAATAGCCTTTTAAATGTACTAAGAAATCCACTAGTTATCATACACCACTCCACAAAAAAATTCACTAAACAATTTATATCATAAATTAAAATATATCCATCAAACAAATTTAATTATAATCCATTAAGTATAACAAAAAAACCATCAAAGTAAATCCCAAAATGAACTAACATGGAGTCCACGAAAAAAATTAACACTCGATCTTGATTTGCAACTAGAACTAAAGTATCAGATTAGGAAAAAAAATTCAATACTTGATCTTGATTTGCAAGTATGCTTCCAAACATCATCAAAAACCAATCTGCAAAGAAAATAAACAAGAAAAACATTAACATATTATCAATTACATTGTATAGACCTCTCTATCCATGTCAATACAAATTGTGTACACCATGAGTCTAGCTCAACAACCAGAAGTTCCTTTTTACATGGCAAGCTCCTATTAATCACATCACTAACTTAGAGCAACTCCAACACTGCCTAGTAAAAATACACAAAAAAGTATACACATAGTTTTGTTTCTACTTTGGTTAGTATGTATTTTAATAAGGGTCATGCTAAGTAAAAAATAACTAATGAATTTATTTTCATTAAATACATCTTGAAACTTGTTAAATCTTAGTTAATAATTAGTGAAACTGTTGTGCTTTATCTAGTATATACTAATCAACATTAGAAAAATAAAAACACAAAACAAGCGAAACTTATCAAAACGGCGATCTACGAGCTCATGGTATTCCTCTTCCTTTAAATTGCCCTTTGAAACCTTACTTCTTAAGAAACTCCACGATGCTTGATGTCATCTCCAAATGCTCCTCAAGCGACTCCAAAAAAGACAATAAGGCAGTCCAAATAGATTCCAACAATTAGTTTTTAGGTACACCAACATAAATTTTAACCAAGGTGATTCATTGCTTAATAAAACACTCTGAATTCATGTTTTCTAGTAGTACTAATGAAATTACTACCATCTGGAATGAAGGAATGCTACTTCCCCTTATCTTCCATAACCGGAGCAGATATAGACTAGAGGCTATACATAATGAGTCTTGAACTATGGCACTATGGATCCCTTTGTTTAGTTGTCATTTGTGCCTGACACAGGCACTAATGAATAAAACTCAGTAACATTCAAGATCCAAAATTATCATCAGTAAAATTCAAAATGAAAAGTTCAATTTCATTGCGATATTCTTGGTAATTCTCTGCTTTACCATCTACCCATTTCTCCACTGCATTTATACAGGGAAAGATGTCAATTAATAAGATAAAAATCACACATAATCCACATCATCAATGCTTACAATAGTTTGGCAAAGTTTTGGGTTATGCTTCACTACGACATTCTTGGTAATTTTTTTCTTTTACCAATAACTCAATTCATTACTCAAATTACACAGGATGAATGTTGAACTATGTAACAGATATTACAAATGATCCTAAATGAATTAGGATTAATAGAATTGCATAGCATGATTACCTGAGCGATATTCAGACTGATGCATTCAATCCTAGAGATCATAATTGGAGAATATCATATCCAAACGAAAGCAATTATGGGCCCAATGTTGAGATGTCTTTTTTCATTTTATATCTTCCCACTTAGAACTTAAGGCATGTCTTGTCTCCATAAACATCTGTTACAACTAGTTTTAGCATGAATCTAACAAATTTAAGTCAGCATAACATTTCAGATAATTAGATAGTCCATTTCAAGTCATTAAAAATTACCACAATAGCACATCCACAATTATGGAGTCATTCCGAGCCTTGTGATATCTCCAACACTCATCTGCAACTTCTTCATCAGGGCAACCATCAGAATCATTGGTTTCAATATACGGTTTTTGCTTAACATGATTTAAAATGCAGCCCATCAACACTCATCTCTTTTCTATTAATTGTTCAATATGGCTGTTTTTGCTTAACATGGTTTTTACTAGAACTACTGGAACTACTTGATCCACTAACATTATCCCCTTGAGAAGGAAAAGTGGAGGCATTCTTTTAGCCTGCATATACAGTAGTGGAAAATGAATATGCTGCCATTTATACCATTAAATGAAAATAAAATATAGCGATCCCGGGTTTACCCTTGTTGTACAGTGATCCGGACATGTGTCCGTGAATGTTGGTAGTTGTTTCTTTCCTAGTTTGCATCCTCTTTACTTTGTATTTTGAGTTATGGGATGTGTTGGGCAGGTTTGTTACAGGTTGGTTGTGCTTGGGAGCCTAGTGTTGCTGCCCAGATTTTTGGTCCTTCGCTCGAGCGAGGAGTTTGTCGCTCGAGCGAGAGTAGTGTTGCCCCGGTTCTGGACCTGAGAGTTGTAGTTTCTGGCTCGAGCGAGCTTTTCGTGGCTCGAGCGGTCTGGGTTTTTCTTCGCTCGATCGAGAACTTCTTGGCTCGAGCGAGAGTTTTCTGTGTCTGGTCGCTCGAGCGACCAATCCTTCGCTCGAGCGAGAGTGTTTTATATCAGCGGACAGCAGCGTCTAAAACATCACTTTTTCACTTCTTTTCTTTGAGCAAACCCTTAATCCGACACTCTCTCTCTCTAAAATTATATTCTCTCTAAGATTTGATCTCCCTAGAGTGTGAATCTAGCCTAGGGCCTTTGTTAAAAAGATAGAGGGTGTTGAGAGCTTCGATTTAATCTGAAAAAGTTTGGATTTGGAGCAAGTTGATCTTGGAGTCTTCATCTCCTTTGTGGCTTAAACTTCAAGGTAGGGATATCCTACTCCTCTCTATGGGTTTTGTCTTTAAATTTTGGTATTTTGAGATGTTGGGCTTGGTTTGGTAATTTTGTAAAAGTTTGGGGCTTTTGTGTAATTTTACAAAAGTTGGGGTTTTATTCATAATAAACCTAGATGCATGTTTGGCATAGAAAAATGGAATGATTGTTGAATCATTGATGAAAATGGAACCTAAGGGTTGAAATGTTAATTATGGGAATTGACCTAATTACATTGTTTAATTAATTGGGATAATTAATTGAGAAGAATGAGGAATGAAATGTTGATTGAATATCCATTGTGCGTTTACTTTCTGTTTAGAAATAACTGCTTTGGGCTATCGGTGGAGGATAGTCGTGATTGTTGTAGACAATGCATGATGATTAGGTAAACTGAAACTAATCAATGAAATGTGTCATGGAACTTGACGGTTAATTGAATACATTAATTGTATGTATTGTGTGATTGTATATAGAACCAATGTGTTTATATACGTTATGTGTAGAGGAGGAGATAGGGGATGTACTCCGCGGTTTAGGGGAAGATAGGGGATGTACCTCTAAACCGGATAGGTATTGGGAGGAGATAGGGGATGAACTCCGTAGACAGAGCTCATATGCTTGTCTAGAGAAGTGAAGATAGAGCTCATATGCTTATCTTTGTGAAGTGTGGGTACAGCTTGTATGCTTATCTGTGGATATTGTTGATATACATATCTGTTGTAGAATGTGGATACAGCTTGTATGCTTATCTGTGGATATTGTTGATATACATATCTGTTGAGAATGTGGATATAGCTTTTATGCTTATCTGAATGTGAGATATAGTTTTTATACATATCTGTGGAAATAATGATAGAGCTAGCATGCTTATCTGTTGAAAAAGGGAAAATGAAAAGTAATTGGGACTTGTAAGTCGTTGACAGAAATATGTAATTTATGTGATTGTATCAGTGTTGACCAACTATCAATTGCTAATGTTTTAGTCATTGTCCATGGTTGGTTTAGTGTATTTCTACTGGGCTGTGGCTCACCCTATATGGGAATATCATTTTCAGGTGCAGGAAGCATGCCACCTCCAAGGACATAGCTGGGAGGCTAGAGGCGGACATGTTTTGTTGTTTTACTTTTGATGTATTACATGTAACTTCAAGCCAAGGGCTTAATGTGTATCGAGTTAGTACTCTTTGTTGTAACCAAGTGTTAACTTGGAAAGCTGTAAGCCCGTAGGGCATTTTGTTATGATGCTAACATGTAATACTTGTGTAATGAGACGCTAATGAATAATAGAAGGTGGATTTGTTTATATGTCAACGCATGTCTTATTTGATGGGTTTAATGATATTATTTTGAGGGCGTTACAACTTGGTATCAGAGCGTACCGGGTTCGAATACTTTGGGTACGTGGGAAGTGATTAGGATCACAATGGGTTTGTCTCGCTTGATAGAGACTTAGATGTGGTATCATATGCTATGTGCTTAAGTGATAACATGCTTATGTGACTATGTGGGTATGGGATTTAATTTCTGGGATGTTGATTGGATCCTTGAGTTTCTGGGAGTCTTGTTGGAAAAGCACTTGATCAATGCTGTTTCTAACCGGAACTCTAGTAACGTCTTGGGACTATCATTATCCGGAAATGAAATTCGTAAGTGCTTATGTGTTTATGTGCTTATGTGGAGTGAATTACACTTGTCCATGCATTAGGACGTGAGTGTTTAGTTTCGGCACACCTATGAATGTGCTAGCGTTCTGTGTTACCTTTATTAGGATGTCAGGACGAGGGAGAGGTGCTAGGCGTGGTAGACCTGCGAGGCAGGAAGTACCGTCACAGGGTGAGATTCCGGCAGTGCAGGAGGGAGTGGGGCAGGCCAATGTGGCCGAACCAGTGGGTCAGCAGGCTATGGGTGCCTTGGCCAGAGAGATAGCAGGAGCTTTAGGTATTCTTAGAGCTGGGAATCAGGCAGCTGAGGCAGGGCCTTCTTTCTTGAAGAGGGAGTTCTTCCGGTGTAATCCGGACGAGTTTATCGGGGATCCTAAAGAGCCGCTTAAGGCAGATGAATGGCTCGAACAGACAACGAAGACGTTTGAGATGCTTGGCATCGAGGACGGAGCACTGAAAGTGACCTTGGCATCCTTCCAGGTGAAGGGAGATGCGGGTCAATGGTGGAAGTACGAGAAGGCTCGTGTTGGTGGGACTTGGGAGGCATTTGTGAATGCTTTTCAGGAGAGGTTTTTGTCTGCAGTAGCTAGGGAGAAGCTGAGAGATCAGTTTAGCCGGCTTAATCAGCAGGGCTTGTCAGTGGCCGAGTTTGAGGCTACTTTTACCAGTCTGTCTAGGTTTGCACCTGAACTGGTGGCGTCTGAGGAACGCCGTTGCTATGAGTTTGAGCGGAAGTTGAGGCGGGGCCTCAAGTTGAGAGTTGGTGGGTCCTATATCCGGGAGTATAGACACCTAGTGGACGCTGCAGCTCATATGGAGCTTATGATGCAGGAGGAGGATGAGGGGCAGAGAGGCTCCAAGAGGAGTCAGGATGGTCAGGGTGATGGCAGGAGGCAGAGGGGTTCTAACCCTCAGCAGTCGCAGGGTGGTGTTACTAGATCGACCTTCCCAGTGCCGAGTGCAGGCTCCGGGAGAGGTGGTCAGGGGGATTTTACCTGTTATAAGTGTGGCCAGCTGGGTCACAAGGTTTCTGTTTGCCCGCAGAAGGGTGGAGGTCAGAAAGCTGCTTCTTCTTCAGCTAGACCGCAGAGTCAGAGTTTGGGCAGGGGGCAGCTCTTGACTTGTTATCAGTGTGGACAACCTGGGCACCTGAAAAGGTTTTGCCCACAGTTGAGTGCCACTTCGGGAGCGTCTGGTTCTAGGCAGACGCAGGGTTTTCAGCCAGCTCAGTCTGTGCAGGCCTCGAGGGCCAATCCGGGAGTTTCGTCATCCCAGTCTGTGCAGCAGTCTTTTGCTCCGAGAGGTGAGCAGGTAGACCAGGGGCCTACGGGGCGCGTGTATGCCGTTACCGCGCAGGATTTAGTACCGGCTCCATCAGTAGTGAGAGGTACTTTTCTGTTTTGCAACTCGGTTGCTAATGTGTTGATAGACACGGGTGCATCTCATTCTTTTGTATCTGCTGCATTTGCATCTGTTTTGGAATTGGAGTTAGCACAGTTAGCATCTCCTATTTGTGTGGTATCGCCTTTGGGTGGTGAGTTGATCCTGAAACAGGGTGTTAGAGGATGTGATATTGAGGTCGCCGATTATAGGCTTCCTTTTCCGTTTGTTGTCATGCCCATGAAGGGTTTTGATGTTATTTTGGGTATGGACTGGCTATCGTCATACCGGGCTGTTATTGATTGCTACCGCCAGAGGGTCACGTTATGTACCTTGAGCGGGGAGTGGTTCCATTTCTTGGGAGACCGGGTTGGTAGTGTTTTGCCACCGGGGTATGATTCGCGAGGGCGAAGTGAGCTTAGTGGTTTACTTGCTAGCCTTGAGAGTAGCGAGTGTGTTGAGACTCAGAGTGTGTTGCCAAGGGTGGTTTGTGAGTATTCGGATGTCTTTCCCGAAGATCTTGTTAGTTTGCCACCTCACCGAGAGATAGAGTTCTCTATTGATTTAGTGCCTGGTATGGCGCCGATTTCTATGGCACCTTACCGTTTTGCTCCAGCAGAGTTGGTTGAGTTGAAAGTTCAGCTCCAGGAATTGCTAGATAAGGGTTTTGTTCGCCCTAGTGTTTCGCCGTGGGGAGCGCCGGCCCTCTTTGTTAAAAAGAAAGATGGTGCCTTGAGATTGTGTATAGACTACCGAAAGTTGAATCGGGCTATGGTTAAGAATAAGTACCCTATGCCCCGTATAGATGATTTGTTTGACCAGTTGAAGGGTTCCCGTTGTTTCTCTAAGATAGACTTGAGATCGAGTTACCACCAGTTGAGGGTCAGGGATGAGGATATTCCGAAAACGGCATTCCGTACGCGGTATGGCCATTATGAGTTTCTGGTGATGCCATTTGGGCTTACCAATGCACCGGCAGTCTTTATGGACTTGATGAACCGGATTTTCCGGGAGTTCTTAGACCGATTTGTGGTCGTCTTCGTGGACGACATTCTTATCTATTCGCCTACTGAGGAGGAGCACGAGGAACACTTGAGAGTGGTGCTTGAATTGCTTAGAGCCTATAGGCTATATGCCAAGTTTGGGAAGTGTGAGTTCTGGCTGGGGGAAGTCAAATTCTTAGGCCACGTGGTATCCGGGGAAGGGGTGTCTGTTGATACATCCAAGGTTGAGGCAGTGCAAGATTGGGCACAGCCTAAGAGTGTGTTTGAGATCCGCAGTTTTCTGGGATTAGCTGGGTATTACCGTCGGTTTGTGAAAGATTTCTCCAGGTTAGCGTCACCATTGACTAGACTGACTAGGAAGGGAGTCAAGTTTGTGTGGAGTGAGACTTGTGAAAAGTCGTTCCAAGAGCTGAAAGTTAGATTGACCACCGCTCCGGTGTTGATTATTCCGGAAAGAGGGTTGGGTTATGCGGTTTATTGTGATGCCTCACGAGAGGGTTTGGGTTGTGTGTTGATGCAAGAGGGGAAAGTGGTAGCTTATGGCTCACGTCAGTTGAAAATACATGAGAAGAATTACCCCACACACGACCTAGAATTAGCGGCTGTGATC
This sequence comes from Camellia sinensis, assembly GCF_055761805.1. Taxonomy (NCBI): domain Eukaryota; kingdom Viridiplantae; phylum Streptophyta; class Magnoliopsida; order Ericales; family Theaceae; genus Camellia; species Camellia sinensis. The sequence continues at coordinate 106,940,523 of NC_138969.1, read as the reverse complement.
TTTGCCTTGAAAATCTGGAGGCACTACCTTTATGGTGAGAAGTTCGAGGTGTTCTCGGACCACAAGAGTTTGAAGTATCTGTTTACACAGAAAGACTTGAATCTGAGGCAGAGGAGATGGATGGAGTTTATCGAGGATTATGATTTTGAGTTGCATTATCATCCGGGAAAGGCCAATGTTGTGGCCGATGCCCTTAGTAGGAAATCTATTAGTGATGTAGCTTGTATAGCCATCCGGGAATGGGAGATGTTGGGAGCACTTGGCGAGTTTGATTTGCTACTGGGCGAATCTGTTGAGGCTGCGGCCTTGTTTTCTGTTATTGCGCAGCCTACACTTGTGACTAGAGTGTTAGAGGCACAGAGAGGTGACCTTGAGGTAGAATTCCTCCGAGAGAAGATCTCCAGTGGGAAAGTTGAGAAGGGTTTGACGGTGTATCCCGACCTGAGTGTGAGATACCGAGACCGTTTGTTTGTACCGGAGGCTTGCCGTGAGGAAGTACTCCGAGAGTTTCACCATTCGCGCCTTGCGGTGCATCCGGGAGGTACTAAGATGTATCAGGATTTGGGTCGCCAGTTTTGGTGGCGGGGTATGAAGAGAGATGTGGCTGTTTTCGTATCGAAATGTTTTACGTGCCAGCAAGTGAAGGCCGAGCATCAGAGGCCAGCGGGTTTGTTGCAACCCTTGCCTATTGCCGAGTGGAAATGGGAGCATGTCACTATGGACTTCGTTGTAGGTCTTCCGAGGACTCAACGGGGTAGTGATGCTATTTGGGTGGTTGTAGACCGGTTGACTAAGTCGGCGCACTTTATTCCTATGCGCGTGAGAGATTCGGTAGATCATCTTGCCGATTTGTATATTCGGGACGTAGTGAGATTGCACGGGGTCCCAGTGACGATCGTCTCAGATAGAGATCCTCGTTTTACTGCTAGGTTGTGGCAGAGTTTGCAGAGTGCCTTGGGCACTAAGTTGACCTTTAGTACGGCTTATCATCCTCAGACTGACGGGCAGTCCGAGCGTACTATTCAGATCCTCGAGGATATGCTTCGGGGTTGTGTCCTGGACTTCAGTGGGACGTGGGAGAGGCACTTGCCATTGGTAGAGTTTGCCTACAACAACAGTTTTCAGTCTAGCATCGGTATGGCACCGTTTGAGGCCTTGTATGGCCGACCGTGTAGGTCTCCAGTTTGTTGGGCCGAGGTAGGTGATGCACCTTTGTTGGGTCCGGAGTTGGTGAGGGAGACGACGGAGAAAGTTGAACTTATCCGTAGGAGGCTTGTTACAGCCCAGAGTCGACAAAAGAGTTATGCCGACCGTAGGAGGAGGCCTTTGGCGTTTGAGGTAGGTGATCATGTCTTTCTGAAGATATCACCTAGGCGAGGCTTGATGAGGTTTGGGAAGAGTGGGAAATTATCCCTTCGGTTTATTGGTCCTTTTGAGATCCTTGAGAGGATAGGTGAGGTTGCTTATCGGTTAGCCTTACCGCCGCAGTTGTCCGGAGTACATGACGTGTTTCATGTGAGTATGCTTCGGAAGTATGAGCCAGATCCATCACATGTGTTGGATTGGACCGATTTAGAGGTAGATGAGGATGCCTCGTATGAGGAGAGACCGGTTCGGGTCTTGGATAGGCGGGATCAGGTCCTGCGTGGCAAGACCATTCCTTTGGTGAAAGTCTTGTGGAAGCATCACGGAGTGGAGGAAGCCACTTGGGAACGTGAGTTGGAAGTCCGAGAGAAATATCCGGACTTGTTTATTGATATGTAATTTTGTATTTAAATTTTACATTTTGTTGAACTTAAGAGCTTTTATATATGTCTTAAGTAGTGAAACATTGAAAATGTTTTGGTTATTGGAAGTATGTTTGGAACTTGCCTCATATGGAAGTTGAATGTAACATTATAGGTGTTTAGTATATTGTTGACATTGGAAAGTTAGTGCATAATGTTGATGCATGTTAATAATACATATGTTGTTTACATATTGTGATATGTCTCTTGTTAAAGGGATGGGATGACCAGTAATGGGTCGAATTGTTGAATGTTAAATTGTAACATTGTTTAAAATGGAGGAAAACCTGTTTTTGAAAACTTGTGCTTAATTTCGGGGGCGAAATTCTTTAAGGGGGGGAGGTTATAGCGATCCCGGGTTTACCCTTGTTGTACAGTGATCCGGACATGTGTCCGTGAATGTTGGTAGTTGTTTCTTTCCTAGTTTGCATCCTCTTTACTTTGTATTTTGAGTTATGGGATGTGTTGGGCAGGTTTGTTACAGGTTGGTTGTGCTTGGGAGCCTAGTGTTGCTGCCCAGATTTTTGGTCCTTCGCTCGAGCGAGGAGTTTGTCGCTCGAGCGAGAGTAGTGTTGCCCCGGTTCTGGACCTGAGAGTTGTAGTTTCTGGCTCGAGCGAGCTTTTCGTGGCTCGAGCGGTCTGGGTTTTTCTTCGCTCGATCGAGAACTTCTTGGCTCGAGCGAGAGTTTTCTGTGTCTGGTCGCTCGAGCGACCAATCCTTCGCTCGAGCGAGAGTGTTTTATATCAGCGGACAGCAGCGTCTAAAACATCACTTTTTCACTTCTTTTCTTTGAGCAAACCCTTAATCCGACACTCTCTCTCTCTAAAATTATATTCTCTCTAAGATTTGATCTTCCTAGAGTGTGAATCTAGCCTAGGGCCTTTGTTAAAAAGATAGAGGGTGTTGAGAGCTTCGATTTAATCTGAAAAAGTTTGGATTTGGAGCAAGTTGATCTTGGAGTCTTCATCTCCTTTGTGGCTTAAACTTCAAGGTAGGGATATCCTACTCCTCTCTATGGGTTTTGTCTTTAAATTTTGGTATTTTGAGATGTTGGGCTTGGTTTGGTAATTTTGTAAAAGTTTGGGGCTTTTGTGTAATTTTACAAAAGTTGGGGTTTTATTCATAATAAACCTAGATGCATGTTTGGCATAGAAAAATGGAATGATTGTTGAATCATTGATGAAAATGGAACCTAAGGGTTGAAATGTTAATTATGGGAATTGACCTAATTACATTGTTTAATTAATTGGGATAATTAATTGAGAAGAATGAGGAATGAAATGTTGATTGAATATCCATTGTGCGTTTACTTTCTGTTTAGAAATAACTGCTTTGGGCTATCGGTGGAGGATAGTCGTGATTGTTGTAGACAATGCATGATGATTAGGTAAACTGAAACTAATCAATGAAATGTGTCATGGAACTTGACGGTTAATTGAATACATTAATTGTATGTATTGTGTGATTGTATATAGAACCAATGTGTTTATATACGTTATGTGTAGAGGAGGAGATAGGGGATGTACTCCGCGGTTTAGGGGAAGATAGGGGATGTACCTCTAAACCGGATAGGTATTGGGAGGAGATAGGGGATGAACTCCGTAGACAGAGCTCATATGCTTGTCTAGAGAAGTGAAGATAGAGCTCATATGCTTATCTTTGTGAAGTGTGGGTACAGCTTGTATGCTTATCTGTGGATATTGTTGATATACATATCTGTTGTAGAATGTGGATACAGCTTGTATGCTTATCTGTGGATATTGTTGATATACATATCTGTTGAGAATGTGGATATAGCTTTTATGCTTATCTGAATGTGAGATATAGTTTTTATACATATCTGTGGAAATAATGATAGAGCTAGCATGCTTATCTGTTGAAAAAGGGAAAATGAAAAGTAATTGGGACTTGTAAGTCGTTGACAGAAATATGTAATTTATGTGATTGTATCAGTGTTGACCAACTATCAATTGCTAATGTTTTAGTCATTGTCCATGGTTGGTTTAGTGTATTTCTACTGGGCTGTGGCTCACCCTATATGGGAATATCATTTTCAGGTGCAGGAAGCATGCCACCTCCAAGGACATAGCTGGGAGGCTAGAGGCGGACATGTTTTGTTGTTTTACTTTTGATGTATTACATGTAACTTCAAGCCAAGGGCTTAATGTGTATCGAGTTAGTACTCTTTGTTGTAACCAAGTGTTAACTTGGAAAGCTGTAAGCCCGTAGGGCATTTTGTTATGATGCTAACATGTAATACTTGTGTAATGAGACGCTAATGAATAATAGAAGGTGGATTTGTTTATATGTCAACGCATGTCTTATTTGATGGGTTTAATGATATTATTTTGAGGGCGTTACATAAAATATCAAAAGTCAACAGTACTCTTGTTTCCCGAACTCTCAACTGTTTTAGATTCTTTTGGTGCCTGCAATGGCTGGAGCTGGGTTCTGCAATGATAGTAAGCGAAATAGTTCATTATCCAACTAATATTTCATTATCCAACTAATGATTAAAGAGCCTCTGCAACAGTCATCAAACCAAAATTCAAGTCAGTAATTTACCATGCTTGCACAGGTCCAATGGGACTTGTTTTATATGCACTGTTTACTGTATAAAATACATATCTTTTTAAAAATCTGAAATGAAAACTTTCAAACCTCTAAATCACTTGTGCTGTCCGAAACACTCTGTATATCCCACATGAGGATGGTCAGAACAGCTCCTGATTCGAATTCCCTTTTTTTCCTGAATCCTTTAGTCTGTCTTTCCGTTGTTGCCATTGCTGTTGAGTTTAGGAGGAAGAGGATCGACAAGGAATGACCTCAAATGTTTAAGCATCTCTTATGACTTCTCTACATTGATTGCATGACCTGCATTCTTTGTGATCACTAGTTATGTGTTCTCACCCAGATGCCTGAAAAAATAAACCGAACATGATTCAATGAAAATGAATCAAGCCTTAGACTATAAAGCAATTCAAAACATTAGAAAATACAAAAGCCCCACTTGGTTTCCAAGAAGACAAATGATATTAAAACTCGAGAAATCTTGCAAGTAAAAAAGGTTACAAGTTGTCATTTTCTTTTCCCCCAACATCTTGGAAACCAGAGAGGGCCAAAATACAAAACCTTACACCTAAAAAATGTTACTAAAATTATAAAATTCTTTGCATTGACCTTTTTAATCTGTGCGCCAATTCCAGTGGAAATATCTGATCTTGATCTCCCCAGATTATTAACATGGGCTACATCATGGAGAAATTACGCCATTAGCGAACCAATCAAACTAGTAACTAAGAAACAAAGCAGGAGCTAAATAATATGGCGACAGACAAAATAAGAGATACAAAAACCTAAGTTATCTTGGGAAGATCAGAGAGTTTTATATCCTTGTGCAATGCTTGGACCAATTCTTTTCTTTCTTGAAGGTATTTTGTACACATCACTTGCCCACACAGACCAATTCACAAAAGCAGTTTTAGGCAAAACAATATAAGGTAAATCCCAATTCTTGAAATCTTAACTTGTGATAGTAAGATATAAACAAATTCATAAATTTAAGACTAGCAACATTACTATGTGTTACAGAGTACAAACCACAAACATATTATTTAGGCAAGCCCTGAAAATTACTCATCAAACATTACGAGAAGGAAATCCTTTATGAAATGTGGCTAAAAACCCAGTCTTGGTATTTACTAGTAAGACTAAGCACAAAGATTGTCCAGAAATCAAACCTCATTACTTTCAAAATTTGCAATTAGTAGCAATTTGTGACAATATAGAAGAAAACAATATTAAGCCATAGAATACATTTAAAAAAAAAATCAATTTTACAATGTAATGAATGAGAATTAAAATGCAAGTCTTGGATTTGTGATGGAAATTTTTTCAAACATAACAACTCAAACTTGGTGAACTGAGGATTCTTCACACAAGATAATGAAATGACCCTTCAACTCTAAAATACCCGACAATATGGCAATGTTTCACACAGGTATTTTATAAAACACAAGGGCTTCTACACCATCTCCCTCTCCCAACCCTCTTCTGGCTCCCCAACTTCTTCATTCCCTTTAGGAACCCCTATCCCAGCTGTTTACACTTCCCCTTCCGCCCCTTGCCACAGCCTCTCCAACCCTGTACTACCATAGATCCATTGCCTCATTTTCTCTTATCCACAACCACAAAAATACTCTTTTTCTTCATCATAAATCTGAAATGTCTGCCCTTTCCCTCCCTACTATAGCACCGTTAGCCCTCCTCTTCTCACACCGCACCTCCGTTACACCATTCCATCCCCACCACAACGCCACCACGTTACCGAAAGCCCTTGCCCCACCATTAAACAACTACAAGAGAGAGAGAGAGAGAGAGAGAGAGAGGCTTAAGGAGTTGTTTGGGGTGTCCTAAACAAGTGCACTTTTTGTCTTTTTGGACTAAAAAGTTGGAAAAAAAATATGGATATTTGGGTTAACTTTTTGACTTTTTATGGAAAAATGTGTATTAAAAATTTGTATAAAGAAGTGTGCAGGAGAAGATTAGAGATGTGTGTTGTACAGTCGTACAAACTGCACAGCTGAATTGATGGTAAGAAATTATTGGCTACTTTTCGGGCATTGCATTGGACAATTTTGTTCGGCCCGTGGGGGCCATCACGGGTCCTATTTTGATAATCTGAACCGTTCAATGTATAGAACTCGTCGAGTACTATATGCCTATTAAAAAGCACGTTGATCGGATATCGATAGCTATCTGATCAGATTTGTTTTCTTCCAATCGTTAATTATAACACCATCCATTTTTTTATACAAAACTAATTTGATTATGTAGTTATCGATATCCGATCAATATGATTTTTTACAGACATATAATACTCGACAAGTTCTACATATTGAACGGTTCAGATTATCAAAACGGGGCCCGTGATGGGCCCCCACGGGCCGAACAACAGTGTGTGAAAATTACACCAAAACTATGCAATTTTTGCTTAACAAACGCAGCACAGAGCTCAACATACATGATTGTTGAGTTGTACTTTTGTGTGGAAAATTAATTTTTTAATATTTTTTTTTGATGAATAGTGATAATTTTTTAACTGTTTGAGTAACTTTTTGACTTTTTATCTTTTTGGGGAGATACCAAACTTGGCCTGGTGTGTTTTGCAAGGGGGGTGAAAGGAAAACTGGAGCACCAACCCAAAAATTAAAAAAAAAAAAAAAAAGGTGGGGGACAATTAGTAGGGTTCTTTTTTTACATTACTGTTAAATCTCAAAGTTCCCCCTTCAAGATTGGTTGGTGATAAAATAATTTTGTCCTTAAAATTAAAATTATTGACAATAAAATTATATTTCACATTAAATAGTTTTAAAATATTTAAAATTAATTTTTTTAAAAAAATATTTAAAATTATTAGTGACGAAAATATAGTTCTCATTAATAATTTTATAATTGGTGAAAAAAAAAATTCCCACTAAAAGTCTCCAAATTTTGGCACCATCCAAAAAAAAAAAAAAAAATTAGAGGGAAAATCTTTGGTGACGAAATTTAAATTTTCCTCACATAAAAATAAGTATTTATTGACAAAAATAAATTTTGTCACCTATTATTTTTACTTTTTATTATATGTGACAAAATTTTATAATTCATCACGGATTATTCTTATTTAGTGACGAAATATTTTCTTCATTACTTTTCGTCACCATAAGTTTAGAGAGTTAATTAACTTGTGTTTTGTTTTGAGAGAGAGAGAGAGAGAGAGAGAGAGAGAGAGAGAAATTGATAAACAAAAATAAAAATGAGAAAAAAGTTAGTAGGCTATTTTTTCCATTACCACCCAATATGTCAAAAATTTTCCTCCAAAATTGGTGACAAAATAATTTTCTCACTAAAAAGTCTCAAAATATGAAAAATTATTAGTGACAAAAATATATTTCTCACTAAATGGTCTTAAAATATTTAAAATCAAGTTTCACAAAAAATATATATACAAAATTATTGGTGATGAAAATATATTCCTTACTAATAATTATATAATTGGTGACATATTTTTTTCTCACCAAAAGTCTCAAATTTTGGCGCCAATCAAAAAAAAAATAGCGAGAAAATCTTCGGTGATGAAACTTAATTTTTCCTCATCTGAAAAGAAGAATTTGTTGACGAAAATAAATTTCGTCACCTATTATTTTTATTTTTTATTGTACGTGACAAAATTTTATAATTTGTCACGGATTATTCTTATTTAGTGACGAAATTTATTTTCTTCACTACTTTTCATCACCATAGGTTACTTTTGTTGTACCCTTCACTACCACCACCAACGATTTGCATTTCACCATCGCCAATCTACCACCACAATTCATCAACCATCTCTATTATTACCGATCTACACTCTACATCTCCAATTTCCACTCTACCATTGCCGATTCACCGATCTGATTCTAGATCTATACCAATCTATTTGTTTCAATGGTCTTGCTCAAAAAAAAAGAAAAAAAGTTGTTTCAATGGTGAAATCGACTCCAAAAGACTCCAAGCAATAGTGTTTTTTTAGATCTTACCCCTCCTCCTTCTCTCTGTGCCTTTATTTTTTAAATCAAATCTGCTGCTAATTTATTTGTCAATGATAAATTTATCAGTTTTTGGTTTTGTATGTGTATATAGGATGTGAGTGTCTTGTGACTAAGTGACTGTAAGTGTGAATGTGAAGGAGTGAATTGGCATCTGTAATTTTTTACAAATCACTCAATGATAAATTTATCACTAATACGTTTAGTGAAAATTATCACGGAGTGTATCTTTAATTCTTTTGTTGATTTTGTATTGATTTATGATGGTAAAGACTAATGTAAACTATTTTCTAGTAAAACTTTACTTCCTCTCTCTCTCTCTCTCTCTCTCTCTCTCTCTCTCTCTCATTGCTACTAGAACTAAGAAAATGATGGTAGGTAGTTGTAGGGACATGATTTTTGAATAGCAGACACGTGGCCAAGGTGGCACCGAAGTGTCAGCCGAGGTGCCATGTGTCCTGATCATGACGTCGAGGTAATCTCGGCTAGACCGAGGATATCTGCGAGAATACCAAAATCCGGGATAAGCAGATAAGGAACAAGAGTCCTAGAATTGTGGAGGACTACAGTATGTATAAAGATAAGACTCATAGAGAGTTTATCCTAATCCTACTGGGAGTCCAAGATTAGCAGTAATCCTAAGTCCGTTGGAGCTAGGCTTCTATTAGGACTAGGTTTGTGTTGGCTATAAAAGGGAGGCACCCCTATGGGTCTAAGGTACGAGTTTTATATTCTGAATAGTGAGTTAAGCACTTTTGCTATCTTTGAGAGATAACTAACTTGATCGTCGGAGTGCCCCCGGGTGGACGAACTACCGCCGGAATCTCATCTTTTTGTTGCAGGTCGTTCAAGCGTCATCTATTCTGCTAGTACTCTCCAGTTGAATACTAATTTGGTAGTTTGGTCAGAAATTGACTCACACAATTTGGCACTGTCTGTGGGAAAGAAAGAAGAATAGATAGCCAACGACGGACAGAAAGAAAAGATTGGAGACGACACTTCTACTGGGAGTGGAAAACCTATTAACCTTGATGACGAAGGAGACAAATGCAACAAAGAGACTCATGATAAGAATCACGGAGAGAAGGACGTCGACCAGGAAGGTGACGTAGCAAAGAATTCAGACCGAGACGGGTATTATAACGAAGACGACCTCCAGGTATAGAAAGATAGATGCCTGCAGAGGGATGACGAGATGAAATAACTGGCAAACAAATTGGCGAACCTACAATTGGACGTCAATTTCATGATACAGAACAACATTATGCAACCACCATTTTCGTTACAAGATATGCTGATTCCAGCGACCAAAAAAGATGCCCAGCCAGGAGGGCAGAGGACAATTCCTACGACTCTTCAGCACGATAGAACCGAGAAACACACTCACCGGCCTTCAAGGGAGGTCGGCCGAGGAGAATCAAGAAGGGGAGATTCACGGAGGACGCATCGCACCAAGGAAACTGACCCCAAAGAACATCGGCATGTTCAGGGGAAGGAGCTGTGTTTCGATGCAACCAATGGGGAAAGGACCAAAAGGACTCACAACGATACCGGGAGTAGCACACTAAAAAGGCTGAAATCCGTAGATAGCCGAGCTCCTAGATGGACCAAGGAGGATTTGAGGGGTTACTTCCGAAGGAAGCAACAAGATGCCGAGGTAACCTCTCCGATCAAACCGAGAACACCGTTTTCGGCGGAGTTGGAGAAATTTGAAGCCCCGAAAAGGTTCAATATGCTGAGATTACAGATATACGATGGTAAGTGTAGACGCGCCCACGTGGGGCCCTTGCTACAGTTCGGACTCGATTTGTGTCACGGTTCTTAATCTGAACCAAAGAGTCCAAATCTGGCAAATCGTTTTGAGAAAACGGATTTTTTGAAAGAAGTGTCAAACGTGGACTGCTTTTCCAGATACAGAGTTGCCACCTAAATATTTTATTTTGGGGGAATTTAGGAAACCCTGACTCGGTGCCAAAGGCCACGTGTCCGTCATCACCAAAGTTGCCTCGGCTCGGGAACTTGGGTACGATTGGGGAAGGTCAGCTATGAGCACCCCCTCTCGCCCGATCAAAGATCGGCCTCTACTAACCGTGATATCTTGTTTTGAAAGCATTATGTGTTCTTATTCCAGTTATTAGCCTAGAATTACTATGTTATGCGCACAGCAAACAAGTATAGACCAAATCGCCTAAATTGGAACAAAACATTTTATGTTTGTTTTGAAAATGGTTTGCTACTCACAAGTAGGCTAAAATACAGGTTTTGCCACCCTCGAGTGGGCTTTTAGAAAAGATGGTTTTGCCACTATCTGGTGGGCTTAAAATTCACAGTTTTAATGCGTTATCCCAATTTAAGCAATTCGACCTCCATCCACAGGCATTCAAGCAGTTATATCACATAAGCAGCTAGCCTCATGGTAATCATGCAATTATGGCAACACTCACACGCATGCAGTATGCTAAAGCATAAATGCTTACCGAGTACTCCGAGCCAAAACAAAAACTAGTTAGTAATCATATGCATGATCCTAGTTCATGTTAAGATGGCTAATGCAACACATGCAATGATGCAATCCAAACAGGCTCGGCTATCCTAAACATGGCATGTGAAACGCTGCAACTAACAAATACTCAACTTGGAATTAAAATACGAGTGCAGTTAGCATGATGTACCGAGCCTGGTGCATGTAATACAAATGTATGGGCGCACGCATGCTAAGCATAAGGTATGCTGATTTAAATATGCCCTAGTCTACCATCATAAGCGGGTAAACAAAAGGGAAGAAAGACGTGGGGTTGGAAGACATACACACACTCACGCACACTTATTACACAACTGCCCTCGCTCGGAAGGTCCAAATAAATATTACAGTCCGAATAAATAATACTAAATTAATTATTACAAAATTTCTAATCTAATTAACAAATTAAATGCAAAGAGAAGATGGCCGCAACCCCCGCCTCAGGATGGGTGAATGATGCATGCTCAGATTTATCTTACCCCGAAAGCCCGTACCATACCACTGCTGCCTCTGTTTACACTGCCCTGCTTCTCTAAAAACTGCCAAAATCCTAGGATAGGTTCCTTGAACCCTATAGGACACCATCGGCTGAAGGGAATACCCACTGGCCATGGAACTTATCAATCGGCTGGGGTTTCATATTATCAGCCACCAATCCATGGCCGGTCGGCACTCTACAGTGCCGGTCGGCAAAAACTCCCTGCAGAAACTGGTTTTTGACAGCAACAAGGATAGACAGTGTATGGCATGGAATTTCAAGCAAATGTATGCGCAGGCACACTCCCTATCATTCAAGGGACTCAAGGGAGCATGACCCTCGACCCTCGGGCCATCAATCATACATTTTGATGTGTGATGGCCTAAGAGGCCGAGGTTGCAATTTAATGTAAAATGCATGCAAACAAAACACATGAATACCAACACCCTATCATGTTGGAGTCAAGGGGATTGGCGACCGAGGGTTGAGGCGTGTTTTGTCACTTGAAGTACAAACACTCTTCAATCCCCATGCCCGGTTTGACACCCCAAACCAAGCAATGCAATGCATGTTGTGCAAACATGGCTAAAAAATGCAACATGACACTAAAATACAAGGCATGCCGAATGTAATGCAACATATCATGGCTAGCATACAATGTTCCTAACATGCAATGCCACAATGCAACTCACCATGTAATGCTAATATTGGTACAATGCAAGCATGCAATTAGGGGCAACAAGTCAAGCATACAACCAAGGGACTTAGACTAAAATGGGAGGCCTCAAACACCTCCAAAAACAGTGGCTAAAAGTGCCTCAAACAATGGATGAAATGCACTGCAAACATGCAAGTCGAAAGGGGCCCGAGGCTAAGGCATAACAAAGGGCACTCCACTGCTACTAACCCAAACCAGCATGGCATGAACTATACAACCAAAACAAAATTTTAGCATGCAAAATGAGCTCCAAAATCCACTGGTATGGCAGCCCCAAAGTGACCCAAACACATAGGCATACACAATGCACATTTCAAGGCATGAAAACACAACACTTCGAGGCATTGAAAGAGACACAAAGGACAATGTAAGGCCACATTATATGGACTGAAATATGATCTCAACTAATGCCAAATGATCATAATGGGCTAAGCTAGGCATGTTAATGATCCATATACTCAAAGTTCATGATCCAAAATGCAAAGCAACTATATCAAGCATGCTAAACAAGTCCAAATCAGTGGCCAACAGACCTCATGCATGACAAAATATGGCCAAGAACTTCACAAAGCTAGGCAAGAATATGCAAGCATGATGACCTAATGGCTAGATGTATTTCTAGGCAAAATGGGGGAATACAAAGCAAGTGTATTAAGCATGAGAGGGGCCAACAAACCGACATGGGACAGAGGTAAAACATGCTAAATAAACACCAAATAACCTCTGAAATTAATCCAAACAAAGCTAGGCATACATGCTACCCTTCAAACCAAAACAAGGATAAAAAAGAGACAAAGGGGAGAGGGGTGTCCCTCCCCTATGCAAGACCTCAAACCATCTTCTTCACCACTGAAAATCCACCGGATTTCAGTGGTGAAAAGAGCAATACAACAAAGGTCAACAAGGCTTAAAGAAAAAGCACCAAAAGAGGCCAAAAGAGGCCTAAGAGGGGGAGTTCGACCCCCAATGCCAAAATGACCTCAATGAGATGTCTTAAGCATGAAAATACAAAGCTTTTTTCAGTTATACACAAAGCCTAAAACAGAAAGAAAGATAGGTCAAAAGCCAATGCAAGATTGGAGAAACTAAAGTAAAGTGATTACCCTTGAAGAACCTTTGAAGAACATTTGGTCCAACCACCCTCTACTGACCAAAACCAGTCCCAAACCTCAACAAACAACCCTCAAAGTCCCTCAAAGTCGGAGCAAGGTGTAATGGTGTGTGTGTTAGTGCAAAAGTAAGGTCAAAATGCACTTTTAGGCTTCCAAACACACCTTAAGGATGAGAGAGAGGGAGATATAGAGAGAGAGGATGATATATCAGATATATAGATATAGAAGCTCTGGTGTTTTGATTCAAAAGCTCCAACCCCCAACAAAGGGAGAGGATGAGTGCTTATATAGGCAAAGGCCAAGGTTCTAGGCTTCTCCAAGAAGCTAGATGAAAGGGGCAAAGGGGTGCAAAGGGTTCTTGGCTTCTTGGAGAAGCAAATACAACTGGCCAAGCTTCTGGGAAGCTTGGCCAAAGTGTTCAAGCTTCTAGAAGGAAAGGGGGTTCAAAGGTTCACACCAGCCAAAAACTGCACGGAGAGGAGTGATGGTGCATTCTAGCTGGAACAGCTGGCATGCACCATGCCTCAAGGGTGCAAAGGAGTCACACCGGCCAGCAAAAGAGGTCGCCGGCAAAATAAAGTGCCGGCCGGACAAATATAGTGCCGACCGGCCATTGGTTTTAAGAAACCATGGCCGGTGGCACCCATAAACAGCCGGTGATGCTAGGGGAAGGCCGGTGGAATGTGGGGATGGCCAACAAGCCATTCCCCGCCCTTCAAGGTAAAAACACAAGTGTTTGGTGCCAAAACCAAACACGGAACAGTCGAGTCGAGAGATCCTAAGGCAAGGCGCGCAGCCAAGACTTTCGAGAACTCAAGACGAAACACAAACAAAGAGGATCACCGAGTGTTCAAGCGATAACGTCTAAGCCTTGAGGACGGTCAAAAATGGGGTGTCTACAGTTGCCCCTCTTTGACAGAACTCGGAAGTCATAATAATGACGGGAGTGAATGTTAAAGCCCAAAGACGACCCATTTTTGACAAGGCCGAAGACTCAGACAAACATGTAAGACAAACAAGATATGTGCCCGAAGGCATGGGCAAAATGCAAGACAATGCACAGAGCCAGACATAACTTATGATCATGCAAAGAAAACTGTAATGAAGCATAAATGCGACAATTTTAAGCTAGCATTCACCAAACTACACTACAATGCAGAAAGGGATGTAAGAGAATTATGCAATTGTCGATACGTCTCACTCGGAGGATACAATACCTGTGCGGCTCGTTTGGTTGCACCAGCCTCAAATGAACCGTACATACAATATCGTGCCTACAAAGAAAACAACTCGACAGCTACGATGTCATTAACAACATGCATATTAATGTACTTAGAAATGCGTGACAACGCAAAGCAAGTGGGAAGCATAACAATGCTGTGAAGGCACAGACATGTAAGTGGAGCACGCGGTCTACGCAGTCAACAAAATTGATCATAAGCATGCGGTCTACGCAAGCAATGAAATTCATTATAAGCATGCGATCTACGCAAGCAGAACATGTGGTCTACGCAAGTAATGTGTGCGGTCTACGCGAGTAAAACTTGCGGTCTATGCAAGCAAAACATGCGGTCTACGCAAGTAATAGAATTGATTACAAACATGCGGTCTACGCAGGTAAAACATGCGGTCTACGCAAGGAAAACATGCGGTCTACGCAAGCAAGACATGCGGTCTACGCAAGCAAAACATACGGTCTACGCAAGCAAAACATGCGGTCTACGCAAGCAAAACATGCAGTCCACGCAAGCAAAACATGCGGTCTACGCAAACAAAACATGCGGTCTACGCAAGTAATGAAATTGATTTCAAACATGCGGTCTACGCAAGTAGTGTGTATGAGAAGAGTTGAATGTACACATGTAAGTAAAAACATGTTATCCACGATGCTAGAATGTAAAGTACTGTAACACAGCATAATTGAAACGATTTGTGGAAATCCTCAAGACATGAAAAGGATACGGGAAGGGACGTTCTTCGTACGTATCGAGCATCGCTCGGAGAAGTTGTGGCCTGAGGTCAACTCGAAGATCTACATTTCAAAAGTGTGCTTTCCTGCATTGTCTCAAGTGATGAAGGTGCCAAACCATGTAGTTGGCCCGAACAAAGGCGCGGAAGGTGCGTCGACCGCAAGGGGAGTTTTGCTGGTATCAATTCCAACACTTTGCTACCCTGCCATTCTATGTTTTACTTTCCTTTCTACTGGTAGTTTAAGCACATTGCACTGCCTCGGGCAGGTTTTATTCTTTCTCAAAATTACATATTTTGCAAAACACGTGATGGGAATGAAACAACCATTTTGTTCGGAAGATGTTGCATTTGTAAATTTTCTATGCATCGCATCGCAAGGTATCACACTACAATGTGAACGAAATTGAACCTGTTTTGAACATTGAGTACTTGCATCGTAATAATCAGATAGTGAACCAACTTACAACTCGATAAGCAAAACAAAGGCATGATATAACCAATCAAGTGTGAGTACAACTCGATAAACAAATCAAAGACTTAAAGAGAGTGAAATACAACTCGATAAGCAAATGTACAATAACTTGATAAGCAGACGGGTGTGACTCCGCAAGAATCAATCACCGGGGGAGATTGGGGGTGATGGAGTTCCCTAATCCCTAGCATAACAACTTAGGGAACAAGGAGGAAGACCATCGGCCATGGGTAGAGGCCATCGGCCACAAGAAATGGCCACCGGCCAAAATAAAGAGCCGGTTGGCGAAATATGATGGCCAGTCGGCACAATATTTGGCCGGCCGGCCATGAATGAAGGAACCACCAGAATGTTGACACCTGTCCTCCACCCAACCTTATCTCCTACAAAAGACCTCAGCTTCGTAGTTTTTCTCAATTCCACACTGATTTGCTCTAATGGAAGAGTTTCTTGCTCAAAATCTCACAGCTTGGATTGCTAGCTTGGATGGCTCGGAAAAGTTGAATTTCTGGGGTTTCGGCATAAATGCACTATTCACTCTGGGTCGTACCCCATTGCACCTTCCGTTTCTCCATGCCACGGCAAGGTTTTGGAATCCGGTGACGCATGTCTTTAGCTTTGCTGGGCAAGAGATGTGTCCTACCTTTGAAGATTTTCGAGCCTTAATGGAGTCCGAGCGTGACGAGGAGCTCCTGCCCCAACTTAATTTTGGTCATGCCCAATCCTTAGGGCAAATGTGTGGACTCAGTATGCATGACGCTCAGTCTCTGATTTGTGACAGGATGTTGGATATTCCGAGTTTGATCGATCAGTTTTCTGATGCCGGTGATCGCAACAACCATCATTGGCAAGGCTTCCGACGACACGCCCTCTGTTTGTGCATGCTATCTCATTTTCTATTTGTCTCAGGCTCCAGAGGGTCTAGTGTCCGGCTGACCGAGGTTGCCCAAGGCTTGAAGGAGGGCAAGAGCTGTATTGCCATGACTCTGGCTGAGACGTTGATGGGCTTGGATGCCTTTTATCGTCATGAGACGACCAGATTAGCAGGGAGTCCACTACTACTATAGGTACTGTTTCCCACCCAATCTCACATATGTATTGCTCACATCACTCGACCCTCAAGCTCGGTTTTTTTCTCACAAAATCCTATTCTCACTTTTCTCTCATCGTACATCTCTCTATTCTTTATTCTCTCATTTTTCATCCCTTCCCAGGTATGGTTGATGGACAAACTGCAGGTTGTGGACTCTTGCCCAGCATATTCAGCTCGCGGCTACTTCTTCCGGCACCGTCTAGTCAACGCCCTTGATGAGGGATGGTGGTTCCCTTGGATGTGCTGCTTGTCCGCAGACCGTATTGCTTGGCGATACCCTTGGCTCAGCCTCCCGGCAATGAGTTACAACATGTCCCGGCAGACTGGGATTCAATTGATTGGTCTCACTCACTGTGTATTCTACTTCCCATTCCGGATTCGGCGCCAATTTGGCCATGATCAGACCTGCCCGCCAGAGGGGATAGAGTATCCTGCTGCATTCCCAGCCCGAGGCGCACAGCTTGCTCGGCAGGCCACCGCGTGGAGGACGAGAGAACTCCTGGCCCCCGCTCCCACTTTCAATTGCACTTTATCTGATGAGTGCTTGGATTGGCTTAATGAGGAGGCACAGGTCGGGGCCAGCTTGGCATCAGAGGTTTCGACCAGCTCTGGGAGAGAGCGCAGGAGCACCTGACTTGACTATGCCCCGGATTTATTGCTTTATTAGTACTTTCAAGTTTTCTTTATGAATGTAACAAAAAGCAACTTCGATTGTATGCAAGAGCAGGAGAACTCTGTTTTGAAATCAATGAAATTGAAGGTTGTGGCACTGAAAATTTTCCGCTTTGGTCCAAAAATGGTCTTAGCTGTAAAAAGATTAATTTGAACAAAGTCGGCTTTTATTAAAACTTTTCAAAAACATTTTTGATATGGATCAGAACTGGACACATCTGAGATCTGTCACCGAGATGCATAACCCCAGATCCTTGCAACTGGAAAGTTGCCCCTAGTCTGAAGAGTACCGCGGCACTGCATGGCAACGGAAAGTTGCCCCTAGTCTGCAAGGCACTGTACCGGAGATTCCAATGGATGCTAATAGACAAAGATGACTGAGGTGATCGAATGGACAAAGTTGATTGGGGAAAAGTTTATGGCTGAACTTCAGGATGAAGTTGCCTACGTATCCCAAAGATGGGAATAAAGCCTTACGTAGTTCAGGCTTAGGTTCACTCGGGTATTTTCACTCTCCTTTTACGCTCTAACTTTTGCCAAGGTCGCCCTTTGCGGGTTTTCAACCTTGCGAGCTCATTTTTTATATTTTCTAATTTTTTTATGTGCTCTAACTTTTGACTAGGTCGCCCTTTCGGGATTTCGGCCTAGCGAGCCTCTCAGGGGTAATATTTCTTCAACTTGTCCATGTTGATCGGTTGGGAAAATTCTTGGTCATCTAGGTCCATCAGGACCACAGCTCCACCTGACCAGATAGCTTTGATGATGTAGGGACCAGTCCAATTAGGCCTGAACTTGCCCCTTGGGTCGTGGATGGGAGCTCGGTTGTCTTTGAGCACCAAATCTCCTTCCTTTAGATTCCTGGACTTGACTTTCTTGTTGAAAGCCCGGGCAATTCTGCGCTGATAACTTTGAACATGGTACAGTGCTTTCAGTCTTCTCTCATCAAAGAGCATGAGTTCTTCAAACCTGCTCTGCTGCCAATCTGCTTCGGCTATTTGACACTCAGCCAATACTCGTAATGACGAAACCTCAATTTCGATATGTAGAACGGCCTCCATCCCATAAACCAATGAATATGGAGTCGCTCTGGTAGAAGTTCTAATCGAAGTCCTGTAGCCCCACAGAGCAAACGGCAGCTTATTTGGCCAATCCCGGTAGGTTTCCACCATCTTCCGCAGTATATGCTTGATGTTCTTGTTGGCGGCCTCAACTGCTTCGTTGGTTTGCGGCCGGTATGTGGATGACTTATGAAAAGCCACGTTATATTTCTCCAACAAGTCAATCACTTCCTTTTTAAAGTGGGAACCATTATCCGAAATAATCTCGTTTGGGACCCCGTAGCGACAGATGATGTTGTTTCTGATAAACTTTGCAACGTGCGACGCCTTCAACACGGCATATGATTGGGCCTCGACCCACTTTGTAAAGTAATCTATCGTGACTAGGATGAACTCATGCCCATTCGATCCCTTCAGAGTGACAGCCCCGATCACATCAATTCCCCAAACTAAAAATGGCCATGGCGAAGTCATGTTGTACAGTTTTGACGGCGGGATGTTCATGCGGTTTGCATGGATCTGACATTTGTGGCATCGCCGAACAAAACTGATGCAATCCTCCTCCATGGTGGACCAGTAGTAACCCTGTCTGAGGATCTTCCGTGCTAGCATTACTCCGTTCATGTGCGCACCGCACTCTCCTCCATGGATGGCCTCCATCAGGCGCTTCGATTCTTCGGCTTCGACACACAGCTTGTGCATTCCCAGATGACCTCTCTTATACAGCTTACCCCCACAGATGATGAACTGAATGGCCATTCTTCTGATTGCCCTTTTATCCTTGGCATTTACCCCTGGCGGATATGCTTCCTTCTCTAAGAAGTTCCAAATGTCGTAATACTAGGGGTTTTCGTCCTGAACTTCGTCTATGGCGGCGATTGATTCATACGCCGGCACAAACTTCTAATCAATGATAACCGGAAGCATCCGGACTACAGACGGGATGTCTATCATGGAAGATAGAGTTGCTAGCAAATCTGCGAACCTATTGTTCTCTCTTACTAGATGAGTGAAAGTTAGCTTCTCAAACCGAGGAATTAACAAGTCCAAGCTCTGGTGGTAAATTATCATTTTTTCTTCTTTGACTTTCCAATCTCCTTTTGCTTGAGACACAACAAGGTTCGAGTCACCGATGACGTCCAACCGTCTTGCCCCTAGTTCCAGGGCTGCTTCTAGACCGGCGATGCATGCTTCATATTCTGCTTCGTTGTTCCAGACTTTGAACCAGAGCTTGAAGGCTAGGGGATACAAGAATTGTCGGGTGCTATCAGCAACACTCCTATCCCATACCCATACTGATTTGACGCTCCGTCAAAGTACATCGTCCAATACTCGTCGTCGACGTGCAAAATGGCTTCATCTGGGAATAGGTATTCAACTGCTTCACCCCCTTCCATTGGATGATCGGCTAAGAACTCTGCCACTGCTCTTCCCTTCACTGACTTGCGCGTCACATATTTTAGATCAAATTCGGAAAGCAACAGCAACCAACGAGCTAGCCTACCCGTAAGTGCCGGTTTCTCGAAAAGATATTTGATGGGATCGAGTCGTGAAACCAACATTACGGAGTGAGCTAACAGGTACTGCCGTAGCTTCCTGGTAGCCCATACCAAAGCTAAGCAAGCCTTCTCCAACGGTGTGTAGCGAGTCTCATACTCTAGCATCTTCATGCTTAGATAGTAGATGGCTCTCTCCACTTTGTCCTCTGATTCTTGCGCAAGCATGCAACCCATCGTGGCCTCAGTCACTGAAAGATACAATATCAACGGTCTCCCCTACTCTGGCGGCGATAACACGGGCGAGTTCTGTAAATATTCTTTGATCTATTCAAAAGCAGCTTGGCATCGGCCGTCCCATTGGAATTTCTTGCCTTTCTTCAAGAGACCAAAGAGTGGTTCACAAGTCAAGGTTAATTTCGAGATAAACCGTCTTATGAATTGCACTTTACCCAGAAAGCCTCGCACCTCCTTTTCAGTCCTTGGTGGTGGCATTTCTAAGATGGCCTTGATTTTTGAAGGGTCCACCAAAATTCTCTGATCCTTTGGAAGAACTTTTGCAAGGCAG
Source organism: Camellia sinensis (assembly GCF_055761805.1). NCBI lineage: Eukaryota > Viridiplantae > Streptophyta > Magnoliopsida > Ericales > Theaceae > Camellia > Camellia sinensis. Next base: position 106,920,004 of record NC_138969.1, on the reverse strand, counting down.
TGTAGTGGCCTTCTCTTTCTTTGGACTTGACAATCATGTCGTCCACGTACACTTCAACTTATTTGTGGATCATATCATGCAATATTGTGGTCGCAGCCCGTTGATATGTGGCTCCAACATTCTTCAACCCAAACGGCATCACTCTGTAACAGTATGTCCCCCACGGGGTGGTGAAAGTAGTCTTCTCCGGTCTTCGGGTGCCATCACTATCTGATTGTAGCCTAAGAAACCATCCATAAACGAGAGTAAAGCATGCCCCGCTGTAAAATCCATCAACTCATCAATATGTGGCAAGGGAAAGTCGTCCTTCGGACTAGCTCTGTTCAAATCCCTGAAATCCACGCATACTCGGATCTTGCCATCCTTCTTCGGCACTGGAACAATGTTGGCCAACCAAGTCGGGTATTCGGATACTAACAAGAAGTCTGCATCGATTTGCTTGGTGACCTCTTCCTTAATTTTCATGGCCCAATCCGGACGAATCCTTCTGAGCTTCTGTTTGATCGGTCGGGCCTCGGGGTCGAGAGGGATCCGGTGCTGTACAATCTCAGGATCGATTCCAGGCATGTCTTCGTAGGACCACGCGAAAACGTCTTTGAAATCTTTTAATAAAACGACTAAGCGCTCGCGTTCCTCCGAAGACAACGTGGACCCGATCTGGACCAGCTGCGGGTCCTTCTCAGTATCAACATTCACAGTAGTGATTTCATCCATTAAGGGTTTAACAAATCTTTCCTGCTCTTGATCAATTAATCGTTGCAAAACCGGAGGAATTTCTTCCTCGTCGTTTTCATCAAAATTTTGAAAATCCTGATTTAAGCAATAAATCAAAGGCACAGAAAAATACTCAGAAACCACATCCACATCATTCTCATTAGATACTTCCAAGCCGTCGGATTCTTCTGTTACAACAGACTCAAAAGAGAAAGAAAATGACGACCTAGACAGGACTGTGGCATCCGGGTTATCACCCCCAGGAATACCGGACTCAGACTCAGGTGAGCTGGAACCTGATTCCGACTCACAAGACTCGGTGGAATCAGATTCCGGCTCACTACCTGACCCAGTGTTGCTTGATAAAAATCCCTCTTCATATTGCCAGACGAGATAGGGTGCGATGGATGCATCCAAAATAGTTGATGGTAGGCCTGCAGCCGTTTCATTCCCGATCATGCTTACCGAGGAGTTGTCCCCCAAGCACTTCTGTTCGATCGGAGGATCTGAAAGTAGACATGCCAGCGCTACCCCCATTTCATTTTCAGCGTCCTCAGACTGCACTTCCTTACTTTGCTCAGCCTCGGCTAATGGGTCTGTCTGCTCTTCGGCAATGTTATCCTCAGGTAGCTGCAGGTCAAAGAAAATCTCAAACCCCGGTACGCGCTTCCTCTCTGCGTTCAACCACGGCTCTGGGAAGCCACAGAACGGAAAGTCCTCCCCCTCCCGGACAAAGCGTCCGTTTAGGGTACCTTGAATGGGCCTATGCATCAACTCAAAAGGCTTCCCAGCCTGCTTTGCTCTGGCTCTTCCAGCCATTTCCTTTCCCTTCCTTATCCAGTCCTCTTTGGTGGGTAGATAACCCAATCCAAAGGCATGAGGGTTGTGTGGCACTTCGGCCAATGCTGCGACGCCTTTCCAGCCGCTCCTTCCCAATCCCATCCCGGGGATGTGTTGGAGTTTGTTCATGAGATAGACTGCTTGAGCACTGACATATATCCCTTCATTAGCTGCCATGATGTTCTGTACAACCTGAGCCTCAGCTAGGGTGAAACCTAATATGAACACATCCTCCATGCCATGCTCGATTTCTAGAACAGGCGTGGATACCTCCGGCGGCGGATGAATCGATGAATTTCCGAAGACAATGGCTGCTCCCTTCCCATAGGGGTATTTCACCACTTGATGTAGGGTGGAGGAGACTGCCTTTACCTGATGCAGCCACGGCTACCCCAAAAGCAGGTTGAAAGTTGCAGGAACCTCCAAGACATGGAAATCTATCTCATGCTGTCCCGGCCCAACCTTTGTTTGAATCTTAACTGTTCCCATTACTTCCCGGCTTGTGTTGTCATACGCCCGAATCACCTGGGCTGTTGGCACAAAGTACGCGATTTTCAAACCGATCGCATAGGTTGTCCTTGCTGGGCAGACGTTGATGGCGGACCCTGTGTCAACAAGAACCACTGGTATCCATTTATTCCTACACTCCATAGAGATGTAGAGTGGCTTGTTATGGTTTGCCCCCTCAGGTGGTAATTCCTTGTCGGAAAATGTCAGCATCGGGGTAGCTCCTCCCGGAAAAACTAGTCCAACCAACTGCTCCGGCGTAGTCTCTATCGAGAGTTTGGCCTTGTCCATGGCTGAAAGGACAGCCTGCCTATGTACTCGAGAAGCCATAAGCAGCCCCCAGATAGAGATGTCTGCTTGTATCTTTTTCAATTGTCTCAATACGGCCTCATCCTCGAGTTGCTTTTCTTTTTGCTTCTCTGCCTCCCTATCCTTTCCAGACGCCTCTGGTTGATCTAGGTGTAGAGGCTTGAAATACCGTCCACTCCTAGTCATGTGATCGACTTCGCCGATATACCATGTATCATCTGGTTGGTTACTCCCCCAATCTTCGTCTATGTAGGCAAGACACAGATCGTCGTCCTCCCACCACATTCCATCTGCAGCCGACAGGCACCTATCTGGTTCTGGCATGACTGTTCTCATACTCACAGTACCTTCTATCCCTATGCTCGCGACATTCTCTGTTTCTGTGCTCACAGCAGTCTCAGTCCCCATATGGGCTTTTGCCTTCTTGATTCTCTCGGAATCTTCGAATCTTTCCTGTTCTGACTGTGTCAATGCAGCCAACTTTTCAATAATCCCCGTACTCGAAATGCTCCAATCCCGAGCGAAATTCTTGACACCGGCGCTCTCCGGCGACGCACTCTGTTCTTCAACCCTTCTGGCTGTCACTGATATTCTTACCCCTCCCGGGCCTTGTTGTGGCTGAAACTCCTCCACCACATCTGGCTGATCGTCCAACCACCCCGTAGCCTCTACTGATTCCTCATAATCGAACCAGTTGACGGCTGAGTCTCCTGGATCTTGGCTACTGTAAAACTGGAACTTGGCAAGGTCCTCTTCCACAGCCGTTAAATCATCCGTTCCCTGTCCTGGACTGTCCCCTTGGATCACACACAACTCCCCCTCTGTTGGTAGTTCCATATCTGGCCTATCCTGGCCTATTGACAAAATGTAGTCACCTGGATTATAAGCATTCCCAACACCACTCCCAGATTCCGCAGACTCTAGCTCAACAACCCCCTTCTCCTTTGGAGCCTTCTCTCTCCTGTTCTCGATAGTCACCACCGCTGGCTTAGGTCGGGTTATGGAGATGTCCATTATGCACAAAACGGTGCAATCGGGAATGAACACTTCCGGCTTAGGCAGGTGGGAAGGAGTGATGTAGATGCTAGGATCGTAAGGCATGACCCCAGTTTGGATGAAGTTGACTCTTTTGGGTGGTGGAGCTTGGTTATGTGTGGGGAGAGGGTTCGTAGTAACGTTGGGTTTCTCAGGAGGCAAAATCACCCCATTATCAATGAGATCTTGAATCTCATGACGTAATCGGAAGCACAGATCGGTGTCATGACCGTGCTGTCGGTGAAATGTACAATATTTGGCTGGGTTGTGGGTAGCGGGGAGCCTTTCTGGTAAGGGCCGCGGCTCTAGGGGCTTCAGACGCCCTTTTCTGATTAAAACCCCCAAAGCTTTGGACAGGGGCATATAAAGCGGAGCGAAGGTTCTGGTGTTTTGGGTGGGTATTTGACTGTTTGTGGGTTGCTTCCAGACGCACCGGAGAATGGTGCGGCCGCCATAGTTCTTGGGGGAGGGTTGGTGGTGACCATACTCACTTCGGAGGTCTTGGTAGTTGTAGCGCCACTCGGGCCTGCATTAGTGTTACGATTGAAAGTTCTGCGGGGTTGCTCCCGGTCATTATCAATCAAGCCTTGCTTTAAGGCATCCTCAATCTGTACCCCCATTTCATGTAGATCAGAAAAGGTAGGGAAGGGGAGTACAATCATCTTTTGCATCAACTTCGGCTGAAGATTGCGCACAATCATCCGAATCTGGTCTTTGTCTGTGGGCCTTAAGGTCATCATCGAAGCCTTAGCCCGCCATCTGGTTACGAATTCTGAGAAGCTCTCTTTGGGTTCTTGCCTCGTTGTCTCGAGATCCCGAGTCGTAATCTCGATTTGTGCATTATATGAGTACTGCAAGATGAAGGCCTCAGCCATTTCGTCCCAGCTTCTCTTAACGTCATCGTCCAATTTGGCATACCATATGGCCGCTACACCCGACAGGGTCCGGCCAAATAGAGACAGCTTCTGCAGTCTAGTGAGGCCCATTGGCCTTAAGATATCTGAAAACAACCTCAGGTGCACCATGGGGTCCCCGAACCCATCAAATCGATCAATGTGCGGCATTTTGAATCTGTCAGGCAGCGTCACAACTGTGTCGGTGTATCCATCTTCGATGTCAGGGATGGTTTTGACTCCTTAGGACTTCTTAAACATCTTTTCCAATTTGCTTAATTTTAAGACTGTGGGGTCCACTTCGAACTCAAAAGGAGAGTCCGGTATATTGACAGGTGTGGGCGCCTTGGATAGTTGTGGTGGAATCGGGGGCGGAGCTGGCCCCGCTAGAAGGTCTGTATTCTCTTGGACATTCCGGACATTCGGTGTTTCTTCGGGTATCGGAACCCTTGGTAGGGGAGGGACTTGCTGTGAAGCAGATGCTCCGGTTTGCTGCTGTAGCCTCACGATTAACTCTGCTTGTTCATTCATAACTGTGGCCTGCGGTTTGGCGAACTCTGCCTGCCGGACAGCATCTTGCTGCATCACTTTCATGCTTTCTTGGAGTTGGCGCACCATCTCCTCTAAACTAGCCATACTGTTCTGTTCTGACTGAATTATCGGTATATGTTCCCTCTCTGTGGGTGAAACAGAACCCTGATCCCTACTGTACACAGGTGGGGTAGATAAAGCCCTCTGTACTGACTGTTGAACTGATGCCCTCTGCCTAGCTGTCTTCCGTCTAGTAACCGGGGGTAGAGAGTGGTACACTGGTTGTCCGTCTACCAGATCCTCAGATCGATGGAACCGACGACCTCTAATCCAGAGTGCTTGGGGAATATCTACCGGGTTGGAAGCAATGGTGCTAAACTACCTAGCAAAAAGATAAATAAAGCAATAAATAACCAAACAATCGGACAGCATAACGGCGTAAAATAAACACATACAACGCACAGTTGGGTATTCATAATGCACAGTTGGTAAGCCGAACACACTGTTCCTCGATACTGGTCATTGTTCTCAAATCACCGTTCCCAAAACTGAACTTGATATCCGCAGATAACCGATTTCTCAACAACACTGATACTGGTGCCCTCGGGCCTGATACTCAAACTTGCAAACTGATATGTACGTTCCTGTAGAGATACACTCTAAAAGCACATAGCAAGTAAAGAGAGCCAAAACACCCCTATGTTGGGGTAGGGTTTCCCTGTCCTATTTTGTCAGGAGCTAGGGTTCCACTATGCACGCAGCAGTTTTCAAACAACCTAACATCGGGTAAGCAACCTGTCCTAGCTTGGAATGGTCACTATGGATTTCGATATGCAGTAGGTCGAATGGTCGAAAAGGGTGCCCGGTAAAACCGGGGTTTGTGTTCCCATACTGTCAGAGCCCATAACCGATCAGCCTTATGGTCATGCCTTGACAAGACAAGCCTCTGGCAAACCGTTCAGGAATGGCAGATGGCAAACACGGTGTCCTAGGCGCACCAATGCACATGCAATGCAAAGAGACACATAAATGAGATCAAAACAGGATATCATGAGTTCGAGTCAAGCTCTCTAAATTCCCCAGCAGAGTCGCCAGAAACTGTAGACGCGCCCGCTGGGGCCCTTGCTACAGTTCGGACTCGATTGTGTCACGGTTCTTAATCTAAACCAAAGAGTCCAAATCTGGCAAATCGTTTTGAGAAAACAGATTTTTTGAAAGAAGTGTCAAACGTGGACTACAGAGTCGCCACCTAAATATTTTATTTTGGGGGAATTTAGGAAACCCTGACTCAGTGCCAAAGGCCACGTGTCCGTCATCACCAAAGTTGCCTCGGCTCGAGAACTTGGGTACGACTGGGGAAGGTCAGCTATGAGCACCCCCTCTCGCCCGATCAAAGATCGGCCTCTACTAACCGTGATATCTTGTTTTGAAAGCATTATGTGTTCTTATTCCAGTTATTAGCCTAGAATTACTATGTTATGCGCACAACAAACAAGTATAGACCAAATCACCTAAATTGGAACAAAACATTTCATGTTTGTTTTGAAAATGGTTTGCTACTCGCAAGTAGGCTAAAATGCAGGTTTTGCCACCCTCGAGTGGGCTTTTAGAAAAGATGGTTTTGCCACTATCTGGTGGGCTTAAAATTTACAGTTTTAATGCATTATCCCAATTTAAGCAATTCGACCTCCATCCACAGGCATTCAAGCAGTTATATCACATAAGCAGCTAGCCTCATGGTAATCATGCAATTATGGCAACACTCACACGCATGCGGTATGCTAAAGCATAAATGCTTACCGAGTACTCCGAGCCAAAACAAAAACTAGTTAGTAATCATATGCATGATCCTAGTTCATGTTAAGATGGCTAATGCAACACATGCAATGATGCAATCCAAACAGGGTCGGCTATCCTAAACATGGCATGTGAAACGCTACAACTAACAAATACTCAACTTGGAATTGAAATACGAGTGCAGTTAGCATGATGTACCGAGCCTGGTGCATGTAAGACAAATGTATGGATGCACGCATGCTAAGCATAAGGTATGCTGATTTAAATATGCCCTAGTCTACCATCATAAGCGGGTAAATAAAAGGGAAGAAAGACGTGGGGTTGGAAGACATACACACACTCACGCACACTTATTACACAACTGCCCTCGCTCGGAGGGTCCAAATAAATATTACAGTCTGAATAAATAATACTAAATTAATTATTACAAAATTTCTAATCTAATTAACAAATTAAATGCAAAGAGAAGATGGCCGCAGCCCCCGCCTCGGGATGCGTGAATGATGCATGCTCAGATTTATCTTGCCCCGAAAGCCCGTACCATACGACTGCTGCCTCTGTTTACACTGCCCTGCTTCTCTGAAAACTGCCAAAATCCTGGGACAGGTTCCTTGAACCCTGTAGGACACCATCGGCTGAAGGGAATACCCACCGGCCATGGAACTTATCCATCGGCTGGGGTTTCATATTATCAGCCACCGATCCATGGCCGGTCGGCACTCTACAGTGCCGGTCGGCAAAAACTCCCTGCAGAAACTGGTTTTTGACAGCGACAAGGACAGACAGTGTATGGCATGGAATTTCAAGCAAATGTATGCGCGGGCACACTCCATATCATGCATGGGACTCAAGGGAGCATGACCCTCGACCCTCGGGCCATCAATCATACATTTTGATGTGTAATGGCCTAAGAGGCCGAGGTTTCAATTTAATGTAAAATGCATGCAAACAAAACACATGAATACTAACACCCTATCATGTTGGAGTCAAGGGGATTGGCGACCGAGGGTTGAGGCGTGTTTTGTCACTTGAAGTACAAACACTCTTCAATCCCCATGCCCGGTTTGACACCCCAAACCAAGCAATGCAATGCATGTTGTGCAAACATGGCTCAAAAATGCAACATGACACTAAAATACAAGGCATGCCGAATGTAATGCAACATATCATGGCTAGCATACAATGTTCCTAACATGCAATGCCACAATGCAACTCACCATGTAATGCTAATATTGGTACAATGCAAGCATGCAATTAGGGACAACAAGTCAAGCATACAACCAAGGGACTTAGACTAAAATGGGAGGCCTCAAACACCTCCAAAAACAATGGCTAAAAGTGCCTCAAACAATGGACGAAATGCACTACAAACATGCAAGTCGAAAGGGGCCCAAGGCTAAGGCATAACAAAGGGCACTCCACTGCTACTAACCCAAACAAGCATGGCATGAACTATACAACCAAAACAGAATTTTAGCATGCAAAATGAGCTCCAAAATCCACTGGTATGGCAGCTGCAAAGTGTATTAAGCATGCTAAATACATGGGGGAATACAAAGCAAGTGTATTAAGCATGAGAGGGGCCAACAAACCGACATGGGACAGAGGTAAAACATGCTAAATAAACACCAAATAACCTCTGAAATTAAGCCAAACAAAACTAGGCATACATGCTACCCTTCAAACCAAAACAAGGATAAAAGAGAGACAAAGGGGAGAGGGGTGTCCCTCCCCTATGCAAGACCTCAAACCTTCTTCTTCACCACTGAAAATCCACCGGATTTCAATGGTGAAAAGAGCAATACAACAAAGGTCAACAAGGCTTAAAGAAAAAGCACCAAAAGAGGCCAAAAGAGGCCTAAGAGGGGGAGTTCGACCCCCAATGCCAAAATGACCTCAATGAGATGTCTTAAGCATGAAAATACAAAGCTTTTTTCAGTTATACACAAAGCCTAAAACAGAAAGAAAGATAGGTCAAAAGCCAATGCAAGATTGGGGAAACTAAAGTAAAGTGATTACCCTTGAAGAACCTTTGAAGAACAGTTGGTCCAGCCACCCTCTATTGACCAAAACCAGTCCAAAACCTCCATAAACAACCCTCAAAGTCCCTCAAAGTTGGAGTAAGGTGTAATGGTGTGTGTGTGTTAGTGCAAAAGTAAGGTCAAAATGCACTTTTAGGCTTCCAAACACACCTTAAGGATGAGAGAGAGGGAGATATAGAGAGAGAGGATGATATATCAGATATATAGATATAGAAGCTCTGGTTTTTTGATTCAAAAGCTCCAACCCCTGACAAAGGGAGAGGATGAGTGCTTATATGGGCAAAGGCCAAGGTTCTAGGCTTCTCCAAGAAGCTAGATGAAAGGGGCAAAGGGGTGCAAAGGGTTCTTGGCTTCTTGGAGAAGCTAATACAGCTGGCCAAGCTTCTTGGGGAAGCTTGGCCAAAGGGTTCAAGCTTCTAGAAGGAAAGGGGGTTCAAAGGTTCACACCAGCCAAAAACTGCACGGAGAGGAGTGATGGTGCATTCCAGCTGGAACAGCTGGCATGCACCATGCCTCAAGGGTGCAAAGGAGTCACACCGGCCAGTAAAAGAGGTTGCCGGCAAAATAAAGTGCCGACCGGACAAATATAGTGCCGACCGGCCATTGGTTTTAAGAAACCATGGCCGGTGGCACCCATAAACAGCCGGTGATGCTAGGGGAAGGCCGGTGGAATGTGGGGATGGCCAACAAGCCATTCCCCGCCCTTCAAGGCAGAAACACAAGTGCTTGGTGCCAAAACCAAACACGGAACAGTCGAGTCGAGAGATCCTGAGGCAAGGCGCGCAGCCAAGACTTTCGGGAACTCAAGACGAAACACAAACAAAGAGGATCACCGAGTGTTCAAGCGGTAACGTCCAAGCCTTGAGGACGGTCAAAAATGGGGTGTCTACAGTAAGTCAGACCCCAACTTTCACGTCGGGTTGTACCTGAACTCGATGGCATTGTACACTGAGAACAAGCCGTTGCTCTACAAGGTGTTCCCCTCTTCCTTCTGGGAAATTGCATCAGATTGGTTTCACAAGTTGCCAAAAGGAATTGTAAAAACCTGCGAAGGCCTGGCCGAGATGTTTGTGGCTAGGTTCGTGACAAACAAGTTACAACCATTGAGAGTGGATGCCCTGATGGCCTTGAGAATTAGTGAGGATGAAAGCCTTAGAGCCTATGCCAAAAGATATTATGAGGTATTCAACCGAATACCAGGATGCAACCAAAAGGTGGCGGTTGTGTCATTTAAGAATGGACTAAAAGATGACTGCCTACTTCAAAAATCGCTGGCAAAGACATTGTCAAAAAGCATTGAGGAGCTTATGGCCAGGATAGAGAAGTATGACAAGGCCGAGGAGGACACGCCGGGGACAAACGTGTTAAAACTAGAGAAGAAAAACGGCTCGCCGAAGCGAGGCCGAGGTGATAGTGGATACAATAAACCAAAGACAGGATTAAGGGCTGCACAGGCAGTCACAACCGTATTCCGAATCCCTATCTACAAAGTCCTGGAGAAAATCTAAAATCAACCCTATTACAGAGTACCAGCAAGGGTACCAGGCGAATTTATGGGAAGAAGCTTTGGCAAGCATTGTGCCCACCACAACGAAGCTGGACATCTGACTCAGGGGTGTAGAGCCCTGAAGGCTCATCCGGAAGACCTGGTAAGATAGGGCCATTTAAGGGACCTAGTCGACGAAGCTAGGACAAGGAAAGAGCAGGCAAGACTGCCCCAGGCACCAGCAGCAGCACCACCCCCAGCACCGCAACCGTAGGCAGGCAGACCTTGGGTGATCAATGTGATCCACTCGAAGGTTAATAAGGACAAAATACGTGGGGAAACTCAGAAGGTGAAACACTTGCAGCGAGTGCACCAAGTCAGGCAAAAAAGACCTAGGGCAGACAAATGCCAGGGACCAGTGATGTCCTTTACTGAAGACGATCTAGAGATGGTGCAGCATCCACACAATGATGCCTTGGTAGTATCCTTCCAAATTGGAGAGTGCCAAATGAAGCGCATCTTAATCGACCAAGGCAACTCTTGCGACATCATGTATGTCAGATGTTACAAGGAGTTGGGCCTTCATCAAGACGATTGGAGCAATCCAATGGTCCTATGGTCGGGTTCAATGGAACGCCGACGTGGCCCTTGGGGGCAGTAAGTTTGGAGGTGCAGGCTGGCACCAAGAGGATAAAAATTGAGTTCACTGTAATTGACACTCCCTCACCTTACAATGCTATCCTAGGAAGACCATGGTTGCATGCAATGAGGGCTGTTCCTTCAACATTGCATTAGCTATTGCGGTTCCCAACAGAACATGGAATAGTGGAGGTCAGAGGGGATCAGTTACAGGTAAAGAATTGCACCATGGCAGCGATGAAATCTACCTGCAACATACGAGAAGCAAAAACAGCGGAGATCGAGGACAAGAGTGTGGAAGTCCTGGATGACATCGGCAAAGAGCCAGCAGAGAAGAGTGAAGAAGCTCTGAAAAAAATCCTTGTCCAGCAAGGAGATGAAGAATGCTTCTTCCTTCTCGACTCGGGCTTAGCGGAGGAAGAGGAAAAAGAGTTAGAGGCATTCATGAGAGCAAACCTTGAAGTGTTTGCATGGACACCGTACGAGGTGCCAGGCATAGACCCCCAGGTCACTTGCCACAGACTGAATGTAGACAGGACGGCCAAACCTGTCATCTAGCGAGCAAGGAGGCCGACACTAATGCATGTTGAGGTAGTACAGGAAGTAGATAGACTTCTAGAGGCCAGAGCCATTCGAGAGGTAAATTACCTGACATGGCTATTAAACACAGTGGTTGTGAAGAAAAAGAATGGTAAGTGGAGGGTCTGCGTGGACTTCACCAACCTGAATAAGGCTTGTCCCAAAGACAGTTTTCCATTACCCAAGATTGACCAATTGGTGGATGCCACTTTAGGGCATGGAAGGATGAGCTTCCTAGATGCCTACAAGGGGTACCATCAGATAGCTATGTACTCCCCAAATGAGGAAAAGACTGCATTCATTACCCCAAAAGGGTTGTATTACTACAGAGTAATGCCTTTCGAGTTAAAAAACGCAGGAGCAACTTACTAGAGGTTGGTGACAAAGATGTTTAGACATCTAATTGGCAAAACTGTAGAGGTATACATAGATGACATGGTCGTGAAGTCCAAGGAACCTAAAGGTCATCTGGAAGACTTGAAGGCAGTCTTTGACATACTTAAGACATATCGGCTATGACTCAATGCATCGAAGTGTGCACTTAGGGTAGGGTCTGGTAAGTTCTTAGGATATTTGGTTATCAGAAGGGGCATTGAGGCTAGCCCAGATTAGATTAAAGCCATCTTAGAATTGAAAAGCCCAACATCGGCAAAACAAGTACAGATGTTGACCGGAAGGGCTGCAGCCCTAAACAGATTTATAAGTAGAAGCTCTGACAAGTGTAAACATTTCTTCAGCTTAATGAAGAAGGCCACAGACTTCTTATGGACTGAAGAATGCGAAGTCGCCTTGGCCGACTTGAAGAAGTATCTAACCATGGCTCCAGTTCCTTCAAATCCAGTACTTGGAGAGGAGCTGTTCTTATACTTGGCAGTGTCAGAACATGCAGGGAGTGCAGTAGTTGTCAGAGAAGAAAAGGAAGAGCAAAGGGCAGTCTACTGCGTAAGTAAAACCTTAACGGATGCAGAGACCAGGTACTTACCCTTGGAGAAGTTAACACTGGCTTTAGTAATGGCTTCCAAGAAGCTAAATCATTACTTTCAAGCACACAAAATTGTGGTGCTAACTGAACATCCTTTAAGGTCCCTATTGCAGCAAGGAGATCTGACAGGAAGAATAGCCAGATGGGCAGCGGCCTTGGGCCAATATGACCTAGAATTCAAACCCAGGACAGCAATCAAATGCCAAGTCTTAGCCAACTTCGTGGCCGAGTTCACATCGGAGGCCTCCATACATCAAGCTTCGTTGAGCCGAGGTGTACAACGCCCAAGTGAGCAAATAGGGACCCCGTTGGGAACAACAGAGCAAAAGAGGGAAGAGAAACTCAGGCTCTATAGCATTTACATCAGCGACTCCTTTCGGCTATTTGTTGATGGAAGTTCAAACCGACAGGGAGCGGGGGTAGGAGTAGTGCTAGTATCTCCAAATGGGCAGGTACTGGAGCAATCCATTCATCTGGGGTTTAAGGCCTCAAACAATGGAGCAGAATATGAAGCACTAATCGTAGGATTAAAGCTGGCAGCAGCCATGGAAGCTGACAAGGTAATAGTTTTCTGTGATTCACAACTTATAGTTAACCAGGCAACAGGCGAGTATGTAGCCCGAGATTAAAGGATGTCGGCCTATGTAAAAGAAGTGGGAAGAATGATGGCAATGTTCCAAAATTGCCTACTACAACAAGTCAACTGAGATGACAACTGCCATGCTGATGCCCTGGCCAACCTGGCTAGTGCAATGAAACCAGGAGAAGCAAGAACAATAATGGTTGATTACTTGCTAGGACCAAGTATAGAACCACTGAACACAGAGCATGAAGTAATATATGTGGAGATGGAACTAAGCTGGATAGATGCAATAATAGTATTCTTTCGAGATGGGAAGCTGCCAGATGACCGAAAACAAGCGCACAAGATTAGACTGAAGTCGGCAAGATTCTGTTTAACAGCAGAAGGACATCTCTACAGAAGATCTTTTATTGGACCCCTTCTAAGGTGTGTGCATCCTGCACAGGTTGAAGACTTTCTGTATGAAATACATGAAGGAGTATGTGGAAGCCACGCTGGGAGCAGGTCACTTGCTCATAGGGCCATTACTCAGGGGTACTGGTGGCCCTACATGCAGAAAGATGTTGAAGCCTATGTCAAGAAGTGTGAGAAGTGCCAGAGGTTTGCACCTTTGATACATCAACCAGCAGCAGACTTAAACCCAGTATCCAGTCCTTGGCCATTTGCCCAATGGGGCATGGATCTTGTTGGAAAATTGCCCCAAGCAACTGGACAAAGGAAGTACCTGCTGGTTGCAACAGATTACTTCACAAAATTGGTAGAAGCTGAACCCCTTGCCAAGATTTGGGACATTGATATGAGGAATTTCATTTGGAAGAACATCATCACCAGGTTTGGGATCCCAAGAGCAATAATAGTGGACAATGAAACACAGTTTGACAGTAAGCTAATCAAGAGCTTCTATGCAAAGTTCAAAATCAAGAATTATTTTTCCACCCCAAGTTTTCCTCAAAGCAATGGACAAGCAGAAGCATCCAACAAAGTTATCCTGGATGGGATTAAGAAGAGGTTGCAAGCAGCAAAGGGAAAGTGGGTGGATGAATTACCTAGTGTACTCTGGGCATATCGGACTATGCCGAGAAGATCAACTAGGGAGTCCCCATTTGCCATGGCTTATGGCACAGAAGCAGTCATTCCACTAGAGGTCGACATCCCAGGGATCAGAACCCAGGGAGTGGAGAATGGAACTAACGATGTATTTTTAGCCTGAGATCTGGATTGCTAGAAGAAAGAAGAGAGAAAGAAATAATACAGCTAGGGGCATACTAGCAGCAGCTTGCCTGAGCTTATAATAAGAAGGTGCACTCACGAGAGTTCCAAGTTGGTGACCTCGTCCTGAGAAAAGTCGTCGGCAACAAAAAGGATCCTAGAGAAGGCAAGCTCGGCCCGAATTGAGAAGGACCCTATAGAATCATCTCGGTCTTGGGCAACGGAGTATATCGGCTTGAGGATTGTGAAGGCAAAGAGCTACCAAGACCCTAGAATACTTGCAATCTGAAGTTTTTTTATCACTAGACCTTATTGTCTTTCAAGTTTTCTCTTGTCATTAGCCGAAGTATTAATAAAAGATTTTAGATTGATTTTTGAACTGGTGTATGGTGACTAAATAGGTACTTGACGACTTATTATATGGCAGAGTAGAAACTTTACTTGCATATAATAGAGTTGAACTAAGTTGGGTAAACCTAGACTTGTCATATCAGCAAAATCAGACACAGATTGGAGCCAAAATGTATGTCAGTCAGATTAACAAAGAGACCGAGGTTGGTAACCTCGGCTAGTCTTTGTTTGAATCTAACCTCGGCGACAAGATCAAAAGCCACATGCTTAATGAGAACCCAAGTGAAACTTAAGTTCACATTAGGGGGCAGAGGGCTGGAGAATAATACTTGGGAGTTGGAATTTACAAAGAAGATGGTTTAACACTTGTTAAAATTTTGAGAAAAATTTACAAGTTGAAATTAAGCCGAGGTTATGTTAAAAGAAGATGGTTTAACACTTGAAATTTTGAGAAAAATTTACAAGTTAAAGTTAAGCCGAGGTTACATTAAAAGAAGATGGTTTAACACTTGTTAAAATTTTGAGAACAATTTACAAGTTAAAGTTAACCCAAGATTATGCTGCAATAAGAGAAGACAGAGGTCTTGTGCAAAGTGGCAAGTTATAAATAACACTTGTTCGAATATTGTAAATATCTCCAAGTGTGGAGGACATAGCTGAGATAAACTGTTAAGTGGGTGTATCTGAAGCATTCCACACCAAGAGGATTACACAGTTAAAGTGTACGATAGAAGACATATTCAAAGTATAAAAGTCATACAAGAGTACGAAAAGGACAAGCATGCAAGCATTCAAAAGAAGGAGTTCTATTTATATTCAAAAGAGAAGGCACATCAGCCTACAAAAAGTAATTGTTCGGATTACAAAAGTGGCACCTCGGCTAAATTAAAGATTACACTGATCCAAAAAGAAGAAAGAAAAATAGTACAAGGTATAAAAAAAAGAGAAAGAACATCAGACTAAGACTCATCGGCGTCTCAGGCTGGTTGGGTCTAGAGTTCAGAAGACAACTGAGAAGACATCTCAACGGTCCTCTCCGCCGCGAGCTCAGCATCGATTTCTTGAAGACTTTGATCAATGCTCTTCTCGATGATAGGCATGACCGATGTTGTCTCAGGAGTAGCATCTTTGCAAACCTCGCCCTCCTCAGCCTGAGACAAGTCTACGACTTGCTCATTTAGAGTAGGGGACTTGGCCCCAGCAGCGTCCTTCTTCTTCCTAACCAAAGCTTCCTCCTCAGCCTTGGAATCGTCTTCGGACTGGCTTGGAGTAGGGGGAAATGGCAGGGGAAGATCACCAGTATTCTTGAGTGGGGAGTCCTCGGTGACATCAATCCTTTTGAGGGCAGCCATCCAACTAAGGGTGAAACCCTTGTTGCATGCCTGCTTCACTTGCTTTTTGTAGTCCTCCTTGACGTCAGCCGCCCCCTCAGCATACGCCTTCTCATCCGTCGCCTTGATCTCGGCTTCTTTTGTGGCCAAGGCAGCACGGAGCTTGGCTTGGGCCTCCGCAGTTTTTATCTGGGCATCATTTTTCTTGGCCTCAAGAACCTTCTTAATGGCATCTGTAGCATCTGCTCTTTCCTCAGCCGCATCTTTAGCTTTAATGGCTACCTCCGCTTGGTCTGACAAGGTCTTCATTTTTGCCTCAGCCTTTTTGATGGTCTTTTGTAGACCAGCAACCTCCCTGATCTTGTCGGCCAACTCCTTCCTCATTTCAAAAGCTTGCATTGAGAAGAAATGGGCGTGCTGGATCGCCTAAAGAAAATGGACAAAACAAAAGTTAGTAAAAATTCTGGAAGTATGGGAAAAACAGAAAGTGAAGAGGGTTAAGTGATGAGGCTTACCTGCACGGAATATTGCAGCATCAAAGAGAAGTTTTCATATTCTCTCATCTCGGCGTTGCAATTGAGATCATTTGGAAGGGGCAAATCCGTAGAGAGGGCCCGCCGACTTCAAGGTCAGTCGCACTGTCGCCAACTCTGACCAGCTTGTCCTCAATGGTGATTGGGAGAGCCTAGGGGGAATCTGGTTTCATGGGCCCCGATGTTGTGGCCGACTTGGACCTCGGCCTTTTTGACCGAGTTGATTGAGATGGTTCAGCCTCGACGGGCCTCTTCTCGGCGACGGAGGGGGTCTTCTCACTCTCGGCCAATTTTGAAATTGGCAAGGTGTCCTCAATGTCAATCTAAGTCATCGTTGCCTTAGGTTGATCCTTCTTCAGTCTTTTAGGCTTTGGCTTTGGTTGAGGCTGGGATTGGGCTGGTTGAGCGTGGACGGTGTCGGGGATGTCGGCTAGAAGATCTTCTACAACCAGTTTCTTGCGACCCATCTCAGCAGTGATTGCGGTTCGGCGTTGGCGTTTGCGTTGGGATGGAGGGATCAAATATGGAGCCGAGGTTGATGGTTTCTCAGCTGGATCAGAGGTTGATCCCTGATCTGACCGAGATGTTGAAGCTGTTGAAGGAGTTGTGGCAGAAGGAGGAGACTTGTTTTTCCTCTTCTTAGGGACGTCGGGCAAAACAGATTTGTACGTCAAGATGAAAGTAGTAAAGGGGCTCTCTACCGCTCAACTGGTAGGTCCAACAGCCTTTTAAGGTCCTTGCTGGGAAAGAAGGACTTGTGAAAGCCTTTGGCTGGTTGGGGAAGCACTGCAAGTAGGGGTGGGCGCGGGTCGGTTGCGGCCACGAAACCTCTAATCCGCCATCCATCCGCCAGATTGGCGGATTGGAGAAAATCAATCCGCATCCATCCGCCAATCCGGCGGATGTGGATTCAGCGGATTGGCGGTTTGGCGGATGGATGCGAATCGGTTTGGCGGTTTGAAATTTTATAAATTTTTAACATAGTTCAACTTGTGCACTTCCTCAAAAAAAAAAAAAAAAAAAAAGAAAGTATTACAGTCAATGACTTAAAAAAGTATTACAATTACTGCATGCCTTATCCAAAGAGAGAAAGTTTAAAATTTTAGAATATCACAATCACTGCATGCATCATCCACATATTACAATCACAGCATGCTTTACCCACATAAAGTATTACAATATGTAGTTCTTAAAATAGAAAAATGATTCAAACCACCAAAACCATAAACATAGCAGTAGTAGAGATTGTATGTCTCTGTATTGTTACATTTATATATGTTTTTGAAAATAAAAACCAACCAACATATATCATATTTTCTATTTATTACTTTTAGAGTTAGATTTAAAAACCAAAAAATATAAATAAATAATACGTTTATTTTTTTCTATTCAAAAAATATATTCAAGTTGAAAACTTTTTTTCAACAAAATATTTAAACTCTTTTTCAATTGAAAACACAAACAAAATATTTAAACAAATTGAAAACACAAAGTTTTATAAATTATTAAGGGTGCTCACGGTTTGGCGGTTTGGTTGCGGCCAAAAGAACCTCAAATCCGCCATTCGTCCGCCAAATTGGCGGATTGGAGGAAATCAATCTACAACCGTCCGCTCGTCATCACGCATCCATCCAAAAAGCGGTGGATCGGTTCGGTTCGGTCAGTTTTGGCGGATCGGTATATCCACTGCTCACCCCTAGCTGCAAGAAAAAAATACATGTTAGAACATATAGAAAAAAACATAGTATTTAAGACTTGAAAGACAAGTAAATTTAACACTTGGCTCTTGCCATTACCCTCTATGAAAACTTCTCATTCTACATATCAAACACATAAGCACTTCAATCTTGCCATTTTACGAAAATTTCGTCCGCAGAAATCGGCACCCATGTGTACATATGATTTCGGGACTTTCACCCTGGATACTCTGGCCAACTTAATTTCGATGAAGTCCATCCCCTATCTCCTCTCAAAACATGGAGTACATCCCATTTCTCCTCCCAAAACATTATACATATACAATGTACTTACAAGTGTAACATGCCCGGGAGGTACCCGTGCGCGTTAAACAGTTTGGACTCCCGAGATCTCTTTGATCTAGTCTCACTAGTGCAATGTGAAACATAGATGAGAGTCCAGATTTGACAACTTTTAGAAAATTCATTTTATTGCAAAATCTTTTGCCAAAAATAGACTACGTTATCAGAGCTTAGAGTCGCTACCTAGGGGGGGCAACGGTTTATCCGAACCGCTCAAACCGCCCAACCCGCCCAACCCGCATATAAATGGGCGATTTCGCAAACATAATGCGGGCGGATACGGTTTGAAATATGAAAAATTTGCGGGTTGCGAGCGGGTCACGGTTTAAACCCGCAACCCGCAAAAACCGCCCGCACTTTAATTATTATTATTATTTTATTTTTTTTATATATACCAACTTTGTAACTTTTACAGGAACACCATTATATTCTCTATGACACTAGAATCCTTATTTTTAAGTATTTCTCAACTTTCTTAATGCCGTAGAATTATTAAGTCCTAAACTTGGTTTCTTATATGATTTTCATTGGTGATTCATCCACTTTTTTCTAATAAAATTTTCCTTCTGGTGGTCGTCGATAGAACTTCTAGTTTGATTATTGATTACTGAACTGATAATTCTAATTGAGTACAACCTTTAATGCATTGATATACATTTTTTTTCATGGCAAAAATGCTAGTGTAGGGTCTCTTTATTTTGGGTACTTTCATTTAATGCATTGATATTCAATTTTTATTTGTAAACTCATCAGAAAATTGTTATCACAAATATATAAAATGAATCTAATGCCTAAATTTGATGGGGAAAAAAAAAAACTCAAAAATTAATTTTTAAAGAAAAAAAGTGTAAACCGCAAACCGCCCGCACATTTGCAAACCCTATCCGCACAAACCACAAACCGCACTGCGGGCGGTTGCGGGTTGACTTTTTCCCAAACCGCATAGATGCGGACGGATCAAAACCGAACCGCAAACCGCACAAAACCGATCTGTGAACACCCCTATCGCTACCTAATATTTTTGGAAAATTGGGAAACCCATGACTCGTGCCAAGGCCACTGTTCGTCATAACCAAAGTTGTCTCGGTTCGGAACCTTAGGTATGAGAGGGGAAGGTCATTAATTGAGCACCTCTGCTCACCCGATCAAAAGATCGGTCTTTACTAAACCATGATATGATTTTATTTACTTTTTATATTCGTATTCCGATTATTTAATAAATCCTAAAAATTACTATGTGAAGCATACAAGTATAGACTATGTCATTTATTTTGGAATAATTTGATTTCATATAGTTTTGAAAGAGTTTTAGAGATGTATAACCCAAATAAATTGAGTTAACAAACATAAAAATCAACACTATTCCAAATTAAGCGACACAACCTTCATCCACTAGCATTCATACAGTTATATTAAGTAAGCAAGTAGCCACATGATAGGATGCTTAAACATAATAAAAAAGACACACACAAACGGGAGGCTAAAGCATAAAAACTTACATATTTACCGACGTCCCTCGAACAGCTACAAAACAAAGTTACTAAAACATGCATGATCTTATATATAAAATCCTAATGCAATTCACTCATGAGATGCAACTAAAGATTCGGCTTCTAAGATATGACATGTGAATCATCTCAAGAACATGAGGTAGTGTACATAATCACATAGAAATTGATTAAATCCACAAATGCAAAATTAGTAAAATCAAGATGCATGAAACATGGATACAAAGAATGGATATAATGAAAGACAAAATATGATGCATATTTATAGATAAAAAAAGCAAGTAAAAGAATGGGATAAAAAGAAACTAGGTGGAGAATTATTACAGCGCTTGAAAGAATAATTACAAACCAAATTAGAGAGGGATGAGAAGAATATTACAACAAAATAAAAACCTCACAATACAATCAAAATAAAATAAACAAAAAAAAAAAGTTTTGTATGCCTTGGAAACCACTGGAAGTTGGTTAACATTGAAAGACAACATCGTCTTGTCCAAAAGAAGCTAACCGGCCGGCCAAATAGGCCTAGCAAAACCTGTCTTATAGCAAAACCAAGAAACTATGTAGGTGGCTCAACTAACCACTACCGGTTAGATTCAAAACAAGAAAACAAATAAAAAAAAAAAAGAGGGTGCAAACTTACAACAAAACTAACATAAATCTAAAACAAGAAAACAAATATCAGATAGATCATGCAAGATTACAACAAAACTAATATGAGACTAATATAAGAAATATATAAGCTAGGAGATGCAAGATTACAACATAATTACTATGAAATTAAAACAAGAAAACAAATTTAAGATAGAACATGCAAGATTACAATAAAACTAACATGAACCTAAAACAAAAAAGAAAATATAAGGTAGAACATGCAAGATTATAACAAAACTAATATGAAATTAAAGTAAGCGAATAAAAATAAATAAATAATTATGAACTAAACAAACCACTTGAATTACAACAATACACTATGAAATATAAAGTAAGAAAATAAATATGAGACAAACAAACCACTTGGATTATAACAAAATACTATGAGATAGAACATGCAAGATTACAACAAAACTAACATGAACCTAATACAAGAAAGCAAATATGACGTAGTACATGCAAGATTACAACAAAACTAACATGAACCTAAAATAAGAAATCAAATATGAGGTAGAACATGCAAGATTGCAACAAAACTAACATGAACCTAAAACAAGAAATCAAATATGAGGTAGAACATGCATGATTACAACAAAACTAATATGAAATTTAAGCAAGCGAATAAAAATAAATAAATAATTATGAGCTAAACAAACCATTTGGATTACAATAACACGCTATGAAATATAAAGTAAGAAAATAAATATGAGATAAACAAACCACTTGGATTATAACAAAACATTATGAAATAAGAAGTAAGAAAATAAATATGAGATAGAAAATATAAGAAAATGAAATACAGAAATTCACCTTCCAAAGAAAGATTCAACTTCTTGATTTCCAAACTTCCTCTTGATCACCTTTAAGTTTAGAAAGTGTGTTCTCAATCCTCAATTTGAAACTAAAATGGAACTTTGGGTATGTATAGTGGAAAAGTGGCTAACTCTCTTATTATTTTTTTTTTCCTTTCAACAACACTTACTTTTTCCTTTAATCAATCACTACTGAAATTTAGCTACTTCAGAATTTTTTGAGGAGTTTTGGGTGTAGGAAAGATGGAATTTCAATTTGTACGAAAGGTATAGGGTGTATATGGAAGATGGGAGTATTTTTGGCTCAAAAACTCAATTTTTCTATCTTTTTTTTTTCTCTTTTCTCTTCAATTTCGTGGTTCCCCCTCTCTCTTACTGAAATGCCCCAAGTTTTAATTACACGAAAACATTACCAATGCCTTTAATTTAGGTCTCTTTTTTTTTTTTTAGTATCTGTTACCCTTGAGTAATAGAAACAAAATAATACATGTTCTCTCTCTCTCTCTCTCTCTCTCTCTCAATGAATATTATAATGACAACAATACATGCCAATCTCCTACTATGAAGTTACAAATAAATAAATACAAATACAAGATCCATTTCCCTTACATCAACTATGAAGTTATACAAAGGGACTCAAGGACTCCATAACTCTTCAATCAAAGAATCCAAACTTTCTTCCTGTAAAAAGATAAAACAACAAAGGGGTGAACATTAATGCCCAGTAGGAATCTCATAGTTCTAAATCAATAACTAACACACAGATAGAAATGATCATGCATGCAGGGTGATACCATATAGTAGAGTGACATTTTATAATTTCAAAATATCATAAGTAAGGTACTCTTTTCTCAAAAATTATTTAAATGCTTTTAAGAAAAACCTTTAGCCATTAAAAATTATCCCTTAACCTTAGAAAACCATAGATCCTTGTGAAACAAACATATTTGAGAAACAACATCATTTAAAAATTATTAACCAATTCCCAAAATATTTCTCATTTAATTTTTATTTTTAATTTTTCCTCTTTTTCTTTCATTCTTCCTTTCTACTCATTATATTTATTTAGAACTCCATAACTTCAAGTTCAAGTTCCCTCTTTGGTTTACGAACAATTCTCCTATGTGACACCCCGATTCTACACTATTGGTTGTAGTCAAGGAAGAATCACGAATGAGTCCTGTGGTCAATAACCAAGTAAGATCCCAGTTCACCGGAAGAGTCAAATCAGCCTCCCTTCTAAGTCCGGCTTTCTTAGGCAGCGCGCACTACCCTTTTGATAGATCTTAAAAGGCATTGACATAAGGTCTCATAAGCAACAATAAGGATCACACATATACGTAGAATATAAATACATAACAACCACGAACATCCTTAATTCAAAAACTTGTTCCATTACTTTACATTTCAAGAAAATTTAAATCTTTACATGAGTCTTACAAAACAGCAAAAGGAAATTTCTAACTTTACTAAGATAGCCAAAAGTCTTCGAAGGTTTCAAGCTCTTCGTCTCCAACTATAAGTTCCTCTTCGTCACCTGGCATGATATGCCGTGAGCTTTGAATGCCCAGTAAACACACACACCCCGTCCTTTTTTTCCAGTCCAATACACAATCTCAAATATAACAAGTAGTAAAGCATGATACTCAAAATAGATAAACAAAGGGTTACAAGTTAGATGTTAGTAAACTAGAAATCCCCCAAAGAGATTTCGTCCTCCCAACCACAAGAATCGGATTCGGATTATTCGGTATGCCCCCTCTTTTGTTGCTTTGTTGCAAAACTAACCTCGGATGCCTACCATCGGTTATATACCGCGTAGCGCCAACCGCAGGGCCTCAAAAGAGACGGTAATAATGGGCCTTGCCCAAATCCCTCCTCACACCAAACCACCTAGGGTCCGAATACAACTGCTCCGTTCAAGGGTTCCCGAAAGCCACTAGCGCAAGACTTTAACTTCCAAGTAGGGAATGCATCCCAACAATCCACACATCACATATTATCATCATTACTCAAGTGATCAAAAACCCAATACCATCCCAATTAAGTTTCCCGTTAAGTTAAATGTTTTTAAACAAGGTTAAACCAATCTTAACAAGATAATAATATCCACATAAGCATGCATCATTAAGATGAAGTAGAAAAAGAACATAACCATAATATGTACAACATCATGTCAAGATATGATCATACGCTAATAAACATTTTCATGAACACAAGAGCATAAAACACCTATGCATAACAAGATTTCCAGATTCGATATTACATAAGGATTAGAAAAGAAGGGCTATTTTAGAATTTTTACCGGACTCGGCTTTCCTATGGTTCGTACAGAATCTAATCTAGTTTCCAGAACATATTTCAGAAATGGGATAGCTTTTCTAGATTTTAAGTTATTTAGAAAACACTCAAGCGCTGTCCAGATTCGTCGATCGTTACGAAAATTTGATTTTCTTGCAAACCGCTCACTTTTTTTCCATGAAACTAATTTTAGTTGAAAGCTAACTCCTTAAGGAATATTTTGACATAAAATATAAGTCTAGAATAATTTCATAAATTTTTCTAGAATTTTTGAAAGTGGCTGCAAAAACAGATTCTAATGTATAATACCCAAAACAAGAAGATTTATGGGAAAAGGGATCTACTAAGGGAAAATTTTCGTCTCTTTTATGATGAAAACATGCCAACTAACATATATCAATGACACATCTGAAAACAATATTTAGAACCCTTAAGAACATGTATTTGAAAAAAAAAATCGAAAGAGAAGGTTGTGATGTGGCTTACTTGCTAAGCTTTGAACAAAAAGGCTCTCTTCTCCCTTCCTCTTCCTCTCAAGACTTCTCTCTTGTTCTCCTTCCCCTCCTCTAGCCGAAAGTGTGTGTGTGTGAGTGTGATGCTTGTGTTTGCCAAGCTAAGGAGTGGTGATATTTATAGGCAAATTTGGTGTAAAATGACATAGAAGCCCACTAGCTGGAATTGAATGGACAAGCTAGGATTTACTTGGAGTTCAATGAATTAGGAGTTCTTAGGGAGCTTAACCTTGGGAAGTTCAATGAATTAGGTTTATATAGATCTTAATTAATTGATGGTGCTTATAGTATAAAGTACATGTACTAGTTTTGAAAAAAATTTGAATTTAAATAAAGAAGTGAGGGCTTGAAGTTAAATTTATGTATTGGATGTAGAATTTAATTAAATTAGGCTAAGGAACCTAATCCAGCTAGGATATTCTGGTTTTGATAAAAAAAAAATGCTAACCTACAAGATTCGAAATAATTCAAGTAACTAAGGGCTTTAAGAAAATAATTTAAACATTAGGGTTTTTAAAGAGAAAACATTTTTCAGGGGCTTCACACTCAATTCACACCGTTATTTACACTCTCAAATTTCAATTCAAGAGAATACAAGATTAACAAACCCTCTTTTAATTCAGTCCTTCATTTATTTACAGAACAACACTCATAAGTTACCTTTGTTGTCACAACTAATTCATTAAGTTCACCATCACCAATCCATAATCCCCTTACCCATTTTCAGGTTCCATTCTTTACAAATAATGTCTATGTGCATTTCCTCTTTATACCAAATTACACATCAATTTGCAATTTCACAGATTCATCACAAGTCACAAATAACATCATCATTTCAACACATATCTCAACACAATCCACCTTTTGTTGACTTACTACGGTGAGATAGCGGGCACCCAATTCGTAACACTTTCCACCTTTCGCCGGCTACTATACGGGGAGAAGTGAACTCCACAAAAAAACATTTTCTCAAAAACTATTTTCTTCCAAAACCATATTTCTCCAAAAACCAATTTTCAACTTTTTAAAACCATCCCCCACATTTGCCGGCTACTATACGGCGGGATGTGGCCACCCAAAATATTTTTGAAAACCATCAATTTTTCCACTTTTGCCGACTATTATACGGCAGGACTGTGTGGACACCCAAAAATCATTTTTTCACTTTTGTCAGCTACTATACGGCAGGACTGTGTGAGCACCCAAAAAAACATTTTTCCCACATTCGTCCAGCGATAAGCCTAGACAGGGCAATTGGGCACCTTTAATTCAAAACCACCCCCACATTTGCTGGCTACTAAACGGCGGGACGTGGGCTCTCAAAAACCTTTTCAACTCCTCGCACGGGTACCAACACAACACCACCCAACACAACTCAACCCAAACTCAACATAACCCAACACAACTCAACCTAAAATCAACACAACCCAACACAACTCAACCCAAACTCAACACAATCCAACACAACTCAACAAAACCCAACACAACGTAACATAATTCAACACAATTCAACATAATTAACACAATTCAACATAATCATACAATTCAACATAATTCAAGGTGAACTCTTAAATCTCCATTTCATCATTTCATCTTAAGGCTCATGTCATCCATATCATTCACAATTTTTTTTCCCCAAATTTCATTTCATATTATAGCATGATTTACAACATTCATAATAAAGGTTCATTAGCTAATTTTTAACATAATTTTCAAACACTTCCAAAATTCAATTAAACTTGTATATATATAATTCAACCTTTCAATTCCATGATTCTAATTTCAATTTAGGCAAAATCATTAATTTTCATCATGAGTCAACTTAGGGTTTTCAAGAAAAATCAAGACTTTTAAGAAAAATTAAAACTTCTCACACCACTACTTTTTATTCCAATCTTCCCATTGATTATACACCTAAGGTTCATAATCCACAATCCTAACCCAACAATTGAACCCCAACACTTCAAATCCTAAACCCCCGATTCTCAAGATGTAATACTATATGCTTAAAAATGTAGATTTTGTATTTATATAATCAAAATACCACAAATCTATCTATTAATGCAAGTATTGAAGAAGAACTAGGACCTCTACCTCAAGAATCAAGAAAGAGCAAAGCTTTGATGAGATTCCTTCACAAATCCAAACTTCAATCGGTTGAAAAATGAGATCTTCAAGCCTACTTCACTTTTTTGCAAGGGATCTTGCCTAAATCTTTGAAAAATCAGAGGTATTTTGGGCCAAAATCTCTAGGATTTTCGGGCTAAGGGTGAGAGGGATGAAGAGAGAGGATGAAGGTGTGAAGAATGATCTAGAAAAGTGCTTTTAATCTTGGTGAATTCGCTCAGTCCACTTGAGCGTCGCTTTCCACGCTCGAGCGTACTTACTTCCAGCACAGATACTGGAACTTCAAACGGGTATAATTCTCTCATTCGGACTCCATTTTAGGTCGTTCTTGTGTCCAAATAGAAGCCCCGGGAACAAGATTTTCAATGGTTCTAGCCTCGCATCCAAATTCAAAGTGTGGGTGGAAAAAAAGGCGAAAGAGTGACGGCTATTTATAGAAAAATTATCCGAATTAAAGTTTTTGGTCCAATCTTACTTCACCATTATGTTACCACTTCAATCAATACCCCAAAATAAAATAGGGAGGCTCCAAACACAATAATAAAAGGTCAAAAAACAATCCCACTAGTCTCAGAAATTCAAATTTAACCAGGAAGACCGCTCGAGTGCCCAATCTTGCACTCAAGCATGCAGACCAACAAAACCGTCCGCTCAAGTGACCACTCCAACGCTCGAGCGGGAATTCACAACTCTTAAAATTTCGGATAGACTGCAAAAGTGCTGGGAGCCTCTCAAGTCCGCTCAAGCGTCGACTCCCCTGCTCGAGCGGAAGGAAAAATTCTAGATTGTTACACTTACAATATGATCATTCTATATAGGTAATGAGGGAGTGTGAAGGTCAAAAAGAAGGTGGGAGACAAGGTGGAAGACAAGAATGTGATAGGAGGGAAAATTTTCGAGGTGGTTACATGGGATACTCCTTTATAGATGCAAACAAAATCTCTTTTTGACAATGGAGGATGAGTGAAGATAATGAAGGATGAGTGGAGATAATGGAGAAGGTGAGAGACAAGGTAGGAGACAAGAATGTGATAGGAGGACAAATTTTCAAGGCGGTTGCATGGGATACTTCTTTACGGATACAAACAAAACCTCTTTTTGACAATAGGGGATGAGTGGAGATAATGGAGGATGAGTGGGTGCAGTTCAATTGATCAAAAATAGGTAAATGGGCTGTCCCAACCAAACCAAAACCAAGAAAAATGGGGTTGCTGTTGTTTTGGGCCAAGTTAACAAAATAGGTTATTAAGCCCAACTTCAAACAGCATCTTCCTTATATGGACTTGGTTTTAGGTGGTTCTTGGATCCAAATTGAAGCCCCAAAAGTTTACTTTCTAATGGTGGTGGTCTCACATCTAAATTCTAAGTGTACAACAAGATATGCCTAATTTAGTGAAGGCTGTTCATTTCTCTTGGGCCAGGTCAACAAAATCTGCTCTCAAGCCCAACTTCAAATGGGCATATCCCCCTTATCCAAACTTGGTTTTAGCTTATTCTTGGGTCTAAATTGAATCCCCAGAAGTCTCCTTTTCAATGGAGGTGGCCTCACATTTAAAATTCAAGCGTACAAAGAGATATGCCTAATTTAGTGAAGGCTATTAATTTCCTTCTTAACAATTTGATGCTCATCCTTTCCCTAAACTAGTTTTCTTTCATCCTCTCATATTTCTTTCAAATCCAAACCTATCCAAACTTATAAAGAATATGTTTTTAAATATATATATATATATTTTAAAGAGTTCACTTCCCTTCTATTTATTTCTGCTTTGTCCTTACTCAGTTTTTTGAAAAGTGCAATATTTTAATTGAAATTGGAGTCTCAGAACATCGTAGAAACATTTGGAAAAATATTTTGAAAAGAGAGTTTTAAGGTCTAAAATAGTTTGACCAAAAATGTGTGAAGGTTGGGATTAAAGCTCAAATTCCATTTTTCTTGTTGAGGACTGTTGGGGAACAGATTTTGATTGTCATCATCGGGTAATCAACAAAAAGCGCCCAAGTCTTAGGGTTGGTCAAAATAGAGTGTCTACAACAAGTACCGTCATATTCAATGACTATCAACAATACATATTCAATGTCTCAACAAACCATCATATTCAATGACACAATCCAAATGATTAGTTTCAATTTACCTAATCCTCATGCAATTTCTACAACAATCATGGCTATAGCCCAATACAGATAGCCCAATACAGATATTTCTAAACAGATATACAATCTTTATAATAGATAATTCATCAAATTTTCATAGGGGAGTGATTAATCAAATCCAACTACACCATTCATTCATATGCCCTTCCAATTTAACATTTCTCATACCAATTTCAATATTTACACAAAATAATTATTCCAACATAATTAGGGAAAATTTCCCATTTTTCCAAATATCAACCCAAAGGTTCAAATCTACCTTTTAGACACAAGATAGCCTCCTATCCAAGACCCCATAAACATTTATGTAACACAACATAAAAATCCCTTTTTTATTTTGGATCCAAACCCTAGATTTTTCCAAATCTCACCATTTATACTTAACAACAAATAACTAGGTTAAAACCCATACTTAAAGTGTAGAATATCCCTACCTCAAGTGTAGAAGCCCAAAGGAGAAGTGGAGGAACTTTGAAAATGATGAAATCAACTTCCAATAGGATGAGAATGGAGCTCTCAAGATGCTCTACCCTTTATCCAAAAGCACTAGGGTGAAGAGATCAAAGAATCTTGGTCAAAATGTAGAAAGAGAGTGGATTTTAGAGAGAGAGAGAGAGAGAGAGAGAGAGAGAGTCGGATTAGGGTTTTTGTGAGAAAAAATACTAGAAAGTGATGTAAAAATAAGTTGTTGCGAACTGATATACGCGAGGCTCGCTCAAGCGAAGGAGTTGTCGTTTGAGCGACTAGACACAATAAGTGACCTCGCTCAAGCACAAGAAGCATCGCTCGAGTGTAGAATACAAATCCCTATAAATTTTGCAGATAGAAGACCATCACTCGAGCGCAAGAGTTCTCGCTCAAGCGAGTACCGATACACTCTGAGAACATTTGCAGGTCTGAACGAATTACTGGGAGATCACAGATCTCACTCGAACTCAGGAGCTCTCGCTCAAGAGACCAGACAAAACAAGGTGTCCTTGCTTGAACGCAAAAAGCTTCGCTGGAGTGAAGAAGCCAAAACCTGGGCAACAACCATCTAGACCCACCTACCAACCTATTTCAAATACATCGAAGACGTTCCAATACTCAAACTCAAGGAGTGGAAGGAAGAAAAGCCATGGATAACAATATTTAAACCATGAAACTTGAGTCTGGGGTGCAACAATAATTGGGTCAAAACCGAGATCGCTGTAGAGAAAATGTTCTTCATTCTAAATTTAGAGAGTTTTAGAAGAGAATTTTATTTTATTTTATTTTTTATTTTTTGAAAACCTGAAAGAATGAGATAAGTCTTGACAATTATAGGTACTAGCATATTACCCGTGCTATGTACATGATTTTGTGATTTAAAATGAGTTATTATGAAAAGAAAAATGTATATGGTTCTCTCTATCAAATGATTACACATATGACTATCTTATACGTTGATTTATAAATTTGTTAACTATCAGTTTCTAGGAGTAGCATGATATAACTTGATAACACTTATCAAGTCTCCAGTTTTCACCAATCATCATCTCTCTAATTTTTATCTCCTCTTTGTTGACCACATCGACTCTTATTTAAAGCACATTTACTACACGATCGCCCTTGTTTTTAACTTCATTTCATTATCTTTCTCCCAAGTCGACCTTGACCCATATCCATAACCTCTCTTCTCTAATCTCAAGTTGCATCCACCCTTCTTCCCATTGTTTGGCCATTAAAATTATAGTTAACCATTAATTGATAATAAATTAGTTGAGCTGGCATAAATTCTCAAATAAACTCAAATTCGACTCGTATAAAATAATGAATAATTTTGTATGTGTTAATAAATAAATAAAGTGAACAAAAAAGTCCTTTTAATTTTAGGAATTTTTGTAGTGCTTTTATGATTGTTGTTATTTTATTTTATTTTATTTTTTTATCTATAAAATCGTACATGTAAGAACAACAAAAATAGCTAAATAAGTGTGTATACATAGATATAGATAAATTTACATGGTTCAATATATAACAATAACATATTCATAACTCAATGCTACTATTTAATTTTCATCTACTCCAAACTTAGACTATTAGCATTAAGAGAGAGACTAACCTTTTTACACATATAGATTTGCAGAGAGTTGGTTGGCTGGAAAGAGATTGAGTTTGCTTACATTGGATTTTTAGGTTGCTTAGGATTTCCAAAGATAAAGGTCTTTTATCATTTTTAGGAAGGAAATATTGGAAGAAATCAATACTTCTCATATTAAGTGGGATATATGTTTTTGAATTTTGAAATTCAAAAGTATAGACCTTTTTTAAGCATAGATCATTTTTATTTTTTTATGTTTTCAATTGACATGATTTTCTATATTAAAGTTCAAATTTAAAGGATAATTAGAGTTTTTTTTTTTCCTTAGTTGGGTTAACAAATAGAAAGTTTTTTAATTATTTAAAAATATAAAAATTCTAAAAATTCATGTTGAGAATTTGGAGCTCCCACAATCCTTGTGGTTAAAACCGCCTTTTCTTATATAATATATATATATATATATTGTGGTAATCTTGCATTGAGTTGGAGAGCTTTCCTTTTTGAAATCCTCAAATCTTGGGATAAATTATGGTAATTTAAATTAAATTCTTAATCATAGAATAAATCATTGAAATTTAAATTTGTATAGTGATAATTATGAATTTTTATTTTATACTTAAAATAAGCTAGCCAATAGAGATTTTGATTTTCAAAATAATTTTGTATGAGATTTTGAAACTATCATAATATCTCTCCATAAAAGTATTTTTTTGTAAAATATATAGATATATAAATTGTCACGACCCGAACCCGCCCCTATGGGTTAAGGCCATAACCGGCCAGTAATCACGAGATTACCTACGGCCTCAATCCAATAAAACAAAACTCATCAAAGTAAAGGGGGCCAATCGGAAGCAAATTTAAAACTTTATCCATAGAGTTGTGCTTATATGCACACCATAACATTCCAAACATTTATATGTTAATAACTCACATCAAGGTATGTACTAACACAGAACACTGTACATACAGGATCATACAAGTTAAGTCAGTCGAACCCAAGACTTATATACAAAAATGATCCGATGTTTTCGCCAACCACAACAAAACTATGAACAAAGGACAAAGGCGAAGACAGTCTCGTGCGTGAGACGTTTGGGCTGACTCTTCAAAACTTCGACTATTTCTCACAATTTCACCGGGGCTGATTTTGGACGTCCCTTGGCTCACCTACATGTACATGAATAAGTGTGAGCGAATGCCCAGTGAATAATATCAAATGAGAAAGATACAAAATCAATCATTGAAACAGTTACAGCAGACGGCCTTTGGCCCAATCATTTATATCCATCGGCCTTTGGCCCAATCATTTATATCAATCACCCTTCCGCCCAGTCATTCATGTCAATCGGCCTTCGGCCCAATCATTTATGTCAATCGGCCTTCGGCCCAATCATTCATGTCGATCGACCTTTGGCCCAATCATTCATGTCAATCGGTTGTCCATAATTCAAACTAGCAAACTTGTAAAGAAATAAGCAATTGGACAATTGACAAACTTCAAATATCGATATTACTCACTGTGATCGGCTTGTGGATTTGCCCTGGAGCTTGACCCTACACATCATATAACACATATGGGTCACAAATGATTCAATCCATTTTTTAATTCACATATTCCTCTTTAAGCTTCATTCTTATCTCTTTAACTCAATTGCAATGTTTAATGCATGCCTAAGAGTGCTTGCAAGTGAAAGAGAATGGAAAACGAAACACAGAACGATCACACAAAATTTTCAGAAATAGAGTCCCCGCTCGAGCGTGGACTTCTCCGCTCGAGCGGGCCCAATAGGTTTGCAAAAGTACTGGTTGCATCAAATTCACGCTCGAGCGTGATCTCGGGCGCTCGAGCAGAAAGTCTGTCTACATACCTCTCCGCTCGAGCGTCAACTTCCCTCGCTCGAGCAGGCACCATGTCTGCAAAATATACTGGGAGCACGAATTTCACGCTCGAGTGGCGGTTCCCCCGCTCGAGCGGACATCAAATTTTCTGGGTTTTTCCAGCAGTGTTCTTGAGTTCAATTTCAACATTTAAACCAACATTTCTTGCACAATATGGCCCAAACTTTACATAAACATGTACTAACATGGTTCAACCACCAAATTACAATATTATGAAGCTCAATTCCATGAATTACTTACATGCATGGTTCAAATTAACCCAAACTCATCACCAACATCTTAAATTCAAATATTCAAGGCTCATACTTCCATGATTTGCACATGCATGTGACATATACCCCTCATTCTCAACTTATGTGATGAAGAGATGGTCTAGAACATGAGCTTCAACTAAAACTTACATGGATCATACATTTTGTGCTCAAACATGCAAATTCAAGGCAATTACACACATGCATGCATACATCGACCTTCAATTCAACATGATTAACTCAATTTATGCTCTTGATCACAAACAAACCTTGAACTTACAAAATCACAAATTCAAACTTATGAATTCAAGATCAAATGCTTACCTAGAGGCTCAATTTTTCCAATCAACAACAAATTCTTGAGTATAGCTTCAAAGCTATCAAGTTCCCTAGCCAAAACTCTTCCTTGAGCTCCTTTTCTCACTAATTTCGGCTCCCTTCCCTCTCTAGAGCATAATTTCGGATGATAAGCACAAAAGGAGCAAAGTGAGGGTGTAAAATGGCCCTTTAAAGGCTTCCTCTCAATTACATTATTTTATTATAAAATAATTGAGCACTAATTCATTAAATTAATCCAATTAATCTGATCCGAATCAATTTTCAATCAAATTTCACCGTAGGCTCTAAAAATTATGCTGATCACAATGGCGCAGTCAATTTCGGTTTCTGTGGCCGATAAGGCCTTTAATTTAATTTCCGAAGCAGATAACCAAACTGATATTCCTACGGTGAACAGATAGAAATTCAAAACCACATATTGTCACATAATGGCACACAAAATCATATTAAACACATAATCATGCTCATATTAAGGACCAATTAACATACTACGGAACAGGGGTATCACAGTCTTCCCCCCTTTAGGAAGTTTGGTCCTCCAAACTTAATTTTACCTTCGTCGGGAAACAAATGTGGATAGCGTAGCCACATTTCCTCCTCTTTTTCCCATGTAGCATCCGTCCCATAGTGTTCTTTCCATTCCACTTTCACTATTGGGATGGACTTGCTTCTCAATTGTTTCACTTGCCGATCAACGATTCATTCTAGCCATTCGGCATATTCCATATTTTTATCAATAGCTACCCGGTGATAATCAATCACATGGTACGGGTCTCAGAGGTAACCCCTCAACATCGACACATGAAACACATTATGGATTTGCTCAAATCCCGGTAGCAAAGCAACTCTATAGGCAACTGGACCAAGTCTTCCAGAATCTGAAACGGCCCAATGTAACGGGGCGACAACTTGCCCTTCTTTGCAAACCTGACTTGACCTTTCATCGGAGAAACACAGATGAACACATGGTCACCAACCTCGTACTCAAGAGGTCTTCTCCGAACATCTGTATAATTCTTTTGTCGGTCCTGAGCTGTCTTGAGCCTTTGCCGAATAATCCTGATTTTCTCAGAAGTGTCTTGCACAATTTCTGGCCCGAGTAAAGCTCTATCCCCGACTTCTGTCCAACAAATCAGTGATCTACACCTTCTGCCATACAAATCAGTACTGAATCTTAGTTCTGTCCCCATAGCTTCTTGCAAACTCTTCCATAATCTAGATACAAATTTCGGATCTCTATCCGACACAATAGATACCAGAACTCCGTGTAAACGAACAATCTCATCAACATAAATAGTAGCCAATCTATAGGCATTAAATGTAGTTCTAACTGGCAGAAAATGTGCAGATTTAGTTAGTCTATCAACTACAACCCAAATAGAATCCATACCTCGAGAAGTCCGAGGTAGGCCAACAACAAAATCCATAGTCACATGCTCCCACTTCCATTTAGAAATAGGGAAAGGTTGAAGTAGACCGCCTGGTTTCTGAAGTTCAGCTTTGACTTGTTGACACTAAAGACACTTTTACACATATTCTGCAATCTCTTTCTTTATTTTAGGCCACCAATAGGTTTGTTTCAAATCCCGATACATTTTATTATTACCCGGATGCATAGCAAGTACGGATCTGTGGGCTTCATCTAAAACCCTCTTCTTTAGCTCCGAAATATCTGGGACACACATCCTATTCCGAAATCTCAACACTTCATTCTCAATGCCAAACTCTACTTTTAGACTTGTCTCAAATTCATCAATCACTTTCTTCAGGAACTCCTCCTCTTTCTGTTTCTGTTTAATTTCATCAAAGATTACCGGTTCGGCTGTAATAGCAGCTATCAATCTGCCATGTTCACACATTACCACTTCAATTTCAGACTTCTCAAAATCTTGCAAGATTTCTTTCTGTTCAGTAAGCAAACAAGCTACACTCCCCGTTGATTTTCTACTCAAGGCATCAGCAACTGTGTTAGCTTTCCCGGGTGATACTGAATCTCTAAATCATAATCCTTTATCAGTTCCAGCTATCTCCTCTATCGCATATTCAACTCCTTCTACGTGAAGAAGTATTTCAGACTTTTGTGATCCGTGTAGACTTTACACTTTGCCCTGTACAAATAATGCCGCCAGATTTTCAAAGCAAAAACAACTGCGGCCAATTCTAAGTCATGTGTTGGGTAGTTCTTTTCGTGCGGTCTCAACTGTCGAGAAGCATAAGCAATAACCTTTCCGTTTTGCATTAGCACACAACCCAAACCTTTATAAGACGCATCACTTAAAATTACAAAATTTTCCGTACCTGATGGTAGTGTCAAAATCGGTGCAGTGGTCAATCTTGTTTTCAATTCATGAAAAGTTGATTTTCTTTCATCGTTCCACTCAAAAGGTTTCCCTTTGCACGTCAGTTGGGTAAGAGGCACAGCAATTTTCGAAAAATCTTTCACAAACCTTCTGTAGTACCCGGCTAAACCCATAAAACTGCGAACTTCTGTTGCATTGGTCGGTGTAGGCCAATTCACAATTGCCTCTATTTTCTATGGGTCCACTGAAATCCCTTCCTTGTTGATCACATGCCCTAAGAAAACAACTTCATCCAATCAAAACTCACATTTCTTTAGTTTAGCAAACAATTTCCTTTCCCTAAGTATTTGAAGGACAGTTCTCAAATGTTGCTCATGTTCAAGTCTATCTTTAGAGTATATCAAAATGTCATCAATAAAAACCACAACAAATTCATCAAGGTAGGTTTTAAAAATTTAGTTCATTAGGTCCATAAATGCTACCGGAGCATTAGTCACTCCAAATGGCATAACAAGAAACTCAAAATGTCCATACCTCGTTCTGAATGCGGTTTTCTCAACATCTTCTGCCTTTACCTTCAACTAATGATACCCGAACCTCAAATCAATCTTGGAAAACACTTGTGATCCCTGCAACTGGTCAAACAGGTCATCAATACAGGGTAAGGGATATTTATTCTTTATTGTTACCTTCTTCAATTCCCGATAGTCGATACACAAGCGTAGGGTTCCATCTTTCTTTTTCACAAACAACACCGGTGCACCCCTGTAGACACCCCATTTTTGACCGTCCTCAAGACTTGGACGTCATCATTTGAACACTCGATGATCATCCATGTTCGTGTTCATCTTGAGTTCTCGGAGGCTTCGGTCTCTCGCCTTGCCTCAAGACCTCTTGACTTGTTTGTTTTGTGCTTGGTTGTGTACCAAACACTTGTGTTTTTGCTCCTAAGGGCAGGGAATGGCTTGTTGGCCATCCCCACACCTCACCGGCCTTAGCTTAAGGCCACCGGCCCTGTTTTCTTGCTATCGGCCAAATATTTTGGTCGGTCGGCAATGTTTTTGGTCGGCCGGCCATTTTTGTTAGTCAATCGGCCATATTTTCCAGCTGACCCCTTTCCATCTGCTTTTGGCAGATATTTTATGCCAACTGTCACAGCTGACAGCTGGCATCCACATTTCACCCCCTCGATACACGTGTATGGAGGGATTTGCCTCTTGTTTAGCTTCTCTTGGAAGCTTAAGGATTTGAACCTCTATAAAGAGGGAGCCCCTCCTCCCTCCTCCAGGTTCAGAGAATTAGGGTTAGAGGGTGAGATATAGTTTTTGTATCTATACTCCTTTGTTTGATCCTATTCTGTGCCTTAAAGTGAGTTTTTGTCTTACTTTTGCACTAGAACACCTAGCATTACACCATCCTTTGGTTGCTGAGGCTCTAAGGAGTTGCTGTTAGGGTTCTTGGGCTGGTTTTGATCCAAGGAAGGTGCTAGTGTGGTGTTCTAGAAGAGGTTCTTCAAAGGTGAGAACATACTTTTTTTTATTCCCTATTTTTGCACAAGCTTTTAACCTATCTTTCATATTGTTCTAAGATTTGACTATAACTGATAAAAGTTCTGATTTTGTGTGCTTTAGAACTTTGTTTAAGGTCACTTTGAGGTTTGGGGTTGTCTGTCCCCTCCAAGGCCTTGTTAGGCCTTGTTTTAGGCCATACCTTTTGGCCATTGTTCTGGTCTTTGCATGACCTCTCTACCACTAAAATCTAGAGGATTTTTAGTGGTGGAGAGGTGGTTTTGAGGTCCTAAATAGGAGAGGGTCATCCCCCTCTCCTTGTTGTCTTTAATGCTTGTATAAATGGCTTATGTTGTAGCATGTTTACCTAGCTTGCTTTAGCTCCATTTCAGCATGTATTAGGCTTTTTTTTGCCATGATACACCTCTATTTTGAGTTGGTTTGGACATGCCATGTATGCTTCATACACTTGTCTTGTAATCCCATGATTTGGCCTTAACATGCATCATGTTGTAACATGTGTTTTTAGCATGATTTTGGCCCAACTCCATGAAGCTTTTAGGCTTGTTGTAGCATGCTTAAGTTCTATTTTTCATTGATTTGGCCATGCTTGCATTATTTTGTATAGCTACCATGCAATCTAGTTTGTAGGCTTTGAATGTTGAATCCTCTAGCATGCTTTATTTGGGCTATTTCAGTGATTTGACATCATTTGTCATCATATTTCAGTCCATGTTCCATGCTTGTATGCTTGCATTTACCATCCTTTCAATGCTTTGAAGAGTTGTTGTTTTGTGATCCATGTTTGGACCATTGTATATGCCTCCATGATTAGGTCTTTGGGAGGCCTTCTCATTGGGTTTTGGGGCTTATTTTGGCATATTACAACTCTGATTTTGTTGGCTTAATTCATGCCATGTTTGGTTGTAGTAGGTGTAGTGCATTTGCCCTTTTGGGCCTTGTATGCATCTTGTTTTGTGCTCGCCTTTATAACATGTTTTGGCCCCATCCCATACGTGTTCTAGCCTTGTTTTGGTCTGCCTTGGGACTATTTTGGGTCATCTTGGCCCTTTGAGGCTTGGTTGGTATGGCCATAGTGTAAGTCCCTTGTCTAGCTTTGAGCTTTAAGTCCATGAACATGCTATGTTTGCCTTGTTTAGTTGATTTGGCATTATTTCTCATGTGATTTCAAAGCTTATCACATTGCTACATTCTCATGTTTATCATGCCTTGCTCATGCTTGAGGATTGTACATTATTGCCTAGCTTGCAGACCAATATGTGTGCATGTGTGCCTTGCCCTTTTGGTGCCTTAGTTTTGGTATTTTGGCCACTGATTTGGGCCTATTCGAGAGCTACCCATTTTGGTTTAAGACCATCCTCGCATGTTGTTGCATACTTGCCTTGTATGTTGTCACATACTTGTTGCATATTTGGGAAACTGCATGTTGTAGTATGCTAATTTAATTGCGCCTCGTTGTGTACTTAATCGTTTGCATGTTGTTGCATGCTTTCCTTGCATGTTGTTACATACTTGGCCTATTAACATGTTGTCGCATGTTTAAGTGGCATTGCATTTGGTATGCATCTCCCGTTAAGTTGCCTAACATGTTGTTACATGCTTGCCTATCCTCACATGTTGTCACATGTTCGCCTTGCATGCTTGAACGTCCATGTTGCATCTTGCATGCTTGTCTAGCTTGCATTGCATTTGGCATGCTTGTTACCCTCACCATGATCATGTTGCATTAGTTTTGCTTGCATGTTTGCATCCCTTGCCTCTTGATCAACCATGATGGAGGTTACGACCCCCCTTTTGTGTTTGTGTGCATTTCATTTGATATTAAAATGCACACTCGACACCTTTGGCCATCATGCATTGAAATGCATGATTGATGGCCCGAGGGTCGAGAACAGTGCTTCTCTAAGTCTCAAACATGCTGAGGAGGGTGGTGATGCATAAATTGTTTTGAAAATGCATTGCCATATTCTGTCTATCCTCTACCGCAGCAAAACAGGATTCTGCAGGAAGAGATGGTCGGTCGACCATCTTCAATGCCGGCCAGCCATTATTTTTTAGCCGATATTACCACAAATGGTCGATGACCAGTTCCCCATGGCCGGTGGCCTCATCTCTTGGTCGATGATATCCCACAGTGCTCAGGGAGTGATTCTGAAGCTTTCTTGCGACTTGTGAAGTTTTCAAAAGTATAGATCAGTGTAAGCAGAGGCAGCATGAGTATGACGATGGATTTCCGAGCGAAGCTGTACAAGCATGCATGCATCCCTCGCCTCGAGGCCATTTCAGCATTTTAATAACTTAGACTGGTTATTTATTTCGATTTGGTTGTGTAATTAATTAATTAGCTTGTTAGTTGATTAGTTAGTTGATTTGTATTATTTATTCGGTCCCTCCCTCGAGAGGGCGCAGTTTTGTAATAAGTGTGCGTGTATGTGATGCATGTCTTCCAACCCCCACTTCTTTCTCCCTTTTATTTAACCGTTTATGATGGTTAGATTTAGGGCATATTTGATTTAGCATACTTTATGCTATGCATGTTTGCATTCATTCATTTGTATCGCATGCACTGGGCTCGGCGCATCATACTAACTGCATAGTATTTCAATTCTAACTTGAATACGTGTATCAAATTGCCGCATATCATATGCCATCTTAGATTAGCCGAGCCTATTCTAATTGCATTTCGTATATGTTGCATTAGCCATCTTAACATGGACTTGGATCATACATTTGATTACTAACATGTTCTTGTTTTGGCTCAGAGTACACTGTGAGTGTTTATGCTTTAGCATCTTGCATGTGTGTAAGTGTTAACATAACAGCATGCTTGCCATAAGGCTAATTGCTTATGTGACATAACTGCCTGAATGCTTGTGGATGAAGGTTAGGTTGCTTGAATTGGAATAATTCATCGAAACCCGTGTTTTAGCCTACTTGCGAGTAGCAAACTTCAATCTATTTTCAAAACAAACGGATATACGATGCTTTGTTCCAACTTAGGCAATCCAGTCTATACTTGTATGTTGTGCGCATCACATAGAAATTATAGGCTAACAACCAAAATATGAGCATATGATGTTTTCAAAACTCAATATCATGGTTAGTAGAGGCCGATCTTTGATCGGGCGAGCGTGGGTGCTCACGAAGTGACCTTCCCCAATCGTACCCAAGTTCCCGAGCCGAGGCAACTTTGGTGATGACGGACACGTAGCCTTAGGCACGAGTCAGGGTTTCCTAAATTCCCCCAAAATAAAATATTTAGGTGGCGACTCTATATCTGGCAAAGCAGTCCATGTTTGGCACTTCTTTCTAAAAAATTAATTTTTCAAAACGATTTGCCGGATTTGGACTCTTCGATGATTCATCGGTCTTGCATTGCACTCTGCCAGATTAGATACAAGACCGTGACATTGAGTCCAAACTGTAGTAAGCCCCAATGAACAAAACGGGATTTCTCCCGAGACGTTCGGGGACGTCCACAACCCCACGGTGAAGTGCTAGGTCTGATAAATCCTTTGTCAAGCAGGTCTTGTAACTGTTCTTTCAATTCTTTCATTTCAGCTGTAGCCATTCTGTAGGGAGTTTTAGAAATAGGCTGGGTGCCTGATACAGTTTCAATAGTGAATTCTATCTCCCTATCCACCAATTCTCTTGGTAGTTCATTTGGAAACACATCTGGAAATTCTCTAACAATAGAGATATCATTCAATTCAGCATTTACAGATTGTTCAGACAACACATAGCACAAATAACCCTAACACCCTTTCCTGATCAATTTACATGCTTTCATTGCAGATATCAAATAAGGTGGAGGCACTACCCCGTTACCCACAAACACAATTTCTTCTTGTTCTGGTGGTCTAAACACAACCCTTTTTGCCACACAGTCAATGGTGGCACAATATTTAGTTAACCAATCTATGCCCAGAATTATGTCAAAGTGCCTAAAGTTCAAGGGTAACAAGTCCACATATAGAATGGCATTTCCAATTCGCATGTCACAAAAATGATAGACAGATTCACACAATACCGATTCCCCAGATGGAGCAGACACATATAGAAGATATGGCAATAATTCTAGAGGTCTACTCAGTCTAGATGCAAATGCACATGTTACAAATGAGTGTGTTGATCCAGAGTCAATTAACACAAAAGCATCCTGATTACATATAGAAATAGTACCTGAGACAACTGCGTTGGCATTCCAGGTATCGCCCGGAACAAGTGCAAAAACTCTCCCTTGTCTCACGGTATCTCCGGCGGGAGTAGATCTCGTAGCATTTCCCTGTTTTGGAACTGATGCTGTCGAACTGGCAGCAAGCTTTTCACTGTTTTGTTTACAA
The DNA here is from genome assembly GCF_055761805.1 of Camellia sinensis. Taxonomy (NCBI): domain Eukaryota; kingdom Viridiplantae; phylum Streptophyta; class Magnoliopsida; order Ericales; family Theaceae; genus Camellia; species Camellia sinensis. The sequence continues at coordinate 106,878,813 of NC_138969.1, read as the reverse complement.
TCTCTGGCCATATGCCTCTGTTTACCACACCTAAAACAAGCTCCTGACACATGGTGACAAACCCCACGATGCCTGTTACCACAAGTAGTACACAACGGGGTTGTATTCAAGGAGCCCGTATTTTGCTTATTTGAAAACTTCTTCGTTGAAAAGAAGCCCTGCCTTTTACTACCCTTCTAGTCAGTTGTCGATTTAGTTTGTCTAGCTATATTAGCTTATGATATTATGGCCCTATCTAGTACCCCGATGTAGGTTTCCAGCTTTAAGACATTCACCCTCTCTAGAATGTCGCTTCGAAGCACGCCTTCAAAATGTCTCGCCTTGTTATAGTCTGTATCAATCACGTGTGGCGCAAACCTGGCCAATTTAGTGAATTTGGCCTCATACTCGGCTACAGTCATACTGTCTTGCCTCAGTTCCATGAACTTTGCCACATTCCTATCCCAGACACACTGCGGGAAATACTTGCCATAGAAAATTTCCAGAAATTTTGCCCAATCAGCATCTTTGTAATTCTCATGTATTAACATCCACCATCTTCTTGCTTCGTCTTCTATCATAAAGGTGGCTAGAAGCACTTTCTGTGTCTCCGAACACGAGAACACTTCAAACAATTTTTCGATACCGAGGACCCAAGCTTTAGCTTTCAAAGGATCTAATCCACCCTGGAACTGTGGTGGTTTCATTTTCTTGAACTCTTTGGTGAGAGCTATGATTCGGTCATCATTTTGATTATCTGGCACAGGAGGTGCCGGAGGCGGAGGTGGAGGATGTAGCTGCTGCCACTGTTGTTGCCATTCCTGTTGTTGCCTCAATGTCTCTGCCATTTCCTGAATCAGTCTTTCCATTCTATCCAATCTGACAGTAGAAGATTCCTCTATCTCATCACCTCTTGTTCTCACCATCTGATTAGACTTGCATTATACTTTATACAAAAGATACACAAGTATGCATATATTAAAGAGCATACATAATCAAATAATTTGAAACGCAAGCTGTTCACAAACTTATAGCACATAGTTGTTCACACTTAATAGTTAAGCGTATTCTTGATGCTTTCAGATTTATACTTATCACATGAATACATCCTAGATCTTTTCTAGACTCTTATTGCTCTTTTGGACAAGTGTGTGAGTTATTAACTCGTGCTCTGATACCACTCTGTCACAACCCAAACCCGCCCCTATGGGTTAAGGCCATAACCGGCCAGTAATCACGAGATTACCTACGGCCTCAATCCAATAAAACAAAACTCATCAGAGTAAAGGGGGTCAATTGGAAGCAAATTTAAAACTTTGTCCATAGAGTTGTGTTTATATGCACACCATAACATTCCAAACATTTATATGTTAATAACTCACATCAAAGTATGTACTAACACAAAACACTGTACATACAGGATCATACAAGTTAAGTCAGTCGAACCTAAGACTTATATACAAAAATGATCCGATGTTTTCGCCAATCACAACAAAACTATGAACAAAGGACAAAGGCGAAGACAGTCTCGTGCGTGAGACGTTTGGGCTGACTCTTCAAAACTTCGACTGTTTCTCACAATTTCACCGGGGCTGATTTTGGACGTCCCTTGGCTCACCTACATGTACATAAAGGAGCGTAGGCAAATGCCCAGTGAATAATATCAAATGAGGAAGATACAAAAGCAATCATTGAAACAGTTACAGCAGATGGCCTTTGGCCCAATCATTTATATCCATCGGCCTTTGGCCCAATCATTCATGTCAATCGGCCTTCGGCCCAATCATTCATGTCAATCTGTTGTCTATAATTCAAACAAGCAAACTTGTAAAGAAATAAGCAATTGGACAATTGACAAACTTCAAATATCGATATTACTCACTGTGATCGGCTTGTGGATTTGCCCTGGAGCTTGACCCTACACATCATATAACACATATGGGTCACAAATGATTCAATCCGTTCTTTAATTCACATATTCCTCTTTAGGCTTCAATCTTATCTCTTTAACTCAATTGCAATGCTTAATGCATGCCTAAGAGTGCTTGCAAGTAAAAGAGAACGGAAAACGAAACACTGAACGATCACACAAAATTTTCAGAAATAGGGTCCCTGCTCGAGCGTGGACTTCCCCGCTCGAGCGGGCCCAATAGGCCTGCAAAAGTACTGGTTGCATCAAATTCACGCTAGAGCGTGAACTCGGGCGCTCAAGCAGAAAGTCTGTCTACATAGCTCCCCGCTCGAGCGTCAACTTCCCCCGCTCGAGTGGGCACCATGTGTGCAAAATATACTGGGAGCACGAATTTCACGCTCAAGCGGCGGTTCCCCTGCTCGAGCGGACATCAAATTTTCTGGGTTTTTCCAGCAGTGTTCTTGAGTTCAATTTCAACATTTAAACCAACATTTCTTGCACAATATGGTCCAAACTTTATATAAACATGTACTAACATGGTTCAACCACCAAATTACAATATTATGAAGCTCAATTCCATGAATTACTTACATGCATGGCTCAAATTAAGCCAAACTCATCACCAACATCTTAAATTCAAACATTCAAGGCTCATACTTCCATGATTTGCACATGCATGTGACATATAACCCTCATTCTCAACTTATGTGATGAAGAGATGGTCAAGAACATGAGCTTCAACTAAAACTTGCATGGATCATACATTTTGTGCTCAAACATGCAAATTCAAGGCAATTACACACATGCATGCATACATCGACCTTCAATTCAACATGATTAACTCAATTTATGCTCTTGATCACAAACAAACCTTGAACTTACAAAATCACAAATTCAAACTTATGAATTCAAGATCAAATGCTTACCTAGAGGCTCAATTTTTCCAATCAACAACAAATTCTTGAGTATAGCTTCAAAGCTATCAAGTTCCCTAGCCAGAACTCTTCCTTGAGCTCCTTTTCTCACTAATTTCGGCTCCCTTCCCTCTCTAGAGCATAATTTCGGATGATAAGCTCAAAAGGAGCAAAGTGAGGGTGTAAAATGGCCCTTTAAAGGCTCCCTCTCAATTACATTATTTTATTATAAAATAATTGAGCACTAATTCATTAAATTAATCCATTTAATTTGATCCGAATCAATTTTCAATCAAATTTCACCGTAGGCTCTAAAAATTACGCTGATCACAATGGCGCAGTCAATTTCGGTTTCTGTGGCCGATAAGGCCTTCAATTTAATTTCCAAAGCAGATAACCAAATAGATATTCCTACAGTGAACAGATAGAAATTCAAAACCACATATTGTCACATAATGGCATACAAAATCATATTAAACACATAATCATATTCATATTAAGGACCAATTAACATACTACGGAAGAGGGGTATCACATAAATAATCTCAACATCACTTTTATTACTCCTTAATACAAAAAATTATGAGCTAATTATGATAATTTTAAATTTATGTTTAAAACTTATAAATCATGGGATAAATCATTATGATTTTATATTTATGTTGTGCTAATTTTAAATTTAAATTAATAGACTGCTTTCCATACACAGTAGCTTTCAAATTTGAATTTTGAAATGAATTAGTATATATCTATGAGATTGTCTCTATCTAATTGAGCTTCTCTCTCTATTCTTTTCTTATCCTAGTTAGAGTGGGAGAGGGGGTTTCTAGCGACCTCCAGCCTCCTCTCCTCTCCTCTCCTTTCCTTATACCTATTTTTTATCTTTCCTTTCCTTTTTGCTATCTAAAACTTGGAAGTTTTAGTTTTCCATCCTCTCCCTCATTTGTGAGGTGTTTTTTCTCCTTTTTTCTTCAACTTCAGCCATGACCTCACCAGATCCGTCGTCTCTTTTCTTCTCTGCCTCCATTCGACATCATCTCCATATCTCCTCCTAGTTAGCCTTCACCGTCCCTGCTCGCCACTATTTCTTTGCCTCTGTTTCTCAGATCTATCGCTTTCACTACCACCATATCCTCTACCGCAACTATTAGAAGTTGTGGTATGTGGGTTTGTGTTTTTTGCTTTTGTTTTTGGTCTTTCTTTGTGTTTTGTTCTACTGTTGATTGGTGGTTTAAAGTCCATCGGTGTTTTTGATTGTTAAGCTTACCCTCTTTGTGTTTGAGATCTATGATTTATCTCAGACTTGCTCTATTGCCGAACTCTGATGATCGGCTCTACCATGCAGTACTAGCACGAGCACGAGACGTGCATCTGAATATTTTCATAATTTATCTCCTTTGTGCTTCTTGCTATATTTTTACTTTGTGTGGTGTAAGTTTTGAGTTGGATGGATTCTTGTAAGTACTGTTTTGCTTTCTTTAATGGACTTTTCTACAGATCAAAAAAAAAAAAAAAGAGTTAGTATAGTTTCCCTTTTTTTTTTTTAGATTTGATATTTCCATTTGAAAGTCATAAATCAAGGAATATTATTTTATTTTATTTTTTTGCTTGAATGAGATTTAGTCAATAGAAGATTTTTTTAATTATTTAAAATTAAAAAATTAGAAATTTTAGTTTGAGACATTGAAGCTATGAGAATGGTTAAAAACTCACTTTTCCTTAATATATAGTATAGATTTAATTGATGTAAAACATTATTACATTAAGGGCTAACATGTGAATGTTCTCGTTGAACTTGCTTTAATTAAATTTTGGTAGTATCATCAAATTAAACAAGATTCAAACAACAATAAAAAAAAAAAATTTTAAATAAAACGAAGAAGGAAGAATGAAAATCAAAATAAAATAGGAACCTGAAAAATATTGATTTAAAAATTTGGAAAAATTGGTGAAAAGTCCATCTCAAATGGGATATAAAGCATTAGATCAAGATAAAATCATATTTCGTGATAAGGACATATCGGAAAAGGTTGACGAAGAAGATCGCCAGCGCTAGAAAAGTCGCCTGTGGCGGTGATCAACGGTCAACAGCAACAGGTGGTGACGTGTGATATTCAACATATAGAAAAGGTTGACGAAAAAGATCACTGACGCTAAAAAAACTACTAGAAAAGCCATCGTCAACGGTGATCAACGATCTACGGCAGCAGGTGGTAATGTGTGATATTCAACATATAGGTAGTTCAATAAGTAACATTCGTCACATTTCAATATATAATTAGTTTGGTGAATTTCAACAAACAAGTTAATTTCAACTAATTGGTTGATTTCAAGAAATAAATAAGTTGATTTTAACAGGTAGCTGTTAGTTTGGACAACTTGTGTCCTTTTAATCTAAAAAGATTAGAATTTAGGCCTAATCGCCCAAAAGATTCAGAAATAAACTTATAACGTGAGTGCCTTTTAAATTTCATGAAATTTGGTATGCTTTAATGGGTGGGCTGCTTGAGTGATTCACATTGAAGGATGAATGAGGCCTACATAGATATTGTGCAATGGCCCAAATAGATATCAAACCATCCTCCAGCCCAAGAACCAAAAAAAGAAAAAAGCCTAGTTGGTATCATTATTTATTTATTTATTTTTGTGTTTTCAAAAACAAAAACAATCAATTATTTTCATACATCCACTATGAGTTATTAGTTATAGCTTCTTGGAGTATTTGGAAATTGGAATCATTAAAAAATGTCTATTTTATTTTATCTTTTTTCTCAAAAGCAGAAATCAATTGTTATCATCTCGTATGTCTTACTTAAATTTATCTTTAAAAAAAAAAGAGACTTATGTTTAGATTCTAATAGATGAATTTATTATCCAATAGGTCTTATGATAATTAATAGTATTTTTTATCAAATATTATTACAAAACGTCACTAATTATTAATTTTTAATGATCATTTGAAAATTTTGTTACAAAAATGTCACTAACTATAAGTTATAGCAACAATTTTAAAAAATCGTCACAAAAAAATATTATTAATTTTCAACTTTCAACGACAGTTTAAAAAATTCATCACAAAAAAAGTCACTAATTATAAGTTTTAACGACAATTTATAAAAATCATAATAACAAGAAGTTACTAATTATTAATTTTTAGCGATATATGCAAAAAATCGTCACAAAAAATTATTTTCAACAACGATTTTATTAGAATTTATTTTTAATAGTGCTTGATGATAATTAAGCCTAACTATTATGACTTATTAATAGTTTAAAAAAAAAAAAAACACCAATGTTACAAAAAAACATTCTATCAGATACATGTTTAGTTTTTTAGAATTTTTTTTTTTTTTTTTTTTTTTTTTTAAGCATAAGCAAATTTGGGTGTTTAGTGTATTACTTTTTTGTTGGCTTATTAATAAACTTTTTTTTTTTTTTTAATTTCAAAAAGTTTTAGACTTTTAGATCCATCCACTGTTTTTAAAATTTTTCAAAAAAAATTGGAATTCTAGATTCTGCTCAACAAAATGAACCAATTTTTTTTTTTAAATTCTCAAAAAAATTTAAAAATACAGAAATTTGCAAAAAAATAGTAAACTTTTTTTTGTTTGTGTGCGCACACGCTTTATTTTGGTTTTTAAATTTTTTTTTTTAAAATACTGTTTTTTTATTCATCTACATAAAACAGACCGAGAAAGTTTTTTTAAAAAAATTGACATAATTTTAATAAAAATCCACCCAAAAAAAAAACTAAAAATAATAACGTAACTTATATTTCTAATTTCCCAAACACCTTTGTTGATTTAAATACACAAGATTGTATGGAACTTCTCGTTGTTGTCAAGGGAAGTAACTCGAGATGCATCGTCCAAAATAGAACCCATTTATTAACTTATATCGCTTTTGTTTAAAGATAGTTGGATTTATTTATTTATTGATTTATTGCTAGCAAAGATACTTGTAATTAACCATGTTAATTTGTTAGTTAAACTCCAAAGCTTTTAGGTATTTTACCTATTTAGAGGTTATTATAATGTATGTATTTTATTTTGTCAATTTATTTTTTCATGCTTTCACTTTAACCACGCTTTTTATTTTAATTATCTATCTAAATATTTCTCACTTTATGGAATGACACATCAGTAATAAAGATAGAGTATAAGGATTATAAGGATTAAATAGATTTTGTCTAATCTTTAAAACCTAGCTATATAGTGAATGTGAGTCGGGACAAAATATCTAATCATATACTTAGTCCATTGAAGTTGAAAAAATTGAGTTATGCTAGGCTTTTTAACTAACATGTATTATATACCTAATGGGTTTTAGATGTTCTGCATTTTGAGTTCTAATTTGATGATTTATTATTTTATTTTATTTCGAGTTCTAGTATAGATTATCATGAAAATAATTAGATCAATTCTGTAATAGTAATAGCTATATAATTGTATCGTTTATATTTAAAACAAAATAGACAAATTTAATTTTTACAACAAATACAGTAAAATTATATCACTACATTTGATGAATCAATCTAATTTTTTTAATTATAAATAATCTACACACAAAACTTGAAAAATAAACTTATGCCTATTTTGGCATCTAGGTTAAAAGAAAGTTTTTTTACTTTTTAATTTTTTAAGTTAGATTATATTTTTTATTTTTTTACAAATTTTTTAAAAAAATAAAAAATAAATTATAAATTTTTAATCTACTTCTCAAAATAAGGCAGGATAACTATTAGAAAATTGTTTAAGAGCTCTAAAATAATGAGCTCTAATAGCTCTAAAAATACTGTAGCCCCAATTGATGTGATGTTTTACTCTTTCTTTTTCTTTTTTTTTTAATTTTCAACACTACAACTGGCTTAGTGATCCTTTTTTAGTGGTATGTAGCACCACTGTAACTATTAAATTGGAGCATGCGGTGTACGACACCACATGTCAAACTCAACAACATAAAAATCTTTTGAGAAAAAAAAAAAAAAACTAGTTTATTGATTTATTAGAATATTTGGGTCATATTATATTTTTTTAAACATATAATTTTTTCATAATAATTCAATAAAGCCTTTTTTGGCAAAGAGATTAAAAATAAATTTTTAACTTTTAACTTTTTTTAAATTACATTATCTTTTTTACACAAGTTTAAAAAAAAAAAATTAAAAAATTAAAAAACTAACTTTGAACGTACTTTGCAAAACCAAGAAAAAGTCGCTTCCCAAAACTGACTTTTTACATGGCTTGTCACATGACATGGTATTTTTTCTATTATTTAAATACAATAGTTTATTCATCCATTCAATAATAATAATAATAATAATTGAGGGACAATTATTAAAAAAAAAAAAACTGAAGGATTTTAGTCTTTTAATAAAATAAAATATGAGTTTTTAATTTTATCAATTTAAATCATAAATTTTTAATTTATTTTCAATTTAAATCATTCACTTATTTTTATTAAATAAAATCAATAAAAAAATTTAATATTTTAGATATTAAACTTAATCTAGATATACATCAAATGTCTAAAATACCATTTTTCTTTATGTTTAGTGACTAAAATAGCTATTTTCCCATTGATTCTACTCTATGGAAATAAACAAATGGTTTAAATTAAAAACAAATAAAAAAATTTAGAGCTTAAATTACCAACTAAAATTTTGAATTTTTTTAAGAGTCAAACCCGAAATTTTTTATTTTATTTTATTTTTTTTTTTTGTAATTTTCCTAAAAATATATAATGGCTTATACTATACGTAATATCTATTGTATAAATATTCATAAAATGTAAAATATAAAAGTAACAAATATTGTTTTCCTTGTTTTATCAGTTGGTCCATGTAATTGAGTGTTTATGGTGATTAGTTACTTATACATATAATATTTATATTGCATAAATATTTACAAAATGTAAAATATAACGGTGAAACATATAATCTAGTAACAAATATTGTTTTTCTTGTTTTATCAGTTAGTATGTGATTGAGTGTTTATGTGATTGGGTACTTCACAAGACGACATTATTTTTGCTAAAGAAGGATAAATATTATTATTGAATGAAATTGAAATCAACATTAATTATAATAATTTCATCGAAGCCATCACGAAGCTAAAAAATGACGGTGATGCTGCATGTACTAATTAGTGTACTAACTAATGTATACGACAATAGGATAGATGCTTTCCAAATTGATTAATAGCTTGAACTAATAAAAATCAAGAAAAAAAGCATAATAATTTAACTTTTCTCAGTGCATGTAGGAATCCTCTGTGAAGAGTTCTAAAATCTAACTACTTATTCAAATTTAAATATGCAATGAAGAGAACAGTTTGTTTCTTCTTTTTTCCCCTTGATTTGTTGGTTAATTTTTCTTGAATTTGTTAGTTTATTTTTTCCTTGGATTGTGAAAATATATATTGATTTGGAATTAATAGTAAAGTTTTTTTTATTGAAATCGATGAGTTGTTTATAGACTGATAGTGAAAACCCTTTTGTATTTTATTTTTTTTGGAATTTTTTTTTTTTTTTACCTGCTCCACCCGCCTAGCTGCCAAGTTGAAACCGTTGATATAACTCAACAGATCCACTGGTTTAGGTGAGTCACTATTCACCAATGGTTAAGAATCCAAGTCAATCTGCCCTAGTGGCTCAGTTCAGACTTCTCCTCAAAATGGAGCCGAACTACAGCGTTCAAACCCCTACAACTATGCATAAACACTCTCGTATATAAAATTGTCTAAGTAAGTTTGTAAACATAATTTTACCCTAAAAATTAAAAGAAGTATTTAAGAAATATAAAATCAGATTGTGTCTTCGAGACGTTGGACATGAGAATTATATGAATCCAATACCCAGACACATACCCGCACCCTACACTCGTAACCAAGTACATATAATAGCCGACAATATCCCATAAAGGTGATTCAGTTAATAGACTCCATGAAGCTCTATTCTGTTTTTAAATCTTACAAAATCGCCATTTTAGCTACCAGTCACTGCCAAAATTAAAATGCAGCTGTAGAAAATAATTCCAACGCAAGATAAGATAATGAATTTCAAACATGAAATACATTATGAATAGAAAAATATGTAGTCAACTAAAATCAGGATACGTTTAATTTAAAACATCTATTGAACATATAAAAGATTGACATGCAAGCGACCACGACAGCCATAAACAATCAGAATCAGGAAAATTCCCAAGGAATCACTGATGCAAAGCTAAACACAAACAACATACTAAACAAAAGCATGAATACGAAAAGAGCCCAAAACTAAATTCAGGATATACCACAATATGAATTGATTGCACATTTATATGTAAAATATCAATGATACCTGCTCCTTCCCTAAACTTTTTTTTTGATTGGCAAAGAAAGAACTTTATTGATGGAATAAACACGTACACAGTACAGAGCGAATTACATCAATAAAGAAAAGGAAAGTGCAAAAACATCACAATGGGCTAAATCATCCTAATGAGATTGGCACCAAAAAACCCATCTTATCATTTGCTAGCACCCCAAATTGGTGAGAGACCAACGAGAAGACAGACCAACCAACACGACAACAATAGCACAGACCAGCAATTAAATCAGGGCCCAATAGCCAAGTAGCCTCAGACAAAACTTAGCAAAGATGTTGAGATCCCTGAAATTAACAAAACAATAGCAAGGTTCAAAACAGGATGCTGAGAAATGAGTCACCATTTTTCCAAACGACTGAATGAGAATTTTTATCCCTGGACTATAAACTTATTGGCCTATAATGAAGGAAGCTGCTTGCTGACCCGTACCACCATACATGACTGTGAAGTAACTGATACGATTCTTTAGTGCGGAATAAATGCTTGATATGAATCGCAATAATAGAAGAAACTAAATTGCTCAAGAATAATACCTCCAGCCATTGGTGCTGCTCACTTAGGAGACACTGGTTTAACAGTCTTCCAAACTCTGCTCACTCTAAATGATGGTGTAAGACTGAAGAGAATTAAGTCAGTGAGCTTGGGGACCAAAACCAAGTATTTATAGCCAAGCTTCCATCAAGCTTTTCGGTGGCTCCATGTTGCCACTGTTTCAGATTATCATGGGCACGTTCCAACTGCTCTATGAACGTGATGAAGATGTATAGAAGTTGAGGACCATTATCTAAAACAAATTTCCTGAAAGAAGGGGAAGTTTGACACACGATTCTTTAGTGCGGAATAAATGCTTGATATGAATCGCAATAATAGAAGAAACTAAATTGCTCAAGAATAATACCTCCAGCCATTGGTGCTGCTCACTTAGGAGACACTGGTTTAACAGTCTTCCAAACTCTGCTCACTCTAAATGATGGTGTAAGACTGAAGAGAATTAAGTCAGTGAGCTTGGGGACCAAAACCAAGTATTTATAGCCAAGCTTCCATCAAGCTTTTCGGTGGCTCCATGTTGCCACTGTTTCAGATTATCATGGGCACGTTCCAACTGCTCTATGAACGTGATGAAGATGTATAGAAGTTGAGGACCATTATCTAAAACAAATTTCCTGAAAGAAGGGGAAGTTTGACACCCGTTCTTATGAACGGTTTCCGTGAGAAGCGGTCAACATTCTCCCACTTGGTCCACACTTCTAAACTATTGTCTCAACTTAAACTTCATTGATAATCAGTATTTAAGTAATAAACACATGAATCATGGCAATAGGTCCTCTTATGACGAGTACTACCTTCCATGTATTACAATGCATTTATTTCTTAAATGTTATAATTTATGTGACAACAATTTCTTAATGAATGACCCCTACGTTCATTCTTGATCCAACATAGATGAATTTTTCTCAAACTTAAGGTGCACATAAAATAGAGAAAAAACATCACATTAAGTAAGAGTTTAACGAGAAAACATAGTTCGTACAATGAATGAACTACATAATGGAATTAAGTCCCATTGACATTACATGATCCTTGAATTTAGATGGTGGCATGCCCTTAGTCAAAGGATCAGCAATCATCAATTCAGTGCTGATGTGTTCAATGACCATTTTTCCTTCCTTAACATGTTCCCTTATGGCTAAGTACTTAATGTCGATATGCTTACTTCGACTACCACTTTTGTTATTCTTAGTCATAAAAACAGCAGCTGAATTGTCACAAAATATCCTCAATGGCCTGTGAATAGAATCTAAGATTCTAATCCCCGAAATGAAACTCCAAATCCATACACCATTCGATGTAGCCTCAAAACAAGCCACGAACTCAGCTTCCATAGTGGAAGTAGCAATCAAGGACTGTTTGGCACTCCTCCATGAAATAGCTCCACCAGCCATCATAAAGATGTAACCTGATGTTGATTTACGTGAATCCATACAACCGGCAAAGTCTGAATCAGAATAACCAACTACTTCCAAACTGTCAGTCCGTCTGTAGGTAAGCATGTAGTCCTTGGTGCCTTGAAGGTACCGCATCACTTTCTTTGCAGCTCTCCAGTGGTCTAAACCTGGATTACTCTGATATCGTCCCATCATACCCACAGCAAAAGCTATGTCAGGTCTGGTGCAAACCTGAGCATACATTAGACTTCCAATAGCTGAGGCATATGGGATGTTTTTCATTTGTTCCCTTTCCAAGTCATTCTTTGGGCATTGGTTCAAATTGAACCTATCACCCTTCACAATGGGAGCTACACTAGGTGCACAATCCTTCATTCGATATCTCTCTAAGACTTTGTTAATATAGGTTTCCTGAGACAGACCTAAGATGCCTTTACATCTGTCTCTATGGATCTTAATGCCAATGACATAAGATGCCTCACCCATATCTTTCATATCAAAATTCTTAGAAAGGAATTGTTTCACCTCATGTAATAACCCCATATTATTAGTTGCAAGTAGAATATCATCCACATATAAAACAAGAAAACATATCTTACTCCCACTGACCTTCTGGTATATACACTGATCCAAGACGTTTTCAACAAATCCAAATGAAGAAATAACACCATGAAACTTGTAATACCACTGGCGGGATGCTTGTTTTAAACCATAAATGGATTTATTGAGTTTGCAAACCAAGTGCTCACCATTACTAGAAGGGAATCCTTCTGGTTGTTTCATGTAAACCTCCTCCTCTAAATCACCATTAAGAAAAGCCGTTTTCACATCCATTTGGTGCAACTCCATGTCAAAATGTGCTACCAATGCCAAAATAATCCTTAAGGAATCTTTCTTAGATACAGGAGAGAATGTCTCCTTGTAGTCGATTCCTTCCTTTTGAGTGAATCCCTTAGCAACAAGTCTAGCTTTGTATCTCTCAATGTTGCCCAACGAGTCCCTTTTGGTCTTAAAGACCCATTTAGTTCCAATAGCTTTAGCTTCATTAGGCAACTCTACAAGGCTCCAGACATTGTTGTCCCTCATAGAATTCATTTCCTCTATCATAGCATTGTACCAATATTCGGACTCTTTGCAATTAATGGCTTGTGAAAAAGATTCAGGACAATCTTCAGTTTCTATATCATAGTCAGTTTCTTGTAGATACACTACATAGTCACTAGGAATAGCCGACTTCCTTGCTCTAGTAGATCTTCTTAATGTTGCACCAACATCTTCTTGAGGAGGATGTGGTTTAACTATTTGTTCAGAAATTGGTAATTCTTGAACTTGCTGATCTACTTGAATGATGTCAGCCGCTTGTGGAACTTCAATGATTGGTTGTTCAACACCAATTTGTACTGAAGGGGTGTTATGAACAACAATCATCCTATTATTTGAAGTGGAAGGTTGATTACCTGAATGATCATTTTCAGAAATTGTGTTCCTTGAATGATCCCTCCCACTAATCAAGTCATTCTCAAGAAATTTGGCATTCCTTGATTCCACAATCCTAGTGGTAAGAGTTGGACAATAAAATCTGTAACCCTTGGACCTTTCAGCATATCCAATGAAATGACCACTAATGGTCCTCGGATCCAATTTCTTTTCTTGTGGATTATAAATCCTCACTTCAGACGGGCATCCCCAAACACGTACATGCCTTAAACTCGGTTTCCAACCTTTGAATAACTCAAACGGTGTTTTAGGAACAGCTTTGGTTGGAACCCGGTTTAAGATGTATACAGCCGTCTTAAGTGCCTCAGTCCACAAGTTTTTAGGAAGATTGGAGCTACTCTGCATGCTCCGCACCATGTCCAATAATGTTCGGTTTCTTCTTTCAGCTACACCATTTTGATCCGGTGAACCAGGCATAGTGTATTGGGGAACAATCCCATTTTCTTGAAGAAACCTTGCAAAAGGACCAAGTGCTTGTCCATCTTCTGTATATCTACCATAGTATTCTCCACCTCAGTCTGACCTCACAATCTTAATTTGCTTACCGCATTGTTTCTCCACTTCAGCCTTGAAAACTTTAAAGGCATCTAATGCTTCATTCTTATTATGAAGCAAGTAGAGATACATGTATCGTGAATAGTCGTCAATGAATGAAATGAAGTATTTCTGACCATGTGAGTCCATGTCTGGACTACAAATGTCTGTATGTATGATTTCCAATATGTGAGAACTCCTTGTGGCACCTTTCGTAGACTTGTTGGTCAGCTTTCCCTTTATGCAGTCCACACAAGTTTCAAAACTAGTAAAGTCAAGAGTACTAAGTATTCCATCACTTACTAATCTTTTAATACGCTCAATGGAGATATGACCTAATCTCTGGTGCCATAATGTAATGGAATTCTCATTTATAACACATCTTTTTATACCGGTGTGAACATGCATAGCATTATGAGTGGCATCATTTTGTAAATCAATACAGAAAAGACCATCGCACAATGTACCAACTCCAACAATTTCAGATTTATAATCTAAACTGAAAGATGTATCTGAAAACTTAAAAGAGTATCCCAATGGTACAAGTTTAGAAACTGAAATTAAATTCCTAGAAAAACTAGGAATATAGAAAGTCTTTTCCAAAATTAATTCAAAACCACTACTTAAAACCAAATTGCATGTTCCTATAGCATCCACATGTGAACGCATCTTGTTTCCCGAATAGATGCTTTGTTCACTTCCCACCGGCTTCCTTAGGTTTCGCATACCCTGCAAGGAATTCGAAACATGGATTGTAGAACCAGAATCAATCCACCAAGTATTATAAACATTATCAACCATATTGGATTCATAACAAACTAAAGAGAGTTGATTACCTTTCTTCTCAAGCCATTTCTGGAATTTGGGACAATCCTTCTTAACATGTCCCTTCTTTTTACAAAAGAAACACACTGGATCTTTCTTTATGTCAGCTTGTGGAGCCAACCTCTCTTTCCTTTTCTTATTGGCCTTAGCTTTATTCTTTCCCTGCGTAGTCAGCATTGCACTCTCTCCCGTCTCCATAATCAATCTCCCTTCCTCTTGAACACACATGGTCATTAGTTCATTAATAGACCATTTATCCTTATGTGTGTTGTAAGAGATTTTGAAAGGACTGTATTGAGGTGGGAGAGTATTCAAAATATAGTGCACGAGAAAAGAATCCGAAATATCAACCTCCAGTTTCTTAAGTTGGGCTGCAGTGTCCCTCATCTGCATGATGTGCTCACGCACACCCCTCACATTGTCAAGCTTTGTGGAACAAAACTTCATAATTAGGGTGCTTGCAAGCGCCTTATCTGAAGTGACGAATTGCTCATCAATGGCCTTGAGTAAATCACGGACTTTGGTATGCTGATCGACTGAACCACGAATACCAGTAGAGATTTTGGTTTTTATGAACATAACACTGAGTCGATTGGATCGCTCCCAATGTTCATAAAGAGCAATATCAGCTTCAGTGCTGGTATTAGTAACTGCAGGTGGTTCATCTTTCCTTATAGCATAATCAATGTCCATCCACCCTAAATGAAGTAAAACCCTCTCTTTCCACATTTTAAAGTTGTCACCCTTAAGTTCGGGAATGTCACAACCGACATCAGAAATTTTAACAGGTTGGCTAGCTGCATAAATTTAAATATACATGCTTACATTAAAATAAGGTATAAATGAAGGTCATGATCTACCAATGTGAATCATGCTATAGAAATAAAAATTGAATCTAATGACATATAAAATTGCCTGTGGACTAAAATTTTAATTCAAGTAGATTCAATTATTCTTTATGATATATAGTATCACAAATTGAACTTTATGATAAAACTATCAAATTATTTACTGAATTCATAATTCCTGTGGGTAATTTATGAATAACTTGATATTTTATCCTAATAAATAATAATAAAAATTCCTGTGGGATAAAATTTATTATATCAATTACAATTAATGTCTAATATTCTTTATGTGATCCTTATCAATATATATATATAATTTTATTTAATTAAAGATGTTGTGGCTATTCTCTAATTAATTAAAGATTATATAGATCACTAGACATTATCAAATTAAACAAGCAAGGACTTAATAACAGAAAAGGAACAAAAATAAAAGGAACAAAACTGGGTGGCAGACCCAATTTTTTTTTTTTTTTTTTATTATTATTATAGGTATTTATATTATATATATATATATATATATAATGGAGAGAGATAAAACAGAGCATCACTTTTAAGAACACCATATATATAATTGAGAGAGATAAAGCAGAGCATCACTTTTATGAACACCAAGGCAGAGAATAGAAATGGCTCTGATACCAAATGAAGTAACTGATACGATTCTTTAGTGCGGAATAAATGCTTGATATGAATCGCAATAATAGAAGAAACTAAATTGCTCAAGAATAATACCTCCAGCCATTGGTGCTGCTCACTTAGGAGACACTGGTTTAACAGTCTTCCAAACTCTGCTCACTCTAAATGATGGTGTAAGACTGAAGAGAATTAAGTCAGTGAGCTTGGGGACCAAAACCAAGTATTTATAGCCAAGCTTCCATCAAGCTTTTCGGTGGCTCCATGTTGCCACTGTTTCAGATTATCATGGGCACGTTCCAACTGCTCTATGAACGTGATGAAGATGTATAGAAGTTGAGGACCATTATCTAAAACAAATTTCCTGAAAGAAGGGGAAGTTTGACACCCGTTCTTATGAACGGTTTCCGTGAGAAGCGGTCAACAGACTGTTTATCAATCTCGCTCTTTACTGAACAGAAGCATTAATTGCAGAGCATCAACCCATACCTAGCAGCTCAGCAATGATTTTTGGTCCACTGAAATTGATTCCATACAAATACTACTACAAAAACAACCACTCGTTAAATATTCCCCAATTTAGGCCTAGTTTGGGAAGACTAAATAAGTGTACTTTTTGACTTTTTATGAAATATAGGTTGGGTTTGAGTTGGGTTTGAAGTGATGTATTAGAGAGGTGATGTGACTTAAATAAGATGATGTGACTTAAATAAGATAGTGACTTTTTGACTTTTTGTCTTTTTTCAATCATGCCAAACTTAGCCTTACAAACTCAGACATGTACTTGAAAAAAGAAAAGTAAATAATAGAACCAATTCCAAAAACTTAAGTAAGAAAATCCCTTCCCTTTTCTATCCAATGACATACCGGTTCAAAAATTAAAAAATAAAAGAAAATCATAGGGTGAAACGGCCCATATCAATAACATAAATCTCCAAAGATTGTAACTATCATAACAATAAAAAACATATCCACATGATAAAAAAGACAACACCCCAAATGCCCCAAACTCCCAAATCCAACTAGTCCACAAAGTCTTCAATATCAAACCTACCTACCAAGCACATTTCATTTTTACTTTTGAGGAGGGAACTAAGCCATCTTTCACTTAGAATTTCTTTTACCAACCACCTTCTATTACATCAGCTAAACCTCACGCATTCCGATTGGTTATTCTTATGAAGGTCTGAAATTGGACCTTCCTTCTTATACCCTTCTTCTCACAACTATTTCCCATTTCAACAGAGAAGTTTTAAAATAAAAAAAACCCGATAGAAACCTACCTAATCAATCACTTCACTCTCATGGAGGAACCCAAGTAAATCCCTACGAACACAAGAATCTCATGCATAACAAGTAAATGATAATAATTTTGGAATGAAATTTAGGAGTGGTTTGAGATATTCTAAATAAGTGCACTTTTTGACTTTTAATATAAAAAAAAAAAATGTGTAGCAAAGTAGAAAAAGTAGATAGAAAAGTAGAGAGGAGATGTTGATAGATGTTAATTGATGTGACTCAAATAAGTGTATGTATGCAAAAAAAAAAAGGTGTACTTTTTTAGTGCATGCCAAACACCTACTTAGTGGAATACAGCGTTGAAGTCTGTCTTGTTTACACTGATTCCCACTTTTTGTTAGACATGCCACGGTGAGCAAGAACATGTCACGTTTAGACTAACTTGGGGGAGAACTATTTATTTGGGTTTTTGGAAGTATGGAACTCTTAACACTAGAGTAGGCCATAATGGAAAATAAAATAATAAAAATAATTATCTTGAAGTTATAAAAAAAAAAGTTCCTTCAAACAAGCTTATCAAACATCAAACCCCACAATAGGATGTAAGCTTCGAAGCACATCTTTAGCTTGAACGCAAAAAAACCAACAGCCAAGAAATAGTGAATTTACTTAATTCTAATTATAATAGTTTTGCTCAATAATTTTGCATTTGTGTTTTCTCAGTCCAATTGAAAATGGGTAATAACAATTTGGACAGAAAATGTCGTACAAAATACATGGTGTCATTATAATGTTAATTGATTATTTGGCCCTTATTTGGCGTACGATTTTTGGGCACTATATGGGTTAATCCAATTCTATCTAAGTATACGCATGAATATATAAATTATCTCCCTCATTCTTTCTCTTGACAATTTCCCCAAGCAATGGCAAACGGCATCCACCACCATGTCAACCCCCGTCCAATTGTTGACCCTTACGTTGTGTTTGGTTGGGGAATTTGGGGAGGGATTTGGAAAGGGAAAGGGAAAATGTGTGTGAAACTAGATGAAATATAGGCATGTTTTATTTATATTTCACTTATCTTTTCTATTTCCCTTTCCAAATCCCTCCTCAAATCCTCCAACCAAACACAACATTAATCCCTACAACATCTCCCTTAAAAAAAAAAAAAAAAAAAAAAAAAGAAAAAAAAAAAGAATTACCACTCTTTCCAAACTGGTGGTCGACAACCAAGGATAGCCGTGGCAAGAATAGGCATTAAAAGTAGCTTTAGATAAATTATAAAGGGGGCTTTCACATAGTAACACTAAGAAAAAAAGGATCCCCCTACCTACTACATGCATGAGCCAGCTTCAAAACATATGGAAGAAAAATTAGTTAGACGTATGTACAGTGTAGTAAGGCAACGAAGACCCAAGAACATAACCAAAGATTTAAATGCTTTGCTTCAGTAGCTAGTAGAAAGAAGGAATCCAACTTCTTACGTATTCAGTCCTTCCATAACTTTTTAGTAATGTTTATTTCATGGTTCTTTTGACTTCCACAGTTCGATGTATAATAAAGTTTGGAAAAAGAAAAGCATTCAAACGTCAGGATTTGATGTGGTTTAAGATGCTCCTTTTAGATGTTAAATGGATCGGTAGTACAATTCCGAATTTGTTTGGGTATCACTTCCCAGTAAATATGATTGATTCTCAGCAAATAAATGAGTTCACATAATTTAATTGTTGTGATTATGCCAATGTAGGAAAAAATATAAGCGTACATGTTGTGTTTACTTTTTGGTTATGCTATGCTTCATCTTTTCTTGTAGATCTATGGCCAAGCTTGAAATGGTCTTCAATTGAAGACGTGAAAACTGTTGTAGCATAGTCAAATACTAAAGATGGTTTGCAAAACACTTCAAATGGACCATGTTTGTTTAAGGCATTGTTTGGCCAAGACCCAATTTCTCTCTAGTCCTCTTTTGTGGATTTTTGTGAGAGAAAAGATGTAGAAAAAAAAAATTATAAAATAGGAGAGTGAGAGATTACATGAAAATTGAACTAGTGATGTGGTTGACAGTGGCTATAGAGGCCCTATGTTCAAGTGGGAGACAGAGAGATGGAGATAAAAGGTCAAGCAGGCAGTGGCGAAGGGAGCATGTGACCGCGGGGGGGGGGGGTCATGTGCCCCTGGATTTTTGGTTTTTTTTTTTTTTGGCAAACATAAAAAAAATTTAAAATTAAAAATTAAAAAAATATTATTAGAGTGAAATGTCAATGACATTTTAAAAATTATAAAAACAATAACGGTTGTTTTGATTGAAAATGAAGAGACTATTATAAATAAAACATATTAGCTATGAAAATTTTTTAATGTAATGACGATGTCATTATTAGTGATATGCGAGTACAAGTAATCTCACTATAAAGATATGAAATTTATTAGATTATTAGTTACATTTGACATGTGAATTTCACTCTTTATGCGTTTATTTACCATTAGTTGATGATGTTACATACCACAAAAAATAATTTATCATTATATAATTTATTTTAAGACTTATATCCATATTTTTTTTTTGTATTATCCATGATACACTAGTTACAAATAAATTTTTTTTTTTTTTGATATTTCCTGAAATCAATTGTAAAAAATGTACGTGAAATATTTTTGTAAAAATTATTATAATTAGTAAGTGCCCCTCTAAATTAATTTTTTAACTCCGCCACTGCAAGCAGGTTTTGTTCTTTTGTTCTCCATCACAAGAACAAAGAAGGAAGGGGTTAAAGCAAGGAGAAAGAAAGAAAGAAAGGATTAAAAGGGAGGTTTAATTCCTAAAATGCCCCTTCAAAGTGGCCATGGGAGTGGCATGTGTATTTCTGTTGACTAACTTTATCAATAGAACAAGTAAGAAACCAATTGCAAAATGAAAGGGTAAATTCATTGCAATTAAAACTACATTAACCAAATTTACACAATGAGTAAAGTATGGAGACTATTGGCGTAATTCACTCCTTAATTGACTAAAGGTGCATTATACAAAGATAATTTAACTGCTCACCACCACCACCCCCCCCCCCCCCCCCCCCACCCCAACAATCAAGAATAAGAAAATCTAACAACTAATTTGAAAATTAAATTACTCTAAAGCCAATCCACCCCCTCAGACACAAGGTTCCCACCACTGCGGGGTCTAGGGAGATGTTCGCAACGTCACTCGCACGTGTGGTGAGGTTTTTTCTGCATATTAAACCCATGAAAACCAACCATACAACAGCACCAAGGCCTGGAAAAGTTCCTTATGCCATTGCCAAATCATTCCAGAGAACAAATGTGAGTGAGACTAGTCAAGGTAACCCAAATCTTATAGCAGAGAGCAAAATTATCCAATAGCAGTACAGTGAGCACTAATAACAAGTTATAATAGCAGGGAGTTGATGTTAGGTTTGGGAAAGTTACACTTTCAAGGCAAGGAAGAAATAATAACACAAGTAACCCCAGAAGGACAATGCACACAAATAACAAAACTCTAGATCCTAAGCCATTCCATAAAGAAAGGAACATGAGAGACGGGAATAGTCTTGACACCCCCCCCCCCCCCCAACATCCACTACTAAAAAAAAGTACTTTTTACGACCGCTACAAGTCGTTGCAAATAATAAAAAGACAGTCGCAAAAGACTTCTTGCGACGGCCCATGCGATGGCAAATGAGGGTCGCGAATGTGGGGGTGACAAATACTTTTTGCGACCGCAAAACAGGTGTCGCAAACTATTTGCGATCACCTAATCTACTTATGGCGACTAATGTTCTTCCGTGACAAAAAAAAAAAAAAATACCTATAATGTATTAGCGACTATCTTGTTACCGTCGTAAAAAAAAAAATGCCCACAATGTTTTAGCAACCTATATTCTCATATATATATATATATATATTCAAATATTATATACAACAAATGTAAAGTGATATTTGCAAAAATTCTAATACTCATGTATTATTTTCCATCACTTCCCTCAACAAAAATATCTTTCTTCAAAAAAAAAAAAAAAAAAAGTGTTCATACAAAATATAAACTTCTATATATGCAAAACAAATATCCATCAACCATCCTTAAAAGTATTTATAAAAAATACTAATATATTCAAGTACTCAAAAAAAGAAAAAAAAAAAATTCTCAGTTTAGCTCTCAATATCACCCATTCAATCATATCAACTACTCACTCAACACTACCTGCAAAAATATACATCAATATATTAGTTGACTAACTTGGATGCCAAAACAAAAATAGATACGAAGAGCACATTAATTGACAAAAGGAAAATGTTTGAGGGCCCGAAATGCCTGGCTCGAATGTGGCTGGAAAATTTTTTTTTTTTTCTTTTTTTCTTTTTTTCTGCCATTTTCGACGCAGAGGAAGGTCGAAGCGGAGGAAGAGAGAGAGGGAGAGGGAGAGGAAGAGGGAGAGGGGTCGCCGCCGTCTCCGATCCGTCGCCGATCGCCGCGCCTCCGCCATGCCTCTGCTCGTCGCCTCTGCCATCGCCGATCGCCGCGCCCCTCGCCTCCGCCTCCAGCCCATTTTTTAGGCCCCCTCCAGTCCCCCTCCTCCCCCTCCCCCTCCCCCTCCCCCTCCCCCGTCTTCATCTTCCTTCTTCTGCTGAAAAAAAAAAAAAAAAATTAAAACCACGAAACGACGTCGTTTCGTGGTTTAGGGGCATTCGGGACGGAGGAATTCGGGCTCTCAATCAGTTCTCTTGACAAAATAATTAGCTCTAAGAATATTGAAAAATTACTTGAACTTGATTATCTTCTAATTCAATTGGACAAAACAGTGATGCTAATTGCATAAAGAACACCCTGCAACAGAAATTTTAAGAATTTGAATCAGGAATTTTTCTAAGAGTACGCAACTGTGTTACAACACCAGTTTAACTACAATTGAATTCATAACACAAAACTCATAAATTAAATGCACAACAGATAAACGATCATATAGACACATAAAATATTGTTAATTTATATTTTGTCAGGTAACTAACTCTTTGTAAAGATTCTCTATCTAATACTTGTTATGAGCTATGTGACTGAGGAGGAACCTCATGCAATCACAATAAGAGTTGGCAGGGTAAAAGTCCCACTGCGCTAAAGACTTGTGTTTGAGATATTAGGGAGATTTTCAATGGAGGGTGTGCTTTGGAGAGTTTTCTCATAGAGATAACTGCAACAGTGTGTTTGATCCCATCTCACTAGGGAGCATTCTTCCTTGATTGGGCTGCCAAAGGAGTCCTGTATTTGGACATATTAGGAATAAAATTGGCCATGTAATTTACAATACCAAGAAACTGTTGAACCTGCTTGTATGTAAGATGTTCATTTAGGAAATTTTGTGAGTCTAACCATCACATCATACCATATAGAAGCAAAAACTAGATGGTAACACAATAGTACCTTTGACTGCTTCATAAACTCACTCATTCATGACCCATTTGTAACAATCCTCACAAACAGCTGGTGAAACTTCTACACTCAATCTAAAAAAAAAAAAAATACTCAATTACAAATACATATAAAGCAGAACTTATACAAATATACTCTGATTAACAAGTGTATGCTGGCCAATAAATGTAGAAGGAAAAAAAAAAGTTGAGAAATGCAGTATAGGATACTCAGGATCTCATGAATATGACAATAAAATAGTACACTTTGAATTGGGCAAGAAAGTAAAAACCCAACAAAATTAGCTGCTAACAACTTATTGTGTTCTGGATGATGATATCTGCTCTTCTTCATATCACTTGTATTGTGTAAAAAATTTCACAAGTTTAAAGTAAAGAACAAAGGAAATGCCAGATTATCTACGTAAACTCATCCAGATAAGAAATAAGAGAGCAGATATCATCATTGAGTGCTTCAGAGTTCGCTGGTTTAAAAAAAAACAGAAATTTATACAAATAGTGAATTGTCTACATAATGAAGTTGAAAAAAAAAACCTAGAGAGAATAGGAGAAAACAAAAAATGAAAAAATGCAAAGCATCTCAGAGTCAACATTCCCCATAGTTTTCTTCACTAGCAATCAAAGTGCAAGGATAACAAAAGGTTACTCATCACTGATGCTCACATAAATCCATAGCTTCCATAAAAAGAACACATAAAAACTAATGAACCAAAAGCAAGTGGTAAATGGATCTCAGAATAATATGAATATCTTCAATCCCTTTAAAGGGAATTACAGATAGATAACGCAGTTTTTATCAATCATCATTGATCCTATCCAAAAAACCCAATTGAGCAAAACAAAAAAATTTAGTACTAAAAAAAAAATAAAAATAAATAAAAAAAACAGAGTAGTCAAGCCAAACAGAGAGAGAGCTATATCCATAGATTTCTGAAGCAGAAATCAAAGCAAAACAACTAACGAAGTAACAAACAGATCAAGCATAAAGTAAGCTTTTAAAGCATAAAGATTGAAATTTTTTACACAATACAAGTGATAGAATTTTCTAAAAATCAAGAATCAAACACTTTAAACTCGTTACATGGACTTTTATATTCCCCAATATGAACCTATGTTAACAAGACATAAATTGGGTATAGGTACGGGATGTATGGGACACATGAATTTTACAGTAGTTTTTTTGTTCTTTGTCTCGACGGAACAACAGAGCCATTTTCGATTGGATTTTTTTTTCTTTTCTGAATTGCAATTCAAGGTTATGTTTTGTCTAGATTTAGTAGAGCTTCCTAATCTCTGAGAGAGAGAGAGAGAGAGAGAGAGAGAGATGCAGGTTCATTGTATTGTGAATGGTGTGCTAAGTTTACATAAGCTTCCTAATCTCTGTGAGAGAAAGAGTAATGCAGGTTCGTAGTAGTCTGGATTGTGGTTATGGATGTTGTAAATTTAAATACAGTTAAAAAACTGAGGAATTAAACTGGTCCGTGAATGTTTTCAAAAACTGAGGAAACTAACTCAGCCTAACCAGATGTTTTTTTCTTTTCTAGTAGTGAAGCCCAAAGAATAGCAACAGCCAGCACAAGTTTTCCTAAAGAATCATTCCAATAATGGTAGCCTTGACAACACCTAAAGTAATATCATACAATGATGGAACAAAAAGTTATTCTAATAATGTCTTTTTTAACCTTCCTCACACTAGCACCTTCTACATGCACAAAATTATAGCTCCAATGTGTTGTTGATCTGCTTTAATAAATGTAAACATCTAAAACTTGACTCGGCATTTTGTACATTATTTAACGATTATGTCATCTACAATGTCTGACTATGAAATTTTAGTCCTTATATTCAATAAAGTAAAATAAAAATATTTACTTCGGTATTTCATTAACACTTCAAAGAGATAACAAGTTCAAAGGTCATTACAATCACAAATCATAATTGTTCAGTCAGAAATTAAATTACTCAAAACACTTTAAAAACGATCAATTTTTACGTGAACAACTTAAAATTGAGATTTTCTTGCCAAATAGAGTACAAGTTTCTCAAGTATCACTATCCCTGTGATTATCCAGCTTCATCATTTGGATAATCAACTTGTAGCCACTACATTCCGACACTGCTTTCATCTTAATCCAGACACAATCCATTCATCATCCATATCTTCACTAGTTCCATAGTAATCAATCCTAATCTCAAAAAGGCCTAAGCTTTCGCACATTCAAATTATTCAGCAGGTCATGAATAGCTACTGAATTCATTAATAAAATTCAACATGAAAACATATAAATTGATTTAACCTATAATATTTTAACTGAAACATGTCATGATTTGTAGCAACATGAAAATAAAAATTACAAATAAAATAGTTCATACTTTAGGTAGCTGCAGAGGAGCTTTAACCATGGTTCATCCTTCAAATAATCCCCCAACACTAAGACTACACCAACTACTGTACCATCAAAAGATGTAAATTATTGATTTCACCTGTGGTTTGGAACCATTACTGTTCATTGTGTCAAACTGGACAAACAACAATCAACAGGCTTGTTAAACATGTAAGCTAACTGTACTGTCAAGCTGCCATAGATGGCCATATATTCAATGAAAAAACAAAACCAACAAAAAAAAAAAACATATGTTTGCATATACTTGTACAGATATATCAGTAGGAAATTTGGAAAAATCATGGATCAATCAATCAAAACAACGAGATAAAGAAGAAATTGAAAAATTAAATTGAGAATTGAGATAGAACTGAAATACTGGAACAATTTTTTCAGCAAAATGAACCTCGCTTTTGCTTCGAATTAGGAGATGACTTCTTCATAGTGAACCACTGAGTATCCATCTTCTCGATCTCTAATCTTCATCAAACCTCAATTCACTCTACTATTACTCCGTCTTCTATCGATTTGTAACACACTCAAAAATCCCCAAATTCATGTACTTAAAATCAGCAGTGACTCAATGCTTAACACACATTTCGAGAGAGAGAGAGAGATGGAGAAGATATTGACAGATTCATACCAGTCTGTGAGAGAGAGAGAGAGAGAACGATCAGTGCTGTTTGTGAAGAGACTAGGGCAAATGTAAGGAAGAGGGGAAAATAAATAAAGGAAAATAAGGAATAAATTGACTATTTGCCACTGCTAGTGCGGTGGTCGCAAATTATATAGTAGCAAAAAGTCATTTTTCTAGTAGTGATCCAGCAACACATTACAAAGATATTCAGTAAATAGACTTCACATCACTCCACTCTACTTTTAGTCCTATGCTATTGCGACTTTTGATTATCAATCACTGCCAAAGTCAAAATGCAGCTGTACGAGAATACTTTAAAACCCAAGACAAACAGAATATATGTAGTCGACTCCAATCAGAATCTGTTCAAAATATATCTCAACATGTGAAGTGCTCATGAAAATTGGCATACAAGCAACCCAACTGCTACAGACAATGAGCATGTCCTCAAGGAAACATTGGTCACCGTTAAAGCATAAACTACATGCTTAACAAAAGCATAGCCAATGAAGATCCCAAAACTACATTCAACACTACCATATGCATTAAATGCAAATTAGGATGTAAAATGTCCACGATACCTGTTCTTTATGTCCTGCTTATAAAACTGTTCGGTAAACTTCTTATCCAATTTCCAAACTTGTACAAACCCTCTGATTGAAACTAGGCTCTCTGAGTAGCTACAAACTAGAGATGACCCGGCAAGAGCCCCATTAATTTGAACATTCTTAACTTCTTTAGAACCAACCAAACCAAACCAAGCCTTAAGTCCCATCAAATGGGATCGACTGCATGAATACTCCTTCTCGCCATTTTTGGAACATCCCAACAGCCTCTCAACCCCCAAAATGGGTCCAACAGTGAATTTCTTACTCCAAGAGCAGTCACGACCACCAACACCAGAGTCTTCCATCACCCACATATCAACGAACTCATTTGGGTCTTCAAATCCACTGAGAGGCAGGCAAAGCATGAACAGCAGAAGAATAGACAAGCACAAAGAATCCTTGACATTGACAGGACGACATCAAGTAAATACAGGGCACAGGCAATTGCCTAAACACCTCATTACCCCCATCGAACCACAAGAAAGTAGAGCTCAACCCGAGTTCCAGTTGAGATATTATGGCTGTGTTTGGAGTGAGTTTCTAATCAATTTTCCACCCTTGTATTTGAATGCTATGTTTGGTTTTAGTTTTCAAAAATCAATTACAATGCCACATTTGAAGGAGACAATCCGTAGAACCTTGTAATCGTTGTTTACAAAATCAAATGCAAAACCAACGGACAACTTAGAAACAAAGTCAGTGGTGAAATGGACGATTTTGGTAGCAGGGTTCCAAAGAGTGATGAGTGGAGACCAAGGTGGGCTATTAAGACAAACCAAGCCATTGATGGAACCCACAATCTCCATATCGTATAAGAGGAAATGTGGGTTTGGATTTGGATTTGGATTTGGTTGTGCTACAGAGAGATGAGTTCATCGGAAGAGAAGTCGTGGCGGCTATGGACGAGGAGGGTGTGGTGGTTTTTGATGGAAGAAGATGAACCTTGGGTTGGCGAAGATGCTACGCCAGGGTGTGCACACGCACCTGAATCGGAGGAGGGACTTCACGGGGAGTCTGGACAGGATGTCCGACATAATTTCGCTGTGGGCATTGCAGCTCGACATAGCTCCTTCGTCCGGTCTGTGCCTTCGGTGGCTTCCTCTTCCTCCACCTCCTCTCCGGCGCCGCATTTTTTGAGGCCGTAAATGAAAATACCAAAGTTGTTCGGAAATTGGGAATGGAGGGTTGTTAGGGAATTCTCATCGTTAGGGTTTTAGGGCTTGGGTCCTTCTATTTACACACCACCATTTCTCTTATCCCACACCATTTTTCAAAATTTTTTTTTCTTATTTTGTTGATTTAGAAAATTACCAAAAAGGACACCACAATTCTCATTTTTCATTTTTTTTTTTTTTTTTCATTTTACACACCGCCAACCCTCGCACCACCCATCCCGGTTACCTTCTCTAGCCATCTTCTTTCGCAGGTTCCTCCACTTCCCACTCCTCTCATTTTTCAAAAGCCACTAGCCACCACCACCATCTCCTCCATGAGCCCTTCTGCCTCGGCTACCCACTCCCCAACTTCATCTCACCACGTCTGCCTAGTGCCCTCTTTACAGCGCCGTCGTAGACTAATGAATAAAATAGATCGCGATCTCGTGATCGTGATTAAGAGAGAGAGAGAGAGAAATCGCAGATTGTAGAAAGAGAGAGATCACCACCTCATTCCCCCACAACATTCAACCACCGCCACCACCTCCGCAGCCCGACAACGAGAGTAGATCGCGATATTGCAATCACGATTGAGAGAGTGAGAAATTGTAGGGGTGTGTGTGTGTATGTAAGAGAGAGAGAGAGAGAGAGAGAGAGAGAGAGAGAGAGAGAGAGAGAGATCCAGGTAGGTAGTAGGTGGTAAAAAGAGGTGACGGCTAAGGAAGAAGGCTCCGGCACTGACAATGGAAGTGGTCGGGGTTGAGGTTCTGGTTAGTAAAAAATTGATGACGATAATGGTATTTGAGGAATTTAATGGTGTGAATTAAGAAATTGTGTGGTGTGGATAAAGAAATGGTGTGAGATGAGAGAATTGATGGTGGGTAAATAGAGGCTCTCGAAAAAAACCAAATTACATTGACACCCTCTAGATTTGTTTGAAATCACACCCTCTAGATTGGTTTGAAATCACACTATCACCCCACTCACCCCTTCTCACTCCCATTTCCCAAAATTCACAACCATCTATCAAACACACACAAGGATTGTCTGGAAAGTGGGATTTTAACTTAATTTAGATTAAAATCTATATAAAAATAAAATAAAATAAAATAAATAAAAAAATAAAATAAAATATGTTAAAATAGTTAATAAAATAAAATGTTACATCTAATTCATAATCATTTTATTTTTTTTCTCACAAATATCACATCTAATTATAAAAAAATTTAATCATCTTCCCAAACACAAAAAATTTAGACTATGAAAATAGCTAAAAATTAAAATAACCTACTAAAATGGCAACTTTTTAAACATCTACATATTTTTTTTTTTTTGTAGATAGTTTGTGGGGATGTCATGACCTGAACCCGCCCCTATGGGTTAAGGGCATAACCGGCCAGTAATCATGGGATTACCTACGGCCTCAAACCAAAGAAAACATATCTCATCAGAGTAAAGGGGCCAAACGGAAGCAAATTTAAAACTTTTGTCCATAGAGTTGTGCTTACATGGCACATCATAACAGTCCATATATATATACCTATTAATAACTCACATTAAAGGGATAATAACACAAAGTTCTGTACATACACAGGATCATTCAAGTCTTAGTCAGCCTAACCAAAACTTATATACAAAGGTAATCCAACATTTCGCCAACACAACGAGATTACAACAAGAGATCAAAAGAGGTGAAAGTAAGTCTCATGCGTGAGACATTTAGGGCAGACTCTCCAAAACTTGACCCTTTCCACAGACTTCACCGGGGCTGGGTTTAGACATCTCTTTGTTCACCTACATACACATGAATGAGTGTGAGCGAAAGCCTAGTGAATAATATCAAATAAAGAAGGTACGCAAATGAGATTCACATACATCAAACGGCCTTAGGCCCATGTAGAATTCTATTTGGTGCATTATTTTGGTATATTAGGCGATTCAAGCCCGAACATATCAAACGGCCTCTGGCCCAATCATTCATGTCAAATGGCCTTCGGCCCATTCATTCATGTTCGATGCCCTTTGGCCTATTCATTCAAATCCAACGGCCTTTGGCCCATTCATTCATATCTAACGGCCTTCGGCCCATTCATTCATATCCAACGGCCTTCGGCCTATTCATTCATCTCCAACGGCCTTCGGCCCATTCATTCATATCCAACGGCCTTTGACTCATTCATTCATATCTAAGGGCCTTTGGCCCATTCATTCATATCTAATGGCCTTTAGCCCATTCATTCATTCATATCAAATGGCCTTCGGCCCAATCAACTGTATCCAACGAGCTTTGGCCCAACCATATGGCATACGGCCTTCAGCCCAATCAACTGTATCCAATGGCCTTTGGCCCAACCATATGGCATAGCAAACATTTGTCTACAATTCAAATTAACACGCTTATAGGAATTGTATGGAAATAAGCAATTGGACAAATAACATACTTCAAAATATCTTTATTAAGATATTACTCACAGTGTTCTGCCGGTGGATTTGCCCTAGAGCTCGACCCTACACACTACATAACACATATGGGTCACAATTAATTCAATCCATTCTTAATTCATACATCCCTCTTAGGCTTCTTTCTTAATCTTTTAATTCATTCATAACGCTCAATGCATGCCTAAGAGTGCTTAGAAGTGAAAGAGAACGGAAAATGAAACACAAAACACCTTTACAAATTTTCTGGAACAGGAGTCCCCGCTCGAGCATAGGTTCCGCCGCTCGAGCGGACTCTCATAGTCTACAAAAGTATTGGCTACCTCATTTCTACGGTCGAGCATGAATATCCCCGCTCGAGCGGACATCCATGTCTACAAAAGTGCTGGAAACCAGCATTTCACGCTCGAGCGGCAATTACCCTGCTCGAGCGGACATGCCGGATTCTGGAAATTCCAGCAAACTGCTTGAAGCTCAAACTTGCATTCAAACCCATGTATCTTGCATATCACGACTCATAACTCTCATATACATTTGCTAACATGATACAAACACCAAATTACCACATTATGAAGTTCAATTCCCATGAATCAATTACATGCATGCCTCAAATTATTCCAAACTCATCACCAACATAACAAATTCATGCATTCAAGACTCACACCTCCATGATTTGCACTTGCCTGTGGGATATACCCTTTATCCTCAACTTAATTGGTGAAGAGATGATCAAAAACATGGACTTCAATCAAAATTCAACATGGATTACACATTTTATGCTCAAACATGGAAATTCATAGCAATTTCGTACATGCATGCATCTATTGACTTCAAATTCATCAATTACAACTCAATTGTTGTTCTTGGTCACATAATTACTTGAATTTACATGATTACAAACTCAAATTCATGAATCAATGGTTGATTACTCACCTAGGAGCTTCAATTCTTCCAATTATAGCTAAATCTTGAGCTAGTCCCCTTAGTTCTTGAATCCTCTTGCAATTCTTCAACGTTGGCCCCTCTCTATCTCACTAAATTCGGCCCTCTCTCTCTCTAGAGAGCTAATCTCAGCCAAATGAGTGAAATGAGCTCAAAACCAAATGAATGTGAGTGTAATGCCCCCTTTTTATAGTCTTCCACTTAATCAAATTGATTAAGGTTAATAATAGTGCTTTAATTAATTATTTTGAATCTAATTATTTTGATCTGAATAAATTTCTAATTAAATTTCACCATAGGCTCTAAAAATTATGCCAATCACAATGGCGTAGTCAATTTTGGCTTCTGTGGCCGAAAGGCCTTCAATTTAAATTCTAGAGTAGCGAATCGAACAGATTTTCCTACAGTGAACAGATAGAAATTTAAAATCACATATATTCATATGAATGGCACTCAAAATCATATCAAACACACAATCACAATCATAATTAAGATCAATTAGCATAATACGGAATAGGGTTATCACAGGAGACTACGCCATAGATTGGCCTGTAATAAATAGGGACTAGATTTCAACATATATGGATTAGATAGCGGCTGCTCTACAACAAATGATGACATATATCATAGATATAAGTTGACCATATTGTCTTCACTTTTTTATTCATTTTCTCTTCCATCTCTCTTCATTTTCTTTTCTTCACTCTTACGCTTTTAGTTATGACTTTGAACGATGCTTGCAATACATTTGTTGAATTGCTCTAACCACAATGTGTTTGATGAAATGTCTCGACCACAAAGTTGCTTTAGTGGAGATGAAAGGTAAAGATATCAAATAGAAGTGGCAGTGTGATTAGGGAGTTTGGTAATGATGAAGAGAGAATAAGAGAGAAGAGAAAATATTTTTTTGCTAACAGATGTAAAGTAGGCATTAAAGGGTGATATTTTGCTGACATCAACAAATTTTATGAGATTAACTAATGGTTGACTCACATATGGGTTCATTTATCACACGAAATTCTAAAGTAAGGGACTTCCATGTGATTTTAAAGAGTAAGGAAGTGACACTGTGATTTTAGACAAATTCAAGAAATGTTAGTGTAATTTGCCCAAAAATCCATAAAACCTATATTAATAGTGGAAATTACTAATTCATATAAAAATGTCAACTTTGCTAGATAGAATATTCATCAAAATTTAATTCAAATAACAAAAATGTAACCAAACATCATAATGTAAGTTATATAAATATATCAATCCTATTTTATAATTCACTCAATCAAACATGTCTAAAAGGTAAATCACACTAACACCTTCATATTAAGAAAAATTGCATGGAGAAATCTAAAACATTTACACTTGATATTTCAAAAAATAAATAAATAAATAAATAAAAATAGATGTTTCCATTTGATCCTATCTTTCTTCTTAAGGTCCCCACCTTTGCATTTTGAAAAATTTTATTTGTACACCAATACTTCTCTCAAAACACACCATTGCTCTAGTCTTTTAATTACATTTTTATCCCATAATCAAATTACATTTTTGTCCCTCAAATAAATCCATTCTATTACTCAATACACATTACCCATCCACAAACAACCACCCCACCATTACTATAAGGCTTCGCCACCATCACCTTCGAAACCCATTCATCTATTCTCTTTCACAGCCAAATTATTGCCCTAGACTTGCAACCGCTATAGTCGCAGTTTTACGCCTAGCGATCACTTTCCTTGCCTACAATTCCGAACGGTAACCCATGTAACCCCTAACCAGCTACTTTTTCAAGATTGACAACCAATGTTTTAAAACCCGAATTGTCACGACTCAAACCCACCTCTATAGGTTTAGCATCACAACCAGCTAGTAATCCTAAGATTACTAAAGGGCTCTGAACAAATTAACAAATTAAGGGGCTGGCGGAAGCAAATATCAAAATATAATTGTCCATAAAGCTGTGCAGACTTATATAGGACAGAAAATTTAAACTTATATTTACATATAATATGGCATCAACCTTACATACAGAATAAACATAAAACTTGTCCAAACAAAAGAAAAGAAAAGAAAACTTAAAACTTGATCACAACATTGACCACAAAAAAAAAAAAAAAAACCTTATGGAACCTCCTCAAGAGGTGCATTGGTTGGCTAACACAAACGGATCTAGACTGGAAGTCTCAAGCCTAGTCATGTGCCTAGTTACCTACATACATAATATAAACAGTGAGTTGGAGCTCAGTGAATAACAATAGAGTAAAGGTTTTATGAATGATGTCCATACCTAATTTAGAAATCAGAATTCAGATCAAAAGCAAATTCATATACTTGTTCAGAGTTGCATGGTCATATGTGGTACATCCATTAACGCTAACAGATCAGATTGGTCATAAAGACCCATATATAGAGTAGATGGTCATTAAGACCCTTATATATATCAGACAGATAATTGTGCACAATCGTAACAGATAACCATATAGGTTTCACAGATAGTTTCATGAATGAAACCCACAAAGATCCCTAATACCAGGTAATAGATAACAAATTCACATGATGCAAAAGATGCCACGATACATTTCAAAAAATTGGACAATCATTAATCTATACAGAAAATATCATTTCAGAAAACAGAGCTTATCATATCATTTCATTCAGAAAATACTTATAGTCAAACATAGCTTTACGGAGTTATTACTCACAGATAGCTCCAAAAGTATAACAGACAACGTAGACAAATCAATTGGATAATGGCACGTGATCTATACATAAACACATGACAAATACATATTGAAACACACACACTGAATACACTCAACTTATTACATTTCTTCCTTAGTGTGTTTCTAATTCATATCCTCATTAATATGGCCTAAACCATGGCTTAAGAATGCTTAAGATGAAATGATGATGCATTAATGACTTTGAAACACTTTGCAAAATTTCTAAAAACTGGACAATTTGCTTGAGCGAAGCTTTGGTTGCTGGAGCGGTCTGCAAAAGTACTGGATGCTCTCATTTTACACTTGAGCCAATTTTTGGTCAATCAAGTCATGTACCTTGTAAAGATGAGTTTGCTTGAGCGGTCTGCAAAAGTACTGGATGCTCTCATTTTATGCTCGAGCCAACTTTTGGTCGATCAAGTCATGTACCTTGTAAAGGTGAGTTCGCTCGAGCGAAGTTTCTGTCGCTCGAGTCAACTACCTCAACTACAAAAGTACTGGGAGCATACAAACTACACTCGAGCGAAGGAGCCATTGATCGAGCGAACCTTGCAAATTTTGGAATTTCCAGGTTTGTGTTCGAAGTTTAAAATCCAATTCCAAAGTACCAAAGCACATTCTTTTAGGCCAAAACTTGAAGAAACACTTAGAAACTTATAGAAAACATGAAATGAAGGTTAATTCATAAAATCAAGGCCCAAACACAAATCAATTCTTCACATTTGTGCTTGAAACTTCATATTCATAACATGCATGCAATGACTTGGCTACAAAACTTTGACAACATGAACACAAGAAATGTTTTCATGGAAAATCATGATGAGCACTCAAGACATTGCAAAGATATGTACTACATGTAAGAATTTGTTGGAATAAAACTCGACCATATGAGATTCTGTAAAAGATTAGCCCAATAGCATACTGGTTGGCATTACCACCAGAGATGGAACAAGTCCACAATGTATTTTCACATTTCTATGTTACGGGGTTATGCTTGGGATCCTTCCCATGTGATAGACTACCGCCAGTTGGTTATTGATGAAGATTTAGAATATGAAGAACAACCTATTCAAATTATTAATCGCCAAGTGAAGCAGTTGAGAAACAAAGCTATACCAATAGTGAAGGTAGAATGGAAGGAACACTATGGGAAGGACACTACTTGGGAAAGAGAAGGTGAAACGAGGATAAGGTACCCCTGATTTGTTTACAACCTAAAGTAAAGCAAGTTTGGAGGACCAAAATTTTTAAGGGGGGAAAGAATGTGACAAACCAATCATTATTGCATGACACATATATTATTGTTCTTGCATTCATGCCTTGTGTTATATGCTCATGTCAATTAAGGCTTGCTAAGAACTAGAAGAGAAGAAGAAGTTAGTTTGAAACTCTAAGTCTAGAATTGATTTTCTTTGTGTCTGGACTTCGGGGTTGTTTTAAGTTAAGGTTTGAGAATGTTAGGATGTGCTTATGCAATAATTGAAGAGCTTAAAGATCTTAGAGTAATATACTTGTCCTTTTCATGCTATATGTTATTTTGCTAATCGGGATTAGTGTTAATTAAGATGAGTAGTATGCTTTAACGATGATTAATTAAATTAAGTAAGATTAAGTTTAAATCTTGATTGATTACTCCTAACCTAGATTAGCTAAGCTAAGCAAGCAAAATTAGATAAATTAATTAAGCAAGCACATAGGTGACACACACCTTTCTTTTTGTCCTAAATAGCCTTTCGTCTCATTTGTTATATAAGATGAAATCAAAGGTAAGAAAATTTGCTGGGGGAAAAGAGAAAAATCTAGAAGAAAGGAGAAGAAAAGAGGAAGAGCAAAAAGAAAATGAGCAAGAAGAAAGGAAAGGACACCCTAGAGAAATCTAGCTCAAATCCATCCTAAAATGTGTTCTAGGGTAAGATTTCATTCCAAATCTTGTAGTAACTTTCTACCACCTAAGATAGAGAGGAAGTTAGGATTAATTTGAGTTAGAAATGAAGAAATGAAGAAAAGAATGGAAAAAAGATGACTTGAATGAAGAACAAACTAGGTGATCTTGATTCATGCCATTTTCATCTAAGTTTTGATGTTTTTATTGTATGAGAAGTCCTACCTTCATGCTTTCATATAATTTCCAAGACGTTTTGTGAGTTTCATTCCATGTTTTGAAAGTTTTAAAAGGAAAGGTTTGAACGGAAACTAGGGTCAACGAATTTCTTGACAAAACTTTGGTTTTGATCCTTGAAACTTGAAAACAACTATGTGTTGATCTTGTAGCTTTTGAAAATAACTTTGCTTTCATGTTTTTCCTCAAAGTTTAGAATCGTTTTCAATGAGTTTCAAGGCCACAAGTCATGACTATAAGAGAAGAAGAGATAGAACAAAAGATGAATTTTGGATAGACCATAACAACCATCATCGCACGTGCGGCTCAATTTTTAGTCAACTTGTATCGGTACTACAGTTGGCCGTACATGTGGCCCAAGGCTCCGCATGTGTGGCATACCTGTTTCACACCCTTTTCACATTTTGTAAGTCTTGATCACTTAGGACCCTTCCAAGCATGCATTTAACATTTCTTTAACAGTGATAACACCATGCATATCCTTTTTGCATTCATTTGATTGTAGGAATTTTAATGTTCATTGCATTTTATGTGTATGAGATTGTGTGTGATTTATTTGTTAGGAGATTGTAATTGGAATCGGCTTAATGTGTAAAGCCTACTAGGAATTCAATTAAAATTTTAAGTGAGATTAGTTTTACTTAAGATTGATTCAATTGAGATTAGGTTATGATTAATTAGATTAACTAATTGGGGAGCTAATCATAATTAAGTAGGTGAAGTAGTGTTTAATTTTACTAATGTGAGTAAAGCCTTAATTAATCCTAATCAAATTCAATTCTTTATATATATATATATACATATATATTATGTTGAGAAAAATGTATTCATTTTAACCTTTGGTTGAGAAAAAAAGAGTGAAGGAGAGTGAGAGCTCAAGTGTGTTGGGCATTAGAGCTTGAGAGGTAGAATTTATGGAATTGAAGAGGAAATTTGAGAAGAGGAAGAAGATAGGCTCCATTTCACCTAGTAGCTCAAGAATTTAAGGTTTTAGGTAAGAATTGGACATTTAATCTTGTAGACAATCCTTCATATATCATGAACTGGGTAAGAATTGGAGTTGATTGCTCATAATTTGCATGAATATAAGATAAAGATGACGAATTGAGCTAGGATCATGGATTATAGAGTTAATTTAGAAATTTGTTCATTTTTTTGAGTTTGAATTCTTTTTATTTTTCACTAAAATGAGTTCAAAATTGCATGCACAGAGGTTTTTAACTTGTAAATTTTCAAAAATCTAAGATGTTACGTTTTTAATTTCATGTTTTGAACATCAAAGGAAAGAGAGTTTTGGAAACATGGCATTGCATGGAGTTTTAGCTCATGTTTTGACAGATTGAGGGAAGATTTGAGCAATTTATTAGAAATTGATCATGTTTATATGTTTTCTAAAGTCTTTTCATGATTTTGGATAAGCCATGCATCAGCCTTAGCATTGAAATTTTGTTTGTGAGAGGGAATAAAAATAACCACAAGAATTATGTGGGTCTATGCATTGCCACGTGGCATGGTTATGGATTATCATGTATATGACAGTTATCAAATTCTTATCAAACACTGTATTAGTGTTTTATGTTATGCAAAACTTATCAGGATATGAAATCTTATTGATATAGAAGTCCTGAACAAATGGAGATTGTTTGGGATATGATTTCTGGAACATTCAAATTACTTGAGAAATAAGTCATTGAATATTATAAATAGGCAACACCCTTATGGTTTGAGGTATGCAATTTCTCTCTATAAATTACTCCATTAAATATTTTGATAATATTGAAGGATTGACTTGGGCGTCAGAGGGCCCCCGATTACGGCGTTGAGTGTTTTGTCTTGCAGATAGTGATAGCGTGGTGGTGCTGATTCATCTTCTTCGTTGGATTTCTTTATTAACAAGTACGTGATTTTTCTTTGCCCATACAATTGGCGTCATCTGTGGGAATCGACTAAATCTTACAAAGAAGATGAATTCACAGTTATCAACACTAAGATATATCAACATTAATTTTAAACTGCAGCCAGAGATACATTAGAACAAGTTATGGCAGAAACCTTTTTAAATTCAAGTTGAAAGAGATTTGTTCATATGGTATTATTTGTTTGGATGTATCTAGTGTTAACCATCCAACGAATCACGAAAGAGTATTAAATTGGCTAAGGGACATATTCCCAAGCCATGTAAAGCAATATGTCCATAATGATGCTGCAGCAGCTTTGCTAGTAGGACAATGCGTAAGCTTCGTGGATGCAATTTGATTGCCCCTGAATTTAATTTGGGTCACATCGAGCAGTACTATAGCCTAACATCACCAATTTTATTTGAGAGCATAAATCTTATGCATTATATCGGATTTTTATTATCTACGACATATGGGTTTTATGCATTATCATGCTGGATATGGAGGTACTATTATCAATTATTATTCTACGGAGCATAGATTTAATACATTATGTCGAATTTTGATTATTTATGGAGTACGGAGTTTATGCATTATTATCCCAACCACGAATACATGGAAGATCAAATTATTATATCAGATTTTTATTATCTGAAAAATATGATTTTTTATACCAAACGTGGATGAAGACTATTATTTAGGTCAAATATGCTGAGATGGAATTCGCGCTTTATGGATCATGGAGGCAATATGAATTACCCTACTCTTTGGTTACAAATTTTATCTCTTTGCCATACTAGTTTGGGCAAGAGATAAGTTGGTAGATTTGACCAACTTGAAAAATCTTTATTGAGCGAGTTTTGCTTGGTGAAGTAGATTGGCAGGTTTGGCCAATTTTGAAAATCTTTGTCGAACAAAGTAGGTTGGCAGATTTGACTAATTTGAAAAATCTTTATCGAGCGGATTTTGCTTGGTGAACTAGATTGGCAAGTTTGACCAATTTTGAAAATCTTTGTCGAGCAAAGTAGGTTGGCAGTTTTGACCAACTTGAAAAATCTTTGTCGAGAGCGAGTTTTGCTTGGTGAAGTAGGTTAGCAGGTTTGACTAACTTTGAAAATCTTTGTAGGGCGGGTTTTGCTCAGCAAAGTAGGTTGGCAGGTTTGACCAGCTTGAAAAATCTTTGTCGAGAGGGTGTTGCTTGGTGAAGTAGATTGGTAGGTTTGACCAATTTTGAAAATCTTTGTCAAGCAAAGTAGGTTGGCAAGTTTGACCAACTTAAAAAATCTTTATCGAGCGGGTTTTGCTTGGCGAAGTAGGTTGGCAGGTTTGACCAACTTTGAAAATTTTTGTAGAGCAGGTTGGTGGCTTGTCCAACAGTGGGATTCCTTTGCCGAGCAGGTTTTACTTGCCAATTAGGCATTTTCGGAATAAGTCCTAACTTGGTTAGGTATTCTTGGAATAAGTCCTAACAAGGCATTTTTGGAATAAATCCTAACTAGGTTAGGCATTCTTGGAATAAGTCCTAGCAAGGCTAGGCATTTTCGGAATAAGCCCTAACGAGGTTAGGCATTCTTGGAATAAGTTTTAGCAAGGCTAGGCATTTTCGAAATAAGTCCTAATAAAGTTATACATTTTGGAATAAGCCCTAGCACCTATGTATGGTTTTAGCTAGGCATTATTACACGGCTATTTTTATTATAACAACAAAAAGCTTCCACTCTTTAACTGGGTTCAAAGAGAATGTAAGCTTGGGGGCAATTGAGAGGGAATAAAAATAACCACAAGAATTATGTGGGTCCATGCACTGCCACGTGGCATGGTTATGGATTATCATGTATATGACAGTTATCAAATTCTTATCAAACACTGCATTAGTGTTTTATGTTATGCAAAACTTATCAGGATATGAAATCTTATTGATATAGAAGTCCTGAACAATCAGAGATTGTTTGGAATATGATTTCTAGAACATTCAAATTACTTGAGAAATAAGTCATTGGATATTATAAATAGGCAACACCCTTATGGGTTGAGGTACGCAATTTCTCTCTATAAATTACTCCATTAAATATTTTGATAATATTGGAGGACTGACTTGGGCGTCAGAGGGCCCCCGATTACGGCTGTGAGTGTTTTGTCTTGCAGATAGTGATAGCGTGGTGGTGCTGATTCATCTTCTTCGTTGGATTTCTTTATTAACAAGTATGTGATTTTTCTTTGCCCATACAGTTTGGAAACTTTTTGAAACGGAATTTTGAAACCAAAGTTTTGGCAGACCGTTCGAGCGGTCATGTTACCACTCAAGCGAACTTTCGTGGCATCCAATATTTGGTTTTGTCTGCAAAAATACTGAGACCTTGCATTCACTGCTCAAACGATGAAGGGACCGTTCAAGCAGACTACCCTGTTTCGAATTTTTTTTGAAATACATCGTTTTGTTCATATTTTCTTCCTTGTTTGTTTTTGGGCATCTTTAGGCATAATTAAGCCTCATTAAGGATTAATTGAGTTAGGAAACAACATAAACTGGTTAGCTAAGAAATTAAAGTAAGAATTTGATTGAACAAAGTGTATTATCGATGTTTGTGTGTTTTGTAGGTTGAGCCATCGAGGAGTATGTAGTGGCTTGTGTTGGAAAAACCCCATTCATTTTAGTTTCTGGTTGGGACACGTGGGTGTCCAGTGTTTTTGGTCTTGTCTGGTGGGTATGGACCATGGAAATGCTTTAAGTTGGCTGCTGGGCCATGGCCAGAACTGTGATGACCAGGTGTCCTATTCGTTCCATTTTCCTTTGTTTAACCTTGATTTACTATTGTTATAGAGTCAGATCTTAGTGGGAGGTTTTAGTTTGACCGTTAGATTGTTGTTTTGAAAACTCCTTCTCAAAAATTTTTATTCTTATTTATTTCTACTCCGAGTTTCACGTGTTTCGGAAGGAGAAGGTTGGATCGGCAGTGACCGGGGTTGAGCTGGAGTTTTTCTGGGTTGGGGGGTTGAGCCACACGTGCGGAGCCTTGGGCCGCACGTGCGGGAGGTGAGGCCGTACGTGTGGGAAATTGGGGAGTTCCTGGGTTTCATTCTGCTTAAAAGGTAGGTCCGGAGGGAAGATGCGGGGGGCAAGTGCCGCACATGCGAGACGGGCTGAGTCTGAAAACTCTATTTTTCTCCCTTCTTTTGGGCTGTGTAACTCACTTTTAAAACAATTCCTTCTCACTCTAAAAACCTCCATCAAACACCAAAAACCTTTGATTTCTTGTAATCCATTGAGTTTTGATCCATCATTTTTCACAAATCTTGGAGAGCAAAGGGAGGGCTTTGCTTTGTGCGGTGGAGATCAAATTTCTACACCTTTGAATCTTAGGGTTTCATCTCGTCTCTTCAACAAGATTGAGGTAGGGACTTCTTTGAGTTATATATACTTGTTTATGCAAGGTTGATGTTGATTTTGAAATCTTCTTAGAGATATTATAAAGGTTTTTTTTTTTTTTTGACTGAAGAAATTAGTGGTTTGTTAAAGAAATTCATCTTTTGTTTCATTGAAAAATTTTCTTGAATAGTTGAAGCACACTGGCATAAAAATGATGTTTTTGGTGAGATTTTACCAAGAAATGAAGAAATGCTTTGCTTGGGTGAAAAACCTAGAAATTGGGGGTTTTGGTGGATGTTGAGAAATAATGACCTTACTTGTGTTAAAAGAATGTTCAAATGGAAATTTCATGACTTTGGATATGAAATGTCAAACTTCTTAGTATGTATGAAATTAGTAAACGTTTTGTTGGAATCTATTGTTTATGGAGACATGTATATTAATCTTGAAATGACAAAATGTTGAGACCATATGAGATGTGGAAATGTTGCAACACTGGATATATGTAAAAGTTCATGTGTTATACATGTTAAATGTATTGGAAAAAGGAAGTGGACATTGTGATCGCAAATGGAACAATTGTGGGGAAATTATGTAAATGGTTGGAAGATACATCGCATGGGTAATCACTACATGGCATGGTTAATTGATGCACTGCATGGATAATTGTGGCATTGACATTCCAGTATATTGCTTGCTATAGATATTGAATTTGGATTTGAAACTTGCATTGAGAAAGAATTATTGCGAAATGAGAACTATTGAAATGTTTTGGGGTAAATACGTTGGTAAGTCCGGATAGAAAGTGTAGATGAAATTGTTTAAGTTGGCCTGAGTGTCCGGGGTGAAAGATCGAAAACACG
Source organism: Camellia sinensis (assembly GCF_055761805.1). NCBI lineage: Eukaryota > Viridiplantae > Streptophyta > Magnoliopsida > Ericales > Theaceae > Camellia > Camellia sinensis. The sequence goes on along the minus strand of NC_138969.1, from coordinate 106,836,538 downwards.
CACGGAGGAGGTACCACTTCACTTTTGGTTAGCAACCGGTAAAGCGGGGTTTTGGTAGTGCTAGTTATGCCTATTTGCAGACACCAACTTAGGGATTACCTGAGTCATATTTACAGCCCCAATGAATTAAATTGTGATTTCTGATTTGTAGAGAATTTCAAGTTATCATTGTGCAAAGTGATTTTCAAAGAGATGTAAACGAAATCTTTTTTTTTTTCTTTTAAGGCATAGCATGGCATTGTGCATTTCATATTGGGAATTCTTGTATAAACGCATATACTTTGTTAAGATTTCTCTACTAGGCTTTATGCTCACCCTTATGGGATTTTGGTGCAGGAAAAGATGTGGTGAACCCGCCAAACTAGGGCGTGGAAATATGTTTTTAAGAGTATAAGGCTCTTTTTGTTGTGATTATAATTTTTGCAAGCCAAGGGCTATTTATGTATGGGTCCGAGAGACCATTTTTGTGTAACCGGGCTTAAGCCTTGGAATGTGTAAGCCCTCAAGGGGCATTTTATTTATCTTTGGGATTCGATGTTCTACATGCTATAGATTCATGTATTTTATATCATTGAATGTGTAATTCGCATGTGGGACTTTTTGTACAAACCTTATTGATTAATGATGTAAAGGTTGGAGAGTTGCTATCATTCTTTTGTGGATGTTGGTTGATGTACCTAATTTATGTTGGATTTTTTTGGGGCGTTACAAGAACGCAACCTCAGGTCTAATGTATGAGAGCAAGGATGTGTGGGCCACGAGAGGTGGCAAAGAGAACCGCAACCAACATGGTCGAACTCGCGATGAGGGTGTTCGCAACCTCGATGGTGCCACCTAGGCAGGTCGCAGTTGCGATCTTGGGTGCGCGCCCATGATTGTGCCATTTTTGAGCTTTTTGAGCTATAAATACTCGTGAAAAGCTAAAAATATCTGCTTTGGTCTCATCTTCTTCTCTCTATCTCTTTCATTTCGCCATTTTTGATCTTTTTGAGCTCTAAACCTTGATTTCATCCCCTTTTACACATTTCTTCACCCTAATGCCTTAGAATTTAGTGTAAAGGAGGTTGAAGGCTTCATTTTAATTTGAAAAGTTTAGGTTTTCGTGATCAAATTTTGGTGTTTTGGCTTTCTCCTCTTTTGGAGTCAAGGTAGGGATTTCTTAACAATGAGTATGTTATTTAGCGTTGTTGTTTGCTATTTTTGTTAATTGTGGATTTTCAAAAAAGTTAGATTTTTGGTTATATTGGATAAATGCATAGTTTGGAGAAAAACTCTTGTTTTCAGTTGTTTTTGTGTTGTAAGATTTTGAAGAAAATTGGGTTTTGAAAGGTGCCCCAAAAGTTAATCGAAGCTAGGGTTTTGGGTGTTTTCACGGAAAAGAAAAGAATTGGAATTATTGTGGGATTTCAGTTGAAATGAGATTTGGTTGAGAAATGTTTTTGAATCAATGGAAAATACCAAGTGTTGTTACCCTTTTGAAATGGTGGTTTTGTTGGAAAACAATATGAACGGTTTTGGAAAACTTTGGGTATTTTCGTTGAGATTCACAAGACTTGTAAGGAGTGCGAATGTGGTTTCAAGGATCATGGGATTTTGTATAAATCATTGGGATTTCGGTTTTGATATTACTTTGGATATTAACGTTATTATTGTTGTTATTATTACTTTAAACTTTTAATAATGACAATAGAGATAATTGTTTTGGCAATCGGTGGAAGATTGTATTAATTGTTGTAGAAAATGGATATGGATTAGGGATTAAAGATGCTTACAAATCATACATTGCATTGTGCATATCCTGGATTTGTAAGATGGAGTTTTCATGATTTGAAAATGTTGTTTTGAAACACATGTATTGTGTTATTAAAAATGGTAATTAAATGATAAAGCTGTAAGGGGGTGTGATAATTAATTTAGCCAATGTATCCTTGGTGTAGGACCAGGAACCCATAAGGTAGGTGCTCATTCCATTTGGAGAATCCCAATAAAATGTCATAATTAGCTTGTATAGCTGCTATCTTTGATCACTAGCCCTAGAGATTTACCATTGTGTTGTTTTTTTAAAAAAGTCATGGAAATGTGATTTTGGAACGCTTGCACAATATTGTTTCAAATGAGAAACATGCATGTTTTATCATAGCATTTCATATGCATTCACCTTATGACATTGTTAAGCATCACACGTCATTGGGATTATTTTTACTGGGCTTTATTCTCACCCTACGAGGGAAACCATTTTCAGGTGGACTGGTGTGCCTCCGTTAAGGCGATGACTTGGGAGGATCTTGAAGCTTGAGGCTCGTATGGATTGTTTTCTTTGTTTATTTTTTTTGTAATTTAAGCCAAGGGCTTCTTTGTATTGAGTTGTTACTCATTGGTTGTAATCGGCCAAGGCCTTGGAAATTTGTAGCCTTTAAGGCATCAACTTATTTAAATCAAATCTTATTTTGTTTTAAGCATGTTTCATAATTCCTGTCATAGAATAGAAGGTTGTATAAATGAATGTCAATAGTGAGTTATTGTGTGTTCTATTGATAATATTGTCACGTCTAAAATTTTATTACCCGGAAACATTACTAAAATCTTTAATTCAAATCCTTTTCACCTAGTACATCTATATATACATGTGACCATTACACTTGAGTAGAAGAAAAGTGTTCTCTCTCGAATGAATACCATATTGCATACCAAGATTTACACTCAAATATATATAATAATGTTTACCACGATATTACATACCAAGACTCTCATTGAAATACTCATAATAATTAATTACATAAGAAAACACTCTTAACTTCTCCAGCACAAGTAGCACCTCTCATTTACACTTTGTAGAATAAACACACATAAAGGCAGATGGGCTCCTCACATCATCAAATCCGATCTTCCTAACTTTGTCCTTGAAATTGTTAAAACACATGGTGTGAACAAACATGTCCAGTAGGAATATTCAATGATTCTCAACAACAAGATCTATAGATATATGTGATCATGAATGCTAAAGAATGATACATATATAATAAGTGTGTAATTTTCAAACTCAAAATACAATACATTTTGATAATACCTTTCTCCCACAAAATAAATAAATAAAAATAAAAATAAAATACATCCATCAAAACTTTTCAAGGAAACTCGTTCTTTTATTTTTGTATCATTCTAGTATATATATATATATATATTTAAAAAAAAAAAAAAAAAAACGTCTCAAGAATCCGGTATTAATATCACCTTGGGGTCTAAGTATAGAAACCATTCATCCTACTATAATTCTCAACAAACCATCACCCCAAGCTAGTCCACATAAAATGGTTTAACTCAACTCCATCTGTTCAACTTTACACAATTAAACTATTCATTTCCAATTATCACAATCACATGTGTAGATCTCATTAAAATCATTTCACAAAAATCCAAATAGCAACAAGCTCGAATATCCAGCCATATTAATCACACCAAACGGTTTTCCAAGCACTACTCTGGAAGGAATGCAAAACCTCTATTAAGTGCCACGCTTTACCAATCATGAGTCGAAAGGAATGCGAACCTCACACTTTACCGGTCATAGGCTGGAAGGAAAGCAGAATCTCAACATCTCTCAACAGACCACACACTTTATCGGGCACTACTCCAAAAGGAAGGTGGAATCTCTATTAAGCGCCACGCTTTATCAGTCACGAGCTGGAAGGAAACGGACCCTTATTCCAATGTCACCATCCATCAATTCATCATGTTATTCCTTGTTACAATTTCGATAGAACCCACGACATCATTCATTACTTCCATTACACATTTACCTAACAACACATCCACCATAAACATAAAGGTTTATCTTTAGAAACAATCACAATTCTTGTGTTCCATTTAATTCCTTACTTCTCTACATTATCATTAAGTCTTTATATTCAATTACACAACACAATCATTATCACACATTACCCAAGATATATTAATTTTGTTTCCAATATTAATTTCCTTAACATAACCCTCACATACCATGATCATGTTCACAATCACTAATTACCATCATTAATACTCTTCTTAACCAAACATAAATTTAATTTCATGAATATATTGTCAATTGAAACATTCCTCATCTCAAAAATAAATTCCACAACTAGGGTTGGGTATAAATTAGCGCTTTACTTTGAGGCACGAACCCAAGTTCTAACTACTTAAAACTTCCTTAATCCACTTTAATCTCACACTTAAGTTCCCTATTTTGGGAACCCTAACTTTCTTTACATGCTTTTGTGAAAATCTCTTCAAGATAAGGTTTTATGCAATAGAAATCTACCACCCATCTATCTATAAGAAAATATTGAAGAGAAGCAAAGAAAATCCCTATCTCAAGCAAGAAGAGGAAGAAACCCGAAAGTCCAACTCCAACAAAGATGCGATCTGCTTGGATGGATAGAAAGCCCTCGGCGTACTCTTCATTTTTATATAAGGAACATGGGGTAGAAAATGAAAGAAAATAGATAAAAACCCAAGCTTAAAAACTTGAAATCCACAACAATGGTAGAAAAAAGAGGAAGAAAAGAGACAAGGGACCAGAGAGAATAAAGAAAAAGTGGACCAAAAGTGACTTTTAAATATGAATTCCGACACTTCACTCGAGCAACCAATCGTTCATTCGAGCGGACAATACAAACTCCTAGCAGTTCAGACCAGATAAGGCAAACTGCTCAAGCTACCAATCCTATCGACAATGCTCAGAATCTCAAACCTGTTAAAGTACTAGGAGCTTCACGAGACTACTTGAGCGATCATTCCATTGCTCGAGCGATGAGAAGAGAGAGAAAAGAATTCTGGAGTGCTACAAGTTACCCACCTTAAGAAATTTCGTCCCCAAAATTAGGGAATAACTGAAACGAAAAGCAATCCAATACAGACAGAAACACAACCCCTAACTTAACACACTTGGGATATATTTCCAAAATAAAGTAAGCCAAAACAAAAGCTACTTAATCCTAGGGGTAAGACATCACCACCAACCAAAAGCTAGACTCATACTCAAGATAAGTTCTCGAATTCTGGTTTAGGACCTTGGTGGCCCAAAGACACATGAACAAGAAGAATTACAAAGAAGAGATAACAAATGCTCTTTCAACCTACATACTCATTGAGCTACAAGAGACAAGGTACAACAACAACTCCCCAATCGACCATCGCGCACACAACGACCACCAAATGACCAAAACCCAAATTTCGAAGGGGAAAGGAAACAACCATAAAACCAAAACCTAGTTGACACTTGCACAGTCCAATACAACAATTCCAGATAGCATCACACTTAGCATCATTACCGATTCTTTATACAACCTGGCATTTAAAGGTAAAATAGTGATAATCATTCATGTGTATATGTAGTTTTCTTTCTCAAAAGGTATTCTAACTTATACCGTTTACCATCAAAACACATTGCAATCCATACTTTTCATAAATAAATAAAAAAAATCCGAAACAAAAAGTTTTATTTAGAATACTAAACCAATTACATCCGCATGACTCGTTCATATTTTGGTTCCACTCAATCAACAAGCTATTCATTAATACAACATAGATTAAATCTTTAGCATTTAGTTTAACCGTGTTATCCTAGGCCACAACACAAGGAAAAGAAATTTTCATTTTCCACATCATTCTCAACACTCACCCGGTGAATCCCAACCATCACCAAACAACCTCTATCACCCACCCGGTGACATCACAACACACTTAACCCACACATTAGTAATAACAATGAATAAAAACAATCATAGTGCATCTGAGAGGCAACACAACACATACAACCTCCCACAAATTGGAAGGTCTCAATCATTAGGAACATCAACATGGATAATCAATAATACACATTAGCACAAGTGTGCTTGTAACAATCTAGATTATAACACGTTATTCCAGCTCGAGGAATTCCGCAAATTCACACCAATAACATACATATGCAAGCAAAGCTTCATGTCCTCAAGTACCACCTAAAGTACCACTCAACCGCACCACTATTTATTCGAACCAAAACAATTTCCCAAACTGACTAAGTTTTAATTTCGAATACCACTCATCGACACCACCGGTTTCCAACCAAACTGAAATGGACCAAACCAAACGAAACCAATCGTTAAATCCCGTAAAAAGGAAGTGACTACAAGGATCCATCTTCTCTACACAACTTACTCCAACTCACCAATTATCCACTCTCACAGTTCAGATAGAGACATGCTAACCAACACCAATTGGCCTTACCTAGGGTCCGACATACCGACATCACACCAGAATCTAAGTTCAATTTCCTAAGCTTATAATCCCATAACTTGTAATCATCTTCGTCATATATCATTCACACAAGGCTCAAAACATAGATAAGGCCGAGAAGTTCACTATGCTTCACCCCCAACCGGAGGAGTTTCCATCAACTCAAAACAAGCTCCATTCGAGCCTCACACTATTTACTCCGAGATGAAGCTCCATACACCCTTCTACATGTTTCTACAATCTCACTGGATTTCTCTAATATACATCGCATTAACACTACTTCCAATAATCCCATCACTCTTATGCCGATAGGGTAACACCCTTCCCTTTTTGCATGAAACAAGACCTATGAGTTCAATGACACTCCATCTATTTTGAACCACACAAACAATCGTCGTCTACACTCTGCTCGTTACTCGAAAACATAACCCGTACTTCCTCCCAAGAACCACTTCTAGCATCTAGCTATTAAGTTCCCTTCATACTCTTGAACCCTATACAAGCCTTGACTATGTCACTTACTACTTGAACACCGCAAACGCTTTACACCCACACACAACTACTAACTTATAACAATATTACACCAACACTAATCTCATCACTACAAAACATAATTCCCACACCCCTTCCTAACACATTTACAATCTTCTAAGTAACTCAAACCAACCTCATACCATCCTAGGGCTTTGCCCCATCCCATTTACATCTCTTTCGAACCATACGACTCCTACTTTCCACAAACACTTTAATTCAACTTTACGCTCATAAGCCAATACATACTTCATTCAAGGAATAGAAACAGTTACACAACAAAATACTAAGATTACAACTTCTTATAGCACTTCCCAACATAAACAAGTTCCAAGGTTTAATTACATTACCACACACACTTTAATTCAACTTTAGGCTCATAAGCCAATACATACTTCATTCAAGGAATAGAAATAGTTGCACAACAAAATACAAAGATTACAACTTCTTCTAGCACTTCGCGACATAAACAAGTTTTCCAAGGTTTAATTACATTACCACATAGTTGGGTTCCGAGAACACACATACATATACATACATAACATCTACAGGCACAAGGCCTTACATACAAAAGAAACTACATCACAATGCCAAAGCACAAAAATCTTCACCAAGACGTAACATCACTATCATACCTACCTGGATTACTAAGACAAACCCTACCTACGCGAAGGGCAATGATGCCTAACATGGCCTAACTGTCCACACTTGGAGCAAAAAGGTGGTCCTCTACTCTGTGACCGACTTGAGAAAACCTGAGTCTAGATGGATCCCCCGACAAAAGAACCTGATGAGGTAAAACTAGATTGAGACTGTGACTGGGATGGCGATTGAGATTCAGCTCTCCTATGTCTCCTACTAAGTCTCTAACCAAAGAACTCGCCAATATGGCCATTTCTCCTTTATACTGACTAGCCTCAAGATTGATGGCTTCTACATAAGTCGCCGCTTCTACTAGTGTGTCATAGTTCATATGCATGCACCACACTACCATCCATCAAATATCATTGCATAACCTTTCTTCAAACTTAATACAACGTCGCTCATTCGTTGTTACCAATTCTAGAGCAAATCTAGACAAACTGGTGAACCTCGCCTCAAACTATACCAGAGGTGTAGTACCTTAGCACAACTCCACAAATTGTTTCCTCAATCTTTCCTGAGCGGAAGGAGGAAAATACTTGGCCAAAAAGGCCTCAGTAAATACCGCCCAGTTGGTGCCTACAATAGGGCTTACTTCCACCAATGCCCGGTATCTCCCTTTAGAAGAAAACTTGCTAATGCTACTCTCAACCCCTCATCTGTGACTCAGAGCATATCAAGAGTCTTAGTGACCTGCTCTAACCAACTTTTAGCCTCTAGTGGTTCTGACCCTCCTATAAACTCTGGTGGGTTAAAGCGAAAGGACTCCTTAGTGGTCTTGAGGGCTCGAGACTCGTCTCCCTCATTCCATGTTAAAGCCTCTCACACAGCTCACACTATCTCACATGCGATCTTCTCGTCTACAGCCAATACTGCAGGTGTGGGTACTACTGGAACTGTTATGCCCCTACCGGTGTTCCTAGTTCCAACACGACCTCGACTAGCTTGCCCCGACATCCTATCAATGACAACATCAAACATAAATCAACCGAATTCTATTCCTTTCTTGAGACAGTTACTCTTTCTATCAAGACATGAAACCAACTTCACATAATTGAGTCAAGTCTACAAGAATGACCACTTGTCTCGAACCTTTCAAGGAACTCCCACTGGAAACCACGTTGATCAGATGCATTTCCAATGAGATCTGAAAGCAAGTTAGCCAGCTTCAAGCACTATCCCTGAAACTAAACTCATGCTCACACAATGCAACATCTCTCAACATGCATAGATCTCAAAGCATTTCCCATGCCCTATGCGTCCTACATGCAAACGTCCTCACTAAGCGTAAGTCAACCCATTGGGGTAAAAACTATTTCCCATGAGCTCAAGGTTTTTAAAACCAAGTAGCTCTGATAACCAAGTCGTCACGCCCCAATTTTTATTACCCAGAAACATTACCAAAATCTTTAATTCAAGTCCTGTTTACCCAGTACATCTATATATACATGTGACTATTACACTTGAGTAAAAGAAAAGTGTTCTCTCTCAAATGAATACCACAATATTACATAACAAGATTTACATTGAAATACACATAATAATTAATTACATAACATAACACTCATAACTTTTACAACACAAGTAGCACCTCTCATTTACACTTTGTACAATAAACACACATAAAGGCAAATGGACTCCTCACATCATCAAATCCGATCTTTCTGACTTTGTCCTTGAAATGGTTAAAACACATGGGGTGAACAAACATGTCCAATGGGAATCTCCAATGATTCTCATCAATAAGATCTATATATATATATATATATGTGTGATCATGAATGCTAAAGAATGATACATATATAATTAGTGTCTAATTTTCAAACTCAAAATACAATACATATTGATAATACCTTTCTCATAAAAAAATATCCATGAAAACTTTTCAAGAAAACTCATTCTTTTATTTCTGTATCATTCTAGTATAGTTTTGAAAAAATAAAAATAAAAATCTTCTCAAGAATCTGGTATTCATATCACCTTGGGGTCTAAATATAGAAACCATTCATCCTACTATAATTCTCAACAAACCATCACCCCAAGCTAGCACACATAAAATGGTTCAACTCAACTCACTCTGTTCCACTTTACACAATTAAATTATTCATTTCCAATTATCACAATCACATGTATAGATCTCATTAAAATCATTTCACAAAAATCCAATAGCAATCAGCTCTAATACCCAGTCATATCAATCACACCACATGTTTTTCTAGGCACTACATTGGAAGGAATATGGAACCTCTGTTAAGCGCCATGCTTTACCGATTAGGAGCCGGAAAGAATGCAGAACCTCACACTTTACCGGTCACAGGTCGGAAGGAAAGCGGAACCTTAACATTTCTCAACAGAACACATGCTTTACCGGGCGCTACTCCCGAAAGAAGGCGGAACCTCTATTAAGTGCCACGCTTTACCGGTCAAGTTGAAAGGAAACATACTCTTATTCTAATGTCACCATCCATCAATTCATTATGTTATTCTGTATTACAATTTTGACAAAACCCACGACATCATTCATTACTTCCATTACACATTTAGCTAACAACACATCCACCATAAGCATGAAGGTTTATCTTTAGAAACAATCGCAATTCTTGTGTTCCATTTATTTCTTTACTTCTCTACATTATCATTAAGTCTTTATATTCAATTACACAACACAATAATTATCACACATTACCCAAGATTTATTGATTTAATTTCCAATATTAATTTCTTTAACATAACCATCACATACCATGATCATGTTCACAGTCACTAATTACCATCATTAATACTCCTCTTAACCAAACATAAACTTAATTTCATGAATCTATTGTCAATTGAAACATTCCTCATCTCAAAAATAAATTCCACAACTAGGGTTGGGCATAAATAAGGGTTTTTTACTTTGAGGCACAAACCCAAGCAGAGCGATGATAAAAGAGAAAAAAAATTCTAGAGCGCTACAAATATGATGGTGTAGAAGGTCTATTTATTTTGGGGTGTTATAACTTGGTATCAAAGCGTACCGAGTTTGAATGCTTTGGTTACGTGAGCAGTGGTTCATACCACAATGGGTTTGTCTCACTTGATAGAGATGTTGTATGCTTGGTATGCCAAATGATAACATGTTTACGTGCCTAATTGGTATGGAATTTGATCCTTAGGATGTTATTTGGGTTTATAGAAAACTTAGAAGTCTTATTAGTAGAGCACTTGATGAATGTTCGTTCTAATAAGTATTCTCGACGTTTCGTGGAACAAATTTTATCTTAAGGGCATAATTCATATGTGATTATGTGATTAAATGCTTTCATGGAATGACATATCATGTCGGTTGTTATTGTTTGAGTTATAAGATTCCGTTATGGATGTGTGTCTTGGTGTCTAGTCTGTTGTGTGGCTTTACTTAGAATGTTTAGGTGAGGTTGTGGTGATTTTTCTCCTTCCACACGGGAAGTGTTGAGGAAACAATTTTTGGAGTTGTGCTAAGGTACTACACCTTTGGCGTAGTTTGAGGAGTGGTTTATTGGTCCGTCGTGGTGCACTCCTGAGTTGGTGGAAACTGAAGAGCTCCGTTGTTTGGAGTTGGGATAAGCTTGGATGGTAAGAGAGGGGTTGTGATGTTATTCGGAGAAGAGTTGTTGAGCTTTGTAATAAATGTTGTAGTGCACTTGTAGAAGCGGCGACTCATGTAGAGGCCGTGGTTTTAGCCTTGGGACAGAGTGGGAAGGAGGCCATTTCGGTAAACTCCTCCAGTTCGAGGTCGTGGAAGACCTAGTAGGTGTCAAAAGAGGAAGGTGAGGTTTTTTATTTAGCCAATACCTATATCACCGGAACCATTTAGTCAACCAGGGTTTAGGGCGGCCGGGTGCTCACTAGGAAGCAGTCGTCAAAACCTTTATATGTTAAAACTTTGAACCAGCTACATAATAGGAGACTGTCTATTGGTTATATATGTAACTAGTCGGGCCATACCTGGCATCTTGTGTCCAGTGTGGGGGGACTCATTTGGGTGTTCCAAAATCAAGTCAAACATGATTTTATTCTTCTGAATAGGAACAATACCGACACCAAAACCAAACAAGCCAGACTTCAAGTGCCTGTGAAGGGTTGTATTTTTAGTCTAAGAGTGAGCTAGTTTATTTTAGGGGTGACTAGTTAGGACACATCAATTGTCCTTGTGTTGAGGGATGTTAAGACATTGTGATTAATTGTTTTGTATATATATGCTTATTTTTTTATTTGTTTGTTTATCTCCATGAGCTAAGCATGTAGTGACTGTTAAGTTTTATTCATGTGATAAGTTGTTATGGAATTAAAAGAAAATTGTGATATTAATGGTTATGTACTATTGTGTTTTGACTTGGGAATGTGATAGCTGGTGAGCCTTAGTTTGAATTGGAATTGTTTGTTGTGTTAGGTAATTTGGGTTTAGTTGTGCTTGGTTTTGAACTAATTAGACAATGGAGTTCATGGGTACCTTAAGGGTCATTATTACTAGTTTGAACATTGTGAAGGTGGAGTTATACCAGTTAGTATGTCTGGTTGGGTTGTTATTGGGGGTCTTATGTTAGAGGTGTGAGTTTTGGTTTATTGTTCTGAAGGCTCCTTGAGGAAGTGTGATGGTGTGTTCTGTAATGAGGGAAGTAGTGTTATAGTTGTGGTCATCTGTATCGAAGTGGGGTGGATAGCACGTCTATGATGAACTCTATCAGCTTTCGGTGTTACGTTGGGTATTGTGTATGGTGTATCGTTTTGTGAATAGGAGTTGTGGGTTTTAATCTCGAGAAGTCCACTTTGGACTCAAAGGAACATGTGGAGCCCCATATCGGGGTGATTGGTGATGGAGTGTTGTGGTGTTTGATTTTAAAGGAGGAGAGTGTTGAATGGGTGAGGTGTTTGAGGTTAATGGGTCAGTGTTGAGTAAGTAATCTGATTGTGATATCAAGAGATAAGTTAGATGAATCGGTGTCCTTACTGAACCTATCAGGATTTCTGGTTGGAATTTTAGAAGTTGACGGTGTTGGCATTTGGGAAGTGTAAGAGTGATTGGTGTATCGGTGACTTGAGTTTTTTTTCTTTTATGGAAATTTATTCTCGATCCATTATGGATAGTTAGTTTCATTTTTTAGTTATCCTTGATTATGGCTTAACTTTTTGTTTTGAAGAGTGGGTTAATTTGGGTTGTGGGGTGTGTGGGACACTTCATGTATTGGAAATAGGGTTAATCGTGCGGCTTTTGTATTCTTGGAATAGAGGTATTTTGTATTGGTGTAGTGAGGGTTGTGAACCCGAGATGTTGATCCCTTGTCTAGTTAGGATTGGCTGGTATGTTGATTCGAGGTAGAGCGATTCGTTTTGTGATATGCTTAGGGTAGGGTGCCAATGAGATGGTGGGTGAATTTGAGGAAAGATTTTAGAGTGATTTAGGACATGAGTGTGTGTTAGGGGTGACTATTGTAGGTGAATTTGAGGGAAGATTTTAGAGTGATTTAGGACATGAGTGTGTGTTAGGGGTGACCTTCTATCCTGAGTTTACAAGGTCTTTCATAAGCTCTAGATTGGTTGCAATTGTCTTCATTGGCTTAGGTTGAATTATTTTTTCCTTATTGAGAAGCATGTGAACGGTTGGGTCATATCTAGGTTGTTTAGGACCCTCAATGTGTAGTTAAGTTGGGAGTGTGAGTATTGGACTCACAAGGTAAGTCTCTAAGGTTTGGTATCTAATGGGAAGGCGGTGAATGGAGATAGTGGATGATTAGAGTTTTAATTGTGTTATTAATCAGGGAGGTCAAAGTCGTAACCGATATTGTGGGTGAAAATTCTGTAAGTGGTGTAGCGAGCCTTATCTTTTATTGTATTCTTGTGAACTGGGGTAAGTTAGTGTTCGACTATTTCTTAATCTTTGTAAGTCTTGTGTGTGTCTTAAGATCATTTATTCAAGATGTTATCCAGGTATTTAGTAGAAGAGTTTAAAGCCGTAAACGTTATGCTCTATATGTGAGTGGTTATGATAATTCATTTTTATAACCGAAAGTTGGTAGTAAGTGGTGATTAATGGCATAGTAGTGGCATGTGATTTTTGAGTTGAGTGGTGTAACTTGCTTTCTTATACTATTTGATTTCTTGTTATTGTATCTAGCATGTCTTCTTAGCATTTTATAATTGGGTGGTGATTTTATTCCTTTGAATGGTTGGGTTGCCGTTGAGGTGATGGTTAGGAGGTTGCAGTTGGGGTATTTTGAGGAAGCAATTGGGATAAAAAAAAAATTATTTATTTATTTTATAGTTGGAAATTTAGTTGTTTCAAAATAAATATTTGATTTTTGGTAATCACACCTTAAGTAAAGAGAGATTTTGATTTGTGTGTGTGGGCTGTTCGACGTTGATTTCATGAGTCATCAGATGGGTAAGTGTGGTTTGGGTTGTGACATAACAATGGTATCAGTTTTATGGTGGAAAGAAAAAAAAAATCAATATATCTTACTGTGGCTTATTATTATTTTTTTTTCCAAAAATAAAGTAGGGATTTTTCATTGATGTCTATTTGAAGGTGTACTTGTAGTAACAATTTTGTCTAAACAATAAAAGTCATATCTTAGAATACAAAGTGGGTGCTGGGTGAGTTTTTACTTTGTTTTGGTGAGTGTGTTTTTTCTTTTTGTTTCCAGGGGGAGCTTTTACTCTCTTTTGGTGAGTGTGGGTTTTTCAGTGTTTCCAAATGGCGTGGTTGAACTAATATGAATCTGCAATTTTGTTTTGTGAAAGGTCACTCATGGGAGGGTGTAATTGGAATAAGGAAACGATGAAAATTTTGGTTGAATAAAACTTCCTGAGTTTATAGATGTGTTTGGGGGGTTTTGAATTTGGGATAACCGGGTGCGGTGTCTGTTTGAAGTTCCTTATTTGAATTTTATTTATACCTTATGGTGTGTGGATTTTTTCTGTGTGGTTGTCTAAGCTTGGGTTTTGTTTATCTATGTTGGGTTATCATTGAGAACGAGATGGTCTAGGTTGGGTGATTTGTGGTGTTGTTGCTAGTGTGGGTATTATTGTGGTTGTGGTTGTGTGTATGGCTGTTGCGGCATTATTTAATTTCGGGGAAAAAATTTCCTAAGTGGGAGAGATTGTAGTGGCCTGGGATGGAAAAACCCTATTCATTTTAGTTTTTGGTTGGGACACGTGGTTGTTCAATGTTTTTGGTCTTCTCTGGTGGGTGTGGACCTTGGAAGTGCTTCAGGTTGGTTACTCCATTATTGCTGGGTTAGGCCGATCGCGCTAGCGAATGGATGTATTGGAGGTCGTGCCTATGGATGGGCTACATCCAGGCCGCTACCAAAACGCATCCTCACGTCCAATGTATGGGAGCAAGGGTGCATGGGCCGAAAGGGGCCGCGACCAACATGGTTGCACCGGCGATGTTGCCACCTAGGCAAGTCGCGGCCGTGATCTTGGGTCCGCGCCCATGATTGGGTCATTTTATAAATACCCTTGAATAGCTGAAACATTTGTTTTGGTCTCATCTTTTTTTCTCTCTCTCTCTCTCTTCTATTTCGCCATTTTTTAGCTTTTTGAGCTCTAAACCTTGATTTAATCTCTTTAATGTAGAGGAGGTTGAGGGCTTTGTTTTAATCTAAAAAGTTTGAGTTTTCATTGTCGTCAAATTTTGAGCTGTTGGCTTTCTTCTCTTCTAGAGTCAAGGTAGGGATTTGTTAACTACGAGTGTGTTATTTAGCTTTGTCATTTGCTATTGTTGTTAATTGTGGGTTTTTTAAAAAGTTAGATTTTGGATTATATTTGGATTAATGCATAGTTTGGGGGAAAACTCTTGTTTTCGGTTATGGTTTGGAATTGGTAAGCTAGTGGTTGTTGTGTTGTGAGTTTTTGGAAAAAAAAATTGGGTTTTGAAAAGGTTCCCTAAAAGTTAATCAAAACTAGGGTTTTAGGTGTTTTCATGGAATCGAAAGGAATTGGAATTGTTGTGGGATTTTGGTTGAAATAAGGTTTGGTTGAGAAATGTTTTTGAATCATTGGAAAATACCGAGTGTTGTTACGTTTTTGAAATGGTGGTTTTGTTAGAAAACCATATGAACAGTTTTGGAAAACTTTAGGTATTTTCGTTGAGATTCACAAGACTCATAAGGAGTGCGAATGTGGTTTCGGGGAGCATGGGATTTTGTATAAATCATTGGGATTCCGATTTTGATATTATTTTAGATATTGATGTTATTCCTATTGTTATTATTACTTTTATCTTTTAATAATGGCATTAAAGATAATTGTTTTGGCAACAGATGGAGGGTTGGATTGATTGTTGTAGAAATTGCATGTGGATTAGGGATTGAAGATGTATACAAATCTTACATCGTATTGTGCATATCATGGATTTATAAACTGGAGTTTTCATGATTTGAAAAATGTTGTTTGGAAACACATGTATTGTGTTATTGAAAATGGTAATTAAATGGTAAAGCTGTAAGGGCGTGGTAATTAATTTGGCTTGTGTGTCCTTGGTGTAAGACCAAAAATCCATGCGGTAGGTTCCGATTCCATTCGGATAATCCTTGCAAAATGGCATAGTTAGCTTGTATAGCTGCTATCTTTGATCACTAGCCCTAGAGATTTACCATTGTGTTGTTTTTAAAAGAAGTCATGGAAATGCACTTTTGGAATGCTTGCATAGCATTGTACGAGAGAAATGCATGTTTTATCATGGCATTTCATATGCATTCACTTTATGACTTTGTTAAACATCATACATGTTATTAGGATTATTTCTATTGAGCTTTATGCTCACCTTACGAGGGAAACCATTTTCAGGTGGACTAGTGTGCCTCCATCAAGGCAATGACTTGGGACAATCTTGGAGCTTGAGCCTTGTATGAATTGTTTTCTTTGTTTATTTTGTTGTAATTTAAGCCAAGGGCTTCTTTGTATTGAGTTACCACTCATTGGTTGTAATTGGGCAAAGCCCTAGAAATTTGTAGCCTTTAAGGCATCAACTTGTTTAAATCAAATCTTATTTCGTTTTAAGCATGTTTCATAATTCCTATTATAGAATGGAAGGTTGTATAAATACATGTCAATAGTGAGTTACCGCGTGTTCTATTGATAATATGATGGTGTAGAAGGCCTATTTATTTTGGAACGTTATAGAGTAACTTTTGAACCAAGTCTCTCTAAATAATATCTTTGTAAAGATATTTTCTTAATGTATTTTCCGAAATGCTTGATGTGATAAGCTTTCTGAAATTATATTTCATTATGAATGAATGAGCTTTCCTTTTTGGTTATCTACTGGGGCATCCTTTAGTTAGTCCCAATAATGGGAGATGTTGAAATGTCTTAGTTTTGGAGATCTCTGTTAGATTCAACCCAATGGGGTTGTTTGCTTTGTTATCGACCCTATGTGGTTGTTAGTTTTGTTGTGGACCAAAGTAGTCAATGTGCTTAGTTCTAATGGATGTACCACATATGTCTAATTCAATAAAGATTTGTTATGTATTTCTTAAATGTGTTATGATTATGATTCGAAAATGTTTGAAGAATGTTGGAACTCATTCATTAAACCCTTTACATTGATGTTATTCATTGGGCTTCTAGCTCACCCCCTTCCCCTATATATATGTAGGTGAGCATTTAGATGATCGACTGTAGAGTTTGCATGGAAGTCTACCCATTTTGTGAAGCCATCCGAAGAAGTACCTCCATGGTGAGGCTTTTCTTTTTGTTTTAGTTTTGCTAACCTTTGTTTTGTTAAGTCATGTATGTAAACTTGTGATGTGTAAGACAAATGATTTTAGTTCATGTAAATATTATTATAAGGTATGTTATGTAATGTTTTGAATGTTTCGGTTCATATCATTTATGCACAGCTCACTGGACAATATTGTTTCTGTTTTTGTTTTTGCTTTTGCTTTAGGCCCTAACATCTATTAAATATTTCAGGATTTGTTTAGAAAGTTGTAGGTAATATATGATTACTAGCCAGTCACCACTCTAACCTTTAAGGACGGGTTGGGTTCATGATAGAGTGATATCAGAGCACGAGTTAATCACCCACGCACTTGTCCAATTGAGCATTAAGAGTTTGTAGAACGAAATTAAGAGTTGCATTCGTGATGCATTCATGTATAAGTATGATCTAGGTTGTGCATCTGTAAGTGTGTATATGTGTGCATATTTTTATGTTTATCATAATACAAGTTCATATCGATCATGGTGAGAACAAGAGCAGATGAAGAAGGGGAATCTTCCTCCGCCCAGGTTGACAGATTGGAAAGGACGATTGAAGCAATGGTCAAAACTTTAACGCAACAACAACAACAACAATAACCACCGCCACCACAACCTATTCCACCACCATTTGAAGATAATCAAGTGAGAAGATGAAACCATCGGAATTTTGGGGAGGAGTTGTTCCTTTGAAAGACGAGACATGGGTTCTCAAAATTGAGAAATTATTTGAAATTTTTCTGTGCACTGATGCATAAAAAGTTTTATTAGCCGCATTTACTTTGGAAGGTGAAGCTTGTAGATGGTGGATGTTGATCAAAAATGAAAACAGAAGAATCAATTGGGCACGGTTCTTAGAGATCTTTTATGAGAAGTAATTTCCACAGGTATCCAAGATCAAAAAGTTTCTGAATTTGAAAGGCTAAGGCAGGGAAACAAGACAGTGGCAAAATATGAAGCACAATTTACCAAGTTGGCAAAGTTTTCACCGCATATGGTGGATACTGATTACAAGAAAGTAAGAAAATTTGAAGGACTCCGAGATTCCATTCAATAGAGAATCAATGTCTTGAAATTACCGAAGTATGTTGATGTGTTAGATAGGGCTTTGATGTCGGAATCTAATATGGCTACAGATAATCAATTTTCAGAATGGAAAGGGAAGTGGCAAAGTTTCAGTGTAAACAAAGGATCAGCACGCTCAATGAATAAGAAGCCAAATTTGGGGACATCTAGCAACTTTAGTCAAAAAAAGAATTCAACACCAAACTATACAAATTGTGGAAGAAAGCATCAGGGGATCTATTATCGAGTTTATGGAGCTTGTTTTAAGTGTAGTAAGATGGGTCATATGATTAAACATTGTCCTCAAGCCGAGCAAAGTGTTAGTAGACCTATTGCAAATTCAATTGGTTCAGTTCCAGTATCAAGAACTACTACAAGACCTACTACTACCAGAGAAAATGGCAAGCAAGGGAGAGTTTTTGCACTCGTCCCAGGAGACACCTAAAGTACCGAAGTTGTTTTCTTAGGTACTCTTTCTATTTGCAATCGAGATGCCTATGTGTTAATAGATTCAGATTCTACACATTCCTTTGTTTCCACATTCTTTGCTAATAAATTGAATAAACTATTGGAATCATTAGATTATGTGCTATGTGTATCTTCACCATTGGGGGGATCTATTTATGTGCATCTATGTATCCTGCATGTGAAATTTTAGTTAGAAATGCTACATTATATGTGGATTTGATGCCTCTTGACATGAATCATTTCAATAGACTATTGAGTATGGAATGGTTAACCAACTATTATGCAACAATTGGTTGCAAATCTAAACAAGTTTTATTTCAATCTCATAGACAAAATGAATTTTCTTTTTAGGGTAATGGTGTAGTTTTTCCACCCAATTTAATTTTAGCTATGAATGCTTGTAAATTGCTTAAGAAGGGATGTCAAGGTTATTTATGTAGTGTTTTGAGTGTACAGTCAACAGATACGACCTTAGACAGCATTCCAGTGGTTCAGGAATTTTTGGATGTTTTCCAGAAGATTTGCCAGGAGAATTGATAGATTAGGAAATTGAATTTGCTATTGAAGTTGTACTAGGCACTCAACCTATTTCAAAGACTCAATCTAGAATGTCAACAATAGAGATGAAAGAATTGAAAGTTCAGTTGCAAGAATTGCTTGATAAGGGGTTTATTCGGCTCAGTACATCATCGTGGGGTGCACCAGTTTTGTTTCTGAAGAACAAATATGGAATACTTCAGTTATGCATTGAATTCTGGGAATTAAACAAGCAAACGGTAAAGAATAAGTATCCTCCACCTTGCATTGATAATTTATTTGATCAGTTAGAGGGAGCACAAGTGTTTTTCAAGATTGATTTAAGATTCAGATATCATCAACTGAAAGTTAATGCTAAAGATGTGGAGAAAACCGCATTCCAAATAAGGTATGGGCACTATGAATTTTTGGTTATGCCGTTTGGAGTCATAAATGTGCTTGTACCCTTTATGATTTAATGAATAGAATTTTTAAGTCATATTTGGATGAGTTTGTGATTGTTTTATCGATGATATTTTGATTTATTCAACAAGTAAAGAAAAGCATGAACAACATTTGAAAGTAATTCTTCAAACATTTAGAGAGAAGAAATTATATGCTAAACTGAAGAAATGTGAGTTTTGGTTAGATGAAGTTGTATTTTTGGGTCATGTAATTAATAAGGATAGAATTTCAGTTGATCTGCAAAAGATTGAGGCTATTATGAATGGGCCTACACCAATTAATGTAACAAAAGTTTGAAGTTTTATGGGTTTAGCAGGTTATTATAGAAGATTTCTCAAAGATTGTTGTGTCACTTACTCAATTAACTCAGAAAGGAGTGCCTTTTGAATGGACAAACCAAAAGGAGTCAGCTTTTCAAGAATTGAAAACAAGATTAACTTTTGACTGATTCTTACGTTACCTGCAAATACAAAAGGATTTGTTATTTTCAGTGATGCTTCATACAAAGGTTTGGGTTGTGTTTTAATGTAGAATGGTAAAGTGGTCACTTATGCATCACAACAACTAAAACCACATGAAAAGAATTATCCGACTCATGACTTGGAGCTAGTTGTCGTTGTCTTTACATTGAAAATATGTCGTCACTATCTTTATGGAGCAACTTGTGAAGTCTACACCAACCACAAAAGTTTAAAATATTTCTTTACTCAAAATGAGCTGAATATGCATCAAAAAAGATGGTTAGAATTGATTAAAGACTATGATTTGCAAATTCAATATCATTCGGGCAAAGCTAATACTGTGGCTGACGCGCTTAGCAGGAAAAATATGGGAAATTTGGCGTGTTTGCTTACGGGGCAAAGAGAGTTGTTAGAAGACTTGGAAAGGTTTGAAGTAGAAGTTATACATCGCGAACAAGGTAGTGTGTTAAACGCAATTTTAGCACAACCGGCAATCATTGAAGAAATAAAGCAAAAGCAAATAGAAGATAAGCTCTTCAAAAAATTGTGTGAAGAAATAGAATCAAAGCCAAGACCAGGGTTTACTTTAGAAGATCAAGTATTGAAGCTTCAAGGTAGATTGTGTGTTCTAAATATTCCAAAAATCAAAAGAAGAGTCATGAAAGAAGCTCACAAATCAAAGTTTGCAATGCATCTGAGGAACACAAAATATATTAAGATCTCAAACAAATCTATTAGTGGTCTAACATGAAGAAAGAAATTGTTGAATTTATTTCTAAGTGTCTTCAATGTCAACAAGTTATAGCGGAACATCAGAGACCAGCGGGACTACTTCAACCTCTCCTTATTCCATAATGGAAATGGGAACATATAACCATGGATTTTGTTGTTGGATTACCTTAAACACCTAAAGGTATGAATTCTATTTGGATTATTATGGGTAGATTGATTAAGTCTGCTCATTTTCTACTTGTGAGATCTTTTTCTAATGCAGATAGGCTTGCTATTATCTATATAAATGAGATTGTTCGTTTACATGGCATACCAGTTTCAATTGTGCCAAATAGGGATCCTAAGTTTGTGTCTAGATTTTGGGAAAGCCTAAATAAAGCAATGGGAATAGAGTTGAGATTCAGTACCGCTTTCCATCAGCAAATAGATGGTCAATCGGAAGAAACAATACAAACCTTGGAAGATATGCTTCGAATGTGTGTTTTGGATTTTCAGGGAAGTTGGGAAACCTACTTACTGTTGGTGTAATTTGCTTATAACAACAGTTTCCAGATAGTATTGGCATAGCATCATATGGAGCATTGTATGGAAGAAAATGTAGTTCTCCAGTTTGTTGGACAAAAGTTAGGGATAAAGCATTTCTTGGGCTAGAAATTGTGCAAGTAACTACCAAAAATTTAATGATCATTCAATAATGGCTCATGACTGCTCAAAGCCATCAAAAGAATTATGCCGATCAAAGAAGAATAGATTTGGAATTTGAAGTTAGTGATCACGTTTTTGTAAAAGTAACTCCGATGAATGGGCAAACTAGGTTTGGGAAGAAGGGTAAGTTCTCACCTCGTTACATAGGGTCATTTCAGATTTTGGAAACATTGGATCCAGTGGCTTATTGGTTAGCATTACTATCAAGAATGTAGCAAATGCACAATGTGTTTCATGTTTCAATGTTATAGGGCTATCTTCGAGATCCTTTTCATGTCATTGACTACCACCAGATAGCACTTGATGATGCTATGGACTATGAAGAAAAACCAATTCAAATTATCAACTGGCAAGTTAAGCAATTGAGAAATCGATTGATTCCTATGGTAAAGGTTGAGTGGAAAGAACACTATGGAAAAGAAGCCACTTGGGAAAAGGAAGATAAGATGTGACAAAGATATCCACATTTGTTTCTGCTAAGAGGTAACCAAGTTTGAAGGACCAAACTTCTTAAGGGGGAGAGATTGTGATAATCACACCATGCATATCCTTTTTGCATTCATTTGATTGTAGGAATTTTAATCTTAATTGCATTTTATGTGTATGAGATTGTGTGTGATTTATTTGTTAAGAGATTGTAATTTGAATAAACTTAATGTGTAAAGCCTAATAGGAATTCAATTAAAATTTTAAGTGAGATTCGTACTACTTAAGATTGATTCAATTAAGATTAGGTTATAATTAATTTGAGAGCTAATCATAATTAAGTGGGTTAAGTAGTGTTTAATTTTACTAATGTGATTAGAGCCTTAATTAATCCTAATGAAATTCAATTCTTTATGTTAGAATTTACCATTCACACTCACCTACTACACTCCACTACTCACACTCACCTACTACACACTCACCTACTACACTCCACTACTCACACTCACCTACTACACACTCACCTACTACACTCCACTACTCACACTCACCTACTACACTCCACTACTCCTCACCTACTACCCAAACCCTCTCCTATATAATGCCACTCTGATTTGTAATACAAAAAATCAATCTTGTAATACATCAATCAATAATACATAAATTCTTACATGGTATCAGAGCAAGGTTAAGAACTTAGTGATTCCGCTTCACCGGCGGACGGCAGCCTCGCCTTGGCCGTCCGCCGGACAAACCCAAATTTTCTAATTCTCCATCAATTCCTCCCTTTCCATCCTTAACATCTTCAGCTCCGTCAGATCATTGCTGAGCTTCCTTACAGCTTGCATAGCCTTCTGTTGTGATGTGATTGCCTTTAACGTCACTGCTACCACACTTTACCTCTCTCTTTTCCTTTTGCCAGTTTGAACTCACGTGGGTGGTAATTTGGCCCACTGTTTTGATCAAAATAAGCATATAGTTTCAAAGAGGTAAATATATTATATAATTTTTTTTTTTATTTTAAATTATTCTCCACCCAAAGCCATTCATTTTATTTCTTTCTTTTTATTTCTTTTTCGTTTCTTTTTATTTTACTTTTCTCTACAGCTTTGCATCTCCATAAAAAAAAAAATAATAATAATAATAAATAAAAATACAAACTTTACAATTTTGCACCCCAAATTCCTTTTATTCATGTCGGGGCTCACCCCATTCACCATTTTACATCAAAAAAAAAAAAAAAAAAAATACAACAAAAACCCACAACCACAACAATCACACCCACAGTGGGATTTTTCTTCTCTACTCTGCCGCCAGTCTCTTCTTCTTGCCTCCGTCTTGGACGGCCCTTGCCGGTGTTGCCTCCGTGTTTCCTAGACCACCAAGCAAGTTGCCTCCTCCATACTCCTCCACTGCAGCATATGGTGGCCCTCCAAATCGGAACATCACGGTAGCCTTCCGCTTCAGCTCCTTGTTTTCTGCCCTTAGCACGCTTATCTCTGCTCGCGCATCCTTATACATGCGTTGGAGCAGAGCCAGCTGGGAATTTAAATGCTGCACCTCATTTGTCCTACTCTGCAGCCGGTTCGACAAATTTGTGACCGCCGTCATGGTTTCCACGCATGACTTCAGAGTATACTGATTAGCCTCAATATCAGTTTGCACCGCCATTTTTTGCTCCACCGACCGCATCGGAAAGTTCAATGGAGCAAAACCAGAGGTGTTTGGTTGAGGTTCACTGGCCACCGCACCAGTTATTTCTCTTGTGGGCTCGTTCAGTTCTGGAAAGAGCGTGAGCAGGTTCTGGGTAGCTGGACGGGAAGAAGAGGCCATGTTTTTGGGTTGCTAAGTGTTTCAGCGAAATAGCACTTTCAGACTGGTAATGTTCGGAAGGGTTGGTGACAGAATGGCAACAAAGTGTTCCACAGTTACTCTCTCCGCAGAGGTAGAGTTTTTCAGCGAAGGGTTGGTTTCAGAGGTTTCAGAATGGTATGCCTCAGCCTCAGCCTTCGTCTTGGTTAAATAGCCGAGGCAGCCACGCGTATCGCGCGCCTCTTGCCGCCCGACAAACTGGCACGCCTTTTCATGGCACATCTTTTGATAAAGTGGACACGCCTTTTGATGGCACGCCTTTTGATGGCACGCCTTTTGATGAATTGGGCACGCCTTTTGAGGGCACGCCTTTTGACAAAATTGGGCACACCTTTTGAGGGTGCGACTTTTTAAGGGTCCGACAAGACTCTATAAACTGTCCCGACATTGATTCCGGTTAGCTCCTTTATGGGTCCGACAAGACTCTGTCAACTGTCCCGACATTGATTCCGGTTAGCTCCTTCATGGGTCCGACAAGACTCTGTAAACTGTCCTGACATTGATTCCGGTTAGTTTCTACAAGGGTCCAGCAAGACTCCGTAAACTGTCACAACAACTGTCACAGCATTGCCTGCTACAACGGTCCGACATGACCCCATAAACTGTCTTCTACAACGGTCCGACATGACCCCATAAACTGTCTTCTACAACGGTCCGACATGACCCCATAAACTGTCTTCTACATCGGTCTGACACCACCATACAGTGTCCTCTACAACGTTATGACACCCCATACAGTGTCTTCACCAACGGTCTGACACGACCATACAGTGTCTCCTATCCTTTTTTATTTTTTATGTATTTTATTATTTTGTTCCTCTCTTCAAACTCAAGTTGGTTAGTTTCTATCCTCCTTGAGTTTGCGGGGGGCTGTTAGAATTTACCATTCACACTCACCTACTACACTCCACTACTCACACTCACCTACTACACACTCACCTACTACACTCCACTACTCACACTCACCTACTACACTCCACTACTCCTCACCTACTACCCAAACCCTCTCCTATATAATGCCACTCTGATTTGTAATACAAAAAATCAATCTTGTAATACATCAATCAATAATACATAAATTCTTACACTTTATATATATATATATATATGTATATATATGTGCTATGTTGAGAAAGATGTAATGATTTCAACCTTTAGCAGAGAAAACAAGAGTGAAGCAGAGTGAGAGCTCAAGACTTGTGCTGTAAATTAAAGCTTGAGAGGTAGAATTCAAGGAATTGAAGAGGAAATTTGAGAAGAGGAAGAATATAGGCTCAATTTCACCTAGTAGCTCAAGAATTTGGGGCTTTAGGTAAGAATTGAACATTTAATCTTGTAGATAATCCTTCATATATCATGAATTGAATAAGAATTGGAGTTGATTGCTCATAATTAGCTTGAATATAAGATAAAGATGATGAATTGAGCTTAAATCATGGATTATAGAGTTAATTTAGAAATTGGTTTATTTTTTTG
The DNA here is from genome assembly GCF_055761805.1 of Camellia sinensis. NCBI lineage: Eukaryota > Viridiplantae > Streptophyta > Magnoliopsida > Ericales > Theaceae > Camellia > Camellia sinensis. The sequence goes on along the minus strand of NC_138969.1, from coordinate 106,811,198 downwards.
AGTTGAATTCTTGTTATCTTGCACTAAAATGAGTTCATAATTGCATGCATGGAGGTTTTTAACTTGTAAATTTTAAGATATTCATGATGTTATGCTTTTAATTTCATGTTTTGAGCATCAAAGGAAAAAAAGTTTTGGAAACATAACATTGCATGGAGCTTTAGCTCATGTTTTGACAAATTGAGGGAAGATTTGAGCAATTGATTGGAAATTGATCATGTTTATATGTTTTCTAAAGTCTTTTCATGATTTTGGACAAGCCATGCATCAGCTTTAACTTTGAAATTTTGTTTGGAAACCTTTTGAAACTAGAGTTTTCGCAGACCGCTCGAACAGTCTTGTTACTACTCGAGCAAACTTTCATGGCATCTAGCATTTTGTTTTGTTTGCAAAAATACTAAGGCCCTGCAATTCACCGCTCGAGTGCTGAAGGGACTGCTCAAGCAAACTGCCCTGTTTCGGAAAAGTTTTGAAATACGTCATTTTGTTTATATTTTCTTCGTTATTTGTTTCTGGGCATCCTTAGGCATAAATTAAGCCTCATTGAGGATTAATTAAGTTAGGAACCAACAAAAATTGATTGGCTAAGAAACAAAAATAAGAATTTGATTGAACGAAGTGTATTATCCATGTTTGTGTGTGTCATGTAGGTCGAGCCACTGAGGAGCAGCTTTTGAACCAAGTCCCTATGAATAATATCTTTTTAAAGATATTTTCTTAAAGTATTTTCCGAAATGTGTGATGTGATAAGCTTCTTGAAATTATATTTTGTTATGAATGAATGAGATTTCCTTTTTGGTTATCTACTGTTGCATCCCTTAGTTAGTCCTAATAATGGGAGATATTGAAATGTCTTAGTTTCGGAGATCTCTGTTAGATTCAACCCAATGGGGTTGTTAGCTTTGTTATCGACCCTATGTGGTTGTTAGTTTCGTTGTGGACCCGAGTAGTCAATGTGCTTAGTTCTAATGGATGTACCACATATATGTGTAACTCAATAAAGATTTGTTATGTGTTCCTTACATGTGTTATGATTATGATTCAAAAATGTTTTAAGAATGTTGGAACTCAATTAAACCCTTTACATTGATGTTAGTCATTGGGCTTCTAGTTCAGCCCCTTCTCCTATATACATGTAGGTGAGCATCAAGATGATCAGGTGTAGAGTTTGCATGGGAGTTAACCCAATTGGTGAAGCCATCCGAAGATATACCTCCATGGCGAGGCTTTAGTTTTTGTTTTAATTTTGCCAATCATGTATGCAAACTTATGATGTATAAGATAAATGTTTTTACTTCATGTAAATATTATTATAAGGTATGTTATGTAATGTTTTGAATGTTTCGGCTCATATAATTTATGCACAGCTCAATGGACAACGTTATTTCTGTTTTTGCCTTCACTTCAGGCCCCAATATATATTAAATATTTTGTGATTAGTTTAGAAGGCCATAGGTAATCTATAATTACTGGTCGGTCACCACTCTAACCTTTAGGGGCAAGTTGGGGTCATGACATTAACACTTGGATTAGACTTGAATTATTAGAATAGCACTTGACACTAGTGTGAAGTTTCGGAAAACACTAAGTTTAAGCAATCGGTTTGCTATGTTCATGCAAGTTAAATTAGGTATTTCAATGCTTTATTCTTGCTTTGTGTAGGTTAAGCTTCGGAAGAGTATACCCTTTGTTCAAGGAGCCATTTGTGAGTAGTAAAGTAATATTTAATAAGCTATGTTCAAATGAAAACCTATGCTATTATTTTGCTATGAATGAACATCATATATTCTTGTATTATGTGTTGTCACCTTGGAATATGTCTTTATTATTGGGAAATCATGCCAATAATCTCTTGCTAACTGAGCTCCTCTTGCCACCTTGGTGTGGGTCTTGATGTTCTCGAAGTCCTTAAAATGTTCATCACTATGTAAATGTTTGCAAGATAAGCATTTTTATAATCAAAATCAAGTTATGCTAAATTCAAACTATGATTTTATGCTATGTTTTATTAAAGATCATCAATATTCATTCATTTACCGCTTGCTATATTACTACTCACTGATCAAAGGCTCACCATTCTCCCTTATATGTATGTAGGTGATGAAGAAGAACACGGTTCTGAAGAGAAGTCAGTTTGATAGTTTTTTTCTTTTGTTTTTGTTCCTTGAGAGATGTTACTCCTAAGAAGACAGTTTTGTATGTGTTATGGTTTGTAAGCTTGTATAAAAGATGATATAATCTCCTTTGTTTTTGTTGTTTGGACTTTCTAAATAATCAAGATATCAATCTAAGAAGTAAGCTTGTTTCATTTTTGTATAACTTATGCACATGCTTTGAATGGACTTAATGGATTAAAACTTCCGCTTATGCCCCAATTATCGTTAGTCCAAACTTATCTTGTCTTGTTAGGCAGATGGTAGTTGAGCACTACTAGATGGTCACAATGCCATCATCTTTAAGGGCGAGATGGGGTCATGAAAATGGCGGACCATCTTCTAAAAACTGCTCTGTTTGTCATCGGCCAACTTTTATCCGGTCATCTGTTTATTGTACGACCGTTGCATAAAGCTACAGGTGTGCAACAAAATCATACGATTGGGGTAAAGGTATATGGCTAGGGTCAATTTTGGGCAATCATTGTATTTCTAAAGGATTTTCCTCCTTTTCATTCATTGCTACTCTATTCTCGTTCCTTTTTCGGAAGAAAACAAAGTTTTGATTGAAATATGAGCTTTGAACATCGTAGAACGCTTGGATTTAGCAAGTCCAAAAACATTTCGAAAATAGTTTTTTAAGGGTCTAAAATTATTTCGGCTAAAACAAGTATAGGATTCGGATCTCTTTTCATCCACGGTTTTCAAACTAAAGATAATTGAAGTTACGTATTTTTGTTTTCATCATTGGGTTCCAAGAGGTACTCAAATTTTACAACCAGTCAAAATTGAGTGTTTACAAAGCCAAAGACCAAAAATCGAGCAAACAACAACCAAACACGAGCTAGAAGGGACAATCATAGCCAAGGAGGCACAGAAACACCCTAGTCAGCACCTAAGAAGTGAACCCATGGAAAAAATTGAACAAAAAATAGCATGAAATCAGAAATCAAAAAAAATGCCCATTTCTTTTTTTAATAAAGAAAAATTCAATAATTGGGCAACAAAAAAAAAATCCAAAAATTTTGAAATTTTTTCAGACACTCCTGCCATAGGCAAGCATCATAGATTTTTTTTTTTTTTTTTTTTTTTCGTCATCAAGCCAAAAAAAGAAAAAAAAAAAAGAAGATGAAAGATAGAACAGGAGGAAGAAGATTACATGGTAGTTCTGATATCAAGTTAAAATTAATCAAAGATTAAGAGAGGAGAGGAGAAGACCAGAGAGAGACTTGTAGGAGAGGCAATAAAACCACAATTAGCTTTTTCCTCTCTTACCCAACATATTTATATTCAAGGCTAATAAATCTAAAATCACAAAGCTATCCTTCTTCTAACTGAACACTTTTTTTGCTAAAAATTCACAACAGTAGAATCATTTTTGAGATATTGGTACCTCAAATTCTCATAGAAATTCTCATATGATTTAACCATTGTTAACAATTGTGAGTGTTTTGAAATAGATTAACTTGGGAACATATATGTGACAATTTCTGTGTCACGTCTAACAGCTAACAAAAGACATGTACCAAAAGATAACAAAAACAACAGATTCAAAAATAAAATTACAAGAGTACAGAAGCTAGACTTCCAACTCAAAATTATTACATAAATAACTATGAACGCTCAAGTGCATTTGCAGCAGCTTGCATAAAGAAAACAGCCTCTAATACTTGTATTAATCCTCGAACAAGTGAAGATTGGTTGGGCAAAGCTCGATCAGGTCTCAAGTGCATTTGCAGCAGCTTGCATAAAGAAGGTGAAACAGCCTCTAATACTTGTATTAATCCTCGAACAAGTGAAGATTGGTTGGGCAAAGCTCGATCAGGGTTTAAATGCAGAAAAGGCCACGACGGAGTTGTGTCCACCAAAGCCAAATGAATTTGAAATGCCTGCATAGCATATGATAAAAGTTCATGTCTGCTAAACCCCAACAATGCCCAGCTAAAGCAATTGAGCAAAGATGCTGCAGGGTTTTCCTTATCCTTTTTCTGGTTTTTAAGCTAGCTAAGGTTATTTAGGAAGAAGATGAGAAGAGGGTGGTGAAGCATGCGGAACATCTTACCAACGTTGACTTCATGCTGCTGCTTTTTGTCTGCAACGGTGTCAAATTCAACACAAGGCTCTAAGTTCTGCATTTATCCGAAAGGAACGGTATCAATAATCATAACAGACAACATAAATAGTTAAGAACCATTAGATTATGAAATTAAAAGTAGGCCCACTCATATTCACACAGAATGCAGTAAATACCACAAAAAGGAAGTGAAAAAAATTTAAAGTCTCTTCGACTATCAGCTACGTACAAGTCTCATTGTATCTTCTGTTCTTGTGCCTGGTTTTCTCAACAGAAAATTAAGCAATGGATACAGATCAAAGTTGTAAATACCGTATTGTACCAGAAGGTACAACCCAGTTTATCAAATAAACCCTATACTATCAGTTCTGTTTTAAAAAATTTCCAGGCCTATCGCGGACCATTTGAGGAATACTGAAAAGTTTTGCTTTTTCTCCTGCCATATCAACCTCTGAGAGTGTTAACGGTTACAAATAAAAAGAAAAATGAGAAGCAAAATATTTCAGACTTGAACAAAGGTGAATTAACGACATGGTTGGTATTTCATTTGTCAGATTGGGAAGGCTTTTTCAGCTGCTCAATCTCTCCATCTTTAACAACTAGAGCAAAACCATCTCCCCCACTGGACATTGCTCCACAACTCTTCTATCTCCATCCATGTACAAACTGTACTTGGCCAGTGTTGAAAATAAAATTGGGATGCTTTGGAGTCTTTGAACAGGTAATGGAGAGAGACGGGTTTTGAACTTTTGGAAACATACACCAATTCCTTTAACTTTATTTTATTTTGAAATGCAAGGTGGGTTTCATCTTTAACGACAAAGGTGCAAATTAGTTTTTAATTTTAAATTTACTGCAACCGTAGGAATATAGAATTCATTTTTTTATTCACTATACTCCTGAAATTTAAAGAACAGTCCAATAAACTAAATAATGTCTATTCATCAAATTTTATAAACAAATATAATATTTTGACAAATATATCACACATTGATAAATCTGAAACAGTATCCGAAAAGTACTGGTATCAATACGTACCGTACCAGTAATAAAAATAATACTATAGCTGGTACAGTATTCAACACATTGATATAGATACAAAGAATTGATTTTATTTTTTTTATTTTATTTTTTGTCACCATGGGTTGGAAATCATAGCACTAAGATTCGAAAGTTCCTCTTTTTTTCACCAAGGATTTTGATGGCAAAATAGAACATACTTGGAAATAAGAACCCTTTTGAGTTTTACTAGCTAGCTATTTGTTTCACAACTAACATTCTAATGCTTAGTCATACTTTGGCCATTTGCAAAATTAGTATGTTGACGCATTTTTTTTTTTTTCTCTCTCTCTTATTGTTAGGTTAAGATAATTCAAGTTTAGATTTGCTAAAGTTGAAGATCTCAACTTCATAGGTGAAGTTGGTGCATTGTTAATGCGAGATTACTGTACTGATGTCAATAATCTAAACCGTGCATCTCATATGACAAATTGAGGAGAACATGTATGCAAAAAATTAGGTCGATCAAACATAAGTAATTACATGATCAAATCACATACATATTATAACAAATGGACGGCTTATTCTTAAAAAACATGTAGACCATAGAGATAAAAATGATCTAATAATATGACAATCGATGTTGGATCAACTTAATTTTTTGCATGGATAATATTCTCAGTTAGTTGTATAAGATGAACAGTTTAGATCACTGAATTGAGTCCAAGTTAGTCCGATAACGGGTCAACTTCACCTTGAAGTTGAGATCTATTTTAGAAATCTAGACTCAGATAATTCTGATTAAGAAGCACCAAGAAGCCACTCCAATGTGCTCAACCCCTAAATTCTACATATTGTTTTTCGAGGAAAAACTTCTCCTTGATCCTCAGATTAAGAATGACTCCTCCGCCACTGAAGGAGACAATTCTGTTCTCCCCAAAAACACCACATTAAACAGAGGGCCATGTGACCACACATTCCCCCTGTTTGAAAACTGCATTAGCCACTGAGTTTAGGAACAAACAGATATTCCAAATGTCATCATCAGCAACAGGACCATACCTTGCTAGCCACTCTATGGTGTATGAGAAGATGATTCACAATTCCACTGAGTATAGTAATTTCATTTTGACTTTTCTTGTTGAAATGAAATCACCAATTGTATGTCTTTGGTTGAGCTGCTTACCTAAACAAAAAATGGCAACCTTTGAGGGAACTCTTGACACTCCAAATCTCCTTCTGAGGAAACACTGTGTCTGAGGTACCAATTAGCAACCGATGAGATATGGTTTAACCTGAATCTTCGGTGTTGGAAGCAATCAATCCAATCTCATCCTCTTCTCCAACTCTACTGATAGTGTAAAAGATCTCAAAGAACTCTGCATAACCACCTTAAGCTAAGGAACATCCAACACCAGCCTATCAACCTTCAATCTAATACAATCATCCACTAAAACATCATTTGAGGCAAGAATCCTATATAGATTGGAAAAAAGATCACCATGCAAGCATCCTTGCATAAGCCAAAAGCTCACTGGAGCAATGTGCATAGCTCACACTATGTCCACCATATGAAGCAGAGACACCAAAATGTCTGTCATGGCTGCGTCCGGAAAATATCAGATGCAAATAGGCTTTGAACATAGTTAGATGCATGTCATGACATCAGTTGTGTCCATTTTTTCTTTAATTTTGGGTTTGGACACATTCAGGACATAGCGGGGTGTGGATAGTTATGCATAAATGAGATATTAGAATTGGTTAACTGAATTAATTTAAATAATCCAATGGATAAAATTTAATTGGTAATTAATTAGAGCTTGCCTCCACCTTTTCAAGATTATGGATCGAATGGTGTTTTTCATTTTGAATGTGTTATTTTTTCATACTTTGGAATTTAGAGGTTTGTGGATGCCATATTCATATGCATAACAAATAAGAATTTATTAAAACATATATTTGTATTCCTATTGTGTCCGTATCCGTATCTGTGTCGCATCTCTATCCCATGCCCATGCTTATTAGAATATACCTCTAGAATTTATTTAAAAATATATACTTTTGTTGTATTCCTTTTGTGTCCGTATCGACGTTGCGTCTCTATTTCATGTCCATGCTTATTAGAATATACCTCTAGAGCTCTTCCATCCTCTCCTAATGCATTTCCACGAACTCACAATAAGATAGTTATACACCACTGGTTCATGAAACTAGTGGTCTTTGCCATCATAAAAAATATGTTTTTAAGCAAATGTTCATAATCATTTACCTAGTAAAACTTGCTTAAACAATCCAAACCTCCTAATACCTAGACAATCTATTGGCATTTGAGAGCACATAATATCCTAATCCACCAAATGATGCTTAAGCTCATCTATCATACCACCCCAAAAAAAACCATACAATTGAAAATGTGGAAATGGATAGAAAAGAAAGACTAGACAAAATATTCTACCTCCTTTTTTTTAATTATTGAAACTTTCACCCCCACCAGCCTCCTCAAAACCTCTCCAGTACCAATTGCCAAACTCCTTTGGCCTCAAAACCTCCTCAAAACCTCCTTTTTTTAAGTATTGAAACTTTCACCCCCACCAACCTCCTCAAAACCTCTCCAGTACCAATTGCCAAACTCCTTTGGCCTCAAAGGAAGAACCAACAAGCAACCTAAACGCATGGTGGACAAGGAATCCACTCTGCAACCAATGAACAAAATTTCATGTCTTTTCCATCGAAACGGCCAAATGTTTCATTTTCACAGCTGAAATGTTTCATTTTTCTAGAAAACTGAAATGAAACATTGGTAGAATACCGAAATTTCAATGTTTCTACCAAAACATATCGAAACGTACAGAAACAACTTATTGTTCCGACAACTATTAAGAATATTTAACAATACTCATTTATTTTTGCCTCATTCTGTCAAAAGAAAATATATGAGAATAATAAAAATATATTAAATTTATTAGAGAATTTGAAAAACTAGAAAGCAAAAGAAGAGAGACTAAAAAGAGAACATAAAACAAGCATGATTAATTCACTTATTCTCCTTCTTTGTACCGCAAAGTACTTTTTCTCTCTTTTTTTTCATCCTTGCAATTATAGAATTTTTTTATTATTATTATTTTTTTTTTTTTTTTAATGTTTTTCATACAATGGCAAACATATTCCCCAACTTTAAACCTTTTATTTATGAGATTCTATATTCATAGACCTCAACATGTTCATTTTTTTTATTATTGAGGATGTACATGTATTAACATTTATATAGGTTTTAGTTTATTTCCTAACCTTTTCAATATTTTTTCTCATTTCCCTTGCATTTCCAAAACATTTCTGTTTCCATGCTAACCGAATCAAAATTTTGATCCTTGTCTACAACAAAAATATACATCAAAGCACATACCCCTCCAATTGTAATGACTCCAATTTAGCCAAACTCACCCGTAATCCCAAAATTGCCTTAAAGCATAAAAGCACTAAACTCAATAACCTTCATCTACCCATCAACAATAGCTCGATCAGCATACAACAGATAATAAACAGGGATGGAAGATCCCTCCCTCATAGCCTTTTAAGAAACCAATAAAATAAAATAAAAAAGTAACCCTGCACCATCTTTAACATGGTGAATGTCCCCAAAGAAAGAATATATAGCAAAGGAGAAAGAGGATCTCCCTACCTTAACGTTCTCCCAATATCAAAAGAACCAGAAGGGGATACATTCATCAAAACAGGCCCCCACATCAAATCCCTCTCCAATTCTTAATAAAGCACAAGCTATTTAACACTGATCCATTACATTCAAAGATTGAAGAACAGGAACTCATATTTGGTGGCAAAGAAAGGGTTTCTTGCTTCTCATATGGATTGACAGATTTATAGAAACTCCTTTTCCACAACATATCATCATTTAATAAAGCTCCGTTCAACAATATACTTAACTAATAACTTCATGCAATGAAATATTTGTAAAATATTGTTGAATGTGCAAGACGTGTTCATCTACTATTCCCAAATTTTTGACACGTCTAAAACAAATTCCCCACATCCTAATATTTTGGAAGCCCAGAAATCTAGAGGCACAACCATACTCAGAAACACTTACTCGGGTTGCCGTAACAAAGTTTCTCTAACATTTAAGCTTTAAAATATGAGGTTGACTATCCATCAAAAAGAAGTGGGCAAATAATACCAACTGTTAAACAACAGCTCACGTCAACTTCTAGAACATCAAATATGGACAAAAGTAAAAGGGAAGTGCTATGTAGATAGCAGTACATACAAATTGATTTATGGTAGGATGCAACCACCCTGTGTTGATGGCTTTTACTGTAGCAATGGCTTCCAAACCCCCAGCAGCACCAAGACAGTGACCTATCATAGACTGATATGGAAACAGAAAAGAAAGGGGAAAAATTAGAAGAAAAACATATGTCTGAAAACTGCAAGCAGCAGCATCATGGGTTATGTTACCTGCTTTGGCCCTGTGAGTACCAGATAAATGATGCACTAGCAAACACCAGTGAGAGATAGAAAAAGAGTTTACCTTGGTTGAATTCATTTTGATCTCTGAAGTGTTTTTGAATACCTTCTTTATGGCATTCACCTCAGCTACGTCACCAGCTGGAGTGGAAGTTGCATGTGCATTTATGTAGTTAACCTGAAAAAAGAGAGTGAATTTTGATTCATTAGTTTTTGGGTTTCAGTAATTTCAATTCTTAGATGCAGTCTGCTTGCGTAGCAGAAATCAAACCACACTTTTAAACTTAAGTGAAGAAAAAGCTTTACAATAGAAGGACAAACCGTGAATAAGTAGTGGATATACACAAAAACTGTAGTTTCTCGCCCTCCCAACAAGCCAAAAGATGGGATTCTATGAAGAATTTTAATTCTTCACCAAATAATCCAATAAGGTTTTGGGTGAGAGGTATGTATAAACAGAACCACTGCAAGTGCATGCACATCATTTTCTGGCCAGGATTTCATGACAGATGATTAGAATTGAAACTCAACTCCATCCCTCTATCTAGATGCCAGAATCTTACTCCCATGGTACAATGGCTTTGGCACAAACAGAATGCTATGAGGAGAGTTGCATTGTTGCTGCAAAATGCCCACTGCTCACTACCACCCAAACCATGAAGATGGTGATATGTGATATCTTATATTGACACCGGGATTTTGCATTCAATAATTCATGGTAAACGCGTAACATGTCTAAATTAATTCAGTCATATTTCCTTCATTTAAACCTATTTTGGAGCTCATTAGGATAGAAGTTAAATAACAACAATAACAGCAATTAATAGCAGCAATTGAAAAAATAGTGATATACATAGATTGTATATAAAATCAAGAAATAAAATACATTCAGATATTATGACATGCAGTTCACTTAAGAAATGGAAAAGATACAATCACACTCCAAAGAACTATCAGGTAAGCATTTCATATATTATTTGGAGAAATCAGATGCGAAAAGCTGAAGAAGCAGTTGGAAGCAAGAATATCGAAGAAAAAATGGACCAAATTGTTGGAGATAAGATTATATTGTCAAAAAAAAAGATATTAGAAGATATGAAAGATATCAGAATATATGGATCTCCAACACAAATGGGCATACCAAAGTTCCTGGAATAAATTGGATAGTGCTTATCCAAGCTATAATGAGAAGGTAAATTTTCACTCTCTAAAGAGTACGAAAAGAAAGCATGAGAGAAGAGCACTCATCCACTATATTTCTTAAGCTCCAATGCCGTTAGAATCGAGGTCGTTAAAATTGGGATCCTAGGTAGGATCGATGAGAGGGTCTTGTGGATCAGATCGTAGGATTGGATCGAGGATCGTAAAATCCTACTTTCTATTAAAAAAAAGATAAAAATATAAATTTGAATGATACATATTAAAAATAAGGTGAAAAATCACAATCTACGATCCTACTTACGATCCTGCATGATCCCATACGATCCTACTTGCGATCCTATTATAACATCGACCCTATAATGATCTGGATCGTTTTAGCAATGTCGGATCCTACGATCCAGATTGCAATTTTAATAACCATGGTTAGAATGTATGGTTTTTGTGCATTAACCATAAATATTAGTATGCATATGAAATATAATTCATTTAGGAAATATGCATAAACTTCTTCAGATTATAGATTAATAATTCAAAGATGCTTCCGATATAAGTATTTAGAAAAAATTACAAAAAATTGTGAGAATATTAGTGTATCTCTATATATGGTAGTATATATTTTGCATATATGTTGAGAGAGAAACAAAGTAGAATTCCGGGTACAAGCGAGAAACGCAAACTGAGCAATTGCTATCTGAAAACGGTCATACCAAGCATGAGGAGACTGCTTCAAACCATAAAGAGCACGGCGAAGATGACACACTTATCCAAAAGAATGAGGAAAACCATGGGAAGAACGCATGTAGATCTCCTCAGCGAAATGGCCATTAAGAAAAGTATTCTTAACATCCACCTAATGGAAAAGCCAATGATGAACAGCAACAACAAAAATCAAAGTACGGATAATAGTTATTTTGGCAAAAGGGGCAAAGGTCTCCTCAAAATCAATATTATACTCCTGTAAGAAACCTTTGGCAACCAGGCGAGCTTTGTAGCGCCCAAGAGAACCATCAAAATAAATCTTGATTTCATAAACCCATTTGCAACCAACCAGATTCTTGACAACAAGCAAAGGAATCAACTCCCAAGTAGCAGTCTTCTGCAATGCAGACGACTCATCCTCCATAACTCGAACCCAATTAGGATCCTAACGGGCCTCCTTGTAAGGCTGATGTTTTGAAAAATAATAAATAGCAGACAAAAAGGTACAGTATGAAGGAGAAAAACATATTTTAGCAAAACTAAGTTTGACAACTTGTTTACGGTTGTGAAGGGGACACTTAAGGTTAGTAAGATCAGAGTCGTCACAAGCAGGAAGATCAACAGCAGGGGAAGAGACAACCGGTGGAGGTAAAGCCTTGCGACGAGAATAGATTAACAACGGAGGAGAAGAAGCATGAGGGGAAGGTGGAGGAGAAGAGAGAACAGACTCACAGGAGGACAGTAGAGAGAGACTCAGCTAGAGGGGTGGTAGGAGGAGAAGAGGGAACAAACTCATGTGGTACAGTAGAGATAAACTCATCAAGAGGCACCTCAGAAGGAAATGAATCAATGTGAACCAAATCCTCTTTGAAAACCGGGACAATGATATAAGGAAGTTGAAAATAAGACAAACATTCGAGCAAAGAAACATGGTAGGAGATATAAAGACGACGAGAAACAGAGTCGTAACAACGATAGCCTTTCTAAGTAAGACTGTAACACAAAAAGGCACACAGGACAGACCGAGCACTACAAAACAAGCAAACCTAAACACACGAAGGAGACAGTAATTGGAAAGTTGAGAAAGTAGAGCCTCATAAGAAGACCAACCAGAGAGGAGAGTAGGCATATAGTTGAGAAGAAAAGTAGCAGTCAGAATTGCCTCACCCCACAACAGAGCCGGAATAGAGGCAGAGAGAATAAGAGACCTAACTGTCTCAAGGAAATGATGGAGTTTATGCTCAGCTTGACCATTTTGGGCAAGTGTATCAGTACATGAAGTTTGATGAATGGTACCCAAATTGGTCAAATACTAACAAAAATAACCCCAAAGTTTGCCCCTTGTAAAAAATAACCTTGAATTTTAATTTTTTCAAATAAAACTCTGAATGTTTAAATTAGACACAATTTCAACTCTTTTTCTATTCTTATTCCAAAATAGCTCGGATACGAATATCGAATACGTATTATATACGAATACGAGTCCGATAGGGCAAGATACAAATCAAATGCAGCAAAAGAGTATCCGCTTTATTTATTTTTTATTATTATTTTTTTTTTTTTTTGTGAATTTCAAATACATTTCGGGTACACATGGATACATGTAGAACACGTACATAATACTTTTGGGATGCTGTGGGGCATAAACACAATTTTTAAAACCTTTTTCGAGTCAAACTGTAAAAATAGTAAAATTGAATGGAAAATAATAGAAATCAGACAACTCACACTTCCATTACCCTTCTAAAATCATACGACGTAAGGACAAAAAAAAAAAAAAAAATCTCAAATTTACAAATTGGCAAAGCATTGAAGCAAAGGCAAGGAACCTAAATTCAACGATTGAACAAACAATTCACTCACTTTGTCTTGTTTAGCAATAGGACTTGCTCGCTCGCTCACTCTCTCAATCGACCACTCAACAACAAGTTTCTCTCTCACTTTTTGGTTTCTCTTTCTTTTCTGATTTCGTTTTTTTTTTTTCCCTCCTTTCTCTCTTTGGTTTCTATTTATTTTTTGGTTTCAATATTTCTCCTCTCTTTTTTTCGACTCTCTTTCATCTACAAGCTCCATGCTTATGTTGGCAATAGACTCTTTGACGTATTTTCCTAAATTTTAACTTTCTATATTTTTTAAGTGAAGTTGAAGCCTTTGGATTTTACATAAATGCACTTTGTTCCCAAATAGAAATAGTAATATTATATTAATTTTACTTTTCAAAGTGTGGTTGTCTTGTGTGATGAAAGTTTAATTTTAAGTAGAAGGCATGAAATTTAATGTTAGTATTTCTTTATCAAATTTATAATTTTAGGAAAATGAGTTCTGGTTTGAGAAGTTTTGGTTCAACAAGTGGAAGTGGTACACCAATGAATGAAGATGATCATGCTCCTCTGTGGAGTTATGTTATAGAAGTTGAAAAAATGGGTGAAGGAGGTGGCAATACAAAATTTAAATGCGATTATTGTCAAAATGAGTATAAGGGGTCATACTTTAGGGTCCAAGGCACATTTGTTGAAGCATTCTAGCCATGGGATTAGAGTGTGCCTAAAATAACTCCACCACCTTGTTGAATTGCAAAGAAAAATTGAAGAAACTTGTAGCGCCTTGGGTCAAAAACTGACTTGAACCCTCTTAAGTGTGAACCTGTTGAATGATTTTGGATTGCTGAGTTTTTGCTTCAATTAGTTCTCTTGCATTGCAATCAACCTTCATCCAGCTTCTTGATTTCAATTTACAGCATCTGTGATTTGTGTTTGACTTGGTCGAGCTTGGTAGTTGTTTTGAGATCGTACTATGTAGATCTGAGTTTCATAAGTGATGGCATCTTCGATGTGGATTTGGAATGATTTTTGAAGGAGTCTGAACTGTCGACCTATATTCAAGAGGGTTTGTATAGTACTATGCCACATATTCACTTCCTTCTCTTTTTCTTTTCTTTTTGTTGTACCTCAGAGTAGAAGTTGGCACGGTTTGAAGTTGATTAGAATTTCATGGCTCAAAGAGGGAGGGGCTCAAAGAGGTGCTTGTCAGCCGAGGAAGAGCTTATGCAGCGAATTTGGGTGAAGAAACCAAGATGAGTTTCTCAATTGAAAGAAATAATGAGAACCAAAATCAAAGGAGTAAGATTGAAGAGTTGAGTGAATAAGTTTCTACCTTGATTGGGTGAGTGCAATGGTTGCAACTTCTTTTCGTAGGTAGAAATGGTTCCAAGGATCATCAACTTCATGATTCTTTCGGTGCTCCGCGTTGGCATAGAGCGTGTTCACATGGTTTCGATTATACACGAGAGAGTACTGTCAAGGATTTTGTGCTTCCCGAATTTCATAGAAGCTATATCCCGAATGTGTTAATGGTTAAACAATAATTGAGAGTCTTTTGGCATGTTATGAGGTGTCAAAAGAAAAGAAGGTGAAATTGGTCTCTCAAAGCCTAAAAAGTCATGCCTTCAATTGGTGAAAATAAATACAGTTTCGTAGACAAAGAAAAGGCAAAGAAAAAGTTGTGTGGAAGAAGATGAGAAAGAAGCTCTTCAAGTAATTCTTACCTTTCATTCTTAACAATCTTTGTTGGGAGACAAGCAACAAAAGAAGTGTGCTTTCAAATCTGAGCATCATCACCAAGGCATCTTTGAAGCTAGACATCCATTCTACACCTATATCCAAGAGGATTACTCAACTAGTGTTGAAAAGATCAAGTGTTTTGAAGATGGACGTCATCTAGAACTCTTTAGTCAGGAGGTTTTAGCACCAAGCTAAGATGATGGTCAATTTTATATCTTTGATGAAGAAGATGTGAAAGAAAGTTGTGACAAAAAACGAGATTGTGATCAAGATCTTCCCATCTTTTATGAAGATATTCCCATCTTTGATGAAGACATGGAACAAGGTGATGAACACGAAGTTTCCATTTTCGATGAACCAACAAGTGAGGAGTGGGAATTGAATTGTGAAGAAGTTGATGGTTGTGATTTTGACAGTGTTCGAATCTTTGATCACTATGATGATGATGAGCTTGTTGAATATGGTGGGGGCAATATTGACTTTTCTTTTACATTGCTTCTTAGGGAAGAAGTGGTTAAAACTCAACCTTCCATCCCTTTTCTAGATGCCAAGGAAATTATGGAGGAGAGTCACAAAGTTATTGAAGTTCCATGGGGATTTGATAATGTTTGCTTTCAAGAAGTGCCTCTCATACTACGTTCAACGCAAGTTAGTCTAGTTGGTGTAGACTTGATACTCAAACCCACTTTGTTTAATAAGCATGGTGCTTGGCACCTTTTGATAGCATGTGTGAAGAGCTACTTTGGTGATGTTTTGCTTCACAAGTGGCATGCTATATGGGTGGTCTACTCACATTTGAATATGGCTTTGGTGGATGCGCATAAACGAAAACTCACTTTCAATGAGGGGTATTTGTTATGGTGCATTTTGGAATAAGGACTTACAACCACATAGGTCTTATTCATCGGTGGAATCCATTATGCTTCCATGAGTCATTTTGCAGTCTCGAGTCATTTTGTTGTAGTCCCACCTTGAGGAAAATTTGTTTTCTTTAGAGGGCGAATATGATGTAGTTAGAATTACCATGGTTGTTATGTTTTTAGTAACCATAAGAGTTAGTTGTCTTTTATCCTATAAATAGGTGGTTAGGCCCCTCTAGTATTCATTTCTATGATATCTAAAGATTATATTTTAGAGCTTAGTGCTCTTGTATCCCATTTTAGGCATTTTCTCTCTCTAATGAAATCCATTTCCTAATTTGGACACATCATTTGGACTTGTTTTATATAAATGTTACAATAATTTTGGAGAACGTTTATCTTATATTATCTCTTTTCATTATCGCACAACGAAGTTGTCTTCCTTTTCCTCTATTTTCTTCTCTCCTTTCAGTACTCCTAAATCCAACTCATATCTATATATAGCAATGTAACAGTCTTCTAAAAGCCTCCAAACAATCAATCCTAAAATCTCATAAATAGTTAGCGTTCTCCCTCGTACATGGCACTCCTCCCTTCCCCAACCCACAGCCCTCTTTATTCTCATTTTCTGATTTTGTAATATGACTAATCTTTTTTTTTAGATGTAGCTAGAGTCAAATGCAATTCATTTTGATTACCATATAACAGAAAAGAATAACAAAAGTTTTTGTTATCTTAAATCTCACCCTCGATTTTTAAAATCAAAATTTGGAAACAGAAACTTTTGAATTAGAAATTTACTTACCATAAAGGAATCCTTTCCAATTTCTTTACACAGTTTCTCTATCTTCCATACACCAAATTTGTATACTTAATTTAAATAAAATATTTTATTGTGTATTATATGCTACAATCAGAACAATAATTTTAATAACCATTGAACTTTATAAATCTTGAGCACCGCTCACTGCTCATACATTTGTACAAAGAAGATTTTAATCTGATATAGTAATAAATGAGGATAATAATGAATATTGACCTTCAGATTTGAGATGAAATGTAATGCGTCATCATGTACACAATAATGAGTAAAAGTGCTTGACAGATAATATGCTAATTTACGAAGAACGGGAAACCATGAGAGTAAATTTTGAAGTGGACTGAACTAATTGGAAAGTATCCTCATTCAAAAGTAAAAAATAAATCATCCAGCATATAGTTCAAGCAACCTGACTTGAGGAAAACACATAAATACCTCTTCTGGTGACACACCAGCGTCTTCAAGGCTTCTCTCAATGCATGAAGAGACACCTAGTCCATCAGCTCTTGGATCAGTCATATGATGAGCATCACAATTTACTGCACCTCCCAAGTATTCTGCAATAATTGGTGCACCTCGTTTCATTGCATGTTCCAAGCTCTCCATCACCTACCAAGGACATAGTAAATCATCACAAACTTAAAGCATTGTATACAAACACATATCCTACGAACCAGTCAATAGAAACATATGCGATTAGAACCAGAAATAGTTTATCTAGTTGAAAATCTAGTGACGGGGAGGAGGGAAAGGAGGAAAGTAGTGTATTCTGTGTATGCATCCTCCGATATTAGCTAAAGTCAAAGCAAGGTTATGAGATTCAAAAGTAATCCAGGAACAAATGAGTCAACAAATAAATTTTAAAGGGAGCACTTTGTGCTACTTCCAAGTAACTGTAATTGATAGCAAATCTCAGCTCCAAAAGCTAAGAAGCATGGACACAGACACACAACAAGACACGGACACGGACACGCCGACACGCCAATTTTAAAAAATTGCAGGACACGACTTGTAGGAGACATGCACAAAATATATAATTTTATATATTTATTATATATCATATATATGAATATATCATTCAAAGATAATAAAAAAAATGTAACATAACACTTATTTTATAAATTTAAATTGTTTTTTCTTCCATTATTGTATGCTAAGTTAATTAGTTTAAACTTATAATTAGTTTCATCATGCATGTCTAATTAGTGGACATGTGTATTCAAGCAATGGACATAGTGTATGAAGAGTGTCCGGATCTAAAATAACTTTTTAAAAAATAGGACACGTTTTAACGAGTGTCGGACACGTGTCAGAAAGTGTCCAACGATGGACACGACACGGATACACCACCTTCTTAGAAATGTCTCTGCTTCTTAGTCCAAAGGTCATATAGACAAAATCCATGTACAGGTTCTGCAAGCACTTCCCTTCAGAAAGTATAAAATCATGCTTTTAGGCATGACAATGGAACTTTTCGGAACTCATTGTGCATGTCTTTTGTTTTTGTCCCATGAACTGGAAAAGGAAGAGCCTACATAAACTAAAAACCAACAAACAAATACAATAATGTAAGAGTAATTCTTCACCTAGCATATGACTAGCAAACTTACCAATACACCAGCACCTTCACCCATGACAAAGCCATCTCGATCTTTATCCCATGGCCTAGAAGCAGTTTGTGGATCATCATTTCTCTGAGACAAAGCTCTACATGCAACAAAACCACCCAGGCCAATGGGAATAATGGCAGCTTCAGTTCCACCAGCAATCATTAAGTCGGCTTCACCTCGACGAATGTGATTGGCAGCAGCATAGAAGCAATAATTGGAGGTAGCACAAGCGGTTGATATTGAATAATTTGGTCCCATAAAACCAAGCTCAATTGCAAGCAAGGCTGAGCCCATATTTGTTATAGCATAAGGTATGAAAAATGGGGTGATTTTCCTGTAACCTCTCTCTATGAGAGCCTGAACACCGTCAGAAAACACTGTAAGACCACCCATCCCTGTTCCAACAAGCACACCAGCTCGCTCCTTGTCAATCTGCAAAGAATATAAAAGCAATTAACTCAATGAGATATGTTTCTTGGTTCAAAATAATAAAAGAACACCAAAATTATCATATAACTAATGGCAACACAAACTTCAAGGAACACTTGGAGGGGAAAAATAAAAAACAAAACAAAAGAAGTTCCAAGAAGGACAAGGGAAATTCTACCTACACAACACATTTACCTCTTTACACCCTCTATTTGAGATGTTTTCTTTCCCAATTTTACTCATGAGTGAAATTACCTTTAAGGACAAAAGACAAAAATTAAATAGATTTGATTATCTCTTTACACCCATTACACTTCAATCTCTATTTCTTTTCTTCCTTTCTCATTTTTTTCTTGTCTACTATACATCTACTTTCAAAAGTGAGAATCATAATGTTTTGATCATAAAAGAAAGCAATGAACGAATAAATGGTAGTGAAGAACCAACAAAAAAATGAAATGGTGATTTTTTTTTTTTTTTTTTTTGCGTTTTTGTTTCATTTTTTAAAAGGGTTGTTCGACTTTTGTTCAGTGTACCAAAACCAAACAAAATCAAATAGCTTGGAATCACACTGCCGAATAAAAAATACATATCTGGTAATCCATTGTTGAACAAGAAATACTTGTTCAGTAACCTACTGCAGAACAAAAAGTACATATCCAGTAATTCACTACCAAACATTTTCAGTTTCATTTTTTTTTTTTTTTTTTTTTGCTTTGAAGGATTATACTTCAACTCATTGTAATCAGGCTAGTAGTGCATTGTTAATGGAATATAGTCATGAATTCATTACAGATGATGTTTGTTAGATTTATCTGCTTCCTAGTCATCTAGTACTTCTGATAGAAAGTAATTTGATTTGCTTGCATCACCTGTGTGTTAATAGATGGGAGAAAGCATATACTACCCATATTGATCAATTATGTACGCTTGTCAGTCCTAATGTAGTAACTATTGAAACTATCGACATAAATGGATTGTGATAATAGCTCAGCATGTTTATATAGATGTTTGTATTCACAAGTTTGAAGATATTTGTATTGACATATTTTATGGATGATTTTATGGATGCTTGATGTTTTAAGGAAAGTATATCTGTAAATGTGTGGCAACAGATGGCTGAACAAATCTAGTTTGTTCAGCAACATGACACCAGAATAATCCAAATTGTTTGGCAATGTATAACCGAACAGACCCATCATAAATTTAGAAGGAAAAAAAAATGATGTTTTAAGGAAAGTGAATTTGTAAACGTGTGGCAACAGATGGTTGGATAAATATAGTTTGTTCGGTAACATGACACCAAAGTAATTCAAAAGCAATAAGTGTAATGAGACATATCTATAGGGGTTTTGGGAAATGTTTAATTTAGAGTTAGTTTTTGTATTATAAAGGGTGTAATGAGAATTTCAATTTTTTCTTAATGGTGTAATGAGAAAATATGTAAAGAGATAAAATTGTGGTGTAAGTAGAATTTTCTGAAGGACAATTCTTCAATACTGAAGCCAAACAAATTGACATAAAAGTTCATAGAATCACATCAAAAAAGAATCAATGATAATACATTTAAACATAGTCAATGACAACAACAGGTATTTATTTCTATCTTAGTGAAGTCCCCCATTCATCCTCAATAGATTTGCATAGAGTAATCAACATCACCACAAATGTATTGCCTAGACAGTAGGGATGTTCAAAAAACCAATTTGCCAAATCAACCCATCCGATCCGAATTGAACTGATTTGTCACGATGGGCTTCATCACCATATACAGTCGGCAATGGCTCCGAACTCTTTGAAATTATTGATTGTTAGTTGGTCAACAGATCCAAGAAAAAAAATCACGTAAACCAAACCGACCAAGGTATATATTTGAATAAATAGTGCCATATTATTGAACCTTATCACTTAACATAGCTGGCACTTTTCTATTGGTCTACACTTGTACTATATCCTTATCATTCCATGTAGAAGTTAGTAAGAATCTAAAACAACCCTCGTGATCCTATCATATCAATCAAATCATCCATGCCTCTCTTCACAAACAGAACCAAGTTCAAACCTTAGTTACACGAAGCGGGGGCGGGAGCGGGAGCGGAAGCAAGGAAGCGTGAGCATTTTTTAGGTTGGGAGCGCCTTAGAGAGCGGTAATATATATATATATATATATTTTAATACACATTAGAATTTTTTTTATAAATATTTTCATTTTAATACACATTAATTATTTTGTTTATTTATCATATTTTTTAAATAATGTGTTATTGTTAATTTATTTTTTTTTATTTTAATTGATATATATATTACAAATAAAAAATTATAATAAATAAGGAATAATAAATTATGTTAAAATAAATAAAAAGAAATGTTAGATATTTTATTGTATAATTTTTTTTATTATATATGATTTAATTAGATTTTTTTAAAAATAATTAGATGATTTGTTTTATTTATTATATGTTAAAAAGTTAAGAAATAATAATTTACAAAAATTATTATTATATATGAAATTTTAAGAAATAACAATTAGAAATTTTATTATATATGATAAAAATTATAATTTATAAATTTTATTACATATATTATATATGATATATTATATATAATATATATGATCAATTAAAACATAGAGATGAAGATAGAGAGAGAACAACAAACAAATTGAGAGATGAAGAGGGAGAGAAGCAGAGACGAAGAGGGAGAGAGAGAGAAGCACAAAGACGAAGCGAGAGAGACGAAGACGATCGAGAGAGTGACGAAGATGATCGAAGCCCTCAGAGACGAAGACGATCGTGATCGATAGTGAGAGAAGAGAGTGACGAAAGTAATCAAAGCCCTAATCTCAGCCCTAATCTAATCCAACTACAAAGCTGCTACCACTGGTCCACTGTAAGTTTCTCTCAACAACCCTTCTTCTTTCTCCTCTCATGTCGACGTTGAAGGCTAGGGTTTCTCTCTCTCTCTCTCTCTCTCTCTCTCTCGCTCTCCTTTACGATCCCATCTTGGACTGAATCGCGTTTCTCTCTCCACAAAAACGCAATTCTTACACGTTTCTTTCTAGGAAACGCGGAATCGCGATTCTTTCGCAGAATCGCCACCTAGTTGCACGATTCCTACAACTAAGTTTCAAACTATCAACCCTCCACCTTCTCTCTCTCTCTCTCCAACCCTTCCTCTGTCTCTCTACAAACAGTTTCAAGGTGAACAAGATAAGCCATAATGGCATCCAACTCTTCCTCTCTGTCTCTGATCACATCACCCTCCTCGTAATCCCCTTCCTCTACTCCACAAAACCCCTTCTTCATCTCCTTATCTGATTTGCCTCCCTTCCCATGTTAAAGCATCCAACTCAAAATCAATTGGCAATGAGTGGAGACGCCCTTACATTATATTAACCAAGCTTGGGTGGCTTAGATTGGTGATGTGGGATTAATTCTTAACATTTTTTTTTTTTTTCAATGGGGGAGAAATAACCTAACAACCATTTGTTAGAGCATATGTGAAGGTAGAGTCTCACATCGGACAAAGAGTAAACGAGATGAGTCTTAATATACATTAGATGGACTCTCCACTTATAGACTTAAGCTTTTAAGTGGGTATGAGTTCCAAACAATGTATATTGGGCCCTACTGTTAGGTATGTGGATCTAGAGTTTCTCCCTGACGGATTGGACCGGTGTTGCTGCGTGCTTGTGAGCTCACCAATTCCCTAACAACTGGTATCAGAGCCAATTGATGCGTGCTTGTGGGCTCACCAATTCCCTAACAACTAGTATCAGAGCCAATTCCTGGTGCATGTGCCAAGGTTGGACCGCAGCAAGGTGACTCTCAATGGAGTATCACGATGTGTGTGTGGGTGGCTCAAGTTGGACTCGATGTTGAAGTCTTATAGATCAAGAGAGGGGCACATACGATCTATGATGAACCTGCTAATGATAGATCATACTTGAGGAGCAAGGCGAGGCCCGATGTTTGGTTAACACATGAGGGGGAGATTGTTAGAGCATATGTGAAGGGGTAGAGTCCCACATCACATAAAGAGTAAAAGTGATGAGTCTTAATATACATTAGATGGACTCTCCACTTATAGGCTTAACTTAAGATTTTAAGTGCGTATGAGTCCCAAACAATGTATATTGAGCCCTGGTGTTAGGTGTGTGGATCAAGAGTTTCTCCTCGATGGATTGGACCGGTATTGTTGCATGCTTGTGGGCTCTCCAATTCCCTAACACCACTAAGTACAACTCCATAATGGAAGAGAAATAAACTAAACACCCCAAAAGGTATCAAACTCCTCTCTGTTAGAATAGTTCTTTTAGTTATTTTTGTTCTCTTGTTAATATTTACTTAAGTTGAGGGTACGATGGTCATATTGCTACTTTAGGTTTTTTATATATATTTGAGTGATGTACAGTTAAGGGAATTAATTGGTTTTTAATATATACAAAGTTCTCTCTTCTTCTTCTTCCTCCTAACTTTCAACCCTAATTTCTCCATTTTACATTCTCACTTGGTATCAGAGCTATCTCTTCTTCATTAGAAAGGGTTCTACAGATTCTAAAGATCGATCTGAGGTGACCGAGACGTGCTGATGTCATCAGCCGTACGATAACGTCAGCATGACGTCAGCAGTGTACGGACGGGTCCTTCACCCCTAGATTCGAAATTGCCTCCTGAGATTTATGGTGATTTTTGTGAAATTTTTTGATCATCCCTGATGTGAGTTTTCGATTTTTGAAACTATTTCGTGTTTTTGGGACTGTTTTTTTGAATCTGCCTTTGGGACTATTTTTTTCTGGTTTTTCTTGCTGGGCTCACTTCCCTAGGAGCCGAAAATCACCCCTCTAAGGGTCCGTGATCTTAATTTGTTGTTTTACTCCTGTGGGGTTGATATTCTGTTCAATTTGTGGCTGTTTCTGGAGACGAAAATCACCCCTCTAAGGGCTGACACCCTTCTAGCAAGGGATATTTGTCCTCTCTTTATTGATTGCTACTGTTGAGTTGATGTGTTGGTCTCATTTGGGTCCAAACTTGGTTGTTGAGCTAGTTCTGTGTTTATAGGTGTGATTGTGGGTATTGACTGTTTGCAAGTCTGGTTGATCATTATGGTTGAGATTGAGGCTAAGGCTATAACTATGGGTAAAGATGATGATATGCCTAAATCTATCACTACAAAGAAATTGAATGGTGCTAATTATTTGGCTTGGGCCCATGCTGTCAAGATTTTCTTACGAGGTAAGAAGAAGTCCCGCTATCTTAGTGAACTCCCTCCTTCTACTGAGGATAAGGATTATGATGATTGGTGTTGTGAGGATTCTTGTGTGATGGGTTGGATTTGGCATAGTCTGGAACCACAGGTTGCTACTACCGTGGAATTTTGTGATACCTCTAAGGCCATTTGGGACTCCCTTGCTGAGTCTTTTTCAACTCAAAGTAATGTCTCTCGAGTCTACGAGTTATATGAACAGATTTTTGCTATGCGTCAATCTGGCTGGTCTCTTCCTGATTATTATAGTAGTCTCAAGACTTTGTGGGATCAGTTACTGCAGCATCGACCTTTCACAAGTGATGTGACCACCCAGAAACAACATTGGGAGGAGTTTATGATGGCTTCTTTACTTTCTGGCTTAGATCCTGAGTTGCGAGGGTTCAAAGATCAGATTCTTGCCAGTGACACTCTACCTTCGGCTGCCAATGCCTATTCTAGGCTGTTGCGCTCTTCATTGGGACAAGCACAATCCACTGTTGGGTCTTCTTTATCATCTTCTGCATTGGTTTCCAGTAGTAGTGATCATGGGTCTACTCGCGGGGATTTTCATAGTTCTTTTGGTTCCCGGAGCTCTTCTTCTGGTTTCCGGGGCTCTCGTGGAGGTGGTTCTCGTAGTGGTGGCTCACGTGGTGGTTTCCGTGGTGGCAGTAGTAGTGGACTTGGTTCTCGTACACGTGGTGATCGCAAGTGTACTCATTGTGGTTCCCAAGGTCATACTGAACCTTGGTGTTGGCCAAAGCATGGCAGACCTGATCATGTCCATCAGGTTATGGATGTCCCCTCCTCACAGTCTTCCTTGTTGTCCACTGGCTCGGATGCTTCTCCTGTTACTTCGCATGAGACACTCACTACTCAAATTAGTGAGCTTACTGCCCTTGTCCAGTCTCTCCGGCCTAGTCTACCTTCTTCCTCTACTACCATGGCTAGTTCAGGTAATATTGCATGTGTGGCTAAGTCCTCTCAGCCTTGGCTCCTAGACTCTGGTGCTAGTTCTCATGTCTCTGGTAATTCCTCTCTTTTTGATACTCTTAGACCTGTTGATCATACCATTATACTTGCTGATGGATCTTCTCGGCCTGTCTGTGGTCAAGGTCCTCTTCATCCCACTCCATCCATGTCCTTACCTTCTGGTCTTTATGTTCCTAAATTTCCATTTAATTTGCTTTCTGTTAGCCAATTGACTCAAGCTCTCCATTGTTCAATAACCTTTTCTCCTACTTCATGTGTTTTGCAGGACCTCCAGACCAAGAGGATGATTGGTTCGGGGCATGAGAAGGATGGCTTATACTTTTTGGACGCTGAGACGTCTCCTCCTTCATCTGCTGTGTTGAGTGCTAGTGTATCTCCTCTTCAGTGGCATTTTCGCTTGGGTCATCCCTCCTTGGCCAAGCTCAAGTTAGCTGTTCCGGGTTTGAGTCATGTTTCTCAGATTGAGTGTGAAGCCTGTCAATTTGGGAAGCATCATCGTAGTTCTTTTCCTCGTCGTAGTGTTAGTCGTGTGTCTGAGTCTTTTGCTCTTGTCCATACAGATATTTGGGGTCCTTCTAGAACTCCTACTGTTAATGGGTTCTTTTATTTTGTTATTTTTGTGGATGATTACTCTCGGATGACTTGGTTGTTTTTAATGAAACAAAGATCTGATTTGCCTTCCATCATCTCTAAGTTTTATAATGAAATCTTTACTCAATTTGGCAAATGTATTAAGATATTTCGGCCTGATAATGCCTTAGAATATGTGCAATCTATTGTAACTACCTTTTGTGATGCTCATGGTATTATTCATCAAACTAGTTGTCCTCATACATCCCCACAAAATGGTGTTGCAGAACGGAAACACCGCCATTTGCTAGATGTTGCTCGCACCCTGATGTTTAATATGCATGTCCCCAAACAGTTTTGGGGCGATGCTGTTCTCACTGCTTGTTTGCTTATCAATCGCATGCCCTCTAGTGTTGTACACACATCTCCTTATTCTCTGCTATATCCCACCACATCTCCTTTTCCCTTGCCTCCTCGCATTTTCGGGTGTGTGGCCTTTGTCCATGTTCTTGACCCTGGGTTGGATAAGTTATCTCCTCGTGCACGCAAGTGTGTGTTCTTAGGTTATTCTCGCACTCAAAAAGGGTACCGGTGTTATCATCTTGAGTCTCGTCGCTACTTTGTCAGTGCTGATGTAACGTTTTTTGAGTCTACTCCGTTTTTTTCTTCCTCTGGGCAACAGTTATCTCCTGATCTTCTCTCTTCTCGTGAGGGGGAGCCAGCCTCTCTCGCTCCTACTCTTCCCTCTTATGCTCCTTCCACATCCACTCCTCTGTCCTCTCTCTCTCCTCTCACTTCTACCCCTCCTTTGCAGGTTTATCAACGGTCTCAAGCTCGTCGCATTGTGTCTTATGGCCCGGCCAGTTCATCTCCTTCGTCTGAGGCCCCTGTTCCACCTGCTGCTCTACCATCTGATGACCTTCCTATTGCCCTCCGCAAAGGTAAACGCACTTGCACTCAACATCCTATTGCTCATTTCGTTTCTTATGATCGCCTCTCTCCTGGTCTTCACTCTTTTGCTTGTAGCTTGTCGAGTATTTCCATTCCTCGCACCTATCTTGAGGCTATGTCCATCTCTAGTTGGAAGTTTGCCATGGATGAGGAAATGCATGCTCTTCATCAAAATCAGACCTGGGACCTTACCCCTCTGCCCTCTGGCAAATCTATTGTGGGTTGTCGTTGGATTTATACTGTTAAGTATCTTCCTGATGAAACTGTTGAGCGCCTTAAGGCTCGCCTGGTAGCTAAAGGCTACACCCAAACCTATGGTGTTGATTACTTGGAGACTTTTTCTCCTGTGGCCCGTCTTAACTCTGTTCGGATTCTTCTCTCTGTTGCAGTTAATCAGTCTTGGCCTTTATATCAACTGGATATCAAGAATGTTTTTCTCCATGGTGATCTCCACGAGGAGGTCTATATGGATCAGCCCCCTGGCTATGTTGTTCCCGGCCAAGAGCATCTTGTTTGTCGATTGAGGAAGGCCTTGTATGGTCTTAAGCAGTCCCCTCGTGCCTGGTTTGATCGCTTCAGTGCTGTTGTGCTTGCCTATGGCTTTCACCGTTCCACTTTTGATCACTCTGTTTTTGTTCGCCACTCGTCTACTGGGAGTATTGTTCTTATTGTCTATGTGGATGACATCATCATTTCAGGGAGTGACTCCAATGTTATTGCTGCTTTAAAGCAGTATTTGGGACAACAATTTCACACCAAAGACTTGGGCCATCTTCGGTATTTTCTTGGGATTGAAGTTGCCCGTTCTTCTCAGGGCTTGTTTCTTTCTCAACGGAAGTATGTTCTTGATCTTCTTACTGAGACTGGTCTCTTAGGCACTCGCCCCAGTGATACTCCCATGGATTCTAGTGTCAAGCTTGCTGGTGACACTGGCGACTTCTTTCCTGATGTTGGTCGTTATCGTCGGTTGGTTGGCAAGTTAATATATCTCACTGTCACTCGTCCAGATATTACCTATGCTGTGGGTGTGGTCAGTCAGTTTATGCATGCTCCCCGCCAACCCCATTTTGTGGCTGTATGTCGTATCTTGCAATACTTAAAGCGTGCTCCAGGTCGGGGGTTGCTCTATCGCCCCTCTTCCTCCTTGTCTGTCGCTGGCTTCAGTGATGCTGATTGGGCTGGTAATACGACTGACCGCCGTTCCACCTCAGGCTATTGTACTTTTGTTGGTGGTAATCTTGTCACTTGGCGTAGCAAGAAACAGACCGTCGTTGCTCGTTCTAGTGCCGAGGCTGAATATCGCGCCATGGCTCATACTGCTTCTGAGATGCTCTGGGTTCAGTCTCTTCTCCAAGATTTTGGCTTTTCTGTTTCCACTCCTATGCGCATGTTTTGTGACAATCAGGCTGCTATCTTCATTGCCAATAACCCTGTGTTTCATGAACGCACCAAACATATCGAAGTTGATTGCCATTTTATTCGTGATCTCTTACTCCGCAAGCAACTGGTGACTCCTTATGTTCGTTCTGAGGATCAATTGGGTGATACTCTCACCAAACCTTTGGCTCGGCCTTCATTTCTTCGTTTGTCTGCCAAGCTGGGCATGTTCGATCTCTATGCTCCAGCTTGAGGGGGAGTGTTAGAATAGTTCTTTTAGTTATTTTTGTTCTCTTGTTAATATTTACTTAAGTTGGGGTACGATGGTCATATTGCTACTTTAGGTTTTTTATATATATTTGAGTGATGTACAGTTAAGGGAATTAATTGGTTTTTAATATATACAAAGTTCTCTCTTCTTCTTCTTCCTCCTAACTTTCAACCCTAATTTCTCCATTTTACATTCTCACTCTCTCCATAGGAGCTGAACCCGAGTCCTCACACCACAAACAGTGCTACACAACCACTAGGCCAAATGCCCTGGTTCACCCGACAGTCACTCTATCAGGTGGATGGCCAAACAATCATAATAAGCACAAATCATGGGATTTCCTTGTATTATGATATCTTTCATATCTTCTAATATCTTTGACAATATAATCTTATACCCAACATCCCGAAGCCCCCTTTCCTCAATCCTCAACGTCCTTCACCCCCTCACCCTCCTTAGCCTCCCTTACTCCCTGAAACTATGTCTCTTAATCCCCTTGCCTATGCAATTTTTTTATTTTTTTTGGTTATGGTTGGTAAAGAATGAAGATTAGATTGATGATGGATATTGCTCATCTGAGCCGAAAATCACGATTAAAAGAGAACCGATGCTTCACAGTTTCGATGAGTGATTGGTCAAAATTAGGTGACATTTTAATATACCTGAAGTGGTCTGGTCAAGTGACGGTTCGGCAACAAAACTGAATCAACTCAACCCATGAACAACGCTACTAGACAATAGATGGCTTTTCTTTTTAAGGTTGGGGGTGGGGAGGTGTGACAACCAACACTTCATGCATATGCATATCATGTCATTCATGTATGTTAATCTCATGTCAAGTGCTCACTTGTTTAAATTAGAACTTGATGAGAGCATACGAGAAGGAGAAGTTAGCTCGAAAACCTAAGTTAGAAAATAATGCATGTTCTATGCTTTAGGGGATACCTTAGAACTTGATTTCAAAACCATAGGAAATGCTTTAACCTTAATTGAAGAGCTTAAGGACCTTGGTCTGATGTACTTGTACATGTCATGCTATTTGCCAAATTGTTAAACAGGATTAATTAGGATAAGTATGATTAGGATAATATTAGATTATTTAGTTTCAAACTTAGTTAATTAAGCCAAAGCAAGGAGTTTAGCTAATCAAAGAAAACTTATACTTTTGCCCCAATCACACCTTATAAAATCTCATGTTTCCCAAAACCACAAAAAGAGAGTTGCTAGAGGAATTCAAGGACAATCGGGAGAAGAGGAAGAAAAGAAGAAGAAAATAGGAAAAAGAGAGGAAAAGGGAGAAAAGGAAAGAAAATTCGAAAGAGCTAAGGATTCGAGCCTAGAAATTCTAAGAAAAACTCTACGAGGTAAGAAACTCAATCTTCTTCCATTATTTCATATTAAAACTTAGCCAAAAATTGATTAGGAATAAGTTTTTGGAGATTGAAATAGAAAGAAAATAAGAAAGTTCAGAAACTAGAAAAGAGTTTGAGGAATTCATAGGAAACCACGTTTTGAATTAATTTTATGTAAAATTTGAGCAAGACAATTGTTATGCTATAAACTAATGCCATTTATTTGTGACTAGGAAGCATTAGAACTTGGTTTTGAAGGATTGGAAGCTTTGGACAAAAGAGGAGTTGGAAAAGTTTGAGAACTTGGATTAAACTATCTGTTACTTGTTTAACCTTCAAATCAATGCATAGTCATAAGTTTTTATTAGTCTTCTATCATTCATATGCATATTAGGATGTTATAGATCAAGTTTTGGGATTTGAAAGCTTGAAAAATGAGTTTGGCAGCCCTTAGAACAGCCAAGAAAAGAGCAGATTCGTGAACTACAGAATTCTGTTCTGCAGATCACCGCTCGAGCAGTTAAAGAATCACTCGAGCGCACTTTGGACACTCTCAGCATCTCTTTTGCAAGCCTAAACTTCTGGGAGGTACCTATTCACCGCTCGAGCGGTGAAGAAACCGCTCGAGCGGACTGACCAGTTTTAGAAAGTTGAAAACTTGATTTTTGCTCTTATTTCTTCCTTTACTTGGACACTTTTAGGTATGGTTTAGACCTAGATACAAGAGTAGTACAATTAGATATCATTTGAAACATGTTTAATAGAAAAGAAGATTAAAGACCTATTGCATGATAAATTACTACAAGAAGCTTAAAGATTTTCCGTACTTCAATGTTTTATTATTGTTTTGTATAAGTTAAGCCTTGGAAGAAGACAACCCTTGCCAAACCGAGCTATTTGTGAATAGTAATTTAATAACTCTATGTTTAATTAAATATGCTTTCGATACAAATCTTGATTATGTTTACAAACTTGATATATCTTGTCATGAATTTATACTTTTTTATCATGTACTTAGATGGCATTCTTGGATCATGTCCCACAATTGACGGAATATCCAATCATGTATTATGGCCGAACTCATCTTGTTACATTTAGGCGGTACCCGGGCCGGTTATTATGTATCTTGTTTGCAAGCCAAGCTATGTTTTGTCTTGTTCAAACTTATTTTGAAAGAATGTTTAAAGTTTTCAATGTTCATTCATTTACCGCCTTACTTTATTACTATTCACTAGGCAATGACTCACCCCTCTCCCATATATGTATGTAGGTGAAGATGAGGAACAAAGACACGAAGAGTAGTCACCCTAGAACCCTTTTTCTTTTGTTTTGTCTTTTGAAAAGTTGTAACTGTGGAACTAGATGTTGCCTATACGGTTTGTATTTTTGTAAGGACATCTTTTGACGTTGTATCCTTTTCTTTTGTTATTTAGACATGTAAATACTAAAGTAAATAAATAAGAAGGATGCTTGTTTTGTTTCCATCTTACTTATGCACATGCTCTGAATGGAATTTGAATAATATAATGAACAGATTATTCCACATAAGCCCCAAGATTATAGTTCAGTCTCGTCTCATCTTGTCAGGCCTTGGGTAGTCAAACACTACTAGCCGGTCATGGCTACTATCCTGTTTGGGGCGGGATGACGTCGTGACAGGAGGGGTCTTGAAAACATTGAAACTTTTAGTAGTTTTAATGTGTGCCCACCATATAAATTTCATCTCTAGTACTGATCCTCTGCAGTCAGTTTTCCTATTCTATTTAACTCTACCTGTCAAACTTATTGAGTAATGCTGAGGTTTCCCTGTGTTCACATTGCAATTTGGCTTTCTGGAAGCGTCAGGAAGAAAGGATGTTAAAATTGATGTATTATTGATTGATATATTGATATTGTGTATTACAAATGGTGAGTGGCTCATTATATAGGAGAGGGTGAGTGTAGTAGGTGAGGAGTAGGTGAGGAGTAGGTGGTGGTAGGTGATGGTAAATTTTAACAGCCCCCGCAAACTCAAGGAGGATAGAAACTAACCAACTTGAGTTTGGAGAGAGTAACAAAACAAGAAAATACATAAAAATAAAAGAGGATAGGAGACACTGTATGGTTGTGTCAGACCGTTGGTGAAGACACTGGATGGTGGTGTCATAACGTTGTAGAGGACACTGTATGGGGGTGTCATAACGTGGTAGAGGACACTGTATGGTGGTGTCATAACGTTGTAGAGGACACTGTATGGGGGTGTCATAACGTGGTAGAGGACACTGTATGGTGGTGTCATAACGTTGTAGAGGACACTGTATGCTAACCGGAATCAAATGTCGGGACAGTTTATAGGGTCATGTCGGACCGTTGTAAAAGACTAATCGGAATCAAATGTCGAGACAGTTTATAGGGTCATGTCGGACCGATGAAGGAGCTAACCGGAATCAATGTCGGGACAGTTTACAGAGTCTTGTCGGACCCCTGGAAAAGTTGCACCCTCAAAAGGTGCCCAATTTTTCAAAAGGCGTGCCATCAAAAGGCGTGCCCAATTCATCAAAAGGTGTGCCGGAC
Organism: Camellia sinensis; assembly: GCF_055761805.1. Lineage (NCBI taxonomy): Eukaryota > Viridiplantae > Streptophyta > Magnoliopsida > Ericales > Theaceae > Camellia > Camellia sinensis. The sequence continues at coordinate 106,779,040 of NC_138969.1, read as the reverse complement.
ATGATGGCGAGGCACGTGAGCGCCTTGGCTGGCGCACCCGTTTTGTCATCTGGCGTCAAGAGGCGCGCGATGCGCGTGTCTGCCTTGGCTATTTAACCAAGGTTGATGCTGAGGCTGAGGCAGAAGCTGAGACAAAAAAACTGAGAGAGACCTCTGAAAAACTCTGCGTTTTCTGAGAGAGAAACTCTGTAATACTCTGTAACCAACCCGTCTCTGAAACACTCAGCAACATGGCCTCTTCTTCCCGTCCAGCTACCCAGAACATGGCCTCCTCTTCCCGTGGTCTGCTCACGCTCTTTCCAGAACTGAACGAGTCCACAAGAGAAATAACTAGTGCGGTGGCCAGTGAACCTCAACCAAACACCTCTGTGTTTGCTCCGTTGAACTTTCCGATGCGGTCGGTGGAGCAAAAAATGGCGGTGCAAACTGATATTGAGGCCAATCAGTATACTCTGAAGTCATGCGTGGAAACCATGACTGCGGTCACAAATTTGTCGCACCGGCTGCAGAGCAGGACAAATGAGGTGCAACAGTTAAACTCCCAGCTGGCTCTGCTCCAACGCATGTATAAGGATGCGCGAGCAGAGATAAGTGTGCTAAAGGCAGAAAACAAGGAGCTGAAGCGGAAGGCCACCGTGATGTTCCGATTCGGAGGTCCGCCATATGCGGCAGTGGAGGAGTATGGGGGAGTGAACGTGCTTGGTGGTCTAGGAAACACGGAGGCAACACCGTCAAGGGCCGCTCAGGACGGAGGCAAGAAGAAAAGACCAGCGGCAGAGTAGAGAAGAAAAATCCCACTGTGGGTGTGGTTGTTTGGTTTTTTTTTTTTTTTTTTTTTTTTTTTTTTTTTTTTTTTTTGTGGTGTAAAATGGTGATCGGGGTGAGCCCCGACATGAATAAAATGAGTTTGGTGTGCAGTTTGTCTTCTTCTTTCTTTTTTTTTTTTTTTTTTTGTGCAAAGAAATAATAATAATAAAAAAAAGTTTCATGGCCCACGGTTGTGTGAAAACCTGCAATCGGTTTGGTTTTTTTTTTTTTTTTTTTTTTTTAATAATAATAATAATAATAATTTTAAATAAAAATATATTAAGGTAGAAAGCATAGGCGTGGGTGAGAGTTATAGAAAAGAGATAAAGATAGGTGTGATAAAGAAAAGAATGGTGGTAGATATGATTAACGTGGGTCTGGTGGAGAGAAAAAGTAACCTGAGAGAGAGGGAGTGGGTTGATTAAGAAAAAGTTTGGATCATAAAGTGCATGTGGGAGAGATGATTATGTTTTTTTTTTTTTTTTTTTTTTTAAAAAAAAGAGATAAAATAAATAAATAAATAAATAAACAAAGTAGTAAAAGAAAAAGTGGTGCTCTCTCTCTCACCACATTCAGCCCTTCGGGAGAGATGAATATGGCTCTGGAGACATGGAGGTCGAGGTGCATAAGGCTCTGGAGATGACATTGTCGGCGACGTTGAGAACAGTGAGTCGACTCAGTCGACCGATATCGGCCGGAAGTTTGCCGGAGATTTTGTTTCCAATGACGTCAAGGATCCGGAGATGGGAGAGAGAAGTGATGCACTTCGGAATCTCGCCAGTGATGCCTTTCCAGTCGGCGACGATGAGGGTGGTGAGGCGGTCGAGAGCGCAGATGGAAGAGGAGCTTGAACCGGTCATGAACCCTGTCCGGCCGGCTTTTTCGAAGATGGGGTCTTCGGACTCGCCGCGGAGGGAGATCTCGACGACTCGGCCGGTCGTAGGGTCGCAGCTGATGCCGATCTCTCCTGGTTTGATCTCAACCAAGGAGTCTGTAGAGAACGGTCTAGATAATGGAGCCAAAGTGGATCCATATACACGACGAGCTGGATTCAAGAGACGTTGCAGAGAGTTCGCCATTGTCGATGACCTTAAGGTTAGGACACCGTGGAGGAGGGTTGTAATCCTTTCTCCTGCTCGGACTGCCACACAACAGGGTTCAGGAAAAGTTGGAAGCTGGAAGATCAATTTTATGTAACACAGAAATGGGAAAATCCATTGATGGGTTGGACATCCACAGGGGACCCATATGCCAATGTTGGCGATGCTGCACTTAGTTTTGACAGTGAAGAAGCTGCCAAAGCATTTGCTGAGAAACATGGTTGGGAATTCACGGTTAAGAAGCACCAGACGCCACTGTTGAAGGTTAGAGCTTATGCAGACAACTTCAGATGGAAGGTTTGGAGAGGTCCGGCGGGCGGGCGGCCGCCCGCCGGTGAAGCAAAATTACTAGCTTCTTAATCTAGCTCTGATATCATGTTAAAATTGATGTATTATTGATTGATATATTGATATTGTGTATTACAAATGGTGAGTGGCTCATTATATAGGAGAGGGTGAGTGTAGTAGGTGAGGAGTAGGTGGTGGTAGGTGATGGTAAATTTTAACAAAGGAAATCCAGTTAAACCTATTTTTTGCCCAAAATACTTCATGCTTTGTCTACTTTGCTATGAACTCTCAATAACTTGGTGCCTACATTTACAATAAATCTCAAATAAACAAAGCCGTAATTAGTTGGGGACAGCTAGACAAATCATTTGACAATATCTAGGGAAGTCTAGATTATACTTACAGGTTTGGACTCAATTGGACAAGATCTGGTGGTGAGACGTGTGTGTGTGTTTTTCTCCCAATTAAGCTTGGCTTGACTGCTCCTACACCTGTTAAAGACATCTGACCTCATGGTCTAAAAAATCATGGAGCAAAAGATACGAAAGAAAAAATTGTGTAAAATGATTCCAGTATACCTAATGTTGTTAATAACGCACCAGACAGTGTACAGTTTTATTCATTGGTATGTTACATATCAATACCAGTGCATTATGGCGTACAATTTCAGAGTTATTGCTATAAACATTACATATTTATTCATAATATTTATATTTACTCCAAAAAATTTAATCTACTCATGTAGCCGACTACACTTAATTGGGACACAAGACTTGGTTTGCTTTTGTTTAGTAGTATGGCATTCTTTTATTAAAATATTTAGGTCTAATTTATCCTTTTAATTTTAAGGGGAAATTACAAAAAGAAAAAAAAAAAGAACAAAGCAAAACAAAACCCAGGATTTGAGCCTGGTAACAAAATAAACCTTGAATTGTTAATTTCATCAATTTAAACTCAAATCTTTTGATTTGTTTTCAATCTAAACCATTTGTTTATTTTTGTTAATTGAGCTTAACGACTAAAATACCAGTTTTCCATCAATTTTACTTAACAAAATAGGCAAATGGTTTAGATTAAAAAAAATTAAAAGATTAGGGTTTAAGTTGACAAAATTAAAAACTCAGGGTTTATTTACCAGGTTCCAAAGTTTTAAATGGCTTTACTAAGGCTCACCTTGATGCTCGCCTTGAGGCAAGGCTAAGGCAAAACGCCTCAAGGTTTTGATTTTTAGGCTTTACTCCCCAAAGGCTTGCACACAGTCCGAGACATGCGCCTTAGGTACATCTTGTACGCCTTTTACGCACAAGCATGTGAGGAGTACGCATATGAAGAATTTGTATTAGGTTCTTGTTAAACTTAGTCTAGTAGATGGTTTAAACATTAAAAAAATAAAAAATAAAAAATCCTTTTGCAACTATATTCTATAGGAAAAAATAAGTAAATGACCAATTAAGAAAAAACACAAAGTTAATGCTCAGTGAGAAACTTAATCACTAAGGCTAAGAATACCAATTACACTTTCAAAAGAGCAAAGCTTCCTTCTTTGCAGTGAACCTTGAGCAGAAAAGTATTTACACATTTATATTTAATTTTGATGTATCTATTTATTGTTTTAAAATATTTGAATTATTTACTAAATATAAAATTTCAGAATTTGAAATGCTTACGCCTTGCCTCATGACGGGTAAAACGTCTTGCATTACGCATTTGCCTTTAAAAACTTTGGCAGGCTCAAACCTAGGGTTTTTTTTTTTTTTTTTAATTTTAGGTGTAATTTAAACAATCAAGAATCAGTAGAGATCTTATAATAGATTTTAAATTAAAAAATGAATTGTAAAGTGTTGAGTGTGATATAGTTTGCACACTAAAGTAATCTACAAACCATTTTTTAATTTAATAAAAAGCATACAAGTATACAACACACACCCCACATCTGACCCATGTCACCCATCTCCACCGCCACAATATATTATTACTATGATCTGTTACCATCAGCTTCATGTCAAAATCTGTACATAACATAATGCGTTTATTTCATCTATAGCAGCAGGAAAGAAACGGAATGCTCAAAGCAGGAAATGGACGGAATGACCGAAGCAAGTGGAAAAAAAGACCAAGATGAAACAGAAGTAGATTTGTTTCTGTTTATTATTTTGTATTTTTTTGTCAAAACAGTAAGCTTCTGACCTTAGCGGCTGGTATAGTATGACATTAACAACTTTGCAATACACTTTGTCTAGGTCTAGATAGCGTTTCAATCTTGAAACAAGGGAATATATAAAAGAGATCACTCCAAAAAAGAAATTTCTTCAGATTTACAATTGCATTACTAGACCAAGCCATTTTTTATACTTCTTCTAAATGCAATAGCTTTTTTTATTGTATGCACATCTTGGACATGTTACAAAAAGAAATATCTTCAATTACTAGTTTAGTAACTAAAACTGGAACACCAGGATAAATTGCTCGATAAATAGATACCAAGAAAATGTGAAATTAGTAGGCAGCTGCAACATCACCTCAAAGTTGCTACTTACTAAGCACATAAGTAACACAAATAAAACAAACAAATTTTCTGAACACTTATCACAGACCTGATGTTGAGACCCACGTTCTCAATGTAATCATGTTTCTAATTTCATTAGAATAGTAAAATCTTAGCATTGTTTAAAATCTTAGAGATGACCAAGTATAATTCTAATGTTTCTTCACTAGATGGATGCAGGTAAAGCGTCCATCCCCATTAGGTGACAAGGCCATCTAATCCATGCATGGGTTAACCGGTGCCATGAGTCAGTCTGGTGAGGCAACTCGTGGGCCAATAGTATACTTCCATGTGCCCAACTTTGGGACAAGCCAACAGTCTCAGAAGAGTAAGGTACACTTGGTATTTGCTTGGAACAGTCCTTGGTCTGGCCAAGAGATTTCCACTGTAGCGATCCTCTGGTCAATCGAGTTCAGCTTCATCACTTGACCTCCAAAAATCGATCAAGTGACCGCTCAGTATCCCCCACTCAATGTTCAACAACCGATTGAAAGAATTCAACTTTTTCACTAAATTTCCACCTATCAATCAAACAACTCTTTGACTACCCAACTCAGCATCTATTAATTGAATGTACAGTCTATAAGAGAGATCCATCATGATCACAACTTCCAGCTTATACTTGATTTCGGACAATGCTACCAAATTAACCTAGATTGGAAACAAGGTCTACAATCTCCAATCAAGACCACTGAAGGGGGTTAGTGTCATGGGATCATCAAGGTCGCTCAACCCACCCATTGGGGTCCACCTTGACTAATTTGAGAGAGAGAGAGAGAGAGTTTAACTAAGACTCTTAACATCTCAAACATCATCTTATACCTACCACTTCAGGATTACAATAAAATCTCTAAGGCTTATCATAGCTAACCACCGCAGCCCCATGATACTTACTTAAAGTTCGACCATGGGCACAGACTGAACAGTGGATAGTTGGAAATCATTGGGTGGTCAAACCAAGGGGGTTAAGCCACCCGTTCATAGCTAAGTTAGTTCCCTTGATTCAACCCTTCTATAACAAAGGATATTACTGTGCACACAAAAACCAGCCAAATCCATCTCCTTTGGCAAGCTTATAGACACAACCTCTAGCGGTCTCTTGCTAGCTAAGTGCCTATCATCTTCTTAGATCCTCCTCTTCGGCCACCTCAAGCTCCTACCTTCCACAATTGCAATTGAACCTAAACACCTCAATTGTTTATCATGGATTTCTACATCAATTTTTAATTATGTTAAGGTTGTTAATTACACTTGTTCCATCAAGGAAAGAACATTGATTCCAAAGGTCAAACCATTGGAACAAGGAGCGCAACCATTTCCCAGTTTGATGTACATCTGTGTTTAAAACAATTGGACCAACCCACAATATGACATGCTGCCAAATTGGCCATTGCCAAGATGAAAGGCACAATATAATAAAAGACCATAAAAATCTAATGTACCATGGCCAAACTTAAGATCGGCCACAAAGTTCCACTGCTTAGCCCAAGGCAAATACCTATATTCCAATGTTCAGAAGTTTACCATGTACCAAAAATGGAATAGAAGTTAAAGGTTTCATAGTTACCTAGAAAAGTAGAGCTAGCTGTAGAATCGAAACCTCAGTAAATAAGGTACCCCTACGACTAAGGAATCTACCTTATAGGTCCTAACATTGAAATAAATTTTCAACATTAAATATCGGAAATAAGAGGTCAAAGTGAAACTGTAAAAAGTACACCAAAAGGCAATTTCAATTTGTCCACAAAAGTGAAATAGGTCCATCTTTTGCAGTCTCCAGTTACAAGTTACTGGTCTAGCAGTGTAAATTTTCCATTCAAAGTGTCTGCATGAGGCAAAAGTGCTAAATATGACTCGGATCTCTGGTACTCAAACATTAGCAATCATACCACCACTAAGAAATTTCCCGTGTGACAACCAATTTTTCTAGTACCTTTTTGTCATCTCATACACTTCAACTCCCTTCTTCAAGTTTTGATAAGGTTAATCCTTCGAGAAGCTTTACAAGTTCAACTTTTTTTCCACAAATTGTATCAAAAAAATAAATTTAAATTAATTGTTTGCACAAAAATCAAACAACAACAACAGCTCATATTATTTGTATACCATAAACATACAATATTCTAACTTTAAAATGTCATCTAACTTCTAATACACATATGCAAGAAGCAAACATAGTACATAGAACAAGGATTACGTAAATTATTTACTAAAAACAATATATACAAAACTATCATAAATACTTCACCTAAATTACTTGGTCATATGTTATGGGCTTTGTTTCAGATATAAGTTTTTTACGTTAATGTAAATGAATTTATAGTACATAAAAGTAAATCTTTTTAGTCATTATAATTCATACAAATACAAACATTTTTTTTATTTTTGCAACAATGGAAGCCTAAAGAGTTAGACAAGCAGAAACCACACACAAGCTCAATCACCAGTTAACTTATAAATAATTTAATCAGTATATCATAATTCGAGTATAAAAGGTTTAACCTTTATTTATACATCCTGATTTCTTTTCTTTCCTTTTCTTTCTTTCTTTCTTTCTTTATTTTTTATACATTTCAAGATCATGATTCACTAATGACGCTTTGCAAATGAATTCCATGTACATGAAACAAATTAGAGAATAAAAAATTTCCTAGTTTTAAAAAACAAGAAGAAGAGGGAAAAACACAAAATAAAATAAGTTTAATTTGGTAATGCATGACCAGCTATAGAGATCTAAGATTGAAAGCAACCAGTAAAACCCCAAACCAAACCCATCAAATCCATGAATGCCCAGAAGCTGAAAATCAACAAAGACATATAAAAGAAGAAAACAATTGAACAGTAAGTAAAATTTGAAGAGAAAGACAAGAGACCTCTCCAAGAAAGTGAGCGCCGAGATGAGCATGTTCAAGTGCCTTCTTGCCAGCAACAATGCAGTAGCGAAGGCAATCATCGAGACGTCGATCGTTCTTTCCATCAATGTAACCCTGGGAGTTGAAACCACGGATCTGGCCGCCGAATCGAGTGGGGAATTTGGAAGCATCGAAGCGGTCAATGTGAGTGATGCCACTCTCTCCACCAAGAAGCTTGTTGTAGTAGGTGTCAACGTCGTTTCCGAACACGGAAACCAATCCCATCCCCGTAATTACTACCCTCTTCTTCGGATCCTTCTCGCGTTTCGGGGCTGAAGCTGTGGTGGCTGAGATGAATGAGATCTTCTTTTTCTTCTTCTTCTTGGTGGTGGTGGTGGTGATGGTGATGGATGGTTTGGCATTGGTGCTGATTTGTGGGGAATGTTTGCGAAATGGGTCTAGCGGGGATGCTCTGAGGATCGAGGAGGAGAATTGGAAAGCTTGCATGACGCTGCTGCTCAAAAGTGTTGCGAGCGAGCGAGAGAGAGGAGAGATGTGTGCCTGTCGATGAGCACGATGTGGGTTGTGGGGGAAATGGATTCTATTTGATTTGAGCCGATGGCTGTTAGTTGTAAAGTAGTTTTTTATTGTATGATTATTCTATTTGTCTTTATATCATATAAAAATGATTATTTTATTTTATTTTTTCAGTTTTAATTTTAAAAAAATTATGTCATTAATAAAAGTTAATATAATTAGTATTAATTAGTATCAATTAATATAAAAATTGCTACATTTGATAAAAATGTAATGGAAGTATTTTTGTTATAATTTTTTTCCATTATATATTAATTAGTATCAATTAATGGTTTAATTAGTATCAATTGATACTAAAATTATTAATTAGTATAAATTAATATTAATTAATTATTAATTAATGGTACCATAGGAGTAGATTCCGTTCCAGCTAGTTTTTTATTTCCAAGTAGAAATATTTTTCCCGACCTAGCCCAAAAATACATACCTAATGAGATAGCAAAGACGTCTTTAGACAACTTAGATACAGAAAATTATGATTTAGAAGAATTTGATTTTGAAAATAAGGAAGATTATTGGAACCTAGAAGATTTTAAGCTACCAGCTAATTTAGAATTAATTTTTGCAAAAATAGGACAAATAAAGAAAAAACCAATATACAAGAGAACCGAAAATGATTTAGATGAGATAATAAGATTAGCTGAAACAACAGAAATTTTAGGAGAACAGCCCATGAAATATTGGGAGAGAAATAAAATTTTAGCTAGTCTAGATATAAAAAACAAAGATTATAGGATTACCTTAGCACAAATAGATCATACACCAGCAGACATAGAAGAATTTAGAACACAGATTAAGGAATTACTAGATCTAGGAGTAATTAGACCCAGCAATAGCCCGCATAGGAGTGCAGCATTTATGGTTAGAAATCATGCAGAGATAAAAAGAGGAAAAGCTAGAATGGTGATAAATTATAAAAGATTAAATGATAATACAGAAGATGATAAATATAATATACCAGATAAAGACCAACTCATAAATAGAATATAGACAGCAAAGATATTTAGCAAATTTGATTGTAAGTCAGGATTTTGGCAGATAAAAATGGAAAAGGAAAGCATACCATGGACAGCCTTCTGTTGCCCTCAAGGACATTATGAGTGGCTAGTTATGCCCTTTGGATTAAAAAATGCACCTTCCATATTTCAGCGCAAAATGTATAGTATATTTAATAAATATAGTTTTATACTGGTATATATAGATGACATATTAGTGTTCAGTCCAGATAAAAGTAGTCACATAGATCATTTGTATATAACATTAGAAGAATTCATAAATAATGGAATAATAATCAGTAAGAAAAAGATGGTATTAAATAAACCCTACATAGAATTCTTAGGAATGGAGCTAGGAGATGGAAAAATTAGGTTACAACCTCATATAGTCAAGAAAATCTTAGACTATCCAGATAAATTAGAAGATACAAAGCAACTGCAATCCTTTTTAAGAATTTTAAATTATGCACGAATGTATATTCCTAACCTCAGTAAAATAATAGGACCCCTTTATAGTAAGACCACACCTACTGGACAGAAATATTTCAATCAACAAGATATACCTCTAGTCAGAAAAATAAAAGACATTTGTAAAAACTTACCAGACCTACAACTTCCCTTAGAATCTGAATACGTAGTTGTAGAAACAGACGCAAGTCAATTAGGATGGGGAACAATATTATTAGCTAAACCCAGTAAATATGACAGTAAAAATAAAGAACGCATTTGTAGATACAGTTTTGGAAAATTTAAAGAAAAAGATACAACTATGACCAGCCTAGATTTTGAAATACTAGGAGTAGTATACGCAATAAATAAATTTAGATTATTTTTGCACAAACCCTTTACAATAAGGACAGATTGTGAAGCCATAGTTAGATTTCATAATAAACTAAACGAGCGTAAATTAAGTACTAGAAGATGGGCAAAATTTTTAGATTGTATAGTAGGACAGGGATATAAAGTAGAATTTGAGCATATTAAAGGAAGCGATAATAAACTAACGGACTGGTTAAGTAGAAAAATTTATTTAGAAAAAGAAGATAACCAGTTTAATTTTTGTGCAGATAATGGAGAACAGCAAGACCATGAACTTTGGGGGATTTTCTCTTCCCATTCATGAAGGCAGAACCAAGTTCAGACCCTTAACAGGAATTGAGCTAGACCCAGTTCAACAGTGTCTTTTAGATAACCTTTGGACCAGCCAAAACCACCCAGCTAAGCGCCTTTCAGCCCTAAACTCTCTCAGTATATATTTTTCAAAAATTCAAAACAAGCCCTTGTCTAAAAGTTTTTCTTTCTATGTAGTAGCTAAGGGAACCAAGCCTGGTATTTACCATGATTGGATAGAAGTAGAACCTTTAGTCAAAAATTTTCCCACACCTCAGTTTAAAGGATTTTATGATTTTGAGTCAGCCAGTACCTATGCCCGAAGACAAATAGGAACCAGTTACTTTATTAGCCAGATAGCTAAAGATTACCTGGACACATTGAGCAAGATGAGATCTACCATCCTTACTAACAGTGGCGTTCCAGTTAGCCAGACAAGTGGAAGCAGTAGTACAAGCAGCAGTAGTTCTAATCCTCAGACAGATTCCCAGAATCCTCTCCAAATGTGCAGACATTGTGAAGGCCTTTCCAGAAATTTCAAGAAAATTATGAATAAAGGCAAGAAAGTCAGTGAAGAGCTAGACCAGCTCCAAGACGAAGAAAAACAATTGAGAGCAACCATTAGAACCTTAACCATCCAGCTTAAAAAATTAGCTCCAGAAAGAACACCTACCTCCTTACCTAGCCCAGAAATCAAGCAACTCACCTGTGAGGAATTTGACCAATTGAGTGCTAGAATGTATTTCTTCAGGCATTCTATCATTCGATCCCTTTGTGAGAAAAGCCAAGTAATGGAAGACCTAAAACCTTATATTTATACCTTAGCCGGAGATAGCAGAAACGACGAGTTAGTCATTATTCAGCAGTTTCTACAAGATCTCTCCATAGCAAGGGTTGACTGTCCGGGCCTAGCTTACCAATGGACCTATACCTATGAAGATGAAGAGCAACCCTGCTTAGACGAAGAAAGATGCAATAAGAGGTCAGAGCATTTTGGTAGATGTCAGTGTAACCTAGACTTCAGCATTTGCCTTTGCCAGATAAATTTAGCTACATTCGAGTCGCTGTAGATAGAAATTAGGGGCGAAACTCGTCATCTAACAGCTCCAAAATTGTTAGATTACGGCTTTGTCTCTAGATTAATTTTCACAGATCCAGATCAGACATATAACTTCGGACACAAGCTTGCTCATGCAGTACTGTGCGTAATGGAAGAACATCATCCGTATGTGGAAGCTTTAATAGATAGCAAACTACCAGAGTGGAAGGAAATATGGTGTAATCCAGCTAAACACAAAATGTACCTCAGAGGAACTTCCACATTTCCGAGATACCCAGGACTTCTCAATAGGAGACCCTAGCCATGCAGAAGATTTTCACTCAAAGACCAGCTCAATAAATGGAGAAAATTTGCTAGAAACTCTCTCTTAGCCTATAATGGAAATTATGGACATCTAGTTTGTGAAGATAGACATCAGAAAATACATTGTAATTTAGCCATCCCAGGATATCCATTCAGCAAAGAGACATTTGTCGATGAAAGTCAGTACCCAAACTACCAACATGGCGTCTCTCATGAATCACCAGTGATGGGAGAGAATGATCAAGAATGGGACGATGAACCACCCATGGGAGATGGGGATGATTTTTACGACCAACTTTCAGCAGCAGATCTTGACGACCTAGCAGATAGAATGTATGGGTAAAAAAAAAAAAAAAAAAAAAAAACAGGGGGTCCCACTACAAGACTCCATTAATCTTGTAATATTTCTACGTGACTCTTTCAATCTTGCAAGCATCACTCCATGGGTCAGCATCAATAATTGGCTCACCGTCAAAAGAAGACAAAATCCATAGAAGATAGAGATTCTCCTCAGATATCAGAAAAAATGCACGCCAAGAAAAGACAAAAAGGATTTTTGTAGATATTTTGTGAGTCTGTCAGTAATAAAGATTTTCCTTCAATCACTACTTTAATAAAGTAGATATCTCTTATCCTACTTTATTAAAGAAAAGCTGTGAAAATCTTTATACGTGTCTTATAATAAATTATAGTGTCAAAATTTTGTCAAAAAGGAAGGATTGAATGATATGCGATGGGGCCCAAAGTAGTACTCGATATCATTATCCTAATCCTTTATTGATAAAATCTATCTATATCGTGATTTGAGTCAAGCATATAATTGTATATATATGGGTCTTGTCTTTATATGCATGCCATTTCAATCTTCCGTCAAAGATGGCAAAGTTTTCAAAGATGGCATATTTTTTTTCAAAAGGCCTAAAAAGCCTAGAGTCTAGGTAGTCATAGATTAGTCTAGGTAGTCATAGGACATAGATTAGTCTTTTGAGTTGTATAAATTGGCTTGCATGCCAACGAAAGAAGCAGAATGAAAAACACCACTTCACTCTGCGTTGTAAATTTCCAACCCCTCTCAAAAAACCTCTAAGTGTATTAAGTTTTTCAGAGTTTCAGAGTTTGTAATATAATCTCTGTAAGTATATTTCTTATTAATATGAAGTGTGAGTAGTTTCTCTTTTTCCTTAAATATTTCGAAAGGGTAACTTTTCTATTCTAAAAATTTATTTTCTTTTTGGAAAAACTAAGGCCTCGTTTGGCAAGAGGCTATTTTAGCCAATTAGCCAAAAAGTTACTAAATTAGCCAAAAAGCCAACAACCCATATCAAAAAGTCAAAGATTCTCTTTTCTCTCTACTTTTTGCACATCTTTTCGTAATTAACCAAAAAGTCATCCCAAACATACAAGTTTTTTTTACCTACCTTTTTAGCCAAATAGTCAAAAAGTTACTAAATTAGCCTGTTCCCAAACGAGGCCTAAGTTTATGAAATGCTTGTTTGCTCATTAATATTACATGCTTTGAACCTTCGTAGTATCTTTAATTTTCTATTTTGTTACTGAGTGACCTTAGCTGAAGAGCCCGTGAGAGTCGTGGTTAGGCGTTGGAGGGCGAATTGTAGGCAGAAAGGGAAAAGTAAAAAATGGAAAATAAAAATATACTATGTTGAACGAGACTTAGTCTCAAGGTGGGAGTACATGTAATGAAAACAAACATTTCTTAAAAATAGTTTTTACCATAGAAAAGAATTTTAGAATAAAAGGAGTACAACCCGAGTAGAAATATTAAGGAAATATTGTCCATATAAGAAATTCAAAAAATCAAAAATTTGTATGCCCTTAGACGTAGACTTTAAAAAATAAAAATTAAATTTCAAAAAGAAAAATATATGCCCTTAGACGAAGACCTTAGGAATAAAATTAAAACTAGTATTGAACTAATACAAGAATTAGAAGATCAAATATTTAGATATCAGTTTCTTTTATCATTAGCCTCTAACAGATCCCTAGAAAATTACAGTTTAAAAAATCAGTTTCTTTTATCATTAGCGTCTGGTAGATCCCTAGAAAATTACAGTTTAAAAATTTCTCAAATAAATAGACAGCTAATTGTAAAACAAGAAGCCTTAAAAATAGCCATACAACAGCTTGAAGATGTAGTAGCATAACTGTAGAATTAGTCAGATAATTCTCAGCCCAATTTCAAAATAGTGGTAAACCACTAACTCAACCCCACACCCAAAAATTGGTATCAAAGCAGTGTTCGGTTTTAGGACAGTTTAAATTAGTTTATACATTTTGCTTATGGTAATAGAGTAGTTTTTATTTTTGGAGATTTTAGTTATAAATTTCATATTATAGTAGCTTGTAATAATTTTATAGTAGGAGTTAATTTTGTATATGAAAAAAAGTAGAGTATCTAGATTTAGAACTCAGCAGCCATAACCGTCGCCTTAGCATAAATAAAAATAATTTCCGTTGTAATTTTGAAGAGACTTTTACACATCAGCTTCATAGTGAACATAATCCTCAGCTAAATAGCATCATAGATTATCAGATAAATTTTGCAGAAAATATTAAAAAAGACATAGATAAAATTAGTAACCTTTTTACTTCCTCTATAGATCATCTTCGTAATAATCGTAGTATAATTAAAGATCAAGATAAAAAATTAGACTATATCCAAGATCAGTGTAGCTCTATCCTACAAAAAAGAATAGATTTAAATTTAGAAAAATTTCCTACCAAGCTAGAAATAGAAACATTAATTTCAGCCACAAATCAAATAGCTAAACAAATAGAACAAATTAATCAATTTCAAGATAATTTAAAACAGAAATTAGAAATTTTAGAACAACTTGTAAGGTCTTAGTTTATGAGTAGTGATAAGAAAGCTAATAGAGATTACCAGACTATTTTAAAACAAGCAGAAGACTTTCATAATAACCCAGAAGGAATTAGTACTTATCAAGGAATAAATCAATCAGATAAAATATCAGTAAGACAAAATAATATAGAAATTTTATTTTTAATTCGATTGTGCGAAAAAATTGAATACCTATCAGAACAACTACATAGTTTAGAAAATCGTCTAGCATCTTTAGAAAAAATAGTTCAGAAAGAAAAAGGAATAGAAGGACAATCCAACAAATCTCAATCTCAAGTAAACGAAGAAGATATAACTAGATATTTTGAAAAACTTAAATTACCTAGGAAACCAGTGTGTAGAATTTACAGAAAATAAAAATGTTCAAACAGCTAATTAAAGGTAGTAGTAGTAAAAAGCGTAATGATGATGAAGATGTTAAAGTGGAAGAATTTATAGATGTAGAACAGCAGATAGAAAAATTTAAAAAAGAAAAGTTAGAATTAATTCCAGCTAAATATGTGTATAAACTAGGTAAGATTCATAAAAAACAATATTTATTTAAACACTATGGTGAACGAATGATTAGCGTGACTCAAGAAGATGAGAAAATAGAACTAAATTTAATAGAGAGAGAAAGCTATAAATATGCAGTAAATGAACACCTTAAAATGACTCATTTAGGTTTAGTAGTGATAGGAGTCAAGGCTTTAACCAGAGAAAATTTAGGAACTAAAGTATTTATATGTCTCTATTATGATAGGTTTAATGATGTCGGACAAAGTATTTTAGGAAGTTATGAACTAGATATGAATTCAAAAGGAGGAATAGTTTATTTTACACCAGACTTTTTATTACCAACCTCAACCTTTCATAAAAAGATAAAAATAGGAATAAAGAGTAGAGGATATAAAATGAAAAAGGGAGAAAAGAATTTACTAGTTTGCACAGGATTTTTAGGTTTAGCAGTCTCAGAAAGCAATACTCACTATAGACTTACTAATGATCAGATAGTTAAATTATTAGGCGCAAAAGAAATAAAAGCATTACCAGCTAAAAAATTTAATTCTGAAGATAATGCAGCACTAGATTGGAAACTAGGAGATTTTCTAGGACAAAAGAGATTAGCCCCTCAAGATAATTTATTATACCAAACAGCAGATGGAAATTATGCAGTAAGATTTACTCAGTATACTTATGTAGCACCAGAAAAATCTGAAGATGATGAATTTAGTAGTATAGACAGGGAAGAAAATCAAGACAATTGTAGTGAAATAAATCAGTTTTACGTAATGACAGAAGAAAAAACTATATCACAAAATAAGATGTATAATATAGATGAGATAAATTTAGAAAAATTTACCCTAGAAGACATGAATAAAATACTAGATGCCAGATATTATGAATACTTAGCCAGAGGAGATACCCATGAAGAAGCAGTGTCATTTTTGGATCAAGAATTTCATACAGAATATGTAGATGATATCATAGAAGATAATATACACCTCAGCAAAATATTTAGAATACTAGAACAACCTAACCACCTAGAAGAAACTTTTTATATGACTACAGAAAGCTCAGGAACCAATAATCCACAACCAACTGTAGAAGATCCAATAGAACCAATGCAGTATGCAGTAGGAGGAAGAAGACCATTAGCCAGTTCAGGACGAAGTCAAGCAGACCCAGATAAAAGCTATAGATTTCATGGAAAGCGTAGACAACCAGATAGGAGTATAGAATTACAGCCAGTTCATAATCAAGGAACCCTTTTAGATTTAGCTAGATTCGACCCTCAGATATGGCAGGAAGTAATAGAAAGATGGGAAAAAGATGTAGTAAAAGCATGGATGACTAGTCCCTATGAATCAACAGATATGTGGGAATATATGGAGACACTCTTAGGAGATTCAGCTTATAATATTTATTTAACTTTCAAGGGAAAATATGAAGAAACAATTAAACAGCTCAAAGAATTAGGAAATAACCCGTGGAATTTTACAAATTTTATTAAAGAGATACTTATAGGATATGATCCTTCTAGAGGAAATGACTCCGCTCAAAGTATAGCATTAACCGAGTTAGACCAAATGACATTAGGAAGTTGGAAATATATTGTACCTTTTAGTAAAGAATATTTAGCCATAGCAGCAAGAACTGGAAAAAGCTTTGATGAAGAGATAGGCAATAAATACTTTAGAAAATTACCAGGAGAATTAGGAAGAGAAATAGAAAACAAATGGTCAGTTTATTATGCAAGTTTACCAGCAAGAATAGCCACTGGAGAATTAAGAATAAGAGGAACTTTAGGAATAGGACCTAGAATAATTTTTACATTTTATAAGCTCAAAGAAAAATGTATAGAAGTTAAAATACAGAAAGACTTGAAAAAACAAAGTTACGGCTTTTGTAGCAGTGTAATATATACTCCTCAGCAATATGAAGATGAACATAATAGGAAAAAATACAAAAAATATGGAAAATATAAAAAGGAAAAATATTGGAAGAAAAATTATAGAAAACCATGGAGAAAACAAAAATTCATTAGAAAAAGTAGAACTTTTAATAGGACAAATTATAAGAAATTACCTAGAGAAGAAAAAGATAAAAGAAAACAGAGATATGTTAGAAAACCCAACAGTAAAAAATGCAATTGTTTTATATGTGGAGAACCCAATCATTTTGCAAAGAACTGCCCAAAAAGACAAAGACCAAACAATAATAAACAGATAGAAAGACTACATATTATAGAAGACTTAGAAGAAGACATAGTTAGCATAACTAGTGATGATTCAGAAATATATAGTATAGTCAGCGATTATGAATATCAAATAGAAGCCATAAGTTCAGATAGTGATTCAGAAAGTGATACTAATATAGATAATCTCTTAGGACAACTCAACCAAGAAATAGGATTAACACCTTCCCAAGAAACTTTCTTTATGATGGAATGTAATCCAGATACTGAATGTCAGCATAACTTTCAAATAGGATTAGGATTTGATACCACTAGATGCAGCTATTGTAATTGGTTTCCAGCTAAAGACAAACGAGTTCAATGTTTATTATGCAGCATAACTTATTGTGTAGTCTGTCTAAAAGAATTAAATATGACACATAAGATAGCCTTAGGAAATACTAAGGAAGATCATAGTCTAGAAAGCAGAGAATTACATTTAACAATTAGAGAATTAGAACTACAAGTAAGAGAGCTTAAGATACAAATACACGAGATAGAAACCAAGACTGGTTTTGACATAGAATGTTTAGAATTAGAAAATAGACAGCTTAAACAGCAGCTAGAACAATTTCACAATAAATACCCTTTAAAAGACAAACTGATTGAAGAGCATATGAATTCATTAGAATTAGTCAACCTAGTTGATTCTCAACCCTTTAGTCAATATTCTAAAGCCCAACCAGATACTACATCCTTACCATTTAATTATCCAGTTATACCTAAACCAAATTTAGTTGAGATCTCTTGTGTAATTAAGTTTGCAGCAAAAACCCTTAGTATAGATGCCATGATAGATACAGGAGCTAGTAAATCATATATTGAACAACAAGTAGTTCCCCCAGGATGGAGCACGACTTTAACAACCCCAGCTTTAGTTAGTATAGCAGACGGCACTAAACAGATATACACACATTGCATCAATGGAGCACAAATTAGTTTTCATCATCTAGGCTCCTAAAATACATACCTAATTATTAATATTAATAATTAAATTGTTATTAATTAGTATTAATTAATAATTAATTCATTACAAAAGTATATAATATTAATTTATTAATAATTAATACCAATTAATATTGATTTTTTTTTCTTTTTCTTCATAAATATACAATTTTTTATTTTTTAATTAATATAAAAATATTAAATATGAATTTATAATTAATACCAATTAATATTTATTTTTTAATTAATATTGATTTTTTTATTTTTCTACAAAAACATACAATTTTTTATTTTTTAATTAATATATAAATATACAATATGAATTTATTAATAATTAATACCAATTAATATTTATTTTTTAATTAATATTGATTTTTTTCTTTTTCTTCAGAAATATACAATTTTTTCTTTTTTAATTAATATTAATATTAAAATTTGGGTATTGACGAGGGCATTTAAGTAATTTTAGCCCCCTACACCAACTGCGCGCTTAAGTCAAAAATTTAAGCACACCCTGACCAGCTTTTGAGATAAGCTGAGAAATAGCTTAATTTAAGCTATAAGCTAGTTAACTTAAACTGCACCAAACACAACATTTTAGCTTAAATTAAGCTAAAAACTGAAATAAGTAGCTTATAAACTCTACCAAACAGGCCTAATGTTATGTACAATTCGATACAATTAACTAGCTGTAATCCCGTGCATAGCACGAAGCCTCGTAATATAAAATGACTTACATTGTTATAAGGATAACTACATGTATGTAGGAATTGAAGAAAAAAATTACTAATATATACAAGTTTTAATTTGCATCTTCTGCGTCGTTTGTTTTTAGAGGTAGAATGAAAAGAATTTGTAGTGAGAAAATTAATAGGGGTTATTTTCCAAAATAAGTCAAACTACTAACCTATTTCTCAAACTAAGTCTAGTTTGGTCGAAATTCCCAAAATAAGCCAAAATACTAACCTATTTCCCAAACTAAACCTAGTTTGGGCGGAATTCTCAAAATAAGCTGAAACGTTATTCCAAAACACGTTTTCACCATATTTTTGGGCCAAGTGCGGAAAATGAAAAAAATCATAAAAGCGTAGTTACAAATCACGTCTTTAATTAAGAAAGCGTGATTAGAAACTATGCTTTTAAAGAAATCTATTTTATAAAGAAAGCGTGGTTAGAAACCACGCTTTTAAAGCTAAATAATAGCGCAATGTGAAAACGTGTTTTGAAACCACATTTTCAATGCATCACGCATTCACACTCTTCTCTCTCTCTCTCTGACATCACGCATTCACACTCTTTTCAATATCCACAGCACTCACACACTCCCATCAAACATATATAATTTTTAATGTATATAAATTTTATTTTATAAAATTGAGACCAATATTAAATATATATAATAATAATTTATAATAGCAAATAATAATCAACTAAACTATAAAAAAATTATTTTTAAATTTTATATATTCTTAAAATTTAGTTTTTAAATAAAAATTTATTTTAGGGTTTAGGATTTAGAATTTATAAAAAAAAAATAAGAATTAAATTATAAATTATAAACCCTAAATCCTAAAATAAAAATAAATAAATTTTAAAAATTAAACCCTAAACCCTAAAATAAATAAATAAATAAATTTTATCCCTAAACCCTAAAATAAAATAAAAATTAAGAATTAAACCCTAAATCTTAAACCTTAAAATAAAAAAAAATTAAGAATTAAAGTAAAAAAGTAATCATTTTATATAGTTGATTATTATTTACTATTATAAATTATTATATATATTTAATATTGGTCTCAATTTTATAAAATAAAAATTATATATGTTTGATGTGAGTGTGTGAGTGATGTGGGTATTGAAAAGAGTGTGAATGCGTGATGTATTGAAAACGTGGTTTTAAAACACGTTTTCACGTTGCGCTATTATTTGGCTTTAAAAGCGTAGTTTCTAACCACGCTTTCTTTACAAAACAGATTTCTTTAAAAGCGTAATTTCTAACCATGCTTTCTTAATTGAAAGCGTGATTTGTAACCAAACTTTTATGACTTTATTCATTTTCCTCGCCTGGGCCAAAAATATGGTGAAAGGGTGTTTTGGAATAACGTTTCAGCTTATTTTGGGAATTCTGCCCAAACTAGACTTAGTTTGAGAAATAGATTAGTATTTTGGCTTATTTTAGGAAAAGCTCCCCCAAAATAAGCTGAAGTGTTATTCCAAACCACGCTTTTACCATATTTCTGGCCCAGCTGCAGAGTATTTAATTAAGAAAGCGTAGTTACAAACCACACGTTTAAGGAAATCTGTTTTGTAAGAACCACGCTTTCAAAGAAAACTATTTTGCAATCAAAATAGAAGACAAGTAGGGCCAGCTCAAATGGTAGTGCGCTCATTTCCATGGGAGAGGCTTGGGGTTCAATCCCTCTCATCTCCAAACTCTTGCTTTTTTCAAATTCAATTCAACTTTTTTTTTTCCCTTCCACTTACTTTATACTTTATATATTTATTATGTAAATTTTTTTTTCCAAAAAAATTAAAACGTTTGTTTGGTTAACTAATATTTATAATAAAAATTATATTTAAAATAAAAAGTAAAATTTTTTAAATTTTTTAATACTTAAAATATTAAAAAAATATAACACATAAATGTATGAAATATAATGCACATTAAAATAAATAAATAAATATTTATGTGTTGTATTTTTTTAATATTTTAAATATATTTTTTAAATATTAAAAAATTTTATTTTTTTATTTTAAATATATAATTTTTATTATAAATATTTTATTTTATTTGATAAATATATTTTTAAATATTTTAATTTTTTTGTTATGTGTTTGGTTACGATTTGAGTGTAGAGTTTTGGAAGTAGTATGGAATTTCGAATTATGTGTTTGGTTATGAGGTTTGAAAATAATTTTTTAATTTAGTTTTGAGTTATGTGTTTGGTGGTATGATGGAATGAAATGAAGTGTGCATGGAATTAGAGTGAAATAAAAATGGAATACAAGGTTGAATGGAATGAAATGTCCATTCCTATTCTATTGTTTGGTTGCCAACATGGAATAACATAGGAATATGAAAATAATTCTCATTATCATGTTTGGCTATGCCTATTAAACTAATGAAATGGAATAAGTTTTTATTATTTATTTATTTTTTTAACAGGCTAGTAACTAATAAATTAAAAACTTATATAGATCATGATAATGTTGATAGTTGTGGAAGTGATAGCGTAAATTGTGGTAGTGGTAGTAGAAGTGGCGACATTGGTTGTGGTGATAGTAGTTGTAGTAGCATGGTGGTAGTAGTGGTGGTGAGGTGGTAGTTGTGCTTGTGATGGTGGTGACGACGATGTTTGTGGTTATGGTGGCAATAGGGTGATAGTAGTAGAGTGGTGCAATGGGTGATTGCAAAATGGAATGGTGGCGATTGCTATATGATATTATATTTTTTTTTAAGTACCAAAAAAATAATAAAATTTTATGATGATTCCATGATGTAATGGAATGATCATTCTTTAAGTTGAAAGAAGGAATATGCATTCTCATATTTTGTTAGAACAACAAAATTCTGTTAGAATAAATATTCCCACTTAGATAAGGCGTACCAAACAAGGGAAAGAGAATGCAACGCTAGAATGTGTATTCCATTTCAATCCATTTCATCATACCAAACGTGCTAGTGTGTACCGAAGAGACTATATATATATATATATATATATTTCAATTGTCCAACCCAAACTTTTAAATGGGAAATTCTATGCACCTTTGGTTATGACCTTTGGGATCTATGGTTATGATTCATTGTGGTATTAGTTATGACTCATTGTGATATTAGTTACGATAGTATTTTACTTATAATTCAAGAGTTTTTTGGTTATACATTAATTGATGTTTGGTTAATACTTATTTTATTTTTATTTTATTTTTCTAATTATGACTTTCATGGAATTGAATTATGATATTTGTGATAATCAAATCTGCAAATGCCACCACTTGCACATCGTACTAGATGGGTATAGATCGGATTTATGGGTCTACTACAAGCCTTAGTTTAATTATTTGATCCATTAAATTAGGATAAAGCTTGGTAGCTCTAAAATCCCTCCCCCTAATCCCCCTAATTTCCTTTTTTGGAAACTGTTTTCTTTTTCTTTTCTTTTTTTCTTTTTTTTTTTTTTTTTTTACTTGAAATGGCATTTTCGGGGGATTCGGGCTCCCCCCTTTCGGGGGATGAATCACTGCCGATTAAATTATTATATTTTTATAGAGAAATTATTTATAAAAAAATAAATTAATTAAATAATTATAATTACATAATTTAATCATATTTTTCTTAAAAAATTAAACGATATGTTTTTAAAAATATACTTGCACTTGATGAAAGATCAGTATGATATTTTTACGAATGATGAGCGTGTTTGTTTGGATGGACTAGATAAGGGGGATGTAATCCATCGGACTGTTAGTTCTGGGATACATTGTTCCCGGACTATTTAGTTGGACTAGATTTGTATCTTATGTTTGTTTAGTCACTACAAGAATTTTCACTTTTGGCGACTAAATTTTTAGTCACCCAATGGTTTTAGCAACTAAATTATTTGGTCGCAAAAGTAGTCGCCAAAAAATTATCGATAAAGGTAATTAGCGACTAAAATTATTTTAGTCGCTCAATGTATACAATTCCAGACTAAAATTTTTGTCGCCAAAAGGTTGGACATTAAATTAAATTAGACCCTTTTTAGCGACCAAACTTTTAGTCGCCTAAAGTCCCACATTTTTAGCTACTAAAATTTTAGTCGACAAAGAGTTCTTCTTTTGGCTACTAAAAATTTAGTCGCCGAAAGTCCCACATCTTTGGCTACTAAATATTTGGCCGTCTAAAGTTCTACATTTTTTGCTACTAAAATTTTAGTCGGTAAAAGTGTTTTATCCTTTAGTTTTTTGTTTTTAGTTGCGAAATATTTTAGTTACCAAATGTTTGATTTTCTTTTGGTTACTAAACTTTTAGTCGTCAAATGCCTTTTTTTTTTTTTTTGCTACAAAACTTTTAGTCGCCAAATGTCTTTTCCCAATTTCTTTTTAGCTACAAATTGTTTAGTTGCCAAAAACATGATATTATGTTTTGTCACAAAATTATAATTTCTCCATAACCTGTCTATATTCAATGCAAACTGTAATACGTATATAAACAAAATGATACACACTATCAATCATTCCACAATCTGCATCTATATACCAAAAATAAATAACTTTAAATGTCAAAGTCCATATAAATCAACTATTGTCCAAACTAAAATAATAATTCCATACAAAATATATCATACAAAAATCAAAGCCCTCCGTATACAAAAAATACATTTACTACCAAGTGAAATTACCATTTGGCATGATACAAATTACCATCGTAATCTGTACGATGACAAAAGGTGATATATGTACCACGACAAAAATTTTCTATAGACCATGACAAAACGTCCTATACGTACGCCGACAAATGGTATATATGTACCACGACAGAAGGTGATCTATGTACCACGACAGTCATTATCTGTTGATTGTCAAAAGTTTTCTGTATCAGTAATAATGAACTACACAAAAGCTGAGGACGACAAAAGTATTATATTACTTCTACACAAAAGTTAAAATTCTTCTCCATACACCAATATGGATTATCCACAAGTCCATGCAACAAAGCCATCTACAAAGAAAAACAAAAAAAACGAAACATTAGAATTGGTTACAAAATATGAATTCAGTCAGCCATATGGAACATGTTCTAGCATGCATTTAAGGTAGAACAATCGCGAGAAATGTCTTCTTGAAAATCAAAGAAAGTATATATATATATATATATATATGTATCATGCAATATTTATTCCAACTAACTGCACAAATAATGTAATATGTAATTTCTTCGTCCTATAAATATATAAAGGCAATCATTAGAATATGTAGATGTTATTTTCATAAAGTTGTCGCTTTTTAAACTAAGTGTTGCGAGTTTTTCGACTAAGTGTAAGGCGTATTTAGGGGCTGTTATGAATTTTCACCCCCGGAAAGCTCTTTTTCGAGTAAGTTTAGGCGTATTCGGCTCTAACTCCCAACCTACAGGTTCGAATTACATTCCGTCAGTTCTCACAAGTCCTATTTGTCATAAAGAAGCTATCCATGTGAGCCACACGGTCATTCGGGGGCTGTTTTGAATTTTTGCCCTGAAATGACCTTTTTCGACTAAGTTTAGGGCGTATTCGGCTCTAACTCCCAACCTACGGGTCCGGATTACATTCCGTCAGTTGTTACAAGTCCTATTTGTCATGGGGAAACTATTCATGTGAGTCACATGGTGGTTGGGGGCTGTTTAGAATTTTCGCCCCCGAAACGCCCTTTTTCGACTAAGTTTAGGGTGTATTCGGCTCTAACTCCCAATTTACGGGTCCGAATTACATTCCGTCAGTTCTCACAAGTCCTAGTTATCATGGCGAAGCTATCGGTGTGAGCCACACGGTCGTTCAGGGGCTGTTTTGAATTTTTGCCCCCGAAATGCCCTTTTTTGACTAAGTTCAAGGCGTATTCGGCTCTAACTCCCAACTTACGGGTCCAAATTACATTCTGTCAGGGCCTATTCGTCATGGGGGAACTGTCCATGTGAATCACATTGTGGTTTGAGGGCTGTTTTGAATTTTCGCCCCCGAAATGCCCTTTTCCGACTAAGTTTAAGGCGCATTCGGCTATAACTCCCAACCTACAGGTTCGAATTACGTTCCGTCAATTTTTACAAGTCCTATTTGTCATGGCGAAGCTATTCGTCTGAGCCACACGATTGTTCGAGGGCTGTTTTGAATTTTCACCCCCGAAACGCCCTTTTCTGACTAAGTTTAGGGCATATTCAGCTCTAACTCCCAACCTACGAGTCCGAATTACATTCCGTCAGCTGTCACAAGTCCTATTTGTCATGAGGGAACTGTCCGTGTGAGCCACACGGTGGTTCAGGGGCTGTTTTTAATTTTCGCCCCCGAAAGGCCCTTTTTCTATAAGTTTTAGGCGCATTCGGCTCTAACTTCCAACCTACGGGTCCGAGTTACATTCCGTCAGTTCTCACAAGTCCTATTTGTCATGGGGAAGATATTCGTGAGAGTCACACGGTCGTTCGGAGGCTGTTTTGAATTTTTGCCCCTAAAAAGCTCTTTTTCGAGAAAGTTTAAGGCGTATTCGGCTCTAACTCTCTACCTACGGGTCTGAATTACGTTCCATCAGTTCTCACAAGTCCTATTTGTCATGGAGAAACTATCCATGAGAGCCACATAGTCGTTCGGGGGCTGTTTTGAATTTTCGCTCCCGAAACACCCTTTTTCGACTAAGTTTAGGGCGTATTCGGTTCTAACTCCCAACCTATGGGTCCGGATTACATTCTGTTAGTTGTCATAAGTCCTATTTTTCATGGGGGAATTGTCCGTGTGAGTCACACGGTGGGTCAGGCGCTGTTTAGAATTTTCGCCCCCGAAATGCCATTTTTCGACTAAGTTTAGGGCGTATTCGGCTCTAACTTCCAACCTACGGGTCCGAATTACATTCCGTCAATTCTCACAAGTCCTATTTGTCATGGCAAAGCTATCCATGTGAGCCACACAGTTGTTCGGGCTGTTTTGAATTTTCACCCCGAAACGCCATTTTCTGACTACGTTTAGGGCGTATTCGGCTCTAACTCCCAACCTAGGGGTCTGAATTACATTCCGTCAGTTCTCACAAGTCCTATTTGTCATGGAGAAGCTATCCGTGTGAACCCCACGGTCGTTTGGGGGCTGTTCTGAATTTTTTCCCCCGAAAAGCTCTTTTCGAGTAAGTTTAAGGCGTATTCCGCTCTAACTCGTTACTTACGAGTCTGAATTGCGTTTTGTCAGTTGTCACAAGTATTATTTATCATGGGGAAGCTGTCCGTGAGAGTCACACGATCGTTCGGGGGCTGTTCAGAATTTTTGCCCCCGAAACGCCCTTTTTCGACTAAGTTTAGGACATATTCGGCTCTAACTCTCTACCTATGGGTCCGAATTATGTTCCGTCAGTTGTCACAAGTCCTATTTATCATGGGGAAGCTGTCTGTGATAGTCACATGGTTGTTCGGGTACTGTTTAGAATTTTCGCCCCCAAAACGCCATTTTTCGACTAAGTTTAGGACATATTCGGCTCTAACTCTCTACCTATGGGTCCGAATTACGTTCCGTCAATTGTCACAAGTCTTATTTGTCATCGGGAAGCTATCCATGACAGTCACATGGTTGTTCGGGGGCAGTTTAGAATTTTCACCCCCGAAACGCCATTTTTTGACTAAGTTTAGGGCATATTCGGCTCTAACTCTCTACCTATGGGTCCGAATTACGTTCCGTCAGTTGTCACAAGTCCTATTTTTCATGGAGAAGCTGTCCGTGAGAGCCACACGGTGGTTCAGTGGCTGTTTATAATTTTTGCCCCCTTAATGCCCTTTTTTGGTTAAGTTTAAAGTATTTTCAGCTCTAACTCCCAACCTACAGGTGCTAATTTCATTCCGTCTATTGTCACAGGTCCTATTTGTCGTGAGGAAGTTGGTTGTGACATTCGTACCGTGGTTTGGGGCCAGTTTTACATTTTCGCCTCCTTAACGCCTTTGTTTGAATAAATTTTAATAAAGAAAGCTACATAGGTTTGTCTCTAGGTATCCAATTCCTTTAATTTAACCTGAAATCCAAGTACATTACAAAATATTCCTATTTCTTATCAAATTTCATTTATTTTCTAGAATAGAATGGTGTGCACAATATGCCATAAAGCTTTTATTCATATTTTCTGTATAATTCTATTGGAAAGATAGAAAAAACTTCTCAACCAGTCTGAGAAAATCCTACAAGACCAAATGCCACATATATAAGGAAACTACTACATCTAACCATCACTAACAGGTAAATATCTTGTTGAATTCATAATTAATTTTCTTTTAAGGTTAGTATATCAGACTAGATTGCATTGCAACATATCAATAAACCTATGCTGAAGTCTTGTTACAAAGTTCTATAGATCTGTGAGTTGCTAAATTGATAAACTTCTGTAGATCCTAACAAGGAGGAAATGAAATTTAAGATTTGATTGATCAGAGGAACTTACTAGTGTTATCTCAAACTGTTCACCAGAGTTCCCCAAGACAAAGATGTGATCAACTTTGGTCTCATGTTTCAACTTGAGAAAAGCCTGCAGGCAAACAAAGTTATCAACAACCTTGATATAAGAAGGAACATTATTAAAGAGACAAATCAAAATCAAAATACAAACGTGAAGCGGCTTAAATGGATGCCCAAGTGGAGTGGTCAATTGAAATGATAAATGCAGCTTTTGTAGATGGTTTGTTGATAACGAAATAGCAGTCTTTCCAGCTAAATCTAGCATGAAGAAAAAGCATAGCATGATGCAAATTTTAATCTACTGAAGTAAAAAATATAATGAATAACAACATTAATACAGAAAAATAACACATAAAGATTAATAAGTCGTATTTATTTTGATTGTAATAGAAGCATTTTTCTCACACCAAATATCACATTCGAAGTTTGAAAAGTCTTAATCACAAACCTCAAAAAAAATCAGTAGGGAGAGGAAAAACATGAGGATCTTTAGATCAGTAGGAAATGACAATAATAAATACAAATACCTCAGATATAAAAACAAAATTGCCTACGTTAACACTCTTTGGCCATGCATCTAAGAAATGGACATCATTTTCTTGATCAAACTTGAGTTCTTGCATCAAGGCAATTGACAAGATCATTTGGATACAAGTTAGGCAAATTATAGTCATGAGCATCTGATAACGCGCTTTTTCAGTTAAGTTTAATGCATTTTCAGCTCTAATGCCCAAACTACGTGTGCTAATTACATTTCATCTGTTGTCACAGGTCTGAATTACATTTCGTCAGTTGTCACAAGTCCTATTTGTCATGGAGAAACTATTCGTGTGAGCCACACGGTGGTTCGGGGGCTGTTATGAATTTTCACCCCCGGAAAGCTTTTTTTCGACTAAGTTTAGGGCGTATTCAGCTCTAACTCTCTCTACCTGCGGATCCGAATTACATTCCATCAGTTGTCATAAGTCCTATTTGTCATTGAGAAGTTGTCCGTGAGAGTCACACGGTGGTTCGGAGGCTGTTATGAATTTTCGCCACCGGAAAGCTTTTTTTCGACTAAGTTTAGGGCATATTCGGCTCTAACTCTCTATCTACCGGTCCGAATTACATTCCATTAGTTGTCACAAGTCCTATTTGTCATGGGGAAACTGTCCGTGTGAGCTACATGGTGGTTCGAGGGCAGTTATGAATTTTCATCCCCGAAACGCCCTTTTTTTGTGTAAGTTTAGGGCGTATTCGGCTCTAACTCTCGACCTACTAGTCCGAATTACATTCTGTTAGTTTTCACAAGTCTTATTTGTCCTGGGGAAACTGTCTGTGTGAGCCACACGGTGGTTTGAGGGCTGTTTTAAATTTTTTCCCATGAAACGCCGTTTTTCGAGTAAGTTTAAGGCGTATTCGGGTCTAACTCTTTACCTACCGGTCCGAATTACAATCCGTCAGCTGTCACAAGTCCCATTTGTCATGGGAAAATTGTCTGTGAGAGCCACACAGTGGTTCGGGGGCTGTTTTGAATTTTCGCCCTCAAAATGCCCTATTTCGAGTAAGTTTAGGGCGTATTTGGCTCTAACTCCCTACTTACGGGTCCGAATTACATTATATAACCCGATTTTTCTTAAGCGCAAGATTATTAATAGTTCCATTATTTTAATATAAGAACTCAATGCCTTCTCTCTTTTCTTTTATTTTCTTGTTCTTTTTAATATTTTTCTTAAATTGTCCAAACACATCCAGAGGTAGCTCAAGAATAGGTTACTACGCCAATAAACCTGAAACTTAAACTTTCATTCTGAAGTTATTAATAAAATTAGTAAGTTATTGACAAGAATAAATGCTCAGCAATTGTTTAACTTAAACCACAATTGCAAGATTCAACACATTAGAGAATCCCACATTAAGAGTTGTTGACCATTTTGCAGCCCATGAAGAAATATAGTAGAGATGGAAAAGGACATTCAGCTCCATAAAAAAAGCTAAAAAGAAAAGAAAAGAAATGTAAAGCAAAGAAAAGCATATGAAATTGAAGTGAAGAATCCAGAAGAGGAACATCCCATGATGATATAATGGAATCTGAGGACAAAGACAACTAATAGGCTAACACAATCACCTCCAATGTAAAGTGTTTTAAAAAAAGATGATTTTTACTGTTTGTTCAATCATTTGTGGTTAGCAAAGAATTACTTTGACTAAGAATAATTACTGTCTAGTATGTTGCATTCAATGGTCATCATGGTGATGAAAGTTGAAAGACCAGTTGGCCCCAACCTTTTTTACATTTTCCAAAACATGACATTTATTGACCCCATCCTTCTTTAGAACAGGGAACATAATCTTCTGGCAACCTATTCAGGTCATAATGTATCTCACAATCTCATAATGTTCCGCAAGACACTCTGCTACAATCTGTTAACTCTTAAAATACCTTGCCATTTAGTGTAGACATTAGGATTTTTATGAGATACAAACGAAGATTCTTTTGCTCGGTCACCTTTTTAACACAGCAAAAAAAAATAGTACATCCAAGGGGTGGTAAATAAGCCAAACTGAGTTGAGTATTGACCATGCTTGAGCTCTGGTTGAGAATGTAACATTGCAAGATGGGGTTTATCTTGAAAGTGCCTGATTACAATTTACTAACTATTTCACATGTGACTTATCAAAATATCATTGCTTAAAGACTGGATTAACACCAGATTTGGGATGCAAAACCTTGCAGTCTTTTTGACTAGTGTTTTTTATGTAGAGATCACGGTAGATGTATTGTTGTTCTTTTATTGTTGTGTATAATTTCAAATTTACCTAGTCAAGCTTTGCTGAGCCGAACCTCCTCTTGCTGAATACCAGATCAACTGTTAAGGAAGTCAGATATTCGGCTTGTGCTAGGCTTTAACCACAAAAAAGCCACGACAAGCCTTTTGTGAGTTGAGTTTGAGCTACTTGTTGTTTGACTCCTTTTACTTATAAAATTCAGCACCCGTAGTGAACAATATTACCTCAATTTTTAAGATATTTTTCCAAAATTTGATTTTCTTGACTTTGCCTTGCCACTTGTAAGTTTGTTGATTTTCGCTTATGTGATGACAACCATCTTCCTAGCTAAAACAGATCAATTAGTAATATGATGATCTTAATTGGAGGATCTGAAGTCTGCGAGAAATGGCCAAGATTCACTCCTGATTTTATGTGGTGTTGCCCATAGATTTGTATATTTTTCAACTGTTTTTTACTCAAAATTGTCTAACAAAATTATCATTTTTATTGCACAGGTTTTGGATCACTGCAAATATGAATTTGTTATCTGATGTTGGATCGCTGTTGTTGTCGCTTAAAGCACCAAAGAGTTGTACAAATGTACTGCTTCCCAATCTTTAAGAAGCGATGCATAACCATTTTGTTATTGTCATCATCCTCACTTCGAAAAAGTTATACTTTAAACTATGTACTGTGTAAATTTTATTGCCTAATATATGTATTTGAATTTGAATGTCAGTCTGGGGCCTGAAATAATTTACAATGACTTATTGTTTATGATAGATCAGTCAATTGGCCTATTTACTTGAATTTCTTTACAAATTTCACCCCACTTAAGGGAACTGCAAGTTTTGGACATCTCATGGTTGATGCTTTTGAGGTGTAGGAAGGGAGGGAGGGAGGGAAATAAAAATATGGTGTTGAGCTTTCGAAGTTTTTACTGTGACAATGATCCCATAACTATTTGCCAATCTCAAATATGTTTTGGACTATTTTTTTTTTTTTTTTAAACTAGTTTTAGATTGCTATTTTCCATGGCCATTTTTTGAGGGACTGGAAACCTACATAGATACATGCATACATACAAGTCTTATTTGTCATGGGGAAGCTGTTCGTGAGAGTCATACGGTGGTTCGGGGGCTGTTATGAATTTTCGCCCCCGGAAAGGTCTTTTTCGACTAAGTTTCGGGTGTATTCGGCTGCAACTCCTAACCTACGGGTCTGGATTACATTCCGTCAATTTTCACAAGTTCTATTTTTCATGGGAAAACTTTTCGTGTGAGCCACATGGTGTTTCGGGGGCTGTTTTGAATTTTCACCGCCGGAATGCCTTTTTACGACTAAGTTTAAGGCGTATTCGGCTCTAACTCCCAACCTACGGGTCCGAATTATATTCCGTCTATTGTCACAAGTCCTATTTGTCATGGGGAAGCTGTCCGTGATAGCCATACTGTGGTTCGAGGGCTGTTTTGAATTTTCGACCCCAAAATGCCATTTTTCAAATAAGTTTAAGACATTTTCAGCTCTAACTCCCAACCTATGGATTTGAATTACATTACGTCTGTTGTCACGAGTCCTAATTGTCATGGAAAAGTTGTCCGTGATAGCCACATGGTGGTTCAGGAGCTGTTTTAAATTTTCGCCCCCCGAAACGCCCTTTTTCGACTAAGTTTAAAGCGTTTTCAACTCTAAACCTGTCCGTGAGAGACACACGGTGGTTCGGCTCTCACAACCTACCGGTCGGAATTACTAGCACAGCTTGTACAACAACTTGTGAAGATTTATGTTAAACCATATATAGTTGAGTTTTGAAAAAGATTAAGAAGGAGTCCAGTGACACAAAGATGAACATAAACTTCAAATAAAAAAACGTGAACCACCACCTAGAGTAACAGATGGACAGCAAGATGAGCAAAAGAATGCTTATTAATTGAGTTTTGAAAAATTGGAAAGAAGATGCTTAAATAGTTACTACAAATATATCCACTGCCCATGTCAAACTAATTTTATTATTCATGAGGCACTGAGGTAATTAAGCACTCAAGTAATCTTCTCTAAGTAGTTAGGATTTCTGCTTGTGTCTATTTATGAAAATGAAAATGAAAATGAATTTTAATAAACAAAATTAGACCAATGTTATTGCCCATCAAAATTAGAAGTAGAGTCTACTCATTAGAAGCATACCTCATATCCTATCCAAGCAACTGAAGCAATCACTGTTCCTGCTAATGCATTTGAGAACTTTCTATAAATATCTAACTTGACACAACTCCTCTTTGCCTGGATAGAGAGAAAAATATCATTATACAAACTCTATGAGAATGAAAATAGTAAAGTTGCTCTAATGGAAAAATAATTTAATGTTGCAACTAATCAGTTTCCCAAATTCTACCTATCCCCATGAAAACGGTACTAAAGAAGCCCTCTTGATGATGTTAACAAAGCTTTATTTTATCTCGTGATTCCTTTTGCAAATATAGTGTGATGGTTAACATCTATATTTAGCAGGCTACTATTTCAACTAGAAAAGTATAAAATTTTTAAAATTTTACACTTAATAATGGGGAACTTGAAGGCATATTGGATGAAGACATATTTGTAAGATCCTGAAAATGAACAAGGGAAAGTACCAAAGCAGTGCATGTAAATGCTAGTCATATCCATTAATCAATGGGAGCCAAATCAAATGATATATAAAATATATAGATGTCAATACAACTTTTTAAAGAAAAAAAAGTAGTCTCAAACTCCCAAAACTTGTTCAAGTGCTGCTACCTAGAAAAGACAAGAACAAGACCTTTAAGAACAAGTGAGACAAACTCCCAAAACTTGATTGGCTCCATATTAGTTACAAAATATGCTTGCAAAACCAACATGATATTGTAAATTTGTCAATTAAAGCCCTTCAAATTCAAAAAATGTCATTGCCTAACTTATGGGCAAATTACATAACAAAGCTTGACTATGCCATGTTCATCTTTATTATTAATAAATTGCTCTACTTAACTATTATCTACCTACCACTAATTTTTGAGTTTCTTGGGTTCTTAATCCATAATTTCAGCATTAAGTGTCATTGGTCCCTTTAGGTATCAATTTCAATAATATGACACATTGCCTCTACACCATTTCAACACTTAAAAAAGCAATAACAAGTCATATGATGGTTCCAACAACTAAGTTTTCCAAAAGCATACTATGTTTTCCAAAAGCTATCAGACATCACACATTTATAACAAGTGCAATATCAAGTTCTCATTTTTGTTTCACATTACCATAATAATCCATATTCCAACTACCATTATGCCAAAAAGAGGAAGAAAATTTACCTTGGGTCCCTTCACAGTTAGGTAATCACCTTCACGCATCTCTCGAAAATGGTAGGACATCCTTCCTTGTGGATACATCTAATTAATATCAAGATTCAAAGACACAAAAGCAATCTAAAAGGAATGAGAACAAGATAAAACTAAATCAGAAGTAGTAAATAAACTAGTGGAACATTTTAGAGCTCGTATACCTTTACAACAAGTTCAAAGTAACCAACAAGTTCACCTTGACTATCCTTTCCTTTGTCTGAAAAAACAATGAAATTAACAATAATAAACTCATATATTTGGGCAAGAGTGTTAATATATATATATATATATAATTCAACATTAAATCCGTTCATTTGAAATCCTTCAATCTAAACATAACCTGAATTTATTTGGACAAGATATAGTGATTCAAATTGTACAATTCTAAACCCTTGTCATCAAATCTTTAAACAAATATGAGAATTAATTTATGTATACAAATTTACTAACACACTAATACATAGAAGATAAAATTCAGAGGCCTATTGAAACGAATGGCCAAATTAGGGTCCCTCAGTTTCTTGGGGGTTTTTTTTTTGTTTTCAACTTTGTTTTCACCAATAATCGCATAACCGAGATCAAGAAATTATCTCTGAGGTTCAATCCAAGTTGAAATTCAACAAAAGAAATGATTAACAATCTAAAAGGGGTTCCAAAAACAGAGTATTTCACAAGTAAAAATACAAAAGAATCAAACAAAAAAGTGAATCAAACAATACACTCATGAGTAGGCAATCTAAGAAATAAATTGTTTGTGAAAACATTGTTTGTGATGCTATTGCACTGTTGAATAAAGATTAACATGCTCTATTTTGTATATCAATCAACACAAGTATTGCTAATAGTGTAGTCATCCAGGAAACAAGTATTTCTGCAAATTTTTTTCTTATTTCAACATGCAAGCTTATGAGGAATCCATAAAATGTGCAGCTAATTAACTAAGTAAAACCCTAAATCAACATATCTGGGTTTCAGAAAAGGAGGAAACTGTGGAACAGTCTAAATCAACACGAAATTAAACCCTAAATCTACAATCAGAAAAGGGGAAAACAGAGGATGGTAAAGAGAGAGAGTGAGAGAGAGAGTGAGAGATAGAGTGAGAGATAGACAGAGAGAGACTGTGAGCAAGAGAGCGGGAGCGAGAGAGAGAGAGAGAGAGAGAGAGACATACACAGACAGATTGAGAGCTGGAGAGCTAGAGAGCGAGCTGAAGAGAGTGAGAGAAAGCACCTGCGATCTGCGTCTATGGCGGTGGTGATTTTCGGTGGTGGCAGTGGCCATGCCGACTTCCTCCGTACGGTGGGGCTGCGATGAAGTGATTTCATGTGAGGTTTGGTGGTGAGACAGTCTGGGTGTGAGAGAGTTTGAATATCCTTTTTGTCTAACAGAGGAAGCGCGGGCAGCAAAAAATTGTTCCCTCCCTAAACTTTTACTATTTTTAGCGACTAAATCAATGTTTTGTTGGCAAATGCAATATATATCCCCACTAATAACAGCGACTAACTTTTTAGTCGCCCAAAGTATTTTTGGCGACTAAATATAATTTTGGTCGGTAAAAGTTAACAAATGCCGACTAATTTTTTTGGTCGCCAAAGAGTTACCATAAGAATATGCTTATTTTTTGGCGACTAAAATTTATTTTATCGGCAAAACATAATATATGACGACTAAAAAAAATTTAGTAGCCTAAAATATAGCCTTACGGCAACTAATACGATTTTTAGTCACCAAAAGCAAACTTTTTGCCGACTAAAACTAAAATTTAGTTGCCAATAATTAATATTTGTCGACTAAAAAATTTTAGTAGCTAAATCCTAAACCAACGCCGACTAATAAATTTTTTAGTCGCCAAATGTGACACTTTTGGTGACCAAAATACTTTTAGTCGCCAAATTTGGTTGCCAAAAGTGTAAATTCTTATGGTGTGATTAGATGTCTGGATTTGATTGTTTTTAGTAAATTTAATATTTGATTGGACGGACTAGATAAGGATAAATGTTCAAAAGACTATTTTATCCTTGTAATTTATAATTTTTATTTAATATATAATTTTAAATTTGTAATCTATAATTTATAATTTAACAACACTAAAAAATTTTAATTTATAAGGCCATAGCTTTTAATTTATTTCAATTAAATTAAATTTATAATTTATATTTTTTATTTAATTTATAATTTTAAATTAACAACATTAAAAAAATTTAATTTATAAGGCCATAATTTTTAATTTATTATTTTTAATTTAATTTAATTTATAATTTATAACTCTGCCCGGGTTGTTAACAATTCCGTCGGTCCCAAGCTCGAGTTAAAGAAGAGGGTTGTGTATTAGGTAGCTGACAGCTAACACGTAAAAAAAGCAGCTCAGATCCGTTATGACAATGAATTTATAGTTTATATTTTTTATTTAATATATAATTTTAAATTAACAACACTAAAAATATAATTTATAAATGTTCAAAAGACTATTTTACTTTTTTTTAATTGTTTATTAAGTAATAACATGAGGATAAAATGGACATTCACATATTAGTTCCATGGAATACCAATTCCATGGAAATAATCTCACCTCCTTAGGATACAATAATCCCTCATATGAGTGACTAATAATTCGAAGGGATTATTAATTCGAAAAAAAAAAAAAATCTAAACCAAATAACGAACTATTAATCTAAATGAACTAATAATCCACTCATATGACCCAATCCTTCAAAACAACACCACCTATATGTACACACTTGGGCCAAAAAAATTAACAACTGATTCATCACAATACGACACGTGGTGTACTGTAGACGTCCCCGAACGCCCCGGGAGGAACGAGCTCCCGTTCTGTTCATTTTGGGGTTATTACAGCTCAGGACTCTCAAATTTGTCACGGTTCTAAGTCTGAACCAAAGAGTCCAAATCCGACAAATCGTTTTGAGAAAAACTGATTTTTTTTTTTGAAAGAAGTGCCAAACATGGACTGCTTTGCCAGATACAGAGTCGCCACCTAAATGTTTTATTTTGGGGAAATTTAGGAAACCCTGACTCGGTGCCAAAGGCCACGTGTCCGTCATCACCAAAGTTGTCTCGGCTCGGGAACTTGGGTACGATTGGGGAAGGTCACTTCGTGAGCACCCCCGCTCGCCCGATCAAAGATCGGCCTCTACTAACCATGATATCTATTTTTGAAAACATTGTGTGTTCTTATTCCGATTTATTAGCCTAGGTTACTAAGTGATGCACACAGCATATAAGTACAGACTGGATCGCCCGAATTGGAACAAAACATTTCATGTTTGTTTATTTGAAAGATGGTTTGCTACTCGCAAGTAGGCTTAAAATGCAGATTTTGCCACCCGCAGGTGGGCTTAGGAAAAGATGGTTTTGCCACTATCTAGTGGGCTTAAAACTCACAGTTGATGATTCATTCCAATTCAAATAACCCAACCTTCACCCACAGGCATCCAGGCAGTTATATCACATTAGCAATTAGCCTCATGGTAAGCATGCTATTTATGGCAGTCACTCACACGCATGCAAGGATACTAAAGCATAGAACTTACCGAGTACTCCAAGCCAGAACATAAACTACATTAGAAATCATGCATGATCCTAAGTATACAGAAATGCCTAATGCAATACATGCAAGAATGCAACTATAGCAGGCTCGGCTATTCTAAACATGGCATATGAAATGCTACAACTAACATGTATTCAACTTGGAAATTGAAATACGATGCAGTTAGTATGATGCGCCGAGCCCGGTGCATGCAAAATAGATGAATGAATGCAAACATGCTATCATACTGTATGCTAATTGAAATATGCCCTAATCTAACCATCATAAGCGGATAAATAAAATGGAGAAAGACGTGGGGTTGGAAGACATACAACACACACACGCACACTTATTACAGTTGTGCCCTCGCACAGAGGGTCTAAATAAATAATACAGTCCCGAGTTAAAAGAATATTATAGTCCAAATAATACAGTCCAAATAATATACAAATTCTTAATTAATTAATCAAATTAACTAAGAAAGTTGTAAAACTGGCGTGCAAGCCAGGGACTGCCTTGCTCCAGACGAATGATGCATGTCTAGGCTACCTTGCGCGGAAATCCACTGGGATGCCCCAATTAGCCTCTGTTTAGCAGTTATTCTTGAAACGCGTGCCAAGTCCCGAAAAGTTGCTGATTCTTCATTTTGCTGCAACAGAGAGCAGGAAAGGGGCATAGCAGTGTATTTTCACAAATATATGCATGCCTCGATCCTCGTGCCACCAATCACGCATACCGAGGCATGATGGTCGAGGAGTCGAATTGCACAACTCAATATAGGATGAATGCACATGAAAACACAACAAGACCTAACTCCATCATGGATGATCCGGAGTGTCGGTGACTGGGGAATTGAGACACATTCCGTCACTCGGAGTACGAAATGCACCTCGTTTCCCGTGCCCGGGCTAACTCCTATCCCGAACACGATGCAATATGCATGACATACATGAAATACAACTAAGATACAATTCTAACATACACAATGCTATGGAATGACATGCCTCGAAATGCATGCACATGGGCACGCAAACCGAGGAAATGCATGAATGCGATCTAAGATACAACCTAGTATGCACTATGCTATGAAAATGAAATGCCTCGAAATGCGTGCACACGGGCACGCAAACCGAGGCGATGACATACGCAATGCAAATGACATGGAAATGTGATATGGACTTACACTAACATGAGAGAACCTCAGCTACACTCACATAAGAGGCCGGTGGACGAAAATAAGGTGCCTCGAAATGCGTGCACACGGGCACGCAAACCGAGGCAATGACATACGCAATGCAATGGCATGGAAATGGCATATAGAATGCAATATGGACTTATACTAACATGAGAGAGCCTCAGCCACACTCACATAAGAGGCCGGTGAATAAAATGGAATGCCTCGAAATGCGTGCACACGGGCACGCAAATCGAGGCAATGACATACGCAATGCAATAGCATGGAAAATGATATGAAAACATGCTAATGGAGTTTCAGCAGCAAAATGAGGGGGAAAACAGCCCCGAAATGGTGCGAAAGCACACCCGATGCATGGAATTTCTCCCGAAATGCAAAATTAGGCACCCGAAATGGCCTATAGCTATACCAAACATGCATAATTGGCACATGGGATGAAAAGACAGAAGCAAGGCAACCCTAAAATTAGCATTTTTCTAGTACAAAACAAGGCCAAACAGCAAGCAAAGATAGGGCAAAATTAGCATGCGAAAATGGCCCTAAACATGAGATTATGAAGCAACTCACAGCTGCAAACTCCAAATGGGTTAGGACCCTTCAACAACATTGAAGAGGGACCAAAAATAAGCACTTTCACAGAACTGTAAAAAACCTCAAAAATAAACATAGATAAGGCTAAGTTCTTACGCAAGAAAATGGACCAAAAGATGGCCAAAGAGGCAAGTGGTATATACAAAGCCCAAACTGAAAAATTCCCTTCTACAACATTGAAGAGGGACCAAAAATAAGTATATTTACAGAACTGTAAGAACTCCAAAACAATATACAAACATGCTAGAAATTCAATGCAAAATGAGGCTCAAAGGAGGCTATAACATGAAGTATGCAAAATATTCCACAAACGGCCAAAGACCCTTAATGAAACATGTATAATAGGCCAAAATAAGACTATTTCTAGAACTGTAAAATGGCCAAAAACAAAAGCATGGTAGGCTAACAAAACATGCAAGAAAACGGTATTTAAGGAAGATATTGAAGCAAGTGCAACATGGAGGGCTCAAACAGGGTTGAGCCCTTAATGAAACAAGAAAATGAGCTCAAAAAAATGACCTTTTCAGTTTTGGTCGGAGCTCAAATATACAAGAAAGAGAGGCTAAGAAATGTTGCAAAAATGAGCTAGAAAAGAGGGAAAGTGAACTTACCCTTGAAGACTTGACTTTGGTTGCCTCTTGGCTTGAGTTTGTGGCTCCTTAGGCCTTGGAGAACACCTTCAATCTTCTGGAATGGAGGATGGAAGGGTGGGGGGTGGTGGTGTAGAAGGAATGGTGGTGTAGGACTTGGAAGTTTTTCAAGGAAATGAGAGAGATGAAGAGGGATTCTTATATTCAAGCTTGAAGAGCAAATTTTCTAACCCCTAAGAACAATGCTTGCAGCTGGTTATAAGGACCAAAAGGAGAGGGAGCATGGAAGGGAATGGTGGGGGAAAAGGACCAAGGCTTTCCCCCAATAAATATCCCCCGGATTGAGATCTTTTCTGGGGAAAACAGCTATACAGCTGTAAAGTCCCTTTTGAGAGGATCATGGCCGGCCAGTTCAAAAGGGAGAAAAAGGTCAACCACCATGTAAGTGGCCGGTCGGCCAGAAAAAGTGGCCGGCCGGCTAGGTCAAAGGGAAAAAAGTGGCCGGCCACCCCCTAGGATGAAGCCCCAGAAGTTAGCTTTCCAATGGCGCAAACCTTGCATTAAAATTCCTCCTGTAGAAAAAGTTATGCCATTTTCCGTGAAGCCGCGCAGATTCGGTCCAACCGGACTTCAACCAACCACATCTCCCCCCCCCCCCCGGACTTGGACTTGGGAGATTCTTGAGTGCAAAATGAAGCCCCGGAAGTAAGCTTTCCAATGGTGGTGGCCTCATATCTTAATTCCTCTTGTGCAAAGAGTTACGCCCGTTTCGGTGAAGCCGCGTAGATTTTTCTCCTTCCCGGATTCATGCTGAACCACTTTTGACCAAAAAGAAGTTGGCTTTTCGGCAAAATTGCTGGCCTCCCACCAACTTTTGGTGTCCTCCCATGTGTGTATATCACAAATATGTGGTTTGGGGTTGAAGGAAGTGGCCCCAAGGTGTTCAACATTGGCTCAGAAGTTAGAAAAACGGGCACTGGGGGGCGAAAATGGAATATAACTGGTTGCTAAGATAATTGCTGGCCTCCCACCCTCCAGTGACCTTCCCGATGATAAAACAGAGGTACCTGCCAAAAATGAACGAAAACCGTTGCAAAACGAATGCTCGGGGGCCAAAACATGCAGTTCGGGGTCCCAAAAATGGACTGTTAAGCACCGAAAGTGGCATTCGGCCACGAAGTGGGTTTCTCAGACCCCAGTGTCTCTCAAAAGGGAGTAAAAAGGAAGCATGCCAAAAACCGGGGCAAACGGAGATGGTTAGGCGGTCCCGAACTGAGGCACACGGCCAACAGTCCCGAAAAACCAGAACCGGGCTCCGAAATGGGCAAAATGGCCTACGGCCACAAAATGTAGCCCATGGCCACTGAGAGATGGTCTACGGGACCTCTCCCTCCCCTCAGGAGAAGAAACAGAGAAAACCGAGTCTGGTTCGCAAACCGAGGCAAGGCACAGAAGAGGGTTCAGAAGTCCGGAGGCAGGGCTCATGGCCAAGACTCTAAAACTTCTGAACGAGCACATTATGCAATATCACCAAGTGCTCAACTGGTGACGTCTGAGTCTCAAGGTCGGTCAAAAATGGGGTGTCTACATGTACTCATGAGCTCTGACTGAAACAGTACAATCCATTGTGGGATCGGAGACCAGCTCATCCGAATTTTAATCCAATCGTTGAAATTCCAATTAATTGGAGTGTCAGAGTATCAAGTGGAGAAAAACTAGGCACTACATGGAAGATGGCATAAGGAAGGATATAAGATTTGGTAATCAAAAGAAAATTAATCTATATTCACACAAGAACTTTATAATAGAAATTTCATTAACGTGACAGCTAATTTTGAAATCATGATTCAAAATGGGTAAAGAATGTTTTGGCCTAAAATAAAAGGACAACACACATTGACAACATTCTATATAGAAATTTTGTTAAAATATTGTGATTTTATAATAAGACCTACCTAAAAATGGTGTGAAACCTTGCATGCATGGGGGGAATTCAAAGTTATATACGCATATGGATTACAAATCTTAACCAAACCAAACCCATTATTAGTGATGGAGAAACTATACAGACATCAAATCCACACCCCCAAATAGATTGGACAAACTTTCATTGGCCTGTTTATCAATTCATTTCTCTCATTGTTTTCTTTGATCAATTCATTCTTTCTTCTTCTTCTTCTCTCTCTCTCTCTCATATTTCCTCTAGGGTTTTTCCAAGGCGGCAGCGGTCATTATCTTGACTGTGGAAAGAGGAGAGGTAGAGGAGAGAAAAGAAAGATTAAAAGGAAGTAGCAATGGTTAACCCACATTTCTTGAACCAGACAGATGCAACCCCATTTTGGGGTCTTAGAGCAGGTGAAACCTACCAATGTTATGATATAAAAATACTGACGGGCAACCACACGGGTATCTGGCAAGAACAAGACCCTGTATCGCATTCCCTTCCCATCTTCATCATGCAACTCATCATCATTACTTCTCTTACCCGCTTACTCATCTTCATCCTCAGACCCTTCCGTCAACCCAGGATTGTACCCGAGGTCATTGTGAGTTCACTACAAAAAAGGTTTCCATAGTTGCTACAAACTTCCCCTATATTTTTAGACCTTGCCATGCTTTGCTAATAACAATTTTGAAAAGAATTTACAGTCACATTCGATTTGTAACTAAAGACAACCTTGAGAATATCTTCCATAACCTTTTTACCAAAATATCCAAAACATATACAGTGTTGACAACATGAAAATATTGCATTATTCTAAATAGGACTCGCACTTTACCATAATGAATGCAATGTTGCTGCCACACTAGGATACTTTGTTTTTTGAAAAATTTCTAGATATTTATATTACTGTTTGATCTGAAAAAAATAGTAGGAGGAGGAGTTAAAACAGTGCATTTGCACACACTTTTGGTTATTTTATTTATTTATTTATGTTTGTAGGCTGGTGCCTTGATGAGTCCATCTATTATGGGGAGGATAAGCAGAAATTGTGCATTTTTTAAAGCTGCTTTCTCTGTATCTGGTGTGATGACCTTAGAGACAATGGGAAACATAGGTCTCATCTACTTTTTGTTCCTCCTTGGGTTGGAGATAGACTTAACCACAATTTCACAAGTCGGAAGGCAGGCCTTTATCTTTGCCCTTACTGGAACTATTGTTCCCTTCGCCATTGGTGTGGCCTTGTATTACCTTTTCCTTCCAGAGCTTGAAAACGTGTTCCAATTGGGATGCATTGTTTGGGGTGTTTCTCTGACTGTCACAGGCTTACCTGTCATTGCTCAAATCCTCACAAAGCTGAAGCTTCTCTATACTGATATTGGAAAAACAGCTATGTCCTCAGCTCTTGTCAATGAGATGTTTTCATGGATTCTTCTAACAGTGGTGGTGGCACTAGGCAATAGTGAGGACAAATACCTCTTGGTATTGCTAGGAACGATTGGTTTTGTGTTATTTTGTACTTTTGCTATCCGCCCAATCATCATATGGAAACTTAGCCAGTCCCAAAAAGGAGGATACCACAATGACGAGACTATTTGTGTCATTCTCGTCATGGTATTGGCATGTGGGTTAACCACAGATCTGTTGGGAACCAACTCTCTAGTTGGTGCATTTGTGTTCGGACTTATTATACCGAGTGGATTGCTTGGTCCGAGATTTGTGGAGGTGTTTCGGGGTTTTGTGGAGGATTTTTTGATGCCGGTGTTCTTTGCGATTAGTGGGTTCCGAACCAATTTTGATTCTATTGGGAGAAGTTCGACCTGGTACTTGGTTGGGTTAACTATGACTTTTGCTTGCCTGTGCAAGGTTGTAAGCACTCTTGCCATATCCTTCTTCTTTGGCATGCCGCTTAGGGATGGGATGGCTCTTGGAGTACTGATGAATACCAAAGGCCTTTTGGCTCTTATAGTTATCAACTATGGGCGTGACCGTATGGTAAGTACTTTATTTTTTTATTTTTTTTTCTTACCATAAGTTATCTCTGTCACTTCCTAGTAGAAACATTATGTACTCAAAAAATGTAAATGTAAGGGATTTACGTATAAGTTCTAATAAGTGTATAGTTTAACAAGTCCTATGATAATTAAAGTCACTTTTCATCAAATACCATAAAAAAACATTACTAGTTGTTACTTTTCAGTGACAGCACTACAACAAAAACATACTTTAGTGGCATTACATTAGTGGCATATTTTTAGAAAGTGTCACAAAAAATGATATTTAGTGGCACGTTTTTTAAAAATGCCACAAAACAACAAACATAAAAAGCTCTAGTGACATTTCAATGAACAAGTGTCACAAAACTACAACAAAAACATACTTTAATGCAGCTTGAAAATTTTGTCACACAAAATGTCATTAATTATAAATTTTAGCGACAATTTCGTCACAAAAAAATCACTAATTGTAAATTTTTAACTTTCAGCGACAATTTGAAACTCGTCATAGAAAAATATCACTAATTGTAAATTTTAAAAAAATTTATAAAAATCGTAACAAAAAAAGTCACACATTGTCAATTTTTAGTGACATGCAAAAGATTGTCACAAAAAATTATTTTTAACGACAATTTTTTTGGGAATTATTTTCAATAGGACTTGATGGGAATTAAGTCCAACTATTATGACTTATTAGTAGTTTACCCAAAAACGTATATATATATACATAATTTAAATTCAAATTTTGACACATTTTAAATTACATTTTATTCCTCATTACAGTTTAATATGTTATGAATTTGTTGGAGAGTTCTATATCTTTATTATGTGCATATCTGGATTGTTCTAGTTAATCAAACCAGATTAATATCCCCTTCATTAGAAGCTTGAAATGAAGTTTTATATTTCAATATATATGCAACTTATGAACACATCATTAAAATTTAAAATTCATAGTTTGTAATTAACATA
Source organism: Camellia sinensis (assembly GCF_055761805.1). Classification (NCBI taxonomy): domain Eukaryota; kingdom Viridiplantae; phylum Streptophyta; class Magnoliopsida; order Ericales; family Theaceae; genus Camellia; species Camellia sinensis. Next base: position 106,734,748 of record NC_138969.1, on the reverse strand, counting down.
TCTATCACATACGTTCAGTTCAGTATGATTTATGCATATATAGATTGTACATGTGAAATTAATGTAGTTATGTTACTGAGTGAGTGCAGGTGTTGGAAGACGAAGCATTTACTGTGATGATGATTTCAATTCTGTTGATGACAATGGCGACACAACCCATCATGAGCATCCTTTACAAGCCCACAAAGCGTTTCTTGTACAACAAGCACAGGGCCATCCAAACACTCAAACCAGATGCAGAGCTCCGAATAGTAGTATGTCTCCACGAGTCTCACTCTGTTTCCGGTGTCATCAACATCCTCCAAGCTTCTAACCCTTCCAGGAGGTCCCCTATCACCGTCTTTGCCCTCCAACTCGTCCAACTCACCGGACACACCACTGCCTTGCTCATTGTCCATGGCCCAACCCGCTCCAATTCCCAAAAGAACAACAGCTATGAAAATGCTATTGCTGCTCGTATCCTTGATGGCTTCGAGAGGTTAGAGGAACAACACAGTGGTGTCTCAGTCCAGCCAATGACAGTCGTGTCCTCTTACACCACCATGCATGAAGATATCTGCAGCATCGCGAAGGACAAAGGCGCTACCCTCATCATCCTTCCTTTTCACCAACGCCTCACTATCCATAACAAAATGGAAGACATACACCATGCTTACAAAGATGTCAACGACGATGTCTTGCTCAATAGCCCTTGTTCTGTTGGTATATTGGTTGACCGCGGCTTCGGGTCTCTCACAGAGATCGATGCTGAAGCCATGACGCGACATATCGCCATGCTCTACATTGGAGGCCCCGATGATAGAGAGGCCTTATGTTATGCTCGAAAGATGGCAGGGCATCCAAACATTACCCTAACTGTTGTTAGATTTGTAGAGAGTAAACATGATGTGGGTTTAAAGCTTGCGGACTTCATAGAGGACACCGATGATGATGATGAGGACAAGGACGAGGATAATGAAAAAGATGACAATGAGGACAAGGACAAGGACAAGAAGGTTTCGATCACCGAAACCATAGATGTTGACGCTGAAATGCGGTTGGATGAAAGTTTCATCAGCGAATTCAGGCACAGGACAACAGGTGACAGATCAATTATGTATTTGGAAAAGGAAGTAAGTAATGGGTCAGAAACAGTGCAGACCATAAAATTAGTGAGTCAAGGTTATGATCTTTTTGTAGTAGGAAGAAGGGCAGGGTTCTCGTCCTGGTTGACGGAGGGGCTAGATTTATGGAGCGAGTGCCCGGAGCTAGGGACTATAGGGGATCTTTTGGTGACATCGGACTTTTCATCCAATGTTTCGGTTTTGGTGGTGAAACAATATGTCGGAGCAAGACTTGTGGAAGAAGGGTTAGGGACCTCGGGATTAATAAATCCCCAAACAAGTGTGAGTAGTTTTGAACCGATTTCCATGTACAGAGACATGGATGGAGCTCACTGAGATTAATTGTACAAGTTATTCCATGCCTCAGGTGTTGGAATCTCCGAAGTTTTAATTGGTGATTGATAAAATGGTGGCAGTCTTGATTTTTTTGTTCGGAGCACAGGAAATAGCATAGCACGGGCTATGTGTTTGGTGATTGCTTGGTAGTATGAATCACATGGTGCTCCTTAAGTACCAAATAATTTTCCTATTCGTTAATGCTCTCAAGCAAGACCATGGGTCTAATAAGTATGGATCCAGGTACAGATACACGATACGATACAGGTATGACACGGATACATCGATACGTTCATTTTAAAAAATACAGAATACGACACGTGGAAGACACGCATAAAATATAATTTTATATATTTATTATATTATATATATATATATATATGAATATATTATTCAAAAATAATAAAAAAATACAATATGAGACTAAGTCTTATAAATTTATATTGTTTTTTGTTTTATTATTATATCTTAAATTGTTTTATTCAAACTTATAATTAGTTACACTTGTCTCTAATCTGTTTTTAAACGATAAACATGTGTGTCCTTCAACTATTCAGAGTGTCCGAGTCTTTAAAAAAAAAAAAAATAAGACACATTTTGAAGAGCGTCGAACACGTGTCGGGAAAGTGTCCAAAAAGTGTTAGTGTCCGATACGGACACGATACGAATACGTCACGTTCTTATAAGTGTCCGCACTTCTTAGCCACGAGTTGTCCCCAACTTATTATTGTTATTATATTTTGGTTTTAAACCATGTGATTATCTACTTTTGTGTTACCATTTAGAGACAAATGGACTAGTATCACATATTGAATAATATAAAATATTATTCCAATACCATCAAATAATTTATTATCAAATGGGTTTACGTTTTTGCTCTTCGTTTGGGTGAACTTAATTCAAACAATTATTGCATTAATGGAGACATGATGTAGGGTTTCTACTTTGAATAAACTCATAATTGAAACAATTAACATGATTACACATTTTTAGATTAGAAACAAAATTTCTCTAAACTAGGAGGAATGTGCTTGTTTTGATTATTTAATAGTACCATCACAAAGGGAGAAGATTGTTACACATTATGGAAAATCATAAACAAATATCAAAATGATGTGATAATAGCTTTCTTCTTTTCTTTTTATTTATTTTTCATATAAGGCAAGTCTTTATTTTTAGGACAATGTTATATAGATAAAATTTGTATTCAAAATATTTTATAAAATCATGGATCCACATTCTCTGCATTTTATAGATGGAATGAAGGTTTCTATTTCATGATTGTGGGATCTCTTACCGGAAAGGGGGAGCTCCCTAAGCTCCTTCATAGTTAAAAACCCTCTCGGCCTTGCTCACAAGTGTGCAATGTGAGGCAAATGAGGGTTCGAATCTAGCAAGTCCATAGAAAAATCCACAAATCATGAGAAATGACAAATAAGGACCACGTCACCAGACTCAAGAGTCGCCACATAATCTTTTTGGGGAAATTATGTGCAACTCTTGTGGTTTATAAGTCCTTGGCATGTATTTAATTCCATTATTTTGTTAGTGAAAACCCTTGGTTGCTGTGTATTGATGTTGGTTGAGTGAAAAATCTGATCTATACTTTGATTTGGATGTTTAATTTTGTTTAGATCTATCAAAAATATGCTTTAGAACCTTCAAATATTGTTTTGGGTGTCGACACTTGCTCTCATTCCTTTCTTCTTTGACTTGTCGTTTACGGGTGCTGACACCCCCTCATTTTGGTGTCGACACTGTCTGGTCTGGAGTGATCAAGTGCACACTATATCTCTCTTACTTTTTGCCTTACTTTTTCCACTCTCTCTCTCTCTCTCTCTTTCACTGACATAGACTCTCTCTTTCATGCCTCCATTTTTCGAACTTCAAGCTTGGGTTTCATCTACTTAGGGGCAAAATCAACCCCTTGTTCTTGAGGAGAAAAGTTAGAGCACGTCAAGGACTATGTTTTTTTGGATCAATTGGATCATAATTTCATCGTCATCATAGTTTGGGTCTTCAACCCCACTCTCTATCTTGATGTAGGAATACCTTTAACCTTATATATCTATATTTTGACATAAATACGTGGTAATTTCTTAGATATAATGATGTATGAGATAAATGAGTTTGATTAAAGAGGTGTTGGTGTTTGAAAATGGGGTTTCACTCAAATACTTGAAATATTTTTCGTCTTTGTGTAAAAATAGTTAATTGCTTGAGGATTCTTCAATTATGAAAGAAATGAGGAAACCCCCAAATTTTGCTAAACCATAGTTTGTGATCTTGGTTTTAAAAGAGGGATTGCAGAATAAATTGATATTTATGAGGATGTTGAGTTGATATTAAATGGATATATTTTGAAAATCTTGAGATGACATGAATTTTGAGAATTTTGTTGTAATGATGGATGGCTATGGAAGTTCTTGAAGGCAATAAAATCGTGACTCCTTTTCTCTACAAGTATTATAATGTCTAATTCTTTTAAAGTTAAATGGAACTTTAGGCAAAGTGTTATATTTTGCACACTCATGCATCACATTGCACTTCATGGCTTTTGATTCATGTTGATTTGTTGTTTTAGATGTTGGAATATTTGAAAGGGGGTAAATGGCATAGTAATCTGGCTAGTAAGTCGGTTTTGAAAAATGTGTTGTGTATTATATTGGGAACTGTGCGGGGAGTCAAGGTGCCTAATTGCCTTACTGCGTGCTTGATGCCAGATAAATGTGAAAATTGATATTTTCTGGGTACCGAATTGCCTTTTCGTGCTTGATGCCGGTAAATGTGGAAAAATGTTTGTTTTAGGTGCCCAACTGCCCTTTCATATTTGAGTCGGTAAATGTAGGATTATTTTGATATATAAAACCTATATATTACATATTTGACTCATACTTTGGGATTCTAGTGCGCGTTTACTACCCCATATTTGATATTGGGTCGTTTTTGGAATAAAAGTGCATTGATGCATCATTCTTTTGTTAAGAAACAACGATATTGATTTTGGGCATGATATTACATTGGCATGATCATACTTCTATCAAATGTTTATATACCTTGTTAAATGTACTTCTACTAGGAAATCTTGCTCATTCCTATGATAAATAACATTTCAGGTCAAGATGATGTAATTCCACCCTGTTAACAAGAATGTAGAAAATTGGATGGAGCACAGAGGCTCGTTTTGATTGCTTACTTGTGATAGCTATAGAGCTTATATGTTTGGAAGCGTGTTCCACTTTTGTGTAATTAAGACCCTTGTCTTGAAAGTTGCAAGCCATTGAGGCACCTTTATTCGAATCTCTCTAGCTGTTTCAACTACTTATGTAATTGTTTGTAATCTGAAAACATCCTAACGTAATGGAAATTTGAAACATGTTTGGGAAGTTCAATGAGAAAGATAAGTACTTTTAGGGAAATGGGTACAAAGTCTATCCAGGTGACCGCCTGAGCGCAAGAAGTGGCGCTCGAGCGTAAAATTGTTGCTCCTAGTATCTCGCGTATTTGCAGGCGGGCCGCTCAAGTGCAAAAAGTGTCACTCGAGTGTAAAAAGTGAGATTGCCCTTGAAATTTTTATTAGTGTATTTGGAGTCTCCTTGTTTTATTTTGGGACATTGAACGAAGTGGTAACATGATGGTAAAGTAAGATTGGACCAAAAGCTTTAATTCGGATAATCTTCCTACAAGCAGCCGTCACTCTTTTGCCCTTTTCTTTTTCCATACTTTGAATTTGAATGTGTGGTTTAAACCATTGGAAAGCTTGTTTCCGGGGCTTCAATTTGGACACAAGAACGACCCTAAACGGAGTCCGGACGAGAGAGTTATACCTGTTTGAATTTTGCATTTCTGTGTTGGAAGCATGCTCACTCGAGCGAGCTTTTCTTCGCTCGAGCGAAGAGTGCATTTTTCAGAGAATCTGAGAGCTTGTTTTCTATGCTCGAGCCAAGCTTCCTTTGCTTGAGTGACCAGGTCACTAACAGACATTATAAAGTGACTTTTTGGCCCAAAAATTATATTTTTTCTCCCTCTCTCCTCCTCCCATCTTCCAAACCCAAAAACCTAACCTTCCAAACTCTTGATTTCTCTACTTTTTACCAAAGATTCACCCCAAATCTTTCAAGAAGGTTGAAGAACAAGCATGGATCAAGACTTTTACCTATTATTTTGTGATTCTATTGAAGTTTGAAGATGGGTCTTCACCCATAGCTTCCAATCTTGAAGTAGGGGTCCTAGTTTTTTTTCAATACTTGCATTAATAGATAGATTTGTGGTATTTTGATTATATAAATACAAAATCTACATTTTTGAGCATATAGTGTTATATCATGGAATTTTGGGGTTTAGGGTTTGAAGTGTTGGGGTTCAATTGCTGGGTTAAAATTGTAGATTATGAACCTTAGGTGTATAATCAATGGGAAAATTAGAATAAAAAGTAGTGCTGTGAGAAGTTTTAATTTTTCTTGAAAGTCTTGATTTTTCTTAAAAACCCTAAGTTGACTCTGTAGACACCCCATTTTTGATCGACCTTAAGACTCAAACGTCATCGTTTGAGCACTCGATGATTGTGCATGTTTGTGCTCGTTTCGAGTTTTCGAAGTTTTCGACTGAGTGCCTTGCCTCCGGGCCTCTGAACTCTTTGCGTTTTGGCTCGGTTTGAGGACCATGCCTTGTTTTCCCGTGCTTGGAGGGAGAGAGAGGTCCATAGACCACTTTTGTGGTTGTAGACCACTTTTCTCTCTTATAGGCTAGTTTTCGATTTCCGGAGCCTTTGGTCGTGCGCCTTGTCTCGGGACCGCTTAACGTTCTCCTCTTGGCTTGGTTTTCGAACCATGCCTTGTTGCCTCTGCCTAAAGGGACATTGAGGTCTGGGAGACCATGTTTTGTTGTCGTAGACCACTTTTCCCTCGTAGACCGCTTTTGGCGCCCGTAGACTAGTTTTCGAGACTTCTGGCTACGCGCCTCGACCCCCGAACTCTTGTCTTGCATCCTTTTTGGTTTGTTTTTGACACAAACGTTGTTTTCCTTGCTTGGAATGTGGAATAAGGGTGGGAGACCAGTTTCTCTCCCTGAAAACCACTTTTTCTCCCCCGCCAGCCAGTTTTCTAATCGGCCAACTAGTCTTGGTGAAAGTGGCCTCCAGCCATGCCACCACCTTGGTTTCTTGGTGGAGACCACCTCTCCCCCCTACCGACCACTTTGTTTCCTTGGAGACTACTTCCACTAGTCGGCCGACCAGTGTAAGTAGCTGGCCGACCACTTTAGTTGGTCGGTAGCTTTCCTGCATTTTCTGCAGAGTTTGTGAATGCCAGTTATGCCAACTGGAGAGCACGGATTGCATCCTCCATACACGTGTATGGAGGGATTTAATCAAGCTTCTAGCTTCTCTAAGAAGCTTAAAGTTTGGAGTTCTATAAGAGGGAGGCTCTCTCTCCCTCTTCCGGGTTCAGAAAAACTTCATTAGAGATATACATATATCTCCCTCTATATATCCCTCTCTCTCTCTATATTGGTGCCTTAAAGTGTGTTGTTTCTTCACTTTTGCACTACAACTCCTAGCCACACACCACCATCTCTGAGCTGAGATTCTTAGGGGTGGTATTTGGGTCATAAAAGCTGGTTTTGGGCTGAAGAAACAGTGCTTCAAGGGCAACCCCTTTTCCCCCTTTTAAGCTTTGTTTTGGTTACTCTCCTAGCCATCTTTGCATGCTTTGTTTGGCTTAGTTTTCAACTGTAAAAAGCTTTATTTTCCAGTGTTTCAAATGCTTGTTTAAGGCCTCTTTGGTGTTGGGGTGGTCCACTCCCTTTTGTGCCTTATTTTGCATTGTTTTGAGCTCTCTCTTTAAGCCTTTGAGATCACCTTCTCTTGGCCTTTTAACCATTGAAATCCAGTGGATTTTCAGTGGGGGAAATATGGTTTTAAGGCTTGAAATGAGAGGGGGTGGTCCCCCCTCCTCTTGTCTTGTTTGTATGCATAGAGGGCCTATCAAATGAGCATGTTTTTACACTTCTGTGTGGTTTGTTTAAGCTTGTTTTTGTGACTTTTTGGACCAAATATGACTCCATTTTTGGCTGTTTTGGTTGTCTCTTGAGTGGTTCATACACTTGTAGTGTAATTCCACATTGCTAGCCTAATATGCTCTATACTTTGGACCATCTTTCTAGCCTATTTTGACTATACTCCAGCATGATTTTATCCATGTTTTGCCATGCTTAAACTCTATTTTAAGTGTTTTGGGTCATGCATGCCTTGCTTTGTATAGCCATGGTGCAACCTTGTTCATTAGCTTTGAGTTTCAAAGTCTCTAGCATGCTTGGAATGTGATGTTTGCATGGTATAGCCTCAGTTCTCACATGATTTCAGAGCATATTTCATTGCCATACTCTCACATTTTTCACTCCTTCAATGTGTTTGAAAGTTGTGCCTTCATGCCTTGTTTGTGAGCCAATGTGCATGCATGTTTGCCTAAGCTCTTGAGGTCCATTTCAGCATGTTCTTGACCCTTAACTTGGCATGGTTAAGCTCTGTCCATAGTTGGTTTAGTGGTTTAAGCTTAGTATTGCATGCTCCTTGTGTATTGCTCTTAACTAGCCTTATGCGCTAGGCCTTCTAGCATGCCTCACTTGTGTTGTTTGGATAATTTGGCATCATTTAACACTTCATTTCAGAGCATATAGCATTGTCATATTCGCATGCATGTCACTATTTAATTACGTCTAAGAGTTGTGCCCTTATGCCTTGCTTACGAACCATGAGTTGAATGTGCATTCCATGCTCTTTGTGCCTAGGTTTTGTTGAGTTTTGGCCACTGTTTTGAAGTATCCCAGGTCTGTCCATGTTTGGTTTGACCATTTGTGCATTGTCTTGCATGCTTCATATATGATGCACTTCATTTGTCTTGAGGCCTTAGCTTTTAAGTTTGCCATGCATGCATTGTTTGCATGATAGAATCTCGAGCATGCCATTCTAGCACTCATAGAAGAGCATGTTGTTACCTTGCATTGTGGTTGCATGTTGCTACCTTGCATTGTGGTTGCATGTTGCATTGCATTGTGTTTGTATGCTCATGTTGCATTAGCATTGTTTGCTTGCCATTAGTATTGATAGGTTGAGCATATTGCATGCATTGCATTGTGTTTGGATCGGGCCTTGATCCAAACACGAGAAACGAGGGACTTTTCATACTTGAAGTGATGAAACGTGCCTCAATTCTCGGTCGCCGACCCTCTTGATCATGCATGATAGAGGTTAAGGCTCTTATGTGTCATTTGTGCATTCATTTACATTGAAATGTGCAATCTCGGCTTCTCGGCCATCGTGCATTGCGATGCTCAGTTGGTAGCCCGAGAGTCGAGAACTACACTCCCTTGAGCTCATGAAATGATAGGGAGGGTGGTCATGCAACATATCTTGCAAATACACTACTGTGCCCTTTCTTGTTCTCTGTTGCAGCAAAATGGGGCTTGGCAGGATTTTCTAGTAGGCAGACTAGAAAAAGTGGCTGGCCGACCACTTTTTTATGGTCTGCAGCAATTTTGGGTGGTCGGTAGGTGGTCTATACCACCAAAAAGTGGTCGGCCATGCTCCTGAAAGTCTCCATGATGGAATAGAAGCTATCTGGAGGCTCTTGAGGTGTTCTGAAATCAAATGCAAACAGAGACAAGTTAGGGCACATCGATGGATTTCCGAGTGAAGCGACCAAGCATGCATCCTTTATCGTTCAAGACAGAGCTGAGGCAACCTACTTCATATAGTTTACATGTTTAGTTAGTTGCTAACTCAGTTAATTTGTTAATTAATTAAAGTTGTGTAATAATTAGTTGTAACTAGTTATTCAATTTGTTGTGTAATAATTAGTTTAATTAGGTTAATTAGATTGGCTAGGTAGATTAGCTTAGATTTGGCTAGTTAGCTTATCATTCGGACCCTCCGTCGAGAGGACAAATTTTGTAATAAGTGTGCATGTGTGTGATGCATGTCTTCCAACCCCACGTCTTTCTCCTTTTTATTTACCAGCTTTTTATTGTTAGTTTTAGGGCATGTTTTAATTAGCATCCTTATGCTAGCATGTTTGCATTCATTCATTCATTTTGCATGCACCGAGCTCAGCGCATCATACTAACTGCATTGTATTTCAATACCAATTTGAATACATGTTATCTCGTCGCATTCACATGACATCTTAGAATAACCGAGCTTATTTTAGTTGCATTTTTGCATGTATTGCATTAGACATTATTGACAGAGCTAGGATCATGCATTGATTACTAACTAGCATCTTTTTTGGCTCGGAGTACACTGTGAGTGTTTATGCATAAGCATCCTTGCATGCATGTAAGTATTGCCATGATAGCATGCTTGCTATGAGGCTAACTGCTTATGTGTTTAAACTACGTGAATGCATGTGGATGGAGGCTTCATTGCTTGAATTGGAACAATTCATCAAAATGCATTTTTAAGCCCACTTGAAAGTGGCAAATCATGTTTCTGAGCCCACTTGTGGGTGGCAAAATCCGCGTCTTAGCCTACTTGCGAGCAGCACCTTCAAACCATTTTCAAACAAACAAACATGAGATGTTTTGTTCCAATTTAGGTGATCTAGTCTATACTTGTATGTTGTGCGCATCACATAGTAAATTAGGCTAATAAACCGAAATAAGAGCACATGTGTTTTCAAAAATAACATATCATGTTAGTAAAAGTCGATCCTTCGGTCAGGCGAACAGGGATGCTCATTGCATGACCTTCCCTCTCGTACCCAAGTTCCCGAGCCGAGGCAACTTTGGTGATGACGGACATGTGGCCTTAGGCACGAGTCAGGGTTTCCTAAATTTCCCCAAAACAAAATATTTAGGTGGCGACTCTGAAATTTGGCAAAGCAGTCCATGTTTGGTGTTTTTTGATTAAAATCGATTTTCCAAAACGATTTGTCAGATTTGGACTCTTTAGTGATTTATCAGTCTCAGATTGCACTTTGTGAGATTAGGTTCAGAACTGTGACATGAGTCCGAACAGTAGAAGCTAAGAACAACGATTCGCGCCCTCGCGCGCGGAGCGGAGTTCCGGGTGGTCTATAGACTCATGATGATAATTAATGATTTTACCTAAATTGAAAGTAGAATCATGAAATTGAGAGGTTGAATTATATATATACAAGTTTAATTGAATTTTGGAAGTGTTTGAAAATTATGTCAAAAATTAGCGAATGAACCTTTATTATGGATATTGTAAATCATGCTATAATATGAAATGAAATTTGGGAAAAAAGATTGGTTAATGATATGGATGACATGAGACTTGGGATGAAATGATGAAATGGGTATTTAAGAGTTCACCTTGAATTATGTTGAATTACATTTAGTGGTGTTGAATTGAATCATGTTGAATATGTTGAATTGTGTTGAATTAAGTTGAGTTATGTTGGGTTGTATTGAGTTTGGGTTGATATTTGGAAAAAAATGGAGTTTTGCTCTAATTGGATGAAATTATTATTTTGTATAAATAATTGAAATTGTTATTGTAAATGTGAAATCAGAGGATTATTAATGATGATGGTGGAGCTTGATATGTATTATCAATCCCATATGAGATTTTGAAAAAACGTATCTTTAAAGGAATTTATTTATCGGTTTAGATATATTTGTTCCCATATGAGATTTTGAAAAAACGTATCTTTAAAGGAATTTATTTATCGGTTTAGATATATTTGTTTTGGGCTATCAGTGGAGGATAGCTATGATTGTTGTAGAAATTGCATGTTGACTAGGCAAACCGGACTATTTATAAATCATGCATATCATGGAGCATGCAATGGATTTTGAGAATTTAAACTGTATGTTTTGAAAAGAGATTTTGGAAATTGTTGTGTTATGTTTTAAGTACACTTGTTTCATTTTGAAAATCATATTTTGGATCACATGTATTGTGCTAGTTGAAAAGAGTAAATAATATGATAAGTCTGAGAAATGGTTGCCATTGAATATGACCGTGTGTTTTAATACATTGTGTATGTCTGATTGTTTGGGAGAAGAAAGGGAATGTACTCCATGTGTGATTATGTGATTAAATACATTGTATATGTATGTTTGTTTGAGAGGAGAAAGTGGATGGACTCCACTGTTTGGGAGGAGAAAGGGGATGGACTCCATTATAACTAAGTTGGCTGGAGTATCCTAGGTGAAAGTCCCGAAATTTATACACGGGTGCCGATCCCGCGGACGAAATATCTGTAAAATGGCAGTTTGAAGTGTTTATGTGTGTTTTGTATAATTGGAAAACCACTGAGTTGTAGTCTCAGTTTGGTTATTGAAAGATAATGAAATTGACTCATGAATTGAGAATAATAAATGAACTGAAAATAAACTGAAGGAAAATGGATTAAAGATTGAAATTGGCATCATGTAGGTAATTGGATTAGGGGCTAGTGATGATGAACTCAATGGATTTCTTGTGACAAAAGGGAAGATTATGAGCTTTGTTTTGTAAGTAATTGGGAAATTGAATTAAAAAGGATTTGTGACTCTTGTGTTATGTTTGAACTCTAATCCTTTGGATTTTGATGTTATGGAGTATGGTAATTGGAAATGGAAATGAAATGTGTAATATTAGAATGGAAATGAAATGTGGAATATTAAAATGGAAACGAAATGAGGAATAATTTGGAATCGGGTTAATAAATTTAAGACGATGTTCTTCCTTAAGTGTACTTATTTTCAAAGAGAATTTATGGCTTCCTAGTGATGAGAGACTACATTTATGGCAGGGAGTTTTCTTAAAGGTTCATGTGAAATTTTAAGAAAAGATACTTTTCGTATAAAATTTTGAAATTACAAAATGTCACCTTACTATATGGTATCACTCTGCATGCATGATCATTTTTATCTATGTGTTAGCTATTGTTGTAGAACTATGAGATTCCTACTGGGCATTAGTGCTCACCCTTCGTTGTTTTATTCTTTTTCAGGAAGGGAATTTCGGATTCATTAGTTAAAGAGTATGGATTCCATGTACCTTTTTGTATGATTTTATCATAGATGTTAAAGGAATGAAAAATGTATCTTGTGGTTTGTAATTATTTATTTATAGCTTCGTAGTGGAAGCTCAACATTTGTTATTGTTATTATTGTATTCATTGGGAGAGACAGAGAGAGAGAGAGAACATGTATTATTGTATTTCTATTACTCAGGGGTAATAGATATAAAATTAAAAAAAAATGGACCTAAATTACAGGTTTTGGTAATGTTTCCGATTAATTAAAATGTTAGGCCATAACAACTTGGTATCAGAGCTAACCGGGTTTGAACACCTGGAGCTTGTGGGAAGTGATTTTTACCACAATGGGTTGGCTTCGCTTGGTGAGGACATTTGCATGTAGAACATTTTGTGTTACATTGTGTGAACATGGGTTGAGCTTCATGGATAGTGCTTGTGGCCGGCTAACTTGCTTTGAGATCTCATTGGAAACACGTCTGATCAACATGGTTTCCGATGAGAGTTCCTTGGAAGTTCCGGGATAAGTGACCATCCTTGTAGGCTTGACTCAATCATGTGGTTTGTTGCTTAAAATTTGTTTATGTGCTGTGTGATTATTCGTTAAGTTGGTTTGTGTCTTGGTAGGAGGAGTAAGTGTCTCGGGAAACGGTTAGAGTTCAGTTGATCGATGTTTGAGGTTGTTATTGATAGAATGTTAAGGCAAGCTAGAAGAGGTCACGTTGGGACTAAGGATGTAGGTAGGGGACATGTAATTGAACTTGGAACTTGTTTATAGTGGGATGTGTTATAAAAAGTTATACTTTTCAATTTTGTTGTGTAACAGTTCCTATTTTCCAAATGGGGTATGTATTGATTTATGAGCTTTAAAAAAAAATTAAATTAAAATGTTTGTGTAAAGTGGGAGTTGTATGGTTTGCAAGGGAGCATAGTTGGGACAAGGGGGAACCCTAGGATGGTATGAGGTTAGTTTGAGTTACTTAGCAAATCGTGAGAATGCTTGGTGGTGGTATGAAAATTGTGCTTCATGGTGATAAAAGTAGTGCTGGCATAAGGTGTTGTGAGCTAGTGGTTATGTGTGTGTAAAGGAGTTAGCAGTATTGGAGTATGGGGTTCATGAGTATGAACAAATGCTAGAAGTGGTTCTTAGGAGGAAATATGAGTCGTGTTTCCTAGTAGTGAGTGTTGTGCGGGTGGTAATTGTTTTGTGTGACTCGAAATAGGTGTTATTATATTGGCTTGAGAATGATGAAACTATTGGGACTGGTGCTAATGCAACTCATATTCGAGAAGTCCAATGAGATTCTAGAAACGTATAGGAGGGTGTATGAAGCTCCATCTCGGAGTAGACGGAGTGAAGTAACATGTAGGTATTGGTAATCCGAGTCTGGAGGTGGTGTGTTATGAACTTCTTGGCTCTGTTTGTGTGAGAATAATAGGTGTTGATGATTATGATGATAATGAATTGTGAATGTGAAATGATGTGAGTGTCGTTATTTGAACCATGAGAGTGGATAATTGGTAATTTGGACTAAGTTGTGTAGAGAAGATGGATTCTTGTAGTCACTTCCTTTTTGTGGGATTTAAGGATCGGTTTGGGTTAGTTTTTTTTTTGTTTGACTTGCAATTGGTGGTTTCAATAAATGCTATTTGAATTCAATTGATGCCTAATTATCTTGGGATTTGCTTTGTTTCAAATAAATAGAGATATGGTTGGGTAGTGCCTTAGGTGGCACATGAAGACACTGGATCTTACTCGTATATATATGTACGTTGTTGATGTGAAATTGTGAAACCACTCTAATTCTAAAAATGTTAGAATGTAAATTGTTGTAAGCGCACCTATGCCTATGTATATCTCGATTGCTAGTGTTGATATTTGCAATGATAGAGAGACTTTTAACTTGTGGGAAGCCATATATGCTATGCTACTTTTTGGATGCACTGTAATTGTTTTTATTTTTTTGTTAACACAAGTATGTATGGCCAATGTGTTGTGATGTCACCAGATGGGTGGCGGGGGTTATTTGGTGATGATTGGAATTCACCTGGATAATGTTGAGATTGATGTGGAAAATGAAATTTTCTTTTCCTTGTGTGTGGCCTGGGAAAGCACGGTTGAACTAAATGTTAAAAACTTAATCTGAACATGTTCATGAATGATTTTCACTGTTCCACTTTTAAATGCTACGTTGAATAAAGAATTGATAATGTCACTAAATGAGATGCAATTGACAATTGCGGTATTGGACCATACAATGTGATATGTCATTTGTTTTCGCTTGTGTTGACCTGGTGTTTGGTTTAACAGTAGTTTCCTTTTTGTATGAAACTGAGTTTTGGCCGTTCGATAGTCATTGTTCGTGTTGTTGTTGGTTGGGGAATTATTAAGGACTTTGGGATTATAAGTGGTTGATATTGCTCCTTACCCGTTAGATTCCGATGTACGTGTTGATTGAAAGGTATTTGTGATCTCTCCCTTGTGATTCTTCTTGTTCAGTAGTCTTTGGGGCATTGAGGTATTGAACCAAAACTTGATAATTTATCTTGAGTGGAGCCTAGCTTTTGGTTGGTGGTGATGTGTTGCCATTGGGTTTGAGTAGTTTTTGTTTCACCTCTTATTTTAAATTTGGGAAAAACATTTCAAGAGCGTTAAGTTAAGAGTTGTGCTCCATCCATGGCGGGTTGACTATTGTTTTGATTTCTCTAAATTTCGGGGACGAAATTTCCCAAGGTGGGGAGATTGTAACACTTTGTACTTTTGGGTTTAAAATTGATATGAGGTGTAATTGAATGTTGTTAAGGATTGATAGGTATATATATTGTTACTGTCATGCCTTGTTATTAGATTGGGGTTTGTTGCTATGTTTTGTTATGGTTTTGAGAACGGATGCAATTTTGGGGACGAAATTCTCTAAGGAGGAGAGATTGTGACAATCTGTCTAGGTGACCGCTAGAGCGCAAGAAGCGGCACTCGAGCGTAGAATTGTTACTCCCAGTATCTCGCGTGTTTACAAGCGGGCCGCTCTAGCGCATAAAGTGTCACTCGAGCGTAAAAAGTGAGATTGCTTTTGAAATTTTTATTAGTATATTTGGAGTCTCCTTGTTTTATTTTGGGACATTGATCGAAGTGGTAACATGATGGTAAAGTAAGATTTGACCAAAAACTTTAATTCAGATAATTTTCCTACAAACAACCGTCACTCTTTTGCCCTTTTCTTTTTCCATACTTTGAATTTGAATGTGAAGCTGGAACCATTGGAAAGCTTGTTTCCGGGGCTTCAATTTGGACACAAGAACGACCCTAAACGGAGTCCGGACAAGAGAGTTATACTTATTTGAATTTTGCATTTCTGTGCTGGAAGCATTCTCGCTCGAGCGAGATTTTCTTAGCTCGAGCGAAGAGTGCGTTTTTCAGAGACTCTGAGAGCTTGTTTTCTATGCTTGAGCCAAGCTTCCTTTGCTTGAGTGACCAGGTCACTAACAGACATTATAAAGTGACTTTTTGGCCCAAAAATTATATTTTTTCTCCCTCTCTTCTCCTCCTATCTTCCAAACCCAAAAACCTAACCTTCCAAACTCTTGATTTCTCTACTTTTTACCAAAGATTCACCCCAAATCTTTTAAGAAGGTTGAAGAACAAGCATGGATCAAGACTTTTATTGATTATTTGGTGATTCCACTGAAGTTTGAAGATGGGTCTTTATCCATAGGTTCCAATCTTGAGGTAGGGTCCTAGTTCTTCTTCAATACTTGCATTAATAGATAGATTTGCAATATTTTGATTATATAAAACAAAATCTATATTTTTGAGCATATAGTGTTATATCATGGAATTTGGGGATTTAGGGTTTGAAGTGTTGGAGTTCAATTGCTGGGTTAAGATTGTGGATTATGAACCTTAGGTGTATAATCAATGGGAAAATTGGAATAAAAAGTAGCGGTGTGAGAAGTTTTAATTTTTCTTGAAAGACTTGATTTTTTTTGAAAACCCTAAGTTGACTCATGATGATAATTAATGATTTTACCTAAATTGAAAGTAGAATCATGAAATTGAGAGGTTGAATTATATATATACAAGTTTAATTAAATTTTGGAAATGTTTGAAAATTATGTCAAAAATTAACGAATGAACCTTTATTATGGATATTGTAAATCATGCTATAATATGAAATGAAATTCGGGGAAAAAAATTGGTTAATGATATGGATGACATGAGACTTGGGATGAAATGATGAAATGGGGATTTAACAGTTCATCTTGAATTATGTTGAATTACATTTAGTGGTGTTGAATTGAATCATGTTGAATAGTGTTGATTATGTTGAATTGTATTGACTATTTTGAATTGTGTTGAATTAAGTTGAGTTGTGTTGGGTTGTATTGAGTTTGGGTTGAAATTTGGAAAAAAATGGAGTTTTGCCCTAATTGGATCAAATTGTTATTTTGTATAAATAATTGAAATTGTCATTGTAAATGTGAAATCAGAGGATTATTAATGATGATGTTGGAGCTTGATATGTATTATCACTCCCATATGAGATTTTGGAAAAGCGTATCTTTGAAGGAATTTATTTATCGGTTTGGATGTATTTGTTTTAGGCTATCGATGGAGGATAGTTATGATTGTTGTAGAAATTACATGTTGACTAGGCAAACCGGATTATTTATTAATCATGCATATCATGGAGCATGTAATGGATTTTGAGGATTTAAACTGTATGTTTTGGAAAGAGATTTTGGAAATTGTTGTGTTATGTTTTAAGTGCACTTGTTTCATTTTGAAAATCATATTTTGGATCACATGTATTGTGCTAGTTGAAAAGAGTAAATAATATGATAAGTCTGAGAAATGGTTGTCATTGAATATGACTGTGTGTTTTAATACATTGTGTATATATAATTGTTTAGGAGGAGAAAGGGGATGTACTTCATGTGTGATTATGTGATTAAATACATTGTATATGCATGTTTGTTTGGGAGGAGAAAGGAGATGGACTCCATTATAACTAAGTTGGCTAGAGTGTCCTGGGTGAAAGTCTCGAAATTTATACATGGGTGCCAATCCCACGGACGAAATATCTGTAAAATGGCTATTTGAAGTGTTTATGTGTATTTTGTATGATTGGAAAACCACTGAGTTGTAGTCTCAGTTTGGTTGTTGAAAGATAATGAAATTGACTCATGAATTGAGAAGAATAAATGAACTGAAAATAAACTAAAGGAAACCAGATTAAGGATTGAAATTGGCATCATGTAGGTAATTGGATTAGAGGCTAGTGATGATGAACTCAATGGATTGCTTGTGACAAAAGGGAAGATTATGAGTTTTGTTTCGTAAGTAATTGGGAAATTGAATTAAAAAGGGTTTGTGACTCTTGTGTTATGTTTGAACTCTAATCCTTTGGACTTTGATGTTATGGAGTATGGTAATTGGAAATGGAAATGAAATGTGTAATATTAGAATGGAAATGAAATGTGGAATATTAAAATGGAAACGAAATGAGGAATAATTTGGAATCGGGTTAATAAATTTAAGATGATGTTCTTCCTTAAGTGTACTTATTTTCAAAGAGAATTTATGGCTTCCTAATGATGAGAGACTACATTTATGGCAGGGAGTTTTCTTAAAGGTTCAAGTGAAATTTTAAGAAAAGATACTTTTCGTATAATATCTTGAACTTACAAAATGTCACCTTACTATATGATCACTTTGCATGCATGATCATTTCTATCTATGTGTTAGCTATTGTTGTAGAGTTATGAGATTCCTACTAGGCATTAGTGCTCACCCCTCATTGTTTTATTCTTTTTCAAGAAGGGAATTTTGGATTCATTAGTTGAAGAGTATGGATTCCATATACCTTTTTGTATAATTTTATCATAAATGTTAAAGGAATGAAAAATGTATCTTGTGGTTTGTAATTGTTTATTTGTAGCTCAGTAATGGAAGAGAGAGAGAGAGAGGGAGAACATGTATTATTGTATTTTTATTACTCAATGGTAATAGATATAAAATTAAAAAAAAATGGACCTAAATTACAGGCTTTGGTAATGTTTCCGATTAATTAAAATGTTGGGGCGTGACAGATAAGGTATAAGGATAAATAACATTTCAGGTCAAGATTTAATATTTCATGATACCTTTATTTTGTTGGGGAAATGGGTATAAGGATAAAGTATTGAAAATTATAATATGAATAAAAATATCAAGGTGCTACACAAGGAAACCTTGACTCGTGGCAAAGATCATAGTCCATTGTAACCATAGTATCTCAGCTCTGGAGTTTAGATATGAGAGGGGAAGGTCATGAATTGAGCACTCATTTTTACCCAATTGAAGATTGGCCTCTACTAATTCTTCATATGAGAATTATTAACATAATATTATCATTTAACCCATTTATTATTGTAACAACCCCGACATGTGATTAACTTTTCAACCATAATTAAGAATGCCTAATAAGTAATTAAGAGAAAATATTGCGTTAATGGCATGCATTATATGTTAATTGCATTTATATTTGTTCATAGTAGGAATATCTGTTTGTATTTTCGATTCGACATGCGAATTGAAGGCCTCATTGGCATCTGATCACAAAATTGACTTGGTTATGTGTTATTTAGAATTTTTATAATTTTATAATAGGTTTAATTGAAATTCTCTTTGGAACCAAATAATTAGAATAACATGTATAGTTGATTAACTTAAGCATACATTGATTAAGCTCCCTAATAAGCTTATATAAGGCCATTTCCAACACCTTTGATACATTTTACACTCTCAACCCCTCATCATTGAGGCTAAACCGAGAGAGAGAGAGAGAGAGAGAGAGAGAGATCAAACAAGGGAAATTGAAGGGAATTTGGAAGAATTAGCTTGGAAACTCAAACAATTAGTCATCTAGAGCACAATTGAGAAGCCAAGGTAAGAGTTAAACCCTTTAGTTATATAATTGAGTAAGCTAATGTGAGAATTCAAGTGAATTAAGAGATAAATCAGAAGAATTAAGCTAAAATTTAAGAATTAAAACTCCAGCCATGCATGCATGCATATTCATGGAATGTTGAAGTTGTTTTTCAAAGAATTTCCTCTTGCATGTTCTCGTTTTGGTTTTGTTCTACGAATTCAACATGTATTTGAGTTAAACACCTTATTTGATCATGTTTTGAAAGCTTAGGAGCCAAGACAATTCATGCAATGTTATCTTCATGTTATGTTTTTCAAGTTCCAAGTTTGATTTTGCACAATTGGCATACTTTTGGGCTTTGATTTTGCGAAATAATTTTGAATTCACCATGTTTTACAAGTTTATATATGTTTCCTCAAGTTTTTGGCCCAAAAGGATGTGTTTTATTGTGAGCTTTGTACTTGAATGTGCAATATGAAAATTCCAGAATTTGCACCATCTGCTCGAGTGGTGGGGTCTACGCTCGGGCAGAGAATGCGAGCTCCCAGTATATTTGCAGAGTTTGGGGGTTGGCTCGAGCGGTAGAATATGCGCTCGAGCAGCCACCCTATTTTTGACCTTCTGCTCCAGCGACTGAAGTTGCGCTCGAGTGTAAAATAAAAGCTCCCAGAAGTTTTATAGACTTTTGCAGATCGCTCGAGCGGCCGAAGTTGCGCTCAAGCGGATACCTTTTTACTCAGCTTTGCGCTCAAGCGATCGTCGAGCGTCTATTGAGCGGAAAATTCAAGCAACCAGTACTTTTGCAGACTTTACAAACCACTCGAGCGACGACAATTGCGGTCAAGCGGATTGCCCTGTTTTTGAAAGTTTTGTTAAGTGTTCTGAAGTACATTTTGGCATCCTCATTGCATCTTAGGTATTCCTAAGCCTTAATTAAGACATACTAATGAGGATAAAGGCTAGAAACACACTAAGAACGAAACAAAATAAGTCAACTGTTTTTTGAGCTTGTGTTTCAATGTGTATCCGTTATCTATTTGTGCAGGTCACGTGCCATGAGCTGTTTGATTCATTTGTTCTGTTGTAGAAGTTACCTGTGAGTAATAACTCTGTAAAGCTATGTTCAATACAGAATACTTTTTGAACATTATGATACGATATGATCAATTTCTAAAACGAATGGTACTTTTGAGATTACATGAATGATGGATCAATTCTTTGAAATGTATTTGTGGTAACCTTAGCAAAGGCCCTCGCCCAGTAGAGATAATACTGTGGCTTATGGTCATAATTCCCTCACCTGGGGGAAACAATATCGTGGCATAAGGCCCTCGCCTGGGGAAACATTACTGTAGCCTATGTATGTGATATGACACCCAGTACTAGAGGTTCTGTTATGGGACTTGATACGAGTGACCAATGTGATTTGTTAACGCTAATGGATATGCCATACATGATTTGAGTTTGAATATGTATATGACTCTGTTTCTGATACGAATATGAACGTGATTAGTTTTTGATTGTTAAGGGATTTGAAATATGATTTCTGAATTTATTATGGACATCATTCATTAAAATCTTTACTTTGTTATTATTCATTGGGCTCCATCTCACCTTATTATTATGTATATATGTGGGTGACCAGGCGCGTGACCCGGTTTAGAGTTGATGACCTGGAGTTCCTTTTTGTCAGCCAGCTATAGTGCCTCCCGAGGAGGTTCCCTTTTTGCAGTGGTCAAGCTTTTATGAATCATGATAAAGATCTTTTGTATTTATTTTGTTAAGTTGAACAAGTCTTTTGTTGATCGATATGTATGAATGGTGACGCAGGCATGACATCTTAATTATGGAAATTAAGTTTTAAATTTTTTGTCCCATGTATGTCAGCATAGCTCAATGGACTATGCATGTTTATATATCTGCTTCCACAGCCTCTTATTATGAGTTAATTTGTTCAGAGGCCTTTAGTAATCCAAGGATTACTAGCCAATTAAGACGCAAAACCTATAGGAGCGGGTTTGGGTCGTGACAATTATTGCTTTCTTTATTGTGAAATATGCAAATAAAAACCAAATCACCTCCTTTGGAATGCTCAAATCTTTTTCCATTTGAAAGGGTTTGAAAGCAAAAATCTCATGAAAAATCAAGACAACTATCATGCAAAGAGATCGACGTTATTCCAACTTAGGCAATAAGGCCTCCATACAATGAGCAATCATGGAGATATTTCACATAAGCACATAGCCTCATGGTAGTATGCTAGATATGATAAGAAGCAATCACACATAGGATGCGAAGACGAAAGAGGCTCGCGTAGTACTCCTCTGCACCATACCGTTAGCATAAAGGATTAGAAATTGATGCATGATCCTAGATGTTAGCTTAAATGATATGCAAAGGGAAAGTAAAAGAAGGCTTACTGAGAAGTTATTTGAAGTCATTCCATGTACCGAGACTCAGAAAGTTTTGTTGGCCACCTATACCTTATAAGACGAAGCCCGACGTTGGTGGATGCTTGTCCGTAAAAGTAGTGGGCCTTTGACTTAGGATCAATTCAAAGAGATTTTCTACAAGAAGTACTTTTCCCATTGTTTTCGAGACTACAAGGTGTCCGAATTCCAAGAACTCAAGCAAGGCAACATGTCTGTAGCTGAGTATGAGGCTAAATTCACTGAGTTAGCCCGATTTGCTCCTCACATGGTGGATACGGACGATAAGAAAGCTCAAAAATTTGAAGGAGGGTTGGATCTAGATGTGTTTGATCGGGTTCGTGTATTGACACTACCTAAGTACGTTGATGTGCTTAGTAGGGCTCTAATGGGTAAAGCCAACTTAGCCGCAAAGAGACAGACTAAAGGCCCAACAATTGAATGGAGAGCTAAGAGATTTAAATTCAATTTCAAAAAAGGTTGGTTATTTTCAAAGAAGCAAAACATGGGATCCTCTAGTAGCTCTAGTCAAAATAGTGGGTATACACCTATCTGTTCTGAATGTGAAAGGAAGCATAAGGGTGTATGTTACCGTACATCTGGTGCCTATTACCGGTGTGGCAAGGTTGGCCAAATGATAAAAGATTGTCTTCTTGGGTCCAAGAATGCCAATTGCTCTGTAGCAAGTTCAGCTGAATCTGCTTTTGTATAGAGGTCAAATGCATAAACTAATGCTAGAGGTAACACTGGGGATGAAACATTAAGGTAAGGGAGCGTGTTTGGACTGGTACCTGCTGACTAATGCTAGAGGTAACACCGGGGATGAAACATTAAGGTAAGGGAGAGTATTTGGACTAGTAACTGGGGATGTGTAGAACACCAAGTCTGTGGTGTCGGGGTATAATTTCCATTTGTTCCCAAAATGCATATGCTTTGATAGATTCTGGTTCTACACACTCTTTTGTGTCGCATGCCTTTTCTAAAAAATTACTAAGACTTTTAGAACCCATGAATTATTTACTGTCTGTATCTACGCCATCTAGAGGTTCTATTGTGTGTGGTTATGTGTATCCTGCATGTGACATCATGATTGAGTATGTGTTATTATATGTTAATTTGCTACCATTGGACATTACTCATTTTCACTACATACTGGGTATGGACTGGTTGACGAAGTACTGTGCAACTATTGATTGTGTGAATAAATCTGTTGTGTTTTGTCCACTTGGTTTACCTGAGTTTGTGTTTGCTGGGAATGGGGTAGTTTCTCCCCCATATTTGATTTCTACCATAAAAGCTGTTAAACTACTTAGGAAGGGATGTAGGGGTTATCTGTGTTATGTTTTGACTAAGACTTCTGATAGTACTAATGTGGAAACTATTATTGTTGTTTGTGAATTTCCTGATGTGTTTTCGAATGAATTGCCTGGGGACTTAATTGATAGGGAGATTGAATTCACTATTGATATAATATCTGGAATAAAATCAATTTCCAAAACCCATATAGAATGTCAACCTCTGAATTGAAAGAATTGAAAACTCAACTGCAGGAATTGTTAGATAAGAAATTTATTCACCCTAACACTTCACCTTGGGGTGCTCCAGTTCTGTTTGTCAAAAACAAAGATGGATCTTTAATGCTATGTATAGACTATCGGGAATTGAACAAAGTAACTATCAAGAATAAATACCATTGCCCCGAATAGACAACCTATTTAACCAACTCCAGGGAGCACAAGTGTTCTCTAAGATAGACCTTAGATTCGGGTATCACCAGCAAAAAGTTAAAGTAGAAGACATAGAGAAAACTGCATTCACAACTTGATATAGTCACTATGAGTTTTTGGTAATGCCATTTGGGGTGACTAACGCACCTGCTGCCTTCATGGACCTTATGAACAGGGTGTTTAAATCATATTGTAGACACCCCATTTTTGACCACCCTTAAGACTTGGGTGCCTCAGGTTGATCGCTCGATAATGAAAGTTACACTATATAAACATTCAATTTCTTCAGCAAGAAGAGCTTCAATCCCAACCTTACATCCCATTTTTTACCAAAACTATTTTAGACATTAAACCCTCTCTTTCAAAATATTTTTCCGAATGTTTCTACGATGTTCCGAGGCTCGCATTTCTTTAAATGTTACACTTTTCGGTAAACCGAGAGAGGACCAAGTGGAAATAAATGGAAGAGAGGTGAACTCTTTGAAAAATATTTAAAAACTTCTTATTTATAGGTTTGGAGTTGAAGAAAATTGGAAGAGAGGGAAGAAAACTAGTTAGGGAAATAGTTGGGCATCGAACCGTTAAGGAAAAACTGAGCAGCCTTCACTAAATCAGGCCTATCTCTTTGTACACTTAGAATTTAGTTGGGAGGCCACCTCCATTGGAAATTAGACTTCCGGGGCTTCATTTTAAACTCAAGAATCTCCTAAGGCCAAGTCCGGATGAGGGATATATAGCCGTTTAAAGTTACGCATCAATCTAGTTAAGATAGAAATGAGAATCCTTCATTAAAATAGGCATATCTCTTTGCACACTTAGAATTTATATGTGAGGCTAACACCATTGGAAATTATACATCCGGGGCTTCAATTTAGACTCAAGAATGACCTAAAACCAAGTCCGGATGAAAGAGATATGCCCATTTGAAGTTGGGCCTAGAAGCAGATTTTTGGTGGCCAACAGATGGCTGGCCAGCCACCAATGGTGGCTGGCAATTTACATTTCTAGCCTGCTGGCCACTGGTGAAAGACACAGATATTTTTGGCCAGCTGTTCCAGGCTTGATATTTTCGACCTAAGAGGCTATTTTTCTATATATATGGGGCCTTCCTTCATGATTTAAGGTTACAAAAAAATCCTTAAGGGCCAAAACTTAAAATTCTCTCTCTATCTCTATCTTGCAACCTATACACCCTCTCTCTACACTTCCTAAACCATTATTGAAGCTCTACTTATTGAGATTATCGAGTCCTAATTTTAGCCCTTGAAAATGAGAACTTGTTGCTTTGTGAACAAAAGTGTTATTCCTCTTGAAGAGGTATAATTTTGAGCATCTTTGCACTACTTCTTTTCTATCTTTTCTTGCTGGTTTTGAAGTGTTTTTCAACTATTTTTAAGGGCTGAAGCTTGTGGTTTAAGGTTATTAAAGGTAGAGGGGTTAATCACCCTTCTTTGAACCTTGTTCTCTAAGCCTTTACACTTGTGTTTCCCATTTTTTCATCAATTTTTTTTGAACTTTTTACCATTGATTTTCAGAGGTTAAAAAAGTGATTTTGAAGTCCCAAACATGGAGGGGTTAGCCACCCCTCCTTTGGCTTGTTTACTTGCTTAAATTGCTCCATGTTTTAGCTTATTATTTTAGCTACTTTTATCTTCATTCCAGCATATTTTTGTACTATTTTTGGGCTGTTTTTGGACTATCTAAACTCTGAAATTTTGGGCTGAAACTTATGGTTTAAGGCCAATAAAGAGGAGTGGCTCACCATTTTTTCTACCTAGCTTCCAAGGCCTTTACCCTTGTGTTTCCCACCTTGTTGTCACCTTTTTTTGAGCTTTTAAATACTAATTTTTCAGAGTCATTTCAGTGGCTAAAATCATGTTTTGAAGTCCAAAATGGGAGGGGTTAGCCTCCCCTCCTTATATCTTGCTTACTAGCCTAGCTTGGGCCATGTTTTAGCATATTAATCTAGCTATTTTTGTCTTAATTCCAGCATGTTTTAGGACTGTTTTTTAGACTATCTCAGCATTTTTTTTAAGTGTTTGTTGCATTTGAACTTTGTTTTGCATGCTTGTAGTGTAATTATCTTCATGAGTTTGGTGTTTTAGGCCTTAGACATCGTTTTATTTGAGTTGATTGTATTTATTTATGGCTTTACATACTTATGATCATTCTTAATCACCTCTACAACCTCCCTCCTTTCTTGGCTTTTTTTTTTTTTTTTTTTTAAGTGGTTTCAAACTACTTGTTTGTTTAAGCATGAGATTGAGGTGTCATGCTTAATGGTTTAATTCCTATGGGGTTTATTACCAATGGTATGATGTCTCTTTCATGACCAAAGCAACTCTTGGTTTAAGCCATCTTTCCATTAGAGGACTTAAATTCACCTTTTGGACTCAATTAAACTAAAGAATGGATGGTAATCTAAAATGAAGTAATAAAATTGAGGCTAAAATGATATAAGATAAGAATTTGGTTTTGTGTTCAATCAGACGTTAATTAAACACATGGAAGCTTGAGACATATCCTACTCATTAGTAATGAAATGACTCAAGTTTCCAAGGTTACCACTTCCCTTGATCAATTCATAAAAGGGAGGAGGTTTGAGTCTTATTTTGTTGCATTTATTGAACTTGCACATTTTGGTTCATAAGCCATCATGCAATGAAATTGCTTGAGTTGGTGGTTTGTGGACCAAGTTTTGTCTCTCCTTTAAGTTGTTTGATGAAAAGGAGGGGTGAGTTGTGCAGACAATCTTTGAGAATACCCTGTGCATGCTCTGTTTGTTCTCTGTTATAGCAAGATGAACCCTACAACAGTGGCCGGTAGGCCACTTTCCATGGCCGACAGGGCCTCCCTCCTGGCCGGCCGGCCGGCCACCAATGCAAAATCCAACAGTGTGATTTTTGAGCAGAGCAGAGCTATTCTGGAGGTGGTCAAAAGTATAAGTGTTCTATTGTGTAACAGAGACCTTCTAGAAGCAAAACAGTGGCCTTTTCGGGTGGAAATCAAACACGTGCATGAGCATTCCTCGCATATCGAGCCTGCTTAGTTTAAATATTTAGCTTAGATATTTGTTGTAATTAATTTGTTGTAGCTAGTTAATTTTGTAAAGTGATTTAATTATTTTAATTAGCTAGATTAGTTAATTAATTAGTTCATTTGTTGTTGTAATAATTAGCTTAGATTAGCTAATTAGCTGGTTAGTTTATTCGGACTCTCCTTCGTGAGAGTGAAATGTTGTAATAATGTGTATGTTTTCTAACCCCACGCCTTTCTCCCTTTTACTTACTAGTTTATGATGGTTAGTTTAGAGACATTATGTTTTGATTAGCATACTCCATATTTGCATCCATTTGTATTGCATGCATTAGGCTCGATTCATCATTCTAACTTGCATTGTTAGTTTAATATTCTTTGAATACGTGCTTAGACCGCATGCTATCAAATTCATTCATATGTCACGTTAAGTAGCCGAGCCTATTTAGATTGCATATCACATGTGTTGCATTAGTCATATTGCCTAGTTAGGATCATGCATCTTTCTAACATTATCATCTTTTTGGTTTGGAGTACTAGGTGAGCCTTTACTCGCTTTAGCATATCGCATGTGTGTGATTGTTGCCATAGTTAACATGCTAGCCACGAGACTAATTGCTTAAGTGCTATAATTGCTTGAATGCCTGTAGATGAAGGCTTATTGCTTAAACTGGAATAATTTGAGTAAATGTTCATATGAGAACTTTTTCAAGTGGTACATATTCAAAACAATTTAAAAAACAAAACATGAATCAGATGTTCCAATTCTTGCAAAGTTAGTCTATACTTGTGTGTGTGTATCACATAGTAATGCTAGCCTAATAAACCGGAACAAGAGCATATAATGTAGATAAGATTCATATCATGATTAGAAGAGGCCGATCTTTGATCAGGCGAGCAGGGGTGCTCAATTCATGACCTTTCCTTCTCATACCTAAGTTCCCGAGCCGAGATAATCTTGGTGATGACAGACACATGGCCTTTAGCACAAGTCATGGGTTTCCTAAATTTTCCAAAATATTTAGGTGGCGACACTATATCTGGGACAGCAGTCTATTTTTTGCAATTTGATTCAAAATCGATTTTTCAAAAGATTTGTCGGGTTGGGACTCTTTGGTATTTATGTATTTCACATTGCACTTGTGAGATCAAATTCAGAACCGCAGAAGTCTGATAATGTAAGGCTTATTCGACTTCCAAAAGGGAGCGCAAAGAAGTCGAGCTATAATTTCTAGCGACTCTGCTAGGGAAATTAGAGAACTTGACTCGAACTTCATGATGTGAAATTTTATCTAAAATTATATGTTTCTTTGCATTGCATTTGCATTGGTGCATTTAAGTCACTGTGTTTGTCATCTGCTATTCCTAGACAGTTTGCCGGAGGCTTGCCTAAAAGCTTGCCAAAAGGCTGACCGGTCACGGGCTCTACCATGATAGGAACACAACCCTTGGATCTAGACTACCGCTGTACCGCTTGATCCTCTTTCATTTCTCGGTGTTTGGTGTGAGAGGTATATTAGGTAGTCTTGTCGAGGCACGCTTTTTGACCATTTGGCCTAGTTGCATATAGTAAAGCCATAGAGATTGTTCCAACTTAGGACAGGATACTCTCGCATATGCAGGATGATGTGATACCGTTTGTTTGAGTAGTAAAGCTATAGATCACTCCAAAGCTAGGACAAGGAAATCCTAACCTCTCAAAGGGGTGTTTTGAGTGCTTTTGTGCAAAATGTGAAATCTTTGGAAATGCGTGATGCAATCCCGGGAGTCTTAATCTTGAGGTGATTTGTTTCAAACCTGAGGATCATATTAGAATTAGATTTGGGTCAAAATCCTGGGGTTTGTGTTTAATATGGGTGAATTTTTAGCAAAACCAGAACTAAGGCCAAAATTGTATCTTGCTTTGTTTTGACCGACATACCCGGTGTCCTGATCTGATGGGGAATTTTGTTTTTAATGCCAGGTTTGTCTGAGCCAAAGAAGGAGCAGTACCCAACTCAACAAAGGCCAAATCCACTCTAACCCAGAAAACCTTAATCAATCATAGTCCATCCAATTATAGAAAAAAAAACCCACTCAGCAAAGGCCCAGTCTACCTGATCTGCAAAAGGCCAACTCAGAAAAGATTCATCCATTGCCGAAAGACCCATTCTAAAAACCCAATCCAGTCAAACCAGCCTAGACTAATCCAGTTCAGATACATTAAGTATAACCGGGTCGAAATCCTTGTTAGTCAGCTCTCAGCTTACACCCATCCATTTCACCGATTGATAACTCAGCAGACCCATGATGGCTCAGAGTCCAGAAGAAGTCGTGACCATGATAGCAGCGTTAAACCAGGGAATTGCCACACAGGATGAGACCAATGCTAAAATGTAATGCCCATCTAGGGCATTTACTACATATCCAATCTTGGGCCCCCAGCCGAACTTTGACCCATCTCCGCCAACTGAAGATTTGCACGGCCCAAATCCTCGAGAAATGTTGGCTCAAGCTTGAGTTTTCAGACCCCTGGTGCAGCCTCATGAGGGGCTTTATCACCTTGATACTAATAATCTCAATCCAACCTTGGTAAAATTTGCTAACCTTGAGGAGCAATTCAAAAAGGCACAGGGATTTAATTCCATTCTCACATTCAGGATAGGTACATCGAGGCTGCCGTAGGACTCCCAAATAGATTCAAAATGCCACATATTGACCGTTTTGACAGGTCTGGAGATCTTATGATACATATTTGGCTTTTCTTGGACATCCTAAAACTGATGGTTCTGACTAAGCCTCAGAAACTCTCTCTGTATGGAAGAGCCCTGTCAGGCATAGTAGCCACTTGGTATGCCAAGTTGGAGGATAAAGTGAAGTAGAATTAGGAAGAATTGGCTGAGGCGTTTCTCAATCAGTATTCTTACAATACCCAAATTGAAATGACCACCCAAGACCTTGAAGAAACCAACTAGAATCCTAAAGAGTCTTTTGTGGAATTTGTTGCAAGATGGACAGCAAAGACAACACAGATGACAGATTGCCCTTCTGAGAAGGACCAAGTGTAGATAGTGGTGCAAAACCTTGAGCCTGATATGTTGCAAAAATTGATAGTTGCTCCACTATTCACTTTCAAAAGTTTGCATAAATTAGGAGTTCGAATTGAGAGTGCATTCAACAAAGGGATTATTCCTAGAATAAGCGAACCAACAAGGAGAGTGTTTTCAAGGAGTACCAATGCTAGCAATAGCACTATTCCCAAACCTACTGAAATCAACACCATCGCCAGTCCCAAAATTGCTGACCTTTTTGCCAATACCAATCCATAAACAGCTAGCCCAACCCGAGCTCAGGGCAGAACTTTCACCCCCCTCCATATGAGCTTAACCAGCGCACTAAAAATCCTGATGGAAAGAGGGTATCTCAAACCCCTCGATCCCCAACCTCTTCCAGACCCACTCCTTGCTAGACATAACCCCACCAAATAATGTGTGTATCATCAGTAACGCGATCATGGCACCGATCATTCCTACCGCCTTCGTCATGAGGTTCAGAATCTCATTGACAACTAGATAATAGCCCCACCTTAAGAACCCAATGTTACCGCCAACCCACTTCCCATCCATGAGCAAGTACCTTCTCCTCACCTTAACCTCATCCACACGCTCTTAGTTACCTTCAACCCCAGCATATACATCACCCCGACCCATTTACCCAAGCCTAAGGTGTTCTGCATGATAGATGCACCTAATCCGGTTCGAGTACATCAAGAGCGCCAAAAGGCCGAACCCACTACTGTTGAGATGTTGACAATCATTGAAGACCTTCAAGGAATGGTGGCAAATTTAACATTTGGAGCCTATTTGGCCAAGTAGGATTGCTCTTGACACCATTATTATTATACTTGGAGCCTATTTGGTTCATTTTGGGATATTGATTGAGGTGGTATCATAATGGTAAAGTAAGATTGAACCAAAAACATTGATTCGGATAATTGTCCCGTGAGTAGTCTTCACTCTTTGACCCTTTTCTCTTTCCATACTTTAAATTTGGATGTAAGGCTAGAACCATGGAAAGCTTGTCTCCAGGGCTTTGATTTGGACACAAGAACGACCTAAAACGGAGTCCGGACGAAAGAGTTATGCCTATTTGAAATTTGAGTACATGTGTTGGAAGCAAGTTTGCTCAAGCAAACTTTTGATTGCTCGAGCAGTCTGCATGAATTTCAGATATTCTGGGAGCTTCTTTGATCGCTTGAACCAAGCTTTGACCGCTCGAGCGGTCTGTTCGCTATCAAGTATTTTTAAGTGAGTTTTTTACCCAAAATCATTATTCTTTCTTCCTCTCTTCTCTCCCTCTCCTCCATACCCAAATCCCTAGAGCTCCAAACACTTGATTTCTCCAATTTTTCCCCACCGTAGATCCTTCAAGAAAATTGAAGAACAAGTCTAGTTCGATATATCTACCGATTGTTTCACATTTTCATTGAAATTTCAAGTGGATTTCCATCTTAAGCTTCCATTCTTGAGGTAGGGGTATTTTTAACTTATTATATCTTTAATTTGGGGCCCACATATGGTAATTTCATTAGATATTCACCTTTGTAGATATATATATATATATATATGTGTGTGTGTGTGTGTGTGTGTGTGTGTCTAGATTATGTTTGTTAATAAATGATTTGGAAGGATGTGGGTAATAATTCATGATTATAGATGGAAGTATGTCTATTATTGAGGATTAGTGCTGTTGATGATGGAAATTAGTCTCTAATTCATGAAAGAGAGAAAACCCCTTATTTTCTACAAACCCTAGTTTTGAAACTTGTTTAATAAAGAGGGGTTTTGCTCAATTGATTTTTAAAACATGAAATTGGGCGTGTTTATTCGGCTTTGAGGTTAAAATATGAATTATTGGATTATTTTGATACTAATGTGCATATTTACTTGACTTTGATGCTGAAAAGTTAGACTTTGAGACTTTTACATCAAAATTGGAGATGATGATAATTGTTATGAATTGAAGAATCTTCTCATTGTTGACATGTAAACTATTGAATTGTTATGCATTGAAATCATTTTAGAGGAAAATGAGAATTTACAAATTCATGCATCGTATGCATTATTGAATTTCTTTTCTAATACAATGAAGATTTGAACGGTGGAAAGTTGAAAGAGGGTGAATAGTCTATGAGTCCAAGTAGTGAGTCGGGTGGTTTTGAGTTGTGTTTTGTATTTGGTATCCGCTGTAGACTTGACTTTCTTCGCGCGCGCGCCCCTTTTGGAGAGGTGTGAATTGGTCTCCTATAGTTCGAACTCCTATCACGGTTTTGAATCTAATCTCACAAAATGCAATGTGAGACTGATAAACACCAAAGAGTCCAATCCGAAAAATCATTTTGGAAAATTGATTTTACATCAAATAATGCCAAAACTGGACTATTTTGCCAGATTACAGAGTCACCACCTAAATATTTTATTTTTGGAAAATTTAGGAAACCCTGACTCGTGCCTAACGCCATGTGTCCGTCATCATCAAAGTTGCCTCAGCTCGGGAACTTGGGTACATGAG
The DNA here is from genome assembly GCF_055761805.1 of Camellia sinensis. NCBI lineage: Eukaryota > Viridiplantae > Streptophyta > Magnoliopsida > Ericales > Theaceae > Camellia > Camellia sinensis. Next base: position 106,702,668 of record NC_138969.1, on the reverse strand, counting down.
GGGAAGGTCCTGAAATGAGCACCCCGCTCGCCCGATCAAAGGATCGGCCTCTACTACCATGATATGTTGTTTTATTGTGACAACCCTCACCATTGTTTACTGATAAACCACTGATTACTGTTAAACTGAGACTGATTATGATAATTGACTGAAATCCTGAACTGATTGATTGTCTGTATCTGTTTAAGTGCATCTCTATCTGTTCGATTGTAAAACTATCTGTTTATGTTTTATGTTTTAAACTGCAAATTGAAGGCTTTATCGGCGGCCGAATCTAAAATTGATTAGTGATATGTGTTAATCATAATTTATGTGATTTTATGGCATATTTATTTGAAATATGATTTGGTATGATTAAATAGATTAAAATAAGTTAAATTGCACAAGTTGCATTATTTACAACTTTGCCACTTAGTGGCCCACTTCATACCATATGTTGAGACTTGAATTATACATTGTTTAGCATCATTTCCTTAGCCATTCCTTGAGTCCTTAGCCAACTAGAGATAGAGAGAGTGAGGAAACTTGAGTTCAACAATTTTAGCTTGGAGAATTGGTAGAAGATTTGCAAAATTGAGCTTCTAGGCTTGGAATTGGAGACCTAAGGTAGAGAATTCAACCTCTCTTTAATGTTTTTATGTGTTGTCTTGCATGATCCACGAGAAATTAGAGATTCTAGCTAAGAGTTGGTTCATAATGTTGAATTGTAGCGTATATCATGCATGCATGTCTACATTGTTGCATTTTGAGGTTGAATACATGGAATTTGGTACATGCATGTTCATATTATTGTTATAATCCATGTTTTCATCTTGTTTTTGGAAGTTGAGGCTCATTTGAGCAAGTAATTGAAGCTTTGAGTTGGTTTAAACTCATGCATGTCATGTTTGAGTTATGTTCATGAAAATTGGTTTGAAATTGGATTTAATTGAACTACCTTTGGGTTTTGATTTCTCAAATTGATCTTTGAAACATGTTATATTATGAGTTTTGAAGTGTTTTCTAGAAAATTAGCCCAAAAGGATCGAATTTGGTACATTGAAACTTGTTTTTGAGCTTGAGGTTCAAATCTGGAAATTTCAGATTTTGGACTCATGCTCGAACGGAGTGACTGGCGCTCGAGCGTGAAATTTGTGCATCCAACACTTTACACTGTTTTATAGTTCACTCGAGCAGGGTATTGGATGCTCGAGCAATGACTTGTGTCACACGCTCAAGCGGGTATCGAGCGCCCAATCGAGCGTGATTTTCACACATCCAGTACTTTTGGCATGTTTTACAGTACGCTCAAGTGGGGTAACTCGCACTCGAGCGGAGTATTTTGTTTGCCTGTACGCTCGAGCGGGACCTCTATTTTCTGAAAATGTTTTTAAAGTGCATCTTTGCATCCTCATTCCATTCTAGGCATTCTTAGGCCTAGTTTAAGGCATCTTAATGAGGATATTGATGTAGAACCACACCGAGTCAAGATAGGGATTAAGTTATTATTTCCCAACTGTGTAGCTTAGTGTGTGTTCACTCTGTAACTGTGTAGGGTTGGCATCCGAGAACGCGTACTAGCTTATCTGTAGCCCAGAACTCTGTGAGTAACAATGTTGTAAAGATATGTTCGAAAATGAATATTTTCTGAATGATCAACTGAACTGTTTTCTGAACTGTTTACTGTTAACTGAATGAATGTTTGTCCTCTATTCTGAACTGTATTGTGGCATCCTTAACAACTATTGTTACTGTTACTGCTACTGTTACAGAGATCTCTGTCAGTTCCTATCTTGGAACTTTTGTTTACTATTACGATGGCCATCATTGACTGTTCGGTCTTTTAAGACCTACTGTTTACTGTACTATTCTGCTAATGGATATACCACATATGACTGTTATGACTGAATGACTGATATACTGATTCAATGAACTATTTTTGTTACTGTAAGGACATTCATTCTTAACCTCTTTACACATTATGTTATTCACTGGGCTTTAGCTCATTGTTTATATATATATGTAGGTGTTCAGGCACTAGACCGGAGCAAGGAGCGTGGATTAGACTCCATTTTGTCAAAGCCAACCATTGTACCTCACTGCGAGGTTCCGAGCCTGTCAAGCTACGGCTTTTGGGGTGTTTTAATTTTCCCCCATCTGTCTCTATACCAGTTTTGTAATACTGTATAGACTGGTACTGCACTGTGATGATAGGGATTAGGTCCCTGTCCTGGATGATTGTACATGTATGTATAGACTGTTCTGTTATGAATGTTCATATGAATGAAAAGTCTTTTTGCATACAGACTGTCACAACTCATTGGACATCTTTTAATTACTGTTTTGGTTTCCACCAGCCTTTGTACTCTGTAATTCTGTATTACTGTTAAGCAGGCCTTCGGCAGTCTCGGATTACTGGCCGGTTACGGTGCTAAACCCATAGGGACGGGTTTGGGTCGTGACATTTATAAACCTCATGTGTTCTTATCTGGTTATTAATCTAACTTTACTATGTGGCGCACATATACAAGTATAGACTAAGTCACGAGAATTGGAACAAATTCGACTCATGTTTGTTTTCGAAAATGGTTTAGAAGTGTCACTCGCAAGTGGGCTAAAGCGCGGATTTGCCACCCTCAAGTGGGCTTAAAATATGATTTGCCACTTCGCAAAGTGGGCTTAAAACTCACAATCATCGGATTGTTCTAATTCAGGCAACAAAGCCTTCACCCACAAGCACTCATGCAGTTTTAACAAGTAAGCGAATAGCCTCATGGCAAGCATGCTATCATGGCAACACTCACACTCATGCAAGCATGTTAAAGCATAAAAACTTATAGTGTACTCTAAGCCAAAACAAAAAGCTAGTTAGAAATATGCATGATCCTAACTATACAAGATGCCTAATGCAACACATGCAATAATGCAACTAAATAGGCTCGGCTATCTAAGGTGGTATATGAATGCGACGATTTGATACACGTATTCAAATAAGTATTGAAATACAATGCACTTTGAATGATGCGCCGAGCCTGGTGCATGCAATACAAATGAATGATGCAAACATGCAAGCATAAGGTATGCTAATCAAAACGTGCCCTAAAACTAACCATCGAAAGCGGTTAAATAAAAGGGAGAAAGACGTGGGGTTCGAAGACATGCACACACACACATACACACACACACACACACTCATTACAACATTGCGCCCTCTCGAAGGAGGGTCCGAATAAATAAGCTAAGCTACACTAAGCTAAGCTATTTATTACAAAACAACTAATTAACTATACAAAGCTAATTAATTACAACACAATTGAATAACTAGCTACACAAACTAATTATGATATTACAAAAGGAATTAAATAACTAGCTACGCTAAGATATTTAAAACAGTTTAAATAAAGCGAGTAAACGGCCTCATAGGCAAGGGAGACATGCATGCTCAATTGCGTCTTCCCGAAAATCCATCGCCATGATCTCTGTTGCCTCTGTTTGCACTCGCCTTGATCTCTGAACAACGCACCAATCTTCCAGACTACTTTTGCTCCAACACAGGGTCATTTTTGCACAAAAATGGACTGGTGGCTGCCGACCACCTTAACTGGCTGGTCGGCCACCCACACTGGCCGGTCGGCTACTGTAAGTGGTCGGTCGGCCACTCCTTTTTCCAGGCTTCTGTTTTTGCTACAACAGAGAACAACAGAGGCACAATAATGCATTTTTCAAGGAATGTGTATACTGCCACCCTCCTTATCATGTCTCAAGCTCAAAGGAGTATGGCACTTGGCTCTCAAGCCACCAATTAAGCATTTTTAATGCATGATGGCCAAAGAGTCAAGCTTGTACGAGCTTAATGAATGCACACATAGACTCAAAGGACCACCACCCTATCATGCATGATCAAGGGTGGCGGCGACCAAGAAATGTGACACGTTTCATCACTTTGAGTATGAAATGTCCCTCATTTCTTATGTTTGGATTAACGTCCGATCCAAACACATGCAATGCAACACAAATGCTTATCTTAGCCATGTTTTACTTGTCCAATTCTTGTTTACACATTTTAGCATTACCAAACCATTCTTTAGTTGGTTAAGTCCAAAGTGATTGTCCTCTAATGAGAGAGGGGTTAACCAAAGGATGGTTTAAGAAATGAGAGAGATCATGCCTTTGGCTAGGAGGAACCGTCATAAGAGGGCTAAAGTAATTGAGCACAAGCTCTATCTCAAGCTTAAACACAATCATAAGGTTAACCAACCCTCAAAACGAATAGAAAAATGAAGAAATGAGGGATGTTGCAGACTTTTTAATGCTGAAATGGTATGCTAAAGACCTTAAATCATGCAAGCAATACATGCAAGACATGTTCAAAAGCTAAAAGCATTAAAGCTAGTGAAGAGCATTACACTAGAGGCATGCAATATCAAGATTAAATGACCAAACCAGCTCTGGACAGAGCTTAAACATGCCAAAACAATGTCTAAATCATGCTAGAATTGAAGCACAAAAAGCTATAAAAAAAAAAAACATGCTCATGTATTAGCTCGCAAGCTAGGCTCAAAACACAACTCTCAAAACCAATGAAAAAGTGAAGTATGTGTGAGTGTGACAAGGCTATGTACACTGAAATCATATATAAAATGATGCTATATCATGTAATCAACACATGCACAACATGTTAGATGCCTTAAAACACAAAGCTAGTGAAGGCATATTACACTATAGCTATACAAAGCAAGCCTCATATGACCAAGAAAGCTCAAAACAGAGCTAAAGCATGCTAAATCAGTAACAAAAACATGTTGAGATAGAGCTACAAAAAAGAAGAAAAACATGCTCACATGCTAGGCCATCTACACTTGCAAACATGACACAAGGAGAGAAGGCCACCCCCTCCTATTTTGAACCTCAAAACATACTTTTTGCCACTGAAATTCCCCTGGAATTTAGTGGTTAAAAGGCCAAAAAAGAGTTGTTTGAAAAGCTTTAAAAGATGGCTCAACACTTAGCAAACAAGCTACAAAAGAGGGTGGACCACCCCTAACTCCAAAAAGGCCTTAAACTAGCATTTTTAAACCTTAAAAATAGAGGTTTTTGTAGTTGAAAACTAGGCCAAAAACAACATGCAAAGGTGGTCAAACAAGTGTGCAAAAATAAGCTTAAAAAGGGTTAAGCCTATACCTTTGAAGCACAGCAACAAACAGCCACTTTCTGAGCCAAAACCAGCCTTGACAGCTCAAATAAGACCCCTAAGAACCTCAGATACAAGGTAGTCTAATTTGGTTAAGGGGTTGTATGCAAATATGTAGAGAAAACTCACTTTCAAGCACTAAATAAGAAGATAGAGAATTCTAAAGAGAGGCAGAAATTTTGCTCACAAAATTTTGTCAACCCTCACAATGGGGGAAAGACCTCCCCTTATATAGAGATGCAAGCCAAAAGCTTGCTTCCATCCTTCCATACACGTGTATGGAGGAGGCTTTCAGTGATCAACAGTTGGCACAGCTGGCACATAAAATATCTGAAAAAGGAGAAAATTGGCCGTTGGCTACTTCAAGTGTCTGGCCGGCCACCTCCCCTAGCCGACCGACCACTTCAAGTGGCCGACAAGGAGGAAAAGTGGCCGACAAGGCCTTTCCACCCTCTAGGCAAGAGGCACCAAGGTTTGGCCCAAAAACAAGGCCAAAACACAGAGGGTTTAGAGGCTCAAAGATAAGGCACTCAGCCGAGAACTTCGGGCACTCAAAACGAGCACACAACGTGCACGATCATCGAGTGCGCAAACGATGACGTTTGAGTCTTAAGGTCGATAAAAAATGGGGTGTCTACACCCGCGCAGGGAGTCAAGGTGCCCAATTGCTCTGTCTGCACATATCACCGAACGAATGTGGAAAAATATTTTTGGGTATCCACGATCCTGCCATTTCAAGAGTCGGCCAATGTGGAAAAACATGGTTTTGGGTGTCCGCGGCCCCTCCGTTTCTGGAGTCAGCAAATGCGAAAGAGAAAATTGTTTTTGGGTGCCCATCGCCCCGCCTGGAGTCAACAAATGTAAGACTATTTTCAGTGTACAAAATCTATATATGTATGTATTTTGAATTATGACTCTTACTTGAAATCTCATAGTATATTTACCGCCCCTGAAAAATCAAGAAATGCTTATTTAACCTTAACATTTGCTCATTTCATACTCATGCATAAAGGTATTCATATGCATACATAATAAAATTTGTCAAATGTTTGCATTGCATGATCATGTGTATTTCAATTAATCATATAATTTGTTAAATATACTTCCTACTGAGCATTCGCTCACCCCAAAAACTAACCATTTTTAGGAAATGAAGTTAACGAGCCATCTAAATGATTTACTATGGAAAGCAATTTGGATGAGGCATGAATGCTCACTCGTTTGATGTTTTGTGTTGAAGCCTTGGGGCTATTTTGTGTAAGTGTGAAGGATTTTCTTTTTAAATCATGGACACTTTTGATAGAGTGTTGCATTTTTTCTTTTTCTTTTTTAATTTCTCTCTTTCGTATAACTTCATAGCTATGGAACTATTTCCTTTTGACTCTGGGTGTAAGTAGACTGTATTGAAGTTTTGGGGAATAGTTCAATAGGGAAAAAGTGCTACGAAATTGTATTATTATTTCTTTATCTGCTGGTTGTTTCCATGCGGATTGAGATAGGGGAACAGGATTTGGAAGGAGTTTTTCCAGGGCATTACACTAATTAATTAGTATTATGGTATTAAAAGTGATTCCTAAGTTACCGGGATCAATTAGGGTGTGCACGGTTCCGATTGGGACGCATTTTTTTATATTCTGGGGTTAAAATTGTAAATAAACGAGGAATCGAGAGTTTTCATTAAAATAACCCAAAAGTAAGGGCCTTAAAAGAATTTACAAAAATTAGGAGTCTCACAGGGCCGATATTGTATTGTAAGAGTATGTGTGTCGTCTCATGCCCGATCTAACTTGACATCGGGTCTAACCTAGCCATTTCAAGCCCGACCCTACATAATATTTAAATCCTAAGCCTGCCCATTTAACCCAATATATATGAATTTTTTTTTAAATCTTAAAAGGCTATTAAATTATTTAAACCTTTTTAATAATTATTTGAATTTAAAATTTTAATAAAATTTAATTATAAAATAAATATAATCTTTTAAGAAGTGTTTTAATTTAAGCCATAGAAGAAGTATATATGTATTTTTCTTTATCTTTTATTATTTTTTTTTCTAATTTATTTTGTAACTAAATAATATAAAAATTCAAATTAACATTTTTTAAATAGGTAGGCCGGGTCAAGCTAGGTTAAAACTATTTATCATAAACCTAGCCCGAAAATTAAATAGGTTCAAAAATTTTGTCCAGTCCAGCCTTATAGATTAAAGAAAAAATTACCAAGAAGTCTTTTTTGAAAAATATGTAGTCTATTTAGTCTCATAACCTTTTGTTTATACCCAAAAGTCCTATAACGTCATTCTTCTTTTCTGCCTCTCTTTTTCTCTGCCTCTTTTGCTCTTTGTGATTTCCAGTGATCGTTGACGGTTAACCATATCTTGGTTCTTCTCTTTCTCTTTCCGATATATAGTCACCGGCGACTGACGACTATTATCGATTGCGATTCACCGGCAACCACCGACCACTGACTCCTTACTTCACCATCATCAACAGTAAAGAAGATTTGTTTCCAACGAAGAAAATGAGTAGATCTACATCAGATTTGGCTATATCTAAACAAAAAAAAGTTGTCGGAGTACAATCATCTCTCTATATCCGCCTTTCTCCTTCGATCTCTTATTTTTTTCTACATTTTCTCTGCTATACAATTCTCTTTTTCTGTTCTAATGGAGAAAATTTTCAAGTTCTGAACAAGTTGTTTTCGAGCTTTAGTTACAGGCGGTGAAAATTGTAAAATTTTGCAGTTTCAAATTTTTTTGATGCTAGAAAGAATCATGGTTTAAAATTGTAAAATTTTGTAGTTTCAAATTTTTTTGGTGCTGGAATGAATCATGGTATAAAACTGTAAAATTTTGCAGTTTCATAACATTTTTTCAGTTTGATTAATAAGGATAAATGCTTAATAGATTTTTACTTTGAAACTGTAACATTTTACAGTTTCAAAACTTACTTTTCAGTTTGATCAATATTGGAGATTATTTGCTTAAATCTTACAAAAATTGAAAAATAGCGTATGTTTTTCCTATTATTGATGGTTTTTGTCGTTTCATTTTTTTTCCTTTAGCTTATCAATATTTAGCACATTTTGCTATGTTTTTTCGCTCCAATTTCTCCATTTATTCTTTTTTTTTTTCGACAATATTCTAAACATTCCGATGAGTCTCCAATAATGTTCTTAACGTCTAGTGAATGTTTTGAACAACCCGGTGACTTCCATTAACGTTCTTAACACTCCGGTGAACTTCCGGCGATACTCCGGCGACTTCCCGGTGATGTTGAACATCCCGACGAGTCTCTGGTGACCATTTGACGGAAGTCTGACGGTAGTATGATGTAACAATATTTGTAAATTAAAAAAAGAAATAGGATTTTTTTATCATAATTAAAAATGTATAAGACTAATTGGTACAAGTATTTTATTTGAGAATTAGATGGATCTTGAACTTTATTTATGAGACTTATTGATATGTTTTCCTAGATTAAATATTATTTCCAAGACTTAAAAATATCAAGCTAGGCTAGACTGGCCGGGTTGGATGGGTTAAGTGGAGCCGATAGCCACTCCTAATTAGACCTAATGGCATCTCCCATAAAAACAGACTTATGACCAATAAACCCTTTGTTTTATTATTATTTTTATTTTTAATGTACTATACTTTTTCCATACTCTAAAAAAAATGTAAAATATTTTTAATTTTTTTCTAACTGATTAAATTGATTAAACTACAAGAAAGTTTGGGATTAAGAACGTTATTCAAATCCAAATATTTTTATTTAGAAAAAATTAATACCAGATTTGATGAAGACCCAATTATAATATTTTTTTGCGACCCAATTATAATCTAAGACAATTGTTAGACTTGGGTCTCTGTGAAGACTTTGAAAAGTCAATCCTCTCAACTTTGAAAAAGCCTTGATGTCCATTTGTTAAGAAATTTATGTTGTTGTGTTGAGCTGTCGTATGATTATTCTAGTGATGTTTCATGATTCATGTTTTCTTTGTTGAACATGTCAAACATGAATATTTAATGGGAAAGAACAAAAAAAACAAATAAATAAATAAAAATCTAATTTTGTAACAAAATAAATTTTTAATTTTATCTATTGAAATTTATTTTTGATGTAAATTATTTGTTTATTTTGGTTAAGTAATATTACAAAGCTAGAATCTTGAATTTTTTTTATTTTTTATTTTTATAATTTTCTCATATCTACATAATTTCACATGTAATGTTGTATTACGGCCATGGTTTGTTTCTTAAAAAAAAAATCAATTTTTTTTTTTTTTTTGAAAACATTGAAACTAATTTAATAAAAATAAATATTAAAAAATATTTTTAAATGTTAAAAATTTATTATGTCCTCCAAAAAGATAAAAATATATAAAAATAATAAATATTTATTTATTTCAGTAAATTAACTTTTAATAATTATAAAAAATTCTAAAATAAATTTCCGAAAACAAACCAAACATTAATCACATCAATAGTTCTTAGGTTCCATTTGGCATATCAATTTAGAACTCAAAAAGCCACACACAAAAAATAATAAAATGGGCTAAAAGTCAATAAGATAAAAAATTACATTTAAATCATAATCATTTCACTTTTTTCTTAAAAAAAAAAAAAAAAAAAGGGTCAATTTCCAACCTAAATGAACTTTTTAACCTCTGATTAAAAGAGAAAAAGTTAATCCATTTCACAAATGAAGGCTTAGTAGGCTTAGGATCATAGTTATCATATAGAGGTTAAAACAAAATCGAAAAATATTAAGGAAACAACAAAATATAAAGATTCAAATGACAAACTTATTAATAAGAACCTTATTTTAGGTTTTGTTTGGGTTGTGAATTTTTTTTGACTTTTTACTTAAATTAATTACAAAAAGATAAAATAAATTAAAAAATTAATAAGACGAAAGTTTACATCTAAATCATAATTATTTTACTTTTTCTTTTACAAAAGTCAAAAAAATTAATCCAAACGAACTTTTTAATTAGAGTTAAAATAGTCAAAAAAAAATCAAAAAATTAAAAAACCAACTTGACTTCCCAAACGAAGCCTTAAATATTGTAAAACAAATGCATGTTTGTTTTCAAAGATAGAATGTAGGGGATTGATAGGAAGGGGGTTAATAGTGAAAGGATTAAGTAAAATTGTGTTTATTTTGATAATAACGGTTAGTGTGGAAATTATTAAATTATTTTATATAAAAGAAATATAAAATAATAAAATAAATAAAACTATGATTTTTACTTAATAAAAAATACAAAAATATTAAACATTAATGTTTAAAAAAATTACCTAACATGTAAAAATAAATAAATAAATAAACTAAGTCAGAAGACTAATTTTCTAATACCAAACCTTTGGCACTCATCTCAATCCCAACATCTAAGACTCATTCTGATCTGAAAACTTATAAATTCTTCTCTATTTCTCAAAAAAAAAATTAATATTAATGAATGCCACTTTTATCTCAATCAGATCTTTTTCTCCATCTCCTAAAATAAACGCACCCAAAGAGTAAAGTGGGCTTAGGATCATAGTTATCTTGACCCCGGAATCTGCCCGAATGACAAGGCCAACTCAGAACAAAAAACAAAAATATTCTGGAGCTCTGATAGAAAAATTTTAATTTCTGTGTTTGGTTTGAATTTTTTAGATTAAATTTTTTAAAAATTGAGTTTTTTAATTTTTATGTTTTTTTTATTTTTAGTGAATATTTTTAAAATTTTAAACATTTTTTTTACTTTTTTAGATGCACCTTACTTAGATGTGTCTAAAAAGTAAAAAAATTGTGAAAAAATATTTTAAAAAATTAAGAAATACATAAAAATACAAAAAATGTACTAAATTCTTGTATTTTTTTGTATTTTTGGTATTTAGTGAATTTTAAAAGATTTTTTTTACTTTTTAGGTGTATTTATGTTAGGTGTGTCTAAAAAGTAAAAAATTTGCATAAAATATTTAAAAAATTCAGTAAAAACAAAAAAATACAGAAAATAAGAGTGTAGAATTTTCTGAAAACAGTTTTTAAAAAATGGAAACCAAGCAAAGTGAATAGCTCTAATGGAAAGTGATTTCACTGTAATAATAATATTTGTATCGTGTAATTTTTTTATTTTTTTATTTTTGAACTTTTCACATTATTAGAGCTCATTAATTTAGAGGTATGTATGGAACAAAAAAGAATCCGGATCCTCGGTGGCACTTTCCTGCCGCACATACCTGTCGCCCTCCAAAACGACGTCGTTTTGGAGGGTTTTTATTTTCTCTCTCTCTTTCTCTTTCTTTCTTTCTTATCTTCAACACTCAACACTGGGCACTGTGTTGCTGATACATCAACATTGGTATGTTGCGCTCTCTCCCTCTCTCTCTCTTCCTTGTAATAAAGTTTGCAAAATTGTGTTAATATGGGTTTATTAGGTACTGTTGGTGGAGGTGGAAACGATAGAAGGACATGAGGCCGGTGGCGCCGAGGAGGAGGAGCACGGAGGCGGTGGAGATTCTAGCAGCGGCGATTTGGGGGATAGTGAGGTGAGGGGATTCGGAGATAGTGACGGCGGCGATGGATTTCATGGGTTGGACGGGCATGGGGGGTCCGAAGAGGAGGCCAGTGGAGATGTAGAGGGAGGTGAAGATGAGAGTGGTGGAGAGGTCGAGGTGGGAGACTAGGGTTAGGGCTAGGACTATGGGGATGTACGTGCCGAGGGCGCCGACGGAGCCCCGAGTTCGGACCAGATCGTGGTTTTGAGGCGGAGGTTGGTGGCACATGGGAGAGTGGTGAGGCGGTCGCATCGAGGAGATGGGTGGCTTGGGTCGATGATTGTTGCTCATCTTCCTCCTTCATGCCTCTCTCCGATTTAATTTGCAATCTGAAATGAGGAGAGAGAGAGAGAGAGTTATCAGTGAGGTCACCAAGTTGATTAACCAACGCAGTGAGGTCTCTAGGTTGATTAACCAACCCTTCTTCAGATCTGCCTCTCTGTCTCAAAGGCGAGGGTTCAAAAATGAGAAAGAGAAAGCAAAATAAGAAGAAAAAAAAAAAAACCTCAAAACGACTTTGGACGACGGCAGGGGAATACGATCGAGGATCCGGATTCAACAAAAAATTGGTCCACGCTCTCCCCCTCTCTCTCTCTCTCTCTCTCTTAAAACCATCTGAAAACAGTCCTCTCTCTCTTCTCTCTCATTTGCTCCTCTCTTTCTCTCACCACACCGCCACCGCCTATGATCCGACCACCACCACCTAAGATCAACTCTTTCTGCCTGACGTTAACCCTCATCCCCCTCACCTTCTACACCTACATCTTTCCAGATCTAATTTGGGCGCCACCGTCAGCCGCGTTTCATGTAAAGATGAAACCCATACATCATTGGCCCTCCTGCACCATACTTGCAGAATTCCACCGAAGTTTACATTTTTTGTATTTCAACTAAAAATGGGCGATGATGGGTGGTGAAACGATGATGACGAAAAGAAAAACCCAAATCAGAAATAGAAAGAGAAAAGATTGTGAATCTATCGATGGCAATTAGGTGAAAAACAGACAACTACTTGACCAATTGATGATGACCCACGACTCCATGGACAAGCACCACCATTTTGTGAATCACAACGAAAACCATCAAACAAAATGCCCAATTTTCAAAGAATTCCCTTGTAGATAATGATTTTGTAGCTTTAACTTTTTGGGTCTCTTTTTTTTTTTTTTTTTTGAAGCAATCTAAGAGAAGCACAGAAAGACAGGACCAAACAAGAAAGAGAAGCACCACATTGAGTTGCCCGCGTTCCTCAAGGTCTGGGCGATCCCTCAAGTGTGATTTGGAGGAAGCGGGCAGAGAAGAATGGGGGGAGAGAATCGGTGAAAATGGGCAGACGATGGGTGATGAAATGATGATGATGAAAAGAGCTTTGTAAATTCTCGAAGAAACACGCTGTGTTTGGGGACAACTGGGGCAAACACAGCCCCAAACTCATCCAGCTCATTCGGGCGAGTTGGGCTTGCTAATTTTTGGTGGATGTAGCGGAAAACCAATCAAAAATTTTAAAGAAACGCAGAAATGAGAAAATATCAAGAATCAAATGACAAATTTAATAAGAATCTTACTTAAACTATTGTAAAACAAAGAGTAAACCTTTAAAAACATTATTAAAAACTTCAAAAAAAAAAAGAAAAAAAAAATACTTGACCTTCTTTCCCTCTTGATCTCATGTGGCTCTGCCAAACAAAAGTATAACAAGAACAAAAAAGAAACAATAATGAAATACTAGAATGTCACTGGGAACATTTTCTACAAGTTCTAAAAATAACTTCAACTATAAATACCGAGGTAATGTAAAATAAAAATATTAGACACCTTAAATGAATTATTAAATATTTTATAGGATCTACGAGGTAATGTAAAATAAAAAATGTTAGAGACTGTAAATAAATTAGTAAATATTCTACAGAATCGCATAAATTCTGCATTCACGTAATTATTTAATAAAATATCTAGTAATTCATTTAGAGTTCCTAATATTCGTGAATGTAGAGATCCCTCTCTTGTAAGGTTGAGTAAGGAAATCGAAAAATCTGCAAATCGAACCGGTGCAAACCAATCTTGTAGGTTTGGTTTGGTTTGGTTTGGTTTTTTAATTCGTGGTTTGGTTTTTTTTACTTTGTGTCCGGTCCTGATTTGGAAAATTAGGAAACCAATCTCCTTAGATTGGTTCTGGATTTAGGTTTACAATTTCATATTTGAACCGAACCATATAACTTAAACCATATATGTTTATTTGCTAGATATTGCTTAAGTTGGGATTCTGTTCTAAATGAGTTCTTTGGATTATGGAGTGTGCTTCTACGGTGACCTTTTCCATATTTGTGAATGGGGAAAACCGTATTAGTTTCAAACCCTCTCGAGGCCTTCAACAAGGGGACCCACTCTCCCCTTATTTTTTTCTGGTTGTGATTGATATTTTATCTTGGTTGATTGAGAAAAGTGTTCAGGATCAGCTCTTGTCCGGCATTCGAGTCAGGCGAATGTGCCCTACTCTATCTCATCTTTTGTTTCCGGATGATGCCTTACTATTTGTTAAAGCACAGGAAAGCGAATGTTGTGAAGTTCTTTGTTTATTGGAATTGTGTGGGGATGCATCTGGCCAGTCTATTGACTTTCCTAAATCGGGAATTCAATTCTCAGCCAACTCGAGTTTGCTATGCCAGAAAAGAATTGGGATGTTTTGGAGGTTTCTCCAGTTAATGTTAATGCCATATATTTGGACTTGCCTTCCTGTTGGGGCAGATCTAAATCTGAGGCTTATAGTTTCTTGATTGAAAGGGTTCTCTCCAAATCAAGTGGGTGGAAGTCTCAGTTGCTTTCTCAAGCGGGTAGGGAGGTGCTTATTATGGCTTGCTTCTTGTTCCCAAAGAAGCTTTCTAATAAGCTAAACTCTTATATCCAAAACTTTTGGTGGAAAGGAGATCCAGGAGGTGGGGGAATTCATTGGGCTAAGCTGAGCAAGTTAACACTCCCGAAGAGCCGAGGAGGATTGGGCTTCAGGGATTTTCAGACTTTCAACAAAGCTCTGCTCGCTCGCCAAGGATGGAGGCTTATAAAATTTCTGGAATCCTTTTTTGCTAAGTTCATGAAAAGGATTCATTATCCTCACTCGAACTTCATGCTTGCCTCGACAGGGGCTAGAGCGTCTTGGGTCTGGTCTAGTATTATTAAAGGTCGAGAGGTATTGCATCCGGGCTCTAGATGACAGGTGCACAATGGAGCCTCAATTAATTTTTGGGAAGACAAATGGATCTCTACCGTTGACAACTTCCACATTCAATCTCTTAAAGATGTGGACAATTCGGATTGCTTTGTCAAAGATGTGATTGACCCCATTTTTAAGCTGTGGAACAAATCCAAGATCAGAGAGCTAGTAGCTAAACAGGAAAGGAAGGCGATTGAAGTCATTCCAATTGCTATAGAAAACTCTACGGATCTAGTGGTTTTGCATCATAATTCTCCAGCTTCTTATACTGTTAAATCTGGATACCATTGTGCTCTAGATCTAGATGCCCTTCCCTCCGCTGTTGTGTCTTCTTCTTCCTTTGCTTGGGCGGCTGATGATTAGAAATTCATTTGGAAGCTTAATCTTCCTCCTAAGTTAAAGCATATTCTTTGAAGGATTTGCAATAATTTCTTAGCCAGGAGACTTAATTTGCTGACTAACATGTGCCAAGTGTGCTCTCAATCCCCTGAGTCTATCGAGCACCTCTTATTTGGCTGTCCATGGAGTAAGGTTCGGTGGTCTTGTGTAATGTGGTTTAGATCTGCTGGCACATATGGAAAGGAAGGAATGAAAAGCTGTTTAATCATTCTCCGGTGGACCCTGCCATTGTTGAAAGAGCTAAGAGGGACTTGGCTGAATTTCTTGCTACTATCCAGAATATTGCGGGGGCTCACATAAAATGTAATTGGTCAAAATATGTGAATTTCATATCCATAGTGTAATGACCCATCCAAAATGGTAAATCCCATCATTCTCAACTCTACTATTTAAGCGGAACCTTTCTTTTAGTTAAAGTGTCGAAAAGTTACTAAATTAATCAAAAAGTCAATAATTCATACAAAAAAATCAAAAAATCTCTTCTCTCTTTATTTTTTACACATCTTTTTTGTAAAAAGTCAAAAAATCATCCAAAACATACTAATTTTTTTTAGCTCATATTTTAGCCAAATAGCTAAAAAATTACTAAATTAATCTGTTCCCAAACGAGGACTAAGTGTGAACAAAAATGGAACTTACATTTAACATCATTGTAGGATACATATCCTCATTTGAAATTTTAACAATAAATTAAAAATCATAATAAAAAACACAACTAAAAATATTCACAGTAGATCGAAACCAAAATACACAAAAATTTGAACATGTACTAAGTGTGTTATAGAATACATCTCAAGATCTAAAAAGTGAATTATCAAGAGACCTAAACAGGGTTGGAGACAGAGAAGTTTATAGCAAAAAATACCCATTAGGCAGTCCAGTTCCAAACCTAGAAAAATCCCCAACAGTTTGCCATTTGAATAGAGCAGTGCTAGGAATACAGAATTGATCCGAATAATATTTCTATCGCTTCTCTATCTAACCCATTCTCTCTCTCTAGAACGAAACAGTCAATACATGTTAATCCAAAACACAGACAGACACATAAGATGAGATGAGACGAGTGATCAAACGTGACAACCACAACAGAGGTAGAAGAAGCAGAGGGTTCCGAGCACAAGAATGGCTTCGAAGACAGATAGAATCTTGAAGAGAAACCCGTCGACGAACCAGTGCCGAAAGTTGAGCCCTTTCCACCGAAACCCAGAGCTCCTGAACCTCCAACACCGCCACCACGACCTTGACGAACCCTTCTTCTTCCTCACCCTCTTGAACAAGTACAAACCTGCCTTTTCCTCATCCATATCTTTCTTTCTTTTTTCTTTTTTTTTTTTTTTTGGTGCTCTCTCTCTCTAATATATGTATATTGTTTTCTCTTTCTCACTCTACAACAACGATGGCGCACACAGATAGAGACAGAAGAGGCTTTTGGGTGTTTGGTTATAAGGAGTTTGGGTTCTTGCCTAACACGGTTTCCAGAGAGAGAAGGAAGGGATCATAGTTGAGGGTATTTTCGGCATTACGTATTAGTGTGCGCGTGTGGAATAACCGTCCCGCGTTAGTTAGTGGACAACGTAGACCGGTCCAGAGAGACTCCATTCTCTAGAACAAAAAGCTGATTACATTTCCAGCTTTGTTTTTTTTTTTATTATTTATTTTTAAAGAAAGGTTCAGGCGTGGGTGACAACCTGGTAGGGGCCGGGGCTTAAGCCCTTAGGTTCTGGGTTTAATTTTTTTTTTGGCTAATTTTTTGAGCGTAGCACAATTGATTAGAAAGTTGATCTCAGAATGTCTAATCAGCAATTTGTATGGGTTTAATACTTCCCGCTGTGCGAGTTTTGATTTAAGCGGAGCTTGTCTTGGGAGGTCGGAACAAGCTTCCAGGTTATAGTCTCTTACTCGGAACGCACAATAGGACACCCTGGTGATTTCCTCAAGGGGTGCTGCCTTAGACCTGCGGGAGAGTGAGAGGATTTTCCTGTAACAAAAAAAAAAAAAAAGAGGTTCTAGATTTGTATTTTATATTTATATTTATATGGGTTAATTATATGAGTGTAAGAAAAATGATTGGAAGTTCTAATAAACGAGTTCTAATAAGGGAGTTTTAATGGGAGTGAACCTCACTATGATATTTTGGTCTTGATTTTATTTATTTTTATTTTTTTTATTCTCTGTCACATCATTAAAGCTCAATTAGAACTTCAAAACTAAAGGGATGTATCATTGCTCATGAGTGTAAAAATGGCTCATGACCCGTGGGCAGTTTAAAGTTCACTCGTGGCCTGGGATGGGTCCAGCCATTTAAGCCTATTTGGGCTCAGCCTTGAGCTCAACCCGAGACTCTAGGCCTATGCCTGGGCCATCATTTTGAAGTCCGACTTGACCCACCGACCCACTTAAAGCCCACTCAAGGTTTGGTCCGAGACTCGACCCGCCTGAGGTCTAGTGTTTTTTTTAGTGAAAAATAATAAAAATTTGGTAGAAAAAATTTAAAAAAAACAAAAATATTGTTCAAGCCCAAGTCCAAACCTAGGCCCACCAGCCCGCCCAAGGCCCGAATACCCCTGGGCCTCAGCCTAATTTTTTGGCCTGTGGACCGGCCCGCTCTAGTCCTAATTTTGGAGAGAGCCCGCAAGACCAGACATGGGCTAGGCCAGGCCAGGCCGGGCCAAATGTACACCCCTATCTAATTATACCAATTCTTCTTCAACTTGATATTTATATTTAGGGATAATGAGAAAAAAAATCTCTATAATTTTAGCATTGTAATAAAATAAATCTTAAATTTTTAATGTTGTCAATTTAAATAATAATATTTTGATTTTTTTTTTTAGTCTAAACTGTTTACTTATTTTTGTAACATAAAACTGATAAAAAAAAATATTATTTTATCGATTAAATTTAATATAAATATACATGAAACGAGTAAAATCTTTTTTTTTATTGATTTTAATGACTGAAATACTCATTTTTTTTGTCGATTTTAATTAATGAAAATAGGCAAAAAGCTTAGATTAAAAATTTAAGATTTAAATTGATAAAATTTGTAGAGGGTAAGAAATTAAACCCCAAACTAAGTATGGACCAAAGCACTAAGATCGCCCTGAGAAGGCGGCCAGGGATAAGAAAGGAGTGTGGGCCAAAGCCCAAAGGAAACGGGCCAACAACTGAGCCGAGGCAGGTCCGACCCACCAAGGCTCCTGATGGACTCAGCAAGGAGAAATGCCCAAGTCAAGTTGCAGAGGGAACATGTGCAGCGGCAGAGTTGCAGAGGCACTTTGCCTCAGTGTCGCCATTCCTATTAACTTCTGTTCCACCGCCATTTGAAGTTGCCGAGGGAACATATGCAGCGGCAGAGTTGCTGATGCACTTTGTCTCAACGCCGCCATTCTAAGTATCTTCGATGCCGCCGCCATGCCAAGTAATGTCGGTGTCACAATCATCTGGAGTTGCCGAGGGAAAGAGAAGACCGAGGCAACTAAGTTGCTGAGGCAATACTTCCAGTACTCAAGTTGTGGAGGCATTCTGTCGGCACCGCTATCTCTAATATCTTCAGTCATGCTGTCTGAACTTGCCACGAGAAATGACTAATGCAGCAACTAAGTTGCAGAGGGAATATCCTGCCAAGGTGATAGCAGTCTTTGAGAGAGGCTTCCCTCTACAAGCAGAGGCTAATGCCTGGCGCTGACAGCAGGCCCCAAGGCATTACTAGCCTAGGGCTGATAGCAGGCCCAACAGTTCATTTAACTTGGCGCTGATAGCAGGCCCAAAGACTTGCTGGTTAGAGTTGATAACAGGCCCAGAGGTACCAGTTTACCGCAGCGATCCCGCGAAGATGGGAATAGGGTAGCCCGAGCATAAGGGACTCCCTTTCCATTACCCAGGTCATGGACCTGCCTTGGTCGCATGGGCAGGACTAAGGAAGCCCCCTTGGGCTTGGTACTAAGGCACAGCATGGTTGATAACAGGCTTAGCTGTGGCCTTCGCCCTGGGAAGCTGGGAAGTTTGTGTTTAGGTGGCTAATGGTGGAGGCTTCGCTGAGGTGAACATAAATGTAGTCGATAGCTAACTAATGGAGTCCTGAGAATGCATGTACTAGGCAAATAGAACTGAGAAGGCAGGTGCAGTGGCAAGGTTCACTGCTGCAAGTCCACTTGCTAAGGTTCAAGTTGAGAAGGCAAGTGCAGAGGCAAGCACTCCCGTCGCAACTACACTTGCTGAGACTCGAAAAAGGTAGTTGTGGAGGCAAACAGATAGTACACAGTACATGTAGAGGGACACGTGACACCTTTAGCCTGGTGGCTCAAGGTAAAATATTCCCTGTGATCCTCTAGAACACATGCCTTCTCTCTATTTGGCCACTTGGTGTCTTCTTGGCACCAAGGAAAAGCCTATAAATAGAACCCATTTCCTAAGGTTCACCAGGAGGAATTTTGGGGATTTGGGGAAGATGCTGCCCAATTTGGTACTGCCATACACTTCTTCTTGAGCCACTTGTTTCGCTCTCACCCTACTACACACTCTCTAATTCCCAGATAGTTGCTGCTGTTCATTCTCAAGCCACTTCCACCATCAGTCGACCATTAGCATAGTTTTGCCTCTCTAATCACCCCTCTAATCTTGAACCCCCTTACAAAATTAAAAGTGCATACTTTATTTTGTTATAAAGCTCAAACTCTAGCATTTTTTAAATATTTATATGGGTTAATTATACCAATTCTTCTGCAAGTATCATCGAGTATAACTTTATTTTCTTTATTCTCTATCTAGGTATGTAATTATGGCCTGGCCAGGCTCAGGCTCGGCTGGCCTGTTGTGGGCCTCGCATGCTCCTGTCTCTATGGTGGGTTTGGCCGAAAAGTGAAGCCCAGGCCCACTCAAAATAGGGCTAGGGCCATGACGGCTTTTTTTTTCAAAAAATGAATGATAAATATATTATGTATATAGATTATTTATGAGGAATAAAAAATAAAAGAAAAATTGTACTTGGGTATTTTAATTAGGAAAATGAGTGAGAGCACTAATTAGTGCTATCACTAATAATGTGGCAGTGAGCCCCACCATGAATGATTTGATGTTTTGGTCTTGGTGTTGTATTTTTTTTTTTATTATTGAGTGCCATGTCATTAGTGATCTTTTTAGAGCTCCAAAATTAGTGGTCT
Source organism: Camellia sinensis (assembly GCF_055761805.1). Lineage (NCBI taxonomy): Eukaryota > Viridiplantae > Streptophyta > Magnoliopsida > Ericales > Theaceae > Camellia > Camellia sinensis. The sequence goes on along the minus strand of NC_138969.1, from coordinate 106,682,182 downwards.
CTATCATTGTTGTTTTAATTAAGATTAATGAGATGTTTGATTATGTTTCATGTGTGGTGGTATTTAAATTTAATTATCTTATATTTTTTTAATTATGAACTTATGGCTAAAAAAGTGTGAAATTATATAATTTTCTTCTTTTGAAACTTTCAATATTACAATCATCAAATTAAATATATAAAATTTATTGAATAAATAATTTTTATCTCAAAATGAAATAAAATATTATAAAAATTTATATCATTAAATAAAATAGATGTAAATTATTAATGATGGTAGAGCAATTACATCACTATAGGTTAAGCGCATCCTAACTAGGTTGGCACCTACTAGACTACCAATCATTTGCATTACACATCACCTCAATAATCTAATACAAATAAATAATAATAATAAACAAATAAATAAATAAATAATAATAATAAAAATATAATAATAATAATAATAATAACGAAATGAAATAATGAAAAACAAATTGTTGATCAATCATCAAAGGAGGCAGACAATTCACTCGCGTTGTTCGAGGATATGTCATCCAAATTGTTTTGAATTCTATCATTTTCATTATAATTTTATCTTCTTGTAAGTGCATGCATATGATCTCTGGATATCATCAGTGCCTCAACCATTTAGAGCGAAAGCCTACTACAGTAATTGCTCAGCACCTGTCCACCTATACTAAAAACTATTTTCAAAGCTACTGTAGAAATATGAACAGTTAGTATATCACAGGCCATTTGTGAAACCACAGGCCGCAAAGTCTCATTTTGTTTCCACTAATCCAAAATGTCAAAGTCATCGAAATGATCCACTGATGGGCTTTCCAAATAACATTGTAGTTTAGAACTACTTACGCTTCTATATTAAGATATTCTTTGACTTTTTATTACTTAAAAAACACTTAATCTCTCACCTCAAGATGAGGCTGTTAGTGTAGTGTGTGTAGGTGCATTTGCAAATGCAGCTATCCTGTTTCTTCAAATAATGTTTTGCATGTTTGCATAATAGGTACAAATTGTTTTTTGTCAGTGAAAATACGTTCTAAAAATTTTTATAAACCAATTTCTTTACACCTATAATCAATTGTTATGGCCCAACCTAAAAGAAGAGGTAATAGATCAAAATATTTAATTTTTCTTTCATTGAAGTAATAATTGTTACATAATATTCATTATCCATATATTTTACGAAAATTTTAATTATTTTTGCTAACATATGTAATGGTGAAGTAGGAATATATATTTAAGAAAATAATTTTATTACAGTATCAAAATTTTTAAAAAATCCTTATACAAGGTTATTTTGGCGCAAATTAAGTTTTGTAGGACTCAGTACTCCTCATATTGATGTTGTTGCAAAAAATAAATCAATTGCTTTTCTTTGTTTACAAGTTTTTTTAACATATTATACGTTGAATTTCACTTACTGTCTATATCTAAAATTAATTTTTTAAATGGCATACCTTTTCGTTGACAATTTTTTTTGTATTTTGAGATTGTTGGTGAAAATACTAAAAAAAATATATTTTATTAAAAATAATGCAAAGAAAATGAGATACAAATAGATCAGGCTGAGGCACAGATATCTCGTTTTCTTTGTATTATTTTTAATAAAATATATTTTTTCTAGTATTTTCACCAATAATTTTAAGGAGATCAAGCCCACTGCGGTAGAAAGAACCCAAATACCGATGCAGCAGTCACAAAATTATGACTTGTCCCCTCCAGGATACAACAGTCCGACCACTTATCATATGGTTCAAGCCAACTATGCACAAGATGGTGAACCCAAAGCTCCACTAAGAAAAACACCCTTCTTTGCTAGTAATCTCTCAAATATAGAAAATAGTTGGTGTATTGGTTTAGAAAAGAGTAGAGAGAGGAACTATTTATAAGCCACTAGGATATTACAAAATACACCAAAAAATAATAATGACCAAAGATCATTTTGAGTATGAATACGAATGTGAACATGATTATAACTATCAAAATTACCGCGGATTTGATTAGACCAAAGGTCATTTTGAGTATAAATACAAATGTAAACATGATCATGACTATAAACGTGTTCATGAATATGAATTTGGAAATGATGGACCGGAGGTCGTTTGTACATGTGTTTTGAAGGACCTGATGGTCATTTGTGTATGGATCCATTAGACCTAAGGTCAGATTATGAATGAATATTTTGGACCCAAGGTCGTTTTGATTATGAATGGATTGGATCGAAGGTCGTTGTGAATATAAATGTATTGGACCAAAGGTCATTGTGAATATGAATGCATTGGGCCAAAAGTCATTTTGAATATGAATGTACTGGACCGAAGGTCGTTTTGTATATGAATATGTTGGACTCAAGGCCATTTCATCCCCTCGATATATTCTAAGTATAATGGATTGGACCCTATGTCATTCTGTTATGATTTGCTTAAGTCTTTTATGAATGAGAATTGTGTTTCATATGTATTAAATACAAGTATGATTTATTTAATTAACGAATCTCAGTCATTAACCTCTTTACTCTGGTATTATTCACTAAGCTTTCGTCCACTCCGTTTATATATATGTATGTAGGTGAGTAGCTGGATGTCCAGCCCCAACCTTAGTGAGACTGTAAAAGGTTACCGAGATTTTGGAGTCAGCCAAGGTTGCCTCATGCAAGAAGCTTTGTTTTTAATCTTTTGTTTTGTCCTTGGTTTACTTTTGTTGGTCACGTACGACCACTTTTATATATAACATTTTGGCTTGGAAGATTATGTTATAAATGATCCTGGACATGTATAACTTGATTATGTATGTGATGTGTGAGTTATTATATGTATGTGAAAGGTTTTTATTTTGCCATATATACACAACTCATTGGACAAAATTTATTATTCTACTTCTGTTTTTGGCCCCCTATTATTAAATATGATTTGATTTTAGTCTGAGGCCATAGGTAATCTCATGATTACTGGCCAATTATGATTCTAACCTATAGGGGCAGGTTCGGGTCACGACAATTTTGGAAGGAGAATGTAACACTAGATAAATGTCCGGCCTGTAAGACATCTAGATACAAGATCAATCGTGGAAGAGGTAAAAAAATCCCCCATAAAGTATTGTGGTACTTTCCTTTGACACCAAGGTTGAAATGATTGTACATGTCAAGGAAAAGGACTAAGGACATGAGATGGTACAAAGACAAACGAGTGGACGATGAGGTATTGAGACATCCCGCTAACAGTGATGAGTGGAAGGAATTTGATGCACAACGTCCCGAGTTTGCCTTAGAGCCTCGAAATGTGAGGCTAGGCTTAGCCGTTGATGGGTTCAACCCTTTTGGGAACATGAACAACCCTTATAGTTTGTGGCCTGTTATACTCATTCCATACAACTTGCCACCTTGGTTAGCTATGAAGGATCCATTTTTCATGATGTCATTACTTATTCCTGGAGAATCATAACCAGGGATTGATATTAACGTCAACATGCAACCATTGGTAGATGAGTTGAATGAGTTGTGGAGAAATGGTGCACTAACTTACGATGCCTCTATTAATGAGACTTTTCGAATGCGCATAGCTTTGTTGTGGACAATACACGATTGGCCTGCATTTGGTGGCCTATCTGGATAGAGAACAAAGGATCATTATTCTTGTTACACTTGACATGATGAACCATATTTTGAATTTTTGAGAAGTAAGATTGGGTACATTAACCATCGATGTTACTTGCCTGAGGACCGCCCAGAAAGGCAAAAGTGTAGGGCTTATAATGGTAAGATTGAGAAACATAAGAGATCTTTGGAGTTGCCAGTGGAAAAGATACAAGAGCAATTGGACAACGTGACGGTATCATATATGGAAAGCATCCAAGTAATAGGAAAAGGCCCCGTCAAGCACCCAATTGGACAAAGGTAAGCATCTTGTATGAGCTACCCTATTGGAAGAAGCAAAAAATTTCAACACAACATTGATGTCATGTATATAGAGAAAATTTTTAGTGAAAATGTTTTCGGAACTATGTTAGGCATTGATGGGAAGAACAAGAACACAAACAAGGCACGGTTAGATTTGGAAGATATAGGTATAAGGAAAAAGCTATGGCCAACACGACGACTTTCTTTGAATCTTTTAAAACTGTCAAGTATGCAGATGGGTGTGTGGCAAACATATCCAAATCAGTGAATGCAGGAAATGGTAGATTAATAGGCCTAAAAAGCCACGACTGCCATGTACTTATACAAAGAATTCTTCCCATTAGAATGCATGATTACGCGGATAAAGAAATTAGCACAACACTTTTTGAGTTATGCAATTTCTTCCAAGACTTATGCTCTAGGACACTAAGGCAGAGTGAACTAGAGAAATTAGAGGAACACATAATACACATTTTATGCAAGTTTGAAAAGATCTTTCCTCTGACCTTATTTAATGTGATGATCCACTTGGCTATTCATTTGGAGAACCCATGCAATATTGATAGATGTACCCAATTAAAAGGTATTTTTTACAATTATACTTTGTAAATGAGATGTGCGTAATTGTGTCACATGTGTAACTATACTCTTAATTGGTTCTCTCTTTAAGGTTTCTTGGTGCATTAAAAAACTTATGACCAACCGAGCTTGACCAAAAGGTTTAATTGCCGAGACTTACATTGTCAAAGAGTGCATTACTTTTTGTTCAATGTATGTTGATGGGATTGAAACCATGCATAATAGACCAGAACGGAATGAAGATTGTGGTGAACATTAACAAGGGTTGACAATATTCACAGAAACTACACGTCCAATTGGTCTAATCACATGGGATACTGAAATATGTCAATGAGTTTGTGATATTGCTCAGTGGTTTGTGTTGTACAATAGCCCAGGGATAGAGAAGTATTTGGAGTATGTGTTTCATTGAATTATATTTATGCTGAGCTTTTTTATTAGTGGTACATAGTAATCACATTTGTTTTGAGTAGGGAACACAAAAATCTATTTCAAACTCAAGCTGGACATGACATAACCCACATACAACGACAAGAATTTTCCAAGTGGTTTAAAGAGAGGGTAAAACATTTATAATTTTTTGACATTTACAATTTAAACAAAATTAAAGTTTTATAAAATTTTGTCATTTATAAATTATTTACTTATTGTTTGTTACATGTAATTGTAGATAAAGAGTTGAAGAGTCATCAGAGGTAACCAATGAATTGTGGTCATTAGCAAATGGTCTTAATTTTTTTAGTGAAACAATACTCAAGTTGCATAATCAATAGTAGACGGTTCCATACTAAAGATCTAGACAATCATCGTAAGAATCAGAATAGTGGTGTGCTTACACAAGGGGATCACAAGGGAAAATTGCATGACTTTTACGGTCACTTGTGCAAGGTTTTGGAATTTGACTACATATGTGATAAAAAAGGTTATTTTGTTCCAGTGTGAATGGTACAACACCGGTAACACTAGTAGAAACAGAACAATTCAATTTGATACATATTGCACAAGCATTGATGTGAAAAGTCAATGGTACCAATTTGACCCGTTTATCCTACCTACTCAAGCTAAGAAAGTCTTCTATCTAAATGACACCAAATTGAGTGACCCTTGGAATGTTGTGCAAAGGGTGCAACATAAGGATGTCTTTGATGTTCCAGAAGCCAGTGATGTAGAATTATCGAATTCTTCAGAAAATAATGATGTGTTCTAACAAAAAAACATTACTAATGTTGTTCTAATTGACATTGACCCAATTGTTCTATATTGTATGGATGATGTTGAATTCAATGTTATTTCGGCAGTAGGGTCATTAGATGAGATAATGGAAGAGAATAGAGATGATGAAGGAGATGAAGAACATGACATTCCTAATGTTGATATGGATTATGATATGTAATTTTTATTTTATAAATTGTTTCTGAATAGATGCTATTAATTAATGTATTTTTTACTTTATATATTTATGTTACTTTTTTTTTCTTCTTTTATTTAATGGTGCATAATTATTTTGTCTACATTTTCCAATTAAAGTTGAATTATGTTATATAGTTGTAAAAAATAGTCAAAGGCAAAAAACAATGGCTGAAACTAGGTGATTTGAGAACTAAGAAGCTAACAGAATATGAGAAATAAAGAAATAAGCAAATCAAGAAGAACTATGTAATAATGAACAATCTTGGAGTGAAGAATATTACAAATTCTTTGGGGAGTGTCGTTCAACCCAAATTTGCAAAGGAAAAGGGAATTAAGGTTGAGGTAGATGATGATGATGAGTATAAACTGTCAGAGAGTGAGGATGACAGTGATGATGAGCTATTGGTTTCCTTTGACAGTGAGGTATTATATACATTGTTTTATATTTGTGTGTGAACATATCCTTTACTATTCAAATATCTTCTTCACATATCTTAAACATCATATATTTTTTAAAATATATTTTAACTTTGCTAAATATCTTCTTTACTATTTGATTATGTTATTTCGGGAACAAGAGATGCCACGAGGACTCCATTTGCAGTCTCATTCAAGGCTATTAACTCCTACCCCAGAGGAGGGGATGGATCCTCCATGTCAGGAGGTTGGTACCCAACCCTTACCACCTCATAATGTGCAACCTGAGCATGAGTTGACTGCCTTTAACAGTGTTGGTAAGTTTGCAAAGTTGTTTATATTCAATTTAAGGTCTAACTTGCATTTGTTTACTTACTAACTCAGTTAATATTATGTCCTTATAGCATTACGTGACAAGCGTGGTTGTGGCCTGACACGGGCATATAGGCCCAACGCATTGTCAATAAGGAGAGAAAGATGTTAGTTCCTGTACTTGAATAGTTCTGTGTGCCAATAGGAGATAAAGCCTCTAAGCTAGCCTCTAAGATTGGTATAGAGGTTCGAACGTAGTTACTAGACCTGTGGAAGAAGGTTAACGATGCTGATAATGAGTCGATGATTCAATGCTTGGCGGTAATTATTGTCGAACTTTTGGTAAAAACCTAAATATGACAAAAAAAAACCATATATTTCCTTAAAAATCGGGGCCTATAAATCACATAGTAGCCTCCTTTGTTTTGTATTTGAGGCTATGTAAGACATGATGAGAGAGATTGTAAGAAAAAATAAAAAGAAAACAAGTAAAAGAGTTATGACACATGGAAATTGAAATTGAAACCCTTCTACTATTGCCTTCTATATTTTTTGAAATTGAAATTAAGGTGATTGATGGAAAGGAGTAGAGAAGACTGGATCTTTGTTTTATTTATTTATGATTATTATTATTTGTTAGAAATGGGTCACTGTAATGCTAAGAATCTGATGTTAAATACTTCTAGTTTCAGACAATTATGGATTAGAGATTTCTCATCTCTGCCTCATTGTTTTTCTCTTCCCAAATAGAAAAGACAGAATTTTGGAAAAAATTTTATGACTCACCCTGTTCATATTGGACCTGATCTATTATATATCAGTGGTTGACGTACCAGAATTTTGGAAAAAAAAGTTTCTTCTTCTTTTTTTTTTTTTTTTTTTTTTGAAAAAACAAAAGAACTATTGTTACATTGCATGGTGGCTTACTCTTGTCTTTGAAGTTGTAGCATTGTTTGTGATAAGGCTTCAAATAATAGTGTAGTATAGTTGTTTATCTCAGTTTGTTGTTAAGCCAAGGCTTAAATATCAAGCTCTGGACCTGTATTTATTTATTTATTAGTGTTATAGTCATGTTACAGCCACGAAAGTAGGTAAGTATCATGTATGTTGTGAACTTAGATACAAGGTTTGGGCACATGATTTATCTGCTTGTTAAATTTACCTTACCTCATCCTTAAATTTCAAAAGCTATGATTGTAGTTTGTAGACGCGCCCCAGGGGCCCTCATGCTGCAGTTTGGACTCGTTTGTCACGGTTCTTAATCTGATCTCACAATGTGCGATGTGAGATTGATAAATCACCAAAGAGTCCAAATCCGGCAAATCATTTTGGAAAACTGATTTTTAAGAAAGAAGTGCCAAACATGGATTGCTTTGCCAGATACAGAGTCACCACCTAAATATTTTATTTTGGGGGAATTTAGGAAATCCTGACTTGTGCCTAAGGCCACGTATCCATCATCACCAAAGTTGTCTCGGCTCGGGAACTTGGGTACGATTGGGGAAGGTCATCTATGAGCACCCCCGCTCGCCCAATCAAAGATCGGCCTGTACTAAACATGATATTTTGTTTTGAAAACATATGTGTTCTTATTCCGATTATTATTCTAAAATTACTATGTGATGCGCACAACACACAAGTATAGACCGGATCGCCTAAGTTGGAATAAAACATTTCGTTTTTGTTTATTTGAAAGTGGTTTGATGGTGCTACTCGTAAGTAGGCTAAGACGTGGATTTGCCACCCTCAAGTGAGCTTAAGAAAACATGATTTTGCCACTCTCAAGTGGGCTTAAAACACACATTTTGATGAATTGTTCCAATTCAAGTAATCTAACCTTCACCCACAGGCATTCAGACAGTTATATCACATAAGCAGTTAGCCTCAGAGCAAGCATACTATCATGGTAACACTCACACTCATGTAAGATGCTAAAACATAAATACTTACCTAGTACTCCGAGCCAAAACAAGAAACTAATTAGAAATCATGCATGATCCTAGTTCATGTTAAGATGGCTAATGCAACACATACCAAATGCAACTAGAATAGGCTCGGCTAATCTAAGAATGGCATGTGAAATGCGACAACTCGATACACGTATTCAAGTTGAAATTGAAACACTATGCAATTAGTATGATGCGCCGAGCCCGGTGCATGCAATACGAATGAATGTATGCAAACATGCTAACATAAGTATGCTAATTGAAACATGACCTAAAACTAACCATCAAAAGCAGGTAAGTAAAAGGGAGAAAGACGTGGAGTTGGAAGACATTCACAGACGCACGCGCACTTACTACCAATTCGCCCTCTCGACGGAGGGACCAAATAAATAATACAAACCCAAATGATTAATTAACTATCCTAGCTAATTAATTATTACAAACCCTTAATTAATTAACAAATTAATTACAAAAAGGAGGCTGCTGCAGCTCCACCTCGGAATGATTGAATGATGCATGCTCGATCGCCTCGCTGGGAAACTCGTTGCCATGCCACATGTTGCCTCTGTTTGCACTATTTTGCATCTCTGAAAATTGTGAAAATCCTTGGGATGCTTCTGAAACACTCCCTGAGCACTGTGGGAGGTCACCGGCCAAGAGATGAAGTCACCGGCCATGGGAAAATGATCATCGACCAAAAGTGGAGCTCTCAGCCAGGTTAAGTTAGCTGGCCGGCACTAAAGATGGCCGACCGGCCATCCCTTCCTGCAGAATGCTATTTTTGCTACAGCAAAGGACAGACAGTGCATGGCAGAACGTTTACAAGACAATGTGTGCACGACCACCCTCCCTATCATACTATGAACTCAAGGGAGTATGGCTCTCGACCCTCGGACCACCAATCACGCATTTCAATGCATGATGGCTAAAGGTGCCAAGTGTGCAAATCAATGTGGAGTGAATGCAACAAAACACATGAATGCCTAGAACTTTATCATGCTTGATCAAGAGCGTCGGCGACCGAGGATTGAGGTATGTTTCGTCACTTCAAGTACGAACGTCTCTCATTCCTCATGTTTGGTTTGACACCCCAAACCAAACACAATGCAATGCATGCATGTCAAACACAATGTGACTCAAGTATGCACACAAAGCTTAATGTAGCAAACATGCCAAATGTAATGCAACCTAAACGTGTAAACATGCAACGTACAAGACAAGCATGCAACAACATGCGGAGATGGACTTAAACTGACATGGGAAGACCTCAGCCATACCTAAAACAGTGGCCAAAGTCGTGAATTGGGAGCATGGAAATGCAAAACGAACATGCACATGCAAATGGCCCAACACTTAGGCAACAATGCACAATCTTCAAGCATGAGAAAGATGTGATAAACATGAGAGTATGGAAATGCATTAAGCTCTGAAATCATGTGAGGAGTGATGCCAAACCATCCAAACAAAACAAATGTAGCATGCAAGGAGGCCTAAAGCTTAAGGCTAGTGAAAGGACTTGAACCAAAGCTACACAAAACAAAGGGCATATGGCAAGCATGACCCAAAACAGTCCTAAAGCATGGCAAAGTAAGCCTAAAACATGCAATGACCAAAACCAAAACAAGTTAAGACAAAGGGGCAAGAACATGAGGCATGTAAGGCTACCAAAGAGGTATTACACTACGCCTAAGACAACTGAACATAACATGTTTTAAGCCAATAAAAACAGAGTTATGGCATGCCAAAATGAGCCCAAAAACCCGCTTAGATGGCATCCCAGAGGCCTAAACATGATGGCATACACAATGACACATTCATGAGGCACAACATACCAACTCTTTAAAACATTAAATTAGTCATAAGTGCAAGCATAGGAGCATACTATATGGACTGAAATAACATGACAAGTGATGCCAAATCACTGAAATGGTCGAAATAAAGCATGCTAATGACTTGAACACTCAAAACTAACAAGCTAGATTGCATGATGGCTATACAAAGCATGGCATATGTGACCCAAGCAACCAAAATCAGACCTCAAGCATGGCAAAACAAAGCTAAAAGCTTCTCAAAGTTAAGCCAAAACATGTAAGCATGGTGGTCTAAACACAAGGTGCATGTTAAGGCAAATGAGGGGATTGCAAAGCAAGTATATGAAGCATGTAAGAGCCGACTAAACCCACCCAAAACAGAGTCATGGCATGCTAAAACAACACCAAAAACCCACTGAAATGAGGTCAACATAGGCTAGAAAGACATGCTCAAACATGAAACATATAAGACTAGTTTGTAAAATTTACACTACAAGTGTATAGACCATGCATGGAATGACCAAGATACGCAAAAACAGTGGTATATCACAGCAAAATAACCACAAATACCAACTAAGACATGGCCAACATGAACTTAACGAAGGTGCTCACATATGAGGCAAATATGACAAGTATTGAAGACAACAAGGAGAGGGGATGGCCCTCTCCTTCTTAGGACCTCGAAACACCATTCAGTGGTGAGAAAGCCAATATAAGGTGGTCCCAGAGCTCATAAAAAAAGGCACAAAAATGAGGCCAAACAAGGCTTAAGAAGGGATAAACAACCCCAAACACAAAAGTGATCTTAAACAAAGATCAAAAGTATGTAAAAATAGAACTTTTTTCAGTTGGACACTAAGCTTAAAACAGTATGCAAGTGTTGCTAAAAGCTTAAGCAAAAATGAGGAATAAAAAAATAGTTTCTCACCCTTGAAGAACACTTCAAGAACACCAACTCCAGCACCTCCTTTTGATAAAAAACAAGTCAAAAACTCTGAAAACAACTCTGAAAACAACTCCTTAGCACCTCAGTAACTAGGGGATAGTGTACCACTAGGTGCTTTAGTGCAAAAATATGAACAAAACACCCTTTAGAACACTATTACACACACAACTATATAGAGAGAGGAGATATAGATAGAGTGATATATATATATATATATATATTCTATATCAGTTGGCTGAACCCCTAAAAAGGGAAGGGAGGCTCTCCTCTTATAGGAAATCTAATTCCAAGCTTCCAAGGGAAGTTAAGTGTAAGGATGAAATCCCTCCATACATGTGTATGGAGCACAGAGTTTGTGCTCACCAACTGGCACAGCTGGTATGCACAATGCCTAAAAAAGGCAAAGAAAATGCCTCGGCCAGGAAAAGTGGCCGATCGACCAAGAAAATGGCCGGCCGACCAAATACAGTGCCGATCGACCAATACATTTGGCTAGTGGCAAGAAACAAGGCCAATGGCCTCAGGCCATGGCCGGTGGGTTGAAGGGATGGCTAACAGGCCACTTTCTACCCTCAGAAGCCAAAAACACAAGTGTTTGGCCCACAACCAAGCACAAAACAAACAAGTTGAGAGATCTTGAGACAAGGTGCGCAACCGAGACTTCCTAGAACTCAAAATGAACACAAACATGGATGATCATTGAGTGTTCAAACGATGACCTCCAAGTCTTGAGGACGGTCAAAAATAGGGTGTCTACATAGTTGAGCTATAAATGCATCCAATTTTGCTTTGAACACCTGTGCGCTATGTTACATATTTCCTCTCAAGAGGGTTGGTATGGAAGAGGCAGTTTGTTCCCTATTTGGCATTTATTGATTTGTATAAACCTTTGATGAGTCATATGACATGGTTATTGGCATGCTGAATTTGACAGACCAGATTGAAATCAATATTCTTTTTGATTTCTTTATTATTTCCATAACATGTTACTGGTTTTGCTATTGCTCTATGGACTGGTGGTTGCTCCTAGTTAGTATGTGTATGTGTTGTGCTTCATGCGTGTTATGTGGACAGCGATTGTGGAGTTACTTCTATGGCCTAGCTGTTGTGTTTCACAGTTGGTTATTGCAACGCCTAATTGTGTATGTGAACAAACTTTAGGATATTTAACTTATGAAAAAAAAAAAAGTGATTTGATTTTGCAGGATCAGTTTGATTTACAAGGCAATCCGAGTGATGTAGCAAGGACTTTAAACACACAACTTGGTCGGCGAATGAGTGGCTTCACCTATAAGTTGCACAAATAATACAAGAAACTTAAGGATGCAAGAAGGGAGGAGTACGCGAGAAGGTACCCACATGCAAGTGTTACTCTTAATCAGTGGACATCTTTAATTGACAAGAAGTGGAATAGTAAAGAATTCATGGTGAATGGTTTTATGTTAATTGTCAAAAACTAAGTTTCTTCTTCCTAATGTTAAGTTTTCTTGTTTTGATTGGTGTTTCAATTGTGTAGAAACAATCACTAACTAATGTGAATAACAGGATGCGAATGCAAACAAAACATAGATGTGGATCAAAATCAATCCCGGTTAAGGTGCACAGCTCTATGCGTTCTACTATTTTATTTTATTGGATTAGTAGGCTCTGTTATTTAAATATTTGAAATAACATTCAATAACAAATGAATCAGATAATTGCAAATGGAAAAGTGCTCGATTTGGTAGAATTTTACAAGTCCGTCAACTATAATTTAGACACGCATGAATGGATTTTGTTGTAGAGCCAAGCTAATTATGTATGTACTAGGCAATGTTTATTAATTTTGACAAAATTATTTATTTTGCTTTGTAGGGTTGAATAACTAATAATTGTTTGATTTATTTCAAATTAACATGACAACATGATACAAAAGCAAGCAGAACACCTCTCACAGATTGGTACGATCCTAGAGTTGTCGGCGGTCAAGGTGCTTAAGCCAAGGTCAGGTTATGTGAAAGGACTTGGCATGAGGCTTTCCTCTTCTATGAAGACTACTGTTGAACTTGTTGAAAATAGTGACTATGTTCAACGCCTTGAGATGCAAATAGCACATCAAAATGAAAAAATTGTAAGATTTCAAAAGTTAAAGAAGAAATAAAGCAAGAAGATACAAAGTATCATAGAATGTTGAAGGCAGAAAGGTATCAAGGGAAATTTTGAGAGTGGGGAAAGTTCAAATCTGATGGACAAACTTCTTGGTTAGTATACTATGTTTATATGTTAATTTAGTAGAAAATTTTTTCCTCAACTAGGGTAGAATAAAAAACTTTGAAATTTAGGCACAAAAGGTCCCGGGAAAATAGTGAAATATGGATGTAAAGGCCCGGGAAACATCACAAACACCTTGAGACAGAGCAACATAAGTTGTGCAAACTTACAGAACAAGCAGGTGGCTCTCAATTTCAAAGCTACTTTGCAATTTGCACTATCCCAACACTTAGGCATGAAAATAGGTCTTGGAAAAGGGGGGAGAAGCTTGAAATAGGCACGAAAAGGCTCGAGAAATGTCACAAACACCTCAAAAGGAACCAACATAAGTTGTGAACACTACGGAACAAGCACATGACTCCCATTGGAACAAGCACATGACTCTTAGTTTGAAAACTACTTTGAATTATGAATTTTTCCAACACTTAAGCTTAAAAATAGGTCATCGAGGGACAAAATAATGAAATGTGAACAACAAGGCCTTGGAAACATCATGAGCACCTCGAAAGGAACCAATGTAAATTATGAAAACTTATAGAATAAGCACGAGACTCCTAATTTAAAAACTACTTTGAAATTTGTAAATTTCCAACACTTAGGCATGAAAGTAAGCCATCGTGGGGCAAAATCGTTGAATAGGGACAAAAAGGTCTAGAAATTATCATGAACACCTTGGGAGGAATCAACATAAGTTGTGAAAACTTATAGAACAATCATAGGATTCTCAGTTGGAAAACATTTAGGCTTGAAAATAGGCTATTAGGGAGTAAAATCTTGAAATAGTCGTAAAAATGCTTGGGAAACATCATGAACACATTGGGAGGAACTAATGTAAATTGTAAAAATTTACGGAACAAGCACGGTAAATTTTGGTTTGAAATTTACTTCGAATTTTTTATTTTTTCTCTTCTAGGTTGCATGTCAACATATTTAGTGAATGGCTACTTTAACATTTTTGTTGTTGTTGTTGTTTGTTTGTTTGTTTGTTTGTGTGTGTGTGTGTTTTTTTTTTTAATTTTATTTTAAATGGCAGATTGGAGATGAACGGATTTGGTAACTTGCATAGCAAGAGTTTTTTTGTTAATATTACCAGACACGTATCCATCACAGTGTAGTTTTACTTTTTGTTGATATTACCAAACATGTATTTTGACTATGTTGTCATGGGTTATGATTATATTATGATGGATCTTATCTTTTTGTTGATACTATCAAACATGTATTTTAACTATATTGTTGCTTTATGCAAATGAACAAATTTTTGTAATGATTTGTAATGGATATTATATTGAACTGGTTATTAAAATGCACAAGTTATTTTGATTGTGTTGTTGTAGTTTTTAGAATAGATGTTATAGTATGGATGTTTTATATTAATTTCTTGATACGATCAGACGTATATTTTGCTTGTGTTGTTTTATGAAAATGAATAGCTTAATTTTATATTGATTTGCATTAGATATTTTATTGAATAGATTATTCAAATGCATAGGGATTGTTCATTGAAAAAAAAAATATAAAAATTGCAAATATCCGCGCCCCTCACACAATTTTTAAAATTTATTTATCATAGGCGACAAAAAAAAAAAATTGTTGCTAAAACTTTCTAATCCCAACAAATAATTTCGTCACATATGTTTAATATTTTGCCACTAAATTGAAATATTTCTTAACAAAAATATTCGTCACTAAAGGGTCTTTTTTTTGCATCTTTTGGTGACGAATATTTTCATCACTAAAAATTCTATCACTATTTTTAATGACGAAATATTTCGTCACCCAAAACAAGTAGAATAAAATTTTATTTAATTCTAGTGACGAAATAGACATTATAGATGACAAAATATTTAACATTTAGCAACGAAATGTTTTCTCACCAAATTCTAATAATAGGCGACAAAATAAAATTTTGTCACCAGGTACTTTTAGCAATGACCAATAGACGATGAACGTGGTGACGAAATTATTTCGTTGCAAACCAATTTAGTGACATAAATTTCACTATTGGAGACAAAGTGATTTTGTCATTAAAGAACCATTTTGTTGTAGTGTTCCTGTTCGCCGGAGCGAGACGAAGCTTTTGATGAAAGCGAAATACTTAAGCAGTCGTTGGAGATGATGATCGAAGGGAGTTCCAACAATGGAACTCGAACATACAGCAATGGAGGTTAGTGATTCTAGAGAGGGAAAGTTTGTGTGAGGAGAGAGAGTTTGGAATAAGAAGTGAAGGGGCAGAGAAAGAGAATGAAGGATTTTGGTGAGTTGAAAAGGGCGATAATCGAAATGATTTAAATTTCTTGGAAAACGTGCAACAGTTGGTGTCAGGTGACGTCAGACAGCATGGGTCAAGAGTGATGGGACACATCTGTTGATGTGACAGGTATGGACCAGTGGGGAGGCGTGACATCATTATGTTGGTTGTGGAGTTTGTTAGAAGAAACTGACTTGAAATCTTGAATTCTTGAACTAGCATGTGATTACCTCGGCTAGTAGTGTGATTTCTATTGAGATGTTAGGCATCAACAAGATAGAGCATCTTGGTTCTTGGTACTTAATGAGTGGACGGTTGTGATTCCCTATTTATTGAAGTCGATGAGTCATGATCTCGGTTAGATGAGTATCCTCTAGCATGTTGTTTAGCTGACATGTTGAGAGGATAGATGATGTAGGTTCCTGTCATGACCCAAACCCACCCCTATAGGTTTAGCATCGTTACCGGCCAGTAATCCTAGGATTACCGAAGGCTTCTGAGACAAATTAACATAATGTTAGGGGCTAGCGGAAGCAAATAACAAATATACAACATCCATTGAGCTATGCAGACTTATATGAGACAGAAAAATTTTAAACTTTTTATATACATATATACACATCATCCCTACGTCATAATATATATACAAATCAGACAAAAAGGACTTAGCCCCTTTTTCAAAATACACAAGATTTGTTAACCAAACAAGAAAACAAAACTTAAACTTTAAATCACATAGCGATAATCACTTGACATATCCGGAACCTCCACGGGAGGCACATAGGTTGGCTGACAAAAATAGATTTTAGACAGATGCCTCTAAGCCTGGTCGCGTGTCTGATCACCTACATACATAAATAATATAGTGAGCTAGAGCCCAGTGAATAATAACAGAGTAAAGGGTTTTAATGAATGAGTCCATACAGATTCATAATTCATAATTCAGTTTCGTATCAAATTCATAATTTGTCCAGATCATATACAGAAATCATAAGTCATGCGTAAGTATACGTGATACATCCATAAGCCCTAACAGAGGAGATACATAACAGATGCAGACACGTGAGGGTTACGAATAACCAGTTCCATAAAGGAACCTTCGGATTCGGGTAACAGAGAATAAACACGTTGAGCCCCATAATGGAGCCTCCGGTACGAGTAACAGAGTGCAGACAGATTAAGTTCCATGATGGAACCTCCGATACCGGGTAACAGCCAACACATATCACATGATACTAAGGATGTCATGAACATATATCAGAAATTGGAGAATCATTCATTGTACAGAACATAACATTTCAGAAAACAATTCTTATTTCATCATACAGAAAATAAATAAGGTTGAACATAGCTTTACTATGTTATTACTCACAGATAGCCACAGAAGCAAATCAGACGGACTGGACATATTAGATAAATCAAGCAGACAATGGCGCGTGACCTACACAAGCACATAACATATACACATTGAAATACAATATTACCCCCTTGATCAAACTTGACTTTTCTAGTCTTTTCCGTTTAAACAGTCCGAAGTTCTACTACGCTTATTCTTTCTCATTCAAATAAACCGGATTCTTATTTTACATATTCTTTCATTACTAAGCCCTTCTTTTCCAAATAGATTGATCTTTTACTTGGCTTCTTAAGCAATTACCACTAGATCAATGATTCATTCTTTAACTAACTAATCTATGTTGATTGGTAGCTTATTAATCTTTATTGAGTCATAAATCATGTCTAGAATGCTTTGAAAAGAGATGAGAATAAAAATGTGAACTAAATGCAACTTTCCAAAATATGTTGAGCGGACTATAAAATTTGAACAACTTCTGGGAGCTCGATTTTCACCCTCGAGCAAGACTTTCCTCGCTCGAGCGGACAGCGTAAATTTTGGAATTTCCAGAATTGCAATTGAAGTTCAAATTTGATATTCAAAGCCTCAAAACATGTATTTTTGGTACACAAAAATGGAGATCCATTGTATGATTTAGTAAACATTTTTAATTAGAAAACATTCATTCAAAATCATGTTCCAATTGCCCAATTTTAGTTTTAATTCATCTTATTAATATCAACCCACAATTCTAAAATATAAATTAGACGTCCCAACCTCTTGAAATTCCATGATGTATGTAATACAAATAGATCTAATTTTACTATTAATAACAAAATCAACTTAACTCAGTTTTTAACCAAATACTTAATTTATAATCATGGGTGTTCTAAAATGTATCTAAATTGAATAATATTCTTAAATTACATCACATGCATGGATTAAATAAAAATCTAATTATTAAATCAAAACTTTAGGATTAATTCCAAATTTCCATAAACTTGATTTTCTTAAAACATTTCCTTTGTCTCTTCAAAATATGAACTTGAATGGCTCAATTCCCTTAAAACTCATGTATTACAAGATAATACTGCAAAATTAAATAAAAAACAATTAATTTTCCAAATTAATTTCCACAACTATGAGTCTACTTAATTTCTTACTTTAGATACTGGCTGCGTTTCCGAAATCACATCAACGGTAAATTCAATCTCCCTATCAGTCAAATCCCCTAGCAGATTATCTAGAAAAACATCTGGGAATTCTCTGACTATAGGAATACTGTTCACGTTAGCATTATCATCAGTAGGTACAGTCAATACAGAACACAGATATCCCTTACACCCCTTTCTAATCAATTTAACAGCTTTCACAGATGAAATCAAGTACGGAGGAGGTACTACTCCAACCCCATTAAACACAAATTCGGGTAAACCCGGTGGACGGAAAACTACTTGTTTCGTTACACAGTCTATGGTAGCATGATATTTCGTTAACCAGTCCATTCCCAATATTACATCAAAATGATTAATGTTCAGGGACAGTAAATCAATAAACAAATGTGCATCTCCAACAATAATTTCACAAGCAGGGTACATATATGCGCAGGTCATAGATCCCCCAATGGATGATGATACAGCTAACAGATAATTCATGGGTTCTAATGACCTATTCAGTTTTCGCGAAAAAGCATGCGACACATATGAATGCGTAGACCCCGAATCAATCAGTACATAAACATTTTGAGTACAAATAAAGAGAATACCTGACACAACGGTCTCGGTATTCTGCACGTCTCCCGATACTAGGGCGAACACTCGGCTCTGCCTCATGGGCTCTTTCCTGGTAGCTTTGGGGTTCGATTTTGGTGCAACAATTGATGCTGCCACGCTTGGTGCAGCTTTACTACTGGCTTGTGGAGCAGAGGGGCAGTCTTTAACCATGTGGCCCACCTTGCCACACCTGTAACAGGCTCCAGATATTTTGTAACAGACCCCTTTGTGCTTTTTGCCACACTCAGAACAGGGTGGTATGAAACCACTCCCTTGGCTGGGGCTAGTTGTTGACCCCGTATTTTGTTTCTTGTTCAATGGGTTATGCTTGCCTTTCTTGAATTTAAAGCCCTGCCTTTTACCATGCCATTCAGATGCTGGTGTTTCAGTTTTCAGTGCTTCGATGTTCGATTTAGCCATCAAGGCTCGGTCAAGAACATTTACATAATTCGGTAATTTCAGAACATTTATTCTGTCGAGTATTGCAACATTAAGGCCGCCTTCAAACTTTCTAGCCTTCTTATAGTCAGTGTCAACCATATGTGGTGCATAACGGGCAAGTTCAGTAAATTTTGTCTCATATTCAGCAATGGACATTGTGCCCTGTCTCAGCTGTTCGAATTCAGTTACTTTTCTGTCCCTAACACACTGAGGGAAGTACTTTTCAAAGAAGGCTCCTTGGAATTGACCCCAAGTCATAACAGTATTGTCATTACGGATAAGCATCCACCACCTTCTAGCTTCTTCTTGCAAAGCAAATGTGGCCAATAGCACTTTGTGTGCTTCAGAGCACTGAAAAACCTCAAACAATTTTTCAGTCTCGAGAACCCACGCTTCAGCTTTTAATGGTTCAAGGCCTCCCTGGAAGGATGGCGGTTTCATTTTGCTGAACTTATGGGTGAGAGCAATTATGTCCCCATCATTAACATTCACATTCTGCTCCGGCTGTACCGGATGAGGAGGTGGGGGCTGTTGATTCTGTTGTTGATCTAATCTTTCAGTTATTAGTTCCATCATTCTTTCCAGTCTTGCCATTCTTGCCTCAGAGGATGAGGATTCAGATTCATTTGCAGTTCTTGCATTATCCATTTCACTATAGGCAGTTATAACAGTTATCAACATAGGCAGTCATTTGTTTAAACAGATTAACACATTAGCATACATTCAGTCATGTCATAGCCACACACTTATCATGCTCATGTAATGCCCTAATCGCTTTTCTAGGACATCTTATAGCTCATTGGGACACGTGTGTGCGGTATAACTCGTGGTAAGTATCGCTCTAATACCACTTTGTCACAACCCAAACCCGCCCCTATGGGTTTAGCACCGTTACCGGCCAGTAATCCGAGATTACCGAAGGCCTGCTTAACAGTAATACAGTAAAACAGAGTACAGGGGCCTGGCAGAAGCCAAAACAGTAAATAAACAATGTCCAATGAGCTGTGACAGTCTGTATGCCAAAAAGACTTTTCATACAAATATATATACAGTCGGACAAAACAGCATGTACATATACACTCATTCAGTTCAGGGACCTAATCCCTATTAAACAGTACAGTACAGTAAACAAAACAGTTACAGAGATAGAAGGGGGAACTAAAACACCCCTAAGCCATAGCTTGACAGGCTCGGAACCTCGTAGTGAGGCATATAGGTTGGCTTGACAAAACTGGAGCTTACCCCGACGCTTCTAGCTACAGTCTGGTGCCTGAACACCTACATATATATATATATATATATATATGAGCAGTGAGCTAAAGCCCAGTGAATAACATAATACGTAAAGGGGTTTAGAATGAATGTCCTTATAGTAATGAAAACAGTTCATTAAATCAGTATTTCAGTCGTTCAGTCAGTACAGTCATATGTGGTACATCCATTAGCATAACAATACAGTAAACATTAGGTCTTGAAAGACCGAACAGTAAATGATGGCCATCAGTCAGTAAACAGTAGTGGTTCCAACAAGGGAACCGACAGAGATCTCTATAACAGTAACAGTAAACAGTAGTTGCTAAGGATGCCACAATACAGTTCAGAATATAGGACATATATTCATTCAATTAACAGTATCAGTTCAGAAAGCAGTACAGTTCAATTGTTCAGAAGATAATCATTTTGAATATATCTTTACACAGTTGTTACTCACAGAGTTCTGAGCTACAGTAAAGTTAGAGCGCGTCCCCAGTCGCCAACCCTACACAGTTACAGATTGAACACACACTAAGCTACACAGTTAGGAAAGATAATAACTTAATCCCTAATTTGCCTCGGTATGTTCTACATCTATATCCTTCTTAAGATGCCTTAAACTAGGCCTAATAATGCCTAGGATGAGATGAGGATGCAAAGATGCACTGTAAAAGTATTTTCAGAATTTTCAGAAAACAGGGGTCACGCTCGAGTGTATGTTACTCCGCTCGAGCGGACATGCAGACAAAGGTTTCGGTTCGAGCGTAGAACTACCCGCTCGAGCGTTTAGCAAAACAGTCAAAAGTGCTGGATAGGTGAAAATCACGCTCGATTGAGCGCTCGACACCCGCTAGAGCATGAGACACAATGTCCCGCTCGAGCGTCAATTATTCCGGTCAAGCGGACTTCAAAATAGTGCAAAGTACTGGGAGCACGAATTACACGCTCGAGCGCCAGTCACCCCGCTCGAGCGTGATTTTAAAATATGGAATTCCCAGATTTGAACCTCAAGCTCAAATTCAAGTTTTAAAACATAAATTTCGATCCTCTTGGGCCAATTTTTTAGAAAACATCCCAAAACTCATAGTTTAACATGGTTCCAAAGCTCAATTGTAAAATCAAGGCCCAAGGGTGTTTCAAACAACTCAATTTCAAACCAATTTTCAAGAATATGAAAAACATGCATGAATTTAAACCATTTCAAAGCTCAATTTCATGCTCTAATGAGCCAATTCTTCCAAGGGCAAGATGAAATCATGGACTTAAACACAATATGAACATGCATATAACATTTTACCATGAAATCAACTCACAACTCAACAATTCAAACATGCATGCATGGAATGAGCTCCAATTCAACATTATCGAACCAATTCTTGACTTAACTCTTTAATCTACCATGATCCATGCTAGAAGGAACTTAAATACACAATAAGGAGGATGAAATTCATACCTAGGTTCCTCAATTACAAGTCTAGAGGCTCAATTATGCAAGAATCCTTCAAACTCTGCAAGACTCTAAGCCAAATTGTGAAGAACTCAAGCTTTCTCTACGTCTCACTCTCTCAAGTCGGTAAGAACAAGAAAGATGGGCTGATGAAGTGTTGTAATGTTAACATTAGAGATCAACTAAGAGGCTCAAGAAAGTCCACTAAGTGGCAAAATGGCAATTAAGTCCAACTCTTGCAATTTAACTCATTTTAATCCAATTTAATCATACCAAATCACATTTTAGATAAACACACCATAAAATCATATAAATTCCAATGAACACAAATCATCAATCAATTTCAGATTCAGCCGCCGATAAGGCCTTCAATTCGCAATTTAAACACAAAGACATGAACAGATAATTAAACAGTCAAACAGATAAACATGCAATTAAATAGATACAGTCAATCGATTCAGTTCCAGATTTCAGTTAGTCAGTTCAGTATTTCAATCAGGTCAATTACCAGTCATAATCAATCTCAATTTAGCAGTAAACGGTAATTAATCAGTAATTAGTGACGAGGGTTGTTACATGGTGCATTTATTATTTCCTTAACTAATTAATCTTGCTTAGAATACTTAATTGAGATTAAACTTTAATTATAATTAGTTTAATTAACCATCTCTTAATTTAATTAGTTGTGTAAAATCCTAACCCAATTAATCATGACTACGTACAAATCTCACTTAACTTAATTAGTCTAATTTGACTTCTTTTGGAGCCCAATTAATTATATTTAAATTTATCATTCTGAATCAGATTTTTAATCAAACTCTCAAAAGGCTACAATTATTAAATTAAACTCATTTTCATCCTCAATTTTGGTTTCTTAGATCATTTAATCTTTCAATTTCTGATCAGACTTAAAATTTCCGTCAATTAAATTACATATTCAAATTAGACACCCCATAAATAAATTTAATTCGTAATAATTACAATTCTCAATCTTCATAATTTAATTAACTTGATTAACTCCAATTAGGATCTAATTAATCAAATCTCAATTTTACTAAACTGAAACGAATATTTAATTAAACTCTCAAATGGGTCCATAATTAAGATTAAATTGATTCAACTTTCTTAACTTCACTTCCTTAAGCCATTTGAACGCTCAATTTCTAATTTCAAAATAAATCTTTAACAGAATCATATACGAGTCAAATCCCACAATCTTCATAAATCCCAAATTAAATTATAATACTCGGCAATTAAATTTCAAATCCTTTTAATTACTCAAGTACTAATCATTATACGTGATGGGGTTGTTACAGTTCCATCACCTCAATTTACCAAGGTAATAGAACCTAGGAGTCAGTTATGGGGAAATATTTTTGGGTTGTCCACGTGGCCTAGTTGGTTTAGCTGAGGTGCCACGTGGGTGGTCTTGGATTGTCGAGATATGGTGTAACCATATCGAAGTTTGAGTGTAGCTGGTTTTTTGTGCTCCTCGGAGGGGTTTAGTCTCCTCGGGTACGACAGCCTTACAGTTCGGACTCCCGTAGTTCTAAATCTAGTTTCACAAGTGCAATGTGAAACAGAAAACAAACGAGAGTCCAAATCCAACAAATCATAGAAAATCCATTAATCATCAAACATGCCAAAAAAGGATTGCATTGCCAGATTTCAAAGTCCCCACTTAAATATTTTTGAAAATTTTAGGAACCCGTAACTCGTGCCAAAGGCCATTTGTCCGTCATAACCAAAGTGTCTCGGCTCGAGAACTTAAGTATGAGAGGGGAAGGTCATGAATTGAGCACCCTACTTACCCGATCAAAGATCAACCTCTACTAATCATGATGTGATTCTTATCAACCCTATATGCTCTTGTTCTGATTTTATTATGCTATCTTACTATATGAGGCACATAAGTATAGGTTGTTTCGCTTGCTTTGGAAATGACTTTGATTTTATGTGATTTTTGTAAAAGAGTTTTGAGTGTACACAACTCAAAAGGAAAGAAATGAGTTCATACATACATTTTGATCAAAATCATCCGCAATGCAGGTAAAATAACCTTCATCCACCGGCATACAAACAATTCATTTTGAGTAAGCACGTAGCCTCAAGGTAGGTGCTAAGTATGGCAATAATCACACACATGAATATGCTAAAGCTAAAAATGTTCACCTAGTACTCCGAGGTAAGCCAAAGAAAAAGATACAAGAATACAACTAGAAAATAGGAAATGATATAATTAGAAAAATACATGATTCTAACAATGCATATGACTAATGCAACACATACAAGAATACAATTACTAGGTTCGGCTATTTAACATGTCATATGGATTAACTCAAAGCATGTGATAACGCACGTATTCAAGAAAATAGGAAATGACAATAATATTCAAGAATGATGAACTGAACCTTATGTATGCAAAAATAGATACAAAGCATGGCAATGATATGAAACGAAAACATAACACTACATGAAACCATGGTAAGCATATAAGTAAAGGGAGAAAGAAATGGAAGTTGGAATTCATACAAATATTACAAATATGCCCTCGCACAAGAGAGTCCAAATGAATGTCCTAATTAACTAATTATTACAAACGCAAATAAATTAATTAATTAATTAACTATTACAAATTCGAATGAAAGTAACTAATTAATTACAAATGAATCTCGAAGCTAATCTAATGGACGTGAACGGGAGGCGAGGAACCACATGTGCGCAACCGAGAACACCCCCCGAAAATCTCTCTATTTGCTGCCAGAACCTGCTCTGTTTACAGTTAGAAAATTGTTTTGTTTTGGCCTCAGGATCTGTTCTATTATGCTGTAAAATCACCACTGCCGTATAAAATGGATGACCAACCGGCCAGATCAGGTGGTCGACCGTATAGAGTAATGGTTAGTCGGCCTGATCAGATGGTCGGCCACTGTTTTTGAGGAATACCCTGCTACAACAGAGCTAGAACAGAGCAAGACGAGTGTTTCCAGGAGGTGTTTATCCTATCTGCCCTTCCCTATTATGAAGATGTTCAAGGGAGGAGTAGATTCGAATCTCAAATCATCAATCATCATCAATTTGTTGCGCGATGATCTTAGAAAAGATAGGACAAGAGTTTAATAAACACAACAAAAGATAAACAATACCTTCTCCTTATCATGAAGTTACCTCAAGTGAGGGGGTAGACTTGCCTCATGAATCATCGAACATCACTGAAATAGTATTCGATAATTCTAGAAGTAATAAATTCAATATAACGTCTGACTGAACCTAACCAAATTTTATTATCTTTTTATCCCTTTTTTACTCCAATTTTATTAGCCTTTTTTACTTTACGTTTCCATTTTCTTATCTTTTTTGCATTCTTGTCCAAAGGTGATGATTACGTCCACTAAGTCCAAAGCAATAAAGATTAGCAAGCATGACTTGACCCGAGAAATGAGCTTTTCAAGCCCTTTTCTACATGGGAAACTACAAAGGAAGAATCAAACCCATTTACGAGCGATAATGAATTCAGAGTCAAACCCGAAATGAACGATAATGACACCAAATCCAAACCCGATAATGAGTTATAATGAATCTTTCCTTTATGATTTCCAAGGGACTAAAGAGCAAGTTAGTCCCTTAGAAATAATGCACCAGGAGGTATCGAGCAAGAGATTGCGCTTAGCATAAGAAAGACGTGATGCCCTAATAATGAACCTCCAAAGAGGTTAAACCATTTAGCATGTGGAATCCCTTTCTTATGTTGTGATCAAAAATCTTTTGGTTGATGTAACCCTCAATCAAAATAAACAAAGAAATGAGTGAGGTTGCAGAGTGTGAATGAAAAGTGGATGATTACAATGATTTGAATATATACATAAAAGATATTGAAAGGAAAACTATCAACTCAAATGAATTGGTGGCTATAGCCTATACACCAAACCCATGAGGACTTACAACAGCACAAGTATGATATTCAAAGAATAAATTAAATAGACACATTAAATAGCCCCTAAACTCAAGAAAACAGTGGCCAAAATCAAAAGAAACAAAGTAGAAAATGCAAAGTAACAAGCTATGGAACAAGGCCTAAGGAAGGGTGGCTAGCGCCACCTCTTTTTGTGAGGTTTTAATCGCATTTTAAGATTAAAAGCAACTCTAAAATTAGTATGAAGTACAAGAAAAAGAGAGAGAAAAAATGGTTGAAGAGTTCAAAGATCGCCTTTTGAAAGAGTGGATGCTCTTCTTAGTTCACAAACCACAAGCTATGCACTCTCAAGGAACTAAAATTGTGTTCAAGAACCTCAGCAAAAGCTTCGAGCTTAAGCTTGTAAGGTGTATGTATGGTGTGTGTATATTACAAGAAAGGAGGGAAGTGTGTTGTGTAAGCTATAGGCTCTTGGCAAATTTTTCTAACCCTAAACCATGAAGGGGGGTGTTGTATTTATAGAAAAATAGGTTCTCACGTCAGAAATATATGTATCAACGACAGCTAGCCCAAAGCATGTACGTGGGAGCAGGTGGCAGTTGTCAAAACATCTGCTACGCTGAACATGGCCGGCCGACCAGGAAGGGGTACGGCCGGCCCATTGAAAATGGCCTACTGGCTATCTATTGGCCAGTTGTTCTCTAAGTGGTTAGGCTACAAAAAAAAAAAAAAAAAGATTTTGGTCCAAAAGGGGTGCAAGGTTTAGGTTTTAAAGCTTGAAACCGAATCATTTTGCTAGAGATTAGAATGATTACATAGGATAATATTTCATCATCGAGTGTTCAGAGTGAGACACCTAATTCTTAAGGACGGTCAAAATGGGGTGTCTACACCGAGATATGCGGATAAGAGACAAGAGTCCTATTGATGTTGGACTGCCTGTTTGGGTAAGGATGGACTCATGAGAGAGTTTGCTTTCATCTAAATAGGAGGAGTCATGGATAAGTGATATTCTTATAAGAGATAAAATCTTATGAAAACTTTTAAGTGACGATGGCACTATTCATTATAAAAGGAAGGCATCCCTGTGGGTCTAACATATGTTTTACTTTTTGAGTACTGTGATTGAGTTATTATTTTTGAGAGATAAGCTAACTGACTTGATTGTTGGAGTGCCTCTGGATGAATGAGCCACCGGTATTTGTTGTCTTTTTGTGTGTAGGTATTGAGCTTCTCTATATCTATCGCGTGCTCTTCGACTTTGTTTTCTAAATTTCGACGACAAGATTCAATTGATTGTGAGACCAAATTTCAATACCCATAGTTGAGCACCGAAACAAATACATTAATGATCACACAACTAGAGAGAAGCAGTGGAAGCACGAGCATAAAGGCAACGATGAGGAAGTACACCCTTACATCATCATTAATGTGATTGACAAAGAGCCACAAAGAGCCTTGTTTGAGGACAGTAAGGGTGTGTTTGGTTTGGTTTGGTTTTGAGAGATAAAATTTTAAAAAAAAATTTGGGAAAAGTTTAGAAATTATTTTGGTTTGTTTGGTTGTATATTTTAGAAATAGTTTTAGAGTGTTAGAGTTTGGGATGATTTGTTATTTTGGTGTAGTTGAGTAGATGTATATAAGAGAAAAAATGATTGAGAAGGAGAGAGAAGAGAGAAAAAGTGATTGATTAATGTATAAGAGATAGAAAGTGTTTTTGGAAATTTTTTTCCAAAATCACTAAATCAAATAAAATTTGAAAAAAAAAAATTTCAAAAATTATTTCTCAAAAACAAACCAAACAAACAAGACCTAAATGAAGCCATAGGGAAGATGCATAAAGTCGTTTACCTGAAACACAATGATGCACTTTATAGCAGGTTTGGAGTGAATTGGGTTTGGGACCAAGGCAGTGTAATCGAGGTGATGCATTACAACCTCTTTAGGCAACTTTGCTAATGAATAAATACTTGAAGAAGGTCATTGCACCGGATCCGGAGGTGCTGCTGCGAGGGGCTCCCAGCAGTTACTGCTGTGAGCTGAAACGACGTCGTTTCATGCATATTCAAAAAAAAAAAAAAAAAAAAAAAGAAAGGAAAGTTTGGTTTTTTGGAAGCTTGAACCCGGACAAGTTGAAAAAGCAACAGAGACCTCAACAACTATACTATTTAGGCACCGTTTGGGAAGCCAAAGCTGGGCTGTTGAAAAAAAAAATTAAAAACATTTTTTTGGTTTTTGTTAAAATATTTTATAAAAATAAATTCAAACTCTATTTATAAAAATATTTTTAAAAATTTTAATATTTTTGTTATGTATTTAGTTATGATTTGAGTGTAGAGTTTTAAAAGTAGTATGGAGTTTCAAGTTATGTATTTGGTTATGAATTGTAAAAATAATTTACTAATAAAATTTTATTTTATGTATTTGGTTGCGATTTGAGTGTAGAGTTGTTTTTAAATTAAAAATATTAACATTTTAAATTATTTAAAATTTTTGAATATTTAAATTATTTAAATCTTTTTGTTAAAATAATTTTTTGAATATTTAAATTTTTTGCAAAATAAATTTGTTAGATTATTTACATTATTTAAATATTTAAAATAACATTAAAATTAAAATTAAAATTAAAATAAAATTCAAATTCAAATTCAAATTCAAATTAAATTAAATTAAATTAAATATTTAAAAGTAAATTAAAATTAAATTATTTAAAATACACATCCTAATAAAATAAAACCTCACTTTTTATCATTTCACCGAAAATTAAAATAAAAATAAAAAACACATGAAAAAATATTTGCAAAAAAAAAAAAAAAAGAACTTAAAATACATAAATTATTAACAATAATTTATTAATTGAGTTTTATTTTACGTGTTTGTTTACGATTTGAGTGTAAAGTTGTTTTTAAATTTAAAATATTAACATTTTAAATTATTTTTATTTTTTGAATATTTAAATTATTTAAATTTGTTTGTTAAAATAATTTTTTGAATATTTAAATTAAACAAAATAAATCTTTTCCACTGTTATTATGTTTTATTTTATTTGTGTTTGATACATAATAGAGCATCAAATTATACAAATTGGATATCAATTCAAGATTTATTTAAGGAGAAATCACTGTTATTATGTTTCATTGTATTTGTGTTTTATTTTATAAGCTTTATTATGGCTGCATAATGTAATTTATTTTTTTTTTTTGCAAGAATACAGATTGTAATAATAGCAAATTGTAAATATTTTTTTAATGCTGAAACATAGATTGGAGTAATAGCAGATTGTAATTTTTTTTTTTTTTTATGCTGGAATAGAGATGGTAGTAAGAGCAGGCTGTCAATTTTTTTTTTATGCTGGAATAAAGATTGTAATAAATATAATATATAGCCACAATATCAAAGAGGAGAGTAAGTCGCACAGTGGTTGAGGTCTCTTTTGCTTTCCAACTTGTCTGGGTTCAAGCCTCTTAAAACCCAAACTTTCCTTCCTCTTTTTTTTCTCTTTTTTTTTTCTTTTTTTTTTTTTTTTTTTTTTTGGGTTGAATATGCATGAAACGACGTCGTTTCGGCTCACAGCAGTAACTGCTGTGAGCCCCTCGCAGCAGCACCCCCGGATCCCATTGCACCATTCCTCGAGTCCAGATCCTCTCCTGGAAGGATTTCTATTTGGCTCTTTATTTGGTGAACTATTGGACTCATTTTTAGGTTTAATTTTAATAATTTGAATCGTTCACATTTGAAAATTTGTCGAGTAGAGTATACCTGTAAAAAATCAAGTCAATCGGATATCAAAAATCACGTGTTCAGATTATCGAACTAAAAATCGTTTTATTAAAAAATAAAATTGTTTATTAAATTTTTTTAATAAACAATTTTTAGTTTTAATGATTCAAATATGTGGTTTCCGATATCCAATCAACTTAACTTTTTATTGATATAATATACTCGATAAATCTTAAAATGTTAATAGTTTAAAATATCAAAATTAAGCCTAAAAATAAGTCCAATAACCTAGTATGGAGCCAAGTGCACACAGACTCTCATTTCTCGACATCAAATCCAACCTACACCATTTGGAGAAAGGAAAATGATTTGTCCCCCTAAAAAAGCCCTCCCTAATCCTCCTAATTTCCAAAACGACGTCATTTGGGGCAAATTTTTTTTTTTTTTTTTTTTTGCCTTGGTTTGAAATTTAGGGGGATTAAGGGGCAAAAAATTAGGGGATGTAGCAAGGTCCTTTGGAGAAACAAGTTTACCAGTCCAAGTGGACTTCTTAGTTGTGGATGAGCCTTTCCTTATACGATGCCATTATGGGCGGATTGTACTTGCTCGAACTCAAAGGAATATTGTAAACTTATGAAAGGAAATATCATTTCGCTCTATAAATTATTATGCAGAAATTAATTTGACATTGAGATTTTGTATTATTTTAATTTGATCCTTAAATTTTTTTAATTTGATTAATTTATCTCTTGTTGTCTGTTTCAGCCTATAATCAAACAGAACTTGTTGACATGGCACCAAACTTCATTTGGAATTTTATTTTACTCTCCAAATTATACCTTAAAAATCAATTAGTCCCCTAAATATAAAAAAATTAAATTTAAATATTTAATAAATAATTTTTTTATCTCAATAATGAAAAAAATAAATTTTAAATAATATACTTTGCAAAAAAAAAAATATATATATATATAAAAATTCTCATTTAGAATTATTTATTTAAGTCTCAAATTATCTCGAGTTGATCTTGAAAAAACTAATTAAGTCGAAAAATTTCTTAACTACTCTATGTGCGTGCGTTTGCAATTCTAACTAGGTTATTTCTCAAAATAATTTCAATAGAATTGATCGACTAATAATAATTTCAATAGAATTGATCGACTAATAGTAATTTCAAAATTGAATGGGTAAAAAAAATTAAAATACAATTCACTGTGTTTGGTTTGAGTTTTTTGGATTAAGTTTTTTGAAAATTGAATTTTTTGATTTTTGTGTTTTTTTGTTTTTAGTGAATATTTTTTAAATTTTAAACATTTTTTTTTTACTTTTTTAGATACACCTTGCTTAAATGTATCTAAAAATTAAAAAAATTGTGAAAAAATATTTTAAAAAATTAATAAATACATAAAAATACAAAAAATGTACTGAATTCTTGTATTTTTTTTTTTTTGTATTTTTGATTTTTAGTGAATTTTTAAAAGATTTTTTTACAATTTTTTTACTTTTTAGGTGTATTTATGTTAGGTGTGTTTAAAAAGTAAAAAAATTGTTTAAAATATTAAAAAAATTCAGTAAAAATAAAAAAACACGGAAAATAAGAAAGTAGAATTTTTTGAAAAGTGTTTTGGAAAACTAGAAACCAAGCTAAAGAATACTTAATAGGACTAATACTCAATTTTTTTATTTCAAATTTATTTTTTTCATTTTTGAGATCAAAAATTTAATTATTATTATTATTATTATTATTATTATTGGAGGGCTCACTACAACATTTTCTTAGTTTAGTGACATTTGAAAGTGCCACAAAACTATTCTTCTAATGACATTTTTTGGTCTTGTGGCATTTTGAACAAGTGCCACTTCTATCGATGCCACGGTAGATACGAGTGCCACGGTAGATACTTGTAAGTGCCACTGCACCATCATGGCTGAAAACTTTCAATGACATTTTAATGTCATGGTAGATATTATTTGTGGCACTATCAAGCGCCATTAAAAAAAGAGTTAGTGACACTTGTAAGTGTTATTACACCATCAAGACTAAAACCTTTCAGTGACACTTTAATGTCATGGTAGGCACTATTCGTGACGCTATCAAGTGCCATTCATGATGATAATTCGTTGTAGAACAATTTGATCTGCTCTTGCGAAGACTCGAACCGCCAACCTTCCGCACCATAAACCTTATACACCACACTCTTCCCACTACACCTCTATACCACCACATGATTATGTATGCAACATATATTATTTATATAGTACATACATCCATATTAATATAAAAGTATATGTTCAAACATAATTATTTTATTGAACATAATTTATGTAAAATAAACTATTTACTACCAAAATAAAAAAAAAACCACTTTTGGCGACTAAAAATATTTTTTAGTCGCCAATTCTATACTTTTGGCTACTAATTATTTTTTAGTTGCTAAAAAACTTAACTTTTGTCGACCAAAATCGGATTTGGTCGCCGAAGATGCATTTTCAGCTACCAAAATTTTGGTCACCAAAAAATTTTATTCCCGCCTTAGGATTTTAGTTCTCCCGCGCTAAAAATGACCATTTTTGGCGACTAAACTTATTTTTTAGTCGCCAATTGTAGACTTTTGGCTACTAAAATTTTTTTTAGCACCAAAAAGCTTTACTTTTGGCTACTAAAATTTTTTTAGTTGGTAAAACCCATATAATCAGCGACCAAACTTATTTTTAGTCGCCAATTGTAGACTTTTGGCTACTAAATTTTTTTAATCGCCAAAAAGCTTTACTTTGGGCTACTAAAAATTTTTGTCACTAAAACCCAT
Organism: Camellia sinensis; assembly: GCF_055761805.1. Lineage (NCBI taxonomy): Eukaryota > Viridiplantae > Streptophyta > Magnoliopsida > Ericales > Theaceae > Camellia > Camellia sinensis. The sequence goes on along the minus strand of NC_138969.1, from coordinate 106,649,670 downwards.
ATAATCAGCGACCAAACTTAGTTTTAGTCGCCAATTGTAGACTTTTTGCTACTAAAATTGTTTAGTCGCCAAAAAGCTTTACTTTTGGCAACTAATGCTGTTTTGGTCGCTGAAAGCTATACTTTCAGCGACCAAATTTTTTTGGTCAGGAAATTTAGTCGCCGAATATGCTTTTTCCTGTAGTGTATATTGAGTTTAATTCATTTATTTTTAATCATTTACTGTATTTTAAAAATTTAGAAAATATATTGGCATTTTTGTTTTTTCAAAAATGTCATTATAAGCTTGGAAAGTTTTTGGCTTAGTGGCATTTCTCAAAATGCTATAAAATATTTGTTTATGACACTTTTCACCTAAGTGCCATAAAAAGTAATTTACACCTATCTAGTGTCCTGACATTTTTTAAAAAATGCCATTGCAACTAAAGTTTAGTGGCATCTGTTGGTAAATGTCACGAACATAATATTTTGTGTCATTATTTTATAAAATGTCATAAAATTGATGTGATATTTCTTTATTGAAATGCCACTAGAGCCTTATATGTTTTGTGGTTCTATGGCATTTTTCTAAAATATTTAATGCCAATTTTTATTTTTGTGGCATTTTCTAAAAACATGCTACTAGTGTAGTGTCACTAAAGCGTAAATTTGTTGTAGTGACATTTTTGTTGTAGTGAAGTGACACTTTTTTTAATTGAAATGCCACTAGAGCCTTATATGTTTGTGGCTCTATGACATTTTTCTAAAAAATGCCACAAAATATTCTTTTTGTGACATTTTTAAGAACATGCCACTAGTATGGTGTCACTAAAATATGTTTTTGTTGTAGTGTTGTGACACTTGTTCATTGAAATGTCACTAGAGCCTTTTATGTTTGTCGTTTTGTGGCATTTTTAAAAAACGTGCCACTAAATATCATTTTTTGTGACATTTTCTAAAAATATGCCACTAGTGTAGTGCCACTAAAATATGTTTTTGTTGTAGCGCTAATTGATTTTTAAGGTATAGTTTGGATGATACAATGAAATTCCAATGAAATTTGGTGACAGGTCAGCAAGTTCTATTTGATTGTAGATGGAAAAAACGATGAGGGGTCAATTGATCAAAATTTAAAATAAATAAAAAATTATGGGTCAAATTAAAATAATGCAAAGTCTAGGTGCCAAATTGATTTTCGCATAATAGTTTGAGGGACAAAATAATATTTTCTCAACTTAACAAATATTATCAATCAGATTAAATTGACACAATATAAAAAATAAGATAACAAATTTAATACAATTGAAATTATAAGGACAGAATACCGGAATAATTTGCTCTGGCTATTTTTTTTGCTCAATTGCAAGAAAAGGGAGTTTTCTAGACAACATCCTTAATCTGTAAAGTGAACTCAAATGTAGAACTGAAAGTATCTTTATTGCGTCTAGAAGTGATCAGTCTAAAGTTTTTGTAAATACTTGTATCTGTTTTTTCATATAAATTTATTTCCATATATATATATATATATATATATCTTCTATCTATCTATATTATTATTAAGTGAAAGCTTAAATTGATTTGATAAAACTTTATTCTCCTTATATCACGTGACAACTTTATATATATTAAAATAAAAAAATTATTATACACAGCGTAAGTAAGTTTTGAACTCAAAATCTTGAATTTCATTAAGAAACGTACATATTATGATATTAAATTATTTATTATTTATTTTTATTATTAGTTATTTTAATTATATACATATTATTGGTGTCACCCGCTAATATATATATATTGGAGTCCGTTTGTGCTTCTAATTGTAACAAGTGTTGTCAAAAATTTTGCATTTCGCACATCAAAGAATAATAAAATTTTGAAATAAATTGGGAAAGAGGCCATCTTGCGCATTTACTGTATTTACGCATGTATAATTGAACCTTAGTTGTGGTATATTATAATATGTAACATAATCATAACATTTAACTGTTTTGTAATAATGGTTCGGAACATTTCGCATGATTTGAAACATTTACACCACACTGTTCGTAAATTAACCGTGACATTCATAACAATAACCCTAATATATTGTAACAATCAGTTTGACGCTCCATTCGAATCAAGTGATTGAGTGATAAATGATTAAAAAATGAAAAAAAAAAAATAGAATTATCTTTTTAGTTTTTAGCTTTTTAATTGTTGGACACATGTGTTGCACGTGGTATGCGATTTTTCATTAACTGCTAATATTATAATTATACGTATCTCTTAAATTAGTATGTGATATGTAAACAAAGTATCGAGACTTGTATGGATAAATTGATTTGTATCCAAAATACAATTAAGTAAGAAATAAATACATATTCGACTGAAGAATTTAAATGATAAATGAAAAATTTTATAAAGATTAACATTAATTTACGACCAGTTTATTGAGATCACAATCTTATCTTAAACAATAAACAATAAACATGTCATTTAAATATATAATATTATACAAAACTTTTTCTGTCAACGTCTCACTTCAATTTTTCATAATCCGTACATGTAATGGCCCTGTTTGGTGGAACTTTTTTTAAGTTAAAAACTGATAATCAGAAAGCATAAGCTAAAAACACCCCTATCACAGCTTTCCAATAATCAATTTTTTTTTAGCTTATTTAGGTTATTTCTACCTAATAAGCTATAAGCAGAAGCTGCACCAAACAGCCTAGCACAGACTCCCAAATGAAAATAAGTCATAATCACCCTCCAAAAGCTGTAACAAACAGTCCCGATATAATTGAAAGTATGAAATTAATTGCACAATTACACAATTTTGTTTAATAGTTCATCTCATAATACAAATTCATTGAATTCAATATTGCATATTATTTGCATACCATTGGCGTAAAAATGTATTAATATCAATATGCAATATATTTTTATACATCAAGAGTTGTTGCACCTCGTTTTCTGTGCTACGAATATCTTACATGATAAAAAATATAACATTAGTCATTAGTATATAATTGCTATACAATTGTGGTGAAATATATATATATATATATATATATATATATATAAAGTGCAATTATTGTCGTGATTTAGGTATTTTGCAAAGTCCTGATTTGTTATTGAAAGTGTTTATTGTGACCATTTGTTTGTATAACATGTATGTATATGTGTATTGAACATAAGTTGATAAGAGAACAATACACCGTTCTGCAATTTTTTCCTACCAAATATAACTATATTACTAAAGCGATACATATTAGAAAATTAAAGTATCCGATGATAATATTGTACTACACATTGGCGATGTATGAATAAAGTAACATATATAAATTTGCATATATATATATATATATTATTTATATATGTAGATATTGACATATATAAGATATCACAAAAGTAATATGTGAAATCTTTTGTAAAAATGTAATACAGGTAACAATGATAAGTTAATTATTCATAAATAAATAGTTGATCATAATGTAGATGTTTAGTGTTACATGTTTGTGTGTATGCTTCATTTTTTAATTAGATTATTAAATTCATATAAAAATTGAATGGAATTTATGAATAATTTGTGTAAAATTAGAGATTAATTAAGAAAGATTTAAAAAAAAGAGAAGTTTATAGTGTGTGATTTGGTTTGATTTCTTCTCAAATTTTTATTTTGAATTTTTCGGTTTTCATTTTTTTTTTTTTAAACTTTGACACTATTTTTTGTATTAACCCTTTTTATTTTCATTTTAGATTCACTTAATTTAATACTTTTTAATTTTTTAATTTTACGTTTAGATTTAGATTCACTTAATCTAAACACACTTAGAAAATAATTTATTGTGCATTCTTTTTGAAAAAAAACTAGGGCTGAGCATGGTCTGGATTGGGATAAAACCGTTATCTACAGTTCTTGAAAAATTAGAACCAATTCAATCCGTTTAAATCATGGAACCAATCTAAACCAATTCATTTAAACACAGATTGGATCGGTTTAGGACAATGAATTCACATAATTAAATAACAAAAGTTTCACAAAAATATAAATATAGCATCATATTAGTTCTACAATAACAACACGTCTTTCCATAATAGCGATATACTATTTTAGAATTTAAACAACCATAAGAAAATTGATTCCATCATAAGTATTTAGACCATTACAAATTAAAAATAAAAATCAACAAACAAAAGCAATCAAAGAAAATACTATTCGGGTTTAGATTTGAATTTAGGTTTTATATGGAATAAGAAAAAATACTATGCGGAAGGGTGTATAATATAAGTATAGGCTATTTGTATACGATCCGGATCGGTTCTAATCTGGAACCGTGGAGTTCAATCCGGAACCGATTCGGGCACGGATTTTTACTTTTTCAATTCGGAACCAAACCACGGATTCAAAAAAGTAATCCAAACCTACCAGATTGGACTAGACCAGATCAGATTACGAATTTAATGGATTCTTTGCTCAGCCCTAAAAAAAACTAATAATAATAATAATAATAACAAAAAAATATAATAATAAAAAATCAGTACATGTTTGAAATTATAAATTTTTTTACAAATATTTTACTTTTTAATTCGATTTAAATTAGTAGATATTAGATTTTCACGTAAAAGTATAATTTAAATATAAAATATTAAGAAACTTCAGTATCTTTAATTATCAAAATTGAGAAAATATGAAAAATCAAAAGCTAAAAAACAAATTTAAAAAATAAAACTAACGAAAGTTGTTCTTATTTAGAATTTTGATATCATACATTAGTTATTAAAGTACCATATAAAATATTATAATTCATAAAACTATAATTTAAATAAAAAAAATTGTATAAATATTACTTGTGAATTTTTGAAATGCAGCACAAATCATTATTTTAAAATTGCATACGTTTTCTTCTGTCTAGATTTGAACAAATGCATACAACTTTAAGATTCAACCAAAATTACTCACAACAATTTGACCAATGATGGACAATTGTAAATATTATGTATGTCAATATAGAAGCAGTTACAGAAAATTTAAAAAGTAGTTTTTGCTCTTTAATCATCACCACTGTAAAAAAATATGAAAACTATTCTATTGTGTTTTATTTATTTATTTTATAAGAAGGGAGATAATTTGTTTAGGGCGAATTACACCAATAGTCCCTATAGTTTTGAGCTAGTGTCACTTTGATTCCTGACTTTTCAATTGTGACACATTTGACCCTACATTTTGAATCTTGTTTCAAATAAAGATAATTGAAGACAACATTTCTTAATTTCAAGGGCAAAATTGTCAATTTGATAAAATATAAATTAGTTTGACAAAAATAAATGTCAAAAAAAAATTTTAAAATTCTTAAAAATTATTTCTACCCACCAAAGATAAAATTATGTAAAATTGATAAATCTTTTAGACATTTTTTTTTTTACCAAATTAATTTTGTTATATGTTTGGATAATGATCATATGATGAGTGGTTGTTAAGATTTAATGTGTAATCGATATATTTAATATATGAAATGTTTTTAGTTTTGGATTTTTTTGATTTAATGAATTGGTTTAATAATGATATCAAAGTTGTTGCCATATTTGACTTTTGAAAAAATAGAAACTAATTTAATGAAAATAAAAACAATCACCCATTGTATGATCATCATCTAAATACACAATAAAAATTAATTTAGTAAATAAATAAATGTCTAAAAGATTTATCAATTTTTGCATAATTTATCTTTAGTGGGTAGTAATAATTTTAAAAATTTTAAAAATATTTTTTTAACATTTATTTTTGTCAGATTAGTTTATATTTTATCAAATTAACAATTTTGTCCTTGAAATTAAGTAATGAAATCTTCAATTGTCCATATTTGGAATAAGATTCAAAATTTAGGATCAAATGTGTTACAATTGAAAAGTCAGAGACCAAAGTGACACATGCCTCAAACTATAGGAACTGTTAGTGCAATTTGCCCATTTGTTTATATTTATATAAGACTTTTGAAAGTAGATATATTATTTTTGAGTGTTCAACTCTAAATATAAAGAGATGGTTGATTTGTGTAGTACTCTTCATGACTTTTAGAAAATATAATAAATTTGAGAGGGTAAAATTGATATTTTAAAAAAAAGTCAGGCTTGTCCACATTGTGGAGTGGACGGTGTTGTTGGGCCTGTGGAGCCCACCACATGTTTTGTTTCAATAATCCGAACTGTTTAATATGTAAAGCTTGTCGAATACTTTATCCCTATAAAAAATCATGTTGATCAGATATTGATGACTCCATCATCGGATTAGATTTCTGTCAACTGTAAATATAATTTTGAAAATAAATTGTTGACAAAAAATCTTATCCGATCAAATAGCTATCAACATCTGATCAACGTGATATTTTTGAGGGGTAAAATACTCAATGAGCTTTACACATTCAACGGTTCGGATCATCGAAACAGGATCCGTAGTGGGCCTCTACGAGCCTAACAACACGCTTTAATTCGATCTCGAAGTGGAGAGAAGCCTAGCCATTAAAAAAATTAAAAACATAGCAAACTCTTCACACTTTATAATAGTAGTAGATAAATTAGGTGAGAAATTGGGAGAATTAAATTACTTATATTTTGAAACTTTCATTTCTCATTTAAAAGTGATGAGATTTAATGAAAATAACCGGATTGGTTGTATAATTTTTATAATACTGAGAAGAAAAAGAAATCTCATTTATATTTTATATCACATACTTTGCTTTCTTATTCATCTAAGTATGATAATAAAAAAAATAAAATCATTTATTTTCTTTTCTCAAAGGATAAAGATACCACAAACATTTATTTTATTTTCATAAATTTGTCATTCAAAATTTTTACATCAAAATGACCCAACAAACAATTGAGACAGCTAGGTTTTTTTTTTTTTTTTCATTTTTTTTTTAAATGATGGCAGTTTGCACTCTTCTTCTAGTTTCTTTTTCTTGTTTCGCTGATAATAAGAAATAAAATATATAAATATATATATATATAAAACATCACATAAATTCGTAATTTTTATCATAAAAATCATAAGCTTTCATACGATGGATCTAGATATAACTTTCTCTGGAATCCAAATATATCAAAGATAGACATGAAAATAGATAACTAGATACATGTAGTTAGGATCGAATACACTGAAAAAGCAAAAAAGGTGAGAAACGATTTTTATTCAGATTGCTTCATTTCTCACAACCTTAACCAATCATGGGGAATAGTAGAAACATCATTGTCATTTATTTCAGTGTTTTCCACTTGTTCTTCTTCTTGTGCATGCTTGGAAGAACCCTCCGACTTCAATTCATCAACTCTCTGAGCCACGTTTTTCTTAAGCTCCTCCATAGACTTTTTTAATTGTTCAAGCTGTTGCAAATCAAGCTGATTAACATATGCATCAAACCTACAACTTAGCAAGTCATGGTTGTTGTTACTCATGTTTTGAACAATTTTCTCTTTCTTTTTCTCGGCTTCCAATCGCTTTCTCAGGTCATGGAATTGTTGGTTGAGTTGGTGCACAGTGGCATCATCGTGCCGGGTGGCATGGCTGGAGACGCCTTCACTTGGTTGCGCATTTTGGTTCAGAAAGCGGTCTACAACCGAGTCAACATTAGGTTTTCCAAAAGAGAAAGCCTTGCCTCCCATGGAGAAGAGGACAATGGCCATATCTACGCCACATAAGGTACTGAGCTCGCTTGCTTTGTTGAAAAGCCCATGTCTACGCTTCGAGAAGGTAATCCTTCTTGCGTTTTCATCGGCTATCATCTTCATTTCAATCTTCTTTCGGCCTTGGGTTTGCTTCCTCTCCATGATTAAAGAAAAAGCGAGAAACTCTTTTGTGAATAAACTTCTCAGTAAGAAGAATGAGATATATGCAAGTACACGCAAAGGGGGTTTATATAATGTTAATACTGCTATTATTACATTGATATTTTTTTGGCTCCAGAATCTGCACTTCTCCTTATGTGATTGTCTTATTAAATATGAGAGTTAGTGAATCCAACTAATAATTAATGTATAGACCCTGAATATTAGAAGAAAATCTGTTATCCTTGGTAACAAATTATTTGTCCATCTTAGAAAATTAAACTCTTTCAAGGAACATTATTAAATATATTCACATTATTAGTCAGTTGAATGGGCCATATATCAAATTTAAAAAATAAAAATTAAAAAAATTTGAAAAACTAGGTTGCGTTTGATAGAGTTTTGTAAATATGATTTGAGAATATGAGTTGTATTTTGAGTTTGCAAGTTTTAGAATTATGATTTGAGTGTAGAAAAATTTGAAGAGTTTTGAAAAGAGTTTTGAATTGAGTGGAGAATTTTTGATGTGACATATGATGTTTGATACAAAAACTTACAACTCATAACCAAACATACAACTCAAAATTCTATTAAAACACATAAAAAAATTAAAAATTCGAAAAATATTTTTTTTGAATATATAAAAATTAACCTATGTAAAAAAAAATTTGCACTGTTCCGATCAACCGGCGGGACGACCGGTTAGGCGAAATTTGAAAAAAAAAAATCCGAAAACCGCGTCTGAGATAGAGTGTTTTGTGCAGAGTTTTGGAACATGTTTTGAGAACTGCAACCAAACATGATACTTGAATGAAGGTGTAAAATCATGATTGCAAAACACAACCAAACACAGCCATAACTTCGACCACCCACACTATTGTTGATATGGAACTTGGAATTTGAAAAAATAAAACAACTACTATGGTGTTTGGCTTTTTATTTATTTATTTTTTTTATCAAAACAAAAAATAAAATAAATAAAAAAATGTGAGCATGCGAGTGAAAAATTCTTACAAATTAAATTTCAAACAAATAGCCATGTGAATGTGTTGACGGTTCTTTTGCTTCAATGAAAAAAACTATTGCTAAGTATAGTGAAAAATGAATAGAAAAAGAAGAAGAGAAAGAGATGAAGAAAAATGATTGAGTAAACAATCAAAATAACCATTAAATTATATCTTCACTCATATGCCTTCAAAACAAACTTGCGGTAAAGGAAATGTAGAAAATAAATCTGAGTTACAACTACTCCTAAAATAGAAAATGACAACAAAAAATATAATTACGTATCTTTGATTTGTGTCGAAGACCTTGTAATGTAGTCATATATCTACCCACTATTTTTATTTTCCTTTTCATTTCCATTCTTGTGTTGAACCATATTCCTCTATGTCCTCTACTTCATGCTCTTATGTTCTTTTCACTACTCAAAATCACTCCTTGATCACGTGTCATATAACTTTGCTGAGTGTTGCGGCAGTAATTTTGAAGGCTGTTGTGAGTGTTGAAATATGACCTCACAAAACGCGTGCTTGAATAGAGAAATCCAATACCTGTACACAGAAAGACAACAAGACTGGTGACTCATCCACCCGGGTACACTCTAACAATCAAGTTAGTCAACAATCTCTCTAACATCTCAGCTCAAGTAAACAACTCTCAAATAAAGCGAACCTTAGACCTACATGGATGCCTTCCTTATATAATGACTAGCGTCCACTTTCTCTTAGAAGTTTTACCGATTCTATCCCAAACAAAGATATCACTTATCTAAGACTCCTTTAATTTGGATTAAGATTAACTCTCTTATGAGTCCTCACTTAAAGAGTCTGCCATTCCCAAGGACTCTTATCCTCCATCCAAATAACTCGGATTCAATTGTGATCTAACCACACCTCAACAAATCAGAACCACCCACATAGCACCTTGACAACCACCTAGGCCACATAGACAACTCAAAATTATATCCCCACAACTGCACCTTAGCTTTTATTACCTTAACCATACTGAGGTGATCGAACCTATAGCGTTCGACCTCCCAACATGTCAGCTAAACGACATACTGGAGGATGCTCCCAATGGAGATCATGACTCGTCGACTTTCAAGAACCAAGTACTCAAGCGTTTCTTCTTGCCAAAACCTATATTTGACACCCCAACCATCATTGCCACATGGTACCTAGTGATTGGTCCTCACGTCGCTTCACTACTATGCATCCCTTTATCTAACGTCAACCATCACCATGAATCCCAAGAATTTTGAATCATTTCTTACTATCTTTTCTCTTTCCTCCAAAACCTCTCATGCCATTTCATCTCCTCACTCTTGTATTCATTCTATCCCTACCTTCAAACTTTCTCTCTGTAGACTTCCAAACCTTCATTGTTGTGCTTGTAAACCCACTGCTATAACTCACTCCAATCACCATCCCTGACACCCGCTTCATAATTTTAGCTTATTAAAAGACTTGTCTCACTCCAGTGACCTCGACTTTGGGACCTGTTCTTCATTATTCTTCAAGTTTTCCATATTTCTTTGAATTTTCCTATTGCAACCCAAATTTCTTGCACATTTGAACCTGAATCTGGGTTATAACCACTGAATCACCTTAGGAACAACGTAGAACTTCTTAAGAACTTTATTAATAACGCCAATAAATCTTCTTGAAACTCTAGAATAGAAACATGCATTCACCATGGGAATGCATAAGTGGAGAGCAGACTCTCCTGCCAAACTATAAAACTTTTGTTGAGAATTCGACATTCTGGCAGACTTGCACATATGTTTAGCTAGCGAAATCGATTCCATAATGCCTGGAGACGACTATATGCCCTTCCCCGTAGTCTCTATAGTAGAGGGGACCATTAGGTTCCCTCTAAACCCACTCTTCCAAGAAATGATGCACTTTTACAAGCTGAACCCGATGCAACTAGTCATTAACACATTCAAGATCATTAATGGTAAGGGTGAATAGCGGATATTTCGATCCGTCCAAACTGATTGAACAAAACCAATCCGTCGTATTTTGGATGGATGCATGATGACGAGCAAACAGTTGTGGATTGATTTTTTCCAATCTACCTAGTTTTAGACGGATGACGGATTAACCGCCAAATCGCAAGCACCCCTAGTAATTTGTAAGATTTTGTTTTTTCAATTTGCTTAGATATTCTGTTTGTGTTTTCAATTGAAAAAGAGGTTAGATATTCTGTTGTGTTTTCAATTTGGAAATAGTTTTGATAATGTATGGTTTTCTTATATGTATTTATTATTGGTATTTGACGATTTACTTGATAATCTTTTGGTTATGTTGAGTTAGATTGTTATTGTCATGACCCGAACCCGCCCCCATGGGTTAAGGACACAGCCGGCCAGTAATCCTGAGATTACTTACGACCTCAAACCAAACCAGACATAACTCATCAGAGTAAAGGGGCCAAACGGAAGCAAAATTTAAAACTTTGTCCATAGAGCTGTGCTCACATGGCACATCATAACAATCCATACACATACATGTTAATAACTCACATCAAAATATGTAATAACACAAGGTTCCGTACATACAGGATCATTCAAGTCTAAGTCAGCCAATCAAAACTAATACAACTGTAATCCAAAGTCCTCGCCAACATGACAATACATAACAAAAAAACAAAAGGGTGAAGACAAGTCTCGTGCGTGAGACGTATGGGCTGACTCTTCAAAACCTTGGTTGTTCCACACAAACTTCACTGAGGTTGGGTTTGGACCTCCCTTGGCTCACCTACAAACACATGAATGAACGTAAGCGAAAGCCCAGTGAATAATATCAATAAAGAAGTTACACTAATGGTACTTAGAACAATGTACAACAAACGGCCTTGGGCCCAATTCATATTTCTATCTAATATATAAATATATAGATATATACATAGGTCAAGTAACTGCGGTTCCAAACACATCGAACGGCCTCGGGCCCAATCCATTTACGTCAAACGGCCTTCGGCCCATTCGTTCTTTCATTCATTTCAGGCTGGCCTTTGGCCCATCCATTCTTTCACTCATGTCAAGCTGGCATTTGGCCCATTTATACTTTCATTCATGTCAAACTGGCCTTTGGCCCGTTCATACTTTCATTCATGTCAAACTGGCCTCTGGCCCATTCATACTTTCCTCTATGTCAAACTGGCCTTTGGCCCGTTCATACTTTCATTCATGTCAAACTGGCCTTTGGCCCATTCATACTTTCATTCATGTCAAATTGGCCTCTGGCCCATTCATACTTTCCTCCATATCAAACTGGCCTTTGGCCCATTCATATTTTCGTTCATGTCAAACTAGTCTTTGGCCCATTCATACGAATTAACGAACTTATAAGACTTACATAGAAGTAAGTAATTGGAAAAATAACATACTTTAGATATCTTTATTAAGATATTACTCACAGTGATCGGCTGGATGATTTGCCCTGGAGCTCGACCCTACACATTCCATGAACACAATGGGTCACAAACAATTCAATCCGTTCTTAATTCACATATTCCTCTTTAGGCTTCATTCTTATCCTTTTAACTCATTTACAATACTTAATGCATGCCAAAGAGTACTTAGAAGTGAAAGAGAACGGAAAATGAAACACGGAACACATTTACAAAATTTCAAAAACAGGGGTCCCCGCTCAAGCATGGATTTGCCCGCTCGAGCGGACCCATTAAGTCTGCAAAAGTACTGGATGCCTTATAGCGATTCCAGGTTTTACCTCTTGTTGTACAGTGATCTGGACTTGGTTCCGTGGATGTTAGCAGTTGTTTATATCTTGTTTACATCCTTTCGTACTTTGTATTTGAGTTATAGGAAGTGTTGGGCGTGTTCTGAACATGTGGGTTGAGTTTTGGTCTCAAGTGTAGTTGTTCAGGATTTTGGTGTTACGCTCGAACGGATAATTCTGTGCTCGAGCGGAGTTTGGTTTTTGGTTGTCCGCTCGAGCGGGCCTTCTTGCGCTCAAGCGAGGTTTACACACTCCCAGTATCTCGTGTTCCTGCAAAACTTCTGCAGGTGTGTTTTTCACGCTCGAGCGGGTTTCCTACGCTCGAGCAGGTATGTTGGCGCTCGAGCGGGTAGTGCTTTCTCTGTGAAAGTTCTGGAAAGGGGAAATCTACGCTCGAGCGGACTGGTTTTTGCACTCGAGCGGATGTATTTTATTCTTGTGTCTTGGAGCTTGAGAGGGCCTTCTTGCGCTCGAGCGTGTCCAGATTTTTGTGTTTGACGCTTGAGCATTCTATTCCCCGCTCGAGCGGAAGTGTCATGTATCAGTGGGCAGCTGGGCATTTTTGAATCACTTTTTACATTCACTCTCTCTCTCTCATACTTTCTAAAAACACTTTTCAGAGCCTCTCTCTCTAGGATTTCCCTTCTCTCTAGGGTTTGATCTAGTTAGAGTGTTCTCCTATCCTTCGGCCTTTGTAAAAAGCGTGTTGATCGTCGAGGGCTTCGTTTTGATCCGAAAAGTATAGAGTTTGGAACACTTTGGTTTTGGTCTTCTTCTCCATTTGAGCTCTAACTTCGAGGTAGGGATATCCTACTCCTCCTTATGAGCTTTGTCTTTAAATTTTAACATTTTGATATGTTGGGGATTGTTGGGTAATTTTGAGAAAGTTTGGGTCTTTGTGTAATTTTACAAAAGATGGGGTTTTATTTATATAAGCCTATTTGCATGTTTAGCATGGAGAAATGAGATAAATGTTGGGTTATTGATAGAAATGGAACCTTAGGGTTGTTTTGATAATTATGGGAATTGCCCTAATTACATTGATGAATTAATGTGTGAAATTAATTTTGAGAAATGAGAAGTCGGATTGAAAATGTTGAAATTGGGAACATATGGGATTAAAGGGTATAGTTGGATCATTTATCACTCACCTAGTTAAAATGTTGATATTTATCCATTTGGTGCATTTATTTTCTGTTTAGAAATAACTGCTTTGGGCTATCGGTGGAGGATAGTCTTGATTGTTGTAGACAATGCATGATGATTAGGCGAACTAAAACTAATCGATTGAGTATGCTATCGAGTATAGCGGTTGGAATAATACATCAACTTTATGTATTGATTGATTGTGTATATGATCTATGTTTATATACATTGTGTGTGGGATGAGATAGGGGATGTACTCCACGGTTTAGGAAAAGATAGGGGATGGACCTCTAAACCGGATTTCGTGTGACATTGATACAGCACTACAATGTGTATCAAGTGAGGATTATGGAAGTGTTTGAATTGATTTGATATAGCACTAAAATGTATATCGTTATCAATTGTGAAGTATAGAAGTGTTTCTATGTGTTATTGATATAGCACCAAAATGTGTATCCATCATGAATTTCGAAAGTGTTTAAAGATGAGTCTTAATCTCATTAAGTCATTTGGCTAGATTCTAAGCCTTGTTTTCAAACTCAAAGTTGAATAACAAATGGAAGCTGAAGTGTGCCATGGGCATGATTGTCGTGAAACAGTAATACGTCATACGTTGGAATACAAGTGTGGACCATCTATTGAATGCTATTATTTTAGTCATTGTTTATAGTTGGTTTAGTATATTTCTACTAGGCTGTGGCTCACCCTTTATGGGACATCATTTTCAGGTATAGGTAGCATGCCACCTCCAAGGACATAGCTTGGGAGGTTAGAGACAAACAGACTGTTTCTGTTGTTTTGTTTTCTTTTGATGCATTATGTGTATATCAAGCCAAGGGCTTTCTTTGTATAGAGTTAGTACTCTTTTTTTTTTTTTTTTGTAACCAAGTGTTGGCTTAGAAAGTTGTAAGCCCATAGGGCATTTACTTTCGTTGTCAACTTGTAATACATTTTGTAATGATTACTCTAATGGAATATATTTATGCTTTATTTTCTGTGTCTAAGCATGCAATTGTTGGATGATTTATGGGTTTATTTTGAGGGCGTTACAACTTGGTATCAGAGCTTACCGGGCTCGAATACTTTGGGTACGTGGAAAGTGATTAGTATCACAATGGGCTTGTCTCACTTGTTAGAGACTTATGTGTGACATTATGTGTTTATTTGATAACATATTTATGTGACTACTTGGGTATGGGATTTAGTTTCTAGGATGTTGATTGGATCCTTGGGTTTCTGTGAGTCTTGTTGGAAAAGCACTTGATCAATGCTGTTTCTAACTAGAACTCTAGTAACGCCTCGGGACTATCATTATCCGGAAATGAAATTCGTAAGTGCTTATGTGTTTATGTGCTTACGTGGAGTGAATTACAGTTGTCCATGTATTAGGACGCGAGTGTTTAGTTTTGGCACACTTATGAATGTGCTAATGTTCTTCGTTACCTTTATTAGGATGTCTAGATGAGGAAGAGATGGTAGACGTGGCAGATGTGGTAGGCAGGAGATGCCTTTATCGGATGATATTCCGGCACAGCAGGAGGGGGTTGGCCAGGCCAATGTGGCCGAGCCAGCAGGTCAGGAGGCTATGGGCATTTTAGCCCGAGGGATAGCCAATGCTTTGAGGGAGTCTATGGGTATTCTCAGAGCTGAGAATCCAGTTCAGGCTCTAGTGCAGGCCCAGGTTGTTGAGGCAGGGCCTTCCTTCTTGAAGAGGGAGTTCTTCCGGTCTAACCCGGACGAGTTTATTGGGGATCCAAAGGAGCCACTTAAGGCTGACAAGTGGTTGGTGCAGATGAGTAAGACGTTCGAGATGCTTGGCATCGAGGACGGGGCGTTGAAAGTGACCTTGGCATCCTTCCAGCTTAAAGGGGGTGCGGGTCAGTGGTGGAAATACATGAGGGGCCGTATTGCTGGCACATGGGAGGCTTTTGTGGAGGCTTTTCAGGAGAAGTACTTATCTCCAACAGTCAGGGAGAAGCTGAGAGACCAGTTCTGCTAGCTTTTGCAGTTGAGTTCTTCAGTGGCCGAGTATGAGGCTGCTTTTACTAGCTTGTCCAGGTTCGCATCTGAACTTGTGGCGTCCGAGGAACGCCGCTGTGTTGAGTTTGAGAAGAGGTTGAGGCGCAGCCTCAAGATGAGAGTTGGGGGTTCTATGATCCGAGACTATGGGCGCTTGGTTGATGCTGCAGCCCATATGGAGATCATGATGCAGGAGGAGGAGGGACAGAGAGGCTCCAAGAGGAGCCAGGATGGTCAGGGTGATGGTAGGAGGCAGAGGGGTACTAACCCTCAGCAGTCTGAAAGGATTGTTGCTAGATCGACCTTTCTAGTGCCGAGTGCAGGCTCAGGAAGAGGCAATCAATGAGATTTCACCTGTTACAAGTGTGGTCAGCTGGGCCAAAAGGCTTCGATTTTCCCACAGAGGGGAGGAGGCCAGAGAGTTGCTTCATCTTCAGCTAGACCGCAGAGCTAGAGTCAGGGCAGGGGCCAGCCCTTGTCTTGTTATCAGTGTGGTCAGCCTGGGCACCTGAAGAGGTTTTGCCCACAGTTGAGTGCCACTTCGGGCGCGTCTGGTTCTAGGCAGACGCAGGGTTTTCAGCTAGCTCAGTCTGTGCAGGCCTTGAGGGCCAATTCGGGAGCTTCGTCGTCCCAGTCTGTGTAGCAGTCGTATGCTCCGAGGGGTGAGCATGTGGATCAGGGCCCTACTGGGCGTGTGTACGCTGTTACCGCGCAGGATCTTGTACCTACTCCATCAGTTGTGAGGGGTACCTTCTTGTTTTACAACTCGGTTGCTAGTGTATTGATTGATATGGGTACATCTCATTCTTTTGTATCTGCTGCATTTGCATCTGTTTTGGGATTGGAGTTGGCACAGTTAGCATCTCCTATTTGTGTAGTGTCACCTATTGGGGGTGAGTTGATTTTGAAACAAGGATGTAGGGGCAGTGATATAGAGGTCGCCGATCACTGGCTTTCGTTTCCTTTTGTAGTGATGCCCATGTCGGAATTTGATGTTATTTTGGGTATGGACTGGCTATCGTCATACCGGGCTGTTATTGATTGCTACCGCTAAAGGGTCACAGTTTGTACCTTGAGCGGGGAGTGTTTCCATTTCTTGGGGGATCGGGTTGGTAGTGTGTTGCCACCGGTGTATGATCTGCGAGGGCGGAGTGAGCTTAGTGGTCTACTTGCTAGTTTTTTTAGTAGTGAGTGCGGTGAGACCCAAACTGTGTTACTGAGAGTGGTTTGTGAGTACTCGGACGTCTTTCCCGAGGATCTCGTTAGTTTGCCACCTCATCGAGAGATCGAGTTCTCTATTGATTCAGTGCCCGGTACGACATCGATTTCTATGGCACCTTATCGTTTTGCCCCAACCGAGTTGAGTGAGTTGAAGATTCAGCTCCAGGAATTGCTAGATAAGGGCTTCATTCGCCCTAGTGTTTCGCCGTGGGGAGCACCGGCCCTCTTTGCTAAAAAGAAAGATGGTGCCTTGAGACTGTATATCGACTACCGGAAGTTGAATCGGGCTACGATCAAGAATAAGTACCCTATGCCCCGTATAGATGATCTGTTTGACCAGTTGAAGGGGTCCCGTTGTTTCTCTAAGATAGACTTGAGATCGGGTTACCACCAGTTGAGGGTAAGGGAGGAGGATATCCCGAAGATGGCATTCCCTACGCGGTATAGCCACTATGAGTTTCTGGTGATGCCGTTTGGGCTCACCAATGCACCAGCAGTCTTTATAGACTTGATAACTGGATCTTCCGGGAATCCTTAGATCACTTTGTGGTCATTTTCGTGGACGACATTCTGATTTATTCGCCTTCTAAGGAGGAGCACGAGGAACACTTGAGAGTGGTGCTTGAGTTACTTAGAGCCTATAGGCTATATGTCAAGTTTGGGAAGTGTGAGTTCTGGCTGGGGGAAGTCAAGTTCTTAGACCATGTGGTTTCCAGGAAAAGGGTGTCTGTTGATACATCCAAGATTGAGGCAGTGCAAGATTGGGCACAGCCTAAGAGTGTGTTTGAGATCCGCAATTTTCTGGGATTTGCTGGGTATTACGGCCGGTTTGTGAAGGATTTCTCCAGGCTAGCTTCGCCATTGACTAGATTAACTCGGAAGGGAGTCAAATTTGTATGGAGTAAGACTTGTGAAAAGTCGTTCCAAGAGCTGAAAGTTAGATTGACTACCGCTCCGATCTTAATTATTCCGGAGAGAGGGTTGGGTTATGCAGTTTATTGTAATGCCTCACGAGAGGGTTTGGGTTGTGTGTTAATGCAGGAGGGGAAAGTGGTGGCCTATGGCTCACGTCAGTTGAAAATACACGAGAAGAATTACCCTACACATGACCTAGAGTTAGCAGCAGTGATATTTGCCTTGAAGATCTGGAGGCATTACCTTTATGGTGAGAGGTTCGAGGTGTTCTCGGACCATAAGAGTTTGAAGTACTTGTTTACACAGAGAGACTTGAATTTGAGACAGAGAATGTGGATGGAGTTCATTGAGGACTATGACTTTGAGTTGTACTATCACCCGGGGAAGGCCAATGTAGTGGCCGATGCCCTTAGCAGGAAATCCATTAGTGATGTAGCTTGTATAGCCATCCGGGAGTGGGAGATGTTGGGTGCACTTGGCGAGTTTGATTTGCTTTTAGGCGAATCCGTTGAGGCTGCGGCCTTATTTTCGGTTGTTGCGCAGCCTACACTTGTGACTTGAGTGTTAGAGGCACAGGGAGGTGACCTTGAGGTAGAGTCTTTCCGAGAGAAGATTTCCAGTGGAAAGGTTGAGAAGGGTTTGACGGTGTATCCTGACCAGAGAGTGACATACCGAGACCGTTTGTTTGTGCCGGAGTCTTGCCGAGAGGAGGTACTCCGAGAGTTTCATCATTCACGCCTTGCGGTGCATCCGGGAGGCACTAAGATGTATCGGGATTTGGATCGCCAGTTTTGGTGGCGGGGTATGAAGAAGGATGTGGCGGTTTTCGTGTCTAAGTGCCTTACTTGTCAGCAAGTGAAGGCCGAGCATCAGAGGCCAGCGGGTTTGTTGCAACCCTTGCCTATTGCCGAGTGGAAGTGGGAGCATGTCACTATGGACTTCGTTGTAGGTCTTCCGAGGACTCAGCGGGGTAGTGATGCTATTTGGGTGGTTGTAGACCAGTTGACTAAGTCGGCGCACTTTATCCCTATACGCGTGAGAGATTCGGTAGATCATCTTGCCGACTTGTATATTCGAAACATAGTGAGGTTGCACGGGGTCCCAGTGACGATCGTCTCAAATAGAGACCCTCGTTTTACTGCGAGGTTATGGTAGAGTTTGCAGAGTGCCTTGGGCACTAAGTTGACCTTTAGTACGGCTTATCATCCTCAGACTGACGGGCAGTCCGAGCGTACTATTCAGATCCTTGTGGATATGCTTTGAGGTTGTGTCCTTGACTTTAGTGGGACGTGGGAGAGGCACTTGCCCTTGGTGAGTTTTCCTACAATAACAACTTTCAGTCTAGTATCGGTATGACACCGTTTGAGGCCTTGTATGGCCGACCTTGTAGGTCTCCAATTTGTTGGACCGAGGTGGGTGATGCACCTTTGTTAGGCCCGGAGTTGGTGAGGGAAACGACGGAGAAAGTCGAGCTTATCCGTAGGAGGCTTGTTACAGCCCAGAGTCGTCAAAAGAGTTATGCCGACCATAGGAGGAGGCCTTTATCTTTTGAGACGGGTAATCATGTTTTTTCTGAAAATATCACCTAGGCGAGGTTTGATGAGGTTTGGGAAGAGTGGGAAGTTATCCTCTCGGTTTATCGGTCCCTTTGAGATCCTCGAGAGGATTGGGGAGGTTGCTTATCGTTTGGCTTTGCCGCCGCAGTTGTCCGGAGTGCATGACGTGCTTCATGTGAGTATGCTTCGGAAGTATGAGCTGGATCCATCGCATGTATTGGATTGGACCGACTTAGAAGTAGATGAGGATACCTCGTATGAGGAGAGACCGGTTCGGGTTTTGGATAGACGGGATCAAGTCTTGCGAGGCAAGACCATTCCCTTGGTAAAGGTTTTGTGGAAACATCACGGAGTGGAGGAAGCCACTTGGGAACGTGAGTTGGAGGTTCAAGAGAAATATCCGGATCTATTTGTGGATGTTTGAGTATATGTTGTATATTTTGTTGTATTGTTAAACCTTAAGAGTATTGAAAATATCTTAGGTTGTAAAACATTGTGTATGTTTTGGTTTAATGGAAGTATTTTTGAACTTGCCTTGAAATGGAAGTTTGATATAACATTGTATATGTTGAATGTGTTATAGAAATGGAAATCATATCATGAATATTGAATATGATGTGAAATAGGAATCATGTGCATTTTAAATTGTTGAAATGGCAAGGAAATGCATGTCGAAATGTATATGTTGTGAAATGCCTCTTGACAAGAGATGGAATGACCGGGAAGGGTCGAGTTATTTAATGTTGAATGTAACATTGTTTAAAATGGAGAAAAATTTGTTCTTTTGAAAACTTGCATTTAATTTCGGAGACGAAATTCTTTAAGGGGGGAAGGTTATAACGATTCCGGGTTTTACCCCTTGTTGTACAGTGATCTGGACTTGGTTCCGTGGATGTTGGCAGTTGTTTATATCTTGTTTACATCCTTTCGTACTTTATATTTGAGTTATAGGATGTGTTGGGCATGTTCTGAACATGTGGGTTGAGTTTTGGTCTCAAGTGTAGTTGCCCAGGTTTTTGGTGTTACGCTCGAACGGATAATTCTGCGCTCGAGCGGAGTTTGGTTTTTGGTTGTCTGCTCGAGCGGGATTTACACACTCCCAGTATCTCGTGTCCCTGCAAAACTTCTGCAGGTGTGTTTTTCACGCTCGAGAGGGTTTCCTACGCTCGAGCGGGTCGCGCTCGAGCGGGTAGTGCTTTGTCTGTGAAAGTTCTGGGAGGGTGAAATCTACGCTCAAGTGGATTGATTTTTGCGCTCGAGCGGATGTATTTTATTCTTGTGTCTTGGAGCTCGAGAGGGCCTTCTTGCGCTCGAGCGTGTCCAGATTTTTGTGTTTAACGCTCGAGCGTTCTATTCCCCACTCGAGCGGAAGTGTCGTATATCAGTGGGCAGCTGGGCATTTTTGAATCACTTTTTACATTCACTCTCTCTCTCTCTCATACTTTCTAAAAACACTTTTCAGAGCCTCTCTCTCTAGGATTTCCCTTCTCTCTAGGGGTTTGATCTAGTTAGAGTGTTCTCCTATCCTTCGGCCTTTGTAAAAAGCGTGTTGATCGTCGAGGGCTTCGTTTTGATCCGAAAAGTATGGAGTTTGGAACACTTTGGTTTTGGTCTTCTTCTCCATTTGAGCTCTAACTTCGAGGTAGGGATATCCTACTCCTCCTTATGAGCTTTGTCTTTAAATTTTAACATTTTGATATGTTGGGGATTGTTGGGTAATTTTGAGAAAGTTTGGGTCTTTGTGCAATTTTATAAAAGATGGGGTTTTATTTATATAAGCCTATTTGCATGTTTAGCATGGAGAAATGAGATAAATGTTGGGTTATTGATAGAAATGGAATCTTAGGGTTGTTTTGATAATTATGGGAATTGCCCTAATTACATTGATGAATTAATGTGTGAAATTAATTTTGAGAAATGAGAAGTCGGATTGAAAATGTTGAAATTGGGAACGTATGGGATTAAAGGGTATAGTTGGATCATTTATCACTCACCTAGTTGAAATGTTGATATTTATCCATTTTGTGCATCTATTTTCTGTTTAGAAATAACTGCTTTGGGCTATCGGTGGAGGATAGTCTTGATTGTTGTAGACAATGCATGATGATTAGGCGAACTAAAACTAATCGATTAAGTATGCTATCGAGTATAGCGGTTGGAATAATACATCAACTTTATGTATTGATTGATTGTGTATATGATCTATGTTTATATACATTGTGTGTGGGATGAGATAGATGATGTACTCCACGGTTTAGGGGAAGATAGGGGATGGACCTCTAAACTGGATTTCGTGTGACATTGATACAGCACTACAATGTGTATCAAGTGTGGATTATGGAAGTGTTTGAATTGATTTGATATAGCACTAAAATGTATATCGTTATCAATTGTGAAGTATAGAAGTGTTTCTATGTGTTATTGATACAGCACCAAAATGTGTATCCATCATGAATTTCGAAAGTGTTTAAAGATGAGTCTTAATCTCATTAATTCATTTGGCTAGATTTTAAGCCTTGTTTTCAAACTCAAAGTTGAATAAGAAATGGAAACTGAAGTGTGCCATGGGCATGATTGCCGTGAAACGGTAATACGTCATACGTTGGAATACAAGTGTGAACCATCTATTTAATGCTATTATTTTAGTCATTGTTTATAGTTAGTTTAGTATATTTCTACTGGGCTATGGCTCACCCTTTATGGGACATCATTTTCACGTACAGGTAGCATGCCACCTCCAAGGACATAGCTTGGGAGGCTAGAGACAAACAGACTGTTTCTGTTGTTTTGTTTTCTTTTGATGTATTATGTGTATATCAAGCCAAGGGTTTTCTTTGTATAGAGTTAGTACTCTTTTTTTTTTTTTTTTGTAACCAAGTGTTGGCTTGGAAAGTTGTAAGCCCATATGGCATTTACTTTCGTTGTCAACATGTAATACATTTTGTAATGATTACTCTGATGGAATATATTTATGTTTTATTTTCTCGTGTCTAAGCATGCTATTGTTGGATTATTTATGGGTTTATTTTGAGGGCGTTACATGCCTCGTTTCTACGCTTGAGCGTGAATTCGGGCGCTCGAGCTGAAGGTCATTCTACATAGCTCCCCACTCGAGCATGAACTTCCTCGCTTGAGCGGACATCAATGACTGCAAAATATTCTGGGAGCTCGTATTTCCCGCTCGAGCGGCGCCTTCCCCGCTCGAGCGAAGAACATCCCAAATTCTGGAAAATCCAGAATTGTTCTTGAGCTCAATTTCAACATTCAAAAGGTTTTAAGCTCAAATTAATGCACCAAAAACATGCAAATACATCATATAGCATATGGATGTAAACAACATTAAGCTAATTATTCAAAACCATGGTCCAATCTTCAAAGTTAATCAATATTTCTTGGTATAATCAAGGCTCATGCATCCAAACTTCATATAATCTCCATATCTCCAATATTCAAACATGCATGCCAATTTTTTACTTCAATTCCATTTCAAATTATGCAAATGATGTCCATCCATTCTCATGAAACTCAGCAAAACCATGCTTGCATGTATGATCAAACTCCCAATCTTGCATAATTTGCTTGCTACATGTTAGATTATGTAAATTCATGGCAATTCATAGTAATTCTATGCATGCATGAACATATCAACTTTAATTTCATTTCAATTTTTGCTCTTGATTACCCAACTAGCTTGAATATACAAATTTACAAACTTATACTCATGAATTCGTGCTTAATTACTCACCTAGAGGTTCAATTCTTCCAATCTACAGCTAATTCTTGAGTAATCTTCAAGATTTCCAAGCTTCAAGATCAAAACTTGAATTTGAGCTCCCTCTCTCTATCTGACCCTCACCCTCTCTTTCTAGAGTGATTTTCGGTTTTGAGCTCAAACATGTGAATAAAGGTATACTAGAGCCCCTTATAAGCCCTATCTCTCAACCACATTTCATTAATATAAAATAATAAAGCTTAATCAATCGTTCTGAATCAATTTTCAATTAAATTTCACCGTCGGCTCTAAAAATTACGTTAATCACAATTGCGTAATCAATTTCGGGTTTCGTGGCCGATAAGGCCTTCAATTTAATTTTCAAAGCAGAAACTCAAATAGATTTTCCTACGGTGAACAGATAGAAATTCAAAACTATATATTTTCACATAAATGGCACGCAAATTCATATCAGACACATAATCACATTCATAATAAAGACCAATTAGCATAATACGGAATATGGATATCACAGTTATCCAAAAAAAATGTTGACAAATTGTTTTATTATGTTCAAAATTTGTAAAGTTTACACCGCCAAACTGATTCGCATCCATCCGCCAATCTGCTCAATCCGTATCTGTCAATCTGACAGACGGATGTGGATTGATTTTTTCAATCTGCCAATCTGGTGAATGGATGGCGGATTGGAGGTTCTCACGTGCAACTTAACCACCAAAATTGGTACCACCTACTGTCTTCCAACAAGGGTGCTGGGGATGACTATATCATCGTCTCAGGCAAGTGGGAGTTTGCTCTAAACGACACCCTTCGCCTCTATCCTCTGCCCAAAAGGCTCCTAGAGAAAGGTGAGAGTAAGTGACCAAACCCTTAAATCCTTCACTATTTGATTCGTTTAGACTACCAACTTACATTTATCATTTTTCTAATGTCTATTTCTTTTGTTTTGCAAAACCACCTCAGCCCAACACAGTTAAGAGGTTCGGCGTAGACAGATTTCTCGGCTTGCCTCTAAAATGCAGGGTTCTTTGATGCTCAATTACATCGCCACTTACCAGTCCCCACTTCTGGACGTATCATCTCGGAGCCCAACTTCTCTGTCAATAAACACACCAAGCTCTCCTCCACGACAAGACCAAGCCTCTATCTCTGACCCAAATCAGCCTTCCACTTCAGCACCTTCTCAACAAGTTCCCTCTGCTTAAGGTCAGCACAGACACTGAGAAAACAACAACCCGACTGCTAGAACGTGAAGCAAATGATGTTGAGGTCCTGAATTACCTTCGTCTAACCTTGACAACCCTTTTCTCGTCCTACCAGCAACGTACCGACGAGTTACCGTGGCCCCATAGTCGACAACGTGTCTCGCCAAGCTCCAATTGATGAAGACCTTCTTGCTAACATCCTCGACATCATGTTAATTCAATCAACTCCATCTCTATCAAAGAATCCCCCAAAATCCAAAACCAAAAAGTACAAGTCTAAGGCCAAGCAAACAGCAATGCTAACATCCATGGCCAAAGATCTAGAGGATAGCATGCCCATCTCCCAAATGGCTGCTGGAAAATGCCCAGCCTCTAACTTCGCCGGCATCTAGAGTGGCAAAAATCTCTAAGTTCTAGAGACCAAAGAGTTGTGGGATGTCGTTCCTGACAACACTTGTATCCTAAGTTGGGTCAGCGAATGACCACTTAAAGTTGGGGACAGCGACTTTAAGGACACTGAAGTCATTGGTGTTCTCAGTACCAGTTTACTCTTGTCATCCGACATAGATACAATTAGTGTAGAGACACTAATTTTTGTAATTACTTTTAAATTCCTAATCTTGAGGTTCTTTTAATAAAGTCTTTGAATTTTTATTTAATTGCTTTTTAAACTCTAGAATCGGAAAGAATCGTGGATTAATCCGAGTAAATCCTAATTAATTTTGGTAGATTAATAATCACCTTTAAAACCCTAGTATTAATTTAGACCCTATAATTATAGATTAATCACTTTAAAATCTTAATTTCCAGTAACGCCGTTTTCGTTCGGTTTCTTGCCTTTCTTTGCGCTTTAATTTAACAAGACCCAGATTTATTATTTTAAATTTTTTAATAATAGCATATTAATAATAAATATCAAGGTTTCATAAATTTATATTTGGTCCCTATACACTTCTATTTTATTTCATTTCAAACCTTAATTGTAATATTTTATTAATTAATGCATTTGTACCTATTATTTTATATATATAAATACAAATATCTTATATATATATATATATATATATATATTTCTTGGAGCCCAAGTAGTTGACCATGTGATGGATGAAAGGGCTTTGATGGCTTTGATGGACAACTTTGACAAATTTGCACTTATAAAACTTAGTCCCTAAGAAACCTCCCAATCCTTTCTCTATATATATGCACACTTCTCCCCCTCATTTTACTCATTTTCAGCCATGCATTAGAGGAGTGAGAGATAGTGACCTTGGAAAGAGAGAGAGAGAGAGAGAAGAAGAAGAAGAAGAAGAAGAAGAATTGTGTTGAGTCTTATACAATAAAGGTAAACCTACATCACCTCTTCTCTCAAGTTCTTTTACCACTTGTTTTTCCCTTCCTAATACATGCTATTTGTATATATATGTTGTAGTCTAGGCCTACACTTTTATATAAATGTGTATTAATCAAGAAATGGTGTGCTTATCTTTTTCTTAAATTTCTAGCAGCAATTCTTTTCCCTCTTTTGAATTTATTTTCCTATCAAAACTCCATAAACTCAAAATTTGTTTTTATGGGGTAATATTTGGTATGTCTAGAGTATGTGATAATTTTGGTAGGACCTAAGGATGTATTTTATAACCTAAACAATTTTTCTAATTTTGTTACTCACAAAATTAGAAAAACAGTCAACTTTCTCTACTTTTAGAAAATTCCAGAAAAATAATCTTGAGTCCACTTTTATGTCAAAATCTTAATCTTGGTGTTATATTTCAACTAAAATTTGTTTGAACTCAAGAGAGTGAGAGGTTTGAGAGAAAAATCGATTTGTGTAACAGTCAACAAATCTGGATAGATCTTGATAATTCTGAATTATCGTAAAATCTAAAATATCTATCCTACTTTTGTAGATTCGGTTTGAAACTAGACTCATTTATCTACAAACTCACATGAGGCTAGGTACTTAGGGCCAATAAAAGTTTTTTTTTTTCATAATTATTTTCTAACTAGTTCAAATATGAAATTCTAGAAATTTGTGTTAATGTGCTCTTAATTGATTTTCAATTCTTATGTGCTATGTTTCTTGAATGTTTAAGTCTTGATATGGAAACTACGATAAATTGTGAATTTGTTTTACCACTCATAAATTACTTTATGTTTGGATTCATAATTATCTTGACCATGCTTTACTATAACCGAGAACATAATACACTTAATAAAGGGAAGATCAAATGGGATGGTAAAGGGTTACGATCATTGTGGTAAATTTTATAAGATAATCAACGGTAGATTCAAGAGTATAATATAGTGGAATGTGTTCCATTTTTGTGAAGTCTTGTGCAAGTGTGTTCTCGAATCCTAACATGACACGGGAGGTATTCTGGCTGCTTAATGGAATTGGGAGACATAAGGGTGACAGTGAGGCTCTCACACAGGGAGAGTATCCCTAGAAGCCTGTTCCCTTGGAGAAGACCGTGATGTCACCACTCGGATATGTAACCTAGGTGCGTGGGCATCATTGGTAACTGTGCGGTAAGCGACACACTGGTGGTTATGTGGTAAATGACACATTGGTATTGTATTAACCAAGGAAGAGTCAGAATTGCATGTGGCCAGTGTTAGTGGTCAGGTATGAACAACATTTCGCGGGGAGTTACCCAGAACTAACTTAATTGACTATTATTCTCGAGAATTGAAATTTAATTATATGCTCTCTTAATTATTGCTTTTGTTGTATGTTATGATCGTGCCGTTATTTTACTTGTGTATTTGGAATGGGAAAAGAAACGGGGTGTGTGTGTCCACTGGGCATTCCAATCGCATGGCGTTTTATGCCAGGTGAAGGCAAATTTTACACTAAGAACGGAATCCCTAAAAGCTTTCAGGAACCATAGCTGCCCTAGAGATTAGATTTTATATTTTCTGTATTTTGAATAATCTTTTTTTGTATCAAGAAACTGATATGTATTTAATGACTTGAAGAATTTTATCTGTAACTATTATTAATATTTTTTTTTAGTGTAATTATTTATATTCTGTGCTTAATTATTTGTATAATGTTGTGCATCCACTAGTTAAACCCCGATATATTGTTGTATTATATTACCGATGTTTCCAAAATTTGGGGCGTCACAATTAGTGATCACAATGAGTGCCAACACTTTGCCAAGATAATGCAATACTCAATCTTTGTAAAACTTCTCAATTTCTTCTTCCATACAGTTTTTACTTAGAAACTTTTCTTATTATTGATCTATTTCTTTTTGTGGTCTATCCAACGTGCTCATGCCTTCACACAAAAGGCCAAGATGATGAATGGTGTGTGGGTGATTTTCCGACCACACTGCCCGCTTAGTAACCAGCTAGAGAGCACTGGCAGAATAGATGGCACCTGACTGACATGCAACAGAAATATAAGAATCCCGCGGTGGTTTCGACCACCCGGGGGCACTCCGACGATCAAGTCAGTATATCTCTCAAAAATAAATCAAGTACTAAATTCACAAGCTTGAGTATCAA
Source organism: Camellia sinensis (assembly GCF_055761805.1). Lineage (NCBI taxonomy): Eukaryota > Viridiplantae > Streptophyta > Magnoliopsida > Ericales > Theaceae > Camellia > Camellia sinensis. Next base: position 106,621,830 of record NC_138969.1, on the reverse strand, counting down.
AAGCATACCTTAGACCCATGGGGGTGCCTCTCTTTTATAGCCAATACAATCCTAGTCCCAAAAGGAGCCTGGCCCTAATGGACTTAGGATTACTGCTAATCTGGGACTCCCAGTGGGATTAGGATAAACTCTCTAAGAGTCTTATCTTTACCCAAACTGAAGTCTTCTTCCAATCTAGGACTCTTGTCCATATCCAAGTTGAGTTCCCTCTTTATTTTAGGACTCTTGTCCCTTATCCACTTATCTCGGATTCCGATATCTTCGGAGATAACCTCGGCCTTGCCGAGATCACCTCGGCGTCACGACCAGGACACGTGGCACCTCGGCTGACACGTCGGCGTCACCTTGCCACGTGTTGGTACTCAGAAAATATATCCCCACAACTGCCCCCTAGGTTCTATTACCTCGGCATTCTGAGGTGATGGAACCTACACTGTTTCGTTCATCTGTGCCCCTCTGTCCGAGATCAAACTCGCCGACCTCAAAGTTCCCTGGACTTCGCTGTCACTGATGTCAAGAATCAAGTTTCATGCTTTCCAAGCTGCTTGAAATCGCACCTCCTAGCCGAGGTTCTGGTTCCATTAATTCGAAAATTCCAAGAGTTTTTTACAACTGCTCCACTCACACTCTCTGGTGAGTTCCCGATTTCCAGTCACTTATTTGACTCCGGCGATTTTCATATCGGCGTTCATTTCACTTTTGTAGGTTCATAAACTCTTTTATTAAGCTCAATCTTTCATAACTCTTTTGAATCCGTTTACTTGCCCTCTGTTGTCTTCTATTTTCGTCTGTCTTCAAGTTTTTGATTTATTGCTAAAATGCCTGGAACTGTTCTTGTCATATCCGCTTTCTATTGCTAGCATCATGTCTGGTTCATTACTTTCTTGTTCTTCACATACTTACTTAGTGCCTGTGCACTTGGCTTTATTCTTTGAACTTTGTCATCTTCTTGACTTCTGTTTTTCTCTTTTTTCATTTAATCCTCTGGCTTCTTTGCTTTCTAGCTCTTTTGCTTGAATCCGCCATTTGTTCCAAGCTTTCAAGCTTCTGCAACTGTCTTCGTTTCTCTCTTCCGGTGAAGCTTTACGTCATTCTGTCATTGTCGTCAAACTTTGGCAAATCTCATTCCGACTTCCCTCTTTCTGGTAAGCCACTGTTCCTCCTGGTTTTATTTCTTGTTGCTTTCCAAGAAGCTCTGCTTCATTGTTTAATCACCATTGTTGTTTTACCCGTTATTTCCAAATCATCTTCTTGAATACACACTATTCACACATCCGTTGATTTCTACCACTATTCTTGGCTTGATACACTTATGCAATCTTTTTGTCTTGATTTCTTGATAGCTTCATCACCATTCTTGATTACGAATTACATTCTTGTTTCTGTTTTCTGTGTTTTTTTCCAGATTCTTGCTTTCAATCTTTGCCTTCAAACTCCAAGGTGCCAATCGCCAAGAAGAGTTTTGATCAAACTCTTCAGGAGGTTGATGCTGAGTTCGTGGCTGAGAAGGCTGCTGAGAAGTTCTTTCCAACTGTCTTCTGGGGGTGAGACACAACCTACCGCTGATGCCGAGTAGTTTGCTTCCTTCTTGAAATTGATGCCGAAGTAGCGGTAGAGAAGCTCCTCCAACTGACTGCCGAGGCTTGAACCATTGTCGTCCGTCGAAACAGATTAGTCCGACGTTCTTGCTTTCAGTCCCTAGTTCTTTAAGGTCTTCATTTTTGTACTTGCCAACCTTCTCAGCTCTTAACAAGCTAGTTGGTCATCTCGGTTGATCATATCTCAGAAACGTCTTTCAGTGTTTATCTCGGCTATACCAAATTTGTAAATTGCTACAAATTTCAACAAGTGGTAGACTTCATAATCTTCGGTTAACTCATCTTGTAATTTGCTCAAGAATTTCAACAAGTGTTAACATTCCTTGCTCCTTAATTATCATTCCTTCCCCCTACACCTTCTCTCTGCCCCCTAATGTGAACGTAAGTTGTACTTAGGATCACATTAGGGAAGTTGGCTTCGTGCCGTAGTCACAGACCTGATGTGTTCTTCTTTCGCCGATGTATTAAAACTTCTGGTATTTAATTCACCCCCTTTAGACCCTCTTTCTCTTGGCTTTTGCAAATTATCATCGCTGTTTCTTGAAGCATTTATTCCTTTCACAATTCTGGTCACCACTTCTGGCGTGCATTTAGTGGTTCTAATCAAAACGACGTTTGACTCTGGCAAATCTTTTTCCAACATTTAACTTTGTGCACTCTTGTAAATTCTCTCAAAATTTCAACAAGTGTAAAACATCATTTCGGTTTAACTTCGGTTAAGTATCATCTCAATTTAACTTCAGTTAAACATCACCTCAGTTTAACTTCGGTTAAACATCATCTTGGCTTAACTTCGGTTAAGCATCATCTCAGTTTTTGAAGTTTTTCCTTCTTTTTGTCGCTTGTACTCTTGTACCTTTTTGTTCTTTAGATAATGTAAGCTCTGTATATGGCCGATGTGCCTCATTGTTCTTGAAATTCAATTTTCCTTCTCTGAATGGAGCGCTCTTCGTCGCCCTCCTGGACGAGTATTTTCTTCAGTGTCTCTTCACTTTTTTTGGCTGGCTCCTTGCCGACATCATCTAGGACCTCCATGTCCTCGTCTTCAATCTCTGCCTTCCCTGGTTCCTGAATGTTTGCAGGTAGTTTTCATTGCTGCCATGGAGCAATTCTTTGCCTGCAGTTGGTCTCTTCTGACTTCTTCAATCCCATGTTCTGTGGGGAATCGCAATAGTTGATGCAACGTTGAGGGAACTACCCCCATTGCATGCAACCATAGCCTTCCCGAGATGATGTTGTAAGGTGAAGGCGTGTCAATCATGATGAATTCTGTCTTGATCTTCTTCTAACTGCTCTTGCATGATTCTATACTTAGAATATTTTGCATGTCTTTCATACTTTGCCTCCTTTGTGCAATCTTCTCGGGGTTACATACCTCGGGTATAATAGCTACAAAACTTTTACTTCGGCAAGATACTGACCTGCAAACTTTTCATAAATTCTAACAAGTGTGGAACATATACTACTCAATGTTAACTTTTGCAAACTTTTTCTCAAGTTTCAACAAGTGTTTAAACAAGGATTAACATATACTGTAACAGGGATCAACAAGGATTAACATAACAAGTGTTAAATGGTAATCTATTTGTAAATTGCTACGAATTTCAACAAGTATTTAAACAACATACTTAGCTCTTTCCTCAACCTGTAAATTGCTGCAAATTTCAACAGATGATTACATGTCGGCTTAACATTATCTTGTAAATTGCTACAAATTTCAACAAGTGTTAAGCATCTTCTTTGGTTGGACCAACCTGTAGATTGCTACAAGTGTGCAAACTATAACCTCGGCTTCATTTCGACTTGTAAATTGCTACAAATTTCAACAAGTGAAGAGAAACAGTAATCTCGGCTTAACTTCAACTTGTAAATTGCTACAAATTTCAACAAGTGAAGATAAGGAATCAGCTTAACTCCAACTTGTAAATTGCTACAAATTTCAACAAGTGAAGATAAGGAATCAGCTTAATTCCGACTTGTAAATTGCTACAAATTTCAACAAGTGAATTAAGGAATCAGCTTAATTCCAACTTGTAAATTGCTACAAATTTCAACAAGTGAATTAAGGAATAATCTCGGCTTAACTTCGACTTGTAAATTGCTACAAATTTCAACAAGTGAAGATAAGGAACCATCTCGGCTTAACTTCGGTTAAGCATCGTCTCGGTTTCACTTCGGTTAAACATCATCTGGGCTTAACTTCAGTTAAGCATCATCTCGGCTTAACTTCGGTTAAGCATCGTCTCGGTTTAACTTCGGTTAAACATCATCTGGGCTTAACTTCGGTTAAGCATCATCTCGGCTTAACTTCGGTTAAGCATCGTCTCGGTTTCACTTCGGTTAAACATCATGTGGGCTTAACTTCAGTTAAGCATCATCTCGGCTTAACTTCGGTTAAGCATCATCTTGGTTTAACTTCGGTTAAACATCATCTGGGCTTAACTTCGGTTAAGCATCGTCTTGGTTTAACTTCGGTTAAACATCATCTGGGCCTAACTTCAGTTAAGCATCATCTCGGCTTAACTTCGGTTAAGCATCGTCTCGGTTTAACTTCGGTTAAACATCATCTGGGCTTAACTTCGGTTAAGCATCATCTCGGCTTAACTTCGGTTAAGCATTATCTCGGCTTAACTTCTGTTAAGCATCATATTGGTTTAACCAACTTGTAAATTGCTACAAATTTCAACAAGTGGTAAACGCATTCTTCTTTTCTCTGCCCCCCAGTGTGAACTTAAAATTCACTTGGGTTCTCATCATACATGTAGCTTCGACCTTGTCGCCGAGGTTTAATTCAAGCCGAGGTTGCCGGCCTTGGTTTCTCTATTGATCTTACTTGGCTCCAACCTGAGTTTGATTTTCGGCCTCGCATCGGCGAGCCGTTTCTCTTTTCTTGTTCCGACGCCTTTGTTCCCGACATGTCCTCCTCGGCCCTAACATACTTCTCAATTCTGACCAACTTTAGTCTGATCTTGTGTGTTTCCTTTTTATCTTCTGGGATCTGAGATCTGCTCATTGTGCTCTTCTCTTCTCGGAGTCAGGTGCCGAGATCTTATCTTCTGGAATCTTGGATCTGCTCACTCAGGTTGAGCTCTTCTTTTCTCGGACCTACTCATCTAGGCCGAGATCATGTCTTCTGGGATCCGGGATCTGGAATTCGGGGTCTGCTCACTTAGGTTGAGCTCTCGTCTTCTCGGGCCTACTTGTCTAGGCTGAGATCATGTCTTCTCGGATTCGGGATCCAGGATCTGAAATCCGGGATCTGCTCACTCAGGATGAGTTCTTCTATACTTGAATGTTATCTCCTTGGGAGCGCTCATGCCCCCTGTCTTTGCATCCCTTCTGGAAGGGTCTTCGTTCCTCCGCAGGTATCTATCCTTCCATACCTGGAGGTCTTCTTCGTTGCTTTGATCTGTTGTCTTTGGTGCGTCACCTTCCTGGTCGGCTTCTTTCACTCCGTGACTCTGGTCACGAGTTTCTGTGTTGCGGTTGTCCCCTTCAACGTCGAGATCGATAGGTCTCCGACTCCCAGCAGGAGCGTTGTCTCCAGTCTGATCTTTCTATCCGTCATTGGTCATCTATTCTTCTTTCTTTCCCACAGACGGCGCCAAATTGTGTGGGTGATTTTCGAACCACACTGCCCGCTTAGTAACCAGCTAGAGAGCACTGGCAGAATAGATGGCACCTGACTGACATGCAACAGAAATATAAGAATCCCGCGGTGGTTTCGACCACCCGGGGGCACTCCGACGATCAAGTCAGTATATCTCTCAAAAATAAATCAAGTACTAAATTCACAAGCTTGAGTATCAAAAGCATACCTTAGACCCATGGGGGTGCCTCTCTTTTATAGCCAATACAATCCTAGTCCCAAAAGGAGCCTGGCCCTAATGGACTTAGGATTACTGCTAATCTGGGACTCCCAGTGGGATTAGGATAAACTCTCTAAGAGTCTTATCTTTACCCAAACTGAAGTCTTCTTCCAATCTAGGACTCTTGTCCATATCCAAGTTGAGTTCCCTCTTTATTTTAGGACTCTTGTCCCTTATCCACTTATCTCGGATTCCGATATCTTCGGAGATAACCTCGGCCTTGCCGAGATCACCTCGGCGTCACGACCAGGACACGTGGCACCTCGGCTGACACGTCGGCGTCACCTTGCCACGTGTTGGTACTCAGAAAATATATCCCCACAAATGGAGACTTGACAAAGAACATGATGAAATCAGCTGACTATCTCCACAAGCTCAATGACTTCGATGCCCAAGTGTAAACAACATAAGGATGCAGTCAATGTTGCCAAGGCCAAGGCCTAGAAAGCTAAGGCCTTTGCAAGAGGAAATGGCTATTAAAGCCAAGAAGAAACTGGCCGAGGCACTAGCTAGCAAGGAGCAAGAGATTAAGAAGGTTGATGCCAAAGCCTATAAGCAAGGGCAGGACTTAGTCTGTGACCTTTACAAAGCTCAAGTCAATATGGCCAGCAACAGAGGCTTCACTCTTCAATGGACTCCTGCCTTGGATGCTACTACTGTTACCAAGGACTCACCTCATTAGGATTTGATCAAATTATCGCTTCCATTCCCTTTATCTCCTAGTCTAGTTGACCCTCCAACCGATGACTTTGACGACTTTGAGGAAGACAAAGATCCTCTAGCTGATGTTACATCCCCGACGCTCAATTACAACGCCTTAGATCTCACTTGGGATGACAATGAGGTTAATCAAACTAACTCCACTGTTTCTAAAGAAGCCAAGAACACTGTGGCTGAGGACACTAAGAAAAAAGCTGCTGAAGAAACGGCCAAGGACATTAAGGATAGTGAGGCCCATACAACTGCTGCTACCACTACCACCTAAGTAACCATGGCCGAAGTCCTCAAAGACGCTCTAGAAGCATAGACTTCTTTACTTATTGTCTTTAGTTTTTTGTTTCTGAACAATGACTCTACTCTTGTTGGCCGACGTGCCTTTTGATGTAATCACACTAAGTTTTTTAATGTAATTTCTGTATTTTTGTCTAAGTGTTGGCTCTATGATTTGCTTCTGTTGTTGCATGTCTTCTTTACATTTGCATCTTCAATACTTCATAGACTTGAATCAATCCAGATCTGTGTTGGATTTGAAACCCAAACCTGTGTTGAAAACCAAAGTTGAATTTGAACATATTTGGATATCAACAGATAAACATATAGGAAAAATAAATAAACATATAGCAAAAAAATAGGCTTGTGAAATCAACAGATAGGGAAAAAATTGAACAGATAAGGGGAAAAAAATTCAACAAATAGATATAAATTTGAACATAGGGAAAAATTAAATAGATAAGGAAAAAAATTCAACAGATAGATATAAATTTGAATGGATAGTCAAGAAAATTTGAATAGATAAAAAATAATTTGAACAAATAGTCAAAAAAAAAGTCAACTAGAAAAAAAATCAACAGATAAATTATGGGATAAAATTGGAAACAAAATATCATTCAAAACAAACAAAATGACTTTTCACCAAATTATTTTACAAATGATGGATTTCTCACCAACCAAAAATATCCATTGAAATCAAAAAATTCTATTTCCACACACCTGATAAACTCAGGGCACACACTTAATGAAAAATTAACTTAATGGCAATTATATCCTAATTAAAAATTACTATAATAGGCATCTATCAACACCCCTAATATTATATACAAAAATTCTCTGTACACATCTTTTAGGAACAAAAATATCTCAATATACATCTTTTGAATCAAAACAATTAAACTCTAATTTTTCCATTGTGGTCACTTTGCTTGTTACACACTCTGTATTCCTTTGTTACTTGCAAAGAGCAATACTCTCAAAACATCTCTCATATTGCCTTAATATCTAGGTTTATATTTGATTATTTACATCGTTTAATTATTAATTCCACAATTTTTACTTGATTTTGATATGGAAGAGTTGCAAACTATGGAAGTTCAAACTCAAGCAATGGTGACAGCAAAATCAGTGATGAAAAGGTAAAATCGTATAGTAATTTTTTGTTTTTTTGCGTTTTGTAGTTGGAGACTCAGTGCTGAATTTTATCAATTAATTTGAAAAGCAACTGCCGAAATAACATTAATATTTCGATAAGAAAGTTCTGAATTTATTTATATATTTCGACACCTAAATTCTGAGTTTTTAATTTATTTTGGTACTTAAGTGCTGAATATAATTAATTTTTTCGGCTATATAGTGCCGAAATTTTTTGTTATTTTCATTTTTTTAGTGCCGAATTTTTGTTTTATTTTTAGCCCTGTAGTGCCAATTTTTTTTATTTATTTCGGCTCTGTAAAGCTTAATGAAATTTTTTCCCTCTCCTTTTTGAATGGCATGCACTGGAGAAATTGAGGTTCGATCAGATATTATGGTGGATTATACTAGGCATTTTATAGCTAAACATGTAACTTTTAACATAAAATTCGTAAGTTCATAATTTGTATTTGTTAGTTTGTTTAGTTTGTTCTTATGAAAGTTGTGTGACATTATATATAGGTTTTCGACAACAAAGATGAATTGCTCACTTAGGTACATGACATTGGAAGGATAAATGGCTTTGTTATTATTATAAGGACGTCGAACTATGGCGGCGGTCATAAGAGAGAAAGAATTTATTTTGCTTGTGAGCGGAGTGGGAAGTATAGATTGCGTAAAAAGTTGAAAGACGGCTCAAAAGACTTATTAAGGCAAACTGGTACGAAGAAGTGCGAATGTCCATTTGATTTGAGGGCATTTAAGTTGAAAACAAATGATAAATGGACATTGAATATAGTTTGCAGGTTGCATAATCATCCAGCTGTGGAGCATCTCCAAGGACATTCATATGCAGGGAGATTGTCAGCTAATGAAAAGTCGCTGTTAGTAGATATGTCAAAAAGCCTAGAAAGACCAAAACAGATACTCATTACACTCAAATAGAGGGATGCCCTTAATATGAGCACAAGACAGTTTACAATGTACGACATCAATGTAGGATTCTACAGAAAGCTAGTAGATCCCAGATGCAACAACTGCTGGGTGAATTAGTAAAACATAAGTACATTAAGCATTATCGATGTGAGGAAGGCTCTATAACTGTCACGGACTTGTTTTGGGCACATCCAGTGAGTTTGGATTTGCTTCGTACATTCCCTCGTGTGTTGATTATGGATTGCACATATAAGACGAATAGATATCGGCTTCCTCTTCTTGAACTTGTGGGAGTGACATCAACTCATATGACATTCTCCGTGGCTATCGCATACTTGCAAATTGAGCGGGTTGATAATTATGCATGGCCATTACAAACATTGCGTGATCTTATGAACGACAGTGTTTTACCTGAAGTCATTGTCACAAACAGAGAGCCTGCATTGATGAATGCCATTGACAACACCTTTCCGAATGCTTGACATTTGTTATGTCGTTGGCATATTAATAAGAATGTATTGACAAAATGCAAGAAAATGTTTGAGACAAAAGAAAAATAGGACAAGTTTAACACTGCATGGAGCTATTTGTCATCGACTGAGGAGGAATACAATGATCACCTTGCAATACTACATAAGGATTTCAGTAACTATTTGGAGGCAATCAAGTATGTTATTGTGAGTTGGTTGAATCCGTATCAAGAAAAATTCATTGCGGTACATATAGACATGTGCATGCATTTTGGCAATATTACAACCAATCGGTAAGATTTGTTTTTTTTTTTAATTTATTAGAAATCATATAGCTATTTTTAATTATTATGCTGGACTATTTTGGTTTACATCCATATGAACAAGGTTAAGAGTGCTCATGCTAGATTGAAGAGGCAATTAGGTTCAAGTCAAACGACATTTGAGATTTCATTTGAAAAAATACATTGTTTACTTGAGTTGCAACACATTCAAGTTAAAGTATCATTCGAGAAAAGTTTGACAACTGTGCAACATCAATTCAAACCTTCTCAATTAAGAGAGCTTCGGGGTAATGTGTCTATTTGTGCATTGGAGTACGTGTTGGCAGAGAGTAAGAGAGCAAATTCAGTTGGAATTGGTATAGCAGCATGTGGGTGTGTTCTTAGGCACACGCATGGTTTACCTTGTGCTCACGAGATTGCAGATTACATAAGACAAGGCCGTCCTATTCCACTCAGTAGCATATATGTACATTGGACGCGACTTACTGTATGTGTGCATAATTCGAAGGTTGAGAAGTTGGAATTGACTTGTATCCCAGAACTTGAGATGATTTTGAAGCGGTTCTATGAGTTTGATATTGCCACGCAATTGGATATGTTGAAGAAGTTGAGGGAAATTGAAAATCCAGCGAGCACTTTTCTTATTGAGCCTGATGTGAAACCTAATCCACGTCGAGGACATAAGAAAAATGATATATCTTTTCATTGTGACCTGTGTGCATTTGAGTTGGTTGACGATGGCCATGATAGCCAGAGCACATTAGCTTCCAGTCAGTCAAAGAAAAAGAGAGCTTCAAAAGTGGGTGAGAATAAGTGAAATGTGAAGACAAAGACATATCATACAAGAACAAGTTTACCGAGTGCATATGCTGGTGACTTCCCGCCTATGTTAATACCATTCATAAAGTTGATGAAGGATGTAGATGGTGATGGGAATTGTGGTTTTAGAGCTATTGCAGGTTTACTTGGTCTTAGAGAGAATGACTGGGTGCAAGTTAGGTGTGATCTGCTACTTGAATTGAATAATCACAGAGATGAATACGTCGTACTATACAGGTCACATGAGAGGGTTAAGGAGCTGACACACATCCTTTCATATTTTGAAGATAGCCCAGGCTTTGATCGTTGGATGACTATGCCTGACATGGGGCATCTTATTGCATCATTTTATAATGTAGTTTTGTACCACTTGTCATTGCAACAATGTCTCACTTTCTTACCTTTGAGATCACTGCCGATAATCCTAGCTGATCGTCGCGAGATTGCCATTGGATTTGTCAATGGAAATCATTTTGTGCTGGTATAAGATATGAAAATAACGGTACATTGTTGTTTAATACTTGTGTAATTGCAAATTTGATGGATTTGGTAAAGATATGTAAATTTTTGGATGTATGTGCAGGTATTTTTGAAGGCCGGTCATCCAGTTCCTCCTATTGTTGTGCTTTGGCGAGTTCACCATCACCCTTGTGCATCAGAATGGGAGAATGCATATGTTAGCCGCATTCAAAAATTCAAAGATAGCATAGGACCTAATGTAGCTACTCGAAAGACATTTGATGTAGTTGACATAGATTGATATATTAGAGAGCAGTCATAGGAGGTTTAAGACATTAGTTTTTATGATTTACTAGCATGAAGTAACGAGATGGATATCATTTTGCCATTGAATTTTGTAATGGTCATTTTTTTTTAATGCAATATCATATGAGTTATAGTTCTCTTATTTATGGAATAGATGTCATATTATTTTTACAGTGTCTGAACACAAAACGTAATGAAAATAATATTAACCAAGTGAAACTATTGTTAAAGATTATTCATATTAAACAGCAAGTATGTAACAATAACTAGTAATATTAACTAGTAGTTTAATCCATCCACATTATCACAAAATACATGTCTCCTTATACATAATCCAAGAAGTACATAATCCAAAGATAATAATAATATTTGTCTTCTTATAAATCCACTAACACCATCAGAAACAACTTGTGCTAACATTATGAACTACTATCACCTACCTGACCGGCGAGTATAATGTGCTCCAAAATGATGTATAGTAGAAGAGCTGGGTGCTGACCGACCCTGAGCGGATGTGTTGGGCGCAGCTTCACTAATGTGCTGGTCTTGAAGAAGCTGTTCAATTGCATCAATTGCGTAGTAAAGTCTATCAGGATGTTGAACACTGTCCTCATAGCCAGCCTCAACGACAGGATGAGTAATCTGATATATCTGTGACATATGCTACATTACGAGAACAAATACAACATTATATACAAACTTATAATAGTTTACATAAATAATTTGTAATGGTGCCCTTAAAAAAAATGGTACCTATGCATCTTGGCTAAGATATTGATAATGATGAATATTTGGGTCCACCTAAGAACGACGCGTTGGGTTTTGAACATACATATGGGTAATGGTTTGATACCAATCCATGTAACCAGGAACACAATCCCAAGGCTGTCGTACCGGTGTACTCCTCCTCCGATCAGATAACACATGGTTGTCTCATGCCTCCCAAATGATGTCCAAGTATGCATACATAACATTGTAGTGTGGAGCTGTGGCTCCTCGAGAGGCACACATAGGGCCAAGTGGTGGATTAGGGATTGTCTGCACTCTGTCAAACTGTCTCAAAACTCTATCAGGGAGATATGGTTCAAATACTTCCAAACACTTTAGGCAACCGTGGTAGAACATAATTGGGTGACACAGATGGACATCTCTGCAACTCTGGTAGGGGTCCCAAATAACCTACAAACAATAACAACTGTAAGATATGACAACTGTAAATTTTGTATGATTTAGAGTTTCAAATTTTGAAGGACTTTCTAACTTACATCATGTACACCCAACCTATCAAGCTCTTCTCGAAAAGCCTGCAACTATGTCTCTTCACCAGACTCTCTCCGAGAAGTCCAACAGTAAACATGTGGCATGTCTCGAGTGTAATTCATATTCAAGTGTGGTCGAAATCCACGAAAGTACTCATAAATTCATCCCTTAAGAAGTGTCATGAAACCGGCTATTTGTTTCATGCCGGACTTGCTAGCGTACCCCATCTGTCTATATAAGTATGCCAATGCAGCAGCACCCCAAGCATATGAAGATATAGTCATCAAATTGGACAACAAACTCAAATAAACAACGAGGACCCTAGTATCAGTCTTGTCACAGAAAAGTGTACAACCCAACAAAAATAGCAAGTATGCTCTACCTACACATGCAATTTTTTCCATTGAATCATTGTTTGTGACATTATGAAAGTGTGTCCTCAACCACTCAAGCCTCACTGAATTGCCTCTAGCACTAGACATCTCATGTCTGACCTCTTGCTCCTCAATTTCCAAGGTATTAACTACTAATGCAATGGCCCGCCTTTCTGACAACTTACGCACACTAATAGATTTGCCTACAATGGAAAGCCCTAGGATAGTGGCGACATCGTCCAATGTGATAGTCATCTCTCCAACAGTCAAATAGAAGGTGATTGTCTCCGGTTGCCATCTCTCAACAAAACTAGACACTACAATTTTGTTCACAAAATGGTACGTGCAACGAGCTAATTGTGCAAGTCCTGACATCTCCACAATGTTTACAAATGTAGCATTGTTTCCTTGTTCCCACCATGGCCACGAACGAATCTTAGACGAGTGATTATGACACTTCAAGGGCCCCCTTTCATCAGCACCATTCCAAATAGCTGTGGCAACATGAATTTTAAAACTTTTAAGGATTGATGAATCAATTGGCCCTCTCGGAAATGGCTGAGTAAGTATGGGCTTGTTTGGTTTGTTTTTGGGAGAGTTGTTTTTGAAAAAAAAATTGGGGAGAGAGTTTAGAAATTTTTTTGGTTTGTTTGGTTGTATATTTTGAGAGAGTTGTTTTTTTGGGAGTTTGGGATGATTTGATATTTTGGGAGAATTTGAGTAGATGTGTGTGAGAGAAAAAGTGATTGAGAAGGAGAAAGGAGAGAGAAAAAGTGATTGATTGATGTGTAAGAGAGAGAAAGTGATTTTAGAAATTTTTTGAGAAAAACTCAAACCAAACAATTTTTTAGAAATTTTTTTCTAAAACTCATCTTCCAAATGCAAACCAAATATACCCTATATCTTCATCAACAACGTCAGTGTCATCACCGGTAGGGTCATCATCCATAGCAATATCATCCATAACCGGTGCATCATGTATAGGATCATCATCCATAGCAATGTGCGTGTCATCATCATGCACTCGAGTACGTCCACGTCCACGACCACGTCCACGTCTCTCTAATTCACAGAGTCTTCTGTTCAAAGCTGTTACTGATCGACGTTGATTGGGACCGACATCCATCTGCATAAGGAAAATTGTTCTCATCAACCCAATATAATGAAACAGAATAAACACTCCCAGAAAAGGATCACATCAATGCGGGTAATAAGTAGCCTAACCATGCCACCTTAATGAAATCTAAGTTACAGTTATAGACCATTAAATTGACAATTTGGATGATGTGAAATTAACAAAATAAGTTAAGGACGTAACCCTAGTACTAATGAAAGAGTGAGACTAGGATTTGTTGAAAAATTACAACGTAAACATGGATATAGCAAAACTATTTGCATTCTATACAGACCATTCACCAATTAGTTTGGTAATGTTCACAACATGCCAAAAACAAATTAACTTCACTTCAACCAATTTACCAAGGTAACAGGGTCATTAATCAATACCAACATCATTTTTCAAACAATCAAAGGATTGCTCATCACTTGTCTTGTACATTCTATTGATTGTAAATACAACCAAAGACCAAATTTGGCCCCAATTTCAATGTTTTGAAAGAACAAACCCCTAATATTCTATATAATGCAATTGTTTTGTTAAGCTATTTAGCTAACAGTATTTTTGAAGACCTATGTTTAACAACTACTTAAGCTAACAATATAATGTGAAAATACAAATACTGCACAGATTTTTGTTTCTATTGTTATGCATTGAATTTTCCAAAAATAAATAAATAAATAAATACTTAAACATACCCATAAAATAAAATTGTTAGAAAAAAACCTAAAGTAAAACCAATCTTGGCAGCCTATATAATTTGGTGTAAATTTGTATAAATAAAAATTTAAAAAAAAAAACCATTCGGAACTTTAATGCCGAATACACACAAATATTTCAGAAATCGATTGCCGAAATTAAAGAATTAATTCGGAACTATTGAACCGAAAAAATACTATAATCGGCAGAAAAAATTCAAAATTTTGTATCTTTGTTCGGATTTAATTGGTCGATATTATATACATTATTCGGTGATTAGGTTCCGAATTACAGAAACAAATTTGGACACCCAGTGCCGAGAGCTCCAACCCGTCCCCAACCATGGAAAAATTGATGTTTTATATGCCAGGGGAGTGTAGAGATATCCGAAAGTGGTAAACGTAATAACAAAATGATAAATGTAATAAGAAAATGAAAAGATTTCTTACCTTAAACAAAGGATTCAATAGTTTTTAGTGGAGATTCAATGGAGCTCTTCAAGTTCTTCAATGGAGGTGAGGAAAGTTGTAAACTTTTTCTTCTTTTTTTTTCTCTATTTCAACGAAGTCAAAGTCTCACAAAATCGGTGGAGCTAGAAATGCCAATTAAGGTCAATTAAAGTGTGTGCATTTGAGGGTAAAGTGTGTATACCATTTATGAGTGAAGGATGTAATTGTAATTTTAAGGGTGTGGATTGAAAAAATTTGTTCATAATCAAATTAACAGGAGTGTGTATTGAGAAAAGATTTGCCCTGAGTTTATTAGGTGGGTGGAAATAAAATTTCCCACTGAAACCCTTATGCTCTTCTTAGTTTGGATTTATTACAAATTTACTCTTTTAATTCCTATTCCCTAACAATTTTTAATAGAAAAAAAACTAACATATTCTCTTTCCTTAAATTGTCAAGTTATTTTCTTCAATAGTTAATCATGAGTTATTTTCCTTAAATTGTTAAGTAGACTCAATTTAGTTAATGTTCCAGAGTTTTGAATCCTGGTGGTTAGCAAAGTGGGAGGATTAGATTTTGAATCCTGGTGGCTAAGTCCTAGTGAATCACTATGGATTGGTTTGCAAACCAGGAGGATTAGATTTTTCAAAGTTACTATAAAATTGAAAGATCTTGCTAAATAATTTTGACAAGAGACTAGGAGGATGTGAATGTGTTTAGATAAGCAAATCATTTTATGTGATGAAACAAGACAAATAAATACGTGCCTTGTTTCTACATATATAACAATTTTATCGTCAAATGGTGTGACCTTACACAACAAACATCAATCTAGTGTCTTTGATTATTTTAAGCAAATCAAATATTTTGAGAAAAGAAATGTGACCCCTGCCTTGGGGGTGGTATAGGGTGGTGACAACTTGACAAGTGAGGATTAGATAGGTCCCGTTTGGTGTAACTGTTAAAACAGCTTATACATTATAACTTAACAGATTATAGATTATGACTTTAATCAAAAGTTGTTAATCTGTTTAGTATAACTGTTGGATTATAAATTTAAGTTGCTAAGTAATTTTTGTTAAATAAGCTGTGAAATAACTTTTTCAATTAATTTTTATTTTTTGTTTGTCTACATTTCTCATAAAAAATAATAATAATAATTTATAATCCATTTGGGTCTTTCTATTTTTAAAAAAATAAAAAATAAAAAAATTTAAAAGTACAACCATAAATTAACATGTCCACAACAAAAACTGATAATCAGAAGTAAGGGGTGAACAACTTCTCAGAATCAGCTTTTTTGAGTTAAAATAAACTGTTAGAATCTAAAATAAGTTTAACCAAACAATCCAAAATAACTTTTTCAAAGCTAAAAATCAGAAATTAACTCTGAAAAGCTAAAACAAACACCCCCATAGAAGGGGGGAACTGAACAAAAGAAAGGCCCTGCGTAATCAATGACCTAACCAAAACACCCCGTCCTCCCAATTTGCTGGGCATACTTACAAGGCATCTAGGCCCGTCAAGGATTGGAATGGATGCAGATTGGAATGGATGCAGAGGAGTGGAATGAATCCCTTCCATTTTACCTCTGAAAACAAATGAGCCCTCTAAGGAGCGGAATAGATGCAGTACTCTCTCTATTCTTAAAGATGTAAATTAAATAAATACACAAAATGGATAAGATGCTGCTCTCAAGGTGAGAGAAAACCAACAAGAAAACAATTCTAAAAAATGACAAGTGACTGGTTACTCAATAGAAAATAAAATAAAAAAAAGAAAATCCAATATCGTATTAATGCAAAATCCAACGAGAAACGGAACTAACACTACAATGGAAGAACAGAAAATAAAAACTGCAAATGCTGTAGGAATTGATTTTATCAGATTTCCGTTTCTACTATTGCCTTTTGTCAAATGATGTAACTTCTTCACCAATTGTCCTACTAGAGTTTCTTCTCGTCTGTCTTGTGTCTTGTCTTTCCGCATGGAACTTCAGGATCAACGAAACTGTTGTCAATCTACTTGTGGATCGAAACTCTTCTCAGCTAAATTTTGGCTCCAAGATGTTCCGTTCCTGCATACCACCACCATTTACATAAATGAGGCAACAAAATGGATAAACAGACTAAAGTTTGCTATTTATGCTTCCTCATCTACTTATATACTATGACTACTCCAAAAACCAAACTTAAGATCAGTCTCCCTGCAACCATGTATTGTGCCAACAGCTAACTTTTTTTTTTATCATCCCTTGCAACAATATCTTTGGCTTAAATCTCCATAATTCAACCATTCCCAATCCCTTATCCACACACTTTGATCTCCATGCCTCACATCATCCTTTTAATCCATGAAGAAAGAGAATTGGTAATTATGTTGGCTGAATTCACCAAGTAAATATACAACCTGCTTGTATCATAATTTTGAAATAATTCTATGAGGTGTTGATTTCATGTCCAATATCATTTGGGAAACAAATTTGATGCAACAATGTGCTACTCGAAAGGTAGAAACAATATGTTACTCGTTTATTTTCATCGAAAAATTACAAAAAAATGAAGTTCAGCGAAATTTTTTATATAAAGCATGATTTAGATGAAAAAATTACAAAAAACATTGGGGACTTCTAGTCAAAGCTCCCTCTAACAAAACTTTCATATATTAAAGACAAGTATAAAAAAATTTCCTTAAAAAAGCTAACACATACCACTATTACCAAAATATCCTTAGTGACTAATTTCATATTTCAAACTTTAAAATGATATAACTTTTTATCTAAATGTCAACTTTTAAATAAAATTGTATTTTTAGAATTCTCTTATCGAGATCTATCAAATAAGATCTATGCTGACCATGAAATTCTTTAATAATAAAAAAAAATAGTAAAATTGTTATTGTCAAAATTAACATCAACAGTAAAATTTTATTCTAATTCACAATAAATTTTAATGTGAAGTTTTAGCATAATAGTGAAATACCATAATCATTACTAAAAACCATAGTTAATGTAACTGTTACTGCTTGAAGTATAAATATTAAGCAAAAAATTTATTGAAACAATGAAACGATAATATTAACAGAGTAAATTTTACTGTTAATTTAAAACAGATTATCAACCAACAAACACAGATTACCAAATCAGAGTAGAATTTTATTGTCACTTTTAAACAGAGCTTCAGCAAATAAAACATAAGCCACATATTACCAAAACAAATCAAAGTAAAGTTAATCTAACAACAAACAAAAACAAAATTATTCAATTAGATTCAATTAAAAAAATCATAACAAATGAAATACACATTATTCAATCTTAATCTTATTTGAAAAAACCTTGAACAAATTATTCACTTTTTCATCCAAAGAAATAAACAAAATATATCTCTTGTATGCTCAATTGCAATTTTCGATCCAAACAATCATCGAAATACAGCAAACAACATTCGAAATATAGAGTCATTGAAGTTCTACGACTTGATTGTGGAACCATCTCTTGTAATCTTGTAGAAATTTTCAACTTGGAACGCTGAAGATGATATATATATAGATTTAAGTGTATATACATATATAGAAGAGAGAGAGAGAGAGAGAGAGAGAGAGAGAGAGAGAGAGAGAGAGAGACTTTATCACATTGATGATTGGAATGGGGGGAAAAAAAAAGTAATAGAAGATAAAGAGGGCAAAATCCTCTAAAATAAAAAGGCATATGTTTTTTTACGTCCTTAATCCATGAGGAATAAATTTAAAGGATTTTATACATTAAAAAATATTCAGTTGTCCTTTAAATACTACACAATTATGTCAAGGGACTTTTGACTAAATTTCCCAAAAACATTAGGAATCAATTTTAATTACACTACGGGTAGGAAGTCAAAAAATAATTGCAAAAGATCTGTGTTTTTCACTCTTGCCCCTTTCCCTCCTCTCTCCTCTCTCCTCTCTCTTCGCCTTCCCCTTCTCCTCAGCCCACTCCCTCACCAGCCACCCCTTCCCTGCAAATCCCACCCACTCATGAACCACTTGCAAATCCCACCCCCTCAGCCCCCCTCCACTCCCCATGCCCCAGAATCACAACAATCTTCTCCATAATTGAATCCTCCACAAAGCACCGAAACTCCCAAATCATTTTGATCATTTTGAAAATTGTGTCACGGTGTAGGATGGAGGTTAGGGTGCCATGATGATGTAGATAAGGGGGCTTGGGGTGTCATAGTGGTGGCAGCAGAGGGGAGGGATGGCAAATCTGGAATGGGGGTGAGTTCGTGATTGCAGACACCAAAGGGGAGCAGCGGATGTTGGAAAGGGGATAATAGGTTGGTGCTCGGGGGTGAAGGTCTGGGGTGGCACGGACGGTGGGGAAGCATTGGGGCATGGTGGGAGGAGTTAGGAAAGGATGGCTAGAACTGAAAGGTCCTGGTGGTGAAGACGGATAGAGGTAGGGTACAGACGTCACTAGCTGGCAGTGATGGTGTGGTTGGTGTGTAGGTATGACCTGAGATATTTAGGCTTTTGACTTTTTGTCCAAAACGGTAATTTAGTTTGAGGGACACAAATGTAATAAAAAAAATTTAAGAGATGGTGTGTACTAAAAGAGATTGTGGTGTGAAAATAGTAATCATGAATTCCACCTCATAGTATTACCTTTTAATCCCTATGTTTTTTTTTTAATTTTTTTCCCTTCTTCCTACTTTTTTATAATTGTTTTCTTTTTTTATTTTTATTGGCACTAGGATGTCCGGATCAAAACCGGACTAATCTTTAGGGGTGCATAAGCCCTCAGCAAGGAGTTTTTCGCAAGTACACTACGGTTAATTCAAGGGTTTTCCCCTAGTCCGATGGCCCCATGTAATTGTTAGCACCTAAGAGGTTTCGATCCTTGAACCTTAGAGGGAGCACACCCCCAAGACCTTGCTACCAGGCCAACCCCATGGGGTTTCCCACTTTTCTATAATTTAACTTAAAGTTACAAAGAAAGTCTTAAATAAAATATTAAATTCCTCTCTTATATTATAGCTTTTAAGTTTTAACCAAGTCAACAGTTGCATATAAATGAATTACTTAAAGTTTCATAAACTAGCTAAACATCCCATACATATCAATTTTAAAAGTTCATGTCCTATTCAATATCATACTCAAGTCCCACCATTTCCAGAATATACAATCTTATTTTCAATGTGAAATGCATTAAACAAAAATCAGCCAGATTTTCCCTCACCACTTCAACTAGTGGTAATTTACCAAATTGTGTATGTATACATAGCTGAACCTATACTATGTATATTTACAATCGAGAAATTTTGATGTTTTCTTTGCCATTATTGGGGTTATTCTGATTTGACTTTTGTGAACCATTCATTTTGGTTCAGTTATTGACTTCCCGCCCCTAGAAATCCTTATGGATCTTCTTCCCCTTTCTCTCTCTCTCTCTGTCTGTCTCTCTCTCTCTCTCTCTCTCTCTCATGCTTTCTCTTTCTCACTCACTCTCTCCCTCATAGATCACAATCTCCCCCCCTCCTTCACAGATCACGATCTCCCTCTATTTCTCTCAGATTACAATCATGAAACCATGAACAATGATCTCAGATCAAGATCGAAACCCCATGAACTCGACCTCAATTTGTTTATCATACAACTCTCTCTCTCTCTCTCTCTCTCTCTCTCTCTATATATATATATATATATGTATATATATATCAAGTCATGATCTTCAAAACCCACTGTGAAACCATTTTATGACAAGATGAAGGATCTGATGATCACAATCTGATGATGAAGTTACCATCACAATTTTCACTAGATCGACATCGAAAAACTGAATCTGCAACTGGATGAAATTTTTTTAAGATATGATACATATATATATTCCTTTATTTGTTTGTGTTAATTTTATGATAATATTTTGTTAAAATTGGTAGTTTTATTTCATGTTGATTTTGTTAATCAGTGTTGTTCAAATTTCTATGTTGTTCAAATTGTGTTCTTTATTGGATTTCTGATTGATTGTTTGTTTGTTGTTGGGAAACTTGGAGCAAAAATTAGTTACTCTGCTGATGTGGCAAGGTTTGGCAATGCCAAACTTGCTAATTTGGCAGATGTTATAGTAGCCCACTGGGTGGGACAATGTATTTGGAGACTCTTGCCAAATTTTGGCAATGGCACGTGATATAACAGACCATTGGGGATGCTCTTACACCACCTTTTGCAAGATAGCTAATTCAGAAGTTTACCTAGCGCACAAGACACTCACATACAACATGGCCTAGGAGCGGTAACAGGCAGAGAGTCTTCCTTCCACTTTTTTGTGGAGAAGCTAATTCTCATTACTTGAACTCGTGCTACGAGTGTATAGCACTTGTCATCGCTCCAAGTCACGGCTTCCAATTGAGAAATTATTAATTATCAATAATTCAACCATTCCATAATGCCTCCAATATATCCTTCATTTTCAAGACCCCAATACATTAGTATTTCCCACATTATTTAATAGTTTTACTGAGTTCTCCAATTTATTTGAAACAATACTCATATTTTGAGATATGTTCATCAATATATCCATGTTTCCAGAGTGAGATACATCTTTTTATATATAATTTATTCCATTGGTTCAGCTAGCTTTAGTAATAGGAAGGAAGAATTTAGCGTTCGCTTTGTTGGAGAGATGATTATTGAAGATGGCATACTATCCAAGAAAGATGTTGCAATATTAAAGGAGGATTTTGCGATAATTAAGGAGGATGTTGCAAGAATAAAGAGTGATGTGCCTACTATCTAGACAACTTTGAATAGATTGAAAACTTCCATGGAAAGATTGTTGGCTACTGTTTTAGAGAAGACTAATATCCAAGAGCAAAAGGACGATAGTGTTGAAGATTTTGAAGAAACTACGAAAGAGCAAGATGAACATATTGGTAATATTGAGAATATTAAAGAAACGAAGGCAAAAATTAATTTGCTTACTAAAGAAAGTATGAAAGACCATCATCATTAAGTTTCTAAAGCCAAGGAAGCCAAATAAAATTATGAGAATGCCATTGAACTTTCTGCTCTTCGTAAGAAAAATGAAGTTCACATTGAGTTTATTATTCCTAATAAATTCGATATGGTCAATGGAGTGATGACAAGATTGAACTTTTTAATTTTCTCATCATTCGTTCAAGATGGTTGCAAGTGCAAGGTTCCATAATCCTTATACTTCAACATTATAAAACTCTAGGTCGAGTGTTTTCGAATGCAGGGGAGAATGATGAAGATTATGGAATGAAGAAAAAGAGCAAATCTGAAATTTCACGTGAAGCACATTTAAGGCATCAAGAATTAAAGATTTTGAATACTTTTGAGTCTTCATGTCATTATAGTAGGTTTTAGTAATTAAGGGTATAACGGTAATTTCAATAATTATTGGACATGGGTTGTACAGGTTACCCATGGATTTTATTTGGGATCAAGTTATTAAACGAGTCATTATATATGGGCTTTATTATGTCTAAAATAATCTTAATGGTCAAATGTCCAACTTTCTTATTTTAATATTGAAGTAGAATTAGAGGTCATCAAAATTTCCTAATATGATTGAAGTAGAATGGGAAGTCATAGTTGGTCTAGAATATTAATAGTTGCTAAATATTTTTAGTTTCTAAATTTGAGCTATAGTCCTAATAGAATTAGGAGAGTCTTTAGCCTAAAAATAGATGTGTAATCTCAATAATTCAAAGAAGAGTTAATATTATGAAAAATTGGCCTATCCCTTGTGAGGGTGAAGCATCTCGCTCCCTCCCTCTCCCCTCCCTCTCTCTCTCTCTCTTCTTCTATCTAACAAGGTTATTGTTCACAGTACTCAGAACAGCCACCCAACATTCCCTAAATACTTGTGTTTTTATTCCCAAAACCCTACCCTTTTACAAAGTCTTAAACTTCTATTTTTTAAATACTTTTGTAGCGACAAAATCTCACCAAATCCAATCCTATAAGTCTATTGTTGTTGCTGCCTGTATACTTAACCAAGTTCACTACTTGTAGGAAAGTAATCCCTACTCATCCTACATCAAAACTCTTACAAATTGGTTTCAGTTAAAGGCACGTCTCACTTTGGAATTGGGAACATGCATAATCAAATTTAAGGTAAATTGGTGGTTAAATTTTGTATATTCTTTTGGAAGCTTCTACGAGTTAAAAGTACTTCAGTTTTATTTTTGTTCATAATCTAATTTCCCCAACCATAAGTAGTTGATGTGATGGCCAAGAACCTACCTCAAGAAGCAGAGGTCCCAACTTCAAAGCATCCTCCTAGAGGCCACCCCCAGGGATTTATCCTGATAATTAACTAGTGTGTGTTACAAGGGATGACACGTGCCCGGGGACAAGTTGATCGCTAACATTGACAATAGTGGTGGTCCCGAGGTCTTACTTTTGGTGTGATTCTATTAACACATATGGTCTTCAGTGGATTTAAATGGTTTTCTCCCGTCAAGGTTTGAAAAGTTTCGAATGTTAGAATTGTGGTCTAGTAGAATATTATTAGTCATCATCACAAGGGTCTTAGTAGACATTGTCAGCCTATGTATATATGTGCATATATATATGTACTATTTCAGTGGACATCAGTTGGAAGAATTCTCAAAATCTATTACAACTCTCTTAAGACTCTTGCAATGCAACCCTAAACTTGAAGGTGACAACCCACAGAAGGCATCCCTGGGATCTTCATCTCTTTCCTTAACTTTTTACACACTAAATAAAACCAAGTCTTAATAAACTTTTTCTTACATTTAAAGTCCTACTTTACATTGTCAGGCCCCTCAAAAAAATCCTATTTTCATAGATGCACTCCTGGTCTCCATCAAATATTCAAACTTATGAAACACTTCTCCTAAAATTTTAACTTATACAAACAAAAACCAAGGTTACGTTACATCGAAAAAAAACAGCCCTCTTCTTCTTGACAGTTTTGTAAGCCCTATACTAACAAACCAACAAGCCAATCTCACCATAAAACAAATTGTAGGCAGTATCATTCCACAGTTCTGTCCTACATCAACTTTTTATGGAGCTCAAGGTAGATGAACTAAAGTGAAGCAAGTTTGCCTTGCCAAAATTACTTCCTTCAGATAACGGCAAACTGAGAAAATCAACTGCTGAAAGATACATCGCCATGATAAATTCCAGACACTGACGATCCAATCAGCCATGATATAGCAAACTGAGAAAATCAACTGTTGAAAAAGCTACATCACCAATTTTTTTATAGGATTTTCAAGAAAAAAATAGCACAGCAAGAGAACTTCACTTATGGTTACTAAAAAGAACAATCTGATTTATGCTCTTTTTATCCCTTCTGCAAACAATAGTAGTTGCTTTACAACAATGTCTCACATTATGGAATGTTAGCAAAAAATGAAAATCAGTATTGCAAAGATCTCAAATGGAAATTTGACAGAATGAAGAGCTTAATATTGTACCTTACGAAACAGAATCATTTTACTCTCCCTTTCATCCCACTGATCCAAAATCTTTAGGTGGCCATACCTATAGACAAAATGAATTAACTTCAGAAAATATGTGGAATTTTAAATAAATAAAAAATGAAGATGAAAATATGTGAAACTAAAACATGTCCTCACTGTGTCTCCACAACTATGACAAATAATTTTGGACACTTTTTCAGATGTCAAAGTGTGTCCATGTTCCAAACATGTCTAACATCTAACATGTAGGTCTGAGAGAGCTATCCAAGCTTCCTAGTCATGCAGGATTGGACTATTATTTCACTAGGTTATTTAGAATTGGTATGGGGTTTTCTATTTAAAGTTTTCTCAAAAGTCCAACTATGAGATAATAAAGAGAAAGGATATAAAGGCAAACTACAACACTATACCAGAAACAGTTATGTCATTTGCAATCACATTTTCAACAACTTGACTCAACAGCAACTAAACAATTTCGAAGAAAGAAAACAAGCTTTACATATAAAGTTTTGGACTTGGGCTCAAATAAGCAATTAAAATGAAGTTGAAAAGGAAGGTTGCGGAATCATTTGTTAGGTTCATGGGTGAAAGAACTTGTACATCGTAGAAATCTTGAAGCATGTCAAACAATAGGGCTTCAGTTCAATAATGGAAAGTTTTAGCTCACAGTCAAAAGTTTCTCAAATGATTTCACAACTAAACCAAGTGGAGCACAGTTCAAATATATAAAATCTCCTCTCAAATCAAGTCGCAATAATAATGTCTTCAATTAAAATCTCTTCTAGAACCCAACTTAAATTTAAATGCTTTAGAGAAAGCTTGGTAGTTTCAGTTATCAACCACGATGAACACGGAGATTGAATTATGACATGAACAATAAAGAGAGCATTTTTGGTGTCACAAACAGTATTTATTTAATATTACATGAGCTTCAAAATGCTTGTCGTTAACGAAAACAAATTAGTTTCAGCCTTATGAGCTTCAGAGGAGATGAAATAAAGAGGAACCACTCACTCTCCAAAACACTCTGCTTTGAATCAGACCATAAGGAACAGCTCCAAACTTTCTGGAATCATTAGAAGCATATATATTATCTCCCTCTATCCAAACGTGCCCTTTTGGAACCTACAGAGAGAGAGAGAGAGAGAGAGAGAGAGAGATTTAGTGATTCTGGGCTGGGATTGGTAGTAGAAAAGCAAAATAAAACAATCTCATAAATACCCATTAAACAGAAGATTAACAATCAAATAGACAGAGATTAATCAAAAATCAGACTAGCAAAAACCCTTAAACCCATTGACAAAGGAAAACTAAACTGACGAACAAAGAAAGCGAAAAACCCTGAAACCCCTTTGAATCAAAAACCAAAAAATGAAGATGAAAATGAAAAAATCAGATAGATCATACAACAAAAGTATCGCGTCTATCACTGTTATTTGGGTCGACAACGTAGGTGACAGAATCACCCTCCATGCCCTTCACACGCTTGGCGACAATCTTCCTCGGGTTCTCCGATGAGCGAACAAGGACGATATCGCCGGGAACCACCTTGCCAAAACGGGTCGAGATTCGCTCGGCCAAGATCAGATCACCCGTCAGACTGAATGTCGGCAGCATACTAGGACCCTGCGTCTGCAACCACCCAGTTCATTACATTCGCTAAACCACTTGACCTTATTTTGTTTTTTTGTTTTTTTTTTGGGGGGTAATTTGTTTCAAGGATTTGAAGGAAGGGTTGTCTCTTACCAGAGCAGGAGTGCAGAGGTAAGCGTTGATGACGTGAAGGGCACAGAAGAACCTTGCAACCATGAAGGATTTATCGAGTCCTTCTTTGGCTATGCTCATCAATTCTTTCAGTTTTCTCAACCCCATCTCGCCCTTCACTCTCTAGAAAGAGTAGGTATATGATGAGTGTGATGATAAACAAAATTGCTTATGCTTCGATTGGAGGCCCCGTTTTTGTTTTAG
The DNA here is from genome assembly GCF_055761805.1 of Camellia sinensis. Taxonomy (NCBI): domain Eukaryota; kingdom Viridiplantae; phylum Streptophyta; class Magnoliopsida; order Ericales; family Theaceae; genus Camellia; species Camellia sinensis. Next base: position 106,595,637 of record NC_138969.1, on the reverse strand, counting down.
GAGGCAGATGGAAATGGATGGATATCTAAAATTATATTTATTTTGATAATAATTATTAGCGTGGAATTGTTAAATTATTTTTTATATAAAATAAATATATAATAATAAAATAAATAAAATTATGGTTTTAGCTTAATAAAAAATATAAAAATATTAAACATTAATGTTCAAAATGTGCTGTCCAACATGTAAAAGAAAGAAAGAAAGATATAAATAAAGCACTTGGTTGATTGATCGACCTAATGTCCCCAAATGTTTGGTAACACCCTAAGCTGAATGGACTACTTTCTAATACTACCTTCTCACCTATACTCATAATCTGCTCTGCTGAAGCCTTTTATAATTCGAAGGGACTACTAATTCGGACCTCCATTTCCAAAACAAACATAATATTGTTTCACTGTTCATCATTCACTGTCCACTCCAGACTGTTATGAAGGAAAACAAATGGACCCATAGAGATTAAGTGGCAAAAAAGTAATTTTCTATAAATTTTTTGAGTAAATTACACCAAAACCTCCCGAGGTTTAGGTTTAATATATATCACTCCTGACATTTGGAAAATTATATTGACCCCCTGTTAGTGTAATTATTATTTAGACGGAATTAATGTCAGTATCAAAAAGACACTTTTGCCCCTAAACCTTTACATTTAGAAATTTATAAAATAATGTTGATATTTTGTTGTTAGGGTTTCAGAGAAAATGACAATATTATCCTTATGTGGTTTTTACCCAACACAACCCAGTATTGGCAAATAGATGAGCTGGTGGGAGAAGAGAAGACACATAAGTCTATAGAGAAGAGAGAGGAGTTTGGCTATTCCAATTGAAGACAAAGAAGAAGGTATACGTCGTGGTTTTCTTCTCCATTTACTTCGCGAAGAGGCTTCACATGGTCCGATTTTTTCCTGGAACAATCGGTCTAGGTAAGATGCTATGTTCTTGTCACTAAGTTTCGTGGTTAGGGAAGTTGAAAATGGCTTTTTTACTTGGTTTTATGTATGGAATGTCTTTTATTGCATTTTTCTATCCATGATTTTTTATTAGGGTTTTTGTACACATGTTAGCAATTTTGATAGTATTTGGTGTTTTTATGTTCATATATGGTTTTGTGTGTTTTGGTTTGAGAAGTTAAAGATAATGAAATGGGTTATTTTCTAGTTTGATTTGTACAATACAATTTGTATAGAAACATCGTTTTCCTTAAATTTGGTTGACTAGGGTTTGTACAACCCTTACCCACGTACTTCTAAGGGATGATTTTTTTTGTTTGAAGTTATAAATGTTGAGTTTCAGTATGTATAAAGTTTATAATGTCATGAATGTTTTAGGGTTTATTATTGTTTTCAGTAATTTTATTTAGGGTTTTTAAACTGATTTTGCGCTATGGGGTTATTATTGTGTTCTTAAATTGTGCACATTATTTTCCATTATTTGCTTTGTTATATCAGGAAATGGATACAGAAATGAGGCATGATATTGTGGTTCATTATCAAGGGTCTGTTGCTCACATTCTAAATGTAGACCCAGACAAGTACATCCATATGGATTTAATTGATTATAGTTGTGAGGTTGCATTAAGTAATGTCCCTGCAATTCATGCAACTACAGTGGACTTATATGGTTTGGTTCCCAGGTCAAAAGTGAAAATTGAACTAAGATCTGACGAAGATCTCTTTAGGATGTTTGGATTATATATAGGAATTAAGGAGATTCCAATTTATTTTGAAGTTGAACAAACTTCAGGTCCTATAGGCTTGATGGCATAACTATTATGGGCTTGGATGAGACCCATGAGACTAACAAGCCTATGCAACATGAGAGTAGTAGTAGGTCTACTATGGGTTTTCAGTCTGGGTCTACTATAGTTGATGAATTGTTTAGAGGCTTGGATATTTATACTAATGTGGATCGGAATGAGTAGGGTTGTTCACAGGTCGAATCGAGTCAATTTTCTAGTCAATCTGGCAACTGACCCGACCCATGGCGGGTTAATGAAGTAATCAACCACTTTTGACCGACGCAGTGTTTGAAATCAACCGTGAAAGAGATTCGATTTTGCAGTCGGTCTCGGTCAAGTCGACGGGTTGCTGAAAAACATAAAAGAAAAAAAAAAAACCAGAAAGGTTTCAAGGAATGCTTCTTGAGGGAGGAAGAAACCATAGAATAACAAAGGTAATGAAATAGGAAGACTCACCAAGAATCATTAAATTGTTCAACCGTTTTGTTGAGCGATTTTTGAATGGTTGCTATTTAATATCAACTTTCACCAAGAATAACACAGTTTAGGCTTTGTCCCTTTACCTTCGAGTTATGGATGACTTCTGGAAATTGAAATAATCAAAATAGATAAAGGATTTTTTATTTATTTTTTGGGAGGGAGAGAGGGAGTGTGGGAGGAGGAGAGAGAGAGAAATACTTGAAGAGACATGAGGGAGTAAGATTCAATGATGGGTTTTGAAAATCAAAATAATCATTTTTTTTTTGAGGAGATAGGAGAGAGAGAGAGTAAAAGAACTAAAGAGATATGAATAATTATTTTATTTTGGGAGGAGAGAAACAGATAGGTGAATGCATGGAAAAGAGAGAAAATTGAAGAGGTATGAGAACAGAAGATACATAAGGAGAGAGAGGGAGACAACTCATTGTTAGGATATATGTTAAAATCAAATGCTAAAAAGTCATTGTCCACTGTCAGGTTATAATTGCTTGTAGATAATGGGAATATGGATAGCCAATATTATCAACACGCGAGTGATAAATATCGGTCGGGTCGATTTTTATCGGTTTCAATATATACTGAACCGTAGCCCGTCCTAAAAGTTGAATTTTTTTATTAAAATCACCCGCAGTCGATCGTTTCTCACTATGAAACTATCCGTGAATTGATTTTTCGGTTTGGATTGGTCGGTTTCGTCCAGTGATTCGGGTCTTTGTACACCCCTAGGAATGAGCTAGGTGATGATGAGATTGTTAATTGTGAGGATATGAAGAAGAAGTTTATGTATTTTCTAATTCTAAAGAAGATGAAGAATGGAATGGTGAAGAAGGTAGGAATGGCAATGGGGGGCAATGGGGTGGATATTAATTCCCCATCCCCATTCTCCTATAATAAATTTTCCCCATTCCTCATTCCTCATTCCCCATTGGTACCACCCTCCCCATTTTTTAATAGGTATGGATTTTCCCCAACCCACTTTAATCCCCATTTTTATTTTTTATATTTAATGTTAACAACCACTTTTTTTTCTTTTTTTTTCTTTTTTTTTTAAGGTTAACAACAAAAACTAAATATACCTTCAATCCTTTTTCTTTCTTTTTTTAATATATTTACTGTTAACAATTTTTTTTTTTATAAGGTTCACAACAAAAGTTAAATATACCTTCAATCTTTTTTCTTTCTTTTTTAATATATTTAATGTTAACAACCTTTTTTTTTCTTTTTTCTTTTTTATAAAGGTTTTAGCTAAATATACCTTCAATCTTTTTTCTTTCTTTTTTAATATATTTAATGTTAACAAATCTGAACCACTCATTTTAAGATATCTATGCATTACCACACTCAATCCATCCTCCATCTTCTTCCTTTAGTCCCCCACGAATTTTGTTGTTTGTTACTTTTAAAAAACAAAAAAAAAATTTCAATTAAATTTTTACTAATTTCACAACACCATCACCACTATTCTCATTTTCACTGTCACACTACCTTCACCATAGCCACTACCATCATCACTGCCGCCATCACCCCACCACTATGTAACAATCTCTACTTTTACCTTCGTTCCATCACCACCACCACCAAATATAAAAAAATATTTTTTTAATTTTTTTATAAAAAATATTTTTCATTAAAAAATATTTTCTATCTAAATAAATGAAGCATAACATTGGGAAACAAGCTGATTTCAGTTAAATCTGTTCATAACTAAGAAAAATTCTTTTAATTTAAAAAAAATTATTCAGTAAGACTTTGTATCCCCTTTTTGTTTTTCTAGCAAATAAATCTTTGTACCCATCATTTCTAACCAATCACGACTCATGCTTATTTTGATTCTCTACAATTTCCTTATTTTCAAATACATTCATATATATATATATATATATATATGTTGTATAAATTGTGTGATAACATAAAACAAATAGATTCATACTCGTTAATTGAAATTTCAGAACAAGTAAACCATTCTGAAAATTACAATACACAACAAAATAAAATAACATAGAAAAGCAAACCGAAACCTACACTAGACAGTGTCCTTAATTTTTTTAAATAAATTTAAAAAATTCTAGATATGCATAAAATTTGACAAGAATAATGTGACAATGTTAATTAATGTGTATTTGATTTTATTGTTGAGCCAAATAAAATAAAATAAGATTGAATGTATATTTAGTTTTGGTTGTGAATCTTATAAAAAAAAAAATGGTTGTGAACCTTAAAAAAAATTAAAAAAAAAAACAAAAGAAAAAAGATTAAATGTATATTTAGCTTTGGTTGTGAATCTTAAAAATTTTAAAAAAAAATGGTTGTGAACCTTTAAAAAAAAAAAAAGATTGGAGGTATATTTAGCTTTGGTTGTGGATCTTAAAAAAAAATAAATTGGTTGTGAACCTGAAAAAATAAATAAATAAATAAAGAAAAAAGATTGAATGTATATTTAGTTTTGGTTGTGAATCTTAAAAAAAAAAATGGAGAAATTAGTGGGTACCCATCCCCAACCCATCCCCTGTGGATATTTAAAGAATATCACTTACCCTACCCAATGGATAAGAAAAAGAGGGGAAAACCCATGTATTTGGGTTGGGTTTTCATGAATACCTACATGATAGGTTATCCATTGCCATCCCTAGAAGAAGGTGAGGATGATGACAGCAGTAGTTCCGAGCAAGAAGTTAGAGATGATGATGGGAACCTTGCTGATGTTGGCGGACTATTAGACTATGAGTCAGACGATGGGGTAGGGAACTATTCTAGTGGTGAGGAAGATGTACAAGCTATAAATGTTGATAGGTTTATGAAGGGAAAAATGTGTAAGATTAAAGGAGAAAAAATAAATTGGAGAACAGTATGTTGTTTGAAGATGTCTCCCACTTTAGGGCTGTTTTGAGGGAATATGCCATTGAGAGGGGGTTTACATTGGTAAAAGTGAAGAATGAGAGAGTTAGAGTGACAGCACATTGTGGTACTTTGGGGTGCAACTTTGGAATCCATGCATCACCCTTTCCTGATGGAATAACTTTCAAAATTAAGTCATCAGGGCCTAACTGTGATAAACCATCACGTAATATACTTATAACTATTTAATTTTGAATGCTAATTATGTGCTTAATGTGTAATTGTATGCATATATGTTCGTTGATGAAGTATATGTTGTGATTTCTACTTTAAATCTGAAATTGAAAGCCTTAATGATTTCAGAAACCAAAATTGATGAGTATAATTAGGTTACCATAATTTTTAGAACCTATTGAGAAGTTTGATTAAAATTTAATTCAGTTTAGAAAAATTAAGTTTTGATTAATTAACTTAAGTTGCAATTAGTAAGCCTAATCCTTAATTAGCATCCTAAGCTAATCACATGTGTGTATATATATATATATATATATATATATATATGTTAGGTTAGAAGCTAAACACATTGATGAGCTCAAAATTCTATTGAGATACATTCTAGAGTGAGAGCGTGTTTAAATTTAGAGAGAGAAAGGCTTAAACTTGAAGAGTTGCTTAGAGGATTGAAGATTTGAGAAGAGAGGTGCAAGATTTTACAAGTATAAGCTTAACTCACGACCCTAGGTAAGTGTTTAATTCTTGATTCATGAATTAAAGCCACCTAGCATGTGAATTCAAGAAGATAATGAACTTAAGCACAAGAATTGAGTTAGAAGTTGATGAATTTGAAAGCTAGTATACATGCATGCATGATTTTGAGGAGTTTCATCATTTTCTAGCATGATTTTGTTATCTAAGTTTAAATTGAGAGATTTAACATTCATGCATCCATGATTCACAATGTTTTAAAGCTTAATTTCATATTTTGAGAATTGTGGAAAAGAGTTTTGGACAAATTCATACAAGCATAAAATTTTAAGCTTCAATTTTGTAGAATTTATGAAGATTTTAGCTAAGGGTTTGGAATTGACTTTGTGTTCATGTTTTGGAGATGTATTCATGGTTTAGAACATGTCATGCAAGAGTTTTTGGCTTTGAAATCAAGTTTGGAGCATTTTTCTTCATGTTTGAAAACCCAAAATTCGACCTCATCGCTCAAGCGCATAATGAGACCTCCCAGTATTTTTGCAGAACATTACACATAGCTCGAGCAACCAAGTTACTGCTTGAGCAACCTCAGTTCATTTTGCACATGGCTTGAGCGACCGTCAAGCCTAGATTATGAGCATTCATTACTTTTTTTAGACCATGTGGTCTGCTCGAGCGACCACTAGTGCACTCGAGCAAGGTGTCCTGTTTTAGCATGTTTAAAAAGGTTGTAATATGATCATATCTTCATTCTCATTCCTTTCTGAGCATTCTTAGGCATCAATTGAGCCTCCAAATGAATTAATAAGTTAGAATTGAACTTGAAAGAATTGGATAAGTTAAGAATGACTCATTAAGAAATGTGTTCCAATGTGTGTATGTGTTTATGTGTTATGTAGGTTGATCCACGGAGACGTGATAACAACTTAATCGCTGTGATCTTCATAAAGATATTTTCTTATATTCTATTTTGTGATTGTTTCAATGTAGTAAGTTTTTCTGTACTTGTGATTTTGAAAGTATGAATGAGCCTTCTATATGTCCGATCAACATGATATTTGTAAATGTGATTGACGAAGTATGAATGTATGTGATGGACCCAAGGTCGTTCTGATTATTTGATGAGTCTAAAATATCTATTATGTGTTGACCAAATGGTCAATATACAGCTGTAATTGATTGGACCCAAGGTCATTCCGCCAAGTATGATCCGTTATGTTCTTTACTTCTGTAATATGTTGGACTAGAGGTTGTTCTGTCAAGTTTTGGGCCCGAGGTCATTCTGCTATGACCATAATTTGAATATGAGAATAATTATATTAAATAATAGAACTCATTCGCGTAACATCTTTACTCTGATGTTATTCACTGAGCTTTTGCTCACTCTATTATATATGTATGTAGGTGAGCAGTGGGATGTCAAGCCTTAGTGAACAATGTGGAAGATTACCCAAGTTTTTGTGATGTCAGCCATAAAACACCTCTCATAAGAGGCTTTTGTCTTTTGTTTTCTTTTATTGGTCATGTTTGACCATCTTTTGTTTTTAAGAAGTTTAAGTTTGTAAGTTCTTGAATGATACCTTTTTGTTTAAGCTTTGTACATGAAGTCTGAAATGAATGTATAATCAGAGTGTGTTTGTATGAATGTGAGTTATTAACGTATAAATCTTTTTGTTTATATCATATATGCATAGCTCATTGGACAAATTTATTATTCTGCTTCCGCTTCTGGCCCCATATATTTAATTATGTTTTGAATTTCTATTTGAAGTCATAGGTAATCTCATGATTATTAGCCGGTTATGATCCAAATCTCTAGGGGCAGGTTCGGATCGCGACGCTGACCAATACTTGTGTGAGAGTTGAGAGAAATTCTGAAGCAACATCAGTATGGATAGCTAAAAAATCAGAAAACTCTTAAGGGTAATCTAGGGATGACTCTTGAAGCTATGCACACTGAGTTGATTGAGACTTATGGTGTGGAGGTATGACAACCAAACCATTTATGCATTGTGTATATTCTATTATTTATGCATTCATGTTATATGTTATGTACTTGTGTGAATTAGGGGTTACTAACAATAGGATGAGAAGAAGAAAAAGCTTGAAAAGTTATGAATAGGACTTGCTTGTTATGTGCTTTGAGTTAGGAGGTGTGCCTATGCCTTAAGTGAGGAGTTTAAAGATCTTACTCTAATGAACTTGACCATTTCATGCTATGTGTTATTTTGCTAATTAGGATTAGTGATAATTAAGTATGATTAGTGAACCTTAATTAGGATTAATTAACTTAAGTATGATTAAGTATAAACCTTGATTAATTAGTTCTAACCTAGATTAGCTAAACTAAGTAAACAAGATTAGCAAACTAATGAAGTTGCAACCTTTGCCATACCACACCAAATAAAAGCTCATGTACAAATCAAACAAATAACTAGGAAATTTGCAAAGTTGAAGAGAAGGAGAAAAAAAAAAGGAGAAGAAAGAAAGGAAGGAGAAAAAGAAAGAACTCAAGGGAACCAAGCTCAAATCCATCAAAGAAGTGTTCCAAGGTAAGATTTTACCCTTAATTCTTGTAATAAATCCTTCTAACATTAGGAAGAAACTAGGATCAATTTGGTTTAGCAATGGAGAATTGAGAGGAAGAATGAAGAAGATGAAGTTAAAATGAAGAACAAGACTATAGCTTAGGAATTCCAACCTTTCGATGTAGGTTTTGATGTTTTTAATGCATATAAATCTTTATTTCCATATCTTCTTTGGATTTTCAAGGAGTTTGCACATTTGAAATCATGTTCTAAAAAGAAAGGAAATGAAGTTTTGAAGGTAAGTTTGAAGAAAATCATGTTCAAGGATTTCTTAACTTGAACAACAATTTTGATGTATAAATCTTGGGATTTCATTATGTTTTTTTGATGTTTTGATTTGGAAAACAATTATAATTCTATGTTTTCTATTAATTTTATATATTTTTAGGTCAAGGTACGTAAGCCCTAGCCTAAGAAGATGGAAGAAACAAGCTTTAAGGTTGCTAAATTTCGAACTGTCAAAGGAACCCAGAATCACACGTGTGGCGGGTCATCCCGCACGTGCGGAAGTTTTTCCCTTGCAAACATTTTGCTTCTAAAATAATTGCAAGTGCAGGCATTTCAACACAAAGCTCATATCATCCATACCATTAGTAATTTCCTTTCCCCCAAGTTTGGTTCACATTATAACATAATTTAAGACATCAACATTATGAGTTCAATTGCAACATTTACATACATTTCTCAAATTCTTTAAAATTTTAATTAAACTTGTACATGTGTAATTTAACACCTCAATTTCTTGATTCTACTATTAATTGAAGCAAAATCATTAGCCATCTTCATAAGCCAAACTAGGGTTTTTAAGAGAAATTAGAGCTTTTCACAAAACACATTTTGTTCCAACCCTTCTATTACTTTTACACCCAAACTCATGACCCAAGATCATAACCCAACAAATAAACCTAACTCCCTTCAGGCCCTAACCCCCAATCTTGTTATTCATCACAATATGCATAAAAATATAAACTTTTGTGTTTATATAAAGAAAATACCACAAATCTATCCATAAACGAGGGTATTGAAAGAGAACTAGAGACCCTTTCCTCTTGAAGCCAAGAGATAACGACCCAAACATCAATGGCAACGAAACCACGAACTCTTCGGACCAAAAGGATGCCCTGTACGAGATCTACACTTTTTCTCAAAGGACCATGGTGAGAAGATCACTCTAGGTGAGTAGATCTAGGCATTTTAGTGCCAAAAGCTTGAGTTTAGAGAGAGAGAAAAGAACTCACGATTTTAGAGAGAGGAAAGGGAAGAAAAAGTGAAATAAAATATGTTTGCAACCTATTTATTGAAGCAAGGTAATAATAGAATAATAGTCTCAAAGTCAAATGAAAGGAACAAATCAAAACTCCCAAAAAAGTAGGGCCCAAACCAGCCCAAAAATCTGGAAAAAAAACACACAGGGGTCGACCCTTTATGTAGAAAATGCAATCTGGTACAAGCAAGGGGGTCGACCCTTAGACAGGAGGGGGTCGACCCTATTTTCCAGCAACTAACACAAAAATTCTACAATATAAGAGGGTTGACCCTCCCCAGACTGGTGTCTACCTTATTTTCCAGCAATACTTCCAGAAACTCCACCAACATATAAGGGTCGACCCTTATGAAGGCTGGTGTTTACCCTATTTTCCAACAACACTGCCAGAAACATGACAACATGCAAGGGTCGACCCTTAGGAAGGCTAGTGTCGACCCCAAGTGTAGACACCCCATTTTTTACCGTCCTCAAGACTTGAACGTCATCATTTGAACACTCGATGATCATCTATGCTCATGTTCGTTTTGAGTTCCCGGAGGTCTTGGCCACGCACCTTGCCTCAAGATCTCTCAACTTGACTATTTTAACCAAGCACTTGTGTTTTTGCTTTTGAAGGAAGAGGGTGGCTTGTTAGCCATCCCCTCAACCTATTGGCCAAGGCTTGAAGCCGTCACCCCCTTTTTCTTTCCATCGGCCAAGAGTGTTGGCCGATCGGCACTATATTTGGTCGGTCGGCCACCTTTGTTGGTCAATCGGCCATATTTTCCGGCCGACCCCTTTCCATCTACTTTTGGCAAATATTTTGTGCCAGTTGGCACGCACAATTTCCCCCTCCATACACGTGTATGGAGGGATTTGAGCCTTGCTTAGCTTCTCCAAGAAGCTTTGCAAAATTGGTTTTCTATAAAAGGAGAGCCTCCTCTCCCTTTCCAGGGGTTCTAGAAAATCTGATATACAAGTTAGATATATATCTCTCTCTATCTCTCTCTCTCTCTCTACATTTGTGTGTCCATTTTATCCATACTTTTGAACTAGAACACCTAGAGTTACACCATCCTTGTGTGCTGAGGTACTAAGAGGTTGGTTTTAAGGTTCTTGAGCTGGTTTTGATCAGAGAGAGTTGCTGGTCTTGTGTTCTTGAAGTTGTTCTTCAAAGTTGAGATTCTAAACTTTAGATACCCCATTCTTGCATAAGCTTTTACACATACTTCTATATTGTTTCAAGCTTGACTCTAAACTACAAAAAGTTCTGATTTTGTATGCTTGTTATGGTTGCTTAAGGTCACTTTTTGGTTGGGGGTTGGCTACCCCCTCTTAGGCCTTGTTTGGCCTTGTTTTGTGCCTTTACTTTTGAGCTTTGGGATCATCTTATTTTGACCTTCCTACCACTGAAACCCAGAGGATTTTCAGTGGTAGAGAAGTGGTTTTGGAGTCTTGTATAGGAGGGGGACACCCCTCTCTCCTTATGTCTCATATGCTTGTGTTGGCTTATAAGAGTAGCATGTTTACTTAGCATGTCTTGGTTCTATTTCAGCACTTTTCAGTGGCTTTTAGGACCTGCCTTAACTCTATTCCATGTTGGTTTGATGGCATCTTGCATGCTTCACATACTTGTAGAGTAATCTTGCATGTTTGCATAACATGCATCTTGTATTTGGATCACTATTCTTGCATGTTTTGGCTCGACTCAAAGGAGCTTTCCCTCATGTTTTACCATGATTAAACTCTGTTTTGTATTCTCTTGGTCATGCATGTATTGTTTTTCATAGCCTTGGTTCATTCTAGCTTGTAAGTTTTGTGCCTTGAGTTCATTAGCATGTGTTACTTGAAGTATTTTCATGATTTGGCATCATGTGAAATGTAATTTCAGTGCATGTTTCATGGTCACACACTTGCATTTATCACCTATTCCATGCTTTGGATAGTTTATGTTTCATGCCTTAAGAATAGGTCATTGTGCATGCCATCATACTTAGGCCTTTGGGATGCCATCTCATTGAGTTTTGGGGCTTATTTTGACATATTATAACTCTGATTTTATTGGCCTAAGTCATGCCATGTTTGGTTGTAATAGGTGTAGTGCAATTGCCCCTTTTGGCCTTGTATGCGTCTTGTTTTGTGCTCACCTTTCTAACATGTTTTGGCCTCATCCCATGCATGTTCTAGCCTTGTTTTGGACTGCCTTGGGACTGTTTTGGGTCACCTTGGTCCTTTGGGGCTTGGTTGATATGGCCATGGTTCAAGTACCTTGGCTAGCTTTGAACTTGAAGTCCATTAGCATGCCTTGCTTGTGTTATGTGTTTGATTTGGCATCACTCTTAACATAATTTCAGAGCTTATGGTGTCACCATACTACCATGATTGTCACCCCTCGCTCATGTTTGGGTGTTGTGACTTTATGCCTTAACTCTTGGACCATTGCATGTGCATGCTCATTGTGCATTTCATTCTATCACTTCATCATTTTGGCCACTATTTTGGTATGGCTGAGGCTTATCCATCTTCAGTGTAAGTCCATGGATCATGCGGTTTGTGTATTGTTGTATGCCTATCCATTGCATGTTGTTGCATACTTATTATTGATATCATTGTTTCATGCTTATCACATTGTATGTTTGCATATCTAGGATGCATAGTAGTATTACATATTTACTGCATACCATGTTGTTTACATGTTAGGTTGCATTGCATGGCATTTGTTATGCTCATGTTACATCGCCTTGCATTTCCATGTTGCATTGTACTTGGTTACATACATTGCATTGTGTTTGGTTTGGGGTGTCAAACCAAACACAAGGAGCAAGGAACGTTCGTACTTGAAGTGACAAAACGTGCCTCAATTCTTAGTCGCCGGCGCTTTTGATCCAACATGATAGAGTGTGAGGCCTTCATGTGTTTTGTGCATTCATTCCATATTGATTTGCACACTTGGCTCCTTCGGCCATCATGCATTGAAATGCGTGATTGATGGCCCGAGGGTCGAGAACCATACTCCCTTGAGTTCATGACATGATAGGGAGGGTGTTTGTGCACACATTGCCTTGAAAATGCATTGCCATGCTCTGTTTGTCCTCTGCTGCAGCAAACAGCATTCTGCAGGGAGAGATGGCTGGTCGGCCATCTTCAGTGCCGGCCGGCTGCCAATTTATGGCCGAGAGCTCTATTATTGGTCGATGACTAGTTCCCCTTGGCCGGTGTCCTTTCTACTTGGCCGATGGCCTCTCAAAGCACCAGAAGGTGATTCAGAAGCATCCTTGAGACTTGCACAGTTTTCAGAGGTGCAGAGCAGTATAAACAGAGGCAACATGAGCATGGCGATAGATTTCCGAGCGGAGCCGAGCATGCATGCATTTGTCCCTCTTTCTGAGGCCTCTTTACCGCTTTAGTAGCTTAATTAATTTGTTTAATTAGTTAAGTATTGTGTAATAATTAATTAGCTAGTTAGTTAGTTAATTAGTCAATTTGTATTATTCTTTCGGACCCTCCGTCGAGAGGGCGAATTTGTAATAAGTGTGCGTGCGTGTGTGAATGTCTTCCAACCCCACGTCTTTCTCCATTTTACTTACCTGCTTTTGATGGTTAGTTTTAGGTCATGTTTCAATTAGCATACTTAAGTTAGCATGTTTGCATACATTCATTCGTATTGCACGCACCGGGCTCGGCACATCATACTAATTGCATAGTATTTCAATTCCAACTTGAATACGTGTATCAAGTGTTGCATTTCACATGACATTTTAGAATAGCCGAGCCTATCTCTATTTGTATTTTGCATGTGTTGCATTAGCCATCTTAACATGAGCTAGGATTATGCATTGATTACTAACCAGCTTTTGTTTTGGCTCGGAGTACGAGGTAAGCTTTTATGCTTTAGCATCCTGCATGAGTTTGAATGCTGCCATGAAAGCATGCTTGCCATGAGTCTAATTGCTTATATGATATAACTGCCTGAATGCCTGTGGGTGAAGGTTAGATTACTTGAATTGGAACAATTCATCGAAATGCGAGTTTTAAGCCCACTTGAGAGTGGCAAAATCATGTTTTCTTAAGCCCACTTGAGGGTGGCAAATCCACGTCTTAGCCTACTTTCGAGTAGCACCTTCAAACCATTTTCAAACAAACAAACATGAAATGTTTTGTTCTAATTTAGGCGATCCAGTATATACTTGTGTGTTGTGCGCATCACATAGTAATTCTAGGCTAATAAATCGGAATAAGAACACATGTATTTTCAAAAACAAGATATCATGTTTAGTACAGGCCGATCTTTGATCGGGCAAGCGGGGGTGCTCATAGATGACCTTCCCCAATCGTACCCAAGTTCCTGAGCCGAGGCAACTTTGGTGATGATGGACACGTGGCCTTAGGCACGAGTCAGGGTTTCCTAAATTCTCCAAAATAAAACATTTAGGTGGCAACTCTGTATCTGGCAAAGCAGTCCATGTTTGGCACTTCTTTTTTAAAAATCAGTTTTTCAAAACGATTTGTCGGATTTGGACTCTTTGGTGATTTATCGGTCTCGCATTGCACTTTGCGGGATTAGATTCAGAACCGTGACATTTGAGTCCGAACTGTAGCATGAAGCCCCCGGGGCCCGTCTACAGTTTCTTGCGACTCTGCTGGGAAGATAGAGAACTTGACTCGAACTCATGATATCGTGTTTTGTTCACACTTATGTGTTTCTTTGCATTGGTGCGCCTAGGACACCGTGCCGTATGCTATTCCTGAACGGTTTGTCGGAGGCTCGCTTTGAGAAGTGTGCCATAAGGCTGACCGGTTGCGGGCTCTGCCACGACGGGAACACAAACCTCAGTTTTTGCCGAGGTACCCTTTTTGACCATTCGACCTAGTGCATATCGGAATCCATAGTGACTATTCCAAGCTAGGACAAGTTGCTTACTCGATTTCAGGTTGTTTGAAACCGCTGTGTGCGTAGTGAAATCCTAGCTCCTGACAAAATAGGACAGGGAAACCCTACCCCAACATAGGGGTGGTTTGGCTCTCATTTGCTTGTTATGTGCTTTTAGAGTGTGCCCCTACGGGAATGCACGTATCAGTTTGCAAGTCTGGGTATCAGGCCTGCGGGCATCAGTATTTTGAGAATCAGTTATATCTGTGAGTATCAGATTCAGATTTGGGGCAGTAATTTGGGGAGCAGTGATCAGTGGTCGAATACAGTTATTCAGCTATGCTTATGAAATTGGACTGAGATGCTACATGTTTTCTCTTTCAGTTCAAAGATTCGGTTCTGGGCAACCAGTGTTCTTCTTCGCTGAGGCAAGGCAGAAAAAGGCCAGTTGAGGCTCACCGGTTCATCAGATCTGTCAGCCACCAGTCACATCCCCTCTGTTCAGTTAGGCAGACTCGCAATGACATAGAATTCAGAAGAAATTGTGGATATGGCAGTGGCACTAAACCAAGGAATCACCATACAGGGTGAGACCGATGTTGAAGTACAACACCCACCTAGGTCACCGGTCGCGCGTCCAATCTGGAAACCCCAGTTATTTCAAACCCGTGAGCCCACCACTTTTGAGTTGATGGGAATGATCGGCGATCTCCAGAGATCTGTGGCTGATTTAGCCTACGGAATGTCGGCTTCACCACCGACTGCATCGTATGCTGAGAATTTCATGCCGAAAGAGCCCCCGCTATTAGGGCGAATTGTGATTGAGCTCAGCCAACCTGAAGCCATCCCAAGTTCCAGCAATGGCATGACGACAACAACAGGGCTCCGCTCTGATGCAGCGACCCAAACCTTCCACCAAGCTAAGGCGAGTGGTAAGGACAAGGTGAAGGTGGACACCGATCCCTATGAACAACTCCTGTGGGTTGTTGAGGCTTTGAAAGCCGGAGGACTGAATAAACAGCAGGTGCTCGCTGTTGCTGTAAAAACTGTGGATGACTCTTTCCCCACTTAGGGTGAGAGTAGTGCAAGCCAAGGGGAAAATCAGGACAAGGACTGTCGTACCAAAACCATTCCTTCCAACCCTAACCCTGCACCCGGAAAAGATCAGAAACCAAGTCAGCACCTGCCGACCCTTTTGCCAGTGCGTCCGGTAAAGGTCCGTAAACCTCGAAGTATCTACCCCGAGGTCGTAGGGTCTTCCATGTCCTCTACATGCCTTTGTCCAAGGCTCTCCAGATCCTTGCTGAAAAGGGGCATCTTAAACCCCTCGAGCCTCGGCCTCTCCCTAGTCATCTTCCATCCAGTCATGACGTTACCTAGTACTGTGCATACCATCAACAGACCGGTCACAGCACCGACGATTGCTTCCGTCTTCGCCACGAAGTATAGGATTTGATTGACAAAAAGGTCATCCTCCCACCTAGCTCAGCAAAGTCCATCGTCACTGGGTCAGTGAACTTCGAGGATAATATAAGTATGTGATCAGTTGATGAACCACCTACGAGCGGCACTCAGTTTACTCCAGATGTGGCGTATGGCACGCACTATTTTGAGCATTTGCGATTGCTACCTTTTTTACTGTCTGACTTGGGTATTCAGTCACTTTTGTTGGCTTGTATATAGTCAATCTCTTTTTACTATGTCAGTCGGGTCTGCCTTGTTGTATCGAGTCAGTCCTGTTGTACAGGAGTCGAGTGATTCCGGGGGTGTTATCTCGGATATCACTGTTTTGTTTTGTATTTTCCTTTTTGCTTTCTTTTGGGTCTGTTTCTGTCGTTGAGCCAGTTACACCAAAAGATCTGAGTGGAACAGCTGTTAATTTTCGCACTCTTGTGTTGGCTTTGGCCCTGCGCCAGTTATGCCGGAAGCTTGAATGAAACGGTAGTTCTTTTCACCTACTCTTCCGTACCTTGAAATTATTGCATTGACTCAAGTTTTTCAAAACCTTTTGAACATTATGATGAAAACGAAGAGGAAGGAATTCCTCTGGATTTGCAAAATTTGATCAATTGAGAGAAAGAGAGGCATGCTAAGCCCTTAATGAATGAGATCATGCTTGTTAACGTGAGTACTGAGAAGGATCCTGGCTTGATCTAGATTGGTTCTACACTGTCTTCAGTGCGAGCGATTTGTCGCTTTCTTAAAAGATTTCAAAAAAATGTTTTGCGCCGTCTTGTGAAGACCTGTGTGGAATCGCTCTTGAGATTGTGCAGCCTAGGATCGCTCTCAGCCTCGAGACTCGACCCCTGGCTTTCAAACCTTGAACTTGGATTCAGAATGTTCAAAGGTCAATCATGATGAGAGGCATGTGTGGCCAGATTTGAAGCAGCCCATGAACTAAGGGTAAGGAAGTCAAAACAAGAAGATCAGATGTCATCAAAAGGGGCTTACGAAGCTTGATAAGAAGCAGCTCTTGAACTAGGGGCACAAAAAATGACAGATGTGCTCGAAGCAGCTCTTGAACCTATATTTGACACCCCAACCACCATTGCCACATGGTACCTAGTGATTGGTCCTCACGTCGCTTCACTACTATGCATCCCTTTATCTAACGTCAACCATCACCATGAATCCCAAGAATTTTGAATCATTTCTTACTATCTTTTCTCTTTCCTCCAAAACCTCTCATGCCATTTCATCTCCTCACTCTTGTATTCATTCTATCCCTACCTTCAAACTTTCTCTCTCTAGACTTCCAAACCTTCATTGTTGTGCTTGTAAACCCACTGCTATAACTCACTCCAATCACCATCTCTGACACCCGCTTCATAATTTTAGCTTATTAAAAGACTTGTCTCACTCCAGTGACCTCGACTTTGGGACCTGTTCTTCATTATTCTTCAAGTTTTCCATATTTCTTTGAATTTTCCTATTGCAACCCAAATTTCTTGCACATTTGAACCTGAATCTGGGTTATAACCACTGAATCACCTTAGGAAAAACGTAGAACTTCTTAAGAACTTTATTGATAACGCCAATAAATCTTCTTGAAACTCTAGAATAGAAACATACATTCACCATGGGAATGCATAAGTGGAGAGCAGACTCTCCTGCCAAACTATAAAACTTTTGTTGAGAATTCGACATTCTGGCAGACTTGCACATATGTTTAGCTAGCGAAATCGATTCCATAATGCCTGGAGACGACTATATGCCCTTCCCCGTAGTCTCTATAGTAGAGGGGACCATTAGGTTCCCTCTAAACCCACTCTTCCAAGAAATGATGCACTTTTACAAGCTGAACCCGATGCAACTAGTCATTAACACATTCAAGATCATTAATGGTAAGGGTGTAGCGGATATTTCGATCCGTCCAAACTGATTGAACAAAACCAATCCGTCGTATTTTGGATGGATGCATGATGACGAGCAAACAGTTGTGGATTGATTTTTTCCAATCTACCTAGTTTTAGACGGATGACGGATTAACCGCCAAATCGCAAGCACCCCTAGTAATTTGTAAGATTTTGTTTTTTCAATTTGCTTAGATATTCTGTTTGTGTTTTCAATTAAAAAAGAGGTTAGATATTCTGTTGTGTTTTCAATTTGGAAATAGTTTTGATAATGTATGGTTTTCTTATATGTATTTATTATTGGTATTTGACGATTTACTTGATAATCTTTTGGTTATGTTGAGTTAGATTGTTATTGTCATGACCCGAACCCGCCCCCATGGGTTAAGGACACAGCCGGCCAGTAATCCTGAGATTACTTACGACCTCAAACCAAACCAGACATAACTCATCAGAGTAAAGGGGCCAAACGGAAGCAAAATTTAAAACTTTGTCCATAGAGCTGTGCTCACATGGCACATCATAACAATCCATACACATACATGTTAATAACTCACATCAAAATATGTAATAACACAAGGTTCCGTACATACAGGATCATTCAAGTCTAAGTCAGCCAATCAAAACTATATACAACTGTAATCCAAAGTCCTCGCCAACATGACAATACATAACAAAAAAACAAAAGGGTGAAGACAAGTCTCGTGCGTGAGACGTATGGGCTGACTCTTCAAAACCTTGGTTGTTCCACACAAACTTCACTGAGGTTGGGTTTGGACCTCCCTTGGCTCACCTACAAACACATGAATGAACGTAAGCGAAAGCCCAGTGAATAATATCAATAAAGAAGTTACACTAATGGTACTTAGAACAATGTACAGCAAACGGCCTTGGGCCCAATTCATATTTCTATCTAATATATAAATATATAAATATATACATAGGTCAAGTAACTGCGGTTCCAAACACATCGAACGGCCTCGGGCCCAATCCATTTACGTCAAACGGCCTTCGGCCCATTCGTTCTTTCATTCATGTCAGGCTGGCCTTTGGCCCATCCATTCTTTCACTCATGTCAAACTGGCATTTGGCCCATTTATACTTTCATTCATGTCAAACTGGCCTTTGGCCCGTTCATACTTTCATTCATGTCAAACTGGCCTCTGGCCCATTCATACTTTCCTCCATGTCAAACTGGCCTTTGGCCCGTTCATACTTTCATTCATGTCAAATTGGCCTTTGGCCCATTCATACTTTCATTCATGTCAAATTGGCCTCTGGCCCATTCATACTTTCCTCCATATCAAACTGGCCTTTGGCCCATTCATATTTTCGTTCATGTCAAACTAGCCTTTGGCCCATTCATACGAATTAACGAACTTATAAGACTTACATAGAAGTAAGTAATTGGAAAAATAACATACTTCAGATATCTTTATTAAGATATTACTAACAGTGATCGGCTGGATGATTTGCCCTGGAGCTCGACCCTACACATTCCATGAACACAATGGGTCACAAACAATTCAATCCGTTCTTAATTCACATATTCCTCTTTAGGCTTCATTCTTATCCTTTTAACTCATTTACAATGCTTAATGCATGCCAAAGAGTACTTAGAAGTGAAAGAGAACGGAAAATGAAACACGGAACACATTTACAAAATTTCAAAAACAGGGGTCCCCGCTCAAGCATGGATTTACCCGCTCGAGCGGACCCATTAAGTCTGCAAAAGTACTGGATGCCTTATAGCGATTCCGGGTTTTACCCCTTGTTGTACAGTGATCTGGACTTGGTTCCGTGGATGTTAGCAGTTGTTTATATCTTGTTTACATCCTTTCGTACTTTGTATTTGAGTTATAGGATGTGTTGGGCGTGTTCTGAACATGTGGGTTGAGTTTTGGTCTCAAGTGTAGTTGCTCAGGATTTTGGTGTTACGCTCGAACGGATAATTCTGCGCTCGAGCGGAGTTTGGTTTTTGGTTGTCCGCTCGAGCGGGCCTTCTTGCGCTCAAGCGAGGTTTACACACTCCCAGTATCTCGTGTCCCTGTAAAACTTCTGCAGGTGTGTTTTTCACGCTCGAGCGGGTTTCCTACGCTCGAGCGGGTATGTTGGCGCTCGAGCGGGTAGTGCTTTCTCTGTGAAAGTTCTGGAAAGGGGAAATCTACGCTCGAGCGGACTGGTTTTTGCACTCGAGCAGATGTATTTTATTCTTGTGTCTTGGAGCTCGAGAGGGCCTTCTTGCGCTCGAGCGTGTCCAGATTTTTGTGTTTGACGCTTGAGCATTCTATTCCCCGCTCGAGCGGAAGTGTCATTATCAGTGGGCAGCTGGGCATTTTTGAATCACTTTTTATATTCACTCTCTCTCTCTTACTTTCTAAAAACACTTTTCAGAGCCTCTCTCTCTAGGATTTCCCTTCTCTCTAGGGTTTGATCTAGTTAGAGTGTTCTCCTATCCTTCGGCCTTTGTAAAAAGCGTGTTGATCGTCGAGGGCTTCGTTTTGATCCGAAAAGTATGGAGTTTGGAACACTTTGGTTTTGGTCTTCTTCTCCATTTGAGCTCTAACTTCGAGGTAGGGATATCCTACTCCTCCTTATGAGCTTTGTCTTTAAATTTTAACATTTTGATATGTTAGGGATTGTTGGGTAATTTTGAGAAAGTTTGGGTCTTTGTGTAATTTTACAAAAGATGGGGTTTTATTTATATAAGCCTATTTGCATGTTTAGCATGGAGAAATGAGATAAATGTTGGGTTATTGATAGAAATGGAACCTTAGGGTTGTTTTGATAATTATGGGAATTGCCCTAATTACATTGATGAATTAATGTGTGAAATTAATTTTGAGAAATGAGAAGTCGGATTGAAAATGTTGAAATTGGGAACATATGGGATTAAAGGGTATAGTTGGATCATTTATCACTCACCTAGTTGAAATGTTGATATTTATCCATTTGGTGCATTTATTTTCTGTTTAGAAATAACTGCTTTGGGCTATCGGTGGAGAATAGTCTTGATTGTTGTAGACAATGCATGATGATTAGGCGAACTAAAACTAATCGATTGAGTATGCTATCGAGTATAGCGGTTGGAATAATACATCAACTTTATGTATTGATTGATTGTGTATATGATCTATGTTTATATACATTGTGTGTGGGATGAGATAGGGGATGTACTCCACGGTTTAGGAAAAGATAGGGGATGGACCTCTAAACCGGATTTCGTGTGACATTGATACAATACTACAATGTGTATCAAGTGAGGATTATGGAAGTGTTTGAATTGATTTGATATAGCACTAAAATGTATATCGTTATCAATTGTGAAGTATTCTATGTGTTATTGATATAGCACCAAAATGTGTATCCATCATGAATTTCGAAAGTGTTTAAAGATGAGTCTTAATCTCATTAAGTCATTTGGCTAGATTCTAAGCCTTGTTTTCAAACTCAAAGTTGAATAACAAATGGAAGCTGAAGTGTGCCATGGGCATGATTGCCGTGAAACAGTAATACGTCATACGTTGGAATACAAGTGTGGACCATCTATTGAATGCTATTATTTTAGTCATTGTTTATAGTTGGTTTAGTATATTTCTACTAGGCTGTGGCTCACCCTTTATGGGACATCATTTTCAGGTATAGGTAGCATGCCACCTCCAAGGACATAGCTTGGGAGGTTAGAGACAAACAGACTGTTTCTGTTGTTTTGTTTTCTTTTGATGCATTACGTGTATATCAAGCCAAGGGCTTTCTTTGTATAGAGTTAGTACTCTTTTTTTTTTGTAACCAAGTGTTGGCTTGGAAAGTTGTAAGCCCATAGGGCATTTACTTTCGTTGTCAACTTGTAATACATTTTGTAATGATTACTCTAATGGAATATATTTATGCTTTATTTTCTGTGTCTAAGCATGCAATTGTTAGATGATTTATGGGTTTATTTTGAGGGCGTTACAACTTGGTATCAGAGCTTACCGGGCTCGAATACTTTGGGTACGTAGAAAGTGATTAGTATCACAATGGGTTTGTCTCACTTGTTAGAGACTTATGTGTGACATTATGTGTTTATTTGATAACATATTTATGTGACTACTTGGGTATGGGATTTAGTTTCTAGGATGTTGATTGGATCCTTGGGTTTCTGTGAGTCTTGTTGGAAAAGCACTTGATCAATGCTGTTTCTAACTGGAACTCTAGTAACGCCTCGGGACTATCATTATCCGGAAATGAAATTCGTAAGTGCTTATGTGTTTATGTGCTTTCGTGGAGTGAATTACAGTTGTCCATGTATTAGGATGCGAGTGTTTAGTTTTGTCACACTTATGAATGTGCTAATGTTCTTCGTTACCTTTATTAGGATGTCTAGATGAGGAAGAGATGGTAGACGTGGCAGATGTGGTAGGCAGGAGATGCCTTTATCGGATGATATTCCGACACAGCAGGAGGGGGTTGGCCAGGCCAATGTGGCCGAGCCAGCAGGTCAGGAGGCTATGGGCATTTTAGCCCGAGGGATAGCCGATGCTTTGAGGGAGTCTATGGGTATTCTCAGAGCTGAGAATCCAGTTCAGGCTCTAGTGCAGGCCCAGGTTGTTGAGGCAGGGCTTTCCTTCTTGAAGAGGGAGTTCTTCCGGTCTAACCCGGACGCGTTTATTGGGGATCCAAAGGAGCCACTTAAGGCTGACGAGTGGTTGGAGCAGATGAGTAAGACGTTCGAGATGCTTGGCATCGAGGACGGGGCGTTGAAAGTGACCTTGGCATCCTTCCAGCTTAAAGGGGGTGCGGGTCAGTGGTGGAAATACATGAGGGGCCGTATTGCTGGCACATGGGAGGCTTTTGTGGAGGCTTTTCAGGAGAAGTACTTATCTCCAACAGTCAAGGAAAAGTTGAGAGACCAGTTCTGCTAGCTTTTGCAGTTGAGTTCTTCAGTGGCCGAGTATGAGGCTGCTTTTACTAGCTTGTCCAGGTTCACATCTGAACTTGTGGCATCCGAGGAACGCCGCTGTGTTGAGTTTGAGAAGAGGTTGAGGCGCAGCCTCAAGATGAGAGTTGGGGGTTCTATGATCCGAGACTATGGGCGCTTGGTTGATGCTGCAGCCCATATGGAGATCATGATGCAGGAGGAGGAGGGACAGAGAGGCTCCAAGAGGAGCCAGGATGGTCAGGGTGATGGTAGAAGGCAGAGGGGTACTAACCCTCAGCAGTCTGAAAGGAGTGTTGCTAGATCGACCTTTCCAGTGCCGAGTGCAGGCTTAGGAAGAGGCAATCAATGAGATTTCACCTGTTACAAGTGTGGTCAGCTGGGCTAAAAGGCTTCGATTTGCCCACAGAGGGGAGGAGGCCAGAGAGCTGCTTCATCTTCAGCTAGACCGCAGAGCTAGAGTCAGGGCAGGGGCCAGCCCTTGTCTTGTTATCAGTGTGGTCAGCCTGGGCATCTAAAGAGGTTTTGCCCACAGTTGAGTGCCACTTCGGGCGCGTCTGGTTCTAGGCAGACGCAGGGTTTTCAGCTAGCTCAGTCTGTGCAGGCCTTGAGGGCCAATTCGGGAGCTTCGTCGTCCCAGTCTGTGTAGCAGTCGTATGCTCTGAGGGGTGAGCATGTGGATCAGGGCCCTACTGGGCGTGTGTATGCTGTTACCGCGCAGGATCTTGTACTTACTCCATCAGTTGTGAGGGGTACCTTCTTGTTTTACAACTCGGTTGCTAGTGTATTGATTGATATGGGTACATCTCATTCTTTTGTATCTGCTGCATTTGCATCTGTTTTGGGATTGGAGTTGGCACAGTTAGCATCTCCTATTTGTGTAGTGTCACCTATTGGGGGTGAGTTGATTTTGAAACAAGGATGTAGGGGCAGTGATATAGAGGTCGCCGATCACTGGCTTTCGTTTCCTTTTGTAGTGATGCCCATGTCGGAATTTGATGTTATTTTGGGTATGGACTGGCTATCGTCATACCGGGCTGTTATTGATTGCTACCGCTAAAGGGTCACAGTTTGTACCTTGAGCGGGGAGTGTTTCCATTTCTTGGGGGATCGGGTTGGTAGTGTGTTGCCACCGGTGTATGATCTGCGAGGGCGGAGTGAGCTTAGTGGTCTACTTGCTAGCTTTTTTAGTAGTGAGTGCGGTGAGACCCAAACTGTGTTACTGAGAGTGGTTTGTGAGTACTCGGACGTCTTTCCCGAGGATCTCGTTAGTTTGCCACCTCATCGAGAGATCGAGTTCTCTATTGATTCAGTGCCCGGTACGACGCCGATTTCTATGGCACCTTATCGTTTTGCCCCAACCGAGTTGAGTGAGTTGAAGATTCAGCTCCAGGAATTGCTAGATAAGGGCTTCATTCGCCCTAGTGTTTCGCCGTGGGGAGCACCGGCCCTCTTTGCTAAAAAGAAAGATGGTGCCTTGAGACTGTATATCGACTACCGGAAGTTGAATCGGGCTACGATCAAGAATAAGTACCCTATGCCCCGTATAGATGATCTGTTTGACCAGTTGAAGGGGTCCCGTTGTTTCTCTAAGATAGACTTGAGACCGAGTTACCACCAGTTGAGGGTAAGGGAGGAGGATATCCCGAAGATGGCATTCCCTACGCGGTATAGCCACTATGAGTTTCTGGTGATGCCGTTTGGGCTCACCAATGCACCAGCAGTCTTTATAGACTTGATAACTGAATCTTCCGGGAATTCTTAGATCGCTTTGTGGTCATTTTCGTGGACGACATTCTGATTTATTCGCCTTCTAAGGAGGAGCACGAGGAACACTTGAGAGTGGTGCTTGAGTTACTTAGAGCCTATAGGCTATATGCCAAGTTTGGGAAGTGTGAGTTCTGGCTGGGGGAAGTCAAGTTCTTAGACCATGTGGTTTCCAGGAAAAGGGTGTCTGTTGATACATCCAAGATTGAGGCAGTGCAAGATTGGGCACAGCCTGAGAGTGTGTTTGAGATCCGCAATTTTCTGGGATTTGCTGGGTATTACCGCCGGTTTGTGAAGGATTTCTCCAGGCTAGCTTCACCATTGACTAGATTAACTCGGAAGGGAGTCAAATTTGTATGGAGTAAGACTTGTGAAAAGTCGTTCCAAGAGCTGAAAGTTAGATTGACTACCGCTCCGATCTTAATTATTCCGGAGAGAGGGTTGGGTTATGCAGTTTATTGTAATGCCTCACGAGAGGGTTTGGGTTGTGTGTTAATGCAGGAGGGGAAAGTGGTGGCCTATTGCTCACGTCAGTTGAAAATACACGAGAAGAATTACCCTACACATGACCTAGAGTTAGCAGCAGTGATATTTGCCTTGAAGATCTGGAGGCATTACCTTTATGGTGAGAGGTTCGAGATGTTCTCGGACCATAAGAGTTTGAAGTACTTGTTTACACAGAGAGACTTGAATTTGAGACAGAGAATGTGGATGGAGTTCATTGAGGACTACGACTTTGAGTTGTACTATCACCCGGGGAAGGCCAATGTAGTGGCCGATGCCCTTAGCAGGAAATCCATTAGTGATGTAGCTTGTATAGCCATCCGGGAGTGGGAGATGTTGGGTGCACTTGGCAAGTTTGATTTGCTTTTAGGCGAATCCGTTGAGGCTGCGGCCTTATTTTCGGTTGTTGCGCAGCATACACTTGTGACTTGAGTGTTAGAGGCACAGGGAGGTGACCTTGAGGTAGAGTCTTTCCGAGAGAAGATTTCCAGTGGAAAGGTTGAGAAGGGTTTGACGGTGTATCCCAACCAGAGAGTGACATACCGAGACCGTTTGTTTGTGCCGGAGTCTTGCCGAGAGGAGGTACTCAGAGAGTTTCATCATTCACGCCTTGCGGTGCATCCGGAAGGCACTAAGATGTATCGGGATTTGGGTCGCCAGTTTTGGTGGCGGGGTATGAAGAAGGATGTGGCGGTTTTCGTGTCTAAGTGCCTTACTTGTCAGCAAGTGAAGGCCGAGCATCAGAGGCCAGCGGGTTTGTTGCAACCCTTGCCTATTGCCGAGTGGAAGTGGAAGCATGTCACTATGGACTTTGTTGTAGGTCTTCCGAGGACTCAGCGGGGTAGTGATGCTATTTGGGTGGTTATAGACCAGTTGACTAAGTCGGCGCACTTTATCCCTATACGCGTGAGAGATTCGGTAGATCATCTTGCCGACTTGTATATTCGAAACATAGTGAGGTTGCACGGGGTCCCAGTGACGATCGTCTCAAATAGAGACCCTCGTTTTACTGCGAGGTTATGGTAGAGTTGGCAGAGTGCCTTGGGCACTAAGTTGACCTTTAGTACGGCTTATCATCCTCAGACTGACGGGCAGTCCGAGCGTACTATTCAGATCCTTGAGGATATGCTTTGAGGTTGTGTCCTTGACTTTAGTGGGACGTGGGAGAGGCACTTGCCCTTGGTGAGTTTGCCTACAATAACAACTTTCAGTCTAGTATCGGTATGACACCGTTTGAGGCCTTGTATGGCCGACCTTGTAGGTCTCCAATTTGTTGGGCCGAGGTGGGTGATGCACCTTTGTTAGGCCCGGAGTTGGTGAGGGAAACGACGGAGAAAGTCGAGCTTATCCGTAGGAGGCTTGTTACAGCCCAGAGTCGTCAAAAGAGTTATGCCAACCATAGGAGGAGGCCTTTATCTTTTGAGACGGGTAATCATGTTTTTTCTGAAAATATCACCTAGGCGAGGTTTGATGAGGTTTGGGAAGAGTGGGAAGTTATCCTCTCGGTTTATCGGTCCCTTTGAGATCCTCGAGAGGATTGGGGAGGTTGCTTATCGTTTGGCTTTGCCGCCGCAGTTGTCCGGAGTGCATGACGTGCTTCATGTGAGTATGCTTCGGAAGTATGAGCCGGATCCATCGCATGTATTGGATTGGACCGACTTAGAAGTAGATGAGGATACCTCGTATGAGGAGAGACCGGTTCGGGTTTTGGATAGGCGGGATCAAGTCTTGCGAGGCAAGACCATTCCCTTGGTAAAGGTTTTGTGGAAACATCACGGAGTGGAGGAAGCCACTGGGGAACGTGAGTTGGAGGTTCAAGAGAAATATCCGGATCTATTTGTGGATGTTTGAGTATATGTTGTATATTTTGTTGTATTGTTAAACCTTAAGAGTATTGAAAATATCTTAGGTTGTAAAACATTGTGTATGTTTTGGTTTAATGGAAGTATTTTTGAACTTGCCTTGAAATGGAAGTTTGATATAACATTGTATATGTTGAATGTGTTATAGAAATGGAAATCATATCATGAATATTGAATATGATGTGAAATAGGAATCATGTGCATTTTAAATTGTTGAAATGGCAAGGAAATGCATGTCGAAATGTATATGTTGTGAAATGCCTCTTGACAAGAGATGGAATGACCGGGAAGGGTCGAGTTATTTAATGTTGAATGTAACATTGTTTAAAATGGAGAAAAATTTGTTCTTTTGAAAACTTGCATTTAATTTCGGAGACGAAATTCTTTAAGGGGGGAAGGTTATAACGATTCCGGGTTTTACCCCTTGTTGTACAGTGATCTGGACTTGGTTCCGTGGATGTTGGCAGTTGTTTATATCTTGTTTACATCCTTTCGTACTTTATATTTGAGTTATAGGATGTGTTGGGCGTGTTCTGAACATGTGGGTTGAGTTTTGGTCTCAAGTGTAGTTGCCCAGGTTTTTGGTGTTACGCTCGAACGGATAATTCTGCGCTCGAGCGGAGTTTGGTTTTTGGTTGTCTGCTCGAGCGGGATTTACACACTCCCAGTATCTCGTGTCCCTGCAAGACTTCTGCAGGTGTGTTTTTCACGCTCAAGAGGGTTTCCTACGCTCGAGCGGGTCGCGCTCGAGCGGGTAGTGCTTTGTCTGTGAAAGTTCTGGAAGGGTGAAATCTACGCTCAAGTGGACTGATTTTTGCGCTCGAGCGGATGTATTTTATTCTTGTGTTTTGGAGCTCGAGAGGGCCTTCTTGCGCTCGAGCGTGTCCAGATTTTTGTGTTTAACGCTCGAGCGTTCTATTCTCCACTCGAGCGGAAGTGTCGTATATCAGTGGGCAGCTGGGCATTTTTGAATCACTTTTTACATTCACTCTCTCTCTCTCATACTTTCTAAAAACACTTTTCAGAGCCTCTCTCTCTAGGATTTCCCTTCTCTCTAGGGTTTGATCTAGTTAGAGTGTTCTCCTATCCTTCGGCCTTTGTAAAAAGCGTGTTGATCGTCGAGGGCTTCGTTTTGAAAGTATGGAGTTTGGAACACTTTGGTTTTGGTCTTCTTCTCCATTTGAGCTCTAACTTCGAGGTAGGGATATCCTACTCCTCCTTATGAGCTTTGTCTTTAAATTTTAACATTTTGATATGTTGGGGATTGTTGGGTAATTTTGAGAAAGTTTGGGTCTTTGTGCAATTTTATAAAAGATGGGGTTTTATTTATATAAGCCTATTTGCATGTTTAGCATGGAGAAATGAGATAAATGTTGGGTTATTGATAGAAATGGAATCTTAGGGTTGTTTTGATAATTATGGGAATTGCCCTAATTACATTGATGAATTAATGTGTGAAATTAATTTTGAGAAATGAGAAGTCGGATTGAAAATGTTGAAATTGGGAACATATGGGATTAAAGGGTATAGTTGGATCATTTATCACTCACCTAGTTGAAATGTTGATATTTATCCATTTTGTACATTTATTTTCTGTTTAGAAATAACTGCTTTGGGCTATCGGTGGAGGATAGTCTTGATTGTTGTAGACAATGCATGATGATTAGGCGAACTAAAACTAATCGATTAAGTATGCTATCGAGTATAGCGGTTGGAATAATACATCAACTTTATGTATTGATTGATTGTGTATATGATCTATGTTTATATACATTGTGTGTGGGATGAGATAGATGATGTACTCCACGGTTTAGGAGAAGATAGGGGATGGACCTCTAAACTGGATTTCGTGTGACATTGATACAGCACTACAATGTGTATCAAGTGTGGATTATGGAAGTGTTTGAATTGATTTGATATAGCACTAAAGTGTATATCGTTATCAATTGTGAAGTATAGAAGTGTTTCTATGTGTTATTGATACAGCACCAAAATGTGTATCCATCATGAATTTCGAAAGTGTTTAAAGATGAGTCTTAATCTCATTAATTCATTTGGCTAGATTTTAAGCCTTGTTTTCAAACTCAAAGTTGAATAAGAAATGGAAACTGAAGTGTGCCATGGGCATGATTGCCGTGAAACGGTAATACGTCATACGTTGGAATACAAGTGTGAACCATCTATTGAATGCTATTATTTTAGTCATTGTTTATAGTTAGTTTAGTATATTTCTACTGGGCTATGGCTCACCCTTTATGGGACATCATTTTCACGTACAGGTAGCATGCCACCTCCAAGGACATAGCTTGGGAGGCTAGAGACAAACAGACTGTTTCTGTTGTTTTGTTTTCTTTTGATGTATTATGTGTATATCAAGCCAAGGGCTTTCTTTGTATAGAGTTAGTACTCTTTTTTTTTTTTTTTGTAACCAAGTGTTGGCTTGGAAAGCCATAGGGCATTTACTTTCGTTGTCAACATGTAATACATTTTGTAATGATTACTCTGATGGAATATATTTATGTTTTATTTTCTCGTGTCTAAGCATGCTATTGTTGGATTATTTATGGGTTTATTTTGAGGGCGTTACATGCCTCGTTTCTACGCTTGAGCGTGAATTCGGGCGCTCGAGCTGAAGGTCATTCTACATAGCTCCCCACTCGAGCATGAACTTCCTCGCTTGAGCGGACATCAATGACTGCAAAATATTCTGGGAGCTCGTATTTCCCGCTCGAGCGGCGCCTTCCCCGCTCGAGCGAAGAACATCCCAAATTCTGGAAAATCCAGAATTGTTCTTGAGCTCAATTTCAACATTCAAAAGGTTTTAAGCTCAAATTAATGCACCAAAAACATGCAAATACATCATATAGCATATGGATGTAAACAACATTAAGCTAATTATTCAAAACCATGGTCCAATCTTCAAAGTTAATCAATATTTCTTGGTATAATCAAGGCTCATGCATCCAAACTTCATATAATCTCCATATCTCCAATATTCAAACATGCATGCCAATTTTTGACTTCAATTCCATTTCAAATTATGCAAATGATGTCCATCCATTCTCATGAAACTCAGCAAAACCATGCTTGCATGTATGATCAAAACTCCCAATCTTGCATAATTTGCATGCTACATGTTAGATTATGTAAATTCATGGCAATTCATAGTAATTCTATGCATGCATGAACATATCAACTTTAATTTCATTTCAATTCTTGCTCTTGATTACCCTACTAGCTTGAATATACAAATTTACAAACTTATACTCATGAATTCGTGCTTAATTGCTCACCTAGAGGTTCAATTCTTCCAATCTACAGCTAATTCTTGAGTAATCTTCAAGATTTCCAAGCTTCAAGATCAAAACTTGAATTTGAGCTCCCTCTCTCTATCTGACCCTCACCCTCTCTTTCTAGAGTGATTTTCGGTTTTGAGCTCAAACAAGTGAATAAAGGTATACTAGAGCCCCTTATAAGCCCTATCTCTCAACCACATTTCATTAATATAAAATAATAAAGCTTAATCAATCGTTCTGAATCTAATTATTTTGATCTGAATCAATTTTCAATTAAATTTCACCGTCGGCTCTAAAAATTACGTTAATCACAATTGCGTAATCAATTTCGGGTTTCGTGGCCGATAAGGCCTTCAATTTAATTTTCAAAGCAGAAACTCAAATAGATTTTCCTACGGTGAACAGATAGAAATTCAAAACTATATATTTTCACATAAATGGCACGCAAATTCATATCAGACACATAATCACATTCATAATAAAGACCAATTAGCATAATACGGAATATGGATATCACAGTTATCCAAAAAAAATGTTGACAAATTGTTTTATTATGTTCAAAATTTGTAAAGTTTACACCGCCAAACTGATTCGCATCCATCCGCCAATCTGCTCAATCCGTATCTGTCAATCTGACAGACGGATGCGGATTGATTTTTTCAATCTGCCAATCTGGTGAATGGATGGCGGATTGGAGGTTCTCACGTGCAACTTAACCACCAAAATTGGTACCACCTACTGTCTTCCAACAAGGGTGCTGGGGATGACTATATCATCGTCTCAGGCAAGTGGGAGTTTGCTCTAAACGACACCCTTCGCCTCTATCCTCTGCCCAAAAGGCTCCTAGAGAAAGGTGAGAGTAAGTGACCAAACCCTTAAATCCTTCACTATTTGATTCGTTTAGACTACCAACTTACATTTATCATTTTTCTAATGTCTATTTCTTTTGTTTTGCAAAACCACCTCAGCCCAACACAGTTAAGAGGTTCGGCGTAGACAGATTTCTCGGCTTGCCTCTAAAATGCAGAGTTCTTTGATGCTCAATTACATCGCCACTTACCAGTCCCCACTTCTGGACGTATCATCTCGGAGCCCAACTTCTCTGTCAATAAACACACCAAGCTCTCCTCCACGACAAGACCAAGCCTCTATCTCTGACCCAAATCAGCCTTCCACTTCAGCACCTTCTCAACAAGTTCCCTCTGCTTAAGGTCAGCACAGACACTGAGAAAACAACAACCCGACTGCTAGAACGTGAAGCAAATGATGTTGAGGTCCTGAATTACCTTCGTCTAACCTTGACAACCCTTTTCTCGTCCTACCAGCAACGTACCGACGAGTTACCGTGGCCCCATAGTCGACAACGTGTCTCGCCAAGCTCCAATTGATGAAGACCTTCTTGCTAACATCCTCGACTTCATGTTAATTCAATCAACTCCATCTCTATCAAAGAATCCCCCAAAATCCAAAACCAAAAAGTACAAGTCTAAGGCCAAGCAAACAGCAATGCTAACATCCATGGCCAAAGATCTAGAGGATAGCATGCCCATCTCCCAAATGGCTGCTGGAAAATGCCCAGCCTCTAACTTCGCCGGCATCTAGAGTGGCAAAAATCTCTAAGTTTTAGAGACCAAAGAGTTGTGGGATGTCGTTCCTGACAACACTTGTATCCTAAGTTGGGTCAGCGAATGACCACTTAAAGTTGGGGACAGCGACTTTAAGGACACTGAAGTCATTGGTGTTCTCAGTACCAGTTTACTCTTGGCATCCGACATAGATACAATTAGCGTAGAGGCACTAATTTTTGTAATTACTTTTAAATCCCTAATCTTGAGGTTCTTTTAATAAAGTCTTTAAATTTTTACTTAATTGCTTTTTAAATCCTAGAATCGGAAAGAATCGTGGATTAATCCGAGTAAACCCTAATTGATTTTGGTAGATTAATAATCACCTTTAAAACCCTAGTATTAATTTAGACCCTATAATTATAGATTAATCACTTTAAAATCTTAATTTCCAGTAACGCCGTTTTCGTTCGGTTTCTTGCCTTTCTTTGCGCTTTAATTTAACAAGACCCAGATTTATTATTTTAAATTTTTTAATAATAGCATATTAATAATAAATATCAAGGTTTCATAAATTTATATTTGGTCCCTATACACTTCTATTTTATTTCATTTCAAACCTTAATTGTAATATTTTATTAATTAATGCATTTGTACCTATTATTTTATATATATAAATACAAATATCTTATATATATATATATATATATATATATTTCTTGGAGCCCAAGTAGTTGACCATGTGATGGATGAAAGGGCTTTGATGGCTTTGATGGACAACTTTGACAAATTTGCACTTATAAAACTTAGTCCCTAAGAAACCTCCCAATCCTTTCTCTATATATATGCACACTTCTCCCCCTCATTTTACTCATTTTCAGCCATGCATTAGAGGAGTGAGAGATAGTGACCTTGGAAAGAGAGAGAGAGAGAGAGAGAAGAAGAAGAAGAAAAAGAAGAAGAAGAAGAAGAATTGTGTTGAGTCTTATACAATAAAGGTAAACCTACATCACCTCTTCTCTCAAGTTCTTTTACCACTTGTTTTTCCCTTCCTAATACATGCTATTTGTATATATAAGTTGTAGTTTAGGCCTACACTTTTATATAAATGTGTATTAATCAAGAAATGGTGTGCTTATCTTTTTCTTAAATTTCCAACAGCAATTCTTTTCCCTCTTTTGAATTTATTTTCCTATCAAAACTCCATAAACTCAAAATTTGTTTTTATGGGGTAATATTTGGTATGTCTAGAGTATGTGATAATTTTGGTAGGACCTAAGGATGTATTTTATAACCTAAACAATTTTTCTAATTTTGTTACTCACAAAATTAGAAAAACAGTCAACTTTCTCTACTTTTAGAAAATTCCAGAAAAATAATCTTGAGTCCACTTTTATGTCAAAATCTTAATCTTGGTGTTATATTTCAACTAAAATTTGTTTGAACTCAAGAGAGTGAGAGGTTTGAGAGAAAAATCGATTTGTGTAACAGTCAACAAATCTGGATAGATCTTGATAATTCTGAATTATCGTAAAATCTAAAATATCTATCCTACTTTTGTAGATTCGGTTTGAAACTAGACTCATTTATCTACAAACTCACATGAGGCTAGGTATTTAGGGCCAATAAAAGTTTTTTTTTTCATAATTATTTTCTAACTAGTTCAAATATGAAATTCTAGAAATTTGTGTTAATGTGCTCTTAATTGGTTTTCAATTCTTATGTGCTATGTTTCTTGAATGTTTAAGTCTTGATATGGAAACTACGATAAATTGTGAATTTGTTTTACCACTCATAAATTACTTTATGTTTGGATTCATAATTATCTTGACCATGCTTTACTATAACCGAGAACATAATACACTTAATAAAGGGAAGATCAAATGGGATGGTAAAGGGTTACGATCATTGTGGTAAATTTTATAAGATAATCAACGGTAGATTCAAGAGTATAATATAGTGGAATGTGTTCCATTTTTGTGAAGTCTTGTGCAAGTGTGTTCTCGAATCCTAACATGACACGGGAGGTATTCTGGCTGCTTAATGGAATTGGGAGACATAAGGGTGACAGTGAGGCTCTCACACAGGGAGAGTATCCCTAGAAGCCTGTTCCCTTGGAGAAGACCGTGATGTCACCACTCGGATATGTAACCTAGGTGCGTGGGCATCATTGGTAACTGTGCGGTAAGCGACACACTGGTGGCTATGTGGTAAATGACACATTGGTATTGTATTAACCAAGGAAGAGTCAGAATTGCATGTGGCCAGTGTTAGTGGTCAGGTATGAACAACATTTCGCGGGGAGTTGCCCAGAACTAACTTAATTGACTATTATTCTCGAGAACTGAAATTTAATTATACGCTCTCTTAATTATTGCTTTTGTTGTATGTTATGATCGTGCCGTTATTTTACTTGTGTATTTGGAATGGGAAAAGAAACGGGGTGTGTGTGTCCACTGTGCATTCCAATCGCATGGCGTTTTATGCCAGGTGAAGGCAAATTTTACACTAAGAACGGAATCCCTAAAAGCTTTCAGGAACCATAGCTGCCCTAGAGATTAGATTTTATATTTTCTGTATTTTGAATAATCTTTTTTTGTATCAAGAAACTGATATGTATTTAATGACTTGAAGAATTTTATCTGTAACTATTATTAATATTTTCTTTTAGTGTAATTATTTATATTTTGTGCTTAATTATTTGTATAATGTTGTGCATCCACTAGTTAAACCCCGATGTATTGTTGTATTATATTACCGATGTTTCCAAAATTTGGGGCGTCACAATTAGTGATCACAATGAGTGCCAGCACTTTGCCAAGATAATGCAATACTCAATCTTTGTAAAACTTCTCAATTTCTTCTTCCATACAGTTTTTACTTAGAAACTTTTCTTATTATTGATCTATTTCTTTTTGTGGTCTATCCAACGTGCTCATGCCTTCACACAAAAGGCCAAGATGATGAATGGAGACTTGACAAAGAACATGATGAAATCAGCTGACTATCTCCACAAGCTCAATGACTTCGATGCCCAAGTGTAAACAACATAAGGATACAGTCAATGTTGCCAAGGCCAAGGCCTAGAAAGCTAAGGCCTTTGCAAGAGGAAATGGCTGTTAAAGCCAAGAAGAAACTGGCCGAGGCACTAGCTAGCAAGGAGCAAGAGATTAAGAAGGTTGATGCCAAAGCCTATAAGCAAGGGCAGGACTTAGTCTGTGACCTTTACAAAGCTCAAGTTAATATGGCCAGCAACAGAGGCTTCACTCTTCAATGGACTCCTGCCTTGGATGCTACTACTGTTACCAAGGACTCACCTCATTAGGATTTGATCAAATTATCACTTCCATTCCCTTTATCTCCTAGTCTAGTTGACCCTCCAACCGATGACTTTGACGACTTTGAGGAAGACAAAGATCCTCTAGCTGATGTTACGTCCCCGACGCTCAATTACAACGCCTTAGATCTCACTTGGGATGACAATGAGGTTAATCAAACTAACTCCACTGTTTCTAAAGAAGCCAAGAACACTGTGGCCGAGGACACTAAGAAAAAAGCTGCTGAAGAAACGGCCAAGGACATTAAGGATAGTGAGGCCCATACAACTGCTGCTACCACTACCACCTAAGTAACCATGGCCGAAGTCCTCAAAGACGCTCTAGAAGCATAGACTTCTTTACTTATTGTCTTTAGTTTTTGTTTCTGAACAATGACTCTACTCTTGTTGGCCGACGTGCCTTTTGATGTAATCACACTAAGTTTTTTAATGTAATTTCTGTATTTTTGTCTAAGTGTTGGCTCTATGATTTGCTTCTGTTGTTGCATGTCTTCTTTACCTTTACATCTTCAATACTTCATAGACTTGAATCAATCCAGATCTATGTTGGATTTGAAACCCAAACCTGTGTTGAAAACCAAAGTTGAATTTGAACATATTTGGATATCAACAGATAAACATATAGGAAAAAAAAATAAACATATAGCAAAAAAATAGGCTTGTGAAATCAACAGATAGGGAAAAAATTGAACAGATAAGGGGAAAAAAATTCAACAAATAGATATAAATTTGAACATAGGGAAAAATTAAATAGATAAGGAAAAAAATTCAACAGATAGATATAAATTTGAACGGATAGTCAAGAAAATTTGAATAGATAAAAAATAATTAGAACAAATAGTCAAAAAAAAAGTCAACCAGAAAAAAAATCAACAGATAAATTATGGGATAAAATTGGAAACAAAATATCGTTCAAAACAAACAAAATGACTTTTCGCCAAATTATTTCACAAATGATGGATTTCTCACCAACAAAAAATATCCATTGAAATCGAAAAATTCTATTTCCACACACCTGATAAACTCAGGGCACACACTTAATGAAAAATTAACTTAATGGCAATTATATCCTAATTAAAAATTACTATAATAGGCATCTATCAACGCCCCTAATATTATATACAAAAATTCTCTGTACACATCTTTTAGGAACAAAAATATCTCAATATACATCTTTTGAATCAAAACAATTAAACTCTAATTTTTCCATTGTGGTCACTTTGCTTGTTACACACTCTGTATTCCTTTGTTACTTGCAAAGAGCAATACTCTCAAAACATCTCTCATATTGCCTTAATATCTAGGTTTATATTTGATTATTTACATCGTTTAATTATTAATTCCACAATTTTTACTTGATTTTGATATCGAAGAGTTGCAAACTATGGAAGTTCAAACTCAAGCAATGGTGACAGCAAAATCAGTGATGAAAAGGTAAAATCGTATAGTAATTTTTTGTTTTTTTGCGTTTTGTAGTCAGAGACTCAGTGCTGAATTTTATCAATTAATTTGAAAAGCAACTGCCGAAATAACATTAATATTTCGATAAGAAAGTTCTGAATTTATTTATATATTTCGACACCTAAATGCTAAGTTTTTAATTTATTTTGGTACTTAAGTGCTGAATATAATTAATTTTTTCGGCTATATGGTGCCGAAATTTTTTGTTATTTTCGTTTTTTTAGTGCCGAATTTTTGTTTTATTTTTGGCCCTGTAGTGCCAATTTTTTTTATTTATTTCGGCTCTGTAAAGCTTAATGAAATTTTTTCCCTCTCCTTTTTGGATGGCATGCACTGGAGAAATTGAGGTTTGATCAGATATTATGGTGGAATGTACTAGTCATTTTACAGCTAAACAGGTAACTTTTAACATAAAATTCGTAAGTTCATAATTTGTATTTGTCAGTTTGTTTAGTTTGTTCTTATGAAAGTTGTGTGACATTATATATAGGTTTTTGACAACGAAAATGAATTGCTCACTTAGGTACGTGACATTGAAAGGATAAATGGCTTTGTTATTATTATAAGGACGTCGAACTATGGTGGCGGTCGTAAGAGAGAAAGAATTTATTCTGCTTGTGAGCGGAGTGGGA
The DNA here is from genome assembly GCF_055761805.1 of Camellia sinensis. NCBI lineage: Eukaryota > Viridiplantae > Streptophyta > Magnoliopsida > Ericales > Theaceae > Camellia > Camellia sinensis. Next base: position 106,558,475 of record NC_138969.1, on the reverse strand, counting down.
AGTATAGATCGTGTAAAAAGTTGAAAGACGGCTCAAAATACTTATTAAGACAAACTGGTACGAAGAAGTGCGAATGTCCATTTGATTTGAGGGCATTTAAGTTGAAAACAAATGATAAATGGACATTGAATGTACTTTGCAGGTTGCATAATCATCCAGCTGTGGAGTATCTCCAAGGACATTCATATGCAGGGAGATTGTCAGCTAATGAAAAGTCATTGTTAGTAGATATATCAAAAAGCCTAGAAAGACCAAAACAGATACTCATTACACTCAAACAGAGGGATGCCCTTAATATGAGCACAATGAAGACAGTTTACAATGTACGACATCGATGTAGGATTCTACAGAAAGCTGGTAGATCCCAAATGCAACAACTGCTGGGTGAATTAGTAAAACATAAGTACATTGAGCATTATCGATGTGAGGAAGGCTCTATAACTGTCACGGACTTGTTTTGGGTACATCTAGTGAGTTTGGATTTGCGTCGTACATTCCCTCGTGTGTTGATTATGGATTGCACATATAAGACGAATAGATATCAGCTTCCTCTTCTTGAACTTGTGGGAGTGACATCAACTCATATGACATTCTCCGTGGCTATCGCATACTTGCAAATTGAGCGGGTTGATAATTATGCATGGTTGTTACAAACATTGCGTGATCTTATGGACGACAGTGTTTTACCTGAAGTCATTGTCACAAATAGAGAGCTTGCATTGATGAATGCCATTGGCAACACCTTTCCGAATGCTTGACATTTGTTATGTCGTTGGCATATTAATAAGAATGTATTGACAAAATGCAAGAAAATGTTTGAGACAAAAGAAAAATGGGACAAGTTTAACACTGCATGGAGCTATTTGTCATCGACTGAGGAGGAATACAATGATCACCTTGCAATACTACATAAGGATTTCAGTAACTATTTGGAGGCAATCAAGTATGTTATTGTGAGTTGGTTGAATCCGTATCAAGAAAAATTCATTGCGGTACATATAGACATGTATATGCATTTTGGCAATATTACAACCAATCAGTAAGATTTGTTTTTTTTTTTTAATTTATTATAAATCATATAGCTATTTTTAATTATTATGCTTGACTATTTTGGTTTACATCCATATGAACAAGGTTAAGAGTGCTCATGCTAGATTGAAGAGGCAATTAGGTTCAAGTCAAACGACATTTGAGATTTCATTTGAAAAAATACATTGTTTACTTGAGTTGCAGCACATTCAAGTTAAAGTATCATTCGAGAAAAGTTTGACAACTGTGCAACATCAATTCAAACCTTCTCAATTCAGAGAGCTTCGGGGTAATGTGTCTATTTGTGCATTGGAGTACGTGTTGGCAGAGAGTAAGAGGGCAAATTCAACTGGAATTGATGTTGCAGCATGTGGGTGTGTTCTTAGGCACACGCATGGTTTACCTTGTGCTCATGAGATTGCAGATTACATAAGACAAGGCCGTCCTATTCCACTCAGTAGCATACATGTACATTGGACGCGACTTACTATATGTGTGCATAATTCGAAGGTTGAGAAGTTGGAATTGACTTGTATCCCAGAACTTGAGATGATTTTGAAGCGGTTCAATGAGTTTGATATTGCCACGCAATTGGATATGTTGAAGAAGTTGAGGGAAATTGCAAATCCAGCGAGCACTTTTCTTATTGAGCCAGATGTGAAACCTAATCCACGTTGAGGACATAAGAAAATTGATATATCTTTTCATTGTGACCTGTGTGCATTTAAGTTGGTTGACGATGGCCATGATAGCCAGAGCACATTAGCTTCCAGTCGGTCAAAGAAAAAGAGAGCTTCAAAAGTAGGTGAGAAGAAGTGAAATGTGAAGACAAAGACATATCATACAAGAACAAGTTTACCGAGTGCATATGTTGGTGACTTCCCGCCTATGTTAATACCATTCATAAAGTTGATGAAGGATGTAGATGGTGATGGGAATTGTGGTTTTAGAGCTATTGCAGGTTTACTTGGTCTTAGAGAGAATGACTGGGTGCAAGTTAGGTGTGATCTGCTACTTGAATTGAATAATCACAGAGATGAATACGTCGTACTATACAGGTCACATGAGAGGGTTAAGGAGCTGACACACATCCTTTCATATTTTGAAGATAGCCCAGGCTTTGATCGTTAGATGACTATGCCTAACATGGGGCATCTTATTGCATCATTTTATAATGTAGTCTTGTACCACTTGTCATTGCAACAATGTCTCACTTTCTTACCTTTGAGATCACTGCCGGTAATCCTAGCTGATCGTCGCGAGATTGCCATTGGATTTGTCAATGGAAATCATTTTGTGCTGGTATAAGATATGAAAATAACGGTACATTGTTGTTTAATACTTGTGTAATTGCAAATTTGATGGATTTGGTAAAGATATGTAAATTTTTGGATGTATGTGCAGGTATTTTTGAAGGCCGGTCATCCAGTTCCTCCCATTGTTGTGCTTTGGCGAGTTCACCATCACCCTTGTGCATCAGAATGGGAGAATGCATATGTTAGCCGCATTCAAAAATTCAAAGATAGCATAGGACCTAATGTAGCTACTCGAAAGACATTTGATGTAGTTGACATAGATTGATGTATTAGAGAGCAGTCATAGGAGGTTTAAGACATTAGTTTTTATGATTTACTAGCATGGGGTAACGAGATGGATATCATTTTGCCATTGAATTTTGTAATGGTCATTTTTTTTAATACAATATCATATGAGTTATAGTTCTCTTATTTATGGAATAGATGTCATATTATTTTTACATTGTCTGAACACAAAACGCAATGAAAATAATATTAACAAAGTGAAACTACTGTTAAAGATTATTCATATTAAACAACAAGTATGTAACAATAACTAGTAATATTAACTAGTAGTTTAATCCATCCACATTATCACAAAATACATGTCTCCTTATACATAATCCAAGAAGTATATAATCCAAAGATAATAATAATATTTGTCTTCTTATACATCCACTAACACCATCAGAAACTACTTGTGCTAACATTATGAACTACTATCACCTACCTGATCGGCGAGTATAATGTGCTCCAAAACGATGTGTAGTAGAAGAGTTGGGTGCCGACCGACCCTGAGCGGATGTGTTGGGCACAGCTTCACTAATGTGCTGATCTTGAAGAAGCTGTTCAATTGCATCAATTGCGTAGTAAAGTCTATCAGGATGTTGAACACTATCCTCATAGCCAGCCTCAACGACAGGATAAGTAATCTGATATATCTGTTATATATGCTACATTACGAGAACAAATACAACAATATATACAAACTTATAATAGTTTGCATAAATAATTTGTAATGGTGCCCTTAAAAAAAATGGTACCTGTGCATCTTGGCTAAGATATTGATAATGATCAATATTTGGGTCCACCTAAGAACGACGCGTTGGGTTTTGAACATACATATGGGTAATGGTTTGGTACCAATCCATGTAACCAAGAACACAATCCCAAGGCTGTCGTACCGGTGTCCTCCTCCTCCGATCAGATAACACATGGTTATTTCATGCCTCCCAAATGATATCCAAGTATGCATACATAACATTGTAGTGTGGAGCTGTGGCTCCTCAAGAGGCACACATAGGGCCAAGTGGTGGATTAGGGATTGTCTGCACTCTGCCAAACTGTCTCAAAACTTTATCAGGGTGATATGGTTCAACTACTTCCAAACACTTTAGGCAACCGTGGTAGAACGTAATTGGGTGACACGGATGGACATCTCTGCAACTCTGGTAGGGGTCCCAAATAACCTACAAACAATAACAACTGTAAGATATGACAACTGTAAATTTTGTATGATATAGAGTTTCAAATTTTGAAGGACTTTCTAACTTACATCATGTACACCCAACCTATCAAGCTCCTCTCGAAAAGCCTGCAACTATGTCTCTTCACCAGACTCTCTCCGAGAAGTCCAACGGTAAACATGTGGCATGTCTCGAGTGTAATTCATATTCAAGTGTGGTCGGAATCCACGAAAGTACTCATAAACTCATCCCTTAAGAAGTGTCATGAAACCGGCTATTTGTTTCATGCCGGACTTGCTAGCGTACCCCATCTGTCTATATAAGTATGCCAATGCAGCAGCACCCGAAGCATATGAAGATACAGTCGTCAAATTGGACAACAAACTCAAATAAACAACGAGGACCCTAGTATCAGTCTTGTCACTGAAAAGTGTACAACCCAACAAAAATAGCAAGTATGCTCTACCTGCACATGCAATTTTTTCCATTGAATCATTGTCTGTGACATTATGAAAGTGTGCCCTCAACCACTCAAGCCTCACTGAATTGCTTCCAGCACTAGACATCTCATGTCTGACCTCTTGCTCCTCAATTTCCAAGGTATTAACTACTAATGCAATGGCCAGCCTTTCTGACAACTTACGCACACTAATAGATTTGCCTACAATGGGAAGCCCTAGGATAGTGGCGACATCGTCCAATGTGATAGTCATCTCTCTAACAGTCAAATGGAAGGTGATTGTCTCAAGTTGCCATCTCTCAACAAAACTAGACACTACAATTTTGTTCACAAAATGGTGCGTGCAACGAGCTAATTGTGCAAGTCCTGACATCTCCACAATGTTTACAAATGTAGCATTGTTTCCTTGTTCCCACCATGGCCATGAACGAATCTTAGACGAGTGATTATGACACTTCAAGGGCCCCCTTTCATCAGCACCATTCCAAATAGCTGCGGCAACGTGAATTTTAATACTTTTAAGGATTGATGAATCAATTGGCCCTCCCGGAAATGGCTGAGTAAGTATGGGCTTGTTTGGTTTGTTTTTGGGAGAGCTGTTTTTGAAAAAAAAAATTGGGGAGAGAGTTTAGAAATTTTTTTGGTTTGTTTGGTTGTATATTTTGGGAGAGTTGTTTTTTTGGGAGTTTGGGATGATTTGATATTTTGGGAGAATTTGAGTAGATGTGTGTGAGAGAAAAAGTGATTGAGAATGAGAGATGAGAGAGAAAAAGTGATTGATTGATGTGTAAGAGAGAGAAAGTGATTTTGGAAATTTTTTGAGAAAAACTCGAACCAAACAATTTTTTAGAAATTTTTTTCTAAAACTCATCTCCCAAATGCAAACCAAACATACCCTATATCTTCATCAACAATATCAGTGTCATCACCGGTAGGGTCATCATCCATGGCAATATCATCCATAACCGGTGCATCATGTATAGGATCATCATCCATGGCAATGTGCGTGTCATCATCATGCACTTGAGTACGTCCACGTCCACGACCACGTCCACGTCCACATCCACGTCCACGTCTCTCTAATTCACAGAGTCTTCTGTTCAAAGCTGTTACAGATCGACGTTGATTGGGACCGGCATCCATCTGCATAAGGAAAATTGTTCTCATCAACCCAATATAATGAAACAGAATAAACACTCCCAGAAAAGGATCACATCAATGCGGGTAATAAGTAGCCTAACCATGCCACCTTGATGAAATCTAAGTTGTAGTTATAGACCATTAAATTGACAATTTGGATGATGTGAAATTAACAAAATAAGTTAAGGACATAACCCTACTACTGATGAAAGAGTAAGACTAGGATTTGTTGAAAAATTACAATATAAACATGGATATAGCAAAACTATTTGTATTCTATACAGACCATTCACCAATTAGTTTGGTAATGTTCACAACATGCCAAAAACAAATTAACTTCACTTCAACCAATTTACCAAGGTAGCAGGGTCATTAATCAATACCAACATCATTTTTCAAACAATCAAAGGATTGCTCATCACTTGTCTTTGTACATTCTATTGATTGTAAATACAACCAAAGACCAAATTTGGCCCAAATTTCAATGTTTTGAAAGAACAAACCCCTAATATTCTATATAATGCAATTGTTTTGTTCAGCTATTTAGCTAACAGTATTTTTGAAGACTTATGTTTAACAACTACTTAAGCTAACAATATAATGTGAAAATACAAATACTGCACAGATTTTTGTTTCTATTGTTATGCATTGAATTTTCCAAAAATAAATAAATAAATAAATACTTAAACATACCCATAAAATAAAATTGTTGGAAAAAAACCTAAAGTAAAACCAATCTTGGCAGCCTATATAACTTGGTGTAAATTTGTATAAAAAAAATTTAAAAAAAAAACCATTCGGAACTTCAATGCCGAATACACACAAATATTTCAGAAATCAATTGCCGAAATTAAAGAATTAATTCGGAACTATTGAACCGAAAAAATACTATAATCGGCAGAAAAAATTCAAAATTTTGTATCTTTGTTCGGATATAATTGGTCGAAATTATACACATTATTCGGTGATTAGGTTCCGAATTACAGAAACAAATTTGGACACCCAGTGCCGAGAGCTCCAACTCGTCCCCAACCATGGAAAAATTGATGTTTTATATGCCAATGGAGTGTAGAGATATCCGAAAGTGATAAATGTAATAACAAAATGATAAATGTAATAACAAAATGAAAAGATTTCTTACCTTAAACAAAGGATTCAATAGTTTTTAGTGAAGATTCAATGGAGCTCTTCAAGTTCTTCAATGGAGGTGAGGAAAGTTGTAAACTTTTTTTTTTTTTTTTTTTCTCTATTTCAACGAAGTCAAAGTCTCACAAAATCGGTGGAGCTAGAAATGCCAATTAAGGTCAATTAAAGTGTGTGCATTTGAGGGTAAAGTGTGTATACCATATATGAGTGAAGGATGTAATTGTAATTTTAAGGGTGTGGATTGAAAAAATTTGTTCATAATCAAATTAACAGGAGTGTGTATAGAGAAAAGATTTGCCCTGAGTTTATTAGGTGGGTGGAAATAAAATTTCCCACTGAAACCCTTATGCTCTCCTTAGTTTGGATTTATTACAAATTTACTCTTTTAATTCCTATTCCCTAACAATTTTTAATAGAAAAAAAACTAACATATTCTCTTTCCTTAAATTGTCAAGTTATTTTCTTCAATAGTTAATCATGAGTTATTTTCCTTAAATTGTTAAGTAGACTCAATTTAGTTAATGTTCCAGAGTTTTGAATCCTGGTGGTTAGCAAAGTGGGAGGATTAGATTTTGAATCCTGGTGGCTAAGTCCTAGTGAATCACTATGGATTGGTTTGCAAACCAGGAGGATTAGATTTTTCAAAGTTAAATTGCACAGAACTTGTCACTATAAAATTGAAAGATCTTGCTAAATAATTTTGACAAGAGACTAGGAGGATGTGAATGTGTTTAGATAAGCAAATCATTTTATGTGATGAAACAAGACAAATAAATACGAGCCTTGTTTCTACATATATAACAATTTTATCGTCAAATGGTGTGGCCTTACACAACAAACATCAATCTAGTGTCTTTGATTATTTTAAGCAAATCAAATATTTTGAGAAAAGAAATGTGTCCCCTGCCTTGGGGGTGGTATAGGGTGGTGACAACTTGACAAGTGAGGATTAGATAGGCTTCATTTGGTGTAACTGTTAAAACAGCTTATAGATTATAACTTAACCGCTTATAAATTATGACTTTAATCAGAAGTTGTTAATCTGTTTGGTGTAACTGTTGAATTATAAATTTAAGTTGCTAAGTAGTGTTTGTTAAATAAGCTGTGAAATAACTTTTTCAATTAATTTTTATTTTTTGTTTGTCTACATTTCTCATAAAAAATAATAATAATAATCTATAGTCCATTTGAGTCTTTTTCTAGTTTTAAAAAAATAAAAAATAAAAAATAAAAAAATTTAAAAATATAACCATAAATTAACATATCTACAACAGAAGCTAATAATCAGAAGCAAGGGATGAGCAGCTTCTCAGAATCAGCTTTTTTGAGTTAAAATAAACTGTTAGAATCAGAAGTTATTTGAAATAAATTTAACCAAACAGTCCAAAATAACTTTTTCAAAGCTAAAAGTCAAAAATTGCCTCTGAAAAGCTGAAACAAACACCCCCATAGAAGGGGGGAACTGCACAGAAGAAAGGCCTTGCGTAATCAATGACCTAACCAAAACACCCTGTCCTACCAGTTTGCTGGGCATACTTACAAGGCATCTAGGCCCGTTAAGGATTGGAATAGATGCAGAGGAGTGGAATGAATCCCTTCCATTTTATCTCTGAAAACAAATGAGCCCTTAGAGGAGCGGAATAGATGCAGTACTCTCTCTATTCTTAAAGATGTAAATTAAATAAAAACACAAAATGGATAAGATGCTGCTCTCAAGGTGAGAGAAAACCAACAAGAAAACAATTCTAAAAAATGACAAGTGACTGGTTACTCAATAGAAAATAAAATAAAAAAAAGAAAATCCAATATCGTATTAATGCAAAATCCAACGAGAAACGGAACTAACACTACAATGGAAGAACAGAAAATAAAAACTGCAAATGCTGTAGGAATTGATTTTATCAGATTTCCGTTTCTACTATTGCCTTTTGTCAAATGATGTAACTTCTTCACCAATTGTCCTACTAGAGTTTCTTCTCGTCTGTCTTGTGTCTTGTCTTTCCGCATGGAACTTCAGGATCAACGAAACTGTTGTCAATCTACTTCTGGATCGAAACTCTTCTCAGCTAAATTTTGGCTCCAAGATGTTCCGTTCCTGCATACCACCACCATTTACATTAATGAGGCAACAAAATGGATAAACAGACTAAAGTTTGCTATTTATGCTTCCTCATCTACTTATATACTATGACTACTCCAAAAACCAAACTTAAGATCAGTCTCCCTGCAACCATGTATTGTGCCAACAGCTAACTTTTTTTTTTATCATCCCTTGCAACAATATCTTTGGCTTAAATCTCCATAATTCAACCATTCCCAATCCCTTATCCACACACTTTGATCTCCATGCCTCACATCATCCTTTTAATCCATGAAGAAAGAGAATTGGTAATTATGTTGGCTGAATTCACCAAGTAAATATACAACCTGCTTGTATCATAATTTTGAAATAATTCTATGAGGTGTTGATTTCATGTCCAATATCATTTGGGAAACAAATTTGATGCAACAATGTGCTACTCGAAAGGTAGAAACAATATGTTACTCGTTTATTTTCATCGAAAAATTACAAAAAAATGAAGTTCAGCGAAATTTTTTATAAAAAGCATGATTTAGATGAAAAAATTACAAAAAACATTGGGGACTTCTAGTCAAAGCTCCCTCTAACAAAACTTTCATATATTAAAGACAAGTATAAAAAAATTTCCTTGAAAAGGCTAACATATACCACTATTACCAAAATATCCTTAGTGACTAATTTCATATTTCAAACTTTAAAATGATACAACTTTTTATCTAAATGTCAACTTTTAAATAAATTTGTATTTTTAGAATTCTCTTATCGAGATCTATCAAATAAGATCTATGCTGACCATGAAATTCTTTAATAATAAAAAAAAAATTGTAAAATTGTTATTGTCAAAATTAACATCAACAGTAAAATTTTATTCTAATTCACAGTAAATTTTAATGTGAAGTTTTAGCATTTAAATAGTGAAATACCATAATCATTACTAAAAACCATAGTCAATGTAACTGTTACTGCTTGAAGTATAAATATTAAGTAAAAAATTTATTGAAACAATGAAACGATAATATTAACAGAGTAAATTTTACTGTTAATTTAAAACAGATTATCAACCAACAAAACACAGATTACCAAATCAGAGTAGAATTTTATTGTCACTTTTAAACAGAGCTTCAGCAAATAAAACATAAGCCACATAATACCAAAACAAATCAAAGTAAAGTTAATCTAACAACAAACAAAAACAAAATTAAAATTATTCAATTAGATTCAATTAAAAAAATCATAACAAATGAAATACACATTATTCAATCTTAATCTTATTTGAAAAAACCTTGAACAAATTATTCACTTTTTCATCCAAAGAAATAAACAAAATATATGTCTCTTGTATGACTCAATTGCAATTTTCGATCCAAACAATCATCGAAATACAGCAGACAACATTCGAAATATAGAGTCATCGAAGTTCTACGACTTGATTGTGGAACCATCTCTTGTAATCTTGTAGAAATTTTCAACTTGGACCGTTGAAGACGATATATATATATAGATTTAAGTATATATACATATATAGGAGAGAGAGAGAGAGAGAGAGAGAGAGAGAGAGAGACTTTATCACATTGATGATTGGAATGGGGGGGAAAAAAAAGTAATAGAAGATAAAGAGGGCAAAATCCTCTAAAATAAAAAGGCATATGTTTTTTTACGTCCTCAATCCATGAGAAATAAATTTAAAGGATTTTATACATTAAAAAATATTCAATTGTCCTTTAAGTACTACACAATTATGTCAAGGGACTTTCGACTAAATTTCCCAAAAACATTAGGAATCAATTTTAATTACACTAGGGGTAGGAAGTCAAAAAATAATTGCAAAAGATCTGTGTTTTTCACTCTTGCCCCTTTCCCTCTCTCCTCTCTCTTTGCCTTCCCCTTCTCCTCACCCCACCCCCTCACCAGCCACCCCTTCCCTGCAAATCCCACCCACTCATGAACCACTTGCAAATCCCACCCCCTCAGCCCCCCTCCACTCCCCATGCCCCAGAATCACAACAATCTTCTCCATAATTGAATGTCCGGATCTTAGATCAAGATCGAAACCCCATGAACTCGACCTCAATTTGTTTATCATACAACTCTCTCTCTCTCTCTCTCTCTCTCTCTATGTATATATATATATCAAGTCATGATCTTCAAAACCCACTGTGAAACCATTTTATGACAAGATGAAGGATCTGATGATCACAATCTGATGATGAAGTTACCATCACAATTTTCACTAGATCAACGTCGAAAAACTGAATCTGCAACTGGATGAAATTTTTTTAAGATATGATACATATATATATATTCCTTTATTTGTTTGTGTTAATTTTATGATAATATTTTGTTAAAATCAATAGTTTTATTTCATGTTGATTTTGTTAATCAGTGTTGTTCAAATTTCTATGTTGTTCAAATTGTGTTCTTTATTGGATTTCTGATTGATTGTTTGTTTGTAGTTGGGAAACTTGGAGCAAAAATTAGTTACTCTGCTGATGTGGCAAGGTTTGGCAATGCCAAACTTGCTGCCAAATTTGGCAGAAGAAATGGCATTGCCAAAATTCGGCAGATGTTATAGTAGCCCACTGGGTGGGACAATGTATTTGGAGACTCTTGCCAAATTTTGGCAATGGCACGTGATATAACAGACCATTGGGGATGCTCTTACACCACCTTTTGCAAGATAGCTAATTCAGAAGTTTACCTAGCACACAAGACACTCACATACAACATGGCCTAGGAGCGGTAACAGGCAGAGAGTCTTCCTTCCACTTTTTTGTGGAGAAGCTAATTCTCATTACTTGAACTTGTGCTACGAGTGTATAGCACTTGTCATCGCTCCAAGTCACGGCTTCCAATTGAGAAATTATTAATTATCAATAATTCAAGCATTCCATAATGCCTCCAATATATCCTTCATTTTCAAGACCCCAATACATTAGTATTTCCCACAGTATTTAATAGTTTTACTGAGTTCTCCAATTTATTTGAAACAATACTCATATTTTGAGATATGTTCATCAATATATCCATGTTTCCAGAGTGAGATACATCTTTTTATATATAATTTATTCCATTGGTTCAACTAGCTTTGGTAATAGGAAGGAAGAATTTAGCGTTCGCTTTGTTGGAGAGATGATTATTGAAGATGGCATACTATCCAAGAAAGATGTTGCGATATTAAAGGAGGATTTTGCGATAATTAAGGAGGATGTTGCAAGAATAAAGAGTGATGCGCATACTATCTAGACAACTTTGAATGGATTGAAAACTTCCATGGAAAGATTGTTGGCTACTGTTTTAGAGAAGACTAATATCCAAGAGCAAAAGGATGATAGTGTTAAAGATTTTGAAGAAACTACGAAAGAGCAAGATGAACATATCGGTAATATTGACAATATTAAAGAAACGAAGGCAAAAATTAATTTGCTTACTAAAGAAAGTATGAAAGACCATCATTAAGTTTCTAAAGCCAAGGAAGCCAAAGAAAATTATGAGAATGCCATTGAACTTTCTGCTCTTCACAAGAACAATGAAGTTCACATTGAGTTTATTATTCCTAATAAATTCGATACGGTCAATGGAGTGATGACAAGATTGAACTTTTTGATTTTCTCATCATTCGTTCAAGATGGTTGCAAGTGCAAGGTTCCATAATCCATATACTTCAACATTATAAAACTCTAGGTCGAGTGTTTTCGAATGCAGGGGAGAATGATGAAGATTATGGAAAGAAGGAAAAGAGCAAATCTGGAATTTCATGTGAAGCACATTTAAGGCATCAAGAATTAAAGATTTTGAATACTTTTGAGTCTTCATGTCATTATAGTAGGTTTTAGTAATTAAGGGTATAATGGTAATTCCAATAATTATTGGACATGGGTTGTACGGGTTACCCATGGATTTTATTTGGGATCAAGTTATTAAACGAGTCATTATATATGGGCTTTATTATGTCTAAAATAATCTTAATGGTCAAAAGTCCAACTTTCTTATTTTAATATTGAAGTAGAATTAGAAGTCATCAAAATTTCCTATTATGATTGAAGTAGAATGGGAAGTCATAGTTGGCCTAGAATATTAATAGTTGCTAAATATTTTTAGTTTCTAAATTTGAGCTATAGTCCTAATAGAATTAGGAGAGTCTTTAGCCTAAAAATAGATGTGTAATCTCAATAATTCAAAGAAGAGTTAATATTATGAAAAATTGGCCTATCCCTTGCGAGGGTGAAACATCTCGCTCCCTCCCTCTCCCCCCCTTCTCTCTCTCTCTCTCTCTCTCTCTCTCTCTTTCTATCTAACAAGGTTATTGTTCACAGTGCTCAGAACAGCCACCCAACATTCCCTAAATACTTGTGTTTTTATTCCCAAAACCCTACCCTTTTACAAAGTCTTAAACTCCTATTTTTTAAATACTTTTGTAGCGACAAAATCTCACCAAATCCAATCCTATAAGTCTATTGTTGTTGCTGCCTGTATACTTAACCAAGTTCACTACTTGTAGGAAAGTAATCCCTACTCATCCTACATCAAAACTCTTACAAATTGGTTTCAATTAAAGGCACGTCTCACTTTCGAATTGGGAACATGCATAATCAAATTTAAGGTAAATTGGTGGTTAAATTTTGTATATTCTTTTGGAAGCTTCTACGAGTTAAAAATACTTTAGTTTTATTTTTGTTCATAATCTAATTTCCCCAACCATAAGTAGTTGATGTGATGGCCAAGAACCTACCTCAAGAAGCAGAGGTCCTAACTTCAAAGCATCCTCCTAGAGGCCACCCCCGGGATTTATCCTGATAATTAACCAGTGTGTGTTACAGGGGACGACACGTGCCCGGGGACAAGTTGATCGCTAACATAGACAATAGTGGTGGTCTCGAGGTCTTACTTTTGGTATGATTCTATTAACAAGTCTTTACATATGGTCTTCAGTGGATTTAAATGGTTTTCTCCCGTCAAGGTTTGAAAAGTTTCGAATGTTAGAATTGTGGTCTAGTAGAATATTATTAGTCATCATCACAAGGGTCTTAGTAGACATTGTCAGCCTATGTATATATGTGCATATATATATGTACTATTTCAGTGGACATCAGTTGGAAGAATTCTCAAAATCTATTACAACTCTCTTAAGACTCTTGCAATGCAACCCTAAACTTGAAGGTGACAACCCACAGAAGGCATCCCTGGGATCTTCATCTCTTTCCTTAACTTTTTACACACTAAATAAAACCAAGTCTTAATAAACTTTTTCTTACATTTAAAGTCCTACTTTACATTGTCAGGCCCCACAAAAAAATCCTACTTTCATAGATGCACTCCTGGTCTCCATCAAATATTCAAACTTATGAAACACTTCTACTAAAATTTTAACTTATACAAACAAAAACCAAGGTTACGTTACATCGAAAAAAAACAGCCCTCTTCTTCTTGACAGTTTTGTAAGCCCTATACTAACAAACCAACAAGCCAATCTCACCATAAAACAAATTGTAGGCAGTATCATTCCACAGTTCTGTCCTACATCAACTTTTTATGGAGCTCAAGGTAGGTGAACTAAAGTGAAGCAAGTTTGCCTTGCCAAAATTACTTCCTTCAGATAACGGCAAACTGAGAAAATCAACTGCTGAAAGATACATCGCCATGATAAATTCCAGACACTGACGATCCAATCAGCCATGATATAGCAAACTGAGAAAATCAACTGTTGAAAAAGCTACATCACCAATTTTTTTATAGGATTTTCAAGAAAAAAATAGCACAGCAAGAGAACTTCACTTATAGTTACTAAAAGGAACAATCTGATTTATGCTCTTTTTATCCCTTCTGCAAACAATAGTAGTTGCTTTACAACAATGTCTCACATTATGGAATGTTAGCAAAAACTGAAAATCAGTATTGCAAAGATCTCAAATGGAAATTTGACAGAATGAAGAGCTTAATATTGTACCTTACGAAACAGAATCATTTTACTCTCCCTTTCATCCCACTGATCCAAAATCTTTAGGTGGCCATACCTATAGACAAAATGGATTAACTTCAGAAAATATGTGGAATTTTAAATAAATAAAAAATGAAGATGAAAATATGTGAAACTAAAACATGTCCTCACTGTGTCTCCACAACTATGACAAATAATTTTGGACACTTTTTCAGATGTCAAAGTGTGTCCATGTTCCAAACATGTCTAACATCTAACATGTAGGTCTGACAGAGCTATCCAAGCTTCCTAGTTATGCAGGATTGGACTATTATTTCACTAGGTTATTTAGAATTGGTATGGGGTTTTCTATTTAAAGTTTTCTCAAAAGTCCAACTATGAGATAATAAAGAGAAAGGATATAAAGGCAAACTACAACACTATACCAGAAACAATTATGTCATTTGCAATCACATTTTCAACAAGTTGACTCAACAGCAACTAAACAATTTCGAAGAAAGAAAACACGCTTTACATATAAAGTTTTCAACTTGGGCTCAAATAAGCAATTAAAATGAAGTTGAAAAGGAAGGTTGCGGAATCATTTGTTAGGTTCATGGGTGAAAGAACTTGTACATCGTAGAAATCTTGAAGAATGTCAAACAATAGGGCTTCGGTTCAATAATGGAAAGTTTTAGCTCACAGTCAAAAGTTTCTCAAATGATTTCACAACTAAACCAAGTGGAGCACAGTTCAAATACATAAAATCTCCTCTCAAATCAAGTCACTATAATAATGTCTTCAATTAAAATCTCTTCTAGAACCCAACTTAAATTTAAATGCTTTAGAGAAAGCTTGGTAGTTTCAGTTATCAACCACGATGAACACGGAGATTGAATTATGACATGAACAATAAAGAGAGCATTTTTGGTGTCACAAACAGTATTTATTTAATATTACATGAGCTTCAAAATGTTTGTCGAAAACAAATTAGTTTCAGCCTTATGAGCTTCAGAGGAGATGAAATAAAGAGGAACCACTCACTCTCCAAAACACTCTGCTTTGAATCAGACCATAAGGAACAGCTCCAAACTTTCTGGAATCATTAGAAGCATATATATTATCTCCCTCTATCCAAACATGCCCTTTTGGAACCTACAGAGAGAGAGAGAGAGAGAGAGAGAGAGAGAGATTTAGTGATTCAGGGCTGGGATTGGTAGTAGAAAAGCAAAATAAAACAATCTCATAAATACCCATTAAACAGAAGATTAACAATCAAATAGACAGAGATTAATAAAAAATCAGACTAGCAAAAACCCTTAAACCCATTGACAAAGGAAAACTAAACTGACGAACAAAGAAAGCGAAAAACCCTGAAACCCCTTTGAATCAAAAACCAAAAAATGAAGATGAAAATGAAAAAATCAGATAGATCATACAACAAAAGTATCGCGTCTATCACTGTTATTTGGGTCGACAACGTAGGTGACAGAATCACCCTCCATGCCCTTCACACGCTTGGCGACAATCTTCCTCGGGTTCTCCGATGAGCGAACAAGGACGATATCGCCGGGAACCACCTTGCCAAAACGGGTCGAGATTCGCTCGGCCAAGATCAGATCACCCGTCAGACTGAATGTCGGCAGCATACTAGGACCCTGCGTCTGCAACCACCCAGTTCATTACATTCGCTAAACCTCTTGACCTTATTTTGTTTTTTTGTTTTTTTTTTTTTTGGGTGATTTGTTTCAAGGATTTGAAGGAAGGGTTGTCTCTTACCAGAGCAGGAGTGCAGAGGTAAGCGTTGATGACGTGAAGGGCACAGAAGAACCTTGCAACCATGAAGGATTTATCGAGTCCTTCTTTGGCTATGCTCATCAATTCTTTCAGTTTTCTCAACCCCATCCCTTCACTCTCTAAAGAGAGTAGCTATATGATGAGTGTGATGATAAACAATTACTTATGCTTCGATTGGAGGCCCCGTTTTTGTTTTAGGAGGCAGATGGAAATGGATGGATATCTAAAATTATATTTATTTTGATAATAATTATTAGCGTGGGATTTTTAAATTATTTTTTTATGTAAAATAAATATATAATAATAAAATAAATAAAATTATGGTTTTAGCTTAATAAAAAATATAAAAATATTAAACATTAATGTTCAAAATGTGCTGTCCAACATGTAAAAGAAATAAATAAATAAATAAAGCACTTGGTCGATTGACCGACCAAATGTCCCCGAATGTTTGGTAACACCCTAAGCTGAATGGACTACTTTCTAATACTACCTTCTTACATATACTCATAATCTGCTCTGTTGAAGCCTTTTATAATTCGAAGGGACTACTAATTCGGACCTCCATTTCCAAAACAAACATAATATTGTTTCACTGTTCATCATTCACTATCCACTCCAGACTGTTATGAACGAAAACAAACGGACCCATAGAGATTAAGTGGCAAAAAAGTAATTTTCTATAAATTTTTTGAGTAAATTACACCAAAACCTCATGAGGTTTAGGTTTAATATGTATCACCCCTGACATTTGAAAAATTATATTGACCCCCTGTTAGTGTAATTATTATTTAGACGGAATTAATGTCAGTATCAAAAAGACATTTTTGCCCCTAAACCTTTACATTTAGAAATTTATAAAATAATGTTGATATTTTGTTGTTAGGGTTTCAGAGAAAATGACAATATTATCCTTATGTGGTTTTTACCCAACACAACCCAGTATTGGCAAATAGATGAGCTGGCGGGAGAAGAGAAGACACATAAGTCTATAGAGAAGAGAGAGAAGTTTGGCTATTCCAATTAAAGACAAAGAAGAAGGTATACGTCGTGGTTAGGGGTGTGCATAATACCACCGAAACCGCCAAAACCGCACCGAGCCGCACCGCCAAGGCAAATTCGTTATTATTTGACAATCGAACCGCCGGTTTTTGGTAAGAAAAATGGCAAATTTTAGTGACACTTTTATCAATCCGCCGGTTTCTATTTTTCTTCCAAACCGCACCGACCCGCACCGCTATTAAATCATGTTTTATAAGATTCTAAAAATTCTTTTTTACTTAAGTTTGCTTGTTGTTCTATACCTTAGAATATAGTATTACATTACTGCTCGAGGGGAATTCAAGATGTCAGTAATCCAAAATGAAGTTGGATTCCAATTCACTTTTCAATCTCTTTTTTTTTTTTTTTTTTTCTGACCATGTTGCAAACTTGCATCAGCTCACTTTTCAATCTAAATACGTTTCAACAGTAAACATTTTCAATATATTGTAAACCCTGAATGATATTAATTTTATGTATTGTATTTGATCATTGTAGCTTCCACAGATGCTTGTAATGAACTGATAGCATAGTCGTTGATATTATCATGTTGTTGCTACACTTGCTGCATCAGAAGAAAGCTTCACAAGATGCTTAACATCACGGTATCTCTTGTCTTTTTTTTACTCTTTTATTTAAGTTTTGTAATTTGAATTATATTTTTTATAAACCGCCAATCCGCCCGAACCGCCAAGGCAAATCCGTCATTATTTGCCAACCGAACCGCCGATTTTTGATAAGGAAAATGGCAAATTCTAGTGACACTTTTATCAATCCGCCACCCGCTATACGATTTTTATTCTTCTCTCAAACCGCACCGACCCGCACCGCGCACACCCCTAGTCGTGGTTTTCTTCTCCATTTACTTCGCGAAGGGGCTTCACTTGGTCCGGTTTTTTCCTGGAACAATCGGTCTAGGTAAGATGCTATGTTCTTGTCACTAAGTTTCGTGGTTAGGGAAATTGAAATGGCTTTTTTACTTGGTTTTATGTATGGAATGTCTTTTATTGCATTTTTCTATCCATGATTTTTTATTAGGGTTTTTGTACACACGTTAACAATTTTGATAGTATTTGGTGTTTTTATGTTCATATATGGTTTTGTGTGTTTTGATTTGAGAAGTTAAAGATAATGAAATGGGTTATTTTCTAGTTTGATTTGTACAATACAATTTGTATAGAAACATCGTTTTCCTTAAATTTGGTTGACTAGGGTTTGTACAACCCTTACCTACGTACTTCTAAGGGATGATTTTTTTTGTTTGAAGTTATAAATGTTGAGTTTCAGTATGTATAAAGTTTATAATGTCATGAATGTTTTAGGGTTTATTATTGTTTTCAGTAATTTTATTTAGGGTTTTTAAACTGATTTTGCACTATGGGGTTATTATTGTGTTCTTAAATTGTGCACATTATTTTCCATTATTTGCTTTGTTATATTAGGAAATGGATACAGAAATGAGGCATGATATTGTGGTTCATTATCAAGGGTCTGTTGCTCACATTCTAAATGTAGACCCAGACAAGTACATCCATATGGATTTAATTGATTATAGTTGTGAGGTTGATTAAGTAATGTCCCTGCAATTCATGCAACTACATTGGACTTATATGGTTTGGTTCCCAGGTCAGAAGTGAAAATTGAACTAAGATCTGACAAAGATCTCTTTAGGATGTTTGGATTATATATAGGAATTAAGGAGATTCCAATTTATTTTGAAGTTGAACAAACTTCAGGTCCTATGGGCTTGATAGCATAGCTACTATGGGCTTGGATGAGACCCATGAGACTAACAGGCCTATGCAACATGAGAGTAGTAGTATGTCTACTATGGGTTTTCAGTCTAGGTCTACTATAGTTGATGAATTGTTTAGAGGCTTGGATATTTATACTAATGTAGATCGGAATGAGTAGGGTTGTTCACGAGTCGGATCGAGTCAGTTTTCTAGTCAATCTGGCAACTAACCCGACCCATGGCGGGTTAATGAAGTAATCAACCACTTTTGACCGATGCAGTGTTCAAAATCAACCGTGAGAGAGATTCGATTTTGCAATCGGTCTCGGTCAAGTCGACGGGTCGTTGAAAAACATAAACACCAAAACTTAGAAGAAAAAAAAAAACCAGAAAGGTTTCAAGGAATGCTTCTTGAGGGAGGAAGAAATCATAGAATAACAAAGGTAATGAAATAGGAAGACTCACCAAGAATCATTAAATTGTTCAACCGTTTTGTTGAGCGATTTTTGAATGGTCGCTATTTAATATCAACTTTCACCAAGAATAACACAGTTTAGGATTTGTCCCTTTACCTTCGAGTTATGGATGACTTCTGGAAATAGAAATAATCAAAATAGATAAAGGATTTTTTATTTATATTTTGGGAGGGAGAGAGTGAGTGTGGGAGGGGGAGAGAGAAAGAGAAATACTTGAAGAGACATGAGGGAGTAAGATTCAATGATGGGTTTTGAAAATCAAAATAATCATTTTTTTTTTTTGAGGAGATAGAAGAGAGAGAGAGTAAAAGAACTAAAGAGATATGAATAATTATTTTATTTTGGGAGGAGAGAAACAGAGAGGTGAATGCATGGAAAAGAGAGAAAATTGAAGAGGTATGAGAACAGAAGATACATAAGGAGAGAGAGGGAGACAACTCATTGTTAGGATATATGTTAAAATCAAATGCTAAAAAGTCATTGTCCACTGTCAGGTTATAATTGCTTGTAGATAATGGGAATATGGATAGCCAATATTATCAACACACAAGTGATAAATATCGGTCGGGTCGGTTTTTATCGGTTTCAATATATACTGAATCGTAGCCCGTCCTAAAAGTTGAATTTTTTTATTAAAATCACCCGCAGTCGACCGTTTCTCACTATGAAATCGTCCGTGAATTGATTTTTCGGTTCGGATTGGTCGGTTTCGTCCAGTGATTCGGGTCTTTGTACACCCCTGGGAATGAGCTAGGTGATAATGAGATTGTTAATTATGAGGATATGAAGAAGAAGTTTATGTATTTTCTAATTCTAAAGAAGATGAAGAATGGAATGGTGAAGAAGGTGAGGATGATGACAGCAGTAGTTCCGAGCAAGAAGTTAGGGATGATGATGGGAACCTTGCTGATGTTGGCGGACTATTAGACTATGAGTCAGATGATGGAGTAGGGAACTATTCTAGTGGTGAGGAAGATGTACAAGCTATAAATGTTGATAGGTTTATGAAGGGAAAAATGTGTAAGATTAAAGGAGAAAAAATTAATTGGAGAACAGTATGTTGTTTGAAGATGTCTCCCACTTTAGGACTGTTTTGAGGGAATATGCCATTGAGAGGGGGTTTACATTGGTAAAAGTGAAGAATGAGAGAGTTAGAGTGACAGCACATTGTGGTACTTTGGGGTGCAACTAGGGAATCCATGCATCACCCTTCCCTGATGGAATAACTTTCAAAATTAAGTCATCAGGGCCTAACTGTGATAAACCATCACGTAATATACTTATAACTATTTAATTTTGAATGCTAATTATGTGCTTAATGTGTAATTGTATGCATATATGTTCGTTGATGAAGTATATGTTGTGATTTCTACTTTAAATTTGAAATTGAAAGCCTTAATGATTTCAGAAACCAAAATTGATGAGTATAATTAGGTTACCATAATTTTTAGAACCTATTGAGAAGTTTGATTAAAATTTAATTCAATTTAGAAAAATTAAGTTTTGATTAATTAACTTAAGTTGCAATTAGTAAGCCTAATCCTTAATTAGCATCCTAAGCTAATCACATGTGTGTATATATATATATATGTTAGGTTAGAAGCTAAACACATTGATGAGCTCAAAATTCTATTGAGATACATTCTAGAGTGAGATCGTGTTTAAATTTAGAGAGAGAAAGGCTTAAACTTGAAGAATTGCTTAGAGGATTGAAGATTTGAGAAGAGAGGTGCAAGATTTTACAAGTATAAGCTTAACTCACGACCCTAGGTAAGTGTTTAATTCTTAATTCATGAATTAAAGCCACCTAGCATGTGAATTCAAGAAGATAATGAACTTAAGCACAAGAATTGAGTTAGAAGTTGATGAATTTGAAAGCTAGTATACATGCATGCATGATTTTGAGGAGTTTCATTATTTTTTAGCATGATTTTGTTATCTAAGTTTAAATTGAGAGATTTAACATTCATGCATCCATGATTCACAATGTTTTAAAGCTTAATTTCATATTTTGAGAGTTGTGGAAAAGAGTTTTGGACAAATTCATACAAGCATAAAATTTTAAGCTTCAATTTTGTAGAATTTATGAAGATTTGAGCTAAGGGTTTGGAATTGACTTTGTGTTCATGTGTTTGGAGATGTATTCATGGTTTAGAACATGTCATGCAAGAGTTTTTGGCTTTGAAATCAAGTTTGGAGCATTTTTCTTCATGTTTGAAAACCCAGAATTCGACTTCATCGCTCAAGCGCATAATGAGACCTCCCAGTATTTTTGCAGAACATTACACATAGCTCGAGCAACCAAGTTACTGCTTGAGCAACCTCAGTTCATTTTGCACATGGCTTGAGCGACCGTCAAGCCTAGATTTTGAGCATTCATTACTTTTTTAAGACCATGTGGTCTGCTCGAGCGACCACTAGTGCACTCGAGCAAGGTGTCCTGTTTTAGCATGCTCAAAAAGGTTGTAATATGTTCATATCTTCATTCTCATTCCTTTCTGAGCATTCTTAGGCATCAATTGAGCCTCCAAATGAATTAATAAGTTAGAATTGAACTTGAAAGAATTGGATAAGTTAAGAATGACTCATTAAGAAATGTGTTCCAATGTGTGTATTGTTTATGTGTTATGTAGGTTGATCCACGGAGACGTGATAACAACTTAATCGCTGTGATCTTCATAAAGATATTTTCTTATATCCTATTTTGTGATTGTTTCAATATAGTAAGTTTTTCTGTACTTGTGATTTTGAAAGTATGAATGAGCCTTCTATATGTCCGATCAACATGACATTTGTAAATGTGATTGACGAAGTATGAATGTATGTGATGGACCCAAGGTCGTTCTGATTATTTGATGAGTCTAAAATATCTATTATGTGTTGACCAAATGGTCAATATACAGCTGTAATTGATTGGACCCAAGGTCATTCCGCCAAGTATGATATCTTCTGTTCTTTACTTCTGTAATATGTTGGACTAGAGGTTGTTCTGTCAAGTTTTGGGCCCGAGGTCATTCTGCTATGACCATAATTTGAATATGAGAATAATTATATTAAATAATAGAACTCATTCGCGTAACATCTTTACTCTGATGTTATTCACTGAGCTTTTGCTCACTCTATTATATATGTATATAGGTGAGTAGTGGGATGTCAAGCCTTAGTGAACAATGTGGAAGATTACCCAAGTTTTTGTGATGTCAGGCATAAAACACCTCTCATAAGAGGCTTTTGTCTTTTGTTTTCTTTTATTGGTCATGTTTGACCATCTTTTGTTTTTAAAAAGTTTAAGTTTGTAAGTTCTTGAACGATACCTTTTTGTTTAAGCTTTGTACATGAAGTCTGAAATGAATGTATAATCAGAGTGTGTTTGTATGAATGTGAGTTATTAACGTATAAATCTTTTTGTTTATATCATATATGCATAGCTCATTGGACAAATTTATTATTCTACTTCCGCTTCTGGCCCCATATATTTAATTATGTTTTGAATTTCTATCTAAAGTCATAGGTAATCTCATGATTATTAGCCGGTTATGATCCAAATCTCTAAGGGCAGGTTCGGATCGTGACACTGACCAATACTTGTGTGAGAGTTGAGAGAAATTATGAAGCAACATCAGTATGGGTAGCTAAAAAATCAAAAAACTCTTAAGGGTAATCTAGGGATGACTCTTGAAGCTATGCACACGGAGTTGATTGAGACTTATGGTGTGGAGGTATGACAACCAAACCATTTATGCATTGTGTATATTCTATTATTTATGCATTCATGTTATATGTTATTTACTTGTGTGAATTAGGGGTTACTAACAATAGGATGAGAAGAAGAAAAAGCTTGAAAAGTTATGAATAGGACTTGTTTGTTATGTGCTTTGAGTTAGGAGGTGTGTGTAGACACCTCATTTTTGACCGTCCTCAAGGCTTGGACGTCACCGTTTGAACACTCGGTGATCATCCATGTTTGTGTTCGTCTTGAGTTCTCGGAGGTTTCGGCCGCGTGCCTTGCCTCAAGACCTCTCGACTTGTGTTTTTGCTTCTAAGGGCAGGGAATGGCTTGATTGGACATCCCCACACCTCACCGGCCTTGGCTTGAGGCCACCGGCCTTGTTTCCTTGCCACCGGCCACTGACGATGGTCGGTCGGCACATTTAGTGGTCGGCCGGCCAACTTTGTTGGCCGATTGGCCCCTTTTTCTGGCCGAGACCTTTTCTTGAGGGGAGGTTTGAACCTTTTGAACCCCCTGTTTTAGCTTCTTGAGGAAGCTTGAACCTTTTGACATTTTTTAACTTCTTGAGGAAGCTTGACCCTTTTTTTAACTTCTCCAAGAGGCTTGAACCTTTTTTAGCTTCTTAAGGAAGCTTGAACCTTTTTAGCTTCTTGAGGAAGCTTGACCCTTTTTTAGCTTCTCCAAGAAGCTTGAACCTTTTTAGCTTCTCCAAGAAGCTTGAACCTTTTTAGCTTCTTGAGGAAGTTTGAATCTTTTTAGCTTCTCCAAGAAGCTTGGCCCTTTTTAGCTTCTTGAAGAAGCTTGAACCTTGTTAGCTTCTCTTAGAAGCTTGGCACCTTGCCTTGGCCTATATAAGGAGAGCCTCTCCTTCCAACTTAAGGGTTAGAAAATTCGATATATATCATATATATATCACTCTCTCTCTATATGTCCCTCTCTCTCTACATTTGTGTAGGTTAGAGGGTGCAAAAAGGTCTAGTTCTTGGCCATTTGAACTACACCTCCTAGCACAACACCTCCATCATCAACCTAAGGAGCTTGGAGGCCAATTTCAGAGGCTAAGGGACTGTTTTTTTGGACCAAGAGGCTGGTGACCCCTTTTGGTTACAAAGGTATCTCCTTTTCCCTCTTTGTTCCTCGTTTTTGCACACACTTTTAGCCTGTTTTCTTGCTGATTTGAGCTTTATGTATAACATAAAAAAGTTCTGTTTTTTTGTGTTTAAGATACTTCATTGAGGTCACTTTTGTGTTTGGGGTCGTTTACCCCCTCTTAGGCCTTGTTTGGCCCCATTTTGTGCTATTTTTGGTGAGCTCCGGGACCACCTTGTTTGGGCCTCCTCACCACTGAAATCTTGAGTAATTTCAGTGGTGAGGATGGTGTCTTAAGGTCCTAAGAAGGAGAGGGTCATCCTCTCTCCTTGTTGCCTTCAATATTGGTCATTTTAGCCTCATGTGTGAGCACCATTTTTAAGTTCATGTTGGCCATGTCTTAAGTGTTATTTGTGCTTATTTTGTCATGATAAAGCACTATTTTAACTTGGTTTAGACACACCATGCTTGCTATGCATACTTGTCTTGTAATGCCATGAATTGCCTTAACATGTGCCTAGCATTTAGACCACTATGCTTACTTGTTTTGGCTTAGCTTTGTGAAGTTTTTATGCTTGTTTTAGTATGCTAAGGGACTGTTTTTGGTCATATGAGTCATCCATGCTTTGCTTTGTATAGCTACCATGCAAACTCTCTTGTATGCCTTGAGCATTGACCCCTCTAGCATGCCATCCTTGCATCATTTCAGTGGTTTGGAACCACTTGTCATGTTATTTCAGTCCTTGTGGCGTGCCTATATGCTTGCATTTGATACCCCTTTAATGTGTTAAAAGGTTGTTGTCTTATGCTCCTTGTTTGGGCCCTTGTGCATGCTTCCATACTTAAGCCATTTAGATGCCATTTAGGTGGGTTTTGAGGCTCATTTTAGCATGTCACATCTCTGTTTTCAGTCACTTAATTCATGCCATGTGTGGTTGCACTAAGTGTAGTTCAATGCTTCTTTGGTGAGCCTTAGGCTTTAGATCATTTGTTGTATTCTATGCTTGTCTTGTTTGCTTGTTTTGGCTCCATCATTAACATGATTTTCAGAGCTTACATTGCATGCCATATGCCCATGTTGTTCCTCTTTTAAGTGTGCTTAAAAGTTGTCTCTATGAGCCTAAGTGTTGGACCTTGCATGCATGCCTATTTGTATGTGTTTTGGCTTCCATTCTTGAGCATGTTGGCCACTGATTTGGGCCTATTTGAGAGCTACCCACTTTGGTTTAAGACCATTTCCACATGTCGTTGCATGCTCATCCATCTTGCATGCTTGTTAGTTTGCATAACTTGCATGCTTGCATGTTTACATTGCTTGTTCACATGCTCATATTGCATGCTTAGCTTCTATGCCTAGGTTGCATAACATTAAGCATGCATCTCTTGCCTCTTGAATTGATTATGATGGAGGTTGGGGGCCATTGTTTGTTTTGTGCATTTCATTCCATATTGAAATTGCACACTTTGACTCTTTGGGCCATCATGCATCGAAATGCGCGATTGGTGGTCCGAGAATCGAATACCATGCCCCTTTGAGTCATGAACATGATAAGGAGGGTGGTGGTGCAAACATTGCTTTGAAAATGCATTGCCATGCCTTGTCTGCCCTCTGCTGCTGTCAAACAGGTTTCTGCAGGAAGTTTTGGCCGGCCGGCCATATATACTGCCGACCGACCAAATATATTTGGCCGAGAGCTCAATGGATGGTCGATGACCACTTCAAAATGGTCGGTGATGATCCCACTTGGTCGGTGATGCTCCCCAATATCCATAGAGTGCTCCTTGGGAGTTGTGAAATTTTTAGAAGAGCAGAGCAGGGTAAACAGAGGCAGTTTGTGCATGGCGATGGATTTCTGAGCAAACCCGAGCACACGTGCATTGGACCCTCTTCCTGAGGCCTTTACTGCTTTCTTAGCTTAGTTAATTTGCTTAACTAGTTAAGTGGTCTGTAATATTTAATTAGCTTGTAGGTTAATTGATTTGTATTATTCTTTTGGTCCCTCCGAGCGAGGGCGAATTTGTAATAAGTGTGGGTGCGTGCGTGCATGTCTTCCAACCCCCACTTCTTTCTCCCTTTTACTTACCTGCTTTCAATGGTTAGTGTTAGGGCATATTTAAATTAGCATACCTTATGCTATGCATGCGTGCATCCATACATTTGTCTTGCATGCACCGGGCTCGGCGCATCATACTAACTGCATTGTATTTCAATTCTAAGTTGAATACGTGTTAGTTGTAGCATCATCATATGCCATCTTAGAATAGCCGAGCCTATTGTAGTTGCATCTTGCATGTGTTGTATTAGCCATCTTAACATGAACTAGGATCATGCATATGATTACTAACTAGTTTCTGTTTTGGCTCGGAGTACTAGGTGAGCATTTATGCTTTAGCATCTCGCATTAGTGTGAATGTTAACATGACAGCATGCTTACCATGTGGCTAAATGCTTATGTGATATAACTGCTTGAGTGCCTGTGGATGGAGGTTGAATTACCTAAATTGGAATAATACATTAAAACTATGAGTTTTAAGCCCACTAGATAGTGGCAAAACCATCATTTCTAAAGCCCACTTGAGGGTGGCAAAACCTGCATTTTAGCCTACTTACGAGTAGCAAATCATTTTTCAAAACAAACATGCAATGTTTTGTTCCAATTTAGGCGATTTGGTCTATACTTGTTTGCTGTGCGCATAACATAGTAATTCTAGGCTAATAATCGGATTAAGAACACATAATGCTTTCAAAACAAGATATCATGGTTAGTAGAGGCCGATCTTTGATCAGGCGAGCGGGGGTGCTCATAGCTGACCTTCCCCAATCGTACCCAAGTTCCCGAGCCGAGGCAACTTTGGTGATGACGAACACGTGGGCTTAGGCAAACGAGTCAGGGTTTTTTAAATTCCCCCAAAATAAAATATTTAGGTGACGACTCTGTATCTGGCAAGGCAGTCCATGTTTGACACTTCTTTTCTAAAAATCTATTTTTTCTCAAAACAATTTGCCGGATTTGGACTCTTTGGTTCAGATTAAGAACCGTGACAAATTCGAGAGTCCTGAACTGTAGTGAACCCAAAACGAACAGAACGGGACTCATCCTCCCGGGGCGTTCGGGGACGTCTACAGTTTCTGGCGACTCTGCTGGGGATTTAGAGAGCTTGACTCAAACTCGTGATATACTGTTTTGATTTCACTTATGTGTTTCTTTGCATTGCATGTGCATTGGTGCACCTAGGACACCATGTTTGCCAGCTGCCATTCCTGAACGGTTTGCCGGAGGCTTGACTTTGTCAAAGCATGCCATAAGGCTGACCGGTTGTGGGCTCTGACAGTATGGGAACACAAACCCCGGTTTTACCGGGGCACCCTTTTCGACCATTCGACCTAGTGCATATCGAAATCCATAGTGACTATTCCAAACTAGGACAGGTTGCTTACCCGATGTTAGGTTGTTTGAAAACTGCTGCGTGCATAGTGAAACCCTAGCTGCTGACAAAAATAGGACAGGGAAACCCTACCCCTCCATAAGGGTGTTTTGGCTCTCACTTGCTTGTTATGTGCTTTTAGAGTGCGTCTCTATAGGGAATGCATGTATCAGTTTACAAGTTTGAGTATCAGGCCTGTGGGCATCGAGATCAGTAATTGGGAAATCAGTTTTACCTGAGGGTATCAGTTTACAGGCAGAATTTTGGGGCAGAATTTTGTAGGGGGACACAGTCATTCAGCTTTGCTCATACGGGTTATGGTGAAATCAGGCTGAGATGCTCTCTGTTTTCCCCTTTTGCTAGGTAGTCCTGGAACCATAGCTTCAGAAGGCTCCGATATCCCCCGAGGTTCATCGGACTTGTGCTGATCGACTTTGTCAGGTCAGAGATTCAGTTCAAAGGCAATCAGTGTTCCTTTGCCAGAAGCAGGGTAAAAGGACCAGTCAGGCACAGATCATCAGTTCAACAGTCTTCGGATCAACAGTCATTATCCATCTCACCTGTGTGCGGTTGGGTTGAGATATCTGCTTTTACCACAGAGACAGATATACCGATAGATCAGTTAGATCAGGGCAGTATGGTGGGAATGGAAGAGATGGTGCGCCAACTCTAGGATAGTATGAAAGCCATGCAGCAAGACGCTGTCCGTCAAGCAGAATTCGCCAAGCAACAGGTTGTGGTCATAGCCCAACAGGCAGAGACAATTGCCAGAGTATCTACTTCACACCAAGCTCCTCCCCCACCAAGAGTTCCAACACTCGGGGAGACAGCTAATGTCCAGGAAGATACGGACATTCCGACAGGGCCAGCTCCACCCCCAGTTCTACCCCAGCTATCTAAAACACCCACCAACCTACCAGACCTCCCCTTTGATGTCGAGACAAACCCCACAGCATTGAAAGTGAGCAAACTTGAGAAATTGTTCAAGAAATCTCAAGGGGCCCACTCCATTCCTGACATTGAAGATGGGTATACAGACTCGGCTGTGACGCTACCGAACAGATTCAAGATGCCACATATTGACCGTTTCGATGGGTCCGGGGATCCCATGGTGCACTTGTGGCTGTTTTCAGACATTCTAAGGCTGATAGGCCGCACCAGATTACAGAAGCTATCATTGTTTGGCCGGACCCTATCTGGCATAGCCGCAATCTGGTATGCAAAATTGGAGAACTCTGTGAAACAGAATTGGGAAGAGATGGCGGAGGCCTTCAGTGATCAATACTCCTACAACGCACAGATTGAGGTCACAACTTGTGATCTTGAAGTCACCCGCCAAGAGCCAAAGAAGAGCTTCTCAGAATTCGTGGCCCGTTGGAGGGCCAAGGCCTCAATGATGACCATTAGGCCAACGGATAAGGATCAAATACGGATGGTTGTGCGCAACCTCCAGCCCAAACTAATGCAGAAAATGATCGTGCTCCCCTTCCCTACCTTTTTAGATTTGCATGAGATGGGAATACAGATCGAGGACGCTGTGAAGTTGGGCCTCATTGACCAGGAGAAGGAGCAGCCTAGGAGGGTGTTTTCCTGCAGTTCGAATGCAACCACTAGTGGTGATGCAGCTGCAAGATCTTCTGAAGTTGGAATGGTCACCACCACCACACCAAGAATAGCCACCCCCTTTGTTGGTACATCCACTTCAAACCCCCGAACTTCAGACTATCTACCCCGAGGCAAGAGGGTTTTCACCCCACTCTATATGCCTTTGTCTAAAGCCCTAGGGGTCTTACTCAGGAAAGGACATCTGAAACCATTAGAACAACGGCCTCTACCCAACCC
Organism: Camellia sinensis; assembly: GCF_055761805.1. Classification (NCBI taxonomy): domain Eukaryota; kingdom Viridiplantae; phylum Streptophyta; class Magnoliopsida; order Ericales; family Theaceae; genus Camellia; species Camellia sinensis. The sequence goes on along the minus strand of NC_138969.1, from coordinate 106,528,809 downwards.
TCTCCCTACAAAGCATGACCCGGATAAGTACTGTGCTTTCTATCAACAAACCGGTCATGACACTAACAGTTGCGTCCGTCTTCATCACGAGATACAAAATCTGATTGACAACAAAGTCATCCCCGCACTAAGTCCTACAAAGTCTATCGACACTTGATCAGTGAACTTGTAGGGGATAATGTGATGTGATCGAGGGATGAACCACCTGCGGGCGGCGCTCAGTTTACTCCGGATGTGGCGTATGGCATGCGCTATTTTGAGCATCTGAGAATGCTAGTTTTGTACTCTCTAACTTGGGTATTGGGTCAGTCTTGTCGTTTTGTATTGAGTCAGTCTTTTCATATTGAGTTAGTCGGGTTTGTCTTGTTGTATCGAGTCAGTCCTGTTTTGTTAGAGTCAGGTGATTTCGGGGGTGTTACCTCAGACATCACTTGCTTGTTTTGTGTTTGTCTTTTTGCTTTCTTTTGAGTATGTTTCTACCTTGGAGCCAGTTACGCCAACAGATCTGAATGGAACAGCGGTGATTTTCACACTCTTGTGTTTGCTTTTGCCGTGTGCCAGTTGTGCCAGAAATTCTAAATGAGATGGCAATATTTGACCAGAAGCTGTGTCTTTTCTATGCCTTGAATTCATTGCATCGACCTAAGTTTTTCAAAACTTTTTTCAAAACATTGTGATAAAAAATGAAGAGGAAGGAATTCCTCGGGTTTTGCAAAATTTGATCAATTGAGAGAAAGAGAGGCATGCTAAGCCCTTAATGAATGAAATCATGTTTGTTAACGTAAGTACTGAGAAGGATCCTGGCTTGATCCAGATTGGTCCAACATTGTCTTCAGCGCGAGCGATTAGTCGTTTTCTTAAAAGATTTCAAGAAATGTTTTGCGCGGTCCTGCGAAGACCTGTGTGGAATCGCTCTTGAGATTGTGCAGCTTAGGATCGCTCTTAGCCTCGAGACTCGACCGCTCATTTTCAAACCTTGGACTAGAACTCAGAAAATTCAAAGGTCAACTACAATGTGAGGCTTGTGTGGCCAGATTCGAAGCAGCCCGTGAATCAACGGCAAGAAAAGTCAGATCTAGAAGATCAAATGTCATCAAAAGAAACTTGCAAAGCTAGATCAGAAGCACCCCTGGAACTAAGGGCAAAGAATTTCAAATGTGCTCAAAGAGCCGAAGATGGATCATTCCACAAATCAAAGAAGGTCGGCAAGAATGCCAAATCCCAGAGTAAGGAAGAAGAAAGTATTGCTGAAGAAAAAACTAAGTTTCGATCCACAACACTAGGGGCAAATTCAGCCCTCCATTGGATGGACTCCTGCATCGTCAGCGAACAGCAGCCATTCTCCTGGATTCAGATGACTTCGGGATCTCAAAACCATTTGACATGGACAAAGCTACACTTTTACCCTTGAGAGGCTTGCTGGGCTGAAAGCCTGGAAGGGCGACCTAGGCAAAAGTTAGAGCAAGAAAAAGAAAAAAAATTTCAAAAAAAGAAAAATGCAAATAATGAAAGAAAAAAAAATGCAAAGAATGAAAAAAAAAATTGAAAAAATTATGAAAAGAAATGAAAAAAAAGAAGATGAAAAGAATTGAAAAGAAAAGAAGAAAAACATAGCTCGCAAGGTTGAAAACCCGGAAGGGCGGCCTTGGCAAAAGTTAGAGCGCAAAAGGAGAGGTTAAATACCCGAGTGTACCTTAACCTGAACTACGTGAGGCTTGATTCCCATGTTTGGGATACGTAGGCAACTTCATCTTGAAGTCCAGCCCCCAACGCTTTCAAAGCGACTGTGTCCATATATTGGTTTTGACCATCTTCGTCTTCTCTGTATCCGAGAACTCGGTTGTGATCATCACTAAGGAGGACTGTTTACAACATGCCGCGGCGTTATCTAGACAAGGAGAAACTTTCCGTTGCTATGAGTCGCCGTTCAAACCAGGGGCAACTTTCCGTTGCCATGCAGTGCCTTCCAAACAATGGGCAATTTTCCATTGCCTCCGATCCGAGGTTGCGCATCTCAAAAGTAGGTTTCGTGCTCGTTGAGCATTGACCGTTTGCAAAAATAGTTTTTGAGAATTTTTACTGAGGTTGACTAATTCTCTTGAAAATTATTCCATCTTTTCCAAAACTGGACCATTTCTTGGACCCAAAAAAAAAAAAAAAATTTCAGTGCTCATAACCTAACTTGCATGATTTTAAATCAGAAAATCGAACAAGTATGCTAATCTGACTCTCATATTGGTCAAAATTGTTTTAGTAGAAAAATAAAACAAAAAATGGTCAAAATGATGAACTAGGGGCACAGTTGAGTCAGGTGTTCTATCTTTTCCCCATCGTCAACATACTTGCCAAGAAGGGCACTCTACCCGCCAAAGAGAGCACAACTGAAGTCAACAACAAAGGGCTGAAAGCTCTCTCACCCTCCAAGCAACGAGGTATCAAGTCAAGTGCGAAGCACGAATTGGAATAGATCGAGATGTTCCACTTCCTCATCTGGACAGATCTAACCATGTCCAAACTCCCTAGCAGAGCATCGTCAACTGATGTCAGCTGCAGATTTGTTACACACCTAGTTGTAGTGCAACCCCTCCATGGGAGAGTTCACTGTTGTAAGCAGAAGAAAGAGAATCTAGTTGAGTACTAGGGGCAAGAGCCCGCAACTTCTTGTTTATCCATCAACCACCCAGGGGAGGGATAAAAAATGAGAGATTGAAGAATAGAGAGATGTGCGTTGAGAGAAAAGGTGAGAAAAGGACTTTTTCAGAAAAACAAAGCCTAAGGGCCGAGTGATGTGAGAATCACAAATGAGAAAGGGTGGGAAACCTTACCCGGAGAAACAGGCTCCCCTGTTCACATTTGAGTCTTGTGTTTTTGTCTGTCTCGATTCTTGTCTTGAGTCGTTTTGAGTGTCGATAGATGTGTTTAGGTTGTTTACCTTTATTTTCTGTTGTTGGGTCATCTTTGCTGTGTTCAGTTGTAGGCTCAATACCCGGTCGAGAACTCATTTTCTCAATTTCAAAAATGATTTATTGTGTGCTCAGAGTGCTGTGCCATTCTCCACATTTGTGCAAAAAAGGAATTTGTTCTTTTGAAGACTGCAGGGTTCAACCCAGGTCATGTGAGAACAGTAAAATCAGGATCTATCTGAAGCTATACAGGTTCCGGACTGCAAAGCAAAAGAAAAGAGGAAAAATCGAAGCATCTGAGTGTGTTTCACCTTCATCAAATTCCGTGATTGTACTCCGGATGTACCTTTTCAGGTCTTGTCACTACTCCGAAGTATGGGTGTGCTTCTACCTCAAGCTCAAGATTAGGTCTACTTCAAGCCAGAATGGCAATCAAAGTGCTCCCTCAGAAAACCAGTCCCTGCCAGAGGCATCTTGGTTGTGTTTGCAATGAGTTCTTAGGAGACCAACTGCGACGGTGGAAACTAGAGTTCGAACGGCTATTGCCTAGAACACAAAGGTTCGGGATTTCTGAGACTAAAGTCTGGTTTAAATACCCAGGGGTGTATCCCCGGCTTGAAATCTGTATGGCAGTCCCATAGATTGAGATAGCGTGTATGCACCTCAATTCTGGATACTGAACCAACCTAGTCTGTCACCCTGTTGGAGAATAGGGAAAGTTGTGAACATGGCCAGGAAGGAAAGGTAGTAACTGCGGTTTGGAAGTATAAGCAAGAAAGTGCAAGAGAAACCCACTTTTTAGATCAATTTGTTTCTGCGGAATTTTCATCTCATGTCTTCGATACGTAACTCATCGTCAGTTGGCATGCACGAGGTGTATCCTTTTGAAATGTATTGTGACCCCTCCGAGAGGTAAATCGGAGGTTGTGTTGGAATTGGTCTCGTTAAGACTTGTATTCCCTTATTCGGCATTTTGTTTCAAATATGCGTTGTCACGCACATTCCACTTGCATTGTCTTGTGCACCTCTTTAACCTGTGTTGTTACGCGCGTTACTTGCATTGTTATGCACACTCTTCCTTTCGAAACACCAGGATACGTCCCTATGTTTCTCATTCCTTGCGGAACACCGGGATACGTCCCTACGTTTCTCTCTCTCTGAAACACCGGGATACGTCCCTATGTTTCTTCTTTTCCGAAACATCGGGATACGTCCCTATGTTTCTCATTCCTTGCGGAACACCGGGATGCGTCCCTATATTTCTCATTCCTTGCGGAACACCAGGATATGCCCCTAGGCTTCTCCCCTTTGGTTACGAGCATTTGGAATACGTTCCAATGCTTATACCTTTTCGAAACACCGGGATACGTCCCTACGTTTCTCTCTCTCCGAAACACCGGGATACGTCCCTATGTTTCTTCTTTTCCGAAACACCGGGATACGTCCCTATGTTTCTCATTTCTTGCGGAACACCGGGATGCGTCCCTATGTTTCTCATTCCTTGCGGAACACCGGGATACGTCCCTAGGCTTCTCCCCTTTGGTTAAGAGCATTTGGAATACGTTCCAATGCTTATACCTTTTCGAAACACCGAGATACGTCCCTACGTTTCTGTCTCTCCGAAACACCGAGATACGTCCCTATGTTTCTCCTTCTTTCCGAAACACCGGGATACGTCCCTATGTTTCTTATTCCTTCCGAAACACCAGGATACGTCCCTATGTTTCTTCTTCTTTTTCGAAACACCGGGATACGTCCCTATGTTTCTCATTCCTTTCGAAACACCGGGATACGTCCCTATGTTTCTCATTCCTTCCGAAACACTGGGATACGTCCCTATGTTTCTTCTCCCTTCTTTCCGAAACACCAGGATACGTCCCTATGTTTCTCTCTCTTTTCGAAACACCGGTATACGTCCCTACGTTTCTCTCTCTTTCCGGAACACCGGGATACGTCCCTACGTTTCTCCACATTTTCGAAACACCGGGATACGTCCCTATGTTTCTTTCTTCACTTTTTCGAAACACTGGGATACATCCCTATGTTTCTTCCACTCTTCCGAAACACAGGGATACGTCCCTATGTTCCTCCCTCTTTGGTTAAGAGCATTTGGAATACGTTCCAATGCTTATACCTTTCCGAAATACCGGGATACGTCCCTATGTTTCTTTGCATGATCATAAATTATGTTCGGCTTCTTGCATTGTCAGTTGCATTTTGCCCCTGCCTTCGGGCGCATATCTTTATCTGTAGCTTGTATGCTTTGTCTAAGTCTTCGGCCTTGTCAAAAATGGGTCGTCTCTAGGCTTTGACACTCACTCCCGTCATTGTTATGACTTTCGAGTTCTGTCAAAGAGGGGCAACTGTAGACAGCCCATTTTTTACCGTCCTCAAGGCTTGGACGTCATCGTTTGAACACTCGGTGATCATCCATGTTTGTGTTCGTCTTGAGTTCTCGGAGGTTTCGGTCGCATGCCTTGCCTCAAGACCTCTCGACTTGTGTTTTTGCTTCTGAGGGCAAGGAATGGCTTGATTGGACATCCCCACACCTCACCAGCCTTGGCTTGAGGCCACCGGCCTTGTTTCCTTGCCACCGGCCACTGATGATGGTCGGTCGGCACATTTAGTGGTCGGCCGGCCAACTTTGTTGGCCGATTGGCCCCTTTTTCTGGCCGAGACCTTTTCTTGAGTGGAGGTTTGAACCTTTTGAACCCCCTGTTTTAGCTTCTTGAGGAAGCTTGAACCTTTTGACATTTTTTAGCTTCTTGAGGAAGCTTGACCCTTTTTTTAACTTCTCCAAGAGGCTTGAACCTTTTTTAGCTTCTTAAGGAAGCTTGAACCTTTTTAACTTCTTGAGGAAGCTTGACCCTTTTTTAGCTTCTCCAAGAAGCTTGACCCTTTTTAGCTTCTCCAAGAAGCTTGAACCTTTTTAGCTTCTCCAAGAAGCTTGAACCTTTTTAGCTTCTTGAGGAAGCTTGAATCTTTTTAGCTTCTCCAAGAAGCTTGGCCCTTTTTAGCTTCTTGAAGAAGCTTGAACCTTGTTAGCTTCTCTTAGAAGCTTGGCACCTTGCCTTGGCCTATATAAGGAGAGCCTCTCCTTCCATCTTAAGGGTTAGAAAATCTGATATATATCATATATATATATATATCACTCTCTCTCTATATCTCCCTCTCTCTCTACATTTGTGTGGGTTAGAGGGTGCAAAAAGGTCTAGTTCTTGGCCATTTGAACTACACCTCCTAGCACAACACCTCCATCATCAACCTAAGGAGCTTGGAGGCCATTTTCAGAGGCTAAGGGACTGTTTTCTTGGACCAAGAGGCTGCTGACCCCTTTTGGCTACAAAGGTAACTCCTTTTCCCTCTTTGTTTCCCGTTTTTGCACACACTTTTAGCTTGTTTTCTTGTTGATTTGAGCTTTGTGTATAACATAAAAAAGTTCTATTTTTTTGTGTTTAAGATACTTCATTGAGGTCACTTTTGTGTTTGGGGTCGTTTACCCCCTCTTAGGCCTTGTTTGGCCCCATTTTGTGCTATTTTTGGTGAGCTCCGGGACCACCTTGTTTGGGCCTCCTCACCACTAAAATCTTGAGGGATTTCAGTGGTGAGGATGGTGTCTTAAGGTCCTAAGAAGGAGAGGGTCATCCCCTCTCCTTGTTGCCTTCAATATTGGTCATTTTAGCCTCATGTGTGAGCACCATTTTTAAGTTCATGTTGGCCATGTCTTAAGTGTTATTTGTGCTTATTTTGTCATGATAAAGCACTATTTTAACTTGGTTTAGACACACCATGCTTGCTATGCATACTTGTCTTGTAATGCCATGAATTGCCTTAACATGTGCCTAGCATTTAGACCACTATGCTTACTTGTTTTGGCTTAGCTTTGTGAAGTTTTTATGCTTGTTTTAGTATGCTAAGGGACTGTTTTTGGTCATATGAGTCATCCATGCTTTGCTTTGTATAGCTACCATGCAAACTCTCTTGTATGCCTTGAGCATTGACCCCTCTAGCATGCCATCCTTGCATCATTTCAGTGGTTTGGAACCACTTGCCATGTTATTTCAGTCCTTGTGGCGTTCCTATATGCTTGCATTTGATACCCCTTTAATGTGTTAAAAAGTTGTTGTCTTATGCTCCTTGTTTGGGCCCTTGTGCATGCTTCCATACTTAAGCCATTTAGATGCCATTTAGGTGGGTTTTGAGGCTCATTTTAGCATGTCACATCTCTGTTTTCAGTCACTTAATTCATGCCATGTGTGGTTGCACTAAGTGTAGTTCAATGCTTCTTTGGTGAGCCTTAGGCTTTAGATCATTTGTTGTATGCTATGCTTGTCTTGTTTACTTGTTTTGGCACCATCATTAACATGATTTTCAGAGCTTACATTGCATGCCATATGCCTATGTTGTTCCTCTTTTAAGTGTGCTTAAAAGTTGTCTCTATGAGCCTAAGTGTTGGACCTTGCATGCATGCCTATTTGTATGTGTTTTGGCTTCCATTCTTGAGCATGTTGGCCACTGATTTGGGCCTATTTGAGAGCTACCCACTTTGGTTTAAGACCATTTCCACATGTCGTTGCATGCTCATCCATCTTGCATGCTTGTTAGTTTGCATAACTTGCATGCTTACATGTTTACATTGCTTGTTTACATGCTCATATTGCATGCTTAGCTTCTATGCCTAGGTTGCATAACATTAAGCATGCATCTCTTGCCTCTTGAATTGATTATGATGGAGGTTGGGGGCCATTGTTTGTTTTCTGCATTTCATTCCATATTGAAATTGCACACTTTGACTCTTTGGGCCATCATGCATCGAAATGCGCGATTGGTGGTCCGAGAATCGAATACCATGCCCCTTTGAGTCATGAACATGATAAGGAGGGTGGTGGTGCAAACATTGCTTTGAAAATGCATTGCCATGCCTTGTCTGCCCTCTGCTGCTGTCAAATAGGTTTCTGCAGGAAGTTTTGGCCGGCCGGCCATATATACTGCCGACCGACCAAATATATTTGGCCGAGAGCTCAATGGATGGTCGATGACCACTTCAAAATGGCCGGTGATGATCCCACTTGGTCGGTGATGCTCCCCAATATCCATAGAGTGCTCCTTGGGAGTTGTGAAATTTTCAGAAGAGCAGAGCAGGGTAAACAGAGGCAGTTTGTGCATGGCGATGGATTTCTGAGCAAACCCGAGCACACGTGCATTGGACCCTCTTCCTGAGGCCTTTACTGCTTTCGTAGCTTAGTTAATTTGCTTAACTAGTTAAGTGGTCTGTAATATTTAATTAGCTTGTAGGTTAATTGATTTGTATTATTCTTTTGGTCCCTCCGAGCGAGGGCGAATTTGTAATAAGTGTGGGTGCGTGCGTGCATGTCTTCCAACCCCCACTTCTTTCTCCCTTTTACTTACCTGCTTTCAATGGTTAGTATTAGGGCATATTTAAATTAGCATACCTTATGCTATGCATGCGTGCATCCATACATTTGTCTTGCATGCACCGGGCTCGGCGCATCATACTAACTGCATTGTATTTCAATTCTAAGTTGAATACGTGTTAGTTGTAGCATCATCATATGCCATCTTAGAATAGCCGAGCCTATTATAGTTGCATCTTGCATGTGTTGTATTAGCCATCTTAACATGAACTAGGATCATGCATATGATTACTAACTAGTTTCTGTTTCAGTTCGGAGTACTAGGTGAGCATTTATGCTTTAGCATCTCGCATGAGTGTGAATGTTAACATGACAGCATGCTTACCGTGTGGCTAAATGCTTATGTGATATAACTGCTTGAGTGCCTGTGGATGGAGGTTGAATTACCTAAATTGGAATAATGCATTAAAACTGTGAGTTTTAAGCCCACTAGATAGTGGCAAAACCATCTTTTCTAAAGCCCACTAGTTTTAAGCCCACTAGTTTTAAGCCCACTAGATAGTGGCAAAACCATCTTTTCTAAAGCCCACTTGAGGGTGGCAAAACTTGCATTTTAGCCTACTTACGAGTAGCAAACCATTTTTCAAAACAAACATGCAATATTTTGTTCCAATTTAGGCGATTTGGTCTATACTTGTTTGCTGTGCACATAACATAGTAATTCTAGGCTAATAACCGGATTAAGAACACATAATGCTTTCAAAACAAGATATCATGGTTAGTAGAGGCCGATCTTTGATCAGGCGAGCGGGGGTGCTCATAGCTGACCTTCCCCAATCGTACCCAAGTTCCCGAGCCGAGGCAACTTTGGTGATGACGAACACGTGGGCTTAGGCAAACGAGTCAGGGTTTTTTAAATTCCCCCAAAATAAAATATTTAGGTGGCGACTCTGTATCTGGCAAGGCAGTCCATGTTTGACACTTCTTTTCTAAAAATCTATTTTTTCTCAAAACAATTTGCCGGATTTGGACTCTTTGGTTCAGATTAAGAACCGTGACAAATTCGAGAGTCCTGAACTGTAGTGAACTCAAAACGAACAGAACGGGACTCATCCTCCCGGGGCGTTCGGGGACGTCTACAGTGTGCCTATGCCTTAAGTGAGGAGTTTAAAGACCTTACTCTAATGAACTTGACTATTTCATGCTATGTGTTATTTGGCTAATTAGGATTAGTGATAATTAAGTATGATTAGTGAACCTTAATTAGGATTAATTAACTTAAGTATGATTAAGTATAAACCTTGATTAATTAGTTCTAACCTAGATTAGCTAAACTAAGTAAACAAGATTAGCAAACTAATGAAGTTGCAACCTTTGCCATACCACACCAAATAAAAGCTCATGTACAAATCAAACAAATAACTAGGAAATCTGCAAAGTTGAAGAGAAGGAGAAAAAAAAAAGGAGAAGAAAGAAAGGAAGGAGAAAAACAAAGAACTCAAGGGAACCAAGCTCAAATCCATCAAAGAAGTGTTCCAAGGTAAGATTTTACCCTTAATTCTTGTAATAAATCCTTCTAACATTAGGAAGAAACTAGGATCAATTTGGTTTAGCAATGGAGAATTGAGAGGAAGAATGAAGAAGATGAAGTTAAAATGAAGAACAAGACTAGAGCTTAGGAATTCCAACCTTTCGATGTAGGTTTTGATGTTTTTAATGCATATAAATCTTTATTTCCATGTCTTCTTTGGATTTTCAAGGAGTTTGCACATTTGAAATCATGTTCTAAAAAGAAAGGAAATGAAGTTTTGAAGGTAAGTTTGAAGAAAATCATGTTCAAGGATTTCTTAACTTGAACAACAATTTTGATGTATAAATCTTGGGATTTCATTATTTTTTTTGATGTTTTGATTTGGAAAACAATTATAATTCTATGTTTTCTATTAATTTTATATATTTTTAGGTCAAGGTACGTAAGCCCTAGCCTAAGAAGATGGAAGAAACAAGCTTTAAGGTTGCTAAATTTCGAACTGTCAAAGGAACCCAGAATCACACGTGTGGCGGGTCATCCCGCACGTGCGAAAGTTTTTCCCTTGCAAACATTTTGCTTCTAAAATAATTGCAAGTGTAGGCATTTCAACACAAAGCTCATATCATCCATACCATTAGTAATTTCCTTTCCCCCAAGTTTGGTTCACATTATAACATAATTTAAGACATCAACATTATGAGTTCAATTGCAACATTTACATACATTTCCCAAATTCTTTAAAATTTTAATTAAACTTGTACATGTGTAATTTAACACCTCAATTTCTTGATTCTACTATTAATTGAAGCAAAATCATTAACCATCTTCGTAAGCCAAACTAGGGTTTTTAAGAGAAATTAGAGCTTTTCACAAAACACATTTTGTTCCAACCCTTCTATTACTTTTACACCCAAACTCATGACCCAAGATCATAACCCAACAAATAAACCCAACTCCCTTCAGGCCCTAACCCCCAATCTCGTTATTCATCACAATATGCATAAAAATATAAACTTTTGTGTTTATATAAAGAAAATACCATAAATATATCCATAAACGAGGGTATTGAAAGAGAACTAGAGACCCCTTCCTCTTGAAGCCAAGAGATAACGACCCAAACATCAATGACAACGAAACCACAAACTCTTTGGACCAAAAGGATGCCCTGTACGAGATCTACACTTTTTCTTAAAGGACCATGGTGAGAAGATCACTCTAGGTGAGTAGATCTAGGCATCTTAGTGCCAAAAGCTTGAGTTTAGAGATAGAGAAAAGAACTCACAATTTTAGAGAGAGGAAAGGGAAGAAAAAGTGAAATAAAATATGTTTGAAACCTATTTATAGAAGCAAGGTAATAATAGAATAATAGTCTCAAAGTCAAATGAAAGGAACAAATCAAAACTCCCAAAAAGTAGGGCCCAAACCAGCCCAAAAATCTGAAAAAAAAACACACACACAGGGGTCGACCCTTTGGGCAAGGGAGGTCAACCTTTTATGTAGAAAATGCAATCTGGTACAAGCAAGGGGGTCGACCCTTAGACAGGAGGGGGTCGACCCTATTTTCCAGCAACTAACACAAAAATTCTGCAATATAAGAGGGTTGACCCTCCCCAGACTGGTGTCTACCTTATTTTCCAGCAATACTTCCAGAAACTCCACCAACATGCAAGGGTCGACCCTTAGGAAGGCTGGTGTCTACCCTATTTTCCAACAATACTTCCAGAAACATGACAACATGCAAGGGTCGACCCTTAGGAAGGCTAGTGTCGACCCCAAGTGTAGACACCCCATTTTTTATCGTCCTCAAGACTTGGACATCATCGTTTGAACACTCGATGATCATCTATGCTCATGTTCATTTTGAGTTCCCGGAGGTCTTAGCCACGCACCTTGCCTCAAGATCTCTCAACTTGACTATTTTGTGCTTGGTTGTGGACCAAGCACTTGTGTTTTTGCTTTTGAGGGAAGGGGGTGGCTTGTTAGCCATCCCCTCAACCCATCGGCCAAGGCTTGAAGCCGTCGGCCCCTTTTTCTTGCCATCGGCCAAGAGTGTTGGCCGATCGGCACTATATTTGGTCGGTCGGCCACCTTTGTTGGTCAATCGGCCATATTTTCCGGCCAACCCCTTTCCATCTACTTTTGGCAGATATTTTGTGCCAGCTAGCACGCACAATTTCCCCCTCCATACATGTGTATGGAGGGATTTGAGCCTTGCTTAGCTACTCAAAGAAGCTTTGCAAAATTGGTTTTCTATAAAAGGAGAGCCTCCTCTCCCTTTCCAGGGGTTCTAGAAAATCTGATATACAAGTTAGATATATATCTCTCTCTATATCTCCCTCTCTCTACATTTGTGTGTGCATTTGTGTTCTAAAGTGCATTTTGTCCATACTTTTGCACTAGAACACCTAGAGTTACACCATCCTTGTGTGCTGAGGTACTAGGAGGTTGGTTTTAAGGTTCTTGAGCTGGTTTTGATCAAAGAGAGTTGCTGGTCTTGTGTTCTTGAAGTTGTTCTTCAAATGTGAGATTCTAAACTTTAGATACCCCATTCTTGCATAAGCTTTTACACATACTTCTATATTGTTTCAAGCTTGACTCTAAACTACAAAAAGTTTTGATTTTGTATGCTTGTTATGTTTGCTTAAGGTCACTTTTTGGTTGGGGGTTGGCTACCCCCTCTTAGGCCTTGTTTGGCCTTGTTTTGTGCCTTTACTTTTGAGCTTTGGGATCATCTTATTTTGACCTTCCCACCACTGAAATCCAGAGGATTTTTAGTGGTAGAGAAGTGGTTTTGGAGTCTTGTATAGGAGGGGGACACCCCTCTCTCCTTATGTCTCATATGCTTGTGGTGTTGGCTTATAAGAGTAGCATGTTTACTTAGCATGTCTTGGTTCTATTTCAGCACTTTTCAGTGGCTTTTAGGACCTGCCTTAACTCTATTCCATGTTGGTTTGATGGCAGATTGCATGCTTCACATACTTGTAGAGTAATCTTGCATGTTTGCATAACATGTATCATGTATTTGGACCACTATTCTTGCATGTTTTGGCTCGACTCCAAGGAGCTTTCCCTCATGTTTTACCATGATTAAACTCTATTCGGTGTTCTCTTGGTCATGCATGCATTGTTTTTCATAGCCTTGGTTCATTCTAGCTTGTAAGCTTTGTGCCTTGAGTTCTTTAGCATGTGTTACTTGAAGTATTTTCATGATTTGGCATCATGTGAAATGTAATTTCAGTCCATGTTTCATGGTCACACACTTGCATTTATCACATATTCCATGCTTTGGATAGTTTATGTTTCATGCCTTAAGAATAGGTCATTGTGCATGCCATCATACTTAGGCCTTTGGGATGCCATCTCATTGAGTTTTGGGGCTTATTTTGACATATTATAACTCTAATTTTATTGGCCTAAATCATGCCATGTTTGGTTGTAATAGGTGTAGTGCAATTGCCCCTTTTGGCCTTGTATGCGTCTTGTTTTGTGCTCACCTTTCTAACATGTTTTGGCCTCATCCCATGCATGTTCTAGCCTTGTTTTGGACTACCTTGGGACTGTTTTGGGTCACCTTGGTCCTTTGGGGCTTGGTTGATATGGCCATGGTTCAAGTACCTTGGCTAGCTTTGAACTTGAAGTCCATTAGCATGCCGTGCTTGTGTTATGTGTTTGATTTGGCATCACTCTTAACATAATTCCAGAGCTTATGGTGTCACCATACTACCATGATTGTCACCCCTCGCTCATGTTTGGGTGTTGTGACTTTATGTCTTAACTTTTAGACCATTGCATGTGCATGCTCATTGTGCGTTTCATTCTATCACTTCATCATTTTGGCCACTGTTTTGGTATGGCTGAGGCTTATCCATCTTCAGTGTAAGTCCATGGATCATACGGTCTATGTATTGTTGTATGCCTATCGCATTGCATGTTGTTGCATACTTATTGTTGGTATCATTGTTGCATGCTTATCACATTGTATGTTTGCATATCTAGGATGCAAAGTAGTATTACATATTTACTGCATACCATGTTGTTTACATGTTAGGTTGCATTGCATGGCATTTGTCATGCTCATGTTACATCGCCTTGCATTTCCATGTTGCATTGTACTTGGTTGCATGCATTGCATTGTGTTTGGTTTGGGGTGTCAAACCAAACACGAGGAGCGAGGAACGTTCGTACTTGAAGTGACAAAATGTGCCTCAATTCTTAGTCGCCGACGCTCTTGATCCAACATGATAGAGTGTGAGGCCTTCATGTGTTTTGTGCATTCATTCCATATTGATTTGCATACTTGGCTCCTTCGGCCATCATGCATTGAAATGCGTGATTGATGGCCCGAGGGTCGAGAACCATACTCCCTTGAGTTCATGATATGATAGGGAGGGTATTTGTGCACATATTGCCTTGAAAATGCATTGTCATGCTCTGTTTGTCCTCTGCTGCAGCAAACGGCATTGTGCAGGGAGAGATGGCCGGTCAGCCATCTTCAGTGCCGGCCGGCTACCAATTTATGGCCGAGAGCTCTATTATTGGTCGATGACTAGTTCTCCTTGGCCGGTGTCCTTTCCACTTGGCCGATGGCCTCTCAAAGCACATAGAAGGTGATTCAGAAGCATCCTTGAGACTTGCACAGTTTTCAGAGGTGCAGAGCAGTGCAAACAGAGGCAGCATGAGCATGGCGATAGATTTTCGAGCGGAGCCGAGCATGCATGCATTTGTCCCTCTTTCCGAGGCCTCTTTACCGCTTTAGTAGCTTAATTAATTTGTTTAATTAGTTAAGTGTTGTGTAATAATTAATTAGCTAGTTAGTTAGTTAATTAGTCAATTTGTGTTATTCTTTCGGACCCTTCGTTGAGAGGGCAAATTTGTAATAAGTGTGCGTGCGTGTGTGAATGTCTTCCAAACCCGCGCCTTTCTCCATTTTACTTATCTGCTTTTGATGGTTAGTTTTAGGTCATGTTTCAATTAGCATACTTAAGTTAGCATGTTTGCATACATTCATTCGTATTGCATGCACCGGGCTCGGCGCATCATACTAATTGCATAGTATTTCAATTCCAACTTGAATACGTGTATCAAGTGTTGCATTTCACGTGACATTTTAGAATAGCCGAGCCTATCTCTATTTGCATTTTGCATGTGTTGCATTAGCCATCTTAACATGTGTTGCATTAGCCATCTTAACATGAGCTAGGATCATGCATTGATTACTAACTAGCTTTTGTTTTGACTCGGAGTACGAGGTAAGCTTTTATGCTTTAGCATCCTACATGAGTATGAATGCCGCCATGAAAGCATGCTTGCCATGAGGCTAACTGCTTATATGATATAACTGCCTGAATGCCTGTGGGTGAAGGTTAGATTACTTGAATTGGAACAATTCATCGAAATGCGAGTTTTAAACCCACTTGAGAGTGGCAAAATCATGTTTTCTTAAGCCCACTTGAGGGTGGCAAATCCACGTCTTAGCCTACTTGCGAGTAGCACCTTCAAACTATTTTCAAACAAACAAACACGAAATGTTTTGTTCTAATTTAGGCAATCCAGTCTATACTTGTGTGTTGTGCGCATCACATAATAATTCTAGGCTAATAAACCGAAATAAGAACACATGTGTTTTCAAAAACAAGATATCATGTTTAGTACAGGCCGATCTTTGATCGGGCGAGCGGGGGTGCTCATAGATGACCTTCTCCAATCGTACCCAAGTTCCCGAGCCAAGGCAACTTTGATGATGACGGACACCTAGCCTTAGGCACGAGTCAGGGTTTCCTAAATTTTCCAAAATAAAACATTTAGGTGGCGACTCTGTATCTGGCAAAGCAGTCCATGTTTGGCACTTCTTTCTTAAAAATCAGTTTTTCAAAATGATTTTCCGGATTTAGACTCTTTGGTGATTTATCGGTCTCGCATTGCACTTTGCGGGATTAGATTCAGAACCGTGACATTTGAGTCCGAACTGTAGCATGAAGCCCCCGGGGCGCGTCTACAGTTTCTTGCGACTCTGCTGGGGAGATAAAGAACTTGACTCGAGCTCATGATATCGTGTTTTGTTCACACTTATGTGTTTCTTTGCATTGCATTTGCATTGGTGCGCCTAGGACACCGTGTTTGCCGTATGCTATTCCTGAATGGTTTTCCGGAGGCTCGCTTTGAGAAGTGTGCCATAAGGCTAACCGGTTGCGGGCTCTGCCACGACGGGAACACAAACCTCAGTTTTTGCCGAGGCTCCCTTTTTGACCATTCGACCTAGTGCATATCGGAATCCATAGTGACTATTCTAAGCTAGGACAAGTTGCTTACTCAATTACAGGTTGTTTGAAATCGTTGTGTGCGTAATGAAACCCTAGCTCCTGACAAAATAGGACAGGGAAACCCTACCCCAACATAGAGGTGTTTTGGCTCTCATTTGCTTGTTATGTGCTTTTAGAGTGTGCCTCTACGGGAATGCATGTATCAGTTTGCAAGTCTGGGTATCAGGCCTGCGGGCATCAGTATTTTGAGAATCAGTTATATTTGCGAGTATCAGATTCAGATTTGGGGCAGTAATTTGGGGAACAGTGATCAGTGGTCGAATACAGGTATTCAGCTATGCTTATGAAATTGGACTGAGATGCTACATGTTTTCTCTTTCAGTTCAAAGATCCGGTTCTGGGCAACCAGTGTTCTCCTTCGCTGAGGCAAGGCAGAAAAAGGCCAGTTGTGGTTCACCGGTTCATCAGATCCGTCAGCCACCAGTCACATCCCCTCTATTCAATTAAGCAAACTCGCGATGACACAGAAATCAGAAGAAATTGTGGATATGGCAGCAGCACTAAACCAAGGAATCACCATACAGGGTGAGACCGATGCTGAAGTACAACACCCACCCAGGTCACCGGCCGAGCGTCCAATCTGGGAACCCCAGTTATTTTAAACCTGTGAGCCCATCACTTTTGAGTTGATGGGAATGATCGGCGATCTCCAAGGATCTGTGGCTGATTTAGCCTACGGAATGTCAGCTTCGCCACCGACTACATCGTATGCCGAGAATTTCATGCCGAAAGAGCCCCCGCTATTAGGGCGAATTGTGATTGAGCTCAGCCAACCTCCATCCCAAGTTCCGGCAATGGCATGACGACAACAACGGGGCTCCGCTCTGATGCAGCGACCCAAACCTTCCACCAAGCTGAAGTGAGTGGTAAGGACAAGCTGAAGGTGGACACCGATCCCTATGAACAACTCCTGTGGGCTGTTGAGGCTTTGTAAGCCGGAGGACTGAATAAACAGCAGGTGCTCGCTGTTGCTGTAAAAACTGTGGATGACTCTTTCCCCACTTAGGGTGAGAGTAGTGCAAGCCAAGGGGAAAATCGGGACAAGGACCGTCGTACCAAAACCGTTTCTTCCAACCCTGACCCTGCACCCGGAAAAGATCAGAAAACCAAGTCAGCACCTGCCGACCCTTTTGCCAGTGCGTCCGGCAAACGTTCGCAAACCTCGAAGTATCTACCCTGAGGTCGTAGGGTCTTCCATGCCCTCTACATGCCTTTGTCCAAGGCTCTCCAGATCCTTGCTGAAAAGGGGCATCTTAAACCCCTCGAGCCTCGGCCTCTCCCTGGTCATCTTTCATCCAGTCATGACGCTACCCAGTACTATGCGTACCATCAACAGACCGGTCACAGCACCGACAATTGCTTCCGTCTTTGCCACGAAGTATAGGATTTGATTGACAATGAGGTCATCCTCCCACCTAGCTCAGCAAAGTCCATCGTCACTGGGTCAGTGAACTTTGGGGATAATACAAGTATGTGATCAGGGGATGAACCACCTACGAGCGGCACTCAGTTTACTCCAGATGTGGCGTATGACACGCACTATTTTGAGCATTTGCGATTGCTAGCTTTTGTACTGTCTGACTTGGGTATTCAGTCAGTTTTGTTGTCTTGTATATAGTCAGTCTCTTTTTACTATGTCAGTCGGGTCTGCCTTGTTATATCGAGTCAGTCCTGTTTTATAGGAGTCGAGTGATTCCGGGGGTGTTATCTCGGATATCACTGTTTTGTTTTGTATTTGCCTTTTTGCTTTCTTTTGGGTCTGTTTCTGTCGTTGAGCCAGTTACACCAGAAGATCTGAGTGGAACAACAGTTAATTTTCGCACTCTTGTGTTGGCTTTGGCCCTGCGCCAGTTGTGCTGGAAGTTTGAATGAAACGACAGTTCTTTTCACCTACTCTTCCGTGCCTTGAAATTATTGCATTGACCCAAGTTTTTCAAAACCTTTTGAACATTATGATGAAAATGAAGAGGAAGGAATTCCTCTGGATTTGCAAAATTTGATCAATTGAGAGAAAGAGAGGCATGCTAAGCCCTTAATGAATGAGATCATGCTTGTTAACGTGAGTACTGAGAAGGATCCTAGCTTGATCTAGATTGGTTCTACACTGTCTTCAGCGCAAGCAATTTGTCACTTTCTTAAAAGATTTCAAAAAAATATTTTGCGTCGTCTTGTGAAAACCTGCGTGGAATCGCTCTTGAGATTATGCAGCCTAGGATCGCTCTCAACCTCGAGACTCGACCCCTGGCTTTCAAACCTTGAACTTGGATTCAGAATGTTCAAAGGTCAATCATGATGAGAGGCCTGTGTGGCCAGATTTGAAGCAGCCCATGAACTAAGGGCAAGGAAGTCAAAACAAGAAGATCAGATGTCATCAAAAGGGGCTTGCGAAGCTTGATAAGAAGCAGCCCTTGAACTAGGGGCACAAAAAATGTCAGATGTGCTCGAAGAGTAAAAAATTGGGACATTTCTCAAGCTAATGAAGATCGGTAAGAATACCAAATCCCAGAAGGGAGGAAAAGAATGAAGTATTGCTGAAGGACAACCGAGTTCCTATCCACAACACTGGGGGCAATTCAGCCCCCCATTGGATGGACTCACATCATCAGTGAACAACAGCCACTCTCCTGGATTCATATGGCTTCGAGATCTCAAGACCATTTGACATGGACAAAGCTATACTTTTACCCTTGAGAGGCTCGCTAGGCCGAAAACCCGGAAGGGTGACCCAAGCAAAAGTTAGAGCAAGAAAAAGAACCAAAAAAAATGCAAAGAATGAAAAAAAATGAAAATGAAAAATGAAAAAAAAGAAGAAGAAAAGAAATGAAAATGAATTGAAAAGAAAAGAAAAACAAAGCTCGCAAGGTTGAAAACCCGGAAGGGCGGCCTTGGCAAAAGTTAGAACGCAAAAGGAGAGGTTAATACCCGAGTGTACCTTAATCTGGAACTACGTAAGGCTTGATTCCCATGTTTGAGATACGTAGGCAACTTCATCCTGAAGTCCAGCCACAAACATTTCCAAATCAATTGTGTCCATGTAATGGTTCAGATCATCTTTGTCATTTCTGTATCCGAGAGTTCGGTTATAATCGTCACTTTGAGGACCGATTACAGTGTGCTGCGACGCTATCCAAACAAGGGGCAACTTTCCGTTGCCATGCAGTACCGTTCAGACAAGAGGCAATTTCTCATTGCTTCCAATTCCAGGCTGTGCATCTCAAGAGTAGGTTTCGTGCTCGTTGAGCAATGGCCGTTTGCAAAAACAGTTTTTGAGAGATTTTACTGAGGTTGACTAATTTTCTTAAAAATTATTCCATTTTTCTAAAACTAGACCTTTTCTTAGACCCAAAAAGGAAAATTTTCAGTGCCCACAATCCAACTTGCATGATTTTGAATCAGAAAAATCGAACAAGCGTGTTAACCTAACTTTCATTTTGGTTAAAATTGTTTTAGCAGAAGCAGAAAATAAAAAATGGTCAAAATGATGAACTAGGGGCATAGTTGAGTCACGTGTTCTGTCTTTTCCCCATTGTTAACATACTTGCCAGAAAGGGTACCGTATTTGCCAGAAAGGGCACAACTGAAGCTAAAAACAAAGGGCAGAAACCTCTCACATCCTCCAAGCAACGAGGTATCAAGCCAAGCACGAAGCGCGAACTGGAATAGGGCAAGATATTCCACTCCCTCACCAGGACAGATCTAATCACGTCCAAACTCCCCAGCAGAGCATCGTCAACCGACGTCCACTGCAGACCTGCTGCACACCCAGTTGCGGCGTAACCCCTCTTTGGGAGAAAATTCACTAGTTTTTTTTGGGTAAGTAAGTCATAAAATAAAGACAGTGAAATATACAAGTTTACAAGGGGCATACCCCAGGTACGCCCAACAACAAATAACTAAAAGATTACATAACCAACATAAACTACTAAAGTATCCTCGTAAGATAGGGGGGAAAACACAAGAACAATAGAATAACAAAATAACCCAACTTTGCCCATATATCCTTTTGCCCCCAAGTAACCCCTACCATCAGAGATAATAGATGGAAACTTGGGGTGGATATATGGGCAAAGGTACAAACAAACACCACAAAGCTATTTAAACATAACAATCAAACACACAAGGCTGCAACCCACAAGCCTGATCCAAAAGGATAGCCACCCTCACAAGCCGCCAGTCACTACTGAAGATGAGCACATGGAGTCTAGTAAGCCTTCCACTCCTCACAGCCGTAACATCCTAGCCGCTTAACCAAAGTCATAACAGAGGAAAAAATCTACCCCACGACACATCCCGACAGAGTGACATGACGCTAGCACAAGCGGGAACCATAATCAACGGTCTTGGGATTTGTAGCGAAAAAATAATAGCCCCACAGCAACAGCCCAACATAGTCAAAAATCGCATAAGATCAAACATCACATCCCCCAGTCCCTTCCTTGGTAGATCGCAAGCCTCAAACCCCACGGCAGTATGCCCTTCACTCCATGTCAGGCGTGGCAATACAATCAATTAGAATGGGTCACATGAAGACAAGAAGCAACCATAAACCAGTAGCTATCCTCCCGCTCATCTCCCAGTCTCTAACTCAGCAAGTCATCGAACCACTATTCCCCATAGCAGTGACCCCTCAATCACTCTTGGCGGAGATGGCTCAAAACTCACCTTGTATCGAGTCACATGAGGATCACACGATCAATCAAAATGAAAAAATCAACTATGAATAGTCCGCTATAATGTGGCTAAACAGAAATAAAGGAGCACACCAAAAACCCACTTAATCAAACCCAATACTGCATAGCCCAATCTGCTGAGAAAAATATGGGCCACTAATGAAAACATACAAAAATAGTGAGCCCAAGAATAAGCCCACTTTCTTCACCAATAAACCAGCCCACGGATATTCACACTGATAGATATATAATTGCACCATGGGCCCAAAGAAGTCCCCACGTGGCCATAAAAGGAAGTTGAGCCCTAACGTGGTCAACAAAACCCTTAATCAAAATGCCAGGCTGATAGAAGAACGGCAACATCACGTGGGCCACTGTAAATTCCTGATAGATTTACAATAATAAATTGAACCCACATATGGCCCACCAATGACGTCTCTAAGTCCCAAACTGGCGGGGACAGCACAAATCAACCAAAAAATATATAAAAATATATATTAAGCTGATATAGATTTACCTTCCCAACACACATCATGCTCGGCCTACAAACCGTGGGCTAGGAACCCACGTGCCAAAAAAAAAAGTAGCGCCCATACGCACCAGGAGCGCGTCACCACCACTCCATCTTCTTCCTTGAGTTAACTCCAAAGCAAACATAGCCGAAGCTGCAAAAAAAAAAAAACCCATCGGCCTAGCATCACCACTAACGACAATCTAGTAGCTACACTGCAGATCAAAAACCCGTAGCCCGATGCGTGATCCATGCAGTTTGTCAACATACCAACGGCATTATCACCAAGTCCATACTGCCGAAGGGCACACCTCCGCCCAATACTACAAAAACCAAGCCGTCACCGGAGAAACCAGCGACGACTCAACCCGGACCAGTGATCACTGTCATAACGAACACCATTTTCACCTAACAGCTCCTAGGCATAGAGAGCACCGTTGCCGGAGACCCAAACTAGTCCACCGCTAGAGAGGAAAAACATACAGCACCGGTCCACCAGAAGAGAGACCAGCGACCTTACAGGTAGGCCACTGGAACAATGATCACTGTAGCTCTGGCGCCAGAAATCCGACAGCCAAAAGTCTACGGTGATAATGCAACCACTCCCGATGTCATTACTTGGACAAACCCATCAAACACCATCCACTAGCATTTATCTCAACGGACACTCCGGCATCGAAACACCACTGTATGGAGATGAACTTTGATACAAAAGATGGACAGTAAAAACACCACCCCTCCAATGAAGCTTAAAGCAGACCTGACACATGCTCCCTTACCCACAGATTTTTGGATAGAGGAGCTAACCCAACTGGCCGGAACCCACAAATAAAGCGAGCCACCAGAATGTGATAACCACTGTTTGTAATAACAAGGAGGATCAAACCATAACTCACACAGAATCCATTCTCCCTCATGGATGAGGAGGATAAACGGAAAAGTACACCATTGATACCACCGGGGGGAGCTTTCTCTCTCTAGATTCTAGAGAGAGAGGCTCTACTTTCTTCCCCTTGAAAATTCACTAGTTGTGCGTAAAAGAATGAGAATCTAGCAAAATGCTAGGGGCATGAGCCCACAACCTCCTGTTTATCCATCAACCACCCAGGGGAGGGATAAAAATGAGAGATTGAAGAATAGAGAGCTGTGCGTTGAGAGAAAAAGTGAGGAAAAGGGCTTTTTTAGAAAAACAAAGCCTGAGGGCTGAGTGATGTGAGAATCACAAATGAGAAAGGGTGGGAACCAATACCCGAAGGAACTGGCTCCTCACAAACTGAGAGGTCTCTCGCCTTTGGAACACGTCTGAGTGTCGTGTTTGTTGTTTTGTTTGTTTCGATTCTTATTTTGAGCCGTTTCAAGTGTTTCTCGATGTGTTTAGGTTGTTTACCTTTTGTTTTTCTTTGTTGAGTCGTTTTGACTGTGGTTAGTCGTAGGCTCAATTCCCGGTTGAGAACACTTTTCTCATTACAATTTCAAAAAAGAATCGTTTTGTGCTCAGAGTGCTGTGCCATTCTCCATATTTGCACAAAACAGAATTTGGTCTTTCATAAACTGCAGGGTTCAACCCAGGACACATCAGAACCGTAAAACCAGGACCTATCTGAAGCTATATGGGTTCCAAACTGCGAAGCAAAAAAAAAGAGGGAAAATTTGGAGCATCCTAGTATGTCTCAACTCTAGCAAATTCCGAGGTTGCATTTTAGGTGCACCTTCTTAGGCCTTGCCTTTCTTGAGAGTATGAGTGTATCTCGACCCCAAGTGTAAGCCTGCTTCAAGTCAGAATGGTAGTCCAAGCAGCACCTATGGTTTTCACATACAGATGTTATCTCTTGCCAATAGAAACAGGGTGTATCTTTTTTGAGCTGAGTGTGTTGAAAAGCCCTCTGAGAGATAAATCAGAGGCACCAGAGTACATGTTTGATGCCCCTCTACTGCATAGAATGTGCACTTCTGTCTACACTTCTGTTGCACGCATGTCACGCATCGTTATGATTCATACATAGAATATTCTTTCAATATTGCATATGATATACCTGTTTATTGTGTAAAATGTGCTTGCTTTCAATTTTGCATAGAATATGTTTTGCTTGTCTCATGCATAAAAAAAAAAAAAGTATTTGCTTATTGAGTTGTTGCTCATTTGTCTATCGAGCTGTTGCTCATTCGTTTATCGAGTTGTTGTCCGTTTGTTTATCAAGTTGTCGCGATTTTGTTTATCGAGTTGTTGCTCTTTACTTATCGAGTTGTAAATTTGTCAAGGTCTTATTGTTGTTTATCGAGTTGTTTTTGTCGTTACTTGGTTCACTACCTGATTATTACGATGCAAATGCTTAATTTTCAAACAAAAATTCAAATCTCATTTACATTGTTGTGTAATGCGATGCGATGCGATGCATAAAATGTACAAATGTAACACAAAATAGCTATTTCATTTCATCATGTCTTTTGCAAAGAGTACATAGTTTTGAGAAAGTAAAACTTGCCCGAGGCAGTACAATGTGCTCAAACTACTAATAAAAAGAAAAATAAAGCAAAGTAAAAAGAGGAGAAAAGCAACAAAGCGTCTGAACAGAGCAAAAAAAGAAGAAAAGCAGCAGAATGTCTGGATCAATATCAGTCATCTCAAGTGCGGGAGTCAGTCCTGGTCCTCTTCCTGGACGAGGGTCCAGGGTCACCACCACCATCTCCATAGTCAGAATCTAAGCTGTCCCCGGCCTCGCCCTGGGACGATGTCGCCTCCTCATCGGAATCATCGGGGGAGGGCTCTCTCGAACTGCTCTCAGCACGGGTGCGCCTGTGTCTACCTCGGCTGTGGATAATCATCCTCCGCCTGACTCCTCCTCCTCCTCCTCGAGCAGGAACAGATGGTCCAGCTGGAGCACCTCCCGCGGCCGGAATCTGGAACGGGGCCTGAAAAGGGCAAATGGAAAATGCATCAGTTATGCTACGCAAAGCAGAGTATGAATACCGAATACAGTGTATGAGTATAGAGTATGAATGCTGTGAGCAGTGTATGAGTATAGTAGATGAATGCCGTGAGCAACGCTGTGAGCAGTATGTGGGTTACAGGGTATCAATGTTGTGAGTGCTGTGTATCAAATGTCGTGTTGATAGTGTGATGCATCAGATTATGTATGAAACAGATTAAACAGGGTTTGAGACTGCGGTTGAAAGAACTTACCGCGATATTGTAAATGGTCAACAAGTCGATGCACCGCTGCAGCATCCCTACCGCTGAGGCTGTCAACTCCAGGGACTAGCGAGTGTACTCGACAGAAGCCTGCAAAAGTGTTGAAGTCATTAGTATTCTGCGGGATATCAAATAAATCGAAATGACTGTACAGAATGCAAAGTCTAGTAGTACATACCGGGGTCGAGCCATAGACTCCGACAAGCTTATAAACAGCAGGAGAAGGAGCGAAAGGGATCTGATAAGTCTCCCCACCCTGCCCTTGGCATGTGATCGTTGTGGGCAGTGCTGGCCACTCAGCACCGCGTCCCCTCCGAGATCCACTCCTACCACGGGCCTGAGTCGCCCTCGGTGCCCCTGCTCCTACTGCCGGCACCGCTGCTCTCTCTCTCGAGACTCGACGAGCACCGGTCAGAGGCCGCATGAGATAGGCTTGAATAAACTCGGCATAATCGCCCTCATCTCTAAAGCGCTCCGAGTCCTAGCCGATCATATAATCCATCATCTCCTCAAAGGTATACCTCTCAATATGCCTCATATGGGTGGGAGGCGGCCTCGGGACTACCTGCTCCGGTAAGCCGAGGGTTTGCTGCAAGAAGCGCTTACCCAAGTACCACGCCCGGCAGACTGGACCCTCCAGCAAGACCCTAAACCAGGCAGTCTCTCGAGCACCAGCATACCACTCCCGAACTGCGTCAGGCAACAGGGCCCAAGGCTGCCAAGTGATCTGCAAATAATACACAGTATGTTATCTACTGTTATTAAGAGTATGATATAAAGTGAAGCTTAAATAAACTGTAATGTTTGACATACCTTGGCTGCGGTGATGGTGTCAAAATAGTGACAGAAGAACATGAAGGACTCCCGTGGCCTCCGCTCGCATCTCACATCAAAGCGGTGGGAAAACGAAACCATGGGGGGCATTTCCTCATCCGGCACTGGAGCAAGCCTAGAAAAGTAGGCATACACCCACAACTACAGAATGTAACAGAGCAGATATGAGTATGCTTATCAGATAAAGTAGTATACAGATGAAGCAGAGTGTAGTATGTGCAGTGTATTGTGCAGTGTGTGCAGTGTACAACCAGTGTAAAGTAGATTGCATGTGTGCAGTGTGTGTGGTATACAGATGATGTAAAGAAGAATTGTAAAACAGAAAAGGGAACATATGCCTCCTAGGCTCGCCAGTAGCCTCCAAGCAACTGCCCGCTGAGGCGGGAGGATAAGCTCATATATCCGTAAAGGGTGGCCAAACCCGCGCCACCCCAGTCGTAGCCGTGGATCCGCGTCACATCCACAAGTGCGCTCAGTAGGTAGAGGGCGACAGTGTTCGCCCAGTCAGAGAAAAGCGTGGTCCCCAGCAGGAACATGATGAAGCCACGAGCATACTGTTCCTCCTCCTCCCGAGTAGTAGGCGCCTGGATCCAGAAGTGATCCTTGAACCATGAGTACCTCACAAACCCTGACTAGGCAAGAGGTGGCTGAGTGCCGAGCAAGTATAGCTGAACGGCGTCCCACTCGTCTATATCTATGTCAAAGGGGATCGGATCACCCCCCACTCTGATGCCTGTGAGCATGGAGAAGTCAAAGGGACTCATCGTCATCTCCTCGGTGGCAGAAATGTGGAGAGAGTCGGTGGTGTCCCACCACCTCTCCACCAAAACAGCAAGAAGGGACCTGCTCACAGTGAGGCGCGAGAGTCCCATGCAGAAAGTCCCAAAACCGGACTGGTCGATAATATAACAGACCGCGTCGAGCAGCTCTATATACCAACCTCGGGCGACAGTGTTCCCATTCCCCCAGAAGGCATGGGAATCTCCCTGTGTTCAAAATAAACAGTTGCGAAGCAGTGTTAGAAATACAGTGTTGAATGCACTCAGAATTGTTCAGTTGAGAATGCAGCGTGTGTGCATGTGTTCAGATTTAAACAGATATCGGGTGTGGGTGTGCTCACAGTGAACTACAACATGTGATGTATCAGTGTATCTGAGTTAAGCAGTTAAAGAACAAAATCGACTATCGCAGTTGTATGTTCTACATTGCAGAAAATGAAACAGGGAAAGAATATACCTCAGTGGCACCGTAAGACAGATGTGACTCTGGCTCGCGCAACAAAAGTTCCAGTGGCACGCCCCGCGCATAGCTCCTGAAGTGGCGGATGCCATCGGAAGGCAACACGTGTATCGTCGGCCTATAAGTCGCCGGATCGAACGGCCGGATGCGAAAAGGTAGGAGCTCAACCTCGGGGTCCACGTCCATCCCCGGGGGAGTCCCACCACGTGGAATGTCGTCTGCCATCTCAAAAGGAGCGTGAAAATGGCCGAGAATGTGAAAAACAGGCAAGAATGCGAAAGGTCAACCCAAAAGTCAACCCTGAGAGGATGAAAAATGGGAGAAAAGGTCGAAGTGTGGAAAAGGCACAAAAACCAAGTAAACTCAAGGGGGAAACAAACCCCAAGTAGTGGAAATCGAGAAGGAAACACCAAAAACCGTGTTTTGTTCGGTTTAAAGTGTGCGAAACGGGAAGGGTTTCGCGAATCGAACGACAAAAAAGGCTCGAAAACTTGGCAAAAACTCGGATCGAAGGTTGGGAAATCGTCTAGAGGGAGAGAGGAGTGTTTTTTGAGCTAGGGTGAAGTGGAAATATAAGGTTTGGAACCTTATATTTAAAGACCCGTGGCCAAAGGACAAAACTGCCCCGACATTGCCATTTTTGGCCGGTCGACCAAATTGTTAGCCGATCGGCTAAATAGTTGGCCGATGAGCTCCTTTTGTGGCCAATGTATGGCCGGTGGCCTCCCCTTGTGGTCGATGCACCTCCCACACCCTTGTTTGGGTCAGTTATGTGGTTTGGGACCTTCATTACTCAAGATAGTGCAAGAAAGTGCACTTTTGAACCTTAACCGGCCTTCGTGTTGACCTCGAGCCGTGTCTTCTGTGTGCGATGCTCGGTGCACGCAAGGAGTATCCTTTCTCGTATCCTTTTGTATCTTGTGAGTTTCGCAAATCGCTTTAAATATGTTGTATTACAATGCTCTGTTATGACTGTAATAAGCACGCTCGTTACGCATCTTGCATTGAACAATGCCTCGTCTTGTTTTGAAGTTGCATTTCAACATCGCGAGTGACGTGCCTTCACCATACTTATGCTGAACATGGGTCTTTCTTGTTATACACATTGTTATATGTTGTCGCGTATGCTTTACTTACATGTGTTCATGCTTTTCCTGCTATACACATTGCTATACGTTGTCGCGTATGCTTTACTTACATGTGTTCATGCTTTCCTTGCTTCACACATTGCTATACGTTGTCGCGTATGCTTTACTTACATGTGTTCATGCTTTTCTTGCTTCATACATTGCATGCGTTGTCACGTATGCTTTACTTACATGTGTTCATGTTTTTCCTGTTATACACATTGCTATACGTTGTCGCGTATGCTTTACTTACGTGTGTTCATGCTTTCCTTGCTTCACACATTGCTATACGTTGTCGCGTATGCTTTACTTACATGTGTTTATACACCCCGTTCTCACATTGTTACACATATTGCTTGCGTTGTTGCGCATGCTTTACTTACATGTGTTTATGCACCCGTTCTCGCATTGTTACACACATTGCTTGCGTTGTTACGCATGCTTTACTTACATGTGTTTATGCACCCTTTCGCATTGTTACACACATTGCTTGCATTGTCGCGTACGCTTTACTTACATGTGTTATCCTGCTTATTTCACTCGCATTGTTATGCGTACACTTAGGTTGCATTGTTATGTACCGCTTGCTTGCGTCGTCGCGCATGCCCCTACTTACATTGTTATGCTCATTCTACTGGCATTTTTATGCCCTACTTGCATTATTATACTCGTGTTTATCTCATATTGAAATGATTTCTTGATCTAACGTTGAACGTAACTTTCTACTATATTGTACCTGTTGAATTTCTTTCTTTTCCAGGCATGATATTGTATGTACGGTTCATTCAAGAGAAGTTCCAGTTCAGTCTGGCTATACCCTTTCTCTACTCGCGTGCCGTGTTTGGACGTACTCTTTCTCCACTCGCGTGCCGCGTTTGGACGTACCCTTTCTCCACTCACGTGCCGCGTTTGGACGTACCCTTTCTCCACTCACGTGCCGCGTTTGGACGTACCCTTTCTCCACTCGCGTGCCACGTTTGGATGTAACCTTTTTCCACTCGCATGCCGCGTTTGGACGCAACCTTTCTCCACTCGCGTGCCGCGTTTGGACGTACCCTTCTCCTCTCGCGTTTGACATGCGTTTGGATGATTGCACTTTCTTGCACAGTCCTTTCCTCTCATGCGTGTGCCATGCTGAGAGATGCTCCCTTTCCTCTCATGCGTGTGCCACGCTGAGAGATGCTCTCTTCCCTTTCATGTGTGTGCCACGCTGAAAGATGCTCTTTTGCCTCTCTTGCGTGTGATACGCTGAGAGATGTTGTGTTTGAGACTCCGGGTGTCCTCGGTAGTCGCTTTTAATCTTCTCCGCGTGAGGAGCAGTGAGAATTACATAATTTTCTTATATCCTTTCTGTTGGAATGTGTATGATCATCATCTCTTATTTGCTTGTTTAAATTGTTGTATTTATTTTGCATAAATGCTTCATTACAGCTCCCTTTGCATGATCATAAGTTATGTTCGGCATCTTGCATGTCATTTGCATCTTGCCCCTGCCTGCGGGCACATATCTTCGTTTCTTATATGCTTGTCTAAGTCTTCGGCCTTGTCAAAAATGGGTCATCTCTGGGCTCTGACATTCACTCGCGTCATTGTTATGACTTTCGAGTTCTGTCAAAGAGGGGCAATTGTAGACACCCCCTTTTTGACCGTCCTCAAGACTTGGACGTCATCGTTTGAACACTCGATGATCATCTATGCTCATGTTCGTTTTGAGTTCCCGGAGGTCTCGGCCACGCGCCTTGCCTCAAGATCTCTCAACTTGACTATTTTGTGCTCGGTTGTGGACCAAGCACTTGTGTTTTTGCTTTTAAGGGAAGAGGGTAGCTTGTTAGCCATCCCCTCAAGCGTCGGCCCCTTTTTCTTGCCATTGGCCAAGAGTGTTAGCCGATCGGAACTATATTTGATCGATTAGCCACCTTTGTTGGTCAATCGGCCATATTTTCCAGCCAATCCCTTTCCATCTGCTTTTAGCAGATATTTTGTGCCAGCTGGCACGCGCAATTCCCTCCCTCCATACACGTGTATGGAGGGATTTGAGCCTTGCTTAGCTACTCCATGAAGCTTTGCAAAATTGGTTTTCTATAAAAGGAGAGCCTCCTCTCCCTTTCCAGGGGTTCTAGAAAATCTGATATACAAGTTAGATATATCTCTCTCTCTATATCTCCCTCTCTCTACATTTGTGTGTGCATTTGTGTTCTAAAGTGCATTTTGTCCATACTTTTGAACTAGAACACCTAGAGTTACACCATCCTTGTGTGCTGAGGTACTAGGAGGTTGGTTTTAAGGTTCTTGAGCTGGTTTTGATCAAAGAGAGTTGCTGGTCTTGTGTTCTTGAAGTTGTTCTTCAAAGGTGAGATTCTAAACTTTAGATACCCCATTCTTGCATAAGCTTTTACACATACTTCTATATTGTTTCAAGCTTGACTCTAAACTACAAAAAATTCTGATTTTGTATGCTTGTTATGGTTGCTTAAGGTCACTTTTTGGTTGGGGGTTGGCTACCCCCTCTTAGGCCTTGTTTGGCCTTGTTTTGTGCCTTTACTTTTGAGCTTTGGGATCATCTTATTTTAACCTTCCTACCACTGAAATCCAGAGGATTTTTAGTGGTGGAGAAGTGGTTTTGGAGTCTTGTATAGGAGGGAGACACCCCTATCTCCTTATGTCTCATATGCTTGTGTTATTGGCTTATAAGAGTGGCATGTTTACTTAGCATGTCTTGGTTCTATTTCAGCACTTTTCAGTAGCTTTTAGGACCTGCCTTAACTCTATTCCATGTTGGTTTGATGGCATCTTGCATGCTTCACATACTTGTAGAGTAATCTTGCATGTTTGCATAGCATGCATCTTGTATTTGGACCACTATTCTTGCATGTTTTGGCTCGACTCCAAGGAGCTTTCCCTCATGTTTTACCATGATTAAACTCTGTTCGGTGTTCTCTTGGTCATGCATGCATTGTTTTGCATAGCCTTGGTTCATTCTAGCTTGTAAGCTTTGTGCCTTGAGTTCATTAGCATGTGTTGAAGTATTTTCATGATTTGGCATCATGTGAAATGTAATTTCAGTCCATGTTTCATGGTCACACACTTGCATTTATCACCTATTCCTTGCTTTGGATAGTTTATGTTTCATGCCTTAAGAATAGGTCATTGTGCATGCCATCATACTTAGGCCTTTGGGATGCCATCTCATTGGGTTTTGGGGCTTATTTTCACATATTATAACTCTGATTTTATTGGCCTAAGTCATGCCATGTTTGGTTGTAATAAGTGTAGTGCAATTGCCCCTTTTGGCCTTGTATGCGTCTTGTTTTGTGCTCACCTTTCTAACATGTTTTGGCCTCATCCCATGCATGTTCTAGCCTTGTTTTCGACTGCCTTGGGACTGTTTTGCGTCACCTTGGTCCTTTGGGGCTTGGTTGATATGGCCATGGTTCAAGTACCTTGGCTAGCTTTGAACTTGAAGTCCATTAGCATGCCTTGCTTGTGTTATGTGTTTGATTTGGCATCACTCTTAACATAATTTCAGAGCTTATGGTGTCACCATACTACCATGATTGTCACCCCTCGCTCATGTTTGGGTGTTGTGACCTTATGCCTTAACTCTTGGACCATTGCATGTGCAAGCTCATTGTGCGTTTCATTCTATCACTTCATCATTTTGGCCACTGTTTTGGTATGGCTGAGGCTTATCCATCTTCAGTGTAAGTCCATGGATCATGCGGTTTGTGTATTGTTGTATGCCTATCGCATTGCATGTTGTTGCATACTTATTGTTGGTATCATTGTTGCATGCTTATCACATTGTATGTTTGCATATCTAGGATGCAAAGTAGTATTACATATTTACTGCATACCATGTTGTTTACATGTTAGGTTGCATTGCATGGCATTTGTCATGCTCATGTTCCATCGCCTTGCATTTCCATGTTGCATTGTACTTGGTTCCATGCATTGCATTGTGTTTGGTTTGGGGTGTCAAACCAAACACGAGGAGCGAGGAACGTTCGTACTTGAAGTGACAAAACGTGCCTCAATCCTTAGTCGCCGACGCTCTTGATCCAACATGATAGAGTGTGAGGCTTTCATGTGTTTTGTGCATTCATTCCATATTGATTTGACACTTGGCTCCTTCGGCCATCATGCATTGAAATACGTAATTGATGGCCTGAGGGTCGAGAACCATACTCCCTTGAGTTCATGACATGATAGGGAGGGTGTTTGTGCACACATTGCCTTGAAAATGCATTGCCATGCTCTGTTTGTCCTCTGTTGCAGCAAACGGCATTCTGCAGGGAGAGATGGCCGGTCGGCCATCTTCAGTGCCGGCCGGCTACCAATTTATGGCCGAGAGCTCTATTATTGGTCGATGACTAGTTCCCCTTGGCCGGTGTCCTTTCCACTTGGCCGATGGCCTCTCAAAGCACCTAGAAGGTGATTCAGAAGCATCCTTGAGACTTGCACAGTTTTCAGAGGTGCAGAGCAGTGTAAACAGAGGCAGCATGAGCATGGCGATAGATTTTCGAGCGGAGCCGAGCATGCATGCATTTGTCCCTCTTTCCGAGGCCTCTTTACCGCTTTAGTAGCTTAATTAATTTGTTTAATTAGTTAAGTGTTGTGTAATAATTAATTAGCTAGTTAGTTAGTTAATTAGTCAATTTGTGTTATTCTTTCGAACCCTCCGTTGAGAGGGCAAATTTGTAATAAGTGTGCGTGCGTGTGTGAATGTCTTCCAAACCCATGCCTTTCTCCATTTTACTTACCTGCTTTTGATGGTTAGTTTTAGGTCATGTTTCAATTAGCATACTTAAGTTAGCATGTTTGCATACATTCATTCGTATTGCACGCACCGGGTTTGGCGCATCATACTAATTGCATAGTATTTCAATTCCAACTTGAATACGTGTATCAAGTGTTACATTTCACATGACATTTTAGAATAGCCAGGCCTATCTCTATTTGCATTTTGCATGTGTTACATTAGCCATCTTAACATGAGCTAGGATCATGCATTGATTACTAACTAGCTTTTGTTTTGGCTCGGAGTACTAGGTAAGCTATTATGCTTTAGCATCCTGCATGAGTGTGAATGCCACCATGAAAGCATGCTTGCCATGAGGCTAACTGCTTATATGATATAACTGTATGAATGCCTGTGGGTGAAGGTTAGATTACTTGAATTGGAAGAATTCATCGAAATACGAGTTTTAAGCCCACTTGAGAGTGGCAAAATCATGATTTCTTAAGCCCACTTGAGGGTGGCAAATCCACGTCTTAGCCTACTTGCGAGTAGCACCTTCAAACCATTTTCAAACAAATAAACATGAAATGTTTTGTTCCAATTTAGGCGATCCAGTCTATACTTGTGTGTTGTGCGCATCACATAGTAATTCTAGGCTAATAAACCAGAATAAGAACACATGTGTTTTCAAAAACAAGATATCATGTTTAGTACAAGCCGATCTTTGATCGGGCGAGGGGGAGTGCTCATAGATGACCTTCCCCAATCGTACCCAAGTTCCCGAGCCGAAGCAACTTTGGTGATGACGGACACGTGGCCTTAGGCACGAGTCAG
Organism: Camellia sinensis; assembly: GCF_055761805.1. Taxonomy (NCBI): domain Eukaryota; kingdom Viridiplantae; phylum Streptophyta; class Magnoliopsida; order Ericales; family Theaceae; genus Camellia; species Camellia sinensis. The sequence continues at coordinate 106,495,537 of NC_138969.1, read as the reverse complement.
GGTTTCCTAAATTCCCCAAAATAAAACATTTAGGTGGCGACTCTGTATCTGGCAAAGCAGTCCATGTTTGGCACTTCTTTCTTAAAAATCAGTTTTCCAAAACGATTTGCCGGATTTGGACTCTTTGGTGATTTATCGGTCTCGCATTGCACTTTGCAGGATTAGATTCAGAACTGTGACATTTGAGTCCGAACTATAGCATGAAGCCCTCGGGGTGCGTCTACACCAAGGCAAAACTTCTAAGTTTCCAAGGAACTTTGGACAAGAACAAGCGTGAACGAACAAACCCAACGAGTTTAAATCGGATTGTACTCCTTCAAAACCAATAGACAACAACTCCAAAGACTCCCAAGATAAAAATAAGGATATTAAACACACTCTCCAAAGGATTAAAGGATGCGGGCGTTACATATATAATTTTAGAGAGAGAAAAAAACGAGACCCAAGATTCCACTCATTCAAAACCTATCTTCACAACAAGATTAAAAGATAGGATTTCAAATCTGATTTTTTTTTTTTTTTAATAAGTAGTTAGAACAAAAGATGATGTGATAGTTCCAGATCACTGAATAATGAGCTAGTCTGGAAAAAAAAAAAAGCACAAGCTTCATTTGATATATGTTTACACACCTTCCAACTCTTTGGAATTATGTAACCAGCATATGTGAAGTCAGTTAAGACTTCTTTGAAGGTTCCTTGTTGAGGTCGAACAAGTCTCATCACTTCATACATTACATTCCATGAGTACTTCATTTTCGACATGCCATTCCAATCTAACAATTCTCCTGTCTTTTTATCTTTTGAGATCTCCAATTTCTCTACATTTCAAATATGTAAAAACACATAAATTAGTTATAAGTTAACATGAAACTCTAACAACATGAGTATAGTCAAAATTTTTGGAGAATGAACAATATTATTTTTAATTTGATCAATGTTTGGTTTTAAATTTGTTAACCCAAATTTCATTATTTATAATAAATATGATATATATATATATATATATATATATATATAATATTGTTGGTTCACTCTATTCACAAATTTATTATTAAAAAAATAATTTTATATGTATGTATACACATAAATAATTTAACAAAAATTTAGGAAATATTATGATTAGAAAAAAAAAATTCTTTTATCCTGTGTATCGCACATGTCAACTGCTAACTACCTGAATTACAATCCAAGAGAATTTTATTATACAAACAAAAAAATGTTCACAAAAAAAAATTTAATAACAATAATAACAATAATAATAATAATAATAATAATAATAATAGTAACTTATAATTTTAAAATACCACAATCACTTAATTCTTCATAGAAAATTATGTTACAAAGTCATTACCTGATAGGACCTTATTGTAGATGTATGGACTTTCTCCCACAAATTTCATGAAGAAAGAAATGGTGACAGCCACATTCGCATAACCAGCCACCAACAAACCCGTCATTTTATCAGCAATCTCAGCCTCACCCATACCCTTTCCAGTTGGATCACTCACAACAATCATATGAGATAGTATATCTTGCTTCATAGCTCCTCCACCGCCTACCATGGCAGCTCTCCACTCCCTCACCACTGCCATTAGCTCCCTCCGAATAGCATCAGCAGCTTTGTCAGCGCGATAAAAGTTAGTGCCAGGAAAATTCACCATGATCGAATGCAACCCTAAGGTGACATCATCGAAATAGCGAACTAGCCTCATGATACGAAATGGATTTTCCATCCCTAGAAAGATCTGACAAGCGATCGACAAGGTCAGAGTCTTGACTAGAGGGTAGACCCGTTACAAAAATATTGTGGAACAATTCAATATTATTCAACAAAATTATTAAGACATACATGACATATGAAATTCGAATGCATTTAAAATAACATAGTAAGAAAGTTGTCTATAAAAATATTTGTAAAAACTCAATATATATCTCATGTACATGATTTTCTTGTGTGTTTTGTGAGTCTCACACTCTTGGAAATTATATTTTCTTCTTGGTTTCATTTTTAAAAAAAAAAATATTTTTAGACCAATTTATGTTTGTCTAAATTTTGTTTTCTTATTTTAGTCAAATTTTTTTATATGCACCTAATCTAGATGTATCTAAAAATAAAATAAATTTACTAGAATAGAAAAATAAAATAAAATAAGTTCATTAAAAACAAACAAAAATCCAAACAAAATATTGTTACATTTTTATTCAGATTTTTATTTGTTTCTAATGAACCTTTTCATATTTTTAGTCATTTAATTTTTTTAGATGAATCTAATTTTGATATATCTAAAAAGTACAAAAATTAAATGATTAAAATATTAAAAAATAAAAATAAAAATTTGTCCAAAATAACTTGTGAAAAATTAAACCAAACTATATAGTTGTAACAAATTTGTTGAGGATCCTATCTCAGATAGCTCAACTATCACAGCTAGCTTAAGCTACAGAAGCAGTTTCAACTACAGCTCCAAGAACCAGCTCCAACCACAACTTCAAGCTCGGATTTGCTGAGTCATCAGCTCAGATATTTTAATTAGATATATTACTTAGATATTTGTAGAATCAGTTACGAATTAGTTGTTGTGTTTGTTAGATTGTTAGTTAGATTCATTGTCTATAAGTATGGGTGATGTATGAACATTTGATATTGAATGAAAGAGGATGAAATTCGAAACTTCTTTATGGTATCAGAGCCTTTGAGCTCTAACGAGCAATTGATCCATGGCAACTTCACTTTCTTCGTCTCGTCCTTCGAATCTGACTTTACTAATCTCTAATCTGTCATCCTTTGTAACAGTCAAGCTTGATGAAACAAATTTCATCATCTGGCAGTCTCAGCTCTCCAATATTCTTCGAGCAACCAATCTCCTTCTTATACGATCATTGATTCAACAGGTAGTTCGGTTCCTAATCCAGAATTTCTTCAATGGACTATGATTGATGCACATCTGCTAAGTTGCATCATTGCAACTCTTACACCATTGATCTACGCATCTGTTCTTCAATTTCATCACTGTTTTAAGGTATGGACATCTCTGCAAAAATGGTTTACGACTCTATCTTGTTCGCTTGTATATCAACTAAAAAATAAATTTAATAGTGTTGCTAAGCAGTCAGATACAATGGAAGAGTATTTGTCCAAAATCAAGGCAATAGTCAGTCAGTTAGCTTTGGCTTCTGTTATCATTGATGATGAAGATCTGGTCCTCATTACTCTGAATGGTCTTCCTTCTGAGTATGATGCTTTTTCCACTACAATTCATGCTCGACCAAAAGTGATTACTAGGGTAATCTCTTTTCCTTACTATGTTCTGAGGCTCTTCATTAGAATCTAAGAATAAAAAATCTGTCGAACCAACTGTAGCCTTTTCTATAGTTAAAGGACCTGACAATTCCAAATCTCAGTCTTTTAATCAATCTTGAGGTCAATTTTATTCTAGAGGAGGCAGAGGTGGCCATAGTCAAGGATCTTACAGAGGATCTGGATATAGAGGATATGGTGGATCTTACAGAGGTTTTGGTAGATGATTTTGTAACGCCCCCAAAATGTATGCAACTAATCCCACTAATAAGAGAAGTGAATATGATAGAATTCATATGCTTTCATTCATCAGAGTTCATATTATAAAAGATAACACATGCAATATACATTCATAAATGTTCATCTTGAATCTATAGCATGTAATACCAGTCAATAATCAACAAAATAAATTCCCTACAGGCTTACATTTTCCAAGACATTGCTTGGTTACAGCAAAAGGAAGAGTCTAACTCAATACAACTTAGCCCTTGGCTATACAAAATAAATAAACTAAAAGGAAGCTCTTGTTCCAAGTCTCCCCAAACTACTGTCCCGGTGGAGGCATGTCTCCAACACCTGAAAATGGTTTCCAAGTAGGGTAAGCCAAAGCCCAGTGGAAACATACTAACACAATATATAAGAATTAACAAGATATAAGTATGATGCACATGTTCATTGTCCTACGACAAAATCTTGAGAATTCTTTCCAAAACTATGTTATGCCAAACTCGTATCTCAATTCATTCATTTTGGTTCAATAGACATCTCTACTGCATTTAACCCATCAACAAAGGTTACACCTCACAAGTTTCCAACAAATAAAATCATTATACAAATACATTCACTTCTATTTGCCATTTTACGAAAATTTCATCCACGGGAATCGGTACCCATGTATTCAAATGGTTTTCGGGACTTTCACCCTAGACACACAGGCCAACTTAGTTCAATGGAGTCCATCCCCTTTCTTCTCCTCAAAACATGGAGTATATCCCTTTTCTCTTCCCAAATATCATACATATACATTGTATATCATTCATAATCATATTCAATGATAATGGTTAAGGAGTTAGTTTCAATTCGCCTAATCCACATGCGGTGTCTACAACAATCATGACTATCCTCCACCAATAGCCCAAAGAAAATATTTCTAAATAGATATACAATCTCTATAACAGATAAATCATCAAATTTCCATAAGTGAGTGATTAAACAAATCCAACAACACCATTCATGTATACATTCTCCCAATTTCAAATTTTCCATACCAATTTCATTATTTATACAAAATAATTATTCAAGACATTTCAGGACGAAGCTCCTCATTTTCCAAATATTAACCCAAAGACCAAAATCAAGTATTTTAACACAAGATGACTTCATATACACACCCCATAATCATTTATGTAACACCTACATAGAAACCCCTCTTTTCAAACTTGAACCCAAACTTGTTGAGGCCAAGGAAGAGGTTCTAATAAGTTTTGCCAAATTTATGGTGGTTCTAGTCATTCTGCTTTAGGCTGTTGGCATCGTATGGATCCACAATTTCAGTCTCAGTCTCAACCATAAACACAATTTCAGTCTCAATCTATGCCTCATTTACACCTTAAGAATTCTACTTCAATTCATCTTCAAGACTGTGTTGATTGTTGTGTTGCAAATGGGATCCCTTTTCTTCCACTTCTGGTTACAAATATTATGTTCACTTTGTGGATGATTTTAGTAGATTCACTTGGTTGTATCCTTTAGCTTACTAGAGTGAAGTGTATGATAAGTTTCTTGAATTCAAAGCTTATGTAGAAAAATAATTTTCTACCTCTCTTCAAATCCTTAGAACTGTTGGTGGCACAGAGTTTTTTAATAATAAAATGAAGCAATTCCCCATGGCTCAAGGTATTGTTCATCAACCCTCCTGTCCCTATACACCATCTCAGAATGGTGTGGCTGAAAGGAAGCACAGACATCTCACTGAAGTGGCCATTGCTTTACTCCATCACTCTTGTGTTCCTCTCCATTACTGGTTTGATGCCATTGTTTGTGCAATTTATCTTATTAATCGATTACCTTCTTCCAAATTAGCATACAAGACTCCTTTTGAAATTCTCTTTCAAAGCGTCCTTGATTTTTCTATTCTTAAGGTGTTTGGATGTCAGTGTTTTCCTTGGCTTAAACCTTACATTTCTACCAAATTGCAACCTAAATCTATTGAGTGTGTGTTCTTAGGCTATCATTCATTTGCTAAAGGTTATCGGTGTCTTGATCCCAAAACTAGCACCATCTATCTTTCCAGACATATGGTGTTCAATGAGCAAATATTTCCTTTTGCTCACTTGTCTTCTTCTTCCTCTTCCTCATCTCAAGTGCCTTGTCTTTAATCTTTTTTCTGGGCTTCTCCATCTCCTTATCCGTCTTCTTCTTTATCTCCATCTTCTTCTCCTCCTCTCAGCAATACTCCTACTGCCTTTGTTAGTCCTTTTTCATCTCAGCCTTCTCTGCCTTTTATTACTTCTCCACTTCAGCCTTTTGTTCTTATTCACTCTATCTCTATTCAATTACCTATTTCTGCTCCCTCTAGTTCTATTTCCTTTTTTCCTTCTATCACTAACTATCATCCTATGGTTACTAGGTCCGAAACTGCTTTGGCCTCTGTTAAGACTGTTGCCTCTTTTTTCTATTATGATATTGAGCCTTCCACTCATTAGGAAGCATTATTTGCACCTCTTTGGAAACAAACTATGGTAGAAGAGTTCCAAGCCTTACAAAACCAAAAGTCTTGGTCTCTAGTTTCCCTTCCTCTTGGCAAGACTGCCATAGGTTGTAAGTGGGTATTCAAAATCAAACGACATTCTGATGGAACCATTGCTAGGCATAAAGCCCGATTGGTGGCCAAAGGATATCTCCAACAAGAGGGAATTGATTTCAAAGAAACTTTTAGCCCAGTTGCTAAATTACCAACCATTCGAATTCTTTTATGTCTTGTTCTTCATCACCACTGGCCTATTAAGCAATTAGATATCTCTAATGCTTTCCTTTATGGGATCTTAGAGGAGAGGTATACATGCTATAACCACTAGGGTTTGAACTGACCACTACTTCCAATTCCCAGTCTATTTGTAAGCTTCATAAGGCTTTGTATGGCCTCAAACAAGCACCGAGGGCATAGTACTCCACCTTATCTTCTTTTTTCTTGTCTCAAGGGTTCAAGAACAGCAAATGTGACTCCTCTCTTTTTATTAAAAAACTGGTTCTGTCTTTCTTGCCTTATTAGTCTATGTTAATGATATATTGGTCACTGGCAATGCTGCTCATCATATTCAAGCTCCTGTTACTCAAATGCATTAAGCTTTTTCTATGAAAAAGGTTGGTTCTATGTCATATTTTCTTGGCAACCTCTGGTTCCACCACTATTCTATCTCAACAGAAGTATGAAAAAGCTTGGTTCTATGTCATATTTTCTTGGCAACCTCTGGTTCCACCACTATTCTATCTCAACAGAAGTATGCTCAAGACATACTTACTAAAGCTAATATGTTGGATTGCAAGGCTTGCTCCTCTCTTATCTCTGCCAAGCCTGGTCTACCACCTGATTCAGATATGCCATTTGACAATCCATCTGTCTATTGAAGCATAGTTGGAGCATTACATTATTTGACCATTACCAGGCTTGACCTCTCATTTGCAGTGAATCAATTGTGTCAACATATGCATAATCCCACTGTTGGTCACTATGCTAGTGTTAAAAGATTACTTCGATTCATTAAAGGAACCATCTCTCATGGTCTTACCTACACACTCAGCTCCTTTGATCTTCATGCCTACTCAGATTCCAATTGGGCTGGAGATGCAGTTGATAGAAAATCTACCTCAAGCTATTGTGTATTTTTAGGTTCAAACCTCATCTGAAGCAGAGTATATATCTTTAGCTCATACAGTTGCAGAGCTTGCTTGGATTAGTATGTTACTTCAGGATTTTTGCATTGTTCCTCCTACAGTTCCTCTTCTTTTACTGTGACAATGTTTCTGCCATTACTCTGGCTTCTAATCCAATGTTCCATTCCAAATCTAAACATATTGAAGTCGATTGTCACTTTGTTCGAGATCAAGTGCTTGCTAAACGACTGGTGTTGCACTATATTCCAACCATTAATCAGTTGGCTGACATCTTCACTAAGCCTTTATCTGTCTCCAGATTCTCCTCTCTTAAAGACCAACTCATGTCAGGTTCTTCCTCCATCAGCTTGCGGGGGAATGTTGAGGATCCTATCTCAGATAGCTTAGATATCACAGCTAGCTTAAGCTGTAGAAGCAGTTTCAACTACAGCTCTGAGAACCAGCTCCAACCACAGCTTCAAGCTCGGCTTTGCTGAGTCATCAGCTCAGATATTTTAGTTAGATATTTTACTTAGATATTTGTAGAATCAATTACGAATTAGTTATTGTGTTTGTTAGTTTGTTAGTTAGATTCATTGTATATAAGTATGGGTGATGTATGAACATTTGATATTGAATGAAAGAGGATGAAATTCAAAACTTCTTTAGAATTAAATCTAATAAATATCGTAATATTAATATAATAGTAAAATTTAATTTTGTAACTTACGAAGGTTTTAAAAACTAATAAATTTGTACCATCTAAAAAAAAAACTAATAAATATAGACCCAATAATAAAATGATCAAAGGAAAAAGGTAGAGACCCTATTTTCCCTTGACCCCCACCACCCCCAATGTATTGGGATTGGATAACTTTTTGCTTTTTGCTTTTTGTTTTTTTTTTTTTTTTTTTTTTCCTCTTATCACTCACTGACATGTGTCTGTGGGGGTTGTAGGGGTCAAGGAAAAATGAGGTACCTATCATTTCTGATGATTAAATATGGAAAATTTTATTTTATTTTTTTAAATTTCTAACAAGACCTTCAATTCATCTTTGCCTTCCCAATGAGTCTTCAAGTGTTACTGTGAAATTGAATCAATTATCCCCAAGTAACTCGACAATGCCTCAAGCATTAAAAACCCAAGTGTCCTTATCACTTCTTTTATATCATCCACTGCCACCGCGTGCGGTGGTGGAATCGATGGAGCCACCGCTAGTTCGGGTTTTGATGAGAGGAAAAGCTTCTGCTTTGAGTGAGGCAAGAAACTAGTGAAGATCTTTCTCTCATTGGAGAAGAGAAACTTGTTTCCATTTGGGCGAAAGTGGAAAAATGATGGGATTTCATGGCAATGTATGTGATGTGTTAATAAATTTGGGGATTTCATTGGCTTAAACCTTTACTACATATATCTAAGCTCTTGTTTTACAATTTGTTTGAAAATCCTCAATTTTCTTCTCTAATCACTGATGTAATGTTGTTAAAACCTAGATTGTTGACAAGAGAGAGAACACCCCCAAAATTTATAACACCCTAAGTTTTATTTGGATAGGAATTACTTGATATAATGGACTTTTCCTTGATTCATGGAAATTGAGGAAGAATGAAGAGAAGAAATGTGGGGATTGATGTAGTTAAAGAAATGGTTACTGAAAGGTTGTTGTTTGTTAGGTTTTGTGTGATGGTTATTTATGATAATGTTGAATGTTGTACTGTGGGATTGGAATGTGATTGAGTTGTTAAGAATGCATGAGTCCATGTATGGGTTGGTGATGTCTAAGAGTGGTGTTATGTTGGTACCCATGCAGGGAGTTTAAAAAGGTGCCCAAATGCCATGTCTAGGCTTATCGCTGGACGAATGTGGGAAAAAGTTTTTGGGTGTCCACACAATCCCACCGTATAGTAGCCAGCGAAAGTGGAAAAATGGATGATTTTCTAGGGTGCCCACTTCCCGCCGTATAGTAGCCGGCGAATGTGGGGGTTGTCATAAAAAATAATAGGGTTATTTTCAGTTGGACTCAAGTAGAAAATGCGTGGTTTGATTTCTATAGTTGTAGATACTAAATTTTGTACATGATGATGTTAGTAGCACTTGTCATATTACATTATAGTGTTCTTTTATGATTCATTGATGGCTTCTTGTGACAATAAACCTTATTGTGATGTTATATCTCATAGATGCCATAATCTTGTTCAAAGGATTAGATACGTGGATAAATGTATTTCTACTGGGCATATGGCTCAACCCTAATTTGTTTTTCAGGAATCGAAGAAGGTCAACCTCGTTAAAGGATTGACGTAAGCACCAACCTTGTTTTCTTTTGGGGAGCTAATTGAAGTCTAGGGCTTTTAGTTGTTTTGCATTTATTTTGGGAATTATGTAACAGAACTATCTTTTGTATTTGTAAGGTTGTACACCCAAAGGGTTTATGTTTTGTTAAGTTATCTAGCTCACTGAACTGAAATAAGACTTTGAACATCATGGAAATGTACCATATGAAGTGTAGACACTCAACTTTTAGTTCAATAGGAAATATGACCTTTTTGGGATTTTATGATCATGTTAATAGTGTGTATAACAAGGTGAATTTACAGGGCGTTACAAGTTGGTATCAGAGCCATAGGCTAGAATACTTTGGGCTCGTGGGAAATGACGTCAGTCGCAATAGGGTCCTTATATTATATGGATTAAGTCAGGGTGTTATGTGTTTCTATGTGATTAGATGGATATAGGGTTAGAATCCTAGGATATGGCTTTGTCCGTTGCATTCTTCGAAATCCTCTTGGAAAGACACTTGATCACTGTTCTTTCCACTTGGATTGCCATGGAATTAGCTAACATCTAGGGAGGATAACTCAAGTGTGTTTTTATGTGCATGTTGAGTATTTATTTGATTATGATGCTTTCAAGAGGAGTGAGTAAGGGGCACTTAGGTGCTGAAAAATTATTATTAAATTTAATCCTTGTCCCTATATCTTATAGATGTCTGGGCACGCTAGAGCACAAGGTAGGCCCCAACGGGGTGGCCGGAACATCCCAACTCAACCTAAGATTCCTCCGCCAGAGGAGGGAGTGGGTCAAAACAACATACCCACTCCACCGGCCCAAGGAGCTGTGAGGGTATTAGCTAGGGAGATGGCAAGGGTTTTGCGGGAGTCCATGGAAATGTTGAGAGCCGAGCAAGCGGCTAGAACCATTGAAGGGTAAACGAGAGCTTCATTTTGGAAAAAGGAGTTCTTTCGTTCCAACACTACCGAGTATAGTAGCGAGCCTGATCCAATGAAAGCCGATGAGTGGCTGGAACAGATAATCAAGTCCTTTGAGATCTTAGACATCAGGGCGAATGAGTTGCGAGTGGCGTTGGTGGCTTATCAACTGAAGAGGGAGGCCGGGCAATGGTGAAAGTCCGTTAACCATAGGGTTGATCATACTTGGGAAGCATTTGTGCAAGCTTTTCAGGACAAATTCCTCCCTTCCACGGCTAGAGAACGATTAAGGAAACAGTTTGAGCAACTATTACAGTTAGATACACCGGTGGCGGAATATGAAGCGAAATTCACTAGCCTATCTCGTTTTACACCCAAATTGGTAGCTACGAAAAAAAGGAAGTGTCTTGAATTTGAGAAAAGGTTGAGACCAAAGATCTTGATGAAGGTGGTTGGTAACATGATCCGTGACTATGACCATTTAGTCGAAGCTGTAGCTCATGTAGAAATCACAGTAGAGGCCGAGGAGGCAAGACAAAGATCAAAGAGAATAAGACAGTCTGACACTAGAAGTGACACGGGTTCTTCCAAGAGGTGTAGGGGTTCGTCATCATCTTAACAATCATCCATGTAACAAACTAAATCTTCAAGCCATGTGTCGGGTGGGAGTTCAGGAAACATGCCCCGAGTTACCGATGCATGTTATAGGTGTGGCCAGATGGGTCACAAGGCTACAGAGTGTGGGCAGATAGGTGGGGCACGGTCTTAGCCGGTGCGCTCACAAGGTCAACCTCAAAGTAGGAACCAGCAACAATCTTGTTATCAATGTGGCCAACCTAGACATTTAAAGAAGTTTTGTCCACAGAAAGTAGGGGTTCTGGAGATGGCGGGGTCTAGGCAGTCTGAAGGCCCATCGATGAGTCAGGGATAGAGACAATCATATCAGTCGACTCAATCAGGACAAGCATCCAAGACAGTTCAGGGAGCCTCATATGCTCAGTCTACACAACAAACTTATGTTCAGAGGGGTGATGTAGGGGAGCTGAGGTCTTAGGGAAGGGTGTATGCGGGTACTGCTTCTGAACAAGCTACAGGGTCATTAGTTGTGCGAGGTACATTTCTCATCTTCAATACATGGGCTAAGGTGTTGATCAATACTGGGGCTTTGCATTCTTTTATTGCCACGTCATTTGCATCATTGTTGGGATTAGAGAGTAGACAACTACAAGCTTCACTCACAGTAGAATCACCAGTAAGGGGAAAGGTCAATCTGACCCGGGAATGTCAGGGGTGTGTAATCGAGGTAGCAAGTCGACAACTTCTTTTTAATTTTGTAATGTTGGAAATGGCGGGTTTTGATGTTATTCTCGGAATGGATTGGTTGTTCGCGTACCGGGCGACAATAGATTGTTACCGGTGGAGGGTCACAGTGTGTACTATAAGTGGTGATCGTTTTACATTATTGTGGGATAGGTATGATAGATCCTTACCCTCATCATATTATCCTTGTGGCCGAGATCAAATTAATTTCCTTTTAGCAAGCCTTTGGGAAGATGGAAGTGATGTAGTCCGGGATGAATTCCCAAAAGTAGTGCGTGAATATCTCGATGTCTTTCCTAAATATCTCATAGAGTTACCACCTCATAGGGAGGTAGAGTTCACTATAGACTTGTTTTCGGGTACGGCACATATCTCGTTGTCACCGTATAGGTTTGCTCCAACTGAATTAGTTGTTCTGAAAGAACAGTTGCAAGAGTTACTTAGTAAGCACTTTGTACGCGATAGCACGTCACCTTAGGAAGTCTCGGCATTGTTCGCAAAAAAGAATGATGGGTCCTTAAGATTGTGAATAGATTACCGGAAATTGAACCAAGCTATGGTTAAGAATAAATACCCCTTACCAAGAATAGATGGCCTTTTTGACCAACTTAAGGGCTCTTGTTGTTTCTCTAAAATAGATTTGAGGTCGGGTTGCCACCAAATTTGAGTTAGAGAAGAGGACATTCCCAAAACCGCCTTTCGTACCTGATATGGTTATTATGAGTTCTTGGTTATGCCTTTTAGGCTAACCAATGCCCCAGCTACATTCATGGACCTAATGAACCAAATCTTTAGAGAATTCCTTGATACATTTGTAGTGGTCTTTGTAGATGATATTCTTATCTATTCACCTTCTGAAGAAGAGCATGAAGGGCATCTTCGTACAATCTTGCAGCTTCTTAAGGAGCACCGGCTTTATGCTAAGTATGAAAAATGTGAATTTTGGCTTACGGAAGTAAAGTTCTTGGGTCACGTAGTTTTAGGGGATGAAGTTATGGTGGATTCTTCAAAAATAGAAGTTGTGTTAAATTGGGAGCAGCCTAAGAATGTCTTCGAAATTCGAAGCTTTTTGGGCTTGGCTGGTTACTATCGCCGTTTTGTGAAGAACTTTTCTTCTTTAGCATCACCGTTGACCAGATTAACCCGTAAGGGAATAAAGTTTGTTTGGAGCGAAGCATGTGAAAACTCTTTCCAAGAATTAAAGTTTAGATTAACCACCGCACCCATCCCTATCATTCCGAAATGGGGATTAGGTTATACGGTGTATTGTGATGCCTCTAGGGAGGGATTGGGGTGTGTCCTTGTCACGCCCCAAACTCGCCCCTAAAAGTTCGGGCATAACCTAAGCAGAAACGGACACTTAACCTGATATACATAACATATGGGGCTTGAACGGAAGCATTTAACAATATAAATTATCATAAATAAAAGAACTATATCCATTGAGCGACCACTATCATGCCAGGATCACAAACGGAACATAAGGCAAACAAACATACAGTGGCATGCATCTGAGAATTTAGCTATGGACATATACATATACAGACCCAGTCCTTATAATTGGGCGTAACAAAAACAATAAGAAGTAAAAAGATTATATACACTACAACCTTAGACAAACAATCAGGGTACAAAACCAAAAGCTTAGCAGAACTCCATAAAATGGTTGCCTTCACTTAAGTGCCTGGACACTCCGGGGTTGACAAAAGAGGAACGGATGCCACGGGTTTTGACTGACCTCCAGATGGAGTGCCTACAGAATAAACATAACACAGGGTGAGTCAAGCTCAGTGAATAGTAGTACGTAAACAATTTAATGATTAACTTGAATTATAATGTACAAACATAAGTGCAGAGAACACATAGTTAACTTAATCTTGTAATTATTTCCAGAATGGTCTTAGGCTTAAACTTTAAACATAATGGCTTGAAACATAACATCTTGAGGCATAATGGTTGTAAGCCCTTGAATAGAGTGGCGTAAAGCCCTTGAACATTGTGGCGCGAAGCCCTTAAACATAGTGGCATCAAGCCCTTGGATAATTTGGCGTTAAGCCCTTGAACATACTGGTATGAATTCAAGAGGTGTCTCACACGGATTCTAGAGGTGACTCACAACGTAGCACTTAGTTCTGCGTAGCACTTTGCTTCATATCATAACAACTTATACAGAATGGCCATAGGCCTTATAACTTTCACATGTGTATGGATTCAAGAGGTGGCTCGTACGAATTCTAGAAGTGGCTCGCCTTGCAGTACTTAGTTTCGTACAGCACTTTGTTCCATATTAGAAATACAGAATGGCCTTTGGCCCAGATTGGCTTTAAGCCTAGTTCATGTATGTATGGACTCAAGAGGTGACTCGCACGGATTCTAGAGGTGACTCGCATTGCAGCACTTAGTTCCGTACAGCACTTTGTTCCATACCCAAAATAGGTCGTGAAGACCAAATAATTCATATTATGTCAGTGCATAACATAAACAGAACGGATAAACAAAAACAAGGTCATACATGTTCTTAATTAAGCTTGAATCATAACAGAAATCAGAATTCATGTTTGACTATACATGGTACATTCAATAGCGCTAATAAATCAATATAATACCTTTTAGTTCCGCAGAGGGACTTCCAGTAATACCTGAACCACGGTATTATTACCCTCGGGCAAGGGCCTTGTGCTAAAGATGCCCTGAATACTTTGATATATAAGGACAGTCATTTACTGGTTCAAAACATACATATCAGAAAATAAAGCATTTATTGTTATATCGTTATCATCGTCATCACAGTACGCTTAACAGAGACAGAGCAATATACTTTCTAACGTGGTTTACATAATGATGATAAACCTTTACATTCATGTCGTAGATTATAAACGACTTCAGGTCTCTTAGTAGCAAAATAGCATGCTCTCATATTCATACCGTAAGGTGAATCAATATTATTGATACTCAATTCCTGACATTTAAGGCAACCCATGGTTCTATCTGATTTTTATTTCGTTCCTTTCTAAGCAAATTTCTATGTCATGAAACATGTGTCGAACCAAATAAGATTATAAGAGTCCCTGATAGGACGTTCAAATATCATATCTCCATTAAGCGGAGTTTATAGTCATAATTTCTTCCCGTTAACTACTTGCATAGTTTTAATACTTCTTGTACGGAGTCTTAGGTAATTTACAGGCTATAGCACATTAATAATAACCATTAACCATAAACAGAATGCAGAGGAATTCCAGAGTCATACCGAGGTACACATCATCTTTCAATGTTCTCACCGATCTTCAAACAACGTAAATGTTAACGTAATTGCTTATGTAAAACAGAACGTTAAGAATAGAATGGTTAACGGTAAGTAAACGTACGATTACAGTACTACTACTCACAGTGTTGAGGCGGAGCACTACTTCCCCCTGAAGCGTGTCCTATACACATACAAAGTTCACAAATTAACTTCCTTCTTTCCTTGTTAAATTACTTCCTGACTCATTACGTTTCGAATGAATTTACTGCCATCTTAAGATCATCAGAAAAATATTTTAAAAATATCAGAGGGTCGAGCACGTGAAATGGAGCCGAACATTTTTTTCAGCTTGGGCCGCACGTGCGGCTGTGAGCCCCGCACGTGCGGCAATCTGGACAGAAAGTAGTTCGAAATTCAGACAAAATCCCATTTTTTGGTGAGTATTCTTAAGGCTCAAATAGGTCCTTTAATTGATGAAGTATGGTTCAAAAATCATGTACATAAACATCATAACACATAACAATCTCAACATAACTTGGGTCTTGATCTTCACTACTACACTATAATTCATTTTCTATAACATCTAAACACACACATAGATCCATTACACACATAATTGGATGCAAATATGTAGAACTAAGAATAGAATGCAATTTCCTTTACATGGTTCCAATTAACACCATTAATTAAATGATGAAAACACCTATTCAAACCCCAACTTATGTGAATACCCAAGAAATTCTTACCCATATTCGAGAGAGGAGTTAATTAAAGTATAATCAACATACCTTGAGCTTTTAAATCCCTCAAACCTTCTCAATCTTTTCCTTGGAAGACTTCTCTTCTTTCTTCCTCATTCTCCTCTCCTAACCCTCTCAGGAGATATTTTAGTTTTTAGGTTCAAAGTCAAATGACTTAAGCATACATATCTATTATGTCAAATGGCTAAAGCATTCATTATATATATAAGAATTGAATAGGACAAAACTGATTCAGTTTAATCACTCCGAATTGAAATTTCACAAAAATGCTTATCATGGCTTAAAAATCATGCTGATCTCAAATATAAAATTAATTTCGAATTATTGATCTCCTAAGGCTTTCAATTCCTGATCCAACCATTTTAATTGTGACAGATATGTTTTCTTATTAAACAGATATAAATCTATAAACATAAAGTTTACTTAATTACACCTAATTCTACATGGAGTTTCACAATAAGCATATAAAGGCACAAATTCAGGGACTGGAAGTATACCAGAATCATAAACAAAGGTCGGGTTATTACAGTCCTTATGCAAGAAAGAAGGGTAGTAACATATGGGTCGCGTCAACTAAAGACTCATGAAGGAAACTACCTTACTCACGATCTAGAACTCGTCGCCGTTGTTTTCGCCTTGAAGTTGTGGAGACACTACCTCTACGGTGAGAAATTTGAAGTCTTTTCTGACCACAAAAGCCTCAAATACCTATTTTCCCAAAAGGACTTAAACCTACAGCAGCGGAGGTGGATGGAGTTCCTGGAAGACTATGATTTTGAGATACACTACCATCCCGATAAGGCCAATGTGGCAGCAGATGCTTTGAGTAGAAAGTCGATGAGTACAATAGCCAACTTGGCAATGAATGAATGGAAGATGTTGGGAGATGTCAATGAGTATTCTCTGTGGCTCGGTGAATCTTCAAAACAAGCAACCCTCTTTACCACCATCGTACAACCGACTCTTGTTGCAAGAGTAATTGAAGCTCAACTGGGTGATCCAGAAGTGGAGACCATTAAACGGAGAATTCAACTAGAAAAGGAAGAAAAGGGTTTAAATGTTCATAAAGACTCTAGTGTTCGTTACGTTTACCGGTTGTTCGTGCCCGAATCCATGAGAAATGAAGTTTTGAAAGACTTTCGTCATTCTCGTCTCGCAGTGCACCCGGGGGGCACCAAAATGTATCATGATCTAAGCTGCCAATTTTGGTGGAAGGGTATGAAAAAGGACGTAGCCTCTTTTGTGTCCAAGTGTTTAACCTGTCAACAAGTTAGGCGGAATACCAAAGACCGGCTGGACTATTGCAACCCCTTCTAGTTGCCAAATGAAAGTGGGAATACGTCAACATGGATTTTGTTGCTGGTCTCCCTATGACTCAGAGAAGTAACGATGCAGTGTGGGTGATTGTTGATAAACTTACTAAATCAGCTCATTTTCTCGCCATGAGTATGGGGGACTCCGTAGAATTTTTAGCCGAACTCTAAATTCATGAGATTGTCCGCCTCCACGGAGTACCAATCAGTATAGTATCTGATACAGACCCTCGTTTTACAGCCAGGTTGTGGCAGAGTCTTCAAAGCGCCTTGGGAACTCAACTGAACTTTAGTACTACATATCACCCCCAAACTGACAAGCAATCCGAATGTGTTATTCAGATTTTACAAGATATGTTGAGGGCTTGCACGTTAGATTTTAAAGGGTCATGGGAGAAGCATTTACCCCTGGTTAAATTTGCGTATAATAACAGCTTCCAAGCAAGTATTGGAATGGCACCCTTTGAGGCATTGTATTGGCGTCCATGTAGGTCACCGGTATGTTGGACTGAAGTGGGAGATTCACCTTTGTTAGGCCCAGATCTAGTCCGTGAAACCACCGAGAAAATAGCCCTTATTCAGAAAAGGTTAGTCACTGCTCAAGATTGACAAAAGAATTATGCAGACAGGAGGAGACGACCCTTATCCTTTGAGATCGGCGATCATGTGTTTCTGAAGATCTCCCCTAGCAAAGGGTTGATGAGGTTTGGCCGAAGTGGAAAATTATCACCAAGGTTTATTGGTCCCTTTGACGTCATCGAACGAGTTGGGGAAGTGGCGTACCGTCTTGCATTACCTCCTCAGCTCTCAAGAGTCCATAATGTATTTCATGTGTCTATGCTCCGTAAGTATGAACCTGACCCCTCTCATGTGTTAGATTGGACAGAAATTGAAGTAAACGATGATGTATCATATGAGGAGAAGCCAATCCAAATTCTTAATACACGAGAACAAGTGTTGAGAGGTAAGGTGATTCCACTAGTGAAAGTATTGTGGTATCATCATGGCGTGGAGGAAGCGACATGGGAACGAGAAGCCGAAGTCCGTGAAAAATACCCTGAATTATTCTCAAACCTATGATGTATTAATTTTCTTACTTTTCTTGGGTATTTAGTGGGGTTAAACGTGGGCTATAAGTTTTATTCTCGACCTTGGGTTGAACTAACCTCATGTTTAAATTAGAGACAATGGTGGAACTATAAATGTATTAGCATTGCCTTGATTAGTGAATGTATGGAAAGTAAGCAAATTCTTGTGGGTATTTTTCTACTATTATTTATGTGTCCAAGTGGAGGTGTATGTATATGTTCATGCGTGCTGAAAGCCTGAATATGTGCACTTTTATCTGTTTAGTTGATATTGCCTTTTGTTGCATCAGGTGGGAGGTAGAAAATAATTTTGAGGGCGAAATTTCCTAAGAGGGAGAGATTGTGACATTTTTTTTTTAGGTTCGCTCGAGCGGGGAATCCGCCGCTCAAGCATGGATTTGTTGCTCCCAGAACATCGTTACATTTCAGGCATGTCCACTCGAGCGTAGGATGTCACGCTCAAGCGTGAAATGCTAGCATCCAATAATTATACTGTAGCTCTACAGAAACCTTTGAGACTCTTCTTTCTCCGCTCGAGCGGGGAAGTCGTCGCTTGAGCGGGCCTTCTTGATCGTGTCTGGACACTCAAGCGTGGGAAGTCATGCTCGAGCGGGGAACACGATGACAGCTTTTTAAACACAGCAATTCTATATCATTTTCACACCTTCCTTTTTCTGTTCTTGATCTCATCTCCCTTCCTCTCTTGGAAACCCTAAATTCCTATCATCCAACACCTCTCCTACCATAGAAATCCACCCGAAACCACTTGCTAGGAGCGAAATACACTTAAGGATCATCATTTTCTATCGATTAGATCGTGCGTTTGCAGTAGAACCATGAAGAAGCTTGGATTTTGGCCTGTCATTTGAGGTAGGGATACCTTTATCTTTGTATTTCCTCTTTATTGATGGGATTTCATGGCAATGTATGTGATGTGTTAATAAATTTGGGGATTTCATTGGCTTAAACCTTTACTACATATATCTAAGCTCTTGTTTTACAATTTGTTTGAAATTTCTCAATTTTCTTCTCTAATCACTAATGTAATGTTGTTAAAACCTAGATTGTTGACAAGAGAGAGAAAACCCCCAAAATTTATAAAACTCCAAGTTTTATTTGGATAGGAATTACATGATATAATGGACTTTTCCTTGATTCATGGAAATTGAGGAAGAATGAAGAGAAGAAATGTGGGAATTGATGTAGTTAAAGAAATGGCTACTGAAAGGTTATTGTTTGTTAGGTTTTGTGTGATGGTTATTTATGATAATGTTGAATGTTGTACTGTGGAATTGGAATGTGATTGAATTATTAAAAATGCATGAGTCCATGTGTGGGTTGGTGATGTCTAAGAGTGGTGTTATGTTGGTACCCGCGAGGGGAGTTTAAAAAGGTGCCCAAATGCCATGTCTAGGCTTATCGCTGGACGAATGAGGGAAAAAGTTGTTGGGTGTCCACACAATCCCGCCATATAGTAGCCGACGAATGTGGAAAAACGGATGATTTTCTAGGGTGCCACTTCCCGCCGTATAGTAGCCAGCGAACGTGGGGGTTGTCATCGGAAATAATAGGGTTATTTTCAGTTGGACTCAAGTAGAAAATGCGTGGTTTGATTTCTATAGTTGTAGATACTAAATTGTGTACATGATGATGTTAGTAGCACTTGTCATATTACATTATAGTGTTCCTTTATGATTCATTGATGGCTTCTTGTGACAATAAACCTTATTGTGATGTTATGTCTCATAGATGCCATAATCTTGTTCAAAGGATTAGATACGTGGATAAATGTATTCCTACTGGGCATATGGCTCAACCCTAATTTGTTTTTTAGGAATCGAAGAAGGTCAACCTCGTTGAAGGATTGGCGCAAGCACCAACCTTGTTTTCTTTTGGGGAGCTAATTGAAGTCTAGGGCTTTTAGTTGTTTTGCATTTATTTTGGGAATTATGTAACAGAACTATCTTTTGTATTTGTAATGTTGTACGCCCAAGGGGTTTATATTTTGTTAAGTTATCTAGCTCACCGAACTGAGAGAAGACTTTGAACATCATGGAAATGTACCATATGAAGTGTAGACACTCAACTTTTAGTTCAATGGGAAAGATATGACCTTTTTGGGATTTTATGATCATGTTAATAGTGTGTATAACAGGGTGAATTTACAGGGCGTTACATTTTGGGTGTTTTCAAAACCTTATTTTCCTTTGGAAAGTTTGAAATAAGTTTGGAGACTTTCTCCCGCATTGGAAAGAGAGGAAAACATGGAGCATTTAATAAAGTGCTACATGGAATATTGCTTTGAATATGGAATTGTGGAATGGATGCTAGTGTGCATGCACTCACACCACTAGGATGTCCGCACACGCACACGCACGCGCGCGCGCGTGCCTTTGGTAGTGTGGCGTTTGATAGTGCACTTTGCACTTGCTAGGCACCATGAGGGCGCCTTCCAATTTGCATCGGACAAGTTAGAACGATGATGTGGATTCAATGTGGCATGGGTGACGTGGAAGACGGTCAGCTCCGCATGGCAGTGATGTGGCGTCCGTTGGCGATGAGTCAACCAATCAATCAAACGGTTGCGTATCCGATCTAGAGCAGTTTGATCATAACCGTTGATTGGAGATGTGCGCGATCGTATGAATGAAATGGCACTCGATCATGATTAGGTATGAGCAATCAAGGCATCTATTCGGTGTGAGAGAGATCTGCACAATAGATCATTGATCCAACAGTCATATCTGATTGGATGCGATCAAGGGACATGATCATTCGATCAAATGCATCAAGGCCTATAAATAGGCTGCGAAATCAACCATTTTAATCCATCGAAAAATCCATAAAAAATTCTTGCAATACTTGTTCTCTCTCCGTCTTGATTTAGAGTTTTCGATCAAGAGCTACTTAAACAAGTTTCTGTTTTTCTTACTAGTAATCAAATTCTACAGAGTTGATTATCAGTTTCTTGGTTTTCTTGATAATGTCAAGAGTATTTTGATCTATTGTCGTTAGTGCAGACGCCAATAGATTTGATCTTTAGATCATACTTCATTGTATCCTGTAGGTGAATTTGCTGTAATCCCCTACACACCTTTTGGTGGGTACAAATATTATCTTTAGGAAAGCGACTAAGTAACGTAACTTGAAGCACCAAATTTCTATTCTACGTAGACAAGATTATCGCCAAGTTTTGAAGACTTGAAGACCGCCAACTGAAGAATTCAAGACGAATTGTTCCAATATAAGGTAGATTATTTTGTTATGATTGGTGGATACCAACATAAAAGCCGTAGTAAATTTTTTTTTAATCAGCAAAAAAATATTATATTAATGAAATTGAAAAGGTGCAAAGAGACAAAGCCAAGGTGTTAAAGCTGCATCATAACTTAAAAAAGGGTCGATACGAGTGCTTTTTAGGTTGGTGGCAAGGGTCAAGGTTGCTGAAGAAAGAAATGGTGATTCGGGAGGTTATTCATTTTGTGATAATGTGGACCATATGGACTCTGAGAAATGAATGCTTATTCAATGGTGCATAACCTGATTGGGAAGCTACAATGGATTTAATCAAGATTCGAGTCACTTTGTGGGTCAAGTTCAAGAATAATTTCTCAGAATTCAGCATCGATGACATTTTTTTTTTTTTTGCTTGCAACTTGTGCTTAACAGGGGCTTATGGTGGGGAATTTGATTTCTGCAACTTCATCAATGTGTTCAAATGGTTTAGGTGAGTTTGTCTCCCCATTGCTGCTAAGATAGCTTTGGATCCACCAATGATTGTTTCAAGATGTGGATGCTGTTAGAGTTTTCTACAATGGTTGTGGCCGCTTTTTGTGTTATTCTGTGATTTTTTCTTTGGTTTGGTTTATCTTGTAAAATTTGACTTTGATGCTGGATGCACTTACCTTTCTTTTTATTGATGCTGGTTTTTAGAGTTTTTCTATGTACATTAAATTTTCATCAGCAAAAAAAAAAAAAAAATCATCAGTAAATTTTTTTGCTGCTTTAAAAAAAACAACTTTAGGAACATATCTTAACTAGATCATTACACTAACTCAAAGCAAAATCACATGCAAACACGTAGGAAAACACCCAACCGTTGACGAGAAACCAACTAAAAGCAAAAAATAAATAAATAAACCGACCATAACAACCAAATTATGATTGCCAAGCATCGGCACAATTATGTACGCCCACTAATTAATCATAGTTTAACATCAACACTAGAACAACACCCATACAACCAATAATTTAACAAACACTTAACACAAAATTGAATCTAACTTTTATCAGTTTTTCTTTTTTTTAACAAACATTTTTTACACATCTTGTACTGTGATGCTCAAGATAGTGAATTAATTACATGAGAACACAAATTTTGAATAAATAAATCAAAGAATACAACTCTATTGGAGCACCCACAGACTAAAAGATTTAATACAAATCTCACTTTTATACCTTTTTGTCATATAACACACTTTAACAAATAATTTTTTAGCACATACAATGTTAATGGTCTAAGAGACAAATTTTGAATTTTATGACTTTTTGTTATATAACACACTTTAACAAATATTTTTAACACATCCAGTGTGAATGCTTCAAGAGTCCAGGAGATTGAGGTTTGGAGTGTCGTTTGCTTTGTTGCTTTTACTTGGATGCTTAGCTTGAATTCAAAGCCATCCAAATTCTTCGTCCATTTGCCTCTTTTCAGATTGGAGCCTTGCTAGTCAACCCGGAATTGTTATGATACATAAAAATGAAAAATAAAATATTTGAGAAAAAAGACAATTAAATATAAATGGAGAGGCAAATGGAATTACCAGCCTAGTAGAACAATTGGATGTGCAGCTTCATTGATGGGCTTATGAAACAAATCACAAGCAAGACCATCAATCTCGGTCATCTTTAAGTGATCAATCCTTAGAATGATCTAGTTCAATTTCAGCAACAAAAAAAGTATCAAAAATCAATCACAATCAAAGAAATATATGTAGAGATCCATACCAACATTCTGGTAAAATCGCTTATTCGCTAATTTCATTGATGGAATTTTTGAGACTCTATATTCATCTTCATCTTCATATTTCCCTCTGTTGATGATGCTACTCGTCATCTTAGCAACCTCGGTTAGGTTGGGTTGGGTTTGGTTGGAATGACTATTCTTGCATTGTATAGAAACACATTCGTCGGTATTTCTCTGCCTTGCTTTTTTCACAAAAAAGGTAGCCATTTAAGATTTAGTAAATACTCATAAATGTCAGTAAAGACTCATTAATATTGTGAGCTTATCATAATAATAAAATATATATTTAAATAAAATGATTTTAAATTTAGTAAAATTCCTTGGAAAAATGTTTTGAAAAGTGCCTCATGGATTTTTCTTTTTTGTTAAGTTATGTACAAAATTAGTTTTTATTGTCTAATTGGGACAGAGATGGTATGTTTTAAATCACATCAGAACAAGGACGTAATATGCATGCTTAACATGCATTAAGTTTGAGATGATGATAAGATTTGGTCATCGGGCAAAAAATAAAGATTTTTAAAAAAATTCAATTTAGATTATTTATTTTTACACTTTTTTATGCCGGTAATGATAATGGATCGAAGTTAGTTGTATAATTTAACAACATTTGTAAAAACATCAGTTATAAGTGACAACAATTGTTTGTTAAACGTTATAAAAATAATATGACATTTATTAACATAGAAACACATATAGGTGTTTAATATAATAATTTTTAAATTTTGAGATACAAAATCACAACTATACATTTGCATAGACACGTCACCTTCACCCACCCAATTTAAGTTTTTGGCAACTAGTCATAAAGACTCATAATCTTAGGCAAGCATTAATTATATATAATTAACTAAATATCACATTAAATTCTCATGTAACCGCACAATTAATGAAATCTCAAAATAAAATAAAATAATAATAAATAAATGATGACTTACGAAAAATCAAGGTCGCTACAGAACCGCTCAGTGAACTTATCCACCCACTGTTTCTAGCTATCGATCGATCCCACCGAAAGTTTGTCATACCAAGTACAAGCCATTCTACCCAGACTGGAAGCAAAAATTCTATACATTAGTGCTTTGTTTTTGTTCCAGAGGGCCATGGCATGGCGATAATGACACAAGTGGTCCAGGGCTGACCTCCTGTCATGTAACTTAAATTTTTCGATACTAAACTTTTTCAGCTGATCTGCTGAGGAGATCCTCTTTGTGAATGGTGATATTAGCAGGACATGCCTCCTATCGATTGCTTTGAAGGCAATCCCCTCAGAGGACCTCCGACCAGGATTCTAGGCTTTTGGATCTAGCTGGGTACCTTCCTTAATTTGCTGCATAGCTATCCTCTGCAGGTCCCTACTGCTAGTGGCCTTGTAACTCGCAGTCTTGTGGTTTAGTTTGCAGCGCGTGGATTGGTCTGTCCAGCTATTTCCACAATCGATCTAGAATGTGGTTTGCCCTCTCTTGTCTTATGATGTTGATAAATGCCCTCATGTTTTCTATAGAAAAGTCACAGCTCTGGGCTGGCCCCAACCTCCTAGGGTGTTTCCCTTATGTAACTTCCTTTCTACAGAGAAAAGACCTCACATCATCTGAACAAGCGTAGTCCTCCGATTGGACGCCTTCTCGTTTAGAGGATGACAAGTGGTGCTCTTCAAAGCAAGGTAGACTACTCGCCACATAGATAATTTTGCCCATTTTATGAGTTAGCACAAGCCTTGGATTTACCTCAGTGCACGATCTCCCCTTAGAACGTTGAGGGAACCTTTTCTAGGAGGCATGAGCCTCCCTCACCCAGCTCTTGGTGTACTGGTGGTTGGCTTTGGGCCTACTTCAAGGTTCTGACCTGGTCCGTAAGTTCCTTAAGCTGTTGGTTCATGATGTTTATAGTTTGGTCACAGCTAGCCAACTCTTGTACCCAGTTATTGCTTTTGGAATTTTCAATAGCGAGTGTAAATCATAAAGCATTATAAATTAACGCAACGGATAAAAATAATTCAAATCATACCTTAATGACTCAACCTCGTGGGTAAATCATGTGCTTCTAAAAACTGATCAGTCAACGAACCCAGTAGTGAAGTGATACTACAAAACGAGTATCACCCACACAAGTCACAGTGCAAAATGGCTTGATCGTTGTTTTCTGGGAGAGAGTCAGAGAGAGAGTTTGGGAAAAAAGGTTATGGGTAAAAACCACATAACGTATATCTGATATACGTATATCTTTAGATTAACCATATAATCTGATATATAACCAATATCTATCTATCCATCTATCCATATCTATTGATATGATAGATATAGATATCCTGAATGGTTATCCAAATAAGTTTTGAATTCAAATTCAAACTTACATGGATAAGGTTCAAAAGGTTCAGGTTCAAAAGGTTCTAAGGGTCATGCCACATGGGCGCCCAATTTCTAACATCTCTCACTCGGACATGAGTTGGCATGACATTGCCACATCTCTATCTCAATCTCTCCAAAAAATAAACAATCTCATACTAGCCACTGCACCGTGCGACTGTTGAGAACACCTGCATGTGAGAGCTCTATACTAGAAACTCAAAATGAGCCAACATAGAGACATCAACCCAAAAAGAAGAGAAAGAGTGTCTCATATACCCCAGACCCATCTAATTACACCGGTCCAAAAAACATCTCTAATCCCTCAAAAGAGCATGTTTGACCCTCTCAATTCTTGCAATATATTCACACTCAATCCGCTTCTCATACAGAGCGATGTGAGTTGCCGGCAGTGAATATACAACAGTGGTTTAATACTAGATGATCTTCCCTTTCCCCTCATGTCATTTAGTTTAGGATTGACCACTTTCCCAGTGATGTCCCTTAAGGCCGAATCATACATGACCGCAGGCAACATACCAAAGTAGCAGAACATCAACCCCTTACCTTATGACATAGTCAAAAGTCACAAAAGGGTACATAAATGAAAGTCATATCAATAATGACACTAAGACTCACACGGTGAGGAAACAGGGATCCATTCTCTCACCTCATTACTCAGTCGCCAAGCACATATAGTATGAATACATGTTACGGTAGAGTAACTCTTCCAAAAGAGTGATGTCATCCTCGATACACCGTACAGATATAAGTCTAGTCGCTTTCTAGCGCCTAACTCGAATTCTCTATTTGCTCGCCTTCTAGGTGCCAAATGAGATCTCGCATCTGGCTAATCATAACAGGCACAACATGGAAAGTGGGTACTAATATCTATGTTTGATCCTTAACACGACCTCATCTTGGTTGTAACCAAGGCGACATATATAGTGGATTATTTAAGCCTCTCTTGGCTCCAAATAAAAATAAACCACTAGTCTCATCCTTGCTCACTCCCAAGCGCCAAGGGCGATTGCTCGTGTGAGTGAGCCAATCTTGCCTGCTGACATCATCATCTGCTAATCATTATGACACTAACCATAATAGTGTCAACATCCCATCATCTCATAACAAATAAGTGATCGATTAAGAAAAATTTGACCACAGCTTGCGCAATTCTAAATTCCAAGCATAACCCTTATCAGCACCTCTTGCGATAAGCATATTCAACATAATCCACCATTTGCGCCTCATATGAAGTGGTTCAAGATCACTACCTCTTGCGCAATTACCTCTCTAAAGATATTTTGGTGACCAATTTGCATTCATTCTGGATGCGCCCAACTAGCGCATTGAATCTTACAAGAAGCAAATTAATATACTACTAGTAAAGCATGTTATCCACAATCTAATGAGCATGGTCAATGTCTAAATAACTCAGTTGACCATTTACCAAAGATAACACTTATCATGTCAAATATTCCCACATAGCGTACGTCAAGCTCCCACAACAAAAAAGATCAAGGAATATAGGTCATCTGTTTCTCCCAAAGACAATCCGACGATTCACTCAATAGCTAAGGCTCTGGCTTTTACCGATAGGTAAGTCAATGGATTTGCAATTTTACATCTAGAATCATTCTAGGATATTCTCTATGTAAGTCATCGAAGACAAACCGAGAATTTTCCTAAAACAATTCCTAAGGATCGTACATCCGAGCATATAAATTACATCACCCATGTCCATCATATCTAAAATAGAGGACTGCCCACCCTAGGTGGCGACAACCTTATAAATTCCTAGCTCATAATGACTAAGTAAGGAAAAACTTCTTTTGGACCATTGATCATGCCTCAGTGGTCTTCATCGATCATCATTGGCCTATCATGGCTTGACGAAATCTAAGAACCACTATTTGGATAATTGTTTTAGGCTGTAAAAGATTTATTGGAATTAGCAACCTTTTTGCGCTTCTAACTTTTCACCATAAAAGCAGAAGGTAAATCCCTACGGATCTACTTATCCAATTCTCTAACGAGAAAGTTAGGTCACAATGTCCACAAATCAATGTTCCGAACTTATGTCAATCATAGCCTAAGTCAAAATAACCTCACTCCCCAGGAGGAAGTCTTCTCATGGTCTACACTTTCCTCAATGGTGCGACTTTTTGGTATCTAGCAAGCCTTATGCCTCAACAATGACTATCTAAATTACGCATAACTTTATAACAGTTTTGCGTCATAATGGAAAGTCAACCAAATTATAAAAATGGTTAATTCTCAAAGACTTTGTCTTAAACTGCACAACATTGATCCACTTTCTAAAAATAGAGGACTAGAGCCTTAGGCATTATCCTAGGCTCTTTATCATCTTGCGGAGCAATCATGAATGTTTCCCTCTCAATCACCCAATGATGACATGAAAAATTTTCACATTCGCTACCACACAACTAAGAATGTAGAGTATTCTTCTCTAATAGAGTAATCCATTAGTAGGCACATCGCTCCCACTGTTCCTAGGATATTGGAAATTTATTTCCATTCTCAACTAGGCTACATAGAGCGCTATGCTTAGAATTCTCTATCTTATAGAGTTCCAAAAACTCTATTCACGTCACTTTTACTAATAAAACTTTATGCGACTTAGTTACACTACCAAAAAGCTGCTT
The DNA here is from genome assembly GCF_055761805.1 of Camellia sinensis. NCBI lineage: Eukaryota > Viridiplantae > Streptophyta > Magnoliopsida > Ericales > Theaceae > Camellia > Camellia sinensis. The sequence continues at coordinate 106,467,393 of NC_138969.1, read as the reverse complement.
ACCTATATGCACATGACCCGGAGGGTTTACATTATCGCATACAATAATGCGCCACACGACCCTTTGTGTTTACAAGACAGCATACAATAATGCACTATAGAACCCTAGGTCTTAACTTCGCAATCTTATGAGAAGTAAAATAAAGATAAGCTGCTTAACGGTTACAGATCGCCCATAGATGGCTCTCCGCTAACCCATTACTCAAATGGAGTGTAAAATCTGATATGGAGGGCACTTAGTTAGGGATATAGGCAACAAACTAGTGCAATTCCCAATTGGGAAACATTTTGCGCCATTATCCACCTAACATTAACAATATTTAATTCATTATCTCTACTACACCATTGTGTTGTTGAGTACTAGGAATAATCAATTTTCTAAGCATCTATCTCTCTTCACAGAGTTTTCTAAAATAACTCAAATAGATACTCGTCACCTTGGTCAAAACTAAAGGCACAAAAGCTATTATCTCATTGATCTCAACCTCATATGTGCTATGTCAAAAATCATCTCAAAACTTTTGACTCATGGGAGATCAAATAGTCTTGACTCAGATGCGTATCGTAATCTATAAATGTGTCGAGATTGAGGCTTAGCTATCATACCCTTACACATATCTAGTCACAAATATCATAGTGGACTAAATGCACCAATACAAATGACCTTCTATGGCTTTCCTACTTACTCGTGCGCAACCATTGCGAACAAAGTTACACATTCACATGAGAGCAGGATGTCATAAGCGAGTGGGCCCGAGAAGGCCTACTCAAACCATCGTGTCATCATCTCATTAATGTGATTAAGTATAATAAGCCACTGGTTCATGACCAATGTCATAAACTAATTCCAATCATCTTAATGTGTGAGTTCCCGAAGACAAGTTTAAAAGGTTTAGGCCCAACTAGGTAATGACTCACAACTAATTCATATTCACTAGATCATAAAAGGATGTCATGGAGATATCAAGTGCGCCTAAGTCGCAAATTCAACTAGTAAGTGCTAATCCTCTGCACCTTCAAGTCAATTTTATTCTCCATACACTTTACTGTATCTAGTTGAAAGATGACGATACTCTTCTTGCCATATCTATTTCTCCCTTTATAGTTACTTGCAATTAATTCTACCATCCACAAGAAGGAGAGAATAAGCTATCAACTATGACAGCTCCTGAAGTAACTTAAGCGCGAATTAGGCTAAAGAGTCTAATTCAACACAATACTCTCACGAGCCATGCGTCAAGTTCTTAGAGTCATAACAACCTTGTCAGCCTTGACCTTTTCATTATTATGCTGCAACGTTTGCGCTTAGTGGTAAACGTCATTCAAAAACGTTAGCCTAGCTAAGGAATCATACAAAGAAGCCCCTTATCATGTCTCACACTCAAGTGTGAAAACAGTAAGTGTCCAAACTTAGACAAGTTGGCAATGCTAATAGATTTTGCAGCCACTAAGCGCTAATCTTTTCACTTAGTGTTAATAGATTTTGCAGCTTCTAAGTGCTAATCTTTTCACATAATGTTAATAGATTTTGCAGCTTCTAAGCGCTAATCTTTTCACTTAGTGTTAATAGATTTTACAGCCACTAAGCGCTAATCTTTTCACTTCACGTGATATTTCAACGCACACTATTATAGTGCATGAAATTTTGCTCCATCTACTCCCAATAATTGGGTAGAGAGCAAAACACTGCTCATACTGGCTACTTGTCTTACACTTAATGACTAATTTATTTAAGCTCGCATTTCTTGGATGACGTGACTCTTGAATGTTACTTCATCCAATGATGTAACATTATTTACAAGTCAAATTACAAAGTTAATCCGCGCAGCTCAATAGTCAAGATCATATACAGATCTATTGAGGGCTTACTAATTTCATAACTTCAAAACTCGCCAACCAAAACTACGTAGCGTGCCGCTAACCATAGCGCACACATTAATTTTTATTATGCCAAACAAGGCAACAAAACTACGACGACTTTGAGTCATGTTTCCTTACTTTGGCTCAATTAAGGCTTGACCTAAATTCTCCAAGACTTTTGCTCATCTAAAGAATGGGATTAAATTGTTCACATTTGAACATCTTTACTAAGTTTAGGTCAACCAATTAACTTCCATAAGCTAAGTCAATTTAGAGAGAAATTCGCATTGGGATTAATTTGATTAGCATAATATAATTTTGCCACAAAAATCTAAATTAAATAGTGACAATATTACACAAGTCGTAAGATCGAAAATTCGCTATGCTCGTAATCATCTCTTGCGCCACAAGTGAAAATTATCCAAAATTTAATTTAATTTATGTGCAAAATATTGGTTTTCGGGAGTTAATCTACAAAGATTTCTCTCAACCGAATAACCTCCCACTTACTATGGCATGTCTAAAAGCATGATAAAAAATTCTAATTCCATACAATAGCATCATAATGTAGATTCATAACCAACTCATGCTATGTCACATTTAATAATGGAATTAAAATAAACAACAATTAATCATGCTATTCTAATCACAACATATTACAAACCCTAAAAAAAATAATATGCTGTATTTAATATTCAAATTATGCCATAACAAAAACTGTATCACTTCTGAAATTTTTTGGAATTTTTCTGAAATTTTTTGGAATTCTAAATAACTAATAAACACACATTAAATTAGAAATAAAAAAATTTCAGAATCTAATAAACTGAAAAAATTATTCCAGTAAATAATAAAAAACATTTCAGAAGTCTACAATAAAAAATTCAACCCCAGAAAATAATTTATGCAATACCAAAAGTATTTTAAAGCATAAATAATGAATTATAATCATAGGAAAAATACTTTTTATTTTCATAAAATTTTCAAAATTTTACAAAAGATAGAAAATAAAATTCTGAGTCTAACGGTACTAACCACGCTTAAAACAAAGTTATAACGAATTAATTATGATCATTTAACGCAATTCAGAATTTAAAAACAAAACAAACAGACCCTTAACTTCAACAGCCAAGCCGGTGGAGGAAAAACGGCGCAACTCAACGCACGCGGCTCGGCGCACGGCCTGGTAAGCGACTCGGCAAGCGGCTCAGCACGCGGCGCGCGTGTGTGGCGCGGATGGCGTGCGCGTGGACAGCGCCGCTGATGCGCACGTGGAGGTGCATGAGAGCGCGTGAAAGCGCACAGGGGCGCGTGAGGCCCACGCTCCGCCTTCCAGGGTGTTTTCTGGTTCGATTTTTGTACTGCCGGACTCCATTTTTCACAACAAAAACATTTATGGCATTAAAAATAACATTTAATGAACATAAAAATGAAGTGTATCACATTCTCAATCAATGAGAGTTGAAGTGCAAAAAACCGTGCACTTCATCTTCCACCTCCATTAATTTTCATGCATATAATGTGTATATATTTATATAAAAAAAAATACCCTTATTTTTATGCATAAAAAATAAAAACCCATATAGGCTCTGATACCAATGTAAATCATAAAGCATTATAAATTAACGCAACGGATAAAAATAATTCGGATCATACCTTAATGACACAACCTCGTGGGTAAATCACGTGCTTCCAAAAACTGATCAGTCAACAAACCCAGTAGTGGAGTGATACTACAAAATGAGTATCACTCACACAAATCACAGTGCAAAATGGCTTGATCGTTGTTTTCTGGAAGAGAGTCGGAGAGAGAGCCTGGGAAAAAAGGTTATGGGTAAAAACCACATAATGTATATCTGATATACGTATATCTTTAGATTAACCATATAATCTGATATATAACCAATATCTATCTATCCATCTATCCATATCTATTGATATGATAGATATAGATATCCTGAATGGTTATCCAAATAAGTTTTGAATTCAAATTCAAACTTACATGGATAAGGTTCAAAAGGTTCAAGTTCAAAAGGTTCAAAAAGTTCTAAGGGTCATGCCACATGGGCTCCCAATTTCTAACAGTGAGCAAATCCCATTCTGCATGCTCACGACATTCTTGTGATGTTCTGACGTTCAAGGGATGCCTTTGTTGGCTTGAGGAAAGGTTTTGGTCATGTTCTTCTTCGGTAAGTATGTTAACATCTTCCATCGCCATGTATGGACTGAAGTCTTAGCAGACGAAGCAAAGTTTTTCACTGCAGATTTCCCACAAACGATGCCAAATTGTGGTGGGTAATAATCAAACCACTTGGCTGCGGCGGCAATGTGGTGGTATGGCCTTACTCCAAACCTGAAAAACACTCACAAAAAAAGGTAAATGGGCTAGTTGGAGCAGTCTGGGGTTACTCCGATACCTAAGTTAGTGACAAGATAGACAAAGACGTAGAATAATTAAACGAGGTTCGAGTTGAAGTGGTTGTCTACTGCCATTGTGCTGATTACCTCCCTTTTATAGCATACTCTCACTGGCCATTGAGGATTGTTAGCCTTCCTGCCATTCCTCACGTCAACCCCTTTTTCTTAGGGATTGTGTTCCACTTAGCACGGATGTTTAGGAAATAGTTAGGCCTAAGATTCAAAGGCACGTTTTTTACTAAGTCTGTGCCTCCCCAAGGTGTGCCTCTGCTCTCCTGATCCTGTCCTTAACATCTGGTTGTCATTCTGGTCCTAGACCTTTATGCTAGATTCAGCCCATCAAGGCCTAAATTTTTGTCTCCTTGGGTGGTAGGTCCATCACTGTCCCAGAGAGTCGTTTTAACCAGAAATTCTGGCCCTGCTCAGGCGTAGTTTGTTTTAGCCTCCCACACAAACCTATCAGCCGAGTTAATTCAATGTATAAAATATTAGCTAAAGTGTTGTCTAGAAGAGTAAAGAAGGCATTGCCAACCGTCATTAGTGAAGTCCAAACAGCATTTCTGAGGGGGAGATTCATTCTTGATGGAGTATTGATTGCTAATGAAATGGTGGATTGGTGAAAATCATCAAAGAATAAAGGAATCATTCTCAAGTTGAGTTTTGAAAGGCATATATTTCAGTAAATTGGGAGTTCCTTTTTTCAATGGTGAAGAATTTTGGTTTCGGGGATAAATGGGTGAGTTGGATTAAAACATGCATATCTTCAACTAAGGTTTCTGTTTTGGTTAATGGATCACCATCAGCAGAATTCACACCTCAAAAATGGCTTAGGCAGGGAGATCCATTATCACTATTCCTATTCAATATTGTTGCTAAAGGATACTACGTGAACGGACAAAAGAGTTGGGCTATATAAGAGGTGCGTATGTGGGGCCTAATGAACTGAAATTCTCTCATCTGCAATATGCAGATGATACTATTATTTTTTGTAAGGCTGATAAGGTGGAAATGGTGAATATCAAGAGAATCTTAAGATATTTTGAGGTAATGTCTAGACTAAAAATCAATTTTCATAAGAGTGTGGTGTGTTGGGTTGGTGTGAATGATGATGTGATCGTTGAATTTGCCTCAATTCTTAACTACCATAGTCAAAAGCTTCCCATCAATTATCTGGGCCTACCTCTTTGGGCAAACCCAAAAAGGAAAATCACTTAGCAACCAGTGATTGAGAAAGTGAAAAAGAAACTGGCTTCATGGATTTGCCTGTAGACTAACACTCATCAGGTCAATTCTCTCGAATTTACCATCCTATTTTTTATCAACTTTTAAACTACCTGTGGCTAAGCAGATTGATAAGCTTCAAGAAGCATTTCTGTGGGGAGATTCTGATATTAAGAAGAAAGTTCATATGGTGAATTGGATGGAGATATCAGTAAACAAAAATCAAGGGGGTTTGGGGGTTAGAAACATGAGAGAAGTCAATGATTGTCTTTTACTCAAATGATGGTGGAGATTTGGGAAAGGGGATAAAGCTCTTTGGAAACAAATTTTGTATAGTACGTTCGGTGTGGTTGGTGGTAGTTGGGTTCCAAATGTACCAGATCTTAATTCAGTATCCAGAATTTGGGTTGAAGTTCTTAAGCTTGTTGCACACAAACCAGCTCTGGTTGATTTTTACTTACCAAATCTCAGATTAGTAGCAGGGAATGAGGAAGCAAATTCATTGTGCTTATTTTGCAAAACAGAGGAGTCAGTCAATCATTTGTTATTGTTTTGTCCTTTGGTTTGGAAAGTATGGACTAACATGATGAAGTGGTGAGTGGGACTTGGTGTGGGTTTTGCTAGTTTCAATAGAGGATCTAATGTATTGGTGGGCAGGCAGCAAATTCAATAAGGTGCTTCACAAAATGTGGAAATTAGTACCCCTTATAGTTATGTGGTCAGTTTGAAAAGCAAGAAATAAGTGCCTATTTAATGAAAGGCAAGTTGATTGGAATAATTTAACAGCACTTTGGAGTAAATTTAATTCTAAGAGTGGTGGAATATTCAGTGCAGAATATTGTCACTAATCTTGATCAGATCAAGGCTTGTGTTAGTAGTAGAAGATTGGCCGTCACTTGATGTAGTAGGATTATGTGTGACTGGTGTTGATGTTTTTTTTTTTTTTTTTTAATCTTTGCTCTCTTGATTGGTTTCTCATCAACTTTGTAGCTTTCCCTTACTTTTTTGATGTATGTTATATTCTTTGTATTCTACATATCATCAATAATGCTCTCCTTCTTTGCAGACAAAAAAAAAAAAAACATGTTAGTGGGTAACAAATGTTTTGAGAGTTACTATATCCCATAAATTACATGGTTTAATGTAGAGTGTGATTCTGAATTTATGTGGTTTTAATTGCAGCAATGCTAGGTATCATGAAAAACCTTTCATGAAAATAATCATTAAAGCTTTGTGACCCTTGAATTACACTTAGAATAAAGCACCACACACTAATCAAGGTAATCCAAAGATCATAAATCTTTCATGATCATTTTCATAATCCTTAACTTTTCCCTTTTAATTGTTCATAACGGTTAGCCTTTTAGTATATATTGCTTGAATTTGTTGTCTTACTTGTTTAGTATGATATTTTTATTGGTGAGAATAGTTTTACATTAATATAGATTCAAGTTAAAAAATATTTTTAAAAAAAAAAAAAAAGGATTGGAAGCGAATGAAATTATTTGTGTAGTTTACAAATTCTAGAATATTTTAAAAATCTCCGTGAGTATATAGTATTTGGAGATTTGTCTATTCTAGGTACTAGCATAATGTTAATCTTGCTTCATTATTTAGTATAATGTTTATTGATTTCTGTTCTTGATAAAAAAAAATAAAAAATAAAAAAAATAAAAACTTGTTGCTATATAAATTAAATAATTTTATTTTGTTAAAAACGAGGATTGCAATGTGGGGAGAATTTTTTGTTTTCAACAGTTAGTTTGGAACTTAATCAATGTTTATTTTTTCACTCTGAAATCATTCTTATTAATTATAGCAAATTGAATTCATGAGTAACAAATGTTTAAGAGTTGTGCACTCATGTGATTTTAATTCTTTATAACGGTTAGTTGTTTAATATGCCTATTGCTCCAATTAGTTGTTTCAACCTTTATCGGTAAAAGTATTTTCGATTGAGATGTAGTGATAAAAATTATTTTGTTTAATATTTATATAAAATAATTTCTTTTAATTATACCTTATTGAATTACATGTAGCTTTCCTAATATTAAGAAGATAGTTATGTGTGGAAAATGATTTTGAATTGTTACACGATTAATCTTGATTTTATAATTTTTAATTAAAGTTAGAAATATTTAAAATAAAAGCTGTGAAATCACATATTTTTGAGATATTTTAATGAGAGGTATTGGTATTTTATTTTATTAGATAATATTTTAGATGGTGAGGTTTTTAAATGAGAACTTAATTTATTTCCTAATATTTCTTTCATTTTTTTCTTTTTTCTTTTTTTTTTTTTTATCTTTACCTCGTTATTATTCATGTACTTTTTAAAATAAATTATTTTCTTATTTATCATTTTTCTTCCTTATCAAAAGTAGAAAAAAAATATATATATATATATATATATATCTTGCTGAATGGCCGACCACCCCCATCCTTTCCCATATCTTTGATAGATGGGCAACAAATGCCACGCGATGACTCCATTCTCTTTGGTCCATTCTTTTCATTTTGTTTTTGTTTATTTTTTTAGTCTTTCCTTTGGCTCCAACTTTCCTTCTTTATAAATTAAGGCTTCCTCTTTTCATCTCCTCTATTTCGGTTCTCCCTCTCTCTCCCTCTCTCAATTTGTTTATTATCAAAATTTTGAGTTTAGATTGGGAATATTTTATTTAAGAGGAGAGTTGTAAATTTTGTTAAACCTTATATATCTTAGGGCTTAGAATTTTGATCAGCTACATTCGAAGATTTATTGAAAAATATATGATTAAAGTGTTGTTGATGGAAAAGATTATTTTGAGATAATCCGGATGGTATATAATTTGGGTAGTATATAATATGCTTTCTCTCAATTTCTTTGCAAAGAGTTTCTATTTTAATTACCTTCAATTTGTACTCCATTTTATTTTTCAAATCATTTGATAAATTTTGTGAAATCATTTTGTTTCGACAATGTTGATGCGCCTAACTAAATGACGTGAAAATACTATATACATGGATCGAGTGGATTTTGCCAATAGCTTGCACCAATATATCCAGATAAGCGGTTGTACTTGAGTGAAGTGGGTGAGGCTAGTTACTAGTCATGTACTGAGTAAGACCGGATATTTGATACTAGGCAAATTATCATATGATGAGTTGACTTGTTTGTGTAATTTAATAAATTGCTTGATAACCTTGAATCAAATTGTTTGTGTGGTGTTGTAAATTATTGGATCCCTATTGATTTATTATCTATCCTAACTTTGTTATTCCTGTCATATTATATACTTTCCAAATTAATTTATTTTTCAGATGTGGAGCAATTTAGTGGCAAACAGATTTGAAATGCTAATGGGACTATTGAGTAAGATATTTTGGTGCCCACCACTATTATTATTTTTAGAGATTGATATAAATTATATTTTGGAGGCATTTGTGTAATTATTTTTTTGGAGACTTTTTGTATATTTGAGATTATGTGTTATCTAAAATTACAAATTTAAGATATATTTAATTTATTAATGGTTTGGAAGTTGGGGCATTATAAAATGAGACCACTTTTTTATGCTCATAAAAATATTTTTATGATGTGTTTACAAGAATCTTATATGTTAGATTGGATGTATTTTATCAATATTCCTTTAGGTTTCTGTTTTATTTATTTACAATTTATGACTGGCCTATGGTTGATTAAAGAATGAGTAAATAATTAAATGAGGAAATATATATTTTTTGTAACTTACGGTCATTGAGTGTAGGTTTGCATCCCATTAATTGTACACAAATTATTAGTTACAGAAAATGTTAGATATATATATATATATATATATCATGCTTATCATCTAGGCTTATAGCAACAATTGTTAAAGCTGAGATTTTGTTAAATTCCTTATCAATCTTTGGGAAGGTTGCTAATGCGAAGGTGCCGTTTGGTAACACTTACGTTTTTAATTTTTTACTTATATTTATAAAAATTTTAAAAACTCAAATAAAAACTTGTTTGGTAAAATTTTTGATTTATAAATCAGTGGTCTCAGTTTATAAATTTGGCCAAAAAATGAAAACACAAAAAATGTGTTTCCATTTTGAGTTTTCAATTTTTTTTTTTTTACCACCCAACACTAGCCACCACCTGCCACCATTTTCCACCACCATCTTCCGCCACCACCACCCACCCCCCACCACCACCTGCCACCACCACTCACCACCCGCCACCACCACCCACCCGTCATCCACCTGCCACCACCCACCACTTACCACCCGCCACTACCATCCACCGTCCGCCACTACCACCACCTGCCACCACCACCACCCACCACCTACTTGTCACCACCACTCACCACCCACCCGTCATCCACCCGCCACCACCCATCACCTACCACCCGTCCTAACCATCCACCACCACCACCCGCCACCTCCTTGCCACCACCACTCACCACCCACCTACCACCACTATCCACCACCTGCCACCCACTCACCACCACCACCCGCCACCCACCACCCGCCACCACCATCACCCACCACCACCCACCCGCCACCCACCTGTCACCACCACCCACCACCACCCACTCGCTACCACTTACCACCCGCCACCGTCACCCGCTCACCCACTAGCACCACCACCCGCCACCTACCTGCCATCGCCCACCACCACCCACTACCACTACCCACTCGCTACCACCTACCACCCGCCACTGTCACACACCCACCCACTACCACCACCACCCGCCACCTACCTGCCACCACTCACCACCCACCTGCCACCACTACCCACCATCTGTCGCCACCACCACCACCACCCACTCGCTACCACCCGCCATCGTCACCCACTCACCCACCATCACCACTCACCCGCCATCTGCCACCCACCTGCCACCACCATCACCACCACCACCACCACCCACTCGCTACCACCCACCACCCGCCACCGTCACCCACTCACCCGCAATCCGCCACCCACCTGCCACCACCACCCGCCACCACCACCACCCACTCGCTACCACCCACCACCCGCCACCGTCACCCACCCACCCAACACCACTACCCACCCGCCACCACCCACCACCACCGTCTTCTGCCGCCACTTGCCATTTCTCACTTTTTTTTATATTTTTAAAATTTTTTAAACATTTTGTCAATTACCAAACGCGTTTGTAGTTTATGTTTTTCTAAAAATAAACAAAAAATAAACAAAAACCAGTTTATAAAATTTTTGTAAATATAAACTGAAAACGTAAACGTTACCAAACACACCCTAATGTGATTCTCATGTTGTATGAAAGTGAAAATTTGAAATGTGAAGGTTTGTGAGATTACACTAATCTCTTTGACATGGAGAATTATTGTATGTGTATCATTTAAAATTTAGGACCCATATTTGAATATTTATTGTAGAGGCCGAATTTAATCAATGAGGAAAAAAGGCCAAGCAGTCTAGTTGGGACATTGGGCCGAAGACAATTCGGCCCTACCCGGAGCCCATGAAGCAGAATATACAAATTGGCCATATAAAGAGCCGAACGGGAGCCAACACACTCAATTGAAAGGCCGACTAGATAATTATATGCAAGGTCAAGAGTGGGCTCGACCCTGGGCCCAAGCGTAATATAGAAAGGGAGGAACGCCAGCCAGAAAGAGGTATGTAAAAAAAAACAGATAACTTGTGACAAAAGTAAGATTTGATATTTTGAGAGATTACTGATTGGTCCGACGGAGTACTTGTAAGGCCCCGAAATAATACAACATGAACTATCCACAAATATTCAACATTTACCCAACGGTAACAATAATCTGCTCATCTTTACATAAATACTAATGAGTCTTTACAAAGGTTTTACATGCGGGTATACATTCATTAATACAAATATATGAATCTATAGCATGTAAAGCATCTATTCTCAAAACAATACAATGCCCTTAAGGGCTTACATCTTCCAAGGCATAAGCCTGGCTACACAAAAAAGTTTCTGCAACCCAATACATTAGCCCTTGGCTCAAAAAGAATTACTCAAAATAAAAGAGTTATGTACTCTTCTCAAAAACATCCACGCCCTCTGTTCGGAGGGATCACCACATCTTTACCTGCACCAAATCCCATAGGGGTGAGCACAAGGCCCAGTAGAGAATTCTTACAAAGTATATATAGTTATGCATACTCTTTAAAATGATACAATTGTTAATGTCATGCCATGCCTCCTTATAAGAAAGTCCATTTCATGCACATTTAAAAGTTTCCATCTTTCCAACAATTATTTACAATCTCAACATTTTTACCAAAATTTCCAATTATTAATCAATAGGGGCAGTAAATACGACACTGGTAATCCCTAGGCTAGTGTCTGCAAGTAGACTCTACGAGTACTACCAAACTGTCATTTTTACCGGTATTAACCAGAAGGCTCGACACCTATCCGTGCGGCTTTCGGGTCTTTCACCCTAGACACTCAGGCCAACTTATCAAATTCATCTACACCTCCTATCCGGACTTACCAATGTATTTACCCCTTACACATTTTCATAGTTCTCAACACAATAACTATTTCCTTTCCTCATGATGGAAATCTCAATGATTTAGATTCACAATGCACTGTAATAAATGAAATAACATGCAATGCAAATGATCCTTTCCATATCTTAAGACATTTCTCCACTTTTGAGTATCTCTGCTACAATGTCAACATTCACATTCTCATCTTCTCTTTTCAATATTCATCCACATGATTAATATATTTCATCAACACGTAGTCACAATTTTCATATCACAAGACATAACAAATTAGTTTTGCCACAACCTTGCTCATTTATGTATTGTCAACAATTTAACATTTACACCTCATTTTCATATAACAAGAAATTTTCCAATTTGCCAAACATTGATGCAACTCACTCTCTTCATCCTTTTAAAACAAGACAATAAGAAATTTCAAAGACATTTGCCATATTACCAAAATCCCCAATTTCTAGGGTTTTTCTCAAAACAATCACTTCCCATTTCATGGTGAAAACTCTCATCCAAAACATTTCTTTTCTTAGGTCAACAAGATGAACCCTCAAGGATTGACCAAAAATTTAGAGTTAAAAGAGAAACCCTCTTTTGAGGAAAACCTTTACGTTTTGAAATCACAAGGTTAATATCATTGCAAACTAGAAAGGACTCTTAAATCATCATAAGAAAGGAAAAACTAGTATATATAACTCAAGAATATCCCTACCTCAAAGTAAAAGCCCAAGGAGAAGGGTTAGACAAAGGTGAAGCTTCCAAAAATGGCAAAACCCACTTCTTCTTGGATGGAAATGAAGATCTTAAAGAGCCCAATCTTTTTGTCTAAGGAAGGGGGATGAGAAGATCACTAGATCTAGGTCAAATATAGAGAGAGGGGTATTTCTAGAGAGAGAAGCTCTCAACTTAGGGTTTTGATGAAAAAGAAATGAAAGAGTTATGTAAAAAGTCTCTTTTACGATCTGATATACGCGAATCCCGCTCGAGCGTAGGGTTTCACGCTCGAGCGTCAGACACAGTAACAACAGCCCGCACGAGCGTGGATTTCACCCACCCAGTATTTCACAGATTGCAGACCGCCGCTCGAGCTCAGACATGCTCAAGCGTAAGAAACGCCGCTCGAGCGTGAAAAACACTCTTGCAGCACTTTTGCAGAGGCACTCGATACTGAAAGGTTGCAAACTCCGCTCGAGCGCAAGAAGTCCCGCTCGAGCAGAAGACCGAAAATTTGGACAACAAGATTCTAGACCGAAAGGCGACTAACCTATTCTAAACACACTCAAGTCATTCCAAAACTCAAATTCAAGAGGTATAAGGAAGAAAGACATAACCAGCAGCATCAAACAACAAGATTTGGATCCCGAATACCATGACAGTCGGGTAGAGACCTAAGGTCACTATAGTACTAATTCCGGCACCCCTGACCGAAATTTTCATTCCTTTTTCAGATAGCAAGCAGCGGATCAAGAGCGCCTACCTGGATCAAAGAGTATTTCCAAACCACCTTTTCCACATTTATTTTGGTTGAAACAAGTTTGATAATTATGAAGGCCTTGTGTTTATCTAGTTTATTGTGTTTTGAATATAAATTTTTTACTATTGTTCAAAAGTCCTCTGAATAGAGGAGCAAGTCATAAAATTGATTAAAGATTTTTATCACAATTAAATGGCATGATCATTGTATATGTTATCAATGCGGCGTATGAAGAATGTTTGGTACTTTGAGTAATTGATATTTGAGGTGACTGCACCAATGCAAAGAAAATATGACATTTTATTATTTTTTAATTGTGTTGGTTTAAAATCATATTTGTCATGAGATGGTACATTAACTCTGTTTGTTGGTGAATTGTATTTGGAAAATTTTACAGGTGTGTAAAGACAAAAAGAGGTGTGCTACAATGAAAAAGACTTAATGAGTGTATATTCCATGAGATGGAGAAATATGCTGCTAATTGGCAATTAGGCTTGAGAAGACAATATGGAAAATAGATTGAGGCTTGAGAAGATCAAAAGTTATTATGACTTGTGAAGTAAAATGAGGCAGAATTAAATTAATGAACTCGAGGAATTATTGCCTCCAGACTAGCAAGGTTAGATCCATATTTATTTGTCAATGGGGATGGGCTAAGCCCTAAGGAAGTAACTCAACATCTGTAATTGGGAATCTCATAAAGGAGGTTCAATGGGTAGAAACATCCCTAAGGCAACAGTATTGATGAGTGACTGGTTAAGAAGGGTTTTACCGTGGATGAATCCAAGGCAAACAATCTCTTGCAAACATTTTGTCACTGTACCTTTGGAGGATCTTACTAAGTGGGAATTGTCGTAAGGTATCGACCGTGAGACTTTGGCTAGTCTCTGAAATTCCTATGAGAATCAAGATCATAGTGCATGGCCATTAAAAGCACTAACCTGCGAACTATTGTCCAATACCAATATTGTGTGTGAGACATGTTGACCTTTGGTTCAAAGAGTCTAGTTCAAGACCTACTTCACTGTGATTCTTCAGAGGGAGGCTGTTATCACCAAGTGAGGTTCAAGTTTGGAAGACACCTATGCCTATTACACAATATATGTTACCAATATTATATAGTTTTTATTTTGTTTTGTTTTGATTATAATTTTGAGATGCGGGGGTATATTAAAAATTTTGTGAAAATATTAAAAAATCTATTTTTATTAAAAGTGGGGGATTGTTAGAAATTTTTAATAAAAACAGAATTATCGATACTATTTAATTTGTTTGATATTACAATATTAATTCTGATTTTAATTATTTCAGTTACATGAGTTTTATTAGATATTTTTATTATATTTATGTCAGGTTTAATATATATTTATAGAGGTTTAATTCTTTCATCTATTTATATTTATATGATTTGTGTAGGAATATATATATATATATATATATATATATATATATATATATATATATATATATATATATGGGCGTCTATTTTTTGTAGAGAAAAGAAGACAAAGAAATGATGATTTGAGAGATGAAAAGTATTTTTGAAGACAAGAAAAATATAAAAAATTATATACTCAGAGAGGATTTTCTAGGAGTGTTGTTTATCTATTTTTATGTATTTTGAGAAACTCTAGTTGGTGGCTTGGTTCAAACTTACAAGTAGTTGTGAACATTAGACGCGGAATTGTGAGCAACTTGGATTTTATTTTGGAACTGCTTCACTCTGGTTGTACCTTCACGAGGGAAAAAAAGCAGTCAAGCAATTTTAGGACAGTGACAACGCGACTCTCAAAACTCATAACTATTTTTCTCTACTCTTGTTTTTTGTCTATATATTATTATTTATTATCATTATTATTATAATATTCATACTTATTATTCTATTAATTGTAATGTTAGACTAACACCAGCCGCCATTGTCCTTACTACGAATAGGGTTGCAAATGAGTCAAACCGAGTCTAGCTGAGCTGAGCTTTTCTGAACTTGAATTCGGCTTGTTTGCTTGTCGAGCTCGTTTATTGAGTTCAAACTCGACTCGATAATTAATTGGATATGAACTCAATTAGATTCATTAATATTAATAAAATTCGAACTCAATTCGATTCAGCTCGATAAGAATTTTTTTAACTATTATTGATATTATTTAAATAAAGATATTTAAATAAAAATATTATTTATACATTTATATGTTATTTAATATATAAATTATATATTTATTTTATAATTTAAACATAGATAAATAAGCCCAATTTAACAAGTCAAATTTTTTTGAATTTGACATCGACTCATTTACTAAACGATCCAAACTAAATCAAGTTTTTAATGGGTCAAACTGAACCAAACCCAAACTGCACCAAACTCACTCACCAACTAGTCGATTCATTTACCATCCAAACTGCGGCCCCATCCTGGTGCTTCCACCGCAACCCCCATTCCATCCTTATCTAAACAAACCTTGAATTAGGACATTGGATACATTCTTTAGTGTCAAAAGTGGACAAAGTGAGCCCACCAATCCAAAAACCAATGAAAAAATATTTTAGAGCTCTTATCACAATTCTAATAAGTTACCAGTGGATTTCACCTACTAATGATATGATACAAGTATTATTATTTATTTTTTTGCCACGTCAGTGGAGTTTTGATTAAAGTTCCACTATTAGAGTTCTATATCAGTTCTGCAAACCAATATGTTGGTGAAAGTTTTCTTTTTTTATTATATATATATATATATATATATATATATTACGAGTAAGTTTATATACACAGAAATCGAAAATAAAATAGGACACATTTCACGATCAAAAAATGAGTTATATCTCGTTTTATATTCGATTTCTATATTCTTAAAATTTGAATTTTTATTTTATTTTTTGACTTTTAACCTAAGGTTAAAAAATTCATTTAGATTAATTTTTTTAATTTTTATAAAAAAATAAAATAAAATAATTATAATTTAAGTATAATATTTTATTTTATTAAACTTACAAAAAAAAAAAAAAAGTAACTTGCCAAAACATGTCAATCTATAACTAGTGGACGTTTTTGGCACCAAGCAGAAACTCGAAAGGCAAGTGGCTGAGGCTCAGCCCATCAAACCAGTGGACGTTTTTGGCACCAAGCAGAAACTCGAAAGGCAAGTGGCTGAGGCACTGCCCGTAAACATCGTGTCTTTTTTCGGGTAGGTGTCGGCCCCCACACACAACTAAAAAACATGAGAAAAAATTAGGGTCGTGAAATTTTTTTTATGAAAATGATTATGAAAGATTTATGATTTTTTAATTATTTTGATTAGTGTGTGGTGTTTTATTTTAAATGTAATTCAAGGATCACAAAACTTTCATAATTATTTTCATTAAAAGTTTTTCATGATACCTAACATTACTGAAAAAACATAGTACAATAGAAAAATGTTAGAAGTTTGACAATTTAAAAATTAAAACTTATCTATAATGATGTTGTGAATGATGTAATAATAAAATTTTACATACTCCTATTTTAAAATAATAGTTTCTTTTAGGGAATTTAATTTTTTTTAGTAATATAATTATTACATTTTAAAAAAATTAATTTTTTAAAATTACCCTTTGATAATACATTTTTTGCGAAATATTAACGTCATAATTGTACTTTTTATGTTGTTAATGAATTTAAAAGAATTGAAAAATAGAAAATTTATATTATTTTATATTTGATTTTTAAAAATGAACTAATATTTTGGGACAATAAAAAATGAAATAAGGGACTAATATTTTGGGATGGAAGGAGTAATTATGCAGGTTGTACACTAAAAATCAATACCTATCTTATTATTACTGGGTGTTTTGGGAAGATAGTTAAAAGTTATTTTTTGAATTTTTTAAATTTTTTTGTGAGAAAGTGAAATAGGTTAAAAGCTGAGAAATGACTATTAGAGCATCCCCACCAGTTTATCTAAATTTTATCCTAAAATATTATTAAAAAATTCATTCCCTATTTTAGGAATTACTTTTTCATTTACTTCATTTACTTCCCCCAACAGACTTCATATTCTTTCACTATTCTATTAACAAATTCCCTATTTTTTCTTTATTTTATTAAAATATAATTTTTAAATTTAAAAAAAATAAAAATCATAAATGTGTGCTACAGTCCCTAAACAAAGCAAAGCACAAAATATATATATAGAAGGGCAAAAACTAATTTAAGAGATCATTTAGGGGAGCTGATGCAGGTGTATAGGGAGTCACTTACCCCTTAAAATAGATAAGGAGGAGCTTTAGGGCATCTATTGGGATGCTCTTAACCCATTTTTTAAAATAGGCCTATATATCATTAAGAATCAAATTATAAAAATTATATAAAATATTTTTTAATATATGACAAATATAATACAATAAATAGATAGTCAAAACCGCGTTTGGCTGAACACAGCTCAAAAGTCTTTCCTTGTTTCTTTTTTTTTTGGATTCAGCGGAAAAGGTCTTTCCTTGTTTCATCATCACAATCCCAGTCCCATACCATCTTTCTGTCTGGCCGTTTTTAAGGCTACGTTGGAGTTGGAGCGTGGGTTATTTTGGAAAAATAGTTAAAATTTAATTTTTTTTGATTTTTTTAATTTTTTTCACCATTTTATATGAGAGGTGACGTGGTTTAAAATGGGTTAAAAATTAAGTTTGACTTTTTTAATCTTTTGTCATGCGTGCTCATTGCATTGATTTTAAGATGAATTACGCTAATCATTTTTATAATTTGAAACTCATACTACTTTGATTTTTTTTACTTTTTCATTGTGATATATTTGATTCAAAATTTTAAATTTTATTCTAAATAAAAATAATTAAAAATATCATTGCTCAATTTCAAGGGCAAAATCCTTAATTTGATAATATAAATTTATTTGATAAAAATAAATATCAAAAAATATTTTTAAATTTTTAAAAATTATTTCTACTCACTAAAAATAAAATTATGTAAAATAGATAAATCTTTTACACATTTGTTTATTTATTTTACTAAATTAATTTTTAATATATGTTTGGATGATAATTATTTAATTGTTGGTTATTTTTATTGATATTTTTAATAGTTATCATATAGTTGATGGTCATATTTGTTATTGTTGGAAATTTCTTACAAGCTTCAAAACTTTAATTTATTTTATTATTTCTTTCTTTCTTTCTTTCTTTCTTTCTTTTAATAGTCTTATTTATTTAAATTTTAAATATGTGTTTGGTTTCAAAAGTAATAAGTGTGCCCGTTCCTAACAAACACCATAGAGTCTTTTTATACATGACTCTAACATTGGAAAAAATATACAACGTTCTCTCTCTCTCTCCTCTTTATTGTATTTTTATATTTCATATTTCTAGGCAATCGATACATTTTTGACAAATTCTTCTGGTGCAACTATGCATTGTATCAGATCCTGTAAAGTTTTGGATTGTATCATGGAGTCGTTTGTGATCGTTAAAACCTGCACAGAAGGAGCACATAAGGACTTTAGGACAGCATATTTGACGTGCCTCTCACAATCACACAAGTTATTTTCTAAACCATTTTCTTCATCTTTTTCTTATTCTGTTATATATATATATATATATAATTTTATTGAATTGTAAAAATCTTTTTTTTAGATTCTATTTTGCTTTCAAATTTATTCTATAAAACTGATTTAAAATAATTATTGTTCAATTCCCCAAACAATCTAAAATCATTATAAGTTTTTTTTTTTTTTTTTTTTATTAAAGTAGTAATCAAATACCGTCCCGTTGTTTCGTTGTTTTGTTTGATTTATGAGAAACCACGTTCAGGAAAAAAAGAACTATTTTTTCACTCTTTCACTCAATTGTAATTTTTTCATAATTGAAAGTCACTCTTGTTTACATCAGTCTCCACAGAAAGGTTACATAATCCAATTGGCAGTAGTAAAATAGCTGACAAAAAAATTGCATATTTGAATTGGATTTTTTCTGGAAAAGCTAATAGTTCACTGACTTGTTGATATTTTTGTTTTGGGCAGTATTTTATTACTGTTATTATTCTATTAGAGCATCTTTAATTGAATGGATTAGAGTATGAGATGTAGATTATTAATTTGTGGACCCAATTATCCTATGTTTGTTTTAATATTTTGGTTTAAGATTATTAATTCAATGGATAATTAATCCAACAAATTTGTAGAATTATTAGTAATAGGGTAGGGGTAGGATTATTAATCCAATAGATAATTTATCCTATTAATTCAATTGGATAGTGAATACCACACTAATTTAATAGGATTATTAATACCTCACTATTAGTCTTATAAATCAAACATGGCCTTAGTTTATTCGGGGTTATAGAACTTGTTCAACTTGGGTGTTTATTATTATTATTATTATTTATTTAGTTATTATTATTATTTTATTTTATTTTTGTGAAAAAGAGAAAAGTTGTAATGTAAGTTTTTTACTATTTAAAAGTGTGTAGTTTTTCTGAGTTATAGAGCATTTTATACAATTCATGATATTTAATTAGTACTATTTTGTTTAAATTTGATCTATATCAAAACATGTCACTTTTTATCTATCCTTAAATAGTTGGTAATTAAATTTACACTTTCAATAACATTAGTATTTGTTTTATTGTTATTACAAATTAAGATACTTTTTTGCTCTCTTGTCCTTTAAATATTTAAAATGGCTAATTTAGAAGAAACTGTTAGTGTGAAATTTAAAAATTTTAATGGACAAAATTTTGATAGGTGGCAAAAACAAACAAAATATTGGTTGACCGTGTTGGGTCTTATGTTTGCCATAAAAGATCAGGATTTTGTTGGATATTGGTTGTCACCCCAACAAATCAAATTTCATTGCTATAACAGAATCCTTAGTGCGTTGTTTAACCATTTATATGATGTGTATCAGTCAACCACCTCGATTGCAAAAGAACTGTGGAAAACCTTAGAGGCCGAATATAGAACTGTAGATGCTGGTATTTATAGGTTCATTGTCTCTAATTTTAATGGTTATAAAATGAAAGATGACATACTTGTAGGAGACCAAATTCATGAGTTTCAAAAACTACTTAGAAAAGCAGAAAAGAAAGGGACAACTTTTAGTGAGGAGTTTAAAGTGTCTTGCTGTCACGACCCAAACCTGTCCCTATGGGTTTAGCACCGTAACCGGCTAGTAATCCGAGATTACCGAAGGCCTGCTTAACAATAATACAGTAAGACAGAGTACAGGGACTGGCAGAAGCCAATACAGTAAATAAACAATGTCCAATGAGCTGTGATAATCTGTATGCAAAAAGACTTTTCATTCATATATATATATACAGTCAGACAAAACAGTATGTACATATATACATTCATTCAGTTCAGGGACCTAATCCCCATTAAACAGTACGGTAATAGTCTATTTAGTCGCGCAAAACAGATACAGAGACAGACGGGGAAATTAAAAACACCCCTAAGCCATAGCTTGACAGGCTCGGAACCTCGCATTGAAGAACATAGGTTGGCTCGACAAAACTGGAGTTTACCCCGACGCTCCTAGCTGCGGTCTGGTGCCTGTACACCTACATATATATATGAGCAGTGAGCTAAAGCCTAGTGAATAACACAATGCGTAAAGGGGTTAAGAATGAATGTCCTTACAGTAATAAAAACAGTTCATTAATTCAGTATATCAGTCATTCAGTCATATGTGGTACATCCATTAGCATAACAATACAGTAAACAGTAGGTCTTAAAAGACCGAACAGTAAATGATGGCCATCAGTCAGTAACAGTAGTGGTTCCAACGAGGGAACCGACAGAAATCTCTGTAATAGTAACAGTAAATAGTAAACAATAGTTGCCAAGGATGCCACAGTACAGTTCAGAATATAGGACATACATTCATTCAATCAACAGTATCAGTTCAGAAAGCAGTACAGTTCAATTGTTCAGAAGATAATCATTTTGAACATATCTTTCCACAGTTGTTACTCACAGAGTTCTGGGCTACAGTAAAGCTAGAGCGCGTCCCCAGTCGCCAACCCTACACAGTTACAAATTGAACACACACTAAGCTACACAGTTGGGAAAGATAATAACTTAATCCCTAATTTGGCTCGGTGTGGTTCTACATCTATATCCTCATTAAAATGTTTTAAACTAGGCCTAAGAATGCCTAGAATGAGATGAGGATGCAAAGATGCACTTGAAAAACATTTTCAGAATTTTCAGAAAACAGGGGTCACGCTCGAGCGTAGGATACTCCGCTCGAGCGGACATGCAGACAAAGGTTTCTGCTCGAGCATAGACTTACCCGCTCGAGCGTTCTGCAAAACAGTCAAAAGTGCTGGACAGGCGAAAATCACGCTCGATTGGGCGCTCGACACCCGCTCGAGCATGAGACACAATGTCCCGCTCGAGCGTCAATTATTCTGCTCGAGCGGACTTCAAAACAGAACAAAATGCTGGGAGCACGATTTCACGCTCGAGCACCAGTCACCCTGCTCGAGCGTGAGTCCAAATTCTGGAAATTCCAGATTTGAACCTTAAGCTTAAAACCAAGTTTTAAACCATAAACTCCGATCCTCTTGGGCCAATTTTCCAGAAAACACATCAAAACTCATACTTTAACATGATTCAAAGCTCAATTTGTAAAATCAAAGCCCAATGGTGTTTCAAACAACTCAATTTGAAACCAATTTCCATAAATATGAAGAACATGCAAACATGCATGAATTTAAATCATTTCAAAGCTTCAATTTGATGCTCTAAGGAGCCAATTGTTCCAAAAACAAGATGAAAACATAGACTTAACTTAACTACGAGCATGCATGTGACAATTCTCCATGGAATCAACCCAAAATTCAACAATATAGGCATGCATGCATGAATTAAGCTATAATTCAACAATGAAGAGCCATAACTTGGCTCTAGACTTCAACTTGCTCAAAACCATGCAAGAGTCAATTCAAAACATACATAAGAGGCAATGAATCTACCTTAGGTCTTGTAGTTCAAGATGTACAAGCTCAATTTTGCAAAGAACTCTTCAATTTACTTCAATTATCAAGCAAAACTCAAGCAAAAGTGAGATAAAATCAACTCTTCTAGTCTCTCTCTCTCTATGGTCGGCAATAACAAGGAGAATGGCTGAGGAAAAGTGTTGATTCAAAGTGTATACAAGCCTCAAAATGTGTAAGGTAGTGGCCACTAATAGGGCATGGTTGTAATTAAGTGTAACAATGCAATTTAACTCATTTTAATCTAATTTAATCATACCTAATAAGTTTTCAGGTAATCACACCATAAAATCACATAAATCACGATGATCATAAAACACTAATCGGTTTCCGGTTCGGCCGCCGATAAGGCCTTCAATTAGCAGTTCAAACACAAAGACACGAACAGATAATCAAATGACCAAACAGATAGAATTACAATTAAACAGGTATACTCAGTTAATTCAGTTTCAATTTCAGTCAGTCAGTTCAGTAGTTTATTCAGTTCACTTATCAGTCATAATCAGTTTCAGTTTAACGGTAATCAGTGGTTATTCGGTAAACAGTGACGAGGGTTGTTACAGTCTCCCCTCCTTAAAAAGAGTTTAGTCCTCTAAACTCGAGTTACCTTGGTTTTGAACAAAAACAGGATTCAGTGGAAACAGTTCAGGATATCTTTTAGCCATGTCATCTTTCCTTTCCCAAGTGGCATATACGCCACCGTGGTTTTGCCAGTCAACTTTCACTAACGGGATCTCTTTGTTTCTCAGTTTCTTGATCCGTCTGTTTACAATCTGAATAGGTCGTTCCTCGTAAGTATAGTTATCACTCAGCACTACACGAGTAGGCTCTATCACATGGAAAGGATCCCGGAGGTAGTCCCTCAACATAGAAATGTGGAAGACGTTGTGCATATGCTCCATTTCAAAAGGGAGCGCAACTTGATACGCCACCGGATTGATTTTCTCAATAATCTCGGATGGTCCGACGTATCTCGGCGCTAATTTGCCCTTGACTCCAAAACGAGTCTGGCCTTTCATCGGTGTCACTTTCACAAACACGTGATCACCCACTTCATATTCTCTATCCCGTCTTCTGACATCAGCATAACTTTTCTGTCTGCTCTGAGCAGTTTTCAGTCTCTATTGTATCAGTTTCACTTTCTCAGTTGTTTCGTATACAATCTCAGGCCCAAGCAAAGGCCCATCTCCAACTTCTGCCCATCAAATCGGAGATCTACATTTTCTGCCATACAATGCCTCAAAAGGCGCCATACCAATACTTGAATGATAGCTGTTGTTGTAGGCGAATTCAACCAGTGGCAAATGACTTTCCCAGTTTCCCTGGAAATCAAGGACACACATTCTCAGTAAATCCTCCAGAGTCTGGATGGTCTTTTTTGACTGGCCCATCGGTCTGAGGATGATAAGCACTACTCAGTCTCAATTCGGTACCCAATGCAGTCTGTATATAGCGACCCCGGTCTTTTCCCATTTGTTTATTGTATCCGGACTTAGGTTCCGTAGCTCCTGCCATTGTATTATGATTGTTACCGTCCTTTATTTTCCTATTTCTGAGTTGGGGGATGCAATGGGCAGGTTTGTAGCAGGTTGGTTGGGCTTGGGAGCAAAGGGTTGCTGCCCAGAATTTTGACCCTTCGCTCAAGCGAGCAGTTCTTCGCTCGAGCGAACTCTTTGTTTTGATCCGTCGCTCGAGCCAGGGTTTCTTCGATTGAGCGAGGATTGCATTTTGTAGTAAGACCTGAGAGCTGAGGTTTTTGGCTCGAGCGAGATTTTCTTCGCTCGAGCGAGTTAGTTCGTTCTTCGCTCGAGCGGGAGTTCCTTCGCTCGAGCGTGTGTCTGGTTTCAGACCTGAGGGTTTGAGTTCTTCGCTCGAGCGAGATTTCTTTCGCTCGAGCGAGCTTTTGGGTTGTTGGCTCGAGCAAGGCCTCCTTGGCTCGAGCGTAGTTTTTTTGTGTCTGGTCGCTCGAGCGACCAAGTCTTCGCTCGAGCGAACCTGTCCAGTTTAATTAGACAGCAGCGGGTTTTTTAATCAGTTTCCATCATCTTTTTAGATTCCAAACCCTAAGGTCCGACTTCTCTCTCTCCCTACTCACCTTCTCTCTTAGGTTTGATCTATTTAGAGTGTGTTTCTACCCTAGTTGCTTTATTAAAAAGATAGAGGGAGTCGAGGGCTTTCATTTAATCTGAACATTTGGCGGTTTGGAGCACATTGGTATTTGGGTATTCATCTCTGTCTTCTCCATTTGGGTTGTTTTCTTCGAGGCAGGGATTTCCTACTCCATTTTATAGGTTTTGTTCTAAGTTTTGGTATTTTGATAAGTTGGGGTTACTTTGATAATTTTGGGGAAAAACCCTAGTTGTTTAAATTAATTAATTTGTATAATTAATTTAAGGGAATTGGGAATTTGGTTAAATTCATGAAATTGGGAAATTTATTGCTTAAATGGTGTAGTTGGATAATGTAAATCACTCGCCCGTTGAATTGTTTATATATTTATTTCCAGTTGTAGACACCCCATTTTTGACCGTCCTCAAGACTTGGACGTCACCGTTTGAACACTCGGTGATCATTCATGTTTGTGTTCGTTTGGAGTTCTCGAAGGCCTCGGCTACGTGCCTTGCCTCAGGATCTCCGAACTCGACCGTTTAGTGTCTGGTTTTGCACCAAACACTTGCATCTTGCCTTTGAGAGGCAGGGTAGGGCTTGTAGACCATCCCCACCCACCACCGGCAGTGGCTAGAGGCCACCGGCTGGTTTTTACTGCCATCGACAATCTTTTCTGCCGGTCGGCACCTTTTTTTGCCGGTCGGCATTGTGTTTGGCCGGCCGGCCGGCCACTGTTTTAGATCAGTCGGCCACTTGTCCTGGCCGAGACCTTTTCTTGAGGGAGCTTGACCCTCTTGAACCTTTTTTTAGCTTCTCCAAGAAGCTTGAACCTTTTGACCTTTTCTAGTTTCTCTAAGAAGCTTGAACCTTTTGACCCTTTTAAAGCTTCTCCAAGAAGCTTGACCCTTTTGAACCTTTTTATTTAGCTTCTCCAAGAAGCTTGAACTTCTTGACCCCTTTGCCTAGCTTCTCCAAGAAGCTTGGCCCTTTTGCTCCAAGCTTCTAAGAGAAGCTTGGCCTTTTTGGTCAAAGCTTCTAAGAGAAGCTTTGCCCCTTTGGTTTCTGTATATAAAGAGAGCCTCTCCTCCCCTTTAGGAGGTTGGAAAAATCTGATATAGGAGAGATATATATCACTCTCTCTATATATCTCCCTCTCTCTCTACATTTTGGGTGGGTTAAAGGGTCCAAAAGGGGCTTATCCTTGGCCATTTACACACCAAGCCATAGCACAACACCTCCAACGCCCATTCCAGCAGCTTGAGGCTGTCCTCCAGAGGTTAAAAGCTTCCAAACTCAGTCCAAAGGTTGCTAAAGATTGGTTCTACAAGGGTGAGTCCCATTTTCCCTCTTTTGTGCATTTTTTTGGCCTATATCTTAGCTCCTTGTGCTTACATCTTTGGGCTCCGACCCTAACTGAAGTTAAGCTCATTTTGAGCCATTTTTCATGTTTCATTAAGGGCTCAACACTGTTTGAGCCCCCCCTCTTGCACTTGCTTCATTGTCCTTCTTAAATGCCATAATCTCGCATGTATTTTTTGGCCTGTGTATGATCTGTTTTAGAGCCTGATGTAAACTTAAAATAGGCTTATTTTGAGCCCCTATTCAACATTGAAGAAGGGCTCAACACTGTTTGGGACCTCCATGTTATACTTGCCTTTATATCCTCTCTTTGGTCCCCATTTTTGCATGCTTTGGCAGCCTATCATGCTTCTGTTTTTGGCCTTTTTACAGTTCTGTAAATATGCTTATTTTTGGTCCCTCTTCAATGTTGTAGAAGGGAATTTTTCAGTTTGGGCTTTGTATCTACCACTTGCCTCTTTGGCCATCTTTTGGCCCTTTTTCTTGCATAAGAGCTTAGCCATATCTATGTTTGTTTTTAGGGTTTTTACAGTTCTTTAAAGTGGCTTATTTGTGGCCCCTATTCAATGTTGTTGAAGGGCCCTAACCTATTTGGAGTTAGCAGCTGTGAGTTGCTTCATAATCTCATGTTTAGGGCCATTTTTGCATGCCATTGTTGCCCTATCTTTGCTTGCTTTTTGGCCATGATTTATACTGGAAAAATGCTGATTTTGGGACTGCCTTGCTACTGTCTATTCATTTCATGTCCATATTGTGCATATTTGGTATAGCTATAGGCCATTTCGGGTGCCAAAAGTCCATGTTTCGGGACTATTCCATGCATCGGGTGTGTTTTCGCCTCATTTCGGGGCTGTTTTCCCCCACATTTCAGTGCTGAAATCCCATTGGCATGTTTGCATATCATTTTCCATGCCATTGCATTACATATGACATTGCTTCGGTTTGCGTGCCCGTGTGCACGCATTTCGAGGCACTTCATTTTTATCTTATGGCCTCCTATGTGAGTGTGGCTGAGGTCCACTTGTATTGGTGTAAGCCCATCTTGCATTGTGTATGCCATGTTTCAAAGCGTTGCGCATGTTATGATGTTAGCATTGTGTATGCCATGTAGTTGCATAGCATGCTTGTATTCTTGTTTGCATACCTAGGTTGCATTGCATTAGCATGCATGCCTTGCCTCTTGATCATGTGATAGAGGTTGGGCTTTATGTGTTTGTTTGGTTTGCATGACATTTGAAATCAAAGCGCATACTTGGTTTCTTGGACCATCACGCATCGAAATGCGCAATTGGTGGTCCGAGAATCAAGGAACATCCCCCCTTTGAGTCAAAAGCATGATAAGGGATGTGTTGGTGCACACATTTGCTTGGAATTTCATGCCATACACTGTCTGTCCTTTGTTGCTGTCAAAACTGTCTTCTGCAGGAAGTTTCTGCCGACCGGCAACATTCAGTGCCGACCGGCCATTTATTCAGTGCCGATAGCTTTATCTCCAGTAGATGGAAGTTGTGAACTGCCAGTGGGAATTTCCCCTAGCCGGTGGTGCTCTACAGCATGCAAGGAACCTGTCCTGGAGTTTTGGCAATTTTCAGAGAGACAGGGCAGTATAAACAGAGGTGGCAGTGTTATGGTACGGGCTTTCCGGGCGAGACGGATCCGAGCATGCATCACTCACGCATCCCAAGGCAGGGCTGCGGCCACCTTCTTGCTGCATTTATTTTGTTAATTAATTAAGGGTCTGTAATAATTAATTAGCTAGGATAGTCGATTTTATTATTTGGACTGTATTATTCTTTTGGTCCCTCCGAGCGAGGGCAAACTTGTAATAAGTGTGGGTGCGTGTGTGCATGTCTTCCAACCTCCACTTCTTTCTTCCCTTTTATTTACCTGCTTATGATGGTAGATTGGGGCACATTTATTTTAGCATACCTTATGCTATGCATGCGTGCATTCATGCATTTGTTGACATGCACCGGGCTCGGTACATCATACAAACTACATTGTACGTTTCAATTCCAAATTGAATACATGTTACTTGTAGCATTTCATATGCCATTTTAAGGTTAGCCGAGCCTGTTTAGATTGCATCTTTGCATGTGTTGCATTAGCCATTTTTAACATGAACTAGGATCATGCATATGATTACTGACTAGTTTCTGTTTTGGCTCGGAGTACTAGGTAAGCTTTTATGCTTTAGCATATCGCATGCGTGTGAGTGTTGCCATGACAGTATGATTACCATGAGGCTAGCTGCTTATGTGATATAACTGCTTGAATGCCTGTGGATGGAGGTTGAATTACCTAAATTGGAATAATGCATTAAAACTGTGAGTTTTAAGCCCACTGGATAGTGGCAAAATCATCTTCTCTAAAACCCCACTTGAGGGTGGCAAAATCTGCATTTTAGCCTACTTGCGAGTAACAAACCATTTTCAAAACAAACATGAAATGTTTTGTTCCAATTTGGGCGATTTGGTCTATACTTGTTTGCTGCGCGCATAACATAGTAATTCTAGGCTAACAATTGGTTTAAGAACACATAAAGTTTTCAAAAACGGATATCACGGTTAGTAGAGGCCAGTCTTCGGACCGGGCGAAAGGGGGTGCTCATAGCTGACCTTCCCCGATCGTACCCAAGCTCCCGAGCCGAGACAACTCCGGTGATGACGGACATGTGGCCTTCGGCATCGAGTCAGGGTTTCCTAAATTCTCCCATAAAAAAATATTTAGGTGGCGACTCTGTATCTGGCAAAGCAGTCCATGTTTGGCACTACTTTTTCAAAAATCTGTTTCTCAAAACGATTTGCCAGATTTGGACTCTTTGGTTCAGATTAAGAACCGTGACACAAATCGAGTCCGAACTGTAGCATGAGGTCCCCCTCCGCGGGCGCGTCTACACCAGTCTAGAAATAACTGTTTTGGGCTATCGGTGAAGGATAGTCGTGATTGTTGTAGATATTGCACGTGGATTAGGAATAACTGAAACTAATCACATTGGTTGAGTCATTAATTTTGATTATTGCATTGATACAGAAAATACGTGTATTGATTGAGCATTGCATTTGCATACATTGTTTTGTGTGGGAGGAGATAGGGGATGTACTCCACGGTTTAGGGGAAGATAGGGGATGGACCTCTAAACCGGATTTTGTTTGGGAGGAGATAGGGGATGGACTCCATTAGCATCACTTTTATGTGTGCTTATTTATATAGAAGTATTTTATTGATACAACACTAAAATGTGTATCAATCTGGAAGTATGAAGTGTTTTGATTTGAGCTTGAGTCTCATTTGTTTGTTGATATTGGAAGGACGTGAATATGATATATGTAATTCACTGTTGTAAGTTTGGCCAGGTTCTGAGCCATGTTGATAAAATTGGAAAGTAAAACGTGTATTAGACAATAGTGTCATGAGACTGTAAAATGAAGTAATTGATTATCTTGGTTAACCATTTGTTGAATGCTATTGCTTTATTCATTGCTTATATGTGGTTTAGTATATTTCTACTGGGCTGTGGCTCACCCTTTATGGGAACATCATTTTCAGGTTCAGGTGATAAGCTACCTCCAAGGACTTAGCTTGGAAGGACTTGGATTTTGAAGACTATTTCTAGTTATTTGTTTATCATTGTTAGTACATGTAAACACTCAAGCCTAGGGCTTTATTTATATTTGAGTTAGAACTCATACTTTTGTGTCCAAGTGTTGGCTTGGAAAGAAGTAAGCCGTTAGGGCATTTAATTTGATGTTACATGTAATGCTTTTGTTTAGTAAGACTCTGATGAATATTATAATGAATTATTGAAGTGTTTTCTTTAAATAATGCAAGTCATTGATATATATAATGGGTTAATTATTAGGGCGTTACAACTTGGTATCAAAGCGTACCGGGTTTGAATACTTTGGGTACGTGGGAAGTGATTAGTATCACAATGGGTTCGTCTCGTTTGATAGAGACTTAGTGTAACGTTATATGCTTATGTGATAACATGTTTATATGATTATGTGGGTATGGAATGTAGTTTCTGGGATGATGATTGGACCCTTGAGTTTCTAGTAGTCTTGTTGGAAAGGCACTTGATCGCTGCTGCTTCCAACCGGAACTATAGTAACGGATTGGGACTATCATTATCCGGGAATGAAATTCGTAGGTGCTTATGTGATTATGTGCTTACGTGGAATGAATTATTGTTGTCCAATGCATTAGGACGTGAGTGTTTAGCTTCAGCACATTTATTAATGTGCTAATGTCTTTGTTTCCTTTATTAGGATGTCAGGTCGAGGAC
Source organism: Camellia sinensis (assembly GCF_055761805.1). Taxonomy (NCBI): domain Eukaryota; kingdom Viridiplantae; phylum Streptophyta; class Magnoliopsida; order Ericales; family Theaceae; genus Camellia; species Camellia sinensis. The sequence goes on along the minus strand of NC_138969.1, from coordinate 106,437,195 downwards.
GAGGACGCGGTAGGCGTGGTAGGCCGGGTAGGCAGGAGGTGCCTGTGCCAGAGGAGATTCCGGCAGTTCAGGAGGGAATTGGCCAGGCCAATGTGGCCGAGCCAGTAGGCCAGCAGGCTATGGGCGCTCTAGCCCGAGAGATAGCAGGGGCATTCAGGGAGTCAGTAGGCATTCTCAGAGTTGAGAATCAAGCTCAGGTTGTTGTTGCGGATGCAGGACCTTCCTTTCTGAAGAGGGAGTTCTTCCGGTCTAACCCGGATGAATTTGTGGGTGATCCTAAAGAGCCGCTTAAGGCAGATGAATGGCTCAAACAAACAACGAAGACGTTTGAGATGCTTGGCATCGAAGACGAGGGGTTGAAAGTGACCTTGGCATCTTTCCAGTTGAAGGGGGATGCGGGTCAGTGGTGGAAGTTTACTAAGGGTCGTCTAGGAGGTACGTGGGAGGCTTTTGTGAATGCTTTCCAGGAGAAGTTCTTATCTCCAGCAGTTAGGGAGAAGCTGAGAGACCGGTTCTGCCAGCTTAAGCAGTCGAGTTCTTCAGTGGCCGAGTTTGAGGCTGCATTGACTAGCTTGTCCAGGTTTGCACCTGAGTTGGTGGCGTCTGAGGAACGCCGTTGTATCGAGTTTGAGAAGAAGTTGAGGCGTGGCCTCAAGCTGAGAGTTGGGGGAACTATGATTCGGGATTATAGGCGTATGGTTGATGCTGCAGCCCATATGGAGATCATGATGCAGGAGGAGGAGGAAGGACAGAAGGGCTCCAAGAGGAGTCAGGATGGTCAGAGTGATGGTAGGAGACAGAAGGGTTTTAATCCCCAGCAGTCTCAGGGTAGCTTTTCTAGATCGACTTTTCCTGTGCCGAGTGCTAGTTCGGGGAAAGGCGGTCAGGGAGACATTACCTGTTTCAAGTGTGGCCAGCTGGGCCACAAGTCTCCAGTTTGTCCTCAGAAGGGAGGAGTGCAGAGAGCAGCATCATCTTCGGCTCGATCTCAGAGCTAGAGTCAGGGTAGAGGCCAGCCACTCTCGTGTTATCAGTGTGGTCAGCCAGGGCATATGAAGAGGTATTGCCCTCAGTTGGGTGGCACACCTGGTGCATCTGGTTTGAGGCAGATTCAGGGTCAGCAGCCAGCTCAGTCGGGTCAGGCCTCGAGGGCCAATCAGGGGGCTTCATCGTCCCAGTCAGTACAGCAATCTTATGCTCCTAGGGGTGAGCAGGTTGATCAGAGGTCGTCTGGGCGCGTGTACGCTGTTACCGCGCAGGATTTTGTACCGGCACCATCAGTTGTGAGAGGTACCTTCTTGTTTTGCAACTCGGTTGCTAATGTTTTGATTGATACGGGTGCATCCCATTCCTTTGTGTCTGCTGCATTTGCATCTGTTTTGGAGTTGGAGTTAGCACAGTTAGCATCTCCTATTTGTGTAGTGTCACCTCTTGGGGGTGAATTGATTTTGAAACAAGGTGTTAGGGGTTGTGATATAGAGGTTGATTACCATATAATCCCATTTTCATTTGTAGTTATGCCTATGAGGGGTTTCGATGTTATTTTGGGTATGGACTGGTTATCGTCATACCGGGCAGTTATTGATTGCTACCTCCAGAGGGTCACTTGTTGTACTGTGAGCGGAGAGTATTTTCATTTTCTGGGGGACCGGGTTGGTAATGTGTTGCCACCGGGGTATGTTCCGCGAGGACGGAGTGAGCTTAGTGGTCTACTTGCTAACCTTTCGGTTAGTGAGGATGATGAGACTCAGATTGTGTTGCCAAGGGTGGTTTGTGAGTACTCGACGTCTTTCCCGAGGATCTTGTTGGTTTGCCACTGCATCGAGAGATTGAATTCTCTATTGACCTAGTCCCTGGCACGGCGCCGATTTCTATGGCACCTTATCGTTTTGCCCCAGCCGAGTTAGTTGAGTTGAAGATTCAGCTCCAGGAGTTACTAGACAAGGGTTTTATTCGTCCTAGTGTTTCGCCGTGGGGAGCACCGACCCTCTTTGTTAAAAAGAAAGGTGGTGCTTTGAGACTTTGTATAGATTACCTGAAATTGAATCGGGCCACGGTTAAGAATAAGTACCCTATGCCTCGTATAGATGATCTGTTCGATCAGTTGAAGGGTTCCCGTTGTTTCTCAAAGATAGACTTGAGATCGGGTTATCATCAGTTAAGAGTCAGGGAGGAGGATATTCCGAAAACGGCATTCCGTACGCGGTATGGCCACTATGAGTTTCTGGTGATGCCATTTGGGCTCACCAATGCACCGGCAGTTTTTATGGATTTGATGAACCGGATATTCCGGGAATTTTTAGATTGTTTTGTAGTCGTTTTCGTGGACGACATCCTTATCTATTCACCTTCTGAAGAGAAGCACAAGGAACACTTGAGAGTGGTGCTTGAGTTACTTAGAGTCCATAAGCTTTATGCTAAGTTTGGGAAGTGTGAGTTCTGGCTAGAAGAGGTCAAGTTCTTAGGCCATGTAGTTTCTGGGGAAGGAGTGTCTGTTGATACATCCAAGACTGAGGCGGTACAAGATTGGGCACAGCCTAAGAGTGTGTTTGAGATCCGCAGTTTTCTGGGGTTAGCTGGGTATTACCGTCGGTTTGTGAAGGATTTCTCCAGATTAGCTTCGCCTTTGACTAGGTTGACTCGGAAGGGAGTCAAATTTGTATGGAGTGAGACTTGTGAAAAGTCATTCCAGGAGTTAAAAGTTAGACTGACCACCGCTCCAGTATTGATTATTCCAGAGAGAGGGTTGGGTTATGCAGTCTATTGTGATGCCTCACGAGAGGGTCTGGGTTGTGTGTTAATGCAAGAAGGAAAAGTAGTTGCCTATGGCTCACGTCAGTTGAAAATTCACGAGCAGAATTACCCTACGCATGATCTAGAGTTAGCAGCTGTGATATTTGCCTTGAAGATTTGGAGGCATTATCTTTATGGTGAGAGGTTCGAGGTGTTCTCGGATCATAAGAGTCTGAAATATTTGTTTACACAGAAAGATTTGAACTTGAGGCAGAGGAGGTGGATGGAATTTATAGAGGATTATGACTTTGAGTTGCATTATCATCCGGGAAAGGCCAATGTGGTGGCCGATGCCCTTAGCAGAAAACCTGTTGGTGTCATAGCTAGTATAGCCATCCGAGAATGGGAGATGTTGGGTACACTTGGGGAGTTTGACTTACTTCTGGGCGAATCCGTAGAGGCTGCGGCCTTGTTTTCTGTTGTTGTACAGCCTACACTCGTGACTCGAGTGTTAGAGGCTCAGAGGGGTGACCTTGAGGTAGAAACCCTCCGTGAGAAGATTTCCGGTGGGAAGGTTGAGAAGGGTTTGACGGTGTATCCCGACCTGAGTGTGAGATACCGAGATCGTCTGTTTGTGCCAGAATCTTGCCGAGAGGAGGTACTCCGAGAGTTTCATCATTCACGCCTTGCGGTGCATCCGGGAGGCACTAAGATGTATCGGGATTTGGGTCGCCAGTTTTGGTGGCGGGGTATGAAGAGAGATGTGGCAGTTTTTGTGTCTAAGTGCCTTACTTGTCAGCAAGTGAAGGCCGAACATCAGAGGCCAGCAGGTTTATTGCAACCCTTGCCTATTGCCGAGTGGAAGTGGGAACATGTCACTATGGACTTCGTTGTGGGTCTTCCGAGGACTCAGCGGGGTAGTGATGCTATTTGGGTGGTTGTAGACAGGTTGACTAAGTCGGCGCACTTCATTCCTATGCGCGTGAGAGATTCGGTAGATCATCTTGCCGACTTGTACATTCAGGACATAGTGAGGTTACACGGGGTTCCAGTGACGATCGTCTCAGATAGAGATCCTCGTTTTACTGCCAGGTTGTGGCAGAGTTTGCAGAGTGCCTTAGGCACTAAGTTGACCTTTAGCACGGCTTATCATCCTCAGACTGATGGGCAGTCCGAGCGTACTATTCAGATCCTTGAAGATATGCTGCGGGGTTGTGTTCTAGACTTTAGTGGGTCGTGGGAGAGGCACTTGCCGTTGGTGGAGTTTGCCTACAACAACAGTTTCCAGTCTAGTATCGGTATGGCACCGTTTGAGGCCTTGTATGGCCGACCGTGTAGATCTCCTGTTTGTTGGGCCGAGGTGGGTGATGCACCTCTGTTGGGTCCGGAGTTGGTGAGGGAAACGACGGAGAAAGTTGAGCTTATCCGTAAGAGACTTGTTACAGCACAGAGTCGTCAGAAATCTTATGCTGACCGTAGGAGGAGATCTTTGGTGTTTGAGGTGGGTGATCATGTCTTTCTGAAGATATCACCTAGACGGGGTTTGATGAGATTTGGGAAGAGCGGGAAGTTGTCCCCTCGGTTCATTGGTCCTTTTGAGATCCTGGAAAGGATTGGCGAGGCTGCCTATCGTCTAGCTTTGCCACCGCAGTTGTCCGGAGTACATGACGTGTTTCATGTGAGTATGCTTCGGAAGTATGAGCCGGATCCATCACATGTGTTGGATTGGACCGATTTAGTGGTTGATAAGGATGTTTCATATGAGGAGAGACCGGTTCGGGTCTTGGATAGGCGGGATCAAGTTTTGCGAGGCAAAACCATCCCTTTGGTCAAAGTTTTGTGGAAACATCACGGAGTGGAGGAAGCCACTTGGGAACGTGAATTGGAAGTCCGCCAGAAATACCCGGACATATTTATTGATTTGTAATCTTTCATTTAGATTTTGTAATATTGTTGAACTTAAGAGCTTTATATATGTCTTAAGTCGTAAAACATTGAGTATGTTTTGGTAAATGGGTGTATCTTGAAACTTGCTTCATTGTAGAAGTTTAGCGTAACATTGCATATGTTGATTACATTATTGAATGAGTTGTATATATCATGCACTTGAATATGATATGGGAATTGCTAACATTGAAAGGAATAATGCATAACAGTGATGCAGGCTGAAATATATGTTGTTTTATAGACACATTATGAGATGCTTCTTGATAAGAGATGAAATGACCAGTTTTGGTCAAGATGTTTACTAGTGAATTATCATAAAAAAAAATCTGTTTTCAAAAACTTATGCTAAATTTCAGGGACGAAATTCTTTGAAGGGGGGGAGGTTATAGCGACCCCGGTCTTTTCCCATTTGTTTATTGTATCCGGACTTAGGTTTCGTAGCTCCTGCCATTGTATTATGATTGTTACCGTCCTTTATTTTCCTATTTCTGAGTTGGGGGATGCAATGGGCAGGTTTGTAGCAGGTTGGTTGGGCTTGGGAGCAAAGGGTTGCTGCCCAGAATTTTGACCCTTCGCTCGAGCGAGCAGTTCTTCGCTCGAGCGAACTCTTTGTTTTGATCCGTCGCTCGAGCCAGGGTTTCTTCGATCGAGCGAGGATTACATTTTGTAGTAAGACCTGAGAGCTGAGGTTTTTGGCTCGAGCGAGATTTTCTTCGCTCGAGCGAGTTAGTTCGTTATTCGCTCGAGCGGGAGTTCCTTCGCTCGAGCGTGTGTCTGGTTTCAGACCTGAGGGTTTGAGTTCTTCGCTCAAGCGAGATTTCTTTCGGTCGAGCGAGCTTTTGGGTTGTTGGCTCAAGCAAGGCCTCCTTGGCTCGAGCGTAGTTTTTTTGTGTCTGGTCGCTCGAGCGACCAAGTCTTCGCTCGAGCGAACCTGTCCAGTTTAATTAGACAGCAGCGGGTTTTTTAATCAGTTTCCATCATCTTTTTAGATTCCAAACCCTAAGGTCCGACTTTTCTCTCTCCCTACTCACCTTCTCTCTTAGGTTTGATCTATTTAGAGTGTGTTTCTACCCAAGTTGCTTTATTAAAAAGATAGAGGGAGTCGAGGGCTTTCATTTAAGCTGAACATTTGGCGGTTTGGAGCACATTAGTATTTGGGTATTCATCTCTGTCTTCTCTATTTGGGTTGTTTTCTTCGAGGTAGGGATTTCCTACTCCATTTTATAGGTTTTGTTCTAAGTTTTGGTATTTTGATAAGTTGGGGTTACTTTGATAATTTTGGGGAAAAACCCTAGTTGTTTAAATTAATTAATTTGTATAATTAATTTAAGGGAATTGGGAATTTGGTTAAATTCATGAAATTGGGAAATTTATTGCTTAAATGGTGTAGTTGGATAATGTAAATCACTCGCCCGTTGAATTGTTTATATATTTATTTCCAGTCTAGAAATAACTGTTTTGGGCTATCGGTAGAGGATAGTCGTGATTGTTGTAGATATTGCATGTGGATTAGGAATAACTGAAACTAATCACATTGGTTGAGTCATTAATTTTGATTATTGCATTGATACAGAAAATACGTGTATTGATTGAGCATTGCATTTGCATACATTATTTTGTGTGGGAGGAGATAGGGGATGTACTCCACGGTTTAGGGGAAGATAGGGGATGGACCTCTAAACCGGATTTTGTTTGGGAGGAGATAGGGGATGGACTCCATTAGCATCACTTTTATGTGTGCTTATTTATATAGAAGTGTTTTATTGATACAGCACTAAAATGTGTATCAATCTAGAAGTATGAAGTGTTTTGATTTGAGCTTGAGTCTCATTTGTTTGTTGATATTGGAAGGACGTGAATATGATATATGTAATTCACTGTTGTAAGTTTGGCCAGGTTCTGAGCCATGTTGATAAAATTGGAAAGTAAAACGTGTATTAGACAATAGTGTCATGAGACTGTAAAATGAAGTAATTGATTATCTTGGTTAACCATCTGTTGAATGCTATTGCTTTATTCATTGCTTATATGTGGTTTAGTATATTTCTACTGGGCTGTGGCTCACCCTTTATGGGAACATCATTTTCAGGTTCAGGTGATAAGCTACCTCCAAGGACTTAGCTTGGAAGGACTTGGATTTTGAAGACTATTTCTAGTTATTTGTTTATCATTGTTAGTACATGTAAACACTCAAGCCTAGGGCTTTATTTATATTTGAGTTAGAACTCATACTTTTGTGTCCAAGTGTTGGCTTGGAAAGATGTAAGCCGTTAGGGCATTTAATTTGATGTTACATGTAATGCTTTTGTTTAGTAAGACTCTGATGAATATTATAATGAATTATTGAAGTGTTTTCTTTAAATAATGCAAGTCATTGATATATATAATGGGTTAATTATTAGGGCGTTACACTGTAAGCTTTGCCAAAATCTCGATGTAAACTTTGAATCCCTGTCAGAAACAATGGACACAGGCACTCCATGCAGTCTAACAATTTCATCAATATAGAGTATAGCCAATTTGTCCGCATTATAAATTGTCTTAATAGGTAAGAAGTGAGCAGATTTAGTCAGTCTATCAATGATAACCCAAATTGAGTCCATACCTTTACTGGAGTGAGGCAATCCCACAATAAAATCCATGGTGATATGCTCCCATTTCCACTCCGGTATCAGTAAGGGCTGCAATAAGCCTACGGGTCGTTGATGTTCGACTTTGACTTGTTGGCAATGAAGACATTTCGATACAAAATCAGCAATTTCTTTCTTCATTCCCGGCCACCAGAAATTCAGTTTCAGATCTTGGTACATTTTCGTACTCCCTGGATGGATAGAAAATTTTGAATTGTGGCCCTCTTGCAGAACTCTTCTTTTCAATTCAGTATCATTCGGTACACAGTTTTTCTTGAAATTTCAGTACATTACTTTCAAATTTGAAACCCGGTCTTGGTCTAGTTTCCTTTTCTTCGATGATCTTCTTCAAGAAGTCATCCAGTTGCTGTTTCTCTTTAAACTCTTCAATCAATGCTGGTTAAGCAGAAATAGCAGCTAAGGTTCCACCTTGTTCTCGTAAAACAATTTCAATTTTAGATTTTTTAAGGTCACAAAATAGTTCTTTCTGCCCGGTAAGCAAACAGGCTAAATTTCCAGTCGATTTCCGACTTAGTGCATCGGCAACGGTATTGGCTTTCCCTGGATGGTACAAAATTTGTAGGTCATAGTCTTTAATCAGTTCTAGCCATCTCCGTTGTCTCATGTTCAGTTCTTTCTGTGTGAAGAAATATTTCAGACTCTTGTGGTCGGTATATACTTCACATGTCACCCCATACAGATAGTGATGCCAGATTTTCAGTGCAAATACTACTGCAGCAAGTTCCAGATCATGGGTCAGGTAGTTCTTTTCGTGCGGTCTCAGTTGTCGGGAAGCATAAGCAATAACTCTCCCATTCTGCATTAAAACACATCCCAAACCCTTATGAGAAGCATCACTAAATACAGTATAACCGTCCGTACCTGCAGTTAGGGTAAGAACCGGTGCAGTTACAAGTCGAGTTTTCAACTCTTGGAATGCCGATTCTCTTTGGTCAGTCCAGTCAAACGATATCCCCTTCTGAGTTAACTGAGTCAACGGTAAGGCAATTTTGGAGAAATCTTTGACAAATCTTCTGTAATACCCGGCTAGTCCCAAAAAGCTTCGGACTTCTGTCACATTTGTTGGTCTAGGCCAGTTTACTACAGCTTTAATTTTCTGCAGATCAACAGAAATTCCGTCTTTGCTAACAACATGCCCCCAAAACATAACACGATCAAGCCAAAATTCGCATTTAGACAGTTTAGCATAAAGTTTCTGTTCTCTTAGGGTCTGTAAGGCAAGTCTCAGATGATGTTCATGTTCTTCTATACTTTTGGAGTAAATCAGTATGTCATCAATGAATACTACAATAAAGTCATCAATGTATGGTTTAAAGATTCTGTTCATGAGGTCCATAAATGCAGCAGGTGCATTGGTAACTCCAAAAGGCATAACTAAAAATTCGTAATGTCCATACCTCGTTCGAAAAGCAATTTTGTCAATGTCCTCTGGTTTAACCTTCAACTGATGGTATCCTGATCTGAGGTCGATTTTAGAGAACACTTGAGCACCCTGTAACTGATCAAATAAGTCATCAATACGTGGAAATGGGTATTTATTTTTCACAGTTACCTTGTTCAGTTCACGGTAGTTAATGCACAGTCTTAGTGAGCAGTCTTTCTTTTTCACAAATAAAACAGGAGCGCCCCATGGAGAAGTGCTAGGCCTAATGAACTTCTTATCCAGCAGTTCTTGCAGTTGCATTTTCAATTCTTTCAATTCAGTTGGAGCCATTCGGTAAGGAGCTTTAGATACTGGCTACGTTCCCGGAATCACATCAACGGTAAATTCAATCTCTCTGTCAGTCAAATACCCTGGCAGATTATCTGGGAAAACATCTGGGAATTCTCTGACTATAGGAATACTGTTCACGTTAACATTATCATCAGTAGATACAGTCAATATAGAACACAAATATCCCTTACACCCCTTTCTAATCAATTTAACAGCTTTCACAGATGAAATCAAATACGGAGGAGGTACTACTCCAACCCCATTAAACACAAATTCGGGTAAACCCGGTGGACGGAAAACTACTTGTTTCGTTACACAGTCTATGGTAGCATGGTATTTCATTAGCCAGTCCATTCCCAATATTACGCCAAAATGATCAATGTTTAGAGGCAGTAAGTCAATAAACAAATGTACATCTCCAACAATAATTTCACAAGCAGGGTACATATATGCACAGGTCATAGATTCCCCAATGGGCGATGATACAGCTAACAGATAATTCATGGGTTCTAATGGTCTATTCAGTTTTCGCGAAAAAGCATGTGACGCAGATGAATGCTTAGACCCCGAATCAATCAGTACATAAGCATTTTGAGTACAAATAGAGAGAATACCTGACACAACGGTCTCGGTATTCTGCACGTCTCCCGGTACTAGGGCGAGCACTCGGCCCTACCTCATGGGCTCTTTCCCGGTAGCTTTGGGGTTCGGTTTTGGTGCAACAGTTGATGCTGCCACGCTTGGTGCAGCTTTACTATTGGCTTGCGGAGCAGAGGGGCAGTCTTTAACCATGTGGCCCACCTTGCCACACCTGTAGCAGGCTCCAGATATTTTATAACAGACTCCTTTGTGCTTCTTGCCACACTCAGAACAGGGTGGTATGAAACTACTTCCTTGGCTGGGGCTAGTTGTTGACCCCGTATTCTGTTTCTTATTCAATGGGTTATGCTTGCCTTTCTTGAATTTAAAACCCTGCCTTTTACCACGCCATTCAGACGCTGGTGTTTCAGTTTTCAGTGCCTCGATGTTCGATTCAGCCATCAAGGCTCGGTCAAGAACATTTACATAGTTCGGTAGCTTCAAAACATTAATTCTGTCGAGTATTGCAACATTAAGGTCGCCTTCAAACTTTCTGGCCTTCTTATATGTGATACCCCTGTTCTGTATTATGCTAAATTGGTCCTTAATTTGTTTATGGTTATGTGTTTAGCGGGATTTTGTGTGCTATTATGTGATAATATGTGATTTTGAATTCGTATCTGTTCACCGTAGGATTATCTGTTTGGAATAATCCGCTTCGGGAATTAAATTGAGGGCCTTATCGGCCATAGAACCCGAAATTGTTTACGCCACTGTGATTGGCATAATTTTTAGAGCCTACGGTGAAATTTAATTGAAAATTGATCCTGGTCAATTTAAACGGATTAAATTGATAAATTAAGTGCCCAATTGTTATATAATAAAATAATGTGTTGAGTGGGGCTAAATAAGGGCCTCATTATGATCAATTCCTCACCCTTATATCATTTTGGCTGAAGTTTAACTCTCTAGAAAAGAGAGAGAGACGACTTTGAGAGAGAGGGGAGGCACCTTTGGGCATTTTGATTCAAAATTGTGAATTGGGAAGGCTAGGTGCAAGACTTGGCCATAATTGTGAAGATTGAGCCTCTAGGTAAGCATTGATTCTTGAATTCATAAGTTCGAATCTGTGATCTTGTAAGTTCAAGGGTTGTTTGTGATCAAGAGCATGTAATGAGTTGATTTTGTTGAGTTTGAAGTCTTAGAACTCATGCATGTAAGGAATTACTTTGAAATTGCATGTTTGAACTTGAAACACATGATTCATGTAGAGTTTTGGTTAAAGCTCATGTGGTAATCACCATTTGTACCATTTAAGTTGAGAATGATGAGCACCTCCCACATGCATGCACAAATCATGGGAGTATAAGTCTTGAATGTTTGAATTTGAGCATGTTGGTGATGGGTTTGAGATATTTTGAGACATGCATGTAGATAAATTATGAAATTGAGCTTTAATATGTTGTAATTCTATGTTTGTACCATGTTAGTACATGATTATGTGAAGTTTGGACCGAAATCATGTCTTTAGAGCTTTTGAATGTCGAGATGAAGCTCAAGAACTCAATCTGGAAAACCTAGATTTTCGATGTCCGCTCGAGCGGGTGAAGTGCCGCTCGAGCGGAGAAAACGAGCTCCCAGCATTTTCTGCAGACATGGTTCCCGCTCGAGCGGGGAAGTTGACGCTCGAGCGGGGAGCTATGTAGACAGGCGCTCGAACGGCCGAGTTCACGCTCGAGCTAGAATTGAAGGCAACCAGTACTTTCGCAGACCTAAGGGTCCGCTCGAGCGGGGAAGTCCACGCTCGAGCGGGGACCCTATTTTCTGAAATCCTGTTTTTGCATTTGGTGTTCTGTTTTCCGTTCTCTTTCACTCGCAAGCACTCTTAGGCATATGTTAAGCATTGTAAATGAGTTAATGAGATAATAATAAAGCCTAAAGAGGAATATGTGAATTAAAGAACGGGTTGAACTATTAATGACCCTTTTGTGTTCATGAAATGTGTAGGGTCAAGCTCCAGGGCAAATCCACAAGCCGATCACTGTGAGTAATATCGATATTTGAATGATTGTGAATGACCAATTATTACTCCCTTATATGCTTTGTAAGTTGCTAATTGGGATTGTGGACAAAAGTCTGACAGGAATAAACATAAATGGACCGAAGGTCGTTTTGATAGAAATAAATGGACCTAAGGTCATTTTGACATGAATGAGTGGGCCGGAGGCCGTTTTGATACGAATGTATGGGCTGAAGGCCGTTTGACATTGTAGACACCCCATTTTTGACCGCCTTTAAGACTTGGGCACTACTGATGGTTTGCTCGGTGTTGAGAGATGTGCAGGGAAAAGAATCAGTTTCTTCGGCTAGAAGAGAGGCAAATCCTTCAAAACACTTTGTTTAGGGGATTGGAGTTGAAGAAGAGAGGAAAGGAGAGGAGAAAACTAGTTTGGGAAAGGTTCGGCATGAATCCGGGTAGAAGCGAGTCGAGTAGCCCTCGCTGAATCAGGCTTATCTATCTGTACACTTGGAGTTTAGCTATGGGGCCACCACCGTTGGAAAGCTTACTTCCGGGGCTTCACTTTTCACTCAAGAATCTCCTAGAGACAAGTCCGGGTGGGGGAGATATGATCAGTTGAAGTCGGGCATCATCCCGGTTGGATCGAATCTGCGCGGCTTCACGGAAAAGGGCATAACTTTTTTCACAGGAGGAATTTTGATGCAAGGTTTGCGCCATTGGAAAACTAACTTCCGGGGCTTCAAGTTGGACACCAATCGGCAGTTTTTTGACCTTACCGGCCATCCACCGGCACTATATTTACCCGACCGGCAATTTATTGTGCCGACCGGCACTTTATTTTGCTGACCGGCAATTTTTGCTAGCCGACGACCTTCCGGAGCATTCTGCAGATTGAGTGGATTCCAGCTGTGCCAGCTGGAATGCACAGAATTGATCCCCCACGTGCATGTGTGTTTGTTTTGCACCTTGTGAGCCTTTGAACCCCTTAACCTTCTAGAAGCTTGGCCAGCTGTTTTAGCTTCCTCTAGCAGCCTTGCACCCCCCTTGAACCCCTTGGCCCCTTTGAAGCTTGTCTTAGAAGCTTAGCATTGCTTATATAAGCACCTCTCCTCCTCCTTTGTTTAGGTTAGAGATTTGAGGCAAGAAAAACCAGAGATATACCACATATATCTGATATACATACATACAAACCTCCATCTCTCTCCATATCTCTCTCATTCAACCATCAAACACCTTTGTTCTTGGGCCATTTCTTCATCAACTCATAGCACAAGGCATCCAACGCCCATTCCAGCAGCTTGAGGCTGTCCTCCAGAGGTTAAAAGCTCCCAAACTCAGTCCAAAGGTTGCTAAAGATTGGTTCTACAAGGGTGAGTCTCATTTTCCCTCTTTTGTGCATTTTTTTGGCCTATATCTTAGCTCCTTGTGGTTACATCTTTGGGCTCCGACCCAAACTTCAAATCATCATATTTTGAGGTCCTCTTCATGTTTGATTGAGGACCTCTTGCTGTTTGAGGATAGTAGCTAGCACTTCCTTCTTTATCTCTCCTTTAAGCCCTAATCTTGCATGTTATTTTTGGCCTATGTGTAATCTGTTTTTGGGCATGTAGTAAACTGTAGATAGGCTTATTTTGAGCCCTTCTTCAACATTGAAGAAGGGCTCAACACTATTTCGGACCTCCATGTTATACTTGCCTTTATATTCTCTTTTTGGTCCCATTTTTGCATGCCTTGGCAGCCCCTGATGTTGCTGTTTTTGGACTTTGGTCCGAACTAAAAACAGCCATGTTTTGACCCCCTTGTCATGTTTTATTAAGGGTCTTTGGCTGTTTGATGAATGTTTTGCACACTTGCTTCTTTGGCCACCTTTTGGCCCATTTCTTGCATAAGAGCTTAGCCCTACCCATGTTTGTTTTTGGGGCTTTTACAGTTCTGTAAATGTGCATATTTTGGGTCCCTATTCAATGTTGTTGAAGGGCCCTAACCTATTTGGAGTTAGCAGCTGTGAGTTGCTTCATAATCGCATGTTTAGGGCCGTTTTTGTATGCCATTTTAGCCCCATCTTTGCTTGCTGTTTGGCCATGCCATAAACTGTAAAAAGGCTTATCTCAGGGCTGCCTTGCTTCTGTCTTCATTCTCCATGTCCATATTATGCATGCTTTGTATAGCTGTAAGCCATTTCATGTGCCTAATTTTGCATTTCGGGATTCATTCCATGCGTTGAGTGTTGTTTCGTTATGTTTCGGGGCTTGTTTTGCATCACCTATCGCCTCTGAAATTTGCATGAAAATTGTCCATGTTTGTGCCTTTCAAATGCGTCGAAAAGTTGCTTCATTACGCTTAAGTCTTGGACCATGTATCTATGCATGTTTGCATGTCATTTGCCTCCATGCACTTAGCATTATGGCCACTGTTTTAGGCCTTATTAGAGCTGCCTAATTCATGTATAAGACCACCTTAGCATTAGTTTACATTGCCATATGTATGCTTGTATGCTTGCATAAGCTTGTCACCATGCCATGTTGCATCCTTAGCTTGCATGCTTAGGTTGCATTGCATCTTACATGCATGCCTTGTTCCTTGACTTGATAATAGGAATTGGGCCTTGTTTGGTTTGATTTGGTTTACATGCATTTGAAATCAAAGTTGCATACTTGGTTCTTTGGGCCATCATGCATGGAAATGCGTGATTGGTGGTCCGAGAACCGAGGCACATGTCCCTTTGAGTCATTACAATGATAAGAGACATGGTTGGTGCATATATGCCTTGAAATGTGCTGCCATGCTTTGCCTTGTCCTCTGTTGCTGTGGGTTGCAGGTTCTGCAGGAATACTCTGCCGACCGGCAGTGTAAGGTGCTGGCCGGCAACAACTTCTTTGCCGACAACTTCATTTGGTGCCGATGATCATACAACACTGCCGGTGGAAATTTCATCTAGCCGGTGGTGATCCCCTCTGTCCAAGGATGCAGTCCTGAGGTTTTGACAGCCTCCAGAGGAGTGAAGGAAGGAAAACTGAGGCAACCTATGCATGGCGGCGCGTTTCCCGAGGCGTTTACTGCTTTTCTTAGTCTATTTTAATTTGTTAATTAAATTAGGCAATTTGTAACATTTAATTAGCTTGCGTAATTTGTAATATTTATTTGGTCCCTCCGAGCGAGGGCATATTTGTAATAAGTGTGCGTGCGTGTGATGTATGTCTTCCAAACCCACTTCTTTCTTCCCTTTTATTTACCTGCTTATGATGGTAGATTAGGGCACATTTATTTTAGCATACCTTATGCTATGCATGCGTGCATTCATGCATTTGTTGACATGCATCAGGCTCGGCACATCATGCTAACTGCATTTGTACTTTAATTTCAAAATTGAATACGTGCATCAATTGATTGCATCTCACATGCCATGCTTAGGTTAGCCGAGCCTACTTCAATTGCATCCCGTATGTGTTGCATTAGTCAATCTAACATGAACTAGGACATGCATGTTTGCTAACTAGTTTATTATTTTGGCACGGAGTACGATGTAAGTATTTATGATTTAGCATCCCGCATGCGTGTGAGTGTTGCCATGACAGTATGCTTAACATGTGGCTAGATGCTTATGTGTTATAAATTGTTTGAATGCCTGTGGATGGAGGTTGAATTACCTAAATTGGAATAATGCATTAAAACTGTAAGTTTTAAGCCCACTAGATAGTGGCAAAATCATCTTCTCTAAAAGCCCACTTAAGGGTGGCAAAATCTGCATTTTAGCCTACTTGCGAGTAGCAAACCATTTTCAAAACAAACATGAAATGTTTTGTTCCAATTTGGGCGATTTGGTCAATACTTGTTTGTTGCGCGCATAACATAGTAATTCTAGGCTAACAATTGGTTTAAGAACACATAAAGTTTTCAAAAACGGATATCACGGTTAGTAGAGGCCGGTCTTCGGACCGGGCGAAAGGGAGTGCTCATAGCTGACCTTCCCCGATCGTACCCAAGCTCCCGAGCCGAGACAACTCCGGTGATGACGGACATGTGGCCTTCGGCACCGAGTCAGGGTTTCCTAAATTCTCCCATTTTAAAATATTTAGGTGGCGACTCTGTATCTGGCAAAGCAGTCCATGTTTGGCACTACTTTTTCAAAAATCTGTTTCTCAAAACGATTTGCCAGATTTGGACTCTTTGGTTCAGATTAAGAACTGTGACACAAATCGAGTCCGAACTGTAGCATGAGGCCCACGGGGCGCGTCTACAGACATAAACGAGTAGACCGAAGGTCGTTTCGATATGAATAAATGGACCGAAGGTCGTTTGATGTAAATGAATGGACCAAAGGTCGTTTTGATATAATTGAATGGACCGAAGGTCGTTTTGATGTAAATGAATGGACCAAAGGTCGTTTTGATATAAATGAAGGGACCGAAGGTCGTTTCGATGTAAACGAATGGACCAAAGGTCGTTTTGACATATGTGAGTGGGCCGAAGGCCGTTTTGACATGAACGAGTGGGCCAAAGGCCGTTTTGACATAAATGAATGGGCCGAAGGCCATTTTGACAGAAATGAATGGGCCGAAGGCCGTTTCGACATAAGTGAATGGGCCGAAGGCCGTTTCGACATAAGTGAATGGGCCGAAGGCCGTTTTGCCATGAATGGAAACCCGAATGGGCCAAGGGCCAGAATGTTTGGAACTACAGTTACTTGATTTGCATTTCGTATAGTTATATATATCTGTTAAATAGAAGTATGAATTGGGCCCAAGGCCGTTTGGAACATGTTGTTCTACATTGTTATGTAACTTCTGTATTTGATTTGATATTATTCACTGGACTATCGCTCACGCTCATTCATGTGTTTGTAGGTGAGCCAAGAGAAGTCCAGACCCAGTCTCAGTGAAGTCTGTATGGAACAACTAAGGTTTTGAGAGAGTCAGCCCTTGTGTCTCACGCACGAGACCCGTCTTCGCCCTTTTGTTATGTATTTACATTTTGTCAGGTTGGCGAAGTTTTGTATATGTCTACTTATGGTTTTA
Source organism: Camellia sinensis (assembly GCF_055761805.1). Classification (NCBI taxonomy): domain Eukaryota; kingdom Viridiplantae; phylum Streptophyta; class Magnoliopsida; order Ericales; family Theaceae; genus Camellia; species Camellia sinensis. Next base: position 106,420,536 of record NC_138969.1, on the reverse strand, counting down.
TGGGTTGACTTAGTTTTGGATGATCCTGTCTGTACAGAACCTATGTCGCTATGTTTCTGTTGTGAGTTATTAACGGACATATGTATGGTTTGTTTTGATGTGCCATGTAAGCACAGCTCTATGGACAAAGCTTTTAAATTTTGCTTCCCTTTTGGCCCCTTTACTCTGATGTGTTAAGTCTGTTTTGGTTTGAGTCCGTAGGTAATCTTAGGATTACTGGCCGGTTACGTCCTTAACCCATGGAGGCGGGTACGGGTCGTGACATTATAATCAGTGTCTACCATGTGTGGTGCATAACGGGCAAGTTCAGTAAATTTTGTCTCATATTCAGCCACCGACATGGTGCCTTGTTTCAGTTGTTCAAACTCAGTCACTTTTCTGTCCCTAGCACACTGAGGGAAATACTTCTCGAAGAAGGCTCCTTTGAATTGAGCCCAAGTCATTACGGTGTTGTTATCACGGATAAGCATCCACCACCTTCTGGCTTCTTCTTGCAGAGTAAAGGTGGCCAATAGCACTTTATGTGCTTCAGAGCACGGAAAAACCACAAACAATTTTTCAGTCTCAAGAACCCATGCTTCAGCTTTTAACGGTTCAAGGCCTTCCTGGAAGGACAGTGGTTTCATTTTGCTGAACTTATGGGTGAGAGCAATTATGTCCCCATCATTAACATTGGCATTCTGTCCCGGCTGTACTGGAGGAGGAGGTGGGGGCTGTTGATTCTGGTGTTGGTCCAGTCTTTCAATTATTAGTTCCATTATCCTTTCTAGTCTTGCCATTCTTGCCTCAGAGGATGAGGTTTCAGATTCGTTTGCAGTTCTCGCATTATCTATTTCACTATATGCAGTTATAACAGTTATCAACATAGGCAGTCATTTGTTTAAACAGATTAACACATTAGCATACATTAAGTCATGTCATAGCCACACACACTTATCATGCTCATGTGATGCCCTATTTACTTTTCTAGGACACCCTATAGCTTATTTGGACACGTGTGTGCGGTATAACTCGTGGTAAGTATCGCTCTGATACCACTCTGTCACGACCCAAACCCGCCCCTATGGGTTTAGCACCGTAATCGGCCAGTAATCCGAGATTACCGAAGGCCTGCTTAATAGTAATACAGTAAGACAGAGTGCAGGGGCTGGCAGAAGCCAATACAGTAAATAAACAATGTCCAATGAGCTGTGATAATCTGTATGCAAAAAGAATTTTCATTCATATATATATATATATATATACAGTCAGACAAAACAGTATGTACATATATACATTCATTTAGTTCAGGGACCTAATTCCCATTAAACAGTACGGTAACAGTCTATACAGTCGCACAAAACAGATACAGAGACAGACGGGGAAATTAAAAACACTCCTAAGCCATAGCTTGATTGGCTCGGAACCTCGCATTGAGGCACATAGGTTGGCTCGACAAAACTGGAGTTTACCCCGACGCTCCTAGCTGCGGTCTGGTGCCTGTACACCTACATATATATATGAGCAGTGAGCTAAAGCCCAGTGAATAACACAATGCGTAAAGGGGTTAAGAATGAATGTCCTTACAGTAATGAAAACAGTTCATTAATTCAGTATATCAGTCATTCAGTCATATGTGGTACATCCATTAGCATAACAATACAGTAAACAGTAGGTCTTAAAAGACCGAACAGTAAATGATGGCCATCAGTCAGTAACAGTAGTGGTTCCAACGAGGGAACCGACAGAGATCTCTGTAATAGTAACAGTAAACAGTAAACAGTAGTTGCCAAGGATGCCACAGTACAGTTCAGAATATAGGACATACATTCATTCAATCAACAGTATCAGTTCAGAAAGCAGTACAGTTCAATTGTTCAGAAGATAATCATTTTGAACATATCTTTACACAGTTGTTACTCACAGAGTTCTAGGCTATAGTAAAGCTAGAGCGCGTCCCCAGTCACCAACCCTACACAGTTACAGATTGAACACACACTAAGCTATACAGTTGAGAAAGATAATAACTTAATCCCTAATTTGGCTTGGTGTGGTTCTACATCTATATCTTCATTAAGATGTTTTAAACTAGGCCTAAGAATGCCTAGGATGAGATGAGGATGCAAAAATGCACTTCAAAAACATTTTCAGAATTTTCAGAAAACAGGGGTCACGCTCGAGCGTAGGTTACTCCGCTCGAGCGGACATGCAGACAAAGGTTTCTGCTCGAGCGTAGACTTACCCGCTCGAGCGTTCTGCAAAACAGTCAAAAGTGCTGGATAGGCGAAAATCACGCTCGATTGGGCGCTCGACACCCGCTCGAGCATGAGACACAATGTCCCGTTCGAGCGTCAATTATTCCGCTCGAGCGGACTTCAAAACAGAACAAAATACTGGGAGCACGATTTCTACGCTCGAGCGCCAGTTACCCTGCTCGAGCGTGAGTCCAAATTCTGGAAATTCCAGATTTGAACCCCAAGCTCAAAACCAAGTTTTAAACCATAAACTCCGATCCTCTTGGGCCAATTTTCCAGAAAACACATCAAAACTCATACTTTAACATGATTCAAAGCTCAATTTGTAAAATCAAAGCCCAAGGGTGTTTCAAACAACTCAATTTGAAACCAATTTCCATAAATATGAAGAACATGCAAACATGCATGAATTTAAATCATTTCAAAGCTTCAATTTGATGCTCTAAGGAGCCAATTGTTCCAAAAAAAAGATGAAAACCTGGACTTAACTTAACTATGAGCATGCATGTGACAATTCTCCATGGAATCAATCCAAAATTCAACAATATAGGCATGCATGCATGAATTAAGCTATAATTCAACAATTAAGAGCCATAACTTGGCTCTAGACTTCAACTTGCTCAAAACCATGCAAGAGTCAATTCAAAACATACACAAGAGGCAATGAATCTACCTTAGGTTTTGTAGTTCAAGATGTACAAGCTCAATTTTGCAAAGAACTCTTCAATTTACTTCAATTATCAAGCAAAACTCAAGCAAAAGTGAGATGAAATCAACTCTTCTAGTCTCTCTCTCTCTATGGTTGGCAATAACAAGGAGAATGGCTGAGGAAAAGTGTTGATTCAAAGTGTATACAAGCCTCAAAATGTGTAAGGTAGTGGCCACTAATAGGGCAAGGTTGTAATTAAGTGTAACAATGCAATTTAACTCATTTTAATCTAATTTAATCATACCTAATCAGTTTTCAGGTAATCACACCATAAAATCACATAAATCACGATGATCATAAAACACTAATCGGTTTCCGGTTCGGCCGCCGATAAGGCCTTCAATTAGCAGTTTAAACACAAAGACACGAACAGATAATCAAATGACCAAACAGATAGAATTACAATTAAACAGGTATACTCAATCAATTCAGTTTCAATTTCAGTCAGTCAGTTCAGTAGTTTATTCAGTTCACTTATCAGTCATAATCAGTTTCAGTTTAACGGTAATCAGTGGTTATTTGGTAAACAGTGACGAGGGTTGTTACACTTGCCTTATCGATAGATTACCTCCATCTTGAAATGACTTTACTAAGCATCTTAGGCACAAACACGGAGATCTGTCATTACCTCAACTAATCAATACACTTAGGGTAGAAGAGAAGCACAGATCAAATCTAGAAACTGGAAAAGAGAAAACTCCTAAGGTAAATTTGGTGGAGAATGGGAATAAAAATAGTTCCAACAATATGAATAACTTTCGACCTAAAGGTAAAATTTTCAAGAACAACCTTAAGTTTAAATCTAAAAGTCAAAATGGCAAACACCATCATAACAACTACCAAGCCAAGGCCAATAATTTTAAGGGACAAGGGAGTGGCAAAAGGTTGTGCTATGTATGTGGAAGAACCAATCATTATGCTAAGAATTGTTTTTTTTAAAGAAGATTGATGAGTATAAATCAAGGTTCAACAATAAGCAAAGAAATCAAGGTCATAATGCTGAAGTGAATATGATTTTGGAGAAAGAAGAAATTGGCAGGCCATCTTTTAGGTATAATCCTGAAATTAATTTTACTTTTGAATATCAAGATTGGTGGTTAGATTCTGGGGCTAATAAACATGTGTTTTTTGATTGTGGTTATTTTAAAACTTTCCAGAAATCAAGTGGAGGAAGTGTAACTTTGGGGAATGGATCAATTGCACCGATACTTGGCATTGGAGATATAGATTTAAAGACGACTTCTGAAAAAATCTTAACTTTGAGAGATGTGCGATATGTTCCTGAAGTTAGAAGAAATCTTATTCGTGGATCGTGTTTAGTACAGTTAGGTTACAAAATTGTAATAAGTAAAAATGATATCTTTATTGGTAAAGGTTTTGTATGTGATGGTTTATTTAAATTGAATGTATCTTTTGAAGTTAATTATATCTCTCATAATATTTTGAATATTGAAGTTTGTGATTTGTGGGGTAGATGACTTGGACATGTGAATTTAAGGAAAATTAGGAAAACGATGGATTTAGAATTAGTACCTAAATCACCTATTGATGTCAAACGTAAATGTGAAAATTGTGTGCAAGCAAAACAACCTAAGAAACCTTATAAATCTGTAGAAAGAAATTCACAACTCTTAGACCTTATATATAGTGACGTTTGTGATTCTAATAGACCACCAACTAGAGCAGGAAATAAATATTTTGCAACCTTTATAGATGATTGTTCTAAGTTTTGTTACTTATATTTAATTAAAACCAAAGATGAAGTTTTTAGTAAATTTAAAATTTATAAAGCTGAAATAGAAAATCAATTAGAAAGAAAGATTAAGAAACTTAGATCTGATAGAGGAGGTGAATATAATGTTGGTACCCTTAGTAATTTTTGTAAAGAACATGAAATTATTCATGAAGTAACCCCACCTTATTCTTCACAATCTAATGGGCTAGCTGAAAGGAAAAATAGAACTCTAATGGATATGATAAATGCAATGCTTATTAGTTCTGGTTTACCGGAAAGTTTGTGGGGGGAAGCAATACTCCTTGTGTTATATTAAATAGAGTTTGTGAATGATAATGATAACACACCTTATGAAATCTAGAAAAAAAAACGAGTACCTAATCTTAAAATCTTGAAAGTGTAGGGTGTTTAGCAAAAGTAGCAATTTCAGAACCTAAATATAAGAAAATATGACCTAAAACTGTTGATACTATTTTCTTAGGATATGCTCAAAATAGTATTGCTAATAGATTTCTAGTAATAAATTTTGAAATTAGTGAAATTACTAATAATACGATAATTGAATCTCGTGAAACTACTTTTTTTGAGAATATTTTTCCATATAAAACTAAGATCTCAAATCAGGTTGTAAATAAAACTTCTACTACTAGTGCTAGTGTTATTCCTTTAAAAGATGATTCTGAACATCTAGATATAGAACCTAGAAAGAGTAAGAGAACTAGAATAGAGAAAACCTTTGGAGATGATTTTTATATTTTTTTAACTGAAGGAGAACCAATACTTTTATAGAAGCTATGTTATCTCTAGATGCACCATTTTGAAAGGAAGCCATTAATAGTGAGTTTGAATCTATACTTCAAAATAATACTTTGGAGTTGACTAATCTACCTCCTAGGAGTAAAGCTAGTGGTTGCAAATGGGTATTTAGAAAGAAATTAAAACCTGATGGAAGTATAGATAAATATAAGGCAAGATTAGTAGCCAAGGGATTTACACAAAAGAAAGGAATAGATTATTTTGATACCTATTCACCTGTTCTAGGATTACAACCATTAGAGTCTTAATTGCTCTAGCATCCATTTATATTTAGAAATTCATCAAATGGATGTTAAAACTGTTTTTTTGAATGAAAATTTAGATGAAGAAATTTGTATGGAGCAACTTGAAGGTTTTGTGGTTAAAGGACAAGAACATAAAGTTTGCAAGTTGGTTAAATCTTTGTATGGACTTAAGCAAGCTCCCAAATAGTGGCATGAAAAGTTTGACAAGATAATTCTAGAATTTGATTTTAAGATCAATGAACATGAGAGATGTGTATACTATAAAGAAGATAATGGAGAATGTATTATTTTGTGTTTATATGTTGATGATATCTTATTATTTGGAACAAATTTAGAGATAATTAAAAATGTGAAATCTTATTTATCTTCAAAATTTGATATGAAAGATTTAGGAGAAGCTTATATAATTTTGGGTATGAAATTAGATAAAACAACCAAAGGTATTACATTAAATCAATCTAGAGTCCTAGAGAAAATGTTAAAAAAGTTTGATTATTATAATCTCAAACCTGTTTCAACTCCTTTTGATCCTAGCATGAATTTGAAGAAAAATAATGGTGTACCTATATCTCAACTTAGATATTCTCAAATTATTAGATCACTTTTCTATATTGCTAATAAGACTAGACCTGATATTGCCTATGCTGTTGGGAGATAAAGTAGACATACTCATAATCCTAGTAAAGATCATTGGATTGTTGTGGAAGAGTTTTTAAATATCTACGAGGAACTCTAGATTATTCACTTTGCTTTAGTGGTTTTCCTAATGTGGTAGAAGGTTATAACGATGCTAATTGGATAACAAATAACTTAGATGTTAAATCTACTACTGGGTATATATTTATGTTAGGTGGAGCAGCAATATCTTAGGGTTCTAAAAAACAAACTGTTATCTCTAGAAGTACAACAGAATCAGAACTTATAGCCTTAGTTACTACTGTACTGAAGCTGAGTGGATTAAAAATTTACTCTTTGATATTTCACTTGTGAAAGATCCTATACCTGTTATTTCCATACATTGCGACAATAAAGTTGTAATAGAACTTGTGAGACAAGCACATACTAATAAAAAGATGAATAGGCATATGCAAGTGAGGTATAAATCTATAAACAGTTTGGTGAATAAAAATGTTGTATCTTTGAATTTTGTGAAATTTGAAAAGAATATTGTTGATCAGTTAACGAAGGGTTTATCTAAGAGTGTAGTGTTAGATTTATCAAGGGGAATTGGTCTAAGCCCATAGGGAGTCAACTAAGGAAGTAACCCAACTTCTGTGATCGGAGATCTCATGAAGGAAGTTCAACAGGTAAGAACAATCCCTATAGTGGGACTTGTATTCTAGCACTTTAAAGAAGGAGACTTTATGTCACACACCAAACTTGCCCCTAAAGGTTTGGGCATGACCAACTCGATAATGGTCTCAAAACTTAATAATTATATAATAAGGGGCCTGAACGGAAGCAAGTAGTAAACTAAGATAACATCCATTGAGCTAATGCGACATGCCAGGATCACAAAACATTCAACATGTAATGAACTGCATAATGGAACATATACATTAGTAATAATTATACATAGACACATATACAGACCCAACCACGCAACTGGAGGGTATAACAAAAGCATCGAGAGTGTAGGATGCACGTGATTAACAACATTTGACAAGAGGCAAGTGACCCAAGCTATAAGCTATGAAAAGAACTCCACAAAAATGAATAGGCTTCATCTAATTGCTTGGCGCAGCAGGGTTGACAAAAACCGATAGGGCTGGCCTAGGTTTGACCTCCAGGCTGAGAACCTACAGAGACAGACATAACTCAGAGTGAGCAAAGCTCAGGGAATAATAGTACGTAGAAAATTCAAATGAGTAGACATGAATTACAGCGCACATAAACACATAAGTCACATGTTTGATCTTGTTCTGTAAACATTTCCATAATGGCCTTGGGCCCATTATATGTACAAAACGGCCTCAGGCCTAATATCATGCAGAACAACCTCAGGCCTAACATGTTATACAGAACGGCCTCAGGCCCACATCTCGACAGTTGTCCACACATTGGAGGGTAGGTAGAACATTAACATGTACACTACTTCCCTTGGCCTCTGGCCATGAATCATAATCAATCCGAATCATATTAGGGTCGGTGATACATCAGTATGTCGTCACCTCTCTCAGTCTTAGAGTTGCTGACAAGATGTAACTTATATCTGAACGGCCTCGGGCCCAGCAATAACAAAACAGAACGACCTCTGGTCCATAAGAATTTCCTTATCCAGTATCACACATAATTTCCAATTGTTCCTCATGTGAGAATATAGTTCATTCATGAATGACAATATGCTAACGGTAACAATTAGCAGTAATTAATCATATTACTACAGTACTATTACTCACAGTGCTGTGGCGGAGCGATAGTCCCTTCCTGTATGTGACCTACACACATTTGTAGTTCAGAAATTAGCTTATTTTCCTTTTTAATCAATATCCGATTCGTTCGACATACATTTAGTTATAAGCATTTTAAAGACTTCAAATGCACATTTTAGTAGTGCCAAAGGGTCCAACAGAAGAAAAGAAACATACAAAAAATTTGGCCCTAGGCCGCACGTGCGGCAGTCCTCTCTTGCACGTGCGGGGAGGTGGGCCGCACGTGCGGGAAGGTGGGCAGCACGTGCGGTGATCCTCCCTTGCACGTGCCTTTATTTCAGTACCTCCAAGTTGGGTTCCCCTATTTTTTGCATGTGCGGCTGTGAGCCCCGCATGTGTGGTGGTGCTTCCCGCACGTGCGGCCATGGGCCCCGCACGTGCGATCGGAACCCCTGTTTTAGCAGCTTCGAATTTAGGCAATAATCACTACGAAAACACATCATAAGACATAAAGTAGGGGAAATTAATTCAATATTATGGCTCAACATCACAATACATGAATCATAAATTTATAATATCACAATGAATATGAATCACAAGTTCAACTCAATCAATCTTCATCAACCACACACAAATAATTCAATGATTTATCAATCTTATACACAGCCATCTAGATGTACAAGTAAATTCAACAAACAAAAGTGAAGAGTAAGATATAATTTCCTTCCATATAGCTCAAACTAACTCAAAATAGCCAAGTGATACAAACATCCTTACTATTAGTCAATTATTACACACATGGCTTCAATTACAAACCCTAATCACATGAATACAAGAGAAATCCTTACTCAAGTCCAAGAGAGGGGCTACATAAGATGGATTATGTTTACCTCAAGTTCAAATCTCTATACTTCCTCTCAATTTCTCAAGCTTTTTCCTTGTTGAACTTCTTTTCTCTTTTCCTTGTTGAAGCTCTCTCTTTCCTTGCTCTTCCTCTCTAATCTCTCATCTCTCAGGAGATATTTGTTTTATGATATATAGTGACCAACCAAAGAGTTCAAGAGGCTATTTAATGATTTATATTAAATTAATTAATTTAATCATTCCGAATCGAATTTTTACAAAAATTTATATTATGATCTAACAATCATGCTGATCACCATTATAAAATCAATTTCAGATTATTAAGTTTCTAAGACTTTCAATTACTGATCCAAACATCGCAATTGCAACAGATATTCCTCATAATTGACAAATATAAACCCATAGTCATATAATTCACACAATTAAACTTAATTTCACATGGAATTTCACATTAGCCAGATAAATGCATATAATAAGAGACCGAAAGCATACTAGAAAACATGTAAGAGGGTCGGGTTATTACACTTTATTAAATTTATTATTTATATTCTTCTGCGCATCCTTAAGATATCAGTGCTGATGTAAATGCGATGGTTAAGGAAGAATATTTACTCTAAATGAATTCGAGGCGGGCATACTCTCGCAAGATAGACATCCATCACTTCTATCTTTGGAGGATTCACCTAAGTGAGAGTGTCGTGAAGCCGTGACCATGGAAATAGGGCTATTTCCTAAAACTCTCATGAGAATCAAGATTGAGCACATGGCTGTTAATAGTGCTAACCCACGCCACAGTTATGTATCATACCATATGTGTGACATGTTGAATTCTGGTAAAAAAGATTTAGTTCAAGACCTAGTTCACTAAAAATCTTTCAAAATGAAACTGTTAACACTAAGTGATATTCAAGTTTGAAAAACACCTACACCCATTGTTTGGTTTTAAAGTTGCCCATATTATTATTATTTTATTTTTATTTTTTTGTATTTATTTGATGATTTTACAAAGTTTTGAATCTTGTAGGGGATTGTTGGAGATTTCTTAAAAGTTTCAAAACTTTAATTATTTATTATTTATTTCTTTGTTTCTTTATTTCTTTCTTTTAATAGTCTTATTTATTTACATTTTAAATATGTATTTGGTTTCAAAATCAATAAGTGTGTCTATTCTCAACGGACACCATAGAGCCTTTTTATACATGACTCTAACATTGAGAAAAATATACAACGTTCTTTGTTCTCTCTCACTCTCTCTCTCTCTCTCTCCTTTTTACTGTATTCTTATATTCCATATTTCTGGGCAATCGATACATTCTTGACAAATTCTTCTGGTGCAACTGTGTATTATATCAAATCCTGTAAAGTTTTGAGTTGTATCTTGGAGTTGTTTGTGATCGTTAAAACATGTACAGAGGGAGCGGATAACGATTTTAGGACAACGTCTTTGACGTGCATCTCACAATCACATAGGCTATTTTCTGAACCCTTTTCTTCATCTATTTGTTATTCTGTTATATGTATATATAATTTTATTGAATTGTAAAAATCTATTTTTTAGAATCTGTTTTGCTTTCCATTTTATTCTATAACATTGATTTAAAATAATTATTGTTCAATTCACCTAACAGTTATTAATATATATTTTTGGATGATTATCATGTAATGAAAGGTTATTGGGCTTTTAATGTATACTCGATATATTTCATATATAAAATATTTTTAATTTTGAATTTTTTAATTTATTGGATTGATTCAGGGGGTACTTACATGTAGATCCTAATAAGTGGACTTATCGTCTAATAGGTCCTATGGGAAAAATTTATCATAAAAAAAGTCACTAATTGTAAGTTTTAGCGACAATTTATAAAAATCATGACAAAAAAAAAATCATTACAAAAAAAAAATCATTAATTGTCAATTTTTAGCGATGTATATAAAAAATTGTCACAAAAAAATTATTTTTAGCGATAATTTTATCAAGACTTATTTTTAATAGGACTTGATAGAAATTAAGTCAAACTATTAAAAACTATTAATAATTTACCCTTGATTCAGCCCGTCACCGTCGTGGGCCTTTTTTGGATAATTTATGTAAGGTGTCGGTATACACACACAACTTAAAAAATATAATACAATGCAAAAACGTTATGAGTCTCACAATTTAAAATTTTAAATTTATCTAAAATGAAATGATGTGAATGTTGTGATAATAAAATTTTACATAATTATGCATGTAGTAAATTAAAAATTAATACCTATTTTACTATTATATATTATTATGAATCAAATTATAAGAAATTTATAAAAACATTTTTTAATATATGACAAATATAATACAATGAATAGGTAGTCAAAACCGCGTTTGGCTGAACACGGCTCAAAAGGCTTTCCTTCTGTCATCATCACAATCCCAGTCCCATACCATCTATCTTTCTGCCGTTTTTAGGCCTACTTGGAGTGGGAAGTGTGTGCATTTCTCTGCGTACACCTTGCATTGATTTTAGGATAAATTACATTACGAGTTTCTATAATAGGGGCTTATGTCATTTTGATTTTTTATTTTTTAATTGTGATGTATTTAATTTTAAATTTTATTTTAAATAAGGATAATTGAAAATACTATTGTTTAAGGATAAAATTATCAATTTGATAAATTATAAATTAATTTGATAAAAATAAATGATAAATTTTTTTTTTTGAATTTTTAAAAATTATTTCTACTCACCAAAGATAAAATTATGTAAAATTGATAAATTTTTTACACATTTATTTATTTATTTTACCAAATTAATTTTTAGTATGTGTTTGGATGCTGATCATGTAATGGTTGGCTATTTTTATTGATATTTTTTATGGTTATTATGTAATAGATGGTTGTATTTGTTGTTAACAGATATTTTTAGATGATTATTATGTAATGAATGATTATTGGGTTTTTAATGTGTAATCGATATATTTAATATATGAAATATTTTTAGTTTTGAATTTTTTGATTTAATGGATTGATTTAATAATAATGTTAAAGTTGTTGACATATTTAAATTTTAGAAAAATCAAAACTAATTTAACAAAAATAAAAACAACCACCCATTACATGATCATCATCCAAACATATAGTAAAAGTTAATTTGGTAAAAATAAATAAATAAATATATAAAAGATTTATCAATTTGATATAATTTTATCGTTGGTGGGTATAAACAATTTTTAAAAATTCAAAAATAGTTTTTTGATATTTTTTTTTATTAAACTAGTTTATATTTTATCAAATTGACGACTTCACCTTTAAAATTAAGCAATGATATCTTCAATTGTCCTTATTTAAAATGAGATTTAAAATTAAAAATCAAATGTGTTACGATTAAAAAATTAAAAACAAAAATAACACAAATTTCAAATTATAAGAGCCGTTAACATAATTCACCTTTAATTTTAATTGGTTTGAAACAACGTATATTACGCAACAAGTCTAAATACCTACAAAATCACCTATATATATATTTTTTCCAATTAATTTTTCCCTATACACCAACTTTTCAGTGAAAAGGGTTTACATTAAAATTGTTCAATTTTGTTGTTTTGGATTAAAATATACTTCAAGGTAATTATGGGGTGTTTTGGAAAATTAGTAAAAAACTAATTTTTTTAACTTTTTGACTTTTTTGATAATTGTTTTGACAAAAAATTAAGTTATTTTGAGTAAAAAAACTGACTTTTTTAATTAAAAAAATTAAAAAATCAAAAAATTAACTTTTTTTTAGAGTGTTCCCAAAACACTTCTATATACCTCCACGTAAGAACTTTATTATTACCACTCTTGCATTTATAATTAAAAAATGAATAATGTAATACCAAAAAAGCATAGTAGTAATAATAATTTACAAAATATTTGTATAAAATGATGTGACTATATTGTGAGTTTATCACTTTAAAATAAAGAATATATCAAAATAACTACAAATTACAAAAATGCCACTATTATATAAATTTTCCTATGAAAAAAGTTTTTTTCTTAAAAAATTGATATTTCTACGTTCCTCTACTACCATCTCTCGAACTAACTCAACCTGTGTAATTTGATAAGGTGAGTGAGTTAGATTGGACTGGTTATGTGATAAAATTGACTGATCAGTTCCACTACTGGTTAAAATTTGTTAATTTCATATAATTTTGTAGGAGCCCATACTATATTTTTATTTCAAATTAGGGAGATTTGGAAGAAATTGAAATCAAAGCCATTTTAATTTCCTCTGAGCCTTCTTGATTTGAAATAAAAATGTAAGGACTCGTATCAGAAAGACTCGGAGGAAATTAGAATCCATTTCAATTTCCTCCGAGTCGTCTTGATTTGAAATAAAAATATAGTAAAGACTCATACAAAACTGTATAGAATTAATAAATTTTAACCAGCAGTCTAACTGAACAGTCAATTTTATCATTAAATCAGTCTAACCCAACTCACTTACCTTATAGTTTGTGCGGAATATCTATTTTTTTAGCACACTCCTATACATAACCATCCTTAAAAAAAAAAATTAAATAAATAAAACATGATTCGAGGCATTCAAGCCTCGAAATTTCAAGGACTCTAGCATGACCGGTAAAAAAAAAAATAATAATAATAATTAAAAAAACCAATAAGTTTGTTTCCTTTTAAAAGAAAAAATCATCAAGTCATGTTAATTTTCTATTAGGATAATCCAATCATACTTTAAATAAATTGTTTCAAAATAATTCAAACTACGGAAATACTACTTTCTTCTAGGGAAAATGCTATGCACCCTAGATAATCTACCAAATTTTTTACCAAATATCTCATATGAATATGAGATCTACACAAATCTAGATGTGTGTGGGTCCCACACCCATATGAGCTGTTTAGTAGCAAATTTAATAGATTGTTTGAAATTTCTAACATAACTCTTTTTCTAATTTTGTCATTTTTCATGCATATTAATTACACTTCTACCCACAATTTAATAATCAACTTTGTAAAAAAATCAGAAACAAGATTATATTAACATTTGGACTTCTAGATTTATATGTAATAACATCAAAAAATTGATAGTGGCTTGAAAATGAAAATCCAACTGAAATCGCATAGAGTCTAACAATGTTCAATATTTTGCTTTAGCAATCACCTCATTAAAAAATAAATAATTAAATAAATATATATATTTACAAGATAAATATTTTTCTCAGATGTCAACTCTCTTAAATATATATAACAGAAAAATAAGATTTTGTGAGATTGTTTTATTTAAAACAGGACTGAATTGTCTTGATAAAAAATTGATATGACTAAATGATTTTTCTTTAAGAAAAATATGACTAATTAGTTATTTTCCAAAATATAAAAATAAATAAATCGTTTGTCATTTTGATTACACATAAAAATTTTATATAAAATATTGCTAGCTCAATAGCCCCACCACTTTATTAAGAAATTAATGATTTAAGTATTGCCTAATAATTCTCTAAGTTATAATGAATAATATTGTAATATATCATGTTAGATTTATCATCTCATTTATTATAATTATATTGCTTAAATAAATTTCACTACTATCTATTATTGGTACAACAATAACGCATTATATGATAAATTAAATTTGATATATAAACGTGACCATTTAAAAGTATTTCTAGAATTTTGAAGGAAAAAGATTAAAGTAGCATGAGGTGATATCTTAGAGATTTGATGGGACTATTGGTTACTGTTTTGACTTGGTAGGTGGGTCCTAGACCTAGGTTTCAAATTGGGTGGTGATTAAGAGCTCTAATAATAGAGCTCTAATAAGAGCACTAGTGACATGGCAACCTAAAAAAAAAAATAAAAAAACAAAACAAAGGCAAAAATATCAAATCATACAGTGGGGCCCACAGGTTAGAGCTCTTCTAGAGCTCACAATTTAGAGGTCTCAAGCATTTTTCGTTTCAAATTAGTGCTAGTGAGTGTGAAAATAAATCATGGGTGGCTCGAAGTGTATCCGTGGTTGGAGTGTGCCCGGCTCGATTAGGTCCAGTTAAGTCTGAGCCCAATCTGAGATTTTAAACTTGAGCTATCATTTTGAAGTTTAGCCTGGTCCATAGACTTGGCCTGCCAGGCCCGGCCCGTGGCCCGGCCCATCAGCCCATTGAAGGCCCACTCAAAATCCATCCTGACACCCGGTCTGTCCAAGGTCCAGTATCATTTTTAGTGGAAAATAATAAAGGCCTTGTTTGGTTTGTTTTTGAGAAACAAATTTTAGAGAAAATTTTTTAAAATTTTGTTTGATTTAGTGATTTTGAAAAAAAATTTCTAAAATTACTTTCTATCTCTTACACATCAATCAATCACTTTTCTCTCTCCTCTCTCATTCTCAATCACTTTTTCTCTTACACACATCTACTCAACTACAATAAAATATCAAATCATCCCAAACATCCACACTCCAAAACTATTTCCAAAATATACAATCAAACAAATCAAAAAAAATTCTAAGTTCTTTCCTCAAATTTTTTTTTGAAAATTTATCTTCCAAAACCAAACTAAACACACCCAAATTTTGGTGAAAAAAAAATAAAAAAACAAAAAAATGTTCAAATCCGCCTAAGCTCGGCCCAAGCCTAAGCCTAGGCCTAGGCCTAGGCCATCGGCCAGCCCAAATCTCGAATATCCGCTAGACCTGAGCCTAGGCCTGTACCTAATTTTCTGACCTATGACCCTAACTTGACTCGAATTTTAGCAAGAACCCGCGAGGCTCACGTGGGCCAACCCAAGCCAAATTTATACCAACTGTACTATCTTCTACTCAAGTTGGGTTTTTAGCTCATAGTTTAGAGTTGATGTATTTGTTTAGGTTCAAAGAATCAAATATATTTGACTCTTTGGACAGTTCTGACTTGTGTGAAGACTCACATGTATAAAGTTCCATCTGGGTGATCTCAAATCTCAAAATCTCAATTGTTTCTGTTGTAGATAGGAGCAATAATGGTAATGGTTTCTCAAACTGGAAGTGTTGGTTTCATTGCATTTCTAGTTTGTTCTGTCTTAGTGGGGAGTGTTATATCTTTAGAACCAAACTCGGAAGTTCAAATTGAGGCCTTGAAAGCATTCAAGAATTCAATCACCAATGACCCATTTGGTGCCCTCCTGGATTGGAATAACACAAAGCTTCATCACTGCAATTGGTCTGGAATTGCATGTGACACTTCCTCAAATCAAGTCATTTCAGTTTCCTTCCCTGACAAGCAACTCAAAGGTGAAATCTCTCCATTTCTTGGAAATATTTCCACTCTTCAAATCCTTGATTTGTCTTTAAATTCCTTAACTGGGCACATCCCCCCACAGCTGGGGCTTTGCTCACAGCTATTGGAGCTGAGTTTTTACTCCAATTCCCTTTCCGGTCCAATTCCACCTGAACTAGGAAACCTTAGGAATGTGCAGTCAATAGACTTGGGAAGCAATTCCTTGAATGGTAGCATACCTGAAAGTATATGCAACTGCACAGCCTTGTTAGAACTCGGCATCATCTTCAACAATCTCACCGGTACAATCCCATCCAACTTTGGCAATTTAGTTAATCTTCAGCTTTTTGTAGCTTTCCATAACAGCTTGGTAGGTTCTATTCCTACTTCCTTTGGAAGATTGGAAGCTCTGCAAGCTTTTGACCTAAGTCAAAACCAGTTGTCGGGTGTAATACCACGAGAGATAGGGAATTTGACAAATTTAGAAGAACTTCAGTTGTTTGATAATTTGCTTGTTGGGAAAATTCCCTCTGAACTTGGTCATTGTAGGAAGCTTGTTCTTGTAAACATATATACCAACCAATTCACTGGAAGCATTCCTCCTGAACTTGGACATTTGGCCAACTTGGAAGCCTTGAGGTTGTACCAAAACAAGTTGAATTCAACAATCCCATTCCCTTTATTCCAAGCCAAATCAATAATCTATTTGGGACTATCACAGAATGAGTTAATGGGTACAATACCTTCTGAAATCGGATCTTTGAGATCGTTACGAATATTGACCCTCCATTCCAATAGGTTAACTGGTGA
This sequence comes from Camellia sinensis, assembly GCF_055761805.1. Lineage (NCBI taxonomy): Eukaryota > Viridiplantae > Streptophyta > Magnoliopsida > Ericales > Theaceae > Camellia > Camellia sinensis. Next base: position 106,403,521 of record NC_138969.1, on the reverse strand, counting down.
GATTCCACCGTCACTAACAACCTTGTCCAATTTGACATATTTGTCATTAGGCTTGAATTTCCTCACAGGCTCACTTCCATCAAATATTGGATTGTTGTACAATTTGAAGAACCTATCCTCGAATCGTAATCTTCTCGAGGGATCTATCCCGTCCAGTATCACCAATTGTACGCGTCTTCTCTATATTGATTTAGCTTACAATAAACTGAATGGGCAAATTCCTCAGGGCTTGGGCCAGTTGACAAATCTTACAGTCCTATCTCTTGGTCCAAATAACATGTTTGGTGAAATTCCAGATGACCTCTTCAATTGCTCAAATCTTGAAAAACTAAATTTGGGTGAGAACAATTTCAGTGGATCACTTAAACCAGGCATTGGCAACCTCTTTAATCTCCAAATATTGCAACTCCATTTCAATTCATTTGTTGGAACAATCCCGAGAGAGATTGGAAATCTAACTAAACTGATGTCCTTGTGGCTCCACACAAATAATCTTTCAGGCCTAGTTCCTCCTGAACTGTCAAAACTCTCTCTCCTCCAAGGACTTTTTCTGCACAAAAATGCACTCGAAGGACCAATCCCAGATCAAATTTTAGAGCTCAAACAGCTCACTAGTGTTCAGCTTCAGTACAATAGGTTCAGAGGTCCCATTCCAGATGCTTTTGCAAAGCTTGAGTTTCTTTCATACTTGGATCTCAGTGGGAACATGCTTAATGGGTCTATCCCAAAAGGTATGGCACAACTTAGTCGACTGACAAGCTTGGACCTCTCACATAACCATCTCACGGGACTTATTCCTGGGTCTGTGATTGCAAGTATGAAAAACATGCAGATATATCTGAATTTCTCATACAATTTCTTGGCCGGAACAATTCCAGATGAGCTTGGCAAATTAGAAATGGTACAAGCCATTGACATCTCAAACAATAATTTGTCAGGAAACATTCCTGAATCGCTTGAAGGCTGCAGAAATTTGTTCTATCTTGATCTGTCAGGGAACAAACTGGGTGGTCCAATACCAGGTAAAATTTTTAGTCAGATTAATATGCTTACAAGATTGAACCTCTCAAGGAATCTCCTGGATGGTACACTCCCTGAAAATTTGGCAAATTTGAAGCAGCTCAGCTCCCTCGACCTTTCTCAAAACAGCCTCAAGGGCATGATTCCCGAGAGTTATGCATCTTTCCTCCTTGAAACATTTCAATCTTTCGTTCAATCAACTTGAAGGTCGTGTTCCAGAGAGCGGTATCTTTAAGGACATAAATGCATCTAGTTTGGAAGGAAACCAAGCTCTATGCGGAACAACCAGCTTTCTTAGCCCATGCAGCACAAAGAACTATGGCTTATCAAAGAAAACCATCCTCATTCTAGCAGTACTTGGATCTGTTTCTGTACTCCTATTTCTGGTACTGGTACTCTGCATCTTTAACCGATACACCAAAAAGGAAAAACCAGAAGGGGCAGAGTATTCAGAACCGGAGTATGCTTCAGCATTATCCCTCGAGAGGTTTGATCAAAAGGATTTAGAACAAGCCACTGATTTCTTCAGTGAAGATAATGTCATTGGAGCAAGTAGTTTGAGCACGGTGTACAAGGGTAGATTGGAAGATGGGCAGACAATAGCAGTAAAGAACTTGAACTTGCAACAGTTTCCGGCAGAGTCTGACAAGTGCTTCTACAACGAAATCAAGACTCTGAGCCAACTGAGACACCGCAATCTGGTGAAGATACTTGGTTATGCGTGGGAAAGCAGGAAGCTGAAGGCTTTAGTTCTGGAGTATATGGAGAATGGGAACTTGGAGAGCATCATTCACGGCCCTTGCACAGATCATTCAAGATGGACGTTGTCACACAGAATCGACACTTTAGTCTCTGTTGCGAGTGGGTTGGTTTATCTGCATTCAGGTTATGATTTCCCCATAGTTCATTGTGATTTGAAACCTTCCAATATCCTTTTGGAAGAAAAATGGGAGGCCCATGTAAGCGATTTTGGAACTGCTCGAATGCTGGGTGTTCATCTCCAGGATGGGAGCAGCCTTTCCTCATCTGCCTTTCAGGGCACCATTGGCTATATAGCACCAGGTGACATTGAACTTTCTTCTCCGCATCATGAAGTTCATTGTAGGTGTATAAAATCTAGAATATTGAAATTATTTTGATATTTATTGTGACCACTCAAACAATGAAACAATTCCAATTAGTCTGTAATTGGGAGAGAAATTTCGTGCTAGATATATCGTAGCTTCAAAATTTACTTTATTTTTGAAAGGGTTTCAGTTGCTCTGCCTTTGAAGATATGCTCAAGCTTCCAGCTTATGTAAATAACTCGAAAATTTGAGTTATATATAGAGAGAGACATAGAGACAGAGCCTGAAAGAACTTCAATTATAATAAGTAGAAACACAATACATCCCACACAGTATCAAAATAAGCATCCCTAGCTAGTCTAGTTGCTAATTGTGCTGATTTCACATATGATTTGTTCGTTTTTACAATCAAAACATTACAAAGACAACCTAGCATGGTTTTACTGTACTCTACAATTGTAGAGATATCTATCTGAGCCATCATCTTCCCCAAGAGTCCCTTAACCAAAAGTTCACTATCCGTACACACCAGAACAGTGCCCAATCCCCAAGATTCCAGCCATTGCAGCACCAGAAAACCAGCCATAGCCTCCTGCTTGCAAACTTTATAGAACTTGCACCGATTTAGTTGCAGCAGCAACTTTCCACCAGAGCTCTCCCAAGCCACCCATTTTGTACCTGCTCATAAAGAAGTTTTCTCCCAAGATCCATTTACAATCACAAAGTAATCAAAATAAGTTAAATCAACATTATTCTAGAATGAACTGTAATTCTAGAATTGTATAATTGCAGCAATGTTTGGTCATTACAAAGCAAAGGGCTATATGTAAAATCCCATAAATTTCTTTTGCACTGCTTTTAAATTTGATTATTTGTTCAATAACAAGAACTGAAACCAACACCTCAAACTAGCTTCGACAGTTACCCTGATTATTCAGTACAAAACGAGTTTCATAGTTTGTTCAATTTTACTCTCTTTCTCTCTCTCTCCCTCTCTCTCTCTCATATGTTCTTATTTTGTGCAGTAGAGAAAGTCATGTGGGAGCAAACAATAAACTCAAAAAAGATTCTTCAAACCTTCTATTTGTTTGATAGAATTCAACAAAGTAGCATTTCAAACTGACATATACTGAATTGAAGGCATGTATCAAAGGGAGAGAGAATTATGTTTCTTGGTGTATAGGATGTGCTTTCTAGGAAATTGATAGATAATGTGTCTTGTTTCTCATAAATTGAGCCAGACATGAGATGCATTTTGCTCCATATTTTATCTCCTTACTGGTATGAAAAATTCTCATCTTCCTAGTCGCGGTATAATGGGCATGACGAACTGTGAAACATAACAGCAAAACCTAATAAAATAATAAATTGTTGTCATCTAAGAAAGAGATCTGTCTAAAGACAGCTCTAACTGGCATTATGTACAATTTATAGCTTCTTTACATCAATCGAACCCATGAATTTGACAAAATATCAAATATAAAAAATGTGAATATCAAACTATGTTTCTTCATCAATTTTCCACTGTACTCCACCATTAACATCGAGTTGTTACTATGTCAGTCTTGCCTAACAGTTGATTCTTAATCTTCCCAAAATTGTTTGTGTTGTGATCAGAGTTTGCATATATGAGGAAGGTTACAACCAAAGTGGACGTGTTCAGCTTCGGTATAATAGTAATGGAACTCTTAACAAAGCGAAGGCCAACAGGACTCACCCAGGAGGATGGGTTATCAATCACTTTGCCTCAACTCGTGGAGAGAGAGCTAGCAAATGGAATCAATAGGCTACTTCACATTGTCGACCCTCTACTAGCTTCACAAGTCTCCAAGGAGCAGGAAATGGTGGAAGCGATCCTTAAATTAGCCTTGTCTTGCACCTGCACAGCTCCTGAGGACCGACCCGACATGGATGAAATCTTGTCTTCCATTTTGAAGCTAAGCAAGCACAGGATAGCATCAAAACAGTGATAATGCTTTCCTCACTGCCGCTTTCAACATGAGACCAGATCAGAAGCTCCGATGCTTTAACAAGCAAAAAACTGCAAACTCAGTTGTCAAATGGACTGGTAACCCAACTTTTCTATGCGGGTGTGAGATTATGATTGTGCTGGTTATGCTTCAAAGTGGACTCTGAATGCTCCAAAATCCTGCAGCATTCATTCTGGTTCCAATAAAAATAAAAAAAATTGATTTTTAAATGTTGCAGAAGGAGTCCAAGCATGACATAAGCCAAGACCGTGCTCTAGCCAAGTTGTGTATCATTTGATAAGATAATCTACTTTATGGTGATGATTAGAGCTTTCTTTTCTGATGCAACTAACAAAGCAAGAAACTAAATAAAAAGAAATAAACAAAACAATATTGCCAAATTCAATCAGTTTTTAAAGTTAGAATTGTGCTCCTTTGAGTGAAAAGGAACATCAAATACTTAAATATCAAGTTAACATCCATCAGCAAATTGACAATAGTATAAATAATCAAAAAGTGATCCATATATAACATTGCCAATACAATAAAATCACCACTAGTGAAAATAGAGGACTTCCACATAGTTTGATATTCATCATGGGTAGTGGCTGGTTGTTCTCATGAATATTTTCTCCAAGCGAAGCCTAATCTTTAGGAGGATCATTCTGCAAGAACTCTGCTATAGTTGAGGGGAACTCAAATCTTCCAAAACCATCACCACACTCGGAAAGAAAGGCAGCTTTGCCCAAAAGCAAATGGGTCAATCTCAAAGGCTCTCTCCTTCCCTCTCCACCATCATTCAAAAAATGCTTAATCCATGCCTCCAACCTCCCCATCTCCCTTCCACATTTGGGCCCCTTAACCCCAATCATCTTTGAATAGAATCCACATTCATAACCACAGGTCTCACCACAATTCTTTAAATCCAAATCAACCTTGTTTTGCTCTTCTTCTTCTTCTTCACAATCTGACAAACCCAAAAGCTGAATTAATAATTCAATCTCGTCAACAGTATTGAATTCAACTCTGTTGATTGTTTGTGGGTTGTTTATGATATCTGCTTGAGGTATGTCTTCGTGGATTGGTGGGAAATCAAGGGAATTTGAAAGGAATTGTCTTGGGGGCTCACTGTCTTGGAGGGATGAGCTGTTATTGTTGTTTGTGCTGCTGGGTTGGTCAAAATTAAGGAATATAGGGGAGCTCAGAGATTCAACTGGGGTATAGCTAGTTTCCTCTGGTGGTTGTGGTGGCGGCGGTGGTGGTGAAGAGAGAGTGGAGGCTTGTGAAGGGTTCTCTAGTTTGAGTCTCTTCTCCACCTGTTCACATACATGTGAGAAAGAATCAAAAGCATATCTATCTGCTTACATATATAAAAATATATATATATACATACATATAGAGAGAGAGGCAAAGAGTGGCGCATGAGATTTAGGCCTAGTTTGGGAAGACTAAATAAGTGCACTTTTTGACTTTTTATGAAATATGGGTTGGGTTTGGATTGGGTTTGAAGTGATGTGTTAGAGAGGTGATGTGACTTAAATAAGATGATGCAACTTAAATAGGATAGTGACTTTTTGACTTTTTGTCTTTTTTCAATCATGCCAAACTTGGCCTTACCTGTTTGAGAGATGAGAAAAAATTGGAGTGAAGAGCAGGTGGTCTCATAATACTCAAGATTTAGATTTTGCTCCCTCTAATTTCTTATTATTGCATTAGTCTTCTGCAAATAAATTAAAGCAAGAGAATCATATCAATGCATTTCTCACCGCCTCTCTCACAAGGCAGTGGGAATGCTAATTGGGCCCCACTGCCTTGAAAGAGAGACAGTAATAAATGGAGTGTCCATAGCATTGTTGTTTTCTTTGTCATCTAAGTCAAGTCCATAATAATAATAAGAGGAGAGGACTATTAAAACATGGTTGTGATTTTTTATAATTTTTTTAAGTTCAAGCTTGAGCACAATGAGAACAACTCACATTTTGAGTTTGTTGGAATGGGCAAAATATCCAAAAACATGTAAGGATATTATTTTGTGACCTTGACAAAAGGAGGATTGTCACGGCAGGACTTCCAAAAGCTAGAAATGTTATAAATCACCGGAAAGGTTATCAAAGTGGTGCAAAAAACAGTTGTAGCCAATTTTTGTCAAAATAGTATGTCACAGAACTTGTGCTACCCTTTTATATCACTGGCTGTTTGAATAATCATGATTAGTTCCTTGTTCACAAAATTATTTACTTTCACTTAACCCTATGAGACATGTTGCAAGTCTAAAATTTTATGAACCCACAAAATGATATGCTTAAAGAAACATCTAAGCATCACAAAAGCATTTAACATCTATTATAATATATCGGGTGTCATTCTACCATACACACCCCTTACAAGGAGTGTAATATATGCAAGTTATGACATTGTGGTGTTGATTTCACAAAGTGTCATTACAAAATCATCTTCAGTCATCACTAAAAACACCACAATAAATCATAACTAAACACCATTTGAAGTATAATTAAAGACCTCTTAGGTTATAATAACAACCACAATACATAATAACCAACATGGCGATGACTCATAACCAAACACCTTTTCGGTCATTATTTAAATAACAATGATAAGAGGTAATCTATAAGTCTCAACTAACACACAATGAATCATAATTAAATCATAACTAACCAGTCATAATCAAAACCATAAATGTCAAATAACTGGGGTATATGATAAAAATCAGTGTGTATCATAAAATTTTCAGTATTTAAAAATCAGTGTGTATCATAAAAATCAGCGATTCACCCTTTGGGCCAGGCCCACAAGCTCTGCCCAAATTTGCCCGTGAAGAGGCCACTTTGCGTGGATCCCAGATTAGTCAGGTGCAGGTGCAGGGTGCGCGTAAGGTGATCTGGACACAAGTTATAAAATAAAATAAAAAACATGTATGGTTCATTTCTGACCTAGGGTATTCGCTGGCAATCAATCATAGTCTATGGCGACCCATTCAGGCCATTCAGTACAGTGTTGGAAGATCACGGGCAGCAATTTACAAACCAAAAGATTGAAGGTAATTATTATTTTTTATTTTTTTTTAATTTATAATAATTCATCATAACTCATCGCATTTGCAACTTAGAAACGCAACAACTTTCAAACACTAGAAATATTTCTCGGAAAAAACCTAATTGGAAAGCAATAGGAAAACAACAACAAACCTACTTCTGATTAGACCTTTAATCACAATCACGAAATAGACAAGACAGAGTATACCCCAACGGTCCTGTCTCTCCGCTCCATCTATCTATGAAAATTTTCGTACAAGCCCTTTTAACAAACTTTGTAATTTTAATTAGTATCAATTATTGTGGTGTTATTTATTATATTTATGGTAAATTATAAATATGTTTTTTTTAAATGTAATTTATTTGAAATTTTGAAAATTATATCTGGCCTCTTGAAATTTTTAATTTCATAACAAATTATTCATTTTATTAATAAATTATCAAATCAATTAATAATTCTGGTAATTTTATTATTGTGTAAGAGAGCAGTTATAAATTTTATTTTTTCAATTAATTTTATCAAATAAAATTTTTTAACAAGGGAATATTTGTAATTTTTCAAACTAACGGAAACAATCCATATTATAAACAAACCTCAAGAGGTAATCCGTATTATAAGTAAAGCTCAAGAGGTGTATTTTTAATTTATCCTATGTTTATTCTAATGTTAATTATGATATTATTTTAATTATTATTAAAAAAAAATTGATTATATTTTAGAGTAAAACACCAATAAATTCTAAGTTTAGGTCTTATGAATTATTTAATCCTACCTTTTTTCTTGTAGACTAATAAGTCCCATGTCAATATTAAAAACACTTATGTACATCATTGCCCCATATGTTTCTAGAAAAGTTTGGGATAGAAAGAGTGTTTCGGTGATGTTGAATTTACAGATTTGTCCAAAAAGCATACTGTAGAGGTTTTTTTGGTTTTCCCTCTCATCCGATCAATCCAGAAAAGATGAATATGGCAAGTTCTAGGTTTGTAATGCTAGCGTGATGAATAATCCTCCATTTTTGTATTTCAATGTTTTTGGTAATGTTAAAACATCAGTCATAGTAGCCCCAAATAATATTTGGTTCAAACCCTAGAACTTACTGTAACATTGAATCAACAGAAGCAATTGAACCTGTGTGATTTTGCGATATTGGTTGACGTTAGTGGCGTCACTCCGGCGAATTTGTTTTCACATCCACCCATCATTGGCGTCTTTGATTGTGTTGGTGAACGATGGTGTTAGATATGTGGCCTCCAATGTTTCATTTCCCTATTTTTATGGTCCATCCTCGTTGTGATGGTTAAGTGTGTTTGGTTAATATTAGAGTATGTGTCTGTATGTAATGGCTATGTAGGGTTTTTTTTTTTTGGTAGACATTGTTTGATGTTATTGGTTAGGTGGGTTTGTAATTGCGTCGGGGGTACAGTCATGTAATGGCTAATCTTTGTTTGTGCTAGTATTTCTAGTAATGTAACATTGGGTATGACATTCTGTTGGTGTTTTTGGTGATATGTGTTTTCTGTTATCATATATTGACATCATTGCAATGGTAGAGTCATTTCAATATTAGTTGTCTTGTTTTGTTACAATGACGCAAGGAGTTCCTTTTTTTTTACCATTTGTATATATGTTAGTAATGATGTGGAATGGTTGGGATGTCCATGTTAGTTTAAGGGCAATTTTATGATGATGTAGATCTTTATGATGTTCAATGGCTGCCCGGGGAAATGTGTGTTTACATGCAGGTCGGACTGTGCGATACTCGTTTGTTTCATCATCCGACAATGCTTCCACTTCGTTGAAATTGACAACACAATGGATGGATTGACGCCATCGATTCTACACGCGGCAATGGTGAGAATGTTTTTAAATGACCCGGAAAAAGGACTACGAGTTAGGAAAACATGATATGTTATGTCTGCTTCCCAACATCGCCATCCCCCAACAAGTTTGAATTAGGTTTTATGGTTTTTACTTTTTTTTTTCCAATGATTAATTAGTTTTTGACGTGACTGAATGTAAAGCAAGACATTGTGTTAGGACAATTTTTGTGCCTGCTTAATTAGGCGAATTGATTGTTTAGGGTTTTGGCATATGACGTTATGCGATGGTGAACAATTACAGCACATCGCAATTAATAAAAATATTATTTCCGGAATGTGACCATGTATGAATTTCTGTCTCTAGGGACAACAACAATTTGTGATGTTGTTTTGTTTGTATGGTAAGTAAGTGTTGTGCACCAGGCTCGTATTGTTAATTAAATGTCACATTTTCATGTGACAATTAAGCATTTGGTGTAGTATGAGTTGTGTAATGTAAAATGCTAATTCTGTAATCATTTTTGACATCTTATTATCAGTGGATTATGTTAATGTAACGGGAATTTGACAGGTACAATCGTGCTTCTGTTTGTGGTTATCCAATGATGTGGTGAGACAAATGTAGTTCGACGTGATAGTTGATGTATGGATGCATTCAAGCTGTAAAAATAGTTTATTAGAGAATGTGTATGTTTCTCACCCTCTCCCCTATTTTTATGCGTGGCTTACGTCACAAACCGTCATGCTAAAATTGAACCTTAACTCATTGGTGTCAACCTCCCCACCCGCCTCTCACAATTTGATGTTGTGAAAAGTTGAATACATAACGAAAAAGATGTAAATAGACTTGAAAAGAAAGAACTAACGAGCATTCCAAAGCTTGGTAACAAACAAAATGTTGTAATGTTCGGAACCTACTTCACCTTAAGATGAAGTACGTTAAAATTGATGTACTCAATAGGCCAATATGAATGGATGTGACGACCGTTAACCGGAATGTTTGATAACATATACCAACATCATAGCAAGACACAATGCCTAATACACCTACCCATTCGCCAAGTTCATGTTGTTATGTACCCATATTGTAACACAACCCATCTCATCAAACCACCTTTCATATAGTATCTTCATTGGTGTAATGCAAACACATCTCACCAAAACCCCTTACCCATATTGTGATACACCCCATCTCATCATACTAATTACCTAATGATCTAGTAAAAACTTAACTATTTAGTAAAAATATGAAAATCCAATGTGAACCATTTATATAATAAAGTGTATTCCACACACCCAACAAACATATATTGAAAATTTAAAATGTCGTAGACTTCTACAACGATAAACTTGTCCACAGCTCTTCTCTCATGTGGCAAAGTATGAACGTGAATGAGATAGTAAATTATTTAATGACCGAACATGAAAGATGTAATCGTGTTGGATATGTGCATCGACCATATGTGTCGATGCACTACATTGGTTCCTTACATGTTTTCTTGTTATGATTACCCATTTTGCCACAGCGGCCGTAACGAATGCGTAACACCACCTCACCCTTGGATGGGATCCTCTTTCGTTGGGGCCTTTCGGGTGGTTGCTTAACAATAGGTGGAGCAATGAGGTAATCCACAGTTGTGAACTTTGGTTTGGCAACCTTCAAAATTGGGTGAATAGACTTGGAATGCACCATCGTGATTCTTCATACAGAATCATTCTTTATGTATCTAAATTGAAACCCATATTCGACAACATACTTGCAAAGCACTGTCCAGAATTCGTGTGCACCGCCTCAAAACGATTGACCAACATGTGTAATACCAAATGCCCACCCAGCCGACAAAAACATCTTCGATTTGTGCAGACAATATAATGGTAATAAATCGGTCTGGTTTTCCATATTGCCCACCCGCCCATCAACAGTGTCAGGCTCACCAACATTTGGTGAATCCGCGACGTCACACTGAATGCTCAGCGTTTCACTCCGCGTTTGAATAAGCACATCAATATGATCAAGCCCAAATGACTTCGCAAGGCACAACATGTTTTGCACATTTTTGTCACAATGAACATTAAACTTGTTGTATTTGGGAATGGTGAACAAGAAACCCACCGACCCCGACACCAAGCTATCAAACATCCTACATACACTTTTAACCAATTATGCAAAATGTGAAGGCTTGATGGAGGTAAACAACCGTACTGGTCTGTCCATACGTACACAACAACAACACTGCAAACTCTATAACTACGATAGATTAAAACAACAACACATAACATTACAAATCAAAACACCATAATGGCCGAAAATGAAACAACCCATCCAAAGTAGAATAAATCAAAAGACACCCCTAAACAATTCATCTAGTATAGAATAAATCAAAATACACCCCTACAATGGCAACGTAACAATGGCATCTTAAATCCAGACTTCCTGACACAGCCACTGAAAACAAAAGCACACCCACAGATATTGACCCAACAACAAAACAAACATATGAAAATGACTTTCAAAAATGTCACCCAGCACATCAACAGCACAATAATGAAACAGACCTCCAAATTGCCTTACAATACATTAACAACACAGCACCCAAAGTATTAATTGAACGAAAACAAAACAACTACGACCCCCTACAGCAACGACCTATGCTTCCAGATCAGAAAAACACGTGAAATGGGCAATAACATCAACCCCATAAATCACTCCACGCAATCCAAAAAAAATAAAAAATAAAATGGAAACATATCTCCATATCTTAATAAATCCACCCAAACATCAAGAAAAAAATCAAAAACAAAATCACAGCCAACAACAACCCACGATTCCACATCAAAAACCCTCAATAAATGAGTAACATCACTAACCCTATAAATCACTCCACGCAATTCCCCACAAAAAATTTGAAAAACAACACCATACCGTAACAAACCCACCCAAACATCAGAAAAAAAAATCCAAAATAAAATCACATCCGAGGGTAAACAAGTAAACTTCCTAACTCCCAAATTAAACAAAAACAACATACCATAAATAAAAGGACTAATTGGTTTGGAAGAAAACTTCCAAGACTAAATGGAGCAACATTTTCCCAAATGGGATTTTTGAGTAATTTTTCTTATATTTTATGTGCTATTTGGTTATAATTTTTTTTTTTTAGTTATGACTCTCATATGATTGGCTTATAACATTTATGAGAATCAAATTCACAAATATCGTAGCTTATGGCTTCATTTGGAAAGTTGATTATTTTAGTAGACTATTTTAATTTTTGGCTATTTTAGTAGGTTAAAATTTTTGTGTTTGGAAAAATAGTTGAATTTTTTTATAGTCGGATGTGATATTTGTGAGAGAAAAAGTGAAATGATTATGGATTTGATGTGATATTTTGTCTTATTAGCTATTTTAATTTATTTTGTCTTTTTGTGAATTTTAGCCTAAAAAAAGCCATAAACCCACTTCCCGAACAGGGCCTATGGGGCATTTTGGCAACATAGTTAAAAGCCAGCTTTCTGATTTTTTGGCTTTTTTGGGTTACATCACCTTTGTTCTTTTGTTACAAAAAATTCCAAAAAGCCAGCTTTTTTGTCAACTTCCCAAAACACCACTATACTATAGCGAACCCGATTTTTACCCGACTCTTGTGATGTTCCGGGCTCGGGTTTAATGCTTTCATATTGTTGTCTATATCTTTCTTCCCTTGTATACCTTTGAAATTGGTCCTTGGGTTGTTGTGGTTGTGCTTGAAGCAGGTTGGTTACTTAATTTTCAAACTTTGTGTTGCCCATATTTTTGGTCTTACACTTGAGCAGCCATTATTGCGCTCGAGCGGGCTATGTAAATTTTGGTCCTCCGCTCGAGCGGGAGTTACAAACTCTCAGTACTCTGCACTTCTGCAAAAGTGCTGGAGGGAATGTTTTTCACGCTCAAGTGGCGTTTCCTACGCTTGAGCGGGTGTGAGCTCGAGCGGCTTCTTTGCACTTGAGCGGGTTGTTTGTTGTTTGCAAAAATACTGGATGTGTGTATTCTACGCTTGAGCAGAACAAATCTTGTGTCTGACGCTCGAGCGTGAAACCCGACGCTCGAGCGAACTGCGCATATATCAGATCGTAAAAGTGACATTTTATATCACTTTTTCATATCTCTCTCTCTCTAAAACTCTCCAAAACCCTAAAACTTGAGACTCTCTCTCTAAAATACTCTCTCTCTATACATTTTGGCCTAGATCCTTTGATCTCTCCATCATACTCCCTTTGATAAAAAGGTGGAGCTTTTCAAGATTTTCTCTTTGAACTGATTATAGTTGGATTTCGGCACTTTTCGGGTTTCTCTCTTACTTGGCTTATCTTCTTTCTTTGAGGTAGGGATATTCTATACTTTAGTATGAGTTTTAACCTAGTTATTTGTGGTTATGTATAAATGGTGGAAATTTTGAGAGTTTTGGGTAAACTAAGGGTTTGGTCCCAAATTTAAAGAGGGGTTTCTACATTGTGTTACATAGATGATTATGGAGTTTCGAAAATGAGGATATCTTGTGTTAAAATGGTGAATTTTAACCCTTAGGTTAATATTTGAATAAAGGGGGAGATTTACCCTAATTGTGTCTTGAATATTAATTGTATAAATAATGAAATTGATGTGAGAAATGTGAAATTGGAGAAAAGTATAAATGGATGGTGCAGTTAGATTTGTTGAATCACTCACCCATGGAATTTTGACAATTTATCTGTTCTACATATTTTATATATGTTTAAAAATATCTGTGATGGACTATTGGTGGAGGATACCTATGATTGTTGTAGAAATTGCATGATAATTAGGTGAATTGAAACTAATCATTTAACTTTATCATTGAATATGATGGTGTGATTAAGGCATTGAATATGTGTTATGGATAGTCATTGTATATGACGATGAATTTAAATACATTGTATTTATATAATGTTTTGGGAGAAGGGGATGTACTCCACTGTTTGGGAGGAGATAGGGGATGAAATCCATTGAGAATTAAGTTGGCCGGAGTGTCCAGAGTGAAAGTCTTGAAATCTTGTGAATACATGGGTGCCGATCCCGCGGATGAAATTTCCGTAAAATGGTAAGGTTGAAGTGTTTGTATAGTAGTTACGTTGATTGAGAACCACTGAGTTGTAATCTCAGTTGGATTATTTGAGAATTATAAACTTGATCTATGAATTAAAATGAAATGTACTAATTGGAAATGAATAAATGGGAATGGAATGAGGTATGAGTATTGGTACCATGTGGTCATGGAAAGGGTGTGCAGTGGTTATAAATTTTGAATATGTTATATTTGACACTCATATCTTTGTTAAACTTCATACATTGTATTAGACTGTTTCTACTGGGCTTTGGCTCATCCTACTTGGGAAACCATTTTCAAGTACTGGACATATGTTACCTCCAAGGACGTAGCTTGGGAAGATCTAAGAGTTGGATGCTCTATTTTGTTGTTTAATTGTTTTAGATGTTTGTTCAAGCCAAGGGCTTATATTTGTACAGAGCTTACGACTCTCTCTTTTGTTGTAACCAAGAAGTACCTTGGAAAGATGTAAGCCCCATAAGGCATTTATTTTGTTGATTATTAACTATGTTACATGCTATAGATTTAGGATGAACATTTATAAATGTATAATGCATGTAATATCTTTTGTATTACGAACTTTGATGAATGAAAAGTTATCAATTCCATTATGTTCACTTCTTTTATGTATTGGATTATTTGTATTTTTTTTGGGAGGGGGGGAGGGGGGCATTACAATACACTACAAGAAATTACAATTTTGGCGACTAAATTTTTTTTAGTCGCCAAAAGTTGTGGAATTGGCGACCAAAAATTATATTAGTCGACAAAAGTACAAGATTTAGCTACATTTTTTTTTAGTTGAGGTATATTGATTATTGGGGACTAAAAAAAAATTAGTCGCTAAAAATGCCACAATTGGCGACAAATTTTTACTACTAAAATTTTTAGTTAATTTTTAGCGACTAAAATTATTTTAGTTAATTTTTAGTTAATTTTTACAGCTTTAAATTTTTACAGCTTTAAATTTTTTTTTTAGTTAATTTTTACTACTAAAATTATTTAGTCACTGAATAAAAAATAAAAATTTACATTAGTTTGGTCGCCAAAAAATAATTTTCAGTGGCAAAAATTTGTTTTTAGTCGCTATAAAGTTAGTTTTGGCTACTAAAATTATTTAGTCGCTGAATGAAAACAAAAATTTACCCTCAGATCTTTGGCGACCAAACTTAAATTTATTTTCAGCGACTAAAATATGTTTTAGTCATTGTAGAGTTAGTTTTGGCTACTAAAATTATTTAGTAGCCGAATGAAAAACAAAAATTTACATTTTATCCTTGGCAACCAAATTTTGGTCGCCAAAAATTTATTTTCAATGACTAAAAAATATTTTTGTTGCCAAAGAACTAAAATATTTGGAGGGAGCCATTTCAAATTTTGGAGGGATTTATAAAATTAATTGGCAACCAAATTTATTTTTAGTCGCCAAAGGTGTGAAAACTTTAGAGGGAAATGATGCCCGCTTGTTATCTGTTTAAACAAAACAAATTGTTCTCTCTCTCACACAGATTCTCATTCACAACCAAACCTCATCTGTCTTTAAACCCATTCCTCTCCCTCTCTAAAATACGCAGAACATAACCACCGCCTCCCCTCCCCTCTAGCTACGTGCCTCCTCCTCACCTACTTTGCCACTAGAACCACCATCTCTCTCTACATCTTCTATTTCATCTCTCTCTCTCTCTCTCATACACACACACACACGTGCGCGCGCCCGTGCGTGCATACATAGTTTTGATCATGAAACCCTAGCCGATACTGCGAGATACGGCGGCGTTGGCCATGTTCCGGTGTAGATTTGATAACTGTAGGCCGAGATCTGAGTCGATCCACACAGATCTGTGAGTGATCCACACAGATTGCAGTTCTACACCCTATCTCTCTCTAAAACATTTCTATCTCTTAAGCATGGCGGCGATGTTACCTCCACCGATGTGTCCACTACCCTTGAACAGCGCCGATTGATTTCGTAACATAAGCAAAAACATCGATGATCTCATCATGACCGTTGGCTCTGCCAACACTGCTATTCTTGTCACCGTTGCTGCTCCTTGTGGTGGTTCTACAGCCCTTGCCCCTCCACCCAAGGAAAAAAAGGTAAAAATTAAGCGATACAAAAAGATCCCCATAATTATTTGCACTGTTATCATAGAGCAACTCTACAAGGTAACCATTTAATCTCAATCTTTTAACATTAGTTTCATCAAATGTTCTATTGGTGATGTTAATTCTTAATGGCTTAGGTCTTTAAGTACTTTACTTTTATGGTTATTTGAATCTATAAAATTAAACTAGAAATGATTGATAATCTCACTGATAAACAAAGCCTTAGAGTCAATTTGAGATTCAGTCTCTCTGATTGCTACAAGACAGCATGAGGGACTTTGCAGGTGAGACAAGTGCTAAGTTGAGTTATGGAGACGAGAAAATTGCACACTCTTTTTTTGGGCTTTTATTGTTTCTCATTTTGGAGGAATGGACTAAAGAATTGGATACACATATATTGCACGAACTCATTATACTTGTGTGTGGCGTTAATGCTCTGAGAGCAGCTGCATATTTCTTTAAATCACACTGCTCAGCTTTGTTAGCCACTTGCTATAAAGTAATCCTTGTAAAACCCATCTAAATCTTCCATGCTTAAATTGTTAATACCAGCTTTAACTTTGGCTGTCTTATCATTTTTTCCCTTGAGATTATTATGGATGACTCATACTCTTCACTGGCTATGTTACTTTGAATGCGAATCGTTCTTCAAATTAATCATTCAACAACACAATATTATGAAGCAATATGACCCATTGTTTTAAATTTTGTCAATCGAAAACCTCACCTAGATTTTAGTTTATTATATTTGACCTTTTCCCTATTAAGAAGAACTTTTAACGAAGAACAAAAAAATAAAAAATAAAAAATTATGGGGATAGCTAAACGGATGTACCACATATAACTATTTATGATTTCTGATTAAGTAGGCGGGTCTGAATTGTTTCTGATTTGAAATCTGATATGGGACATCATTATTAAGCCCTTTACTCTGTTATTATTCACTGGGCTTCGCTCACCATTTATATTATGTTTGTAGATAACCAGATGCGTGACTAGGCTCAGAGTTGAGGACCTGGAGTTTGGTATGTCAGCCAGCCCATGTGTCTCCCGGGGAGGTTCCCTTTTGAGAAGTCAAGTTTTGTGAACCAAGTGTTTAAGACTTTATTTTCCTTTGACACATGAACAAGCTTTTGTTTATCTGTATATTAGGCTAAGTCCCCATTTGGTTATATCTGTAATGAATGTGACGTGAGACTACTATAATTATGACGTCACGTGAATGTATATAAAGTTTTTGAATTTTTTGTCCCATGTGTGTTTGCATAGCTCATTGAACGTTGTATTTTGTATATTTCCTTCCGCTAACCCCTTAATTATATATTATTCTGTACAGAGGCTTTTGGTAATCTATAGATTACTGGCCAGTTACGACGCTAAACCTATAGGGGCGAGTTTAGGTTGTGACAGAGTGGTATCAGAGCACGAGTTATATCGCACACTCAAGTCCATATGAGCTATAAGATGTCCTAGAAAAGAATTAGAGACATTTCATCTACATGTTTGAATGTGTATTTATTTTGTAAATGTGCAAACTGAATCTGAACACGAACACATGAAATTGAAATGAATGAACTGGAACTAAATACTCTGAATGTTATGAAAAAAACTATTTGCCTATGTTTATAAGTGCTCTATTTACCTATAGCAATGGAAAATACAAGAAGTGATGGAACAACTAAATCTTCTGAGGCTTGCATGAGCCGAATGGAACAAATGCTTACAGCCCTAACTGAAGCAATGATATAGTAGCACAGGCGACAACCTCTGCCCCCTCATGTCCAAGTTGAGCCGGATAATAATAATATTATAAATCTAACTCAGAAGTTTATGAAGATAAAGCCGCCGACTTTCTTGGGTGGTATTGAACCCTTAAAGGCAGAGACATGGTTACTTGAAATGGAGAAACTATTTCAAGTATTTCCTTGCTCTGAGACGCAGAAAGTGTTATTGGCCACTTATACTCTGAAGGACAAAGCCTGAAGATGGTGGTTATTAATTTGAAATAGTAATGAAAGCATGACATGGGCTCAATTCAACGAGATCTTTTACAATAAGTACTTTCCTCAGTGCTTTTGGGACCGAAAGGTTTCTGAATTTCTGGAAGTTAAACAAAGTAAGATGTCCGTAGCTGAGTATGAAGCTAAGTTTACTAAGTTAGCCAGATTTGCTCCTCATATGGTTGACATAGATTACAAGAAGGCTCAAAAATTTGAAAGGGGATTAGATCTGCGTGTGTATGACCAAGTGGGCGTACTGTAGAAGTACTTGATAGAGCATTGATGGCTGAGGCCATTCTAGTAATAAAGAAACAAGCTCCAGCTCCAACAACTGAATGGAAGGGTAAAAGATTTGGATTCAATTTCAAGAAGGGTCGGTTATTTTCAAAAAGGCAGAATATGGGATCCTCTAGTAGCTCTAGTCAGAATAATGGATCTACTCCAAACTGTTTTGATTGCGGAAGAAAGCATAAAGGCACACGTTACCGTGCATCAGGTGCTTGTTTTCGGTATGGCAAGACTGGCCACATGGTTAGAGATTATCCGCTGAGATCTGATGATGCTAACCGTCCTGCCGCAAATTCAGCAGGATCTGCTTCTAGATCAAGAACAAATGTAAAAACTAATACGGGGAAAGAACCTTTGAGACAAGGTAGAGTTTTCGCACTTGTGCCTGGCAATATACAAAATACTGAATCAATGGTGTCAGGTATAACCTTTATATGTGCTCAGAATACCTATGTGTTGATAGATTATGGTTCCACACATTCCTTTGTGTCGCATGCTTTTTCTCAAAAATTAACTAGACCTTTAGAACCTATGAATTATTTATTGTCTTTATCTATGCCATCCGGGGGTCCTATAGTATGTGCCTATGTTTATCCAGCATGTGACATAGTGATTGGTGATGTGACATTGTATGTTGATTTATTACCTCTGGGAATTGATCATTTTGACTTCATATTGGGTATGGACTAGTTGACGAAGTACTGTGCAACTATTGACTGTGTAAATAAGTCTGTTGTATTTCGTCCACCTGGATTACCTAAGTTTATGTTTATTGGAAATGGAGTAGTTCCTTCCCCATACTTGATTTCTGCCATGAAAGTTGTTAAACTGCTTAGGAAGAGATGTAGGGGTTATATGTGTTATGTTTTGACTGAGACTTCTGATAGTCCTCTTGTAGAGAGCATCTCTGTAGTAAATGAATTTCCTGATGTATTTCTAAATGAATTGCCAGTGAGTTAATTGATAGGGAAATTGAGTTTACTATTGATGTTTTACTTAGAACACAACCGATTTCCAAAACCCCATATAAAATGTCAATTTCTGAACTGAAAGAATTGAAAACTCAACTTCAGGAACTGTTAGACAAGAGTTTATTTGCCTGAGCACTTCACCATGGGGTGCTCCAGTTTTGTTTGTCAAAAGGAAAGATGGATCTTTAAGGTTGTATATAGACTATCAGGAATTGAATAAAGTGACTATCCAGAATAAATACCCACTACCCCGAATAGATGATCTTTTTGACCAACTTCAGGGTGCATAAGTGTTCTTGAAGATAGACCTTAGATCCGGGTATCACCAGTTAAAAGTTAAAGCGGAAGACATAGAGAAAACTACATTTAGAACTAGATATGGGCACTACGAGTTTTTAGTAATGCCATTTGGGGTAACAAATGCACCTGTAGCGTTTATGGACATAATCAATCAGGTATTCAAACAATTTCTTGATGAATTTCTGGTGGCCTGGAATGAAGAAAAGTGTTGCTCATTTTGTAGCTAGATGTTTGCATTACCAACAAGATAAGGCTAAACACCAATGACCCGCTGGGTTACTTCAACCGCTCCCAATACCAGAATGAAAATGGGAACATATTACTATGGGACTTCATTGTTGGACTGCCTTGCTCTTTTTGAGGTATGGACTCTATATGGGTTATTGTTGACCGTTTAACTAAGTTTGTCCATTTTCTGCCTGTTAAAACTATTTATAATGTAGACAAGTTGGCTAACATTTATATAAATGAGATTGTGAGGTTACATAGTGCACTAGTATCTATTATGTCTGACAGAGATTCAAAGTTCATGTTAAGATTTTGGAAAAGTTTACAACAGGCTTTGGGAACTGAATTGTGATTGAGTAGTGCCTACCACCCACAGCCAGACAACTAATCTGAATGAACCAATCAGACTTTAGAAGATATGTTACAGATATGTGCCCTAGATTTCCAAGAGAATTGGGAGACCTATTTACCACTGGCCGAGTTTGTGTATAATAATAGTTACCATTCGAGTATCGGCATGGCTCCGTATGAAGCTTTGTATGGAAGAAAATGCCGTTCTCCAATATGTTGGGCTGAGATTGGTAACAGACCCTTGTTGGGACCGAAACTGGTACAAGAAATAACTGAAAATGTGAAATTGATTCAGCATAGGTTGAAAACTGCACAAAGTCGCCAAAAGAGTTATGCGGATGTCGTAAGGAGAGATCAGGAATATGAAGTTGGGGATTACGTGTTTATCAAAGTAACCCCGATGAAGGGCCAAACATGGTTTGGTGTAAAGGGCAAGCTAGCACCAAGATATGTTGGGCCATATGAAATTCTTGAGAAAATCAATCCAGTGACGTATCGGGGTAGCCTTACCACCAGTCATGGAGCATATGCATAATGTTTTTTACATATCCATACTTCGGGACCATCTACGAGATCTGTTACATGTTATTGAACCAACATATGTGCTTTTGAAGGATGACTACACTTATGAAGAGAGGCCAATTCAGATTGTGAATCGCTGTATCAAAAGATTGAGGAACAAAGAAATCCCATTGGTAAAAATGGATTGGCAAAACCACGGAGGGACATATGCAACATGGGAAACAAAAGAAGACATGATGAAAAGATACTCTGAACTGTTCCCTCTAGATCCGATATTCTACTAAAATGAAGGTAATTTGAGTTTGGAGGACCAAACTCTTTAAAGGGAGAAGACTATGACAACCCCGACTTGTGATTAACTATTAAACCATGATTAAGGATGCCTAATAAGTAATTAAGAGAAAGTCATGTGTGTTAATTGCATGAATTATATGTTGATTGCATTTGTATCTATCTGTCATAGAAATATTTGTTTATGTTTTCGTGTTGTTCCACGAATTGAAAGCCTTATCAGCATCCAATCACGAAATTGACTTAGGTTATGTGTTATTTGGAATCTATTTAGACTTTTGTGGTAGATTTAATTGAAAATTGATTCGGAGTGAATTAATTAGAATAAAATAAGGATTTAAGCCAATTAATTAAGATTACCTAAGTAGCCTATATAAGGCCAATATAACTCTTGAATTCTCTTACTCATCACATCATTTGGACTCTTGAGACCAAAACGTGAGAGAGAGTGGAAGCTAGGAAACTTGAGGTCAAACTTGAGGTAGAGAAGGACATTGCTAGGAGACTTGGAGAATTACTTAAGATTACCTCTAAACCTTAAGAAATTGAGAACCTTAGGTAAGAATTCTAGCCTTTAGCTCTGTAATTTAGTTGAGTAATGCATGGAATCAAGGGTGATAGGTGAATTCACATGAGAATTGAACTAGAAATGAAGGAATCTAAGTCGTGCCATGCATGCATGCATTTTCATCACATTTTGAATTTGAATTTCAAACAAAACTCACATGCATGTGTCTATCTTGGCTTTGTTTTAGGAATTTATCAAGTTTCTCATCATCTTACCTCAATTGAGCATGATTTGGAAGGTTTAAGTTTGAAGAGATTACATGCATGCGTATATCATGGGTTTCAAGCTTGATTTTAGCACAATTGGCTTGCCTTGGGCAGTAATCTTGCGAAATGATTTGAATTCACCATGTTTTACAATTTTCCAGGTGTTTCCTCAAGTTTTTTGCCCAAAAGAACTTGTTTTGTAACTTGGATTCGAGTTTTGAGCTTGGGAGTGCAATCTAGAAATTCTAGAATTCTGTCTCTCCACTCGAGTGACGGATTCTCCACTCGAGTGACCACCCTTTGTTTTGCACTTATGTTAGAGTGACCAAGAGTTGGCTCGAGCGTAAATTTCATGCTCCCAGAAGTTTACCATTTTTGCAGACCGCTCAAACGACAAGGGTTGTGCTTGAGCGAGGACCTCAGTCACACACTCGAGTGACCATCGAGCGACCGTCAAGCGGAAAATTCACACAACTAGTACTTTTGCAGAATTTATAGACTGCTTGAGCGACGGACTTTATGCTTGAGCGACCACTCACATTTTTGACTGTCCGCTCGAGTGAAAGAAGTTGCACTTGAGCGAAGCCTCTGTTTTCAGCATATTTGACCATGTGTTTTAAGCACATTTTAGCATCCTTTTTGCATCCGAGGCATTCCTAGGCCATGATTAGGACATGATAATGGGGATAATGTAGTGACCCTAATTTTGTTAAGTCATTATTTATTATTATTATGATTATTATTATCTTATTTTATTTTTTTGACTTTATTAATTGTGTGGTTTATATGAGAATTTAGTGTGTTGTTTAGTTAATGTGATATTTAATGAATTTAATGTTGTAATTAATAAATTTAATGTGTTATATAATTAATTAATATATTTATATATTTATTTATTTTTATAGAAAAAAAAGAGAGGTGTTTTATATATATATATATATATTTAATCTCATATTTATATATTATAATTATATATATTATATAATATAATATATTATAATAGTCATATTAGATTAGAATAGAAAATTTGGTTATTATATATATATATATGTTATATAAGTAGTCAACTAGGTTTTAATCTCTTTTTGGTGAAAAGATTTCCATCAGCAGCCGTAGGTGGGGAAGAGAGAGAGAGAGAGAGAGAGAGAGAGAGAGAGAGAGAGAGAGAGAGAGAGAGAGAGAGAGAGAGAGAGAGAGAGAGAGATTAATCAAAGAAAATTGAGAGAGAGCAGAGGGACGACGGCAGTGAAGAGAAAGAAAAAAAATTGGGGTTTTATTTTGGTGGCTCTATTAGTTCTCTAAATATTTCTTTGATCTTCAAAAAAAAATATTGTGAGTACAAAACTCACTTCCTTTGATTTATATTTAATTCGTTGTTTTTATTTATTTGATGTTAGTTTGATTTTGTATTTACCTAAAGATGATAGATTGATTTTAATTATTTTGATTAGTGGTGTATGTAAAGTTTAGGATTTTTAGATGATTGATTGATTTTAATTATTTTGGATTAGTTGTATATGTAAGGTTTAGAATTTTTAGATGATTGATTGATTTTAATTATTTTGGTTAGTTGTGTATACAAGGTTTAGGGTTTTTTCTTTTATGCATTTATTTTGTAGTTGTAATTACACTCATGATTATATAAAATGAAAATAAACTTAGAATTCATAGATATTGGTTAGAGGATGGATTGATTCGTTATTTTTATTTATTTATTTTTATTTGATGTTGAATTGATTTTGTATTTGCATGTAGATGAATCATTGATTTTAATTATTTTGATTAGTTATGTATGCCATGTTTAGGATTTTTATATGGATTTATTTTATAGTGGTAATTACACTCATGGTTATATAAAATTAAAATTAATTAGGAACCCATAAATAAATTCCTTATACTCCACCATGACTCCATGGATTGTTGTTTCATTTGAGTGATGGTGAGAAAGAGTGTATAAAAAAAAGGGGTGAGGATTATGAGATTTATTTGAATGCCTTAGGCTCGGCATTGTTATGTTTATTCTCATGTGTGAGATGTTGTGTATATATATATTGTTGTCTCGTTCTCATGAGTAGACGAGTGCTTTGATTTGCGCCCGTACGTATATGCTAACCATCCGGGGAGTGTGAGTCAAACTCGGGACGATATCCCCGTGCAAGTTTGGCTTCGGAGCGGTGTTAGGTATACGGGAGGCACATGGGATATATGTGCAGGCCGGAAGGGGAGAGCCGAAGTGGTGGAGTTAAGGTATAAAGAATTTAATTATGAATTTATTAGTATAATGTGAATGGTACTGATATGTACATGATAAAAAAATAATAAACAATTTTGATAAATTATGAAATTTGAGCAGAGGCATATATACGTGATTCTAGACAACTTTTGTGTTTTAGCTTTTTATTAAAAAGATCGATTAGAACTTATAATCGGATGATCTTGATTATTGTCGGTTTGATTCATTTTAGCAAGGCAGATTTTAGAGGCTGTTTTAACCCACGAAACGAGCTTATTTTTATTGGTTTCTTATAAAATGAAGTAAAACATTATTCTGCACACTTTTTGTGTTTTGAAATTTTTCAAAAAAAATCATCTTAGGGCAATTTTTGTTCGTTTTCAGCTTCAGATTTTTCGATTGAATTCCGTCTAGATTTTTATATCAAGTTTTTCTCTTAACATGTTCAATTTCTGTAAACTCGTTCGCATTGTATTTTAGGAAATTTGATTCTGTACAACTTTCGTTCTTTGAGTTTTGATCAATTCGAATTATTTAAGTATGAAACGGTGTAATTTTATATTTTTTTTTACAAGTTACTTATGATTAAATTATACTAACTTTATTTTTTTTGCAGGATAGTGTGTCTTACTAATTTTTTTTTATGCAGGGATGACCCACCATATTTTTATTTCTATTTTGTCTATTTTATAATCAATTTATATTTCGTTGTGTACGGACAAGAAACTAAATGTCACCGTATCTCGGGAAACTACCCATTCGTCTCGGTGCGGTTGGAACTACTTGTCTTGTCCCGTGATAAGAATTAAATGTATTTTTGTCTTGTACTCATACCAGTATACCTGTATACTGACCCGTTTTGTCTCTTGGCAACTCGGGTGCGTTCTGTTTGAGCGTAGCTGAGCTTCTTTTGCAGGATTAGTTGAGGCTACGGTGGTGACGAGAAGTAACTATAGTTTTTGGGCATATCTCTTGGATTTCTTTTGTTTTCTTGAGCTTAGGGTTTTTAGTAGTTCATGTATTTATTATTTTTTTTTTGACTTTAGTATTGGAATAATTTGACATGGTTTGTAACCGTACTTTATTTAAGTTGTTTTGGCTAGTTATTGCTACTTTAATGTTAGAGGTATTTGATAGTTATAAAATTATGGTAGATGTTTTGGTTGGCGTTTAGTTTTTGTTTCACCCCTAAGATTTGGATGATGGAATATTATTGGGGTTTAGTCCTAATTTAATACTTAATTGTCCGAATTTTGGGGCGTGACAGTTTGGTATCAAAGCTCTAGGTTACCGTAGACTTGTGAGAGTTTAGGTGATCCTCGGATTGTGGAAACATGGGTTAGCTGGTTTAGTTTGGTGGTTGAATTTATTCTAAGTATTTAAGAACGAATTCTTCTTATGTGTTTAACTTGAAGGTGATGGCTGGAAGGTATCTTTAAATTTTTTTTTTTCAAGAACCCATTAGAGTACTTTTTGATCATATCTAGGTAGTTTGTAGAAAGAGAACATATTGTAACTACCTTCTTGTCTAGACCTATTTGTGTTGAGACTCATTTAGGAGGGGCAGTTACTTTATGAGATGTGTAAAGATTTTGAGATTGACTTTGCAAGCAAAGTCTTGTATGCGGATCTAATTGTTTTAGGGTTTGAGGGGTTTACAATTATTTTGGGTATGGATTGGCTGCGAAAACACTTTGTGACTCTAGATTATGCTAGAAGGACTGTAAATATAGATATTCCCGGTATGTCACGGCTTACCCACACTTCTAGCGATGGAGAAGAGTCGGTGATGACGAGTTTTCTGTGCCCGGTAGAAATTCCTAAGCAAGATATTAGTGAGGTAGATGTGGTGCGTGAGTTTGAAGATGTATTTCAAGAGATACCTGGACCTCTACCCCGACGGGTAGTAGAATTTCGCATTGACCTAGTGCCAGGAACTGCACCAATTTCTAAGGCGGCATATAGAATGGCGCCTAAAGAGCTTGTGGAGATGAAGAAGCAGTTGGAAGAGATGCTTCAGAAAGGGTTCATTCGTTTAAGTAGCTCCCCGTGGGGAGCACCTGCGATTTTTGTCTCCAAGAAAGATGGCACTCTCCGTACGTGCATAGATTACAGGGAGCTAAACAAGGTGATTATCAAGAACAAGTATCCGCTACCTAGAATTGATGACTTGTTTGATCAGTTGAAGGGGGCAACCATGTTCCCTCAGTTTGATCTCAGAACAGGTTACCATCAGATGGGTGTGTCAAAGGAAAGTATACCGCTTACTGCTTTTCGGACCCGATATGGGTTGTACGAATTTCCTGTAATGCCTTTTGGTTTGACTAATGCTCCTTCCTACTTCATGGACTTGATGAACAGAATTTTTCAACCATATCTAGATAAGTTTGTGATTATCTTCATAGATGATATCCTGGTGTATTCTAAGAATAAGGAGGAACACAGAGAACACTTGAAAATTGTATTACAGACTTTGAAGGAGCAACAATTATACGCTAAGTTCAGTAAGTATCACTTTTGGGAGAAAGAAGTTCGATTTTTGGGACATGTTGTGTCCAATCAGGGGATAGCGGTAGATCCTGAAAAAGTTATTGCGGTCAAAGAATGGAAGCAGCCCACGAACCCCACAGAGGTGAGAAATTTTTTAGGACTAGCTGGTTATTACAGGAGATTTATAGAGAAGTTTTCCACTATTGCAGCACCCATAACCAAGTTGACCCGCAAGAATATGAAGTTTGTATGGACAGATGATTGTGAGAAAGCTTTCCAGGAGTTAAAGCAACGGTTGACTACAGCACCAGTGTTAACTATGCCGGTACAAGGGGAAAAGTTAGTAGTGTTTACTGATGCGAGTGGAACTGGGTTGGGATGTGTGTTGATGCAGCATCAGAAGGTTGTATCTTATGCTTCTCGACAATTAAAACCTCATGAGAGACGATAGCCTACTCATGACTTAGAGTTGGTAGCAGTTGTTTTTGCGTTGAAAGTGTGGCGACACTACTTGTTTGGGGAGCATTTTGAGTTGTACATAGATCACAAGAGCCTCAAATATCTCTTTTCTCAAAAAGAGTTGAACATGAGGCAACAGAGGTGGGTTGAATTCATCAGTAGTTATGATTTCGAGATCCTTTACCACCCAGGGAAAGGAAATGTGGTCGCTGATGCACTTAGTCGACAACATGGGATTATAGCTTCTTTGATGATTCAAGAATGAAAGTCCTTGGAGTTAATTTCGACGCATGATGTTCAACCAATAGAGTGTGCTGAGAAGGCATACATTGGTAGTTTGATCGTGTAGCCGACGTTACTGGGTAATCAGATGCAGAATTTAGATGGGTTTCTCGTTAGCAAGCTCGATGACCTTGTAGTGAATTTGATCGATGATTGTCCTACTGATTGGTCTGTGGACTCAGATGGGGGATTGCGATTCAAGGGCAAGTTGTGTGTACCTAATATTATTGAATTGAGGAAAGAAATTATGAATGATGCCCATAGGTCCCGATATACCATTCACCTCGGTGGGACTAAGATGTATCATG
Source organism: Camellia sinensis (assembly GCF_055761805.1). Lineage (NCBI taxonomy): Eukaryota > Viridiplantae > Streptophyta > Magnoliopsida > Ericales > Theaceae > Camellia > Camellia sinensis. The sequence goes on along the minus strand of NC_138969.1, from coordinate 106,375,882 downwards.
ACTTGAAGAGAACATTTTGGTGGGAAGGTATGAAGAAGGACGTAGGAGAGTATGTTTCTCGATGTTATGTATGCCAACAGGTTAAGGCAAAACACCAACGACCGTTTGGACTTTTGCAGCCTCTTGAGATCCCTACTTGGAAATGGGAGTGCATCTCTATGGATTTCGTGGATGGATTGCCGCAGTCTAAGCGAGGCAATGAATCTATTTGGGTGATAGTGGATCGACTCACAAAGTCTGCTCATTTTATTCCTATTAGTGTTCACCGAACTGCGGATAAACCAGCTAGGCTATATATTAGGGAGGTGGTGCGACTTCATGGCGCACCCGTTTCTATAGTTTTGGATTGTGATCCATTGTTTGTGGCAGAGTTTTGGGAGAGTTTTCAGCATGCTTTGGGTGCTAGGTTAGACCTAAGCACGACTTATCATCTTCAGACAGATGGGCAAACTGAGCGGGTAAATCAGATCTTGGAGGATATGTTGAGAGCTTGTGTCATCGATCTTGGTGGTAGTTGGGAAGAACACTTACCATTGGTGGAGTTTGCTTATAATAATAGCTATCACTCCAGTATCGGGATGGCACCTTTTGAGGCTTTGTATGGGAGGCCATATCGATCACCTGCTTGTTGGATAAAGGTAGGAAATGTGCCGTTGTTAGGGCCAGAGTTGGTGAGAGAGACCACAGAGAAAGTGAACATTATTCGGGAACGTATTAAGACTGCACAAAGCCGTCAGAAAAGTTACGCCGATAAAAAAACGTAGGGGGGTTGAGTTGAATGTTGGAGATTTTGTGTTTTTGAAGGTCTCGCCGATGAAAGGTATCATGCGATTCGGAAAGAAGGGAAAGTTAGCACCTAGATTTGTGGGACCATATGAGATCACTGAGAAGATTGGTAATGTGGCTTACAAACTAGCTCTACCACCTGCTTTAGCTATGATTCACAATGTGTTCCATATATCTTTATTGCGGAAGTGTGTACAAGACCCTTCCCAAGTAGTATCACCAGAAGTGTTGGAGATTAGTGATGATTTAACATATGTGGTGCGATCGGTTACTATTCTAGATTGGGATGTAAAACAGTTGCAACGCAAGAAAGTGAACTTAATTAAAGTGCAATGGAGCAAGGATGAGAATGATATCACTTGGGAATTGGAAGAGAAAGTTCGGCATATGCATCCGGAACTTTTTACTTAGTACTCTCTCCTATTGAATCTCGGGACAAGATTCTTTTGAGGTGTGTATATTGTAGCGACCCTAATTTTGTTAAGTCATTATTTATTATTATTATGATTATTATTATCTTATTTTATTTTTTTGACTTTATTAATTGTGTGGTTTATATGAGAATTTAGTGTGTTGTTTAGTTAATGTGATATTTAATGAATTTAATGTTGTAATTAATAAATTTAATGTGTTATTTAATTAATTAATATATTTATTTATTTTTATAGAAAAAAACGAGAGGTGTTTTATATATATATATATATATATATGTTTAATCTTATATTTATATATTATAATTATATATATTATATAATATAATATATTATAATAGTCATATTAGATTTGAATAGAAAATTTGGTTATTATATATATATATATATGTTATATAAGTAGTCAATTAGGTTTTAATCTCTTTTTGGTGAAAAGATTTCCATCAGCAACCGTAGGTGGGGAAGAGAGAGAGAGAGAGAGAGAGAGAGAGAGAGAGAGAGAGAGAGAGAGAGAGAGAGAGAGAGAGAGAGAGAGAGAGAGATTAATCAAAGAAAATTGAAAGAGAGCAGAGGGACGGCGGCAATGAAGAGAAAAGAAAAAAAATTGGGGTTTTATTTTGGTGGCTCTATTAGTTCTTTAAATATTTTTTTGATCTTTAAAAAAAATATTGTGAATACAAAACCCACTTCCTTTGATTTATATTTAATTCGTTGTTTTTATTTATTTATTTTTATTTATTTGATGTTAGTTTGATTTTGTATTTACCTAAAGATAGATTGATTTTGATTATTTTGATTAGTGGTGTATGTAAAGTTTAGGGTTTTTAGATGATTGATTGATTTTAATTATTTTGGATTAGTTGTATATGTAAGGTTTAGGATTTTTAGATGATTGATTGATTTTAATTATTTTGGTTAGTTGTGTATACAAGGTTTATGGTTTTTTCTTTTATGCATTTATTTTATGGTTGTAATTACACTCGTGATTATATAAAATGAAAATAAACTTAGAATCCATAGATATTGGTTAGAGGATGGATTGATTCGTTATTTTTATTTATTTATTTTTATTTGATGTTGAATTGATTTTGTATTTGTATGTAAATGAATGATTGATTTTAATTATTTTGATTAGTTATGTATGCCATGTTTAGGATTTTTATATGGATTTATTTTATAGTGGTAATTACACTCATGGTTATATAAAATTAAAATTAATTAGGAACCCATAAATAAATTCCTTATACTCCACCATGACTCCATGGATTGTTATTTTATTTGAGTGATGGTGAGAAAGAGTGTATAAAAAAAAGGGGTGAGGATTATGAGATTTATTTGAATGTCTTAGGCTCGGCATTGTTATGTTTATTCTCATGTGTGAGATGTTGTGTATATATATATATTGTTGTCTCGTTCTCATATGTAGACGAGTGCTTTGATTTGCGCGCGTACGTAGTCAAACTCGGGACGATATCCCCGTATACGTTTGGCTTCGGAGCGGTGTTAGGTGTATGTGAGGCACATGGGATATATGTGCAGGCCAGAAGGGGAGAGCCGAAGTGGTGGAGTTAAGGTACAAAGAATTTAATTATAAATTTATTAGTATAATGTGAATGGTACTGATATGTACATGATAAAAAAATAGTAAACGATCTTGATAAATTATGAAATTTGAGTAGAGGCATGTATACGTGATTCTAGACAACTTTTGTGTTTTAGTTTTTTATTAAAAAGATCGATTAGAACTTATAATCGGATGATCTTGATTATTGTCGGTTTGATTCATTTTAGCAAGGCAGATTTTAGAGGCTGTTTTAACCCACGAAACGAGCTTATTTTTATTGGTTTCCGTAAAATCGAAGTAAAACATTATTCTGCACACTTTTCGTGTTTTAAAATTTTTCAAAAAAAATCATCTTAGGGCCGTTTTTGTTCGTTTTCAGCTTCAGATTTTTCGATTGAATTCCGTCTAGATTTTTATATCAAGTTTTTCTCTTAACCTGTTCAGTTTCTGTAAATTCGTTCGCGATGTCTTTTAGAAAATTTGATTCTGTACAACTTTCGTTCTTTGAATTTTGATCAATTCGAATTATTTAAGTATGAAACGGTGTAATTTTATATTTTTTTTTTACAAGTTACTTATGATTAAATTATACTAACTTTATTTGTTTTGCAGGATGGTGTGTCTTACTAATTTTTTTTATGCAGGGATGACCCACCATATTTTTATTTCTATTTTGTCTATTTTATAATCAATTTATATTTCGTTGTGTACGGACAAGAAACTAAATGCCACCGTATCTCGAGAAACTACCCATTCGTCTCGGTGCGGTTGGAACTACTTGTCTTGTCCCGTGATAAGAATTAAATGTATTTTTGTCTGTGTCTGGTGGACACGTGGGTGTTAAATATTGTACTCATACCAGTATACCTGTATACTGACCCGTTTTGTCTCTTAGCAACTCGGGTGCGTTCTATTTGAACGCCGCTGAGCTTCTTTTGCAGGATTAGTTGAGGCTACGGTGGTGATGAGAAGTAACTATAGTTTTTGGGCATATCTCTTGGATTTCCTTTGTTTTCTTGAGATTAGGGTTTTTAGTAGTTCATGTATTTATTATTATTTTTTTTACTTTAGTATTGGAATAATTTGGCATGGTTTGTAACCGTACTTTATTTAAGTTGTTTTGGCTAGTTGTTGTTACTTTAATGTTGGAGGTATTTGATAGTTATAAAATTATGGTAGATGTTTTGGTTGGCATTTAATTTTTGTTTCACCCCTAAGATTTGGATGATGGAATATTATTGGGGTTTAGTCCTAATTTAATATTTAATTGTCCGAATTTTGGGGCGTGATAGATAAGGATTAGAAACACACCAAGATAGAAAGAACTAAGTTATGTACTATCCGAGTATGTGTTTCAAGATGTGTATCTGTTATGTTGTGTAGGTCACGCGCCGTAAGCTAGTTGATCTGTCTGCTCTGTCTGTTTGCTTTTGGAGCTATTTGTGAGTAATAACTTAGTAAAGTTATGTTCAATTTTATTTATTTTCTATATGATAAAATAAGATCTGTTTTCTGGACTATTACGTTTTGTACAACGAATGATTGTCTAATTTCTAATAAGTATTTGTGGCATCCTTAGTTTATGTAGCCCTCGCTCGGGGGCAATAATACTGTGACCAATATGCATGTGGCCCTCGCTCAGGGGTAACAATACTGTGGCTTATGTTCATGTGGCCCTTGCCCGGGGGTAACAATACCGAGGCCTATGTTCATATGGCCCTCACCTGGGGGTAACAATACCATGGCTACTTGTGCACAAGATGTAGACCAACGTGGTCATCAGTACCGACTATGCAAATTTATGATATGATAGTTAAAGGGATGTACCGCATATAACTATTTATGATTTCTGATTACGTATGCGAGTATTGTTTCTGATTTTAAATCTGATATGAGACATCATTCATTAAACCCTTTACTATGTTATTATTCGATGTGCTTCGCTCACCATTTATACTATGTATGTAGGTGACCAGGCGCGTGACCAGACTTAGAGTTGAGGATCTGGAGTTTAATTTGTTAGCCAGCCCTGTGCCTTCTGGGGAGGTTCTCTTTTGAGAAGTCAAGTTTTGTGAACCAAGCATTTAAGACTTTATTTTCTTTTGACACATGAACAAGCTTTTGTTTATCTGTATATTGGGCTAAGTCCCCATTTGGTTATATCCGGAATGAATATGGTGTGAGACTACTGTAATTATGACATCACGTGAATGTATATAAAGTTTTTGAAATTTTTTGTCCCATGTATGTGTGGACTCATCTTTTTCCGCGCCCTGCTTTTCGGAAAGGGTTGAAAAGAGGGCCTCACAGTTCGGATTCTCGCGGTTCTGAATGTAGTCTCACAAGTGCAATGTGAAATTGATAAACACCAAATAGTCCAAATCTGGCAAATCTTTTTGAAAAATCAATTTTAAATCAAATAATGCCAAAATTGGACTGCTTTGCTAGATACAAAGTCGGCACCTATATTTTTTTATTTTGGAGAAATTTAGGAAACCCTGACTCGTGCCAAAGGCTACGTGTCCGTCATCACCAAAGTTGCCTCAACTCGGGAACTTAGGTGCGAGAGGGGAAGGTCATGAGTTGAGCACCCCCGTTAGCCCGATTAAAGATCTGCCTCTACTAATCATGATAAGATTTTTTATAAATATTATGTGGTCTTGTTTCAGTTATTAATCTAACCTTACTATGTGATGCATACAAGCAAGTATAAACTAATCGCAAGACTTGGAACAATTCAACTCGTGTTTTGTTTTCGAAAATGGTTTGAATTTGCCACTCTCAAGTGGGCTTTAAAGATGCAGATTTGCCACCTCAAGTGGGCTTTAAAACAGGATTTGCCACTTCACAAAGTAGGCTTAAAACTCACATTCATTGAATCATTCCAATTCAAACAACAAGCCTTCATCCACAGGCATTCATACAGTTAAGCATTTAAGCACATAGCTTCATGGCAAGCATGCTAATCATGGCAATATGGAAATCACACTCGTGCAAGTATGCTAAAGCGTAAAAGCTTACCAAATACTCCAAGCCAAAACAAAAACTAGTTAAAAAAATGTATGATCCTAACTATACAAGATGCCTAATGCAACACATGCAATATGAAATTAATAGGCTCGGCTACTAATGTGGCATATGATTCAATTTGAACAACATGTGATTAAACACGTATTCAAAGAATTACTGAAATTGCGATGCAGTTTGAATGATACGCCGAGCCTCGGTGTATGCAAGACAAATGGATGGATGCAAGCCTGCGATATGCTAATTGAAATATGCCCCTAATCTAACCATCAAAAGCAATTAAGTAAAAGGGAGAAAGACGTGGAGTTGGAAGATATACACATACGCACGAACACTTATTACAACATCACACCCTTGCGAAGGAGGGTCCGAATGAATAAGCTAAGCTACTAGCTACGCTAATTAAGCTAACTAATACAACACTTGAAATGAATTAACTAACTATTCTAAGCTAATTAATTATTACAAACCGGAATTGATTAACTAGTTACACTAACTAATTAATTACAACACTTGAATTAACTAGCTATTCTAAGCTAACAAAAGCAATTAAATAATTAACTATCTAAGCTAATTAAATATTATAACAGAACTAATTAGTTACAACTAATTGAATTATTACAACACAATTCATTATACTAGCGAAATGATTAAATGACAATGCATTTGATGTGAGCACCAAGGAAGATGGATGGAGGTTGACTGCACATCGCCCGAAAGCTGCTCTGTCTACCCCAGACTGCCTCTGTTTCACCTTCAGCCACTGCCTCTGTTTCTGTAAAACTACACTGCTGGCCAAACACCAAGGGTCGGCCATGTATTGATTTGGTGCAAACTCTGTTTTTGTGCTCTGAGGTGAAATCAGTGTAGATAGAGCATTTTCAGGCTCTGTTTGTCCTTCCTTTCCTCTCTATCATGGGAAAGCCTGAAGAGAATGATGGAATCATTTCTAAAGACATCAATGAGCAATTGATTGCTTGATGTTCTAGGACATGATTTTGGACAAAATTAATAAATGTAATGCAAATGACCACCCCTCCCTTTTTGTCATGGAATGAACTCAAAAAAGGAAGTTGAGACACTTCAAGGACATCAAAAACACCATGAATTGATGCTTGATGACCCTTGACACAAGGAACTTGGCATAACGTCCGGCCAAGTTCAAGCTTTCCAAGCCATTTTCTTTAAGTGTGTTGAACCAAATTTTAAACCAATTTTATTAGGCCTTGTTATTCATTAGTCCATTTGTCCAAATGTGATGTTAAGAGTCCTCTAAACAAGAAATAACGTCAAATGAGAGGTCTCTCTAAAACATGAGAGAAAGGCTACGCCGTTGACAATGAATCTCCTAAGAGATTAAGCCATTAAGTGTAGGACATTCTTACATGTTTCGAGCAACCCCGATCGGTTGAAATCATTCTCAAATACAAATGATAGATAGTTGATTGATTATTTAGAGTGAGACTCTCAACATGGAAATAGAGCGAAGGAAAGCTCAGAACAATACAATATAAGCCATGCATGCAATTTATGAGACAACACATGAACTAACCAAAGCATGGAACAATTTTAAAGGCCATGGAAACCCTAAAATAGCCCCTAAAAGGGTAAAAACAGTGCTGAAATTACACTACAAAAACCAAGAAAAAAGCAAGCAAAAAATGAGAGAATTAAAGCTAGTAAGCAAGCCTAAGGATGGGTGGCTAATCCCTCCACTTTTTGGACCTCAAAACCACATATTTTAGCCTTTCAAATCTCTAAAAATCAGTATGAATACCCAGGGAAGATGGTGAAAGGGAGAAGAGTTTAGGTTATGAAATAAAGGTGTAGAAAGAGTACCCTTTTGGTAACCCTCCCAACTCAACTCCAACACCTCAAATGAGCTAAAAAAACAACAAAAACAACAAGAATGATGGTGTAGGGAACAAAAATTTAAGCAAGAAAAGAGAAGCAAGCTTATACCTTTCTAGAAGCTAGCTTGCTTTTAGAGTTTCAAACTCAAGTTCAATGCACTCTCAAGCTTGAATTACGCTTCCTCAAGATCAACCAAGGCCTTAGGATGATCAAACAAGGCTGTGTATGGTGTGTAGTGATGGTGTAAACAAACTAGATTAGTTGAAAGGATGCCTTGCAATGGAAGAAGGACGAGTCAAGGCTCTCAAGGGTGTATATCTCTCTTCTAGATATTTGTTCAACCCTCAAAACAATCCCAGAGCCTCAGTTTTATAGAATTCGAGCTGAAAAGGTGACAAATATCTTCAAAAATGGACAGTTGGCGGCCTCCCGCCCATAGCAGTGTTTATCGCCATCGAAGGCCGGCCGGCCATTCATAGCCACGGCTGGGCTTTGATGGCCTCCCCTGTTTTTTGGCTCAAACTCAGCTCATGGAGGGAAACGGTCCAAAAATAAAGCTCACAAGTTCAAACAAAGTAAATGTTGAAGATTTGAGGTTATTTCGGAAGCGTGATTGATTCGAATCGCTGCGAATTCACAATTCAACTTTCATCATTGAGTGCACCGAATCGAGTGTCCGAGTCTCGCGGGCAGTCAAAAGTGGGATGTCTATAGTTGCCCCTCTTTGACCGAACTTGGAAGTCATGAAATGACGAGAGTGAATGTCAAAGCCCGAAGACGACCCATTTTTACAAGGCCACAAAACTTGGACAAGAAAGGAAGACATAAACTAAAAATGGTTGCGCCCGCAGGCTGCCTACGTATCCCTTTGCAAGGAATCAAACCAGCACAGCTCTGGGGCAAGATGCAAATGATATGCATGATGCAAAAACATCTAGATGCAACATCTAGATGCAAATGTTATGCAAAGAAATGCGACATTCAAGCAAACCGAGGTAAGGTACAGCAATCTCAAGCATAAACAGAAGTAAGTAAACACGCCACGCTTGAGAATCACAAGCCAAACCACATTTCATATAGAAAGGATGTAAGAAAATTATGCAAACCTAACTACACCACACGCAGGAAAGACAAAGAATAAGACAAATCACAGATACACCCAAGGCGTCAAGCAAGATTCCAACGTGTTGCACGCGGAAGGAAAGGAGGGATGGTGTGAACATCGGGATACACCCAAACGTTTCTAAACCAAAGCATCCTAACGCGTTGCACGCGAGAGAAGAAAAGGCAACAAGAACACTAGGACGCACCCAAATGTCTCTGACCGAAAGTGTCCTAACGCGTCGCACGTGAGAGGAGAAAAGGCAACGAGAACACTGGGACGCGCCCAAATGTCTCTAACCAAAAGCGTCCTAACACGTCGCACGCGAGAGAAGAAATGGCAACAAGAACACCGGGACGCACCCAAATGTCTCTAACCGAAAGTGTCCTAACGCGTCGCACGCGAGAGGAGAAATGGAAACTAGAACACCGGGATGCGTCCAAATGTCTCTAACCGAAAGTGTCCTAACGCGTCACACGCGAGAGGAGAAATGGAAACTAGAACACCGGGATGCATCTAAATGTCTCTAAACGAAAGCGTCTTAATGCGTCGTACGCGAGAGGAGAAATGGCAACAAGAACACCGGGATGCGCCCAAATGTCTCTAACCGAAAGCGTCCTAACGCGTTGCACGCGAGATGAGAAATGGCAACGAGAACACCGGGATGTGCCCAAATGTCTCTAACCGAAAGTGTCCTAATGCGTCGCACGCGAGAGTAGAAATGGCAACGAGAACACCGGGACGCTCCCAAATTTCTCTAACCGAAAGAAGTGGTGTAAACACCAGGGCACACCCAATGCTTTTAACCAAAACAAGGTGTTTGAGGGACAGAAATGATCTCACTTGGAATTCCTCTAAATGAACCACACATACAATATCGTATGGTTACATCAGCATTGAATGAACCATACATACAATATAGTGCCTGCATAAGAAAGAAACTTAACAGATACAATACAATAAGGATACACGTTCTATGTAAGACAAATGATCAAGACCACAATGTTGGAGACATGTTTTCTGCAAAACATGAGAAACAAAACGGAAGCATATTCTATGCAACGAGAATTGGAGCATGTTCTATACAACATTGGAATGCATATTCAAGGCAATAGTACAAAATGCATGTTCTATGCAAATGTAATGACAGTATGTTCTATAATAGTTGGAAGCATGTTCCATGTTCCAATGGAGAAGTGCATGTTCCATGCAAATGTGAAGAAGTGCATATTCTATGTGTATGCAACAAATAGGAATCGCATATTCTATGCATAATTCGAGAGCAAATGCATGATTCAAGAGTGAAAGCAATAAGCATGTTCTATGCATGAGACATGAGCACTTTCTATGCAAAATGTAAGGGGAGGAAGGGAATCACGTATGTACTTTGATGCCTCCGACTTACCTCTCAGAAGACTTTACAACATGCTCAACTCAAAAGGATACATCTTGTTCATACCAACAAAGGGTAAAACCTGCTATTTTAATTGCCACTTTGACAATCTTGGGGTTGAGATAGAGAAATGGCGTTGCTCGAGTAGGTACATCTGGAATGCAGGCTCGGCATTTGTTGAGGTTGAAACGCATTAAGATGCTCCAAATTTTTCTCATTTTCTTTTGCCATTCTAACTCTCTTTTCCTTTCTCTTTCACTTTTTCTTTTCTTCTTTTCTTTTATTCTTTTATTCTTTTTACAAAACTCAAAATAAATCAAAAATTTTAAAAATTCCAAATAAAAACCTACAATTATAACATAGAATTAAAATAATAGTGACCAACAATACATACAAACAGAGCAAATTTCCAAACCTAAAGAAAAGCAGCAAGAGTAAAATTGAAATCACCAAAGGCTGGCCGGGCCTCGATGATGCACGGCCGGCCTTCGGCAGTGACAAAGGGCAGTTCGGTAAAAGTTGAACCCGTGGCTATTTATAACACAAAACAAACCTCATTCAGACCATACCCTAGATCGAAAAAACATCCCACTCCCTCTATAAAACCCCTCTCTCTCTCTAGATTTTCACTCCCCTAGAATTACCCAACAATTCTTGCAAAAATTTTCTTGAAAACCCTCTTGATCCCCCAACTTTTGAACCGATTAGAAATCATTTTGGTTGAAGTTTTAGTTACCTCTTGGTTTTTTCCCTCACTTTCTCACTTTTGCCTAATCTTTCCCGTTCCCTTTTAATTTTCTACAATTTCTCCATTTTCTCCCTCTCTTAGGGTTTAAAATTTAAGATTTCACCCATTTTCACTCACCCCCTTCACTTTTTTTCATTTTTCCATGGCCAGTGACGAAGTCCCCCTTCCAAAACCTGTCGTAGATGTTGGTGCCGCCCTCGGCCCAGACATGGAGGTGGAGGAAGCAACTGCATTACTCCCCCTCGCCGAGAGGCCTTTTGATGTGGCCACATACCTGTAGACGCGCCCGAACGCCCCCGGAGGATGAGTCCCGTTCCGTTCATTTGTGGGTCTACTACAGTTCGGACTCAAATTGTCACGGTTCTTAATTTAAACCAAAGAGTTCAAATCCGGCAAATCGTTTTTGAAAACAGATTTTTAGAAAAGAAGGACCAAACATGGACTGTTTTGCCAGATACAGAGTCGCCACCTAAATGTTTTATTTTTAGCACTACAAAAAAATTGACTTTTTGCGACGGTAAAATACCGTCGCTAATACTCCTAATGCCGTCGCTAATACTTTTTGCGACGGCATAACGACTTTTTGCGACGGCAAGAGGAGGGTCGCAACTGCAGGGGTTGCAAAAGAGTTTTTGCGACGGTAAGTGCCGTCGCTAATGTTTTGCGACGGCATTTTTTACCTTTTTGCGACGGCACCGTGCAGTCGCTAATAATATTTGAAATTTCTTGACTTTTTTGCGACAGCCCTATTTTACCGTCGCTAAAAATGTTATTTGAGACGGCAAAAAATACCGTCGCCAATAGTCTTTTTTTAAAAAAAAAACACTACTTTTTGCGACGGTGTGGTGCCGTCGCAAAAAATATTAAAAAATAATAAAATTTCTATTTTAAATAATAAAATTTCTATTTTTTGCGACAGTATAATGTTGTCACAAAAAGTAAAACCTGTAACAAAATTAATAAAAATATTAAAATTTTCTATTTTTTCCGACGGTGGTGCCGTCTCTCTCTAAGAGCTGATTATTTACATTCTATTCACAAAAACATCATAACAAAAAATAAAAATAAAAATTTAAATTGATCAAACCATCAAATTCAATATTTTACAAAGAACAATTAAACTGTACATGTTCATAAAAGCATATTTAAATTATAAAATTCACCCAAATCCTAAAAAAAAATAAAATAATAAAATAAAATCTAAAATTCACCAATCAGCACATTGGATATTTAAATGCTCTTACAAAAATTAAAAAATTTCCAACAAGATCTCAATTTTGAGCCTATTTCAAAAATCAAGCTCCAAATTCCTTACTTCTAGAATCAGATCTTCCCCTCAGCAAAATTTATCCTTTTGACCTACAAATAAATAGATAACAGTTGCAAATTTAATCTTTTGGAGAAACCAACTATTTAAACACCAGTAATGAAGACAATGAAGACTGTGGAAAGAACACTTACGTTGTCTTCAGGAACAACTGCATATCTCTCAATTGGAGAAACCAAAGCTTTCTCTGCTCACAAAAAATAATAATAATAATAATAATAATAATGGAATTCAATGTAGTCCAAAATAGTGTAATAAACTCTTATTGTAATATACCTGGGGAATTTTTTCATGTCTGGTGGGAGTGGGAAAGGCGTGTGTGTGCACGAGTACCATCCACCATGTATGGAAATGTTGTTTCCATGCTTTGAACCCAGCAAGATCTACGAAACTTTTACCCATATATGAAAATATTGTTTCCGCGCTTTGAAACCATATAAAAAACATAAATAAAAATAAAGGGATTTGCGTTATATTTCTTACTAGCAACTTATTGACCATAGATTGATGCTTGGTTAAACTTGATCTCAGATTAAGCTATTGTTATGGAGGTGTAATTCATTTATGAATTGAGTTAGATTCTGTTTAGGTATTTATCAACCTTATTAGTCTAGGGGTCAAACATCCACCTTGGAATGTTACGACATTGCTCAAAATTTAAATGTGTAGTATAGATTTAAACCTTAGTATTATATTATTAAATAGGCTACACCCAGGATTAATATAATTCAAATTTTGCATATTTTTCTACACATTTTTTGTAAGTTTGTAGTATTATTGTCTCGTGAATGCCAATAAGAAAGGTAATCTACCCGAATTGGATGTCTAGTTTGAGCACCTCATGCTCGCCACGTCAATATTTTTTAAAAGGTAATAGTTCAAATTTTATCTACCTATTTCCAAACCCAATTTTAGATCCAACAAAAAATTTTCAACCCAATATTTGATGGGTTAATAAGTCAACAAAACCTAAAACTTTGATTTACAAAAAAATATAACGTAGGTGGCATAATGTGTTGGGCTGAACTGTTATACCCGGAATGTGGACTAGAGAGAAATAAATTATATGGTGCAAGCCTTTGACAATTTGAAGTTAAAAAAATAGTAGTAACAAATCAATGAATTAATAGAGAGACTCACAGAATCTGGTGAGAATTCCAGAGGATAGAATAGGAGTGAAAGTCCTCAGTGGGATCAAACCAAAGCTGGTGCCTCATCTCTCGGTTTCCAGTTCCATTCTTGTAAACGTTGGTCTGAATGAGGTACGGCTGCCCTGTTCTGTTCCCCAAAAACTCAATATCCAACTCATCTCTCGTCGGCCCCGCCCCGTTCTCCGAGCACATTTTTGCTGGGGCTTGAACTCATCCATTGTACCATAGTTGCTGGGGCTTGAACTCATGCATTTTTACCATAGTTGCAGGTTGATTGACAGACCTTCGAAATCAGCCTTGGTTTTAAACCCAGACGAGCTGCACATGTTAACGCATTCCCAGTGTTTCCACCTCCTTGAATCTATGAAGCAAAAATGTCAGAATATAACTGCAGTCCCTTTTAAAGCTATAAATCAATCGTATCATTTTATCACAACCATAGTCTGTAAATAGTACTAGCACCAAGATTAGGTAGGTAGTTCATTAAGATAATTAATTCCCCTTCAAACCAGTAAATGATCAACTGTCTTCATAAATGAATAAGTCAACTGAATCAAAACTGACACTAACTTTCCATATAAAAGGAGAAAAATATTTAGGCTCTGTTTGTTGCATTACTCTCAAAGCATTTGCTATAAAAGTATCGTAGCTTACTTAATTCATTTTTTACACATAAACTGTGACTCTGAAGTCCTGAGGCTTTCCAGATCCATGGAAACAACTATGGTACAATGCATGAGTTCAAGCCCCAGCAATGTATTATATCTCAAAATAGTTCCAAAATAAAACTTTTAAGATCAGATCTGTTTAGTGCTATTCTTGTTGCTATGTTTAGTTGAATGTAGTTGTTGACTAGATGACATGTAAACTGTTACTCCTCCTTTGAGGACTCCTCTCATGTTTGTCATTGGTTCAGTAAGGTATATCATTTATCTCTAGGTATAAGGACATAGGGTTGTCTTCAGAATTCAAATTGTCATAGCACATCTACTTTTCAATTTAGCAATAACAAATATAATAGTGTGTTATTTGCTCAGTTAGATTATTTATGTAAGGGGTATATGAAATTTTACTAGGTTATGTTTGGATGACAAGAAACGTGAATTCTATTACTACAAATCCCATTACTGGTAATAAAATTTGTGTCAGTTCAATTTAAGTGATTGATTTGGTTAGGAATTTACAAAAAATGACATATAATTTTATATATTTAGATATGAGTCCATTTACTAGTTTTATTCTTAAATATTAATGTGATTTTTTTGTTGGAGATGTGAGCAAAGGATTCTCCCAACCGAGGATTCAACGCAACCAGCCATCTCGTTCATGTAAACATTTACCCGAAATCTAACTGATCAAATTTCATCGTGGAACATACCATTTTTCTTGAAAAATAAACGCAAATTTTTTGTTGCTCAAATTGGGGATTACATTCTTGTCCTCAGATGTCACAATGTAATGAATGAGATTTAAAATAAAATTCTCATTCCGCCACTTCATTCCTGCCATCCAAACGACCTATAACCACATAACCCATTAAACACAGAACAGCAAATCTGGTGATTTGTGACAAGTACTAGATAAAAAGTTAAATAGATGGAGAAGATAAATAATGTAATCTTGAGTGTGAATTTTTAAGTGGGCCAATAAAAACATTCACTCTAAATTTGGCTTTTAATTTTTTTATCTGGGCTACTATAAATTTTAGTGTTACAAATCATTTAGGTAAAAAATCAACTTGATTGAATATTGGTAGACAAATAGATGACTTATAATTTAAAATCACATTTGCCTTTAATTTTTATTAAAGAAAAATAAAATTCGATCTTGTGATTATTGATATACAATCCACTTGAATTCTCTATTCAACGAAACGATATGAACAATTCATGAGATCATAAAAATGTGTGTGGTGTGAACCTCAATGAAGTGGATAGCACCCCCTAATGTGCCTCAAAGGCATAACAAAACCCCAACTCCCAAAATATGACACATAATATGATTATTATAACATTATTGATTCAATATATCTCAATAAATTTACACATTATCAAAATTATAGGATAATAAATTTTAAATAGTATGTTATTAATCTTATTTGAGCAATTCAAAACTTATTACAAACCCTATTTTAAAGCACAAACTTTTTAGATGTAGTGCCCACAGTTTCAGACCAATCAGATTCTGTGCTTTGATTACACTCTCCCAAAGTGTGTGAACAAATTCATTTTCATGCATTTAAAGTACCAAACCATGTTCTTACTTCCCAACTACAAAGGACACCTAGGCAGGCAAAGAAACCCAACCCACCAACACAGGACTGCCCAAATACACGTTAATCATTCACATTGTTTAATAAAACACGAATGAAAATCGACATTGTTTATTTCAAAAAGATCTAAACACATCGTAATACATGCAATTCAACAATCTCAGCCGCCAAAATCGAGATCATATTGAAGAAGAAGAAGAGAAAGAAAAAAAAAAGCCCTAATTTATAGACATGAAATTGACAAATTCAGCAGATAGTACACAGGGAAAAATCACAGAATGGCTAAATACAGGGATTAAACCACTAACCTGAATGGAAATACCAAAGATTTTCCCGAGAAAAAAAAGATTGAGAGAGAGAGTTTACCTGTGAGTAGATCGGCGGTGCGATGATCGGTGCGAATCGATGAGATGAACAACGAGAGAGTGACAAAGTGATCGATGCAGAGATGAACGAGATCGGTGCAGAGATAAACGAGAGGGTGAGAGAGAGAGAGAGAGAGGCGACTGAGAGAGTGATGTGAGGGAGACGATTAGATTTAGGGTTTTTTTTGGTTCTAAACAGATTGGGGATTTTGGGGGCGCGGGAATGGAAAAAATGGAAAAAAAAAAAATTCATCATAAATAAATATTTTAATAATAAAAATAAATAAATAATAATTTTTATTTTCTTTCCGTTATTAAGGTTGATTTTTTTCATATATATTTTAATGAAAAATATTTTCACTAAAATAAAAGTTAATTTTCTGTAGTCAATGAAAAATATTTTTCTACGGCCTATTTTTTTTATTACTAAAAATTATGAACTAATTTTTTGTGGTAGAGGAAAAGGAGCGGCAGCAGTAGTGAAGGTGGTGGATAAGAGATGATGGTGGTGGTGGTGGTGGTGGTGATGGTGATGGCGAAAGAGATTAGTGGTGAAGTTGTGGTAGTGGTAGTGTAAATGGAGTGGCAGGGGTGAAAGAGAGGTAATGTTAGTAGTAGTAGTGGTGGTAGTGGAGTGGTGGCGATAGTAGTAGTAATGGTAGTGGTAGAGGTGAAGTGGCTACAGTAGAAGTAATGGTGGTGATGGAATGGTGTTTGCAGTAGTGGTGAATGTGGTAAAGGAGATGGGTGATGAGAGAGAGAAATGAGTGAGAGACAGATAGAGGAGAGAGAAAGACAGAGTGAAGAGCGAGAGAGAGATAAAGAGAGAAATAGATATAGAGAGAGACAGAGAGAGAAATAGATAGAGAGAGACATATAGAAAAATAGAGATAAACAAGAGATGAGAGAGACACATAGAAAGAGAGCGAAAAGAGATGAACGATAGAGAGAATAGAAAAATAGAGAGATAGAGAGAAGAGAGATGAGCGAGAGAGACAGAGAGAGAAAAGAGATGAGAGAGATAGAGAGAAGAGAGATGAGCGAGGGAGACATAGAGAGAAGACCAATGAGAGAGATAGAGAGAAGAAAGATGAACGAAAGACACACAGACAAACAGACAAACAGATAGATAGACAAACAAACAGAGAAATAAGAGTGATGAGTGAAAGAGAGAAAGAGAACAGTGGTGGTAGTTGAATGGCATTTGCAGTAGTGGTAAATGTGGTAGAGAAGATGGGTAGTGAGAGAGAAAGATGAGTGAGAGACGAATAGAGAAAAGAGATAGAGAGACAGAGTGATGAGCGAGAAAGAGACAAAGTGGTCGCTAAAAGTGCATTTTCTTGTAGTGGATCGATAAATCGATAGGGAGCTCAATAAATAAAGAAGATAGATAATTCAAAACTCTGTTCAAAACTTAATTCAAATCAATTTTTTAAATATTTTAAATATTTAAATATTTTAAAAATATTTTAATTTTGTGAGAGACAGATAAAGAAGAGAGATAGAGAGAGAGAGACACAGAGATAGAGTGATGAGCGAGAGAGAGAGATAGATAAAGTGGTTGCTAAAAGTGCATTTTCTTATAGTGGATCGATAAATCGAGAAGGAGCTCGATAAATAGAGAAGATAGGAGTAAGAGAGTGAGCAAGGCGAACATAGTGAGGGAGAAATAGACAAATAGACAAATAGACACAGAGAGAGAGAAGAGTGATGAGTGAGAGAGAGATAAACAGAAAAAGAGATAGAGAGAGAAAGAAAGAGAGAGATGGAAAGATAGAAAAAGAGAGAGAAACAAGAGATGAGCGAGAGATAGACAAAAAAGAGAGAAATAGAGCGAAAAGAGATGAGCGAGAGAGAGACACAGAAAAAGAGAGAGACAGAAAGAGAAGAGAAATGAGCGAGAGAGATAGAGAGAGATAGAAAGATAAGAGAGAGAGAAAGAGAGAGAAAAAAAAAAGAAATGAGAGAGATAGAGATAAGAGAGATGAGCGAGAGAGACAGAGAGAGAAAACAGATGAAAGAGATAGAGAGAAGAGAGATAGGCGAGAGACACAGAGAGAAAATGAGAGAGAGAGAAACAGGCAGACATAGAAAGAGAGAGAGATAGAGATAGAAAGAAATGAATGAAAAGAGATAAAGAGAAGAGAGAGAGATAGAGACAGAGAGACAAGAAGATGAAAAAATGAATGAAAAGAGAAATGTTATATCAAAAGAGTAAGACGACATTGTTTTTTTTAATTTTTTTTTGCGACAGAAAAATACCGTTGAATTTATTCAAACCATTTTGTGACTGTATATATATGAAGCTATCTCAAAACCATAATCACCAAAATCTTTTAAAAATTCACTAAATACCAAAAATACAAAAAAAAAAATACCATAATTCAATACATTTTTTTTTGGTATTTTTATGTATTTATTAATTTTTAAAAATATTTTTTCATAATTTTTTTATTTTTTAGATACATCTAAGTAAGGTACATCTAAAAAAAATATTTAAAATTTTAAAAATATTCACTAAAAAAAAACACGAAAGCCACTTTTTGTGACGGCAGAAAATGCCGTCTCAAAAAAGCAGAGTATTTGCGACGGCACCATTTGCCGTCTCAAAAAAGCAGAGCATTTGCGACGACACTATTTACCGTCTCAAAAAATGAGAGTATTTGCGACGGCAGAAAATACCATCGCAAATACTCCCATTTTTTGAGACGGCAAATAGTGCCGTCGCAAATGCTCTGCTTTTTTGAGACAGCAAATGGTGCCGTCGCAAATACTCTGCTTTTTTGAGACGGCATTTTCTGCCGTCACAAAAAGTGACTTTTTGAGACGGCAAGTGTGCCGTCGCAAATAGTTCCGTCTCATATACCCAGTTTTCTGGTAGTGTAGGGAAATTTAGGAAACCCTGACTCGTTTTCCTAAGGCCACGTGTACGTCATCACCAAAGTTGCCTCGGCTCGGGAACTTGGGTACGATTGGGGAAGGTCAGCTATGAGCACCCCCGCTCGCTCAATCAAAGATCGGCCTCTACTAACCATGATATCCAATTTTGAGAACATTATGTATTCCTATTCCGGTTATTAGCCTAGAATTACTATGTTATGCGCACAACGAACAAGTATAGACCAAATTGCCTAAATTGGAACAAAACATTGCATGTTTGTTTATTTGAGAATGATTTGATGGTGCTACCCGCGAGTAGGCTAAGACATGGATTTTGCCACCCTCGAGTGGGCTTAGAAAATATGGTTTTGCCACTCTCAAGTGGGCTAAAAATTCGCATCCAATGCATTGTTCCAATTTAAGTAACCCAACCTTCACCCACAGGCATTCAGACAGTTATAGCACGTAAGCACGTAGCCTCATGATAAGCATGCTGTCATGGCAAACACTCACACTCATGCAAGATGCTAAAGGATAAAAGCTTACCTAGTACTCCGAGCCAAAACAAAAGCTAGTTAGTAATCAATGCATGATCCTAGCTCATGTTAAGATGGCTAATGCAACACATACAAGATGCAACTACAATAGGCTCGGCTATTCTAAGATGGCATGTGATGATGCTACAACTAACATGTATTCAACTTTGGGATTGAAATACAAATGCAGTTAGTATGATGCGCCGAGCCCGGTGCATGTAAGACAAATATATGGATGCACGCATGCTATCATACTGTATGCTAATTGAAACATGCCCTAGACTAACCATCGAAAGCTAGTAAATAAAAGAGAAGAAAGACGTGGGGTTGAGAGACATACACACACTCACGCACGCTTATTACACAATTGCCCTCGCTCGGAGGGTCAGAATAAATATTACAGTCTGAATAAATAATACTAAATTAATTATTACAGAATTTCTAATTAATTAATAAATTAAATACAGAAAGAAGGTGGCCACAGCCCGCCTCGGGATGCGTGAATGATACGTGCTTGACTCGTCTCACCCTGAAACTCACTGCCATAGCACTGTTGCCTCTGTTTACACTGCCCTGCTCCTCTGAAGACTGTGAAAGTCGCCAGAACTGCTTCTAGAGTGTTGTGGAATGTTACCGGCCAAAAGAATATGCTACTGGCCATGGGAATACTCTCATCGGCTAAATATTGTGCTCTCAGCCAAACATTCTTTGCCGGTCGGCACTTAACACTGCCGGCGGGCCAAATCTTCCTGCTGAAACCTGCAGTTGACAACAGCAGAGGGCAAGCAGTGTATGGCATGGAATTTTCAAGCAAATGTATGCATGGACACACTTCCTATCATGCAATGAACTCCAGGGAGCATGGCCCTCGACCCTCGGGCCATCAATCGTGCATTTCGATACATGATGGCCTAAGAGGCCAAGTTTGCAACTTGATGTAAATGCATGCAACAAACAAATGAAAGCTTCACGCCCTATCATGTAGGGATCAAGGGCGTCGGCGACCGAGGATTGAGGCGTGTTACGTCACTTTGAGTACGAACGCACCTCATCCCTTGTGCTTGGTTTGACACCCCAAACCAAGAAAAATGTAATGCATGTATGCAATATGGCTCGAGTATGCAAAATGACTCGAGCTAGCAAAGCATGTCAAATGTAAACACCAACCAAACATGCAAATATGCAATGTGCCAAGCATGCAATGCTATAATGCTACCTAGATAGACAACTAGGCAAAATGATAATCATGTAATAATGCATTAACTACAAGGATGCAACAATCATGCAATGTGACGATCATACTACAAGACACAAATGCATGGACTTACACTAGGATGGAGGGACCTCAGCCACACCCCAAAACAATGGCCAAAGGTACTAAAATGATGGTGCCAACATGCAAGACAAGCGTGCAAACCAATGGGCCTAAGACTAAGGCATAAAAGCCAACTTTCAAGCGCACTTAAAAGAAGACAAACATGGACATTAGACCAACAAAATAAGAGCTATGGCATGTTAGAATGAGCCCCAAAACCCATTTAGATGGCATCCCAAATGTCTAAACATGGTGGCAAACACAATGACCAACTCTTGAGGCACAAAACTACAACACTTCAAAGCATTGAAAGAGAGCCAAATGCAAGTGTAAGACCACATTACATGGACTGAAATATGATCTCAAATGATGCCAAATTATGGGAATAAGCCAAGTAAAGCATGCTAGTGACCCACACACCCAAGGCTCTCAAGCCAAAATGCATGGTGGCTATATCAAACATGGAAAATATGACCAAATCAGTACCAAACAGTCCTTAAGCATGGCAAAACATGACCTAAAGCTTCACAAAGCTGAGCCAAAACATGCAAGCATGATGGTCCAAAGGCAATATGCATTTCTAAGCAAAATAGAGGAATACAAGGCAAGTGTATTATGCATGCAAGAGGTCAACAAACCAACATGGGACAGAGATAAAACATGCTAAATAAACACCAAATAACCTCTGAAATAAAGCCAAACAAAGCTAGGCATGCATACTACCTTTATAAGCCTTAAACACAAGCAAAAGAGACAAAAGGGTAGAGGGGTGTCCTCCCCTATACAAGACCTCAAAACCTCTTCTTCACCACTGAAAATTTACTGGATTTCAGTGGTGAGAAGGCCAATACACAAAAGGTTCAAAGCTCAATCAAAGAGGGGACAAAAGGGGCCAAACAAGGCCTAAGAGGGAGAGGTCGACCCCCAACACCAAAGTGACCTTAATAAAAGATCTTAAGCATGAAAATACAAGACTTTTTTCAGTTATGCACAAAGCTTAAATCAGTATGCAAGACAGGTCAAAAGCTAGTGCAAGAATGGGGGATAAAAAGGAATAGTGCTCACCCTTGAAGAACTCTTGAAGAACAGCAAGCTCAGGCCCCTTTTTGTGATCAAAATCAGCTCAAAACTTTAAGAACAAACCCTCAAGGCCTCCCAAGTTGAATTATGGTGTAATAGTGTGTGTCTTAGTGCAATACTATGAACTAAACACACTTTTAGGCTATAAAACACACACAAAATGAAGAGAGAGAGGGAGATATAGAGAGAGAAAGTGTATATCAGATATATATATATATATTTTGCTCTAGTTTTTGCTGAACCAAAACAAAGGAGGAGGAGGGTCTCCTTATATAGACAAGGGAATGGCTCCAAGCTTCTTAAAGAAGCTAACAAAAGAAAGGTCAAAGGGGCCAAGCTTCCAAGAGAAGCTAACCCAAAGGTTCAAGCTTGAGGAAGCTAAGACAAAGGGTCAAGCTTCCTCAAGAAGCTTGAGCAAAGGGTGCAATCTTCTAGAGGAAGTTTGGATCAAAAAGGGTGCAATGGGGCCAAAACAGCTACATACACGTATGGGGGCAGGGTCTGTGCACCCCAGCTGGCACAGCTGGCATGCACCATGCCTGCAAGAGTCAAAAAGGTGGTACCAGCCAGAAAAGGAGACCATCGGCCAAATAAATGGTCGGTCGGCTACTTATTTGGTTAGTCGGCTATTTTGATTGGCCGATGGCACAAAAAATGGCACAAACCTTTGTGCAAAAAGTCATGCCCTTTTTGGTGAAGCCGCGCAGATTCGGTCCAACCGGAGTAATGCCCTACTTCAATCAACCATATCTCCCCCACCTGGACTTGGATTTAGGAGATTCTTAAGTGAAAAATGAAGCCCCGGAAGTAAGATTTCCAACGGTGGTGGCCTCATAGCTAAAATCCAAGTATGCAAATGAATAAGCCCGATTCAGTGAGGGCTGCTCGACTCTCTCCTACTCGGATTCATGCCGAACTTCTCCCAAACTAGTTTTCTCCTCTCCTTTCCTCTTTTCTTCAACTCCAAACCCCTAAACAAAGTGTTTTGAAATATTTTTCAAAGATTTCATCTCTCTTTCATTTATCTCCACTTTGTCCTTACTCGGTTTACCGAAAAGCGCAACATTTACCGAAATGCGAGCGTCGGAACATCGTAGGAACTTTATTTTCAAAACATTTTGAAAGAGAGGATTTTAAGATCTAAAATCTTTTGATCAAGATTGTTTTGGTCCAAAAGGGGTATGAAGTTGGGATTTGACTCTCTCATTGCTGAAGAATTTGAACCTTTGCCCTGCACACCTTTTACCACCAAGTAAACCATCAGTAACGCCCAAGTCTTAAGGGCGGTCAAAAATGAGGTGTCTACAATACCGACCACACACACACGTGCCACCTCATGGTGGTATCTTGAGATTCGAGGGTTCTATTTCTGGGCTAGACGAGGATACCTTACTGCGAGAGCCCATGGAGCATCTCTCTGTCGACGCTTCTATGGTACACAACTCCTCCTCCATCTTGCTTTGTATCTTACTTTACATACATGTTGAGATGTTGAACTTGATGAACAAATCACTTACCCATGATGCACATATACTGATAAAACTTTCATTTGATAGGTGATCGCCATGAGGGTAGGCGGCTACGGCTCTATCTCCGGGCCCCGGTGCTGGTACGAGCAGCTTCCTACGGAGGTCCGCGCTTTGGTAGATGCTTTTGACTTCAGTCCCTTTTGTTCCAGACTCATAGAGATGAGAGATGAGTCTTTGCTTTGCGGGGCCCTAGTAGAGAGATGGTGGGACACCACCAGCTCATTCCATTTCTTTTCTACTAGAGAGATGACACTAACCTCGTATGATTTCTGGATGTTGACCAGTCTATGGGTCGGGGTCGGCGGCCCAGTTCCCTTTGATCCAGACATGACCGAGTGGAGAGATGCGTAGCTCCAGCTTCTCAGGACGATCCCAGACACCACTAGCCATGGAATGGTGTGCTACAGCTAGTTTTATGACCATTTCTCTGGCACATAGCCAGTTACTGCAGACGAGGTTACTCAGTACACTCGTGGCTTTCTGACATATCTCTTCGGTACTACCCTATTCGCAAATAGGGAGAACACCGTAGGACTATACATCCTTGGGGTGCTGGTACATCTTCCTTGGATAGCAGATTACGACTGGGGCAGCGCAGGTTTAGCCACCCTATACTGCTATATGAGCTCAGTTTCCCGCCGCAAGGTGGATTCACTTGGCGGCTACTGGAGGGTTTGGGAGGTACATCTTACACTCACTTTCTTGATGCACTTTGTATTCTGTTCACTGTTGCATTTCTCGTTCATTTGATTCGTTTTCTCATGCCATCTATTTGTCTCTGATTTGCAGCTTTGGGTCTACACCTACTTTACTTCATTGGCCCCAGTTCCAATGAGGCTGTTCGAGTTGTCTGTACCATGCTCTCAGTACTACAACTCGCGATTCGAGCGACGTCGCCTTGTGGATCGCAACTTTCTATATTTTTGTCGTTTCTTCGATACTATCACAGCGGACCAGGTATTGCACTATTTTCTGCATTATATGATCATTCTTATGTTGTTATACTGTTGCCCTGTACCACATTGCCATTCTCACATTGCCCTGACTTCTACACTGCACTGATTCTGACACTGTACTGATTCTGACACTGCACTACCATTCTGACACTACACTGATTCTGACACTGTACTTCCATTCTGACACTACACTGATTTCCTCAAGTCTACTGGTACCCTTGGATAGGCATTCCCCACGAGTCGAGGATGACCTATGCCGCTGCCTGGCATGCTTCCACACTGAGGATCCTGTTTGAGGGAGAGATTCATCAGTCAGACTCGGGACGTGGCTGACCCTAATGTTCCACATCCACCTCCTGTTGGTATGAGGGTCGTAGATGATTTACAGGACGGTCCCGACCTGGACCTTCTAATAATTGACGAAGACGGTGATCGCCACCATGAGCCTGGCGAATTCATGATTTTCTATGCACTCGAGTGATGGCTCCTCTTATCCCAAGCATAGCTCACGTTATACCAGCGGTTGCTGCTGCCCCTACTGCTGGAGTTGGTGATGCGCCTGCTGGCGGTGGGCCTGCCGCTACTTCCATTCCCGGACTGCTTGTGCTTTTTATCGAGATTATGTACATGCGCCCAGATTGAGTGATTGAGCAGATCCTGCTCGAGCCCATCGAGGAAAGAGACCGCAGGCTTGTGTTTGCCCCTAGCGTTGAATAGGTATATTTTCATTTCATGCTAGTCTATGCTACACTTTAGCCCCTTAGCCATTAATGTGCATTGTTCAATTATTTCTATCTGTTTTTCTCAATTTCTCTCTTTGTTTTGTAGATTTCTTGAGCATATGGTGACGAGCTCCTTCGGACGATTGACCGATTACTCATCATGTTACGAAGGAGGCAGACTGCCTTAGTCACCTATGGTGTTGAGGTATATTCTGTGTATAGCTTACTATCATTACCATGTTGTACACTCCGGGCCATCTCATTTGATATCTGACTTCTTTTCAGCTTGAGCCGATGCCAGTAATGCCACTTCCGCAGCCGGTCGGCGGAGACGGGGCCCAGTGAGAGGCCGAGGAGGCACTAATAGGGGGAGAGGCCAAGTGCGGCAGTGCTCGCCTTCCGAGAAGACTTTTGATGGGTCTACGACCCCAGAGGATGAGGGAGAGGAGACGGACCCGCAATCGAGCAGTCCCAACGATGACAGCGATGCGCCTCCTCCATAGCCACGGAGGAAGAGAGTGAGGATGGGCTACTGATGGCGATGCTGATTTTGCTTTACTTTGCTTTACTTTGATTTTGTTTTTGTTTTGTTAGGTAGTTTATAAAAAACTAGCTTCAGATTGTCCTTTTATTTTCAAAAGCTTTCCTTTATTTTGGTTGTGTAAAACAATGATCGGAGTTGGACCCCACCGTTATGAAAAACAAGTTTTGTTTGAATGATCTTCTTTGTTGAATGATAAACTGAACCTTTGCTTTTGCAACGTTCAAAATTGTGAATGCATCGCACTTGAATTGGTTCGGGAATTGGAAAATGACTCGAATAACCAAAACACAAAATACAACTCGATAATGGAAAAACAAAACAAAACAACTCGAAATGACTAACAAACACTTAGTGCAAATAAAACAAAACTCAAAATTATAATTGAAGACCTTTCAAACAAAGATTGGCTTTAGCTGCAACTGCCCTGTTCTGAGTTTTTATCAAGACCCAGCCAGGCTTCATTGATGAACGGCTGGCTATCACTGATTCACGGCCGGCCATCAGTGTGATGTCGGTAAGTGTTGTCCAGGTGTCATGCCCAGCTGCTTTCCAAACTCTATAAATAAGACTCCTATGCTGCCTTTCTGGCAAACACATAAGTTCTTGATAGTTTGCTCTCAAAATGGAGATATCATCTGCCAACAGACTTTGAGAATGGATAGCTGCCCTAGATGGCTTGGAAAAAGTGAATTTTCGTGGTTTCGAC
The DNA here is from genome assembly GCF_055761805.1 of Camellia sinensis. NCBI lineage: Eukaryota > Viridiplantae > Streptophyta > Magnoliopsida > Ericales > Theaceae > Camellia > Camellia sinensis. The sequence continues at coordinate 106,349,594 of NC_138969.1, read as the reverse complement.
CTCAACACCCTTTTCACTTTGAGCTGAACTTCTCTTTGTTTCCCGTTCCTCTATGCTGCGGTTAGATGTTGGAACCCGATTACGCATGTCTTTAGCTTCAAGGGGCAAGAGATGTGCCCAACAATTGAAGAATTCCAAGTTTTGATGGAATCCTGACACGACGAAGAAATCTTGCCCCAGTCCCGTTTTGGTCACATCCAAGTTTTGGAAAGGATGTACGGGCTCACTTTGTACGACACCCGATCCTTAGTCCACAATGGAGAATTGGATATCCCCAGTTTGATTCATCAATTTTCTGGCGCTGGTGACCACAGTGACCGTCTCTGGCAGAGCTTTCGGCAGCATGCCCTTTGTTTGTGTATGTTGTCTCATTTTCTTCTTGACCTGGGTTTCGGAAGGTCTAGCATTCGCTTGATTGAAGTGGCCCAAGGCTTGAGAGAGGGAAAAAGTTACATTGGCTTAGCATTGGTCGAGACCTTGATGGGCTTGGACGCTTTCCATCGGCGGGAGATGACCAAACTCGTAGGAAGTCCACTACTTTTGCGGGTAATGTTTCCCACCCTATCTCACATGTGTTTCTCACATCACTCGACACTCACGCTCCGTTTCTCTCTTAAAACCCTTTCTCACTTTTTCTCTCTGCATATACCTCTCTATTCTTTAATCTCTCTTTTCTTTCATCCCTTTCCAGATATGGCTCATGGACAGGTTGAAGATAGTGGACTCTTGCCCTGCATATTCAGCACGAGGTTATTTCTTTCGCCAACAGCTAGTTAATTTCCCGAACGAAGGGTGGTGGTGCCATTGTATGTGCAATAGATCTGCTGCTGACATTGCTTGGCGTTGCCCTTGGTTTGATCTGCCCGAGATGAGTTATAGTATGGCTCGATAACCCGGCATTCAACTGATTGGCCTGACACACTGTGTGTTTTACTTTCCATTCCGGTTCAGGCGTCAGTTCGAACATGACTAGACTTGCCCAGAAGGGAGAATAAAGTATCCGGTTTCATTCTTCATTCGAGGCTCACAATTAGCTCGATACCCCAATGCTTGGAAGACGAGAGAACTTCTAGCTCCTGCTCTCAATTTCAGTTGCGCCCTTTCTGACGAATGCCTGGCTTGGCTTGAAGATGATGCGTAAACCGGGCCTACTTTAGCATCTGAAGCTTCCACAAGCTCTGGGAGAGGACACAGGAACACCTGACTCATCTATGCCCCAAGTTTATTGCTTTGATCTGTACTTTCAAGTTTTCCTTTTGAAAATAATAAAAACAACTTTGATGTGTATCGAGAGTTAGAGAACTTTGTATTGAAATCAATGAAATTGGAGTTGTGGGCACTAAAATTTTTTCTTTTGGTCCAAAAATGGTCTAAGTTGTAGAAAGATTAATTTGAACAAAATCAACTTTTATTAAAACTTTTCAAAACCATTTTCGATAAGGATCACAACTTGATACACGTGGAATCCATCCTTGATATGTACAAAACCGAATCCAGCAAATGGAAAGTTGCCCCTTGTCTGAATAGCACTACATTGTACTGTAATCAGCTCTTCTCTCAAGGTAAGGATCACAACCGATCTTTCAGATAATGAGTGGACAAAGATGCCTTGATCAAACACATGGACACAGTTGAGTTTGAAGTGTTTACGGCTGAGCTTCAGAAAGAGTTGCCTACGTATCCCGAAGATGGGAATCAAGCCTTACGTAGTTTGGTTCGGGTTCACTCGGGTATTAACACTCTCCTTTTGCACTCTAACTTTTGCCAAGGCTACCCTTTCTGGGTTTTCAACCTTGCGAGCTAAGTTTTTCTTTTTTTTTTTAATTTTTTGTGCTCTAACTTTTGCTTAGGTCACCCTTCCGGGTTTTCGGCCTAGCGAGCCACTCAAGGATAGTATTTCTTCAACTTGTCCATGTTGATTGGTTGGGAGAATTCGAGGCCATCTAAGTCCATAAGAATGACAGCTCCACCCGACCAAATTGATTTCATAATGTAAGGACCAGTCCAATTGGGTCTAAACTTGCCCCTAGGGTCATGGATGGGAGCTTGGTTGTCTTTGAGCACCAAATCCCCTTCTTTCAAATTCCTGGACTTAACTTTCTTGTTGAAAGCCCTGGCAATTCTGTGTTGATATCCTTGGACATGGTACAGTGCTTTCAGCCTCGTCTCGTCGAATAGCATCAGTTCCTCGAACCTACTCTGCTGCCAATCCGCTTCTGCTATTTGGCACTCAGCCATAACCCGCAACGACGGAACCTCTATCTCAATCGGTAGAACAGCTTCCATCTCATAAACTAGAGAATACGGAGTTGCCCCAGTAGATGTCTGAATCGAAGTTCTGTAGCCCCAGAGAGCAAATGGCAATTTGTCTGGCTAGTCCCTGTAAGTCTTAACTATTTTCTGCAAAATGTGTTTGATGTTCTTGTTGGCGGCCTTAACAACTCCGTTGGTTTGCGGCCGATATGTAGATGACTTATGAAAAATCACGTTGTATTTCTCCAACAAGTCGATCACTTCTCTCTTGAAATGATAGCCACTGCCTGAAATGATCTCATTCGGGACCCCATAACGACAAATAATATTATTCCTGATGAACTTGGCTACTTGCGACGCTTTCAACACTGCATAGGATTAGGCCTCAACCCATTTTGTAAAGTAATCAATCGCCACCAGGATATACTCATGTCCATTCGAGCCTTTCGGCGTAATTGCCCCAATAACATCAATTCCCCAGACTAAGAATGGCCATGGTGAAGTTATGTTGTACAGCTTCGACGGTAGAAAAAAACCAAAAAAATCCTCCTCCATGGTTGACCAATAGTACCCTTGCCTGAGAATCTTCTGGGCTAGCATTACTCTACTCATATGCGATCCGCACTCCCCTCCGTGGATGGCCCCCATTAAGCGCTTCGACTCTTCTGTATCAACACACAGCTTATGCATTTCCAGATGACCCCGTTTGTACAACTTACCCCCATAGATGATAAACTTAACGGCCATTCGCCGTATTGCCCTCTTATCTTTGGCATTTTTCCTTGGTGGATAAGCCTCCTTTTCCAAGAAGTTCCAGATATCATAATACTAGGGGTTCTGATCTTGTACTTCATCTATTACGGCGATCAACTCGTAGGCCGGTGCATACCTCTGTTCGATGATGATTGGACGCATCCGAACTCCAAAAGGAATGTCTATCATAGAAGAAAGAGTTGATAAAGCATCAGTGAACCTGTTGTTCTCTCTTAACAGATGCGCGAAGGTTAGCTTCTCAAACCTAGGAATTAGAACATCCAAGGTTTGGTGATAGATTTTCATCATTTCTTCCTTAACCTTCCAATCTCCTTTCGCTTGAGATATAACCAGGTTCGAGTCCCCAATGACGTCCAACCTTTTTGCCTCTAGCACTAGGGCGGCTTCCAAACCAACGATACACACTTCGTATTCTACCTCGTTGCTTAAACCGGAGTTTGAAAGCTAAAGGTATATGGGAATTGTCGGGTGCTATCAGCAACACCCTATCCCATAACCGTACTGATTAGACGCTCCGTCAAAGTACATGGTCCAAATCTCTTCCTCGACCTGCAGAATAGCCTCATCTGGGAATAGATATTCCACTACTTCGCCTTCTTCTACTAGGTTATTTTCCAGGAACTTAGCTACTGTTTTCCCCTTGACAGACTTGCAAGTCACATATTTTAAATCAAATTTGAAGAGAAGAAGAAGCCAACAAGCTAGTCTACCCGTAAGCACTGGTTTCTCGAAGAGATATTTGATGGGATCTAATCTCGAAACCAGAATTACAGAGTGAGCTAACAGGTAGTGCCTCAACTTCCTGGTAGCCCACACCAAGGCTAAGTAAGCCTTTTCCAGCGGCGTGTAGCGGGTCTCATATTCCAGCATCTTCTTGCTAAAGTAATAGATGGCTTTGTTTGCTCTATCCTTAGATTCCTGCGCAAGCATGCAGCCCATAGTCGTGTCGGTGACTGATACGTACAAAATCAATGGCTTCCCCAGCTCTGGTGGTGACAACACGAGCGGGTTCTGAAAGTACCGTTTGATCTGCTCAAAAGCAAACTGGCATCGGTCATCCCATTGGAATTTCATTCCATTCTTCAGGAGACCAAATAGTGGTTCACAAGTCAACGTTAGTTTTGCAATAAACTGTCTTATGAATTGCACTTTACCTAAAAAGCCTCGCACCTCATTTTTAGTCCTTGGTGGTGACATTTCTAGGATGGCCTTAATTTTGGAAGGATCAACCTTGATGCCCCTCTGTGTAGTCAAGAACCCCAGCATCTTCCCTATTGTAACGCCAAAGGTGCACTTTTGTGGATTCAGACTCAACCGATATTCTTTGATTCGTTGGAAGAATTTCTTCAAGGCAGTATAGTGGCCCTTTCTTTCCTTGGATTTGACAATCATGTTGTCCACATACACCTCAACCTCTTTGTGGATCATATCATATAAGATCGTGGTTGCAGCCCGTTGATAAGTAGTCCCAGCATTTTTCAAATCGAACGGCATCACCTTGTAGCAGTAGGTTCCCCATGGCGTGGTGAAGGCAGTCTTCTTTCTATCCTCTGGTGCCATCAAAATCTGGTTATACCCGGAAAACCCATCCATAAAGGAGAGCAATGCATGGCCCACGGTGAAGTCCACCAATTCATCGATGTATGGTAGAGGAAAGTCATCATTCGGACTAGCTTTGTTCAGATCTCTGAAATCCACACACACCCAAATTCTGCCATCTTTCTTCGACACCGGAACAATGTTGGCCAACCAAGTCGGATACTCAGATACTAGCAAAAACCCTGCATTTATCTACTTGGTGACCTCCTTCTTGAACTTCAAAGCCCAATCTGAGCGTATCCTCCAAAGCTTCTGCTTGACGGGTCAGGCCTCGGGGTCAAAAGGGATCCGGTGCTATACAATCTCAGGATCGATTCTAGGCATGTCATCGTAGGACCATGCGAAAACATCTTTGAAATCTTTTAATAAATCGACTAAGCGTTTGCGTTCCTCTAAGGACAACGTGGACCCGATCTAGACCAAACACGGATCCTTCTCAGTACCCACATTAATTGGAGTGATTTCATCAACAAGGGGTTTTACAAACCTCTCCTCTTCTCGATCAATCAAATGTTTCAAAACCATAGGAATTCCTTCTTCGTCGTTTTTATCAAAGTTTTGAAAGTCATGATCAATGTAATATACAAGTGGCACAGAGAAGTACTCAGAAACAGCAGTGGTATCATTCTCATTCAAAGCCTCCAGCTCATCCAATTCCTCGATTACAACCGACTCAAAAGAAAAGGAAAAAGACAACCTGGACAAAACAACGGCATCCGGTTTATCAACCCCAGGAATACTGGACTCCGACTCAGAAGAACTGGAATCTGATTCCGACTCCACAGACTCTGTGGAATTAGATTCTGACTCACTACCTGATTCAGAACTGCTGGACAAAAAGTCCTCCTCTAGCTGCCAAATGAGAGAGAGTGCGTTAGATGCATCCATAATACCACCGGAAGGGTCCACACTCGATTGATCTTCAATCATGAAAACAGTGAAGTCATCCCCCAAGCTCTCTGGTTTGATCTGAGGATCTGAAAGGAGACACGCCAGTGCTGTTCCTGTCTCAAGTTCACTACTGTTGGACTCAGCCTCTGTACTCTGTTAAGCCTCAGCAGGCAAGTTAGTCTGTTCCTCTGAGGTTTCATCCTCTTGCAACTGTAGGTCGAAGAAAATCTCAAAGCTGGGCAGACGCCACTTCTCAGAGTTCAACCATGGCTCAGGAAAGTTGCAAAATGGGAAGTCTTCCCCCTCCCGGTCAAAGCGGCCATTCAGAGTTCCCTGAATTGGCCTATGTGCAAGCTCATAGTGCTCCCGACTTTGCTTAGCTTTGGCTCTTCCTGCCATTTCTTTCCCTTTTCAAACCTAGTCCTCTTTGGTGGTGTAGACGTCCCCGAACGCCCCGAGAGGAACGAGCTCCCGTTCTGTTCATTTGGGGTCACTACAGCTCAGGACTCTCAAATTGTCACGGTTCTAAGTCTGAACCAAAGAGTCCAAATCCGGCAAATCGTTTTGAGAAAAACAGATTTTTGAAAGAAGTGCCAAACATGGACTGCTTTGCCAGATACAGAGTCGCCACCTAAATATTTTATTTTTGGGAAATTTAGGAAACCCTGACTCGGTGCCAAAGGCCACGTGTCCGTCATCACCAAAGTTGCCTCAGCTCGGGAACTTGGGTACGATTGGGGAAGGTCACTTCGTGAGCACCCCCGCTCGCCCGATCAAAGATCGGCCTCTACTAACCATGATATCTATTTTTGAAACATTGTGCGTTCTTATTCCGGTTTATTAGCCTAGGTTACTATGTGATGCGCACAGCATACAAGTATAGACTGGGTCGCTTGAATTGGAACAAAACATTTCATGTTTGTTTTTTTGAAAGATGGTTTGCTACTCGCAAGTAGGCTTAAAATGCAGATTTTGCCACCCTCGGGTGGGCTTAGAAAAGATGGTTTTGCCACTATGTAGTGGGCTTTAAAAAAACAAATAGTTGATGATTTATTCCAATCCAAATAACCCAACCTTCACTCACAGGCATTCAGGCAGTTATATCACATAAGCAATTAGCCTCATGGCAAGCATGCTATTTATGGCAGTCACTCACACGCATGCAAGGAAGCTAAAGCATAAAACTCACTGGGTACTCCAAGCCAAAACAGAGACTACATTAGAAATCATGTATGATCCTAAGTATACAGAAATGCCTAATGCAACACATGCAAAAATGCAAGCTATAGCAGGCTCGGCTATGCTAAACATGGCATATGGAATGCAATAGCTAACATGTGTTCAATTTGGAATTGAAAATACAATGCAGTTAGTATGGTGCGCCGAGCCCGGTGCATGCAAAACAGATGAATGAATGCAAACATGCTATCATACTGTATGCTAATTGAAATATGCGATAATCTAACCATCATAAGCAGATAAATAAAAGGGAGAAAGACGTGGGGTTGGAAGACATACAACACACACACGCACACTTATTACAGTTGTGCCCTCGCGCAGAGGGTCCGAATAAATATACAGTCCCGAATAAAAGAATATTACAGTCCAAATATTACAGTCCAAATAATGTACAAATTCCTAATTAATTTACAAATTAACTAAGAAAGCTGTAAAACTGGCGTGCAAGCTAGGGACTGCCTTGCTTCTAATGAATGATGCATATTTAGGCTGCCTTGCGCGAAAATCCATTGGGATGCCCCAATTAGCCTCTGTTTACACCTGTTCTTGAAATGCGTGCCAAGCTCCGAAAAGTTGCTGATTCTTCATTTTGCTGTAACAGAGAGCAGGAAATGGGCATAGCAATGTATTTTCACAAATATATGCATGCCTCGATCCTCGTGCCACCAATCACGCATACCGAGGCATGATAGCCGAGGAGTTGAATTGCACAACTCAATATAGAATGAATGCACATGAAAACACAACAAGACCTAACTCCATCATGGATGATCCGGAGTGTCGGTGACTAGGGAATTGAGATACATTCCGTCACTCGGAGTACAAAATGCACCTCGTTTCCCGTGCCCGGGCTAACTCCTATCCCAAACACGATGCAATATGCATGACATGCATGAAATGCAACTAAGATACAATCCTAACATACACAATGTCATGGAATGGCATACACGCTATACGAGGTAATACACAACCGAGCATACACAATGCTATGGATGAAATGGCATACGCAATGCAATAATGGGCTTACACCAACATGAGAGAGCCTCAGCCACACTCACATAGGAGGCCATCAGATGAAAACAAGACAACTCGAAATGCGTGCACGCGTGCACGCAAACCGAGAACTGACCCTCAGGCACCGAAATGCCACTCTAATGAGACATGGAAAAGACATGGAATATGATATGCAAATATGCAAAAAATCAGTAGCAAAATGAGGGGGAAAACAGCCCCGAAATAAGGCGAAATGACACCCGATGCATGGAATTAAACCGAAATGCAACATTACGCATATGAAATGGCTTACAGCTATACAAAGCATGCATAATTGGCACATGGAATGAAAAGACAGAAGCAAGGAAGCCCCAAAATAAGCATTTTTATAGTTCAAAGCATGGCCAAACAGCTAACAGAAACAGGGTAAAACTAGCATGCAAAAATGGCCCTAAACATGAGATTAAGAAGCAACTCACAGCTTCTGTCCTCAAACAGATTAGGGCCCTTCAACAAAGTTGAAGAGGGGCCCAAAACATGATCTTTTACAGTTTATGGCAAACCACAAAAACCAGCACAGATATGACTAAACTCTCATGCAAGAAATGGGCCAAAAGAGGGCCAAAGAAGCAAGTGGCGGATGCAAAGCCCAAACATAAAAAGACCCTTCTACAACACTGAATAGGGACCAAAAATAATACACTTTACAGTTGATGGCCGGACCCAAAACAGTATACAAGTATGCTCAAAATGCCATGCAAGATAGGGCCCAAAAGAGGTCAAAACACAAAGTATACAAAACATTCATCAAACAGCCAAAGACCCTTAATGAAACATGAATATGGGGTCAAAATGAGACTATTTTCAGTTCTGTAAAATGACCAAAAACAGAATCATAATAGGCTAATAAATCATGCAAAAATGGGGATTAAAAGAGAGATACAACACAAAGTATAGGAAGTGTGCCTCAAACAGCGAAGGACCCTCAATGAAACATGAAGAGATGGACAAAATAAGACCTTTTCTAGCTCTGAAAATCGTCCAAAAATGGAAGCGTAATAGGCTTCCAAGTCATGCAAAAATGGGGACGAAAGAGGGATATAACATGAAGTGTATAAAATATGCCTCAAACCATGAAAGGCCCTCAATTAAATATGAAGAATGGGCTAAAATAAGACTTTTTCCAGTTCTGTAAAATGACCAAAAACAGAAGCACAAGGGGCTGCCAAGTCATGCAAAAATGGGGACCAAAGAGGGGTATAATGACAAGTGGTACATGGAGGTCCCAAACAGTGATGAGCCCTTCTTCAATGTTGAATAGGGGCTCAAAATAAGCCTACTTACAGTTTACATTATGCTCCAAAACAGATCACACATGAGCTAAAAATATCATGCAAGAAAATGGCATTCAAAGAGGATATTGAAGCAAGTGCAAGATGGGGGGCTCAAACAGGGTTGAGCCCTTAATGAGATAAGAAAATGAGCTCAAAAAAATGACCTTTTCAGTTTTGGTCGGAGCTCAAAACAGCAAGCATATATGGCTAAGGAATGTTGCAAGAATGAGCTCAAAAAGAGGGAATTGATGCTTACCCTTGAAGACCAAACTTTGGTTGCTTCTTGGCTTGAGAAGTGGTGCCTCTTAGCTGCTGGAAAGCCCCTCAAGCTCCTAGAAATGGAGTAGTAGTGGTGGTGCTTGGTGGTGATGAAGAAATGGTGGTAGAACTTAGGATTTTTCAAGGAAAATGAGAGAGATGGAGGGAGATATGTATGTCTATGCTTGAAGCAATTTTTCTAACCTCTAATACAAATGCTTGCAGCTGGTTATATGGACCGAGGAGAGGGGGAGATGGAGGGGAAAAGGTGGGGGAAAAGGACCAAGTCCTTTCCCCAACAGTTGTCCCCCGGATCAAGATATTTTTGGGGGACAAAAAGTGCATAGCTGTAATGCACACAACCTAAGGATTATGGCCGGCCACTTTTCCAAGTTGCAGGTGGCCGGCCGGCCACCACCCCTAGCCGGCCGGCCAAGGGTCAAAAAGGTCAAGTTGAATTAGTGGCCGACCATATGATATTGGTGGCCTCCCAGGTCCCTTCATCACAACCCTGTGGTTCAAAATTGCAAACTGTAAAACAGGAGAGAGAATAGGCCATTTTTAGGAGGGGTTCAAAAGGGTCAAGCAACATTAGTGGCCGACCACCAACTTTTAAGGTCCTCCCATGTGTGTACATCACAAATATGTGGTTAAAAGTTCAAGAAAATGGCCCAAGGGTGTTCAACATTGGCTTGGAAGTGAGAAAAACGGGCGTCGGAGGGCGCCGGAGGATATATAACTGGTTGCTGAAATAATTGCTGGCCTCCCACGCTTCTACGGCCTTCCTGGTGATAAAACAGAGGTACCTGCCAAAAATGAACGAAAACCGATGCAAAACGAATGTTCGGGGGGCCAAAACGCGCAGTTTGGGGCCCCGAAAACTGCCTGTTAAACACCGAAAGTGGTATTCGACCACGAAGTGGGTCTCTCAGACCTCAGTGTCCCTCAAAAGGGAGAAAATAAGATGTATGCCAAAAATCAGAGCAAATGGAGATGGTTAAGCGGTCCCGAACCGAGGCACACGGCCTGACGGCTCCGAAAACCGAAAACCGGGCTCCGAAATGGGCAAAATGGCCTATGGCCACAAAATGTAGCCCACGGCCACTGAGAGATGGTCTACGAGACCTCTCCCTCCCCTCAGGAAAAGAAACAGAGAAAACCGAGTCTGGTTCGCAAACCGAGGCAAGGCACAAACGAAGGTTCGAAAATCCGGAGGCAGGGCTCATGGCCACGACTCTGAGACTTCTGAACGAGCGCGATATGCAACGTCACCGAGCGCTCAATTGGTGATGTCTGAGTCTTAAGGTCGGTCAAAAATGGGGTGTCTACAGGTGGGCGTATAGCCCAAACCAAAGGCATAAGGGTTATGTAGTACTTCGGCCAGTGTCGTAACGCCCTTCTGGCGCCTCTTTCCTAATCCCATCCCAGATACATGTTGTAGCCTGTTCATGAGGTAGACTGATTGAGCACTGACGTACAACCCTTCATCAATAACTAAGATGTTTTGCACCACTCGGGCCTCAGCCAAGTTAAATCCAGACAAGAAAACATCCTTATCACCATGCATAATCTCCAGTACTGGTGTAGTGACCTTCGGTGGAGGATGTATAGAAGAATTCCAAAAAACATTGGCTACTTCTTTTCCAAGAGGGTACTTCAGCATTTGATGCAAGGTGGAAGAAACAACTTTTACTTAGTGCAGCCTGGGTCGCCCAAGTAGCAAGTTGAAGGTAGTCGGAGCATCTAGGACGTGAAACTCAATGTCCTGTTGGGCCGGCCCAACCTGTGTTCTGACTTACACTGTTCCCATCACCTCTCTACTTGTATTTTCGTAAGCCCGGATCAACTGGGCCGTTGGTACAAAATCTGTCGGCTTCAAGCCAATAGCATAGGCTGTGCGCGACGGACAAACGTTAATCGCAGACCCAGTGTCAACCAATACAACCGGCAGCCACTTCTCTTTGTGTTCAACTGAGATGTATAGCGGTTTGTTATGCGTAGAGCCCTCGGGCGACAATTCCTTATTTGTGAAGGTCAAAGTCGGTGAAACGCCTCTTGGGAAGACAAGTCCCACTAGTTACTCTAGGGTCATGTCAATAGACAACTTGGCCTTATCCATTGCAGATAGTACAGCTTGCCGGTGCACGCGCGAAGCCATGAGCAACCCCCAAATAGATGTCTGCTTGAATCTTCTTCAGTTGCTTCAAAACAGCTTCTTCTTCTAACAGTTTCTCCCTCTATTTTTTAGCTTCCTTATCCTTTCCAGATGCTTCTGGTTGGTCCAAGTGTGGGTGGCTTGAAGTACCGCCCGCTCCTAGTCATGTGATCCACTTCCTCAGAATACCAAGTATTCGTATGGCAGATTCTGTCCCCAATCTTCATCAGTGTGGGCAAGATGTAGATCATCATCTTCCCACCATATTCCTCCAGCAACCGACAGGCAATTGTCCAGTTCTGTTATAAGTAGTCTTACATCCACATCACAGTCATTTCCCATAGGGCCTTAGGTTTTTCCAGCTTTCTGACTATTCTCATCCCTTGCCTGTTTGAACCACTTCAGTGTGGCCTCTTGTTCAGTGTCCACAATACTTATGACGCCCATTTCTTGAGCGAAATTCTTAGTACTGGCGCTCTCTGACAACTTTTCCTTGTCCACAGCCGTTTCGGTCCTTGTAGCAATTCCTACTTCTAGCTGTTCCAGCTTTGGTTGAAGTCCCTCATCCACATCAAGTTCATCACTGAGCCACCCCGAATTATCTGCTGACCAGTTCAAATCAAACCAGTTGATGTGCACATCCCCCGAATCTTGCTCATCGAAGAATTGCAGATTGTTGATGTCCTTCTCGAGGTCGGCTAAGTCATCCAATCCTTAGCTTGGTCCATTCTCCCGGACCACACTAACCTTCATCCCTATTGGCAACTCCACCTCTGGTTTGTCCTGATTGGTTAGCATAATGTAACCGCACGGGTTGTATTCTTCCTCGGATAAGTCCATAGAGCCCTCAAGCACTGAACTGACATGTTCATTCTCTACCAAGGCTAGCCTGCCTTCATCTACCATAGTCACCACCATAGGTTTAGGTTGGGATATGGATGCGTTCATCATGTACAGGTCTGTGCTTTCTAGGATGAACAGCGCCGGCTTAGGTAGGTGGGAGGGGGTGATGTATATATTGGGGTTGTAAGGGATGGCTAGTGTTTGTATGAGGTTTACTTGCCTGGGTAGAGGGGCTTAGTTATGTGGTGGGAGAGGATTTGTAGTGACATTGGGCTTTTCAAGAGGCACTATCACTTTATTGTCAATGAGATCCTGAATCTCATGACGCAATCTGAAGCATTGGTTGGTATCATGACCATGCTGTTAGTGAAAGGCGTAGTACATAGCCGAGTTATGTTTAGGAGGGAGATGATTGGGCAATGGGCGTTGTTCTAATGGCTTTAGATGCCCTTTTCTAATCAGGACCCTTAAGGCCGCAGATAGAGACATCTAGAGTGGGGTGAAAATCCTCTGGTCTCGGGCCTGATGGCTGAAAGTTTGGGGAGTGTATTGGCTGTGCCGGCAAAGGGGTTGGCAATTTTCGGTGTGGTGGTGACCATACCCACATCGAAAGGCCTTGCAGCTGCATACCACTCGCAATTGCATTGGAACCGCGTATGAAAGCCCTCTTGGGCTACTCTTTCTCGTGGTCTATCAGACCCTACTTCATTGCATCCTCTATTTGCACCCCTATTTCATGGAGGTCGGCAAATGCAGACAGATGTAAGACTATCATCTTCTGTAACAGTCTTGGTTGCAAGTTACGTACCACCATTCTGATCTGGTCCTTTTCAACCGGCCGGATGGTCATCATGGAAGCCGTGGCCCTCCACGAAGTCACAAAATCAGAGAAACCCTCCTTCGCTTCCTGACGTGTTGCTTCGAGATCACTAGTTGTGACCTCAATTTGAGTATTGTAGGAGTATTGCACTATCAAGGCCTCAGCCATTTCTTCCCAGTTCCTCTTTACAGAGTCTTCAAGTTTAACATACCAAATAGCCGCGATACCTGATAGGGTCCAGCTGAAGAGGGATAACTTCTGCAGTCTAGATAGGCCCATTAGCCGTAGAATGTCTGAAAATAGCCACAAGTGGACCATGGGATCACCTGAGCCGTCAAAGCGGTCTATATATGGCATTTTAAACCTATCTGACAATGTCACTGCCGCATCAGTATAGCCGTCCTTTATATCTGGGATCGAATTCACGCCCTAAGCTCATTTAAAGAGCTTTTCCAGTTTGCTCACTTTCAGCGCAGTAGGGTTGACTTCGAACTCAAACGATGCCTCTGTCGGGTAAACCGGTGCCTTGGAGATCTGAGGTGGGATGAGGTTCGCCTGAATGCCCGCATTTTCTTGGACATTGATTGTGACCCCAGGTGCCGGAATTCCTGCTGGGGGTGCATGTGATGCTGAGGCCACTGCAGGTTGTGGTTGCTATTGTTGAAGCCTTTCTATTACCTCCGCCTGGCGGGCTACAACCTCGGCTTCGTGGGCTGCGGTCTCGGCTTACCGGGTAGCATCTAGTTGCATGTTTTCGATAGTCTGTTGGAGATGGCGGAGTATTTCTTCCATTCCAGCTGGATACTGAGCCATTTAAACAGGTGAATTCTCTCTTACTGAAGTGGAAGCAGAAAACTGGGCATCGCTAAACGACGGTAACTGTCAAACCGGTGAATTATGCCTGACTCTTCTCCGTCTTGTAACCAGGGGCAGTGAAGCAAACACTGGCTATCCTCTTACAAGATCCCCGGATTGGTAAAGTCGCCTTACTCGAGTCCAAAGCGCCTAGGGGGGTGATAGACTCGTCTAAAGCAATCGTGAAAGACTACCTTACAAAAAGAAAATAAAGCAAAAAGAAACAAAAATCAAAAACTGCACAGCACCTCGGCTCAGAAAGAAACAACACACAGTTGCAATCATAAGTTGGATAATTGTACTCAAACATTGATTTCTGCCCCAAATTTTTGCCTCAAAACTAATACCCAAACTTGCAACTGATACATACATTCCTGCAGAGTTTCACTCCAAAAGCACATATCAAGCAAGTGAGAGACAAAACACCCCTATGATGGGGTAGGGTTACCCTGTCCTAATTCGTCAGGAGCTAGGTTTTACTACGCAAACAAGCGGTTTCAAAACAATCCTACACTCGGGTGAGCAACCTATCCTAGTTTGGAGCAGTCTCTATGGCTTCCGATATGCAACTAGGTCGATTGGTCAAAAAAGGTACCTCAGCAAGACCACCTAATATACCTCTCACACCTAACACTAAGAAGTGAAAGGAGGATCAAACGGTACAGCGGCAGTCCACATCCGAGGGTTATGTTCCCATCGTGGCAAAGCTCGCAACCAGTCAGCCTTTTGGCAAGCTTTTCCAAGCAAGCCTCTAGCACACCATTCAGGAATAGCAGATGGCAAACACTGTGACTTAAGCGCACCGATGCAAATGCAAATGCAAAGAAACACATAAATGTAGATAAAAAGTCATATCATGAGTTCGAGTGAAGTTCTCCACATCCCCAGTAGAGTCGCCAGAAACTATGGACTCTCCTTTTTCCGCGCCCTGCCTTTCGGAAAATGGTTGAAAAGAGGGCCTCATAGTTTGGACTCCTGAGGTTATGAATCTAGTCTCACAAGTGCAATGTGAAACTGATAAACACCAAAGAGTCCAAATTCGATAAATCTTTTTGGAAAATCGATTTTAAATCAAATAATGCCAAAATTAGACTGCTTTGCCAGATACAAAGTGGCCACCTAAATATTTTTATTTTGAAAAAATTTAGGAAACCTTGACTCATGCCAAAGGCTACGTGTCCGTCATCACCAAAGTTGCCTCAGCTCGGGAACTTAGGTACGAGAGAGGAAGGTCATGAATTGAGCACCCCTGCTTGCCCGATCAAAGATCGGCCTCTACTAATCATGATATAATTTTATATAAACATTATGTGGTCTTGTTCTAATTATTAATCTAACCTTACTATGTGACGCACACAAACAAGTATAGACTAGTCGCAAGAATTGGAACAATTCAACTCGTGTTTTGTTTTCGAAAATGGTTTGAATTTGCCACTCTCAAGTGGGTTTTAAAGCTGCGGATTTGCCACCTCAAGTGGGCTTTAAAACAGGATTTGCCACTTCGCAAAGTGGGCTTAAAACTCACATTCGTTGAATCGTTCCAATTCAAACAACAAGCTTTTATCCACAGGCAATCATGCAGTTAAGCATTTAAGCACATAGTCTCATGGCAAGCATGCTAATCATGGCAATATGGCAATCACACTCATGGAAGTATGCTAAAGCGTAAAAGCTTACCGAGTACTCCAAGTCAAAACAAAAACTAGTTAGAAAAATGCATGATCCTAACTATACAAGATGCCTAATGCAACACATGCAATATGAAATTAATAGGCTCGGCTACTAATGTGGTATATGATTCAATTTGAACAACATGCGATTAAACACGTATTCAAAGAATTATTGAAATTGAGATGCAGTTTGAATGATGCGCTGAGCCTCGGTGCATGTAAGACAAATGCAAATAGATGGATGCAAGCATGCGATATGCTAATTGAAATATGCCCCTAATCTAACCATCAAAAGCGATTAAGTAAAAGAGAGAAAGACGTGGGTTTGGAAGACATACACATACGCACGCACACTTATTACAACATCACGCCCTTGCGAAGGAGGGTTCGAATAAATAAGCTAAGCTACTAGCTACGCTAATTAAGCTAACTAATACAACACTTGAAATGAATTAACTAACTATGCTAAGCTAATTAATTATTACAAACCGGGATTGAATAACTAGTTACACTAACTAATTAATTACAACACTTGAATTAACTAGCTATTCTAAGCTAACTAAAGCAATTAAATAATTAACTATCTAAGCTAATTAAATATTACAACACAACTAATTAGCTACAACTAATTGAATTATTACAACACAATTCATTATACTAGCGAAATGATTAAATGACAACACATTTGATGTGAGCACCAAGGAAGATGGATGGAGGCTGCCTGCGCATGGCCCGAAAGCTGCTCTATCTGACCCAGACTGCCTCTGTTTCACCTTCAGCCACCGCCTCTGTTTCTGCAAAACTGCACTGCTGACCAAACACCAAGGGCCAGCCGTGCATTACTGATGGCTGGCCGGGCCCACAAAGAGCCGGCCGTGCATTGATTTAGTGCAAACTCTGTTTTTGTGCTCTGAGGTGAAATCAGTACAGATAGAGCATTTTCACGCTCTGTGTCTTTCCTTCCCTTTCTGTCATGGGAAAGCCTAAAGAGAAGGATGGAATCATTTCTAAAGACATCAATGAGCAATTGATTGCTTAATGTTCTAGGACATGATTTTGGACAAAATTAATAAATGTAATGCAAATGAACACCCCTCCCTTTTTGTCATTGAATGAACTCAAAAAAAAGAAGTTGAGACACTTCAAGGACATCAAAAACACCATGAATTGATGCTTGATGACCCTTGACACAAGGAACTTGGCATAACGTCCGGCCAAGTTCAAGCTTTCCAAGCCATTTTCTTTAAGTGTGTTGAACCAAATTTTAAACAAATTTTATTAGGTCTTGTTTTTCATTAGTCCATTTGTCCAAATGTGATGTTAAGAGTCCTCTAAATAAGAAATAACGTCAAACGAGAGGTCTCTCTAAAACATGAGAGAAAGGCTACACCGTTGACAATGAATCTCCTAAGAGATTAAATCATTAAGTGTAGGCCATTCTTACATGTTTCGAGCAACCTCGATCGGTTGAAATCATTCTCAAATACAAATGATAGATAGTTGATTGATTATTTAGAGTGAGACTCTCAACATGGAAATAGAGCAAGGAAAGCTCAGAACAATACAATATAAGCCATGCATGCAATTTATGAGACAACACATGAACTAACCAAAGCATGGAACAATTTTAAAGGCCATGGAAACCCTAAAACAGGCCCTAAAAGGGTAAAAATAGTGTTGAAATTACACTACAAGAACCAAGAAAAAAACAAGCAAAAAAGGAGAGAATTAAAGCTAGTAAGCAAGCCTAAGAATGGGTGGCTAATCCCTCCACTTTTTGGACCTCAAAATCACATATTTTAGCCTTTTAAAACTCTGAAAATCAGTATGAATACCAAGGGAAGAGGGTGAAAAGGAGAAGAGTTTAGGTTATGAAATAAAAGTCTTTCTACCCTTTTAGTAACCCTCCCAACTCAACTCCAACACCTCAAATGAGCTCAAAAACAACCAAGACAGCAAGAATGATGGTGTAGGGAACAAAAATGTAAGCAAGAAAAGAGAAAGCAAGCTTATACCTTTCTAGAAGTTAGCTTGATTTTAGAGTTTCACACTCAAGTTCAATGCACTCTCAAGCTTGAATTACACTTCCTCAAGATCAACCAAGGCCTTAGGATGATCAAACAAGGCTGTGTATGGTGTGTAGTGATGGTGTAAGCAAACTAGGTTAGCTCAAAGATGCCTTGCAATGGAAGAAGGAGGAGTCAAGGCTCTCAAGGGTGTATATCTCTCCTCTAGATATTTGTCAACCCTCAAAACAATCCCAGAGCCTCGGTTTTGTACAATTCGACCTGAAAAGGTGACAAATATCTTCAAAAATGGACAGTTGGTGGCCTCCCGCCCAGAATAGTGTTTATCACCATTGAAGGTCGGCCGACCATCACCAATGCATGGCCGGGCTTTGATGGCCTCCCTTGTTTTTTGGCTCAAACTCAGCTCATGGAGGGAAAAGGTCCAAAAATAAAGCTCACAGGTTCAAACAAAGTAAATGTTGAAGATTTGAGGTTATTTTGGGAGCCTGATTGATTTCGAATCACTGCGAATTCACAATTCAACTTTCATCATTGAGTGCACCGAACCGAACGTCCGAGTCTCGCGGGCAGTCAAAAGTGGGGTGTCTATAGTATGTCTACACAGAGGCCTTTGGTAATCTATAGATTACTGGTCGGTTACGACGCTAAACCTATAGGGGCGAGTTTGGGTCGTGACAAGAACCCCGTAAATGAGTTTCAATGGGTAGAAACAATCGTTATGGCATGACTTAATTCTAGCACTTTACATTTTAGAAGATTTGTTCTCCTACTTATCCCTAAGGCAACAATGTTGATGAGTGACTGCTTAAGATGGGTTTTACCCAGAATGAATCGAAGGCAGACAATCTCTTGCAAGGTACATTCCGTCGCTATACCTTTGGAGGATTCTACTAAGTGGGAATTGTCATGAGGTATTGACTGTAAGACTTTGGCTAGTCTCTGAAATTCCCACGAGAATCAAGATCAAAGTGCATGGCCATTAAAAGCACTAGCCCGCGAACTATTGTCCAATACCAGTATTGTGTGTGTGACATGTTGACCTTTAGTTCGAAGAGTCTAGTTCAAGACCTACTTCACTATGATTCTTCGGAGGGAAGCTGTTATTACTAAGTGAGGTTCAAGTCTGGAAGACACCTACACCTATTACACAATATATGTTACCCATATATATATATATATATATATATATATACATATTATTTTGTTTTGTTTTGATTATAATTTTGAAATGTGGGGGTATATTATAAATTTTGTGAAAATATTAAAAAATCTATTTTTATTAAAAGTGGGGGATTGTTAGAAATTTTTAATAAAAATATAATTATTGTTACTATTTGATTTGTTTGATATTACAATATTAATTCTGATTTTATTAGATATTTTTATTGTGCTTATGTCAGGTTTAATATATATTAATAGAGTTTTAATTCTTTCATCTATTTATATTTATATGATTTTTGTATGAATATATGTAGGGGCAACTATTTTTTTGTAGAGAAAAGGAGACAAAGAAAAGATGATTTGAGAGATGAAAAGTATTTTTGAAGACAAGAAAAATACAGAAATTTTTAATAGTGTTTTTTAATCTATTTTTATGTATTTTGAGAAACTCTAATTCGTGGCTTGGTTCAAACTTCATGGTAGTTGTGAACACTAGATGAAGAATGCTATGAGCAACCGGAGTTTTATCTTGGAACTGCTTCACTCCGATTGTACCTTCACAAGGGAGGAAAAGCAGTCAAGCAATTTTAGGACAGTGACAACATGACTCTCAAAACTTATAACTATTTTTCTGTACTCTTGTTTTTTTTCTGTATTATTATTATTATTATTATTATTATTATTATCATTATTATTATAATATCCATATTTATTATTTTGTTAATTGTAATGCTAGACTAACACCAGCCACCACTGTTCTCCTTACTAATAGGGTTGCAAACGAGCTAAACTGAGTCCAGTCGAGCTAAGCCAAGGTGAGTTTTTCTGAACTCGAATTCGGCTAATTTGTTTATCGAACTTATTTATCGAGCTTGACTAGAAAATTAACTATATATGAATTCGACTAGACTCATTAATATTATTGAAATTCGAACTCAGTTTAACTCGGCTCAATAAGAATTTTTTTAAAAAATATTATTGATATTATTTAAATAAAAAATATTATTTATATATTTATATGTTATTTAACATATAAATAATATATTTATTATATAATTTTTTTAAAAAAAACTAAATTTAAGGAGTCAAACTTATTCAAATTTAAAATTAACTCATTTATTAAACGAACCTAACTAAGGGGTGGTTTAGGAAGATTCAAATAAGTGTATTTTTTTACTTTTTATGAAATATGAGTTGAATATGGGTTGGGTTTGAAGTGATTTGTTAAAAAGGTAATGTAACTTAAATAAGATGGTATAACTTAAATAGAATAGTGACTTTTTAATTTTTTTAAATTATACCAAACAAAACCTAAGTCAAATTTGTAATGAGTCAAGCTAACCCAAGCCCACTTACTAGCTACTCAATTCATTTACAATCCTAATCTGGACCCGATCCTAGTGCTTCCATCGCAACCCCATCCCATTCTTATCTAAACAAACCTAGAGTTAGTGCTTCCATCGCAACCCCATCCCATTCTTATCTAAACAAACCTAGAGTTAGGACATTAGATGCATTATTTAGAGTCAAAAGTAGACAAAGTGGGCCCCGCCAATCCAGTAAACCAATCTGTTGGTGGAATTTTTTTTTTTAATTTTATATTATATATATATATATATATATCACGAGTACGTCTATATACACTGAAATTGAGAGGTTGTTTAGGGTGTCTTAAATAAGTGTATTTTTTATCTTTTTAAATTAAAAAATTTGAGAAAAAAAATATAGATATTTGGGTTAATTTTTTGACTTTTTATGAAAAAATATGTATTAAAAAATTGTATAAAGAAGTGTGTAGGAGAAGATTAGAGATGTGTGCTGTACAGTGGTATAATCTGCACAGCTGAATTGATGGTAAGAAATTATTAGCTACTTTTCAGGCATTGCACTGGACGGTTTTGTTCGGCCCGTGGGGGCCATTGCGGGTCCCATTTTGATAATTTGAACCGTTCAATGTGTAGAACTCGTCGAGTACTATATGTTTATAAAAAATCACGTTGATCGGATATCGATAGCTATCTGATCATATTTGTTTTTTTTCCAATCGTTAATTATAACACCATTTATTTTTTTATACAAAACTGATTTGATCATGTAGTTATCGATATCCTATTTATGTGATTTTTCACAAACATATATTACTCGATGAGTTCTACACATTAAACAGTTCAGATTATCAAAAGGAGACCCGTGATGGGCCCCCACGGGCAGAACAACAATGTGTGAAAATTACATCCAAAGTGTGCATTTTTTCTTAACAAACGCAGCACAGAGCTGAACATACATGAGTACTGAGTTGTACTTTTGTGTGAAAAATTAATTTTTTAATATTTTTTTTTGATGAATAGTAATAACTTTTTGACTTTTTAAATAACTTTTTAACTTTTTATCTTTTTAAAGAGATGCCAAACTTGCCCTGAATATAAAATAGGACACAATTCACGATCAAGAAATGAGTTGGGTTGTGTTCAGTTCCTATATTCTTAACATTTAATTTTTTTAAAAAAATTTTTTGACTTTTAATTTGAAGTTAAAAAGTTAGATTGGTTTTTATTAATTTTTTGATTTTTATAAAAAAAAAAAAAAATCATTATGATCTGAACATTTTATTTTATTAATTTTTTAATTTATTTTATTAACTTAATTTCAACCTTAAAAAAGCAACTTACCAAAGACATTAATCTATCTATCCAGTGGACATTTTCGGCACCAAGCAGAAA
Organism: Camellia sinensis; assembly: GCF_055761805.1. NCBI lineage: Eukaryota > Viridiplantae > Streptophyta > Magnoliopsida > Ericales > Theaceae > Camellia > Camellia sinensis. The sequence continues at coordinate 106,327,999 of NC_138969.1, read as the reverse complement.
CTCGAAAGGCAAGTGGCTGAGGCTCAGCCCGTCAATCCAGTGGACGTTTTTGGCACCAAGCAGAAACTCGAAAGGCAAGTGGCTGAGGCTCAGCCCGTCAACATCCTAGTCCTTTTTCGGATAACTTGCGAAAGGTGTCGGTGTGTACACACATTTAGGTCAAGTTTGGCAACTCAAAAATAATCTATCTTTTTATTTTTTTATCTTTTTTTTATCATATCACCTCTCTAGTTTTCTGCACATCTTTTTATAAAAAAGAAAAAAAGTATACTTATTTAGGTCATCCCAAACAACCCCTTAGATTGTTTTGAGAAGTTAACTTTTTAACTTTTTTTTAATTTATTTTACTTTTTTATGAATAAAAAAATGTAAGAGGTGATATGACTTAAAATGAGTAAAAAATTAAAAGTTAACTTTTTACCCTCTTCCCAAAAGACCCCAAAACATAATACAATAAAAACAACCGTTAGGAGTCTGACAATTTAAAATTTATCTATAATAATATGAGTGATATGATAATAAAATTTTACATAATTATGTACGTAGTAAATTAAAAATTAATACCTATTATTATTATTATTATGAATCAAATTATAAGAAATTTATAAAACTTTTTTTAATATATGACAAATATAATACAATAAATAAGTCAAAACCGCGTTTGGCTGAACACAGCTCAAAAGGCTTTCCTCCTTTCATCATCACAATCCCAGTCCCATACCATCTGTCTTTATTTTTGAATTTTTAAATTTTAAATATTGTTTACTATTGCTCAATTTTAAAAATAAAATGATCAATTTATTAAAATATAAATTAATTTGATAAAAATAAATTTCAAAAAAATATTTTTATCGATTACAAAGTTGTTGCCATATTTAAATTTTTGAATAGAAACTAATAGGGCTGAGCAAGGAATCCGTGAAATCCGTAATCCGATCCAGTCCAGTCCAATCCGATAGGTTTGGATTGGTTTTTTGAATCCGTGGTTCGGTTCCGGATTGAATAATTAAAAATCCGTAGTTCACGGATTGGTTCCGGATTGAATCCCACGGTTCCGAATTGGAACCGATCCGGACCGTATACAAATAGTCTATATTTTTATTATACATCCTCCCCATAGTATCTTTTCTTATTCTATGTAAAATCTAAACTCAAACCTAAAATCGTATAATATCTTCTTTTATTACTTTTGTTTGTTAGTTTTAAGTTTTAATTTGCAATGGTCTAAATACTTATGGTGAAACCAGTTTTCTTATGGTTGTTTAAATTCTAGAACAGTATGTCGTTATTGTAGAAAAACATGTTGCTATTATGGAACTAATATAGCGCTATGTTTATATTTTTATGAAATTCAAGTGTTATATATATATTTTTGTTATTTAATTATGTGAATCCGTGGTCCTAAACCGATCCAATCCGTATTTAAATGGATTGGTTCGGATTGGTTCCATGATTTAAACGGATTGGATTGGTTCCAATTTTTTAGGAACCGTAAATAACGGATTGGTCCTGGTTTTATCCCAATCCGGTCCAATCCGGACCATGCTCACCCCTAGAAACTAATTTAACAAAAATCAAAACAACCACTCATTACATAATCGTCATCCAAACATATACTCCCTCCGTCCCAAAATAATGGTCTCTTTTGGGGAATCTAACTTTTTTTGGTACTACAATTATTGCACTTTTAAAAAATTAATTTTTCAAAATTACCCTTTGATAGTACATTTTTTGAGGAATATCAATATCATAATTGTACTTTTTAGGTTGTTAATGAATTTAAAAGTAGGGCAAAATAGGAAATTTATATTATTTTTATACTTGATTTTTGAAAAGGGACTAATATTTTGAAATAATGAAAAATAGAATAAGAGACTAATATTTTGGGATAGAGAGAGTACTAAAAATTAATTTGATAAAAATAAATAAATAAATGTGTAAAAGATTTATCAATCTGATATAATTTTATCTTTGGTGGGTATAAACAATTTTTAAAAATTTAAAAATAATTTTTGATATTTATTTTTATTAAAGTAATATATATTTTATCAAATTGATAATTTTATCCTTGAAATTGAGCAATAATATTTTTAATTCTCCTTATTTGAAATGAAATTCAAAATTAAAGATCAAATATATCACAACTGAAAGGTCAAAAACTAAAATAATACAAATCTCAAACTATAAAAAAAACAATTTGCCCTAGATTTTAACGGGTTTGAAACAGCATATGTTACCTAAAAAATCTAAATACCTACAACCTCACCTATATATATTTTTTCCAATTAATTTTTCCCTATACACCAACTTTTCAATGAAAAGGGTTTACAACAAAATTGTTCATTTTGTTGTTTTGGATTAACACACTTCGAGGTAATTACATACCTCCACGTAAGAACTTTATTATTACCAATCTTGCATTTATAATTAAAAAATAATAATGTAATACCAAAAAAACATAATAATAATAATAAGAATTTACAAAATATTTGTATAAAATGATGTCATTATATTGTGGGTTTATCACTTTAAAATAAAATATATACCAAAGTGATCACAAATTACAAAAATATAACTGTTATATAAATTTGGAAAAATCGGTCTAGGGTCCCTCTCCCACTTTTTATAATGGAAGCGATCCATAAAATTATTTTTTGATGTCTGAGGTCCCTAAACATTTCTCTAACCGAAACAACCTATCGACCTTGATCTCAAGCAGCTTCTAGACCTCACCTCTCTTCACCATCTCCTTCAAAACCGTCCCCATCACCAAATGCCTTTCTCTCGGCATCTTTTCCGTCATCTCTCTGTCCAATCTCATCTTAGGCGTTCGATCTTCTAGCAGATCGCACTCAGCTCCTCCGCAGGGACACATCGATCGACTCGATCTTCGCCGGAGCGGTGTTGACCAGATGAAGATTCTCCTTGTTTGAATCGTTTTATCGGTGATATCGGGATCCAATTCTGGCTCACCAGAGAAATCTCTGAGCTGGTCTCAACTCTGGCTTAAGAGCAAGGAAGCTCTCAACCATGTAGCTTCTCATCCGAATCCTCTCAAAACTCCCCCAATCTCAGAGAAATACTGTGTATATTGATTATGAGTATGAAAAACGAGTTGGATTGATTGGCTACCTCAATTCATCGTCTTTTTCCTCCTCTTCCCTAGAACGGTACTTCGACATGCCCAGATCCGAAATGCCAAAATGGGTCGACGGGTACATTGACTAGATCGGATCGGAGTTGAGAGAAGGCGGGTGGGACGAATCGGACGTCTTCGAAATCGTACACGTGTCGGCTTCTGGGTTGCTGGACATTTTCGTCTTCAAGCACATGACATTCTGTCAGCATGTAAAGCTTATATGGAGGGTGTTGAAGTTGGGTCTGTGGTCAAATGAGTCGTCGAAGATACTAATAATAAAGTAGAAAGGAACCAACCTGGTGAATTCAAGGAAGCAATAGTTAGAATGATGAATAGTCTAGTTACAAACTTTAACAAAAATGGGTCAAAGGACTGTGAGCAGTTCCGTCGTCTCACTCAGTAGGTCAGAGAAATTCTTTGTAATAGAGCCAGAGAAATTTGTGAAGTCAGAGAAATTTTCTAGATCAATATACAATCACCAAGTTCTGTTCATAAAAATACAACTTTATTGTAAATAGAGAGAATTTCTCTAGTTTCAATCTAGAGAATTTCTCTGGTTTGTCTGGTTTTGGAGAGAATTGCTTTGGTTTTGGACCAGAGAAATTTTGAGTTGTGAATTTCTCTGGGTTGAGTGATTTAAAGATGGGGAATTTCTCTGATTTGAGTGAATTTCTCTGGGCTGGTGAGGAAAATTTCTCTGGCTTTCAAAAAAAATTTATGAGTTAAAGTGAGTCCAAAGAAATTCTTCCTTAGTCCAGAGAAGTTCTCAACTCAGAGAAATTTCAAAAGAGCTGAATTTTGTTTCTTGATTTTACTCAATGCAATAATTTTGCGTATGCTCACATTGGATGTGAGTTTACTGTTATGATCGTTTATTTTCCATTCCTTCCTCAAATCAGAGAAATTCTGAGAATAATTGGACTAGAGAAATTCTGAGAAATTCAGAATTTCTCTGAACTAATTTTTTCTGGACTGAAATTTCTCTGGATCAAGGTTGAGGGACCTTAAACATTATGAAAATATTGTTGAAGGATCTTAGACATTATGAAAATATTTGATATCTTTTATACTGTAAAATCTTAATATTAGGAACCTGAAAAAAAATACCCCTATAAATTTTCCAATGGAAAAAGTTTTTTCCTTACGTTCCTCCACTACCATCCCTTAAATGATGTGAAAGAGAAAACAATGTTGCTTTAACAAGCTTCCTATAACTATAATAATAATAATGATAATAATAAATAAATAAATAATTAGTTTGTTTTCTTTTAAAAGAAAAATCATTAAGTCATGTTAATTTTCTAGTAGGACAATTCAATCATTCTTTAAATAAATTGTTTCAAAATAATTCAAACTATAGTAATACTATACTTTGGACGCGGGTCCTTGCTGTGTTGCAGTCCCTGCTGTGCCTGCCGTGATTTCAAACGGCACTGTTTAATATATATATTTTTTTTGCCACTAAAACAGGCACAGTTTCATTCTTGTTTTTTTTTATTATTTATTTTTCATCTTCTCACTATGTTTTTTGACATGATAAATTACACTTTACCCTAAATCCTAAAATAAAAAAATTACATTTTAAAAATTAAATCTTAAACACTAAACCCTAAACCCTAAAATAAAATTAAAAATTAAAAATTAAACCTTAAACATAAACCCTAAACCCTGAAATAAAAAAAAAATTTAAGAATTAAACTCTAAACCTTAAACCTTAAACCTTAAACCATAAACCCTAAAATAAAAAAATAATAATAATAATTAAACCCTAAACTCCAAACCTTAAAATAAAAAATTAATTAAATAAATTTTAAGAATTAAACCCCAAACTCTAAAATAAAAAATAAAAAAAATTAAGAAAAAGAAAAAGAAAAAGAAAATGTAACCAATGAGAGAGAGAGGGGGTCAAAGGGGGTGAGGGGAAAAGGGGGGATGAATCATTGTTGTGAGTAATGATTCATCCCCCCTTTTCCCCCACCCCCTTTGACCCCCTCTCTCTCTCATTGGTTACCTTTTCTTTTTCTTTTTCTTTTTTTTCCTGCTCCTCCAATCACCCCCTGCCACATGGCAAAGGGGGTGAGGGGGTGACCCCCAAAAGGAGGTCCCAAGCATTATTCTTTACGCTATAATAATGTGAATGATGTGATAATAAAATTTTACATAATTATGTGTGTAGAAAATTAAAAATTAATATCTATCTTATTATTATATGTTATTATGAATCAAATTATAAGAAATTTATAAAACATTTTTTAATATATGACAAATATAATACAATAAACAAGTGCAAACCGCGTTTGGCTGAACACAACTCAAAAGGCTTTCCTTCTTTCTGGCCGTTTTTAGGCCTGCTTGGAGTGGAAGTGTGTGCATCTGCGTGCGTACACATTGCATTTATTTTAAGATGAATTACACGAGCTCTTATAATTTGAGATCCATGTCATTGGTTTTTTATTTTTTAATTATAAAATATTTGATTTTAAATTTTAAAACTTATTTTAAATAAAGATAATTAAAAATATTATTACTCAATTTATGGATAAAATCGTCAGTTTGATAAAGTACAAACTAATTTAATAAAAAGAAATGTCAAAAAAATATTTTTGAATTTATATTTTTAAAAATTATTTGATATCCACCAAAAATAAAATTATGTAAAATTGATAAATCTTTTACACATTTATTATTTATTACGAAATTAATTTGTATTATGTGTTTAAATGATGGTCATGTAATGGTTGGTTGCTTTTATTAATATTTTCGATGGTTATCATGTAATAAATAGTTGTATTTGTTGTTAACCGATATTTTTTTCATGATTATCATATAATGGTTGATTATTAAGTTTTTGATGTGTAATCGATATATTTAATATATGAAATAATTTTAATTTTGAATTTTTTTTTTTGGGTGAATAATTTTGAATTTTTTGATTGGCTTAATAATGATATTAAAGTTGTTCCCATATTTGAATTTTGAAAAAATAGAAACTAATGTAACGAAAATAAAAACAACCACCCGTTACATGATCATCATCCAAACATATACTAAAAATTAATTTGGTAAAAATAAATAATATGTAAAAGATTTATCAATTTGATATAATTTTATCTTTGATAGATATAAACAATTTTTAAAAATTCAAAAATAAATTTTTGATATTTATTTTTATTAAATTAATTTATATTTTATCAAATTAATGACTTTACTCTTAAAATTGAGTAATAATATTTTCAATTATATTTATTTGAAACGAGATTTAGAATTAAAGATCAAATAAATCATAATTAAAAAGTTAAAAACTAAAGGAGAATTTTTTTTAAGGTCCTTGGTATTAAGATTTTATAGCATAAAGGATACTCAATATTTTCATGATGTCTAAGGTCCCTCAACATCAATCCAGAGAAAATTCAATCCAGAGAATTTCTCTGAACAAATCACAGAGAAATTCCATATATTTCTCTGGACACATCACAGAGAAAATTCCAAATTTCTCTAGACAACAATAAAAACTAATGCTCTGTTTCAGAGAAAATTGGGTTGGTCTAAAGAAATTCTCTGATTTGGACTAAATTTTCTCTAAGTTGAACTAGTGCTCTGCTTCAGAGAAAATTGGGTTGGTCCAGAGAAATTCTCTGGGTTGAACTAGGGCTCTGCAGAGAAAATTGGGTTAGTCCAGAGAGATTCTCTGGTTTGGTCCAGATAAATTCTCTGGTTTCTAGTGCTCTACTTCAGAGAAAATTGGGTGTGTTTTATATATATATATATATATTCTATCACCTACTATGTATAAATTTAGATGTATGCATCTCTTCTTCTTTTTATAATGCAGATAGCTAAAAAGCCTAGCAAGAGTCTCTGATTGATTTTTCACTTTCCTCTCTATGTTTTTTGTGTGTTTGTTTACAGTTATGAACTCCGAAAATCTCGGGAAAATTGAGGAGGAATTGGAAACAAAATGTTTTCCAAATATGGAAATTGATACAACAAAAACCCTAGCTCAGATTAATGCCTATTTCTCTTCCGAACCAGCTCTCTCTACGTCTGAACTAGGTTTGCTATTCGAGATCATGAAAATGGGGTTAGGGTTTCAAGTGAGGGTTTGAACGGTGACGACGTCTGTGATGTTGAAGTTTCAAACAAAACTCTGATTGTTGAGGTTGAGAAAGATTTCGGTGAACATGAGAGACAAGATGATGAGAAGGGTTTGGGTGATGGTGATTCAAGTGAGTTGATTAGGGATGGTTCTGATAAGAATGAGGAGTTTGATCAGAATGGGTCATTGGAAAGTGCAAATGAGAGTGGGAAAGATTGTGGGAATGAAGATGATGATAAAGGAGGTGAAGGTTTCAAGTTTATACCAAATTTCTCTGTAATGCATTGGTGTGAGGCTGATGAACTTTAGATATCATAAAATAATATTATGGATCTCTTCCATTACTAAAATTAGAAGAGAAAATTTAGACTAATTTTTTCAAAAATAAAATGATACAAATTCTAAATTATAAGAAGCAATTTACCCTTGATTTTACTGGGCATGAAACAGCGCATGCTACGTAAATATTCTAAATACCTACAAACTTACCTATATATATTTTTTCCAATTAATTTTTCCCTATAAACCAACTTTTCAATGAAAAGGGCTTACATAAAAATTGTTCAATTTTGTTGTTTTGGATTAACGTACACTTCGAGGTAATTACATACCTCCACGTAAGAACTTTATTATGACCACTCTTACATTATAATTAAAAAATGAATAATGTAATACAAAAAAACATAATAATAAATATAATTTACAAAATATTTGTATAAAATGATGTGACTATATTGTGAATTTATCACTTTAAAACAAAATATATATATCAAAATGATTGCAAATTACAAAAATATCACTGATAAGTTTGTTTTAACAATGATGCTTTAACAAGCTTCCTACAACTGTTCAAGGTATAATAATAATAATTAAAAAAAACAATAAGTTTGTTTTCTTTTAAAAGAAAAATCAAAGTCATGTTAATTTTCTATTGAGTAATGCTAGAGAGCTCAAAAGTTCTATTAAAATGTCTACCAAATCTCTCACATAGGTTTGGAACTTATCATGTAAGATATTTAGTAAAAAGTTTGGTAAAACTTTTAAAATCTCTGACATTTTTATTTTTAATTAGGACAATTCAATCATACTTTAATGCTGTGTTTGGTTGGGGGATTTGAGTCGAGTTTTGGAAAGAGAAATGGAAAAGATAGGTGAAATGTGAATAAAACATACCTATATTTCATCTAGTTTCACACACATTTTCCCTTTCCAAATCTCTCCCTAAATCCCCCAACCAAACACATTGTAAATAAATTGTTTCAAAATAATTCAAACTACAGTAGTAATATACTTTCTTCTAATTTTGTCATTTTCCATGCATATTAATTACACTTCTACTCACAATTTAATGATCAACTTCAGTAAAAAATCAGAAACAATATTATATTAACATTTGGACTTCTAGATTTATATGTAATAGCATCCAAAAATTGATAGTGGCTTGAAAATTAAAATCCAATGGAAATTGCATAGATTCCGACAATGTTCAATATTTTGCTTTAGCAATCATCTCATTAAAAAATAAATAATCTAACAAATATATATATCCACAAGATAAATATTTTTCTTAAAGGTCGACTCTCTTAAATGTGTATAAGAGAGAACTAAGAAAAATAAGACTTTGCGAGATTGTTTTATTTAAAATAGGATTGAATTGTCTTAATAAAAAAATTGATAGGACTAAATGATTTTTTCTTTAAGAAAAATATGACTAATTAGTTATTTTCCAAAATAGATAAATAAATAAATCATTTGTCATTACACATAAAATTTTTACATAAATTAGTGCTAGCTCAATAACCCCACCACTTTATTAAGAAATTAATGATTCAAGTATTGCCTAATAATTCTCTAAGTTATAATGAATAATGTTATAATATATCATGTTAGGTTTATCATCTCATTTATTATAATTATATTGGTTGAATACATCTCACTACTAAGGCATTGTTTGAAGAGTAACTATTTTAATTAAAAAGTCAAAAAATCACTATAAATTATCACCTCTCTATACTTTTTTGTATATCGTATTGTAAAAATCAAAAAATTATTAAAATAATTTATTCCTAAATGAGACTTAAGTTCTGTTATTAGTACAGTGGTAACACATTATATGATAAATTAAATTAGGTATATAAATGTGATAATTTAAAAGTATTTCTAGAATTTTGAAGTGAAAAGGTAAAAGTAACATGTGGTGATATATTTTGGTGGGGCTATAGGTTACTGTTTTGATTTGGTGGGTAGGTCTTAGTCCTAAGCTTTCAATACTATTATAATTAAAAATAATAATGACTTAGACCCCAAATTTAAAGATCTCATAATCTTTAAATTCATTTGAATCACTCCTGTGATAGGAATAAATAAATAAATAAACAAAAACAAAAAAACAAATACTTACTTGAATAGCCCAGAATATTTTAGAGTGAAACTCCAAAATTGACAGTCTCACTCATTTTCCTTTATAGCAATGCTACAGACCTCCACTGGGGATGACCCCCAGTGACCCCCAGTGCCACGTGTCGGCCTGGGATTGACTGAAAACTCAAAAAAAAAAAAAAAAAAAACTTTTTTTTTTGGGACCAATGGGAGGTGACCCCCAGTACCCCCACTGGGGGTCCAAAGCTTTATTCTTTCCTTTATATCCTTCTCTCTTACATGTAGAATTAGTGATCCAGTCCTATCTTCTACCCAAGTTGGGTTTTTAGCTCATAGTTTAGAGTTGATGTATTTGTTTAGGTTCAAACCTTCTCTCTTACATGTAGAGTTAGTGATGAAGTCCTATCTTCTACCCAAGTTGGGTTTTTAGCTCATAGTATAGAGTTGACGTATTTGTTTAGGTTCAAAGCATCAAATATATTTGACTCTTTGGACAGTTCTGACTTGTGGGAAGACTCACATGTATAAAGTTCCATCTGGGTGATCTCAAATCTCAAAATCTCAATTGTTTCTGTTGTAGATAGGAGCAATAATGGTAATGGTTTCTCAAACTGGAAGTGTTGGTTTCATTGCATTTCTAGTTTGTTCTGTCTTAGTGGGGAGTGTTATATCTTTAGAACCAAACTCGGAAGTTCAAATTGAGGCCTTGAAAGCATTCAAGAATTCAATCACCAATGACCCATTTGGTGCCCTCCTGGATTGGAATAACACAAAGCTTCATCACTGCAATTGGTCTGGAATTGCATGTGACACTTCCTCAAATCAAGTCATTTCAGTTTCCTTCCCTGACAAGCAACTCAAAGGTGAAATCTCTCCATTTCTTGGAAATATTTCCACTCTTCAAATCCTTGATTTGTCTTTAAATTCCTTAACTGGGCACATCCCCCCACAGCTGGGGCTTTGCTCACAGCTATTGGAGCTGAGTTTTTACTCCAATTCCCTTTCCGGTCCAATTCCACCTGAACTAGGAAACCTTAGGAATGTGCAGTCAATAGACTTGGGAAGCAATTCCTTGAATGGTAGCATACCTGAAAGTATATGCAACTGCACAGCCTTGTTAGAACTCGGCATCATCTTCAACAATCTCACCGGTACAATCCCATCCAACTTTGGCAATTTAGTTAATCTCCAGCTTTTTGTAGCTTTTCATAACAGCTTGGTAGGTTCTATTCCTACTTCCATTGGAAGATTGGAAGCTCTGCAAGCTTTTGACCTAAGTCAAAACCAGTTGTCGGGTGTAATACCACGAGAGATAGGGAATTTGACAAATTTAGAAGAACTTCAGTTGTTTGATAATTTGCTTGTTGGGAAAATTCCCTCTGAACTTGGTCATTGTAGGAAGCTTGTTCTTGTAAACATATATACCAACCAATTCACTGGAAGCATTCCTCCTGAACTTGGACATTTGGCCAACTTGGAATCCTTGAGGTTGTACCAAAACAAGTTGAATTCAACAATCCCACTCCCTTTATTCCAAGCCAAATCAATAATCTATTTGGGACTATCACAGAATGAGTTAATGGGTACAATACCTTCTGAAATCGGATCTTTGAGATCGTTACGAATATTGACCCTCCATTCCAATAGGTTAACTGGTGAGATTCCACCGTCGCTAACAACCTTGTCCAATTTGACGTATTTGTCATTAGGCTTGAATTTCCTCACAGGCTCACTTCCATCAAATATTGGATTGTTGTACAATTTGAAGAACCTATCCTCGAATCGTAATCTTCTCGAGGGATCTATCCCGTCCAGTATCACCAATTGTACGCGTCTTCTTTATATTGATTTAGCTTACAATAAACTGAATGGGCAAATTCCTCAGGGATTGGGCCAGTTGACAAATCTTACAGTCCTATCTCTTGGTCCAAATAACATGTTTGGTGAAATTCCAGATGACCTCTTCAATTGCTCAAATCTTGAAAAACTAAATTTGGGTGAGAACAATTTCAGTGGATCACTTAAACCAGGCATTGGCAACCTCTTTAATCTCCAAATATTGCAACTCCATTTCAATTCATTTGTTGGAACAATCCCGAGAGAGATTGGAAATCTAACTAAACTGATGTCCTTGTGGCTCCACACAAATAATCTTTCAGGCCTAGTTCCTCCTCAACTGTCAAAACTCTCTCTCCTCCAAGGACTTTTTCTACACAAAAATGCACTTGAAGGACCAATCCCAGATCAAATTTTTGAGCTCAAACAGCTCACTAATGTTCAGCTTCAGTACAATAGGTTCAGAGGTCCCATTCCAGATGCTTTTGCAAAGCTTGAGTTTCTTTCATACTTGGATCTCAGTGGGAACATGCTTAATGGGTCTATCCCAAAAGGTATGGCACAACTTAGTCGACTAACAAGCTTGGACCTCTCACATAACCATCTCACGGGACTTATTCCTGGGTCTGTGATTGCAAGTATGAAAAACATGCAGATATATCTGAATTTCTCATACAATTTCTTGGCCGGAACAATTCCAGATGAGCTTCGCAAATTAGAAATGGTACAAGCCATTGACATCTCAAACAATAATTTGTCAGGAAACATTCCTGAATCGCTTGAAGGCTGCAGAAATTTGTTCTATGTTGATCTGTCAGGGAATAAACTTGGTGGTCCAATACCAGGTAAAATATTTAGTCAGATTAATATGCTTACAAGATTGAACCTCTCAAGGAATCTCCTGGATGGTACACTCCCTGAAAATTTGGCAAATTTGAAGCATCTCAGCTCCCTCGACCTTTCTCAAAACAGGCTCAAGGGCATGATTCCCGAGAGTTATGCAAATATTTCCTCCTTGAAACATCTCAATCTTTCGTTCAATCAACTTGAAGGTCGTGTTCCAGGGAGTGGTATCTTTAAGAACATAAATGCATCTAGTTTGGAAGGAAACCAAGCTCTATGTGGAACAACCAGCTTTCTTAGCCCATGCAGCACAAAGAACTATGGCTTATCAAAGAAAACCATCCTCATTCTAGCAGTACTTGGATCTGTTTCTGTACTCCTATTTCTGGTACTGGTACTCTGCATCTTTAACCGATACACCAAAAAGGAAAAACCAGAACGGGTTGAGAATTCAGAACCGGAGTATGCTTCAGCATTATCCCTGGAGAGGTTTGATCAAAAGGATTTGGAACATGCCACTGATTTCTTCAGTGAAGATAACGTCATTGGAGTAAGTAGTTTGAGCACGGTGTACAAGGGTAGATTGGAAGATGGGCAGACAATAGCAGTAAAGAAATTGAACTTGCAACAGTTTCCGGCAGAGTCTGACAAGTGCTTCTACAACGAAATCAAGACTCTGAGCCAACTGAGACACCGCAATCTGGTGAAGATACTTGGTTATGCTTGGGAAAGCAGGAAGCTGAAGGCTTTAGTTCTGGAGTATATGGAGAATGGGAACATGGAGAGCATCATTCACGACCCTTGCACAGATCATTCAAGATGGACGTTGTCACACAGAATCGACACTTTAGTCTCTGTCGCGAGTGGCTTGGTTTATCTGCATTCAGGTTATGATTTCCCCATAGTTCATTGTGATTTGAAACCTTCTAATATCCTTTTGGATGAAAAATGGGAGGCCCATGTAAGCGATTTTGGAACTGCTCGAATGCTGGGTGTTCATCTCCAGGATGGGAGCAGCCTTTCCTCATCCGCCTTCCAGGGCACCATTGGCTATATAGCACCAGGTAACATTGAACTTTCTTCTCTGCGTCATGAAGTTCATTGTAGGTGTATAAAATCTAGAATATTGAAATTATTTTGATATTTATTGTGAGTCGTGACCACTCAAACAAATGAAACGGTTCCAATTAGTCTGTAATTGGGAGAGAGAAATTTCATGCTAGATATATCGTAGCTTCAAAATTTACTTTATTTTTAAAAGGGTTTCAGTTGCTCTGCCTTTGAAGATAATGCTCAAGCCTTCAGCTTATGTAAATAAGTCGAAAATTTGAGATATATATATAGAGAGAGACATAGAGACAGAGCCTGAAAGAACTTCAATTATAATAGATAGAAACACAATACATCCCACACAGTATCAAAATAAGCATCCCTAGCTAGTCTAGTTGCTAATTGTGCTGATTTCACATATGATTTGTGAGTTTTTACAATCAAAACATTACAAAGACAACCTAGCATGGTTTTACTGTGCTCTACAATTGTAGAGATATCTATCTGAGCCACCATCTTCCCCAAGAGTCCCTTAACCAGAAGTTCACTATCTGTACTGTACACACCAGAACATTGCCCAAACCCCAAGATTCCAGCCATTGCAGCACCAGAAAACCAGCCATAGCCTCCTGCTTGCAAACTTTATAGAACTTGCACCGATTTAATAGCAGCAGCAACTTTCCACCCGAGCTCTCCCAAGCCACCCATTTTGTACCTGGTCATAAAGAAGTTTTCTCCCAAGATCCATTTACAATCACAAAGTAATCAAAATAAGTTAAATCAACATTATTCTAGAATGAACTGTAATTCTAGAATTGTATAATTGCAGCAATGTTTGGCCATTACAAAGCAAAGGGCTATATGTAAAATCCCATAATTTCTTTTGCACTGTTTTTAAATTTGATTATTTGTTCAATAACAAGAACTGAAACCAACACCTCAAACTATCTTCGACAGTTACGCTGATTATTCAGTACAAAACGAGTTCCATAGTTTGTTCAATTTTACTCTCTCTCTCTCTTCTGTTCTTATTTTGTGCAGTAGAGCAAGTCATGTGGGAACAAACAATAAACTCAAAAAAGATTCTTCAAACCTTCTATTTGTTTGATAGAATTCAACAAAGTAGCATTTCAAACTGACATATACTGAATTGAAGGCATGTATCAAAGGGAGAGAGAATTATGTTTCTTGGTGTATAGGATGTGCTTTCTAGGAAATTGATAGATTATGTGTCTTGTTTCTCATAAATTGAGCTAGACATGAGATGCATTTTGCTCCATATTTTATCTCCTTACTGGAATGAAAAATTCTCATCTTCCTAGTCGCGTTATAATGGGCATGACGAACTGTGAAACATAACAGCAAAATCTAAAAAAATAATAAATTGTTGTCATCTAAGAAAGAGATCTGTCTAAAGACAGCTCTAACTGGCATTATGTTCAATTAATAGCTTCTTTACATCAATCGAACCGATGAATTTGACAAAATATCAAATATAAAAAATGTGAATATCAAACTATGTTTCTTCATCAATTTTCCATTGTACTCCACCATTAACATCGAGTTATTACTATGTCAGTCTTGCCTAACAGTTGATTCTTAATCTTCCCAAAATTGTTTGTGTTGTGATCAGAGTTTGCATATATGAGGAAGGTTACAACCAAAGTAGACGTGTTCAGCTTCGGTATAATAGTAATGGAACTCTTAACAAAGCGAAGGCCAACAGGACTCACCCAGGAGGATGGGTTATCAATCACTTTGCCTCAACTCGTGGAGAGAGCACTAGCAAATGGAATCAATAGGCTACTTCACGTTGTCGACCCTCTACTAGCTTCACAAGTCTCCAAGGAGCAGGAAATGGTGGAAGCGCTCCTTAAATTAGCCTTGTCTTGCACCTGCACAGCTCCTGAGGACCGACCTGACATGGATGAAATCTTGTCTTCCATTTTGAAGCTAAGCAAGCACAGGATAGTATCCAAACAGTGATAATGCTTTCCTCACTGACGCTTTCAACATGAGACCAGATCAGAAGCACCGATGCTTTAACAAGCAAAAAACTGCAAACTCAGTTGTCAAATGGACTGGTAACCAACTTTTCTATGCTGGTGTGAGATTATGATTGTGCTGGTTATGCTTCAAAGTGGACTCTGAATGCTCCAAAATCCTGCAACATTCATTCTGGTTCCAATTTAAATAAAAAATTTTGATTTTTAAATGTTACAGAAGGAGGTCGAAGCATGACATAGCCAAGACCATGTTCTAGCCAAGTTGTGTATCATTTGATAAGATAATCTACTTTATGATGCAAATAACAAAGCAAGAAACTAAATAAAAAGAAATAAACAAAAATAATATTGCAAAATTCAATCACTTTTTGAAGTTAGAATTGTACTCCTTTGAGTGAAAGGGAACATCAAATCCTTAAATATCAAGTTAACATCCATCAGCAAATTGACAATAGTATAAATAATCAAAAAGTGATCCATACATAACATTGCCAATACAATAAAATCACCACTTGCGAAAATAGAGGACTTCCACATAGTTTGATATTCACCATGGGTAGTGGCTGGTTGTTCTCATGAATATTTTCTCCAAGCGAAGCCTAATCTTTAGGAGGATCATTCTGCAAGAACTCTGCTATAGTTGAGGGGAACTCAAATCTTCCAAAACCATCACCACACTCGGAGAGAAAGGCAGCTTTGCCCAAAAGCAAATGGGTCAATCTCAAAGGCTCTCTCCTTCCCTCTCCACCATCATTCAAAAAATGCTTAATCCATGCCTCCAACCTCCCCATCTCCCTTCCACATTTGGGCCCCTTAACTCCAATCATCTTTGAATAGAATCCACATTCATAACCACAGGTCTCACCACAATTCTTTAAATCCAAATCAACCTTGTTTCGCTCTTCTTCTTCTTCTTCACAATCTGACAAACCCAAAAGCTGAATTAATAATTCAATCTCGTCAACATTATTGAATTCAACTCTGTTGATTAATTGTGGGTTGTGTATGATCTCTGCTTGAGGTATGTCTTCATGGAGTGGTGGGAAATCAAGGGAATTTGAAAGGAATTGTCTTGGGGGCTCACTGTCTTGGAGGGATGAGCTGTTATTGTTGTTTGTGCTGTTGGGTTGGTCAAAATTAAGGAATATAGGGGAGCTCAGAGATTCAACTGGAGTATAGCTAGTTTCCCCTGGTGGTTGTGGTGGCGGTGGTGGTGGTGAAGAGAGAGTGGAGGCTTCTGA
This sequence comes from Camellia sinensis, assembly GCF_055761805.1. Classification (NCBI taxonomy): domain Eukaryota; kingdom Viridiplantae; phylum Streptophyta; class Magnoliopsida; order Ericales; family Theaceae; genus Camellia; species Camellia sinensis. The sequence goes on along the minus strand of NC_138969.1, from coordinate 106,311,409 downwards.
AGGGTTCTCTAGTTTGAGTCTCTTCTCCAGCTGTTCACATACATGTGAGAAAGAATCAAAAGCATATCTATCTGCATATATATATAAATATATATACATATAGAGAGAGAGGCAAAGAGTGGGGCATGAGATTTACCTGTTTGAGAGATGAGAAAAAATTGGAGTGAAGAGCAGGTGGTCTCATAATGCTTGAGATTTAGATATTGCTCCCTCTAATTTCTTATTATTGCATTAGTCTTCTGCAAATAAATTAAAGCAAGAGAATCATATCACTGCATTTCTCACCGCCTCTCTCACAAGGAAGTGGGGAATGCTAATGGGCCCCACTGCCTTGTAAGAGAGGCAGTGATAAATGGATTGTCCGTAGCATTGTTGTTTTCTTTGTCATCCAAGTCAAGTCCATAATAATAATAATAATAATAATAATAATAATAATAATAAGAGGAGAGGACTGTTAAAACATGGTTGTGATTTTTTATAAATTTTTTAAGTTCATACTTGAGCACAATGAGAACAACTCACATTTTGACTTTGTTGGAAAGGGCAAAAAACATGTAAGGAAATTATTTTGGACCTTGACAAAAGGAGGATTGTCACGGCAGGACTTCCAAAAGCTAGAAAGGTTATAAATCACCAGAAAGTTTATCAAAGTGGTGCAAAAAACAGTTGTAGCCAATTTTTGTCAAAATAGTATGTCACAGAACTTGTACTACTCTTTTATATCACTGGTTGTTTGAATAATCATGATTAGTTCCTTGTTCACAAAATTATTTGCTTTCACTTAACCGTATGAGACATGTTGCAAGTCTAAAATTTTATGAACCCACAAAATGATATGCTTAAAGAAACATCTAAGCATCATAAAAGCATTTAACATCTATTAAATCTATCGGGTGTCATTCTACCATACACACCCCTTATAAGGAGTGTAATATATGCAAGTTATGACATTGTGGTGTTGATTTCACAAAGTGTCATAACAAAATAATTTAAAAACACCACAATAGATTATAACTAAACACCACTTGAAGTATAACTAAAGGCCTTTTAGGTTATAATAACAACCACAATAGATAATAACCAACATGGCGATGACTCATAACCAAACACCTTTTTGGTCATGATTAAGATAACAATGATAAGAGGTAATCTATAAGCCTCAATCAACACAAAATGAATCATAATTAAATCATAACTACTGAGTCATAATCAAAATCATAAATGTCAAATAACTGGGGTATATGATAAAAATCAGTGTGTATTATAGAATTTTCAGTATTTAACAACTTGGGGCTAGGAGGTGTGCTCCCCTCCAGTCTCAAGTTCAACTATAATCAGCGATTCGCTCTTTGGGCCAGGCCCGCGAGCTCCGCCCAAATTTGCCCTATCCACATGGAGAGGCCACTTTGCGTGGATCCCGGATTAGTCAGGTGCAGGGTGCGCGTAAGCTGACCCGACACCGAGTGATAAAATAAAATAAAAAAATGTGTGGTTCATTTCTGACCTAGGGTATTCGCTGGCAATCAATCATAGTCTATGGCGACCCATTCAGGCTATTCAGTACAGTGTTGGAAGATCACGGGCAGCAATTGACAAACTGAAAGATTGAAGGTAATTAGTTTTTTTTTATTTTATTTATAATAATTCATCATAACTCATCGCATTTGCAACTTAGAAACGCAACGACTTTCAAACACTGGAAATATTTCTCGGAGAAAACCTAACTGGAGAGCAATAGGAAAACAACAACATACCTGCTTCTGATCGCTTTCACGGTTCCGCCTCTCCCTTCTATCTATCTATGTATCTATCTAGGGAAATTTGACGTACATGCCCCTTTTAACAAACTTTGTAATTTTGATTAGTATCAATTATTGTGGTGTTATTTATTATATTTATGGTAAATTATAAATACTTTTTTAAATATAATTAATTTATAACTTTGAAAATTATATCTCGCCTCTTGAAAATTTTAATTTCATAGCAAAATTGTTCATTTTATTAATAAATTATCAAATCAATTAATAATTTTTAATGAGATCATAAATTTATTTCAATTAATAATTCAGATAATTTTATTATTGTATAAGAGAGCAAGTTATAAATTTTATTTTTTCAATTAATTTTATCAAATAAATTTTTTTAATAAGGAGGTATTTGTAATTTTTCAAATCAACGGGAACAATCCGTATTATAAGCAAACCTCAAGAGGTAATTCGTATTATAAGCAAATCTCAAGAGGTGTATTTATAATTTATTTTATGTTTGTTTTGATATTAATTATGCTATTATTTTAATTATTATTTAAAAAAAATTGATTATATTTTATGTGCTATTTGGTTATAATTTTTTTTAATTATGACTCTCATACGATTGACTTGTAACATTTATGAGAATCAAATTTACAAATATCAAAACTTATGACCTCATTTGAGATGTTGGTTATTTTAGTAGACTATATTAATTTTTGGCTGACTATAATAATTTTTGGCTACCTTCAATATGAAGAGAGTGTTGCTTGTAGAAGACTTTGCTTGTTTCCAAGATGGGTTCATGAAATTTGGGTATCTCAGGGCTCTCTTTGGCATTGCTTAAGGTAGGGGACCACAAGGTAGTTAACCATGGAGTCAAGTGCTCAATGTAATCATGTATATAACATATCACATTCCCTCTGTCAACTGATTCTGTGATTCTAGAAAAGGGAGACCAACTGAGGGAGCACCTTACACATGCATGTGTTCATAATATCCATGTTTGCTTAGGGATTCCTCAGCTCGGTTCTATTCATACACCAGTTTGACCTTTCATGAGGTTGCTCGTAGAGATGGGTTGGCCCATTTGGATGGCCTTGAGTGGGTTTAGTCGACTTTGGTTTTATTGACGAGTTCAACCCAGTTCAGTACCATGCTTGAGCTGGCCTATTCCTTAATGCCCTTGGCCCAAGTGCTTCAAGACTTGAGAGGATAATTGTGTGGAGATAGGCTCAATAGTTTGGCCCACGTAGGTATCTGCTCTATATCAAATGGCCATTTGGGTTTGGGTTTAGTGGTTTGGACTGACCCAAGGCTTGGATCCGCCCCATTTATATTTTGCCCCTTCATTTGCCCCTTAGCTCACACTAAGGTTCTCTTGGTAAGAGCTACTAATCGGTACTTCAACCGTTGCGTCGCTTCTAATCTTTTTCAGTTTGGTCTTGGTGGCAGTTCAAATTCTAACACATGCACTTCGCATGTGTCCTTTTGCAAGGACACATGACAGCATGGCATTGCTGCGTAGAGGTAATGCATCATTCCTCTACAAAAGGACGTGACTCGTACCATCACATCTATTAAGGGTAATAAAAACCCTAGGGGTTGTCCTTTCAACTTTCCAACTATTCCCAAAACCCGTCTTCTTTCCTCTTTGGTTCATATAGTGTGCTACTCCGACTCGTCTCCGGTGCTGTTGGTCTTTAGATATCGCCGTTCCTTTCTGATTCCAAACTTCAGAATCCACATTTTTCCTTGACGATCGTTGCTCATCCATCGAATCTCTATAAGTTCCCTTGAATCTCTTTTTCTTTGTGTTTTTCAGTCTCTGTTGCCATTCTTGGGCCTTGTGCCGTTGTTTTCGACGATATGCACCATTTTCCTGACATTTTCTTAGAGTTGCTTTGTTTTTCCTTCTTTGGGTCTGGGTCATGGGCAAGTTTCGTGCCTTAATCGATACTCTAGAGGCAATGTCCCTATTTCGTCGTGATTATGGGATTTCGGACGATGTTACCCTTGCGTTGGCAAAGGATGATGCCAAATGCATGGGAACAAGGTCTACCTCTGCGTTTCCTGTTGTTGTCATTGTCAAAGAAGGGCTAATGTGACAACCAAACCATTTATGCACAATGCATATTCTATTATTCTTACATTCATGCTACATGTTATATGCTTATGTGAAATATAGCTTGTTAGCATTAGGAAGAGAATAAGAAACTAATTTGAAAAGTTATGTCTAGGATTAATTTATTTTGTGCTTTGAGTTAGGGGAATGACTTTAGGACTTGATTTGAGAACAATAGCATGTGCCTTAGTACTAATTGAGGAGCTTAAGAACCTTAGTCTATTGTGCTTGTCCATTTCATGTTATAAAAATTTTGTTAATCGGGATTAGTGTTAATTAAGTATAATTAGTGAGTCTTAATTAGGATTAAGTATGATTAAGCCAAACCTTGATTAATTAGTATTAATCTTAATTAAACTAAGCCAAGTGAGTAGGATTAGCCAATTAATGAAGCTAGAAAACTTTTCCAACTTTTGCCCTACCTCACCAAATAAAAGCTTAGGCCAAACCAAATAAATAAAATCTGCAGCCTAGAACTAACGTGAAGGAGCTAGAGAAAAGAGGAATAAATAAGAAAAAGAGAGAAAGAAGGGAAAAAAAGAAGAACTCAAGGGAACTTCATCAAATTCATTCTAAAAAGGTGTTCTAAGGTAGGATTTCTAACCTAAATCTTGTAATAAACTCTCCTAGCATCTAAAATCAAGAAAAGTTAGGATCAATTTGAAATAGAAATGAAGAAATAAGGGAAATAATGAGAAAGGTTTATTTAAGTTGAAAAACTAGGTAGAAACCTTAGAATTCTACCATTTTGAAGTAGTTTTGGATGTTCTTAATGCATTTGAATCTTTATCTCCATATCTTCTTTTGATTTTCAAGAGTTTTGCATATTTGAGATCATGTTTTAAGAGAAAGAAAGTAAAGTTTTGGAAAAGAGTTTGAAGAAACTAGGTTCAACAATTTCTTAACTTGAACTATGAATTTGACGTTTGAATCTTGGGATTTCATTGTGTTTTGCTGTTTTGATTTGGAAAACAATCATACTTTTATGTTTGACATCAAATATACATATTTTAGATTGATCATGCTTAAACCCTAGGCTTGGAACCAAAGGAAAAACACTTAGAACATAGCAGATTTTTGGATAGATAGGATTTACCCAGAACCGCACATGCGGCCAGCTTCATGAGATTACATTTTTGGTTCTGAAATAAAGGCACGTGTGGTTTGGGCTCCGCACATGCGGAAATCCCCTGTTTCATGTGCACTTTTGTTTCATGATCCTTTTTCATATAAGACACTTCTTATATGCATTTGACACTTAGTTAAGACTTGAATTAGACCTAGAGCAATGCTAAAATACTTGAGAGAATGTAAGAAAATGTTTAGTTAAGATTAGACAAACGATTTGTTAAGTTAATGCAAGTAAGTTAAGAGTTTTAATGTATTGTTCTTGTTTTGTGTAGGTTAAGCCTTGAAGAAGAAGTTAAACCCTCATTCACGAAGCCAATTGTGAGTAGTAGTGTAGTAAAGTTATGTTCATTAAAGTTATGATTCGAAATGTAAACTTATGTATGTTTAAGAAAACTATGGTAACATTTTGTTATGAATGAACATCCTATATTTTTGTATCATGTATTAAGATGACATCTTGGAACATGTTTGTTACTAGGAATCATGCCAATAACCTCTAGGTAATTGAGCTCCTCTAGCCACTTGTTGTGGATTCATGATTCGAAAGTTTTTGAATGTTCATCGCTATGTACATGCTTGCAAGATAAGCCTGCTTTGTTTGACAAATTATGTTTTGCTCAAATGATCTTGTTCTTGTTTTCATTTACCACTTTACTATATTACTCTTCATTGGGTTTTGACTCACCACTCTCCCATATATATATATATGTAGGTGATGACGAAGATCAGGTTCAAGAAAAGAGATCGAGTTAGAAGTCTTTTCCTTTTGTTTTTGTATTTTTGGAAGTGATAATCTAGAGATGATGGCTTTGTATATAAGTTTTGGTTTTTGTTTAGGTGTATATTCATAATATTGTACTTTTCTTCTGTTGTTGGACTTGTAAATGTCAAAGATAATAAATGAGAAGCTTGCTTGTTTGTTTTATATGACTTATGTACATACTCTAAATGGACTTTTGGTAATTAATGAGTAGATGTTTTTCGCATAAGCCCCAATGTTTTAGTCCAGTCTTGTCTTCTCTTGCTAGGCCTTTGGTAGTCAAGTACTACATAACTACTATCATGTTTGGGACAGGATGGGGTCGTGACACCCTAGTTCGCCATTTTCTTCATAAAGTTCAACTCTCTCCCATACAAGTGTCTGTAAACCTTTTTCAGGTGGTCTGTGGTGTCTTTGCCCTAAATAGAAACTAGATTTGAACTTGGATGTCTGGGGTATTTTGGGCTACTATACATTTTCACACAACAAAGACCATAGTACCTACTATCTTTATGTTTGCTCTGTTGATTCCCATGTAGTTACTACCTTGCTTGATTCTGACAAACACAATGACAACTTTCTTCAAGTCGGAGGAAATTGGGATTTCCTTGCTAGGACTAAGATTCAAACTGAATAGATGCCCCAAAAAGATGATTATCTAGGTCTCAATCTCTACCTTTGTGTTTCAGCCTTTTTGAATCTATCATTTATCTGTTCTGTTTGGCTGTTTCGCTGACTATGTTCTTTATTTTGCTAAGCCTTTTTGCTACCAATGAGGCCAAACCACGAGAACACTGAAGAGATCAAAGCCGTCCTAGGTATAAGAAGAGATCTACCCATGAACTGTTGGACTGTCAAGCTACTTACTGAACCACCATCCCAAAGAAAGCCAAACTTGTTGCTGCCTTACTAGATTCTGATACCGAAACGGAGACACCTCTTGCTCCACTGATTACCAACCGCCACCGTGCTAGAAGGCAATCCACTGAAACCCCTTCTCTTGCCCCTAGTTTCGCAAGATGCAGATTGATGATGAAGAGAAGGATACTTGTGGACTTGGAGGCGGAGGCTTTTGGTTCCTCTTCTACCCTAAAGACTATTGGAATCAAGGCTGAACCGAAGAATTTAATGGAGGTAAAGCTTGAGAGGGGAGCTGCTAGCCTTTTGTGGGATGCTTTTGGGGTTACTAAGCGTGCCCAACAATTCAGACTCCCAATCTCCTGATCTAGTCTCGGTAGTGTAATGTGAAACATAAAATGAAATTCCAAATTCAGCAATTTTTACAAAAAATCCATTTGTTGCAAAATATACTAGAAATGAACTATATCACTAGGTGTTAGAGTCGCCACCTAATCTTTTGGGAAAATTAGGAAACCTGTTGTAGACCCGACTTTCTTCGCGCCCCCCTTTCAGAGAGGCGTGAATTGGTCTTACTACAGTTCGAACTCCTATCACAGTTCTGAATCTAATCTCAAAAAGTGCAATGTGAGACTGATAAACACCAAAGAATCCAAATCCGGCAAATCGTTTTGGAAAATCAATTTTGAATAAAAAGCGCCAAACATGGACTACTTTGCCAGATTATAGAGTCGCTACTTAAATATTTTGTTTTGGGAAATTTAGGAAACCCTGACTCGTGCCAAAGGCCACGTATCCGTCATCACCAAAGTTGCCTCGGCTCGAGAACTTGGGTACAAGAGAGGAAGGTCATACAATGAGTACCCCCGCTCGCCCGATCAAAGGATCGGCCTCTACTAAGCATGATATGTTGTTTTGTAAATCTAACTTACTATGTGATGCGCACAACATACAAGTATAGACTCAATCACGAGAATTGGAACAAAATAATTCATGTTTGTTTTTTAAAATGGTTTGAAAGTGTTACTCGCAAGTAGGCTAAAGCACGGGTTTGCCACCCTCAAGTGGTCTTTAAAACATGATTTTGCCACTTCGCAAAGTGGGCTTAAAACTCACAATCATCGAGTTGTTCCAATTCAGACAATCAAGCCTTCACCCACAGGCATTCAAGTAGTTAAGCATATAAACACATAGCCTCATGGCAAGCATGCTATCATGGCAACACTCACACTCATGCAAGGATGTTAAAGCGTAAACACTTACAGTGTACTCCAAGCCAAAACAAAAGCTAGTTAGAAAACCATACATGATCCTAACTATGTTAAAATGCCTAATGCAACACATGCAAAATGAAACTAAATAGGCTCGGCTATCTAAGATGGCATATGATTGCGACAATTGATACACATATTCAAGTAGGTATTAAAATACAATGCAGTTTGAATGATGCGCCGAGCCCGGTGCATGCAAGACAAATGAATGATGCACGCATGCAAAGCATAAGGTATGCTAATTGAAAAATGCCCTAAAACTAACCATCGAAAGCGGTTAAGTAAAAGGGAGAAAGAAGTAGGGTTGGAAGACATGCACACACACGCGCACACTTATTACAACATTGCGCCCTCTCGGAGGAGGGTCCAAATAAATAAGCTAACTAGCTATGCTAAGCTAAGCTAACTATTACAAACCAACTAATTAACTAACTTAGCTCATTAATTACAAACCAAATGACATTGAACAACTAGCTAATCTAAGCTAATTAGAATATTACAAAGATGAATTAAATTAGCTAAACACATTAACTAATTAATTACAAAATCAGTAAATTAACTAGCTAAGTAAAGCAGTAAAATGGCCTCGGGGCGAGGGAGACATGCATGCTCGGTTTGCTTCGCCCGAAAATGCATTGCCTTGCCATGAGTTGCCTCTGTTTGCACTCGCGGTGATCTCAGAACATCACATGAACTTCCAGATTGCATCTGCCCCAAAATAAGAACATTTTGGACAACTTCTCCTGTAGGTGGCCCCCCGACCACCTTAGCTGGTTGGTAGGCTACCTGAACTGGCCGACCGGCTAGTGCAAGTGGTCAGTAGGCTAGTGCAAGTGGCCAGCCGACCATTTCTCTTTCCAAAGTTCTGTCTTTGCTGCAACAGAGAGCAACAGAGCCAAGACAATGTATTTGGCAAGAAATGTGTATACAACCACCCTCCTCATCATGTCTCAAGCTCAAAGGAGTGTGGTACTCGGCTCTCAAGCCACCAATCAAGCATCTCAATGCATGATGGCCGAAGAACCAAGCTTGTACAAGTTTAGTGAATGCGCACATAAGACTCAAAGTGCCTCCACCCCATTATGCATGATCAAGGGTGTTGGCGACCAAGAAATGCGACACGTTTCATCACTTTGAGTATGAAACGTCTCACATTTCTTGTGTTTGGATTAACGTCTGATCCAAACACATGCAATGAAACACACATGTTATCTTGGCATGTTTTACTTTACTAAATTCTTGTTTACACATTTTAACTTACCAATTAGTCCGGTAACTGGTTAAGTTCAATGTGAAAGGTCCTCTAATTTGAAAGATGACCCAAGCTTCAAGTGCCTTGAGCATGAAGAAAGTATCATGCTATTGGTTAGTAGAAATCCTCAAGGGAGGATTAAAACCATTAGGCATGAATGCCTCAAGTTCATGCTCAAGCCAACAGGGGGCTTAAGGCCACTTTCAAGGTGAATGAAAGTTTAAAACAATGGAGTGCCATGACACATATTTCAGCACTGAAATAGCATGCTAAGTGACTTAAAAACAATTCAAACAACTCATGTAATGCATGCTCAAAAGCCAAATACATTAAGCTAGTAAAGAACATCACTTTAGAAGCATGCAATACCAAGCATACACGACCAAACCAGCTCTGGACAGAGCTTAATCATGCCAAATCAGAGACTACAACATGCTGAAATTGAAGCTCGAATAGCTAGAAAAACATGTCCGCATGTAGGCTCACAAGTAAGGCATAGAGGACAACTCTCAAAAGCGATGAAAGAGTGGAATATGTGAGAGTGTGTCTACACTATATACACTGAAATTGCATGCTAAATGATGCCAAGACATGCAATCATGACGTACACAACATGTTAAAGGACTTAAGCATTGAAACTAGTGAAGGACACAACACTAGAGGCATGGAACACAATGCTCAAATGGCCAAACCAACCATAGACAGACCTCAAACATGCTAAAACAATGGCCAAAATGCGCTGAAATTAAAGCACAAAAGAGTGGAAGATCATGTGCACATGTTGGCTTGCAAACAAGGCATAAGGGACAACTCTTAAAAGCCATTAAAGAGTGATATATGTGAGAATATGATAGAAATATATGCTCTGAAATCACATTCTAAATGATGCCATATCATGCAAATAACTCAAATAAAGCATGTTAAAGGGCCTAAAGCACAAAGCTAATGAAGCTAATTACACTTTAGCTATACAAAGCAAGTCTCAAGGGACCAAGACCATTCGAAACAGAGCTTAAGCATGTAAAGCAACGCCAAAAACATGCTGGAATGGAGCTAACTCATGCTAGAATAATAGGCCACTACATCAAGTAAGCTAGGCTAGTAAGCAAGGTTACACTACAAGTGTAAGAAGCAAACAAGAGGTGCTCCAACCAGCCCAAAATAGAGTTATAGCATGTCAAAAAAGTCACAAAAACATGCTGAGAACAAGCCATGAGATAGTAAAAAAATATGCTCAACTACTAGGCCAATAACACATGCAAACAAGATGTGAAGAGGGAGGACCACCCCCCTCTATTTTGGTCCTCAAAACCAACTTTTTACCACTAAAAAACCTCTGAGTTTCAGTGGTATAAAGGCCAAAAAAGAATTGTTTTAAAAGCTTTAAAGGATGGCATAAAGCTTAGCAAATAAAGCTACAAGGAGGGTGGACCACCCTTAACTCCAAAAGGGGCTCAAACAACCATTTTTAACACTTAAAAAAGAGGTTTTTGCAGTTGATAACTAGGCCGAAACAGCATACAAAGGCGGCCCAAATTAGTATACAAAAACAAGCCTAAGAGGGGTAAATTCTTACCCTTGATGCACAACAGCTAAACAAGTAACTTTTGTGCCAAAAACCAGTTTTTTGAGCTCCAAACAAGCCTTCAAGAACCTTAGCTCCAAGGTAGTGGTGTTTGTCTAGGTGTTTTAGTGCAAATATGTGAAGAAAACTCACTTCTAAGCACTATATAGCACAATATATATATATATATATAGAGAGAGAGAGAGAGAATTCTAGAGAGAGAAAGGAATTTCAGCTCTGAATTTTTTTTGAACCTCTCTAAAGGGGGAGGGACCTTCCCTTATATAGAGCAAGCAAGAAAAAAGCTTGTTTCATCCCTCCATATGCGTATGGAGGATGAGTTTCAGTGAGCCACAGCTAGTTCAAAAGATCTGAAAATATCTAAAAAGAGAGAAAATTGGCTGTCGGTCAGTTAGGGTGGCCGACCGGCCACTTCAAGTGGCCTACAAGAGAGAAAAGTGGCTGGCAAGCCCTTCCCCTCCCCTAGGCAAGAGGCAACAAGGTTTGGCCCAAAAACAAGGCCAAACCACAGAGTGTTAAGAGGCTCAAAGACAAGGCACTCAGCCGAGACCTTCAGGTACTCAAAACAAGCACAAACATGCACAATCATCGAGTGCACAACTGATGACGTCAAAGTCTTGAGGTCGGTCAAAAATGGGATGTCTACACCTGTGACTCGTTCCAAAAGTCATTGTTCGTCATAACCAAAGATGTCTCGGTTCAGAACCTTAAGCATGAAGGGGGAAGGTCATAAATTGAGCACCCACTCTCACCCGATCAAAAGAACGACCTCTACTAAACCATGACATAAGTTTTATAAACAATATATGCTCATGTTTCGGTTATTAATAATGTTAAAATTACTATGTGAGGCATGTAACTATAGATCATGTCACTTATTTTGGTATGCTTTGATTTTATGCATTTTGAAAGGTTTTTTTTTATTTATTAATAAATGTACAACTCAAAATGAAATTGAGCCCACATGCATAGCAATCAATATCATTCCAACCTAAGCAACAAAACCTTCATCCACTAGCATTCCAGGAGGTATATCATTTAGGCACATAACCGTATGGCAAGATGCTAAACATGGTAAAATAACATACACAACTGGGATGCTAAAGCTGTAAATGCTTACCTAGTACACCTCCGTGACAAGTCAAAAAATAACATGCCATATACATATGTATGATCCCATATGTAAATACCTAATGCAATACATGCACAAAAATTAAACTATAGATTTGGCAGTTAAGTACATGATATGTGAATCATTTCAAGGCACGAGTTAGCGCACATAGGCACATAAGAATTGATGAAACCCACAGATGCAACTTAGCCGAATCTCAATGCATAAAAGATGGATGCAAAGCATGGATATGATAAATAAAACATGATATTATACAGAAATCACATAAATAAAAAGGTTAGAAAGATGTGGGGTTGGAAGATTATTACAATAATTCGAATGAGAAATGGGGGGATATAGAGATTATTACTGTGATAACCCTACTCCGTCTTATGCTTTAATTCTTTAATTATACTTGTGAATATGTCTTTGGTGTGAAATTACATGTTTGATTGTGTGATTTATATGATTTTGAATTTGTATTTGTTGTTCATAGGCAAACTTGTTGAAATTATGACTTTGAACTGAAAATTGGAAGCCTTAGAGGCACCAGAGACCAAAATTGATTTAATATTTGTGATTAGCATATTTTTTAAAGCCTAATGTGAAATTTGGGAGAAATTTGATTAAGAATGAATTAATTAGATTTATTTAAATTAAACCCTTACTTAGATAATTTTAAACCTGATTCAATTAAGCTAAGTAGTGAGATTAAGGAGCCATGTATATATATATATATATATATATATGATGACGTAGGACAAAACCTAAGGAAGAAAAGAAGAGAAAGAAGAGGAATTCAACCTAGAGCTTGGAAACTTGAAGAAATTGTAGGAGAATTCAAAAATTAAACACAAGATTGCTTGCACGAGGGATCATCGCAAGGCCTAAATCACTGTAAGTAATAAGTTGGTAAAGATATGTTTTTCATTATTATTTTGGAACAAGATGAATGTCATATATATATTTCTAAAATTGTATTATGTTATGATCTGAATGACTTTCGCTAAATGCTTTACGAATGTTATAGAATGCTTTACGAATGTTATTGAATGAATGATATGTGGGCCCGAGGCCGTTTTGTAATATATCGGGCCCGAGGCCGTTTTGTTATATGTCAGGCCCAAGGCCGTTTTGTAATATATTGGGCCCGAGGCCATTTTGTGATGTGTTTAGACCCGAGTCCGTTTCGCATATTGAACTGTTGCTTGCTTTTCGTTCTCCTTTTGGATACAAAAGCCCTACAGTTCAGACTCTTGTGATTTTGAATCTGATTTCACAAGTGCAATGTGAAATAGATAAACACAAATGAGTCCAAATCCAGCAAATCTTTTGGAAAATTGATTTTGAATAAAAAATGGACCGTTTTGCCAGATTACAGAGTCGCCACCTAAATATTTTTGGAAAATTTAGGAAACCCGTGACTTATGCAAAGGCTACTTATCCGTCATCACCAAAGTGTACTGGTTCGGGGACTTAGATATAAGATGAGAAGGTCATGAATTGAGCACCCCACTCACCCGATCAAAGATCTCCTCTACTAATCATGATGTGATTTTTATTTAAATTATATGCTTTTGTTCTGATTTTTAGGCTAATTTTACTATGTGATGCACATAATTATAGACTAATTTGCGAAAGTTGAAATACTTTGATTTTATGTTTGTTTTGAAAAGTGTTTGAATATGTACCACTTGAAAAAGTGATCTTATATGTACTTTAATCAATTATCCCAATTTAAGGAATTAGCCTTCATCCATTGGAATTCAAACAGGTATATCAACTAAGCACTTAGCCTCATGGTATATATGCTTTGACATGGCAACAATCGCACGCATGCAATATGCTAAAGCAAAAAAAATGCTTACCCTAACTATCCAAGGCGAGCCAAAAGAAAGAAAATAGTTAGTTAAATGCATGCTCTAATATGCAAGTGACTAATGCAACACATAAAAAATGCAACTATCGGATTCGACTTCCCAACATGGCATGTGAGTCAATCCAAGGCATGCGTAAAGCACGCATTCAATTAAGGAATTTGAAATTGACATTGATTAGTAAGATGAGCTGAACCTTATGCATGCAAACCGAATGAATGCACATCATGGAAAATGCTAAGGAAAATATGATGCTATATGCAATCCATTATAAGTAAGTAAATAAAAAGGAGAAAGAAATGGGGCTTGAGAGACATGCACACATTATTACATATTTGCCCGCACGCATGAGGGTTTGAATGAATTTCCTAGCTAATTACCATATTAACTAACTATTACATTACCAAATAAATGAATTAACTACACTAGCTAATTATTACAAATTAGAATTGAACTAACTAATTAGTTACAACACGAAATTAATTAACTAAGTAACTAGCTATTACAAATTGAAAGCTAATTCATTACAACACATTATGTATGAAATCTAATTTGCACGGGAATCGAAGAACCACACGTGCAACCAGGAATATCCTCCTAGAAACGTCTCTGTTCTGCTACCTGATTCTGCTATGTCCACAGTCAGAGAATAATTCTGCTTTTGCCTTAGCTTCTGCTCTGTTTTGCCATAAAATGGCACTATCTGCTCAAAGTGAGGTGGCCGGCCGGCCTTGAAAAGTGGTCGGTTGGATGGTTAGGTAGCCAGCCGACCACTATTTTTGGGCTCTGCCCTGCTGCCACAAAAAAGAAATAGAGCACAAATAGAGTATTTTTAGGAGATATTTGTCCTCTCTGCCTCTCCTTATCATTAAACATATCAAAGGAGGGGTAGACTCGATTCGTAAATCATCAATTGACGCAAACTCATCATGTGATGATCTATGAATCGATGGATAAAGTCTCAATGAATGAGAATGAAATACTAACAAAACCTCCTCCTTATCATGGAGTTACCTCAAGGAAAGTGGTAGACACATTGATTCTTAAACCATTTTCATCACTAAAAAGTATGAAATGACTCAAGACTCAATAGGTTCAATTAAGGTCTGATTGAACCCAACTTGATTTTATCATCTTGTATCATTTTAGTTTGATTTTATTAGCTCATTTTAATTACCTTTCCTTTCTTTAATCGTTTAGTCCAAAAATGAGAATTATATCCACTAATGAAGAGAAGCGTCAAACAAGAAGTTGTTTTTAACATGAGAGAGATATAATGCCCTACTAATGAACCTCTGAAAAGATTAAACCATTAAGCATGGAAGGTTTCTTTCTCATGTTTAAATAACACTTGTTTGAAATGACTCTCAAACAAATAAAACTAAGAAATGAGGGAGAGTGCAGAGATGGTTATTGTAAGTGTGAACACATGTATGAAAAACATAAAAATAAAGGCTATCAACTCAAATAGGTTGGTGTCGAAGGCTTAAACCACCAAACCTATGAGGACTACAACACTACAAGCATACTATACAAAGCATAAATGAATAAACACCCTAAAATAGTCCTTAAAACTCACAAAATAGTGCTGGAATTAGTATGAAAGAGCTAGAAAAAGTGAACTAAAATAATGGAGAAATGAAGCTAGTAAGTAAGCCTAAGGAGGGGTGGCTAACCCCTCCATTTTTGGGACTTCAAAATCATATTTTTGGACTCTGAAGAACTCTGAAAAAAAGTGGTAAAAAGTTGGAAAAAAGTGGGAAACACAAGGGAAAAAGCTTAGAGAACAAGGTTTAAAGAAAGGTGGTTAACCTCTCCACATTTGATAGCTTTAAGCCACAAGTTTCAGCTCATAAAAATAGTCCAAAAATAGTATAAAAAATGCAAGAAAAGAGAAGGAAGAAGTAGTGTAAAGATAGTCAAAGTTATACTTCTTGAAGAGGTGTAACTCTTTTGTTCACAAACCACAAGATATTCACTCTCAAGGGCTAAGATTTGAGCTCAAGAATCTTAGCAAGTAGATCCAAATCTTTGGTTTAGGAAGTGTAGAGAGAGAGTGTGCTATGCAAGTTTTTGGCCTTTGGTAATTTTTTCTAACCTAATTTCAAGAGGGTTTGGTCTTGTATTTATAGAAGAGCAACTTCTTTGATTAGAAATATCTATATAGAAACAGTTGGTGCAAGACATGCACATGGGGGGATAGCTGGCATCAAAATATCTGCTATCAGGACACCTAGCCGGCCAGCTAAGTGAGAGACGGCCGGTCACCAAAAACTGGCCGGCCGGCCACAAAAATCTGCGCTCAAGCCTGGCTTCAAACAAGTATATCTCCCTTATTCGGACTCGGTTTTAGGTGATTCTTGAGTCTAAATTGAAGTCCTGAAAGTCTACTTTCCAATGGTGTCGTATCACATCGAAATTTTAAGTGTAAAAAGATATATGACTAATTTAGTGAAGGCTACTCATTTCTTTCTTAATGATTTGATGCTCAACCTTAAATGGCCATATTGTCCTCATCCGGACTCGATTTTAGGTGATTCTTGAATCCAAATTGAAGCTGTAGAAATCTACTTTCCAATGGTGGTGGCCTCACATCTAAAGTCTAAGTGTACAAAGAGATATGCCCAATTTAGTGAAAGATGCTTATTTCTTTCTTAACAGTTTGATGCTCAACCTTTTCCCCAACTAGTTTTCTTCCCTCCTCTCCTATTTTCTCCAACTTCAAACCTATAAATAAGATGTTTTTAAAAAAATTTCAAAGAGTTCATTTCCCTTTCATTTATTTCCACTCTGTCTTTACTCGGTTTACCGAAAAGTGCAATATTTTAATTGAAATGTGAGCCACAGAACATTGTAGAAACATTTGAAAAAATATTTTGAAAAATAGGGTTTTAAGGTCTAAAATAATTTTGATCAAAATAGGGTGTAAGGTTGGGATTAAAAGCTCAAAAATTGAAGCCTTTTGCTGAAGAACTTGAATAATTGTACAACGTACTTTTCATCATCGAGTGATCAACTTGAGGCGCCCAAGTCTTAAGGGCGATCAAAAATAAGGTGTCTACATGAACCCAAGGTCGTTTTGTATGTTTAGGCCGGAGGCTATTTTGTAGAATTGGACCCGAGGTCGTTCCGTATCATGTTGGACCTAAGACCGATTGTCAAATTTGAGCATGAAGAAAACTATTGGTTGTTTTTTTTTTTTTTTTTTTTTTTTTTTAAACTTATGTTTTATGTTAATTACTTTCTTTGGTTCAAACTTATTCATTAACACTTTGCATGGTTATTCCTCATTGAGCTTCGCTCACTCCCTATTTTATATGTATGTAGGTGATCAGCAGGCAGATTAGCCTTAGAGTCAGCCTCAAGAATTTTGTATGTGGACCTGTCATGTCAAGACTCCAAGATGAAACTTTTATCTTTTTGGTGTTATGTTCTATGTTAAGTCTTATGTTTGGTTTTTGTTAAATGGGTTTGTGAATATATAAACTTAATGTTGATGACTCCTACGTATATAAGTTATGTTTGGAAATCATGAGATGTCTCTGATTTTCTGATTTTGACTTCTTGTTCAACGATGATGTTGCTCATTTGTTTGCACTAAAGTTTTCCTTTTTCCTCTTCCATTCAAAGTTACAGTTGTGAGCCGCCATGTTTGATTCTAACATTAATGCCCTATCCAATACATCAATGTATTTCGGTAGCTTTAGTACATTGATCCTTTCTAAGATTGAATCATGTAGTCCTCCCTCGAACTTTCTTGCTTTCTTGTAATCCGTATCAACCACATGTGGCGCAAAGCGGGCTAACTCTGTAAATTATGCTTCATATTCAGCCACTGTCTTGTTCCCTTGTCTAAGCCTCTCAAATTCAGAAACCTTTCTATCTCAGATACATTGTGGGAAGTATTTCTCATAGAAATCTCCAAAAATTGGGCCCAATCAATACCTATGTTTTCGTATCGATCCAACTGTAGACGTCCCCGAACGCCCCAGGAGAAATCCCGTTTTGTTCATTTGGGCTTACTACAGTTCAGGACTCAATGTCACGGTCCTGTATCTAATCTCGTAGAGTGCAATGCAAGACCGATGAATCATCAAAGAGTCCAAATCCGACAAATCGTTTTGAAAAACTGATTTTTAGAAAGAAGTGCCAAACATGGACTGCTTTGCCAAATACAGAGTCGCCACCTGAATATTTTATTTTGGGGGAATTTAGGAAACCCTGACTCGTGCTTAAGGCTACGTGTCCGTCATCACCAAAGTTGCCTCGGCTCGGGAACTTGGGTACGAATGGGGAAGGTCACTTCGTGAGCACCCCCGCTCGCCCAATCAAAGATCGGTCTCTACTAACCATGATATCAAGTTTTTGAAAACACATGTGCTCTTATTCTGGTTTATTAGCCTAGAATTACTATGTGATGCACACAGCAAAACAAGTATAGACTGGATTGCCTAAATTGGAACAAAGCATCGCATATCCGTTTGTTTCGAAAGTGGATTGAAGTTTGCTACTCGCAAGTAGGCTAAAACACAGGTTTTGACGAATTATTCCAACTCAAGCAACCCAACCTTCACCCGCAGGCATTCAAGCAGGTATATCACATAAGCACATAGCCTCATGGTAAGCATGCTATCATGGCAGTCACTCACACGCATGCAAGGATGCTAAAGCATAAATACTTACCGAGTACTCCAAGCCAAAATAGAAACTAGTTAGTAATCAATGCATGATCCTAGTTCATGTTAAGATGGCTAATGCAACACATGCAAAAATGCAACTAGGATAGACTCGGCTATTCTAAACATGGCATATGCAACAGATAACATGTATTCAACTTGGAATTGAAATACAATGCAGTTAGCATGATGCGCCTAGCCCGGTGCATGCAATACAGATGAATGATGCAAACATGCGAGCATAAATATGCTAATTGAAACATGCCCTAAACTAACCATCAAAAGCTAGTAAATAAAAGGGAGAAAGACGTGGGGCTGGAAGACATACATCGCACACACGCACACTTATTATAACATTGCCCTCCTCGGAGGATCCGAATAATACAAAACCAGGTGAATAATGAACTACAGCTAATTATTACACGATATTAACTAATTAACAAACTAGCTAAGTAAGCATGTAAACTAAATGAATGTGACTGCCTCGGCTCTGTTTTAGATGACAATGGATGTATGCATGCTCAAGTCGTCTCGTCGGGAAATCCATCGCGATGCTTCATCTTGCCTTTGTGTGCAATTTATTTCAGAAACTTGCACGAAGCTCCAAGAGGCTAAAACTCCCCTCTGGGAAGTTGTGGGAGGGCTGCTGACCAGCCAATGACATGGGAGACCACCTGCCGACCACCTTTTGTGGTGGAGACCAAAAGAGGTGGTCGACCTGCCAGAAAAGTTGGTCGGTCGACCAATTTCTGCCTCCTGTTCTTGGTTTTCTGTAACACAAAGCAAGAGAGAGGCATAGCAAGGTATTTTCAACATATGTATGCACAACCACTCTCCCCGTCATTGCATGAGCTCTAGGGAGTGTAGTCCTCGATCCTCGTGCCACCAATCACGCATCTCGATGCATGATGGCCGAGGAGTCGAATTGAACGACTCAATGTGAAATGAATGCACAAATGGACACCTAAAGCCAACAACTCTATCATGGATAGTCGAGAGTGTCGGCGACCGGGAATTGAAGCACATTTCGTCACTTTGAGTACGAAATGTCCTTCGTTTCCCGTGTTTGGACTAAATCCTACTCCAAACACTATGCAACAACTAGAATGGCATGGCATGCAAACACAATGCAACAACTAGCATGCAATCCTAAACAAAATGCAACTAAGACACGCAAACATGCAAGGAGTGATATGCAAAGGTGCAACTAGCATGTGCAATGCTATGAACTATCAATGGCATACTCAATGCACATGACATAATATGGCATACACAATGCAAGATGGACTTAAACCAATATGAGTGGACCTCAGCCACACTCAAATCAGTGGCCAATCATGATGAAATGAAGCAACAACACTCATGCAAACATGCCCAAATGCAAGGGACCAAACCTAAGGCACCAAATGCAACTCTATCAAAGCATGGAAAGGGATGAAATATGACATACAAACACACATTTTCCAGCTCTGAAATGACATGCAAGATGGTCCCGAATTATGCAAACATGTCACACAATGCATGCTTGATGGCCCGAATACCGAAACTAGTGAAGCGCATTACACTAGAGGTACACAAAGCAATGCTCAAATGACCCAACCAGCCCCAAATAGTCCCTATGCAGGTCCTAAACAGTGGGAAAATGGTCTAAAATGATGGCTCAAAATGCAAAAAAATGGGGCTCATGCAATGGTCCAAAAACGAGGCATACAAGCACAACTCTCAAACGCATTTAAAGAGTGGAAAACATGGGAATATGACATACATGTAAGCTCTGAAATATGATGTAAAATGGCCCCAAAACATGGAAACACCTCAACATAAGCATGCGATAGGCTTCAAAACTCAAAGCTAGGCAAGGGTATTGAACTACAACCATGCATAGCAAGCATTATTTGACAATGAGGTATAAAAACAGAGCTAAGACAGTCCAAAACATGCACAAAATAAGTTTAAAGCATAGCCAAAAAGTGCTAGAATCAAGGACCAAAATAGCATGCAACACAAGCTAGTAAAGAGGATTTGCACTACAAGTATATGAGGCAATCAATTGGCCACCAAACCAGCAAAAGTTAGAGGTATGACATGCCAAATAAAGCCCAAAAACCCACTGAAATATGGTCCATGCATGCAAGAATGATTGGCTTCTTTGATAGGCTATAAAGAGGGTTGTTCAACACATGCAAGATGGACAAATAAAATGGAAAAATGGGCTCTGGATAGATCCTATGCAGGTCCTAAAACCCACCAAAAAAGGCCTGAAACAAGGCTTGAAAACATGCAAATAAGGGCTCCTTTGTTAGGCCAAAAGTGCTAGTAAACAAGACAAAGGGTGAGAGGGTCACCCCTCTCTGATTTTGGTGCTAAAAAACACATAATAACCACTGAAAATCTACTGGATTTCAGTGGTCAAAAGGGCCAACAAAGCTCAACACAAAGGCCCTAATGCATGGTTTAAAGCAAGATGAAATGAAGCATGCAAGGGGGTAGATGACCCCCAACAGAAAAATGGTCTCAAACAAACATGTTAAGGACCTCAGAATAAGACTTTTTTTAGTTTATGATAAAGCCCAAATATGCTTTCAAACTAGGCTAAGAGATGGAACAAAACAATGCCAAAGAGAGGGAAATAGAGTGTTACCCTTGTAGACAAAGGGACCAGCAGCTTCTGGACCAAAACAGCAAGTCTTCAACCTCTGAAAATGGGCTCCAAGATGCTTAGGTTGATAGTGGAGGTGTTGTGCTAGGAGGTGGTATGCAAAAGGGGCAAGAACTACGGAGCTTTGAAGCTAAAATATAGAGACAAAGGGAGAGATATAGTGTATGCCCAAAAACCAACTTCTCAACCTTTGCAAATGAGGGAGAGGGTCTCTCTTATAGAGGAACAAAGGTCCAAGCTTCTTCAAGAATCTTGTGCAAAGGTCCAGGCTTCTTGAGGAAGCTATAGCAAAAAGGGTCAAGCTTCTTGAGGAAGCTAGAGCCAAAGGGTCAAGCTTCTTCAAGAAGCTAAAAAGGGTTCATGCTTCTCTTAGAAGCTTAGAGCAAAGGGCCAAGCTTCTTTAAGAAGCCAAAACAAGGTTGCCAATCCTCCATACACGTGTATGGAGGATGCAGTCTGTGCCCTCCAGCTGGCACACACTCACAGAGACAGAAAAGAGGGAAGTAGGCTGACCAGTTCAAGTGGTCGACCGACCACCTGCCTCAAAAGGTTCAAGCTTCAAAAGCTGGTCGGCAGCCTCTAGGGGTGGTCTCCCAACTCAATGCAAGCTAGTGGTATGGTGGGAGACCAGTAATTGCGGCTCAAAAGTCAGGGAGACCAACTACCTGACAAGAAAAATCAGCTGGCGGGAAAAAGTGGTCTCCAAGAAGAAAATATGGTCTCCCACCCTTGTACCACCTTCCAAACAATGAAAATAGGGTCCATGCCGAAAATGAACCAGGACGGATGCAAAACGAGGGTTCGGGGGCCAAAACGTGCAGCCGGGTGCCCTGAAAACTGACTGTTAAGCATCGAAAGTGCCGTGCGACCACGAAGGTGGTCTCCCGGGCCACAGTGTCCCTCTAGAGAGAGGAAACAAGGTGTGTGCCAAAAGCCAGAGTAAACGGAGAAAGTTAAGCGGTCCCAAGCCGAGGCGCACGACCGGCGGCTCTGAAAACTGAAAACTGGTCTCCAAACGAGAACAGTGGTCTACGACCACGAAGAGTAGCCTACGGCCATTGAGAGATGGTCTACGAGACCTCTCCCTCCCTTCGGGAAGAAAAAACAGAACTTGGTTCACAAACCGAGGCAAAGCACAAAAGAGTCCCGAAGTTTGGAGGCAAGGCTCTCAGCCGAGACTCCATCACCTCAGAACGAGCACAACATGCGCAATCACCGAGTGCTCAATCGATGACGTCTGAGTCTTAAGGTCGGTCAACAATGGGGTGTCTACACCAACACCCACCATTTTCTTGCCTCATCCTCTAAAGTGAATGCGGCTAATAGAACATTCTATGTTTTAGTGCACAGAAATATCTGAAACAGTTTTTCAATCCCAAGAACCCAAGCTTCAGCTTTTAGTGGATCTACTCCCCCATAAGAACAATGGTGGATTCATCTTTTTGAATTCCTTGATGACTGCAATTGTATGATCATCTACTTCATGATTTGGTACAAGAGGTGGTATGGGCATTCGAGGTGGAGGTGGCGGTTGTTGTTGTTGCCATTGTTGCTATTGTCTTAAAGTCTTAGCCATATCATGTATCATTCTTTCGATTCAGTCAGGTCGAAAGGAGGTAGACTCCTCCAGTTCATCCATTTTTGTTCTCAACATGATCTATATGAACTTGTATTATAATATACACAAATATATGCACACATGTTCACATATACAATTACAAAGTCATTTCATACTTGTGCTAAAATGCATTAATGAATGCAAATCTTAAATCTTTTCTAGACACCTTATTAATCATATGGACAAGTGAGTGAGATAGTAACTCATGCTCTGAAACCACTTTGTCAAGACTCGAATCCGCCCCTAGAGGTTTAAGTCATGACTGGCCAATAATCCTAAATTACTTTTGGCCTCAATAATAAAATCAATTTATATAATTATAAATGGAGCTTAGCGGAAGCAATAACAAAATATGAATAAGTCCATTGAGTGGTGTACATGGCAGATCTCATAAAATAACTTAAACTTCATTCATCATCCATAGTAATATTTACAACAAAACTGAACTTTAACTTCATACAAAAAGCATATTCCTCAAGTAACAAAAATAAAAGACTAAACAAAAGCTTGTCTCCTCTAGAGACCAAGCTACGCCCCATCACAGAGGCACTTCTCGATCAGCTTTTCAAAAGAGGGTGGACTTCCAAGGCAACTCTAGACTTGACAATCCATGTGCTCACCTACATATATATAAGGGAGAGGGATGAGCTGGAGCCCAGTGAGTAACATCAATATAAAGGGTTAATGAATGAAGTCCAACATCTCATAAAACATATCTTTCAATTCCAAAATGAATTATATATCAAATTCATATCAATCATCCTGTTTTAACAATATCCTTTGCAAATCATCAATAGAGTAACAATATATCAATATGCCGAAGCCAATGGGACCATTAAGGTCAATTCAATGGGACCACAATGGGTCAATCAATAAAACCACAACGGTCATTCAATGTGGACCACCAGGGTCTAACATCAGAGATCTCTATGTTTTAATTAATCTATGGGCCATGGTATTTTGTCCCCCAAGCAAGTACCTCACTAAAGGATGCCACGAATACATTTAACAAAAATGATCTTCATTCATTTAAACAAAATAAGATTTCATAAAGATCACCATTGAATAATTTCAAAATACATTTTGAATATATCTTTGTAGAGATATTACTCGTGGTGGGCTTGAACTGATGCAAGCTTTGGGCAACCAACCTATAAAAAGCACAAAACAAAGATACAATGAAGCAAACCACTGACTAATTACTTGATTCAATCCTATTCTGATTTAATTCAATTCCTTGAGATAGGTTTCTAGCCTATTCCCTCATTAATGATGCCTAAACAATACCCAAGAATGCTTAAAGAGCATGAGAATGAAAGTATGCACTTAAAAGTATTTTTTAAAAGTTATTAAAACAGGGCAGTTCGCTCGAGCGACCCGCTCGAGCGGTATGCATGGTTTACATAAATACTGAATGGTGTCAAAGTAGGCTCGAGTGGTCATTTGGTCACTTGAGCAATGTACAAGGAAAGATGGAGGTTCACTTGAGCGGACACTTGGTCACTTGAGCTTTATGTAATGCTTTGTAAAAATACTGGATACTCGCTAAGTGTACTCGAGCGACGACTTTATCGCTCAAGCGATGAGATCGAATTCTGGGTTTTCCATAACAGAATTTGAGTTCCAAAATATGTATTTAAGTTTCAAAAGCTTGCATGATTTGACCAAATAAATGGAAACTCTTTGGAAAAAGTATATACACAACCAATTTGAAACCATTTGCCCAAAACCATTTTCAATTCTGAAAATTAAACTCAAAACGTCATAATCCAACCTTGCATTCAAAGAATTCAACTTTATCACTTCCAAAATGTCAAATCATGGACAATTGAGTGTAAATTCATGAGGATTTGTTAAAAATAACTAGTATGAACTCCATGCATGTACAGTTTTGTGAAAAATCAAACTCAAAAGTGATGAAATATACATGCATGTTCATAATTGACCCATTCTCACCATTTTTCAAGTTAAATTCTATCATTTTCCTTTACAATTACATGAAATTCACCCTGATTACTTCATAAATTCAACTCTTAGACGAATTGTCTACAAGAATTAAGGTTGTAGTTCTTACCTGGAGCTTGAATTGGTGTTCTATTTCGCAAATTTCTTGAATTCTACCTCTTCTCTTCACAATTCCTCTTATACTCTCTCTCTCTAAACGTTGATCTCTCTCTCTCTCTAAATTTTTAGCTCAAAGTGTTGATTATGAACTCAAATTCCCTTCATAAGTCATATATGTACCTAGGATTAGTTTAGGCTAATTAAGTGTACTTAAGGCTAATTAAACAAGCTTTGGTTTAATTAATCTAACTTAATTCTAATGATTATTTCTAATTATTTTAATCTGAATCAAATTTTAATTAAACTATCCAAAAAGCTCTAAATATTCCGATTAGCCTATTTAACTTGTCAATTTCTATTTCTGAATTCATTTGGACTTTCAATTTCTTATTCAAAGTACGTATTCTAATAGATATTTCATAATCAAACAGATATACACAATATTAAACACATAAACATGCAAATTCTCTTAATAAAATAATATGCAAAAGTGATACGCACGTTGGGGTCATCACAAAACCCATCTGGTTTGGGAATGAGTGATCGGAGAAGATGAAATACTCCCTTTCTACGTATAGGGAGAGAAAGAGAAAGAGTGTTCAAGTTAAGTTGAGTTGAGAAATGTCAAGTTACCTTTAATGTGAAGAGAGTGTTGCTTATATAGAAGACTTCGCTTGTTCCCTAAGATGGGTTCATGAAATTTGGGTGCCTCAACGCTCTCTTTAATATTGCCCAATGTAGGGGACCACAAGGTGGTTAACCATTGAGTCATGTGCTCAATGTAATCATGTATATAACAGATCACATTCCCTCTGTCAACTGATTCCGTGATTCTAGGAATGCAGGACCAGCTGAGGTGGCATCATACATATGCATGCACTTATAATATCCACGTATGCGTAGGGGTTTCTCAGCTCGGTTCCATTCATATACCAATTCAGCATTTTATGAGATTGCTCGTAAAGATGGACTAGCCCATTCAAATGGCCTTAAGTGGGTTCTACCCACTTTGGTTTTACTGATGGGTTCGACCCAGCTTAATACCGTGCCTAGGCTGGCCTATTCCTTAATGCGCTTGGCCCAAGTGCTTGAGGACTTGTGAGGATAATTTTATGGAGATGGGCTCAATAGTTTGGCCAACGTAGGTATCTGGCCCATATCGAATAGCCATTCGAGTTTGGTTTTAGTGGTTTGGATCGACCCAAGACTAGGGTCCGCCTAAATTTATATTTTGCCCCTTCAGAACTAATATATGAAAATAGAGTAAGTAAGAGTGGAATCAGAATTTTGACTTAGATTAGAGAGGAAAACTAGATGAAAGAAATTTTCACCAACCAAGGTCAGTTCGATATAGGATTAAAACAACAAATTTAAGAAATAATTGTTGAAAAGTCCATGATAAGGAAGGTATAATGCATTAGGTCTAGCAGATTTTTTTTTTTTTTGTTAATAAGAGGTTCACCATTTGTGCAATAGTCTCGTGAGAAGTTTTTTTTATTGGTTTTAGAGGACATTTTATTTCCAATTTTACTCCTTATCTATATGTTGACTTTTGTTGACTATCTGTTCAAATTTATTTTGGCTATTTGTTCAAAATTTTTTGAAATGTTTTATTTTTTTTGACTATTTGTTCAAAAAAATTTTGATCTGTTTAATTTTTTTTGACTATCTGTTGAAATTATATGTTTAATTTAGTATCTTTTCAATTTTTGTTATCTATTCAATTTTTTTTATCTTTTCCTATATGTTGAAATTATCTGTTCAATTTTTTTATTTGTTCAAAATTGTTTTTTATTCAACAAGCTGACAGATTATCACTAGCTTCAACAGATTTTTTTTTATCTGTTAGATTGGACTTTTCAACAAAACTTCATGAACCAAATTTCAAATCCCACTCTCTATCAATTTCATCTCCAATTTCTCCTTATAGTTTCATACACCTTCATATAGAAAGAGATGGGTAGTAATAGCAAGCTTCACAAGTGGAAAATCTTTATATACATATTACCATCGTTGTTTCTTGAAGCCAAACCCTTGAGAGTATCTACGTTCTAGTCTACAGAGATCTAGGGTTTGCTTCGCTACTTCTTGACGGCTTTAAGCCCGATTTCTCTATAGTAATCCCTAATTTGAATCTCAAATCAATGGCTCTCAATTGGTGTGACACCTCTCGTACCGAATGCTTGCGATTATCGGATTACAACTCTATCGAGAACACACTTTGCGTTAATGGTGTCTATGAGAGTGGAAGATGATGATTTGAAAGTTATGGTTTCTGAGAAGGAGTTGTTGAAGGATATGGCTAAGAATCTACCTTTTTTGTTCTTGTATGCTACGACTGAGTTGAATCATCGAGCAAACCATTTCTACTCATTGTGTTCTGAGGAATCAGTGATCGCGAATGTTCAATTGACTCGTTTGTTTCAATTCATCACTCGACCGATACAAGCCCCGTAGACGGTGGCGATTACCAGCTTCTGACATCTCTCTATTGTGGCCTTGATTTCTCACCGGAGGGGCTTGGTAGTATGGCCATGGTCACTGGATTGGGAAGTGATTAAGTTTAGGGGTTTGAGATTGATGTCGGAGCAAAAGTGATTGTCGTTTATGGAGAAGACTATAACGTCATTGTTAGGGTTTTGATTGAGAAACTATGTATGTATCGTATAGATAGATAGATATATATATATATAGAGAGAGAGGTTTGGTGTAATAACCCTGTCCTATACTATGTTAATTAATCATGATTATGTTTGTAATTATGTGCTTAATTTGAATTTGGGTGTTAATTGCATGATTATATGTGATTTTGGCTTTGTATCTGTTCACCGTAGAAAAATCTGTTAGAATCTGTGCTTTGAATTGAAAATTGAAGGCCTTATCAGCCACAAAAATCGAGATTGTCTACGCCATTGTGATTGACGTAATTTTTAGAGCCTACGATGAAATTTAATTAGAAATTGATTTGGATCAAAATAATTAGATTAAACTGATCGAATTGGGTACAATTAATTAGCCTTAACCAAGTCTAATTAGATAAGCCTATAAATAGGCCCCATATACACTTAAACTCACCATTTTTGAGCTCAAAATCTGAAGTTACACTCTAGAGAGAGAGAGAGAGAGAGAACCGAAATTATAGTGAAAAGTGGGTCAACATTGAAGAATTGCAAGAGAATTCAAGAAACTAAGAGGATTAGCTCAAGAATTGGCTATAGTTTAAAGAATTGAAGCTTCTAGGTGAGTAACCAACCCTTAATTCATGAGTTGAGTTTGTAATTATATGAATTCAAAGAGAATATGTAACCAAGAGCAAGAATTAAGTTGTAATTGATGAAATTGAAGTCAATATACATATGCATGCAAAAAATTGCCATGAATTTGCATATTTCAGCATGAAACATGTAGCTCATGTTGATTTGAGAGTCATATACTACATGCATGTAAGAATTTCCATGGTATGGAACTCAATTCAAAAGATTCTTGTTACAATTAGAAGTTGATTATGAGAACATGAAGAATATCACACCAAATCATACATGCATGCATAATTCTAATAGATTCCATGATTTTGAACATCATTTGTGCCATTTTAAGTGGGATTGGAGTCAATAATTGACATGCATGAAAGGTTTGTGAAGATATGAAGCTTGTATAAAGTTTGAATGCATGAGCTTTGACCATACCACGAGAAATGTTGATTAATTTGAGAATTAGATCATGGTTTTGGACAATTGGTTTTAAATAACCTATATTCTCATGCTATGTAATGTCTTTCCATGATTTTGTACCAAAAACACGAACTTTGAACCTTTGAATGCTAAGTTTGAGCTTCAAGAACAATTCTGGAAATTCCAGAATTTGGCATGTCCGCTCGAGTGGGGAAAGCACCGCTTGAGCATGAAATGTTAGTTCCCAGAAGTTTTGCAGGCATGATGTCCGCTCGAGCGGGGAAGAGTTATGCTTGAGCGCCCAGACACACACTTTGGCTCTCAGCTCGAGCGTCTGAAGTCACGCTCAAGCGTAAAAATGAAGTAACCAATACTTTTGCAGACCAACGAGGTCCGCTCGAGCGGGGAGCCCTGTTCTTGAAATTTTGAAAAGATGTTTTGTGTTTCATTTTCCTTTCTCTTTCATTTTTAAGCACTCTTAGGCATGCATTGAGCTTTGTATATGACCTAAAGGGATAAGAAAGAAGCCTAAGATAAATAATAAGTTAAGAACGGATTGAATCGCTTATAACCCATTGTAATATGAAATGTGTAGGGTCAAGCGCAAGGGCAAAGCCATCAGTGAAACACTGTGAGTAATATCTCAGTAAAGATATTTTCAACTATGTTACTTTCCAAATGCTACTTCTGTATAAGCTTCATGGATTTGTCGATTTGAAATATGAATGAGTATTCTATATGCCTAATTTTGTATGAGGCCGTTTGATACGTTTGATATATCTGAATTGGGTCTAAGGCCGTTTGCCATTTGATATGTTTGATATGTTCGAATTGGGCCTAAGGCCGTTTGCCATTTGATATGTTTGAATATAAAGATGGGCCCAAGGCCGTTTGAATATAATGATGACGGGGCAAAGGCCGTTTGAACACCGTGATGGGCCAAAGGCCGTTTGAATGAAAAGGGATCATGATCATGAATATGAAATACGCATAGATATGAATATAAAGAGAATGGGCCCGAGGCCGTTTGATATGCCTAATATGTTTGAATTGGGCCCGATGCCGTTTGATATGTTTGAATTGGACCAAAAGTCGTTTTGAATAAAGAGTTGGTTGGACCAAAGGTCGTTTGTATAGATGGACCCAAGGTCAGTTTGTTTTATATAAGAATTGGATCTGAGGTCGTTTTGCCTATGGATATGATGTGTTGGACCCGAGGTTGTTTTGCTTGTTGAGATTTGTAAATCTGATGTGAATGAGAATAGTGGTTCAAATGTGTACATTATAAGTATGACTCAATTGTAAACGAATCTCATTCATTAACCTCTTTATTTTGATATTATTCATTGGGCGTTAGCTCACTCTTATTTATATGTATGTAGGTGAGCAAAGGGACGTTCAACCCCAGCCTTAGTGGAATTTAAGAAAGGAACTCGAGTTTTGTGAAATCATCCCAGGTGCCTCACGCAAGAGGCTTTGTTTATGATCTTTTGTTATTTCTTTTGGTCATGATAGACTGTTTATGTGTATAAGCTTTTGGTTCAGCTGACTATGTGTTTGAATGATCCTGGGTATACAAGATGTTAACTACTGATATGTGGTGTGAGTTATTATTAAGTATATGAGAAATATTTTGATATGCCATGTAAGCATAGTTCATTGGACAAAATTTTTAAGTTTGCTTCCGCATCTGGCCCTATATTATTAATTATTAATTAATATCAGGTTTGAGGCCGTAGGTAATCTCATAATTACTGGCCGGTTATGACCTTAATCTATAGGGGCGGGTTCAAGTCATGACATTTGGGAAATTGGAGGAAGGATGGAGGAAGGACGGAGAAGGACGGAGTAATAGCGAAGACCACTGAGAGAAAGAGGATTAGGGTTTGGAAAGGAAGAGAGAGAGTGTATGTCTGACTGTGTGAGGATTTTGTGTATTGAACCGTGTATATGATATATATATATATATATATATCTATATATATTTTGGTCATTTTGTTTAAGCTTGTCCTTTTAGACAAAGTATTTTAGTACCTTAACCTCTTGCCGAACAAAATTGAAATTTAGAATTTTGCCCGAGCGCCTCAAATTTAAAGGAATTTTAAAAATATTTTTTAATATTATAATTTTTATTTAAAATTTATTTTTCTCTCAGACAACATAATTTATAATTAAATTTTATATTCAATTTTTCTTAACATATTAATTTCACTTGATAATATCACTAATGTACTTAATCTTTCATGTGACATAATCGATTTTAGTTCAGATTTTATAAAATTTTCATTTTGAAATTGTTGTGACCAAATATTTCTACAATTTTATGGATAGACATAAAGCTATAAAAATAATATTAAAAAAATTATTTTATTTTTATTTTTATTTTATTTTTATTTTAGATTGAATTAAAAAAATGATGTTAACAGTATAAGTTCAGTTGTTGATAATGATAAGATTTTGATAATTTCTTTTGAGTCTTAATGCTTGAGCTCAAAATTATGCGATGAAAAGACTAAAAGGTGATAATATTGGTCAAAGTGAAGACGACAACCAATTGGATGTTTGTTATTGGTTAGGATTGCAAACGAATTGAGCTCTTCGCGATTTGTCTCGGTTCGGCTCGTTTAGTAAATGAGTCAAATTTGAATTCGAATATTTGGCCCGTTTATTAAACAAGTCGAATTTGAACATGCATAAACTCGGCTCATTAAACTTGACTCGTTTATCTATATTTAAATTGTATAATAAATATATTATTTATACATTATTTATAAATAATAGCATAAATACATTATTTACGTATTAAATAATATTTTTTATTTGAATAATAAAAATAAATAAATAAATCTTATTGAATCGAGCTTGAACTCAATAAACGAATTCGATAAGCAAACGAGTCGGCTCGAGCTAAGCAAAGCTCGGTTCAACTCGTTTGCATCCCTAGTTATCGCTATGCTTATATTGGTAAAGTGGTTATATATATATATAGGGATGATCATTTTTTCCGCCTTGCTCCACACTCGCATCCCCCACCCTGCTCTGCATAGATTTTTCCCATCCTGATTAAGAAGTGGAACGAGGACTAGTTTTGCTTCCCTCGTCCCGTTCCACTCAAACCCCGCCTCGATTAAATTAAATATATTTATATGTATATAATACATATTTTATTTATTTATTTTTCATTATAATAAAATTAAAACACTAAAATATTATACTTAATATTAATTTTTATTCATTTATTTTCTATCTTATATAATATAATTATTATTCGTAATATACTAAATTATTTATAATTTTTATTAATATTTTTATTTTTTAACTTACCAAATTAACCCGCCTCCTGCCCTGCACCAGCCCCGCTTCTGTCACCCCTCGATGTGCCCATCCCAAACCCAACCTGTGACCATCCCTATATAGGCTTGTAAATGGATCGGATTCGGATCGGATCTGTCAAAATCCGAATCTGATCCAATTAAGACAAACCTGAATCCGATCCGAATCCGTTTATCCCATATCCGATTATAGATATCCGAATCCGAATCCGAACCTGAATCCGATGCTTTCAGATATCCGATCCGATATTCCGATCTGATCCATTTATTTATTTATTGAGCTACAGTTTTATTTAAAATGATTTTTTTTTTCATTTTGTGTTTTCTTGATTCAAATTGAGAATAATCGGATCGGTTTATCAAATTATCAGATCGGATCAGATCTTTGCATATTCAATCCGTTTAATAAACGGATTCGGATTACCGGATCGAATTTTTTATAAATGGATTCGAATTTTCGAATCGGATTCAGGTCGGATTCAGATTAAATCCAATCCATTGACAGCTCTATCTCTATATATAGTTATTTTTTTGAAGTTAATTAAAGTAACTGGAGTTTTGTTTTCTATTTTTTATTACTAGTACTATTATTGTTTTTTTTAATTTTTAAAAATCATCTTTGGATCTTCGATAAAGTAAAAGCCAAAAAGGTAGGTTAATTTTTATTTATTTATTTTTACTAAGAGTGAGGTTAGGAGTTCAAAACAAGAAAATGAAAGCCTAATTAGCATGATTTTTTTTTTTTTGAAGAAAGAAAAAGAAGTTTTGTGGGGAATATTACAACTTCTACATGTCTTAACCTTAACTAACCAGTTAATAGCCAGATTTAATCTAATTTAAAGGAAAGGATCTCTACAAAGATAATAGTGGGCTTTACACCCACTTCACAGTA
The DNA here is from genome assembly GCF_055761805.1 of Camellia sinensis. NCBI lineage: Eukaryota > Viridiplantae > Streptophyta > Magnoliopsida > Ericales > Theaceae > Camellia > Camellia sinensis. The sequence goes on along the minus strand of NC_138969.1, from coordinate 106,278,779 downwards.
AAAGTCGTAGATGTTTGTGACATGAGTACAACGCATGTCCAAAGACTTTGCGCCCTGAGTGTCCAACCCAAACAACTTGCGTGGAGGTGGGGGTGAAGAACCACTGAATCACCACCCTGGTGGTTTAATTAGCATGAGGTTTGATTTGGTTTTTTTTTTTGTTTTTTTTTTCAAATTAAACACTACAACCAATTCATTTGGGGAAAAATAAAACAAGAAACAAATACGAAATATAACAACATTCGGGTAAATAGTGCACATAATTTACATTTTACATCACACGAGGCACACTCTCAAATTCACAATCAAATAGTTGAGAAAACCTCTTTGATGGGGCTCACAGTACAAAGTTTTCTTCACTTTCCTGGGACAAAGTTTGTGGCATAAGCCCATGCATTGTTGTTAACAGGGTCAGCAAGGTGGTCAGCCAGGTTCTCCAATGGTCCCTTTCCTGTCACAATTGCCTGAACAAAGAACCCAAACATTGAGAACATGGCCAGTCTTCCGTTCTTGATCTCCTTCACCTTGAGCTCTGCAAAAGCCTCTGGATCATCAGCTAGGCCCAATGGATCGAAGCTTCCACCAGGGTAGAGCGGGTCGGTGACCTCCCCGAGCGGTCCACCAGCAATGCGGTAGCCCTCAACAGCACCCATCAAGATAACTTGGCAAGCCCAGATGGCCAGAATGCTTTGGGCATGGATCAAGCTAGGGTTGCCCAAGTAGTCAAGCCCACCCTCACTGAAGATTTGGGCACCGGCCTTGAACCACACAGCCTCGCCGAACTTGACACCGTTGCGGGCCAAAAGCTCGGGGAAGACGCAACCCAAAGCTCCAAGCATGGCCCATCTGCAGTGAATCACCTCGAGCTCACGGTTCTTGGCAAAAGTTTCTGGATCAGCTGAAAGCCCAGCAGTGTCCCAACCATAATCACCAGGGAATTGCCCAGTGAGGTAGGATGGGGGCTCACCGGATAATGGACCCAAATACAAGACTCGGTCTGGACCGTACCACGGGCTTCCAGATGGGACTTGCTTGCCGGTCTTCCTCATACTGATCCTTCCACCACCAAGAACCTCCGGGGCAATTTTCACAGCCTTTCCGGCGAAAGATGGTGAAGACAGAGCCATGGTAGACGCAGCCATTTCTGAGAGGTGAAATGAAAACTATTGAAAGAACAGTAGTAGTTCAAGAAACAGCTGCAAATAAAAGGGTGGTTGTTGGCTTGAGTTTCATGGGATACATGCTTATGTATTAATATTACTCGAATTGCCAAAGGGTCCTTATCTTTGGAGATCTTTATTTCCATTTCTATTGGTTGATGACATTTTTGGAGCTTGATATTGCATACCCATGTGGCATTCTGTGAACCACTCACCGTAATTGATTTTTTTTTTGATGCATAATGTATCAAGAATCTCGTGCATTGTTATGAGCTCTTTCCATCTCCCAATCACTGGTTGCCACTTGTAACGTCAGATTGTATGGTTATCTTCATGGAGAAAAGTATACCAAGATAATGCATGGCCCTGGCAGCACCCATCACCGTAGGGTGCAACTCGGCACCAAGGATCCTCTAGAGTGAAATTTTCCTAAAGTTTCCTAAAGTGCTACAGTGTATGGTTGAGATTTATTGGCAAGTCACATCAGAAAAATTGATGTGACTTGCCAGTAAATCTCAACCATACACTGTAGCACTTTAGGAAACTTTAGGAAAAAATCACTCTAGAGGATCTTTGCTCGCAACTCGGGGGATTGAAAGGTTATTCAAACTTAGTTTAAATTGTACTAAGACTTGTTTAGATTTGAATTATAATTTGAGATTGTTTGTTTAAGTCTGATTCGAATTAAATTTGAGTAGTCCGAATTATACATGAATTTCAATTTGTTTTTTCTTTTTTAGCTAATTTTTTTATTATTAAAATTAAACTCTATTTTCATTTTTCTTAAATAAAATCATTAATAATATCAAAATAAATAATTTATATAATGTAAGAGAAATGCCTTTATGGTAATCTGTACAATTTATAAGTGAGAATTTTGTGTTTCTTATATATATAATATATTTTCAATATGATTTAATAATCTAAATTATTTTAATATTATGTAATGGCTAATAATTTATATGTATATTTAATATTTTTATATATCTATATATGCATAATTTGGATTTCGGGTTATTTGGATTGTCTGATGTCTTTTACCCAAACCTGCTCAATTTAATTCAAACTTTTGAATTTTTATCCAAACTCGTATTAAATTCAAAAATATATTATCAAATTACTCTGATTGAACATGCCCAAATTAGCCGATCAAAAAAAAAAAAAAAACATGCCCAAATTACACTCCCCAGCGAGTATGATGAGTCTTGCTGCCAAGTAAAATGTATATACGACCATAGAGTGGTGTGGAATGCTTTGTCCATTAGATAGATACATATAATACAAAAATGCTTGTGATCTCAGAGTTGGAGACTCTCATGATCCCCAAAATGATATAAATTAATCATGTATTTTTATTGTCTTTTTTGTTTTGTTTTTTTTTCCTTCCTGAACCAATCACAGATAAGTAAAAATTGTAAAAGTTATATTTTTTAAAAGTCTGTAACATTGTTACATATAATATATATCTCCTCCAATCAAGGTTGTTAAAATCGGGATCCTAAGTAAGATCGGTGAGAGGGTCTGGTAGATCGGATCGAGGATCGCAAGATCCTACTTTCTATTAAAAAAAAAAGATAAAGATAAAAATTAAAATTAAAATGATACATATTAAAAATAAGGTGAAAAATCATAAAATCTACAATCCTACTTGCGATCCTACCTACGATCATATACGATCTCATACGATCCTACACGATCCTACTTGCGATCCTGTTGTAACATCGATCCTACAACGATCTGGATCGTTTTGACAAAGTAAGATCGTAGGATCGTACAATCCTACGATCCGGATCGCGATTTTAACAACTATGCCTCCAATATAGTTATTGAATTTTGTGCTTCATAGTCAGTCAATTCTGGTGGATGATACTTTACTATGGCCTCCTGTTAGGTGAGCCACTGATTACCAAAAATCTAATTAATATCTCCCCTGTTCTGGTGAGCGAAAGAGAAGTATGTTTTACTTCTACAGCACCCCAGTTATATTTTGCATAGGAAAGGGATGTACTTGTGCACACAATAATTTTGGGTCTTTCAATAACAAATAAGAAAAAGACACATAAAAAAAATTGATTTTATTTATTCCTCGTTTGGAAAGAAATTATTATAGTAACTTTTTAATTTTTTATAAAAAGGTAAACAAATAAATAGATAAAGTGGCGTGATAACTTATAATAATTTTTTGACTAAAATATTTAATTTTCAAACAAGAACAAGAAGAATAATTGCTATTATTTGATACTCTTAAACTTTTGTATTGAAGGGCTTCTTGAACTTGACAAATATGTAATTTTGGATTTGAAATGTGTTGGAAATTGGATCAGGTTTATAACTCATACCCGATTGGGTAATTCATGATAGCATGACCCAAGATTAATGAGGAGAGACCCAATCAAAGTGGATTTGGATTAACTTATCTTGGAGATAAGTGTGAGTAACCAACTATCTTGTCTGTTGAGGAGATAGTGTTGTGGGTGGTTATAACACTATCATATAATATAAGTATTATATGGTGAGAGATAATTTTACGTGTATCTGATCTGTCTCCTAGAGTATTCTCTATTTTTTTTTCTCTCTCCACATAAATACAAAACCATGTCTTCCTACTGTGAAGAGTGTGGGGCCATTTCCCTAAATAAGCTAAATTATCAATTCAATTCCCAAACTAAGCCTAGTTTTGAAAGAATTCCCAAAATAGGCTAAAACGTGGTTCACAATCACGCATTTAACGTCGGTGTGCCTGTCCCGCGTGAAAATTGGAAAGTCCTAAAAGCGTAACCACACTTTTAATTAAAAAAACGTTGTTCCTAATCATGCTTTTAAATAAAAAAAAATTTCTTCAAAAGACGTAATTTCTAACCACGCTTTTAAAGAATTTTTTTTTTCTTAAAAAACGTAATTTCTAACCACACTTTTAAACAAAACTGTGTTGTAAAGAAAGCGTGGTTAGAAACCACGCTTTCAATACTCATAGACCACGCACTCACAAACCACACCACGCACTCTCTCTCCCTCTCTCTCTGACACATCACTCACACACAACACACACTCACACTCACGCTCACATTAAAATAAAAATAAATAAATTTTAAAAATTAAATAAATGAATGATATTTAAAAATAAATAAATTTTACGAATTAAATCCTAAATCTTAAAATAAAAAAAATAAATTTTATCCCTAAACACTAAGGTAGCGTTTGATAACGCTTACATTTTTGGTTTATCTTTACAAAAATTTTATAAACTTATTTTTGTTTATTTTTAGAAAAACATAAATTACAAACGCGTTTGGTTTGAACAAAATATTTAAAAAAAATTTAAAACATAAACTACAAAATATGTTTGTTCAGGCTTAAAATATTTATATTTATATTTATTATTTATGACAATGGGATCACACATATTACAATTGAAAAAAAAACTAATAAAAAAAATAATTGAAAAAAATATATTTCAAATAATTTTTTTAAAGAAAAACATAAATTACAAATAATTTTTTTTTTCAATTAATTTTTTTTCAATTATTTGAAATATTTTTTTTCCAATTAAATTATTTGAAAAAAAAATAATTGAAAAAAAATTAATTGGAAATAAATTTAATTGAAAAAAAAATAATTGAAAAATATATATATTTGAAAAAAAAATTAATTGAAAAAAAAATATTTGAAAAAAATTGAAAAAAAATTTAACTAAAAAAAATAATTGAAAAAAAATTAATAGGAAAAAAATTTAATTGGAAAAAAATATAATTCAAAATTTTTTTTTTCAAATAATTTAAATGGAAAAAAATATATTTCAAATAATTGAAAAAAATTATTTCAAAATAAATTATTTGAAATATATTTTTTTCCAATTAAATTTTTTTCAATTATTTTTTTTATTAGTTTTTTTTCAATTGTAATATGTGTAATCCCATTGTCATAAATAATAAATATAAATATAAATATTTTAAGCTTGAACAAACATATTTTGTAATTTATGTTTTAAATTTTTTTTAAATATTTTATTCAAAACAAACGCGTTTGTAATTTATGTTTTTCTAAAAATAAACAAAAATCAGTTTATAAAATTTTTGTAAAGATAAACAAAAAACGTAAACGTTATCAAACGCTACCTTAGTATTTAGAGATAAAATTTATTAATTTTTATTTTAGGATTTAGGATTTGATTCGTAAAATTTATTTATTTTCAAACATTATTTATTTATTTAATTTTTAAAATTTATTTATTTTTATTCTGATGTGAGTGTGAGTGTGTGTTGTGTGTGAGTAATGTGTCAGAGAGAGAGAGAGAGAGAGTGGAGCAAGGATCCTCTAGAGTTTTTTTTTATAAAGTTTCCTAGAGTGGTGCATTGTGTGGTTGAGATTTAATGACCAGTCACATCAATTTTTCAGCATTAAATCTCAACTACACAATACACCCACTTTAGGAAACTTTAGAAAAAAAATACTCTAGAGGATCCTTGGTGGAGAGGGGGAGTGTGTGGTGTGGTTTGTGAGTGCGTGGTCTGTGAGTAACCACGCTTTCTTTGTAACACAGTTTTGCTTAAAAACGTGGTTAGAAATTACGTTTTTTGAAGGAAAAAAAATTCCTTTAAAAGCGTGGTTAGAAACCACGTTTTTTGAAGAAATTTTTTTTATTTAAAAGTGTGATTAGGAACAACGTTTTCTTAATTTAAAACGTGGTTTGTAACCACGGTTTTAAGACTTCCCAATTTTCACGCGGGACAGGCACACAGACGTTGAAAGCGTGGTTGTGAGCCACGTTTTAGCCTATTTTGGGAATTCTTTCAAAATTAGGCTTAGTTTGGGAATTGAATTAATAATTTGGCTTATTCAAGGAAATGGCCCAAGAGTGTGAGCATAAAAGGTATGTCTGAATCCATTTAATTCCGCTATGTATTATTTTTTTATTTTTTCTACATTGGTATTAAAGCTGTTGTTGGGTGTTTTCATATTATTTGTGTATGAATATATGTATAGATATGATTTGTGCACAAAAGTTAATGTTTCTCAAATCATCTCTAATCGTCTTAAATTTTTTATATGTTGTAGTCCATATATATAGAGTATATCTGCAAAGGTTTGAAAAAAATCAGATAGTTATATTTTGAGAAAAATGGAGATTCATATTTAATTTTCGTAACTTTAATTGCATGCTGGTTTTACATACTTTGTTTTTATATTGTGAAAATTATAAATTTAGAATCCTTATTTCGAAACCTTAGGAACAATATATTATGGACCTAATTTCAATTTAATGTTGAGGAGAAAACTTAAACCCTAGTTTTCACACGTGCTGATGATGTCATCGTCACACATGGAAGTCCAGAAGCTGACGTAAGCGTTGTTGGTAGATGTGATGGGCAAGGGCCTTGTTTGGATTTCTTGAAATTCAAAACTATGTTAATTGGTTGTGGAATATTCGTTATAATTCTAATTGAAGCATGATTTATACAGTTGAATTTGTAATTTATATTTCTACAATATGTTATAGTTTCAAAATTTTTTTGAAAAATAAAATATTTTTCATTAATGAATAATTCAATATTTTTTCATTAAATTACTCTTGGGGAAGCATGACTTGGATTCTGAACTTAAACTTTTTACAGTAGACTACTGTTATATAATCTTATTTATTGGCACATTTTTTTGCATATTTTTTAGGTTCTATAATATTTATTTCTGATTTTCTATGTAATTATTAATTACTTGTAATTCTAGAAAATTTCAGAAATTATAGAAATATGTCATGACATTATTTAAATATCGTATACAACATGTTAACTTTTTACAGTAGACTACTGTTATATAATCTTATTTATTGGCACATTTTTTTGCATATTTTTTAGGTTCTATAATATTTATTTCTGATTTTCTATGTAATTATTAATTACTTGTAATTCTAGAAAATTTCAGAAATTATAGAAATATGTCATGACATTATTTAAATATCGTATACAACATGTTAAGTTCTTTTAAATGATTATAACTTGTAGTATGTTGTTATTTTAAATATCATGATTTTATTTATATTGGTGAATTTTAATTTCACAATTAAATATTCTAGCATGTTTTCTTTTATGAATTACATTGAGATGTTATCATGTGGCACTACAGGAAATGCCACTTTTGGCGACCAAAATATTGGTCTCCAAAAGCCCCATTTTTGGTCGCCGAAACAAATTAGCGACTAATATTTTTTGTCGCCAAAGTCGTCGCCTATAGCCTGTCGGCGATAGTATTGGCGACTAAACTATTTTTGGTCGCTGAAAGTGAATGTTTTGGCTACTAAACTCTAGTTAGTCGGCAAAGGTTATCTTTTGGCGACTAAAAAATTAGTCGCCAAAAGTGAACATTCGGCTACCAAACTCTAAGTAGTCGGGAAAGGGTATATTTTGGCGACTAAATATTTTGTCGCCAAAAGTGTTCAAATAAAATAAATTAAATTTTCAGCTACTAAAACTTTTTGTCGGGAATAAGTTTTAGTCACAACATTACTACATTTAGGGACTAAAGAATTTAGTCGCCAAAAATATTATTTTTCATTTTATTAATCTTTTGGCTACTAACCATTTGGTAGCCGAAAGTCTTCATTTATTTTTAGCTACTAAATTTTTAGTCACCAAAAATCTTTGGATTCTTTATGGCTACCAAATATTTAGTCACTAAAAATATTGATTTCCTTTTTGGCTACCAATTGGTTAGTCACTAACAAATTCACTTCTTTTTTTTTTCGCTACTAAACATTTAATTGCCAAAAACTTTATTTAGTGTTTTTTTTTATTATAATTAATTTCTTCACAACCTGTATTTATTTCGTGCAACCTGCACCCTATATTTAAACAATAATTATACATATATCTATTTCTATTTCGTTTCAACAATACAAAAATTTGATCAATTAACATCAAATTCTATACAAATCAAATACAATCCATCCCAAAATATTAATTTCATACAAACACAAAATCATACAAAAAAGATGTCCTCTGTACAAAAAATTATACATCAAATGTCATTTACAGAATATTTTGAAGGTGTAAACATGATGGGAAAATTAAATTTATTTATTAAAGCACTTGCTTAATTTAACAATGAAGCCATTAATCTAAAGGCTTCTCATCCTTCAAGCTTGCTTCATATAGTTTGGTACCTTTCTTTCTGAAGACACCAACTGCAAAATAATAATCAACCTCCCAATCAGCGGAAGCATTTAGCAAATAAGTATAGATAATTAAACAACTTAAATAGAAAGATAATTAAATTGATGATTGGAAAGCTCTTGGAACGAGTGGATCAAAATTTCCAAGTAATATCAACAATTTTTTTTTTTTTGCTAGAACGAGATCCGCAAAGGCAAAAAGAAGATAAAAAATGAGAGATCCTGAGGTCAAATCCAAAATTTAATTCTTCTCAAGTTTGCAGTTACTTACATTTTTACTGATCCATAGATTTTCACTTCCATTACAAGTTAAATCATGAGTTATTAGAACTTGACAGGGAATGAGAATAGTGCCAGAGAAAAGGATCTATGCACTTCAAATTTGAGACTAGTGTTAAAATTTCTTCCCATAACATCTTACACCAAGTTCTTCCCATAAAATGTCTTAACATAACATCTTCAATTGTCCTATATTTGTTAGTTATTTCGTCTTTATTATTTTGGAAACAGTACACATCGCAGTGTAGTCAAAAGATTCACCAATTTGAGCTGTAAATTTCTAGTTAATGCCAGCTACACCATCTAACAACATACCTCTCCAGCATAATGGCAAATACCAAAAGCTCCACCTCTTTCTCCTTTAAAGCAAGGATTACCACTCAAGTGTTGCTTAAGCTTATTAGCAAAGGTCAAATCAGTGGCCTTGGGGAAATTTGAATCTTCATCCAACAAAGATATTAGCCCTATAGGTTTCTGCAAAATGCATAGCAGTGAAGCCATTAACACACAATCTACCACACATGAAGGAGTGAATTTAAATATGAAAACCTATAATTAGGTTTCATATAACATGGTATGATAAAAAAGATGAGAACTTGGTGTATAATTATGCTTAGGAAGCAATATATTCAATCTTTTATTTTCTTTACAACTTCAGTTTATAAGAAACAATATTACAATAAGAACATGGTTTGAATTATGCATGAAAGGCTAACAAAAATAGTCAGAGACCTAGGACGACCTATGTGGTATGGCATCATATGTATATGAAATATAGTCCAATGCTCACATAGATCAGCACAAGGAACTCTGAAAAACTCGACAATGAACATGTGAGTGTGTGTGCGTGTGTGTGTTTGTGTTAAAAACAGAACTACCTTCTCAAAGAGATCCAAACACTCTTGGTTGTCTTCAAAATCTACTTTTGTCCAATCAATTCCATCTAATTCATACTCCTAAAAACAAAATAAACAAGTTGCAACATTAATATACTGAGACATTCAGTTGTCCTCATCCAAACACTGTTAATAACAGATGCAATTAAATTGGAACCTTTATTTATTAAGGTCATTAATCACAGATGCAAATGAAAGACAGGGGAAAAGAAATTAAGGAAAACCTGAACAGATGCAAATGAACTACAAATAATAATAATAACAATAATTGACTAACCATGAAAGAGATTATACAAAGCAATTCAAAATAACTATACCAATGCCATGACCCATGAGCATAACAATTCAGCGAAGTAAATACATTTCAAAATAATGCAAATAACCATGGAGGCATAGCAACATAATGACAATCATAAATGCAAAAAATCCAAGAATATATGGAAACCTAAAAGCATACTCTAAAAACATTAATTAAAACAAAAGACCAAGTTTGAAGCCATGCTCTCTCTCTCTCTCAATTAATCTATAACTAAGCTTGTTTAGTGTCCCAAATATTTGACATGATCTAATGGACTGACTCTAGTCTGGAAGGTTTGATGTCAAATCATACTAACACTATGTAAAGTTGATTTGCAATTAAGATGAATTCTTCTTTGAGGCATTTCATCAAACACCCTGTTCACCAAGGTTATTATATAAGAGCAACACAATAGATAAATATATATACCTGTCCACCAAGGATAATGGTCCATGTAACACAGGTGCAATGGAAAGGAAAGAAATAATATGTCAGGTAGTTCAAGTTAAAGCACTCCAAGGACCTCCATTTCAGAGCCAAAGCACTCAAACTCCCAAAACTGTTTACAATTTTAGTGAAGTTTATACCTATTAATCACGAATTGAATGTTGACTAATCATATTCTATAACGAATATACTTGAGAAATAAAGAAATAAAATTTCAAATCCATTGGGCGTTGACTAATAACGAATATATTCTATAACGAATATATTCTATAACGAATTGAATGTTGACTAATCATATTCTATAACAAATATCATAGGGTTGTGTGTGTGTGTGTGTATGTGTGTGTGTGTGTGTGTGTGTGTGTGTGTGAGAGAGAGAGAGAGAGAGAGAGAGAGAGAGAGAGACCGATTGGGCGTTATGGTTACAGTGCCATTATGCTGTAGTATTCCTATCAAAAAAGGCATAGTTCCTACATATACTCCCCAAAAAATACTAAATGTAATACTGAAATTGATGTTGAACTGAGCATTCCCATAGTGAGCAGTTTAACAATCATCATAATATTGGCATGTTAAAATTTTCAATGTATTAAACAAAATGATACGCTAAGACTTAACCACAACCAACCCCAACCACACTATCCCCATCCCACCAATACCTCTTCTTCCCTCACCAAGGCAGAGTTCTCATCCATAAGGCAGGGTAGAACCTCCATAGTTTAAACCTTGGTACTGAAACAAGCAGATTACATGAAACTCTTCTACAACTAAAATCTATATTGATTACATCTTCATGTCAATGACTAGCCATTGCGAAAATTAATGAAAAGAATAGAGCACACATGCATGTACCATACATAGAAAGAAAGAGAAAGAAAGCAACTTTCACTTACTTTTCACAAGCACCCTTCCTAAACTTTTCAGCCTGACAAATTTTTGCACCTCTGTCACACCACCTCTGTCACACCCTTCCTAAATGTAAATTTAACAATTCAAATTAAAAAAAAAGGAAAAAAAAAAAAACACTAACAAAATTAATGTCCCCTATTTATTGTGTTTTCAACATTATAAATTGAATGAATCAAGATATGAACAAGATATATACGATATTGAATGAATCAACACTATATATATATATATATATAGAGCAGTACCAGTATATATGTATATAGAAAGAACAAAGAGAGAGTGAAATTTCTACCTTGGCCCCTCCTAAGTATAATTTCTAATTCCACCCTTGATTCTGCCCTATGCGAAGATATAGATGGAGTGTGGTAACTCTTCAATTCAATTCAGGTGCTCACAAGTTGTCATGACTTAAATTTTAAAATGTTAAGTGAAATCTAATTAACCTAAGCTTTAATTTTTTTATTATTAAAAACTCTAATTTTCATTCTTATTCATTTAATTCCATTACTAGAGTCAAATGTCAACTGAGGTAATATTTTATAACCTAATTCAATACTAAAAATTAAATGCATTAAGTAAAAATCAAATAAATCCATTTGATAAAATATGAAAGATTATTAGTTCGACCGAAAAGTTAAAGGTTAAGTTGGCAGAAAAGTCTTTCCAGATTAACCCAAGAAACTTGACAAAATCAATTGGATGACATAACACAAATAAGTTTCTTAACACTATGTATCTTGGATTTGTTAAGGGAAAAAAATGAAACAAAATTACTTATACCCAATTTCTTCTTTTTTTATATAAGGGGTACCTAGGCATAAAATTTAAAAAAAAAAAAAGGATTTTCAAACAAATGCTTATTCAATTTCTTGTAATTTTCTCAGCCACCCAAACAAAAGTAAGAAATTAGCTTCTCTCATTTCATTTCCTTTTCCTTTCTTTTCCCCTTACTTTTCCTTCCCCTTATAACAAATTCAAGATCCAAGTTTTTAGCAAAAGGAAAGCCACCAAAACTACAATTCATCATTATAACAAATGCACAATTATTCAATCACTCTAATTGCATAAAACAAATGAGCCAAAACCCCCCAATAATCTACTTCCCCAAGCGCCCCCCCCAACCACCCACCCACACACACACACACACACACACAAAAGCAAATTCAATACATTATCATCAAGAAGCCTAAACATGAATTCAAAACTGAAATAACCCTGTAAAACTCAACATAATCAAATACCACTTTAGTCTACAATTAAGAAACAAGCAAACCCACAAATAAAATACCTTCTTCATCCGTGTCTTGACCTCGAATTTCCGAGCTTTGTTGTAGACACGCCTCTTCTCTGCTTGACGAGCTCTCTTCGCAGCCGAATCGGCCTTCTTATTCGGAGCAGCCTCGCAAATAATCGAGTGACGAGTCGGCCTCACAACAGGGCTCATCGAAATCAAACCTGAAAATATTACCAAAAAACAATTTTTTAAAACTATTTAAGAACAAGGGTTTTATGATTTGAGCTGAGAAAAGGCAAATACAGAGAAATGGGTTTTTGAGTAGTACCTGTGGAGAAGACATTGTGAGAAGTGGTGGAAGAGAAGCTTAGAGACCTGAGTGATGAAGTGGGTTTGGGGTGAGTAGAAGAATAAGGGTAATTGAGGGATAGGGTAATTGACGACGCTGCTCCGACCCTGCTCGCCGTCGATCGCGATAGAGAGAGAGAGAGAGAGAGAGAGAGAGAGAGAGAGAGAGAGGGGTGGGTAAGTAGAGATTGGGGATTTTTGGGTTTGAGATTAGGGATTTTTTTGGCGGGAATGGGAAAAAGAGGAGGGAGGGTAGGGAGCGGGAATGGGAAAAAAAAGAGGAGGAATAAAAAAAATTTTTTTTTTTTTAGTCACAAATGAAATTAAAATAATAAAATAATGTCGTTTATTTATTTATTTATTTATTTTGCTGCGGGGGTTGACATCGTCAAAAAATTTTATTTTTTGTTAAAATATATATATATTTTTGTAGTTAATAAATTTTGTTAAAAAAATTCCTTTTTTTTTTAGTTACTAAGATTGCAAATTTATTTGTTTCATTTTTATTTTAATGAAAAAAAATATTATTATTTTTATTTGGTAGAAGTAGGGGTAATATTTTAATGAAAAATATTTTTCACTAAAATAAAATTTAATTTTCTGTAGTTAATGAAAAATATTTTTCTGAGGCCTATTTTTTTTGGTTACTAAAAATCATGAACTAATTTTTTGTGGTAGAGGAAATGGAGCGGCAGTAGTAGTGAAGATGGTGGATAAGAGATGATGGTGGTGGTGATGGGGATGGCGAAAGAGATTAGTGGTGAAGTTGTGGTAGTGGTAGTGTAAATGGAGTGGCAGGGGTGAAAGAGAGGTAATGGTAGTAGTAGTGGTAGTGGTGGTAGTGGAGTGGTGGTGATGATAGTAGTAATAGTAGTCGTAGAGGTGAAGTGGCGATAGTGGAAGTAGTGGTGGGGGTGGAATGGCGTTTGTAGTAGTGGTGAAGGTGGTAGTGGAGATGGATGGTGAGAGAGAGAAATGGGTAAGAGACAGATAGAGGAGAGAGAGAGAGAGAGAGAGAGAGAGAGAGAGAGAGAGAGAGTGATGAGCGAGAGACAAAGTGGTCGCTAAAAGTGCATTTTCTTGTAGTGGATCGATAAATCAAGAGGGGGCTCAGTAAATAGAGAGGATGAGAGTGAGAGAGTGAGCAACGCAAACACAGTGGGAGAGAGAGAGAGAGAAAGAAAGAGATAGAGAGTGAGAGTGAGAGACAGAAAAGAGACATAGAGAGAAGAGAGATGGACGAGAGAGACAGAGAGATAGAGAGAAGAGAGATGAGCGAGAGAGACATAAAGAGAATAGAGATGAACGAGAGAGACAGAGAAAGATGAGAGATGGGCGAGAGAGATAAAGAGAATAGAGATGAGCGAAAGAGACAGAGAGAGAAAAGAGATGAGAGAAGAGATAGATGAGTGAGAGAGAGAGGCAGATAGACAGACAGACAGAAAGAGAAGAGTGATGAGTGAGAGAGAGAAAGAGAAGAGAGAAAGAAAGATGAAAAAATGAATGAAAAGATATAGACAGAGAGAGAGAGAGAGAGCAAAAAGAGATAGACGAGAGAGAGACAGAGAGAGATGAGCGAGAGAGATAAAGAGAAGAAAGACAGAGAGAGAAGAGAGATGAGAGAGATAAAGAGAAGAAAGATGGACGAGAGACACAGAGAGAGAGAGAGACAGAGATAGAGAGACAGAGACAGACAGACAGACAGAGAAGAGTGATGAGTAATGAGTGAGAGAGAGAAAGAGAAGAGAGACAGAGACATAGAGAGAAAGAAAGAGACAGACAGACAAAAAAGAGTGATGAGTGAGAAAGAGAGAGACAAGAGAGACAGAGACACATAGAGAAAGAGAGAGACAGACAGACAGAGAAGAGTTATGAGTAAGAGAGAGAAAGAGAAGAGAGACAGAGACAGAGACAGAGACAGAGAGATAGAAAGATGAAAAAATTGGTGAAAAGAGAAATGTTCGAAAGAGTAAAACAACGTCGTTTTTATTTTTTTATTTATTTTTTGTAACAGAAAAATACCGTTGCATTTATTTAAACCATTTTATGACCATATATATATGAAGCTGTCTTAAAGCCACAATATATATATATATATATATATATATATATTTTTGGCAACGATACGTATTACAATCGCAAAAAAATCTTTTTTTTTTTTTTGCGACTGCAGTTGGTACGGTCGCAAATACCCTTTTTTTTTTGCGATAGCAATTTCTGCCGTCGCAAATACCCTATTTTTTGCGACGAAAGTCACATTTTTTGGCGATGGCAAGTTGTGCCGTCTCAAAAAGTCACATTTTTTGAGACGGAAAGTTGTGCCGTCGCAAAAAGTCATTTCTTGCGACGACAAATGTGCCGTCGCAAAAAGTTCCGTCTCATAAGCCCACTTTTCTTGTAGTGAGAGAGTGAGAAAGAGAGAGAGAGAGAGTCAGAGAGTGAGAGACAGAAAAATGAAATCTGAAATCTGTCCTAATATTTGTCCTAAAATTATAAATTATAAATATTAAAAATATTAAATTATCTTAAATATTTGTCCTAATATTTTTTTTACTGAAAAATATTATAATATATTTTAAAATTTTATATTCTTATATTCTTATATTATATATATATATATATATATATATATATATATATATATATATATAAAATAAGAAAGAAAAGAAAGAAAGAAAATTTAAAAAAAAAAGAAGGAAATTTTTTTTTTTAAATTTTTTTGAGCTAGCTCAACCCGTGTTTTTTTAGTCGCCAATTACTTTTATAAATCCGTCAAATTTAAATTAGAAATGTCTCCCTCCAAATTTAAATTAACAATAGTGTTTGATTATTGTTAACCGTGTACGGCGTAAAAATAATTTTAAAAAGTTGAAAAAATTAATTATTAAAAAATTAAGAAAAATTTTAAAATTTGAAATAATATCAATAAGTCTTACAAATCAGATTTATTTACTCATAAGTCATGAGTGAATTTTTACACACTTAGCCCTCGTTTTGGTAATGAAATTTTTTTAAAACTTTTTAAATATATGTTTTGTGTCTGTGAAATGATTATTTCATTAGTACTAGTAATAATATTGAAAAATTTATTAAAATGATAAATAATTGGGATATTTTGTCTTTTATTTGTGAATTTTGATTTATTCTTAATTTATTAGTGTTATTGAAATATGATGATGTAAAAAGTATAAATAGTTTAATTGTACTTTTTAAAAATAATAAATTTATTATTAAAAATTAAATTCATCAGACTAACCTGTAACTATGCCTTTAAATTTTTGCAATGTACAAGTATCGACAAACAGACAATAACAAGTTGCCCATTTTAGAATTTAATTTCTTTTTATAATACAATTATTACATTTTAAAAATATTAATTTATCAAAATTACCTTTTGATAGTATATTTTTTTAGAAATATCAATTGTCATAATTGTACTTTTTGTATTATTAATGAATTTAAAAAAAGGACAAAATAAGAAATTCATATTATTTTAATAATCAATTTTTTTAAAAAATTAATATTTTGAGATAATAAAAAATAAAATAAGATATTAATATTTTTGGATGGTGTGTGTACAACCTCTTCATAAAAATAAAAATAAAAATAAAAATAAAATAAAATAAAACAACTATTTTGTTTAGTCAAATTTTCAAGTGGAGACTAATGGTATTGTTGTTAATAAAATAAAATACTATTTTGTTAATTTTTTTATTTTCATTCGGCTACCAAACAATTTAGTAGCCAAAAGTAGGTCTACAGCGACTAAAATTTGCTTAAAATATTTTAAAAAGTTGAAAAAATTAATTATTAAAAAATTAAGAAAAATTTTAAAATCTGAAATAATATCAATAAGTCTTACATTTTACACACTTAGCCCTCGTTTTGATAATGATATTGAAAAATTGAAAATTTTATTTAAATGATAAATTATTACATTTTAAAAATATTCATTACATTTTAATAATATTAATTTTTCATTACAACCCTACAGAAATTACCATTACCTAAAGGAACACTTTACCATTATTAAACAATCGGCTACCAAACTATTTAATAGCCAAAAGTAGGCCTTTGGCGACTAAAAAGTAATTTAGTCGATGAATCCCCTGTTTTTGGCGACCAAAATTTTGGTCGCCAAAGGTATTTTATAATTTTTTTATTTTCATTCGGCTACCAAACTATTTAGTAGCCAAAAGTAGGTCTTTGGCGACTAAAAATTCTTTTGGTCGCCAATTGTGATATGTTTAGCTACTAAAAAATTTTTTAGTCGCCAATTATATTTTTTTTAGCTACTAATTTTTTTTTAGTCGCCAATAATCAACATTCCCCTACTAAAAAAAATTAGTAGCTAAAAGGTTGACTTTTGCCGACTAAAATTATTTTGGTAGCCAATTCCCACACTTTTGGCGACTAAATTTGTTTTGGTAGCCAAAAATGGTCGGCAAAAATGTGTTTTCTTGTAGTGTGGAGTTCAATATTTTATCATGCTTTAGACATGCCATAGTTAGTGGGAGGTTGTTTGGTGGAGAAAAATCTTTATAGATTTTCTCCCAAAAACTAATATTTTGTGTATGAATTAAATTAAATTTTGAATAATTGTCACTTGTGGTTCAAGAGATGATTACGAGCATAGTGGATTTTAGATCTTGTGACTTGTGTAATATTGTCAATATTTAATTTATATTTTTGCAGTAAAATTATTTTGTAATATACTAATCAAATTAATCCCAATGCGTATTTTTTCCCCCCTCTAATTGATTTAACTTATAGAAGTTAATTTGCTCGACCTACAGTTAGTAGAGATGTTCAAATGTGAACAAAGTAATCCTATTTTTTAGATGAGCAGAAAGTCTTGAAGACTTTAGGTCAGACCTTAATTGAACCAAAGTAAGGAAACATAACTCAACGTCGCCGTGATTTTTTTTGCCTTGTTTGGTGTAATGACCCCAAAATGCGTATAAGAAATCATCTTTATTTACCTATGAGAGGATGTGTTTTAATTTAATTATATCTATTAAAATTGACGCATTATCTGTTGAGTTACGGACTTCAAATTGAAATTACCGACCTTTATGGGTTCAGAAATCAAAATTGAGTACTTGGGTATGTTAATTGGAATTTTTAGAACTATTGGGGAAAATTAATTGGAAATCTAATTTGTCTGATTCGTTAATGCACGTTTGGGTGGCTAATTTTGTACTGCAAATTGAAGACCCTAGAGACTTCAGAAACCAGAACAGGGGACATATTTATGATCAGCACAATTTTTAGAGTCACCTGGGAACTTTAATTGAAATTTGATTTTGCGCGATTCGTAATGCCACGTTTGGTTCTCCCTATTGTGTTAAGCCTTGTGTGTGTGTTTATTTAGATATATAGATATGTTTGTGAGTGTTTGGTCTCATCTTTTGCAAGCCAAAATATCTAAAAGAGAGAGAGGAGAACCGTGGGGGAGAAAAGAGAGGGGAGACCAAGAAAAGCTTAACAATCATGGTGGTTTGAAGGGAATTGAAGATAGAGAAGGGAGAACAACCATAGAAGCTTGGAGAAATCAAAGAGTGAACTAAGGTAAGATTAATTATCTTGAATCCTTATGTTTGAGACATCAATTTCATGAAATCATGATAATAAGAGAAGCTTCGAACCCATGGTTTGATGTATATATATTGATTGAACCTTGATTTCCTTAGAATTTCTTGATTGAAGAAGTATAGGCATTATATTTGTTTATTTTGAGGTTATGATGGTTGATGGAGACTAATAATGTGAAACTGGTCATGTATTAAAGGGTTTTGGGATTTGATTTACATGTAATTAAGGTTTGATTTTCAAAATGAGAAGTCCCAAATTTTCAGCCATTTTCGGACTGCAAACTGTCCAGGCCGCACGTGTGGAGACAGCTCAGTCCAGCCAACTTTGAATAAGCATATCTTTTGTATCCGGACTCCGTTTTGAGTGATTCTTGAGCCTAAAATCAAGCCCCGGAAGTCTAGTTTCTAATGGCAATGGTCTCACACCCAAATTCTAAATACATAAATAGTTATGTCCAAATTAGTGACGACTGTTCACTTTCTGTGAACCAGTTTTGTACCATTTCTTCACCTAAACCATTTCCCATCGATTTCTCCTATTTTCTGAGACATGGATTATAACTTATTAAAGAATAATGAGCTTGGTACCACCATGGCTAATTGATTGAATGATCAAAGAGAATAAGTAAAGGATCGAGTATAATCTCATATAATGTGTTGTGCAATGTACTTGTAGGTCGAGGCGAGGACATCATCCCAGTACTATCGGGAGCGGATCACTGTGAGTAATAGTACCCTCAATGTTTCGTGATCCCGTTAATTACTATTGTTATTAACGTTATGTTGAACATGTATGCTATTAAGGAACGGTATGAAATCATAGAATTGTGAACTATGAACCTATGGAAACATCGAAAGAATTGTGAACTATGAATCTCCAACTTGTGAAATATGAAATGATGAGGCCGAGGGCCAATTGTGAAATATGAATCTCCGACTTGTGAATTTAGGAGGCCAAGGGCCGACTTGTGAATTTAAGAGGCCGAGGGCCGACTTGTGAATTTATAAGGCCGAGGGCCAATCTGTGAATTTGTGAACCTATTAGGCCGAGGGCCAAGCTGTGAAATACGTTGTACTTATTATTAATAATTATTAGTAGTACTCTGTCAAACGCCAACTAACTATGTATGACTCTGATTAATAGTTGATATGAACATTCTATTTTTCTTAAGTAAATTATGTCGTTTATTAATGAAGAAAGAGAACTTATGTTCATTCTGGAATAATGGTTTTAGTGTAACTATGAAAGCATACCGTGTTGCTACTAATGGGCCTGAGGCCAATCAGTTATAAATCATCAAGTATGGATATTTCTGAGGGATCAAAATAATTGGATAAGCTATGTGCGTCCGTATGAGTCTGAAATAGTTATGTTGTGTTACATATGGACCCGAGGTCATTCAGAACCTACGATATGAATGCAAAGATTTAACGTTATTATATGCTCTCTGTAATAGTATGATTCATATTCTGTTATACACGAGACAACTGAGTTAATCAGTAACTAAGTCATGAGAAGTTTATGTGCGCTATACCATAATGGAATTCTTAAGGAACTAAGGTTATTCTGTTTTTGTTTATCCATTTCGGTTATGTTATGTTATGACATAATATGCATTGTTTGGTCTTTATGACCTAATGATATATTCTGGTATGGAACAAAGTGCTGTACAGAACTAAGTGCTACACTTTGGTGGGAGCCACCTCTAGAATCCGTGCGAGTCACCTCTTGAGTCCATACATAGTTATTTCTAGATCGAAAGGCTGTTCTGTATATTTTTGGGCCGAAAGGCCGTCTGTATATATTTCTGGGCTTAAAGGCTATTCTGTTATTTCTGGGCCTATGGCCGTTTTGTATCTGAAGACCTATGGCTGTTCTGTATATGCTGGGCTTAAAGCCACTCTGTCACGGAAACTGGACCCATGGCTGTTTTGAAAATAATTACGGAATGTAGTTAATCATATGTATCTGCAGTTATATGTTTTATTATTCAGGTTAAACATTACATTATTTATGTACTATTATTCACTGAGTTCGCTCATTCTGTATTTTGTCTGTCTATTTCTGTAGGTAATCAACCGGGAGTTCAGTCCTAACCTTTAAGGCTCGTCTTTCTCTTGTCAACTTTGATGCGTCCAGGCACCTACCTGAAGCCGTGCATTTTGTAAAGTGTTATTAGGTTATTGGCTTATGCTTTGGTTGTCTTTCATTAATATTTTCGTTACACGCCCAATTGTGGGTCTAAGTATGAATGTATAAGTGTGTAACCGAAGTTCGGGTGTATGTTTCTATATATTATGTACCTAATGCAATGTGTGTGGTCCTGGCATGGTAGAGGTAGCTCAATGGATGATGTTTTATGTTATTTTATAATGGTAATACTTCTGCTCAGGTCCCATATGTTATGTATAACAGGTTAAGTGTCCGTTTCTGAATAGGTCATGCCCAAAACTTTTAGGGGTGGGTTTGGGGTGTGACAAGTGGTATCAGAGCACGAGTTGCCATCTCACACACGAATCCATTGAGCTTTAGGATGTTTAGCAAGACTTAGTCATCATGCATAATATTCTGAAAGTACATGAAAAGATTGATGGCAATGTTAAATGTATATGTTTTATCTGCTATTTTTGATGATTACAATCTATGTCTGTTGCATATTCTTTTATTGCCTCTGTTTATCTTATATAGATTTTGCAGATGGGAGTAAGTCAACAACGTTGTACTGCGGAGGTGTGGTAAGAATTTGAGATGATCGGTGAGACAGTTTATATGTAAATACTTAGATAAAATTTGTGTTATCGGTTGATAGTCTGTGGGAAATGATGGCGATATAATTGGGCTTTTTAGCATCTATTTGAGTGAATTGATTAAATTTTAAGTAGGGGATATTTCTAAGATTAAAGGAAAGGTTATATGTGATACTCTACTTTTATACTCTAGGTATGTCTTCCTTGCCATAACAATAGTTAAATCTGCGATTTTAATTTTTTTTTTTTTTTTTTTTTTTTGCTGTGTTTGAATATTTTGATGAGATGTGTTTTGTGTGATAATTGAAATTGCATTAAGTAGGACTGGTTGTAAGAAAGAATTATGCATATAATGACCCCTTTTCAAATTATGAAGGGAATTAATTAATTGTGAATTTACTTCTTGCTGACGATTTAAATAGATAGGCTATGCTGGGGAATTGGTTATGGACCTTGAAACAGTATGTAGGTAATATGATTTTGTGAACTAAGGAAATTACCGACGACTTCTGATAGAGCATTATTAATGGTGTCTACTGAGTACTGTTTATGTGTAATTGGAATTTGATTACGAGAATCTGTATTTTGCACTGTACTCTGTACTTTGACCTCTGTAATCTGAAATCTGAAATCCGTAATCTATAATCTATTCTGTTTATGTATAATCTGTAATTTGTAAGTGAGCTTTTGTACGAGTAATAGTCGAATGATATGAAGAATCCCGCTTATGATACGTGTCTGTCCACATGACACTTGCAAAACAATAAACAACCATTAACCAATTTGTCATTAAATCTAAATGATTGGTGACCTGATAAGTTACTGCAAGAATTAGAATCCTGTCTCTGTGTATTAATAATTTAAGACTGAGAAATCATTTCTATGATATAATTCTGTGTCGATTTGTCAAACTAATCCCTATTCTGTATGTAAAGGCTATAATGCAAGCTGTTCTGCATGACATTGTGAATTTTGACAGGAACAAATGGTTATGATGGGGGGTTATTCCATGTTAATGATGGGTTAACGGGTATCTCCTTCCTCTTACGTGTTTATGCAAATTTGTAAATCCGCACTATGCGATTCTGAATTGATTTCCTATTATATTGAACCGATCTTATTAAAAAAAATTTTAACTCTAATGTTAGCCGGTTAAATTACTTTATTGTTGTACTGTTGAATTTCTAGATATTATGGAACCCAAATGGATGTGATTACTGTATACCTAATGACATTAGGACCCTACGAATGAATCTGGTAGAAATAATGTACGCGAAGTAACTGGACACTCTGCCTGTGATAATTGACTGGACCGGATGACTGGTCTATAATTTCTGTATGGTTGTTTGCTAATCCACTGTAATTATCCATTATGAATACAAACCAAGTGGTTGATCTTGTACCCTACAGTAGGAAGAGAAAGAATTAACTGAATTGTGGAATACTGAGATGAGTAAAAGAGGTCAAATTCATTTGTAATACTCGTTGAGAGAGGATGTGCAACTTACTGTTATGACTGATTAATTAAACATGATTTTAAATTCAATTTCTGCCCTTATCTTTGGATGGCTTCCTTGAAAAGATGGTTGCTATACTTGTTTCTATTGCTCAGATCCGAACTTATGATGGTATGATAGGGTGTCTGTCATGGCACACCTGCATGAATTCGCAAAAGTATATGCTACTTGTTTTGGAGCCTGTTAGAAATCTGATTCGAACTGATAAGTCTAATTCTGATTATTGAGCAAAGAGCCACAAAGTCGCTGATTTAGGACTTGTTTGTTGTTCTGGGTTTAATCGTTGAAAGATGTATGTGCCTTTGAAACATAATTAAGTAGGGAACGTTACCTCAACTTTTGAGGAATTATGACAGTTGGAGTTGTGTGTAAACCTAAAGAGTTTGAACTGTGTTTGATAGCTTATGAGTCACATATAATCGAATACTTGAAGTGAATCTGAGTTGTTATAGTATTTGGAAGGTATAACTTTTAGAGCAGTGAATTGAAACGTACAAGGGTTGTGAATAATGAGACGATGCTTTGATGTTATTAAATACTATTATCAATTGGGTTACCAATTAGTCAGTAAAGACGAATTACTTGTGATTTCGGGAGCAACCTCCTTTGAAATTGACTCTATAAGATGGGGAATGACTACATGATTGAGAAATGGTATATGTCTAAGACGGAACTAGACTTGCGACAAGGAGAATCAAGTTTGGAGGACCAAACTTCTTAAGTTGGGGAGAATGTAATGACCCCAAAATGCGTATAAGAAATCATCTTTATTTACCTATGAGAGGATGTGTTTTAATTTAATTATATCTATTAGAATTGACGAATTATCTGTTGAGTTACGGACTTCAAATTGAAATTACCGACCTTTATGGGTTCAGAAATCAAAATTGAGTACTTGGGTATGTTAATTGGAATTTTTTGAACTATTGGGGAAAATTAATTGGAAATCTAATTTGTCTGATTCGTTAATGCACGTTTTGGTGGCTAACTTTGTACTGCAAATTGAAGACCCTAGAGACTTCAGAAACCAGAACAGGGGACATATTTATGATCAGCACAATTTTTAGAGTCACCAGGGAACTTTAATTGAAATTTGATTTTGCGCGATTCGTAAGGCCACGTTTGGTTCTCCCTATTGTGTTAAGCCTTGTGTGTGTGTTTATTTAGATATATAGATATGTTTGTGAGTGTTTGGTCTCATCTTTTGGAAGCCAAAATATCTAAAAGAGAGAGAGGAGAACCGTGGGGGAGAAAAGAGAGGGGAGACCAAGAAAAGCTTAACAATCATGGTGGTTTGAAGGGAATTGAAGATAGAGAAGGGAGAACAACCATGGAAGCTTGGAGAAATCAAAGAGTGAACTAAGGTAAGATTAATTATCTTGAATCCTTATGTTTGAGACATCAATTTCATGAAATCATGATAATAAGGGAAGCTTTGAACCCATGGTTTTATGTATATATATTGATTGAACCTTGATTTCCTTAGAATTTCTTGATTGAAGAAGTATAGGCATTATATTTGTTTATTTTGAGGTTATGATGGTTGATGGAGAATAATAATGTGAAATTGGTCATGTATTAAAGGGTTTTGGGCTTTGATTTACATGTAATTAAGGTTTGATTTTGAAAATGAGAAGTCCCAAATTTTCAGCCATTTTCGGACTGCAAACTGTCCAGGCCGCATGTGCGGAGACAGCTCAGTCCAGCCAACTTTGAACAAGCATATCTTTTGTATCCGGACTCCGTTTTGAGTGATTCTTGAGCCTAAAATCAAGCCCCAGAAGTCTAGTTTCTAATGGAAGTAGTCTCACGCCCAAATTCTAAATACAGAAATAGTTATGCCCAAATTAGTGACGACTGTTCACTTTCTGTGAACCAGTTTTGTACCATTTCTTCACCTAAACCATTTCCCATCGATTTCTCCTATTTTCTGAGACATGGATTATAACTTATTAAAGAATAATGAGCTTGGTACCACCATGGCTAATTGATTGAATGATCAAAGAGAATAAGTAAAGGATCGAGTATAATCTCATATAATGTGTTGTGCAATGTACTTGTAGGTCGAGGCGAGGACATCATTCCAGTACTATCGGGAGCGGATCACTGTGAGTAATAGTACCCTCAATGTTTCGTGATCCCGTTAATTACTATTGTTATTAACGTTATGTTGAACATGTATGCTATTAAGGAACGGTATGAAATCATAGAATTGTGAACTATGAACCTATGGAAACATCGAAAGAATTGTGAACTATGAATCTCCAACTTCTGAAATATGAAATGATGAGGCCGAGGGCCAATTGTGAAATATGAATCTCCGACTTGTGAATTTAGGAGGCCGAGGGCCGACTTGTGAATTTAAGAGGCCGAGGGCCGACTTGTGAATTTATGAGGCCGAGGGCCAATCTGTGAATTTGTGAACGTATTAGGCCGAGGGCCAAGCTGTGAAATACGTTGTACTTATTATTAATAATTATTAGTAGTACTCTGTCAAACGCCAACTAACTATGTATGACTCTGATTAATAGTTGATATGAACATTCTATTTTTCGTAAGTAAATTATGTCGTTTATTAATGAAGAAAGAGAACTTATGTTCATTCTGGAATAATGGTTTTAGTGTAACTATGAAAGCATACCGTGTTGCTACTAATGGGCCTGAGGCCGATCAGTTATAAATCATCGAGTATGGATATTTTTGAGGGATCAAAATAATTGGATAAGCTATGTGCGTCCGTATGAGTCTGAAATAGTTATGTTGTGTTACATATGGACCCGAGGTCATTCAGAACCTACGATATGAATGCAAAGGTTTAACGTTATTATATGCTCTCTGTAATAATATGATTCGTATTCTGTTATACACGAGATAACTGTGTTAATCGGTTACTAAGTCATGAGAAGTTTATGTGCGCTATACCATAATGGAATTCTTAAGGAACTAAGGTTATTCTGTTTTTGTTTATCCGTTTCGGTTATGTTATGTTATGACATAATATGCATTGTTTGGTCTTTATGACCTAATGATATATTCTGGTATGGAACAAAGTGTTGTACAAAACTAAGTGCTACATCTTGGTGGGAGCCACCTCTTGAGTCCATACATAGTTATTTCTGGGCCGAAAGGCTGTTCTGTATATATTTCTGGGCCGAAAGGCTGTTCTGTATATATTTCTGGGCTGAAAGGCCTTTTCGTTATTTCTGGGCCTATGGCCGTTTTGTATCTGAAGACCTATGGCTGTTCTGTATATGCTGGGCTTAAAGCCACTCTGTCACGGAAACTGGACCCATGGCTGTTTTGGAAATAATTACGGAATGTAGTTAATCATATGTATCTGCAGTTATATGTTTTATTATTCAGGTTAAACATTACATTATTTATGTACTATTATTCACTGAGTTCGCTCATTCTGTATTTTGTCTGCCTATTTCTGTAGGTAATCAACCGGGAGTTCAGTCCTAACCTTTAAGGCTCGTCTTTCTCTTGTCAACTTTGATGCGTCCAGGCACGTACCTGAAGCCGTGCATTTTGTAAAGTGTTATTAGGTTATTGGCTTATGCTTTGGTTGTCTTTCATTAATATTTTCATTGCACGCCCAATTGTGGGTCTAAGTATGAATGTATAAGTGTGTAACCGAAGTTCGGGTGTATGTTTCTATATAATATGTACCTAATGCAATGTGTGTGGTCCTGGCATGGTAGAGGTAGCTCAATGGATGATGTTTTATATTATTTTATAATGGTAATACTTCCGCTCAGGCCCCATATGTTATGTATAACAGGTTAAGTGTCCGTTTCTGAATAGGTCATGTCCAAAACTTTTAGGGGCGGGTTTGGGGTGTGACATTTGGCGTAATAAAAACTGATGTGTGCGCTATGATTAACAACATGGTAAGTAGCTTTGATTGGCCAGTTTGGAGTTGTGAAATTAGTTAGCCCTCAATAGATCTAGATATGATCCTGACTCTTGAGCTGCGTAGATTAACTTTGCAATTTGACTTGTAATAATATTGCAACATTGGATGAAGCAACATCCAAGGTTCACGTCATCCAAGAAGTGCGAGTTTAAATAAGTTAGTCATTAAAGATGAGTAGAAATGCGAGTTTAAATAAGTTAATCATTAAGTGTAAGATGAGCAGCCAGTATGAGCATCTTTTGCTCTCTACCCAATTGATGGGAGTAGATAGAGCAAAATTTCATGCATTATGATAGTGTATGTTGAAGTGTCACTTAAAGTTAGCGCTTAGAAGCTGCAAAATTTATTAACACTAAGTGAGAAGATAGACGCCTAGTGGCTGCAAAATATATTAGCATTATCACCTTGTCTAAGTCTGGACACTTACTGTTTCTACACTTGAATGTGAGACATGAGGAGATGCTTTTTTGTATGATTCCTTAGCTAGGTGTAACATGCTCAAGGGTTACCCTGAGTGCATTAAACAGTTTGGATCCTCGATTTCTTTGATCTAGTTTCATGAGTGCAATGTGAAATGTAAATGAGAGTTCAGATTTGACAACTTTTATAAAAAATCCATTTTATTTCAAAACATTTGCCAAAAATGGTTTACATCATCAGATCCCAGAGTTGCCACCTAAAATTTTGAGAGAATTAGAAAAACTATGACTCGTGCGAAGACCACTGTTCATCATAACCAAGGATGCTTGGTTCGAAACCTTGGATATGAGGAGGGAATGTCATTAATTGAGCACTCTCGCTCACCCAATCAAAAGATCGGCCTCTATTAAACCATGATATGATTTTTATTTACTTCATATGTTTATATTCCAATTATTAACAATAAATCCTTAAAATTACTATGTGAAGCAAACATATATAGACTATGTTGTTCATTTTGGAACAATTTGATTTTATCAATTTTGAAGATGTTTTGAATAGTGCAATCATGAAAATCAATTTTATTCTAAATTAAAAAAACAAAGCCTTCACCCACTGGCATGCATAGAGTTATATCAAATAAGCACGTAGTCAAATGGTAAGATGTTAAACATAGTAAGAAAAATCACACACAAGCGAGATGCTAAAGGAATATTTTAGGGAAAATATGGTTTTTTAGTAGAATTATTAGAACTATGCATAAAAGGAATATTTTAAAAAAGAGTTTTGAACGGGTCTAAAACACTTGGTCAAAACAGGCTTAGGGTTGGAAATGAAGCAAAAATTTCATCTTTCGTACTGAAAACATTCTGAGAAACACATTCTTGTTTTCATCATTGGGAAATTATAAAAAAAAAGGCCAAAGTCTTAAGGTCTTTCAAAATGGGGTGTCTATAGTTGCCCCTCTTTAATAGAACTCAAAGTCACTTCATGACGTAAGTGAATATCAAAGCCCGAAGACGACCCTTTTGACAAGGCTGTAAGACTTGGGCAAACAAACAAGATGCAAATGCAATTGGTTAAACCTAAGGTTTGCCTATGTATCCCTTTGCAAGAAATCAAACTAATGTAGTTCAAGAACAGAATACAAATGATATACTTGATAGCTGGACTTGCATGCTTTGCGAAGCCCTTTTTTGTTATTTTGAAAATTCATGATCAATGCAATGCAACAGGTAATATACGAGGCAAGCCTCGTGAAAATGATATAAAGCATAGCAAGGGATATAATCCAAACACACTCACATAAGAGGACGAAATGTAACCGATGAATAGTTTTAACCTACAACCCAAAATAGGGGAGGTATTAACCAATGGATAGTCTACACTAACAACCTAAGAAAAGGGAGGTATTAACCGATTGTGGTTTTAACTGATAATCCGAAAAATGGATAATATTGTCATCCCGAAGAAGGGCCAGTATGAACCGAGTGGTTTGAACCTACAACCCGAAAAAAGGGGCCAACATTAACTGATGAAAGAGGTTGTAATCAAATGTTGATGTGAAAAAATTGTAGCCAAGTGATGCAACAATGGTAGTTTTAACCATGCAAATGATATGGTAATGCAATTGAAAGTTGAATTCTTTTTTTTTTTTTTTCTGTTTTGTTTTTCAAAACTTATGTTGAATGCAACTTATGATATGGTAATGCAATTGCAATTGAAAGTTGAATGCAATAGGTGGTGAGGCAATCCTCATGTAAATGAAGCATAACAAAGGGGTATAATCTAAATACACTCACATGAGAGGAGAAAATGTAACCGATAAATAGTTTGAACCTACAACGCAAAATAAGAGAGGTATTAACGATGGATAGTCTCAGCTAATAACCCAAGAAAAATGAGGTATTAACTGATAGTGGTTTTAACCGACAACTCAAAAAAGGGATAGTATCGTCATCTCGAAGAAGGGCCAGTATGAACCGAGTGGTTTGAACTTACAACTTAAAAAAGGAGACCAGCATTAACTGATGAAAGAGGTTGTAATCAAATGTTGATGTGAATAGATTGTGGCCATGCATATAATGAACAATGCAAGTGTGATAGTAAATGCAAAAAAAAAAAAAAAAAAACAAAACAAAACAAAAAAAAACAAAGGGGCAATGTGAGACACACAATATGAAATATGATATAATGGATGCACAACAATAACATGATGGATGCAAAACCGATGAATACACAAAAATGATTTTTTCCTTTTCCACATATTTTTTTTTTCAAAATTTTCTTCTTCTTTTTTTTTTCAAATTTTCTTCTTCTTTTTTTTCAAATTTTTCTTCTTCTTCTTCTTCTTCTTCTTCTTCTCTCTCTCTCTCTCTCTCTCTCTCTCTCTCTTTCTTTTCAAATTTTTTTCTTTTTTCTGTTTTTTTATTTTCTGAAAATTTCTTTTTTGTATTTTTTTTTTGATTTTCTTTTGAAACTTCTTTTTGAATTTTCTTTTTTTAAAAATGTATATACATACCATATATACATATATGGATACAAATAATATAAAAATATGTATTACATACATAAAACTATATATACTAATACATATATATAGAGACACATATAGATACATACAGACATACACATACATATACATATACGTATTACATATGCATACGGACACATATGCACATACAGATGCATATACGGTATACATATATACAGATTATATACATAATATATACATATATACACTCATTCTCTGTTTTATCTCTCTCTCTCTCTCTGCCTCGTTCGTCTTCGTTGAGCATCGTGTCTGCTGCATGATTTCAACAATCACGGTGCGCTTAACCAAAAACAGCTGGACTGGTCTCGTTTGTCAAAGATTGCCTCAGCAATCCCTCTTCTTTGGCTTCTTCTTTTTTTCTAGCTTCTTCTTAAATTGATTTGCGAGAGAGTGGAGCAGAAAGCTACAAACTCTCACTGCCAATTCTCTCTTTGGCATTATACTCCTCCTGACATGGCCTCTTCTCGCCATCCCCTTACTCTCTTCCCTGACCTTAATGATTTCTCAATCGAGATTACTAACTCCTCTGAGCCTCAACAGAGTCCCCCTGCTCTTGCCCATGTTCTCATCTTTCCTGCACTATCAGCCGAGCAACTGATGGCAGCGCAATTTGATGTCGATGCCAATCACTACACATTAAAGTCCTATGTGGAGACGGTGACCGCAGTCTCCAATTTGTCTCACCAACTGTAGAATAGGACAAGTAAGGTATATCGATTAAATGCCTAGCTCTCTCTACTCCAGTGTATATACAAGGACGCTCGAGAAGAGATTAGCAACTTGAAAAAGAAAAACAAGGAGCTGAAATGACAGGCCAACTTTGTGGCCCGATTCGAAGTTCCTTCGTACTCCTCATTTGACGGTTGGCGGGGAGTAATTTCTTTTGGAGGCTCTGCTAATGCTGAGACAGAGTCTTCAAGGACTTCTCGAGAGTAATGCTATGGCAAGATGGCTAACAGTAGAGTTAAGAGACGAAGTTTCCTGCAAATGAGATTGATTTGTAAACTTCGTCGCGCGGGCTACTGTCAAAATCCGAGAAAAAGTCGCTCTATTTTTCTTTTCTTTTTTTTTTTTTTTTTGCTTTGCTTTGTTTTGTTTTTCTTTTGCTCTTTGCTTAGAAAGGAGCACCAATGCTTTAGAATTTCCTTTTGTTGTTGTTGTTGTTTTTTTTTTTTTTTTTCTTTCTTTTTGTTTGTTTGTTTGTTTGTTTGTTTTTGTAATGCTGATTAGGGCTTCACCCTGAAGTTTAATAAAAGAAGTTTCTGTTGTTTTCACATCATGGCGTGAATGGCACAACACCTAATCATGAAAACATTTTGTTTTGAACTTGAATCTGAGAATGATTGAATTGTAATGAGTTCTGGATTGGACATTGAGCCCCCAATTGACTATAAATCAAAAAATGACCCGATGAAAGAAAAACAAAGCAAAAACAATCTAAACACACCTATTTATAGTTATTGGAATGAAAGACACTCAAAACATGACTCAGAAGGACAAACCATTGAGCCTACGCAACTTCTGCAGTTTTTCATTCTGGAATGATATTGAAATTGGTCGGCCGACTAATTGATTGGCCGGCCAGTTGATTTGTTGTCCAGCCAACTGAGAAATTGACGGGTTGGTTGATTCATGAATCGCCGGCTGAACGAACTGATGAACTGGCTAAACAAATGGCTGACTAGCCAAACAAGTGGCTAGCGGCTGAAACAACCAAGAAACACAATCGGAGTCAACTTAAAACTTGGATGGTCGACTGAATGGTTAGCCGGTTGGCAGAAATATGAACATGAGACTCGAGAGTGCAGAGAGAAGACAGAATTCCTGACTCGACTATGTCCCTAATTCATTGCTTTGAATGTTTCTTGGTTTTCTGCTAAAAGTTTTTTGACCAACATAAGAGTTAGATTAATATGCTTGCTCTACTCTCTGTTTTGAAATCATGTAAGTCAAGTCGTGAGTACTGAAATTTTTTTTTTTTGGGTCCAAGAAATGGTCCGACTTTGCTAAAATGGAATAATTTTCGAAAAAAGTAGTCGACTTCATTAAAAGTCCTCAAAATCTGTTTTCGCAAATGGTCACTACCTGACCAACATGGAATCAACCTTTGAGATGCATAAATAACCCGAGCTTGATTTGTCTTGTAGCTAAATTTGCCATAAAGAATCGATAGGACAACCAAATAAAGATAACCTAATTGAACTTGGACAAAACAGCCGAGTCAAATAAATATGCACCAATCAAACATGGATGAGATGAGTAAGTTAAAATTGGTTGGGGTTGAACTTCAGGATGAAGCTGCCAATGTATCCCAAAGATAGGAATCAAGCCTTACATAGTTTCCGAGGGTAAGGTTCACTTGGGTATTTTCACTCTCCTTTTGCGCTCTAACGTTTTCCAAAGTCGCCTTCCTGGGTTTTCAATCTTGCAAGTTTTTCTCATTTTTTTTATTTTTTATTATTTTTTCATTTTCCATTTTTCATTTTTTTTTGTTTTTTTTTGTTTTTCTACCCTAACTTTTGCCTAGGTCACTGTAGACACCCCATTTTTGACCGCCCTTAAGACTTAGGCGTTACTGATGGTTTACTTGGTGGTAAAAGGTGTGCAGGGCAAAGGTTCAATTTCTTCAGCAATGAGAGAGTCAAATCCCAACTTCATACCCCTTTTGGACCAAAACAATCTTGATCAAAAGATTTTAGATCTTAAAACCCTCTCTTTCAAAATGTTTTGAAAATAAAGTTCCTACGATGTTCCGACGCTCGCATTTCGGTAAATGTTGCGCTTTTCGATAAACCGAGCAAGGACAAAGTGGAAATGAATGAAAGAGAGAAGAAATCTTTGAAAAGTCTTTCAAAACACCTTTCTTAGGGGTTTGAAATTGAAGAAAAGAGGAGAAGAGGGGAGAAACCAAGTTGGAGAAGAAGTTCGGCAAGGATCCGGGTAGGAGAGAGAGTCGAACAGCCCTCGTTGAATCGGGCTTATTCATTTGCATACTTGGATTTTAGCTATGAGGCCACCACCATTGGAAATCTTACTTCCGGGGCTTCATTTTACACTCAAGAATCTCCTAAAGCCAAGTCCGGGTGGGGGAGGTATGGTTGGTTGAAGTAGGGGATCAATCCGGTTGGATCGAATCTACGCGGCTTCACCAAAACGGGCATAACTTTTTGCACAGGAGAAATTTTAATGCAAGGTTTGCGCCATTGGAAAGATAACTTCTGGGGCTTCAATCTGGACATCACCGAACACTTTTTGGCCTTGGAAACCATGTACCGGCCACCAATTTAGCTGGCCGGCCAGTAAAATAGTAGCCGGCCGACCATTTATTTGGCCGATTGTCTCATTTTCTGGCCGGTACCTCCTTTTTGCCTTTTTTAGGCATGGTGCAAGACAGTTGTGCCAGCTGGGGTGCAAGCCAGTTGTGCCAGCTGGAGTGCACGGACCCTCCCCTCCATACACGTGTGTGGCTGTTTTGAACCTTTGCACCCTTTTACTCAAGCTTCTCATGGAAGCTTAACCTCTTTTGGTCTAGCTTCTTGAGGAAGCTTGACCCTTTGTCTTAGCTTCCTCAAGAAGCTTGGACCTTTGGGTTAGCTTCCCTTGGAAGCTTGACCCCCTTGACCCTTTTATATTAGCTTCTCTAAGAAGCTTAGCACCATTGCCTTGTCTATATAAGGAGACCTTCCCTCTCCTTTGAGGAGGTTCTGTAAAATCAAACCTAGAACATATATATTCTGATACATATATCTTCTCTCTCTATATCTCCCTGTCTCTCTTCATTTGTGTGTGTTTGAGGGCCTAAAAAGGTGATTTGTTCTTACTTTTGCACTAAAACACACACCATTACACCATACTTCAACTTTGGGAGGTGTTGAGGGTTTATTCTTGAGGTTTTGAGCTGCTTTTGATAAGAAGAAGGTGGTTGGACTTGCTGTTCTTGAGGCGTTCTTCAAGGGTAGCACTTTTGCTTTAGATTCTTCAATCTTGCACTAGCTTTTGACCTACTTTGCATACTGATTTGAGCTTCATGTATAACTGAAAAAAGTCTTGTATTTGCATGCTTAAGATACTTTATTAAGGTCATTTTGTTGTTTGGGGTCGATCTCCCCATCTTAGGCCTTGTTTGGCCCTTTTTGTGCTCTCTTCGATAAGCTTTGGGGACTTTTGTGTATTGGCCTCTCACCACTGAAATCCAGTGGATTTTCAGTGGTGAAGAAGGGGTTTTGAAGTATTGCATAGGGGAGGGACAGCCCTCTCCCTTGGTCTCTCTTTTGTTTGCATTTTTGGCCCATAAGGGTAGCATGTATGATTAGTTGTTCTTGGCTTCATTCCAGAGGTTTTTGGGTGTTATTGGGTCATATTATGCCTCTGTTTTTGGTCAGATTAAAGGTCCCTTGCATGCATAATATACTTGCTTTGTATTCACCCGTTATGCCTAGAAGTGCATCATGCATTTAACCTACTATGCTCTCATGTTTTGGCCTAACTTTGTAAATTTCTTAGCCATGTCTTACCATGCTTAAGGTCTATTGGGAGCTTATTTGATCATATTTACCATGTTTGGTATAGCCCCTTTGTATTTTGGCTTGTGAGCCTTGAGGGTGTGAGTCATGAGCATGTTTTAGTTGGGTTGTTTCAATGATTTGGAGTCATTTCACATGCCATTTCAGTCCCTAATCTATGTTCCTATGCATGTATCCATCACCCTTTTCATGCCTTGAAGAGGTGTCCTTTTGTTCCTTGAAATGAGCATTGTGCATGCTTATGTATTTAAGTTTTTGGGGCTGCCATATCAGTGGGTTTGGGGGCATATTTTGATGCATAAAAACTCTGTTTTGGGTTGCTTAGTTCATGCCATGTTTTCTTGGGGTAGGTGTTGAGCAATGCTCTCTTTTGTGGTCTTGAATACCTTTCTATTTTGCATCCATTCCCTAGAATATCTTGGTGTCATCTTCTGCATGCTTTTTTCAGAGTTTAACATGAGTGTTTAATGTCCAAGCATATTGCCTTTAAGTATGCTTAGAGTTGTCCCCTTCCATGCTTAGATGATAGGCCTTGGTGTGTGCATGCTTGCTTGCATAAGTTGTGCCATTTTTTACTCTTTTGGCCACTATTTTAGGGTGTGGCTGAGGCCTCCCATTTCAGTCTAAGTCCATTCTTGTACATAGTTGTATCTTTGACTTGTTGCCTCTCGTTGCATGCTTGCATTGTACCATGTTTGCATCACATGTTAAATTGCATTGTATTGCCTCTTGCATGATTAGCACATTGCATGCTTGCATAATAGATTGCATTGCATTTGGCATATTTTGCATCTTAGCCTTATGTTGCATTCTTGAGCCATGTTCGTATACATGCATTGCATTGCTTGGTTTGGGGTGTCAAACCAAGCATGAGGATTGAGAGTATTCGTACTCCAAGTGACGTAACACGTCTCAATCCTCGGTCGCCGACGCCCTTGATCTCAATATGATAGGGTGTTGGCATTAATCTCTTTTGTTGCATGCATTTTACATTGAATGGCAAACTTGGCCTCTTAGGCCATCATGCATCAAAATGCATAATTGATGTCTCGAGGGCCAAGGGTCATGCTCCCTTGAGTCCATTGCATGATGGGGAGTGTAGCCATGCTCACATTTGCTTGAAAATTCCATGCCATACACTGCTTGCCCTCTGCTGCTGTAAACTGCATGATTTTGCAGGAAGAAATAGGCGGCCGGCTACTTTGAGTACCGACCGATCAAATACAATTAGCCGGTGGCTCAACCAATGGTCGATGACCATTCCCTTTGGCCGGTGGTGTTCCCACTTGGTCGGTGATGCTCCCCAGTGTTCAGAGAAGCATCCTTGGGACTTGTGCAAATTTTCAGAGGAGCAGGGCAGTGTAAACAGAGGCAACAGTGGCATGGTACGGGTTTCCGGGCGAGACGAGTCAAGCATGCACCATTCGCGCATTCCGAGGCACGGCTGCGGCCATCTTCCTTCTATATTTAATTCGTTAATTAATTAGAAGTTCTGTAATAATTACTTTAGCAGCATTCATTTGGTTGTGTAATATTTTTTGGACCCTCCGAGCGGGGGCAATTGTGTAATAAGTGTGTGTGAGCGTGTGTATGTCTTCCAACCCCACTTCTTTCTTCCCTTTTATTTACTAGCTTTCGATGGTTAGTATTAGGACATATTTAAATTAGCATACCTTATGTTATGCATGTGTGCATTCATACATTTGTTTTGCATGCACCGGGCTCGGCGCATCATACTAACTGCATTCGTGTTTCAATTCCAAATTGAATACGTGTTAGTTGTAGCATTTCGCATGTCATTTTAGAATAGCCGAGCCTATTGTATTCGCATTCCTGCATGTGTTGCATTAGGCATTTCTGTATAGTTAGGATCATGCATGGATTTCTAACATAGCTTTTGTTTTGGCTTGGAGTACTCGGTAAACTTTTACGCTTTAGCATTCTTGCATGCGTGTGAATGTTGCCATGACAACATGATTACCATGAGGCTATTTACTTATGTGATATAACTGCTTGAATGCCTGTGGATGGAGGTTGAATTACCAGAATTGGAATAATGCATTAAAACCGTGAGTTTTAAGCCCACTTGATAGTGGCAAAAATCATCTTTTCTAAAGCCCACTTGAGGGTGGCAAAACCTGCATTTTAGCCTACTTACGAGTAGCAAACTGCTTTAAAAAATAAACATGAAATGTTTTGTTCTAACTCAGGCGATTCAGTCCATACTTGTATGCTGCGCGCATCACATAGTAAATCTAGGCTAATAACTGGAATAAGAACGCATAATATTTTCAAAACAAGATATCATGATTAGTAGAGGCCGATCTTCGGATCGGGCGAGAGGGGGTGCTCATAGCTGACCTTCCCCAATCGTATCCAAGTTCTCGAGCCGAGGCAACTCTGGTGATAACGGACACGTGGCCTTAGGCAAACAAGTCAGGGTTTCCTAAATTCTCTCAAAATAAAATATTTAGGTGGCGACTGTGTATCTGGCAAAGCAGTCCATGTTTGGCACTTCTTTACAAAAATCTGTTTTTCAAAACGATTTGCCGAATTTGGACTCTTTGGTTCAGATTAAGAACCGTGACAATTAGAGTCCGAACTGTAGTGAGCCCAAAACGAATAGAACGGAACTCATCCTCCCGGGGCGTTCGGGGACGTCTACAGTCACCCTTCTGGGTTTTTAGCCCAGTGAGCCTCTCAAGAATAGTACTTTTGTAGCTTGTCCATGTTGGTTGGTTATGAGATCTCTAAGTCATCTAAATCCATGAGAATGGCCATTTCTTCCTGACTAGATAGTTTTGATGATGTAGGGACCTGACCAATTAGGTTTGAATTTGGTGGATAGTAACTCAATTGTTCTTCAGCACTAAATCTTCTTGTATCAAATTTTGAGATTTGACTTTATTGCCGGTCTCCATTGGCTTAAGAAACGATCCAGTTTTGAATCTTCAATCACATCTGACCTTTTTGCCCCTAGTTCAAGGGTTGCTTCCAATTCGGCTATGCAAGCCTCACATTTTGGTTGATTATTGAACATTCGGAATCAAGGTTTCAAAGCTAAGGGAGTCGGGTCTCAGGTCGAAGGGATCCTATGTTGTACAATCTCAAAATCAATTCCAAGTATGTCCTTGTAAGACCACGCAAAAACATTCTTTTGAACTCATTTAATAACGCGACTAATCACTCGTGCTCCTTTGAAGACAGTGTGAAACCAATCTAGACTAAGCCAGGATCCTTCTAAATACCCACACTAATAGAAATGATCTTATCCATTGAGGGCTTAGCACGCATCTCTTCCTCTTAGTTGATCAAATTTTACAAATCTTGAGGAATTTTTTCCTTTTTGTTTTTATCAAAGTTTTAGTCAATGCAATGATTTATAGGTACGAAGAAGCAGGAAAAAATTATTGCATTTTAAATCATAACTTTTGGCTTAATGGTACAGACTCGATTGCGGAGTGAAAAGACAAACATAAACAGGGCAGTAATTTTCGAGTTATCACCCTTAAAATCACTAGATTTTGACTCACAAGGCTAACTCGATCCTCATTATAGCTCCACAGACTTGGCGGAATCAGGTTCAGACTCAACACCCAATTGATAATGCAAAATAAAAGTATTCCCAAATTGCTAATAACAGTGCGTGCTATCTACCACGTTTGGAATGAAATGTGTGCAATCAGCACGTGGTCCGTCCCTGATCACAGAAATGATCATAATATCCCTCGGAGTTTGTTGGTCCCGTACTAGTTTCCAAGATCTATCACAGATTCAACCAGTGTCAGACCCAAAACTTCTCCAGCGCTTCTTTGCTCTATGATCAATCCATGGTTCAGGAAAACCATAAAGAAAGAAGTGCATGCCCGTGAGAATATATGCTAATATCCAGCTTTGGCTCCAGATCATCTGACACCACAGAGTTTTGTGGTTTTGGTTGGGATCGAGGTGCATATATCATGAATGAGTCAGCACTCTACGGTAGTAGCACCTCGAGCTTGGACAAATGGGAAGGTATGATGCATGCATTGTGGTTAAAGGTGGGTGGTAATGTATGAATAAGGTTGAGATGGGAAGGCACTGGGGATTGGTCATCGGGTGGAAATGGGTTGGAGGTAAGCTTGGCTCTTTGGGGTTGAGGAGGAGCTATGATCTTATTATCAATAAGATCTTGAATCCCACGATGAAATTGGAAGCAACGGTCGGTATCATGATTGTGCTATTGGTGGAAGGCATAATACTTGGTGAGATCATGGCTACGTGGAAGCGAATTAGGAAGGGGTTGGGGATCAAAGAGCATGAGGTGCCCCTTGTTCACTAGGATTTCTATGGCAAGGGTTAGCGACATGTAGAGGGGGTGAAACCTTTGGTTTCGAGGTCGGGTTAAAGTGCTTGGTTATGGGCTAGAGTTGGCGAAGGGATTAGCTGTGTTGGCAATGGTGGCAACGATTGTGTTGACTTCTGAAGGCATAGAATTGGCAGTTGTGCTACTATTGGAAGTAGCATTGGAACTGCGATTGAACATCTTTATCACAGGCTCATTTTCTTCTGTAATGATCGCTTGTTTGATAGCATCTTCAATTTGAACCCCAATTTCATGGAGGTCTTTGAAGTTGAAGAGTAAGAGAACTATCATTTTCTACAGTAGTTTTCCATGCAGATTTCTAACAACCATACGGACTTGATCCTTTTTCAAGGGTCAGCTTGTCATCATGGCCGCCTTTGCCTCCCATCTGGTGATGAAGGCCACAAAACTCTCACTGGGCTCTTGTTGGGTCACCTCCAGGTCTCGGGTGGTTACTTCAATCTGGGTGTTGTAGGAATATTTGGTGATGAAAGCCTCAGCTAACTTCTCCCAACTCTATTTTACTGAGTCTTCTAATTTAGTATATTAGATGACAGCTACACTAGATAAAGTTCTCCCAAACAAGGAAAGTTTTTGAGGCCAAGTCAGGCCCATGGGTTTTAGGAGATCCGAGAAGAGACGATTATGGACAATAGGGTCACTAGCTCCATCAAACCTGTCAATGTGCGGTATTTTGAACCGTTTTGCCGTTGAGATATGAGACCCTCAGTCCAAAGAGTGGCTGTGGCTCGGTACCTTTGACATAGTGGAGGAGGTGGCGAGGGATGCGTGGAGTCAATGCGAGAACCAACTTTGTTTACCCATCTTCACTTCCTCACTCAGTCACCGATAATCTCATCCCTCCATTTCGCTACAAGAAATCATCTCAGTCCTCCATGAGAGACATACCCAATCGAAGCTTTGCTCCTCCTCCTCATGTCTGTGACTTCTCTGGTTCTTCTCTCAACATGTTTCTCTTGCCTCAGACTATGTCTATTTACGGTCAAATTCCATATATCGATCACTCTGGCTCTCAATCAGATACTAGGTCTCTCTTTGTTTTGTTCTTCTAATGTCTTTGAAAGCTTTGCAGGTTTGTTTCTCACTTAACCCAAAATCAAAGATCATCGAG
This sequence comes from Camellia sinensis, assembly GCF_055761805.1. NCBI lineage: Eukaryota > Viridiplantae > Streptophyta > Magnoliopsida > Ericales > Theaceae > Camellia > Camellia sinensis. The sequence continues at coordinate 106,239,291 of NC_138969.1, read as the reverse complement.
AGAGAGAGAGAGAAAAAAAAATGAGATTTGATTTGCGAAACTCAAATTTCTCTATGATATATAAGTGTGGAGTTGAGGGACCTTAGATATTATAACATAATATTGTGAATCACTTCCATTACTAAAAATGGGGAAGGGACCTTAGATTAATTTTTCCTTTAGATTACTATATAAATAATACCACATAATGCTCTCAAAGTATCAAATATTTACCTGTTATTAAGAACAATACAAAAAATTCTTAGCCAAAAATCATGTTAAGATAAAAGAAAATACATTTTACATATTAAAAAAACAAAAACCAAAAAAAAAAAAAAAGTTCAAAATCATTTTTTTTGTTTTTTTTTTTTTGGGGGGGGCGGGGGGGCACATGACCCGTTACCATTCTTTGGCTTCACCCCTTGGAGTAGAAAAATTAGCACTTTCTAGTTGTGGTTTTTGATTTTCTTCTTGTCTTTAGATTTGATGGAGAAAAGTCGTCACTTTTATATACAGTCTTACGTCCACGATTTAGTTACTACTTGTACCATAGAAGAAATTTAACGAAAACAAGAAGTTCTAAAGGATATAAAATATTAAAAAAACCAAAACCAAAGGAACGTAAAAGCTTAAATGAATATTCAACTTTATACTCAATACTAAAATTTACTGCCTAACTTTATCTTATAGAAAATAAAATGATTCAGCTCAACTGTGATTTTGAGTAAATTATAAATACATCTCCGAGATTTAATTAAAATATGAATCGCCTCCTGTGGTTCTGGAAATTATATTCTACTCCCTGGAGATTTCTAATTTCACAATAAATTGCCAATTTTATTAATAAATTATCAAGTCAATTAACAATTTTTAATAATGTTGGAAATATGTTTCAATTAATAATTTAGGTAATTTTATTATTGTATAGGAGAGCAATTATGAATTTCATTTTTTTAGTTAATTCTATTAAATAAAAAATTCTAATAAGGAGATATTTGTAAATTTTCAAATAGCAAGAGACAATCTGTACTTTTAACAAATCTCAAGAGTTGTATTTGTAATTTACCCAAATATTTTCCTGCAACCTATGATGCAAATCCACGTATTGACATTCTGTCAGTGTGAGAGTCATTGGTCTCAAAGTAAGGTTGACAAACAACCATTGCTTATTGTTATTGAAATAAATCACACAGCCTCGCTGAACTTGACACTGTTGTATTTGTAATAATAAGTCTGGATTTAATTGAGCATGCTTGATTGCTTTATTTTAATTGTAATATTCCCTTGTGTTGAAGGGAAAAGGTGTTGCATTGTGGATCACATGTTGTTGTATGTATCATTGATTTGAGTGTGAGATTATGAAGAATGATGTTTTGTTCTAAATTTTTTTCTTTCATATATCTAGTTTGAGAAATTGTGTTTTGATGAAATGATGAGAAAGAAAATGTTAAATGTTGATTGTATTTTGATGTTGCGACTTGATGATGTCGTTGGGCTAGTCGTAATGGTTAGGGCTTTAATTGGTTTGTCAGGGACAAAATTTCTTATGGTGGGGAGGTTATGATGATTGGTTTTGCTACACGCTCCTTCCTTTTCGTTTTCTACCTGATTTTTCTGGGCTGCTGGGCTAGAACCGCACGTGCGATGGCCTTGGGCCGCACGTGCAGGGTGGGGGCCGCACATGCGGGGAGTGAGGCCGCACGTGCGAAATTCAGGGGAGACTTGAGCTACTTTCTGTCTAAAATGCACGAGTGGAGAGAGGTGCGGGAGAGGATCCCCGCATGTGCGGGGATGAAGGCCGCACGTACGGGAGGGGGCACTCCGCACGTGCGGGGAAGGGCGACGCACGTGCGGCAGATGGGCAGTCCGAATCTCTGTTTTTTTTTACCCTTTTGGCCGAAGTTGTATCACATTTTGGGGCTTTTTCTCTCACTCTAAACTTCATTTCTCTCCTCCTTCTCTCTAGAAACCCTAACCAAAACACTTAAACACTTTGATTCCTTGCAAATCCTTCGATCTAGAACATCATCATCTCCCCATAATCTTGAATATCAAGCTTGGACTTCTCTTGGTGTAGAAGAAATTGAAGAATACTCCATCTTGAATCTAGGGTTTCCTCCTCCTCTTCATCAAAGTTTGAGGTAGGGACATTCTTGAGTTATATATTTATATATATATATATATATATATATGTTTTGCAAGATATATGTTGATTTTATTGCTTCTCTTGAGTCTATTTCGAGAATTTGGTTCTTGGCTCAAGGATGGTGAGATTTCTCAAAATGAGGGTTTAAACTTTAAATGTTCTAAGTTGATCCTTGAAGCCTTTTATCTATGATTTAAGAAAGATGATTTTGATGAGCTTTCACATGAAAATGGGAGGTGTTTTGGTTTTGAGAAAGAGCCCTAGAAATTGGGAATTTTTTTTTTTTAAAACATGAGAAAAACTAAGAAATTCTTCTTTTCTTGTGTTGAATGGGTCAATGAGTGTGGATTTCACAATGTGAAATAAAGAAATGATAATTTTCTTGATAATAGAGAGTGGAGGACTTATTCTTGAAACTATTGTTGAATGCATGGAAATATTTAAGTGTAAGGTGATAATTGTTGTGCGCTATGGTTTTGTGAAAATTATAAACATTGGGAATTAATGTTTGAAAACATTATTTGTAGTCTTGATGAGACTATGTTGCTAAGAATTGTAAAAAGTGAAATTGTGGCTAAGTGTAGATAACATACGGTTATCTTGGGAAAGAGCATTGAAATGAGGTAATGGAAAATGTGATTGTTGACATTATTGTAGAGACTTTGAAAATGGAGAAATCTTATGAGATATGGAAAATCATTGCATGCATACTCATTCATGTTACTATTATTATGCATTGTGAGTTTAGATTGAAAAATATTTACTTCATGAAAGAAACAGGTGTTGTAATGTGAACTATGGAAAAGTGGTAAGGGATAAATACGTGGTAAATCCGGATAGTGGGTGTAGTTGAACTTGATAAGTTGGCCTGAGTGTCCATGGTGAAAGACCAGAAAACCGCGCGAATAGGTGTCGAGCCTTCCGGTTAATACCGATAAAAATGACAATTAGGTAGTACTTGTAGAGTCTACTTGCAGACACCAGCCTAGGGATTACCAGTGTTGTATTTACCGCCCCTATTGATAAAAATTGGAAGTTTGAAATGTGTTGAGGTTGCAAGCTTTTATTTAAAAATGGAAATCTTTGAAAAGAGCATGAAATGAAATTTTCTTAAAAAAAAGGGTCATTGAATGGCATTGGCATTTGCATTTACATTGAGAATTGCATAACTGTATATATTTTGTGAGGATTCTCTACTGGGCTTTATGCTCACCCCTATGGGACTTTGGTGCAGGTAAAGATGTGGTGATCCCGCCGGACTGAGGGCATGGATATTTTGTGAAGAGTAAATAGCCTTCTTATTTTTGTTGTGAATTTTGTAAAGCCAAGGGCAAAACCTGTATGGGTCCGAGTGACCATTTTGTGTAATCGGGCTATTGCCTTGGAAGATGTTAGCCCTTAAGGGCATTTTATTGTTTTGAGACTAGATGCTTCACATGTTATAAATTCACGTGTTCTTCTGATTCGTTGAATGTATAGTGCATGTGGAACTTTTGTATTAAACTCATTTATTAAATATGTGGAGATGGAAGGATTATTGTTATTATTTATTGAATGTTCATTAATGTGGGTAGTTCATGTTGAATTATTTTGGGGCGTTACAGAATTCAACTTTATCACTTCCAAAATGCCAAAACATGGACAACTGAGTGTAAATTCATGAGGAAATCTTAAAAATAACAAGTATGAACTCCATGCATATACGGTTTTGTGAAAAATCAAACTCAAAATTGATGAAATATACATGCATGTTCATAATTAACCTATTCTCACCATTTTTCAAGTTAAATTCTATCATTTTCCTTTATAATTACATGAAATTCACCTTGATTACTTCATAAATTCAACTCTTAGATGAATTGTCTACAAGAATTAAGGTTGTGGTTCTTACCTAGAGCTTGAATTGGTGTTCCATTTCACAAATTTCTTCAATTCTTCCTCTTCTCTTCACAATTCCTCTTCTACTCTCTCTCTAAAGGTTGATCTCTCTCTCTCTCTAAATTTTCAACTCAAAGTGTTGATTATGAACTCAAATTCCCTTCATAAGTCATATATATACCTAGGATTAGTTTAGGCTAATTAAGTGTACTTAAGGCTAATTAAACAAGCTTTGGTTTAATTAATCTAACTTAATTCTAATGATTATTTCTAATTATTTTAATCTGAATCAAATTTTAATTAAACTATCCAATAAGCTCTAAATATTTCGTTTAGCCTATTTTACTTGTCAATTTATGTTTTTGAATTCATTTGGACCTTCAATTTCTTATTTAAAGTACGCATTCTAATAGATATTTCATAATCAAATAGATATACACAATATTAAACACATAAACATGCAAATTCTCTTAATAAAATAACATGCAAAAGTGATATGCACGATGGGGTCATCACAAATCCCCTCCGGTTTGGGAATGAGTAATCGGAGAAGATGAAATACTCTCTCTCTATGTGTAAGGAGAGAAAGAGAAAAAGTGTTCAAGTTAAGTTGAGTTGAGGTATGTCAAGTTACCTTTAATGTAAAGAGAATGTTGCTTATATAGAAGACTTCAGTTGTTCCCTAAGATGGGTTCATGGAATTTGGGTGCCTCAAGGCTCTCTTTAACATTGCCCAATGTAGGGGACCACATGGTGGTTAACCATGGAGTCATGTGCTCAATGTAATCATGCATATAACATATCACATTCCCTCTATCAACAGATTCCGTGATATGCATATGTTCATAATATCTACGTATGCTAAGGGGTTCCTCAGCTCGGTTCCATTCATATACCAATTCGACCTTTCATGAAGTTGGTTGTAGAGATGAGCTAGCCCATTCAGATAACCTTAAGTGGGTTCTGCCCATTGTAGACGCGCCCGTGGGCCTCACTACAGTTCGGACTCAGTTTGGGTCACGGTTTTTGATCTGAACCAAAGAGTCCAAATCTGGGAAATCGTTTTGGAAAACAGATTTTTAGAAAAGAAGTGCCAAACATGGACTGCTTTGCCAGATACAGAGTCGCCACCTAAATATTTTTTTATGAGGGAATTTAGGAAACCCTGACTCGGTGCCAAAGGCCACGTGTCCGTCATCACCAAAGTTGCCTCGGCTCGGGAACTTGGGTACGATTGGGGAAGGTCAGCTATGAGCACCCCCTCTCGCCCGATCTGAAGATCGGCCTCTACTAACCATGATATCCAGTTTTGAAAACGTTATGTGTTCTTATTCCATTTATTAGCCTAGAATTACTATGTTATGCGCGCAGCAAACAAGTATAGACCAAATCGCCTAAATTGGAACAAAACATTGCATGTTCGTTTTGAAGATGGCTTGCTACTCGCAAGTAGGCTAAAATGCAGGTTTTGCCACCCTTGAGTGGGCTTTTAGAAAAGATGGTTTTGCCACTATCTAGTGGGCTTAAAACTCACAGTTTTAATGCATTATTCCAATTTAGGTAATTCAACCTCCATCCACAGGCATTCAAGCAGTTATATCACATAAGCAGCTAGCCTCATGGTAATCATGCTGTTATGGCAACACTCACACACATGCGGTATGCTAAAGCATAAATGCTTACCGAGTACTCCGAGCCAAAACAAAAACTAGTTAGTAATCATATGCATGATCCTAGTTCATGTTAAGATGGCTAATGCAGCACATGCAAGATGCAACTAAGATAGGCTCGGCTAATCTATAATGACATGTGAAATGTTACAACTAACACGTATTCAATTTGGAATTGAAATACAAATGCAGTTAGAATGATACGCCGAGCCCGGTGCATGCAAGACAAATGTATGAATGCACGCATGCATAGCATAAGGTATGCTAATTTAAATATGCCCTAGCCTACCATCATAAGCGAGTAAATAAAAGGGAAGAAAGACGTGGGGTTGGAAGACATACACATACTCCCGCACACTTATTACACAATTGCCCTCGCTCGGAGGGTCTAAATAAATATTACAGCCCGAATAAATAATACTAAATTAATTATTACAAAATTTCTAATCTAATTAACAAATTAAATGCAAAGAGAAGATGGCCGCAGCCCCCGCCTCGGGATGCGTGAATGATGCATGCTCGGATTTATCTTGTCCCGAAAGCCCGTACCATACCACTGCTGCCTCTGTTTACACTGCCCTGCTTCTCTGAAAACTGCCAAAATCCTGGGACAAGTTCCCTGAACGTTGTAGGACACCATCGGCTAAAGGGAATGCCCACCGGCCATGGAACTTATCCATCGGCTGGGGTTTCATATTATCGGCCACCAATCCATGGCCGGTCGGCACTCTATAGTGCCGGTCGGCAAAAACTTCCTGCAGAAACTGGTTTTTGACAGCAACAAGGACAGACAGTGTATGGCATGGAATTTCAAGCAAATGTATGAGCGGGCACACTCCCTATCATGCAAGGGACTCAAGGGAGCATGACCCTCGACCTTCGGGCCATCAATCATGCATTTTGATGCGTGATGGCCTAAGGAGCCAAGGTTGCAATTCAATGAAAATGCATGCAACAAATAAATGAATACCAAAACCCCATCATGCCAAAGTCAAGGGCCTCGGCGATCGAGGGTTGAGACGCGTTACATCACTTGTAGTATGAACACTTCTCCCCCCTCACACTTGGTTTGACACCCCAAACCAAGCAATGTAATGCATGTTATGCAAACATGGCCCGAAAATGCAAAGCATGCCAAATGCAATGCAACATATCATGGCAAGCATGCAATGTTCCTAACATGCAATGCTACAATGCAACTCATCATGCAATGCTAATATGGTACAATGCAAGCATGCGATTAGAGGCAACAAGTCACGCATACAACCATGTCCGAGAAGGGACTTAGACTGAAATGGGAGGCCTCAAACACCCCCAAAAACAGTGGCTAAAAGTACCTCAAGTGATGGACAAAATGCACTACAAACATGCAAGCCAAAAGGGGGGCCAAAGCTAAGGCATAACAAAGGGCATTCTACCACCACTAACCCAAACAAGCATGGCATGAACTATGCAACCCAAAAATAGAATTTTAGCATGCAAAATAGCTCCAAAACCCGCTGGTATGGCAGCCCTAAAATGGCCCAAACACATAGGCATACACAATGCACATGTCAAGGCATGAAAACACAACACTTCAAGGCATTGAAAGAGATACAAAGGACAATGTAAGACCACATTATATGGACTGGAATATGATCTCGACTAATGCCAAATGATGATAATAGGCCAAGCTAGGCATGTTACTGGTCCATACACTCAAGGCTCATGATCCAAAATGCAAAGCAACTATATCAAGCATGCTAAACAAGACCAAATCAGTGGCCAACAGACCTTATGCATGACAAAACATGGTCAAGAACTTCACAAAGTGAAGCCAAAATATGAGAGCATGGTAGTCAAAAGTCATGATGCATTTCCAGGCATAAACAAGGGAATACAAAGCAAGTATGTTAAGCATGCAAAGGGCCACCGATCCGACCAAAAACAAGGATAACATGTGACCTAAATAGCACCAAAAACATCTGATATGGAGCCAAAAACAACCAAGCATATATGCTACCCTTATGAGCCCAAAACATGCACAAATGAGATACAAAGGGAGAGGGGTGTCCCTCCCCTATACAAGACTTCAAACCATCTTCTTCACCACTGAAAATTCACTGGATTTCAGTGGTGAGAAGGCTAATACAACAAAGCAAATAAGGCTTAAAGAAAAAGACACCAAAAGGGGCCAAAAGAGACCTAAGAGGGGGATTTCGACCCCCAATGCCAAAACACCCTTAATGACAGTTCTTAAGCATGAAAATATAAGACTTTTTTTAGTTATACACAAATCTCAAATCAATATGCAAGATAGGTCAAAAGTCAATGCAAGATTGGGGAAACTAAAGCAAGAAACTCACCCTTGAAGAACACTTCAAGAACAGTTGGTCCAGCCACTCTTTTCTGACCAAAATCAGTCCAAAAGCTTAAGAAACAAACCTCAATGCCTCTCAATCTCGGAGCAAGGTGTAATGGTGTGTGTATTAGTGCAAAAGTAAGGTCAAAATGCACTTTTAGGCCAAGAAAACACACACAAGGGAGGAGAGAGAGGGAAATATAGAGAGAGAGTGTGTATATAAGATGTATATGTATATAAGCTCTGGTTTTTATGTTCAAAACTCCAACCCTAAACATGGTGGAGGAGAGCTCTTTATATAGGCAAAGGCAAAGGCTTAAGCTTCTCAAAGAAGCTAAGTAAAAAGGGGCAAAGGGTGCAAGGGGAGTCAAGGCTTCTTGAGGAAGCTAGGACAGCTGGCCAAGCTTCCTCAAGAAGCTTGGCCAAAGGGTTCAACCTTCTAGAAGGAAAAGGGGTGCAAAGGCTCAAAACAGCCACTTCATGCACAGGTGGGAGTGTTGGTGCATCCCAGCTGGCACAGCTGGCATGCACCAAGTCTGAAGGGTGCAAAAGGGGCACACCGGCCAGCAAAATAGGTCACCGGCCAAAACAAAGTGCCAGTCGGCAAAATATAGTGCCGACCGGCCATTGGTTTTAAGAAACCACTGCCAGTGGAACCAATAAACGGCCGGTGATGTGAGGGGATAGCCGGTGGGGTGTGGGAATGGCCAACAAGCCATTCCCTGCCTTTCAAAGCAAAAACACCAGTGTTTGGTGCAAAACCAGACACCAAAAAGTCGAGTCGAGAGATCCTGAGGCGAGGCGCGTAGCCGAGACCTCCGGGAACTCGAGACGAACACAAGCACGGATGATCACCGAGTGTTCCAATGGTGACGTCCAAGTCTTGAGGACGGTCAAAAATGGGGTGTCTACAGATGCCCCTCTTTGACAGAACTCGAAAGTCATAACAATGACGGGAGTGAATGTCAAAGCCCAGAGACGACCCATTTTTAACAAGGCCGAAGCCTTAGACAGATATGCAAGACAAGCAGGATATGTGCCCGAAGGCAGGGGCAAAATGCAAGACAATGCACAATGCCGAACATAACTTATGATCGTGCAAAGAAACTGTAACGAAGCCCGCATGCAACAGTTTTAAGCTAGCATACACCGAACTACACTACAATGCAGAAATGATGTAAGAGAATTATGCAATTCTCAATACGTCTCACGCAGAGGATACAATACCTGTCCGGTTCGTCTGGTTGCACCAGCCTCAAATGAACCGTACATACAATATCGTGCCTGAAAAGAAAGCAAACTTAACAGGTACAATATTGTTAGCAACATGCATAACATGCAGTCGAAAGTGCGTGACAACGTAATTTGAGTGGGACGCATAACAATGCCGTGAAGGCACAAACACATGTAAGTAAAGAACACGTGACAACGTGCACAATGTGTATGAAGAAATTTAAACACATGTAAGTAAAGCATGCGGTCTACGCAAGCAATGTGTATAAAAAGGAACTTGAGATTGAGCACATGTAAGCAAGGCATAACGCAACAACGCATGCAATGTGTATAAAAGGAATTTGAACACATGTAAGTAAAGCATGCAGTCTACGCAAGCAAAACATGCGGTCTACGCAAGCAAAACATGCGGTCTACGCAAGTAATAAAATTGATTACAAACATGCGGTCTACGCAAGCAAAACATGCGGTCTACGCAAGTAATGAAATTGATTACAAACATGCGGTCTACGCAAGCAAAACATGCGGTCTACGCAAGTAGTGTGTATGAGAAGAGTTGAATGTACACATGTAAGTAAAAACATGTTATACACGATGCTGGAATATAAAGTACTGTAACACAGCATAATTGAAACGATTTGTGGAATCCACAAGACATGAAAAGGATACGGGAAGGGACGTTCTTCATACGTACCGAGCATCGCTCGTAGAAGTTGTGGCCTGAGGTCAACTCGAAGGTTCACATTTCAAAAGTGTGCTTTCCCGCATTGTTTCGAGTGATAAAGGTGCCAAACCATGTAGTTGACCCGAACAAAGGTGCGGAAGGTGCGTTGACCGCAAGGGGAGTTTTACTGGTATCAATTCCGACACTTTGCTACCCTGCCATTCTATGCTTTTACTTTCCTTTTTACTGGTAGTTTAAGCACATTGCACTGCCTCGGGTAGGTTTTATTCTTTCTCAAAATTACATATTTTCCAAAACACGTGATGGGAATGAAACGACCATTTTGTTCAAAAGATGTTGCATTTGTAAATTTTCTATGCATCGCATCGCAAGGTATCACACCACAATGTGAACGAAATTGAACCTATTTTGAACATTGAGTACTTGCATCGTAATAATCAGGTAGTGAACCGACTTACAACTCGATAAGTAAAACAAAGGCATGATATAACCAATTAAGTGTGAGTACAACTCGATAAACAAATCAAAGACTTAAAGAGAGTGAAATACAACTCGATAAGCAAATGTACCATAACTCGATAAGCAGACAGGTGTGACTCCACAAGAATCGATCACCGGGGGGGGGGATTGGAGGTGGTGGAGTTCCCCAATCCCTAGCATAAACAGCTCAGGGAACAAGGAGGAAGACCATTTGCCAGGGGTAGAGGCCATCGGCCACAAGAAATGGCCATCGGCCAGAAATTTGTTTGGTCGGCAAAAAGTGATGGCCGGTCAGCACAATATTTGGCCGGCCGGCCATGAATGAAGGAACCACCAGAATGTTGACACCTGTCCTCCACCCAACCTTATCTCCTATAAAAGACCTCAGCTTCGTAGTTTTTCTCAATTCCACACTGATTTGCTCTAATGGAAGAGTTTCTTGCTCAAAATCTCACAGCTTGGATTGCTAGCTTGGATGGCTCGGAAAAGTTGAATTTCCGGGGTTTCGACATAAATGCACTATTCACTTTGGGTCGTACCCCATTGCACCTTCCGTTTCTCCATGCCGCGGCGAGGTTTTGGAATCCGGTGACGCACGTCTTTAGCTTCGCTGGGCAAGAGATATGTCCTACCTTCGAAGACTTCCGAGCCTTAATGGAGTCCGAGCGCGACGAGGAGCTCCTGCCCTAACTTAATTTTAGCTATGCCCAATCCTTAGGGCAAATGTGTGGACACACTATGTATGACGCTCGGTCTCTGATTTGTGACGGGATGCTGGATATTCCGAGTTTGATCGATCGGTTTTCTGATGCCGGTGATCGCAAGAACCATCTTTGGCAAGGCTTCCGGCGACACGCCCTCTGTTTGTGCATGCTATCTTATTTCCTATTTGTCTCAGGCTCCGGAGGGTCTAGTGCCCGGTTGACCGAGGTTGCCTAAGGCTTGAAGGAGGGCAAGAGCTGTATTGCCATGACTCTGGCTGAGACGTTGATGGGCTTAGACGCCTTTTATCGTCGTGAGACGACCAGATTAACAGGGAGTCCACTACTACTACAGGTAATGTTTCCCACCCGATCTCACATATGTATTGCTCGCATCACTCGGCCCTCAAGCTCGGTTTTTCTCACAAAAACCCTATTCTCACTTTTCTCTCATCGTACATCTCTCTATTCTTTATTCTCTCATTTTTCATCCCTTCCCAGGTATGGTTGATGGACAAACTGCAGGTTGTGGACTCTTGCCCAGCATATTCAGCTCGCGGCTACTTCTTCCGGCACCGCCTAGTCAATGCCCTTGATGAGGGATGGTGGTTTGCTTGGATGTGCCGCTTGTCCGCAGACCGTATTGCTTGGCGGTGCCCTTGGCTGAGCCTTCTGGCAATGAGTTACAACATGTCCCGGCAGACTGGGATTCAATTGATTGGTCTCACTCACTGTGTATTCTACTTCCCATTCTGGATTCGACGCCAATTTGGCCATGATCAGACCTGCCCGCCAGAGGGGATAGAGTATCCTGCTGCATTCCCAGCCTAAGGCGCACAGCTTGCTCGGCAGGCCACCGCGTGGAGGACGAGAGGACTCCTGGCCCCCGCTCCTGCTTTCAGTTGCACTTTATCTGATGAGTGCTTAGATTGGCTTAATGAGGAGGCACAGGTTGGGCCCATCTTGGCGTCAGAGGTTTCGGCCAGCTCTGGGAGGAGGCGCAGGAACACCTGACTTGACTATGCCCCGGATTTATTGCTTTATTAGTACTTTCAAGTTTTCTTTAGGAATGTAATAAAAAGAAACTTCGATTGTATGCAAAAGCAGGAGAACTCTGTTTTGAAATCAATAAAATTGAAGGTTGTGGCACTGAAAACTTTCCACTTTGGTCCAAAAATGGTCTTAATTGTAAAAAGATTAATTTGAACAAAGTCAACTTTTGTTAAAACTTTTCAGAATCATTTTCGATATGGATCAGAACTAGACACACCTGAGATCTGTCTCTGAGATGCACAACCCCGAATCCCAGCAACTGGAAAGTTGCCCCATAGTCTGAATAGTATCGCGGCACTGCACGGCAACGGAAAGTTGCCCCTAGTCTGAATAACACTGTACCGGAGATCATAACCGGACTCTTGAATGTTGAATAGACAAAGATGACCGAGATGATCAAATGGACAAAGCTGATCGGGGAAAAGTTTATGGCTGAACTTCAGGATGAAGCTGCCTACGTATCCCAAAGATGGGAATCAAGCCTTACGTAGTTCAGGCCTGGGGTTCACTCGGGTATTTTCACTCTCCTTTTGCGCTCTAACTTTTGCCAATGTCGCCCTTTGCGGGTTTTCAACCTTGCAAGCCCAGTTTTTATATTTTCTAATTTTTTGTATGCTCTAAATTTTGCCTTGGTCGCCCTTTCGGGTTTTCGGCCTAGTGAGCCTCTCAGGGATAATATTTCTTCAACTTGTCCATGTTGATCGGTTGGGAGAACTCTAGGCCATCTAGATCCATCAAAACCACAGCTCCACCTGACCAGATAGATTTGATGATGTAGGGGCTAGTCCAATTGGGTCTGAACTTGCCCCTTGGGTCGTGGATGGGAGCTCGGTTGTCTTTGAGCACCAAATCTCCTTCCTTTAGATTCCTGGACTTGACTTTCTTGTTGAAAGCCCGGGCAATTCTGCGCTGATAACTTTGAACATGGTACAGTGCTTTCAATCTTCTCTCATCAAAGAGCATGAGTTCCTCAACCCTGCTCTGCTGCCAATCTGCTTCGACTATTTGACACTCAGCCAATACTCGCAATGATGGAACCTCAATTTCGATAGGTAGAACAGCCTCCATTCCATAAACTAATGAATACGGAGTCGCTCTGGTAGAAGTTCTAATTGAAGTCCTGTAGCCCCACAGAGCAAACGGCAGCTTATCTGGCCAATCCCGATAGGTTTCCACCATCTTCTGCAGTATGTGTTTGATATTCTTATTGGCGGCCTCGACCGCTCCGTTGGTTTGCGGCCGGTATGTGGATGACTTATGAAAAGCCACGTTATATTTCTCCAACAAGTCAATCACTTCCTTCTTAAAGTGGGAACCATTATCCGAAATGACCTCGTTTGGGACCCCATAGCGACAGATGATATTGTTTCTGATAAATTTTGCAACGTGCGACGCCTTCAACACCGCATATGATTGGGCCTCGACCCACTTTGTAAAGTAATCTATTGCGACCAGGATGAACTCATGTCCATTCGATCCCTTCGGAGTGACAGCCCCGATCACATCAATTCCCCAAACTGAAAATGGCCATGGTGAAGTCATGTTGTACAGCTTCGACGGCGGGATGTTCATGCGGTTTGCATGGATTTGACATTTGTGGCATCGCCGAACAAAACTGATACAATCTTCCTCCATGGTGGACCAGTAGTAACCCTGTCTGAGGATCTTCCGTGCTAGCATTACTCCGTTCATGTGTGCACCGCACTCTCCTCTATGGATGGCCTCCATCAGGCGCTTCGATTCTTCGGCTTCGACACACAGCTTGTGCATTCCCAGATGACCTCTCTTATACAGGTTACCCCCACAGATGATGACCTGAACGGCCATTCTTCTGATTGCCCTCTTATCCTTGGCATTTTCCCCTGGCGGGTATGTTTCCTTTTCCAAGAAATTCCAAATGTCGTAATACCAGGGGTTTTCGTCTTGAACTTCGTCTATGGCGGCGATTGATTCATAGGCTGGCGCAAATTTATGGTCAATGATGATTGGACGCATCCAGACTCCAAACGGGATATCTATCATGGAAGATAGAGTTGCTAAAGAATCTGCGAACCTGTTGTTCTCTCTTGGAAGATGAGCAAAGTTTAGGAATTAACAAGTCCAAGGTCTGGTGATACATCATCATCTTTTCTTCTTTGACTTTCCAGTCTCCTTTTGCTTGAGACACAACAAGGTTCGAGTCACCGATGACGTCCAACCGTCTTGCCCCTAATTCCAGGGCTGCTTCTAGACCGGTAATGCATGCCTCATATTCTGCTTCGTTGTTCGAGACTTTGAACCGGAGTTTGAAGGCTAGAGGGATACGGGAATTGTCGGGTGCTATCAGCAACACTCCTATCCCATACCCATATTGATTTGACGCTCTGTCAAAGTACATCGTCCAATATTTGTCGTCGATATGCAAAATGGCTTCGTCTGGGAATAAGTACTCAACTGCTTCACCTCCTTCGACTGGATGATCGGCTAAGAACTCTGCCACTGCTCTTCCCTTGACTGACTTGCGTGTTACATATTTCAGATCGAATTCAGAGAGCAACAGCAGCCAACGAGCTAGCCTACCCGTAAGTGCTGGTTTCTCGAAAAGATATTTGATGGGATCGAGTCGTGAAACCAACATTACAGAGTGAGCTAACAGGTAGTGCCGCAGCTTCCTAGTAGCCCATACCAAAGCTAAGCAAGCCTTCTCTAATGGTGTGTAGCAAGTCTCATACTCTAGCATCTTCTTGCTCAGATAGTAGATAGCCCTCTCCACCTTGTCCTCTGATTCTTGCGCAAGCATGCAACCCATCGTGGTCTCAGTCACTGAAAGATACAATATCAACGGTCTCCCCTGCTCTGGCGGCGACAACACAGGCGGGTTCTGTAAATATTCTTTGATCTGTTCAAAAGCAACTTGGCATCGGCCCTCCCATTGGAATTTCTTGGCTTTCTTCAGGAGACCAAAAAGTGGTTCACAAGTCAAGGTTAATTTCGAGATAAACCGTCTTATGAATTGCACTTTACCCAGAAAGCCTCGCACCTCCTTTTCAGTCCTTGGTGGTGGCATTTCTAAGATGGCCTTGATTTTTGAAGGGTCGACCTCGATGCCCCTTTGTGTAATTAGAAACCCCAGCATTTTTCCTGCCGTAACACCAAATGTACACTTCCGAGGATTCAGCCGCAACCGGAATTGTCTGATCCTTTGAAAGAACTTTTGCAAGGCGGTGTAGTGGCCCTCCCTTTCTTTGGACTTGACAATCATGTCGTCCACGTACACCTCAACCTCTTTGTGGATCATGTCATGCAATATTGTGGTCGCGGCCCGTTGATACGTAGCTGCAGCATTCTTCAACCCGAACGGCATCACTCTGTAGCAGTAAGTCCCCCATGGGGTGGTGAAAACAGTCTTCTCCCGGTCTTCGGGTGCCATCACTATCTGATTGTAACCTGAGAATCCATTCATAAACGAAAGCAAAGCATGCCCTGTCGTAAAATCCACCAACTCATCAATATGTGGCAAGGGGAAGTCGTCCTTTGGACTAGCTCTATTCAAATCCCTGAAATCCACGCATACTCGGATCTTGCCATCTTTCTTTGGTACTGGAACAATGTTGGCCAACCAAGTCGGGTATTCGGACCTGCATCGATTTGCTTGGTGACCTCTTCCTTAATTTTGATGGCCCAGTCCGGACGAATCCTTCTGAGTTTCTGTTTGATCGGTCGGGCCTCGGGGTCAAGAGGGATCCGGTGCTGTACAATCTCAGGATCAATTCCAGGCATGTCATCGTAGGACCACGCGAAAACGTCTTTGAAATCTTTTAATAAAGCGACTAAGCGCTCGCATTCCTCCGAAGACAACGTGGACCCGATCTGGACCAGCTGCGGGTCCTTCTCAGTACCAACATTCACAGTAGTGATTTCATCCATTAAGGGTTTAACAAATCTTTCCTGCTCTTGATCAATTAATCGTTGCAAAACCGGAGGAATTTCTTCCTCGTCGTTTTCATCAAAATTTTGAAAATCCTAATTCAAGCAATAAATCAAAGGCACAGAAAAATACTCAGAAACGACATCCACATCATTCTCATTAAATACTTCCAAGCTGTCCGATTCTTCTGTTACAACAGACTCAAAAGAGAAAGAAAATGACGACCTAGACAGGACTGTGGCATCCGGGTTATCACCCCCAGGAATACCGGACTCAGACTCAGTTGAGCTGGAACCTGATTCCGACTCACAAGACTCGGTGAAATCAGATTCCGGCTCACTACCTGACCCGGTGCTGCTTGATAAAAATCCCTCTTCGTATTGCCAGACGAGAGAGGGTGCGATGGATGCATCCAAAATAGTTAATTGTAGGCCCGCAGCCGTTTCATTCCCGATCACGCATACCGAGAAGTTATCCCCCAAGCACTTCTGTACGATCGGAGGATCTGAAAGTAGACAAGCCAGCGCTACCTCCATTTCAATCTCAGTGCCTTCGGAATCCACTTCCTTACACTGCTCAACCTCAGCCGATGGGTCTGTCTGCTCTTCGGCCACGTCATCCCCGGATATTTGCAGGTCGAAGAAGATCTCGAAACCTGGCATGCGCTTCTTCTCCGCGTTCAACCACAGTTCTGGGAAACCGCAAAATGAAAAATCCTCCCCCTCCCGGACAAAGCGTCCGTTTAGGGTGCCCTAAATGGGCCTATGCATCAACTCAAAAGGTTTCCCAGCCTGCTTTGCTCTGGCTCTTCCATCCATTTCCTTTCCCTTCCTTATCCAGTCTTCTTTGGTGGGTAGATAACCCAATCCAAAGGTATGAGGGTTGTGTGGCACTTCGGCCAATGCTGCGACGCCCTTCCGGCCGCTCTTTCCCAATCCCATCCCGGGGATGTGTTGGAGCTTGTTCATGAGATAGACTGCTTGAGCACTGACATATATCCCTTCATTAGCTGCCATGATGTTCTGTACAACATGAGCCTCAGCCAAGGTAAAACCCGATATGAACACATCCTCCATACCGTGCTCAATTTCTAGAACAGGCGTAGATACCTCCAGCGGTGGATGAATCGATGAATTTTCGAAAACAATGGCTACTCCCTTCCCATAGGGGTATTTCACCACTTGATGTAGGGTGGAGGAGACTGCCTTTACCTGATGCAGCCACGGCCGCCCCAAAAGCAGGTTGAAAGTTGCAAGGACTTCCAAGACATGGAAATCTATCTCATGCTGTCCCGGCCCAACCTTCGTTTGAACCTTAACTGTTCCCATTACTTCCCGGCTTGTGTTGTCATACACCCGAATCACCTGGGCTGTTGGCCCAAAGTCCGCGATTTTCAAACCGATCGCATAGGCTGTCCTTGCCGGGCAGACGTTGATGGCGGACCCTGTGTCAACAAGAACCACCGGTATCCATTTATTCCTACACTCCACAGAGATGTAGAGTGGCTTGTTATGGTTTGCCCCCTCGCGTGGTAATTCCTTGTCGGAAAATGTCAGCATCGGGGTAGCTCCTCCCGGAAAAACCAATCCAACCAACTACTCCGGCGTAGTCTCTATCGAGAGTTTGGCCTTGTCCATGGCTGAAAGGACAGCCTGTCTATGTACTCGAGAAGCCATAAGCAGCCCCTAGATGGAGATATCTGCTTGTATCTTTTTCAATTGTCTCAATACGGCCTCATCCTCGAGTTGCTTTTCTTTTCGCTTCTCTGCCTCCCTATCTTTTCCGGACGCCTCTGGTTGATCTAGGTGTGGAGGCTTGAAATACCGTCCACTCCTAGTCATGTGATCGACTTTGCCGATATACCAGGTATCATCTGGTTGGTTACTCCCCCAATCTTCGTCTGTGTGGGCAAGACATAGATTATCGTCCTCCCATCACATTCCATTTGCAGCCGACAGGCACCTGTCCGGCTCTGGCATGACTGTTCTCATACTCGCAGTACCTTCTATCCCTATGCTCGTGGCATTCTCTATTTCTGTGCTCACAGTAGTCTCAGTCCCCACATGGGCTTTTGCCTTCCTGATTCTCTCGGAATCTTCGAATCTTTCCTGCTCCGACTGTGTCAATGCAGCCGACTGTTCAATAATCCCCATACTAGAAATGCTCCAATCCCGAGCGAAATTCTTGACACCGGCGCTCTCCGGTGATGCACTCTGTTCTTCAACCCTTCCAGCTGTCACTGACTGTCACGACCCGAACCCGCCCCCATGGGTTAAGGACGTAACCGGCCAGTAATCCTAAGATTACCTACGGCCTCAAACCAAACCAAGCGTATTTTAACAGAGTTAATGGGGGCCAAACGGAAGCAATTTAAAACTTTGTCCATAGAGCTGTGCTTACATGGCACATCAAAACAAACCATACATATGTACGTTAATAACTCACAACAGAAACATAGTGATATAGGTTCTGTACAAACAGGCTCATCCAAAACTAAGTCAACCCATAAAAACTATAAGCAGACATATACAAAACTTCGCCAACCTGACAAAATGCAAATACACAACAAAAAGGCGAAGGCGGGTCTCATGCGTGAGACACAAGGGCTGACTCTCTCAAAACCTTAGTGGTTCCATACAGACTTCTCTGAGGCTGGGTCTGGACTTCTCTTGGCTCACCTACAAACACATGAATGAGCGTGAGCGAAAGCCCAGTGAATAATATCAAATCAAATACAGAAGTTACATAACGATGTAGATCAACATGTTCCAAACGGCCTTAGGCCCAATTCATATTTCCATTTAACAGATATATAACTATACGAAATTCAAACCAAGTGACTGTAGTTCTAAACATTCTGGCCCTTGGCCCATTTAAATTTCCATTCATGTCAAAACGGCCTTCGGCCCATTCATTTATGTCAAAACGGCCTTCGGCCCGTTCATTTATGTCAAAATGGCCCTCGGCCCGTTCGTTTACGTCAAAACGGCCTTCGGCCCATACATTCGTGTCAAAACGGCCTTCGGCCCACTCATTCATGTCAAAACGACCTTAGGTCCATTTATTTCTATCAAAACGACCTTCGGTCCATTTATTCATATCGAAACGACCTTCGGTCCATTCGTTCATGTCGAAACGACCTTAGGTCCATTCATATATGTCAAACAACCTTCGGTTCACTCATTCATTTCAAAATGGCCTTTGGCCCATTTATGCTTATCGAAACGACCTTGGGTCCATTTATGCGTTCATATCAGACTTACGTCCACAATCCCACAATCCCAATTAGCAATTCATAAAGCTTCAAAGGGAGTAAACAATTGTGCATTTACAAGCATTCAAATATCGATATTACTCACAGTGATCGGCTTGTGGATTTGCCCTGGAGCTTGACCCTACACGTTTCACGAACACAAAAGGGTCATTAACAGTTCAATCCGTTCTTTAATTCACATATTCCTCTTTAGGCTTTATTATCATCTCATTAACTCATTTACAATGCTTAACATATGCCTAAGAGTGCTTGCAAGTGAAAGAGAACGGAAAACAGAACACAAAATACAAAAACAGGATTTCAGAAAATAGGGTCCCCGCTCGAGCGTGGACTTACCCGCTCGAGCGGACCCTTAGGTCTGCGAAAGTACTGGTTGCCTTCAATTCCAGCTCGAGCGTGAACTCGGCCGCTCGAGCGGACTGCCTGTCTACATAGCTCCCCGCTCGAGCGTAAACTTCCCCGCTCGAGCGGGAACCATGTCTGCAGAAAATGCTGGGAGCTTGATTTCTCCGCTCGAGCGTCACTTCACCCGCTCGAGCGGACGACGAAAATCTGGGAATCCCAGGTTGAGTTCTTGAGCTCCATTCCGACTTTTAACCAACAAATCATGCATGTTGTAGCTCAAATATCACATATAAGTATACTAACAAGGTATAAACACCAAAACACCTTATTATGGAGCTCAATTTCAAGGATTAAACACTTGCATGTCTCAAATTGACACCAAACTCAATTCTATCATACATATTCATGCATTCAAAGCTCCCATCTTCAATTATTCAGACATGCATGCCCATTTGACTTCATATTCACTTCAAATAATGTAATTAGTGCTCATTCCCATAAAATTTAACAAAGACATGCTTGCATGTGGGATTACACTACCAATCTTTCACAATTTCACAAATTACATGCTAGATTTTGTGATTCCATAGGAGTTCTTTACATGCATGCACATATAGTCTTCAAATTCATCAAAACCAACTCCTTTCATGTTAGATCACAAATTAATCTTCAATTCCCGGAATCACAACTCAAATTCATGAGTTAGGGGTTGGTTACTCACCTAGGAGCTTTAATCTTCCAAATTCTAGTCAATCCTTGAGTTAAATCTTCAAATCCCCAAGCTAGAGCCAAAAATTGCTCAAGTCTCTTCCTTTCTCTCTCTATAGCCGGCCTCTCTCTCACTCTCAAGTGTCTAACTCAGATTTTGAGTTTTTGAGAGAGCTAAAGGAGAGTGCAATGCAAATATACAACAAGCCCCACTAACAAATATTTTAATATAAAATAATGGGGCACTTAATTTATCAATTTAATCAGTTTAAATTGACCAGAATCAATTTTCAATTAAATTTGACCGTAGGCTCTAAAAATTATGCCAATCACAATGGCGTAATCAATTTCGGGTTCTATGGCCGATAAGGCCCTCAATTTAATTCCAAAGCGGATTATTCAAACAGATATTCCTACGGTGAACAGGTAGAATTCCAAAGTCGCATATATTCACATAATGGCACACAAAAATCATATCAAAACATATAGTCACATACATATTAGGGACCAATTAGCATACTACGGAACAGGGGCATTACAGTCTCCCCCCCTTTAGAAAGTTTGGTCCTCCAAACTTATTTTACCTTTAGTCGAAACAATTCGGAACACTTTTCATTCAACGGTTCCAATCATTCTTATAGCCATTCACTTAGTCTCAAAATCAAGCAACGCTCTATTCTCAATCAGTCATAGATTTCCCTTTTTCCGCCATACAAGGCTTGTACGGTGCCATGCCAAAACTAGAGTGAGAGCTGTTGTTGGGAGCAAAGTTTGCCAACGATGGATAGATCTTTCCAACTCCCCTGAAAAATCTAATGCATATCTTTGGAGCATTCCTCCCAAAACTTTAACAGTTCTTCCTGATCGTACATCAATTTGCGGATGGAAAACAGCGCCGAATCATAATTCAGTTTAGCATCAAATTCATAATTTGTCCAGATCATATACAGAAATCATAAGTCATGATTAAGTTTACGTGATACATCCATTAGCATTAACAGAACAGAACGGAACAGAATAGAACAGAACATATACACGTGAGGTTACGAATAACCAGTTCCATAAGGGAACCTCTGGGTCCGGGTAACATAACAGAACAAGAGCTGAGCCCCCATTGCCTCTTGGAGGCTTTTCAGAATTCAAACACATTTTAGAATTTCTGTCTAAACAATAGATACTGGGACCCCATGTAACGAGCGATCTTATCGATGTAAACAGTGGCTAGTCTACAAGCATCATACAAAATTTTATAGGGAGAAATGGACAACTTCAATAATTTTACCTACAATAGCCCAAATGGGACTTATACCTTGGATGCTCAAGGTAGCCCCACAACGAAATTCGTAGCCACATATTCCCATTTCCATTCCAAAATGGAGAGAGGTTGAAGTAGTCCCGCCACTATCTGAAGTTCAACTTCGACCTGTTGGCGCTGAAAAATATTTAGGCATATTCA
Source organism: Camellia sinensis (assembly GCF_055761805.1). Classification (NCBI taxonomy): domain Eukaryota; kingdom Viridiplantae; phylum Streptophyta; class Magnoliopsida; order Ericales; family Theaceae; genus Camellia; species Camellia sinensis. The sequence continues at coordinate 106,217,435 of NC_138969.1, read as the reverse complement.
CCAACTGCCCTCTTCAAGGTAGGTCACCAACATATTTATTTCAGTGTCAGCTAACTTTATCACAGAAGTTCGGTCTATTTCGTGTCACAAAAGTTCAATTCATTCTTCAATAATTCCCCAATTCACGATCTGATTCTGTATTTAGTCCAGTGACTCATCACAATTATCCAAGGTCAATTAAAAGTCTTTAGGAATATAAGGTGGATCCAAAGACTGATTCCCGAAACAACAAAAGTAACATCGAAGTATTTACCCACACAATGCACATAGTCCAGACATCCCCATAATACTGATTGTAAAGTACAATAACATCGAAGCAGGCAATTTCTGACATAATACACGTGTTCTCAATTCATTCAACAGTTTACAATTCACAATTCAGTCCAATATTCAATTCCCTGTTCTATCTAGTCTTTCCACATTATCTGATAGTCATCAAAAGCATAAGGCAATTCATATATTAATCCCCATGATGTCCAAGATAATATCAAAACAGTTAGTCACATGTTAGACCCAATTTACACATCCTCAGAGCCCCAATCACAGAATATAATGGCACTGAGCAGTTATTCACAAAACGTACTGAATTCGCACATTTCCGGATAATCAGGGTTTTTCAAAGCTTTTTGGATGTTAATAACATCTACATAATGCCAAGGGATGACATTCCAAACAAAACAAAGGAATAATCGTCTTGGAATTGAAGCACACCCGTTCGCGACCGTCGGTGGCCGATTCCAGATTGAATATTCAAACCCACCCGTACGAAACCATCGGTGGCAAAAGGTATCTCAATCAAAGGTGCGACATAGGCTTAACGTCCCCTAGCACGAAAGGACACTCTAAGGGTGTCATCAAAGCAACACAACACCATTCACTATAACCTGATTTTCCTAAAATCTGGTAACACTGAAGCAATCTCTCCCCCTTACAAAACATGTTCTGATCAGTCAAAGACAAATGTTCAGTACTGCTCGAAATCAAATCAATCTACCTTCATCAGTCCCCATAGCATCAAACCAACCAGGATGGGACAATACACAAGCATCGTTCCTTAAGACACCCAATCACGGGATTTGTACAATTCAGTTCATCTATGACATATATGTCCTCAATAGTTGAAGGTTGGTTCTCAATGATGTTCATAGGTAGATCAATCTATTGACAGCCCACAAAAGGTCTTTCAAATAAGTCAAGCACTCCAAACGGATTCAAGTTTTGGGTCCATCAGTTTTCCTGCCAATAATAATCCGGTCATTTATTTATAGACAATTCTTAACCCCCTTTTACAAAATCAACTTAGATAGAGGTTCTCATCAATCAATCCAAGCAAAGGTCTTGTCAGATTAAATTAAACAAAGGTCCCGTCAAGTTACATCCAATGAGGGTTCTATCGGGTCAATTCAGACAAAGGTTCTATTGGATCAAGTCAGATAGAAGTTTTCTCAAATAGGGTACATTTGATTCTGTAAAGCTCATTTCGTTTGTTTAGGCACATGGCTGATAGTTTCACAATTGTCCTAAATTTATTAGTTCTCAAAGTCGTATCAGAATCATTCATCACAACTGTTCATATCAAAGTGTTTCAAATCACGTACAATACGGTATTGTCCACATATGTTCAGGTATAGTTACATAAGCATGCAAGTGTTCATATCGGGAGGTACGTATCATAATCAGTATAGCAGTTCCCAAATAAGCCTTACATGCAAGAACATGGTGCACAGTAATACATTATACAAAGTTCCTCGGGTACATACAGTATGAGATTGTTACGCAAAAGTTCCAAATTAGTCACATCATCCAGTCAACTTTCTACCAATCAAAATATATGGTCTCACAATTAGAGTTCATCATTTAGGGCGCTCAACTCGGTCACACGATTACAGAATCATAATTCCAGTGGTTTAGTCATTGAAGGCGGTGACATAATAAATCACCCTGAGCATAGGTGTAGATATATATGTGCATGTGCAGAGTCAATCAATATCCCAAAACGTATTTCACAAATTTCCCAAACGGGGCATATACCTCCAATGAATACAGTCTCGATCATGTGAGTCTAACCAATCTAGATACATATACAGCAGATATGAAATATATGCCGATCCGAATCAAATAATATCCCAAGCGAAGATGTACAAACGTACTAATTCAAAACCAATCAACACATAAGCATTCATTTGTACACAGTATAGATACCTGGGATGATGGTTACAACATTCTGAGTGCTTTCTGGGATGAGTGTAATTACTCCATCCTGAGTAGCAATTCCTACCACTGGTACGGATTTAGCCAAGGCAGAGGATTCATGCACATTTCGTTCAATCCGGGGACAGTTCCTTGCCGTATGGTCCATTTTACCATATCTATAACGAGCCCCAGAAGTCTGATAACAAACTCCTCGGTGTTTCTCACACTGGTGGTGGCAAAGGTTCTTGCCATAGCGGCAACTGACACCGCTGTCTCAAGATCTCTGCCAATTCTTGTACTACTCTTTCCGGACTATCAAGTCGGGCTGTGGAAGAACCTTCCAACCCGTATGCCCTTAATTTGCCCATACTCTACACAAATTCTTATCAAACTTTACCAAATACTGGGATGCCCAATACGAAATTAAACACAAAATCACATGAGTACATTCGCACATAGGCACATTGTTATATTCTCCTTTCACATATCGTACGCAATTAATCACTTACGCAACAGATAATTGCATATTTATCAAATATCGCATGCTGAACATTTACTAAGTAATTATATACTCAAATCATGTTCATGTTTCACATAGACACCCGTAAGCAGAATTGAATGCACATCGACAACTTTTCATGATGTGCATTATAACAAAACAAACTTATTGTACACATTAGTGTAACAATTTATATCTCATATTCGAATCATGTGTGGTACTTCTTTTAGCGTGGCATATCATGTTGGTCAAGCATATCAACATATCTCATACATAGGCCACAGTATTATTTCCCCCGGGCTAGGGCTTCATGACCATAAGCCACAGTATTATGTCCCCTGGGCGAGGGCCTCCGCTAAGGATACCACAATTATGTTCCAGGAAAATTTGGACAATCATCCATACAAAACATAACATTCCAGGGTACTTGTCATTTCATATCATTAACAAATATTTAAAGTTAAACATAGCTTTACGGAGTTCTTATTCACCGTCTGATTAAACTTGCATTATACAATATACAAAAGATTCTACAAATATGCATATACTAGAGAGCATATGTAACCAAACAGTTTGCAATGCAAGTATAGCACAACTTATAGCACATAATTGCCCAAATCAAAACACTTAAGCATATTCTCGATGCTTTCGAATTCATACTTATCACATGAATGCATCCTAAATCTTTTCTAGACGCTTATTGCTCTTTTGGACAAGTGCGTGAGTTATTAACTCGTGCTCTGATACCACTCTGTCATCTCATTAACTCATTTACAATGCTTAACATATGCCTAAGAGTGCTTGCAAGTGAAAGAGAACGGAAAACAGAACACAAAATACAAAAACAGGATTTCAGAAAATAGGGTCCCCGCTCGAGCGTGGACTTACCCGCTCGAGCGGACCCTTAGGTCTGCGAAAGTACTGGTTGCCTTCAATTCCAGCTCGAGCGTGAACTCGGCCGCTCGAGCGGACTGCCTGTCTACATAGCTCCCCGCTCGAGCGTAAACTTCCCCGCTCGAGCGGGAACCATGTCTGCAGAAAATGCTGGGAGCTTGATTTCTCCGCTCGAGCGTCACTTCACCCGCTCGAGCGGACGACGAAAATCTGGGAATCCCAGGTTGAGTTCTTGAGCTCCATTCCGACTTTTAACCAACAAATCATGCATGTTGTAGCTCAAATATCACATATAAGTATACTAACAAGGTATAAACACCAAAACACCTTATTATGGAGCTCAATTTCAAGGATTAAACACTTGCATGTCTCAAATTGACACCAAACTCAATTCTATCATACATATTCATGCATTCAAAGCTCCCATCTTCAATTATTCAGACATGCATGCCCATTTGACTTCATATTCACTTCAAATAATGTAATTAGTGCTCATTCCCATAAAATTTAACAAAGACATGCTTGCATGTGGGATTACACTACCAATCTTTCACAATTTCACAAATTACATGCTAGATTTTGTGATTCCATAGGAGTTCTTTACATGCATGCACATATAGTCTTCAAATTCATCAAAACCAACTCCTTTCATGTTAGATCACAAATTAATCTTCAATTCCCGGAATCACAACTCAAATTCATGAGTTAGGGGTTGGTTACTCACCTAGGAGCTTTAATCTTCCAAATTCTAGTCAATCCTTGAGTTAAATCTTCAAATCCCCAAGCTAGAGCCAAAAATTGCTCAAGTCTCTTCCTTTCTCTCTCTATAGCCGGCCTCTCTCTCACTCTCAAGTGTCTAACTCAGATTTTGAGTTTTTGAGAGAGCTAAAGGAGAGTGCAATGCAAATATACAACAAGCCCCACTAACAAATATTTTAATATAAAATAATGGGGCACTTAATTTATCAATTTAATCAGTTTAAATTGACCAGAATCAATTTTCAATTAAATTTGACCGTAGGCTCTAAAAATTATGCCAATCACAATGGCGTAATCAATTTCGGGTTCTATGGCCGATAAGGCCCTCAATTTAATTCCAAAGCGGATTATTCAAACAGATATTCCTACGGTGAACAGGTAGAATTCCAAAGTCGCATATATTCACATAATGGCACACAAAAATCATATCAAAACATATAGTCACATACATATTAGGGACCAATTAGCATACTACGGAACAGGGGCATTACACTGACATTCTTGCCCCTGCCGGGCCTTGTTGTGGCTGAGACTCTTCTACCACATCTGGTTGATCGTCCAACCATCCCGTAGCCTCTGTTGATTCCTCATAATCGAACCAGTTGATGGCTAAGTCTCCTGGGTCTTGGTTACTGTAAAACTGGAGCTTGGCAAGGTCCCCTTCCACAGCCGTTAAATCATCCGTTCCCTGTCCCAGACTGTCCCCTTGGATCACACACAGCTCCCCCTCTGTTGGTAGTTCCATATCTGGCCTATCCTGGCCTATTGACAAAATGTAGTCAGCTGGACTATAAGCATTCCCAATACCACTCCCAGATTCCGCAGACTCTTGCTCAACAACCCCTTTCTCCTTTGGAATCTTCTCTCTCATGTTCTCGATAGTCGCCACCGCTGGCTTAGGTTGGGTTATGGAGATGTCCATCATGCACAAATCGGTGCAATCGGGAAGGAACACTTCTGGCTTAGGCAGGTGGGAATGAGTGATATAGATGCTAGGATCGTAAGGCATGACCCCAATTTGGATGAAGTTGACTCTTTTGGGTGGTGGAACTTGGTTATGTGTGGGGAGAGGGTTTGTAGTAACATTGGGTTTCTCGGGAGGCAAAATCACCCCGTTATCGATGAGATCTTGAATCTCATGACGTAATCAGAAGCACAGATCGGTGTCATGACCGTGCTGTTGGTGAAATGCACAATATTTGGCTGGGTTTTGGGTAGCGGGGAGTCTTTCTGGTAAGGGCCGCGGCTCTAGGGGCTTCAGATGCCCTTTTCTGATTAAAACCCCCAAAGCTTTGGACAGGGGCATATAAAGCGAAGCGAAGGTTCTGGTGTTTTTGGGTGGGTATTTGACTGTTTGTGGGATGCTTCCGGACGCACTGGAGAATGGTGCGGCCGCCATAGTTCTTGGGGGAGGGTTGGTGGTGACCATACTCACTTCGGAGGTCCTAGTAGTTGTAGCGCCACTCGGGCCTGCATTAGTGTTACGATTGAAAGTTCTGCGGGGTTGCTTCCGGTCATTATCAATTAAGCCTTGCTTTAAGGCATCCTTAATCTGCACCCCCATTTCATGTAGATCAGAAAAGGTAGGGAAGGGGAGTACAATCATTTTTTGCATCAACTTCGGCTAAAGATTGCGCACAATCATCCGAATCTGGTCTTTGTCTGTGGGCCTTAAGGTCATTATCGAAGCCTTAGCCCGCCATCTGGTCACGAATTCTGAGAAGCTCTCTTTGGGTTCTTGCCTCGTTGTCTCGAGATCCCGGGTCGTAATCTCGATTTGTGTATTGTATGAGTACTGCAAGATGAAAGCCTCAGCCATTTCGTCCCAACTTCTCTTGACGTCATCCTCCAATTTGGCATACCATATGACCGCTACACCCGACAGGGTCCGGCCAAATAGAGACAGCTTCTGAAGTCTGCTGAGGCCCATTGGCTTTAAGATGTCTGAAAACAATCTCAGGTGCACCATGGGGTCCCCGGACCCATCAAATCGATCAATGTACGGCATTTTGAATCTGTCAGGCAGCTTCACAACTGCGTCGGTATACCCATCTTCGATGTTAGGGATGGTCTTGACTCCCTGGGATCTTTTGAACAGCTTTTCAAGCATGCTCAACTTCAATGCTATGGGATCTGTCTCGAACTCAAAGGGAGAGTCCGGTAGGTTGGTGGGTGTTTTGGATAACTGGGGTTGGATTTGGGGTAGGATCGGGGGTGGAGGTGGTCCCGTGGGAATATCCGTGTCATTCTGAACATTAGCTGTCTCCCCGAGGGTGGGAATTCCTAGCGGGGGAGGAACTTGTTGCGAAGCACATGCTCTGGCTTGCTACTGTAACCTTACAATTAACTCTGCTTGTTCATTCATAACCGTGGCCTGCTGCTTGGCGAACTCTACCTGTCGGATAGCATCCTGCTGCATCACTTTCATGCTTTCTTGGAGTTGGCTCACCATCTCCTCTAAACTAGCCATACTGTTCTGTTCTGACTGAATTATCGGTATATGTTCCCTCTTTGTGGGTGAAACAGAACCCTGATCCCTACTGTACACAGGTGGGGTAGATAAAGCCCTCTGTACTGATTATTGAACTGATGCCCTCTACCTAGCTGTCCTCCGTCTAGTAACCGGGGGTAGAGAGTGGTACACTGGTTGTCCGTCTACCAGATCCTCAGATCGATGGAGCCGACGACCTCTAATCCAGAGTGCTTGGGGAATATCTACCGAGTTGGAAGCAATTGTGCTAAACTACCCTAGCAAAAGGATAAATAAAGCAATAAATAACCAGACAATTGGACAGCATAACGGCGTAAAATAAACACACACAACGCACAGTTGGGTATTTGTAACACACAGTTGGTAAGCCGAACACACTGTTCCTCGATACTGATCATTGTTCTCAAATCACCGTTCCCAAAACTGAACTTGATACCTGTAGATAACTGATTTCTCAACAACACTGATACTGGTGCCCTCGGGCCTAATACTCGATCTTGCAAACTGATATGTACGTTCCTGTAGAGATACACTTTAAAGCACATAGCAGATAAGTGAGAGCCAAAACACCCCTATGTTAGGGTAGGGTTTCCTTGTCCTATTTTGTCAGGAGCTAGGGTTTCACTATGCACGCAGCAGTTTTCAAACAACCTAACATCGGGTAAGCAACCTGTCCTAATTTGGAATGGTCACTATGGATTTCGATATGCACTAGGTCGAATGGTCGAAAATGGTGCCCCGGTTAAACCGGTGTTTGTGTTCCCATACTGTCAGAGCCCATAACCGGTCAGCCTTATGGTCATGTCTTGACAAGACAAGCCTCCAGCAAACCGTTCAGGAATGGCAGATGGCAAACACAGTGTCCTAGGCGCACCAATGCACATGCAATGCAAAGAAACACATAAATGAAATCAAAACAGGATATCAAGAGTTCGAGTCAAGGTCTCTATTATCCCCAGCAGAGTTGCCAGAAACTGTAGACGCACCCGTGGGCCTCACTACAGTTCGGACTCAGTTTGGGTCACGGTTCTTGATCTGAACCAAAGAGTCCAAATCCGGCAAATCGTTTTGGAAAACAGATTTTTAGAAAAGAAGTGCCAAACATGGACTGCTTTGCCAGATACAGAGTCGCCACCTAAATATTTTTTTATGGGGGAATTTAGGAAACCCTGACTCGGTGCCAAAGGCCACGTGTCCGTCATCACCAAAGTTGCCTCGGCTCGAGAACTTGGGTACGATTGGGGAAGGTCATCTATGAGCACCCCCTCTCGCCCGATCCGAAGATCAGCCTCTACTAACCATGATATCCAGTTTTGAAAACGTTATGTGTTCTTATTCCATTTATTAGCCTAGAATTACTATGTTATGCGCGCAGCAAACAAGTATAGACCAAATCGCCTAAATTGGAACAAAACATTGCATGTTCGTTTTGAAGATGGCTTGCTACTCGCAAGTAGGCTAAAATGCAGGTTTTGCCACCCTCGAGTGGGCTTTTAGAAAAGATGGTTTTGCCACTATCTAGTGGGCTTAAAACTCACAGTTTTAATGCATTATTCCAATTTAGGTAATTCTACCTCCATCCACAGGCATTCAAGCAGTTATATCACATAAGCAGCTAGCCTCATGGTAATCATGCTGTTATGGCAACACTCACACGCATGCGGTATGCTAAAGCATAAATGCTTACCAAGTACTCCGAGCCAAAACAAAAACTAGTTAGTAATCATATGCATGATCCTAGTTCATGTTAAGATGGCTAATACAACACATGCAAGATGCAACTAAGATAGGCTCGGCTAATCTATAATGACATGTGAAATGCTACAACTAACATGTATTCAATTTGGAATTGAAATACAAATGCAGTTAGAATGATGCGCCGAGCCCGGTGCATGCAAGACAAATGTATGAATGCACGCATGCATAGCATAAGGTATGCTAATTTAAATATGCCCTAGTCTACCATCATAAGCGAGTAAATAAAAGGGAAGAAAGACGTGGGGTTGGAAGACATACACATACTCACGCACACTTATTACACAACTGCCCTCGCTCGGAGGGTCTAAATAAATATTACAGCCCGAATAAATAATACTAAATTAATTATTACAAAATTTCTAATCTAATTAACAAATTAAATGCAAAGAGAAGATGGCCGCAGCCCCCGCCTCGGGATGCGTGAATGATGCATGCTCGGATTTATCTTGCCCCGAAAGCCTGTACCATACCACTGCTGCCTCTGTTTACACTGCCCTGCTTCTCTAAAAATTGCCAAAATCCTAGGACAGGTTCCCTGAACGTTGTAGGACACCATCGGCTAAAGGGAATGCCCACCGGCCATGGAACTTTTCCATCGGCTGGGGTTTCATATTATCGGCCACCAATCCATGGCCGGTTGGCACTCTACAGTGCCGGTCGGTAAAAACTTCCTGCAGAAACTGGTTTTTGACAGCAACAAGGATAGACAGTGTATGGCATGGAATTTCAAGCAAATGTATGCGCGGGCACACTCCCTATCATGCATGGGACTCAAGGGAGCATGACCCTCGACCTTCGGGCCATCAATCATGCATTTTGATGCGTGATGGCCTAAGGAGCCAAGGTTGCAATTCAATGAAAATGCATGCAACAAATAAATGAATACCAAAACCCCATCATGCCAAAGTCAAGGGCCTCGGCGACCGAGGGTTGAGACGCGTTACATCACTTGTAGTATGAACACTTCTCCCCCCTCACACTTGGTTTGACACCCCAAACCAAGCAATGCAATGCATGTTATGCAAACATGGCCCGAAAATGCAACATATCACTAAAATGCAAAGCATGCCAAATGCAATGCAACATATCATGGCAAGCATGCAATGTTCCTAACATGCAATGCTACAATGCAACTCATCATGCAATGCTAATATGGTACAATGCAAGCATGCGATTAGAGGCAACAAGTCACGCATACAACCATGTCCGAGAAGGGACTTAGACTGAAATGGGAGGCCTCAAACACCCCCAAAAACAATGGCTAAAAGTACCTCAAGTGATGGACAAAATGCACTACAAACATGCAAGCCAAAAGGGGGGCCAAAGCTAAGGCATAACAAAAGGCATTCTACCACCACTAACCCAAACAAGCATGGCATGAACTATGCAACCCAAAAATAGAATTTTAGCATGCAAAATAGCTCCAAAACCCGCTGGTATGGCAGCCCTAAAATGGCCCAAACACATAGGCATACACAATGCACATGTCAAGGCATGAAAACACAACACTTCAAGGCATTGAAAGAGACACAAAGGACAATGTAAGACCACATTATATGGACTGGAATATGATCTCGACTAATGCCAAATGATGATAATAGGCCAAGCTAGGCATGTTAATGGTCCATACACTCAAGGCTCATGATCCAAAATGCAAAGCAACTATATCAAGCATGCTAAACAAGACCAAATCAGTGGCCAACAAACCTTATGCATGACAAAACATGGTCAAGAACTTCACAAAGTGAAGCCAAAATATGAGAGCATGGTAGTCAAAAGTCATGATGCATTTCCAGGCATAAACAAGGGAATACAAAGCAAGTATGTTAAGCATGCAAAGGGCCACCGATCTGACCAAAAACAGGGATAACATGTGACCTAAATAGCACCAAAAACATCTGATATGGAGCCAAAAACAACCAAGCATATATGCTACCCTTATGAGCCCAAAACATGCACAAATGAGATACAAAGGGAGAGGGGTGTCCCTCCCCTATACAAGACTTCAAACCATCTTCTTCACCACTGAAAATTCACTGGATTTCAGTGGTGAGAAGGCTAATATAACAAAGCAAATAAGGCTTAAAGAAAAAGACACCAAAAGGGGCCAAAAGAGACCTAAGAGGGGGATTTCGACCCCCAATGCCAAAACACCCTTAATGACAGTTCTTAAGCATGAAAATATAAGACTTTTTTTAGTTATACACAAAGCTCAAATCAATATGCAAGATAGGTCAAAAGTCAATCCAAGATTAGGAAAACTAAAGCAAGAAACTCACCCTTGAAGAACACTTCAAGAACAGTTGGTCCAGCCACTCTTTTCTGACCAAAATTAGTCTAAAATCTTAAGAAACAAACCTCAATGCCTCTCAATCTCAGAGCAAGGTGTAATGGTGTGTGTATTAGTGCAAAAGTAAGGTCAAAATGCACTTTTAGGCCAAGAAAACACACACAAGGGAGGAGAGAGAGGGAAATATAGAGAGAGAGTGTGTATATAAGATGTATATGTATATAAGCTCTGGTTTTTATGTTCAAAACTCCAACCCTAAACATGGTGGAGGAGAGCTCTTTATATAGGCAAAGGTAAAGGCAAAGGCTTAAGCTTCTCAAAGAAGCTAAGTAAAAAAGGGCAAAGGGTGCAAGGGGAGTCAAGGCTTCTTGAGGAAGCTAAGACAGCTGGCCAAGCTTCCTCAAGAAGCTTGGCCAAAGGGTTCAACCTTCTAGAAGGAAAAGGGGTGCAAAGGCTCAAAATAGCCACTTCATGCACGGGGGGGGGAGTGTTGGTGCATCCCAGCTGGCACAGCTGGCATGCACCAAGTCTGAAGGGTGCAAAAGGGGCACACCGGCCAGCAAAATAGGTCATCGGCCAAAACAAAGTGCCGGTCGACAAAATATAGTGCGGACCGGCCATTGGTTTTAAGAAACCACTGCCGGTGGAACCAATAAACGGCCGGTGATGTGAGGAGACAGCCGGTAGGGTGTGGGAATGGCCAACAAGCCATTCCCTGCCTTTCAAAGCAAAAACACCAGTGTTTGGTGCAAAATCAGACACCGAAAAGTCGAGTCGAGAGATCCTGAGGCGAGGGGCGCAGCCGAGACCTCCGGGAACTCGAGACGAACACAAGCACGGATGATCACCGAGTGTTCCAACGGTGACGTCCAAGTCTTGAGGACGGTCAAAAATGGGGTGTCTACACCCACTTTGGTTTTACTGACGGGTTCGACCCAGCTTAGTACCGTACCTAGGTAGGTCTATTCCTTAATACGCTTGGCCCAAGTGCTTGAGGACTTGTGAGGATAATTGTATGGAGATGGGCTCAATAATTTGGCCAACATAGGTATCTGGTTCATATTGGATGGCCATTCGAGTTTGGTTTTAGTGTTTGGACAGACCTAAGACTAGGATCCACTTGTATTTATATTTTGCCCCTTCAAAACTAATATATGAAAATAGGGTGAGTAAGAGTGGAATCAGAATTTTGACTTAGATTGGAGAGGCAAACGAGATGAAAGAAATTTTCACCAACCAAGGTCAGTTCGATATAGGATTAAAACAACAAATTTAAGAAATAATTGTTGAAAAGTCCATACTAAGGAAGGTATAATGCATTAGGTCCAGTAGATTTTTTTTGTTAGTAAGAGGTTCACCATTTGTGCAATAGTTTGGTGAGAAGTCTTTTTATTGGTCTTAGAGGACATTTTATTTCCAATTTTACCCCTTATCTATATATTGACTTTTGTTGACTATCTGTTCAAATTTATTTTGGTTATTTGTTCAAAATTTTTTGATCTGTTTTATTTTTTTGACTATTTCTTCAAAAAATTTTGATCTATTTAATTTTTTTTTACTATCTGTTGAAATTATATGTTTAATTTAGTATCGTTTCAATTTTTGTTATCTATTCAATTTTTTTTTTTTTATCTTTTCCTATATGTTGAAATTATCTGTTTAATTTTTTTTATTTGTTCAAAATTGTTTTTTATCTGTTAAAATAAGGATTCAACAAGCTCACAGATTATCACTAACTTCAACATGTTTTTTTTATCTGTTAGATTGGACTTTTCAACAAATCTTCATAAACCAAATTTCAAATCCCACTCTCTATCAATTTTATCTCCAATTTCACCTTATAGATTCACATACCTTGTGTATATACACCCCCACATAGAGAGAGAGATGAGTGGTAATAGCAAGCTTCACAAGTGGAAAATCTTTATATACATATCACCATCGTTGTCTTTTGAAGCCAAACCTTTGAGAGCATCTACGTTCTAGTTTACAGAGACCTAGGGTTTGCTCCGCTACTTCTTGACGGCTTTAAGCCTGATTTCTCCATGGTAATCCCTAATTTGAATATCAAATTAACGGTTCTCAATTGGTGTGATACCTCTCGTACAGAATGCCTACGATTATCAGATTACAACTCTGTCGAGAACACACTTCGCGTTAATTATGTCTACGAGACAGAAAGACGATGATTTGAAGATTACGGTTTTTGAAAAAGAGTTGTTGAATGATGTGGCTGAGAATCTACCTTTTTTGTTCTTGTACACGACAATTGAGTTGAATCATCAAGCAAACCATTTCTACTTGTCTTGTTCTGAGGAATAAGTGATCGTGAATGTTCAATCGACTTGTTTTCTTCTATTCACCACTCGACTGATACTAGCCTCGTGGACGATGGCGATTACCGGCTTCTGACACCTCTCTATTGTGGCCTTGATTTCTCACCAGAGGGGCTCGATGGTGTGGCCATGGTCACTGAATTAAGAAGTGATTGAGCTTAGGGCTTTGAGATCGATGCCGGAGCATAAGTGATTGTCGTTTCTGGAGAAGAATATAACGTCGTTGTTAAGGTTTTGATTCAAAACTGTGTATGTATTGTATAGATACAGATGAAGGGAGAGAGAGAGAGAGAGAGAGAGAGAGAGGTTTGGGAAAATGGAGGAAGGATGGAGGAAGGACGGAGGAGGACAGAGTAGTAGCGAAGGCCACAGAGAGAAAAAGGGGGCTTTTCCCAAATTAAGCCAAATTAGCAACCTATTTCCCAAACTAGGCCTAGTTTGGATGGAATTCCCAAACTAGGCTAAAACGTGGTTGTGAACCGCGCTTTCACCGTTTTCTAACTCTCGTGCGGAAAATTTGTAAAATCGTAAAAGCGTGTTTCCAAACCATGCTTTTAATTAAGAAAGCGTGGTTAGGAACCAAGCTTTTAAGTTTTTTTTTTTTTTTTTTTTTTTTTTAATTTTTTTTTCTAGAAACGTGGTTGTGAACCACACTTTTAAGTGGAATTTTTTTTTTTTTCTGAAAACATGGTTGTGAACCATGCTTTTAAGTAAATTTTTTTTCCTGAAAAACGTGGTTGTGAACCACGCTTTTACTGTTAATCAAAGAAAGCGTGGATGATAACCACGCTTTTAACCAAAATCCATTTTTAAGTGAAAGCGTGGTTTGTAACCACGCTTTTAAAACTTATATAAAATTCCCCCAGCCCCCTCATTTGTAACCACGCTTTTTACACTTAGGTTTTTTCGACTTCAGGCCCTCTCTCACTCTCTGCTCTCACTACCGCTGCTCTCAAAGTCTCTCTCTGCTCTCACACTCTCTCTTTGCTCTCACTCTGCTCTCTCTCCGTCTGTGGGTTGCTCTCTCTCGCTGGTATGGCGTCTGTCTCATTTGAATTTTATGTGTTTATTGTGTTTGTGAAAATGTGAATGTGGGTACAATGTGGGTATAATGTGGGTAAAATAGGGTTCATGAATGTGAAAATGTTGTGAATTGATGAAAATGTTGGTAGAATAGGGTTTGTGAATGTGAAAATGTTATGAACTGAAATTGTGGTTTTGAATTGGTAAAATGTTGTGGTTTTGAATTGTGAAAATTTTCTAGGGTTTTCAATTGAATGTGAAATCATAAATTAGGGTTAGGGTTTTGAATTGTGAAATCAAAAATTAGGGTTAGGGTCTCAGAAATTAGGGTTTTGAATTGTGAATCCTATCTATATTTTTTGCATTGTGAATTGTGAATTGTGAATCCTGTCTATATTTTTTGAAATTAGGGTTTTGAATTTTGAATTGTGAATTCTGTCTATATTTTTTGAATTGAAAATTTTATTTTTTGCTTGTTAATCCTGTCTATATGGTTAAATCTTCTTATTCTTTCGCTTATCTCTTAAGCTACATCATTAGGCCACTATAACTAGTATAAACAATTTTTTTGGGTTGTTTTAGGAAATATGTTAAAAGCTAATTTTTCATTTTTTTTTAAACTTTTTTTTTGGAAAAACGTGTGAAAAAAGTAGAAAAATGATGTGACCCAAAAAAAATTAGAAGTCAAAAAATGACTTTTAACCTCATTGCCAAAAGAGGCCTTTGAAGTCGTCCTCAAAAATGCTATTACCAAAACATTTTATATAATATAAAAAAAATTTGTTTAAAAATTATGTTTGAAAAAATTAAAATTTTTGATTTATAAAATGACTCATTCTCGAGAATTTTTACCGACTTGAACTATCCAATTGACTTATTCCCTATGCGTCTGGATTATGTTTATTCAATTAAGCTTTATATTTTTATGATAGTCGGATGTCTGAATCAGTTTACGTATTTCTCGACTAATCTTAGAATCCACACCAAACGTCCCTTCCACGTAGATCGGACAAATCTCAAATAATACCTATAAACATGACCTCAAGAAATTGATAACACATAATGAGAGTTCAACTTGAGACCTGAAAGGAGCATACCTAATTTTTAACACATAATGAGAGCTCATTAATATTATTGAAACTCAAGTTTGACTCGATTCGGCTTGATAATTTTTTTTAATGTTATTTATATTGTTTAAATAAAAATAAATGAGTCAAGCTTGACGAACCGAGCCGAGCCCTTAACAAGCTCAGTCGAGCTTGTTCATGAAAAGTTCGGCTTATTTGCAGCCCTATTTGAAACGACTCATGATTGGGAATTTGGGAGAAGTATTTCAAATATCACCATACTTTACTAGGAATAATATAAAATTACAACTCATAATTATTAACTTTCAAATTTTTTATTTTTATCTTTTATAACTGAGTATCTAAGTCAATTTATACACACCTCGACTAAATTTAAAATTATAATAGATGCATCAAAAGAGAGTCTTAAAACATTCTAATTAATAGTCCATAGAAATTTCCTAGATAAGAAGAACAGAAAAAAAAAATGGCACTTTGATGGCTAAGCCTGTGTTTCATAATACCAAATAATTGCTACGGATGGCCCAATAGATTGACATGGATTAGTATCCAAAATTTACTACATAGATTTAACCACCAACATAAGCCCATAAGCCAAGGCACAAGCCTCTTTTGAGAACATGAAAAAAATTAATTTATTGGTATATTTTGATTATATTATCTCTCTATTTTTTTTTTTTGTATGTTTAAAAAAAAAGAGTAAATAAATTAATTTTTTTTCTTACTTTTCAAAACAAGCCAAAATGATCTTTTTGTTTGAATTTCATAACAAAGCCTCTATGACCTCTAAAAAGTGGATGAGGGTTACCATTTCACATAGGAAATAACTTTGTCATTAAGGTTCCTAATGGCACAAGTTTGAGCAAATAAAAGTAACTTCTCTTTAATTGTCCATAAATCTCAAGAATTGGATCACCAATTTTAAAAAATTAAGAACAATGTTTGAAACCTCTATTTGATATTGTCCAAATCAGTCGAGTTATTTCAACTCAATGAAAAAAATAATAATTTCATACAAAACTTACACTATGATTTAAGATTTTTGTATGACTTGTCCAATTTAGTCCAATCTCACTGAATAAAAACAATACTTGATAGAATGAAGTTGTTTTAAAATTATACTATAAAATTATATAAAGAGAAAAACAAAACAAGAATCTTCATAATGTCTTAAGATTCAAAATTAGTAATCCATGATGCTATTTATTAAATAAAAATACTAAAAAAATAGAAATTAAATGTGTGATATATCTGTCTACTTTATCAAAATACTAAAAAATAGATCAAGATTTATCAAAAGAAAACAAAATAAGTGTTCTTTAAATTGCTCCCACGTCCATGCGTACGATTAAATCATTGCCTAAATTAAGGGTTGTGTAGAGTTATTATTATTATTTATTTATTTGGAGTCAATGCCTTTTAGAAATTGCTCATATTGAGCGAGGGAGGGCCTTTGTTTTATTATGCTGATAAAAATGTAAAATAAAATAATTCTATTATAATTCGAGTGTTATGGATTCAAATCATAGAAATAATGTCTCTGGATACTCAATGAGGCGCGTGCATATATCTGATCTTCCTCTACACTCTGTCATGACTGTAATCTTTAGAATTGCCCCTTTACAGATCTTGTAAATCAAAATGGGCCACTAGCTAAAAATCTTATAGTTTTGTTATAAACAAACAAAATTGTTCATAAAATTGAATACAAATACATATATATGCATAAAATTTTATAGAGTTTGTTAGTATTTTGAAAAATTTTATCCATCTATATACATTTTGCGTACAGTTCTATAACCATTTTTGTGTTTTTAGACTTATTCAAAATCTGAAGTTATTGCTGCTATGTGATTCAAAATTTCTTTTGTTTCAAATTCAATAAACATTTTTGTATAGGACATCTATACATGTGTATGAATTCAAAAAGGATCATATGAACAAAGCATATCCAACCTCAAAAAGAAATGCTTTGATGTCGCATAGAGTGACTTAATCATATACAAAAGTTACCATATTATAAAATTAATTAGGGCTTTTTTAAAATAAATAAAATTAAATTAATGGTAGTGCTTGGAAGGCTCTACTCGTTTGATGCATTTTAAGCATTTTAATAAATTTATATTATTACAAGGATGCTTAATCCAATGGGGAAGGCTATTACCCATCAAATTGACTATCTTATTGAAGATAATTGATGATTATTCCCAAGTTTCCATGTGAAAAGAAACAGACTATCTAGATGAGTAGTCTTACATGAAAGAAACTTTCCAAAAGTTATTTTTTGAGTGAAGTATTTTTACCAAAAGAAATGGAACCAGGTTTTCAAAATGTAACTGTGCATTTAAAGTGTGGCGATGGGTTATGGGGCAAGGGGGAGGGGAGGATGATTGTAGAGGCAGCGTGGGTTTTGATGGCGTTAGGCTGTAGCAGGAAACAGGTAGGTTTCAATGGTGAAAGAGATGGGGAAGGAGAGAGAGTTTATCCACTGTGTGAGGTGCATGGTAATATTTAAATGGATGGTTAGGATAGTTTGTGATCTGGTATGGTCACGTTTAAAAGTGGTTTTAGAAGAAGTTAAAAGAGTAAATAATATATTGCCACATGTATTTTTTTAAAAAAAAAATTGTTAAACAAAGTAACTAAGATGGACATGAGTGTAGGTTGTGACACAGAATGAAGTTCAAAATTTAAATTGATAAAATTAAAACTTTTGAGTTTAAATTAAAAAATACGTAAAACTCTGGGATTTTTTTTTTTTTTTTGTAATTTGTCCAATATTTTAAACATGTTTATGTTCATTTATTGGAAAAAATGAAAATAAAAATATATTTAGTATACATTGTAATGTAAAAATTTCATGCCACTAATAAATGTAATTTTAAGAACCAAATAATTTAATGCTAAATGGTATACCTTTTTAAAAATAAAATTTTGGTCTTGACAGGATAGTAATTCATTACCAAATGTCTAATTTCATCCTTAAATAGTAGAGACAATTGGTGAAAAGTTTATTTCAAAGGGGTATAAAGTATTACATTCAAGGTAAAATCTTGTTTGGTAATAAGGACAAAGTGAAAATTGTTGACAATGTTGAAAAAGTTGCCGAAAAAAATTATGTTTGTTTTTATCACACACCATAGATTCGTCATTGTATTTGTATTATAGAATAGCATAATACACTTTTAATAATTTTAATTTTTATCATAAAAAATTAGAAATCTCTTGTAAAATTTATCCAAAATTAATAAAAGATCTTCAGAACAAAAACTTAGCTGAATTATGACATAATGTGATTAGTTATAACATATTGTGAGGTCAATTATGACATTATTTTGATTATGATGTAAGAGTTGTTTAGTTATTAAGTGTGTGAAAATATAATTTTCCCGTCCCCACCCTATTTTCTCATTGAAGTGATATTGGGGAAAATTACCATCTCTATTCAAAAGTCAATTAAGTTATGAGCTCTTACCATAAAAGTTCTTCAAGTGGACAAAAAAAGAGTTTTTTTTTTTTTGGTAGTATACCAGTTTTCTAACAAATGTAAAATATACCTAATTCATGTAACTAAGAAGTAGGTGTAAATGTTATGAATTTATAATTTTATATTTAAATTTGTAGATAGTTTCTAATCAATCCTTAAGCAAATATTAAATGTGATAGTGATTGTATGCAGGGTGCGTTCTTTTTTTTTTTCTTTTTTTTTTTAAATGTGACATCCTTCATTTATATAATAGAATACATTGCATGTCTATTTGTGTCAAAATTATAATATGAAATTTATATTTTAGTACAAGTCTGAATTGTTTATTTTTTTTATTTATTTTTTGTATGACAAAACACAAGATTTAATATATTATACATTTAACAATAACTCATCTAATAAAATAAATCTTATTACAAAATATAAAATAAATCCTAAATGGAGAAAACGAACCTTCACGCAGAAAAGATACGAGTCTCCACATAGGAAGTAAAAAAAACTCCACGTAGAGATGAAACCTCAGCCGTTGCTTTATATAAATAAAAATAAGTGAACAAAAATGAGAAAATAAACAATAATAAACAAATAGAGACAAAAAGAAAAATGCGAGAAAATATAAATTGAAGTAATCTTTAGTTGTGTTGAAGTAATGTTTCACCTCTAGAGTTCCTTCTATCTTGGAAAATATAAATTGACAAAAATAAGAGGGCTGCTTTTTATATGAAAATGTCACTTATGATACAAATGTCACTCATAGGAAAATATAAATTGTCTTTTGACTCCCACAACTTCCTTTCACCAAGTATCCGCCTAAACAAATTCAAATAACCAACACAAAAATAAAAGCAGGTGAATTTACAAAAATCAAATCAACACTGAAATATTACCAAAACAAATAAGAAGAAACATGGAAAAAGAAAAATTTACATTTACCGTGCACAAGAGCATGATGTTAATCGTAATAAATAATGAAAAAAGAAAAACACAAGAGCATGATGTTAATCTTTATGTGTTGTAAGCTTTTTTCTTAAAAAGCTAAAAAATCTAAAACATAATCGTTTTTTTAACTCATATTTTAATTAAAAAATCAATAATGATTGTTGGATTACAATTGCTGATTACTTAAATAAAGTTCTTGCCTCACAAGTAATTGTAATTGAATGAGTTAAAATTCATATAATTCTTTTAGAAGTAAAATCCGAAATAAGTATGTTGTTGATATTTTAATGTTTTTTGTTTCATTGAAGCAAGTATATGGAGACTGTTCCAATTATCTTCTACTGGGGGGGAAACATAATTCGGGATCCCGATGAAGGTGTGTCATATGATCTTGAGCCGAAAGGGATATATGGGGTGCAACTTGGCACCACGCTTAGCAATTTGGAGGAGATGTTCATGTCCAAGGTGGCAAGTTACGGGGAAAGTGTCCGATTGAACTTCAAATGTAGATATCCTTATCGCTAGTGGCAAGCAATCAGTAAATACAAGATATTACCGATCAATGACAATGAGGCGTTGAACACCGTATTAAGTATCGGTGCAAGTTTCCAACCACCAAATTGTTTGGAAGTGTACATGTGACGACCCCGCCTCGTACAATATTTTATATTTGGGGTAATTAAGGAGATTTGTAATTTAATTAGTTGTTATCCTAATTTAATTCGGGATTTATAAGAATTATGGAATCTGATTCGTATATGATTTTATTAAAGAATTATTTCGAAATTAGAAATGAAAGGTCCAAATGGCTTCAGGAAGTGAAATTAAGAAGTTGAATCAATTTAATTTTAATTACGAGCCTATTTGGGAGTTTAATTAAATATTCGATTTAGTTTAGTAAAATTGAGATTCGATTAATAAGGTCCGAATTGGAGGTAATTAAGTTAATTAAATTATAAGGATTGAGAATTGTGATTATTACAAATTAAATTTATTTATGGGTTGTCCAATTTGTATATATAATTTAATTGACGGAAATTCGGAGTCTGATCAGAAATTGAAGGCCTAAATGATTTAGGAAATCAAAATTGATGATGCCAATAAGCTTAATTTGATAGTTGGAGCTTTCTGGAAATCTGATTAAAAATCTGATTCAGAATGACAAAATTAAATAAAATTAATTCGGCCTTAATTGAAGTCAACTAGACTAATTAAATTATGTAAGATTTGTGTGGGGATATATTTTCTGAGTACCAACACGTGGCAAGGTGACGCCGACGTGTCAGCCGAGGTGCCACGTGTCCTGGTCGTGACGCCGAGGTGATCTCGGCAAGGCCGAGGTTATCTCCGAAGATATCGGAATCCGAGATAAGTGGATAAGGGACAAGAGCCCTAGAATATAGAGGGAACTCAACCTGGATATGGACAAGAGTCCTAGATTGGGAGAAGACTTCAGTTTGTATTGAGATAAGACTCTTAGAGAGTTTATCCTAATCTTACTAGGAGTCCTAGATTAGCAGTAATCCTAAGTCCATTAGGGCCAGGCTCCTATTGGGACTAGGATTGTATTGGCTATAAAAGAGAGGCACCCCCATGGGTCTAAGGTATGCTTTTGATACTCAAGCTTGTGAGTTTAGTACTTGATTTATCTGTGAGAGATATACTGACTTGATCGTCGGAGTGCCCCCGGGTGGTCGAAACCACTGCGGGATTCTTATATTTCTGTTGCAGGTCAGTCAGGTGCCATCTATTCTGTCAGTGCTCTCTAGCTGGTTACTAAGCGGGCAGTGTGGTCGGAAAATCACCCACACAATTTGGCGTCGTCTGTGGGAAAGAAAGGAGAATAGATGGCCATCACTGTACAAGATCAACGTATCGAAAACGATGAGTTTAGCAAAGATGGAGAATGTGTCGACATAAAAGGAGTGAAGACCCTTCCAGAAGGGATGCAGAGACAGGGGGCATGAGTGCTCCCAAGGAGATGACATTCAAGTATAGAAGAGCTCAGAACAAGTGAGCAGATCCCGGATTCCAGATCCTGGATCCCGAATCCCAGAAGGCATGATCTCGGCCTAGATGAGTAGGTCCGAGAAGAAAAGAGTTCAACCTGAAAGAGCAGATCCAAGATTCCAGCAGACAAGACCTCGGCACTTGAGTCCGAGAAGAGAAGAGCACAATGAGCAGATCTCAGATCCTAGAAGATAAAAAGAAAACACACAAGATCAGTCTAAAGTTGGCCAGAATTGAGAAGTATACTAGGGCCGAGGAGGACATGCCGGGAACAAAGGCGTCGGAACGAGAAAAGAGAAACGACTCGCTGATGCGAGGCCAAAAATCAAACTCAGGTTGGAGCCAAGTAAGATCAATAGAGAAACCAAGGCCGACAACCTCGGCTTGAATTAAACCTCGGCGACAAGGTCAAAGCTACATGTATGATGAGAACCCAAGTGGATTTTAAGTTCACACTGGGGGGGGCAGAGAGAAGAAGAATGCGTTTACCACTTGTTGAAATTTGTAGCAATTTACAAGTTGGTTAAACCAATATGATGCTTAACCAAAGTTAAGCCGAGATGATACTTAACCGAAGTTAAGCCGAAACAATGCTTAACCGAAGTTAAGCCCAGATGATGTTTAACCGAAGTTAAACCGAGACGATGCTTAACCGAAGTTAAGCCGAGATGATACTTAACCGAAGTTAAGCCGAAATAATGCTTAACCGAAGTTAAGCCCAGATGATGTTTAACCGAAGTTAAACTGAGACGATGCTTAACCGAAGTTAAGCCGAGATGATACTTAACCGAAGTTAATCCGAAATAATGCTTAACCGAAGTTAAGCCATGAGGATGTTTAACCGAAGTTAAACCGAGACGATGCTTAACCGAAGTTAAGCCGAGATGATGCTTAACCGAAGCTAAGTCCAGATGATGCCTAACCGAAGTTAAGCCCAGATGATGTTTTGAAACCGAGACGATGCTTAGCTGAAGTTAAGCCAAGGTGATGCTTAACTGAAATTAAGCTGAGATGGTTCCTTATCTTCATTGTTGAAATTTGTAGCAATTTACAAGTTGAAGTTAAGCTGAGATGGTTCCTTACCTTCACTTGTTGAAATTTGTAGCAATTTACAAATTGAAGTTAAGCTGAGATGGTTCCTTATCTTCACTTGTTGAAATTTGTAGCAATTTACAAGTTGAAGTTAAGCTGAGATGGTTCCTTATCTTCACTTGTTGAAATTTGTAGCAATTTACGAGTTGAAGTAAGGCCAAGATTACTGTTTCTCTTCGCTTGTTTAAATTCATAGCAATTTATGAGTTGAAGCAAAGCCGAGGTTATTGCTAAACACTTGTAGCAATCTACAGGTTGGTTAAACCAAAGAAGATGCTTAACACTTGTTGAAATTTATAGCAATTTACAAGATAACGTTAAGCCAACATATGATCATCTGTTGAAATTTGCAGCAATTTACAGGTTGAGGTAAAAGCTAAGTATGTTGTTTAAACACTTGTTGAAATTCATAGCAATTTACAAATAGATTATTGTTTAACACTTGTTACGTTAATCCTTGTTGATCCCTGTTACAGTATATGTTAATCCTTGTTGAAATTTGTAGCAATTTACAAGTAGGCTAGACCGAGATCACCGTTTAAACACTTGTTGAAACTTGAGAAAAAGTTTGCAAAGTTAACATTGAGTAGTATATGTTTCGCACTTGTTAGAATTTATGAAAAGTTTGCAGGTCAGTATCTTGCCGAAGTAAAAGTTTTGTAGCTATTATACCCGAGGTATGTAACCCCGAGAAGATTGCACAAATGAGGCAAAGTATGAAAGGCGCGCAAAATATTCTAAGTATAGAATCATGCAAGAGCAGTTAGAAGAAGATCAAGACAGAATTCATGGTAATTGACACGCACTCACCATACAATATCATATTGGGAAGATCATGGTTGCATGCAATGGGGGCAGTTCCCTCAACATTGCATCAACTACTGTGGTTCCCAACAGAACATGGGGTTGAAGAAGTCAGAGGGGATCAACTGTAGGCGGAGAATTGCTCAATGGCAGCAATGAAATCCACCTGCAACATTCGAGAACTAGAGAAGGCAGAGATTGAAAACGAGGACATATAGGTACTAGATGATGTCGGCAAGGAGCCAGTCGAGAGGTGTAAAGAGGCACTGAAAATCCTCGTCCAGGAGGGGGATAAAGAACGCTTCTTTCTTCTCGGCTTAGGCTTAGCTGAAGAAGAAGAAAGGGAATTGGAAGCTTTTTTGAGAGCAAACATTGAGGTATTTGCTTGGACACCTTATGAAATGCCTGGCATTAACCCCGAGGTCACGTGCCACAAATTGAACGTCGACAGGTCGGCCAAACCTGTAATCCAATGAGCAAGAGGGCCAACGTTGATACACGTCGAAGTAGTAGAGGAAGAAGTAGATAGACTTTTGGAGCTCAGGGCCATCCGAGAAGTCAATTACCAGACATGGCTATCAAATACAGTGGAAGAAGGAATGATAATCAATGAGCAAGGAATGTTAACATCGGCCAACAGCAGACATTTTTCAGAAGCAAAAAAGGTGACAGATGCAAAGAAAACAAAAGTACGAAGATGAAGACCCTCAGAACTAGGGACTAAGGCAAGGACGTCGGACTAATCTACTTCAAATGGTTGACGATGGTTCAGCATTAGCAGTCAGCTGGGAGAGCTTCTCTACCATTATCTCGGCAACAATTTTAAGAAGGGACGTGGTTCTAAGACTATGCAGAAAACAGAAATGAAGACAAGAATCTGGAAATACAACAAGAAAAAACAAGAAAAGAAAAATCAGAGTCAAGAAGATGACAAAGTTGAAGAATAAAGCCAAGTGCACAGGCACTAAGTAAGTATGTAAAGAGACAAGAAAGTAATGAACCAGACATGATACTAGCAACAGAAAGCGGATATGACAAGAACAGTGCCAAGCATTCAAACAATTCAAAACTTGAAGACAGACGAGAACAGAAGGCCACAGATGGAAAATAAATAGATTCAAAGTAAATCAGAAGAGTTATGAAAGATTGAGCTTAATAAGCACGTAAAGAGTTTATAAACCTACAAAGTGAAATGAACGCCGATATGAAAATCACCGGAGTCAAATAGATGACTGGAAATCGGGAACTCACCAGAGAGTGTGAGTGGAACAGTTGCAAAAGCTCTTGGAGTTTACGAATTAATGGAACCAGAACCTCAGCTAGGAGGTGCGATTTCAAGTAGCCTAAAAGGCGTGAATCTTGATACTTAACACAAGTGGACAGTAGGTCCAGGGAACTTTGAGGTCAGCGAGTTTGATCTCGGACAGAGGGGCACAGATGAACGAACAGTGTAGGTTCTATCACCTCAGAATGCCGAGGTAATAGAACCTAGGGGGCAGTTGTGGGGATATATTTTCTGAGTACCAACATGTGGCAAGGTGACGCCGACGTGTCAGCCGAGGTGCCACGTGTCCTGGTCGTGACGCCGAGGTGATCTCGGCAAGGCCGAGGTTATCTCCGAAGATATTGGAATCCGAGATAAGTAGATAAGGGACAAGAGTCCTAGAATAAAGAAGGAACTCAACCTCGATATGGACAAGAGTCCTAGATTGGGAGAAGACTTCAGTTTGTATTGAGATAAGACCCTTAGAGTGTTTATCCTAATCTTACTAGGAGTCCTAGATTAGCAGTAATCCTAAGTCCATTAGGGCCAGGCTCCTATTGGGACTAGGATTATATTGGCTATAAAAGAGAGGCACCCCCATGGGTCTAAGGTATGCTTTTGATACTCAAGCTTGTGAGTTTAGTACTTGATTTATCTTTGAGAGATATACTGACTTGATCGTCGGAGTGTCCCCGGGTGGTCGAAACCACCGCGGGATTCTTATATTTCTGTTGCAGGTCAGTCAGGTGCCATCTATTCTGCCAGTGCTCTCCAGCTGGTTACTAAGCGGGCAGTGTGGTCGGAAAGTCACCCACACAATTTGTGATTAGTTATGATTAATTAAATTATGGTCAAGATTAATTAGTTTTAAGAGGAGATTAATTGAGCTAATTGCAATCAAAGATTAACCTCAATTAAGTATCCTAAGCAAGATTAATTAGTTAATAAAAGAATTAATACAATACCACATGGGCTCACATAGCAAAGACAAGTGTCCCACTAAATAAATAGATAAATAGAAGAAAAGATGAATCAATGAGGCCCTCAAATTGCTGGAATCAAAGTTAGGAAGAGAGAGAGAGCTTCATTATACACATTGTAGACAACCTGCTGGGGAAAAACCGTGAGAATAGAAGAAAAGGGAGAAAAAGAGGAAGAAAATGAAAGGTGGAGAACTCAACCAAATTCTATCTTGAAGACTAATGGGTAAGAAATTTCATCCTCTTTCTCGTGTTGATTATATAATCTAGATATAAATTGATTCAAGATGGATTTTGAGAGGATTAAAAAAATGAAGATTTGAAGATCAATTATATAAATTGTTAAAATTTGGGTTTGCATGTAAAATCAAGCTAGGTTGAAGTATATGAATTATGATTCCTTAAATTTGTTAAATTTGGTTTCAATTTCATATAAATAGAAGAAATTAGCAAAATGATGAATAAATGGAGTTAGGTTCAAATTTATGGAAATTAATTATTTTGGGTTGATGTTGTGATTTTGCATGAAATTAAGCTTCAATGTTACATGCATGAATAAATTTTACAAGTCTAATACTCTAATTATACATGCATCATGGATTTTGTAGAATTTGGATTAATTCAATCTCATATTTTGAAGAGAGAAAGGAAAAGCTTTAGAAAGATCAAATTTATGAAAATTTGGAATTAATCGTAATGTAAGAAAAAGTTTTGATTTTATAATGAAAACTAGGTATTTGTTTAATCCATGCATGTAATTGAATTTAAAAGCTTTATTCAATTTAAACACATTTTGGAACATCTATGATCATAAATTAAGTTTTTGATTCAAAATTGAGTTAAGTTGAATTTCTAAGAAATTGATTTGTGTAATTCATAGTTAAGTTTGATTTTTTCTATTAATAATGAAATTGGGTTTTATTTTACATACATCATGAAGTTTTCAAGGATTTTGAAAGTTTAATTCGTATGTTAAAATTCATGGGTTTGATATAAAGAAAATAAATTAAATCTAAATTTGGACAATTGGAGCATGATTTTGAATAAATGATTTCGAATTAGAGGTATTCTCATGTTATACAATGTTTTTTCACATTTTTGTACCAAAAACACAAGTTTTGAGGCTTTGAATATCAACCTTGAAGCTCAAACACAAATTCTGAAAATTTCAGAATTCATGTTGTCCACTCGAGCGAGGGAATCTCCGCTCGAGCGTGAAAATCGAGCTCCCAGAAGTTTTGCAAATTTTACAGTCCGCACGAGTGACCAAAGTGGCGCTCGAGCGGAGACCCTGTTTTCAGCAATTTTTTACTAACTCTTTTAAATGCATAATTGCATCCTCTTGACATTCTAAGTATTCTTAGGCAACAATTGGACTCACATAGTCATGGAATAAACTGGAATCACATAGAGAGAGTTGAATTAAAATGAATGTATATTGAATGGTGCTATTGTTATGTTTTGTTATGTGATTTTTTTAGGTGGACGTCCGAGGCCTTATATCGACTTAACCCACTATGAGTAATAACCTTATAAAGATATGTTCAAATTATCTTTACTTTCAAAATGTTATTGCTTCATAATGGATATATGATTGATGGAATGAATTCTTAAAATGATTTGATAATTGATAGCATGGCTGATTGAAACGTTATGCCCTTTAATGAATGAAGTTCTGTTTTGAAACGATATTGTGGCATCCATTGAATATAGGCCCTTGCCTGGGGGTAATAATACCACGGCTATAGGCCCTTGCCTGTGGATAACAATACCATGGCTATAGGCCCTTGCCTGGGGGTAATAGTACCATGGCTATAGGCCCTTGCCTAGGGGTAATAATACCATGGCTATAGGCCCTTGCCTGGGGGTAATAGTACCATGGCTATAGGCCCTTTCCTAGGGGTAATAATACCATGGCTATAGGCCCTTGCTTGGGGGTGACAATACCATGGCTATAGGCCCTTGCCTGGGAGTAATAGTACCATGGCTTTTGGATTGCTTGAAATACGGTTCGTTATTACTTCATGGATGTACCACATAATTTGACATTGAAAGATCTTAATGATGAAGTTTATGAATTAATGAAAATGCTATCGCATAATGGTTTTTATTATTGCAAGGGATTGATGTGATGGCTAATCGAATGGTTTTGCCTATTGAAATGGATTGTTTCGGAAAATGAAATATATGTTTTGGTATGGAAAATGTTTTATTATAAAGTTTGATATAATATGGCAAATGCCTTAGTTTGAAAATGATTTAAGATTCATTTCTAAATTGTAAGACATGTTTTTGTACTATCGTCGAACTTCATTCATTTAACCTCTTTATTCCGTTATTACTCACTGGGCTTTAGCTCACTATTTATATGTATATGTAGGTGAGCAAACTAAGCAACAAGGATAGAGGAAGCCTCGGAGTCTACCCGTGTCACCCTTTTGCAGAGCTTCCGGAATGAAGCAAGTTAGGCTCGAGTAGAGCCAAGAAAATCAGCCCTTAGCTTTGTTAGAGCTTTGAATTTTACTGAGTCTTAAATGTATATGTGTGTGAGATATATAAGATTTGTATATAAATTATTATTGTGTTTAAATGTTTCAATTATTTTAGTCATCATGTATGGACAAGCTCAATGGACATTGTTATTTTTGTTTTGCTTCCGCTTTATATATTTTGAAATTTTGTCTTTGAGGCCGAAGGTAATCTTGGATTACCGGCCGGTTACGACGCTAAACCTATAGGGACGGGTTTGGGTCGTGACAGTACATTGATAAAGAGGTTGTACACAATGTCTCGAATATGACACAGATGGATTCTCGTCCGTTCACTACATTGCTGACACATGGGATTGACACAACAGCGTTTCAGTCTCTTATGTATGAATTAGATCAAGGTTATGCAGTGGACTACACACAACATACATTTGAGGGCCATGGTGTTAGAATCAAGTTCACGTGGTGGATATGATTATGAATTTCACAATAACACAGAAGATGTGCCCACCTGCAGCCATCATACCACTCCAGTTGAAGTTTCTGGTAATATGGCTGAAACAGTGAACTATGTGCAGTTTCCTGACAATGACATGTACGATCCTGATGTCGCCCTAGACGATGATGAGAATGAAATGTGTGATAAAGAAAATTTATTAGGCGGATCAGATGATGATGTTGAAGAAGATAATGCTGACGCTCCCATTGACCTTGAAAATGCCCTCATTCCACCTTGACTTGAAATCCCTTTCTATGAGAACATTCACATGGATGGTGATTTTGACATGAGTAGTCGTGATGTTGTTCCCCGTAACTGGATCTGGAATGCTGAAAATCCAGAGTTGGACAAAGGGATGGTTTTCGTTGATAAGAAGCAACTTGTACATGCTGTGAAATTGTACCATGCAACAAATAATCGAGAGTATAAAGTTGTAACCTCCAAGCGAGACCTTTGGGTGTCTGCTTGAAAGCACGATTGCAGATGGTGGTTGTGTGCATCTCTTAGTAGGAAACAATGTCTTTTTGAAATAAAGCAGTACATAGGTCCTCGCCATTGTTTATATCCACGAATGAACAAGGACCACACTAATATTAGCTCCAGTTACATTGCTTCTTATCTTTTGGGACAAGTTACAGTGAGTATAAAAAATAAATGTTTACATATATATACATATTTGTTTGTTTATAGTGTTCAAACCAAAATAATGCAACTCATATTTGATTGTCGTATGCAGAATGAACCTGATATGCCAATTAAGAATGTCATCGAAGATATCAAAAAGACCATGAACTATAGTATATCATACAAGAAGGGGTGGCATGCAAGGGCAAAGGCAATTAGAATGGTATTCGGGGATTGGGATGAATCATATAGGCAGTTGCCTAAATTCATGCATGCATTACAGACATCTAATCCTGGCACCATCGTTCAATGGAAGCATAGATATACCGGAGGTACAACCATTATGCCCGTCTTCCACTTTGTTTTCTAGTCTTTCAAACCCGTCATCGATGGCTTCAGATATTGTAGGCCTGTTATAACCATAGATGGTATATTTTTATTGTAGACGTCCTCGAACGTCCCGGGAGGGAATCCCGTTTTGTTCATTGGGCTCACTACAGCTCAGGACTCAATGTCACAGTCTTGTATCTAATCTCGCAGAGTGCAATGCAAGACCGATGAATCATCCAAGAGTCCAAATCCGTCAAATCGTTTTGAAAAACTGATTTTTAAAAAGAAGTGTCAAATATGGACTGCTTTGCCAGATACAGAGTCGCCACCTAAATATTTTATTTTGTGGAAATTTAAGAAACCCTGACTCGTGCCTAAGGCCACGTGTCCGTCATCACCAAAGTTGCCTCGGCTCGGGAACTTGGGTACGATTAGGGAAGATCACTTCGTGAGCACCCCCGCTCGCCCGATCAAAGATCGGCCTCTACTAACCATGATATCAAGTTTTGAAAACATTATGTGCTCTTATTCCGATTTATTAGCCTAGAATTACTATGTGAGACGCACAACAAAACAAGTATAGACTGGATTGCCTAAGTTGGAGCAAAGCATCGCATATCCGTTTGTTTCGAAAATGAATTGAAGTTTGCTATTCGCAAGTAGGCTAAAACACGGGTTTCAACGAATTATTCCAACTCAAGCAACCCAACCTTCACCCACAGGCATTCAGGCAGGTATATCACATAAGCACATAGCCTCATGGTAAGCATGCTATCATGGCAGTCACTCACACATATGCAAGGATGCTAAAGCACAAATACTTACCAAGTACTCCAAGCCAAAACATAAACTAGTTAGTAATCAATGCATGATCCTAGTTTATGTTTAAGATGGCTAATGCAACACATGCAAAATGCAACTAAGATAGGCTCGGCTATTCTAAACATGGCATATGAAATGCAACAGATAACATGTATTCAACTTGGAATTGAAATACAATGCAGTTATTATGATGCGCCGAGCCCGGTGCATGCAAGACAGATGGATGGTTGCAAACATGTGAACATATAGATGCTAATTGAAACATGCCCTAAAGCTAACCATCACAAGCAGGTAAATAAAAGGGAGAAAGACGTGGGGTTGGAAGACATACATCACACGCACGCACACTTATTACAATATTGCCCTCCTCGGAGGGTCCGAATGAATGATACACAACGAAATGAATAATTAATTATTACACAACACTAGCTAATTAACAAATTAACTAAGAAAGCGAGTAAACTAGCATGCAATGCTTCATGAAGTAGACTGCCTCAGCTCTGTTTGGAATGATGAAAGATGCATGCATGCTCGAGTCGCCTTGTCGGGAAATCCATCGCGATGCCCCGATTTGCCTCTATTTACAATTGACCCCGGAACACTGTACACAACTCCAGGGGAACTTATAGGGATACTGCTCACTAGTTTTTGCTGCTGGCTTCCTGTTTGCTACAACAGAGAGCAAGAAAGGGGCATGGCCAAGTATTTTCAACATATGTATGCACAACCACTCTCCCCGTCATTGCATGAGCTCTAGGGAGTGTAGTCCTCGATCCTCGTGCCACCAATCACGCATCTTGATGCATTATGGCCGAGGAGTCGAATTGCACGACTCAATGTGAAATGAATGCACAAATGGACACCTAAAGCCAACAACTCTATCATGGATAGTCAAGAGTGTCGGTGACCGGGAATTGAAGCACGTTTCGTCACTTTGAGTATGAAACGTCCCTCGTTTCCCGTGTTTGGACTAAACCCTACTCCAAACACTATGCAACAACTAAAATGGCATGGCATGCAAACACAATGCAACAACTAGCATGCAATCCTAAACGAAATGCAACTAAGACATGCAAACATGTAAGAAATGACATGCAAAGATGCAACTAGCATACGCAATGCTATGAACTAAGAATGGCATACTCAATGCACACGAACTATATGGCATACACAATGCACATATGAAGACTATCAATGAGATGATCAAGGCATACACAATGCAATGGTCAATCATGCAACAACATGGACTACATGGCATATACAATGCAAGATGGACTTAAACTAAAATGAATAAGCCTCAGCCACACTCAAATCAGTGGCCAATACATGATGAAAATGAAGTAACAAAACACATGCAAACATGCACAATGCAAAGGCTCGAACCTAAGGCATCAAATGCCACTCTACCAAAGCATGGCAAGGGATGAAATATAGCATACGATCATATATTTTTCAGCTCTAAAATGATATGCAAGATGGTCCCGAATCATGCAAATATGTCACACAATGCATGCTAGATGGCCCAAATACCGAAACTAGTGAAGTGGATAACACTAGAGGTATGCAAAGCGATGCTCAAATGACCAAACCACCCCCAAACAGTCCCTATGTAGACCAAAAATAGTAGCAAATATAGACTAAAATGGTGGCTCACAAGGCATAGAAATGAAGCTCATGCCATGGTCTAAAAACGAGGCAAACAATCACGACTCTCAAACGCATTTAAAGAGTGGAAAATATGGAAATATGGCATACATGTAAGCTCTGAAATATGATGTACAATGGCCCCAAAACATGGAAACGCCTCAACATAAGCATGCAATAGGCTCCAAAACACAAAGCTAGGCAAGAGTATTGAACTACAACCATGCATAGCAAGCATCATTCGACCATGAGGCATAAAAACAAAGCTAAGGCAGTCCAAAACATGCACAAAATCAGTTTAAAGCGTGGCCAAAAAGTGCTAGAATCAAGGACCAAAATAGCATGCAATACAAGCTAGTGAAGAGGGTTTACACTACAAGTATATGAAGAAATCAATAGGCCACCAAACCAGAAAAATTCAGAGGTATGACATGTCAAATAAAGCCCAAAAACCCACTGAAATATGGTCCATGCATGCAAGAATGAAAGTCTCCTTTGATAGGCCATAAAGAGGGTTGTTCTACACAGGTAAGATGGACATCCAAAATGAAAAAACCACCTCTGGACAGAGGTTATGTAGGCCCTAAAACTCACTGAAAAGGGCCTAAAATGTGGCTTGGAAGCATGCACACATGGGCTCCCTTGTTAGGCCAAATATGCTAGAAAACAAAACAAGGGGTGAGAGGGTCACCCCTCTCTGATTTTGGTGCTCAAAAACACATAATAACCACTGAAAATCTTCTGGATTTCAGTGGTCAAAAGGGCCAACAAAGCTCAACACAAAGGCCCTAATGCATGGCTCAAAACAAAGGGAAATGAAGCATGCAAGGGGGTAGATGACCCCCAACAGAAAAATGATCTGAAACAAACATGTAAAGGGCCTCAAAATAAGACTTTTTTCAGTTTATGACAAAGCCCAAATATGCTTGCAAGTATGGCTAAAAGATGAAGCAAAATAATGCTAAGAAAAGGGAAAGAGAGTGTTACCCTTGTAGCCAATGAGACCAGCAGCTTCTAGACCAAAATAGCACACCTTCAACCTCTGAAAACTAGCTCCAAGGTGCTTAGGTTGATGTTGGAGGTGTTAGGCTAAGAGGTGATATGCAATGGTGCAAGAACAAGGGGTTTTAGAACACCAAATAGAGAGATATATGGAGATAGATATATGTATGCCTTCCAACAAAATCTGAACCTTTGCAAATGAGGGAGAGGGTCTCTCTTATAGAGGAAGAAAGGTCCAAGCTTTTTCAAGAAGCTTGTGCAAAGGTCCAAGCTTCTTGAGGAAGCTATAGCAAAAAGGGTCAAGCTTCTTCAAGAAGCTAAAAGGGGTCAAGCTTCTCTTAGAAGCTTAGAGCAAAGGGCCAAGCTTCTTTAAGAAGCCAAAACAAGGTTGCCAATCCTTAATACACGTGTATGGAGGATGCAGTCTGTGCCTTCCAGCTGGCACAGTTGGCACACACTCACAGAGACAGATAACGGGGAAGCTGGCCAACCAGTTCAAGTGGTCGGCCGACTACTTGCCCTAGTCGACCGACCAGGTCAAAAGGTTTAAGCCAGTGAATGGTGGTCGGCAGCCCTAATTGGTGGTCTCCCAGCTGAAAGCAAGCTAGTGGTGTGGTGGGAGACTAGCAATTGTGGCCCAAAAGTGAGGGAGACCAGTCACCTGTCAAGGAAAACTGGCCGACCAGGGAAAAGTGGTCTCCAAGGAGAAAAGGTGGTCTCCCACCCTAGTACCAGCTTCCAAATAATGCAAATAGGGTCCATGCCAAAAATGAACCAAGACGGGTGCAAAACGAGGGTTCGGGGGCCAAAACGCGCGGCCGGAGGCCCCGAAAACTAACTGTTAAGCATCGAGAGTGGCATGTGACCACAAAGGTGGTCTCCCAGGTGAAAGTGTCCCTCTAGAGAGAGGAAACAAGGTGTGTGCCAAAAACTGGGGCAAACGGAGAAAGTTAAACGGTCCCGAACTGAGGCGCACGACAGACGGCTCCGAAAATCGAAAACTGGTCTCCAAACGGGAACAGCGGTCTTCGACCACGAAAAGTAGCCTACGGCCACTAAGAGATGGTCTACGAGACCTCTCCCTCCCTTCGGGAAGAGAAAACAGAACCTGGTTCGCAAACCGAGGCAAAGCACAAAAGAGTCTCGAAGTCCGGAGGCAAGGCTCTCAACCGAGACTCCGTAACCTCAGAACGAGCACAACATGTGTCATCACCGAGCGCTCAATCAATGACGTCTGAGTCTTAAGGTCGGTCAAAAATGGGGTGTCTACACTTATACGATAAATACACTGGTGTGTTACTTGTAGCAACGATTGTCACTGCCAATGGCAAAGTATTACCGCTTGCATTCGCTGTTGTCGACAAGGAGAGTTTGGAGTCTTGGTCGTTCTTCATTTCAAATATCAAGGAACATATTGTCATGGACCGACAGGGAGTGACTTTGATATTTGATCGAGCTGAGAGTATTTTAGCTACTGTGAGGCGGCATTGGTTGAATCCCTTGCTCCAATTTGTTGGATATCATCGGCACTGCCTTCGACATGTTTGTAGTAACTTTAACACAAAGTTCAAAAATAAGGAGCTGAAACAACTTCTATGGAAAGCAGGGAGTGCTCATCAACGACGAAAGTCTAATGCTTACAGGCTATTAACCAAGATGCCATCGATTGGGTCCACAAGATGAATCCTGTGGAGTGGGCCCTTACGTATGATGGTGGATATCGGTGGAGGGTATTGACCAGCAATGATGCAGAGTGCTTCAACAGCGTCTTGAAAGGTGCAAGGAACTTACCTATCTCAGCTATGGTTGAATTTACATTTCGACGGCTTGTAAAATATTTTGACGAGATGGGAGCCCAAGCTGAAACAGATGTACGGAATGAGTTCCAATACCCTAGAGAGATGCAAAAAACTATCGAGGAGGGCATCGCAAGGGGAAATACTTTCCAGTTGATATCGTATGACAGGTTAGTTTGTAATGTGAACTAAATTGTTCTTATTATGTTGTTAAGTTAATTACACCTAAAAACTTGAACTTGATTAGTTTGTATCAATATTGTCTGATAGGCCCCACCGCGTATTTGAGGTGCAAACATCTTTTCGCCATGGACGAGGTCGCAATACACAGATTGCGCGGATGAACCAACCCACGTGCAGTTGTGGGAAATATGAGATAAGACATTATCCATGTTCCCATATGCTCGTTGTAATGTCTGAATGCGGTGGCAATCCATTCGAGTACGTTGATCCAGTATATAGGCTTCCTGTATACATGAGGGTTTGGGAAACTAAATTCAATCCAATACTGCATCAAGATTATTGGGATGATCCGCAGTACACCTTAATGCCTAATGTACTTCGTCTGCGAGAAGTAAGACGGGGTCGTACATCTATGTCTCATATTCCGAATGAGATGGATATATCAGATAGGCGTTTGACCGCTCGTTGTAGTGAGTGCCAGCAGATAGGTCATGACAGGCGAACATGTCCGGCGCGACTTGGTCGATGAAGACTATGTAATACTTACATATTGTAATAGATCATTTTTAAATTCTTTATTTGTAAACGGGGTTGTACATTTAAATAGATCATTTTTTATTTGTAATAAATCATTCCTAATTTTTAAGTCTTTATATATTGTAATTGTTTTATATTAAAAAAAAAATTACAACTAGCATACTAAGCAAATAAATTAAACTAAATATGTATGCAAAAACATTTAACTATACCACACAGGCCTAAGTTTTTTACTGTGTACTTGATTGAAAATGTTTATTACAAAATTCTATACTTAATCACATAGTTCTTCTACCATTTGAAAATTTAATATTTATGAATAAATTTAATATTTTCAAATGCTGCAACCATTGTTCACATTTACAATTTATGAATAAATTTATGTAATTTAAAAATTTTATAATTTATTCAAACTTCTAGCATTACAAAATCAATAATTAAGTTTTGTCAAATATGCCATAAATGTAATCATCAATCTATTATTGAAAAAAAAAATTTCATTCAATTTTTTGGCAAATATTTAAGTAGGAAAACTATCCACATGTTACTATACTATGTTCATGGGCATTATTAAGCTTATGTAACTGAGGCCTTAAAATTATTTTCGAAAAGATTTCTATATTAGTTATAGTATACATAACGGTAGGTTCTGTTGAATTTTTATCATATTTAATGACACATAATTTTAAATCTTAAAGTACAAATATATATATATATATATATATATATATATTTAAAAATTAGAAATTATGGAATAATTAGAGTTTTTTTTTTATGATTATAATTAGATTTTAGTGAATTGCTTCCATGTTAGTGGCACAGAAATTTATAATTTTAAAATAACCGAGCACATTTTTTTTTTTTTTGAAGTCGTCATGTATGGAATTAATTAGAGTTTAATTGTTATAGTTAAATTACAGTTAACCAATAGAGGTTTTTGAAATAAAAATTAATTACTTTTTAGTGAATTGCTTCCATATATAGTATCACACAAATTTAAATTTTGAAATAGCTGAGTATACTTCTCTTTTACAAATCGTAATTTATGGAATAATTACAGTTTTTCTGTTATGATTAAATGAGATTTTTATTGTTATGATCTAGTATTTTACTTGTACAGGCTTCATGGCACATGTACCTGAGGAGGTCCCACTTTTTAGTCAGCCACATCGGACTGACAGTATATGGGAGCGTCCGGTATGCAATAACGTTTGTTGGACTTTACACTTACAATTAAAATACCCTGCATTTTGTTTTATATTACGTGATAATGTTATTATTTAAACTAGTTATTCTGTTATGCAGGACGAGGCACGTGTTGACCTGCCGCCGGGAAGATTTTGGCTTGTGGGAGCATCTGTTGGACCGTAGAGTCTTGTAGTATATACTACGCGCGGGATTCTATGGTGTCTACCGTATCGGGCATATTAGACTAGACCCCCCACTCATCACTGCTCTCGTCGAGAGGTGGCGCACAAAGACTCAGACATTCCATTTCCCAATCGGGGAGGCCACTGTCACATTGCAGGACGTATCTATCATATATGGTCTACGGATTGATAGGCGAGCAGTTACTAGAGTTGACCCATCATTGATGAGGGAGCAGTGGATAGCTCTATGTGCTGAGCTATTGGGAGTAGCACCTACACCTGCAGACTTACAGACAGGTAGATTGAGGGTGAGGTGGCTGGCCGAGCAGTTTGGTCCTCTTCCAAATTGTGCTCCAGATGAGTTGGTACAGCAGCATGCCCGAGCATATATTTTGTGGCTTATTGGGGGGGTACTTCTCCCTGATAAGTCACAGAACCTGCTCAAGATGATGTACTTGCCACTACTGAGAGACATTGACGAGATTGGCCAGTACAGTTGGGGTAGAGCAGATTTGGCAGTATAGGATGCTATGTCGAGCAGCTCAGGTGGGTGCGAAGGAGATCGGAGGACCACTTGTCTTGCTATAGATTAGTAAGAATTTTATTACATGTCAATTCATATTGTAT
Source organism: Camellia sinensis (assembly GCF_055761805.1). Classification (NCBI taxonomy): domain Eukaryota; kingdom Viridiplantae; phylum Streptophyta; class Magnoliopsida; order Ericales; family Theaceae; genus Camellia; species Camellia sinensis. Next base: position 106,179,605 of record NC_138969.1, on the reverse strand, counting down.
GACATATATCAGTATTGTAATTGCGTTCAAACTATTGCAGACTTGGGCGTGGGAGAGATTGATTCGCATTGCCCCGTCTAGGCAGCAAGTGGTTGGTCTTGGTGAGCTTCCCATGGGTGAGGGAGACATGTAGTTGCCACTCGGACCTCGAGGTAGCCGGTGGAGGGTTGACTTGGGCCACGAGGTCATCTCGACCCACGTAGCATAGTTTATAGAGACTAGCTCTACTGGATGATCGAGGGTGAGGTATGAAATTTTGCTCTCAATTTTAGTTGTCTTGTTCATCGTATATGTTTTTAGTTCACGAGTGAATTTTAATATACTTGTCGTTATTGTAGTTTATCTGGCAGCCTTATATTGGGGTCCTTAGTACGCTCCCCGACTATTGCCGACTAGGTCAGGAGATATGGATGGCGAGAGTGCCACTTATTTATTTTGACGTGGTTGAGTGGCATCTCCCCCATCGTGTCCTCTAACAGTTTGGTTGGGTCCAGTCCGTGCCGGATCGGTTCGACATCAAGTGGCAGTTGCACATCACTGATAGGCGTGGCCGAGCTGGCACTGACTGGAGTTTGTTTTATATGCGATATATATAGTTGTGGGATGCCTGTCGGGACAGTATTGTACATGCTGACCGAAGCGATGAGGTGCTCCCCTCTTCCGACCCTTACATGTTGTGGTATCGGCGACATACACGCCTACTAGTCGGTAATCCGAGCCACCTGTCTGAGTCCAGATATCAAGGAGTTGGGCCTTATCTTGAGGCATTGGTGAGTATTATAGTATGTGTCAGATAATTATTAAGATCATAATTGATTTACTTTGAGTCAACTGTAGCCTAATACGTCCGAATTTTTGTTCAGGTGGTTGGAGCTGGGAGGTCATATCACTTGGCTAAGAACGCTCTTTTTAGACGTGATGGACAGTATGCCTTGCAAGCCATTACAGAGATCCGAGACTTATTGTGCGAGGCGATCCAACTTGCCCATCGGGGAGATCGTCTGCATTTTGGCCACTACGGTATACACAGTTGTCACGACCTAAAACCGTCCCTATAGGTTTAGCACCATAACTGGCCAGTAATCTGTGGATTACCAAAGGCCACTAAAGAGATTAGAAAATAATAAAGGGCTGTGGTAGCCATAATACAAAATAGACAAGGCCCAATGAGCTGTTATAACGTACATGGGACAGAACATTTCAAAACTTATTTATATATATATAAACATGCTAGTCAAAGGACACCACTATTTACAAGGATTTACAGAAGTACACATCTCAAGACCTGACTTTACAAGACAGTCACAGAGACTAGCATGAATACAGAAACAGCCATATAACGAGACTTCGATCGGAACCTCCTCGGGAGGCACAACGGTTGGCTGACAAAAACAGGACAGAAGGCCATCAACTTTGGCTCTGATCACCCGCCGGCTCACCTACATACATAATATAAACTGTGAGTGGAAGCCTAGTGAATAATAACAGAGTAAAGGGGTTTTATGAATGATGTCCAGCACAAGTTAGGATCCAGTATTTAAATCAGAACATATTCAGACTTCAAAACAGAAATAGATTTAGATACACACTCACGTTCATATTCAGATTTTGCATAAGATCATACGTGGTACACCCATTAGCTATCAGATCAATTTGGTCCAGAGACCCATATGCATAGTTGGTACCAACGACCATAAAGGTCCATATCTTGCGCGCAAGTAGCCATGGTATTGTTACCCCCAGGCAAGGGCCACGTGCAGATTGGTCGCGGTATTGTTACCCCCGGGCGAGGGCCACGTGCAGATTGGCCGCGGTATTGTTACCCCTAGGCGAGGGCCACGTGAACTAAGGGTGCCACAAATACTTTTCAAAAAATTGGACATTCATTCATAGTTCGTAAGATAGCATTTTAGAAAACAGATCATACCATACCAGTCAGAAAATACTTAAGTTAAACATAACTTTACAGAGTTATTACTCACAGCGGGCCTTGAGACAAACAGACGGAGCAGGTTAGTCAGACAGGACGTGGCACGTGACCTACATAACAGATAACAGATACACACTTGAAACACACGTTCTAATTGTACAAAACTTATTTCGTTGGCTCTTAGTGTGTTTCTAATCTCTTATCCTCATTAAAGGGTCTTAAACATGGCTTAGGAATGCCTAGGATGGAATGAGGATGCAAGAATGCATTGAAAACCATTTCTCAAATTTTGCTGAAGACAAGGTCCACGCTCGAGCGTGGCTTTCCCCGCTCGAGCGGACATGCAGATAAAGAAACTCCGCTCGAGCGTGGACTTCTCCGCTCGAGCGAACTGCAAACTTATGAAAAAGTGCTGGATGCAAGAAATTCACGCTCGACGGGCGCTCGACCCCCGCTCGAGCGTGTGACACAGACCCTCGCTCGAGCGTGGCTTCCCCCGCTCGAGCGAACTGCAAAACACACAAACTTCTGGGTATACGCATTTCACGCTTGAGCGTGACTCCCGCCGCTCGAGCGGAAGTGCATGTACTCAGGCTTCACGCTCGAGCGTGAAAGTCCTCGCTCGAGCGTGGGTCAAATTTCTAGAAAATTCAGATTGACCTCCAAGCACGAAACTCGACCTTCAACCATCCAAAACTCATTTTTCTGGCCCAAAACTTTGAAAAAGCCTTGGTAACACATAAAAAAACATATTTAAAGCTTCAATAAAAGAAATTATGGCCCAAGAATAACCCAATTATGCACAAACTCAACTTGTTTATAAAAGATCCAAAACATGACATGCATGAAAATTTTTGAGCTAAAGCTCTCCAAAACATAACCAAACTTGACAATTTGATGGAAAAATAAGTTGAATGGTTATAATATGAGTGAAATTGACACATGCATGGAAGAAACGTTTGAAATCATGCTCAATTTGCAAGAAAATGTACATGCATGCATGGTATGCCCCATTTCTAGTACAATTCCCATATGAATTCACTTAGTTCACTAATGATCTTGTTGAATTTAACTCAATTACTCAAAGGAGAGTTTAGTTTCTTACCTAGAGGCTCCAATCTACAAAATTAAGGTTGAGGCTCTACAAATCTTCTTCAATTGTTAACAATCCTTAGCACCTTCTTGAATTTGAGCTAAATCTCTAAACCTTGGACCAATTCTTCTACCCTCACGTTTTTGGGTCTAAGAGGACTCAAGAGTGTATGTAAAATGAAGAAGGGAGTGAGTGGGGGGGTGTTATTGTGCTCAAAAGGGCCACTAAGGCTTTAATAGGCCATTAAACAAGGTTCTATGGTGTAGTGGTTAGCACTCTGGACTTTGAATCCAGCGACCTGGGTTCGACTCCCGATAGGACCTCTACCCCTTATAGTCTGCTTTTATTTTATTCACTCAAAAAAACAAGGCCATTAAACAAAATGTGCTTAGCTAGGTTGATTAATGGCATTAATTTAATCAAATTTAATCGTTCCGAACCGAATTTTAATTAAACCTACCATAAAATTCTATAAATCCTAAATAGCACATATATCAAGTCAATTTCGAAATCGGGCGCCGATAAGACTTTCAATTCGCAATTCAAAACTAAAATATGAACAGATATTTCTACGCCTAACAGATATAAACACAAAAATCATGCAATACTCATGCAAGTTAGTTCCAAATCCTTCCTAAATTATTGTTAGGCTTAACTAAGCACGAATTAACGTTAATCTGGGGTCGGGGTTATTACAACAGTGCAGCAACTGCTTCAGACACATCAGCGTCGTCCACGTCAACGCCTTCCACTTCAGCGTCGGCCACATCAGCTCCTTGGACACCAGTCACCCCACTACGTGCTACCCCATACATATCTCCAAATTCCCTCCACGTACATCCGACCCAGCATACTGGCATACCTTATGTAGTTGACCCTGATTGGACACCGCCCCAATACATGTATGACGTTGTTACCCCACCCATCCAGTTACCACCACCAGACAGTTCAGGTGTTTGTAGTGTTGGGGTTGATACATGTACATCACATAGTCCCACACTACATACACCTACTTTTGTGGGGACTAGTTCGACTGCGACCATGAGTACACATGATACAGTTCTCACTAACATCTCCCATGTTGAGGATGAGGCCCATATTGAGCCCCCCTACCCTCCAGAGCGCGAGGGAGAGGTTGAGGTTATGGTCGTAGCGGACGTTATGGCTGAGTTCGGGGTGCGAGCAGAGGCAGAGGTCGAGGTCCAGCTGCAGATCGTGATACAGTTGCACCAGATGAGGGAATTTCACAGCTCATAACAGTATCCGATCTTCGGCCAGAGACAGGATCAAGGGCAGCACATGCATGAGAGAGAGGGTCACACTCACAGGCTCCACAGGCAGTTAGTGGAGGGCCACAAGCAGGGGCGGGAGTGCCACTGGATACGCATTTACGATTGGGGGAGCCAGATATTCAGAGAGTCTATCGTAGGAGACCGAAGAGGGAGGTCCACGGTCGAGGTTGTGGGACTGGGGGCAGGTTAGGGCATTAGCAGGTGTGATATGGAGCGTATAGTTTTTTTTTATTTATAGTTTTTGTAAATCAAACTTGTACAGAGGATATAAATGTGTCATACTTATTTATTCGAAAATATAATTTTATAATTTTTTATTCTTACTTATTTTGATGATTTCCTAAATACTTCAAATATTCAAATCATGATGTCACAATGGATTTAAATAGGGTGGTTATATACATAAGAGATTCAAGTTGTGCTGCGTTTGGTACCATGTGGATTTTCGTTTTACAATAATAAACTATATAATTTTTCATATAGTTTTTTTTTAAATAATTTTTTTCTAACTACATAAATATTTCTTTACAAAAAACACAAAATAAATAATTACATAAATTTTATTTATTATTTTTTACTTTTTTTTCCAAAGAATTTGATAACATAATGATAAATTTAAGAACACTTTTTTTTTTTAAAATACAAACACACAAATTTCAGATTACATAAGACTACCAAAAAAAAAAAAAAGGTACAGAACCTGATAATATAATCAAAATTTGAAGAACATTGATTTTTTTAAACAACGTGCGCACACACACACATACAACATTAAGAAAACGAAAACACAAATTTTATATACTCTGCTTTTTCCCCTAAAAAAAATAGAAAGAAACAAAGAAAGAAAAAAGTTCTTTAATACTTGAATAGTCTTTCTCAAAAAAAAAAAAAGAAACAAATTTTAGTTTTTCAATAGAGTGAAGATGATGAACTGTGGAACTTATACATCAATTTGTTATAAATTTAAAATATAAAATAAAAAAAATAAACAATTAAAAAAAAAAGAGAAGATGGTGAAACGTGGAAGTGCACAGCAGTTTCTAAAATGTGGGAAGTGGAAACGTGGAAGCTATTTACTGAGTTGGTAATTTATGATTTTACCCATAATTACAATTTGATATAAGTTAAAATAATAGATTATTTAACAAGTTATGGTCATTTTAGGAAAAATAGAAAAAAAATTTGTAAGCCATGCTTCAAATTCATGACACCAAAATTGGTGTTCCCCTTTAATAATAGAATAGATTAATCCTCCAACTGGACCCAAATTCTGTAATAATAAATAGTTTCTCCAGCACCCAAATTCTTTAATTTGCCAACCCCACATTCCTTCATTCCTATCATCACTGTGGGCTTCTTCACTTGAAGAACCCCAACTCCCTATACTGGACCCTCAACCATTTGCCTTTGACGTTGTGTCGTTCCCCAAAATCTGGTTTTTGTCAATAGCCGACTCGTTGCCACCATTGGAATGGCTATTTTTATTTCAACTCCTGATATTAGTGGGTGACTCATTCTCATGCCTGGGTTGAAATTGTATTTCAACTTTAGTCCCCTCAGTATTCGAAGAACCCCAAGCAGCAGAAGTTTTTGACTGAGGTACATGGTTAACATCTTCTCACTTGACTGTGGGTGACTCATTCTCATGCCCGATTTGAGATTGTATTTCAACTTTACTCCCCTCAGTATTCGAAGAACCCCAAGCAGCAGAAGTTTTTGACTGAGGTACATGCTCAACATCTTCTTAGTTGACTGTGGGTGACTCATTCTCATGCCCGGTTTGAGATTGTATTTCAACTTTACTCCCCTCATTATTCGAAGAACCCCAAGCAACATAAGTTTCTGACTGAGGTACATGTTCTACATCTAGGTACTTCACTGTGAGTGTGTTTCACAGTGCTGTCTGTGACTGAGAAAATAATTTCAATTTTATCGCATGTAACTTAACTCATGGGCATTTCAAGACACTTGGAGGTATTTACTTCCACTCCGTTTCATAGTTATTTATGAACATTATTGCTTTAACACAAAGAAAATTAAAGCCTCTGATTCATTTTATGATGTAATTTATAATTTTTTGCAAACACTAATTTGTACTGAAATCGTCAGTTCGAAGTGACTTCTTACTGTATTAAAAAAGCAAGCACCAGAAAATAGTTTACTGTGGCGATGTGACAACTTACTGCATTGAAATGGCAGAAGCAAGCAACAGAGAATTGACAGTGATTGAGCGAAATAATGTCGTAAACAATGTTCTATGTTGTGTCGTATCTTCGTTACTGGAGTATAAGACAATGTTGTTGTTCATCTAGCTTACGGATGTATTTCAACTATTTTTTATATGAACCTGAAGTTTATGAAATCACTACATTTATAAGTACACGTGTCAAGATTCGTTACGAATTTCTCTTCCTATTGATAACTCATGTATAAGCATTGCAAAGCCATTATACTGAATGAAAACGTTTGGTCATACATGCAACCAAGTTCATTCAGTATCATCATTATATTCCACATCAATAATGCATGAAATCATGAAAGCCTAGTTCAAGTAGCATTCTTCAAAATAACAATAATGGAGAGAAAGCAAATGTATTTATTATTTGTAGAATTACAAGAACTATTCAAAAACTATTGAAATTTCTCCCTTCATTGATAAGTCGTGGATAAGCATTACAAGTCCATTACAAGATAAATGGTTTGGACATTTATCCAAACAATTTCATTCATTATTATCATCATCTGACATCTCAATATCATATTCATACATAACATCCATGCTCCAGGCAAAGTACTGGTGTGCATCATCCATTAACCCATCTTCGGCACGCTCATTTGCAGTTTTCATTAGTTCGGACCTTTGCAAATGTTGGGTCATGCGATTAACTTTGTCGCGGATACAATGCAATGCCCTTTGCAACAACTGTGGAGTGTCAGTTGGCATACGCATGGTTAACCGGCGAGGAAATTTAATATTAACTTCACGACATAGCTCAACGAGAACGTTTGCTCGAGTTATGCAAAATTCCCACTCAGCTTTCATGGTATTGACGGCGGCATGTGAGTAACGCAAATTTGGATTTAACGGGTATTGAAATTCATCTCCATCTGCAACTCAATAGTGACCCATTGCTGAATATAGATCAACCACCGTATATCTCATGATGATATCGCTCGAAATAGCTATAAAACTTTTGTTGTGGTATGATGCGATATTTATACCACATATACACATGGTAGTTGTATGTTTGAACTTATTGTAAACAACTATGCATCAGAGTTGTCACATCAACTTTTATGACCTGAACAACTATGCATCAATATTATACGAGTTGTCACTTCGACTTTTTTTACTACTCAGTGCATATCTGAAATTTAAGCAATTTAATTTCGACTTTTAAGCAAAGTTCAAATCCGCTTAGAAATTTAATTTCATTTTTTCGCTTACAAATATAATTCAATTTATTTTGCCTTCACAATATATTTAATTTCACTTTTCACCTTACATATTTCATTTAATTTAATTGAAGAAATTTGACCAATTTAATTTGAAGTTAACTATGTGTTGATTTAAGTCAGTGTTGTTCTTGTCTACGTACTATGCTAGCTTTTATCTGTAACACTTTCAAGTTCTATTCATCAAAAAACCCATTCATTCTAACTCTACTACAAATTAATCTTCAATACATTATAACTTTATAATATTTTATCTTCAAGGTTTATGAATATATTTGGAGTTGCATAGGGTAGCTTTTTAAACAGAAAGGGTCTAATTGTTTTGTTGTTTTGTTCTGACACCCCCTCATCCCATTATGAATTGCAGAAATTCACATGGACACAATAGCTATGGTACGATAATAAATTGTAGCTCGGTGCAGTAATACGTCCAACATTCATCAGTGATGCAAAGACTTTAACAGACGTAATAAATTGTATGCTTTGTTTTTTCCTCAAATGCTATGTGACTTTCTGTAGCGATGCAGTGATGCATGTGACTTTTTTTCCTCAGATGCAGTGATGCATGTGATGCATGTGACTTTGTGCAGTGATGCAGTGATGAATGTGACTTTGTGCAGTGATACAGTGATGCATGTGACTTCATGCAGTGATTCAGTGATGTAGTGATGCATGTGACTTTCTGACTTTGTAAATTATATACTTTATGACTTTTTTCCTCACATGTAAGCATGTGACTTTGTGCAGTGCGACTTAGATGCTTTGTTTTTTCCTTACATTTCAGAATTCATCTAAGTCACATTAATACGACCACATGGAAATAGTGTTGATAAACAATTATATAAAGGAGTGAAGTGTAATTTACCGAATACAAAAAGGAGCAGAAAATGCAAAGAGGAGAAAAGGGGATGACTGTGAAGTTTCATTAAGTGAAAATAAGATAAAATATAGGCTGCAGTGCCAATCTTCTTTATATATCAGGTGGCCATTTTATTATTTTGTTTTGTTTGTGTTTTGAACATTGTTTTGGTGAAAAAATCAACAATAGTTTTGTAGGTCGAAGTGAGTTGGAAGGTTGTGTATTTACTTGCACTCTGTTTCATAGTTGTTTATGAACAGTATTACTTTAAAACAAAGAAAATTAAAGCCGTTGTTTCATTTTATGATTTAATTTATAAATTTTTTAAAACACCAATTTCTACTAAAATCGTCAGTTCGAAGTGACTACTTACTGTATTAAAAAAGCAAGCATGAAAAAATAGTTTAATGTGGCGATCACTGCATTACTGATTAATTTGACAACTCACTGCTTGAATATGAAGGGATTGCATTGTGAAAAGGACGACCTACAATTATGATTTTATCTGACAAGCACGTCCGTGACTACATCACAAGTACACAAAGTCACGGGTACTCAGGATTGCATGAAATGAATAAGATAAAATCATATCACGGGTATTACTTCTTCCATAGTGCCCCAACTTAATTATCATCACCATGTCATCTCTAGTTAACCCCCAGTATGATATTTGTTCAAGTCATAACAATAGTAATATATCTACAATTACTATTATTATTAAGTTCTTTATTTCATGAACAATGTCTTCAAGAGGTGCAGGAAGTTCACGCCGTCAAAGAAATCCGAAAGTGTGGCTACTACCTCCATTTACTTATGACTACAAGAGCGAAAAGTACCCGAGTCCGAAGGATTATTATGCTGGTATCTGAGCAGAACGGACGTTTAGGGTAACGAAGCAAGAAGGATTATTTAATGATCTACGTAACTTTGGGGGATCAGTACCTCATCGTCGTTCATTGACCATGGCTAGACGAAATGTGAGTGACTATGAAAAAACAGTTAACAAAATTAAGAAGGAGAACAACAGAATGTTGATGCGGAGATGTCAACATTTCATGCTTTAACTATCCATCGAAATGGCAGAAGCAAGCAACAGAGATTTGATAGTGATTAAGTGAAATAATGTCTTAAACAATGAAAAATATCTCTCTGTTTGTATGTTGTGTCGTATCTTCGTTACTGGAGTGTAAGATAATGTTGTTGTTCATCTAACTTACAGATGTATTTCAACTATTTGTTATATGAACCTGAAGTTTATGAAATAACTACATTTATAAGTACACATGTCAAGATTCATTACGAATTGCTCTTCCTATTGATAACTCATGTATAAGCATTGCAAAGCCATTACACATGGTAGCTGTATGTTTGAAATTATTGTAAACAACTATGCATCAGAGTTGTCACGTCAACTTTTATGACCTGAACAACTATGCATCAACTTTATAGAAATGTCATTTCGACTTTTATTTACTACTCAATGCATATCTGAAGGTTTTAAGCAAAGTTTAAATCCGCTTAGAAATTTAATTTCACTTTTTCGCTTACAAATATAATTCAATTTATTTTTCCTTCACAATATACTTAATTTCACTTTTCACCTTATATATTTCATTTAATTTAATTGGAGAAATTTGACCAATTTAATTTGAAGTTAACTATGTGTTCATTTAAGTCGGTGTTGTTCTTATCTACATACTAGGCTAGCTTTTATCTGTAACACTTTCAAGTTCTATACATCGAAAAACCCATTCATTCTAACTCTACTACAAATTAATCTTCAATACATTATAACTCTATAATATTTTATCTTCAACGTTTATGAATCTATTTGAAGCTGCATAGGGTGGCTTTTTAAACACAAAGGGTCTAATTGTTTTGTTGTTTTGTTCTGACACCCCCTCATCCCATTATGAATTACAAAATTCACATGGGCACAGTAGCTATGGTACGATAATAAATTGTAGCTCGGCGCAGTGATACGTCCAACATTTCTCAGTGATGCAGTGACTTTAACAGACGTAATAAATTGTGTGCTTTGTTTTTTCCTCAGATGCTATGTGACTTTGTGCAGCGATGCAGTGATGCATGTGACTTTTTTCCTCAAATGCAGTGATACATGTGACTTTGTGTAGTGATGCAGTGATGCATGTGACTTTATGCAGTGATGCAGTGATGCATGTGACTTTCTGACTTTGTCAATTATATACTTTGTGACTTTTTTCGTCACATGCAGTGATGCATGTGACTTTGTGCAACGCGACTTAGATGCTTTGTTTTTTCCTCACATTTCAGAATCCATCTAAGTCACATTAATATGACTACATGGAAATAGTGTTGACAAATAACTATATAAAGGACTAAAGGAGTGATGGTAAACACACAACCTTTCCACTCGGTTCACCCTAGGAAACTGTCGTTCATCTATTGAGAAAAATGTCAAATGGAGCATAGATTCACGACAGGGGGTAGGAATCGCAGAGGTGAGAGTTCACGACGAGGAAGAGGAACGAGAAAGGGACTCGCAGGGGGTAGGAACTTCGAAGAGGTGAGAGTTCATGCCGAGGACACAGGAACGGGAAGGGGAAGTGGCGATGTTGAAGATGAAACACCATTTACTTTGTTAGATGCCTCTTGTGCTTATCATGATAGGTTTGGGAAGCAACATTCTGTCATGCCCAAGTACTATCGAGATCCATGTGGATTCGTGGAGGATCCATTTGATAATTAAACAGGATATGGTTTAGCAGACGCTAGACTTCTGAAGTGGCCCGCACTATTTATAGAGCAAGTGCAAATGGAAAGATTATGTCGGGAAAATCGACTAAATGTGCTGAAAGCACGTTCGGTTCAGATCCAAAAGGAAGATCCAGATAATATTGATCGACTATGTGAAAGACTTCGACATGAGATTTCTCAAATGTACCGTCGGTCACCCCGCGATATGGAACTATCTATACTTAAGTCGGATGCCAAGAAGAACGGAACAGCACCAAATGCTGCAGCTATCAAGGCTATCAAGGACGATCATGCACTTCTCTCTGACTTGAGCTCTCTGATTGTTCGGACTCTGAGATTGCCGATTTGAGCGAGGATTAGGCATTTATCTGTCTGCTAAATTATATTAGGTTATCCATAATTATATGTTGTGTGTGTTAAAATAACTCTTTCGACAATGAGTTTGTGAAAGGTTTGTCTAATATTTGTCAATGTAACTGTTAAGTATTGTACTCGTCGCTTTATTTTATGTTCTGTGTTATGTTGAATGTTTCCACAAATTATTTCTGTGGGATACTTATGTTTGAACTAGCTACGGCGTTCTAAAGTGTTATAAGTGTTATAAGTGTTATAAGTGTTATAGTCATACCTTTATTTTGTTTTCCAGTTCGTAGTAGTGATTAGCAAATTAGATACTTTATATAGGCTGTGTGAAGTTTTATGTAAATATTTCATGGCAACAAATACTTAGTTTCAAAAAATCTGCAAAAGTAAGCTTAGTTTGGGAAATAAATTCGTATAGGGGCTTAGTTTGGGAAAAGTCCTAACAAAATTTCTCCGAAACTGCGCAAAATGTTCTCTGGGAGGGTGCGTGTCTCGAGGCCATTATTTAGCATTGGAAATGAAATGTTCCCACTTCCATTGGAAATGAGTTTCAGACAAGTCCAAGAGCAGAATTTAGCATTGGAAATGAAATGTTGAAATTCCGGAACCGAATATGTGTCCCTGACATCCCGGAACTAAAGAAGAGGGTTTTAGATGAAGCCCACAAGTCCGTGTTTGCTATGCATCCGGGTAACAATAAAATGTATCGGGATTTGAAACAAACCTATTGGTGGCCTAAAGTGAAGAAAGAGATTGCAAAATATGTGTCCAAGTGCCTTCAGTGTCAGCAAGTTAAGGCTGACCATCAGAAACCAGGCAGTCTACTTCAACCTCTCCATATTCCTGAATGGAAGTGGGAACATGTGACTATGGATTTCGTTGTTGGCTTACCTCGGACTTCTCGAGGCATGGATTCTGTTTGGGTTATAGTTGATAGACTGACTAAATCTGCACACTTTCTGCCTATCAAAACTACATTTACCGCTTATAGATTGGCTACTATTTATGTTGATGAAATTGTCCGTTTACACGGAGTTCCGGTATCTATTGTGTCGGATAGAGATCCGAAATTCGTATCTAGATTGTGGAAAAGTTTGCAGGAAGCTATGGGAACAGAACTAAGGTTCAGTACTGCATTCCACCCACAGACAGATGGGCAGTCAGAACAAACGATACAGACTTTGGAAGATATGCTTCGCATGTGTGCTTTGGATTTTCAGGGGAGTTGGGAAGATTATTTGCCGCTTGCAGAATTTGTTTATAATAACAACTTCCACTCCAGCATCGGTATGGCACCATACGAGGCTTTGTATGGTAGGAGGAGTAGATCACCTATTTGTTGGACAGAGGTCGGGGATAGAGCTTTGCTTGGGCCTGAAATTGTGCAAGACACTTTTGAAAAGATCAAGACTATTCGTCAAAGGCTCAAAACAGCTCAGGACCGACAAAAGAATTATGCAGACGTTCAGAGAAGACCTCTTGAGTATGAGATCGGTGACCAAGTGTTCATCTGTGTTTCTCCGATGAAAAGCCAAGTCAGATTTGGGAAAAAGGGCAAGTTGTCGCCCCGTTACATTGGGCCGTTTCAGATTTTGAAGAGACTCGGTCCAGTTGCTTATAGAGTTGCTTTGCCACCGGGATTCGAGCAAATCCATAATGTGTTTCATCTGTCAATGTTGAGGGGTTACCTCCGAGACCCATTACATGTGATTGATTATCACCGGGTTGCTATTGATGAAAATATGGAATATGCTGAATGGCCGGAAAAAATTGTTGACCGACAAGTGAAAGAATTGAGAAACAAATCCATCCCAATGGTGAAAGTGGAATGGAAGGAACACTATGGGACAGATGCTACATGGGAAAAAGAGGAGGAAATGCGTCTACGCTATCCACATTTGTTTCCCGACGATGGTAAATTAAGTTTGAAGGACCAAACTTCCTAAAGGGGGGAAGACTGTGATACCCCTGTTCCGTAGTATGCTAATTGGTCCTTAATTTGAGTATGATTATGTGTTTAGCATGATATTATGTGCCATTATATGAATATATGTGATTTTGAAGTTTTATCTGTTCGCCGTAGGAATATCTGTTCGAATAATCTGCTTTGGAAATTAAATTGAGGGCCCTATCGATCACAGAACCCGAAATTGTTTTCGTCATTGTGATTGGCATAATTTTTAGAGCCTACGGTGAAATTTAATTGGAAATTGATTCTGGTCAGATTAAACTGATTAAAATAATGAATTAAGTGCCCAATTATTTTATATTGAAATAATATGTTGAGTGGGGTTAAATAGGGACCTTATTATAGTCAATTCTCCTTCCTTATATCATTTTGGCTGATGCTGACTCAAAAGTGAGAAGAGAGGGTCGGCCTTAGGAAGAGAGAGGGAGACAATTGCATAATTTGACTTAAAGCTTAGAAATTTTGGAGATTTAGCTCAAGAGTTGACTAGAGCTTAGAAGATCAAAGCTTCTAGGTGAGTAATTCTTGGATTATAGTTTGTAATTTTATGTGTTCAAGCTAATTTGGTGATCAAGTGTAAGATTGAAACGAATTTGTGTTGGATTTGTTGAATTGGAGCTTAATATGTGCATGCATGTAAGAACTTACTTTGAAATTGCATGTTTGAACACAATTGTGTATAATCCATGTGAAATGTTAAAGGAAACTCATGTTTTGATCACCATTTGTGTTATCTAAGTTGGGAATGTGGCTAATTCATCACATGCATGTACAATTTGAGAAGATATGAGCTTGAATGCATGAGTTTGTTATGTTGGTGTTGAGTTTGACATATTTTGGGACATGCATGTAGATAAATCAAGAAATTGAGCTTCATAATGTTATAATCTTACATTGGCGCCATGTTAGTATGATTATATTTGAGATTTGAGCCATTGCATGCAAGTAATGTAGTTGGAAAATTGAATTGGAGCTCAAGAACTCAATCTGGAAAACCCAGATTTTTGATGTCCGCTCGAGCGGGAAAATCGTGCTCCCAGCACTTTTTGCAGAATTGGATGTCCGCTCGAGCGGGCTATATCACGCTCGAGCGTGGAGTTTTTGTAGACAGGCCTTCCGCTCGAGCGCTCTATTACACGCTCGAGCTTATTTTTCATGCAACCAGTACTTTTGCAGGCCTTAAGTGTCCGCTCGAACGGGGAAGTTGATGCTCGAGCGGGGACCCTATTCTCTGAAATTTTGTATGCTCGTTCTGTGTTTCGTTTTCCGTTCTCGTTCACTTGTAAGCACTCTTAGGCATATGTTAAGCATTGTGAATGAGTTAATGAAATAAGAATAAAGGCTAAAGAGGAATATGTGAATCAAAGAACGGATTGAAGTGTTAGTGACCCCTTTTGTGTTCATGAAACGTGTAGGGTCAAGCTCCAGGGCAAATACACAAGCCGATCACTGTGAGTAATATCGATATTTGAAAGCTTGTCAATGTCCAATTGTTTATTTCCCTTATTAGCTTTATGAGTTGCTAATTGGGATTGTGGACAAAATTTTGACATGATAGAGATGAATGGACCAAAGGTCGTTTTGATAGAGATGAATGGACCAAAGGTCGTTTTGATAGAAATGAATGGACCGAAGGTCGCTTTGATAGAAATGAATGGATCAAAGGTCGTTTTGATAGAAATGAATGGACCGAAGGTCGTTTTGATGAAAATGAATGGACCGAAGGTCGTTTTGACATGAATGAGTGGGCCGAAGGCCGTTTTGACATAAATGAATGGACCTAAGGTCATTTTGACATGAATGTATGGGCCGAAGGCCGTTTTGACGTAAATGAATGGGCCGAAGGCCGTTTTGACAAAAATGAATGGGCCGAAGGCCGTTCTGACATCAATGAATGGGCTGAAGGCCGTTTTGGCATGAATGGAAATCTGATTGGGCCAAAGGCCAGTATGTTTGGAACTACAGTCATCTGATCTGAATTTTGTATAAGTGTATATATGTTAAGCAGAAATATGCATTGGGCCCAAGGCTATTCGGAGCATGTTGTTCTTCATATTGCTTATGTAACTTATGTAACTTATGTTTTCGATATTATTCATTGGGCTATCGCTTACACTCATTCATGTGTTTGCAGGTGAGCCGAGGGAAGTCCAAACCCAGCCCCAGTGAAGTCCGCCAGGAACAACATGAGTTTTGGAGAGTCAGCCTTGTGTCTCACGTACGAGACCCATCCTTGCCATTTTGTTATGTATTTATATTTTGTCTTGTTGGCAAGGGCTTTGTGTACATCTGTATATAGTTTTGATATGGGTTGACTCAGTTTGGATGATCCTGTCTGTAAAGGATTTTGTGATACTGTACTTGTTGTGGGTTATTAACGTATATGTGCATGGTTTGTTTTGAGTGCATATAAGCACGGCTCTATAGATAAAGTTTTAAATTTGTGTTTCTGTTTGGCCCATTTACTCTGTTGAGTTACGTTTGTTTTAGTTTGAGGCCGTAGGTAATCTCAGGATTACTGGCCAGTTATGTCCTTAACCCATGGGGGCGGGTTCGGGTCATGACAAGGCCCGAGAAAAAGGATTAGGGTTTGGAAAAGAAGAGAAGAGGGAGAGAGTGTGTGTGTGTGTGTGTGTCTGACTGTGTGAGGAATTTTGTGTATTGAACCGTGTATATGATATATACATACACATATTTGGGTCATTTTGTTTAAGTTTGTCGTTTTGGACAAAGTATTTCGGGCACCTTAACCTTTTGTCAAACAAAATTGAAATTTGGACTTTCGCCAGAGCGCCCCAAATTTAAAGGAATTTTTAAAATATTTTTTAATATTATAATTTTTATTTAAAATTTATTTTTCTCTCAGACAATGTAATTTATAATTAAATTTTATATTCAATTTTTCTTAACATATTAATTTCACCCGATAATATCATTAAGAGCATCCAAATCAGCTTCTTCAAAATTTTAGTCAAATTATAGCTAAAAAAGCTATTTCACTATTTTAGCTAGTCACCTCTTCAGTACTTATTACATCAAACTCTCTATTCTAACTTAAATTTATTAAAATATTATTTTCTTATTATGTTTGTTATTCTTTTTATTTTTATTAAATTGATGAGTTAACAATCAAATAATTCTTAAAAAATGCACACACAAAAAAAAAAATGGCCGTTGACTGGTTGACCGGCTGGACGTCGAGGTGGACATCCGGTAACACTAATCTCCGTGTTGTAGCGATGAACAGCACCTCACTTATTGTAGCGAGGTACTGTAACACTCGTCTATTAGCGATGAACAGTAACGAGACTGATGCAGCCCATTTTTGATGAACAGTATCACTAATTTAGCTAAAAAATGATTTTAGCTAGTTTGATACGGATACTCTAATGTACTTAATCGTTCATGTGACATAATCAATTTTAGTTAAGATTCTATAAATTTTTCAATTTAAAATTGTTATGACCAAATATTTCTACAATTTTATGGATAGACATAAAGCTGTAAAAATAATATTAAAAAAATGAATTTTTTTTTTTTTTGCTAGATTGAATTAAAAAATTGATGTTAATAGTATAAGTTCAGTCGTTGATAATGATAAGATTTTGATAATTTCCTTTGAGTCTTAATGCTTATGCTCAAAATTATGCGACGAAAAGACTGAAAGGTGATAATATTGGTCAAAATGAAGACGACAACCAATTGGATGTTTGTTATCGGTTCGTAATTTGTCACGGTTCGACTCGTTTAGTAAACGAGTCAAATTTAAACTTGAATATTAGGTCTGTTTATTAAACGAGTCGAATGTGAACTTGTATAAGTTCGACTCGTCAAACTTAACTCGTTTATATATATTTAAATTGCATAATAAATATATTATTTATACATTATTTATAAATAATAGCATAAATACATTATTTATGTATTAAATAATATAAATAATATTTTTTATTTGAATAATAAAAATAAATAAATAAATCGTATCGAATCGAATCGAATTGAATCAAACTCGAACTCAATAAACAAATTCGATAAGCAAATGAACCAGCTTGAACTAAGCAAAGCTCGGCTCGACTCGTTTGCATCCCTAGTTATCGCTATCCTTATATTGGTAAAGTGGTTATATATATATAGGGATGGTCATTTTTTCCGCCCCACTCCACATCCGCATCCCCCACCCTGCTCTGCATAGATTTTTCCCATCCTTATTAAGAAGTGGAACTGGGACTGGTTTTGCTTCCCCTACCCCGTTTTAGTCAAACCCCGCCTCGATTATATTAAATATATTTATATGTCTATAATATATATTTTACATTTATTTTACATTTTAATAAAATTAAAACACTAAAATATTATACTTAATATTAATTTTTATTCATTTATTTTCTATCTTATATAATATAATTATCATTACGTATAAAGTATTATTCGTAATATACTAAATTATTTATAATTTTTATTAATATTTTTATTTTTTAACTTACAAAAATTAACCCGCCTCCTGCCCTGCACCCGCCCTGCTTCTGTCACCCCTCAATGTGCCCGTTCTGAACCCAACCTGCGACCATCCCCATATCGGCCTATAAATGGATTGGATTCGGATTGGATCTGTCAAAATCCGAATCCGATCCGATTAAGACAAACCCGAATCCGATCCGAATCCGTTTAACCCATATCCAATTATAGATATCCAAATCCGAATCCGATGCTTTTGGATATCCGATCCAATAATCCGATCTGATCAATTTATTTATTTATTGAGCTACAATTTTATATAAAATGAATTTTTTTTTTTCATTTTGTGTTTTCTTCATTCAAATTGAGAATAATCGGATCGGATTATCGGATTATCAGATCAGATTGAATTTGTTATAAATGGATTCGGATTTTCGAATCAGATTCGGGTCAGATTCAGATTAAATCCAATCCATTAACAGCCCTATCCCTATATATAGTTATTTTTTTGAAGTTAATTAAAGTAACTGGAGTTTTATTTTCTATTTTTTATTACTATTACTATTACTGTTATTTATTTATTTATTTTAAATCATCATCTTTTGATCTTCCTAAAGTAAAAGCCAAAAAGGTAGGTTCATTTTTATTTATTTATTTTTACTAAGAGTGAGGTTAGGAGTTCAAAACAAGAAAATGAAAGCCTAATTAGCATGATTTTCTTTTTTTTTTTTGAAGAAAGAAAAAGAAGTTTTGTGGGGAATATTATAACTTCTGCATTTCTTAGCCTTAACTAACTAGTTAATAGTCAGATTTAATCTAATGAGTGGTGATTCATCCCACTAATTTTTGGACCACTAATAGCTCTAATGAGTTTAAAAAAAAAAAAACAAACAAACTCAAGCCAAAATATCACATCACTTTGGTGGGAGCCACTGTGCCACATCATTAGTGATACTCTAAAGCTCCCAATTTAGTGCTCTAAAACATTATTCTTAATCCAATTTCCTTTCAAAGGAAATGACCTCTGCCAAGATAATAGTGGGCTCTACACCCACTTCATAGTAAAGGTCATAGATGTTTGTGACATGAGTACAACGTATGTCCAAAGACTTTGCACTCCTGAGTGTCCAACCCGAACAACTTGCGTGGAGGTGGAGGCGAAGAACCACTGAATCACCACCCTGGTGGTTTAATCAGCATGAGGTTTGATTTGGGGTTTTTTTTTTTTTTTTTTTTTCCAAATTAAACAGTACAACCAATTCATTTGAGGGAAAAGAAAACAAGAAAATGAAAAACAAATACGAAATATAACAACATTCAGGTGAATAGTGCACATAATTTACATTTTACATCACACGAGGCACACTCTCAAATTCACTATCAAATAGTTGAGAAAACCTCTTCGATGGGGCTCACAGTACAAAGTTTTCTTCACTTTCCTGGTACATAGTTTGTGGCATAAGCCCATGCATTGTTGTCAACAGGGTCAGCAAGGTGGTCAGCCAGGTTCTCCAATGGTCCCTTTCCTGTCACAATTGCCTGAACAAAGAACCCAAACATTGAGAACATGGCCAGTCTTCCATTCTTGATCTCCTTCACCTTGAGCTCTGCAAAAGCCTCTGGATCATCAGCTAGGCCCAATGGATCGAAGCTTCCACCGGGGTAGAGCGGGTCGGTGACCTCCCCGAGCGGTCCACCAGCAATGCGGTAGCCCTCAACAGCACCCATCAAGATAACTTGGCAAGCCCAGATGGCCAGAATGCTTTGGGCATGGATCAAGCTAGGGTTGCCCAAGTAGTCAAGCCCACCCTCACTGAAGATTTGGGCACCGGCCTTGAACCACACAGCCTCACCGAACTTGACACCGTTGCGGGCCAAAAGCTCTGGGAAGACGCAACCCAAAGCTCCAAGCATGGCCCATCTGCAGTGAATCACCTCGAGCTCACGGTTCTTGGCAAAAGTTTCTGGATCAGCTGAAAGCCCAGCAGTGTCCCAACCATAATCACCAGGGAATTGCCCAGTGAGGTAGGATGGGGGCTCACCAGATAATGGACCCAAATACAAGACTCGGTCTGGACCGTACCATGGGCTTCCAGATGGGACTTGCTTGCCGGTCTTCCTCATACTGATCCTTCCACCACCAAGAACCTCCGGGGCAATTTTCACAGCCTTTCCGGCAAAAGATGGTGAAGAGAGAGCCATGGTAGACGCAGCCATTTCTGAGAGGTGAAATGAAAACTATTGAAAGAACAGTAGTAGTTCAAGAAACAGCTGCAAATAAAAGGGTGGTTGTTGGCTTGAGTTTCATGGGATACATGCTTATGTATTAATATTACTCGAATTGCCAAAGGGTCCTTATCTTTGGAGATCTTTATTTCCATTTCTATTGGTTGATGACATTTTTGGAGCTTGATATTGCATACCCATGTGGCATTCTGTGAACCACTCACCGTAAATGAATTTTTTTTTGATGCATAATGTATCAAGAATCTCGTGCAATGTCATGAGCTCTTTCCATCTCCCAATCACTGGTTGCCACTTGTAACATCAGATTGTATGGTTATCTTTATGGAGAAAAGTATGCGTTGGGATCCTCTAGACTGAATTCCTAGAGTGATCTGGTAGAGTGAATTTATGAGAGCGCGACACTTGTCCCACTAATCGAATCAAGGGTTGAGATCAATCCCTCCCAAAACGACGTCGTTCCATCCCTCCCCTTCCCTTCTTCTTCTTCTCTGAATCTGACTGAAATGGTGAGAAAATCAACCTAAAACAAAAAAAAAAGATCAAACCTAAAATCAACCAAAAAATTTACAAAGAACCTAAAACAACAAGAAAATCAACCTGTATCTTAACCAAAACCAAAGAACAAATCAAAATTTTATAGAAAATAAGGAAAACCCAGAAACAGTTTATATATATATATATATATAGTTTCATCAGTCTTGAACAAATCAACAGTTTATATAATTTTGTTTCACTCTTTTTCAAAATTTTATAGAGAAATAGTTTCATCAGTCTTAAACAAAGGAAGGTCTCCTCTCCGAGGAGGTGACTTCTCCGAGGATGAGAAAACCCCGAAGAGGAGATCAATCCCTCGGCGAACCCTTCTTCTTAGCCACACCTAACAAATGATCCCCAATCATCCCAAAGGGTCAGGGGTAGTCCCAGAGGACGTCCTGCCGCAAAATATTGCCGAGTCTCATAGACCCCCCGGGGTCGTGCCACCTCGACCCGGGTATAGACTAGTTTAACCGAAGAGTGAATTTGTCTCCACTCACCGTACTCGGGATCGGGTCCTTTGTTCGAACTCCATTACGCCCATGGTTCTGGTGCGTAGATCCCGGAAAGCTCCGAGCCCGCAAGTGTTCTGGGACTCATTAACGGAGCGACTTCTAGATTGCATCTGAATCCGTTCGAAGCCAAGTGCTTCGGATCTCTAGATTCGTAGGTCCGAATCCTTTCGAGTCCGAGTGCCTCGGATCTCTAGGCTTGTTCAATACCCTTTCGAGTCCGGGCCCGAGTAAGTCTCTAAGTTCGTGGATCTGAACCCTTTCGAGAATTAGAGCCATTCAGCCCGTTTGATGGCGATAAATCTAGGCCCGCCAGTCTTGGACTTGCGATAAATTCGGGCCCACTAATCTTGGGCTATTGGGCCTAAATAATTAAGTGGGCTTAAATTAGCTCCTCTTACATTTGCCCCTTGCGTGTATGAGAAATTGTAATTTTCTCGGACATGCATAATTTCACCTTATCAGCCATGCTTCTCATTATGTCTTCGAGAATATTTGGCCTTGATAAAATCTATGGATAAAAACTGAGGACTCACTGTAAATTACGGATAAAATTGACAACTAATAAAAAATAAATAAATAACTTTTTTTTTTTTTAATATAGAACATCTCAACTCCAAGTAAAAAATGAAGCACACCCACCATCGTTTTTTTATTTTTTGAATGTATAAGGCCACTTCTTTTTAAAGTCAAACTTGACTTGACCTTTTCTACAATTAACTTATACAATTTCAAATCCGAATATTCGGAAGGCATATTATATATATATATATATATACACCCCTAACACACTTGAAGGACCATCAGGGACATCCTTTTTTTTATATATATATATATTTTTCTTTTGAGGATAAAGACAAATAACCTTTTTCTTTCTCTTCTGTGAATCAAAAATAAATAAATAAATAAATAAACAGAGGACCATAATTCTTTCTCATGAAACCAAACCTTTGCCTCGCTTCTGAAATAAAAGACGGCCACCGCCCACTGCAGCAACTCAAACCATTGCTAGCTCGAATTGAGCCAACACTACTCGCCATTGGTGCTTCATGATGCATTTTTCCAAAGCTCCAAACACACAGATATCGGTCTTCGTAGTATTTTCCGGTACTCCGTCTCACAATCTTATCTGCAGATCTACCCATTCCACGCGAGAACCAAACGTGGATCTATCACAACTTTCAGTTGCCCCTGGCCAGCGACGACCACGCTGCCCACTCAACGCGGCGTTGGTCTGCCCAGATCATTTCTCACCCATTGTTCGTGCGGGCGATACGTGCTGCCACCGACCTGTTCTGACTGTCTTGGGCCATTTTTTGTGCTTGTTTCGGTCTATTTCTTGCTTCCATAGTGCTTACTTCTGCCCATTTTTTTTTTATTTCTTCTACACTGATTTAGATCTGTAAACTGTTTTTTTGCCAAAACCCTCTTCTCATTCTTCTTATATTTTTGGATCTGTGGGTATTCCTTCTTACTGTTTTGATGGATTTTTGTGCTCAAAATAAATATGCGCTGATACATCTTCGAATTTGGGAATTTTGGTGATAATTTATTTCAGTCTTGAGGCTTGCAAACAATCTTGAACTGATTACATACATCTTCGAATTTTTTTTTTTGTTTGTGAAATCAGTGGCATACACCTTCTCTCTCTCTATGCTGGACAAGACCCAGGTACCAACTTCTTTGCATTCCATTTGAAGGCCACAGCCGCTGCTTCTGCAAATCAAGAAAACAAAGCCACGACGAAACTTTTTTTTTTCTTTCTAAAATCAATGCACCAGATCTCGGTTTTTGCCTCTGTAACCACTGAAGAACACTGCTGTAACTTCATCTTCCTCTCCTCACTATTGAAGAACACTGATGTTTGACGCCGTCCATTGCCGCAGCTCTAGACACCGCCGTTGTCGATGTTTCATCTTGGCCCAATGACGCAGTCTCTGTGCTCTGGATACACCAGACCCGGTCTTGCTCCGCCGGCGACCACTTGTTGCAAATGTCATGACCCAAGCTGCTGTCCACCTTTCTCTGCTACAACTTTGTCTTCATCTTTGGTTGTCCAGTGCTTTGCCTTCATCTTCGGCTGTTCAACGCGAACCACACGTCGCCCATTCAACGCGATGTGTGGTTTTGCCTAACACCATCCAGCTCGTTATTCTCACAGCCCGGCGCTATTTTTTCTGTTCAACGCGAACCACACGTCGCCCATTCAACGCAATGTGTGGTTTTGCCTAACATCATCCAGCTCGTTATTCTCACAGCCCGGCGCTATTTTTTCAGAGTTTGAATCTCAGTTTTTGCATACTCACTGGATTCGGCAGCCTCATACACAGGAGTAAAAGCATATGATCTGCAGACAGAATCCCCCCCAAAAAAAAAATTTAATGTAGTTTCAGAAGTTCTGGCAATACTAATCAGAAGTTCTGTTCCAGCTCTGATCACTGTTGACTTCGACGGTTCCAACGCACACCACACACATTCGCCCTCTCAACGCAACGTGTGTGGTTGCTGACTCTTCTGTGGTACCAGTGTTGCTTCCGGCTTCAACTTGTCCGACGCCGACCACGCACGTTCGCCCACTCAACGCAACGTGTGTGGTCCTGCCAAGCCTAGCCCAGTCTTGTTGATTACAGTCTGTAAAGCCTCTCTGATTTCAGCTTATATTTCCAACATCGGCCTCGGATATCACCCCCCTTAACTGTGGCTTTCTCTTCCTCTTGAATATACATATATTTTGTGGTAGTTTTTTTTTTTTGGTAGTTTTGTATATACATATATCAGAATTTATGATTCCAATGACACACATTCTTCTTTTAACAGGTTAGAGACTGAAGCCGTGTGTACGTTGATTACTATTGCAGGGCCAAATTCAATATGCTATTGAAGCCGTGTGTACATTGTTGGTTTCAATCTGCTGCTACTCCATCGCCAATCACTGTTGGCTTCTCTCTGTTGGTACTCCGCCATTGGCTTCAACTACTCCAATGCAGACCACGCACGTTGCCCACTCAACGTGACGTGTGTGGTTGCCGACTTCCTCTGCGACATCCCCGTTGTCCAGACCACGCACGTTGCCCACTCAACGTGAAGTGTGTGGTTGCCGACTTCCTCTGCGACATCCCCGTTTTCTTCGTCTTCAACCATCCAGTGCTGACCACGCCGTTACCCATTCAACGTAACATGCGTGGTTGCTCACTCTGTTGACTTCGGATTGTCCAACGCCACTCACACGCGTCGCCCTCTCAACGCGTCGTGTGTGGTTCGGCCTAGCACGGTTCAGCTTCAGTTTCCACTATCATTCATCTCTTTCTTGATCATTGCCGCCTTAATTCTGCTTCCTTAAATCTGTGGGTAAGTATATATATATAAAAATATATTTACAACTTGGTACAAACTTTTTTTTTTCTTTTTATTGCTTTCTTGCCCCTTTCGATAAAAATGTTTTATCTAGGACAATGCAATAAAATGATAAAATTTTTGCTGTTTGGCTATTTTTGCATTGTTTTCTCATTCTACTTGATAAAATATTTAATTCGAATGATACAATGGAAAGAATAACCATACGCACATATTTATAAAAGCTGACATATTCTCATTAGTTCTTCAACTTTCTTGACAAAAGTATAATAGATTCACTGCAAGTGATGGGATAAAACGTACACAATAGAGAAAACCAGCTTCTTCATAACATAAGGGAAATACAACTTTTAGATAAAGTAAGAAAATGAATTTCAACATAGATGAGTCCAACTATGGGTAGTAATGCTTGATAAACTTTGCATTGAGCGGGCCAGTTCGGAAGCCATCTTCAACCCTTACAAGCTTGTAGTACCCGCTTGAGCTCGCCTGGACCACCTTGTAGGGCCCTTCCCATTTTGGAGAAAACTTGGGCAAAGGTTGTCCTCGCATGATTGGGTCTACAATCTTCCATACTAGATCACCTTCTTCGAACTTCCTTGGTACCACAGTCTGGTTATAGGCTCGGGCGATGGACTCATGATACATTTCCATGACTTTTGCAGCTCTGTCATGCTTTTCCTCTAATGCTTCTAATCTGGTGGTTCGAGGCTCCAATACCATCCCCGAGGCGAGAGCCATTCGAGCAGATGGCGTTTCCAACTCTATAGGTAACACTGCCTCGGACCCATACACAAGGAAGTAAGGAGTTGCTTGAGTTGGCTTTCTCTTTGAAGTACGATACGCCCATAGGGCTACTATCAACTGTTCGGGCCAAGTCCCCCCAAACTCATCCATCATCTTGCTCAGAATCCTTATCAGTGTCTTGTTTGTGGCTTCCGCTTGCCCATTCCCTTTTGGATAGTAGGGTGTGGATTTGTGATGCTTCAATTGGTAAGTCTCTAGGAGGCTCTTCACATGTTTGTTTATGAAGGGAGTGCCGTTATCCGAGAGGATGGTGTTTGGTACTCCAAACCGGCAAATGATATTCTCCTTGATGAAGTTCGCGACTGCAGGCCCCATAGCGTTCTTCAGAGGAATTGCTTCGACCCACTTTGTACTCAATTCTGTGGCTGCGAGAATCCACTTGTACCCCTTAGAAGATGTGGAGATGGGCCCTATCAGATCAAAAGCCCAGGTATGGAACAGCCATGGCGTTCGGATACTATGCAGGTCTACGGCTGGAGCATGGATCAAATTTCCGTGTTTCTGACAAGTCTGGCATCTCTTCACGTGATGGAATGCATCTGACTCCATGGTCGGCCAGTAATACCCAAGGTGTATAAGCTGCTCGAACAGCCGAGCCCCTCCTTGATGTTCAATCTCGTGAGCTCTTCTGAGGACTAGATCTGACTCCTCCTTGGAGAGACACCTCAGGGGAGTGCCCTCAATACTTCTTCTGTAAAGCTTGTCCTGATCAACCTCGGGCTTTCAAGGAGTGTTCCCTCTTTGAGATAGTCAATGTAGACTTGCCTCCAGTCAGGGGTATCAATTTCAAAGCAACTCTCATCCTCCCGGATGTATGACTGACACTTGGGGCATTCCTTCTGTAATTGATTCGAGTCTTTCTCCATCTCGGGCCAATAATAACCTTGTCTTTGGATTCTTCTGTACAGACTGATATCCCCATCCTCGCAAGACTTTTCATGGATCTGTTGTAGTCGGAAGCTCGCTTCTTGTTGGCCAACACACCGGGCTAGGAATCTGGTACCCCCTCAGAAGTAAAGTTCACCTTGAATAATTGTGAATTGGGCAAGCTTGGCCATAGTCAGTTTTCCAACTTTGCTTCTGAGTTGTTCGAGGACTTCGCCTCTCCAGTCCTCCGGAAGGTCTTTGTCTTCGGGTATTATTGAAGGTTCTGTTCTCTTTTTGATAACAATTGTTGCCTCTTCCTCTGGAATGTCAACTCTTGCCCCTAATGTTGCGAGGGCATCTGAAAACTTGTTGTCGGAGCGAGGCACATGCTCTATTTCGACCTTCTGAAATTTGTCAAGAAGCCTTTGGACTGTTGTTCGATATGTGGCCAAGGCAGGCTCCTTTAAGACGAACTGTCCTGAAACTTGCTTCACTATCAGCTTTGAGTCCCCTCGGATCCGAATCTTCTTGATACTGTGCTTATCAGCTTCTATCAAGCCTAAAATAAGAGCCTCATACTCGGCTTCGTTATTCGAACAATGGAAATCCAGTTTATAAGACAAATATGACTTTTCCCCACTTTTGCTTGTAAGGACTATCCCGGTTCCTCCCTTCCCTCCGGCTGCTGCTCCGTCAAAGCTCAATGTCCAGAAGCTTTCCTCGGAAGCCATAGCTGCGTGCACCTCTCCTCTTAATTCTTCATTCACTGGTTCATAGTCACCACTTGGAAATTGGGCAAGGAGATCAGCTAAGGCTTGGCTTTTGATCGCCTTGGGGGCTACACATGTGATCTCGAATTCACCCAGTGCTAACAACCATCTTGCCACCTTCCCGGTTAGAGCAGGCTTGCTGAGGAGGTATCGGATTGGATCACTTCTAGTAACAATCTGAATCTGATGTGCTAGGAAGTAATGTCTGAGCTTTTGGGCAGTGAATACCAAAGCTAAACAATGTCTCTCTACTAGAGTATATCGGACTTCTGCTCCTCGAATCTTCCGACTGATGTAATACACCGGGCGTTCTACTCCATCTACATCTTGGACCAATAATGCCCCTATGGACTTGGGGGTTGAAGTTAGGTACAACATTAGAGGCACCCCGGGCTGCGGGGCTATCA
The DNA here is from genome assembly GCF_055761805.1 of Camellia sinensis. NCBI lineage: Eukaryota > Viridiplantae > Streptophyta > Magnoliopsida > Ericales > Theaceae > Camellia > Camellia sinensis. Next base: position 106,151,951 of record NC_138969.1, on the reverse strand, counting down.
TGGTCTGAGGTGAGGTCAAGGCCGCCTTGATTCTCTCAAAGGCCTTTTGGTGCTCTTGGCTCCACTCGAACTTGGCATCTCCTTTTAACAAAGAGCCGAAAGGCGCAGAGATCTCTGCCAGTGCTGGGATAAACCTCCGAATATAAGACACCTTCCCGAGGAACTTCTTTAATTCCTTCTGAGAATGCGGGGGAGGCATTGCTCTGATAGATTTGACCTTGTCTTCATCTGCCTCGATACCATGCCTATGTACAAGAAACCCGAGGAACTTCCCGGCCGTCACCCCGAAAGCACATTTGAGAGGATTCATCCTCATTTTGAATTTCTGGCACCTCTTGAATACCTTCTCAAGGTCTCCGAGATGGTCTTCTTCTTTCTTGGATTTCACCACTAGATCATCAACATAATCTTCCACCTCATGATGGATCATGTCATGAAAGATTACAGTCATAGCCCTTTGGTAAGTTGCACCGGCATTCTTGAGTCCGAAAGGCATGATTGTATAGAAGAAGTTTCCGAGAGGTGTTCTAAAAGCAGTCTTTTCTGCGTCCTCTTCAGCCATCTTAATCTGATTGTATCCACTGAATCCATCCATGAATGAGAACATCTGGTGTCCCGAGGTAGTATCCACGAGGGTGTCGATGTGAGGAAGAGGGAATTCATCATTCGGGCAAGATTTGTTCAAATCTCGAAAGTCTACACATACTCTGATTTGGCCATTCTTCTTCTTTACTGGCACGATGTTTGCTAACCACGTGGGGTACTGTATTGGCCGGATGAAACCAGCCTGTTGAAGTTTTTCAATTTCCTCCTTAATCTTCTCTTCGAGATCTGGATGATATTTTCGAGCAGCTTGCTTAATTGGCTTGGAGTTTGGGAACACATCAAGATAGTGGGAGACTAGGTCAGGATCTAGTCCGGGCATTTCCTTATATGACCAAGCAAACACATCTGAGTATCGGCTTATCAACTTTAACAACTGTTCCCGCTTCTCTGGGCTAAGGCTCGAACTTACGAATACCGGCCTCGGTGCATCTTATCCATCACTCAGATCTATTTCAATAAGTTGTTCGGGCCGAGGCTTCGGCCCATCTTGCATACATTCTGGAGCCACTTCAGGCTTTATTACTATATCATTGTCAGGAGGCTCTTCTTTTGACTCGGAGTCGGTGACTAAAGAAACCGACTCCCCGCACCTTCATAAATAGTACACCATCTTGCCTCCTTCTCGAACTTTCATCACCTTCCGAGGAATAGGCGGACTTTCTGGTCTAGACATCGCCCGCTTACTTGATTCTTCCATCGGCTCCTTGTCATCTTTGATATCCTCCCAATGAGGAATTTTGACCTCTCGAGGCTTAGAGGTGGTGGGAACTTCTTCGACAGCCAGTTCGGTGAAGTAGATGGCATCAGAATAATGAGCTTCATGGATCTCGAAAGGCCTTTCTGTAGCCTGAATTGTCACCGTCTTCTTTCCCCATTTAACCTTAACACACTGATGATAACTTGATGGTACAGCCCCATATCTATGCATCCAGGTCCTCCCTAGAATGATGTGATAATTTGCCTCAGAATCGATAATATGGAACTTGGTGGCCGAGCGAATCTCTCCGACGGCTAAATCAACTGTTACGTATCCGATAGTAACTCTCCTTTCTCCACCGAAGCCAGTGATGACTATCGGCTGCTTCACAATGCGTTCTTTAGAGATTCCGGCCTTTTCTAGAGTAGCGCGAGTCATAATGTTGATAGAGGCTCCACTATCTAGAAAGGCCCTTTTAAACTCAACTCCATTAATAAAAGCAGTCACATAAAGCGGGCGATTGTGAGAAAAAGGATACTTCCGATCAGCCTCGGAGAAAGTAATGGCACTAGATTGCTCTTTTGCCTTCCTCGGGATAGACCCCTCAGTCGACATGCATTCCTCATGGTGTGCCTCGGCTATATTAATGATAGACTTGGTGATTTCCATTCTCGCCTCCCTGGAAAGTCCAAGCTGGTCAAAGAACTGCTTGAACTTTACACAGTCTTGCAAGGTTTTGGCATAGTGATCCGGATCTTTTTCCACTCTTGGAGGCTCGTAGTTAACCATCTCCTCGGTCTCTTCAAAATAAGATGCCACATAAACATGGTGTCCTCCTCTTCCGTAGTACTCTTCTCCTCCTTCTGGATTAAAGGGATCTTCGCCATGAGTCATAAATGTTCTGCCCTCTGGATCGAGAGCACTTCCATAGTAAACTTGCTCACCCTCTGGCTCGAGGATGTCGTCTAGATAACAATCGTCATCATCGAGATTGGCGATAGCCTCAATCATCGGGCCTTCATAAGCTATCATAGCAACATTCTTGCCCTTGTCTCGGTGTTGAGGATATGGTTGTTCTCGGATGTCTTGAGTCCCTTGCTTTTTGAACCTCAATTCGTCTGCCTCGACTTTATCTCTGAAGATTTTCCTGAGAGTCCAACACTTCTCTGTCGGATGTTTCAATGTACGGTGGTAGACACAGCATTCAGGGCTCTCATGGTCCTTTTTTGATGGCATTTCTTTAACATAAGGCAATTTTAGCTCTCCGTCAGCCACCCATTCCTTAACTAGAGCTTTCACTTCCTCGATTCCACATGGATAAGAAACATTCCCCTTTTCACCATTATATTGCTTTCTCTTCTGGCCTCTATGACCTCCTCCTTGTGGATTTTGGGTATCTGGGGCAGAGGCAACAGCAACAATAGGTCCACGAGACGATTTGAAACTAGTCTTGTAACTGGCCTTAAATCTGGACTCCTGAGCCTGAGGAATACTAATGTTCCGAGCTACTTCTATTAATGCCGAGAAGGTGGGTAGCTTGTGATTAACTAGAAACATTTTGTACCTGCTCAATGCCCCTTCTAGACAGATTTGAACCAGATAACTCTCCTCAACTGCTTCATGACAATCTACGGCCTTGTCCTGAAACCTTTTGACGTAGTCAAGGATGTCTTCACTTTCTTGTTGCTTCTCTTTACACAATGTAAGTGTGGTCACCTTCTCCGCCACTTGAAAGAACTTGGAGTGGAATTTGTTAACCATTTCCTCCCAACTTCGGACAGAGTTTGGGGCCAAATTAACATACCAACTATATGCTCGGTCGGTGAGGGACTTAGAGAATTCTCTCAGTCGGAGGACGTGGTTTGAACCGTGAATACCCAGAGTCTCGATGAATCGTACAACATGTTCTCGGGCATTTCCTTGTTTGCCGTCGAACTTGATAAACTTTGGCACTGTATACCCCTCAGGGTATGGATAGCTCAGCATCTCAATGGGGTAAGGCGGCTTGACGTCTGGATCAGGGAAAGATGGTAAGGTCCTCTTGCCCCGTTTGAGATCGAACATGACCTGCACATCGGCGAGAGTGAGAAACTGCTGAGGGAGAGAGTTTGATGGTGGTATTCCCGGGACTTGGCTTATGGACCCGAAGACTGAGCTAGGGGCGACTTGGCCATTCTGGTGCTGCGAATTCATCATTGGTGAGGACATTTGACGATACTGGCCATCAGCGCCTATAGACAAGCCAGTTGGTGATGGGATATTAAATTGAGGCCCGTAGAGTCCACCGCACGGTGCCGCTATACCGGGTTGCGCTTGCAGATTTGTTGTCGGCACCAAAGGAGGCCCGCTTGGTGCTTAGGTAACATTTATTGGTGGCGTAACAAGATTAGGTACGGGCAGAGCTCCCTTTTGCGCCATCATGCTCCTTATGTTTTCCTGGACACCAATAGTCGCCGGAGCGCCATTCATTACACCAGAAACTCCCCTAGTCACCATTGGATCTTGGCTTGGCACGCCATAGAGCCCGGGCATGGGCAAACTGCTGTCGCCTACTGTGGTTTGAGCATGTGTTACTGTGGCCATGTTGCCATGAGCCATAGGCTGATTGGGGCCTACTTCTCCTTGGATTTGATTTTGCGCTCCGGCGGAAATAACTCCACCACCAGTTTGATTTCCGTTTGGCGCCGGTGCAAAGTTAGAACTCATCACCAACATAGTGTGAGTGAGATTCTGAAGAGTGGTAAGAATCTCTTGTTGAGTATTTTGAAGTCCTTGAATGGCTTCAAGCAAAAGTGGTTGATCTGGAGCCATGGTCCTGTCATCACCACCATTAGAGCATCCTTGTTGGTGAACTTCATCTTCTCCCGCCATCCTTGTTGGAGTTGTGTGGATTCCAGATCTCGTTGAGACCATTAACCAATCCGCCTCCCCAGTGAAGTCGCCAAAATGTAGGAGAGGGTTCAAGAAAAAAGAATTGGAAAATTCGAAGATCTTCGAAGATCCTTGAAGAACAACTTCGAATTCTCTAGAATATGATGAGAGGCTTAGATTCTTCAATAATCTCAACTTAGGAACACAACAACAAAGGGGATGATGGAGATAAGAGATTGGGTGAAGAAGAAGGCAAAATGGCTAGAGAATAGAATAATGGCAAGGCTCTCCCATGGATCTCCCACTTTCACTCTCAAGGTTGATAATGGAGAAGGGAAATTAGTTCTTTCCCAAGAGTTAAAAATCTCCAAAATCCATCCCTTGTAAAGCTATGGGTGGGCGCTATTTATAGGCACCTCATGATGTAGGATGGAGCCCATGTGCAAGGCACATGGGGGATATTCTCTCTAACCACCTTGTCCGAGGAGGTGACCTCTCCGAGGAGGTGACTTCTCCGAGGATGAGAAAACCCCCGAAGAGGAGATCAATCCCTCGGCGAACCCTTCTTCTTAGCCACACCTAACCAATGATCCCCAATCATCCCAAAGGGTCAGGGGTAGTCCCAGAGGACGTCCTGCCGCAAAATATTGCCGAGTCTCATAGACCCCCCGGGGTCGTGCCACCTCGACCCGGGTATAGGCTAGTTTAACCGAAGAGTGAATTTGTCTCCACTCACCGTCCTCGGGATCGGGTCCTTTGTTCGAACTCCATTACGCCCATGGTTCTGGTGCGTAGATCTCGGAAAGCTCCGAGCCCGCAAGTGTTCTGGGACTCATTAACGGAGCGACTTCTAGATTGCATCTGAATCCGTTCGAAGCCAAGTGCTTTGGATCTCTAGATTCGTAGGTCCGAATCCTTTCGAGTCCGAGTGCCTCGGATCTCTAGGCTTGTTCAATACCCTTTCGAGTCCGGGCCCGAGTAAGTCTCTAAGTTCGTGGATCCGAACCCTTTCGAGGCTTAGAGCCATTCAACCCGTTTGATGGCGATAAATCTAGGCCCGCCAGTCGTGGACTTGCGATAAATTCAGGCCCACTAATCTTGGGCTATTGGGCCTAAATAATTAAGTGGGCTTAAATTAGCTCCTCTTACATCCTCTTTCTTTGATCTAGTTTCTGGTGTACAGTTGGACAAATAGAACCACCATATTTTTCCATTCCATTTTTCTTGACTTGTATTCTATTCTTGTGTCACGACCTAAACCCGCCCCTATAGGTTCAACACGCAACTGGCCAGTAATCCTGGGATTATCCAAGGCCTCTGAACAAATTAATAAGATTTAGGGCAGGTGGAAGCAAATATTTAAACATATATAGTCCATAGAGATGTGTAGACATACATGGGACAAAAATTTAAAACTGATAGACATGAACCCATATATGACGTCACATACATATCCATTCTACATTGTCATTATACGCAAAATAAGATAAAAGAATTGTTTACAAAACAACAAAAGTCTAAATCTTATAACTTGGTTCGTTAAACTCTACCACTAAACTCTTTCTGGAACCTCTTCAGGAGGCACAAAGGTTGGCCGACAAAACTGATCTCCAGACAATCATCACTGAGCCTGGTCACGCGCCTGGTCACCTACATACATAAATAACACAATGAGCTGGAGCCCGTAGACACCCCATTTTTGACTGCCCGTAAGACTTAGACACTTGGTTCGATACACTCGATGATGAAAGTTGAATTGTGTGTTTTGAATTCACAGCGATTCGGATTCAATCAGGCTCTCGAAATAACCTCAAATCTTTAACATTTACCTTGTTTGAACCTGTGAGTTTCATTTTTGGGCCTTTTTCCACTCTGAGTTGAGTTTGAACCAAAAAAATAGGGGAGGGCATCAAAGCTCGACCGTGCATCAGTGATGGTTGGCCGTGGCTATGAATGGCCGGTTGGCCCTTGGTGGCGAAAAACATTGTTCTGGGCGGTATTTATCACCTTTTGAGCTCGAATTCTATAAAAATGAAGCTGTGTGATTATTTTGAGGGTTAAACAAAATTTAGAGAGCCTATGTACACCTTGAGAGCTCCTTCTTCCTCCTTCTTCCATTGCAAACAACCTTTGAGCTAACCTAACTTCCTTGTATCATCTCTATACTCCATATACAACCTTGTCTCACCACCTTAGAGCCTTGGTTGATCTTGGAGAGGCATAATTCAAGCTTGAGAGTGGGTTGAAACCAAGTTTGAATCACAAACAACAAGCTTACCCCTTGAAAGGTATAAACTTATTTTCTTCTCTCTTGCTTTCATATCTTTCATTTACTTCATAATTCTTACTGTTTTTCTTTTCTTTGAGTCTATTTGAAGTGTTTAAGGTTGGGTTTAAAGAGCTACCAAAAGGGTAGAGAGAGCTTGCTCTTTCTACACCTTTACTTATAGCTCAAACTCTTCATTTTCCTTTCTTTTTCTTTGATATCTACACTAATTTTCAAAGTTTTCAAAAGGCCAAAAATCATGTTTTGAAGCTTCAAAAGTGGAGGGGTTTTGCTTACTAGCCTTTCTTCTTCTCTTTATTGTTTAGCTTTCTAGGCTCTTTTCATTAACTTTTAGCCTCTGCTTTTCATGTGTTAAAGGCTGTCTTAGGGCTGTCCAAGCCTTTTAAATTGATTCATCTTTGTTTCGTTCATTTGTTGTCTCATAAATTAGTATACATAACTTGTTGCATGTTATTCCAAGCTTCCCTTTACTCATTTCCATGTTTAAGAGTCTAAGTTTAATGATCAATCCACCATCCACCTCTTTCATGCTTGAGAATGATTTCAACCGATTGAGGTTGTTCAAAACAAGTAAGAAAGATTCATACTTAATGGCTTAATCTTTTCAAAGATTCATTGCCAACAGCATAGTCTTTCTTTCATGCTTTAGAAGAACCTCTCGTTTGACATCACTTCTTGTTTAGAGGACTTTAACATCACCATGGACAAATGGACTAAAGAATGACAAGGCTTAATAAATTGGATTAAAACTTGGATCAACACATATAAAATAAAGTGGCTTAAATTGCTTTAACTTGGCCGGACGTTATGCCAAGTTCCTTGTGTCAAGAGTCATCACATGCTAATCCATGGCATTTTGATGATTCTTGAAGCGTTGTAACCTCTCTCTTTGAGTTCATACTATGACAAGAGGGAGGGGTGGTCTTATTCTTTGCATTTTATTGACTTTTGTCCAAAATTGCATCTGAGACCATCAAGCAATCATGTTGGTCATTGATGGCTTTAGAATCAATTTCAACCTTCTCTCGAGGCTTTCCCATGACAGAGAAGGAACAAAGGAACAAACAGAGCTTAAGGATACTCTGTCTGCACTGGTTCACCTCCGAACACAAAAACAGAGCTTTGCATCAAATTAATGCATGGCCGGCCCTCTGTAGGCTCGGCTGGCCATCAGTGAGGCACGGTCAGCCCTCAGTGTGTGGCCAAAGTGTAGTTTTGTAGGAAACAGAGGCTGTAACTGAAGGTGAAACAGAGGTGGCTTGGGCAGACAAAGTAACTCTCGGACGTTGTGCATGCAACCTTCATCCATTTTCACTTACACATTTTGTCGAATGTAATTGATCTTGTTGTAATTAATTAGTTGTAACTAGTTAATTTTATAAAGTGTTGTAACTAATTAGTTAGTTAATTAGTTATTCAATTTTGTTTTGTAATTAGTTAGTTAACTAGAATAGTTAGTTAATTTATTTGTTGTAATAATTAGTTAAATTAGTTTAGCTAGTTATTCATTCCAGTTTGTAATAATTAGCTTAATTAGCCTTAGCTCTAATTAGTTAGCTAGTTAGCTAGTTTATTCATTCGGACTCTCCTTCGTGAGAGCACAATGTAATAATGTGTATGTCTTCCAACCCCACGTTTTTCTCCTTTTTATTTATCTGCTTACGATGGTTAGATTAGGGACATCACGTTTTGTTTAGCATTCTTTATGTTTGTATCCATTTGTATTGCATGCACTGAGGCTCGGTTCATCATTCTAACTACGTTGTTGTTTCAATACTTCTTTGAATATGTGCTTAGACCGCATGCTATTCATTAATTCATATACCATGCTTATTAGCCGAGCCTAGTAATTGCATATCGCATGTGTTGCATTAGTCATAATTGCATAGTTAGAATCATGCATTTTTTCTAACTCATTTCTTTTTGGCTTGGAGTACTAGGTGAGTATTTAGTGCTTTAGCATACTTGCATGAGTGTGAGTGATTGCCATGACTAGTATGCTTGCCATGAGGTTAAGTGCTTACTTGTTAAACTGTTTGAGTGCCTGTGGATGAAGGTTTGTTGCTTGGATTGGAATGATTCAATGAATGTACGTTTAAGCCCACTTTGTTAAGTGGCAAATTCACTTTAAGCCTACTTTGTCAAATGGCAAATTCACAAGCTTTAATCCCACTTTGTCAAGTAGCAAATTCAAACCCTTTTTGAAAAACAAACATGGAATTGAATTGTTCTAATTTGAGCAAACTAGTCTATATTTGTGTGTGCGCATCACATAGTAAATGCTAGCCTAATAAACCGAAACAAGAGCATATAATGTTGATAAAAATCATATCATGATTAGTAGAGGCCGATCTTTGATCGGGTGAGTGGGGTGCTCAATTCATGACCTTCCCCTCTGGTACCTAAGTTCTCGAGCCGAAACAATCTTGGTGATGACGAACACGTGGCCTTTGGCACGAGTCATGGGTTTCCTAAATTTCTCAAAAATAAAATATTTAGGTGGTGACTCTATATCTGACAAAGCAGTCCAATTTTGGCATTTTTGATTCAAAATCAATTTTCCAAACGATTTGCTGGATTTGGACTCTTTGGTGTTTATCAATTTCACATTGTACTTGTGAATTAGATTCAGAACCGTGGGAATCCGAACTATAGGACTTATATTCGAACTTCCGAAAGGGGGGTGCAAAAACATCGAGCTACAGTTTCTGGTGACTCTGCTGGGGAAAGTAGAGAACTTGACTTGAAATTCATGATATGAAATTTTATTTACACTTATATGTTTCTTTGCATTGCATTTGCATTGGTGCGTTTAAGTCACTGTGTTTGCCATATGTTATTCCTGGACGGTTTGCCGGAGGCTTGCTTAAAAAGCTTGCCAAAATGTTGATCGGTCGCGGGCTCTGCCACGATGGGAACTATAGCTCACCGTTTTCGCACCTTCTTTCAAAAGTTGAAAAATAAGCCCTACAATTCAGACTCCCACAGTTTGGAATCTAATCTCACAAGTGCAATGTGAAATTGATAAACACCAAAGAGTCCAAATCCAACAAATCTTTTGGAAAATCGATTTTGAATAAAAAATGCCAAAATTGGACAGCTTTGCCAAATACAAAGTCGCCACCTAAATATTTTATTTTGGAAAAATTTAGAAAACCCATGACTTGTGCCGAAGGCCACGTGTCCATCATCACAAATATTGCTCCGGCTCGAAAACTTAGGTACGAGAGAGGAAGGTCATGTATTGAGCACTCCCACTCGCCCAATCAAAGATCGGCCTCTACTAATCATGATATGATTTTTATCAACATCATATGGTCTTGTTCTAATTTATTAGTCTAGCATTTAATATGCAATGTGCAAAATTGGAACAATTCAATTTCATGTTTATTTTTCGAAAAGGGGTTTGATTTGCTACTTGACAAAGTGGGCTTAAAGCTTGTGAATTTGCCACTTGACAAAGTGGGCTTAAACATACATTTATTGAATCGTTCCAATTCAAACAACAAGCCTTCATCCACAGGCACTCAAACAGTTTAACAAGTAAGCACTTAGCCTCATGGCAAGCATGCTAGTTATGGAAGTCAGTCACACTCATACAAGTATGTTAAAGCACTAAAAACTCACCAAGTACTCCAAGCTAAGATAAGACAAGAGAGTTAGGAAAAATATGCATGATTCCTAATTATGCAAGATGCCTAATATAACACATGCGATAATGCAACTACTAGGCTCGGCTACTAATATGGAATTTGTAACAACTTCATAGCATGTATTTAAACACGTATTTATCGAAGTATTGAAACAACAATGCAGTTTGAATGATGTACCGAGCCTCGGTGCATGCAATACAAATTAATGGATGCAAGCATAAAGTATGCTAATGAAAACATGATGCTCCTAATCTAACCATTATAAGCTGGTAAATAAAGGGAGAAAGACGTGGGGTTGAAAAACATACACATTATTACAACATTGTGCTTTCACGAAGGGGAAGCCGAATGAACTAAGCTAACTAGCTAACTAATTAAAGCTAAGCTAATTATTACTAACCAAAATGAATAAATTAACTAACTACTCTAAGCTAATTAATTATTACAACAATGAATTAGTTAAGTAACTAGTTAACTAATTAATTAGAAAATGAAATTGAATAAGTAGTTGAACAAACTAATTAAATACAACACTTTACAAAATTAATTAGTTACAACTAATTAATTACAACAAATATTTAATCTAAATATTTAAACTTTAAACAAGCTCGGAATGCAAGGAATGATTATGCACGTGCTCGGTTTCCACTCAAAAAGCCACTGTTTTGCTTCCGGAGAGCCTCTGTTGCACAATAGAACACATACACTGCTGCCCACTCTGCTCTACCTTACCAACACTCTGCTGAGTTTTGCATCAGTGGTTGGCTGGCCACTGGTAAAGGTTGCCGGCCACCAGTCGACCATGATTGAAGGTTGCCGGCCATGGATGGTGATCTGCCGGCCATGGAAAGTAGCTTGCTAGCCACTGATGTACAGGTTCATCTTACTGCAATAGAGGACAAATAGAGCATTTACAGGGTATTTCAAGAGTTTGTTTGCACAACTTTTCCCTCCTTTTCATGAACAAGTCAAAGGAGTGGTGTACTTAAGCCACAAACCACCAACTTAAGCAATTTCATTGCATGATGGCTTGTGACTCAAGATGTGCAATTCAATAAATGCAACAAAACAAGACGCAAAAATCACCTCCTTATCATGAAAGATCAAGGGAAGTGGTGACCTTGGAACCTTGAATCATTTCATCACTAGTGAGTATGAAATGGTTCAAGTTTCCATGTGTTCAATTAACGTTTGATTGAACACAACCAATTGATTATCTCGCTCACTTTTAGCCTAAATTTTATTACTCTTTTTAAGTTTACTAACCATTCTTTAATTCATTGAGTCCAATGGTGAGTTGAGTCCTCTAAAAGAGAAGGAAGTGTTAAACAAGGGGTAGTTTAAGGCAAGAGAGAAGTGTCATGCCGTTGATAATGAACCCTCAAAAGAGGATTAAACCATTAGGCATGAACCTCAATCTCAAGCTTAAACTATCCTAAGGTTGAAACAACCCTCAAAGCAAACAAAAAAGTCAAGAAATGAGGGAGGTTGTAGAGATTAATGAGTACTGAAATTGAGTGAGAAAAGCACTAAAACATGCAATCAACTCAAACAAGTGGTGTCTAAAGGCCTAAAACACCTAACTTGTGAGGACACTTATACTAGAAACATACAAAACAAGACTCAAATGTAATAAACAGCCAAAAACAGAGTTAAAACTGTCCAAAATAGAGCCTAAAACATGCTGGAATTAAACCACAAATGGCTAGAAAAATAAGCTAACACATAGAGTTAATTAGGCTAGCAAACAAGACACAAAGAGGGGAGGCTAACCTCTCCAAATTCGGACCTCAAAAGATGAATTTTTTCCACTGAAAAATACTCTAAAATTCAGTATTTAAAAGCCCAAAAAAAGATAGTTTGAAAGTGAGAAACAAAGGTGGAAAGGCCTTACAAATAAGGAATAAAGAGGGGTGGACCACCCCCTAACTTTAAATGGCCTAAAACCACCAATTTCAGCCCACAAAATAAAGTTTTTTACAGCCCAAAAATAGGTTTTATACAGCCTAAAAAAAGTACAAAAATGTTCTGGAATGAATACAAAAGTAGCTAAAATAATAAGCTAAAACATGGAGCAATTTAAGCTAGTAAACAAGCCAAAGGAGGGGTGGCCAACCCCTCCATTTTTGGAACTTCAAAACTACTTTTTTAGCCTCTAAAAACCTATAAAAATTAGTGGTAAAAATCTCAAAAAAAGTTGATGAAGAGATGGAAAACATAAGTAGAAAGGCTTAGATAACAAGGTTCAAAGAAGGATGATTAACCCATCTACCTTTAATAGCTTTAAACCACAAGCTTCAACCCATAAAAATAGGTTTTAAAGAGCTTAAAAACAGCAAGAAAAGATGGAAAACAAGTGGTGTAAAGATGGCATAAAGGCAAGAGAAGGTATACCTCTTGAAGAGGAATGAACCCTTAAGTCATAAATCACCAATTTCACACTCTCAAGTGCTTCAAGTGCTCAAATCCAAGCTCAAATCACCTCAGTAAGAAGCTCTCTAGGTTTGGTTTAGAGTGTTTGGGTAAAGGCTATGCAAGTTGCAATATAGAGAGAGAATTGTAGAGAGAGAGGATATTTTGTAAAATTTTTCTAACTCCTAAAATGTTTCTAACCTTGAAATATGAGAGGGTAGTCATCTATATATAGAAAACATGAGCCTTAGGTCGAAAATATCAAAAAAGGACAGCTGGAACTTTGTGGAAATAGCTGGCAAAAATATCTGGGTTTTACAGTGGTGGCTGGGCGGCCATCACTGGTGGCTGACAGGCTAGAAATGGTGGCTTTCCGTCCACAAATGGTGGCTGCCGGCCATCTGCCGGCCATGTTTCCAAGTCCGACTTCAAATGGGCATGTCTCCTTCATCCGGACTCGATTTTAGGTCATTCTTGAGTCTAAATTGAAGTCCCAGAAGTCTACTTTCCAATGGTGGCAACCTCACATCTAAATTCTAAGTGTACAAAGGTCCTGTTTGGTAGAGCTGTGGGAAAGTGCTTATAGCTTATGCCTTAACAGCTTATAGCTTATAACTATGAACATAAGCTAATTTCTGACTTATAAATTAAGCATCTCCTGCCTCACTCAAAGAATAAGCTGATTTCTGACTTACAAAAAGCTATAAGCCGCATTGTTAAGCTAAACCAAACACATCAAAATAGCTTAAATTAAGCTGAAAGCTGAAATAAGCAGCTTTTAAGCTACACCAAACAGGAACAAAGAGATATGCCTATTTCAGTGAAGGTTGCTTAGTTTTGGTCTTAATTGGACTGATGCCTAACTTCAAATAGCCATATCTCCCTCATCCGGACTCGACTTTAGGAGATTCTTAAGTCTAAAATGAAGCCCCAGAAGTCCACTTTCCAATGGTGTGGCCTCATAACTAAAGTCCGAGTGTACAAAAGGATAGGCCTGATTTAGTGAGGTTGCCTAGTTCTTTCTTAAGGGTTTCATGCCTAACTTCTTCCCCAACTAATTTTCTTCTCTCTCCTCTAATTTTCTTTAACTCAAAACCTCTAAATGAGATGTTTAAAAGATTTTACAAAGAGTTCACCTCTCTTCTATTTATTTCCACGTTGTTCTTACTCGATTTATCAAAAAGTGCAATTTTAAACGAAATGCGAACCTTGGAACATTGTAGAAACATTTTTATTTCTGAAAGAGAGTGTTTTAAGGTCTAAAATAGTTTTGGTCGAAAATGGGGTGTAAGGTTGGGATTTAGAGGTCTTTTTGCTGAGGAAATTGAACATTTGCATAGCACAACTTTCATCATTGAGTGATCAATTAGTGGCGCCCAAGTCTTATGGGTGGTCAAAAATGGGGTGTCTATAGTTACCCCTCTTTGACAGAGCTCGGAGTCATGAAATGACGTGAGTGAATGTCAAAACCCGAAGACAATCCATTTTGACAAGGTCGTAAGACTTGGGCAAATAAACAAAATGCAGATGTGGTTGGTTGAATCCGAGGGTTGCCTACGTATCCCGTTGCAAGGAATCAAACCAGCGTAGTTCAGGGGCAGGATGCGAAATGATACACAATATAATAAAACAATGTAATGATATACAATGTAACAAAATCATGCAAATGATATATAATGTAACGTAATAATCAAACCACAAATAGAGCTTACCACGCAAATACCATAAAAGGGATGGAGATGCAAAGAAAACTACGTTTTATATAGAAAAGAAGTGGGCCTAGCTAAACGACGCCTAACACAGGCTAAGGGCCTACATCCTCAATACTGGCCTTAACGTAGCATGGATGCTTACACATAACAGAACCTTGTTTCAACGTGAAAGGGGTGCGAGCAATGCAAAACTATGTTTTTCGTAGAAAGAGAAAGAGTACAAGTAATTTGGGCGGTATGATATAAGTGAGGAATGATTTGCTGGAGAAAGATAATGATGCTAAATGCTAAATGCAATAAGACAAAATACGATGCAATGGATGCAGTAAATAAGGGACGCAGGCTGAACCTCATCTTACCTAGAAAAGACATGGACACAAAATAGACCACGTCTAACACAGAAAAGGTGTTGACACCCTCAATACTGGCCTCAGTGTAGCATGGGTACTTACACATGATAGAACTATGTTTCAACGAGGGGAGGTATGAGCACATGCCGAACTAAGCTTAACATGGCAAGGATGTAAATGATAAAATGGATAATAAACAATGTAGTAGATGAATGTGATAAATGCTATATGCAATGTGATAGAGGTGATGTAATAGATAATAAATGCGATGCAGTAGCTAGGAAGTGAAAGTACCTCACAAGGGCAATTATTGATGACTCAACTTATGCTGTTGTGGATCTTCCTCTTCTTCTTGGTTGCACTTCCAAACCATTGGTACTACTTTTCTTCCTGGCCATGTTTACAACATTCCCTATTCTCCAACAGGGTGACATACTAGGTTGGTTCAGTATCCAGAATTGAGGCGCATACACGTTATCTCAACCTATGGGGCTGCCATACGAATTTTAAGTCGATGATACACCCCTAGGTATTTAAACCAGACTTTAGTCTCGAAAATTACGAACCTTTGCGTTCTAGGCATCGGCCATTCGAACTTTAGTTTCTACTGTCTCAGTTGATCTCCTAGAAACTCATCACAAACACAGTCACGTGGCTATACCAGACCACCAGAAGTCGCTCAGGCATGACAAACACTAAAAGAATTGCACCTTTAAAGGATTTAAGGTCTCTTAGACCAGGAGAGTGCAAAAGAAAGTGCTTCACAGGTGCACAAGACAGTGCTACACAGGTGCACAAGACAGTGGAAGTGAGGGTGAATGCACAAGACAGTGTGAAATTAGTGCACAAGACAGTGCGATGCAAGTTTGCACAAGATAGTGTGATGTAAAGTGAAATGCACAAGATAGTGCGATGTAAGGTGAAATGCACAAGACAGTGCGATATAGGTTGAAATGCACTAGACAGTGTGATGTAAGTTAAAATGCACTAGACAGTGCGATATACGTTTGAAATGCACTAGACAGTGCGATGCAAGTTGAAATGTACTAGACAATGCGATGTAAGTTGAAATGCACTAGACAGTGCAATGAATGTTGAAATGTACTAGACAGTGCGATGTAAGTTAAAATGCACTAGACAGTGCGATGTAAGTTGGAATGCACTAGACAGTGCGATGTGAGTTGAAATGCACTAGACAATGCGATGTACGTTGAAATGCACTAGACAGTGTGATGTGAGTTGAAATACACAAAATAGTGTGATGTGCATTGAAATATACTAGACAGTACGATGTGGGTTAAAATGCACAAAATAGATGTGAATGCAAAAGACAGTGCGATACGGGGTGCACAAGTCAGTGCGATGCAATTTGAATGGTATGTAGAGGAAAATGAGCAGTACATAGAGTAGTGCATATGTAGCTTATGAAATGAGTGTAGGGTATCTTTCCACAACTCATTGAAATGTAACACAAAGAGAGGCAACTCGACAAAACTCTGTTAAGTGCAGAATTCTGTTAAGTGCAGAACATAGTTAAGAGCAAGAGCAACCAATCACGCAGTTTAAAGCAACCAGAGTGTATAAGCATGCAGGCATAATACAAAGCACATGTATTAATCAGAGGGAATATGATAATCCTAAGAGAGTTTTGAAATGCTCAGAGACAACTTTTGAAAGCTAAATCAAATCAGAATCAATCATGGGGGTAAACTACCCTAATCCATGGGAAAGTGCCCAACAAATGGCTCTGAGCAGATGGAGAGAAAGGTAGGTTCATGCCCCTTGTTCAAATGATGGCCCGATCAGACACACTAAAAATTGCCCCTAGTGTCTAGCCACTGGCCACTAGTTGGGTTTATGCCCCTTGTTCGATGGATGGCCCGATTAGATATACTAAAAATTGCGCCTAGTGTCTAGCCACTGGCCACTGTTTTCAACATTATGCAGGCACGTGTGATAGGGATCTTCATATCCTAGAACAGTTGCCAACCAATCAGACTCATGCTTCTCTTCTATTCCAGCATGTTGAGAACTTACTCCAGTTCTCTCCGAAGTAGTGATGGTTTCCTCATATACACTCTGCAATGATCATGAACGCGATGCGCCTTGTATGGGCACTCTCAGCTTATTTATGAATTCCACACATGGACTTGTTTTCACGTTTGGAGTGAATATTCGTATATAGAAATTTGACCATGACACTCTGTTGAACTTTTGAGCGACAAACTCGATAGGGTGACTCGATGAAGAACATTTTTGAGCGACAGACATGCTATGGTGACTCAATAAAGAGCGTAGACCGAGACAAACACCAGGCGTGACACAACTGAATTCACAACTGACCCAAAAGCATAAAAAAGACTCAAGGTAACTGATAATTCATAGTGTCCCTAGTTTTACTAATGCTCCCTTTAAAACTCAATTTCGATTCCTGTTTTGCCCAAGATAGAGATTCTACTGATAAGTACAAGTATCGAAAATCGCTCCACTTGTTGATTCAAGTTAGTTCTTTTTTACCTAGCGCAAGTATATGATATACATAGCAGTCGGTGTAGCTCATGGATTAATACGAAGCTGACGATGTGAATTGGGCAAGATGATTAAGTTGAGATGGATGAGATAGATACGGTTAAGAACGAACTTCAGGATGAAGTTGTTTACGTATCCTAAGAATGGGAATCAGGTCAACGTAGTTCATGGCGGCTTAAGGTGCACTCAGGTATTAACACTCTCCTTTTGCGCTCTAAATTTTGCCAAAGTCGCCCCTTCGGGTTTTCAACCTTGCGAGCTCTTTTTTTTTGATTTCTCATTTTTCATGCTCTAACTTTTGCCTAGGTCACCCTTTCGGGTTTTCGGCCTAGCGAGTCTCTCAAGGATAATGTTATAAAATTTGTGGTGAATTTGATCAATGGTCATTCTCGCCCTAACATGGGAACTGGCTTCACCTTGATTTGATCTTGGTTCTCCATTCTTTTATGCATGCCTTCTTCTTCCTTTCTTTTTGCTCCATTTTCAGAGTTGGTTCTTCTCGCAATGTGGTACATTCTTCTTGCATTGGCTTCCCCGAATTCAGGCAGAAGTTCCCTTCCTCACAGTTGATTGGATTTCATTCCAATGGATGCTTCTGGCTTGATGGTTGACTTCTTTTTCTTTTTCCTCTTTTCTTTTCTTTTTCTTTTTTCTTGGTTTCTTTCATTTTCTTTTCTTCTATTTCTGCTTTTCTTTTTTCCTTTTTCCTTTTCTTTTTTTCTTTTTCTCTTTTTTTTGATTTCTCGTATCTCTTTTTGTTCGAGGTAATGAAAACACCAGGGGGAGAATTTCTATGATTGTGAGGTCTAAAAGTCCACTTTCCAATGGTGGTGGCCTCATAACTAAAGTCCAAGTGTACAAAAGGATAGGCCTGATTTAGTGAGGCTGCCTAGTTCTCTCTTAACGGTTTCATGCCCAACTTCTTCCCTAACTAGTTTTCTTCCCTCTCCTCTAATTTTCTTTAACTCCAAATCTCTACTTGAGATGTTTAAAAGATTTTTCAAAGAGTTCACCTTTCTTCTAGTTATTTCCACTTTGTCCTTACTCGATTTACAGAAAAGTGCAATTTTAAACGAAATACGAGCCTCGGAACATCGTAGAAACATTTTTAAAAATATTTTGAAAGAGAGGATTTTAAGGTCAAATAGTTTTGGTCCAAAATGGGGTGTAAGGTTTGGATTTAGAGGTTTTCTTGCTCAGGAAATCGAACATTTGCATAGCACAACTGTAGACACCCTATTTTTGACCGTCCTCAAGACTTGGACGTCATCGTTTGAACATCGATGATCATCCATGCTCGTGTTCGTTTTGAGTTTCTGAAGGTCTTGGCTGTGCACCTTGCCTTGGAGCCTCTCAACTTGTCTATTTTGTGCTTGGTTGTGGACCAAGAGCTTGTGGTTTTGTTTCTGAGGGAAGGGGGTGGCCTTTTGGCCAGCCATCCAACCCATTGGCCAGGCCCCCTACTTATCGGCCATTCCTTCTTTCCATCGGCCATCAGTGGTGGCCGGTCGGCTATACTTTTTGGCCGAGACCCTTTATTTGCTTTTGCAGATATTTCTTTGCCAGCTGGTGAGCATAGAACTTATCCTCCATACACGTGTATAGAGGGATTGCACTAAGCCTCTAGCTTGTTCAACAAGCTTGAGACTTGGATTTCTATAAGAGGGGAGGTCCCTCTCCCTTTCCAGAGGTTCTGAAAATTTGCATTAGAGACAAGATATCTCTCTCTCTCTATATATATATATATATTTCTCCCTCTCTCTCTCTCTCTCTCTCTCTATATTTGCACTTGTTTGTGCCTTAAAGTTGTTTTTCTTCACACTTTTGCACTAAAGCACCTAGTGAAACACCTTCACTCTTGTTGCTGAGGTACCTGAGGGTCTTGCTTGGACTCAAGAGCTAGTTTTAGCTCAGAAAAGTTGCTAAAGTTGTTGCTTTGAAGTTGTTCTTCAAGGGTGAGTCTATATCCCCCCTTTTTAGACTTTGTTTTCATTGCTTATTTGGCCCTATTTGCATGCTTCTTTTGGCTTAACTTTCAACTGCAAAAAGCTTCATTTTCAAGTATTTAAAATGTTTGTTTGAGGCCACTTTGGTGTTGGGGGTGGTCTACCCCCTTTTGTGCCTTGTTTGGCTTTGTTTTGTGCCATCTCTTTAGGCTCTTGGCCTTTTAGCCACTGAAATCCAGAGGAATTTCAGTGGTGGAAAGTGTGTTTTGAGACTTCAAATAGGAGGGGGTTGTCCCCCCTCCTCTTCTCTTGTTTGCTTGTGTTGATGGCTCATCAAAGTAGCATGTCTTTCTAGCATGTTTTGGCTTTGTCTTAGCATGTTTTAGGCATTATTATAACATTTTATAACTCTATTTTGGATTGGTTTGATCACTTGTTGCATGCTCCATGTACTTGTAGTGCAATCCTCCCTATAGCCTTCACATGCATCATGCTTTGGACCATCATTTTAGTATGCTTTTGGCTCCACTCCAGGAAGCTTTTGCTCATGTTTTTCCATGCTTAAGCTCTTTTTTAAGTTGTTTTGGTCATGCTTGCCTTGCTTTGTATAGCCATAGTTCAATCTTGCTCACTAGCCTTGTGTTTTGAGTCCACTAGCATGCATTGCTTGGGCTATTCACATGATTTAGCATCATTTGATACATGATTTCAGAGCATGTTTCATTGTCATATACTCACATGTGTCACTCTTTCAATGCTTTTGGAAGGTTATGCTTTATGCCTTAAATATGAGCCAATGTGTATGCCACCTTGCCTAAGCTTTTGGGCTACCATTTCAGTGTATTTTTGGTGTTATTTTACCATGATACAACTCTGTTTTTGGTTGGTTAGAGCATCCCTAATTTGCTTCTTACACTTGTAGTGTAATCATGCTCATTGGCCTAGCTTACTTGATGTTTTAGCTTACCATGCTAGCTTGTTTTGGCTATACTCCATGCATGTTTTAGCATTGTTTTGACATACTTTAGGACTATTTTAGGTGTTCTTGGCCTTTCAGGGCTTGCTTTATATAGCTATGGTGCAAGTTCCGTTGCTAGCCTTAAGCTTTGAGCCTCCTAGCATGCCGCATTTGTCATATGTGCATGTTTTGACATCATTTAGAATGATATTTCAGAGCATATAGTGTTGTCGCACTTCCATGTTCTTCACTCTTTAAGTGCTCTTAAGAGTTGCACCTTTATGCCTTATTCATTGGCCAATGCATGAGCATGCATTTTATTGCTTTCAATGCTAGCATTTCAGAGCATTTTGGCCATTATTTTGGCATGCACGAGGACTGTTTAGGGTTGGTTTAGTCCATTGAGCATCGCATTGTATAGCCTTAGTGATGTGTACTTCAATAACTTTAATGCTTAAGGGCCCTAGCATACCATGCTTGTGTTGCTTGCATGATATGTCATCATTTCTCACATGATTTCCGTGCTTGTACCTATGCCATGATCTCATATTCGTCATTTCTTCATTGTGTTTGAAAGTTGACCCTTATGCCTAGTTGATGAGCCATCACATGAGCATGTGTTCTTGCCCCTTTTGTGCCTAAGTTTTGGTGTGTTGGCCACTGTTTTGGAGCCTCTTAGGTCTGTCCATATGTGGTTTAAGTCCATGGAACATTGTATTGCATGCCTCTTGTATGATGCTCTTTACTAGCTTTGATATTCTTGGCCTCTGAACATGTCTCGCATGCATTGTTTGCATGGTAGAATCTTGTGCATGTCATTCTAGCATTGGTAGAATAGCATGTTGTTTGCATGTTCTTGCATTGCATGTTGTTTGCATGTTGTCTTTGCATTATGTTTGGAATGGATGTTAATCCAAACACGAGAAATGAGGGGCGTTTCATACTTGAAGTGATGAAATGCGCCTCATTTCTTTGTCGCCGACCCTCTTGATCAAAGCATGATAGAGGTATAGGCTTATCGAGTCCTATGTGTTACTTGTGCATTCATCGAAATTGTGAAAGCTTGACTCTTTGGCCATCATGCATTGAGATGCGTGATTGGTGGCTTGAGAGCCGATCACTACACTCCTTTAAGCTTGAGACATGATAAGGAGTGTGGTTGCACACACATTTCCTTGCAAATATACTGCCATGCCTCTATTTGTGTTCTGTTGCAGCAAAAGGAGAAATTGCAGGAAGTAGTGGCCGACCGGCCATCAGAGCTGCCGACCGGCCATCAGAGCTGCCGACCGGCCACCAAGTCTATCGATCGGCTATCAAAATTGGCCGATAGCCATGAACTCTGGCCGATGGCCATTCCTCTTGGCCGACCACCCCTCGGCATGTTCCTAAGGTGGATCAGAAGCATCTTGGAAGTTGGCACAATTTTCAGAAGTCCAAAAGAGTGCAAATAGAGGCAACACGAGGCACAGTAGTGGATTCCGAGCGAAGCCGACCGAGCATGCATCTCTTCCTTGCCCGCCAGGCCATTTCATTACTTATGATTAGTTCGTGTAAACTAGTCATTTGATTTATTTTGTAATATTCTAATTAGCTTAGCATAGCTATTTGTTTCAATTTGGATTGTAATAATTAATTAGCTAAGTTAGTTAATTAGTTGGTTTGTAAATAAATAGCTTAGCATAGTCAGCTTAGCTTATTATTCGGACCCTCCGTCAAGAGGGCAAATTTTGTAATAAGTGTGCGTGTGTGTGTGAATGTCTTCCAACCCCACGTCTTTCTCCCTTTTACTTAACTGCTTTCGATGGTTAGTTTTAGGGCATATTTCAATTAGCATACCTTATGCTTGCATGCGTGCATCCATTCATTCGTCTTGCATGCACCGGGCTCGGCGCATCATATAAACTGCATCGTATTTCAATACCAATTTGAATACATGTTATCTAGTTGCATTCACATGACATCTTAGAATAGCCAAGCCTATCTTAGTTGCATTTTGCATGTGTTGCATTAGGCATTGTTGACATAGCTAGGATCATGCATTGATTACTAACTAGCTTCTTTTTTTGGCTCGGAGTACACTGTGAGTGTTTATGCTTTAGCATTCTTGCATGTGTGTAAGTGACTGCCATGATAGCATGACTACCATGAGGCTAACTGCATAAGTGTTTAACTGCATGAATGCCTATAGATGAAGGCTTCATTGCTTGAATTGGAACAATTCATCAAAATGTGAGTTTTAAGCCCACTTGAGGGTGGCAAAATCATGTTGTCTTCTAAGCCCACTTGAGGGTGGCAAATCCGCGTCTTAGCCTATTTGCGTGTAGCACCTTCAAACCATTTCTCGAAAAACAAATATGAGTTGTTTTGTTCCAATTCTTGCGATTGAGTCTATACTTGTATGCTGTGCGCATCACATAGTAAAGGTTAGCTAATAAACCGGATAAGAACACATGTGTTTATAAAAACAACATATCATGTTAGTAGAGGCCGATCCTTTGATCGGGCGAGCGGGGGTGCTCATTTCAGGACCTTCCCCTCTCGTACCCAAGTTCCTGAACCGAGGCAACTTTGGTGATGACGGACACGTGGCCTTAAGCACGAGTTAGGGTTTCCTAAATTTTCCCAAAACAAAATATTTAGGTGGCGACTCTGAAATCTGGCAAAACAGTCCATGTTTGGCGCTTTTTCATTAAAATCAGTTTTCCAAAATGATTTGTCGGATTTTGACTCTTTGGTGATATATCAGTCTTACATTGCACTTTGTGAGATTAGATTCAGAACCGTGATAGGAGTCTGAACTGTAGTAGCTAAAACCATAATTCGCACCCTCGCACACGGAGCCGAAGTTCGGGGCGGTCTACAACAACTTTCATCATCGAGTTATCAATTAGTGGCTCCCAAGTCTTATGGGCAGTCAAAAATTGGGTGTCACAACCCTTGGATCTGGACTGCTGCTGTACCGTTTGATCCTTCTTTTACTTCTTGGTGTTAGGTGCGAGTGGTATATTAGGTAGTTTTGCTGAGGCACCTTTTTACCATTCAGCCTAGTTGCATATCGGAAGCCATAGAGACTGTTCCAAACTAGGACAGGTTGCTCACCCGAATTCAGGATTGCGTGAAATCGCTTTATTTGCATAGTGAACCCTAGTTCCTGACGAAACTAGGACAGGCTAACCCTACCCCCTCATAAGGGTGTTGTCGATCTTACTTAACTGGTATGTGCTTTACAGTGAAACTGTACAGGAACATGCGTATTAGTTGCAAGTTGGGTATCAGTAATTGGGGGCATAATTTAGTGTTGAGTGCAATCCTATAGCTTTGATTACATCTATGTTGTTAACATCTGAGCCG
The DNA here is from genome assembly GCF_055761805.1 of Camellia sinensis. Taxonomy (NCBI): domain Eukaryota; kingdom Viridiplantae; phylum Streptophyta; class Magnoliopsida; order Ericales; family Theaceae; genus Camellia; species Camellia sinensis. The sequence continues at coordinate 106,128,576 of NC_138969.1, read as the reverse complement.
AGGTGCTGTGCGTTTTTTCTAATTTCTGCTTTCTTTTTTTGCTTTATTTCTTTTTGCTAGGTAGTTTCCCACAATAGCTTCGGAAAGTTCAGATATCCCCCGAGCACTCTAGACTCGTGTCAGGAGGCTTTACAGATCCAGAGATCTTGTTAAAGGACAGCCTGTTGTAGACACCCCATTTTTGACTGTCCTCAAGACTCAGTTGTGCTTGCAGGTACATCCGGCCACGAGTTCGATAGCTCGTCGGGCATTCGACTTTCGCGGTGGAACGTCACAGGTTCGAGCTTTCCAGACCCCATATCCTTTCTGCACCTTTCTCCTGGTGCACTGCCGGCCATGGTTTTGTTGCTGCCGGCCACTGATGAAGCCTGCCGGCCATCAGTGAGCCATTGCCGGCATACCCCCTGTCTTAGCTGGTTTTACTCCAGATCTTTTGAGCCAGCTGGTTTCTTGTTATCTGCCCTTCATACACGTGTATGGAGGGATGAAGCTCTTGCCAAGCTTCTTGAAGAAGCTTTGCATTGCTCTCCTTCTATATAAGGAGAGGCCCTCTCTTCTTAGAAGAGGTTCAACTCTTTAGAGAAGAAATATCTCTCTCTCTCTCTATATATATATATATATTGTTGTATATTTGTGCCTTGAAGTTCATTTTCCTTGCACTTCTACACTATAACACATAGAGATACACCACCACCATTGGACTGAGGTTCTTGGGAGGACTTGTTGAGGTCTGAAAGTGAGTTTTTACCCCCTGAGGTTGCTGATCTCGAAGTTGGTCTTCAAGGGTGAGTATTTTTCCCATTTTAGCACTTTTTTGTACCTCATTTTGGCCATCCTTGCATATTGATTTGGGCCTTGCTTTCAACTGAAAAAGTCTCATATTTAAGTGCTTTTGGTAGTTGTTTAAGGTCTTTTGGCTGTTGAGGGTCAACTCTCTTGTTGTTTAGCCTTGTTTTGAGGCATGCCTTAAGGCCTCCGAGCTAGCCTTGGTTTGGCCTTCTAACCACTGAAATCCAGTGGATTTTTAGTGGTAAGCATGAGGTTTTGAGGCCTCAAATCAGAGGGGGTGGCCCCTTCTCTTTGTGTTTTTGTTTACTTGCATTTTTGGCCTTCTAAAGGAGCTTGCCTCTATGTATTTTGAGGGTTGGTTCAGGCCATTTTTTGTGACTTTTAAGACCTGCCTTAAGTCTGTCCATGGCTAGTTTGGTCATATTTTACATGCATCTTACATGTGTAGTGTAATCCCATTCATAGCCTTGCAAAGTAACATGCTTTTCTTGCATGTGTTGGCTCCATTTCAGTAGGTTTTTTGGTGATGTTTTACCATGCCTTAGACCTGTTTTGGGTTGGTTTTGTCACTCCATGCATGCATGATACACTTGTAGTGTAAATCCCTTAAACTAGTCTTGTATGCTCCTTGCTTTAGCATGTCATTCTAGCTTATGTTGAGCCCATTTCAGCATGTTTTTGGTGATGTTTTGCCATGTCATGACTCTGTCTAAAGTGGGTTTGGTCATCCTTTGCATGCTCCATATACTTGTAGAACAAATCTTGCTTACTAGCTTTATGTGCATGATGTTTTGACTCATCATCCTAGCATGTTTTGGCTTTGCTCCAGCATGATTTTATCCTTGTTTTGGGCTATTCTTGGGTTGTTTTGGGCTTCCATGGCCATATCACTTGTGCTTTGTATAGCTATAGTGTAAATGCTTAGGCTAGTCTTGGGTTTTGAGGCCCCTACCATGCCATACATGTGATGTTTGCATGCTTTGCTATCATTCTAAGTGTTATTTCAGTCCATGAAATGTGGCCATACACTTACATTTGCCCTGCTTTGAATGCCTTGAAGAGCTTGTGCTTTATGCCTCAAGACTGAACTTTTGCGCATGCCATTGAACCTAAGCCTTTGGCTCGTCATTTTAGTGCATTTTTGGTCTTGTTATACCATGATGTAACTCTGTTTTATGTTGTCCAACTCATGCCATGTTTGGTTTCAATAGGTGTAGTGTAATGCCTCTTTGTAGCTTTGCAAGTTCCATGTTTTCGGACTTGTGTTCTAGCTTGTGTTGGCTAGCTTTGAGCTTGTTTTTGGTCTTGTTTGGACATGCCTTGGGACTGTTTTAGGTCCCCTTGGTCCTTTGTGCCTTGCCTTGCATGGCCATGGCTTAAGTCCCTTTACTTATTTTGAGCCTTGAGCATCCTAACATGCCATACTTGCATTGTTGAGTTGATTTGGCATCAATTTACATGAGATTTCAGAGCTTAGGGTGCTGTCATATATCCATGCTTATTACTCTTTAAGTATCCTTAAGAGTTGCATCATTGTGTCTTAATCCTTGAGCCAATCGGCATGCATGTTTGTCTTGCCATTTCATGTCTTTTATACCATCATTTCAACACTTTTAGCCACTGATTTTAAGCATGGTTGAGGCCTATCCATCTTTAGTGTAAGCCCATCTTACCATGTTGTCACATGCTTGCCCCATTTCGTATGTTGTTGCATACTTGTCCACTGTCACATGCCTTGCATGTTTGTATGTTCATGTTGCATTTTATCATGTTATTCAAGGTTGTTGCCTTATATCATGCTTATATGCTTGTTGCATACTCTGGTTATTACATTGCATGTTTGCATGCTTGAGTCATATTGCATGTTTGCCATGCTTGTGTTGCATTGTTGTTTGGATTAAGTGTTAATCCAAGCACGAGGAACGAGGGGCATTTCATACTTCAAATGATGAAACGTGTCTCAATTCTCGGTCACCGACACTCTTGATGATTCATGATAGAGTTTTAGGCTTTATGTGTTTATTTGTGTATTCATTTCATATTGATTTGCACAAGTTGGATCTGTGGCCATCATGCATTGGAATGGGTGATTGATGGTCGTAGATCTGACTATGCCTCTCCCTTGATGTTTTGAGATGATATGGGGTGGCATAGTGCACACATACCCTTGGGAGACCCTCCATTTTCTCTATTTTGTGCTCTGTTGCAGCTTGGTGTCCCCACCCATCAGTGACCGGCAGTGCACCATCCTTGGCCGGCAGGTGGTCGGCAGTAGCTCCCCATGGCCGGCAGGCCACTGATGCACTCCCCCAGCATGTTTTTGTAAGTTCCAGCAGTAAGTTCTCAAGGACACCCTACAGACAGAGCCTCAAGAGAGCATCCGGAGAGCTTACCGGGACGGGAACCGAGCATGCACCTTCCGCTTCTTTGAACAAAGCTGAAGCAGCATTATTTGTCGCTTTTCATTATAATTAATTAATTTGTTAATTAATTAAGTTTTGTAATAATTAGTTGTAGCTAGTTATTCATTTGGTTATGTAATAATTAATTAGCTTGTTAGTTAGTTAATTAGTTGGTTTGTATTATTTATTCGGACCCTTTGTCGAGAGGGCGAATTTTGTAATAAGTGTGCGTGCGTGTGTGCAGGTCTTCCAACCCCACGTCTTTCTCCCTTTTACTTACCTGCTTTTGTTGGTTAGTTTTAGGTCATTCTTCAATTAGCATCCTTATGCTTTTCATGTTTGCATTCATTCTTCAATTAGGATACTTATGCCTGTATGTTTGCATCCATTCATTTATCTTGCATGCACCGGGCTCGGCGCATCATACTAACTGCATTGTATTTCAATTCCAATTTGAATACATGTTATCTAAATTGCATCACATATGTCATATTAGAATAGCCGAGCCTAATTCCAGTTGCATTTTGCGTGTGTTGCATTAGCCATCTTAACCTGAACTAGGATCATGCATTGATTACTAACTAGTTTCTATTTTGGCTCGGAGTATACTGTAAGTGTTTATGCTTTAGCATCCCTGCATGTGTGTTATTGATTGCCATGAAAGCATGCTTGCCATAAGGCTAACTGCTTAGTTGATATAAACTGCCTGAATGCCTGTGGGTGAAGATTGGATTGCTTGAATTGGAATAATTCATTTGAAATCTGCGTTTTAGCCTACTTACGAGTAGCAAACTTCAAACCGTTTTCAAACAAACGGATATGCGATGCTTTGTTCCAAATTAGGCGATCTAGTCTATATTTGCCTTGCTGTGCGCATCACATAGTAAGATTAGCTAATTAATCGGAATAAGAACACATGTGTTTTCAAAAACAAAATATCATGTTTAGTAGTGGCCGATCTTTGATCGGGCGAGCGGGGGTGCTCATAGCTGACCTTCCCCAATCGTACCCAAGTTTCCGAGCCGAGGCAACTTTGGTGATGACGGACACGTGGCCCTAGGCAACGAGTCGGGGTTTCCTAAATTCTCCAAAAATAAAATATTTAGGTGGCGACTCTGTATCTGGCAAAGCAGTCCATGTTTGGCACTTCTTTACAAAAAATCAATTTTCCAAAACGATTTGCCGGATTTGGACTCTTTGGTGATTTATCAATCTCACATCGCATATTGTGAGATCAGATTAAGAACCATGACAATTTTAGTTCGAACTGTAGCATGAGGCCCTCCCGAGTGCGTCTACCGTTTCTGGCGACTCTGTTGGGGATTTAGAGAACTTGACTCAAATTCATGATATCTTGTTTTAATTACACTTATGTGTCTCTTTGCATTGCATTTGCATTGGTGCACCTAGGACACCGTGTTTACCGTATGCTATTCTTGAATGGTTTGCCGGAGGCTCGCTTGGAAAAGCGTGCCATAAGGCTGACCGGTTGCGGGCTCTGCCACGACGGGAACACAAACCTCGATTTTTACCGAGGCACCCTTTTTTACCATTTGACCTAGTGCATATTTGGAATCCATAGTGACTATTCCAAACTAGGATAGGTTGCTTACCCGATTGTAGGTTGTTTGAAACTGCTGTGTGCGTAGTGAAACCCTAGCTCCAGACAAAATAGGACAGGGAAACCCTACCCCAACGTAGGGGTGTTTTGGCTCTCATTTATTTGTTACGTGCTGTTAGAGTGTATCTCTACAGGGTTGCGAATATCAGTTTGCAAATCTAGGTATCAGGCCTGCGAGCATCAGTATTTTGAGAATCAGTTATATCTGCAGGAATCAGGATTAGTTTTGGGGCAGTAATTTGGAGAACAGTGATCAGTGGTCGAATACAGTTATTCAGCTATATCCATGTCTGTATTTATTGGGCTGAGATGCTACATGTTTTCTCTTCAGTTCAGAAACTCGGTTCAGAGCAACCAGTATTCTCCTTTACTGAGGCAAGACAGGAAAAGGCTCACCGTTCGTCAGATCCATTAGTCACCAGTTACGCCACCTCTGTCCAGTTCAGTAGATTTATGACGAACCAGAATTCAGAAGAAATCGTGGTCATGGCGACAACACTAAACCAAGAAATCACCATGCAGGGTGAGACCGATGTTGACATACCACACCCGCCTAGGTCGCCTGCCGGGCATCTGATCTGGGAACCCCAATTACTTCAAGCCCGTGAGCCCACAACGTTTGAGCTGATGGGAATGATCGACGATCTTTAGAGATCTGTGGCCGATCTAGCCTATAGAATGTTGGCCCCTCCACCAATTGCAACGTATGTCAGGAACTTCATGCCGTAGGAGCCCCCGCTACTGGGGTGAATTGTAATTGAGCTCAGCCAACCTGAAGCTGTCTCAAGCTCTGGCAATGACATGTCGACGACAATGGGGCTTCGTACTGAAGTAGTAACCCAAACCGTCCACGAAGCTGAGGCTAGTGGAAAGAACAAGGTGAAGGTGGACACTGATCCCTATGAACAACTCCAGCAGACTGTTGAGGCTCTGAAGGCCGGAGGGTTGAATAAGCAACAAGTACTCGCAGTTGTGGCTAAGACTATGGATAACGCTTTCCCTACTCAGACCGAGGGCAGTTCAAGCCAAGGGGAAAACCGAAAGAAGGGTCATCATACCAGAACCGTTCCCTCCAACCCTAATCCTCTACCTAGGAAAAATCAGCAAGCCAAGCCTATACCTGCCGATCTTTTTGCTACTGCATCCAATAAAAATGTACAAAACTCGAAGTATCTGCCCCGAGGTCGCAGGGTATTCCATGCCCTCTACATGCCTTTATCCAAGGCGCTTCAGATCCTTGCTGAAAAAGGGCATCTCAAGCCCCTCGAGCCTCGGCCTCTCCCTAGTCGTCTTCCAGCTGGTCATGACGCTACCCAGTACTGTGTATACCATCAACAGACCGGTCACACCACCGACAACTGCTTCCGCCTTCGCCATGAAGTGCAGGATCTGTTTGAAAATGAGGTTGTCCTCCCACCTAGCTCGGTAAAGTCTGTCACCACTGAGTTGGTGGACTTCGAGGATAATACAAGTATGTGATCAGGGGTTGGTCCACCTGCGGGCGGCGCTCGGTTTATTTCAGATGTGGCATTTGGCACGCACTATTTCGAGCATTTGCGAATGTTGATTTTTGTACTTTCTGACTCGAGTGTTGAGTTAGCTCTGTGGTTTTGTTTTGAGTCTGTCTCGTTGTTTTGAGTCAGTCTTTTTTTGATTATGGTCTGTCTTGTTGTATCGAGTCAGTCCTGTTGTACAGAAATCAGGTGATTCCGGGAGTGTTACTTCGGACACCACTTTTATTTTATTTTATTTTGTGTTTGTCTTTTCGTTTTCTTTTGAGTCTGTTTCTGTCTTGGAGCCAGTTGTGCCAACAGATTTTGAATGGAACAGCAGTGATTTTCACACTCTTGTGTTTGCTTCTGCCTTATGCCAGTTGTGCCAGAAGTTCTGATTGAGATGGCAGTATTTGACTAAAAAACTGTGTCTTTTCTGTGCCTTGAAATCATTACATTGACCTAAGTTTTTCAAAACTTTTTGAACATGGTGATGAAAACAAAGAGGAAGGAATTCCTTGAGATTTGAAAAAATGTCAGATGTGCTCGAAGAGTCAAAAAAAATTGGGACGTTCCGCAGACCAATCAAGATCGACAAGAATGCCAAATCCCAGAAGGGAGGAAAGAAGAAAGTATTGTTGAAGGACAACCGAGTTCCTATCCACAACACTGGGGCAATTCAGCCCCCATCGGATGGACTTCTACATCATCAAGCAAACAACAACTATTCTCCTGGATTCAGATGGCTTCGAGATCTCAAAACCATTTGACATGGACAAAGCTACACTTTTACCCTTGAGAGGCTCGCTGGGCTGAAAACCTGGAAGGGCGACCCAGGCAAAAGTTAGAGCAAAGGAAGAAAAAAAAAGAAAAGAAAAAAAGAAGAAAAAGAAAAAATACAAAGAAAACAAAAGAAAAGATAAAAAAAAGAAAAAGAAGAAAATAAATGAAAAAAGAAAAAACAAAGCTCGCAAGGTTGAAAACCTAGAAGGGCGGACTTGGCAAAAGTTAGAGCGCAAAAGGAGAGGTTAATACCCGAGTGTACCTTAACCGGAACTACGTAAGGCTTGATTCCCTTGTTTGGGATACGTAGGCAACTTCATTTTGAAGTCCAATCGTAAACACTTGAAATTCAACTGTCCTGTCCATATAATGGTTCTGATCATCTTTGCCTTCTTTGTATCCGAGAGTTCGGTTGTGATTTTCACCATAGGGACTGATTACAGTGTGCTGCGGCGCTATCCAAACAAGGGGCAACTTTCTGTTGCCATGAGTCGCCATTCAGATGAGAGGGAATTTTTCATTATTACGAATCTGAGGTTGTGCATCTCAAGAGTAAGTTCTATGCTCGTTGAGCAGTGGCCGTTTGCAAAATTAGTTTTTGAGAATTTTTACTGAGGTTGACTAATTTTCTCGAAAATTATTCCATTTTTCCAAAATTTGACCATTTCTTGGACCCAAAAAGGAAAATTTTCAGTGCTCATAGCTTGACTTGCATGATTTCAAATCAAAAAGTTGAACAAGTATGTTAATCTAACTCTCATATTGATTAAAATTGTTTTAGTAGAAAACCAAAACAAAAAATGGTCAAAATGATAAACTAGGGGCACAGTTGAGTCAGGTGTTCTGTCTTTTCCCCATTGTCACTGTACTTGCCAGAAAGGGCACTCTACTTGCCAGAAAAGGGCGCAGTTGAAGCTAACAACAAAGGGCTGAAAGCTCTCGTATCCTCTGAACAGCGAGGTATCAAGCCAAGTGCGAAGCACGAACTGGAATGGATCTAGATATTCCGCTCCCTCATCTGGACAGATCTGATCGCATCCAAACTCCCCGCAGAACATCGTCAATCGATGTCAATTGCAGATCTACTACACATCCAGTCGTATCACAACCCCTCTGTGGGAAAGCTCACTGTTGTGAATGGAAGAGGAAGAATCTGGTAGAATACCAGGGGCAAGAGCCCACAACTTCTTGTTTATCCATTAACCACCTAGGGGAGGGATAAAAAAAAATAAGAGAATGAAGAATAGAGAGATGTGCGCTGAGAGAAAAAGTGAGAAAAGGGCTTTTTCAGAAAAAAACAGAGCCTGAGTGTGGGAAACAATACCCGGAGAAACAGGCTCCTTGTCCACGTCTGGGTAATATGTGTGTGTTGTTTTGACCGTCTCGATTCTTGTCTTGAGTCGTTTCGAGTGTTTCTCAATGTGTTTAGGTTGTTTACCTTTTGTTTTTCTTTGTTGAGTTGTGTCGGGCTGTGTTCGGTCGTAGGCTCAATACCCGGTCAAAAACTCATTTCTCATTTCAATTTCAAAAATTAATCATTTTGTGCTCAGAGTGCTGTGCTATTCTCCACATATACGCAGAACAAGATTTCTTTATTTCATAAATCGCAGGGTTCCACCCAGGTCACATGAGAACAGTAGAGCCAGGACCTATCTAAAGCTATATGGGGTCTGAACTATGAAGCAACATAGAAGAGGAAAATTTGGAGCATCCGAGTTTGTTTCAACTTTTGCATGTTCCGTTTTTGCGTCCCGTCTGTTCAGGTTGAACGGTTTGTTCAGAATTCGCCGTGTGCAGAATAAACTGAGTACTGCGTTATGGGCTGTATGTTCAGAATGAGCAGTGTGTTCAGAATTTGCCGTGGACAGAATAAACTGAGTACTATTATGGACTGTGTATTCAGAATGAGTTGTGTGTTCAGAGTGAACTGAATACTATGTCGACTGCTTCAAAGCCAGAATGGCGATCAGAAGTGCTCCCTCTGAAAATTAGTCCTTGTCAAGGGCATCTTGGCTATGTTTGCAATGAGTTCCTAGGAGATCAATTGCGATGGTGAAAACTAGAGTTCGAATGGTTATTGCCTAGAACACAAAGGTTTGGAATTTCTAAGACTAAAGTCTGGTTTGAATACCCAGGGGTGTACCCCCGGCTTGAAATTTGTATGGAAGCCCCATAAGTTGACGTAGCATGTATGAACTTCAATTCTGGATACTGATCCAATCTAGTCTGTCACCCCGTTGAAGAATAGGGAAAGTTGTGAGTATGATCAGGCAGAAAAGCAGCATCCATGGTTTCCCCAGCAGATGTTGCTCCTCGTCAATATTTCAGAACCTTTATACTGTGAGTTGAAGGTGAGTGTTCCAACAACACAAGGGGAGATCCCCGTCAGAGTAGAGCGGTTTATCACCACTCACCTAGTGAGGTGCTTTCTAAAGTGCCACTATGCTTGTTTATTGCATTCCTTGAGTGTCATGCATTGTTTTGTGTGCTACGCTGAGAGGTTTGCGTGTGCTACGCTAAGAGGTTTTCCTTCTTTTTTTTTCCGAGACACGGGGATACGTCCTTATGTCTCTTCTTCTTTTGAAACACGGGGTTGTCTCCCTTTGTTTCTCCTTCTCTGGTTATGAGCATTTGGAATACGTTCCAATGCTCGCGCCATTTCCGAAACACGGGGATACGTCCCTATGTTTCCTTCTTTTTTTTCTGAGACACAGGGATACGTCCTTATGTCTCTTCTTCTTTTGAAACACGGGGTTGTCTCCCTTTGTTTCTCCTTCTCTGGTTACGAGCATTTGGAATACGTTCCAATGCTCGCGCCATTTCCGAAACACGGGGATACGTCCCTATGTTTCCTTCTTTTTCCGAGACACGAGGATACGTTCTTATGTCTCTTCTTCTTTTTGAAACAAGGGGTTGTCTCCCTTTGTTTCTCCTTCTCTGGTTACGAGCATTTGGAATACGTTCTAATGCTTGCACCATTTCCGAAACACGGGGATACGTCCTTATGTTTCCTTTTTTTTTCGAGACACAGGATACATCCCTATGTCTCCTCTTCTTTTTGAAACATGGGGTTATATCCCTTTGCTTCTCCTTCTTTGGTTTAGAGCATTTGGAATACGTTCCAATGCTTGTACCATTCCGAAACAATTGGGATTTGTCCCTATGTTTCTCTCTCTTTATTCCTTCCTCACGATTTCAGCGTGTTTGGAATTTGTCTCAGGTTGCGCTGTATACGCTCCTGATTGTTTGTTTTTGGACCTTCTCTCATGGTCCCAACATGGTTGGAGTTTGTCGCCTTTTTGTATTTACTTTACTATCATCTTACATGCACCTGTTAGTGCATGGCATTTTGCATGCATTTCATTTCGTGCTATTTTGCGCACATCATATGCACCTGTTAGTGCATTGCATTGCATTTTGCATGCATTTCATTTCGCGCTATTTTGCGCATCGCGCTATCTTGCGCACTGCATACATGCACCTGTTAGTGCATTGCATTGCATTTTGCATGCATTTCATTTCGTGCTATTTTGCGCACATCATATGCACCTGTTAGTGCATTGCATTTTGCATTTCATTCGCACTATTTTGTGCACATCATATGCACCTATTAGTGCATTGCATTTCGTATTTCAATCGCCCTATTTTGCGCATCACACTGTTTTGTGCACCTCACTTGCATTTGGCATGCATTCAATCGCGCTATTTTGCGCATCGCACTATTTTGTGCACCTTACTTGCATTTTGCATGCATTTCATTCGCGCTATTTTGCGCATCGCACTATCTTGCGCACCTCAATCACACTGTTTTGAGAATTGCATATCATCGCGCTATCTTGCGCATCACACTGTCTTGTGCATTACATCTCATTCGCGCTATTTGTGCATCGCACTGTTTTGTGCATCACATCATCACGCTATCTTGCGCACCTTACCTGCACTTGTTAGTGCATTGCGTTGTTACGCACCCCTCCATTTGCGTTGTCACGCACTTTTCACTTGCATTGCTATGCATGTCTCTAACGATATTGTACCTGTTGAGTTTCTTTCTTTTACAGGCACGATATTGTATGTACGGTTCATTGGAAGCTGACGCGACCAGACGAACTGCACAGTATTGTATGCACTCCACGATAGATGTGGTAAGAATTGCAAAATTTTCTTACATTCTTTCTGTTGAAATATGTAGGACTGCTATTCGCTTAAAATGTTGCATTTATTTTGTATAACTGCTTCATTACAGTTTTCTCTTTGCATAATTGTAAGTTATGCTCTTGCATCTTGCATATCATTTGCATTATGCCCCAGCCTACGGGCGCATCTCTGCATGCTTATATTGATTGTCTGCCTGAGTCTTCGGCCTTGTTAAAAATGGGTCGTCTCTGGGCTTTGACACTCACTCCCGTCACTTTGTGACTTTCAAGTCCTGTCAAAGAGGGGCAACTGTAGACATCCCATTTTTGACTGTCCTCAAGACTTGGTTGTGCTTGCAGGTACATCCGGACACGAGTTCAATTGCTCATCAGGCATTCGACTTTCGCGACGGAACGTCACAGGTTCGAGCTTTCTAGACCCTGTATCCTTTCTGCCCCATTTTTGGACCTTGACTTGGTCCTTTCTGCACCTTTCTCCTGGTGCACTGCCGGCCATGGTCTGGCACTGCCGGCCATGGCTTTGTTGTTGCCGGCCACTGATGAAGCTTGCCGGCCATCAGTGAGCCACTGCCGGCCATCACTGATGGCCGGCATACCCCCTGTCTCAGCTGGTTTTACTCCAGATCTTTTGAGCTAGCTGGTTTCCTGTTATCTGCTCTCCATACACGTGTATGGGGGATGAAGCTCTTGCCAAGCTTCTTGAAGACGCTTTGCATTGCTCTCCTTCTATATAAGGAGAGTCCCTCTCTCCTTAGAAGAGGTTCAGCTCTTTAGAGAAGAAATATCTCTCTCTCTATATATATATATATATATATTTTGTTGTATATTTGTGCCTTGAAGTCCGTTTTCCTTGCACTTCTACACTATAACACATAAAGATACACCACCACCAATGGACTGAGGTTCTTGGGAGGACTTCTTGGGGTCTGAAAGTGAGTTTTTACCCCCTAAGGTTGCTAATCTCGAAGTTGGTCTTCAAGGGTGAGTATTTTTCCCATTTTAGCACTTTTTTGTACCTCATTTTGGCCATCCTTGCATATTGATTTAGGCCTTGCTTTCAACTGAAAAAAGTCTCGTATTTAAGTGCTTTTGGTAGTTGTTTAAGGTCTTTTGGCTGTTGAGGGTCTTCAACTCTCTTGTTGTTTAGCCTTGTTTTGAGCCATGCCTTAAGGCCTCCGAGCTAGGCTTGGTTTGGCCTTCTAACCACTGAAATCTAGTGGATTTTTAGTGGTAGGCATGAGGTTTTGAGGCCTCAAATCAGAGGGGGTGGCCACCTCTCTTTGTGTTTTTGTTTACTTGCATTTTTGGCCTTCGAAAGGAGCTTGCCTCTATGTATTTTTGAGGGTTGGTTCAAGCCATTTTTTGTGACTTTTAAGACCTGCCTTAAGTCTGTCCATGGCTGGTTTGGTCATATTTTGCATGCATCTTACATGTGTAGTGTAATCCCATTCATAGCCTTGCAAAGTAACATGCTTTTCTTGCATGTGTTGGCTCCATTTTAGTAGGTTTTTTGGTGATGTTTTACCATGCCTTAGACCTGTTTTGGGTTGGTTTTGTCACTCCATGCATGCATGATACACTTGTAGTGTAAATCCCTTAAACTAGTCTTGTATGCTCCTTGCTTTAGCATGTCATTCTAGCTTATGTTGAGCCTATTTTAGCATGTTTTTGGTGATGTTTTGCCATGTCATGACTCTGCCTAAAGTGGGTTTGGTCATCCTTTGCATGCTCCATATACTTGTAGAACAAATCTTGCTTACTAGCTTTATGTGCATGATGTTTTGACTCATCATCCTAGCATGTTTTGGCTTTGCTCCAGCATGATTTTATCCTTGTTTTGGGCTATTCTTGGGTTGTTTTGGGCTTCCATGGCCATATCACTTGTGCTTTGTATAGCTATAGTGTAAATGCTTAGGTTAGTCTTGGGTTTTGAGGCCCCTACCATGCCATACATGTGATGTTTGCATGCTTTTCTATCATTCTAAGTGTTATTTCAGTCCATGAAATGTGGCCATACACTTGCATTTTCCATGCTTTGAATGCCTTGAAGAGCTTGTGCTTTATGCCTCAAGAATGAACTTTTGCGCATGCCATTAAGCCTAAGCCTTTGGCTTGTTATTTCAGTGCATTTTTGGTCTTGTTATACCATGATGTAACTCTGTTTTATGTTGTCCAACTCATGCCATGTTTGGTTTCAATAGGTGTAGTGTAATGCCTCTTTGTAGCTTTGCAAGTTCCATGTTTTCGGACTTGTGTTCTAGCTTGTGTTGGCTAGCTTTGAGCTTGTTTTTGGTCTTGTTTGGACCTGCCTTGGGACTGTTTTAGGTCCCCTTGGCCCTTTGGGCCTTGCCTTGCATGGCCATGGCTTAAGTCCCTTTACTTATTTTGAGCCTTGAGCATCCTAACATGCCATACTTGCATTGTTGAGTTGATTTGACATCAATTTACATGAGATTTCAGAGCTTAGGGTGCTGTCATATATCCATGCTTATTACTCTTTAAGTGTCCTTAAGAGTTGCATCATTGTGTCTTAATCCTTGAGCCAATTGGCATGCATGTTTGTCTTGCCATTTCATGTCTTTTATACCATCATTTCAACACTTTTGGCCACTGATTTTAGGCATGGCTGAGGCCTATCCATCTTTAGTGTAAGCCCATCTTACCATGTTGTCACATGCTTGTCCCATTTCGTATGTTGTTGCATACTTGTCCACCGTCACATGCCTTGCATGTTTGTATGTTCATGTTGCATTTTATCATGTTATTCAAGGTTGTTGCCTCATATCATGCTTATATGCTTGTTGCATACTCGGGTTATTGGATTGCATGTTTGCATGCTTGAGTCATATTGCATGTTTGCCATGCTTGTGTTGCATTGTTGTTTGGATTAAGTGTTAATCCAAGCACGAGGAACGAGGGGCGTTTCATACTTCAAATGATGAAACGTGTCTCAATTCTTGGTCGCCGACGCTCTTGATGATTCATGATAGAGTTTTAGGCTTTATGTGTTTATTTGTGCATTCATTTCATATTGATTTGCACAAGTTGGATCTTTGGCCATCATGCATCGGGATGCGTGATTAATGGTCGTAGATCCGACTATGCCTCTCCCTTGATGTTTTGAGATGATATGGGGTGGCATAGTGCACACATACCCTTGGGAGACCCTCAATTTTCTCTATTTTGTGCTCTGTTGCAGCTTGGTGTCCCAGCACATCAGTGGCCGGCAGTGCACCATCCTTGGCTGGCAGTGCACCATCCTTGGCCGGCAGCACACCATCCCTGGCCGACAAGTGGTCGGTAGTTGCTCCCCATGGCCGGCAGGCCACTGATGCACTCCCCCAGCGTGTTTTGGTAAGTTCCAGCAGCAAGTTCTCAGGGGCACCCTGCAGACAGAGCCTCAAGAGAGCATCCGGAGAGCTTACTGGGACGGGAACCGAGCATGCACCTTCTGCTTCTTTGAACGGAGCTGGAGTAGCATTATTTGTCGCTTTTCATTTATAATGAATTAATTTGTTAATTAATTAATTTTTGTAATAATTAGTTGTGGCTAGTTATTCATTTGGTTATGTAATAATTAATTAGCCTGTTAGTTAGTTAATTAGTTGGTTTGTATTATTTATTCGGACCCTCCGTCGAGAGGGCGAATTTTGTAATAAGTGTGCGTGCGTGTGTGCATGTCTTCCAACCCCACGTCTTTCTCCCTTTTACCTACCTGCTTTTGTTGGTTAGTTTTAGGTCATTCTTCAATTAGCATCCTTATGCTTTGCATGTTTGCATTCATTCTTCAATTAGCATACTTATGCCTGCATGTTTGCATCCATTCATTTATCTTGCATGCACCGGGCTCGGCGTATCATACTAACTGCATTGTATTTCAATTCCAATTTGAATACATGTTATCTAAATTGCATCACATATGTCATATTAGAATAGCTGAGCCTAATTCCGGTTGCATTTTGCGTGTGTTGCATTAGCCATCTTAACAGGAACTAGGATCATGCATTGATTACTAACTAGTTTCTATTTTGGCTCAGAATACACTGTAAGTGTTTATGCTTTTGCATCCCTGTATGTGTGTTATTGATTGCCATGAAAGCATGCTTGCCATGAGGTGAACTGCTTAGTTGATATAAACTGCCTGAATGCCTGTGGGTGAAGATTGGATTGTTTGAATTGGAACAATTCATTTGAAATCTGCATTTTAGCCTACTTACGAGTAGCAAACTTCAAACCGTTTTCAAACAAACGGATATGCGATGCTTTGTTCCAAATTAGGCGATCTAGTTTATATTTGTCTTGCTGTGCGTATCACATAGTAAGATTAGCTAATTAATCAGAATAAGAACACATGTGTTTTCAAAAACAAAATATCATGTTTAGTAGTGGCCAATCTTTGATCGGGCGAGCAGGGGTGCTCATAGCTGACCTTCCCCAATCGTACCCAAGTTCCCGAGCCGAGGCAACTTTGGTGATGACGGACACGTGGCCCTAGGCAACGAGTTAGGATTTCCTAAATTCCCCCAAAATAAAATATTTAGGTGGTGACTCTGTATCTGACAAAACAGTCCATGTTTGGCACTTCTTTACAAAAAATCAGTTTACCAAAATGATTTGCCGGATTTGGACTCTTTGGTGATTTATCAATCTCACATTGCACATTGTGAGATCAGATTAAGAACCGTGACAAATTGAGTCCAAACTGTAGCATGAAGCCCTCCCGGGCGCGTCTACACTTGTGTTTGCTTCGCTCCCACCAGTTACTAGACGGAGACGGGTTAGGCATAATTCACCAGTCCAACGATCACCTGTATCTAGTCAGGCTCAGTCTTCTACATCCCCTCTAGTAAGAGATTATTCGCCAGTTTCGATGGCATAATATCCTTTGGTTAGCATGGAAGACTTGATCCACCACCTTCAGGAAATAGTTGAAACCATGCAGCAAGATGTTGCTCGTCTGCCGAGGTCACTGCACGTCAGGCTGAGGTCATAAATAGGCTACAACAACAATAACCACAGCCAATAGCGGCTTCCATATCTCATGCACCTCCTACGGGTATTCCAGCTCCCGCAGCCACAGTCCATACTACTAATGCCTAGGTTGAGAATCAGGGCAATCCGACAGAGTCGATTTTAGCACAAACCTCTAAAGCACTTGGAGAAGCTCTTCAAGAGGGCACAGGGTGTGAATTCTATCCCTAACATCGAAGATAGATATATTGACTCTGCAGTAACCTTGCCAGACTGGTTCAAAATGGCACACATCGATCGGTTCGACGGTTTTGGAGACCCCATGGTTCATCTTCGGCTATTTTCAGACATTTTGTGGCTGATGGGCCTTACTAGATTACATAAGCTCTCTCTTTTTGGCAGGACCTTGTCTGGTATAGCAACTATCTGGTATGCAAAGCTGGAGGATTCTGTGAAGCAGAGTTGGAAGGAAATGTCTGAGGCCTTTATTGCACAGTACTCCTACAACACCCAAATCAAGGTCAGAACCCGTGATCTTGAAGCAATATGCCAGGAACCAATGGAGGGCTTTTTAGAATTTGTGACAAGGTGGGGGGCCAAAGCTTCAATAATGACTACACGACCTTCAGAGAAAGACTAGATAAGGATGGTAGTCCGCAATCTGCGCGAGAAATTGTTGCAGAAAATGATAGTCTTACCCTTGTTCACATTCACTAAGCTCCATGAGATGGGTGTTCAGATTGAAGACGCTATGAAAGAAGGGTTGATAACTGATGAGAAAGTGCAGGCCAAAAGGCCTTTTGTGCACATTTCTAATGCAACAACTAGTGGAAGCACAACTGCGTGGCCGTCTGATGTGAGTGTTGTCACCACCACAACCAAGATCGCCAATCCTTTCGCTAATACAACCCCACAAACTTCAAACAACCAGGCCCAATCCCAGAGGACCTTTACCCCACTCTATATGCCTTTATCCCAAGCCTTGAGGGTGTTGATCAAAAAAGGGCACCTCAAGCCATTAGAGCCTCGCCCACTACCTGACCCTCTCCCGCCGAAACACAACCCAGCCAAGTACTGTGTGTTTCATTAGCAGCACAGTCACGATACCAACCAATGCTTCAAGCTGCATCATGAGATTCAAGACCTCATCGACAATAAGGTGATCACACCACCCCAAAAGCCAAATGTGACTACCAATCCTCTCTCGGCCCACAATCATGTTCCCCCACCTAGCAACCTAAACCTAATCTATACATTGGCCTTTTCCTATGACCCCAGCGTATATATTACCCCTTCCCACCTACCTAGGCTGATCGTGTTCATTCCTGAAACCACAGATTTGTGCATGATGGATACGTCCACACTTTAACCTAAACCTGTGGTGGTGACAGTGGCTGAAGAAAGGAGGATGTCCTTAGAGGAGAGTACGAGTCCGTTGCTTGAGTGCTCTGAGGGCTTGTCTGAGGGGGCGTATGATCCATGTTGCTACACTGTGCTGGTTGATCAAACCAAATCAGAAGTGGTATTGCCAACAGTAGTGGGGGTTAATGTGGTTAGGGAGGATGGCCCGAGCCAAGGTTTAGATAATCTGGCAGAGTTGGAAGAGGATTTAGACAATCTGCAGTTCTATAACGAACAAGATCAAGTAGATGTGCAAATTGGCTGGTTTGATTTGAATGGGTTGACGGACAACTCTGGGTGGCTGAGTAATGAACCTGACAGGGAGGAGGCAACTAAAACAAAACCAGAAGAAAAGGAAGCAGGAATCGCTACAGTGGCCGGAATGGCCGTTGAAAAGGGAAAATTGCTAGAGAGCATCGGCATCGAGAATTTAGCTCAAAAATCGGGCATTGTGAGTATCGTGGACACCGAAAAGAAGCTGCACTGAAGCAGTTTGTACAAGAAAAGGATCAAGACAAATAGGAAGCTGGAATGGCCCAACACCCTGTGGGGGATACTCATGATGTGAGAATGATCAGAACGGAACCGAACAATTATTTGTCGGTTGCTAGAGGTGTATGGTGGGAGGATGACAATCTATTTCTGGCCCATACCGACGAAGACTGGGGTGAGTCCTTTCTAGACAATACCTGGTACTCTCAAGAGATTGACCACATGACGAGGAGTGAGCGGTATTTTAAGCCCCCGCACTTGGACCAAGCCGAGGCCTCTAGAAAAGATAGAGAGGTAAAAAAATAGAAAGAAAAGTAGTTGGAGGAAGAGGTAGTTTTGAAGCAACTAAAGAAAATTCAAGCCAATATTTCAATTTGGGGGCTGCTCATGGCCTCCTGTGTGCATCGAGAGGCTGTACTATTAGCAATGGATAAAGCCAAACTGTTCATTGACACCACTCCTGAACAACTTGTAGGACTAGTTTTTCCAGGGGGCGCTACGTCGACTATAACCATCTCGGACAAGGAACTGCCATCGGAAGGCTCAATACACAACAAATATCTATACATATTTGCTGAGTGTAGAGAAAAATGGGTGCCAGTGGTGTTGGTCGATATTGGGTCGGCTATCAATGTCTATCCATCGTGCATAGTTTATGACTAGCAGATTTCATGCCCACGGCCTAAGTGATTCGAGCATATGATAATACTAGCAGGGAGGTGATGGGCACAGTACAAATTCAAGTTCAAGTGGGCCCAGCGCAACAGGATGTCGAGTTCCATGTCCTGGATGTGCCGGCCACTTTCAACTTACTGCTAGGAAGATCCTGGCTGCACCTGGTGAAAGCAGTCTTTTCTACCCTCCATCAAATGCTGAAATACCCTCACGGGAAGGGAGTGGCTATTGTGTTTGAGAATTCGTCCATACATCCTCTACTAGAGATAACTACACCAGTGCTGGAAATCGACCATAGCGAGGAGGATGTATTCATTTTTTGGTTTACTCTGGCCGAGGCACGGGCAGTACAGAACATCTTGGTAGTTGATAAGGGCTTATAGGTCAGCTCCCAATTAATCTATTTCATGAACAAGCTCCAACATGTGCCAAGAATGGGGTTAGGAAGAAGTGGCCGGAAATGCGTCACAACATTGGCTAATGTGCCGCATAATCCACATGCCTTTGGTCTTGGCTATATGCTCACCAAAGAGAATTGGGCCAGAAAAAGGGAAAAGATGGCAGACAGAGCTAGTGCCAATCAGGTCGGGAAACACTATGAGCTGAATCATAGGTCGATCCAGGGAACACTAAATGGTCATTTTGTTCAGAAGGGTGAAGACTTCCTATTTTATGGCTTTCCTGAGCCCTGGTTAAATTCGGCAAAACAGCGTGTCCTCAGTTTTGAAATCTTCTTCGACTTGCAGTTGCAAGACAGTAATGCCGAGGAAATGGCTGAGCCAACTGCTGAAGCTAGACAGAGTGTGGAAAGTGACTCGAACAGTAGTGAGTTTGGAGTAGGGGCAACACTGGCATGTCTCCTTTCATATTTTCCGGCCGACTTAGAGAGCTTGGGGGATAACCTGACCATATCCATGATCGGGGACCAACTGGGTGTGGACCTATCTAACAGCATTTTAAAGGCATCAGACACACCATCTCTCGTTTGGCAACTGGAGGAGGGCCACATTTCTAGTTTTGAGTTGGGTAGTGAGCCAGAATCTAATTCCACAGAGTCTGTGGAGTAGGAATCAGATTCCGGTTCTTCTGAGTCTGAGTCCAGTATTCTTGGGGGTGATAACCCGGATACCAAGGTCATGTCCAGGTCGTCATTTTCTTTTGCTTTTGAGTCGGTTGTAATCAAAGAGCTAGATGAGCTTAACCTTATGAATAAGAATGCCACTGCAGATTCAGAGTATTTCTCTGTGCCGCTTGTCTATTGCGTTGACCAAGACTTTCAAAATTTTAATGAAAACAAAGAGGAAGGAATTCCTTTGGTTTTGAAAAACTTGATTAATCGAGAGGAGGAGAGGTTTTCCAAACCCCTTGCTAATGAAATCATTGCTTTTAATGTGGGTACTGAGAATGATCCGCGTTTGGTTCAGATTGGGTCCACGTTGTCTTCGGAGGAGTGCGAGCGCTTAGTCACTTTATTAAAAGATTTCAATGATGTTTTTGTGTGGTCCTAGGAAGACATGCCTGGAATCGATCGTGAGATTGTACAGCATTGGATCCCTCTCGACCTTGAGGCCCGACCCGTCAAGCAGAAGTTTCGGAGAATACGTCCGAATTGGGCTTTGAAGATTAAAGAGGACGTTACCAAACAGATTGAGGCAGGGTTCTTTCTTGTGTCTGAATATCCAACGTGATTGGCTAACATTGTTCCAGTCCCAAAGAAGGATGGCAGAATCAGAGTTTGTGTCGACTTCAGGGATCTGAATAAGGCTAGTCTGATGGATGATTTCCTCTGCCACATATTGATGAATTGGTAGACTTCACTGCGGGTTGGCTGGTTCCGAAGCACAATCTGAGGTTCCTAGGGAGTCGTATTTGTCGAAGTTGACTAAGTTTGAGTCGAATTCTACTGAATTGGATGGAGATTGTGATTTGGAGAGTAAGGATAGTGATTCTGCTGATGATTCTGATTCGGATGATGAGATCGCTGGGGATTTTGCTGAGGTTAGGGTTTCTCTGTCTAAAGAGGAGAAACGGCGGTTGAGGTTACCATGGCGAAATGCGCTGATTGTGAAATTGTTAGGTAAGTCCATTAGCTTTCCGTTTATGTGTGATCGTTTACAGCAGATGTGGGGAGCTATGGGAGATGTGAAGGTTATGGATCTGGGATCAGATTTCTTTTTGGTAAGGCTTTCCAATAGAGATGATTGCCATGCATTGCTCTCCTTCATGGATGGATTTTTCGGGTATAACTAGATTCTGATGGCGCCCGAAGACAGAGAGAAAACCACCTACACTACGTCGTGGGGAACCTACTACTACAAGGTAATGCCATTTGGGCAAAAGAATGCCAAGGCTACCTATCAAAGGGCTGCAACCACTATTCTTCATGATATGATCCACAAAGAGGTCGAGGTGTATGTGGACGGCATGATTGTCAAGTCCAAAGAAAGAGAGGGCCACTACACCGCCTTGAAGAAATTGTTTCAACGAATTAGAGAATACAGACTAAGGTTGAATCCGCAAAAGTGTACTTTCGACGTGACAGTAGGGAAAATGCTGGGTTTCTGGATCACATAGAGGGGCATCGAGGTAGATCCTTCTAAAATCAAGGCCATCCTAGAAATGCCACCACTAAAGATTGAAAAGGAGGTGCGAGGCTTTTTGGGTAAAGTGCAATTCATAAGACGGTTTATTTCCAAATTAACCTTGACTTGTGAACGACTTTTTAGTCTCCTGAAAAAAGGAAAGAAATTTTGATGGGACGATCGATATCAATTCGCTTTTGAGCAGATTAAGTAGTACCTTCAGAATCTGCTTGTGTTGTCGCCGCCAGAGCCGGGGAAGCGTTTGATTTTGTATCTGACAGTAACGAACACCACAATGGGATGCATGCTTGCTCAGGAATCTGAGGTTAGGGTGGAGAAAGCCATCTACTACTTGAGCAAGAAAATGCTGGATTATGAGACTTGTTACAATCCGTTGGAGAAAGCTTGCCTAGCCTTGGTATGGGCTGCCAGGAAGTTGAGGCATTACTTGTTAGCTCACTTCGTAATTCTGGTTTCGAGATTAGATCCCATCAAATATCTCTTTGAGAAACTAGCGCTTACAGGTAGGCTAGCTCGTTGGTTGCTTCTTCTCTCCGAATTTGATCTGAAGTATGTTACTCGTAAGTTGGTCAAGGGAAGAGCAGTAGCGGAGTTCTTGGCAGATCATCCGGTAGAAGGGGATGAAGCGGTAGAATACTTGTTCCCAGATGAAGCCATTCTGCAAGTTAAGGAAGAGACTTGGACAATGTACTTTGACGGGACGTCCAATCAATATGGTTATGGGATAGGTGTGTTGCTGATAGCACCCGACAATTCCCATATGCCTTTAGCTTTCAAACTCTGGTTCAAGGTATCCAACAACGAAGCAGAGTATGAAGCGTGCATCGCTGGTTTGGAAGCTGGAACTAGGGGCAAAAAGGTTAGACATCATCGGGGACTTGAACCTAGTTGTGTCTCAAGCAAATGGAGACTGGAAGGTCAAAGAAGAAACGATGAAGCTTTATCACCAGACCTTGGACGTTCTGATTCCTAGGTTTAAAAAGATGACTTTTGCGTATCTACTAAGAGAGAACAACAGGTTTGTTGACGCCTTATCAACTCTATCATCCAAGATAGACATCCCGCTTGGAGTCCGGATGCGTTCGATTATCATTGAGTAGAGACACACGCCGACCTTTGAAACTATTGCCGCAATATATGAAGCTCAAGAAAAGAACCCTTGGTACTACGATATTTGGAACTTCTTAGAAAATGAGGTTTATCCACCAGGGGCAAATGCTAAGGACAAAAGGGGGAATATGGCGAATAGTCATCCAATTTATCATCTGCGGAGGTAAATTATACAAGAAGGGTCATTTGGGAATGCACAAGTTGTGTGTCGATGCAGAGGAATCGAGGCGTCTGATGGAGGCCGTTCATAGAGGAGAGTGCGGAGCACACATGAACGGAGTGATGTTAGCCCGAAAGATTCTCAGGTAAGGTTACTACTGGTCTACCATGGAGGAGGATTGTATTGGTTTTGTTCGGCAATGCTACAAATGCCAAATTCATGCCAATCGCATGAATGTCCCGCCGTCAAAACTATACAGCATGACTTCCCCATAGCCTTTCTCGGTCTGGGGAATTGATGTCATCAGCGCAGTCACACCAAAAGGGTCGAATGGGCATGAATACATTCTGGTGGCAATTGATCACTGTACGAAGTGGGTGGAAGCTCAGTCTTATGCCGTGTTGAAAGCATCGCATGTGGCTAAGTTCATCAGAAATAATATCATTTGCCGGTATGGAGTCCCAAACAAGATTGTATCAAATAATGGCTCCCACTTCAAGAAAGAGGTCATAGACTTGTTGGATAAATATAATGTGGCTTTTCATAAATCATCTACATACTAGCCACAAACCAATGGAGCTGTTGAGGCCGCCAACAAGAACATCAAGCATATTTTGCAGAAGATGGTTGAGACCTACAAAGACTGGCCCGACAAATTGCCATTCGCACTCTGGGGCTATAGAACTTCAATCCGGACGTCTACAGGAGAAACTCCTTATTCTCTTATCTATAGGATGGAAGCTATTCTGCCAATTGAAATAGAAGTCCCGTTGTTGCGAGTCATGGCTGAGTGTCAAATAACAGAAGTGAACTGGTAACAAAGTAGGTTTGAGGAGCTAATGTTGTTCGACGAGAGAAGGCTAAAAACATTGCACGATGTTCAGGGCTATCAACGCAGGATTGTTAGGGTTTTTAACAAGAAAGTTAAGTCCCGGAATCTCAATGAGGGGGATTTGGTGCTGAAAGACAACCCAGCTCCCATCTATGATCCAAGGGGCAAGTTTAGACCCAATTGGATTGGTCCTTACATCATCAAAACTATCTGGTCGGGTGGAGGTGTTATTTTCATGGATCTGGATGGCCTAGAATTTTCCCAACCGATCGATATGGACAAGTTGAAGAAATATTATCCCTGAGAGGCTCGTTAGGCCGAAAACCCGGAAGGGCGACCTAGGCAAAAGTTAGAGCACAAAAATTAGAAATAAAGAAAAACTGAGCTCACAAGGTCGAAAACCTGGAATGGTGGCTTTGGCAAAAGTTAGAGTGCAAAAGGAGAGAGTTAATACTCGAGTGAACCTGAACCGAACTACGTAAGGTCTGATTCCCATCTTCGGGATACGTAGGCAACTTCATTTTGAAGTTCGACCGTAATTATCTCCAACTCAACTATCTTGTCCATGTGTCTGATCAGGTCATCTTTATCTGTCCTTTACCTGAAAGTTTGGTTGTAATCTCTACTCTGAGAGAAGAGCTGGTTACAATGCTTAGTAGTGGTGTTCAATCAAAGGGCAATTTGTGATCTTTTGATTCGGGGTTGTACATCTCAAGGATAGATTCTGTGTGTGTCAACTGGTGATCCTTTTTGAAAATGGTTTTGGAAAGTTTTAATAAAAGTTGATCTTTGTTCAAATTTTTCCTTTTACAACTTAGACCGTTTTTGGACTAAAAGGAAAATTTTCAATACTTACAACTTTAATTTCATTGATTTCAATACAAAGTTCTCCAACTCTCGATACAAATCAAAGTTGCTTTTATTACATTCAAAAAACTTGAAAAGAAAGGTCAAAGCAATAAACTAGGGGCATAGATGAGTCAGGTGCTCCTGCGTCCCCCGCTCGTACTTACAGAAGCTTCTGATGCCAAAGTAGGCTCGGTTTGTGCCTCATTCTTGAGCCAAGCCAAGCACAACACTCGCCAGAAAAGGTGTGGCTAAAACTGGGGGCAAGGGCCAAAATCTCTCTCGTCCTCCAAGCAGCGAGGTACCTAGCCAAATGTGAACCTCGGATGGGGAATGAAACTAGGTATTCTACCTCTTCCTTCGGGCGGATCTGATCATGCCCGAATTGACGCTTAAACTGGAAAGGGAAGTAGAACACAGAGTGTGTAAGGCCGATCAGCTGTATCCCAGGTTGTCGATTCATGCTGTAGCTCATTTCGATCAGATTAAGTCAGGGGCAACGCCAAGCTATGCTAGCAGTAGATCTGTTGCCCATCCAATGGCACCACCATCTCTCATTTGGGAAATCCACTAGTCGGTGGCAGAAGAAGTAGCCTCGAGTTGAGTACTCAGGGTAAGAATCCACTACTCTCAGCTTATCTATAAGCCACACTTGGGAAGAGATGAAAGAAAAAAGAGATTAAAGAATAGAGAGATGCATGTTGAGAAAAAATTGAGAAAAGGGTTTTGAGAGAAAAATAGAGCATGAGTGCCGAGTGATGTGAGGCATACATATGAGAGAGGGTAGGGAACATTACCTGTAGAAGTAGTGGACTCCCCACGAATTTGGTGGTCTCCCGTCTATGGAAAGCGTCTAAGTCCATCAAAGTCTCGGCCAGCACCAAGCCAATGCAACTCTTGCCTTCTTTCAAACCTTGGACCACTTCGACTAATCGAACGCTGGATCCACCGAAGCTTGGGCCAAGAAGGAAATGAGCTAGCATATACAATCAGAGGGCATGTTGCTGAAAGCCTCGCTAGAGAGGGTCACTTCGATCACCAACATCGAAAAATCGATGAATCAGACTAGGAATATCCAGCTCTCCATCATGGACCAAAGATCGAACCTCGTTCATATCCGTCCCAAAGCTTGGACGTGGCCAAAACGGGGCTGAGGTATGATTTCTTCATCGTGTCGGGAGTCCATTAGTGCTTAAAATTCTTCAATTGTCGGGCATATTTCTTGTCCTCCGAAGCTAAAGAAGTGTGTAATTGGGTTCTAGCATCGAACTGCAGCATGGAGGAATGGAAAGCAAAGAGAAGTGTGGTTTAAAGAAAAAGGACATTTACGCCAAAGCCGCGAAAATTCACCTTTTCCGAGCCATCTAAAGTGGCTATCCAGTCTCAAAGCTTGTTGACAAATAACATCTTCATTTTGAGAACAAAATCTCAAAGACTTGTGAGTTTGCTAGAAAAACAGCGTGGGAGCACTATTTATAGAGTTTGAGACAAAGCTATGCATGACAGTTGGACAACGCTGACCGACATCACACTGATGGCCGGCCGTGCATCAATGAAGCCCGGCCGGGTCATGGTGCTAGCCCAGTGTAGATCATTTGCAGCAAGAGCTAACCTTTGTTCGGGTGGACTTCAACTGTACTTTTAAGTCTTGTTTTGTTTGTACCAAGCGTTTTTTAGTTTTTTTGAGTTGTTCTTGTTTCATTTTTCTATCATCGAGTTGTATTTTACGTTTTGATCGGTTGTAAGTCATTATCCGATTCATGAATCAATTCAAGAGCAAAGCATTCACGTTCCGAAGGTTACAATGCAAGGATAATGGCATTCATCACATGGTAATCATCAATTTCAATTTGGTCATCTCAAGACCAATAATAAAGTGGTATACAACAAGTTTTAAAAGCCACCATTTCTCATCTCTTCATGGAATTTCTCATTATAAACAAATATAGAAATTTACTCAATTATGCATTCATCATAACATTTATCAAGTACAAATTTCCAAACTTCTCAACATTTCTCAAAAGCCCCAAGTTTCTAGGGTCTCAACAAAATAAGGTTTTTATTCCATTTTTGAAAATATTTTTTCAAAACAACACCCACACCTTAGAACATAACTCATATTCTCAAATCCTTGGGAAAAAAATTAGAGAAGACTCTACTCAAATAAACATCTAGGGTTCAACAACCCAAAATCATGATCCAAACATGAAGAAATACTCCAAACAAGCAAGAACTTGCAAATATATATATATATATATAACTCAAAGATTATCCCTACCTCAAGCTTAGGAGATGAAGAGAAAAACCCTAGGAATGAAAGGTTGAGAAAACATGATCCGATCGGTGAGAATGTAGCCCTCGTCGTCCTCTTCGGTTTGGTGTAAAAAGCCCTCTCAAATTCTTGGTAGATTTTACAAAATCTTAGAGAGAAGATTGAGTTTTGGTGGGTTTGTAGAGATAAGGAAGAGAAAAGATGAGTATAGAGAGAAAGAGAAGTGAAAATCTGGTCAAAACACCTTTTGGGCATCAGTTTTGATGAAAAGAGAATGAAATTTGAGACTGACGTGCTGAAATCTGCACGTGCGGTTTCAATTCCGTACGAGCGGAATTCCAAATCCGCATGAGCGGATCCACATTGTTGTTCATGAGCGGATTGATCCGGGAGCGAGCCTAGAAAAGTTACAAAATCCGTTCAAGCAGTTTTTCAATTAAGCACGAGCGGTTTTGCCAGCTGCCCAGAAAATGGTTTTACACTTCGAAGTAGGTTCTAACACTCGAAACTCCAAAATTTAAACCCGAAAATATTAAGAGAGGTGAAATAAGAGTAGAATAGAAATCTCAACAGCTCAATACGCTAATTCAAAATGTCGAAAGCAAAACAAACTAATTGAATAAGCCAAACTGGTCAAGTCAAGACCTGGGACATCACAGGGCGGGGGTGGATTATGTTTTGGTTACCCACAATGGGGGTGGGGCGGGGGCTAGTATCACCTCACCTAATCCAAACTCGACCCGATATAATTAATAATATATAAATAAATAATATATATGTATATATATATAATTAGATATAAGAAAATAATATTAAAAGCCTGTGATTTTGTTTAAATGTAAATAAATAATAATCCTAAAAGTCTCACTATTTATACATATGGAAACAAAGAAAATTATTTAGTGTGCTAATAATTTAAATGGTTCTCAATTTTTTTAACTATTTGAAATATGGTCGGATATCAGCGGGTATTGGGTATTTTGGGGGCGAGGGTGGAGTTGAAAAATTCCACCCGTAACGGGGGTAGGAGTGGAATTTGTTTGCAAGGGCGGGGGCAGGGAATGACAAACTCGCCCGTGGCCATCCCTATATGTGAACGATAACTTTGTAAAAAGAGATTTACAAATTTGTTTGGTTGTATATTTTTAAAATAATATTTAAAAAATTAAAAATTCAAAACTCATTTGGTTTAGTGATTTTGAAATAATTTTCAAAACTATGTTTAGTTTTAAAATTTTCAAAAACAACTTTTGAATTTCAATTCGTCTATTAGTGTTAGTAGTGAACATTTTAAATATTTTAATCAATAATTTTCAGTTTTAGATCTACTCAATATAAACACACTAAATGTATAAATTTAGGAAAAAAAAACTTTTCAAAATCATTAAATATTAACTAGCGTATCAAAAAAATACAAACAATTTTTTTTTTCAATTTTTAGATTTACTCAATTTAAATATACTTAAAATGTATAAAATTTATAAATACTAACAAATATATAAAAAAAAATCAAATTTTAAATTCACTCAATCTAAAGACATTTAAAATGTATAAAAATTATAAAAAAAATACTAAATACTAACAAATATACAAAAAAAAAAATGCAATTTTTTTTTTAATTTTATTTTTAGATGCACTCAATCTAAGAACACTTAAAATGTATAACACATATTTTTCACTATTTTCAAAAATATTTTTTAAAATTTGAAATGCAAATTTATTTTGTTTTAAATTTTTATATGAATTTGTAAATAACTTCATTGCAAAATTTTATTCAAAAAATTCGCTTAACAATATGATGTACCGCATACTTCAATATAAATATCAGTTTAATTAATGTAACTTGGTAATAGAGATAAATTATATTTTAAATACTTTTGAAAATAGAGATAAATTAAGAACAAATTTGAAATAATTTTAAAAATAGAGATAAATTTAAAACAAGTGATAAGCAAATGAGTTTTCAATCTTAAGCTCTCAATAGGATTGGCCCTGAGATTTAAGATGCCTAAGGCAAATTTCGAAAATGGATCCTCTCACATTGAAAAAAAAGAAGAAAAGTTCATGGATAAAATGATAAGTTTTAACAACTTTTTTATTTGTTCATAGCCATAAAAAAATTTATTTGCACATATAATAATTAAAATTATAAACAAAACAATTTAATGAAACAAAATTAGGACAAAAAATTAGAAAAAAATTATTCAATTATAACTGATAAAGACCTAAGTAAAAAAATTAAGGCAAGATTATTTATTCCACTAAAATCTAATAGATAAAGAAGGTAAAAAAAAAGAAATTTCACTGACATCTTGGCTTACCTCTTTTATTGAATTTTTTTATATATTTTTTTACAAATATTATACTTTTTAAGTGTTTGTATATATAATGGTGAGTTTTAGTATGGTGGATTAAAGTTTGGAGGGAGGAAGAAGAAGAAGAGGAAGAAGAAGAAGATTAAACTTTGATTCCTTCGAGAAAAAGAGACAGAGATTTAAATAAGAATAATTGATTAGGGTGTACCATGAGTAAAAAAAAAAAAATTTAAAATTTAATGTGTTATTCTTATTAGTAAATTCACATTAAGATATAATATAAATTAAAATTTATGAATTTGAATTAGACGTATTGAGTTATATTTTGTGTTCAAATAGAATCTCTCAGATAATTGTGTGAAAAGCCTAAACAAAATGGGCTCCCAGTTTTGAGCTATCCAAATCTGATTTGAAAATGCATACCCAACGGGCCTTAAATTTTGACACATTTTGCTGTAAAGCACAAATTGGACAAAATATTATGATTTTTTTTTTTTTTCTTCTGTGTAGTTGCATTATTAAGAAAACGGTAAAAGGTTGGATCCATCACGGGTTCTGTTTCGATAATTTGAACCGTTCTATATAAAATTTGTTGAATACTTTATTTTTATAAAAAATCACATTTATCCGATATCGATAGCTGCTTGATCGGATCAGATTTTTGTCAACAATTTATTTTGAAAATAATTTACCGTTAACAAAAATCTGATCCAATCAAGTAGCTATCGATATCCGATTAACGTGATTTTTTGCAGAGATAAAGTACTAGACGAGTTCTATACATTGAACAGTTCGGATTATTAAAACAGGACCAATGATGGTTCTCACGAACCTAACAGCACGCTCTAATCCGATCTCGAACCGAAGAGAAGCCTGACCCAATCTTCTCTGTCATCACTTAAAAAGAAAAAAAACACAGTTCTTAATTATTATAACCAAGAAGGGATGTTAATATATCGAACACATTCAAGCGAAAAAAGCATAAAAGACGTTTTGTGACACACAGGGCCAATGACAGGCTTATTCTTTCAAACAAATATAGCATCAAGCCTTGTAATTTCTCACATAATCATCAATTGTAGTCATTTTTTTCCTTTAAACTCAAACTTTTACTGATATCCGGGACGAAACTGCCCCATGCTTGGCCCAAACTTCCCAGCAGAGGGTGGCTTAGATCCTTGTGTACTGGTATGAGGACGGCCTATACGTTCTCTATGTTCGTCGAAATAATCTTCTTTTCTTTGACGTTGTGATGGACCGCTGTGTTCGTTTTTTAGGCTTCCAACATTGTGATTCTGATTAATCGGATTCGAACTCCGAGTACTCGGATTCGAACTCCGAGTACTCCGATTCGAACTCTGAATCTGAGAAGGAAGACTCCCGCTCTTGTTGATATCCGGATTAAAAAACGGACTCTGTTTAGTAAAAGAAAATTTCTCTCTCAACTCAAGATCACTATGAATCGAACCCTGACTTGGATTACCCTGAGGAATTTGATATATAAACGCAGGAATACCATACCAAATCCAACACCGACTTTGATTACACCAAATCCAACCGTCACTTTGATTACTCTGAATCGAACTCAGACTCGGAATCGTCTGACTCCGTCTCAGAGTTGTCTGACTCTCGCTCAGAGTCGTAGTGTGACTCGGCCTCGGAGCCGTCTTACTCCGCCTCGAACTAGGAGTCTGACTACTCGAACCGTAACTCATAGTCCGACTCTAACTCTGACTCTGACTCTGACTCTGACTCGTCGTAATAGAAATGTTATTTCTTAGCTTAAAGAGGACTCTCGCTCTCGTTGATATCGAATTCCAACTCTGAGTCCGACTCCTTTGAATCAAATCTCACAAAAATTCACAACCCTTGGGTGATAAGGTGGGTGATGAAAATGGGAATTTGAAGAAAAGAATGAAACTGAAAATGAGAGAGAAATGGAAAATTGTATTGATTGAAACTGAGTACAAACGTTGTATCCCGACTTACTTCATTACAAAAAATCATGCCTTCCTCTCCTTCCCTACCTTTTTATACAATTTCTCTCAACGACCCTAACAACTTTCACTAATTTCGCTGAACAACCTCAATAATAAAATTCTTAATTATTTTCTTACACAATAATAAAATTATTTGAATTATTAATTGAAATATATTTTTGACTACTCTAAAAATTGTTAACTGACTTAATGATTTATTAATTAAATGATTCAATTGTTATCCAATTAGAAAGTTGAAGGAGCAAAATATAATTTCAGAATCACATAGGGCATATGTATGTTAAGAAAAATTGTGGGGATGTATTTGTAATTTACCCAGGAATATTCAATTTCACAAAATAATATTTTAATTTTTAATAAATTATCAAAATATAAAATTTAAATATACTATAATAATAGCCCGTACCTTATATTGACATTTTTAAACCAGTATAGATATAGATGACATTTGGATGATTTAACGCGTAATGATGGTGATTAATTTTTAATTTATTGAGGCGGTTCAGATGGTTGTAGTGTATTATATAACTGATGAGGGTGATTAATTTTTAATTTATTGAGGCGGTCGAGTAAATTTTTGAAACATTTCATTTTCAGTTGATTGTAATTTATTATATAACTAACGATGGTGATTAATTTTTAATTTATTGAGGTGGTCGAATAAATTTTTCATATATTTTATTTTCAATTGTCGGCAAAGAAAGAAATTTCTTGTGCGGGGAAGAAGTAAATTGAATAGAATTTTTTATTTCTTTCTTTCTTGGTGGTAGAAATTGTTAATTAGTCAAGTCTGGTGGCCTGTCAATTTTCTTTCTTTTTATTTTTAATTTTTAAAATTTTTAGCTTGATGTCATTTTGACCATAACACAAAAAGTAGGCATTTTCATGCATAAGAGCGAAGGGCATAGTTTTAATTTTTTTAATACATATATATAAGAAACAGTTAATTAGTTAAGGCTTGCAGACTATCAATGTAATTTTTAATTTTTAGGCTGATGTTATTCTATTCAATTTTACAGAATAATATTTTAATTTTTAATAAATTATCAAAATATAAAATTTAAATATACTGTGATAATTGTTCGTACCTTACACTGACATTTTTAAACTAGTATAGATATAGATGACAGTTGGATGATTTAACGCGCAATGATGGTGATTAGTTTTTAATTTATTGAGGCGGTCGAGTAAATTTTTCATACGTTTCACTTTCAGATGGCTACAGCGTATTATATAACTGATGATGGTGATTAATTTTTAATTTATTGAGGCGGTCGAGTAAATTTTTGAAACATTTCATTTTCAGTTGATTGTAATTTATTATATAACTAACGATGGTGATTAATTTTTAATTTATTGAGGTGGTCGAATAAATTTTTGATATATTTCATTTTCAATTGCCGGCAACGAAAGAAATTGCTTGGGTGGGGAAGAAGTAAATTAAATAGAATTTTTTATTTCTTTCTTTCTTGGTGGTAGAAATTGTTAATTAGTTAAGTCTGGTGGCCTGTCAATTTTCTTTCTTTTTATTTTTAATTTTTAAAATTTTTTAGCTTGATGGCATTGTGACCACAACACAAAAAGTAGGCATTTTCATGCATAAGAAGCGAAGGGCATAGTTTTAATTTTTTTAATACATATATACAAGAAACAGTAAATTAGTTAAGGCTTGCAGACTATCAATGTAATTTTTAATTTTTAGGCTGATGTTATTCAATTCAATTTTACATAATAATATTCTAATTTTTAATAAATTATCAAAATATAAAATTTAAGAGCCGTGATTCGGACCCCCAGTACGGAAGCACCCCCATGTAGACGCGCCTGTGGGCCTCATGCTACAGTTCGGACTCGATTTGTGTCACGGTTCTTAATCTAAACCAAAGAGTCCAAATCCGACAAATCGTTTTGAGAAACAGATTTTTTGAAAAAAAGTGTCAAACATGGATTGCTTTGCCAGATACAGAGTCGCCACCTAAATATTTTAAAATGGGAGAATTTAGAAAACCTTGACTCGGTGCCAAAGGCCACGCGTCCGTCATCACCAAAGTTGCCTTGGCTCGGGAGCTTTGGTACGATCAGGGAAGGTCAGCTATGAGTACCCCTTCCCGCCCGATCCGAAGATCGGCCTCTACTAACCGTGATATCCGTTTTTGAAAACGTTATGTGTTCTTATTCCAATTATTAGCCTAGAATTACTAAGTTATGCGCACAACACACAAGTATAGACTAGATTGCCTAATTTGGAAATAAGCATTGCATATCCGTTTGTCTTGCAAAACACTTCGGAATTTGCTACTCGCGAGTAGGCTAAAATACGGATTTCAACGAGTTTTTCCAACTCAGACAATCCAACCTTCACCCACAGGCATTCAAACAGTTTATCACATAAGCATCTAGCCACATGGTAATCATACTGTCATGATAGCATTCACACGCATGCGATATGCTAAAGCAGGAAAATACTTACATCGTACTCCGTGCCAAAATAAAGAACTCGTTAGTAATCAATGCATGATCCAAGTCCATGTTTAAATGTCTAATGCAACACATACAGGATGCAATTAGAGTAGGCTCAGCTAATCCTAGACATGGCATGTGAAATGCAATCAATTGATGCACGTATTCAATTTGGAATTGAAGTACAAATGCAGTTAGCATGATGTATCGAGCCCGGTGCATGCAAGACAAATATATGGATGCACACATGCATAGCATAAGGTATGCTAATTTAAACATGACCTATTACTAACCATCAAAGCAGGTAAGTAAAAGGGAGAAAGAAGTGGGGGTTGGAAGACATGCACACACTCACCCACACTTATTACAAATTTACCCTCGCTCGGAGGGACCAAATGAATATTACAAATTAACTAACTCGCAAGCTAATTAATTATTACAAATTACCTAATTAGTTAACAAACTAACTAAGCTAGGAAAAAGCAGTAAACCGCCTCGGGAAGAGATCAATGCGATGCATGCTCGGTCTTGCTCGAGAATTCACTGCCATGCGCAATCTGCCTCTGTTTTCCCTGCTCTGCTCCTCTAAAGACTGTCAAAGTCTCAGAATTGCTTCTCTGGACATTGGGAGACATCACCGGCTGAGTAGGATTGCCACCGGCAGTGGTATGTGGTCACCGGCCATTGGTGAAGCTATCGGCAGAAGGAGGATTACCGGTTGGCACTTAGCACTGCCGGTCGGCAGAGAGCTCCTGCAGAATCTGCAATTGACAGCAACAGAGGGCAAGGCAGAGCATGGCAATATAATTCAAGCAATGTATGCACCAATCATGTCCCTTATCATGTTAGTGACTCAAGGGGACATGCTTCTTGGTTCTCGGACCAACAATTGCGCATTTCAATGTGTGATGGCCCAAGGGACCAATTTATGCATGTTGATTTCAAAATGCAATGCAAACCAACAAACAAATGAGGAACTCAACCTCAATCGTGGGTTATCAAGAGGCAAAGCACGCATGCAATGCAACCTAAGCATGTTGACTAGGTATGCAACATGGTAATGCAAACAAGCATACAAGATATGCAAGGCATGAGATAATGCAACCAACAAGTATGCAAGGCACAATGTGGGTGTTTAAGCATGTAATCAAACATGTGACTTCATTCAATCATGCAAGTTCCATTATGCAACAACTCACCAATATGCTACAACATACAAGGAGTATATGCAACAAACAAAGGGATGGACTTGAACATGATTTGGGCAGTCCTAACTAGGCCTAAAACAGTGGCCAAAGCCAAGGAAGTGAGGCCCAAAACGCACGCACACATGTATGCAAATATGGTCCAATTCCTAAGGCCCACCAAAGAAGCATTGAACTACACTTAGTGCAACCACACATGGGATGAATTAAATGACTAAAAACAGAATTTTAGTATATTAAGACAAGGCCTAAAGATCACTTAGATGGCGTCCAAATGACCTAAATTCAAAGGCATGCACAAATGCCAAAACATAGAGCATGCTACACAAGCTTTCAAAGCATTAAAGAGGTGTCCAAGGCAAGCATACAAGCATGTCAAAGGGACTGAAATGATGCTACAAATGGTGCCAAACCACTGAAATAAAGCAAGTAATGCATGCTACACACTCACACACTTAAGGCCAACAAACCAAAAATGCAAAGGGGCTATACTAAGCATGCCAAAGTCGACCCAAACAACTATGGACAGACCTCAAACATGGCAAAATAAGCACAAAAGCTTCACAAGACTAAGCCTAAAACATGCTAGAATAAAGGTTTACAACCTAAGGCATGTTAAGGCCTAAACATGGCATTACAAGGTAGGTATGCTAAGCATGCATGGTGTACCAAAACCAACTAAAAACAAAGGCATATTATGACATAATAAGCACAAAAAACAACTAAGGCATGGTCAACATGAAGCTTAGCTAGGTGCTCCCTCAAGAGGCCAAAAATTGCCCTTTTCAAGGACAACAAGGAGAGGGGGTGGCCCTCTCCTTCTTGGGACTTCAAGGCACCATCCTTACCACTGAAATCCCTCAAGATTTCAGTGGTGAGGAGGCCCAAACACCAAAATCCTGGAGCTCACTCAAAATGGCTCAAAATGGGGCCTCTCAAGGTCTAAGAGGGGTCAAACACCTCCAAATCACAAAACACTCTAAACAAACTATTTAGAGGGCCTAAAAACAGAACTTTTTTGTATTATACACTAAGCTCAAAAATAGCTTGAAGATAGGCAAAAATAATATGCAAGAATGGGGAATAAAAGGGCAAGATTGTTACCCTTGAAAACCTCCTTCACAAATGGTGGACCAGCTGCTCCTCCAAGCTCAAAACCACCCAAGAACCTCAAGAACAACCTCTTAGAACCTCAGTAGCCAAGGGAAGGTGTAACACTATGTGTTTGTGTGCAATAGTAAGACACAAATACACTTATACACATACAAAGGTAAAAAGAGGGAGAAAAATAGCGATAGGTGTGACACAAACCCTAACCCTAATCCAGAGCTCTCCTCTGTATATTTTCTAACCTTTTTGTCCAACCATCAAGCCAAGAGGGGAGGGCTCCTCTTATAGAGGAGCCAATCTTGTAAAGCTTACAAGGTAAGCTAACAAGGAAGCCATCCCACCATACACGTGTATGGAGGGGAACAAAATGCCATACAGTTGTATTAAAATATCTGCAAAAGCAGATGAACAGTAGTCGGCTGCTCAAAATTGCCATTTTGACAAAATGGACTGCCGACGGGCAACAAAGAATGCCGACCGGCAATAAACATTGCCGATGGCAACAAAACACCAGCCGGTGGCCTCTGGCCATGGCCAGTGATGTGTGGGGATGCCTCACAAGGCATTCCCTACCCCTCCAAGGCAAAACACAAGTGTTCAGTGCAAAACCAGACACTAAACAGTCGAGTTCGGAGATCCTGAGGCAAGGCGCGTAGCCGAGACCTCCGGGAACTCCAAATGAACACAAACATAGATGATCACCGAGTGTTCAAACGGTGACGTCCAAGTCTTGAGGACCGTCAAAAATGGGGTGTCTACAGTTACCCCTCTGTGACAGAACTCGAAAGTCATAACAATGACGGGAGTGAATGTCAAAGCCCAGAGACGACCCATTTTTGACAAGGCCGAAGACTCAGACAAACATGCAAGACAAACAAGGTATGCGCCGGAAGGCGGGGGCAAGATGCGAGACAATGCACAGAGCCGGACATAACTTATGATCATGCAAAGAAAGCTGTAACGAAGCATACATGCGACAGTTTTAAGCTAGCATACACCAAACTACACTGCAATGCA
The DNA here is from genome assembly GCF_055761805.1 of Camellia sinensis. NCBI lineage: Eukaryota > Viridiplantae > Streptophyta > Magnoliopsida > Ericales > Theaceae > Camellia > Camellia sinensis. The sequence continues at coordinate 106,091,865 of NC_138969.1, read as the reverse complement.
GAAAGGATGTAAGAGAATTATGCAATTCTCAAAACGTCTCACTCAGAGGATACAATACCTGTGCGGCTCGTCTGGTTGCACCAGCTTCAAATGAGCCGTACATACAATATCGTGCCTGCAAAGAAAACAACTCAACAGGTAAGATGTTATTAGCAGCATGCATGACAATGCAAAAGTGGATGCAAAATGATATGCAATGTATACAGAACAATGTATAAACAATGCAAATGAAGATGCAATGCAATTGAAACAATGCAAACTATATGCAAAGCAATTGAATCATGATCCAATCATGAGCGGTTCAAAACCACATCTATGTCAAATAGATTGATGGAGGTAATAAGTCTGTCTACCATAGAACGGTCAACTGAACTATGAGTAATGTAGACAGACGCAAGAACAAGTATTGGGAGGGGGGATTGACACAAGTGGGGAAACGACCCGCTGAGGAAAGGACAACGATCCTAATGCTGGATGCAAAAATTACACTACAATGTAACATATAATGAAAATGCTGGGGAAATGGCAATGGATATGGCACGCGGGCCAAACCAAATCTTGCCTAGGCAAGGCATGTACACATACAAGCCACGTCTAACATAGAACGGTCCACTGAACTATGCTTCGGCACGAGAAGTATGGGCACATACCAGACCAAGTTCAACATGGAAAGGCGCAAGCCATAGATGGAAGGTGTTGCAATGAATGCATGCAAGCTACAATGCAATGGATATGGTACGCGGGCCAAACCAAATCTTGCCTAGGAAAGACATATACACAAACAAGCCGCGGCTAACATAGAACGGTCCACTGAACTATGTTTCGACGTGAAAAGTATGGGTACATACCGGACCAAGATCAATCATGGAAGGGCGCGAGCCATAGATGGAAGTGATGCAGTGAATGCATGCAAACTACAATGCAATATCTACATTATATTATAATGATGCATGACAATGCAACTATATATTTTTTGTTTTGAAATGCAAATGATGCATGAAATGCATGTTGCATGGAATGCGCGACAACACGCAGCATTTGATATGCATGACAATGCAAGCGAACTGTGCACATCAATGTGCCGAAGGTCTTACACCTCCCAAGGATTTAAGGTCTCCTAGACCGTACAATACCTGTGCGGCTCGTCTGGTTGCACCAGCCTCAAATGAATCGTACATACAATATCGTGCCTGCAAAGAAAACAAACTTAACAGGGACAATGTGATTAACAATATGCATATTAATGTATTTGAAAATGCGTGACAACGCAAAGCAAGTGGGAAGCATAACAATGCTATGAAGGTCAGACATGTAAGTGGAGCACGCGGTCTATGCAGGCAACGAAATTGATCATAAGCATGCGGTCTACGCAAGCACTGAGATCGAACATAAGCATGCGGTCTACGCAAGCAGAACATGCGGTCTACGCAAGTAGTGAAATTGATTACAAACATGCGGTCTACGCAAGTAAGGAAATTGAACAAGCATGCGGTCTACGCAAGCAAAACATGCGGTCTACGCAGGTAATGAATTTGAACAAACATGTGGTCTACGCAAGCAAAACATGCGGCCTACGCAAGCAAAACATGCGGCCTACGCAAGTAAAATATGTGGTCTACGCAAGCAAAACATGCGGTCTACGCAAGTAATGAATTTGAACAAACATGCGGTCTACGCAGGCAAAACATGCGGTCTACGCAAGTAATGAATTTGAGCAAGCATGCGGTCTACGCAGGCAAAACATGCGGTCTACGCAAGTAATGGAATTGAACAAGCATGCGGTCTACGCAGGGAAAGCATGCGGTCTACGCAAGTAATGGAATTGAACAAACATGCGGTCTACGCAATCAAAACATACGGTCTACGCAGGTGATGAATTTGAACAAGCATGCAGTCTACGCAAGCAAAACATGCGGTCTATACAAGTAATGAATTTGAACAGGCATGCGGTCTACGTAAGTAATGGAATTGAACAAACATGCGGTCTACGCAATCAAAACATGCGGTCTACGCAGGTGATGAATTTTGAACAAATCATGCGGTCTACGCAAGCAAAACATGCGGTCTACGCAAGTAATGAATTTGAACAAGCGTACGGTCTACGCAAGTAATGGAATTGAACAAACATGCGGTCTACGCAATCAAAACATGCGGTCTACGCAGGTGATGAATTTTGAACAAATCATGCGGTCTACACAAGCAAAACATGCGGTCTACGCAAGTAATGAAATTTGAATAATCATGCGGTCTACGCAGGCAAAACATGTGGTCTACGCAAGTAATGAAATTTGAATAATCATGCGGTCTACGCAAGCAAAACATGCGGTCTACGCAAGTCATGGAATTGGACAATCATGCGGTCTACGCAATCAAAACATGCGGTCTACACAAGTAATGAAATTGAATAATCATGCGGTGTACGCAAGCAAAACATGCGGTCTACGCAAGTAATGAAATTTGAATAATCATGCGGTCTACGCAAGCAAAACATGCGGTCTACGCAAGTAATGAAATTGATTGAATGCATGCAAAATGTAATGAGATGCGCAAAACCGCGCGATGCGTTTTAGACAACGCGAGCGCACAAGACAGTGCGATTGATATGCGATACGCATGGGGCAACTTTTGAGTTTTGTAAAAGCCAAAAGGATACGAAAAGGATACACCTTGCATGAATTCGAGTGCCACGCATAGAAGACATGACCCAAGGTCAAAACGGAGGCCGGTTGAGCGTCGGAAGTGCACTGTTTTGCACTGTTTTGAGCACTAAAGGCCCTGGACCCCACACACAACTCAAACAAGGGTGTAGGAGGCTCCAAAATCACTGTAGGAGACCACCGGCCATCAGAATGAATCACCGGCCATCCACCGGCCATCATACAATTCCATCGGCACACTATTTTGCCGACCGGCAAAGAGTGTGGCCGACCGGCAAAGAATTCCTGTATCGGGGCAGTTTTGTCAATTCACTACGGGTCTTTTAAAATAGGGTTTCTAACCCTATTTTCTCACTTCTCCTTGGTCGAAAATTGCCTCTCTCTCTCTCTAGAGTGTTTTCCTCCCTTGATTCTCTCCTTTTCTTGCGTTCTAGCTCCCGTTTCATTATTCGATTCGCGATCCCCTTCGCGTTTCGGACATTTTCAACCGAACAAAACTTCGTTTCGGCGTTTCTTTCTTGATTTTCGCCACTCGGGGCTTGTTTCCCTTGAGTTTTTCTTGATACTCGTGCCTTTTCCGTATTCCGGCCTTTCCGGCCTTTTCCGACCCTCTCGGGGTTTGACTTTTTGTTGACTTTTTGCCTTCTTGCCCGGTTTTTCGTCTTCCGGCCATTTTTACATCCACTTCAAGATGGCGGACGATCTTTCACAGGGCGGAGCCTCTCCAGAGCACGAGATGGACCCTGAGGTCGAGCCCTTGCCACTCCGTATCCGGCCGTTCGATCCGGAGACCTACAGGCCTGCAGTTCATGAGATGCTCCCCGACGGACTACGCCAGTTCAGGAGCTTTGATAGGCACGTGCCTCCCGAGCTACTACTGCGTGAGCCTACCTCCCACCTGTCATTCGGCGCTTCCGAGGTAACTTTCCTTCTCTGCTTTATTTTTTGCAATGTAGGATGCAAAACTGCCGTAGCTGGTTATGCTCTTTAACTGCTTAACTCTGATATACTGTATACTGTAGTTGATCGTAAACATACGTGCAACTGATATCTGTTTGAGACTGACGCATGCACACACACTGCACTGGCTTTGAATCACCCAAACACGCGGCGCACACTGTATTTCACTGCATACACACTGGTATCCGGTATCTGCTTGAGTCTGAAAACATGTACGCATGCTACGTTTGCCCTGAACCATTTGAACACACTGACGTATCACACGTTGTAGTTCACTCTGAGTGCACCGGCACCCGGTATTTGTTTGAATTTGTTAAAACTTGCACGCATGCTACATCTGCCCTGAACCACCCAAACACGCTGACACATCACACGCTGTAGTTCACTGGCGAGCACACCGGCACCCGGTATCTGTTTGAATCCGAAAACATGCACACATGCTGTATACCCATATGCTTCTTAGAACTGCATTTTGAATATTGCCTTGCAATTGTTGTTTTTGATTACAGGGGGTTTCCCATACCATCCGCGGGTATGGGAACATCGGCGCTCGGGACTGGTACCTCGAGCTGCCAGATGCGGTTCGTGACATCGTCGACGAGGCCGGCTTTGGCATCTTCTGTAGGGGGCTCTCTCGACTGACTACTTGCAGGCCCTTGCTCGCTGCTCTGGCGGAGAGGTGGTGGGATACCACCAACTCCTTCCACTTCTCTGTCGCAGTGGATATGACGATGACCCCTTACGACTTCTCGATGCTCACTGGCATTGGGGTAGGGGGTGATCCGTTCCCCTTTGACACGGATATGGATGAGTGGGACGCTACCCAGCTATACCTGCTTGGCACTCAGCCTTTCTTTGCTCGAGTGGGGTTCGTCAGATATTCCTGGTTCGAGAGCCATTTTCGGGTCCAGCCGGCTTTGGCAGAGGAGGCGCAGATGTCCCCAGAGGAGGTGGACCAGTATGCGCGGGGCTTTATCATGTTCCTCTTCGGGACGACTCTCTTCGCCGATCGGGCGAACACCGTGCCCTTATGCCTGTTGAGCGCGCTGGTGGACGTCAGGCAGATCCGCCATTACGACTGGGGTGGCGCCGCTCTGGCCACTTTGTATGGTTACATGAGCTCTTCTTCCCACCTCAGCGGACAGCTCCTTGGTGGCTACTGGCGAGCTTGGGAGGTACGTCTTCTTCCCATTTTACATTCCTGCCTTCTACTTTCTGTATTCTGTACACTGCACATATACTGTACACTGCCCCACACTGATTGTACACTGCACACTCGGCACACATATACTCTGCTTTACACTGACTGCACACTGCACACACTGTACACTCTGCACAATACACTGCACAACACACGGTTCTGCCATTTCTGCTTTATTTTGTATTTTGCCTTATCTGATAGTTATACTGATATCTATTCTGCAGTTGTGGGTGTATGCCTACTTTCCTAGGCTTGCCCCAGTACCCGATGAGGAGATCCCACTCGGCGTCCCCTTCTCTCATCGCTTCGATGTGCGATGCGTGCGGAGACCACGGGAGTCTCTCATTTTCTTCCGCCGATACTTCGACACCATCACCGCCGCGGAGGTATGTTCAACTTTAGAGTTTATTATTTTTTTTTGGCTTTGCTTCGCACCGTATGTTTTCAATAACGGTAGATAATAAACTGTATTTCATTTTTAGATCACCTGGCAGCCCTGGGCTCTGTTGCCGGCCGTGGTGAGTGACCATTATGAGGGCTCAGAGGAGACCGCCCGTTGTCGAATTTTGTTGGAGGGCCCGGTCTGTCGGGCTTGGTACCTAGGCGAGCGTTTCTTGCGTCAGACCCTAGGTTTATCGGAGCAGATAGTGCCGGGTCCGCCTCCCAGCCATATGAGAGATACAGAGAGGTTCACCACCCGGGAGATGAGGGAGTACACCACCGGCTGGGGTGAGGAGCATCACAGAGGCGAGGGCGACTACACAGAGTACGTCCGGACCTATATTATGCGGCCCTTGAGCGGTGGTCGCCGAGCTGAGGGGGAGAGGCCAGCGGCGTCGGCAGTTGGAGCGGGAGCTGGGGCTGGAGCGGGCACATCGAGAAGGGGTTGAGTGCATGGCAGGAGCGGAGCTCAGGGGGGACGGGGGACTGGCTGGCCCGCCCTGCCCACTGTACTGTCATATAGAGGGCAGGATGGGGCGACCTACCAGATCCCCTTTGCTCCTCCCCCGGCTGGTCATGAGTTAGCCGGCATCCCCGACTTGCCTTCGGTATGTATTACTTCATTTTGTATCTTGCATCTGGCATTTCATTTCAGTTTATTTGATATTCCGCGGAATACTGATATATCTTATACTCTTGCAGGCATCCTCCGGGTACACCCGGCAGTCCGTGGAGTTGAATGCCTCTATGATGGGGATGCTGCAGCGGACCTTTGACCTCCTGGCCCTTTATAGTATTCCGGTATGCCCTTCTGACAATAGTCTCAAACCATTCATAAGCATGATTCGCGTAATCTGATGCATGACACAACACCTGACACACTGATCTCACAGCATCTGATACACTGCATACACTGCATTTATACACTGTATTCTGTACTCGATAAACTGCCCACGGCATTCACACACTGTATACTGCATTTTGTACTGATAAACTGCTCACGGCGTTCTCACACCGTACTCATACACTGCATTTTGCATTGATATACTGCTCTCGGCATCCACACACTATACTCATACACTGCATTCTGCACTGATATACTGCTTTCGGCATCCACACACTGTACTCATACACTACATTCTGCACTGATACACTGCTCACAGTATTATGATGTATTTGCCTTTTGTGCTTTTCAGCCTCCCTTCCAGATCCCTCCGGTGGGCGGTGCTCCAGCTGGGCCTTCTATTCCTGCTCGGGGAGGGCGTGGAGACACTGCACGTCCCCGTACCAGGGGAGGGCGTACTCATGTCGGGAGTAGTTCTCGGGCGCCGACCCTTGATGATGATAACGATGACGATGATGAGTCCGAGGCAGAGGCAGAGGCCGGGTCATCTGAGGAGGCTGGAGATGACTCAGACTCAGGCTCAGACGGCGACGCTGATGACGATGCCCTTGGACCTTCGTCCAAGAAGAGGGTGAGGACAGATCCCCGGGCCCGAGACTACTGATGATGACCCAGATTGCTGCTTTTCTTCCTTTTGTACTTTTTTTGTTTTCTCTTTCTTTTTTTTTTCTTCGCTGGTAGTTGGACTACCTTGTACTGCCACAGGCAGATTTTTGCTTTCCTCAAAACTTTGTACTAAAAAAAGATTATGAAATGAACGAACTTTTTGTTTAAAAAGTCTTACATTTACATATCTCATGTATTGCATCGCATCACATCATGTTACACCTCAATGTAAATGGAATTGATCTGTGGTCTGAATGTTGAACACTTGCATTGTAATAACAAGATAACCAAACCAAGTAACAACAAAGCAACCCGCACAAACCACTGCTTAACCTGAACACACGACCCATACTCTGCCGAGGATTAATCTGCATACAGCCCATAACCCAACACTTGGTTTACTCTGCACACGGCAAACTTTAAACAAAACAGCCCAATCTGACAAGACGGCCTTCAAAGGTGAAACCGGCCAGGGTTGAAACATGCTCAGATGACCCCAAATTTTCCCTTCCTTCCTTTGGTTCGCCCGAATGTAGAGAATGGCATAGCACTCTGAGCATAAACGATCTTCGAAATTAAATAAGGGTTTTCAACCGGGGTATCGAGCCTACAACTGAACACAGCGGGAAAGACTCAACAAAGGTACACGACCTAAACACAACGAGACACGCTCGGGAAAGACCCAAAACAAAGGTTGAGGTAAACAAAACAAAAGACACGACACACAGACGCGTTAACGAAGACGGGGGACCTCAGATCACGAGGAGCTAGTTTCTCTGGGTATTGTTTCCCACTCTTTTCTCATTTGTGATTCTCACATCACTCTGGCACTCAAGCTCGGTTTTCCTCTCAAAACCCTCTGGCTCGCTTTTTCTCTCAACTTACACCTCTCTATTCTTTATTCTCTCATTTTTCATCCCTCCCCAGGGTGATTGATGAATGAATAGGAAGTCGCAGGTTCATGCCCGATGCCGTTAGCTCACAGCTATTTCTTCCAGTGGGTAGAGTGCCCTCCTGGCAAGTATGTTGACGACGGGGGAAAGACAGAACACCTGACTCAACTGTGCCCCTAGTTCATCATTTTGACCATTTTTTTTCGTTTTGGTTTTCTACTAAAACAATTTTGATCATGATGAGAGTCGGATTAACGTACTTGTTCGATTTTTGATTTGAAAGCCATGCAAGTCAGGCTGTAAGCACTGAAAATTTTCCTTTTTGGGTCCAAGAAAATGGTCCAGTTTTTAGAAAATGGAATAGTTTTCGAGAAAATAGTCAACCTCAGTAAAAATTTTCAAAAACTATTTTGCAAACAGTCAATGCTCAACGAGCATGGAACTTACTCTTTGAGATGCGCAACCTCGGATCGGAGGCGATGGAAAATTGCCCCTGGCTTGAAAGACGCTGCACGGCAACGGAAAGTTGCCCCTAGTTTGAACGGCGACTCATGGCAACGGAAAGTTGCCCCTTGTTTGGATGATGCCGCAGCATATTGTAAACAGTTCTCACTAGTGATGATCATGACCGAACTTTCTCGGATACAGAGAAGACGAAGATGGTCAAAACCAATATATGGACACAGTCACCTTGAAGGTGTTGGCGACTGGACTTTGGGATGAAATCGAAACCATTGTATGGACCGAGACGCTATGAAAGCGTTGGGGACTGGACTTCAGGACGAAGTTGCCTACGTATCCCAAACATGGGAATCAAGCCTTACGTAGTTCTGGTTAAGGTACACTCGGGTATTTTAACCTTCACTTTTCAGGCTCTAACTTTTGCCAAGGTGCCCGATGCGGGTTTTCGACCTTGCGAGCTTCTTTTCATTTTCTTTTTTTTGTTCATTTCTTTTTCTTTTCTTTTTCGCATTTTTTCTTTTCTTTTCTTTTCTTTTCTTTTCTTTTTTGTATTTTTTGCTTTTTTTTTGTATATTTTTTTTTCTTTCTTGCTCTAACTTTTGCCTGGGTCGCCCTTCCGGGTTTTCGGCCCAGCGAGCCTCTCAAAGGGTAAAAGTGTAGCAAGTCCATGCCAAATGGTTTTTGAAGTTGAAGCCTCTCTGTATCTAGGAGAACGGCTGTTGCAATGATTCGCAGGAGAATCCATCATGGCTGCTCCACGAGCTTCTTCTGGTGAGATCTACTCTTTTTGATTCGGCTCTGGTGCCTCTTGCTCGAGGGCTGCTTCAAAACTGGCTACACGGACCTCCTCCGACAGTTGACCGTTGAATGTTCCGAATGAGTTCGAGGTTCAAAACAAACAGGTTGAATCTTGAGGCTGAGAGCGATCCTAGGCTGCACAATCTCAAGAACGATTCCACACAGGTCTACACAGGGCCGCGCAAAACATTTGCTTTTGAAAGTTTTTAAGAAAGCGACAAATCGCTCGCGCCGAAGATAGTGTGGAACCAATCTGGATCAAGCCAGGGTCCTTCCCAGTACTCACGCTAACAAGCATGATTTCATTCATTAAGGGCTTAGCATGCCTCTCTTTCTCTCAAGTTGATCAAAGTTTTGCAAAACCAGAGGAATTCCTTCCTCTTCGTTTTTATCACTGCAGTGTTCAAAAGGTTTTTGAAAAAAACTTAGGCTAATGTAATGAGTTTGGCGCGCAGGAGAGTAGGCGAGGTGTACTGTCAGCCCATTCAAGTCCTCTGGCATAACTAACTTACACCGGAAGCAAGCATGAAAATGAGATAGCCACAGCTGTTTCATTCAGATTTGTTGGTATAACTGGCCCCTTGGCAGAAACAGACTCAAAAAAAAACAAAAACGGGTAATTACAAGAAAAAACGGTGTTCGAGGCAACAACCCCGGAATCACCTGGTATTCTATACAAAGGGGACTGACTCGATACAACAAGACGGACCCTTAAGCAAAAAGACTGACTCAAGACAAAGAGACAGACTCAAAACAAAAGACTGACTCGATACCCAAGCCAGAATTTGCAAAGCTAGCGTTCACAGATGCTCAAAAATGCGTGCCAGACGCCACATCCAAAATATACCAAATGCCGCCGCAGGTGGTTCACTTTCTGATTACATACTTGCAGTATCTGTGTCCACAAAATCCAATAACTGGGTGGTAACGGACTTGGCTGAGGTGGGCGGGAGGATAACCTCGTTGTCAATCAAATCTTGTACCTCATGACGGAGGCGGAAACAATTGTCGGTAGCATGGCCTGTCTGCTGGTGGTACGCGCAGTACTGAGCAGCATCATGCGTAGTAGGGAGATTCTTCGGGAGAGGCCGAGGCTCCAAAGGTTTAAGGTGCCCCCTCTCGGCAAGGATCTGAAGTGCCTTAGACAGAGGCATGTAGAGAGCATGAAAGGTCCTGCGCCCTCAGGGCAGGTATTTTGAAGTATGAGCGTTCTTACTAGACGCACAAGCGAAAGGGTCGGCAGGCGCCACCTTGGCTTTCTGATCCTTTCCCGGTGCAGGGTTGGGAATAGGAGGAACTGTTCTGGCATGACGGGGCCCATCCCGATTTTCTAACCGGCTTGAACTACCCTCAGGTGGAGTGGGGAAGCATCCTCCACAGTTTTTGCCACGACTGTGGATATCTGTCGCTTGTTCATCCCCCCGGCTTTCAAAGCCTTGACTGCCCGCAGCAGTTGTTCAATGGGATCGGCGTCTGCCTTCACTTTGTCTTTTCCTCTGGCCTCAGCCTGATCGAGGGTTTGGGTTGATGTTGGTATGTCATTACCATAGCTGGAGGCCATCTCCGGTTGGCTAAGTTCAATCACAATTCGCCCCAACAGCGGGGGCTCCTGGGGTACAAAACTTCTGGTGTATGGTGTGGCTGGAGGTGAAGCTGACATTCCGTAGGCGAGATCCGCCACAGACCTCTGGAGATCACCTATCATTCCCATTAGTTCAAATGTAGTTGGCTCGCGAGCCTGGTATAGCTGGGGGGCCCAGACCGGGTGCACAACAGGCGACCTGGGTGGATGTGGCAGATCAATGTTGGTCTCACTTTGCAGAGTGATCCCTTGATATAATGCAGCTGTCATAAGCACGATCTCTTCTGAATTCTGCGTCGTCATAAGTCTTGCCTCAGCAAGGGGGAACACTGGCTATTCTGTATCAACTCTCTGAACTCTGAACTGAAAGGAAAAACAAATAGCATTTCAGCCCAAACGGATCAAATACAGGTGTAGCTGAACAACTGCACTCTATTACTGATCACTGTTCCTTGGAATCACTGTTCCCAAAACTGAACCTGATACCCGTAGATAACTAATTCTCAACAACACTGATATTGGTACCCTCGGGCCCGATACTCAAATTTGCAAACTGGTATGTACGTTCCTGTAGAGATACACTCTAAAGCACATAGCAGATAAGTGAGAACCAAAACACCCCTATGTTGGGGTAGGATTTCCCTGTCCTATTTTGTCAGGAGCTAGGGTTTCACTATGCACGCAGCAGTTTTTAAACAACCTAACATCGGGTAAGCAACCTGTCCTATCTTGGAATGGCCACTATGGATCCGAATATGCACTAGGTCGAATGGTCAAAAAGGGTGCCCCAGTAAAACCGAGGTTTGTGTTCCCATACTGTCAGAGCCCATAATCGGTCAGCCTTATGGTCATGTCTTGACAAGACAAGCCTCTGGCAAACCGTTCAGGAATGGCAGATGGCAAACACGGTGTCCTAGGCGCACCAATGCACATACAATGCAAAGAGACACATAAATGAGATCAAAACAGGATATCATGAGTTCGAGTTAAGCTCTCTAAACTCCCCAGCAGAGTCGCCAGAAACTGTAGACGTGCTCGTGGGCCTCGTGCTACAGTTCGGACTCGATTTGTGTCATGGTTCTTAATCTGAACCAAAGAGTCCAAATCCGGCAAATCGTTTTGAGAAACAGATTTTTTGAAAAGAAGTGCCAAACATGGACTGCTTTGCCAGATACAAAGTCGCCACCTAAATATTTTAAAATGGGAGAATTTAGGAAACCCTGACTCGGTGCCAAAGGCCACGCGTCTGTCATCACCAAAGTTGCCTTGGCTCGGGAGCTTGGGTACGATCGGGGAAGGTCAGCTATGAGCACCCCCTCTCGCCCGATCCGAAGATCGGCCTCTACTAACCGTGATATCCGTTTTTGAAAACGTTATGTGTTCTTATTCCAATTATTAGCCTAGAATTACTATGTTATGCGCACAGCACACAAGTATAGACTAGATTGCCTAATTTAGAAATAAGCATTGCATATCCGTTTGTCTTGAAAAACACTTCGGAATTTGCTACTCGTGAGTAGGCTAAAATACGGATTTCAACGAGTTTTTCCAACTCAGACAATCCAACCTTCACCCACAGGCATTCAAACAGTTTATCACATAAGCATCTAGCCACATGGTAATCGTACTGTCATGATAGCATTCACACGCATGCGATATGCTAAAGCAGGAAAATACTTACATCGTCCTCCGTGCCAAAATAAAGAACTCGTTAGTAATCAATGCATGATCCAAGTCCATGTTTAAATGTCTAATGCAACACATACAGGATGCAATTAGAGTAGGCTCAGCTAATCCTAGACATGGCATGTGAAATGCAATCAATTGATGCACGTATTCAATTTGGAATTGAAGTACAAATGCAGTTAGCATGATGTACCGAGCCCGGTGCATGCAAGACAAATGTATGGATGCACACATGCATAGTATAAGGTATGCTAATTTAAACATGACCTATTACTAACCATCAAAGCAGGTAAGTAAAAGGGAGAAAGAAGTGGGGGTTGGAAGACATGCACACACTCACCCACACTTATTACAAATTTACCCTCGCTCGGAGGGACCAAATGAATATTACAAATTAACTAACTCGCAAGCTAATTAATTATTACAAATTACCTAATTAGTTAACAAACTAACTAAGCTAGGAAAAAGCAGTAAACCGCCTCGGGAAGAGAGCTCAATGCGATGCATGCTCGGTCTTGCTCGGGAATTCACTGCCATGCGCAATCTGCCTCTGTTTTCCCTGCTCTGCTCCTCTAAAGACTGTCAAAGTCTCAGAATTACTTCTCTGGACATTGGGAGACATCACCGGCTGAGTAGGATTGCCACTGGTAGTGGTATGCGGTCACCGGCCATTGGTGAAGCTATCGGCAGAGGGAGGATTACCGGTCGGCACTTAGCACTGCCGGTCGGCAGAGAGCTCTTGCAGAATCTGTAATTGACAGCAACAGAGGGCAAGGCAGAGCATGGCAATACAATTCAAGCAATGTATGCACCAATCATGTCCCTTATCATGTTAGTGACTCAATGGGACATGCTTCTTGGTTCTCGGACCAACAATCGCGCATTTCAATGCGTGATGGCCCAAGGGACCAATTTATGCATGTTGATTTCAAAATGCAATGCAAACCAACAAACAAATTAGGAACTCAACCTTAATCGTGGGTTATCAAGAGGCAAAGCACGCATGCAATGCAACCTAAGCATGTTGACTAGGTATGCAACATGGTAATGCAAACAAGCATACAAGACATGCAAGGCATGAGATAATGCAACCAACAAGTATGCAAGGCACAATGTGGGTGTTTAAGCATGTAACCAAACATGTGACTTTATTCAATCATGCAAGTTCCATTATGCAACAACTCACCAATATGCTACAACATACAAGGAGTACATGCAACAAACAAAGGGATGGACTTGAACATGATTTGGGCAGTCCTAATTAGGCCTAAAATAGTGGCCAAAGACAAGGAAGTGAGGCCCAAAACACACGCACACATGTATGCAAATATGGTCCAATTCCTAAGGCCCACCAAAGAAGCATTGAACTACACTTAGTGCAACCACACATGGGATGAATTAAATGACTAAAAACAGAATTTTAGCATATTAAGACAAGGCCTAAAGATCACTTAGATGGCGTCCAAATGACCTAAATTCAAAGGCATGCACAAATGCCAAAACATGGAGCATGCTACACAAGCTTTCAAAGCATTAAAGAGGTGTCCAAGGCAAGCATACAAGCATGTCAAAGGGACTGAAATGATGCTACAAATGGTGCCAAACCACTGAAATAAAGCAAGTAATGCATGCTACACACTCACACACTTAAGGCCAACAAACCAAAAATGCAAAGGGGCTATACTAAGCATGCCAAAGTCGACCCAAACAACTATGGACAGACCTCAAACATGGCAAAATAAGCACAAAATCTTCACAAGACTAAGCCTAAAACATGCTAGAATAAAGGTTTACAACCTAAGGCATGTTAAGGCCTAAACATGGCATTACAAGGTAGGTATGCTAAGCATGCATGGTGTACCAAAACCAACTAAAAACAGAGGCATATTATGACATAATAAGCACAAAAAAAAACTAAGGCATGGTCAACATGAAGCTTAGCTAGGTGCTCCCTCAAGAGGCCAAAAATTGCCCTTTTCAAGGACAACAAGGAAAGGGGGTGGCCCTCTCCTTCTTGGGACTTCAAGGCACCATCCTTACCACTGAAATCCCTCAAGATTTCAGTGGTGAGGAGGCCCAAACACCAAAATCCCGGAGCTCACTCAAAATGGCTCAAAATGGGGCCTCTCAAGGCCTAAGAGGGGTCAAACACCTCCAAACCACAAAACACTCTAAACAAACTATTTAGAGGGCCTAAAAACATAACTTTTTTGTATTATACACTAAGCTCGAAAACAGCTCTAAGATAGGCAAAAACAATATGCAAGAATGGGGAATAAAAGGGCAAGATTGTTACCCTTGAAGACCTCCTTCACAAATGGTGGACCAGCTGCTCCTCCAAGCTCAAAACCACCCAAGAACCTCAAGAACAACCTCTTAGAACCTCAGTAACCAAGGGAAGGTGTAACACTATGTGTTTGTGTGCAATAGTAAGACACAAATATACTTATACACACACAAAGGTAAAAAGAGGGAGAGAAATAGAGATAGGTGTGACACAAACCCTAACCCTAATCCAGAGCTCTCCTCTGTATATTTTCTAACCTTTTTGTCCAACCCTCAAGCCAAGAGGGGAGGGCTCCTCTTATAGAGGAGCCAATCTTGTAAAGCTTACAAGGTAAGCTAACAAGGAAGCCATCCCTCCATACAGTGTATGGAGGGGAACAAAATGCCATACAGCTGTATTAAAATATCTGCAAAAGCAGATGAACAGTAGTCGGCTGCTCAAAATTGCCATTTTGACAAAATGGACTGCCGACCGGCAACAAAGAATGCCGACCGGCAATAAACATTACCGATGGCAACAAAACACTAGCCGGTGGCCTCTGGCCATGGCCGGTGATGTGTGGGGATGCCTCACAAGGCATTCCCTGCTCCTCCAAGGCAAAACACAAGTGTTTGGTGCAAAACCAGACACTAAACAGTCGAGTTCGGAGATCCTGAGGCAAGGCGCGTAGCCGAGACCTCCGGGAACTCCAAACGAACACAAACATGGATGATCACCGAGTGTTCAAACGGTGACGTCCAAGTCTTGAGGACGGTCAAAAATGGGGTGTCTACACCCCAGCACCCCCACCTCCACGTGGGGGGGCTGCCAATGGAGAAGAAAAAGAAAGAAAAAAAAAAAAAAACAGTTTTGGACCAATGAAAACAGACCTCCAACACCCCCACTGGGGGTCTTAAGCTTTATTCAAAATTTAAATATACTGTAATAATTGTCCGTACCTTACACTGACATTTTTAAACTAGTATAGATATAGATGACACTTGTATGATTTAACGCGTAATGATGGTGATTAATTTTTAATTTATTGAGGCGGTCGAGTAAATTTTTTATACATTTCACTTTCAGATGACTGCAACGTTTTATATAACTGATGATGGTGATTAATTTTTAATTTATTGAGGCGGTTGAGTAAATTTTTGAAACATTTCATTTTCAGTTGACTGTAATTTATTATATAACTAATGATGGTGATTAATTTTTAATTTATTGAGGCGGTCGAATAAATTTTTGATATATTTCATTTTCAATTGTCGGCAAAGAAAGAAATTTCTTGTGTGGGGAAGAATTAAAAATTGAATAGAATTTTTTATTTCTTTCTTTCTTGGTGGTAGAAATTGTTAATTAGTCAAGTCTGGTGGCCCGTCAATTTTCTTTCTTTTTATTTTTAATTTTTAAAATTTTTCGCTTGATGCCATTGTGACCATAACACAAAAAGTAGGCATTTTCATGCATAAGAAGCGAAGGGCATAGTTTTAATTTTTTTAATACATATATATAAGAAACAGTTAATTAGTTAAGGCTTGCAGACTATCAATTGAATTTTCAATTTTTAGGCTGGTGTTATTCTATTCAATTTCACAGAATAATATTCTAATTTTTAATAAATTATCAAAATATAAAATTTAAATACACTGTAATAATAGCCTGTACCTTACACTGACATTTTTAAACTAATATAGATATAGATGACACTCTAATGATTTAACGTGTAACGATGCTGAGTAATTTTTAATTTATTGAGGCGGTCGAGTAAATTTTTCATTCATTTCACTTTCAGATGGTTGCAACGTATTATATAATTGATGATGGTGATTAATTTTTAATTTATTGATATATCGATCTCGGTTTTGACGCGACCTTTGTTATATTTCGGATTCGGGTTTCATGGCCTAGTATTGTATCCATGTCTTGTTTTCCTCCTTTAACTCTTTGAATTTGAGTTTTGGAATATGTTGGGCGTGTTTGAAATAGGTTGGTTGCTAGTTGGTCTAGATTGTTGCTGCCCAGATTTTGGTTTCTTGCGCTCGAGCGAGACTTGTGAAATTTGCTTCTTCGCTCAAGCGAGGTTTCTTACGCTCGAGCGAGTTTTGAGAGTTCTCAGGTTTCCTTCTAGATGCAGCATTTCTGGGAAGATGAAGTTCCTCGCTCGAGCGAGGCTTCTTGCGTTCGAGCGAGGGCGTGCGTCTGTGAAATACCTGAAGGTATGTATTCTATGCTCTGGCGACACTTCTTGCGCTCGAGCGAGGTTACTTGTTGTGTCTGGTCGCTCGAGCAACAACTCCTTCGCTTGAGCGAAGGTCGCGTATATCAATTCACAGCTGAGTCATTTTACATTACTTTTTGATTTCATTTCATCTAAAAACCCTAATCCGACACACTCTCTCTCTCTCTCTACAAATACTCCAAGATCCAAGCATCTCTCAACCCTAGTCCTTTTGTTAAAGAGTTAGAGCATCTTGTGGGCTTCTTCTTGATTCGAACAAAATCGAATTTGGAGCATTTTTGAAGTTCTTCATCATCTCCTTTGAGCTTCTACACTTAAGGTAGGGATATTCTACATCTTAATATGGTTTTTAAGTTTGATATTTGTTATTGCGTATAAATGATGAGATTTGGGAGTGATTTGGGTAGACTAGGGTTTGGGCTCAAATTGAAAAGAGGGGTTTTCTATGTTAGGTTCCATAAATGTATATGCGGTATTGAATATGAGGTTACCTTAGGTTAAAATGGTGAAATTTGGCATTGGGGTTGATATTTAGAAAAAAAGGGAAAATTGCCCTAGTTTGTAGTAAATAATTATTTTGTATAAATAATGAAATTGATATGGGAAATATGAAATTGGAAGGATGCATGAATGAATGGTGTAGTTGCATTTGTTAAATCACTCACGTATGGAAATTTGATAAATCGTCTGTTTAAAAGATTATACATCTGTGTAGAAATATCTATTTTGGGCTATCGGTGGAGGATATCTATGATTGTTGTAGAAACTGCATGTGGAGTAGGTGAATTGAAACCTATCTTTTAATTTACCTCATTGAATATGATGGTATGATTGATATATTGAAAATGTGTCGTGGGTAGTCATTGCATATGATAATGCTTTTAATACATTGTATATGTATCTTTGTTTAGGAGGAGATAGGGGATGCACTCCATTGTTTGGGAGGAGATAGAGGATGGACTCCATTTTAAAACTAAGTTGGTCGGAGTGTTCAGAGTGAAAGTCCCAAAATCTTATAATTATGGGTGTCGATTCCTTCGGATATGAATTCCATAGAATGACTTGTTGAAGTGTTTTGAATAATAGATGTTGTTAAAGTGTGAACCAATGAATTGTAATTTCATTCGGTGTGTTTAGATGAAAATGAACTTGACTCATAAATTGAATTAAAATGGATGGATGGAAATGGATTGAGATGTGAAAATCTACGTTGAATGGTCTTGGAAAGAATATAAGTTGGTCATGAACATTGAATATAATTATACTTAGCATTTATATCTTAGTTAAATTTCATATACTGTGTTAGTTTATCTCTACTAGGCTTTGGCTCACCTTACTTGGGAAACCATTTTCAGGTATAGGTGACATGCCTCCTCCAAGGGTGTAGCTTGGGAGGACTAGGGCCTGAAGGCTTTATTTTTGTTTTGATATGTTTAAATTGCTTATTCAAGCCGAGGGCTTTACATGCATAGAGTTTAGGACTCTTCCTTTTGTTGTAACGAAGTGATGACTTGAAAAGATGTAAACCCGTAGGGTATTTATTTTGTTGTTAATCAACTATTACATACTATAGATTCAGGATGAACATTTATGAATGTATAATGCATGTAATACCCCTTTTGTAATATAAACTCTAATGAATGAAGTATACCATTTTATTATGTTCATAGATCTTATGGAATGGATTAATCGTATTTTATTTTGGGGGCGTTACAACTTGGTATTAGAGCCTACCGGGTTTGAATGCTTTGGGTACGTGGGAAGTGGTTAGTACCACATTGGGTTTATCTCGCTTGTCAGAGACTTAACTATGGATGCTATGTGCTTATATGATAACATGTTTATGTGATTATACGGGTATGAGATTTAATTTCTAGGATGTTGATCGGGTCCATGGGTTTCTGGGAGTCTTGTTGGAAAGGCACTTGATCACTGCCATTTCTAACGGAAACTCTAGTAACGCCACGGGACAGTCATTATCCGAAAATGAAATTTGTATGTGCTTATGTGATTATGTGCTTATGTGGAGTGAATTACAGTTGTCCATCATATTAGGATGTGGGTGAATTAGCTTCGGCACATTTGTAAATGTGCTAATGTCTATCGTTATCTTCATTAGGATGTCAGGACGAGGTCGTGGTGGTAGGCGTGGTAGGCCTAGGAGGCATGAGTTGCCCATACCGGATAAAATTTCGGCACAGGAGGAAAGGGTTGGTCAGGCCAATGTGGCCAAACTAGTAGGTCAACAAGCCTTGGGCGCCTTAGTCCGTGAAATGGCCGGTGCATTGAGGGAATCCATGGACATTCTCAGAGTTGAGAATCAAGTCTAGGCTCAAGTAGCTGAAGCTTGGCCGTCTTTTCTGAAGAGGGAGTTCTTCTGGTCGAATCCGGACGAGTTTTTGGGTGATCCTAAAGAGCCAATGAAGGCTGATGAGTGGCTGGAACAGATGACGAAGACATTTGAGATGCTCGGCATCGAAGACAGAGGTTTGAGAGTGACCTTGGCGTCCTTCCAGCTGAAGGGAGACGCAGGTCAGTGGTGGAAATATGCTCGGGGGAGCATTAGAGGGACTTGGGAAGCCTTTGTTGATGCTTTCCAAGACAAGTACTTACCTGCTACAGTAAGGGAGAAGTTGAGAGATCAATTCTCCAAGTTGGTGCAATTGAATACACCAATGGCTGAGTTTGAGGCCATTTTCATTAGCCTGTCTAGGTTTGCACTGGAGCTGGTGGCGACTGAAGAATGCCATTGTTTGGAATTTGAGAAGAAACCATGGACCGGGCTCATGTTTAGAGTGGCCGGATCCATGATTAGGGACTATAGGTGCCTTGTAGAGGTTGTAGCCCATCTTAAAACTATCATGCATGCGGAGGAGGAGAGAATGAGGGGCTCCAGGAGGAGTCAGGATGGTCAGGGAGACGGTAAGAGGCAGAGGGGTTCTAACCCTCAGTAGTCCCAGGGAGCACATTCGAGATCTACCTTTCCAGTGCCAAGTTTGGGTTCTGAGAGAGATGGTCAGGGAGACATCACTTGTTTCAAATATGGTCAGTTAGGCCACAAGTCTCTAGCTTGCCCACAGAGAGCAGAAGTGCAGCGAGCAGCTTCATCTTCGGCTCGTTCTCAGGGCTAAAGTCAGGGCAGATGCCAGCCGCTCACTTGTTATCAGTGTGGACAGGCGGGGCACTTGAAGAGGTTTTTCCCACTGTTGGGTGGCACACCTGGTGCATCTGGTTCGAGGCAGACACAGAGTCACTAGCCAGCGCAATCAGTACAAGCCTCGAGGGCCAATTAGGGAGCCTCTTCGGCTTAGTCAATGCAGCAGTCTTATGCTCCGAGAGGTGAGTAGGTAGATCAGAGACCTATGGGGCGTGTGTATGTTGTTTCCGCGCTAGATCTTGTATCGGTTTCATTTGTTGTGAGAGGTACCTTTTTGTTTTGCAACTCGGTTGCTAATGCGTTGATTGATATAGGTGCATCCCATTTATTTATTTCATCTGCATTTGCATCTGTTTTGGGGTTGGAGTTGGAACAGTTAGCATCTTCTATATGTGTTGTGTCACCTATTGGGGGCGAGATAATTTTGAAACAGGGGTGTTAGGGTTGTGATGTAGAGGTTGCCAAATTGCTAGCTTCCTTTTTCTTTTGTATTGATGTACATGTCTGGTTTTGATGTTATTTTGGGTATGGACTGGTTATCATCATACCGGGTTATTATAGATTGCTATCGTCAGAGGGTTACTATATGTACCTTAAGCGGTGATTGTTTCCATTTCTTAGGAGATCGGGTTGGTAAAGTCTTATCATTGGTATATGATCCACGTGGGCGGAGTGAACTTAGTTGTCTTCTTGCTAGCTTCCTGAGTGGAGAGTATGATGAAGTTCGGGTTGAGTTACCAAGAGTAGTTTGTGAGTATTCGGATGTCTTTCTTGAGGATCTTACTAGTTTACCACCTCACTGAGAGATCGAGTTCTCTATTGATTTAGTGCCTGGCACCGCATGAATTTCTATGGCACTGTATCAGTTTGCGCCAGCTGAGTTGAGTGAATTGAAGATTTAACTCCAAGAATTACTAGATAAGGGCTTTATTCGCCCTAGTACTTCACCTTGGAGAGCACCGACTCTCTTTGCTAAAAAGAAAGATGGAGCCTTGCAAATTTATATTGACTACCGAAAGTTGAACCAGGTTACGGTTAAGAACAAGTATCCAATGCCATGTATAGATGACCTGTTTGATCAGTTGAAAGGGTCTCGTTGTTTCTCTAAGATAGACCTGAAATTAGGTTATCACCAGTTGAGGGTCATGGAGGAGGATATCCTAAAGACGGCATTCTGTACGCGGTATGGCCACTATGAGTTTCTTGTGATGCCTTTCGAGCTAACCAATGCCCCAGCTGTGTTTATGGACTTAATGAACTGAATCTTCTGAGAATTCTTAGACCATTTTGTGGTTGTCTTTGTGGACGATATTCTGATTTACTCACACTCTGAGGAGGAGCACGAGGAACACTTGTGAGCGGTGCTTGAGTTTCTTAGAGCCCATAAGCTGTATGCTAAGTTCGGGAAGTGTCAATTTTGGCTAAAAGAGATTAAGTTCTTAGGCCATGTGGTGTCTGGGAAAGGGGTGACTGTAGATTCATCCGAAATTGAGGCAGTGCGGGATTGGGCACAGCCTAAGAATGCTTTCGAGATTCGTAGTTTCTTGGGGTTAGTCAGGTATTACCGTCCGTTTGTGAAGGATTTCTCCAAATTGGCGTCGCCTTTGACTAGATTGACGAGGAAAGGGGTCAAATTTGTGTGGAGTGAGGCTTGCAAAAAGTCATTCCAAGAGCTTAAGGTTAGACTTACCACCTCTCCAATCTTGATTATTTCGGAGAGAGGTTTGGGCTATTCAGTGTATTGTGATGCCTCACAAGAGGATTTGGGTTGTGTATTGATGCAAGAAGGGAAAGTAGTAGCCTATGGCTCACAGCAGTTAAAAACACATGAGAGAAACTACCCTATCCACGATTTAGAGTTAGCAGCTGTGATTTTTTCCTTGAAAATTTGAAGGCACTATCTGTATGGTGAGAGATTTGAGGTATTTTTTGATCATAAGAGTCTGAAGTATCTGTTTACACAGAAGGACTTGAATTTGAGGTAGAGAAGGTAGATGGAGTTCATAGAGGATTATGACTTTGAATTACATTACCATCCGGGGAAGGTCAATGTTGTGGCCGATGCCCTAAGTAGGAAATCCATCAGTAGTGTAGCTTGTATTGCTATCTAGGAACGGGAGATGTTGGGTGCCCTTGGTGAATTTGACTTGCATTTGGGCGAGTCTATTGAGTTTGCAGCCTTATTTTTTGTAGTTGTACAACCTACACTTATGAACCGAGTGTTAGAAGCACAAAAGGGTGACTTTGAGGTAGAATCCCTCCGGGAGAAGATCTCCAGTGGGAAGGTAGAGAAGGGTTTGATTGTGTATCCCGACCTGCGTGTGAGATACCGTGACCGTTTGTTTGTGCCGGAGTCATGCTGAGAGGAAGTACTTCGAGAGTTTCACCATTCATGCCTTGCGGTGCATTCGAGAGGCACAAAGATGTATCATGATCTGAGTCGCCAGTTTTGGTGGAGGGGTATGAAAAAGGATGTGCCAGTGTTTGTATCGAGGTGCCTTGCTTGTCAGCAAGTGAAGGCTGAGCATTAGAGGCCAGCGGGTTTGTTACAGCCCTTTTCTATAGTTGAGTAGAAATGGGAGCATGTCACGATGGATTTTGTTGTGGGCCTTTCGAGGACTCAACGGGGTAGTGATGCCATTCGGGTAGTAGTCAACCGATTGACCAAGTCGGCACATTTTATTCCTATGCGCATAAGAGATTCGGTAGATTATCTTCTGACTTGTATATTCGAGACATAGTGAGGCTACATGGGGTCTCTGTGACGATTGTTTCAGATAGAGATCCGCGTTTCACAGCTCAGTTGTGGCAGAGCTTGCAGAGTGCCTTGGGCACTAGATTGACCTTTATTACTGCTTACCATCCTCAGACTGACGGGCAGTCCGAGCGTACTATTCAGATTCTTGAGGATATGCTTTGAGGCTGTGTCCTTGACTTTAAGGGGTAGTGGGAGAGACACTTACCCTTACTGGAGTTTGCCTACAATAACAGTTTCCAATCGAGTATTGGCATGACACCGTTTGAGGCCTTGTATGGCCGACTATGTAGATCACTGGTGTGTTGGGCCGAGGTGGCTGATGCACCTTTATTGGGCGTAGAGTTGGTATGGGAAACGACGAAAAAAGTGACACTTATTCGTAGGAGGTTGGTTACAGCTCAGAGTAGCCAAAAGAGTTATGCTGATCGTAGGAGGAGACCTTTGTCATTCGAGGTGGGTGATTATGTCTTTTTGAAAATATCACCTAAACGGGGTTTGATAAGGTTTAGGAAGAGTGGGAAGTTATCCCCTCATTGGCCCTTTTGAGATCTTTGACTGAGTTGGGGAGGTTGCCTATCATTTGGCGTTACCACCACAACTTTCTGGAGTGCATGACGTGTTACATATTAGTATGCTTCGGAAGTATGAGCCGGATCCATCACATGTGTTGGATTAGAACGACTTAGAGGTAGACGAGGATGCCTCGTATGAGGAGAGACCGGTAAGAGTCTTGGATAGACGGGACCAAGTCTTGCGAGGCAAGACAATTCCTTGGTCAAAGCATTGTAGAAACATCATGAGGTTAAGGAAGCAACTTGGGAGCTTGAATCGGAAGTTTGTGATAAATATCTGGACTTATTTGTTGATGTTTGAGTATATGTTAAGATTTTAAATTTCGTTTATGAACTATTAAAACATTGTATATGTTTTGAATTATGAAAGCATTGTAAATGTTGAATATGTCTCAGAAATGCAAGTTTAATTTGAACATTGTATATGTTGTTTAAGTTTTGGAAATGTAAACTTGTCATAAACGTTGAATATGTTTTGGAAACATGAGATATACGTATTGAAATTAGTTACATTTCGGAATATGCATATTGGTAACATATGTTGAGCGATATGTTGTGGATTTGTTCTCTTGTGAAGAGATTGAATGACCGGTGGGTGGGTCATGATGATGAGAATTGAATTGTGAACATTTTGAAAATTGGGTAATCATGGTTTTTGAAACTTGTACTAAAATTTCAGGGATGAAATTCTTTAAGGGGGGGAGGTTATAGTGATCTCGATTTTGACCCGACCTTGGTTATATTTCGGATTCAGGTTTCATGGCTTAGTATTGTATCCATCTCTTTTTTTTCCTCCTTTAACTCTTTGAATTTGAGTTTTGGAATATGTTGGGCGTGTTTGGAACAGGTAGGTTGCTAGTTGGTCTAGATTGTTGCTGCTTAGATTTTGGCTTCTTGTGCTCGAGCGAGCCTTGTGAAATTTGCTTCTTTGCTCGAGTGAGGTTTCTTACGCTCGAGCGAGTTTTGAGAGTTCTCAGGTTTCCTTCCAGACGCAACATTTCTGGGAAGATGAAGTTATTCGCTCGAGTGAGGCTTCATGCACTCGAGTGAAGGTGTGCGTTTGTAAAATACCTAAAGGTATGTATTCTATGCTCGAGCGACACTTCTTGCGCTCGAGCGACAACTCCTTCGTTTAAGCGAAGGTCACGTATATGAGTTCGTAGTTGAGTCATTTTACATCACTTTTTGATTTCATTTCATCTAAAAACCCTAATCTGGTAATCTCTCTCTCTAAAGTTTGCTCTCTCTCTCTCTCTCTCTCTCTACAAATACTTTAAGATCTAAGCATCTCTTAACCCTAGTCCCTTTGTTAAAGAGTTAGAGCATCTTGTGGGCTTCCTTTTGATTCGAACAAAACCGAATTTGGTGCATTTTTGAAGTTCTTCATCATCTCCTTTGAGCTTCTACACTTGAGGTAGGGATATTCTACACCTTAATATGGTTTTCAATCTAGATATTTGTTATTGTGTATAAATGATGAGATTTGGGAGTGATTTGGGTAAACTAGGGTTTGGGCTCAAATTAAAAAGAGGGGTTTTCTATGTTAGGTTCCATAAACGAATATGGGGTATTGAATATGAGGTTACCTTAGGTTAAAATGGTGAAATTTGGCCTTGGGGTTGATATTTAGAAAAAGGGGAAAATTGCTCTAGTTTGTGTTAAATAATTATTTTGTATAAATAATGAAATTGATATGGGAAATATGAAATTAGGAGGATGCATGAATGAATGGTGTAGTTGGATTTGTTAAATCACTCACCTATGGAAATTTGATAAATCATTTGTTTAAAAGATTGTATATCTATTTAGAAATATCTATTTTGGGCTATTGGTGGAGGATAGCTATGATTGTTGTAAAAACTGCATGTGGATTAGGTGAATTGAAACCTATCTTTTAATTTACCTCATTGAATATGATGGTATTATTGAGATATTAAAAATGTGTCGTGGGTAGTCATTGCATATGATGATGCTTTT
Source organism: Camellia sinensis (assembly GCF_055761805.1). NCBI lineage: Eukaryota > Viridiplantae > Streptophyta > Magnoliopsida > Ericales > Theaceae > Camellia > Camellia sinensis. The sequence continues at coordinate 106,066,700 of NC_138969.1, read as the reverse complement.
AATACATTGTATATGTATCTTTGTTTGGGAGGAGATAGGGGATGGACTCCATTTTAAAACAAAGTTGGCTGGAGTGTCTAGGGTGAAAGTCCCGAAATCTTATAATTATAGGTGTCGATTCCTTCGGATGTGAATTCTGTAGAATGGCATGTTGAGGTGTTTTGAATAATAGATGTTGTTAAAGTGTGAACCAATGAATTGTAATTTCATTTGGTGTGTTTAGATGAAAATGAACTTGACTCATAAATTGAATTAAAATGGAAGGAAGGAAACGAATTGAGATGTGAAAATCTACGTTGAATGGTCTTGGAAAGAATATAAGTTTGTTTTGAACATTGAATATAATTATACTTGGCATTTATATCTTAGTTAAATCTCATATATTGTGTTAGTTTATCTCTACTGGGCTTTGGCTCACTTTACTTGGGAAACAATTTTCAGGTACAGGTGACATGCCTTCTCCAAGGGCGTAGCTTGGGAGGACTAGGGGCTGAATGCTTTATTTTTGTTATAATATGTTTAAATGCTTATTCAAGTTGAGGGCTTTACATGTATAGAGCTTATGACTCTTCCTTTTGTTGTAACCAAGTGATGACTTGGAAAGATGTAAGCCTGTAGGACATTTATTTTGTTGTTGTTAATCTACTATTACATGCTATAGCGATCCCGATTTTTCCCCGACCTTCATTGTATTCTAGACTTAGGTTCCATGGTTAAATATTGTATCCATGTCTTGCTTTCCTTCTTTGACTCTTTGCATTTGAGTTTGGAACTTGTTGGGCGAGTTTGCAATAGGTTGGTTGTTGGTTGGGTTAGATTGTTGTTGCCCAGATTTTGCCTCTTCGCTCGAGCGAGACTTCTTGCACTCGAACAAGCTTTTTCTAATTTTCTTCTTCGCTCGAGCGAGGTTTCTTGCACTCGAGTGAAGAATTAGGAGTTGTTTGGTTTCTTTTTAGACGTAGCATTTCTGGGGGAAGATAAAGTTCTTCGCTCGCGCGAGGCTTCTTGCGCTTGAGCCAGCCTTGTGTTATTTGTTTCTATGCTCGAGTGAGACTTCTTGCGCTCGAGCGAGGGTGTGCATCTGTGTAAGACCTGAAGGTTTGTATTCTATGCTCGAGCGATGTTTCTTGCGCTCGAGCGAGCATGTGTGTCTGTGGCAGACTTGAAGCTTTGCATTGAGTGCTCTAGCGACGCCTCTTGCGCTCGAGCAAGGTCACTTGTTGTGTCTAGTCGCTCGAGCGACAACTCCTTTGCTTGAGCGAAGACCGCATATATCAGTTCACAGCAGAGGAGTTTTACACCACCTTTTGAATCTTTTTTTGCTAAAAACCCTAGATCGGCTGTCTCTCTCTCTAAAAATCCAACTTCTCTCTACATTTTCCCTAGAATCTAAGGGTTTCTACTCTACTTCCTTTGAGAAAAAGGTGGAGCATCTTGTAGGCTTCCATTCCATCCGAGTAAAGCTTGATTTTGTGCATTATCGGGATTCTCCTTCTTCTTCTTTGAGCTTCTACATTTGATGTAGGGATACTCTACACCTTACTATGATTTTTAACCTAGGTATTTGTCATTTTGTATATATGGTGGAACTTAGAGGTAATTGGGTGAAACTAGGGTTTGAGCTTGAGATTTGAAAAGGGGGTTTTTCTATTTTAGGCCTTGAAAATATATGTAGGGTATTGAAGATGGGATTATGTGGGTTAAAATGATGAAATTTAAACTTGCAATTGATATTTGAAAAAAAAGGGAAAAATTGCCCCAAGTTGTGTTAAATAATTATTTTGTAGAAACAATGAAATTGATATGGGAAATATGAAATTGGGAGGATGTATAAACAAATGGTGTAATTGCATTTGATAAATCATTCACCTATGGAAAATTGGACAAATTATCTGTTTGATAGATTTGTTTATCTGTTTAGAAATATCTGTTTTGGGCTATCGGTGGAGGATAGCTATGATTGTTGTAGAATTTGCATGAGGATTAGGTGAATTGAAACTAATTATTTGAATTATGTCATTGAATATGACGGTTTGATTAAATTGTTGAATGTGTGAATTTTGGTAGTCATTGCATATGACACGCTTTTAAATACATTGTATATGTAATCATTGTTTGGGAGGAGATAAGGGATGTACTCTATGGTTTGGGAGGAAATAAGGGATGGACTCCATTGAAAATTAAGTTGGCCGGAGTGTCTAGGGTGAAAGTTCCAAAATCTTATATATATATATATATATATGGGTGCCGGTTCCCTCGGATGAGAATTCCGTAAAATGGCAAGAAAATTGAAGTGTTTGAATAATGGTTGCTATTGACCTGTTGATAAATGAGTCGTAGCCTTGTTGGGAATTGTTTAGATAACAAGGGATTATATCTATGAGTTAATTTGAATAAATGAATGGAAATAGTTTGAGATACTGATGTCATTATTGATTGGTCATGAAAAGATGTCGATTGGCTTTAAGTATTGAACATTTATTTAACGCTTATATCTTAGTTAAATTTCATACATTGTGTTAGTATATCTCTATTGGGCTTTGGCTCACCCTACTTGGGACACCATTTTCAGATACAGGTGATATGCCGCCTCCAAGGACATAGCTTGGGAGGTTTAAGGGCTGAACGCTCCATTTTGTTATTCCGTTTGTGTTAAATGTTTATTCAAGCCGAGGGCTTTACTTGTATAGAGACTTAGACTCTTATTTTGTTGTAACCAAGCAAATCACCCTATTTGGGACACCATTTTCAAGTACAGGTGATATGCCGCCTCCAAAGACATAGCTTGGGAGGTTTAAGGGCGGAACGCTCCATTTTGTTATTTCGTTTGTGTTAAATGTTTATTCAAGCCGAGGGCTTTACTTGTATAGAGACTTAGACTCTTATTTTGTTGTAACCAAGCGAAGTCTTGGAAAGATGTAAGCTCGTAGGGAATTTATTTTGTTGTTATCAATTAGACTTACATGCTATAGTTTCAGGATGAACATTTATGAAAATGTGATGCATGTAACATCTTTTGTAATGTAGACTCTGATGAATGAAAATATAACATTACTATCGTATTTATAGATCTTATGAATGGTTTATTTATATCATATTTTGAGGGCGTTATACATGCTATAGATTCAGGATGAACATTTATGAATGTATAATGCATGTAATACCCTTTTTGTAATATAAACTCTGATGAATGAAGTATACCATTTTATTATGTTCATAGATCTTATGGAATGCATTAATTTTATTATATTTTGGGGGCGTTACAATTGAGGTAGCCGAGTAAATTTTTAATACATTTCATTTTTAGTTGACCGTAATGTATTATATAACTAATGATGGTGATTAATTTATAATTTATTGAGGCGGTCGAATAAATTTTTGATATATTTCATTTTCAATTGGTCGCAAAGAAAAAAATTTCTTGTGTGGGGGCAGAAGTAAATTGAATAGATTTTTTTTTTCTTCCTTTCTTTCTTGGTGGTAGAAATTGTTAATTAGTCAAGTCTGGTGGCCTGCCAATTTTCTTTCTTTTTATTTTTAATTTTTAAAATTTTTAGCTTGATGTCATTGTGACCATAAACAAAAAGAAGGCATTTTTCATGCATAAGAAGCAAAGGGTGTAGACACCCCATTTTTGACCGCCTTTAAGATTTGGGCACCACTGATTGTTTACTTGGTGATGAAAGGTGTGCAGTGCAAAGGTTCGATTTCTTCGGTAAAGAGAGAGTCAAATTCAAACCTCACAACCCCTTTTTGGACTAAAATGATTTTGACTAAAATTATTTTTAGATCTTAAAACCCTCTCTTTTAAAATATTTTTGAAAAAGTTCCAACGATGTTCCAACGCTCGCATTTCGTTAAATGTTGCGCTTTTCGGTAAACCAAGCAAGGACAAAGTGGAAATGAATGGAAGAGAGATGAACTCTTTGGAAAAATATTTAAAACATCTTGTTTAAAGGTTTGGATTTGAAGAAAAGAGGAGAGGAGGGAAGAAACCAAGTTGGAGAAGAAGTTTGGCACGAATTCGGGTAGGATCGAAACTGAGCAGTCTTCACTACAAGAGGCATATCTTTTTTCATAGTTGGAATTTTGATGTGAGTCTACCACTATTGGAAATAAGACTTCTAGGGCTTTAATTTTGGCTCAAGAATGACCTGCAAAGGAGTCCAGATGAAGGAGTTATTCGCATTTGAAGTTGGGCTCAAAAAGCAGATTTTTCTGGCCAACCAGAGGTGGAGGTTTTTGGCTACGAATGGGCTGTTCTGGCCATGTGCCAGCCATGAATGGCCAAGGCCGGCCACTTGCCGTCCAAGAGTGACCCTTGCCGGCCAACAATGGACATGTGCCGGCCATCAATGATCTCTTGCCGGCCATTGATGCAAAAAGTCAGATTTTTGCAGATATTTGCGTTCCAACTGTTCCAGCTGTCCCTTTTGGGATATGTTCGACCTGAGCTTGCATTCTTCTATATATAGAGAGACTTCTCTATGGTTTTGAAGGTTAGAACATTTGAGGAAGAAAAATTTTGGGAGCCTCTCTCTCTACATTTCTCTCTCTCTTGAACCTTTGTGCATAAGTGCATACAAGTGTAGATACACTTCTCCTTTGCCTATACATCCTTGAACAAAGTTGGTTACCTTTGAGCTGAGGTTCTAGAAGGCGTTCTTGGAGCTCTTCAAAGTGATTTTTCTTGGTTTTGTTGCCTAAAATTGTGTTGTGCTTCAAGAGGTATAACTCTCTCCCTTTAAGCTTATTTTTCATACTTACTTTGCCATCTTTTTCCACCATTTCAAGGCTGGTTTTGGCATGTAAAAATTTCTATTTTTCAGTCCTAAAAGTGGTGGTTTAAGCCTTTGTGAGTTAGGGGGTTGTCCCCCCTTTTTGCTCCTTAGCTTGTTAAGCTTTTTGCACCATTTCTCATCACCTTCAAATCAAACTTTTTGGGCCTTTTTACCACTGAAACTCAGAGGTTTTTCAGTGACAAAAACCATGTTTTGAGGTCCAAAATAGGAGGGGTTGGCCTCCCCTCCTTGTGTCTTGTTTGCAAGTGTAGATAGCCTAACATGTGAGCTTGTTTTTCTACCTTTTTGTGACTTGATCTCAGCATGTTTTAGGCTCTACTTTGGCATGATTTAACTCTATTTTGGGTGGTGTTAGTCATATGAGCCTTGTCTTGCATGGTTGTAGTGCATATGCCTTCACTAGCTCAGTGTTTTAGGCCCTCTAACATGCTTTGCTTGAGATGATAGCATGTTGTAGCATCATTTAACATGTGATTTCAGTGCATATAGCTCTGTCACACTTTTACTTATATCACTCTTTCATTGCTTTTGAAAGTTGTGTTTTGAGCCTTGCTTGCGAGCCAACATGTGCGCATGTTTTTCTTGCCTTTTATGTTTTAATCTTAGCATGTTTTGGTTACTGATTTAGCATGTTTAAGCTCTGTCCAGAGCTGGTTTGGTCATTTAAGCTTAATATTGCATGTCTCTCGTGTAATGCTCTTCACTAGGTTAACGATTCTGGCTTTTGAACATGTTGTGCATGTGTCACGACCCTAACCCGCCCCCGTGGGTTAAGGACGTAACCGGCCAGTAATCATGAGATTACCTACGGCCTCGGACTGTCGGAAACGTATTTTAACAGAGTTAATGGGGGCCAAACGGAAGCAAAATTAAAAACTTTGTCCATAGAGCCGTGCTTATATGCGCATCAAACAAACCATACTCAGATACGTTAATAACTCACATCACAAGTACGGTTTCACCAAATTCATTACAGACAGGATCGTCCAAAACTAGTCAACCTATAACAGACTATATACAGACATACATAAAGTCCTTGCCGGCAAGACAAAACATAATTACATAGCAAAAAGGCAAGGGTAGGTCTCAAGAGTGAGACGCAAGGCTGACTTCCTGAAAACTCGGATTTTTCCTAGCGGACTTCACTGGGGCTGGGTTTGGACTTCCCTTGGCTCACCTACAAATACATGAATGAGCGTGAGCGATAGCCCAGTGAATAATATCAAATATAACAGTTACATAACAATATGTAGAACAACATGCTCCAAACGGCCTTGGGCCCAATTTATACTTCTGTTTAACAGCAAAATATATATAACTATACGAAATGCAAGTCAAGTAACTGTAGTTCCAAACATTCTGGCCTTTGGCCCATCCGGGTTTCCATTCATGGCAAAACGGCCTTCGGCCCATTCATTCATGTCAAACGGCCTTTGGCCCATTCATTCATGTCAAACGGCCTTCGGCCCACTCTTTCATGTCAAAACGGCCTTCGGCCCACTCTTTCATGTCAAAACGGCCTTTGGCCCACTCTTTCATGTCAAAACGGCCTTCGGCCCACTCTTTCATGTCAAAACGGCCTTCGGCCCACTCTTTCATGTCAAAACGGCCTTCGGCCCACTCATTCATGTCAAAACGGCCTTCGGCCCACTCTTTCATGTCAAAACGGCCTTCGGCCCACTCTTTCATGTCAAAACGGCCTTTGGCCCACTCATTCATTTATTCTTGTCAGACTTTTGTCCACAATCCCAATTAACAACTCATAATATTTATAGGGGAATAACAATTGGACATTGACAAGTTTTCAAATATTGATATTACTCACAGTGATCGGCTTGTGGATGCGCCCTGGAGCTTGACCCTACACATTTCATGAATACAAAAGGGTCACTAACAGTTCAATCCGCTCTTTAATTCACATATTCCTCTTTAGGCTTTGTTCTTATCTCATTAACTCATTTACAATGCTTAACACATGCCTAAGAGTGCTTACAAGTGAAAAAGAACGGAAAACGAATCACAGAATGCATGAACAAAATTCCAGGAAATAGGGTCCCCGCTCGAGCGTAAGCTTCTCCGCTCGAGCGGACCCTTAAGGCCTGCAAAAGTACTGGTTGCACGAAAGATGCGCTCGAGCGTGGAATAGAGCGCTCGAGCTGAAGGTCTGTCTACAAAAATCCACGCTCGAGCGTGAAGTGTCCCGCTCGAGCGGACATCCAACTCTGCAAAAATGCTGGGAGCACGATTTTCCCGCTCGAGCGGCCATTACCCCGCTCGAGCGGACCTCAAAAATCTGGGTTTCCCAGATCGTGTTCTTGAGCTCCAATTCAGTTTTCCATCTACATTTCTTGCATGCAATGGTTCAAATTACACATTTACACATGCTAACATGCTACTAATGCAAGATTACAACATTAGGAAGCTCAATTACATGAATTATCTACATGCATGTCCCAAATTATCTCAAACCCATCATCAACATGCTCAAATTCAAACATTCAAGACTTATACTCCCATGATTAGCACATGCATGTGGGAGATGCTCATCATTCTCAACTTAGATGGTACAAATGGTGACTACAACATGAGCTTTAACCAAAACTCCACATGAATCATGTGTTTCAAGCTCAAACATGCAAATTCAAAGTAATTTCTTACATGCATGAGTTCTAAGACTTCAATCTCAACAAAAATCAACTCATTACATGTTCTTGATCACAAACAACCCTTGAACTTACAAATTACAAGTAAGAGTTCATGAAATCACTTACCTAAGAGCTTCAACACTCAAGCTCTAGCCAAATCTTCAGCTAGATCTTCAAATTCCCAAGTCTTGAGCCCAAATTACACAAATCTCTCCCTTTTTCTCTCCATGGCCGGCCTCTCTCTCACTCTCAATTGTCTAACTCAGATTTTGAGTTTTAAGAGAGCTAAAGGAGAGTGCATTACAAATATACAACAAGCCCCATTAACAAATATTTTAATATAAAATAATGGGGTACTTAATTTATCAATTTAATCAGTTTAAATTGACCAGAATCAAATTTCAATTAAATTTCACTGTAGGCTCTAAAAATTATGCCAATCACAATGGCGTAATCAATTTCGGGTTCCGTGGCCGATACGGCCCTCAATTAAATTTCCAAAGCAGACTACTCAAACAGATATTCCTACGATGAACAGATAGAATTTCAAACCACATATTTTCACATAGTGGAACACAAAATCATTTCAAAATACATAATCACATCATGTTAAGGACCAATTAACATACTACGGAACAGGGGTGTCACAGTCTTCCCCCCTTTAGGAAGTTTGGTCGTCCAAACTTAACTTACCTTCGTCGGGAAACAAATGTGGATAGCGTAGACGCATTTCCTCCTCTTTTTCCCATGTAGCATCTGTCCCATAGTGTTCCTTCCATTCCACTTTTACCATTGGAATGGATTTGTTTCTCAATTCTTTCACTTGTCGGTCAACAATTCTTTCCGGCCATTCAGCATATTCCATATTTTCATCAATAGCAACCCGGTGATAATCAATCACATGCAACGGGTCTCGGAGGTAACCCCTCAACATTGACACATGAAACACATTGTGGATTTGCTCGAATCCCGGTGGCAAAGCAACTCTATAAGCAACTGGACCAAGTTTCTCCAAAATTTGAAACGGCCCAATATAACGGGGCGTCAACTTGCCCTTTTTCCCAAACCTGACTTGGCCTTTCATTGGAGAAACACGGATGAACACATGATCGCCGACCTCATACTCAAGAGGTCTTCTCCGGACATCTGCATAACTCTTCTGTCGGTCTTGAGCTATTTTGAGCCTTTGCCGAATAGTTTTGATCTTTTCAGAGGTGTCTTGTACAATTTCAGGCCCGAGCAAAGCTCTGTCCCCGACCTCTGTCCAACAAATAGGTGATCTACACCTCCTACCATACAAAGCCTCGTATGGTGCCATACCGATGCTGGAGTGGGAGCTGTTATTATAAGCAAACTCTGCAAGTGGCAAGTAATCTTCCCAACTCCCCTGAAAATCCAAAGCACACATGCGAAGCATATCTTCCAAAGTCTGTATCGTTCGTTCTGACTGTCCATCTGTCTGTGGGTGGAATGCAGTGCTGAACCTTAGTTCTGTTCCCATAGCTTCCTGCAAACTCTTCCACAATCTAGATACAAATTTCGGATCCCTATCTGACACGATGGACACCGGAACTCCGTGTAACCGGACAATTTCATCAACATAAATAGTAGCCAATCTATAAGCAGTAAATGTAGTTTTGACAGGCAGAAAATGTGCAGATTTAGTCAGTCTATCAACTACAACCCAAACAGAATCCATACCTTGAGAGGTCCGAGGTAGGTCAACAACGAAATCCATAGTCACATGTTCCCACTTCCACTCAGGAATAGGGAGAGGTTGAAGTAGACCGCCTGGTTTCTGATGTTCAGCCTTAACTTGCTGACACTGGAGACACTTGGACACATACTCTGCAATCTCTTTCTTCATTTTAGGCCACCAGTAGGTTTGTTTCAAATCCCGATACATTTTATTATTACCCGGATGCATAGCAAATACAGATCTGTGGGCTTCATCTAAAACCCTCTTCCTTAACTCTGGAATATCTGGGACACATATTCGATTTCGAAATTTCAACATTCCATTCCCAACACTGAACTCTGCTTTTGGGCTTACTTCAAATTCATCAATTACCTTTCTGAGGAACTCATCCTCTTTCTGTTTTTGCTTGATTTCATCAACAATTGCCGGCTCGGCTGTAATAGCGGCTATCAATCCGCCCTGTTCACACACCACCACTTCAATTTCAGACTTTTCAAAGTCTTGCAAAATCTCCCTTTGTTCAGTAAGCAAACAAGCCATACTCCCTGTTGATTTCCTGCTCAAGGCATCAGCCACTGTATTAGCTTTTCCGGGGTGATACTGAATTTCTAGGTCGTAATCTTTTATCAATTCCAGCCATCTTCTCTGACGCATATTCAACTCTTTCTGCTTGAAGAAGTATTTTAGGCTTTTATGATCTGTGTAGACTTCACACTTTGCCCCATACAAATAATGCCGCCAGATTTTCAAAGCAAAAACAACTGCGGCCAATTCTAGGTCATGTGTTGGATAATTCTTCTCATGTGGCCTCAACTGTCGGGAGGCGTAAGCAATAACCTTTCCGTTCTGCATTAACACACAACCCAAACCCTTATAAGATGCGTCACTGAAAATCACAAAATTTTCCGTACCTGAAGGTAGTGTCAAAATTGGTGCAGTGGTCAATCTTGTCTTCAATTCATGAAAGGCTGATTCTCTTTCACTATTCCACTCAAATGGTTGTCCTTTACGTGTCAATTGGGTAAGAGGCACAGCTAATTTCGAAAAGTCCTTTACAAACCTTCTGTAGTACCAAGCTAAGCCCATGAAACTGCGAACTTCTGTCACATTAGTTGGTGTAGGCCAATTCACAATTGCTTCTATTTTCTGCGGGTCCACTGAAATTCCTTCCTTGTTGACCACGTGCCCTAAGAAAATAACCTCATCCAACCAAAACTCACATTTCTTTAACTTAGCAAATAGTTTTCTTTCCCGAAGTATTTGTAAAACAATCCTCAAATGATGTTCATGTTCAAGTTTATCTTTAGAGTAAATCAAAATATCATCGATGAAGACTACAACAAACTCATCAAGGTAGGTTTTAAAAATTCTATTCATTAGGTCCATAAACGCTGCCGGAGCATTAGTCACTCCAAATGGCATGACAAGGAATTCAAAATGACCATACCTCGTTCTGAATGCGGTTTTCTCAACATCCTCTGCTTTAACCTTCAGCTGATGATACCCAGATCTCAAATCAATCTTAGAAAACACCCGTGATCCCTACAACTGATCAAATAAGTCATCAATACGGGGTAAGGGATATTTGTTCTTTATTGTTACCTTGTTCAATTCCCGGTAATCAATACATAGGCGTAAGGTACCATCCTTTTTCTTTACAAATAACACTGGTGCGCCCCAAGGCGAAGTACTGGGCCGGATAAACCCTTTATCAAGAAGGTCTTGCAACTGCTCTTTTAATTCTTTCATTTCGGCTGTAGCCATCCTGTAGGGAGTTTTAGAAATAGGCTGGGTGCCTGGCACAGTTTCAATAGTAAACTCTATCTCCCTGTCTACCAATTCCCCTGGTAATTCATTTGGAAACACATCTGGGAATTCTCTAACGATGGGAATATCATTCAATTCAACATTCACGGATTGTTCAGTTAATACATAACACAAATAACCCTGGCATCCCTTCCTGATCAATTTACATGCTTTCATTGCAGATATCAAATATGGTGGAGGTACTACCCCATTTCCCACAAACACAATTTCTTCCTGTTCTGGTGGTTTAAACACAACCCTCTTTGTCACACAATCTATAGTAGCACAATATTTGGTCAACCAATCCATGCCCAAAATTACATCGAAGTGTCTAAAGTTTAAGGGCAACAAATCTACATATAGGGTAGCATCCTCAATATGCATGTCACAAAACCGATATATATAGTCACATAACACAGATTCTCCCGATGGAGCAGACACACATAACAAATATGGCAACAACTCTAGGGGTCTTTTCAGTCTAGATGCAAATGCATATGTCACAAACGAATGCGTTGATCCAGAATCAATTAACACAAAAGCATCCTGATTACATATCGAGATAGTACCTGAGACAACGGCATTGGCATTCCGTGTATCACCCGGAACGAGTGCAAAGACTCTCCCTTGTCTCACTGTATCCCCAGTAGTAGCAGATCTCAGAGTGTTTCCCGGCTTCGGGATCGATGCAGTGGAGCTAGCAGCTATCTTCCCACTATTCTGATTACAATCTCGGGCTATATGCCCTTGTTTCCCACACTTAAAACAGGCTCCTGATGTACGGTAACAGACTCCACGGTGCTTTTTGCCACAAGTGTTGCACATGGGAGCTGTGTCTCGGGAAGAACCGGAAGTAGTTGAGGAGCCCGTGTTTTGCTTTTTCAAAAATCTCTTCTTCGAAAAGAAGCCTTGTCTTTTGTTTCCTTTCCATTCGGTTGTTGGCTTAGCTTGTCTAGCTATGTTAGCCTCTGATATAATGGCCCGGTCAAGCACCCCAATGTAGGTCTCCAATTTCAGGACATTCACTCGCTCTAGGATGTCACTTCGGAGCCCACCTTCAAAATGCCTTGCCTTCTTATAATCAGTGTCAATTACGTGTGGTGAAAACCTGGCCAACTCAGTAAATTTGGCCTCATACTCAGCTACAGTCATGCTGTCTTGCTTGAGTTCCATGAACTCTGCCACTTTCCTGTCCCGGACACACTGCGGGAAGTACTTGTCATAGAAGATTTCCAAAAATTTCACCCAGTCAACATCCCTGTGGTTTTCTCGCATCAACATCCACCATCTCCTCGCTTCGTCTTCTAACATAAAAGTGGCTAGAAGCACTTTCTGTGTATCCGAGCACGGAAATACCTCAAACAGTTTTTCGATCCCAAGAACCCAAGCTTCCGCTTTCAAAGGATCCAGTCCACCATGAAACTGTGGTGGTTTCATTTTCTTGAACTCCTTGGTGAGAGCAATTATCCGATCATCATTTTGATTATCTGGCACGGGCGGTGCCTGAGGTGGAGGTGGCGGGTGTGGTTGCTGCCACTGTTGCTGCCACTCTTGTTGCTGTCTCAAAGCTTCTGCCATTTCCTGAATCAGTCTTTCCATTCTGTCCAGCCTGGTAGCAGAGGATTCCTCTACCTCATCACCTCTGGTTCTCACCATCTGATTAAACTTGCATTATATTCCATACCAAAGGTACACAAATACACATACACTAAGGAGCACATATTTCCAGATAATTCGTAATTCAAGTAGTTCACAACTTACACATATAATTATTCATAACAAAACATTTAAGCATATAATAAATGCTTCCAAACTCGTATTTATCACATGAATGCATCCTAGATCTTATCTAGACGCTTATTGCTCTTTTTGGAAAAGTGTGTGAGTTATTAACTCGTGCTCTGATACCACTCTGTCACGACCCTAACCCGCCCCCGTGGGTTAAGGACGTAACCGGCCAGTAATCATGAGATTACCTACGGCCTCGGACTGTCGGAAACGTATTTTAACAGAGTTAATGGGGGCCAAACGGAAGCAAAATTAAAAACTTTGTCCATAGAGCCGTGCTTATATGCGCATCAAACAAACCATACTCAGATACGTTAATAACTCACATCAAAAGTACGGTTTCACCAAATTCATTACAGACAGGATCGTCCAAAACGAGTCAACCTATAACAGACTATATACAGACATACATAAAGTCCTTGCCGGCAAGACAAAACATAATTACATAGCAAAAAGGCAAGGGTAGGTCTCAAGAGTGAGACGCAAGGCTGACTTCCTGAAAACTCGGATTTTTCCTAGCGGACTTCACTGGGGCTGGGTTTGGACTTCCCTTGGCTCACCTACAAATACATGAATGAGCGTGAGCGATAGCCCAGTGAATAATATCAAATATAACAGTTACATAACAATATGTAGAACAACATGCTCCAAACGGCCTTGGGCCCAATTCATACTTCTGTTTAACAGCAAAATATATATAACTATACGAAATGCAAGTCAAGTAACTGTAGTTCCAAACATTCTGGCCTTTGGCCCATCCGGGTTTCCATTCATGGCAAAACGGCCTTCGGCCCATTCATTCATGTCAAACGGCCTTTGGCCCATTCATTCATGTCAAACGGCCTTCGGCCCACTCTTTCATGTCAAAACGGCCTTCGGCCCACTCTTTCATGTCAAAACGGCCTTTGGCCCACTCTTTCATGTCAAAACGGCCTTCGGCCCACTCTTTCATGTCAAAACGGCCTTCGGCCCACTCTTTCATGTCAAAACGGCCTTCGGCCCACTCATTCATGTCAAAACGGCCTTCGGCCCACTCTTTCATGTCAAAACGGCCTTTGGCCCACTCATTCATTTATTCTTGTCAGACTTTTGTCCACAATCCCAATTAACAACTCATAATATTTATAGGGGAATAACAATTGGACATTGACAAGTTTTCAAATATTGATATTACTCACAGTGATCGGCTTGTGGATGCGCCCTGGAGCTTGACCCTACACATTTCATGAATACAAAAGGGTCACTAACAGTTCAATCCGCTCTTTAATTCACATATTCCTCTTTAGGCTTTGTTCTTATCTCATTAACTCATTTACAATGCTTAACACATGCCTAAGAGTGCTTACAAGTGAAAAAGAACGGAAAACGAATCACAGAATGCATGAACAAAATTCCAGGAAATAGGGTCCCCGCTCGAGCGTAAGCTTCTCCGCTCGAGCGGACCCTTAAGGCCTGCAAAAGTACTGGTTGCACGAAAGATGCGCTCGAGCGTGGAATAGAGCGCTCGAGCTGAAGGTCTGTCTACAAAAATCCACGCTCGAGCGTGAAGTGTCCCGCTCGAGCGGACATCCAACTCTGCAAAAATGCTGGGAGCACGATTTTCCCGCTCGAGCGGCCATTACCCCGCTCGAGCGGACCTCAAAAATCTGGGTTTCCCAGATTGTGTTCTTGAGCTCCAATTCAGTTTTCCATCTACATTTCTTGCATGCAATGGTTCAAATTACACATTTACACATGCTAACATGCTACTAATGCAAGATTACAACATTAGGAAGCTCAATTACATGAATTATCTACATGCATGTCCCAAATTATCTCAAACCCATCATCAACATGCTCAAATTCAAACATTGAAGACTTATACTCCCATGATTAGCACATGCATGTGGGAGATGCTCATCATTCTCAACTTAGATGGTACAAATGGTGACTACAACATGAGCTTTAACCAAAACTCCACATGAATCATGTGTTTCAAGCTCAAACATGCAAATTCAAAGTAATTTCTTACATGCATGAGTTCTAAGACTTCAATCTCAACAAAAATCAACTCATTACATGTTCTTGATCACAAACAACCCTTGAACTTACAAATTACAAGTAAGAGTTCATGAAATCACTTACCTAAGAGCTTCAACACTCAAGCTCTAGCCAAATCTTCAGCTAGATCTTCAAATTCCCAAGTCTTGAGCCCAAATTACACAAATCTCTCCCTTTTTCTCTCCATGGCCGGCCTCTCTCTCACTCTCAATTGTCTAACTCAGATTTTGAGTTTTAAGAGAGCTAAAGGAGAGTGCATTACAAATATACAACAAGCCCCATTAACAAATATTTTAATATAAAATAATGGGGTACTTAATTTATCAATTTAATCAGTTTAAATTGACCAGAATCAAATTTCAATTAAATTTCACTGTAGGCTCTAAAAATTATGCCAATCACAATGGCGTAATCAATTTCGGGTTCCGTGGCCGATACGGCCCTCAATTAAATTTCCAAAGCAGACTACTCAAACAGATATTCCTACGATGAACAGATAGAATTTCAAACCACATATTTTCACATAGTGGAACACAAAATCATTTCAAAATACATAATCACATCATGTTAAGGACCAATTAACATACTACGGAACAGGGGTGTCACAGCATGAGTTGCTTGCATGTTGTAGTATCATTTTTGATGCCATTTTAGCATTCAAATGTCTGCCACCCTCCCCCATTCTTCACTTTTTACTTTGTTTTGAAAGTGACTTTGAACCCTTTGTTGGTTTGAGTGTGAAATTGAGGCATTTGTGCTTAATGGTTTAATTCTCCCGGGAGTTCATTACCAACGGCATGAAGTCTCTTTTATGCTCGAAACACTTGTGGTTTAAGCCCACTTTCGATTAGAGGACACTCATTTTGGACTTAATCAGTTAATGGATTAATCGGTAATGTAAAATGTGTAAATAAAACATGACAAGTAAAACTTGAGCAAGTTAAGCATGTTGTGTTTGCATTGCATGTGTTCAACCAAACGTTATGTTGAACACAAGGAACATTGGTCCATTTCATACTCAAAGTGATGAAATGAGCCAATCTCCTTAGTTTCCATTGCCTTTGATCATCCATGATAAGGTGATGGCTTTGAGTCTTGTTTTGTGCATTTATTGAAAGTGTACAACTTGGATCTTTGGCCATCATGCATTGAAAATGCTTGATTGGTGGTTTTGGATCCAAGAATGCCACTCCTTTGATGTTTTGAGATGATAAGGAAGGGTACAGTACAAACATATCCTTGGAAAACCCTCTCTTTTCCTCTGTTTATGCTTTGTTGCAGTGTGGTGATTCAGCACACCAGTGGCCGACATTGGTTCACTGATGGCCGGCAGTGCCTTATCCTTAGCCGGTATGGCTAATTTTTGGCCGACAGGTGGCCGACAGGAACCAATCATGGCTGGTAGGCCATTGGTGCACTCCTCATCATTGATTTGGTAAGGTGGAGCATAAAGTTCTTGGAGTAACCCTGCAAATAGAGCCTCTCAAGAGCAAACTGGTGGGCTTTTCAGGGCGAAAACCGAGTGCATGCATATTCAACTTCCTAAAGCAGAGCTGAGGCAGTGTAGTTAGTATTCTATATGTTTAGAAAAGATGTGCAGAAAAGTAGAGAGGTGATGTGATGGAAAAAAGATAAAAAGATAAAAAGATGGATTATATAGTCTATGCCAAACCAGCCCTTAATTAACTAGTTGTTAATTAGTTAAGTGTTGTAATAATTAAGTAGCTTAGTTTTGCTATTTCTTTATTTTGATTTGTAATTATTAGTCTGATTAGTTTAATTAGATTAGTTAGCTTAGCTTAGATTAGACTAACTTATTCATTCGGACCCTCCTTCACGAGGGCATAATGTTGTAATAAGTGTGCGTACGTGTGTGCATGTCTTCCAACCCCATGTCTTTCTTCCTTTTACTTAACCGCTTTCGATGGTTAGTTTAGGGACATTTTCGATTAGCATACCTTATGCTTGCATGTTTGCATCATTCATTTGTCTTGCATGTACCGAGGCTCAGCGCATCATTCAAATTGCATCGTATTTCAATACCTTTTTGAAAACATGTTTCAAAGCATGCTATCAAAGTGTTGCAAATCATATGCCATATTAGTAGCCTAGCCTATTAATTGCATTATTGCATATGTTGCATTAGTCATTTAACATAGTTAGGAATCATGCATTTTTCTAACTTTGTTTTCTTTCCTAGCTTGGAGTATTAGGTGAGCTTTTACGCTTTAGCATGCTTGCATGAGTGCGGTTGCCATATTTCCATGTTTTCGCATGCTTGCCATGTTTTCGCATGTTTGCCATGAGGCTATTTGCTTAAATGCTAAACTGCTTGAATGCCCGTGGATGAAGGCTTAGTTGCTTGAATTGGAACAATTCAACGAATGAATGTTTTAAGCCCAATTTGCGAAGTGGGAAATCATGTTTTAAAGCCCATCTTGTGAGATGGAAAATCCACGCTTTAGCCCACTTGAGGGTGGCATTTTCAAACCATTTTTGAAAGAAAACATGAGTTGAATTCGTTTCAAGTCTTGCGACTTAGTCTATACTTTTTTGTGTGCGTCACATAGTAAAATTAGATTAATAACCGGAATAAGAACACGTGTTTATAAAAACAACATATCATGTTTAGTAGAGGCCGATCTTTGATCGGGCGAGTGGAGGTGCTCATTTCAGGACCTTTCCTTCTCGTACCCAAGTTCCTGAGCCGAGGCAACTTTGGTGATGACGGACACGTGGCCTTTGGCATGAGTCATGGTTTCCTAAATTTTCGAAAAATAAAATATTTAGGTGGTGATTTTGTAATCTGGCAAAGCAGTCTAGTTTTGTCATTATTTGATCTAAAATCAATTTTCTAAAATGATTTGCCAAATTGAACTCTTTGGTGTTTATCAATTTCACATTGCACTTTGTGAGATTAGATTCAGAACCATGATAGGAGTCCGAACTGTAGGACCAATTCGATGCTCTCCGAGAGGGGGGGGGGGGCGCAAAGAAAGTCGAGTCTACAAAGGGCATAGGTTTATTCTATTCAATCATATATCTAATGATTTATTATATTCAATTTCACAGAATAATATTCTAATTTTTAAAAAATTATCAAAATATAAAATTTAAATATATTGTAATAATAGCCCGTACCTTACATTGACATGTGTAAACTAGTATAGATATAGATGACACCTGGATGATTTAACGCGCAATGATGGTGATTAATTTTTAATTTATTGAGGCAGTCGAGTAAATTTTTGATACATTTCACTTTAAGTTGGCTGCAACGTATTATGTAACTGATGATAGTGATTACTTTTTAATTTACTGAGGCGGTCGAATAAATTTTTGATATATTTCATTTTCAATTGGCTGCAAAGAAAGAAATTTCTTATGTGGGGAAGAAGTAAATTGAATAGAATTTTTTTATTTATTTCTTTCTTGGCGGTAGAAATTGTTAATTAGTCAAGTCTGGTGGCCTATCAATTTTCTTTCTTTTTATTTTTAATTTTTAAAATTTTTAGCTTGATGTCATTGTGACCATAAACAAAAAGTAGGTATTTTCATGCATAAGAAGCAAAGGGCATAGTTTTATTCTATTCAGTCATATATCTAATGATTTATTCTATTCAATTTCACAAAATAATATTCTAATTTTTAAAAAATTATCAAAATATAAAATTTAAATATATTGTAATAATAGCCCGTACCTTACATTGACATTTTTAAACTAATATAGATATAGATGACACTTGGATGACTTAACGCGTAATGATGGTGATTAATTTTTAATTTATTGTTGAGGTTGAATAAATTTTTGATATATTTCATTTTCAATTGGCCGCAAAGAAAGAAATTTCTTGTTTGGGGAAGAAGTAAACTTGATAGAATTTTTTTTTCTTTCTTTCTTGGTGGTAGAAATAGTTAATTAGTCAATTCTGAAGGCCTATCAATTTTCTTTCTTTTTATTTTTAATTTTTAAAATTTTTATCTTGATGTCATTGTGACCATAAACAAAAACCTTTAGAAGCCTAGCTTTAAGGTATTCAGGTTCAATGCCCATCTTGGACCCTTATCTAGGTAGAGATAAACTCTTATTGAGCCTTATCTTTATCCAGAATGAGATCCTCCCTTGTTCTAGGACTCTTGTCCCTTATCCATTTATCTCGGATTCTGGTATCTCCGCAGATAACCTCGGCCTAGCCGAGATCATCTCGGCAACGTGACCAGGTACGTGGCACATCGGCTGATACTTCTGCATCACCTTAGTCATGTGTTGTCATTCAAAAAATACTTCTCCACAACCACCCCCTAGGTTTTACTACCTCGGTAACCTAAGGTGATAGAACCTACATTGTTTTGTTTGCAATACATGTCGGCTAAAAATTCATTTTTCTCTTCGACTGAGATCATGACTCATCGGCCACATATAACCCGGACTCAATTGTCCACCTTCCCAAGAATCAAATTTCTTCATGTATCTCAACCAAGATCATTTTCCGACCGAGTTTATGGCCTCAGTATTTGAAGAATTCCAAGAGTTCTAACTGCGTATGAGCTGTTACGCACGGTCTTTTCAACCATTTTATCCACGTGTCCTTTCCTCATCGGTTTGTACCGAATATGTGCTATCAGGCGCGTCGTTTCTACCCACGCTGCCTAACAAGCACGTCATCCATGGCCTTCATTATGTTTTTCTTCCTTTTTACATTTTCAACAAAACTCTTATTTTTTATCTCTCTGTCTTTTCACTTTTGCAACCACAATATCTCTCTACTCTTAGACTTTCTCTCTTACATTCTGCCATTTTCAGCCTTTTGAAGCTTTGTAACCGTGCTCCGTTCACCACCTTTGGTAAAACGTTCATTATTATACTCTGTTCCTTATCGCCGTCTGACTCTAGCAATATCTATTCGACTTTAGTCGGTAAGTCACAGACTTATTCTTTTTATCTTTACCTTTTTATCGTTCTCTCAATATGCTTCATCTCTAACTTTGCCACACACTTATACTGTATTCATCGCCATTATAGCCGTACTTTGTTTTTCTGTATTTTTCACGTTCTGAATCAATTTCTTGCTCTTGAATCATAATTTGCCCCTGAGTTCTTAGAATATTTGTATTGCCTGTGGTTCTTGCACATTGCCCTGCACACACTCAATCAGTGTTCACAGATTGCAATCTTTCATACTCTTGGATTGTCATCACTGTGCTTGTTACGTTGTTGCTTATCTCTGTTGTTTTTCTCGGTTGCTTTCTTGACTCTGAATCTTGTTCCCTTTCTTTCTTGTTTCCAGATCTTTGCCTCTGATTCTTGTAGATTTAGGTTTGGGATTTGCTAGAAATCTTGACAATTTAGGAGAATTGAAACAAAATCTTACCCCTGATCTTCAAAAGCCCTCACCCTAGTGCTCTCTAGGGTTTATCCGAGGTCTTCAAGCCCATTCCAACCACTTTTCTCTGAAATCTTTAGCACAAAAATACTTTAAGCTGACATCATGGGCATGTTCAGGTGTAGCGTAGACACCCCGATCAAATTAGAATACTTTAGGAGAGAATTCTCCATTCCGGTCGATGTTTAACTTCGGTTGGCCGGAGAGGAGGACTCTATTATGCTTGGGAAGGACTACATGTTTTTTCTAATGGTCTCCATTGTTAAGGGCGGAGTCAGGTTCCCCCTTGACATCCTTTTTAGGAAGTTACTCCACTACTACAAACTCAATCCCATGCAACTGGCTGTAAACTCCTTAAGGATCATCAATGGTATTGCCGAGCTGGCCTGCCAAAAAAATGCCAGAATTACCCTGTCTGACATCCAGTATTGCTACATGATGTGTGGCCTTAAAACCAACACCGACTACACGTACTACCTTAAGCCAAGATCTACATAGTACAAGCTGATAGCCGATATACCATAATACAATAAGGGAGCGGCAGACAACTACCTGATTGTCTCGGGCAATTGGGAGTTCGCGCTAGATGATGAGCTCTATCTTTTCCTTTTGCGCCGAGAAGTTTTTAGGGATGATAAGAGTAAGGACTTAGTCCCCCCAAAGTCTTTTCTTTAAATTATTTTAGCATTTTTTCTGTTGCCAGAAACTGCAGACGTCCCTGAACGTCCTAGAAGAAAATCTCCCGTTTTGTTCATTTGGGCTCACTACAGTTCGGACTCAAATGTCACGGTCCTGTGTCTAATCTCGCAGAGTGCAATGCAAGACCGATTAATCATCAAAGAGTCCAAGTCTGGCAAATTGTTTTTTGGAAAACAGATTTTTGTAAAGAAGTGCCAAACATGGACTGCTTTGCCAGATATAGAGTCTCCACCTAAACGTTTTATTTTGGGAAATTTAGGAAACCCTGACTCGTTGCCCAAGGCTACGTGTCCGTCATCACCAAAGTTGCCTCGGCTCGGGAACTTGGGTACGATTGGGGAAGGTCATTCCGTGAGCACCCCCGCTCGCCCGATCAAAGATCGGCCTCTACTACCATGATATCGAGTTTTGAAAACATATGTGTTCTTATTCCGGTTTATTAGCCTAGAGTTACTATGTGATGTGCACAGCATACAAGTATAGACTGGGTCGCCTGAATTGGAACAAAACATTTCATGTTTGTTTTGAAAACGGTTTGCTACTCGCGAGAAGGCTAAAATGTTGATTTGCCACCCTCAAGTGGGCTTTAGAAAACATGGTGATTTGCCACTCTCAAGTGGGCTTAAAACTCACAGTCAATGCATTATTCGAATTTAGATAATCCAACATTCACCCACAGGCATTCAGGCAGGTATATCACATAAGCAAATAGCCTCATGGTAAGCATGTTATCATGGCAATCACTCACACACATGCAAGGATGCTAAAGCATAAACACTTACCAAGTACTCTAAGCCAAAGAAAGAAGCTAATTAGAAATCATGCATGAATCGTAACTATGCTGAAATGCCTAATGCAACACATGCAAGAATGCAACTAAGATAGGCTCGGTTATTCTAAAATGACATGTGAAATGCAAGAATTGATACATGTATTCAACTCGAAATTGAAATACGATGCAATTAGTATGATGCGCTGAGCCCGGTGCATGCAAAACAAATGAATGAATGCAATCATGCGAGCATAAGTATGCTAATTGAAACATGCCCTAATCTAACCATCATAAGCTGGTAAATAAAAGGGAGAAAAACGTGGGGTTGGAAGACATACATCACACACACGCACACTTATTACAACATTGCCCTCCTCGGAGGGTCCAAATAAATAATACAGTCCGAATAAATACTTAACTACCCTAGCTAATTAAATATTACAAAACCCTAATTAATTAACAAATTAACTAGGAAAGCGAAGAAACTAGCATGCAAGCTATAAGTAATGGACTGCCTCAGCTCTGTTCCGAATGATGAAAAATGCATGCATGCTCGAGTTGCCATGTGCGGAAATCCATTGCGATGCCCCGATTTACCTCTGTTTGCAATTGGTCCCAGAATACTGTACAAAGCTCCAGAAGGTTGCTGACTAGTTTTTGCTGTCGATTTTCGGTTTGCTGCAACAGAGAGCAAGAAAGGGGCATGGCAAAGTATTTTCAACATATGTGTGCATGACTACTCTCCCCGTCATTGCACAAGCTCTAGGGAGTGTAGACCTCGATCCTCATACCACCAATCACGTATTTCGATGCATGATGGCCGAGGAGTCGAATCGCATGACTCGATGTGAAATGAATGCACATATAAACACAACAAGGCCTAAACTCCATTATGGGTAATCCGGAGTTTCGGCGACCGAGAATCGAGGCACGTTTCGTCACTTGGAGTACGAAACGTCCCTCGTTTTCCGTGTTTGGACTAACCCTACTCCAAACATAATGCAACAAGATGGCATACACAATGCGACTAATATGCAACCCTAAATGCAATGCAACCTAATCATGCTGGCATGCGAGGGATGATATGTAAACATGCAACTAGCATACGCAATGCTATGAACTACAAATGGCATACTCAATACTCATGACATAATATGGCATACACAATGCACATATGAAGACTATCATGCACATATGAAGGCTACCAAGGAGATGATCAAAGCATACACAATGCAATGGCCAAACATGCAACAACATGAACTAAATGGCATACACAATGCAAGATAGACTTAAACCAATATGAGTGCACCTCAGCCACACTCAAATCAGTGGCCATATGATGAAAATGAGACAACCGAAATACATGCAAACATGCATGAATGCAAAGGATCGATCCTAAGGCACAACATGCAACTCTAACAAGTCATGGCAAAGGATGAAATATGGCTAAGAATAGCACATGATCCAGCACTGAAATGGCATAAGAGATGGTCTCGAAACATGCAAACACTTCACACAATGCATGCTAGATGACCCGGATACCGAAACTAGTGAAGTGGATTACACTATAGGTATACGAAGCAATGCACAAATGACCAAACCACCCCAAAATAGTCCCTATGCAGACCCTAAACAGTGAGAAAATGGTCTAACATGATGACCTAAAATGCATGGAAATGAAGCTCGTTCAATGGTCCAAAAATGAAGCATATAAGCACAACTCTCAAACGCATTTAAAGAGTGGAAAACATGGGAATATGGCATACATCTAAGCTTTGAAATATGATGTGCAATGGCCCTAAAACATGAAAACACCTCAGTATATGCATGTAATAGACCTCGAAACTCAAAGCTAAGCATGGATATTGAACTACAAGCATGCAAACCAAGCATCATTCGACCATGAGACCCAAAAATAGAGCTAAGGCAGTCCAAAACATGCACAAAATCAGTTTAAGGCATGGCCAAAAAGTGCTAGAATCAAGGGCCAACATAGCATGCAATGTAAGCTAGTAAAGGGGGTTTGCACTACAAGTATGTGAGGCAATCAAGAGGTCACCAAACCAGAAAAAGGTAGAAGTATGCCATGCCAAATAATGCCCAAAAACTCACTGAAACCTGACCAAAACATGCAAGAATGAAGTGCTACTTTGATAGGCCATGCAAGGGGTTGTTCTACACATGCAAGAAGGACATCCAATATGGCAAAACCACCTCTGGATGGAGGTCATGCAGACCCTAAAACTCACTAAAAAGGGCCTGAAATGAGGCTAGAAAACATGCAAGTAAAGGCTCCTTTGAAAGGCCATGAAGAGGGTTACTCTACACATGCAAGAGGGACACCTAATATGGAAAAAAAAAACTCTGGATAGATTTCATGCAGGTCATAAAACTGACAAAAAAAGGCCTAAAACATGGCTTGAAAACCTACAAATAGGGGCTCCTTTGAAAGGCTAAGAAAGCTAGTAAACAAGACAAGAGGTGAGAGGGTCACCCCTCTCTGATTTTGATGTTCAAAAATACATAATAACCACTAAAAATCTGCTGGATTTCGGTGGTCAAAAGGGCCAACAAAGCTCAACACAAAGTCCTTAATGCATGGCTTAAAACAAAGGGAAATGAAGCATGCAAGGGTGTAGATGACCCCCAACAGAAAAATGGTCTTAACAAACATGTTAAGAAGCTCAAAATAAGACTTTTTTTAGTTTATGACAAAGCCCAAATATGCTTTCAAATGGAGCTAAGATATGAAGCAAAACAATGCTTAAAAGAGGGAAATGGTGTGTTACCCTTGAAGCTCAAGAAGACAGCAGCAAAAGGGGTCCAAACTCTGAGCTAAAACCAGATTTTGGAGCTCAAAATGATCCTCAAAGAACCTCAGCCCAATTGTAGTTGAGTTTGATCAAGGGTGCCTAGGCAAAGGAGAGGTATATCTCCAAATATAGCTCTTGCTATGCACACAAAGGCAAGAGAAGGAGAGAGAGGTAGAGATTTGGCTCTGGAATTTCTAGAGAGAGAGCAATTTTTTAGAGTGAGAAGCTCCCAAAACTTTCTTAGGAAGATTGTCCTTGAAAATGAGAGATATAACTCATATATAGCAATATACAAGAGTTGGTTCAAAAAAATCTGAGTTAGGAACAGCTGGAGGTTGTGGAAGACAGCTGGAGGATAAATATCTGAGTTTGGGACCTGTAGACCACTTTTTTGGTCGGCCAGCCACTTTTTCTGGTCGGCCGACCACTTTTTCAGGAGAGGGTGGTCGGCTAGCCACCTTTTCGGGTCGGCCAGCTAGTTTAGGAAAATTCTGCTTTCCAGGTCCAACTTCAAATGGCCATAACTCCTCAATCTGAACTCCATTTCAGGTCATTCTTGTGTCCAAATTGAAGCCCCGGAAGTTAGATTTCCAATGGAACCATCCTTGCATCATAATTCCAACTTTGAAAAAAGTTATGCCTATTTTGGTGAAGCCGCGCAGTTTTGGTTCTATCCGGATTCATGCTGAACTTCTCCCAAACCAGTTTTCTTCTCTCCTTTCCTCTTTTCTTCAACTCCAAACCCATAAAAAAAGTGTTTTGAAAGATTTTTCAAAGATTTCATCTCTCTTTCATTCATTTCCACTTTGTCCTGGCTTCGTTTACCGAAAAGCGCGACATTTAACAAAATGCGAGCGTCGGAACATCGTAGAACTTTATTTTCAAAACATTTTGAAAGAGAGGGTTTCAAGTCCAAAATATTCTGATCAAGATTGTTTTGGTCCAAAAAAGGGGTATGAAGTTGAGATTTGACTCTCTCATTGCCGAAGAAACTGAACCTTTCCCCTACACATCTTTCTCTACCAAGTAAACCATCTATAGTGCCCAAGTCTTAAGGGCGGTCAAAAATGGGGTGTCTACACTTTGCTATAATGTTCTCTCTTTGTTCTTGCAGCCTTTCCTTAGCCCGAAAAGAACTTCCGATAGACGTACGAGCCTAGTAAGGACATGGTTCACCTTCTCAGCTTACAATTTGAAGTCCGCAAGGCTCTTATCCTCCTAAACTATATTTCGACCTACCGAAGTCCTTTGCCCGACATTCCCAAAAAGAGCAACACTTCAGCGACCACTTAACCAGCCACCTCCTCTTTAAGGCCAAATCAAGCCTCCTCATCAGATCTAGTGGACCAACCATCCACTTCAGTTCCAGCTCAACTGATTCCACCATCACTGCGCTAGCGCTGACGCCGAGCTTCACCTATCGCTCTAGTCGGAAACACTCGAAGCAGAAGGCGTTGAGGTTCTGATGTCTCGATGATTGACCCATCCAATCCTCGTATTACCCTCCCAGCCATTTATTTGGGCCCTAGAGTCATTGTTGCTGCTACCGCCGACGAGATGGGACATGCTAAAATTGTTCCCGATGACCTTCTTGCCGACATCCCTAGGGTGGTGTCGGTCCATTCTTCCTCTCCTTCTCAATTCTAGCCGAAACCCAAAGTCAAAAGGGTAAAAAGGGCCAAGGCCAAAGCTAAAGGGCAGTGCCAATTTCAAAGCCGCTGACGAGAAAGCCTACGTCGAAGGGGCTGCCGACGTTCGTGACGCTTACAAGAAGCAAGTTAATCTGGCATGCAACAAAGGGTACATCCTTGGCTGGATGGCTACTTTGCAGGAGTTAGCCATTCTCGACGACTCGTCTCTCTGTAATGCTAGCCTACTTACTCTTCCATTCCCTGCATCTCCAAGCCAATCTGAAGATGAGGCTGAGGAGGAAGAAAAAGCTGAAGTGGACAAGGCCGAGGACACAGTGGCCGAGGTCGATCAAGAAGCTGAAGCTGCTGGGGCCAAGTCCCCAACTCTGAATAAGCAAGTGTTGAACTTGACTCAGGATGAAGAGGAGGATGAAGTCCCCAAAGTGATTTCTGCCCCAAAGGCTTCCCAAGAGACCAAGATCACTTTTGCTGAGAAGGTTTGGACCAGACCCTTCTCGAGATTGACACTGAGATAGCGGCCCAGAAAATGGGAGCTTTGCCAATCGAGGCCGACACAACGCCAATAGCCGAGGTTGAGCAATCCGAAGTAACTGCCAAAGTTTCTAGTACTTAGGATTTTCTCTTTTCTTTGAACTTCTTCTCTTTCCAGTACTTGTAACCTTTTTGTGTTTGAACAATGTTTGCTCTTTTTTGGTCGATGTGCCTTTTGCTGTAATCTTCTATGAATGCAAGTCTTATATTTCCTTTTAAGTGTTGAATGTTTCTCTCTGTGTGTATGCTTAGTTCATTGCTTTTGTATCTCGTATGTTTCCGCACTTAGAAATTTTTTGTACTTCTGTTAAGTACAACTTTACTTGTATGCTCATTTTGGGTTTGCATAGCTCGGATCAACTTTATCTCGGGTGCACCATTAGTTGGTCATCTCGGTTTCACCTCAGATATAAACCTTTATTGTTTTTTTCGGCCAACACTTAAAAATATTTCACCAAATTATTTTTACAAGTATTGTTTCTTTACTTAAAATTCTTTAAAGCATGCTTCCTTCCTTGTACTTGCTGTCTTTTACCGAGACTTCACCCTTTCAAGTTTGACAACCTATTTGATTATCTCGGGTAATAAATACCTCGGGTATCCCTTATTTGAATACCTCAGCTAACTCCAACTTGTAAATTTTTCTAAAATTTCAACAGGTGTCGAGTTTATTTCTCATTCTTGCATCCTACCCCCTAATGTGAACCTAAGTACCACTTATGTTCACATTTAAGCATGTATCTCTGACTTTTACCGAAGTCTAAATCCAACAATTTCTAGTTGAGGTTCTCTACTTCTCTATCTCTGTTAATCTAAATCAAACTTAGTTCAATTCTATCAGCTAGCAAGTATAATTCAACTCTACCATATGATAAGTCTAAGTTACTCATCATGTTTTAATCAGAAACATCGCCAACATAGTTTAACTCTATCAGTTGGCGAGTATAATTCAACTCTACCATATGATAAGTCCAAGTTACTCGTCATGTTTCGATCAGAAACATCGCCAACTTTGTTCAACTCTATCAGATGGCAAGTGTGATTCAACTCTATCATATGATAAGTCTAAGTTACTCATCATGTTTCAATCGGAAACATCACCATAAGACTGTTCAGTCCTATCGCACAAGTGTCAACAGTTTCAACAAAATCAATCTAGTACTTTATTAAATCTTTGGCTAATTAAATAAATCCCCCAAAACAAAAACTAATGGTAAAAAAACTTTAAATTGCTGGTGTTCCATGGTCTTGGCACCTGCTTTCCATCACTATTCTCAAGCTGATATGTGCCATTGCCGGTAACCGAGATGATTCTGTAGGGCCCTTCCCAGTTTGGGCCAAGCTTGCCCCTTTAGGATCCTTGTTATTGACGACAACTTTCCTTAGGACCAGGTCCCCAACCCTAAACTCCCTTGGGCTGACCTTCTTGTTGTAAGCCCTAGCAAGCTGCTGCTGGTATGTCCTCAGCCGAATTACTACTCTCTCTATTCTTTCTTCTAGTAAATCCAGATCTCGGGCTAAGAATGCCTCATTGGTTCCGTTCTCCACTCCCTGGGTTCTGATTCTAGTGATGCCGACCTCCAGTGAGATAACTGCTTCTGTGTCGTATGCCATAGCAAAAGGAGACTCCCTAGTTGATCTTCTCGGCGTAGTACGATATGCCCATAGCACATTGGGTAATTCTTCTACCCACTTCCCCTTGGCTGCTTCCAGCCTCTTCTTGATTCCATCTAGGATGGTCTTGTTGGATACTTTGGCTTGACCATTAATCTGGGGAAAACTAGGAGTAGAGTAATAGTTTTTAATTTAGTACTTTGCACAAAAGATTTTGATCAATTTACTATCAACTTAGGTGCCATTATTTGCTATAATATCCCTTAGGATCCCAAACCTAGTGATTATGTTCTTCTGGATGAATTTCTTCACATCAATGTCTCAAATCTTTGCAAGGGGTTCAGCCTCTACCCACTTTGTAAAGTAGTTTGTTGCTACCAGCAATAACTTCCTCTGTCTAGTTACTTAGGGCAATTGCCCAACAAGATCCATGCCCCACTGGGCAAATGGCCAAGGACTTGACACTGGGTTCAAATCTGCTGCTGGCTGTTGTATCAAGGGTGCAAACCTCTGACACTTCTCACATTTCCTGACATAGGCTTCAGTATCCTTCTGTATATATGGCCAGTAGTATCCCTGAGATATGGCCCTATGAGCAAGTGATCTGCCCCCAACATGGCTTCTACATACACCTTCATGTATTTATATAAAAAATCCTCCACCTGAGAGGGGTGCACACATCTTAAAAGAGGTCCTGTGAATGATCTCCTATATGAATGGTCTTCTACTGACAAGTAGAACCTAGTCGACTTCAATCTGACTTTGTGTGCTTCCTTTTTTGTTTGCTGGCAGTCTACCATCTTTGAGGAACACTATTATCGCATCCATCCAGCTTGGACCCATTTCGATGTACATTGCCTTGTACTCTATTATCAGAGGCTCCATACTTAGTCCTGTCAAATAATCCACCATGATTGTCCTTGGTTCCCTTGATTTTATTGCATTAGCCAGGTTAACCAAGGCATCGGCATGACTGTTATCATCTTGGCTAACCTGTTGTAGCCGGTAATCCTAGAATAATGCTAGTAGTCTGCCAACCTCTTTGACATAGGCAATCATCTTTTTATCTCGGGCTGCATATTCCCCTACTGTCTGATTCACAATAAGCTGGGAGTCACTGAAGACTACCACTTTATCGTCTTCCATGGTTGTTGCTAGCCTTAACCCACCAATCAGGGCCTTGTATTCTGCTTCGTTATTTGAGGCCTTAAATCCCAAACGGATTGATTGCTCTATCATTCGCCCTTCTGGTGATACCAAAACAACTCATGCCCCCGCTCCTTGATGGTTTGAACTTCCGTCAACAAACAGGTGAAAGGAATCGCCGATGTAAATGTCACAGGGTTTTGGTTGTTCTGCCTTCTTCTAGAGTGGGATCTTTTGGCCTCAATTGGGTTTCCTTTGGTTCTTTTGGACATCCTATGCTGCGGCTCATCAAAGCCCGACGTGGGATGGCACCAAGTGTGAATTTTTCCACAAAGTCGGCCAGAACCTGGCCATTGATTGCTGTTTTGTGCCTGAATTCCAACTCGTATTAGCCCAACACCACTGCCTATCTAGCTATTTTTCTTATCAAATTTTCATGCTGTAATAGGGACTTCAGCGGATGCTCTATTAGTACCATCATCTTGTGAGCTTGGAAATAGTGATTCAACTTTTTGGAAGCCATCACCAGGGCCAGTGTCAACTTCTCCAAGGAAAGGTACTTGGTTTCTGCACTTGCTAGGGTTTTACTCACATAGTATACCGTCTTCTGCTCTCTTTCTTCTTCTTGGATCACCACTACACTCACTGCGTGGTCTGAAACTGCCAAGTATAAAAACAATTCTTCTCCAGGTATTGGATTTGACAGAACTGAAGCTGTTGTCAAGTACATTTTTAGGTCGGCCAAGGCGATTTCACACTTTTCTGTTCACAAAAAATCTGTGGCCTTTCTTAACAAATTAAAAAATGGTTTACATTTATCAGAACTTCGACTGATAAATCTATTAAGGGCTGCTGCCTTGCTGATCAAAATCTAGACCTGTTTGGCTGATGTCGGGCTCTTCAAGTCAAGGATGGCTTTGATTTCATCCGGGCTTGCTTCAATGCCCCTTCTAGTGACCAAGTATCCTAAGAACTTGCCGGATCTGACTCCAAATGCACATTTTGAAGCATTGAATCGGAGCCGATATGTTCTTAGGATGTCAAAAATAGTTTTCAAGTTAGCCAGATGGTTACCAGGTTCTTTGGTCTTCACGACCATGTCATCAATGTAGACCTCTACTGTCTTCCCAATCAGATGTCTAAACATCTTGATCACCAACCTCTGGTAGGTTGCTTCTACATTCTTTAACTCGAAAGGCATCACTTTGTAATAATAGAGTCCTTTCGGGGTGATGAATGTTGTTTTCTCTTCAGCTGGGGCATACATTGCTATCTGGTGGTAGCTTCTGTATGCGTCCAGAAAACTCATCCTCCTATGCCCTGAAGTGGCATCTACTAATTGATCAATTTTGGGCAGTGAAAAATTGTCCTTGGGGCAAGCCTTATTCAGGCTGGTGAAGTCAACGCAGGCCCTTCACTTGTCGTTCTTCTTTATCATAACTACTGTATTGGATAACCATGTTGGGTAATTCACTTCCCGAATGGCCCTGGCTTCTAACAGCTTGTTCACTTCCTCCTTAACTGCCTCCACGTGAATTAACGTCTGCTTTTTTGCTCGCTGGATGACATGTTTAGCCGACCTATCCACATTGAGCCTGTGACACGTGACCTCGGGGTCAATGCCAGACATCTGATAGGGCGTCCAGGGCCATTCGGGAGGTCTCTAGCTCATTCTACTTCTCCTCAGCTAAGCTTGAGCCGAGAAGGAAGAAGCGCTCTTCATTACCTTCTTGGACCAGGATCTTCTTCAAGGCTTCCTCACTTTTGTTGGCCGGTTCTTTGCCGACATCATCTAGGACTTCCATGTCCTCGTCCTCGATTTCCACTGTTTTTGCTTCTCGCACATTGTAGTTGGATTTCATTGGTGCCATGGAGCAATTTTTTGCCTATACTTGATCCCCTCTGACTTCCGTAATCCCCTGCTTAGTTGGAAATCGTAATAATTGGTGTAGCATTGAGGGAGCAACCCTCATTGCATGCAGCCACAGTCTTCCCAATATAACATTGTAAGGAGAGGGGGTATCAATTACTGTAAATTCTATGCTAACCTTCTTGGTGCCTGCCTGCACTTCCAAATTTATTGCTCCAAGAGGCCATGTCGGCATTCCATTGAACCCGACCATGGGGCTATTGGACTGCTCCAGATCATCTGGGTGAAGGCCAAACACCTTGTAACATCTGACATACATGATGTCACAAGAGCTGTCTTGGTTGACTAGTATGTGCCTCACCTAACATTTACCAATCTTCAGTGTGATCTTCAGGGCATTATTGTGTGGATGTTGCACCATATCCAGGTCTGCCTCAGTAAAAGAAACCATGAGTCCTTGGTACTTGTTTGCTGGACCTGATATACGTGCTGCAGGTGCCTCACTTTCTAGGTCTCCCCTTGTATATCGTTCTCATTAACCTTTGAGTGAATCACATTGATCACCCAAGGTTCTGCTTGCTGTGGTTGTAGTAGTGGTGGTGCTGCTGGTACCGGGGGGAGCCTTGCATGCTCTTCCCTCTTCATAGCCTCATCTACTAGGTCTCTCAGGTGATCCTGTCTGACCAGATCCTCCAAGTGCAACTTCAGAGCCCTGCACCCCTGAGTTAAGTACCCATCCTGATTATGATAAGCACAGTGCTTCCCAAGGCTCTCATAAACTCGCCACGGATCTTTTCTGGTGCTCTGTAATATGGCTGGTTCTTGATCCTTTCCAGAACTTTATAGATTGGGATTCTGAACACAGTGGTGACTGCCTGTGTAGCCCTCAACCTTGTCTCTTGCCTGTTCACACTAGAATTATCTCAACCTTGCTTCAGCAAGCCATTTCTCCTCTCTGGCTTTGGTGTCTTCTTTATTGGCGTATCCTCTTCTGCTCTGGTATACTTTTCAATCTATGCCATAAGCTCCTCCATAATTTTTGGTAGAGTTTTTGCCAGTGATTGTCGAAGTGGGCACTCATCTTCTAGGCCGTTTTTGAATGACATGACCCCTAGCTCCTGGTTGCATGCCGATATTCAGTTGAATACCTCATAATAACTTTTAGCATAAGCCCTGAGGCTTTCCCCCTCTCTAATGTTCAGAGCCAGCAGGGGAATCTACCCTTAGTGGCTACAACTTATTTGTAACAAACATAGCCACAAACATCTCAGCCAGGCCTTTCCAACTCTTCACAGTTCCTCTCAGCAACTTGTGGAACCAATCCGATGCAATCTCCCCAAAGGATGAGGGAAATACCTTGCACAACAATTGCTCATTCCCACTATATAAAGCCATTGAATTCAAATATAAGCCGATATGGAAATTATGATTGGACTTACCGTTATAAATCTGGAACCTTAGCATGTGGAACCTTTTTGGGACCTCAAATGTATCTAACTCCACTGAAAACAGTGTCCTCGGTTTGACAGGGTATGTGATCTCGGTGTCATGCCGCTTTCTTTGGAGGTGATCTCTCAGATCCTCCTTCGTTCGGTCAAGAGCTCAGCTATCAACAGATTTCAGCCTTTTTGGCACGCTGCTCCCAGCATCATTGTGCGTCCTCTTGTACTTTTCCTCGTTCACCGTATCAAAGCAAAGTCCCTTCCCCTGAATATGCAGAGGTTCTTTGACATAGGTCCCATTGGTTCGCTGTGTCCTCTATGACTTACCTCTAACCGACTCTGCTCGCCCGACATCATGTGAAGGCTGATGTAAGCGCTACTTTTCCTTCCCATGGTGCAGGACTAGTGGGATCATTTTCTACTCCCCCTTCCAGGCATCAGTCTTGGCCATTGGCATCAGCGTGTCCTGTAGTGGGAACAGTGGTTACATCACGTTGTTCTGCATCATGAAGTTGACAATCGATTGCAAGTCTGCCAACTTGTTTGTCATCCCTTTTATCTCGCCGTCCCTTCTTAGGCATCTATCCTTCCATACCTGAAGGTCGCTTTCGTTGTTGTACTCATCTCGGCCAGCTTTCTTTGGGACATTACCCTCTTTTTTGACATCCTTCTCCCACGATTGGGATCTTGTGCTCCTTCATTATGGTTTTCTTCCCTGGCGTTAGAATCAGCATGTTTACCACTCCCACTTGGGACATCATCCCCGATCTTTTCTCTTTGCTCATTGTGGGCCATTTATTCTCCTTAAGTTCCCATAGACGGCGCCAAATTGACGGTGTTGATTTTTGACCACACAACCAAATGGGGAACTCAGCTGGAGAGCACTGATAGAATAGATTAAGCCCAACAACTTGCACAAGAATATGAGAATCTGGCAGTGGTTTGTCCACCCAGGGGCACTTCGACGATCAAGTCACAAAGATATCAATTCAAGTATTTATCTCATAATTCACTGCTCACAGTATATCACATATACCTGAGATCCACAAGGGTGTCCTGCTTTTATAGCCATCACTGACTTGATCCCTTTAGAAGCTTAGCTTCAGGGGACTCAGGCTCAATGCTCATCTTGGACCCTCATCTAGATAGAGATAAACTCTTCTTGAGCCTTATCTTTATCCATAATGAGATCCTCCCCTGTTCTAGGACTCTTGTCCCTTATTCATTTATCTCGGATTCTGGTATTTCCATAGATAACCTCGGCCTAGCCGAGATCATCTCGATAACTTAACTAGGTCATGTGGCACATCGGCTAATACTTTGGCATCACCTTAGCCACATGTTGTCATTCACAAAATACTTCCCCACAAAAATATAAAAAAATTATTTCTATCCTTCCAAAAGATAAAATTATATAAAAATGACGTGTTTTTAATTTTTTTTCACCAATTTAATTTTTAGTTTCTTAGAAAAATGTTTTGAAAATAAATTTTGAAAATCAAACCAAACAGAGCTTTACAACAAAAAAAGTTCTAACATTATTCATTAAGGAAAAGTCATTATATTTCAAATAACATATAAGTTAACCAATACATAATAAATTGTATAATGACTTTGCTTTTCAAATGGAGCAACAATGTCTTTAATTATCCTTATTTAGAGCGAGATTCAAAATTTAAGGTCAAATATATTACAATTAGAAAATCAAAAATCAAAATAATATAAATTTCAAATTATATAGACTGTTAATGTAATTCACCTTAAAACAGTTACAAGCAACATCATTACCTAATATTTTTTCCTCCAAAACGACCTGCAAAATATATTCAAAGGTCTTCTCTAGAGCGGATTTCTAGAAGCTTTTCCAATTGCCGTCAATTTTGAACTTTGTCCATGCATTTTGTGAGAAAATAAAATAGTAAAAGTGGCTTATGTTATCTTATTTGTATTTTTGTTGGTATTTTAAACTATTTGTCATTTCCACTGAAGTTTCATCCTTGGAAGTGTGATCCCATGTTCATTGGTATCCCATTTTTAAAGCCTTTAAATTTAAACTCTAACACCAACTTGAGACTAATTAATCTCAATAATTGGACAATTATACTTAAAGAAGGCTACACTCTTCAAGTTTTTCTATTTGACTATTCTACATGGATTTATTTCGAATTGGTAAGTGTGAATGATTTTGTTCACACGGTAATAATTCTTGTCGGAAATAATATTTTTGCAAGCAATATCATTACCTAAAACATTTATAAGTGTGTGTGTTGATTTCTGACCACACAATCAAATGGGGAACTCAACTGGAGAGCACCAATAGAATAGATTAAGCTCGAACAACCTGTCCCAAAAAGATAAGAATCTGGCAGTGGTTTGTCCACCTGGGGGCACTTCAATGATCAAATATCTCTCAAAGATAGCAAATTGTGCTTAACTCACAAGAAGGAACTTAATGCTCACAGCATATCACCCATACCCGAGACCCACGGAGGTGCCCTGCTTTTATAGCCACACTGACTTGATCCTTGTAGAAGCCTCACTTCAGTGGACTTAGGCTCAATGCCTATCATAGACCTTTAGCTAGATAGAGATAAACTCCCTAAGAGCTTTATCTTTTTCTAGACTGAGATCCTCCCATGTTCTAGGACTCTTGTCCTTTATCCGCTTATCCCAGATTCTAGTATCTCCGCAGATTACCTCGGCCTAGCCGAGATCATCTTGGCAGTTTGACCAAGCCACGTGGCACCTCGGCTGACACTTCATCTCGGCGTGCTGTCTCTTACAAAATACTCCCCCACAATTGCCCCCTCGGTCTTATTATCTCGGCAACCTGAGGTGATGGAACCTACACCGTTTGTCCATATAGTATGTCGGCTAAAACTAATTCTTCCTTTCGACCGAGGTCATGATTCGTCAACTTCAAGTACCCAGGACTCAACTGTCCATCTTTTAATATCTAAACCGAGATCCATCCTCTTGCCGAGGTTACTGCCGCATTAATCAAGAACTCTAAGAGTTTTCTTTTCACATGAGTTGTCACGAACGGTTTTCTCAACCGTTTCCTCCACGAGGCCATTTCTCATGGGTTCGTATCCGAAATTTGCTAGACCAGAACAAGGTTGCCCTGGAAGCACAAAGCTAGGCCGAGGCGTAAGCCGAAGTAGCTGAAAATGTTGCCGAGGTGGCTCAGGCCGTAGCCAAAAAAGCAAAGGAGAAGGAGGCCAAGGCTCAGACCGAGCTCCAATCAACGCTTGCCACTAAGAGGCTGAACTGAAAGTTGTAGATGAGAAGGTGTACGAGGAAGGGGTAGCTGATGTGCGCGATGCTTACAAGAAGCAAGTCAACCAGGCATGCAACAAGGGTTATACCCTTGGTTGGATGGCTGCGCTGAAGGAGCTATCAATTCCTGACGACTTGCCTCTTCGTGATTCAAGCCAACTTGTCTTAACTTTCCCTCTCACTCCAAGCCAATCTGATGAAGAGACTGAGGGGGGAAGAAGAAGAAGTCAAGGCCAAAGTTCATGCTGGGGGATCTACTGGGGCCAAGTCTCCAACTCTGAATGAGCAAGTTCTAGACTTGATTCAGGATGAAGAGGTGGATGAGGTCCCTCAGAATACCACTGCCGAGAAGATCACTTTAGTGGCCGAGATCGCACTGGCCGAGAAGAGTCTAGACCAGACCCTTCTTGAACTTGACGCCGAGATGGCCGCTAAGAAGAAAGGATCTCTGTTAACTGAGGCCGTCCCAACGACAACAGCCGAGGTTGAGCAATCCGTCAGTGATGCCATTGTTTAGGATCTGTTTACTTCTACTTTTTTCTTATTTGTTTTGAACAATCTATTTTGTCAGGCCGATGTGCCTTTTTTTGTACTTGAACAAGTTGTCTCTTTTTCAATGCAAGTCTTCTCCTTTCTTCCAAGTGTTGAATGTATGCTTTATTTGTCTTCACAACTTTGTATGCTTCTATACTTAGAAAAATATTACAATTCTTCAAAGTATACCTCAACTGTATAATCACTTCGGGTTTAGAACACCTCGGATATAAACCTTGACTGTTTGTCTCAGCCAACCATTGGAATACCTCAGCTAACACTTAAAAATATTTCAAAATATTTTTACAAGTGCTGTTTCTCAAACTTATTCAGTCAAGTATTTCTTCTTTACTTCCATTTGTTGTCTTCTATCAAGACTTCACCCTTCTAACCTTTTCAAGCTTGACAGCTTGGTTGGTCATCTCGGGTAATATGTACCTCAGATACATATTTCATCATTACCTTGGCTAACTTTAACTTGTAAATTGTTTTGAAATTTCAACAAGTGTCAAGCCCATTTTAACTTGTAAATTTTTCTAAAAATTTCAACAAGTTTTCAACAAGTTTCAAGTTCTCAAGTTTAGTTATCATCCTTGCCCCCTAATGTGAACCTAAGTTCCACTTAAGTTCACATTATGCATTTATGGTCTTCTGCCGAAGTCAGACTCAAACAAAGACTAGCCAAGGTGTTCAACCTTGATTTCTATGTTAATCTAATAACCAAAGTAAACTGAGTTTAACTCTGCCAACATGGCAAGTCTAGTTTAATTCAACTTCGTTCAACTCTATTATATGCTAGTATAATTCAACTCTGTCATATAATTAGTCTAAGCTATTCGCCATGTTTCATGCAGAAACATTGCCAACTTAGTTCAACTCTATTATATGCAAGTATAATTTAACTCTGCCATATAATAAGTCTAAGTTATTTGTCATGTTTCATTCAGAAACATCGTCATAGGCCTGGTCGGTCCTATCGCACAAATTTCAAATTCATAAAAATCAAAGTAGTTTTTTATTATTAACTTCGACTAACAAAATTATGACATAATCTTCAAAAAAATAAAAAAATTAATGATAAAAAAACATCAGATTGCAAGTGTTCCATGGTTTGGGAAACTCTTTGCCATCACTGTCTTCCAGCCGATATGCCCCATTGCCGGCAATCGAGATGATTCTATAAGGCCCTTCCTAATTTGGGCCAAGTTTTCCCTCCTTAGGATCCTTCTTATTACCAACAACCTTCCTCAGGACGAGGTCCCCAACTTTGAATTCTCTTGGGTTGACCTTCTTGTTGTAAGCCCTAGCAAGTTGTTGCTGGTATGCCCCCAGCCGAATTGCTGTTATCTTTCTTCTCTCCTCTAGCAGGTCCAAATCTCAGGCCAGGAATGCTTCATTAGTTCCATTCTCTACTCCCAAGGTTCTGATTCCAGGGATGCCGACTTCCAGTGGGATAACCGCTTCAGTGCCGTAAGCCATGGCAAAAGGAGACTCCTCAGTTGATCTCTTTGGCGTAGTCCGATATGACCAGAGCACATTGGACAATTCTTCCATCCACTTTCTTTTTTCTATTTCCAAACTCTTCTTGATCCCATCCAAGATAGTCTTATTGGATGCTTCTACCTGATGATTGCTTTGAGGGAAACTTGGAGTGGAGTAGTAGTTATTGATTTTGTACTTTGCACATAAGCTTTTGATTAGCTTACTGTCAAACTGTGTACCATTATCTGCTATTATTGCCCTTGGGATCCCAAACCTGGTGATGATGTTCTTCCATATAAAGTTCTTCACGTCAATATCTCGAATCTTTGCAAGGGGCTCAGCTTCTACCCACTTCGTGAAGTAGTCAGTCGCTACCAGCATAAACTTTCTTTGCCCAGTTGCTTGGGGCAGTTGTCCAACAAGATCCATGCCCCACTGGGCAAACGGCCGAGGGCTGGATATTGTGTTCAAATCTGCTACTAGTTGGTGTATCAGAGGTGTAAACCTTTGACACTTCTCGCACTTTCTGACGTAGGCTTCAGCATCCTTCTGTATGTAGGGCCACCGGTACCCTTGAGATATTGCTTTATGGGCAATTGATTTGCCCCCAGCGTGTTCAAACAAGAAATCTTCGACCTGGGATGGGTGTACACATCTCAGAAGAGGTCCAGTAAAGGATCTTCTGTAGAGATGGCCCTCTACTGACAAACAGAACCTGGCCAACTTCAATCTGGTTTTGTGTGCCTCTCTTCTGTCATCTGGCAGCCTGCCATCCTTGAGGAATAATACTATTGCGTCCATCCAGCTTGAACCCATCTTGACACATATTGCCTTGTACTCTATTATCTAAGGCTCCACACTTAGTCCAGTCAAGTAATCAATCATGATAGTCCTAGGCTCCCTTGACTTTATTGTACTAGCCAGGTTTGCCAGGGCATCGGCGTGACTGTTGTCATTTTGGCTGACTTGCTGTAGCTGGCAATCCTGGAACAGTGCCAGCAATCTAACAACCTTTTTGACATAGGCCATCATTCCTTCATCTCGGGCTATATATTCGTCTGTTGTTTGATTCACAATAAGTTGGGAGTAGCAAAAGACTACCACTCATTGGCTTCCATTGTTGCTGTTAGCTCTAATCCAACAATAAGTGCCTTGTATTCTGCTTCGTTGTTCAAGGCCTTAAATCCCAAACGGAATGATTGTTCTATCATTCGACCTTTCTGGTGATACCAAAACCACTCCTGTCCCCGCTCCTTGGCGGTTTGAGCTTCCGACAACAAACAGACGAAAGGAATCGGCGATGTAAATGTCATATGGTTTTGGCTTTTTTTCTATCTTCTTCGGCTATGCTGACGTAGGGTTCTTCGGCCCTAGTTGGGTTTCTCCTGGTTCTTCTGGATATCCTAAGCCGCGACTCATCGGAGCCCGACGTGGGATGGCACCAGGTGTGAACTCAGTCACAAAATCGGCCAAGACCTGACCCTTGATTGCTGTTTTGGGCCTAAACACCAAGTCATACTAGCCCAAAACCACTGCCCATCTGGCTACTCTTCCTGTCAGATCTCCATGCTGCAACTGGGATTTCAGGGGATGCTCCGTTAGCACCACAATTTTGTGGGCTTGGAAGTAGTGATTTAACTTTTTAGAGGCCATCACCGGGGCTAGTACTAACTTTTCCAAAGGCAGGTACCTGGTCTTTGCACTTGCCAGGGTTTTACTCACATAGTACACTACATTTTGCTCCCATTCCTCTTCTCGGATCATCACTACACTTACTCTATGATCTGAGACTGCCAAGTATAAAAACAAATCTTCTCCAAGCACTGGATTTGACAAAACTGGAGTTGTTGTAAGGTATCTCTTCAAGTCGGCTAGTGCAACTTCACACTCCTCTGTCCACAGGAAATCTGTGGCCTTCTTCAACAAATTAAAAAATGGTTTACACTTGTCAAAACTTTGGCTTATAAACCTGTTCAGGGCTACGGCCTTTCTAGTCAACATCTGGACTTGCTTGGCTGACATCGGGTTCTTCAAGTCAAGGATGGCCCTAATTTGATCTGGGCTTGCCTCAATGCCTATTCTGGTAACCAAGTATCCTAGGAACTTACTAGACCCAACTCCAAATGCCCATTTTGAAGCATTGAGTCGAAGCCAATATGTTATCAGGATATGAAAAACTGTCTTCAAGTAGGCAAGGTGTTTCTTAGGTTCTTTGGTTTTCACGACCATGCCATCAATGTACACTTCCACTGTTTTTCCAATAAGATGTCTAAACATCTTGGTCACTAACCTCTGGTAGGTTGCTCCTGTATTTTTCAACCCGAATGGCATCACTCTGTAGCAGTACAACCCTTTCGGGGTGATAAATGCAGTCTTCTCCTCATCAGGGGGTACATTGCTCTCTGGTGGTTTCCCTTGTAAGCATCCAGGAAGCTCATCCTCCATGCCCTGAAGTGGCATCTACTAAATGATTGATCTTGGAGAGTGGGAAATTGTCTTTCGAACAAGCCTTATTCAGGCTGGTGAAGTCCATGCAGAACCTCCACTTCCCATTTTTCTTTTTCACAACTACTGTGTTGGACAACCAAGTTAGGTAGTTCACCTCCCGAATAGCCCTTGCCTCCAATAATTTGTCCACTTCCTCCACATGGACCAGCGTCGGCCTCCTTGCTCGCTGAATGATGGGTTTAGCCGACCTTTCTACATTGAGTCCATGGCAAGTGACCTCGGGGTCAATTCTAGGCATCTCGTATGGCGTCTAAGAAAACACTTCTATGTTTGCTCGTAGGAACGCCTGTAACTCCCTTTCTTCCTCTTCGGCCAAGCCTGAGCCGAGAAGGAAGAAGTGCTCTTCATCCCATTTTTGGACCAGAATTTTCTTCAGCGCTTCCTCACTCTTGTCGGTTGGTTCTTTGCCAACGTCCTCTAGGACCTCCATGTCCTCATCTTCAATTTCTACTGTTTCTGCCTCTCATACGTTGCAGGTGGATTTCATTGCTGCCATTGAGCAATTATTTGCCTGCACCTAGTCTCCTTTGACCTCCTCAACTCCATGTTTGGTTGGAAACCGC
The DNA here is from genome assembly GCF_055761805.1 of Camellia sinensis. Lineage (NCBI taxonomy): Eukaryota > Viridiplantae > Streptophyta > Magnoliopsida > Ericales > Theaceae > Camellia > Camellia sinensis. The sequence continues at coordinate 106,025,631 of NC_138969.1, read as the reverse complement.
AACAGTTGGTGCAGTGTTGAGGGAACAACCCTTATTGCGTGCAACCATGGTCTTCCTAAGATAACATTATAAGGTGAGGGGGTGTCAATTACTGTAAACTATATGTTTACCTTCATGTTGCTTGCTTGCACCTCCAAATTTATTGCTCCCAGGGGTCAAGTCGGCGTTCCATTGAACCCGACCATTGGGCTGTTGGACTGCTCCAAATTGTCTTAGTGATGGCCAAGCTCCTTGTAACATCTGAAATACATGATGTCACAAGAGCTGGCTTGGTCGATCAGAATGCACCTTACTTGGTATTCTCCAACCTTGAGGGTCACAACTAGAGCATCGTTGTGTGGATGCTGCACTATGTCTAGGTCTGCCTTTGTAAAGGAGACCATTGGTCCTTGGTACTTATTTGTCCTGGGTTTTTTTTGCTAGATGTTGTAATAGCCTCACCCTTTGAGTCTCCTCATGCACCTCGTTCTCATTCACCCTCGAGTGAATCACATTGATCACTCGAGGTCCATCTGCCTGTTGTTGTGGTGTTGGTGAAGGTGGTGCTGCTGGTGCCTGGGGCAGCCTTGCCTGCTATTCCCTTGTTCTGGCCTTGTCTACCAGGTCCCTCAAGTGACCTTGTCTCAATAGGTCTACCAAGTGGGTCTTCGTGCCCATCCTCATTGTGGTAAGCATAGTGCTTCCCAAGGCTTCTTCCCATAAATTCGTCAGGAATCTTATCCGGTGCTCTATAATATGGCTAGTTCTTGATCCTTTTTAGAACTTTATAAACCGGGATCCGAGACACAGTAGTGACTGCCTATGTAGCCCTCAGCACTGTCTCTTACCTGTTATATCTACTATTACCTCGGCCTCGCTTCGGCGAGCCATTTCTCTTCTCCTGCTTTGGCCCCTTCATTCCCAGCATATCCTCTTCTACTCTGGCATATTTCTCGATCCTTGCCATGAGCTCCTCCATACTCTTTGGTAGAGTCTTCGCCAACGACTTCCGAAGCATGCAATTATCCTCCAGGCCATTTTTAAAAGACACGACCGCCAACTCTTGGTTGCCTCTTGGTATTCGATTGAATACCTCATAATACCTTTTGGCATAAGCCCTAAGGCTTTCTCCCTCGCCAATTTTCAAAGCCATCAGGGAATCTACCCTCAGTGGTTGCAGCTTCTTTGTAACAAACCTGGCCACAAACATCTCGACCAGGTCTTCCCAGCTCTTCATAGTTCCTTTTGACAACTTGTGAAACCAATTCGAAGCGATTTCCCCAAAAGATGAGGGGAACACCTTGCATAACAACGATTCGTTCCCGGTATACAAAGCCATTGAGTTCAGGTATAAGCCGATGTGAAAGTTTGGATCGGACTTAGCGTCATATATCTGGAACCTCGGCATATGGAACCTTTTTGTGGCCTCAAACCTATCCATCTCCACTGAGAACGGTGTTCTCAGCATGACAGGGGATGTGACCTTGGCATTCTGCTGCTTTCTCTGGAGGTAGTCCCTTAAATCCTCCTTAGTCCGACTAGGAGCTCGACTGTTAACAGACTTCAGCATTTTTTGTACGCTGCACCTGGTGTCGTTATGCGTTCTCTTGGACTTCTTTTCATTCACTGTGTCAAAATAAAGTTCCTTCCCTTGAACATGCCGATGTTCCTTGACATAAATTCCCTTGGTACGAGGCATCCTCTGAGACTCTCCTCTCATTGATTTTGCTCAGTTGGCATCCTGCGAAGGTGAATGTGAGCATTCCTCTCCTTATCATGCTGCGGGACCACCAGAATTGTTTTCTGCCCCCTTTTCTGGACATCATTCTTGGCCGTAGGTATTGGCATATCTTACAATGGGTACGGTGGTTGTATCATGTTGTTCTACATCATGAAGTTGACAACCAATTGGAGGTCTGCCAACTTGTTCGCCATTTCTTTCATTTCGCTGTCCCTCCTCAGGTATCTATCCTTCCATACCTGGAGGTCGCTTTCGTTGTAGTACTCATCTCGGCTAGATTTCTTCTAGGTGTTACCTTCTTCGTCGACGTCCTTCTCCCCAAGATTCTGATCCTGGGCTCCTTCATTACAGTTTTCTTCCTTGACGTTTAGATCAGCATGCTTACCACTCCCACTTGGGATGTCATCCCCGATCTTCTCTCCCTGTCCATTGTTGGCCATCTATTGTCCTTTAGTTTCCCATAGATGCCGCCAAATTGTGGGTGTTGATTTCTGACCACACAACCAAAAGGAGAACTTAGCTGGAGAGCACCAGTAGAATAGATTAAGCCCGAACAACCAGTCACAAAAAGATAAGAATCCGGAGGTGGTTCGTCCACCCGGGGGCACTCCGACGATCAAATCAGTAATAAAATATCTCTTAAAGATAGCACATTGTGCTTAACTTACAAGAAGGAACTTAATGCTCAAAGTATATCACCCATACTTGAGACCCACGGGGGTGCCCTACTTTTACAGCTACACTAACCTGATCCCTGTAGAAGCCTCACTTCAGTGGACTTAGGCTCAATGCCTATCCTAGACCTTTGGCTAGATAGAGATAAACTCCCTAAGAGCTTTATCTTTATCCAGATTGAGATCCTCCCCTGTTCTAGGACTCTTGTCCTTTATTAGCTTATCCCAGATTCCGGTATCTCTGCACATTACCTTGGCTTAGCCGAGATCATCTCAGCAGTTTGACCAGGCGACGTGGCACCCCGACTGACTCTTCGGCGTTACCTCGGCCACGTGTTATACTCCCCCATAACAAGCAACATCATTACCAAATATTTTTTCCTCCAAAACGACTAGCAAAATATATTCAAAGGTCTTCTCTAAAGTAGATTTCTAGAAGCTTTTCCAACTTAATTGTCCTCAATTTTAAACTTTGTCCATGCATTTTGTGAGAATAAAAGTGGCTTATGTTATCTTATTTGTATTTTTGTTTGTATTTTAAACTATTTGTCATTTCCACTGAAGTTTCATCCTTGGAAGTGTGATCCCATGTTCATTGGTATCTCATTTTTAAAGCCTTTAAATTTAAACTCTAGCACCAACTTGAGACTAATTAATCTCAATAATTGGACAATTATACTTAAAGAAGGCTACACTCTTCAAGTTTTTCCATTTGACTATTCTATATGGATTTATTTTGAATTGGAAAGTGTGAATGATTTTGTTCACATGGTAACAATTCTTGTCGGCAATAATATTTTTACATGCAACATCATTATCTAAAACATTTACAAACAACATCATTACCTAAAACATTTACAAGCAATATCATTATCAAATATTTTTTCCTCCAAAACAGCTAGCAAAATATATTCAAAGGTCCCTCTAGAGTGGGCTTCTAGAAGCTTTTCCAACTTAATTGCTGTCAATTCTGAACTTTGTCCACGCATTTTGTGAGAAAATAAAATAGTAAAAGTGGCTTATGTTTTCTTATTTGTATGTTTGTTGGTATTTTAAACTATTTGTCATTTCCATTGAAGTTTCATCCTTGGAAGTTTGATCCCATGTTCATTGGTATCCCATTTTTAAAGCCTTTAAATTTAAACTCTAGCACCAACTTGAGACTAATTAATCTCAATAATTGAATAATTATACTTAAAGAAGGCTACACTCTGACTATTCTATATGGATTTGAAAAACTTAAGTGATTCGTGATTAGGTCAAGATTAATTGTATCAATTCCCAAACGATTAAAACTAACAATCTAAATCATCTAGCACGTACGAAAGTGATTTAAATTGTTACTTCAAAATTAATAAATTGACACAAACGATTTTTACGTGGAAAAATTACAATCGGAGCACCTCCAAATGTGATTAAAAAAACCACAAGCGAAATGTCACCAATCAATCCACTATGAAAGTAAGAAAGAATATAAATTTGCTGAAACAAATTACCCAAACTCAATTAATTTGTCTTTATCAATCTGTATCTCTTTCACCACCGCCTTCATCTCAAAATTGATCAGCTTGATGTTGAATCCACAACATCCATGTCGAATCGACGACTACGCACAGCTTCGAACTCCTTCCAATACTCCACGCTTGAATCTCTAGATTCCACTGAAGAACTCTTTTGAAGTAGAACACTCAAACAACTCTTTGATGTATGTTTGTCAAACCATGTAAGTTTAATACTCAATCAATCATCAAAGAAAACTAACAAAATTGCTCCAGAAGAAAACCCTACAACCCTCAAAGAAGATCTGGAAGCATTAACCCTAAAATCAGACTGAAACACATATTTATAGAAAATAGGGCTGCGAAGGTCGCTCGAGCGAAGGATCCCTCGCTCGAGCGATGAACCAACTACGCATGTATTGCTTAAGTGTCTTTGCTCAAGCCAAACTTTCTTCGCTCGAGCGCGCAAACTTTCTTCCTAGTATTTTTGTAGACATAGAAAACTTCTAGGAGCACAACATCTTCACTCGAGCCAGGACACCTTCGCTTGAGTGAGCAAGTCAAAAACTAAGAAACTTTACAACTCGATAAACTATGCTTGTTCGTGGGATTGACAAGACTAAGAGACCTAACAGGATTTATTTCGAATAGTTAAGTGTGAATGATTTTGTTCATGCTGTAACAATTCTTGTCGGCAATGATAATTGATTAAATATTAATTATAGATATATATGTTTAAAAATAATTGAATTTCTCAATACCAAATGTGAATGACTAATGTAAATTTGAAGATTTTGTGATTTAAATTAGTAAAATATTAGTGAGATATAGGAGTTAAATATTATTGGAAAAACAGAATTGAACTGCAGGGAAGCACACATGGAGCAGTCACAATTATGAAAGACTATTCTAGCATGGCAAGAGGAAAGAAGTTGGGGCTGTTTTACAAATCAATTTAGCACATAAAATTAAATGTATCAAATAAAAATAAATTAAATTTATTTGATAATTATAATTCGTATCATCTGAAAAATTTAAACACTTTTCTAAAAATAGGTTAAAGTTTTAAATCATACACGTTTCACTTAAATCTTAAAGTTAAATGCTGCTGGAAATTAGACTTTTAAATGCGTTTAAAAAATGTTGCTATAGCTATAAAAAACGCCGCTAATTCGTGTTGTGACGTTTAGTACCAAACACCAAAGATACGACCGTTGCTATAGCTTTATGGTGCTTTAAAAACATCGCTATATAAGTATAACACTGTAATGATATCACACAATGTTTAGCGACGTTTTAAAAACGCCATTATAGCTCTTTCTATTTTAAAAATATAACCATTAGCACTATACTATAGTGGCGTTTGAAAATGCTGTTATAGCTTTATTTATTTATTTATTTTTTGGTTGTTGAAATTGTGCTATTTCTATGAGATTTAGTTTTTCAAATCTAATGTCTTTCAATCACTTCTTTTTGTCTTTTTGATAAGAAAAGATCAACTCCATCTGAAATCCAACTATTCAAAAACACCATTATGTTACTTCTCAAATTACATGATTCATGACAATATTATCTTATCAAATTCTAAAGAGTAGAGAAAGTGCAACCTAAGAGTGCAACCTGCATCGGAATCAAGACAACAAATTTAACAAAAAGGACATCAAATGTGATATAACAAAAATGAAAATTTTGTTAATTACAATTTTCTCAGATACCTGAGATGCCAAGCTCTTTCCTCCCAGGACAGCAGCAGTAGTGCAAAATGCTTGTCCTCTGTCAAAGGCAAACATAATCAGTCCAATGTAATAAAAATTAAATGTCATTTTATTACCTTAACTCCAAAGAGTATCACAGATATTTTCTCAAGATTGTAATGTAAACAAAATTAGTGAGAGACATTGTTAAGTCAAAACTAGTGCAAGGAGAGGTCACACATTCCAGGTGAAATTGAAAACCTAAGTATGATTTTCGCTCAGGTGAAAAAAGGAGGGAGCTAACATATGTTTGCCGCCAGTTTTAGGGTTTCATGCAACCAAGAAATTTGTGGCTGTAAAGGTCATGTCAATCTTTTAAGTAACAATCATCAATTCATGAAAGATGCAAAGGATCTAATATACTATCCTAGCATCATTAATCACCAACCTATGCAGGCACGAGGGTAGATGTGTATCTGTGCATGTGAGCTAGTGCGATGATAGGTGTAGCTTGTCTACAATTGTGCATGAGAGAGAGTGTGTTTTCAAATTTGCAGTGTTTTTTTTTTTGTTTTTTTTTTTTGCCTTGATATGACAAATTTTGTCACAAGGAAAAAGAAATTTATCAAAAAAAAAAAAAAAAACCTAAGAAGCAAAACAACTCATATATAAGCGGAGAGAATTGTAGACTTACAAGATTCCACCAAGGACAACACCAAGTGGGTTCTCATTTGCGGCCAAGCCGATGGTAGCTATCTGAAAAGGTATATACGTAGTGTAAAATAGCAAGCAACAGTGGTAGTTACATGTGAAATATACACATAAATGTTCTCATGGTTACCTGACTTTTGTCACCCCATTCACCAAAGAAACTAATGGAAAATGCTTGTAAAATGGTCATGATCATTGTTGTCAAATTGTGAATCGTGAATCGTGAATCACTTTGTTAAAATAGTGAATCATGAATCTTAAGATTCACTTTATTTAGCATAATATATAACTTTATATATGTATATACATATAAAATTACACATGTAGTGTTTAAAATGAAGTAAATATCAATACAACTAAATTATATATATGTATATACATATATTTATCAATATAATTAGTTGATCTCTTTTTTTGGTGAAAAAGATGATGTTCCATGCATTTTACAAACAGAATTGAGTAGCAGTGAATCACAATTGAATTGTAAGATTCACTTAATTTAAGATTCAATTCAACTGTATGAATCAAATCATTTTGCTTAAAGGTCATATCAAATCGTATGAATAGCATTGTGAATCGTAAGATTCTAACAACAATGGTGTAGACGCGCCCCGGGGGCCTCATGCTACAGTTCAGACTCAAAATGTCACGGTTCTTAATCTGATCTCACAATGTGCGATGTGAGATTGATAAATCACCAAAGAGTCCAAATCCGACAAATCGTTTTGGAAAACTGATTTTTAAGAAAGAAGTGTCAAACATGGACTGCTTTGCCAGATACAGAGTCACCACCTAAATATTTTATTTTGGGGAAATTTAGGAAACCCTGACTCGTGCCTAAGGCCACGTGCCCGTCATCACCAAAGTTGCCTCGGCTCGGGAACTTGGGTACGATTGGGGAAGGTCATCTATGAGCACCCCCGCTCGCCCGATCAAAGATCGGTCTGTACTAAGCATGATATCTCGTTTTTGAAAATACATGTGTTCTTATTCTGATTAATTAGCTAGAATTACTATGTGATGCGCACAGCACACAAGTATAGACTAGATTGCCTAATTTGGAACAAAGCATCGCATATCCGTTTGTTTGAAAAATGGTTTGAGGTTTGCTACTTGCAAGTAGGCTAAAACACGGATTTCGATGAATTGGTCCAATTCGAGTAATCCAACCTTCACCCACAGGCATTCAGGCAGTTATATCACATAAGCAAACAGCCTCATGGCAAGCATGCTATCATGGAAATCACTCACACACATGCAAGGATGCTAAAGCATAAACACTTACAGTGTACTCCAAGCCAAAGAAAGAAACTAATTAGAAATCATGCATGAATCCTAACTATGTTGAAATGCCTAATGCAACACATGCAAAATGCAACTAAGATAGGCTCGGCTATTCTAAGATGGCCTATGAGATGCAACAGTCGATTCATGTATTCAAATAGGAATTGAAATACGATGCAATTTGTATGATGTGCCAAGCTCGGTGCATGCAATATAGATGAATGATGCAAACATGCAAACATAAGTATGCTAATCGAACATGCCCTAAACTAACCATCAAAAACAGGTAAGTAAAAGGGAGAAAGACATGGGGTTGGAAGTCATTCACACACTCACGCACACTTATTACAAAATTCCCCCTCTCGACGAAGGGTCCGAAAGAATAATACAAATCACCTAATTAACTAACTCGCAAGCTGATTAATTACAAAACCACTTAACTAATTAAATGAATCAATTAAGCTACTAAAGCAGTAAAGAGGCTTCGGGAAGAGGGACAAATGCATGCATGCTTGGCTCTGCTCGGAAATCTATCGCCATGTTTTTATTGCCTCTGTTTGCACTACTCTGCACCTCTGAATGCTCCTGAACCACTCCCTGAGCACTGTGGGATGTCACCGGCTAAAAGGAAATGTCACGACCCAAACCCGCCCCCGTGGGTTAAGGACGCAACCGGCCAGTAATCATGAGATTACCTACGGCCTCTAACTGTTCTAAACGTATTTTTAACAGAGTTAATGGGGGCCAAACGGAAGCAAAGTTGACAACTTTGTCCATAGAGCCGTGCTTATATGCACATCAAACAAACCATACTCAGATACGTTAATAACTCACATCAAAGGTACAGTTTCACAAAATTCATTACAGACAGGATCATCCAAAACGAGTCAACCTATAACAGACTATGTACAGACATGCACTAGGTCCTTGCCGACAAGACAAAACATAGGTACGTAATAAAAGGGCAAGGATGGTCTCATGCGCGAGGCACAAGGCTGACTCTCCCAAAACTCCTGCTGTTCCTAGCAGACTTCACTGGGGCTGGGTTTGGACTTCCCTTGGCTCACCTACAAATACATGAATGAGCGTGAGCGATAGCCCAGTGAATAATATCAAATATAACAGTTACATAGCAATATGTAGAACAACATGCTCCAAACGGCCTTGGGCCCAATTCATACTTCTGTTTAACAATCAAATATATATATAACTATACGAAATGCAAGTCAAGTAACTGTAGTTCCAAACATTCTGGCCTTTGGCCCATTCGGGTTTCCATACATGGCAAAACGGCCTTCGGCCCATTCATTCATGTCAAAACGGCCTTCGGCCCATTCATTCATGTCAAACGGCCTCTGGCCCACTCTTTCATGGCAAAACGGCCTCTGGCCCACTCTTTCATGGCAAAACGGCCTCTGGCCCACTCTTTCATGTCAAAACGGCCTCTGGCCCACTCATTCATGTCAAAACGGCCTTTGGCCCACTCATTCATGTCAAACGGCCTTTCGCCCACCCATTCATGTCGAACGGCCTTTGGCCCATTCATTTACATCAAAACGACCTTCGGTCCATTCATTCTTATCAAAACGAACTTCGGTCCATTCATTTATTCCTGTCAGACTTTTGTCCACAATCCCAATTAACAACTCATAAAGTTTATAAGGGAATAACAATTGGACATTGACAAGCTTTCAATATTAATATTACTCACAGTGATCGGCTTGTGGATGCGCCCTGGAGCTTGACCCTACACATTTCATGAATACAAAAAGGGTCACTAACAGTTCAATCCGTTCTTTAATTCACATATTCCTCTTTAGGCTTTGTTCTTATCTCATTAACTCATTTACAGTGCTTAACATGTGCCTAAGAGTGCTTACAAGTGAAAGAGAACGGAAAACGAATCACAGAATGCATGAACAGAATTCCAGGAAACAGGGTCCCCGCTCGAGCGTAAACTTCTCCGCTCGAGCGGACCCTTAAGGCCTGCAGAAGTACTGGTTGCACGAAAGATGCGCTCGAGCGCGGAATAGAGCGCTCGAGCTAAAGGCCTGTCCACAAAAATCCACGCTCGAGCGTGGAGTGTCCCGCTCGAGCGGACATCCAACTCTGCAAAAATGCTGGGAGCACGATTTTCCCGCTCGAGCGGCCATTACCCCGCTCGAGCGGACCTCAAAAATCTGGGTTTCCCAGATCGTGTTCTTGAGCTCCAAATCGGTTTTCCATCTACATTTCTCGCATGCAATGGTTCAATTTACACATTTACACAAGCTAACATGCTACTAATGCAAGATTACAACATTAGGAAGCTCAATTACATGAATTATCTACATGCATGTCCCAAAATATCTCAAACCCACCATCAACATGCTCAAATTCAAACATTCAAGACTTATACTCCCATGATTTGTACATGCATGTGGGAGATGCTCATCATTCTCAACTTAGATGGTACAAATGGTGATTACAACATAAGCTTTAACCAAAACTCTACATGAATCATGTGTTTCAAGCTCAAACAGGCAAATTCAAAGTAATTTCTTACATGCATGAGTTCTAAGACTTCAAACTCAACAAAAATCAACTCATTACATGTTCTTGATCACAAACAACCCTTGAACTTACGAATTACAAGTAAGAGCCCATGAATTCACTTACCTAAGGGCTTCAACACTCAAGCTCTAGCCAAATCTTGAGCTAGATCTTCAAATTCCCAAGTCTTGAGCCCAAATTACACAAATCTCTCCCTTTTTCTCTCCATGGCCGGCCTCTCTCTCTCTCTCAATTGTCTAACTCAGATTTTGAGTTTTAAGAGAGCTAAAGGAGAGTGCAATACAATTATACAACAAGCCCCACTAACAATTATTTTAATATAAAATAATGGGGTACTTAATTTATCAATTTAATCAGTTTAAATTGACCAGAATCAAATTTCAATTAAATTTCACCGTAGGCCCTAAAAATTATGCCAACCACAATGGCGTAGTCAATTTCGGGTTCCGTGGCCGATAAGGCCCTCAATTAAATTTCCAAAGCAGACTACTCAAACAGATATTCCTACGATGAACAGATAAAATTTCAAACCACATATTTTCACATAGTGGAACACACAAAATCATATCAAAATACATAATCACATCATGTTAAGGACCAATTAACATACTACGGAACAGGGGTGTCACAGTCTTCCCCCCTTTAGGAAGTTTGGTCCTCCAAACTTAACTTACCTTCGTCGGGAAACAAATGTGGATAGCGTAGACGCATTTCCTCCTCTTTTTCCCATGTAGCATCTGTCCCATAGTGTTCCTTCCATTCCACTTTCACCATTGGAATGGATTTGTTTCTCAATTCCTTCACTTGTCGGTCAACAATTCTTTCCGGCCATTCAGCATATTCCATATTTTCATCAATAGCAATCCGGTGATAATCAATCACATGCAACGGGTCTCGGAGGTAACCCCTCAACATTGACACATGAAACACATTGTGGATTTGCTCAAATCCCGGTGGCAAGGCAACTCTATAAGCAACTGGACCAAGTTTCTCCAAAATTTGAAACGGCCCAATATAACGGGGCGTCAACTTGCCCTTCTTCCCAAACCTGACTTGGCCTTTCATTGGAGAAACACGGATGAACACATGGTCGCCGACCTCATACTCAAGAGGTCTTCTCCGGACATCCGCATAACTCTTCTGTCGGTCTTGAGCTGTTTTGAGCCTTTGCTGAATAGTTTTGATCTTTTCAGAGGTGTCTTGTACAATTTCAGGCCCGAGCAAAGCTCTGTCCCCGACCTCTGTCCAACAAATAGGTGATCTACACCTCCTACCATACAAAGCCTCGTATGGTGCCATACCGATGCTGGAGTGGAAGCTATTATTATAAGCAAATTCTGCAAGTGGCAGGTAATCTTCCCAACTCCCCTGAAATTCCAAAGCACACATGCGAAGCATATCTTCCAAAGTCTGTATTGTTCGTTCTGACTGCCCATCTGTCTGTGGGTGGAATGCAGTGCTGAACCTTAGTTCTGTTCCCATAGTTTCCTGCAAACTCTTCCACAATCTAGATACAAACTTCGGATCTCTATCCGACACAATGGATACTGGAACTCCGTGTAAGCGGACAATTTCATCAACATAAATAGTAGCCAACCTGTAAGCAGTAAATGTAGTTTTGACAGGCAGAAAATGTGCAGATTTAGTCAGTCTATCAACTACCACCCAAACAGAATCCATACCTCGGGAAGTCCGAGGTAGGCCAACAACGAAATCCATGGTCACATGTTCCCACTTCCACTCAGGAATAGGGAGAGGTTGAAGTAGACCGCCTGGTTTCTGATGTTCAGCCTTAACTTGCTGACACTGAAGGCACTTGGACACATATTCTGCAATCTCTTTCTTCATTTTAGGCCACCAATAGGTTTGTTTCAAATCCCGATACATTTTATTGTTACCCGGATGCATAGCAAATACGGATCTGTGGGCTTCATCTAAGACCCTCTTCTTTAGTTCCGTGATATCTGGGACACATATTCGGTTTCGAATTTTCAACATTCCATTCTCGACACCGAACTCCGCTTTTGGGCTTACTTCAAATTCATCAATTACCTTTCTGAGGAACTCATCCTCTTTCTGTTTTTGCTTGATTTCATCAACAATTGCCGGCTCGGCTGTAATAGCGGCTATCAATCCGCCCTGTTCACACACTACCACTTCAATTTCAGACTTTTCAAAGTCTTGCAAAATCTCCCTTTGCTCAGTAAGCAAACAAGCCATACTCCCTGTTGATTTCCTGCTCAAGGCATCAGCCACTGTATTAGCTTTTCCGGGGTGATACTGAATCTCTAGGTCGTAGTCTTTTATCAGTTCTAGCCATCTTCTCTGACGCATATTCAACTCCTTCTGTGTGAAGAAGTATTTCAGGCTCTTATGATCCGTGTAAACTTCACATTTTGCCCCGTACAAGTAATGCCGCCAGATCTTCAAAGCAAAAACAACTGCGGCCAATTCTAGGTCATGTGTTGGATAATTCTTCTCATGTGGCCTCAACTGTCGGGAGGCGTAAGCAATAACCCTTCCGTTCTGCATTAACACACAACCCAAACCCTTATAAGATGCGTCACTGAAAATCACAAAATTTTCCGTACCTGAAGGTAGTGTCAAAATTGGTGCAGTGGTCAATCTTGTCTTCAATTCATGAAAGGCTGATTCTCTTTCACTATTCCACTCAAATGGTTGTCCTTTACGTGTCAATTGGGTAAGAGGCACAGCTAATTTCGAAAAGTCCTTTACAAACCTTCTGTAGTACCCAGCTAAGCCCATGAAACTGCGAACTTCTGTCACATTAGTTGGTGTAGGCCAATTCACAATTGCTTCTATTTTCTGCGGGTCCACTGAAATTCCTTCCTTGTTGACCACGTGCCCTAAGAAAATAACCTCATCCAACCAAAACTCACATTTCTTTAACTTAGCAAATAGTTTTCTTTCCCGAAGTATTTGTAAAACAATCCTCAAATGATGTTCATGTTCAAGTTTATCTTTAGAGTAAATCAAAATATCATCGATGAAGACTACAACAAACTCATCAAGGTAGGTTTTAAAAATTCTATTCATTAGGTCCATAAATGCTACCGGAGCATTAGTCACTCCAAATGGCATAACAAGAAATTCAAAATGACCATACCTCGTTCTGAATGCGGTTTTCTCAACATCCTCTACTTTAACCTTCAGCTGATGATACCCAGATCTCAAATCAATCTTAGAAAACACCTGTGATCCCTGCAACTGATCAAATAAGTCATCAATACGGGGTAAGGGATATTTGTTCTTTATCGTTACCTTGTTCAATTCCCGGTAATCAATGCACAGGCGTAAGGTACCATCCTTTTTCTTTACAAATAACACTGGTGCGCCCCAAGGCGAAGTACTGGGCCGGATAAACCCTTTATCAAGAAGGTCTTGCAACTGTTCTTTTAATTCTTTCATTTCGGCTGTAGCCATCCTGTAGGGAGTTTTAGAAATAGGCTGGGTGCCTGGCACAGTTTCAATAGTAAACTCTATCTCCCTGTCTACCAATTCCCCTGGTAATTCATTTGGAAACACATCTGGGAATTCTCTAACAATGGGAATATCATTCAATTCAACATTCACGGATTGTTCAGTCAATACATAACACAAATAACCCTGGCATCCCTTCCTGATCAATTTACATGCTTTCATTGCAGATATCAAATATGGTGGAGGCACTACCCCATTTCCCACAAACACAATTTCTTTCTGTTCTGGTGGTTTAAACACAACCCTCTTTGTCACACAATCTATAGTGGCACAATATTTGGTCAACCAATCCATGCCCAAAATTACATCGAAGTGTCTAAAGTTTAAGGGCAACAAATCTACATATAGGGTAGCATCCTCAATATGCATGTCACAAAACCGATATATATAGTCACATAACACAGATTCTCCCAATGGAGCAGACACACATAACAAATATGGCAACAATTCTAGGGGTCTTTTCAGTCTAGATACAAATGCATATGTCACAAATGAATGCGTTGATCCAGAATCAATTAACACAAAAGCATCCTGATTACATATCGAGATAGTACCTGAGACAACGGCATTGGCATTCCGTGTATCACCCAGAACGAGTGCAAAGACTCTCCCTTGTCTCACTGTATCCCCAGTAGTAGCAGATCTCAAAGTGTTTCCCGGCTTCGGGATCGATGCAGTGGAGCTAGCAGCTATCTTCCCACTATTCTGGTTACAATCTCGGGCTATATGCCCTTGTTTCCCACACTTAAAACAGGCTCCTGATGTACGGTAACAGACTCCACGGTGCTTTTTGCCACAAGTGTTGCACATGGGAGCTGTGTCTCGGGAAGAACCGGAAGTAGTTAAGGAGCCCGTGTTTTGCTTTTTCAAAAATTTCTTCTTCGAAAAGAAGCCTTGTCTTTTGTTGCCTTTCCATTCGGTTGTTGGCTTAGCTTGTCTAGCTATGTTAGCCTCTGATATAATGGCCCGGTCAAGCACCCCAATGTAGGTCTCCAATTTCAGGACATTCACTCGCTCTAGGATGTCACTTCGGAGCCCACCTTCAAAATGCCTTGCCTTCTTATAATCAGTGTCAATCACGTGTGGTGCAAACCTGGCCAACTCAGTAAATTTGGCCTCATACTCAGCTACAGTCATGCTGTCTTGTTTGAGTTCCATGAACTCTGCCACTTTCCTATCCCGGACACACTGCGGGAAGTACTTGTCATAGAAGATTTCCAAAAATTTCACCCAGTCAACACCCCTGTGGTTTTCTCGCATCAACATCCACCATCTTCTCGCTTCGTCTTCTAGCATAAAAGTAGCTAGAAGCACTTTCTGTGTATCCGAGCACGGAAATACCTCAAACAGTTTTTCGATCCCAAGAACCCAAGCTTCCGCTTTCAAAGGATCCAGTCCACCATGAAACTGTGGTGGTTTCATTTTCTTGAACTCCTTGGTGAGAGCAATTATCCGATCATCATTTTGATTATCTGGCACGGGCGGTGCCTGAGGTGGAGGTGGCGGGTGTGGTTGCTGCCACTGTTGCTGCCACTCTTGTTGCTGTCTCAAAGCTTCTGCCATTTCCTGAATCAGTCTTTCCATTCTGTCCAGTCTGGCAGCAGAGGATTCCTCTAACTCATCACCTCTGGTTCTCACCATCTGATTAAACTTGCATTATATTCCATACCAAAGGTACACAAGTACACATACACTAAGGAGCACATATTTCCAGATAATTCGTAATGCAAGTAGTTCACAACTTACACATATAATTATTCATAACAAAACATTTAAGCATATAATCAATGCTTCCAAACTCACATTTATCACATGAGTGCATCCTAGATCTTATCTAGACGCTTATTGCTCTTTTTGGACAAGTGTGTGAGTTATTAACTCGTGCTCTGATACCACTCTGTCACGACCCGAACCCGCCCTCGTGGGTTAAGGACGCAACCGGCCAGTAATCATGAGATTACCTACGGCCTCTAACTGTTCTAAACGTATTTTTAACAGAGTTAATGGGGGCCAAACGGAAGCAAAGTTGACAACTTTGTCCATAGAGCCGTGCTTATATGCACATCAAACAAACCATACTCAGATACGTTAATAACTCACATCAAAGGTACAGTTTCACAAAATTCATTACAGACAGGATCATCCAAAACGAGTCAACCTATAACAGACTATGTACAGACATGCACTAGGTCCTTGCCGACAAGACAAAACATAGGTACGTAATAAAAGGGCAAGGATGGTCTCATGCGCGAGGCACAAGGCTGACTCTCCCAAAACTCCTGCTGTTCCTAGCAGACTTCACTGGGGCTGGGTTTGGACTTCCCTTGGCTCACCTACAAATACATGAATGAGCGTGAGCGATAGCCCAGTGAATAATATCAAATATAACAGTTACATAGCAATATGTAGAACAACATGCTCCAAACGGCCTTGGGCCCAATTCATACTTCTGTTTAACAATCAAATATATATATAACTATACGAAATGCAAGTCAAGTAACTGTAGTTCCAAACATTCTGGCCTTTGGCCCATTCGGGTTTCCATACATGGCAAAACGGCTTTCGGCCCATTCATTCATGTCAAAACGGCCTTCGGCCCATTCATTCATGTCAAACGGCCTCTGGCCCACTCTTTCATGGCAAAACGGCCTCTGGCCCACTCTTTCATGTCAAAACGGCCTCTGGCCCACTCATTCATGTCAAAACGGCCTTTGGCCCACTCATTCATGTCAAACGGCCTTTCGCCCACCCATTCATGTCGAACGGCCTTTGGCCCATTCATTTACATCAAAACGACCTTCGGTCCATTCATTCTTATCAAAACGACCTTCGGTCCATTCATTTATTCCTGTCAGACTTTTGTCCACAATCCCAATTAACAACTCATAAAGTTTATAAGGGAATAACAATTGGACATTGACAAGCTTTCAATATTAATATTACTCACAGTGATCGGCTTGTGGATGCGCCCTGGAGCTTGACCCTACACATTTCATGAATACAAAAAGGGTCACTAACAGTTCAATCCGTTCTTTAATTCACATATTCCTCTTTAGGCTTTGTTCTTATCTCATTAACTCATTTACAGTGCTTAACATGTGCCTAAGAGTGCTTACAAGTGAAAGAGAACGGAAAACGAATCACAGAATGCATGAACAGAATTCCAGGAAACAGGGTCCCCGCTCGAGCGTAAACTTCTCCGCTCGAGCGGACCCTTAAGGCCTGCAGAAGTACTGGTTGCACGAAAGATGCGCTCGAGCGCGGAATAGAGCGCTCGAGCTAAAGGCCTGTCCACAAAAATCCACGCTCGAGCGTGGAGTGTCCCGCTCGAGCGGACATCCAACTCTGCAAAAATGCTGGGAGCACGATTTTCCCGCTCGAGCGGCCATTACCCCGCTCGAGCGGACCTCAAAAATCTGGGTTTCCCAGATCGTGTTCTTGAGCTCCAAATCGGTTTTCCATCTACATTTCTCGCATGCAATGGTTCAATTTACACATTTACACATGCTAACATGCTACTAATGCAAGATTACAACATTAGGAAGCTCAATTACATGAATTATCTACATGCATGTCCCAAAATATCTCAAACCCACCATCAACATGCTCAAATTCAAACATTCAAGACTTATACTTCCATGATTTGTACATGCATGTGGGAGATGCTCATCATTCTCAACTTAGATGGTACAAATGGTGATTACAACATGAGCTTTAACCGAAACTGTACATGAATCATGTGTTTCAAGCTCAAACATGCAAATTCAAAGTAATTTCTTACATGCATGAGTTCTAAGACTTCAAACTCAACAAAAATCAACTCATTACATGTTCTTGATCACAAACAACCCTTGAACTTACGAATTACAAGTAAGAGCCCATGAATTCACTTACCTAAGGGCTTCAACACTCAAGCTCTAGCCAAATCTTGAGCTAGATCTTCAAATTCCCAAGTCTTGAGCCCAAATTACACAAATCTCTCCCTTTTTCTCTCCATGGCCGGCCTCTCTCTCTCTCTCTCAATTGTCTAACTCAGATTTTGAGTTTTAAGAGAGCTAAAGGAGAGTGCAATACAATTATACAACAAGCCCCACTAACAATTATTTTAATATAAAATAATGGGGTACTTAATTTATCAATTTAATCAGTTTAAATTGACCAGAATCAAATTTCAATTAAATTTCACCGTAGGCCCTAAAAATTATGCCAACCACAATGGCGTAGTCAATTTCGGGTTCCGTGGCCGATAAGGCCCTCAATTAAATTTCCAAAGCAGACTACTCAAACAGATATTCCTACGATGAACAGATAAAATTTCAAACCACATATTTTCACATAGTGGAACACACAAAATCATATCAAAATACATAATCACATCATGTTAAGGACCAATTAACATACTACGGAACAGGGGTGTCACAGGAAAGGTCACCGGCCAAAAGGAAAGGTCACTGGACGAAAGGAAACGCCACCGGCCAAGTGGAACTGGTAATCGACCATTTTTGGAGATATTGGCCAATAATTCATAGTTGGCTGGCATTAAAGATGGCCGACCGACCATCTCTTCTTGCAGAATCCTGTTTTTGCTGCAACAGAGGACAAACAGAGCATGGCAATGAATTTTCAAGGCAATGTTTGCACCACCACCCTCCCTATCATGTCATGGGCTTAAGGGAGTATAGTCCTCGACCCTCGAGCCATCAATCACGCATTTCAATGCATTATGGCCAAAGAAGCCAAGTGTGAAAATCAATATCAAATGAAATGCACACAACACATAAAGGGGCCCCAACCACTATCATGCTTGATCAAGAGGCAAGGGATGCATGCATAATGCTATGCAACCTAAGCATGAAAGCGAGCTAATGCAACATGAGCATGCAAACAAGCAATGTGCAATAGGCATACAACCTAAACAAATAAACATGCAAGGTATGTACCAACAATGCCAATGATAAGCATGCAACAACACGCAATGGGACTAGCATGCAAATATGCAAAGCAACTTAACAAAAAAGTTTGCCAAATGCAATATAACTCAAGCATGTAACAACATGCGATAGGCCAAGTATGCAACAACATGCAAGGCAAGCATGCAACAACATGCAAAAATGGACTTAAACTAATATGGACAGTTCTCAAACATGCCCAAATCAGTGGCCAAAGTGCTAAGAAATGATGGATAAAGCATGAAAATGCAAGACAAGCGTGTATGCCAATTGGCCCAAGCATTAAGGCATGAAGAGGACAACTCTTAATCACACTTAAAGGGCGACAAGCACGAATATGTGACAACACCATAAGCTCTAAAATCATGTTAGGAATGATGCCAAATCAACCAAACTACACAAGTAAAGCATGCCAGAAAGCTTAAAGCTTGAAACTAGCCATGGGACTCAAACCATGGCCACACAAGGCAAGCCCCAAAGGGCCAAGGGGACCTAAAACAGTCCCAAGGTAGGTCCAAACAAGACCAAAAACGAACTCAAAACTAGCCAACACGAGCTAGAATGCAACACCAAAAACACGAGGCATGCGAGGCTACAAAAGAGGTGTTACACTACACCTATTAGAACCAAACATGGCATGATTTAAGCAACCAAAATCAGAGTTATGGCATGTCAAAGTAAGCCCCAAAACCCACTTAGATGGCATCCAAATGACCTAAGCATGGAAGCATGCATAATGACCCCAACATGAGGCATAAGACATCAACTCTTTAAAGCATTAAAGAAGTGATAAGTGCAAGTATATGAGCATACTTTGTGGACTGAAATAACAAAACAAGTGATGCCAAATCACTGAAATGGCCCAAGTAAAGCATGCTAGCGACTTGGACACTTAAAGCTAACAAGCTAGAATGCATGGTAGCTATACAAAGCATGGCACATATGATCAAAACAACACCAAATTGACCTTAATCATGGTAAATCATGACTAAAAGCTTCATGGAGTTGAGCCAAAATCATGCTAAAATGACATGTTACAACATGATGCATGTTAAGGAAAATAAGGGGATTACGAGACAAGCACATGGTGTATGCATGAGACCATTGAACCAACTTTAGACAGAAGTAAAGCATGGCAAAATAACACCAAATACTTGCTGAAATGAAGCTAATACAAGCTTAACAAACATGCAACAAACATAAGCCATTTATGCAAGCATACAAGACAACAAGGAGAGGGGATGACCCTCTCCTTTTTGGGACCTTAAAACACCATCCCCACCACTGAAATCCCTCTGGATTTCAGTGGTGGGAAGGCCTAAACAAGGTGATCCCAAAGCTTAAAAATAAAGCACAAGAACAAGGCCAAACAAGGCCTAAGAGGGGGTAAACGACCCCAAACCAAAAATAGACCTTAAACAAAGATCAAAAGCATATAAAAATAGAACTTTTATCAGTTATAAGTTAAGCTCAAAACAACATGAAAGATAGGCTAAAAACTTAAACAAGAAAGGGGTATCTAAAGGTAAGAAGCTCACCCTTGTAGAACCTCTTCAAGAACAAAGCTCCAGCAGGTTTTCTGAGTTCAAACCAACCCAAGAACTCTAAAATTAACCTCAAGAGACCTTTTCTCCAAGAGGATGGTGTTCTAGTGTGTGTTTGTGTGCAATAGTAAGACAATACTACACTTTTGAGCACAAAATAGGATCAAACAAGGGAGTATAGATACAAAACTATATCCAACTCTCCTAACCTAATTTTTTTGAACCTTTGAGAAGGGAGGAGGGCCTCCTCTCTTATAGGAATTCAATTTTAAAGCTTCTAAAAGAAGCCAAGCAATAGGCAAATCCCTCCATGCACATATATAAAAGGGGAGATTGTGGATGCCAGCTGTGCCAGCTGGCACAAAATATCTGCCAAAAGCAGATGGAAAGGGTTCGGCCAAAAAATATGGCCGATTGACCAACAAAGGTGGCCGATCGACCAAATATAGTGCTGATCGGCTAACACTTTTGGCCGATGGCAAGAAAAAGGGGCCGATGGCTTCATGCCTTGGCCGATGGGTTGAAGAAATGGCCAACAAGCCATCCTCTTCCGTCAAAAGCAAAACACAAGTGTTTGGTCCACAACCAAGCACAAAACAATCAAGTTGAGAGATCTTGAGGTAAGGCGTGCGACCGAGACCTCCGAGAACTCAAAATGAACACGAGCATAGGTGATCATCGAGTATTTAAACGATGATGTCCAAGTCTTGAGGACGGTAAAAAATGGGGTGTCTACACATGGTCATGATACATAGATCAAATAACTAGTAGCTGCATGTCAGCCGTGCTGAAGTAAACAATTGATAGAAATAAAAACCTTTAGAAAGATGAGTGAGAAGAACTGAGTGAGAAATTGTCATAAAATAAGCGATGTGATGATCCAAAGGTTCTTATTCATAGAATTCTTGGGCTTAGTTTAGGATTTTGTTGAATCATCATGGTTCTAGTATGAATATAAGGTTTTAATCGATTCATAGGGTCTTAACAAGAGAATTCCTTTTCCCTTTTTATTGCAAAGAATAAGTTATTATACCGCATATGATGGGAAACAGAAATTTTCAACCTACAAAATAGATTTAACATCCCCAAAACACGGGAGAATAAGTTCAACATCCAGACCTAAAAGCAGATTAGGGTATAAGTAAATGTAGTCAGATAGTTAATTAGCTAATCATTTTGTCGGCATCTGATTAGTGCATGAAGAATATATCTGTACGAACATAATAATAGTCTAATTATGGACAAAGTCTAACAATAACTATCAGTTACCAAAAATATAAATAAGAATACAATGAACTTCTACACAAAGAAAAGATACAATGATGCCACGAGACTTGTAGGATTACCAAAAACACACAGAAGAATCACTCCAAAAAAGAATAATTTATCATGATATCTATTTATTTATTGTTCTTAAGAGTAGATCATTTCTGTTAACCATGTAAAAGGTACAATAGGTTTTTAATTACCTAATATGCTCCTGCTTCTTTGCCAGAGTAAACCTAATTTTTTGGAGATTAGTCAGTAGAGTAACTGGTGAAAACGAAGGTTTTTTATTATCATTTGGCAACACAATTTAACTTTGACATGTGTGTTTGATGTATAGCCAAAATTGCTTTCATAGAATACTCATAATAGCAAGAATTTAAAAATGCAAGCTCACCAGGAAAATTTTGAAATCTATGGAGTGAAAAATAAGAGAAAAACCGTATTGTCAACATATTTTCCAACGATCGTTCTGGCTGCTACCAGTCCAGCTGCCAAAGCAGCACCTAATAAAGCATGCAATCTCACACAGTAATACTTCGACATAAAGATCTTCATTTTATCCAATAAGAATGAAGTCTCAATACCACAATAGAGAACTAATTCGATTCAGCTATAAAAAGAGTAACAATTAGGGTTTATAACCATCCAATCTGTAATTCTACAGTAAAAATTGAAGCTTAAAATGTTACTACTCACCTTGTGGTTTTGCTCAACGTAGTTGACGACTAGTTTTCCAACGGGCAAGGTTAGGGCACAGAGAAACTGAAACAAAGCTATGATTGGATTTAGAATCGAGGGACGGGTAAGTATGATGCACTCCAAATGGCACTAAAGACCATGTGGCATAGTTAGTCGAATGATAATTTTGTAAATCAAAACAAAGCATAACAAGAAGGATAGCCCAAGCATAGAAGAATGAAAACTTGCTGGGAGCCTTACTTGCCAACTATACTTACAACTAACTCTTTCTTAGTCTTATCTGCTCCAGTATCAAAATCATAAATGTCGTTGCTGCCCATTTTACACAGAAAACAAAGGAGTGAAAGATAGTTCTTCTATGAAGATGTTTACAGTTGTTTTGTGCATTTTCGAGTCATATTAAACTGAATTCCATAAACCATCAAGGCGTCTTAGTATCACACCTTAAATTTAGACAAGTGATTATAAGAACAGAGGAAACCAATAACACAATAACGTCTAGCAGAGTACAGGCCAGTTTGCAAATAAGCAACTGCACTTCCAACCTAATTTTGTAGAAGCCGAATTCTAGAAATTTCAAATCGACTGAGCTATTTGGCAAAAAATAACCCAATAACAGAAAATACTGAATTTAAAAAAGAAAAACAAAACTAGTTAATCAAAATTTTAATTGATGACTTTGAAGAATTCTCAAAAGATCGAAGAGTTAAAAAACAACTCACAGTGAGAGGAACCAAGGCAACAGAGTAAATTGGTAATTTGATTGCTCTCCATATCAAGATTGCTCTAGAAATTTCCTTTTCCTTTTCCTCTTCATAAGTAGAATTCTTGGAGGAAATGCACTGACATCTATGCTGCCAATTGAGTCGTCTTGTGGAAGTCCTATTGAGATATCAGGACACATAATAGCAACCATAATAATAGTAGAACACATGCTCATTGGAACAAACAAGTATAAAGTGAAGATGTGACTCAATTTGTTCCAATGATGGCAAACTATATTAGTCATTGGTTCCAAATCATCAAGGACTTAAAAAATTAATAACAATCCACAAGGAGGAAATGAATTCATAGTACCTAAGTCAAATCATTTGAAAATAATAAAATCTACAATTTTTAGTAACATAAATTGATATATATTCGCACACAAACAAATATGAACACTAATACATGCATATATATATAAATCATCATCTCAGTTTCTTGTTGGTGAATGCGAGTATGCATATATATATATATATATAAATCATCACCTCAGTTTCTCGTTAGTGAACATGAGTAATCGACAAAGTCAACTGCTTCAGATTTCAGAGATGCCTCAGAAGATCAGCTTCAGGTCTTGTAGATCTAAATCGTTTGATTGGAGATCAAGTCCATCATCTCATTCGAATCAATCTTGCATAAATTTGAATCATGGATAAGATTTCAGCAACTACAAAGAACAGAGTATGTCTGATCATGGTGGATTCGGCAGTGTTGTTTAGGTCACTGGAGTCAGATCTGAACCAAGATGGAAATGCATAGGGAGTAAACATCCACTGTGATTTATGAATTATTGGGTTAATGATACAAGTAAAAACAACACAATGAGAAACATAAAACAAGTGTCAGGACTGGGGAGTACTTAAGCAGAAGGAAAAAATGCAATCACCTTGCATTAAAGAGGCCTCAAAAGCTTGGATTTATGGTCACTGTCAAGCTCATTTTCTCAGCTAGCCTGAGTTGCAAAATCACCCTCCTAAGTCCATAACTGGTATTGCCGCCAACAGTCCTGGGTATGACTTGGTTGCTGCCATAGCTTACGTTATCGAGATCTTTAACCAATAATCTGATAACAGTCTAAACCAAATTAAATTATCTTATGAACAATCTAAGAGGGGATTATTGCATCACCAATAGAAATTGAGCACAAGACTTAACATTTATGGTTAGAAATTGAGCTATTATAATGATTTAAAGTTTAGATGGTACAGAGGGATCTCAGTTCTCCCTATCATATGGCATTTTATTTTATTTTATAATTAGTATATAAAAAAATAAAAGATTGCAGCGAACAAAAATTAAAAATAGAACAAAAAATATTTACCTGTTTTGTCACAAAATACATGGCCAATAGAGGAGCTTTATCTAGATAGTTCAACCCATGCTTCCTCATGTCCAGTAGCTAGATTTGACAAAACAATATATCTCCATGATATAAAAAATATTGGACAAGGAACTCACAAATCACAAATGCAAATAAAAAATAATTTACTATTTTTGGAAAAGGGAAGAACAAATAGTCATCATGCAATACAAAATCAAAGTTCCACCCTTGCTCTTCTTAACTGCAACCTTTTCAAGAGTTCACTGATTGCTGAGATATCGTCCTTGTCCTCCTCAAGTTCTCGCCCACTGAGGCTTAAGAACAAGAAAGAGAAGAGAACAGAAAATTTTCAGCATATTTGAAACAATGAAGAAGCAATTTTGACACACATTACATGTACTAGTGCTATAACAAGATAGCAGTAAAGAATAAGAATAAGAAACAACGGAAAAAGAGAATCTGGAAAGAAAAGGAAAGAAGAGCAGAGACAGGCAACTGTAATATCTCGAAGTTTGAAAATTATCAATACAAAAGACAAGCGATTCGAAAATTATATATTGTTTAAAAAGTTTGAAGATTATCAGCACCGAAAAGTTTGAAAATTCCATATCTCCAGATAAGAGGAGGTTTCATTTCTTCAACAAATAACAGGTGCAAATCAGCCTTAAACTTTATTAACTTGTGCCTCTGAAATACATTGAGCCACTGCTAACATATGAAATCGCAAACAAATGGACTGAAATGTAATCAAAACAACATTTAAACAATAGAGATATTTAAGCACAACAAAAAGTAGAGTTGTGATAGAAATGATGATATGACACACAATCTGACCTCACATGATATGACTATGAAAGAAGAAAACAATAATTGAAGAAAAAGAAGAGAGAAAATGGAAAATTGAATTTGGAGTTCATTCACCCTTTTCTCATACAACTTGATTACAGTCCAAAAAATTCCCCCTTTTTTCCCTCTCAATCGTAGCTATATACATCCAATACTAACTAACTAACAAACCTCCTAACCACTAACCCACCCTCCAAGAATCAAACAACTAACTGAATCCAAAACTTCTAAATCATAACATCACATCCTATGCAATAAAAAGCAGATTTAGATCATGCAGCATGCTTCTAGCTTCAGACAAAAGATTTCCATCATCATCACAAGTGTTGTTTGGAAAGGAATCTATTGCAACAGAAAATAATTGAAAATATTTTTCCATCACGACCATAATACAAACCCTAGGAGAAGAATCAACGGAATGAAGATCTTGAGAGATAAAGAGAGAACTTCGACATCGAAATCGAGATTGTAGACAGTAGTGCTCACCTTAGTATGCGATGTAGATGGTGGTGGTGGAGCTTTGAAATCGTGTGAGAGAGAGAGAGAGAGAGAGAGAGATTGATATTGAAATCGATTCTGCTCTACGAAATCTATTTTGCTCTACGAAATCGAAATCACTCTGAGATTGGATCACCAAACCTCAAAATCGAAATCACTTTGAGGGTTTAGAGAGAGCGAGCGAGCGGGATTCATACACTTGTGTTTCTTAGATTTGAGTGAGTGAAAGTGAGAAGAAGCATTTCTCAGATTTAGAATGAGGGTTTGAAGAGGAAGAGAGAGCGCGTGAGAGTGGGATACGTTTGAAGGCATTTTTAAACGTTAAACGGTACCATTTTATTAAATTAAAATGCGACGTTTATAAAACTTAGTTGAATATTAAAAAATGTGGCGTTTAAAAAAGTGTCGTTAAAAAAGCGTCGTTAAATCACACATTTCTTGTAGTGTTTGTTAGGATTATATGCCACCATTGAGGTGTATTGTCATCGCCCCCAATGTCATCACCATTATTACCACCAACCATTCTTGTCACCATTATCCCACCATAAAATCACTCATACAAATCATCACTATTGTCACACTTTGAATATATTTGCTAGTCGTTTTTGAGGGAAAAATATTAGGTAATGATGTTATTTATAAATGTTTTACATAAATAAAATTATAAAATATATTAGATGTGTCATCTTTTATCTTTTAATTATCGTCTTCATCCCTCCTCCCTATTCACGTCTTCACCATTATCGCCACCATCATCACCACCACTACTCCAATACCATTGCTATTGTTGTTGCTGCAGCTACCACATCATGATTAACAGGGCCGACTTTGACATTTTCATGGCCTAAAGCATACTCTTGATATGGGGCCTTTCATAATTGGAAAATAAATAAATAAATAAATAAATAGATTGTGATTAAAAGATTATATATCTTTTTTTTTCATTTCTTTGTTTTTGATAGTGATTTGATCTGCTGATAATATAGTATAATGGGTAGTGCTCTAGATCTTCTTTGGATTTGGACAGGGAAAAAAACTCTTAAAAGTGAATTCTACTCATTTTGTTGTTCATGATTCTTTCATTGGTTATGTGTAGTACCATGGTCTTTTTGTTTGTTTTTTTCGATGCTTGCAAATGACTTGTTGGCTTCTGGGTGCCAAGATAGTTGGGATGCAGTGATTTAGCAATGATGTAGATTGCATCATTGTCAACTTTCATTTGTGTGAATTAATTTTCTTTTAACATTCTACTTCTGATTTTTGCTTTTGGGGTGTCTTCTTTGGAAGGTTATTAATAAGTTGATGATTCGGGATACTGTCTTTATGTGCTTTTGATTGCATCGTATGAAAACTATACTTGGCTTGGATTCGTCATGTATTGAGTTTAGGCTTGATAATTGCTCTATTCATCATAAAAGGTCCTGATTTTAGTGTTGGGGCCTGGTTTTGCTTGGGATTTGTTTGGTGTCTCGCCAACAGTTTGTTGTTTCTTTTGGTGGTTGAATATGATTGTGCGGGTCTTATTAGGTGTCAATTTTATTGGGACACCGGTTCACTTGTTATGCTACAGTTATTGGTTTCACTTGTGGGTTGGTTTTTCTGTGTCTGTTTTGTTTTTTGTCTCATGTTTTGTTGTAATATTGGTGTTAGGAAGAGGGAGTTTTTTGGGTTTTCCATTCTCTGGTTTGATGGTTTATTTTATTTTATTTTATTTTGGTTCTCATCCAAAAGCAAAAGACGGATAATAGCAACAACATATATCAAACACAACAACAAATATCTAACTAATGACCTTTTTTTTGTCACGCGACATGGCCAAGCTTATTCTTTCAAGCAAATATAACATGGATCTTGGAATTTCGACATCAATTTTTACTCTTTTTAACTCAACTTTAGTTATCTAGAGAACACGTGAGGTTGCAAGTAGATGGCATTTGAGTAGGAGACCGTAGTTTCTGGGTGGGACGAAGGAATGCATTTGCTTGTTTCTCATCATCAACTTGCCTACTATTTCTACTGCCTTTTTTCTCTTCCACCATTACAAATAGTGGTTAGTGTTTTTAGGAACGATGAAGATAGTCTCTGGGAGGACACTACAACAAAATGCACATTTGGTGATTAAATTTGGCGACCAAAAAAATTTTAGTCGCCAAAAATAGAACTTTTGGCAACTAAAATTAATTTAGTCACCGTTGGTTGCATGTTTGAGCTACTATATTATTTTAGTCGACATATAATGTTCATTGGCGACCAAAAGAAACTTTAGTCACTAAATACAACGTAATAGGCGACTAAAATTTTTTTAGTCGGTGTTAGTCGACATTTTACGCTACTAATTCTTCATTTAGTCACCATACACTGTTATTTGCCAACAAAATAAATTTAGTCACCTAATAATTGCCATATTTAGATGAACTTTTGGTGACTAAAATAATTTAGTTATTGTATATTAAACTTTTGCCGACGAAAATAAACATTAGTAGCCAAATGTTAGGTTTGGCAACCAATGTTTTAGTCGCTGTTAATAGTATCTGTCGACAAATAAGAATTTGGTCGCTAAAGATTCCAAATATTTTTTAGAGGGAAAACCATTATATTGGCGCCCATATCCTTGTGTTTTGTTCTGTCTCACACACCAGACATAGAGAGCAGTCAATACCAAACCTCACCGTTGCTCACCACCGACGATCATCACCATCGCTGGCCACTGGCGCTTGCCACCATGAACACTGCAAATAAGCACCGCCACTGATCACAGGTATTTGTCTCTCTCTCTGTCACTCTCAGTCTCTCTCCCACTTTGTCGATCTGGGCCTCTCTCCCTCTCTGTCGATTTGGCTCTCTCTCTCTCGCGCGCGCGCGCACACGCTGTCTCTTCCTTCCCCTATTTCCCCATTTCTCACACTTTCTGTAGGGTTTTATATGATTTTTTTAGTTTCATTTTGTGTTGATTTTGTAAATGGTTGTTTCGGGTTTTATCTGATTTTGTAAATGGGTTTGGTTGAAGTGGTTTTATTTTGGATTGTAGATTTTGGATTGTTGAAATTTCAATTTTGAATGTTGGGTTTTTCAGAGTCAATTGAGAAGAACAAGTTTCTCAGATTACAAATGCTAGGTACCCAAATAAAAAAAATATATTGCAATATAAAAAACCAGCCTTCTTGTTGGACTCCAACTTCTTGCTTTGTCTCTCTAGACTCACTAGTCTGTGTTAGGTGCAAAATTATAGCACCCATGGACTCCTAAACCAACCGAAATAAAATAAAATAAACAAAATAAATACAAAGATAAAACCCAAAGAGCAGAGCAAAAATAGGATCAGCAGCCCTTGACCTGTATCAGCCAGAGCAATAGCATCAGAAACAACCAAAGCCTTCCAAAGAGTGGGTGTTGCTGCTACCCCAGTTTTTTTATGAATTTTTTGTTTATAAATTATTTATATATTTGGTAAATTATGTTTTGGTTCGAATGTGCAAGAATCTATAGCAAAATGCACCGAAAGGCAACTATATCCAGGAAAAAAAAAATTAAGGACGAAAACCAATAACCAAGTCTATGGATTCACAAAGTCAAGTTCAATGGTTAATCTAGCTTATATTTCAAAGCTAAATTAACTATGATTATGATATCAATAAAGAAAGCCCAAAAATTTGATTAAAGATTTAGGACTACAAATATAAATATCATTGAAGTTATTATATTTTTCTTTCTGTGTTTGGATTGGATAAGTGTCGTATATGTACACCGTATAATAAATTATTAGGGTAATGACATAGATTAATAAGTGGAGGAGTAGATTAATGATTTTAGGGTTTAAAAATTGAGGTTGGCTTTTGAAAGAGAGGAGAGGTCTCTAATCTATTCACAATGATCTTTGATATGATTAGCTGCTACGTGTAATTGCAATTTGTAATTGTTAAGCTATGTTGGGCATTGGGGGTGGTCCCCCATCCATCTTAAAACACACTTAGATTCGAAAGTGAAAGTGAAAGCCCACTATATGACCATATGTGTCTCTGTTTCAGCTAAATCGGTTGATTAATTAATTAATTAACTATTGATTAATTAATTGTTAATCAACATGCTAGCCTCACTTCCATAAGCTTCTGTAATGTTATTTCAACTTGGGTTGAATTAAATTCAGGTTAAATCTGGATCACTCTCATGTTTTTCCGTTTTTTATGTTAAGATGGGTCGATCGATTCACCACCACAAAATCATTAATTAGCATAACAAAAAAATAATTGTAAACTGGGTTTGGGGATGTTGTTATGCATTATGCACAATAGCTATTATTGTGCTCAAAACTATGACGTTTTGAATGCTTCAATAAAAGCTATCTTCATCCAAATACCGTCTTTTCCGTTGTGGAAACTTTACATTCCGTTGTGGAAACTTTACATGAGTTTTGTCTCTCTTTTTTTTCTTTTTCTTTTTCTTTTTTTTAGTATCACGTTGATGAAGATCTCGCCAAAGCACCTCTACACGAAACTCAAATGAGTGAGTTCCATTATTTTTCTGTATGAGTATTGAAGTTCTCAAATGAAATCAAAGGGAAGAAGAAAGAGACCAAAAATATTTTAGCTAAATGTGGAATTTAGTATCAAATCTTCCAGATTTCTTTCACTTGAATGTTTTATTTCACTAATTTTGTATTTCTTTTATGTATTTATTTTTTTGCAAACAAGAAAATAGGGTTTGTTTTCAAGTTGCTTGCTATTGACCTATCCTATGTTTCATAATGAATCTTGGAGGAGATTATTGTGCTGCATACACAGAAAAATGAGAACTTCATTAAACTGACTAATCCAGGAATTAATCTCACCATGAACTTCAAGCACTCAAACAAAATGAAGCACAATGTCTTGACGAAGATAGCTTTTATTCAAGCATTCAAAACATCACAGTTTTGAGCGCTACAGTAGCTGTTGTGCATAATGTACAACAGCATCCCCAAACCCTTGTAAACTTGTGTTTCAAATAAGTCATCTGAAGATTCCACCTCTTATCAATGATTTTCTAATTAGTTATTATCTCTTAAATATTTGATAAGGTACAATCAATTAACATATTATTATAAGATTCATTCACTTGGACTACACAACAAAACATATATTTCTCTCCCCAACTATATAAATCATAACTGGAGTATGCCAAAATTATATGAATTTTCTTAATCACCAAGTGTAAATTGTATACTTTAAACTAATCAAATAACACCTTTTATCCCTCTAGTTTGAAGTTGTCGATATTTATCATTAAAATTAAGAATTTTTTTAAAAGTTATAATTTTTGTTTTAAAACTATTTCTAATTCTAATGATAAATACTAACAACATTAACTATGGAATCACTTTGACACAAAATATTAGAGATTAAAAAAATACAATTAACCCATGAAAAAAATTAACGATGACTCGGTGACTAAAAGCACTGAAGAACAAGCCATGTTAATCCAAAAATATTTAATTAGGTGCATAAAGCACAAATTGATCACCAAACCTGTCTCTTTCACTTCTCTCTTTTCTTCTTTTGCACTTTTAAAGGATCATGGCTGCTCCAACTACCTCATATCCATTCACTTTCATTAAGTAATTAATTAATCAAATATATATTAAAATTAGTGGTGTTCGTACACCTAATAGGTGAATTGTTAAAATTGAAAGAAAGTACAAAATTTGATTTAGAATTTTTTGTTAAAATTGAAAGAAAGTACAAAATTTGATTTAGAATTTTTTGTCAAAATTAAAAGAAGTTACAAAAAGACAAATTTTTAAAAATTGTGATATAACTTTATTGAGTGTTCTGAACTATAGTACAGAACACACCCCATGAACACCTAAACAATATGACTTTAATCCTGTTGTAGAGAGGGGGCATGGAATTTTATTTTATTATTATTTTTTTGGGGGGGGAGGGGGGAGGGAAGGAGAATGGCATAGCCAATCTTACTTCTTTTGTAGCTTTCTTTTATTTAAAATATTTGTTTGTTGTTCATTGGTGATTGATTGTTTTTCATTGTTTAGAATTGTTCATGTATGTAAAATTTGAGTATGAATAAATGCCAAGTTACTAGTCATATTATCCAACTATATGCAATGGACAAATAGGCAAAACATCCCGGTCGGTTATTACTATTTTGTTTACTTAAAAAAGCAATGATAACCGAACCCTTAAACTTATTTAAGCTCTCTTCCATTACTGAGTATTTTTCCATGTGTTGTCCATTCCTATGTTCATCTTTGCTTGATGTGTAGGGTTCAAATAATGGACAAGAGTTGGATGATGATAAAAGATAGGTTGAAAAGTAAAGAGTATCAACAAGGTGTTCAATCATTTATTGAGTTTGCTATGAAAAATTTAGGGCCATGGGATGAAATCCGTTGTCTGTGTATTGATTGCTTGAACAACCCAAAATTTAGTCGACAAATTGTACGGTTGCACTTGATTCAAAGAGGAATCGTGTGTTCTTATCGAACTTGGGTGCACCACGGGGAACATGTTCCCATGTCTTGTGGTCATCCTACTATGCAAAACGATGATACTGAAAGCAATGGAGCTGGAATGACAACCAATCACGATAATGTGGGTGAACTGGCTATCATGTTAGAAAAGATTTACATGAGTGGTCTTATGGATGATCATATGATGAAGAACGTAATAGTTCGGAGAGGCAAAATTTGTTGAAGTTCATGAAGTTGTTCGATGATGCTCAACGCAAAGTATACCCAGAGTGTGAAAAGTTCTCCATCTTGTCGTTCGTTATGAAGATGTTTCATGTCAAGGTGTACAATAAATGGAGCAACAAAGCTTTCGATATGGTTATGCAAGGTTTGAAAGACATACTACCAAAGTGTGATGAAACTGTTCCATAGACCCTTTATGAAGCAAAAAAGTTCTTACGTGAATTGGGTTTGGGATACGAGGCCATTCATGCATGCAAGAATGATTGTACTTTATTTTGGAAGGACAACGAGGAATTGGAGAATTGCCCTACATGTAATGAGTCTAGTTACAAGTTGAATGACAAGACGGGTAAAAAAATTCCTCACAAAATATTGAGGTACTTACCTTTGACATTGAGGTTGAAGAGATTGTACATGTTGAAAAAAACAACCGCATAAATGAGATGGCACAAAGATAAGCATGTGGATGATGGAGTATTACGACATCTAACTGATGGTGAGGCATGGAAGGACTTTGATAGGCAGCATCCTACATTCTCTGCGGATCCTCGGAATGTAAGGCTAGGGCTTGCCATGGATGGTTTCAATCAATTTGGAAATATGACTACATCATACAGCATGTGGTCCGTAATCTTATTGCCTTACAATCTTTCCCCATGGAAGTGTGTGAAATTTCCATTTGTCATGATGTCATTGCTTATTCCTCGATGATCGGCACTTGGAAGAGACATCGATGTTTACTTGCAACCATCAGTAGAGGAGTTAAACAATTTGTGGGGGCATGGTGTGCAAACATATGATGCCTCAAACGGCCAAATATTTACAATGCTTGCAGGAGTCATGTGGACCATTAATGACTTCCCTGCATATGGTAACATGTCTGGTTGGAGTACAAAAGGGTACTTGGCCTGCCCTAATTGTAACATGGATGCATCATCTCAAAGTTTGTGGAGTAAGATAGGGTATATGGGTGCTTGTCGCTACTTACCGGAGAACCATAATTGGCGAAGAATTAAACTCTTTAACGGTGAAATTGAGAATCGGTCCAAACTTGTAGAGTTATCGGGAGAACAAATACTGGAGCAAATTAATTTGGGGACGTATAAGCTGTATGGAAAGCATCCAAACAACCGAAAAAGACAAAGGAAAGAAAATCCAACTCCGAATTAGACAAAAAGAAGCATTTTGTTCGACCTACCTTATTGGAAAATACTGAAGCTTCGACACAACCTTGATGTTATGCACATAGAGAAGAATATACGTGACAATTTGCTTGGGACACTATTGAGCATAGATGGCAAGAACAAGGACACGGAAAAAGCACGTTTGGATCTGGAGGACATGTGAATATGAAAGGAGTTACACTTGATAAGGCATGCCAATGGCTCTCTCAAGCAGCCTCCGACATTGTACACATTGTCCCCGACAGAAAGACAAGATTTTTGTGATTTCTTGAATCGATTAAGTATCCTGATGGCTATGTGACAAATATATCCAATTGTGTCACCGCGAATGGTGGTAAGTTAGTTGGCCTCAAGAGTCATGACTATCATATCCTTTTACAACGACTTCTTCTAATTGGGATGCGAGGATACCTTCCTACCGAGATTGGGACCATATTGTTTGAGTTGGCAAAGACATTGAGGGTGACTAATTTGGAGAAACTGTAAGAACAAATCGTACTTGTACTTTGTATGCTTGAGAAGATTTTTCCTCTCATTTTTTTTGATGTCATGGTCCACTTGGCAATTCATTTGCCTAACGAGGCTATGCTTGGAGGGCCTGTGCAATATCGACGGATGTATCCTAGTAAAAGGTATAACTATGAGTCCGAACTTTTTTCATTTAAATATAGTTCAATCTAACCATACTAACGAATAGGCTGATGTTGACATGTAGGATGCAAGAACTTCTGAAAGGATTTCTGGGCAATAAAGCTCGGCCAGAAGGTTCCATTACGGAGGGCTACATATCGAAAGAGTGTACGATGTTTTGTTCAATATATTTGGATGGATTTGAAACAGTGTTTAACAATGAAGAAATGAACTATGATGGGGGTGCCAACGGCCCGGGTTTGGTGATTTTCACTCAAAATGTTTGTCTGATTCGTCTACTCCCAAGGGCAATTGATGTATCCATAGCAGACCTCGAATTGGCTCATTGGTTTGTCCTACACAATAGCTTGGAAGTGGACGAATATCTAGAGTATGATTGTAACAAAATTTACACATTGTCTGGGGGACAATATTTTTATTTTTATTTTTTTAAGTCTTCATTATTCCAATTACTCATTGATTACATTGTATTAACTAGGGAACACAAGCTCTTGTTGCAATAATAATATGGAAGTGCAAGCGACATTGCAACGCGACAATGCAAAGAATTTCCTAAATGGTTCAAAGATCGTGTAAGATAAAATTCCTTATAGTATTGTTTACAGGTAACATTAAATTATTCTAAGTTGGAATTAACATGACATACTTTGTTGTGTAGATGAACCAATTGCGAAACCAAAAGTCACCTGAAGCAACCAATGAGATGGGGGCATTAGCCAATGGTCCTAATGCCTTAGTGAACACATATTTGGGATGCATTTCTAATGGTGTCCGATTCCATACTATCGACCCTGACAACCATCTTAAATGTCAAAATAGTGGATTAGTAGTGGAAGGGGACCACCATGGCCAATTGATAAAGTTCTATGGCTACCTTTGCAAAGTGTGGGAAATGACATATTTCTTTGGACATCGGGTTGTTTTGTTCCAATGTGAATGGTATAACACCGGTAGTAGCCGAACTTTACATGCCACAAACCACATGTGACAACAATTGATGTAAGGAGTCGATGGTATAAAGATGACTCGTTTGTGTTACCAAGCCAAGTTCAACAAGTTTTTTATGTTCATTATACGAAGTTAGGTGCGAATTGGCGAGTCGTAGAAAAGTTTCAACTTCAACGAATTTGGGATGTGCCAGAAGTTGATGATGTATTGTAACAAGATAAAACCACTACTGTTGTACCAACTGAGCCTATTGAGGATGATGTTGTTTTGTGTCGCGATGATATTGAACCGGAAATTATTTCAATAGAAGTTTCTCAGTCCAATAAGCGTGTACAACCCGAGGGTGTGGTGGATGATGCGTTTATTTGTGACAAGGAAGATGAACTAACAATCGCGGGTAATGAAGAAGAAGTAGATGAGCTAGAAAATAATTGTGATACAGATACGAACATAGAGTATTGACGTATGAGTTCAAAATTCCGATATGTGTTGTCTAAGTAGAGTGGTCAGAACTTTGTTTCTTTGTCCTTCTTGTTTTGTTGATGTAATGGGGCAAATTAAGAATTCAACTTTTGCTCTTCTTCTATTACGTAGTCAGATGTTATCTAAAATTCCTTAATTTTGTGCAATGTTCAACCTCTTCACTTTTGAACCTGTTCATTTGAATTTTATGCCTAATATTGGTTTATGTACATGCCTTTTGTTTGACAAATGAATAGTATAATTTTTTTCGTATTGTGTTATATGTTAATCTTGTGAATGATTTAACTTTTGTAAATAATCCATATTGCTTTCTACGTCGATGATGTATGTGAGGTTTATAATTTGTGTATGTTTGTTATGTTTTGCAGCTAGCATGGTTCCGGGAATCAAGATAGGTCAGCGTAAGATAGCATTAAGTGCCAACGTAGTATCAGCCTCAGAAGCATGTCCATATGAGAATGGCACCCCCCTGACTTTCTCTGATGAGACGTAGCCATTGGACGATACACAGACAGTTGTCGAGGAGATGTAGACAGTTGGCGTGGGTAAGGTCATTGTACTTAATTGTTTATGGCTTTTTTGATTTTTTTTTTTTTTTTGGGTGCATAAGTCATAATTTAAGACAATGAAATGTACAACATATACAAGGGTAAACCCCATGCCCTAATAACAATAGAACAAAGAATAAAACGCTGCAAAAAAATAAAATAATAAGGCCTAAACCTTATAACGTGACTAGATCGAAACCCTATAAAGACTAAGGAGTGCAGAAAAAAAAAAGAAAATTTACACAGCAAAGAAAGACAAAAACAAACAAGTTGCAGTAGCTACACCAGGTACAACAGCAGTAGCAGCCAAAAGATAGCTGCACCCAGCAGCATAGATAGCAGCAACATTCAAGCTGTAGCAAAATTTACCAATACTTTAGGTAGCCAAACAATAGTAACAACAACCAGTAACTCTAGTAACAATAGCCACAGCCAGCAATAATTTATGGCTTAGTTGTTAGCAATGTTTGTAATTTGTAACTTGCTTCCCCTTTTGTAATTTGTAATTTGTAATTTGTGACTTGCTTCCCCTTTTGTACCAGGGAAAACAAGGTCAACTCGTGTACGAGGACCTACATTAGGCAAAGGAGTGCAGAAAAAAATAGCAAAGCAAAAAGGAGAGAAATTGCATGTTTATGTCAACCGGGTGTTCAATGCAATCACTAGAGGGAATTCCACCCTAGCAGCGAATGAGTTGGGATTGCAAATTCGGCGGTTGTGCCCTCTTCAGAGCGTGAAGTCATGGAAAAAATCGATAAAAGTACAAAAGATGATGTTGTCTAAGCTGTGCTAGTATGAGATTCATCTTGCGATAATGTCTTTATTAAGTTATTTGTAATTGCTTAAATTAATTAATGTAATACTCCTCTTATTATGTTTGTAGGACAAGTTCGTTATCGGTGATGATTTTCATAATGATGAACAAACTCAACAGATCATTGATAGGAAGGCATATTTGTTGTATAAGGATTGGAGATACAATCTTAAGCAAGAGTTCCTCGAACTTGAAGAACAGGGTGTTGATGACACCTATAGTCATCCACCTACTGGAGTGAGCTTGGAGGACTGGAAATATTTGATTGATGTGGCTTGGAAAGATGAATCTCACTTGGTAACAAAATAATTATAAACCCCATTCTTGAAATTATTTATGCGTTAATATGTAAAAAATTCTACACTAAATATATATATATATATTTCCAGAAATGCTCAAAAGCTAGTAAAACAAATAGGCGTATGCTACCTTATAACCATACAAGTGGATCTCGATCTTTTCCAATAGCAATATCATTTATGGTGAGAAGTTGTTAATTTAGTAATGTACAAATCAATGCTTGTTCTTAATTTTGCACACGACTTTATATAGTTCTTAATTTTGTTATTTCAAACCTAACAGGTAGATGACGATGGAGATCTAGATTTTCCTAAATTTTATAAGAAATCACACAAGTCCAAGAAGACAGGAGACTGGATTGACCCCAAATATGGTGAGCTGCATGTGAGTGTGGAACGTTGAAACCAATTGTGCTTAATATCAATAACTAAAGTTGTTGTAAATCCTTCGTCATTGTTTGTACTTCTGGTTAATACTTAGGCTCCGTTTGGCAAGAGCTAAACGGGGCTTTTTTGGCTATTTTAGCCACAAAAGACAAAATAGGCTATTTTAGCCACAAAAAACAAAATATCACATCCAACCCATAATCATTACATTCTTCTCTCACAAAAAAAGTCAAAAAAGCTAAAAAGCCAAAAAGCCCTTCCCAAACCAAACTTTTTAGCCCAGGCTAAAATAGCCAAAAAAGCCAAAAAGCCAAAAAGCCAACCCACTTCCCAAACGGAGGCTTAGTTGTTTTTTTGCCATGACATGATGAGATGGTGAATCTACAAGTGGTAGCCACCGATGCGGGGATGCCATTGAGCCAAAAAGAACTATCAAGGCAAGTGCTTGGGCCTAAAAAAAATTACCTGCGTGGATTTGGGATAGGCCCACAACCTTCTTCGACACCTGATAGTGTGGCACAAGCGCGTGATAAATAGATGGAGTCAATGAGAGTTGAACTGTAGGCTCTTCGTGAGAAGTGCCAAAGAGTTCGTGAGGAACTTATGAGGGAAAGAGAGGAGATGATGAAACAAGTTGAACAAGAAAAAAAAGCACGGGAGGCCCAACAAGTACAACTCAATCATCTGAATGACGTGGTGTCACGGCTCACAACCCTATTGCAGGGTTCAGATGGTCATCCTACTATTCGATAAGAAGAATTTTATTGATATGCTACTAAAAGTTCTACAAACAATGGATCATATTGACGTTATTGTGTATGATGAATGTAGAATTGTTTTCTAAAGTTCCTATTCAAACCTATTACAACGTTGATTGTGGGTTTTGTTCCTTTTTTTTTTTTTTTTCGAAGCTTCGAATAGGTTTTGAGGCGTAATGTGAGTAGACTTAGTAGCAGAG
The DNA here is from genome assembly GCF_055761805.1 of Camellia sinensis. Lineage (NCBI taxonomy): Eukaryota > Viridiplantae > Streptophyta > Magnoliopsida > Ericales > Theaceae > Camellia > Camellia sinensis. The sequence goes on along the minus strand of NC_138969.1, from coordinate 105,987,147 downwards.
GACTTGGTGTTTCGATACTCCAAAGGACTTCAGTCTGATTTCCATAAGGTAACCAGATTATTTCAATGAAATATTCACTTTCCTAGAATTGAGTAGGATGAGCTTATGAATATGAGAGAAGTCACTACATTAGGAGCCCCATCCAATGGCATGCCATTACTAATATATCAAAACATGCTCTGCATATGATTTAAAAGAACATAGTCTAACATCATATGAGATTAGCTAAATACCCAGATGAAGATAATTCCATATGACCAATAATATTTGTGGATTTGAAGATTATTTGTAGATACAAGCCACATTCAAAAAAGAAAAGAAGAGAAAAAAAAATGCAACCAGTGGTTTGTTGAAGAAATTATAGAAAGGACTAAATGACATTTCAAACAAACAACACAAAAAAGGTGAGAAATTAACAATTTTCACCAGATTTAATACAACAATGTAACTAAGCTAATCCAAAAACACCCAATACACCTTTTTCACAGAAAACAAACACCTCCATAACTTTGGACATCAAACCCTAAATGGGTCTGTGAAAAGAAAAGAAAAAAACCTAGTAAAACAATGTTAGGTAAAAGATTAGACCCTACACAGCGACCAGTCACAGATGAAAAACCCCAATTAAAACAGTAAAGACAATAGTAATAATACCTAAAGAACCCAACAAATTAAAACACAAATAGATCATAAGAAAGCAAAGAAAAGAATTGCTTGGGTAAAAATAAGAAAAGAGAATTGTTTGGGCAAAAATATTAGAGATCCCAACACAAAGAAAAAGGAAAGAGTTTTAGCAAGAACAACACAAACAAAAAGGAAAGCAATCAGGATGCCACTGATAGTAAGTACACACACATAAGAATAGATCAGGATGCCACTGATGTGGATCACAATCAGCATTTTTATTATTAATAGTTTCAAAAAAAAAAATTGATACAAGTTAACAATGGGAGAAAGTGCGTTAGTTATCATATGACTTATTCATGTTGTTAGCTAATCTCGTCAAAATTACTTTGGTCACAACAACAATAATAGCACCATTATAAAGAAGTATACATGATTTAAGTCAAAGGCACCAAAATAAAAAGAATGCCAACTGATACAATAAGATCAAGTGCTGGTCCTGTCCATCCCCAATCCTAGGAGGGAGGTGAGGACTGGGTACAAACCTAACTTCCAACTTGTACTTGCACGGAGTAGCTGTCCTCAAATCTAAGTTTTCGAGCTTGACAATGACTACCAAAAATTTTACTTTTCTCATTCATGGTTAAAGAGATTTCATATGGATCCATTTGGCATCTCTTTCAGAATTGTATTTTGTTCTCCCAAATTTTAAAATTTAAAAAAAAATTAATAATAAAAAAAGCACACAAGAAACTGTTTGGAAAAGAAGAAGAAAAACCAAAACTATTTTTGAGAAAATTTCCTAAAAATAGACCATTTTTAGGAAACATTTTAAACTTCTTTTGACTATCCAAAAGCAGTTTCATAGCAAAACCTTTCAAATTTGTTATGTAATTTCAAGCATACTTTTAAACAAGTGCAAGCACCCATGTCCAAGTGGCAAATTCTATAGAAACAACATTCTATACTAAGTTAATAATGATAAAAACTAGGTCACGATGATCTCATCTCTCTTAATGTATCCAAGATTTCAAGTGTCAAATAATTTAGACAACCAGACATAGTGGGCATCCATGTTTATTCAACATATGAAGCAGCCAAACATTTAAAGCATGAGCAACAAACTCATACATCTTGAATCACTAATGAACTTTATTGAAGTTATTCTACCAGATATCTTTGCATGCTTTAGTATTTAAATCAGAAAATTACAAGAGAAGTGCTACTTCCAAAAGAAGGCCAGCTCACTAGTGTGAAAATTCAAATCATCACACAACATATCAAATAATATCTACTACATCCAAAGAAGGCCTACTCACTTGTGGGTAAAGATCACAGGTCCCCAACTCTTTCACTGCCAAAGGTAATCTTTCTCCATTGATAACCTGAGAAGAAAAAAGGACAGTGAATTTCAATATCACCTTCAGCAGAAATCGTTGTGGTTTTATTCAGAAAAAGATGAGAAAAAAATTGAATCAAACCTCATAATCTGTACCAACACTCTTAATATTAACAGTCTGAATTTCATTGTGCTTAACCCATATGATTTTTCCACTATTGTCCATACTAGCTATAGGTTCCTCTCGACCAATTTTTACCATAATGGTTCCTTTATCATAACCAATTACAACCCTGTCCAGAGATTACGACGGCAATAGAAAATGAAGTTTCAGAAAGAGAAGTGTTAAACACTCAAGGATACATTCAACAAATTTAGCAAGAGTAGTTAAATTTTCTTCCTTGAAATTGCAATATTCTATTCAATAAAAGCAATAACCACAACTACTTCCAACTTTAATTATTGGTAAAGTAGACAATTTAAGCATGACTTCTTTCTATCCCTTCATGCCTTAAATCCCAGACTTTGACATCCAAAGGATAACCACATTAAAGTTTGTGAACAAAACAAGCTCACGAATCTACTAGTAAGGAATCTAAATATCTCCCTAGAACTCTAAAACCTATACAAAAGAGATCATCCCCACCAACCTCCCCCACCCACCAAACTAAATAAATACACTAATAGTAACAAAGAACAAATCTTACATTTATGACAAAATTCTAGATGCAAATGTGTGAAAATAGCTATGCTTTTTTTTTTCGCAGTAAACTTAGGTATTGTTGTGATTTTCTAGAGGTTTGGGTGGAAATTGCTTTAAGGGAAGCGCTCTGTTTACTAGTGTAGAAATTGCTAGTGTATAAATTGCTTTAAGGGAAACTCTGTTTACTAGTGTAGAAATTGCCGCTATATATAGTGTATGAAGTGAACATGAATTATACAAATATTAGGCGCAGTTAAATAGAACTAAAATTAAACATAATATTATAGGTGGTTTGGATTGGCTAATCAATGGCCTAATTTATTGAATTGTCACAGCTTATATGTAATAGTCAAAACCATTTGAATGATCTCTCAGTACAGTGAGACATTTACTCAACAACATGATATTTCTGCTAAACGTTTTGTCATTACTGCTGAATATGTTGCACAACCTTACATTTGCTGTCCATTTTTTAGGGGTTACATTTTCCCTCATTACTGTTGAATAGATATGCTGCACAACCTTACATTGATTGTCATTTTTTAGATGCCAATGGACTTTTACTCCTGTGCACTTTGAGTTATTTAGGTTCCTAACATTTCAATAATATTAATTTCATTTTGAAAATATTATGATTGAGGGATGAAACTACACCTCAGCCAAAAATTTTATTTAAAAAAAAGAAAAAAATCCCTTTACAAATCTAATAAATTTTTTTTTTTGGCATAGAAATTTTGTTCAAATGCTGTATGGAACTAATTGTTTTCTATTTTTGTTTTGTAGATGGCTTTTGGCATAGACATGTGGATCTTCATATTTTTGTGTACGGAGGATCATTTACACTTTTGAACAGTCTTGCTTTTTTGTTGTCCTCTGCTTTTTGTGTGGAATTTGGATGAATTGTACATATAACCTTTGGCGGGGTACATGATACTTTTGACATGGAACTTGTATTTATTGTCGTGGTATATAGATTACCTTTTGTCATGGTACAGATTACCATGGCAATTTGTACCACGCCAAATGGTCATTTCGCATAGTAGTAAATTCAATTTTTTGTGTACGGAGGACATCGTTTTGGTATGCTTATTTGTTATGTATGAAATTATTTCCAATTGGAATATATACTTGGTTTGTATAGAAGTTGACATTATAAGTTATGCTTTTTTGATTGATGGTTGTAAGTGAAATATGCGTTTTGGAATGGGTGATAATATATACATATTGTTTTGTTTTTATACCTGTTACAGGTTGCGGTGGATACATACAAGTTATGGACAAATTAATTAAAAAATAAAAAAAAAATACAATGATGTTTTTGGCGACTAAACAATTGGTAGCAAAAAATAAAGTTAAATATTTTTAGCAACTAAATTGTTGGTAGCTAAAAAGGAATTATGGTGACTAAATATTTAGTAGCCATATTAAAAACACTTTAGGCGACCAAATATTTAGTCTCCAAAACATAGAATTATATTATTGGCAACTAAAATTATAGTAGCTAAAAAAACTTAGACTTTAGGAAACTAAACATTTAGTAGCCAAAAAAAAGTTAGATGAACAACAAAAAAAATATTCCTGACTAAAACTTTGGTTGCCCTAGATATTTGAAGTTTTGGCGACAAAAAGTTTAGTAGTTGAAAATGTGATTTAAATTAAATTAGCATCTTTTTGGTGACTAATAGATTAGTCACTGATGTAGCCTCATCAGCGCCTAAATATTAGTTTCGTCGCCAATACCTTTACTTTTGGCAACTAAAAAATTGGTCGGCATTTATAGGACTTTTGGCGACTAAATAGTTTTTAGTTGCCAATACTTTCCCTAACAATCTTCCCGGGTGTAACAACGTCCGCGAGGGACCTCGCTACAGTTCAGACTCTCCGATTTTGTCGTCACGGTTCTTAATCTGAACCAAAGAGTCCAAATCTGGCAAATCGTTTTGAGAAACAGATTTTTGAAAAGTAGTGCCAAACATGGACTGCTTTGCCAGATACAGAGTCGCCACCTAAATATTTTAAAACGGGGAAATTTAGGAAACCCTGACTCAGTGCCGAAGGCCACATGTCCGTCATCACCGGAGTTGTCTCGGCTCGGGAGCTTGGGTACGATCGGGGAAGGTCAGCTATGAGCACCCCCTTTCGCCCGGTCTGAAGACCGGCCTCTACTAACCGTGATATCCGTTTTTGAAAACGTTATGTGTTCTTATTCCACTTATTAGCCTAGAATTACTATGTTATGCGCACAGCAAACAAGTATAGACTAGATTGCCTAAATTGGAAACAAACATTGCATATCCGTTCGTTTTGAAAATACCTTGGAATTTGCTACTCGCAAGTAGGCTAAAACACGGATTTCAATGAGTTTTTCCAACTCAAACAATCCAACCTCCACCCACAGGCATTCAAACAGTTTAACATATAACCATTTAGCCGCATGTTAAGCATGCTGTCATGGCAACATTCACACTCATGCGATATGCTAAAGCGGAAATACTTACATCGTACTCCGTGCCAAAACAGTAAACTAGTTAGCAAACATGCGTGTCCTAGTTCATGGTAAAAATGGCTAATGCATCACATGCAAAAATGCAATCTAGGCAGGCTCGGCTAACCCTAAACATGGCATGTGAAATGCGGTCAACTACCATATATTCAATTTGTGAATTGAAGTACAAATGCAGTTAGCGTGATGTACCGAGCCTAATGCATGCAATACAAATGCATGGATGCACACATGCATAGCATAAGGTATGCTAAATTAAACGTGCCCTAATCTACCATCGTAAGCAGGTAAATAAAAGGGAAGAAAGACGTGAGGTTGGAAGACATACACACACTCACGCACACTTATTACAGATTTGCCCCCACTCGGAGGGACCAAATAAAATATTACAAATTAATTAACTACGCAAGCTAATTAAATATTACAGATTACCTAATTAATTAACAAATTAGCTAATCTAGGAAAACAGTAAACCGCCTCGGGAAACGCGCCGCCATGCATGAGCTGCCTCTGTTTTCCTTCCTTCACTCCTCTGGAGGCTGCCAAAACCTCAGGAATGCATCCTTGGGTGCTGGGAGACATCACCGGCTGGGTGAAATTACCACCGGCAGTGGTGTGTGGCCACCGGCACAAAATGAAGCTATCGGCAGGGAAGTGATTGCCGGCCGGCACCTTACACTGCCGGTCGGCAGAGTGTTCTTGCAGAATCTGCAAATGACAGCAACAGAGGGCAAGGCAAAACATGGCAGCACAATTCAAGGCATGTGTGCAACAATCATGTCCCTTATCATGGTAATGACTCGAAGGGGCATGTGCCTCGATTCTCGGACCACCAATCACGCATTTTCATGCATGATGGCCCAAAGAATCAAGTATGCAACTTTGATTTCAAATGCATGCAAACGAAATCAAACCAAACAAGGCCCAATTCCTATCACTAAGTCAAGGAACAAGGCATGCATGCAAGATGCAATGCAACCTAAGCATGCAAGCTAAGGATGCAACATGGCATGGCAAGGCACTTATGCAAGCATACAAGCATACATTAGGCAATGCAAATCAATGGAAAGATGGACTTATACATGGTTTAGGCAGCTCTAAATGGGCCCAAAACAGCAGCCAAAATGCCCAAAACAAGGGACCAAATACACGTGCACACATACACATGTTTAAGGGCCAACACTTAGGCACAAATTAGACAACCCTCAAGCACACTTGAAAGGGACAATCATGGACTAATTAACATGCATTATAAGCCCCAAAACATGTAGGAAAATGATGCCAAATCATGCAACAAATCAAGCCAAACATGCAACAAATTGCTTAAGTGCTCAAAGCAAACCAATGGAGTATTGAACTACACTTAGCAAGACCAAACATGGCATGAACTCATTGACCAAAAACAGAGTTTTGGGACATTAATACAAGGCCTAAGAGCCACTTAGATGGCATCCAAATGACTCAAAAACAAAGGCATTCATAAACACCAAAACATGGAGCATTGCTACACAAGCTTATGAGGCATTAAAGATGCATCCAAGGTAAACATATAGGCACACAAATAGGACTGAAATGACATGGTGGATGATCCCAAATCACCAAATCAATGCAAAGATGTCATGCTATACATTCATATACTTAAGGCCAACAAGCCGGAATACAAAGAGGCTATACCAAGCATGCGAAAATCGACCCAAACACTTATGGACAGACCTAAAACATGGCAAAACATGCACAAAATCTTCACAAGACTAAGCCTAAAACATGCTCCAACAAAGGCTAACAACCTAAGGCACATTGAGGCAATAACATGGCATTACATGGCAACTATGCTAAGCATGCATGGAGCACCAAAACCAATTTAAAATCAGGTTATATTATGGATATATAAGCATGAAAAACAGCCTAAACATGCTCAACACACACTCAAACATAGGCTCACTTTGGAGGCCAAAACATGACCTTTTCAAGGACAACAAGGAGAGGGGGTTGCCCTCTCCTTCTTGGGACTTCAAGGCACCATCTTCACCACTGAAATCCCTCAAGATTTCAGTGGTGAAGAGGCCCAAACACCAAAGTCTCGAAACTAGCACAAAAAGAGGCCTTTCAAGGCCTAAGAGGGATCAAACACCTCCAAACCACAAAACACCCTTAACAAACAATAAAGAGGGCCTAAAAACAGAACTTTTTTGTATTATATACCAAGCTCAAAAACGAATTTAAGGCAGGTAAAAATAAGATACAAAAATGGGGTAAAAATGGGGAAAATTCTTACCCTTGAAGCCTTCTTCAACAATGGTGCTCCAATGGCCCTCCTTGGCTTGAAATCAGCTTCAAAACCTCAAAATCAGTCCCTTAGAACCTCAGTTCCAAGAAGAAGGTGAAACACTAGGTGCTTGTGTGCAATAGTATGGACTAAAACACACACAAGAGCACAAAAGAGAGGGAAAGAGAGATAGAATGTGTATCTAACCCTAACCCTAGAACTCAAACCCTAACAATGGCTGTCTAAGCTCTCAAAATATCCTAAGTCTCTAACCCCTTGAGCCAAGAGAGAGCCTCTCTCTATATAGGCAACCAAACTTGTAAAACTTACAAGTTAAGCCAAACAAGAGGGCCATCCCTCCATACACGTGTATGGAGGGAAAGTCACTGCAATACAGCTGCCTAAAAATATCTCAAAAAGCAACTGCACAGTAACCGGCCGGCCAAAATTGCCATCTTGGCCAAAAACAGTGCCGACCGGCACTAAAAAGTGCCGACCGGCAACAAAAAGTGCCGGCCGGCAATAAACATTGCCGGTGGAAGCAAAACACCAGCTGGTGGCCTCTAGCCACTGCCGGTGGTGGGTGGGGATGGTCTACAAGCCCTACCCTGCCCCTCCAAGGCAAAACACAAGTGTTTGGTATCAAACCAAGCACAAAACAGTCGAGTTCGGAGATCCTGAGGTAAGGCGCGTAGCCGAGACCTCCGGGAACTCCAAACGAACACAAACATGGATGATCACCGAGTGTTCAAACGGTGACGTCCAAGTCTTGAGGACGGTCAAAAATGGGGTATCTACACCGTGACAAATATGGCGACCAAAATCTTACTTTTGGAGACTAAAAATTTAGTCGCCAAAAATACAATTTCTTGTAGTGGGAATTAATGCATTTGTTTGTTTCTCATCGTCAACTTGCCAACTACTTCCATTGCCTTCTTCTCCTCCACCAATGTGAATACTATTTGGTGTTTTTAGGTGAAATAAAGGTACTTGCTAGGAGGGAGGAAGGTACTTCACAGTTTTGTTGTCTCGAAGATTCAAGTCATGTGAAAGCCATAGGCCTTATTGAGCTTCAGATTCTGAATAGTTTGTCAACATAATCCCTAATTTTTTCTCCATTGCTTTGTTGTGAAATAATCTTTTATCCTTCACAAGCCTCACGAGTTTACCATACAATTTTAATTCAATTTAGAAAGGAAAAACGAAACATTGTGATTGAAATTGGACAAATTATGTTAGTAGTCTTGTATTTTGTCTTTGTGTCATTTTGATCTCTGTTGTTTTAGTCAACTCGATTTTAACTCCTAATTTTAAATTTTATTTTAATTTGGTCAAATCGAAAATGTTGATTATAGTGTTAAAAGGAAAATGATCAGTGAGTGAGTTGAACTTAACTCACCAAGTTAAAACACGTTTATAATTTTGTCTGAAAAAACGTAACACATGCTGCTTATAAGCTCATTTTACATAAAAAAATAAAAATAAAAATTGTAATTAATTAGATTAAATTAAAAAAATTATAAACTCATAATCAAAATTGAACTAATTGAAATTAGGGTTAATTGTCGAAAAAGTCCAAGTTAAAGAGGGTATAAGGCATTAATTCAATGGATATTTTTTTATTGGTGAGAAGTTCAATAATTGTAAAATAATTTGGTGCGATGTTATTTTATTTAGGGGTGGTTTGGCATCCCCTATATAATCCATCTTTTTGTCTTTTTTCCATCACATCACTTCTCTACTTTTCTGCACATCTTTTCGTAAAAAGACAAAAAGTGCACTTATTTAGATCATCTCAAACAACCCCTTAGTGTGAAGGACATTTTGTTTCTAATTTTGACTCCTTAATTTATTTGTTGACTTCTTTTTATCTATTAACTTTTCCTGACTATTTGTTCAAATTTATATCTATCTATTCAAATTTTTTCCCTATCTGTCAAATTTTTATATATTTGTTGGAATATCTATCTATTGAAATTCCTATATGTTGAAATCATCTATTCAAAAAAATCTATCTGTTGAGATTCACAAACTTATCTATTTAAAATTTTATTTTATCTGTTAAAATAACAATCTTATTTTAATTTTTTTTAATCCATCTGTTGAAATTCACCAATTCTCTCTATCTATCTATCTATCTCTCTCTCTCTCTCTCTCTCTCTCTCTCTCTCTAAATTCTCATTTTTAACAAATCATATAAACTGTACAAAAAAATTATCTGTTTAATTTTTTTTTTTAAATTTGTTCAAAAAAATTCAATCTATTCAAATCTTTATTTTCTCTTTTGTTCCATCTGTTGCAATATGTTTCATGTTTAGAAGTGGTTTGGAAATACTCTTTGAATCCTGTAGGCGCTTGTAATCCTCAGCTAGTCACTTGAAAAGGAACAAACACTCAGATTGGGGGTGTCGGAATTAGCACTCCGATAGATAAGTTAGTGTATACTCTCTTAGTTGCTTATATCTCAAGTTAAACTTACTTTTTCTCACATACCTCTCTTTGGTTGATGTTCCACTATTTATATTTTTCTCTGGGCCTCAGGGTCGGGCCTACCTTTAATCCACCGTGTAATTATTTACTCGGCTCCTTCTGTTTTAAACCACTCCTCACTCGGTTCCTCGCTCAACTGGTTATGTGGCCGATTAGGATACTTCTGAATTTATATAAGATGAGGCCGAATACAATGTATATATCTCGGTTCTCTAAGTTCACTTATTCGGCCTCTTTGCATCCCCTAATACTCGGCCCTACAATTGCCGCCCAAACACTCCACTAACAACAGTTACCTGGCATGTTTGGTTTCGAACTTAAAAAGTCAGCGCCGAAATTCGGCGGTTAACCTCATTCCAACGCGAGTGTCAGAACGCACACGCTTTTCGGTCATCATTACAACTTCCCACCCCTTCGTACGCTTCTTTCATTTATTGTAATTTAAAATTTTGTTGTCCTTTCGAATGCATGTATATTTTTTGAATACTTGAAGCTCTTGGTGTGCCTTCCGATTCACCTCTACAACCTCCTTCCATTCCTCATTGTCTTCTCCGCCTCTTGTAAGTTCTTTTTCTCTCTATTTTGAATCCCATTTCCTTGTTTGTTTTTAGTTTAGCATATTCCATAGACTGACGAAAATGACAAAGCATTTGAAAGACCTCCTTTCTACGGATCAAGTCTCTGGCTTTCGATGCCATTTTTCCATACCCGACGATATCCGTCTGTCACTTGTGACAGACAGTACCCTTGATATGGAGAAGGCTGATGAAAGCACAATCATCTTCCCTCTCTTATCAATTGCAGAAGGCGGAGTCCGTTTCCCCCTTCACCCATTTCTTAGGGCCGTCCTTCGCTATTTTGGTCTAATCCCTTCCCAACCTAATGTAAACTTTTTTCGAATCATAATGGGAATTATAGAGTTAAACCGTCGCCTTAGGATCAATCTCGGCATACCTGCTATTCGGCATTGTTATGCCTTGGCCAAGTTTTCTGGCCGACATGGGCGCTATTTCCTTAGGGCCAAGGACATCGACCATCAATTAGTGATTATGCTTTCCAGTTCTGGCAAGCGAGTCGATGATGTCATGGTCGTTGTCGAAGGCAAATGGGAATTCGGTGAAGGCAAAGACCGCCTAGATCATATTCCTAGATGGAGAGGTGAACCAGGTGGCCATATAGCTCATTGTGTTTATCTTCCTTATATTTATTCGACTTTATTTTCGTGGTCTCATGGTTTTACTTGTGCAGGAAACGATTTGAAAAAAGTTTTGGTTTCAACCGACGACTCCGTTCTTGTAGAAATTAAGGTCGCGCTCCAATCCTTTGGCCATCCAAGCCTTAAAAAACAAGAGAGGGCGGCCCACATTCTTCTTCGATACGAGCTGACGTATACGACGTTTTCGGCGACAGACAACATTCCAGTTCCGAGGGGTGAAGAGTTTTTTACGGCCCTTATCTTAACCAACTTCAAAAACTTGAGGCAAGTTGGTTTGGAGGCATCCGATTCGGAGCAGGTGGAGGTAGCTGAGGAGTCAAACCAGTCTGAAGCTGAAGTAAACGAGGCTTTAAAGTTGGCCTTTGAGGAAGACGACCTCAATTCATCCAACCCTCCGTCCACCTCAGGCCGAGGGGACGTCTCCTTCGAAGACATCTTTATAGATTTAGAAGACCTTCCTGGCGCGTATCCTGAGGATATGGCTGGGTTGTCACTCACGCAACATGCCAAGAAGAAAAATGCCGAAAGGATGGCCGCCCGGCGGAGAGCCTAGGCCATCCGATCGGAAACTCCTCTGGCTACCGATGTTGAGCCCTCCCTGCCTGTTGTCGAGGAAGAGACGGCTCAAACTGAAATGGCCGAGATGGAGCAGGTAGAGCAGGGGGATCAGGAAGCTCAGCAAAGGGTGGAGAAACGCCCCGTCGAGAAAGAAGCCGAGTCCACTAAAGAGCAAGTCGATAAACAGTCGCGCATTGAGGAATCGAATTTGGTTGTTCTGTTCACTATTCAACCAAAGATAAGGAACATGCCGATTTCCTCTGATGCGTCGGCTTTAAAAGACCCGGCTGTGGCCTTGAACATGGCCTCTTCGATCTCCTTGCGAGTAACAGAGCCGTATTTCGGACGGAGCCAGATCTACTGTCGATTGCATTAGCCGCTCAGTCGATCTTATTGGTACATGCTTTATATGCAGTCTTCTGCCTAAATACATATATTTTTATTATTATTTAACTCTATTTCCTTATTTTGCAGACAGTGGGCAAGATAGCCGAAATAGGCCGCCGTCAACATAACGCTATAGAACAGATCGGCTTGCTGAAAGCCGAAGTTGAAAATGAAAAGAACAAGGCTGTAGAAGCCTCTCAAAGAGTCGATTCTGAAGCGGCGAAAGCAGCGGAGGAACGTGCGAGGGCCAACTCTGAGGCCAAGAGCGTGAGGAATTCCGACCAGCTAAGGCTGGCTACCGAAGACATGGCAAAAGTAAGTGAAGATGCGCTCCAGTTAGCTAAGGAGGTGATCGCCAAGTTGGAAGCCGAATTGGAAAAATCGAAGAAGGCGAAGGAAAAAGCCGACTCGGAGGTTTCCAAAGCATTCCAGGCTGGACAAGAAGCCGCCTTGGAGAACTATGTGGAGGAAGTCCCCAAATTCGAGAACCGGGGCTTCAAACACGGTTGGCTCAAAGCCCTTGCTACCGTGAATGTGACATTGGCCTAGCCGATTCCATTCGAGCAAGTGGACGTTGAGCCGCTGGAGTCTGACCCTGAGGATTGACTAGGGTGACATTTTAATTTTTGTTAGGCATCTTCCATGCATGGCTATAAGTTTTTGTTTAGTAGATTTTTGTTAGTTTAAGGCAGTTTTCATGTGTAAAATGGCTACTATCTGTACTCAATTTATTAATGAAAATTCCCTTTGCTTGAAAATTTCCTTTGCTCTACGCTATTATCTGTACTCAAGTTTTGTTATTGATGAATATTGTTGCTTTTTACTACTGTGGATAAAATAACTGTTGTCTACTGTGCTTGCTAGCTATAGATCCAATAGGATGTAGGATTATGAGATGAGTGAATTAAACATCAGTGAATAGTTGCCAATTAGATCACAGTGTCTTGGCAATTCAGTAACTTAGCCATCTTTCAATTTATCTGAACAAGTGAATCGGCTCAAGGCCTTGTCGTCTAGCCGATTAGATTAATGAATCTGCCCTTGCCCCAGCCAATGTATAAACTGGAACGCCGAATGCTATTAGTTCATAGAGTGGCTGTGGCACAAGTAGATCGGCGCCGGGCTTAGATATTTGGCAAATTAGATTAATGAATCTGCCCTTGCCCCATCCAGTGTATGAACTGGAATGCCGAATACTATTAGTTCATGGAGTAGCTGTGGCACGAGTAGATCAGCACCGGGCTTAGATATTGGCCAATTAGATTAATGAATCTGCCTTTGCCCCAGCCAATGTATGAACTGGAACGCCGAATACTATTAGTTCATGGAGTGGCTATGGCACAAGTAGATTGACGCTGGGATTAGATATTTGGCCGATTAGATTAATGAATTTACCCTTGCCCCAGCCAATGTATGAACTGGAATGCCAAATACTATTAGTTCATGGAGTGGCTATGGCACGAGTAGATCGGCGCCAGGATTAGATATTTGGCCGATTAGATTAATGAATCTGCCCTTGTCCCAGCCAATGTATGAACTGGAACGCCGAATACTATTAGTTCATGGAGTGTCTGTGGCACGAGTAGATCGGCGCTGGGCTTTTGAAGTTTAGCATTAATGAGATCGCCTCAGGGGTGCTGCACCCGTAAGGAATAAATGGGGTGAGTGCTTCACGCATGTAACTCCCATTAGTATGTGCAGACTCAATTCAAACCAATCTGTTGAGGAAGGTTAGATAAGTGCGAATGTCAAATGGACTATTCTTCAATAACAGAGGAGAAGGAAGGACATTGGCTGAGCTGGATACAGAGATGATTCGAAGTGGCGAGCCTATGTGCACGGGAAGTAGGACATCGAGGGAGCGGGAAAAATGTTAGTCCCCATGTCGTCGAAGTAGGTCACCTAGAAGGGAAAAACAACAATGGGGTAACTCCCCTCGACCGCGACCGAGAGGTGAATCCGGTGCGACACCGCAACCGTTGAGTTCTGTGGTTTTTGTAGGGAATAAACCGATGACGGAAGCGGACTGAATTGTTCACGACCCAAGTGTGGCAATCGAGTTTGCTCGACAGATTTTTCCACCAGAAGTCCAGTAGTCGATGGTCGGTCGATAAGATTTCGAAGTGTTTCGAAAGGGCATCCATATACAGTGAAAGGGCTGTATACTGCCAATGAAATCAGCATGCGTCTACGTGTTGCGCGGCGGGAGATAGAGTAGAAGAATGAACGCATTCAAAACTTGGAAGCTCGCACAGAGAAGGCTGAGCGTGAGTTAAAAAAGGCCAAAGCTGCCGAGATGTGTTCGACTAGCCAATCTAACCTGGTCGTGGAGGAAAGGGTGACCCAATGGCTAATAAGTCATGCGATTGCCGATCGAGATACGGCAAGCATGTTTGCAATAGAGACTGCAAAGACTAGGGCTTCCACGACGGCCGAAAAGTTGGGATAGACAAGACCAAGGACAAACTCGTCGAGGAGGTATGCCGATGCGAGAATCGGGGATTCAGGCACGGGTGGGTTAAGGCTCTCCAAGTTGCAGAGGCTCTCCGGGAAACAGGCGTTGATTCGGTGTCACCGTTATATCAACGTCATCACTTTCCCTTTGAGGCTTTCGAAATCGAGAAGAGCGACGACGAGGGGGATGCCGAATAAATTTGAACATATCGTATCACTCTAAAGTGAATTAGAAACGAATTATGTATCACTGATTAATTCAATGAGACATGTTATTTTTTTTAATGTTTGCTTGTTATCTCAATTTATGTTTATTCATTCTGTCATGATCATTTTCCGTTTTCCACCAACTAAGTTTATGCTTTTTAATCGTAATATTCACGAAAAATGACCCGAATTCGAGGCTTTTATCTGGGCAAGTCATGAAATCCACGAAGAGCGCTCCGAATCTGGAGGCTTATTCGGTCTAAAAGTGTCATTCACTAACGGGGCTTCGAATTCGAAAGCTTTTTATCTTGGCCAATCGTAATATCCACGAAGGGCACTCCGAATCCGGAGACTTATTCGGCCCAAAGGTTTCATTCACTGATAGGGCTCCACATTCGGAGGCTTTTTACCTTGGTCAATCATGATATCCACGAAGGGCGCTCTGAATCCAGAGACTTATTCGACCCAAAAGTTACACTAATGGGGTTCTGAATTCAGAGGCTTTTTATCTTGGCCAATCGTGATATCCATAAAGGGCGCTTCGAGTCCGGAGACTTATTCAGCCCAAAGGTGTCATTCACCGATGGGGCTTCGCATTCGGAGGCTTTTTATCTTGGCCAATCGTGATATCCACGAACGACGCTCCGAATCCGGAGACTTATTCGGCCCAAAGGTGTCATTCACCGATGGGGCTCCGTATTCGGAGGCTTTTTATCTTGGCCAATCGTGATATCCATGAAGGGCGCTCTGAATCCAGAGACTTATTCGGCCCAAAGGTGTCATTCATCGATGCGGCTCCACATTCGGACGCTTTTTATCTTGATGAACTGAACTTCACAGTGAAAAAAAATAAGAAACTTTGCATTGTAAAAGTGAAATCTATACATGGTGAACATTCAAAACAAGTTATCATGCCCCCATAAGTCGGGTTAATGATAGAATTTACGCAAATGCGTGAAATTCCAAGGACGTGACAGGCTTCTTCTAGGCATGTCTTTGAGCCGATATGCCCCTGTTCCCGCGACTGAATAGATCTGATAGGGGCCGTCCCAGTTAGGACTCAATTTTCTATCAGCCGGATTCCTGGTAGCTGGAAGTACTTTCTTCAGGACCAATTTGCTTGGTGCATAGCGGCGTAGCTGAACATGTTGATTATATGACTTAGCAAGCTACTGCTGGTACTGTGCCATGGATACAAGGGCACGGTCTCTTCGTTCTTCAATCAGAGTCAAATCCAAGGCCAGCATCATGTCATTTCGGCCCATATTGAAAATTTTTGACTTCAACGTTAGGAGGTTGATCTCCAGGGGGATGATTGCCTGGGTTCCGAACCATAAAGGGAACAGCGTTTCCTCAGTGGATCGCCTCGGAGTAGTGCGATGAGCCCATAACACACTCGGCAGTTCTTTGACCCATCTGCCTTTAGCTTTCTCCAGCCTCTTCTTGATGCCGTCCAAAATGGCTTTGTTGGAGGCCTCAGCTTGACCATTGCTCTGCGGATAGGCTGGGCTGGAGAAATATGGCCGAATACCATACGTGTTGCACAATTCTCGGTAGACGCCGCAATCAAACCGGGTGCCATTGTCTAAAATAAGTGCTCTTGGAATGCTGAATTGTGTTATGATATTTCTCCACATAAAACGCCTAATATCAGTATCTCGAATGTGTGTCAGTGTCTCTACTTTGACCCATTTTGTAAAGTAATCCATCGCAATAATCAAGAATCGCTTGTTGCCCGGGGCCCGAGGTAGTGGTCCGACGATATCAAGCCCCCATTGAGTGAACGGCCAGGGACTAGTGATAGAGCTTAACTCTTTAGCTGGAAAATGGATTAAAGGGGAAAACTTCTGGCACTGTTCACATTTCTTGATGTAACACTCAGCATCGGCTCTCATGGTCGACTAGTAGTACCCCTGTGTTACGGCTCGATGAGCCAAAGATCGCCCACCAGAATGGGCACCACAACTTCCCTCGTGACTTTTGGTCAAGAGTTCTTTGACTTTATCCGGATGAACACATTCTAGGTATGGGCTAAAGAGGGATTTTTTGTAGAGCTTTCCTTGCAGATCTAAATAATATCGCAGCGCTTTGTTTCGCAGTTTGTGAGCTTCTTTCTTGTCCGCCGGGAGCTGTTCGAAAGATAGAAATGCAGTAATGGGGTCCATCCAACTTGGACCTTATTCTATGACATTGATTTGAATTGGCTCTGAGGGGGTGATGCTCGACTCAGGGATGAATCCTACTTCAATTGTCCATTTAATTTCTAAGTTAATGGCGGAGGCTAGGCATGCCAGGGCGTCTGCGTGTGTGTTCTGATCCCAGGTTATTTTTTTTAACTCATGATGGTCAAATTTTGCAAGTAAAGAATTCGTCGTTTTCATGTAAGTTGCCATACGGTCATTTTGGCTACGTACTCCCCCTTCAATCGGTTGATGACTAGCTTTGAGTCGCAGAAGATGAGCATATGCCAAGCACCAAGGAGATATGCATTCTGCAAGCCGGTTAACAGAGCTTCGTATTCGGCCTCATTGTTCGATGCTTTGAAGCCTAGTTTGACAGCCTGTTCGATTATTGCCCCGTCGGGAGCCATGATCACTACTCCGACCCCACTGTCATGTTAGTTGGATGACCCATCACAATACAACTGCCAAATGTCCCCCATGTAAATTCTCCAGTTCGGCTTAGGTTGGATTTGATCAAATTTAAAGTCAGCAAGGCAGCCAGTAAATTCAGCCACAAAGTCGACGAGCACTTGGCCCTTGATTGAGGTTCTAGGCAGAAATTGAATATCATACTGGCCGAGTTCGAGAGCCCATTTTGAAAAGCACCCTGATGCTTCCGCACTACGGAGTATTGATTGGAGGGGGTAGTCCGTTAGCACCCCAATAGTATGCCCCTAAAAATAATGTATCAATTTTCTTGCTGCTGTGACGAGAGCCAGTACGAGTTTTTCCAACAGAAGGTAGCGTGTTTCGACGTCAACCATTGCTTTACTCACATAATAAATCGGCCGCTGCTCCCAAAGTTCTTCTTTCAACAGTACGGCGTTGACGGCCCGGTCGAAAATTGCCAGATATAGAATGAGCGGATCACCTGTTGAAGGTGTTGTCAAGAGCGGAACTGTTCGGAGGTAAGTTTTCAGACCTTCCAAAGCGGCTTCACACTCGAGGGTCCATTCAAAGGCTTTACCCTGCTGAAGAGTATGAGAGAATTGCCAGTAGTGATCTGTGGAACGACTGATGAATCTGTTGAGTGCGGCGGCCATTCCCATTAGCTTCTGAACCTATTTGACTGACCGAAGAGAGCCAAGTTCCAGAATTGCAGTGATTTGCCTCGGATTGGCTTTGATTCTGCGGTAACAATGTAGCCAAGGAATTTGCCGGATCCGATGCTGAAGACACATTTGGAAGTGTTCAACTTCATTTTGTGTTTGCGAAAAATGCCGAATGTCTTTTCCAGATCGGCTAAATGAGTTTGCTCTTCTTTGGATTTGACCACCATATCATCGATGTACACTTCCATAGTACAGCCGAGTTGCTCTTTGAACATGGCATTGACTAGTCTCTGGTAGGTTGCCCCCGCATTCTTCAGCTCGAAAGGCATAACCTTATAGCAGTAGGTTCCTCTTGGGGTGAGGAATGCAGTTTTGTCTTGGTCCTCCGGATGCATGGCAATCTGATGGTAGCCCCTGTATGCATCTAGGAAGCTCATACGTTGATGATGTGCTATTGCATCTACAAGTTGGTCAATTCTAGGGAGGGGAAAACAATCTTTGGGACAAGCTTTGTTCAGGTTCGTGAAATCAACACAAACACGCCAAGTTCCATTCTTCTTCTTTACAGCCACAGTGTTCGACAGCCATGTTGTAACGCCCCAATACTACACTATTGATTGTAGCCAAGGGAGAGTCACTGTTAAGGTGTATACGTCTACTTCTATAGAATACCAATACATAAAAACCATAATAATATTAATTTCAAAAGCTTGTTCCATTACATTACATCCCAAAGAAAATTTAAATCTTCATACGAGTCTTACAAAATATCAAAAGAGAAATTTTTAACTTTTCTAAGATAGCCAAAGGTCTTCGAATGTTTCAGGCTCGTCGTCTCCAGCTATATGTTCCTCTTCGGCACCTGGCATAACACACCGTGAGCTTTGAATGCCCAGTAAACACACACATACCCCAACCCTTTTTCCCAAGTCCAACACACAATCACAAATATAACATCAAGTAGTAGAGCATGATACACAACACAACAAATAAATAAATGGTTACAAGTTAACTGTTAGTAAACTAGAAATCCTCCAAAGAGATTTCGTCCTCCCAACCACAAGAATCGGACTCGGATTATTCGGTATGCCCCCTCTTTTGCTGCTTTGTTGCAGAACTAATCTCGGATGCCTACCATTGGTTATATACCGCGTAGCGCCAACCGCAGGGCCTCAAAAAAGACGGTGAAATAGGGCCTTGCCCACACACCAAACCACCTAGGGTCCGAATACAACCGCTCCGTTCAAGGGTTCCGAAAACCACTTGCGCAAGACTTTAACTTCCAATTAGGGACGCATCCCAACAACCATATAACACATTTTCTCATCTTTCCATTACTCAAGTGCTCGAAAACCCAATACCCTCCCCATTAGGTTTCCCGTTGAGTTAAAAGTTTTAAGGCAAGGTTAGTCCAACTTACAAGATAATAATATCCCCATAAACATGCATCCTTAAGATGAGAAAGATAAATAACATAACATAACACATAAAATATCTTGCCAAGATATGATCATAACACATTTTCATGAATACCAGGACACAAAACATCCATACATAACAAATATTTCCAGATTTAATATCACATAAAGATTAAAATGAAAGGGCTAGTTTAGATCCTTCACCGGACTCGGTCTTCCTATGATTCGTAGAGAATTTGATCTAGTTTCTAGAACATTTTTCGGAAATGGGTTTGCTTTTCCAGATTTTAAGTTATTTAGAAAACATTCCAGCGCTGTCCAGATTCTGTCCAAACCCGTCGATCATTACGAATATTTGATTTTCTTACAAACCGCTTAATGTTTTTCAATGAAACCAATTTTATTTGAAAGCTAACTCCTTAGGAAAAATTTTGACCTAAAATAGAGGTCAAGAATAATTTTATACATTTTTCTGGATATTTTGAAAGTGGGTTGTAAAAACAGTTTCTAGGGTAGATGTCCAAAACAAGAAGATTTATAAGAAAAAGGTTCCACCCAAAGGAAAGTTTTCGTTTCTTTTGTGAAGAAAGCATGCTAACCAGCATATATTTAACTCAGAACGTTTTCTTGAAGGTGTGTCCTTGGAAAGTTGAGAGATTGATATGGAGAGAAAGATGGTTTTGTACCGAGATGGGAAAATACAAAAGAGATAGAATCAATACTCAACTCTTAGCATTTTTAACACAAGTAACTAATAAATAACAGATCTGAAACATTATCTAGAGCCCTAAGAACATGTATTTGAAAAAGGGAAAATGCAAGAGACGGTTGTGTTGTGGCTTACCTGCTAAGCTTTGAACAAGATGGCTCTCTTCTCCCTTCCTCTTCCTCTCAAAATTCCTCTCTTGTTCTCTTTCCTCTCCTTAGGTCAAATGTGGAAGTGTGAGAGTGTTGCTTGGTGATTATTATAGGCAACCTTGGTGTAGTTGGTATTGAAAGGTTGTCATTATAGCCTACTAGTTAGGATATGAAGGAACCACTACTTGAAAAAGAAAGGACCCTAGCCCACTAGTTAGGTTATGAATGAACCACTACTTTGAGATTTAAATAAACACTAATTGATATTAAATGAACACTAAACACTAATTGATATTAAATGAACACTAACTAGAATTAAATGAACTCTAGTTGGAATATGAATGGCCACTATTAAGGATATTCCTGTTTTGATAACACAACAAAAAAAAACAACATTAATCAACAAGATTCGAAATAATTCTCATAACTGAGGGGCTTTAAGCAATAATTAAAACCTTTTTTTTTTTTTAAAGAGAAAACATTTTTCAGGGCTTCACAACCTATCCCCCTTAAAATAATTTCGTCCCCGAAATTCAACTACATACTGCCTTCGAAAAGCTCGGGTAGTTTGCCTTCACCTAATCCTGGCGTTCCCAAGTAGATTCCTCAATTCCCCGATGACGCCATAGCACTTTTACCAAGTGAACCGTTTTGCCTCTAAGGTTCTTCTCTTGGCTATCCTGTATTGCTACCGGTCCTTCTTTAAATGTAGCATCTTTGTCAAGACTGATTTCGTCCCATTTGAGGACGTGTGATGAGTCGGCGATGTATTTTCTCAACATAGATACATAGAAGACGTCGTGTATCCCTGCTAACTACGGAGGTAGAGCTAGTCTATATGCTACTTCACCCACTCTTTCCAATACCTCAAAAGGCCCAATATATCGTGGTGATAGTTTTCCTTTTTTTTTCCCGAAACGTACGACTCCACGCCTAGGTTGCACCTTTAGGAAGACGTGATTGCCTACTTCAAATATCAATGGCCTTCTCCTCCTATCTGCATAGTTCTTCTGACGGTCTTGAGTAGTCTTTAACCGTTGTCAGATCAATTTGACCTTCTCAGTAGTTTCTAGAACAAGTTCGGGTCCTATTAGATTTGCATCTCCCACTTCCGCCCAACAAATCGGCGATCTACATGGTCGTCCATATAATGCTTCAAAGGGTGTCATACCAATGCTAGCTTGGAAGCTATTGTTATAGGCGAACTTAGTTAGGGGTAGGTGTCGTTCCTAACTTCCTTGAAAATCCATTGCACACGCTCTCAACATATCTTCGAGTGTCTGGATGGTGCGTTCAGATTATCCATCCGTCTGCGGGTGAAAGGTGGTGCTAAAACATAACTCAGTACCAAGAGCTTCTTGCAAGCTTCCCCAGAATCGAGAGGTGAACCAAGGATCACGGTCTGACACAATAGATACTGGAATTCCATGTAGTCGAATGATCTCTCCAATGTAGAGCCTGCACATGGATTCTAAAGTGTCGGTCATCCTATAAGGTAAGAAATGTGTTGACTTGGTGAGGCGATCCACTATTACCCATATAGCATTGCGCCCTCTAGGTGACTTAGGCAAACCTATCACAAAGTCCATTGTCACGTACTCCCACTTCCATTCGGCTATTGGTAGAGGTTGCAACATTCTCCCTGGTTTTTGATGCTCCGCCTTCACTTGTTGGCATGTTAGACATTTTGCCACGAATTTAGCCACCTCCTTTTTAATTCCATTCCACCAATATTGCCTCTTTAAATCTTGGTACATTTTAGTCCCTTCTGGATGTACTACAAATGCAGAATGATGACATTCCTTAAGTACCTTTTCTCGAAGTAACTCATCACCTGGTACAAACAATCTACCTCGGTATCTTAAACTCGCATCGGGGTGAATTTCCCAGTTGAGCATGGGTTCTCCTAATTCCAGACGTCCCTTGATATAGGCTACCTCTTGATCGTGGTTCTGGGCCTCCATGATCTCATTCATCAACTTAGGCATCACCTTCTGTGCACTAAGATATGCGTTTGCATCTTGAGATTCTATTTGGATCCTGAACTCATTGAGTGTCTTAACCATATCCCACTCTTTGATGGAGATCCTAGCCATCATCCCTCTGCTCTTACGACTGAGAGCATCTGCTACTACATTGGCTTTACCAGAATGATATGAGAGAGTGAACTGAAAATCCTCAAGATACTCCATCCATCGTCTCTATCTCAAGTTGAGGTCCTTTTGTGTAAATAGATACTTCAAACTCTTGTGATCTGTGAAAATCTCAAATTGTTCCCCATATAGGTAATGTCGCCATTGCTTTAGGGCAAAAACTACGGCTGCTAACTCCAGGTCATGTGTTGGGTAGTTACGCTCATGAGGTTTTAACTGCCTGGATCCATACGCGACTACCTTTCTAAAATGCATGAGCATGCACCCTAACCCTTCTTTAGACGCATCGCAATACACAGTATACCTCACTTCTCGTTCTGGGATGGTCAAAATTGGTGCACTAGTTAACCTCTTCTTTAACTCTTGAAAGGATTTTTCGCAAGCTTCGTCCCACTCATACTTTACTCCTTTTTGCGTCAAACGAGTCATTGGTTTGGCTAGTTTGGAGAAATCTTGGATGAACCTCCGATAATAACTGGCGAATCCTAAGAAACTGCGAATTTCTGACAGTTTTTGGTTGTTTCGAGTCTAATACTACCTCCACCTTGGTTGGACCCACCGCAATCCCATTCTCTGATACTACATGCCCTAAGAATTTTACTTCATTCAACCAGAACTCACATTTGCTTGCCTTGGCATATAACTGATTATCCCTAAGAACTTGAAGGACAGTCCTTAAATGTTGCTCGTGCTCTTCTTCAGATCTTGAATATACCAAGATGTCATCAATAAATACCACCACAAACTGATCGAGGTATGGTCTAAAGATCTTACTCATTAGGCTCATGAATACTGTCGGTGCATTGGTTAGTCTGAAGGGCATTACTACGAACTCATAGTGGCCATATCTAGTACGAAAGGCAGTTTTTGGTATGTCCTCCTCCTTGACTCGTAGTTGATGGTAACCTGACCTGAGATCGATCTTTGAATAGCACCCTGAGCCTCTAAGTTGGTCAAAAAGGTCATCAATTCTTGGGAGTGGGTATCGGTTTTTTAATCGTGACTCGATTAAGTCGACGGTAATCTATGCATAGCCTCAACGACCCATCCTTCTTCTTAACGAACAACACGGGTGCTCCCCATGGTGAAATACTTGGCCTAATGAATCCTCTCTGGATCTGTTGCTGCTGTGGTTGTGGTCTGGAGTAGGGCATTAGCGTCATGTTTCCTTTTTGGTTCCTCTGAGGTCCAACAAACGTCTGACTCCCTCTCCTCTTGTTCCAAGCCTTTCTAGCGTCTGTTACTTCCCTCTCAGACTCTAACGCCGTATCCAGCACCTCAGTAAATATGGGGAGTCGTTGCGGAAGAACTCTTCCCCTAATTGTAAGGTCTAACCCCCACTCGAACATCCTTGCCTTCTCCTCATCATTTACTACAAATCTAGTTGCGCAATAGGCTAGTTCTTCAAATTTTGCAGCATACTAGGTCACGGTCATGTTTCCTTGTTCCAGGTTTTGGAATTCCTTGACTCGCTCTCGACGGACCGTATTTGGAAAATATTTATTTAGGAACAGTTTCCTGAACTAGTTCCATGATAGGCTCGCTACGTCACGAGTGTTCTTGATTAACTCCCACCAGTGGTTAGCCTCATCATCAAGTTCGAATACTGCCAAAGCTATTCTATCAGCAGCCTCGGTTATGCCCATGGTGTCTAGCATTTTCTCTATCTTCTGAAGCCAGTTTTCAGCTACCTTTGGATCTGGCACACCAGTGAACTTTGGGGGCCTTTGCTTTCGAAACTCAGAAAAGAGTTAAGTCCTCTCATTCTGCCAATTGTTCCTTACTTGCCCTAATCCCTCCAAAATTTGATGTCCTGGATTATTGGGAATGTCAGCCCCTGTGGGGACGGGTCCGCGTTGGTTTCTGGGGTGGTTTCGTGCGTTGTTGCTGGTTCCGGCATAGTCATTAGCGCGCGTGTCCACCATTCTGTTCATGGCACGTGGTGAGTTGGTTCCAGTTTTAGAAAATCTTACTATTTAGATTTGAAATGAAAGTTCAGTTTCCTTAGAGTGTACTAAAACAAATAACAGTCAACAACATAGATCAACACATCATTCGTATATTATAATAGACATCATTCCAAAAGGGCTCATAATCGGAGTTACATTTAAAAGGCATCTACGCATTACAGAGTTCAGGCTGTCTTATTCTAAGGATCCCATCAGCAGATCTTACAAAAGTCTAGCTTTACTATTTCTCGAACTAGTTCTCGTTTCCCGACCAATCAAAGTCTTCTTCTGGATCTTCCTCAGCGAAGTCAGTGGCTTGGTTCGGAGAGTGGGGGGTGTACGTTGGTGAGGGGGGATTGTGTTTAGACGACACCTCTATAGGGTAGGCTGGGGTTACTCCATTCTATTTTGGTGGTTGCTCTATATTCCTTGGTTGATTGTTGCTTGGCCCTGATAACAAGATGCGTAGCTTTCAGCCTGAGTCGGTGGTCGGTGGTATGCTATGGTGGTCAAAGTTCGGTGTATCAAGGAGTCTATCCTCTGATCATCTTGCTCCATTTGGACCGCCTTCTTCGCTGCTCGGCTCAAAAATTGTAAGCGGCGCCGCACCAGAGACCTCTTCTGCTTCCACGTATAGCGGGAGTACTCCGTTTCCACCTTACGTATCTCCATTCTGATCATTTCCTCGGCGGCACTCACACAACGTCGACGGCTAAAGTTGGGGCTGACAGACATGGCCCTCCTTCCTTGCATACAAAAAGTACCCCACGAGTCGAGACTGATATCGCGTCCTGGATAGTCTCCCGCTAACATCCTAAGGTGGAAAAAAAAATTTATTTGTCAGTCTACCTTAAATATAGTGGCGTGATAGATAAAATAAGATAAAGGGGTAAGGGCTTCTACAGTCGCATATTGGGTTGCGTGGGTTAAGGGTTGAACCTAGGCTCTGATACCAAGTGTAACGCCCCAACCCTTCACATGTCATTGATATTGTCCGCTTTGGGCCACGCCCGC
Source organism: Camellia sinensis (assembly GCF_055761805.1). Lineage (NCBI taxonomy): Eukaryota > Viridiplantae > Streptophyta > Magnoliopsida > Ericales > Theaceae > Camellia > Camellia sinensis. The sequence goes on along the minus strand of NC_138969.1, from coordinate 105,961,734 downwards.
ACGGATTTGTGCTTCCCAGTGGGTCACCCATCCTAGAACTACTCCAGCCTAAGCACGCTTAACTATGGAGTTCTAATAGGGATTTCACCACTAGAGAAAAGGCTTCGATGCTATATAAGGGTCCAAGTTTTACTTTTATAGCCCAGGAACTCCCCCCATTCCCGATGTGGGACACTGAGGCCTTACAATCACCCCCCTTAGGGCTGCACGTCCCCCCGTGCAGTAGCCTACCAGCTCACAAGCCCGCCCACATACACCAAGAGACGCCAGGGGCCCACACTCGGTACTTCGAAGAGTCGGCTCTGATACCATTTGTAACGCCCCAACCCTTCACATGTCATCAATATTGTACACTTTGGGCCACGCCCGCACAGATTTGTTCTTCCCAGTGGGTCACCCATCCCAGAACTACTCCAGCCTAAGCACGCTTAACTGGGGAGCTCTATTAGAGATTTCACCACTAGAGAAAAGGCCTCGATGCTATATAAGGGTCCAGGTTTTTACTTTTATAACCCAGGAACTCCCCCCTCCCATTCCCAATATGGGACACCGGGGCCTTACACATGTGGGATAGGTCACTTCACGGATTGCCCCGGTATCAAGCAACCGATCAACTTCTTCAACAACGGCGGTAATATCTCCGCGGCTGACTACCGGCTATTCTAAACAATTGGCTTACATTTTGGATCGACGTTTAAGCGATGGTGCGGCACGGATGGATCTACCCCCGGCATCTCATATGGCGACCATACAAATACATCGAGATTGCGGAGTAAGAAAGATAGTAGCTCTTGCCTATCGGATTTACTTTGGGAAGCACCAACCATGAAGAACTTGTCAAGATTCCCGTTGATTTCAACCCGATCCAGAGCTTCGATCGCCTTTTCACTGGGAAGCTGCCCAATGTCATCGAGGCTCCCCTGATCTGGCACCTAATTGAATTTACCTCTAACTCTCTCGATCTTTTTGCAGTGAGAAGATAACAAGCTTGCGCCGAATGCTGGTAACCTCGAATTTGCTCTATGTCGTGTTCAGTCAGAAAGCAAAGTAATTGATGATAGGTGCTCGGCACTGCCTGTATGGAATGCAACCAGGTTCATCCCATAATGAGATTATACGGCGAAGGAAGCTTGACAACCAGAAATTCGACGTCCAATGATCAAGAACCCGCCCGAACTGGCAATGTAATTTTACCCAAAAGGTATTCTAGATTAGCGTTGCAGCCGAATAGTGGGTAGTCAGCTGGAGATAGGTTCGACTTAGTGAGGCCGAGTTGAACAAAGGACTTGTAGTACATTATTTCTGAAGTACTTCCCTGATCAATGAGCCCACATTTAACGGTAAATCAGTTTACGCGTAGTTCAATGACTAAGGGATCAGTGTGGGGGAGTGTCACGCCGACCAGATCAAAATCATCGAAACTAATATTCCTGGCATCATGTGGCCGTTTGGCTGGTGTGATCTGCTTTTGGGGGTTCAGCTGCAGCTGAATTGTATGTACCGCTGATGCTGTCGGCAAACTATATATCATATAAATTGTGCCGAGGGGAGGTGAACCCTGCAGCAGAGCTATGGCTTTTATCGAGTTGTTCTTTCGGACGTGTTGCATGAGCCGACCATCTTGCACCAGCTCTTCAAGGTGGTCCTTCAAGGCATAACAATCATCAGTGTCATGACCATGGTCTTTGTGATATTCGCACTGCTTATCCCATCTCCTTGTGTCGGGAAGCCCCATCATTTTAGGCGGCCATTTAAAGAACGGTAGGTGTTGAACTTTAGACATAACCGTACTGATCGGCTCCATTAACTCCGTCTATTTCTTGTCCGCGCACCTTATGCGCCTACTATCCACTTAAAGCTGCTCATTAGCCCGATGTGAACATTGGTCATTTGATCGGTGAGAATCCCGTCGTCTATCTCGTTTGGCCCGATTTTGTGATTCAGGGCTCTATGGTGGTATAGCGTTTACTAGCTGCATGATTTCAGACGTGGCCAGCTTACTGGTTTTGTGCCCGGCTTTGACCCGTAGGGCATTGTCTTCCACTTTGCAATATTCCTCGACTTTTTTCATTAGCGACCAGACTATTTTTGGGGGCCGTCTAGTCAAGGAGCTACGGAGGGCACTATCGAGATGCAACCCCATCTTGAAGGCGGTAATGGCCATGGATTCATTGCAGGCATCATCTACTAGATTAAAACATTCCCAATAGTGAGCCGAATACGCTCGTAAAGTTTCCCCTGGTTGGATTTGCATTGCCCAGAGAGAATCGGCTTGCTTTGGCCAGACCTCATTAGTGATGAACCTTGCCCTGAAAGATTTTTGAAGTTGATGGAAGCTCTTAATCGATGCCGGTTCCAATTTATAATGCCATCTGATGGCCAATGGTCCCAAACTGCTAAAAAATATTCGGCACATGAGGGCCTCGTCATCTGCATGCAACGTCATGGCTTGCTTATAATGACGGATGTGATCAGTGGGATCCGATTTTCCGTTGTACAGGGTGAACGATGGAGCTTTGAACTTCTTGCGTAGTACTACCCTTGCGATCCGTTGCACAAAGGGGTCGTGTTGGTCCTCTTCATCCGAATCATTTCTTCTTCGCTTATTCCGTGCACATGGACTTCCTTCGGAGGAAGTGGAGGTTTCGACGCATCCCTTCTTTTTAGATTCTGGAGAGGATGAGTCAGAGTCACTGCCACTATCTTGTCTCTGAACTCGAGATTGTCGACCATCTTTTTTCTAAGGTCATCCCGAATCTTGGCGTGCCATTTGTTGGGAGGACAAATCCTGTCGAAGGCGCTCTGTAGACACCCCTATTTTGACCGCCCTTAAGACTTGGGCACTATTGATGGTTCACTTGGTGAAGAAAGGTGTGTAGGGGAAAGGTTCAGTTTCTTTGGCAAAGAGAGAGAGTCAAATCCCAACTTCATACCCCTTTTGGACCAAAACAATCTTGATCAAAAGATTTTAGACCTTGAAACCCTCTCTTTCAAAATGTTTTGAAAATAAAGTTCCTACGATGTTCCGACACTCGCATTTCGTTAAATGTTGCGCTTTTCTGTAAACCGAGCAAGGACAGAGTGAAAATGAATGAAAGAGAGATGAAATCTTTAAAAAATCTTTCAAAACACCTTGTTTAGGGGTCTGGAGTTGACGAAAATTGGAGAAGAGGAAAGAAACCAAGTTGAAGAAGAAAATGGGCATGAACCGTTAAGAGAGAGTCGAGCAGCCCTCGCTGAATCAAGACTATTCATTTGCATACTTGGATTTCAGCTATGAGGCCACCACCATTGGAAAGCTTACTTCTGGGGCTTCATTTAACACTCAATAATCTCCTAAAGCCAAGTCTAGATGGGGGAGATATGGTTAGTTGAAGTAGGGCATCAATCCGGTTGGACCGAAACTGCGCGGCTTCACCAAAACAGGCATAACTTTTTGCACAGGTCGAATTTTGATTCAAGGCTGGTGCCATTGGAAAGCTAACTTCTGGGGCTTCATTTTGGACACGAGTCAACCAGTTTTTGATATTGGAGACCACCTGGTGACCACTTTTATTTCCGAGAGACCACTTTTTGTCCTAAAAAACTAGAAAAAGTAGAAGGCCGACCAGAAAAAGTGGTCGGCGAACCACTTTAACTGGTCGGCGGCCTTCCTGTATATTTTACAGAGTCTGTGGATGCCAGTTGTGCCAGCTGGAGGGCACAGACTGTATCCTCCATACACGTGTATGGAGGGATTGCTTGGGGCTCTTGGCTTCCTCAAGAAGCTTGAGACTTGTTTCTCTATAAGAGAGGAGGCTTCTCCCCCTTCTCCAGGTTCTGAAGTTGGCTAAGGGTGATAGATACATCTTCCTCTCTATATTCTTCTCTCCCTCTATATTTTGTGCCTTAAAGAGTGCTATTCCTTCACTTTTGCGCTATAACTCCTAGCCACACACCACCATATTTGAGCTGAGATCCTTGGAGGTGGTTTTTGGGTCATAAGAGTTGGTTTTGGGCTGGAGGAATTACTGTTGTTGCAGTGCTTCAAGGGTAACCCCTTTTCTCCTCTTTAAGCTTTGTTTTTGGTTACTCTAGCCATATTTGCATGATGATTTGAGCTTAACTTTACACTAGAAAAAGTTCTTTTTTTCAGTCCTTGTGATGTTTGTTTAAGGCCCTTTTGGTGCTGAGGGTCATCTTCCCTCTTGCATGCCCTATTTGGCTTTGTTTTGTGCCATGCCATAAGGCCTTTGAGTCAATCCTTGCATGGCCTTTTAGCCACTAAAATCCAGTGGATTTTCAGTGGTTGGCATGTGGTTTTGAGGCCCTAAATCAGAGAGGGGTGACCCTGTCTCTTTTGGTCTTGTTTGCTTGTATTTTTGGCCTATCAAAGGAGCATATGTTTTCATAATTTCAAGGCTTGTTTCAGGCACTTTTTGGTGACTTTTAGGGCCTTCCTAGACTCTGTCTATGGCTGGTTTGGTCACCTTGGGTTTGCCTCTTGCATGTGTAGAGTAATCCCTTTTGTGACTTATCAAAGTAGCATGTCATTCTTGCATGTATTGGTCATATTTCAATGGGTTTTTGGTCATCATTTGGCATGGCATGACTCTGTTTTCAGCTGGTTTGGTAGCCTCTGACATGCTTCATATGCTTGTAGTGTAAATCATGTTTACTAGCTTAGAATGCATGATGTTTTGGCCCTCTATTCTAGCATATTTTGGCCATGCTCCAACCTAGTTTTGTTCATATTTTGGGCTACCACAGCTCTGGTTTAAGGCCTCTTGGTCGAAAGATGCTTGCCATGCATGCTTGTAATGTAATAGCCTTGACTAGTTTCGAGTTTTGAAGTCCCTTGCATGCTTAACTTGAGGTATTTTCATGTTTTGGCATCATTGAGAATGATATTTCAGAGCATATAGGGCTGTCTTACTTTCGTGTTTTCCACTCTTTAAGTGCCCTTGAGAGTTGTGCTTTTATACCCTATTTTGTGAGCCATTGCATGAGCTCCATTTTTGTGCCTTTCAAGCCATCATCCCAACTCATTTTGCTACTGTTTTGGGCCTGCATAGGGTCTATTTGGAGTTGGTTTGGCCATTTGAGCATTGCCTTGCATGCCTATAGTGTAATACACTTCACTAGTTTCGATGCTTGAGCCATTCAACATGCATTACATGAGTTATTTGCACAATTCAAAGTTATTTTGTATGCCATTTTAGAGCTGAAACATGTGTCATTGCACTCCATATTTCATCCTTTCAATGCGTTTGGAAAGTTGTGTTTTGTGCCTTAGACTTGGGGCCGTTGAATTGTGCATGATCGTATGTGTTTTGACGCCTTATTTCCACCATCTATTGGCCACTAATTTGGGTGTGGCTGAGACCCATCCATTTTGGTTTAAGTCCATTTTGCATTGAGTATGCCATTGCAGTTCATAGCATTGAGTATGCCATGTTGTCGCATGATTGATCAGTGCATTGTGCATGCCATGTTCATCTTATTGTGTATGTTAGTTTCTACGTGCATTGTGTATGCTAAGTGTCACGTGCATTGAGTATGCCATTGTTAGTTCATAGCATTGTGTATGCTAGTTGCATGTTTGCATGTTATCCCTTGCATGGTTGCACGGCTTAGTTGCATTGCATTAAGATTGCATGCTAGAGTTGCATTGGTGCATGCCTTGTTTGTTGCATTGTGTTTGGAATAGGGGTTAGTCCAAACACGGGGAACGAGGGACGTTTCATGCTTCAAATGATGAAACGTACCTCGATTCCCGGTCGCCGACACTCTTGACTATCCATGACGGAGTTGTTGGCTTTAGGTGCTTGTATGTGCATTCATTTCACATTGAGTCGTGCAATTCGACTCCTCGGCCATCATGCATCGAGATGCGTGATTGGTGGCCCGAGGGTCGAGAACTACACTCCCTTGAGCTTATGTAATGATAGGGAAGGTGGTTCTGCATACACGTGTTGTAAATACTTTGCCATGCCCCTCTCTTGCTCTCTGTGCAGCAAACCAGAAATCAGTAGCAGCAACTGGTCGGCCGACCAGATTAAGTTGTAGGCCGAGCACTTGGTCGGCAGGTGGTCTCCATTGACAAAAACTGGTCGACAACCCTCCCTCAGATTCCCTTGGTGGACTTTCAGCCTTCTAGAGCTTTTTGCAGTATTCTAAGACCAGTTGCAAACAGAGGCAAGTTGGGGTATCGCGATGGATTTCCGAGCGAGGCGACTCGAGCATGCATGCATCTTTGTCATCCAAAGCAGAGCTGAGGCAGCCTACATCATATAGTTTATATGCTTATTTAATTGCTAATTTAGTTAATTTGTTAATTTGTTAATTTGTTAATTAGTTAGAGTTGTGTAATATTTAACTGTAGCTTTTTATTCATTCCGTTGTGTAATAACTAGTTTAATTAGATTAGCTTAGATTAGCTAGTTGGTTCTGTATTATTCATTCGGACCCTCCGTCGAGAGGGCACACCTGTTGTAAATAAGTGTACGTGTGTCTGATGCATGTCTTCCAACCCCCATTTCTTTCTCCCTTTTATTTACCTGCTTACGGTGGTTAGTTTTAGGGCATGTTTCAATTAGCATCCATTCATCTGTCCTGCATGCACCAGGCTTGGCGCATCATGCTAACTGCATTGTATTTCAATTCCTGTTTGAATACATGTATCGAATCGCATTTCACATGACATTTTAGAATAGCCGAGCCTATCTTAGTTGCATTTTGTATGTGTTGCATTAGGCATTCTTGACATAGCTAGGATCATGCATTGATTTCTAACATAGCTTTTGTTTTGACTCGGAGTACTCGATAAGTGTTTATGCTTTAGTATCCTTGCATGTGTGTGAGTGATTGCCATGATAGCATGCTTGCCATGAGGCTAACTGCTTATGTGATATAACTGCCTAAATGCCTGTGGGTGAAGGTTGGGTTACTTGAATTGGAACAATTCATTGATTGCGAGTTTTAAGCCCACTTGGGAGTTGCAAATCACCATGTTTTCTAAGCCCACTTGAGGGTGGCAAAATTCGCAATTTAGCCTACTTGCGAGTAGCAAACCACTTTAAAAAACAAACACGAGATGTTTTGTTCCAACTCAGGCGATCCAGTCTATACTTGTTTGCCGTGTGCATAACATAGTAATTCTAGGCTAAATAATCGGAATAAGGGTGCATGTGTTTTCAAAAACAAGGTATCATGTTTAGTAATGGCTGATCTTTGATCGGGCGAGCGGGGGTGCTCATTGCATGACCTTCCCCTCTCGTACCCAAGTTCCCGAGCCGAGGCAACTTTGGTGATGACGGACACGTGGCCTTAGGCACGAGTCAGGGTTTCTTAAATTCCCACAAAATAAAATATTTAGGTGGTGACTCTGTATCTGGTAAAGCAGTCCATGTTTGGCACTTCTATCTAAAAATCAGTTTTTGAAAATGATTTGCCGGATTTGGATTCTTTGGTGATTTATCGATCTTGCATTGCACTTTGTGAGATTAGATTCAGAACCGTGACATTGAGTACGAACTGTAGTGAGCCCAATGAACAAAATAGGATTTTCTCGGGACGTTCGGGTGCGTCTACAGTTTCTGGCGACTCTGTTGGGGAGTTAGAGAACTTGACTCGAACTCATGATATCATGTTTTGATTACACTTATGTGTCTCTTTGCTTTGCATTTGCATTGGTGCGCCTAGGACACTGTGTTTGCCATCTGCTATTCCTGAATGGTTTGCTAGAGGATCGCTTTGAGAAGCGTGCCACAAGGCTGACCGGTTACGGGCTCTGCCACAATGGGAACACAAACCCCTATTTTTACCGAGGCACCATTTTTGACCATTCAACCTAGTGCATATCGGAATCCATAGTGACTATTCCAAACTAGGACAGGTTGCTTTTCCGATTGTAGGTTGTTTGAAACCGCTGCGTGCGTAGTGAAACCCTAGTTCTTGACGAAACCCTACCCCTCCATAGGGGTGTTTTGGCTCTCACTTGCTTGCTATGTGCTTTTAGAGTGTGTCTCTATAGGGAATGCATGTATCAGTTTGCGAGTCTGGGCATCAGGCCTGTGGGCATCAGTATTTGGGGAATCAGTTTTACCTGAGGGTATCGGTTTACAGGCAGAATTTGGGGCAGAATTCAATAGAGAGCGCAGTCATTCAGCTATGCTTATATCTGTTCTGGTAAAATTAGGCTAAGATGTTGTCTGTTTTCTCTTTTGCTAGGTAGTCTTGGAATCATAGCTTCAGAAGGCTCCGATATCCCCCAGATTCATTGGACTTGTGTTGATAGACTTTGTCAGGTCAGAGATTCAGTTCAAGGGAAACCAGTGTTACCTCCGCTGAGGCAAGGCAAAGAAAGGCCAGTCAGGGCTCACCGGTTCATCTGATCCGTCAGTCACCAATGGCATCACCTTTATTCAAACTTAGCAGGCCGTGATGGCACAGGGTTCGGAAGAATTTGTGGCCGTGATAGCAGCGTTAAATCAGGGAACTGCCATGCAGGATGAGACCAGTTCTGAAACGCAACACCCATCTGGGGCATTTGCCTCACATCCAGCCTCGAGACCCCAGCTGAACTTTGACCCACTTCCGCCAGCTGAAGATTTGCAAGGTCTAGATCCTCGAGAAGGGTTGGCTCAAGCCCGAGTTTTCAGACCTCTGGTGTAGCCTAATGAGAGGCCTTATCCCCTTGATGCTAATGACCTCGGTCCGACCGCGGTGAAAATTATGAACCTTGAGAAGCAATTCAAAAAGGCACAGGGCCTTAACTCCATTCCCGACATTGAGGATGGGTACACCGAGGCTGCCGTACGGCTCCCAGACAAATTCAAAATGCCACATATTGACCGTTTCGACGGGTCTGGGGATCCTATGGTACATATCTGACTTTTCTTGGATCTCCTGAAGCCAATGGGTCTGACTAAGCCATAGAAACTCTCTCTGTATGGAAGAACCCTGTCGGGCATAGCAGCCGCTTGGTATGCCAAGGTGGAGAATACAGTGAAGCAGAACTGGGAAGATTTGGCTGAGACATTTGTCGATCAATATTCCTACAATACCCAAGTTGCAATGACTATGCAAGAGCTTGAAACGAACCCACCAGAACCCAACAAAGCCTTTTGTGGAATTTGTTGCAAGGTGGAGAGCGAAGGCAGCATAGATGACAGATCGCCCTTCTGAGAGGGATCAAGTGCGGATAGTGGTATGAAACCTCGAGCATGATATGTTGCAAAAGTTGATAGTCGCTCCACTATTCACTTTCAAAAGTTTGCATGAACTGGGGGTTCAGGTCGAGAATGCGTTCAATAGTGGGATCATTCCCAGAAGAAGTGAACCAAGTAGGAGGGCAATTTCAGGGAGTGCCAATGCTAGTAGTCGCGTTATTCCCAAACCCACGGAAATCAATACAGTTGCCACAGCCGACCCTTTTGCCAATCCAAGCCTACAAACCGCCGGCCCAGCCCGAGCTCAGGGCAGAACTTTCACCCCCCACTATATGAGCCTGACTAGCGCGCTAAAAGTCTTAATGGAAAGAGGGTATCTCAAACCCCTCGATCCTCAACCTCTGCCTGACCCACTCTCAGCTAGATATAACCCCTCCAGGTACTGTGTGTACCACCAGCAGCGCGGTCATGGCACTGACCGTTGCTACCGACTTCGTCATGAGGTCCAAAATCTCATCGACAACCGGACAATAGCTCCACCTTTAGACCCCAATGACCAAGTACCTCATCCACATCTCAATCTAATCCACACACTGGCCGTTCCTTACAACCCCAGCATATACATCACCCCAGTCCATCTACCCAAGCCTGAGGTGTTTATTCCAGAAAGCATGGACTTATGCATGATGAACGCACCTGAACCCCAATCATCTCAAACCCATGAACCCACTACTTCTGAGCTAATGAGAATGATTAGAGATCTTCAGAGAACTGTGGCAAATTTGGCCTTCGGAATATTGGCTCCATCATCGACCACATCACAGGCTAGAAGTTTCAGCCCAAAAGGCTCCTTGATCTTGGGGCAAGCTACAATTGAAAAGGGTCAACCTGAATCCATCTCAAATCTGGATGGTGGCATGTCAGCAACAATCGGGCTTCGCTCTGATATAGCGACCCAATCCTTTGGCCAAGTTGAGGCAAGTGGTAAGAACAAGGTAGAGGCAGGCATTGGTCCCCATGAACACCTTCAGTGGGCTGTGGAGGCTTTGAGAGCCGATGGGCTGAACAAACAGCAAGTAATTGCAGTTGTTACAAAGATTGTGGAGGATACTTTCGTCACTCAGAATGAAAGCAGTTCAAAGCAAGGGGAAAACCGGGAGAAGGGCAGTTGTACCAGAAACGATCCTATTAGCCCTAATCCTCCACTCGGAAGAGATCAGCAAACCAGGCCAGCACCTGCCAATCCTTTTGCCGGTGCGTCCAGTAAAAATCCACAAACCTTGAAGTACCAACCTCGAGGTCAGAGGGTCTTCCATGCCCTCTATATGCCTTTGTCCAAAGCTCTCCAAATCCTTGTTGGATAAGGCCATCTCAGACCCCTTGAGCCTCAGCCTCTCCCGAATCCTCTTCTGGCTACGCATGATACTGCCCAGTACTGTGCCTTCTATCAACAAACCGGTCATGGCACTGACATGTGTTTTCGTCTTAGCCACGTAATACAAGATCAGATTGACGACGGGGTCATCACCGTACCCAGTCCTGCAAAGTCTATTGGCACTGGATCAGTGAACTTGGGGGATAATGTGACCATGTGATCGGGGGATGAACCAGCTGCGGGTGGCGCTCGATTTACTCCAGATGTGGGAATGGCACGCACTGTTTTGAGCAATATGTAAATACTAGTTTTTGCACTTTCTGACTTGGGTACTGGGTCAGTCTTGTTATATTGTATTGAGTCAGTCCTTTTGTACTGGGTCAGTCGAGTCAGTCTTGTTGTATTAAGTCCGTCTTGTTGTGTCGGAGTCGGGTGATTATGGGGATGTTACCTAGGGCATCACTATTTTGTTTTGCGTTTGTCTTTTTGAGTCTATTTCTGCCGTGGAGCCAGTTACACCAATATATCTGAATGAAACAGCAGTGATTTTCACGCTCTTGTGTTTGCTGCTGCTTTGAACCTGTTGTGCCAACAAGTCTAGAATGAAATGGCGGAGCATCTCACCTGCTCTTCTGCACCTTTAAATCATTGCATTGACCTAAGTTTTTCAAAACCCTTTGAACATTGTGATGAAAATGAAGAGGAAGGAATTCCTCGGGATTTGTAAAAATTTGATCAATTGAGAGATAGAAAGGCATGCTAAGCCCTTAATGAATGAAATCATGCTTGTTAGTGTGAGTACTGAGAAGGATCCTGGCTTGATCCAGATTGGTTCTGCATTGTCTTCAGCGCGAGCGATTTGTCGCTTTCTTAAAAGATTTCAAAAAATATTTTGTGCGGTCCTGCGAAGACCTGTGTGGAATCACTCTTGAGATTGTGCAGCCTAGGATCGCTCTCAACCTTGAGATTCAACCCCTTTGCACTCAAAACCTTGAACTTAGGTTCAGAATGTTCAACGGTCAACCACAATGTGAGGCCTGTGTGGCCAGATTCGAAGCAACCCTCGAACTAAGGGCAAGAAAGTCAGATCAAGAAGGTCAAACGTCGTCAAAAGAAGTTTGCAAAGCTAGATCAAAAGCACCCCTCGAAGTAGAGGTAAAAAATATCAGACGTGCTCGAAGAGCCGAAAATGGATCATTCTGCAAATCAATGAAGACTGGCAAGAATGCCAAATCCCAAAAGGGAGGAAAGAAGAAAGTTTGTGCTGAAGGACAACTGAGTTCCTATCCACAACACTAGGGGCAAATTCAGCCCCCATTGGATGGACTCCTACATCATCAGTGAACATCAGCCATTCTCCTGGATTCAGATGACTTCAGGATCTCAAAACCATTTGACATGGACAAAGCTACACTTTTACCCTTGAGAGGCTCGCTGGGCCGAAAACCCGGAAGGGTGACCCAGGCAAAAGTTAGAGCAAGAAAAAGAACAAAAAGAACAAACAAAAGAACAATGCAAAGAATGAAAAAAAAAAAGAAAAGAAGAAAAATGAAGAAAATGAAAGGAAAAGATAAAAAACAAAAAAAAGAAGAAACGAATTGAAAAGAAAAGAAGAACATAGCTTGTAAGGTTGAAAACCTGAAAGGGCAGCCTCGACAAAAGTTAGAGCGCAAAAGGAGAGGTTAATACATGAGTGTACCTTAACTCGAACTACGTAAGGCTTGATTCCCACCTTTAGGATACGTAGGCAACTTCATTCTGAAGTCCGGCCGTAAAACACTTCAAATTCGACTGTGTCCGAAAATTTGGTCATCTTTGTCTTCTCTGTATCCAAAAATTTGGTTATAATTGTCACTGTGAGGACTCGTTGCCACGTGCTGCGGTGCTATTCCGACTAAGGGCAACTTTCCGTTGCCGCGTAGTGTTGCGGTGCTATTCAGACTAGGGGCAACTTTCAATTGCCATGCAGTGTCGTTCAGACAAGGGGCAATTTTCCTTCAGATTTGAGGTTGTGCATCTCAAGAGTAGGTTCCGTGCTCGTTGAACAGTGGTCGTTTGCAAAAATAGTTCTTAAGAATTTTTACTGAGGTTGACTAATTTTTTCAAAAATTATTCTATTTTTCCAAAACTGGACCATTTCTTGGACCCAAAAAAGGAAAATTTTCAATGCTCATAGCCTGACTTGCATGATTTTAAATCAGAAAGTTGAACAAGCATGTTAATCTAACTCTCATATTGGTCAAAAATATTTTAGTAGAAAACCAAAACAAAAAATGGTCAAAATGATGAATTGGGAGCACAGTTAAGTCAGGTGTTCAACCTTTTCCCTATTGTCAGCACACTTGCCAGGAAGGGCATTCTACTTGCCAGAAAAGGGCACAGCTGAAGCTAACAACAAAGGGGCTAAAAGCTCTCTCATCCTCCGAGCAACGAGGTATCAAGCTAAGTGCGAAGCACGAACCGGAATGGATCAAGATATTCCACTCCCTCATCTGGACAGATCTGATCACGTCCAAACTCCCCAGCAAAACATCGTCTACCGATGTCAGCTGCAGATTTGCTACACACCCAGTTGTAGCGCAACCTCTCAGTGGGAGGAACTCACTGGCCGTGAGAGGAAGAAAGAGAATCTAGCAGCATGCTAGGGGCAAGAGCCCGCAATTTCTTGTTTATCCATCAACCACCTAGGGGAGGGATAAAAAATGAGAGATTGAAGAATAGAGAGATGTACGCTGAGAGAAAAAGTGAGGAAAAGGGTTTTTCAGAAAAACAGAGCCTGAGGGCCGAGTGATGTGAGAATCACAAATGAGAAAGTGTGGGAAACAATACCCGGAGAAATTGGCTCCTCGTGCACCGAGAGGTATCTTGCCTTTGTAACACAGCTAAGTGTTGTGTTTGTGTGTTTTTGTTTGTCTCGATTCTTGTTTTGAGTCGTTTGAGTGTCAATAGATGTGTTTAGGTTGTTTTACCTTGTTTTTCCTTTGTTGAGTGGTGTTTAGGTTGTTCCACCTTTGTTTTTCGTTGCTGAGTCATTTTGGCTGTGGTCAGTTGTAGGCTCAATACCTAGTTGAGAACCCTTTTCCCATTTCAATTAAAAAATGAATCGTTTTGTGCTCAAAGTGTTGTGTCGTTCTCCATATTTGTGCAAAACAGGATTTGTTCTTTCATAAAACCGTAGGGTTCAACCCAGTTCGTGTGAGGACAGTAAAACCAGGACCTATCTGAAGCTATATGGGTTCCAGACTGCAAAACAAAAGAAAAGAAGGAAAATTAGAGCATCTTAGTGTGTTTTGACTTCGGCACATGCCGTGATTGTACTCCGGATGTACCTCTTCAGGCCTTGTCAGTGCTCCAAAGAATGAGTGTGCCTCTACTCCAAGCTTAAGCCTGCTTCAAGTCAGAATGGCAATTAAAGCAACAGCAGATGTTATCTCTTGCCAGTATAAACAGGGTGTACCCTTTTCGAGCTGAGTGTGTTGCAAAGCCCTCCGAGAGATAAATCGGCGGCACCAGAGTACATGTTTGATGCCCCTCTATTGCATAGAATGTGCACTTTCATGTACGCTTCTGTTTTATGCGTGCCACGCATCATTATGAATCATGCATAGAATATGCTTTCAATGTTGCATAGAATATGTTTTGCTTTCAATCATGCATAGAATATGCTTTCAATGTTGCATAGAATATGCCTGTCTCATGCATAGAATATGCTTTCAATATTGCATAGAATATGCTTTCCATGTTGCATAAAAAATGCCCCCATACTTGCACAGAAGATGCATTTTATCGCATTTCTTTTGTGCACCTTCCTCGAACTTTCTTGTGCATTGTATCTCTCTCGCACTATCTTGTGCACTTTCACATTTCATATCACTCACACTGTCTTGTGCACCTTGTGGTTGTGTTTCACTCGCACTGTCTAGTGCATTTCAAATCACTAGCACTCTCTTGCACATCGCACTATTTTGTGCAGTTTACACTCGTGCTTTTTGCGCATCGCACTGTTTTGTGCATTTTATCACTCGCGCTTTCTTGCTCATCGCATTGTTTTGTGCAGTTTACACTCGTGCTTTCTTGCACATCACACTGTTTTGTGCAGTTTATCACTCGCGCTTTCTTGCGCATCGCACTGTTTTGTGCAGTTTACACTCGCGCTTTCTTATGCATCGCACTGTTTTGTGCAGTTTACACTCGTACTTTCTTGCGCATCGCACTGTTTTGTGTAGTTTACACGCGCTTTTTCTTGCGCATCGCACTGTTTTGTGCAGTTTACACTCGCGTTTTCTTGCGTATCGCACTGTTTTGTGCAGTTTACCACTCTCGCTTTCTTGCGCATCGCACTGTTTTGTGCAGTTTACACTCGCGCTCTCTTGCGTATCGCACTGTTTTGGGCAGTTTATCACTCGCGCTTTCTTGTGCCTCGCACTTTCTTGTGCAATTTACACTCGCGCTCTCTTGCGCATCGCACTATTTTGTGCAGTTTATCACTCGCGCTTTCTTGCGCATCACACTGTTTTGTGCAGTTTACACTCGCGCTCTCTTGCGCATCACACTGTTTTGTGCAGTTTATCACTCGCGATTTCTTGTGCATCGCACTATCTTGTGCATTTCATTACTTGCTCTCTCTCATCTTGCATAGAAAATGCTTGTGGCACTTGTTAGTGCATTGCATCGCGCTATCTTGCGCACCTTTCCCGCACTTGTTAGTGCATTGCATCGCGCTATCTTGAGCACCTTACCTGCACTTGTTAGTGCATTGCATTGTTCGTACTTTCTTGCACATCTTACCTGCACTTGTTAGTGCATTGCATTGCTCACGCTATCTTGCGCACCTATCTTCTTGGCAGTGTTTTATATATTCACTCTGCATCGCACTGTCTTGTACACATTGTTTTTTTTTGTATCATTCGCACAGTCTTGTGCACTCCCTGGTCTGGGAGACCTTAAATCCTTTAGTCTAGGAGACTTTAAATCTTGGATCTTCATTCGCACTGTCTTGTGCACTCTCTGGTCTAGGAGACCTTAAATCCTCTAAAGGTGCAATTCCTTTGGTGTTTGTCGTGCCCGAACGACTTCCAGTGGTCCGGTATAGCCACCTGCCTGTGTTTGCGGTGAGTTCCTAGGAGACCAACTAAGACGGTAGAAACTAGAGTTCGAATGGCTCATGCCTAGAATGCAAAGGTTCAGGATTTCCGAGACTAAAGTCTGGTTTAATTCCCAGGGATATATCCTCGGCTTGAAATCTGTATGGCAGCCCCATAGATTGAGATAGCATATGTATGCGCCTCGATTCTAGATACTGAACCAACCTAGTCTGTCACCTTGTTAGAGAATAGGGAAAGCTGGGACCATAGCTAAGGAGAAAAGTAAGACCTACGGTTCAACCGAGAAGAACGGGAGATCCCCCAGTAGCATAAGGTGAGTCATCACCAATTGCCCCTGTAAGATACCTTCACTTCCTAGCTATTACATTGCATTTTTACATTGCATTGCATTGCATAAATCCTGAATTTCCAAACCGGCTTCGCGCAGCGTACAAGTCCAATTATCAAACTGGCTTCGCGTAGCGTATAAGTCTAATTATCAAACCGGCTTCGCGTAGCGTATAAGTCCAATTATCAAACCAGCTTCGCGTAGCATATAAGTCCAATTATCAAATACCGGTTAACAATAGTAGGTGTGCCTGTCTGTTCACACCACCCAAATCGGCTTTGCATAGTGTATAAGCACAATTATCAAAATCTTCCTGCATAACATTTTGCATCCTGCCCCTGAACTACGCTAGTTTGATTCCTTGCAAAGGGATACGTAGGCAGCCTACGGGTTCAACCAACTACATCTGTATGTTGTTTGTTTGTCCAAGTCTTCGGCCTTGTCAAAAATGGGTCGTCTCTGGACTTTGACATTCACTCCCGTCACTTCTTGACTTCTGAGTTCTGTCAAAGAGGGGCAACTGTAGACACCCTATTTTTGACCGCCCTTAAGACTTGGGCACTATTGATGGTTTACTTGGTGAAGAAAGGTGTGTAGGGGAATGGTTTAGTTTCTTTGGCAAGGAGAGAGAGTCAAATCCCAACTTCATACCCCTTTTGGACCAAAACAATCTTGATCAAAAGATTTTAGACCTCGAAACCCTCTCTTTCAAAATGTTTTGAAAATAAAGTTCCTACGATGTTCCGACGCTCGCATTTCGTTAAATATTGCGCTTTTCTGTAAACTGAGCAAGGACGGAGTGGAAATGAATGAAAGAGAGATGAAATCTTTGAAAAATCTTTCAAAACACCTTGTTTAGGGGTTTGGAGTTGAGGAAAATTGGAGAAGAGGGAAGAAACTAAGTTGAAGAAGAAAATGGGCATGAACCGTTAAGAGATAGTCGAGCAGGCCTCGCTGAATCGGGCCTATTCATTTACATACTTGGATTTCAGCTATGAGGCTACCACCATTGGAAAGCTTACTTCCGAGGCTTCATTTTGCCCTCAAGAATCTCCTAAAGCCAAGTCCGGATGGGGGAGATATGGTTAGTTGAAGTAGGGCATCAATCCGGTTGGACCGAAACTGCTCGGCTTCACCAAAACAGGCATAACTGTTTGCACAGGTAGAATTTTGATACAAGGCTAGTGCCATTGGAAAGCTAACTTCTGAGGCTTCATTTTGGACACGAGTCAACTAGTTTTTGGCATTGGAGACCACTTTCCGACCACTTTTATTTCCGGGAGATCACTTTTTCTCCTGAAAAACCAGAAAAAGTAGCAGGCCGACCAGAAAAAGTGGTCGGCCGACCACTTTAATTGGTCGGCGGCCTTCCTGCATATTTTACAGAGTCTGTGTATGCTAGCTGTGCCAGCTGAAAGGCACAGACTGTATCCTCCATACACGTGTATGGAGGGATTCCTTGGGGCTCTTGGCTTCCTAAAGAAGCTTGAGAGTTGTTACTCTATAAGAGAGGAGCCCTCTCCCCCTTCTCCAGGTTCTGAAGTTGGCTAAGGGTGATAGATACATCTCTCTCTCTATATATTCTTCTCTCCCTCTATATTGTGTGCCTTAAAGAGTGTTATTCCTTCACTTTTGCACTATAACTCCTAGCCACACACCACCATATTTGAGCTGAGATCCTTGGAGGTAGTTTTTGGGTCATAAGAGTTGGTTTTGGGCTGGAGGAATTGCTGTTGTTGTAGTGCTTCAAGGGTAACCCCTTTTCGCCTCTTTAAGCTTTGTTTTTTGGTTACTCTCCTAGCCATATTTGCATGATGATTTGAGCTTAAATTTATACTAGAAAAAGTTCTTTTTTCAGTCCTTATGATGTTTGTTTAAGGCCCTTTTGGTGCTGAGGGTCATCTTCCCTCTTGCATGCCCTATTTGGCCTTGTTTTGTGCTATGCCATAAGGCCTTTGAGTTAATCCTTGCATGGCCTTTTAGCCACTAAAATCCAGTGAATTTTCAATGGTTGGCATGTGGTTTTGAGGCCCTAAATCAGAGAGGGGTGACCCTCTCTCTTTTGGTCTTGTTTGCTTACATTTTTGGCCTATCAAAGGAGCATATGTTTGCATACTTTCAAGGCTCAGTTCAGGCACTTTTTGGTGACTTTTAGGGCCTTCCTAGACTCTGCCTATGGCTGGTTTGATCACATTGGGTTTGCCTCTTGCATGTGTAGAGTAATCCCTTTTGTGGCTTATCAAAGTAGCATGTCATTCTTGCATGTATTGGTCATATTTCAGTGGGTTTTTGGTCATCATTTGGCATGCCATGACTCTTTTTTTGGCTGGTTTGGTAGCCTCTGACATGCTTCATATGCTTGTAGTGTAAATCATGTTTAATAGCTTAGAATGCATGATGTTTTGGCCCTCTATTCTAGCATATTTTGGCCATGCTCCAACCTGGTTTTGTTCATATTTTGGGCTGTCTTAGCTCTGTTTTGAGGTGTCTTGGTCGAAAGATGCTTGCCATGCATGCTTGTAGTGTAATAGCCTTGACTAGCTTCGAGTTTTGAAGTCCCTTGCATGCTTAACTTGAGGTATTTTCATGTTTTGGCATCATTGAGCATGATATTTTAGAGCATATAGGCCTGTCATACTTCCATATTTTCCACTCTTTAAGTGCCCTTGAGAGTTGTGCTTTTATACCCTATTTTGTGGGCCATTGCATGAGCTCCATTTTTGTGCCTTTCAAGGCATCATCCCAACTCATTTTGCTACTGTTTTGGGCCTGCATAGGTCTTTTTGGAGTTGGTTTGGCCATTTGAGCATTGCCTTGCATGCCTATAATGTAATATACTTCACTAGTTTCAATGCTTGAGCCATTCAACATGTATTACATGAGTTGTTTGCATAATTCAAAGTCATTTTGTATGCCATTTCAGAGCTGAAACATGTGTCATTGCACTCCATATTTCATACTTTCAATGCGTTTGGAAAGTTGTGTTTTGTGCCTTAGACTTGGGGCCGTTGCATTGTGCATGATCGTATGTGTTTTGATGCCTTATTTCCATCATCTATTGGCCACTGATTTGGGTGTGGCTGAGGCCCATCCATTTTGGTTTAAGTCCATTTTGCATTGAGTATGCCATTGTAGTTCATAGCATTGAGTATGCCACGTTGTCGCATGATTGATCATTGCATTGTGCATGCCTTGTTCATCTCATTGTGTATGTTAGTTTCTACGTGCATTGTGTATGCTAAGTGTCATGTGCATTGAGTATGCCATTGTTAGTTCATAGCATTGTGTATGCTAGTTGCATGTTTGTATGTTATCCCTTGCATGACTTAGTTGCATTGCATTAAGATTGCATGCTAGAGTTGCATTGGTGCATGCCTTGTTTGTTGTATTGTGTTCGGAATAGGGGTTAGTCCAAACACAGGGAACGAGGGACGTTTCATGCTTGAAATGATGAAACGTGCCTCGATTCCCGATCGCCGACACTCTTGACTACCCATGACGGAGTTGTTGGCTTTAGGTGCTTGTATTTGCATTAATTTCACATTAAGTCGTGCAATTCGACTCCTCGGCCATCATGCATCGAGATGCGTGATTGGTGGCCCGAGGGTCGAGAACTACACTCCCTTGAGCTTATGTAATGATAGGGAAGGTGGTTGTGTATACACGTGTTGCAAATACTTTGCCATGCCCCTCTCTTGCTCTCTGTGCAGCAAACCAGAAATCAGCAGCAGCAACTGGTCGGCTGACCAGATTAAGTGGTAGGTCGACCATTTTTTCTGGTTTTCACCACAAAAAGTGGTCGGTAGGTGGTCTCCATTGACAAAAACTGGTCGGCAGCCCTCCCTCAGATTCCCTTGGTGGACTTTCAGCCTTCTGGAGCTTTTTGCAGTGTTCTGAGACCAGTTGCAAACAGAGGCAAGTTGGGGCATCGCGATGGATTTTCGAGCGAGGCGACTCGAGCATGCATGCATCCTTTGTCATTCAAAGCAGAGCTGAGGCAGCCTACATCATATAGTTTATATGCTTATTTAATTGCTAATTTAGTTAATTTGTTAATTAGTTAGAGTTGTGTAATATTTAACTGTAGCTTGTTATTCATTCCGTTGTGTAATAACTAGTTTAATTAGATTAGCTTAGATTAGCTAGTTGGTTCTGTATTATTCATGCTGACCCTCCGTCGAGAGGGCACACCTGTTGTAAATAAGTGTGCGTGTGTGTGATGCATGTCTTCCAACCCCCATTTCTTTCTCCCTTTTATTTACCAGCTTACAGTGGTTAGTTTTAGGGCATGTTTCAATTAGCATCCTTATGCTCGCATGTTTGCATCCATTCATCTGTCCTGCATTCACCGGGCTCGGCGCATCATGCTAACTGCATTGTATTTCAATTCCTGTTTGAATACATGTATCAAATCGCATTTCACATGACATTTTAGAATAGCCGAGCCTATCTTAGTTGCATTTTGTATGTGTTGCATTAGGCATTCTTGACATAGCTAGGATCATGCATTGATTTCTAACATAGCTTTTGTTTTGGCTCGGAGTACTCGGTAAGTGTTTATGCTTTAGCATCCTTGCATGTGTGTGAGTGATTGCCATGATAGCATGCTTGCCATGAGGCTAACTGCTTATGTGATATAACTGCCTGAATGTCTGTGGGTGAAAGTTGGGTTACTTGAATTAGAACAATTCATTGATTGCGAGTTTTAAGCCCACTTGAAAGTGGCAAATCACCATGTTTTCTAAGCCCACTTGAGGGTGGCAAAATCCGCAATTTAGCCTACTTGCGAGTAGCAAACCGCTTTAAAAAAAAAACACGAGATGTTTTGTTCTAACTCAGGCGATCCAGTCTATACTTGTTTGCCGTGTGCATAACATAGTCATTCTAGGCTAAATAACCAGAATAAGAGCGCATGTGTTTTCAAAAACAAGATATCATGTTTAGTACTGGCCGATCTTTGATCGGGCGAGCGGGGGTGCTCATTGCATGACCTTCCCCTCTCGTACCCAAGTTCCCGAGCCGAGGCAACTTTGGTGATGACGGACACGTGGCTTTAGACACGAGTCAGGGTTTCCTAAATTCTCCCAAAATAAAATATTTAGGTGGCGACTCTGTATCTGGTAAAGCAGTCCATGTTTGGCACTTCTTTCTAAAAATCAGTTTTTCAAAACGATTTGTCGGATTTGGACTCTTTGGTGATTTATCGATCTTGCATTACACTTTGTGAGATTAGATTCAGAACCGTGACATTGAGTCCGAACTGTAGTGAGCCCAATGAACAAAACGGGATTTTCTCGGGATGTTCGGGCGCGTCTATACGCTCGTTCTCATCGATCACGTTCTCCAACCTTTGTTCATTTTACTTCGCCTGATCCATGATTGCTTGCATCGTCTCATGTACTGAGGTTGAGGGTGAGGTCTGGGCAACTGAGTCGAAGTTCAAGGCACGTCGTGCGGCGATATTCTCCGGTCCCAGCATATTTCTTGGAGTGAGGTCATCTCTTAGTGTAGTTTTGTCAGCGACTACTACAGGATCTTCTGTCACGGCCACCATAAATGTGCTTGAGTATTCCCACAGGCGGCATCAATTGTCGAGAAGTGGTTTGGAAATACTCTTTGAATCTTGTAGGGCGCTTGTAATCCTCAGCTAGTCACCTGAAAAAGAATGAACACTCCAGTCGGGGGGGCCGGAATTAGCACTCCGACGGATAAGTTAGTGTATACTCTCTTAGTTGCTTATATCTCAAGTTAAACTTACTTTTTCTCACATACCTCTCTTTGGTTGATGTTCCTCTATTTATATTTTTCTCTGGGCCTCAGGGTCGGGCCCACCTTTAATCCACTGTGTAATTATTTACTCGGCTCCTTCTGTTGCAAACCACTCTTCACTCGGCTCCTCGCTCAACTAGTTATGTGGCCGATTAGGATACTTCTGAATTTATATAAGACGAGGCCAAATATAATGTATATATCTCGGTTCTCCAAGTTCACTTATTCAGCCTCTTTGCATCCCCTAATACTCTGCTTCCACATTTCATCATCATCATCATCATCAACAACAACATCAACAACAATAATCATAAAAAATCAACAATCATAATAAAGAAAAAAAAATAATTAAGATCTAACACATGTATATATTCAACAAATCTAAACAAATCTGAGCTCAAATCTTTAAAAAAATAATAAGAAGAAGAAGAAGAAATAAGATCTATCTGTTTAAATCTTTTTTCTCTCTATCTCTCTCCTTCTTATCTGTTCAACACAAAAACAAAACAAAAAAATTATCTGTTTCATCATCATCAACAACAACTAGAAGAAAAAAAAAAACTCCTGAAATTATCACTGAACTTGTGTTAATTTAAATGATTCAAGTTGAAGAACTGACTCAAAACAAAGCATCTATACCTTGTCATCTTCATTTGAGCTGCTCACAATTAATTTTGTTGATACTAGGTACGAAAATTTATCATCAAGAGAATTTATAGCTGTAGACACCCTATTTTTGACCACCCATAAAACTTGGGCGCCTCAGGTTGATCACTTGATGATGAAAGTTACGCAGTACAAACGTTCGATTTCTTCAGCAAGAAGAGCTTCTACATCCCAACCTTACGCCCCATTTTTGACCAAAACTATTTTAGACCTTAAAACCCTCTTTTCCAAAATATTTTTTCCAAATGTGTCTACGATGTTTTGAGGCTCGCATTTCGTTCAAAATATTGCATTTTTCGGTAAACTGAGCAAGGACAAAGTGAAAATAAATGGAAGGGAGGTGAACTCTTTGAAAAGTCTTTAAAACATCTTATTTATAGGTTTGGAGTTGAAGGAAATAGGAGGGGAGGGAAGAAAACTAGTTTGGGAAAAAGTTGGGCATTAAATCATTAAGTTAGAAATGAGCAACCTTCACTAAGATAAACATATCTCTTTGCACACTTAGAATTTAGATATGAGGCCACCACCATTGGAAAGTAGACTTCTACGGCTTCAATTTAGACTCAAGAATCACCTAAAATTGAGTCTGGATGAGGGAGATATGTTCGTTTAAAGTCGGGTTTGAAAGCAGATTTTTGTAGCGGGCCACTAACCAGTTGTGAAAATTTTGGCCATTTTTGAGTGGATTGACCCGCTAGTGTGTCCCGCCGTTCACCATTAGTGGTCTGCCGGCCACTTGTGTCAAAAACTAGATATTTTTGCCAGCTGTCTACACAGATGCATGCACCACTCCAACTATCTCTATACTAATATTTTCAAGATATCAACCTATGTTTCTATATATACTTGACCTTCCCTCATGTTTTAAAGGTTAGAAAAATTTTGGTGAAGGAAATTAGGGTTAGGGTTACAAAAACTCCCAAAAGCCCCAAAACTTGAAATTCTGTCTGTATCTCTATCTTGCAACACACACACCTTACTCAAACACTTCCTAAACCAATATTGGAGTTCTCCTTGCTGAGATTTTTGAGTCCAAATTTTAGCCCTTGAGAGTGAGAACTCGTGGGTTTGTTAGCAAAGAGTTACCTTACATCAAGAGGTATAACTTGTGCAATCTTTACACTACTTCTTTCAACTCTTTTCTTGTTGTTTTTGTATTGTTTTTTCACTATATTTATGGGCTGAAACTTTTGGTTTAAAGCTATTAAAGGTAGAGGGGTGGATCACCCTTCATTGTGCCTTGCTTAGTAGGCTTTTACCCTTGTGTTTCCCACCTTGTCATCAACTTTTTTTGAGATTTTTACCACTGGTTTTCAGAGTTTTCCAGAGATTAAAAATCATGTTTTGAAGTCACAAAATGGAGGGGGCAGCCTTCCCTCCTTGTGCTTGTTTACTAGCTTAAATTGCTTCATGTTGTAGCTTACTCTTTTAGCTATTTTAACTTCAATTCCAGCACTGTTTTGAGCTAATTTAGGATTTTTTTTATGTGTTAGTTTCATTTATGCTTTATATTGCATGCTTGTAGTGTAATAGTCCTCATAGGCTTGGTGGTTTAGACCTTAGCCACCAACCTATTTGAGTTGATAGCATTTATTTCAATCCATACTTGTGTTCATCTTTAATCACCTCTGCACTTCTCTCATTTTGTGGCTCCTTATTGCCTTGAGAGTTGTTTCAAACCAATTGTTTGTTTAAACTTGAAGATAGAGATCGTTGTGCTTAATGGTTTAATCTCTTCGGAGGTTCATTACCAACGGCATGACACCTATCTTATGCCCAAAATAACCCTTTGTTTGACACTTCTCTCCATTAGTGGACTTAATGCTCATTCTTGGACTAGAATGGAACAAGATAATAAAATGGTTTAGGGTTTAATCAAACATTAATTGAACCCATTGAGTCTTGAGTCGTTTCATACTTGTTAGTGATGTAAACAATTCAAGAGTCAATGTCAACCACTTCCCTTGATCAATCTCATGATAGAGAGGAGGTTCATGAGTCTTTCATTGTCATTTATTGAATTTGAATCCCTTAGTTCATAGCCCATCATGCAATGAATTTGCATCGATTGATGGCCTGCGAATCAAGCCTACCCCTTCTTTGAGCTGTTTGATGATAAAGAGATGTAGGGTGGACAAACATCCCCTGAGGATGCTCTGTTTGTTCTCTATTGTAGCAGGAAAAATCCAACATTAGTGGCCGGCAGGCCACCTTTTCTGGCCGGCCGGCCACTACTTCTGGGCTGCCGGCCACTTTTGTCAACCAGGTAATGTGTTGCTTCAGTAGAGCAGAGCAGGGTTTGAGGTGGAAAAGCAGTGTAATTTTCTAACTATGCAACAGAGGCATTCCGACAACAAAACAGGGAGCATTTTCGGGTGGAAATCCGCATGCATGCATGAGCATTCCTCACTTCTCGGGGTTGATTAGTTAGAGTAGTTAATCAATTGATTAATTCTACTTTGTAATTAATTAGTTAGTGTAATTAACTAGTTAGTTTTAATTTGGATTTATAATTAATTAGTTCTGATAGCTAGTTATTTTGTGTTGTAAGTAAGTAGATTACTCCATTAATTTTGTGTTGTAATTATTAAATTAGCTAGCATAGTAAATTAATTTGTGGTGTTGTAATAATTAGCTAATATAGTTAATTTCTTTCATTTGGTTTGTAATAATTAGTTAATTAGTTTAATTAGCTAGTCTATTTATTCGGACCCTCTTGCGCGAGGGCAGATTGTAATAAGCGTGTATGTCTTCCAATCCCACGTCTTTCTCCCTTTTATTTATCTGCTTATGATGGTTAGAATAGAGCATCATGTTTTAATTAACATTATGTTTGTGTCATCACCTGTAGCATATAAGCATAGAAATCGTAACATGTTACTTTTCTGCCATCATTACTTCGAGTATTTACATCCCATCCATATGAACCATAGGGTAACAACAAAGGATATTGCAATGGATCATAGTATCCAACAATATCTGGAATATTTAGGAGGTGACCACTGGTTGATTGAACACTGATATCTCTTGGTCTTAAATTTCCAGCTTCTTCTCCACCTACTAAACCTATAGCAACTTCAGCAGCAGTGGGAAGGTTATATTGGAGCCTATTACGTGGCTGCTCTCTTATCTGAAGTCTGCATTCATGTATATCAAGGTGTTGACCCAACTGGCAAAATGTGTGGACAAATGGATTATAAGCATTTAAGATATTCTTTATCTTCTCAAGCAAATCCAAGTGCAAGCTTTCATTTTCAGACATTTGATTTTCATTCTCGTGGTCAGTTTCATAAACATACAGCTGCAAATATCTTGGCCTATCGCTATAGTTTAGTGAGAGACTCCCAATCTTATGATATATGGCTCCTTGTGCATGAAATGTGTACACACCTCGACTTCTTGTTGCTAGGTTTTCATCAATGTGAACCCCCATTGAAGTAAAGGAGAAAACATGATTATTGGCCCGAATATTTTTTCTGAAATGGCGACCCTCCATTGTTTGGTCAGAGAAGATTTCAAGCATCTCATTTGGAGCTGTTACTGGTGGCAAAACAATTTTTCCGTTATTACAACACATGGCAGATGTTTCATGGTGAAACAATCTTGCATTGCAATGTGTACATGTAGTCAGAGCAGGGAACTGCATTCTTTGATAGCGTTCGCTTTCATCAAAGTTTCTTGCACAATTGTGGTATCTCCTACGGGTAAATGATTGATTATCTGGAACATCTTTATCACCAAAATCATCATGATTGGGGTTGACATGAGGGATATTTCCTATAAAAATATATTTATGATGTACTGTGTTGTTATTACTATAATAATATTTGTTTGGAAGTGTTTTGTCTTGTATTTAAAAGCCCAGGAAAAATTACATGTCCAATATTAAATGTAATTATATTTATATCATATTTATATGGGCATTTATTTGAATATGTATTGAAGAGGCTATTAAATCAGTAAAAGTATATGAATTGAAGGTTTTTTTGTTTACCTTCCATTTGAATTTGATGAGGACTATCTTGTCTATTGCCACTTGTGCTTCCACGCTCATAAATTGAATGAGTATCGGGGCAAGTTTGTACGTGCGAGTAGAGTCATTCTGACTTCCCGATTAAAAACATTAGGTGCAGCTAAATTGCCTTCTTCATGAATGGTTGGCAAAAGTCTTGGTTGTGGCCTACGTCATCCTGTTCGATTTCTTCTTGGGATTGCATTAAAAAAGTTTAACATGCATCCTAACAAATAAAAATAAATATAAATTGAATTAAATGAATGTTAATGGAAAACTTAGAAGTGTAGTTGGCTAAATCATAATATCCTTAGATAAAATTTCAATATTTACCACTTGTTTGTGCATTTGTCGTATTATGTGGTTGCTCTGGATGAGAGATTTGTTTGAGATTTTCACCCATTTGCCTTCTTTGTCGATAATTTGTTTGTCGCCTTGCAAGTTGTTGTTCGCGTTGTTCAATAGTCAAAGAAGTCGTCCTCCGTCTTGCATAATTGCGCCATCTTTCCCTATCAATTTCTCTTTGGTGAACATTAGAGCCCTCACTTTGTTCACAAATGAGCAATCTTTGTCTACGTTGGGTAAGTCGACATTGCTCCAATCCCGCGTTGCATTGTTTTAATTCTCTTTCTTGGTCTTCAGTTTGAGCAACTGATTCCAAAATTGAGCATTGCCTCCTCTATTGTAGGTATAAACGGTGTCGTTCACGATTTTGTTGTTGGACATGCCTCACATTTGATGTATTAGGGCAATCGAGATTCATTTTTCCAGGGATTGTTAGCAAACTCACACCTTACAATAATAAATTCTACTAATGTTAAACAGAATTTGTACCCAACAAAATTACTAAGAAGAATAATTTACTGTTTAGAAGATTGAACTTTTATATGGTGACAAAAAATAAATTCTCTTTGTTTTTTTTTTTTCCTCTTAAACAATTACATAATGTATATAATAATAAAAAAATTAAAAATAAACAATCACTGAGATGTGCTTTTATTCTAAAAAAATAAATAATAAATAAATATCATATTTTTTAATTCACAATTACATAATTTATACAACTTTTAATAGAACACTTACAGGAAACCAAGGTTGGTGTTGTTAGACAACCCTTTGAGAATTTATTAGTTCTGAACAACACAGAGTTGTAAAGTAAATTGTAAAAAATAATAATAATATATTATATGATTTAGTTGGAGTATTGTGATTTTAAGACATTTAATTTGGTTAACCATAAAGAAAGCAATTACTTAATTACGACATTGTTTTTATTTTTATAATAATAATGAACCTATGAATTCTATTTTTTTTAAACATAATTCATACCCAAAAAAAATTGCTAAAAATGATTATTTGTAGTCTAGATTGAACTTTTATATGGTGGGAAAGATTAAAAAGTTTTTCATAAAAATATGAGTCTAAAATCCACATCATACTGTATACATTTTTTTTTTTTTTTTTTGGTTTTGTTTGTTATTTTTTCAATCAGCATGAGAAACAAAATGGAATTATAGGATTTTTCATTTTTTCAAGAATTACAGAATTTATACCCAAAATAAAAATAAATTGAGTGTAATCAACAAAATGAATGTAAGCAATATTATTTAATTTTTTCATAATCTTTATCACAATATTATTTGGATTGAATAATTAAAGAGCAACCATTATTAATTAGATGGTAAAAAACAAATTAGTGAACTATAAAGAAAGCAATTATATAAAGATACTATTTCTATTTTTTATTTTTATAATATATGCAATGAGATTTTTACACAGTGGAGTTGCATCATTGGTGTATTTTAATTTTTTATATATCGGGATTAATCAAGTGAAAAATCTTTTATGTTATGATATGTTTGGTTGGTAAAAATAAAAGAAAAATATTGTGAATCCTAAACCAAAAGAAGAAGTCAGTACCGACAAAATTCTCACGTGATGATGAGGGCATAAATTGTCACTTAGATTGAACTTTTATATGGTGTGAAAAATAAAAAATTCAAAATTCAAAAAATATGAGACTAAAATCCATATCATAATGTATATATGTTTTTTTTTTATTATTATTTTTATTTGTAATTTAGATTGAACTTTCATATGGTGGCTTTTATAAATAAATTTGTCATAAAAATATGAGTCTAAAATCCATATAGTTTTTCATAAAAATATGAGTCTGAAATCCACATCATGATGTATATATATACATTTTTTTTTCTATTTGTAATTTAGATTGAACTTTATTTGGTGAGAAAAATGAAAAAAACATTTCATAAAAATATAAGCCTAAAATCCACATTCAACTAAATCAAACAATAATGTCTACATGTTTTTTTTTTGTTTTGTTTTTTTTTTTTAAATTTAGATTGAACTTTTATATGGTTCAAATTTTTTTCATAAAATTATGAGCGTAAGATCCACAACATAATGTATACATTTTATTTTGTTTTATTTGTCATTTAGATTGAACTTTTATATGGTGGGAAAATGAAGAAAAAAATCATTAAAATATGAGCATACAATCCACATTATAATGTATAATGTATATACAACTTTATTTTATTTTTATTTGTTATTTTTTTAATCAACATGATCAACAAAATGGAAATGTGATTTTTTATTAGTTCTAAACATCTAATTAATGAACATAAAAAAATAAATAATAAATGAATACAATTTTTTTACTAAACAATTACAAAATTTATACTTTAAAAAAAAAACAAATAAACACTAATAGAATACTTACAAGAGAAGAAAATTGATGGTGTTAAACAACTCCTTGAAAAATTATTAGTTCTAAATAGCACAAAATTGTAAAGCAACCTGCAAAAAATATAATAACCCGACAACAGGTCATCCTAAAAAAAAAAAGTTAGGACCTACAAAATATATATATACATCATGATGTGGATTTCAGACTCATAGTTTTATGAAAAACTATGTGGATTTTAGAGTCATATTTTTATGACAAATTTATTTATAAAAACCACCATATGAAAGTTCAATCTAAATTACAAATAAAAATAAAAATAAAAATAAAAAACATATATACATTATGATATGGTTTTTAGTCTCATATTTTTTGAATTTTTTATTTTTCCCACCGTATAAAAGTTCAATTTAAGTGACAATTTATGTCCTCATCATCATGTGAGAATTTTGTCACTACTGACTTCTTCTTTTGGTTTAGGATTCACAATATTTTTTTTTTTAATTTTTACCAACCAAACATATCGTAACATAAAAAAAAAATTGTACTTGAAAAAAACAAATAAACAGACAAAGAACACGTACCATAGAAGAAGGTTGATGGTGCAACCCTTCAAAAAATTGTTAGTTCTGAAGCCACTTAGAGGTGATTGCATAAGTTAGACATTGTGTGAGATCAAAGCAATCTGGAAAAAATATATTTATATTAATAATGAACAAAATTAAACTAATAATGAAAAAAGGGATTAAAGCTTCTAAATAGAATTAATGCTCAAGAGATGTTAATGGTTGAGGGAAACTACCAAAGAAGTATAAGTTAACGGAGAGGATATCAATCTGCCATTTAGATATTTGAAATGGGAAACATAAAATAAAATTTAAAAAAAGAAAACATTTTATAACAAAAAAAAATAAAATTTAAAAAAAGAAAGCATTTTATAACAAAAATCTTCTAATTTACTTTTAGAGCAGGGAATTAGTGGCATGCAATACTTGGTTTCCAATTTTTTGGCTCATGTCTTAAACATTGTCTCTGTCAACTCTTAATTCAGAAATCAACAATTATTTTAACACATTGTGATAAGAAGAGAAAGAGAAAACATTGTCTCTGTCAACTCTTAATTCAGAAATCAACAATTATTTTAACACATTGTGATAAGAAGAGAAAGAGAAAGAGAAGAGAAGAGAAGAGAAGAGAGTTTGCCTCATGTCTTACTAAAAAATCTAAAGTCGTGCAATGGCAGTAAGGAAATGCTCCTGTGCAGTGGTAGTTTGTGTCTTCTTCCCCCACTTTTTTGTTTTTGTTTTTGTTTTTGTTTTTGCTTTGAATCTAGGAGGCGCTTGCATTCTTTGCTCACACCACTCCTCAAACCCAACTTAAATTTCTTTGAATGAAAATAATGGGTTTATTTCCTCATATGGGAGATTTGGAATATTTTTAGTTCCCAAATTAAACTACAATTATAAATTATAGACTCTTACATAATTTATATGGAAAAGAAAATAACTAAACGAAATTTCAATTAGTGAGAATATAACACTTAATGAGTTTTAGATCATTTATCTTTAAAGAGGAATAAGAATCTTGTTTGTATTTCCTTTGCCATAATAGTATAGATAACAATTTTGTTTTGGCATGGCTTTGAAAGAGAAAATTATTATAGAAAGAGAAGAAACTAAAAAGTACAGAGGGAGAAACCAAAAAGTTTTTTTAAATGGAGAGATTGAGAGATGGTTGGTTGATTGGTGTTTGGGTGGCAGAGAAAATGTAGGAACGTGGTAAGGAAATGGGTAGTTTTTTTTTTTTTTTTTTTTTCTTGAAGTTGAGTATTAAGGCCTCGTTTGGGAACCTTCTATTTTAGCCAAAAAGTCAACAATCCATACCAAAAAGTCAAATATTCTCTTTTCTCTCTACTTTTTGCACATATTTTCGTAAAAAGCCAAAAAGTCATTCCAAACATACTAATTTTTTTTAGCTCATATTTTAGCCAATTAGCCAAAAAGTTACTAAATTAGCATGTTCCCAAACGGGGCCTAGGAATGGCAACGGGGCGGGGCGGGGCCGGGGATCACCCTCCCCGTCCCCGATCCCCGATGGTGGAAACTCCCCCCGTCCCCGATCTCGACCCCGACGGGGAGCTCATCACTGCCCCCGCCCCCGCCCCTTAACGGGGATCGGGTTTCCCCGACCCCGAAAAGTCCCCGACCAAAAGAAAAAAAAATAAAAAATAAAAAATTAGTTCCATGATTTCTTCAAACTACAACAACAACAATTAAACAGATCTGTCATCAACAACAACAATTATTAACAATGTTGTTCATCACCATTAACAATCTCATGAGCTCAAAAATTTAAGATGTAACAAATGTAAATAAAAAAAAAAATTCAGATCTAACAGATCTGTTTTTTATCACCATTAAACAACAACAATTATTAACAATGTTGTTCATCACCATTAACAATCTCATGAGCTCAAAAATTTAAGATGTAACAAATGTAAATAAAAAAAAAATTCAGATCTAACAGATCTGTTTTTCATCACCATTAACAATCTGATGAGCTCAAAAAAAAAAAATAGATCTAACATATATATATATTTTTAGATCAGATCATATCATATATATAATTGTTCATCACCAGATCATATCACACACACACACACAGAGATCTAACACACACACAGATCTAACACTGATCACCGTGGTGGGAGGAGGAAGAAGACGTCGGAGATGGGAGGAGGAGATCGGAGGAGGGATGGGAGGAGCCGCCGCCGCCACTGCCGACGCCATGACCGTGAGTGAGTAGCACCTGATGGGAGGAGCCGTGATGGGAGATGGGAGGAGGAGATCGCCGTGATGGGAGGAGATCGCCGTGATGGGAGGAGCCGCCGCCGCCACTGCCGACGCCATGACCATGAGTAGCACCTGTAGAGAGAGAGAGAGAGAGAGAGAGGAGAGAGAGTTTGTGTATGTGTGTGAGGAGTGTGTTTAGCCAAGCCCTAACACATACACATATATTATATATATAAACGGGGGTAACTTAGTAATTTCCTGTCGAGGGAACCGGGGCCGGGATCGGGGCCGGGGTCGGGCCGGGTCCGGGACTGAAACATGCATCCCCGTCCCCGGCCCGAATGTCATCGGGGATTAAAATTTTAATACCATCTCCGGCCCGTCGGGGGTATTTTTCGGGGAATAACCATTCAATTCAGGGTCGGGGGATCGGGTCCCCGTCGGGCCGAGTTCTGATTGCCATCTCTAACGGGGCCTAAGTTAGAAAAATGAGCAAACGTGGGGTTTTTATTTATTTATTTATTATTTATTATTTTTTATTTTTTTGTAAATCACCTAAATTCTGTTGCATGGGTGGCAGAGAAACTGTAGGAACGTGGTGAGGAAATGAGTAGTGTTTTTTTTTTTTTTTTTTTTAATTCTTCTTGAAGTTGAGTATAAGTAGCAGCTTGGGAAAATGAGCAAACGTGGGCGTGTGATTTTTTTTTTTTTTTTTGGTAAATCACCTAAATTCCACATGGCAAGAGCTCCAAGAGACTAAATTCAAGGTTCACATAATATAATAGTATAGATAGTATACAAGATCATGATCAGACAGTAAGGCCTTAGACCATCTCTAACGGCGAATCAAATTGATTACCAGATTTAAATTTGATGAAAAATGATCACTTTTATCTCTCCAACGGTTTCACCAAAATGATATCAAATTGAGAACGGACAAAACTTTCACCAAACTGAGAAGCTGAATTAGATTTCACCAAAATACTCAGGTCCCACCGGACAACCGGCCGGTTGTCCCATCGATCGTCTGTTTCCTTGAACCTATGAAGCACAGGTACGGGTACGAGTACTGGTACTGGTACGATACGGGTACGTCGATACGGTAAAATTCAAAAAAAATAGGGTACGGGTACGGCTTGGTACGCTTGTAAAAAAATATTTATTTTTAATTTAGAGTAATGCAAAAAATAACTAAATGGTTTAATTTGTTAAGGTCCAACCTATAATTAATATTTAATGTCAAAAGGAAAAGTATAAATCAAAATTAAATGTCAATATATTAAACAACTTACAAACCATAGTTTAATTTTAAAATCATACTAAGCATAAAACAAAAACTAAAAAAGAAATCTAGTGAAATGAGTTTTATTTCTGTAGTAGAAGGAAAATATTGTTTCAACGGAGGTACGGTACGGCTTAGATATATACTAGGTATGTCTGGGTACGTCAAAAATTAAGAAGAAAAAACTTGGGTACGTGTTTCGTGTACCCGGTATGTATGTAGAAGTACCATACGAGGTACGGTACGCCGGTAAGTACCCGGTACGGGTATGGCATGTTTTTTGAAGTACCCATGCTTCATAGCCTTGAACAATTTTGTGCAACCATGACTTTTGCCTAACTTTGAGCCTAAATTAAGGTGAGCTCTGGACACCGATTGAGGTGTGTCCGGGTGGAAACGCGTTCTTTGCCGGATGGTGATTCATTTTGTATATTTAGTTGTTCAAACCATATTTCCGAGTGAAAGCGAAATTGACTCTGAAAGAGGCTTCGACAACACAGTAGTTGAAAAGATTTTCAAAAGACAGCTCTTTTTTTTTTTTTCTCTTTCTGCAGTCAGGTGGGGGATTCATCAGGTTTCCTAGTTTGAAACCTCACGCCATTTATCTCTCTCCTCCAAATATGATAACTGTGTTAGAAATGAAAAGCCCCTCTTTGTAGACATATTCAAATCTCTCTCTCTCTCTCTCTCTCTCTCTCTCTCTCTCTCTCTCATGATTTAGCTTCATCATTATTATTGATCTTAACTTCTTGCAGCACAACAGCTTCCTCAAGGTCTCCAAAATCAAAAGAAGCTCCTTCTTGATTACTGAAACAAAGAAATTATTAATAACCCATGTCAGACATTAAACCAGTCAATCCAATTCTATGACTCGCCAGTCAAACCATGATTCTCGTGCTTCTGCAATTCAGAAATGGTGAAAATCATTTTCCAGGAAAAGAAAATAATAGAGAAAATGATTGAAAGTTGAGAAACAGGGGCATAGAACAACTACATGCATGCCGTAATTTTTCTATGGAATTCTTGAGAGACAAAAGTCCTATTCTGCAGCAAAACTCAATAGACAGAAACACAAGAAGTGGAAAAGATCAAAGCTGTCTCAGATTTTTTGGATTGCACTTGCCGGTAGACCGGCCAATCGACCGGCCGGACATCCTGTGTTTTGATGAAACACCGTTGGAGTGTTTGATATTAGATAGAGGAATTGGTCATATTTTTACTCAAATTTGATAAAATCTTTGGTGAATCGTTAGAGACGCTCTTATTCTATTTAAAATTTTGTTTACTGTAATAATGAGTAAATACTAATTGTACACATGTTTAAAATGGTGTATAAAAATTTAATTCAATACTTAAATTTGAATATATTCACTAAAAATAAATTAAGTCTATAATTTATATTACTTCAATTTTTAAGTATTTCTGAATTTTAAATATGTTATGTCACTGTTGTGACGTGGTAATGATACATCCCATTAAAAGTGGTGCTCTAAAACACCACTAATGAGTTGGTAAGCACTTTAAAAAAAAAAAAAAAAAAAGACACAAACAGTGGGCCCCGTCCACTGCCACATCACTAGTGGTGTTTTTAGAACACCACTTTTAGTGGTGTCAAGCATTATTGATCTTCATTACTCATCAATCTCACCCCATTATCGCCAGGTGCCAAAATGGGAAACCAAAGAGAAAAAACTGTAAAATTTAAGTGGGACAAAATATAATTTACCCAAAAAGAAAAACAATCTGAAAACTCAACCAAGGCTACTTAAACAACTCAATGTGATCAAGGGTCTTTACAAAATGGATAAGAGACAAGAATACATTTCAGATGGAAGATTTAACATTATAACTTATAAAATATAGAGTCTTTCATAATTTTTTTGGATAAATTAAAATTTTATAACACAAACAACGCAGTACAAACAAATTGTAACAAGATTCCAAATAGAAACATACACAACTAGAAAACAAACAGAAATCTGAGAAATACTTTGCCCTCAACTTAAAAAAGGAAACAAACACAATTACTGAAACAATCTACTAAAAGTGCCCCAAGAGGTGACAGTTCTCTTGAGAAAACAAAAACAAAAACAAACACAATAGAAGTACTATTCAAAATTAAAAAACACAACTCATGATCTCACAACTGCAAGTAGACACACTACTTATATATGACTTGGATTATGCTAGTAAAGCATATGTTTCCTTGGCTGAAACAATAACCTGGAACCGTAAGTTGAATGGATCATATCTGCCAACAGAGGATATTGGAGGGTAGCAAACAAAATGACAGGCGCACAGGCAAACAAGGCAACGGCAATTGGTTCCCATACCATATAACGGTCAAAAACAATGAAAAATGTCGCACCAAAAGCTACCATCATGGTAGTTATGGAGATGAAGAGTGTCGTGAGTCCAATCATGAGCTTAAAGGGCAATGATTCCACGAAATCATTTTCAGCATAGCGTGACGTGAGTATAGATAAGAACATGAGTATTGAAGTGGAAGAGGTGACTAATGCTATGGCATCTGATATTGCAAAAACCATGAAGGAACTATGCTTTCGAAACATTGGGATTCCTGTATTGTTGTCATTGCCGCCTGGTACAGTAAAAGCTGCAGCAAACATTACGGTGGCTATAAGTGTTGCAACAACCATAGACTGGGAGGCGGTGTTCTTCATCCATGCCTCCCCTTTCTCAACTAAGTTTTTGTGCTCCTCAGTAAATAAAGCTCGAGGTGTTTTGCCTCTTGAGTTTTTCTTTTCTACATATGACGGTTGCATAATCTTTTCCACCTCCTGCAATAACCAAAAGGATAGATGCTATCCTTTCACTAAACGGAGAAAAATAAAAAGAGAGAAAAGGTAGAGTTATGCTATTCAAACTAACAAATTTTACAAACTGCCACATGGGTTGCTCCGATCACGCTATTTTAATGGGTCCTGTTTTAAATTCATAAATTCTATTTTTTAATATTTTTTTATCCACAAAAAGAAAGTAATATTTTATTGGAGATAATAAAACATAACAAAAATGGGGAAAGAGAGAAGGTAAGAAACTGAAGCGTAGAATAGCACTAGGCTATATACACCTCAAACTCTAACGAACAAAAACCAGCAAAAGTTCTGTTACTGTATTGTTAGTTATGAGTTTTATAGTATATTCTGAGAAGAAAAGAGAAGGCAAGAGCAATAAACAAATTTTCGAACAATTGAAATGAGCATTCATTAAATGTTTCAGGACCATGATCATCACATTGACAAGGGACCATATTATAAAAAACTATAAAAATCAATTATTACGAAAATAGAATCTTTAAAACATTAGAGTAATAAAGTTTGCTAGAGAAGGGTGCAATAATGAAGTATAATTGATTTTTATATTACGAAAATAGAATCCTTAAAACATTACAGCAATAGAGTTTGCAAGGGTGCAATAATGAATTATAATCTGATTGAGTTCTCATTTGAAATAACAAATAAAACCTATGCTAGAAACAAGAAGCTATACGAGGCCTTTTTGCTCTTCATCATGATTTGTTCTTCGATGAATTATGATTTATTCAACAATGATATGGTTAGTCCATTGCAAACCCACCAAATTCAAGTGCCAGCATGGATGCCATGTCAGACCAA
Source organism: Camellia sinensis (assembly GCF_055761805.1). NCBI lineage: Eukaryota > Viridiplantae > Streptophyta > Magnoliopsida > Ericales > Theaceae > Camellia > Camellia sinensis. Next base: position 105,924,908 of record NC_138969.1, on the reverse strand, counting down.
GGTTGTGAAAAGCGGTTGTGGTTGCCGCAACAGTGGTGGTGACGCGATTGCGGTTGGGGGTGTAAAGGCCGTAACGTAACTATTGCGGTAATAATTGGAATCGTGAATTTTTTTATTTTTCACACAATTTGAAAAAAAACTTACCGATACGTATATTTTTTTTTCCATAATCATATTTATTGGGTTTTAAAATAAATATTGACCAATTTTTATAAATTTTTAAATATGATCAAATATATTTCATATTTTTAAATCACTATAAATTAAGTTTTTTACATTTTATTTTAATAATTAATGACTTTATATGTCATAAATCTATATTACGCTTGTGGCAAAAAAACATTTATTAGATTTAGATGTATAAAATTATTTTTTTAATTATTATACTTGTGGAAGTATATGTAATTTTTAACTTGAATAGTTTTAAAAATAAATTATACATGCTAATGTAATCATATAAAAATTAAAAAAATAAATTATAAAGATTTTTTTTTTGGGGGGGGTTGGATCACTTGAATATTCATTCTCTTTTTGGATAACTTGTAAATAAAAATAAAATAAACTAATCCCAAAAAATTGACATGTATAAAATATTTATTAATATATAATTATAGGTGTTATGTTTTCTAGGTATTTTACAAAAAAAATCAATTATTAACTATTATATATAAGATAAATAATGACAAAAGTAAGAGAATAAATCAAAGTCTATATATATATATATATATATTTTAATCAAGCCAAATAAATAATGACCACACTTATTATTATTATTATTATTATTATTATTATTATTATTATTATTATTATTATTATTTTCAAATAATATATTGACAGACACACTCAAACAAAATAGCTAAGTGATGGCAGCTGAATAAAATAACATAGTTCTTATAGCTTCAACAAATCAATAACATGTTCTTCATCTTCCCCCTTCTCTCTCTCTATCTCTTACTCCTCCATCTTCCCTCTTCGTCTTCCTTTTTCTCTCTCTATCCCCCTTCCCCCATTTTCAACTTTTTTTTTTTTCGAAAGAAGCAGTTCAGAACCGTTACGTAACAGTGCGTAACAGGCCGTTACGGAACCGTTACAACTGCTACGACAGCTACTACAGCTGACACACCTATGAATTTCAATCAAACTGCAAAAATGGTCATAACGGGCGGCGGTAACCACCACAACCATTATGTAACAGCGTTACGTAACAGTTGCGACCGCTTTTTAAAACTTTGTATCGATCTTAAGAGTTCAATCATGTTTTTAGAAAAATATTGCTAACAGTAAAATTAGTTATGTAAAGCACTAGGAAAAATCAAAATTTTGAAATTACTAACCGACTGGAAACATTTACCTTAAACCACAGTAGCTCTCTTTGCATTTGAAGAGCTGCCCCTGACACGATATTAAGTTGATTTGGGGGTGCTATCTTCGCAGCCAAATGCAACATATTATTACGATCTTCATCTCTATATGCAGTAATTAAATCCTTAATCGAGCCTATTTCATATAAAATATTGAATATTCCTTCATGACGATGTAAAACGGCAACGTGAAATATGCTTTGGTTCTGGCTATTTACTTTCCATATCAAATCAGGGTAAGCTTCAATAAGCTCAATCAAGAACTTGGTGTTTCCATGCTCTGCCGCAACAAAGAGGAGTCGTGAAGGGCTTCGGATCAAGTCTGAAATCTCTGAATCATCTTGCTTTATCACCATTTTCCATAACAATCTAACTAGTTCAAATGCTTGGGCTTGCTTCAGACTTCTATCATGTCCTACCTTCCTACCTGGAACTGAGAACAGAGCATTTTACCTGATCATGAATTTTCTAGAGAAATAACAACCCACTAATTATTAGCTGTTTGAAGAATGTTAAAAATAAGAGCAGGAGAAGGGTCAAAAAGAGAAATTTGTACAATCGCCATATCATTTCCAGACATAAAAAAATATATAATTATAAAATAAAACTTATTTTTCATTGATTCTTTATAAAATTGTGTTTTTCTACCAATAGTGGTTAATACAATCTTCATCATGGTTCTAAATCATAGTATTGGGAGATGAATCAATAACGGTTTCGGTGCAACGATATGAGAAATACTGAGTGATATGTATCAAGAATCAGGTGATGTGGTTGTGAATTTCCAAAACTTAATGAAATGCATTTTTCTTACTCTCTTAAGTTCAAATCTTGACATTTTAACCAGTATTTTTATATAGAAGCATTTTTTACTGTCTAATAATCTACATGAAATTTAATTTATTCATCATGATCTTTGATTTTCCGTCGAGAATACCTTGTTTTATTTACAAGAGAGATTTTCACCACAATACTTTCTTAAATAACAATGGTATGGTCCTTCTCATCCCTTCCCGAACTTCATACAAAGATCTCAACAAGCACCCACATGATGCAATCAATAGGTCCAGTATTTGATGGCTTCAAATGAAGATTCCAAAGCTCGACACATCAAAAGACAATCAGGAATTGGGAAAGAGGATACCATCATATATTAAATTCCTGTATGCAAACTATGCGAGCCAACGCACTTAAAGTGAATGATCATGTAGGTCAAGCAGCTAAGGTAGTAACAAGTTAGATATGATAGAAAGGTGTAAATCCTCCAAAATTATAAACTTATCAAATAAAGCATTTAAACAAAATAATATTCATAGGTGGAAAATTAGAAATCGGGGAAATGATGAAGTGTAGGAAGTAGAAACTATTTTAATCAGATCCATATGTAAATTCCCAAAGGTCAAGAATTATGCACTACAACAAAAGCATTTGTCAGAAAATGCAATTTATTCCATGGAGCCAATGACCTCTTTTAGTAAGTTTCAAAAGAAAATATTGTTGTCAAGATGTAGGCTAGTAGACTCCATATTATACACAGGTGTGCTTCAAGTTTTCTCAGTTGCTTCAGATCATTTTTTTCGGTTTTTTTTGGGTATAAATACTTCCCCGACCACTCCAAACTAAAAGAATCGTTACTTATTTTTTACTGAGTCTAAACTCACAATTTACCAGTCCATTTCCAATGAGTTATCTGATAGAGAGTACCTAGGCTTGTAAGAGAATGTCCCCATTGAGCAGATCTATTCTGAGAAGCTAGTAAAATACATGGATGAGAAGAGATGATTGGAGAAACTAACATGTGTTGATGAATCTTTTCCACATGCTAACCCGACTTCCACCAATAAATGCTGAGGGTTTTCGAGCCAGTACATGCAATGCTGTCTCACCATTCCCATCTCGAGCCACTGCCAGCTGTGGGTGGTGTTTCAATATGTCCAATGCTACATCTACAAAATTTAACAATATATATAATAGATACACAACAAGAAGATGCAAAAGTTGTTTAGTTTTATTTCATTTACCTATTTTTATTTTATTTAGTTAATTGTTTATTTTTAAAAAAATTCTTATTATTATTTTCTCTTTTCTTTTTTGGGAAATCTTGTTGTAGTTTGTTTTGTTTAGTGGAAAATCATCTTCTTTTACTTGTGTTTGACCAAAAAGCATTGATGTGGAATAAGTTCATCCACCATTTTGCTAAACCAAAGACAATGGGTCAGCAAGTTTTGTGTTTTTTTAATATTTTTTTTCAAAAAGTAAGGTTTCACAACTATAAGAAGAAAAAAAGTGTTGAATGCCCACTTGCGTTTGATTGAAAAGCAATTATGGACATGATTTACTATCGGATACTTCTAGCATTCTTCTCAATCAAAATATGACCGAATAAATTAAAAAATAAAATGCCAAAAGAGAGAATCTATGAAGCACGGACATTTTAAATAGGGTGACGTATGTGTATTGTATTCGTATCGGATGCCAATACTCCTTAGATACTCGCGGATACGTATCGGATACTCATTAAAAGCATCGGATACTTCTTAATTATTTTTTCATTAATTTTGGAGTATCGGATACTTAATTTTGAAGTATCGGATACTCCAAGTCATGTTTACTTGTTTTATGAAATTAGAATTGTAGCATTTCTTGCATAGTAATATAATATAATATAATTGTAAGGATAAATATAAGAATATTTTTCTAATACTTTGTTAAGTTCTTCAATAAGAAGAGCATAGTGAGTTAAATAATAGAATTTGTCAAATTAATGTATTCTAATTATTTCATGCACGTCCCCTTTAACTACATAGAAAGTAAGAATTAACAAGAGAATATAACAATGGTAAAATTAAATATCAATAAATAAATAAGCAAGTAAACTTGAATACAATATTTTTCACTAGTGTCAAAGGAAAAAGCATAGGGACAAGTTGTGAATTGTTCTATTATTGTAATATAAACAAATTAAACTTGATATTGAAATGAAACATTTGCAAGACCTATTAAAAATTTAAAAAGTAAACAAGCTACTAGCTTAAATTAATACATAATTATTAAAGGTTAGTATTTTGCATTATAAAATTACATTATGGTTTCTCAACGTTCTTTAGTTTATATGTAACTCACTATTAATAATTTTAAAAAATATATTTTTCACAAACGTATCCTAGCCGTATCAGTATACTATTTTTTTAAGTTTTGTCGTATCGCCGTATCTGTATCGTGTCGTATCCACATCTCGTATCTGTATCTATGCTTCCTAGGAGAGAACGAAAAAAAAAAAAAAAAGAAGCCAATTTTGGCCTAAGAGAACAAGCAAAACGAAATGACATGCTATATTTCACCTACCTTATTAGAATTTAGCTTTTGCTAAAGATTCTCCAACCATTTAGGTTATTTGTATATACTTCTTTCTAGCATGTACTAATTTTTAGGATTCACACCAGTTAATTGTATCAATTTTTCCCTCAAAATTTTCACATTGTGTCAATATAATCCAATTGATAACACCCTTCTAAAAATTGAATTAAAATTAATGCACAAAATAGTCCATTCACTCTCCTCAAAATGATTGAGGGGTTGGTGTCCAATTTGTAATGGTTCATTCCCTTTTGAATGGACCATTTTTCCCTTGACTTTTGTTCAATTTCTTAACTGGTATTATTTATTGGATTAAATTGGCACAATATGAAAATATTAAAGGGTGCAAAATTACAAAGGAGTGGTGATTCATCCCACTAATTTTTGGACCACTAATAGCTCTAATGAGCTTAAAAAAAAAAAAAAAAAATACTCAAGCCAAAACATCACATCACTTTGGTGGGGGCCACTGTGCCACATCATTAGTATGCTCTAGCGCTCCCAATTTAGTACTCTAAAACATTATTCATTACAAAGACCACATATAAATTTCCCTAATTTTTCTTGTCCTTCGTTGTTCCAATATATTTGTCAATCCATTAAATGATGGAAGGGAGTATTTTATGATGACAATAAATGGGTTGGAGTTCGTTGCACTGAAAAATTGACGCATATCTTAATCAAGAAGTGACTCAAAGCAAGTAACTCTTTTTAGGCAGGCTGAAAAGAAAAGGTTTGAATATTTACTTACCATACAAATCTGTACTAACACAGGTATTGAGTATCCCAATTCGATCCTCATCTGACAAATCTTCGCTCTTAGTCTTTTGGTAGAGATACCATACCATGTCACTATGTCCTAACAAAGCAGCCATATACAGTGGTGTCATTCCCTGGCTACCACGGATCATTGGCAGGTGTTCGTTCTTGTTAATCATCACTTCGGCAATTCTCACAGTTCCAGCAGCAGCCGCAAAACATAGGGCAGTGTTCCCATTACTGTTTTGAAGTTCCAAGTCTTCAGGATTCATCAGTCCCACCAACTCCTCCACAAAGTGAATGCGCTTCGCGGCTGCTGCAATGTGAAGTGCAGTTTCCCTCCCTTTTGTGATACTAGAACGTATCACAGTTGGCAATATATCTATGACACCATTAGCAGCTTTCCAGTCACCCTTCAAAGCAGCTTGGTAGAGGGGTATACATATGGCAAGATACTGATCCCTAGCTTCTCCTGTGTAAAATTTGAAGCACATATCATCGTATCCAATTTTCCAAAACATAATATCACAGTTAACCAAAAATTATGTCAAACAAACAAAAAAGCAGAGAGCTTACGAGAGAGTAGATCACAAGAAGGAGCAATCAGCTGAGGTGAAGTTATAATCTGAATTTCAGGTCCATTTTGTATTCCCCCTTCCATTGGTGTGCCCTCTTCCATCAAATGCACACTACTACTTCACAGCTTTGCACTGTACTTAAATCTTTTGTGAAAAAGAATGAGACCAAATGTGAAATAATGGAAGCTTTTACATATAAAGATACAGAAATGTATTTAGCACATTTATTAAATATAAATTATGCTGGAACAAATGATAAAACAAGAATTACATATATATATATATATATATAAGTGTTGTCAGCACTGTACACAGGTGCAATTTGTGTAATTGCAATGCTCAAACATCATCAAAATTTGATTTTATTTTTTTAATTTTTTATTTTTGCAGAGATGAACAAAAACCTGAAGTGAACATTGTCAAATTCACTACAGTGGCTTTTTGGATCAGCTTTATCTCTAATTCCAGCCCTCTCCTCCTGTGTATTTTGTGGAAATGCCTCAATTTGGTGATCTGTTTTTTGCCTCAATTTCATCATTTTGCATAGTTCTGGTTGGGTTTTTGATGGTGCAGCAGACTGCTTTTGTAATAAACTCTCTAACCCTCTCCTCTTCTTAATTCTCTCTCTCTCTCTCTCTCTCTCTCTCTGGGTCGGAAAACAAACAGCCCCCTAAACCGCCCTCCAGGGCAGCGCCGCCCACCACCATCGCCACTGCGCAGCCTCCCAAGGTGACGGCGGAAGAGAGAGAGAGAGTGGTTAAGTTGTGATGCGTAATTCACCCGGTTTAATTTGTTTTTTATTTTTCATTTTTTTTACCAAATTATTTTTATTTTTATTTTTATTTTTAAAAAAAATTCAATACTAAATAACATAATGAAAAATATCATATAAATTAATAAATTTTTGTTACCGATTGATTATTGTGCCTTTTTATCCGGTATCTTTGAATTATGAATTTTTGTTTAAGTTATATTTTATTTATTTCTTTTTTTTAAATTTATACTCGAATTCACAATTCAAATAATATATAGTCTTGTTTTATATGTTTAGAAAACTTACAAATATTACTTACACATATTTTTTTACAAAAATGTATAATTTTTTTTAACTTTTTAATATGTATTCTAAGAATAGATATTAACAAAATTTTTAGTATAAATATAAATCAGTTAAGAGTCAGTAATTACCTCAATCAATGATGATCCAAAGTTTGCGGGGATGCTAGTTGATAAGCAAAGAAACTCCCACTTTGCTAAAACATCTCAAAGATACATTAATTGTCGAGAACAATGAACTACAACAATGGCAAGAATTAGTTGATGGAATGAAGATATAAAAAAGATTTGCAGATGCCAAAAGACAAATGAATGAGACACACAAAAACATATAGAAGCAGACCTCATGTCTTAAGCTAGTCAACAAAAAAAAAAAAAAAAAAAGCTAGTCAACACGAAATTATTAAAAAAAATTGTATTCTTTGTTTAATCTCTCACTAATGGCAAGAATTAGTTGATGGAATGAAAATATAAAAAGATTTGCAGATGCCAAAAGACAAATGAATTAGACATACAAAAACATGTAGAAGCAGACCTCATGTCTTAGGCCTCGTTTGGCAACTGAACTTTTTAGTCAAAAAATCAAAAAGTTAGTAAATTAGCCAAAAAGCCAACAACCCATATCAAAAAGTCAAAAATTCTCTTTTCTCTCTACTTTTTGCACATCTTTTCGTAAAAAACCAAAAAGTCATCCTAAACATACTAGTTTTTTTTAGCTCATATTTTAGCCAAATAGCCAAAAAGTTACTAAATTAGCCTGTTCCCAAACAAGGCCTAAGCTAGTCAACAAAAAAAAAGCTAGTCAACAAGAAATTATTAAAAAAATTTGTAGTAGTTGTTTATTCTCTCACTAATGGCAAGAATTAGTTGATGGAATGAAGATGTAAAAAAGATTTGCAGATGCCAAAAGACAAATGAATTAGACATACAAAAACATATAGAAGCAAACATTATGTCTTAAGCTAGTCAACAAAAAAAAAAGCTAGTCAACAAGAAATTATTAAAAAAAAATTATTAGTTGTTTAATCTCTCATTAAACCAAAAAACTATGGGTTCGTTTGGAAAGTAGATTGATTTTTTAACTTTTTGATTTTTTGATTATTTTAGTCTGGGACTAAAAAATCTCGTTTGAGATGGGCTTGTTGATTTTTTTGACTTTTAGTGAAAGAAAGAATGTAATGATTATAGGTTGAATATGATATTTTGTCTTATTAGACTAAAAAGCCTATTTTGTTTTTTTTGTGATTAAAATAGTCTCAAACCCAACCCAACCCTTCTTCCCAAACGAAGCCATATGTTTTATATGTAGAGTATGATAAATTATACTAACTTTTTTTTTACTTTTGAAAAATATAATAAATTTTATAATTTTTACATAATTATATAATTTTTTTTAATAATAAAGTTAAAAAAATTGAAACAAATACAAATAGTATGAAAATATAAAAATGAATAAATTTTCACTGTAAAAAAAATGGTGACAACATAGTTTTTTTTTTTTTTTCAAATTGTTTATATAACTAATGAAATATGATTAATATTAAGTGAATCAAAATCTTAACATGTAATCATGTCAAGGTGATAAAACTTATTCATTTTTTTTTCGAACCTGAAAGAAAAGTTAATGTAATTTATACCTTTAAAGAAAACTATGTCAAAAGTCCTTGAACTTTGTATATTTTTTCCGATTAAACTCTTAGACAAAGGTTTTTGTTCAATAAGCTAATTAACTTTTTAAATGTGGACATAAATTTAACGTAATCATCATTACATTTTATTTTTATTTAGGATAAATTATAAATATATTTTATGAGATTTACTTAAAGTATAGATGTTCTCATTTGATTTGAAAAATTATAAATATCTCTTATCAAAAAATTTTATTTAACAAAATTAGTTTAAAAAATAAAATTTATAATTGCTCTCTTATACAATAATAAAATTACCTAAATTATTAATTGAAATATATTTTTAACATCATTAAAAATTATTAATTGACTTGATAATTTATTAATAAAATAGACGATTTATTATGAAATTAGAAACTTTAAAGGATGGAATATAATTTTCAGAACCACAGAAGGCAATTCCTATTTTAATCAAATTTCGGAGGTGTATTTATAATGTATGCTTTTATTTAAGAGTGCTGCTATTAGCACTCTATAAATTATTTTGGACCCCCCAATTTTTAACCTTCTTTTTTATTGCAATAATAACCTTAAATAAAATTACTAAAAATGACATCATTAATTTTGAGACACCTCATCTCACAATTAAATTACACACCCACTGCATCATGAATTAGGATTTATGAGAGCACCCACCTCCATTACCACCCATCTATCTTTTCCAAATCTCACCTACAAAACCTACCCACTCTCAAAATTTTGAAAACCTTTTGGCGGCAATATTTTGGCGGTAACAGTGGCAACCATTTGACTATTTACACTTCTCCGACAATGACAATATTCCGACGGTAACAGTGGTAACCCTTTGGCGGAATACAGGCCCGAACATTACTTATTAGTTCAGGAAATATTACTTATTTGTTCAGGACGGCATTAGGTCCGACCATGGAAATTTCTTAACACATTGAACAATCAAAATTGTTAACGTTTGCAGAAGTTTTCATTTTTTCAAGTTCGGGAATACAAGCCCGAACATTATTTATTTGTTCGGAAAGGCATTCCCAAACAAATAAGTAATGTTCAGTAATACAGGTCCGAACATGAAAATTTCTTAACACATTGAATGATCAAAATTTTTAACATTTCCAGAAGTTATTGAAAGTAGCCCAAATCCATTATCAAGTTCAAAAATTATTCCTTCATTGCGTAACTTTGATAATATTGATGCGTAGTTCTTTACTAAACTCACAATTTTATAATATCTACTAACAAAACCAACCAAACCAATTGTTATAATTTTTTTCCTGTAAGAGAAGAAATTATTACGAGAAAACTAAGAAATTATGTATATATATAGAGAGAGAGAGAGAGAAGGGAAGAGAGAGAGAGAGAGAGAGAGAGAGAGAGAGAGAGAGAGAGAGCATATCAACAATGATAATGGTGGATAAGGCAGCAGAAGCCACTACAATAACTACAATAAATTTCTTTTTGGGAGAGATTTGTTCAAATACCAAAGGATCAAAAGAGGTTTGTAAATAATCAGCCTCTTTTAGCCCAGATCTAAGAAAACCAACCTTGAGGGCCACAAAAATCCTATGTTTTGTTTGTGCCCAGATCTAGGATATATATATATATATATATGAGAGGAAAACCTCTTTGTCATCTTTATCAATCTTTGGACAGAAGCCTACCAGACCTCAAAACTCTGTCCCAATTAAACAACACAAAGTCCAATAACACAAAATCGATCCATTCATCAAGAAACCTTGTCATGTGGATCAAATCAAGTGTATTATTGAGTCAGCTCTCTCATATCTATCAAAAAGAGAAAGAAGACTGAAGAGAGAATGAAGAAGAGGAGAGGGAAGATTGTGATTCTTTGCAGTATGGTGGGCAGGGCGTCGGCGGCGGCGAGTTGGCGGCGGCGCGGGGCGGCGATTCTTTTCTCTCATTCTCTCAACCCTTCTCTCTCTCTCTCTCTCTCTAACTCTCTGAAACCCAAAAATTTGAATTTTGAATTTTTTTTTTCAAAATTACTCAAGCTGAATCTCAGCCATTGGCAGTTGAGTGCAACACGTGTCGGCTATCCATGGATCACTGTAGGAGATCACTCTAGGAATTCACTCTAAAGGATCCCAAAGCGAAAAGCGTACCAAGATAATGCATGGCCCTGGCAGCACCCATCACCGTAGGGTGCAACTCGGGGGATTGAAAGGTTATTCAAACTTGTACTAAGACTTGTTTAGACTTGAATTATAATTTGAGATTGTTTGTTTAAGTCTGATTTGAATTAAATTTGAGTAGTCTGAATTATACATGAATTTCAATTTTTTTTTTCTTTTTTAGATAAATTTTTTATTATTAAAATTAAACTCTATTTTCATTTTTCTTAAATAAAATCATTAATAATATCAAAATAAATAATTTATATAATGTAAGAGAGATGCCTTTATGGTAATCTGTACAATTTATAAGTGAGAATTTTGTGTTTCTTGTCTATATAATACATTTTCAATATGATTTAATAATCTAAATTATTTTAATATTATGTAATGGCTAATAATTTATATGTATATTTAATATTTTTATATATCTATATATGCATAATTTGGATATCGGGTTATTTGGATTGTCTGATGTCTTTTACCCAAACCTGCTCAATTTAATTCAGACTTTTGAATTTTTATCCAAACTCATATTAAATTCAAAAATATATTATCAAATTACTCTGATTGAACATGCCCAAATTACACTCCCCAGCGAGTATGACGAGTCTTGCTGCCAAGTAAAATGTATATACGACCATAGAGTGGTGTGGAATGCTTTGTCCATTAGATAGATACATATAATACAAAAATGCCTGTGGTCTCAGAGTTGGAGACTCTCATGATCCCCAAAATGATATAAATTAATCACGTATTTTTATTGTCTTTTTTGTTTTGGTTTTTTTTCCTTCCTGAACTAATCACAGATGAGTAAAAATCGTAAAAGTTATATTTTTTAAAAGTCAGTAACATTGTTACATATAATATATATCTCCTCCAATCAAGGTTGTTAAAATCGGGATCCTAAGTAGGATCGGTGGGAGGGTCTGGTAGATCGGATCGTAGGATCGGATCGAGGATCATAAAATCCTATTTTCTATTAAAAAAAAAAGATAAAAATTAAAATTAAAATGATACATATTAAAAATAAGGTGAAAAATCATAAAATCTACAATCCTACTTGCGATCCTACCTACGATCCTGTACGATCCCATACGATCCTACACGATCCTACTTGCGATCCTGTTGTAATATCGATCCTACAACGATCTGAATCGTTTTGGCAAAGTAGTATCGTAGGATCCTACGATCCTACGATCCGGATCGCGATTTTAACAAGCATGCCTCCAATATAGTTATTGAACTTTGTGTTTCATAGTCAGTCAATTCTGGTGGATGATACTTCACTATGGCCTCCTGTAAGGTGAGCCACTAATTGCCAAAAATCTAATTAATATGTCCCCTGTTCTGGTGAGCGAAAGAGAAGTATGTTTTACTTCTAGAGCACCCCAGTTATATTTTGCCTAGGAAAGGGATGTACTCGTGCACACAAAAATTTTGGGTCTTTCAATGAAAAATAAGAAAAAAAGACAAAAAAATTTGATTTTATTTATTCCTCGTTTGGAAAGAAATTATTATAGTAACTTTTTAATTTTTTATAAAAAGGTGAACAAATAAATAGAGAAAGTGACATGATAACTTATAATAATTTTTTGACTAAAATATTTAATTTTCAAACGAGAACAAGAAGAATAATTGCTATTATTTGATACTCTTAAACTTTTGTATTCAAGGGCTTCATGAACTTGACAAATATGTAATTTTGGATTTGAAATGTGTTGGAAATTGGATCAGGTTTAGAACTCATACCCGATTGGGTAATTCATGGTAGCATGATCCAAGATCAATAAGGAGAGACCCAATCAAAGTGGATTTGGATTAACTTATCTTGGAGATAAGTGTGATTAACCATCTTGTCTGTTGAGGAGATAGTGTTGTGGGTGGTTGTAACACTATCATATGATATAAGTATTATATGGTGAGAGGTAATTTTACCTCTATCTGATCTGTCTCCTAGAGTATTCTCTATTTTTTTTTTTCTCTCTCCACATAAATACAAAACCATGTCTTCCTACTGTGAAGAGTGTAAGTAGTTCTCTAATAGTTGTACTCCGTTGTTGAGACTTATTCAAAGACATCAATGAGGTACATGATTTACCCACATGATCCATTAATTCGGTTAGAGCATAAAAGGTATGTCCGAATTCATTTATTTCCGCTATGTATTATTTTTTATTTTTTCTACATTGGTATTAGAGCTATTGTTGGGTGTTTTCGTATTATTTGTGTATGAATATATGTATAGATATGATTTGTGCACAAAAATTGATGTTTCTCAAATCATCTCTAATCGTCCTAAATTTTTTATATGTTGTAGTCCATATATATAGAGTATATCTGCAAAGTTTTGAAAAAAATCAGACAGTTATATTTTGAGAAAAATGGACGTAAGCGTTGTTGGTAGATGTTGATGGCAAGGGCCTTGTTTGGATTTCTTGAAATTCAAAACTATGTTAATTGGTTGTGGAATATTCGTTATAATTCTAATTGAAGCATGATTTATACAGTTGGATTTGTAATTTATATTTCTACAATATGTTATAGTTTCAGAATTTTTTTGAAAAATAAAATATTTTTCATTAATGAATAATTCAATATTTTTATGTTAAATTGCTCTTGGGGAAGCATGACTTAGATTCTGAACTTAAACTTTTTACAGTAGACTACTGTTATATAATCTTATTTACCGGCCCATTTTTTTGTATATTTTTTAGGTTCTATAATATTTATTTCTGATTTTCTATGTAATTATTAATTACTTGTAATTCTAGAAAATTTCAGAAATTATAGAAATATGTCATGACATTTTTTAAATACTGCATACAGTATGTTAAGTTCTTTTAAATGATTATAACTTGTAGTATGTTGTTATTTTAAATATCATGATTTATTTATATTGGTGAATTTTAATTTCACAATTAAATATTCTAGCATGTTTTCTTTTATGAATTACATTGAGATGTTATAATGTGGAGTTAAATATTTTATCATTCTTTAGACATGCCATAATTAGTGGGAGGTTGTTTGGTGGAGAAAAATCTTTATAGATTTTCTCCCAAAAACCAATATTTTGTGTATGAATTAAATTAAATTTTGGATAATTGTCACTTGTGGTTCAAGAGATGATTACGAGCATAGTGGATTTTAGATCTTGTGACCTGTGTAATATTGTCAATATTTAATTTATATTTTTGCAGTAAAATTATTTTGTAATATACTAATCAAATTAATCCCAATGCACATTTTTTCCCCCCTCTAATTGACTTAACTTATAGAAGTTAATTTGCTTGACCTACAGTTAGTAGAGATGTTTAAATGTGAACAAGGTAATCCTATTCTTTAGATGAGCAGAAAGTCTTGAAGACTTTAGGTTAGACCTTAATTGAACCAAAGTAAGAAAACATAACTCAACGTCGCTGTGATTTTTTTTGCCTTGTTTGGCGTAATAAAAACTGATGTATGCGCTATGATTAGCAGCATGGTAAGTAGCTTTGATTGGCGAGTTTGGAGTTGTGAAATTAGTTAGCCCTCAATAGATCTAGATATGATCTTGACTCTTGAGCTACATAGATTAACTTTGCAATTTGACTTGTAATAATATTGCAACATTGGATGAAGCAACATCCAAGGTTCACGTCATCCAAGAAATGCGTGTTTAAATAAGTTAGTCATTAAGTATAAGATGAGTAGAAATGAGAGTTTAAATAAGTTAATCATTAAGTGTAAGATGAGCAGCCAGTATGAGCAGTGTTTTGCTCTCTACCCAATTGATGGGAGTAGATAGAGCAAAATTACATGCATTATGATAGTGTATGTTGAAGTGTCACTTAAAGTTAGCGCTTAGAAGCTACAAAATTTATTAACACTAAGTGAGAAGATAGGCGCCTAGTGGCTACAAAATATATTAGCATTATCAACTTGTCTAAGTCTGGACACTTACTATTTCTACACTTGAGTGTGAGACATGAGGAGATGCTTCTTTGTATGATTCCTTAGCTAGGTGTAACATGCTCAAGGGTTACCCGAGTGCGTTAAACAGTTTGGATCCTCGATTTCTTTGATCCAGTCTCATGAGTGCAATGTGAAACGTAGATGAGAGTCCAGATTTGACAACTTTTACAGAAAATCCATTTTATTTCAAAACATTTACCAAAAATGGTTTACGTCATCAGATCTCAGAGTTGCCACCTAAAATTTTGGGAGAATTAGAAAAACTATGACTCGTGCGAAGGCCACTGTTCATCGTAACCAAGGATGCTTGGTTCGAAACCTTGGGTATGAGGAGGGAAGGTCATTAATTGAGCACTCTCGCTCACCCAATCAAAAGATCGGCCTCTATTAAACCATGATATGATTTTTATTTACTTCATATGTTTATATTCCAATTATTAATAATAAATTCTTAAAATTACTATGTGAAGCAAACAAATATAGACTGTGTCGTTCATTTTGGAACAATTTGATTTTATCTATTTTGAAGATGTTTTGAATAGTGCAATCATGAAAATCAATTTTATTCTAAATTAAAAAACACAACATTCACCCATTGGCATGCACAGAGTTATATCAAATAAGCACATAGTCATATGGTAAAATGTTAAACATAGTAAGAAAAATCACACACAAGCGAGATGCTAAAGGAATATTTTAGGGAAAATATGGTTTTTTAGTAGAATTATTGGAACTATGCATAAAAGGAATATTTAAAAAAAGAGTTTTGAACCGGTCTAAAACACTTGGTCAAAACAGGCTTAGGGTTGGAAATGAAGCAAAAATTTCATCTTTCGTACTGAGAACATTGTGAGAAACACATTCTTGTTTTCATCATTGGGAAATTAAAAAAAAAAAGGCCAAAGTCTTAAGGCCGGTCAAAATGGGGTGTCTATAGTTGCCCCTCTTTAATAGAACTCGAAGTCACTTCATGACATAAGTGAATATCAAAGCCCGAAGACGACCATTTTGACAAGGCTGTAAGACTTGGGCAAACAAACAAGATGCAAATGCAATTGGTTAAACCTAAGGTTTGCCTATGTATCCCTTTGCAAGAAATCAAACTTAGTTCAAGAACAGAATACAAATGATATACTTGATAGCTGGACTTGCACGCTTTGCGAAGCCCTTTTTTGTTATTTTGAAAATTCATGATCAATGCAATGCAACAGGTAATATACGAGGCAAGCCTCGTGCAAATGATATAAAGCATAGCAAGGGATATAATCCAAACACACTCACATAAGAGGACGAAATGTAACCGATGAATAGTTTTAACCTACAACCCAAAATAGGGGAGGTATTAGCCAATGGATAGTCTGAACTAACAACCTAAGAAAAGGGAGGTATTAACCGATTGTGGTTTTAACTGATAATCCAAAAAATGGATAATATTGTCATCCCGAAAAAGGGCCAATTTGAACTGAGTGGTTTGAACCTACAACCCGAAAAAAGGGGACAACATTAACTGATGAAAGAGGTGATGAAAGAGGTTGTAATCAAATGTTGATGTGAAAAAATTGTAGCGAAGTGCTGCAACAATGGTAGTTTTAACCATGCAAATGATATGGTAATGCAATTGAAAGTTGAATTCTTTTTTTTTTCTTTTTTGTTTTTCAAAACTTATCCAATGTAATGCAATAGGTGGTGAGGCAAGCCTCATGCAAATAAAGCATAACAAAGGGGTATAATCTAAATACACTCACATGAGAGGAGAAAATGTAACCGATAAATAGTTTTAACCTACAAAGTAAAATAAGAGAGGTATTAACGATGGATAGTCTCAGCTAATAACCCAAGAAAAAGGAGGTATTAACTGATAGTGGTTTTAACCGACAACTCAAAAAAGGGATAGTATCGTCATCTTGAAGAAGGGCCAGTATGAACCAAGTGGTTTGAACTTACAACTCAAAAAAGAGGGGCAACATTAACTGATGAAAGAGGTTGTAATAAAATGTTGATGTGAATAGATTGTGGCCATGCATGTAATGAACAATGCAAGTGTGATAGTAAATGCAAAAAAAAAAAAAAAAAAAAAAAAAAAAAAAAAAAAAAAAAAACAAAGGGGCAATATGAGACACACAATATGCAATATGACATAATGGATGCACAACAATAACATGATGGATGCAAAACCGATGAATACACAAAAATGATTTTTTCCTTTTCCACATATTTTTTTTTTCAAAATTTTCTTCTTCTTTTTTTTCAAATTTTTCTTCTTCTTCTTCTTCTTCTTCTTCTCTCTCTCTCTCTCTCTCTCTCTCTCTCTCTCTCTTTTTCAAAATTTTTTCTTTTTTCTATTTTTTTATTTTCTGAAAATTTCTTTTTTGTGTTTTTTTTTTTATTTTCTTTTGAAACTTCCTTTTGAATTTTCTTTTTTTTAAAATGTATATACATACCGTATATACATATACGGATACAAATAATATAAAAATATGTATTACATACATAAAACTATATATACTAATACATATATATACATATATATAGAGACACATATAGATACATACAGACATACACAGACATATACATATACATATTACATATGCATACGGACACATACGCACATACAGATGCATATAAAGTATACACATATTATATACATAATATATATATATATATATACACTCATTCTCTGTTTTATCTCTCTCTCTCTCTCCCTCGTTCGTCTTCGTTGAGCATCGTGTCTGGCGCATGATTTCAACAATCACGGTGCGCTTAACCAAAAACAGCTGGACTGGTCTCATTTGTCAAAGATTGCCTCAGCAATCCCTCTTCTTTGGCTTCTTCTTCTTTTCTAGCTTCTTCTTAAATTGACTTGTGAGAGAGTGGAGCAGAAAGCTACAAACTCTCACTGCCAATTCTCTCTTTGGCATTATACTCCTCCTGACATGGCCTCTTCTCGCCATCTCCTTACTCTCTTCCCTAACCTTAACGATTTCTCAATCGAGATTACTAACTCCTCTGAGCCTCAACAGAGTCCCCCATACTCCTGCCCATGTTCTTATCTTTCTTGCACTATCAGCTGAGCAACTGATGGCAGCGCAATTTGATGTCGATGCCAATCACTACACATTGAAGTCCTATGTGGAGACGGTGACCGCAGTCTCCAATTTGTCTCACCAACTGTAGAATAGGACAAGTAAGGTATATCGATTAAATGCCTAGCTCTCTCTACTCCAGTGTATATACAAGGACGCTCGAGAAGAGATTAGCAACTTAAAAAAGAAAAACAAGGAGCTGAAATGACAAGCCAACTTTGTGGTCCGATTCGAAGTTCCTTCGTACTCCTCATTTGATGGTTGGCGAGGAGTAATTTCTTTTGGAGGCTCTGTTAATGCTGAGACAGAGTCTTCAAGGGCTTCTCGAGAGTAATGCTATGGCAAGACGGCTGACAGTAGAGTTAAGCGATGAAGTTTCCTGCAAATGAGATTGATTTGTAAACTTCGTCGCGTGGGCTACTATCGAAATCCGAGAAAAAGTCGCTCTGTTTTTCTCTTTTTTTTCTTTTTTTTTTTTGCTTTGTTTTTTTTTTCTTTTGCTCTTTACTTAGAAAGGAGCACCAATGCTTCAGAATTTCCTTTTGTTTTTTGATTTTTTTGTTGTTGTTGTTTTTTTTTTTTTTGTTTGTTTGTTTGTTTGTTTGTTTTTGTAATGCTGATTAGGGCTTCACCCTGAAGTTTAATAAAAGAAGTTTCTGTTGTTTGCACATTGTGGCGTGAATGACACAACACCTAAGCATGAAAACATTTTGTTTTGAACTTGAATATGAGAATGATTAAATTGTAATGAGTTCTGGATTGGACATTGAGCCCTCAACTGACTATAAATCAAAAAATGACTCGATGAAAGAAAAACAAAGCAAAAACAATCTAAACACACTTATTTATAGTTATTGGAATGAAAGACACTCAAAACATGACTCAGAAGGACAAACCATTGAGCCTACGCAACTTCTGCAATTTTTCATTCTGGAATGATATCGAAATTGGTCGGCCGACTAACTGATTGGCCTGCCAGTTGATTTGTTGTCCAGCCAACTAAAAAATTGACGGGCTGGTTGATTCATGAATCGCCGGCTAAACGAACTGATGAACTGGCTAAACAAATGGCTGGCTAGCTAAACAAGTGGCCAGTGGCTGAAACAACCAAGAAACACAACCGGAGTCAACTTAAAACTTGGATGGTCGACTGAATGGTTAGCCGGTTGGCAGAAATATGAACATGAGACTCGAGAGTGCAGAGAGAAGACAGAATTCCTAACTCGACTATGTCCCTAATTCATTGCTTTGAATGTTTCTTGGTTTTCTGCTAAAAGTGTTTTGACCAACATAAGAGTTAGATTAATATGCTTGTTCCACTCTCTGTTTTGAAATCATGTTAGTCAAGTAGTGAGTACTGAAAATTTTCTTTTTTTGGGTCCAAGAAATGGTCTGATTTTTCTAAAATGGAATAATTTTCGAAAAAAGTAGTCGACTTCATTAAAAGTCCTCAAAATCTGTTTTCGCAAATGGTCACTACCTGACCAACATGGAATCAACCTTTGAGATGCATAAATAACCCGAGCTTGATTTGTCTTATAGCTAAATTTGCCATAAAGAATAGATAGGACAACCAAATAAAGATAACCCAATTGAACTTGGACAAGACAGCCAAGTCAAATAAATATGCACCAATCAAACATGGATGAGATGAGTAAGTTGAAAATGGTTGGGGTTGAACTTCAGGATGAAGCTGCCTATGTATCCCAAAGATAGGAATCAGGGCTGTAACAAGTCTGCAGGGGACCTCGCTACAGTTCAGACTCGATTTGTGTCACGGTTCTTAATCTGAACCAAAGAGTCCAAATCCGACAAATCGTTTTGAGAAACAGATTTTTGAAAAGAAGTGCCAAACATGGACTGCTTTGCCAGATACAGAGTCGCCACCTAAATATTTTAAAATGGGGGAATTTAGGAGACCCTGACTCGGTGCCAAAGGCCACGTGTCCGTCATCACCAAAGTTGCCTCGGCTCGGGAACTTGGGTACGATTGGGGAAGGTCAGCTATGAGCACCCCCTCTCGCCCGATCCGAAGATCGGCCTCTACTAACCGTGATATCCGTTTTTGAAAACGTTATGTGTTCTTATTCCATTTATTAGCCTAGAATTACTATGTTATGCGCACAGCACACAAGTATAGACTAGATTGCCTAATTTGGAAATAAGCATTGCATATCCGTTTGTCTTGAAAAACACTTTGGAATTTGCTACTCACGAGTAGGCTAAAATACGGATTTCAACGAGTTTTTCCAACTCAAACAATCCAACCTTCACCCACAGGCATCCAAACAGTTTATCACATAAGCATCTAGCCTCATGGTAATCATGCTGTCATGATAACATTCACACGCATGCGATATGTTAAAGCATGAAAAAAATACTTACATCGTACTCCGTGCCAAAACAAAGAACTCGTTAGTAATCAATGCATGATCCAAGTCCATGTTTAAATGTCTAATGCAACACATACAGGATGCAATTAGAGTAGGCTCGGCTAACCTAGACATGGCATGTGAAATGCAATCAATTGATGCACGTATTAAATTTGGAATTGAAGTACAAATGCAGTTAGCATGATGTACCGAGCCCGGTGCATGCAAGACAAATGTATGGATGCACGCATGCATAGCATAAGGTATGCTGATTTAAACATGACCTATTACTAACCATCAAAGCAGGTAAGTAAAAGAGAGAAAGAAGTGGGGGTTGGGAGACATGCACACACTCACCCACACTTATTACAAATTTGCCCTCGCTCGGAAGGACCAAATGAATATTACAAATTAACTAACTCGCAAGCTAATTAATTATTACAAATTACCTAATTAGTTAACAAACTAACTAAGCTAGGAAAAACAGTAAACCGCCTCGAGAAGAGAGCTCAATGCAATACGTGCTCGGGTCTTGCTCGGAAGTGCACCGCCATGCATAGGCTGCCTCTGTTTTCCTTGCTATACTCCTCTGGAGACTTCCACAGTCTCAGGATTGCTTCCCTGGACATTGGGAGACATCACCGGCTGAGTAGGATTACCACCGGCAGTGGTATGTGGTCACCGGCCATTGGTGAAGCTATCGGCAGAGAGAGGATTATCGGTCGGCACTTAGCACTGCCGGTCGGCAGAGAGCTCCTGCAGAATCTGCAATTGACAGCAACAGAGGGCAAGGCAGAGCATGGCAATACAATTCAAGCAATGTATGCACCAATCATGTCCCTTATCATGTTAGTGACTCAAGGGGACATGCTTTTTGGTTCTCGGACCAACAATCGTGCATTTCAATGCGTGATGGCCCAAGGGACCAATTTATGCATGTTGATTTCAAAATGCAATGCAAACCAACAAACAAATGAGGAACTCAACCTCAATCATGGATGATCAAGAGGCAAAGCATGCATGCAATGCAACCTAAGCATGTTGACTAGGTATGCAACATGGTAATGCAGACAAGCATACAAGACATGCAAGGCATGAGATAATGCAACCAACAAGTATGCAAGGCACAATGTGGGTGTTTAAGCATGTAAACAAACATGTGACTTCATTCAATCATGCAAGTTCAATTATGCAACAACTCACCAATATGCTACAACATACAAGGAGTATATGCAACAAACAAGGAGATGGACTTAAACATGATTTGGGCAGTCCTAACTAGGCCTAAAACAGTGGCCAAAGTGCTATGAAATGAGGGCTAAATGACATGCAAACATGCATGCACACAAGGACCAATAGTTAAGCATTAAAGAGCAATTCTCGAGCACACTCAAGAGGGTGCAAACATGGACAGATGACATGCATTAAGCTCTGAAAATCATGCGAGAACATGGTGCCAAACCAAGCAAACAAGATAGGCTAAACATGCAACAAATGGCCCAAGCATTCAAGGTAAGCTAATGAAGTATTGAACTACACTTAGCAAGACCAAACATGGCATGAATTTAATGGCCGAAAACAGAGTTTTAGCACATAAAACAAGGCCCAAAAGACCACTTAGATGGCATCTAAATGGCTTGAATTCAAAAGCGTACACAAATGCACTTTCAAGGAGCATACCACACAAGCTCATAAGGCATCAAAGGGGCATCCAAGGCAAGCATACAAGCATGCAAAGGGGACTGAAATGATGCCATAAATGGTGCCAAACCATCAACATAAGGCAAGTAATGCATGCTACACACTCACACACTTAAGGCCAACAAGCCAAAATGCAAAGGGGGCATATAATGCATGGCAAATTCGACCCAAACAACTATGGACAGACCTCTAGCATGGCAAGATAAGCACAAAAGCTTCACAAAGCTAGACCTAAAACATGCTTGAACAATGGTTTACAACCTAAGGCATGTTAAGGCCTAAACATGGCATTACAAGGTAGGTATGCTAAGCATGCATGGTGTACCAAAACCAACTAAAAACAGAGGCATATTATGACATAATAAGCACAAAAAACAACTAAGGCATGGTCAACATGAAGCTTAGCTAGGTGCTCCCTCAAGAGGCCAAAAATGGTCCTTTTCAAGGACAACAAGGAGAGGGGGTGGCCCTCTCCTTCTTGGGACTTCAAGGCACCATCCTTACCACTGAAATCCCTCAAGATTTCAGTGGTGAGGAGGCCCAAACACCAAAGTCTCGGAGCTCACTCAAAATGGCTCAAAATGGGGCCTCTCAAGGCCTAAGAGGGGTCAAACACCTCCAAACCACAAAACACTCTAAATAAACTATTTAGAGGGCCTAAAAAAAGAACTTTTTTATGTTGTACACTAAGCTCAAAAACAATTCTAAAATAGGCAAAAACAATATGCAAGAATGGGGAATAAAAGGGCAGGATTGTTACCCTTGAAGACCTTCTTCAAAAATGATGGACGAGCTGGTTCTTAAGCCCCAAACCAGCTCCAAAACTCTGAAAATAATCCCTTAGAACCTCAATAGCCAAGGGAAGGTGTAATGGTAGGTGTTTGTGTGCAATAGTATGGACTAAACACACACTTATACACACACAAGAGAGAGATATATAGAGATGGAATATGTATAAGCCCTAACCCTAGAACCAGAGCTTCTAACAATGTCTTTCCTCTCTAAAATGTCTAACCCTAAGCAAGGGAGACAGGAGCTCCTCTTATAGAGGAGCCAATCTTGTAAAGCTTACAAGGTAAGCAAACAAGAAGGCCATTCCTCCATACACGTGTATGGAGGGGAACAAAATGCCATACAGCTGTATTAAAATATCTGCAAAAGCAGATGAACAGTAGTCGGCTGCTCAAAATTGCCATTTTGGCAAAATGGACTGCCGACCGGCAACAAAGAATGCCGACCAGCAATATACATTGCCGATGGCAACAAAACAACAGCCGGTGGCCTCTGGCCATGGCCGGTGATGTGTGAGGATGCCTCACAAGGCATTCCCTGCCCCTCCAAGGCAAAACACAAGTGTTTGGTGCAAAACCAGACACTAAACAGTCGAGTTCGGAGATCCTGAGGCAAGGCGCGTAGCCGAGACCTCCAGGAACTCCAAACGAACACAAACATGGATGATCACCGGGTGTTCAAACGGTGACGCCCAAGTCTTGAGGACGGTCAAAAATGGGGTGTCTACAGTTGCCCCTCTTTGACAGAACTCGAAAGTCATAACAATGACGGGAGTGAATGTCAAAGCCCAGAGACGACCCATTTTTGACAAGGCCGAAGACTTAGACAAACATGCAAGATAAACAAGGTATGCGCTCGAAGGCAGGGGCAAAATGCAAGACAATGCACGAAGCCGAGCATAACTTATGATCATGCAAAGAAAGCTGTAACGAAGCATACATGCGACAGTTTTAAGCTAGCATACACCAAACTACACTACAATGCAGAAAAGGATGTTAGAGAATTATGCAATTCTCAATACGTCTCACTCGAAGGATACAATACCTGTGCGGCTCGTCTGGTTGCACCAGCTGTAACAAGTCCGCAGGGGACCTCGCTACAGTTCGGACTCGATTTGTGTCACGGTTCTTAATCTGAACCAAAGAGTCCAAATTCGGCAAATCGTTTTGAGAAACAGATTTTTGAAAAGAAGTGCCAAACATGGACTGCTTTTCCAGATACAGAGTCGCCACCTAAATATTTTAAAATGGGGGAATTTAGGAAACCCTGACTCGGTGCCAAAGGCCACGTGTCCGTCATCACCAAAGTTGCCTCGGCTCGGGAGCTTGGGTACGATTGGGGAAGGTCAGCTATGAGCACCCCCTCTCGCCCGATCCGAAGATCGTCCTCTACTAACCGTGATATTCGTTTTTGAAAACGTTATGTGTTCTTATTCCATTTATTAGCCTAGCATTACTATGTTATGCGCACAGCAAACAAGTATAGACCAAATCGCCTAAATTGGAGCAAGAACATTTCATGTTTGTTTTGAAAATGGTTTGCTACTCGCAAGTAGGCTAAAATGTAGGTTTTGCCACCCTCGAGTGGGCTTTTAGAAAAAGTGGTTTTGCCACTATCTAGCGGGCCTTAAAATTCATAGTTTTAATGCGTTTTTTCCAATTTAGGTAATTTAACCTCCATCCACAGGCACTCAAGCAGTTATATCACATAAGCAGCTAGCCTCATGGTAATCATGCTGTTATGGCAACACTCACACGCATGAGAGGATGCTAAAGCAAAAGAACTTACAAAGTATTCCAAGCCAAGACAGGAACTAGTTAGTAATCACATGCATGATCCTAGTTCATATTTGAAATGGCTAATGCAACACATGCAAGGATGCAATCCAAATAGGCTCGGCTATCCTAAACATGGCATGTGAAATGCTGCAATTAACGTGTATTCAATTTGGAGTTGAAATACAGAAGCAGTTAGAATGATGCGCCGAGCCCGGTGCATGCAAGACGAATGTATGGATGCACGCATGCATAGCATAAGGTATGCTAATTTAAATATGCCCTAGTCTACCATCGTAAGCAGGTAAATAAAAGGGAAGAAAGACGTGGGGTTGGAAGACATACACACACTCACGCACACTTATTACACAATTGCCCTCACTCGGAGGGTCCAAATAAATATTACAGTCCGAATAATAAACACATTAATTATTACAGAATTTCTAATTACTTAACAGAATGAATGCAAAAAGGAAGAAAGGCGGCCACAGCCCCCGCCTTGGGATGCGCGAATGATGCATGCTCGAACCCGTCTAGTCCGGAAAGCCCGTACCATACCATTGCTGCCTCTGTTTTCACTGTCTTGCTTCTCTAAAAAATGCCAAAGTTCTGGGACAGGTTCCTTACACACTGTAGAATACCACCGGCAGGAGGAAATGTCCACCGGCCGTTTGAAAATATCCATCGGCGATTGATGAAGCCATCGGCCCATGAAGGATTGCCGGTCGGCACTGAATGCTGCCGGTCGGCAGAAACTTCCTGCAGAAGATAGTTTTGACAGCAACAGAGGGCAGACAGTATATGGCATGGGATTTCAGGTACATGTGAGCATGGTCATGTTCCCCATCATGTATTGAACTCAGGGAAGCATAGCCCTCGATCCCCGAGCCATCAATTGTGCATGATAGCCTAAGAGATCAAGCTTGCCATTTGATGTAAAAATGCATGCAACACACAAATGAGGACCAAGACCCTATCATGTCGGAGTCAAGGGCCCCGGTGACCGAGAGTTAAGACGTATTACATCACTTATAGTATGAATGCTCCTTAACCCTCACACTTGGGTTGACACCCCAAACCAAATAATGCAATGCATGTTATGCAAACATGAACTCAAAGATACAACATGAGATTAATATGCAAGGCATGCCAAATGCCATGCAACTACCATGGCAAGTATGCAATGCTAGGCATGCAAGATGCAAATGCAATGCAAACATGGATGATTTAAGCAATAGGATCATCATGTTACAACACCTAATGAAACAATCATGCAACAAACACGCGACAAGCATGCAATGGTGGACTTAAACTATAAAGGGGCAGACCTCAATCCACCCCAAAACAGTGGCCAAAAGTGCCCAAAATGGTGGACAAACACTCATGCCAACGCGCAAGCCAAAGGACCTAAGGCTAAGGCACAAAAAGGGGCATTTTACTTCCACCAACATGACCACTCATGGCATGGATTAGACAAGCAAAAACAGAATCTTAGCATGCAAAAATGGGCTCCAAAACCCACTAATATGGCAGCTCAAGTGGCTCCAATGGGATGCATGCACCAAAACTCATTTCTTAGGCATAAAAGGGCACATCCTCAAAGCATGAAAGATGTCACATATGCAAACATACAAACATGATTTATGGACTAAAATACGATCCTAAATGATGCCAAATCATAAGGATGGTCTAAGCTACGCATGCTAGAGGCCAATATACTCAAGGCTTACAAGCCAAAACACAAAGAGAGGACACCAAAGTGGCAAGCATGACTGAAACAGATGGCCAACAGGCCTTAAACATGGTAAATTAATGCCAATACCTTCATGAAATTAGGCTAACACATGCAAGAATCATGACCTAAACACAAGATGCATTTCTAGGCCAAATAGAGGAATGTAAAGCAAGTATGTCAAGCATGCAAAAGGGCACAAATCCGACCAAAAATAGAGATAACATGTGACCTAGAGACACCAAAAAAACTCTGAAATAGGGCCAAAATCAATCAAGCATGCATGTTGCCCTTTAAGCCAAAAGGCAAGGAAATGAGGCAAGGAAATGAGGCAATGAAGGAAGAGGGGTGTCCCTCCCCTATACAAGACTTCAAACCACCTTCCTCACCACTGAAAATCCACTGGTTTTCAGTGGTGAGGAGACTAAGACACTTAAGCAAACAAAGCCTCACAAAGGAAGCACCAAAAGGGCCAAATAAGGCCTAAGAGGGTGAGTTTGAACTCAAACCACAAAACACCCTTAATGAAAGTTCTTAAGCATGAAAATATAAGATTTTGTTATGTTATGCACGAAACCTAAATCAGCAAGTAAGATAGGTAAAAAACTAGTGCAAGTTTGGGAAAATTAAAGCAAAGTGATTACCCTTGAAGCACACCTCAAGAACAGCCAATGCAGCCCTCTTCTTTTGATCAAAATCAGTCCAAAAACTCAAGAATCAACCCTCAAAGTGACTCAATCTTGGAGCAAGGTGTAATGGTGTGTGTACTAGTGCAAAAATAAGGTAAAAATGCACTTTTGGGCTACCAAACACACACTAAGGAAGGAGAGAGAGGGAAATATAGAGAGAGGTGATATATCTATATGTATAAGCTCTGGTTTTTCCTTCAAACTTGCCAACCTAGAAGAATGAGGAGAGCCCTCCTCTTATAGAAGTCTCCTTTGCAAAGCTTATCAAACAAGCTTGCTTAGAGGGAAATCCCTCCATACACGTGTATGGAGGGGAACAGAGTGGGTGCCAGCTATCACAGCTCGCACAAAATATCTACAAAAAGTAGATGCACAGTAGTCGGCTGCTCAAAATTGCCATTTTGACAAAATGGAGTGCCGACCGGCAACAAAGAATGCCGATCGGCAATATATATTGCCGATGGCAACAAAACACCAGCCGGTGGCCTCTGGCCATGGCCGGTGATGTGTGGGGATGCCTCACAAGGCATTCCCTGCCCCTCCAAGGCAAAACACAAGTGTTTGGTGCAAAACCAGACACTAAACAGTCGAGTTCGGAGATCCTGAGGCAAAGCGCGTAGCCGAGACCTCCGGGGACTCCAAACGAACACAAACATGGATGATCACCGAGTGTTCAAACGGTAACGTCAAAGTCTTGAGGACGGTCAAAAATGGGGTGTCTACAGTTGCCCCTCTTTGACAGAACTCGAAAGTGATAACAATGACGGGAGTGAATGTCAAAGCCCAGAGACGACCCATTTTTGACAAGGCCGAAGACTCAAACAAACATGCAAGACAAACAAGGTATGCGCCCGAAGGCAGGGGCAAAATGCACGACAATGCACAGAGTCGGACAAAACTTATGATCATGCAAAGCAAGCTGTAATGAAGCATACATGCGACAATTTTAAGCTAGCATACACCGAACTACACTATAATGCAGAAAGGATGTAAGAGAATTATGCAATTCTCAATACGTCTCACTCGGAGGATACAATACCTGTGCGGCTCGTCTGGTTGCACCAACCTCAAATGAATCGTACATACAATATCGGGCCTGCAAAGAAAACAAACTTAACAGGTACAATATCGTTAGCAACATGCATAATAGTGTACTCGAACTGCGTGACAACGTAAAGCAAGTGGGAAGCATAACAATGCTGTGAAGGCACAGACATGTAAGCGGAGCACGCGGTCTACGCAGGCAACAAAATTGATCATGAGCATGCGGTCTACGCAAGTAATGAATTTGAACATAAGAATGCGGTCTACGCAAGTAGAACATGCGGTCTACGCAAGTAGTGAAATTGATTACAAACATGCGGTCTACGCAAGCAAAACATGCGGTCTACGCAAGTAATGATTTGAACAAGCATGCGGTCTACGCAAGGGAAACATGCGGTCTACGCAAGTGATGAAATTTGAACAAGCATGCGGTCTACGCAAGCAAAACATGCGGTCTACGCAGGTAATGAAGTTGAACAAATCATGCGGTCTACGCAATCAAAACATGCGGTCTACGTAGGTAATGAAATTCGAATAATCATGCGGTCTACGCAGGTAATGAATTTGAACAATCATGCGGTCTACACAGGTAATGAATCTGAACAATCATGCGGTCTAAGCAAGCAAAACATGCGGTCTACGCAAGTAATGAAATTGAACAATCATGCGGTCTATGCAAGCAAAACATGCGGTCTACGCAGGTAATGAATCTGAACAATCATGCGGTCTACGCAAGCAAAACATGCGGTCTACGCAAGTAATGAAATTGAACAATCATGCGGTCTATGCAAGCAAAACATGCGGTCTACGCAGGTAATGAATCTGAACAATCATGCGGTCTACGCAAGCAAAACATGCGGTCTACGCAAGTAATGAAATTGAACAATCATGCGGTCTACGCAAGCAAAACATGCGGTCTACGCAGGTAATGAAATTGAACAATCATGCGGTCTACGCAAGTAATGAAATTGAACAATCATGCGGTCTACGCAAGCAAAACATGCGGTCTACGCAGGTAATGAAATTGAACAATCATGCGGTCTACGCAAGCAAAACATGCGGTCTACGCAAGTAATGAAATTGAACAATCATGCGGTCTACGCAAGCAAAACATGCGGTCTACGCAGGTAATGAAATTGAACAATCATGCGGTCTACGCAAGCAAAACATGCGGTCTACGCAGGTAATGGAACTGAACAATCATGCGGTCTACGCAAGCAAAACATGCGGTCTACACAAGCGAAACATGCGGTCTACGCAAGTAATGAAATTGAATAATCATGCGGTCTACGCAATCGAAACATGCGGTCTACGCAATCAAAACATGCGGTCTACGTAGGTAATGAAATTTGAATAATCATGCGGTCTACGCAATCACAACATGCGGTCTACGCAAGTAATGAAATTTGAATAATCATGCGGTCTACGCAATCGAAACATACGGTCTACGCAGGTAATGAAATTTGAATAATCATGCGGTCTACACAATCAAAACATGCGGTCTACACAGGTAATGAAATTGAACAGTCATGCGGTCTACGCAAGCAAAACATGCGGTCTACGCAAGTAATGAAATTGAACAATCATGCGGTCTACGCAAGCAAAACATGCAGTCTACGCAGGTAATGGAACTGAACAATCATGCGGTCTACGTAAGCAAAACATGCGGTCTACGCAGGTAATGGAATTGAACAACCATGCGGTCTACGCAAGCGAAACATGCGGTCTACGCAAGTCATGAAATTGAATAATCATGCGGTTTACGCAATCGAAACATGCGGTCTACGCAGGTAATGAAATTTGAATAATCATGCGGTCTACGCAATCAAAACATGCGGTGTACGCAGGTAATGAAATTTGAATAATCATGCAAAATGCAATGAGATGCGCAAAACCGCGCGATGCGTTTTAGACAACGCGAGCGCACAAGACAGTGCGATTGATATGCGATACGCCTGGGGCAACTTTTGAGCTTTGTAAAAGCCAAAAGGATACAAAAAGGATACACCTTGCATGAATTCGAGTGTCGTGCACAAAAGACACGACCAGAGGTCAAAACGGAGGCCGGTTGAGCGTTAGAAATGCACTGTTTTGCACTGTTTTGAGCACTAAAGGCCCTGGACCCCACACACAACTCAAAAAGGGGTGTAGGAGGCTCCAAAATCACTGTAGGAGACCACCGGCCATCAAAATGTATCACCGACCGTCCACCGGCTATCATACAATTCCATCGGCACAATATTTTGCCGACCGGCAAAGAGTGTGGCCGACCGGCAAAAACTCCCTGTGTCGGGGCAGTTTTCTCAATTGGCCACGGGTCTTTTAAAATAGGGTTTCTAACCCTATTTTTTTCATTTCTCCTTGGTCGAAAATCCTTCCCCCTCCCCTCTAGGGTATTTTCCTCCCTTGATTCTCTCCTTTTCTTGTGTTCTAGCTCCCGTTTCATTGTTCGATTCGCGATCTCCTTCGCGTTTCGGACATTTTCAACCGAACGAAACTTCGTTTCGGTGTTTCTTTCTTGATTTCGCCACTCGGGGCTTGTTTCCCTCGAGTTTTCCTCGATACCCATACCTTTTCCGTACTCCGGCTTTTCTGGCCTTTTCCGACCCTTTCGGGGTTTGTCTTTTTGTTGACTTTTTGCATTCTTGCCCGGTTTTTCGTCTTCCGGTCATTTTCACGTTCTCTTCGAGATGGTGGATGATCTTTCACAGGGTGGAGCCCCTCCAGAGCACGAGATGGACCCTGAGGTCGAGCCCTTGCCACTCTGCGTCCGGCTGTTCGATCCAGAGACCTATAGGCCTGCGGTTCATGAGATGCTCCCTGACGGACTACGCCAGTTCAGGAGCTTTGATAGGCACGTGCCTCCCGAGCTACTACTACGTGAGCCTACCTCCCACATGTCCTTCAGCGCTTCTAAGGTAACTTTCTTTCTCTGCTTTACTTTCTGCAATGTAGATGCAAAACTGTCGTAGTTGGTTATGCTCTTTAACTGCTTAACTCTGATATATTGTATACTGTAGTTGATTGTAAACATACGTGCAACTGATATCTGTTTGAGACTGACACATGCACACAGACTGCACTGGCTTTGAATCACCCAAACACACAGTGCACACTGTATTTCACTGCATACACACTGGTACCTGGTATTTGCTTGAGTCTAAAAACATGCACGCATGCTACGTTTTCCCTGAACCATTCGAACACACTGACGCATCACACGTTGTAGTTCACTCTGAGTGCACCGGCACCCGGTATTTGTTTGAATCTGTTAAAACTTGCACGCATGCTACATCTGCCTTGAACCACGCAAACACGCTGACACATCACACGTTGTAGTTCACTGGCGAGCACACCGGCACCCGGTATCTGTTTGAATCCGAAAACATGCACATATGATGTATACCTATATGCTTCTTAGAACTACATTTTGAATATTGCCTTGCAATTGTTGTTTTTGATTACAGGGGGATTCCCATACCATCCGCGGGTATGGGAACACCGGCGCTTGGGACTGGTACCTCGAGCTGCCAGATGCGGTTCGTGACATCGTCGACGAGGCCGGCTTTGGCATCTTCTGCAGGGGGCTCTCTCGACTGACTACCTGCAGGCCCTTGCTCGCTGCTCTAGTAGAGAGGTGGTGGGATACCACCGACTCTTTCCACTTCTCCGTCGCAGGGGATATGATGATGACCCCTTACGACTTCTCGATGCTTACTGGCATTGGGGTAGGGGGTGATCCGATCCCCTTCGACACGGATATGGACGAGTGGGACCCTTCCCAGCTGTACTTGCTGGGCACTCAGCCTCCCCTCGCTCGAGCGGGGTTCGTCAGGTATTCCTGGTTCGAGAGCCATTTTCGGGTCCAGCCGGCCTTAGCAGAGGAGGCGCAGATGTCCCCAGAGGAGGTGGACCAGTATGCGCGAGGCTTCATCATGTTCCTCTTCGGGACGACTCTCTTCACCGATCGGGCGAACACCGTGCCCTTATACCTGTTGAGCACGCTGGTGGACGTCAGGCAGATCCGCCATTATGACTGGGGCGGCGCCGCTCTGGCCACTTTGTACGGTTATATGAGCTCTTCTTCCCGCCTCAGCGGACAGCTTCTCGGTGGCTACTGGCGAGCCTGGGAGGTACGTCCTTTTCCCTTTTTACATTTCTGCTTCCTGCTTCCTGTATTCTGCACATTGCACATATACTGTACACTGCCCCGCACTGACTGTACACTGCACACTCGGCACACATATACTCTACTTTACACTGACTGCACACTGCACACACTGTACACTCTGCACAATACGCTGCACAACACACGGTTCTACTATTTTGCTTTATTCTGTATTTTGCCTTATCTGATAGTCATACTGATATCTATTCTGTAGTTGTGGGTGTATGCCTACTTTCCTAGGCTTGCCCCGGTACCCGATGAGGAGATCCCACTCGGTGTCCCCTTCTCTCATCGCTTCGATGTGCGATGCATGCGGAGACCACGGGAGTCTCTTACTTTCTTCCGCCGATACTTCGACACCATCACCGCCGCAGAGGTATGTTCAACTTTAGAGTTTATTTTTTTGGCTTTGCTTCGCACTGTATGTTTTCAATAACGGTAGATAATAAACTGTATTTCATTTTCAGATCACCTGGCAGCCTTGGGCTCCGTTGCCGGCCGTGGTGAGTGATCATTATGAGGGCTCAGGGGAGACCGCCCATTTTCGGATCTTGTTGGAGGGCCCGGTCTGTCGGGCTTGGTACCTGGGCGAGCGTTTCTTGCGTCAGACCCTAGGTTTATCGGAGCAGATAGTGCCGGGTCCGCCTCCTGGCCACATGAGAGATACAGAGAGGTTCACCGCCCGGGAGATGAGGGAGTACACCACCGGCTGGGGTGAGGAGCATCACAGAGGCGAGGGCGACTACACAGAGTACGTCCAGACCTACATTATGCGACCCTTGAGCGGTGGTCGCCGAGCTGAGGGGGAGAGGTCAGCAGCGCCGGCAGCTGGAGCGGGAGCTGGGGCTGGAGCGGGAGCTGGGGCTGGAGCGGGCACATTGAGGAGGGCTTGAGGGCATGGCAGGAGCGGAGCTCGGGGACGGGGGACTGGCTGGCCCGCCCTACCCACTGTACTGTCATATAGAATGCAGGATGGGGCGACTTACCAGATCCCCTTTGCTCCTTCCCCGGTTGGTCATGAGTTAGCCGGCATCCCCAACTTACCTCCGGTATGTATTACTTCATTTTGCATCTTGCATCTAGCATTCCATTTCAGTTTATTTGATATTTCGCGGAATACTGATATATCTTATACTCTTGCAGGCGTCCTCCGGGTACACCCGACAGTCCGTGGAGTTGAATGCCTCCATGATGGGGATGCTGCAGCGGACCTTTGACCTCCTGGCCCTCTATAGCATTCCGGTATGTTCTTCTGACAATGGCCTCAAACCATTCATACACTGCTTCACATAATCTGATGCATGACACAACACCTGACACACTGATCTCACAGCATCTGATACACTGCATACACTGCATTTATACACTGCGTTCTGCACTGATAAACTGCCCACAGCATTCACACACTGTATACTGCATTCTGTACTGATAAATTGCTCACGGCATTCTCACACTGTTCACTGCATTCTGCGCTGATAAACTGCTCACGGCATTCTGACACTGTACACTGCATTCTGCACTGATACACTGCTCACGGCATTCTCACATTGTACACTGCATTCTGCACTGATACACTGCTCACAGTATTCTGATGTATTTGCCTTTTGTGCTTTTCAGCCTCCCTTCCAGATTCCTCCGGTGGGTGGTGCTCCGGCTGGGCCCTCTATTCCTGCTCGAGGAGGGCGTGGAGACACTGCCCGTCCCCGTACCAGGGGAGGGCATCCTCATGTCGGGAGTAGTTCTCGGGCGCCGACCCCTGATGATGATGATGATGACGATGATGAGTCCGAGGCAGAGGCAGAGGCCGGGTCATCTGAGGAGGCTGGAGATGACTTAGACTCAGGCTCAGACGGCAATGCTGATGATACTCCTGGACCTTCGTCCAGGAAGAGGGCGAGGGCAGACCCCCAGGCTCGAGACTACTGATGATGACCCAGATTGCTGCTTTTCTTCTTCTTTTTTGTGCTTTTTCTTTTGTTTTCTCTTCGCTGGTAGTTAGATTACCTTGTACTGTCGCAGGCGGATTTTTGTTTTCCTCAAAACTTTGTACTTAAAAAAGATTATGAAATGAACAAACTTTTGGTTTAAAAAGTGTTATATTTACATATCTCATGCATTGCATCGCATCTCATCATGTTACACCTCAATGTAAATGGAATTGATTATCCACCCAAAAAGTAAATGGAATTGATCTGTGGTCTGAATGTTGAACACTTGCATTGTAATAACAAGATAACCAAACCAAGTAACAGCAAAGCAACCCATACAAACCACTGCTTAACCTGAACACACGGTCCACACTCTGCTGAGGATTAATCTGCATACAGCCCATAACCCAACACTTGGTTTATTCTACACACGGCAAACTTTAAACAAAACAGCCCAATCTGACAAGACGGCCTTCAAAGGTGAAACCGGCTAAGGTTGAAACATGCTCGGATGCCCCAAATTTTTCCTTCCTTCTTTTGGTTCGCCCAAATGTAGAGAATGTCACAGCACTCTGAGCATAAACGATTTAACTTTCGGAAAAGGGGTTTTCTTAACCGGGGTATCGAGTACAACTGGATACAGCGGGAAAGGACTCAACAAAGGTACACGACCTAAACACAATGAGACACGCTCGGAAAAAAGACCTAAAACAAAGGTTGAGGTAGACAAAACAAAAGACACGACATACAGACGCGTTTAACGAAGACGGGGACCTCAGATCACGAGGAGCCAGTTTCTCTGGGTATCGTTTCCCACCCTTTTCTCATTTGTGATTCTCACATCAATCTGGCACTCAAGCTCGGTTTTTCTCTCAAAACCCTTTGGCTCGCTTTTTCTCTCAACTTACACCTCTCTATTCTTTATTCTCTCATTTTTCGTCCCTCCCCAAGGTGATTAATGAATGAATAGGAAGTTGCGGGTTCATGCCCGATGCCATTAGCTCACAGCTATTTCTTCTGGTGGGTGGAGTGCCCTCCTAGCAAGTACATCGATGATGGGGGAAAGACAGAACATCTGACTCAACTGTGCCCCTAGTTCATCATTTTGACCATTTTTTGTTTTGGTTCTACTAAAACAGTTTTGATCAAGATGAGAGTCGGATTAACGTACTTGTTCGATTTTTGATTTAAAAACCATGCAAGTCAGGCTGTAAGCACTGAAAATTTTCCTTTTTGGGTCCAAGAAAATGGTCCAGTTTTGGGAAAAATGAAATAATTTTCGAGAAAATAGTCAACCTCAGTAAAAATTTTCAAAAACTATTTTTGCAAACGGCTGATGCTCAACGAGCATGGAACTTACTCTTTGAGATACGCAACCTCGGATCGGAGGCAATGGAAAATTGCCCCTGGCTTGAAGAACGCCGCACGGCAACGGAAAGTTGCCCCTGGTTTGAATGACGGCTCATGGCAACGGAAAGTTGCCCCTTGTTTGGATGATGCCGCAGCATATTGTAAACAGTCCCTACCGGTGATGATCACAACCGAACTTTCTTGGATACAGAGAAGACGAAGATGGTCAAGACCAATATATGGACACAGTCACCTTGAAGGTGTTGGCGACTGGGCCTTGGGATGAAATCAAAACCATTGTATGGACCGAGACGCTATGAAAGCGTTGGGGGCTGGACTTCAGAATGAAGTTGCCTACGTATCCCAAACATGGGAATCAAGCCTTACGTAGTTCCGGTTAAGGTACACTCGGGTATTTTAACCTTCACTTTTCAGGCTCTAACTTTTGCCAAGGTGCCCGATGCGGGTTTTCGACCTTGCGAGCTTCTTTTCATCTTCTTTCTTGTTCATTTCTTTTTCTTTTCTTTTTCGCATTTTTCTTTTCTTTTTTGTATTTTTTGCTTTTTTGTATTTTTCTCTTGCTCTAACTTTTGCCTGGGTCACCCTTCCGGGTTTTCGGCCCAGCGAGCCTCTCAAAGGGTAAAAGTGTAGCAAGTCCATGCCAAATGGTTTTTGAAGTTGAGGCCTCTATGTATCTAGGAGAACGGCCGTTGCAATGATTTGCAGAAGAATCTGTCATGGTTGCTTCGCGAGCTTCTTCTGGTGAGATCTAATCTTTTTGATGCGGCTTTGGTGCCTCTTGCTCGAGGGCTGCTTCAAAACTGGCCACACGGGCCTCCTCCGACAGTTAACCGTTGAATGTTTCGAATGAGTTCGAGGTTCAAAACAAACAGGTCGAATCTTGAGGCTGAGAGCGATCCTAGGCTGCACAATCTCAAGAACGATTCCACACAGGTCTTCACAGGGCCGCGCAAAACATTTGTTTTTGAAAGTTTTTAAGAAAGCGACAAATCGTTCGCGCCGAAGATAGTATGGAACCAATCTGGATCAAGCCAGGGTCCTTCCCAGTACTCACGCTGACAAGCATGGTTTCATTCATTAAGGGCTTAGCATGCCTCTCTTTCTCTCAAGTTGATCAAAGTTTTACAAAACCAGAGGAATTCCTTCATCTTCGTTTTTATCACCGCAGTGTTCAAAAGGTTTTTGAAAAAACTGAGGCTAATGTAATGAGTTCGGCATGCAGGAGAGCAGGCGAGGTGTACTGTCAGCCCACTCAAGTTCTCTAGCACAACTAACTTACACTGGAAGCAAGCATGAAAATGAGATAGCCACAGCTGTTTCATTCAGATTTGTTGGTATTACTGGCCCCTTGGCAGAAACAGACTCAAAACAAAAACGGGTAATTACAAGACAAAACGGTGTTCAAGGCAACGACCCCGGAATCGCCTGGTATTCTATACAAAGGGGACTGACTCGCTACAACGAGACAGACCCTTAAGCAAAAAGACTGACTCAAGACAGAGAGACAGACTCAAAACAAAAGACTGACTCGATACCCAAGCCAGAATTTACAAAGCTAGCGTTCACAGATGCTCAAAAATGCATGCCAGACGCCACATCCAAAATATACCGAATGCCGTCCGCAGGTGGTCCTCTTTCTGATTACATACTTGCAGTATCTGTGTCCTCAAATCCAATAACTGGGTGGTAACGGACTTGGCTGAAGTGGGCGGGAGGATAACCTCGTTGTCAATCAAATCTTGTACCTCATGACGGAGGCGGAAACAATTGTCGGTAGCATGGCCTGTCTGCTGGTGGTACGCGCAGTACTGAGCAGCATCATGCGTAGCAGGGAGATTCTTCGGGAGAGGCCGAGGCTCCAAAGGTTTAAGGTGCCCCCTCTCGGCAAGGATCTGAAGTGCCTTAGACAGAGGCATGTAGAGAGCATGAAAGGTCCTGCGCCCTCGGGGCAGGTATTTTGAAGTCTGAGCGTTCTTACTAGACGCACAAGCGAAAGGGTCGGCAGGCGCCACCTTGGCTTTCTGATCCTTTCTCGGTGCAGGGTTGGAAATAGGAGGCACTGTTTTGGCATGACGAGGCCTATCCCGATTTTCTGACCGGCTTGAACTACCCTCAGATGGAGTGGAGAAAGCATCCTCCACAGTTTTTGCCACGACTGCGGATATCTGTTGCTTGTTCATCCCCCCGGCTTTCAAAGCCTCGACTGCTCGCAGCAGTTGTTCAATAGGATCGGCATCTGCCTTCACTTTGTCTTTTCCTCTAGCCTCAGCCTGATCGAGGGTTTGGGTTGATGTTGGTATGTCATTACCATAGCTGGAGGCCATCTCCGGTTGGCTAAGTTCTATCACAATTCGCCCCAACAGCGGGGGCTCCTGGGGTACGAAACTTCCGGCGTATGGTGCGGCTGGAGGTGAAGCTGACATTTCGTAGGCGAGATCCGCCATAGACCTCTGGAGATCACCTATCATCCCCATTAGTTCAAATGTAGTAGGCTCGCGAGCTTGATATAGCTGGGGGGTCCAGATCGGGTGCACAACAGGCGACCTGGGTGGATGTGGCATATCAATGTTGGTCTCACTTTGCAGAGTGATCCCTTGATCTAATGCAGCCGTCATAACCACAATCTCTTCTGAATTCTGCGTCGTCATAAGTCCGGCCTTAATCAAAGAGGAACTAGCTATTTTGTACCAATCCTCTGGATACTCTGAACTGAAAGGAAAAACAAACAGCATTTCAGCCCGAACGGATCAAATACAGGTGTAGCCGAACAACTGCACTCTATTACTGATCACTGTTCCCTAGAATCACTGTCCCCAAAACTGAACCTGATACCCGCAGATAACTGATTCTTAACAACACTGATACTGGTGCCCTTGGGCCCGATACTCAATCTTGCAAACTGATATGTACGTTCCTGTAGAGATACACTCTAAAGCACATAGCAGATAAGCGAGAACCAAAACACCCCTATGTTGGGGTAGGGTTTCCCTGTCCTATTTTGTCAGGAGCTAGGGTTTCACTATGCACGCAGCAGTTTTCAAACAACCTAACATCGGGTAAGCAACCTGTCCTAGCTTGGAATGGTCACAATGGATTTCGATATGCACTAGGTCGAATGGTCGAAAAGGGTGCCCCGGTAAAACCGGGGTTTGTGTTCCCATACTGTCAGAGCCCATAACCGGTCAGCCTTATGGTCATGCCTTGACAAGACAAGCCTCCAGCAAACCGTTCAGGAATGGCAGATGGCAAACACGGTGTCCTAGGCGCACCAATGCACATGCAATGCAAAGAGACACATAACTGAAATCAAAACAGGATATCACGAGTTCGAGTCAAGCTCTCTAAACTCCCCAGTAGAGTCGCCAGAAACTGTAACAAGTCCGCAGGGGACCTCGCTACAGCTCGGACTCGATTTGTGTCACGGTTCTTAATGTGAACCAAAGAGTCCAAATCCGGCAAATCGTTTTGAGAAACAGATTTTTGAAAAGAAGTGCCAAACATGGACTGCTTTGCCAGATACAGAGTCGCCACCTAAATATTTTTAAATAGGGGAATTTAGGAAACCCTGACACAGTGCCAAAGGCCACGTGTCCGTCATCACCAAAGTTGCCCCGGCTCGGGAGCTTGGGTACGATTGGGGAAGGTCAGCTACGAGCCAAGACAAGACAGGAACTAGTTAGTAATCACATGCATGATCCTAGTTCATATTTGAAATGGCTAATGCAACACATGCAAGGATGCAATCCAAACAGGCTCGGCTATCCTAAACATGGCATGTGAAATGCTGCAATTAACGTGTATTCAATTTGGAGTTGAAATACAGATGCAGTTAGAAGGATGCGCCGAGCCCGGTGCATGCAAGACGAATGTATGGATGCACGCATGCATAGCATAAGGTATGCTAATTTAAATATGTCCTAGTCTACCATCGTAAGCAGGTAAATAAAAGGGAAGAAAGACGTGGGGTTGGAAGACATACACACACTCACGCACACTTATTACACAATTGCCCTCACTCGGAGGGTCCAAATAAATATTACAGTCCGAATAATAAACACATTAATTATTACAGAATTTCTAATTACTTAACAGAATGAATGCAAAAAGGAAGAAAGGCGGCCACAGCCCCCGCC
This sequence comes from Camellia sinensis, assembly GCF_055761805.1. NCBI lineage: Eukaryota > Viridiplantae > Streptophyta > Magnoliopsida > Ericales > Theaceae > Camellia > Camellia sinensis. Next base: position 105,885,265 of record NC_138969.1, on the reverse strand, counting down.
TTGGGATGCGCGAATGATGCATGCTCGAACCCGTCTAGTCCGGAAAGCCCGTACCATACCATTGCTGCCTCTGTTTTCACTGTCTTGCTTCTCTAAAAAATGCCAAAGTTCTGGGACAGGTTCCTTACACACTGTAGAATACCACCGGCAGGAGGAAATGTCCACCGGCCGTTTGAAAATATCCATCGGCGATTGATGAAGCCATCGGCCCATGAAGGATTGCCGGTCGGCACTGAATGCTGCCGGTCGGCAGAAACTTCCTGCAGAAGATAGTTTTGACAGCAACAGAGGGCAGACAGTATATGGCATGGGATTTCAGGTACATGTGAGCATGGTCATGTTCCCCATCATGTATTGAACTCAGGGAAGCATAGCCCTCGATCCCCGAGCCATCAATTGTGCATGATAGCCTAAGAGATCAAGCTTGCCATTTGATGTAAAAATGCATGCAACACACAAATGAGGACCAAGACCCTATCATGTCGGAGTCAAGGGCCCCGGTGACCGAGAGTTAAGACGTATTACATCACTTATAGTATGAATGCTCCTTAACCCTCACACTTGGGTTGACACCCCAAACCAAATAATGCAATGCATGTTATGCAAACATGAACTCAAAGATACAACATGAGATTAATATGCAAGGCATGCCAAATGCCATGCAACTACCATGGCAAGTATGCAATGCTAGGCATGCAAGATCCAAATGCAATGCAAACATGGATGATTTAAGCAATAGGATCATCATGTTACAACACCTAATGAAACAATCATGCAACAAACACGCGACAAGCATGCAATGGTGGACTTAAACTATAAAGGGGCAGACCTCAATCCACCCCAAAACAGTGGCCAAAAGTGCCCAAAATGGTGGACAAACACTCATGCCAACGCGCAAGCCAAAGGACCTAAGGCTAAGGCACAAAAAGGGGCATTTTACTTCCACCAACATGACCACTCATGGCATGGATTAGACAAGCAAAAACAGAATCTTAGCATGCAAAAATGGGCTCCAAAACCCACTAATATGGCAGCTCAAGTGGCTCCAATGGGATGCATGCACCAAAACTCATTTCTTAGGCATAAAAGGGCACATCCTCAAAGCATGAAAGATGTCACATATGCAAACATACAAACATGATTTATGGACTAAAATACGATCCTAAATGATGCCAAATCATAAGGATGGTCTAAGCTACGCATGCTAGAGGCCAATATACTCAAGGCTTACAAGCCAAAACACAAAGAGAGGACACCAAAGTGGCAAGCATGACTGAAACAGATGGCCAACAGGCCTTAAACATGGTAAATTAATGCCAATACCTTCATGAAATTAGGCTAACACATGCAAGAATCATGACCTAAACACAAGATGCATTTCTAGGCCAAATAGAGGAATGTAAAGCAAGTATGTAAAGCATGCAAAAGGGCACAAATCCGACCAAAAATAGAGATAACATGTGACCTAGAGACACCAAAAAAACTCTGAAATAGGGCCAAAATCAATCAAGCATGCATGTTGCCCTTTAAGCCAAAAGGCAAGGAAATGAGGCAAGGAAATGAGGCAATGAAGGAAGAGGGGTGTCCCTCCCCTATACAAGACTTCAAACCACCTTCCTCACCACTGAAAATCCACTGGTTTTCAGTGGTGAGGAGACTAAGACACTTAAGCAAACAAAGCCTCACAAAGGAAGCACCAAAAGGGCCAAATAAGGCCTAAGAGGGTGAGTTCGAACTCAAACCACAAAACAACCTTAATGAAAGTTCTTAAGCATGAAAATATAAGTTTTTTTTTATGTTATGCACGAAACCTAAATCAGCAAGTAAGATAGGTAAAAAACTAGTGCAAGTTTGGGGAAACTAAAGCAAAGTGATTACCCTTGAAGCACACCTCAAGAACAGCCAATGCAGCCCTCTTCTTTTGATCAAAATCAGTCCAAAAACTCAAGAATCAACCCTCAAAGTGACTCAATCTCGGAGCAAGGTGTAATGGTGTGTGTACTAGTGCAAAAATAAGGTAAAAATGCACTTTTGGGCTACCAAACACACACTAAGGAAGGAGAGAGAGGGAAATATAGAGAGAGGTGATGTATCTATATGTATAAGCTCTGGTTTTTCCTTCAAACTTGCCAACCTAGAAGAAGGAGGAGAGCCCTCCTCTTATAGAAGTCTCCTTTGCAAAGCTTATCAAACAAGCTTGCTTAGAGGGAAATCCCTCCATACACGTGTATGGAGGGGAACAGAGTGGGTGCCAGCTATCACTGCTGGCACAAAATATCTACAAAAAGTAGATACACAGTAGTCGGCTGCTCAAAATTGCCATTTTGACAAAATGGAGTGCCGACCGGCAACAAAGAATGCCGACCGGCAATATACATTGCCGATGGCAACAAAACACCAGCCGGTGGCCTCTGGCCATGGCCAGTGATGTGTGGGGATGCCTCACAAGACATTCCCTGCCCCTCCAAGGCAAAACACAAGTGTTTGGTGCAAAACCAGACACTAAACAGTCGAGTTCGGAGATCCTGAGGCAAAGCGCGTAGCCAAGACCTCTGGGAACTCCAAACGAACACAAACATGGATGATCACCGGGTGTTCAAACGGTGACGTCCAAGTCTTGAGGACGGTCAAAAATGGGGTGTCTACACCAGCCTCAAATGAACCGTACATACAATATCGTGCCTGTAAAGAAAACAACTCAACAGGTACGATGTTATTAGCAACATGCACAACATGCAAAATGAATGCAAGGTGATATGCAATATACAAAACTATGTATAAACAATGCAAATAAAGATGCAATGTAATTGAAACAATGCAAACTATATGCAAAGCAATTAAATCATGATCCAATCACGAGCGGTTCAAAACCGCACCTATGTCAAATAGATTGATGGAGGTAACAAGTCTGTCTATCATAGAACGGTCAACTGAACTATGAGTAATATAGACGGACACAAGAACAAGTATTGGGGGGAATGACAAAGGTGGGGAAACGACCCACTGGGGAAAGGACTACGATCCTAATGCTAGATGCAATAACTACACTACAATGTAATATATACAATGGAGATGCTGGGGAAATGGCAATGGATATGGCACGCGGGCCAAACCAAATCTTGCCTAGGCAAGGCATGTACGCATACAAGCCATGTTTAACATAGAACGGTCCACTGAACTATGCTTCGACACGAGAAGTATGGGCATATACCAGACCAAGCTCAACATGGAAAGGCACAAGCCATAAATGGAAGGTGATGCAATGAATGCATGCAAGCTACAATGCAACATCTACACTATATTATAATGATGGGAAAGATACGATGGATAAGGCATGCAGGCTAAACCAAATCTTTGCCTAGGAAAGGCATGTACACGTACAAGCCACGTCTAACATAGAACGGTCCACTGAACTATGTTTCGACGTGAAAAGTATGGGCACATACCAGACCAAGCTCAATCATGGAAAGGCGCGAGCCATAGGTGGAAGTGATGCAGTGAATGCATGCAAATTACAATGCAATATCTACAAATGTTACAATGATGCATGACAATGCAGCTATTTACGATGATGCATGACAATGCATTTTTTTGTTTTTTTTCGTTTTTGAGATGCAAATGCATGATGATGCATGATTTTGAAGTGCGCGACAATGCGCGGCTTTTGAGATGCACGACAATGCAAGCAAACTGTGCACATCAATGTGCCGAAGGTCTTGCACCTCCCAAGGATTTAAGGTCTCCTAGACCGTATACATTGCACAAGAAATGCATAACAATGCAAGTGAACTTGAAATGTGCAACAACGTGCGGCTTAAGATATGCATGACAATGCAAACGAACTGTGCACATCAATGCGCCAAAGGTTTTACATCTTCCAAGGATTTAAGGTCTCCTAGACCGTACAATACCTGTGCGGCTCGTCTGGTTGCACCAGGCTTAAATGAACCGTACATACAATATCGTGCCTGCAAAGAAAACAAACTTAGCAGGTACAATGTGATTAACAATATGCATATTAATGTATTTGAAAATGCGTGACAACGCAAAGCAAATGGGAAGCATAACAATGCTGTGAAGGTACAGACATGTAAGTGGAGCGCGCCGTCTACGCAGGCAACGAAATTGATCACAAGCATGCGGTCTACGCAAGCCATGAGATTGAACATAAGCATGCGGTCTACGCAAGCAGAACATGCGGTCTACGCAAGTCATGGAATTGATTACAAATATGCGGTCTACGCAGGTAAAACATGCGGTCTACCCAAGGAAAACATGCGGTCTACGCAAGTAATGAAATTGAACGAACATGCAGTCTACGCAAGCAAAACATGCGGTCTACACAGGTAATGAATTTGAACAAACATACGGTCTACGCAAGCAAAACATGCGGTCTACGCAAGTAATGAAATGAATAAACATGCGGTCTACGCAAGCAAAACATGCGGTCTACGCAAGCGGTGAAATTGAACAAGCATGCGGTCTACGCAAGTAAAATATGCGGTCTACGCAGGTAATGAAATTGAACAAACATGCGGTCTACGCAAGCAAAACATGCGGTCTACGCAGGTAATGAAATTGAACAAACATGCAGTCTACGCAAGCAAAACATGCGGTCTACGCAGGTAATGAAATTGAACAAACATGCAGTCTACGCAAGCAAAACATGCGGTCTACGCAAGTAATGAAATTGGACAATCATGCGGTCTACGCAAGCAAAACATGCGGTCTACGCAAGTAATGAAATGAATAAACATGCGATCTACGCAAGTAATGAAATGAATAAACATGCGGTCTACGCAAGCAAAACATGCGGTCTAAGCAAGTAATGAAATTGAACAAGCATGCGGTCTACGCAAACAAAACATGCGGTCTACGCAAGTAATGAAATTGAGCAAAAGAATGCGGTCTATGCAAGTAATGAAATTGATTGAATGCATGAAAAATGCAATGAGATGCGCAAAACCGCGCAATGCGTTTTAGACAACGCGAGCGCACAAGACAGTGCGATTGATATGCGATACGCATGAGGCAACTTTTGAGTTTTGTAAAAGCCAAAAGGATACGAAAAGGATACACCTTGCACGAATTCGAGCGCCACGCACAGAAAACACGACCCGAGGTCAAAACGGAGGCCGGTTGAGCGTCGGAAGTGCACTGTTTTGCACTGTTTTGAGCACTAAAGGCCCTAGACCCCACACACAACTCAAACAAGGGTGTAGGAGGCTCCAAAATCACTGTAGGAGACCACCGGATGTCCACCGGCCATCAAAATGCATCACCGGCCGTCCACCGGCCATCATACAATTACATCGGCACAATATTTTGCCGACCGGCAAAGAGTGTGGCCGACCGGCAAAAACTCCCTGTATCGGGGCAGTTTTGTCAATTGGCCACGGGTCTTTTAAAATAGGGTTTCTAACCCTATTTTCTTCACTTCTCTTTGGTCAAAAATCCTTCCCCCTCCCCTCTAGGGCATTTTCCTCCCTTGATTCTCTCCTTTTCTTGCGTTCTAGCTCCCGTTTCGTTGTTCGATTCGCGATCTCCTTCGCGTTTCGGACATTTCCAACCGAACGAAACTTCGTTTCGGTATTTCTTTCTTGATTTTCGCCACTCGGGGCTTATTTCCCTCGAGTTTTTCTCGATACCCGTACCTTTTCCGTATTTCGACTTTTCCGGCCTTTTCCGACCCTCTCGGGGTTTGACTTTTCGTTGACCTTTCGCCTTCTTGCCCGGTTTTTCGTCTTTCGGCTATTTTCACATTTTTTCGAGATGGCAGATGACTTTCCACAGGGCGGGATCCCTCCAGAGCACGAGATGGACCCTGAGGCCGAGCCCTTGCGACTCCGTATCCGGCCGTTCGATCTGGAGACCTACAGGCCTGCAGTTCACGAGATGCTCCCCGACGGACTACGCCAGTTCAGGAGCTTTGATAGGCACGTGCCTCCCGAGCTACTACTGCGTGGGCCTACCTCCCACCTGTCCTTTGGCGCTTCCGAGGTAACTTTCTTTCTCTGCTTTACTTTCTGCAATGTAGGATGCAAAACTGCCGTAGTTGGTTATGCTCTTTAACTGCTTAACTCTGATATACTGTATACTGTAGTTGATCGTAAACATATGTGCAACTGATATCTGTTTGAGACTGACACATGCACACACACTACACTGGCTTTGAATCACCCAAACACACGGTGCACACTGTATTTCACTGCATACACACTGGTACTTGGTATCTGCTTGAGTCTGAAAACATGCTACGTTTGCACTGAACCATTCGAACATACTGACGCATCACACGTTGTAGTTCACTGTAAGTGCACCGGCACCCGGTATTTGTTTGAATCTGTTAAAACTTGCACGCATGCTACATCTGCCCTGAACCACCTAAACACGCTGACACATCACACGCTGTAGTTCACTGGCGAGCACACCGGCACCCGGTATCTGTTTTAATCCGAAAACATGCACACATGCTGTATACCTATATGCTTCTTAGAACTGCATTTTGAATATTACCTTGCAATTGTTGTTTTTGATTACAGGGGGATTCCCATACCATCCGCGGGTATGGGAACACCGGCGCTCGGGACTGGTACCTCGAGCTGCCAGATGCAGTTCGTGACATCGTCGACGAGGCCGGCTTTGGCATCTTCTGCAGGGGGCTCTCTCGACTGACTACCTGCAGGCCCTTGCTCACTGCTCTAGTAGAGAGGTGGTGGGATACCATCGACTCCTTCCACTTCTCCGTCGCAGGGGATATGACGATGACCCCTTACGACTTCTCGATGCTTACTAGCATTGGGGTAGGGGGTGATCCGATCCCCTTTGACACGGATATGGACAAGTGGGACGCTGCCCAACTGTACATGCTCGGTACTAAGCCTCCCCTCGCTCGAGCGGGGTTCGTTAGGTACTCATGGTTTGAGAGCCACTTCCGGATCCAGCCGGCCTTAGCAGAGGAGGCGCAGATGTCCCCAGAGGAGGTGGACCAGTATGCGCGGGGCTTCATCATGTTCCTCTTCGGGACGACTCTCTTCGCCGATCGGGCGAACACCGTGCCCTTATGCCTGTTGAGCGCGCTGGTGGACGTCAGGCAGATCCACCATTACGACTGGGGTGGCGCAGCTCTGGCCACTTTGTACGGTTATATGAGCTCTTCTTCCCGCCTCAGCGGACAGCTTCTCGGTGGCTACTAGCAAGCCTGGGAGGTACGTCCTCTTCCCTTTTTACATTTCTGCTTCCTGCTTTCTGTATTCTGCACACTGCACATATACTGTACACTGCACACCCGGCACACATATACTCTGCTTTACACTGACTGCACACTGTTTACACTGTACACTCTGCACAATACACTGCACAACACACGGTTTTGCCATTTCTGCTTTATTCTGTATCTTGCCTTATCTGATAGTCATACTGATATCTATTCTGTAGTTGTGGGTGTATGCCTACTTTCCTAGGCTTGCCCCAGTACCCGATGAGGAGATCCCACTCAGCGTCCCCTTCTCTCATCGCTTCGATGTGCGATGCGTGCGAAGACCACGAGAGTCTCTCATTTTCTTCCGCTGATACTTCGACACCATCACCGCCGCGGAGGTATGTTCAACCTTAGAGTTTATTTTTTTGGCTTTGCTTCGCACCGTATGTTTTCAATAACGGTAGATAATAAACTGTATTTCATTTTCAGATCACCTGGCAGCCCTGGGCTCCGTTGCCGGCCGTGGTGAGTGATCATTATGAGGGCTCAGGGGAGACCGCCCGTTGTCGGATTTTGTTGGAGGGCCCGGTCTGTCGGGCTTGGTACCTAGGCGAGCGTTTCTTGCGTCAGACCCTAGGTTTACCGGAGCAGATAGTGCCGGGTCCACCTCCTGGCCACATGAGAGATACTGAGAGGTTCACCGCCCGGGAGATGAGGGAGTACACCACCGGCTGGGGAGCGGAGCATCACAGAGGCGAGGGCGACTACGCAGAGGACGTCCGGACCTACATTATGCGAGCCTTGAGCGGTGGTCGCCGAGCTGAGGGGGAGAGGCCAGCGGCGCCAGTAGCTGGAGCGGGAGCTGGGGCTGGAGCGGGCACATCGAGGAGGGCTCGAGTGCATGGCAGGAGCGGAGCTCGGGGGGGACGGGGGACTGGCTAGCCCGCCCTGCCCACTGTACTGCCATATAGAGGACAAGATGGGGCGACTTACCAGATCCCCTTTGCTCCTCCCCCGGCTGGTCATGAGTTAGCCGGTATCCCCGACTTGCCTCCGGTATGTATTACTTCATTTTGCATCATGCATCTAGCATTTCATTTCAGTTTATTTGATATTCCGCAGAACACTGATGTATCTTGTACTCTTGTAGGCGTCCTCCGGGTACACCCGGCAGTCCGTGGAGTTGAATGCCTCCATGATGGGGATGCTGCAGCGGACCTTTGACCTCCTGGCCCTTTATAGCATTCTGGTATGTTCTTCTGACAATGGCCTCAAACCATTCATACACTGCTTCACATAATCTGAAGCATGACACAACACCTGACACACTGATCTCACACACCTGATACACTGCATACACTGCATTTATACACTGCGTTCTGCACTTGATAAACTGCCCACGGCATTCATACACTATATACTGCATTTTGCACTGATACACTGCTCTTGGCATCCACACACTGTACTCATACACCACATTCTGCACTGATACACTGCTCACAGTATTCTGATGTATTTGCCTTTTGTGCTTTTCAGCCTCCCTTCCAGATCCCTCCGGTGGGCGGTGTTCCAGCTGGGCCTTCTATTCCTGCTCGGGGAGGACGTGGAGACACTGCACGTCCCCGTACCAGGGGAGGGCGTACTCATGTCGGGAGTAGTTCTCGGGCGCCGACCCCTGATGATGATGACGATGACGATGACGATGATGAGTCCGAGGCAGAGGCAGAGGTCGGGTCATCTGAGGAGGCTGGAGATGACTCAGACTCAGGCTCAGACGGCGATGCCGATGATGCTCCTGGACCTTCGTCCAGGAAGAGGGCGAGGGCAGATCCCCAGGCCCGAGACTACTGATGATGACCCAGATTGCTGCTTTTCTTCTTCTTCTTTTTTTTTTATTGTTTTTTTGCTGGTAGTTAGATTACCTTGTACTGCCGCAGGCAGATTTTTGTTTTCCCCAAAACTTTGTACTTGAAAAAAAAAAGATTGTGAAATGAACAAACTTTTTGTTTCAAAAAAGTGTTACATTTACATATCTCATGTATTGCATCATGTTACACCTCAATGTAAATGAAATTGATCTGTGGTCTGAATGTTGAACACTTGCATTATAATAACAAGATAACCAAACCAAATAACAGCAAAGCAACCCATACAAACCACTGCTTAACCTGAACACACGGCCCATACTCTGCTGAGGATTAATCTGCATACAGCCCATAACCCAACACTTGGTTTATTCTGCACACGGCAAACTTTAAACAAAACAGCCCAATCTGACAAGACGGCCTTCAAAGGTGAAACCGGCTAGGGTCGAAACATGCTCAGATGCCCAAATTTTCCCTTCCTTCTTTTGGTTCGCCCATATGTAGAGAATGGCACAGCACTCTGAGCATAAACGATTAACTTTCGGAAAAGGGGTTTTCTTAACCGGGGTATCGAGCCTACAGCTGGATACAGCGGAAAAGGACTCAACAAAGGTACACGACCTAAACACAACGAGACACGCTCGGGAAAGACTAAAAACAAAAGGCGAGACCGACAAATCAAAAAGACACGACACACGGACGTGCTTATAAACTGAGAGACCTCAAATCTCGAGGAGCCGGCTCCTCCGGGTAAATTTGCCACCCTTTCTGATTTGTGATTCTCACATCACTCGGCCCTCAGGCTCGGTTTTTCTCTCAAAACCCTTTTCCTCAGTTTTCTCTCAACTTACACCTCTCTATTCTTTATTCTCTCATTTTTCGTCCCTCCCCAAGGTGATTAATGAGTGAATAGGAAGTTGCGAGTTCACGCCCGATGCCGTTAGCTCACAACTATCTCTTCTGGTGGGTAGGGTGCCCTCCTGGCAAGTACGTTGACGACGGGAGAAAGACAGAACACCTAACTCAACTGTGCCCCTAGTTCATCATTTTGACCATTTTTTCGTTTTGGTTTTCTACTAAAACAGTTTTGACCAAGATGAGAGTCGGATTAACGTACTTGTTCGATTTTTGATTTGAAAACCATGCAAGTCAGACTATAAGCACTGAAAATTTTCCTTTTTGGGTCCAAGAAAAAATGGTCCAGTTTTGGAAAATGGAATAGTTTTCGAGAAAATAGTCAACCTCAGTAAAAATTTTCAAAAACTATTTTGCAAACAGTCAATGCTCAACGAGCATGGAACTTACTCTTTGAGATGCGCAACCTGGGATCGGAGGCAATGGAAAATTGCCCCTGGCTTGAAGAACGCTGCACGGCAACGGAAAGTTGCCCCTGGTTTGAACGGCGACTCACGGCAACGGAAAGTTGCCCCTTGTTTGGATGATGCCGCAGCATATTGTAAACAGTCCTCACTAGTGATGATCATGACCGAACTTTCTCGGGTACAGAGAAGACGAAGATGGTCAAAACCAATATATGGACACAGTCACTTTGAAGGTGTTGGCGACTGGACTTTGGGATGAAATCGGAACCATTGTATGGACCGAGACGCTATGAAAGCGTTGGGGGCTGGACTTCAGAATGAAGTTGCCTACGTATCCCAAACATGGGAATCAAGCCTTACGTAGTTCCGGTTAAGGTACACTCGGGTATTTTAACCTTCACTTCCTCCGGCTCTAATTTTTGCCAAGGTGCCCGATACGGGTTTTCGACCTTGCGAGCTTCTTTTTATTTTCCTTTTTTTTTGTTTATTTCTTTTTCTTTTCCTTTTCGCATTTTTCTTTTCTTTTCTTTTCTTTTCTTTTTTGTATTTTTTGCTTTTTTGTATTTTTCTCTTGCTCTAACTTTTGCCTGGGTCGCCCTTCCGGGTTTTCGGCCCAACGAGCCTCTCAAAGGGTAAAAGTGTAGCAAGTCTATGCCAAATGGTTTTTGAAGTTGAAGCCTCTTTGTATCTAGGAGAACGGCCGTTGCAATGATTTGTAGAAGAATCCGTCATGGTTGCTTCGCGAGCTTCTTCTGGTGAGATCTAATCTTTTTGATTCGGCTTTGGTGCCTCTTGCTCGAGGGCTGCTTCAAAACTGGCCACACGGGCCTCCTCCGACAGTTGACCGTTGAATGTTCCGAATGAGTTCGAGGTTCAAAACAAATAGGTCGAATCTTGAGGCTGAGAGCGATCCTAGGCTGCACAATCTCAAGAACGATTCCACACAGGTCTTCACAGGGCCGCGCAAAACATTTGTTTTTGGAAGTTTTTAAGAAAGCGACAAATCGCTCGTGCCGAAGATAGTGTGGAACCAATCTGGATCAAGCCAGGGTCCTTCCCAGTACTCACGCTGACAAGCATGGTTTCATTCATTAAGGGCTTAGCATGCCTCTCTTTCTCTCAAGTTGATCAAAGTTTTGCAAAACCAGAGGAATTCTTTCCTCTTCGTTTTTATCACCGTAGTGTTCAAAAGGTTTTTGAAAAACCTAGGCTAATGCAATGAGTTTGGCGCGCAGGAGAGCAGGCGAGATGTACTGTTAGCCCATTCAAGTCCTCTGGCACAACTAACTTACACTGGAAGCAAGCATGAAAATGAGATAGCCACAGCTGTTTTATTCAGATTTGTTGGTATAACTGGCCCCTTGGCAGAAACAGCCTCAAAAACAAAAACGAGTAATTACAAGACAAAACGGTGTTCGAGGCAACAATCCCGGAATCACCTGGTATTCTATACAAAGCGGACTGACTCGATACAACAAGACGGACCCTTATGCAAAAAGACTGACTCAAGACAAAGAGACAGACTCAAAACAAAAGACTGACTCGATACCCAAGCCAGAATTTACAAAGCTAGCGTTCACAGATGCTCAAAAATGCGTGCCAGACGCCACATCCAAAATATACCAAATGCCGCTCGTAGGTGGTTCACTTTCCGATTACATACTTGCAGTATCTGTGTCCTCAAAATCCAATAACTGGGTGGTAACGGACTTGGCTGAGGTGGGCGGGAGGATAACCTCGTTGTCAATCAAATCTTGTACCTCATGACGGAGGCGGAAACAATTGTCGGTAGCATGGCCTGTTTGCTGGTGGTACGCGCAGTACTGAGCAGCATCATGCGTAGCAGGGAGATTCTTCGGGAGAGGCCGAGGCTCCAAGGGTTTAAGGTGTCCCCTCTCAGCAAGGATCTGAAGCGCCTTAGACAGAGGCATGTAGAGAGCATGAAAGACCCTGCGCCCTCGGGGCAGGTATTTTGAAGTCTGAGCGTTCTTACTAGACGCACAAGCGAAAGGGTCGGCAGGCGCCACCTTGGCTTTCTGTTCTTTTCCCGGTGCCGGGTTGGGAATAGGAGAAACTGTTCTAGCATGACGGGGCCTATCCCGATTTTCTGACTGACTTGAACTACCCTCAGGTGGAGTGGGGAAAGCATCCTCCACAGTTTTTGCCACAACTGCGGATATATGTTGCTTGTTCATCCCCCCGGCTTTCAAAGCCTCGACTGCCCGTAGCAGTTGTTCAATGGGATCGGCGTCTGCCTTCACTTTGTCTTTTCCTCTGGCCTCGGCTTGATCGAGGGTTTGGGTTGATGTTGGTATGTCATTACCATAGCTGGAGGCCATCTCCGGTTGGCTAAGTTCAATCACAATTCGCCCCAACAACGGGGGCTCTTAGGGTACAAAACTTCCGGCGTATGGTGCGGCTGGAGGTGAAGCTGACATTCCGTAGGCGAGATCCGCCACAGACCTCTGGAGATCACCTATCATCCCCATTAGTTCAAATGTAGTAGGCTCACGAGCCTGGTATAGCTGGAGGGCCCAGACCGGGTGCGCAACAGGCGACCTGGGCGAATGTGGTGCACCACCATCGATCTCGCCCTGCAAACTGATTCCTTGACCTAATGAGGCTGTCATAACCACAATCTCTTCTGAATTCTGCGCCATCATAAGTCCTGCCTCAGCAAGGGGGAACACTGGCTATTCTGTATCAACTCTCTGAACTTTCTGAACTGAAAGGGAAAACAAGCAGCATTTCAGCCCAAACGGATCAGATACAGGTGTAGCCGAACAACTGTACTCCACTACTGATCACTATTCCCCAGAATCACTGTTCTCGAAACTGAACTTGATACCCGCAGATATAACTAATTTCTCAACAACACTGGTACTGGTGCCCTCGGGCCCGATACTCAAACTTGCAAACTGATATGTACGTTCCTGTAGAGGTACACTCTAAAAGCACACAGCAAGTAAAGAGAGCCAAAACACCCCTATGTTGGGGTAGGGTTTCCCTGTCCTATTTTGTCAGGAGCTAGGGTTCCACTATGCACGCATCAGTTTTCAAACAACCTAACATCGGGTAAGCAACCTGTCCTAGCTTGGAATGGTCACTATGGATCCGAATATGCACTAGGTCAAATGGTCAAAAAGGGTGCCCCAGTAAAACCGGGGTTTGTGTTCCCATACTGTCAGAGCCCACAACCGGTCAGCCTTATGGTCATGTCTTGACAAGACAAGCCTCCGGCAAACCGTTCAGGAATGGCAGACAGCAAACACGGCGTCCTAGGCACACCAATGCACATGCAATGCAAAGAGACACATAAATGAAATCAAAACAAGATATCACGAGTTCGAGTCAAGCTCTCTAAATCCCCAGCAGAGTCGCCAGAAACTGTAACAAGTCCGCAGGGGACCTCGCTACAGTTCGGACTCGATTTGTGTCACGGTCCTTAATCTGAACCAAAGAGTCCAAATCCGGTAAATCGTTTTGAGAAATAGATTTTTCAAAAAAAGTGTCAAACATGGACTGTTTTGCCAGATACAGAGTCGCCACCTAAATATTTTAAAATGGGGGAATTTAGGAAACCCTGACTCGGTGCCAAAGGCCACGTGTCCGTCATCACCAAAGTTGCCTCGGCTCGGGAGCTTGGGTACGATTGGGGAAGGTCAGCTATGAGCACCCCCTCTCGCCCGATCCGAAGATCGGCCTCTACTAACCGTGATATCCGTTTTTGAAAATGTTATGTGTTCTTATTCCATTTATTACCCTAGAATTACTATGTTATGCGCACAGCACACAAGTATAGACTAGATTGCCTAATTTGGAAATAAGCATTGCATATCCGTTTGTCTTGAAAAACACTTTGGAATTTGCTACTTGCGAGTAGGCTAAAATACGAATTTCAACGAGTTTTTCCAACTCGGACAATCCAACCTTCACCCACAGGCATCCAAACAGTTTATCACATAAGCATCTAGCCTCATGGTAATCATGCTGTCATGATAACATTCACATGCATGCGATATGTTAAAGCATGAAAAAAATACTTACATCGTACTCCGTGCCAAAACAAAGAACTCGTTAGTAATCAATGCATGATCCACGTCCATGTTTAAATGTCTAATACAACACATACAGGATGCAATTAGAGTAGGCTCGGCTAACCTAGACATGGCATGTGAAATGCAATCAATTGATGCACGTATTCAATTTGGAATTGAAGTACAAATGCAGTTAGCATGATGTACCGAGCCCGGTGCATGCAAGACAAATGTATGGATGCACGCATGCATAGCATAAGGTATGCTGATTTAAACATGACCTATTACTAACCATCAAAGCAGGTAAGTAAAAGAGAGAAAGAAGTGGGGGTTGGGAGACATGCACACACTCACCCACACTTATTACAAATTTGCCCTCGCTCGGAGGGACCAAATGAATATTACAAATTAACTAACTCGCAAGCTAATTAATTATTACAAATTACCTAATTAGTTAACAAACTAACTAAGCTAGGAAAAACAGTAAACCGCCTCGAGAAGAGAGCTCAATGCAATACGTGCTCGGGTCTTGCTCGGAAGTGCACCGCCATGCATAGGCTGCCTCTGTTTTCCTTGCTATACTCCTCTGGAGACTACCACAGTCTCAGGATTGCTTCCCTAGACATTGGGAGACATCACCAGCTGAGTAGGATTACCACCGGCAGTGGTATGTGGTCACCGGCCATTGGTGAAGCTATTGGCAGAGAGAGGATTACCGGTCGGCACTTAGCACTGCCGGTCGGCAGAGAGCTCCTGCAGAATCTGCAATTGACAGCAACATAGGGCAAGGCAGAGCATGGCAATACAATTCAAGAAATGTATGCACCAATCATGTCCCTTATCATGTTAGTGACTCAAGGGGACATGCTTCTTGGTTCTCGGACCAACAATCGCGCATTTCAATGCGTGATGGCCCAAGGGACCAATTTATGCATGTTGATTTCAAAATGCAATGCAAACCAACAAACAAATGAGGAACTCAACCTCAATCATGGATGATCAAGAGGCAAAGCATGCATGCAATGCAACCTAAGCATGTTGACTAGGTATGCAACATGGTAAAGCAGACAAGCATACAAGACATGCAAGGCATGAGATAATGCAACCAACAAGTATGCAAGGCACAATGTGGGTGTTTAAGCATGTAAACAAACATGTGACTTCATTCAATCATGCAAGTTCAATTATGCAACAACTCACCAATATGCTACAACATACAAGGAGTATATGCAACAAACAAGGAGATGGACTTAAACATGATTTGGGCAGTCCTAACTAGGCCTAAAACAGTGGCCAAAGTGCTATGAAATGAGGGCTAAATGACATGCAAACATGCATGCACAGAAGGACCAATACTTAAGCATTAAAGAGCAATTCTCGAGCACACTCAAGAGGGTGCAAACATGGACAGATGACATGCATTAAACTCTGAAAATCATGCGAGAACATGGTGCCAAACCAAGCAAACAAGATAGGCTAAACATGCAACAAATGGCCCAAGCATTCATGGTAAGCTAATGAAGTATTGAACTACACTTAGCAAGACCAAACATGGCATGAATTTAATGGCCAAAAACAGAGTTTTAGCACATAAAACAAGGCCCAAAAGACCACTTAGATGGCATCTAAATGGCTTGAATTCAAAAGCGTACACAAATGCACTTTCAATGAGCATACCACACAAGCTCATAAGGCATCAAAGGGGCATCCAAGGCAAGCATACAAGCATGCAAAGGGGACTGAAATGATGCCATAAATGGTGCCAAACCATCAACATAAGGCAAGTAATGCATGCTACACACTCACACACTTAAGGCCAACAAGCCAAAATGCAAAGGGGGCATATAATGCATGGAAAATTCGACCCAAACAACTATGGACAGACCTCTAGCATGGCAAGATAAGCACAAAAGCTTCACAAAGCTAGACCTAAAACATGCTTGAACAATGGTTTACAACCTAAGGCATGTTAAGGCCTAAACATGGCATTACAAGGTAGGTATGCTAAGCATGCATGGTGTACCAAAACCAACTAAAAATAGAGTCATATTATGACATAATAAGCACAAAAAATAACTAAGGCATGGTCAACATGAAGCTTAGCTAGGTGCTCCCTCAAGAGGCCAAAAATGGTCCTTTTCAAGGACAACAAGGAGAGGGGGTGGCCCTCTCCTTCTTGGGACTTCAAGGCACCATCCTTACCACTGAAATCCCTCAAGATTTCAGTGGTGAGGAGGCCCAAACACCAAAGTCCCGGAGCTCACTCAAAATGGCTCAAAATGGGGCCTCTCAAGGCCTAAGAGGGGTCAAACACCTCCAAACCACAAAACACTCTAAATAAACTATTTAGAGGGCCTAAAAACAGAACTTTTTTATGTTGTACACTAAGCTCAAAAACAGTTCTAAAATAGGCAAAAAAAATATGCAAGAATGGGGAATAAAAGGGCAGGATTGTTACCCTTGAAGACCTTCTTCAAAAATGGTGGACCAGCTGGTTCTTAAGCCCCAAACCAGATCCAAAACTCTGAAAATAATCCCTTAGAACCTCAATAGCCAAGGGAAGGTGTAATGGTAGGTGTTTGTGTGCAATAGTATGGACTAAACACACACTTATACACACACAAGAGAGAGAGATATAGAGATGGAATATGTATAAGCCCTAACCCTAGAACCAGAACTTCTAACAATGTCTTTCCTCTCTAAAATGTCTAACCCTATGCAAGGGAGAGAGGAGCTCCTCTTATAGAGGAGCCAATCTTGTAAAGCTTACAAGGTAAGCTAACAAGAAGGCCATCCCTCTATACACGTATGGAGGGGAACAAAATGCCATACAGCTGTATTAAAATATCTGCAAAAGCAGATGAACAGTAGTCGGCTGCTCAAAATTGCCATTTTGGCAAAATGGACTGCCGACCGGCAACAAAGAATGCCGACCGGCAATATACATTGCCGATGGCAACAAAACACCAGCCGGTGGCCTCTGGCCATGGCCGGTGATGTGTGGGGATGCCTCACAAGGCATTCCCTGCCCCTCCAAGGCAAAACACAAGTGTTTGGTGCAAAACCAGGCACTAAACAGTCGAGTTCGGAGATCCTGAGGCAAGGCGCGTAGCCGAGACCTCCGAGAACTCCAAACGAACACAAACATGGATGATCACCGAGTGTTCAAACGGTGACGCCCAAGTTTTGAGGACGGTCAAAAATGGGGTGTCTACAAGGCCTTACGTAGTTTCTGAGGGTAAGGTTCACTTGGGTATTTTCACTCTCCTTTTGCGCTCTAACGTTTTCCAAAGTCGCCTTTCTGGGTTTTCAATCTTGCAAGCTTTTCTCATTTTTTATTTTTTATTATTTTTTCATTTTCCATTTTTTTTTTTTTTTTTTCTACTCTAACTTTTGCCTAGGTCACCCTTCCGGGTTTTTGGCCCAGCGAGCCTCTCAAGGATAGTACTTTTGTAGCTTGTCCATGTTGGTTGGTTATGAGATCTCTAGGTCATCTAAATCCATGAGAATGGCCATTTCTTCCTGACTAGATAGTTTTGATGATGTAGGGACCCGTCCAATTAGGTCTGAATTTGGTGGATAGGAACTCAATTGCTCTTCAGCACTAAATCTTCTTCTATCAAATTTTGAGATTTGACTTTATTGCCGGTCTCCATTGGCTTAAGAAACGATCCAGTTTTGAATCTTCAATCACATCCGACCTTTTTGCCCCTAGTTCAAGGGCTACTTCCGATCCAGCTATGCAAGCTTCATTCGATCACATCCAATCTTATTGCCCCTAGTTCAAGGGTTTCTTCCAATTCGGCTATGCAAACCTTACATTTTGGTTGATTATTGAACATTCTGAATCAAGGTTTCAAAGCTAAGGGAGTCGGGTCTCAGGTCGAAAGGGATCCTATGTTGTACAATCTCAAAATCAATTCCAAGTATGTCTTTGTAAGACCACGCAAAAACATTCTTTTGAACTGATTTAATAAAGCGACTAATCACTCGTGCTCCTTTGAAGACAGTGTGAAACCAATCTAGACTAAGCCAGGATCCTTCTAAATACCCACACTAATAGAAATGATCTTATCCATCAAGGGCTTAGTACGCATCTCTTCCTCTTAGTTGATCAAATTTTACAAATCTCGTGGAATTTTTTCTTCTTTGTTTTTATCAAAGTTTTAGTCAATGCAATGATTTATAGGTACAAAGAAGTAGGCAAAAATTATTGCATTTTTAATCATAACTTTTGGCTTAATGGTACAGACTCGATTGCGGAGTGAAAAGACAAACATAAACAGGGTAGTAATTTTCGAGTTTTCACCCTCAAAATCACTAGATTTTGACTCACAAGGCTAACTCGATCCTCATTACAGCTCCACAGACTTGGCGAAATCAGGTTCAGACTCAACACGCAATTGATAATGCAAAATAAAAGTACTCCCAAATTGCTAATAACAGTGCGTGCTATCTACCACGTTTGGAATGAAATGTGTGCAATCAGCACGTGGTCCGTCCCTGATCACAGAAATGATCATAATATCCCTCGGAGTTTGTTGGTCCCGTGCTGGTTTCCAAAATCTATCACAGATTCAACCAGTGTCAGACCCAAAACTTCTCCAGCGCTTCTTTGCTCTATGATCAATCCATGGTTCAGGAAAACCATAAAGAAAGAAGTGCATGCCCGTGAGAATATATGCTAATATCCAGCTTTGGCTCCAGATCATCTGCCACCATAGAGTTTTGGGGTTTTGGTTGGGATCGAGGTGCATATATCATGAATGAGTCAACGCTCTACAGTAGTAGCACCTCGAGCTTGGACAAATAGGAAGGTGTGATATATGCATTGTGGTTAAAGGTGGGTGGTAATGTATGAATAAGGTTGAGATGGGAAGGCATTGGGGATTGGTCATCGGGTGGAAATGGGTTGGAGGTAAGCTTGGCTCTTTGGGGTTGAGGAGGAGCTATGATCTTATTATCAATAAGATCTTGAATCCCATGATGAAATTGGAAGCAACGGTCGGTATCATGATTGTGCTATTGGTGGAAGGCATAAAACTTGGTTAGATCATGGCTACGTGGAAGCGGATTAGGAAGGGGTTGGGGATCAAAGAGCTTGAGGTGCCCCTTGTTCACTAGGATTTCTGTGGCAAGGGTTAGCGACATGTAGAGGAGGTGAAACCTTTGGTTTCGAGGTCGGGTTGAAGTGATTGGTTGTGGGCTAGAGTTGGAGAAGGGATTAGCTGTGTTGGCAATGGTGGCAACGATTGTGTTGACTTCTGAAGGCATAGAATTGGCAGTTGTGCTACTATTGAAAGTAGCATTCGAATTGCGATTGAACATCTTTATCACAGGCTCATTTTCTTCTGTAATGATCGCTTGTCTGATAGCATCTTCAATTTGAACCCCAATTTCATGGAGGTCTTTGAAGTTGAAGAGTAAGAGAACTATCATTTTCTACAGTAGTTTTCCATGCAGATTTCTGACAACCATACGAACTTGATCCTTTTCCAAGGGTCAGCTTGTCATCATGGGCGCCTTTGCCTCCCATCTGGTGATGAAGGCCACAAAACTCTCACTGGGCTCTTGTCGAGTCACCTCCAGGTCTCGGGTGGTTACTTTAATCTGGGTGTTCTAGGAATATTTGGTGATGAAAGCCTCAGCTAACTTCTCCCTACTCTATTGTACCGAGTCTTCTAATTTAGTATATTAGATGACAGCTACACCAGATATAGTTCTCCCAAACAAGGAAAGTTTTTGAGGCCAAGTCAGGCCCATGGGTTTTAGGAGATCTGAGAAGAGACGAATATGGACAATAGGGTCACTAGCTCCATCAAACCTGTCAATGTGCGGCAATTTGAACCGTTATGCTGTTGAGATATGAGACCCTTAGTCCAAAGAGTGGCGGTGGCTCGGTACCTTTGACATAGTGGAGGAGGTGGCGAGGGATGCGTGGAGTCAATGCGAGAACCAACTTTGTTTACCCATCTTCACTTCCTCACTCAGTCACCGATAATCTCATCCCTCCATTTCGCTACAAGAAATCATCTCAGGCCTCTATGAGAGACATACCCAATCGAAGCTTTGCTCCTCCTCCTCATATCTGTGACTTCTCTAGTTCTTCTCTCAACATGCTTCTCTTGCCTCAGACTATGTCTACTTACGATCAAATTCCATATATCGATCACTCTGGCTCTTAATCAGATACTGGGTCTCTCTTTGTTTTGTTCTTCTAATGTCTCTGAAAGCTTTGCAGGTTCGTTTCTCACTTAACCCAAAATCGAAGATCATCAAAAGAGAGAGAGAGAGAGAGAGAGAGAGAGAGAGAGAGAGAAATGAGATTTGATTTGTGAAACTCAAATTTCTCTGTGATATATAAGTGTGGAGTTGAGGGACCTTAGATATTATAACATAATATTGTAAATCACTTCCATTACTAAAAATGGGGAAGGGACCTTAGATTAATTTTTTCTTTAGATTACTATATAAATAATACCACAAAATGCTCTCAAAGTATCAAATATTTACGTGTTATTATGAACAATACAAAAAATTCTTAGCCAAAAATCATGTTAAGATAAAAGAAAATACATTTTACATATAAACAAAAACAAAAACCAAAAAAAAAAAATGTTCAAAATCATTTTTTTGTTTTTTTTTTTTTTGGGGGGGGGGGGGAGGGGGGGCACATGACCCCTTGCATTCTTTGGCTTCACCCCTTGGAGTAGAAAAATTAGCACTCTCTAGTTGTGATTTTTGATTTTCTTCTTGTCTTTAGATTTGATGGAGAAAAGTCGTCACTTTTATATACAGTCTTACGTCCACGATTTAGTTACTACTTGTACCATAGAAGAAATTTAACGAAAACAAGAAGTTCTAAAGGATATAAAATATTAAAAAAACCAAAACCAAAGGAACGTAAAAGCTTAAATGAATATTCAACTTTATACTCAATACTAAAATTTACTACCTAACTTCAACTTATAGAAAATAAAATGATTCAGCTCAACTGTGATTTTGAGTAAATTATAAATACATCTCTGAGATTTAATTAAAATATGAATCGCCTCCTGTGGTTCTGGAAATTATATTCTACCCCCTGGAGATTTCTAATTTCACAACAAATTGCCAATTTTATTAATAAATCATCAAGTCAATTAACAATTTTTAATAATGTTGGAAATATGTTTCAATTAATAATTTAGGTAATTTTATTATTGTATAGGAGAGCAATTATGAATTTCATTTTTTTAGTTAATTCTGTTAAATAAAAGATTCTAATACGGAGATATGTGTAATTTTTCAAATAGCAAGAGACAATCTGTACTTTGAACAAATCTCAAGAGTTGTATTTGTAATTTACCCAAATATTTTCCTGCAACCTATGATGCAAATCCACGTATTGACATTCTGTCAGTGTGAGAGTTATTGGTCTCAAAGTAAGGTTGACAAACAACCATTGCTTATTGTTATTGAAATAAATCACACAGCCTTGCCGAACTTGACACCGTTGTATTTGTAATAATAATGTTGGATTTAATTGAGCATGCTTGATTTCTTTATTTTAATTGTAATATTCCCTTGTGTTGAAGGGAAAAGGTGTTGCATTGTGGATCACATGTTGTTGTATGTATCATTGATTTGAGTGTGAGATTATGAAGAATGATGTTTTGTTCTAAATTTTTTTCTTTCATATATCTAGTTTGAGAAATTGTGTTTTGATGAAATGATGAGAAAGAAAATGTTAAATGTTGATTGTATTTTGATGTTGCGACTTGACGATGTTGTTGGGCTAGTCGTAATGGTTAGGGCTTTAATTGGTTTGTCTGAATTTTGGGGACAAAATTTCTTATGGTGGAGAGGTTGTGATGATTGGTTTTGCTACACGCTCCTTCCTTCTCGTTTTCTTTGGGATTGTTCTGTCCGGATGCCTTTTCTCTAACTCTCATCCTTGTTTATTTCGAATCGACTTTCCTTTCACTTCGGTAGGTGTGCGGTCAAGTCCGGGGTGCCCGAGGACCGAACCTGATTTTTCTGGACTGCTGGGCTAAAGCCGCACATGCGATGGACTTGGGCCGCACGTGCGGGGTGGGGGCCGCACATGCGGGGAGTGAGGCCGCATGTGCGGAATTCAGGGGAGACTTGAGCTACTTTCTGTCTAAAATGCATGAGTGGAGAGAGGTGTGGGAGAGGATCCCCGCATGTGTGGGGATGAAGGCCGCATGTGCGGGAGGGGGCGCTCTGCACGTGCGGGGAAGGGCGGCGCCGCACGTGCGGCAGATGGGCAGTCCAAATCTCTGTTTTTTTTTTGTTGGCCGAAGTTGTATCACATTTTTTGGGCTTTTTCTCTCACTCTAAACTTCATTTCTCTCCTCATTCTCTCTAGAAACCCTAACCAAAACACTTAAACACTTTGATTCCTTGCAAATCCTTGGATCTAGAACATCATCATCTCTCCATAATCTTGAATATCAAGCTTGGACTTCTCTTGGTGTAGAAGAAATTGAAGAATACTCTATCTTGAATCTAGGGTTTCCTCCTCCTCTTCATCAAAGTTTGAGGTAGGGACATTCTTGAGTTATATATATATATATATATGTTTTGCAAGATATATGTTGATTTTATTGCTTCTCTTGAGTCTATTTCGAGAATTTGGTTCTTGGCTCAAGGATGGTGTGATTTCTCAAAATGAGGGTTTAAACTTTAAATGTTCTAAGTTGATCCTTGAAGCCTTTTATCTATGATTTAAGAAAGATGATTTTGATGAGCTTTCACATGAAAATGGGAGGTGTTTTGGTTTTGAGAAAGAGCCCTAGAAATTTTGAGGGGGGGGGGGTTGAAAACATGAGAAAAACTATGAAATTCTTCTTTTCTTGTGTTGAATGGGTCAATGAGTGTGGGTTTCACAATGTGAAATAAAGAAATGATAATTTTCTTGATAATAGAGAGTGGAGGACTTATTCTTGAAACTATTGAATGCATGGAAATATTTAAGTGTAAGATGATAGTTGTTGTGCACTATGGTTTTGTGAAAATTATAAACATTGGGAATTAATGTTTGAAAACATTATTTGTAGTCTTGATGAGACTATGTTGCTAAGAATTGTGAAAAGTGAAATAGCGGCTAAGTGTAGATAACATACGGTTATCTTGGGAAAGAGCATTGAAAGGAGGTAATGGAAAATGTGATTGTTGACATTATTGTAGAGACTTTGAAAATGGAGTAATGTTATGAGATATGGAAAATCATTGCATGCATACTCATTCATGTTACTATTATTATGCATTGTGAGTTTAGATTGAAAAATATTTACTTCATGAAAGAAAGAGGTGTTGTAATGTGAACTATGGAAAAGTGGTATGGGATAAATACATAGTAAATCCGGATAGGGGGTGTAGTTGAACTTGATAAGTTGGCCTGAATGTCCATGGTGAAAGACCATAAAACCACGCGGATAGGTGTCGAGCCTTCCGGTTAATACCGGTAAAAATGACAATTAGGTAGTACTTGTAGAGTCTACTTGCAGACACCAGCCAAGGGATTACTAGTGTTGTATTTACCACCCCTATTGATAAAAATTGGAAGTTTGAATTGTGTTGAGGTTGCAAGCTTTTATTTAAAAATGGAAATCTTTGAGAAGAGCATGAAATGAAATTTTCTTAAAAAAAAGGGTCATTGAATGGCATTGGCATTTGCATTTACATTGAGAATTGCATAACTGTATATATTTTGTGAGAATTCTCTATTGGGCTTTATGCTCACCCCTATGAGACTTTGGTGTAGGTAAAGATGTGGTGATCCCGCCGGACTGAGGGCATGGATATTTTGTGAAGAGTAAATTGCCTTCTTATTTTTGTTGTGAATTTTGTAAAGCCAAGGGCAAAACGTGTATGGGTCCGAGTAACCATTTTGTGTAATCGGGCTATTGCCTTGGAAGATGTAAGCCCTTAAGGGCATTTTATTGTTTTGAGACTAGATGCTTCACATGCTATAGATTCACGTGTTCTTCTGATTCGTTGAATGTATACTGCATGTGGAACTTTTGTATTAAACTCATTTATTAAATATGTGGAGATGGAAGGATTATTGTTATTATTTATTGAATGTTCATTAATGTGGGTAGTTCATGTTGAATTATTTCTGGGCGTTACAGAATTCAACTTTATCACTTCCAAAATGCTAAAACATGGACAACTGAGTGTAAATTCATGAGGAAATCTTAAAAATAACAAGTATAAACTCCATGCATGTATGGTTTTGTGAAAAATCAAACTCAAAATTGATGAAATATACATGCATGTTCATAATTAACCCATTCTCACCATTTTTCAAGTTAAATTCTATCATTTTCCTTTATAATTACATGAAATTTACCCTGATTACTTCATAAATTCAACTCTTAGATGAATTGTCTACAAGAATTAAGGTTGTGGTTCTTACCTAGAGCTTGAATTGGTGTTCTATTTCACAAATTTCTTCAATTCTACCTCTTCTCTTCACAATTCCTCTTCTACTCTCTCTCTAAAGGTTGATCTCTCTCTCTCTCTATCTCTAAATTTTTAGCTCAAAGTGTTGATTATGAACTCAAATTCCCTACATAAGTCATATATATACCTAGGATTAGTTTAGGCTAATTAAGTGTACTTAAGGCTAATTAAACAAGCTTTGGTTTAATTAATCTAACTTAATTCTAATGATTATTTCTAATTATTTTAATCTGAATCAAATTTTAATTAAACTATCCAATAAGCTCTAAATATTTCGTTTAGCCTATTTTCCTTGTCAATTTATGTTTTTGAATTCATTTGGACCTTCAATTTCTTATTCAAAGTACGCATTCTAATAGATATTTCATAATCAAACAGATATACACAATATTAAACACATAAACATGCAAATTCTCTTAATAAAATAACATGCAAAAGTGATATGCACGATGGGGTCGTCACAAATCCCCTCCGGTTTGGGAATGAGTGATCGGAGAAGATGAAATACTCTCTCTCTATGTGTAAGGAGAGAAAGAGAAAGAGTGTTCAAGTTAAGTTGAGTTGAGGTATGCCAAGTTACCTTTAATGTAAAGAGAGTGTTGCTTATATAGAAGACTTCAGTTGTTCCCTAAGATGGGTTCATGGAATTTGGGTGCCTCAAGGCTCTCTTTAACATTGCCCAATGTAGGGGACCACAAGGTGGTTAACCATGGAGTCATGTGCTCAATGTAATCATGCATATAACAGATCACATTCCCTCTATCAACAGATTCCGTGATTCCAGGAAGGGAAAACCAGCTGAAGTGGCACCATGCATATGCATACATTCATAATATCTACGTATGCTAAGGGGTTCCTTAGCTCGGTTCCATTCATATACCAATTCGACCTTTCATGAGGTTGGTCGTAGAGATGAGCTAGCCCATTCAGATGGCCTTAAACGGGTTCTGCCCACTTTGGTTTTACTGACAGGTTCGACCCAGCTTAGTACCGTGCCTAGGCTGGTCTATTCCTTAATGCGCTTGGCCCAAGTGCTTGAGGACTTGTGAGGATAATTGTATGGAGATGGGCTCAATAATTTGGCCAACGTAGGTATCTGGCCCATATTGGATGGCCATTCGAGTTTGGTTTTAGTGGTTTGGACAGACCTAAGACTAGGCTCCACTTGTTTTTATATTTTGCCCCTTCAAAACTAATATATGAAAATAGAGTGAGTAAGAGTGGAATCAGAATTTTGACTTAGATTGGAGAGGCAAACGAGATGAAAGAAATTTTCACCAACCGAGGTCAGTTCGATATAGGATTAAAACAACAAATTTAAGAAATAATTGTTGAAAAGTCCATACTAAGGAAGAAATAACGCATTAGGTCCAGTAGATTTTTTTTGTTAGTAAGAGGTTCACCATTTGTGCAATAGTTTGGTGAGAAGTCTTTTTATTGGTCTTAGAGGACATTTTATTTCCAATTTTACCCCTTATCTATATATTGACTTTTGTTGACTATTTGTTCAAATTTATTTTGGTTATTTGTTCAAAAATTTTTGATCTGTTTTGTTTTTTTGACTATTTGTTCAAAATTTTTTGATCTGTTTAATTTTTTTTTACTATCTGTTGAAATTATATGTTTAATTTAGTATCATTTCAATTTTTGTTATCTATTCAATTTTTTTTTAATCTTTTCCTATATGTTGAAATTATCTGTTTAATTTTTTTATTTGTTCAAAATTGTTTTTTATCTGTTAAAATAAGGATTCAACAAGCTCACAGATTATCACTAGCTTCAACAGATTTTTTTTATCTGTTAGATTGGACTTTTCAACAAATCTTCACAAACCAAATTTCAAATCCCACTCTCTATCAATTTTATCTACAATTTCACCTTATAGATTCACATACCTTGTGTATGTACACCCCCACATAGAGAGAGATGGGTGGTAATAGTAAGCTTCACAAGTGGAAAATCTTTATATACATATCACCATCGTTGTCTTTTGAAGCCAAACCTTTGAAGCATCTACGTTCTAGTTTACAGAGACCTAGGGTTTGCTCCGCTACTTCTTGACGGCTTTAAGCCTGATTTCTCTATGGTAATCCCTAATTTGAATATCAAATTAACGGTTCTCAATTGATGCGATACCTCTTGTACCGAATGCCTACGATTATCAGATTACAGCTTTGTCGAGAACACACTTCGTGTTAATTATGTCTACGAGACAGAAAGACGATGATTTGAAGATTATGGTTTTTGAAAAGGAGTTGTTGAATGATGTGGCTGAGAATCTACCTTTTTTGTTCTTGTACACGACAATTGAGTTGAATCATCAAGCAAACCATTTCTACTTGTCTTGTTCTGAGGAATAAGTGATCGTGAATGTTCAATCGACTTGTTTTCTTCCATTCACCACTCAACTGATACAAGCCCCGTGGACGCTGGCGATTACCAACTTCTGACACCTCTCTATTGTGGCCTTGATTTCTCACCAGAGGGGCTCGATGGTGTGGCCATGGTCACTGAATTAAGAAGTGATTGAGCTTAGGGCTTTGAGATCGATGCCGGAGCATAAGTGATTGTCGTTTCCGGAGAAGACTATAACGTCGTTGTTAAGGTTTTGATTCAAAACTGTGTATGTATTGTATAGATATAGATGAAGGAAGAGAGAGAGAGAGAGAGAGAGGTTTGGGAAAATGGAGGAAGGATGGAGGAAGGACGGAGTAGTAGCGAAGACCACAGAGAGAAAAAGGGGGCTTTTCCCAAATTAAGCCAAATTAGCAACCTATTTCCCAAACTAGGCCTAGTTTGGATGGAATTTCCAAACTAGGCTAAAACGTGGTTGTGAACCACGCTTTCACCGTTTTCTGACTCTCGCGCGGAAAATTTGTAAAATCGTAAAAGCGTGTTTCCAAACCACGCTTTTAATTAAGAAAGCGTGGTTAGGAACCAAGCTTTTAAGTATTTTTTTTTTTTTCTGAAAACGTGGTTGTAAACCACACTTTTAAGTGAAATTTTTTTTTTTTTTTTTCTGAAAATATGGTTGTGAACCATGCTTTTAAGTAAATTTTTTTTTTCTTGAAAACGTGGTTGTGAACCAGGCTTTTACTGTTGATCAAAGAAAGCGTGGATGATAACCACGCTTTTACCCAAAATCCGTTTTTAAAACCACGCTTTTAAAACTTATATAAAATTCCCCTAGCCCCCTCATTTGCAACCACACTTTTTACACTTAGGTTTTTTCGACTTCAGGCTCTCTCTCACTCTCTGCTCTCGCTCCCTCTACTCTCAGACTCTCTCTCTCTGCTCTCACACTCTCTCTCTGCTCTCGCTCTGCTCTCTCTCCGTCCGTGGGTTGCTCTCTCTCTCGCTGGTATGGCGTCTGTCTCTCTCTGTCTCATTTGAATTTTATGTGTTTATTGTGTTTGTGAAAATGTGAATGTGGGTACAAAGTGGGTATAATGTAGATAGAATAGGGTTCATGAATGTGAAAATGTTGTGAATTGATGAAAATGTTGGTAGAATAGGGTTTGTAAATATGAAAATGTTGTGAACTGAAATTGTGGTTTTGAATTGGTAAAATGTTGTGGTTTTGAATTGGTAAAATGTTGTGGTTTTGAATTGTGAAAATTTTCTAGGGTTTTCAATTGAATGTGAAATCATAAATTAGGGTTAGGGTTTTGAATTGTGAAATCAGAAATTAGGGTTAGGGTTTCAGAAATTAGGGTTTTGAATTGTGAATCCTATCTATATTTTTTTGCATTGTGAATTGTGAATCCTGTCTATATTTTTTGAAATTAGGATTTTGAATTTTGAATTGTGAATCCTATCTATATTTTTCAAATTTGAAAATTTTATTTTTTGCTTGTTAATCTTGTCTATATGGTTAAATATTCTTATTCTTTCGCTTATCTCTTAAGCTACATCATTAGGCCACTATAACTAGTACAAACAATTTTACTGGGTTGTTTTAGGAAATATGTTAAAAGCTAATTTTTCGTTTTTTTTTTAACTTTTTTTTGGAAAAAAGTGTGAAAAAAGTAGAAAAATGATGTGACCCAAAAAAAATTAGCTGTCAAAAAATGACTTTTAACCTCTTTGCCAAAAGAGGCCTTTGAAGTCATCCTCAAAAATATGCTATTACCAAATCATTTTATATAAATAAAAAAAATTTGTTTAAAAATTATGTTTGAAAAAATTAAAATTTTTTATTTATAAAATGACCCATTCTCGAGAATTTTTACCCACTTGAACTATCCAATTGACTTATTCCCTATGCGTCTGGATTATGTTTATTCAATTAAGCTTTATATTTTTATGATAGTCGAATGTCTGAATTAGTTTACGTATTTCTCGACTAATCTTAGAATCCACACCAAACGTCCCTTCCACGTAGATCGGACAAATCTCAAATAATACCTATAAACATGACCTCAAGAAATTGATAACACATAATGAGAGTTCAACTTGAGACCTGAAAGGAGCATACCTAATTTTTAACACATAATGAGAGCTCATTAATATTAATGAAACTCAAGTTTGACTCGATTCGGCTCGATAATTTTTTTTAATGTTATTTATATTGTTTAAATAAAAATAAATGAGTCGAGCTTGACAAACCGAGCCGAGCCCTTAACAAGCTCAGTCGAGCTTGTTCATGAAAAGTTCGGTTTATTTGCAGCCCTATTTGAAACGACTCATGATTGGGAATTTGGGAGAAGTATTTCAAATATCACCATACTTTACTAGAAATAATATAAAATTACAACTCATAATTATTAACTTTCAAATTTTTTATTTTTATCTTTTATAACTGAGTATCTAAGTCAATTTATACACACCTTGACTAAATTTAAAATTATAATATATGCATCAAAAGAGAGTCTTAAAACATTCTAATTAATAGTCCATAGAAATTTCCTAGATAAGAAGAACAGGAAAAAAAAATGGCACTTTGATGGCTAAGCCTGTGTTTCCTAATACCAAATAATTGCTACAGATGGCCCAATAGATTGACATTGATTAGTATCCAAAATTTACTACATAGATTTAACCACCAACATAAGCCCATAAGCCAAGGCACAAGCCTCTTTTGAGAACATGAAAAAAAATAATTTATTGGTATATTTTGATTATATTATCTCTCTATTTTTTTTTTTTTTTTTTGTATGTTTAAAAAAAAGAGTAAATAAATTATTTTTTTTTCTTACTTTTCAAAACAAGCCAAAATGAGCTTTTTGTTTGAATTTCATAACAAAGCCTCTATGACCTCTAAAAAGTGGATGAGGGTTACCATTTCACATAGGAAATAACTTTGTCATTAAGGTCCCTAGTGGCACAAGTTTGAGAAAATAAAAGTAACTTCTCTTTAATTGTCCATAAATCTCAAGAATTGGATCACCAATTTTAAAAAATTAAGAACAATGTTTGAAACCTCTATTTGATATTGTCCAAATCAGAACTCAATGAAAAAAATAATAATTTCATACAAAACTTACACTATGATTTAAGATTTTTGTATGACTTGTCCAATTTAGTCCAATCTTTTTTTTTTGGGTGAATATTTTTAGTCCAATCTCACTGAATAAAAACAATACTTGATAGAATGAAGTTGTTTTAAAATTATACTATAAAATTATATGAAGAGAAAAATAAAACAAGAATCTTCACAATGTCTTAAGATTCAAAATTAGTAATCCATGATGCTATTTATTAAATAAAAATACTAAAAAAATAGAAATTAAATATGTGATATATCTGTCTACTTTATCAAAATACTAAAAAATAGATCAAGATTTATCAAATGAAAACAAAATAAGTGTTCTTTAAATTGCTCTCACTTCCATGCGTAAGATTAAATCATTGCCTAAATTAAGGGTTGTGTAGAGTTATTATTATTATTTATTTATTTGGAGTCAATGCCTTTTAGAAATTGATCATATTGAGGGAGTGAGGGCCTTTGTTTTATTATCCTGATAAAAATGTAAAATAAAATAATTCTATTATAATTCGAGTGTTATGGATTCAAATCATAGAAATAATGTCTCTGGATACTCAATGAGGCGCGTGCATATATCTGATCTTCCTCTAAACTCTGTCATGACTGTAATCTTTGGAATTGCCCCTTTACAGATCTTGTAAATCAAAATGGGTCACTAGCTAAAAATCTTATAGTTTTGTTATAAACAAACAAAATTGATCATAAAATTGAATACAAATACATATATACGCATAAAATTTTATAGAGTTTGTTAGTATTTTGAAAAATTTTATCCATCTATATACATTTTGTGTACAGTTCTATAACTATTTTTGTGTTTTTAGACTTATTCAAAATCTGAAGTTATTGCTGCTATGTGATTCAAAATTTCTTTTTGTTTCAAATTCAATAAATATTTTTGTATAGAACATCTATACATGTGTATGAATTCAAAAAGGATCATATGAACAAAGCATATCCAACCTCAAAAAGAAATGTTTTGATGTCGCACAGAGTGACTTAATCATATACAAAGTTACCATATTATAAAATTAATTAGGGCTTTTTTAAAATAAATAAAATTAAATTAATGGTAGTGCTTGGATGGCTCTACTCGTTTGATGCATTTTAAGCATTTTAATAAATTTATATTATTACAAGGATGCTTAATCCAATGGGGAAGGCTATTACCCATCAAATTGACTATCTTATTGAAGATAATTGATGATTATTCCCAAGTTTCCATGTGAAAAGAAATAGACTATCTAGATGAGTAGTCTTACATGAAAGAAACTTTCCAAAAGTTATTTTTTGAGTGAAGTACTTGTACCAAAACAAATGGAACCAGGTTTTCAAAATGTAACAGTGCATTTAGAGGGTGGCAATGGGTTATGGGGCAAGGGGGAGGGGAGGATGATTGTAGAGGCAGTGTGGGTTTTGATGGCGTTAGACTGTAGCAGGAAACAGGTAGGTTTCAATAGCGAAAGAGATGGGGAAGGAGAGAGTTTATCCACTGTGTGAGGTGCATGGTAATATTTAAATGGATGGTTAGGATAGTTTGTGATCTAGTATGGTCACGTTTAAAAGTCCTTTTAGAAGAAGTTAAAAGAGTAAATAATATATTGCCACATGTATTTTTTTAAAAAAAAATTTGTTAAACAAAGTAACTAAGATGGACATGAGTGTAGGCTGTGACACAAAATGAAGCTCAAAATTTAAATTGATGAAATTAAAACTTTTGAGTTTAAATCAAAAAATACGTAAAACTCTGGAGTTTTTTTTTTTCTTTTGTAATTTGTCCAATATTTTAAACATGTTTATGTTCATTTGTTGGCAAAAATGAAAATAAAAATATATTTAGTATACATTGTAATGAAAAAATTTCATGCCACTAATAAATGTAATTTTAAGAACCAAATAATTTAATGCTAAATGGTATACCTTTTTAAAAATAAAATTTTGGTCTTGACAGGATAGTAATTCATTACCAAATGTCTAATTTCATCCTTAAATAGTAGAGACAATTGGTGAAAAGTTTATTTCAAAAGGGTATAAATTATTACATTCAAGGTAAAATCTTGTTTGGTAATAAGGACAAAGTGAAAATTGTTGACGATGTTGAAAAAGTTGCCGAAAAAAATTATGTTTGCTTTTATCACACACCATAGATTTGTCATTGTATTTGTATTATAGAATAGCATAATACACTTTTAATAATTCTAATTTTTATCATAAAAAAATAGAAATCTCTTGTAAAATTTATCCAAAATTAATAAAAGATCTTCAGAACAAAAACTTAACTGAATTATGACATAATGTGATTAGTTATAACATATTGTGAGGTCAATTATGACATTATTTTGATTATGATGTAAGAGTTGTTTAGTTATTAAGTGTGTGAAAATATAATTTTCCCGTCCCCACCCTATTTTCTCATTGAAATGATATTGGGGAAAATTACCATCTCTATTCAAAACTTAATTAAGTTATAAGTTCTTACCATAAAAGTTCTTCAAGTGGACAAAAAAAGAGTTTTTTTTTGGTAGTATACCAGTTTTCTAACAAATGTAAAATATACCTAATTCATGTAACTAAGAAGTAGGTGTAAATGTTATGAATTTATAATTTTATATTTAAATTTGTAGATAGTTTCTAATCAATCCTTAAGCAAATATTAAATGTGATAGTGATTGTATGCAAGGCGCCTTTTTTTTTTTTTTTGCTTTTATTTTTAAATGTGACATCATTTATATAATAGAATACATTGCATGTCTATTTGTGTCAAAATTATAATATGAAATTTATATTTTAGTACAAGTCTGAATTGTTTATTTTTTTATTTATTTTTTGTATGGAAAAACACAAGATTTAATATATTATACATCTAACAATAACTCATCTAATAAAATAAATCTGAGTACAAAATATAAAATAAATCCTAAATGGAGAAAACGAACCTTCACGCAGAAAAGATACGAGTCTCCACATAGGAAGTAAAAAAAACTCCACGTAGAGATGAAACCTCAGCCGTTGCTTTATATGAATAAAAATAAGTGAACAAAAATGAGAAAATAAACAATAATAAACAAATAAAGACAAAAACAAAAATGCGAGAAAATATAAATTGAAGTAATGTTTAGTTGTGTTGAAGTAATGTTTCACCTCTAGAGTTCTTTCTACCTTGGAAAATATAAATTGACAAAAATAAGAGGGCTGCTTTTTATATGAAAATGTCACTTATGATATAAATGTCACTTATAGGAAAATATAAATTGTCTTTTGACTCCCACAACTTCCTTTCACCAAGTATCCGCCTAAACAAATTCAAATAACCAACACAAAAATAAAAGCAGGTGAATTTACAAAAATCAAATCAACACTGAAATATTACCAAAACAAATAAGAAGAAACATGGAAAAAGAAAAATTTACATTTACCGTGTACAAGAGCATGATGTTAATCGTAATAAATAATGAAAAAAGCAAAACACAAGAGCATGATGTTAATGTTTATGTGTTGTAAGCTTTTTTCTTAAAAAGCTAGAAAATCTAAAACATAATCATTTTTTTAACTCATATTTTAATTAAAAAAATCAATAATGATTGTTGGATTACAATTGCTGATTACTTAAATAAAGTTCTTGCCTCACAAGTAATTGTAATTGAATGAGTTAAAATTCATATAATTCTTTTAGAAGTAAAATCCGATATAAGTATATTGTTGATATTTTAATGTTTTTTGTTTCATTGAAGCAAGTATATGGAGACTGTTCCAATTATCTTTTACTGGGGGGAAACATAATTCGGGATCCCGATGAAGGTGTGTCATATGATCTTGAGCCGAAAGGGATATATGGGGTGCAACTTGGCACCACGCTTAGCAATTTGGAGGAGATGTTCATGTCCAAAGTGGCAAGTTACGGGAAAGTGTCCGATTGAACTTCAAATGTAGATATCCTTATCGCCAGTGGCAAGCAATCAGTAAATACAAGATATTACCAATCAATGACGATGAGGCGTTGAACACCGTATTAAGTATCGGTGCAAGTTTCCAACCACCAAATTGTTTGGAAGTGTACATGTGACGACCCCGCCTCGTATAATATTTTATATTTGGGGTAATTAAGGAGATTTGGAATTTAATTAGTTGTTATCCTAATTTAATTCGAGATTTATAAGAATTATGGAATCTGATTTGTATATGATTTTATTAAAGAATTATTTCGAAATTAGAAATTAAGGGTCCAAATGGCTTAAGGAAGTGAAATTAAGAAGTTGAATCAATTTAATTTTAATTACGGACCCCTTTGGGAGTTTAATTAAATATTCGATTCAGTTTAGTAAAATTGAGATTCGATTAATAAGGTCCGAATTGGAGGTAATTAAGTTAATTAAATTATAAGGATTGAGAATTGTGATTATTATAAATTAAATTTATTTATGGGTTGTCCAATTTGTATATATAATTTAATTGACGGAAATTTGGAGTCTGATCAGAAATTGAAGGCCTAAATGATTTGGGAAATCAAAATTGATGATGCCAATAAGCTTAATTTGATAGTTGCAGCTTTTTGGAAATTTGATTAAAAATCTGATTCAGAATGACAAAATTAAATAAAATTAATTGGGCCTTAATTGAAGTCAACTAGGCTAATTAAATTATGTGAGATTTGTGATTAGTTATGATTAATTAAATTATGATCAAGATTAATTAGTTTTAAGAGGAGATTAATTGAGCTAATTGCAATCAAAGATTAACCTCAATTAAGTATCCTAAGAAAGATTAATTAGTTAATGAAAGAATTAATACAATACCACATGGGCTCACATAGCAAAGACAAGTGTCCCACTAAATTAATAGATAAATAGAAGAAAAGATGAATCAATGAGGCCCTCAAATTGCTGGAATCAAAGTGAGGAAGAGAGAGAGAGCTTCATTATACACATTGTAGACAACCTGCAGGGGAAAAACCGTGAGAATAGAAGAAAAGGGAGAAAAAGAGGAACAAAATGAAAGGTGGAGAACTCAACCAAATTCTATCTTGAAGACTAATGGGTAAGAAATTTCATTCTCTTTCTAGTGTTGATTATATAATCTAGATATAAATTAATTCAAAATGGATTTTGAGAGGATTAAAAAAATGAAGATTTGAAGATCAATTATATAAATTGTTAAAATTTGGGTTTGCATGTAAAATCAAGCTAGGTTGAAGTATATGAATTATGATTCCTTAAATTTGTTAAATTTGGGTTCAATTTCATATAAATAGAAGAAATTAGCAAAATGATGAATAAATGGAGTTAGGTTCAAATGTATGGAAATTAATTATTTTGGGTTGATGTTGTGATTTTGCATGAAATTAAGCTTCAATGTTACATGCATGAATAAATTTTACAAGTCTAATACTCTAATTATACATGCATCATGGATTTTATAGAATTTGGATTAATTCAATCTCATATTTTGAAGAGAGAAAAGAAAAGCTTTAGAAAGATCAAATTTATGGAAATTTGGAATTAATCGTAATGTAAGAAAAAGTTTTGATTTTATAATGAAAACTAGGTATTTGTTTAATCCATGCATGTAATTGAATTTAAAAGTTTTGTTCAATTTAAACACATTTTGGAACATTTATGATCATGAATTAAGTTTTTGATTCAAAATTGAGTTAAGTTGAATTTCTAAGAAATTGATTTGTGTAATTCATAGTTAAGTTTGATTTTTTCTATTAATAATGAAATTGGGTTTTATTTTACATACATTATGAAGTTTTCAAGGATTTTGAAAGTTTAATTCATATGTTAAAATTTGTGGGTTTGATATAAAGAAAATAAATTAAATCTAAATTTGGACAATTGAAGCATGATTTTGAATAAATGATTTCGAATTAGAGGTATTCTCATGTTATACAATGTTTTTCCACATTTTTGTACCAAAAACACAAGTTTTGAGGCTTTGAATATCAACCTTGAAGCTCAAACACAAATTCCGAAAATTCCAGAATTCATGCTGTCTGCTCGAGCGTGAAAATCGAGCTCCTAGAAGTTTTGCAAATTTTACAGTCCGCTCGAGCGACCAAAGTCGCGCTCGAGCGGAGACCCTATTTTCAGCAATTTTTGACTAACTCTTTTAAATGCATAATTGCATCCTCTTGACATTCTAAGTATTCTTAGGCAACAATTGGACTCACATAGTCATGGAATAAACTGGAATCATGTAGAGAGAGTTGAATTAAAATGAATGAATATTGAATGGTGCTATTGTTGTGTTTTGTTATATGATTTGTTTAGGTGGACGTCCGAGGCCTTATATCAACTTAACCCACTGTGAGTAATAACCTTATAAAGATATGTTCAAATTATCTTTACTTTCGAAATGTTATTGCTTCAAAATGGATATATGATTGATGGATTGAATTCTTAAAATGATTTGATAATTGGTAGCATGGCTGATCGAAACGTTATGCCCTTTAATGAATGAAATTCTGTTTTGAAACGATATTGTGGCATCCATTGAATATAGGCCCTTGCCTGGGGGTAATAGTACCATGGCTATAGGCCCTTGCCTGGGGGTAATAGTACCATGACTATAGGCCTTTTCCTAGGGGTAATAATACCATGGCTATAGGCCCTTGCCTAGGGGTGACAATACCATGGCTATAGGCCCTTGCCTGGGGGTAATAGTACCATGGCTTTTGGATTGCTTGAAATACGGTTCGTTATTACTTCATGGATGTACCACATAATTTGACATTGAAAGATCTTAATGATGAAGTTTATGAATTAATGAAAATGCTATCGCATAATGGTTTTTATTATTGCAAGGGATTGATGTGATGGCTAATCAAATGGTTTTGCCTATTGAAATGGATTGTTTCCGAAAATGAAATATATGTTTTGGTATGGAAAATGTTTTATTATAAAGTTTGATATAATATGGCAAATGCCTTAGTTTGAAAATGATTTAAGATTCATTTCTAAATTGTAAGACATGTTTTTGTACTATCGTCGAACTTCATTTATTTAACCTCTTTATTCCGTTATTACTCGCTGGGCTTTAGCTCACTATTTATATGTATGTGTAGGTGAGCAAACTAAGCAACAAGGATAGAGGAAGCCTCGGAGTCTACCCGTGTCAGCCTTTTGCAAAGCTTCCGGAATGAAGCAAGTTAGGCTCGAGTAGAGCCAAGAAAATCAGCCCTTAGCTTTGTCAGAGTTTTGAATTTTGCTAAGTCTTAAATGTATATGTGTGTGAGATATATAAGATTTGTATATAAATTATTATTGTGTTTAAATGTTTCAATTATTTTAGTCATCATGTATGCACAAGCTCAATGGACATTGTTATTTTGTTTTGCTTCCGCTTTAGGCCCGATATGATTATAAATATTTTGAAATTTTGTCTTTGAGGCCGAAGGTAATCTTGGATTACTGGCTGGTTACGACGCTAAACCTATAGGGACGGGTTTGGGTCATGACAGTACATTGATAAAGAGGTTGTACACAATGTCTCGAATATGACACAGATGGATTCTTGTCCGTTCATTACATTGCTGACACATGGGATTGACACGACAACGTTTCAGTCTCTTATGTATGAATCAGATCAATGTTATGCAGTGGGCTACACACAACAGACATTTGAGGGCCATGGTGTTAGAATCAAGTTCACGTGGTGGATATGATTATGAATTTCACAATAACACAGAAGATGTGCCCACCTACAGCCATCATACCACTCCAGTTGAAGTTTCTGGTAATATGGCTGAAACAGTGAACTATGTGCAGTTTGCTGACAATGACATGTATGGTCCTGATGTCGCCCTATACGATGATGAGAATGAAATGTGTGATGAAGAAAATTTATTGGGCAGATCAGATGATGATGATGAAGAAGATAATGCCGACGCTCTCATTGACCTTGAAAATGCCCTCATTCCACCTAGACCTGAAATCCCTTTCTATAAGAACATTCACATGGATGGTGATTTTGACATGAGTAGCCGTGATGTTGTTCCCCGTAACCGGATCTGGAATGCTGAAAATCCAGAGTTGGACAAATGGATGGTTTTCATTGATAAGAAGCAACTTGTATATGCTGTGAAATTGTACCATGCAACAAATAATCGAGAGTATAAAGTTGTAACCTCCAAGCGAGACCTTTGGGTGTCTGCTTGAAAGCACGATTGCAGATGGTGGTTACGTGCATCTCTTAGTAGGAAACATGGTCTTTTTTAAATAAAGCAGTACATGGGTCCTCGCCATTGTTTATACTCACGAATGAACAGGGACCACACTAATATTAGCTCCAGTTACATTGCTTCTTATCTTTTGGGACAAGTTGCAGTGAGTATAAAAAAAAATGTTTACATATATATACATATTTGTTTGTTTATAGTGTTCACACCAAAATAATCCAACTCATATTTGATTGTCGTATGCAGAATGAACCTGATATGCCAATTAAGAATGT
Organism: Camellia sinensis; assembly: GCF_055761805.1. Classification (NCBI taxonomy): domain Eukaryota; kingdom Viridiplantae; phylum Streptophyta; class Magnoliopsida; order Ericales; family Theaceae; genus Camellia; species Camellia sinensis. The sequence continues at coordinate 105,846,428 of NC_138969.1, read as the reverse complement.
CATCGAAGATATCAAAAAGACCATGAACTATAGTATATCATACAAGAAGGTGTGGCATGCAAGGGCAAAGGCAATTAGAATGGTATTCGGGGATTGGGATGCATCATATAGGCAGTTGCCTAAATTCATGCATGCATTACAGACATCTAATCCTAGCACCATCGTTCAATGGAAGCATAGATATACCAGAGGTACAACCATTATGCCCGTCTTCCACTTTGTTTTATAGTCTTTCAAACCCGTCATCGATGGCTTCAGATATTGTAGGCCTGTTATAACCATAGATGGTACATTTTTATACGGTAAATACACTGGTGTGTTGCTTGTAGCAACGATTGTCACTGCCAATGGCAAAGTATTACCGCTTGCATTCGCTGTTGTCGACAAGGAGAGTTTGGAGTCTTGGTCGTTCTTCATTTCAAATATCAAGGAACATATTGTCATGGACCGACAGGGAGTGACTTTGATATCTGATCGAGCTGAGAGTATTTTAGCTACTGTGAGGCGGCATTGGTTGAATCCCTCGCTCCAATTTGTTGGATATCATCAGCACTGCCTTCGACGTGTTTGTAGTAACTTTAACACAAATTTAAAAAATAAGGAGCTGAAACAACTTCTATGGAAAGCAAGGAGTGCTCATCAACGACGAAAGTGTAATGCTTACTTAGAATAGATACAGGTTATTAACTAAGATGCCATCGATTAGGTCCACAAGATGAATCCTGTGGAGTGGGCCCTTACGTATGATAGTGGATATCGGTGGGGGGTATTGACCAACAATGATGCAGAGTGCTTCAACAACGTCTTGAAAGGTGCAAGGAACTTACCTATCTCAGCTATGGTTGAATTTACATTTCGACGGCTCGTAAAATATTTTGACGAGATGGGAGCCTAAGCTGAAACAGATGTACGGAATGAGTTCTAATACCCTAGAGAGATGCAAAAAACTATCGATGAGGGCATCGCAAGGGAAAATACTTTCCAGTTGATATCGTATGACAGGTTAGTTTGTAATGTGAACTAAATTGTTCTTATTATGTTGTTAAGTTAATTACACCTAAAAACTTGAACTTGATTAGTTTGTATCAATATTGTCTGATAGGCCCCGCCGCGTATTTGAGGTGCAAACATCTTTTCGCCATGGACGAGGTCGCAATACACAGATTGCGCGGATGAATCAACCCATGTGCAGTTGTGGAAAATATGAGATAAGACGCTATCCATGTTCCCATATGCTTGCTGTAATGTCTGAATGCGGTGACAATCCATTCGAGTACGTTGATCCAGTATATAGGCTTCCTGTATACATGAGGGTTTGGGAAACTAAATTCAATCCAATACCGAATCAAGATTATTGGGATGATCCGCAGTAGACCTTAATGCCTAATGTACTTCGTCTGCAAGAAGTAAAACGGGGTCGTACATCTATGCCTCGTATTTTGAATGAGATTGATATATCAGACAGGCGTTTGACCGCTCGTTGCAGTGAGTGCCAGCAGATAGGTCATGACAGGCGAACATTTCCGGCGCGACTTGGTCGATGAAGACTATGAAATACTTACATATTGTAATAGATCATTTTTAAATTCTTTATTTGTAATAGATCATTTAATTCTTTATTTTTTAATTCTTCATTTGTAAACGGGGTCGTACATTTAAATAGATCATTTTTTATTTGTAATAAATCATTCCTAATTTTTAAGTCTTTATATATTGTAATTGTTTTATATTAAAAAAAAATTTACAACTAACTGTAGATGCACCCCGAGGGGGGCCTCATGCTATAGTTCGGACTCAAATGTCACGGTTCTGAATCTAATCCCGCAAAGTACAATGCGAGACCGATAAATCACCAAAGAGTCCAAATCCGGAAAATCGTTTTGGAAAACTGATTTTTCAGAAAGAAGTGTCAAACATGGACTGCTTTGCTAGATACAGAGTCGCCACCTAAATATTTTATTTTGGGGGAATTTAGGAAACCCTGACTCGTGTCTAAGGCCACATGTTCGTCATCACCAAAGTTGTCTCGGCTCGGGAACTTGGGTACGATTGGGGAAGGTCATCTATGAGCACCCCCGCTCGCTCGATCAAAGATCGGCCTGTACTAAGCATGATATTTTGTTTTTGAAAACACATGTGTTCTTATTCCAGTTATTAGCTAGAATTTACTATGTGATGCGCACAACACACAAGTGTAGACTAGATCGCCTAAGTTAGAACAAAACATTTTTCATGTTTGTTTATTTGCAAATGGTTTGATAGTGCTACTCGCAAGTAAGCTAAGACGTGGATTTGCCACCCTCGAGTGGGCTTAGAAAAATATGATTTTGCCACTCTTAAGTGGGCTTAAAACACACATTTTGATGAATTGTTCCAATTCAAGTAATCTAACCTTCACCCACAGGCATTCAGGTAGTTTATATCACTTAAGCAAATAGCCTCATGGCAAGCATGCTATCATGGCAACACTCACACTCATGCAAGATGTTAAAGCATAAAAGCTTATCTAGTACTCCGAGCCAAAATAAGAAACTAGTTAGAAATCATGCATAATCCTAGTTCATGTTAAGATGGCTAATGCAACACATGCAAAATGCAACTAGAATAGGCCCGGCTAATCTAAGAATGGCATGTGAAATGCGACAACTTGATACACGTATTCAAGTTGGAATTGAAATACTATGCAATTAGTATGATGCGTCAAGTCCGGTGCGTGCAATACGAATGAATGTATGCAAACATGCTAACATAAGTATGCTAATTGAAACATGACCTAAAACTAACCATCAAAAGCAAGTAAGTGAAAGGGAGAAAGATGTGGGGTTGGAAGACATTCACACACGGACGCACACTTATTACAAAGTCGCCCTCTCGACGGAGAGTCCGAATAAATAATACAAACCCAAATGGTTAATCAACTATCCTAGCTAATTAATTATTACAAACCCTTAATTAATTAACAAATTAATTACAAAAAGGAGGCCGCCGCAGCGCCACCTCGGAATGATTGAATGATGCATGCTCGATCGCCTCGCTCGGAAACCCGTTGCCATGCCACATGTTGCCTCTGTTTGCACTATTTTGCATCTCTGAAAATTGTGAAAACCCTTAAGATGCTTCTGAAACACTCCCTGAGCACTGTGGGAGGTCACCGGCCAAGAGATGAAGTCACCGGCCAAGAGAAAATGATCATCGACCAAAGGTGGAGCTCTCAACCAGGTTAAGTTAGCCGGCCGGCACTGAAGATGGCTGACCGGCCATCCCTTCCTGCAGAATGCTATTTTTGCTGCAGCAGATGACAGACAGTGCATGGCAGGGCGTTTACAAGACAATGCGTGCACGACCACCCTCCCTATCATACTATGAACTCAAGGGAGTATGACTCTCGACCCTCAGACCACCAATCACGCATTTCAATGCATGATGGCCAAAGATGCCAAGTGTGCAAATCAATGTGGAGTGAATGCAACAAAACACATGAATGCCTAGAACTCTATCATGCTTGATCAAAAGCGTCGGCGACCGAGGATTGAGGTACGTTTCGTCACTTCAAGTACGAATGTCCCTCATTCCTCATGTTTGGTTTGACACCCCAAACCAAACACAATGCAATGCATGCATGTCAAACACAATGTGACTCAAGTATGCACATAAAGCTTAAGGTAGCGGACATGCCAAATGTGATGCAACCTAAACGTGTAAACATGCAACGTGCAAGACAAGCATGCGACAACATGTAGAGATGGACTTAAACCGACATGGGAAGGCCTCAGCCATACCCAAAACAGTGGCCAAAGTCATGACTTGGGAGCATGGAAATGCAAAATGAACATGCACATGCAAATGGTCCAACACTTAGGCAACAATGCACAATCTTCAAGCATGAGCAAGATGTGATAAACATGAGAGTATGGCAATGCATTAAGCTCTGAAATCATGTGAGGAGTGATGCCAAAGCAACCAAACAAAACAAATGTAGCATGCAAGGAGGCCTAAAGCTTAAGGCTAGTGAAGGGACTTGAACCAAAGCTACACAAAGCAAAGGGCATATGGCAAGCATGACCCAAAACAGTCCTAAAGCATGGCAAAGTAAGCCTAAAACATGCAATGACCAAAGCCAAAACAAGCTAAGACAAAGGGGCAAGAACATGAGGCATGTAAGGCTACCAAAGAGGTATTACACTACACCTAAGACACCCAAACATAACATGTTTTAAGCCAATAAAAATAAAGTTATGGCATGTCAAAATGAGCCCAAAAACCCGCTTAGATGGCATCTCAAAGGCCTAAACATGATGGCATACACAATGACACATTCACGAGGCACAACATACCAACTCTTTAAACCATTAAAGGAGTCACAAGTGCAAGCATAGGAGCATACTATATGGACTGAAATATCATGACAAGTGATGCCAATCCACTGAAATGGTCGAAATAAAGCATGCTAATGACTTGAACACTCAAAGTTAACAAGCTATATTGCATGGTGGCTATACAAAGCATGGCATATGTGACCCAAGCAACCAAAATTAGACCTCAAGCATGGTAAAACAAAGCTAAAAGCTTCTCAAAGTTAAGCCAAAACATGTAAGCATGGTGGTCTAAACACAAGGTGCACGTTAAGGCCAATGAGGGGATTGCAAAGCAAGTATATGAAGCATGTAAGAGCCAACTAAACCCACCCAAAACAGAGTCATGGCATGCTAAAACAACACCAAAAACCCACTGAAATGAGGTCAACATAGGCTAGAAAGACATGCTCAAACATGAAGCATACAAGACTAGTTTGCAAAATTTACGCTACAAGTGTATAGACCATGCATGGAATGACCAAGATAGGCAAAAACAGTGGTATATCACAGCAAAATAACCACAAATACTAGCTAAGACATGGCCAACATGAACTTAACAAAGGTGCTCACATATGAGGCAAATATGACAATTATTGAAGACAACAAGGAGAGGGGATGGCCCTCTCCTTCTTAGGACCTCAAAACACCATCCCCACCACTGAAATCCTTCTGGAAGGCCAATACAAGGTGGTCCCAGAGTTCACAAAAAAGACACAAAAATGAGGCCAAACAAGGCCTAAGAGGGGGTAAGCGACCCCAAACACAAAAGTGATCTTAAACAAAGATCAAAAGCATGTAAAAAAAGAACTTTTTTCAGTTGGACACTAAGCTTAAAACAGTATGCAAGTATTGCTAAAAACTTAAGCAAAAATGGGGAATAAAAGAGTAGTTTCTCACCCTTGAAGAACACCAACTCCAGCACCTCCTTTTGATCAAAACCAACTCAAAAATTCTGAAATCAACTCCTTAGCACCTCAGTAACTAAAGGAAAGTGATACACTAGGTGCCTTAGTGCAAAAATATGAACAAAAACACACTTTAGAACACTATTACACACAAATATAGAGAGAGAAGGAGATATAGAGAGAGAGTGATATATCTCTCATATATCAGATTGATCAACCTCTGGAAAGGGATGGGAGGCCCTCCTCTTATAGGAAATCCAATTCCAAGCTTCCAAGGGAAACTAAGTGTAAGAATGAAATCCCTCCATACACGTGTATGGAGCGCAGAGTCTGTGCTCACCAACTGGCACAGTTGGCATACACAATGCCTGAAAAAGGCAAAGAAAAGGCCTCGGCCAGAAAATGTTGCCGATGGACCAAAACAATGGTCGGCCGACCAAATACAGTGTCGATCGACCAATACATTTGGCCGGTGGAAAGAAAACAAGGCCGGTGGGTTGAGGGGATGGCCAACAAGCCACTTCCTACCCTCAGGTGCAAAAATCGCAAGTCCTTGGTCCACAACCAAGAACAAAACAGACAAGTTGAGAGATCCTAAGGCAAGGCGCACAGCCGAGACCTTTGGGAACACAAAACGAACATGAACATGAACATGGATGGTCATCGAGTGTTCAAACGATGATGTCCAAGTCTTGAGGATGGTCAAAAATTGGGTGTCTACACTAACATACTAAACAAATAAATTAAACTAAATATGTATGCAAAAAGATTTAACTGTACCACATAGGCCTAAGTTTTTTACTGTGTACTTGATTGAAATTGTGTATTACAAAATTCTATACTTAATCACATAGTTCTTCTACCATTTGAAAATTTAATATTTATGAATAAATTTAATATTTTCGAATGCTGCAACCATTGTTCACATTTACAATTTCTGAATAAATTTATGTAATTTAAAAATTTTATAATTTATTCAAACTTCTAGCATTACAAAATCAATAATTAAGTTTTGTCAAATATGCCATAAATGTAATCATCAACCTATTATTGGAAAAAAAAATTTCTCATTCAATTTTTTGACAAATATTTATGTAGGAAAACTATCCACATGTTACTACACTATGTTCATGGGCATTATTACGCTTATGTAACTGAGGCCCTAAAATTATTTTTGAAAATATTTCTATATTAGTTATAGCATACAAAACGGTAGGTTATGTTGAATTTTTATCATATTTAATGACACATAATTTTAAATCTTAAAGTACAAATATATATATATATATATATATATTTAAAAATCATAAATTATGGAATAATTAGAGTTTTTTTTATGATTATAATTAGATTTTAGTGAATTGCATCCATGTTAGTGGCACAGAAATTTATAATTTTAAAATAACCGAGCACATTTTTTTTTAAAGTCGTCATGTATGGAATTAATTAGAGTTTAATTGTTATAGTTAAATTACAGTTAACCAATAGAGGTTTTTGAAAAAAAAAAATTAATTACTTTTTAGTGAATTGCTTCCATATATAGTATCACACAAATTTAAATTTTGAAATAGCTGAGTATACTTTTCTTTTACAAATCGTAATTTATGGAATAATTACAGTTTTTCTGTTATGATTAAATGAGATTTTTATTGTTATGATCTAGTATTTCACTTATGCAGGCTTCATGGCACATGTACCTGAGGAGGTCCCACTTTTCAGTCAGCCACATCGGACTGACAATATATGGGAGCGTCCAGTATGCAATAACGTTTGTTGGACTTTACGCTTACAATTAAAATACCCTGCATTTTGTTTTATATTACGTGATAATGTTATTATTTAAACTAGTGATTCTGTTATGCAGGACGAGGCACGCACCGTGTTGACCTGTCACCGGGCAGATTTTGGCTTGTGGGAGCATCCGTTAGACCATAGAGTCTTGCAGTATATACTATGCGCAGGATTCTATGGTGTCTACCGTATCGGGCATATTAGACTAGACCACCCACTCATCACTACTCTCGTCGAGAGGTGGTGCACAGAGACTCATACATTCCATTTCTCAATCTGGGAGGCCACCGTCACATTGCAGGACGTATCTGTCCTATATGGTCTATGGATTGATAGGCGAGCAATTACTAGAGTTGACCCATCATTGACGAGGGAGCAGTGGATAGCCCTATGTGCTGAGCTATTGGGAGTAGCACCTACACCTGTAGACTTATAGGCAGGTAGACTGAGGGTGAGGTAGCTGGCCGAGCAGTTTGGTCCTCTTCCAAATCGTGCTCCAGATGAGTTGGTACAGCAGCATGCCCGAGCATATATTCTATGGCTTATTGGGGGGGTACTTCTCCCTGATAAGTCACAGAACCTGCTCAAGATGATGTACTTGCCACTGCTAAGAGACATTGACGAGATTGGCCAGTACAGCTGGGGTAGAGCGGCTTTGGCAGTATAGGATGCTATGTCGAGCAGCTCAGGTGGGTGCGAAGGAGATTGGAGGACCACTTGTCTTGCTACAAGTTAGTAAGAATTTTATTACATGTCAATTCATATTGTATGACATACATCAGTATTGTAATTGCGTTCAAACTATTGCAGACTTGGGCGTGGGAGAGATTGATTCGCATTGCCCTGTCTAGGCGGCAAGTGGTTGGTCCTGGTGGCTTCCCATGGGTGAGGGAGACATGCAGTTGCCACCCGGACCTCGAGGTAGCCGGTGAAGGGTTGACTTGGGCCACGAGGTCGTCTCGACCCACGTAGCGTAGTTTATAGAGACCAGCTCGACCGAATGATCGAGGGCGAGGTATGAAATTTTGCTCTCAATTTTAGTTGTCTTGTTCATCGTATATGTTTTGAGTTCACGAGCGAATTTTAATATACTTGTCGTTGTTGTAGTTTATCTGGCAGCCTTATATTGGGGTCCTTAGTACGCTCCCCGACTATTGCCGACTAGGTCAGGAGATATAGATGGCGAGAGTGCCACTTATTTATTTTGACGTGGTTGAGTGGCATCTCTCCCATCGTGTCCTCCGACAGTTTGGTCGGGTCCAGTCCGTGCCAGATCGGTTCGACACCGAGTGGCAGTTACACGTCACTGATAGGCGTAGTCGAGCTGGCACTGACTAGAGTTTGTTTTATATGCGATATATACAGTTGTGGGATACCTGTCGGGATAGTATTGTACATGCTGACTGAAGCAATAAGGTGCTCCCCTCTTTCGACCCTTACATGTTGTGGTATCGGTGACATACACGCCTACTAGTCGATAATCTGAGCCACCTGTCTGAGTTCGGATATCAGGGAGTTGGGCCTTATCTTGAGGCATTCGTGAGTATCATAGTATGTGTCAGATAATTATTAAGATCATAATTGATTTACTTTGAGTCAACTGTAGCCTAATACATCCGAATTTTTGTTCAGGTGGTTGGAGCTGGGAGGTCATATCACTTGGCTGAGAACGCCCTTTTCAGACGTGATGGACAACATGTCTTGCAAGCCATTGCAGAGATCCGAGACTTATTGTACGAGGCAATCCAACTTGCCCATCGGGGAGATCGTCTGCATTTTGGCCACTACGGTGTACACAGTGCAGCAGCTGCTTCAGACACATCAGCGTCGTCCACGTCAACGCCTTCCACTTCAGCGCTGGCCACATCAGCTCCTTGGACATCAGTCACCCCACCACATGCTACCCCATACATATCTCCAAATTCCCTCCACGTACATCCTACCTAGCATACTGGCATACCTTATGTTGCTAACCCTGATTGGACACCGCCCTGATACATGCATGACGTTGTTACCCCACCCATTCAGTTACCACCACCAGACAGTTCAGGTGTTTGTAGTGTTGGGGTTGATACATGTACATCACTTAGTCCCACACTACATACACTTACTTTTGTGGGGACTAGTTCGACCGCGACCATGAGTACACATGATGCAGTTCTCACTAACATCTCCCATGTTGAGGATGAGGCCCATATTAAGCCCCCCCACCCTCTAGAGCGCGAAGGAGAGGCCGAGGTTATGGTCGTGGCGGACGTTACGGATGAGGTCGGGGTGTGAGCAGAGGTAGTGGTCGAGGTCCAACTGCAGATCGTGATACAGTTGCACCAGATGAGGGAATTTCACAGCTCACAGCAGTATCCGATCTTCGGCCAGAGACAGGATCAAGAGAAGCACATGAAGGAGAGAGAGGGTCACACTCACAGGCTCCACAGACAGTCAGTGGAGGGCCACATGTAGTGGCGGGAGTGCCACTGGATACGTATTTACGATTGGGGGAGCCAGATATTCAGAGAGTCTACCGTAGGAGACCGAAGAGGGAGGTCCACGGTCGAGGTTGTGGGACTGGGGGTAGGTTAGGACATTAGCAAGTGTGATATGGAGTGTATAGTTTTTTTTTATTTATAGTTTTTGTAAATCAAACTTGTACAGAGGATGTAAATGTGCCATACTTATTTATTCGAAAATACAATTTTATAATTTTTTATTCTTACTTATTTTGATGATTTCCTAAATACTTCAAATATTCAAATCATGATGTCACAATGGATTTAAACAGGGTGGTTATATACATAAAAGATTCAAGTTGTGCTGCATTTTGTACCATGTGGATTTTCGTTTTACAATAATAAACTATATAATTTTTCATACAGTTTTTTTTAAATAAATTTTTTTAACTACATAATTATTTCTTTACAAAAAACACAAAATAAATAATTACATAAATTTTATTTATTATTCTGTACTTTTTTCCCAAAGAATTTGATAACATAATGATAAATTTAAGAACACTTTTTTTTTAAAATAAAAACACACAAATTTCAGATTACATAAGACTACCAAAAAAAAAAAAAAAGTACAGAACCTGATAATATAATCAAAATTTGAAGAACATTGATTTTTTTAAACAATGTGCGCACACACACACATACAACATTAAGAAAACAAAAATACAAATTTTATACACTCTGCTTTTTCCCCCCAAAAAAACAGAAAGAAACAAAGAAAGAAAAAAGTTCTTTAATACTTGAATAGTCTTTCTCAAAAAAAAAAAGAAACAAATTTTAGTTTTTCAATAGAGTGAAGATGATGAACTGTGGAACTTATACAGCAGTTTGTTATAAATTTAAAATATAAAATTAAAAAAAAATAAACAATTAAAAAAAATAGAAGATGGTGAAATGTGGAAGTGCACAGCAGTTTCTAAAATGTGGGAAGTGGTAACGTGGAAGCTATTTACTGAGTTGGTAATTTACGATTTTACCCATAATTACAATTTGATATAAGTTAAAATAATAGATTATTTAACAAGTTATGGTCATTTTAGGAAAAATAGAAAAAAATTTGTAAGCCGTGCTTCAGATTCATGACACCAAAATTGGTGTTCCCCTTTACTAATATAATAGATTAACCCTCCAACTGGACCCAAATTCTGTAATAATAAATAGTTTCTCTAGCACCCAAATTCTTTAATTTGCCAACCCCACATTCCTTCATTCCTATCATCACTGTGGCCCTCTTCACTTGAAGAACCCCAACTCCCTATACTGGACCCTCAACCATTTGCCTTTGACGTTGTGTCGTTCCCCAAAATCTGGTTTTTGTCAATAGCCGACTCGTTGCCACCATTGGACTGGCTATTTTTATTTCAACTCCTGATATTAGTGGGTGACTCATTCTCATGCCTGGGTTGAGATTGTATTTCAACTTTAGTCCCCTCAGTATTCGAAGAACCCCAAGCAGCAGAAGTTTTTGACTGAGGTACATGCTTAACATCTTCTTACTTGACTGTGGGTGACTCATTCTCATGCCCGATTTGAGATTGTATTTCAACTTTACTCCCCTCAGTATTCGAAGAACCCCATGCAGCAGAAGTTTTTGACTGAGGTACATGCTCAACATCTTCTTAGTTGACTATGGGTGACTCATTCTCATGCTCGGTTTGAGATTGTATTTCAACTTTACTCCCCTCATTATTCAAAGAACCCCAAGCAACATAAGTTTTTGACTGAGGTACATGTTCTACATCGAGGTACTTCACTGTGGGTGTGTTTCACAGTGTTGTTTGTGACTGAGAAAATAATTTCGATTTTATCGCATGTAACTTAACTCATGGGCATTTCAAGACACTTGGAGGTATTTACTTGCACTCCGTTTCATAGTTATTTATGAACAGTATTGCTTTAACACAAAGAAAATTAAAGCCTCTGATTCATTTTATGATTTAATTTATAATTTTTTGCAAACACCAATTTATACTGAAATCGTCAATTCGAAGTGACTTCTTACTGTATTAAAAAAGCAAGGCGATGTGACAACTTACTGCATTGAAATGACAGAAGCAAGCAACAAAGAATTGACAGTGATTGAGCGAAATAATGTCACAAATAATGTTCTATGTTGTGTCGTATCTTCGTTACTGGAGTATAAGACAATGTTGTTGTTCATCTAGCTTACAGATGTATTTCAACTATTTGTTATATGAACCTGAAGTTTATGAAATCACTACATTTATAAGTACACGTGTCAAGATTCGTTACGAATTTCTCTTCCTATTGATAACTCATGTATAAGCATTGCAAATCCATTATACTGAATGAAAACGTTTGGTCATACATGTAACCAAGTTCATTCAGTATCATCATTATATTCCACATCAATAATGCATGAAATCATGAAAGCCTATATAACGACCCCGGTATTTTCTCATTTGATTATTGTATCCGGACTCAGGTTCCGTAGATTCTGTCATTGTATAATTGTTGTTGTTGTCCTTTATTTTCTCATTTGGAATTATAGGATGTGTTGGGAAGGTTTGTTTCAGGTTGGTTGGGTTTAGAAACCAAGTGTTGCTGTCCAGGATTTTGGTTCTCCGCTCGAGCGAGGAGTTGGTCGCTCGAGCGAGAGATGGCGTCCAGTATTGACCTGTAGCTCTGCATTCTTGGCTCGAGCGAGATTTTCTTCACTCGAGCGAGTTAGTTTGTTCTTCGCTCGAGCAATGGTTCCTTCGCTCGAGCGTGAGTCTGTTTACAGACCTGAGAATTTGAGTTCTTCGCTCGATCGAGTTTTCTTTCGCTCGAGCGAGCTTTTGGGTTGTTGGCTCGAGCAAGGTTTCCTTGGCTCGAGCGTAGATTTTCTGTGTCTGGTCGCTCGAGCGACAAAGGCTTCGCTCGAGCGAGCCTGTCCAGTTTATATACACAACAACGGGTTTTGATCAGTCCTTTTCATCTTCTTTTTAATTCCAAACCCTAGGTCCGACTTCTCTCTCTCCCTACTCACCTTCTCTCTTAGATTTGATCCACTTAGGGAGTGTTTCTACCCTAGATCCTTCATTAAAAAGATAGAGTGAGTCGAGGGCTTCCATTTAATCTGAACATTTGGCGATTTGGAGCACTTTGGTATTTGGGCACTCATCTCTGTCTTCACCATTTGGGTTGTTTTCTTTAAGGTAGGGATTTCCTACTCCATTTTATAGGTTTTGTTCTAAGTTTTGGTATTTTGATATGTTGGGGATACTTTGGTAAATTCTGGGAAAAACCCTAGTTGTATTATTAAATTAATTTGTATAATTAATTCATGGAGTTGGGAAAAGATGGTTTAATTTATGGAATTGGGGAATTCAATGATTAAATGGCGTAGTTGGATAATTTGAATTATTTGTCTATTGAATTGTTGACATAGTTATTTTCAGTTTAGAAATAACTGTTTTGGGCTATCGGTGGAGGATAGTCGTGATTGTTGTAGACATTGCATGTGGATTAGGAATAACTGAAACTAATCACATTGGTTAAGTCATTAATTTTGACTATTGCATTGATACAGAAAATACGTGTATTGATTGAGCATTGCATTTGCATACATTGTTTTGTGTGGGAGGAGATAGGGGATGTACTCCACGGTTTAGGGGGAGATAGGGGATGGACCTCTAAACCGGATTTTTGTTTGGGAGGAGATAGGGGATGGACTCCATTAGCATCACTTTTATGTGTGCTTATTTATATAGAAGTGTTTTATTGATACAGCACTAAAATGTGTATCAATCTGGAAGTATGAAGTGTTTTGAATTGAGCTTGAGTCTCATTTGTTTGTTGATATTGGAAGAATGTGAATATGATATATATAATTCACTGTTGTAAGTTCGGCCAGGTTCTGAGCCATGTTGATTAAGTTGGAAAGTAAAATGTATCTTAGACAATAGTGTCTTGAGGCTGTAAAATGAGGTAATTGATTATCTTGGTTGACCATCTGTTGAATGCTATTGCTTTATTCATTGCTTATATGTGGTTTAGAATATTTCTACTGGGCTGTGGCTCACCCTTTATGGGAACATCATTTTCAGGTTCAGGTGATAAACTACCTCCAAGGACTTAGCTTGGGAGGGTTTGGCTTCTGGTTTGAAAAAGACTACATTTAGTTAATTGTTTTTATTTATTAGTACATGTAAACATTCAAGCCTAGGGTTTTTCTTGTATTGAGTTAGAACTCATATTTTTGTATCCAAGTGTTGGCTTGGAAAGATGTAAGCCTGTAAGGCATTTTATTCAATGTTACATGTAATGCTTTATTTAGTAATACTCTGATGAATGAATTAATAAATTGTCTTCTTTAAATAATGCATGTCAATGATATATATAATGGGTTAATTTTGAGGGCGTTACAGCCTAGTTCAAGTAGCATTCTTCAGAATAACAATAACGGAGAGAAAGCAAAGGTATTTGTTATTTGTACAATTACAAGAACTATTCAAAAACTATTGAAATTTCTCCCTTCATTGATAAGTCGTGGATAAGCATTACAAGTCCATTACAAGATAAATGGTTTGGTCATTCATCCAAACAATTTCATTCATTATTATCATCATCTGACATCTCAATATCAGATTCATACATAACATCCATGCTCCAGGCGAAGTACTGGTGTGCATCATCCATTAACCCATCTTCGGCACGCTCATTTGCGGTCTTCATTAGTTCGGACCTTTGCAAACGTTGGGTCATGCGATTAACTTCGTCGGGGATAGGATGCAATGCCCTTTGCAACAACTGTGGAGTGTCAGTTGGCATACGCATGGCTAATCGGCGAGGAAATTTAATATTAACTTCACGACATAGCTCAACGAGAACGTTTGCTCGAGTTATGCGAAATTCCCACTCAGCTCTCGTGGTATTGACGGCGGCATGTGAGTAACGTAAATTTAGATTTAATGGGTATTGAAATTCATCTCCATCTGCAACCCAATAGCGACCCATTCCTGAATATAGATCAACCATCGTATATCTCATGATGATATCGCTCGAAATAGCTATAAAACTTTTGTTGTGGTATGATGAGATATTTATACCACATATGGTAGTTGTATGTTTGAACTTATTGTAAACAACTATGCATCAGAGTTGTCACGTCAACTTTTATGACCTGAACAACTATGCATCAACTTTATACGAGTTGTCACTTCGACTTTTATTTACTACTCAGTGCATATCTAAAATTTAAGCAATTTAATTTCAACTTTTAAGCAAAGTTCAAATCCGCTTAGAAATTTAATTTCATTTTTTCGCTTACAAATATAATTCAATTTATTTTGCCTTCACAATATATTTAATTTCACTTTTCACCTTACATATTTCATTTAATTTAATCGAAGAAATTTGACCAATTTAATTTGAAGTTAACTATGTGTTGATTTAAGTCAGTGTTGTTCTTGTCTACATATTATGCTAGCTTTTATCTGTAACACTTTCAAGTTCTATACATCGAAAAACCCATTCATTCTAACTCTACTACAAATCAATCTTCAATACAATATAACTCTATAATATTTTATCTTCAAGGTTTATGAATCTATTTGGAGTTGCATAGGGTAGCTTTTTAAACACAAAGGGTTTAATTGTTTTGTTGTTTTGTTCTGACACCCCCTCATCCCATTATGAATTGCAGAAATTCACATGGGCACAATAGCTATGGTACGATAATAAATTGTAGCTCAGTGCAGTAATACGTCCAGCATTCATCAGTGATACAAAGACTTTAACAGACGTAATAAATTGTATGCTTTGTTTTTTCCTCAGATGCTATGTGACTTTCTGCAGCGATGCAATGATGCAGTGACTTTTTTTCCTCAGATGCAGTGATGCATGTGATGCATGTGACTTTGTGCAGTGATGCAGTGATGAATGTGACTTTGTGCAGTGATACAGTGATGCATGTGACTTCATGCAGTGATTCAGTGATGCAGTGATGCATGTGACTTTCTGACTTTGTAAATTATATACTTTATGACTTTTTTCCTCACATGTAAGCATGTGACTTTGTGCAGTGCGACTTAGATGCTTTGTTTTTTCCTCACATTTTAGAATTCATCTAAGTTACATTAATACAACCACATGGAAATAGTGTTGATAAACAATTATATAAAGGAGTGAAGTGTAATTACTGAATACAAAAAGAAGCAGAAAATGCAAAGAGGAGAAAAGGGGATGACTGTGAAGTTTCGTTAAGTGAAAATAAGATAAAATATAGGCTGCAGTGCCAATCTTCTTTACATATCAGGTGGCCATTTTATTATTTTGTTTTGTTTATGTTTTGAACATTGTTTTGGTGAAAAAATCAACGATAGTTTTGTAGGTCGAAGTGAGTTGGAAGGTTGTGTATTTACTTGCACTCTGTTTCATAGTTGTTTATGAACAGTATTACTTTAAAACAAAGAAAATTAAAGCCGCTGTTTCATTTTATGATTTAATTTATAATTTTTTGAAAACACCAACTTGTACTAAAATCGTCAGTTCAAAGTGACTACTTACTGTATTAAAAAAGCAAGCATGAAAAAATAGTTTAATGTGGCGATCACTGCATTACTGATTAATTTGACAACTCACTGCTTGAATATGAAGGGATTGCATTGTGAAAAGGATGACATACAATTATGTTTTTATCTGACAACCACGTTCGTGACTACATCACAAGTACACAAAGTCACGAGTACTCAGGATTGCATGAAATGAATAAGATAAAATAATATCACAGGTATCACTTCTTCCATAGTGCCCCGACTTAATTATCGTCACCAGGTCATCTCTAGTTAACCCCCAGTATGATATTTGTTCAAGTCATAACAATAGTAATATATCTACAATTACTATTATTATTATTAATTTTTTTATTTTATGAACAATGTCTTCAAGGGGTGTAGGAAGTTCACGCCGTCAAAAAAATCCGAAAGTGTGGCTACTACCTCTATTTACTTATGACTACAAGAGCAAAAAGTACTCGAGTCCGAAGGATTATTATGCTGGTATCCGAGCAAAATGGACGTTCAGGGTAACGGAGCAAGAAGGATTATTTAATGATCTACGTAACTTTGGGGCACCGGTATCTCATCGTCGTTCATTGACCATGGCTAGCCGAAATGTGAGTGACTATGAAAAAGCAGTTAGCAAAATTAAGAAGGAGAACAACAGAATGTTGATGCGGAGATGTCAACATTTCATGCTTTAACTAGCCACCGAAATGGCAGAAGCAAGCAACAGAGATTTGATAGTGATTAAGTGAAATAATGTCTTAAACAATGAAAAATATCTCTCTAACTACTACATGTCAGATGAAGAATGAGAAATCAAACACCTTTATCTTTCATATATGTTTGTATGTTGTGTCGTATCTTCGTTACTGGAGTGTAAGACAATGTTGTTGTTCATCTAACTTACGGATGTATTTCAACTATTTGTTATATGAACCTGAAGTTTATGAAATAACTACATTTATAAGTACACATGTCAAGACTCATTACAAATTTTTCTTCCTATTGATAACTCATGTATAAGCATTGCAAAGCCATTACACATGATAGTTGTATGTTTGAAATTATTATAAACAACTATGCATCAGAGTTGTCACATCAACTTTTATAACCTGAACAACTATGCATCAACTTTATACGAGTTGTCATTTCGACTTTTATTTACTACTCAATGCATATCTGAAGGTTTTAAGCAAAGTTTAAATCCGCTTAGAAATTTAATTTTACTTTTTCGCTTACAAATATAATTCAATTTATTTTGCTTTCACAACATACTTAATTTCACTTTTCACCTTACATATTTCATTTAATTTAATTGGAGAAATTTAACCAATTTAATTTGAAGTTATCTATGTGTTCATTTAAGTCGGTGTTGTTCTTGTCTACATACTAGGCTAGCTTTTATCTGTAACACTTTCAAGTTCTATACATCGAAAAACTCATTCATTCTAACTCTACTACAAATTAATCTTCAATACATTCTAACTCTATAATATTTTATCTTCAACGTTTATGAATCTATTTGGAACTGCATAGGGTGGCTTTTTAAACACAAATTGTCTAATTGTTTTGTTGTTTTGTTCTGACACCCCCTCATCCCATTATGAATTACAAAATTCACATGGGCACAGTAGCTATGGTACGATAATAAATTGTAGCTTGGCACAGTGATACGTCCAACATTTCTCAGTGATGCAGTGACTTTAACATACGTAATAAATTGTATGCTTTGTTTTTTCCTCAGATGCTATGTGACTTTGTGCAGCGATGCAGTGATGCATGTGACTTTTTTCCTTAGATGCAGTGATGCATGTGATGCATGTGACTTTGTGCAGTGATACAGTGATGCATGTGACTTTGTACAGTGATGCATGTGACTTTCTGACTTTGTCAATTATATACTTTGTGACTTTTTTCGTCACATGCAGTGATGCATGTGACTTTGTGTAGCGCGACTTAGATGCTTTGTTTTTTCCTCACATTTCAGAATCCATCTAAGTCACATTAATACGACTACATGGCAATAGTGTTGACAAACAACTATATAAAGGACTGAAGGAGTGATGGTAAACACACAAAATTTCCACTCAATTCACCCTAAGAAACTATCGTTCATCTATTGAGAAAAAGTCAAACGGAGTATAGATTCACGGCAGGGGGTAGGAATCGCAAATGTGAGAGTTCACGATGAGGAAGAGGAACGAGAAGGGGACTCGCAGGGGGTAGGAACTTCGAAGAGGTGAGAGTTCAAGCCGAGGACACAGGAATGGGAAGGGAAAGTGGTGATGCTGAAGATGAAACACCATTTACTTTGTTAGATGCCTCTTGTGCTTATCATGATAGGTTTGGGAAGCAACATTTTATCATGCCCAAGTGCTATCGAGATCCATGTGGTTTCGTGAAGGATCCATCTGATAATCAAACAGGATATGGTTTAGCAGACGCTAGACTTCTGAAGTGGCCCGCACTATTTATAGAGCGAGTGCAAATGGAAAGATTATGTCGGGAAAATCGACTAAATGTGCTAAAAGCACGTTCAGTTCAGATCCAAAAGGAAGATCCATATAATGTTGATCGACTATGTGAAAGACTTCAACGTGAGATTTCTCAAATGTGTCGTAGGTCACCCCGCGATATGGAACTATCTATACTTAAGTCGGATGCCAAGAAGAACGGAACAGCACCAAATGCTGCGGCTATCAAGGCTATCAAGGATGATCCTGCACTTCTCTCTGACCCTGAGCTCTCTGATTGTTCAGACTCTGAGATTGCCGATTTGAGCGAGGATTAGGCGTTTATCTGTCTGCTAAATTATGTTAGGTTATCCATAATTATATGTTGTGTGTTAAAATAACTCTTTCGACAATGAGTTTGTGAAAGGTTTGCCTAATATTTGTCTATGTAACTGTTAAGTATTGTACTCGTCTCTTTATTTTATGCTCTGTGTTATGTTGAATGTTTCCACAAATTATTTCTGTGGGATATTTATGTTTAAACTAGCTACGGCGTTCTAAAGTGTTATCAGTGTTATAGTCATGCCTTTATTTTGTTTTCCTGTTCGTAGTAGTAATTAGCAAATTAGATACTTTATATATGTTGTGTGAAGTTTATGTAAATATTTCATGGCAACAAATATTTAGTTTCAAAAAATTTGCAAAAGTAGCATAGTTTGGGAAATAAATTCATATAGGGGCTTAGTTTGGGAAAAGTCCTGACAAAATTTCTCCGAAACTGCGCAAAATGTTCTCTGGGAGGGTGCGTGTCTCGAGGCCATTATTTTCTTCTTCTTTTTTAATTTTTATTTTTAAATTTTTTATTTGTTGTTTTTATTTTTGTCCATCGATCTTTTTTAAATCATATTTGAATTATATAGCAAAATAAAAATTTATTTAAAATTTTATGTTTAAATAACAATTTAAAAAATATCAGGTAAATTAAGCAAATATTTAATTTATATTTTTTACACAATTCATTGCTCTTTAGACAATGCATGTTGTTTATTTTTTAAAAATTTAATGTATAAATTATTTATGTAAATATCAAATTGATCTGATAATCATACATATAATTTTATCAGTTTTTAAAAAAAATAATGGATGTGAAACATAATTTCCAAATTATATAATTGATTTTAAATATTAAAATAATAAAATTTGGTAGCTAAGATTACAAATTTAATACGATATTTTATATGAATAATTTATATATAGAGATCTATAAGATGATTGAGCGAATTATAGAATGTGAATTGAATAATAATAATAATAATAATAATAATAATAACAATAATAATAATAATAATCAACAGTGAGTGGTCACGCTTTCCTTAAAAATTGTATTTCGGTAGTAAAAGCGTGGTTGTGAACAAGACGATATTTTATATGAATAATTTAAAAACTGTATTGAACCAGGTTTTTTGAAGAAAAAAAAATTATTTCAAACCACAGTAAAAGCGTGGTTCAAAACCACATTTTCTGGAAAAAAAAAATTACACAGTTAAAGCGTGGTTCACAACCACATTTTTAGAAGAAAAAAAAAATCACTTAAAAGCGTGGTTCACAACCATGTTTTCTTAAAAGCGTGGTTCCTAACCACGCTTTCTTAATTAAAAGCACGTTTCTAAACGACGCTTTTACAATTTTACAAATTTTCCGCGCGAGAGCTAGAAAAATGGTGAAGGCGTGGTTTACAACCACGTTTTAGCCTAGTTTGGGAATTCTATTCAAACTAGGCCTAGTTTGGGAAATAGGTTGCTAATTTGGCTTAATTTGAGAAAAGGCCCGAGAAAAAGGATTAGGGTTTGGAAAGGAAGAGAGAGAGAGACAGAGAGAGTGTGTGTGTGTCTGACTGTGTGAGGAATTTTGTGTATTGAACCGTGTATATGATATATATATATATATACACATATTTTGATCATTTTGTTTAAGTTTGCCGTTTTGGACAAAGTATTTTGGGCACCTTAACCTTTTGTCAAACATAATTGAAATTTGGACTTTCGCCAGAGCTCCCCAAATTTAAAGGAAATTTTTAAATATTTTTTAATATTATAATTTTTATTTAAAATATATTTTTCTCTCAAACAATGTAATTTATAATTAAATTTTATATTCAATTTTTCTTAACGTATTAATTTCACTCGATAATATCATTAAGAGCATCCACATCAGCTTCTTCAAAATTTTAGCCAAATTATAGCTAAAAAAGCTATTTCACTATTTTAGCTAGTCACCTATTCAGTACTTACTACATCAAACTCTCTATTCTAACTTAAATTTATTAAAATATTATTTTCTTATTATGTTTATTATTCTTTTTTATTTTTATTAAATTGATGAGTTAACAACCAAATAATTCTTAAAAAATGCACACAAAAAAAAATGGTCGTTGACCGGTTGACCGGCCGGACGTCCAGGCGGACATCCGGTAACACTAATCTCCGTGTTGTAGCGATGAATAGCACCTCACTTATTGTAGCGAGGTACTGTAACACTCGTATATTAGCGATGAACAGTAGCGAGACTGATGCAGCCCATTTTTGATGAACAGTATCACTAATTTAGCTAAAAAATGATTTTAACTAGTTTGATACTGATGCTCTAATGTACTTAATTGTTCATGTGACATAATCGACTTTAGTTAAGATTCTATAAATTTTTCATTTTAAAATTGTTATGACCAAATATTTCTACAATTTTATGGATAGACATAAAGCTATAAAAATATTATTAAAAAAATGATTTTTTGTTTTTTTGCTAGATTGAATTAAAAAATTGATGTTAACAGTATAAGTTCAGTCGTTGATAATGATAAGATTTTGATAATTTCTTTTGAGTCTTAATGCTTATGCTCAAAATTAAGCGACGAAAAGACTGAAAGGTGATAATATTGGTCAAAGTGAAGACGACAACCAATTGGATGTTTGTTATCGGTTAGGAGTGCAAATGAAATGAGGTATTCGTAATTTGTCACGGTTCGGCTTGTTTAGTAAACGAGTTAAATTTAAACTCCAGCATTAGGCCCGTTTATTAAACGAGTCGAATTTGAACTTGTATAAGTTCAACTCGTCAAACTTAACTCGTTTATATATATTTAAATTGTATAATAAATATATTATTTATACATTATTTATAAATAATAGCATAAATACATTATTTATGTATTAAATAATATAAATAATATTTTTTATTTGAATAATAAAAATAAATAAATCGAATCGAATCGAATCGAATAGAGCTCGAACTCAATAAACAAATTCGATAAGCAAATGAACCAGCTTGAACTAAGCAAAGCTCGGCTCGACTCGTTTGCATCCCTAGTTATCGCTATGCTTATATTGGTAAAGTGGTTATATATATATATATATATAGGGATGGTCATTTTTTCCGTCCCACTCCACATCGCATCCCCCACCCTGCTCTGCATAGATTTTTCCCATCCTGATTAAGAAGTGGAACGGGGACTGGTTTTGCTTCCCCTGCCCCGTTTCAGTCAAACCCCGCCTCGATTATATTAAATATATTTATATGTCTATAATATATATTTTTCATTTATTTTTCATTTTAATAAATTTAAAATACTAAAATATTATACTTAATATTAATTTTTATTCATTTATTTTCTATCTTATATAATATAATTATCATTACGTATAAAGTATTATTCGTAATATACTAAATTATTTATAATTTTTATTAATATTTTTATTTTTTAACTTACAAAATTAACCCGTCTCCTGCCCTGCACCCGCCCTACTTCTGTCACCCCTCGATGTGCCCGTTCCAAACCCAACCTGTGACCATCCCAATATCGGCCTATAAATGGATCGGATTCGGATCGGATCTGTCAAAATCCGAATCCGATCCGAATCCGTTTAACCCATATCCAATGATAGATATCCAAATCCGAATCCGATGCTTTTGGATATCCGATCCGATAATCCGATCTGATCCATTTATTTATTTATTTATTGAGCTATAATTTTATATAAAATGAAATTTTTTTTTTCATTTTGTGTTTTCTTCATTCAAATTGAGACTAATCGGATCGGATTATCGGATTATCAGATTAGATTGAATTTTTTATAAATGGATTCGGATTTTCGAATCGGATTCGGGTCGGATTCAGATTAAATCCAATTCATTGACAGCCCTATCCCTATATATAGTTATTTTTTTGAAGTTAATTAAAGTAACTGGAGTTTTATTTTCTATTTTTTATTACTATTACTATTATTGTTTTTTTTTTTAATTTTTTAAAATCATCATCTTTGGATCTTCGATAAAGTAAAAGCCAAAAAGGTGGGCTCATTTTTATTTATTTATTTTTACTAAGAGTGAGGTTAGGAGTTCAAAACAAGAAAATGAAAGCCTAATTAGCATGATTTTTTTTTTTTTTTTTGAAGAAAGAAAAAGAAGTTTTGTGGGGAATATTATAACTTCTGCATGTCTTAGCCTTAACTAACTAGTTAATAGTCAGATTTAATCTAATTTCTTTCCAAAGGAAATGACCTCTACCAAGATAATGGTGGGCTCTACACCCACTTCAGAGTAAAGGTCATAGATGTTTGTGACATGAGTACAACGTATGTCCAAAGACTTTGCACTCCTGAGTGTCCAACCCGAACAACTTGCGTGGAGGTGGGGGCGAAGAACCACTGAATCACCACCCCGGTGGTTTAATCAGCATGAGGTTTGATTTGGGGTTTTTTTTTTTTTTTTTTTCCAAATTAAACAGTACAACCAATTCATTTGAGGAAAAAGAAAACAAGAAAATGAAAAACAAATACGAAATATAACAACATTCAGGTGAATAGTGCACATAATTTACATTTTACATCACACGGGGCACACTCTCAAATTCACTATCAAATAGTTGAGAAAACCTCTTTGATGGGGCTCACAGTACAAAGTTTTCTTCACTTTCCTGGGACAAAGTTTGTGGCATAAGCCCATGCATTGTTGTTAACAGGGTCAGCAAGGTGGTCAGCCAGGTTCTCCAATGGTCCCTTTCCTGTCACAATTGCCTGAACAAAGAACCCAAACATTGAGAACATGGCCAGTCTTCCATTCTTGATCTCCTTCACCTTGAGCTCTGCAAAAGCCTCTGGATCATCGGCTAGGCCCAATGGGTCGAAGCTTCCACCGGGGTAGAGCGGGTCGGTCACCTCCCCGAGTGGTCCACCAGCAATGCGGTAGCCCTCAACAGCACCCATCAAGATAACTTGGCAAGCCCAGATGGCCAGAATGCTTTGGGCATGGATCAAGCTAGGGTTGCCCAAGTAGTCAAGCCCACCCTCACTGAAGATTTGGGCACCGGCCTTGAACCACACAGCCTCGCCGAACTTGACACCGTTGCGGGCCAAAAGCTCGGGGAAGACGCAACCCAAAGCTCCAAGCATGGCCCATCTGCAGTGAATCACCTCGAGCTCACGGTTCTTGGCAAAAGTTTCTGGATCAGCCGAAAGCCCAGCAGTGTCCCAACCATAATCACCAGGGAATTGCCCAGTGAGGTAGGATGGGGGCTCACCGGATAATGGACCCAAATACAAGACTCGGTCTGGACCGTACCACGGGCTTCCAGATGGGACTTGCTTGCCGGTCTTCCTCATACTGATCCTTCCACCACCAAGAACCTCCGGGGCAATTTTCACAGCCTTTCCGGCAAAAGATGGTGAAGAGAGAGCCATGGTAGACGCAGCCATTTCTGAGAGGTGAAATGAAAACTATTGAAAGAACAGTAGTAGTTCAAGAAACATCTGCAAATAAAAGGGTGGTTGTTGGCTTGAGTTTCATGGGATACATGCTTATGTATTAATATTACTCGAATTGCCAAAGGGTCCTTATCTTTGGAGATCTTTATTTCCATTTCTATTGGTTGATGACATTTTTGGAGCTTGATATTGCATACCCATGTGGCATTCTGTGAACCACTCACCGTAAATGAATTTTTTTTTGATGCATAATGTATCAAGAATCTCGTGCAATGTTATGAGCTATTTCCATCTGCCAATCACTGGTTGCCACTTGTAACATTAGATTGCATGGTTATCTTCATGGAGAAAAGTATACCAAGATAATGCATGGCACTAGCAGCACCCATGACCATAGGGTGCAACTCGGGCGGATTGGAATGCTATTCAAACTCAGTTTAAGTTATAATGAGATCTGTTTAGATCTGAATTATAATTTGAGGTTATTTGTTCAAGTCCGATCCGAGTTAAATTCGAGTAGTCCAAATTATATATGAATTTCATTTTATTTCTTTTTGTAGCTAAATTTTTTATTATTAAAATTAAATTATATTTACATTTTTTTAAAGAAAATTATTAATAATATCAAAACAAATAATTTATATAATGTAAGAGAGATGCCTCTATAGGCTTCTAGATTAACCAAATTCTAGATTAACCAAAGAACTAATCAAGGAGGAGAAATTGGATTCTGTTTTTGGTCTGTTTGGCTGGGGTTGGTTTTCTGGGGGGCTTTCTTTGTGCTTCCTGATACGTTGATCTGCTATTATTCAGGTGGAACTCTGTTCAAGGCCTGATTGATGTTGGGTAGGCTTCATGGTAAGGGTAAATGGTGTAATGGGGAATTATATGGTTTGCTGGTGCTCAGGTCTGCTGTATGCTGCTAATGCATGATGATGTGTGGCTGCTGGTTGTAAGAGGAAATAAGGAGATGATGCTGATAACACAGTGCTGTTTTTGGGTTGGTCGATAATGTGTTTGGGAGTTGGTGGTAAAGCATGTTTTGCTGCTATTTAGTTCACAAGTGTTGATGTGGTGTAGTGGGCTAGTGCTGTTGTTCTCTATGGTGTTGTATTTTTGTTTTCTTGTTTTGGTTTGTCTGGTGAGGTTGTTTTTGGATGTTTGTGGTTGATTCCTCACCAACTGTTGATGGTGTGCTAGCAAATGATTGGGCGGTCTTATTGGTGCCAACCTAGTTGGGATTGATTTGGCTCGTTATGATGCTTTTTGCACTCATCTATCTTTTTCCTCTATTGTTGTATTAGTTTTTCCTCTTCATTAATATAATTCTTTTCTTTGCTGATCAAAAAAAGAGAGATGCCTCTATGGTAATCTGTACAATTTATGAGTGAAAATAAAAAATGTAAGATTTTGTGTTTCTTGTATATATAATATATTTTTAATATGATTTAATAATCTAAATGATTTAATATTATGTAATGATTAATAATTTATATGTATATTTAATATTTTTATATATCTATATATACATAATTCGGGTTTCGAATTATTTCTGGTTGTCTGATGTCTTTATCTAAACCTACTCAAATTTAATTTAAATTTTTGAATTTTTATCCAAACTCGTACTAAATTAAAAAATATATTCTCAAATTACACAGATTGAACACACCCAAATTACACCCCTACATGAGCATGATGAGTTTTTTATTTTCAATTTTTTTTTTTTTTTTTGGGGGGGGTTACAGGAAATCCTCCCACTCACCAACAGGTCCAAGGCAGCACTCCTTACAGAGATCACCAGGGTATCTTATTGTCCGTTCTGAGTTAGGAGATTATAACCTGAGAACTAATCCCGACCTCTCAAAATAAGTTTCGTTTAAGTCAAGACTCGCACAACGAGAATGGATTGAGCATACGCCAAATGTGACCAACTGTGCTACGCCCCGCATGATGAGTCTCGCTGCCAAGTAAAATGTATATACGACCATAGACTATAGGACCACTGACTCACATGAGTGAGTGGTGTGGAATGCTTTGTCCGTTAGATACATATAACATATAGCGGAGCCTTGCTGCCAAGTAAAATGTAAATGCGACCATAGACTATAGGACCACTAACTCACATGAGTGGTGTGGAATGCTTTGTCCATTAGATAGATACATATAACAAATATCTTCTCCAATATACTGATTAAACTTTGTGCCTCATAGTCAGTCAATTGTGGTGGATGATACTTTGCTATGGCCTCCTGTTAGGTAAGCCACTAATTACTAAAAATCTAATTAATATCTTTCCTATTCTGGTGAGAGAAAGGGATGTATGTTTTAATTCTAGAGCACCAGTTACATTTTGCCAAGGAAAGGGATGTACTTGTGCACACAATAATTTTGGGTCATTCAATGAAAAATATAAAAAAAAAAAAAAGACAAAAAAAAAAAAAAAATTGATATTATTTTTTCATCGTTTGGAAACAAGTTATTATAATAACCTTTTAGTTTTTTATAAAAAGATGTGTAAAAAAATAGAAAAAGTGACGTGATGATTTATAGTAACTTTTTGATTAAAATATTTAATCTCCAAACGAGAACAAGAAGAACAATTGCTATTTGATATTCTTGGACTCTTGTATTCAAGGGCTTCATGAACTTGACAAACATGTAATTTTGGATTTAAACTGGTTTAGAACTCATACTCGATTGAGTCATTCATGGTAGCATAACTCAAGACCTATAAGGAGAGACCCAGTTAAAGTGGATTTGAATTAACTTATATTGGGGATAAGTGTAATTAACCTACTATCTCATCTGTTGAGAAGATAGAGTTGTGGGTGGTTATAACACTCTCATATAATGTAAGTATTATACGATGAGAGTTAATTTTAACCATATCTGATTAGTTTCCTAGAGTCTTCTCTATTTTTGTCCCTCTCTCTATAGAAATACAAAACCATGCCTTTGTACTGTGAAGAGTGCGTGCAGTTTTCTAGTAGTTCTATTCCACTGTTGAGAATTACTCAAAGACATCAATGGACCCACATGATCTATGGTTTCGGTTTGAACGTAAAAGACATGTCTGAATTTGTGTATTTTCGCTGTGTATTATTTATTTTTTTTATTTTTTGCATTGGTATCAGAGCCATTGTTAGGTGTTTTTGTATTATTTGTGCATGAATATGTGTATAGATATGATTTGTGTATAAAAATTGATGTTTCTCGAACCATTTCTGATCATCCAATTTTTTTTTACATGTAGTCCATATAATATAGAGTATATCGGCAAAGTTTTGAAAAAAATCAAATGGTCAGATTTTGAAAAAAATAGAAATTCACATTTAATTTTCATAACTTTGACTGTATGCTAGTTTTACATGCTTTGTTTTTATGTTGTAAAAATTATAAAATTTGGAATCCTTATTTCAAAACCTTAGAAACAGTATATTATGAGCCTAATTTCAACTTAAGGTTGAGAAGAAAACTCAAACCCTCATTTTGACACACGCTGCTGACGTCATCATCACACACTGTAGTCCGGACGGTGAGGTAAGCGCAGTTGGTAGTTGCTATGGGCAAGGGCCCTGTTTGGTGTTTCTGAAATTCAAAACTATGTTAATTGGTTGTAGAATATTCGTTATAATTCTGTTTGAAGCATGACTTGCACCATTGAACTTGTAATTCATATTTTTACAATATGTTATAGTTTCAAAAAATTTTGAAAAATAAAATATTTTTTATTAATGAATAATTCAATATTTTTATGTTAAATTGCTCTTGGGAGAGCATTACTTGGATTCTGAACTTAAAATTTTTACAGTAGACTACTGCTACATAATCTTATTTACTGGTATACATTTTGTATTTTTCAGATTCTGTAATATTTATTTCTGATTTTCTACGTAATTATTAATTACTTGTAATTCTGGAAAATTTCAGAAAATTGTAGAAATTATAGAAATATGTCATGGAATTATTTAAATATAGTTTATAGCATGTTAAGTTCTTTTAAATGATTATAACTTGTAGTATGTTGTCATTTTAAATAGCATGAATTATTTATATTGGTGAATTTTACTTTCATGATTAAATATTCTAGCATGTTTTCTTTTATGGATTACATTGATATGTTATCATATGGAGTTAAATATTTTATCATACTTCAAACATGCCATAATTAGTGGGAGGTTGTTTGGTTGAGAGAAATCTTCGTAGATTTTCTCCCGAAAATCAATATTTTGCGCATGAATCAAATTAAATTTTAGATAATTATTGTCACTTGTGGTACAAGAGATGATTCCGAGCATAGTGTATTTTTGATCTTGCGACTTACATAATATTGCCACTATTTAATTTAGATTTTTGCGGTAAAATTATTTTGTGATATGCTAATCAAATTAATCCCAATGTGCATTTTTTTTTTCCTCAAATTGACTTCACTTATAAAAGTTAATTTGGTTGACCTAGACTTAGTAGAGATGTTCAAATATGAACAAGGTAATCCTATTTTCTAGATGAGTAGAAAGTCTTGGAGACTTTAAGTTAAACCTTTATTGTACCAAAGCAAGGAAAAATGACTCAACGTCACTGTGGTTTTGTTGCCTTGTTTGGTACAATAAAAACTGATGTGTGCACTATGATTAGTGGCATGATAAGTAGCTTTGATTGGCGAGTTTGGACTTGTGAAATTAGTAAGCCCTCAATAGATCTAGTTATGATCCTGACTATTGAGTTACGCGGAATGACTTTGCAATTTGACTTGTAATAATATTGCATCATTGGATGAAGCAACATTCAAGAGTCACGTCATCCAAGAAATGCGAGTTTAAATGAGTTAGTCATTAAGTATAAGACGAGTAGCCAGTATGAGCAGTGTTTTGCTCTCTACCCAATTGATGGGAGTGGATAGAGCAAAATTTCATGCATTATGATAGTGTGAGTTGAAATATCACTTAAAGTTAAGAAATTAGCGCTTAGAAGATGCAAAATCTATTAACACTAAGTGAGAAGATTAGCGCCTAGTGGTTGCAAAATATATTAGCACTGCCAACTTGACTAAGTCTAAACACTTACAATTTCCACACTTGAGTGTGAGAGATGAGAAGATGCTTCTTTGTATGATTCCTTAGCTAGGTGTAACATGCTCGAGGGGTACCCTAGCACATTAAACAGTTCAGACTCTCGATTTCTTTGATCTAGTCTCACAAGTGCAATGTGAAATGTAGATGAGAGTCTAGATTTGAAAACTTTTTATAGAAAATCTATTTTACTGCAAAACATTTGCCAAAAATGGACTGCGTCATCAGATCTCAGAGTCGCCACTTAATATTTTGGAAAAAATAGGAAACCCATGACTCGTGCCAAGGCCACTGTTCATCGTAACCAAAGATAACTTGGCTTAGAACCTTAGGTATAAGGGGGGGAAGGTCATTAATTGAGCACCTCCGTTCACTCAATCAAAAAGTTGGTCTCTACTAAATCATGATATGATTTTTTTTTACTTCATATGTTCATATTCCAATTATTAATAATAAAACCTAAAAATTACTATGTGAAGCAAACAAATATAGACTTTATCGTTTATTTTGGAACAATTTGATTTCATCTACTTTGAAGATGTTTTGAACAGTGCAATCATGAATCAATTTTATTTCAAATTAAATAACATAACCATCACCTATTGGCATAAAGTTATATCAAATATGCACATAGCCACATGCTAGGATGCTAAACATAGTAAGAAAATCACATATAGGTGGGATGCTAAAGCACAAAAACTTATATATTTACCGACGTCCCGCAAATAGGTAGAAAAACAAAATTAATAAAAACATGCGTGATCCTATATACAAGATCCTAATGCAATTCACACATGAAATGCAACTAAAGATCCGGCTCCTAATATATGACATATGAAACATCTCAAGATATGAGGTAATGCACAAAATCACATAATAATCAATTAAACCCACAGATGTAAATTTAGCCGGATCTTAAGGCATAAAACATGGATGCAAAGCATAAATATGATGACAAGCAAAATATACCACAAATGTATAGATATGGAAAGTAAATAAAAGAATGGGATAGAAAGAAGTACGGCAGAAAATTATTTCATCATTTGAATATTACAAATCCGAATAAGGGAGGAGACGAAAAATATTATAACAAAATGTATCCTCACAAGCTCTCTCTAATTAACAGAAAAACAATAAAAATAGAAGCTTCAGGGGGCCTTGGAGACCGTCGAAGACTGTTCTACTTGACACCGGGAAGCGGTTGGGTTTTGTCTAGAAGAAATTGGTTGGGCGGCCAAGAGATGAGATGGCTGGCCAAAAAAGTTGGCTTTCTTAGCCAGCTAGCCAACCAGGCCAAGCTAAATGCTCTGTTTTGTTCAAATACCAGAAAAACAAATGGAAAATATGCAAGTGACTCAACTAACCACTTCTAGTTAGCTTACAACAGGTTTATAACATAAAATTGAAGCAAGAAAAATAATATAAGAAAGAAAATGCAATAAAATACAAGAAAATGAAAAGTTTGCAAAATTCACCTTCCAAGAAAAGGATTTGATTTCTAAACTTCTTTTTGATCACCCTCAAGCTTAGGAAGTGTGTTCTCAATTCTCAGTTTGAAAATTTGAAATTCTTATTTGGAATAGTGTTTTTGGGTGATTTAACTGTGTGTGTGTTGGGGGGGGGGGGGGTTACAACTATCTATTTTTCTCTCTTTTTATAACACTATTTCTTTGGATTAAGGCTCAAAATTTGGCTATAATGGAATTTTTGGGATAGTTTTGATATATATCAGATCATACATTAATGTATGGAAAAATGGAAGTATTTTGGTTCAAAGCTTAGGCTTTTTCTGTTTCTCTCTCTATAACTCACTTTTCTCTTAATTCATTTATCTCTTCTTTTTCTTTCTGATACATTCTGATCCTCCATATAGACAACGATGGAAGACAAAGTCAAGGAGGAGGGAGACAAGGTGGGAGACATGGATGATGGGGTGATAAGGGTGGTTGAATTGGATGCCCTCTTTTTGGAAGAGACAAAAGATCTTTAGACAATGGAGGATAATGGAGGGGGGTAGGTGTGTATCTCGTGCATGAATGTATCAATGATATCTAAAATGGCATGTCCCACACACATTCAATAGGAATTCTACCGAAACTACCCTGCTTCTGGGCAAATTTAGTTGGCCTACCAATTAATTGGCTAGATGGCACTTATTCATCACTATTCATGATTTTTTTTTTTTTTTTTTTGAAGGGAAAATATGGTTTTTCATTAGAATTGTTGAAACTATGCATAAAAGGAATATTTTAAGAGAGAGTTTTAAACAGGTCAAACACTTGGCCACAATAGGCTTAGGGTTGGAAATGTAGCAAAAATTTCATCTTTCGTACTAGGAACATTATGACAAACACATTCTTGTTTTCATAATCAGGTAATCAAAAAGAGCGCCAAAATCTTAAGGTTGGTCAAAACGGGATGTCTACAGCTGCCCCTCTTTGACAGAACTCAAAGCTCCTTCATGATGTGAGTGAATGTCAAAACCCGAAAACGACCCTTTTGACAAGGTCGTAAGACTTGGGCAAACAAACAAGATACAAATGCAATTGGCTGAATCCGAGGATTACCTATGTATCCCTTTGCAAGGAATCAAACCAGCTTAGTTTAGGGACAGAATGCAAATGATATGCTCGAAATACAATTGATGGCTGGACTTACACGCTTTGTGAAGCTAGTTTTTTTTTTTTCTGAAAATTCATGATCAATGCAATGCAACAGGTAATATGCGAGGCAAGTCTCGTGCAAATGATATAAAGCATAACAGGGGATATAATCCAAACACACTCACATAAGAGAAAGAAATGTAACCGACGAATAGTTTTAACCTAAAACCCAAAACAAGAGAGGTATTAACCAATGGATAGTCTCAACTAAAAACCAAAGAAAATGGAGATATTAACTAATGGTGGTTTCACTATTAAAAATTGGACCTTTTGCGATGGTCTCAAACATTGCAAAAGGTCCACATGTCGTCGAAAAAGACTTTTTGCGACAGAGTAGCAACGGAAAATGACGGGTGGTGGAAGGGGGTGTGACAAAAGCTATTTGCAATGGTTACAAACCGTCGTTTCCTTTTAGCGACGGTAAATCAATGATTTTTGTGACGGTTTAACCTGGCCCAAAAAAAAGGAAAAACAACACTTTTAGCGATCGTTTAGGATGCCATCTCCAAAAACTTTTTGAGAGACGGGAGTTGACATCGCAAAAAGTATTATTAGCGATGGTCTTAAACGTTGTAAAAAAAAATAATTAAATCAATAATGTAATCGCGATAGTTTAAACTGTCGCTAAAGATGGCACTAATATGTATATACGAAAGGTTAACCCGTTACTAATAAAATGTAAGGAAATGATGATTACATTAGCGACATTTATTACTGTCGCAAAATAATTATTTTCATAAAATAAATATATATTTTATTAATTCATTCCCTATACAAATTATTAATATTTTCTAAAATAAAATACATCCACATCCACATCCACATCCACATTCACATTCACTTTCACATTCACAAAATCATATATACGAATAATAATAATATATATACCCTATAACAATACAGTGTCAACCAAACATTCATTACAAAAATATATAAAACATCCTCCAACAATACTAATGATTTTTGATAATTCAAGAACTCAAATTTGTATCTAAAACAAAACAAAAGTATCGACAATATAAATAAAGAAACATATATATTATAGTTTGTTTTAGTATCAACAGTAAGCTCCAATATTGATATGTAAAACATATCAATATAATTAATTTCAAGCTTAACATCTGCAAAACATATCATCATGTACTCAAAAGTGTAGCATCTGCAAAAATAAACATATTTTTGTAAAACATATCATCGTGTACTCAAAAGCATAGCATCTGCAAAAATAAACAAAAAAAAATTAATTATTTACAATATAATTAATTTCAAGCTTACAAAAAATGTAAAACATTTGATATTTATTTCTATAAATAAATATGATTGTAACATATACATGAATCGAGCGCCACGCAATATATTTTCCAACAGCTTCTCCAACTATTCTTAGACCTTGGGATGGTGTTTCCAAACCAACATTCGGTTGTTTCTTAACATCCAACGCAATTTGACCATTTTATTCTGTCAACCGATTCTCAAAACAAATTTCTAAATGACAAGTTTGCACAAATGGAAATTAGGCTCCAAATTCAAAACCGGGAATCGGTTTCAAGTCCTGTCTTTTCCTACAAGTCATTTGTACCTAGTTAGTTATGTGTGTCAAGTTTCGTTGACATTTGACGTCGTTTGAGCATTAATGTGTCAATCGATTCAGAAAAAAGAGTTTCTTAAGGACAAGTTTTCACAAATAGAAATTAGGCTCTTGATTCAAAATCAATAATTAGTTTCTAGTCCCATCTTTTCCTACAAGTCATTTGTGCCTAGTTAGTCGCATGTGTCAAGTTTCATTGACATCTGACCCCGTTTTGACCATTTTAGTGTGTCAACCGGTTCGGAAAAAAGATTTTCTTAAGGGCAAGTTTTTACAAACGGAAATTAGGCTCCAGATTCAAAACTGAGAATCAGTTTTGAGTTCCGTCTTTTCATACAAGTCATTGTGCCTAGTTAGTCGTGTGTGTCAAGTTTCGTTGACTTCCAATACCATTTAACTATTCGTTTCAGATTTCATTAAATAAACAAAAAAAAATAATTATTTACAATATAATGAATTTCAAGCTTACAAAAAACATAAAACATTTGATATTTATTTCAAAAATTAAATAAATAAATAAATAAATAAGATTGTAACATGTACACACATCGAGCGCCACACAATATATCTTCCAACTTCTTCTCCAACTGTTCTTAGACCTCAGGATGGTGCTTCCAAACCAACATTCGGCCATTTCGTTAACATCCAACACAGTTTGAACATTTTAGTGTGTCAACCAATTCTCAAAAAGAGTTTCTAAATGACAAGTTTTCACAAATGGAAATTGGGATCCAAATTCAAAATCGGGAATTAGTTTCAAGTCCTGTCTTTTCTTACAGGTCATTTGTGCCTAGTTAGTTGTGTGTGTCAAGTTTCGTTAACACCCGACGTCGTTTGAGCATTTTAATGTGTCAACCGGCTCAAAAAAAAAAGTTTCTTAAGGACAAGTTTTCGCAAATGGAAATTAGGCTCTAGATTCAAAACTGAGAATCAGTTTCGAGTCCTGTATTTTCCTACAAGTCATTAGTGCCTAGTTAGTCGCATGTGTCAAGTTTAATTGACATCCGACGCCATTTTGACCATTTTAGTGTGTCAACCAGTTCAGAAAAAGATTTTTTTAAGGACAAGTTTTTACAAACGAAAATTAGGCTCCAGATTCAAAACCGAGAATCGATTTCGAGTCCTATCATTTCCTAGAAGTCATGTGTGCCTAGTTAATCGTGTGTGTCAAGTTTCGTTGACATCCGATACCATTTAACTATTCATTTCAGATTTCATTAATCCAAATGCAACCTAGGATCAAGCTCTCAAAACTATGATATACCACTTAGAGTGTTTCTAATTAAAGTTACCAAATTTAGCTCGACTTTTATAACCGAGTTCAATAGGGGTTTGGTTTGCTTCTAGGAGTTCATATAGACTTTTGTGAGGTGCTTGTGTTGATTTTTAGTTGGTTTGGTGGCTATTTTATGATCTCATCCCCAAACAAGCTATAATTAAGCCTTAGGTTTTGCAAATTTTTGAACATTTTAATAGGAATTCCAATTGGGGTGCATTTTGTTTTTACAAGGGCAGCCACCAAGTTGCTAGATTTTGCTAGCACAACACCAAGTTGGTAAGGCACCAATTATCAAACAAACCAGTGAATAGAACAACAAACATCAAACAAATCCCACTTAAAGGGAAGCCACCAAGCATTCCATCAAATGTATATCGCACAACCTACAAACCATCCTATAGCATCACTAGCTAATCCTCAACCAATCAAAACCAACTACAACAGCCAAGGATCAACTCTAACACTACCCCATCCTCTCACCTAAGCAGACTCTAATCAGCCTCAAATTATAAATAAGGTCATGAATTGTGAAATGAGATTCCTTAGTGCTTATTGACTTCATCCATAAGGCCACTCTAATTTTGATCAATTCACATACCTCATCCATAGTGCTTAGCTTTTGCTAATTTGCTTCTAATTTCTTAACCGAAAGTCCAATTGAGGTGTTGTTTATTTCTAACTTTATATATACTTGAGTGATAAATATCTTTGTTATAACTGTGTTAGTTGTGGAAGTTAGAATCTTGAATTTGTTAGAGTTAGTTACTTGTAACCATTTCTATATAAAACTACCCTAACTAATGATCCACTCCTTAAAACAACAAAACTTCTTAATAGTATAAATGCATCTTCACTTCATTAAATGTTAGGTAGCTTGCAAGCAATAATAATATTGTAAATCAATTTACATTAATCTAACTTCAATCGATTTCACCATAAAAAATATATATTTTATATACAAAAGAAAAGAAAAGGCTCACTTGTTCTGAGCCCTTATGTCTGCTCTCCATTTCTTGAAACACTCACTAATTGATCAGCACAACCCTTCCATTGCCTTTATAACCTGAATTTTTCCAACAAAACCAAACAAAGTAAACATTTTTTTTTTGAAAAATAGAAAATAGAGATGAAAAAATCCTCTATTGCAAACAAATGGGAAAATAAAAAAATAAAAAAGATTAAAAATTATAATTTAGGTAATCTAAACAATGCTAATGTTTAAATTATAGTCAAAATGATCACAAAATGCATACTCAATGTACTAATTCCACACAATAATTATCACCATCAAATATGATGTACTCACTCTCCTTGACTCTTGCTACAACTAGTGAAAAACACAAACTGAACCTAGCAACTCTTCCTAGAAATTGATCATTAAGAAGAGAACAACAACGATTTGTTTCTAGCAAGATTTGAAATTATTATTACATAGCCATAGTTAATGATCAAGAAGATAGCCAACAATTTTTATAGCAAAGCTTAAGAATCTTAAGTTGAACAACAGATAAGCAACAAATTATTCACAAATAGATTTGTGCAAACAAACAAATCAATTAATGGAGGGATACCCATTACCTAATCAAACATTGCAACAAACAAAGCCATAACAACTTTTTTATGATCTAATTAAATAGACCCATTACCTAATCAAATATTGCAGCAAACAATGCCATAAAAACT
The DNA here is from genome assembly GCF_055761805.1 of Camellia sinensis. Lineage (NCBI taxonomy): Eukaryota > Viridiplantae > Streptophyta > Magnoliopsida > Ericales > Theaceae > Camellia > Camellia sinensis. Next base: position 105,809,870 of record NC_138969.1, on the reverse strand, counting down.
TTTTTATGACCTAATTAAACGCTATTTCAAACTAGAGAGGGACCTAAACAAACACTCCTTCAAGTCAACTGAAAGACTAAACTAATAGTATAGATAAGATGTATAAAGAGGATTTAAAGAGAGAGAGGAACTTACAAAGATCGGTAAATGAACTGAGTATTCATCTTGTTCAAACACAGAGGCATCCTTGCATCAATCATCTGAACTTGGTGTTGTAGCACAACATTGGTCAATCTATGATAAATCTCATATAATTTTAAAAAATTTCCAACAGGATTATGTAACAAAACCCTAAGAAGGCCATAAAATTTGGGGGGGGGGAAATCATACATAAAAGAAAAACTACACATTGCAAAACAGTTCAATTTTTTTATTTTTTTTTTAAAAAAATAAAAATAAAAAAATTCATCAAAGGCCAAAACCAAAATCAACTCTCAAGCAATAAGGAAAGGCTTCAAATAACAACCCACATTCAAAAAAATAAAATATCTATATTTATGGTGCTCCAAATAATATAAAGTCAAAGTTTTGGTTGCCATACTCTTCTTAGAAGCTTACTCTTTTCACAATAACAAACTCAAACCCTTTGTTGTTGTAGGAAATATGCAAGAAAATGGAAGCCATTACATTGAAGTTCAATGAAGTAAATAAATAAACATTTAAGGTGCAAAATTGCAAAGGAGAAGACATCAACTTCATAGATATTATAAATTGCATTACATAATGAAAAAATTGGAAAAACAAAAACAAAAACATAAAATTGATATGGACAAGGCTAGAGAACACTTGTATATTTCAAATCCATTTCAAAACTTGAGTCCCATTTAGACTATTGAAACTCGTATAAAAAAGACAATTCTTAGAGTTTCTGGATTCATATCCATAAGCATGGTGTTTGTTAGATTTTTCTTTTCTTTTCTTAAAATATGAAAAAAAGGAGAAACATGGGGGAAAAGATCACTATTTAAGAATTTTATATATATATAAAAAAATCAAAACCCCCAAACAGAATTCGTTGAATTGAAATCCAAATAGTTTAATCAAATGCCCTAATTTAAGAAGAGAAGGGTTTCAGAAAAGAAAAGAAACAAACTCTAGGTTTAGAACCATGCCAAAATTGTAGGTCTTTCCCAAGCCAATGAGTTTCAAAGGGTTGTAAGGGAAATAAAGAGCACCATCTATAGCGAAGAGGGTGGGTCTCTATTAGAGAAGAGGATCAAAATTCGGGGAAGAGAGGGAGACGCAAAGGTTGTGACGATGAGGTGTTTATCATTCTGAGAGAGAGAAAGAGAGAGAGAGAGAGAGAGAGAGAACGTGAATCACAAAAGAGACAAGAAGAAAAGAAGAAACTGTTGTGCGTGTGTGATGAGTGGGAACTCTCTAATGTGTAAAATGATCTCAGCCATTTATTTGTTGTTTGGAAAGATCTGTGGACCATTCTAATCAATTATAAAGGATATATATTTTCAAAAAAAGTTTGGTTTTTTTTTTTGAATTTAATTTTTTAGAAATTGAAATTTTTATTCTTCATATTTTTTTGAATCAATTAAGTTTTTGCAACGAGTTTAGGACCGTCACGAATGAGCAAAAATAAAATCTTTTGCAACGGACTAACAAAGGGTGATGCAAAAAAAAAAAAAAAAAAAAAAAAAAAAAAAAGAGGAAATTGTTTTTTACAACGGGTAACGTACCATTGCGTATAATATTACTTTTTTCCACGGTCTTGGATTTTCCGTATCTAATAATGGTATTTTTGTTGTACCTTTTTTGCGACAGTCAATTGCCGTCGCAAAACAATTAATTTCGCGACGATTTCTCGTGCCATCGCAAAAGATTGCTTTTTGTGACGATTTTCAAGCTGTCGCAAAAAGCTCCATGTCTAAAGCCTCCATTTCTAGTAGTGTTTTAACCAACAACCCGAAAAACGGATAGTATCGTCGTCCCGAAGAAGGGCCAATATGAACTGAGTGGTTTGAAACTACAACCCAAAAAAAGGGGGCCAGCATTAACAGATGAAAGAGGTTGTAATCAAATGTTGATGTGAATAGATTGTAGCCAAGTAATGCAGCTGTGGTAGTTGTAACCATGCAAATGATATGCTAATGCAACTGAAAGTTGAATTCTTTTTTCTCTTTTTTGTTTTTCATAACTTATGCAATGTAATGCAATAGGTGGTGAGGCAAGCCTCATGCAAATGAAACATAACAAAGGGGTATAATCCAAACACACTCACATGAGAGGAGAAAATATAACCGATGAATAGTTTTAACCAACAACCCAAAACATTGGAGGTATTAACTGATAGATGGTCTCAACTAACAACCCAAGAAAAAGGGAGGTATTAACTGATGGTGGTTTTAACCGACAACCCAAAAAAGGGATAGTATCGTCATTCGGAAGAAAGGCTAGTATGAACCGAGTGGTTTGAACTTACAACCCAAAAAAGGGGGGCCAACATTAGCTAATGAAAGAGGTTGTAATCAAATGTTAATGTGAATAGATTGTAGCCATGCGTGTAATGAATACTGCAAGTGTGATAATGAATGCAAAAAAAACACGAAGGGAAAATGTGAGACACATAATATGCAATATGATATGATGGATGCACAAAAATAACATGATGGATGCAAAACAGATGAATACACAAAAATGATTTTTTCCTTTTCTACAATTTTCTTTTTCTTCTTCTTCTTTCTTTCTTTCTTTCTTTCTTTCTCTTATTTATTTATTTATTTATTTTTTGTTTCAAAATTTTCTTTTTTAAAAAAAAAATCTTCTTCTCTTTTTTTTTCCCTAAAAATTTCTTTTTTTTTTCTATATATATATATATATATTTATTTTCTTTTGAATTTTTTTTGAATTTTTGTTTTTGAAAATGTATATACATACCATATATACTTATACAGACACAAATAATATAAAAAAAATATGTGTTACATACATATAAATATGCATACAAATTATATATACGGATACATACATATACATATATATACAGACACATACGTATACATACAGACATACTGACATACGCATACATATACATATTACATATAGATGCGGGCACATACGCACATACAGATATATATATATATATATATACATGGTATACATATATATAGATTATATACATAATATATATATACACTCCTCCCCTATTTTCTCTCTCTCTATCTCTCTCTTTCTCTCTCTGCCTCGTTCGTCTTCGTCGAGTGTCGTGCCTAGTGCACGATTTCAACAATCACGGCGCACCAGACCAACAATAGCTGAACCGGTCTTGTTCGTCAAAGATTTCCTTTGCAATCCCTCTTCTTTGGCTTCTTCTTAAACCGAGGCCTGCAAGATAGCGGGGCAGAAAGCTGTAAACTCTCTCTGCCATTACTCTGCCAATTCTCTCTTTGGCATTATACTCCTCTTGACATGGCTACTTCTCGCCGTCTCCTCACTCTCTTTCCTGACCTTAACGATTCCCCAATCGAGATTACCAGCTCCTCCAAGCCTCGACAGAGTGCCTCTACCTCTATTCTCAGCTTTCCTGCGCTGTCAATTGAGCAACTGATGGCAGCGCAATCTGAAGTTGATGCCAATCACTACACATTGAAGTCCTATGTGGAGATAGTGACCGCGGTCTCCAATTTGTTGCACCGACTGCAGAACAGGACAAGTGAAGTACATCGATTAAACGCCCAGCTCTCTCTACTCCAGCGTTTGTACAAGGATGCTCGAGAAGAGATTAGCAACTTGAAAAAGAAAAACAAGGAGATGAAACGACAAGCCTCCTCTGTGGCTTGATTCAGAGTTCCTTTATACTCGTCATTTGACAGCCGGTAGGGAGTAATTTCTTTTGGAGGCATTGCCAATGCCGAGGCAGAGTCTTCAAGGGCTTCCCAAATGTAATGCTATGGCGAGGCAGTTGACGGTAGAGTTAAGCGACGAAGTTGTTTGCAAATGAGATTGGTTTATAATCTTCGTCGGTGGGCTGCTGCCAAAATCTGAGAAAAGTCACTCTGTTTTTTTTTTTTCTTTTTTCTTTCTTGTTTTTTTTTTCTTTTGTTCTTTGCTTAGAAAGGAGCACCAATGCTTCAGAATTTCCTTTTTGTTGTTTTTGAAATTTTATTTATTTATTTTTTTTTTGTTTGTAATGCTGATCAGGGCTTCACCCTGAAGTTCAATAAAAGAAGTTTATGTTGTTTGCATATCAAAGCGTGACTGACATAGCACATAAGCATGAAAACATTTTGTTTTGAACTTGAATCTGAGAATGATTGAATTGTAATGAGTCTGGACATTGAGCTCTCAACTGACCAGAAATCAAAAAATGACTCGATGAAAGAAAAACAAAGAAAAATTAATCGAAACACACCTATTTATAGTTATTGGAATAAAAGGCACTCAAAACATGACTCGAAAGGAAAAACCATTGAGCTTACGTAACTTCTATAGTTTTTTTATTTTGGAATGATATCGAAATTGGCCGGTCAGCTAATTGATTGGACGACCGGTTGATTTGTTGTCCAACCAGCTAAAAAATTGATGGATCGGCTGATTCATGAACTGCCTGGCTAAACGAACTGATGAACTGGCTAAACAAATGGCCAGCTAGCTAAACAAGTGGTTGGTCAGCTAAAACAATCAAGAAACATCTGGAATCAACTCAAAACTTGGATGGCTGACTGAATGGTTAGCCGATCGGCTGAAATATGAACATGAGACTCGAGAGTACGGGGAGAAGACATAATTCCTGACTCGACTACGGCCCCAATTCATTGCTTTGACTGTTTATTGGTTTTCTGCTATTTTTTTTTTTTACCAATATGAGAGTTAGATTACCATGCTTGTTCCACTCTCTATTTTGAAATCATGTAAGTCAAGTCGTGAGCATTGAAAAATTTTCCTTTTTTGGGTCCAAGAATGGGTCCAATTTTGTAAAAATGGAATAATTTTCAAGAAAAGTAGTCGACTTCATTAAAAGTCCTCAAAATCTGTTTTCACAAATGGTCACTATCTGACTAACATGGAATCAACCTTTTGAGATGCATAAATAACTCAAGCTTGATTTGTCTTGCAATTAAATTTGCCGTAAAGAAGAGATAGGACAACCGAATAAAGATAACCTAATTGAACATGGACAAGACATCTGAGTCAAATAAATATGCACCAATCAAACATGGATGGGATGAGTGGGTTGAAAATGGTTGGGACCAGACTTTAGGATGAAGATGCCTACATATCCCAAAGATAGGAATCAAGCCTTACGTAGCTCTCAGGGGTAAGGTTCACTCGGGTATTTTCACTCTCCTTTTGCGCTCTAACTTTTGCCAAAGTTGCCCTTCCTGGTTTTCGACCTTGCGAGCTTTTCTCATTTTTTCATTTTTCTTCATTTTTTTTTCATTGCTTATTACTTATTTTTTTTTTCATTTTTCATTTTTTCAAATTTTCATTTTTCTTCATTTTTCTTTTTTTTTCTTCATTTTTCTTCAAATTTTCAAATTTTCATTTTTTTTCATTGTTTATTACTTCATTTTTCTTCATTTTCATTTTCATTTTTTTTCATTTCCGGGTTTTCGGCCTAGCGAGCCTCTCAAGGATAGTACTTTTGTAGCTTGTCCATGTTGATTGGTTGTGAGATCTGTAGGTCATCTAAATCCATGGAAATGGCTATTTCTTCCTGACCAGATAGTTTTTATGATGTAGGGACCTGTCCAATTAGGTCTGAATTTGCCCCTAGTGTTGTTGATAGTAGCTCGATTGTCCTTCAGTACTAAATCTTACTCTCTCAAATTTTGAGATTTGACTTAATTGCTAGTCTCCATTGGTATGAGAAATGATCCAGTTTTGAATCTTTGATCACATCTAACCTTTTTACCCCTAGTTCAAGGGCTGCTTCCAATCTAGCTATGCAAGCTTCCTTCAATCACATCCGACCTTATTGTCCCTAGTTCAAGGGTTGCTTCCAATCCAGCTATGCAAGCCTCATATTTGGTAGATTATTGAACATTCTGAATCAAGGTTTGAAAGCTAGGGGGGTCGGGTCTCAAGTCAAGAATGATCCTGTGTTGTACAATCTAAAAATCAATTCCAAGCATGTCTTCGTAGAACCACGCAAAAATATTTTTTTGAACTCTTTTAAGATAGTGTGGAACCAATTTGATCAAGTCAGGATCCTTCTCAGTACCAACACTAATAGAAATGATCTCATCCATCAAGGGCTTAGCATGCCTTTTTTCCTCTTAATCGATCAAATTTTACAAATCTTGAGGAATTCCTTCCTCTTCGTTTTTATCAAAGTTTTGAAAATTTTAATCAATGCAATGATTTACAAGCACAGAGAAATAGGTAAAAATTACTGCATTTTTAATCATAACTTCTGGCTTAATGGTACAGACTCGACTGTGAAGTGAAAAGACAAACACAAATAGGACAGTAATTTCCAGGTTATCACCCTCGAAATCACTAAAGTCTGACTCATAAGACTGACTCGATCCTAATTCCAGCTCCACAGACTTGGGGGAATCATGTTCAGACTCAACAACCAATTCATAAAGTAAAATAAAAGCATTCCCAAATTGCTAATAACAGTGCGTACCATCTACTACGTCTGAAATGAAATGTGTGTAATCAGCATGTGGTCCATCCCCATCACAAAAACGATCATAATATCCTCTGGAGTTTATTGGTCCCATGCTAGTTTCCAAAATCTATCATAGATTCAGCTAGTGTCAGACCCAAAACTTCTCCAGTGCTTCTTTGCTGCATGATCAATCCATGGTTTAGGAAAACCATAGAGAGGGAAGTGCATGCCTGTGAGAATATCTACCAATATCTAGCTTTGGCTCCAGATCATCTGCCACCACAGAGTTTTGGGGTTTTGGTTGGGATCGAGGTGCATATATCATAAATGAGTTAGCACTCTTCGATAGTAGCACCTCGAGCTTGGACAAATGGGAAGGTGTGCTGTATATGCTAGGGTTGAAGGTAGGTTGTAGTGTATGAATAAGGTTGAGATGGGAAGACGGTAAGAATTGGTCATGGGGTGGAAATGGGTTGGAGGTAAGCTTGGCTCTTTAGGGTTGAGGCGAAGCTATGATCTTGAATCCCACGATGAAGTTGGAAGCAACGATCGGTATCATGACCGTGTTGTTGGTGGAAGGCACAATACTTAGTGGGATTATGGCTACATGGAAGCGGATTAGAAAGGGGTTGGGGATCAAGGAGCATGAGATGCCCCTTGTTCACTAGGATGGCACGGGTTGGTGACATGTAAAAGGGGAGAAACCTTTGGTTTCAAGTCAGGTTGAAGTGATTGGTTGTGGGCTAGAGTTGGCGAAGGGATTAGTTATGTTGGCAATTATGGCAATGATTGTGTTGACTTCTGAAGGCATAAAATTGGCAGCTGTGCTACTATTAGGAGAAGCATTGGAAATGCGATTAAATATCTTTATCACGGGCTCATTTCCTTCTATAGTGATCCCTTGTCCGATAGCATCTTCAATTTGAACCCCAATTTCATGGAGGTCTTCGAAGTTGAAGAGCGGGAGAACTATCATTTTCTGCAGTAGTTTTCTATGCAGATATCTGACAACCATATGGAATTGATCCTTTTCCAAGGGTTGGCTTGTCATTATGGTCGCCTTTGCCCCCTATCTGGTGATGAAGGCCACAAAACTCTCACTGGGCTCTTGTCGGGTTGCCTCTAGGTCCTAGGTGGTTACTTCAATCTAGGTGTTGTAGGAATATTGGGTGATAAAAGCCTCGGCTAACTTCTCCCAACTCTTTTTTACCAAGTCTTCTAATTTAGTGTACCAGATGACAGCTACACCAAATAAAGTTCTCCTAAACAAGGAAAGTTTTTTAGGCTAAGTCAGGCACATGGGTTTTAGAAGATCCAAGAAGACGCGAATATGGACAATAGGGTCACCAACTCCATCAAACTTGTCAATATATGGCATTTTGAACCATTTTAGCCGTTTGCTAGCAGTGTCTGTATACCCATTTTCTATATCCGGAATGGACCCTTGCGACCTTCTAAACATTTTCTCTAATTTTGATATTCTCAGCATAGTTAGGTTAACTTCATCAACATCCATGGGGAAAAGTCCACCCATTGCTATGTAGGAGCCCGAAAATCATCTTGTAGATTAGGTTCACACAATTTTTTAACTGGCGGAGGTGGGTCCAAAACCAGATGAACCACTGGAGGTGAATGAGATATGGATGCCTCAAATGGGCATTGCAATTCGGTAAGAGCCTCTCTGTTGGCAGCAGCCTTGTTAGTAATAGCATCCATGCTTTGTTGACGGGGCAAAAGCATGTTTTCTATGTCTAGTAGAGGTTGGTCTGTTAATATGGGAGGTTGGTCTGTCACTACCAGAGGTGGGTCTGTCACTACTGGAAGTGGGTCCGTCACCATTAGAAGTGGGTCCATCATTACTGAAGGTGGATCCATCACATATCCTAGAAATTATGACTAGCGAGGTTATGACAATGAGGTTTTATCGTTTCTCATCGTAACTGGCGGCAGAGAAACTAACACTAGTTGCTCTTAAACCAAATATGTGATTTTACTAAGTATACTAGTGCGAGTTCACAAAACTTGGGGGATATCAGACCGTTTTGAAGCTACAGTGCTACAACGACCTAGCAAAAACAAAATGGAACTCCCAATCAGAATTTCGGCGGCATTCTAGCTCAACTAATCATTAGACAATATGAACTCAACCCCTCAATGATATGCTTGACCCACTAATCAGATTTGAGAATCTCATATCTCATACATTGCACATAGCAGGAAAGAGAACAAACACCCTTATGAAGGGTAAGGTTATCATGTCCTAGCTTTGAAATGACCTAGGGTTTCACTATTCACACAAGTGGCATTATACATCCTATCACAGGGTAGCATCCTGCCCTAATTTTGGAAGTTGTCAGAGCTTACTACATGCACTAGGTCAGTCTGGTCAAAAAGGGTACCTCAGCAAGACACCGAGATACCTGCCCAATCTAGCGGATCAAACGGTATGTGGTGATCTCAATTCTAAGGCTTGTGCTCCCACAATATTAGAGCCCATGTCCGTCTATACACTCGAAGCCGAATAGCCACCTAGGATAACAGGTGGCGAGCATGAGACTTAGGTGCACCATGTATGCAATGCAAAGAACATATAATTGAAAATAAAAGTCATATCATGGAATTCGAGTCAAGGCTTCTTAATATCCCCAATAGAGTCGCCAGAAATAGTAACAAGCTCTGGGGGTACCCGAGCGCGTTAAATAGTTCAGACCCACAATTTCTTTGATCTAGTCCCACGAGTGCAATGTAGAACGTAGATAAAAGTCTAGATTTGGCAACTTTTATAGAAAATCCATTTCATTGTAAAACATTTGCTAGAAAATGGATTATATTTTGAGAAAATTCGAAAACTTATGACTTGTGCCAAGGCCACTATTTGTCGTAACCAAGGATGCTTGGCTCGAAACCTTAGGTATAACAGGGAATGCCATTAGTGGAGCACCCCTACTCACCCGATCAAAAGATCGACCTCTACTAAACCATGATATGATTTTTATTTACTTCATATGTTCATATTCTAATTATTAATAATAAATCCTAAAAATTACTATGCGAAACAAACAAATATAGATTGTTTATATTCTAAAGATGTTTTGAATAGTGTAATCATGAAAATCAATTTTATTCCAAATTAAATAACACAACCTTCACCCACTAGCATGCATAAAGCTATATCGAATAAGCACATAGTCACATGGTATGATGCTAAACATAGTAAGAAAATCACATACAGGCTGGTGCCAAAGCACAAAACTTATATATTTACCGATGTCCCGCAAATAGGTACAAAAACAAAATTAATAAAAAAGCATGGTGATCCTATATACAAGATCTTAATGCAATTCACACGTGAAATAAAACTAAAGATTCGACTCCTAATATATGACATGTGAAACATCTCAAAATATGAGGTAGCACACAAAATCACATAATAATCAACTAAGCCTACAGATGTAAATTTAGACGAATCTTAAGGCATAAAACATGGATGCAAAGCATAGATATGACGGCAAGCAAAATATACCACATATGTACAGATATGTAAAGCAAATAAAAGAACGAGATAGAAAGAAGCGGAACGAGAAATTATTACATCATTTGAATATTACAAATCCGGTTAAGGGAGGAGACGAAAAATAGTACAACAAAATATATCCTCACAAGTTCTCTCTAATTAATAGAAAAACAATAACCTCGGAGACCATCGAAGACTGTTCTGCTTGACACCAAGAAGTGGTTGGGTTCTGTCCATAAGAAATTGGCTAGCTAGCCAAAAAATGAGTTAGCTGGTCAAAAAGTTGGCTGGCCGGCCAATCTGGCCAGGCCAAATGCTCTGTTTTGTTCAAATACTAGAAAAACAAATGCAAAATATGCAAGTGACTCAACTAACCACTTCTTGTTAGCTTACAACCGGTTTATAACATGAAATTGAAGCAAGAAAAATAATATAAGAAAGAAAATACAAGAAAATGAAAGTGTGCAAAATTCACCTTCCAATGAAAGGATTTGATTTTTAAACTTCCTTTTGATCACTCTCAAGCTTAGGATGTGTTCTTAATTCTCAATTTGAAAATTTGAAATTCTTATTTGGAATGGTGTTTTTAGGTGGTTTAATAATGTGTGTGGGGGGAGAGTTACAACTCTATGTTTTTCTCTCTTTTGATAGCACTCACTCTCTTTGGATTAAGGCTCAAAATTTGACTATAATGGAATTTTTGGGATGGTTTTGATATATATCAGATCATATATCAGCGTATGAAAAAATGAAAGTGTTTTGGCTCAAAGCTTAAGGCTTTTTCTCTTTCTCTCTCTATAGCTTTTAATTCATTTATCTCTTCTTTTTCTTTCTGATACATTTTGATCCTCTATATAGACAATGATGGAAGGCAAAGTTAAGGAGCAGGGAGACAAGGTGGGAGACATGGATGATGGGATGATAAGGGTGGTTGAATTGGATGTCCTCTTTTTGGAAGAGACAAAATCTCCATTGACAATGGAGGACAATGGAGGATAATAGAGGGGGGTAGGAGTGTATCTCATGCATGAATGTATTAATAATATCTGAAATGGCATGTCCCACACACATTCAACAATGATTCTGCCGAAACTAAAGTCTTAAGGTCGGTCAAAATGGGGTGTTTACACAAGGCTAACTCTTTTGAATGGCGTTTACCACTAAGTGCAAAAGTCATAGCATAGTAATGAAAAGGTTAAGGCTGACAAGGTTGTTATGACTCTAAGAATTTGATGCATTGCTCGTGAGAGTATTGTGTTGAATTAGGCTCTTTAGCCTAATTCACGCTTAAGTTGCTTCAGGAGCTATCGTAGATTGATAGCTTATTCTCTCCTTCTTGTGGATAATAGAATTAATTGCCACTAACTATGAATCAAGAAAAGATGGCAAGAGAAGTATCGTCATAGATGCAGTAAAGTGTATAGAGAATAAAATGGACTTGAAGGTCCAGGGGATTAGCACTTACTAGTTAAATTAGCGACTTAGGCGCACTTGAAATCTCCATGACATCCTTTAATGATCTAGTGAACATTAGTTAGTCATGAGTCATTTCCTAGTTAGGCCTAAACCTTTACACTTGTCTTTGAGAACTCACACGTTAGGATGATTGGAGTTAGTTTATGACATTGGTCATGAACTGGTGGTTTATTGTACTTAATCACATTAATGAAAAAGATGACACGGATGGTTTGAGTAGGCTCTCTCAGGCACACTCACTTGTGGCATCTTGCTCTCATGTGAATGTGTAACTTTGTTAGCAATGGTTGTGCACAAGTAAGTAGGAAAGTCTCAGAAGGGTATCCATATTGGCACATGTAGTCCACAATGATATTTGTGACTAGATATGTGTAAGGGTATGATAGCTAGCCCTAATCTCTACACATTTATAGATTACAATGCGCATCTTAGTCAAGTCTATTTGATCTCTCATAAGTCAACAGTTTTGAGCTGATTTTTGACATTGCACATATGAGGTCGAGATCAATTAGATAAGAGCTTTTGTGCTTCTAGTTTTGACTGAGGTTGTGAGTATCTATTTGAGTTGTTTTTTAGAAAGCTCTGTGAAGAGAAAGGGATGCCCAGAAAATTGATTATTTCTAGTACTCAGCAACACAATTGTGTAGTACAGATAAGGAATTAAGTATTGTTTATGTTAGGGGGATGATGAGGCATGTTTCTCAATTGGGAATTGCACTTTAGTTTATTGCCTATGTCCCTAACTAAGTGCCCTCCATATCAGATTTTACACTCCATCAAAGTAATAGGTTAACAAAGAGCCATTTGTGGGCGATCTGTAACCATCAAGCAACTTATCTTTATTTTACTTGTCATAAGGTTATGAAGTTAAGACCTAAAGTTCACTGGCGCATTATTGTATGTTGTTCTGTAAACGCTTAGGGTCATGTGGCACATTATTGTATGCTGTCATGTAAACCCTCCGGGTCATGTGCTTATTGGTGAGCAACTTTGTGAGAGTGTAACTAAGTCACGTAAAGTTTTCTTAGTAAAAGTAACGTGAATAGAGTTTTGGAACTCTATAAGATAGAGAATTCTAAGAATGGCACTTCATGTAGCCTAGTTGAGAATAGAAAGAAATTTCCAATATCCTAGGTACAGTGGGAGTGACGTGCCTACTAGTGGATTACTCTATTAGAGATGAATACTCTACATTCTTACTTGCGTGGTAGCAAATGTGAAAATTTTCCACGTCATCATTGGGTGAATGAGAGGGAAACATTCATCATTGCTTCGCAAGATGATAAAGAACCTAGGCTAATCCCAAAGACTCTCTAGTCCCCTACTTTTAGAAAGTGGATCAATGTTGCGCATTTTAAGACAGAGTCTTTGAGGATTAACCATTTCTAGGATTTGGTTAACTTTCCGCTATGACATGAAACTGTTCTAAAGTTATGCGCAATTTGCATAGTCACTTTTTGAGGCATAAGACTTACTAGATACTAAAATTTGCACTATTGAATAAGGTGTAGACCATGAGAAGACTTTCTCTTGGGGAGTGAGGTTACTTCAACTTAGGCTATGATTGACATGAATTCGAAACTTTACTTTGTGGACATTGTGACCCAACTTCTCGTTGGAGAATTGGATAAGTAGATCTGTAGGGATTTACCTTATGCTTTATGGCGAAAAGTTAGGAGCGCAAAAAGATTGCTAGTTCCAATAAATCTTTTACAACCTAAAACACTTATCCAAATAGTTGTTCTTAGATTTCATCGAGCCATGATAGGCCAATGATAATTGATGAAGACTATTGAGGCATGATCAATGGTCCAAAAGAAGTTATTCCCTTACTTAGCCATTATTAGCTAGGAATTTATAAAGTTATCGTCGCCTAGGGTTGGTAGTCATCTGTTTTAGACATGATAGACATGGGTGGTGATGTAATTTATATTCTCGGATGTACGATCCTTAGGGATTGTTCTAGGGGAATTCTCATATTGTCTTTGATGACTTACATAAGGAATATCCTAGAATGATTCTAGATGCAAAATTGCAAATGCATTGACTTACCTATTGGTAAAAGCTAGAGCCTCAGCTATTGAGTAAATCCTCATATTGTCCTTGGGAGAAACATATGACCTATGTTCCTTGATCTTTTGTTATGGGAGCTTGAACCACGCAATGTGGGCGTATTCGGCATGATGTGTGTTATCTTTTGTAAATGATTGACTGAGTAGTTTAGACATTGACCTTGCTCATTAGACAATGGATATGATGCTTTACTAGTTGTGTATAAATTTGCTCTTTGTAAGATTCAATGCGCTAGTTGGGTGCATCTTGAATGAACACAAATTGGTCACCAAAAGATAACACACAACAGGTAGTGATCTTGAACCACAAATTGCGCAAGAGGTAGCGATCTTGAACCACTTCATGTGAGGTGCACATGGTGGATTGGATTCTGTTGTATATGCTGATCGCAAGATGTGCTGATAGGGCTTATGCTTGGAATCTAGAATTGCACAAATTGTGATTGTGTTTTTTCAGTTGATCACTTTTTTTTGTGAGGTTATGGGATATTGATGCTATTATGGTTTGTATCATAATGATTAGTAGATGATGATGTCAACAGGTAAGATTGGCTCATTCACATGAGCAATCGCCCTTGGCACTTAGGAGCTAGCAATGATGAGACTAGTGGTTTATTTTATTTGGAGCTAAGAGAGACTTAAATTGTCCAGCATGTATGTCCCCTTAGTTGCAACCATGATGAGGTCGTGTTAAAGACCAAATATGGAAGTTAGTATCCACTTTCCATATTGTGCCTATTATGATTAGTCAAATGTGAGATCTCATTTGGTGCCTAGAAGGCGAGCAAATAGAGAATTCAGGTTAGGCGCTAGAAAGCAACTAGACTAAGATTTGTATGGTAAATCGAGTATGATGTCACTATTTGGCAGCTGAGTAACGAGGTAAGAGTTATTTCACCATAGCATGTATTCATACTACATATGCTTGGCAGCTGAGTAATGAGGTAAGAGAATAGATCCCTGTTTCCTCACCATGTGAGTCTTACGTGTCATTATTGATATGACTTTCACTTATGTACCATTTTTGTGACCTTTGACTATGTCATAAGGTAAGAGGTTGATGTTCTGCTATTTTGGTTTGTTGCCTGTGGTCATGTATGATTCGACCTTAAGGGACATCATTGGGAAAATAGTCAATCCTAAACTAAATGGCATGAGGGCGAAGGGAAGATCATCTAGTATTACACCACTGTTGTATATTTACTGCCGACAACTCACATCGATCTGTATAAGAGGCGGAATGAGTGTGAATATATTGCAAGAATTAAGAGGGTCAAACATACTCTTTTGAGGGATTAGAGATGTTTTTTGGACCGGTGTAATTAGATGGGTCTGGGGTATATGAGACACTATTTTTATTTTTGGGTTGATGTCTCTATGTTGGCTCTTTTTAAGTTTCTAGTGTAGAGCTCCCACATGCAGGTGTTTTCGGCAGTCTCACGATTTGTTGGCTAGTATGATCGTATTTGATGGATAGATTGAGATAAAGGAAGCATGGTGTCATGCCAGCGCATTTTCGAGTAAGAGATGTTGGAAATTGGGTCAGGTTTAAAACCCATACCCGATTGGGTTGCTCATGGTGGCATGACCCAAGACTCATAAGAAGACACCTAGTCAAAGTGGACTTGAATTAACTTAGGGATAAGTGGGATTAACCCACTATCTCATTTGTTGAGGAGATAGAGTTGTGGGTGGTTATAACACTTGCATATAATATAAGTATTATATGCTGAGAGTTAATTTTAACCGTATCTGATGATCAGTCTACTGAAGTCTTCTCTATTTTTTTCCTCTCTCTATAGAAACACATAACCATACCTTTGTATTGTGAAGAGTGTAGGAAGTTCTCTAGTAGTTCTACTTCATTGCTGAGAATTATTCAAAAATATCAATGGAGGCACGTGATTCACTCACACAATCTATAGATTCAATTTGAGCGTAAAAGGAATGTCTGAATCCATTTATTTCCGTTGTGTATTATTTCTTATTTTTCCTACAAAAGGCTTGAAAAGAAACTTGAACAAAAGTTGGAGAGGCTTGATCTCGAACCAAGTCTTTGGAAATGAAATTGAGGAACTTAGATGAGGGCCGAGAGGCTTGATCCCGATCAAGTTTTAATTTGTTCCTAGCTTGGCTGCTTTTGATGGCATGGGTAAAAGACTTCCACTAACTGTGCTGTCAAAGTGTCTTCGATTTGGAATCAGCGGCGGAATAAAAAAAAAATTAAGTTAGAGATGAGTACTTATTAATTATATATTTTTTAAAAAAATATGATTAACATTAAGATAATAATAATTTTATGAGCTAAATTTAAATATAAAAATTTAAATATTCATTGTTAATAGCAACAAATCAAAATTTTGTAATAGTGTGGAATAACTTAGTGCGGGATGGTGATGTAAATTTGTAATTTTAGCACAAAAAATTATGGATGAAAATTCTTAATTTTAAAAAATTAAAAAAAAAACATCATTTATAACACAAATTATTATAAAATTTGTTTAATTTTTATTTGATAGAAAAATATTAGAGAGATGATATTACTTATAAATGATGTGTTTTGAATGAAAATTATTAAAATAGTCTTAGAGTACCATATGACGTTGCTTACATAATGCTCACAATATGGGAAACCACAATTCACATTAAGTGGTCTATCGTTATCTCTTAACTACCTAAAAATGATGAGTTTATTTATCATATCTAATCCATAAGATTTCTCGCCATACTATTGATTTAGACTATTATATAAATAATATTACATAATATTCTCAAAGTATCAAATAATTCCGTATTATGAACAATACAAATATCCTTAGCCAAAAACATGTTAAGATAAAAGAAAATACATTTTACATATGACCAAAAACAAAAACCAAAAAAAAAAAAAAAATCAAAATCAAAATCAAAATTAGGGGGGCGGGGTGCATATGGCCCTTGCCCTTCTTTGACTCCGCCCCCTTTGGAGTCGAAAAATTAGCACTTTCTAGTTGTGATATTTGATTTTCTTCCTCTGTTGAGATTCGATGGAGAAGAGTTGTCACTTCTATATACACTTTTTAGTCTTACATTCACGATTTAGTTACTACTTGTACCATAGAAGAAATTTAACGAAAACCCAAAAAAAAGTTCTAAAGGATATAAAATATTAAAAAAACCAAAACCAAAGGAAGGTAAAAACCTAAATGAATATTCAACTTTATACTCAGTACTAAAAAATAATTCAGTTCAACCGTGACTAATACCAGGGATTTAGATTGGGGTTTCTTAGGCATTTTGTTAAAATCCACCTACTACACACCTACCACTACCACCTACCACACACACTCACCTACTTCACCTACTCTCCACCTACTCCTCACCTACTCCCAAATCCTCTCCTATATAATAGGAATCCTTGTAATATACACAATACACATCAATCAATAATATACATCAATTTATTTTACATGGTATCAGAGCTATAAGATTTAGACCTATACTCATTTCTTTCCGGCGGGCAGCCGGTCGGCAACCTTGCCTTCGCTGCCCGCTGGAATTTTTCAACACATACCAGACACTCTTCTTTCTTTGTTTCCTCATCTTCAACCTCTTTCTCCCCAATTCTCATCTGGGTCTCCCTCTTTTTCTTCATTCATATACTATTCCATCGTTTGCCATGGACAAAGAGTACTTTCTCAGTACTGGTGTGCACTTCGAACCATCGCCGGTGCAAAACTGGCAGTCTCTGTTTTCATCCCAGGAGATGACTTGCTCGTCGGAGCAATCTTTGGATTGTTTCCTCAATCCCACATGGGATAAGTCAACGGACCAGTACGCGAACTTCGAGTCTGCCCTGAGCTCAAAGGTCTCATCTCCCGCGGCTTCCACCACCAGCGAAAGCTTTTCCCGGCAAAGCTGTTACTTCTACGCAGTAGATCTTCCTGTTCTGCCGCTCTATCTCCATCGCCAACAGACACCACCTTTCTTCAAAGCTTGAGGTCGGGGATAGCACCAGTGAATAAATTGAACTGGAGCCTCAACACAACAACCTTTATCGCGTCCTGTCTGCGGGCATGATGTTGGCTTCGTGGCAAGATGGTGAGCACCGGTCAGCTATTGCACAGCTGTTATTTGCCGACCCGATTTTCCTCGAGATCTTAAGCCCATGCCTTGCCTACCAAGGCCACGACAGTCAGCCCCCCTTTTGAGCTGTGCAGTCCAACCTTTGAATTATTTTGCATGCTTGTTCAATCTTTCATAAAAAGCAAATCTCCACCTGATTGACACACTCACTTTGTTTTCTACAAAATGAATATTTAATGGATGAAGATCACAATAGAGATAACAAATGGTTTTAAAGAATAACAACACTTTACACCCGCTCTCTCTCCTCACTTTGCATCCACCGCCCAACCTTTTTTTTTTATTCTAAAGCTTAATTGGTGCACTCCTTGTTCCCCACTTTCTTTATTTTATATATATATATATATATATCTCTTTTCATTATATATTAAAAAAAAAAAACACAAACATCATCATCTCTCCTCCATATTTTCTCCAAACCACTTTCCTTATTTCCCCCATCTTTCATTTTTTATTTCAAATATATTTTTATTATTTCTTTCTTTATTTTTCTTTCACATTATTTTTAATCTTTTTCCAATTCCATTCATACCATATAGCTTTGCACACCAAACCATATTTTATTCATCTCAGGGATCAACCCCGATCACAATTTTACACAAAAAAAAAAAAACAAAAAAAAAACAAAAAAAAAAAAAAAACAAAAAAAAAAAAAAACAAAACAAAACAAAAAACAACACCAACAACAACAAACCAAACCCACACAAATCGGAACAGTGGGATTTTTCTTCTCTACTCTGCCGCCGGTTTCTTCTTCTTGCCTCCATCCTGGGCGGTCCTTGCCGTTGTTGCCTCCGTGTTTCCCACTCCACTGGGCACGATCACTACTCCCTGCTCCTCCACTGCAGCATATGGCGGACCTCCAAATCGGAACATAACGGTGGCCTTCCGCTTCAGCTCCTTATTTTCCGCCTTTAGCACACTTATCTCTGCTCGCGCATCCTTATACATGCGTTGGAGCAGAGCCAGTTGGGCGTTTAACTGCTGTACCTCATTTGTCCTACTCTGAAGCCGGTGTGACAAGTTTGTGACTGTCGTCATGGTCTCCACACATGACTTCAATGTATACTGATTGGCCTCCACATCCGATTGCACTGCCATTCTTTGCTACACAGACCGCATAGGAAAGTTCAACGGAGCAAACTCCGGGGCGCTTGGTTGAGGTTCCAGTGCCACCGCACCAGTTATCTCTCTTGTTGACTCGTTGAGGTCGGGAAAGAGAGTGAGCAGACCACGGGAAGACGAGGCCATTTTCTGGGCAACAGAGTGTTACAGAGTATTACAGAGTTTCTCTCTCAGACCACGAAGAGTTTTTTCAGAGTTTTTTAGCGGGTTTTCTGCCTCAGCCTCAGCTTCCGCTTCGGTTTATAAAGACCATGACGAAGAGGTAGACACGCGCATCATGCGCCGCTCGGCGCTCGCCGACAACTTGGCACGCCTTTTGATGGCACGCCTTTTTATGGATTGGGCACGTCTTTTGACAGATTGGGTACACCTTTTGAGGGTGCGACTTTTACAACGGTCCGACATGACCCCATCAAACTGTCCCGACATTGATTCCGGTTAGCTTTTCCAGTGTCCTCTACAACGTTATGACACGACCTTCCAGTGTCCTCTACCACGTTATGACACAACCATCCAGTGTCCTCTACAACGTTATGACACACCCATCCAGTGTCTTCACCAACGGTATGACACGACCATACAGTGTCTCCTATCCTCTTTTATTTTTATGTATTTTCTTGTTTTGTTACTCTCTCCAAACTCAAGTTGGTTAGTTCCTATCCCCCTTGAGTTTGCGGGGGACTGTTAAAATCCACCTACTACACACCTACCACTACCACCTACCACACACACTCACCTACTTCACCTACTCTCCACCTACTCCTCACCTACTCCCAAATCCTCTCCTATATAATAGGAATCCTTGTAATATACACAATACACATCAATCAATAATATACATCAATTTATTTTACACATTTTGAGCACCTTTTTAAATATCTAGGTCATTCGAAATGCTAATAAGATATGGGGAGAAATTTATTTTTGGATTTTGTCATAAGAGTCACACTTGCAATATGCCCCAACAATTTTTTTTAGCAGCCATTAGAGTTTAGAAGCCAACAATTGATTAATCAAATTCAAGCACACTGTTACTGTATTTTATTGACTTTACTGATTCTAGTGTTCATAGAACGAGGGTAATGTACATCTGCTATAGGTGACATAGACCTTAATTAATTAATATATCAAATGATTTAATGACCAACCTTAACAAGAATTTTTCTTTGTTTAAGTTGAATATTGTTTTGAGTGGAAAGAGAGACAAAGAGACCTCTAATACGACTTTAAAAAGATCACTGACTAGATGTTTTTCTTAAGTGGAATGTCTTAATTGGATGTATAGTTATTTTGTTTAATTTCATCTGTGTCAAAACCATAAATCTGAATATTTTCCTGCAACCTATGATGCAAATCCATTATTGGCATCCTCTCAGTGTGAGAGTTATTGGTCTCACAGTAAGGTTGACAAACAACCATTGCTTATTGTTATTGAAGTAAATAAATAAATAAATTTCATGAGGTAATTAAAGGACAAAATTTATAATTTTTGCATGATGATAAGGTAGATATGGATGAGTGCAATCCCACAAGGTGTACACTTGGGAACCAGGCATTGGTTAGGGCGCAAGTACTAAAAATCTTTAGGAGTTGGTAGATTAGAGACTGCCAAGTGGAGAGAGGGAAACAAAAATAGAATCTTGGCAACCAATAAGAAGAGAGATAACGATTTGGTAAGATAAGAAGATGCCTTGCTCTCTACTTTTATTAATACCCACAAAACTCCCCTTCAATCTCCCACCACCAACAACTTCTTCCTAACACTACCACCTTCTGTCAACTTACTTCTCCAAAGGCTTCTTTCTTCCACCATGGCTGCTTCTACCATGGCTCTCTCTTCCCCATCTTTCGCCGGAAAGGCGGTGAAACTTGCCCCGGAGGTTCTTGGTGGTGGACGGATCAGTATGAGGAAGACCGGCAAGCAAGTCCCATCTGGAAGCCCTTGGTACGGTCCAGACCGAGTCTTGTATTTGGGTCCATTGTCTGGTGATCCCCCATCTTACCTCACTGGAGAATTCCCTGGTGATTATGGTTGGGACACTGCTGGGCTTTCAGCCGATCCAGAAACTTTTGCCAAGAACCGTGAGCTTGAGGTGATTCACTGCAGATGGGCCATGCTTGGAGCTTTGGGTTGCGTCTTCCCCGAGCTTTTGGCCCGCAACGGTGTCAAGTTCGGCGAGGCTGTGTGGTTCAAGGCCGGTGCCCAAATCTTCAGTGAGGGTGGGCTTGACTACTTGGGCAACCCTAGCTTGATCCATGCCCAAAGCATTCTGGCCATCTGGGCTTGCCAAGTTATCTTGATGGGGGCTGTTGAGGGTTACCGTATTGCCGGTGGGCCACTAGGAGAGGTGACAGACCCGCTCTACCCCGGCGGAAGCTTTGACCCATTGGGCCTAGCTGATGATCCAGAGGCTTTTGCAGAGCTCAAGGTGAAGGAGATCAAGAACGGAAGACTGGCCATGTTCTCAATGTTTGGGTTCTTTGTTCAGGCCATTGTGACAGGAAAGGGACCATTGGAGAACCTGGCTGACCATCTTGCTGACCCAGTTAACAACAATGCTTGGGCTTATGCTACCAACTTTGTCCCCGGCAAGTGAGAGAGCTTCTTCATGAGAGGAATTGTATTACACTCACTCAATCACTGTTTCGTAAAATTGGTGTGAATTAATGAAGAAATATGCTTTGAATTTTGTGTGCTCTTATTCTCCACTAGTGAATCTATTTTTGATTCTTCATTTGTGCTATATGTGTGTATACCAAAGTAACAAGACCAAGAAAAACTTCAGAAAAATTATGGCTAAAACATTACTTTCCTTCAATGGAACTATGCAAGAATTCCAATTCACTAACAGTTCGTTTTGGATCGCTGTGGATTTCAAATTAATGGATATGGGGTTTGGTAGTTGGAGAGAAGAAATATGTTAGAGATAAAGAGTTGTATTTTTACTAGGATGATTTTATTAAAAAGGGTTATTAACACCAAATTTCTATCAACTATTGGCGAATATTATTCATCGAAAGAATTATTTATGAATATCACTTTATCTTCCTCATTTATAAATTTGTACATTTTAACCCTTTCAACTATAAAATGGTATATCACTTTTATCCCTACAAACTCCCTCTAGAACGCATCCAAAAGAGGTGCATTTGTAACCATTTTTATAGTTGAGAAAGTTAATATGTACGAGTTCTTAAATGAGGGATGTAAAGTGATATTCGCTAATAGTTGAGATGGTCTTAATGTAATTAATCCTATTAAAAAGAGATGTCTTAATATGATTTCAAATAACTACTACTATATATAGTCATTTCAAATTCATCATAATAAAACTATTTAATTCAATCTTAAAATTCATAAGTAAACTATCAAATTTAAATTTGAGTCATTCTCCTAGAATAACATTAATGTTGAATCCATATATTTCAAATCTACATCCATGCAATTGGAGCATAAAAGCTAAGAGCTCCTCCCTCATGTGGATTTGTTTTGGTTCTCTCTTATTCCTTCTTAGAAAAATACATTTGTTTGATGAACTATTTTTTAAAAAAAAATTGAAAATTTTTCTGGGACTCGCTCACTTTTGAGAAAACACCAAAGAGTTGTTTTCAAATTTTGGAAAACTTTTTTGCATAAAAACGTAAACAACATGAATATAGTTGGTGTTTTTGAACTTTTATTTATTTATTTATTTATTATTATTTTAGTCTCTGAAAACATGAGAAACAAAACGAATAAAACAAAAACACACACCAAAAAAAAAAAAAAAAAAAACCATGAAGTTTTCTTATCTTTTTCCTTTTCCTCTACAAATTTAAGATCAAAGATGGCCTAAAAGTAGGACAAGTGGAAATATGAATTTAAAGCTGTTGTGAAGTAACAGAATAGATGAACATGCAATAAGTTCACTTGTGCATTAACCTACTGTCCAGGTACAGGAAACTTTGATCTCAGAGGCATAATAAAAAACCAAAGGAAAAAGAAAAAGTCCTGCAATAAAGACAAAAAGAAGAATGGGCGAAGAACAAAAAAATTTATTTATGAATACATATAGCCAGATCTCATATGTGTAAGTCGTAAATGTTTAATAAGTAAATCATGTATCGTCGGTTCAAAAGGGGGTGATTCTCACTAGAAAATCACTTTGAACAACAATATACAAATGTGATGTATACATCAGCTGCAAAATGGAGGTTTATCATATAAACAAAATCGACATGGTTATCTATTAGTAACCAATGAAAAAACAGGGAAGGTGAAAATAGTAAAATCTGTACTCGGCTTCAACCCTTGAAGGATTCACAGATTTCAAAAGCCGTTTGCTATCTGACTTTAGATATATATATGTACTTGCTACTGTTGCCAATCTAAATCAATGTCAACGGATCAACAAGCAATCTGATATGACAGTTCACCCAATTTCCAGAAGCAATTCTATGACAGACATCTTGTATTGCAAACCTGCCTTGGCAGAAGGGATGTCAGAATAAGTGCCAAAACGAAGCTTAAACAGGACTTCTGGTGCTCCTTGCTCTGGTTACTGATTTCTCATAAAGCTCCTCATAAAGTGACGCTGATGAGTCCCAACTGAAGTCTATTCTCATTACCTTCTCAACAAGCTCTTGCCAACTCCGACTATTGTTCTTATAGTGGTTCAATGCACGTTCCAAAGCACTGTTCACTCCCTGTCGATTATCATAGAATTCACAAGCATCAAAATGACAAACAGACAGAATTTTCCTTGTGTTACAACAAAATAAAAAACAATAATGATTCGTGCAAATGCTTGTGATGCTCCACAGTCAGTCCATACCCAAGACCGGGCTGACACAAGAAATAACTAGACTTGACACGGATGCCAAATATTGAAATGTGTCAAGCATACAAAAAATTACCTGTTCATCAGGTAACAAAAATGTAAATCCATTTCTAAACTGAGTCGGTATGGTATTATCATCAACATCGAAAACACTGCAAGAAGGATTAAAAAGTTGAAAACAAACTTTCCAAACAGAATAACTTTAAATGAAAGGTCTGCTTTTTATCTAAACAACAAAGCACTGATTAGCGCACCTGTCATTTAAACCCCCTGTTTTTCGTGCAATTGGGACAGAACCATATTTCATTGCTATCATCTGCATAAGAATAATACACGAAATAAAATTCAATTGCTTGCTGAAATCTGGATTTTCACAGTAAATAAATATTAATCGATGTAAAGCCCCATAAATTCTTTCACAAATAATCCATCTTTTTCCAGTTTATTAGCTATCGGATTTTTTAAGAGGTGCAAAAAATTGCTAACAACGATAATTATTATTTGCAGTTTTACAAAATCAGCAAGCATCAATCTCACTGTAATTCATGGATTCAAAAGCAGCTGCATGAATTCATTTTCTCATTCCACAGTTCTCTAGTGATTGTCCTCACTAGTCATAGGTCCCTCGTTCATATATCCTTTATCGTGTCAATATATATATATTTATATCACCTCCTTTCTTTTCTAAAACCCACCACCCTATCATAGGCTTCCAATTTCATAAAACCCCTACACAGATTCTTCTTCTTTTCTCTATTCCTCTATCCATTCCCTCAGGAAAGAAATAGCATCCACTATTGTCCTCTGAAAACAGAGATCCAAACCACTCATCTTGCATCCTCTTAGTTACTATAATCTTGTTAAGTAACGTTCTTAACAAAGACAAGGCTATGTTCCCCAAACACTTCCAATCATTAGAAATTCCCATTCATCTGCAAAACCTTCCCATTCCCATCTTATTCAATTCATTTTCGCTTCAAACACCCTGCTTCTACATATAATAAAATAAAATTCATCCATAAGTATACCACATTTTTTGTCCCAAAAAACTATACCCTATACGATTTTATTCAATAACTAGATTCTTCACCTCTGCTTTCCTCTTATAATCAAAATACTTCAATCCTCACACTTGATACGCTTCTCTAGTTTTCCAACCCTCGAAAGTTAGCAAGTTGTGTATATTCTTCATGTTGTTTTTGTGCCTAACTTACCATAAAGATTGTCAACTTGGAGTCTAACCACTTCTTGAGCATCTTCCTTTGCACCTTAAATCTTTCAAATCCTTCACCAATTCATTAAATGTTCTTAAATAATACTCATGTTCCTTCTGATTTTCCATCTGCTTGTGTTCATTTAACAAATTCACCCATCCAATTCCAGATTACATTAGTATTATCCGTCATATCCATTCCATTTCCATGCCTGTCATTACCAATGTATTCTTCTAATCATATTGTCTCCCAACCCCATTCCTTTACTAGTAATTGTTCATATATTCCAAGTCATTAAGCCAAGCCTATTGTCGTATACTAATTTATTTAGCCACACTCAAAATAATACAGGAAACCTTACCCATATTTTGCCATATCACATTGCTTCTTCGGGTACAGCTTTTAAATGCACCCAAGTGTTGATACAAAGCATCAATTAAGGGAAATATCCTAACATTTGCTAAAAAAATTATTAATTCATGTTCATGAGGAGTCTAACAAGGTTTTACTCTAGTTATTAGTTACCTAACACAACCCTCCTTTAGCTGGGCATGGGACCATCTAAAGATTAGACACCTTGGCCTCATGTTAGGATAATCGTTGTTTCCTATGAATTTAAAATAAGTACTACTAGTTATTTTTAAATAAAAAATATGGGAAAAATAAATCCGTTGATATCAAATGAGTCAAAATTTAAAGAAATGGTCTTATAAAAGCTTAACCTCTGTTCCAAACAACTAAAAAATTAGAACATATTAAGTTCAATTAGAAAATAGATTAAAGATAGGGCCAACTCATGCCCAAAGTGAAGCACTTGCTTTAGGCTCCAATTCTCCCTAAGCTTCTATAGAAGGCCAAATTTAAATATATGTTCTTGTATAGCTGAAATAGAATTCTTACAAAAAGCAAGAAACAACAAGGCCCTTATAGCCTTGAAAAACACCTACAACTGTTAGCCATCTCTATGAAAGTCCCCACATAAGGGTGGATGGCAAACTAATATGCGAAAGGATACACACACACACACACACAAGAGATATGGAGGTGACTTTATGTGCAGGCGGTTAGGCTACCTAACACAAAACCCTTGAAAAAGGCTCATCTAACCGACAAACTTGATTGGGACACAAGGGTTTTGTGGTCCTAAGGCAGGTATGATGTATCCACTAGCGACATGGTTGTTGATCCTTTGACCAAACCCATTTCTAGATTTTTTTTTTTCATAGACATGTTAGGGGTTTGGGATTTTGTAGGACTAGATATTTTTGTATTGGTTGGACCCTTTTATAGTATCTTATGCATTAATGAGATTAGTTTCTTCTATTTTGCATAATGATATGTTGATCAATTATAGCACATATCTTAGATTTAGTATAGATGTGACGCCCCAAATTTTGATAATATAATACAACGATACACCGGGGTTTAACTAGCGAATACACATCATTTTTAAGCACAAAATACAAATAATTACAAAAAAATATTAATAATAATTACAGATAAAATCCTTTAAGTCTTTAAATACAGATCAGCTCCTTGATACAAAAAGATTATCCCAAATACAGGAAATATACAATCTAATCTCTAAGGCAGCCATGGTTCCGCAAAGCTTTTAGGGATTCTGTTCTTAGAGTAAAACTCGCCCTCACTTGGCATAAAACGCCATGAGCTTGGAATGTCCAGTAAACACACACACCCCGACCCTTTTACCATTCTAAATACACAGGTAACATAACGCCACGATCATAACATACAGCGAAAGCAATAGTTAAGCAGAACTTATAATTAAATTTCAGTTCTCACGAATAATAGTTAATTTTAGTTAGTTTTAGGCAACTCCCCGCGGAATGCCGTTCCTACCCAACCACTAACACTGGCCACGGGTAATTCTGACTCCCCCTTGGTTAATACAATACCAATGCGTCGCTGACCGCATAACCACCAGTGCGTCGCTTACCGCACAATTACCAATGATGCCCACACACCTAGGTTACATACTCGAGTGGTGACATCACCGTCTACCCTAAGGAAACGGGCTTCCAGGGATACTCTCCCTGTGTGAGACCCTCACTGCCACCCTTATGCCTCCCATTTCCGTTAAGCAACCAGAATACCTCCCGTGCCATGTTAGGGTTCGAAAACACACTTGCGCAAAACTTTACAAAAATGGAACACATTCCACTATATCATACTCTTGAATCCATCGTTCATTATTTCATAAAATTTAATACATTGATCGCAACCCATTACCATCCCATTTGATTTTCCCTTTATTAAGTGCATTATGTTCTCAGTTATAGCAAAGCATGGTCAGTATAATTATCA
Source organism: Camellia sinensis (assembly GCF_055761805.1). Lineage (NCBI taxonomy): Eukaryota > Viridiplantae > Streptophyta > Magnoliopsida > Ericales > Theaceae > Camellia > Camellia sinensis. The sequence goes on along the minus strand of NC_138969.1, from coordinate 105,782,628 downwards.
ATCCAAACTAAACAATAAGTAATTTATTCATGATAAAGCAAATTCACAATTTATCATAGATTACATATCGAGACTAAAACATTCAAGAAGCATAGAATATAAGAGTTGCAAACCAAATAAGAGCATAGTAACACAAATTTCTAGAATTCCAGATTTGAACCAGTTTGAAAATAATTATGAAAAAAATACTTTTATTGGCCCTAAGTACCTGGCCTCATGTGAGTTTGTAGATAAATAAGTCTAATTTCAAACTCAATTTACGAAAGTAGGATAGGTATTTTAGATTTTAAGATAATTCAGAATTACCAAGATCTGTCCCGATTCGTTGACAGTTACGCAAATCGGTTTTTCTCTCAAACCCCTCACTCTCTTGAGTTCAAACAAATTTTAGTTAAAATATAACACCAAGATTAAGATTTTGACATTAAATTGGACTCAAGATTATTTTTCTGGAATTTTATAAAAATAGAGAAAGTTGATTGTTTTTCTGGATCTGTGAGTAACAAACTTAGAAAAATTGTTTAGGTTATAAAAATACATCTTTAGGTCCTACCAAAATTATCACATACTCTAGACATACCAAATATTGCACCATAAAAACAGATTTTGAGTTTATGGAGTTTTGATAGGAAAATAAATTCAAGAGAGGGAAATGATTTGCTGCTGGAAATTTAAGAAAGAAAGAGAAGCATACCATTTCTTGATTAATACACATTTATACAAGAGTGTAGGCCTAGACTACAACAAATATATACAAAGAGCATGTATTAGGAGGGGAAAAACAAGTGATAAAAGAACTTGAGAGAAGAGGTGATGTATGTTTACCTTTGTTGTACAAGACTCAACACAATTCTTGTTTTTCTTCTTCCCTCTTTTTTTCCAAGATCACTCTCTCTCTCACTCCTCTAGTGCATGGCTGAAAATGTGTAAAATGAGGGGGAGAAATGTGCATATATAGAGAAAGGATTGGAAGGTTTCTTAGGAGCCAAGTTCCATAGGTGTAATTAGTCAAAGTTGTCCATCAATGCCATCAAGGCCATTTCAACTCTCCCATGACTAGCTACTTGGGCTCCAAGAAATATATATCTATATATATAAGATATTTGTATGAGATATTTGTATTTATAAACATAATATAATAGGCACAAGTACATTAATTAATAAAATATTACAATTAAAGGTTGGAATGAAATAAAATAAAAGTATATAGGGACCAAGTCTAAATTTATGAAACCTTGATATATGTTATTAATATACTAACATTAGAAAATAGTTAAAATAATAAATTTGGGTCCCGTTAAATTAAAGCGCAAACAAAGGTGAGAAACCGAGCAAAAACGGCATTACCGGAAATTAAGATTTTAAAGTGATTAATCTATAATTATAGGGTCTAATAATTAATAATAGGGTTTTAAACATGATTATTAATCTACGGGATCAATTAGGGTTTACTCGAATTAATTCGCGATGCTTCCCAATTCTAGGGTTTAAAACGCAATTAAGTGAAAATTCAAGGGCTTTATTGAAATAAACTCAAGATTAGGGATTTAATGGTAATTACAAAAATTAGGGTCTCTACAATAGATGTAACTAGGCTTTTGATTGGCCCTCTCACACGGGCAATCGTCCTGGTGCTTAGATATCAAGCTGGATGAGACACAAGATAAGACAGAATGATAAAAAATCTCATGAAAATGTGATCTCCTTGGTGCTTAGTAAGCGAGCAAGTGTTAAAATATGACGTTTAAATGTCACCTTAGTAAGACCTATGATGAGACTGGACAAGTCGGACATGGGTATATCCACACCTTCGTGTAGCTTGTATAAAGCCAAATGTGAGATTCTTGAGAATGTTCTTTGGTAAGCAACTATCTCAAAAAATTCAGATTAGGTGCTATTGAAAGCGACTAGACTAAACGTCTATATGGTGTGAGAGTGTAACACACCCTAAGTGAGAGCTCTTGTAACACCCCAAAGGATGCCACATGCCATAACTATATTATTATCCATCCTTGAATACCCTAAGTCAAATTAACTCTCATCACACAAAATAAAAGTAAAACATAGAAATGAGTAGTTAGGAGGAAGCTTTGAATGTGTGAATTTCATTATCAATTTTTAAGACTTAGGAAGTAGTCACCTCTTGAACATAGTAAGCAAGTGTGCATCACATCAAAAGCATTTTCACATGACATGACCGAATACTTACCTTAATTTAATTATCTTACAATACTCTAAAGATAGAAACGTGGATTGCTAAGATGAAACCTTAGAAGATGAACACAATTAGTAATAAATTTAGAAGGGAGAAACATGCCTTGGTAAGACAAACTTAAGAATAGATATACTTGAAGGTTATTAAGAGTTAGGGGATGCCTTAAGCTTAGATTTGTGAATGCCAGGATATGCTATGCACTAATTGAGAAGCTTAAAGATCTTAGACTTAGACTGATGTGCTCGTTATTTTAATGCCATAAGTTCATTTGCTAAGCAGGATTAGTGCTAATTAAGTAAGATTAGTAAGCCGTAATCAAGTTTAATTAAGCTAAGCAAGATTAAGTTTAAACCTTGGTTAATTAGTACTAACCTTGATTAGCTACGACAAGAGTATGGAGTAGAGAAATTTGGTGACGCAAGCAAGTAGGTGATGCATACACCTCCCTTGTCGTCTCAACTCAACCCTTGTCTTACCTAGCTATATAAAACCAAAACAAGAAGAAGAAAATCTGTTGGATCAAGATTGAACTAGAAGAAAGGAGAAAGTAGAAGAGAAAAGGAGAGAGCTTGAAGAACTCATCAAAAAACTCATCTTTGATCATCCTAAGGTAAGTTTTGAGCCCTAATTTTTGTACCAATCCATCCTACTACCTAAGATTGAGAAGTTAGGATTTAATTGGGTTATTAATGGACTTATGAAGAGAAGTATGAGGAAGAGCAGAATGAATTTAAGAATAAGCTAGGTAGCCTAGATTTTTACCATTTTGATTTAGTTTTTGATGTTTTTATTGTTAGAATATGAAATAACATTTGTTATATTTTATTATGATTTTATTTTATTTTCCCTTGATTGATGTAATGGGTTCGCCCATAATTTATGCCTTATGGCACTATTGTAATTACGCATTATTATCAATATAAAAGGGGATGACGTTTCATTCATTCCCTATCTCTTTCTCTTCTCTAAACTTACATGGTATCAGAGGCATGCCCTAGCCATCTCTCCTTCTTTGTTATCCATCACTACAGCCTATATGTGATCTCCTCTCTCCTGTATATCCTACGACAGCCTCCACCCAGCCACCCGACAACCCCACAGCCTCGTCTCTACTTCCTTTAACCCCGATAGCTTCCACCCAAGTCTCCCAGCCCCTTCTCTCCCTTCGATAGCCTTCACCTAGGCCTCTCAGCCCTTGCTTTCCTCCTGATAGCCCTCACCCCGGTTTTCCTCTCCCTCGGCAGGCTTCTCCAGCCACTGCCGAGGGTTCCCAGGTGGCCGACCAGCCTTCTTGCTGGTTTGGTCGATATTGGCAACCCTTCAAGGGTAGCCTAGGGTAGTCTCTTCCCCTTAGAAGTCTTCTGGTGATGTAAAACAGTACCCAAAATTAAAAAAAAAACAAAAAAAAAACCCTGGATTCTTAATTCTCTATGCTTTTATAGTTACTGCTATGCTTGTTCTTCCACTCTCATCTTCGGGGTTTGTGATTGGCATCGTGTTTGAGGAAGAGTTAGTAAAGTCTCCATGGTGGATTTGGCTAGTGAATCGACTACCTCTCAGCCATCTCAGGGCGATAGTTCTATTATCCGTTCCACTATGACTGATAACCTCAACCCTGGCCTTAAAATGACCCCACCTCTCTATTGGTCAGATTTACCTAGCATGGTCACAGAGTCTAACAATTTTCTTGAAGAGCAGAGGGAAGATAGGATATGTTGATGGGAAGGTACATGCACCCAGTATCACAGACCCTCGTTATGACTAATGGGAGATCACCAATTCTTTGATTATGGGCTGGTTAATACATTCTATGGTTCTAGAGATTGGAGAGGGCTACTTATCTATAGACACTGCTCAGGATATTTGGGAGGCCATAGCTACTACTTACTCCAGGAAGTGAAACTTCTCACAGGCTTTCGAGTTACGTTGCTCCATTGAGAGGTCGGTATAAGTTGAAATGATTATCCTCCAGTATTTTACTTTCCTTAGCAATTAGTGGAAGTGACTTGATCACCTTCAAGATTACAAACCTGTATGTCCCATTGATTCTGCTAGTTACCGGAAGTTTGTGGAGAAAGAGCGGGTCTTCAAGTTCTTGGAAGGCCTGAATGTGGAGTATTATCCTATTCGGAGCAGAGTACTTGACATGGATATCCTTCCATCTCTTCAGGAAGCCTTTGCTTTTGTGCAGAATGAGGAAAGTCGCCGCTCTGCTACGCTTCCTCCTGCCACTACTTATCGCTCTGCCTTGGTTTCTGCACCCCCTTGAGATGGCGAGCGTGTGACTCGTGGTTCTCGTCTTTCCTCTGAGGAGGATTAGCTTTTCTGTGACTACTACTGTAAACCTCGCCACACAAGAGAGACTTATTGCAAGCTGCATGGGACTCCTGCCGATGGCCGAGGAGACCGTCCTGGTGGGGGTCGGTTTGGTCAGTCTAGAGGCTGAGGGGTCAATGCTCGGGCACATCTTTCAGACACGGTTGAACCACTACCTTCATCTCCAGTTGTCTCACCAGCTGCTGATATTTCGGGGTTATCTGCCTCCGATTTTGAGATTGCTCTTCGCCACTTACTAGACCATCAAGCCTCTATATCTGCTACAGGTACATCCTCTTCTTTATTTGCCAATTCAAGTAACTTGGCTTCCTCCACATGTGCATTGCTATCCTATACTACTGTGCCATGGATTATTGATTCTGGTGCTTCTGACCATATGCCTGGTTTCTCTCATTTGTTCTTAGAGTATAACCCCTTCCCAGGTCAGGAAAAAGTGTGTATTGCTGATGGTAATATTTCGTTTGTGTTAGGGAAATGTTTAATTCATGCCACCTCGTCCCATTATCCTCTGTACTTCATGTTCCCAATTTTAGTGTTAATCTTTTATCTTTGAGTCGTATTACTCATGATTTGAATTGTAGTGTGACGTTTTTTTCCTGATCATTGTCTTTTTCAAGACCTTATCACGAGGAAGAGGATTGGCAATGGTAGAGAGGAATATGGTTTCTACATTTTGGATCAGACAGACAAGCTGGCTCATTCATCTATTTAGTTATCATCCTCCAAGGAAGATCTTTGGCTGTGGCACCGTCGGTTAAGACATCCATTCTTTTTACTCCTTAAGCATATATTTCCTTCTATTTTTTAGAAAAATGATGTGTCTAATTTTCAATGTGAGTCTTGTCAACTTGGAAAACAATATACAGTTTCTTTTGCTCCTTTTATTAATAAAAGTTCAATTTCATTTTTTTTGATTCATTCTGATGTATAGAGTCCCTCTCGTTTTGTGTTTTTAAAGGGACAAAAATGGTTTGTTACTTTCATAGATGACTATTCTAGGGTCACTTAGGTATATCTGATGAAAGACGAGTGAAGTGTTTTCTGTGTTTCAAAACTTTCATAGAATGGTTTGCACACAGTATGGGACGGTTTTCAAAATTCTGCGTTTTGATAATAGGGGAGAATATATTGACTCTGGTCTTGCAAGTTATATTGCCACACATGGCATTATTCACCTAACTTCTTCCACTAATACTCCTCAACAAAATGGTGTTGCAAAACGAAAAAATCGCTATCTCCTTGATGTGGCCCGTTGTCTATCCTTTGAAATGCGTGTTCCTTGATCATTTTGGGGGGAAGGGGTTTTCACTGCCGCTTATTTGAATAATCGTTTTCCTACCCACGTCCTTCAAAAACGAACCCCTCTCCAACTTTTGTTTAGGTCCACGTCTTTTGAGTTCTCCATTTCCCCTAAGACCTTTGGATGTGTTTGTTTTGTCCATAATCATTCACCCACTCGTGGTAAATTGGATCCTAGATCTCTTAAGTGTGTTTTCCTGGGTTACTCTGCTACCGAAAAAGGCTATAAGTGTTATCATCTTCCATCTTGCAAATAGTGTCTCTATGGATGTCACTTTTTTTGAGTCTTAGTCTTACTTTCCAACCTCCTCATTGTCATAGTCATCCTTTCAGGGGGAGCTTTGGTGTGAAGAGATTCCTGTGCCACTACCACCAGTGGTTGAACAGATAGAGGATGTTGAGCCAGCAATTGTTGTGGAAAAGGAAAAAGGCAAAGTTTATGTCAGGGACAAAGATAGACAGAAAGTCACTTGGATGCAAGAGACTACTTTCCCTCCTCTACTGCCAACTTCTTCTTCGGATGAGTGTCCAGAGTCATCCCCCTCTCTTGAGAGTCCAGGTAATTCTAATTCTAATGCTCCTATTCCTGAGTTCTCAGATCTTGACGTTTCCATTGCTAATAGAAAGGGGGTTAGGTCATGTACTCAGCATCCAATTCCTAATCATGTCTCCCTCATATAAAGCCTTTCTGTCTAAAATTTCTTCTGTGAGTCTGCCTAACAATTTTCAGGATGCTTTCTCCATTCCTGAAGGAAACATGCCATGATGGAGGAGATGAGAGCTCTCAGCAAGAATGACACTTGGGAGTTAGTGGAGTTACCTAAAGGCAAAAATGGTTCCATAGAACGGTACAAAACAAGCCTAGCTGCTAAGGGTTTTACTCAAACTTATGGGATAAATTACCAAGAGACATTTGCACCAGTTGCTAAGATGAACTCTGTGAGAATACTACTCTCTTGTAGCAAATTTGGATTGGCTGCTTCATTAGTTTGATGTGAAGAATGCATTCTTTCATGGAGACCTAGAAGAAGAGGTCTGTATGGATATTCCCCTTGGTTTTGAGGATGCTAGGTCCAAAGGTAAAGTGTGCAGGCTCTGGTAGTCACTTTATGGGCTAAAGCAGTCCTCTAGGGCTTAGTTTGAACAGTTTGCTCATGCTATGTTGCGATATGGGTTAAAGCAAAGTCAAATTGATCACACCTTATTTGTGAAACACTCCTCACATGGTAAGACCACAACTCTTATTATCTATGCTGATGATATTGTTCTGACAGGAGATGATATTGAGGAGATCCCTCAGTTGAAGGAATACTGAGCCAAGGAGTTTGAAATCAAAGACATAGGCAATTCGATGTTTTTTTTGAACATTGAAGTAGCTCGGTCCAAGGATGCCATCTTCATATGCCAGAGGAATTATGTACTTGATTTGCTCACGGAAATTGGAATGCTTAAAAGTAGACCATGTGATACACCTCTAGAAACGGGGAGATCCAGTGGACAGGGGGAGATACTAGAGGCTAGTGGGTAAGCTCATATACTTATCACACTCGCGTCCAGACATTGCCATTGCCATTGCCGTGAGCATGGTCAGCCAATTTATGCATGCTTCTAGAAATTCTCACTTAGAGGCAGTTATGAGAATCCTGAGGTAGCTGAAGTCTTCTCCGGGAAAGGGTCTCTATTTGTCAAAACATAGACATCTCATTGTGGAGGCATTTACTGATGCGGATTGGGCTAGATCAGTCATTGACAGATGATCAACTTTTGGATATTGCACATTTATTGGAGGCAACCTAGTCAGATGGCGAAGTAAAAAACAGAATGCGGTTGCTAGATCTAGTGCTGAGGCAAAATTCAAGGCTATGGCTCAGGGTGTATATGAGTTGCTTTGGATTAGACTATTGTTGGGAGACTTGGGGATCCATCAGACCGATTCCATGAGATTATACTGTGACAACAAGGTGGCGATCAACATAGCTCATAATTCAGTTCAACATGACAAAACCAAGTATGTGGAGATTGATAGACACTTCATAAAGGAAAAGCTCACTAATGGCACCATATGTACTCCATTTGTGAAGATTGGGGACCAACTAGCAGATGTTCTCACTAAAAGAATAAGGAACAAACCATTTCATGATATTTTCAACAAGCTAGGCATGAGAGATATCTTTGCACCAGCTTGACGGGGAGTGTTAGAATAGGAAATAATATTTGTTATATTTTATTATTATTTGATTTTATTTTATTTTCCTTTGATTGATGTAATGGGTTGGCTCATAATTTATGCCTCATGGCACTCCTGTAATTACGCATTATTATCAATATAAAAGGGGATAAGGTCTCACTCATTCCTTATCTCTTTCTCTTCTCTAAACTTACATGTATTTTGTAAGAAACTTTTGTCTTCATGTTTTCTTATAATTTTCAAGAGTTTTACAAGCTTAATTTCATGTTGTGGAAGAAAGAAAAAGAAGGGTTTCAATAGGAAGTTGAGTTCATGAATTTCTTAGCAAAAACCTAAGTTTATCTTAACACTTTGAAATAAATCATATGTTGATGTTGTAGCTTTGAAAAGAATTATGATTCCTTGTTTTTCTATGAATTTTAGATGTTTTGTACTATGTTTTCAAGGTCCCAAGTCTTGAATTTGAGAAAGATAGCTTAGAACAAGAGAGGATTGAGCAGCACTTGAACAGCCATTCCCGCACATGCGGCCCCATTTTCAGCAACACAATTTTGACACTGCACCAGGCCGCATGTGCAGCCCTGATCCCTGCACATGCGGCACCCCTGTTTTTGCACACTTTCAAGTTTTTCAAGCCTCAAACACTTGGGACACTTCCATGTATGCATTTGACATTTGATTTACACTTGTTTAGGACTTGAATTAAGCTTAGATAAGCCTTGAACAATCTAAGAAAGGGATTAAGAAATACTAAGTTAAGTTAGAGCATTCAAATTGATTTAAGGACTTGCAAGTAAAGTTGTTTTCAATGGTTTGTTCGTGCTTTGTGTAGGACAAGCACGTTGGAGGAGAAACCCTTTGTCCAAGAGCGATTTGTGAGTAGTAGTATAGTAAAGCTACATTTGAGAAACTATGATTCAAATGCAAAACCTATTCTATGATTATGAAAGCTATGCTATTGTTTTGCTATGAATGAACATCATATATTCTTGTATCATGTATGAAGAGGACACCTGTGGAATGTGTCCTAGTTATTGGGGGACTCATGCCAATAACCTCTTGATGGCCGAGCCCCTCTTGCCACCTTCGGGTGGATTGACTAGCTGGTACTCGGCTGGTTATTCACTTTTAAAACCCTCGGAATGTTCATCTCTATGTAAATATTCGCAAGTCAATCATGCTCAAGTTAAGCTATGTTCAAGCTATGATTTCATGCTATGTTTTATAAATCTTATCGATGTTCATTCATTTACCACTTTACTATATTACTATTCATTGGGCAACGGCTTAGCCCTCTCCCTTATATATATATATATATATATGTAGGTAATGAAGAGCACGATTATAAAGAGGAGTTCGCTTAGAAGTCAGTCTTGCATATATTTGTGTTGGCTTTGTAAGGTTTTGTCCCAAGTGACGTGCTTTACTTTTTCTTTGTTTGGACCTTATAATAACACAGGATAGCAATCCAAGAGGAATGTATGCTTTCATTTCATATAATTATGCATTGCCCTGTATGGATGTGTCAAATGGACTCAATTAAAGAAATTAATGGTTTCCGCAATTGAAAATAAGAAAAACTTTGCCCCAATTATTGCTGGAGTCCGACTTGTTTTGTAAATTAGGCCTTTGGTAATCCATGACTACTGGATGGTCGTAACACCATCCTGTTTGGGACAGGTTGGGGTCATGACAGTTCCACCATAGCATACATATCATACTATATGTGCTTTAGGATGACCGTGATGGAGAGAGACAAAATGGATCCCTGCTTCATCGTTGTGTGAGCTGAGGTGTTTGGGATTTGCTTTTTTGGTGACCTTTTTATTGTCTTATTTTTGTCTGAAGTGAATTTTTTTATTTTTAAAAGCTTTAGGCTTTTGGATTCTACTCGACAGAATGAACTAGAAAATTTAATTTTTTTTGAAAGAAAGTCCAGGAAAAACAAAAATAAGCCAAAAATAGTTGGCTTTTTTAAGCTTATTTTGGCCTTTTCAATTATTTATTTATTTATTTATTTATTTATTTATTTATTTTTAAAGATGAACTAGAAAAGCAAAAAAATTTAACAAAATTTTGAAAAAAGTCACTAAAGACAAAAAAATTCAAAAAAAAAGAGGTGGCTTTTTTATTTGTTCCCAAATAAACAAACTTAAGTTGTACCCTTTGTGACTTAGAACTATGTCATGAAATTGAGGCTTGATGGTGCTACTTAAGCATGTTATCGAAGGGTCATTATAGTCACGTGGTCCAAAGGAGTTTGTCAAGGAAAGCAGTAGCACCTCTAATCCTTCTTGTAATCAATACAAAGCCATGGAAGACCTCTTAATGCATTTGTGCTCATCATTGTGTCGACAAACTATTATTGACGCAATTGTCCAGGCTATATGAAGCACAAATTATTAGTGTGATATCAAATGATCTTTCCTTAGACACTTATGTAGTTAGGTGATTTTGGGTATACATGAGATATTGAGTTACAGTGTCATGCTAGTTAGATGGTGACTTAATATAACACTCATTTGTACCTTTCTTGACTAGTCGCACATTCCATTTTCCTGTATGAAAATGAGAATATGATCGAGAGATTCCTTAGATGACATGTTAGATGCCCATCACGTATGCGTGGGAGATGTTGCATGGGTTCATCGGGTGCATCCACATGAGCATATATTCAATTATAGGTATCACTTATTTTGAATAGGTGATAAGATGATAAATCCTAAGTGGGTTTGAACTTACCAGGTGATAAGATATAAATATATAAATGTTCTCTTCTACAGGTTTATCAGCAGTCCCAAGCCCGTTGCGTGGATTCTTTTGGCCTGGCTACTTCATCTTCTGTGTCTGAGGTTCTTGCCCCTCCTTTACTTGTGCCATCTGATGATGATTTACCTATTGCATTGCGCTGACGTAAACGTACTTGTACTCAGCATCCTATTTCTAATTTTGTTTCTTATGCTCGTCTTGCCCCTAGTTTTCACTCCTTTGCATATAGCTTGTCTTGCCTTTCTATTCCATCTTCTTATGAGCAGGCTATGTCGATATCGAGTTGGAAACATGCAATGGATGAGGAGATGAGTGCTCTTCATCAGAATCAGACTTGGGAACTTACACCTCTTCCTTTTGGGAAGCCTGTTGTTGGCTGTCGGTGGATTTATACTGTTAAGTATCTTCCTGATCATATTGTTGAGCAGCTTAAAGCCTGTCTCGTGGCCAAAGGTTATACTCAAACCTATGGCGTTGATTATCTGGAGACCTTCTCCCCTGTGGCTCACCTTAATTCTGTTCGGATTCTTCTCTTTGTTGCCGTTAGTCAGTCTTGGCTTTAATATCAACTCGATGTAAAGAATGCCTTTCTTCATAGCGATCTCAACGAGGAGGTCTATATGGATCAGCCCCCTAACTATTTTGTTCCTGGTGATGAGCATATGGCTTGTCGGTTACGGAAGGCTTTGTATAGTCTCAAACAATCTCCCCGTGCTTGCTTTGATCGCTTTAGTACTGCTGTGCTTGCATATGGGTTCCGCCATTCCACTTCTAATCACTCTGTTTTTGTTCGCCACTCATTTCCTGGGGTTATTGTTCTCATTGTTTATGTGGACGACATCCTCATCTCTGGCAGTGACTTCGTCGGTATTGCTGATCTAAAGCTTTATTTGGGTAAGCAATTTCACACAAAGGACTTGGGTAATCTACGGTATTTTCTTGGGATTGAGATTGCTCGCTCCTCTCGGGGTTTGTTTCTTTCTCAACGTAAGTATGTTCTTGATTTTCTTGCTGAAATTGGACTGCTGGGCACTCGTCCCACAGATACTCCTATGGACTCCTCGGTTAAACTTGATAGTGAGAACGGAGAGATGTTTCCTGATATTGGTCGGTAACGTCGTTTAGTTGGGAAATTGATTTATCTTGCCATCACTCGTCCGGATATCACTTATGCTGTGAGTGTTGTTAACCAATTTATGCATGCTCCTCGTGAACCCCATTTTGATGCTGTGTGTCGAATCTTGCATTATCTCAAATGTGCTCCAGGTCACAGTTTACTTTCTACATCTAGATGTTGCACCTTTGTTGGAGGTAACCTAGTTACTTGGCATAGCAAGAAACAGCCAGTTGTTGCTCGTTCGAGTGCTGAGGCTGAGTATCGTACTATAGCGCATACCGCCTCTGAGATGTTATGGGTTTATTATCTTCTGTAGGATTTTGGTATTCGTATTCTTACTCCTATGAGCATGAGTTGTGATAATCAAGCTGCTATTTTCATTGCCAATAACCCCGTGTTTCATGAGCGTACGAAACATATTGAAGTTGACTGTCATTTTATATGGGATTTGTTGTTGCATCAGTAACTTGAGACACCATATGTTCGCTCTGATGATCAATTGGGTGATATTTTCACCAAACTACTTGCTCGTTCTTCGTTTGAGCGTCTCTCTGCCAAGTTGGGTATGTTCGATCTCTATGCTCCAGCTTGAGGGAGAGTGTAAGAATATGTAGTGATATATGTTATTTTTTGTGTTGAGTGAGGGTACTATGGTCATATTGTATTATCTATATTTGCTGATGTTTTAGGTTTATGAAAGGAACCAAGAAATATAAGTTTAATAATATATACAATCCTCTCCTTCCTTCTCTCTCTTTTTCTCTCTAGCCCTAATCAAAGTTTTCCATACTTCTACACTTCAACTCTAATTATTAAGGTGAGAGTCCCCTTACGCTTATATGCTTAACATTACTTTAGTACTCATGCGATGTGGGATTTTGCTTCACAGGGTTAGCTCTAGGTAAAGAAATCAGACTCAACAATGAAAGCTGCTTGTATAATAACTATCTCCCTTTCTTCTCTTTTTCTTTTATGCATACATGCTGGTGCTTACATGAAATAAAATCTATGCAGGAGGATCGGTTAAAAACCACCCATAAAAAAAGGAAAGAAAAAAGACTTGGCTCTAAATTTATTAGCAGGAGGTTTGGTAACTTAGGGCTTATTTGATTCATGCTTTGTTTCGTGATTTTGTATTTCTGTTAAAAAAAAATTGAACTCACAAAACATTGGCACATGTTTTTCTTTGTTCACAAAACAAGGCTGGCTCCAAAGTGAAAACATGCAGATGAACATGAAACGGAAGACCTTTAAATTGTTATTATTATTGTTGTTGTTGTTTGTTCAAGTTGATTTCTATTCAGGAGTTCTTGTTTAGGAAAGAGTGAATACAATACCTGTGTAAGGCCGCAAGGCTCAAAGATAGATGGGATAATGAACATGTCAGATGCTGCAAAAATTAAGTGGGAAAGAGACTCATCATACTTCAATATTAACCGAACATGTTTGTGACTCTGAAAATGGTTCGCAATTTCTTCGAATTCTCTCTGCAAAAAAAACATCAGCCTCATCAGTTGACAGAACATTTAAATTCACAGTTGACACATTAAACAGAGAGGAAAAATAATAAAGCCAGAAAGGAAGAAAGAGTGTTCGAATTTTTTAGTTGAGACAATTAGTATACTAATGAAGTAAAATCAAGTATGATAAAGCACGAAGGTTCTGATAAAATCATGATAAAGCATTAACATTCAGATAAAACTTCAACTCATTCAATTTTCAGACTTAAAACACACCAGGCATAAGCATGATAAGCACACTCTTGGCTGCTAAATGTAAAAGGACATTCCATGAGCTTTCCTCATGATGGATTGGTCATCAACCAGAAGGGAAGCCGAAGAGGTATGGATACAAACTGGCTTTTGGGCGCTTCATATATTATATTTTATGATTTGTATCACTTTAACTAAAAAGGATCTAAATCAATGTAAAGTAACATATATTAAACAATCCAAAAGTGATACTGTATGATTTGTATAGTTTTAGAACTGAAAAGGATGTAAATCAATGCCATATTGTTCATGAAAATTAGAAAATTTACAAAAGAAAAAATACCTCACATCATATTTAATGTTCAGCAAGCAACAAAATATCCAAAAGAATATATATATATACATAAGGAAAATTTCAAACAAAGAACTTACGCAAGAAATGCCGTAGCATATATTCGTCAGTGCTGACTGCTGATGGAACATATACTATCTAGGGAATTTTATCATTTGGTGAGGGGTCCAATTGCAGTAAAATGAACAGATCACACAATTATCTCAAGCAAATTTTTTCAAAGAATGAAGACTTTACATTAAGATGGCACCTCAAAAGTTCATTGAGTTTAATAAATATCAACAAACTGACCCATGCCTACTCAAAATTTGTGCACTCTTCAAATACAGTTCCATAAAGTATGAATGGATGGCTAAACTCTGCATAATTTGGTGGGTGGATCTCTAAGCAGAGTGTGTGTGGATAATAAAATAAGGGTGAATCCTGATCTAATCAGATAAAAAGTCACCTGAGTACAGTCAAAGAGTTTTCTGTGAGCATGATATATTCAAATGAATCTTCAATCCAAGTCATAACAGTCATTTGAAAAGAAACTGCCTACTCCAACTGTATCAAAAAAACTGAAAACAAGAAAACTTTCAACCCATATTTTTTTTTTCACAAAGACCTTATTGGAATTTCTCATGACAGATATTTGTTTATAACATAATCACAATCAAAAAGTAGATCAAGTTATAACCAGTCCTTGAATCAAAACATAACAGGTCTCTATCCTTATCATATCACTATCCAAATTTTTTAAAGCATTGCCGTGATTGGATCCGGTCCTGATTCCATTTAAGATTATGTCACCAGAATATAAGTCCTCTTAACTTTCTCCTTTCACAAATTCTACTTCCGTCTCTGCAAAATGTATTACAACACTAAGTAATCAGCCATGAAAATGACAAAATCACAGAAGGCTGTCAGATTGAGTTCTCCCACAAATTCAGTAGCTTCAGAAGTTATCTTTTCTGTTATATCTCACTTGCCCAGTAATCTCCAAACTTCTTCTTCTCAAGCTTATAGTTAGATAATAGAATATACAAGATTAGGGTTGGAATGAGAGAGAAGAGGAAAGAGAAGAGTCAGAGAGAACAAAAATTAGGTTAACTAGTAAACACACTCCACTGAAACATATATTTATGGGTGGCTCTAAATGCCCTCCAAAAATTATATTGGGCACCCCATCACTTTGAACACCCTAATCTAAAATTTAAATTTTCATTTATTTTTATGGAGACCTCAAACCCCTAAAAATCCTAAAAACCCTAGAAATATACTAGAAACCTAATACCTCACATCATATTTAATGTTCAACAAGCAACAAAATATCCAAAAGAATATATATATATATACATAAGGCAAATTTCAAACAAAGAACTTGCACAAGAAATGCTGTAGCATATATTCGTCAGTGCTGACTGCTGATGGAACATATACAGCTATCTAGGGAATTTTATCATTTGGTGAGGGGTCCAATTGCAGTAAAATGAACAGATCACACATTATCTCAAGCAATTTTTTCAAAGAATGAAGACTTTACATTAAGATGGCACCACAAAAGTTCATTGAGTCTAATAAATATCAGCAAACTGACCCATGCCTTCTCAAAATTTGTGCTCTCTTCAAATACAGTTCCATAAAGTATGAATGGATGGCTAAACTCTGCATAATTTGGTGGGTGGATCTCTAAGCAGAGTGTATGTGGATAATAAAATGAGGGTGAATCCTGATCTAATCAGATAAAAAGTCACCTGAGCACGGTCAGAGAGTTTTCTGTGAGCATGATATATTCAAATGAATCTTCAATCCAAGTCATAACAGTCATTTGAAAAGAAACTGCCTACTCCAACTGTATCAAAAAACCTGAAAACAAGAAAACTTCCAACCCTTCTTTTTTCTTTTTCACAAAGACCTTATTGGAATTTCTCATGATAGATATTTGTTTATAACATAATCACACTCTAAAAGTAGATCAAGTTATAACCAGTCCTTGAGTCAATACATAAAGGCCATGTTTGATTCCACAATATTAATAGTGAAGTATTAATAATCCAATCAAATTAGTGTGGTATTCACAATCCTACCCCTACCCTATTACTAATAATGCTACAAATTTGTTGGATTAATTATCCATTGGATTGATAATCCTAAACAAAATGTCAAAACAAACATAGGATAATTGGGCCCGCGGATTAATAATCCCAATCCCATACTCTAATCCTTCCAATCAAACATGCCAAAAAGGTCTCGATCCTTATCAAATCACTATCCAAATTTTTAAAAGCATTGGCGTGATTGGATCTGGTCCTGGTTCTGGTTCCATTTAAGATCGTGTCACCAGAATATAAGTCCTCTTATCTTTCTCCTTTTACAAATTCTACTTCCGTCTCTGCAAAATGTATTACGTCACCATGTAATCAGCCATGAAAATGACAAAATCACAGAAGGCTGTCAGATTGAGTTTTCCCACAAATTCAGTAACTTAAGAAGTTATCTTTTCTATTATATCTCACTTGCCAAGTAACTTCAGAAGGGTCATTGGAAGTATCGCTGTCCCAAGAAGGGATGCCTGTCTGCTGCGTCTTCTCAGCAGTCTCAGACCCAGTTTTCCCTTCTCCTTCGAGTAATTTTCAAGCTCCCGCCGCTTATATTGCATCTACTCCGGTTCCTGATCCTGACTTCGCTATCTTCGCGGTACTATCTTCCAAGGATTGCTGTTGTCCTCTACTTTTTCCTTGGTTTTAGTCGCCTATGTTGATGCTGATTGGGCTGGTGATGTTACAGATTGTAAGCCCACTTCTGGTTTTTATATGTTTCTTGGCGATTCTTTGATTTCTTAGAAAAGCAAGAAACAAACTGTCGTTACTCGTTCTACTACTGAAGTTGTCTGGCTTCGTTGTCTTCTCTCTGACTTGGGCGTCCCTCAGTCTTCTCCAACCTCCCTCTATTGTGATAACCGTAGTGCTATTTAGATTGCCCATAACCTATGAAGCACGGGTACTCCAAAAGTAGTGCCGTACGAGTACCGAGTACTTACCGGGTGCGGGTACGCGTACCGGTACGGCGGTACGCGTACCGGGTACGGCAAAAGAGGGTCCGGTACGTTTGGCTTATTCGGGTACGGCATGGGTACGCCACGGGTACGGCATGGGTACGCCACGGGTACGGCATGGGTACGGCGTGGGTACGCCATGGGTACGCCAAGGCCAATTTTTTTTTTTTTTTTTTTTTCTGCCCTTGCAAATTAGCAATTATTATTATTATTTTTTATTTTTTTTGGTGCCCTTGCAGATCAATAATTTTGATGTTTCTCTGTTGTCCTGTTTGTCTGTATAAATTGTAGAAGTATATCAACAAATGATTTTAATGTTTTTAAAAAGCAATTTGAACCAAAAAAAATAACAAGGCCTATAAAGGGTAGTTCTGTGTATGACTATGCATTATGCTTTTGCTTTAGATCCTCCTAGAATTTCTTTATAAAATCTTTAATCATAACAAACTTTTAAAGTTTATGCACAAAACATTAAAAATTGATACTGTATTAGTTGATTAGTAGTTGTTGGG
Source organism: Camellia sinensis (assembly GCF_055761805.1). Lineage (NCBI taxonomy): Eukaryota > Viridiplantae > Streptophyta > Magnoliopsida > Ericales > Theaceae > Camellia > Camellia sinensis. The sequence continues at coordinate 105,765,090 of NC_138969.1, read as the reverse complement.
AATGATGCAATTTTATGTATTATGCAAATTGCAATTGACAACCTGCACCAATTGAGAATTTTTTTCCTTTATTGTTGGTAATTAACTTTAAATCTTTCTTTGGTCTCCTGTTATTTCTTTGGTCTCACCCTATAAAAATAGCAAATTGATGAGCAAAAAGAAAGATTTTAAAAATAAATTATGATCACAAATTCACAGTACATAACATATCAAAGTGAGAGATTTCACAAATATTATTTTTAACGCTTAATGGTTTTAAATTATAGGAAAATGAGTAGTTCTTTTTTTAGTTTTGATATTTAATTTTAATTTGTAGGTTGGATCCTTTAATCAAAATTATATTTAAAAAAAAATAAAAAAATATCGGCGTACCGTAGCCGTACCCGTATCATACTTTTTTTGAGTTTTGCCGAATCGGCGTACCCGCACTCGTACCCGTACCGTACTCGTACCCGCACCCGTGCTTCCTTGCCCATAACAATGTCTTCCATGAGCGAACAAAGCACATTGAGATTGATTGTCACTTTATCCGTCAACATCTGTAATTTGGCTTTATCTCGGTTCCTTTTGTCTCTTCGTCTCTGCAACTTGCTAACTTTCTTATCAAGACTCACACCACTACTCGGTTTCAGTTTCTTCTTGGCATATTCTCAATATTTTCTACTACAACACCTTGAGTTTGAGCCGGAGTGTGAGAATATTAGGTTAGGTTTATATATATGGCAGTGTTTCCTTTTTAGTCTTAGGGTTACGTTTACTATAGCAGTGTTTTAGGTGTATATATATATGGCAGATATTGATGATAGTATAAAGCCCGAGAGGATAGTTTTTGTGACTATAGGAACAACTTGTTTTGACACTCTTGTTAAAGTGGTGGACACTCCGGAGGTTAAACGGGAATTGTTTAACAAAGGGTATACCCAACTTCTTATTCAAATTGGCTGTGGTTCATACATCCCCACCAGGAAACACTACCATATATACACCTAAAACACTGCCATATATATACAACTATATAATCTCTTAGAAAAGGAAATACTGCCATATATATAAACCTAACCCAATATTCTCACACAGGTATGGTAAAAATCTTTTGCAATAATGGAATTTTCTCTTCTTTAGAGTATAATGTGTGACAGTAAGTCAGACCCAAGTAATGATTGGATATTGTAATTATATTGCACATTCAAAGCTAAGAAATTTGTAATTTAAACATGAACAAGCATCTCTCTCTAAAATCATAAAACCCACCTCAGCCGAAACATCACCCCCAAAATTTTCACCATCTAATATCTGTACACACCAAAACATGTATGTGTGTGTGTGTGTATGGTGGAGAGCTCCATTGGCAAGTGTACAATTTCAGTAAGTAAAGATTTATTGGTAGAACTTCCAATATAAGGAGCCATCCTAGAAATATTTAAGAACATATCGTGTAATAGCAATATATCAGGCTATGTTTGGCACAGAAAATAGGAACTGGATTTCGCATTTGACCTAGGTAGATTTGGAGGCTTGTGCCAATCAATTCCAACTAGTTTTGAAGCAATCTAATAATCAGGTCTGTTATCAAAAGAGTGAGTCATGGCTCTAGAATTAACGAGTGAGAGGAATGGAGAGCAGTATGGGTAGTTTGGAAAATGGCGGTGTGGTCTTAGAGAGATAAAGAGAGTAGTTTTGAAACATTATTAGAGAGAGGAAGAGACAAAGTGGTACACAGAAAACTAGATAAAGAATTAAGGGCAATATAGACATTTTTGTAAATATCGTTAAGGAAGTTAGGAGTTACACTTCGCTCCAAACTGTAAGGGGGTTATGGGTACATTTTTTAACCAAAGAGAGGTTGTGTTTTTCAGGCCAAACTATAAGGGGGTAAAATGTAATTAACCGATGTTTTAATCATTATGATGTGTAATTTATTGAGTATATATATGGGTATAATTTTTCTCTTGAGATTGATTGAACTGTATGAAACTTGACCTGATTATGAGCATAATTGAAATATGTATATGTGCATGAAGTGTTTTGCATGTTACACTCTATTGTATGTTATTAATAGCATGTAGGTCTATTTGTTAATTTCTAAGACATGACTGCATGATTTTCCCACTTAGCCTTTGCGAGGCGCAGTTTGCGTTTTTCTTGACAAACTTCATTTTATCTTAGTATTTTAATCATAGTTAAAAAACCCAACACCTTTTTTTGTACCTTGTTTGCCTACAACTTTTGAGGACACAGTTTATACACACTTTAATGTATTTTTTGACACCAAAACAAACAAAATTGGAACCCTCAACCGCATGGCTGGTCACCCTAGGGTAGGGTAAGCCTAGCCTTTACTTTATGTCACCTTTTCCTTGAATAGTCTCTTTCTCTGTCCATAGATAAACGTTGTGTATGTATATAGAAGACTACTTTTTGAATTTAAAATTGTATTCTACACTCTCTCTCTCTCTCTCCTCTCCCTTGGCTTTGACTGGTTGGTGAGTGTTAAAATTCAATGTATAAAATTGATTGTATTATTGATTAATGTTATATTGAATGTATACAATGACTCTCCTATATATAGAAGAGAAAAACATACTCACCTACCACACTCAGCTCTCACCTAACACACTTACATCTACCTACCACACTCAACTCTCACCTAACACACTCAACTCTACCTACCACACTTACAGCCCCCCTCAAACTCAAGGAGGATAGATACTAACCAACTTGAGTTTGGAGAGAGTAACAAAGCAGGAAAGTAAACTGATAAATAAAATAAAACAGGATAGGAGACACGGTATGGTCGTGTCAGACCGTTGTAGGAGACACTTATGGTCGTGTCACACTGTTGGAGAAGATAATGTCTGGACAGTTTACGAAGTCATGCCGGACCGATGTAGCAGACAGTTTATGGGGTCATATCGGACCGGTGTAGAAGACAGTTTACGGGGTCATGTCGGACCGATGTAGAAGACAGTTTACGGGGTGTGTATATAGGCTGCCCAAAAGATATACATGTAGATATATATCGAGCCCTCAAAAGTCGCACCCTCAAAAGGCACGCCCACTTCATCAAAAGACGTGCCTGACAGAAAGCGTCGAGCCATCAAAAGGGGCGCCGGACACGCGGCGATGCACGTGACCGACAGAGTGTCGTGGCGTCCTCTTCGGCATTGTCGATATAAACCAAAACGAGGCCTGAGGCTTGGAAGCAGAACAAACCAGTTGAAACCTCTTCGTTCTCTGAGAGCTTGTCTCTAAGAGCTGCAAACCCTGAAACACTCTGTAACATCTGAAACACTCAGCAACCCATAACATGGCCTCTTCTTCCCGTTCAGCTCCCCAGAACATGGCCTCTTCTTCCCGTGGTCTGCTTACTCTCTTTCCTGACCTCAACGAGTCCACAAGAGAGATAACCGGTGCGGTTGCCCTTGAACCTCAACCAAACGCCCCTGAGTTTGCTCCGTTGACCTTTCCTATGCGGTCTGTGGAGCAAAGAATGGCAGCGCAATCAGATATTGAGGCGAATCAGTATACATTGAAGTCATGTGTGGAGACGATGACTGCAGTCACAAACTTGTCGCACCGGCTTCAGAGTAGGACAAATGAGGTGCAGCAGTTAAACGCCCAACTGGCTCTGCTCCAGCGCATGTATAAGGATGCGCGAGCAGAGATATATGTGCTAAAAGCGGAAAACAAGGAACTGAAGCGGAAGACCACCGTTATGTTCCGATTTGGAGATCCGCCATATGCTGCAGTGGAGGAGCAAGGGGGAGGGAACGTGCGCGGTGGCGTGGGAAACACGGAGGCAACACCGTCAAGGGCCGTCTAGGACGAAGGCAAGAAGAAGAGACCTGCAGCAGAGTAGAGAAGAAAAATCCCACTGTGGGTGTGGTTGGTTTGTTTGTTTGTTTGTTTGTTTGTTTGTTTTTTTTTTTTTTTTTTTTTTTTTTGTGGTGTAGAATGGTGAGCGGGGTGAATCCCTGATATGAATAAAGCAAGTGTGTGTTGCAAACTCGAATGGTAGGTGTGGAACGCAGAAAAATCAACTGGAATGAATGTAGTTTTTTTTTTTTTTTTGTATGGTGTGGAGAACTGTGATCAGGGTTGATCCCTAATATAAATAAAACAAAGTTGTTGGAATGCAGAAAAATCAACTGGAATGAATGTAGTAGTTTTTTTTTTTTTTTTTTTTTTTTGTATGGTGTGGAGAACTGTGATCAGGGTTGATCCCTAATATAAATAAAACAAAATTGTTGGAATGCAGAAAAATCAACTGGAATGAATGTAGTTTTTTTTTTTTTTTTTTTTGTGTTTTGTGTTTTTTGTTTTGTGTTTTGTGTTTTTTTTTTTTTTTTTTTTTTTGTGAAAATAATAATAATAATAATAAATAAAATGAAGTGTGAGAAACCAGTGTTGTTTGGTCAGAGTGGTGGGTGAGACATGGTGGGAACAAAGAGAATAAAAAAATAAAGGGTGAGGAACAGGAGGATATGGGATAAAGACCAGAAAAAGTAAAAAAATAAATAAATAAAAGAAAAAGTAGATCGGCTTAGAGGATGGGTGAAGGATTGGATCAGATCAAACGAACACAAATCGATCACCAGCTGGCAGCATATAATTATTCACAGATTTGAATAAGCAAAAATATATGAAGCTAGCTTAAGAGGGATTGAACCAGCACAAACGGAAATCGGCAAGCTAAGGCTGATGCCGACCAAGAAGGACAGCAGGGGGTAGCCAAGATAGGTCGGCAGCAGTGGTGATGTCTCAAGAGTGGATGCGTCGTTGGGCCGAGGTGAAGTATTGACAACGGCGGGGCCTGTAGCTGCGGCGATGAACAATGTGCAAACTGTTGGACTCAACATTTGTTTGCATGGAGAAAGTCCTGTGTTGCTCGACATGGCTGCAACATGGGAAACTTCAAAGCAGCATTTGTGTAATTCCCATATTGGAATTGTCTCTGGTACATAGAAGGTCGTTGGAAACCACTCCCATATGCCTGAAGATCTTGAGTTGGGCTTGATCTAAGAAGAAGCTGGCCAGCTACCTTCTGAGCAACAGTGGGGTGTTGTGCCAGTTCTTGATGGATGCCAAGTGAAGGAGTTGGAATTGGGTTTGGTAAGAAGTGAAGCTTGAGTAAAGTTGCAGAGATTGAAGGCTCCTCTGTTCTGGAAAATGTAAAGCTTGTAATCATACTTGAGACAGCAGAGGCCGTGGAGGACCAGCTAGAATACCGCTGCCGGAGATTTGGATCCGCCGTCGATTGAAGGCTCCAACGGCGGTGATCCTCTGAAGCTATTGCTCCGGCGGTTGGTGTAGCTCTGCTGGAGCGCCGACAGCTTCATTTTCTTTCTCTCCTCCGACAAAGGGTTGAGGAATCCGCGCAGATGGTGTGAATTGGTTGAGATCCGGCGGGCGGTCAAGGCAAGGTTGCCGCCCACCGGAAGGCGAAGAACACCAAGATCTTTTAACCTATAGCTCTGATATCATGTTAAAATTCAATGTATAAAATTGATTGTATTATTGATTAATGTTATATTGAATGTATACAATGACTCTCCTATATATAGAAGAGAAAAACATACTCACCTACCATACTCAACTCTCACCTAACACACTTACATCTACCTACCACACTCAACTCTCACCTAACACACTCAACTCTACCTACCACACTTACAGTGAGCTACCCCCATCTCCATGGTCAACCGAAAATGACCCCTCCCCATTTTTCATTTTGTGTTTCAATTTCCCCCTTCTTTCTCTAAAGCTCTCCCTCTTCTCCATCCCCCTAGTAGTCCAAACCCTAGTCCCTCTCCCTCTTTCCTTGATGTAAAAAAAAAAAATTGGTAGGCAATCCCTCCTCACCCCCTCCCAAATCGGACTCCTCTCTGTCCCTCCCCCTAAAACCGTGGGCCATCAAAGCCCTCTTTGGGCTATTCTTGGGTCTTCCATCTTCAAGTAGAAAACATGGAAAAAAAACTTGGCTAGTCATCTTGAAATCATGGAGAAGCCATTGATGGAAGAATGGAAACTCTCTCACCTCTCTCTCTCTCAAAAAAAAAAAATGTCGGTGAGTGTTCTACGCTCTGTCCATATTTGTGCTAAACTCTTTCCAGATAAAAGACTCGATTCTCAACTATGTTTGTCATTTGTATCTTTTTCTTCTCTTTGGAGTACCTCCAAGCTTGGAGCTTGCTTTGGAGGAGGTGAAAATTCAAATAAGGGCATATTGATATTATTGTTATTTTTCTAAGGCCTCAGCATGAAGTTTTAGCTGCTATTATACAATTTTGCCTTGTAGTACTAGAATAATTGTTAAGGAATTCCCATGTACAACATATAGGATTCAATCCAAGCACAAAGGATCTAAAACCAACCACTGATCTAATGGTCCAGATTGAACCGTACAAGAATAACAGTGTCTCTAGCATCACCCTTTCTATATAAGAAAATGACAATCACACGCCTTTTAGCCTGTCACCCTCTTTTTCTTATAATCTCTTGCCTCTCACAAGGGAGTGTCAATATCATTTCCCTTTCTTATGTGGTAAGTGACGAATGACTTCCTATTTATCAAGTACATAGTGTACACCATACTATTCTTCACAGGCTATGTAACATGGCCTAGGGTTCTATGGAATTTTCATTTTAATATTTTTAAGTTCAATTTGAGCATCATTCACTTTAGTATCCCTCCAAACATGTCTGTTCGCTGTTTTTATAGAAGTTAAATGGTAAATACCATATGGAATGAAAGAGAAGATTCCAATGTATACCATTGATGGAATAAGAGGAAGATATTATATGTTTTGACAACCATTCTTGAATATCTTTTGTTGATCTTAGCTAGACTACAAAATTCAACCATGAAAGAATAAAAAAGAATTAAAACCAAGACTCCACAGGTAAAGGAACTAATTAGTTGGTTACATACTTATATGAAATTCTTATTGTCCCAAGTAATTAACATATTACTTTGTTTAATTTTATTTATCTATCCTCTTTATTCATCAATCATCAATCATTACCGAAGCCATGATAGTACAAAATGACCTGAATATGTGGTACTGGGCTTGAACCCAAGAGTACAAACTGTCCTCCCAGCTCCATTGTCCGATATATTGCATGTCTAATAAGATGCACGCCCTTCTGTGGCACCAATCTTGTAATGCAACCAACCTATTCAACAATGGACAAAGCGTACCAAGTAAGAAAACATTATCATGCAGATATATAATGCGCTTTTTTACATAAAGATAAAGATATATAAAATAAACATTGCAACTATTTAATTGTTATATTCGTGGATATGATCTTTATTAGATCCAATTGGCAAAAGTCATCACATCAATTTTGTGGCTATTAACATAGTGATTGCTTTTAAATCACTTCCACTAAATTTTATCTTCACATTATTATATTTGATATCTTCACTTATCAACGACAATATACATATAGAAGATATATTCATCATAAATATTTCCTCTTTTAATGTTTTACTTCAAAAATCTTGTTCGTTATATTGCTGTCTCTTTTTGTTTTTTTTCCCCCCTGCAAATTTTCAAGTTGTGTACTCTTGATCAAAAGTACCTTGCTGAGGTGAAACCTAAAAGATGACAAAATCGCTCATACCAAGCACGAGGGCACTGCTTGAGACCATAGAGAGCACGGTGAAGACGACAAACAACACCGGAAGGGTGGAAGAGTCCAGGTGTAGGACGCATATGCACTTCTTAAGGAAGATGCCCATTAAGAAAAGCATTCTTAACATCTAACTAAAACAAAGGCCATTGGTGCGTAGCAAGAACAGAGAAAAGAGTGCCAATCAGCAGTAGTCATCTGGGCAACGGGGGCAAAAGTCTTGTCATAATCAAACCCATATTCCTAAGAGAATCCCTGTGCAACCAAACGAGCTTTATACCGTTCCAAAGAACCATCAACAAGAGTTTTTACCTTATAAACCCATTTGCAACCCCACATTCCTTTTGCCTACTATAATTTTTTTCATAACATGAGACCAATATGAATAGTTGGAACCATCCAACCTGATATTAACAGCATGTATCTTATCAATAGACATATCGCAAGATGAAAAGGAAAAAAAAAAACACTATAACCAGCCCAAAATACCCAACAAACTGGAGGACCAAACTTTAAGCGTAGAACAGAGACCAAAACAGAGCCGATTGATCACTAGGGCAAAGACCCACAGAGAGATGGGTTAAACCCTTCAACCCGAAGACCCGAATAGATTGCTAGTGGCTAGAGAGAACTAGCATGTTGCAAATAGCTGGAGAAATCTTCGTTTGAAGGCTATGATGTCTGCAGAAGGCTGGCAAAAGTAGTTGCAAGGACTGGAGAGAGGTCGCTAGAAGGCTACAAACCTAGAGATGGGTCGCGAATAGATTACGAATCACACGTAGCAGTTCTGATGGCTGGAGATACACAACTCTTGGTCTGCTATCATACGTTTGCAAAGTGGAAAAAGACAGACATATAGATGCAATCCTATGTGCGAAGGCTACTAAGGTATAGCTCTGATACCATATAAGAGAAGTGAAGTTGTTGTGTATTGAATAATAAAACCAAAGGCTAAGTACAATATATATACTAAACTATCAAAACCCTAATATCCAAGTTACAAGAATAAGACTAAACTGTCCTTAATTAAGATACAAAATAACACTAATATAAAATACATATTCACAATGGCAATGGTGATGATAGTGGTGGAGATAAGCGTAGAGGTGGTAGTGGGGTGACAATGGTGAGACTTTAGTTCGAAAAACGTTTTTTTGCCTTTAAAAAACTGGAAAACATTTTATGCCTAAATAAGCTTATTTTTCGTTAACCATAGAAAATGTTTTTCGCTGACTTTCGTTTTTCATTGTACTAAACGCTAGAAAATACAAAAAAAAAAAAAAAAAAATTCTGAAAAATGTTTTCCAACAAAACAAACGGAGCGTAAATAATAGAATGGATAGCACCAACCTAAAATATAGCCAAAAATACTTACTTGAAAGCCATCTAACCAAACAAAACATCATGAATCATGACAAAATCAAATAGACTGTTAAATTCCTACTTTAGTGAGATAACAATTTGTGAAACCTTCCTGCTCCTAAAAAGCCCCAGTCCTTATCAATTCTTTTAAACAAGACCCTTCCCACAAATCCCCATACTTCTCTTCCACCAAAAATCTCCATAAAATTCTCCAATAAGCATATATCCAAAACCATCAAATCAAGCTTGTTGAAAATCCTATACTTCTCAGCAGCGAAAAAAAAAAAAAAAAAAAAACCACCCACAAATGCTCTTCAACCCTATCCCACAAAATATTAATCATAACAATGGTGATAGTACAATTAACAATAATAATCCCACTTAGGCCTCATTTGGCAACTACATGTTTTAGCCAAAAAGTCACTATAAGTTGTCGCATCACTCTCTATTTTTTTACACATCTTTACGTAAAAAGCTAAAAAGATACTAAAATATCTTGTTTCTGCAACTTCTACAGCCTACTTTCCACCAAACAGAAGGGAAAATGCAATAAATAATTAAATATATATAAATAATTATTAAATAAAAATATTCAAGATCATAAAATTCTATAGATGTTAGCGTTTCAACTATCTTTTGTAAATATGAGTACACAATCTGCATACAAACGGGAAGCAAAATGACTAGTTTAACGAAGACAGACACAAGCAGACATTTTAATTTCTGTATTGTAAAGTTTCTAACACACACTTGACATAGACAGCACAGTACTCATCAACATTTGACATAGACAGCATAACACTTGCCAACTCAAAATATCACTTGAGATTAAGAATACAACATTTCAATGGTTGATGCACCACATACATAGTTTCCACTTGAGTTTCCAGGTATAGAGTTCTCTCATAAATACATGGTATTAAAAGAATAACACAGCTCCAAACATCACAAACTAAATTATGATACAGTATGTCATGGTAAGTATCATAAAAGTTAAAACACCGCTTAATTCTGCAGGTATTTTGAAATTAAAATATTGCAAAGAAAAGAAATTACTACGGAAACAAGATTACCAATGGCTGCCTGACATCTGCAGAAGAAAGACCAAGATGCCTTCTTATAGCTTCTTTGTTTTCTGCTTTCCCCTGAAGATCATTGGCACTGTACTGAACTTTGAGAGAAGTATCAGCTGCAGGATTCCATACATCAGTATCAATTCCATTCAAAATTCCTATGAACTTTTTAGCGTGAGAATTAAGGGTCACATGAAGGCCTCGTCCTTGCTGTTAACATAAACAGAACTTGTAAGTAAACCCTCAAAAAAAATAAATGACACTGGAACATGAACTGAACCAAGATATACTGCTTTCCAATTTTTTTTACTTCATCGCCAAGTTTGAAAATCTGAATTTTAGTTCGTATTATTTTTTGACAAACTTTTTTCTGAATTTCATCCGAATTATTAGAAATCTAGCCTACTTTTGAACTGAAATAATAAAAATATTGAAAAACCATTTTCCCAAATTCTAAATCTATATATATATATATTTTTTAATATTCCAAACTTTACAACTTTTTGGCCAATCTTTTTGTGTCCAAATTTTGATGAATTAAAATTCGGTCAACTAACTAGTCCAAATCCAAGTTTTTGCAATTTTTCATGTAATGTCCAGTTTGGAAGGTAAAGCTTCAAATACTTATGAATTTAAAGGGTATTATCTGACAAATCTTGGCAAATTTGGGGCATATGAGAAGAAATAATCTCCACTAATCTTAGCAAATTTGAACTTGCATGTATTATGTCAAAAAATCTAAAATCTAAAACTCAGGAAAGGGCATTAGGCGCATGTCTAGGTGTTGGATTTGACTGTCTTCCAATTATCAAACTGGGAGCTCCACTAACAAGGATAAAAAATTGGTGCTTGGACATGACACATAAAACGTTCAACATGCACAGTTTTTTATTTAATACACAAGACAAGTAAACAATATTAACCAATCTAAGTTCACCCTCAAACCCTACTGTAACGTCCCCAGCCAGAGTGATATTGTCCGCTTTAGGCCGGGTTATTGCCGAAGCATCACCACGGCTCCTCACGGGTTTGTTTTCCCCTGGAAAAGGCCTCACTCTAGGGAGGGAGGTTCGTAGGCTTATAAGGCACTACCTCCCCTCCAACCTAATCGATGTGGGATTCGCCTTAAGGAGCAGTACGCCAGGGCGCACTCTCCCCCTTATGGACTCAGCGTCCTCGCTGAGGAACGCCGAGGTTTGCCCCACCATCGATACTGGCTCTGATACCACTGTAACGTCCCCAGCCAGAGTGATATTGTCCGCTTTAGGCCGGGTTATTGCCGAAGCATCACCACGGCTCCTCACGGGTTTGTTTTCCCCTGGAAAAGGCCTCACTCTAGGGAGGGAGGTTCGTAGGCTTATAAGGCACTACCTCCCCTCCAACCTAATCGATGTGGGATTCGCCTTAAGGAGCAGTACGCCAGGGCGCACTTGTAATAACCCACATTCATGTCTTAGTCATGTTCATGTACATTGCGTGATTTTGTCTTGTTAAGCTTGCATTTGCAGACTTTGACTTGTTTTGCCTAAGTAAAGGTGCCTGTCTTGTTTTGTGCTTATGAGATTTGCCTAAGTGTTGTATGCATGTTTTGTTCCTTCCTTGCTATGTTAAGCCTAGGTCATGTGAAGCCTAGGTCATGCCAAGCCTAGGTCATGTTAAGCCTAGGTCATGTGAAGCCTAGGTCATGCCAAGCCTAGGTCATGTTAAGCCTAGGTCATGTTAAGCCTAGGTCATGCCAAGCCTAGGTCATGCCAAGCCGAGGTCATCTTAAGCCTAGGTCACACCTTTGAACCTCTTACACCTTGGACCATCTTGGAACCGCTTTTGTGACCTCCACCATCACCTAGGCATATTGGCCGAGGTGTTATCACCTAGGCATCCGAGATCCTTAATCCTTGCACCTAGTGATCTTGTTCTGGGACTGGAATGACCTAGACCGAGGTGTGGCACATCTAGGCCGAGGTGTGGCACAGCTAGGTCAAGTGTTATCCTTCCTAGCCGAGGTCATTGGAACCTTACTTGCCGAAGCTTTGTCCTAAGCCGAGATCATTACTTGCCGGAGTTCCCTTGCCATCTAGCTTGTTGAGTACGCCTTGTCAGGGCCTTGTCTTGTCAATCTATCACCTTTTTGAAGAGAACCAACCAACCGTTGCCACGTGTCCGAGCTGAGAGTTAAGTCAGCCGGCAGAGAGAGAAACCCCTCATTTGTTGTATCTTGTTTTGAAGAGTAGAGAGAGAAGCTCTAGAAGGGGGAGAGGAGTTCTTGAGGAAGAGTAGATTTGCAAGCTTGATCCCTAGAGATCGAACCGTTAGATTCGTGTTCTAAGGTTAGATTCTTGATCTGCTCATGTTGTTCTTTATGTTCATGTTATTGCATTGCATGATTGAATATGATTTGTAAGCCATGCATTACTTTGAAGTTCGGTTTTAGAAAGAGAAAATGGTTTTCATGTGTTCTTCAAGAAAAGTCATGTTTTGATCCGAAAGCTCATGCCAAGATCCATGTTTTTGTGTTTGTTTCCACATGATTTTCAAGTATGGGTACCCAGGTCCATGTTTTCGAACTCATGTCATGAAATCCCAGATCTCGTAATAACAAGTTATGATTTTAGCATTCATGTTCTTCATGTTCTTCATGCTCATGTTCTTCATGTTCTTCAAGGAGGAAACCCAGATTTCCAGGCTTCATTTCCCTAGGTGTGATCACCGAGACCACTCTTGCCTAGATCACACACCTTGGTCTACCTTGCATGATCACTTGCACGTTAGTTTATCTTGCATGCACACCTAGGCTAACCACTGCACACCTAGGCCAACCATGGTACACCCATGCCGGCACCTTGTAACACCTCGGCAGACAGCTGCATACTGAAGCCTAGGTAACCACACCTCGGCCAAGAGGTGTGGGACCTCGGCCAAGACCTCCTGAGTTCACCCAGCTAGGTCGTTTTAGCCTAGATCATCTCTGTGCATCCATTCCAGGACCTGGTTGGTACCCAGCATGTTTTCCCTAGATGTTTTCAGCATGTTTTCCCTAGATGTTTTCAGCATGTTTTCCCTAGGTGTTTTCAGCATGTTTTCCCTAGATCATTTGCATTCATGTGAAGCTTGTTTTTAAGAGTGCATTCAATAGACTTTGACATGTGTTTGTAGGACTTGGACCTTTGCCTTGATCCCGACGTCCCAAGAACTAGGTGAGTGGTATTTCTAATAAAGATATGTTCTTAAGGTTTTGATAAAGCTTTGCTTTGGTTTGATAAAAGTATTTGTGAAGCATGAATGATATCCCTATTATATATATTAAGTATAAGCTTTGTTTTGAATGACAAGTTATCAAGTATAAGCTTTGTTTTAATGTCAATCTTTGAAAGTCCGTATGTGCTAGGGGACTTTAAGCATTAGTAGCACACATGTGAAGTCCGTACGTGCCAGGGGACTTTAAGCATTAGTGGCACAAGTCCGTACGTGCTAGGGGACTTTAAGCATTAGTAGCACACATGTGAAGTCCGTACGTGCCAGGGGACTTTAAGCATTAGTGGCACAAGTCCGTATGTGCTAGGGGACTTTAAGCATTAGTAGCACACATGTTAAGCAAACAAGTTTTGAAGGACCAAGGTTATGCCGAGGTTATGTTATAAGTTTTGACGCATGTTAAGTATGTAAGTTTTGCAAGATTAAGTTTGATGAACAAAGATTTATCTCATGTTTTGTACAAGCTATGATAGGTATGGTTTTGACAAGATATATTATGTATTGTTTTGAAAGACCTCGGGAATCATTCATGTAACCCCTTTATTACTTGTACCATTCACTGAGTATCCAAGCTCACCCTCCCTATGTATATATGTAGGTAACAAGCAAGAAGTCGGCTACGCCGAGATGTGTGTTTTGCAAGATGTTTTGGATGCATGTTATGTCGGCAATGTTTATGTCGGCAATCCGAAGATTATATTTCTTAACTTGCATTTCATGTATTTTGTTTATGTCGGCTTGTGAAAGCCCTTTGTAAGATGTAATATGTATTTTTGTACTTGGCTTTAATTGTGTTCAAGTTGTAAAGCTCTGTAAAGATGTATGCCATTCCATTTGACTTATGCACTGCTCTTATGGACCACTTGTATTTTAGATTATTGCTTCCGCACTTGTGAGCCCCCTATATCTATACTCTGATTATGTGTGAATTTTGAAAGTTGGCCTTCGGTAATTACGGATTACTGGCCATCACGGCACCAAACTACTAGGGGCGGTTTGGGGTCGTGACACCTACACCACAGAATATGCCTTTTGAAGTCACAGGTGGTCCGAGGAGGAGAAGTTGGAGACCTGTGTCATCATTGATAGGGAGGCAGCGGTGAGTGATTATCATAAGCTAGGTGGAAAGGCTAAAAAGCACAAACACGGACACGTGACACGACATGAATACGACATAGACACGCTAACAAGGGAATTTTCAAAAAATACAGCCCTCTATCAATGGGTTTTTGAGAACGCTTTGGGTTTTTGAGAACGCTTTGGTTATGACTTGGCTCATTAACTCTATGCAGCCCACTATTAGTCGGTCTTTTCTTCTCCTAGATACTGCTCATAAAATATGGACCACTGCCTCCCAGATGTACTCTCAACAGGGTAATGATGCATAGGCGTATGAGTTGAGAAAGAAGCTTTGGGGTTTGGATCAAAAGGACAGATCACTTGCAGTGTACTACGCTAAGTTAAGTAGCTTGTAGTAAGAACTGGATTATTATCAAAGTTTCTAGGCTGTGTATTCCAAGGATGCAACTTTATTTCAGCAGACTGTGGAGAAAGAGCATGTGTATGACTTCCTTGCTAGCCTTAATGTAGAAATTTAATGTATAAAGAGAAATAGAGAGAATTAATTATGTATAGAGAAATAGAGAGAATTGTATTATTGATTGATATATGTTGTTGTGTATATTACAAATGGTGAGTGGCTCATTATATAGGAGAGGGTGAGTGTAGTATGTGAGGAGTAGGTGGTGGTAGGTGATGGTAAATTTTAACAGCCCCCCGCAAACTCAAGGAGGATAGAAACTAACCAACTTGAGTTTGGAGAGAGTAACAAAACAAGAAAATACATAAAAATAAAAGAGGATAAGAGACACTGTATGGTCGTGTCAGACCATTGGTGAAGACACTGGATGGCGGTGTCAGACCGATGTAGAAGACAGTTTATGGGGTCATGTCGGACCGTTGTAGCAGACAATGTTGTAACAGTTGTTGTGACAGTTTACGGAGTCTTGTTGGACCCTTGTAGAAACTAACCGGAATCAATGTCGGGACAGTTTACAGAGTCTTGTCGGACCCCTTAAAAAGTCGCACCCTCAAAAGGTGCGCCCAATTTTTCAAAAGGCGTGCCATCAAAAGGCGTGCCCAATCCATAAAAAGGCGTGCCATCAAAAGGCGTGCCATCAAAAAACGTGCCATCAAAAGGCGCGCCCATGTTGTCGTCGAGCGCCGAACGGCGCATGATGCGCGTGTCTGCCTTGGCTATTTAACCAAGGTTGATGCTGAGGCTGAGGCAGACAAAAAACTTCTGAAAATCCTCTGAAAAAACTCTTCCTTTGCTGAGAGAGAAACTCTGTAATACTCTGTAACCAACCCGTCTCTGAAACACTCAGCAACATGGCCTCTTCTTCCCGTCCAGCTACCCAGAACATGGCCTCCTCGTCCCGTGGGCTGCTCACGCTCTTTCCAGAACTGAACGAGTCCACAAGAGAAATAACTGGTGCGGTGGCCAGTGAAACCAAACACCTCTGGTTTTGCTCCGTTGAACTTTCCGATGCGGTCGGTGGAGCAAAAAATGGCGGTGCAAACTGATATTGAGGCCAATCAGTATACTCTGAAGTCATGTGTGGAAACCATGACTGCGGTCACAAACTTGTCGCACCGGCTGCAGAGCAGGACAAATGAGGTGCAACAGTTAAACTCCCAGCTGGCTCTGCTCCAACGCATGTATAAGGATGCGCGAGCAGAGATAAGTGTGCTAAAGGCGGAAAACAAGGAGCTGAAACGGAAGGCCACCGTGATGTTCCGATTTGGAGGGCCGCCATATGCTGCAGTGGAGGAGCAGGGAGTAGTGATCATGCCCAGTGGAGTGGGAAATACGGAGGCAACACCGGCAAGGGCCGCCCAGGATGGAGGCAAGAAGAAAAGACCGGCGGCAGAGTAGAGAAGAAAAAATCTCACCTGTGAATGTGGTTGTTTGTTTGTATTTTGTTTTTTTTTTTTTTTTTGTTTTGTTTTTTTTTTTTTTGTGTAAAATTGTGATCGGGGTTGATCCCTGAGATGAATAAAATATGGTTTGGTGTGCAAAGCTAGATGGTATGAATGGAATTGGAAAAAGATTAAAAATAAGGTGAAAGAAAAATAAAGAAAGAAATAATAAAAATATATTTGAAATCAAAAATGAAAGATGGGGGAAATAAGGAAAGTGGTTTGGAGAAAATAAATAAAAATAATGGAGTTTGAAATCAAACGGAGGAGAGATGATGTTTTTTTTTTTTTTTTATTTTATTTTATTTTTTAATATATAATAAAAAGAGATATATATATATATATATATAAAATAAAGAAAGTGGGGAACAAGGAGTGCACCAATTAAGCTTTAGAATAAAAAAAAAGTTTGGGCGGTGGATGCAAAGTGAGGAGAGAGAGTGGGTGTAAAGTGTGCTTCATGTTCCTAATTTTTCTACCAACTTACTATGAGTAGTTGTACTACCTCTTTAAACTGCTCAGTGACATTCTTTTCTACTCATTGTGTCTTTCAGGAACTGGCTACGGTGAAACAATTAACAGTGGTAGAGCGCATGGTGGCCTGTACTCTGTGGATACTATTTCTCCCACATTATTGTTGTCCTCCACTCTGGCTCTTCAGTGCACTACTGGCTTTTCTCTCCATCTCCTTAATCCGTGGCATCGTCATTTGGGTCATCCATCCTTTAGTATTTTAGAAAGGCTTTTTCCTTCATTAGTTCAAGATTGTTCTAGGAATAATTTTGTTTGTGATGCTTGTGAACTTGCTAAGCATAAACGTACTTTTTATCCTTCAATTAATAAAAGTACTTTTCCTTTTATGCTTGTTCATACTGATGTATGGGGACCTTCCCCTGTGGTGTCTACTTCTGGATATTGTTAGTGCGTCACTTTTATTGATTGTTATTTCCATATGACCTGGGTTTATCTACTTCGAACTAAAAGTGAGGTTTTTTCTTTCTTTTGCCTTTTTCATAAAATGGCAAGCAATCTCTTTAATGCTACTATTAAAATTTTGCGCAATGATAATGGAACTGAGTATGTTGATGGTGATTTTCAAGCATATCTTGAAGAGCATGGCATTCTTTACCAAACTAGTTGTGTTGGCACTCCTCAGTAGAATGGAATTGTGGAGCACAAGAATGGTAATTTCCTTGAAGTTGCTCGTTCTCTCTTGTTTACCATGAATGTCCCCAAGTCTTTTTGGGGTGATACTGTTCGTACTGCTGCTTATCTCATCAACCATATGCCCTCTAGTGTCTTCCAATTCCAAATTCCTCTTGCACTTCTTCCTGTGACTTATCCCACGTCTTCTCTTTCTCCTCGGATTTTTGGGTGTGTTTGTTTTGTTCATTTGCAACTTTGTACTCGTGCGAAGCTTGATCCTAAAGTTGTGCATTGTGCCTTTGTTGGCTATTCTGCTACTCAGAAGGATTACAAATGCTATGATCCTCGCACTCACAAAGTATATGTTATTATGGATGTCATCTTCTGTGAATCTAAGTTCTTTTTTATATCTTCTCCGCCGTATCCTTGGGGGAAGAGTAGTGTTATGGATGAGATGATGTCATATCAGCATGAGTTATCTTTTTTCATTCTTAGTCAGCGGTCTGTTATTTGTGGTGAGGGGGACCTTGAGAGTGGTTTTGGTGATGAGCTTGAAGCAAACAGTGGCAAATAGTTGTTTTGCTCTTTTGTAGGGGAAATTTAGTCACTTGGCGTAGCAAGAAGCAACAGTGGTGTCCTGGTCTAGTGTAGAGGGAGCATACCGAGCTATGGCTTATGGTACTTGTGAACTCATGTGGCTTCAGTCCTTGTTGGGTTATATAGAAATTGTTTGTGATGATTCTATGACTCTGTGTTGTGACAATAAAGCTGCCATCAGTATTGCTTATAATCCTGTTCAACGTGACAGGACTGAGCACATTGAGATTGACCGACACTTTATTAAGGTGAAATTGAATAAAGGTTTGATTTTGATATGTATGCTTTTTGTGAAGTCGGAAGATCAATTGGCTGATTTGTTTATTAAAGGTCTTAGTAGTAAGGTCTTTCATCCAATTTGTTGCAAGTGGGGTATAAGAGATATATTTGTACCAACTTGAGAGAAAGTGTTAAGTGTTAGTGTCTAAGTGTAGCTGTGTCATTTTAGTCTTTAGTCTTATTTTCTAAATACATGTGTGAACCCTAATTGATTGCCGGTGGGGGATACTGAATGTTTGGGAGCTATAAAGCACAAATACTTCTAAAAGGGAGTCGTCTCCATATCGGATATTAATACTCCTCGGATACTCACGGATACATATCCGATACTTCCTAAACATATCTGATACTTTATGTTAATTTTAAGAAGTATCGGATACTCTTATGAAATTGAAATTCTAATATTTTTTGCATATTATTAAAGTATAACTATTAGAATAAGTATAGGAAAAGACATTCAAAATTTTCTTATTCTTACCGAAGAAGACTATAGTGAGATTAAGTAGGACTCTACTTTCTCAGATTTTATCAAATTAACGTATGCACTGTAGTCATAATAAAAATAATAAAGGGGAAGAAGAAGAATAAGAGTAAACTGACTATTGTCTCTTCAATTAATATGTTATTCCTAAAGAATGATTTCTCACTATTCTTTGAGCTCATGTATAATATAATATATGCACCAACAAAAAACTAAAAATTATAATTTTCTTTCAATGTATCCTGGCAGCAAATGTGCATCCTATTTTTTTAGATTTTGTTGTATCACCATACCCATATCGTTTCATATCCCAATGAAGAAGCCTGTCCATTGGTGTTGAAGCCATCTATTTGACTACCCTTAATACCTTCTATAGAAAACAACCTTCCCCTTACATTACCTACCACTTTTGTGAGTATAGTTCTATTATCCCAGTAGTCATTCTGGTGGAGGCGAGCATTCCTCTCTTTCCAAGTAATATACACCACTGTTGCAAGCATACAATGACATATTAAGATACTAAATTCCCATAAGGTCAGGGTCTTCCAATCATAGTTAGGCCACCGCATATTACACTTGATGTTTCTTTTTGGGCTTCAATGTCATCTCCATTTAAGAAGGTTCCTTCGTTTTCTATTTCTAGAGATGAAGAGTTGTATGTGACTGGTAATTTTTTGTTTGGTCTTCTTTTGGTGGACTCCTTGTCCTCAAGTAACTCTTTTGCATTTTTCTTTGCTTTTGTCTTCAATATTTTCTTTGCAAACATTTATAAGGATTATTTACATTCATCAATCGCTTGGAGGTGATGTTGACGATCAAAAAGCACTTACTTACTAGTGCTAAAGACTGAAAACAGAAGCAACTACAAAGGAATTCTTATATAAATTTAAAACAGAACAGGCTTAATTACACTTTGTACCCCTTCATTTTCCATTGTGACAGTCAACCTCTTACACTTTAAATCAAAATTGCAATATCACCCTTTCGTCCATCTACCGCTACAAGGATGGCGGAAATCAAAAAGTGGAGGGACCAAAGTGAGATTTTGGTGAAAGTGCTAGGACTAAAGTCAGATGTTGAGGAAGTGTACGGGTGCCAATGAGGCGAGAAAAATGCTACATATGGCTCAAATGACAGTTCTATAGACCTAATTAATGTCAAATGGACGAAAGGGTGACATTGCAACTTAACTATAAGTATAAGGAATTGACTATTACAATTGAAAGTAAAGGGACCAGAGTAAGATTTTGATGAAAGTGCAGGGGTGCCAATTGTAATTAACCCAATAAAACATAGTAAAGTGCAACTACAGGACATTTCCATACCTCAGCAGTCCGCACCTCTTGTGCATAGGTTGGTGAAACTGTTGTCACAATGTTAGAGAACACAATTGCACCCTAAAAGACAACAGGAACGTGTAAAAAAGAAGAGGTAGAGAAAAACCACCAGTTAATTGGTTATCAAGGAGGAATAATCTATCTACCTTAACAGGATTGACCCTGTCATGTGCCGAGTTGTCTTGCATCCTATCTGGTCTATTTAGCTGGTGAACATCAAGACCACAGGATGCCAATTCTGAAGCAGGAGCACTCCCTTGGTATTCAAAATTGTGACACGTAAAGCATATTCTAGCTGAATTTAATCCTTTTGGTGCATATAGATCCCAATAAAGGGGTGCCTAAAAAGACCGTAAAATATTTTAGTTGAATTGCAAAAAAATGAGTGTCATGCATTAAAGAAAGAAAAGAGTAGAATAATATGTAATCATCCATACAACAAAAGCTGTCTGCCAATCATGGCAATGAATTATGTCTGGTTTCTTGCCAGCTTGAAAAAGCAACTCAAGGGCTGCCCTGCTAAAGAATGAGAAACGTTTAAAGTCATCATGCTCCCCATAAACCTCTCCCCTCCAAAAAAAATTACCAGGATGATGAGGCTCAATAAAATAGACAGGAAGGCCTGCAAAAATCAATTTATAATAAAATCAAAAACTGAAATGTGCACAAACATGCATGTGTGTGTGTGTGTGTATACAAGTGAAATATTGTCTTACCTTCAACAGTGCCAACCCAGACCTTATTTTTGAAAAGGCGACCATCAAAGTATGACTCTACTACCACATCCAGGGCCTAAACATGTTAAGCAATTGGGTAATTACAAAGTTCCATGAATATCAGTTCCTTAAAAATATGATGATCATGTTTTCAAACAATGGACATACCCTTAAGTCACGAATACATTCATATTGCATGCAATCATACTTAGGAAGAACAATTTCAACAAGATGTCCTCTCTTCTGTAATGCTTTACCGAGACCAGTCACGACATCCCCTAAACCGCCCACCTATAATCACAAGAAGTAATAACCTTTAAGTAACCTTTTAAGAAAATACGAAATTAAACCATGGAAACTTCACCAGGAAATAAATATATCACAACACTTAAAATATGAGGAATCCTTTTTTGTATGCACAGACTCCACTCCAATACCTACCTTAAAGAAGGTCAGCATGAAAGATGCAGAAATGACAAAGCTGATTAAATCAGTCCACATACAGCCATTGTAACAAAGAAAGCAACAGTACACAATAAAAAGTATCAGCAAACTCTCATCACCTAAGGGTTGCCTTTCAGCTTCGCAACTATGTAGGATGGTGAAGATGCAAACCAAATAGTGTCGATAAGAAGATTGTGAGATGGTAACATCAGCTGCCATTGGCAGGTGAAGTTGCCAAACCATAATCCCACATGGACCATAACACTAGACGTCTGTAAAATCATCCTTGCGAAACCCCGTATTTTTATATAATAAAAATAATATATTTTTCAAAATTTGTGTATAATTATCAACATTATTTTGAATTTAATAGTCTGTATAATTTTCATACTAAAAATTTATTAAAAAAAATATTTTAATTTTATATTATTATCCAATATTATTTTATGAACATTTTGATATTTTTATTATATTTTTTCTCAATTTTTCCAGATCGAATTACACTGAGACATTGCATTTTCTATACCAAAAATCCCATCTTTCTCCCCAAGTTTCCCCTTCCCCACGTTCCTCGCTTACAGAGCCCTATGTTTATGTTAAAATCCACCTACTCTCCACCTACTTCACCCACTTAAACCTACTCCACTAAACCTAACCCACTACACCACTACCACCTCACCTACTCCACTAAACCTAACCCACTACACCACTACCACCTCCACTTCACCTACTCCTTACCTACTACACACTCACCCTCTTCTATATATAGGAATCATGAATCATTGTAATAGAAATCAATATATATCAATCAATAATACAATTCTCTATTTCTCTTTATACATTAAATCCTTCATGGTATCAGAGCAAGGTTAAACACTTACTATTTTTCGCTTCACCGGCGGGCGGCAACCTCGCCTTGGCCGCCCGCCGGACCTCAACCTAATCTGCTAGAATTTTCTACACATACCTTGAAATTTCTTCGAGTCCACCACCACTGCCTCTCCTCTCACTGTTGTCCTCCCATACACCACCGTCTCGATCGTCTTCATATACAATGTTGCAGTGAAGGATCTCAAGCGTGGTTTTGTTGCATCCAACTCAAAGGATGATCCAGCCAAGGAAGCTGCAAATTTCACCTCCCAGGTTATTATTATGAATCACCCGGGTCAGATTGGTAATGGGTATGCTCCAGTTCTTGACTGCCACACCTCCCACATTGCTGTCAAGTTTGCTGAGATTGATCGTCGATCTGGCAAGGAGATAGAGAAGGAGCCCAAGTTCTTCCGTGAACATGCTCTCCTTCCTTTTACTCTTAGAGTGAGGCAGATGATTTGCTGCTGTAACAAGATGGATGCTACCACTCCTAAGTACTCAAAAGCAAGGTATGATGAAATTGTGCAGGAAGTCTCTTCCTATCTGAAGAAGGTTGGTTACAACCCTGACAAAATTCCTTTTGTCCCCATCTCTGGTTTTGAGGGTGACAACATGATTGAGAGGTCCACCAACCTCGATATGATTACACAGCCCAAGAGGCCATCAGACAAGCCTCCTCTTCTCCACATTCTTGATAACACCAACAGCAACAGTTTGACGCATTTATTAGAGAAAAGGTCCAAAGGCAGCTCCTGTCAAAGCTGATGCTCAGCAGGCTGTACCTATTGAAGTGCCAGCACTATCCTTGCACATGGGGGGCACCCACTCATTTCTTTATTGTTTTCTTTTACTCACCCATGTGACCCACGATGCAACCTATACTTTTTCTTTTCTTTACACTCTTGTTCCCCACTTTCTTTATTATATATATATATATATCTCTTTTTATTATATTATATTAAAAAAAAAAAAAAAAAAAAATCTTCATCTCTCCTCCGTTTGATTTCCAACTCCATTATTTTTATTTTTATTTATTTTTTCCAAACCACTTTCCTTATTTCCTCCATCTTTCATTTTTTGATTTCAAATATATTTTTATTATTTTTTCTTTATTTTTCTTTCACATTCTTTTTAATCTTTTTCCAATTCCCTTCATACCATATAGCTTTGCACACCAAATCATATTTTATTCATCTCAGGGATCAACCCCGATCACAATTTTACACAAAAAAAAAAAAAAAAAAAAAAAACCAACAAACAAACAAACCACCACAACACACCCGCACCCACAGTGGGATTTTTCTTCTCTACTCTGCTGCAGGTCTCTTCTTCTTGCTTTTCTCTTGGGTGTCCCTTACCGGCGCTGCCTCCATACTACCCACTCCACCGAGCACGTTCACTCCACCCTGCTCCTCCACTACAGCATATGGTGGACCTCCAAATCGGAACATCACGGTAGCCTTCCGCTTCAGCTCCTTGTTTTCCGCCTTCAGCACACTTATCTCTGCTCGCGCATCCTTATACATGCGCTGGAGCAGAGCCAATTGGCCGTTTAAATGCTGCACCTCATTTGTCCTACTCTGTAGCCGGTGCGACAAGTTTGTGACTGCCGTCATCGTCTCCACACAGGACTTCAAAGTATACTGATTGGCTTCAATGTCAGTTTGCACTGCCATTTTTTGCTCCACAGACCGCATAGGAAAGTTCAACGGAGCAAACCCTGGGGCGCTTGGTTAAGGTTCACTGGCCCCCGCACCAGTTATCTCTCTTGTTGACTCGTTAAGGTCTGGAAAGAGAGTGAGCAGACCACGGGAAGACGAAGCCATTTTCTGGACAACAGAGTGTTACAGAGTGTCTCTCTCAGAAATCTCTCTCAGAAAACAGAGTGTTACAGAGTATCTCTCTCAGAAATCTCTCTCAGAAAACAGTGTTACAGAGTATCTCTCTCAGAAATCTCTCTCAGAAAACGAAGAGTTTTTCTAGCAGGTTTTTGTCTCTGCTTCCAAGCCTCAGCCTCCGCTTCGGTTTATAAAGACCATGACAAAGAGGCCGACACGCGTTCTGTCGATCACGTGCATCGCCGCGTGTCTGGCGCACCTTTTGATGGCACGCCTTTTTATGGATTGGGCACGCCTTTTGATGGCACGCCTTTTGAAAACATGGGCACGCCTTTTGATGGCACGCCTTTTTATGGATTGGGCACGCCTTTTGATGGCACGCCTTTTGAAAGATTGGGCACACCTTTTGAGGGTGCGACTTTTTAAGGGTCCAACAAGACTCTGTAAACTGTCCCGACATTGATTCCGGTTAGCTCCTTCATGGGTCCGACAAGACTCTGTAAACTGTCCCGACATTGATTCCGGTTAGTTTCTACAAGGGTCCAACAAGACTCCGTAAACTGTCACAACAACTGTCACAACAGTGTCTGTTACAACGGTCCGACATGACCCCGTAAACTGTCTTCTACATCGGTCCGACATGACCCCATAAACTGTCTTCTACATCGGTCTGACACGACCACACAGTGTCTGCTACAACGGTCCGACATGACCCCATAAACTGTCTTCTACATCGGTCTGACACCGCCATCCAGTGTCCTCTACACCGTTATGACACCACCATACAGTGTCCTCTACAACGTTATGACACCCCCATACAGTGTCCTCTACAACGTTATGACACCACCATCCAGTGTCTTCACCAATGGTCTGACACGACCATACAGTGTCACATATCCTCTTTTATTTTTATGTATTTTCTTGTTTTGTTACTCTCTCCAAACTCAAGTTGGTTAGTTCCTATCCCCCTTGAGTTTGCGGGGGGCTGTTAAAATCCACCTACTCTCCACCTACTTCACCCACTTAAACCTACTCCACTAAACCTAACCCACTACACCACTACCACCTCACCTACTCCACTAAACCTAACCCACTACACCACTACCACCTCCACTTCACCTACTCCTTACCTACTACACACTCACCCTCTTCTATATATAGGAATCATGAATCATTGTAATAGAAATCAATATATATCAATCAATAATACAATTCTCTATTTCTCTTTATACATTAAATCCTCTACAGTTTATTTTACGAGAAATCAAACTTAGGGACTGATTAGGTTATCACTCTTTTATATTAGAAAAATAGGAAGCTTACAAAAGAAGCCTTTTCGGCAAGAAAGGAAATACTAAAACTAAACTCCAGCTAATTACAAAATAAAGGAAAGGTAAATAATTCTAATAATGCTAACACTCCCCCTCAAGCTGGTACAAAAATATCTCTCATTCCCAACTTGCCAAGAATATCACGAAATGATTTACTCCCAACTCCCTCAGTGAGAATATCTGTCAATTTTTTGCCAGACTTTCCGAAAGGAGTACATATGGTGCCACTAGTGAGTTTCTCCTTAATGAAGTGACGATCAATCTCAACACGTTTCGTCCGGTCATGTTGAACGGGATTATGAGCTATGTTGATAGCAGCCTTGTTATCACAATATAGTCGCCTGGAGTCCGTATGATCAATTCCCAAACCACTCAATAGCAACTTAATCCACAAGAGTACACACACCTTGTGCCATAAGTCTAAACTCTACCTCTACACTAGATCTTGCTACCACATTATGTTTCTTGCTCCAACAGGTTAACAAAATTGCCCCCAACAAAGGTACAATATCCCGATGTGGATCTTCTATCAATTACTGATCTTGCCCAACAAGCATCTTGTTAATGTAAATTGTAAATTGTGTAAATTACCACACCACCAACTCCACCTACCATCTCCACTACCACCCACCACCTCCACTACCATCCACTACCACCACTCACCTACCTCACCTACTCCCAAAACCTCTCTATATATAGGAATTGTAATACACATCAATACATATCAATCAATACATCAATCATAATACTATCAATTTCTCTCTCTATCAATTATTCTTACATGGTATCAGAGCGTTGTTAAGAACCTCGTATTTTTCGCTTCCCCGGCGGGCGGCAGCCTCGCCTTGGCCGCCCGCCGGCCCTCTCATCTTCCAACTAATACAACTCCTCCTCTCTCTTTTTCTCTCGGTGTGCAGGGGAGGGAGAACAACCCCACAACACACAAGCACTCTTTACCCATATTCCGTGGGTCAGACCCGCGTTTCCATCACACTACACTTGATCAGCTTCAACAGGTGGCTATTAGCACACTGTCATCTTCGGTCTGCCATGTGACCCAAACCTCAAGACCACCATGGAAACCGGTCATCAACTCCGGCTAGACACCCAGAACGCGTCCCATGCACCTAGTCAACTCGAGCCAATCTGCAACGGCGTATAGAGTTGGACTGCCTCTGATGCAGACTACAGTAATGGTGACAGAGGTGGAGAGAGGAAGGTGGTGGACTGGCAGAGAGCTTCGACGGTGGAGGTAGTGAGGTCTTCTTCGATCGCGGCAACAGAACTTCAAGAGGAAAACATCAGGAGACTTGGGGGGCTGCAATTCACCCACTTCTTATCTCTTCCTCGGCTCTCTCGCTCTCCTCTCACTCTCGGTGGTAACAGACATCTGCTCGTTCAACGCCGCTTCAAACAACTACACTCTTCTTCATCACCACCGCCCATCTCTCCCATCAAAATGTCAACGCAAATCATCGAACACATCGTCCTATTCAAGGTTAAACCCGACACTGACCCATCAAAGATCGACTCCATGATCACCGGACTCAACTCTCTCATCTCCCTCCATCAAGTCCTCCACCTGACCGCCGGTCCACTCCTCCGCACCCGATCCTCTCCCTTCCCCTTCACTCACTTGCTTCACAGCCGATCCAACTCCAAGGACGACCTGTCTTGTAGCCTCACTTCCAGGCCTGTCTAGGCCTTGCTCGACGCGAATCCCATTGACGACCTACATGGGGGTGCTCGCCGGCAACATCGCCGGTATCTGACCCGCTTGAATCTGGGTTCGAATTCTCCAACCATGTCCACTTACTTGCTTTTCAGATCTCTCATCTGATTCAATTTGCTACTACCCCACGCACACAGAAAGGTATCCAATTTCATGATTATAAAGCTCAGTTGGTGACCCCTTTCACACCCATGTTTCCACTACCCACATCCCAACACACTTTTTTTAATATTTCCACCTTTTCCTCTTGTTTTTTTTTTTATTTATTTTTATGTTTTTTTTTTTTTTTATTCACCACCCACCTAGGCGTGTCTCTTAGGGGTGCTTATTTTATTTATTTTTATACCTTCTTTTTGAGCATTACACAACTGCACCAGCACATTCGCTTTCCATAATCACGTACCGGCATCACTCCATTTTCCAGTTTCAAAAAAAAAAAAAAAAAAAAAAATTCATTCCAGTTGATTTTTCTGCATTACCACACCTACCATTCGAGTTTGCCAAACACACTTGTTTTATTCATATCAGGGATTCACCCCACTCACACTTTTACACAAAAAAAAAAAAAAAAAAAACACAAACAAAAAAAAAAAAACAAAACAAAACAAAAAAAAAAAAAAAAAAAAAAACCAACAAACCAAACAACCACATCCACAGGCGGGATTTTTCTCTACTCTGCCGCCGGTCTTTTCTTCTTGCCTCCGTCCTGAGCGGTCCTTGCCGGTGTTGCCTCCGTGTTTCCCACTCCACTGGGCACGATCACTACTCCCTGCTCCTCCACTGCAGCATATGGCGGACCTCCAAATCGGAACATCACGGTGGCCTTCCGCTTCAGCTCCTTGTTTTCTGCCCTTAGCACGCTTATCTCTGCTCGCGCATCCTTATACATGCGTTGGAGCAGAGCCAGCTGGGAGTTTAATTGCTGCACCTCATTTGTCCTACTCTGCAGCCGGTGCGACAAGTTTGTGACCGCCGTCATGGACTCCACACATGCCTTCAAAGTATACTGATTAGCCTCCACATCCGTTTGCACTGCCATTTTTTGCTCCACCGACTGCATCGGAAAGTTCAACGGAGCAAACCCAGTGGTGTTTGGTTGAGGTTCACGGGACACCGCACCAGTTCTCTCTCCTGTGGACTCGTTGAGATCGGGAAAGAGAGTGAGCAGCCCACGGGAAGACGAGGCCATTTTCTGGGCAACAGAGTGTTACAGAATATCTCTCGCAACAGAGTGTTACAGACTATCTCTCTCAGCAAAACGACCTCTCTTTCTCAGCAAAACGAAGAATTTTTCAGAGGTTTCTCTCAGTTTTTCTGTCTCAGTTTCTGCCTCCTCCGCTTCGGTTTATAAAGACCATGACACAGAGGCAGCCACGCGCATCGCGCGCCTCTTGACGCCCGACAAACTGGCACGCCTTTTCATGGCACGCCTTTTGATGCCTCGGGCACGCCTTTTGATAACACGCCTTTTGAGGGTGCGGGCACACCTTTTGAGGGCACGACTTTTGAGGGCTCGATATATATCTACATGTATATTTTTTGGGCAGCCTATCTACACACTCATCCAGTGTCTTCTACACCGGTCAGCTTTCTCAATCCCTTTGTTTCAACCTCAAATAGGTTTCTCTCTTCACACCTATTTGAGTTTGATGGGGGGTTATACACAGTATCATGTATAAGTCGCTCATGGCGCACTCCCTAAGTCGCCTCCTTGGTGCACCATCACAAGCTTCTACATCGGTCCGACATGACCCCATAAACTGTCCCGACATTGATTCCGGTCAGCTGCTACATCGGTCCGACATGACCCCGTAAACTGTCTTCTACACCGGTCCGACACGACCCCGTAAACTGTCTTCTACAACGGTCCGACATGACCCCGTAAACTGTCTTCTACAACGGTCCGACATGACCCCGTAAACTGTCTTCTACAACGGTCCGACATGACCCCATAAACTGTCCTGCTACAACGGTCCGACATGACCCCATAAACTGTCTTCTACATCGGTCTGACACGACCACACAGTGTCTGCTACAACTGTCCGACATGACCTCGTAAACTGTCTGCTACAACGGTCCGACACGACCATACAGTGTCTCCTATCCCATTTTTATTTGTCAGCTTATTTTTCTGTTTTGTTACTCTCTCTCCAAACTCAAGTTGGCTAGTACCTATCCTCCTTGAGTTTGAGGGGGGCTGTTAATGTAAATTGTAAATTGTGTAAATTACCACACCACCAACTCCACCTACCATCTCCACTACCACCCACCACCTCCACTACCATCCACTACCACCACTCACCTACCTCACCTACTCCCAAAACCTCTCTATATATAGGAATTGTAATACACATCAATACATATCAATCAATACATCAATCATAATACTATCAATTTCTCTCTCTATCAATTATTCTTACACATCTGTATAAGCTCCCACCCTAAGATGATCATGCTTGGAAAAGTACAGACTCTTTCCAGGCGAAGATTTCAAGTGCCTAAGGATTTGCATAACAACATCCAATTGTGCCTCATGAGGAGCATGCATGAACTGGCTAACTATACTGACAGAAACAGCAATAGCAATATCGGGATGAGAATGAGATAAATAAATGAGCTTTCCCACAAGTTTCTGATATCTCTGCCTGTCAACAATAGCTCCCCCACTATCATTACGAAGTTTTTGATTTGGCTCTAGTGGTGTATCACAAGCTTTACTTCCAAGCATCTCAATTTCCTTCAATAGGTAAAGAATATATTTCCTTTGCCAAATGAATATCCCATCCTTAGACCGGGCAACCTCAATACCCAGGAAATACTTCAGGTTCCCCAAGTCTTTTATTTCAAACTCACTTGCCAAATATTTCTTCAACTGAGGAACTTCCTCAACATCATCACCTGTAAGCACTATATCATCCACATATACAATGAGAGCTGTAATGTTACCATGTGAGGAATGTTTGACAAATAAAGTGTGATCAACTTGACTCTGTTTGAAGCCATATTTATGCATTGCATGTGTAAATCTCTAAAACCAAGTTCTAGGGGACTATTTGAGACCATACAATGATTTCGAAGCCTACACACCTTACCCTCTATCTGAAGATCTTCAAAGCCTGGAGGAATGTCCATGTACACCTCCGCTTTTAGATCACCATGTAAGAAAGTATTCTTCACATCAAACTGGTGAAGTGGCCAATCAAGATTAGCTGCAAGAGAAAGAAGATCTGAACTGAATTCATTTTTGCAACTGGAGCAAATGTCTCTTCATAGTAAACTCCATAGGTTTGAGTAAAACCCCTTGCCAAGCTTTATAATGCTCAATCGAACCATCTGCCTTGTGTTTCACGGTATACATAGGCTTGAGAAGGCTTGGAGGAGGATGGGTGGCTGTTGGAGTGGTGGTGGGTGGCTAAAGGAGGTACTGTGGTGAGATAGGAGCCTCAAGGCTCTGATACCATGTTTATTTTAGGAGAAATCAAACTTAGGGAGTGATTAGATTATCACAGCCTTTTATATTAGAAAAATAGGAAGCTTACAAAAGAAGCCTTTTAGGTAAGAAAGGAATACTACAACTAAACTCCAACTAATTACTGAATAAAGAAAAGGTAAATAATTCTAATAATGCTAACACCCCACGCCCTCTCCTCCCTTACCTTTGTCTCTCATCCTCTCCCTATATATGTCTACCTAGCTATCTATTTATATAATATATACATATGTATATCCATATGCATCATCATCCCATATCCTCAACATCTCCCACAACTCTCTCTCGACTCTCTCTCAGTATCTTTCCCTCTCTCTATTAAATATTTATCTATCTGCTATATATTCATATATATATATATATATATATACATCTCTTCACCAACACTACCACCGAACCACCAACTTCACCCCCACTGAACTCCATTGCCACCTCTGTGAGCATCACCATCACCACCACCTTTCAACACCAAAACCACCTCCTTCACAATCAAGTTCCATGACCACAACCATCAAGCTCAATGACCACCATCACCGCGAGCTCCGCTGCCATCGCCGAACTACCACCACCACCATCGCTAGCTCTGTTACCACCTAGAACCACGCTCCACAACATGTTATAAGTAAAGAAAGAGAAGAAGAAAGCTAGAAGAAGGAGAAGATAAAACAAATGAGGTAAGTTTTTGGAATTTTAGAAGTCAGCTTTTGGGAAACTTTCTTCATGCTGAAACCACCATTACGGGAAGGAGTGAGAAGGCGTGGTAGCGTAGGACGAAGTAAGAAGCAAGGTGAATAGATTAGCGAAAGAATGAAGTAAAACCGTTGAGAATCAAAAAAGTTATAAAATCTGAAAGATGACTTCAAGAAAAGTCAAAAAGGGGAAGAAAAATCTTATTTTTGGTCAACTTGAAGTGGAGCTGGTTTTTTGTAAAACCTGGGTAGGAAGACGATTAATGAGATAAGTTGCAGTGAGAACGGCCTCGCCCCAATAGGATTCATAGAAAAACATATGCAGCGAGCCATATCAAGAAGACGACGATTCTTGCGCTCTGCAACCCCATTTTGTTGAGGGATATTGGTGTAAGATGTCTGATGTATAATGCTGTTAAAATTTACCATCACCTACCACCAATTTCCCATCACCTACCACCACCTACTCCTCACCTACTACACTCACCCTCTCCTATATAATGAGTCACTCACCATTTGTAATATACACAACAATATATATCAATCAATAATACATAAATTTTTACATGGTATCAGAGCAAGGTTAAGACCTTAGTATTTCTCGCTTCACCGGCGGGCGGCAATCTCGCCTTGGCCGCCCGCCGGACCTCAACCTAGTCCGCTAAAATTCTCTACACAACCCTCACTTCTTCTCTCTCCTCCAAACCCAAGACCCAAAATTGGATCTGACCAAGACCTCTTTCTTGGACCAGTCTCTCTTGGGGTCAAATGACTTCTTCTCAATCCCCTTCCCATGACTTGCACCTTGCAAGAAAAGGAGACCTCCCAGAAGATCATTATCCAAAATTGACTGAAATGATACACAGCAACACCACATCATCATCAAGCATAGAAGATTTGCACTTACAACAACAGGCGACAAGCTACGCGACAAATGAGCAGAGAGATTTGAATGATCTCAGTGAGAAGCTCTTGCTCAGAAACTCTTCAGGTTGTCAGATCAATGGGATTCAACTTCCAGCCGGAGAATTCTACTCCGGTGGTGGCGGTGGGGCGACTGTAGCACCACCTAGTAGAGGGAACTTCAGCCAGATTTTTCCCACCATAAATATTTCAACTTGAATCAACTGTCTTCGGCGATTTCAAGCTCCATGGACATGCAAATGCAGGCTTTGGATCTCTTCACTTCTGGTAGATTTTCAGGTGCAGAAGAAGTGCCCCGGAAAAGGCTTTCTCCCTTGGTTCAAGTTCATTTATAGTCAGGAGGAAATCCGTCAGTTAAATATGAAACCATTCATAGAGGAAGCCGTGCTACAGGTTTGCCATTGGAGTTTCAAACTGTTTACATCAGGTTTCTCATGATAATCTTGGACTTTACAAAGACAGCCCACACTCACACACACACCCACGGGATTTGACAGACACACATGCACCCACTCCACTTTCTCTTATTTTAATATATCTCTATATATATATATATCTATGTTTATTTTATATATATATACATCTCCCTTTCTTTATTTTTTTTTTCATTCTTTCCACACACTCATGTTCCCCACTCAATTTTTTTACTCCATCATTCCACCGCCCACTTCATACCTATTTTTTTTTCATTGTTGTTGTTGTTGTTGTTTATTCTACTTTTTGACAGGTTATTATTGACACTACCAACCCATCATTCCACCGCCCACTCCATACCTATTTTTTATTATTATTATTATTATTATTATTATTATTATTATTATTATTATTAAAAAAAAAAAAAAAAAAAAAAAAAAAAAAAAACCAAACACCATTGCAAACAATTTACAAATTTGCACCACCACTCATATTTTATTCATCTCAGGGCACAACCCCGATCACACTTTTACACAAAAAAAAAAAAAAAACAACCACATCCACCGGCGGGATTTTTTCTTCTCTACTCTGCCGCAGGTCTCTTCTTCTTTCCTCCATCCTGGGCGGCCCTTGACGGTACTGCCTCCGTGTTGCTTCCTAGACCACCAAGCAAGTTGCCTCCTCCCTGCTCCTCCACTCCCGCATATGGTGGACCTCCAAATCGGAACATCACGGTGGCCTTCCGCTTCAGCTCCTTGTTTTCTGCCTTTAGCACACTCATCTCTGCTCGCGCATCCTTATACATGCGTTGGAGCAGAGCCAGTTGGGCGTTTAACTGCTGCACCTCATTTGTCCTACTCTGCAGCCGGTTCGACAAATTTGTGACCGCCGTCATGGTTTCCACACATGACTTCAAAGTATACTGATTGGCCTCCACATCCGACTGCACTGCCATTCTTTGCTCCACCGACCGCATCGGAAAGTTCAACGGAGCAAACTCCGGGGCGCTTGGTTGAGGTTCCAGTGCCACCGCAGCAGTTCTCTCTCTTGTTGACTCGTTGAGGTCGGGAAAGAGGGTGAGTTGCCCGCGGGAAGACGAAGCCATTTTTCAACAGTTTCTCTCTCCGCAGAGGCAGAGTTTTTCAGAGAAGGGTTGGTTTCAGAGGTTTCAGAATGGTATGCCTCAGCCTCAGCCTTCGTCTTGGTTAAATAACCAAGGCAGCCACGCGTATCGCGCGCCACTTGACGCCAGACGACAAACGGGCGCGCCAACCAAGACACTCACGTGCCTCGCCATCATGTCCGGCACACCTTTTGATGAATTGGGCACACCTTTTGATGGCACGCCTTTTTGAAAAATTGGGCACACCTTTTGAGGGTGCAACTTCTACAAGGGTCCGACAAGACTCTGTAAATTGTCCCGACATAGATTCCGGTTAGTTTCTACAAGGGTCCGACAAGACTCTGTAAACTGTCCCGACATTGATTCCGGTTAGCTCCTTCATGGGTCCGACAAGACTCTGTAAACTGTCCCGACATTGATTCCGGTTAGTTTCTACAAGGGTCCGACAAGACTCTGTAAACTGTCCCGACATTGATTCCGGTTAGCTCCTTCATGGGTCCGACAAGACTCTGTAAACTGTCCCGACATTGATTCCGGTTAGCTCCTTCATGGGTCCGACAAGACTTTGTAAACTGTCCCGACATTGATTCCGGTTAGTTTCTACAAGGGTCCAGCAAGACTCCGTAAACTGTCACAACAACTGTCACAACATTGTCTGCTACAACGGTCCGACATGACCCCATAAACTGTCTTCTACAACGGTCCGACATGACCCCATAAACTGTCTTCTACATCAGTCTGACACCGCCATCCAGTGTCCTCTACAACGTTATGACACCACCATACAGTGTCCTCTTCAACGTTATGACACCACCATCCAGTGTCTTCACCAATGGTCTGACACGACCATACAGTGTCTCCTATCCTCTTTTATTTTTATGTATTTTCTTGTTTTGTTACTCTCTCCAAACTCAAGTTGGTTAGTTTCTATCCTCCTTGAGTTTGCGGGGGGCTGTTAAAATTTACCATCACCTACCACCAATTTCCCATCACCTACCACCACCTACTCCTCACCTACTACACTCACCCTCTCCTATATAATGAGTCACTCACCATTTGTAATATACACAACAATATATATCAATCAATAATACATAAATTTTTACAAATGCCATAATAGCTCTCTAACCCCGAATCGATGTATTCACCCTCATTATCAGAATGCACGATTTTGACAATTGCCCCAAACTGAATACAAATCATTTTACGAAAATTTTGAAACACAGAAAAAACCTCACTTTTTTCTTTCATGAGATACACCCAAGTAGTACAAGAAAAATCATTGATAAAGGTAACAAATTGTTAGAATAATATATATTAGTTGGGTTATTATTCTATTGTAATTATTCTTTGCCTTAGGGTTCCCTTGTAATTATTAATCTTCATTAATATAAAAGAGAATGATATCACAATCATACCCTAATCTCTTTTCTTCTCTAAACTTACATGGTATCAAAGCCAAAACCCTAGCCCATCCCTCCATTGCTCCTCTTTTGCCGGCAATCCCTTTCTCAGATACAGTCGTCGGCAATCCTTTCTCTTCTACAGTCCAGTTGGCCTCTCACCCAGCCACCCACAGTCAACCCAAAGCTCTGACCCCCTTGTACAGGTCTTCAGCCCTCCTCCTAGGCTACCCAACAGCCTCTTAGGCTCAAACGGCAATCTCTCAGCTCTTCTTGGGGTCTGTCGGCAGTCCCTCCAGCCTTCTAAGGGCTTGTTGAAAATCCCTCTGGCTTTCTTGGCCCCTATTAGCAGCCCCTCTGCCCTCCTTGGTCCCTATCGGGCGCTCCTCCTTAGCCCTCTACCTCTGTCAGCCAGCCTCTGTTGGACTTCGTCTTCCATCTGTAATGTTTGTTCCTTAAACATTCTTTAAAAAGCTTTGACCTAAAAAAAAAAACAAAAAAAAAAACTCTTAATTCTTTATGTTTTTCTAGTTACTATTGTGCTTGTATTCCTCCACCTTCTGGGTTTGTGATTGGCACTAGTTTTGTTAAGGGTTCAGTCATACAGCATCCATGGCAGATTCTACCAGTGTATCTACTACTTCTCAGACACCTCAGAGTGAGAGTTCCATTATACCTACTACTATGACTGATAACCCCAACCCTAGTCATAAAATCACCACCTCTCTATTTAATAGTCAGAACTATCTAGCATGGTTGCAAAGTTTGACTATGTTTTTGAAGAGCAGAGGGAAGATGCGGTATGTTGATGGCAGGATATAAGCATCCAGCACCACCAACTCGGGTTATGACCAATGGGAGATTACCAGCTCTTTGATTATGAGTTGGCTTATTCATTCGATGGTACCAGAAATTGGTGAGGGCTACTTGTCTATGAAGTCTACCCAGGATATTTGGGATGTTGTGGCTGCCATCTATTCTCGCAAAGGGAATTTCTCACAGGCATTTGAGTTGCGCCACTCTATTGAGAGCTCTGTTCAGGAGGAGCAGACTGTTCTCCAGTACTTCACCTTCCTCACCAATGGCTGGAAACACCTTGATCACCTGCAGGACTATAAGCTTGTTTGTACTACTGATTCAGTCGGATACAGGAAGTTCATTGCACAAGAACGAGTCTTCAAGTTTCTAGCAAGTCTCAATGTGGAGTATGATCCGATTTGAAGTCGAGTTCTGGGTATGGACACTCTTCTTTCACTCCAGGAGGCATTCGCCTATATACAAAATGATGAGAGTCACCGGTCTGCTATGATATCACCTATCTCTACTAACTGCTCAATATTACTGTCTACCCCTAAAGATGACCTCAGCCTGACTCACATCCCTCCGTCTGCCGCTAAGGAGTCTGTATTCTGCGATTACTATCGCAAGTTGTGGCATGCTCGCGAGATGTGTTGGAAGCTTCATAGGACTCCATTTGGGGGTCGAGGTGATCAGTCTGGTTCTAGAAGAGGTCGGTCAAGCCATTCTACATGATGGGGCTCTCATCCATGGGCTCATCAGTCTAGTGCCGTTGATACACTTGATTCTACTTCCACTTCTATTGGCCAAGCTTTTGATGGTCACTCTAGCATAACTACTCATGAGCTTGAGGATGTTTTGCGACACTTGTTGGACCGCCGATCTTCTACTACTCTCAGTACATCTTTCTCGTCGTTTGCCTGCTCAGGTAACTTAGCCTCTTCTCCTCGTGCTTTTCTTTCTCATAAGTCTTTACCCTGGATTATTATTCTAGTGCCTCAGATCATATGTCAGGGTCCTCTGACCTTTTCTCTGCCTATAAGCCCTCTTTAGGTTAGGACAAAGTTATGATTATAGATGGTATTGTTTCTTCTATTTCTGGGAAAGGTATAGTCCATGTCATTCTTACCATCCCTTTATGTTCTGTTCTCCATGTTCCTAATTTTTCTGTTAACCTGTTATCCTTAAGTCGTATTAAAAAGGATTTGAATTATAGTAACTTTTTTTTCCTGATCATTGTCTTTTTCAGGACCTTGTCACAAGGAGGACGATTGGCAATGGTAATGCAAAAAATGGTCCCTACTTCTTGGATCAACCAGACAAGCTTGCTCATTCTTCCACCACAAGTCCTACTACCAAAGAGGATTTATGGATGTGGCATTGGCGTCTTGGGCATTTTTCTTTTTATTTACTTAAGCATTTATTTCTATCTATTTTTGGAAACAATAATGTGTCTTTCTTTGTGAGTCTTATCAACTTGGAAAACAACACAGAGCTTCTTTTTCTCCTAGTTTTAATAAAAGTTTAGTTCATTTTTCATTAATCCATTCTAATGTCTCTCGTGTTATGTCTATGAAAGGTCATCGATAGTTTGTTACATTTATTGATGATTTTTCGCGTACTACTTGGGTGTATCTCATGAAAGACAAGAGTGAGATTTTCTCAGTGTTCCGCAATTTTCATAAGATGATTTGTACTCAATTTGGGGCCACTGTCAAAATCTTTCATTTTGATAATGGGGGAAATACATAGATTCTAGGTTAGGGCAATATTTTTCTGCCCATGGCATTATCCATCAGACCTTTTGCACCAATACCCCTCAACAAAATGGGGTGGCGGAATGCAAGAATCGTCATTTTCTTGACATGGCACGGTACATATGTTTTTCTACAGTCTTCCTCCGTCCTACCGGGGGCGACACTGTTCTCACTGTTGCCCATCTTATTAATCGTCTTCCTACCTAGGTCTTGCAAAAACAAACTCCCCTTCAAGTCCTCCTAGGTTCTGAGTCCTTATTTTCTATTCCCCCCAAAATATTTGACTATGTCTGTTTTGTCCACAACCACTCTCCTACTCGTGGTAAGTTGGACCATCGCTCCCTCAAATGTGTTTTCCTTGGGTACTCTCCTACTCAAAAGAGGTATAAGTGCTATCACCCTCCTTCTCGTAAGTGGTTTGTATCCATCAGACCTTTTTTGAGTCTCAATCCTATTTCTTGTCCTCTCCGGTGTCACAGTCCTCCCTTTAGGGGGACCCTTGGTATGAAGTGATTCCTGTGATTCCTATGGTGCAACCAGTTATTCTTTCACCACCACCTCTTACTGGGACTACAGAATCTAATGTCACCAAGGATAGGGAAGGGCAAGTTTATGTCAAGGACAAAGACAGACAGAAAGTTAACTGGATACAAGAGACCATTTATGCTCACCCACTACCATCTTCTACTTCTGATAAGAGTCCAAGTAACTTTGAATCTCTTGAGTCCACTGATCTTGATACTCTTATTGATCTTGATGTTTCTATTGCCAAGAGAAATGGTGTGAGATCATGTACTCTTTCTCAAATTTTGTGTCCTACTCTCATTTGTCGTCGTTATATAGAGCTTTTATGTCAAATATTTCCTCTATTAGCATTCCTAATCATTTTCAGCATGCTCTTGCTACCTCTAAGTGGAAACTTGCCATGATTGAGGAAATGAATACACTTAGGAAGAATGGCACTTGGGAATTAACTGAGTTACCCAAGGCAAAACGATCTGTGGGATGCAAATGGGTGTATAGTGTGAAACACAAAGCGGATGGTTCTATTGAGCATTACAAGGACATACTTGTGGCAAAAGGGTTCACTCAGACATATGGCGTTGACTATCAGGAGACCTTTGCACCCGTGGCTAAGATGAATTCAATCAGAGTACTTATCTCTCTAGCAGCTAATCTAGATTGGCTACTTCATCAGTTTGATGTAAAGAATGCCTTTCTCTATGGTGACCTCGAAGAAGAGGTATATATGGACATTCTTCCTGATTTTGAGAATCATTAGACAGAGGTTAAAGTATGTCAGCTTCGGAAATCATTATATGGTCTCAACCAGTCTCCAAGGGCTCGGTTTGAGAGATTCACTCAGACTATACTTAAATATCGCTTCAAACAAAGTTAGGCAGATCACACCTTATTTGTGAAACATTCCTCATGTGGTAAGACTTACAGCGCTCATTGTTTATGTGGATGAAATAGTTCTTACAGGTGATGACAGTGAGGAAATACCTCTGTTGAAGAAATATTTAACAATTGAGTTTGACATCAAAGACTTTGGGAGCTTGAAGTATTTTATGAGAATTGAAGTTGCTCGCTCCAAGGATGGGATATTTATTTCACAAAGGAAGTATATGCTTGACCTATTGAAGGAAACTGGGATGCTTGACAGCAAGGCCTGTGACACTCTACTGGAACCCAATCAGAAACTGGGGGATGATGAAGGAGGAAAAGTTGTTGATAGGGGGAGCTATCAGCATTTAGTGGGTAAACTCATCTACCTATCTTACCCTTGTCCTGATATTGTTGTTGCTGCCAGTGTGATTAGCCAATTTATGCATGCTCCTCATCAGATTCACTTCGAAACTGTCATAAGAATTTTGAGGTACTTGAAGTCTGCTCCTAGTAAGAGTCTTTATTTTTCAAAACATGGTCATCTTCGTGTGAAAGCCTATACAGATGCTAACTAGGCTAGATCAGTAACGAATAGGAGATCGACTTCGGGGTATTGCACCTTTGTTGGAGGTAACCTAGTTACTTGGAGGAGTAAGAAATAGAATGTGGTTGCCAGCTCAAGTGTAGAAGCTAAGTTTAGAGCTATGGCACAAGGGGTGTGTGAGCTCTTATGGATCAAGTTATTGTTGAGTGATCTAGGTATTGATCAAACGGACTCCATGCAGTTATACTGTGATAATAACGCCGCCATCAACATCGCTCACAATCTAGTTCAACATGACAGGACAAAGCATGTTGAGATTGATCGCCACTTCATTAAGGAGAAACTCACTAGTGGCACAATATGTATTCCATTTGTGCAGTCTAGTGAACAACTCGCTAACATCCTCACCAAGGGAGTTGAGAATAAGCCATTGCATGTCATCCTAGGCAAGCTGGGCATGAGAGATATCTTCGTACCAGCTTGAGGGGAAGTGTTAGAATAATATATATTAGTTGGCTATTATTCTATTGTAATTATTCTATGCCTGGTAATTATTAATTTTCATCAATATAAAAGGGAATGATATCACAATCATACCCTAATCTCTTTTCTTCTCTAAACTTACACAAACCATCTATGGCCTTTTAAAGACAGAACACGAGATTGATCCCACACATCAAAATGTATTAAAGAAAAAAGGAGCTAAACTTTTGTTAAGACCTTACCAAAAAAAGCTCGGTATTATTTGCCAAGTTAACAAGACTCACAAAGAAACTCAGACACATTATTGTTTGTAAAAACAGACAGAAATAAATGTCTAAGTAAATGAAAAGAAGGATGCCCAAGACGCTGATGCCACAGCTATAAATCCTCTGTGGTTAAGAACTAGATGGAATGATGAGCAAGCTTGTTTGGCTGATCCAACAAATAGAGATCATTTTCTGCACTACCACTGCCAATCATCCTCGTGACAAGGTCGTGAAAAAGACAATGATCAGGAAAAAATGTCACATTACAGTTCAAATCTTTAGTAATACAATACAACTCAAGGATAGAAGATTAACAGAAAAATTGGGAACATGGAGCACTGAAGACAGAGGTAAGGTAGGAGTGACATGAATTAAACCTTTCCCAGAGATAGAAGAAATAGTACCATCTGCAATCCTAACTTTGTTTTGACCTAAAGAGGGCTTATATGCTGAGAAAAGGTGAGAAGACCCAGACACATGATCTGAAGCACCATAATCAATAATCCATGACAAAGACTTACGGGACAAAAAACATTAGGAGAAGACACTAAGTTACCTGAGCGGGCAAACGACGAGCAAGATGCACTGGAAGCAATAGAAGACCGGCGGGTCAGCAAATGACGCAGAACATCCTCAAGCTCAAGAGAAGTCATGCTAGATAAACTATCAGAAGTCGGACCAACTGAAGCGGAAGTAGAACCAAGGGTGTCAACAGCACTAGACTGATGGCCCGTGGATTAGAACCACGTCCTCTAGATTGGCCTGATCAACCGCCTCTAGTACCAGACCGATCACCTCGACTCCCTGATTGAGCCCCATGAAGCTTTCAACATGTTTCACGAGTATACCGTGGCTTACGGCAGTAATCACAGAACACAGTATCCTTCCCTGAATGACGGGAAAGAGGTAGTGACAAACTAGCCCCATCTCGAGGAGTAGAAAGTAATGCTGAACGGTCTCCAATAGCCGATGGTAACATAGCAGAATGATGACTCTCTTCATTCTATACATATGCAAATGCCTCTTGAAGAGATGGAAGAACATCCATGCCAAGGACACGACTTCGGACCGAATCAAACTCCATATTGAGGCCTTCCAGAAACTTGAAAACCCTCTCTCGTGCAAGAAACTTCTAGTAACCAATTAAGTCAACTATACAGACAAGCTTGTAATCCAAGAGATGATCTAGCCGTTTCCAACCATTAGTCAGAAATGTGTAATACTGGAGAACTGTCTGCTCCCCCTGTACTGAGCGCTCAATAGACCGGCGCAACTCAAAAGATAAAAAATTTCCTTTTCGAGAATATGTAGCAACAACTGCTTTCTAAATATCCTGGACAGTATCCATGGATAAGTAGCCTTCACCAATCTCAGGAACTATGGAATGAATGAGCCACCCCATGATTAAAGAGTT
The DNA here is from genome assembly GCF_055761805.1 of Camellia sinensis. Lineage (NCBI taxonomy): Eukaryota > Viridiplantae > Streptophyta > Magnoliopsida > Ericales > Theaceae > Camellia > Camellia sinensis. The sequence continues at coordinate 105,723,315 of NC_138969.1, read as the reverse complement.
GATAATGTCCCATTGATCATATAGCCAGGATCCGTAATACTTGGTGCTTGAACTCTCCCATTAACATATCTCATATTCCCCATAGTCTTTACAAAAAGTGTCAGACACTGAGACCATGAAATGTAATTCTGACCATTAAATAGAGCGATGGTGTTTTGAGGGTAGGGTTCAGGTTCTCAGATGTAGTAGTCATAATTGGACTATAGCTCTCCCTTTTAGATGGGTGAGAAGTAGTGGTGGATTCACTAGTTAGGTCAGCCATAAGAACTCTACAATTTCAACCCAAAAAAACCTTACACAAATCACAAGAATAGAAAAAGGAAAGGAATGGGCTGAAACAAGCAAAATCAAATATAGACCACTATGGGATCATAACAATCATATTAATGGGTCATCTATAGACCTAAAAAATAAATCAAATATGGGAAAACGAACCTACAATCAAAACCAGTGTTGAACTGTGATCAAGAAAGTAGAGAGAAAGAAACTTGGGACAACAAGGGATGGGCAGCCCTCAAACACTTATCCACAAGAACCGAAATACACAAAAAGAGGCTAGGACAACCCTCATAAGGGTCAATCAGGCCAGAGGGGCCTTCGGCTAAAGCCGAAACAGCTCTGCGAGATCTTGGCTAGTTCCAACAGAGACTCAGGGACCAGCGATGGAGGATGGGTGGTGATAGGTGATGGCTGGTTGGTGGCAGCGGTTGTGTGGGCGACGGTTTTTAGGGTTTTGGCTTTGATACCATGTAATTTAGGACAATACAAAGCTTAGGTGATGATTATGATATCATTACCTTTTATATTAATTAATCAACTGTTACAAAAAGAAGCCCCAAGGCATTGATTAAGGAATCATCTTCTATATTGATTAATTGATTGATTGACTATATTGATTAATTGATTGATTGACTGATTAAAGAATCACAATCAATCAATCAACAAATCAAAATCTAATCTAAATAAGGAAATAAGGAAATATTCTAACAATTTATTCATAAAAGCATTATAAATAGTTTCTAGTAGTTATTCTAATCAACTATTTCTTTTTCCTGGCAGATTTTATCCAGTGATGAGAAACAACTCTACAGCTTTTCACCCTACATGCTGTCCTAGGGTTTAGCCTATTAAGGGGTTATTTAGAATTATCTAAATAAGTGCACTTTTTGACTCTTTACGAAAGCTATGCAAAAGAATAGAGAGGTGATGTGACCCAAAAAAAATAAAAACATAAATAAGTGCACTTTTTTAGTTCATGCAAGCAAACTCTAAGTAACCAACTGTCTCAAAAGCTTCAACTGTTAGGAATTGGGCCCAACAATGTATATCAAGCAATCTAGCATCCTCCCCCACATGTAATCGTGTGTTGCGCGTGGAGATGGAAATATCCACACATCAAGAGAAGAAAGATGCAAATGGGAACCGAATACAAAAGGAAAGACTTGAACACAAGACCTCAAACCAGAGATCTAATACCATGTTAAGTTACCAACTGTCCCAGAACCTTAAGCTATAATGAAATGGGCCCAATAATAATAATAATAATAATAATAATATATTATATATATAGCCTATGATGCATGAACACGTCTCTGGAGGCAATGTACATGTGTTGGACACGTGTCGGACATGCAGTGGACACGTGTCAGACACTCTACAAGACGTGTCCCCTTTTTGTTTTGAATTTTACCATCCGGACATGCTTTGGATCACAAGGACACATTTTGGACACTCTGTAATACGTTTGGGACACTTGCAGGGCCAAAATGTAATTTTTAAAACTTGTAAATGGGGTAAAAAATGTAAAAAGATAAAACTTGAGAAACAGACAGCTAGATTGAAACCCTAACTTGTTGGAGAAGAGAGAGAAAGAGAGGGTGAAGAAGCTGTTGAAAGAGGTGAAGGCCCTAAACTTGTTTAAAGAGGTGGATCGAAGGTGATGAAAATCATGGAAAGAAAAAAAAAAGAACAAATCTAGAATTTCACATAAAGAACATTTAGGGCATCAAGAATTAAAGATTTGGAATAATTTTAAGTCTTCATGTCATTATAGCAGGTTTAGTAATTATGAATATAATGGTAATTTCAATAATTGTTGGACATGGATTATAGGGGTTGCCCATGGATTTTATTTTTAGGTTAAGTTATTAAATTGGTTATTATATATAGGTTTTATTATGTCTAAAATAATCTTGGTGACCAAAAGTTCAAGTTTTCTATTTTGATATTGATGTAGAATTAAAAGTCATTAAAATTTTCTAATATGATTGAAGTAGAATTGAAAGTCATTAAAGTTTCCTATTATGATTGAAGTAGAATTAGAAGTCATAGTTGGTCTAGAATATTAGTAGTTGCAAATTATATTTTTAATTTCTAAATTTGAGTTATAGTCGTTATAGAATTAGGAGAGTCTTTAGCCTATAAGTATATGTGTTATCTCAATGATTAAGTAGAATAGTCAATATTATAAAAATTTGAGATTGTATTTGTGTGATTGGTCTATCCCTTGTGAGGGTGAAGCATCTGTCTCTCTCTCTCTCCCTCTCTTCTTTTTCTTCTTCTTCTTCTTCTTCTACCCAGCAAGGTTATTGTACACGTCACTGTTTATAGTGCTTAGAACAGCCACCCAACAACCCCAAAACACATGTTTTTATTCCTAAAACCCTACCCTTTTACAAACCCTTAAACTCATATATTTTTAATAATTTTGTGGCTACAAAACTCCACTAAATCCAGGCCCATAAGTCTATTGTTGCTACTGCTAGTATACTTATCCCAAGCTCACTACTTGTGGGAAAGTAATCCTTACTTGTCCTACATCAGAAGACCTTCTGAGGTATATTCTTCTTCTTTTCTTTGATTCCTTTCTTTGGTTCTTCATTCTTCCTTTGTCTTCTTCGTTGTTCATTTTTCTTTTCTCTTTTCTGTGTTTGTTGTTTGTTATTCTTCTCTTTTTTCTTGTTTCTCTGTTTTCGTTTTGCTTTCTTTTTTTTTTTTCTTTTTTTCTTTTTTTTCTTTTTTCTGAGTAGCCCGCTTTTTCTTTTATCTGTTTTTTTGGGTATCCTTGTTTGTTGAACCTGAACAGTTTGTTGGGTATCCTTGTGGTTTTCATGGATTTTGTAACCGACGATGGTTGGTACATTGGAATGACATATGTTACGTACTGATGAAATGTAATTGATTGTTATGTCATTTGTGAATGATATTTGATGTTAAAGTGATGAAATGTTTGTTTTTTTAATTTTTGTTAGTGTTATTCTGCATTTTTTAATTACCTTCCAATGATTTTTTATTTTTATTTTTATTTTAGACACATAATAAATAAATATAATTATATATATTGAACATATCCCCAGTATGTCGTGTCCCCCGTTTTTTGAAAATTTTCGTATTTGCATGTCCGTGTCATGTCCCGTGTCCATGCATAGAACATAGCTAACCCCAGTTTCTTTATTCGCCTTGTTTTTTTCTCCTATTGCTTGACCATTCTACTTTTATTTTATAGATGTTGATTGGATTGAGTTGATAATTTGTTAATATAATGAACATGTGTCCGATTTCTAATGATGCATTCCAAATGCTAAACATAAAAGAGCTACTCCAGCTGCTCTCCTAGCTTAAATATCAAAGAAATATTTATAAATAATGTTGGTAAATCTGACAGTGCCCACTATACACACACAGCTTAGACACCCCCAACAACTAACAAGCAATTTGCAATCTTACAATAAAACAAAATAAAGAAAACACCACCCACTCATATAAGTCCATAGGAATAGTACGAAGAAAAGCAAAATCACAGAACTTCTGAGCTCACCTTAGCAACTGGGGCCATCTCTGCTGCAATATGAATGACATGCAATCCTGCACTAAAGATCAACAAGAGGCACACGTTAAAGAATAGTATATATGAGTTACAATTCACTTCTTACAAACTAATACCGTGTTGATGATGATGTCAGTCTCAGAAATGTAGCAATAGCTTCATGCTCATTCTTCTCTTTGCACGCCATGTATGCATCGCAAATACTTCCATCTCTCTTCCACACCATTTCCCTCAACAGCTTTGCATCGTTAGTTGAGATTTTCTTCTCAAGAAACCATCCATCAATCATAAGCAATAAACGACTCCAGAAGTCCCAAGGCATATGATCCACAGGTTCATCCACTGCTCTTCTCTTGCTTTCTTCTTTCAAACTATTGAGTGTCTCTTGAAACTCTTTCACAGATTCTTGATATAGCTCGACACAAGAATGTATCTCCTCATCAGACCTTTGAAGGCGCTCTTCCAGAAGCTTTATCTTCTGTTGCATTAGTTCATTATATTGTTGCAATTTCTCTGATGATGATTTATAGACATTAGCTTCTTCAAGAGATCCTTCCAACCTATCAACCTTCTTCCGGAGCTCCTGGTTTTGCTGTAACACTGAAATAGCTTGATCTGCCTGTTCAGTTGCCTTATCTAGCAATGCCTGCAAGTGCTCTACCTTTTCCCACAAGTTCTTGCATTCAAACTTCAAAGTAGAAAGTTTTGAAACATCTTCCTGAGAGACAGCAAGTTTAAGCTCCAACTCTTTCAGAGCAGATTCCAAGGATGAACGTTCTTCCTCCAGAATTAGAACACGATCGTCAGTTCCCTTAACATCACCAAACTCTGCTTTCAGTGCTTCTAGATCATCCTTCAGGGACATATTTTCTTTCCTCAATGAACTAAGCTCCTCATGGAGGGAATGAACACTATTATTATGCAACAGGGGGACTACTTCATGCACGTCTTGCTTGCCTGCACCAGTGCCACCCCTTGTAGATAGTTCACTTCGTAGCTTCTCCAACTGGTCTTCCATAAGTTCCACATGTATCTTTTGTTGGGCAGCAACTTTGACCCGGGCATCAGTTTCTGCCAGTTTCATCTCTAAAATGTTGATTTCTCCTTGTAAAGTCTGCTTCTCATTGAGAATCATTTCAAGATCTTCAAGTGCACTAACACGAGCTTGGTTGAGAAGAAGTATATCTACGATGCCACGAAAGAAAGTAAAATACAGTTAATACACCTCCACAAATTGAACCAAAAAAGGAAACTGAAAACAGTGCAAAAGTTCATAATTAAAAAAAATTAAATAAATCCTACTTTTCTCCGCATTCCTTATCATGCCAATCAAATCCTGATGATGAATGCTTGAGAGTTGCTCTCCATCATCTGCATCCATTGACTGCTAAACATAACAAGCTTGATTATGCTGTGAATGATTTTATTTTTTCTTTGCTCATTAGGTAAATGAGAGAGAGAGAGAGAGAGAGAGAATTTACAATGACGAATATCAACTAGTATCCAGAAGGGAAAATAAAGAACACTTTTATGTGCAGTAGATTAAGAAGTAAATGATTTTATCTACAATGATCCACACTATTTCTCAGATTCTCCTGAAAAGGTGAAATTGGAGTCAAAGATATAATAGAACTCTTAACAATTCAGCACCCAAACAGAACAAATAAATTTCCTGTAATATTCTCTGATCATGAGATACACTAAATAACTGTTAAGAATAATAATAATAATAATAATAATAATAATAATAATAATAATAATAGCAATGCTATTATTTAATGTGCATAGTCTTTAGGAGGAAACGTGGCATCAATACATAAAAATGCTTGCAACTGGAAAATGATTTGTTTCCTAACACATACCATTGCATCATCTGATGTGACGGGCATCAGTATTAAGTACTTTATACATATCATTCCCCTATTACTATTTCCAGAATTGGCAACTTTAACTATTAAGTACCCAATTCAAACTCCCAAACTCTTATCAATGTAACTAACATAGATATGTGAAGCTTCACCTTGCCAGTGTTTTAAAAAGCTATAGGCGCATTGAGGTGCTAAGGTCGCCTAGGGCTTAAGTGTGAAGAGCAAGGGGAGGCGCGCAAGTTGTTGAAAATAACCAAAATATTAATACAGAAGAAGTTTTTAACATAAAACAAATATTCTTAAAATTTCAAAAATTAAAAAATTAAAAAATTAAAAATAGAACAACATTCAATATTTCAAAAATCATGAAAAATAACATTCAACGTTTCAAAAATAACATTCTATCTTTCTTTTCCCTACACTATTTATCTTTCTTTATCAATTTATTAACGTGATTCATTTCTTTTTTAAGACAAGGAACTCACACCATATAATACCTTAGTGGTTTTAATTTTAAATCTGGACCAAATTGCCTAATAGCTTTAATCATTGGCCCGAAACTGTTGTAATTTACTACATTGAAAGGAATCCCAAAGCCATATATCCATCTTGCAATCCCAGAGCTTTTACTTAATGCCTAGAGCTTTTTTTTTATATGAAAATTGGGGCTCAAAGCATGTGTTTACATTTTATATTAAAGGGGTTGTAATTTCATACGGTTACACATACAAAGAATAAGGATGGAGAAAAAATTTAAATGAAGGGCATGAGACGTGGGGTTGTAATTTCATATGGTTACACATACAAAGAATAAAGATGGAGAAAAAATTTAAATGAAGCGCATGAGGCGTGCGCCTCACGCCTAAGCCTAAGGCACGTGCCTCAAGCGCCTCAAATGCGTCTTTCCTACTACGCCTCACCTCAAGCTATCTGAGGCACCTTAGGTGCGCCTCGCGCCTAAGTGCGCGCTTAGGTGCACCTTTTAAAACACTGCACCTTGCAATTGAAGAAGACAATATGCAAGTGGTTTAAGAACAAGAACAGATTATATGCATATAATAATTCACTATACATTAACCAATTAGGATAACATATAACCCAAGATTGGCATTGGTAGCACACCTTTCAGCAATTTGAAATATTTACTACTCACAAGAACTAACAATCTGAGATTGGGAAACAATAACAAAAGAAGATTTGAACTATAAGACAAAAAGAAAAACCATCAAGAAAATGAGCGAAAGAAAAAATAAATCAGCTACTCCCCATATCACAATTACTTTTGATTATTGCACATTATGAAGCCAATATAGAACGAATATTTTAGCAAAATGATCACAATGTTAGAATAGGAAATAATATTCATTATATTTTTATTTGATTTAATTTTCCCTTGATTGATGTAATGGGTTGGCCCATAATTTATGCCTTATGGCACTCCTATAATTACTCATTATTATCAATATAAAAGGGGATGAGGTCTCACTCATTCCCTATCTCTTTCTCTTCTCTAAACTTTCATGGTATCAGAGCCATGCCCTAGCCAACTCTTCTTCTTTGTTACCCATCACCACAGGTGATCTCCTCTCTCCTGTATGCCATAAGACAGCCTCCACCCATCCACCCGACAGCCTTCACCTAACCCCATAGCCTCATCTCTCCTTCCTCTACCCCCGACAGCTTCCACCCAAGTCTTCCAGTCCCTTCTCTCCCTTCGACAGCTTCATCCAGGTCTCTCAGCCCTTGCTTTCCTCGGGACAGCCCTCACCCTGGCTTCCTTATCTCTCGACAGGCCTCTCCAGCCACTGTCGAGGGTTCCCAGAGCACCGACTAGCCTTCTTGCTGGTCTGGTCGAGTTCATCAGTCCCTCCAGGGTAGCCTGGGGTGATCGCTTCTCTTTAGAAGTATTTTGGTGATGTAAAAACAGCACCGAGGGAGGGAGAAAAAAAATGAAGAAAAAAAAAAAGAAAAAACTAGATTCTTAATTCTTTATGCTTTTATAATTACTGTTATGCTTGTTTCTCCACTTTCATCTTCCGGGTTTGTGATTGGCATCATGTTTGAGGACTAGTTAGTAGATTCTCTATAGCGGATTTGACTAGTGAATCTACTACCACTCAGCCATCTCAAGGCAAGAGTTCTATTATCCCTTCCACTATGACTGATAACCTCAACCCTGGCCTTAAATCACCACCTCTCTATTCAATGGTCAGAATTACCTAGCGTGGTCACAAAGTCTAACTATTTTCTTAAAGAGTAGAGGGAATATGGGATATGTTGATGGGAGGGTCCAGGCACCCAGTATCACAGGCCCTCGTTATGACCAGTGGGAGATCACCAATTCCCTGATTATGGATTGGTTGATACATTCCATGGTTCCGGAGATTGGAGAGGGCTACTTGTCTATGGACACTACCCAAGATATTTGGGAGGCCATAGCTACTACTTATCCTAGGAAAGGGAACTTTTCACAGGCTTTCGAGTTACGTCGTTCCTTTGAGAGGTCAGTATAAGGTGAGATGACTATCCTCTAGTATTTTACCTTCCTTAGCAATGGGTGGAAGCGACTTGATCACCTTTAGGATTACAAGCTTGTATGTCCCATTGAATCTACTGGTTACCGAAAGTTTGGGGAGAAACAACGGGTCTTCAAGTTCTTGGAAGGCCTAAATGTGGAGTATGATCATGTTCAGAGCAAAGTACTTGGCATGGACATGCTTTCATCTTTCCAGGAAGCTTCTGCTTTTGTGCAGAATGAGGAAAGTCGCCGCTCTGCTATGCTTCCTCATGCCACTATTGATTGTTCTGCCTTGGTTTCTGCACCCCTCAAGATGGTGAGCATGTGCCTCGTGGTTCTCATCCTTCTGAGAAGGATCAGCTTTTCTGTGACTACTGTCGTTAACCTCGCCACACAAGAGAGACTTGTTGGAAGCTACATGGGACTCCTTCTGGTGGCCGAGGAGACTGTCCTGGTACTCGAGGGGGTCGGTCTGGTCAGTCTAGAGGCCGATGGGCCAATGCTCGGGCACATCTTTCAGACACAGTTGATCCACCACCTTCATCTCCAGTTGTCTCACCTTCATATCCTCTAAGACAACAGACAATACAAGTGAGGGGAAAGAAAAAGAGGGGGGGGGGGGGGTGGAGCTTATGTATAGGTTTTAATAGGTGAACTTATTGACCAATAGGTCCTATGAGAATTAATGGTATTTTTCATCAAACGCTATTAAAAAAACGTCACTAATTGTTAATTTTCAGCAATAGTTTGAAAATTGTCACAAAACATGTCACTAATTTTAAATTTTAGAGACAATTTAAAAAAAAAATCATCAAAAAAAAAGTCCCTAATTTTTAACTTTTAGTAACAGTTTGAAAAATTCATCACAGAAAAATGTCACTAATGATAAGTTTTAGTAGCAATTTATAAAAACTGTGGCAAAGAAAAGTCACTGATTATCAAATTTTAGTGACATGCAAAAAATCGTTACCAAAAAAAAAATTTGCGACGATTTTACAAGGACTTTATGGGAATTTACTCCAACTATTAGGACTTATAGGTAGTTTACCCCCCAAAAAAAAATGCATCTAATATATGCCTTAAGCAATCAACTGAACTAAACACAAATTTCACATTAAAAACCATACGATTATCCTCACAAAAGCAAAGACTAGGCCATAATTACCAAAGGAGTGCTGTTTTTTTAGTTTGTGCAGAGAGAACAACATAATACAGAGAAAAATTTGAAGGCGAAATTTCTTAAATGCTAAGCAGCATCGGAACTTATGAACAGCTGTGGTTCATGCCACAATGCTCTGCCCTAAATTGCATTGTACCGCATTACACTATAGACTTCATTCTTGCTCTGACTAGTGTACTTCATCAATTTCTAGTGTTAATCTCTGACAAACCAAAAGAAAGCAAAGGTTGATGATATTGGATAGATCTTGTCCAGATCTCTATACTGAATCCACTTGTCTAAACTGGATAAAATTACAAGTCACAATACAAACACTACATAACCATGCAACATAGAAATTATCTAGTTAATCATTGCAATAAAAAACCTAAGCTTTAAAACTTAACACATGTGATTAAACATTGAAAACCTTGCAACGACTGGAATTGAAAAGAAGATGACTTTGATCTCAGAAGAGCAATCAATTTTGAAACACCTACTCCAGTGCTCAGTTCAAATAAATTTCCATTTGAGGCCATAAATAAATGAAATAGAAAATGCTAAAGATAAAAAAGCAACTGCAAATGATTATTATTCTTCACCTCTGTAGGCTACTTAATCAATAAACTAAATCAAATTATCAAGGAAGAAGCAAATAAAAGCTCCCTGCTTACAAACAGATTATGAGGATAAAATTAAAAGAAAAATATGCGTCACTCTAAATTTTATTTTAATATCTCAATCTGTCCCCAAGTAATTTGGCAGTGGAATAGTTGAAATGAATTGAGTTAAATTAATCATTTAATATTCAATATATTGAAGAAACAGATCAACAACCACTTGCTTTGTCGCACTATTGCGAAGACTTAAAATGCTTTACTTCTTTTGGTGATCTGATAGCCTATTGATGATGCACGGTATACATAGAAAAGTTAATATAAAAATAAAATTGAGCAACAAGCAGTCATGCACAATTAAAACCATTAAATTAATAATGTTACTAGATTATACCAAGGGTTGAATCTCATTCAGCAGAGTCAGACTGTTCAAATCTTTCTCATTTGTATCCTCAGTGGCTATAATAAGATCAACATCATCATCAGATATATGTTCACGATTGAAACTCGAGATTTTATCTGTCAAAGGGGTTTCTGATTCAGAGTCCTCGTCAACATTTGTCCTCAAGTTTGCATTTGTCGGAAGCTGTCCAGGAGAGACTTTTCTTGCTGGTCTCTTTTGTTGTGAACTGCACAAATGTCAAAGAAGAAAATAATTGCATAACAGACCACAATATAAGGTTTAAAATTCTGCTACTCACATATAGATGAAAATATCCATAAAAGATAAAGGGGAGGCAACTTTTTATAAAATCGTGTTTAAAAGTCGAATTAGAGTCTACTTTGCTTTCATGAATAAGTCAAACAAAAAAATGGGTTTGATTGCAAGTACAAATCAAATAACTACACCTATTCTACATTCCATGCAGAAGAAAATTAAAAAATATGACCAAGGATTTCAGTAGTTCTACATTGAAATCATCAGTTTGTTAAATGATGAAAGGTCCTGTGAAAATGAGCATCAAATTAAATGTTCATTCATCAGACACCATGCACTATCAATGCATCACTATTCATAACCACAAATACTTGTTTCCAAATTCAAATCTCCACAGAGACAACAGAGTTTCAACGCATCACGGTTGTCAACTGCTTAAATTTGGAGGTGTAGTGATGCAGAGCATCTAAGGAGGAAAAAGAGAAATCTGGGGGCTTCAAGTGGGGCCTACTTGAAACATCAATAACCAAGTTTAGGTTGAGTAGAGGTTTATTTTGAGTTAGTTTTACATAAGTATGCTACTAGTGAGATTTATGTATATGGTAATGAACTCCAAAAATCGAGGCAATATAAATTGTGCAAGATACAGGGTTTCACATTCACTATTAGTTGTTCCCTGAACTATCATCAAGGCTTCAATATAACATTTTTGCTATGAGATTTTTGGCTAGAAGTCCCTCTCAAATAAATTGCATATTGTGATAAGTCCAAGTCTAAGAAGCATGGACACAGACACACGACACCACACAAATACGATACGGACACGCTGACACGCTAATTTTAAAAATAAAATAAAATAAAATTGCAAGACACAACACATGGGAGACACGCATGAAATATATAATTTTATATATTTATTATATGTTATATATATGAATATATCATTCAAAAATAATTAAAAAAATGCAATATGATTCTAATTTCTATAAATTTATATGGTTTGTGCTTTATTATTGCACCATAAGTTGTTTTATTCAAACTTATAATTAGTTTCACATATATCTAAGTGCTAAACACATGTGTCCTTGAAGTGCCCAAAGAATATCCAGGTCTTTAAAAAAAATAAAAAAATAAGACACGTTTTGAAGAGTAACAGACACGTGTCAAGGAAGCGTCGAAAGAGTGTCGGTGTTCGAGACGGACATAACACGGATACATTACCTTCTTAGAGGTGTCTGTGCTTCTTAGAGTCCAAGGCAAAAGATTTTAATGCCTTAGGTCGTTCACTTTATATTTTATATTGTGAAAAGACATGTCTAGTAGTTGTAGTCTTCACCATCTCCACCACCTACCATCGCTAGTCATCATCTCCACCGGCGGTTGTCTCTAGTCATGATCTCCACCATCCACTACCATTTCAGATATACTACTAGCGACCACCATCATCACCATCAATCTTCACTATCATAGATCTAATACCAATGAAATTAGATCTGAGACCGACGACCTCAAATCTGAGTTAAAAACCCACAGATCTATGACCTACCAGAGTTTTCCATTCTCTTTCTATAATGGATAGTAAAATTTTTCTGTCCACATAGAGTAAAATTTTACTCTGGTAATATTATTTATTCAATGTTTTGGTGATTGTTTCATTAATATTTCTACTAATAATAGTAAAATCATAGTAAATGTGGTGGTTAGTAATGGCGATAGTGAAAATTTACTGTTTTAATGCTAAATTTATACATCAGAATAAAATTTTACTTTGTATATAACAGTAAAATTTTACTGTCTACAACACAATGAATTTTGAATAGATTTTCTTATTATATACTAAGTGGTGGTGGTGTGGAAATGGTGGTGGTGATCCTTGGAAAATGGTCGCTAGAGATTCACATCAAAAAGTGTTCGTTGGAAAGTTGATAGTAACTTAGTGTTACATGGACTCGTTGGTTTAGGGTAGAGTACCCACATCGATACCACGTGACACGGGTGCAGGTGTGAGAACTGTGTCAGATTCGACATGGTTTTCTTCGACAGGGCTGACATGAGGGAAGAGTGAAAAAGGATCGTTGAGAATGAGAAACTTACAGTTGATGAAGAAGCGAATCTGGCGAAGGAAATGATCGCGACCACCATCGCGATCTGTCTTCTTCTCTCTCTCTCTTGATCTCTTGATTTGTCTTATTCTCTCTGTCGATCGATCTCTTCTTCTTCTTCTTCTTCTTCTTCTTCTTCTTCTTCTCTCTCTCTCTCTCTCTCTCTCTCTCTCTCTCTCTCGATCTTCCTCTCGTTTTCTCTAACTCTCGATGTTCGCCTCTCTCTCATTTTCTCTCTTCTATCTCTTCTTAACTCGTTTTCTTCTCTGATGTTTTATTTCATTTATAACACACACACAAACACACATATGTGTGTGTGTGTTAATTAAAAATAATGTCTATACATAAATTAAAGCTTGAGTCTATGTATATATTAAAAATACATTTATCTTTTTTCTCATTTAATTGACACACACTCATACACACACACACACACACACATATATATATGTCAATTAAAAATATCAAATCTACAAATAAAAAATTTTAAAAAAAAAGTTTATATACATGAATTAAAAATATTTTTATTTCTTATTTGTATGATATGTGAGACCTACAAAATATGATAATGTCAATAAAAAATAATGTATTAAGTATTTCTAGTATTAGTTATTCAAATAATAAATATACATTCTATTTTTTTAATTTTAAATTTTGATTTTTTTATATTTGGGTAAGTTACACTGACACCCCCTGAGGTTTGGTCTGATTACATCCCACCCACTAACGTTCTGAAAATTACATTCACACCCTTGTGGTTAATAGTCTTATTTCACAAACTCCGCCTATAGTGAAATGGATCTTAGACCTGTTAAGAGAATCTTGATGACATAAACAAAAAGGAAAAGTGACTGAATTGCCCTCTGGGACCTTAAAAAGTCTTTTGTAGCCTTATATCCTATTTAAAACTACCAATATACCATAAAGAAAATGGTCCAATCACAACAACTATCATTTTCTCTAAAACCATAGCAACAAAATATCTACATTATTTTTTTAATTTATGCATGTAAAGGTTTATGGAAAAAAATGTCTTTTGATAACAACGTTAATTCCGTCTAAATAATTACACTGGCAGGGGGGTCAATGTAATTTCCCAAACGTCAAGGGGTGATATGTATTAAACACAAACCTTAGGGGGCGTAGGTGTAATTTACCCTTTATATTTATATACAAAATAAATACAAAACTTATTATATTTATATAGAATTTATTTCTATTCTTGTCTTTTACAATAGAATTCAATGGTAATAAAGGAAAATTATTATATTGAAATGTAAACTAAATACAAAAATATTTTTTACTTGGGGTTGATTTGGGAACATAAAAAAATAGTAAAATTAGCAAAAAAATTCGCTTATTGTTTTCATGTGCCGTGTCCCCGTATCCGTATCTATTTTTTGGACACTTTTTAGCCGAATCCCCGTATCATCCTCACTCATTAGGAATAAGCAAATTTGACACTTAGGCACATAATACCCATATCCGACACCCGCACCCGAGTCTATGTAACATAGATTGTAACTGATGGCCAGAAAACAATCTCTGGAGGCTACCGCAGACTGCCGAAGATCGTGGTGGCTAGTGGAGATGGCAGAGGAGGAAGCTAATAAAATTTCACTTGGGGTATTTTTGTTGCATTTAATTATATTTTGATATTTTTCCTTAATGAATGAAAAAATTTTAGTATGTCATTTTTGCAAGAAAAGTTAAGATTGAGGCATCTCTCAACAAAACCCCCTTTTGTTATTCTAGACACTACACACCTCCAACCCAAATTAAACATATGTCAACTACTTATACCATGTTCCCTAGATTTAACAAAGACAACTAGAAAATGTATCGCACATAGGATAGCATTTCGACAGTTTAATTGGGAAGCAAATTAATCATAACTTCTCCATGCTGAATTTTTTTTTTTAAAAAAAAATATAAATTATAGTAAATCCTATAAGGTATCTAACAATTTTTAGGACGTTCTATGAGGTTTCTAAAATTACGCTAACACCGCTTTGTTAGGAAAAAAAAAAAAAAAAACAATAATATTCCCTTCATTATCTGCCCATGAATAATGCAAATGGAAATCCCTCACATTTCATATTTTAATATTTAACAATTATTCCGTTTTCAAAAATAAAATAAAATAAATAAATAAATAATAAGAAAATAAAAGAGGATGTAAAACGATTTCTATCCATTGCGTAAAAATTAGAAGAAAAAACTACTAAGATATATATATATATATATATAAGCAGCTTCTTATAGCTTCCAATAATTGTTTGCCACTTATCGACTTTACTTGAAGAATTGGACATCACCACATCAAACACCTCCACAATCAGTGTTATTAAAGGCGATAGGCGCACCAAGGCGCCAAGGTCTCCTGCGGCCTAGGATCAAGGCGCAAGGCGAGGCGCAAGTTTCACCGAAATGAGGCGCACCTTATACGGAAAAAAAATATATAATTTAATATAAGTAAATAATTTAGGGTTCAACATAAACAAAATAAAATGGTAAACATTTAGGGGTTGTTTGGGATGTCCTAAATAAGTGCATTTTTTGTCTTTTTGGACTAAAAAGTTAAGGGAAAAAATATGGATGTTTGGGTTAACTTTTTGACTTTTCATGAAAAAATGTGTAATAAAAAATTGTAAAAATTAGTTTGTAGAGGAAAATTAGAATTGGCAGTTGTGCAGCCGTAATTGTTGACTTTTGGTGAATAGTGTTAACTTTTTAACTTTTTGAGTAACTTTTTTGTTTTTGGCTTTTTTTACATACCCCAAACTTGGCCTTAGTGTTTTTTGGAGATTAGGAACAGGGCTAATTTTTCTTCTATCACTGATTTGGAGTTGAATGCCAATGTATTGGCATCTATAATAAGAGTAAGAATCTTCTGTAACTACACCATATTAAATCAATGGTTAGATTTTAAACAAAACCAATTAAAGCAACAATAAAAAAAGCCATCAAGACGCAAGCATTGGGCCAATCAGGCACCTTATCACAGTTGTCTGACTTGGAACACTACAAGGCACAAACCTTGGGACTGGATGGGACTTGGGCCTAGGCGCGCCTTATCGAAATCACCTAGCCTAGAATACTACACGGCGCAAACCTTGGGCCTGGATGGGACTTGGGCCTAGGCGCGCCTTTCATAACACTGTCCACAATCATTCAAAACTCCTCAATCTATTTAAAGTAGTAATGATGGACCATGCTCCAACAATCACCACCCAGCTAGCCTAAAAGGTACAAAAGGGAACAGTTATAGAAGTTTTCAAGTGAACCATGCCATGTTATATCACTCAATTGTTTTAGCAACATAAGGAACTTCTAGGAGATGATTAGAGAACTCCAATAATTCGAAAACTTCAAGCTCCAAAAGGCAATGTACCACTCTCAAAGCTTAAGCACTTCATAATGTATGATGAAGATGTGTTATTCTACTGCTATAATAGTGACATGTTGGCAAAATGAAACAAAGTTGAAAGGGCCACACAATTGATCCTACGAGACTAGACACAAGTCTCTAATAAAAAGTGCAAAGTCAATATCATTATTGGCTGAATGTGGCCTGAAAAGGCATGAAAATGCAAAAGGGTTACCCCAAGTTCTCCGAGTTCCCTACTCCCAATGAAAGCCACGTTAGTACATCGAGTGACATATGGCTCATATTGTAGCCGAGGTTGTTTGACGCCATTAGTTTCTCTCTGATTTGGGGATCCATCTCTCCTCTCAAACTCCTCTCTATTGTGGTAATAAGAGTGTGATCCAGATTGCACACAATTCTGTCTTTCATATGCGCACGAAGCTTATAGAGATTGATTGTCATTTTGTTTGTCAGCATCTTTTGTTGGGCACTATTTTTTTTTTTTTTTTGGTTCAATTGTTGGGCACTATTGATTTGCCTTTTGGTTTCATCCACTTTGCAGCTTGTGAACTTCTTCACCATGACTTCATTGTTTGCTTGATTTTGGTTCTTACTTGACAAACTCTTGATGGCTGTGAAAGGAATGTATTGGATTGAAGTAGTTTTCTTTCGTTATTCATATATTTAGTCTAAGGGTACCTTTTCATTTTTTGGTCATACGGGTTTCTTCCTATTTAATTAATGCAGAACTTCTCTCTATATATATTGTATTTACTCACAACAACTACCCTACACTGATTATCTAAAAGTTCTCTCCCCATAAATAGAGAAGACACTGTCCTAATAAACAATAATAAATCATTATAATATTTCCTTTACCAAGACTAGTTGCTCCGAAAGGGTTTCAATATAAAGTCTCTCGGGTGCATCTCTGATCAAGATATACAAAGAGCATTGAATGAAATTCACTAAACTGAACAATAAGGGCAAGCCAAGTTTTTGAATCATTTGCTTCATCTTGGTTATTACAGGCCTACAATGGAAGAAGCAAACTCACTCCTGTTCGAAGGTGTCAAAAATGCCAACTCCAAGGCAATATGTAGTTGATTTGTGAAGTATTGCAACACCTTGTCCCTTTCACACTCAGGGCAATGGATTTTTCTAAACCCCTTAATCCCCTTCCCAGAGACATACTTCGATTCTGGTTGAAATGAAGCCCCATACTAATTGGGTTCAAGTCATACTAGTGCTTCACTGCACCACTAGCCCAATAATTGCAAATTTCAAATGTAAGTATGTTATTTAGAGGTTGGCAATGACAAGGTTATCTTACTAGACAATGGAACTCTATTTGTCAGTCGGCATGTCGGACAGTTGTTAGTTAAGTATAATGTTACGCACCACAAAAACCTTCCTTTAAGTTACCTTTAACTTCTTTTTCCCCACCTCCACTCCTAGAAATTTTCAGCTCAATATCTTTTTGGCCTAATTGATTTCAAAAGCTAAAACAATATCAAGGATGAAGTGCTCAAACTTCAAAGAGGGCATCTCAAAATCAATCCCATCTTTGTTCCCCATCCCCGAGAATACAAATTTCTACCTCCCAAGTCACAAAATCTTTAAACAAGGCAAGTTGCCTTGTTCAGTTCAGTACTCACCCCATGTAGGTGACACCATGCCACACCCATGCATTGAGGGAATTGTGAAACCTTCAGGCAGCACCATCAACGTAAGTACGAAAGAATGCAAATATCGTTAAAAGGCCTCTTCAATTGTAAACAAGGGCACACACACGTGGTAGCTCTTAGTCATAACCAAATTGAAGAGCAACTATGTGAGGGATGTAACTCGCTGAACAAACCCTACCTTTAGATATAGGTCATTCAAGCTTTAGTCAACCAAAATCTCTACACGTTTAGAAAAAAATCAGACCTTGCTATCTCAACGACTATCACGACATATGAGCGAAAGGCAAGCTTAACGTCCATATCTATCACAAGCCCGAACTCCCTAAGCTTCATGGCTTGCCCCACTCGTCTATACGCAAAAGCCACATACAAGTTTCATCATGTTCCTTTCTCAATCCAACACATTTATTCATTCTTCATTGAAGAAATGAGGTGAAGGGCCAACCTATGGAAATCTTTTGTAGACGAACATCTCCAAGAATGTAGGGTTGACGTACATAGAAAGATCCTAGCATAACATCCAATCAAACGCTCATGGTTCTCTCTCAGCATGTCCAATCTCCAATAAACAATACCAATGAATAGAAGTCCATGAGTAAACAAGCAACCATGAGCAAAAATGGTTGTTGCTATGAAAAGGCTCGAACAAATAAAGTGAGAAAAGCCAACAGAGTCCAAGAACACAGTGTTGAGGAACATTGAAAGGTCATAGCACCCAATCGAGCACTCGTGGTTCTCTTTAATTGTGTCTAACCACCAAGAAACAATGTCAACCTACAGCAATCCAAGAGGAACCGAGCAACTGTGAGCTCAAACGGTTTCCATACAAAAGAAGTTGGAAGTAGGACCTTCCATAACAATGGGAGATGGACATAACACTAAGTACCTTACAAGTGTTTGATGAAATCAAGGCCTCGATAATAAGGGTAGCCTTGCTCCCAACTGGCTTTTTTTGGTTGTCTTCTTCTTCGGATAGTCTGTAAACAAATAACAAAACCACCTCCTGAAGGTATGTTTGTGGTCAATCATTGGGAACTCCTCCAACCCCCCCCCCCCCCCCCCCCCCCCACCAATCACCTTACCAACGGGTGCCACACTTGTCAAGGAAGCTGTATGTCTCCCTCACTGCATCAATAAGATTGCAGTTCCATAAGTCAACCTCACCTAAAGTCACAATGCATAATAGGTTGGAAACGTCTTCCAAAGTAAGGTGTAATTGTCTTCAACTAATAAAGAAGGTGTGAGTACCCATAATCCACCACAGCGGCCAAACTTCTAGCAAATGATTATCATGAAGCATAGATAAACTTCCTGTGCTTTGGATTGCCAACTTAAATCAAAGCCCAAACCAATGCTTCTCTAAATTGTTTTTATGTTGTAACATTCAAATGAGATGAAGAATAATGGATGGCTACCTAAAAGTAATCATCTTCATGAAGGCACCTCGTTGCCACTGCTTTGGAGCTAGTAATGTTGGAGGAGCCATCCCCAAACTATGCGACAGATAGTGCATTGCACGTCGAGAACGTGCGCATTGCCATTGAAGAATGATACAATTGAATGAGACAAAATCTGGTCGAACGAGAAGAATAAAATTAAAGTTTGTACCCAAAGGAGAATTGCCAAGGCAAACTTGTGTGTGAGAGCAAATAAAGTAAAGAATGAAATGAGACCATTATATAGTGTCCCGAAATTCATTCTAACAATGCTTTGCAAAACACAACATTCGGCGAAACCATCATAATATTTCATATTTTGCAGGCAGTCCATTAATTGAAAAGACATAATCATTGCATAGAAATCCATATTTGCAAACGCACAAAGAAAACACATGCCACTAGGGGGCATTGTTATTATACACATGCGACTAGGTTAGGTAGGAATCTCAGAAAATATAAAAACTCTACCTATGCTTCTGCACAGATCTCCACATTGTGTGATGCGTGCAGGAGGAAATGTAGAAATATCTTATATACTGTCACATGTTGGAGACACGTAGGTGGCAACATGTACCTTATAAGTCAACATGGAAACCTGCACGTGGTAGTCCTCAAGAGACATGTATCGTCCATGTGCTTGGTCTTAAGCAAATGAAATCAAAGGATTAACAAGCATCTCGTACAAGCTTAATCCCAAAGACTTTCATCTTTGTGAAGCCTTGTTGACCTGATGTCCTGCGGGTCTAAGCTATCATATAGCAGCAAAAGTCATACCACGCACCTCGTTACTGCAGAATTAATATGGTGGGATCTATTACTCAAGTACCACTTGTCATATACCCCACCACTCAAGTGCCTAAGACAATATTTAGGCATACTAGGGATCTTGTGGCTTGGAGGATTCGCCCTGACACTATGCCTCACGACGCTACTAAACCTATGTACGGAATATCAAGAATCAAAATCATGCCCGAACTCTATACTTGGAGCACTTATACTGCCCTGCCTCTATTTTTCTTTATCGGACTGCTCCATCTCTTTCCGAGCCACCCTCTTAACACCATGTCAAACCCTTCCACAACTGGTTCTGAGAAAATGTGTACAGTGAGAAAGGAAAGGGACAATTGACTTCTTCACACACTACTACACAGAAGGAAGAAAAATAAAAAGAATAAAAAAAATAAAAAGGCACACGCAATGTAAACAATAAAATCACGCAAAGGCAAACCCGCAATCAACGAACTTCAATTACATTAAAAGAGATTTCTTGTCTTCAAAATCCAAAGAAATAAACAAAACTTAATAAAAGATAGGACTTTTTGTATTGAGCGGAATACTGATTGGTTCTCATGAAATTAGAAGAAATGTTTTGTTTTGTGCGATGAAATAAGGGTTCAGATTCTCCATTACATCATTCTAATGACTGTTGTAAACTTATTATTATATTTCAAATCAAATATAAAAAATAAAAATAATAACAAAAGCTTAAATACAACTATTGATGCGATTTTATTATGAAGAGAATCAGAATTGATGAAGTAGTGAGAGAAAGTACACCTGAAATTACGCTGTCGCATCTTACACGAGGCTGGAAGCGAACGGTAAGAAGGTAAAGGAGAGAGGCGTAGATTGGAGTGCTTACAGTTGAGGACATTCCATCCATGGCTCAGAAAACACGACGATAGCTTCGCGGCCATTGAAGCTATCTCTCTCTCTCTCTCTCTTTCTAGAAAGAGAAAGAGAAAGAGAAACCGTTGCTTGGACCCAACGACTTCTTGTAAATATGGCTAGAAAAAGTTAATCAGATCCATTTGTGTCCGGGTGGGGGAGTTCAAGTGGGAAACCTGAAGATATCTTGGTGGGTGTAGCTATACAATAAAACAAGTGAACACACATGGCCACGTCGCAAGATC
The DNA here is from genome assembly GCF_055761805.1 of Camellia sinensis. Classification (NCBI taxonomy): domain Eukaryota; kingdom Viridiplantae; phylum Streptophyta; class Magnoliopsida; order Ericales; family Theaceae; genus Camellia; species Camellia sinensis. The sequence continues at coordinate 105,702,157 of NC_138969.1, read as the reverse complement.
ATCTTATCTTAATCAAACGGTGATGGAGCCTAGTTGACCCCACAGTTAGTCTAGTCGATCACGGTGTTCTGATTCCAAAGTTCTATTCTGTTCTTAGAGTTATGTTTGAAATTTTAAATAATTTATTAAATTTTTTATCAAAATTTTCACATAGATATGGGATCTCATACATGTGAATTTGTGTGAATCATATACCCAAATGAAAGTTTTGTTAAAAATTAACAACATTGATAGAGACTCCCTCCAATCACCGCTCTTACCACCCCCGCACAAACGTTGCCGGTGGTGATTGGAGGAGAAGGAAAAAAAAAAAAACAAAAACTGGCCAATCAAAGAGAATGAGGGTCAAAGAGGGTGGGAAGAAAAGGGAGTTTGAAACATTTTTCAAAAATTGAATAGATTATTTGACATATGTAACATTTTGTTTCTGTTCTATTCTATTCTTTCCTACGGACATGGGGCCCTTTCGGTTCTTCATATGAATCGAAGGATACTGTTGTTCCAGTTTATGAATTGCACCGATTTTGTTTTAATAATTTGAATTATTTATTTTATTATGTATTTTATATATATTAAATAGAAAAAAGTTAAATTAATATGATAATTGTAACATATTCAATTTATTATATTTGTCATTAAAAAAATAAGCGATAATTGTGTTTTTAAAAATAGACATTTATGTTTTTATTACAAACAGAATGAATTTAATAGATTATTGATTATTGGATCGACTTAACTTATTGTGTGAATAACATATACAAAATATCTAGTAAAATAAATAATTCGAATCATCAAAACGAAACCCGTCATAAATTGCACAAATCTAAACAACATTCTCCCATCCAGAATAAGTAATAGAGGGATCCAGTTTCCTATTCTGTATACTTGCTGGCTGCCAGGTGTTGTGTAACGGCAAGTTTTCCTCGCACATTAAAAATGTATGGTCATGAGCGTCTAGCTAACCAATGTCACCAATGTCCATGAATGGAAAAAAAAAATTGGACAATTTTCACTCTACACCTTTTGGTTTTTTTCCTAATATATGTATTATTCCGTATTGTTTTCTAATCTAAAAGTTAGATTTATTTTCTAAATACGGTGATGTGATAATTTATTAAAATATCTAACTTAATTCTCTCTTTTACACATTTTATTTAATCATCAATCATCATCTCTTTTACAAGTCAGTAGGTCTAGAAAGTGAACTTATATATTATTTTTTTATTTGATATAATTATATATAAAGGTGACTAACGAACCAAACAATTTGTATTCAACTCATGTTTGGCTTGTTTGAAGTTTGTTCATTAAATAACAAATCTATTAGAATATGAAAGAATATTTGTTATATTTTATTCTTATTTTATTTTATTTTCCCTTGCTTGATGTAATGGGCTGGCCCATAATTTATGTCTTATGGCACTCAAGCAATTACTCATTATTATCAATATAAAATGGGATGAGGTCTAACATATTCCCTAACTCTTTCTCTTCTCTAAACCTACATAGTATCAGAGTCTCAAACCTAAACCCTTACACCACCACACAGCCACTACAAAAGCCACCCTAGCCTAGTTGGCTACTGCCACAGGGCTCCTTGGTCACATCCTACTCAGCTGAAGGCTATCGAGGGCTCCTTAGCCCAGTTGGCCACTGCCGCAAGGCTCCTTGGCCTCGTCCCACTCGTCTGAAGACTGCCGAGGGCCAGTCGGCCACTGTTGACAAGCCTTCTAGCCTAGTCGGCCGCTGGTGCAAGCTGCCCAAGCCTTGCCGACTGCCACTGGCAGTCTCTTTGATCTAGCCGACAACCCCTATGCCTTCGTTGGCTTCATCCGACACCCTCTGATGTGTCATCTCTCTGGTTTTCTGCTGTGTCGTCTCTCTGTTGTATCGTCTCGGTTGTGTAGACACCCCATTTTTGACCGATCTTGAGACTCAGACGTCACCAGTTGAGCGCTCGGTGATATTGCATATTGTGCTCGTTCAGAAGTTTCAGAGTCTCGGCTGCGAGCCTTGCCTCCGGACTTCCGGACTCTTTTGTGTTTTGTCTCGATTTGCGAATCAGGCTCTGTTTTCTCTTCCCGAAGGGAGGGAGAGGTCTCGTAGATCATCTCTCAGTGGCCGTAGGCTACGTTTCATGGTCGTAGGCCATTTTGCCCGTTTGGAGCCCGGTTTCTGGTTTTTCGGAGCCGTTGGCCGTGTGCCTCGGTTCAGGACCGCTTAACCACCTCTGTTTGCCCCGATTTTTGGCATACATCTTATTTGCTCCCTTTTGAGGGACACTGTGGTCCGAGAGACCAACTTCGTGGTCGAACACCACTTCCGGTGCCTAACAGTCCGTTTTCGGGGCCTCGGGCTGCGCGTTCCAGCCCCCTAACCTTCATTTTGCATCAGTTTTAGTTCATTTTTGGCAGGGACCTCTATTTCATTGCTAGGAAGGTCATAGAAGGATGGGAGGCCAATAATTGTTCTGTCAGCCAATTTTATCCCTTCATCGCCCTCCGTCGCCCGATTTTTCTCACTTCAAAGCCAATGTTGACCACCCTTGGGCCATTTTCTTGCACCTTAAACCCCATATTTGTGATGTACACATCTGGGAGGCCACCAATATTTGGTGGCCGGACAGTAATTGCTTTTGAACCTTTTGAACCCCTTTGAAAAGTGGGTTGTTCTCTCTCCTGGTTTACTTTCTCCAGTTTTTAACCACAGGGTTGTGTTGTGCACACATGGGAGGTCCTCTTTCTGTAATGGCCAGCCACTAATCATACTTGACCCTTTTGACCCTTGGCCGGCCGGCCATGGGGAAAGCCGGCCAGCCACCTACAGTCTCAATAACTGGCCGGCCAAAATCCTTGCATCAAGTACAGTGCAGATACACTCTCTTTTTTCCCCCAGACTCTGTATCCGGGGGGCTGCATTTTTGGGGGGAAACTTGATTTATTTCCCTCCATTTTTCCCCCCCTTTTTCCCCCTCTTTTGCCTATATAGCAGGCCCTCCAGCTGCATATTTAGGGTTACAAAAATTTCCCCCAAGCCTCTTGCATTCAATCTCTCTCTCTCTCTCTCTATATTTCCAAGCTCCAAACCCTCAAGCCCTACACCATTTCCACACCACCACCTAGCACCACATCACCATCATCCATTCCAGCAGCTTCAGGGCTATTTTCAGAGCTAATGAGCCACCAAACTCAAGCCAAGGAGCTGTCAAAGATTGGTCTTCAAGGGTGAGTCCCTATTCTCATTTTTTGTGCTTTATTTTGTTCAATACATTAGCCATACTTGCTTGCTGTTTTGGGCTCCGACCCTAACTGGAGCTAGGCTTATTTTGAGCTATTTTTCATGTTTTTTTGAGGGCCTCTCACTATTTGAGGCCTCCTTGTTGCACTTGCTTCATTGCCTCCCTTGTATGCCATTTTCTTGTGTAGTATTTTTGGCCTATGTATAAATTGTTTTGAGGCATGTCATAAACTGTAAAGTGGCTTATTTTGAGCCCTTGTTCAATGTTGTTGAAGTGATCATCACTGTTTGAGGCTTCTATCTTCCACTTGCCTTTATATCCCTCTTTTGGCCTCATTTTTGCATGATTTGTTAGCCTCTTTTGCTTCTGTTTTTGGGCTCTGGTCCGAACTATAAATGGCCTTATTTTGACCCCCCTCTTCATGTTTCATTAAGGGTCTTTTACTGTTTGAGGCATCCTTTTTGTACTTTGTGTTATAGTTCTCTTTTTGGCCTTGTTTTGCATAGTATTTTGAGCATGCTTGTGTACTGTTTTTGGCTCGTTCATAAACTGTAAAATGCCATGTTTTGGGTCCCTCTTCAACATTGTTGAAGGACCCTCTCCTGTTTGGGGCCAGCAGCTGTGACTTGTTTCTTTATCTCACATTTAGGGCCATTTTTTGCATATCGGTTTAGCCCTATCTGTGTTCGCTGTTTGGCCTTGCTTAAAACTGTAAACCTGCTTGTTTTGGGACTGTCTTGAGTCTATCTTTACATTTCATATTCAAATAATGCATGCTTTGTATAGCTGTAGGCCATTACGTGCGCCTAGTTTTGCATTTCGGGTCTCATTTCATGCATCGGGTGCCATATTGCCATGTTTTGGGGCTGTTTTGCGTCTTGTTTTGCTACTGAAACTTGCATGCTAGTATGTCATATTCCATGCCTTGCCATGTCTTGTTAGAGTGGCATTCGGTGCCTTAGGGTCGGTCCTCGATTTGCGTGCATGCGTGCACGTACTTCGAGAGTCTCATTTTCATCTTATGGCCTCTTATGTGAGTGTGGCTGTGGTCCACTCATGTTGGTGTAAGTCCATTGCGCATTATATATGCCATTTCATTTTATAGCATTGTGTATGCTAGGTTGTATGTTAGCGCATTGTGTATGCCATGTTATCTCGTGCATCGTGTATGCCATTTCATAGCATTATGTATGTTAGGTTGTATCTTAGTTGCATTTCATGTATATCATGCATATTGCATCGTGCTTGGGATAGGAGTTAGCCCGAGCACGGGAAACGAGGTACGTTTCGTACTCCGAGTGACGGAACGTGTCTCAATTCCCCAGTCACCGACACTCCGGATTATCCATGATGGAGTTAGGTTTTAGTTGAGTTTTTATGTGCATTCATTCTATATTGAGTTGCACAATTCGACTCCTCGGCCATCATGCATCGAGATGCGTGATTGGTGGCACGAGGATCGAGATATGCATACATATGTGAAAATACACTGCTATGCCCCTTTCCTGCTCTCTGTTGCAGCAAATCAAGAATTAGCAACCTTCCGGAGCTTGGTACGCTTTCCAAGAATAATTGCAAAACAGAGGCTAATTGGGGCATCCCAGTGGATTTCCGCGCAAGGCAGCCCAAACATACATCATTCATCAGAGTCGAGGCAGTCCCTGGCTTGCATGCCAGTTTATAGCTTTCTTAGATTAATTTGTAAATTAATTAGGATTTTTGTATTTATTCGGGACTGTATTATTTATTCATTCGGGATTGTATATTATTTATTCGGACCCTCTGTGCGAGGGCATAATTGTAATAAGTGTGCGTGCGTGTGATGTATGTCTTCCAACCCCACGTCTTTCTCTCTTTTATTTACCCGCTTATGATGGTTAGATTATGGCATGTTTCAATTAGCATACAGTATGACAGTATGCTAATAGGACTGAGGTCTCGATTGTTGCTATAGAAATAGACATACCAGTTAGTCGGATGGATCAGCAAAATACATCAGGAATGGAAGCCCTGATGCGCCAAATGCAGGAGAGCATAAGACAAATGCAGGAGGATGCCACCCGTCAAGCGGAGTTCTCTAAACAGCAGGCCGCGATCATGGCCCAACAGGCCGAGCTAATCACTAGACTGCAACAGCAGAATGCGGCATCTGCTTCACATCAAGTTCCTCCTCCACCAGGGGCTCCATTACCCGAGCAGGCACCTACTGTCCAGAATGCTCTGCCAAACACCCAGAACACCGTGCCAAATGTCCAGAACATACAAGAGGACACGAACCTTCCAACGGGGCCAGCTCCGCCCCCGCTTCGGCCTCAACTGTCCAAGACCCATACACCCAACCACCCGGACTCTCCCTTCGAGTTCAAAATAGACCATACAGCTCTGAAACTGAGCAAGCTTGAAAAGCTCTTCAAGAAATCACAAGGAGTAAAGGCTATTCCAGATATCGAGGACGGATATACCGATGTGGCCGTAACATTGCCAGATAGGTTCAAGATGCCGCAAATTGACCGCTTCGACGGGTCCGGGGACCCTATGGTCCATCTTCGGCTATTCTCAGACATCCTGCGGCCAATGGGCCTAACCCGACCACAAAAGCTTTCGCTGTTCGGCCGAACCCTGTCGGGTGTGGCCGTCATCTGGTACGCGAAGTTAGAGGATGAGGTAAAAAGAAGTTGGGATGAAATGGCTAAGGCCTTTGTCGCGCAGTACTCGTACAATACTCAGATTGAGATTACAACTCGTGATCTCGAAACGACGAGGTAGGAGCCCAAAGAGACTTTCTCAGATTTTGTAACTCGATGGAGGGCGAAGGCATCGATGATGACTTTGAGGCCCACTGATAAAGACCAAATCAGGATGATTGTGTGCAATCTCCAACCGAAATTGATGCAGAAGATGATTGTACTCCCCTTTCCCACCTTCTCAGATTTACACGAGATGGGGGTACAAATCGAGGATGCGATGAAGCAAGGTCTGATTGACCAGGATAGGGAGCAACCGAGGAGGACTTTCAACTGTAACAACAATGCAGGCCCGAGTGGCGCTGTAACTGCAAGAGCCTCAGAGGTGAGCGTGGTCGCCACCATTCCCCCTCCCCTTCCAAGGCCCATGGCAGCCACACCCTTCTCCGGTGCATCCGGAAGTAATACCCAAACCACTAAATACTAGCCCAGAGGCCAAAGAACCTTCACCCCACTGTACATGCCTTTGTCCAAGGCTCTGGGGGTCTAAATCAGAAAGGGGCATCTGAAACCCCTAAAGTCGAGGCCATTACACCCTCTCACAACCCAGCCAAGTACTGTGCATATCACCGGCAGCACGGTCATGATACTGACCAATGTTTCAGGCTGCGTCACGAGATTTAAGACCTCGTTGACAAAAATGTGATTCTACCTCCAGAGAAACCTAACGTCACAACCAATCCACTCCCTACACACAACCAAGCTCCACCTCCCAAAAGAGTCAATCTTATCCAGACTGGGGTCGTGTCCTACGATCCTAGCATCTATATTACTCCTACCCATCTACCTAAGCCGGAGGTGCTCCTTCCCGACTGCACTGACTCTTTGTGCATGTTGGACATCTCCACAACCCAACCAGAGCCGACGGTGGTGACCATCGAAGATGGGGCAAGGCAGACTCCAGAAAATGATGGAATTGTTGAGTCTGGGATTGAACAGAGTTTTGCTGGGGAAGTCTATGATCCGAGTGAGTACATCTTGTCAACAGACCGGATTGGGCTGGGTTTAGAATTGCTAAAAAAGGAAGAGCTGTGTGTGATCCAGGGGGATGGATTTGAGTAAGGGGCAAATGATTTGACGGCTATGGAGAAGGACTTTGCCAACCTACAGTTTTTCGATGACCAAGAATCAGGGGGTGCGGCAGTCAACTGGTTTGATTATGAGGAATCGGCAGAGGCTACTGGATGGCTGGATGATTAGCCAGATGTGGTGGAAGAATCCCAACCAGAACAGGGCCCGACAGGGGCGAGAGTATCAATTGTGGCCGGAAGGGCCGGAAGTCAGATTACATTGCCGGAGAGCGCCGGTACAAAGAATTTCGCTCAGGACAGAAGCATTGTGAATGCGGGGAAAGTTGAGCAACAAACTGCATTGACGCAGGTAGAACAACAGGGTTTGGAGAGAACCGGGAAAGCCAAAATTCATGAGGGGATCGAAAGTGCTGTGGGGACAAGAACGGAGGATGCTGTGAGCATGCAGGCTGAGAGTGTTGTGAGTACAAACATGCCCGAGCCAGACAGGTGCCTTTTGAATGCCAACGGAATGTGGTGGGAAGACGATGACTTATGTCTTGCCCACACAGACGAAGACTAGGGAAGCAATCAACCGGATGACACCTGGTACCTCGATGAGGTTGATCACATGACAAGAAGTGGGCGGTACTTCAAGCCCCCACACCTAGACCAACCCGAGACATCTGGGAAAGACAAAGAAGCCGAGAGGCAAAAAGAGAAGCAGATCGAAGAGGAAGCTGTACTGAAACAGCTAAAGAAGATACAAGCAGACATCTCCATCTGGGGACTGCTTATGGCGTCGCGAGTACACAGACAGGCTGTCTTATCTACCATGGACAGGGCCAAACTCTCTATAGATACTACACCAGAACAGCTGGTTGGGCTGGTTTTTCTGGGAGGAGGTTCCCCAACATTAACCTTTTCAGACAAAGAACTACTGCCTGAGGGCACAAATCACAATAAACCCCTCTATGTTTCCGTGGAATGTAGAGACAAGTGGATACCAGTGGTACTTGTTGATACCGGGTCCGCCATCAATGTCTGCCCAGCCAAAACAGCGTATGCAATCGGGTTGAAGACTGCGGACTTCGTGCCGACTACTCAGGTGATCAGAGCATACGATAACACCAGCAGGGAGGTGATGGGGACTGTCAAGATCCAGACCCAGGTTGGTCCAGGACAACACAACATTGAATTCCATGTCTTGGACGTTTCCGCAACCTTTAACCTACTCTTGGGGCGGCCGTGGTTGCACCAAGTAAAGGCAGTCTCTTCCACTTTACATCAGATGTTGAAGTACCCTCATGGAAAAGGGGTAGCTATTGTTTTTGGGAATTCATCAATCCATCCGCCACCGGAAGTGTCCACACCAGTCTTGGAAATCGAGCATGGCACTGAGGATGTGTTCTTATCAGGGTTCACTTTCGCTGAGGCTCGAGTGGTGCAGAGTATTATGGCTGTGAATGAGGGGGTGTACGTCAGTGCTCAATCCGTCTACCTCATGAACAAGTTACAAGACATCCCAGGGATGGGATTGGGAAGGAGCGGCCGGAAGGGCGTCTCAGCATTGGCCGAAGTGCCACACAACCCTCATACCTTTGGTCTGGGTTATCTGCCCACCAAAGAGGACTGGGTGAAGAAGGGGAAGGAAATGGCTAGAAGAGCCAGAGCAAAGCAGGCTGGGAAGCCTTTCGAATTGATGCATAGGCCCATTCAGGGTACCCTAAACGCACGCTTCATCCGGGAGGGGGAGGACTTTCCGTTTTGCGGCTTCCCAGAGCCATGGCTGAACGCGGAGAAGAAGCGCGTGCCAGGTTTCGAGATCTTCTTCGACCTGCAACTACCCGAGGATGATATTGCCAAAGAGCAGACGGACTCATCAGCCGAGATTAAGCAGTGTAAGGCAGTGGATTCCGAAGGCACCGAACTTGAAATGGGGGTAGCACTGGCGAGTCTGCTTTCAGATCCTTCGATCGACCAAAAGTGCTTGGAGGATAACTTCTCGGTATGCGTGATCGGGGATGAAACGGCTGCGGGCCTTCCAGCGACTATTTTGGATGCATCCATCGCACCCTCTCTCACTTGGCAATACGAAGAGGGATTATTGTCCAGCAGCACCGGGTCAGGTAGTGAGCCGGAATCTGATTCCACCGAGTCCTGTGAGTCGGAATCAGGTTCCAGCTCGACTGAGTCTGAGTCTGGTAATCCTGGGGATGATAACCCGGATGCCACAATTATGTCCAGGTCATCTTTTTCTTTCTCGTTTGAGTCTATTGTAACCAAGAATTCGGACGATTTGGATGAGCTTAATGAGAATCAAGTAACTGTGGTTTCTGAGTACTTTTCTGTGCCCTTAATTTATTGCATAAACTCAGACTTTCAAAATTTTGATGAAAACGACGAGCAAGAAATTCCTCCGGTTTTGCAACGTTTAATTGAGCAGGAGCAGGAGAGATTTGTCAAACCTTAACTGATGAAATCATTATCGTGAATATTGGTACTGAGGAGGACCCGCGGCTGGTCCAGATCGGGTCCACGTTGTCTTCGGAGGAACGCGAGCGCCTAGTCGCTTTATTAAAAGATTTCATAGATGTTTTCGCGTGGTCCTACGAAGACATGCCTGGGATCGATCCTGAGATTGTATAGCACCGGATTCCCCTTGACCCCGAGGCCCGACCTGTCAAACAGAAACTCAGAAGGATCTGCCCCGACTGGGCTCTCAAGATTAAAGAAGAGGTCACCAAGCAAATCGATGCAGGCTTCCTGCTGGTTTCCGAATACCCGACTTGGTTGGCCAACATCGTCCCAGTGCCAAAGAAGGATGGCAGGATATGAGTGTGCGTGGATTTCAGAGATTTAAACAGAGCTAGTCCGAAGGACGACTTTCCCTTACCGCATATTGATGAGTTGGTGGATTTCACAGCAGGGCATGCTTTGCTCTCATTCATGGATGGCTTCTCAGGGTACAATCAGATAGTAATGGCACCAGAAGACAGAGAAAAGACTGCTTTCACCACCCCGTGGGGGACTTACTGCTACAGAGTAATGCCGTTTGGGTTGAAGAATGCCGGAGCTACTTATCAACGGGCCGCGACTACAATATTGCACGACATGATCCACAAAGAGGTTGAGGTGTATGTGGACGACATGATTGTCAAGTCCAAAGAAAGAGAGGGCCACTACACTGCCTTGCAAAAGTTCTTTCAAAGGATCAGAGAATTTCGGTTGCGGCTGAATCCTCAGAAGTGTACGTTCGGTGTTACAGCAGGAAAAATGCTGGGATTTCTGATTACACAAAGGGGCATCGAGGTCGACCCTTAAAAAATCAAGGCCATCTTAGAAATGCCACCACCAAGGACTGAAAAGGAGGTGTGAGGCTTTCTGGGTAAAGTGCAATTCATAAGACGGTTTATCTCAAAATTAACCTTGACTTGTGAACCACTTTTTGGTCTCCTGAAGAATGGCAAGAAATTCCAATGGGACGGCCGATGCTAAGCTGCTTTTGAACAGATCAAGAAATACTTACAGAACCCGCCCGTGTTGTCACCACCAGAGCCGGGGAAACCATTGATATTGTACCTTTCAGTGACTGAGACTACAATGGGCTGCATGCTCGCACAGGAATCAGAGGATAAGGTGGAGAGGGCCATCTACTATCTGAGCAAGAAGATGCTAGAGTATGAGACTCGCTACACACCATTAGAGAAGGCTTGCTTAGCTTTGGTATGGGCTACCAGGAAGCTGCGGTACTACCTATTAGCTCACTCCGTAATGTTGGTTTCACGACTGGATCCCATCAAATACCTTTTTGAGAAACCGGCACTTACGGGTAGGCTAGCTCGTTGGCTGCTGTTGCTCTCCGAATTCGATCTGAAATATGTAACACGCAAGTCAGTCAAGGGAAGAGCAGTGGCAGAGTTCTTAGCCGACCATCCAGTGGAAGGAGGTGAAGTAGTTGAATACTTATTCCCAGATGAAGCCATTTTGCACATCGACGACGAGTATTGGACGATGTACTTTGACGGGGCGTCAAATCAGTACGGGTATAGGATAGGAGTGTTGCTAATAGCACCCGACAATTCCCGTATCCCTCTAGCCTTCAAACTCCGGTTCAAAGTCTCGAACAACGAAGCAGAATATGAGGCATGCATTGCCGGTCTAGAAGCAGCCCTAGAACTAGGGGCAAGACGGTTGGATGTCATCGGAGATTCGAACCTTGTTGTGTCTCAAGCAAAAGGAGATTGGAAAGTCAAAGAAGAAAAGATGATGATGTATCACCAGAACTTGGACTTGTTAATTCCTAGGTTCGAGAAGCTAAACTTTGCTCATCTTCCAAGAGAGAACAACAGGTTCGCAGATTCTTTAGCAACTCTATCTTCCATGATAGACATCCCGTTTGGAATCCAGATGCGTCCAGTCGTCATTGACCAGAAATTTGCGCCAGCCTATGAGTCGATTGCTGCTATAGACGAGGTTCAGGACGAAAACCCCTGGTATTATGACATTTGGAACTTCTTGGAGAAGGAAGCATACCCACCAGGGGTAAATGCCAAGGATAAAAGGGCAATCAGAAGAATGGCCGTTCAGTTCATCATCTGTGGGGGTAAGCTGTATAAGAGAGGTCATCTGGGAATGCATAAGCTGTGTGTTGAAGCCGAGGAATCAAAGCACCTGATGGAGGCCATCCATGGAGGAGAATGTGGTGCACACATGAACGGAGTAATGCTGGCACGGAAGATCCTCAGACAGGGTTACTACTGGTCCACCATAGAGGAGGATTGTATCGGTTTTGTCCGGCGATGCCACAAGTGTCAAATTCATGCAAATCGCATGAACATCCCGCCGTCGAAGCTGTACAATATGACTTCGCCATGGCCATTTTCAGTTTGGGGAATTGATGTGATCGGGGCTGTCACTCCAAAGGGGTCGAATGGGCATGAGTTCATCCTGGTCGCGATAGATTATTTCACAAAGTGGGTCGAGGCCCAATCATATGCGGTATTGAAGGCGTTGCACGTTGCAAAGTTTATCAGAAATAACATCATCTGTCGCTACGGGGTCCCAAACAAGGTCATTTCGGATAACGGTTCCCACTTCAAGAAGGAAGTGATTGACTTGTTGGAGAAATACAACGTGGCTTTTCATAAGTCATCCACATACCGGCCGCAAACCAACGGAGCAGTCGAGGCCGCCAACAAGAATAACAAACACATACTGCAGAAGATGGTGGAAACCTACCGGGATTGGCCAGATAAGCTGCCATTTGCTCTGTGGGGCTACAGGACTTCAATTAGAACTTCTACCGGAGCGACTCCGTATTCATTGGTTTATGGGATGGAGGTCGTTCTACCTATCGAGATTGAGGTTCCGTCATTGCGAGTATTGGCTGAGTGTCAAATAGCCGAAGCAGATTGACAGCAGAGCAGGTTTGAGGAACTCATGTTTTTTGACGAGAGAAGACTGAAAGCACTGTACCATGTTCAAGGCTATCAGTGCAGAATTGCCCGAGCTTTCAACAAGAAAGTCAAGTCCAGGAATCTAAAGGAAGGAGATTTGGTGCTCAAGGACAACCGAGCTCCCATCCACGACCCAAGGGGCAAGTTCAGACCTAATTGGACTGGTCCCTATATCATCAAAGCTATCTGGTCAGGTGGAGCTGTGGTTCTGATGGATCTAGATGGCCTAGAGTTCTCCCAACCGATCAACATGGACAAGTTGAAGAAATATCACCCCTAAGAGGCTCGCTAGGCCGAAAACCCGAAAGGGCGACCTAGGCAAAAGTTAGAGCACAAAAAATTAGAAAATATAAAAACTGAGCTCGCAAGGTTGAAAACCCGCAAAGGGCGACCTTGGCAAAAGTTAGAGCGTAAAAGGAGAGTGAAAATACTCGAGTGAACCTAAGCCTGAACTACGTAAGTCTTGATTCCCATCTTTGGGATACGTAGGCAGCTTCACCCTGAAGTTCAGCCATAAACTTTTCCCCGATCAACTTTGTCCATTTTGACTATCTCAGTCATCTTTATCCATCAGCATTTATCGCAATCTCCGGTGCAGTGCTATTCAGACTAGGGGCAACTTTTCGTTGCCACACGTTGTCGCGCTACTATTCAGACTAGGGGCAACTTTCCAGTTGCTAGGATCCGGGATTGTGCATCTCAGTGACAGATCTTAGGCGTGTCCAGTTCTGATCCATATCGAAAATGGTTTTGAAAAGTTTTAATAAAAGTTGACTTTGTTCAAATTAATCTCTTTACAACTAAGACCATTTTTTTGGACCAAAGCAAAAATTTTCAGTACCACAACCTTCAATTTCATTGATTTCAAAACAGAGTTCTCCTGCTTTTGCATACAATCGAAGTTGCTTTTTATTACATTCATAAAGAAAACTTGAAAGTACTAGTAAAGCAATAAATCCGGGGCATAGTCAAGTCAAGTGTCCCTGCACCCCCTCCCAGAGTTGGCCGAAGCCTCTGATGCCAAGCTAGGCCCAATCTGTGCCTCCTCGTTGAGCCAATCCAAGCACTCGTCAGACAAAGTGCAACTGAAAGTGGGAGCAGGGACCAGGAGCTCTCTAGTCCTCCATGTTGTGGCATATCGGGCAAGCTGTGCACCTCGAACCGGGAAAGCAGCCGGGTACTCAATCCCCTCTGGCGGGCAAATCTGATCATGACCGAACTGGTGCAGGAACCGAAACGGGAAGTAGAACACACAGTGGGTCAGACCAATCAACTGGATCCCGATCAGCCGGGACATGCTATAGCTCACTGCCGGGAGATTGAGCCAAGGACAACGCCAAGCAATGCGACCTGCAGACAAATTGCACATCCAGTCAAACCACCACCCTTCATCAGGGGCATCGACTAGACGCTGTCGAAAGAAATAGCCTCGAGCTGAGTAGGCTGGGCAAGAATCCACAACCTGCAATTTGTCCATCAACCATACTTGGGGAGGGATGAAAAATGAGAGAATAAAAAATAGAGAGGTGTACGATGAGAGAAAAGTAAGGCAAGGGTTTTGTGAGAAAAATCGAGCCTGAGGGCCGAGTGATGTGAGCAAATACATATGTAAGATTGGGTGGGAAACATTACCTGCAGCAGCAGTGAACTCCCAGCAAATCTAGTCGTCTCCCGGCGATGGAAAGCATCCAAGCCCATCAGCGTCTCGGCCAAGGTCATGGCGATGCAACTCTTTCCTTCTTTCAAACCTTGAGCAACTTCAATCAGACGGATGCTAGATCCGCCAAAGCCCAGGGAAAGCAGAAAGTGAGACAGTAGGCACAAGCAAAGGGCGTGTTGTCGGAGACCTTGCCAACAATGGTTGCTGCGGTCACCAGCGTCAGAAAAGTGATAAATCAGACCGAGGATATCCAGTTCCCCATTACAGATCAGGGACCGAGCGTCGTGTGCGGTGACTCCACACATTCGCCCTAAAGCTTGGGCGTGGCCAAAGCGAAACTGGGGCAAAATCTCTTCATGACTTTCAGATTCCATCAAAACTTGAAAATCTTCAAAAGTCGGACATACCTCTTGCCCGCCAAAGCTAAAGACATGCGTCACCGAGTTCCAAAACCTTGCCGCGGCATGGAGGAAAGGAAGGTGCAGCGGAGTGTGACTCAGTGTGAACCGTGCATTCAAGCCGAAACCCCGGAAGTTCAACTTTTCCGAAACATCTAGAGAAGCGATCCAAGCTGTGAGATTTTCAACGAGAAACGCCTCCATTTTTGGTGCAAAACTAAGGTGAATTGAATGAACCACGGAGCTAAGGCTTTTAAAGAGGAAAAGACACTATTCGGGGGACAAGTGTCAAAAATTTGACGGTTGCTGGACTAAGTGGCCGGCCGGCCACCTTTTCTAGCAGGCCGGCCATTTCCTTTTTCAAAAACTAGCCGGTGGCCTCCCCTTTGCAATAAATCTGGCCGGCCGGCTCCAAAAAGTAGCTGGCCATGCTCCAATGTGTGTTTTTAGCCCTGTTTTACCCTCCGAGAGAAAGTTTCAAGCATCTCCCTGCAACAGGTGTGTCGAAGGCCTCCATTCCCCTCTGTTTCGGATGCGTTCCGTTGCCCAAATCGTCCGAAATACACTTTGTTTTGTTAAGTTTTGTTTGTCGAGTTGTTGTTTTGATTATCGAGTTGTTGTTTGGTTTATCGAGTTGTCATTTTGCTTATCGAGTTGTTTGTCGAGCTGTCGTGTTTCGTGTTTTTGAGTTGTTACTCTCTGTTTAAGCAATTTTGTTTGGGTCTTGGGTTGTCAATACTATTGTGTTTTGCTTATCGAGTTGTAAACTTGCTAAGGTTTTGTTATGTCTTAGAAAGTTAAGTTGTTGCGTCGGTTCACTACCTGACTGGGCAAAATGCACAATGCACATTTCCATTCAATCTCATTATGGTGCAAAATGATGCGATATGATGCTAAGAGTTTAAAATACAACACTTTTTTCAAAAGCCATTTCATTCCATCATGCCTCGCTTGTTACAACATTTTACAGACTAAGGCACAAGTTTTACAAAAATAAAACTGCCCGATAATGTACAAATGTGCTACAACTACTAGCAAAAAGATGAATAAAACAGGAAACAACTGCATCTGTGCTCTCAAGAGCAGGAATAAGAGGCCCTCCTCATCATCTTCTACAGAATAGGCTCTTCGCCGCCATCGCTATCATCATCATCTGAATCGGAATCGTCATCCTCGGGATCCCCCTCAGCCTCGCCTCCACTCCCGGAACCAAGGCCGGAGCCGTCCTCTTTATCGGCAGATGTCTCCGACTGACGATCTGCAACCTCCTCCTCCTCGTCCTCACCGGGCTCCTCCTCTATAATGTGTGCCCTGCGCCTACGAGACGGTCCCCCTCCAGCTCCTCGAAAAGGCCTGGATGGCCCAGCTCCTCGAAAAGGCCCGGGTGGTCCACCCCCTTGAGAAGGCCCAGGTGGCCTGGCCTGCGGCTGAGCATATACCGGGGGCATCTGAAAATAAAGAGTTCAATTCAAATACATCAGTCCAAATATGTACGTCAGATGCAGAGGCGAGAAAACTACATGAAGTGGGTACATATAAACACAGTGTATAAATGAGGTGTGTGTCAGATGTGCTCTACACAAGTATCCTATCAATGCAGTAGAAATCAGCATATCATCAGAAGTATGATAAATGCCAGAAAACTAAAGAGTACCTGGAAACCCATGACGGACAGCTGCGCCTCTCTCCGCAAGACCATGCCCTCAAGTGAGGCCACCAATCCGATCACCCCCTCCATGTACTCTCTGGGTGGCTGCAGATACGAGCTCATAATCATCAGTGAATAAAGTAATGTCTAAGTGTTTGAATGATAGATGAAAAACAGTGGGGCATACCGGCGGTGAGTCGGGATCAATGACGTATCGATGGTCAGGCATGGGAGGCTCTATCGGAATCGTGTAGGAGGTCCCATAGCGCCATCCTGTCAACTCGGCCGGCATGTCTGGCCATCCAGGATGAGGATAAGTCGGAGGAATCGGGGGAACCAATCCACCCCCATCTCTAGATGTACCAGCCCTGCTGGTGGAAGGGGCGTCTGCAGCCCGAGCCTGGGCCTGGCTCGAAGATGGCATGCCAGCAGGCCTCATCGTCGGAGTACGAGCTCCCGTCAATGGAGGCATCAGGTATATGTGGCGGTAAGTAGTGTAATCTCCCTCCTCCAGATGTAGCAAGGCATCAGTACCCAGCATAGCATTAACAACATCCTGGGAAAAGAGCATATCAGCAGTCCACATATCAACTGGGGGTGCTGAAGGAGGGTCCTGAGAAGTGTACCCCCAGACCTGACGCAAGAAGCGGTCTCCCAAAAACCAGGCCCTGCCAACTGGCCCTTCGTACAGGATCCTGTACCGGGAGGCACCCCACCCTCCGGCAAACTGGAATCGGAGACCCTCACCTAAAGGCGCCCATGGTTGCCATGTAACATGCGGATAACAGACGCATAAACCAAGCAAAAATCGAAAATGTACAGGACAAATCAAAGATGAAAGCAGAAAGAACTGAGAGTTCTGAAAATACCTCCGTCGACCGCACCGTGTCAAAATACTGCCGCAGAAAAAGGAGAGACTCCCGAGGTCTTGGCCGGTGCTGGCCTTCAAATACCAGTGAGTATGGGGTCACGAGAGGTCCCTCTACCACCATCTCCGGGGCCAATGTCGGGAAATACACATAGACCCACAACTGTGGAAAACAAAGCAGAATACGAAGTGCTGAGGGCAAAGTGCATGATACAGAGTATAAAGTGCGCCGTGTGTGCAATGTACAAGTAATGAGGAGTAGAAATGTAAATCAAGAGGGCAGAAAGTACCTCCCAGGCTCTCCAATAACCGCCAAGTAAGTCCCCCCGTCCGCGGGAAGTCGCGCTCATATAGCAATAAAGGGTAGCCAAGCCGACGCCACCCCAGTCGTATCGTCTGACTTGTGATAGGTCCACCAAAGCACTCAGCAGATAGAGCCCTACAGTGTTCCCCCTGTTGGCAAACAAAGTGGTCCCGAAGAGGAACATCAGGAAGCCGCGGGCATACTGTGCCGCCTCATCAGGAGTCCCGGGCTCCATCTCCACCCGCCGGAAATGGGAAGAGAACCAGGTGTATCGGACTCTCCCCGAAGCTCTATCAATAGGCGGGCGAGCCCCCAGCAAATATATCCAGGCAACCTCCCACTGACCCATGTCCTCATCGTAAGGGATAGGCCAACCTCCCATGTCCAGGCCAGTCAGTACGGCAAAGTCAAAAGCGGTCATAGTCAAGTCCCTCGTAGCGAAAAAATGGAAGGAGTTGGTGGTGTCCCACCATCTCTCCACCAAGGCAGCCATCAGCGTCCTCCTGGCAGGGCAACGGGATAGCCCAGTACAGAAGGGCCCAAACCTCGTCAAGTCAACCAAATCCCGAACAGCCTCCGGGAGCTCAGCATACCAGTCTCTCGCCGCAGTAGAGCCATACCCCCGCACATTGCGAGAAGTCACCTGCATTTAGAACGAATAGGTGTTTCAGCATAAAATGAATAAGCTGCGTGCAAATGAAATGAATAAGCTGCGTGCAAATAAAATGAATAGGCTTCTCGCAAAGTAAAGCAAGTGAGCCGTGTGTTCAGAAAATCAGTATTTTGGGCTGCGTGTTCAACTCTCAATCAGTGTGTGCTGCGTGTTCACAATCAATTTGGGCTGTGTGTTCAGAATCAGTGTTTGGGTTGCGTGTTCAACTCTCAATCAGTGTGTGCTGCGTGTTCACCTTCAATTTGGGCTGCGTTTGTGTTTTTGGCTCTATCAAGTTCTACCCTTGTTTCCTTCTTGTCTTCTACGTTGAGGTAGGGATTTCTTTGACTTTTTGATATGATTTTTAGCTCAGTTATTTGCTCCTTGAAAAGTGTATTAAATTGGAAAATTTTTAGAAAACATAGGGTTTGGGTTTGAAATCAAAAGAGGGGTTTTCCAAATGGGTTCTTGGAAAATGGTTGTGGAAATGTGTTTTTGGGTGAGATATGCTAAAATGGTGGATATTTCTTCTTGAAATTGATTTTGTAAGAAAAGTGGGTTTTGTCCTAAATTTCAGATATTTGGAATTGTCTAAGGAAATGGAAAATGTTGTGAGCTTTTGTAAGATGGGAACGATGATTATGTTGATGACAATGGTGGAGTTGGATGTATAATATCACTCCCATTTTAAAAGGATGGAATGGTATATTATGATTGGAAACTATTTTGCATAGAAATAAATGTTTTGGGCTATCGGTGGAGGACAGTCTTGATTGTTGTAGACATTGCATGAGGATTAAGTTGAATTGAAACTAATTCCTCATACATTGTGTGTTGAGTATAATTTCATATTGAACATTTTAAATGTATTGATTTTGAGAAAAAAAAAAAGGAGGTGAATACTGTTGTGAATCTAGTTAGGGGGTGTGGTTGTGGTTTTATTATGTTGGTTTGTGTGTCCTTAGTGAAAGTCCAGAAACCCGCGCGGTTAGGTGCCGACCCTTCCTGTCAGTACCAGTAAAATGGCTTTGGTAGTGCTTGTATAGCCTACTAGCAGACACGTACCTAGAGATTCCTAGTGTATTGTATCCATTGTCCTGTTTTCTATTATAAAATGATTATTTTCATCAATTGATTTATAGTCTGGCATTACATTATTTTGAGATGGAAAACGAGGAATGTTGACAAATGGCATGCATGTGCATTCACCTTATAATTTTGCTAAGATTCATATATTGTGTTAAAGTATTTCTACGGAGCTGTGTCTCACCCTATGTGGAAAACAACTTTTAGGTGTTGATGATATGCCTCCACCAAAGACGTAGTTTGGAAGGACTTGGAGCTACATGCTTCATTTTTTGTTTATTGATGTAACTATTTTTGTTGAAGTCACATGCTTTACTTGTATTGAGTTTAGACTTATTTTGTTATAACCAAGCATCGTCTTAGAAAGCTGTAGCCATTAGGGCATTTCATTACTGGGTTTTACTTCATTTTTACTCTTGTATCCATGCCATATGTTATAGATTCAGAATCTAAGATTGGTGAATATATATTACATCTGTCATCTTTTGTAATAATCAAAGATATAATGAATAGAAGTTATAAGGTTGTTGATTAATTGTAGCACTGCTATGAGATGGGTAAATGCTAACTATTTCAGGGCATGACAACTTGGTATCAGAGTAACCGAGTTAGAATACTTTGGAATCGTGGGGTGTGGTTTTTACCGTAATGGGTTCTCTTGCTAGATGATATTAGGAATAGACTTGGTATGCTATATGACAACATGTTTATGTGACTAAGTGGGTATAAAATTTAATTTCTTAGATATTGATTGGGTCTACCAATTTCTAGAAGTCTTGTTAGAAGAGCACTTGATTACTGTTATTTCTAACTGGAACTCTAGCAATGTTGCGGGAGGGTCGTTATTTGGAATGGAAATTCATTTGTGTTTATTTGATTAAGTACTTAAGTGGAGTGAATTAATTGTTGTCCATCGTTTTAGGACGTGAGTGAATTAGCTTCGGCACATTTGTGAATGTGCTAATTTGTTGTGTTAAATTTATTAGGATGTCAAGATGTGGTGGTGGTAAGCGTGGTTGGCTTAGGCAGTAGAAGGTACAGTTACCAGATGATATTCTGGCGTAGAAGAGGGAGTCGGTCAGGCCATCGTAGCCGAGCCAACAGTTAGCAAGCCATGGGTGCTTTGGCCTGGGAAATGTCTGGTGCTTTACAGGAGTCTATGGACATTCTTAGGGCTAAGAATCAAGTCCAGGCCTATGCTGTTGAGACGAGGCCATCTTTTCTGAAGAGGGAGTTATTCCGGTCGAATCCGGATGAGTTTTTGGGGGATTTGAAGGAATCACTGAAGGTAGATGAGTGGTTGGAGCAGATGCTAAAGACGTTCAAGATGCTTGGCATTAAGGACGATGGTTTGAGGGTGACCTTGGCATCCTTTTAGCTGAAGGATGATGTGGGTTAATGGCAGAAGTATAAGTGTGGGTGCATTGGAGTGACTTGGGAGGCCTTTGTCAACGCTTTCTAGGACAAGTTCTTACCTCTCATTTTTAGGGAGAAGTTGAGGGATCAGTTCTTGAAGCTCAAGCAGCTGAATACACCTATAGCAGAATTTGAGACAGCTTTTTCTAGCCTCTCTAGGTTTGCACTAGAGCTTGTGGCGATGGAGGAACGCCGTTGTGTTGAGTTTGAGAAGCAACTGAGGACTAGGCTCCTTTTCAAGGTGGTCGTGCCTATGATTAGGGATTACGGTTATCTTGTAGAGGCAACGACTCATTTAGAGACCGTGATTCAGATGGAAGAAAAGAGGACGAGGGGCTCCAGGAAGAGGAGTAAAGAGGTTTAAGGAGATATGCGGGAACACAAGAGGCAGAGGGGTTCCATCCCACGACAGTCCCAAGTAGCATAGTTTAGATCCATCTTTCTTGTACTGAATTCTGGTTCAGGGAGGACTAGTCAGGATGGGATCACTTGCTTTAAGTGTGGTTAATTGGGCCACAAGTCTCCAGTTTGCTCGTAGAGAGGAGAAGGGCAGCAATCTGCACCGTCTGTGGCTCGTTCACAGAGCTAGAGACCTGTGGGGCGTGTGTATGCTGCTACCATGCCAGATTAGTTGCTAGCATCCTCTGTTTTGAGAGGTAACTTCTTGTTGTTTAATTGTATCACCAATGTGTTGATTGATACTAGTGCATCTCATTCCTTCATTTCATCTACATTTGCATAAGTTTTGGGGTTAGAGGTGGCTCAGTTAGCATCTTCGCTCAAGGTAGAGTCACTGGTTGGTGGTAAGGTTGACTTGGACCGAAAATGTGTGGTTGTGAGATTGAGGTTGTCGGTCACCGATTTCCTTTTGCTTTTATATTGCTAGACATGTTGATTTTCGATGTCATTTTAGGTATGGACTTGTTATCCTCGTATTGTGATATTATAGATTGTTACCGTTAGAGAGTTACGGTGTGCACCTCGAGTGGTGACTATTTTTATTTTTTAGGGGACAGAGCTAATAGGGTCTTGTCACGAGTATGTAACTCGAGCGGTTGGAGAGAGCTTAGTTGGCTTCTTGCAACTTTCTTGGGTAGTGAGAGTGATGTGGTCCGAGCTGAGTTGCTGAGGGTAGTTTGTGATAACCGAACGTCTTTCTTGAGGATCTTACTAGCTTGCCACCCCACAGAGAGATTGACTTCTCTATTGACTTAGTGCCTGGCACGACACCGATTTCCATGGCACCAAATAGATTTTCACCTGCTGAGTTGTATGAGTTGAAAATTCAACTCCAAGAGCTATTAGACAAGGGCTTCATTCGCCCTAGTACATCACCTTAGGGAGCACTGACTCTCTTTGCTAAGAAGAAGGATGACACTTTGCGTCTGTGTATAGATTACCAGAAGCTGAACCAAGTAGATATTAAGAACAAGTACCCATTACCTCATATAGATGATTTGTTTGACCAGTTGAAAGGGTCTTGTTGCTTTTCTAAGATTGACTTGAGATCGGGTTATCACCAGTTGAGGGTGAAGGAGGAAGATATTCAGAAATTAGCATTCCATACGTGGTATTGCCACTATGAGTTCTTAGTGATGCCTTTTGGGCTAACTAATGCACCGGGTTAGTTTATGATTTGATGAATCTAATTTTCCCTGAGTTTGTAGACCGTTTTGTGGTTGTCTTTGTTGACGACATCTTGATCTACAAGCCCTCTAAGGAGGAACACAAGGAACACTTGCGGGTCACACTTGAGTTGCTTAGAGCCCATCATTTATATGCTAAATTTGGAAAGTGCAAGTTCTGGTTAAAAGAAGTTAAGTTCTTAGGCCATATGGTATCTAGGGAAGGGGTAACGGTAGACTCTAATAAGATAGAGGCAGTGCAAGATTGAGAACAAACTAAGAATGCCTTTGAGATCCGAAGTTTCTTGGGCTTAGCTAGGTATTATTGATGTTTTATGAAAGCCTTCTCTAGATTGGCCTCACCATTGACTAAATTGATGAGGAAGGGGGTGAAGTTTGTGTGGAGTGAGACTTGTGAAAAGTCGTTCCAAGAGGTTAAAGTTAGACTCACCACTGCTGCAGTGTTGATTATTCCAAAGAGGGGTTTGGGTTATTCAGTTTATTGTGATGCGTCTCGAGAAGGGTTGGGTTGTGTGTTGATACAAGAAGGGAAGGTGGTAGCATACAGTTCGTGGTAGTTGAAAACTCATGAGAAAAATTACCCTATCCATGACTTAGAGCTAGCAGCAGTGATTTTTGCTTTCAAGATTTGAAGGAATTACTTATATGGTGAGAGATTCGAGTTATTTTCCAATCACAAGAGTTTGAAATATCTGTTTTCATAGAAAGATTTGAATTTGAGGTAGATGAGATGGATGGTGTTTATGGAGAATTATGACTTTGAGTTGCATTATCATCTGCGGAAGGCTAATGTAGTGGCCGACGCTTTGAGTAGGAAGTCTGTAAGCAGTATAACTAGTATTGCCATCCTGGAATGGGAGAGATGTTGGGTGCTATTGGCGAGTTCAACTTATATCTTGGCGAGTATGTTGAGTCAGCCATTTTGTTCATTGCAGTTGCACAACCTATGCTAGTGGGCCGAGTTATAGAAGCACAGTGAGGTGATTACGAAGTAGAGGCTATCTGAGGGAAGATAGCTAATGAAAAGGTGAAGAAGGGCTTAAATATGTGTTCTGACTCAAGTGTGAGGTATCTAAATTGTATTTTCATGCTAGAATCTTGTAGGGAGGAGGTACTTCATGAGTTCCACTATTCACGCCTTGCGGTACACCAGGGAGGCACAAAAATGTACCACAACCTTAGCTGCCAATTTTGGTGGAGGGAGATGAAGAGAGACATGGCTTTGTTTGTTTCGAGGTGCCTTACTTGTCAACAAGTGAAGGTTGAGCACCAACGACCAGTGGGTTTGTTGCAACCTTTACCTATAGCCGAGTGAAAATGGGAACATGTCACGATGGGTTTTGGTATGAGTCTTCCAACGACTCAACGGGGTAATGATGTCGTATGGGTGATAGTCGATCGATTAACTAAATCAGCATATTTTGTACCTATGCGCACGAGTGACTCGGTAGATTGTCTTGCCGACTTTTATGTTAGGGACATGGTTCGACTTCATGGGGTCCCTATGGAAATCATTTTGGATAGAGATTCTCGTTTCACGGCTTGGTTGTGGCAGAGCGTACAGAATGCCTTGGGCACTAGATTGACGTTTAGCACCACCTACCATCCTTAGACGGACGGGCAGCCTGAGCGAACCATTCAGATCTTAGAGGACATGCTTTGGGGTTGTGTTCTTGGTTTTATGGGGTTGTAGGAGAGGCACTTACCTTTAGTGGAGTTTTCTTATAATAACAATTTTCAAGCAAGTATTGGTATGGCACCATTTGAGGCCTTGTATGGCCGACCATATAGATCTCCAGTGTGTTGGGCTAAGGTGGGTGATACACCTATGTTAGGTCCTGAATTAGTTCGGTAAACAACGGAGAAGGTCGCACTTATTTGTAAGAGATTGGTTTCGACTTAGAGTTGCCAGAAGAGCTATGCCGATCGTAGGAAGAGACCTTTATCTTTTGAGGTAGGAGATCATGTGTTCCTAAAGATATCACCGAAACGAGATTTAATGAGATTTGGGAAGAGCGGGAAGTTGTCCCTAGATTTATTAGGCCTTTTGAGATTCTAGAGCGGATTGGGGAAGTATCTTATCATTTGGCCTTGCCACCCTAACTTTCTGGGGTTCATGATGTGTTCCATATTTGTATGCTCTGGAAGTACGAGCCGGATCCTTCACACGTGTTAGATTGGACTGAGTTAGAAGTAGATGAGGTTGCCTCATATAAGGAGAGACTGGTACGAGTTTTAGACTCTCGGGACCAAGTCTTGTGAGACAAGACTATTCCATTGGTTAAAGTGTTGTGGCGACACCACAGAGTTGAGGAGCCAACTTGGGAGCATGAGGTAGAAGTCTGTAAGAAGTATCTGGACCTATTTGTTGATGTTTGAGAATTGTCTTAGAAATTTCATTTGTGTTGTATTATATATAAACATTGAACTTGTTTTGGAGAATTGAATGGTAACGGATGAGGTTGAAAAAAAAAAAAAAAAACTCAGTGTATCCTTGTTGCCAGTTTGGATATTACATGATTGGTTTATTTCAATGAATGTTGTTGATTTTAAGTTTTAGGGACGAAATTCCTTATGGGGGGAGATTATAACGATTCTGGTTTAGACGCGACCCATTTTCTTGCTTTTGAATCCGAGTACCCGTGTACTTAATTGTTGTTTACCTTATTTCCATCTTATAGGTTATTGAGATTGGCTATTAGGAGTTTTGGTTGCATTTGAAATAGGTTGAAAAGTTAGTTTTTCCAAGAGTTGTTGCCCAGATTTTTGCTTCTTCGCTCTAGTGACCTTTCTTAAGCTCGAGTGGTCTTTTACAATTTGTAAAACTACTAGGAGGGGGACATTGTGTGCTCGAGCGGTGGTTTTGGTCGCTCGAGTAGTGTCAACTTTTTGTGTCTGTTTGCTCGAGCAATGGTTTGGTCACTCAAGCGGTCTATGCGTATATCAGTCTGAGAGAGGTCCATTTTGAGTAACTTTTTCATCTTATTCTCTCTAAACATTTCCAAACCCTAGATCCACACACACTCTCTCTCTCTCTCGCTCTAAATTCTTGACTTCTAGCTCTAAATACTCTCAATCTGTTGATTTCTTCACCCTAGTCCTTTGGAGAAAAGCATTAAACGCGTCGAGGGCTTCGTTTTAATCAGAGTAGTTTGTGTTTTTGGCTCTGTCAAGTTCTACCCTTGTTTCCTTCTTGTATTCTACTTTGAGGTAGGGATTTCTTTGACTTTTTATATGATTTTTAGCTTAGTTAGCTTCTCTTTGAAAAGTGTATTGATTTGGAAAATTTTGGGAAAACATAGGGTTTGGGTTTGAAATCAAAAGAGGTGTTTTCCAAATGGGTTCTTGAAAATAGTTATGGAAATGTGTTTTTGGGTGAGATATGTTAAAATGGTGGATATTTCTTCTTGAAATTGATATTGTAAGAAAAGTGGGTTTACTCTAAATTTCGGATATTTGGAATTGTGTAAGGAAATGGAAAATGTTGTGAGCTTTTGTAAGATTGTAAGAATGTTTATGTTGATGACGTTGGTGGAGTTGGATGTGCAATATCACTCTCATTTTAAATGGATGGAATGGTATATTATGATTGGAAACTATCTTGCATAGAAATAAATGTTGTGGGAGCCGAATAATGGAAAAATCAGAAGATGCGTACCTTAGAAGACTGATATTAATCGGCTGTATCCTACGAGAATGGGAAGCCGAATATAATACATGTGCCGAATAAGTGTAGATCCTTAGAGCCGAATAAGAGAAAGGACAATGATTAAAAAGTAGGCCCTGACCCCGAGGATCAAAAGGAACAAGTATAAATACAGGAACAATGGATTGAGAAAGGTATGTAACAATCACTTTTTGCTTAACTTAGAAGACAAGCTATTTTGAGTACAAGAACTGACTTGTCCATCAGAGTGCTAATTCCGGAACCCCCGGTCAGAGTGTTTGTGTCTTTTCAGGTGACTAGCTGAGGATCACTAGCGTCTCCCAGGATCTGAAGAGTATTTCCAAAACCACTTCTCCACAACTGGCGCCATCTGTGGGAATACTCAAATACATCCATGGCAGGCGTGACTGAAGATCCTCCGATAGCCACTGACGAGACCGCACAGGGAGATGACCTCACTCCAGCAAATATGCTCGGAAAGGAAACCATCACTGCAAGACGCGCCTTGAACTTCGACTCACCAACGACTTCAGCGCAAGAGATAATGGAAGCGATCATGGAACAAGCAAAGCAGAATGAACAAAGGCTGGAGAACATGATCGCTGAAAATGAACGTCTCCGTCAAGATTTGGCCCTAGAAGTAGCAAAATCCAGAGAAGCCGTGCGCCAAGATCCTGAACGACCTCCGAGGGCAGGTGAACAACGACCTCGAGCCCGACCAAAGGATACCGATAGCGACTCCAACTCATTACCCACGGAGCTCAACAAGAAGGGACAATCCAAAACTTCCAGCTCCTCCGAAAAGAGTCTACATACAAGGAACAAGCGCAAAAGAAGCAGTTCAGACGAAGAGGACTAGCACGATCCTTTTGTCCGACGGATTGCAAGGGCGGCCCTGCCCAAGAAGTTCAAAGCTCCGTCATTCACTCTTTACGATGGAAAATCAGACCCCACTGACCATATCCGTCACTACAAGCAAGCCATGACATTTCATGTAGACAACGAAGCCCTCATGTGCCAAATATTCCCCAGCAGCCTGGGGCCATTAGCTGTCAAGTGGTATTACAAGCTGGAGCCGGCTTCAATCAAAAGCTTCCATCAATTATAGAAATCCTTCAGGGCTAGGTTTATCACCAACGAGGTACAACCGAAATAGGCCGACTCTCTCTGGGCTATGCAGATCGAGTCAGGAGAAACGCTCAGAGTGTATTCGACGCGCTATTGGGAGTGCTTCAACCTCGTCGACAACTCTTGCAACGACTCCATGGCCATCACTGCCTTCAAAATGGGACTACATCCTGACAGTACTCTTCGCAGTTCCCTGACCAGAAGACCCCCCAAAATAGTCTGGGCGTTGATGAAGAAAGTTGAAGAGTATTGCAAAGTGGAAGACAATGCCTTGAGAATAAAAGCCGGATAAATGTCCAACAAAACGGCCCCCTTTGAAATTGCTCAACCGATAAGTTCCGTGCCACCTCCGAGCCCTGAGCCACGACAATGCACTAAACGAGACAAAAGGCGAGACTCTTGCCAATCAAGCGATCAATGCTCCCACCGGACGAATGAACAACTACAAGTCGAAAGCAGGCGCTCGAGGCATGCCGACAAGAAGTACACAGAGTTGTCAGAACCAATCACTACAATAATGACCAAAGTCCAACACCTTCCATTCTTCAAATGGCCGTCAAAGATGGTGGGGCCACCCGACACGCGAAGAAGGGATAGGCGATGCGAGTATCATAAAGATCACGGCCACGAAACCGAGAGTTGTTACGCATTAAAGGATCACCTGGAAGAACTGGTGCAAGACGGCTGACTACAATAGTACGTGAGAACGGGAAACCTAATCAACGCACTAGCCTTGAGGCAGGACTCACCTCCACTTGGCGTTATCCATATAATCTACAGCCTGCCTGCATCCCCAACCATGCACACAATTCAATCGCATCCAATCCCCCAAAAGCAACGTATTCCAACCGAATGGCCTAGAGAAGCTCCGACAATTACTTTCAATGACTCCGATCTTAGCGGCACAACAGCCTCCCACATCGATCTGTTGGTCATCAAATTACGCGTAAATCGGTTCACCATTGAACGCATTCTCATAGACCCAGGGAGTACTTCAGAGTTTATGTATTACAAAACTTTCATCAAACTCGGCTTCAACGAGTCAAATCTATCTCCGGCGCCTCACCCATTGTTCTGCTTTAATACGAATCCTGAGTACCCATTAGGGAAAATCATACTACCTGTTTGAGCAGGCTCTAGAACGGTTGAAGTAGAATTCTTGGTCGTAAAGCTTCCTTCGCCGTATAATGTCATCACGGGGCGAACCTGCTTACATATTATGAAGGCCGTTCCAAGTACTTATCATCAGCTTGTGCGCTTCCGGACAGCCCATGGCATTGAAGAAATCCGTGGCTCCCCGCAATCGGCACAAACAGAGATTTTATGAGAACCTTATCACTGACCCGACCTGTGGGCTTTGATACTTGTATATATATCACTTCTGCAATGCAAATCATTTTTCTTCGTCACTCAATTCATTTCTCAAAGCCCCCCTTTGGTGCATGACACCTTAGGGCCGATTAAGTCTCCAGATTCGGAGCGCCCTTCGTGGATATCACGATTAGCCACATTAAGTCTCCGAATTCGGAGCCCCCTTTGGTGCATGACACCTTAAGGCCGATTAAGTCTCCGGATTCGGAGCCCCCTTTGGTGCATGACACCTTAGGGCCGATTAAGTCTCTGGATTTGGAGCGCCCTTCGTGGATATCACGATTGGCCACATTAAGTCTCCGGATTCGGAGCCCCCTTTGGTACACGACACCTTAGGGCCGATTAAGTCTTCGGATTCGGAGCGCCCTTCGTGGATATCACGATTGGCCACATTAAGTCTCCGGATTCGGAGCCCCCTTTGGTGCATGACACCTTAGGGCCGATTAAGTCTCCGGATTCGGAGCCCCCTTTGGTGCATGACACCTTAGGGCCGATTAAAGTCTCCAGATTCAGAGCCCCCTTTTGGTGCATGATACCTTATGGCTGACTAAGACTTCGGATTCGGAGTGCCCTTCGTGGATATCACGATTGGCCAAACTAAGTCTCCGGATTCGGAGCCCCCTTTTGGTGCATGACACCTTAGGGCCGATTAAGTCTCCGGATTCGGAGCCCCCTTTGGTGCATGACACCTTAGGGTCGATTAAGTCTCCGGATTCGGAGCGCCCTTCGTGGATATCACGATTGGTCACATTAAGTCTCCAGATTCGGAGCCCCCTTTGGTGCATGACACCTTAGGGCCGATTAAGTCTCCGGATTTGGAGTGCCCTTCGTGGATATCACGATTGGCCACATTAAGTTTTCGGATTCGGAGCCCCCTTTGGTGCATGACACCTTAGGGCCGATTAAGTCTCCGGATTCGGAGCCCCCTTTGGTGCATGACACCTTAGGGCCGATTAAAGTCTCCGGATTCGAAGCCCCCTTTTGGTGCATGACACCTTAGGGCCGACTAAGACTCCGGATTCGGAGTGCCCTTTGTGGATATCACGATTGGCCAAACTAAGTCTCCGGATTCGGAGCCCCCTTTTGGTGCATGACACCTTAGGGCCGATTAAAGTCTCCGCATCGAAACGCCGGTTACGGAGCCCCATCGGCGCAAGATGTTTTTGGGCCGATTAAGACTCCGAATTCACAGCACCTCTAACGCGTAACACCCTAGGGCAGATCATACCTTCGAATTCGGAGCACCCTTCAGCACGAACAAAATGAAACAAAACATGCCAACATTCGAAATAAGGTGCTTCGCTAAGCACATAAAAAATCCAGAGTAAGACGCAAACGTTTGAAATAAAACTTTTTATTTGATCAAACAGTTGTTACATAGACGCAATCCGCGTTCGAACATTACAATATCTATCTTTAACTTCTAAAGCGAAAAAGGGAATTAATCACGTTGATATAGCGGAGGCCCCAAATCAATGCACGTCGTTTGGAAAGCCTCCACGACTCAAAATGCCTTGATCCAACCATGCCCGAATTAGTGTATCTCTGGACCTCCCTTTGACACCATCGACAATGTCAAGGCCAAGATCCAAGACAAGGAAGGCTAAGGGCAACGGTAGTTGTGTCACCTTTCGAGGCGATCTGCTTCGACGACATGGAGGCTGACGCGCCTCCCGTTTCTTTTTTAACGACCTACCTCCCACACCGGAGAATTCTCTGCTGCGATCCATTGCGGCATCAAGCTCGGCCAAAGTTCGAGTTTGGCTGATTAAAGAAACTCTGCTTTACATCCACAATATTATATAACCCCACGCAACAAATGGCGTTATATTAATGAGGTCACTGGCACGAAGAGTCCATTCCATTTATTTTTAAATGCTGGCATTGGCCCCGAGGCAATTTCATTAACGCCAAAACCCCAAGAGATGAACGTCGATTGACATTCACCACAGCCTAGGTACCCAAACGGCTTTTTGGAACACATGCACTGACTGGGACAGGGGCAACGTTATCAATCCAACCGGCCAAGCATTTAGACCCCGCGCCGACTGGAATTTGTCACAGCCACTCCACGTACTGGCTTTTGGCCTCTTGAAATTACAGTGGCCACATTCAAGAATAAACGGCCATCACGATTGGGCCAACCCCGTCTATAAGCCGGCGTATCACTATACGATCAATGTTTGTACATTCATTCAAACATCCATGTAATAAAACGAAACACGTATATGCCGAATACGAACTACGACGAAATATTTATAATAGAACGTTTTTATTCAATCCAACAATAAATTACATAGTTTTTATTGCATTTCAACCTTACAATGCGTATTCTTATACAGCATCACCATCATCCTCACTTTTCTCGACTTCAAAAGTGAAAAACGGAAAATGTTTACTGTGGTAGAGTGGCGATGCCGAATCAATGCCTGATGCTCGAAGAGCTTTCGAGGCTTGAGATGCCTTGAGCCAACTGTGCCTAAATCCACGATTCTCACATCGGCAAACCTCTTCGGCAAGCTTCTCCTTGGTCTTTTCGGTTCCAACTTTTCGGCCTTCATGAAAACCTTTTTCATAGGCCCTCCCCTTCGCAAACTCCATTGCAAACATACTCGCCGTCTCACGATCGGCGAGCGCGGTACTGATGAGCCGACTGGTAACTCCTTCCTCCACAATTGGGTTCCCCTGCCCGGCGGGTTGTGCCTGAGCCGCCCTGGTCTTCCTTAACTCACGCTCAGCCGCCTCCGCACAAGCTTCCAAACTTTGGATACGTTCCTTCTTCTTCTTCAATTCTCGACGGGCAGCGCACAGCCGCATGCCAATTTCATAGGCAGTGTGAAGCCCCTTCACCGCCCCGTGAATGCCTTCGCGAAATACGTCATAGTCCTGTCAACCTACCATTGACTACTGAACCTTAGGAGGAAAAATTTGTCCAGCAAACTCGACCGCTACATTTGGGTCTCGAACGATCGAGCCCGCCTCTGTCATGGGTCTATTCCCCACAAATACCGCAAAGCTTAATGGGCACGGATTCGCGTCAGATCCCCTCTCGACTCGGGGTTACGGAGATCTACCCTGCGACTACTTGTCCCGCCTGGGTGACCTGCTTCGACGTCGAGGAGACTGATGCCTCTCTCGATCCCTAGAACTCCTACTTCCTGTGCGCGAAGGCTCACCACCTCGATTCATGTCTCCGTCCAGCTCAACTAGCGTCCTCGCTTCCCTTCTACTGTTAAAGAAGAGTCTGTTCGACATTCACACGATAAATCTTCCTCGAAGAGCTGGAGTAAGCTGTTTACTAAGCTCATAAAGGTTGTACCTTTGTTCATTTATCCTTTATAGAGGCAGCGCCCTCGAGGCAATCTCATTAATTGAGAAAACCTCAATCGTCCAGCTCCCGAATGATCATGCACCGCCTGGGGCAAGGGCAGATTCATCAATCTATTCGGCTCAACTGCCCCAGACGGCTTACGAATCGATTCTTCAAAATTCTTAAGGTCATCTCATCCGGCTCCCGAATGATCATGCACCGCCTGGGGCAAGGGTAGATTCATCAATCTATTCGGCTCAACTCCCCCAGCCGGCTCAGGAATCGATTATTCAAAATTCTTAAGGTCGTCTCATCCAGCTCCCGAATGATCATGCACCGCCTGGGGCAAGGGCAGATTCATCAATCTATTCAGCTCAGCTGCCCTAGACGGCTCACGAATCGATTTTTCAAAATTCTTAAGGTCGTCTCATCCGGCTCCTGAATGATCATGCACCGCCTGGGGCAAGGGCAGATTCATCAATCTATTCGGCTCAACTACCCCAGTCGGCTCAGGAATCAATTATTCAAAATTCTTAAGGTCATCTCATCCGGCTCCCGAATGATCATGCACCACCTGGGGCAAGGGCAGATTCATCAATCTATTCGGCTCAACTGCCCCAGACGGCTCACGAATCGATTCTTCAAAATTCTTAAGGGCATCTCATCCGGCTCCCGAATGATCATGCACCGCCTGGGGCAAGGGCATATTCATCAGTCTATTCGGCTCAACTCCCCCAGCTGGCTCAGGAATCGATTATTCAAAATTCTTAAGGTCGTCTCATCTGGCTCCCGAATGATCATGCACAGCCTGGGGCAAGGGCAGATTCATCAATCTATTCGGCTCAACTGCCCCAGACAGCTCACGAATCGATTCTTCAAAATTCGTAAGGTCGTCTCATCCGGCTCCCGAATGATCATGCACCGCCTGGGGCAAGGGCAGATTCATCAATCTATTCGGCTCAACTCCCCCAGTCGGCTCAGGAATTGATTATTCAAAATTCTTAAGGTCGGCTCATCCGGCTCCCGAATGATCATGCACCGCCTGGGGCAAGGGCAGATTCATCAATCTATTCGGCTCAACTGCCCCAGACGGCTCACGAATCGATTCTTCAAAATTTTTAAGGTCGTCTCATCCAGCTCCCGAATGATCATGCACCGCCTGGGGCAAGGGCAGATTCATCAATCTATTCGGCTCAACTACCCCAGCCGGCTCATGAATCGATTATTCAAAATTCTTAAGATTCATCAATCTATTCGGCTCAAGTGCCCCAGACGGCTCACGAATCGATTCTTCAAAATTCTTAAGGTCGTCCCATCTGGCGTCGGAATGATTATAAACCAATTGGGGCAAGGGCAGATTCATCAATCTATTCGGCTCAACTGCCCAGCCGGCTCATGAATACTCGGCATATGAGTGATAAGTCAATATTGTCATAAGATATTTAATCTGTAAAAGCTCAAACACATCAATGATTTTATCCAAAGTAGTTAAAGGCAAAACATTCTTCATTAACATAACTTCACAAACTATGTACAAGTGGTGGTGAAATAACATAGAAATTTTCATTAATAAATTGAGCGCAAATAGTAACCAATTTATACATGAAAACTACCCTGAACGTTGAAAAGTCTACCGAACAAAAACTTACATTGGAATTAAAAATACTTAACAAAATTGAAATGTCTCCCAGATCAATCCTCGGGGTCAGATTCAAGTGGCTCAACGTCCACTTGCTCGTAGGGAATTGGCAAGGCCAATGTAACTCCAGCGGCAGCAAGGGCTTTGAGCCCCCCATGTTTGAACCCCTGATTCTCGAATTTGGGGACTTCATCTACATATTCCTTGAAGGCGGCGCTTTTTCCTGCCTCAAATGCCGCAGAAGCCTCAGAATCGGCTTTTTCCTTGGCCGCCTTAAGCTCCTCTAACTGAACCTCCACCTCGGCAAGCGCCTCCTTGGCTAACTTGAGTGATTTTTCGCTCGCATTTGCCCTACTCTCAGCGTCAGAGCAGAGCTGTTCACCTGAGCGAGCCCTCTCCTCCTCTGCTTCAGCTCGCGCACTCTCCATTGCGGCTCTCATCACTTCAAACTCGGCCCTACTCTTTTGACCGTCCGCCTCCACTTGCAAATGATCAATCCTGCCAAGGGCATCATGCAGGCGACGGCCTAGGTCCGTGATCCTGCCAACCGTCTGCAAAACAATTTGGGATCGTCAGATACCTTAATGAAAATAAATTCAAGAAAATTTGAGATGGTCACTTACCAGGAGCGCCGACTGTGCAGATAGGGCTACGGCCATAACATCCGGCACGGTGCAAAAGGCTGTGTTGTCAGCCGGCAAGGAAATTGAAGCCGCCAGGCTCAACACCACGGCTGGATTCTCAATGCCTGAAGCGTCAGAAGAGATCGGCGTATCTTTGATCTTTGGCCGAACAATAAAAGGAGCAACCACGTCCGACTCTTCTAAACGAGGCCGTTTGGAAGCAGGGCTAATCTCCGACCCAGCCTCTCCCTCGGCACTACGCTTTTTGCCTCACTCCTCCGGAATCAACCGTTTGTCAATGACCTGTTGTTCAACCTCTTTCCCTGTTTCGGCTGCAGCAACCTGAGCCGTCTCTTCAATAACGGGTACGAAAGTTTTAATCAAGGTGGGCTTAGAATGGGCGGCCTTGGCCTTCTTTTAAGCAGCCATTCGCTCGGCATTTTTCTTTCGCGCCATCTGCGTAAGGCTTTCCCCAACCATACCTTCGAAAAAATCGCCGTGTAGGTCTCCCAAATTCGCAAAAATATCTCCAGAAGAAAACTCTGCCAGACCTGAAGTGGACGGTTCAGGCTGGTTAAGTCCGGCGGCCTCAAACGCCGAGCGTATCGCCTCGTCGACCTCTTCGGCCTCCTCAGTGATCTCTCTGGTTGGTTCGGCAACTACCTCTACCGCCAGCTCTGCGTCTTCCCCAGAATCCGAATCTTCGAGGCCAATTTGCCTAAGGCTCTTGAAGCTGGGAAAGAGAAGAGCTGAAAGGTGTTAATCGCCGAATGGAATTGGAATGCCGTCCGCCGCCGAGAATGTATTATAAGTAGGTTCGTATCGGAGGAGGATGTGAGCAGCTCTCCCTTGATTTTATACGTTTGGATGATCGAAGTATCTGAGTGCAGACTTAATTTCCTCAAGGACTGCGTCGTCGGTTGAGGGAAGAACCTTCTTCAATTTGTTACCTGCAAAGAACAAGGGGTGATTAAAGGAAAAAAGCCAAATAAAAGGCAGATCAACAAACACGAGGCGTTACATGGCAACCTAGATCACCATTCCGTCTGGGAATAGGGTCTAGGCGGTCTTCGCCTTCACCGAACTCCCAATTACCTCGGACATTGACCATTACGTCGTCAACTCTCTTACCAGAACTGGCAAGCATGGTTATCAAGTGATGGTTAGCGTCCTTGGCCCTGAAAAAGTATCGCCCCAGCCAACCGGAAGATTTGGCCAAAGCGTAGCAGTGCCGAATCGCCGGAATGCCAAGGTTGATCCTAAGGCGTCGGTTCAACTCTATCACCCCCATGATGATTCGAAAGAAATTTATGTTGGGTTGAGAAGGAATCAGACTCCAGTAGCGAAGGACGGCCCTAAGCAATGGATGTAGGGGAAAACGGACTCCGCCCTCCACTATGGATAAGAGAGGGAAGACGATCATATTTTGATCCTCCCTCTCCATATCAAGAGTACTTTCCGTTACAAGAGATAAGTGGACATCATCGGGAATGGAAAAGTGTCGTCGGAATCTGGAAAGACGACCCTCAGAAAGGAGGTCTTTCAAGTGTTTAGCCATTTTTGCGGGGATTCAAGGTTCCACCAAAATCAAAATGACAAACAGAAAATAGAATTGCAAAGAGAGAAGAAGACTTACGAAGAGTAAACGGGGCAAGGATAGACGGAGAAGAATTACAGAAAATGTGAGTCAGAGAAGGGATACCCGCTGGCGGTCCAAGAGTCTCGAATACTCGACGAAATGTGCACTCGAAAGGACTGAAATTTCAAATCGCAATAAATGCGAGACGCACGAATGAGGCGGAAAAGTGTAATGATGACCGAAAAGGTGTGCGCATTCTGACATCTATATTGGGGTACGCGAAGCCGCCTGACCTATTTTGACTTTTCCAATTCAAGACCAAACACACCGATTAACTACCATCAATGGGGAGTTCCGGGGGGGGGGGGCAATTGTGGGAGTCGAATAATGGAAAAATTAGAAGGTGCGTACCTTAGAAGACTGATATTAATCGACTGTATCCTACGAGAATGGGAAGCCGAATATAATACATGTGCCGAATAAGTGTAGATCCTTAGAGCCGAATAAGAGAAAGGACAATGATTAAAAAGTAGGCCCTGGCCCCGAGGATCAAAAGGAACATGTATAAATACAGGAACAATGGATTAAGAAAGGTATGTAACAATCACTTTTTGCTTAACTTAGAAGACAAGCTATTTTGAGTACAAGAACTGACTTGTCCGTCGGAGTGCTAATTCCGACACCCCCTACCGGAGTGTTTGTGTCTTTTCAGGTGACTAGCTGAGGATCACTAGTGTCTCCCAGGATCTGAAGAGTATTTCCAAAACCACTTCTCCACAAATGTTTTGGGCTATCGGTGGAGTACAGTCTTGATTGTTGTAGACATTGCATGAGGATTAGGTTGAATTGAAACTAATTCCTCATACATTGTGCGTTGAGCATAATTTCATATTGAACATTGTAAATGTATTGATTTTGAGAAAAAAAGGGGGGTGAATACCGTGGTGAATTTGGTTAGGGGGTGTGGTTGTGGTTTTATTATGTTGGTCTGTGTGTCCTTGGTGAAAGTCCAGAAACCCGCGTGGTTAGGTGCCGATCCTTTCTGTCAATACCAGTAAAATGGCTTTGGTAGTGCTTGTGTAGCCTACTAGCAGACACGTACCTAGAGATTCCTAGTGTGTTGTATCCACTGTCTTGTTCTCTATTATAAAATGATTATTTTCATCAATTAATTTATAGTCTGGCATTACATTGTTTTGAGATGGAAAACGAGGAATGTTGACAAATGGCATGCATGTGCATTCACCTTATAATTTTGCTAAGATTCATATACTGTGTTAGAGTATCTTTACTGGGCTGTGTCTCACCCTATGTGGAAAACAACTTTTAGGTGTTGATGATATGCCTCCACCAAGGACGTAGTTTGGGAGGACTTGGAGACTTGGAGCTACAGGTTTCATTTTTGTTTATTGATGTAACTGTTTTTGTTTAAGTCAGAGGCTTTACTTGTATTGAGTTTAAACTCATTTTGTTATAACCAAGCATCATCTTAGAAAGCTGTAGCCATTAGGGCATTTCATTATTTGGTTTTACTTCCTTTTTACTCTTGTATCCATGCCATATGCTATAGATTTAGAATCTAAGATTGGTGAATATATATTGCGTATGCCATCTTTTGTAATGATCAAAGATATAATGAATAGAAGTTATGAGGTTGTTGATCAATTGTAGTACTGCTATGAGATGAGAGTTAATGCTAATTATTTTGGGGCATGACATATCACTTCCACCTAGAAATAATTTGCAATCTACTCTGTCATCTACTCTTGGCATAAATTAGAGCATCTATTTGCTCCTTTCATGAAAGATAATGTAGATTCTTACTTATTTATCTGATTTGCTTCTTGTTTAGTTTTCATTTTATTTGATTTTCTTCTATTGTCAAGACCCTATGCC
Organism: Camellia sinensis; assembly: GCF_055761805.1. Classification (NCBI taxonomy): domain Eukaryota; kingdom Viridiplantae; phylum Streptophyta; class Magnoliopsida; order Ericales; family Theaceae; genus Camellia; species Camellia sinensis. The sequence goes on along the minus strand of NC_138969.1, from coordinate 105,664,815 downwards.
ACCCCAAATCAGATAGTAGCTATGACCGGCCAGAAGTGCCTGACTAATGAAGGCCTGACAAGATAAAACAAGAATAAACTATAACCTTGGGTCTTATGCAGAATAACATATTCATTATATTAGTCAAAATCCATCTAGATCATGTGCATAAGCATGATGAAAACAAAACAAGCATTCCTCTTCATTATTTATCTCGATATTTACAAATCCCAACAATAAAAAGAAAAGAGTGCATCACTAAAAGACATCCTTACCAAAGGTAAAACATATGAACAAAACCCTTATCTCAAGGTTACAACTTCCAAAAGATGAAAATAAAAGAAAAAGGGTTCTAGTGGGACATGATTCAAGAATGTCATCTAGGTATATGATAAAAGAGTATAGAATGTTCATTCATAACAAAATACATTGTAGCTTGTAAACATATTCAAGGTGTGCATTGAAAACATAGTCAATTAAACATAGCGTTACTAGCGTTACTAAATCACTACTCACAAATGGCTCAGTTAAACAAAAGGTTTCCTTCTTACAAAACATGACCTATACAAAACAATAGCAAGATATTGAAACACTTACTTAACTTGTATACACATAAGAAATCGATTGTTTAAACTTAATTACACATTTTTCTTAAATTTTCTCAAGTATTCTTGCATTGTTCCAAGTCTAATTCAAGTCTTATCTGAGTGTCAAATGAATACAAGAAGTGTCCTAGGTAAAAGAGGGTTGCAAAACAAAAGCATAGGCAAGATAGGGGATTTTCACACATGCGGGAGGGCTGGGGCAGGTGTGGGCCACATGTGCCTTTTGTTTAGTCTTGGATTTCTGTTCTAGTGAAGCAGGCCATAAGTGCGGAAAGCCTAGCTGCACGTGTGGTTTTAGGTTTTAGCATCAGATTCAAAAATTCAGCATTTCTAAACTTCATTCCTTGCATGTTCTTGAGCTAGGGTCTATAAAAACTCAACATAAACCTTGCAAAATCATTGATAAACATGGGAATAAGATTGTTTTCAAAAATCAAAAGCATCAAAACTTGGTTTAAATTCAAGAATCAAAGATCAAACTTTGAAATTTAACAAGAATTGAGAAACATCTATCTTTTCATAACCTGATCTTTTCTTCCTTTGTAAACATGATTTTAAACCATGAAACTTATGAAAATCAAAGGGACAAACAAGGATGAATGTTCAAACACATCAAGAACATCAAAAATTAAATCATAAGGATGATTCCCTAAGCTTTCTATCCAATTCTTCAACCAAACTCAACTTCCTCCATTCTTTTCCAAACTTCTTCATTCTTAAACCAATTTAATCCTAGTTTCTTCGTGATTTTAGATGTTAGGGATGATTACTACAAGATTTTGATTAGAAATCCTACATTAGATTTGCTAAAAGGTGAGTTTTGACGGAGTTTTTGGGCTCCTCTTTTTTTTCTCTGTTCTTTCACTTTTCTTCTTCTTTTTTCTAGCTCTTTCAGAACTTTCCTAGTAGATTTCCCCCATTTTCCCTTTTGTTTTACTGGTTTGGTGTAAGACAAACATATATACATATATATATGACAAAAGGTAAGTTAATCTACTTAATTAAACTAACTTAATCTATGTTAAGACTAATTAAAGAAGGTTTAATCCTACTCCTTCTTAACTTAATTAATCTAAACTAAGGTTCACTAATCCTACTTAATTAGTACTAATCTAAATTTGCAAAACAATAAATAACACCAAATGAACAAGTGCATTAAACTAAAGTCCTTAAGCTCCTTAATTAACACTATGGCACATCCTATCATTCTCAGAATTCACATTTAAAACATCCCCTAACTTGAAGCATGTAATAAGAAGTTTTCTAGTCTTAGGTTTTAGAACTAACTTCTTCTCTTATACTTCCTATCAAACTCTAGTTCATGCAAGTACACATTTAGCATAAGATTAAAATACATGAATGACATGATATACATTATGCATGAGAGGTTGGTTGTCACATTCTTCCCCCTTTAAGAAGTTTGGTCCTCCAAACTTAGCTTACCTTGACTTGAAAACAAATCTGGATATCTCATCCTCATTTTGTCATCTCTTTCCCAAGTAGCGTCCCTCCCATAATGTTTATTCTGTTCTACCTTTACCATTGGTATGGCTTTGTTTCTTAACTGTTTCACTTGGCGATTAATAATTTGAATTGGTCATTCTTTATATTCCAAAACTTCATAAAAGGACCAAGTAGCGGTAGTCTATCATGTGGGAAGGATCCCGGGCATAACCTCGTAGCATAGAAATGTGAAACACATTGTGAACTTGTTCCATCTCTGGTGGTAATTCAATTCGGTAAGCAACATGGCTGATCTTTTCTAGGATTTCAAATGGTTCAATATATCATAGAGTTGGTTTCCCTTTCTTTCCAAATCATGTCTGGCCCTTTATCGATGTAACTTTAAAAAATATATGATATCCAACTTCGAATTCTATGTTTCTTCTCCTTGCATCAGCATACTCTTTTGATGACTTTGAGCAGTTTTAATTTGTTGTTGGATGATCTTGTTCTTTTTAGTAGTAACTTGAACAATCTCGGGCCCCAACATTACTTGATCTCCTATGTTTGTCCAACAAATAAGTGATCTACATTTTCTTCCATATGTGCCGTGCCAATACCTGTTTGGAAGCTGTTGTTATAGGCAAATTCTACCAATAACAAATGAGTTTCCCAACTTCTTTTGAAATCTGGAACACACAAACGAAGCATATCTTCTAGAGTTTGCATAGTCCTTTCTGATTGCCTGTCTATTTGTGGATGGAAAGTGGTACTAAATCTCAGTTCTATTCCAATTGCTTTCTGCAAACTCTGCTATAATTTAGACACAAATTTGGAATCTCTATCCGATACAATAGAAACAGGCACACCATCAAGTCTAACAATCTCATTAATATACAATATAGCAAGTTTGTCCACGCTGTAGAAAGATTTTATAGGTAAGAAATGGGAGGATATGGTCATCTTTCAACAATGACCTAAATAGAATCCATACCTCTTGGTGTGTGAGGCAAGCCAACTACGAAATCCATTGTGATATGTTCCCAGTTCCATTCTAGAATAGAAAGAGTTGAAGAAGACCGGTTGGCTTTTGATGTTCAGTTTTGACTTGTTGGTATTTAAGGCAACGAGAAACAAATTTTGCTATGTCCCTTTTCATGTTTTGCCGCCAATAGACTTGCTTGAGGTCTTGATACATCTTGGCATTTTCGAGGTGCACTGCAAACTTGGAGCAGTGTACTTCCTCCATGACTTTCTATTTTAGCTCTAGTACATCTGGAACACATATTCTACCTTCAAATTACAGCACTTGATCTTTGATTAAGAATCCCAGCCTTGGTTTTGAATCGATTTCTTTAAATACTTTTTTTTGGTAGGCATCCCCCATTTGTTATTGTTTGATTTCTTCAATGATCATTGGTTGTGCTGATATTGCAGCCAAAATCCTTCCTGTCTCATGTAGGGCTAACTCCACTTCCATCTTTTGTATGTCTTGAAGTATGCCTTCTGTTTTGGTAAGTAAACACGCCAAATTCTCCATGGATTTTCGGCTAAGAGCATTCGCCATAGTATTTGCTTTGCCAGGATGATGTTGGATTTGCAAATCATAATCCTTCATCAATTCTAGCCACCTTCTCTGCCTTATGTTGTGCTCTTTTTGTGTGAACAAATACTTCAAGCTCTTATGATCAGTAAACACCTTACATGTGGCCCCGTAAAAATAATGGCGCCATATCTTTAATGCAAAGACGACGACTGCCAATTCTAGATCATGTGTTGGGTAGTTCTTCTCCTATGGCTTTAGCTGGCATAAAGCATAAGCAATAACTTTGATGTTCTGCATTAAGACACAGCCCAATCCCTTATGTGAAGCATCACTATAAATAACATACCCCTATGTATTTGATGGTAATACAAGGACTAGTGTTGTGATCAATTTGGTTTTGAGTCCTTGATATGATGAATCTCTTTGTTCTGTGTACTGAAATGGTACCCCTTTTCGTGTCAGCCAAGTGAGTGACACTGCAATCTTGGAGAAATCTTTGACAAAGCTCTTATAGTAACCTGCCAAACCAAGGAAACTTTGAACTTCTGTTACATTAGTCGATTTTGGCCAATTAACTATTGCTTCAATCTTTTGAGGATAAACTAAAATCCACTCTTTATCAATAACATGCCCCAACAATGTCACACTGGTTAGCCAAAGCTCGCACTTTTTTAGCTTTGCATACAACTTTTATCCCTAAGAGTTTGAAGGATCAATCCCAAATGTTGTTCATGTTCCTCCACACTTTTAAAGCAAATAAGAACATCATTAATGTAACGCCTTGAAATAATAATAATAACCCACATCAAGATATGCAATAGGATGTGTCACTAGTATTATATTTAACATTTCATTGATACTCCTTAATCATACAAAAGATGACATATGCGTGTGTACATTCAAAAATCCTAGATCCTGAATCTATAGCATATGACATGTGTACATGAATAGAAATAAAAAGGGCATACAGATAAGCTTATACCCTAGTGGCTATATCTTGCCAAGTCAATGCTTGGGTACAACAAAAGTGAGATCAACTTAATACAGTTAAAGCCCATGGCTTGAACAAAAATAATTACATCAAAGAAAACAAAAGAAGCTCTTGGCTCCAAGTCCTCCCCAGCACCTGAAAGTTGTTTTCTACATAGGGAGCACTAAGCCCAGTAGAGATACTTTAACACAATGTATAAAACTTAACGAAGTCATAAGGTGAATGCATATGCATATGCATGCCATTTGTCAAACATTTTTTTATTTCCATCTCAAAACAATGCAATGCTAGGATTATATATCAATTCATGAAAATATCATTTTATATTAGAAAACAGGGCAGTGCATACAAAATATTAGAAATTTCTAGGTGCATGTCTGCTAGTAGACTCTATAATGGTTTCTGGGTGCATTTACTGGTACTAACTGGAAGGATTAACTGGAAGGATTAACACCTAACCACATGGGTTTCTGGACTTTCACCAAGGATACACATGCCAACAATATAAACCACAACCACACGCTCTACCCAGATTCACCAAGGTATACACCTCTAATACATTTTCAATGTTCAATATCAAACAAAGTTCAATGCAAAATGAATGGGTAATTGGTTTCAATTAACCTAATGCTCATGCAACGTCTACAACAATCAAAGCTATCCTCCGTCGATAGCCCAAAACAGATATTTCTATTCAACAGATAATTTTCCAACCACAGATAAAATCTCATAAATTCCAAGACATGAGTGATAATAAATATCCAACTCCACTCTCATCATCAACTGATATATTTTTTCATATCTTTTCAAAACCCAACATCATTTCCTTTTATCTTATAAATTCATACATCAATGATTTTTCAAACAAAACCTCCTTTATTTTCAAAATTTCATTTAAGGGAAGAATTTTTAACATAACCAACAATATATACACTTTCACAATCCTTCTTAAGAATTTTTTTGAAAAACCCCTATTTCACTTTTCAAATCAAACCCTAGATTTAACCCAAAACTCCCAAGTCACTAAACCTTTTCAAAGAGAAAATAACTAAGCTAAGAATCATACTAAAGGTAGAAGAAATCCCTACCTCAAGAGCAAAAGAGGAAGAGAGCAAGGGTAAAACTTTGATGGAGCCAAAAACAAGATCCTCTCCGATTAGAATGAAACTTTTGATGAGCTCCACCATTTTCTCCAAAAAGCTATGGTGGAGAAATCAATGGGTGAGGGTGTATCTAAGGTTTTAAGGTAAGAACTAGAGAGAGAGAGAGAGAGAGAGAGAGAGAGAGAGAGAGAGAGAGAGAGATTGAAGAAATTAGGGTTTGGAATGTTTTAGAGAGAGAAAGGATAAAAAGTGATTGAGGAACCCCTTTTCCTGAATTGATATACACATAACCACTTGAGCGACCAAAACACCGCTCGAGTGTCAGACACAATAAGTGACACCGCTCGAGTGACCAAAATATCGCTCGAACACACAATAACTCATTCTCAAAAGTTTTGTAGACTGCAAAAGATTGCTTGAGTGCAAGAAGGATGGCCCGAGCAAAGATATCCTACTCTCAGAAGTTTTGTAGACCTGGAAAAATACTAGGAAATCTCAAAGACCGCTTGAGTGACTATAGATGTCCCCGAACGCCCCGGGAGGGTGAGGTCCCGTTCCGTTCGTTTTGCGGGTCTACTACAGTTCGGACTCAAATTGTCACGGTTTTTAATCTGAACCAAAGAGTCCAAATCTGGCAAATTGTTTTGAGAAAACAGATTTTTAGAAAAAGAAGTGCCAAACATGGACTACTTTGCCAGATACAGAGTCGCCACCTAAATATTTTATTTTGGGGAATTTAGGAAACCCTGACTCGGTGCCAAAGGCCACGTGTCCGTCATCACCAAAGTTGCCTCGGCTCGGGAACTTGGGTACGATTGGGGAAGGTCAGCTATGAACACCCCCTCTCGCCCGATCAAAGATCGGCCTCTACTAACCGTGATATCTTGTTTTGAAAGCATTATGTGTTCTTATTCCAGTTATTAGCCTAGAATTACTATGTTATGCGCACAGCAAACAAGTATAGACCAAATCGCCAAAATTGGAACAAAACATTTCATGCTTGTTTTGAAAATGGTTTGCTACTCGCAAGTAGGCTAAAATGCAGGTTTTGCCACCCTCGAGTGGGCTTTTAGAAAAGATGGTTTTGCCACTATCTAGTGGGCTTAAAACTCACAATTTTAATGCGTTATCCCAATTTAGGTAATTCAACCTCCACTCACAGGCACTCAAGCAGTTATATCACATAAGCATCTAGCCTCATGGTAATCATACTATTATGGCCACACTCACACGCATGCGGTATGCTAAAGCATAAATGCTTACCTAGTACTCCGAGCCAAAACAAAAGCTGGTTAGTAATCAATGCATGATCCTAGCTCATGTTAAGATGGCTAATGCAACACGTACAAGATGCAACTACAATAGGCTCGGCTATTCTTAAGATGGCATATGATGATGCTACAACTAACACGTATTCAACTTGGAATTAAAATACAATGCAGTTAGTATGATGCGCCGAGCCCGGTGCATGCAAGACAAATGTATGGATGCACGCATGCATAGCATAAGGTATGCTAAATTAAATATGACCTAATACTAACCATCAAAAGCAGGTAAGTAAAAGGGAGAAAGAAGTGGGGATTGGAAGACATGCACACACGTACCCACACTTATTACAAATTCGTCCTCGCTCGGAGGGACCGAAAGAAAAATACAAATTAACTAACTCGCAAGTTAATTAATTATTACAAATCACCTAATTAATTATTACAAATCACCTAATTAATTGACAAATTAACTAAGCATAAGGAAAGCAATAAAAAGGGGCCTCGGGAAGAGGGTTCGATGCGCGCGTGCTCGGGTCTTGCCCGGAAGTGCACTGCCATGCATAGGCTGCCTCTGTTTTCCCTGCTCTGCCTCTTTGAAGACTGCCAAAGTCTCAGAATTGCTTCCTTGGACATTGGGAGACACCACCGGCTGAGTAGAATGGCCACCGGCAGTGGTAAGTGATCACCGGCTGTTGTTGGAGCTATCGGCCCAGGAAGGATTGCCGGTCGGCACTGAACACTGCCGGTCGGCAGAAAGTTCCTGCAGAATCTGCAATTGACAGCAGCAGAGGGCAAGCCATAGCATGGCAATCCAATTCAAGCAATGTATGCACCAATCATGTCGCTTATCATGTTAGTGACTCAAAGGGACATGCTCCTTAGTTCTCGGATCATCAATCGCGCATTTCCATGCGTGACGGCCCAAGGGACCAAGTGTGCACATTTTGATGTTAAGTGCAATGCAAATCATCAAACCAAAGGGACCCAATCCCTATCACTAAATCAAGGGACAAGGCACGCATGTTCAATGCAACCTAAGCATGTTAACTAGCATGCAACATGGTATAAAAGGGAGCATGCAAACATGCAATGCATATTAGGTACACAACCTAAGCAACAAGGCAACCAAGCATGCCACAACTATGCAAACTACTTAGAGCATGCAAGATGTAATCTAATCATACCACATGCTAGTAATTTGACCAAGGGAAGGCATGCCAAATGCGAATGATTTCAAGCATGCAACACACGCAACCAAAGCATGCAAACATGAGATAATGTAATAGCACTTGAATGGCATACAAGGGATGAACTTACACTAATTGGACGGCTCTAAGTTAGGTCCCAAAACAGTGGCCAAAGCTTAAGAAGATGGGACCAAACACACATACACACATGCACATGTTAAGGCCTAAACACTTAAGCATCAAAGGGCATCTTTTAAGCACACTTAAAAGGGAATAATCATGGACATGGGGCATGCATTAAGCTCTGAAAATCATGCAAGAACATGGTGCCAAACCAAGCAAACAAGATAGGCTAAACATGCAACAAGTGGCCCAAGCATTCAAGGCAAGCTAATGAAGTATTGAACTACACTTAGCAAGACCAAACATGGCATGAATTTAATGACCAAAAACAGAGTTTTAGCACATAAAACAAAGCCCAAAAGACCACTTAGATGGCATCTAAATGGCTTGAATTCAAAAGCATGCACAAATGCACTTTCAAGGAGCATACCACACAAGCTCATAAGGCATCAAAGAGGCATCCTAGGCAAGCATACAAGCATGCGAAGGGGACTGAAATGATGCTATAAATAGTGCCAAATCATTAAAATAAAGCAAGTAATGCATGCTACACACTCACACACTTAAGGCCAACAAGCCAAAATGCAAAGGGGCTATACTAAACATGTCATGGCCGACCAAGATAACTAAGGACAGACCTCTAGCATGGAAAAATAAGCACAAAAGCTTCACAAAGCTAGACCTAAAACATGCTTGAACAATGGTTCACAACCTAAGGCACGTTAAGGCCTAAACATGGCATTACATGGTAGGTATGCTAAGCATGCATGGTGTACCAAAACCAACATATAACAATGCTATTTCATGGAAAAATAAGCATAAATAACAGCCAAGGCATGGTCAACATGAGGCTTAGCTTGGTGCTCATTAAAGAGGCAAAAATGGCCCTTTTCAAGGACAACAAGGAGAGGGGGTGACCCTCTCCTTCTTGGGACTTCAAGGCACCATCCTTACCACTGAAATCCCTCAAGATTTCAGTGGTGAGGAGGCCCAAAGACCAAAATCCCAGAGCTCACTCAAAATGGCACAAAATGGAGCCTCTCAAGGCTTAAGAGGGGTCAAACACCTCCAAACCACAAAATACTCTAAACAAACTATTTAGAGGGCCTAAAAACAGAACTTTTTTATATTATACACTAAGTTCAAAAAAGTTCTAAGATAGGAAAAAATAGTATGCAAAAATGGGGAATAAAGGAGTAAGATTGTTACCTTTGAAGACCCTCTTCACAAATGAAGCTCCAGTAGCTTCTTTGAGCTCATAACAGCTCCCAAGCTTCAAGAACAAACCTCTGGCCCTTCAAGAACCAAGAAAAGGTGTAACACTATGTGTTTGCGTGCAATAGTGAGACACAAACACACTTATACACACACAAAGGCCAAATGAGAGAGAGGTATAGAGATAAAATATATATCAATCCTAACCCTAGAACTCAAAACCCTAAAAATGGCTGTCTAAATGTCTAACCTCTAAGCCAAGAGAGGAGAGCTCCTCTTATAGAGCTTTTTGTCTTGTAAAGCTTACAAGACAAGCTTCTAAAGAGAGAGATCCCTCCATACACGTGTATGGAGGAGAGCCAAATGCAAGACAACTGTGTCAAAATATCTACAAAAGCAGATGCACAGTAATCGGCCGGTCAAAAATACAATTGACCAAAAAAAGATAGCCGGCCGGCCATCTATAGTGCCGGCCGGCCAAACATTTGGTCGTGGCAACAAAACACAACCGATGTCCTCAAGTCGCAGTCGGTGATGGTTGGGGATGGTCTACAAGCCCTACCCTGCCTCTCAAAGGAAAAACACAAGTGTTTGGTGTCAAACCAAGCACAAAACAGTCGAGTTCGGAGATCTTGAGGCAAAGCGCGTAGCCGAGACCTCCGGGAACTCCAAACGAACACAAACAAGGGTAATCACCAAGTGTTCCAATGGTGACGCCCAAGTCTTGAGGACGGTCAAAAATGGGATGTCTACAGTTGCCCCTCTTTGACAGAACTCGAAAGTTATAACAATGACGGGAGTGAATGTCAAAGCCCAGAGACGACCCATTTTTGACAAGGCTGAAGACTCAGACAATCATGCAAGACAAGCAAGATATGCGCCCGAAGGCAGGGGCAAAATGCAAGACAATGCACAGAGCCGGACATAACTTATGATCATGCAAAGAAAGCTGTAACGAAGCATAACATGTGACAGTTTTAAGCTAGCATACACGAAACTACACTACAATGCAGAAAGGATGTAAGAGAAATATGCAATTCTCAATACGTCTCACTCGGAGGATACAATACCTGTGCGGCTCGTCTGGTTGCACCAACCTCAAATGAACCGTACATACAATATCGTGCCTGTAAAGAAAATAACTCAACAGGTACGATGTTATTAGTAACATGCATGACAATGCAAAAATGGATGCAAAAGGATATGCAATATATACAAAACAATATATAAGAAATGCAAATGAAAGTGCAATGCAATTGAAACAATGCAAACTATGTGCAAAGCAATCGGATCATGATCCAATCATGAGCGGTTCAAAACCACACAAATGTCAAATAGATTGATGGAGGTAACGAGTCCGTCTACCGTAGAACGGTCAACTGAACTACGAGTAATGTAGACGGACGCAAGCACAAGTATTGGGGGGGGGGGGATTGACACAAGTGGGGAAACGACCCGCTGAAGAAAGGACAATGATCCTAATGCTGGATGCAACAATTACACTACAATGTAATATATATAATGAAAATGCTGGGGAAATGGCGACGGATATGGCACGCGGGCCAAACCAAATCTCGCCTAGGCAAAGCATGTACGCATACAAGCCACGTCTAACATAGAACGGTCCACTGAACTATGCTTCGACACGAGAAGTATGGGCACATGCCAGACCAAGCTCAACATGGAAGGGCGCGAGCCATAGGCGGAGGTAATGCTATGAATGCATGTAAGCTACAATGCAATATCTACAAATATGCAATGGAATGGGAATGCAATATAATGGATATGGCCTGCGGGCCAAACCAAATCTTGCCTAGGAAAGGCATGTACACATACAAGCCGTGTTTAACATAGAACAGTCTACTGAACTATGTTTCGACGTAAAAAGTATAGGCACATACCGGACCAAGCTCAATCATGGAAAGGCGCGAGCCACAGATGGAAGTGATGCAGTGAATGCATGCAAACGACAATGCAATAGACACTATATACTAATGATGCAATGGATATGGCACGCAGGCCAAACCAAATCTTTGCCTAGGAAGGGCATGTACACGTACAAGCCGCGTCTAACATAGAACGGTTCACTGAACTATGTTTCGACGTGAAAAGTATGGGCACATACCAGACCAAGCTCAATCATGGAAAGGCGCGAGCCATAGATGGAAGTGATGCAGTGAATGCATGCAAACGACAATGCAATATACACTATATGCTAATGATGCAATGGATATGGCATGCAGGCCAAACCAAATCTTTGCCTAGGAAGGGCATGTACACGTACAAGCCGCGTCTAACATAGAACGGTCCACTAAACTATGTTTCGACGTGAAAAGTATGGGCACATACCAGACCAAGCTCAATCATGGAAAGGCGCGAGCCATAGGTGGAGGTGATGCAATGAATGCATGCAAATAACAATGCAATATGCACTATATTCTAATGATGCATGACAATGCAACTATTTACGATGATGCATGACAATGCATGTTTTTTTTTTGTTTGTTTTTTTTGTTTTTGTTTTGCAAATGCATGATGATGCATGATTTTGAAGTGCGCGACAACGCGCGGCTTTTGAGATGCACGTGAACTTGAATATGCGACGACGCGAGTCGCTTGAAGTACATGTATAATGCAACTTATCAAAAGTCGTTCGGGCACGACAAACACCGAAGGACTTGCACCTTCAGAGGATTTAGGGTCTCCTAGACCGTGTATATTCTCGAAAAATGCATAACAATGCAAGTGAATTTGAAATGCGCAACAATGTGCGGCTTAAGATATGCATGATAATGCAAACGAACTGTGCACATCAATGCGCCAAAGGTCTTGCACCTTCCAAGGATTTAAGGTCTCCTAGACCGTACAATACCTGTGCGGTTCGTCTGGTTGCACCAGCCTTAAATGAACCGTACATACAATATCGTGCCTGCAAAGAAAACAAACTTAATAGGTACAATGTGATTATCAATATGCATATTAATGTATTTGAAAATGCGTGACAACGCCAAGCAAGTGGGAAGCATAACAATGCTGTGAAAGCACAGACATGTAAGTGGAGCACGCGGTCTACACAGGCAACGAAATTGATCATAAGCATGCGGTCTACGCAAGCGATGAAATTGGACACAAGCAAGCGGTCTACGCAAGTAGAACATGCGGTCTACGCGAGTAATGGAATTGATTACAAATATGCGGTCTACGCAAGGAAAACATGCGGTCTACGTAAGTAACGAAATTGATTACAAATATGCGGTCTACGCAGGTAAGACATGCGGTCTACGCAAGGAAAACATGCGGTCTACGCAAGTAATGAATTTGAACAAACATGCGGTCTACGCAAGCAAAACGTGAGGTCTACGCAAGTAATGAAATTGAACAAACATGCGGTCTACGCGAGTAATGAATTTGAACAAGCATGCGGTCTACGCAAGCAAAACATGCGGTCTACGCAAGTAAAACATGCGGTCTACGCAAGTAATGAATTGAACAAACATGCGGTCTACGCAAGCAAAACGTGCGGTCTACGCAAGTAATGAATTTGAACAAACATGCGGTCTACGCAAGCAAAACATGCGGTCTACGCGAGTAAAACATGCGGTCTACGCAAGTAATGAAATTGAACAAACATGCGGTCTATGCAAGTAAAACATGCGGTCTACGCAAGGAAAACATGCAGTCTACGCAAACAAGACATGCGGTCTACGCAGGTAATGAAATTGATTACAAACATGCGGTCTACGCAAGTAACGAAATTGAACAAACATGCGGTCTACGCAAGCAAAACGTGCGGTCTACGCAAGTAATGAATTTGAACAAACATGCGGTCTACGCAAGCAAAACATGCGGTCTACGCGAGTAAAACATGCGGTCTACGCAAGTAATGAAATTGAACAAACATGCGGTCTACGCAGGTAAAACATGCGGTCTACGTAAGTAATGAAATTGATTGAATGCATGCAAAATGCAATGAGACGAGCGAAACCACGCGATGCGTTTCAGACAACGCGAGCGCACAAGACAGTACGATGGATATGCAATACGCATGGGGGCAACTTTTGAGTTTTGTAAAGGCCAAAAGGATACGAAAAGGATACACCTTGCACGAATTCGAGTGCCACGCACTGAAGACACGACCCGAGGTCAAAACGGAGGCCGGTTGAGCGTCGGAGATGCACTTTCTTGTACTTATTTGAGCTATGAAGACCCAAAACTACATATATGACCCAAACAAGGATGAAGGAGGCTCACCGGCCGGAAGGGGAGGCCACCGGCTGTCCATCGGCCATCAATACACTCCACCGGCCAAATATTTGGCCGACCGGCAAAAAATGTAGCCGACCGGCCAAATATGCCTGAATCAGGGCAGATTCGACTTTTCACCTCGGGTCTTTTAAAATAGGGTTCCAAACCCTATTTTACACATCCTCCTTAGCCGAAAATCCCTTCTCTCTCTCTCTCTTGAGGATTCTCCTCCTTTGATTCTCCCATTTTCGTGCGTTCTAGCCCCCGTTTCGTCGTTCGATTCGCGTATATCTTCGCATTTCGAACATTTTCATCTGAATATTTCTTCATTTCGGTGCTCCCTTTGCCATTTCCACTTTTTGGGGCTTGTTCCCCTCGAGTTTCTCTCGACTCGCGTGCCTTTTTCACTTCCCGACTTCTCGGGCCACTTTTTCACCCTCTCGGGTTGACTTTCCGATTGACTTTCCACATTTTCGCCCGGTTTTCCCTTTTTCGGCTATTTTCTCACCATTTTTGATATGGCCGACGATATTCCACAGGGCGGGACTCCCCCGGATCACGAGATGGATCCCGGGGTTGAGCTCCTCCCGTTGAGCGTCCGTCCGTTCGACCCGGCGACCTACCGGCCGGCGATTCATGTGCTACCTCCTGACGGACTTCGCCAGTTTCGGAGTTTCGACAGAGCGATGCCACCAGAGCTCCTCCTGCGTGAGCCTACATCTCACTTATCCTTTGGCGCTTCCGAGGTAACATTCCTCTCTCTGTTTTATTTTTCGCAATGTAGAATATAAAAATTGCCATAGCTGATCACATTCTTTAATTGCTTGACTCAGATACACTGACACACTGTGCACCGTAGTCGATCGCAACCATACTGGCAACTGATATCTGTTTGAGGCTGACATGTGCACACACACTGCGTCGGCCCTGAATCACCCAAATACACCAACACAGTATACACTGCACACACTGTAGTTTATTGCAATCACATCGATACCCGATATCTGTTTGAATCTGAAAAACTTGCACGCATGCTATATTTGTACTGAATTCTAAACGCCCTTCAAAACTAGTATATTCAGTATTGCCTCGCAATTATTTGTTTGAAAACAGGGAGATTCCCATACCGTCCGCGGGTATGGGAACATTGTCGCTCGGGACTGGTATGCTGAGCTTCTCGGCGCGGTTCGCCAGATTGTGGACCAGGCGGGCTTCGGCGCTTTTTGCAGGGGATTATCCAGACTCACCGCGAGCAGGCCTCTCCTTGCTGCTCTAGCGGAGAGGTGGTGGGACACCACCGACTCGTTCCATCTATCTGCGACGGGAGACATGACAATGACTCCCTATGATTTCTCGATGCTCACAGGCATCGGGGTAGGGGGTGATCCGATCCCCTTCAACACTGATATGGATGAGTGGACTGCCGCTCAGATCCATTTACTTGGAGAGGTGCCACCTCTCGCCCGTCCAGGCTTTGTTCGTTACTCCTGGTTCGAGGTGCAGTTCAGGGTCCAGCCCGCATTGGTGGAGGAGGCTCTGATGACTCCGGAGGCCGTGGAGAGATATGCGCGCGGCTTTCTCATGTTCCTGCTAGGGATGACCATTTTCGCCGACCGGGCGAACACCGTGCCCCTCTGCCTGCTTAGTGCACTGGTGGACGTCAGGCAGATCTTACACTATGATTGGGGTGGCGCCGCTCTGGCCACACTCTATGGGTATGTGAGCTCGGCTTCCAGTGGCAGCGGACAGTTGCTCGGGGGCTACTGGCGTGCTTGAGAGGTACGCTTCTTTCCCGCTTTTCATTTCTACTTTTCTATCTTCTGTACTCTGTACTGTATTCTGTATTGCACACACTGTAGTCTGCTTTTCACTAACTGTATACTGCACACACAGCACACACATACACTCTGCTTTACACTGACTGTACACTGCTCACACTGTACACTGTACACAATACACTGCACAACACACGGCTCTACTATTTCTGTTTTATTCTGTATTTTGCTTTATCTGATAGTCACATTGATGTTTTCTTTGCAGTTGTGGGTGTATGCCTACTTTTCCAGGCTTGCACCCGTGCCAGACGTGGAGACCCCCCTCATCGTCCCGTTCTCTCGACGCTTCGACGGGAGGTGCGTGCGGAGGCCACGAGAGACATTTAGCTTCTTTCGCCGCTACATCGACACTATCACCCCTGCCGAGGTATGTTTTACTTCAGAATTTATTTTCTTTTCACTGCATATTTCAATAATGATAGATAACAAACTGTATGTCATTTTTAGATCACTTGGCAGCCTTGGGCTCCGTTGCCAGCGACGATTCGGGACCGATTTGTTGGCGCTGAGGAGACCTCGCGTTTTTGGATCTTACTAGAGGGCCCAGTCTGTCGGGCTTGGTACTTGGGCGAGCGTTTCCTACGCCAGACCCTAGGGTTACCTGAGTAGATAGTCTCGGTTCACCCTCCTGAGGACATGAGGGAGACCGAGAGACTCACTACCGAGCAGATGGCCGATTATACTATCGGCTGGGAGGCGACCCGCTTCAGAGGCGTCGGCGACTACAGAGAGTACGTGCGGACGTACATTATGCGATCTCTGAGCGGCGGCCGTCGAGCGGAGGGAGCTAGGCCTGTGGCGCCAGTAGCTGGGGTAGGAGCGGGAGCTGAAGCAGGAGCTTCGAGGAGGGCTCGAGTTCGTGGCAGGGGCAGAGTTCAGGGAGGACGGGGGACCGGTTGGCCTTCTTTGGCCACTTCACTGACATACAGAGAGCAGGGTGGGGCGACCTACCAGATCCCCTTTGCTCCTCCCCCGGCTGGTCATGAGTTAGCCGGCATCCCCGACTTGCCTCCGGTATGTATTACTTCATTTTGCATCTTGCATTGGCATTTCATTTCAGTTTATTTGATATTCCGCGGAATACTGATATATCTTGTACTTTTGCAGGCGTCCTCCGAGTACACCCGACAGTCCGTGGGGCTGAATGCCTCCATGATGGGGATGCTACAGTGGACCTTCGACCTTCTGGCCCTCTACAGCATTCCGGTATGTTCTTCTGACCACTGTCTCAAACCATTCGTACACTGCCTTACATAATCTGATGCACGACACAACACCTGATACCCTGATCTCACAGCATCTGATACACTGCATACACTACATTTATACATTGCACTCTGCACTGATAAACTGCCTGCGGCATTCACACACTGTGTACTGCATTCTGCACTGATAAACTGCTCACGGCATTCACACACTGTACTCATACACTGCATTCTGCACTGATAAACTGTCCACAGTATACTGATGCATTTGCCTTTTATGCACTTTTTCAGCCTCCCTTCCAGATTCCCGTCGTAGGAGGTGCTCCAGTTGGACCTTCCGTCCTCGCCCGAGGGAGAGATGAGGAGGGCAGAGTATTCCCCCGCACCAAGGCGGGGCGCGCTCATATCGGGAGTAGTTCGCGGGCTCCAGTCCCTGATGATGATGACGAGGAGTTGGAGGCGGAGGCAGGGTCGGAGGCGGAGTCGTCGTCAGAGGAGACCGGAGGCGGCACTAGCTCGGGCTCTGATGACGATGCTGATGATGCTCCTGGACCTTCGTCCAGGAAGAGGACTAGGACAGACCGATAGCCCTCAGAGCCGCTTGACATGGATACAAATTTTTGCTGTTTTTCTTCTTTTTTTGTACTTTTCTCTTTTGTTGGTAGTTAGGATACTTTGTACTGCCGCAGGCAGATTTTTGTTTCCAAAACTTGTGTATTTGAAAAGGTGATGAAATGAAACAGACTTTTTATCTGAAAAGGTGTTTACATTCGTATATCTTTACATTTCATACTTTGCATCGCATCACACCATATTACACCTCAATGTAAATGAAATTGATTGGTTGTCTAAAAATTGAACACTTGCACTGTAATAATCAGATAACTAAACAGCCAACAGCCAAAATAACCCAAGCGACCCACTGTCTGATTCTGGACACACAGCCCTTACTCTACTAGGGATTAATCTGCATACAGCCCGTAACACAGCATTTGGTTCATTTTGCACACAGCAAATCCTGAACAAACAGCCCAATCTGACAAGATGGACTACGGAGGTGAAACCAGCTGGAGTTGAAACACGCTCAGATGCCCCAATTTTTTTGTTCTTTTGCTTCGCGCAGATGCAGAGAATGACACAGCACTCTGAGCATAAACGATTTTTGAAATTAAATAAAGGTTTTCAACCGGGGTATCGAGCCTACAACTGAACACAGCGGGGAGGACTCAAACAAAAGGGTATACGACCTAAACACAACGAGACACGCTCGGAAGAGACTTAGAACAAAGGTTGAGGTAAACAAAACAAAAGACAAGACATAGAGATGCGTTAACGAAGACGGGGGACCTCAGATCACGAGGTGCCGGTTTCTCTGGGTATTGTTTCCCACCATTTTCTCATCTATGATTCTCACATCACTCTGGCACTCAAGCTCGGTTTTTCTCTCAAAACCCTTTGGCTCGCTTTTTCTCTCAACTTAAACCACTCTATTCCTTATTCTCTCATTTTTCGTCCCTCCCCAAGGTGATTAATGGATGAATAGGAAGTTGCGGGTTCATGCCCGATGCCGTTAGCTCACAGCTATTTCTTCTGGTGGGTAGAGTGCCCTCCTGGCAAGTATGTTGACGACGGGGGAAAGATAGAACGCCTGACTCAACTGTGCCCCTAGTTCATCATTTTGACCATTTTTTGTTTTGGTTCTACTAAAACAGTTTTGATCAAGATAAGAGTCGGATTAACGTACTTGTTCAATTTTTGATTTGAAAACCATGCAAGTCAGGCTGTAAGCACTGAAAATTTTCCTTTTTGGGTCCAAGAAAATGGTCTAGTTTTGGGAAAATGAAATAATTTTCGAGAAAATAATTAACCTCAGTAAAAATTCTCAAAAACTATATTACAAACAGTCAATGCTCAACGAGCATGGAACTTACTCTTTGAGGTGCGCAACCTCGAATCGGAGGCGATGGAAAATTGCCCCTGGCTTGAAGGACGCTGCTCGGCAACGGAAAGTTGCCCTTGGTTTGAACGGCAACTTACGGTAACGGAAAGTTGCCCCTTGTTTGGATGATGTCGCAGCATATTGTAAACAGTTCTCACTAGTGGTGATCATGACCGAACTTTCTCGGATACAGAGAAGACGAAGATGGTCAAAACCAATATATGGACACAGTCACTTTGAAGGTGTTGGCGACTGGACTTTGGGATGAAATCGAAACCATTGTATGGACCGAGACGCTATGAAAGCGTTGGGGGCTGGACTTCAGGATGAAGTTGCCTACGTATCCCAAACATGGGAATCAAGCCTTACGTAGTTCCGGTTAAGGTACACTCGGGTATTTTAACCTTCACATTTCAGGCTCTAACTTTTGCCAAGGCGTCCGATGCGGGTTTTCGACCTTGTGAGCTTCTTTTCATTTTCTTCTTTTTTGTTCATTTCTTTCTCTTTTCTTTTTCGCATTTTTTTTCTTTTCTTCTTTTTTTTTTTGTACTTTTTGCTTTTTTTTTTTGTATTTTTCTCTTGCTCTAACTTTTGCCTGGGTCGCCCTTCCGGTTTTCGGCCCAGCGAGCCTCTCAAAGGGTAAAAGTGTAACAAGTCCATGCCAAATGGTTTTTGAAGTTGAAGCCTCTCTGTATCTAGGAGAACGACTGTTGCGATGATTTGTAGGAGAATCCATCATGGCTACTCCACGAGCTTCTTCTGGTGAGATCTACTCTTTTTGATTCGACTTTGGTGCCTCTTGCTCGAGGGCTGCTTCAAAACTGGCCACACGGGCCTCCTCCGACAGTTGACCGTTGAACGTTCCAAATGAGTTCGAGGTTCAAAACAAATAGGTCGAATCTTGAGGCTGAGAGCGATCCTAGGCTGCGCAATCTCAAGAGCGATTCCACACAGGTCTTCACAGGACTGCGCAAAATATTTTGTTTTTGAAAGTTTTTAAAGAAGCGACAAATCGCTCGCACTGAAGATAATGTGGAACCAGTCTGGATCAAGCCAGGGTCCTTCCCAGTACTCACGCTGACAAGCATGATTTCATTCATTAAGGGCTTAGCATGCCTCTCTTTCTCTCAAAACGATCAAAATTTTGCAAAACCCGAGGAATTCCTTCCTCTTCGTTTTTATCACCGCAGTGTTCAAAAGGATTTTTTTTTTTGAAAAACTTAGGCTAATGCAATGAGTTTGGCGCACAGGAGAGCAGGCGAGATGTACTGTCAGCCCATTCAAATCCTCTGGCACAACTAACTTACATTGGAAGCAAGCGTGAAAATGAGATAGCCACAGCTGTTTCATTCAGATTTGTTGGTATAACTGGCCCTTCGGCAGAAACAGACTCAAAAACAAAAACGGGTAATTACAAGACAAAACGGTGTTCGAGGTAACAACCCCGGAATCACCTGGTATTCTATACAAAGGAGACTGACTCGTTACAACAAGACAGACCCTTAAGCAAAAAGACTGACTCAAGACAAAGAGACAGACTCAAAACAAAAGACCGACTCGATACCCAAGCCAGAATTTACAAAGCTAGCGTTCACGGATGCTCAAAAATACGTGTCAGACGCCACATCCAAAATATACCGAATGCCGCCCGTAGGTGGTTCACTTTCTGGTTACATACTTGCAGTATCTGTGTCCTCAAAATACAATAACTGGGTGGTAATGGACTTGGCTGAGGTGGGCGGGAGGATAACCTCGTTGTCAATCAAATCTTGCACCTCATGACGGAGGCGGAAACAATTGTCGGTAGCATGGCCTGTATGCTGGTGGTACGCGCAGTACTGAGCAGCATCATGCGTAGCAGGGAGATTCTTCAGGAGAGGCCGAGGCTCCAAGGGTTTAAGGTGGCCCCTCTCGGCAAGGATCTGAAGTGCCTTAGACAGTGGCATGTAGAGAGCATGAAAGACCCTGCGCCCTCGGGGCAGGTATTTTGAAGTCTGAGCGTTCTTACTAGACGCACATGCGAAAGGGTTGGCAGGCGCCACCTTGGCTTTCTGATCCTTTCCCGGTGCAGGGTTGGGAATAGGAGGAACTGTTCTGGCATGACGGGGCCTATCCCGATTTTCTGACTGGCTTGAGCTTCCCTAAGGTGGAGTGGGGAAAGCATCCTCCACAGTTTTTGCCACAACTATGGATATCTGTTGCTCGTTCATCCCCCCGGCTTTCAAAGCCTCGACTGCCGCAGCAGTTGTTCGATGGGATCGGAATCTGCCTTTATTTTGTTCTTATCTCTGGCCTCAGCCTGGTCAAGGGTTTGGGCTACTACTTCAGAGCGAAGCCCGGTTGTTGCTGACATGTCGTGGCTGTAGCTGGAAGCCACCTCTGGCTGGCTGAGCTCTATCACAATCCGCCCCAGTAGCGGGGGCTCCTGTGGCATGAAATTCCCGGCATACGGTGCCGCTGGTGGCGAAGTCGACATTCCATAGGCCAGATCGGCCACGGATCTCTGGAGATCACCTATCATCCCCATCAATTCAAATGTGGTGGGCTCACGAGCCTGATACAACTGGGGGCCCAGACCGGGTGTGCGACAGGCGACCTAGGCGGATGCGATACATTAACATTGGTTTCATCCCGCGAGGTGATCCCTTGATCTAGCGTAGCTGTCATAACCACAATCTCTTCTGAATTCTGCGTCGTCATAAGTCCTGCCTCAATCAAAGGGGAACACTAGCTATTTGGTACCAATCCTCTGGATACTCCTTGAACTGAAAGGAAAAACAAACAGCATTTCAGCCCAAACAGATTAACCACAGGTGTAGCCGAACAACTGCACTCTATTGCTGGTCACTGTTCCACAGAATCATTGTTCCCAAAACTAAACCTGATACCCGCAGATAACTGATTCTCATAAACTGATACTGATGCCCTCAGGTCTAATACTCAATCTTGCAAACTGATATGTACATTCCTGTAGAGATACACTCTAAAAGCACATAGCAAGTAAAGAGAGCCAAAATACTCCTATGTTGGGGTAGGGTTTCCCTGTCCTATTTGTCAGGAGCTAGGGTTCCACTATGCACGCAGCAGTTTCAAACAACCTATAATTGGGTAAGCTGCCTGTCCTAACTTGGAATGGTCACTATGGATCCGAATATGCACTAGGTCGAATGGTCGAAAAGGGCGCCCCGGTAAAAATCGGGGTTTGTGTTCCCATACTGTCAGAGCCCATAACCGGTCAGCCTTATGGTCATGCCTTGACAAGACAAGCCTCTGGCAAACCGTTCAGGAATGGCAGATGGCAAACACTGTGTCCTAGGCACACCAATGCACATGCAATGCAAAGAGACACATAAATGAGATCAAAACAGGATATCATGAGTTCGAGTCAAGCTCTCTAAACTCCCCAGCAGAGTCACTAGAAACTGTAGACGTCCCCGAACGCCCCGGGAGGGTGAGGTCCCATTCCGTTCGTTTTGCGGGTCTACTACAGTTCGGACTCAAATTGTCACGGTTCTTAATCTGAACCAAAGAGTCCAAATCTGGCAAATCGTTTTGAGAAAACAGATTTTTAGAAAAAGAAGTGCCAAACATGGACTACTTTGCCAGATACAGAGTCGCCACCTAAATATTTTATTTTGGGGAATTTAGGAAACCCTGACTCGGTGCCAAAGGCCACGTGTCCGTCATCACCAAAGTTGCCTCGGCTCGGGAACTTGGGTACGATTGGGGAAGGTCAGCTATGAACACCCCCTCTCGCCCGATCAAAGATCGGCCTCTACTAACCGTGATATCTTGTTTTGAAAGCATTATGTGTTCTTATTCCAGTTATTAGCCTAGAATTACTATGTTATGCGCACAGCAAACAAGTATAGACCAAATCGCCTAAATTGGAACAAAACATTTCATGCTTGTTTTGAAAATGGTTTGCTACTCGCAAGTAGGCTAAAATGCAGGTTTTACCACCCTCGAGTGGGCTTTTAGAAAAGATGGTTTTGCCATTATCTAGTGGGCTTAAAACTCACAGTTTTAATGCGTTATCCCAATTTAGGTAATTCAACCTCCACCCACAGGCACTCAAGCAGTTATATCACATAAGCATCTAGCCTCATGGTAATCATAGTATTATGGCCGCACTCACACACATGCGGTATGCTAAAGCATAAATGCTTACCTAGTACTCCGAGCTAAAACAAAAGCTGGTTAGTAATCAATGCATGATCCTAGCTCATGTTAAGATGGCTAATGCAACACGTACAAGATGCAACTACAATAGGCTCGGCTATTCTTAAGATGGCATATGATGATGCTACAACTAACACGTATTCAACTTGGAATTAAAATACAATGCAGTTAGTATGATTCGCCGAGCCCGGTGCATGCAAGACAAATGTATGGATGCACGCATGCATAGCATAAGGTATGCTAAATTAAATATGACCTAATACTAACCATCAAAAGCAGGTAAGTAAAAGGGAGAAAGAAGTGGGGATTGGAAGACATGCACACACGTACCCACACTTATTACAAATTCGTCCTCGCTCGGAGGGACCGAAAGAATAATACAAATTAACTAACTCGCAAGCTAATTAATTATTACAAATCACCTAATTAATTGACAAATTAACTAAGCATAAGGAAAGCAATAAAAAGGGGCCTCGGGAAGAGGGTTCGATGTGCGCGTGCTCGGGTCTTGCCCGGAAGTGCACTGCCATGCATAGGCTGCCTCTGTTTTCCCTGCTCTGCCTCTTTGAAGACTGCCAAAGTCTCAGAATTGCTTCCCTGGACATTGGGAGACACCACCGGCTGAGTAGAATGGCCACCGGCAGTGGTAAGTGATCACCGGCAGTTGTTGGAGCTATCGGCCCAGGAAGGATTGCCGGTCGGCACTGAACACTGCCGGTCGGCAGAAAGTTCCTGCAGAATCTGCAATTGACAGCAGCTGAGGGCAAGGCATAGCATGGCAATCCAATTCAAGCAATGTATGCACCAATCATGTCGCTTATCATGTTAGTGACTCAAAGGGACATGCTCCTTAGTTCTCGGACCATCAATCGCGCATTTCCATGCGTGACGGCCCAAGGGACCAAGTGTGCACATTTTGATGTTAAGTGCAATGCAAATCATCAAACCAAAGGGGCCCAATCCCTATCACTAAATCAAGGGACAAGGCACGCATGTTCAATGCAACCTAAGCATGTTAACTAACATGCAACATGGTATAAAAGGGAGCATGCAAACATGCAATGCATATTAGGTGCACAACCTAAGCAACAAGGCAACCAAGCATGCCACAACTATGCAAACTACTTAGAGCATGCAAGATGTAATCTAATCATACCACATGCTAGTAATTTGACCAAGGGAAGGCATGCCAAATGCGGATGATTTCAAGCATGCAACACACGTAACCAAAGCATGCAAACATGAGATAATGTAATAGCACTTGAATGGCATACAAGGGATGGACTTACACTAATTGGACGGCTCTAAGTTAGGTCCCAAAACAGTGGCCAAAGCTTAAGAAGATGGGACCAAACACACATACACACATGCACATGTTAAGGCCTAAACACTTAAGCATCAAAGGGCATCTTTTAAGCACACTTAAAAGGGAATAATCATGGACATGGGGCATGCATTAAGCTCTGAAAATCATGCAAGAACATGGTGCCAAACCAAGCAAACAAGATAGGCTAAACATGCAACAAGTGGCCCAAGCATTTAAGGCAAGCTAATGAAGTATTGAACTACACTTAGCAAGACCAAACATGGCATGAATTTAATGACCAAAAACAGAGTTTTAGCATATAAAACAAAGCCCAAAAGACCACTTAGATGGCATCTAAATGGCTTGAATTCGAAAGCATGCACAAATGCACTTTCAAGGAGCATACCACACAAGCTCATAAGGCATCAAAGAGGCATCCAAGGCAAGCATACAAGCATGCTAAGGGGATTGAAATGATGCTATAAATGGTGCCAAATCATTAAAATAAAGCAAGTAATGCATGTTACACACTCACACACTTAAGGCCAACAAGCCAAAATGCAAAGGGGCTATACTAAACATGTCATGGCCGACCAAGATAACTAAGGACAGACCGCTAGCATGGCAAAATAAGCACAAAAGCTTCACAAAGCTAGACCTAAAACATGCTTGAATAATGGTTCACAACCTAAGGCACGTTAAGGCCTAAACATGACATTACAAGGTAGGTATGCTAAGCATTCATGGTGTACCAAAACCAACATACAACAATGCTATTTCATGGAAAAATAAGCATAAATAATAGCCAAGGCATGGTCAACATGAGGCTTAGCTAGGTGCTCATTAAAGAGGCAAACATGGCCCTTTTCAAGGACAACAAGGGGAGGGGGTGACCCTCTCCTTCTTGGGACTTCAAGGCACCATCCTTACCACTGAAATCCCTCAAGATTTCAGTGGTGAGGAGGCCCAAACACCAAAGTCCCGGAGCTCACTCAAAATGGCACAAAATGGAGCCTCTCAAGGCTTAAGAGGGGTCAAACACCTCCAAACCACAAAACACTCTAAACAAACTATTTAGAGGGCCTAAAAATAGAACTTTTTTATATTATACACTAAGTTCAAAAACAGTTCTAAGATAGGCAAAAATAGTATACAAAAATGGGGAATAAAGGAGTAAGATTGTTACCTTTGAAGACCCTCTTCACAAATGAAGCTCCAGTAGCTTCTTTGAGCTCAAAACAGCTCCCAAGCTTCAAGAACAAACCTCTGGCCCTTCAAGAACCAAGAAAAGGTGTAACACTATGTGTTTGCGTGCAATAGTAAGACACAAACACACTTATACACACACAAAGGCCAAATGAGAGAGAGGTATAGAGATAGAATATATATCAATCCTAACCCTAGAACTCAAAACCCTAAAAATGGCTGTCTAAATGTCTAACCTCTAAGCCAAGAGAGAAGAGCTCCTCTTATAGAGCTTTTTGTCTTGTAAAGCTTACAAGACAAGCTTCTAAAGAGAGAGATCCCTCCATACACGTGTATGGAGGGGAGCCAAATGCAAGACAGCTGTGTCAAAATATCTGCATAAGCAGATGCACAGTAATCGGCCGGTCAAAAATACAATTGACCAAAAAAAGATAGCCGGCCGACCATCTATAGTGCCGGCCGGCCAAACATTTGGCCGGTGGCAACAAAACACAACCGATGGCCTCAAGCCACAGCCGGTGATGGATGGGGATGGTCTACAAGCCCTACCCTGCCTCTCAAAGGCAAAACACAAGTGTTTGGTGTGAAACCAAGCACAAAACAGTCGAGTTCGGAGATCCTAAGGCAAAGCGCGTAGCCGAGACCTCCGGGAACTCCAAACGAACACAAACAAGGGTAATCACCAAGTGTTCCAATGGTGACGCCCAAGTCTTGAGGACGGTCAAAAATGGGGTGTCTACAGTGACCAAAACACTGCTCGAGCAAACAAGAAGAAAACGAGACAGTAACTCTAATGAAAAACTAGCTCCCAACCTGTTTCAAACACAACCACAACAAGTCAACTTAGCTACCAACAAGATGATAAAGGCATGAAGAACGATTAAAGACACAGAATCCCGAATCTAGGTGCATGAAATGGTCGGATCTAAATTAGAACCATTATAATCAATGAAGACTACAACAAATTCATCCAAATAGGGTTTAAAAATTTTGTTCATCAAGTTCATGAATGTTTCAAGTACATTAGTAACTCCGAAAGGCATAACCAAAAATTCGTAATAACCATGCCTTGTTCTGAAAGCTGTCTTCTCTACATCTTCTCTCTTGACTTTGAGCTGATGATAGCCTAATCTGAGATCTATCTTTGAGAAGACTTGTGCCCCTTGCAACTATTGAAACAAATCATCAATTCTAGGCAACAGATATTTGTTCTTGATAGTCACCTTATTCAGCTCCTTGTAATCAATGCATAAACGTAGTGTTCCATACTTCTTCTTAACAAATAATATTGGATACCGGTGCGCCCTATGGTTATGTACTAGGTCGGATGAAGCCCTTACCTAACAAATCTTGCAACTGGATTTTTAATTCTTTTAATTTTGTAGGCAACATTTTGTAAGGAGTTTTGGAAATAGGCTGAGTTCTTGGTGCCACATTAATTATAAACTCAATCTCCCTATCAATTAAGTTGCCCGACAGATCATCGAGAAACACATCTGGAAATTCTTGTACCACTGGAATACTATCCAAACTGGCATTAGATTCTTGAACAGTTAAAGCACTGCTTAAATAGCCACGACACCATTTCTTAAGTAATTGGTTTGCTCTCATGGATGAAACAAGATAAGGTGGGGGTATTGTTCCATTTCCTTGAAAAGATAATTCTTCTTGATTGAGTGGTTGGAATGTGACATACTTTGATACACATCCAATAATATCATAATTTGCTGACAACCAATCCATTCCCAAAATAGCACCAAAATGACTTATTTCAATAGATAATAAATCTACAACCAAGCTAGGATTCTCAACTAATATATCACAATCTTGATAGATAGATGCACATATCATGGATTCACCCAACGGTGTATACACTGATAACAAATAATCCAAAGGTTCTGGCTGTTTATTTAACTTATTCGCAAATTCACTAGACACAAATAAATGTGTAAAAGTTGAATCTATCAAAATATAAGCGTCATGAACACAAATTGAATGTGTACTTGACACCATTGATTCGATATTCTGGATATCTCCTAGGACAAGTGCAAAGACTCTGCCCTGCCTAACTGGTTCTTTTTTGGTTTTGGACTTGGAGCTTGATTTTTGAACTGATCCGGATGTACTACTTGTACCTCTTTGTTAGGCTTTTGGACAATCCTTGACTTGATGTCCCATTTACACTTAAAACATGTTCTTGTAGCACGACGACATACCCCAAATAGATTTTTACCACATTCCTGACAAGTTGGTATGGTCTTGCTACCTTGACTCAAACTACTGGTGCTTTCCATACTCAGCTTTTTGATCGGTGGATTGCTCGGCCCCTTCTTTATGCTAAAACCATGTTTTTTACTGAACCATTCCTTTGATTTATGTTCATCTCTTGCATTCTGTTTAGCCATCAGTGCTTTATCTAGAACTTCTACATATGTAGGCAACTCGAAAAGATTTACCTTGTCTTTGATTGGTCCTTTCAGTCCTTCTTCAAATTTTCTTGCCTTATTGTATTTAGTGTTTACTATGTGTGGGGCAAACCTCGCCAACTCTGTAAGTTTGGCATCATACTCCGACACCATGTCTCCTTCTTATTTCAATGATTGGAATTCTAAAGCCTTTCTGTCTTTGATGGATTGTGGAAAACATTTGTTGTAAAAGACTTCCAAGAAATAGTTCCAGGTAATACCTTAATGTTGACCTTTTACTAACATCCATCACCCGCGTGCCTCTTCTGCTAAAGTGAATGTAGCAAGTGTAGTCTTCTATGTCTCTGTACATGAGAAAACTTCAAAAAATTTCTCAGTTTCCAATACCCAAGCCTCTACCTTCAATGGATTTATCCCACCCTTAAACTAGATTGCGTTCGTCTTCTTGTATTCTTTGATTAATGCCATTGTCCCTTGATTTGGAAAATCCATCTGCAACGGAATCTGTTGTTGCGATAGTTGTTGTTACTACTATGGTTGTGGTTGTGGTTGTGGTTGCTGCTATTGTGGTTGTTGTTGTGCTTATTCTCTTTGTTCTCTTTGTCTCATGGCCTCTACTACGCCCTATAACAATTGTTCCAAACGATCTATACAGCTAGTAGAGGATTCTGCTTTGTCTCATACCGTAATGCTGTGCACATGAAACATGAATTAAACATTTATAAAACATGTACATGATGTTTCAAATAACATATAAGATGTACATCTTATCACAAACACTTATTTTATAACATGAATGCATTCCTAGGGTTCTTCTAGGGAAATCCTATGCTTTGTAGGACAAGTGTGAATATGTGTACAAACTTGTGTTCTAATATCACTTTGTCACGACCCCATTCTGTCCCAAATAGGATAGTAGTTGCGACGGGCTAGTAGTGCCTGACTACCAAAGGCCTGACAAGATGAGACAAGACTAACTATAACATCGGGGCTTATGTAGAATAACCTATTCATTATATTAATTGAAATCCATCAAGAGGATGTGCATAAGTATGATGAAAACAAAACAAGCATGCCTCTTATTTATTTATCTCGATAATTACAAGTCCCAACAACAAAAAAAAAAGAGTACATCACCAAAAAATGTCCTTACAAAAGCTAAAAATATAAACAAAACTCGTATATCAAGGTTACAACTTCCAAAAGAAAAAAATAAAAAAAAGGGTTCTAATATGACTCTTCATCGTGTCCTTGTTCTTCATCTTCACCTACATACATATAAAGAGAGGGTGAGCCATTGCCCAGTGAATAGTAACAAAGTAAGGTGGTAACTGAATGAACATTAATGAGCATTACTGTTGGGGCCAAGTATTAGGGGATGCAAAGAGGCCGAATAAGTGAACTTGGGGAGTCAAGATATATACATTTTGTTCGGCCTCATCTTATACAAACCCTAGAAGTATCCTAATCGGCCGTATAGCCAGTTGAGCAAGGAGTCGAATGAAGAGCAGTTTGTAACAAATGGGGCCGAGTAAATAATTACATGATGGATTAAAGGTAGGCCCAACCCTGAGGTCCAAGAAAAGATATAAATAGAAGAACATCAACCAAAGAAAGGTATGTGAGAACTAGTAAACTTAACTTAAGAAAGAAGCAACCAAGAGAGTAGATACTAATTTAACTGTCGGAGTGCTAATTCCGACACTCCCGACCAGAGTGTTCATTCTTTTTCAAGCGACTAGCTGTGGATCACAAGCGCCCTCCAGGACTTGAAGAGTATTTCCGAACCACTTCTCCACAATTGGCGCCGTCTGTGGGAATACTCAAGCACATCCATGGCAGGTGTGACGGAAGATCCTCCGGCAGTCGTTGGCGACCCTACGCCACAAGATGAAACCACTCCAAGCAATGTGCTTGGGCCAGAGAATATTGCCGCAAGAAGGGCCTTAAACTTCGATTCACCCTCAACATCAGCACATGAGACAATGCAAGCGATTATGGAGCAAGCAAACCAAAATGAACAAAGGTTGGAAAACATGATGGCTGAGAATGAGCGCCTTCGACAAGATTTGGCCTTGAAGGTGGCAAAATCTCAACAAGCCACACGCCAAGACCCGAGACGACCTCTGAGAAAGGATGGTCGACGATCTCGAATTCGAAGACATGATAGTAGCAGTGGCTCTGACCCATCATCCCCAGAATAGACCAACTCGTGGATGCCACGACGCGTCATCGACGTATGAGCTTCCTCGATGCCTACAGAGGCTATCATCAAATTGCAATGCACCCGAAAGACCAAGATAAAACTGCATTCCTCACCCCAAGAGGAACCTACTGCTATAAGGTTATGCCTTTTGGGCTGAAGAATGCGGGGGCAACTTACCAAAGATTGGTCACTGCCATGTTTAAGGAGCAACTCGGCCGAACGATGAAAGTATACATTGACGATATGGTGGTCAAGTCTAAAGAAGAGCAGACTCACTTAGCCAATCTGAAAGAGACATTCGACATTTTACGCAAATACAAAATGAAGCTGAATGCTTCCAAATGTGCATTTGGGATCGGTTCCGACAAATTCCTGGACTACATTGTCAATCATCGCGGAATCGAAGCCAACTCAAGGCAAATCATAGCAATCTTGGAACTCGGCTCTCCTCGATCGGTCAAGGAGGTTCAAAAGTTGATGGGGATGGCCGCCGCACTCAATAGGTTCATCAGCCGATCCACTGATCGTTGCCGACAATTCTTTCATACCCTATGACAGGGTAAAGCTTTTGAATGGACCTCTGAGTGTGAAGCCGCTTTCAATGGTCTGAAGACCTACCTCTGATCAGTCCCACTCTTGACAACACCCTCGGCCGGCAATCCGCTCATTTTATATCTGGCAGTTTCCGACCAGGCTGTCAGCGCCGTACTATTAAAGGAAGAGCTTGGGGAGCAGCGACCTGTTTATTATGTGAGCAAGGCAATGGTTGATGCCGAAACACGTAACCTCCCATTGGAAAAACTCATCCTAGCCCTCGTCATGGCAACAAGAAAACCGATGCATTACTTTCAGGGGCATACCATCGGGGTACTAACGGACTACCCCCTCCGGACAGTACTCCGTAGTGCAGAAGCATTGGACCATGTTTCAAAGTGGGCTCTCGAACTTGGCCAGTACGATATTCAGTTTCTACCTAGAGCCTCAATCAAGGGGCAAGTCCTTGCTGACTTTGTGGTCGAATTCACTGGAGGCCTTGCCGACTGTAAGTCCGATCAGACTCAACCTAAGTCGAACTGGAGAATTTATGTTGGGAACATTTGGCAGTTGTATTGTGACGGATCATCCAACCAACAAGATAGTGGGGCCAGAGTAGTGATCATGGCTCCCGACAGAGCAATAATCGAGCAGGCCGTCAAACTCGGCTTCGAAGCATTGAACAATGAGGCTGAATACGAAGCCCTGCTAACCGGCTTACGGAACGCACATCTTTTGGGCGCTTGGCATTTGCTTATATTTTGCGATTCAAAACTGGTGATCAATCAGCTAAAGGGGGAGTACGCGGCCAAAAACGACCGTATGACAGCCTACATGAAAACGGCAAACTCCTTGCTGGCACAATTTGACCATCATGAATTGAACCAAATAACCCGTGATCAGAACACACATGCAGACGCCCTGGCCTGCCTAGCCTCCGCCATTAACTCAAAGATTAAACAGACAATTGAAGTGGGTTTCATCCCTAAGCTGAGCATTGGCCCTTTAGAGGAAGTCTAGGTCAATGTTATAGAGTCAGGACCGAGTTGGATGGACTCCATTGCTGCATTCTTATCTTCCGAACAGCTCCCATTGGACAAGAAAGAAGCGCACAAGTTGCGAAACAAAGCCTTGCGATACTACTTGGACCCGCAAGGAAAGCTTTACAAAAAATCCCTTTCTGGTCCATATCTAGAATGCGTTCATCCGGACCAAGTCAAGGAACTCCTGACTGAAATACATGAAGGTAGCTGTGGCGCCCATTCTGGCGGGCGCTCTTTGGCTCATCGAGCTGTGACACAAGGGTATTATTGGCCAACAATGAGAGACGATTCCGAATGTTACGTGAAAAAATGTGAACAGTGCCAAAAGTTTTCTCCTTTAACCTATCTGCCTGCCGAAGAGTTGAGCTTTATCACCAGTCCTTGGCCATTTGCCCAATGGGGACTTGACATCGTCGGACCATTGCCTCGCGCCCCAGGCAACAACCGATTTTTGATTGTCGCAACATATTATTTCACAAAATGGGTTGAAGCAGAGGCACTAACGCACATTCAAGATACCGATGTGAAGCGTTTTGTATGGAGGAATATCATAACACGATTCGACATCCCAAGAGCACTTATTTTGGACAACGGCACCCAGTTTGATTGCGGCGTCTACCGAGAATTGTGCAGCAAGTATGGTATTCGGCCTTTTTTCTCCACCCCAGCGTATCCATAGAGCAATGGTTAAGCTGAAGCCTCTAACAAAGCCATTTTGGACGGCATCAAGAAATGGCTGGAGAAAGCTAAAGGAAAGTGGGTTGAAGAACTCCCAATGTACTATGGGCTCATCGCACTACACCAAGGCGGTCAACTGGAGAAACGCCGTTCGCCCTGTGCTTTGGGACTCAGGCAATTATCCCACTGGAGATCCACCTACCCACTCTGAAAACAAAGGTCTTTGACTTGGGCCGTAACGACATGATGCTAGCTTTGGACCTAACTCTGATTGAAGAACGGAGAGATCGAGCCCTCGCGTCTATGGCACGGTATCAGCAGCAGCTCGCTAAATCACAATCAACGTGTGCATCAGCGACGTTATTTACCTGGAGAACTGGTTTTGAAGAAAGTTTTTCCCGCTACTAAGAATCTTGCCGACGGAAAGCTAGGTCCCAACTGGGAAGGCCCCTATCAGATTGAATCAATCGCCGGCACAGGGGCATATCGGCTCAAAGACATGTCTGGGAAGAGTTTGCCACACCCTTGGAATTCCACGCACTTGCATAAATTCTATCATTAACCCAACTTGTAAGGCACAATACTTGTTTTGAATGTTCACCGTGTACAAATTTCACTTTTACAATATAGTCTCTTATTTCCTTACTGAAATTCAGCTCGTTAAAACAAGTCTTCCCGATTAAGCCTCCGGATTCGGAGCGCCCTTTGTGGATATCATGATTGGTCGAGATCCAAGTCTCCGAATTCGGAGCCCCATCAGTGAAAGACACTTTTGGGCCGATTAAGCCTCCGGATTCGGAGCACCCTTCGTGGATATCATGATTGGCCAAGATCCAAGTCTCCGAATTTGGAGCCCCCATCAGTGGAAGACACTTTTGGGCCGATTAAGCCTCCGGATTCGGAGCGCCCTTCGTGGATATCACGATTGGCCAAGATCCAAGTCTCCGAATTCGGAGCCCCATCAATGTAAGACACTTTAGGGCCGATTAAGCCTCCGGATTCGGAGCGCCCTTCGTGGATATCACGATTGGCCGAGATCGAAGTCTCCGAATTCACAGCCCCATCAGTGTAAGACACTTTTGGGCTGATTAAGCCTCCAGATCCGGAGCACCCTTCGTGGATATCATGATTGGCTGAGATCCAAGTCTTCGAATTCAGAGCCCCATCAATGCGAGACACTTTTGGGCCGATTAAGCCTCCAGATTTGGAGCACCCTTTGTGGATATCACGATTGGCCAAGATCCAAGTCTCCGAATTCGGAGCCCCATCAGTGCAAGACACTTTTGGGCCGATTAAGCCTCCAGATTCGGAGCCCCATCAGTACGACACTCTTGGGCCGATTAAATCTCCGAATTCGGAGCCCCCATCCGCGCAGGACGCACTTGGGCCAAATAATAATCCGAATTCGGCGTGCTTCTCATGAATATTATGATTAAAAAGCACGCGTTGTTGACAAAAGTTGAAACATGCAAGCATCTAAAATAAAGCTAAAATGAAGTGTTTCATTACATTGACCGATTGGCTCAGAATGTATAAGCTTAAGCTGAAACATCCAAACATTTAAAACAGGGTTTTTTTTATTAAATTAACAAATAAATATATAATTTGGATCCAATCTGTGTTGGAGCGTTTACAATATGTTCAATTTTATTCAGCATCACCCTTATCGTCGCTTTTCTCGATTTCGAAAGCGCCAAAGGGAAAGTGCTGACGTTGGTATAACGGTGATGTTGATTCAACGCCTATTTCACGAAGAGCCTCTGCAGCTTGTGGAGCCTTAATCCACCCATTTCTGAAACCCCAGTTCTCGCATCGGCATACTTCCTTGGCGAGTTTCTCGTTGGTCTTGTCTATCCAGACCTTCCAGCC
This sequence comes from Camellia sinensis, assembly GCF_055761805.1. Taxonomy (NCBI): domain Eukaryota; kingdom Viridiplantae; phylum Streptophyta; class Magnoliopsida; order Ericales; family Theaceae; genus Camellia; species Camellia sinensis. Next base: position 105,630,681 of record NC_138969.1, on the reverse strand, counting down.
GTCGTGGAAGCCTTTTTCATAACCCCTGGACCTCGCAGTCTCTACTGTAAACATGCTTGCCATATCTCGATCGGCAATCGCATGACTTATCAGCCGTTGGGTCACCCTTTCCTCCACGGTCGAGTTAGATTGGCCGGTAGCACACGGCTCGACAGTTTTGGCCTTCCTTGGCTCACGCTCAGCTTTCTCTGCGCGAGCCTCCAAGTTTCAAATTTGTTCTATCTTCTACTCTATCTCCCGCTACGCGGCATGTAGACGTATGCCGATTTCATAGGCGGTATACAGCCCTTTCACTGCTCCATGGATACCCTCTCGAAACACTTTGAAATCTTGTCGACCGACCATCGACTGTTGGATTTCTGGTGGAAAAATCTGTCGAGCGAACTCGACTGCCACACCTGGGTCGTGAACAATTGAATCCGCTTCCGTCATCGGTTTATTCCCCATAAAAACCGCAAAACTCAACGGTCGCGGTGTCGCGTCGGATCCACCTCTCGGTCACGGTCGAGGGGAGCTGCCCCGTTGCTGTCTTTCGCTTCTGGGTGATCTACTTCGACGTGGGGACTGACGTTTTTCCCGTTCCCTCGACGTCCTACTTCCCGTGCACATAGGCTCGCCATTGCGATTCATCTCTGTATCTAGCTCAGCCAATGTCCTCCCCTCTCCTCTGCTGTTGAAGAATAGTCTTCTTGACATTCGCAATATCTAACCTTCCTTAACCAACTGGCTTAAATTGAGTCTGAACACAATAATGGGATTTACGGCGCGAAGAATTCACCTCATTTATTCCTAACGGGTGCAGCGCCCCCGAGGCGATTTCATTAATGATAAACTTCAAAAGCCCAGTGCCGATCTACGCGTGCCTCAACCACTCCATGAACTAATAGTATTCGGCCTTTCCAGTTCATACATTGACTGGAGCAAGGGCAGCCTTTCCAGTTCATACATTAGCTGAAGCAAGGGCACATTTATTAATTTGATCGGCCAAACATCTAAGCCCGATGTCGATCTACGCGTGCCTCAGCCACTCCATGAACTAATAGTATTCGGCTTTTCCAGTTCATACATCGACTGGAGTAAGGGCAGCCTTTCCAGTTCATACATTGACTGGGGCAAGGGCAGCCTTTCCAGTTCATACATTGGTTGGGACAAGGGCAGATTTATTAATTTGATTGGCCAAATATCTAAGCCCGGTGCCGATCTACGCGTGCCTCAGCCACTCCACGAACTAATATTATTCGGCCTTTCCAGTTCATACATTGACTGGGGCAAGGGCAGCCTTTCCAGTTCATACATTGGCTAGGGCAAGGGCACATTTATTAATCTGATCGGCCAAATATCTAAGCCCGATGCTGATCTACGCGTGCCTTAGTCACTCCATGAACTAATAGTATTCGGCCTTTCCAGTTCATACATTGACTGGAGCAAGGGCAGCCTTTCCAATTCATACATTGGCTGGGGCAAGGGCAGATTTATTAATCTGAACGGCCAAATATCTAAGCCCGGTGCCGATCTACACGTGCCTCAGCCACTCCATGAACTAATAGTATTCGGCCTTTCTAGTTTATACATTGACTGGGGCAAGGGAAACCTTTCCAGTTCATACATTGGTTGGGGCAAGGGAAGATTTATTAATCTGATCGGCCAAATATCTAAGCCTGGTGCCGATCTACGTGCGCCTCAGCCACTCCATGAACTAGTAGTATTCGGCCTTTCTAGTTCATTGGCTAAGGCAAGGGCAGATTTATGAAGCTAATCGGCCATACGACGAGGCCCTGAGCTATTTCACTTGTTCAGTTAAATTACTAAATTGCCAAGATAGTTATCTAATCGGCAGGTGGTTACAGATGTTTAATTCACTCACTTCGTAATCCTACATCCTTTTGATCGATAACTAGCAAGCACAACAAACAACGGTTATCTTATTTAAAATAGCAAAAAAATTAAGCACAAATAATAGCAAAGAACAAAGTAAGTTCTCAAGCAAAGGGGATTTTCATTAAGTAAATTGAGTGCAGGCAGTAGCCATTTTACACATGAAAACTACCTTAAACTAACAGAAATCTATTAAACAAAAAGCCTACAACCTTGCATGGAAGATGCCTAACAAAAATTAAAAATGTCACCCTAGTCAGTCCTCAGGGTCAGACGTCAATGGCTCAACGTCCACTTGCTCGAATGGAATCGGTTGGGCCAGTGTCACATTCGCGGTAGGAAGGGCTTTGAGCCAGTTATGTTTGAAGCCTTGGTTCTCGAATTTGGGCACTTCATCCGCATAGCTCCCCAAGGTGGCTTCTTGTCCAGCCTGGAATGCTTTGGAAACCTCGGAGTCGGCTTTTTCTTTCGCCTTCTTCGATTCTTCCAACTCGGCTTCCAACTTGGCAATCACCTCCTTGGCTAGCTAGAGCGCGTCCTCACTCACTTTCGCCCTATCCTCGGCGGCCAGCTTTAACTGGTTGGAGTTCCTTACGCTCTCAGCCTCAGAATCCGCCCTCGCATGTTCCTCCGCTGCTTTCATGGCTTCAGAATTGGCTCTCCGAGAGGCTTCCATAGCCTTGCTCTTTTCATTTTCAACTTCGATTTTGAGCAAGGCGATCTGTTCTATAGCGTCATGTTGACGGCGGCCTATTTCGGCTATCCTACCCACCATCTGCAAAATAAGGGAATGGGGTTAAATAATATTAAAAATATATATGTATCCAGGCGAAAGACTGCATAAAAAAGCATGTACCAATAAAACTGACTGAGCCGATAACGCGATCGACAGCAAGTCTGGCTCGGCCCGAAATACGGCTCTGTCAGCCGATAGGGAGATCAAAGAGGCCATGCTCAAGGCCACAGCTGGGTCTTTTAAAGCCGACGCGTCACAGGAATCGTCATGTTCCTTATCTTGGTTGAACAGTGAATGGAACAACCAAATCCGATTCCTTAACGCGTGGCCGTTTGTCGACCTGCTCTTCTGCGGACTCGGCTTCTTCCTCGGCGGGGCGTTTCTCCCCCCTTTGCTCCGGATTCGCTTGCTCTTCCCACTCCGACTCGGCCGTTTGGGTTTGAGTCGTCTCCCCCTCGACAATAGGCTTGGAGGGCTCGGCATCGGCAGTGGGTAGAATTTCTGATCGAATGGCCTCCGCTCTCCGCCGGGCGGCCATTCTTTTGGCGTTTTTCATCTTGGCAAGTTGTGTGAGTGATAACCCAGCCATGTCTTCAGGGTACGTGCCGGGAAGGTCTTCTAAACCTGTAAAGACGTCGTCGAAGGAAACGTCCCCTCGGCCTAAGGTGGACGGCGGGTTGGATGAATTGAGGCCGGCTTCCTCAAAGGCCAACTTCAAAGCCTCGTTTACTTCGGCTTCAGACGGGTTTGGCGACTCAGCGACCTCAGCTACCTCCGCCTGCTCTGATTCAGATCCACCCAAACCAACTTGCCTCAAGTTTTTGAAGTTGGTTAAGATGAGGGCCGTAAGAAACACCTCGCCCCTCAGAACTAGGATGTTTTCTGCCGTCGAAAACGTTGTGTACGTCGGCTCGTATCGAAGAAGAATGTGGGCCGCCCTCCCTTGTTTCTGAAGGCTCGGATGACCAAAGTATTGGAGCGCGTCTTTAATTTCTGCAAGAGTGGCGTCGTCGGTTGAAACCAAAACTTTCTTCAAGTCATTTCCTGCACAAGTAAAACCATGAGACCGCAAAGATAAAGCCGAGTAAATATAAGAAAAATAAACGCAAGGGGCTGTGGCCACCTGGTTTGCCTCTCCATTTATGTATAGGATCTAGACGGTCCTCGCCTTCACTGAATTCCTAGTTACCTTGGACAACCACCATGACGTCATCGACTCGCTTGCCAGAACTAGAAAGCTGTCACTAATTGATGGTCGGTGTCCTTGGCCCTAAGGAAATAGCGCCCACGCTGGCTAGAAGACTTGGCCAAGGCATAATAGTGCCGAATAGCAGGTATGCCAAGATTAATCCTAAGGCGATGGTTTAACTCTATAATTCCCATTATGATTCAGAAAAAAGTTTACATTAGGTTGGGAAGGGATTAGACCCCAATGGCGAAGGACGGCTCTAAGGAATGGGCAAAGAGGGAAACGAACTCCGCCCTCTGCAATTGATAAGAGAGGGAAGACGAATGTGCTTTCATCAGCCCTCTCCATATCAAGGGTGTTGTCTGTCACAAGTGATAGACGGACATCATCGGGGATGGAAAAATGGCGTCAAAAGCCAGAGACTCGATCCGCAGAAAGAAGGTCTTTCAAATGCCTCGCTATTTTCGTCAGTTTATGGAGTACGTTAAATTAAAAACAAACCAGGAAAAGGGATTCGAAGTAGAGAGGAAGAGAACTTACAAGAAGCAAAGGAAACAATGAGAAATAAAAGGAGGTTGTAGAGGCGAATCGGAAGGCACACCAAGAGCTTCAAGTATTCAGAAATGAGTGTGCATTCGAAAAGACAACAAAATTTTAAATCACAATAAATGGAAGAAGCGTACAAAGGGGTGGGAAGTTGTAATGATGATCGAAAGGCGTGTGAGCTCTGACATTCGCGTTGGAATGGGATTAGCCACCGAATTTCGGCTCTGACTTTTCGAGTTTGAAACCAAACACACCAGCTAACTGTTGTTAGTGGAGTGTTTGGGGGGCAATTGTGGGGGCCGAGTATCAGGGGATGCAAAAAGGTTGAATAAGTGAACTTAGGGAGTCGAGATATATACATTTTGTTCGGCCCCGTCTTATACAAACCCAAAAGTATCCTAATCGGCCATATAGCCAGTTGAGCAAGGAGCCGAATGAAGAGTAGTTTGCAACGAATGGGGTCGAGTAAATAATTACATGATGGATTAAAGGTGGGCCCAACCCTGAGGTCCAAGAAAAGATATAAATAGAAGAACATTAACCAAAGAAAGATATGTGAGAACTAGTAAACTTAACTTAAGAAAGGAACAACCAAGAGAGTAGATACTGACTTAACAGTCGGAGTGCTAATTCCGGCACCCCCGACCGGAGTGTTCATTCTTTTTCAGGTGACTAGCTGTGGATCACAAGCGCCCTCCAGGACCTGAAGAGTATTTCCGAACCACTTCTCCACAATACAAATATAACATTGAAACATAACTTACACATATCTTTAATTTGAACAAGGAAAAATATACTTGACTTGCAAACATTACATAGCCTGGGTACCAGCTAAACAGAATAGGATGAGCTCAACCATAATACATGATTGGATATTCCCCCAATAGTGGGACATGATCTGTAATGCCCCAAATTTATAACCCAAATGATAATACAACAATCATGGCTTTTTCAAGGAAAACCGAATATAAATCTCCAAACTTACATTACATGATACAATAGTTCTTGATGCAACAATACATTAATCCAACAACAAGTAAATAAACAAATAAATACCCCCAAGGGTTTACAAGTTTCCAAGGCTTGAGCTTGGTTACACAAAACGGTTATTCAAACTCACACATATACAGCCCTTGGCTTACACACAGAGTCACAGCAAAATGAGAGTCTCGTACTCTCAACACACATTTCCTCGCTTTTAGTTAGGTGACATCACCACATCTTTTCCTGTACAAAAATCCTATAGGGTGAGCACAAAGCCCAGTAGGAAATCCTTAACAAAGTATATACATTTTATACAAGTCTCAAGAGATGAAATGCACATGCCATGCTATGCCCTTTTGAAAGAAAATCACATCTTCATCTTTGAAAACCATCATGCTCAATGATGTCATGTAATTTTAATTCTTCAAAACTTAACAATTCATTTCAAGAGCGGTAAATACGACTCTGGTAATCTCTAGGTTGGTGTCTGCAAGTAGACTATACAAGTACTACCAATTTCTCATTTTTACCGGTATTAACCGGAAGGCTCGACACCTATCCACGCGGGTTTTTGGTCTTTCACCCTGGACTCTCAGGCCAACTTATTCAATATCATCTACAACACCTATCAAGACTTACCAACGTATTTACCCCAAAACCATTCCATGAAAACTTGTTTCTCAACATTCTTTTCTCAATGCAAGTTTTCAAATCAACTTTCAAAGTTTAATATAATCAAATGAATTGATATGCCAATAACACAAGATGAATATAAATAATTTTATTCCAATTCATCATCCAAGGAATAACACAATTCCCTCTTCTCAAGTATCCTCAATAATTAGTCATTTCAAGACTATTTCAACGTTTTGAACAATAATTTTCAAAGTGAACAACAATTCTCATATTCCTTAAAATTCATCATTAATATAAATATAAATAAGAAAATTTCCAAACATCCATTTATTTTGACACACAAAATAAATATAACAATATCATTCATGGATTTTCAGTCTCTTTTTAAAAAATTCCCCAAATTTTAGGTTTTCTCACCAAAACTATACATCTCAAATCTTTTGAAAGAAAATTTTCCAAAATCATCTTTTCTTTAATCAACGAAGATCAAAACCCATAAATCATTTTAAAAGAATAAGAGACAAACCCACTTTCAAAATCGCTCAACTTCTTGAATCAACAATCAATTTTCAAAGCTATCGAAAGATGATTTCGAAAATCATCTAGATCTTGCAAATATATATATATATATATATATAACTCTAAGAAAATCCCAACCCCAAGTATTGAAGAAGAATTGAGATGAAACCCCAAAATCAATGATGCCCAAACTCGATCTCCACCGCACACAACAAAGCCCTCGAGATGGCAACCATCTTTGATAAAGAACTTAAGTCTAAATCCCAATGGATTTGGAGAAATTAAAGAGAGAAGATGACTTCTAGAGAGGGAAGCTCCAGATCTGGGGTTTTTGAGTGCAGAGGCAGCTAAAAATGATGTAAAAACACGCTGCTGCTAACTAATATACGCCAGGCTCGCTCGAGCGAAGGAGTTCTCGCTCGAGCGACCAGATTGCCTCGCTCGAGCACAAGAAGCGTTGCTCGAGCGTAAAATACCTAGATTCAGAAGTTTTTCAGACGCACTCCTCGCTCAAGCGTAAGAAGCCTCGAATGCATTTTGCATTTTTGCTTCGGGGGCGCTTGTAGCTTAACTTTTCCGTGCCCCCTTTCGGAGAGCTCGAATTGGTCCTACAGTTCAGACTCCTATCACGGTTCTGAATCTAAGCTCACAAAGTGCAATGTAAGACTAACAAATCACCAAAGAGTCCAAATCCGGCAATTGGTTTTGAAAAATCAATTTTGAATCAAAAAGCACCAAACATGGACTGCTTTGCTAGATTTCAGAGTTGCCACCTAAATATTTTGTTTTTGGGAAATTTAGGAAACCCTGACTCGCGCCTAAGGCCACGTGTCCGTCATCACCAAAGTTGCCTCAGCTCGAGAACTTGGGTACGAGAGGGGAAGGTCCTAAAATGAGCACCCCCGCTCGCCCGATCAAAGGATTGGCCTCTATTACTCATGATATGTTGTTTTGAAAACACATGTGTTTTTATTCCGGTTATTTAGCTAACTTACTACTGATGCGCACATCACACAAGTATACACTAGATCGCCTGAATTGGAACAAAACAATTCAATGTTTGTTTTCGAAAATCGTTTGAACTTGCCACCCTCAAGTGGGCTTAGAAATGCGGATTTGCCACCCTCAAGTGGGCTTAAAACATGATTTGCCACTCTCAAGTGGGATTAAAACGTACATTTTGATGAATTGTTCCAATTCAAGCAATGAAGCCTTCATCCACAAGCATTCATGCAGTTAATCACTTAAGCACATAGCCTCATGGCAAGCATGCTATCATGGCAGTCACTTACACACATGCAAGAATGCTAAAGCATAAACACTTACAGTGTACTCCGAGCCAAAAAAGAAAACTAGTTAGAAATCAATACATGATCCTAGCTATGTTAAGATGCCTAATGCAACACATGCAAAATGCAACCAAGTAGGCTTGGCTATCTAAGATAGCATATGAATGTGACATTTGATACATGTATTCAAAGAAGTGTATTGAAATACAATGCGGTTTGAATGATGCGCCGAGCCCGGTGTATGCAAGACAAATAAATGGTGCAAACATACAAAGCATAAGGTATGCTAATTGAAACATGCCCTAATCTAACCACTGAAAGTGGGTAAATAAAAGGGAGAAAGAAATGGGGTTGGAAGACATGCACACACGCACGCACACTTATTACAGCATTTGCCCTCTTGACGGAGTGTCCGAATAAAATGAAAGCTAACTAGCTACGCTAATTAAGCTAACTATTACAAACCAACTAATTAACTAACTATTCTAGCTAATTAATTATTACAAACCAAATTGAATAACTAGCTAATCCAAGCTAATTAGAATATTACAAAGCACTAAGCTAAATTAATTACAGCACAGGTAATTAACTACAACTAGCTAACAAAAGCGATAAATGGCCTCGCGGGCGAGGGAGATATGCATGCTCGGTTGCATCCTCCTGGAAATCCACCGCTTTGCCTCAAGACGCCTCTGTTTGCACTCTTTTGAATCTTTGAAAATTACACCGATTTCCAAATTGCTTCTTTCTGATCTCAAGAACACCTTGAGGGCTGAAATTCCTCCTGCTGCTGCAACAGAGCACAGACAGAGGCAAGGCAGTGTATTTGCAAGGAAATGTATGCATTTCCACACTCCTTATCATATCTCAAACTCAAAAGAGTATGACACTTGACTCTCGAGCCAACAACAAAGCATTTTCAATGCATGGTGGCCAAAGGATCAAGCTTGCGCAAAACTCATGGATGCACACATAAGACTCAAAAGACCTCCACCCTATCATGCACAATCAAGGGCGTCAGCGACCGAGAAATGTGACACGTTTCATCACTATGAGTATGAAACGTCCCACATTTCTCATGTTTGGATTAACGTCTGATCCAAACACATGCAATACAAACAACATGCTTATCTTGGCCATGTTTTACTTGATTCATTTTGTTTACACATTTTAGATTACCAATCAGTCCCTTAATCGGTTAAGGCCAAAAGTGAGAGTCCTCTAGTTTTGAAAGAGTGAATTAGTGGGATGCAATGGCATATATTTCAGCACTGAAATGACATGCTAAATGGCATCAAAGCATGAAAATGATGCATGTAAAGCATACTCAGAGTCGAAAGCATTGAAGCTAGGAAAGAGCATAACACTAGAGGCATGCAATACATAGCACAAGTGATCAAACCAACCCCAGACAGAGGTTAAACGTGCCAAAACAGAGGCCTAATCATGTTGAAATGGGAGCTCAAAATGCTAGAAGAACATGCACACATGTTGGCCTATGAGCAAGGCATGATACACAACCCTCAAAAGCTATGAAGAAGTGAAGTGTATGAGAGTGTGACTACACTATATACACTGAAATTACATGCCAAATGGTTCCATACCATGCACAACATGTTAAAGGCCCCAAAACTCAAAGCTAGTCAAGGCCCTTTACACTACAACCATATTAAGCAACGCTTAAATGACCTTAACCATTCAAAACAGATCTAAGGCAGGTCAAAATAGTGGCAAAAACATGCTAGACTTGTAGCATAGATGGCAAGAAAAATAAGCTCATGTATTGGGTCACAAACAAAGCATAATGCTCAACTTTTCAAAAGCATTGAAAGAGTGATTTAAGTGGAAGTATGGCAAAGATATAAGCTCTGAAATTACCTACCAAATGATGCCATATCATGCACACATCACAAATATAGCATGCTAACGGCCTTAAAACACAAGACTAGCAAAGGCACTAGCACCATTGCCATATCAAGCAAGCCCTAAAGGACCAAGATCACTAAAAAAAGTCCTAAGGTAGGTCAAAACATAGCCAAAAATGTGCTGGAGTAGAGCATACACATGCTAGATCAATAGGCTAAAACACCAAACATGTTAGGCTAGTGAACAAAATTGCACTACAAGTGCAAGGAGCACGCAAGAAGAAACCAAACCAACCCAAAACAGAGTTATGACATGGAAAATGATGGCCAAAAACATGCTGAAATGGACCCAATTCAAAGCACAAAGACATGCTACTTTGCAAGGCTACAAGTAGGATTACACTACAAGTATAAGAAGCATGCAAGAGGTGACCAAGACAGCCCAAAACAGAGTTATGACATGGCAAATAATGGCCAAAAACATGCTGAAATGGAGCCAATTCAAGGCACAAAGACATGCTACTTTGCAAGGCTACAAGTAGGATTACAGTACAAGTATAAGAAGAATGCAAGAGGTGACCAAGACAGACAAAAATAGAGTTATGGCAGGTCTGAAAAGTCACAAAAATGAGCCCAAACAAAGCCACTAAGAAGTAGAAACACATGCTCTTTTGATAGGCCATCAACACATGCAAACAAGAGGAAAGGGGAGGGGGGACCACCCCCACCCATTTGGGACCTCAAAACCACTTTTCCACCACTAAAATTCCTTTGAGTTTCAGTGGTAAGAAGGCCAAAAAGAGATGGTCCCAAAGGCCTTAAAAGATGGCACAAAGCAAAGCAAAACAAGCCACCAAAGGGGGTAAAGCACCCCTACCTCAAACAAAGCCTCAAACAACCTTTTTAAACACTTTAAAACAAAGGTTTTTTTAGTTGAAAACAAAGTCTAAAATAGCATGCAAAGGTGGCTAAAATTGTGTACAAAAATAAGCTTAAAAGAGGGAGATGCTCACCCTTGAAGCACAACACAAGAACAACCACTTTTCTTTAGCCAAAGCCACCTTTTGGAGCTCAAACAAAGTCCGAAGCTACCTCAGCCCAAATATGATCCACTCTTGTTTTTAGGTCAAATATGATCCACTCATGTCCCAAGCTACACTCCCTTAGTGGTCGGCAGCAAAAACTAGTCCCAGTCTCTGACTTCAACCAGGCATAATTCATTCATCTGGACTCCTTTTCAGGTCATTCTTGTGTCCAAATTAAAGCCCCAGAAGTAAGCTTTCCAATGGTAGTGGCCTTGCATCAAAATTCCAAGTATGCTAAGACATATAACTCTTTTAGTGAAGACTACTCAGTTTCGGTCAAACCAGATTGATGCCCAACTTCCAACAACCATATCTCCCCCATCTGGACTCGGCTTTAGGAGATTCTTGAGTGACAAATGAAGCCCCGAAAGTCTTATTTCCAATGGTGGTGGCCTCATAGCTAAAATCCAAGTGTACAAATGGATAGGCCTGATTCAGCGAGGGCCGCTCGACTCTCTCTTAACAGTTTATGCCCAACTTCTTCCCCAACTTGGTTTCTTCCCTCTTCTCCTCTTTTCTTCTACTCCAAACCCCTAAACAAGGTGTTTTCAAAGATTTTTCAAAGATTTCATCTCTCTTTCATTCATTTCCACTTTGTCCTTGCTCAGTTTACCAAAAAGTGCAACATTTAACGAAATGCGAGCGTCGGAACATCGTAGGAACTTTATTTCAAAAACATTTTGAAAGAGAGGGCCTTAAGGTCTAAAAACCATTCAAAATAGTTTTGTTCCAAAATATGGTGTAAGGTTGGGATTTGACTCTCCTCTTGTCGAAGAAATTGAACCTTTGCACTGCACATCTTTCATCACCAAATAAACAATCAGTAGTGCCCAAGTCTTAAGGGCAGTCAAAAATGGGGTATCTACGGTTGCCCCTCTTTGACAGAGCTCAGAGTCATGAAATGATGTGAGTGAATGTCAAAGCCTAGAAACGACCTATTTTTGATAAGGCCGAAGACTTGGACAAACAAATAAAATGAAGATGCAGAAACAAATGGTTGCGCCCCCAGGCTGCCTACGTATCCCTTTGCAAGGAATCAAACCAGCGTAGTTCAGGGACAGAATCCAAGATGATACACAATATAACAAAACTGTGTAAATGATACACAATGCAATGAAATAATCAAACCACGAGCAGTGCAAAATCAAACAAATATCATAAAGGGATGGAGATGCAAAATCAAACTACGTTTAACATATAAAAGGTGCCAGAACCCTTAAACCATAATTCTCTTTAGTGGGATAGGTGTGTGCACATGCAGAACTATGTGTTTCGCAGAGAGACCAAAAATACAAGTAATTGGATGGTATGATATAAGTAAGGAATGATCTACTGAGGAAAGATCGTGATCCTACATGGTGAATGCAACAAAACAATGCAAGATGCAATGGATGCAATGAATAAGGCGCGCGGCCAAACCAAATTTTACCTAGAAAAGGTATGAACACAAAACAGAACACGTCTAACACAGAAAAGGTGCCGACACCCTCAGACCACAATTCTCTTAGTGGAATAGGCGCGTACACATTATCACAGAACCATGCTTCAACGGAGGAAATGTACGAGCACATGCTAGACTAAGCTTAACATAGAAAGGACAGTAAGATAAAACAATGCAATAGATATATGCGATAGATGCTATATACAATGCAATAGAGTAACTAAAATGCAATGTAGTAGCTAGGAAGTGATGCTCTCAAAAATACCTGACAGGGGCAATTGGTGATAACTCATCTTATGTTGTTGGGGATCTCCCACTTCTTCTCGGTTGAACCACAGGTACTACTTTTCTCCCTGGCTATAGCCGCAACTTTCCCTATTCTCCAACAGGGTGACAGACTAGGTTGGTTCAGTATCCAGAATCGAGGCGCATAACTGCTACCTCAACCTATGGGGCTGCCATACAGATTTCAAGTCGAGGATACACCCCTGGATATTTAAACCAGACTTTAGTCTCGAAAATCCCGAACCTTTGCGTTCTAGGCAATAGCCATTCAAACTCTAGTTTCCACCGTCTCAGTTGATCTCCTAGGAACTCATTGCAAACACAGGCAGGTGGCTATACCAGACCACCGGAAGTTGTTCGGGCATGACAAACACTAAAGGAATTGCACTTTCAGAGGATTTAAGGTCTCCTAGACCAGGGAAGTCATTCGGGCACGACAAACACCAAAGGAATTGCACCCTCAGAGGATTTGAGGTCTCTTAGACCAGGCGATAAAATGGATTATGCAATGGATATAATAGATAGAGCAGTAGATGCAAAAAGGGGTAACATACTCTAACCACGCTGGAATTGTGAGAGGATGAAGAACAAAGAAAACCAATCAGGGGCGCGTTCCATGCAACCTGAGATAAATTCCAAACACCCTGAAATCGTGTGAGGAAGGGGAGATGGTAACCATGCTGAAATCGTGAGAAGAGGTCCAAAAACAACCGCTCAGGGGCGCACTCGACGCAATCTCAGATAAATTCCAAACACACTGAATTCGCGTGAGGAAAAGAACACTCTAACCACACTGAAATTGTGAGAAGAGGTCCGAAAAACCGTTCGGGCTCGCGCTTCACGCGTCTGAGATAAAACATGCCCACGGCCATGCTTCACGCGTCCTGAGATACAGAAAAACCGCTCGGGCTTGTGTTTCACACGTCCTGAGATATAACCCGCCCAGGGCCGCGCTTCACGCGTCCTGAGATAAGAGAAAAATCGCTCGGGTTCCTGTTCCACACGTCTCGAGATACAACCCGCCCAGGTCCACGCTTCACGTATCCTAAGATATAAGAAAAACCGCTCGGGCTTGTGTTCCCTACGTCGTGAGATACAACCCATCCAGGGCCACGCTTCACGCGTCTTAAGATACAAGAAAAACCGCTTGGGCTCGTGTTCCGCACGTCCCGAGATACAACCCGCCCAAGGCCGCGCTTCACGCGTCCTGAGATACAAGAAAAACTACTCGGGCTCATTTTCCACACGTCCCGAGATACAACCCACCCAGGGCCGCACTTCATGCGTCTTGAGATACAAGAAAAACTGCTCGGCTCGTGTTCCACACGTCCTGAGATACAACGCGCCCAGGGTCGCGCTTCACGCGTCTTAAGATACAAGAAAAACTGCTCGGGCTCGTGTTCCACACGTCCCGAGATACAACCTGCTCAGGGCCACGCTTCACGCGTCCTAAGATACAAGAAAAACCATTCAGGCTCGTGTTCCACATGTCCCGAGATACAACCCGTCCAGGGCCGCGCTTCACGCGTCCTAAGATACAAGAAAAATCGCTCGGGCTCCTGTTCCACACGTCCCGAGATATAACCCACATAGGGCCGCGCTTCACGCGTCCTGAGATACAAGAATTAGGTACGAGACTGTATCACAAATACACAATTGCAATGAAATTGTGTGCTAGATACACAGAGTGAATGAGTGTGATAGATGCAAGTGCGATAGATGCACAAAATGAATGAGTGTTATAGATGCACAAAGGTGATGTAATTACAGTAAATAGACAAAGCGGCTTTTAGAAAGTACCTCATGGGGTGAGTGGTGATGAACCGCTCTACTCTGACGGGGATCTCCCCCTGTGTTCTTCAAACACTTACCTTCAACTCACAGTACAAAGGTCCTGAAATACTGATAAGGAGTAACCTCTGTATGTAGAAGCCACGGTATAGACACCCCATTTTTGATTGTCCTCAAGACTTGGACGTCACCGTTTGAACACTCGGTGATCATCCATGTTTGTGTTCGTCTTGAGTTCTCGAAGGTCTCAGCCACGCGCCTTGCCTCAGGATCTCTCGACTCGACTGTTTTGTGTTTGGTTTTGCACCAAACACTTGTGTTTTTGCTTTCGAGGGTAGGGAATAGCTTGTTGGCCATCCCCACACCTCACCGGCCATGGCTTGAGGCCACCGGCCACTGTTTTGTTGCCATCGGCCAAATGTTTGGCCGGTCGGCACTATTGATGGTCGGCTGACCATTGTTTTGGCCAATTTGGCATCTTTGGCTAGCCGACCACTGTGCATCTACTTTTGGCAGATATTTTGTGCCAGCTGTGATAGCTGGCACCCACTTTGCCCCCCCTCCACGTGTATGGAGGGATTTCACTATTGCTTAGCTTGTTTTGTAAGCTTTGCAAGAGTGATCCTCTATAAAGGGAGGCCTTCTCCTCCCTTCTCAAGGGTTAGAAGGTTGAGTTCCAGAGGTTTGGATTAGGGTTAGGGTTTGTGTATCACCTATCTCTATATCTCTCTCTCTTTTTGCCTTTGTGTGTGTATAAGTGTGTTTGTGTCTTACTTTTGTGCATAAACACCTAGTGCTACACCTTACCTTAGTTTCTGAGGTGCCAAAAGTTTGTTTTCAAAGTTTTGAGCTAGTTTTGAGCTAAGGAAGGCTGTTGGAGCTCCATCCTTTAAGGGGTCTACAAGGGTAAGATTCTTGCTTTTTATTCTCCATTTTTGCATAGTCTTTTAACCTACCTTGCATCTGTTTTTAGACTTTGTGTATAACTAATAAAAGTCTTGCTTTTGAGTCCTCTAAATAGTTTTTTAAGGTCACTTTGTTGTTTGGAGTTGTTTGACCCCTCTTGGGCCTTGTTTGGTCCTCATTTTGTGCATTTTTGGTGAGCTCCGGGACCACCTTGTTTGGGCCTCCTCACCACTGAAATCCAGAGGGATTTTAGTGGTGGGGATGGTGCTTTAAGGTCCTAATAAGGAGAGGGCCATCCCCTCTCCTTGTTACCTTCAATGTTGGCCATTTTAGCCTCAGGTGTGAGCATCTTGTTTAAGTGCATGTTGGCCATGTCTTAAGTGTTATTTGTGCTTATTTTGCCATGATATAGCACTATTTCTAATTGGTTTAGACACGCCATGCATGCTTAGCATACTTGTCTTGTAATGCCATGAATTGCCTTAACATGTGCCTAGCATTTAGACCACTATGCTTACTTGTTTTGGCCTAGATTTGTGAAGCTTTTATGCATGTTTTAGTGTGCCCAAAGTCTATTTTTGGTTGCTCGGGTCATCCATGCTTTGCTTTGTATAGCTACCATGTAATCCCCCTTGCGAGCCTTGAGTTTTGACCCCTCTAGCATGTTTTACTTGCTTGTTTTAGTGGTTTGGCACCACTTATAGCATCATTTTAGTCCTTGTGGTATGCTTGTATGCTTGCATTTGATGCCCCTTTAATGCTTTAAAAGGCTTGTGTCCTATGCTCCATGTTTGGACCTTTATGTATGCTTCCATGTTTAGACCATTTAGATGCCATCTAGGTGTGTCTTTGGTCTTGTTTAAACCTGCATTGGACCTGTTTTAGGTCCTCCTGGCCCTTTGGGGCTTGCTTCATATAGCTTTGGTTTAAGCCCCCTTGAGTCTTGGACATTGTTGCATGCTTGGCTTGTCTTGTTTACTTGGTTTGGCACCTTTATAACATGAGTTTCAGAGCTTAGTATGCATGCCATATGTCCATGTTTGTCCCTTTTGAGTGTGCTTAAAAGTTGCTCTTTGATGCATAAGTTTTGAACCATGTGTGCATGCATGTTTGTGTGTGTTTTGGCCTTCATTTCCTTAGCATTCGGTTACTGTTTTGGGCTTATTTGAGAGCTGCCCAAACTAGTCTAAGACCCTCATTCGCGTGTTGTTGCATGCTAGCCTTGCATGTTGTTACATACTTGGCCTATCGCATGTGTTGCATGTTTGAATCACATTGCATTTGGCATGCATTTCCCCTTGTTTTGATTGCTTAACATGTTATATGTCTTGCATGTTTGCATGTTCACATTGCATCTTTGCATGCTTGTTAACTTGCATACTTGTTACATATTTGCATCTTAGCATGTTTGTTTGCATCCTTATGTTGCATGTTTAGCTTGCATGCCTAAGTTGCATTTCACTAAGCGCGCATGCCTTGCCTCTTGAATTGATTATGATAGAGGTTGGGCCTCCATTGTTTGTTTATGTGCATTTCATTCCACACCAAAATGCACAACTTGGTTTCTTAGGCCATCACGCATTGAAATGCGCGATTGGTGGTCCGAGAATCCAGTACCATACCCTTTTGAGTCATAAACATGATAAGGGGTGTGGTGGTACAAACATTGCTTTGAAATGCATTGCCATGCCTTGTTTTGCCCTCTGTTGCTATCAAAACAGGTTCCTGCAGGAAGATATGGCCGGTCGTCCATCTCCAGTGCCGGCCGGCTATCCATTTTTGGCCGATGGCTTCATAGATGGTCGATGACCACTTACCTTTGGCCGGTGACCATTCCTCATGGTCGGTGGTATTTCCCAGTGTTTAGAGGGTGTACCTTGGGACTTGTGCAGTCTTCAGAGGAGGAAAACAGTGAAAATAAAGGCAACTTGTGCATGGTGGTGGGTTTCCGAGCAGAGCCGAGCATACATGCATTGGGCCCTCTTCCCGAAGCAATTTTATCGCTTTATTAGCTTAGTTAATTTGCTTAACTAGTTAATTGGTCGGTAATTAATTAATTAGCTTGTAGGTTAATTAATTTGTATTATTCTTTCGGACCCTCCGAGCGAGGGCAATTGTGTAATAAGCGTGCGTGAGTGTGTGTATGTCTTCCAACCCCACGTCTTTCTCCCTTTTATTTACCAGCTTTTGATGGTTAGTATTAGGGCATATTCAATTTAGCATACCTTATGCTATGCATGCGTGCATCGATTCATCTGTATTGCATGCACCGGGCTTGGCGCATCATACTAACTGCGTGGTATTTCAATTCCAAGTTGAATACATGTTATCTGTTGCATTTCAGATGCCATCTTTAGGTTAGCTGAGCCTGTCCTAATTGCATTCTGTATGCGTTGCATTAGCCATTGCTAACATGAACTAGGATCATGCATTTGATTACTAACTAGTTTCTATTTTGGCTTGGAGTACTAGGTAAGCTTTTATGCTTTAGCATCATTGCATGCGTGTGAGTGTCTGCCATAATAGCATGCTTACCATGAGGTTACGTGCTTATGTGTTATAACTGCCTGAATGCCTGTGGGTGAAGGTTGGGTTATCTAAATTGGAACAATGCATTGACTATGAGTTTTAAGCCCACTAGATAGTGGCAAAACCATCTTTTCTAAGCCCACCCGAGGGTGGCAAAATCTGCATTTTTAGCCTACTTGCGAGTAGCAAACTGCTTTCCAAAACAAACATGAAATGTTTTGTTCCAATTCAGGCGATCCAGTCTATACTTGTATGTTGTGCACATCACATAGTATGATTAGGCTAATAACCGGATTAAGAACACATAATGTTTTCAAAACTAGATATCATGGTTAGTAGAGGTCGATCTTTGGATCGGGCGAGCGGGGGTGCTCATAGCTAACCTTCCCCAATCGTACCCAAGTTCCCGAGCCAAGGCAACTTTGGTGATGACGGACACGTGGCCTTAGGCAACGAGTCAGGGTTTCCTAAATTCCCCCAAAATAAAATATTTAGGTGGCGACTCTGTATCTGGCAAAGCAGTCCATGTTTGGCACTTCTTTCTAAAAAATATGTTTTCCAAAACGATTTGCCGGATTTAGACTCTTTGGTGATTTATCAATCTCACATTGCATATTGTGAGATCAGATTAAGAACCAACACACAAATCGAGTCCGAACTGTAGCATGGGGCCCAAGGGCGCGTCTACACATGGATGTCGCTTTTCTTTCCAATCATATTCACAACTTTCCCTATTCTCCAACGGGGTGACAGACTAGGTTGGTTCAGTATCCAGAATTGAGGCGCATACCCGCTACCTCAACCTATGGGGCTTCCATACAGATTTCAAGTCGGGGATACACCCTGGGTATTTAAACCAGACTTTAGTCTCAGAAATCCCAAACCTTTGCGTTCTAGGCATCAGTCATTCGAACTCTAGTTTCCACCGTCGCAGTTGGTCTCCTAGGAACTCATTGCAAACATGGCCGAGATGCCCTTGGCAGGGAATGATACTCAGGGAGAGCACTTCTGATCGACATTCTGGCTCGAAACAGGTTTAAGCTTGAGCTTGAGGTAGAGGCACACTCATACTTCGGAGCATTGACAAGACCTGAGGAGGTACATCCGGAATACAATCTCGGAATTTGCTAAAGTTGAAACACACTCAGATGCTCCGATTTTCCTTCTTTTCTTTTGCTTTGCGGTCTGGAACCCACATAGCTTCAGATAGGTCCTGGTTCTATTGATCTCACATGACCTGGGTTGAACCCTGCAATTTATGAAAGAAAGAATCTTGTTTTGCACAAATGTGGAGAATGACACAACACTCTGAGCATAAAACGATTTATTTTTGAAATTGAGTTTGAGAAACAAGTTCTTAACTAGGTATTGAGCCTGCGACTGACCACAACCAAAATGACTCAACAAAGAAAAAACAAAGGTAAAACAATCTAAACACGTCTATTGACACTCGAAACGACTCAAAACAAGAAACGAGACAAACAAAAACACACACACACAACACTCAGATGTGTTCCAACGGCAAGAGACATCTTAGTTCACGAGGAGGCAATTTCTTCGGGTACTGTTTCCCACCCTTTCTCATTTGTGAGTCTCACATCACTCTGGCACTCAATCTCTTTTTCTCTTAAAAAGACCTTTTCTCACTTTTTCTCTCAACGCACATCTCTCTATTCTTTATTCTCTCTGATTTTTTTTATCCCTTCCCTGGGTGGTTGATGGATAAGCTGAAAGTTGTGGGCTCTTGCCCCTAGTATTCTACTAGATTCTCATTCTTCCGCTCACAACAGTGAGCTTTCCCACAGAGGGGTTGTGACGCGATCAGACATGCAGTAGATCTACAATTGACATCATTTGGCGATGCCCTTGGCCAATTCGGATGTGATCAGATCTGTCCAGATGAGGGAGTGGAATATCTTGATCCATTCCAATTGGTGCTTCGCACTTGGCTTGATACCTCGCTGCTCGGAGGATGAGAGAGCTTTCGGCCATTTGTTTGTTAGCTTCAGTTGTGCCTTTTCTGGCGAACAAGGTGCCCTTTCCGGCAAGTACGGTGCCTTTTTTGGTGAATGCATTGACAAAGGGAAAAAGACAGAAAACCTGACTCAACTGTGCCCCTAGTTCATCGTTTTGACCATTTTTTGTTTTTTGCTTTCTACTAAAACAATTTTGACCAACATGAAAGTTAGATTAACAAGCTTGTTCGATTTTCTGATTTGAAATCATGCAAGTCAGGTTATGAACATCGAAAATTTTCCTTTTTTTGGGTCCAAGAAATGATTCAGTTTTGGAAAAAAATGGAATAATTTTCGAAAGAATTAGTCAACCTCAGTAAAAATCCTCAAAAATTATTTTTGCAAATGGCCACTACTCGACCAACATAGAATTTACTCTTGAGATGCACAACCTTAGATCTGAACTTGATTTGTCTTGCAGCTGAATCCTCCAATGGAAAAGAACAGCTGATTTTGAATGGAGACAAGCCAATTTGCAGATGGACAAGATAGTCGAATTGAACAAGGATAAACCAATCAACATGGATGAGCCAAGCATGATGAAAATGATTGGGGCCACACTTTAAAATGAAGATGCCTACGTATTCCAAACATGGGAATCAGGTCTGACGTAGTTCCAGGTTAAAGTACACTCGGCTATTAACCTCTCCTTTTGCGCTCTAACTTTTGCCAAGGCCGCCCTTCCGGGTTTTCAACCTTGCGAGCTTCGTTTTTCTTTTCATTTCATTTCTTTTTGTACTTTTCATTTCTTTTCTTCTTTTTCTTTTCTTTTCATTCTTTTCGTACTTTACATTTCTTTTCTTCTTTTCTTCATTTTTCTTTTTTTTGTTCTTTTTCTTTTCTTTCTTTTCTTGCTCTAACGTTTTCCAGGGTCGCCCTTCGGGTTTTCGGCCTAGCAAGCCTCTCAAAGGTAGAAAAGTTTAACTTTGTCCATGTTGATCGATTTTGAAATCTCTAAGTCATCTGAATCCAGGAGAGTGGCTGTTGTTTGCTGATGATGTAGGTTTCATCCAACTGGGTCTGAATTGCCCCTAGTGTTGTGGACAGGAACTCGCTTGTCCTTCAACAAAACTTTCTTCTTTTTCCCATTCTGGGAATTGGCTTTCTTGCCAATCTGCCTTGACATGTGAAATGACCCATCCTTGACTCTTTGAGCACATCTGACCTTTTTTACCCCTAGTTTAAGGGCTGCTTCAACTCTGGCCTGGCAGTCCTCCTTGGATATCATACGACCTTATTGCCCCTACTTCAAGGGCTGCTTCAAATCTGGCCATACAAGCCTTACATTGTGGTTGATCTTTGAATATTCTGAATCCAAGTTCAAGGTTTGAAAGCAAAAGGGGTTGAGTCTCGAGGCAGAGAGCGATCCCATGCTGCACAATCTCAAGAGCGATTCCACACAGGTCTTCACAGGACCACGCAAAATATTTTTCGAAATCTTTTAAGAAAACAACTAGTCGCCCGTGCTGAAGACATTGTAGAACCCATCTGGATCAAGCTAGGATCCTTCTTAGTACTCACATTAACAAACATGATCTCATTCATTAAGGGCTTAGCATGCCTCTCTTCCTCTCAGTTTGATCAAATTTTGCAAATCCAGAGGAATTCCTTCCACTTTGTTTTCAACACAGTGTTCAAAAAGTTTTGAAAAAAACTTAGGTCAATGCAATGATATCAAGGCACATAAAAGTAGGTGAAAAGCACAGTCGTTTCATTCAAATCTTCTGGCGCAACTGGCTTCATGGCAGAAACAAACTCAAAAGAAAGAGTGAAAATCACTGTTGTTTCATTTAGATCTTCTGGTGCAATTGGCCCAATGGCAGAAATAGACGCAAAAGAAAGAGTGTAAAAGACAAACACCAAACAAGATAGTGATGTCCGAGGTAACACCCCCGAAATCACCCGACTCTAACACAACAGGACTAACTCGATACAACAAGACAGGCTCAACTGACTCAGTACAAAAAGACTGACTCAATATAACACAACAAGACTGACCCAACACCCAAGTTAGAAAGTACAATAAACAACATTTGCGCATTGCTCAAAACGGTGCGTTCCATTCTTCATATCTGGAGTATACTGAGCGCCATCCACAGGTGGTTCGTCCCCCGATCACATAATCATATTATCCCCCAAATTCATCGATCTAGTGCCGATAGACTTTGCGGAACTTGGTGCGATGATGACCTCGTTGTCAATCAGATCTTGAATTTCATGGCAAAGGCGAAAACACATGTTAGTGTCATGGCCAGCTTGTTGATGGAAGGCACAGTACTTGGCCGGATCATGTGAGGGAGGGAGGTTAATCGGGAGAGGCCGAGTCTCAAGAGGTTTGAGATGGCCTTGCCCAATGAGGACTTGGAAATCTTTGGACAAAGTCATATAGAGGGGATGGAAGGACCTCTGACCCCGTGGTTGATACTTCGGGGTTTGTGGAGTTTTGTTGGATGCACCAGCAAAGAGATTGATAGGCACTGACTGGGTTTGCTGATCTCTTCTAAGTGTAGGATAAGAGCTGAAAGGGACGTTTCTGACATGGCGGTCCTTCTCCCGGCATGCCCCTTGATTCAAAATGCTTTCATCCTGAGCGACAAAAGTGTCATCCACAGTTTTTGCAACCACTGCAAACACTTGCTGTTTGTTTAGCCCTTCGACTTTCAAAGCCTTAGTAGCCCATATAAGGTGTTCATGGGGACTAATGCCTGCCCTACCTTGTTCTTACCACTTGCCTCCGCTTTGCCAAGGGATTGGCCTTCTTCAAATGCGGCCCGTCCCAAGGTTGGGGAGCCTTTTGACATGAAATCCCTAGTATGTGATGTGGTTGATGATGGGGCCAAAACCCCAAAGGTTTAATCTGCCACTGTTCTTTGAAGATCTTCAATCATGCTCACTAGCTCAGAAGTAGTGGGCTCATGGTTTGAGATGTTTGGGGTTCAAGTGCATTCATCATGCAAAAGTCCGTGCTTTCTCGGATAAACACCTCAAGCTTGGGTAGATGAGTCGGGGTATGTACACTAGGATTGTAGGCGGGTGGTAGTGTATGGACGAGGTTGAGATGTGGATGAGGTACTTGGTCATTAGGGTCTTGAGGTGGAGCTATCGTCTGGTTGTCAATGAGATTTTGGACCTCATCACGAAGGCGGTAGCAATGATCAGTGCCATGACTGCGCTGTTGATGATACACACAGTATTTGGTGGGGTCTTGCCTGGCAGGGAGTGGGTCAAGTAGAGGTTGGGGATGAAGGGGTTTGAGATACCCTCTTTCAATCAGGACTTTTAGTGCGCTGGTTAGGCTCATATAGAGGGGGTGAAAGTTCTGCCCTGAGCTCGGGCTGGGCTGGCTGTTTGTAGGCTGGCCTTGGCAAAAGAGTCGGCTATGGCTACTGTATTGATTTTAGCGGGTTTGGGAACAGTGTTACCGCCAGCTGTAGATGTCCCCGAACGTCCTGGAAGGGAATCCCCGTTCTGTTCATTTGTGGGTTTACTACAGTTCGGACTCAAATTGTCATGGTTCTTAATCTGATCTCACAATGTGCAATGTGAGATTGATAAATCACCAAAGAGTCCAAATCCGACAAATCGTTTTGAAAAAATAGATTTTTAGAAAGAAGTGCCAAACATGGACTGCTTTGCCAGATACAGAGTCGCCACCTAAATATTTTTTATAGGGAAATTTAGGAAACCCTGACTCGTTTGCCTAAGGCCACGTGTCCGTCATCACCAAAGTTGCCTCCGCTCGGGAACTTGGGTACGATTGGGGAAGGTCAGCTATGAGCACCCCCGCTCGCCCGATCCAAAGATCGGCCTCTACTAACCACGATATCTAGTTTTGAAAACGTTATGCGATCTTATTCCGATTAATTAGCTAATCTTACTATGTGATGCGCACAACACAAAAGTATAGACTAGATCGCCTAATTTGGAACAAAGCATTGCATATCCGTTTGTTCGAAAAATGGTTTGAAATTTGCTACTCGCAAGTAGGCTAAAATACGGATTTCAACGAGTTGTTCCAACTCAAGCAATCCAACCTTCACCCACAGGCATTTAGGCAGTAATATCACATAAGCACATAGCCACATGGTAAGCATGCTGTCATGTTAACATTCACACTCATGTGAGATGCTAAAGCATAAATACTTACAGCGTAATCCGAGCCAAAACAAAGAACATGTTAGCAATCAAACGTATGATCCAAGTCCATGTTAAATGGCTAATGCATCACAGGCAAAATGCAATCTAGAATAGGCTCGGCTAATCCTAGGATGGCATGTGAAATGCAACAAGTAACATGTATTCAAGTTAGATTTGAAATACTATGCAGTTAGTATGATGCGCCGAGCCCGGTGCATGCCAGACAAATGTATGGATGCACGCATGCATAGCATAAGGTATGCTAATTTAAATATGCCCTAATACTAACCATTGAAAACAGGTAAGTAAAAGGGAGAAAGAAGTGGGGGTTGGAAGACATACACACACTCACACACACTTATTACACAATTGCCCTTGCTTGGAGGGTCCGGAAGAATAATACAGGCCGAATAATGAACCAACTATCCTAGCTAATTAATTATTACAAAACTTCTAATTAATTAACAAATTAATTACAAAAACAGCCTGGATATGAAACTAAAGAGACCGCCGCAGCTCTGCCTCAGAATGCATGGATGATGCATGCTCGATTTGCCTTGCCCGGAAACCCGCTGCCATGCCATTGTTGCCTCTGTTTGCACTGTCCTATACCTCTGAGGACTGTGAAAATCCTGGAGATGCCTCTAAATTGCTCCTTGAGCATTGTGAGATGCCACCGACCAAGGCATAAGATCACCGGCCATTGATAAATGGTCATCGACCAATTGTTGAGCCATCGGCTAATTATTTTTGGTCAGTCGGTACTGTAGGTAGCCGGTCGGCCAAATCTTCCTGCAGAAACCTGTTTTGACAGCAGCAGAGGACAGAAAAGGCATGGCATGGAATTTTCAAGCAAATGTGCGCATGTCCACTCTCCCTATCACGTTATAGACTCAAAGGAGTGTGGCCCTTGGTCCTCGGGCCACCAATCACGCATTTCGATGCATGATGGCCAAAGGCACCAAGTTTGCAAATCAATCTGAATGTATGCGACAAAACAAATGAATGCCTTACGCCCTATCATGTTGAGGTCAAGGGCATCGGCGACCGAGGGTTGAGACGTGTTTCGTCACTTTGAGTACGAACACACCTCACCCCTCATGCTTGGTTTGACACCCCAAACCAAGCAAAATGTAATGCATGTATGTAATGTGGCTCAAGTACGCAACATGGGTCAAATATGCAACATGAGGCTAAGTTAACAAAGCATGCCAAATGCAATGCAACCTAAGCATGCGTAGACACCCCATTTTTGACCGTCTTCAAGACTTGGACGTCACCGCTCGAACACTCGGTGATTACTCATGTTTGTGTTTCGTTTTGAGTTCCCGGAGGTCTCGGCTACGCGCCTTGCCTCAGGATCTCTCAACTCGACTGTTCTGTGTTTAGTTTTGCACCAAACACTTGTGTTTTTGCTTCTGAGGGTAGAAAGTAGCTTGTTAGCTACCCCTGACACCCACCGGCCTTGGTTTGAGGCCATCGGCCATGTTTTGAGGCTACCGGCCATTGGTGAATTATACCATTGGCCGGTCGGCACTCAGTATGGCCGGCCGGCCATCTGTTTGGCCGGTGACCTCCTTTTTTGGCCGGTAGCACCTTTTTACCTTTTTCTGGCATGGTGCATGCCAGCTGTGCCAGCTGAAATGCACCAAACCTGCCCCGGGGCATACATGTGGCTGTTTTACCCTTTTTGCACCCTTTTGGTCAAAGCTTCTTGAGGATGCTTGACCCTTGGTCAAAGCTTCCTTAAGAAGCTTGCCAGCTGTCCTAGCTTCCTCAGGAAGCCTTGCCCCCTTTGCCCCTTTTTTTGTTTAGCTTCTTTGAGAAGCTTCAAAGCTTTCCCTTGTCTATATAAGAGACCTCCCTTCTCCTTTGATTTGGTTGAGCAAAAAAAACCAGAGGGATATGCATATATACATCTGAGATATACCTTCTCTCTCTATATCTCCCTCTCTCTCATCATTTATGTGTGTTTGAGTGCCTTAAGGTGTATTTTATCCTTAGTTTTGCACACAAACACACACTACTACACCATACTCCGAATTTGAGAGGCTTTGAGGGTTTGTTCTTGAGGTTTTGGACTGGTTTTGATCAAAAGAAGAAGGCTGCACTTGCTGTTCATCAAGGGTTCTTCAAGGGTAACTCTTTTACTTTAGATTCCCCAATCTTGCACTAGTCTTTTGCCTATCTTTCTTATTGTTTTAGACTTTGTGTATAACTGAAAAAAGTCTTGTATTTGCATGCTTAAGATATCTCATTAAGGTTGTTTTGGCATTGGGGGTCGACCTCCCCCTCTTAGGCCTTGTTTGGCCCCTTTTTGTGCTTCGTTTATTAAGTTTTGATTTCTTTGGTGTATTAGCCTTCTCACCACTGAAATCCTGTGGATTTTTAGTGGTGAAGAAAGGAGGTTTGAGGTCTTTCATAGGGGAGGGACACCTCTCTCCCTTGGTCTCTCATTTTGTTCATGTTTTGGCTCATAAGGGTAACATGCATGTTTGGTTTGTTTTTGGTTCCATATCAGATGTTTTGGGTGTTGTTTAGGTCATATGTTGCCTCTGTCTTGGTCGGATTAATGACCCATTGCATGCATATTATACTTGCTTTACATTCCTCAATGTTGTCTAAAAGTGCATCATACCATTAGACCACCATGCTCTCATATTTTGGCCTTGCTTTGTGAAGTCCTTGGTCATATTTTGCCATGTTTAAGGTCTGTGGGGTACTGATTTAATCATGTTTGCCATGTTTGGTATGACCTCCTTGCATCTTGACATTATGAGCTTTAAGTGTGTGAGGCATGAGCATGTTTTGTTGAGTCTATTTCAGTAATTTGGAGTCATTTTATATGTCATTTCAGTCCTTAAACCATGCTTGTATGCTTGCATTCATCACCTCTTTCATGTTTTGAGGATGTGTCCTTTTATGCCTAGAAATGAGCTTTGGTGCATGCATTTTGTTTAAGTCACTTACGCTGCCATACCAGTGGATTTGGGGGGCTCATTTTACATATTGAAACTCTGATTTGTATTGAAAAGTGCATGCCATGAGTGGTTGGGGTGGTTGTAGTAGGATACTCTCTTTAGTGGCCTTGAATGCTTCCTTTTTTGTATCCATTTCCTAGCATGTTTTGGTGCCATCTTTTGCATGCATTTTAGAGTCTAACATGAGTGTTTGGTATCCATGTACCTCACCTTTGGGTGCTCTTGAGAATAGCCCTCCATGCCTTAGCTTTAGGCCCCTTTGATTTGCTTGTTTGGTATGCTTGTTGTCCATCATTTTGGCATCTTTGGCCACTGTTTTGGGGTGTGGCTGGGGCCTCCCATTTCAGCCTAAGTCCACTCTTGTATATGGTTGCATGCTTGACTTGTTACCTTTAGTTGCATGCTTGCATTGTGCCATGTTTATATTACATTTTAGGTTGCATTGCATTGCATCTCGCATGCTTAGTACATTACATTTGCATGTTTAGGTTACCTTGCATTTGGCATACCTTGTAACTTAGCCTCATGTTGCATAGTTAAGCCACATTTACATACATATATTGCATTGTTTGGTTTGGGGTGTCAAACCAAACATGAGAATTGAGATGCGTTCGTACTCAAAGTGACGTAACGGGCCTCGATCCTCGGTCGCCGACCCCCTTGACCTCAACATGATAGGGTGTGGGCATTCATGTGTTTTGTTTGCATGCATTTACATTAAGTTGCTAACTTGGCCTCTTAGGCCATCATGCATTAAAATGCATAATTGATGACCCGAGGATCGAGGGCCATGCTCCCTTGAGTCCATTACATGACAGGGAGTGTGTCCATGCATACATTTGCCTAAAAATTCCATGCCATACACTGCTTGCCCTCTGCTGCTGTCAACTGCAGGTTCTGCAGGAAGTTTTGGCCGGTCGGCTAAATACAGTGCCGACCGGCCAGGAATTTGTGGCCGATAGCTTATTCAGTGGCCGGTGATCATCCCCTTCGGCCGGTGGTGTTTCTACTTGGTCGGTGGTATCCCTCAACATCCAAAGAGCATACCCTTGGACTTTGGCAGTCCTTAGAGGAGCAAGGCAGTGTTAACAGAGGCAGTAGTGCTATGGCAGCGAGTTTCCAGGCGAGACGAGTCAAGCATGCATCATTCACGCATCCTGAGGCAGGGCTGTGGCTGTAATACCCCTGTTCCGTAATATGCTAATTGGTCCTTAAATTGAGTGTGATTATGTGTTTACCATGATCTTATGTGCCATTATGTGAATATATGTGATTTTGAAAGTTTTATCTGTTCACCGTAGGAATATCTGTTTGAATAATCCGCTTTGGAAATTAAATTGAGGGCCTTATCGGCTACAGAACCTGAAACTGAATACGCCATTGCGATTGGCATAATTTTTAGAGCCTACGGTGAAATTTAATTGAAAATTGATTCTGGTCAATTTAAACTGATTAAAATGATAAATTAAGCACCCCCTTTATTTTATATTATTGTATTGACTTAGTGGGGCTTGTTGTATATGAGCACTACTCAATTAAACTCCCTCTCTAATTCTCACTTGGCTGATATACACTCTAAGGAGAGGAGAGGGCCGGCCATTAGAGAGAGAGAAGAGAGAGGAATCTGTGTTTGATCTTGAGGGCTTGGAATCTTGAAGTCCAACTCAAATTGGACCATAGATTGCAGAATTGGACTTCTAGGTAAGCCATTGACTCTTGAAATTATGAATTGAACTTGTAATCTTGTGAGTCCAAGAGTTGTTTGTGATCAAGAGCAGGTAATAAGTTGATTTTGTTGAGTTTGAAGTCTTAGAACTCATGCATGTAAGAAATTACTTTGAATTTGCATGTTTGAGCTTGAAACACATGATTCATGTAGAGTTTTGGTTGAAACTCATGTTTTGATCACCATTTGTGTTATCTAAGTTGAGAATGTGGCTAATTCATCACATGCATGTGCAAATTGAGAAGATATGAGCTTGAATGCATGAATTTGTTATATTGATGTTGAGTTTGACATATTTTGGGACATGCATATGGATAAATCAAGAAATGGAGCTTCATAATGTTATAATCTTGCATTGGTGCCATGTTAGTATGATTATATTGAGATTTGAGCCATTGCATGCAAGTAATGTAGCTGGAAAACCGATTTGGAGCTCAAGAACACATTCTGGGAAACCCAGAATTTTGATGTCCGCTCGAGCGGGGTAATGGCCGCTCGAGCGGGAAAATCGTGCTCCCAGCACTTTTGCAGAGTTGGATGTCCGCTCGAGCGGGATAACTCACACTCGAGCGTGGAGTTTTGTAGACGGGCCTTCAGCTCGAGCGCTCTCTTCCACGCTCGAGCGCATTTTTCATGCAACCAGTACTTTTGCAGGCCTTGAGGGTCCGCTCGAGCGGGTGAATTGACGCTCGAGCGGGGACCCTAATTTCTGGAATTTTGCTCATGTGTTCTGTGTTTCGTTTTCCGTTCTCTTTCACTTGTAATCACTCTTAGGCGTGTGTTAAACATTATAATTGAGTTAATGAGTTAAGAATAAAGCCTAAAGAGGAATAAGTGAATTAAGGAACGGATTGAATTGTTAATGACCCTTCTGTGTTCATGGAATGTGTAGGGTCAAGCTCCAGGGCGAATCCACAAGCCGATCACTGTGAGTAATGTCAATATTCGAAAGCTTGTCAATGTCTAATTGTTTATTCCCTTAAACTTTATGAGTTGTTAATTGGGATTGTGGACAAGAGTCTGACAGGAATGAATGGATGGACCAAAGGTCGTTTTGATATAAATGAATGGACCGAAGGCCGTTTCGACATAAGTGAATGGGCCGAAGGCCGTTTTGCCATGAATAGGAGTATGAATTGGGCCCAAGGCCGTTTGGAACATGTTGTTCTACATTGTTATGTAATTTCTGCATTTGATATTATTCACTGGGCTATCGCTCACGCTCTTTCATGTGTTTGTAGGTGAGCCAAGGGAAGTCCAAACCCAGCCCCAGTGAAGTCCGCTAGGAAAAATCCGAGTTTTGAGGAAGTCAGCCTTGCGTCTCACTCTCGAGACCTACCCTTGCCTTTTTGCTATGTAATTATGCTTTGTCTTGCCGGCAAGGACTTTATGTATATCTGTAAATAGTCTGTCATAGGTTGACTCGTTTTGGTTGGTCCTGTCTGTAATGAATTTTGTGAAACTGTACTTTTGATGTGGGTTATTAACGTAACTGAATATGGTCTGTTGATGTGCATGCAAGCACGACTCTATGGACAAAGTTTTTATTTGTTGCTTCCGTTTGGCCCCCTTTACTCTGACAAGTTATGTCTGTTTTGGTCTGAGGCCGTAGGTAATCTCAAGATTGCTGGCCGGTTATGTCCTTAACCCATAGGGGCGGGTTAGGGTCATGACAGAGTGGTATCAGAGCACGAATTAATAACTCACACACTTGTCCGAAAAGAGCAATAAGCGTCTACATAAGATCTAGAATGCATTCATGTGATAAGTACGAGTTTGGAAGCATTGATTATATGCTTAAATGTTTTGTCATGAATAATTCTATGTGTAAGTTGTGAACTACTTGCATTGCAAATTACCTGGAAATATGTGCTCCTTAGTGTATGCGTACTTGTGTACCTTTTGTATGAAATATAATGCAAGTTTAATCAGATGGTGAGAACCAGAGGTGATGAGTTAGAGGAATCCTCTGCTGCCAGATTGGACAGAATGGAAAGACTGATTCAAGAAATGGCAGAAGCTTTGAGGCAGCAGCAGGAGTGGCAACAACAGTGGTAGCAACCACACCCGCCACGTCCACCTCCGGCACCACCTGTGCCAGATGATCAAAATGATGATCGGATAATCGCCCTCACCAAGGAGTTCAAGAAAATGAAACCACCACAATTCCATGGCGGACTAGATCCTTTGAAAGCCGAAGCTTGGGTACTTGGGATCGAAAAACTGTTTGAAGTATTTTGGTGCTCGGATACACAGAAAGTGCTTCTAGCCACTTTTATGCTAGAAGATGAAGCGAGAAGATGGTGGATGTTGATGAGGGAAAACCACAGAGACGTGGATTGGGCGAAATTTTTGGAAATCGTCTATGACAAGTACTTCCCGCAGTGCGTCCGGGACAGGAAAGTGGCAGAGTTCATGGAACTCAAGCAAGACAGCATGACTGTAGCTGAGTATGAGGCCAAATTTACTGAGTTGGCCAGGTTTGCACCGCACGTAATTGATACTGATTATAAGAAGGCAAGGCATTTTGAAGGAGGGCTTCGAAGTGACATCCTAGAGCGGGTGAATGTCCTGAAGTTGGAGACCTACGTCGGGGTGCTTGACCGGGCCATTATATCAGAGGCTAACATAGCTAGACAAACTAAGCCAACAACAGAATGGAAAGGCAACAAAAGACAAGGCTTCTTTCCGAAGAAGAAATTTTTGAAAAAGCAAAACACGGGCTCCTCCACTACTTCAAGTTCTTCCCGAGACACAGCTCCCATGTGCAACATTTGTAGCAAAAGGCACCGTGGAGTCTGTTACCGTGCATCAGGAGCCTGTTTCAAGTGTGGGAAACAAGGACACATAGCCCGAGAGTGCAATCAGAACGGTGGGAAGCTGGCAGCTAGTTCAACTGCATCGGTTCCAAAGCCGGGAAATGCTGTGAGATCCGCTGTTACCAGGGACACAGTGAGACAGGGGAGAGTTTTTGCGCTTGTTCCGGGTGACACACGGAACGCCAATGCCGTTGTCTCAGGTACTATCTCAATATGTAATCAGGATGCTTTTGTGTTAATTGATTCTGGATCAACGCACTCATTTGTGACATATGCATTTGCATCTAGACTGAAAAGACCCCTAGAATTGTTGCCATATTTGTTATGTGTGTCTGCTCCATCGGGGGAATCTGTGTTATGTGACTATATATATCGGTTTTGTGACATGCATATTGAGGATGCTACCCTATATGTAGATTTGTTGCCCTTAAACTTTAGACACTTCGATGTAATTTTGGGCATGGATTGGTTGACCAAATATTGTGCCACTATAGATTGTGTGACAAAGAGGGTTGTGTTTAAACCACCAGAACAGAAAGAAATTGTGTTTGTGGGAAATGGGATAGTGCCTCCACCATACTTGATATCTGCAATGAAAGCATGTAAATTGATCAGGAAGGGGTGCCAGGGTTATTTGTGTTATGTATTAACCGAACAATCCGTGAATATTGAATTGAATGATATTCCCATTGTTAGAGAGTTCCCAGATGTGTTTCCAAATGAATTACCAGGGGAATTGGTAGACAATGAGATAGAGTTTACTATTGAAACTGTGCCAGGCACCCAGCCTATTTCTAAAACTCCCTACAGGATGGCTACTGCCGAAATGAAAGAATTAAAGGAACAGTTGCAAGACCTTCTTGATAAAGGGTTTATCCGGCCTAGCACCTCGCCTTGGGGCGCACCAGTGTTATTTGTAAAGAAAAAGGATGGTACTTTACGCTTGTGCATTGATTACCGGGAATTGAACAAGGTAACGATAAAGAACAAATATCCTTTACCCCGTATTGATGACTTATTTTACCAGTTGCAGGGATCACAGGTGTTTTCTAAGATTGATTTGAGATCCGGGTATCACCAGCTGAAAGTTAAAGCAGAGGATGTTGAGAAAACCGCATTCAGAACGAGGTATCGTCATTTTGAGTTTCTTGTTATGCCATTTGGAGTGACTAATGCTCCGGCAGCATTTATGGACTTAATGAATAGAATTTTTAAAACCTACCTTGATGAGTTTGTTGTTGTCTTCATCGATGATATTTTGATATACTCTAAAGATAGACTTGAACATGAACATCATTTGAGGACTGTTTTACAAATACTTCGGGAAAGGAAACTATTTGCTAAATTAAAGAAATGTGAATTTTGGTTGGATGAGGTTGTTTTCTTAGGGCATGTGATCAACAAGGAAGGAATCTCAGTGGACCCGCAGAAAATAGAAGCAATTGTGAATTGGCCTACACCAACTAATGTGACAGAAGTTCGCAGTTTCATGGGCTTAGCTGGGTACTACAGGAGGTTTGTGAAGAACTTTTCGAAATTAGCAGTACCTCTTACCCAATTGACACGTAAGGGACAACCATTTGAGTGGAATAGTGAAAGAAAATCAGCCTTTCATGAATTGAAGACAAGATTGACCACTGCACCAATTTTGACACTACCTTCAGGTACGGAAAATTTTGTGATTTTCAGTGACGCATCTTATAAGGGTTTGGGTTGTGTGTTAATGCAGAACGGAAGGGTTATTGCTTACGCCTCCCGACAGTTGAGGCCACATGAGAAGAATTATCCAACACATGACCTAGAATTGGCCGCAGTTGTTTTTGCTTTGAAAATCTGGCGGCATTATCTGTATGGAGCAAAATGTGAAGTCTACACGGATCATAAGAGTCTGAAATACTTCTTCACGCAGAAAGAGTTGAATATGCGTCAGAGAAGATGGCTAGAACTGATAAAGGACTACGATCTAGAGATTCAGTATCATCCCGGGAAAGCTAATACAGTGGCGGATGCCTTGAGCAGGAAATCAACAGGGAGTATGGCTTGTTTGCTTACTGAACAAAGGGAGATTTTGCAAGACTTTGAAAAGTCTGAAATTGAAGTGGTAGTGTGTGAACAGGGCGGATTGATAACTGCTATTACAGCCGAGCCGGCAATTGTTGATGAAATCAAGCAAAAACAGAAAGAGGATGAGTTCCTCAGAAAGGTAATTGATGAATTTGAAGTAAGCCCAAAAGCGGAGTTCGGTGTCGAGAATGGAATGTTGAAATTTCAAAACCGAATATGTGTCCCAGATATCACGGAACTAAAGAAGAGGGTCTTAGATGAAGCCCACAGATCCGTATTTGCTATGCATCCGGGTAACAATAAAATGTATCGGGATTTGAAACAAACCTATTGGTGGCCTAAAATGAAGAAAGAGATTGCAGAATATGTGTCCAAGTGCCTTCAGTGTCAGCAGGTTAAGGCTGAACATCAGAAACCAGGCAGTCTACTTCAACCTCTCCCTATTCCTGAGTGGAAGTGGGAACATGTGACTATGGATTTCGTTGTTGGCCTACCTCGGACTTCCCGAGGTATGGATTCTGTTTGGGTTGTAGTTGATAGACTGACTAAATCTGCACATTTTCTGCCTGTCAAAACTACGTTTACCGCTTATAAGTTGGCTACTATTTATGTTGATGAAATTGTCCGTTTACATGGAGTTCCGGTATCCATTGTGTCGGATAGAGATCCGAAATTTGTATCTAGATTGTGGAAGAGTTTGCAGGAAGCTATGGGAACAGAACTAAGGTTCAGCACTGCATTCCACCCACAGACAGATGGGCAGTCAGAACGAACAATACAGACTTTGGAAGATATGCTTCGCATGTGTGCTTTGGATTTTCAGGGGAGTTGGGAAGACTACTTGCCACTTGCAGAATTTGCCTATAATAATAGCTTCCACTCCAGCATCGGTATGACACCATACGAGGCTTTGTATGGTAGGAGGTGTAGATCACCTATTTGTTGGACAGAGGTCGGAGACAGAGCTTTGCTTGGGCCTGAAATTGTACAGGACACCTCTGAAAAGATCAAAACTATTCGGCAAAGGCTCAAAACAACTCAAGACCGACAGAAGAATTATGCAGACGTTCGGAGAAGACCTCTTGAGTATGAGGTCGGCGACCATGTGTTCATCCGAGTTTCTCCGATGAAAGGCCAAGTCAGGTTTGGGAAAAAGGGCAAGTTGTCGCCCCGTTACATTGGGCCGTTTCAGATTTTGGAGAGGCTTGGCCCAGTTGCTTATAGAGTTGCTTTGCCACCGGGATTCGAGCAAATCCATAACGTATTTCATGTGTCGATGTTGAGGGGTTACCTCCGAGACCCGTTGCATGTGATTGATTACCACCGGGTTGCTATTGATGAAAATATGGAATATGCTGAAAGGCCGGAAAGAATTGTTGACCGACAAGTGAAAGAATTGAGAAACAGATCCATTCCAATAGTGAAAGTGGAATGGAAGGAACACTATGGGACAGATGCTACATGGGAAAAAGAGGAGGAAATGTGTCTACGCTATCCACATTTGTTTCCCGACGAAGGTAAATTAAGTTTGGAGGACCAAACTTCCTAAAGGGGGGAAGACTGTAAGACCCCTGTTTCGTAATATGCTAATTGGTCCTTAAATTGAGTGTGATTATGTGTTTACCATGATCTTATGTGCCATTATGTGAATATATGTGATTTTGAAAGTTTTATCTGTTCACCGTAGGAATATCTGTTTGAATAATCCGCTTTGGAAATTAAATTGAGGGCCTTATCGGCTACAAAACCTGAAACCGAATACGCCATTGCGATTGGCATAATTTTTAGAGCCTACGGTGAAATTTAATTGAAAATTGATTCTGGTCAATTTAAACTGATTAAAATGATAAATTAAGCACCCCCTTTATTTTATATTATTGTATTGACTTAGTGGGGCTTGTTGTATATGAGCACTACTCAATTAAACTCCCTCTCTAATTCTCACTTGGCTGATATACACTCTAAGGAGAGGAGAGGGCCGGCCATTAGAGAGAGAGAAGAGAGAGGAATCTGTGTTTGATCTTGAGGGCTTGGAATCTTGAAGTCCAACTCAAATTGGACCATAGATTGCAGAATTGGACTTCTAGGTAAGCCATTGACTCTTGAAATTATGAATTGAACTTGTAATCTTGTGAGTCCAAGAGTTGTTTGTGATCAAGAGCAGGTAATAAGTTGATTTTGTTGAGTTTGAAGTCTTAGAACTCATGCATGTAAGAAATTACTTTGAATTTGCATGTTTGAGCTTGAAACACATGATTCATGTAGAGTTTTGGTTGAAACTCATGTTTTGATCACCATTTGTGTTATCTAAGTTGAGAATGTGGCTAATTCATCACATGCATGTGCAAATTGAGAAGATATGAGCTTGAATGCATGAATTTGTTATATTGATGTTGAGTTTGACATATTTTGGGACATGCATATGGATAAATCAAGAAATGGAGCTTCATAATGTTATAATCTTGCATTGGTGCCATGTTAGTATGATTATATTGAGATTTGAGCCATTGCATGCAAGTAATGTAGCTGGAAAACCGATTTGGAGCTCAAGAACACATTCTGGGAAACCCAGAATTTTGATGTCCGCTCGAGCAGGGTAATGGCCGCTCGAGCGGGAAAATCGTGCTCCCAGCACTTTTGCAGAGTTGGATGTCCGCTCGAGCGGGATAACTCACGCTCGAGCGTGGAGTTTTGTAGACGGGCCTTCAGCTCGAGCGCTCTCTTCCACGCTCGAGCGCATTTTTCATGCAACCAGTACTTTTGCAGGCCTTGAGGGTCCGCTCGAGCGGGTGAATTGACGCTCGAGCGGGGACCCTAATTTCTGGAATTTTGCTCATGTGTTCTGTGTTTCGTTTTCCGTTCTCTTTCACTTGTAATCACTCTTAGGCGTGTGTTAAACATTATAATTGAGTTAATGAGTTAAGAATAAAGCCTAAAGAGGAATAAGTGAATTAAGGAACGGATTGAATTGTTAATGACCCTTCTGTGTTCATGGAATGTGTAGGGTCAAGCTCCAGGGCGAATCCACAAGCCGATCACTGTGAGTAATGTCAATATTCGAAAGCTTGTCAATGTCTAATTGTTTATTCCCTTAAACTTTATGAGTTGTTAATTGGGATTGTGGACAAGAGTCTGACAGGAATGAATGGATGGACCAAAGGTCGTTTTGATATAAATGAATGGACCGAAGGCCATTTCGACATAAGTGAATGGGCCGAAGGCCGTTTTGCCATGAATAGGAGTATGAATTGGGCCCAAGGCCGTTTGGAACATGTTGTTCTACATTGTTATGTAATTTCTGCATTTGATATTATTCACTGGGCTATCGCTCACGCTCTTTCATGTGTTTGTAGGTGAGCCAAGGGAAGTCCAAACCCAGCCCCAGTGAAGTCCGCTAGGAAAAATCCGAGTTTTGAGGAAGTCAGCCTTGCGTCTCACTCTCGAGACCTACCCTTGCCTTTTTGCTATGTAATTATGCTTTGTCTTGCCGGCAAGGACTATATGTATATCTGTAAATAGTCTGTCATAGGTTGACTCGTTTTGGTTGATCCTGTCTGTAATGAATTTTGTGAAACTGTACTTTTGATGTGGGTTATTAACGTAACTGAATATGGTCTGTTGATGTGCATGCAAGCACGACTCTATGGACAAAGTTTTTATTTGTTGCTTCCGTTTGGCCCCCTTTAATCTGACAAGTTATGTCTGTTTTGGTCTGAGGCCGTAGGTAATCTCAAGATTGCTGGCCGGTTATGTCCTTAACCCATAGGGGCGAGTTAGGGTCATGACAGTGGCCACCTTCTTTCTGCATTTAATTTGTTAATTAATTAGAAGTTTTGTAATAGTTAATTTGATATTATTTATTCGGATTGTAATATTTATTCGGACCCTCTAAGCGAGGGCAATTGTATAATAAGCGTGCGTGAGTGTGTGTATGTCTCCCAACCCCACGTCTTTTTTCCCTTTTATTTACTAGCTTTCGGTGGTTAGCCTAGGGCATGTTTCAATTTGCATACAGTATGATAGCATGCGTGCATCCATACATTTGTCTTACATGCACCGGGCTCGGCGCATCATACTAAATGCATTTGTATTTCAATTCCAAAGTTGAATACATGTTAGTTGTAGCATCATCACATGCCATCTTAGAATAGCCGAGCCTATTGTAGTTGCATCTTGTATGTGTTGCATTAGCCATCTTAACATGAGCTCGGATCATGCATTGATTACTAACTAGCTTTTGTTTTGACTCGGAGTACTAGGTAAGCATTTACGGTTTAGCATACCGCATGCGTGTGAGTGTTGCCATAATAGCATGATTACCATGAGGCTAGCTGCTTATGTGATATAACTGCTTGAGTGCCTGTGGGTGGAGGTCGAATTACCTAAATTGGAATAATGCATTAAAACTGTGAGTTTTAAGCCTACTAGATAGTGGCAAAACCATCTTTTCTAAAGCCCACTTGAGGGTGGCAAAACATGCATTTTAGCCTACTTACGAGTAGCAAGCCATTTTCAAAACAAGCATGAAATGTTTTGTTTCAATTTAGGCGATTTGGTCTATACTTGTTTGCTGTGCGCAAAACATAGTAATTCTAGGCTAATAACCGGAATAAGAACACATAACGTTTTCAAAAACGGATATCACGGTTAGTAGAGGTCGATCTTCAGATCGAGTGAGAGGGGGTGCTCATAGCGGACCTTCCCTAATCGTACCCAAGCTCCCGAGCCGAGGCAACTTTGGTGATGACGGACACGTGGCCTTTGGCACCGAGTCAGGGTTTCCTAAATTCCCCATAAAAAATATTTAGGTGGCGACTCTGTATCTGGCAAAGCAGTCCATGTTTGGCACTTCTTTCAAAAAAATCTGTTTTCAAAAACGATTTGCTAGATCTGGGCTCTTTGATGATTCATCGGTCTTGCATTGCACTCCGCGAGATTAGATACAGGACCATGACACCAATTGAGTCCGAACTGTAGCATGAGGCCCGATGGCGCGTCTACAGCATGCAAATGTACAATGTGCTAAGCATGCAAGATGCAATGCAATGCAACCTAACATGCAAGCTAAACTAATGTAACAAGAACATGTAAACACGGTATAATGCAAGCACGCAACTAGAGGCAACATGTCAAACATCCAACTATGTACAAGGATAGACTTAAACCGAAATTGGGAGACCTCAGCCCATCCCAAAACAGTGGCCAAAATGATGGGTGAAGGCAACAAAAATGCAAAGCAAACAAGCTCACTAATTGGTCCATTACTTAGACCACAATGCACAACCTTCAAGCATGAGTGAAATGCGATGAATATGAGGATATGGCAATACGACAAGCTTTGAAATCATGTCAATAATGCTACCAAATCATGCACCTAAGGTGAATAAAGCATGCTAAAGGGCTTAAGGTCCAAAGCTAGTCAAGATGCTTGAACTAAGGCCATATCAACCAAGCCCCGCAAGGCCAAGATGACTAAAAATAGACTTAGGGCAAACCAAAATAAGACTAGAACATGCATGGAACATGGTCAAAACATGCCAAGAAATGGGCCCAAAACAAAGGGCATTCAAAGCCACAAGGAGGGCACTCTACTACAACCACCCTAACCGCTCATGGCATGGACTAGACAACCAAAAACAGAGTTTCAATACATCAAAATGCACCCCAAAACCCATTGATATGGCAGCCCAAAGCCTCAAACACATAGGCATACACCAAGGCCCTAACACGGAGCATAAGATCACATCTCCTCAAGGCATCGAAAGGGTAGCAAATGCAAGCATGTAAGCACAAAACATGGACTGAAATGGCATAATAAGTGATTCCAAATCACTAAAATAGCCTAGGTAATTCAAGCTAATGACTCACACACTCAAGGCTCACAAGCCAAAACGCAAAGAGGCTATATCAAACATGGCAAACATAATCAAATCAGCACCCAACAGACCTTAAGCATGATGAAATATGAGCAAATGCTTCATGAAGTCAAGCTAGAACATGCAAGCATGGAGGTCTAAAGGCAAGATGCATTTCAAGGCAAAATGGAGGAATACAAGGCAAGTATATTATGCATGCAAGGGGTCAATAAACCAACATAGAACAGAGGTAAAACATGCTAAATAAACTCCAAATAACCTCTGAAACAAGACCAAACAAAACTAAGCATGCATGCTACCCTTATGAGCCAAAAACATGAACAAATGAGACACAAAGGGAGAGGGCTGTCCCTTCCCTATGCAAGACATAAAAACCACTTCTTCGCCACTAAAAATCCTCTGGATTTCAGTGGTGAGAAGGCCAATGCACAAAAGTATTCAAAGCTCAACCAAAGAAGGCACAAAAGGGGCCAAACAAGGCCTAAGAGGAGGAGGTCGACCCCAAACACAAAAGAGACCTTAATGAAACATCTTAAGCATGAAAAATCAGAGTTTTTATCAGTTATACACAAAGCTCAAACACAGCATGCAAAGTAGGTTAAAAGCTAGTGCAAGATTGGGGAATATAAAGCAATAGTGTTTACCCATGAAGAACACTTCAAGAACAGAAAGTCCAGCCCCCGTTTTCTGATCAAAACCAACTCAAAACTCCAAGAACAAACTCTCGACACCTCCAAAACCGAAGTATGGTGTAATACTAGGTGTCTTAGTGCAAAACTAAGAACAAAACACCCTTTTAGGCCCTCTAACATACACAAATGAAGAGAGAGAGGGAGATATAGAGAGAGTGTGGTGTATATATGCTATATAACTCTGATTTGCTGAACCTCTTCAAAGGAGAAGAGAAGTCTCCTTTTATAGAGGAAGACAACGGCCTAAGCTTCTTAAAGAAACTAAGGCAAAAGGGTCAAGGAGGTCAAGCTTCTAAGAGAAGCTAAGGCAAAGGGTCTAAGCTTCCTGAGGAAGCTAAGGCAAAGGGTCAACCTTCCTCAAGAAGCTTGAGCAAAGGGTGCAAGCTTCTCCAAGATGCTTGAGCAAAAAAAAGGTGCAAAGGGTGCAACTCTTCCATACACGTGTATGGAGGACAAGTTCGTGCATTCCAGCTGGCACAGCTGGCAGGCACAATGCCTGAAAAAGGCAAAAAGGAGGTACCGGCCTAAAAAAGAGACAACCGGCCAAATAAATGATCAGCCGACCACACAATAAAGCCGATACACCTAAGAGAATACCGACCAACCAAACATTTGGTCAGTAGAAAAAAAAAAACAAGGCCGGTGGCATCATGCCACGGCCGGTGGGTTTCAGGGATGGCTAACAAGCCTCTTCCCACCCTCAAAACCACAAAACAAAAGTCCTTGGTGCAAAACCAGGCACAGAACAGGCAAGTTAAGAGATCCTGAGGCAAGGCGCGGGGCCGAGGCCTCCGGGAACTCAAAACGAACACGAACATGGATGATCACCGAGCATTCAAACGGTGACGTCCAAGTCTTGAGGACGGTCAAAAATGGGGTCTCTACAGTTGCCCCTCTTTGACAGAACTCGAAAGTCATAACAATGACGGGAGTGAGTGTCAAAGCCCAAAGACGACCCATTATTGACAAGGCCGAAGACTTAGACAAACACGCAAGACAATAAAGATACGGGCCCGAAGGCGGGGGCAAAATGCAACTGACAATGCAAGAGGCCGAGCA
Organism: Camellia sinensis; assembly: GCF_055761805.1. NCBI lineage: Eukaryota > Viridiplantae > Streptophyta > Magnoliopsida > Ericales > Theaceae > Camellia > Camellia sinensis. Next base: position 105,589,636 of record NC_138969.1, on the reverse strand, counting down.
TAACTTATGATCATGCAAAGAAAGCGGTAACGAAGCATATACATACAATAAATGCAACAGTTTAAGCAATCTAACATAAATCCAACTACATTACAATGCAGAAAGGATGTAAGAGAATTATGTAATTCTCGTTACGTTTCACGCGGAGAATACAATACCTGTGCGGTTCGTCTGGTCGCGCCAGCTTCAAATGAACCGTACATACAATATCGTGCCTGTAAAAGAGAGAAACTTAACAGGTACGGTATCATTAGCAACATGCATAATAATGCAATCTAAAGTTGCGTGACAACGGAAGCCGAGTGGGAAGCATAACAATGCGACTTGGGGCAAGCATAACAATGCTATGAAGACACAAACACATGTAAGTAAAGAACACGTGACAATGTGCACAATGTGTGAAGCTCTAGACACATGTAAGTAAAGCATATGCGACAACGCATACAATGTGTGTAAAAGGAACTTGAACACATATAAGTAAAGCATAATGCGACAACGCATGCAATGTGTATAAAATGGAACTTGAACACATATAAGTAAAGCATAATCCGACAACGCATGCAATGTGTATAAAAAGGAACTTGAACACATGTAAGTAAAGCATAACGCGACAACGCATGCAATGTGTATAAAAATGAACTTGAACACATATAAGTAAAGCAATACGCGACAATGCATGCAATGTGTATAAAAAGGAACTTGAACACATGTAAGTAAAGCAATATGCGACAACGCATGCAATGTGTATAAAAAGGAACTTGAACACATGTAAGTAAAACAATACGCAACAACGCATGCAATGTGTATAGAAAGGAACTTGAACACATGTAAGTAAAGCATAACGCAACAACGCATGCAATGTGTATAGCAGGAATGAACACATGTAAGTAAAGCATGCAGTAACGCATGCAATGTGTAACCTCTTGTAAGATGCATATACACATGTAAGTAAAGCACACGCGGAAACGTGTACAATGTGCAAAGCAAGCAAGGTATGAACACATGTAAGTAAAGTACACGCGAAAATGTGTACAATGTGTAACCACCTGGGGGAATGCATAAACACATATAAGTAAAGCATACGCGGAAACGCATGCAATGTGTAAAGCAAGCAAAATATACACATGTAAGTAAAGCACGCGCGGAAATGCATGCAATGTGCAAAGCAAGCAAAATATACACATGTAAGTAAAGCACGCACGGAAACGCATGCAATGTGTATAGCAGGAACAATGCAAATGAAACGTGTATGACAATGCGAGGTAGGAAAATGCATGACAATGCATATACTGAAATGCATGACAATGCATGTAATTGGAATGCATAACAATGCAAAGTGAGGAGATGCATGACAATGCATGATAAGGGTAGATGCGTGACAATGCGAACTATGTACAATACAATATTTCCACTGAATGCATGACAATGCAAACTATGTACAATGCAATATTTACAATGAATGCATACAATGCAATGGATAAGGCATGCAGCCAAACCGTATCTTGCCTACGAAAGGCATTGACACATATAAACCACGTTTAACACAGAAATGGTGCCGTCACCCACAACACTAGGTGCGTACACATAATATCATAATCGTGCTTCAACACGAGGAGTACGGGCACATACCAGACCAACCTCAACATGGAAAGGCGCAAGCCGTAGATGGATAATACAGCAAATGCATGTAATGTTTTCTATGTGCAATGGAATATACATACAATGTGCATGTCCCGTATGCTATATACAATGTATGGTATGTAAATGCAATATTTACAATGAATTTATGACAATGCAAGCTATGTTTTTTTTTTTTTTTTTTTTTTTTTGAAAATCATGGCAATGCAAATGAGACACGTATGACAATGCATGTGAATTCGAATGCGTGACAACGCATGTCGCTTGAGAAATGCAGGACGATGCAAATGAGCAGTGCATATCAATGCAAGTTGTGCACGTTACAACGCATGTAGACATGCATAACAATGCAAGGGATGATGTGTGCTACAACGTATGCAAACATGCATAACAATGCAACGTATTTGAAGTAGTTTCCAAACTTTCACAAGATACAAAAAGGATACGAAAAGGATACACCTTGCACGTATTTGAGGATCGCACATAGAAGATACGGTCCGAGGTCAATATGAAGGCCGGTCAAGCTTCAAAAATGCAGTTTCTTGCACTGTGTTGAGCAAAGAAGGTCCCAAACCACATCAATGACCCAAAAAATGGTGTAGGAGGCTCACCGGCCATCAAGAGAGTCCACCGGCCATCCACCGGCCACAAAACAAGGCCCTCGGCCAAATATTTCCCTGACCAGCCAACAATGTGGCCGACCGGCCAAACATGCCTGTATTGGGGCAGTTTTGACATTTCGGCACGGGTCTTTAAATATAGGGCTTCTAGCCCTATTTCTTCACTTGCCTCAAGCTCAAAAACTCTCCCCCTTTCTTTCTAGGTGATTTTCCAACCTTCTATCCTCCGTTTTGCTCGGTTTTAGGGCCCATTTCATCGTTCGATTCGCGAACTCCTTCGCGTGTCGAACATTTTGAACCGAACAAATCTTTGTTTCAGTGTCTCTTTCTCGATTTCCACCATTCGAGGTTTGCTTCCCTCGAGTTTTTCTTGATCTCTATGCCTTTTCCGCACCCTAACCTTTCCGGCCATTTTTCACCCTCCCGGGGTTGACTTTTCAGTTGACTTTTCGTATTTTTGCGCGGTTTTCACTCTTCCAGCCATTTTCACACCATTCTCGGCATGGCGGATGGTATTCCACGAGGCGGGACTCTTCTGGAGCAGGAGATGGACCCCGAGGCTGAGCTCTTGCCTCTCAGTGTCCGACAGTTCGACCCGGCGACCTACAGGCCGGCGATTCACGTGCTACCTCCTTATGGTCTTCGCCAGTTCAGGACTTTTGATAGGGGCGTGCCATGAGAGCTTCTTCTGCGTGAGCCAGAGTCACATCTGTCTTACGGCGCTTCTGAGGTACAGTCTTCCCTCTGTTTTATTTTCCGCAATGTAGAACATAACTGCAATTGTTGATTCTATTCTTTAACTGCCTAGCCTGGATACACCGATATATTACACACCGTAATTCATTTGGGAGCACACTGATGCCTGATACCTGTTTGAACCTGAAAACATGCACGCACGCTGTGTTTTCATTGAACCAATCAGACACACTGACACATCATATGTTGTAGTTCACTTCGAGCATACCGGCACTCGATATCTGTTTGAATATGAAAACGTGCACACACGCTGTATTGGCATCAATTTTGACTGTTCTTCAAAACTATACATTTAATATTGCTTCACAACGGTTTGCTTTTGAATACAGGGGGATTCCCATGCCTTCCGGGGGTATGGGAATGTTGCCGCTAGAGGATGGTATATGGAGCTACCGGACACGGTCCGCCGTATTGTTGATCAAGCCGGCTTCGACACTTTCTGCAGGGGACTGTCGCGCCTTACTGCGAGCAAGCTTCTTCTTGCCGCTCTGGTGGAGAGGTGGTGAGACACTACCGATTCCTTCCAGTTTTCCGCCACGGGAGACATGACGATGACTCCCTTCGACTTCTCGATGCTCACCGGCATTGGGGTAGGGGGTGATCCGATCCCGTTCGATACATACATGGACGAGTGGGAGGCCGCTCAGATGTACTTGCTTGGTGACCTACCGCCTCTTGCCTGTGTAGGATTTGTCAGATATTCGTGGTTCGAGGACCACTTTAGGATTCAGCCAGCCTTAGCTGAGGAGGCGCCGATGGCTCAGGAGGAGGCGGAGCAGTATGCACGCGGCTTCCTTATGTTCTTGCTGGGGATGACCCTCTTCGCCGACCGGACGAACACTGTGCCCCTCTGTCTGCTGAGCGCTTTAGTGGACGTCACGCGGATCCGCCGCTATGACTGTGGTGGCGCAGGCTTGGCCACACTGTACGGCTACATGAGTTCATCCTCTTGCCTCAGCAGACAGTTGCTCGGAGGCTACTGGCGGACTTGGGAGGTACATCCTCTTTCTCTGTTTTACATTTCTGCTCTATATTATCTGTATTCTGTACATTGCACATACTGTGGTCTGCCTCACGCTGACTGTATACTGCACACACGGCACACCTATAATCTGCTCTACACTGACTGTATACTGCACAATACTTCCCATACTACACAATCTGATGCCAACTGACTATACACCGCACATACAGCAAACATGCAATCTGCTTTACACTGATTGTATACTGCACACACTGTACACTCTGCACAATACACTGCACAATACACGGTTCTACAATTTCTCCTTTATCCGACATTCTGCTTCGTCTGCATTTTGCTTTATCTGATAAGCACACTGATACCTGCTCTATTGCACTCTGTAGTTATGGGTGTATGCCTACTTCTCGAGGCTTGCCCTAGTGCCGGACGAGGAGACCCCCCTCGGCGTTCTATTCTCTCGACACTTCGATGTGAGATGCGTGCGGAGACCACGAGAGTCGTTTATATTCTTCCGCCATTACTTCGACACCATCATCGCCGCAGAGGTATGCTCAACTTTAGAGTTTATTCAAGCTTCGCTTTGCATTGTATTTTCAATAACAGTAGATAACAAACTGCATATTGTTTGCAGATCACCTGGCAGCCTTGGGCTCCGTTACCAGCCGCGGTTCGGGAGCGGTATGCAGGCGCTGAGGAGACCACTCAATTTAGGATCTTGCTAGAGGGCCCGGTCTGTCGGGCTTGGTACCTAGGCGAGCCCTTCCTGCGCCAGACCTTAGGTTTACTAGAGCAGATAGCCCCGGGTGCACCTCCTATGACCATGAGGCAGACAGAGAGATACACCCTACGGGCGATGGCAACTTATACGATTGGTTGGGATGCGGAGGGTTTCAGGGGCGAGGGCGACTACATGGAGTACGTCCAGACCTATATCATGTGGCCTATGCGTAGTGGCGGTCGAGCTGAGATAGATAGGCCAGCAACGCCGGTGGCTAGAGCAGGAGCAGGAGCATCGAGGATGGCTCGGGCCCGTGGTAGGAGTAGGTCCCGGAGAGGACGGGGGGCTAGTTGGCCAGCACTCCACACGACGATGACATGCAGAGGGCAGGGTGGGGAGACTTACTAGATCGCCATCGTTCCCCCTCCGGCTGATCACGAGCTGGTCAGGTTCTACGACTTGCCTCCGGCACGTATTATTGCAATTTGTATTTTGCATTGTCATTTCATTTCATTTCGTTTGATATTCTGCAGAATACTGATGCTTCTAACACTCTTGCAGACTTCTGCCGAGTATACACGCCAGTCCTTGGAGTTGACTGCCTCCGTGATGGGGATGCTACTGTGTAGCCTCGACCTGCTGGCTATCTACGGTATCTCGGTAAGCTCTCTTTCAACCAAAATCTCAAACTGTGCATAATCTGTTTCACGCATAATCTGATGCATCGCACTACCAACATGGCACTTGATACACGGCCCTCACGGCATTTGATACACTGTAACCCACATACTGTTCACAGCTTTACTCACGGCATTCATACACTGCACTCAGTCACTGCATTCTGCATTCATACACTGCTCACAATAATCATACACTCATACACTGTACTCACACACTGCATTCTGTACTGATACACTGCTCACAGTATTCATACACTGTACTCACACACTGTATTCTGTATTTATACTCTGTTTTGCTGATGCATTTACCATTTGTCCTTTTCAGCCTCCATTCCAGATGTCGGTGGCAGGGAGTGCTCCAGCGGGACCTTCTGTTCTTGCTCGAGGAGGAGGGCAAGGAGGCACAGTACATCCCCGCACCAAAGCGGGGCGCCCCTCATGTTGGGAGCAGCTCTCGGGCACCGATCCCTGATGATGATGAGTCTGAGGCAGAGTCGGAGGTGGAGGCAGAGTCGTCCGAGGAGGAGACTGGAGGTGACTCAGGTTCGGGCTCAGATGGTGGAGCTGGCGATGATGCTCCTGGACCTTTGTCCAGGAAGAGGACGAGGACAGACCCTCAGGCCTGAGACTAGTTGACATTGATCCAGACTTTTGTTGCCTTTCTTCTTTTTGTTTTTCTTTTCCTTTTAGCTAGTATTTTGAGCACTTTGTACTGCCGCGGGCAGATTTTGTTTTCCTCAAAACTATGTACTTGAAAAGATGATGGAATGAAACAAACTTTTTGTTTGAAAAAGTGTTGCATTTGTACATTTCATACATCGCATCGCACTGCATTATTTGACATAACAATGTAAATGAGATTGATCTTTTGTCTGAAAATCAAACACTTGTATTGTAATAACCAGGTAGTGAACCAGCTAATGACAAAACAACTCATACAACCTGCTGCTGATTCTGAACACACCGCCCATAACACAGTGCTCGGTTTACTCTGCGTACAGCCTATACACACAGTTCATACAACGCACTGCTTATTCTGAACACACAGCCCATTCTGAAAACTGCTCATTCTGAACTCATAGCCCACAGCAGCATATTTCTCATTCTGAATACACGGTTCATTCTGAACTCTACAGAAGTTGAAACACACTCAGATGCTCCAAAATTTCTTTCTTTGCAATTCGGAACCCAAAAGCTTCAGATAGGTCCAGGTTTTTCTGTTTACACTTATCAGGGGTGGACCCAGCAGTTTTATAAAATAACCAAATTATGTTTTGCACAAATGTGGGGAATGGCATAGCACTCTGAGCACAAACCGATTTGAGGAAAGGGTTTTCAACTGGGTATTGAGCCTACGACTGAATGCAGCGAAAGGGACCCAACAGAGAAAACAAAAAGGCACTCAACCTAAACAAATCGAGTAACACTCGAGACGACTCAAGACAAGAATCGAGACAGTCAAAACAAAAGACATGACACACAGATGTGTTATAAAAGACAAGGGACCTCTTAGTTTGCGAGGAGCCAGTTTCTCCGGGTATTGTTTCCCACCCTCTTCTCATTTGTGATTCTCACATCACTCGGCCCACAGGCTCGGTTTTTCTCTCAAAACCCCTTTTTGCCCCCTTTTCTCTCGACTTACACCTCTCTATTCTTCACTCTCTCATTTTTCATCCCTCCCCAGATATGGTCGGTGAATAAACAAAAGGTTATGCGTTCATGCCCAACACTGTTAGCTCGCAGCTATTTCCTCCGGTGATGTTTAGTCGATGTTCCTGATAAGGGAGTGGAGTATCTTGATCCATTCCGATTCGCACTTCGCACTTGGCTCAATACCTCGTTGCTCGGAGGTTGAGAGAGCTCTCAGCCCTTTAATGACAGCTTGTGCCCTTTTTGGCAAGTATGCTGGCGATGGGGGAAAGACAGGAAGCCTGACTCAACTGTGCCCCTTAGTTCATCATTTTGACCATTTTTTTTTTGTTTTCTACTAAAACAATTTTGACCAAAATTAGAGTTAGATTAACATACTTGTTCGATTTTTGATTTGAAAATCATGCAAGTCAGGCTATGAGCACTGAAAATTTTCCTTTTTTGGGTCCAAGAAAATGGTCCGGTTTTGGAAAAGATGGAATAATTTTTGAGAAAATAGTCAACCTCAATAAAAATTTTCAAAAACCGTTTTGGCAAACAGCCAGTGCTCAACGAGCATGAAACTTACTCTCGAGATGCACAACCTCGGATCCGAAGAAGAATTGCCCCTTGCTCGAAGAGAGCTGCATGGCAACGAAAAGTTGCCCCTTGTCTGGATAACGCCGCAGCATACTATAAACAGTCCTCATTAGTGATGATCACAACCGAGCTCTCGGATACAAAGAAGACGAAGATGGTCAAAACCAATATATATGGACACAGTCACTTTGAAAGTGTTGGTGGCTGGACTTCAGAATGAAGTTGCCTACGTATCCCAAACGTGGGAATCAAGCCTTACGTAGTTCCGGTTGGGGTTCACTCGTGTATTAACCCTCACCTTCTACGCTCTAACTTTTGCCAAGGCCGCCCTTTCGGGTTTTCAACCTTGCGAGCTTTGTTCTTTTTTTCTTTTCAATTCCCTTTTTTTTTATTCATTTTTTTTGTCTTTTCTTTTTCAAATCTTTTCATTCTCTTTTTTTTTGCATTTTTTTTGTATTCTTTTCTTTTCTTGCTCTAACTTTTGCCTGGGTCGCCCTTCCGGGTTTTCAGCCCAACGAGCCTCTCAAAGGGTAAAAGTGTAACAAGTCCATGCCAAATGGTTTTAGGATCTCGAAGCCATCCGTATCCGGGAGGGTGCCTGTTGTATTGACTTGCAGAAGGATCCATCTTCGGCACTTTGAGCACATCGGACATTTTTACCCCTAGTTCGAGGGGTGCTTCTGTTCTAGCTTCGCAAGATTCTTTTGACGAGGTCTGATCTTCTTGATCTGACTTTCTTGGCCTCTTGTTCGAGGGCTGCTTCAATTTTGGCCACGCAGGCCTCATGTTGTAGTTGACCGTTGAACATTCTGAACTAAGGTCCAAGGTTTGAGAGCAAGGGCTCAAGTCTTGAGGCTGAGAGCGATCCTAAACTGCACAATCTCAAGAGCGATTCCACACAGGTCTTCGCAGGATTGCGCAAAACATTTTGTTTTTGAAAATTTTTTAAGAAACCAACAAATCGCTCATGCTGAAGATAGTGCGGAACCAATCTGGATCAAGCCAGGGTCCTTCTCAGTACTCATGTTAACAAACATGATTTCAATCATTAAGGGCTTAGCATGCCTCTCTTTCTCTCAATTTGATCAAAGTTTTACAAATCCCGAGGAATTTCTTCCTCTTCATTTTCATCACCATAGTGTTAAAAAAGTTTTGAAAAACTTAGGTCAATGTAATGAATTCGAGGTGCAGAAGAGTAAGTGAGATGCTCCGCCATTTTATTCAAATGCTCTGGCACAACTAGCTCAAAGTAGAAATAGGCACGGAAAACATGGTAGCCCCAGCTGTTTCATTCAGATTTCCTAGTTGCAACTGGCTCCACATCAGAGACCGACTCAAACGAAAACAAAAGGGTAATTATAAAACAAAAAGGTGTTTGAGGCAACAACGCCGGAATCACCTGACATTTTATACAATGGGACTGACTCGACACAACAAGACAGACCCTTAAGCAAAAAGACTGACTCAGGACAAAGAGATAGACTCAAAACAAAAACAAAGAACTGACTCGACACCCAAGCTAGGAATTACAAAAACTGCATTCGCAAATGCTCAACATAGTGCGTGCCAAATGCCACACCTGAAATACACCAAGCGCCGCCCGCAGGTGGTCCAACCCCTAATCACATACTCGCGCTATCCTCGAAATCCAACAACCTGGCGGTGACAGACTTTGCTGAGCTTAGCGGGAGGATGACCTCATTGTCAATCAAATCTTGCACTTTATGGCGAAGACGAAAACAGTTGTCGGTGTTGTGACCGGTTTGCTGGTGATATGCGCAATATTGAGTAGCATCATGGCCCGCTGGAAGATGACTGGGGAGAGGCCGAGGCTCAAGAGGTTTGAGATGACCCTTTTCCGCCAGGATTTGAAGTGCCTTAGACAAAGGCATGTAGAGGGCGTGAAAGACTCTGCACCCTCGGGGCAGATACTTCGAAGTCTGTGGACCTTTGCTGGATGTACTAAAAAAAGGATCGGCAGGTGCTGCCTTGGCTTTCTGATCTTTTCCTGGTGCAGGGCTGGGATTGGAAGGAACTGTTCTGGCATGACGGGGCCTATCCCGATTTTTCGCATGGCTTGAACTACCCTCGGTTGGAATGGGGAAAGCATCATCTACAATTTTAGTCACAATTATGAATACTTACTGTTTATTGAACCCCCGAGCTTTCAAAGCCTCGACTGCCCACAACAGTTGTTCAACGGGATCAGCATCTGTTCCCACTTTATTCTTACCTCTAGCCTCAGCCCGATCGAGGGTTTGGGTTGCTATATCGAAGCGAAACCCGGTTGTTGTTGACACGTCATTGCTATAGCTCGAAGCAACCTCAGGTTGGCTGAGCTCGATCACAATTTGCCCTAGTAGCGGGGTCTCCGGCGGTACAAAATTCCAAGCATATGATGTGGTTGGTGGCGAAGCTAATATTTCGCAGGTGAGATCTGCCACAGACCTCTGAAGGTCACCAATCATTCCCATCAACTCAAACGTGGTGGGCTCACGAGCTTGGAACATCTGGGGTTCCTAGATCGGGCGCGCAGCAGGCGACCTGGGTGGGTGTGATATCTCAACATTAGTCTTACCCTGTAAGATGATCCCTTGATTTAGTGCGGCTGCCATGACCACAACTTCCTGTGAATTCTGTGACATCATAAATCTGCTGAACTGAATGAAGGTGATGTGACTGGTGACTTGATTGATCAGATATCTGCCTTGCTTCAGCGAGGGAGAACGCTGGCTATTCTGTACTAAATCTCTAAACTGAAAGAGAAGACACGCAGCATTTCAGCCCAAATCAGAATAGACACAAGCGTAGCTGAATAACTGTACTCTACTACTGATCACTGTTCCCCAAAATCACTGCCCCAAAACTGAATCGGATACCTGCAGATATAACTGATTCTGAAAAACACTGATACTGATGCCCTCGGGCCTGGTATTCGAACTTACAAACTGACATGCGCATTCCCTGTAGAGATACACTCTAAAAGCACATAGCAAGTAAATGAGAGCCAAAACACCCCTATGTTGGGGTAGGGTTTCCCTGTCCTATTTTGTCAGGAGCTAGGGTTTCACTACACACACAACGGTTTCAAACAACCTATAATTGGGTAAGCAACCTGTCCTAGCTTAGAATGGTCACTATGGATTCCGAATATGCACTAGGTCAAATGGTCAAAAGGGTGCCCCGGTAAAATCGGGGTTTGTATTCCCATACTGGCAAAGCCCGTAACCGGTCAACCTTATGGCACACTGCCTCCGGCAAACCGTTCAGGAATAGCAGACGGCAAACACGGTGTCCTAGGCGCACCAATGCACATGCAATGTAAAGAAACACATAAGTGAAATCAAAACAAGATATCATGAGTTCGAGTCAAGCTCTCTAAACTCCCCAACAGAGTCGCCAGAAATTGTAGACGACCCCGAACGTCCCGGGAGGGAATCCCTGTTATGTTCGTTTGTACAGTTCGGACTCAAATTGTCACGGTTCTTAATCTGATCTCACAATGTGCAATGTGAGATTGATAAATCACCAAAGAGTCCAAATTCGGCAAATCGTTTTGAGAAAACAGATTTTTAGAAAGACGTGCCAAACATGGACTGCTTTGCTAGATACAGAGTCGCCACCTAAATATTTTTTATGGGGGAATTTAGGAAACCCTGACTCGTTTGCCCAAGGCCACGTGTTCGTCATCACCAAAGTTGCCTCAGCTCGGGAACTTGGGTACGATTGGGGAAGGTCAGCTATGACCACCCCCGCTCGCCCGATCTGAAGATCGGCCTCTACTAACCATGATATCTAGTTTTGAAAACGTTATGTGTTCTTATTCCGATTAATTAGCTAATCTTACTATGTGATGCACACAACACAAAAGTATAGACTAGATCTCCTAATTTGGAACAAAGCATTGCATATCCGTTTGTTCGAAAAATGGTTTGAAATTTGCTACTCGCAAGTAGGCTAAAATACGGATTTCAACGAGTTGTTCCAACTCAAGCAATCTAACCTTCACCCACAGGCATTCAAGCAGTAATATCACATAAGCACATAGCCACATGGTAAGCATGCTGCCATGTTAACATTCACACTCATGCGAGATGCTAAAGCATAAATACTTACAGCGTACTCCGAGCCAAAACAAAGAACATGTTAGGAATCAAACGTATGATCCAAGTCCATGTTAAATGGCTAATGCATTACAGGCAAAATGCAATCTAGAATAGGCTCGGCTAATCTTAGGATGGCATGAGAAATGCAACAAGTAACATGTATTCAAGTTAGATTTGAAATACTATGCATTTAGTATGATGCGCCGAGCCCAGTGCATGGAAGAAAAATGTATGGATGCACGCATGCATAGTATAAGGTATGCTAATTTAAATATGCCCTAATACTAACCATTGAAAACGGTTAAGTAAAAGGGAGAAAGAAGTGGGGGTTGGAAGACATACACACACTCACAAACACTTATTACACAATTGCCCTCGCTTGGAGGGTCCGAAAGAATAATACAGGCTGAATAATGAACCAACTATCCTAGCTAATTAATTATTACAAAACTTCTAATTAATTAACAAAATAATTACAAAAACAGCCTAAATATGAAACTAAAGAGATCGCCGCAGCTCTGCCTCGGAATGCGTGGATGATGCATGCTTGATTTGCCTTGCCCGGAAACCCGCTGCCATGCCATTGTTGCCTCTGTTTGCACTATCCTATACCTCTGAGGACTGTGAAAATCCTGGAGATGCCTCTGAATTGCTCCCTGAGCATTGTGAGATGCCACCGACCAAGGCATAAGATCACCGGCCATTGATAAATGGTCATCGACCAATTGTTGAGCCATCAACTAATTATTTTTGGTCGGTCGGTACTGTAGGTAGCCAGTCGGCCAAATCTTCCTGCAGAAACCTATTTTGACAGCAGCAGAGGACAGACAAGGCATGGCATGGAATTTTCAAGCAAATGTGTGCATGTCCACTCTCCCTATCATGTTATAGACTCAAGGGAGTGTGGCCCTTGGTCCTCGGGGCACCAATCACGCATTTCGATGCATGATGGCCAAAGGCACCAAGTTTGCAAATCAATCTGAATGCATGCGACAAAACAAATGAATGCCTTACGCCCTATCATGTTGAGGTCAAGGGCATCAGCGACCGAGGGTTGGGACGTGTTTCGTCACTTTGAGTACGAACACACCTCACCCCTCATGCTTGGTTTGACACCCCAAACCAAGCAAAATGTAATGCATGTATGCAATGTGGCTCAAGTATGCAACATGGGTCAAATATGCAACATGAGGCTAAGTTAACAAAGCATGCCAAATGCAATGCAACCTAAGCATGCAAATGTACAATGTGCTAAGCATGCAAGATGCAATGCAATGCAACCTAACATGCAAGCTAAACTAATGTAACAAGAACATGCAAACACGGTATAATGCAAGCATGCAACTAGAGGCAACATGTCAAACATGCAACTATGTACAAGGATGGACATAAGCCGAAATTGGGAGACTTCAGCCCATCCCAAAACAGTGGCCAAAATGATAGGTGAAGGCAACAAAAATGCAAAGCAAACAAGCTCACTAATTGGTCCATTACTTAGACCACAATGCACAACCTCCAAGCATGAGTGAAATGCGATGAATATGAGGATATGGCAATACGACAAGCTCTGAAATCATGTCAATAATGCTACCAAATCATGCGCCTAAGGTGAATAAAGCATGCTAAAGGGCTTAAGGTCCAAAGCTAGTCAAGATGCTTGAACTAAGGCCATATCAACCAAGCCCCGCAAGGCCAAGATGAATAAAAATAGACTTAGGGCAGACCAAAATAAGACTAGAACATGCATGGAACATGGTCAAAACATGCTAAGAAATGGGCCCAAAACAATGGGCATTGAAAGCCACAAGGAGGGAACTCTACTACAACCACCCCAACCGCTCATGGCATGGACTAGACAACCAAAAATAGAGTTTCAATACATCAAAATGCACCCCAAAATCCACTGATATGGCAGCCCAATGACTCAAACACATAGGCATACACCAAGGCCCTACACATGGAGCATAAGATCACATCTCTTCAAGGCATCGAAAGGGTAGCAAATGCAAGCATGTAAGCACAAAATGTGGACTGAAATGGCATAATAAGTGATTCCAAATCACTGAAATAGCCTAGGTAATTCAAGCTAATGACTCACACACTCAAGGCTCACAAGCCAAAATGCAAAGGGGCTATACCAAACATGGCAAACATGATCAAATCAGCACCCAACAGACCTTAAGCATGATGAAATATGACCAAAAGCTTCATAAAGTCAAGCTAGAACATGCAAGCATGGAGGTCTAAAGGCAAGATGCATTTATAGGCAAAATAGAGGAATACAAGGCAAGTATATTATGCATGCAAGGGCTCAATAAACCAATATAGAATAGACGTAAAACATGCTAAATAAACTCCAAATAACCCCTGAAACAAGACCAAACAAAACTAAGCATGCATGCTACCCTTATGAGCCAAAAACATGAACAAATGAGACACAAAGGGACAGGGGTGTCCCCCCCTATGAAAGACTTCAAAACCACTTCTTCGCCACTGAAAATCCTCTAGATTTTAGTGGTGAGAAGGCCAATGCACAAAAGTATTCAAAGCTCAACCAAAGAAGGCACAAAAGGGGCCAAACAAGGCCTAAGAGGAGGAGGTCGACCCCAAACACAAAAGAGACCTTAATAAAACATCTTAAGCATGAAAAATCAGAGTTTTTATCAGTTATGCACAAAGCTCAAAACAGCATGCAAAGTAGGTTAAAAGCTAGTGCAAGATTGGGGAATATAAAACAATAGTGTTTACCCTTGAAGAACACTTCAAGAACAGCAAGTCCAGCTCCCTTTTTCTGATCAAAACCAACTCAAAACTCCAAGAACAAACTCTCAACACCTCCAAAACCGAAGTATGGTGTAATACTAGGTGTCTTAGTGCAAAACTTAGAACAAAACACCCTTTTAGGCCCTCTAACACACACAAATGAAGAGAGAGAGGGAGATATATATATAGAGAGAGAGAGATAGTGGTGTATATATGCTATATAACTCTGATTTGTTGAACCTCTTCAAAGGAGAAGAGAGGTCTCCTATATAGAGGAAGACAAAGGCCTAAGCTTCTTAATGAAGCTAAGGCAAAAGGGTTAAGGAGGTCAAGCTTCTAAGAGAAGCTAAGGCAAAGGGTCTAAGCTTCTTGAGGAAGCTAAGGCAAAGGGTTAAGCATCCCTAAGAAGCTTGAGCAAAGGGTGCAAGCTTCTCCAAGAAGCTTGAGCAAAAAAAAGGTGCAAAGGGTGCAACTCTTCTAAACACGTGTATGGAGGACAAGTCCGTGCATTCCAGCTAGCACAGCTGGCATGCACAATGCCTGAAAAAGGCAAAAAGGAGGTACCGGCCAAAGAAAGAGACAACATGCCAAATAAATGGTCAGCCGACCACACAAAAAAGCCGATACACCTAAGAGAATACCGACCGACTAAACATTTGGTCGGTAGAAAAAAAAACAAGGCCGGTGGCATCATGCCACGGCCGGTGGGTTTCAGGGATGGCTAACAAGCCTCTTCCCACCCTCAGAAGCACAAAACACAAGTCCTTGGTACAAATCCAAGCACAGAACAGGCAAGTTAAGAGATCCTGAGGCAAGGCGTGCGGCCGAGGCCTCCGGGAACTCAAAATGAACACGAACATGGATGATCACCGAGCGTTCAAACGGTGACGTCCAAGTCTTGAGGACGGTTAAAAATGGGGTGCCTACAGTTGCCCCTCTTTGACAGAACTCGAAAGTCATAACAATGACGGGAGTGAGTGTCAAAGCCCAGAGACGACCCATTTTTGACAAGGTCGAAGACTTAGACAAACATGCAAGACAATAAAGATACGCGCCCGAAGGTGGGGGCAAAATGCAACTGACAATGCAAGAGGCCGAGCATAACTTATGATCATGCAAAGAAAGCTGTAACGAAGCATAGACATACAATAAATGCAACAGTTTAAGCAATCTAACATAAATCCAACTACATTACAATGCAGAAAGGATGAAAGAGAATTATGTAATTCTCGCTACGTTTCACGCGGAGAATACAATACATGTGCGGTTCGTCTGGTCGCGCCAGCTTCAAATGAACCGTACATATAATATCGTGCCTGTAAAAGAGAGAAACTTAACAGGTACGGTATCGTTAGCAACATGCATAATAATGCAATCTAAAGCTGCGTGACAACGCAAGCTGAGTGGGAAGCATAACAATGCGACTTGGGGCAAGCATAACAATGTTATGAAGACACAAACACATGTAAGTAAAGAACACGTGACAATGTGCACAATGTGTGAAGATCTAGACACATGTAAGTAAAGCACACGCGACAACGTATACAATGTGTGTAAAATGAACTTGAACACATATAAGTAAAGCATAATGCGACAACACATGCAACGTGTATAAGAAGGAACTTGAACACATATAAGTAAAGCATAATCCGACAACGCATGCAATGTGTATAAAAAGGAACTTGAACACATATAAGTAAAGCATAACGCGACAACACATGCAATGTGTATAAAATGGAACTTGAACACATGTAAGTAAAGCAATACGCGACAATGCATGCAATGTGTATAAAAAGGAACTTGAACACATGTAAGTAAATCAATATGCGACAACGCATGCAATGTGTATAAAAAGGAACTTGAACACATGTAAGTAAAGCAATACGCAACAACGCATGCAATGTGTATAGAAAGGAACTTGAACACATGTAAGTAAAGCATAACGCAACAACGCATGCAATGTGTATAGCAGGAATGAACACATGTAAGTAAAGCATGCAGTAACGCATGCAATGTGTAACCTCCTGTAAGATGCATATACACATGTAAGTAAAGCACACGCGGAAACGTGTACAATGCGTAAAGCAAGCAAGGTATGAACACATGTAAGTAAAGTACACGCGAAAACGTGTACAATGTGTAACCACCTGGGGGGATGCATAAACACATATAAGTAAAGCATACGCGGAAATGCATGCAATGTGTAAAGCAAGCAAAATATACACATGTAAGTAAAGCACGCGCAGAAACACATGCAATGTATAAAGCAAGCAAAATATACACATGTAAGTAAAGCACGCACGGAAACGCATGCAATGTGTATAGCAGGAACAATGCAAATGAAATGTGTATGACAATGCGAGGTAGGAAAATGCATGACAATGCATATACTGAAATGCATGACAATGCATGTAATTGAAATGCATAACAATGCATGATAAGGGTAGATGCATGACAATGCGAACTATGTACAATGCAATATTTACACTGAATGCATGACAATGCAAACTATATACAATGCAATATTTACAAGGAATGCATGACAATGCAATGGATAAGGCATGCAGCCGAACCGTATCTTGCCTACGAAAGGCATGGACACATACAAACCACGTTTAACACAGAAACGGTGCCATCACCCACAACACTAGGTGCGTACACATAATATCATAATCGTGCTTCAACACAAGGAGTACGGGCACATACCAGACCAAGCTCAACATGGAAAGGCGCAAGCTGTAAATGGATAATGCAGCAAATGCATGTAATGTTTTCTATGTGTGATGGAATATACATACTATGTGCATGTCCCGTATGCTATATACAATGTATGCTATGTAAATGCAATATTTACTGTGAATGTATGACAATGCAAGCTATGCTTTTTTCTTGTTTTTGTTTTTTGGAAAAGCATGGCAATGCAAATGAGACACGTAGACAATGCATGTGAATTCAAATGCGCGACAACGCATGTCGCTTGAGAAATGCAGGACAATGCAAATGAGCAGTGCATATCAATGCAAGTTGTGCGCGTTACAACACATGTAGACATGCATAACAATGCAAGGGATGATGTGTGCTACAACGTATGCAAACATGCATAACAATGCAACGTATTTGCAGTAGTTTCCAAACTTTTGCAAGATACAAAAAGGATACAAAAAGGATACACCTTGCACGTATTCGAGGATCGCACACAGAAGATATGGTCTGAGGTCAATACGAAGGCCGGTCAAGCTTAAAAAATGCAGTTTCCTGCACTGTGTTGAGCAAAGAAGGTCCCAAACCACATCAATGACCCAAAAAATGGTGTAGGAGGCTCACCGGCCATCAGGAGAGTCCACCGGCCATCCACTGGCCACAAAACAAGGCCATCGACCAAATATTTGGCCGACCGGCCAACAATGTGGCCGACCGGCCAAACATGCCTATATCGGGGCAGTTTTGACATTTCGGCACGGGTCTTTAAATATAGGGCTTCTAGCCCTATTTCTTCACTTGCCTCAAGCTCGAAAACTCTCCCTCTTTCTGTCTAGGTGATTTTATAACCTTCTATCCGCCGTTTTCGTCGGTTTTAGGGCCCATTTCATCGTTCGATTCGCGAACTCCTTCGCGTGTTGAACATTTTGAACCGAACAAATCTTTGTTTCGGTGTCTCTTTCTCGATTTCCACCATTCGTGGTTTGTTTCCCTCGAGTTTTTCTTGATCTCTGTGCCTTTTCCGCACCCCAACCTTTTTGGCCATTTTTCACCCTCCCGGGGTTGACTTTCCAGTTGACTTTTCGTATTTTTGCCCGGTTTTCACTCTTCCAGCCATTTTTCACACCATTCTCTGCATGGCGGATGGTATTCCACGAGGCGGGACTCCTCCGGAGCAGGAGATGGACCTCGAGGCTGAGCTCTTGCCTCTTAGTGTCCGACCGTTTGACCCGGCGACCTACAGGCCAGCGATTCACGTGCTACCTCCTTATGGTCTTTGCCAGTTCAGGACTTTTGATAGGGGCGTGCCACGAGAGCTTCTTCTGCGTGAGCCAGAGTCACATCTGTCTTACGGCGCTTCTGAGGTACAGTCTTCCCTCTGTTTTATTTTTCGCAATGTAGAACATAACTGCAATAGTTGATTCTATTCTTTAACTGCTTAGCCTGGATACACCGATATATTACACACCGTAATTCATCTATGAGCACACTGATGCCCGATATCTGTTTGAACCTGAAAACGTACACGCATGTTGTGTTTTCACTGAACCAATCAGACACACTGACACATTATATGTTGTAGTTCACATCGAGCATACCGGCACTTGATATCTATTTGAATCTGAAAACGTGCACACACGCTGTATTTACGCTGAACCACTCAAACACACTGATACATCATATGCTGTAGTTCACTTCGAGCACACCGGCACTCGATATCTGTTTGAATCTGAAAACGTGCACAAACGCTGTATTTGCATCAATTTTGATTGTTCTTCAAAACTGTACATTTAATATTCCTTCGCAACTGTTTGCTTTTGAATAGAGGGGGATTCCCATTCCTTCTGGGGGTATGGGAATGTTGCCGCCAGAGGATGGTATATGGAGCTACCGGACGCGGTCCTCCGAATTGTTGATCAGGCCGGCTTCGGCACTTTTTGTAGGGGACTGTCGCGCCATACTGTGAGCAGGCCTTTTCTTGCCACTCTGGTGGAGAGGTGGTGGGACACGACCGATTCCTTCCACTTTTCCGCCACGGGAGACATGACGATGACTCCCTTCGATTTCTCGATGCTCACCGGCATCGGGGTAGGGGGTGATCCGATCCCCTTTGACAGAGACATGGATGAGTGAGAGGCCGCTGAGATGTACTTGCTTGGCGACCTACCGCCTCTTGCCCGTCCAGGATTTGTCAGATATTCGTGGTTCGAGGACCACTTTAGGGTTCAGCCAGCCTTAGCTGAGGAGGCGCCGATGGCTCAGGAGGAGGCGGAGCAGTATGCACGCGGCTTCCTTATGTTCTTGCTGGGGACGACCTTCTTCGCCGACCGGGCAAACATTGTGCCCCTCTGTCTGCTGAGCGCTTTAGTGGACGTCACGCGGATCCGCCGCTATGACTGGGGTGGCGCAGGCTTGGCCACACTGTACGGCTACATGAGTTCATCCTCTTGCCTCAGCAGACAGTTGCTCGGAGGCTACTGGCGGACTTGGGAGGTACATCCTCTTTCTCTGTTTTACATTTCTGCTCTATATTATCTGTATTCTGTACACTGCACATACTGTGGTCTGCCTCACGCTGACTGTATACTGCACACACGGCACACCTATAATCTGCTCTACACTGACTGTATACTGCACAATACTTCCCATACTGCACAATCTGATGCCAACTGACTATACACCGCACATACTGTAAACATGCAATCTACTTTACACTAATTGTATACTGCACACACTATACACTCAGCACAATACACTACACAATACACAGTTCTACAATTTCTCCTTTATCTTGCATTCTGCTTCGTCTGCATTCTGCTTTATCTGATAAGCATATTGATACCTGCTCTATTGCACTCTGTAGTTGTGGGTGTATGCCTACTTCCCGAGGCTTGCCCATAGTGTCGGACGAGGAGACCCCTCTGAGCATTCCATTCTCTCGACGCTTCGATGTGTGATGCGTGCGGAGACCACGGGCGTCGTTTATATTCTTCTGCCGTTACTTCGACACCATCACCGCCGCAGAGGTATGTTCAACTTTAGATTTTATTCAAGCTTCACTTTGCATTGTATTTTCACTAATAGTAGATAACAAACTGCATATTGTTTGCAGATCACCTGGCAGCCTTGGGCTCCGTTACCAGCCACGGTTCGGGAGCGGTATGCAGGCGCTGAGGAGACCGCTCGATTTAGGATCTTGCTAGAGGGCCCGGTCTGTCAGGCTTGGTACCTGGGCGAGCGCTTCCTATGCCAGACCTTAGGTTTACTAGAGCAGATAGCCCCGGGTGCACCTCCTACGACCATGAGGCAGACAGAGAGATACACCCCACGAGAGATGGCCACTTATACGATCGGCTGGGATGCGGAGGGCTTCAGGGGTGAGGGCGACTAAACAGAGTACGTCCAGACCTATATCATGCGGCCTTTGAGTAATGGCGGTCGAGCTGAAAGGGAGAGGCCAGGAACGCCGGCAGCTAGAGCAGGAGCAGGAGCACTGAGGATGGCTCGGGCCTGTGGTAGGAGTGGGTCCCGGAGAGGACGGGGGGCTAGTTGGCCAGCACTCCCCACGATGATGACATGCAGAGGGCAGGGTGGGGAGACTTACCAGATCCCTATCGCTCCCCCTCCGGCTGATCACGAGCTGGTCGGGTTCTACGACTTGCCTCCGGTACGTATTATTGCATTTTGTATTTTGCACCATAATTTCATTTCATTTCGTTTGATATTCTGCAGAATACTGATGCTTCTAACACTCTTGCAGGCTTCTGCCGAGTATACACGCCAGTCCTTGGAGTTGACTGCCTCCGTGATGGGGATGCTGCAGCGGAGCCTCGACCTGTTGGCTATCTACGGTATCCCAGTAAGCTCTCTTTCAACAACAATCTCAAACTGTGCATAATCTGTTTCACGCATAATCTGATGCATCGCACTACCAACATGGCACTTGATACACAGCCTTCACGGCATTTGATACACTGTAACCTACATACTGTTCATCGCGTTACTCACAGCATTCATACACTACACACAGTCACTGCATTCTGCATTCATCCACTGCTCACAGTATTCATACACTCGTACACTGTACTCACACACTGCATTATGTACTGATACATTGCTCACAGTATTCATACACTGTACTCACACACTGTATTCTGTATTTATACTCTGTTTTGCTGATGTATTTACCATTTGTCCTTTTCAGCCTCTATTCCAGATGTCGGCGGCATGGAGTGCTCCAAGAGGACCTTCTGTTCCTGCTCGAGGAGGAGGGCGAGGAGGCACAGTACATACCTACACCAAAGCGGGGCGCCCTCATGTTGGGAGCAGCTCTCGGGCACCGATCCCTGATGATGATGAGTCTGAGGCAGAGTCGGAGGTGGAGGCAGAGTCGTCCGAGGAGGAGGCCGGATGTGACTCGAGTTCGGGCTCAGATGGTGGAGCTGGTGATGATGCTCCTGGACCTTCGTCCAGGAAGAGGACGAGGACAGACCCTCAAGCCTGAGACCAGTTGACATTGATCCAAACTTTTGTTTCCTTTCTTCTTTTTGTTTTTCTTTTCCTTTTAGCTAGTATTTTGAGCACTTTGTACTGCCGCGGGCAGATTTTGTTTTCCTCAAAACTATGTACTTAAAAAGATGATGGAATGAAACAAACTTTTTGTTTGAAAAAGTGTTGCATTTGTACATTTCATACATCGCATCACATTGCATTATATCACATAACAATGTAAATGAGATTGATCTTTTGTCTGAAAATCAAACACTTGTATTGTAATAACCAGGTAGTGAACCAGCTAATGACAAAACAACTCATACAACCTACTGCTCATTCTGAACACACAGCCCATAACACAGTGCTCGGTTTACTCTGCATACAGCCTATACACACAGTTCATACAACGCACTACTTATTCTGAACACAAAGCCCATTCTGAAAACTGCTCATTTTGAACTCATAGCCCACAGCAGCATATTGCTCATTTTGAATACACGGTTCATTTTGAACTCTGCAGAAGTTGAAACACACTCAGATGCTCCAAAATTTCTTGCTTTGCAATTCGAAACCCAAAAGCTTCAGATAGGTCCAGGTTTTTCTGTTCACACTAATCAGGGGTGGACCCTGCAGTTTTATGAAAGAACCAAATTATGTTTTGCACAAATGTGGGGAATGGAACAGCACTCTGAGCACAAAACGATTTGAGGAAAGGGTTTTCAACCGGGTATTGAGCCTACGACTGAACACAGCGAAAAGGACTTAACAGAGAAAACAAAAAGGCACTCAACCTAAACAAATCGAGTAACACTCAAGACGACTCAAGACAAGAATCGAGACAGTCAAAACAAAAGACATGACACACAGACATGTTATAAAAGACAAGAGACCTCTTAGTTTGTGAGGAGCCAGTTTCTCCGGGTATTGTTTCCCACCCTCTTCTCATTTGTGATTCTCACATCACTCGGCCCACAGGCTCGGTTTTTCTCTCAAAACCCCTTTTTGCTGACTTTTCTCTCGACTTACACCTCTCTATTCTTCACTCTCTCATTTTTCATCCCTCCCCAAATATGGTCGGTGAATAAACAAAAGGTTGTGCGTTCATGCCCAGCACTGTTAGCTCGCAGCTATTTCCTCCGGTGATGTTTAGTCGATGTTCCTGATAAGGAAGTGTAGTATCTTGATCCATTCCGATTCGCACTTCGCACTTGGCTCAATACCTCGTTGCTCGGAGGTTGAGAGAGCTCTCAGCCCTTTAATGACAGCTTGTGCCCTTTTTGGCAAGTATGCTGGCGATGGGGGAAAGACAGGAAGCCTGACTCAACTGTGCCCCTTAGTTCATCATTTTGACCATTTTTTTTTGTTTTCTACTAAAACAATTTTGACCAAAATTAGAGTTAGATTAACATACTTGTTCGATTTTTGATTTGAAAATCATGCAAGTCAGGCTATGAGCACTGAAAATTTTCCTTTTTTGGGTCCAAGAAAATGGTCCAGTTTTGGAAAAGATGGAATAATTTTCGAGAAAATAGTCAACCTCAGTAAAAATTCTCAAAAATCGTTTTGGCAAACAGCCAGTGCTCAACGAGCATGAAACTTACTCTTGAGATGCACAACCTCGGATCCGAAGAAGAATTGCCCCTTGCTCGAAGAGAGCGGCATGGCAACGAAAAGTTGCCCCTTGTTTGAATGGCGACTCATGGCAACGGAAAGTTGCCCCTTGTTTGGATAACTCCGCAGCATGCTGTAAATAGTCCTCATTAGTGATGATCGCAACCGAGCTCTCGAATACAAAGAAGACGAAGATGGTCAAAACCAATATATATGGACACAGTCACTTTGAAAGTGTTGGTGGCTGGACTTCAGAATGAAGTTGCCTACATATCCCAAACATGGGAATCAAGCCTTACGTAGTTCCGGTTTGGGTTCACTCGTGTATTAACCCTCACCTTCTACGCTCTAACTTTTGCCAAGGCCGCCCTTCCGGGTTTTCAACCTTGCGAGCTTTGTTCTTCTTTTCTTTTCAATTCCCTTTTTTTTTATTCATTTTTTTTGTCTTTTCTTTTTCAAATCTTTTCATTCTCTTTTTTTTGCATTTTTTTTTGTATTCTTTTCTTTTCTTGCTCTAACTTTTGCCTGGGTCGCCCTTCCGGGTTTTCGGCCCAACGAGCCTCTCGAAGGGTAAAAGTGTAACAAGTCCATGCCAAATGGTTTTAGGATCTCGAAGCCATCCGTATCCGGGAGGGTGGCTGTTGTTTTGACTTGCAGAAGGATCCATCTTCGGCCCTTCAAGCACATCGGACATTTTTGCCCCTAGTTCGAGGGGTGCTTCTGTTCTAGCTTCGCAAGATTCTTCTGATGAGGTCTGATGTTCTTGATCTGACTTTCTTGGCCTCTTGTTCGAGGGCTGCTTCAAATTTGGCCACGCAGGCCTCATGTTATAGTTGACCGTTGAACATTCTGAACTAAGGTCCAAGGTTTGAGAGCAAGGGCTCAAGTCTTGAGGCTGAGAGCGATCCTAAACTGCACAATCTCAAGAGCGATTCCACACAGGTCTTCGCAGGATTGCGCAAAACATTTTGTTTTTGAAATTTTTTTAAGAAAGTAACAAATCGCTCGCGCTGAAGATAGTGCGGAACCAATCTGGATCAAGCCAGGGTCCTTCTCAGTACTCACGTTAACAAACATGATTTCAATCATTAAGGGCTTAGCATGCCTCTCTTTCTCTCAATTTGATCAAAGTTTTGCAAATTCCGAGGAATTCCTTCCTCTTCGCTTTCATCACCACAGTGTTAAAAAAGTTCTGAAAAACTTAGGTCAATGTATTGAATTCGAGGTGCAGAAGAGTAAGTGAGATGCTCCGCCATTTTATTCAAATGCTCTGGCACAACTAGCTCAAAGTAGAAATAGGCACGAAAAACATGGTAGCCCCAGCTGTTTCATTTAGATTTCCTGGTTGCAACTGGCTCCACATCAGAGACAGACTCAAAAGAAAACAAAAGGGTAATTACAAAATAAAAAGGTGTTCGAGGCAACAACCTCGGAATCACCTGACATTCTATACAATGGGACTGACTCGACACAACAAGACAGACCCTTTAAGAAAAAAGACTGACTCAGGACAAAGAACTGACTCGACACCCAAGCCAGGAATTACAAAAATTGCATTCGCAAATGCTCAACATAGTGCGTGCCAAACGCCACACCTAAAATACACCGAGCCCCGTTCGCAGGTGGCCCTACCCCTGATCACATACTCGCGCTATCCTCGAAATCCAACAACCCGGCGGTGACAGGCTTTGCTGAGCTTAGCGGGAGGATGACCTCATTGTCAATCAAATCTTGCATTTCATGGCGAAGACGAAAACAGTTGTCGGTGCTGTGACCGGTTTGCTGGTGATATGCGCAATATTGAGTAGCATCATGGCCTACTGGAAGATGACTGGGGAGAGGCCGAGGCTCAAGAGGTTTGAGATGACCCTTTTCCACCAGGATTTGAAGTGCCTTAGACAAAGGCATGTAGAGGGCGTGAAAGACTCTGCACCCTCGGGGCAGATACTTTGATGTCTGTGGACCTTTGCTGGATGTACTCAAAAAAGGATCGACAGGTGCTGCCTTGGCTTTCTGATCTTTTCCTGGTACAGGGCTGGGATTGGAAGGAACTGTTCTGGCATGACGGGGCCTATCCCGATTTTCCGCCTGGCTTGAACTACCCTGGTTGGAATGGGGAAAGCATCATCTACAGTTTTAGTCACAACTGCGAATACTTGTTGTTTATTGAACCCCCCGGCTTTCAAAGCCTCGACTGCCCACAGCAGTTGTTCAACGGGATCAACATTTGTTCCCACTTTATTCTTACCTCTAGCCTCAGTCTGATCGAGGGTTTGGGTTGTTATATCGGAGCGAAAGCCGGTTGTTGTTGACACATCATTGCTATAGCTTGAAACAACCTCAGGTTGGCTGCGCTCGATCACAATTTGCCCTAGTAACGGGGGCTCCGACAGTGCAAAATTCCCAGCATACGATGTGATTGGTGGCAAAGCTGACATTCCGTAGGTGAGATCAGCCACAGACCTCTGAATGTCACCAATCATTCCCATCAACTCAAACGTGGTGGGCTCACGAGCTTGAAACATCTGGGGTTCCCAGATCGGGCGCGCAGCAGGCGACCTGGGTGGGTGTGATATCTCAGCATTAGTCTCACCCTGTAAGATGATCCCTTGATTTAGTGTGGCTGCCATGACCACAACTTCCTCTGAATTCTGTGACATCATAAATCCGCTGAACTGAACGGAGGTGATGTGATTGGTGACTTGACTGATCAGATATCTGCCTTGTTTCAGCGAGGGAGAACGCTGGCTATTCTGTACTAAATCTTTGAACTGAAAGAGAAGACACGCAGTATTTCAGCCCAAATCAGAACAGACAAAAGCATAGCTGAATAACTGTACTCTACTACTGATCACTGTTCCCCAAAATCACTGCCCCAAAATTGAATCGGATACCCGCAGATATAACTGATTCTGAAAAACATTGATACAGATGCCCTCGGGCTTGGTATTCGAACTTGCAAACTGACATGCACATTCCCTGTAGAGATGCACTCTAAAAGCACATAGCAAGTAAATGAGAGCCAAAAACACCCCTATGTTGGGGTAGGGTTTCCCTGTCCTATTTTGTCAGGAGCTAGGGTTTCACTACACACACAGCGGTTTCAAACAACCTATGATCGGGTAAGCAACCTGTCCTATCTTGGAATGGTCACTATGGATTCCTAATATGCACTAGGTCGAATGGTCAAAAGGGTGCCCCGGTAAAATCGGGGTTTGTGTTCCCATACTAGCAGAGCCCGTAACCGGTCAACCTTATGGCACGCAGCCTCCAGCAAACCGTTCAGGAATAGCAGACGGCAAACACGGTGTCCTAGGTGCACCAATGCACATGCAATGCAAAGAAACACATAAGTGAAATAAAAACAAGATATCATGAGTTTGAGTCAAGCTCTCTAAACTCCCCAACAGAGTCGCCAGAAACTGTAGACGTCCCCGAACGTCCCAGGAGGGAATCCCCGTTCTGTTCGTTTGTGGGTTTACTACAGTTCGGACTCAAATTGTCACGGTTCTTAATCTGATCTCACAATGTGCAATGTGAGATTGATAAATCACCAAAGAGTCCAAATTCGGCAAATCGTTTTGGGAAAACAGATTTTTAGAAAGAAGTGCCAAACATGGACTGCTTTGCCAGATACAGAGTCGCCACCTAAATATTTTTTATGGGAGAATTTAGGAAACCCTAACTCGTTTGCCTAAGGCCACGTGTCCGTCATCACCAAAGTTGCCTCAACTCGGGAACTTGGGTACGATTGGGGAAGGTCAGCTATGAGCACCCCCGCTCGCCCAATCCGAAGATCAGCCTCTACTAACCACGATATCTAGTTTTGAAAACGTTATGTGTTCTTATTCCGATTAATTAGCTAATCTTACTACGTGATGCGCACAACACAAAAGTATAGACTAGATCGCCCAATTTGGAACAAAGTATTGCATATCCGTTTGTTCAGAAAATGGTTTGAAATTTGCTACTCGCAAGTTGGCCAAAATACGAATTTCAACGAGTTGTTCCAACTCAAGCAATCCAACCTTCACCCACAGGCATTCAGGCAGTAAAATCACATAAGCACATAGCCACATGGTAAGCATGCTGTCATGTTAACATTCACACTCATGCCAGATGCTAAAGCATAAATACTTACAGCGTACTCCGAGACAAAACAAAGAACATGTTAGCAATCAAACGTATGATCCAAGTCCATGTTAAATAGCTAATGCATCACAGGCAAAATGCAATCTAGAATAGGCTCGACTAATCCTAGGATGGCATGTGAAATGCAACAAGTAACATGTATTCAAGTTAGATTTGAAATACTATGCATTTAGTATGATGCGCCGAGCCCGGTGCATGGAAGACAAATGTATGGATGCACGCATGCATAGCATAAGGTATGCTAATTTAAATATTCTCTAATACTAACCATTGAAAGTTGGTAAGTAAAAGGGAGAAAGAAGTGGGGTTTGGAAGACATATGCACACTCACACACACTTATTACACAATTACCCTCACTCGAAGGGTCCGAAAGAATAATACAGGCCAAATAATGAACCAACTATCCTAGCTAATTAATTATTACAAAACTTCTAATTAATTAACAAATTAATTACAAAAACAGCCTAAATATGAAACTAAAGAGACCGTTGCAGCTCTGCCTCGGAATGCATGGATGATGCATGCTCATTTTGCCTTGCCCGAAAACCCGCTGCCATGCCATTGTTGCCTCTGTTTGCACTGTCATATACCTCTGAGGACTGTGAAAATCCTGGAGATGCCTCTGAATTGCTCCCTGAGCATTGTGAGATGCCACCGGCCAAGGCATAAGATCACCGGCCATTGATAAATGGTCATCGACCAATTGTTGAGCCATCGGCTAATTATTTTTGGTCGGTCGATACTGTAGGTAGCCGGTCGGCCAAATCTTCCTGTAGAAACCTGTTTTGACAGCAGCAGAGGACAAACAAGGCATGACATAGAATTTCCAAGCAAATGTGCACATGTCCACTCTCCCTATCATGTTATTGACTCAAGGGAGTGTGGCCCTTGGTCCTCGGGCCACCAATCAACCAAGCTAGTTAGGATGCTTGAACTAAGGCATATCAACCAAGCCCCGCAAGGCCAAGATGACTAAAAATAGACTTAGGGCAGACCAAAATAAGACTAGAACATGCATGGAACATGGTCAAAACATGCCAAGAAATGGGCCCAAAACAAAGGGCATTCAAAGCCACAAGGAGGGCACTCTACTACAACCACCCCAACCGCTCATGGCATGGACTAGACAACCAAAAACAGAGTTTCAATACATCAAAATGCACCCCAAAACCCACGGATATGGCAGTCCAAAGCCTCAAACACATAGGCATACACCAAGGCCCTAACATGGAGCATAAGATCATATCTCTTCAAGGCATCGAAAGGGTAGCAAATACAAGGATGTAAGCACAAAACATGGACTGGAATGGCATAATAAGTGATTTCAAATCACTAAAATAGCCTAGATAATTCAAGCTAATGACACACACTCAAGGCTCACAAGCCAAAATGCAAAGAGGCTATACCAAACATGGCAAACATGATCAAATCAGCACCCAACAGACCTTAAGCATGATGAAATATGACCAAAAGCTTCATGAAGTCAAGCTAGAACATGCAAGCATGGAGGTCTAAAGGCAAGATGCATTTCTAGGCAAATAAAGGAATACAAGGCAAGTATATTATGCATGCAAGGGGTCAATAAACCAACATAGAACAGAGGTAAAACATGCTAAATATACTCCAAATAACCTTTGAAACAAGACCAAACAAAACTAAGCATGCATGCTACCCTTATGAGCCAAAAACATGAACAAATGAGATACAAAGGGAGAGGGGTGTCCCCCCCTATGAAAGACTTCAAAACCGCTTCTTCGCCGCTGAAAATCCTCTGGATTTCAGTGGTGAGAAGGCCAATGTACAAAAGTATTCAAAGCTCAACCAAAGAAGGCACAAAAGGGGCCAAACAAGGCTTAAGAGGAGGAGGTCAACCCCAAACACAAAAGAGACCTTAATAAAACATCTTAAGCACGAAAAATTAGAGTTTTTATCAGTTATACACAAAGCTTAAAACAACATGCAAAGTAGGTTAAAAGCTAGTGCAAGATTGGGGAATATAAAGCAATAGTGTTTACCCTGGAAGAACACTTCAAGAATAGCAAGTCCAGCTCCCTTTTTCTGATCAAAACGAACTCAAAACTCCAAGAACAAACTCTCAACACCTCCAAAACCAAAGTATGGTGTAATACTAGGTGTCTTAGTGCAAAACTAAGAACAAAACACCCTTTTAAGCCCTCTAACACACACAAATGAAGAGAAAGGGGGAGATATAGAGAGAGAATGGTGTATATATGCTATATAACTCTGATTTGCCGAACCTCTTCAAAGGAGAAGAGATGTCTCCTTTTATAGAGGAAGACAAAGGCCTAAGCTTCTTAAAGATGCTACGGTAAAAGGGTCAACGAGGTCAAGCTTCTAAGAGAAGCTAAGGCAAAAGGTATAAGCTTCTTGAGAAAGCTAAGGCAAAGGGTCAAGCTTCCCCAAGAAGCTTGAGCAAAGGGTGCAAGCTTCTCCAAGAAGCTTGAGCAAAAAAAAGGTGCAAAGGGTGCAACTCCTCCATACACGTGTATGGAGGACAAGTCCTTGCATTACAGCTGGCACAGCTGGCATGCACAATGCTTGAAAAAGGCAAAAAGAAGGTACCGGCCAAAAAAAGAGACAACCGGCCAAATAAATGGTCGGCCGACCACACAAAAAAGCCGATACACCTAAGAGAATACCAACCGACCAAACATTTGGTCAGTAGAAAAAAAAAAACAAGGCCGGTGGCATCATGCCACGGCCAGTGGGTTTCAGGGATGGCTAACAAGCCTCTTCCCACCCTCAGAAGCACAAAACACAAGTCCTTGGTGCAAAACCAAGCACAGAACAGGCAAGTTA
The DNA here is from genome assembly GCF_055761805.1 of Camellia sinensis. Taxonomy (NCBI): domain Eukaryota; kingdom Viridiplantae; phylum Streptophyta; class Magnoliopsida; order Ericales; family Theaceae; genus Camellia; species Camellia sinensis. Next base: position 105,559,366 of record NC_138969.1, on the reverse strand, counting down.
AGAGATCCTGAGGCAAGGCGCACGGTCGACGCCTCCGGGAACTCAAAACGAACACGAACATGGATGATCACCGAGCGTTCAAACGATGACGTCCAAGTCTTGAGGACGGTCAAAAATGGGGTGTCTGCACCAGCGTTGGTACTCCCGAAAAACACCCTCCTTACCGGTTCATTTGTTCTGGGAATAATCCCTCTGTTGAACGCACTCTTAATCTGAACCCCCAGTTCATGCAAACTTTTGAAAGTAGATAGTGGAACGACTATCAACTTTTGCAGCATATTAGGCTCAAGATTCTGCACCACTATCCGCACTTGATCCCTCTTAGAAGGGCGATCTATCATCTGTGCCACCTTTGCTCTCCACCTTGCAACAAATTTCACAAAAGGCGCTGTTGGGTTCTGGTGGGTTGCTTCAAGCTCTTGAATGGTCATTTCAACTTGGGTATGGTAAAAATACTGATCGACAAAGGCCACAGCCAACTTTTCCTAGTTTTGCTTCATTGTATTCTCCAACTTGGCGTACCAAGTGGCGGCTACACCCGACAGGGTTCTGCCATATAGAGAGAGTTTCTGCAACGTAGTCAGACGCATCAGTTTCAGGACATCCACGAAAAGTCGGATATGTACCATAGGATCTCCAGACCCATCAAAACAGCCAATATGTGGCTTTCTGAATCTATCTGGGAGCCTTACAGCAGCCTCGGTGTACCCATCCTCAATGTCGTGAATGGAGTTAAGGCCCTATGCCATTTTGACTTGCTTCTCAAGAGTCGCAATTTTCTCCGCGCTCGAATCGAGATCAGTAGCATAAAAAGGATGAAGCCTCTCAGTAGGCTGCACCAGGGGTGTGGAAACTCGAGCTTGAGCCAACCCTTCTTAGGGATCTGGACCATGCAAATCTTCAGCTGGCGGAAGTGGGTCAAAGTTCGGCTGGGGTCCCGAGACTGGATGTGTGGTAGGTGCCCCAAATGGGCATTGCATTTCAGCATTGGTCTCATCCTACATGGTGAGTCCCTGGTTTAATGCTGCTATTATGGCCACAACTTATTCCGATCTCTGTGCCATCATGGTCTGCCGAGTTTGAACAAAGGTGATGCGACTGGTGACTGTCAGATCAGTTGAACCAATGAGCCCCGACTGGCCTTTCTTTGCCTTTCCAGCAGCAAAGGAAACACTGGCTGCCCTTGAATTGAATCTCTGACATGACAAAGTCTATCAACACAAGTCCAATGTACCCGGGGGATATCAGAGCCTTCTGAAGCTATGGTTCCAGGACTACCTTACAAAAGAGAAAACAGACAGCATCTCAGCCTGGTTTCACGAGAACAAATATGAGCATCGTTGAATGACTGTGCTCTCTATTGAATTCTGCCCAAAATTTTACCTATAAACTGATACCCTCAGGCCGATACTTAGACTTGCAACTGATACATACATCCTGTAGAGATACACCCTAACAGCATATATCAAGCAAGTAAGAGCCAAAACACCCCTATGGTAGGGTAGGGTTTCCCTGTCCTATCTTGTCAGGAACTAGGGTTTCACTACGCACGCAGCGGTTTCAAACAACCTACATTCGAGTGAGCAACTTGTCCTAGTTTGGAACAGTCTCTATGGCTTCCGATATGTAACTAGGTCGATTGGTCAAAAAGGATGCCTTGGTAAAAATCCAAGGTTTGTGTTCCCATCGTGGCAGAGCCCGTAACTGGTCAACCTTATGGCATGCTTTTCCAAGCAAACCTCCGGCAAACCATTCAGAAATAGCAGATGGCAAACACTGTGACTTAAGCGCACCTATGCAAATGCAATGCAAAGAAACACATAAGTGTAAACAAAACAACATATCATGAGTTCAAGTCAAGTTCTCTAAATCCCCAGCAGAGTCACCAGAAACTGTAGCTTGACTTTTCCGTGCCCCCTTTCGGAGAGCTTGAATTGGTCCTACAGTTCGAACTCCTGTCACGGTTCAGAATCTAATCTCACAAAGTGCAACGTAAGACTGATAAATCACCAAAGAGTCCAAATCCGGCAATTGGTTTTGAAAAATCAATTTTGAATCAAAAAGCACCAAACATGGACTGCTTTGCCAGATTTCAGAGTCGCCATGTAAATATTTTGTTTTTGGGAAATTTAGGAAACCCTGACTCGCGCCTAAGGCCACGTGTCCGTCAACACCAAAGTTGCCTCGACTTGGGAACTTGGGTGCAAGAGGAGAAGGTCTTGAAACGAGCACCCCCGCTCGCCCGATCAAAGGATCGACCTCTACTACTCATGATATGTTGTTTTGAAAACACATGTGTTCTTATTCTAGTTATTTAGCAAACTTACTACGTGATGCGCACAACATACAAGTATAGAATAGATCGCCTGAATTGGAACAAAACAATTCAATGTTTGTTTTTGAAAATGGTTTGAATTTGCCACCCTCAAGTGGGCTTAGAAATGCGGATTTGCCATCCTCAAGTGGGCTTAAAACATGATTTGCCACTCTCAAGTGGGCTTAAAACGCACATTTTGATGAATTGTTCCAATTCAAGCAATGAAGCCTTCATCCATAGGCATTCATGCAGTTAATCACTTAAGCACATAGCCTCATGGCAAGTATGCTATCATGGCAGTCACTTACACACATGCAAGGATGCTAAAGCATAAACACTTACAGTCTACTCCGAGCCAAAAAAGAGAACTAGTTAGAAACCAATGCATGATCCTCGCTATGTTAAGATGCCTAATGCAACATATGCAAAATGTAACTAAGTAGGCTTGGCTATCTAAGATAGCATATGAATGCGACATTTGATACATGTATTCAAAGAAGTGTATTGAAATACAACGCGGTTTGAATGATGTGCCGAGCCTGGTGCATGAAAGACAAATGAATGATGCAAACATACAAAGTATAAGGTATGCTAATTGAAACATTTCCTAATCTAACCACTGAAAGCGGGTAAATAAAAGGGAGAAAGAAATGAGGTTGGAAGACATGCACACACACACACACACTTATTACAACATTTGCCCTCTCGACGGAGTGTCTGAATAAAATGAAAGCTAACTAGTTACGCTAATTATGCTAACTATTACAAACCAACTAATTAACTAACTATTCTAGCTAATTAATTATTACAAACCAAATTGAATAACTAGCTAATCCAAGCCAATTAGAATATTACAAAGCACTAAGCTAAATTAATTACATCACAGGTAATTAACTACAACTAGCTAACAAAAGCGATAAATGGCCTCGCGGGCGAGGGAGATATGCATGCTCGGTTGCGTCCTCCCAGAAATCCACTGCCTTGCCTCAAGACGCCTCTGTTTGCACTCTTTTGAATCTTTGAAAATTACACCGATTTCCAAATTGCTTCTTTCTGATCTCAAGAACACCTTGAGGGCTGAAATTCCTCCTATTGCTGGAATAGAGCACAGACAGAGGCAAGACAGTGTATTTGCAAGGAAATGTATGCATTTCCATACTCCTTATCATATCTCAAGCTCAAAAGAGTATGGCACTTGACTCTTGAGCCAACAACCAAGCATTTTCAATGCATGGTGGCCAAAGGATCAAGCTTGTGCAAAACTCAATGAATGCCCACATAAGACTCGAAAGACCTCCACCCTATCATGCACAATCAAGGGCGTCGGCGACCGAGAAATGTGACACGTTTCATCACTATGAGTATGAAACGTCCCACATTTCTCATGTTTGGATTAACGTCCGATCCAAACACATTCAATACAGACGACATGCTTATCTTGACCATGTTTTACTTGATTCATTTTGTTTACACATTTTAGATTACCAATTAGTCCCCTAATTGATTAAGTCCAAAAAGTGAGAGTCTTCTAGTTTTGAAAGAGTGAATTAGTGGGATGAAATGGCATGTATTCCAGCACTCAAATGACATGCTAAATGACATCAAAGCATGAAAATGATGCATGCGCTTTATACTCAGAGTCGAAAGCATTGAAGCTAGGAAAGAGCAAAACACTAGAGGCATGCAATACATTGCACAAGTGACCAAACCAACCCCGGATAGAGATTAAATGTGCCAAAACAGAGGCCTAATCATGCTGAAATGGGAGCTCAAAATGCTAGAAGAACATGCACACATGTTGGCCTATGAGCAAGGCATGATACACAACCCTCAAAAGCTATGAAGAAGTGAAGTGTATGAGAGTGTGACTACACTATATACACTAAAATTACATGTCAAATGGTTCCATACCATGCACAACATGTTAAAGGCCCCAAAACTCAAAGCTAGTCAAGGCCCTTTACACTACAACCATATTAAGCAATGCTCAAATGACCTTAACCATTCAAAATAGATCTAAGGTAGGTCAAAATAGTGGCAAAAACATGCTAGACTTGTAGCATAGATGGCAAGAAAAATAAGCTCATGTATTGGGTCACAAACAAAGCATAATGCTCAACTTTTCAAAAGCATTGAAAGAGTGATTTAAGTGGAAGTATGGCAAAGATATAAGCTCTGAAATTACCTACCAAATGATGCCATACCATGCACACATCACAAATATAGCATGCTAAAGGCCTCAAAACACAAGACTAGCAAAGGCACTTGCACCATAGCCATATCAAGCAAGCCCCAAAGGACCAAGATCACTCAAAAAAGTCCTAAGGCTGGTCAAAACAGAGCCAAAAATGTCCTGGAGTAGAGCATACACATGCTAGATCAATAGGCTAAAACACCAAACATGTTAGGCTAGTGAACAAAATTGCACTACAAGTGCAAGGAGCATGCAAGAAGCAACCTAACCAACCCGAAACAGAGTCATGACATGGAAAATGATGGCAAAAAACAAGCTGAAATGGAGCCAAATCAAAGCACAAAGACATGCTACTTTGCAAGGCTACAAGTAGGATTACACTACAAGTATAAGAAGCATGCAAGAGGTGACTAAGAAAGCCTAAAATAGAGTTATGACATGGCAAATAATGGCCAAAAACATGCTGAAATGGAGCCAATTCAAGGCACAAAGAGATGGTATTTTGCAAGGCTACACGTAGGATTACACTACAAGTACAAGAAGCATGCAAGAGGTGACCAAACAGCCAAAAAATAGAGTTTTGGAAGGTCTGAAAAGTCACAAAAAGGAGCCCAAACAAAGCCACTAAGAAGTAGAAACACATGTTTTTTTGATGGGCCATCAACACATGCGAATAAGAGGAGAGGGGGGGACCACCCCACCCCATTTGGGACCTCAAAACCACTTTTCCACCACTGAAATTGCTCTAAGTTTTAGTGGTGAGAAGGCCAAAAAGAGATGGTCCCAAAGGCCTTAAAAGGTGGCACAAAGCAAAGCAAAACAAGCCACCAAAGGGGGTATACCACCCTTAACTCAAACAAAGCCTCAAACAACCTTTTTAAACACTTTAAAACAAAGGTTTTTGTAGTTGAAAACAAAGCCTAAAATAGCATGCAAAGGTGGCTAAAATCGTGTACAAAAATAAGCTTAAAAGAGGGCGATGCTCACCCTTGAAGCATAACACAAGAACAGCCACTTTTCTTGAGCCAAAGCCACCTTTTGGAGCTCAAACAAGGTCCTAAGCTACCTCAGCCCAAATATGATCCACTCTTATTAAGGGTTGACAGGTTGAAGATGGTTGTATGCAAGCCTTCAAGCTCAAATGCTCAAGAGAGAGAGTAAACTAGAGAGAGGTTTTAGAGAGAGAGGCTCCCAAACCTTTTGCTAAATTGTTCTAAAATGTTATAACCCTTGAATATCATAGAGAAGGCTCTCATATATAGCAAAATACAAGCATTTGGTCGAAAATATCTCAAGAGAGACAGTTGGAGCAAGTTGGAGCAAAATATCTGCAAAAATCTGGGCTTTCTGGGCATAAGTGGTCGACCGACCACCTCTTCTGGTTGGTGATCGACCAGCTACTTTTTCTGGTGGGCAAGAATGCCTTCTGGTCGACAAAGGCCATTTGTGGTCGACACACTCCCTTAGTGGTCGGCAGTAAAAACTAGTCTCAGTCTCCGACTTCAACCTGGCATAATTCCTTCATCTGGACTCCTTTTCAGGTCATTCTTATGTCCAAATTGAAGCCCCGGAAGTTAGCTTTCTAATGGTAGCAGCCTTGCATCAAAATTACAAGTGTGCTAAGAGATATCTCTCTTTTAGTGAGGACTGCTCAGTTTCGGTCCAACCGGATTGATGCCCAACTTCCAACAACCATATCTCCCCCATCCGGACTCGGGCTTAGGAGATTCTTGAGTGAAAAATGAAGCCCCAGAAGTCTTATTTCCAACGGTGGTAGCCTCATAGCTGAAATCCAAGTGTACAAATGGATAGGCCTGATTTAGTGAGGGCTGCTCGACTTTCTCTTAACAGTTCATGCCCAACTTCTTCCCCAACTTGGTTTCTTCCCTCTTATCCTCTTTTCTTGAACTCCAAACCCCTAAACAAGGTGTTTTGAAAGAATTTTAAAAGATTTCATCTTTCTTTTATTCATTTCCACTTTGTCCTTGCTCGGTTTACCGAAAAGCACAACATTTAACGAAATGCGAGCGTCGGAACATCGTAGGAACTTTATTTCAAAAACATTTTGAAAGAGAGGGCCTTAAGGTCTAAAAACCATTCAAAATAGTTTTGGTCCAAAATGGGGTGTAAGGTTGGGATTTGACTCTCATCTTGCCAAAGAAATCGAACCTTTGCACTTCATATCTTTCATCACCAAATAAACAATCAGTAGTGCCCAAGTCTTAAGGGCGGTAAAAAATAGGGTGTCTACAGCGCTGCCTCTCGACCCCGCTAGGGCGCTAACCCTTGGACCCCCGCGAGCTGACTGGGCAGCTCGATCCCTGACCTAGTTAGTGAAGTGGCAAAACATAAAAGAATTAACTTCTGATACAACTCTGCAAGGCACAATTCGGGTTGGATTTGCATCTAAAGGTTTGGAGACATTACCTGTTCCAAACACACCGCTACAACCCAATAACCAAAATAAGGGGAATACTGTGACACCCCTGTTCCGTAGTATGTTAATTGGTCCTTAACATGATGTGATTATGTATTTTGATATGATTTTGTGTTCCACTATGTGAAAATATGTGGTTTGAAATTTTATCTGTTCATCGTAGGAATATCTGTTTGAGTAGTCTGTTTTGGAAATTTAATTGAGGGCCTTATCGGCCACGGAACCCGAAATTGACTACGCCATTGTGGTTGGCATAATTTTTAGGGCCTACGGTGAAATTTAATTGAAATTTGATTCTGGTCAATTTAAACTGATTAAATTGATAAATTAAGTACCCCATTATTTTATATTAAAATATTTGTTAGTGGGGCTTGTTTTATATTTGCATTGCACTCCCCTTTAGCTCTCTTAAAACTCAAAATCTGAGTTAGACAATTGAGAGGGAGAGAGAGGCCGGCCATGGAGAGAAAAAGGGAGAGATTTGTGTAATTTGGGCTCAAGACTTGGGAATTTGAAGATCTAGCTCAAGATTTGGCTAGAGCTTGAGTGTTGAAGCTCTTAGGTAAGTGATTTCATGAACTCTTACTTGTAATTTGTAAGTTCAAGGGTTGTTTGTGATCAAGAACATGTAATGAGTTGATTTTTGTTGAGATTGAAGTCTTAGAACTCATGCATGTAAGAAATTACCTTGAAATTGCACGTTTGAGCTTGAAACACATGATTCATGTGGAGTTTTGGGTAAAGCTCATATTGTAGTCACCATTTGTACCATCTAAGTTGAGAATGATGAGCATCTCCCACATGCATGTACAAATCATGGGAGTATAAGTCTTGAATGTTTGAATTTGAGCATGTTGATGATGGGTTTGAGACAATTTGGGACATGCATGTAGATAATTCATGTAATTGAGCTTCCTAATGTTGTAATCTGCATTAGTAGCGTGTTAGCATGTGTAAATGTGTAATTTGAACCATTGCATGCAAGAAATGTAGATGGAAAACTGATTTGGAGCTCAAGAACACGATCTGGGAAACCCAGATTTTTGAGGTCCGCTCGAGCGGGGTAATGGCCGCTCGAGCGGGAAAATCGTGCTCCCAGCATTTTTACAGAGTTGGATGCCCGCTCGAGCGGGACATTTCACGCTCGAGCGTGGATTTTTGTAGACAGACCTTCAGCTCGAGCGCATCTTTTGTGCAACCAGTACCTTGCAGGCCTTAAGGGTCCGCTCGAGCGGAGAATCTTACGCTCGAGCGGGGACCCTGTTTTCTGGAATTTTGTTCATGCATTCTGTGATTCGTTTTCCATTCTCTTTCACTTGTAAGCATTCTTAGGCATGTGTTAAGCATTGTAAATGAGTTAATGAGATAAGAACAAAGCCTAAAGAGGAATATGTGAATTAAAGAACGGATTGAACTGTTAGTGACCCTTTTGTATTCATGAAATGTGTAGGGTCAAGCTCCAGGGCGCATCCACAAGCCGATCACTGTGAGTAATATCAATATTTGAAAACTTGTCAATGTCCAATTGTTATTCCCCTATAAATATTACGAGTCGTTAATTGGGATTGTGGACAAAAGTTTGACATGAATGAGTGGGCCAAAGGCCGTTTGACATGAATGAATGGGCCAAAGGCCGTTTGACATGAATGAGTGGGCCAAAGGCCGTTTGACATGAATGAATGGGCCAAAGGCCGTTTGACATGAATGAATGGGCCAAAGGCCGTTTGACATGAATGAGTGGGCCAAAGGCCGTTTGACATGAATGAATGGGCCAAAGGCCGTTTGACATGAATGAGTGGGCCAAAGGCCGTTTGACATGAATGAATGGGCCAAAGGCCGTTTGACATGAATGAATGGGCCAAAGGCCGTTTGACATGAATGAATGGGCCAAGGGCCGTTTTGCCATGAATGGAAACCCGGATGGGCCAAAGGCCAGAATGTTTGGAACTACAGTTACTTGACTTGCATTTCGTATAGTTATATATATTTTGCTGTTAAACAGAAGTATGAATTGGGCCCAAGGCCGTTTGGAGCATGTTGTTCTACATATTGTTATGTAACTGTTATATTTGATATTATTCACTGGGCTATCGCTCACGCTCATTCATGTATTTGTAGGTGAGCCAAGGGAAGTCCAAACCCAGCCCCAGTGAAGTCTGCTAGGAACAACAGGAGTTTTGGGAGAGTCAGCCTTGTGCCTCGCGCATGAGACCATCCTTGCCCTTTTACTATGTACCTATGTTTTGTCTTGTTGGCAAGGACCTAGTGCATGTCTGTACATAGTCTGTTATAGGTTGACTCGTTTTGGACGATCCTGTCTGTAATGAATTTTGTGAAACTGTACTTTTGATGTGAGTTATTAACGTATCTGAGTATGGTTTGTTTGATGTGCATATAAGCACGGCTCTATGGACAAAGTTTTTAATTTTGCTTCCGTTTGGCCCCCATTAACTCTGTTAAAATACGTTTAGAACAGTTTGAGGCCGTAGGTAATCTCATGATTACTGGCCGGTTACGTCCTTAACCCACGGGGGCGGGTTCGGGTCGTGACAGAGTGGTATCAGAGCACGAGTTAATAACTCACACACTTGTCCAAAAAGAGCAATAAGCGTCTAGATGAGATCTAGGATGCATTCATGTGATAAATACGAGTTTGGAAGCATTGATTGTATACTTAAATGTTTTGTTATGAATAATTATATGTGTAAGTCGTGAACTACTTGCATTACGAATTATCTGGAAATATGTGCTCCTTAGTGTATGTGTACTTGTGTACCTTTGGTATGGAATATAATGCAAGTTTAATCAGATGGTGAGAACCAGAGGTGATGAGTTAGAGGAATCCTCTGCTGCCAGACTGGACAGAATGGAAAGACTGATTCAGGAAATGGCAGAAGCTTTGAGACAGCAACAGGAGTGGCAACAACAGTGGCAGCAACCACATCCGCCACCTCCACCTCCGGCACCACCTGTGCCAGATAATCAAAATGATGATCGGATAATCGCTCTCACCAAGGAATTCAAGAAAATGAAACCACCACAGTTCCATGGTGGACTAGATCCCTTAAAAGCCGAAGCTTGGGTGCTTGGGATTGAAAAACTGTTTGAGGTGTTTCCGTGCTCGGATACACAGAAAGTGCTTCTAGCCACCTTTATGCTAGAAGATGAAGCGAGAAGATGGTGGATGTTGATGAGGGAAAACCACAGAGATATTGATTGGGCGAAATTTTTGGAAATCTTCTATGACAAGTACTTCCCGCAGTGTGTCCGGGACAGGAAAGTGGCAGAGTTCATGGAACTCAAACAAGACAGTATGACTGTAGCTGAGTATGAGGCCAAATTTACTGAGTTGGCCAGGTTTGCACCACACGTAATTGACACTGATTATAAGAAGGCAAGGCATTTTGAAGGTGGGCTCCGAAGTGACATCCTAGAGCGGGTGAATGTCCTGAAATTGGAGACCTACATTGGGGTGCTTGACCGGGCCATCATATCAGAGGCTAATATAGCTAGACAAGCTAAGCCAACAACCGAATGGAGAGGCAACAAAAGACAAGGCTTCTTTTTGAAGAAGAAATTTCTGAAAAAGCAAAACACAGGCTCCTCAACTACCTCAAGTTCTTCCCGAGACACGACTCCCATGTGCAACACTTGTGGCAAAAGGCACCGTGGAGTTTGTTACCGTGCATCGGGAGCCTGTTTTAAGTGTGGGAAACAAGGGCATATAGCCCGAGATTGTAATCAGAATAGTGGGAAGATAGCTGCTAGCTCCACTGCATCGATCCCGAAGCCGGGAAACACTTTGAGATCTGCTACTACTGGGGATACAGTGAGACAAGGGAGAGTCTTTGTACTCGTTCCGGGTGATACACGGAATGCCAATGCCGTTGTCTCAGGTACTATCTCGATATGTAATCAGGATGCTTTTGTGTTAATTGATTCTGGATCAACGCATTCATTTGTGACATATGCATTTGCATCTAGACTGAAAAGACCCCTAGAATTGTTGCCATATTTGTTATGTGTGTCTGCTCCATCGGGGGAATCTGTGTTATGTGACTATATATATCGGTTTTGTGACATGCATATTGAGGATGCTACCCTGTATGTAGATTTGTTGCCCTTAAACTTTAGACACTTTGATGTAATTTTGGGCATGGACTGGTTGACCAAATACTGTGCCACTATAGATTGTGTGACAAAGAGGGTTGTATTTAAACCACCAGAACAGAAAGAAATTGTGTTTGTGGGAAATGGGGTAGTACCTCCACCATATTTGATATCTGCAATGAAAGCATGTAAATTGATCAGGAAGGGATGCCAGGGTTATTTGTGTTATGTATTGACTGAACAATCCGTGAATGTTGAATTGAATGATATTCCCATCGTTAGAGAATTCCCAGATGTGTTTCCAAATGAATTACCAGGGGAATTGGTAGACAGGGAGATAGAGTTTACTATTGAAACTGTGCCAGGCACCCAACCTATTTCTAAAACTCCCTACAGGATGGCTACAGCCGAAATGAAAGAATTAAAAGAACAGTTGCAAGACCTTCTTGATAAAGGGTTTATCCGGCCCAGTACTTCGCCTTGGGGCGCACCAGTGTTATTTGTAAAGAAAAAGGATGGTACCTTACGCCTATGTATTGATTACCGGGAATTGAACAAGGTAACGATAAAGAATAAATATCCCTTACCCCGTATTGATGACTTATTTGACCAGTTGCAGGGATCACAGGTGTTTTCTAAGATTGATTTGAGATCCGGGTATCATCAGCTGAAGGTTAAGGCAGAAGATGTTGAGAAAACCGCATTCAGAACGAGGTATGGTCATTTTGAGTTTCTTGTTATGCCATTTGGAGTGACTAATGCTCCGGCAGCATTTATGGACTTAATGAATAGAATTTTTAAAACCTACCTTGATGAGTTTGTTGTTGTCTTCATCGATGATATTTTAATATACTCTAAAGAAAGACTTGAACACGAGCATCATTTGAGGACTGTTTTACAAATACTTCGGGAAAGAAAACTATTTGCTAAGTTAAAGAAATGTGAGTTTTGGTTGGATGAGGTTATTTTTTTAGGGCACGTGGTCAACAAGGAAGGAATTTCAGTGGACCCGCAGAAAATAGAAGCAATTGTGAATTGGCCTACACCAACTAATGTGACAGAAGTTCGCAGTTTCATGGGCTTAGCTGGGTACTACAGAAGGTTTGTAAAGGACTTTTCGAAATTAGCTGTGCCTCTTACCCAATTGACACGTAAAGGACAACCATTTGAGTGGAATAGTGAAAGAGAATCAGCCTTTCATGAATTGAAGACAAGATTGACCACTGCACCAATTTTGACACTACCATCAGGTACGAAAAATTTTGTGATTTTCAGTGACGCATCTTATAAGGGTTTGGGTTGTGTGTTAATGCAGAACGGAAAGGTTATTGCTTACGCCTCCCGACAGTTGAGGCCACATGAGAAGAATTATCCAACCCATGACCTAGAATTGGCCGCAGTTGTTTTTGCTTTGAAAATCTGGCGGCATTATTTGTATGGGGCAAAGTGTGAAGTCTACACAGATCATAAAAGCCTAAAATACTTCTTCACGCAGAAAGAGTTGAATATGCGTCAGAGAAGATGGCTGGAATTGATAAAAGATTACGACCTAGAAATTCAGTATCACCCCGGAAAAGCTAATACAGTGGCTGATGCCTTGAGCAGGAAATCAACAGGGAGTATGGCTTGCTTGCTTACTGAACAAAGGGAGATTTTGCAAGACTTTGAAAAGTCGGAAATTGAAGTGGTAGTGTGTGAACAGGGCGGATTGATAGCCGCTATTATAGCCGAGCCGGCAATTGTTGATGAAATCAAGCAAAAACAGAAAGAGGATGAGTTCCTCAGAAAGGTAATTGATGAATTTGAAGTCAGCCCAAAAGCAGAGTTCAGTATCGAGAATGGAATGTTGAAATTTCGAAACCGAATATGTGTTCCAGTTATTCCGGAGCTAAAGAAGAGGGTCTTAGATGAAGCCCACAGATCCGTATTTGCTATGCATCCGGGTAACAATAAAATGTATCGGGATTTGAAACAAACCTATTGGTGGCCTAAAATGAAGAAAGAGATTGCAGAACATGTGTCCAAGTGCCTTCAGTGTCAGCAAGTTAAGGCTGAACATCAGAAACCAGGCGGTCTACTTCAACCTCTCCCCATTCCTGAGTGGAAGTGGGAACATGTGACTATGGATTTCGTTGTTGGCCTACCTCGGACTTCCCGCGGTATGGATTCTGTTTGGGTTGTAGTTGATAGACTGACTAAATCTGCACATTTTCTGCCTGTCAAAACTACATTTACTGCTTACAGGTTGGCTACTATTTATGTTGATGAAATTGTCCGCTTACATGGAGTTCCAGTAACCATCGTGTCGGATAGAGATCCGAAGTTTGTATCTAGATTGTGGAAGAGTTTGCAGGAAGCTATGGGAACAGAACTAAGGTTCAGCACTGCATTCCACCCACAGACAGATGGGCAGTCAGAACGAACAATACAGACTTTGGAAGATATGCTTCGCATGTGTGCTTTGGATTTTCAGGGGAGTTGGGAAGATTACCTGCCACTTGCAGAATTTGCCTATAATAATAGCTTCCACTCCAGCATCGGTATGGCACCATACGAGGCTTTGTATGGTAGGAGGTGTAGATCACCTATTTGTTGGACAGAGGTCGGGGACAGAGCTTTGCTCGGGCCTGAAATTGTACAAGACACCTCTGAAAAGATCAAGACTATTCGGCAAAGGCTCAAAACAGCTCAAGATCGACAGAAGAGTTATGCAGATGTCCGGAGGAGACCTCTTGAGTATGAGGTCGGCGACCATGTGTTCATCCGTGTTTCTCCAATGAAAGGCCAAGTCAGGTTTGGGAAAAAGGGCAAGTTGACGCCCCGTTATATTGGGCCGTTTCAAATTTTGGAGAAACTTGGTCCAGTTGCTTATAGAGTTGCTTTGCCACCGGGATTTGAGCAAATCCACAATGTGTTTCATGTGTCAATGTTGAGGGGTTACCTCCGAGACCCGTTGCATGTGATTGATTATCACCGGATTGCTATTGATGAAAATATGGAATATGCTGAATGGCCGGAAAGAATTGTTGACCGACAAGTGAAAGAATTGAGAAACAAATCCATTCCAATGGTGAAAGTGGAATGGAAGGAACACTATGGGACAGATGCTACATGGGAAAAAGAGGAGGAAATGCGTCTACGCTATCCACATTTGTTTCCCGACGAAGGTAAGTTAAGTTTGGAGGACCAAACTTCCTAAAGGGGGGAAGACTGTGACACCCCTGTTCCGTAGTATGTTAATTGGTCCTTAACATGATGTGATTATGTATTTTGATATGATTTTGTGTTCCACTATGTGAAAATATGTGGTTTGAAATTTTATCTGTTCATCGTAGGAATATCTGTTTGAGTAGTCTGTTTTGGAAATTTAATTGAGGGCCTTATCGGCCACGGAACCCGAAATTGACTACGCCATTGTGGTTGGCATAATTTTTAGGGCCTACGGTGAAATTTAATTGAAATTTGATTCTGGTCAATTTAAACTGATTAAATTGATAAATTAAGTACCCCATTATTTTATATTAAAATATTTGTTAGTGGGGCTTGTTTTATATTTGCATTGCACTCCCCTTTAGCTCTCTTAAAACTCAAAATCTGAGTTAGACAATTGAGAGGGAGAGAGAGGCCGGCCATGGAGAGAAAAAGGGAGAGATTTGTGTAATTTGGGCTCAAGACTTGGGAATTTGAAGATCTAGCTCAAGATTTGGCTAGAGCTTGAGTGTTGAAGCTCTTAGGTAAGTGATTTCATGAACTCTTACTTGTAATTTGTAAGTTCAAGGGTTGTTTGTGATCAAGAACATGTAATGAGTTGATTTTTGTTGAGATTGAAGTCTTAGAACTCATGCATGTAAGAAATTACCTTGAAATTGCACGTTTGAGCTTGAAACACATGATTCATGTGGAGTTTTGGGTAAAGCTCATATTGTAGTCACCATTTGTACCATCTAAGTTGAGAATGATGAGCATCTCCCACATGCATGTACAAATCATGGGAGTATAAGTCTTGAATGTTTGAATTTGAGCATGTTGATGATGGGTTTGAGACAATTTGGGACATGCATGTAGATAATTCATGTAATTGAGCTTCCTAATGTTGTAATCTGCATTAGTAGCGTGTTAGCATGTGTAAATGTGTAATTTGAACCATTGCATGCAAGAAATGTAGATGGAAAACTGATTTGGAGCTCAAGAACACGATCTGGGAAACCCAGATTTTTGAGGTCCGCTCGAGCGGGGTAATGGCCGCTCGAGCGGGAAAATCGTGCTCCCAGCATTTTTACAGAGTTGGATGCCCGATCGAGCGGGACATTTCACGCTCGAGCGTGGATTTTTGTAGACGGACCTTCAGCTCGAGCGCATCTTTTGTGCAACCAGTACCTTGCAGGTCTTAAGGGTCCGCTCGAGCGGAGAATCTTACGCTCGAGCGGGGACCCTGTTTTCTGGAATTTTGTTCATGCATTCTGTGATTCGTTTTCCGTTCTCTTTCACTTGTAAGCATTCTTAGGCATGTGTTAAGCATTGTAAATGAGTTAATGAGATAAGAACAAAGCCTAAAGAGGAATATGTGAATTAAAGAACGGATTGAACTGTTAGTGACCCTTTTGTATTCATGAAATGTGTAGGGTCAAGCTCCAGGGCGCATCCACAAGCCGATCACTGTGAGTAATATCAATATTTGAAAACTTGTCAATGTCCAATTGTTATTCCCCTATAAATATTACGAGTCGTTAATTGGGATTGTGGACAAAAGTTTGACATGAATGAGTGGGCCAAAGGCCGTTTGACATGAATGAATGGGCCAAAGGCCGTTTGACATGAATGAGTGGGCCAAAGGCCGTTTGACATGAATGAATGGGCCAAAGGCCGTTTGACATGAATGAATGGGCCAAAGGCCGTTTGACATGAATGAGTGGGCCAAAGGCCGTTTGACATGAATGAATGGGCCAAAGGCCGTTTGACATGAATGAGTGGGCCAAAGGCCGTTTGACATGAATGAATGGGCCAAAGGCCGTTTGACATGAATGAATGGGCCAAAGGCCGTTTGACATGAATGAATGGGCCAAGGGCCGTTTTGCCATGAATGGAAACCCGGATGGGCCAAAGGCCAGAATGTTTGGAACTACAGTTACTTGACTTGCATTTCGTATAGTTATATATATTTTGCTGTTAAACAGAAGTATGAATTGGGCCCAAGGCCGTTTGGAGCATGTTGTTCTACATATTGTTATGTAACTGTTATATTTGATATTATTCACTGGGCTATCGCTCACGCTCATTCATGTATTTGTAGGTGAGCCAAGGGAAGTCCAAACCCAGCCCCAGTGAAGTCTGCTAGGAACAACAGGAGTTTTGGGAGAGTCAGCCTTGTGCCTCGCGCATGAGACCATCCTTGCCCTTTTACTATGTACCTATGTTTTGTCTTGTTGGCAAGGACCTAGTGCATGTCTGTACATAGTCTGTTATAGGTTGACTCGTTTTGGACGATCCTGTCTGTAATGAATTTTGTGAAACTGTACTTTTGATGTGAGTTATTAACGTATCTGAGTATGGTTTGTTTGATGTGCATATAAGCACGGCTCTATGGACAAAGTTTTTAATTTTGCTTCCGTTTGGCCCCCATTAACTCTGTTAAAATACGTTTAGAACAGTTTGAGGCCGTAGGTAATCTCATGATTACTGGCCGGTTACGTCCTTAACCCACGGGGGCGGGTTCGGGTCGTGACAAATACGGAGAAACTAAGATACGTAACACCGTTCAAAACCATACCAACCTGAACCCGGAACACCACAAAGAGATGGGTCAACACCAGGATCGCTACAACCCCCCCTTAAAGAATTTTGTCCCTAAAATTTCAAATCAAACTACCCAAACAAAGGGGTTTCTAGCGATCAAAACCACGCTATTTCATTTTCAAATCACAATACTAACTCTCAACCAAATTCCACCATTTCCACCATGGTTATCTCATTAACAACAACCTCCCAAATATGCATAAACATGAAATTTCCCAAAAAGAAATGGCAACTCTCAACAACCTTATGCTTAAAACAACAACGCACATATCAACATGCGGTTAACAACTTTAAATACGTTTCCCTCAACACTAGGGAATCTTAAAAAGAAAAGCAACTTAAGCATTTTCAAACAAATCTGGATATTTGAAGCGGACTTCCGCCTCCTGTTCCCACGTCGCTTCTTCAACCCCATGGTGTCTCCACAACACCTTTATCAACGGCATAGTTTTGTCCCGTAGCACTTGCTCCCGGGTATCTAATATTTGAACTGGTCGTTCTTTGTAAGAGACATCCTCATCTACCTCTAAGTCAACCCAATCAAGCACATGAGAAGGGTCAAGTTCATACTTCCTAAGCATAGCTACATGAAATACGTTGTGAACTCCCGAAAGTTGTGGCGGTAAAGCTAACTGGTATGCCACTTCCCCAATTCACTCTAAGATCTCAAAAGGCCCAATGAACCTTGGAGATAATTTACCACTCTTACCAAATCTCATCAAACCCCACCTTGGTGAGATTTTTAGAAACACATGGTCAGAACTTCAAAAGATAAAGGTCGTCTTCTCTTATCGGCATAACTTTTTTGTTGGCTTTGGGCCGTAGCTAACCTTTTTTGAATGAGAAAAACTTTCTCGGTTGTCTCTCTAACAATTTTTGGACCCAATAATGGTGCATCACCCACTTCGGCCCAACAAACCAGTGATCTACAAGGTCGGCCATACAAGGCCTCAAATGGTGCCATCCCAATACTGGCTTGGTAAGTATTATTGTAAGCAAACTCAATCAATGGTAAGTGCCTTTCCCAAGGCCCCTTAAAATCAAGGACACAAGCTCTAAGCACGTCCTCCAAAATCTGAATGGTACGTTTGGACTGTCCATCGTTTTGAGGATGATAAGCGGTGCTAAGAGTCAACTTAGTTCCCAACGCCTCTTGAAGGCTTTGCCATAATCGGGCAGTAAAACGAGGATCCCTATCCGACACAATAGTCACAGGGACTCCATGAAGTCAAACTGTCTCTCTAATGTACAACTCTGCCAAGCATTCAACTGAGTCATTGGTGCACATCGGAATGAAATGGGTAAACTTAGTCAACCTATCAACAATCACCCAAATGGCGTCATTGCCTCATTGTGTTTGAGGAAGCCCAACTACAAAATCCATGGTAACATGCTCCTATTTTCGTTCGGCTATCGGTTAGGGTTGTAACAAACCCGCTGGTTTTTGGTGATCGGCCTTCACTTGTTGACAAGTAAGGCACTTTGATACAAATAAAGTGACATCTCACTTCATACCCCTCCACCAAAATTGACGACTAAGATCATGGTACATTTTGGTGCCTCTCGGATGTACCACAAGGCGTGAGTGATGAAATTCCCGGAGTACTTCCTCTCTACAAGATTCCGGTACAAACAAATGGTCTAGGTAACGTACACTCAGATCCGAGTGAACATTCAAACCTTTCTCTTCCTTCCCATTGAAAATTTTAACCCAGATAGACTTTACTTCACGGTCCCCTTGTTGTGTCTCTATGACCTTACTAATCAAGGTAGGTTGAGCAGTCAAAGTAAACAAGGTAGCACTCTAGCTGGACTCACTCAAGTGAAAATCAAACTTGCTAATTTCACCTAGCATAACCCATTCCTGAATGGCCACACTTGCCAAACTACTCACAGATTTCCGACTCAAAGCATTGGCCACCACATTAGCCTTCCCTGGATGATAGTGTAACTCCAAGTCATAATCCTCCATAAATTCCATCCACCTCTGTTGTCGTAAATTCAAGTCTTTTTGAGAAAACAAATACTTTATACTCTTATGATCGGAGAAAACCTCAAACTTCTCACTATACAAGTAGTGCCTCCAAATTTTCGAAGCAAAAATCACCGCTGCTAATTCTAGATCATGGGTGGGGTAATTTTTCTCATGAGTTTTCAATTGTTGTGAACCGTAGGCCACAACTTTTCCCTCTTCAATCAAGACACAACCAAGTCCATCCCCGGACGCATCACAATAGACAGTGTAATTCAAACCCCTTTCCGGAATTATCAAAACCGGTGCGGTAGTCAATCTAGTCTTAAGCTCTTGGAATGACTTTTCACACGCCTCGCTCCACACAAATTTGATACCCTTTCTAGTCAACCTCGTCAAAGGTGCAGCTAGTCTAGAGAAGTCCCTTACAAAATGTCGATAATACCTCGCTAAACCCAAGAAACTCCGGATTTCAAAAATATTCTTAGATTGTTGCCAATCCTGTACGTCATCTATCTTTGAGGAGTCCATAGTTCCTCCCTCTCTAAACATTACATGCCCCAAAAACTTCACCTTAGTTAACCAAAACTCACATTTCTCAAATTTGGCATACAATTGGTGCTCACTAAGTAAAGCCAACACCACCTGTAAGCGAGTCGCGTGTTCCTCCTCAGAGGTTGAATAAATCAATATGTCGTCCACAAAGACGACCACAAAACGGTCCAAGTATTCCCAAAAAATTATGTTCATCAAATCCATAAAGGAAGCAGGCGCGTTGGTTAACCCAAAAGGCATTACAAGGAATTCATAGTGGCCATAACACGTACGAAAGGCCGTTTTCTGAATGTCCTCCTCCCGGACTCTCAACTGATGGTACCCTGACCTCAAATCTATTTTTGAGAAGCAATGAGACCCTCTAAGTTGGTCAAACAAATCATCTATTCTGGGTAGAGGATACTTGTTCTTAACTATAACTCTATTCAACTTGCGGTAATCAATACACAACTGCAACAATCCACCATTCTTCTTCGCAAAGAGAGCTGGTGCTCCCCAAGGTGATGTACTAGGACGAATGAAGCCCTTATTTAAAAGCTCTTGGAGTTGAATCTTCAACTTATGTAATTCAGCAGGTGCAAATCTATACGGTGACATGGAAATTGGTGCCGTGCCAGGCACTAATTCAATGGAGAACTTGATCTCCCGTTGAGGTGGTAAACTAGTAAGATCTTCTAAAAAGACATTTGGGTATTCACAAACTACCCTTAGTAACTCAACACGAGCTCCGTCACTCTTACTATCCAAGAGAGTTGCAAGAAGGCCACTAAGTTTGCTCCTACTACGAGGGTCAACAACTGGCGACAAGGATCTATCAACTCGGTTCCCTAGAAAATAGAAACGATCTCCACTCGAAGTGCACACCGTAACTCTCTGACAGCAACAATCAATCACAGCTTGGTAAGAACACAACCAGTTCATGCCTAAAATGACAACAAAACTCAACATATCTAGCAGCACAAAAGCAAACGGAAGTTGACGCCTGGCAACTTCTATTTCACAATCACGACAACCCCAGTCTAAATCAACTGTACCCCCAACAGGTGGCTTTATTGTGAGTGGAGGCACTAACCGTGCTACCTCTAACCCCAATGCAGAAGCAAATGTAGTAGATATAAATGAATGAGATGCACCCATGTCTATCAATACATTAGCCAAAGAATTACACACAATAAAAATACCTCTCACAGCTGAGGATTCTGACAACGGCTCTGGCATGGTAACAACATACACGCGCCGCTGTGGCCCCTGATTAACTTGCTCCCCTCTTGGAGCATAGGCCTATTGTACTGATTGAGCCGAAGCAGCTCCCTGATTAACTTACAAAGCTTGGACTGATTGAGCCTGCTGGTGGCTCTGAGTCTGCCTCAACCCTGATACGCCAGATGCACCTCCCAACTGTGGGCAAGTTCTCTTCATATGCCCCGGCTGACCACATTGATAACAATTAAATCCTTGACCTTTATTCTGAGACTGAGACTGACTTTGAGATTGGTTATGTGGTGGTAATATTAACTGCCCTCCTCCTTTCTGTGGGCATGAGAACGCTTTGTGACCCGGTTGGCCACACTTGAAACATGAGAAGCTACTCGATGCACTTTTTTTCGAACCCGCACTAGGTAAAGGAAAAGTGGATCTAGACTGCTGTGGTTGGGACTGGGATGGATAGGTGTTCTTTCTCTTCTTGTTTTGCCTATAGTCTTCTTGAGACTCTTGGCCCCTAGACCTCGAACTCCGAAGCCTCTCCTCCTCGGCTTGTATGGAAATTTCTACGTATTTTTCTGTCTCCACAAGACGGTCATATTCTTAAATCATATTTCCGGCAAGCTTGAACATAATTTTTGTTTTCAATTTCTTTTCAAATTCAATGCAACGGCGCTCTTCCGTTGCCACCAACTCTGGTGCAAATCTAGACAAAGTAGAGAAGACCCCCTCAAACTTGGCCATGGGCATGTTGAGTTGTTTGAGGTCTTTAAACTCTTGCCTCAATCTCTCTCTAGCAGTGGGAGGTATGTACTTATCTTGGAAAGCAACTGCAAAGGCTTCCCATGTCGGCTCCACTCTACCTTTGGCATATTTCCACCATTGACCTATGTCTCCCTTATGGTTGTAACTCGCTAGAGTCACTCTTAGTTCACTATCTTCGATGTGAAGCATCTCAAATGTCTTCACAGTTTGTTCGAGCCACTCATCTGCTTTCTTGGGCTTGGGACCACCATGGAACTCATCAGTTAGGCCCGCAAGAACTCGCTATTAAGGAAACTCGCCCTTGACTCTGCGGTGTTCTCTCGGGCTTGATTCTCTACCCTCAACAAGTTCAGGCCCCGTTTGTTTTGGGGTGTAGAAGTGGGAATGTGATTAGGATAGACGTGGGGTCCATTTAATGCCCCGTTTGTTTGGAGATTTGAACAATGGATTGATAAGCCGAACGGCTTAGGATAGGCCTTGCTAACAGGTTTCATAGTCTGCTCCAACACTTGGTATTGAAAAATAGACTGTTGGTATTAGGAGAGAAATTTACTTGTTTACCCTTTTCTCTTCTCTTCTCTTCTCTTCTCTCTCTCTCTCTTTGTCTCTCTCTCTCTCTCTCTCTCTCTGCTCTCTGCTCTCCTATCATATATACATATATATGAATATTTCATTCGGTTTTCTCACCAACCAAACAGAAGTGCAGACAAATTGCAAATTAAATCAGCAAAATTGAAGAGTGATGCTCCGATCTTCAACTAAATTAGACAAAAGATATACAAATCAACTACGACAACATGGGTGAACTCATAGGAGTGATGCTCCAATCACCATTAACTCCAATCAGACAGAAGAGTGATGCTACGATCAAACAAATGAGTGATGCTTTGATCGCCATTGACTCTCTCTCCCTCTCTCTCTCTCTCTCTCTCCCGCTCTCTCTCTCTCTCTATGTCGGCCTTACATGGGTGAACTCACAGACACAGAGTGAGGCAACGTTTTGATAATGTTTTGAATGGTCAAAACCATGGGCTGGTTTTTTGAGAAACCATTGGTTGGTTTCTTTAATAATAATAATATTATTATTAAAAAATAGAAATAGATTAATTATATAATTTTAATTATAATAATAAAAATGGGTTTTTAATAATAATAATAATAAAAAAGATTAACAGTTGAATTTTTTATTATTTTTAATTATATGATTTTAATTATAATTTTTGAATAATTTAATTAGGTAATGCATTTATTAGTTGATATAAGCTTAAATTTAATACTAACACAACAAGGGTATTTGTGTAATTTTACATGATTAATCCCATTCATATCTCTCAAAACAAACATGAACTATTACTAATCAACTGGTTATCAAACAAACACATTTTTCTTAATCCCCTCGCTAACAGTCCTCTCACTAACAATCCTCTCACTAATAGTCCCCTCACTATTAATCCCTTACTATCAATCCCTTCTATTCTACTTCTGAAAACAAACAGACCCTCACAGACTCTCTTAAAGCCCCTGCCATTTCTCAAGCTAGGGCCCCCATTGTGGTTTGACTCGCTCAATCCCCGACCTAGTCAGCGAAGTGGCAAAACATAAAAGAATTAACTTCTGATACAACTCTGCAAGGCACAATTCGGATTGGATTCGCATCTAAAGGTTTGGAGACATTACCTGTTCCAAACACACCGCTACAACCCTATAACCAAAATAAGGGGAATACAGGGAAACTAAGATACGTAACATCGTTCAAAACCATACCAACCCGAACCCGGAACACCACAAAGAGACAGGTCAAAACCAAGATCGCTACATGATCCAAGAATGCCATCTAGGTGCATGATAAAAGTGTATAGAATGTTCATTCATAATAAAATACATCATAGCTTGTAAACATATTCAAAGTTTGCATTGAAAACATAATCGATTGAACATAGCGTTACCAAATCACTACTTACAAATGGCTCGGTTAAACAAGATGTTTCCTTCTTCCAAAGCTTGACCTACACTAAACAATAGCAAGATATTGAAACACTTACGTAACTTGCATACACATAACAAATCGGTTGTTTAAACTTAATTAAATGTTTTTCTTAAATTCTCTCAGCATTTGTAGCATTGTTCTAAGTCGAATTCAAGTCTTATCTAAGTGTCAAATGAATACAAGAAGTGTCCTAGGTGAAAGAGGGTTACAAAACAAAAGCATAGGCAAAACAGGGTCTTTTAACATGTGACCAAAATCGCATGTGCAGGAGGGCTAGGGCAGGTGCGGGCCGCACATGCCTTTTTTTCAGTCTCAGATTTGTGTTTTGGTGAAGTAGGCCACAGGTGCGGGAAGCCTAGCCGCACGTGCAGTTCTGGGTTTTAGCAACAAGTTCAAAAATTCAACACTTCTAAACTTCATTCCTTGCATGTTTCTGAGTTGGGGTCTATAAAAACTAATCATAAACCTTGCAAAATTATTGATAAACATGAGATTGTTTTCCAAATCAAAAGCATCAAGACTTGGTTTAAATTCAAGAATCAAAGATCAAACTTTTGAAATTTAACAAGAATTGAGAAAAAAATTATCTTTTCATAACTCAATCTTTTCTTCCTTTCTAAACATGATTTTTTTGGGGTGGATATTATTTTTTTTTGGGTGGATCTAAACATGATTTTAAACCTTGAAACTTATGAAAATCAAAGGACAAATAGGGATGAATGTTCAAACACGTCAAGAACACCAAAAATTAAATCAAAAGGATGATTCCCTAAGTTTTATATCCAATTCTTCAACCAAACTCAACTTCCTCCATTGTTTTCCAAAATTCTTCATTCTTAAACCAATTATTCTTTTCCAAAATTCTTCATTCTTAAACATATTTAATCCTCGTTTCTTCTTGAGTTTAGATGTTAGGGATGATTACTATAAGATTTTGACTAGAAATCTTACCTTAGATTTGCTAAAAGGTGAGTTTTGATGGAGTTTTTGGGCTCCTATTCTTTTTCTCTCTTCTTTCACTTTTCTTCTTCTTCTTTCTAGATCTTTCACAACTTTCCCAACAAATTTCTCCCCTTTTCCCTTTTGTTTTATTGGTTTGGTGTAGGACAAACATATATATGACAAAAGGTAAGTTAATTCACTTACTTAAACTAACTTAATCTATGTTAAGACTAATTAAACAAGGTTTAATCCTAATTTTTCTTAACTTAATTAATCTAAACTAAGGTTCACTAATCCTACTTAATTAGTACTAATCCAAATTAGCAAAACAACAAATAAAACCAAATGAACAAGTGCATTAAACTAAATTAACACTAAGGCACATCCTATCATTCTCAGAATTCTCATTTAAAACACCCCCTAACTTGAAGCATGTAATAAGAAATTTTCTATGCTTAGGTTTCCAAATTAACTTCTTCTCTTATATGTCCTATCAAACTCTAGGTCAAGCAAGTACGCATTTAACATAAGATTATGATATGCATTATGCATGAGATGTTGGTTATCATATCTATGATCATCACGAATCCTCCATATTTTTTTTTATAATTATGGAAAACCATCATCTCATCCTTTCCATGATGAGGATGGTGGATTTAGCTTCTTTTCATTCCTTTTTTTTTTCATTACTTGATTGCTTCTATGATCATCATGTAGTGTTTTGTATTGCTTGGTGATTTTTGAAACTAATCTACCCATTCCTTGATTATCTTCATGATAGGGAGGGTAGATTTTATTTTATTCATTCATTTGCTACTCTTTCTCTCATCCTTTGGTGATTGAGACTGAGATTCTCTATTCTTGTTCACTTGGGAGCTTCCATAGCTTCGGTGGATTTTATCATCTTATTATTCATGGTAATTAAGGAGGAATCCATCATGCCTAGCTTCTAGTGGCATTTTAAGACAATTAGTGCTTGTTTATTTATCCCTATGTTAGAGAAGCACTTTGGCTCACTTTCTTTTCCACCATTTTATTTCTTTTCTTCTTTTACTTGGAAAACTTTCTATTTTAATTTGGTAGCCTTGTTAGTATAGATAGTTGCTATCACTCTTGTAATTTTTGCTTTCTTTTAGTTTAGATGCATGTATATTCATCTCATCTCTCTCTATCCCTTTTATTTGAAGCTTTCCATATTCTTGGCATCATATTTTCTTTATTCATCATATTTTTTCATGCCTTGCATCCATTTTTCATGTATAAGACTTGGCTCATTATATTTAGTGTTTTCTCCATCTCTTATGTGATTATGTGTGCTACCCCATGCTTTGAGATGGTTCATATGTCATGTGTTAGTAGCCAAGTCTTTAGTTGCATTTTTGTATGTATTGCATTAGTTTCTTTGCATATAGGGTCATGCCTATTTTCTAGCCCTTTTTGCTTGGCTTAGTGTGGATTAGTACTAGGTGAGCTTCTTTCATCTTTGCATCCCGATTGTGTGTTTTCTTTACTATGTCTAGCATCCTACCATGTGGCTACTTGCTTATTTGATATATCTTTATGATTTCCGAAGGATGGTGGTTATTTCGCTTAAGTTGAGATGATCTTGATTTCTAGCATGTGAGCTCATCTTTTCTTTGAGTTGCACATTTTCAAACTCTTTCACATGAATGAGATCAAAGCATTCCAAAAGGTGATTTAGTCTATACTTATTTTGCTTCACATAGTAATTTTAGCATTAATAATTAGAATATGAGCATATTATGGTAATGAATCTCATATCTAGAACTAGTAGAGATTGATCTTTGATCGTGTGAGCGGGCCATGACCTTCGCCCCTCATACCTAAGTTCCCGAGCTGAGACACTTTGGTTGTGATGGACAGTGGCCTTTGGGATGAGTCATGGGTTTCCTAGTTTTTCCAAAAGATTAGGTGGCAACTCTGAGTCATGTGATGTAGTCCATTTTTTGCATTTATTTTGATTAGTGGATTTTCTATAGATTTGTTAGATTTGGGTGGTAGCACCAATCGATAAGCCACCGTTCCTACTTTGCCTAAGGTCTCGAAGGGTCTAATGTAACGAGGAGCTAGTTTGCTTTTCTTTCCAAAACAGATTGTCCTTCATCATGGCTTGACCTTTAAAAATACATGATCACCCACCTCAAATGCCGACAACCTTTTTCTTTGATCAACGTACCTCTTTTGTCTACTCTAAGCTATCTTTAGTCTTTGCGCATAAGCTTTACTTTCTCCGTTATCTCTTGAACAAAGTGGGGTCCCAACAGAGTGGTCTTTCTTACTTCCATCTAGCAACCTGGTGATCTACATGGTGGTTTGTACAGAGCTTTGCATGGCGCCATGCCTATACTGGCCTAAAAACTATTGTTGTATGCAAATTCGACTAGGGGTAAATTTGTTTCCCAACTTTTTGAGGTCCATGACACAGGCTCGTAACATATCCTCTATGGTCTAAATGGTCTTCTTTGATTGTCCATCAGTCTAGGGGTGGAAGGTCATACTGAAACATAGCTTCATACCCATGGCCTTTTGTAGGTGTAGACAGCCCGGAACCCCGCTCCGCACGCGAGGGCGCGAATCATGGTTCATAGCTACTACAGTTCGGACTCAATGCCACGGTTCTTAATCTGATCTTGCAAAGTGCAATGCGAGATTGATAAATCACCAAAGAGTCCAAATCCGGTAAATCGTTTTGAAAAATTGATTTTTAGAAAGAAGTGCCAAACATTGACTATTTTGCCAGATACAGAGTCGCCACCTAAATATTTTATTTTTGGAAAATTTAGGAAACCCTGACTCGTGCCTAAGGCCACGTGTCCGTCATCACCAAAGTTGCCTCGGCTCGGGAACTTGGGTACGAGAGGGGAAGGTCATGCAATGAGCACCCCCGCTCGCCCGATCAAAGATCAACCTTTACTAACTTGATATCTTGTTGTTGAAAACACATGTGCTCTTATTCCGGTTATTAACCTAGAATTACTATGTGATGCGCACAGCATACAAGTATAGACTGGATCGCCTAAGTTGGAACAAAACATCTCATGTTTATTTTTGAAAGCGGTTTGCCACCCGCAAGTAGGCTAAAATGCGGATTTTTCCACCCTCAAGTGGGCTTAGAAAACATGGTGATTTGCCACTCTCAAGTGGGCTTAAAACTCGCAATCAATGAATTGTTCCAATTCAAGTAATCTAACTTTCACCCACAGGCATTCAAGCAGTTATATCACATAAGCAGTTAGCCTCATGGCAAGCATACTATCATGGCAGTTACTCACACACATGTAAGGATGCTAAAGCATAAACACTTACCGAGTACTCCGAGCCAAAACAAAATCTATGTTAGAAATCAATGCATGATCCTAGCTGTGACAAGAATGCCTAATGCAACACATACAAAATGCAACTAAGATAGGCTCGGCTATTCTAAAATGTCATGTGAAATGCAATTTGATACATGTATTCAAACAGGAATTGAAATACAATGCAGTTAGCATGATGCGCCGAGCTCGGTGCATGCAAGACAGATGAATGGATGCAAACATGCGAGCATAATGATGCTAATTGAAACATGCCCTAAAACTAACCATCGTAAGCTGGTAAATAAAAGGGAGAAAGAAATGGGGGTTGGAAGACATGCATGACACACACGCACACTTATTTACAACAGTTGTGCCCTCTTGACGGAGGGTCTGAATGAGTAATACAAAACCAACTAGCTAATCTGAGCTAATCAAGTTAAATTAGTTATTACACAGCAGGATGAATAACAAGCTACAACTAATTATTACACAACCTTAACTAATTAACAAATTAACTAAGTTAGCAATTGAATAAGCATGTAAACTATATGAAATAGGTTGCCACAACATTGCCTTGGATGACGAAGGATGCGTGCCCGGTCACCTCGTGCGAAAATCCATCGCGATGCCCCGATTTGCCTCTGTTTGCAACTGGTCTCCGATTCGGATGGTGGTGCTGGTGGGGGTGGTGCAGAGGCTGCTCAGCCGAAGAGGATGAAGAGAGCCTCCCGATCTTGAGCCCGACAGCACTGATGCAGATGTTCCTGCTTTATTTTCCTTTTTACATGTAGTTGTAGCACATTGTACAACGTTAGGCAGTTTTATTTTCTTTAAAACTTGTACCCTGTCATAAAATGTTGTAAAAGGAAGCTATGATGGAATGGAACAGCTTTTTATTCAAAAGGTGTTGTATTTTGTATTCTTAGCATCACATCGCATCATTTTGCACAAAAAGAGATTGAATGGAAATTGAGCATTGTACATTGCCAAGTCAG
This sequence comes from Camellia sinensis, assembly GCF_055761805.1. Classification (NCBI taxonomy): domain Eukaryota; kingdom Viridiplantae; phylum Streptophyta; class Magnoliopsida; order Ericales; family Theaceae; genus Camellia; species Camellia sinensis. The sequence continues at coordinate 105,530,779 of NC_138969.1, read as the reverse complement.
GTAATGAGCCAACATAGCAAATTAAACAGCCTAACTCACTAAGAAACAACAAGACCTTAGTAAGTTTACAACTCGATAAGTAAATCTTGACAACTTGATAAACAAAGAGCAACAACTCGATAAGTAAAATTTAGCAACTTGATAAGCAAAACTTAACAACTCGATAAGCAAAACTCAACAACTCGATAAACAAAGAACAAAAACTTGATAAGCAAATGCATTTTGAACAAACGGAGCGACAGGACGCACCCGAAACAGAGGTAACCTCGGACGTTCAGCATTCCCAAAACATGGAAAGGCTAGGAGCTCTCTTTTAGAGCTAGGAAAAGGCTGAAAACCAGTTTTTCTCCATGGCCGACCACCAAAAGTGGCTGGCCGACCAGTTTTTGTTCTGCAAACCAGTTATATGGTTGGCTGACCAGAAAATCTTCCTGGCCGACTAGAAAAAGTGGTCGGCTGACTAGTTGGCCTGGTGACCTCCAGATTTTTGACACTTGTCCTCCTAACAGTGCCTTATCCTCCATAAAGGTTCTAGCTTCGTGGTTCTCTCATTCCATCTCAATTTTGCATCAAAATAGAGGCATTTCTCGTCAAAAATCTCACAACTTGGATTGCTACCTTAGACGGCTTGGAAAAGTTGAACCTCCGGGGCTTCGGCATAAATACACTATTCACGCTGAGTCGCACCCCGCTGCACTTTCCATTTCTCCATGCCGCGACAAGGTTCTGGAATCCGGTAACACATGTCTTTAGCTTTGGCGGGCAAGAAATGTGTCCTACCTTCGAAGACTTCCAAGCTTTGATGGAATCCGAGCGCAACGAAGAAATCTTGCCCCAGCTTCGCTTCGGCCACATCCAAGCCTTAGGACGAATGTGTGGGCTTACTATGCATGACGGTCGGTCATTGATTTATGACGGAATGCTGGACATTCTGAGTTTGATTCGTCGGTTTTCTGATGCCGGTGACCACGGCGACCATCATTGGCAGGGCTTTCGGCGACATGTGCTTTGCTTGTGCATGCTGTCCCATTTCTTGCTTGCCCCAGGCTCCCGAGGGTTTAGCACTCGTTTGATTGAAGTTACCCAAGGCTTAAAAGAGGGCAAGAGCTGCAGTGCCATGACACTGGCCTAGACATTGATGGGCTTGGACACTTTCCATCACCGGGAGACGACCAGATTCGCGGGGAGTCCAATATTGCTGCAGGTAATGTTTCCCACCCTGTCTCACATATATATTGCTCACATCACTCGGCCCTCAGGCTCAATTTTTCTCTCAAAACCCTTTTCTCACTTTTCTCTCATCGTATATCTCTCTATTCTTTAATCTCTTATTTTTCGTCCCTCCCCAGGTGTGGTTGATGGACAAGTTGAGAGTGGTGGACTCCTGCCTGGCATACTCAACTTGCAGCTATTTTTTTCGACGACGTCTAGTCGATGCCCTTGATGAGGGATGGTGGTTCAATTGGATGTGCAGTTTGTCCGCAGGCTATATTGCTTGGCGGTGTCCTTGGCTCAATCTACCGGCGATGAGCTACAGCATGTCTCGGCAGACAGAGATTCAGCTGATCGGCTTGACACACTACGTGTTCTACTTTCCTTTCTGGTTCCGGTGCCAGTTTGGCCATGATCAGATTTGCCCAGAGGAGGGGATAGAGTACCCAACTACATTTCCTGTTCGAGGCACGCAGCTTGCTCGGTATGCCACGACATGGAGGACTAGAGAGCTTCTGGCCCCCGCTCCCACTTTCAGTTACACCCTCAATGAAGAGGCACAGGTGGGGCCTACTTTGGCATCAGAGGCTTCGACCAGCTCTAGGAGGGGGCTCAGGGACACCTGACTTATCTAAGCCCGAATTTATTGCTTTATCAGTACTTTCAAGTTTTCTTCATGAATGTAAGAATAAAAGCAACTTCAATTTGTACTCAAGAGTAGGAGAACTCTGTATTGAAATCAATGAAATTAAAGGTTGTGGGTACTGAAAATTTTTCGTTTGGTCCAAAAATAGTCTAAGTCGTAAAAAGATTAATTTGAGCAAAATCAACTTTTTTTTAAAGCTTTTCAAAACCATTTTCGCTATGGATCACAACTGGACACGCCTGAAATATGTCACTGAGATGCACAACCCCGGATTCCAGCAATTGGAAAGTTGCCCCTAGTCTGAATAGCACTGCACTGGAGATCACAATCGAGCTCTTGAATGCAGAATAGACAAAGATGACCAAACATGATCACATGGACAAAGTTGATCGGGGAAGGGATTATGGCTGGACTTTAGGATGAAGTTGCCTACGTATCCCAAACATGGGAATCAAGCCTTACGTTGTTCGGCTCGGGTTCACTCGTGTATTAACACTCTCCTTTTGCACTCTAACTTTTTCCAAGGCCGCCCTTTGTGGGTTTTCAACCTTGCGAGCTCAATTTTTATTATTTCAATTTTTTTTTTATGCTCTAACTTTTGCCTAGGTCGCCCTTTCGGGTTTTTGGCCTAGCGAGCCACTCAAGGATAGTATTTCTTCAACGTGTCCATGTTGATCAACTGTAAGAACTCTAGGCCATCTAGGTCTATCAGAACGACAGCTCCACCTGACCAGATAGACTTGATGATGTAAGGACTAGTCCAATTGGGTCTGAACTTGCCCCTAGGGTCCTGAATAGGAGCTCGGTTGTCTTTGAGCACTGGATCCCCTTCCTTCAAATTCCTGGACTTAACTTTCTTGTTGAAAGCCCTAGCAATTCTGCGTTGATAACCCTGAACATGGTACAGTGCTTTCAGCCTTCTCTCATCGAATAGTATGAGTCTTTCGAACCTGCTCTGCTGCCAATCTGCCTCAACTATCTGACACTCAGCCAGTACCTCGTAATGATGGAACCTCAACTTCGATACAGACGACAGCCTCCATCCCATAAACCAAGGAATACGGAGTTGCCCCAGTAGAAGTTCGAATTGAAGTCCGGTAGCCCCACAGAGCAAATGACAACTTATCTGGCCAGTCCCGGTAGGTTTCCACCATCTTCTGCAGTATGTGCTTGATGTTCTTATTGGCGGCCTCAATAGCTCTGTTGGTTTGCGGCCGATATGTAGATGACTTGTGAAATGCCACGTTATACTTATCCAATAGGTCGATTACCTCCTTCTTGAAGTGGGAACCATTATCTGAAATGATCTCATTCGGGACCCCATAACGACAGATGATGTTGTTCCTGATGAACTTCGTAACATGTGAAGCCTTCAACACCGCATAAGATTGGGCCTCAACCCACTTTGTGAAATAGTCTATTGCGACCAGAATGAGCTCATGCCCATTAGACCCCTTCGGAGTGACAACCCCGATCACATCAATCCTCCAGACTGAAAATGGCCATGGCGAAGTCATATTGTACAGCTTCGATGGCAGAATGTTCATGCAGTTTGCATGGATCTGACATTTGTGGCATCGCCGGACAAAACCAATACAATCCTCCTCTATGGTGGACCAGTAGTAACCCTGTCTCAGGATTTCCTGGGCTAGCATCACCCCGTTCGTGTGTGCTCTGCATTCTCCTCCATTGATGGCCTCCATCAGGCGTTTTGATTCTTCAGCATCAACACACAGCTTATGCATCCCCAGATGACCTCTCTTATACAGTTTTCCTCCGCAGATGATGAACTGAGCAGCCATTCTTCGGATTGCCCTCTTGTCTTTGGCATTTGCCCCTGGTGGATATGCTTCTTTCTCCAAGAAGTTCCAGACATCGTAATACCAGGGGTTCTCATCTTGAACCTCATCTATGGCAGCAATCAGCTCGAAGGCCGGCACAAATTTCTTGTCAATGATGATCGGACGCATCCGGACTCCAAAAGGGATGTCTATCATAGAAGATAGAATTGCCAATGAATCTGCAAACCTAATGTTTTCTCCTAACAGATGAGCGAAGTTCAGTTTCTCAAACCGAGGAATCAGCAAGTCCAAGGTCTGGTGGGAAATTCTCATCTTTTCTTCTTTGACTTTCCAATCTCCTTTAGCTTGAGATACAACAAGGTTCGAGTCCCCGATGACGTCCAACCGTTTTGCCCCTAGTTCTAGGGTGGCTTCTAAACCAGCAATGCATGCTTCATACTCTGCTTCATTGTTCGAGACTTTTAATCGGAGTTTAAATGCTAGAGGGATACGGGAATTGTCGGGTGCTATTAGCAACACCCCTATCCCATACCCGTATTGGTTTGACGCTCTGTCAAAGTACATCGTCCAAGTCTCTTCTTCGACATACAGAATGGCCTCGTCTGGGAACAGATACTCAACTGCTTCATCCCCTTCAATTGGGTGGTCAGGTAGGAACTCTGCTACCGCTCTCCCTTTCACTGACTTGCGTGTCATGTACTTCAGATCAAATTCGGAAAGCAGAAACAACCAACGAGCTAGCCTACCCGTAAGTGCCGGTTTCTCGAAGAGTTATTTGATGGGATCTAATCTCGAAACCAGTATTACAAAGTGAGCTAACAGATAATGCCTCAGCTTCCTGGTAGCCCATACCAAGGACAGACAAGTCTTCTCCAGCGGAGTGTAGCGGGTCTCATAATCCAACATCTTTTTGCTCAGGTAGTAGATAGCTTTCTCCACTTTGCCCTTAGACTCATGTACGAGCATGCAGCCCATTGTAGTTTCAGTCACTGAAAGATACAAAATCAATGGTTTCCCTGGCTCATGCCGTGACAACATAAGTGGGTTTTGTAAATATTGCTTAATTTGTTCAAAAGCAGCTTGGCATCGGCCGTCCCATTGGAACTTTTTTCCTTTCTTCAAGAGACCAAAAAGTGGTTCACAAGTCAAGGTTAATTTTGTGATAAACCGTCTTATGAATTGCACTTTACCCAGAAAGCCTCGCCCCTCCTTTTCAGTCCTTGGTGGTGGCATTTCTAAGATGGCATTGATTTTGGAAGGGTCGACTTCAATACCTCTTTGTGTAATCAAGAACCCTAACATCTTCCCTGCTGTAACACCGAATGTACACTTCTAAGGATTCAGCCCTAACTGAAATTCTCTGATCCTTTGGAAGAACTTTTACAAGGCGGTGCAGTGGCCCTCTCTTTCATTGGGCTTGACAATCATGTCATCCACATACACCTCCACTTCTTTATGGATCATGTCGTGTAGTATCGCGGTCGCAACCCATTTATATGTAGCTCCAGCATTCTTCAACCCAAATGGCATCACCCTATAACAATATGTCCCCCACATAGTGGTGAAAGCAGTCTTCTCCCGATCTTCAGGTGCCATCAATATCTAATTATAGCCTGAGAATCCATCCATGAACGAGAGCAGTGCATGCCCAGCAGTGAAATCCACTAATTCGTCGATATGCGGCAAAAGAAAGTCGTCCTTCGGACTGGCTTTGTTCAGATCCCTGAAATCCACACATACCTGAATCCTGCCATCCTTCTTCGGCACTGGAACTATGTTGGCTAGCCAAGTTGGGTACTCAGATACCAGCAGAAACCCTGCGTCAATTTGCTTGGTGACCTCTTCTTTAATCTTCAGAGCCTAGTCCAGGAGGATCCTTCTGAGTTTCTGTTTAACGGGTCGGGCCTTTGGGTCAAGAGGGATCCGGTGCTGTACAATCTCAGGATCGATTTCAGGCATGTCTTCGTAGGACCATGCGAAAACATCTTTGAAATCTTTTAATAAAGTGACTAAGCGCTCGCGCTCCTTTGAAGACAACGTGGACCAGATCTAGACCAGCCGCGGGTCCTTCTCAGTACCAACGTTAATTTGGGTGATTTCATCAACCAAGGGTTTAACAAACCTCTCCTGCTCTTGATCAAGCAAATATTGCAAAGCCAAAGGAATTTCTTCCTCATCGTTTTCATCAAAATTTTGAAAATCCTGATTCATGCAATAAATTAAGGGCACAGAAAAGTAATCAAAGGCCACAGTGTAGACACCCCATTTTTGACCGACCTTAAGACTCAGATGTCACTGATTGAGCGCTTGGTGATGTTGCATAATGTGCTCGTTCAGAAGTTTCAGAGTTGCGGCCGTGAGCCCTGCCTCCGGACTTCCGAACCCTCTTCTGTGCCTTGTCTCGGTTTGCGAACCAGACTCGGTTTTCTCTGTTTCTTTTCCTGAGGGGAGGGAGAGGTCCCGTAGACCATCTCTCAATGTCCGCAGGCTACATTTCGTGGCCGTAGGCCATTTTGCCCATTTCGGAGTCCGGTTTCCGGTTTTTCGGGACCGTTGGCCGTGTGCCTCGGTTCGGGACCGCCTAACCACCTCCGTTTGTTCTAATTTTTGGCATACTCCTTATTTGCTCCATTTTGAGGGACACTAGGGTCTGAGAAACCCACTTCGTGGCCGAATGCCACTTTCGGTGCTTAACAGCCCATTTTCGGGACCTCGAACTGCGCGTTTTGGTCCCCGAGCATTCGTTTTGCAACGGTTTTTGTTCATTTTTGGCAGGTACCTCTGTTTTATCACCGGAGAGGTCACTGAAGGGTGGGAGGCCAGCAATTGTTGCAGCAACCAGTTATACATCCTCCGACGCCCTCCGGCGCCCGTTTTCGCACTTCCGGGCTAATGTTGAACACCTTGGGCCCATTTTCTCGAACTTTGAACCACATATTTGTGATGTACACACATGGGAGGACCCTAAAAAATGGTGGCTGGCCATTAATATTACTTGACCCTTTTGACCCCCTCCTTCCGGGCTAATGTTGAACCCCTTGGACCAATTTTCTCGAACTTTGAACCACATATTTGTGATGTACACACATGAGAGGACCCTAAAAGTTGGTGGCCGGCCAGTAATTCCACCTGACCCTTTTGAACCTCTCTTTCCGAGCTAATGTTGAACCCCTTGGACCCACTTTCTTGGACTTTTAACCACAGGGTTGTGTTGTACACAGATAGGAGGACACCATCAATTGGTGGCCGGCCACTAAATCTGATTGACCCTTTTGACCCCTAGCCGGCCGGCTAGGGGGTGTGGCCGGCCGGCCACCTGCAGCAAAAGTAATAGGCCGGCCGAGCTCCTTGCACTGTGCACTTTACAGCTGTGGAGCTTTATCCCCCAGAAAAGATCTTTATCTGGGGGATATTTTGTGGGGGAAAGTTTGTCTCCTTTTCCCCCACCTTTACACCCCCTTTTTGGCCCTTATAACAAGCAAGCTATATCATTTGTTGGGGTTAGAAAATTTGCTCTTCAAGCTTCCATACACAAAGCCATTTCTATACCTCTCATTTCCTTGAAAATTCCTAAGTCCCTAAGCACCATTTCTTCTACACCACCAAGCTCTACCACCACCACCTCATTTCCAGCAACAAGGAAGGCTTCTCAAAGGCTAAAGGAGCTGCAAATTGATCCAAGAAGCAACAAAAGCTTTGATCTTCAAGGGTGAGTAACATTTCTCCTCTTTGACCCTTTTTCTTGATCCATTTGTAAGCCCCACTTGTTTTTTGTTTCAAGCTCCGGCCCTAACTGAAAGGGGCCCTCTTTTGAGCTCATTTTCACTTTTCATTAAGGGCTCAACCCTGTTTGAGCCCTCCATGATGCACTTGCTTCATTGATCCTCTTATATGTCATAATCTTGCATGCTATTTTTGGCCCATGAGTAATCTGTTTTTGAGCATGTTGTAAACTGATATTAGGCTTATTTTGAGCCCCTCTTCAACATTGAAGAAGGGCTCAACACCATTTGGGACTTCCATGTTGTACTTACCTTTATACTCCTCTTTTCTTCCCCATTCTTGCATGCAATGGCAGCCTACCATGTTTTTGTTTTTGGCCATTTTACAGTTCTGAAAAAGTGCTTATTTTGGTCCATTCTTCATATTTCATTTAGGTCCTTTCATGTTTTGGGACCTCCATATGCCACTTCATGTTATATCTCTCTTTTATTCCCCATTCTTGCATGCAATGGCAGCCTACCATGCTTTTGTTTTTGGCCTTTTTACAGTTCTGGAAATAGTCCTATTTTGGCCCATTCTACATATTTTATTAAGGGTCTTTGGCTTTTTGGTGATTATTTTGCATACCTCATGTTATAGCACCTTTTGAGCCTCAATCTTGTGCTTTTTTTTAGCATGTTTGTATACTGATTTTGGGGCTGCCATATACCATAAATATTCATATTTTTGGTCCCTCTTCAGTGTTGTAGAAGGGAATTTTTCAGTTTGGATTTTGCTTATATCACTTGCTTCATTACCCCTCTCTTGGCCCCTATTCTTGCATGCCATTTTTTCCATATCTATGCTTGCTGTTTGGCCATGTTTATAACTGTGAAAATGCCTTTTTTGGGACTGTCTAGCTTCTGTCCTTGCATTGCATGTCCATATTGTGCATGTTTGGCATAGCTATAGGCCATTTCGGGGGCCTAAATTCGCATTTCGGGACAATTCCATGCATTTGGTATCATTTCGCCTCATTTCGGGACTGTTTTCCCCCATATTTTAGTGCTGAAATTCCATTAGAATGATTGCATCATCATTTCATGTCATTGCATCGCATTCTGCCATCGCCTCGGTTTGCGTGCCCGTGTGCACGCATTTCGAGGCACCTCTTTTTTCATTCATCGGCATCCTATGTGAGTGTGGCTGAGGCTCACTCATGTTGGTATAAGTCCATATCACATTTCCATATCATTTACATTGCATTTTGCCATCGCCTCGGTTTGCGTACCCGTGTGCACGCATTTCGAGGCACGTCTTTTTTCATTCACCGGCATCCTATGTGAGTGTGGCTGAGGCTCACTCATGTTGGTATAAGCCCATATCACATTTCTATATCATTTACATCGCATTCTGCCATCGCCTCGGTTTGCGTGCCCGTGTGCACGCATTTCGAGGCACCTCTTTTTTCATTCATCGGCATCCTATGTGAGTGTGGCTGAGGCTCACTCATGTTGGTATAAGCCCACATCATCATTTCGTGCCATTGCATCGCATTTCCGTCATTGCCTCGGTTTGCGTGCCCGTGTGCACGCATTTTGAGGCACTTCATTTTTATCCGTCGGCATCCTATGTGAGTGTGGCTGAGGCTCACTCATGTTGGTATAAGCCCATATCACATTTTCATGTCATTCGCATTGTGTATGCCATTGTCTCGGTTTGCGTGCCCGTGTGCATGCATTTCGAGGCATCTCTTTTTCATAGCATAGTGCATACTAGGTTGTATCTTAGATCACATTCTGTCATTTTCTCGGTTCGTGTGCCCGTGTGCACGCACTTCGAGGCATCTCATTTTCATAGCATAGTGCATACTAGGTTGTATCTTAGATCACATTCTGTCATTTTCTCGGTTTGTGTGCCTGCGTGCACGCATTTCGAGGCATGTCATTCCGTAGCATTGTGTATGTTAGGATTATATCTTAGTTGCATTTCATGCATATCATGCATATTGCATCGTGTTCGGGATAGGAGTTAGCCCGGGCACGGGAAACGATGTGCATTTCGTACTCCGAGTGACGGAATGTGTCTCAATTCCCTAGTCACCGACACTCCGGATTATCCATGATGGAGTTAGGTTTTAGCTGTAGTTTCATGTGCATTCATTCTATATTGAGTTGTGCATTTCGACTCCTCGGCCATCATGCCTCGGTATGCGTGATTGGTGGCACGAGGATCGAGGCATGCATATATCTGTGCAAATACATTGCTATGCCCCTTTCCTGCTCTCTGTTGCAGCAAAACGAAGAATCAGCAACCTTTTGGGGCTTGGCACGCATTTCAATAACAGGTGTAAACAGAGGCTAATTGGGGCATTCCGGTGGATTTCCGCGCAAGACAACCCGGACATGCATCATCCATCAGAAGCAAGGCAGTCCCTAGCTTGCATGCCAGTTTTACAGCTTTCTTAGTTAATTTGTTAATTAATTAGGAATTTGTACATTATTCGGACTGTAATATTTTGGACTGTAATATTCTTTTATTCGGGACTGTATATTTATTCGGACCCTCCGAGTGAGGGCACAACTGTAATAAGTGTGCGTGAGTGTGATGTATGTCTTCCAACCCCACGTCTTTCTCCCTTTTATTTATACGCTTATGATGGTTAGATTAGGGCATATTTAAATTAGCATACAGTATGACAGCATGTTTGCATTCATTCATCTGTATTGCATGCACCGGGCTCGGCACATCATACTAACTGCATTGTACTTTCAATTTCAAAGTTGAATACATGATAGTTGTAACATTTCATATACCATGTTTAGAATAGCCGAGCCTGCTATAATTGCATTTTGCATGTGTTGCATTAGGCATTTCTGTATAGTTAGGATCATGCATGATTTCTAATGAATTCCTATTTTGGAATTCCTATTTTGGCTTGGAGTACTCGGTAAGCTTTATGCTTTAGCATCCTTGCATGCGTGTGAGTGACTGCCATGAATAGCATGCTTACCACGAGGCTATGTGCTTATCTGATATAACTGCCTGAATGCCTGTGGGTGAAGGTTGGGTTACTTAAATTGGAATAAATCATCAAATGTTTTAAAACCTACTTGCGAGTAGCAAACCATTTTCAAAAACGAACATGAAATGTTTTGTTCCAATTCAGGCGATCCAGTCTATACTTGTATGCTGTGCACATCACATAGTAACCTAGGCTAATAACCGGAATAAGAACTCACAATGTTTTTAAAAAATTGATATCATGGTTAGTAGAGGCCGGTCTATGACCGGGCGAGCGGGGGTGCTCACGAAGTGACCTTCCCCAATCGTACCCAAGTTCCCGAGCCGAGGCAACTTTGGTGATGACGGACACGTGGCCTTTTGGCACCGAGTCAGGGTTTCCTAAATTTCCCAAAATAAAATATTTAGGTGGCGACTCTGTATCTGGCAAAGCAGTCCATGTTTGGCACTTCTTTCAAAAAAATCTGTTTTCTCAAAAAACGATTTGCCGGATTTGGACTCTTTGGTTCAGACTTAGAACCGTGACTAACGAAAAGTCGAGTCCGAGCTGTGGCGAGGTCCCTCGCGGGCTTGTTACACACAGCCGCATCATTCTCATTAAGTACTTCCAAGTTGCCTGCCTCCTCTGTTACAACAGACTCAAAGGAAAAAGAAAAAGATGACCTAGACAGAACTGTGGCATCCGGGTTATCACTCCCAAGAATACCGAACTCAGACTCAGACGAGCTGGAACCTGATTCCCACCCTACGGACTCGGTGGAATCAGATTCCGGTTCACTACCTGACCCGGTTTTGCTCGATAAGAATCCTTCCTCGTATTGCCAGACGAGGGAAGGTGCAATGGATGCATCCAAAATATTTGAAGATGGGCTTGCAGCCGTTTCATTCCCGATCATGAACACTGAGAGGTCATTCCCCAAGCACTCATGTATGATCGGAGGATCTGAAAGTAGGCAAGCCAATGTTACCCCCATTTCAATCTCCGCTTCCTTGGAAACCTTCTCTTTACACTGCTTAGCCTGAGCAATTGGGTCTGTTTGCTCCTCGGCAACGTCATCCCCAGACAATTGTAAGTCAAAGAATATCTCAAAACCTGACAGGCGCCTTTTCTCTGCATTTAGCCATGGCTCTGGGAAGCCGCAGAACGGGAAGTCCTCCCCCTCCCGGACAAAACGTCCGTTCAGGGCACCCTGGATCGGTCGATGCATCAACCCAAAATGCCTTTCGGTCTGCTTAGCACTGGCCCTTCCGGCCATTTCTTTGCCTTTCCTCACCCAGTCCTCCTTGGTAGGAAGATAACCTAGACCAAAGGTATGTGGATTATGCGGCACTCTGGTCGATGCTGCAACGCCTTTTCGGCCACTGCGCCCTAATCCCATCCCGGGGATATGCTGTAACTTGTTCATGAGATACAATGATTGTGCACTGACATAGAGCCCCTTATCAATGGCCAGACTGTTCTGTACAACCCGGGCCTCGGCTAGGGTGAACCCTGATAGGAACACATCCTCCGTGCCATGTTCGATCTCTAGTACTGGTATAGACACCTCTGGAGGCGGATGGATTGACGAATTCCCAAAAACAATGGCCACCCCTATCCCGTGGGGGTATTTCAACATCTGATGGAGGGTGGAAGAGACTGCCTTCACCTGGTGCAGCCACGGCCGCCCTAAGAGTAGATTAAAGGTTACGGGAACGTCCAAGACATGGATGTCAATATCGTGTTGTCTTGGACCGACCTTAGTCAGAACCTGCACAGTCCCCATCACTTCCCTGCTAGTGTTGTCGTATGCCCGAATCACCTAGGCAGTAGGTGCGAAGTCCTCGGGCTTCAATCCAATTGCATATGTCGTCCTTGACGGACATACGTTGATGGCGGATCCTGTATCGACAAGAACAACTGGTACCCATTTGTCTCTACACTCCACAGAGATGTGGAGTGGTTTGTTATGATTTGCGCCCTTCGGTGGCAGTTCCTTGTCGGAAAAGGTCAACATCGGGGAAGCCCCTCCCGGAAAAACCAAACCTACTAGCTGCTCAGGCGTGGTGTCTATTGAGAGTTTGGCTTTGTCCATTGCAGATAGGACAGCTTGTCTATGAACTCGAGAAGCCATAAGCAGTCCCCAGATGGAGATGTCTGCCTGTATCTTTTTCAACTGTTTCAACACAGCCTCTTCTTCAAGTAGCTTTTCTTTCTGCTTCTCCACCTCCTTATCTTTTCCAGACGCCTCTGGTTGATCTAGGTGTGGGGGTTTGAAATACCGCCCGCTCCTAGTCACGTGGTCAACTTCGCCAATATACCAAGTATCATCCGACTGGTTATTCCCCCAGTCCTCATCAGTGTGGGCAAGACATAGGTCATCGTCTTCCCACCACATGCCATCAGCAGCCGGCAGACACCTATCCGGCTTCGTTACAACTATCCCTGTACTCACAGCACCTTCCATCCATGTGCTCGTAGCATGCTCTGTTCTTGTGCACACAGCACGTTCAGCCCCCACAGGGGCTTTGGCCTTTCTAGCTCTCTTAGAATCCTTGATCCCTTCCCGTTCAAAATGTTTCAGTGCAGCCTGCTTTTTAACATTTCCTGTATTCAAAATGCCCAAATCCCGAGCAAAATTCTTGGCACCGGCGCTCTGCGGGGATGCATTCTGATTCCCGGCCCTTCCGGCCACAGTTGATGTCCTTGTCCCAGACGGGCCCTGTTCTGGCTGAGATTCTTCAACAATATCTAGTTGGTCATCAAGCCACCCTGTAGCCTTTGCTAACCCATCAAAATCAAACCAGTTGACTGTCATGTCTCCTGGATCTTGTTCGTTGAAAAACTGAAGGTTAGCAATGTCCTCTTCCAGATCCGTTAAGTCATCTAGCCTCTGATCAAATCCATCCTCCCGTGCTACACAAATCTCTGCCCCCACTGGCAATTCCACATTCGGCCTAGTTTGGCCTACTGGTGTAATGTAACCTCTCGGGTCATTCATGACGCTCTCAGACCCCTCAGGCTCTGTAGAATCATTCTTATTTGCCTCAACAGTCGTCCCACTTCTATCTTCGATAGCCACCACCACCATTTTAGGTTGGGTTTGGGAGATGTCCAACATGCACAAGTTAGTGCTGTCAGGAATGAACACCTCCGGCTTCGGTAGGTGAGAAGAGGTGATATATATGCTAGGGTCGTATGACACAACCCCAGTTTGGATAAGATTGATGTGTTTGGCAGGTGGAGCTTGGTTATGTGGTGGGAGAGGGTTGGTTGTGACATTCGGTTTCTCCGAAGGCACGATCACCCTATTGTCAATGAGATCCTGAATCTCATGACGCAATCGAAAGCACCGGTCGGTGTCATGACCATGCTGTTGGTGAAAGACGCAGTACTTAGTTGGGTTATGGGAGGGGGGAAGTGTTTCTAGCAATGGCCGCGGCTCCAGGGGCATTAAGTGCCCTTTCTTAATTAAAACCCCCAGAGCTTTGGACAGGGGCATGTATAGTGGAGTGAAGGTTCTTTGGCGTCGAGGTAGGTACTTGGTTGTTTGTGAGTTACTTCCGGACGTGCCGGTGAATGGTGTAGCTGTAAGGGTTCTTGGGGTGGTGGTGGTGACCATGCTCACATCTGAAGCTCTGGCAGCTGCAATACTGCTTGTGCCTGCATTCGTATTGCGGTTGAAAGTCCTCCTAGGCTGCTCTCTGTCACTGTCAATCAGACCCTGCTTTAAAACATCCTCGATCTGCACCCCAATCTCATGTAGATCCACAAAAGTGGGGAGAGGGAGGACGATCATTTTCTGCATGAGCTTGGGCTGGAGGTTGCGCGCAACCATCCATATCTGATCTTTGTCCACAGGCCTGATGGCCATCATCGAGGCCTTCGCCCTCCAGCGGGTCACAAAATCGGAGAAACTCTCCTTCGGCTCCTGCCTAGTCGTCTCGAGATCACGGGTTGTAATCTCGATCTATGTATTGTAAGAGTATTGAGCTACGAAGGCCTCAGCCATCTCCTCCCAGTTCCTCTTAACGGAGTCCTCTAGTTTTGCATACCAAATAGTCACTACACCCGACAGGGTCCGACCAAACAGAGAAAGCTTCTGTAATTTGAAGAGGCCCATCAGCCTTAAAATATTTGAAAACAGCAGTAGGTGCACCATGGGATCTCTAGACCCATCGAATCGGTCAATATGTGGCATCTTAAATCGGTCCGACAACGTCACGGCCGAGTCGGTGTACCCATCCTCAATATTTGGAATGGACTTCACACCCTGAGATTTCTTGAACAACTTTTCAAGCTTGCTCACTTTTAACATTGTAGGGTCCACCTCGAACTCAAAGGGTGAATCCGATAGGTTGGTCTGTGCTTTGGATAGCTGGGGTAGGATTGGGGGCAGAGCCGGCCCTGTTGGAATGTCTGTATCTTCCTGGACATTAGCTGTCTCCCCGAGTATTGGCACTCTTAGCGGGGGAGGAGCTTGGTGTGAAGCAGATGCTCCAGTTTGTTGTTGTAGCCTGGCAATTAACTCTGCCTGTTGGGCCATGACCTCGGCCTATTGTATGGCAAATTCTGCTTGACGGGCAGCGTCTTGCTGCATGGTTCTCATACTTTCTTGGAGTTGACACACCATCTCCTCCATTCCTACCATACTGCCCTGATCTAATTGAACTGCCGGTATATCTGTCTCTGCAGTAGACTCGGAAATCTCAACCTGACTACTCAAGGACCACTGATCTGGTAACCGCGGTATCGATACATTGTGCCTTACTGACCTCCGTCTAGCAACCGGGGGTAAAGAGTGGAACACTGGTTGTCCGTCTATCAGATCCTCAGATCGATGGAGTCTGCGACCTCTAACCCAGAGTGCTCGGGGGATATCTGCCTGGTCGGAATCAATGGTGCCAAACTACCTTGCAAAAAGATAAATAAAGCAATAATAAGGAAACAAAGAACAGAAAAACGGACAGCACAACAGCTTAAATAAAGACAACACACAGTTGGCAAACACAAGCTGAATGAACCGTTCTCAACCACTGGTCCCTGTTCCCAAAATCACTGGCTCAAATTTGAATCTGATACCCACAGATATAACTGATTCTCAAAACACTTATGCCCGCAGGCCTGATGCCCAGACTTGCAAATTGATACATGCATTCCTATAGAGCCACACTCTAAAAGCACATAGCAAGCAAGTGAGAGCCAAAACACCCCTATGTTGGGATAGGATTTCCCTGTCCTATTTTGTTAGGAGCTAGGGTTTCACTATGCACACAGCAGTTTCAAATAACCTATAATTGGGTAAGCAACCTATCTTAGTTTGGGATAGTCACTATGGATTCCGATATGCACTAGGTCGAATGGTCAAAAGGGTGCCCCGATAAAAACCACGGTTTCTGTTCCCATCGTGGCAGAGCCCGTAACCGGTCAGCCTTATGGCACGCTTCTCAAAGCGAGCCTCTGGAAAACCGTTCAGGAATAACAGACAGCAAACACTGTGTCCTAGGCACACCAATGCACATGCAATGCAAAGAAACACATACGTGTAATCAAAACAAGATATCATAAGTTCGAGTCAGGTTCTTTAAATCCCCAACAGAGTCGCCAGAAACTGTAGACTGTCCGGAACTCTGCTCCGCGCGCGAGGGCGCGAATCGTGGTTCATAACTACTACTGTTCGGACTCAATGCCACGGTTCTTAATCTGATCTTGCAAAGTGCAATGTGAGATTGATAAATCACCAAAGAGTCCAAATCCGGTAAATCGTTTTGAAAAACTGATTTTTAGAAAGAAGTGCCAAACATTGACTGTTTTGCCAGATACAGAGTCGCCACCTAAATATTTTATTTTTGGAAAATTTAGGAAACCCAGACTCGTGCCTAAGGCCACGTGTCCGTCATCACCAAAGTTGCCTCGGCTCGGGAACTTGGGTACGAGAGGGGACCGGTTGTGGGCTCTGCCAGTATGGGAACACAAACCCCGATTTTACCGGGGCACCCTCTTTGACCATTCGACCTAGTGCATATTCGGATCCATAGCGACCATTCCAAACTAGGACAGGTTGCTTACCCGTTTATAGGTTATTTGAAACCGCTGCGTGCGTAGTGCAACCTTAGCTCCTGACAAAATAGGACAGGGAAACCCTCCCCCAACATAGGGGTGTTTTGGCCCTCACTTATCTGTTATGTGCTTTAGAGTGCGTCTCTACAGGAATGCATGTATCAGTATATGAGTTTGGGTATCAAGCCTGCGGGCATCAGTTCAGTATTGACAGCATCAAGCCTACGGGCATCAGTTCAGTATTGTCAGCATCAGGCCTGCGGGCATCAGTTCAGTATTATGGGTATCAGGCCTGCGGGCATCAGCCAGTATTTGAGAATTAGTTATCTGCGGATATCAGATTCTGTTTTAGGAGACAGTGATACAGGGATAATAATCAGTGTTTGAGGACAGTGTGTTATTCAGCTTATTGACTATGTGTTGATTATGCCCGGCTGTGTGTCATGCATTTTATTTTAAGCTGTTGTGCTGTCCATTTATCTGTTTATTTATTTCCTTTTCGCTTTATTTATCTTTTGCTAGGTCAGTTTTAGCACAATTGCTTCCAACCCAGCAGGCATTCCCCAAGCACTTTGGACACGAGGTCATCGACTCCATCGATCTGAGGATCTAATCGACGGACAGCTAGTGTTCCATTCTCTACCCCCTGTTACCAGAAGAAAGCAGAAAAATCGCAGTGTATCTGAACAGAGAGCACCAGAACAGTGGTTTCCCCCATCAGTGGACAGTCAGATTGAGATCCCCATTGAGACAGATCTGTCGGTAGTTCAGATAGATCAAAACAGTATGACGGCACCAACAGGAGTTGAGGAAATGATGCGCCAAATGCAGGAAACCATGCGGGCCATGCAGCAGGATGCCGTTCGCCGAGATGAACTCGCTAAGCAGCAGGCCGAGATTATGACCCAGCAGGCTGAGCTAATTACCAGGCTGCAACAACAGAATACAACATCTGCTTCACACCAAATCCCTCCTCCGGCAGGGGCTCCATTACCTGAGCAGACACCTGTTGTTCGGAACGCTCCTCCAAACACCCAGAATACTGTGCCGACTATCCAAAATCTGCAAGAGGACACAAATCTTCCAACAGGGCCAGCTCCGCCCCCGCTTCCACCACAACTGTCCAAGGTCCATACACCCAATCACCCAGACTCTCCCTTCGAGGTCGAGGTTGATCATACAGCTCTGAAATTGAGCAAACTTGAGAAACTCTTTAAGAAATCCCAAGGGGTCAAGGCTATGCCGGATATCGAAGATGGATATACCGAGGAGGCCGTAACACTCCCCGATAGGTTCAAAATGCCACAAATCGACCGCTTTGATGGGACCAGCGACCCCATGGTCCATATCCGATTGTTTGCAGACATCTTGCGGCCAATGGGCCTAACACGACCACAGAAGCTTTCTTTATTCGGCCGAACCTTGTCGGGTGTGGCCTCCCATTGGTACGCAAAGTTACAAGATGAGGTGAAGAAGAATTGGGATGAAATGGCTGAGGCCTTTGTCGCGCAATATTCATACAACACTCAGATCGAGATCACAACCCGTGATCTCGAAACGACGAGGCAAGAGCCCAAGGAAACTTTCTCGGACTTTGTGATCCGATGGAGGGCAAAAGCGTCAATGATGACTTTAAGGCCCACTAACAAAGATCAAATCCGGATGATTGTGCGCAATCTCCACCCAAAGTTGATGCAGAGAATGATTGTAGTCCCCTTCCCTACTTTCGCAGATTTACATGAGATGGGGGTGCAAATCGAAGACGCAATGAAACAAGGTCTGTTTGACCACGACAGGGAACAACCGAGGAGGACCTTCAACCGTAACAACAATGCGGGCCCGAGTGGCGCTGCAAATACGAGAGCCTCGGAAGTTAGTATGGTCACCACCACTCCCCCTCCCCCTCCAAGGCCCATGACTGCCACACCCTTCTCCGGCGCGTCCGGAAGCAACACACAAACCAACAGATTCCAACCGCGAGGCCAAAGAACCTTTACCTCACTATATATGCCCCTGACCAAAGTTCTGGGAATATTGATGAGAAAAAATCATTTAAAACCCCTGGAGCCAAAGCCATTACCGAATCCACTCGCCCCCTCTTATGACCCAGCAAAGTACTGCGCATATCACCAACAACACGGTCACGACACCGACCGTTGTTACAGATTGCGTCATGAGATCCAAGATCTTATTGACAAACAGGTGATCGCGCCTCCTAATAAACCCAATGTCACAACCAACCCTCTCCCACCACATAACCAACCTCCCCCTCCCAAAAGAATTAATTTTATCCAGACTGGGGTCGCATCTTACGATCCTAGCATCTATATTACACCCACCCACCTACCCAAGCCGGAGGTGCTCCTCCCCGATTGCACTGACTTCTTGTGCATGGTGGACATCTCTAAAACCCAACTAGAACCGATGGTGGTGACCGTCGAAGATAGGGCAGGGCAGATTTTGGGAGAGAATGAGATTGTTGAATCTGAGACTGGACAGAGTTTTGCTGGGGGAGCCTATGATCCAAGCAAGTACATCCTATCAACGAGCCGAATTGGGCTAAGTATAGAATTGCCAGAGACAGGAGAGCTATGCATGATCCGGGGGGATGGATCTGGGCTATGGGCAGATGATCTGACAGCCGTAGAGGAGGACTTTGCCAACCTGCAATTTCTCGATGACCAGGAACTGGGGGATGCGTCAATCAATTGGTACGATTATGAGGGATCAGCGGAGGCCACTGGATGGCTCGAGGATCAACCAGATGCAGTGGGGGAAGCCCAACCAGAACAGAGCCCGGCAGGGGCGGAAGTATCAGTTGTGGCCGGAATGGCCGAAAGTCAAGTTGTATCGCCGGAGAGCGCCGGTGCTAAGAATTCCGCTCGAGACATGGGCATTACGGATACGGGAATTATTGAACAAACAGCTGTACTGATGCAGTTGGAACGAGAAAAGTTTGAGGAGGCTGAGAGAATTAGGAAAGCTAAAGGCCCTGAGGGGACTGAAAGTGCTGTGTGCACGAAGATAAAGAATGCTGCGAGCATGTGGACAGGGAATACTGCGAGTGAAACTAAACCGGAGCCAGACAGGTGTCTGTTGGCTGCCGATGGAATGTGGTGGGAAGACGATGACTTATGTCTTGCCCACACGGATGAAGACTGGGGAAATAATCAACCGGATGACACTAGGTACCTCGATGAGGTTGACCACATGACGAGAAGTGGGCGGTATTTCAAACCCCCACACCTGGACCAACCCGAGGCATCCGGGAAGGATAGAGAAGCAGAGAAACAGAAGGAGAAGCAGATTGAGGATGAAGCTGTGTTGAAACAGTTAAAAAAGATACAAGCAGACATCTCCATCTGGGGACTGCTAATGGCATCACGAGTACACAGAGAAGCTGTCTTATCTACTATGGACAAGTCCAAACTCTCCATAGACACCACGCCTGAACAGCTGGTTGGGCTGGTTTTTCCGGGAGGAGGTTCCCCAGCCTTAACCTTTTCAGACAAGGAGCTACCGCCTGAGGGCACAAGTCATAACAAACCTCTCTATATCTCTGTGGAATGTAGAGATAAGTGGATACCGGTGGTACTTGTTGATACCGGGTCTGCAATTAATGTTTGCCCGACCAGAACGGCATATGCAATCGGGTTGAAGCCCGCGGACTTCGTCCCAACTACCCAAGTGATCAGAGCATACGACAATACCAGCAGAGAAGTGATGGGGACTGTTAAAATTCAAACCAAGGTTGGTCCAGGACAACACAGTATCGAATTTCATATCTTGGACGTTCCCGCAACCTTTAACCTACTTTTGGGGCGACCGTGGTTGCACCAGGTCAAAGCAGTCTCTTCCACTCTACATCAGATGCTAAAGTACCCCCACGGGAAAGGGGTAGCGATCGTTTTCGAGAATTCATCAATCCATCCGCCGCCGGAAGTGTCTACACCTGTCTTGGAGATTGAGCACGGCACGGAGGATGTGTTTTTATCGGGGTTCACTTTGGCCGAGGCTCAAGTGGTGCAGAATGTCATGGCTGTGAATGAGGGCATGTACGTTAGTGCACAATCTATCTACCTCATGAACAAGCTAAAACATACCCCCGGGATGAGATTAGGGAGAAGTGGCCGGAAGGGCGTCTCAGTGTTGGCCGAAGTGCCACACAACCCTCACGCCTTTGGACTGGGTTATCTGCCCACCAAAGAGGACTGGGTGAGAAAAGGAAAAGAAATGGCCAGAAGGGTCAGAGCAAAGAAGGCCGGGAAGCCATTTGAGTTAATGCACAGGCCCATCTGGGGTACCTTAAACGGACGTTTCGTCCGGGAGGGGGAAGATTTTCCATTCTGCGGCTTCCCGGAGCCATGGCTAAACGCGGAGGGGATGCGCGTGCCTGGTTTTGAAATCTTCTTCGACATACAATTATCTGGGGATGACATTACCGAAGCGCAGACAGCCCCACCAACTGAGGTTGAGCAATGTGAAGCAGTGGATCCTAAGGGCACAGAGCTTGAAATGGGGGTAGCACTGGCGAGTCTACTATCAGATCCTCCGATCGGCCAAGAGTGCTTGGGGGATAACTCTTCGGTTTCTGTGATTGGAGATGAAATAGCTGCGGGCTTTCCAGCGCCGATCTTGGATGCATCTATCGCACCTTCTCTCATCTGGCAATATGAAGAAGGCTTTTTATCTAGCAGTTCCGGGTCAGGTAGTGAGCCGGAATCTGATTCTACCGAATCTTATGCGTCGGAATCAGATTCCAGCTCGACTGAGTCTGAGTCCGGTATTCCTGGGGGTGATAACCCGGATGCCACAGTCCTGTCTAGGTCGTCATTTTCATTTTCTTTTGAGTCTGTTGTAACAGAGGAATCTGACGGCTTGGAAATATTTAATGAGAATGATGTGGATGTGGTTTCTGAGTATTTTTCTGTGCCTTTGATTTATTGCTTAAATCAGGATTTTCAAAATTTTGATGAAAACAACGAGGGAGAAATTCCCCCAGTTTTGCAACGATTAATTGATCAAGAGCAGGAAAGATTTGTTAAACCTTTAATGGATGAAATCACTACTGTGAATGTTGGTACTGAGAAGGACCCGCGGCTGGTCCAGATCGGGTCCACGTTGTCTTCAGAGGAGCGCGAGCGCTTAGTCGCTTTATTAAAAGATTTCAAAGATGTTTTCGCGTGGTCCTACGAAGACATGCCTGGAATCGATCCTGAGATTGTACAGCACCGGATCCCTCTTGATCCCGAGGCCCGCCCTGTCAAACAGAAACTCAGAAGGATTCCCCCGGACTGGGCCCTCAAAATTAAGGAAGAGGTCACCAAGCAAATTGACGCAGGGTTCCTGCTGGTATCTGAATACCCAACTTGGTTGGCCAATATTGTTCCGGTGCCAAAGAAGGATGGCAGAATTCGGGTCTGTGTAGACTTCAGAGATTTGAACAGGGCCAGTCCGAAGGACGACTTTCCCTTGCCACACATTGATGAATTGGTGGATTTCACGGCAGGACACGCCTTGCTTTCGTTTATGGATGGTTTCTCAGGCTATAATCAGATAGTAATGGCACCCGAAGACCGGGAGAAGACTGGATTCACTACCCCGTGGGGTACATATTGTTATAGAGTGATGCCATTCGGGTTGAAAAATGCTGGAGCTACGTATCAACGGGCAGCAACTACAATATTGCATGATATGATCCATAAAGAGGTCGAAGTGTATGTGGACGACATGATTGTCAAGTCCAAAGATAGAGAGGGCCACTACACCGCCTTACAAAAATTCTTTCAAAGGATCAAAGAGTTTCGGCTGCGACTGAATCCCTAGAAATGCACGTTTGGTGTTACAGCAGGGAAAATGCTAGGGTTTCTGATTACACAAAGGGGCATCGAGGTCGACCCTTCCAAAATCAAGGCCATCTTAGAAATGCCACCACCAAGGACTGAAAAGGAGGTGCGAGGCTTTCTGGGTAAAGTGCAATTCATAAGACGGTTTATTTCTAAATTAACCTTGACTTGTGAACCACTTTTTGGTCTCCTGAAGAAAGGAAAGAAATTCCAATGGGACGGCCGATGTCAAGCAGCTTTTGAGCAGATCAAAGAGTATCTACAGAACCCACCCGTGTTGTCACCACTAGAGCCGGGGAGACCGTTGATATTGTACCTTTCGGTAACTGAGACTACCATGGGCTGCATGCTCGCGCAGGAGTCAGAAGACAAAGTGGAAAGGGCCATATACTATCTGAGCAAAAAGATGCTGGATTACGAGACCCGCTATACACCGCTGGAGAAGGCTTGTTTGGCCTTGGTATGGGCAACCAGGAAGCTGTGGCACTACCTGTTAGCTCACTCTGTAATGTTGGTTTCGCGTTTAGATCCCATCAAATATCTTTTCGAGAAACTAGCACTTACGGGTAGGCTGGCTCGCTGGCTGCTGTTACTCTCCGAATTTGATTTGAAGTATGTAACGCGCAAGTTAGTAAAAGGGAGAGCGGTAGCGGAGTTCCTTGCCGACCACCCGGTTGTGGGGGATGAAGCGGTTGAGTGTCTATTCCCAGATGAAGCCATTCTGCACGTCGAAGATGAAACTTGGACGATGTACTTTGACGGAGCGTCAAACCAGTATGGGTATGGGATAGGGGTGTTGCTGATAGCGCCTGATGATTCCCGTATCCCTTTAGCATTCAAGCTCCGGTTCAAAGTTTCCAACAATGAAGCAGAGTATGAGGCATGTATTGCTGGCCTGGAAGCAGCCCTAGAACTAGGGGCAAGACGGTTGGACGTCATTGGGGACTCAAACCTTGTTGTGTCTCAAGCAAAAGGAGAATGGAAAGTCAAGGAGGAAAGGATGATAATTTACCACCAAACCTTGGACTTGTTAATTCCTCGATTTGAGAAGATAAATTTCACCCACCTCATAAGAGAGAACAACAGGTTTGCAGATTCACTGGCAACTCTATCTTCTATGATAGACATCCCGTCCGGAGTCCGGATGCGTCCAGTCATTATTGATCAAAAGTTTACGCCAGCATACGAGTCGATTTCCGCCATAGATGAGGTTCAAGACGGCAACCCCTGGTATTACGACATCTGGAACTTCTTGGAAAAAGAGACATATCCACCAGGGGCAAATGCCAAGGATAAGAGGGCCATCAGAAGAATGGCTGCTCAGTTCATTATCTGCGGGGGTAAGCTGTACAAAAGGGGTCATCTGGGAATGCATAAGCTCTGTGTAGAAGCTGAAGAGTCAAAACGCCTGATGGAGGCCATCCATGGGGGGGAGTGCGGTGCACACATAAATGGAGTAATGCTGGCCAGAAAGATCCTCAGACAGGGCTACTACTGGTCAACCATGGAGGAGGATTGTATTAGTTTTGTTCAGCGATGCCACAAGTGTCAAATCCATGCAAATCGCATGAACATCCCGCCGTCAAAGCTGTACAACATGACTTCGCCATGGCCTTTTTCAGTCTGGGGAATTGATGTGATCGGAGCTGTTACCCCGAAGGGGTCAAACGGGCATGAGTTTATCCTAGTAGCGATAGATTATTTCACAAAGTGGGTTGAGGCCCAATCATACGCGGTGTTGAAGGCGTCGCATGTCGCAAAGTTCATCAGAAACAACATCATCTGTCGCTACGGGGTGCCAAACGAGATAATTTCAGATAATGGTTCCCACTTCAAGAAAGAAGTGGTAGACTTGTTGGAGAAATACAATGTGGCTTTCCATAAGTCATCTACATACCGGCCGCAGACCAACGGAGCGGTTGAGGCCGCCAACAAGAATATCAAGCATATACTACAGAAGATGGTGGGAACATATCGGGATTGGCCAGACAAGCTGCCATCTGCTCTGTGGGGCTACAGGACTTCAATCAGAACTTCTACTGGAGCAACTCCATATTCATTGGTCTATGGAATGGAGGCTGTTCTACCCATCGAGATTGAGGTTCCGTCGTTACGAGTATTGGCTGAATGCCAGATAGCCGAAGCAGATTGGCAGCAAAGCAGATTCGAAGAACTCATGCTCTTTGATGAAAGAAGACTGAAAGCACTGTACCACATCCAAGGCTATCAACGTAGAATTGCCCGGGCTTTCAACAAGAAGGTTAAGTCCAGGAATCTGAAAGAAGGAGATTTGGTGCTCAAAGACAACCGAGCTCCCATCCACGACCCAAGGGGCAAGTTCAAACCCAATTGGACTGGTCCTTACATCATCAAAGCTATCTGGTCAGGTGGGGCTGTGGTTCTGATGGATCTAGATGGCTTGGAGTTCTCACAACCGATCAATATGGACAAGTTGAAGAAATACTATCCTTGAGAGGCTCGCTAGGCCGAAAACCCGAAAGGGCGACCTAGGCAAAAGTCAGAGCACAAAAAATTAGAAAATATAAAAACTGAGCTCGCAAGGTTGAAAACCTGCAAAGGGCGGCCTTGGCAAAAGTTAGAGCGCAAAAGGAGAGTGAAAATACTCGAGTGAACCTGAGCCTGAACTACGTAAGGCTTGATTCCCATCTTTGGGATACGTAGGCAGCTTCACATCGAAGTTCAGCCATAAACTTTTCCCCGATCAACTCTGTCCATTTCGATCATCTCAGTCATCTTTATCCATCAGCATTTATCGCGATCTCCGGTACAGTGCTGTTCAAACTAGGGGCAACTTTCCGTTGCCGCGACGATGCAAAGTTACTCAGACTAGGGGCAACTTTCCGTTGCTTTGCAGTGCCGCATTGTTCTTCAGACTAGGGGCAACTTTCCAGTTGCAGGGATCTGGGGTTGTGCATCTCAGTGACAGATCTTCGGCGTGTCCAGTTCTGATCCACATCGAAAATAGTTTTGAAAAGTTTTAATAAAAGTTGACTTTGTTCAAATCAATCTTTTTACGACTAAGACCATTTTTGGACCAAAAGCGGAAAATTTTCAGTACCACAACTTTCAATTTCATTGATTTCAAAATAGAGTTCTCCTGCTCTTGCATTACAATCGAGGTTGCTTTTTTTGGTACATTCATAACGAAAACTTGAAAATGCTAAATAAGCAATAAATTTGGGGCATAGTTGAATCAAGTATCTCTGCGTCCCCTCCCAGAGCTGGACGAAGCATCTGATGCCAAGCTAGGCCCAACCTGTGCCTCCTCATTGAGCCAATCCAAGCACTCATCGGACAAAGTGCAACTGAAAGTTGAAGCAGGGGCCAGGAGCTCTCTAGTCCTCCATGCCGTGGCATATCGGGCAAGCTGTGCACCCCGGACCGGGAAAGCAGCTGGGTACTCAATCCCCTCCGGTGGGCAGGTTTGATCATGACCAAACTGACGCAGGAACCGGAACGGAAAATAAAATACGCAGTGGGTTAGACCAATCAATTGGATCCCAATCAGCCGGGACATACTATAGCTCATTGCCGGGAGGTTGAGCCAAGGGCAACGCCAAGCAATGCCGTCTGTGGACAAATTGCACATCCAATCGAACCACCACCTTTCGTCAAGAGCATTGACTAGGTGCTGCCGAAAGAAGTAGCCTCGAGCTGAATAGGCCGAGCAAGAGTCCACAACCTGCAACTTGTCCATTAACCATACCTAGGGGAGGGATGGAAAATGAGAGAATAAAGAACAGAGAGATGTACGATGAGAGAAAAGTAAGACAAGGGTTTTGTGAGAAAAACCGAGCCTGAGGGTCGAGTGATGTGAGCAAATATATATGTGAGGTCGGGTGGGAAACATTACCTGTAGCAGCAGTGGACTCCCGGCGAACCTAGTCGCCTCCCGGCGATAGACAGAATCTAAGCCCATCAGTGTCTCGGCCAAGGTCATGGCAATACAGCTCTTTCCTTCTCTCAAACCTTGGGCAACTTCAATCAGGCGAATGCTAGCCCCGCCGAAGCCCGAGGAAAGCAGAAAGTGAGACAACAAACATAAGCAGAGGGCGTGTTGCCTGAAACCCTGCCAATAATGGTTGCTGCGGTCACCGGCGTCGGAAAAACGATGGATCAAACTGAGGATGTCCAGTTCCCCACTGCAGATCAGAGATCGAGCGTCATGCGCCGTAAGCCCACACATCCGCCCTAAAGCCTGAGCATGGCCAAAACGGAGCTGGGGCAAGATCACTTCAGAGCATTCAGACTCCATCAAAACCTGAAAATCTTCGAAAGTGGGACACATCTCTTGGCCGCCAAAGCTAAAAACATGCGTCACTGGATTCCAGAACCTTGCCGCGGCATGGAGAAAAGGAAGTTGTAGTGGAGTACGGCTCAGCGTGAATAGTGCATTCAAGCCAAAACCCCGGAAATTCAGCTTTTCCGAGCCATCTAGAGAAGAGATCCAAGATGTGACATTTTTTGCGAGAAACGCCTCCATCTTTGTCTAAAACTAAGATGAAATGAATGTTCCCGAAGTTGAGGCTTTTATAGAAGGAAAAACACTATTCACGGGGACACATGTCAAAAATCAGGTGGCTGCAGGACTAAGTGGCCGGCCGGCCACCTTTTCTGGCTGGCCAGCCATTTACTTTTTACAAAACTGGCCGGCCAGCTGTCTCTCTCCACAAAATTGGCCGGCCGGCTCCCAGGGATGGCCGGCAATGCTGCAGTGTATCTCCTTGGCCCTGTTTTACCCTTCGAGGGAGAGTTCCAAGCATTTCCATGCAACGGGAGAGTCAAAGGCCTTCATCTCCCTCCGTTTCGGATGCGTTCCGGTGCCCAGATTGTCAGAAGTACACTCTGTTGTCGTCTTGTTTATCGAGTTGTTGTTTTGATTATCGAGTTGTTGTTTTGCTTATCGAGTTGTTTGTCGAGTGGACGTGTTTTGTGTTTTTGAGCCATTGTTCTCTGTTTAAACAATCTTTGTTAAAGTCTTGTTTATTTGCGTTGTCAACGTTGTTGCATTTTGCTTATCGAGTTGTAAACTTCCTAAGGTTCTGTTATATCTTAGTAAGTTGAGTTGCTTAGTTTGTTGCGTCGGTTCACTACCTGACTTGGTGATTACACAATGCACATTTCCTTTCAATTTCATTTTTGTGCGAAATAAATGATGCGATACGATGCTAAAAGTTTAAAATACAAACACATTTTCAAAAGCTATTTCATTCCATCATGCTTTACAACAAACAAAGGTACAAGTTTTACAAAAAAATAAAACTGCCTAACAATGTGCAAAGTGCTACAAACTACTAGCAAAAAGAAAAATAAAACAGGAAACAACAGCATCAAAGTCCTCGGGAACGGGAACGAGAAGCACTCCTCATCCTCTTCTGCGGGACAACCTCCGCACCATCATCATCATCTGAGTCAGAGCTGTCATCCTCCGGATCCCCCTCAGCCTCACCTCTGTTCCCCGAACCAAAACCGGAGCCCCCCTCCTCAGCAGATGTCTCTGACTGACGATCGGTAGCCTCCTCCTCCTCCTCAGCATCCTCCTCCTCATCATCAGGCTCCACCTCTACAACGTGAGCCCTGCGTCTGCGGACAGGCCCTCCTTGAGCTCCTCGAAAAGGCCAAGATGGCCCGGCTCCTCGGGAAGGCCGAGATGACCCCGCCCCCTGAAAAGGCCCGGGTGACCCAACTCCCTCAAAAGGCCCAGATGGCCCAGCTCCCCAAGGAGGCCCAGGTGGCCTGGCCTGCGGCTGACCGGACCATGAAGGCATCTGAAAACAAAGAGTTCGATTCAAATACATCAGTCCAAATATATACATCAGATGCATATACAAGCAAAGGCTACGTGAAGTGGGTGCATGTAAATGCAGTGTCCAAGTGGGGTGTGTGTCAGATGTGCTCTACACAAGTAGTCTATCGATGCAGTAGAAATCAGCATGTCATCAGAAGTATGATAAATGCCAGAAAACTGAAGGGTACCTGAATGCCCGCGACAGACAACTGTGCCTCTCTACGCAGGACCATGCCCTCGAGTGTGGCCACCAGTCCAACCACCTCCTCCATGTACCCTCGCGGTGGCTGCAAATATGAGTTCATAATCATCAGTGAACAAAAATGACTAAACATCTGAATGATGAATGAAAAACAGTGGAGCATACCAGCGGTGAGTCAGGATCAATGGCGTATCGATCACTGGGCATCGGAGGCTCTAGCGGGATCGGGGTCGGAGAGATAGCCCCATACTGCCACGCCATCAACTCAGTCGGCATATCTGGCCATCCAGGATGAGGATAAGTCGACGGAACTGGAGGAACCGGTCTACTCCCACCTCTGGATGTACCAGCCCTGCTAGTAGAAGGGGCGTCTGCAGCCCGAGCCCGAGCCTGGCCCGAGGATGACATACCGGCAGGCCTCATCATCGGGATACGAGCTCCCGTCAATAGAGGCATCAAATATATGTGACGGTAAGTGGCGTAGTCCCCCTCCTCAACATATGATAAAGCATCACTACCCAGCATGGCGCCGACTACCTCCGAGTAAGAGAGCCTGTCAGCAGTCCGCATACTGACTGGGGGTACTGCGGGAGGATCTTGAGAAAGATACCCCCATACCTGGCGTAGAAAGCGTTCCCCCAGGAACCATGCCCTGCCAACCGGCCCTTCGAGCAGGACCCTATACTGGGAGATGTCTGACCCTCCGGTATACTGAAGTCGGAGACCATCACCCAGGGACACCCAGGGCTGCCATGTGATCTGCGGATGATAAATGCATAAACCAATCAGAAATCGAGAATATGCAGAGCAAATCAAAGATGAAAATGAAAGGAACTGAAAGTTCTGAGGTACCTCTGAATGCCGCACAGTGTCAAAGTACTGTCGGAAGTAAAGGAGGGTCTCTCGAGGTCTCGGCCGGTGCGGGCCCTCGAACACCAGTGAGTATGGGGTCATGGCAACCCCTGCCACCTCCAACTCTGGGGCTAATGCTGGGAAGTATACATAGATCCACAGCTGAGAAAAGCAGTGCAGAATGTAAGTACGAAATGCTGAGAGCAAAATACAGACTGTAAAAGTGTGCTGTGTGTGCAATGTACAAGTAATGAAGAGCAGAAATGTAAATAAAGAGGACAGAAAAGTACCTCCCAGGCTCTCCAGTAGCCGCCAAGTAAATCGCCCCGCCCGCGGGAGGTCGCGCTCATATAAAAGTAAAGGGTAGCCAGGCCGGCGCCACCCCAGTCATATCGACGGACCTGTGATAGGTCAACTAGAGCGCTCAGCAGATATAACCCGACTGTGTTCCCTCTATCGGCGAACAGGGTAGTCCCGAAGAGGAACATAAGGAAACCACGGGCATACTGCTCTGTCTCCTTGGGAGTCTCAGGCACCATCTCCGCCCGCCGGAAGTGGGAAGAGAACCAAGTGTATCGGACTCTCCCAGAAACCCTGTCAACAGGCGGGCGGGCCCCCAATAAATACATCCAAGCGGCCTCCCACTTGCCCATATCCTCATCATAAGGGATGGACCAACCTCCTATGTCTAAGCCAGTCAACACAGCGAAGTCCAGAGGCGTCATGGTCATGCCCCCGGTAGCAGAGAAATGAAAGGAGTTGGTGGTGTCCCACCATCTCTCTACCAAGGCTTCCATCAGTGTCCTCCTGGCAGGACAACGTGACAACCCGACGCAGAAGGGCCCGAATCCTGCCAAATCTACTAAGTCTCGGACGCCCTCCGGGAGCTCAGCGTACCAGTCCCGCGCGATGGTGGAACCATACCCCCGCACACTGCGGGAACCAACCTCCATTCAGAATGAATACATGTGTCAATAATGAGATGAACTGGGCTGTGTGCCAATGAGATGAAATGGGCTGTGTGCCAATGAGATGAATGGGCTGTGTGCAAATGAGATGAATGGGCTGTGTGCCAATGAGATGAATGGGCTGGGTGCCAATGAAATGAATGGGCTGTGTGCCAATGAGATGAATGGGCTGTATGCCGATGAAGTGAAATAAGCTACATGCAAATTCTAATCTGGGCTGCGTGTTCAGAAAATTTGAAGTTTGGGCTGCGTGTTCAACTTTCTATCAGTGTGGGCTGCGTGTTCACTATTTAATCTGGGCTGCGTGTTCAGAAAATTTGAAGTTTGGGCTGCGTGTTCAACTTTCTATCAGTGTGGGCTGCGTGTTCACTATTTAATCTGGGCTGCGTGTTCAGAAAATTTGAAGTTTGGGCTGCGTGTTCAACTTTCTATCAGTGTGGGCTGCGTGTTCACTATTTAATCTGGGCTGCGTGTTCAGAAAATTTGAAGTTTGGGCTGCGTGTTCAACTTTCTATCAGTGTGGGCTGCGTGTTCACTATTTAACCTGGGCTGTGTGTTCAGAAAATTTGAAGTTTGGGCTGCGTGTTCAACTTTCTATCAGTGTGGGCTGCGTGTTCACTATTTAACCTGGGTTGCGTGTTCAGAAAATTTGAAGTTTGGGCTGCGTGTTCAACTTTCTATCAGTGTGGGCTGCGTGTTCACTATTTAACCTGGGCTGTGTGTTCAGAAAATTTGAAGTTTGGGCTGCGTGTTCAACTTTCTATCAGTGTGGGCTGCGTGTTCACTATTTAACCTGGGCTGCGTGTTCAGAAAATTTGAAGTTTGGGCTGCGTGTTCACTATTTAACCTGGGCTGCGTGTTCAGAAAATTTGAAGTTTGGGCTGCGTGTTCAACTTTCTATCAGTGTGGGCTGCGTGTTCACTATTTAATCTGGGCTGCGTGTTCAGAAAATTTGAAGTTTGGGCTGCGTGTTCAAATTTCAACTAGTGTGGGCTGCGTGTTCGCTACTCTAATCTGGGCTGCGTGTTCAGAAAATTTAAAGTTTGGGCTGCGTGTTCAAATTTCAACTAGTGTGGGCTGCGTGTTCACTATCTAACTGGGCTGCGTGTTCAGAAAATTTAAAGTGTGGGCTGTGTGTTCACTTTTGAATTCGGGCTGTGTGTTCGACAAATCAGTGTTTGAGCCGTGTGTTCGCCTCTTAACTAATGTGTACTGTGCGTTCGCAATTAATTAATGAGCCGAGTGTTCAGAAATTCGAGTGTTGAAACTACATGTTCAGGATGCAAGTAAAGTACTATGTCATAAGCTAAACTGCGTGTTCAAGCATGGCAAAGGTGCAAAATGTAAGAAAAATACAGAAAATGAAGTAAATACCTCTCGAGCCTCATGAGAGAGGTGATGCTCCGGCTCTCGGAGAAGCAGATCCCTGGGTGCTCGCTCGTCAAAGCTAGTAAAGTGACGGAAGACAGCACGCGGAAGGACATGTGCTGGCGGACGGTACCTCCCGGGAATAAAAGGTCGAGTCCTCGGGGGTAGAGTCATGGGATCAAAATCATCTCCGGCACCTGGAAAACCTCCGCCGTGGGGAGAATTACCCGCCATTTTCAGAAGATCTGCAAAGGGAGCAAAAATGAGCAAAATGAGCCAAAATTGGAAAAAGTCAACAAAAGTCAACTCTCGGGAAATAAAAGTCAACAAAAGTCAACTCCCGAGAAAATCTTCCAAATGTTGAGACAAACTTACCTCAAGTGGCGAAAATGCGAAAAGAAGCTTCGAAACCGAAATTTAATCGCTTCAAAGTGCTTGAAACCGAATATTTTTGCGAAAACAATTTGCACGGGGCGTTGGAAAACGCGTATGAAACTCAGATCTGGAGAAGAAAGTGTTGTAGGAGGCAAGAAAGGAAGGGATCTCGGCTGCCTTATATAGGCCCCAAGTCTTGGATTGAAGGAGCATCAAGAAAGGGGGTGAAAAGACCAAACTACCCTCGGATTTGGGCATATGGCCGGCCGGCCCTCTTTTCTGGCCGGCCAGCTATCTGCTTTTTGGAAAACTGGCCGGCCAGCTATTTGCTTTATGGAAAACCGGTTGGCCACCTCCCCTTGGGAAGATAAACGGCCGGCCATGTCCCCCAGATGCCCACCTAGCTCTCTGCAAATTTTGAGGAAGATCGGAGTTCCCGGGACCTGAAAAAGTTCAAGAAAAGTACACTTCCGGTCGCGAAATAGCTCCGCCGGAACTTCGGCTTCGAGTTCTGACATATGTCTCAACATCATTCATCGAAATCAAAGTGTATCCTTTTTGAACGAGTTGTAGCCTTTCCAGGAAGAGGGTCGGAGACCGTAATTAAGTTACCTTCGCCGAAACACGCGTTTCCGTACTCGTTGTTTCATGACAAACGGGCACCCTGATTCATGCTCGTTTCACACACTCATGCACATAACTTGCATTCTCACGAGCATACCTGCATTAACATGCACATTTCTTGATATTGGCATACCTCTATGTTTGAGCATACGTTGTCACGCATGTTCCACTTTTGCATTGCGATGCATTCACTCACCGGCGCTGCGTGTGTCAAACTTTCGGAATCACATTAAATATATGTTGGTAGCATATTGTACTTGTTGCAATTTCTCTCTTTTACAGGCACGATATTGTATGTACGGTTCAATTGAGGCTGGTGCGACCAGACGAATCGCGCAGGTATCGTATCTTCTCCGTGTGAGATGTGGCGGGGATTGAATAATCCTCCGCATTCTGAACTGCATGAAATGTAGTTGTTGCTTTGCATTCTTGCTTAAAACTGTTGCATCTATTTGCGAATACTTGCTTCATTACAGCTTGCTGCATTCGCATGATCATGAGTGATAACCGGCTTCGCGTAGCGTATAAGTCCAATCTTCAAAATCTTCTTCCATTATCATTTGCATTTTGCCCCATGCCTGCGGGCATGCCTGCGGGCGCATCTCTGTTTATCCTGTATGTTTGTCTAAGTCTTTGGCCTTGTCAAAAATGGGTCGTCTCTGGGCTTTGACATTCACTCCCGTCACTTATGACTTCCGAGTTCTGTCAAAGAGGGGCAACTGTAGACACCCCATTTTTGACCGACCTTAAGACTCAGATGTCACTGATTGAGCGCTTGGTGATGTTGCATAATGTGCTCGTTCAGAAGTTTCAGAGTTGCGGCCGTGAGCCCTGCCTCCGGACTTCCGAACCCTCTTCTGTGCCTTGTCTCGGTTTGCGAACCAGACTTGGTTTTTTCTGTTTCTTTTCCTGAAGGGAGGGAGAGGTCCCGTAGACCATCTCTCAATGTCCGCAGGCTACATTTCGTGGCCGTAGGCCATTTTGCCCATTTCGGAGTCCGGTTTCCGATTTTTCGGGACCGTTGGCCGTGTGCCTCGGTTCGGGACCGCCTAACCACCTCCGTTTGTTCTAATTTTTGGCATACTCCTTATTTGCTCCCTTTTGAGGGACACTGGGGTCTGAGAAACCCACTTCGTGGCCGAATGCCACTTTCGGTGCTTAACAGCCCATTTTCAGGACCTCGAACTGCGTGTTTTGGTCCCCGAGCATTCGTTTTGCAACGGTTTTCATTCATTTTTGGCAGGTACCTCTGTTTTATCACCGGAGAGGTCACTGAAGGGTGGGAGGCCAGCAATTGTTGCAGCAACCAGTTATACATCCTCCGACGCCCTCCGGCGCCCGTTTTTCGCACTTCCGGGCTAATGTTGAACACCTTGGGCCCATTTTTTCGAACTTTGAACCACATATTTGTGATGTACACACATGGGAGGACCCTAAAAAATGGTGTCCGGCCATTAATATTACTTGACCCTTTTGACCCCCTCCTTCCGGGCTAATGTTGAACCCCTTGGACCAATTTTCTCGAACTTTGAACCACATATTTGTGATGTACACACATGAGAGGACCCTAAAAGTTGGTGGCCGGCCAGTAATTCCACCTGACCCTTTTGAACCCCTCTTTCCGAGCTAATGTTGAACCCCTTGGACCCACTTTCTTGGACTTTTAACCACAGGGTTGTGTTGTACACAGATAGAAGGACACCATCAGTTGGTGGCCGGCCACTAAATCTGATTGACCCTTTTGACCCCTAGCCGGCCGGCTAGGGGGTGTGGCCGGCCGGCCACCTGCAGCAAAAGTAATAGGCAGGCCGAGCTCCTTGCACTGTGCACTTTACAGCTGTGGAGCTTTATCCCCCAGAAAAGATCTTTATCCGGGGGATATTTTGTGGGGGAAAGTTTGTCTCCTTTTCCCCCACCTTTACACCCCCTTTTTGGCCCTTATAACAAGCAAGCTATATCATTTGTTGGGGTTAGAAAATTTGCTCTTCAAGCTTCCATACACAAAGCCATTTCTATACCTCTCATTTCCTTGAAAATTCCTAAGTCCCTAAGCACCATTTCTTCTACACCACCAAGCTCTACCACCACCACCTCATTTCCAGCAACAAGGAAGGCTTCTCAAAGGCTAAAGGAGCTGCAAATTGATCCAAGAAGAAAGAAAAGCTTTGATCTTCAAGGGTGAGTAACATTTCTCCTCTTTGACCCTTTTTCTTGATCCATTTGTAAGCCCCACTTGCTTTTTGTTTCAAGCTCCGGCCCTAACTGAAAGGGTCCCTCTTTTGAGCTCATTTTCACTTTTCATTAAGGGCTCAACCCTGTTTGAGCCCTCCATGATGCACTTGCTTCATTGATCCTCTTATATGTCATAATCTTGCATGCTATTTTTGGCCCATGAGTAATCTGTTTTTGAGCATGTTGTAAACTGATATTAGGCTTATTTTGAGCCCCTCTTCAACATTGAAGAAGGGCTCAACACCATTTGGGACTTCCATATTGTACTTACCTTTATACTCCTCTTTTCTTCCCCATTCTTGCATGCAATGGAAGCCTACCATGTTTTTGTTTTTGGCCATTTTACAGTTCTGAAAAAGTGCTTATTTTGGTCCATTCTTCATATTTCATTTAGGTCCTTTCATGGTTTGGGACCTCCATATGCCACTTCATGTTATATCTCTCTTTTATTCCCCATTCTTGCATGCAATGGCAGCCTACCATGCTTTTGTTTTTGGCCTTTTTACAGTTCTGGAAATAGTCCTATTTTGGCCCATTCTAC
The DNA here is from genome assembly GCF_055761805.1 of Camellia sinensis. NCBI lineage: Eukaryota > Viridiplantae > Streptophyta > Magnoliopsida > Ericales > Theaceae > Camellia > Camellia sinensis. Next base: position 105,495,536 of record NC_138969.1, on the reverse strand, counting down.
ATGTTTTATTAAGGGTCTTTGTCTGTTTGGTGATTATTTTGCATACCTCATGTTATAGCACCTTTTGAGCCTCAATCTTGTGCTTTTTTTTAGCATGTTTGTATACTGATTTTGGGGCTGCCATATACCGTAAATATTCATATTTTTGGTCCCTCTTCAGTGTTGTAGAAGGGAATTTTTCAGTTTGGATTTTGCTTATATCACTTGCTTCATTACCCCTCTCTTGGCCCCTATTCTTGCATGCCATTTTTGCCATATCTATGCTTGCTGTTTGGCCATGTTTATAACTGTGAAAATGCCTTTTTTGGGACTGTCTAGCTTCTGTCCTTGCATTGCATGTCCATATTGTGCATGTTTGGCATAGCTATAGGCCATTTCGGGTGCCTAAATTCGCATTTCGGGACAATTCCATGCATTTGGTATCATTTCGCCTCATTTCGGGACTGTTTTCCCCCATATTTTAGTGCTGAAATTCCATTAGAATGATTGCATCATCATTTCATGTCATTGCATCGCATTCTGCCATCGCCTCGGTTTGCGTGCCCGTGTGCACGCATTTCGAGGAACCTCTTTTTTCATTCATCGGCATCCTATGTGAGTGTGGCTGAGGCTCACTCATGTTGGTATAAGTCCATATCACATTTCCATATCATTTACATCGCATTCTGCCATCGCCTCAGTTTGCGTGCCCGTGTGCACGCATTTCGAGGCACATCTTTTTTCATTCACTGGCATCCTATGTGAGTGTGGCTGAGGCTCACTCATGTTGGTATAAGTCCATATCACATTTCCATATCATTTACATCGCATTCTGCCATCGCCTCGGTTTGCGTGCCCTTGTGCACGCATTTCGAGGCACGTCTTTTTTCATTCACCGGCATCGTATGTGAGTGTGGCTGAGGCTCACTCATGTTGGTATAAGCCCATATCACATTTCCATATTATTTACATCGCATTCTGCCATTGCCTCGGTTTGCGTGCCCGTGTGCACGCATTTTGAGGCACCTCTTTTTTCATTCATCGGCATCCTATGTGAGTGTGGCTGAGGCTCACTCATGTTGGTATAGCCCACATCATCATTTCGTGCCATTGCATCGCATTTCCGTCATTGCCTCGGTTTGCGTGCCCGTGTGCACGCATTTCGAGGTACTTCATTTTTATCCGTCGGCATCCTATGTGAGTGTGGCTGAGGCTCACTCATGTTGGTATAAGCCCATATCACATTTTCATGTCATTCGCATTGTGTATGCCATTGCCTCGGTTTGCGTGCCCGTGTGCACGCATTTCGAGGCATCTCTTTTTCATAGCATAGTGCATACTAGGTTGTATCTTAGATCACATTCTGTCATTTTCTCGGTTTGCGTGCCCGTGTGCACGCACTTCGAGGCATCTCATTTTCATAGCATAGTGCATACTAGGTTGTATCTTAGATCACATTCTGTCATTTTCTCGGTTTGCGTGCCTGCGTGCACGCATTTCGAGGCATGTCATTCCGTAGCATTGTGTATGTTAGGATTATATCTTAGTTGCATTTCATGCATATCATGCATATTGCATCGTGTTCGGGATAGGAGTTAGCCCGGGCACGGGAAACGATGTGCATTTCGTACTCCGAGTGACGGAATATGTCTCAATTCCCTAGTCACCGACACTCCGGATTATCCATGATGGAGTTAGGTTTTAGCTGTAGTTTCATGTGCATTCATTCTATATTGAGTTGTGCATTTTGACTCCTCGGCCATCATGCCTCGGTATGCGTGATTGGTGGCACGAGGATCGAGGCATGCATATATCTGTGCAAATACATTGCTATGCCCCTTTCCTGCTCTCTGTTGCAGCAAAACGAAGAATCAGCAACTTTTTGGGGCTTGGCACGCATTTCAATAACAGGTGTAAACAGAGGCTAATTGGGGCATTCCGGTGGATTTCCGCGCAAGACAACCCGGACATGCATCATCCATCAGAAGCAAGGCAGTCCCTGGCTTGCATGCCAGTTTTACAGCTTTCTTAGTTAATTTGTTAATTAATTAGGAATTTGTACATTATTCGGACTGTAATATTTTGGACTGTAATATTCTTTTATTCGGGACTGTATATTTATTCGGACCCTCCGAGTGAGGGCACAACTGTAATAAGTGTGCGTGAGTGTGATGTATGTCTTCCAACCCCACGTCTTTCTCCCTTTTATTTATACGCTTATGATGGTTAGATTAGGGCATTTAAATTAGCATACAGTATGACAGCATGTTTGCATTCATTCATCTGTATTGCATGCACCGGGCTCGGCACATCATACTAACTGCATTGTACTTTCAATTTCAAAGTTGAATACATGATAGTTGTAACATTTCATATACCATGTTTAGAATAGCCGAGCCTGCTATAATTGCATTTTGCATGTGTTGCATTAGGCATTTCTGTATAGTTAGGATCATGCATGATTTCTAATGAATTCCTATTTTGGAATTCCTATTTTGGCTTGGAGTACTCGGTAAGCTTTATGCTTTAGCATCCTTGCATGCGTGTGAGTGACTGCCATGAATAGCATGCTTACCACGAGGCTATGTGCTTATCTGATATAACTGCCTGAATGCCTGTGGGTGAAGGTTGGGTTACTTAAATTGGAATAAATCATCAAATGTTTTAAAACCTACTTGCGAGTAGCAAACCATTTTCAAAAACGAACATGAAATGTTTTGTTCCAATTCAGGCGATCCAGTCTATACTTGTATGCTGTGCACATCACATAGTAACCTAGGCTAATAACCGGAATAAGAACTCACAATGTTTTTAAAAAATTGATATCATGGTTAGTAGAGGCCGGTCTATGACCGGGCGAGCGGGGGTGCTCACGAAGTGACCTTCCCCAATAGTACCCAAGTTCCCGAGCCGAGGCAACTTTGGTGATGACGGACACGTGGCCTTTTGGCACCGAGTCAGGGTTTCCTAAATTTCCCAAAATAAAATATTTAGGTGGCGACTCTGTATCTGGCAAAGCAGTCCATGTTTGGCACTTCTTTCAAAAAAATCTGTTTTCTCAAAAAATGATTTGCCGGATTTGGACTCTTTGGTTCAGACTTAGAACCGTGACTAACGAAAAGTCGAGTCCGAGCTGTGGCGAGGTCCCCCGCGGGCTTGTTACACACAGCCGCATCATTCGCATTAAGTACTTCCAAGTTGCCTGCCTCCTCTGTTACATAGACTCAAAGGAAAAAGAAAAAGATGACATAGACAGAACTGTGGCATCCGGGTTATCACTCCCAAGAATACCGAACTCAGACTCAGACGAGCTGGAACCTGATTCCCACCCTACGGACTCGGTGGAATCAGATTCCGGCTCACTACCTGACCCGGTTTTGCTCGATAAGAATCCTTCCTCGTATTGCCAGACGAAGGAAGGTGCAATGGATGCATCCAAAATATTTGAAGATGGGCTTGCAGCCGTTTCATTCCCGATCATGAACACTGAGAGGTCATTCCCCAAGCACTCATGTATGATCGGAGGATCTGAAAGTAGGCAAGCCAATGTTACCCCCATTTCAATCTCCGCTTCCTTGGAAACCTTCTCTTTACACTGCTTAGCCTGAGCAATTGGGTCTGTTTGCTCCTCGGCAACGTCATCCCCAGACAATTGTAAGTCAAAGAATATCTCAAAACCTGACAGGCGCCTTTTCTCTGCATTTAGCCATGGCTCTGGGAAGCCGCAGAACGGGAAGTCCTCCCCCACCCGGACAAAACGTCCGTTCAGGGCACCCTGGATCGGTCGATGCATCAACCCAAAATGCCTTTCGGTCTGCTTAGCACTGGCCCTTCCGGCCATTTCTTTGCCTTTCCTCACCCAGCCCTCCTTGGTAGGAAGATAACCTAGACCAAAGGTATGTGGATTATGCGGCACTCTGGTCGATGCTGCAACGCCTTTTCGGCCACTGCGCCTTAATCCCATCCCGGGGATATGCTGTAACTTGTTCATGAGATACAATGATTGTGCACTGACATAGAGCCCCTTATCAATGGCCAGACTGTTCTGTACAACCCGGGCCTCGGCTAGGGTGAACCCTAATAGGAACACATCCTCCGTGCCATGTTCGATCTCTAGTACTGGCATAGACACCTCTGGAGGCGGATGGATTGACGAATTCCCCAAAACAATGGCCACCCCTATCCCGTGGGGGTATTTCAACATCTGATGGAGGGTGGAAGAGACTGCCTTCACCTGGTGCAGCCACGGCCGCCCTAAGAGTAGATTAAAGGTTACGGGAACGTCCAAGACATGGATGTCAATATCGTGTTGTCTTGGACCGACCTTAGTCAGAACCTGCACAGTCCCCATCACTTCTTTGCTAGTGTTGTCGTATGCCCGAATCACCTAGGCAGTAGGTACGAAGTCCTCGGGCTTCAATCCAATTGCATATGTCGTCCTTGACGGACATACGTTGATGGCGGATCCTGTATCGACAAGAACAACTGGTACCCATTTGTCTCTACACTCCACAGAGATGTGGAGTGGTTTGTTATGATTTGCGCCCTCCGGTGGCAGTTCCTTGTTGGAAAAGGTCAACATCGGGGAAGCCCCTTGCAGATAGGACAGCTTTGTCCATTGCAGATAGGACAGCTTGTCCCCAGATGGAGATGTCTGCCTGTATCTTTTTCAACTGTTTCAACACAGCCTCTTCTTCAAGTAGCTTTTCTTTCTGCTTCTCCACCTCCTTATCTTTTCCAGACGCCTCTGGTTGATCTAGGTGTGGGGGTTTGAAATACCGCCCGCTCCTAGTCACGTGGTCAACTTCGCCAATATACCAAGTATCATCCGACTGGTTATTCCCCCAGCCCTCATCAGTGTGGGCAAGACATAGGTCATCGTCTTCCCACCACATGCCATCAGCAGCCGGCAGACACCTATCCGGCTTCGTTACAACTATCCCTGTACTCACAGCACCTTCCATCCATGTGCTCGTAGCATGCTCTGTTCTTGTGCACACAGCACGTTCAGCCCCCACAGGGGCTTTGGCCTTTCTAGCTCTCTCAGAATCCTTGATCCCTTCCCGTTCAAAATGTTTCAGTGCAGCCTGCTTTTTAACATTTCCTGTATTCAAAATGCCCAAATCCCGAGCAAAATTCTTGGCACCGGCGCTCTGCGGGGATGCATTCTGATTCCCGGCCCTTCCGGCCACAGTTGATGTCCTTGTCCCGGACGGGCCCTGTTCTGGCTGAGATTCTTCAACAATATGTAGTTGGTCATCAAGCCACCCTGTAGCCTTTTCTGACCCATCAAAATCAAACCAGTTGACTGTCATGTCTCCTGGATCTTGTTCGTTGAAAAACTGAAGGTTAGCAATGTCCTCTTCCAGATCCGTTAAGTCATCTAGCCTCTGATCAAATCCATCCTCCCGTGCTACACAAATCTCTGCCCCCACTGGCAATTCCACATTCGGCCTAGTCTGGCCTACTGGTGTAATGTAACCGCTCGGGTCATTCATGACGCTCTCAGACCCCTCAGGCTCTGTAGAATCATTCTTATTTGCCTCCACAGTCGTCCCACTTCTATCTTCGATAGCCACCACCACCATTTTAGGTTGGGTTTGGGAGATGTCCAACATGCACAAGTTAGTGCTGTCAGGAATGAACACCTCCGGCTTCGGTAGGTGAGAAGAGGTGATATATATGCTAGGGTCGTATGACATAACCCCAGTTTGGATAAGATTGATGTGTTTGGCAGGTGGAGCTTGGTTATGTGGTGGGAGAGGGTTGGTTGTGACATTCGGTTTCTCCGAAGGCACGATCACCCTATTGTCAATGAGATCCTGAATCTCATGACGCAATCGAAAGCACCGGTCGGTGTCATGACCATGCTGTTGGTGAAAGACGCAGTACTTAGTTGGGTTAAGGGAGGGGGGAAGTGTTTCTAGCAATGGCCGCGGCTCCAGGGGCATTAAGTGCCCTTTCTTAATTAAAACCCCCAGAGCTTTGGACAGGGGCATGTATAGTGGAGTGAAGGTTCTTTGGCGTCGAGGTAGGTACTTGGTTGTTTGTGAGTTACTTCCGGACGTGCCGGTGAATGGTGTAGCTGTAAGGGTTCTTGGGGTGGTGGTGGTGACCATGCTCACATCTGAAGCTCTGGCAGCTGCAATACTGCTTGTGCCTGCATTCGTATTGCGGTTGAAAGTCCTCCTAGGCTGCTCTCTGTCACTGTCAATCAGACCCTGCTTTAAAACATCCTCGATCTGCACCCCAATCTCATGTAGATCCACAAAAGTGGGGAGAGGGAGGACGATCATTTTCTGCATGAGCTTGGGCTGGAGGTTGCACGCAGTAGGTGCACCATGGGATCTCTAGACCCATCGAATCGGTCAATATGTGGCATCTTAAATCGGTCCGGCAACGTCACGGCCGAGTCGGTGTACCCATCCTCAATATTTGGAATGGACTTCACACCCTGAGATTTCTTGAACAACTTTTCAAGCTTGCTCACTTTCAACATTGTAGGGTCCACCTCGAACTCAAAGGGTGAATCCGATAGGTTGGTCTGTGCTTTGGATAGCTGGGGTAGGATTGGGGGCAGAGCCGGCCCTGTTGGAATGTCTGTATCTTCCTGGACATTAGCTGTCTCCCCGAGTATTGGCACTCTTAGCGGGGGAGGAGCTTGGTGTGAATCAGATGCTCCAGTTTGTTGTTGTAGCCTGGCAATTAACTCTGCCTGTTGAGCCATGACCTCGGCCTATTGTATGGAAAATTCTGCTTGACGGGCAGCGTCTTGCTGCATGGTTCTCATACTTTCTTGGAGTTGACACACCATCTCCTCCATTCCTACCATACTGCCCTGATCTAACGGAACTGCCGGTATATCTGTCTCTGCAGTAGACTCGGAAATCTCAACCTGACTACTCAAGGACCACTGATCTGGTAACCGCGGTACCGATACATTGTGCCTTACTGACCTCCGTCTAGCAACCGGGGGTAAAGAGTGGAACACTGGTTGTCCGTCTATCAGATCCTCAGATCGATGGAGTCTGCGACCTCTAACCCAGAGTGCTCGGGGGATATCTGCCTGGTCGGAATCAATGGTGCCAAACTACCTTGCAAAAAGATAAATAAAGCAATAATAAGGAAACAAAGAACAGAAAAACGGACAGCACAACAGCTTAAATAAAGACAACACACAGTTGGCAAACACAAGCTGAATGAACCGTTCTCAACCACTGGTCCCTGTTCCCAAAATCACTGGCTCAAATTTGAATCTGATACCCACAGATATAACTGATTCTCAAAACACTTATGCCCGCAGGCCTGATGCCCAGACTTGCAAATTGATACATGCATTCCTATACAGCCACACTCTAAAAGCACATAGCAAGCAAGTGAGAGCCAAAACACCCCTATGTTGGGATAGGATTTCCCTGTCCTATTTTGTTAGGAGCTAGGGTTTCACTATGCACACAGCAGTTTCAAATAACCTATAATTGGGTAAGCAACCTATCTTAGTTTGGGATAGTCACTATGGATTCCGATATGCACTAGGTCGAATGGTCAAAAGGGTGCCCCGATAAAAACCACGGTTTTCTGTTCCCATCGTGGCAGAGCCCATAACCGGTCAGCCTTATGGCACGCTTCTCAAAGCGAGCCTCTGGAAAACCGTTCAGGAATAACAGACAGCAAACACTGTGTCCTAGGCGCACCAATGCACATGCAATGCAAAGAAACACATACGTGTAGTCAAAACAAGATATCATAAGTTCGAGTCAGGTTCTCTAAATCCCCAACAGAGTCGCCAGAAACTGTAGACTGTCCGAAACTCTGCTCCGCGCGCGAGGGCGCGAATCGTGGTTCATAGCTACTACTGTTCAGACTCAATGCCACGGTTCTTAATCTGATCTTGCAAAGTGCAATGTGAGATTGATAAATCACCAAAGAGTCCAAATCCGGTAAATCGTTTTGAAAAACTGATTTTTAGAAAGAAGTGCCAAACATTGACTGTTTTGCCAGATACAGAGTCGCCACCTAAATATTTTATTTTTGGAAAATTTAGGAAACCCAGACTCGTGCCTAAGGCCACGTGTCCGTCATCACCAAAGTTGCCTCGGCTCGGGAACTTGGGTACGAGAGGGGAAGGTCATGCAATGAGCACCCCCGCTCGCCCGATCAACGATCAACCTTTACTAACATGATATCTTGTTGTTGAAAACACATGTGCTCTTATTCCGGTTATTAACCTAGAATTACTATGTGATGCGCACAGCATACAAGTATAGACTGGATCGCCTAAGTTGGAACAAAACACCTCATGTTTATTTTTGAAAGCGGTTTGCCACCCGCAAGTAGGCTAAAATGCGGATTTTTCCACCCTCAAGTGGGCTTAGAAAACATGGTGATTTGCCACTCTCAGGTGGGCTTAAAACTCGCAATCAATGAATTGTTCCAGTTCAAGTAATCTAACCTTCACCCACAGGCATTCAGGCAGTTATATCACATAAGTAGTTAGCCTTATGGCAAGCATGCTATCATGACAGTCACTCACACACATGCAAGGATGCTAAAGCATAAACACTTACCGAGTACTCCGAGCCAAAACAAAAGCTATGTTAGAAATCAATGCATGATCCTAGCCGTGTCAAGAATGCCTAATGCAACACATACAAAATGCAACTAAGATAGGCTTGGCTATTCTAAAATGTCATGTGAAATGCAATTTGATACATGCATTCAAACAGGAATTGAAATACAATGCAGTTAGCATGATGCACCGAGCCCGGTGCATGCAAGACAGATGAATGGATGCAAACATGCGAGCATAAGGATGCTAATTGAAACATGCCCTAAAACTAACCATCGTAAGCTGGTAAATAAAAGGGAGAAAAAAATGGGGGTTGGAAGACATGCATCACACACACGCACACTTATTTACAACAGTTGTGCCCTCTTGACAGAGGGTCCGAATGAATAATACAGAACCAACTAGCTAATCTGAGCTAATCTAGTTAAATTAGTTATTACACAACAGAATGAATAACAAGCTACAACTAATTATTACACAACTTTAACTAATTAACAAATTAACTAAGTTAGCAATTGAATATGCATGTAAACTATATGAAATAGGCTGCCTCAACTCTGCCTTGGATGATGAAGGATGTGTGCCCGATCACCTCGTGCAAAAATTCATCGCGATGCCCCGGTTTGCCTCTGTTTGCATCTGGTCTCAGAATACTGCAAAAAAAGCTCCAAAAGGCTGAAACTCCATCATTGGAATCTGTAGGAGGGCTGCTGACCAGTTGTTTGCATTGGAGGCCACCTTCTGACCACTTTCTGTGCTGAAAACCAGAAAAAGTGGTCGGCCAGTCACTTTATCTGGTCAGCCGACCAGTTTCTACTGCCAGACTTTAGTTTGCTGCAACAGAGAGCAAGAAAGGGGCATGGCAAAGTATTTGTAACACATGTATGCACAACCACCCTCCCACTCATTACACAAGCTCAAGGGGGTGTTGTTCTCGACCCTCGGGCCACCAATCACGCATCTCGATGCATGATGGCCGAGGAGCCAAATTGCACAACTCAATATGAAATGAATGCACACACGAACACATAAAGCCTAAAACTCCATCATGTATAGTCAAGAGTGTCAGCAACCGAGAATTGAGGCACGTTTAATCACTTCGAGTATGAAACGTCCCTCGTTTCCCGTGTTTGGACTAACTCCTATTCCAAACACAATGCAAGAAACAACATGGCATGGCATACACAATGTGGCTCAAGCATGCAAACATTCAATGCAATGTAACAAGCATATGAACATGATGCAAGGGACAAGCATGAAAACATGCAACGAACATACTAGCATACACAATGCTATGAACTACATGGCATACACAATGCACAATGGAGTTAAACCAAAATGGATAGGCCTCAGCCATGACCAAATTAGTGGCCATACATGCTAAGATAGAAACTCAAGATGCTATACAAACATGCATGCATATCGGCCCAAGCTTAAGGCTCAAAACACAACTCTCCAAAAGCATTGAAAGGGTTAAACATGGGGTACAATGACATATGTTCCAGCACTGAAATGGTATGCAAAATGACTTAGAATCATGCCAATAACCCATGTAATGCATGTTGAAAGGCTCAAGCGTCAAAGCTAGTGAAGTGTATTACACTAGAGGCATGCAAGGTAATACTCAAATGGTTAAACTAACCCCAAACAGACCCTATGCAGGCCAAAACAGTAGCAAAAATGAGTTGGGATGATGGCTTGAAAGGCACGAAAATAAGGCTCATGCAATGGCTCACAAACAGGGCACAAAAGCACAACCCTCAAGAGCACTTAAAGAGCGGAAAATATGGAAGTGTAACAGCCCTACATGCTCTGAAATATCATTCTCAATGATGGCAAAACATGCAAATACCTCAAGTTAAGCATGCAAGAGACCTCAAAACTCAAAGCTAGTCAAGGCTATTACACTACAAGCACGCATGACAAGCCTCATCCGACCAAGAAGCCTCAAAATAGAGCTAAGAAAACCCAAAATAAGAACAAAATCATGCTAGAGCATAGCCAAAATATGCTAGGATAATGAGCCAAAACATCATGCATACAAAGCTAGTAAACAAGATTTACACTACAAGCATATGGAGCATGTGAGAGACTACCAAACCAGCCAAAACTAGAGTCATGACATGTCAAATGATGCCCAAAAATCTACTGAAATAGAGCCAATCATGCTAGAAGGACATGCTACTTTGATGAGCCACAAATGGGAATACACTACACATACAAGAAGCAAACACAAGGTGGCCAAACCAGCCATAGATAGAGTTAAGGCAGGCCCTAAAAGTCATGAAAAAGTGCCTGAACCAAGCCTTGAAAGTATGAAGATGCATGCTCCTTTGATAGGCTAAAAATGCAAGCAAACAAAATAAGAAGAGAGGGGATCACCCCCCTCTGATTTGAGGCCTCAAAACCACATGCCTACTACTGAAAATCAACTGGATTTCAGTGGCTAGAAGGCCAAGCAAGGACTAGCTCAGAGGCCTTAAACCATGGCACAAAATAAGGCCAAACAAGGCATGCAAGAGGGTAGAAGACCCTCAACACCCAAGAGGCCTTAAACAAACATCAAAAACACTTAAATACAAATCTTTTTCCAGTCAAAAGCAAGGCCTAAATAAGCATGCAAATGAGACCAAGAGAGCAACCAAAATAAAGCTTAAAAGGGAGAAAAGAGGTTACCTTTGAAGCACTGCAAAACCAGCAGATTTCTCAGCCAAGAATCAGCTTTTTTTAACCTCCAAAAATGTCCTCCAAGAACCTCAGTTCAATGATGGGGGTGTATGGTTAAGGGTTGTGGTGCAAAAGTGAAGAACAACACACTCTTTAGGCACCAAATATAGAGATATATGCCTTAGGAAAATTTTTAGAACCTCTGCCATGGAGAGGGAGTGTGATAAACCTGTTCTGTTTTGGGCTAATTGGTCCTTAATATGAATATGATTATGTGTTTAATGTGATTTTGTGTGCCATTACGTGAAAATATGTGGTTCAGTATCACCCCGGGAAAGCTAGCACAGTTGTTGATGCCTTGAGCAGAAAATCAACGGGGAGTATGGCTTGTTTGCTTACTGAACAGAAAGAAATCTTGCAAGATTTTGAGAAGTCTGAAATTGAAGTGGTAATGTGTGAACAGGGCGGATTGATAGCTGCTATTACAGCCGAGCCGGCAATCATTGATGAAATTAAACGGAAACAGAAAGAGGATGAATTCCTCAAGAAGGTGATTGAGGAATTTGAGACAAGTCTGAAGCAGAGATTAGTATTGAAAGTGAAATGTTAAAGTTCCGAAACCAAATGTGCGTCCCAGATGTACCGGAACTGAAAAGTGGATTTTAGATGAAGCCCACAAATCAGTGTTTGCTATACATTCGGGCAATAATAAAATGTATCAGGATTTGAAACAAACCTATTGGCGGCCTAAAATGAAGAAAGAGATTGCAGAATATGTGTCCAAATGTCTTCAGTGTCAGCAAGTTAAGCTGAACATAAAAAACCAGGCGGTCTACTGCAACCCCTCCCTATTCCTAAATGGAAGTGGGAACATGTGACTATGGATTTCGTTGTTGGCCAACCTGGGACTCCTCAAGGTATGGATTCTGTTTGGGTTGTAGTTGATAGACTGACTAAATCTGCACATTTTCTACCTATTAAAACTACGTTTAATGCTTATAGATTAGCTACCATATATGTTTATGAGATTGTTCGTTTACACGGAGTTCTGGTGTCTATTGTGTCGGATAGAGATCCGAAATTTGTATCTAGATTATGGAAAAGTTGGCAGGATGCTATGGGGACAGAACTAAGGTTCAGTACTGTATTCCACCCACAGACAGATGGGCAATCAGAACGAACAATACAGACTTTGGAAGATATGCTTCGAATGTGTGCTTTAGATTTTCAGGGGAGTTGAGAAGACCATTTGCCACTTGTAGAATTTGCATATAACAACAACTTCCACTCCAGCATCAGTATGGCACCGTACAAGGCTTTGTATGGTAGGTGGTGTAGATCACCAATTTGTTGGACAGAGGTCGGGGATAGAGCTTTACTTGGGCCTGAAATTGTGCAAGATACTTCTGAGAAAATTAAAACTATTTAGCTGAGGCTCAAAATAGCTCAGGACCGACAAAAGAACTATGAAGACGTTCGAAGAAGACCTCTTGAGTATGAGGTCGGTGACCACGTGTTTATCCGTGTGCTCCCAATGAAAGGCCATGTCAGGTTTGGAAAGAAGGACAAGTTGTCGCCCTGTTACATTGGGCCGTTTCAGATTCTGGAAAGGCTTGGTCCAGTTGCTTATAGAGTTGTTTTGCCACCGGGATTTGAACAAATCCATAATGTGTTTCATGTGTCGATGTTGAGGGGTTACCTCCGAGACCCATTTCATGTGATTGATTATCACCGGGTGGCTATTAATGAAAATATGGAGTATGTCGAATGGCCGGAGTGAATCGTCGACCGGCAAGTGAAAAAGTTGAGAAGCAAGTCCATTCCAATGGTGAAAGTGGAATGGAAAGAGCACTATGGGATGGATGCTACATGGGAAAAAGAGGAGGAAATGCGGCTACGCTATCCACATTTGTTTCCCGACGAAGGTAAAATATGTTTGAGGGACCAAACTTCCTAAAGGGGGGAAGACTGTGATAACCCTGTTCCGTTTTGTGCTAATTGGTCATTAATATGAATATGATTATGTGTTTAATGCGATTTTGTGTGCCATTACGTGAAAATATGTGGTTTTGAATTTCTATCTGTTCACCGTAAGAATATCTGTTTTATTATCTGCTTTGAAAATTAAATTAAAGGCCTTATTGGCCGCAGAACCCGAAATTGATTGCGCCATTGTGATTAGCGTAATTTTTAGAGCCTACGGTGAAATTAATTGGAAATTGATTCAAATCAGAATTAATTGATTTAATTGATGAATTAGTGCCCAATTATTTATTATTATTAAATTGGAATTAGTGGGGTTTGTTGTAATAAGGCACTACACACTATATTCTCTCCTTATAACTTCATTTGGCTGATTTGAACTCAAAAAGAGAGAGAGGGCCGGCTATAGAGAGAGAGGGAGAGAATTGTGTAACCTTGGCTCAAGGTTTGGAGAATTGGAGAATTAAACTCAAGATTTTGCCATAGATTGAAAGAATTGAGCCTCTAGGTAAGTGAATTCATGAGTTTAATGTTGTGAATTGTGAATTCAAGTTTGATTAATGTCAAGAACATGAATTAGTTTGATTATAAGGAAATTGAGTTGTATTTGTTGAATTTAAAGTCTTAGAACACATGCATGTAAGAAATTGCCATGAATCTCCATGTTTGAGCACAATGTGTATAATCTATGTTAAATCTTGTTTGAAATCCATGTATTTGATCATCTCTTCACCAATTAAAGTTGATATGAATCAATATTTCTCACATTCAAGAGTAGATCATGGAGGTATGAGCTTTGCATGTTTGAATTTGTTGTGTTGGTGATGAGTTTGGGTTAATTTGAGGCATGCATGTAAGTAATTCAAGGAATTGAGCTTCATTGTTTTGTAATTTGGTGTTGGTATCATGTTGGTATATGTATATGTGAAATTTGAGTCATGGCATGCAAGAAATGTTGGTTAGAATGTTGAATTCGAGCTCAAGAACCATTCTGGAAAACCCAGAATTTTTTATGTTCGCTCGAGCGGGGGAACCGCCGCTCTAGCGGGGATTTCGAGCTCCCAGTATTTTCTTGCAGGCATGGTGTCCACTCGAGCGGGGAAGTTCACGCTCGAGCGGGGAGCTATATAGGATGAACTTCCGCTCGAGCGTCTGAGTTCATGCTCGAGCATAAAAATGATACAACCAGCACTTTTGCAGACCTAATGGGTCCGCTCGAGCGGGGAATCCCACGCTCGAGCGGGGACCCTGTTTTTTGAAATTTTAAAAGTGCATTATGTGTTTCGTTTTCTGTTCTCTTTCACTTCTAAGTACTCTTATGCATACATTGAGCATTGTAATTGAATTAAAGAGATAAGAATGAAGCCTTAAGAGGAAAATGTGAATTTAGAACGGATTGAATTGTTTGTGACCCTTTTGTGTTCATGGAATGTGTAGGGTCGAGCTCCAGGCCAAACCAACCAACCGATCATTGTGAGTAATATCTTAACAAGATATTTGAAATATGTTGTTGTCCAATTGTTTACTTCTATATAAGTTTTGTAAGTTCATTAATTTGAATGGTGGACAATGATTGACATGAATGATTTGGGCCAAAGGGCGATTGACGTAAATGATTGGGCCGAAGGCCGATTGACATGAATGATTGGGCCAAAGGCCGATTGACATTGATGATTGGGCCAAAGGCCGATTGACATGAATGATTGGGCCGAAGGCCGATTGACATAAATGATTGGGCCGAAGGCCGATTGATACAAGTGATTGGGCCAAAGGCCGTCTGCTGTAACTGTTTCAAAGATTGCTTATGTATCTTCCCTATTCGATATTATTCATTGGGCTTCCGCTCACGCTCATTCATGTACATGTAGGTGAGCCAAGGGACGTCCAGAACCAGCCCCGGTGAAATTGTGAGAAACAGTCTGAGTTTTGAGGAGTCAGCCCAAACGTCTCACACACGAGACTGCCTTTGCCTTTGTCCTTTGTTCATAGTTTTGGGTATGTTGGCGAAAGCATTGAACTACTTTTGTATATAAGTCTTGGGTTCGACTGACTTAAACTTGTAAGATCCTGTATGTACATTGTTTTGTGTTAGTACATATTTTGATGTGAGTTATTAACATACAAATGTTTGGAATGTTATGGTGTGCATATATGCACAGCTCTATGGACAAAGTTTTAAATTTGCTTCCGATTGGCCCCTTTACTCTAATGAGTTTTGTTTTATTGGTTTGAGGCCGTAGGTAATCTCGTGATTACTAGCCGGTTATGGCCTTAACCCATAGGGGCGGGTTCGGGTCGTGACAGGGAGAGCCTCTCTTATAGAAAAACAAAGGTTCAAGCTTCTTGGAGAAGCTAAAACTTGGATGCCATCCCTCCATATGTATGGAAGATACAATCTGTGCCCTCTAGCTCACACAGCTGGCATCCACACAGTCTGCCAAAACAGGAGGAGAGCTGTCGACCACTTAAAGTGGTCGGCCTTCTACTTGCAGTGGTCGGCCGACCACTTCAAGTGGTCTCCCAGGAAACAAAAGTGGTCGGTAGGGGGAATTGGTGGTCTCCACACTGAAAGCCAGCCAATGGTGGGGTGGGAGACCAGAAAAAGTGGCCCAAAGACCAAGAAAACCAGTTTCCCGACAAGAAAACTGGCTGGCAGGAAGGAAAGTGGTCTCCAAGGGGAAAAACGGGTCTCCCACCCTCGTACCACCTTCCAAGCAAGGAAAACAAGGTTTGTACCAAAAACAAACCAACACGGATGCAAAACGAGAGTTCGGGAGGAAATGCGCGCAGCCGGGAGCCTCGAAACCCAGCTGTTGAGCACCAAAAGTGGTCTCCCAGACCACACTGTCCTTCTAGATAGAGGAAACAAGGTGTGGTTCAAAAGCCACGCCAAATGGAGAACGTTAAGCGGTGCCGAGACAAGGCGCACAGCCGAAGGCTCCGAAAACTGGAAACCGATCTCCAAACGGGAAAAAGTGGTCTACAACCGCGAAAAGTGATCTACGACCACAAAGAGATGGTCTACATGTAATAACCCAACCCTCGTATGTCATTCTGATATATTTTCAGTCCCTTATTCTGTGCTTTCAAATGCTTACTGTGAAATTTTATGAGGAATTAAGGTTAATTAAGTGAATCCTATGATTATGGATGCATATCTGTTTAATAAGAAAAGTATCTATCACAATTAGAATGTTTGAATCAGAAATTGAGAGCCTTAGAGGTTTGGTAACCTTAAATTGATTTTACATTTGAAATCAGCATAATTTTTAAGTCATAATAAGCATTTTTGTGAAAATTTGATTTGGGATGATTAAACTGATTGATTTTCGTCTTTATTCACTTTTACACATATATATCTATATTATTTGGACCTTTGACTTAGAGCCATAACACAAATATCTCCTAAGAGAGAGAATTAGAGAAGAAGAGAGTTGAGGGACGAAGAGAAATTCAACAAGGAAGAGGATTGGGAAAATTGAGAGGGTTTGTGAAGATTTGAACCAAGGTATGTATGATCTACCTAGAATAACCTCTCTAATTAACTTAAGTGAGCTTTTCTAAACATTTTGTGAGCTAGGGTTTACAATTGAGGTAATGCGTGTGTCAATTGATTAGTTGGAGAAATGTTCAATGATTTGTGTTACTTTGAGTTAATTGGAGATGAATTACATTATATCCTTTCCTTTTCCATGCTTGAATTTGTGTATGTATCTAGATGATTACATATTTGAGAAACTAAATATGGTTAGAAACTCAAAGTGATTAAATTGTGTTTATGAGTTTAAAGCTTTCAAGGATCAAATTTAGGTTGTGAAGTATGTTTATGGTAATAATACATTCTAAAAATTACATTGTTGTGTCTATTCTTCAACTCCTCCATGTGTTGGTTTTGTTGCATTTGTGGCTTGGTTCGGACTGCCTGATTTTGCCCAGGCTGCACGAGCAGCCACGGGCACCGCATGAGTGGAACATGAAAAAAACAGAGCATTGCATTCTGCTTAACCCACCGCTCGAGGGGCCAAGTCCACCGCTTGAGCGGCCCAGTCACCGCACGAGCGGCCATCCCTGTTTCAGCATATACTGGGTAACTTTGAATAAGCATATCTTTTGCATTCGAACTCCGTTTTGAGTGATTCTTGAGCCTACAAGCAAGCCCCGGAAGTCTAGTTTCCAATGGTGGTGGTCTCATCCCCAAATGCTAAGTATATAAATAGTTATGCCCAATTTAGTGATGATTGTTCATTTTATGTTTACCGTTTCTGCCGTTTCTTCGCTTAAACCATTTTCCATGGATTCCTCCTATTTTCTGAGACATGGATTACAAGTTATTAAGGAATAATGAGCTTGGTATCACCATGGCTAAGTGATTAATTGATCAAAGAGAATAAGTAAAGAATCGGTTATAATCTCATATGATGTGTTGTGCACTGTGTTTGCAGGTCGAAACGAGGACATCGTCCCATTACTACCGGAAGCCGATCGCTATGAGTAGTAGTGTAGTAGACGTACATTTTACTTACCGTTAATAATTAATGTTATTAACGTTCTGTGCTTCGTAAGTGATTACGTTACACGTGTATATAAATTGTCGAGAACGACATATACTATAGATGTTGCACTCTGACTGAATTAATGAATACGATGAAATGGTGACATGAACGATGAAACAAATGTGTATAATGAATAAAAGGGAACTTATGTTCATTCTTGAATAACGGTTTTAGTGTAACTATGAAAGTAGACTGTTTTGCTACTAATAGGCCTGAGGCCGTTCAGTTATAACTCATTGAGTATGGATATTTCTGAAGGATCAGAATAATTGGATAAGCTATGTGCATCCGAATGAATCTGAAATAGTTCTGTTGTGCTACATATGGACCCGTGGTCATTTAGAACCTACGATATGAATGCAAAGGTTTAACGTTATTATGGGCTCTCTATAATATTCTTATTCTACTATATGCGAGACAACTATGTTAATCTGTAACTAAGTCATGAGAAATTATGTGCACTATCCCATAATGGTATTCTTAAGGGACTGAGGTTATTCTATTTCTGTTTATCCATTCTGGTTATGCTAACATAAGCATTGTTTGGTCTTTAAGACCTAATGATTTCTGGTATGGAACAAAGTGCTGTACAAAACTAAGTGCTGCAGTGCGAGCCACCTATAGAATCCATACGAGCCACCTCTTGAGTCCATACATATGTGAGCTGAGGCCTATGGCCGTTTTGTGAAAGTTATGAGGCTTATGGCCGTTCTGTGACGTATGTGAGGCCTATGGCTAATCTGTGACATCTGGGCCTATGGCCATTCTGTATGATCTGTTAGTATGAAACAAAGTGCTGCACGGAACAAAGTGCTTCCATGCGAGTCACCTCTAGAATCCGTGCGAGCCACCTCTTGAATTCATACATACATGAAAAGGACTTAATGCCATTCTAATAAGGGCTTAATGCCATTCTGATAAGAGCTGTAATGCCATTCTGATAAGGGCTGTAATGCCATTCTGATAAGGGCTTAATGCCATTCTGATAAGGGCTTAATGTCGTTCTGTTAAAGGGCTCAATGCCACTCTGTTCAAGAGCTTAAAGCCATTCTGGTTAAAAATGAGGCCTAAGGCCGTTATGAAATTAGTACAGAATCAGATTAACTACCTGTCTTTTACATTATATACGCTTTGCTCTGCATTATAATTCAAGTTGAACATTGAGTTATTAAAGTACTATTATTCACTGAGATTGTCTCACTCTGTATTTTGTCTGATTCTGTAGGTAATAAGCCTAGAGGTCAGCCATAACCCTCGATGCTTGTCTCCCTTTGTCAGCGTCTGTGTGTCCAAGCATTTGACTAAAGCCTACCCGTTTTGTGAAGTTTTGCTAAGTTTTGGCTTATATTCTGATTGTCTATAATATGTTGAAGTTTCCAATGTTTTTGTTATACACCCAAACAAGGGGCGGGGTTGTATGTGTGTATGTAAATATTATTATCTGATGCACTGTTTGTGATCCTAGCATGATAGTGGTCGCTCAATGGATGTAGTTTCTTTTATTTCCTATTATTTTATAAAATTTATGCTTCCGCTCAGGCCCCATATGTTATGTATAACAGGTTAAGTATCCGTTTCTGAAGTGATCATGCCCAACCTTTTAGGGGCGGGTTTGGGGCGTGACACTACAAGACCTCTCCCTCCCTCCGGGAAGAGAAAACAAGGTTTGGTCCACAAACCGAGCCAAAGCACAAAGAGTTAGGAGGCCCGGAGGCAAGGCTCTCAGCCAAAACTCCGAAGCTCGAAACGAGCACAACACGCACTATCACTGAGTGCTTATAGCGACCCCGGTCTTTTCCCATTTGATTATTGTATCCAGACTTAGGTTCCGTAGATTCTGTCATTGAATAATTGTTGTTGTGTCCTTTATTTTCTCATTTGGAATTATAGGATGTGTTGGGCAGGTTTGTTTCAGGTTGGTTGGGTTTAGAAACCAAGTGTTGCTGTCCAGGATTTTGGTTCTTCGCTCGAGCGAGGAGTTGGTCGCTCGAGCGAGAGATGGCGTCCAGTTTTGACCTGTAGCTCTGCATTCTTGGCTCGAGCGAGATTTTCTTCGCTCGAGCGAGTTAGTTTGTTCTTCGCTCGAGCGATGGTTCCTTCGCTCGAGCGTGAGTCTGTTTACAGACCTGAGGTTTTGAGTTCTTCGCTCGATCGAGCTTTCTTTCGCTCGAGCGAGCTTTTGGGTTGTTGGCTCGAGCAAGGTTTCCTTGGCTCGAGCGTAGCTTTTCTGTGTCTGGTCGCTCGAGCGACAAAAGCTTCGCTCGAGCGAGCCTGTCCAGTATATATTTACAGCAGTGGGTTTTGATCAGTCCTTTTCATCTTCTTTTTGATTCCAAACCCTAGGTCCGACTTCTCTCTCTCCCTACTCACCTTCTCTCTTAGATTTGATCCACTTAGGGAGTGTTTCTACCCTAGATCCTTCATTAAAAAGATAGAGTGGGTCGAGGGCTTCCATTTAATCTGAACATTTGGCAATTTGGAGCACTTTGGTATTTGGGCACTCATCTCTGTCTTCACCATTTGGGTTGTTTTCTGTAAGGTAGGGATTTCCTACTCCATTTTATAGGTTTTGTTCTAAGTTTTTGGTATTTTGATATGTTGGGGATACTTTGGTAAATTTTGGGAAAAACCCTAGTTGTATTATTGAATTAATTTGTATAAGTAATTCATGGAATTGGGAA
Organism: Camellia sinensis; assembly: GCF_055761805.1. Classification (NCBI taxonomy): domain Eukaryota; kingdom Viridiplantae; phylum Streptophyta; class Magnoliopsida; order Ericales; family Theaceae; genus Camellia; species Camellia sinensis. Next base: position 105,475,104 of record NC_138969.1, on the reverse strand, counting down.
AAGAGGGTTAAATTCATGGAATTGGGGAATTCATTGATTAAATGGCGTAATTGGGTAATTGGTATCATTTGTCTATTGAATTGTTTACATAGTTATTTTCAGTTTAGAAATAACTGTTTTGGGCTATCGGTGGAGGATAGTCGTGATTGTTGTAGACATTGCATGTGGATTAGGAATAACTGAAACTAATCACATTGGTTAAGTCATTAATTTTGACTATGGCATTGATACAGAAAATACGTGTATTGATTGAGCATTGCATTTGCATACATTGTTTTGTGTGTGGGAGGAGATAGGGGATGTACTCCACGGTTTAGGGGAAGATAGGGGATGGACCTCTAAACCGGATTTTGTTTGGGAGGAGATAGGGGATGGACTCCATTAGCATCACTTTTATGTGTGCTTATTTATATAGAAGTGTTTTATTGATACAGCACTAAAATGTGTATCAATCTGGAAGTATGAAGTGTTTGATTTGAGCTTGAGTCTCATTTGTTTGTTGATATTGGAAGGATGTGAATATGATATATGGGATTCACTGTTGTAAGTTTGGCCAGGTTCTGAGCCATGTTGATAAAATTGGAAAGTAAAATGAAGTAATTGATTATCTTGGTTAACCATCTGTTGAATGCTATTGCTTTATTCATTGCTTATATGTGGTTTAGTATATTTCTACTGGGCTGTGGCTCACCCTTTATGGGAACATCATTTTCAGGTTCAGGTGATAAACTACCTCCAAGGACTTAGCTTGGGAGGGTTTGGCTTCTGGATTGAAGAAGACTACCTTTAGTTAATTGTCTTTAATTATTAGTACATGTAAACATTCAAGCCTAGGGCTTTTCTTGTATTGAGTTAGAACTCATATTTTTGTATACAAGTGTTGGCTTGGAAAGATGTAAGCCTGTAGGGCATTTTATTCGATGTTACATGTAATGCTTTATTTAGTAATACTCTGATGAATGAATTAATAAATTGTCTTCTTTAAATAATGCATGTCAATGATATATAATGGGTTAATTTTGAGGGCGTTACAGTGCTCAATCGATGACGTCTGAGTCTTGAGGTTGGTCAAAAATGAGGTGTCTACAGTAGGCTTTACCAAAAGTGTGACGTAAAATGAGGGACTTAATCGAACACGATAGAGATTGGCACTTCTTTCAGTCGAATGATTTCCTTGACAAAATAATTGACTCAACGACTTCAGTTTGTCACTAGTCCCTATGGTTAGGAAGTGGGCTATTTTAGTTAGCCTATTAATTATTACCCTTACACAATCATGTCCTTATAGAGATCAGGGTAGCCCAAATACAAAGTCCATAGTAACGTGCTCCCAATTGCATTCTGGGATAGGTAGAGGTTGCAGAATCCCACTTGGCTTCTAATGTTCTGCCTCGATTTGTTGACTGGTGAGACATCGTGACACGTGTTATGACATTCTACTTCATTTCTATCCAATGTTGGCCTTTGAGATCCTGGTACATCTTCGTTCCTCTTGGATGTACTGCAAACGTAGAGTGATGGAATTCCTTAAGTACTTTCCTTCTTAGAGGTTCAGTGTTGGGTACAAAAGTCTGTCCTTGAAACTTCAAAATACTATCTTTGGAAATCTCCCAATTGGGTACAGGCTCTCTCTCGAGGCACGTTGTGCTTTAAGAAAAAAACAACATTTTACGTGGACCTCTGAGCTTCTATAACCTCCTCGAGCAACATAGAAGTGGAGGCCTGTACATATAAGCAAGCTTTCCCTTCAGGTGTTTCAAATACTACCTCATACTCATTAATTACTTCCATTATCATCCACTCTTTGGCCGTAATAGAGGTCATAACATCTATTTTCTTGTTAATGCATCTGCCACTACATTGGCCTTGCCAGGATGGTAGATAGAGTAAACTGATAATCTTTAATATACTCAATTCATTGTCTCTATCAATCCTTTGGAGTGGATAGGTATTTCAAGCTCTTATGGTTCGTGAAAATCTTAAAATTTTTGTCATATAGGTAGTGGCGCTAGGTCTTAAGTGTGTAGACAACGGTTGCTAATTCCAAATTGTGTGCGGGGTCGTTCTTCTTGTGATTTTTCAATTGTCTTGCTCATATGCCACGACTTTCCTATCTATCATCAATACACATTCCAATCCCTGCTTGGATGCATCACAATAAACACTTTATCCAACATCATGCTCAGAGATTACTAAGATTGGAGCACTTGTTAATCTCTTCTTAAGTTCTTGAAAAGACTGCTGGCAAGTTTCATTCCATTCAAAGATGACTCCTATCGACAACCCATTTTTGACCGTCCTCAAGACTTGGTTGTGCTTGCAGGTACATCCAGCCACAAGTTCGATTGCTTGTCGGGTATTCGACTTTCGCGGTGGAACGTCACAGGTTTAAGCTTTCCAAACCCTGTGTCCTTTCTGGCCCATTCTTCGACCATGACTTGGTCCTTTCAGAATGTGTTTCTTGGTGCACTGCCGGCCACCTTTTGGCCCTATCGGCCTTCACTTTGTTGCTGCCGGCCATCAGTGAGCCACTGCAGGCCATCACTGATGGCCGGCATCCCCCCTGTCTCAGCAGGTTTCACTCTAGATCTTTTGAGCCAGCTAGAATCCTTTCATCTCCCCTCCATACACGTGTATGGAGGGATGAAGCTCTTGCCAAGCCTCTTGAAAAAGCTTTGCATTGTTTTCCGTCTATATAAGGAGAGAGCCTCTCTCCTTAGCAGAGGTCAGCCATTTTAGAAGAGATATAGCTCTCTCTCTCTCTCTCTATATATATATATATATATTTCTTACTCTCTCTCTATATTATTGTGGTTTAGTCCATTTTTCTTGCACTTTTACACTACAACACATAGAGATACACCACCACCATTGGACTGAGGTTCTTGGGAAGGTTACTTGAGCTCTAAAAGTGAGTTTTTGGCTCCTGAGGTTGCTGGTTTCGAAGTTGGTCTTCAAGGGTGAGCTTCTTCCCCTTTTTAGCATTATTTGTACCTCATTTTGGCCATACTTGCATATTGTTTTAGGCCTTGCTTTCAACTAAAAAAATTCTTGTATTTAAGTGCTTTTGGTAGTTGTTTAAGGTCTTTGTGCTGTTGAGGGTCTTCAACGCTCTTGTTTGCTTTGTTTAGCCTTGTTTTGAGCCATGCTTTAAGGCCTTCGAGCTAGCCTTGGTTTGGCCTTCTAACCACTGAAATCCAGTGGATTTTCAGTAGTAGGAATGTGATTTTGAGGCCTCAAATCAGAAGGAGTGACCCCCTCTCTTTTGGTTTTTGTTTGCGTACATTTTTGGCCTTCCAAAGGAGCATGCCTCTTTGTACTTTTGAGGCTTGGTTTAGGCCTTTTTTTTGTGACTTTTACGACCTGCCTTGGCTCTGTCCATGGATGGTTTGGTCACGTTTTGCATGCATCTTGTATGTGTAGTGTAATCCCATTTGTAGCTCATCAAAGTATCATGTTTGCCTAGCTTGTGTTGAGTCCATTTCAGTAGGTTTTTGATGATTTTTTACCATGCCTTAGATCTTTTTTGCGTTGGTTTTGTCACTATATGCATGTATAATACACTTGTAGTGTAAATCTCATAAACTAGCTTTATATGCTTCTTGCTTTAGCATGTTATCCTAGCTTATGTTGAGTCCATTTCAGCATGTTTTTGGTGATGTTTTGCCATGTCATGACTCTGTCCATAGCTGGTTTGGTCATCCTTTGCATGCTTCATATACTTGTAGAACAAATCTTGCTTACTAGCTTTATGTGCATGATGTTTTGACTCATCATCCTAGCATATTATGGCTTTGCTCCAGCATGATTTTGTTCTTATTTTGGACTGTTCTAGGACTTTTTTGGGCTACCATGGCCATATCACTTATGTTTTGTATAGCTATAGTGTAAATCCTTAGGCTAGCCTTGGGTTTTGAGGCCCCTACCATGCCATACATGTGATGTTTGCATGCTTTGCCATCATTTTAAATGTTATTTCAGTCCATGAAATGTAGTCATACACTTGCATTTGACATGCTTTTAATGCCTTGAAGCCTTGGCTCTTTATGCCTCATGAATGGATCATTGTGCATGCCATTAAGCCTAAGCCTTTGACTCATCATATCAGTGCATTTTTGGTCTTGTTGTACCATGATGTAACTCTATTTTATGCTATCCAACTCATGCCATGTTTGGTTTCAATTGGTGTAGTGCATTGCCTCTTTTGTAGCCTTGCATGCTCCATGTTTTTGGCCTTGTGTTCAAGCTTGTGTTGGGTAGCTTTGAGCTTGTTTTTGGTCTCGTTTGGACCTGTCTTGGGACTGTTTTAGGTTTCCTTAGCTGTCATGACTCGAACTCGCCCCCGTGGGTTAAGGACATAACCGGCCAGTAATCATGAGATTACCTACGGCCTCAAACCAAACCAGACGTATTTTAACAGAGTTAACGGGGGCCAAACGGAAGCAATTTTAAAACTTTGTCCATAGAGCCGTGCTTATATGCACATCATAACATTCCATACATACATATGTTAATAACTCACAACAAAAAGTATAGTAACATAAATTTCTATACAGACAGAATCATTCAAATCTAAGTCAGCCAAAACAAAGTTGTACACAGACGTACACCAAAGTCCTCGCCAACATGACAGAATAACATAGAATGGCAGAAGGGCGAAGACGTGTCTCATGCGTAAGACGCAAGGGCTGACTCTTCAAAACCTTAGTTGTTCCATAAAGACTTCACTGGGGCTGGGTTTGGACTTCTCCTGGCTCACCTACAAGCACATGAATGAGCGTGAGCGATAGCCCAGTGAATAATATCAAATAAGGAATATACATTGGAACAATATACATCAAACGGCCTTGGGCCCAATTTATATTGCAAACTAATACGTACATATATAGATATATGTAAGTTAAGTAACTGCGGTTCCAAACACATCATACGGCCTTGGCCCAATCCATTCGTATCATTCATGTCAAACTGGCCTTTGGCCCATTCGTACTTTCAGGTCAAACTGTTACTCATGTCAAACTATCATTAATGTCAAATTGTTATTCGTGTCGAACTATCGTTCATGTCAAATTGGCCTCTGGCCCATTTATTTATGTGAAAATGGCCTCTGTCCCATTCATTCATGTCAAAACGGCCTTCGGCCCATTCGTTCATGTCAAAACGGCCTTCAGCCCATTCGTTCATGTCCAAACGGCCTTCGGCCCATTCATTCATGTCAAAATGGCCTTTGGCCCATTCATTCATGTCAAAACGGCCTTCGGCCCATTCGTTCATTCTTGTCAAAACGGCCTCTAGCCCATTCATTAATTCTTATCAAAACGGCCTCGGGCCCATTCATTCATTCTTATCAAAACGGCCTCTGGCCCATTCATTTAGTATAACAACCATTGTCCACCAATCGAATCAATGAACTTATACAACTTACATAGAAGTAAGCAATTTGGACAACAACATATTTAAGATATCTTTGTTAAGATATTACTCACAGTGATCGGTTGGTTGGTTTGCCTTGGAGCTCGACCCTACACATTCCATGAACACAAAAGGGTCACCAGCAATTCAATCCGTTCTTAGATTCACATTTTCCTCTTTAGTCTTTATTCTTATCTCTTTAACTCAATTACAACGCTCAATGCATGCCTAAGAGTACTTAGAAGTGAAAGGGAATGGAAAATAGAACATATAATGCATTTTCAAAATTCCAGAAAATAGGGTCCCCGCTCGAGCGTGGACTTTCTCGCTCGAGCGGACCCTTAAGGCCTGCAAAAGTGCTGGTTATGTCAAAATTACGCTCAAGCGTGCATTCTGGAGCTCGAGCAGAATGCCTCTCCACATGGCTCCCCGCTCGAGCGTCAACTTACCCGCTCGAGCAGACACCATGTCTGCAGAAAATATTGGGAGCTCGAAATCCTCGCTCGAGCGGCGGTTTCCTCGCTCAAGCAGACATAAAAAATTCTGGGTTTTCCAGAATGGTTCTTGAGCTCAAATCCGGCATTCAAACCAATCCAACTTACATTTTATGGCTCAAACTTCAAATATATTTATGCTATCATGATACAAACACCCATTTACATCAATATGGAGCTCAATTTCATAAATCAAACACATGCATGTCCCAATTAACACCAAACTCATTTCCAACATGCAAATTCATGCATTTATAGCTCCTATTCTTATAATTTGTACATGCATGTGATGTATTACCCTTGTTCTCAACCTAGATGATGCAAATGGTGTTCATTCTCATGAAACTCAACAAAAACATGCTCGCATGTATGATTTAACACCCATTGTTCCATATTCAACTTAATACATGCTAGATTATGCAAAATCATGGTGATCCTATACAAGCATGTGCATTTTAACTTCAAATTCACATAAACAACTCAATTCCACTTCAATCCTTACTCTTGATCATTAATCAACTTTGAATACACAAAATTACAAGTCCAAACTTATGAATCAAGGGATGATTACTCACCTAGGAGCTTAATCCTTACAATCTATGGTAAATTCTTGAGTGTGCCTTCAAGATCACCAAGCTTTGAGGCCAAAACTTCAATTTTCCTTCACCTTCTCTCCCTCTAGCTGACCCTCTCTTTTCTTGGTGTTTATGATCAGCCAAGTAAAGCTTAAATGAGAGAAATTGGGTGTGTAGTGCCCATATTAAAAGCCCCTCTTCTTATATTATTTTAATATCAAATAATAGAGCACTAAGTCACTAATTAAATCAATTTAGTTTGACCTGAATCAATTTTCAATTAAATTTCACTGTAGGCTCTAAAAATTATGCCAATCACAATGGCGTAATCAATTTCAGGTTCTGTGGCCGATAAGGCCTTCAATTTAATTTCCGAAGTAGATAATCAAACAGATATTCCTACGACGAACAGATAGAAATTCAAAAACACATATTTTCACATAATGGCACACAAAATCATATTAAACACATAATCATACTCATATTAAGGACCAATTAACATAATACAGAACATGGGTATTACATTAGCCCTTTGGGGCTTGCTATATATGGCCATGGCTTAAGTCCCTTTGCTAGTTCTTAGCTTTTGAGCTTCATGCATGCCATGCTTGTGTTGTGTGTGTGATTTGGCATCATTCCTAAACATGATTTCAGGGCCTATAGTGTTGTCACACTTGCATGCTTTTCACCCTTTGAGCACTCTCGAGAGTTGTGCTCTTATGCCTAGGTGATAGGCCATTACATGCGCATGCTTTGTTTTGCATTTCATGCCATCATTTCATCATTTTGGCCACTGATTTGGGCATAGTTGAGGTCTGCCCATATTAATTTAGGACCATCCTTGCATGTTGTTGCATGCTCGTCTTGCCTATTGTTGTATGCTCGCTCCATTTCTGCATGTTGTCGCATGCTAGTTCCATTACATATTGTTGCATGTTTATCACACTGCATTTTTCATGCTTAAGTCATATTGCATGATTGCATGTTCAAGTTAGCATTGAGTATGACATGTAGTTGCATTTTGCATGCTTAGAACACATTGCATGTTTGCCGTCCTTGCATTGCATTGTTGTTTTGATTAAGTGTTAATCCGAGCACGAGAAACGAGGAGCGTTTCATACTTCAAGTGATGAGACGTGTCTCAATTCTCGGTCGCCGACGCTCTTGATTATCCATGATAGAGTTCAAGGCTTTATGTGTTTATTTGTGCATTCATTTCATATTGATTTGCACAAGTTGGATCTTCGGCCATCATGCATTAGGATGCATGATTGATGGTCGTGGATCCAACTATGCCTCTCCCTTGATGTTTCAAGGTGATATGGAGTGGCATGGTGCATACATATCCTTGGGAGACCCTCCATTTTTCTCTATTTTGCGCTCTGTTGCAGCTTGGTGTCCCAGCACATCAGTGGCCGGCAGTTCCCTACAGATGTCTAGCACCTCCTCATCCTTGGCCAGTAGTGTGCCATCTTTGGCCAGCAAGTGGTCGGCAGGATCTCTCCATGGCCGGCAGGCCACTGATGCACTCCCTAACATGTTTTTGGTGAGTTCTAGCAGCAAGTTCTCAAGGACACCTTGTAAACAGAGCCTCTTGAGAGCAACCGGAGAGCTTACTGGGACGGGAACCGAGCATGCATGTTCACCTTCTTCAACTTGCCGAGGCAGCTTTGTTTAATTGCTTACATGTTAGTTAGCATTTGATTTTGTAATTTAATTAGTTAATTTGTTAATTAATTAAAATTTTGTAATAATTAGTTGTAGCTAGTTATTCATTTGGTTATGTAATAGTTAATTAGCATGTTAGTTAGTTAATTAGTTGGTTTGTATTATTTATTCGGACCCTCCGTTGAGAGGGCGAATTTTGTAATAAGTGTGTGTGCGTGTGTGAATGTCTTCCAACCCCACGTCTTTCTCCTTTTTACTTAACCGCTTTTAATGGTTAGTTTTAGGGCATGTTTCAGTTAGCATCCTTATGCTATGCATGTTTGCATCATTCATCTGTATTGCATGCATCAGGCTCGGCGCATTATACTAACCGCATTGTACTTTCAATATATTACTTGAATACATGTTCAACAGCATGTTATCAAGTCGCATTTCATATGCCATCTTAGAATAGTCGAGCCTGTTTCTAATCGCATTTTGTATGTGTTGCATTAACCATCTCAACATGAACTAGGATCATGCATTGATTTCTAACTTGTTCTTTATTTTGGCTCGGAGTACACTGTGAGTGTTTACGCTTTAGCATATTGCATGTATGTTAATGTTGCCATGATAGCATGCTTTCCATGAGGCTAACTGCTTATGTTGCTGAATGCCTGTGGGTGAAGGTTGGATTGGTTGAATTGAAACAATTCATTGAAATCCTCGATTTAGCCTACTTACGAGTAGCAAACTTCAAACCATTTTCCAAACAAACGGATATGCAATGCTTTGTTCGGAATTAGGCGATCTAGTCTATACTTGTTTTGCTGTGCGCATCTGTAACAAGCCCGCGGGGGGACCTCGCTACAGCTCGGACTCGACTTTTCGTAGTCACGGTTCTAAATCTGAACCAAAGAGTCCAAATCCGGCAAATCGTTTTAGGAAAACTGATTTTTGAAAGAAGTGCCAAACATGGACTGCTTTGCCAGATACATAGTCGCCACCTAAATATTTTATTTTGGGAAATTTAGGAAACCCTGACTCGGTGCCAAAAGGCCACGTGTCCGTCATCACCAAAGTTGCCTCGGCTCGGGAACTTGGGTACGATTGGGGAAGGTCACTTCGTGAGCACCCCCGCTCGCCCGGTCATAGACCGGCCTCTACTAACCATGATATCAATTTTTGAAAACATTGTGAGTTCTTATACCGGTTATTAGCCTAGGTTACTATGTGATGCGCACAGCATATAAGTATAGACCGGGTCGCCCGAATTGGAACAAAACATTTCATGTTTGCCTTTTTTGAAAGAGGTTTTGCTACCCGCAGGTAGGCTTGAAACATTTGATGATTTACTCCAATTCAGATAACCCGACCTTCACCCACAGGCATTCAGGCAGTTATATCATATAAGCACATAGCCTCATGGTAAGCATGCTATCATGGCATTCACTCACACGCATGCAAGGATGCTAAAGCATAAAGCTCACCGAGTACTCCAAGCCAAAATAGAAACTACATTAGAAATCATGCATGATCCTAAGTATACAGAAATGCCTAATGCAACACATGCAAAATGCAACTATAGCAGGCTCGGTTATTCTAAGATGGCATATGGAATGCTATAACTACCATGTATTCAATTTGGAATTGAAAGTACAATGCAGTTAGTATGATGCGCCGAGCCCGATGCATGCAATACAGATGAATGATGCAAACATGCTGTCATACTTTATGCTAATTAAAATATGCCCTAATCTAACCATCAAAAGCGGATAAATAAAAGGGAGAAAGACGTGGGGTTGGAAGACATACATCACACTCCCCCACTCTTATTACAGTTGTGCCCTCGCTCGGAGGGTCCAAATAAATAATACAGTCCAAATATTACAGTCCCCAAATAAAAGAATATTACAGTCCAAAATATTACAGAATTCTAATTAATTAATGAATTAACTAGAAAGCAAATAAACTGGCGTGCAAGCCAGGGGGTGTCTTGCTTCTGATGGATGATGCATGTCCGGACTGTCTTGCGCGGAAATCCATCGGAATGCCCCAATTAGCCTCTGTTTACACCTCTTCTTGAAATCCGTGCCAAGCCCAGGAAGATTGCTGATTCTGCGTTTTGCTGCAACAGAGAGCAGGAAAGGGGCATAGCAATGTATTTGCACAAATGTATGCATGTCTCGATCCTCGTGCCACCAATCACACATACCGAGGCATGATGGCCGAGGAGTCGAAATGCACAACTCAATATAGGATGAATGCACATGAAACTACAGCTAAAACCTAACTCCATCATGTATAATCCGGAGTGTCGGTGACTGGGGAATTGAGACACATTCCGTCACTCGGAGTACGAAATGTACCTCGTTTCCCGTGCCCGGGGTAACTCCTATTCCGGACATGATGCAATATGCATGATATGCATGAAGTGTAACTAGGATACAATCCTAACATACTCAAAGTTATGAAAATGAGATGCCTCGAAATGCGTGCACACAGGCACGCAAACCGAGAAAGTGACGGGGTGTTAAAAAAGAGATGCCTCGAAAGGCGTGCACAAGGGCACGCGAACCGAGGTAATGGTAAATGCAGTGAAAATGAGATGCCTCGAAATGCGTGCACACGGGCACGCAAACCGAGGCAATAACAGATGCAATGAAGATGAGATGCCTCGAAGTACGTGCACGCGGGCACGCAAACCGAGGCGATGACAGATGTAATGAAGATGAGATGCCTCAAAGTACGTGCACGCGGGCACGCAAACCGAGGCGATGACAGATGTAATGAAGATGAGATGCCTCGAAGTACGTGCACGCGGGCACGCAAACCGAGGCGATGACAGATGTAATGAAGATGAGATGCCTCGAAGTACGTGCACGCGGGCACGCAAACCGAGGCGGTGCTAAAGTGACAAGGAAATGACAAATGGGCTTATACCAACATGAGTGAGCCTCAGCCACACTCACATCGGATGTCGATGGCAGAAAATGAAGTGCCTCGAAATGCGTGCACACGGGCACGCAAACCGAGGCAATGCATACGCAATGCATATGACATACAGAATGCAATATGGACTTATACTAACATGAGTGAGCCTCAGCCACACTCACATAAGATGCCGGCGGATGAAAACGGAGTGCCTCGAAATGCGTGCACACGGGCACGCAAACCGAGGCAATGATAAAATGCAATGAAACATGGCAAAAATGATATGCAAGCATGCTAATGGAATTTCAGCAACAAAATATGGGGGAAAACAGTCCCGAAATGAAGCGAAATGACATGAAATGCAAGGAAATGACCCGAAATGCAACATTAGGCATCCGAAATGGCCTATAGCCGTACTAAACATGCACAACATGGACATGCAATGCAAAGACAGAAGCTAGACAGTCCCAAAATAAGCACTTTTCCAGTTATAAACATGGCCAAACAGCAAGTATAGGTATGGAGAAAATAGCATGCAAGAACAGGGGCCAAAAGAGGGGTAATGAAGCAAGTGGTATAAGCAAAACTCAAACTGAAAAATTTCCTTCTACAACATTGAAGAGGGACCAAAAATAAGCATATTTCCAGAACTGTAAAATGGCCAAAACAGTATAAAAACATGCTAGAAATGCAATGCAAAATAAGGCTCAAAAGAGGCTATAACATGAGGTATGCAAAATATTCCACAAATGGCCAAAGACCCTTAATGAAACATGTTAAGAAGGTCAAAATAAGACTATCTCTAGGCCTTTAAATCGACCAAAAACAAAAGCATGGTGGGCTAACAAAACATGCAAGAAAACGGTATTTACGAAGGGTATTGAAGCAAGTGGCATATGGAGGGCTCAAACAGGGTTGAGCCCTTAATGAGACATGAAAATGAGCTCAAAATAAGGCCACTTTCAGTTATGGCCGGAGCTCAAAGCAAAAATCATGGATGACTTGCAAAAGATCCAAGAAAAGGGCCAAAAAGGGGAAATTGCAACTTACCCTTGAAGACCAATTCTTTTGTTGCTTCTTGGGCCAAATTTGTTGCCTCTTAGCTGCTGGAATTCCTCTCCTTGCTCTTGGAATGGAGTGGTGGTGGTAGAGCTTGGTGTTGTAGTGTAAATGGTGGTGTAGGACTTGAAGCTTTTTAGGAAAATGAGAGAGATGGAGGAGGATTTGTCTCTTGAGGCTTGAAGAACCAATTTTCTAACCCCCTAAGGGGGATGAGAGGTTCTCTTTATATAGAGAAACCAAAGGAGCAAAGCTTCTCTTGGAAGCTTTGACCAAAAGGGCCAAGCTTCTCTTAGAAGCTTGGAGCAAAAGGGCCAAGCTTCTTGGAGAAGCTAGGCAAAAAGGGTCAAGAGGTTCAAGCTTCTTGGAGAAGCTAACCAAAAGGGTCAAAAGGTTCAAGCTTCTTGGAGAAGCTAAACAAAAAGGTTCAAAAGGGTCAAGCTTCTTGGAGAAGTTTTAAAAAGGGGTCAAAAGGTTCAAGCTTCTTGGAGAAGCTAAACAAAAAGGTCAAGCTTCTTGGAGAAGCTAAAAAAGGGGTCAAGCTTCTTGGAGAAGCTAAAAGAGGTCAAGCTTCTTGGAGAAGCTAAAAAAAAGGTCCAAAAGGGTCAAGCTCCCTCAAGAAAAGGTCTTGGTTAGGAGAAGTGGCCGATTGATCAAAAATAGTGGCCGGCCATGAACTTTTAGGGTCCTCCCAAGTGTGTAGATCACAGATATGTGGTCGAAAGTTGGCAACACTAACTCTAAGGTGTTCAACATTAGCCCGGAAGTTGGGAAAACGGGCGCCGGGAGGCTCCGGAGGAGAGATAACTAGTTGCTGCAACAATTGCTGGCCTCCCACCCTTCAGTGACCTTCCCTGTGATAAAACAGAGGTACCTGCCAAAAATGAACGAAAACCATTGCAAAACGAATGTTCCGGGGCCAAAACACGCAGTTCGAGGTCCCGAAAATGGGCTGTTAAGCACCGAAAGTGGCATTCGACCTCGAAGTGGGTTTCTCAGCCCCCAGTGTCCCTCAAAAGGGAGCAAATAGGAAGTATGCCAAAAATCAGAGCAATAGGAGATGGTTAAGCGGTCCCGAACCGAGGCACACGGCCTGACGGCTCCGAAAACCGGGAACCGGACTCCGAAATGGGAAAAATGGCCTACGGCCACCAAATGTAGCCTACGGACATTGAGAGATGGTCTACAGGACCTCTCCCTCCCCTCAGGAAAAGAAACAGAGAAAACCAAGTCTGGTTCGCAAACCGAGACAAGGCACAGAAAAGGGTTCGGGAGTCCAGAGGCAGGGCTCACGGCCGTAACTCCGAAACTTCTGAACAAGCACATTACGCAATATCACCAAGCGCTCAATTGGTGACGTCTGAGTCTTAAGGTCGGTCAAAAATGGGGTGTCTACAGTTGCCCGTCTTTGACAGAACTCGGAAGTCACAAGTGACGGGAGTGAATGTCAAAGCCCAGAGACGACCCATTTTTGACAAGGCCGAAGACTTAGACAAACATACAGGATAAACAGAGATGCGCCCGCAGGCATGCCCTCAGGCAGGGGGCAAAATGCAAAATGATATGCAATAAGATTTTGAAGATTGGACTTATACGCTACGAGAAGCCGGTTTTGAAAGTTGGACTTATACGCTACGCGAAGCCGGTTTGAAAGTTGGACTTATACGCTACGCGAAGCCGGTTTTGAAAGTTGAGGATTCATGCAATGCACTGTAATGTAATAACTGAAATGCAATGTAATAGCTAGGAAATGAAGGTACCTCATAGGGGCAATTGGTAATGACTTACCTCATGCTGCTGGGGATCTCTCGCTTCTTCTTGGTTGAACCGCAGGTACTACTTTTCTCCCTGACTATGGTCGCAGCTTTCCCTATTCTCCAACAGGGTGACAGACTAGGTTGGATCAGTATCCAGAATTGAGGTGCATACAGATGCTATCTCAATCTATGGGGCTGCCATACAGATTTCAAGCCGAGGATATACCCCTGGGTATTTAAACCAGACTTTAGTCTCGGAAATCCCGAACCTTTGCGTTCTAGGCATAAGCCATTCGAACTCTAGTTTCCACCGTCTCAGTTGGTCTCCTAGGAACTCACCGCAAACACAGGCAGGTGGCTATACCAGACCATGACGAGTCGTTCGGGCACGACTAACACCAAAGGAATTGCACCTTTAGAGAATTTAAGGTCTCCTAGACCAGGAGTGCACAAGATAGTGCGAATAAAGATGCAGGATTTAAGGTCTCCGCAGACCGGAGGATTTAAGGTCTCCTAGACCGGGGAGTGCACAAGACAGTGCGATGCAGAGTGAATGCACAAAACAGTGCTAAACAGATGCACAAAAAAGTGCGATGCTAAAGGTGTACAAAACAGTACGAGCAAGGTGAATGCACAAAACAGTGCGATACAAATAAGGTGCGCAAGATAGCGCGATACAATGCACTTAACAAGTACAGGTGAGATGCGCAAGATAGCGCGATGGAATGCATGCAAAATGCAAGTAAGGTGCACAAAACAGTGCAATGCGCAAGAAAGCGCGAGTGATTTGAAATGCACAGGACAGTGCGATACGCTAAACAGCGCGATTGAAATGCACTAAACAGTGCGATTGATTCGAAATACACTAGACAGTGCGATACGCTAAACAGCGCGATTGAAATGAAATGCACTAGACAGTGCGATACGCTAAACAGCGCGATTGAAATGAAATGCACTAGACAGTGCGATACGCTAAACAGCGCGATTGAAATGCACAAAAAGTGCGATTGATTCGAAATGCACTAGACAGTGCGATGCGCTAAACAGCGCGATTGATTTGAAATGCACTAGACAGTGCGATGCGCTAAACAGCGCGATTGGTTTGAAATGCACTAGACAGTGCGATGCGCTAAACAACGCGATTGATTTGAAATGCACTAGACAGTGCGATGCGCTAAACAGCACGATTGAAATGCACAAAACAGTGCGATTGATTCGAAATGCACTAGACAGTGCGATGCGCTAAACAGCGCGATTGATTTGAAATGCACTAGACAGTGCGATACGCTAAACAGCGCGATTGATTTGAAATGCACTAAACAGTGCGATTGATTCGAAATACACTAGACAGTGCGATACGCTAAACAGCGCGATTGAAATGCACAAAACAGTGCGATTGATTCGAAATGCACTAGACAGTGCGATGCGCTAAACAGCGCGATTGATTTGAAATGCACTAGACAGTGCGATACGCTAAACAGCGCGATTGAAATGAAATGCACTAGACAGTGCGATACGCTAAACAGCGCGATTGAAATGCACAAAAAGTGCGATTGATTCGAAATGCACTAGACAGTGCGATGCGCTAAACAGCGCGATTGATTTGAAATGCACTAGACAGTGCGATGCGCTAAACAGCGCGATTGATTTGAAATGCACTAGACAGTGCGATGCGCTAAACAGCGCGATTGAAATGCACAAAACAGTGCGATTGATTCGAAATGCACTAGACAGTGCGATGCGCTAAACAGCGCGATTGATTTGAAATGCACTAGACAGTGCGATGCGCTAAACAGCGCGATTGATTTGAAATGCACTAGACAGTGCGATACGCTAAACAGCGCGATTGATTTGAAATGCACTAGACAGTGCGATGCGCTAAACAGCGCGATTGAAATGCACAAAACAGTGCAATGTGAGATACAACCACAAGATGCACAAGACAGTGCTAGTGAGATACAAAGTGTAAGTGCACAAGATAGTGCGAGTGAATGCATGTTCTATGCAAATGAGGTGCATTTTCTATGCAAAAGATACGAGCATATTCTATGCAAGTATGGAAGAGTGCATTTTCTATGCAAAAGATACGAGCATATTCTATGCAAGTATGGAAGAGTGCATTTTCTATGCAAAAGATACGAGCATATTCTATGCAAGTATGGAAGAGTGCATTTTCTATGCAAAAGATACGAGCATATTCTATGCAAGTATGGAAGAGTGCATTGTCTATGCAAAAGATACGAGCATATTCTATGCAAGTATGGAAGAGTGCATTTTCTATGCAAAAGATACGAGCATATTCTATGCAAGTATGGAAGAGTGCATTGTCTATGCAAAAGATACGAGCATATTCTATGCAAGTATGGAAGAGTGCATTTTCTATGCAAAAGATACGAGCATATTCTATGCAAGTATCATAACGATGTGCGGCACGCATGCAACAACAGTGTATATGAAAATTCACATTCTATGTAAGGGGAGTATCAAATATGTACTATGGTGCCTCTGATTTACCTCTTAGAGGACTTTGCAACACACTTAGTTCAAAAAGGGCACACCCTGTTCATGTTGGCGAGAGGTAACATCTGCTGCTACTGCTTTAATTGCCATTCTGACTTGAAGCATGCTTAAGCTTGGAGTAGAGGCACGCTCATTCTTCAGGGCACTGGCAAGGCTCGAAGAGGTACATATGGAATGTGATCTCAGAATTTTCTGAAGGTGAAACACACTCAGATGCTCAAAATTTTCCCTATTTTCTTTTGCTTCGTAGTCCGGAACTTGTATAGCTTCAGATAGGTCCTTGTTTTGCTGTTCTGACATGACTTGGGCTAAACCCTGCGGTTTTATGAAAGAACGAATCTTGTTTTGTACAAATGTGGAGAATGGCATGGCACTCGGAGTACAAAACGATTTTATTTTTGAAATTCAGAGATGAGTTTTCGACCAGGTATTGAGCCTACGACTGAACACAGCAAAACGACTCAACAGGGAAGTAAAAGGCACACAACCTAGACACGTCGAGTAACACTCGAAACGACCCAAAGCAAGAATCGAGACACAAAACAAAAGACACGACACACAGACGTGCACAGGGAGCCTGTTTCGCCGGGTAGTGTTTCCCACCCTTTCTCATTTGTGATCCTCACATCACTCGGCCCTCAAGCTCCATTTTTCTGAAAAAGCCCTTTTCTCACTTTTCCTCTCATCGCACGTCTCTCTATTCTTCAATCTCTCATTTTTCATCCCTCCCCTAGGTGGTTGATGGGTAAACAACAAATTGCGGGCTCACACCCAACATAATCAGCTCGCGGCTATTTCCTTCGGTGACATCTGTCGATGCGCCGGATGAGGGAATGGAGCATCTTGATCCATTCCAATTCGTGCTTCGCACTCGGCTTGATACCTCGTTGCTTGGAGGATGAGAGGGCTTTCAACCCTTTGTTGTTAACTTCAGTTGTGCTCCCCCTTTTTTTTTTGGCGGGTAGAGTGCCCTTCTGGCAAGTATGTTGGCAGTGGGGAAAAGGCAGGAAGCCTAACTCAACTGTGCCAGTAGTTCATCATTTTGACCATTTTAGTTTTAGTTTTCTCCTAAAAAAAAAATTTTGACCAAAATGAGAGTTAGATTAACATATTTGTTCAATTTTCTGATTTAAAATCATGCAAGTTAGGCAGTGAGCACTGAGAGTTTTCCTTTTTTGGGTCCAAGAAATGGTCCAGTTTTGAAAATGGAATACTTTTCGAGAAGATTAGTCAACCTTAGTAAAAATTCTCAAAAACTATTTTTGCAAATGACCACTGCTCAACGAGTACGGAACCTACTCTTGAGATGCGCAACCTCGGATCCATGGCAATGGAAAATTGCCTCTTGTCTGAAGGACACTGCATGGCAACGGAATGTTGCCCCTTGTTTGAAATGACACTGCGGCGTTCTGAATGGCAACGGAAAGTCGCCCCTTGTTTGGATAGCACCGCAGCGCATTGAATGGCAACGGAAAGTTGCCCCTTGTTTGAATTACACCGCGGTGCATTGAATGGCAACGGAAAGTTGCCCCTTGTCTGAATGGCACCGTAGTGTATTGTAGTCAGTCCTTAGAGCGACGAACGCAACCAGACTCTCAGATATAGAGAAGACAAAGATTATCAGAACCATTACATAGACATGATTGAGTTTGAAGTGTTTTACGGCTGGACTTCAGAATAAAGTTGCCTACGTATCCCAAAGATGGGAATCAAGCCTTACGTAGTTCGGGGTTAAGGTACACTCGGGTATTAACCTCTCCTTTTTAGGCTCTAACTTTTGCCAAGGCGCCCGTTGCGGGTTTTCGACCTTGCGAGCTTTGTTCTTCTTTTCTTTTCAATTTTTTTCATTTCTTTTTCCTTTTTTGATTTTTTTCGTTCTTTTCTTTGCATCTTTCTTTTTTTGTTCTCTTTTTTTGCTTTTTGCATTTTTTGCTTCTTCTTTTTTTTTGTATTTTTCTCTTGCTCTAACTTTTGCCTGGGTCGCCCTTCCGGGTTTTCGGCCCAGCGAGCCTCTCAAGGGTAAAAGTATAACAAGTCCATGCCAAATGGTTTTGAGATCCTGGAGTCATCTGAATCCAGGAGAATGGCTGCTGCTTTGCTTTGTAAGCTTCTTCTGATGAGATCTGATCTTCTTGACCTGACTTTGGTGCCTCTTGTTCGAGGGCTGCTTCAAATCTAGCCACACAGGCCTCACATCGTAGTTGACCGTCGAACATTCTGATTTGAAGTTCAAGGTTTGGAAGCAAAGGGGTTGAGTCTTGAGGCTGAGAGCGATCCTAGGCTGCACAATCTCAAGAGCGATTCCACACAGGTCTTCGCAAGACTGCGCAAAACATTTTGTTTTTGAAAGTTTTTAAGAAAGCGACAAATCGCTCGCGCTGAAGGTAGTGTGAAACCAGTCCAGATCAAGCCAGGGTCCTTCTCAGTACTCACGCTAACAAGCATGATTTCATTCATTAAGGGCTTAGCATGCCTCTCTTTCTCTCAAATGATCAAAGTTTTGCAAATCCCGAGGAATTCTTTCCTCTTTGTTTTCACCGCAGTGTTCAAAAAGTTTTGAAAAACTTAGGTTAAATGCAATGACTTTGGGGTGCAGAAGAGAGCAGGTGGAATGTACTGCCATTTCATTCAAACTTTCTGGCACAACTGGCGCAAGGCAGAAGCAAACACAAGAGTGTGAAAATCACTGCTGTTTCATTCAAATCTTTTGGTACCATTGGCTCCCCGGCAGAAACAGACTCAAAAGAAAACAAAAGGACAAACACAAAACAAAATAGTGATATCCGAAGTAACACCCCCGGAATCACCCGACTCTAACAAAACAGGACTGACTCGATACAACAAGACAGACACTTAATCAAAAAGACCGACTCAAAACAAAGAGACAGACTCAAAACAAAACAACAAGGCTGACCCAATACCTAAGTCAGAATGTACAAAAAACTGGTATTTGCAAATTGCTCAGAACAGTGCATGCCATTCCCACGCCTGGAGTTAACTGGGTGCCGCCCGCAGGTGGTTCAACCTCTGATCAGATCACATTATCCCCCCACAAATTCACTGATCAAGTGCCGATAGACTTTGCTAAGCTCGGCGGGAGGATGACCCCATTGTCAAATAGATCCTGTACTTCATGGCGAAGACGGAAGCAGTCGTCGGTAGTATGGCCAGTTTGTTGATGGTACGCGCAGTATTGGGTAGTATCATGTGTAGCCGGAAGAGGGTTCGGGAGAGGCCGAGGCTCAAGGGGTTTGAGTTGGCCTTGTCCAACAAGGATTTGGAGAGCTTTGGACAAAGGCATATAGAGGGCATGGAAGACCCTCCGACCTTGGGGTTGGTACTTCTGGGTTTGTGGATTTTTGCTGGACGCACCAAGAAAGGGATTGGCAGGTGCTGGCCTGGTTCGCTGATCTCTTCCGAGTGGAGGACTAGAGCTAACAGGATTGCCTCTGGTATAACGACCCTTCTCCCGGTTTTCCCTTTGATTCAGACTGCTCCCAACTTGAGTAGCAAAAGTGTCATCCACAGCTTTTGCAACAACTGTGAGAACTTGCTCTTTGTCCAGTCCCTTGGCTTTCAAAGCCTCAACAGCCAACAGAAGATGTTCATGGGGATCCATGTTCGTCCCTATCTTGTTCTTTCCACTCGCATTTACCTCGCCAAGGGATTGGCATTCCTCAAGTACCGCCCGTCCCAAGACTGGGGAGCCTTTTGACACGAACTCCCTGGTATGAGATGTGGTTGATGACGGAGCCAATGTCCCGGAGGCCAAATCTGTCACAGTTTTTTGAAGATCTTTTATCATTCCCATCAACTCAGAAGTAGTGGGTTCTCGGGTTTGAGATGATTGGGGTTCGGGTGTACCCATCATGCATAAGTCCATGCTTTTTGGGATAAACACCTCAGGCTTGGGTAGATGGGCCGGGGTGATGTATATGCTGGGGTCAAAGGTGGATGGCAGTATGTAGATGAGATTGAGGTAAGCAGGAGATGTTTGGTCATTGGGGTCTGAAGGTGGAGCTATCGTCCGGTTGTCGATGAGATTTTGGACCTCATGACGAAGGCGGTAGCAACGGTCGGTGCCATGACCGCGTTGCTGATGGTACACACAGTACTTGGCGGGGTTATGTCTGGCTGGGAGTGGGTTGGGAAGAGGTTGAGGATCGAGGGGTTTGAGATGCCCTTTTTCCATCAAGGCTTTCAGTGTGCTAGTCAGGCTCATATAGAGGGGGGTGAAAGTTCTACCCTGAGCTCGGGCTGGGCCAGCTGTTTGTAGGCTCGGTTTGGCAAAAGGGTTGGCTGTGGTGACTGTATTGATTTCGGTGGGTTTGGGAATAGCGCTACTACCAGCATTGGTACTCCCTAAAATCACCTTCCTTGTTAGTTCCCTTGTCCTGGGAATGATCCCACTGTTGAACGCATTCTCGACTTGAACCCCCAGTTCATGCAAACTTTTGAAAGTGAATAGTGGAGCGACTATCAACTTTTGCAACATATCATGCTCGAGGTTTCGGACCATCATCTGCACTTGATCCTTCTCAGAAGGGCGACGATCTGTCATTTGTGCTGCCTTTGCTCTCCACCTTGCAACAAATTTCACAAAAGGCTCTGTTGGGTTCTGGCGAGTTGCTTCAAGCTCTTGGATGGTCATTTCAACTTGGGTATTGTAGGAATACTGATCGACAAAGGCCTCAGCCAGTTCTTCCCAGTTTTGCTTCACTGTATCCTCCAATTTGGTATACCAGGTGGCTGCTACACCCGACAGGGTTCTTCCATACAAAGAGAGTTTTTGTGGCTTAGTCAGACCCATCGGTTTTAGGACATCCAAGAAAAGTCGGATATGTACCGTTGGATCTCCAGACCCGTCGAAACGGTCGATATATGGCATTTTGAATCTGTCTGGGAGCCGGATGGTAGCCTCGGTGTGCCCATCCTCAATACCAGGAATGGAGTTAAGGCCCTGTGCCTTTTTGAATTGCTTCTCAAGGTTTGCAATTTTCACTGCAGTCGGATTGAACTCATCAACATGAAACGGTTGAGTTTTCTCATTAGGCTGCACCAGAGGTCTGAGCACCTGAGCTTGAGCCAACCCTTCTCGAGGATTCAGACACTGCGAGTCTTCAACTGGCGGAATTGGGTCAAAGTTCGGCTGGGGTCCCAAAGCTGGATGTGAGGCAGATGCCCCAGATGGGCGCTGCGTTTCAATACTGGTCTCAGCCTGCATGGTAGTTCCCTGATTTAGCGCTGCTGTCACGGCCGCAAATTCTTCCGAACCTTGTGCCATCACGGCCTGCTGGGTCTGAACAAAGGTGATGTGACTGGTGACTGACGGATTAGATGAACATATGAGCCCTGACCGGCTTTTCTTTACCTTGCCTCAGCGAAAGAACACTGGTTGCCCTTGAACTGAATCTCTGACCTAGCAAAGTCTATCGGCACAAGTTCGATGAACCTTGGGGGATATCAGAGCCTTCTGAAGCTATGGTTCCCAGACTACCTTGCAAAAGAGAAAACAGACAGCATCTTAGCCTGATTCCATCTGAACGGATACAAGCATAGTTGAATGAGTGTGCCCTCTACTGAATTCTGCCCCAAAATCCTGCCCTAAACTGAGTCTGATACCCACGGGTAAAGCTGACTCCCAAATATTGATAGTAATGCCCGCAGGCCTGATGCCCAAACTCGCAAACTGGTGCCCGCAGGCCTGATGCCCAAACTCATACACTGATACATGCATTCCTGTAGAGACGCACTCTAAAGCACATAACAGATAAGTGAGAGCCAAAACACCCCTATGAAGGGGTAAGGTTTCCCTGTCCTATTTTGTCAGGAGCTAGGGTTTCACTACGCATGCAGTGGTTTCAAACAACCTATAAACGGGTAAGCAACCTGTCCTAGTATGGAATGGTCACTATGGATTCCGAATATGCACTAGGTCGAATGGTCAAAGAGGGTGCCCCGGTAAAACCGGGGTTTGTGTTCCCATACTGGCAGAGCCCACAACCGGTCAGCCTTATGGTCATGCCTTGACAAGACAAGCCTCCGGCAAACCGTTCAGGAATAGCAGATGGCAAACACGGTGTCCTAGGCGCACCAATGCAAATGCAATGCAAAGAATCACACAAGTGTAGTCAAAAACAGATATCATGAGTTCGAGTCAAGTTCTCTAAATCCCCAGCAGAGTCGCCAGAAACTGTAACAAGCCCGCGGGGGGACCTCGCTACAGCTCGGACTCGACTTTTCGTAGTCACAGTTCTAAATCTGAACCAAAGAGTCCAAATCCGGCAAATCGTTTTAGGAAAACTGATTTTTGAAAGAAGTGCCAAACATGGACTGCTTTGCCAGATACAGAGTCGCCACCTAAATATTTTATTTTGGGAAATTTAGGAAACCTTGACTCGGTGCCAAAAGGCCACGTGTCCGTCATCACCAAAGTTGCCTCGGCTCGGGAACTTGGGTACGATTGGGGAAGGTCACTTCGTGAGCACCCCCGCTCGCCCGGTCATAGACCGGCCTCTACTAACCATGATATCAATTTTTGAAAACATTGTGAGTTCTTATACCGGTTATTAGCCTAGGTTACTATGTGATGCGCACAGCATATAAGTATAGACCGGGTCGCCCGAATTGGAACAAAACATTTCATGTTTGCCTTTTTTGAAAGAGGTTTTGCTACCCGCAGGTAGGCTTGAAACATTTGATGATTTACTCCAATTCAGATAACCCGACCTTCACCCACAGGCATTCAGGCAGTTATATCATATAAGCACATAGCCTCATGATAAGCATGCTATCATGGCATTCACTCACACGCATGCAAGGATGCTAAAGCATAAAGCTCACCGAGTACTCCAAGCCAAAATAGAAACTACATTAGAAATCATGCATGATCCTAAGTATACAGAAATGCCTAATGCAACACATGCAAAATGCAACTATAGCAGGCTCGGTTATTCTAAGATGGCATATGGAATGCTATAACTACCATGTATTCAATTTGGAATTGAAAGTACAATGCAGTTAGTATGATGCGCCGAGCCCGATGCATGCAATACAGATGAATGATGCAAACATGCTGTCATACTTTATGCTAATTAAAATATGCCCTAATCTAACCATCAAAAGCGGATAAATAAAAGGGAGAAAGACGTGGGGTTGGAAGACATACATCACACTCACCCACTCTTATTACAGTTGTGCCCTCGCTCGGAGGGTCCAAATAAATAATACAGTCCAAATATTACAGTCCCCAAATAAAAGAATATTACAGTCCAAAATATTACAGAATTCTAATTAATTAATGAATTAACTAGAAAGCAAATAAACTGGCGTGCAAGCCAGGGGGTGTCTTGCTTCTGATGGATGATGCATGTCCGGACTGTCTTGCGCGGAAATCCATCGGAATGCCCCAATTAGCCTCTGTTTACACCTCTTCTTGAAATCCGTGCCAAGCCCAGGAAGATTGCTGATTCTGCGTTTTGCTGCAACAGAGAGCAGGAAAGGGGCATAGCAATGTATTTGCACAAATGTATGCATGTCTCGATCCTCGTGCCACCAATCACACATACCGAGGCATGATGGCCGAGGAGTCGAAATGCACAACTCAATATAGGATGAATGCACATGAAACTACAGCTAAAACCTAACTCCATCATGTATAATCCGGAGTGTCGGTGACTGGGGAATTGAGACACATTCCGTCACTCGGAGTACGAAATGTACCTCGTTTCCCGTGCCCGGGGTAACTCCTATTCCGGACATGATGCAATATGCATGATATGCATGAAGTGTAACTAGGATACAATCCTAACATACTCAAAGTTATGAAAATGAGATGCCTCGAAATGAGTGCACACAGGCACGCAAACCGAGAAAGTGACGGGGTGTTAAAAAAGAGATGCCTCGAAAGGCGTGCACAAGGGCACGCGAACCGAGGTAATGGTAAATGCAGTGAAAATGAGATGCCTCGAAATGTGTGCACACGGGCACGCAAACCGAGGCAATAACAGATGCAATGAAGATGAGATGCCTCGAAGTACGTGCACGCGGGCACGCAAACCGAGGCGATGACAGATGTAATGAAGATGAGATGCCTCAAAGTACGTGCACGCGGGCACGCAAACCGAGGCGATGACAGATGTAATGAAGATGAGATGCCTCGAAGTACGTGCACGCGGGCACGCAAACCGAGGTGATGACAGATGTAATGAAGATGAGATGCCTCGAAGTACGTGCACGCGGGCACGCAAACCGAGGCGGTGCTAAAGTGACAAGGAAATGACAAATGGGCTTATACCAACATGAGTGAGCCTCAGCCACACTCACATCGGATGTCGATGGCAGAAAATGAAGTGCCTCGAAATGCGTGCACACGGGCACGCAAACCGAGGCAATGCATACGCAATGCATATGACATACAGAATGCAATATGGACTTATACTAACATGAGTGAGCCTCAGCCACACTCACATAAGATGCCGGCGGATGAAAACGGAGTGCCTCGAAATGCGTGCACACGGGCACGCAAACCGAGGCAATGATAAAATGCAATGAAACATGGCAAAAATGATATGCAAGCATGCTAATGGAATTTCAGCAACAAAATATGGGGGAAAACAGTCCCGAAATGAAGCGAAATGACATGAAATGCAAGGAAATGACCCGAAATGCAACATTAGGCATCCGAAATGGCCTATAGCCGTACTAAACATGCACAACATGGACATGCAATGCAAAGACAGAAGCTAGACAGTCCCAAAATAAGCACTTTTCCAGTTATAAACATGGCCAAACAGCAAGTATAGGTATGGCGAAAATAGCATGCAAGAACAGGGGCCAAAAGAGGGGTAATGAAGCAAGTGGTATAAGCAAAACTCAAACTGAAAAATTTCCTTCTACAACATTGAAGAGGGACCAAAAATAAGCATATTTCCAGAACTGTAAAATGGCCAAAACAGTATAAAAACATGCTAGAAATGCAATGCAAAATAAGGCTCAAAAGAGGCTATAACATGAGGTATGCAAAATATTCCACAAATGGCCAAAGACCCTTAATGAAACATGTTAAGAAGGTCAAAATAAGACTGTCTCTAGGCCTGTAAATCGACCAAAAACAAAAGCATGGTGGGCTAACAAAACATGCAAGAAAACGGTATTTACGAAGGGTATTGAAGCAAGTGGCATATGGAGGGCTCAAACAGGGTTGAGCCCTTAATGAGACATGAAAATGAGCTCAAAATAAGGCCACTTTCAGTTATGGCCGGAGCTCAAAGCAAAAAGCATGGATGACTTGCAAAAGATCCAAGAAAAGGGCCAAAAAGGGGAAATTGCAACTTACCCTTGAAGACCAATTCTTTTGTTGCTTCTTGGGCCAAATTTGTTGCCTCTTAGCTGCTGGAATTCCTCTCCTTGCTCTTGGAATGGAGTGGTGGTGGTAGAGCTTGGTGTTGTAGTGTAAATGGTGGTGTAGGACTTGAAGCTTTTTAGGAAAATGAGAGAGATGGAGGAGGATTTGTCTCTTGAGGCTTGAAGAACCAATTTTCTAACCCCCTAAGGGGGATGAGAGGTTCTCTTTATATAGAGAAACCAAAGGGGCAAAGCTTCTCTTGGAAGCTTTGACCAAAAGGGCCAAGCTTCTCTTAGAAGCTTGGAGCAAAAGGGCCAAGCTTCTTGGAGAAGCTAGGCAAAAAGGGTCAAGAGGTTCAAGCTTCTTGGAGAAGCTAACCAAAAGGGTCAAAAGGTTCAAGCTTCTTGGAGAAGCTAAACAAAAAGGTTCAAAAGGGTCAAGCTTCTTGGAGAAGCTTTAAAAAGGGGTCAAAAGGTTCAAGCTTCTTGGAGAAGCTAAACAAAAAGGTCAAGCTTCTTGGAGAAGCTAAAAAAGGGGTCAAGCTTCTTGGAGAAGCTAAAAGAGGTCAAGCTTCTTGGAGAAGCTAAAAAAAAGGTCCAAAAGGGTCAAGCTCCCTCAAGAAAAGGTCTTGGTTAGGAGAAGTGGCCGATTGATCAAAAATAGTGGCCGGCCATGAACTTTTAGGGTCCTCCCAAGTGTGTGGATCACAGATATGTGGTCGAAAGTTGGCAACACTAACTCTAAGGTGTTCAACATTAGCCCGGAAGTTGGGAAAACGGGCGCCGGGAGGCTCCGGAGGAGAGATAACTGGTTGCTGCAACAATTGCTGGCCTCCCACCCTTCAGTGACCTTCCCTGTGATAAAACAGAGGTACCTGCCAAAAATGAACGAAAACCATTGCAAAACGAATGTTCCGGGGCCAAAACACGCAGTTCGAGGTCCCGAAAATGGGCTGTTAAGCACCGAAAGTGGCATTCGACCTCGAAGTGGGTTTCTCAGCCCCCAGTGTCCCTCAAAAGGGAGCAAATAGGAAGTATGCCAAAAATCAGAGCAATAGGAGATGGTTAAGCGGTCCCGAACCGAGGCACACGGCCTGACGGCTCCGAAAACCGGGAACCGAACTCCGAAATGGGAAAAATGGCCTACGGCCACCAAATGTAGCCTACGGACATTGAGAGATGGTCTACAGGACCTCTCCCTCCCCTCAGGAAAAGAAACAGAGAAAACCAAGTCTGGTTCGCAAACCGAGACAAGGCACAGAAAAGGGTTCGGGAGTCCAGAGGCAGGGCTCACGGCCGCAACTCCGAAACTTCTGAACAAGCACATTACGCAATATCACCAAGCGCTCAATTGGTGACGTCTGAGTCTTAAGGTCGGTCAAAAATGGGGTGTCTACAGCATCACATAGTAATTCTAGCTAATTAACCGGACTAAGAACGCATGTGTTTTAAAAAACAAGATATCATGTTTAGTACAGGCCGATCTTTGATCGGGCGAGCGGGGGTGCTCATAGCTGACCTTCCCCAATCGTACCCAAGTTCCCGAGCCGAGGCAACTTTGGTGATGACGGACACGTGGCCTTAGGCACGAGTCAGTGATTCCTAAATTTCGCAAAAAAAAAAAAAAAAAATATTTAGGTGGCGACTCTGTATCTGGCAAAGCAGTCCATGTTTGGCATTTCTTTACAAAAATTAGTTTTCCAAAACGATTTGCCAGATTTGGACTCTTTGGTGATTTATCAATCTCACATCACACATTGTGAGATCAGATTAAGAACCGTGACATTTTAGTCCGAACTGTAGTAGCATGACGCCCTCAGGGCGCGTCTACAACTCCCTTATGGTTCAACCGTGTCATTGGTTTGGCCAATTTCTAGAAATCTTGAATGAACCTATGATAGTAGCCAACTAATCCCAATAATCTCAATTGTTGCTCATGATCGCTTTCAGATTTTGAGTACACCAAAATGTTATCAATGAATACTTCCATAGATTGGTCCAAGTAAGGCATAAATCTCTTGTTTGTTAAACTAATGAACATGACTAGCACATTGGTTAATCCAAATGGCATCACCACAGACTCATAGTGGTTGTAACGGATTTGAAAAGTAGTCTTAGGAATATCCTTTTCCCATTTGCACAATTGTGATACCCAATCCTATGGTTTATCCTTAAGGAACACTTAGTTCCCTTGAGCTGATCAAATATGTCATTGCTTTGCTTCTATATAGTGGATATGGGTTCTCAATATTAACTCGATTGAGTTGTCGGTAGTCAATGCACAATTTAATGCTCTATTATTCTTCTTGGCAAACAATGCTAGTGCTTTTTCTAAAGATGTGCTTGGTTTGATAAACTCAATGTCCAATAACTCTCATAATTAATTTTTGTGGTTCCCTCATTCTAGCTAGTGCCATGCTATGAGGTGCCATTGATATAGGCAACTTGTTGGGTTAAAACTTGATTGTAGAATCCATTTCTTGTCTTAGAGGTAGTCCTGGTAACTTCTCCGAAAAGACATCAGCGTACTCGCATACTACACAAGGGAGTCCTAATTCTTTCTAATCGTCATCTTCTAACATCAGACTAACCAACCATTCGGGTAGCTGATTGTGTCACTCCGACTTTCGACACGTCGGGGATTAAGAGTTTTGCCTATCCCCCTTAAATTAGAAACACATACAATTTAGTGAATAAGTTGTCACTGTCTTACGGTAAGAATCTATAACTACTTGATAAACTAACAACCAGTCTATACCTATGATTATATGTCATCTCCCTAACATGTAGGCCATAAGCTAACAACAACTTCAAGATCTCTATATTGCCAGACTTACATACTGAATCTTATTCAAACCTGATCTCCTAACGGTGAAACTACACTGATTAAAAAAAAAAAAATCTATTGATTTAGATCTTAGACGCAAAATTGATATGTAAACTAAAGATGTAAAAGAATGTAGAGCACTTTGAATTGAATAACTAATCTTGGATCACAAATGGCTCACAAAATAGGTTCAAATGGAATTTTATAAAAGGTACAATGGGGTCAAAGTTATGGAAGTGGTAGCTAATGTGAGGCCCCTAACTTTTGTAAATCCTATTAAGTCTCCGAATTTTGAGTTATTATAATAAAGCTCTTAGTTTCTCGTTTATTCGCAAATTTAACCCTAGAACCGAAGATGCATCACGAACGAACCCATACGAACCCTAATCGACCTCAATAGCTTAGTAATCGTTTCTACACTATAATATTAATGAGGTTGTTGACCTTTGTGATTTTATTTAGACCCTTACTTTTGAGTTATTTCGATAAAGACCCTTGATTCCTTATTTGTTTGTAGTTTTACATATATAGTCAAAAATGCATGCCAACCGAAAACCCACAAATCCTAATCGAACCAGAAACTTAGTTTCCAAAGCCCTAATAATAATTAGTTAACTCCCTAAATATGAATTAACTACTCAAAACCCTAGGTTTCTAGTTCTCATTATGATTTACCGTTTAAGTCGAAACAAAGAAACTTTAACCAAATTGAATTCTCAAATACTAATTTAATTAAATACTACACTTGAATAAATGTTACAATTCATGAATTAAGGCCTTGGCCCTCACATTTTACTTGAATTAGAAATTGACCCCAAGTTCGTACCTTTATATATATATATATATGTGTGTGTGTGTGTACCTTAATTTAATCTTTGTTTGTACACAAAATCTAAAAATTTACATCAAATTGTACACATAATCTCCCCAAATCCAAAGGATGTGGCCAGCCACCCCCCCTAGGCTACAATTATAGGTACCTTTGAAACATAATCACTAAACTCATGGAAAAAGATTTGTAATGAATACATTGATATATATCTAATGTACTTGTAACTAGAATTGATTAAATTAGACTTAAGCCTAACTAGATCATAATTAAGTACATGATTAAGGTCCTAATCACCTCTCATTCCATTTCAAACTAAATGAAAGAACTATTCAATTGAATTGAAACCAAGGGCAAAATAGGTGATGTTTGGCAAGATTTTGGTTTGGGTTTTTTTGATTTTTTCCACTAAAAGACATTTTTTGCAAAACCAAATCCAAACAAAATATCACATCCAACCCCATAATCATTTCACTTTTTCTCTCACATACATCACATCCAACCACAAAAAAATCCAACTATCTTCCCAAACACCAAAAAAATTTTCTCCAATAATATCGTACAACTTAAAAAACCTACATAAAAACCCACTTTCCAAACACCCACAGTCTTTTTATCATTTTTTTCTTCTATACATACACCACTCCCCTCCTCATTTTTGAAGCACAAAAACACTCACACACAACATTTTTGGCTGAGGGGGGAAAAGAAGAGAAAGAGAGTGAACCTTGGTGGTGGAGAAGAGGAAAAAAAAGGAAGAAATTGAGCAAACACTTCACTAGGCATTCAAGTAAGCCACATTACCACCCGACCTTTCATTTTCCTCTTTCAAATACATGTTCTTAGAGGTTCTAAACATTATTATTCAGATGTGTTTAAATGGTGTTTTTTGTGTCAAAAATGAAAAGAGTTGAGCCTTGTTCCACTCTTGTGTTTTCTCCTAATAAGTACAAAACTATCTTTTTCTACACATATTTCACATAATTTCCGAAAGCACACCTTCAATCCAAAATTATGAGTTTAATATATATTATTTAGCATGTTTTCATCATAATAGAAGTGAAAAAAATTACTCGTGGTTGCCCTTTTTTCTTACTTTCTTTTATTTTAAGCTTTGTGTTCAAAGAACTGGTATTTACTGCCCACTTGTAAAAATTCTAGAAATAAAAATCTCCTTAACCTCATTTTTATGTCAAAACCTTCCTTTTTATGTTAGTTTTCATGGAAAAGAATTTTTTAAAAAAGAGTGAGCAGTTTGAGAGAAAATCTAATTTTTGTAACAATCAACAAATCTAGACAGTGATGGAGCATTTCTTAAATAACTAAAAATCTAGGAAGGCTATGCCACTTCTGAAAAATGCTCTAAAAACTAGATAAAATTCTCTATAAACCATGGGAAGGCCATGTTTAGAAAAAAAAATCTAAAAAAATTTCTTTAATTGCAATATTTAAACTGCACCAAATTTGAAAATTTACTTTCGTTGATGAATTTATGTTCTTAACTTCATGGACGTGCCTATTATCACTTGGTCATGTCTTGGTATGATATTTGCATATGTTATGGTTCTGTTCCATACCATAGTCCTTTGATGATGCTCATGCTTATGTAGAAATTATTGTCTCAATAAACTTGTTCTAATTTAACTTAAAACATCTAACTAAATAGGAAGCTTAATTGGGGTGGTAATTGGGTTTCGATCATTTGAGATAAGGATGTGTTTGAATTGAATTGGTTGGTGGGATGTGTTCCCTTTTTGAAGTAAAGTCTTGCGCAAGTGTTGTTTGCGCAAGTGGTGTTTCGGAGCTCTTTAATGGATTAGTTGTATTCGGACTCTAGGTACTTATGATGGATAAGGTTGGAGAAGGTTACATATTTTCACTATCTCTTTTGATGTCCTCGGTTAGCGCTACATGGTATGTAACCGTTGTAGGCATCCGGGGTAAGTTCTACAACACAACAAAAGAGGGAGCACTCTGAATAATCCAAGTCCAATTCTTGCGGTTAGGAGGATGAAATCTCTTTAGGGGATTTCTAGATGACTAATATCTAACCTTGTAATCCTTTTTTATTGCCTTGAATATCATGCTTCATTACTTGTGTGTTATAATTGCAATTGTATATTGGATTGGGAAAAAAAAAGATGGGGTGTGTGTGGATTTTCTGGACATTCCAAGCTCATGGAGTTTCATGGAAGGTGTTGATGAAATTTACGTGGACGCCGATAAAGCAAAAACATTTGATGATGTATGGCTATCCTAGAAGATTAGGAATTTATAATCATGTTTTGGGATTGTAAATTTTAAAACTCTAATCGTAACTAAGATAAGATCATGTAACTATTACTTTGCCTATATATCTACATATATCTTTTGTAGCCTATCCTTATATTCTGTCAACTCATGTAGGCCTTGTGTTAATACTTTGTTAAAGATTTGTCCAAAATGTAGCTTTGCTATCTAAGGAGATTGGACTTAGAAATGAGGCTATCTTGACTCCTCCGATATTTCTTGGGAACTTACTTGGTTATTGACCAAGGACTCATTAGTGACATTTCCTACACTTGTAATCTTAGAAAAACCCTGTAATTCTTTCTTAATATATTCTTTAATGTCCTCGATTTTTAGGGTGTCACAACTTGGTATCAAAGCCTATGTTCAATCCTTACCCACACGTTTTGGCCTGCGGTTAGAGACAACCTTACTCTGACTATGTTATATTATTATAACACTATCTGTTCTTGCCACGACCCCAACCTGCCCCTAGAGGTTAGAGTGGTGATCGGCCAGTAATCATAGATTACCTACTGCCTCAAAGACAAAATTTCAAAATATTTAAAATAATATCGGGGCCTGAAGTGGAAGCAAAATAGAATTAACATTGTTCACTGAGCAGTGCATACATGATCAAATTCAAAATATATAAAACATCTCATCACACATCTACAATATAGATACAGGTATTTATTCAATAGATAACCCAAGATCACACATAGGACATAATAAAAGTTTGACAAATGAAGCTTAGCATAGCTTGACCAAAAACAAAGACTAAAGCCTTGATACAGAGGCACTTCTTGGGTGGCTTTACAAAAAGGGATTGACTCCAAGCAATCTCTAATGCGGGTCCTCTTGATGCTCACCTACATATATATATATATATATATATAAGAGTGAGCTGGAAGCCCAATGAGTAATCTCAATGTAAAGAGGTTAAATGAATGAGTTTCATATTTAACAAAACAATCTTATCATGGACAAAAACATTTTTATGAAATATGTGATACATAAAATTGATTAAACCTTTCATAATTATACACAATATGTTGCTCAAAGACATATCATTCAGAAACTTATCAGACCTTTCAAAGATTATCAAATGATGGAATAATTCCTAATAACATTAAACATATTTAAACTTGACAAAATGACCTCCGGTTCATTACTTAGTAGAACAACCTCTGGTCCAATACATGACAGAATGACCTCTAGTCCAAAATCCAACAGCTGTACGGAACGACCTCTGGTCCAACATGTAGTGGACAACCTCTGGTCTAATTCATGACAGAACTACCTCTGGTCCAATACATAACAGCTGTGCAGAACGATCTCTAGCCTAACATATAGTGGAATGACCTCTGGTCCAATACACAATAGTTGTACAGAACGACCTCTAGTCAAACTTATAATTCATAGAGAATTCATTTAAGGATGTCACAATAAATTATCAAATGGGAACTTATGCATTTATAACAAAACAAAATTTAGAAAACTTAACATTTCAAAAGTACTTATTCGGAAAACTTATCATATAATAAACAATCGAAAATTCATAGCGTATCTTATCGAATATTCCATAGACAAAACATGGATTTCATAAATCATCATATAACATAGCCATCTCTAAAATTATTTATACAAAGATATCTTTACAAAGACATTACTCACCTTGCATAGTTCGATGTTTCACTGTAGACACCCCATTTTTGACCGTCCTCAAGACTTGGACGTCACCGTTTGAACACCCGGTGATCATCCATGTTCGTGTTCATTTCGAGTTCTCGGAGGTCTCGACTACGCGCCTTGCCTTAGGATCTCTCAACTTGCTTGTTTTGTGTTTGGTTTTGCACCAAACACTTGTTGTTTTGTTTTTGAGGGCAGGGAATGGCTTGTTGGCCATCCCCACACCTCACTAGCTATGGCTTGAGGCCACCGGCCCTGTTTTGTTTCTACCGGCCATTGGTGATGGCCGGTCGGCACTCTTTTTGGTCGGCCGACCATTGTTTTGGTTAATCGGCCACTTTTTCTGGCCGAGCCCTTTTCTTGAGAAAGCTTGACCATTTTGAACCCTTGTTCTAGCTTCTTGAGGAAGCTTGACCCTTTTAAACCTTTGTTTTAGCTTCTTGAGGAAGCTTGAACCCTTTGAACCTCTTGTTCTAGCTTCTTGAGGAAGCTTGAACCTTTGAACCCTTTTTTAAGCTTCTCAAAGAAGCTTGAACCTTTTTTAGCTTCTCCAAGAAGCTTGAACCCTTTGCTCTAAGCTTCTAAGAGAAGCTTGACCCTTTCTTAGCTTCTTGAGGAAGCTTGACCCCTTTGCTCTAGCTTCCTCAAGAAGCTTGACCCTTTTTGCTTTAGCTTCTAAGAGAAGCTTGGACCTTTGTTCCTCTATATAAGAGGGCCCTCCCTCTCCTTTGAAAGGGTTGGAAAAATTTGATATATAAAATGTATATATCACTCTCTCTCTCTCTATATCTCCCTCTCTCTCTCTACATTTGTGTGGGTTAGAGTGTTCCAAAGTGAGTTTTTGTTCTTGTTCTTGCACTAGAACACCTAGGAGTACACTACTCTTTGGTTACTAAGGTGCTAAGGAGTTGCTTGAGGGGTTTTTGAGCTAGTTTTGATCCAAAGAGGCTGCTGGTTTGGTGTTCTTGGAAGTGGTCTTCAAGGGTAACTCCTTTTCCCACTTTTATTCCCCGTTTTTGTACACACTTTTAGCCTATCTTGCTTGCTGATTTTAGCTTAGCTATAAAACTTAAAAAAGTTTTGTATTTGCATGCTTTTGAAGTTTGTTTAAGATCACTTTTGTGTTTGGGGTTGTTTACCCCCTCTTAGGCCTTGTTTGGCCTCATTTTTGTGCCTTTTTTGTGAGCTTCGGGACCACCTTGTATTGGCCTTGTCACCACTAAAATCCAGAGGGATTTCAGTGGTGGGGATGGTGTTTTGAGGTCCGAAGAAGGAGAGGGCCATCCCCTCTCCTTATTGTTTTGTTTACTTGCATTTTTGTCCTTACAAAGGAGCCCTTATTTACACACTTCCTGAGCTTAGTTCAGGCCTTTTTCAGTGAGTTTTAGGGCCTGCATGAACTCTTTCCAAAGCTGTTTTTGTCATTTAAGGCTTGCCTCTTGCATGTGTAGAGCAACCCTCTTTATAGCCTTTCAAAGTAGCACCTCATTCTTGCATGTATTGGATATGTTTCAGTGGGTATTTGGTCATATTTTGACATGTCATGAATCTATTTTTGGCTGGTTTGGTGGTCCCTCATATGCTCCATATGCTTGTAGTGTAAACCATGCATACTAGCTTACATTGCATGTTGTTTTGGCCCTTCATTCTAGCACATTTTGGCCATACTCCAAACTGATTTTGTCCTTATTTTGGGCTGCCTTAGCCCTGTTTTTAGGCCTCTTGGTCGATTGGTGCTTGCCATGCATGGTTGTTGTGTAATAGCCTTGCTTAGATTTGAGTTTTGAAGCCTATTGCATGCTTATATTGAGGTGTTTTCATGTTTTGGGGTCATTGAGCATGTCATTTCAGAGCTTATATGTATGCCATTGTATGCCATGTTTCATCCTTACATTGCTCTTGGAGAGTTGCATCTTGTGCCTTAGGCTTGGAGCCTTTGCATTGTGCATGTTTGCATGAATCTTGGGCCTTGTTCTCATCTCATTTGGCCACTGATTTGAGTGTGGCTGAGGCCCACTCATTTTAGTTTAAGTCCATCTTGCATTGTGTATGCCATGTTACAATGTGTTGTGCATGTTATGTTGTTAACATTGGGTATACCATGTCACTCATTGCATTGTGTATGCTAGGGGGTTAGTTGCATTGAGCATGCCATAGTTCATATAGCATTGTGGGTGCCATATAGTCTATAGCATTGTGTATGCTAGGTTGCGCATTTGCATATTTAGGTTGTATGCCTATTGCATATTGCTTGCTAGCATACTCATTTTGCATTAGTTTGCTTGCATGCTTAGGTTGCATAGCATTGAGCATGCATCCCTTGCCTCTTGACCAATCATGATAGAGGTTGGGGTTTTGATGTGTTTTGTGTGCATTTCATTTGATATTGAAGTTGCACACTTGGCTTCTTGGGCCATCATGTATGGAAATGCGTGATTGGTGTCCCGAGGGTCGAGAACCATACTCCCTTGAATTCATGACATGATAGGGAGGGTGGTTGTGCACACATTTGCTTTGAAAATGCATTGACATGCTCTGTCTGTCCTCTGCTACTGTCAAACAGGGTCCTGCAAGAACAGATGGCCAGTCGGCCATCTTTAGTGCCGGCCGGTTACGAAAATCCAGCCGATGGCTCCACTTTTGGTCGATGACCATGTTTCCATGGCCGGTGGCTTTTTATCTTGGCCGGTGGCATCCCATTCTGATCAAGGGGTGATTTAGAAGCAACCTTGGGATTTGTGCAAGTCTCAGAGGCACATAACAGTGTAAACAGAGGCAACAGTAGCATGGCATTGGGTTTCCGAGCGAAGCCAATCCGAGCATGCATTCATCTCTCTTCCTGAGGCTGTTTTACTGCTTTAGTAGCTTAATTAATTTGTTAATTAGTTAAGGGTTTTGTAATATTTAATTAGCTAGGGTAGTTAATTATTTATTCGGTTTGTATTATTATTCGGACCCTCCGAGCGAGGGCAATGTTGTAATAAGTGTGCGTGTGTGTGATGCATGTCTTCCAACCCCCATTTCATTCTTCCTTTTATTTAACCACTTATGATGGTTAGATTTAGGGCACATTTCAATTAGCATCCTTATGCTATGCATGTTTGCATCATTCATATGTCTTGCATGCACCGGGCTCGGTGCATCATATAACTGCATTGTATTTCAATTCCAAGTTGAATACGTGTTAGTTGTAGCATCTCAGCTGCCATCTTAGAATAGCCGAGCCTATCTTAGTTGCATTTTGCATGTGTTGCATTAGCCATCTTAACATGAACTAGGATCATGCATTGATTACTAACTAGTTTTTGTTTTGGCTCGGAGTACTCGGTAAGTGTTTATGCTTTAGCATCCTTGCATGTGTGTGAGTGATTGCCATGATAGCATGCTTACCATGAGGCTATATGCTTATGTGATATAACTACCTGAATGTCTGTGGGTGAAGGTTGGGTTGCTTGATTTGGAATAATTCGTCGAAACCCGTGTTTTAGCCTACTTGCGAGTAGCAAACTTCAATCCATTTTTTGAAACAAATGGATATACGATGCTTGTTCCAACTTAGGCAATCCAGTCTATACTTGTATGTTGTGCGCATCACGTAGTAATTCTAGGCTAATAAACCGGAATAAGAGCACATAATGTTTTCAAAAAATTGATACCATGGTTAGTAGAGGCCGATCTTTGATCGGGCGAGCGGGAGTGCTCATAGCTGACCTTCCCCAATCGTACCCAAGTTCCCGAGCCGAGGCAACTTTGGTGATGACGGACACGTGGCCTTAGGCAATGAGTCAGGGTTTCCTAAATTCTCCCAAAATAAATATTTAGGTGGCGACTCTGTATCTGGCAAAGCAGTCCATATTTGGCACTTTTTTCTAAAAATCTATTTTTCAAAACGATTTGCCGAATTTGGACTCTTTGGTAATTTATCAATCTCACATCGCACATTGTGAGATCAGATTAAGAACCGTGACAATTTGAGTCCGAACTGTAGTGAGCCCAAATGAACAAAACGGGATTTCCCTCCGGGGACGTTTGGGGACGTCTACATTCACCTTGACGTTCCAACCTCAAGCTTAAATTTCAGCAAGTTTAGTTGATTTTTTCCTTAGCTTTCTACTTCTTCATCAATTTCCAGCACAAAATGGGTTTCTCTCTCTACACTCTTGAGTTCCCAAACACACTCTGTTCATCTCTTAGTTCTCGAACCCACCTCTCTTTACACATGAACCTCCACACAACGCAAAATGAATTTTCCCCTTTTCACTTTGAGGAGTTATAAACTAAAAACATACACACACACACACACACACACACACACTTAGCACACGTGCACACTTTCTTGAGCCCCAGCTCAACACTTAAATGTACACACATACATAATTTCTCAGCACACCCACACCCACACCCACATACACCTTGAAATTCTAGACCATTTGACAATTCAATTTATGATTAAAATTAGCTTAATTAAACAACATTTAGTCTTAATTAATCTTGATTAGCACAACTTAATTAATCATAACTAATCATAGATCCCACATAACTTAATTTGTCGAATTAACTTCAATTAAGGCCCAATTAATCATAATTAAATTTATCAATCTAAATCACATTTTTAATAAAAACTCCCAAAAGGTTCCAAATATCAAATTAAACTTATTGGCATCATCAATTTTGGTTTCTCTAATCATTAAAGCCTTCAATTTCAAATCAAACTCAAAATTCCTATCAATAAACTACTCATTCAAATTAGATACCTCATAAGTACATTCAATTTAGAATAATCACAATTCACAATCCTTATAACTTAGTTAACTTAATTAACTCCAATTCATACCTAATTAATCAAATCTTAATTTTTCTTAAACTGAATTGAATAGTTAATTAAACTCCCATATGGTTCAATGATTCAATTCACCAATTATACCTTCTTAAGCCATTTAGGCCTTCAATTTCTAATTCCAAAATAAGTCCTTAACAAAACCATATATGAATCAGAGTCAATAATTCTCATAAATCCTAAATGAAACCAGAATAATAGATAATTAAAATTGAAATCTCCTTAATTAATTAAATGCCAATATTATATGTGGTGGGATTGTCACAATTCTATCAACTAAAAGACGTCAAAAATGAAATATTTCTTAACTTACCTTAGGAAATTTCTTAGGATTCTGGGCATAGCAACATCAACTCGTGAAGATGTATTTTAGATTCAGAATCGTTGCGTTACGATTTGATGATCACGTACAAAAGAAAATGGTTCTAACTCTGAACAAGGCATCACGTTGCGCATTAGATACAATATAGAAGTATGGGTATTGTTAGTTTTACGAGTGTGATAACCCTATCACGTAACATAATTACTTTTATTTAATTTGTGTGAGGTTTGAATTTTAAATATGTGCTTTGTGATTAATTGGGTATATCTGTTTGATTTGAGAATTATCTGTTAGGATTTCTATTTTGAATTTGAAATTGAATGTCTTAATGATTTCAGAAATTGAAATTGACAAGGTTAATAGGCTAATTTGAATATATAGAACCTTTTGGGATGTCTGATTAAAAATTGATTCGGTTTAATAAAATTAAGTTTTGTTTAATTAGTCTTCAACCTTGATTAGTTAGCCAAATGTTAATTAGTGAATTAAGCTAATCAACGCTTATATATATGAGTTAGAAGAACAGAGTTGGGTCATTTTGAGTTCATATCTGCTAGAGAGTCCTTAAAGAGAGAGAGAGAGAGAGAGAGAGAGAGAGAGAGTTCAACATCTAGAGAGAGAAAGTGAAGATTAAGGGAGAATTAGCTAGAGAAGATCAAGATTCTTGCAAGAACACACTAATTCAAGGCTTTAAGTAAAGATTTGACCTTTAATTCATTAAGATAAACCATTTAGCTCACATAATTAAGAAGGAATTGTGATTAAATATGAGCAATTGGAAAGGATTTGGCTTAAAGATGTTCAAATTTGAAGCAGAGCTATACATGCAGGCATGATTATGTAATGTTCTATCATTTCGAGTATGAATTCTATCATCCATGATGAAATTGGAAGTTAATTTGCACAGGCATTTTTTTATTTACAATGTTTTGATGTTTAATTTCATATTTTGGGTGTTATGAAAAAGGGTTTGAAACTAAATTGTACATGCATGAAGATCTGAGTTCTAATTTTGAAGAATTCATGAGGTTTTGGTTGAAATCTTTGTCAATCAAAGAGGTTTTGAGCAAATGGTCTTTAAAGGAGTCATTTATATATTTTTTCTGAAGAAAGTCCATGTTTTTGAGCAAGCCATGTGATGCCCCAAAAATTGCGAACTTCAGAGAATATATTATCAATTAAATACAGGGTTTATATAAGGTTAGGAGTCTAGGAAACGACACTAATGAGTCCTATGGCCAATAACCGAGTAAGATCCCAGATCGCCAGAGGAGTCAAGTTATCCTCCCTTCTAAGTCCAGCTTTCTTAGGTAACGCACTACCCTTTTGACAGATCTTAAAAGGCATTGACACAAGGTCTCATAAGTAACGCAGAGATAGGCATAGGATTACAAGGTAAATAATAATTACAACGTCTCAAATTTTAAATTTACAAAACGAGTTCCATTACTATTACAATCCAAAAAGAAAAAATAAAGGCACAATTGGACTAATGAGCCAAATGGTTCCAAACTTTCTCTAAGGAAAACTTAAGTCTTCAAATGTCTTTGACTCTTCGTTGGCTTCATATGTTTCTTCGATACCTGGCATGCAACACCATGAGCTTTGAATGCCCAATAAATGCACACACACCCCATCATTTTTTCCCAATCCAATACACCATGATAATCATTCAATAATAAAGGATTACAAGGTTAGATGTTAGAAATCTAGAAATCCCCTAAAGAGACTTCGTCCTCCCAACCACAAGAATCGGACGCAGATTATTCGGTATGCTCCCTCTTTTGCTATTTTGTTGCAGAACTAACCTCGGATGCCTACCAATGGTTATCTACCGCGTAGCGCCAACCACAGGGCCTCAAAAGAGACGGTAATAATGGGCCTTGCCCAAATCCCTCCTTACACCAAATACCTAGGGTCCGAATACAACCGCTCCGATCAAGGGTTCCGAAAACCACTTGCGCAAGATTTTAACTTCTAAATTAGGAACGCAACCCGTCAACCAATCAATATCTTTGTAATCTTGTCCAAAAATTCGCAACCCATTACCACCCATTAAGTTTCCCGTTTGAGTTAGATAATTTAAGTAAGAGTTAATACATGCTCTTGAAACAACATCTATTGCACAAGTTTGAACAACTAAATAGTACAAATAGAAGGAGATAAACACATGAGATTCACATATGAAGATAGGCACAAGTAGCTCTAGGCATATTTAAGTAGTTAAGGGAATAAATTCGCACATGAATATAGTTTCCAGATTTGCATAAGTGTGAGCACCATCGAAGGATTAAAATAAAATACCTAAACCTATGACATGTGAAATATCATATCGAGACATGATCATAAATTAATAAGCATATTTATGAACACAAGAGTATAAAACACTAATGAAAACAAAATTTTCAGATTTAGTACTACCTAAAGATTATACTCAAAAGGGCTATTTCAGATTTTTCCAGAGCCTGACCTTTCTATGGTTCGTAGGGAATTTTATCTAGTTTTCAGAACATTTTTCAGAAATGGAATAGCTTTTCTAGATTTGTAGTTATTTTAGAAATACTCAAACTCTATCCAGATTCGTCGACCGTTACAAAAATCCGATTTTCTCACAAACCGCTCACTCGTATTCAATGAAACCAATTTTTATTGAACGATAACTCCTTAATAAAGATTTTGACATAAAGTGGAGGTCCGGAATATTTTTATACATTTTTCTACAATTTTCGTAAGGTGGCTGCAAAATAGATTTTTCTGGCACAGTTCTTGAAAATAGAAAGTTGGTGAGAAAAGAGGTTAGTTAGGGGAAATGCTCCACTTATCTTGTGATGAAAACATGCTAAATAATATGTATTAAAATCAGAAATTTAAGGTGAAGGTGTGCCTTGAAAATTTTGAGAGTTTGATAGGGAAAAATGTAGTCTTATATTATTTAAGAGAAATAGAAGAAAGGTAGAATCCAGGCTAAACTCCTTTCATTTTTGACACAAGAATACCATTATAACACATCTGAAAATACCATTTTAAAACTTCTAATAACATGTATTTGAAAAAGGAAAATGGAAGAGAGAGTTTTGTTGTGGCTTACTTGAGGGTTGTTGGAATTGCTAGCAAACTTCTTCTCCTATCTTCCACCAAGCTCACCCTCCTCCCTCTCTTCTCTCACTTGAATATAGTGTGGGTGTGTTTGTATATGTGCTCAACAAATGGGGATGAGTGGTATATTTATAGAGAATTTGGTGTGAAAGGTCTCAAATGCCCATTCGTTCCAATTCAATTGAATAGTGCCTTGATTTAGTTTAAATGTAATGGAATGAGGGAGGATTAGAACCTTAATTATGTATTTAATTATGATCTAGTTATGTTTAGGGCTAATTTGAATACCTTCTAGTTAGAAGTACACACATATATATAGCAAATCTTTATAGGTACCAAAGTCATTATTGCTCCAAGATTTCAAGGGATTTGTTTTTACTAAAGTACAATGATTATAGCCTAGGAGTATGATGGCTAGCCATGTGATGGTGAATTGATGGACTTGTTTTATAATATTTTTTGTGTACAAATCTTGGAAATTGTAAAATATAATGTTAAAAAAAGATTTTAGGGTACAAGTGTATATATATATATATATAATAGTACTTGTTTGGGGTCAATTTGTGATTTAATAAAAATGTGAGGGCGTGGGCTCAATTAAAGTATCTATTTCAAGTGTAGAGTTAATAAATTAGTGTTAGGAAAAATAATTCGATTTGTATTATCTTGCTTTGAATTTAAAGGTAAATAATCGAACGAAGACTGCGAAAATCAGAAGTTAAGGTTTAGAGCGATTAATCTAAAATTTGAGAGTTAAATAATTAATATTAGGGTGTTAGAAATGATTTCTAAGCTTCCAGGGTCGATTAGGGTTTGTATGGGTTCGTTCGTGATGCGTTTTTGGTTCTAGGGTGTAATTTGCGAACAATCAACGAATTAAGGGCTTTATTATAATAACTCAAAATTTAGAGACCTAATAAGGTTTACAAAAGTTAGGGGTCTCATAAGCCATGCATGACCCTAAGTTTTGAAATGTTGTTTGAAAGTCAATCTTTCAGTTTTGAAACCCAGATTTCGTACGGACCACTCGAGCAGTGGAGTTTTCGCTCGAGCGTACATTGTGGACATCTAGCATTTTTGCAGAACGTCGTAGACTATTCGAGTGATCAAGATTTCTCTTGACCGAACTCAACATTTTTTGCACATCACTCAAGCGATCGAAGGATGGTTCAAGCACACATTTTGAGCATCTATGTCTTTTACAGGCTTTGCAGACCGCTCGAGCAACCAAAGTTTAGCTCGAGCGACTGACCCTACTTTAGCATATTTTAGAAAGGTGTTCTGTGTTTGTATCTTCCTTCCCATCTTTATCTAAACATTCCTAAGCATGAATTATTACTTATTAAAGATTAATAAGTAAGAAACCGACATGAATAAATGAATTAGAAAGAGAAGAAATAGTCATTCAATTCAAATGAGCAAACCGGCATGGTTATGTGCATGTGTAGGTTGAAATGTCGAGGTGGACTATCGAATTAGTCAAGGTGAGCAATATCTTTGTAAAGATGTTTTCATATAAATCACTTTGAAAATAACTATGCTATACGATGATTCATGAAATCTATGTTTTGTTTACGAAATATTTGATAAGATATGCTATGAATTTCCGATTGTTTATGATATGATAAGTTTTCTAAATAAGTACTTTTGAGATGCTAAAACATGTTATGAAATTCCGAGATGAGTACGATATGATAAGTTTTTTGAAAATGAGGTTTTGTTAAGAATGAATGAGATTCCCTTGATCATGTAATGTGATAATGCTGTTGAAA
The DNA here is from genome assembly GCF_055761805.1 of Camellia sinensis. Lineage (NCBI taxonomy): Eukaryota > Viridiplantae > Streptophyta > Magnoliopsida > Ericales > Theaceae > Camellia > Camellia sinensis. Next base: position 105,431,718 of record NC_138969.1, on the reverse strand, counting down.
ATGTACTTTGATTTTTGAAAACTTCCGTTTTGTTCTCAACTTGTCATAGATGTTCTGTATAAGCCATTGATTCATTGTAAACACTTTGTATGATGTCGATCTTTGATGATCCTTTTGCATGGTTCCGTTTGTGTGTAATTGTTTTGTATGGCTCTGTACCTTTATGGACGTTTTGTATGTTATCGACCCATTATAGATGTTCTGTATGAGCCATTCCGATGTGAACATTTTGCATAAGCCCGACTAATGAGGACGTTTTGTATGCTTTCATCCTGTTGAGCATGTTCTATATGGTTTTAATTCGATAAGATTGTTTCGTTAAGTGTTAATAATGCTTTTGGAAATGTACCACGTCATGTGTTTTACTATGAAAGGTTGAAAAAGGTTTGATGAACTTTATATATTATTATATGTATCCAAAAAATGTTTTGTTTATGTTAAGATCATTGTTTTATAAATATGGAACTCATTCAGTTAACCTCTTTACATTGAGATTACTCATTGGGTTTCCAGCTCAATACCTTTATATATATATATATATATATATGTAGGTGAGCATTAAGAAGTTCAGCATTAGAGATTACTTTGGAGTTAACCCTTTTGCCAAGTCACTTGAGATGTGCCTCCGTGTTAAGGCTTTTGCTGTTGCTTTTGGTCAAGCTTTGTTAAGCTTAATTTCGTTAAGTTTTGTTAAGTTATGTGTATGATCTTGGGTTATGTATATGAGATAGATGTTTGTAAATATTATAAGTATGTTATGACATGTGTTGTATATATTTCTGTTCATGACATTTATGTACAACTCAATGGACAAATTTTATATTTTGCTTCTGCTTCAAGCCTTGTATATTTATTTACATTTTGAAATTTTGTCAGAGGCCGTAGGTAATCTAAGATTATTGGCCGGTCATGACCTACGCAGGTTTGGGTCATGATAGAGTGGTATCAGAGTATGAGTTAATATCTCACGCATGTGTCCAGTTGATCATTAAGAGTCCGTAGAACGGAATTGAGGATTGCATTCATAATGTATTCACTTGATAAGTATTCAAACATTTGATCAATATGTAATCATCTAACAAGTACATGATTATTTGAGCATTCAGGATATGTGAAAATGTGAATATGCGCCTATGTGTATATGTGTATACTTTATGTGTTTTTCATAATATGAGTTTATATAGAATATGGTGAGAACAAGGGCAGATGAGTTGGAAGAATCTTCCATAGCTCTACTTGATAGAATGGAAAAAATGGTACAAGAAATGGCTGAAGGCTTAGGACAACAACAAAAACAACCATTGCGACAAGAACCTCCACCACCACCTATGCAAGAACATCAAGTAGATGACCGAACTATTGCTTTGATAAAAGAGTTGAAGAAAATGAAACCACCACTTTTCTATGGAGGAGTTGATCCTTTGAAAGCCAAGGAATGGGTTCTCGGAATTGAAAAATTATTTGACGTTTTCTCGTGTACTGATGCATAGGAAGTTTTGCTAGCCGCCTTCACTTTAGAAGATGAAACAAGAAGAGGGTGGATGTTAACCTGAGATGAAAACAAAAATATTAATTGGGCTCGATTTTTGGAAATTTTCTATGAAAAGTACTATCCAATGTGTCCGAGATTGAAAGGTTTTTGAATTTGAAAGGCTAAAGGAAGGTAACCGAACAATGGCAGAATGTGAATCTCAATTTATCGAAATAGCAAGACTTGCACCATATATGGTTGACATAGACTATAAGAAAGCAAGAAAAATTGTAGGAGGACTCTAAGACTTAATCTAAGAGAGAGTTAACATGTTGAAGTTATCCTAATATGTTGATGTTTTGGACCAAGCATTGATGCTTGAATCTAACATAAACCGATCTTCTGAATGGAAATGAAAGAGACGAACTCTTATGTGAATAACAAGTTTTCGATGAATAAGAAACAAAGCTTGGAAATATCTAGACAAAGTGATCTCGCTTAAAGAAACAGTTCAACACCAACTTGTTCAGAATGTGGGAAAAAGCATCGAGGAATTTGTTACCGAACTTCTGGGGCTTGTTATAGACGTAGTAAGATGGGGCATAAGGTAAAACACTATCCTCAAACTGAACAAATGTTAGTTGACCTGTTGTTAGCTCAGCTAGTTCAATATCAATGACGAGACCTACTACTATAAGAGAAAATGTTAGCCAAGGAAGAGTATTTGCACTCGTCCCAAGAGACACTTAGAACACTAAGACCGTTACCTCATGTACCTTTACTATTTGTGAACAAATGCCTATGTGTTAATTGATTTTGGACCTATATATATACCTTCACTCGAAAATTATATGTTTAAAGTTGACTAGACTATGTGAACCATAATTATATGATAAATATTTCTTTGTTATTTGAGAGCTCTATATTAAGTGCAACTGTGTAACTGTAATCCTACATGCTTATTTTGGGAAAATGTTACATTGTATATGACATGATACCTATTGATATGAACCATCATGATATAATTTTGGGAACAAATGAACTTTATACATATTGTGAAACTATCGACTGTGTGCCTAAGCGAGATGTCTTGACCTTTGGAACTAAATGCATTTTGTTTGAGAATAATGGGTATAACTTTTATCTAATTTGATTTTGTTTACGAGGGATTGTGAACTACTTACGTATGAATGACCGGATTATTATTGCCAAGGGAACTGATAGACCGAGAACTTGACTTTGTTATTAAAATTTGAATACTTAACTTACTTTGAAGACCTCACATGGACTGTCAACAGCGGACTATTTTGATTATGAACACTATTGGAATTAATCTGTTTTAGGATATATGTGTTATAGTTGAACAGAATTGTACAAGTCAAGTGATTGATCGTTTTAGCAATTAGCTGCTTCAATATTACCGTATTTATATTTGATGCTATGAGAATATGTGAATTATGTAATTCATGAGATTGATTGGTTCAGTTTTATAGAATTTTATGTTTGACACTACGGGGTTAAGGCCGGAATCCATTTTATATTATTGAACAGTTCTCAATAGCTTTGGATGACTATAATGAATCACCGAATTGAATTGTGAATTGTTGAATGATTGAGAAATGAATTGAACTCCTGGGATAAAGTTGAATGGGAAAGAAGCTACTTGGAAAGGGAGAATGATATAAGATAAAATGAGGCAAAGGTATTTCGAACTGTTTCCGATACAAGGTAACGCACAAGTTTGGAGGACCAAACTTCTTAAGAGGGAACAATTGTGATAACCAAACCACATAACATAATTACATTTATTTAATTTGTTTGAGATTTGAATTTTAAATATGCGCTTTGTGATTAATTGTGTATATCTGTTTGATTTGAGAACTATATGTTATGATTTCTATTTTGAATTTGAAATTGAATGCCTTAATGATTTCAAAAATCAAAATTGACAAGGTTAATAGGCTAATTTAAATGTTTAGAACCTTCTGGAATGTTTAATTAAAAATTGATTTGGTTTAGTAAAATTAAGTTTTGTTTAATTAGTCTTGAACATTGATTAGTTAGCCAAATGTTAATTAGTGAATTAAGCTAATCAACGCTTATATATATGAGTTAGAAGAAGAGAGTTGGGTCATTTTGAGTTCATATATGCTGGAGAGTCATTTAGAGCGAGAGAGAGAGAGAGCAAAGATTGAAGGAGAATTGGCTAGAGAAGATCAAGATTCTTGCAAGCACACACTAATTCAAGGCTTTAGGTAAAGATTTGACCTTTAATTCATGAAGACAATCCATCTAGTTCACACAATTAAGAAGGAATTGTGATTAAATATTAGTAATTGGAAAGGATTTGGCTTAAAGATGTTGAAATTTGAAGTATCTATATGCATGCATGATTATGTAATGTTCTATCATTTTGAGTATGAATTCTGTCATCCATGATGAATTTGGAAGTTAATTTGCACATGCATTTTTGATTTACAATGTTTTGACGTTTAATTTCATGTTTTGGGAGTTACGGAAAAGAGTTTGAAACTAAATTGTACATGCATGAAGATTTGAGTTCTAATTTTGAAGAATTCATGAGGTTTTGGTTCAAATATTTGTTAGTCAAAGAGGTTTTGAGCAAATAGTTTCTAAAGGGGTCATGTATATATGTTTTATGAAGTAAGTCCTTTTTTTGAGCAAGCCATGTATGACCCAAAGTTTTGAAATGGTGTTTGAAAGCTCAATCTTTCAGTTTCGAAACCCAGATTTCGCACAAACCGCTAAAGCATACATTGTGAACGTCCAGCATTTTTGCAGAACAACGCAGACCGCTTGAGTGATTAAGAGTCTGCTTGAGCGAACTCAACATTCCTTTGCACATTGCTCAAGCGATTGAAGGATAGTATGAGCACACATTTTGAGCATCCAGTAGTTTTGTAGTCTTTGCAAATTGCTCAAGCAACAAAGGTGTTCTTGAGCGAGCGAGCGACCGACTGACCCTGCTTTAGCATATTTTGGAAAGTTGTTTTGTGTTCAAATCTTCATTCCCATCTTTATCTGAGCATTCCTAGACGTGAATTATGACTCATTGGAGATTAATAAGTAAGAAACCAACATGAGTAAATGAATCAAAAAGAGAAGAAAGAGTCATTCGATTCAAATGACGTGTTTCAATGTGTATGGTTATGTACATGTATAGGTTGGAACGTTAAGGTGGACTATCAAATTAGTCAAGATGAGTAATGTCTTTGTAAATATATTTTTGTATAAATGACTTTGAAAATGACTATGTTATACGATGATTCATGAAATCTATGTTTTGTTTACGAAGTATTCGATAAGAAATGCTATGAATTTCCGATTGTTTATGATATGTTATGTTTTCCAAATAAGTACTTTTGAGATGCTAAAATATGTTATGAAATTCTGAGATTAAAATGATGTGATAAGGTTTCTGAAAATGAGGTTTTGCTAAGAATGAATGAGATTCCTTTGATCAACTAATGTGATATTGTTGTTGAAAATGTACTTTGATTTTCGAAAACTTCGATTTTGTTTTCGACTCATCATGGATGTTCTATATACACCATTGATTCGTTGTAAACATTCTGTATGTTGTCGATCTTTGATGATCATTCTGCATGGTTTCGATTGTATGTAATCATTCTATATGGCTCCGTACCTTTATGGATGTTTTGTATGAGCCCGTTCTAATGTGGACATTTTGTATGAGCCGTTTTGATGTGAACGTTCTACATAAGCTCAGCCAATGAGGATGTTCTGTACGCTTTTGTCCCGTTGAGGATGTTCCATATGGTTTCAATTCGATAAGATTGTTCTGTCAAGTGTTAATAATGCTTCTGGAAATATACCACATCATGTGTTTAACTATGAAAGGTTGATGAAGGTTTGATGAACTTTATATATTATTATATGTATCCAAAAAATGTTCTGCTGACGTTAAGCTCATTGTTTTATAAATATGGAACTCATTCATTTAACCTCTTTACATTGAGATTACTCATTGAGCTTCCAACGCACTCTCTTTATATATATATATATATGTAGGTGAGGATCATGAAGTTCAGCATTAGAGATTGCTTCGGAGTCAACCCTTTTGCCAAGCCACTGGAGATGTGCCTCTGCATTGAGGCTTTTACTGTTGCTTTTGGTCAAGCTTTGTTAAGCTTGATTTCATTAAGTTTTGTTAGGTGTATGATCTTGGGTTATATATATATATATATATATGAGATAGATGTTTGTAAATATTATAAGTATGTTATGACATGTGTTATATATATTTCTGTTCATGACATTTATGCACAGCTCAATGGACAAATTTTATATTCTGCTTCTGCTTCTAGCCCAGTGTATTTATTTATATTTTTAAATTATGGCTGAGGCCATAGGTAATCTAAGATTATTGGTTAGTCAGGACCTAAACCTCTAGAGGCGGGTTTTGGTCGTGATAACAAGTCTTCTATCGATCGTCATACCCTCATCTTATATTTGTAACCGTTGTTCGATGTCATTCTTTTACAAGATTAAGTCATGGCAATCTAGTCCTATTTTAGGAACTACCATTTGTAAAATTGACAACCTTTAAGCCTTGATTATTCTGTCTAGTACAAGGCTTCTTGTGAACAATTATGTTTTTTTTACGTAGTGACGAATCTTGGATATTTAGTTTGAAACGCGTATGGCCAACACTGTTTCAAGTTAGATAGCAAGTTTAGTCACTACTTCCATAAACTTGACCACCCTAAAGTCTGAAACCATAATGTCATCGTTCACCTATATTTCGGTTATTCCTTGTGTTAATTGATGCTATTACTATAAAAACTTGATATTCTCCATCCCCACTTCGTATTCCTTCCATTAACCCAATTTTAAATCTCTTGTAGTTATTATTTTTCCTATATATTGTAGACACCCCATTTTTGACTGCCCGCAAGACTTGTGTGCTTTGTACTGTACACTCGATAATGAAAATAGCATTGTGTGTGATTTGAATGCTCAACGAAGGAATCCAAGGTCGAGCTTTGAAACGATCCCAACACCTTTCTATTTACCTTGTTTATACTTTAGAGGTCCCTTTTTGAACATTGTGCCACCCTACACTAAGCTTGAAACAGAGAAATAGGGCAGCGAATTGGGGCCCGGCCGTGTCTCATTGGGAGCCAACCGTGGCCATTTGGAGTCGGTCGTGCCTTCGTGGTGATAAGCACTGTTCTGGGCAGGAGCCCGCCAACTGTCTATTTTTAAAGATATTTTCGACCTATTTTGCTCAAATTCTATAAATACTAGGTTATATCTCTATTTTGAGGGTTGAACAATTTCAAAGAGCCTATACACTTACTTGAGAGCTCATTCTTCTTATGCAAGCTATCTTTGAGCAAGCTTGCCACCTTTGAGTCATAGCTATACACCATACACACCCTAAAACCTTAACCTTGGAGCCTTGGCTGAGCTTTGAGAATCATAATTCAAGCTTGAGAGTGTGTTTGGACCAAGTTTATTCACAACAAGAGCTTGTCCTCTTTATGAGGTATAAGCTTACCATCTTTTCTCTTGCTTTCATTTTTGTCTCTTACTATCAATTTCTTGTGTCTTCGGATTGTTTTGGATCCATTTCAAGGGTTGGAACTTGGGTTTGACTAGCTACCAAAGGTAGAAAGGTTTAATACCCTTTCTTGCACCTTACTTCATAGCTCACACCCTTGTCTTTACACTCTTTTTTTTTAGTCTTCAAATGATTTTCAGAGTTCAAAAAAGGCTAAAAAACATAGTTTGAGATCTCAAAAATGGAGAGGCTAGCCACCTCTCCTTGCTCTTGTTCACCAGCCTTGTGATTCCTTGCTATTTCCAATCTTTTTCGTACTCTTTAAACATCAGTTTAGTCACTGATTTTTACATATTAGGGGCTGTTTAGGCTTGTTTTAATTCATTTAATTAGTTTATGCTTTGAATACTTTGCTTATTATGTTGTAAGTCCTTAAGGCTTTGCTTGTTTAGGCCTTAGACATCAAGCCACTTGAGTTGATAGCTTTTTTTCACTTTCGTTTATATTAAAAGTCTCATTCTTAAGATTAATCTTGCACAACCATGTCTGCAAGCTCTCTCTTTTCTTATTTTCTTTTGTTTGAGAGTTATCTCAAAAGATTGATGGTTATTCAGGGCATGGGAAAGAGACCTATGCTCAATGGCTTAACCTCTCTGGCGGTTCATCGTCAAGGCGTAGTCCCTCTTTCATGCTTCGGATCACCTCTCATTTGACGTTTCATCTCACTTAGTGGACTTAACTATCACTTTGGACAAATGGACTAAAGATTGGAACGGACTAATAAAATGGGCTTAAAACCAATGAAACCGACGTAAAGAAAATGAGTTAGATTGCTTGGGTTCGGCCGAATGTTATGTCGAATCCATCATGCCAAGAGTCGTCGCACATCAATTCATGATGTTTTGATGAATCTTGAAGTGTCTCTACCTCTCACTTTGAGCTCACTTCATGAAAAGAGGGATGAGTGGTTGTTGTTCATTGCATTTATTGATTTTTGTCCAATTGTCTCCGAAATCATGAAGCGATCAATTTGCTTATTGATGGTTATGGAACCAACTCCATTCTTCTCTTGAGCTTCTCCATGACAGAGAAGAGCAAAAGGGACAAACAGAGCTTAGAAAAACTCTGTTTGCACTATTTTCACCTCAGAGCACAGAAGTAGACTTTTGCATGAAATCAGAGCACGACTGGCCTTGTTTGGGCCTGACCGGGCCTCATTGGGGGCCAACCGAGCCCCAATGTTTGGTAATCAGTGTGTTTTTGCATAAATAGAGGGCAGTGGCTAAAGGTGAAACATGGCAAATTCCCATGGAGGCAGACAGAGCTGCTTTTGAAAACAGTGACATGCATGCAATCCTTGTGCATCTTTGTTTATATCAATATTATAAATTAATGTTCCTATTTTAATTAATTACCATTATAGTTAGCATTGTTGTAATTATTATTAACGTTTATTTGTAATTGTCATAGTTAATTAACTTAGCTAGTTTGTTTTATTGTCCTTGTTGTAATAAATTAGATAGCTAATTAGTTATTTATTCATTCATTTGGTTTTGTAATAGTTAGTTTATTTCGGACACTTGGACATTCATTCAGACCCTCTTGCATGAGGGCAAAAAGTGTAATAAGTGTGTATGTCTTCCAACCCCCATTTCTTTGTCCCTTTTATTTCTCTGCTTATGATGGTAGAATAGAGCATCACGCTTTAATTAGCATTTTTCATGTCCAAAGTATCCATTTGTCTTGCATGCATCAACGCTCGGTTCATCATTCTATCAAAGCACTGTTATTGCTTAACTCTTTGAATATATGCTTGGACTATCTAATTGATTCAAATACCATGTTAGTAGCCGAGCCTATTAGTTGCATTTCGTATGTGTTGCATTAGTCACTTGCATATTAGAGCATGCATTTTTTTAATTAGTTTTGTTTCTTTTGGCTTGCCTTGGAGTACTAGGTGAGCGGTTTTGCGATAGCATCTTGCATGCGTGCGAATGTTGCCATGTCAAGCATACCTTCCATGAGGCTAAGTGTTTAAGTGATATATCTGTTTGAATGCCGGTGGATGAAGGCTAATTTCTTGAATTGGAATAAATTGATTAATGTACATACGATCCCACTTTTTCAAGTGGTATGTATTCAAACAAACATGAAATCAAAATGTTCCAATTTTTGCACATTACTCTATACTTGTGTGCGTCACATAGTAATGTTAGCCTAATAATTGGAACAAGAGCATATAATGTAAATAAGAATCACATCATGATTAGCGGAGGCCGATCTTTGTTCGGGCGAGTGGGGTGCTCACTTCATGACCTTCTTGAGCCGAGACACTCTTGGTGATGACGGACACATGGCCTTTGGCACAAGTCACGGGTTTCCTAAATTTCCCAAAAATATTTAGGTGGCGACTCTGTATCTGGCAAAGCAGTCCATTTTTGGCCTTTGAATTTGAACTCATTTGTGTTTATCCATTTCACATTGCACTTGTGGAATCAGATTTAGAACCGCAGGAGTCCGAACTGTAGGGCTAGTCGTATCCGATAGGGGCATGGAAAGCAAGCTATATATATATGAAGTTGTGTTTTGTGTTTCCCTATATTGCTTACTTGATCTTATTGCTTCAAATTCCCTAGGATAGTTAAACTCTATAGCGATTCGGGCTTAGACCTAACCCATTTATTGCCTTTGAATCTGGGAACCATATCCTTAGCCGTCGTCCTTCTCTCTTCTCTTGTTGGATTTTGGCTTGAGGGTCGACACCATCCTTGGTGGTGTCGACACTGCCTTCTTTCTTGTGTTTTGTTTGGCTTCTGGGGTCGACACCAGCCTTGGTGGTGTTAACACCACCTTGATGTTGTGCCCTTAGGATGGCTACTGAAATTTGGGGTCAACACCAAGCTTAGAGGTGTCGACATTTACCATGTTATTTGCCTCTGGGTCGACACCAGTCTTGGTGGGGTCGACCCTTCCATTGTTGCTTTGTTCTGGTTACAAACTGAAATATAGGGTCGACACTTCGAGTTCTTAGAGTCGACCCTCTCCTTGTTGTTTGGGTCTAGGTTACATTCTAAAAAATAGGGTCGACACCTCTATCTCATAGGGTCAATCCTCATTTGCTGCAAAATATTAGTGTCTTAGCTTTTCTTCCTGAGGATCGACATCACTGTCGTGAGGGTCTACCCCTGTTCAAGTACCTTGGCTAGCTTTGAACTTGAAGTCCATTAGCATGCCTTGCTTGTGTTATGTGTTTGATTCGACATCACTCTTAACATAATTTCAGAGATTATGGTGTCACCATACTACTATGATTGTCACCCCTCGGTCATATTTGGGTGCTGTGACCTTATGCCTTAACTCTTGGACCATTGCATGTCCATGCTCATTGTGCATTTCATTCTATCACTTCATCATTTTGGCCACTGTTTTTGGCGTGGCTGAGGCCTATCCATTTTCAATGTAAGTCCATAGATCATGCGGTTTGTGTGTCGTTGCATGCTTATCGCATTGCATGTTGTCACATCCTTGTTATTGGTATTGTTGTCGCATGCCTATTACATTGCATGTTTGTATGTTTAGGTTGCATTTTGCATGCTTGCTAGTTTGCATTTTGTCACATGCTTGATTAGGTTGCATTGCATTTGGCATGCGTGTTACCTTAGCCTTGTGCATGCTTAGGTTACATAGCATTACATTTCCATGTTGCATTGTATTTGGCATACTCGCTTCCATTACATTGTGTTTGGCTTGGGGTGTCCAACCAAACACGAGGAGCGAGGAACGTTCGTACTTGAAGTGACGAAACGTGCCTCAATCCTTAGTCGCTGACGCTCTTGATCTAACATGATAGAGTGTGAAGCCTTCATGTGTTTTGTGCATTCATTCCATATTCATTTGCACACTTGGCTCCTTTGGCCATCATGCGTTGAAATGCGTGATTGATGGCCCGAGGGTCTAGAATCATACTCCCTTGAGTCCATGAAATGATAGGAAGGGTGGTCGTGCATACATTGTCTTGAAAATGCATTGCCATGCTCTGTTTGTCCTCTGCTGTAGCAAACGGCATTCTGCAGGGAGAGATGGCTGGTCGGCCATCTTCAGTGCCGACCGGCTACCAATTTCTGGCCGAGAGCTCCATTATTGGTCGATGACTGGTTCCCCTTGGCCGATGGGCTTTCCACCTGGCCGATGGCCTCTCACAGCACCCAGAACGTAATTCAGAAGCATCATTGAGACTTGTGCAGTTTTCAGAGGTCCAGAGCAGTGTAAACAGAGGCAGCATGAGCATGGCAATAGATTTCCGAGCGGAGCCGAGCATGCGTCCATTTGTCCCTCTTCTCGAGGCCTCTTTACTATTTTAGTAGCTTAATTAATTTGTTTAATTAGTTAAGTGTTGTGTAATAATTAATTAGCTAGTTAGTTAGTTAATTAGTCAATTTGTATTATTCTTTCGAACCCTCCGTTGATAGAGCGAATTTTGTAATAAGTGTGCGTGAGTGTGTGAATGTCTTCCAACCCCACGTCTTTCTCCTTTTTACTTACCTGCTTTTGATTGTTAGTTTAGGGTCATTTTCAATTAACATCCTTATGCTATGCATGTTTGCATCATTCATCTATCCTGCATGCACCGGGCTCGGTGCATCATACAAACCGCATTGTATTTCAATACCGAGTTGAATACATGTATCAATTGTTGCATTTCACATGACATTTTAGAATAGTTGAGCCTACTTCTAGTTGTATTTTGTATGTGTTGCATTAGCCATCTTAACATGAACTAGGATCATGCATTGATTACTAACTAGTTTTTGTTTTGGCTCGGAATACTCGGTGAGTGTTTATGCTTTAGCATCCTTGCATGAGTGTGAGTGTTGCCATGATAGCATGCTTGCCATGAGGCTATTTGCTTATGTGATATAACTGCCTGAATGCCTATGGGTGAAGGTTGGATTACTTGAATTGAAACAATTCATTGAAATGCGAGTTTTAAGCCCACTTGAGAGTGGCAAAATCATGTTTTCTAAGCCCACTTGAGGGTGGCAAATCCACGTCTTAGCCTACTTGCGAGTAGCATTTTCAAACCATTTTCAAATAAACCAACATGAAATGTCTTATTCCAATTTAGGCGATCTAGTCTATACTTGTGTGTTGTACGCATCACATAGTAAATTCTAGCTAATAAACCGGAATAAGAACGTATATGTTTTCAAAAACAATATATCATGTTTAGTACAGGCTGATCTTTTATTGGGCGAGTGGGGGCGCTCATAGATGACCTTCCCCAATGGTACCCAAGTTCCCGAGCCGAGGTAACTTTGGTCATGACGGACATGTGGCCTTAAGGCACAAGTCAGGGTTTCTTAAATTCCCCTCCAAAACAAAATATTTAGGTGGCAACTCTGAATCTGGCAAAGCAGTCCATGTTTGACACTTCTTTCTTAAAAATCAGTTTTCCAAAACGATTTTCCGGATTTGGACTCTTTGGTGATTTATCGGTCTCACATTGCACTTTACGGGATTAGATTCAGAACCGTAACATTTGAGTCCGAACTGTAGCATGAGGCCCTTGGGGCGCATCTATAGTTTCTGGCGACTCTGCTGGGGAGCTAGAGAACTTGACTCGAACTCATGATATCTTGTTTTGATTACACTTATGTGTCTCTTTGCATTGTATTTGTATTGGTGTGCCTAGGACACCGTGTTTGCCGTATGCTATTCCTGAACGGTTTGCCGGAGGCTTGCTTTGAGAAGCATGCCATAAGGCTGACCGGTTGCGGGCTCTGCCACAACGGGAACACAAACCTCGGTTTTTACCGGGGCACCCATTTTGACCATTCGACCTAGTGCATATCGGAATCCATAGTGACTATTCCAAGCTAGGACAGGTTGCTTACCCGATTACAGGTTGTTTGAAACCCCTGTGTGCATAGTGAAACCCTAGCTCCTGAAAAAATAGGACAGGGAAACCCTACCCCAACATAGGGGTGTTTTGGCTCTCACTTGCTTGTTATGTGCTTTTTGAGTTGGCCTCTACAGGAATGCACGTATCAGTCTGCAAGTTTGGGTATTAGGCCTATTGGCATCAGTACTTGGGAATCAGTTATATCTGCGGGTATCAGATTCAGATTTAGAGCAGTGATTTGGGAACAGTGATCAGTGGTTGAGGACGGTTCATTCAGCTTGTGTTTGCCAACTGTGTGTTGTCTTTATTTAAGCTGTTGTGCTGTCTATTTTTCTGTTCATTGTTTCCTTATTATTGCTTTATTTATCTTTTTGCAAGGTAGTTTAGCACCATTGATTCCGACCAGGCAGATATCCCTCGAGCACTCTGGGTTAGAGGTCATAGACTTAATCGATCTAGGGATTTGATAAACGGACAAGCAGTGTTCCTTTTTTTACCCCCGGTTACCAAACGGAGGTCAAAAGGGCGCAGCGTATCGGTATAGCGGTCGTCAGATCAGTGGTCTACCCCATTAGTGGACAGTTAGGCTGAGATCTTAGTTTCTACTGTAGGGACAGATATACCGGTTGTGCAGATAGATCAGCGCAATATGGCAGGCATAGAGGAAATGATGCGTCAGCTTCATGAGAGTACGAACGCCATGCAGCAGGATGTTGCCTGTCAAGTAGAATTTGCCAAGCAACAGGCCGAGGTCATGGCCCAACAGGCAGAATTAATCGCCAGGTTACAGCAGCAAACCGGAGCATCTGCTTCACACCAAGTTCCTCCCCCACCAAGAGTTCCAATACCCGGGGAGACGCTAAATGTCCAAGAAGACATGGACGTTGCGACAGGGCCGGCTCCGCCCCCAATCCTACCCCAGCTATCCAAAACACCTACCAACCTACAGATTCTCCCTTTCAGTTTGAGGTGGACCCCACAGCATTGAAAGTGAGCAAGCTTGAAAAGTTGTTCAAGAAATCTCAGGGTGTGAAATCCATTCCAGATATTGAGGACGGATACACTGACTCGGCCGTGACACTGCCAGATCGGTTTAAAATGTCGTACATCGACCGCTTTGATGGGTTTGGGGATGCTATGGTGCATTTACGGTTGTTTTTGGACATATTAAAGGCCGATGGGCCTCTCCAGATTGCATAAGCTTTCTTTGTTTGGCCGGACCCTGCTGGGTGTAGCAGCTATTTGGTATGCAAAACTGGAAGACTCTGTTAAGAGGAACTAGGATGAGATGGTTGAGGCCTTTGTGGCTCAATACTCCTATAATACTCAGATCGAGGTCACAACTCGTGATCTCGAGACAACTAGGCAAGAGCCGAAGGAGAGCTTCTCTGATTTCGTGACCCGATGGAGGGCCAAGGCCTCGATGATGACCATCAGGCCTGTCGACAAAGATCAGATTCGGATAGTTGTGCTCAACCTCCAACCCAAGCTTATGCAGAAGATGATCGTCCTCCCTCTTTCTACCTTTGCAGATTTACATGAGATAGGGGTGCAGATCGAGGATGCTATGAAGCAAGGCCTCATTGATCATGAGAGAGAACAGCCCAGGAGGGCATTCAACCGCAGTACGAATGTAGGCACAAGCAATGCTGTAGCTGCCAGAGCTTCAGATGTGAGTATGGTTACCACCACCACCACCCCAAGAACCCTTTCAGCTACACCATTCACCGGTGCGTCCGGAAGTAGTTCACAAACAACCAAGTTTCCACCCAGAGGCCAAAGAACCTTTACCCCACTATACATGCCTTTGTCTAAGGCTCTGGGGGTTTTGATCAGGAAAGAGCACTTGAAGCCCCTAGAGCCGCGGCCATTGCCAGAAAAACTTCCCCCCTCCCACAACCCAGCTAAATACTGCGCATTTCACCAACAGCATGGTCATGACACCGACCAGTGCTATAGATTGCGTCACGAGATTCAGGATCTCGTTGACAATAGGGTGAACGTGCCTTCAAAGAAACCGAATGTCACAATCAACCCTCTCCCACCACATAACCAAGCTCCACCTCCCAAATGCATCAATTTGATGCAAACAGGGGTTGTGTCATACGACCCTAGTATATATATCAATCCCTCTCACCTACCCAAGCCGGAGGTGTTCATTCCTGACAGCACTGACTTGTGTGTGTTGGATATCTCCCAAACCCAACCTGAAACGGTGTTGGTAGCTATCGAAGATAGAAGTGGGTCGACTGCGGAGGCAGATGAGAGTGCAAATACAGAGCCTGAGAGGTTTGCAAGCTTCATGTACAACCCGAGCAGTTACATTACATCAGCAGGCCAGGCTAGGCCGAATGTGGAATTGCCAGTGGAGGCAGAGATTTGTGTAGTGCGGGAGGATGGACTTAATCAGGGGCTGGATGACTTGGCAGAACTAGAAGAGGACATTGCTAACCTTCAATTTTTCAACGAGCAAGATCCGGGAGACGTGACAGTCAACAGGTTTGATTTGAATGGGGCAGCGGAGTCTACTGGATGGCTTGACGACCAGCCGGATGTTGTTGAACAACCTCAGCTAGAACAGGGTCCATCAGGGATGGGGACATCAGTTGTGGTCGGAAGGGCCGGGAATATGGACGCATCGCCGGAGAGCGCTGATGTTAAGAATTTTGCTAGGGATCCGGGCAATTTGAATATAGGAGGTGTTGGACAGTAAGCTACGCTGAAGCAGTCTGAGCGAGGAAGGATCGAGGATTCTGAGAGGGCCAGAAAGGCCAAGGCCCCTGAGGGGACAGAACGTTCTGTGTGCATAGGAACAGAGCATGTTGCGGGCACAGGAACGAAAGGTGTTGTGGGCACAAGAATAGTTGTAACGGAGCCGGACAAGTGCCTGTCAGCTGTCGATGACATGTGGTGGGAAGATGATGATCTATGTCTTGCCCACACAGATGAAGACTGGGGGAGTAACCAGCTGGATGATACCTGGTACATTGGCGAAGTTGATTACATGACTAGGAGCGGGCAGTATTTTAAGCCCCCGCACTTAGATCAACCAGAAGCGTTCGGAAAGACAGGGACACAGACAAGCAGAAGGATAAATTGCTCGAAGATGAGGCTGTGCTGAAATAGCTGAAGAAGATACAGGCAGACATCTCCATCTGGGGACTGCTTATGGCTTCACGAGTCCACAGACAAGCTGTCATTTCTGCTATGGACAAGGCCAAACTTTCAATAGATACCACGCTTGAGCAGCTGGTAGGATTTGTTTTTCCGGAAGAAGCTTCCCCGACATTGACCTTTTCTGACAAGGAACTGCTGCTTAAGGGCGCAAACCATAACAAACTGCTCTACATCTCTGTGGAGTATAGAGACAAGTGGGTACCGGTAGTTCTTGTCAACACGAGATCTGCTATTAATGTGTGCCCGTCGAGGACGGCATATGCAATCGGGTTGAAGCCCGCGGACTTTGTGCCAACTGCCCAGGTGATAAGGGCTTATGACAATACTAGCAGAGAAGTGATGGGGACTGTGCAGATTCAGACCAAGGTTGGTCCAGGACATCACGAGATTGACTTTCATGTCTTGGACATTCCCGTGACCTTTAATCTGCTCTTAGGGCGGCCGTGGTTGCACCAGGTAAGGGCAGTTTCTTCCACCCTGCATCAGATGTTGAAATACCCCCATGGGAAGGGGATGGCTATTGTTTTTGGGAATTCATCAATCCATCCGCCGCCAGAGCTGTCTACACTGGTTTTGGAAATCGAGCATGGCATGGAGGATGTGTTCCTGTCAGGATTCACCCTAGTCGAGGCTCGGGTTGTTCAAGATATCTTGGCTGTTGATGAGGGGTTATATGTCAGCGCACAGTCAGTGTACCTCATGAACAAGCTCCAGTATATCCCTGGGATGGGATTAGGAAAGTGTGGCCGGAAGGGCATTGCAGTATCGGCCGAAGTGCCGCACAACCCGCATACCTTTGGTTTAGGCTATCTGCCTACCAAAGAGGACTGGGTAAGGAAAGGCAAAGAAATGGTTGGGAGAGCCAGAGCCAAGCAGGCCGGAAGGCATTTTGAGTTGATGCATCGGCCTATCCAGGGCACCCTGAATGGACGCTTCGTCCGGGAGGGGGAAGATTTTCCATTCTGCGGCTTCCCGGAGCCATCGTTGAATGTCGAGAAGAGACGCCTGCCGGGTTTTGAGATCTTCTTCGATTTACAATTGTCTGGGGATGATGTTACCGAGGAGCAGACAGACCCATCAGCTGAGGTTGAGCAGTGTAAGGAAGTGGATTCCTAGAGCACCGAGATTGAAATGGGGGTAGCATTGGCTTGTCTACTATCAGATGCTCCGATCGTACATGAGTGCTTGGGGGATGATCTCTCAGTGTCAATGATTCGGAATGAAGCAGCTGCAAGCCCATCTGCAAACATTTTGGATGCGTCCATCACACCCTCCCTCGTCTGGCAGTACAAGGAGGGATTCTTATCGAGCAGCACCGGGTCAGGTAGTGAGTCGGAATCTGATTCTACCGAGTCTGTAGGGTCGGAATCAGGTTCAAGCTCATCTGAGTCTGAGTCCGGTATTCCTGGGGGTGACAACCCGGCTGCCATAGTCCTGTCTAGGTTGTCTTTTTCTTTTTCCTTTGAGTCTATTGTAACAGAGGAATCAGGCGACATGGAAGTGATTAATGAGAATGGAATGGTTGTGGCCTTTGAGTATTTTTCTGTACCTTTGATTTATTACATTAATTCAGACTTTCAAAACTTCAATGAAAACGACGAGGAAGAAATTCCTTCGATTTTGAAATATTTGCTAGATCAGGAGCATGAGAGGTTTGTAAAACCGCTGGTCGATGAAATCATCCAAATTAATGTTGGTGCTGAGAAGGACCCGCGGCTGGTTCAGATCGGGTCCACGTTGTCTTCGGAGGAGTGCGAGCACTTAGTCGCTTTATTAAAAGATTTCAAAGATGTTTTCGCCTGGTCCTACGAAGACATGCCGGGAATCAATCCTGAGATTGTACAGCACCGGATCCCTCTTGACCCCGAGGCCCGACCTGTTAAGCAGAAGCTCAAAAGGATCCGCCCGGACTGGGCTATCAAGATCAAAGAAGAGGTTACCAATCAAATCGACACAGGATTCCTACTGGTATCTAAATACCCAACTTGGTTGGCCAACATAGTTCCGGTGCTGAAGAAGGATAGCAGGATTCAGGTATGTGCGGATTTTAGGGATTTGAATAAAGCCAGTCCGAAGGACGACTTTCCTCTGTCGCATATCGACGAATTAGTGGACTTCACAGCGGGGCATGCATTGCTCTCATTTATGGATGGCTTTTCAGGCTACAACCAGATTGTAATGGCACCTGAAGACCGGGAGAAGATTGCTTTTACCACCCCGTGGGGGACCTACTGTTATAGAGTGATACCGTTTGGGCTGAAGAATGCTGGAGATACACATCAACGGGCTGCGACCACAATATTGCACGACATGATCCACAAGGAGGTTAAGATGTACGTGGACGACATGATTGTCAAGTCCAAAGAAAGAGAGGGCCACTACACCGCCTGGCGAAAGTTTTTCCAAAGGATCAGGGAATTTCGGTTACGGTTGAATCCTCTAAAATGTACGTTTGGTGTTACAGCAGGGAAAATGCTGGGGTTTTTGATTACACAGAGAGGTATCGAAGTCGACCCTTCCAAAATCAAGGCCATCTTTGAAATTCCACCACCGAGGACTGAAAAGGAAGTGCGAGGCTTTCTGGGTAAAGTGCAATTCATAAGGCGATTTATTTCTAAATTAACCTTGACTTGTGAACCACTCTTTGGCCTCCTGAAGAAAGAAAAGAAATTCCAATGGGACGGTTGATGCCAAGCTACTTTTGAATAGATCAAGCAATATTTAGAGAACCCACCCATGTTGTCACCGCCTGAGCCAGGGAAATCGTTGATTTTGTACCTTTCAGTGACTGAAACTACAATGGGCTGCATGCTTGCACAGGAGTCTGAGGACAAGGTGGAGAGAGCTATCTACTACCTGAGCAAGAAGATGTTGGATTACGAGACCCGTTACACTCTGCTGGAAAAGGCTTGTTTAGCCTTAGTATAGGCTACCAGGAAGCTGCGGCACTACCTATTAGCTCACTCTGTAATGTTGGTTTCAAAATTAGATCCCATCAAATATCTCTTCGAGAAACCGGCACTTACGGGTAGGCTAGCTTGTTGGTTGCTTCTGCTTTCCAAATTTGATTTGAAGTATGTGACGCGCAAGTCAGTGAAGGGGAGAGCAGTAGCGGAGTTCCTAGCCGATCACCCAGTTGAAGGGGATGAAGCAGTTGAGTACCTATTCCCAGACGAGGCCCTTTTGCATGTCGAAGACGAGTTTTGGATGATGTACTTTGACGGAGCGTCAAACCAATACGGGTATGGGATAGGGGTGTTGCTAATAGCACCCGACAATTCTCGTATCCCTCTAGCATTCAAACTCCGGTTCAAAGTATCGAACAACGAAGCAGAATATGAGGCATGTATTGCTGGTTTAGAGGCTGCCCTAGAACTAGGGGCAAAACGGTTGGACGTCATCGGGGACTCGAACCTTGTTGTATCTCAAGCTAAAGGAGATTGGAAAGTCAAAGAAGAAAAGATGAGAATATACCACCAGACCTTGGACTTGTTGATTCCTCGGTTTGAGAAGCTGAACTTCGCTCATCTGTTAAGTGAGAACAACAGGTTCGCAGATTCACTAGCAACTCTATCTTCTATGATAGACATCCCTTTTGGAGTCCGGATGCGTCCGATCATCATTGACCAGAAATTTGTGCCAGCCTACGAGCTGATTGCTGCCATAGATGAGATTCAAGATGTGAACCCCTGGTATTACGATGTCTGGAACTTCTTAGAGAAAGTGGCATACCCATCAGGGGCAAATGCCAAAGACAAGAGGGCAATCTGAAAAATGGTTGCTCAGTTCATCGTCCGTAGAGGGAAGCTATACAAGAGAGGTCATCTTGGGATGCATAAGTTGTGTGTTGATGCTAAAGAGTCCAAGCGCCTAATGGAGGCCATCCATGGAGGAGAGTGCAGAGCGCATATGAACGGGGTGATGCTAGCCCGAAAGATCCGTAGACAAGGTTACTACTGGTCCACCATGGAGGAGGATTGTATTGGCTTTGTCCGGCGATGCCACAAATGTCAAATCCATGCAAACTGCATGAACATTCTGCCGTCGAAGCTGTACAACATGACTTTGCCATGGCCATTTTCCATCTGGGGGATTGATGTGATCGGGGTTGTCACTCCAAAAGGATCCAATGGGCATGAGTTCATTCTGGTCGCGATAGACTATTTCACAAAGTGGGTTGAGGCCCAATCTTATGCGGTATTGAAGGCTTCACATGTTGCGAAGTTCATCAAAAATAACATCATCTGTCGCTATGGGGTCCCAAACGAGATCATTTCAGATAATGGTTCCCACTTCAAGAAGGAAGTGATCGACTTGTTAGAAAAATATAATGTGGCTTTTCACAAGTCATCTATGTATCGGCCACAGACCAACGGAGCAGTCGAGGCCGCCAACAAGAATATCAAACACATTTTGCAAAAAATAGTGGAAACCTACCGGGACTAGCCAGATAAGCTGCCATTTGCTCTGTGGGGCTACCGGACTTTAATTAGAACTTCTACTGGAGCGACTCCATATTCATTGGTTTATGGGATGGAGGCCGTTCTACCTATCGAAATTGATGTTTCGTCATTACGAGTACTAGCTGAGTGTCAGATAGCTGAGGCAAATTGCCAGCAGAGCAAATTCGAGGAACTCATGCTCTTTGATGAGAGAAGGCTGAAAGGACTGTACCATGTTCAAGGTTATCAACGACGAAGTACCAGGGCTTTCAACAAGAAGGTTAAGTCCAGGAATTTGAAAGAAGGAGATTTGGTGCTCAGAGACAACTGAGCTCCCATCCACGACCATAGGGGCAAGTTCAGACCCAATTGGACTAGCCCTTACATCATCAAATCTATCTGGTCGGGTGGAGTTGTCGTTCTGATGGACCTAGATGGCCTAGAGTTCTCCCAGCCGATCAACATGGACAAGTTGAAGAAATATTTTCCCTGAGAGGCTCGCTAGGCCAAAAACCCGAAAGGGCAACCTACGCAAAAGTTAGAGCACAAAAAATTTAAAATTATAAATACTGAGCTCGCAAGGTTGAAAACCCAGAAATGGCGGCCTTGGCAAAAGTTAGAGCGTAAAAGGTGAGGGTTAATACACGAGTGAACCTAAGTCGAACTACGTAAGACTTGATTCCCATCTTTGGGATACGTAGGCAACTTAATTCTGAAGTTCAGCCATAAACACTTCCCCGATCAACTTTGTCCATGTGATCACCTTGGTCATCTTTGTCTATTCGGCATTCAAGAGCTCGGTCGTGATCTCCAGTGTAGTGCTATTCAGACTAGGGGCAACTTTCCAGTTGCTGGGATCCGGGGTTTTGCATCTCAGGGACAGATCTCAGGCATGTCCAGTTCTGATCCATATCGAAAATGATTTTGAAAATTTTTAATAAAAGTTGATTTTGTTCAAATTAATCTTTTTACAACTTAGACCATTTTTGGACCGAACGGAAAATTTTCAGTACCCGCAACCTTCAATTACATTGATTTCAATACAGAGTTCTCCTACTCTTGAATACAAAATTGAAGTTGCTTTTCATTACATTCATAAAGAAAGCTTGAAAGTTCTGATTAAAAGCAAATAAATCCGGGGCATAGTCTAGTGTTCCTGCGTCCCCTCCCAGAGCCGGTCAAAGCCTCTAATGCCAAGCTGGGCCCGACCTGTGCCTCTTCATTGAGCCAATCTAAGCACTTATTAGAGAGGGTGTAGCTGAAAGTAGGAGCGGGGGCCAGAAGTTATCTCGCCCTCCGGGTTGCAGCATACCGAGCTAGCTGTGCGCCTCGGACTGGAAATGTAGCAGGGTACTCAATCCCCTCTTCTGGGCAAGTCTGATCATGTCTGAACTGGTATCGGAACCAGAACAAGAAATACAAGACGGAGTGTGTCAAGCCATTCAATTGAATCTGGGGCTGACGGGTCATCTTGTAACTCATTGCCGGCAGGTTAAGCCAAGGGCAGCGCCAAGCGATGTGGTCCGCGGACAAATTTCACATCCAGCTGTACCACCATCCTTCATCCGGAGCATCGACTAGACGTCGTCGGGAGAAATAGCCGTGAGCTGAACATGTTGGACACGAGTCCACAACTCTCAACTTGTCTATCAACCATACCTGGGGAGGGATAAAAAATGAGAGAATAAAGAATAGAGAGATGTACGTTGAGAGAAAAGCTACGCAAAAGGTTTTGAGAGAAAAATTGAGCCTGAGGGTCGAATGATGTGAGATACATATGTGAGAGGGGGTGGGAAACATTTCCTGCAATAGTAGTGGACTCCCCGCAAACCAAGCCGTCTCCTGGCGATGAAAAGCGTTTAGGCCCATCAATGTCTCGGCCAATGTCATGGCAATGCAGCTTTTGCCCTCTTTCAAGCCCTCAGCGACTTCAATCAAACGAGTGCTAAACCCACCAGAGCCTGGGGCTAGCAAGAAATGAGATAGCATGCATAAGCAGAGCGCATGTCGTCGGTAACCCTGCCAATGATGGTCGTCGCGGTTACCAACATCGGAAAACCGACAAACCAAGCTCGGAATGTCCATCTCTCCATTGTGAATCAATGACCGAGCGTCATACACAGTAAGGCTGCACATCCGTCCTAAGGCTTGGACGTGGCCGAACCGGAACAGAGGCAAGATTTCCTTGTCGCGCTCGGATTCCATTACAGCTTGGAAATCCTCGAAAGTGGGACACATCTCTTGACCGCCAAAACTAAAGACGTTTGTTACCGGATTCCAAAACCTTGCCGCAGCATGGAGGAACGAAAAATGCAGCGGGGTGCGGCCCAGCTTGAATAAAGCATTTATACTGAAACCCCAGAAATTCAGCCTTTCCGAGCCATCCAAGTTGGCAATCCAAGTTGTGAGATTTTGGGCAAGAAACTCTTTCATTTTGGTGCAAATCAGTGTTGAAATGAGGAAAACTAAGAAGCTGAGGCTTTTGTAGAAGATAAGGTGGTGAGTGGAAGACAGGTGTCAACATTCTGGAGGTGTTTTCCATTTTTGGCCGATCGGCCAAAAATAGTGTCGACCGACCATCTCTTTTGGCCGATCGGCTAAAACTGTTGGCCAATGGCCATTTCTTGTGGCTGGTGGCTTTTCTCTTTGGCCGATGGCCTTCCTTCTTGTTCCTTGAGCTGATTATGTATGGAACATGCTGAGGACTTGTAATTGGTTCCACTTCCAATGCCTTTCGGTGATGATTTTGCAAAGTCACGCCTGCGTTTCTATGTTTTGATTATCGAGTTGTTGCACATTTGCTTATCGAGTTGTATTTCACATTCTTTAAGTCTTTGCTTTGCTTATCGAGTTGTATTTACACTTGGTTAGCTTATCTTGTTCTTTATTTTGATTATCGAGTTGTTTTTGTCGTTACTCGGTTCACAACTTGATTATTACGATGCAAGTGCTTAATTTTCAAACAAAAGTTCAATCTCATTGACATTGTTATGTAATGCGATGCGATGCATAGAATGTATAAATGTAACACTTTTTGAACAAAACAGTTGTTTCATTTCATCATGTGTTTTGCAAAAAGTACATAGTTTTGAGAAAATAAAACCTGCCTGAGGCAGTACAATGTGCTCAAACTACCAGTAAAAAGAAAAATAAAGCAAAACAAAAAAGAGGAGAAAAGCAACAAAGTGTCTGAATAGAGCAAAAAAGAAGAAAAACAACAAATGTCTGGATCCGTATCAGTCATCTCGAGCACGGGAGTCAGTCCTGGTCCTCTTCCTGGACGAGGGTCCAAGTTCACCACTGCCATCTCCATAGTCAGAGTCTGAGCCTTCTCCGGTCACGCCCTGGGACGACGCCGCCTCCTCGTTTGAATCATCGGGGGAGGGCTCTCGCGAACTGCTCTCAGCATGAGCATGCCTATGTCCACCCCGGCTATGGAATGTCATCCCCCGCCTGGCTCCCCCTCCTCCTCGAGCAGGAACAGATGGTCCAGCTGGAGCCCCTCCCACAACCGGAATCTGGAATGGGGCCTGAAAAGGACAAATAGCAAATGCATCAGTCATGTTACGCAAAGCAGAGTATGAAACAGTGTATGAGTACAGCGTATAAATTCTGTGAGCAGTGTATCAATACATAATGCAGTGTATGGGTCCAGTGTATGAATGTCGTGAGCAACACTGTGAGCAGTATGTAGGTTACAAGGTATCAGTGCCGTGAGTGCTGTGTATAAAGTGCCCTGTTGATAGTGTGATGCATCAGATTATGTATGAAATAGATTAGGCAGAGTTTGAGACTGCAGTTGAAAGAACTTACCGGGATATTGTAGATGGTCAACAAGTCGATGCACCGCTGCAGCATCCCTACCGCTGAGGCTGTCAACTCCAGGGACTGGCGAGTATACTCGATGGAAGCCTACAAAAGTGTTGAAGTCATTAGTATTCTGCAGGATATCAAATGAATTGAAATGACTGTACAAAATGAAAAGTCTAGTAGTACATACCGGGGTCAAGCCATAGACTCCGACAAGCTCATGATCAGCAGGAGGAGGAGCGAAAGGGATCTGATAAGTCTCCACACCCTTCCCTCGGCATGTGATCGTCGTGGGCAATGTTGGCCACTCAGCACCCCGTCCCCTCCGAGATCCACTCCTATCACGGGCCTGAGTCGCCCTCAGTGCTCCTACTCCTGTCGACGCCGCAGGCCTCTCCCTCTCAACCGGCGAGCACCGATCAGAGGCCGCATGAGATAAGCCTGAATGAACTCGACGTAATCGCCCTCATCTCTAAAGCGCTCTGAGTCCCAGTCGATCTTATAATCCATCATCTCCTCAAAGGTATACCTCTCAGTATGCCTCATATGAGTGAGAGGCGGCCTCGGGACTACCTGCTCCGGTAAGTCGAGGGTCTTCAAATAATACACAGTTTGTTATCTACTGTTATTGAGAGTACGATATAAAGCGAAGCTTAAATAAACTGTAATGTTTGACATACCTCGGCTGCAGTGATGGTGTCAAAATAACAACGAAAGAACATGAAGGACTCTCGTGGCCTCTGCTTGCATCTCACATCAAAGCGGTGGGAAAACGGAACCATAGGGGGCATCTCCTCATCCGACACTGGGGCAAGCCTGGGAAAGTAGGCATACACCCACAAGTACAGAATGCAACAGAGTAGATATGAGTATGCTTATCAGATAAAGCAGTATACAGATAAAGCAGAGTGCAGTAAGTGTAGTGTACTGTGCAATGTACAACCAGTGTAAAGCAGATTGCGTGCGCGCAGTGTGTGTGACGTATAGATGATGAAAAATAGAATTAAAAAGACAGAAAATGGAACATGTACCTCCCAGGCTCGCCAGTAGCCTCCAAGCAACTGCCCACTGCGGCGGGAGGATGAGCTCATATATTCCTAAAGGGTGGCCAAGCCCGCAGCACCCCAGTCGTAGCCGCGGATCCGCATCACGTCCACGAGTGCGCTCAGTAGGTAAAGGACGACAGTGTTCGCCCGGTCGGCGAAGAGCGTGGTCCCCAGCAGGAACATGATGGAGCCATGGGCATACTGCTCCTCCTTCTCCTGAGTAGTAGGCGCTTGGATCCGAAAGTGATCCTCGAACCCTGAGTACCTCACAAACCCTGACCGGGCAAGAGGTGGCTGAGTGCCGAGCAAGTATAGCTGAGCGGCGTCCCACTCATCCATATCTGTATCAAAGGGGATCAGATCGCCCCCTACCCCGATGCCTGTGAGCATGGAGAAGTCAAAGGGAGTCATCGTCATCTCCCCGGTGGCAGAAAGGTGGAAGGAGTCGGTGGTGTCCCACCACCTCTCCACCAAAGCAGCAAGAAGAGGCCTGCTCGCAGTGAGGCGCGAGAGTCCCATGCAGAAGGTCCCAAAGCCAGCTTGATTGACAAAACGGAAAACCGCATCGGGTAGCTCCATATACCATCCTCGAGTGACGATATTCCCATACCCCCAGAAGGCATGGAAATCTCCCTGTGTTCAAAACCAAACAGATGCGAAGCAGTGTCACATGTACAGTGTTTGAATGCCTTCAGAATTGGGAAAAATACAGTGTGGGTATATTTATATTCGAGTTTACACAGATATTGGGTGGGCTAAGCATACGACGTAGCAGTTTGTTTGGGTTATTTCAGTTGAAAATGTAGTGCGGATGCATATGTTCAGATTTAAATAGATATTGGGTGTGGGTGTGCTCACAGTGAACTACAGCATGCGATGTATCAGTGTGTATGAGCTAAGCAGTTAAAGAACAGAATCGACTATCGCAGTTATATGTTCTACATTGCAGAAAATGAAATAGAGGAAGAGTGTACCTCAGAAGTGTCGTAGGACAAATGTGACTCTAGCTCGCGCAGCAAATGCTCCAGTGGCTCACCCCGCGCGTAGCTCCTGAAGTGGCGGATGCCGTCGGGAGCCAACACGTGTACCGCCGGCCTGTAAGTCATCGGATCGAACGTCCAGATGTGAAGAGGTAGGAGCTCGACCTCAGGGTCCACGTCCATCCCTGGGGGAGTCCCACCACGTGGAATGTCGTCTACCATCTCAAAAAGAGCGTGAAAATGGCCGAGAATGTGAAAAACGGGCAAGAATACGAAAGGTCAACCAAAAAGTCAACCCCAAGAGGATGAAAAATGGGAGAAAAAGGTCGGAGTGTGGAAAAGGCACAAAAACCAAGTAAACTCGGGGGGAAACAAACCCCAAGTAGTGGAAATCGAGAAGGAAACACCGAAAACTGTGTTTTGTTCGGTTTAAAGTGTGCGAAACGGGAAGGGTTTTGCGAATCGAATGACGAAAAAGGCTCGAAAACGCAGCAAAAACTCAGATCGAAGGTTGGGAAATCGCCTAGAGGGAGAGAGGAGTATTTTTCGAGCTAGGGTGAAGAGGAAATATAAGGTTTGGAACCTTTTATTTAAAGACCCGTGGCCAAAGGACAAAATTGCCCCGACATTGCCATTTTTGGCCGGTCGGCCAAATTGTTAGCCAATTGGCTAAATAGTTGGCCGATGAGTTCCTTTTGTGGCCGATGGATGGCCGGTGGCCTTCCCTTGTGGTCGATGCACCTCACACACCCTTGTTTGGTTCAGTTATGTGGTTTGGGACCTTCATTACTCAAGATAGTGCAAGAAAGTGCACTTTTGAACCTTAACCGACCTTCGTGTTAACCTCGAGCCGTGTCTTCGGTGTGCGATGCTCGGTGCGTGCAAGGAGTATCCTTTCTCGTATGTTTTTGTATTTTGTGATTTCTGCAAATCGCTTTAAATTTGTCATGTTACATTGCTTTGTTTTGACTGTAATAAGCGCGCTCGTTACGCGTCTTGCATTGAACAATGCCTCGTCTTGTTTTGAGGTTGCATCTCAACATCGCGAGTGACGTGCCTTCACCATACTTATGCTGAACATGGGTCTTTCTTGCTATACACATTGCTATACGTTGTCGCGTATGCTTTACTTACATGTCTTCATGCTTTCCTTTTTTCACACATTGCTATACGTTGTCGCGTATGCTTTACTTACATGTGTTCATGCTTTCCTTGCTTCACACATTGCTATACGTTGTCGTGTATGCTTTACTTACATGTCTTCATGCTTTCCTTTCTTCACACATTGCTATACGTTGTCGCGTATGCTTTACTTACATGTGTTCATGCTTTCCTTGCTTCACACATTGCTATACGTTGTCACGTATGCTTTACTTACATGTGTTTATGATTTTCCTGCTATACACATTGCTATACGTTGTCGCGTATGCTTTACTTACATGTGTTCGTGCTTTTCCTGCTATACACATTGCTATACTTTGTCGCGTATGCTTTACTTACATGTGTTCATGCTTTCCTTGCTTCACACATTGCTATATGTTGTCGCGTATGCTTTACTTACATGTGTTCATGCTTTCCTTGCTTTAAACATTGCATGCGTTGTCGCGTATTACTTTACTTACATGTGTTTATGCCTCAACTGCATTGTCATGCATCCTACCCGGCTTGCATTGTCGCGCATGCCACCTCCTTGCATTGTTATGCACCCCTTGCTTGCATTGTCGCACATACCGTCCTTGCATTGTTATGCTTGTTTCAAATCGCATTGTTATGCGCACACTTAGGTTGCATTGTTATGCACCCCTTCCACCCGCATTGTCATGCACTCTTCACATGCATTGCCACGCACGTTCCTCTGCATTGTTATGCATCACACTTAGGTTGCATTATCATGCACCCCCTCACTTGCGTTGTCACGCACTTTTCACTTGCATCGCTATGTATGTTTCTAACAATGTTGTACCTGTTAAGTTTCTTTCTTTTTCAAACATGATATTGTATGTATGGTTCATTTAAAGCTGGCACGACCAGACGAACCGGACAAGTATTGTATTCTCCACGTGAGATGTAGCGAGAATTGTATAATTCTCTTACATCCTTTCTGCATGAGTTGTAGTTCGATTCTTATTCGCTTGCTTAAACTGTTGCATTTATTGTGTATAATTGCTTCGTTACAGCTCTCTTTGCATGATCATAAGTTACGTTCGGCTTTGTGCATGTCATTTGCATCTTGCCCCTGCCTGCGGGCACAAATCTTTGCTTCTTGTATGCTTGTCTAAGTCTTCGGCCTTGTCATAAATGGGTCGTCTCTGGGCTTCGACATTCACTCCCGTCATTGTTATGACTTTCGAGTTCTGTCAAAGAGGGGCAACTGTAGACACCCCATTTTTTACCGTCCTCAAGACTTGGACGTCATCATTTGAACACTCGATGATCATCTTTGCTCGTGTTCGTTTTGAGTTCCCAGAGATCTCAGCCACGCGCCTTGCCTCAAGATCTCTTAACTTGACTGTTTTGTGCTTGGTTGTGGACCAAGCACTCGTGTTTTTGCTTTTGAGTTGGGTGGCTTGTTAGCCATCCCCTCAACCCATCGGCCAAGGCTTGAAGCTGTCGGCCCCTTTTTTCTTGCCATCGGCCAAGAGTGTTGGCTGATCGGCACTATATTTGGTCGGTCGGCCACCTTTGTTGGTCAATCGGCCATATTTTCCGGCCGACCCCTTTCCATCTGCTTTTGGCAGATATTTTTGCCAGTTGGCACAACTGGCACGCACAATTTCCCCCCTCAATACACGTGTGTGGAGGGATTTGAGCGTTGCTTAGCTTCTCCAAGAAGCTTTGCAAAATTGGTTTTCTATAAAAGGAGAGCCACCTCTCCCTTTCCAGGGGTTCTAGAAATCTAATATACAAGTTAGATATATCTCTCTCTCTATATCTCCCTCTCTCTAGATTTGTGCGTGTGTTTGAGCTCAAAAGTGTGTTTTGTTCTTACTATTGCACACAAACACCTAGAGTTGCACCATCCTTGTGTGTTGAGGTACTAGGAGGTTGGTTTTAAGGTTCTTGAGTTGGTTTTGATCAGAGAGAATTGCTGGTCTTGTGTTCTTGAAGTTGTTCTTCAAATGTGAGATTATAAACTTTAGATACCCCATTCTTGCTTAAGCTTTTACACATACTTCTATATTGTTTCAAGCTTGACTCTAAACTACAAAAAGTTCTAATTTTGTATGCTTGTTATGGTTGCTTAAGGTCAATTTTTGGTTGAGGGTTGTTTACCCCCTCTTAGGCCTTGTTTGGCCTTATTTTGTGCCTTTACTTTTGAGCTTTGGGATCATCTTATTTTGACCTTCCCACCACTGAAATCCAGAGGATTTTCAGTGGTGAAGAAGTGGTTTTGGAGTCTTGTATAGGAGGGGGACACCCCCCTCTCCTTATGTCTCATATGCATGTGTTGTTGGCTTATAAGAGTTGCATGTTTACTTAGCATGTCTTGGTTCCATTTCAGCACTTTTTAGTGGCTTTCAGGACCTTCCTTAACTCTATTCCATGTTGGTTTGATGGCATCTTGCATTCTTCACATACTTGTAGAGTAATCTTGCATGTTGGCATAACATGCATTTTGTGTTTGGACCACTATTTTTGCATGTTTTGGCTCAACTCAAAGGAGCTTTTAGTCATGTTTCACCATGTTTAAGCTCTGTTTGGTGTTGTCTTGGTCATGCATGCATTGTTTTGCATAGCCTTGGTTCATTCTAGCTTGTAAGCTTTGTGCCTTGAGTTCATTAGTATGTGTTACTTGAAGTATTTTCATGATTTTGCATCATGTGAAATGTGATTTTAGTCCATGTTTCATGGTCACACCCTTGCATTTATCACCTATTCCATGCTTTGGATAGTTTGCGTTTCATGCCTTAAGAATAGGTCATTATGCATGCCATCATACTTAGGCCTTTGGGATGCCATCTAAGTGGGTTTTTGGGCTCATTCTAACATGCCATAACTCTGATTTATTGGCCTAAGTCTTGCCATGCTTGGTTGTAATAGGTGTAGTGCAATTGCCCCTTTTGGCCTTGTATGCGTCTTGTTTTGTGCTCACCTTTCTAGCATGTTTTGGCCTCATCCCATGCATGTTCTAGCCTTGTTTTGGCCTGCATTGGAACTGATTTGGGTCACCTTGGTCCTTTGGGGCTTGGTTGATATGGCCATGGTTCAAGTACCTTGGCTAGCTTTGAACTTGAAGTCCATTAGCATGCCTTGCTTGTGTTATGTGTCTGATTCGCCATCACTCTTAACCTAATTTTAGAGCTTATGACGTCACCATACTACCATGATTGTCACCCCTCGCTCATGTTTGGGTGTTGTGACCTTATGCCTTAACTCTTGGACCATTGCATGTGCATGCTCAATGTGCATTTTATTCAATCACTTCATCATTTTGGCCATCGTTTTTGGCGTGGCTGAGGCCTATCCATTTTCAATGTAAGTCCATAGATCATGCGGTTTGTGTGTCGTTGCATGCTTATCGCATTGCATGTTGTCACATCCTTGTTATTGGTATTGTTGTCGCATGCCTATTACATTGCATATTTGTACGTTTAGGTTGCATTTTGCATGCTTGCTAGTTTGCATTTTGTCACATGCTTGATTAGATTGCATTGCATTTGGCATGCTTGTTACCTTAGCCTTGTGCATGCTTAGGTTGCATAGCATTACATTTCCATGTTGCATTGTATTTGGCATACTCGCTTGCATTACATTGTGTTTGGTTTGGGGTGTCAAACCAAACACGAGGAGCGAGGAACGTTCGTACTTGAAGTGACGAAACGTGCCTCAATCCTTAGTCGCCGACGCTCTTAATCCAACATGGTAGAGTGTGAGGCCTTCATGTGTTTTGTGCATTCATTCCATATTCATTTGCACACTTGGCTCCTTTGGCCATCATGCGTTGAAATGTGTGATTGATGGCCCGAGCGTCTAGAACCATACTCCCTTGAGTCCGCGATATGATAGGAAGGGTGGTCGTGCATACATTGTCTTGAAAATGCATTGCCATGCTCTGTTTGTCCTCTGTTGTAGCAAACGGCATTCTGCAGGGAGAGATGGCCGGTCGGCCATCTTCAGTGCCGACCGGCTACCAATTTATGGCCGAGAGCTCCATTATTGGTCGATGACTAGTTCCCCTTGGCCGATGGGCTTTCCACTTGGCCGATGGCCTCTCACAGCACCTAAAAGGTGATTCAGAAGAATCATTGAGACTTGTGCAATTTTCAAAGGTGCAGAGCAGTGTAAACAGAGGCAGCATGAGCACGGAGATAGATTTCCGAGCGGAGCCAAGAATGCGTGCATTTGTCCCTCTTCCCGAGGCCTCTTTACTGCTTTAGTAGCTTAATTAATTTGTTTAATTAGTTAAGTGTTATGTAATAATTAATTAGCTAGTTAGTTAGTTAATTAGTCAATTTGTATTATTTTTTCGGACCCTCCATCGAGAGGGCGAATTTTGTAATAAATGTGTGTGAGTGTGTGAATGTCTTCCAACCCCACGTCTTTCTCCCTTTTACTTACCTGCTTTTGATGGTTAGTTTAGGGTAATTAGCATCCTTATGCTATGTATGTTTGCATCATTCATTTGTCTTGCATGCACCGAGCTCGGCGCAGCATACAAACCGCATTGTATTTCAATACCAAGTTGAATACATGTATCAATTTTGCATTTCACATGACATTTTAGAATAGTCGAGCCTACTTCTAGTTGCATTTTGTATGTGTTGCATTAGCCATCTTAACATGAACTAGGATCATACAATGATTACTAACTAGTTTTTGTTTTGGCTTGGAATACTCGGTGAGTGTTTATGCTTTAGCATCCTTGCATGAGTGTGAGTGTTGCCATGATAGCATACTTGCCATGAGGCTATTTGCTTATGTGATATAACTGCCTGAATGCCTATGGGTGAAGGTTGGATTTCTAGAATTGGAACAATTCATTGAAATGCGAGTTTTAAGCCCACTTGAGAGTGGTAAAATCATGTTTTCTAAGCCTACTTGAGGGTGGCAAATCCATGTCTTAGCCTACTTGCGAGTAGCATTTTCAAACCATTTTTAAATAAACCAA
Organism: Camellia sinensis; assembly: GCF_055761805.1. Lineage (NCBI taxonomy): Eukaryota > Viridiplantae > Streptophyta > Magnoliopsida > Ericales > Theaceae > Camellia > Camellia sinensis. The sequence continues at coordinate 105,399,233 of NC_138969.1, read as the reverse complement.
CATGAAATGTTTTGTTCTAATTTAGGCGATCTAGTCTATACTTGTGTGTTGTGCGCATCACATAGTAAATTCTAGCTAATAAACCGGAATAAGAACGCATATGTTTTCAAAAACAAGATATCATGTTTAGTACAGGCCGATCTTTGATCGGGCGAGCGGGGGTGCTCATAGATGACCTTCCCCAATCGTACCCAAGTTCCCGAGCCGAGGTAACTATGGTGATGATGGACACGTGGCCTTAGGCACGAGTCAAGGTTTCCTAAATTCCCTCCCAAAACAAAATATTTAGGTGGCGACTTTGTATCTGGCAAAGCAGTCATGTTTGGCACTTCTTTCTTAAAAATTAGTTTTCCAAAACAATTTACCAGATTTGGACTCTTTGGTGATTTATCGGTCTCGCATTGCACTTTACGGGATTAGATTCAGAATCGTGACATTTGAGTCCAAACTGTAGCATGAGGCCCTCAGGACACGTCTACAGTGGACACCATCCCTGTTGGTGTCGACACTGCCTTGTTTCTTGTGTTTTGTTCGGCTCCTGGGGTTGACACAAACCTTGGTGGTGTTGACACCACCTTGTTGCTGTGCCCTTAAAATGGCTACTGAAATTTGGTGTCGACACCAAACTTAGAGGTGTCGACACTTACCTTGTTATTTGCCTCTAAGGTCGACACCACTCTTGGTGGGGTCGACCCTTCCATAGCTGCTTTGTTCTGGGTTAGATAGTGAAATATAGGGTCGACACCTCGAGCACTTGGGGGCGACCCTCCCCTTGCTGTTTGGTTTTGGGTTGCATTCTTAAAAATAGGGTCGACACCTCTATCTCCTAGGGTCAACCCTCGTCTGCTGCAAAACATTAGTGTCTCCGCATTTCTTCCTAAGGGTTGACACCATTGTCATGAGGGTCAACCTCTGTGAGTCTTTTTCCAGATTTTGTTCGGTTTGGGCCCTACTTTTTGAGGATTTTTGACTTGTTCTTTTCATTTGACTTAGGAGCTACTATTCTATTAATACCTAGCCACTATAAATAGGTTCCAAAACACTTTCCTCTCATTATTTTTCCTTCTCTTTCCCCTCTCACCCGTGACTCACCCACTCTCTCTCTCTCTCTCTCTATCTCTCTCAAAGTTTACTTTTTCTCACTTAGATCTTTAGATCTACTCACTTAGAGGTACCTTCTAATCTTGATCATTTGAAATAGATTGTAGATCGTCTCCAGGGCTTCCCTTTGATCCGAATGGCTCATGGTTTCATTGATGTTGAATTTTTTCGAGTTCTTCTTTTCCATCTTCTAAGCTTGAGGTAGGGGTTCTCCGCATTTCTTTATGAGTTTTGACTTAGTTATTTGTTTTTATAAAAACCACTTTGCGAAAGAAATGGATTTTTGAACAATCTTGGTTTTGGTTCGAAAACAAAAGAGGGGTTTTCAAATGGTTTATCAGAGACGATTGTTGATGGATGTTGGTTGTTGAGGTATAAGGAAATGAAGGGTTTTTACCTTGGGAAATGGTTTTATGAAGGAAAGAGGATTTTTGCCCTAGAAATCTCAAATGTTGATTTTGTATTGATGAATGGAATTGATATTAAAATGGTGACATTGAGTTGTCATGGATGAGGATGGTGGAGTTGGATATCACATCTTGAAATTTGGACAGTTTATCTTTATTGAAGTTACCTATTTGTTTAGAGATATCTGTTTTGAGTTATTGGTAGAGGATAGATATGATTATTGTAGAAATTGCATGTGAACTAGGAGAATTGAAAACTAATTTCTCATGCATTTGCATTGAGTATTGTCGTATATTTTTTTCATGCAAAATGTATTGTTTTAAGAAAAGGGGTGAATTTGGGAAGGAGTTGTTGTTACATCAAATAAGTTGCCCTGTGTGTCCAGGGTGAAAGTCCCAAAAATCGCGCGTATACATGGGTGCCAATCCCATGGATGAAATATCCGTGAAATTGCAATAGTAGTGCTTGAGTAGCCTACGTTTACATGGGTACCGGTTTACGGTTTCCTGTAGATGAAATTTCAATGAAATGTGGTACTTGTTTTGAAGATTCCCAGAGATATGATCCACTGCCTTGTTTTCCATTGAAAAGAGAATGTTATATGAACTGCGATACAAACCTGTCATTGCATGGTTTGAAAGAGGTATAAATTATTTTGTCACTAGCATTGCATATGCATTTCACCCTTATATATTTGTTAAGATTCATATGTCATGTTAGATTATTTCTACTGGGCTTTGGATCACCCTATGTGGGAAAACCATTTTCAGGTGCTGATGATATGCCTCCGCCAAGGCAATAGCATGGGAGGACTTGGAAGCAAGTGCTTCACCTTGTTTATTTTGTTGTATTTATCGTAGAAGCCTAGGACTTTAACTGTATTGGATTGAAATCCATTTTAACCAAGTACCGTCTTGGAAAACTATAAGCTCGTGGGGCATTTCTTATTTGCTTAGTGTTCCTTCTGTTATGTAACATATGCTATAGATTCAAGGTTAGGCCTGTGAATGAATATCTGCATATGTTACCCTTTTGTAAACTAAATGGGAAACTAATAAAACATAATTACTTTATCATTTGTTGTTAGTTATTAACGTTGTGGACGTGTTATTATATTTATTTCGGGGCGTTACAAACTCTAACTTTATGATTAGTTTATTACCCTTAAGAAATTGCCTCCGCAATTAGAATCCAACTTATGCCTCACCATGTACTATGAACAGAGAAATGGTGGACTACACTTGAGGCCAACACAATAGGAATATGGTGCTAAGAAATCAAAATTCTGAGAATGGACAGTAGTACCCATGACTGAAATCCCGTATCACCTTGGGAGTCAAATTTTGGAGGAGTTAGGACACTTAAGAGAAAATAGACAAAACTATAAGACTCACATCTTTTTAGTGTTTAGGGAATAGAAACCTCCCAAGTTATAGGAGTATCAGACTCAAGGATGGTAGAGTACTGGATACAATGGAAGTAACAGAGCATGCTGACAGAATTACTCTAGCCAAGTATGAACTGGAAGGGGAAACAAATCATTGGTGGACCCTAATTAGGGAATCCAAGGACATCACTATGATGACATGGCCACAATTTAAAAATCTATTCTCAAGAAAGTACCTCCCGAACACAATCAGACAAGAAAGGATTTGAGAAATTCAGAAGTTAAGGCAAGGCATGATTATGGTGACTCAATATGTAGCCAATGACGAGTAAAAGGCGCAAGGGTTTAAATGGCATTTAGGTCCTACAATTGGAGAAAATGTTTTGCCATTAAAACTTCCCACTTTTGCAGATATAGTTGACACACCATGGGATTCAAAATGAAATGAGGCAGATTCCAAAGGATTTGGGGACCAGAAAGAAATAGTCGAAGGCATACAACACAAAAGTTTTATTCTAGGAAATCCCAAAAACTCCAACTGCAAAATCTAAAGGAAAGCTTTTAGAAGAGATGACAGGGCCGCTCTAGTGCTATCGTTGTCAACAGATGGAACACCGGAGGTCCGAATGTCCCTAGTAGGTCAAAAATCAAGGAAAGCGCTTAGGTGCAATTAAGCATGCTATCCGCAGACAACAACATAAGTAATTAAGCCAGAGACTGCTGAGCAACAAAATTACAAGGTGAATGATATTAAGAACCAAGGCATGTTAGCACTTTATGTGAAAAGGATACAATAACAACCGCAACAACAACAACAACAACAACAAGGAAAATATTCAACCAAGACCAACTTAGTCAATTCAATGATACTACTGCCAGCAACTATGGCACAAGAAGACTGAGTGTCCCTAACTCACTCATTAGGATATCAAGGAAAAAGCATAGGACCAAACACATAAGGGATTGGCGGTCAGAAGGCATAGACGAATAGGCCAAGCCAGTCAACAATATTAGAGAAAAAGAAACAAAAGAGGCCTGGACTTATTAATTGTTAAAAGCCCACTGGTAGAATACTCGCACCACAAAAAGAAGAAGATCTCACCGCACCGCATCTAGAGGATGAGTAGGATGCCACATACAGACTCGAAGAATCGCAAAACAAGCTTAAGGAAAATACAACTAGGATAAGAGTTAGAACCCTTTTGGAAGGAATTTTTATAATCCAAGCATAGAAATTAAATTCTCTTTTATCAGTCCAATCTCAGTACCTTGGAACATGTATTTCACTATCCTCGACTAAATGTTTTATTCATCACATTCGTTCGTATCTATAGTATGTTAGATTATTATAACTTGTACGTGAACCCTTACGAATTGTTGTATAAAGCATAAAGATACCAATCTCAATCTCATTTTAGATATAGATTCTTTATCATCAATGATTACTAGTAAAAGGAGACGGCTTACCCATATAATGAAATTCTTTTAATTATTTAAGGGGCATAGACTAGTTTCCATGATTCAAATCGACAAGCACAATGGCATCAATAAATCACCAAAGGGTCAATTCTTAACAAGAGTGTAGATCACCACATCAGAAATTTGGCAATACAAGCCCTTACATTGAAGCAACAACGTCATTACCTATTCGACAAGCAGTTTAGAATTTCAAAGAACGTAGAAGATTAACGCACCCCTTACGTCATTAATTAGGAAGAAATTTGATTCAAAATGCTATAATGATATCAATGGTGGCTCGGTACAGAAGGGAGAAGAACTAAAGAGAAGAAGATGATCCAGATGATTAAAAATACATTGACAGAACCTATATGGAAGCGTAAGGATACAATGCGGACAAATTACCCACAACATTTCGAGACATGGAGAACGGCTAAAATTTTGAGGACCAAATTTATTTAAGGGGGATAGGTTGTGAGGCCCCTAACTTTTGTAAATCCTATTAAGTCTCTGACTTTTGAGTTATTATAATAATGCCCTTAGTTCCCCGTTTATTCACAAATTTAACCTTAAAACTGGAGACGTATCTCGAATGAACCCATAAAAACCCTAATCGACCTCAGTAGCTTAGTAATCATTTCTACACTCTAATATTAATGAGGCCCCTGACCTTTGTAATTTTATTTAGACCCTTACTTTTGAATTATTTCAATAAAGACCATCGATTTCTTATTTGTTTTCAGTTTTAATATGGAGTTAAAAACGCACACCAACCGAAAACTCGCAAATCCTAATCGAACTTGGAACTTAGGAATCATTTCCAAAGACCTAATAATCACTAATTAACTCCCTAATTATGGATTTATGGCTCAAAACCTTAGGTTTCTGATTCTCATTATGATTCGCCGTTTAAGTCAGAACGAAGAAACTTTAACTGGATTGAATTCCCAAATAATAATTTAATTAGATATTACACTTAAATAAATGTTCCAATTCATAAATTAAGGCCTTAGCCCTCAGATTTTACTTGAATTACAAATTGAACCCAAGTTAGTACCTTTATATATATATATATATATATATGTTTGTACCTTAATTCAATCTTTGTTTGTATAGAAAATCTAAAAAATTTACATCAAATTGTACACATAATCTCCCCAAATCCAAACCACATGGTTGGCCCCCCACCCTAGGCTACAATTATAAGTACCTTTGAAACATAATCCCTAAACATTTAAAGTGTATCTAATCTGAAAATTTATGTTTGTTTGTGATTTCCTATTTTAAATTTCATGAACGTGCTTCTTATCACTTATTTGGGCCTTAGTATGATTTTTACATTGTTATGTCTATATTTCTTTACCATAGTGCTTTGAGGATTCGCACACGTTGATAGAAATTATCATCCCAATAGCTTGTTCTAACCTTAGCTTAAAACATCTAATTCCAAGGGAAACTAAATGGGATGGTATTAGGTTTTTGCTCACTTAAATAAGTTTATGAGATAATGTTGTATGGATTAATGGGATGTGTTCCCTAATTAAAGATAAACCTCTTGTGCAAGTTGTGTCGCGGTACTAAAGTTGGCTTAGGTTTAGAACTCGGTCCTTTATGTCAGTCATGCGGAGGTGTTGGAGAACATAAATGAGAATACTTGTAGCACAGAGAATTCTTGTGACAGATTGGGTCTTGGAGAACACAAGTTAGAATGCTTCCAACAAATGAGAATTCTCGTGGCAGACCGGAACACAAATGAGAATTCTTATGGCCGTGGCGGGTTGTGACTACCTGTATTCCAAGATGACATGACCTGGGTACATAACCCTAGGACTAGGGCATCTAGAATGGTGAGCAGGAAAGGGTACTAGTTTGCCTTAAGCCAAGCTTGGAGTGTTGAGTAGGAACGAATTCCGTGAGGAGTTGTCTAGAAATAACTTGATTAATTGTTATTCCTAAGAATTGAATTTTATTATAAGCTTTACTTGATTATTGTTTCTGCTATATGATATGGCCATGCCATTGTAGTAATTGTGTATTGGATTGAAAAAAGGAATGGGATGTGTGTGCGTTTACTAGGCATTCCAAGCTCATGGCATTTATCCCAGGTATCGAAGAAACCTACGTAGACGAAGGAGAACCGGAAATGTTGGAAGACTATTGGTCATTCTAGAAAAAGTTAGAAGTTATTTTTGTTTAGGCTCATCCATAATATTTTATCTTTTCAAATTGTAATATTGATGAAACTTTGGTTTGTAACTAAATTTCAACTTTCGTAATTAATATTGTTAATATCTATATACATATATATTTTATGACCTTATCCTTATCCTTATCCTTCCGTCAACTTATGTAGATCTTGTGTTAATACCTTGTTAAGATCTGTCAAAAAGGTAGATTTACTATTTAAGGAGATTGTACTTTGAAGAAAGGCTATATTTACTCCTCTGATCTTTCCTGGGATCTTCTTTGGTTATTAACCAAAGGACTCATTAGTGACATTTCCTAGACACGTAACCTTGAAAAATCCTATATTTTTTTGTTAATATATTCTTTGATGTTCCCAATTTTCGGGGCATCACAACTTGGTATCAGAGCCCAGGTTAAACCCTTACCTGCGCATATCAACTTGCAATCAAAGACAACCTTGCCACTAACATTGTTATATTATGATAACATTATTTATTCTATCAACTAAAAGACATAAAAAATGAAATTTTTTCCTGACTAACCTTAGGACATTTCTTCAAATTTTGGGCATGGCAACGATGACTAATGAGAGTATATAGTGGTGCGGCAACGATTCTAGTATCGGTAAGAGCTAAGAAAGCCTTTCAGATAAAAGTAGCAAAACTAGAATTTCATAATGAAGAAAAGTAAGGTTGATCAGCAAACTGAAACATGTAGTTTGCCCCAAGTGATCGAGAGTGGTGACGAAGATGGTAGTTGAGTAGGACTACTAAATGTAAATTTTTTTTCACCAACCTTAGGACGTTTCTTCAAATTTCGGGCATGGCAATGACAACTCGTGAAAGTATATAGTGATGCAGCAATGATTCTAGTATCGTTACCAGGAACTAAATAAAGCTTTTCAGATAAGAGCAGTAGAACTAGAATTTAATAATGAAGAAAGGTAAGGTTGATTAGCGAACTAAAACATGTAGTTTGCCCCAAAGCGACCGAGAGTGGTGACGAAGACGGTAGTTACGTAGGACTACTTTATGTGCATATTAGGTGTTACCTAGACTACGCATCTCACCTTAGTAATTTCCTTGAGTAACCACATTAGCAAAACCCTAACTTTAAGATTACTTGATTACCCTTGAGAAATTGCCTCTGTAATTAGACCTCCATTTATGCCTCATCTCGTACTATGAAGAGAATGGTGAATCACACTCGAACCAACAATTACATTGAAATAAGTAAAAATGTCCGAGCCCATGAACAAAAATGCAACAAGAACAACACCAAGGAATCAAAACCTTGAGAATGAACCCATGCATGGGACCGAAATCCCAAACCACATCAGTAACCAAGTTTTGGTGGAGTTAGGACACATAAAGGGAAATAGACAAAATGACATGACTTGTCTCTTTTCAGAGTTTAGAAAACAGAGACCACCTAAATTTACAAAAGTGCTAGACTCAAGAGCGGTAGAGAATTGGCTCCGATAGATAAAGAAAAACTGGATACCGAATTACTCTAGCGAAATATGAACTAGATAATGAGGCTGATCATTGGTGGGCACTGATTAAGAGCACCTGCGATGTTACTACCATGACATGGGAGCAATTTAAGGACTTATTTTTGAGGAAGTACTTTCCAAACACTATCAGATAGGAACGAGTCCAGGAGTTTCAGACTTTAGAGTAAGGCAATATGACATGTAATAACCTGACCCTCGTACATGTTTTCTGATATATTTTCAGTCCCTTATTCTGTGCATTTACATGCTTATTTTGAAAGTTTATGAGAAATTAGGTTTAATTAAGTGAACCTTATAATTATAGGTCCATATCTGTTTAATAAGAAAACATATCTGTCACAATTAAAATGTTCAGATCAGAAATTGAGGACCTTAGAAGCTTAATAATCTGAAAATGAATGTCCATTTATGATCAGCATAATTTTTAAGTAATAATAAGCATGTTTGTAGAAATTCAATTTGGGATGATTAAATTGATAGAGTTTTGTCCTATTCTACTTTTAATATAAATGTGAGTCTCTTGGAGCAATTGGGTCATTTTTTCACTTAAAGCCATTACTCAAGATATTTTGAGGGAAAAAGAATTAGAGAGGAAGAGGGTTTGAGAAGAAGAGGTCAAGTTCTTCAAGAAGAAAGATTGGGAAATTGGGAAGGATGATAGGATCTCAAGCTTAAGGTATGTGTATTTTGCTTGAAGTAAGTCCTCTCTTGAAAATGAGTGAGATTTTCTTTGATAATCATGCAAATTAAGGGTGTGTGTTGGTTAAATTAAAAAGATGTGTTATCATGGAATTGATTTGGGAACTTTAAGGTAGGGGGTCAAAGTGTTTAATTTATAATTGTGAATTGCAAGGAATTAAGGAATCACTTCATAGTGCAATTGTTGTATGCTTGAAATGTCTTTGTATATGATTTTTGAACCTTGTATCATCAATTAAAGAGCCTAGTTAGAGCCTTGTAAAAGCTTGCCAAAAACTGAGTTTTGCTGAAAATTTTGAACTGTAATCTGTCCAGATCGCCGCACGTACGGAGCTCACTGCCGCACTTGCGGGAAGCCCTGCCGCACGTGCAGGGCTCACAGCTGCACGTGCGGCCCAAGCTGGAAAAAATGTTTAGCTCCGTTTCACGTGCTCGACCCTCTGATATTTTTAAAATATTTTTCTGATGATCTTAGGATGGCTGTAAATTTAATCGAAACATAATGAGTTAGGAAGTAATTTGACAAGGAAAGAGGGAAGTTAATTTGTGAACTTTGTTTGTGTGTAGGACACGCTTCAGGGGGAAGTAGCGCTCCACCACAACATTGTGAGTAGTAGTACTATAATCGTACGTTTACTTACCATTAACAATTCTTATTCTTAACGCTCTATTTTTGCATAAGCAATTACGTTAACATTTATGTTGTTTGACGATCGGTGAGAACATTGAAAGATCATGCGTACCTCGGTATGACTCTGGAACTACTCTGCATTCTAGTTATAGTTAATGGTTATTATTAATGTGCTATAACTTGTAAATTACCTAAGACACCGCACAAGAAGTATTAATACTATGCAATTAGTTAACGGGAAGAAATTATAACTATAAACTCCGCTTAATGAGGATATGATATTTGAACGTCCTATCAGGAACTTCTATAGTCTTATTTGATTCGACACATGTTTTACGATATAGACATTTGTTTAGAATGGATTAACGAAATGAAAATCGAATAGAACCATGGGTTGCCTTAGATGTCAAGAATTAAATATCAATGATATTGTTATATGATTCATGTTATGGTGTGAATATGAGAGCATACTATTTTGCTACTAAGGGGCCTGAAGTTGTTTAGTATCTATGACATGAATGTAAAGGTTTATCATCATTATGTAAACCACGTTAGAAAGTGTATTGCTCTGTCTCTGTTAAGCATACTGTAATGACGATATAACAAGAAATGCTCTATTTTCTGATATGTTATATTTCGAATCAGTAAATGACTATCCTTATATATATCAAAGTATTCAGGACATCCTTAGCACAAGGCCCTAGCCCGGGGGTAATAATACCGTGGTTCAAGTATGTATAAGTCGCCGGTACAGGAGGTCCCTTTATGGAACCAAAAGGTATGCTCTATATAGATTTATTAGCGCTATTGAATGTACCATGTATAGTCAAACATGAATTCTGATTTCTATTTATGATTCAAGCATAATTAAGAACATGTATGACTTTGTTTCTATTTATCCGTTCTGTTTATGTTATGCTATGACATGATATGGATTGACCGGTCTTTAAGACCTAATGATTTCTTGAATGGAACAAAGTGTTGTACGGAACTAAGTACTGCAATGCGAGTCACCTCTAGAATCCGTACGAGCCATCTCTTGAGTCCTTACATATGTGAACTGAGGCCTATGGCCATTTTATAAAAGCTATGAGGCTTATGGCCATTCTGTATGATCTGTTATTATGAAGCAAAGTGCTGCACGGAGCTAAGTGCTGCCATGCGAGTTACCTCTAGAATCTGTGCGAGACACCTCTTGAGTTCATACATTCTGATAAGGGCTATATGCCATTCTGATAAGGGCTTAACGTCACTCTGCTTAAGGGCTTCATGCCACTCTGTTTAAAGTTTAGGCCTAAGGCCATTCTAGAAATAATTACAAGATTAAGTTAACTATGTGTTCTTTGCACTTATATATGTACATTATAATTCAAGTTACTCATTAAATTGTTTACGTACTACTATTCACTGAGCTTGACTTACTTTGTGTTATGCTTGTTTTTGTAGGTACTCCACTTGGAGGTCAGTCTTAACCCATGGCATCCATTCCTCTTTTGTCAACCTCGGAGGGTCCAGGCACTTTTTTGAAGGCAGCTCATTTTATGAAGTTTTACTAAGCTTTTAGTATACTTAATTCCTTTACCTTTCAATGTTTCATTATACGCCCAAGCTTGAGGGTTGGGTCTATATATATGTACATAACTGAGTTCTCTGAGGCACGTCATTGTATGTTTATCTGCCTTATGCTCTGCTGTGATCCTGGCATGAAAGTGGTCGCTCAATGGATGTAGTTCTTTTATTTATGTTGATTAAATGCTTCCGTTCAAGCCCCATATATTTTTTATATATATCAGGTTAAGTGTCCGGTTTAGAATATGTCATGCCCAAACTTTTAGGGGCAAGTTTGGGGTGTGACGTGACATCAACTCAATATGCAGCAAAGTTTGAGGAACTAACTCGCTTTGCCACCAAATATATAGCAGACGATGACGAGAAATCAAGGAAGTTTGGCTGTTTTCTTGCTGTTTTAGTGTTGTGCTTCAAGAGTAAGAATTTCACTCTTTTAAGCTTTGTTTTAGTTCATTGCTTGGCCACCTTTGTATGCTACTTTGAAGCTGGTTTTACCCTCTAAAAAGTCCTGTTTTTAAGGTCTTAAAATGTTGGTTTGAGCCTTGTGTGGTTAGGGGGTGATTCCCTCCCTTTACTTTTGGCTTGTAAAGCCTCTTGAGCCATCTTTCTAAGCTTTTAGAACATCCTTTGTTTGGCCTTTTAACTACTGAATTCCAGAGGAATTTCAATGGTAGAAATTTGGTTTTGAGGCCCAAAATAGGAGGGGGTGGTCCCCCCTCGTTGTATCTTATTTGCATGTGTTGGTGGCCTAATGGTTGAGCATGTTTTTCTACCATCTCATGGCTTCATCTCAACATGTTTTTGTGACTATTTTGACCTGCTTTAACTCTGTTTTTGGTCGGTTGGGTCATTTGTTGCTTGCTTCTTACACTTGTAGTGTAATCATGCTTAGTAGCTTAATATGCTTGAGGATTTGGCCTAACATTCTAGCTTTTGTTAGCTTAATTCTAGCATGTTTTTGCCACTGATTTAGCATGCTTTAACTTTGTTTTGAGTGGTCTTGATCATATGAGGCTTGCTTTGTATAGCTATAGTGTAAATGGCTTTGACTAGCTTTGAGTTTAAAGGTTATTAACATGCTTTGCTTGAGTTGTTTGCATGTCATAGCATCATTTCAAACACGATTTCAGTGCATGTAGCCTTGTCACACTCTCACATATTCTACTCTTTCATTGCTTTTGAGGGTTGTGTATTGTGCCTTTGCTTATAGGCTAACATGTGTGCATGTTCTCCTAGTCTTTTGAGCTTCTATCTCAGCTTGTTTAGACCATTATTTTGGCACGTTTGAGGTCTGTCTAGGGCTGGTTTGGCCATTTGAGTTTGATGTTGCATGGTTCTAGTGTAAATCTTTTCATTTGTTTTAATACTTAAGTCTCCTAACGTGTTGTACATGAGTTGTTTGCATGTTAGAGTCTTGTGTTTCATGCCATTTCAGCACTGAAATTCTGCCACTTCTCTTATTTCTTCATTTTTCCATCTGTTTTGAGGGATGGTTAGTCATAAAGTTGTGTTTGAGCTTGGGATTGAGGCTTTTGCTAAAATGGCTTTAACCCTCTTTTGAGGGTTCCTCCTAGTCAAAGGCATGGTCTCTTCCATGTTTTAAGTCATCTTTTGATTGACCTCCCTCTCATTAGAGGACGTTCACATTTGGACAAATCAATTAAAGAATGGTTTGGTAACTTGCAATGTGTAAACAAGAATTGAATCACGTAAAACATGCGAAGATAAGCATGTTGCTTGCATTGCATTGTGTTCAATCGGACGTTATGTTGAACACAAGGAAAATTGGTTCATTTCATACTTGAAGTGATGAAAATGAGCCAATCTTCCTTTGTCTCCATTGCCTTTGATTATCCATGATAAGGTAATGGTATAGAGTCTTTGTTTTGTGCATTGATTGAATGCGTACAAGTTGGATCTTTGGCCATCATGCATTCAAAATGCTTGATTGGTGGTCTTGGATTCAATAATGCAACTCCTTTGATGTTTTGAGATGATAAGGAGGGGCATAGTACAAACATACCCTTGGGAGACCCTCTATTTTCCTCTGGTTTAAGCTTTGTTGTAGAATGGTGATACAGCACACCAGTGGCCGGCAGTGCCTCACAGATGGCCAGCACTGCTTCATCCTTGGCCGGCAGGTGGTCGGCAGCAAGCTCCCATGGCCAGCAGGTCACTGGTGCATTCCATAGCAGTGAATTGGTAAGGCAGAGCAGAAATTTCTTGGAGACACCCTGCAAACAGAGCCTCTCAAGAGCAAATCGGAAGGCTTTTCGGGGCGAGAAACCGAATGCATGCGTATTCAACTTCCTAGAGCAGAGCTGAGGCAGCATTGTTTAAAGCTTTACTTATTAGTTAACATTGGTTTTGTAATTTGATTAATTAGTATGCTAATTAGTTAAGTGTTGTGTAATAATTAGTAAGTAGTTTACTAGTTATTCAATTTGTTGTGTAATAATTAGTCTAATTAGTTTAATTAGATTAGTTGATTAGCTTAGCTTAGTGTAGCTTAGCTTATTTATTCGGACCCTCCTCCGCGAGGGCATAATGTTGTAATAAGTGTGCGAGTGTACGTGCATGTCTTCCAACCCCATGTCTTTCTCCCTTTTACTTAACCGCTGTCGATGGTTAGATTAGGGACATTTTCAATTAGCATACCTTATGCTTACATGTTTGTATCATTCATTTGTCTTGCATGCACCGGGCTCGGTGCATCATTCAAACTGCATCGTATTTCAATACTTATTTGAATACGTGTTTCATAGTATCTTATCAAATTATTGCATTCATATGCCATCTCAGATAGCCGAGCCTATTAGTTGCATATTTTATATGTTTCATTAGGCATCTTGTATAGTTAAGATCATGCATATTTCTAATTAGCTTTTGTTTTGGCTTGGAGTACACTGTAAGTGTTACGCTTTAGCATACTTGCACGAGTGTGAGTGTTGCCATGATAGCATGCTTGCCATGAGGCTATTTGCTTAATTGCTTAATTGAGGGTGGCAAATTCGCGCTTTAGCCTACTTGTGAGTAGCACTTTCAAACCATTTTAAAAAACAAACATGAGTTGTTTTGTTCAAATTCTCGTGATTGAGTCTATGCTTGTGTGTGCGTCACATAGTAAAGTTAGATTAATAACTAGATAAGAACACATGAAGTTTATAAAAACAACATATCATGCTGAGTAGAGGTTGATCTTTTGATCGGGCGAGCAGGGGTGCTCATTGCATGACCTTCCCCTCTCGTACCCAAGTTCCCGAGCCGAGGCAACTTTGGTGATGACAGACACGTGGCCTTCGGCGCGAGCCAGGGTTTCCTAAATTTCCCAAAACAAAATATTTAGGTGGCGACTCTGTAATCTAGCAAAGTCGTCTAGTTTTGGCATTATTTGATCTAAAATCAATTTTCCAAAATGATTTTCCAGATTGGACTCTTTGGTGTTTATCAGTCTCACATTGCACTTTGTGAGATTAGATTCAGAACCGTGACAGGAGTCCGAACTGTAGTAGGACCCATTCGCGCCTCTCCGAAATGGGGGAGTGCGAAGAAAGTCGGGTCTACAGTTTCTGGCGACTCTGCTAGGGATTTAGAGAACTTGACTCGAAACTCATGATATGTTGTTTTATCTACATTTATGTGTTTCTTTACATTACATTTGCATTGGTGCGCCTAAGTCACAGTGTTTGACATCTGCTATTCTTGAACGGTTTGCCAGAGTCTTGCTTGGAAAAACGTGCCATAAGGCTGACCGGTTACGGGCTCTGCCACGATGGAAACACAAACCTTGGATCTGGATCACTGCCGTACCGTTTGATCCTCCTTTCCCTTCTCGGTGTTAGGAGCGGGAGGTATATTAGGTGGTCTTGCTGAGGCACCCTTTTTGACCATTTGACCTAGTTGCATATCGGAATCCATAAAGACTATTCCAAATTAGGAGAGGTTGCTCACCCGAATGCAGGATTGTTTGAAACCGCATGCGTGCGTAGTGAAACCCTAGCTCCTGACGAAACTAGGACAGGGAAACCCTACCCCACCATAGGGTGTTTTGGCTCTCACTTGCTTGATATGTGCTGTTAGGGTGTGTCTCTATAGGAATGTATGTATCAGTTGCAAGTCTAGGTATCAGTCTAAGGACATCAGTATTTGAGGGTATCAGTTTTGAGGCAGAAAATTTGGGGGGCAGAAATCAGTGTTTGAGTACAGAATGTCCAACTTATGAGTTCAACTATGTGTTGTCTTTATCTAAGTCGAGATGCTGTACATTTTTCTGATTTTTGTTTCTTTTGATTTATTTTCTGTTTTGCAAGGTAGTATTTTCATCATTACTTCCGACGAGGCAGTTACCCCCCAAGCACTCTGGACCCGAGTAAGAAGACTTTATCGATATGGGGATCTTGTGAGAGGACAACCTATGTTTGTTTTGCTTCCCCCGATTACAAGACGGAGGAGAGTTCGGCATAATTCACCAATTCGTCAGTCACCTATGCTCAGTGAAAATCAATTTTCTGCTTCCACTTCAGAGTCTACACTGGGTCAGACAGATCAGTATCTCTCAGTCAGTATGGAAGAAATGATGCGTCAACTCCAACAGACTATCAAGGGCATGCAGCGGGACGCTGCTCGCCAAGCAGAGGTCACCGCTCGTCAAACAGAGGTTGTAGACCAATAAGCTGAGCTGATTTCTAAGCTTCAACTACAACAACCACAACAAGCAATAGTGTCTGCTTCGCACCCACCCCCACCTGAGTTCCAATGCCCAGGGATGCAGCAAATGTCCAAGAAAATACAGACATTCCAGCAGGGCCAGCAAGGCCAGTCCCACCACAGACCTCAGAAGCACCGGCCTACGCAGTGGACACATCGTTCAAGTTTGAGGTCGATCCCACCGCTCTAAAAGTGAGCAAGCTCGAAAAGTTGTTCAAGCGAGCTCAGGGAGTCAACTCCATCCCAGACATAGAGGACGACTACACAGATTCAGCGGTGACATTGCCGAACAGATTTAAAATGCCTCACATATACCGCTTCGACGGCTCTGGCGATCCTACGGTTCATTTGAGGCTGTTTTCAGATATTCTGCGCCCGATGGGCTTAACTAGAATGCAGAAGCTATCCCTCTTTGGTTAGACCCTGTCGGGTATTGTGGCCATCTGGTATGCTAAACTAGAGGATTCAGTGAAGAGAAGTTGGGAGGAAATGGCCGAGGCTTTCATCGCCCAATATTCTTACAATACTCAAATTGAGGTCACGACTCGTGATCTCGAGGCAACCAGGCAAGAGCCGAAGAAGGCTTCTCTGACTTTGTCACTCGGTGGAGGGCCAAGGCCTCCATAATGACAACCAAGCCAGCTGAGAAAGGCCAAATAAGGATGTCGTGCGGAACCTGCAACTGAAGCTGTTATAGAAAATGATTTTCTTACCCCTCTCCACCTTTGCGGATCTTCACGAGATTGGGGTACAAATAGAAGATGCTATGAAGCAGGGTTTGATTAACCAGGAAAGAGATCAGCCCAAAGGGCCTTTACCCATAGTTCGAATGTAGCTACAAGTATCAATGCAGCTGTGAGGACTTCTGACGTGGGCATGGTCACCACCACCTCAAAAACACCCACACCCTTTACCGGTTCATATAGAGCCACCTCCCAACCTGCAAAGTACCCACCCCAGGGCCAGAGGGTTTTCACCCCGCTTTACATGTCTCTATCTAAAGCCCCGGGGGTTCTGATGATAAAAGGGCGTCTGAAGCCCTTGGAGCCACTTCCATTGCCAAATCCCCTCCCTCCTACACACAACCCAACCAAGTATTGTGCCTTCCATCAGCAGCATGGGCATGATACTGATTTGTGCTTCGGACTTCGTCATGAGATTCAAGATCTCATCGACAATAAAGTGATAGCGCCTCCTGAGAAGCCAAATGTCACTACAAACATTGATGAGGGGTCTCAGCTGAAACAGGAATAGTTAGAAACAAGAACATTTGCAATGGCCAGAACGGTCAACAGTGAGGAGATATTGCCGGAGAGCACCGCTATGAAGAATTTTGCTAGGGAATCGAGCAACATTTGTACAACTGACACAGAACAAGAGGCTGCATTGAAGTGGTTTGAACAAGAGAGGATCGAGACTGATCAGAGGGATAAAAAAGTCAAGGCCCCTGCGGGGACGGAATGTGCTGTGAGCACGAAAACAACTATAGCGGAACTGGACAGTTATTTGTCGATTGTTAAGAGCATGTGGTGGAAAGATGATGATTTATGTGTGGCCCATACTGATGAAGACTTGGGGCAAAATCTCCCGGATGATATGTGGTACACTGAAGAAGTCGACCACATGACCCGGAGTGGGCGGTATTTTAAACCCCCACACCTAGACCAGCCAGAGGCATCTGGGAAAGATGGGGAAGCTGAGAAGCCGAAGGACAAACTGTTAGAGGAGGAAGCTATACTGAAGTAGCTAAAAAAGATTCAAGTAGACATCTCTATCTAGGGACTACTTGTGGCCTTGCGGGTACATAGACAGGTTGTCCTATCAACGATGGACAAAGCTAAGCTTTCTATTGATACAATGCCCGAGCAGCTGGTGGGATTGGTGTTCCCGAGTGGCGCTTCATCAACTCTGACCTTCACAAACAAAGAATTACAGTCTGAGGGCTTCGAGCACAACAAACCATTATACATCTCTAGGGAGTGTAAGGATAAGTGAATACCAGTTGTCTTAGTTGATACAAGATCTGCCATAAATGTGTGTCCATCGCGTACGGCCTATGCTATTGGGTTGAAACTCGTAGATTTCGCACCAACAGCCCAGGTGATACGGGCTTATGACAACACCAGCCGGGAGGTGATGGGGACAGTGCAAATCAAAACTCAGGTCGGCCTGGCCTAACAGGACATCGAATTTCATGTTTTGGATGTTCCAGCCACCTTCAACTTGCATCTTGGATGGCCGTGGCTGCACCAAGTAAGAGTTGTCTCTTCCACTTTACACCAAATGCTGAAGTACCCCCACGGGAAGGGGGTAGCAATTGTTTTCAGGAACTTTTCCATACATCCGCCGCCAGAGGGTACTACGCTGATCTTGGAAATTGCACATGGCGAATAGAATGTCTTCCTGTCTGGGTTCACCTTGGCTGACGCTCAGGTAGTACAATATCTTCTAGCTGTTGATGAGGGACTGTATGTTAGTGCGCAATCTATTTACCTCATGAACAAGCTTGAACATGTGCCCGGGATGGGACTAGGAAGGAGTGGCTAGAAGGGCGTCGCTGCATTAGCTGAAGTACAACACAATCCCCATATCTTTGGTCTAGGTTATACACCTACCAAAGACGATTGGGTAAGAAAAGGAAAGGAGATGGTTGGAAGAGCCAGGGCTAAACAAGCTGGGAAGCACTATGAGTTAGTGTATAGACCTATCCAAGGAACCCTTAATGAACGCTTTGTCCAGGAAGGGGAAGATTTCCCGTTTTGTGGCTTTCCAGAGCCATGGCTGAATTCAGAGAGGCGGCGCTTGCCGGGTTTTGAGATCTTTTTTGACTTACAGTTGCCAGGGGATGAAGTTGCCGAAGAGCAGACTGACCCAACAGCTGAGGCTGAGCAGTGCAAAGAGGATGAATCCAATGGCACAGATTTTGAGCTAGGAGCAGCGCTGGCCTATCTTCTCTCAGATCCTCAGATCATACCAGAGTGCTCGGGGGATGATGACTCTGTTTCCGTGATTAGGGATCAACAGGCTGTGAGCCCATCTTTCGGCATTCAAGATGCATCCATCGCACCCTCCCTTATCTGGCAATACGAGGAACGCTTTTTATCTAGCAGTTCTGGGTTGGGTAGTGAACCGGAATCTGATTACACAGAGTCTATGGAGTTAGAATCAGATTCCAGTTCTTCTGAGTTAGGGTCTGGTATTCCTGGGAATGATAACCCGGATGTCGTTGTGTTGTCCAGGTCGTCTTTTTCATTTTCTTTTGAGTCGATTGTAATCGAAGAATCAGACGATCTGGAAATTGCTAATGAGAATGGTACTGCTGTGGCTTTTGAGTACTTTTCTATGCCTTTAGTATATTGCATTAATCAGGGTTTCCGAACCTTCGATGAAAATGACGAGGAAGAAATTCCTCCGATTTTGAAACATTTAATTGATCTAGAGCAGGAGAGGTTTGTAAAACCTTTGATTGATGAAATCACCTCAATTAACGTTGGCACTAAGAAGGATCCGTGTCTAGTCTAGATTGGGTCCATGTTGTCTTCGAAGAACACGAGCGCTTAGTCGTGTTATTAAAAGATTTCAAAGATGTTTTCGGGTGGTCCTACGAAGACATGCCTAGAATCGATCATAAGATTGTACAGCACCGGATCCCTCTTGACCCTGAGGCCCAACCTATTAAGCAGAAGTTTCGAAGAATCCGCCCGGACTGGGCTCTGCAAATCAAGGAAGAGGTCACCAAGCAGATTGATGCAGGGTTCCTGTTAGTATCTAAGTATCCTACTTGGTTGGCCAACATCGTTCCGGTATCGAAGAAGGATGGCAAAATTCGGGTATGTGTAGACTTCAGAGATCTTAACAAAGCCAGTCCGAAGGACTACTTTCCTCTGTCGCATATCGACAAATTAGTGGCTTCACTGCGGGGCATGCGCTGCTCTCATTTATGGATGGATTTTTCGGGTACAACCAAATCTTGATGGCACCCGAAGATAGGGAGAAGACTGCCTTCACCACCCCGTGGGGGACCTACTGCTATTGGGTGATGCCGTTCGGTTTGAAGAATGCTGGGGCTACTTGTTAACAGGCTGCAACCACAATCCTACACGATATGATCCACAAAGAGGTTGAGGTGTACATGGACGACGTGATTGTCAAGTCCAAAGAAAGAGAGGGCCACTACACCACCTTGAAGAAATTTTTCCAACGGATCAGAGAGTACCGGTTGTGATTGAATCCTTAGAAATGTACTTTTGGTGTCACAGCAGGGAAAATGCTGGGGTTCTTAATCACACAAAGGGGCATTGAGGTCAATCCTTCCAAGATTAAGGCCATCTTAGAAATGCCACCACCAAGGACTGAAAAGGAGGTGCGAGGCTTACTGGGTAAAGTGCAATTCATAAGATGGTTTATTGTAAAATTAACCTTGACTTGTGAACCACTATTTGGTTCACAAGGGATGACCGATGCCAAGTTGCTTTCGAACAGATCAAGCAGTATCTACAGAACCCACCCATGTTGTCACCGCTAGAGCTGGGGAAACCGTTGATATTGTATTTGTTAGTAATCGACACAATAATGGGCTGCATGCTTGCATAGGAGTCTGAGGACAAAGTGGAGAAGGCTATCTATTACCTAAGCAAGAAGATGCTGGAATATGAGACCCGTTACACTCCGCTTGAGAAGGCTTGTTTGGCCTTGGTATGGGCTACCAGGAAGTTGAGGCACTACCTATTAGCTCACTCTGTAATATTGGTTTCAAGATTGGATCCCATCAAATATTTCTTCGAGAAACCAGTGCTTACGGGTAGGCTAGCCTGTTGGTTGCTTCTTCTCTCCAAATTTGATTTGAAGTACATGACTCGCAAGTTTGTGAAAGGGAGAGCAGTAGTGGAGTTCCTAGCCGATCACCCAGTGAAGGGAGATGAAGCAGTAGAGTATCTGTTCCCAGATGAGGCCATTTTGCTGGTTGGAGAAGTGATTTGGACTATGTACTTTGACGGAGCGTCTAACCAGTACGGGTATGGGATAGGGGTGTTGCTGATAGCACCTGACAATTTCCACTTACCTTTAGCTTTCAAACTCCGGTTCAAGGTATCAAACAATGAAGCAGAGTATGGGGCATGTATTGCTGGCTTGGAAGCTGCCCTAGAACTAGGGGCAAAACGGTTGGACGTCATTGGGGACTCGAAATTGGTTGTGTCTCAAGCGAAAGGAGACTGGAAGTTTAAGGAAGAAAGGATGAAAATCTATCACCAAACCCTGGACATTCTAATCCCCAGGTTTGAGAAGCTAACCTTCACGCATCTGTTAAGAGAGAGCAACAGGTTCGCTGACGCCTTATCAACTCTTCCTTCCATGATTGACATCCCTTTGGGAGTCCGGATGCGTCCAATCATTATTGAACAGAGGTATGTGCCAGCGTACGAGTTGATTGCCGCAATAGATAAAGTACAAGATCGAAACCCCTGGTATCATGACATCTGGAACCTCTTGGAAAAGGAGGCTTATCCACCAGGGGCAAATGCCAAAGATAAAAGGACAATCTGACGAATGGCTGCTCAGTTTATCATTTACAGGGGTAAATTGTACAAACAGGGTCATCTAAGAATGCATATTTCAAGCATGCCGGCAGTGGCACATCGATGGCTGGCACTGCTTTATTTATAGCCGGTAGTGGTCACCAATGGCCGGTAGGGGGCCGACAGCCTCCCCCCATGGCCGACATACTTCTATCAGCTTTATCTGCCTCTTTTCCTTTGATTGGTGTCCTTGGATTCCGAGAAGTACAAGGTATGTTCAAAGTTTGATTCAAAATGCCTCCGCGGAAGCTCAGAATCGCATTTCCAATGCACGACGGTCATCGTTCATCAACACGAAAAAGGTGTATCCTTTTTAACATGTTGCAACTCTTCCGAGAGGTGAATCGGAGGTTGCCTTTGAGTCGTCTTTAGCACACTCGCTTTTGTCGTTGCATAGAATGTGCATTGCTTTTATCGTTACATGGAGCATGCATTGAATTGTTGCATAGAACATGCATTATCATGTTTGCATGGAATATGTATCTTGCATTGAGTATGCGTCATCGATTATTTCACATAGAATATGTTTCTACTTCGTTTCTTGCATGTCGTGGATTGAGCAGGCCTTTACCATTGTGTTTAGGTCATTCATTTTGCATGAAATATGCATTTGTATTGCATTGTACCTATAAAGTTTCTCTCTTATGCAGGCACGATATTATATGTACGGTTCATTTGAAGCTAGTGCAACCAGACGATATTGTATGTACGGTTCATTCAGAGGATTCCAGGTTAGATCATTCATGTCCTTTGAACACCTTGCTTTGGTTAGAAACATTTGGGTACGCCCGGTGTTTACACCATGTCTTTCTGGTTAGAAGCGTTTGAATCGTGTGTCTGACGCTTATACCATCCCTTTGGTTAGAAACATTTGGATCATGTGTCTGACGCTTATACCATCCCTTTGGTTAGAAGCGTTTGGATCATGTGTCTGATGCTTATACCATCCCTTTTGTTAGAAGCGTTTGGATCGTGCGTTTGACGCTTATACCATCCCTTTGGTTAGAAGCATTTGGACCGTGTGCTCGACACTTATACCTCCTTGCTTTGGTTTGAAGCGTTTGGACCGTGTGCCCGACGCTTATACTTCCTTGCTTTGGTTTGAAGCGTTTGGACCGTGTGCCCGACGCTTATACCTGTAGACACCCCATTTTTGACCATCCTCAAGACTTGGACGTCACCGTTTGAACACTCGGTGATCATCCATGTTCGTGTTCGTCTTGAGTTCTCGGAGGTTTCGGTCCCGCACCTTGCCTCAAGACCTCTCGACTTGTTTGTTTTGTGCTTAGTTATGCACCAAACACTTGTGTTTTTGCTTCTGAGGGCAGGGAATGGCTTGTTGGCCATCCTCACACCTCACCGGCCTTGGCTTGAGCCCACCGGCCTTGTTTTCTTGCTACCGGCCAAAGATTTTGGTCAGTCGGCAATGTTTTTGGTCGGCCGGCCATTTTTGTTGGTCAATCGGCCATATTTTCCAGCCGACCCCTTTCCATCTGCTTTTGGCAGATATTTTATGCCGGCTGTCATAGCTGGTATCCACATTACACCCTCTCCATACACGTGTATGGAGGGATTTGCCTCTTGCTTAGCTTGCTTAGGAAGCTTGGCATTTGAACCTCTATAAAGAGGGAGCTCCTCCTCCCTCCTCCAAGGTTCAGAAAATTAAGGTTAGAGAGGATAGATATAGTGTTGTATCTATTTTTCTTGGTTTGGTCTTATTTTGTGCCCTAAAGTGAGTTTTGTCTTACTTTTGCACTAGAGCACCTAGTATTACACCATACTTGGGTTGTTGAGGCCTTAGAAGGTTGTTATTAGGGATCTTAGGCTAGCTTTGATCCAAAGAAGGTGCTGGACTGGTGTTCTTGAAGAGGTTCTTCAAAGGTGAGAACCTACCTTCTTTATTCCCCATTTTTGCACAAGCTTTTAGCTTATCTTGCTTATTGTTTTAAGCTTCAACTATAACTGATAAAAGTTCTGATTTTGTGTGCTTTAGAACTTTGTTTAAGGTCACTTTGAGGTTTGGGGTTGTCTCCCCCCTCCAAGGCCTTGTTAGGCCTTGTTTTAGGCCATACCTTTTGGCCATTGTTTTGGTCTTTGCATGACCTCTCTACCACTGAAATCCAGAGGATTTTTAGTGGTGGAGAGGTAGTTTTGAGGTCCAAAATAGGAGAGGGTCATCCCCTCTCCTTGTTGTCTTGAATGCTTGCATAAATGGCTTATGTTGTAGCATGTTTGCCTAGCTTGTTTTAGCTTCATTTCAGTATATATTAGGCTTTTTTTTTGCCATGATATAGCACTGTTTTGCCTTGGTTTAGACATACCATGCATGCTTTGTATACTTGTCTTGTAATCCCATGATTTGCCTTAACATGTACCTCGCATTTAGACTACCATGCTTGCATGTTTTGGCCCGACTCCATGAAGCTTTTAGGCTTGTTGTAGCATGCTTAAGCTCTGTTTTTCATTGATTTGGTCATGCTTGCATTGTTTTGTATAGCTACCATGTAATCTAGCTTGTTAGCTTCGAGTGTCCAAGTTGCTAGCATGCTCTATGTGGATCATTTCAGTGGTTTGGCATCACTTAGAATGTTATTTCAGTCCATATTTCATACTTATAAACTTACACTTATCACTCCTTTAATGTCTTAAAGAGTTTGTGTTTTGTGCCTTATGAATGTGTCATTGTCTATGCCATCATGCTTAGGTCATTGGGATGCCATCTAAGTGGGTTTTTGGGCTCATTTTGACATGTCATAACTCTGTCTTGGGTTGCTTAAATCATGCTATGTTTGGTTGTATTAGGTGTAGTGTAACACCTCTTTGATGGCCTTGCATGCCTCATGATTTTGCCCCTTTGTTTTAGCTTGTTTTGGCTTTGGTCATTGCATGTTTTAGGCTCACTTTAGCATGATTTAGGACTGTTTTGGGTCATACTTGCCATATGCTCTTTGTTTTGTGTAGTTTTGGTTCAAGTCCCTCAACTAGTCTTAGGCTTCAGTCTTGAGCATGCCATGCTTGACTTATTTATGTGATTTGGCATCACTCCTAGCTTCATTTCAGAGCATGTAATGTTGTCACATTTGCATGCTTTTCATTCCTTTTAAGAGTGCTGAAAGGTTGCCCTTTTGAGCTTAATGTGATGGGCCATTAGCATGCATGTTTGTATGTAGTTTTGTTCCTTATCCCTTAGCATTTTGGCCGCTGATTTGGGCTTATTCGAGAGCTGCCCATTTTGGTTTAAGACCATTCCCGCATGTTGTTGCATGCTTGCCTTGCATGTTGTCGCATACTTGGCCTATTAATATGTTGTTGCATGCTTAAACGGTAGTGCATTTGGCATACATTCTTTTGGTTTTACGTTGCTTAACATGTTGTTACATGTTTTCCTCACATGTTGTTACATGATTGAACGAAGTCACATACTTGTTTGCATGCTTGTCTTTGCATATTGTTATATGCTAATTGCCTTGCGTAACATTGTTGCTTGTATACTCATTTTGCACTAGTATGCTCGCATGTTTAGGTTGCATAGCATCGAACATGCATCCCTTGCCTCTTGATCAATCATGATAGAGGTTGGGGCCCCTTACGTGTTATATGCATTTCATTCCATATTGATTTGCACACTTGGCTCCTTTGGCCATCATGCATCAAGATGCGTGATTGGTGGCCCGAGGGTCGAGAACCATACTCCTTTGAGTCTCAAACATGATAAGGAGGGTGGTGGTGCATAAATTGCTTTGAAAATGCATTGCCATGTTATGTCTGTCCTCTGCTGCAGTAAAACAGGATTCTGCAGGAAGAGATGGTCGGTCGACCATCTTCAATGCCGGCTGGCCATTAATTGTTAGCCGATATTACCACAAATGGTCAATGACCAGTTCCCCATGGCCGGTGGCCTCACCTCTTGGTCGGTGACATCCCACAGTGCTCAGGGAGTGATTCTGAAGCTTCCTTGGGACTTGTGAAGTTTTCAGAAGTACAGATCAGTGTAAACAGAGCCAGCATGAGTATGGTGCTGCATTTCCGAGCAGAGCTGAGCGTGCACGCATTCATCCCTCTTCCCGAGGCCTCTTTACTGTTTTCTTAGCCTAATTAATTCATTTAATTAATTATGTATTGTGTAGTATTTAATTAGCTTGTTAGTTAATTAATCAGTATTATTCTTTCGGTCCCTCCCTCGAGAGGGCGCAATTGTGTAATAAGCGTGCGTGTGTGTGATGCATGTCTTCCAACCCCCACTTCTTTCTCCCTTTTATTTAACCGCTTATGATGGTTAGTTTTAGGTCATATTTGATTTAGCATACCTTATGTTATGCATGTTTGCATTCATTCATTTGTATTGCATGCACCAGGCTCGGCACATCATACTAACTGCATAGTATTTCAATTCCAACTTGAATACGTGTATCAAATTGCCGCATATCATATGCCATCTTAGATTAGCCGAGCCTATTCTAATTGCATTTCGGATGTGTTGCATTAGCCATCTTAACAAGGACTTGGATCATACATTTGATTACTAACATGTTCTTGTTTTGGCTCAGAGTACACTATGAGTGTTTATGCTTTAGCATCTTGCATATGTGTAAGTGTTAACATGACAGCATGCTTGCCATGAGGCTAATTGCTTATGTGATATAACTGCCTGAATGCTTGTGGGTGAAGGTTGGATTACTTGAATTGGAACATTTCATCAAATCCGCATTTTAGCCTACTTACGAGTAGCAAACTTCGAACCATTTCCAAACAAACGGATAGACGACGCTGTAGACACCCCATTTTTGACCGACCTTAAGACTCAGATGTCACCGATTAAGCGCTCAGTGATGTTGCATATTGTGCTCGTTCAGAAGTTTCAGAGTCTCGGCTGCGAGCCTTGCCTCCGGACTTCCGGATTCTTTTGTACCTTGCCTCGGTTCGCGAACCAGACTCAGTTTTCTCTGTTTCTTTTCCTGAGGGGAGGGAGAGGTCCCGTAGACCATCTCTCAGTGGCTGTGGGCTACATTTCGTGGTCGTAGGCCATTTTGCCCGTTTCGGAGCCCGGTTCCCAGTTTTCGGAGCCGTCAGGCCGTGTGCCTCGGTTCGGGACCGCCTAACCACTTCCATTTGCTCCGATTTTTGGCATGCGTATTATTTGCTCCCTTTTGACGGACACTGTGGTCCGAGAGACCAACTTCGTGGTCGGACACCACTTCCGGTGCCTAACAGCCGACTTTCGGGGCCCCGAACTGCGTGTTTTGGCTCCCGAACCTTCATTTTGCATTTTTGGGCTCCGACCCGAACTTGAGATAGTCATATTTTGAGGTCCTTTTCATGTTTGATTAAGGACCTTTTGTTGTTTGAGATCTCTTCCTATCACTTGCTTCTTTAACGCTCTTTTAGGCCTATTTTTGCGCGGTATTTTAGGCTTACTTGTAAGCTGTTTTGGACTTAGTTGTAAACTACAAAGTGTCTTGTTTTGAGCCCCTCTTCAACTTTGTTGAAGGGCTCTCGGTCATTTGGGTCCAGCAGCTACCACTTGCCTTTATATCCCACTTTTTGGCTTTTTTGGAGGGAAACTTGGATTGTTTTCCCTCCATTTCCCCCCCCCCCATTTTTCCACCCCTTTTGCCTATATATACAGCACCCCAGGTCTGTATTAAGGGTTAGAAAAAAAAAACTATTTGGAGCTCCTATATTGTATCTTTATCTCTCTATAATTCTAAGCTTCAAAATCCTTAAGTTCCTACACCCATTTCTTCACCACCACCAAGCACCACCATCACTACTCCATTCCAGCAGATAGGAGTGGCTTTCCAGCAGCTAAGAGGCAACATTTTTCAGTCCTAGAGGCAGCAAAGGTTGGGTCTTCAAGGGTGAGCACTCTTCTCCCTCTTTCTAGCTCATTTTTGCCTCATTTTTTTAGCCTCTTTTCTTGCTGTTTTGAGCTCCGACCAAAACATAAAATGCCATTTTTTTGAGCTATATTCCATGTTTCATTAAGGGCTCAACCCCGTTTGAGCCCCCCATCTTGCACTTGCTTCAATACCTTCCTTGAATGTTGTTTTCTTGCATGCTTTGGCAGCCCATTATGCTTCCATTTTTGGTCATTTTACAGAGCTATAAATAGTCTTATTTTGGCCCATTCTTCATGTTTCATTAAGGGCCTTTGGCTGTTTGATGGATATTTAGTATACTTTGTGCTTTGGCCATCTTTTGGCCCATTTCTTGCATAAGAGCTTAGCCATATCTATATTTGTTTTTGGGGTTTTTACAGTTCTGTAAATATGCATATTTTTGGTCCCTCTTCAATGTTGTAGAAGGGAATTTTTCAGTTTGGGCTTTGCATATACCACTTTCTTCTTTGGCCACCTTTTGGCCCATTTTCTTGCATAAGAGCTTAGCCATATCTATGTTTGTTTTTGAGGTTTTTATAGTTCTGTAAAGTGGCTTATTTTTGGCCCCTCTTCAATGTTGTTGAAGGGCCCTAACCTATTTGGAGTTAGCAGCTGTGAGTTGCTTCATAATCTCATGTTTAGGGCCATTTTTGCATGCCATTGTTGCCCTATCTTTGCTTGCTGTTTGGCCATGATTTGTACTGTAAAAATGCTTATTTTGAGGCTGCCTTGCTTCTGTCTTTTCATCTCGTCTACCAATTATGCATGCTTTGTATAGCTGTAGTTCATTCTATGCGCCTAATTTGCATTTCGGGAGAGATTCCATGCATCGGGTGTGTTTTCGCCTCATTTCGGGGCTGTTTTCCCCCACATTTCATTGCTGAAAATCCATTAGCATGCTTGCATATCATTTTCCATGCCATATTGCATTGCATATGCCATTGCCTCGGTTTGCGTGCCCGTGTGCATGCAATTCGAGGCACTTCATTTTCATCCATCGGCCTCTTATGTGAGTGTGGCTGAGGCTCTCTCATGTTAGTGTAAGTCCATGTTGCATTCTATATGCCATCTTAGCCATATTGCATTGCGTATGCCATTGCCACGGTTTGCGTGCCCGTGTGCACGCATTTCGAGGCACTTCATTTTCATCCATCGGCCTCTTATGTGAGTGTGGTTGAGGCTCTCTCATGTTAGTATAAGTCCATGTTGCATTCTATATGCCATTTTAGCCATATTGCATTGCATATGCCATTGCCTCGGTTTGCGTGCCCGTGTGCACGCATTTCGAGGCACTTCATTTTCATCCATCGGCCTCTTATGTGAGTGTGGCTGAGGCTCTCTCATGTTAGTGTAAGCCCATATCATATTTCCATGTCATTTGCATTGCGTATGTCATTTTCTCGATTTGCGTGCCCGTGTGCACGCATTTCGAGGCATCTCATTTTCACAACATAGTGCATACTAGGTTGTATCTTAGATAGCATTCATGCATTTCCTCAGTTTGCGTGCCCGTGTGCACGCACTTTGAGGCACCTCACTTTCATAGCATTGTGCATACTAGGTTGTATCTTAGATCGCATTCATGCATTTCCTCGGTTTGCGTGCCCGTGTGCATGCATTTCGAGACATCTCATTTTCATAGCATTATGCATGCTAGGCTGTATCTTAGTTACATTCATGCATGTCATGCATATTGCATTGTGTTCGGAATAGGAGTTAGCCCGGGCGCGGGAAACGAGGTGCGTTTCGTACTCCGAGTGACGGAACGCGTCTCAATTCCCCAGTCATCGACACTCCGAATCATCCATGATGGAGTTAGGTTTTGTTGTGTTTTCATGTACATTCATTCTACATTGAATTGCGCAATTCGGCTCCTCGGCCATCATGCATCGATATGCGTGATTGGTGGCACGAGGATCGAGGCATGCATATATTTGTGAAATACATTGCTATGCCCCTTTCTTGCTCTCTATTGCAGCAAAAATCAAGAATCAGCAACTTTTCGGAGTTTGGCGCGCATTTCAAGAAAAAGTGCAAACAGAGGCTAATCGGGGCATCGCCATGGATTTCCGCGCAAAGGCAACCCGCACATGCATCATTCATCACCCGGAGAAGAGTCAAGGCAGTCCCTGGCTTGCATGCCAGTTTATTTATTTTTTTAGTTAATTCGTTAATTAATTAGGAATTTGTACATTATTTGGACTGTATTATTTGGACTGTACTATTCTTTTATTCGGGACTGTATATTTATTCGGACCCTCCGAGCGAGGGCAAAACTGTAATAAGTGTGCGTGAGTGTGATGTATGTCTTCCAACCCCACGTCTTTCTTCCCTTTTATTTATCCGCTTATGATGGTTAGATTAGGGCATGTTTCAATTAGCATACAGTATGACAGCATGTTTGCATTCATTCATCTGTATTGCATGCACCGGGCTCGGCGCATCATACTAACTGCATTGTATTTTCAATTCCAAGTTGAATACATGTTAGTTGTAGCATTCCATATGCCATGTTTAGAATAGCCGAGCCTACTATAGTTGCATTTTGCATGTGTTGCATTAGGCATTTCTGTATGTTTAGGACCATGCATGATTTCTAACATAGTTTCTGTTTTGGCTTGGAGTACTCGGTAAGTTTTATGCTTTAGCATCCTTGCATGCGTGTGAGTGACTGCCATGAATAGCATGCTTACCATGAGGCTATTTGCTTATGTGATATAACTGCCTGAATGCCTGTGGGTGAAGGTTGGGTTATTTGGATTGGAACAAATCATCAAATGTGTGTTTTAAGCCCACTAGATAGTGGCAAAAATCATGTTTTCTAAGCCCCCCTGAGGGTGGCAAATCCACGTCTTAGCCTACTTGCGAGTAGCACCATCAAACCATTTTCAAATAAACAAGCATGAAATATTTTGTTCCAATTCAGGCGATCCAGTCTATACTTGTATGCTGTGCGCATCACATAGTAATCTAGGCTAATAACCGGAATAAGAACACACAATGTTTTCAAAAATAGATATCATGGTTAGTAGAGGCTGATCTTTGATCGGACGAGCGGGGGTGCTCACGAAGTGACCTTCCCCAATCGTACCCAAGTTCCCGAGCCGAGGCAACTTTGGTGATGACGGACACGTGGCCTTTGGCACCGAGTCAGGGTTTCCTAAATTCCCCCATAAAAAATATTTAGGTGGCGACTCTGTATCTGGCAAAGCAGTCCATGTTTGGCACTTCTTTTCAAAAATCTGTTTCTCAAAACGATTTGCCGGATTTGGACTCTTTGGTTCAGATTAAGAACCGTGACAATTTGAGAGTCCGAGCTGTAGTGACCCCAAATGAACAGAACGGGAGCTCGTTCCTCCCGGGGCGTTCGGGGACGTCTACAGACGCTTTGTTCCAAATTAGGTAATCTAGTCTATACTTGTGTGTTGTGCGCATCACATAGTAATTCTAGCTAATTAACCGGAATAAGAACACATATGTTTTCAAAACTCGATATCATGCTTAGTACAGGCCGATCTTCGGATCGGGTGAGCGGGGGTGCTCATAGATGACATTCCCCAATCGTACCCAACTTCCCGAGCCGAGGTAACTTTGGTGATGATGGACATGTGGCCTTAGGCAACGAGTCAGGGTTTCCTAAATTTTTCCAAAATAAAATATTTAGGTGGCGACTTTATATCTAGCAAAGCAGTCCATGTTTGGCACTTCTTTCTTAAAAATCAGTTTTCCAAAACGATTTGCCGGATTTGGACTCTTTGGTGATTTATGAATCTTGCATCGCACATTGTGGGATCAGATTAAGAACCGTGACATATTGAGTCCGAACTGTGGAAAAGCATAAACCCGAGGGTGCGTCCACAATACCTCCTTACTTCGGTTAGAAGCGTTTGGACCGTGTGCCCGACGCTTATACCTCCTTGCTTTGGTTTGAAGCGTTTGGACCGTCTACCCGATGCTTATACCTCCTTGCTTTGGTTTGAAGTGTTTGGACCGTGTGCCCGATGTTTATACCTCCTTGCTCCAGTTAGAAGCGTTTGGGATCGTGTGTCTGACACTTATACTACCCCTTTGGTTAGAAGCATTGGGTTGCAGGCCCGATGTTTATACCGTCTTTCTGGTTAGAAGCGTGTGGAACGAGTTTCGATGCTTATACCTCTCTGTTTTGGTTAGAGACATTGGAGCGTTCTCTGATGTTTACACCACTCTTCAGTGTTTAGACCGCTCCCTTTTCCCTCTCGCGTGCAGCGCGTTAGGATGCTTTGGGTTAAATGCATCTGGACGGTTTCCGATGCTTATACCGCTCTTTGTTTTGATTGCATAATAGTTAGATGTGTTTCAATTGTTATTATGTGCTTTTGTTAATTTGGAACCTAGGGTGTGTCCTTAGGTTCACACCTCTTCTCTCCTCGTGTGCATCACGCGCTGGGATCTTGTTTGTCGCCTCGGGTGCGACCGACGGC
Organism: Camellia sinensis; assembly: GCF_055761805.1. Classification (NCBI taxonomy): domain Eukaryota; kingdom Viridiplantae; phylum Streptophyta; class Magnoliopsida; order Ericales; family Theaceae; genus Camellia; species Camellia sinensis. The sequence continues at coordinate 105,367,655 of NC_138969.1, read as the reverse complement.
TGTTGTTTCTTTGCCTTTTCTGCGTGAGATTGCATAATTTCTTAGATCCTTCCTGTGTGAAATGTAGTTCGGTTTGTCTTAACTTGCTTATGTACAAGTTTGCTGTAGCATTTCTTTGCATAACATTTGCATCTAGATGTTTCATTACAGCCCTCTTTGCATAATCATAAGTTATGTTTGGCATCGTGCATATCATTTGCATTTTGCCCCAGCCTGCGGGCATATCTATATTGTTATCTTGAATGTTTGTCTAAGTCTTGTGGCCATGTCAAAAATGGGTCGTCTCTGGGCTTTGACATTCACTCCCGTCATTTCATGACTTCTGAGTTCTGTCAAAGAGGGGCAACTGTAGACACCCCATTTTTGACCATCCTCAAGACTTGGATGTCCTTGTAGGTACATCCAGTGACAAGTGTGTTTTCTCGTCGAGCACTTGAAATTCGCGACAGAACGCCACAGGTTTGAGCTTTCCAAGCCTTGCATCCATTCTTTCTCATTTTTGGACCATGTTTTGGTCCTTCCATCTGGTTGTTTGTGGTGCACTGCCGGCCATAATTAGGTGCTGCCGGGCATGCATTTTGCCCTGTCGGCCATTGATGAGGCCTACCGGCCACAAATGAGGCACTGCCGACCACCACTAATGGCCGGCCGGCCACCAATGCATCAGTAGATATTTTTGCAGATATTTTGACAGTTGTTTGCATAGATAAGCCCATCTGCTTGCACGTGGATGGTTGGATCTCTTCAAGGGGCTTTTGTATCTTCTATATATAGAGCTCATCTATATGCATGCAAAGGGTTACAAAGTTTGAGCTGAGCTAGAATTCTTACTCTCTCTCTCTCTCTCTCTCTCTCTCTCTCTCTATAATCCTCTCTCTCTCTCTCTATATTTTGTGCTTGAAAGTGAGCTTTCTTTACATATTTGCACTAGCACCCCTAGCCAAACACCTTCACCTTAGAGTTGAGGTTCTTGGAGGCCTTGTTTCAGCTCCTTGTAGTGGTTTTGGCTAAAAAGTTTGGCTATTTTCTTGCTATTTTAGTGTTGTGCTTCAAGGGTAAGAATTTCACTCTTTTAAGCTTTGTTTTAGTTCATTGCGTGGCCACCTTTGTACGCTACTTTGAAGCTAGTTTTAGCCTCTAAAAGGTCCTGTTTTTAGGGGGTGATTCCCTCCCTTTGCTCTTTGGCTTGTAAAGCCTCTTGAGCCATCTTTCTAAGCTTTTGGAACACCCTTTGTTTGGACTTCTAACCACTAAATTCCAGAGTAATTTCAGTGGTAGAAAGTTGATTTTCAGGCCCAAAATAGGAGGGGGTGGTCCCCCCCCCTCCTTGTATCTTGTTTGCATATGTTGGTGGCCTAATGGTTGAGCATGTTTTTCTACCATCTCATGGCTTCATCTCAACATGTTTTTGTGACTTTTTTTGACCTGCTTTAACTCTGTTTTTGGCCGGTTGGGTCATTTGTTGCTTGCTTCTTACACTTGTAGTGTAATCATGCTTAGTAGCTTTATATGCTTGAGGATTTGGCCTATCATTCTAGCTTTTGTTAGCTTGATTCCAGCATGTTTTTGTCATTGATTTAGCATGCTTTAACTCTGTTTTGAGTGGTCTTGATAGTGTAAATGGCCTTGACTAGCATTGAGTTTAAAGGTCTTCAACATGCTTTGCTTGAGTTGTTTGCATGTCATGGCATCATTTCACACATGATTTCAGTGCATGTAGCCTTGTCACACTCTCACATATTCTACTCTTTGATTGCTTTTATGGGCTAACATGTGTGCATGTTCTCCTAGTCTTTTGAGCTTCTATCTCAGCATGTTTAGACCATTATTTTGGCATGTTTGAGGTCTGTCTGGGCTGGTTTGGCCATTTGAGTTTGATGTTGCATGGTTCTAGTGTAAAGCTTTTCACTAGTTTTAATACTTAAGTCTCCTAACATGTTGTACATGAGTTGTTTTCATGTTAGAGTCTTGTGTTTCATGCCATTTCAGCACTGAAATTCTGCCACTTCTCTTATTTCTTCATTTTTCTATTTGTTTTGAGGGATGGTTAGTCATAAAGTTGTGTTTAAGCTTAGGATTGAGGCTTTTGCTTAAATGGCTTTAACCCTCTTTTGAGGGTTCCTCCTAGTCAAAGGCATGGTCTCTCCTATGTTTTAAGTCATCTTTTGATTGACCTCTCTCTCATAAGAGGACTTTCACATTTGGACAAATCAATTAAAGAATGGTTTGGTAACTTGAAATGTGTAAACAAGAATTAAATCAAGTAAAACATGCCAAGATAAACATGTTGTTTGCATTGCATTGTGTTCAACCAGACGTTATGTTGAACACAAGGAAAATTGGTTCATTTCATACTTGAAGTGATGAAAATGAGCCAATCTTCCTTTGTCTCCATTGCCTTTGATTATCCATGATAAGGTAATGGTATAGAGTCTTTGTTTTGTGCATTGATTGAATGTATACAAGTTGGATCTTTGGCCATCATGCATTCAAAATGCTTGATTGGTGGTCTTGGATTCAATAATGCAACTCCTTTGATGTTTTGAGATGATAAGGAGGGGCATAGTACAAACATACCCTTGGGAGACCCTCCATTTTCCTCTGGTTTGAGCTCTGTTGCAGAATGGTGATACAACACACCAGTGGCTGGCAGTGCCTCACAGATGGCCAGCACTACTTCATCCTTGGCTGGCAGTGCATATCTTTGGCCGACAAGTGGTCGGCAACAAGCTCCCATGGCTGGCAGGCCACTGGTGCATTCCCCAGTAGTGAATTGGTAAGGCAGAGCAGAAAGTTCTTGGAGACATCCTGCAAACTGAGCCTCTCAAGACCAAACTGGAAGGCATTTCGGGGCAAGAAACCAAATGCAAGCATATTCAACTTCCTAGAGCAGAGCTGAGGCAGCATTGTTTAAAGCTTTACTTGTTAGTTAACATTGGTTTTGTAATTTGATTAATTAGTGTGCTAATTAGTTAAGTGTTGTGTAATAATTAGTAAGTAGTTTACTAGTTATTCAATTTGTTGTGTAATAATTAGTCTAATTAGTTTAATTAGATTAGTTGATTAGCTAAGCATAGTGTAGCTTAGCTTATTTATTCAGACCCTCCTCCGCAAGGGCATAATGTTGTAATAAGTGTGCGCGTGTGCGTTCATGTCTTCCAACCCCACGTCTTTCTTCCTTTTACGTAACCGTTGTTGATGGTTAGATTAGGGACATTTTCAATTAGCATACCTTATGCTTACATGTTTGCATCATTCATTTGTCTTGCATGCACCGGGCTCAGTGCATCATTCAAACTGCATCGTATTTCAATACTTATTTGAATACGTGTTTCACAACATGTTATCAAATTATTGCATTCATATGCCATCTTAGATAGCCGAGCCTATTAGTTGCATATTGCATGTGTTGCATTAGGCATCTTGTATAGTTAGGATCATGCATATTTGTAACTAGCTTTTGTTTTGGCTTGGAGTACACTCTAAGTGTTACGCTTTTGCATACTTGCATGAGTATGAGTATTGCCATGATAGCATGCTTGCCATGAGGCTATTTGCTTAATTGCTAAATTGCATGAATGCCTGTGGGTGAAGGCTTTATTGCCTGAATTGGGACAATTTGATGAATGAATATTTTAAGCCCACTTCGCGAAGTGACAAAATCATGTTTTAAGTCCACTTGAGGGTGGCAAATCTGCGCTTTAGCCTACTTGTGAATAGCACTTTCAAACCATTTTCAAAAACAAACATGAGTTATTTTGTTCCAATTCTCGTGATTGAGTCTATGCTTGTATGTGCGTCACATAATAAAGTTAAATTAATAATTGGATAAGAACACATGAAGTTTATAAAAACAACATATCATGCTTAGTAGAGGCCGATCCTTTGATCGGGCGAGCGAGGGTCCTCATTGCATGACCTTCCCCTCTCGTACCTAAGTTCCCGAGCAGAGGCAACGTTGGTGATGATGGACACGTGGCCTTTGGCGTGAGTCAGGGTTTCCTAAATTTTTCAAAACAAAATATTTAGGTGGCGACTCTGTAATCTGGTAAAGCAATTCAGTTTTGGCATTATTTGATCTAAAATCAATTTTCCAAAATGATTTGCCGGATTTGACTCTTTGGTGTTTATCAGTCTCACATTGCACTTTGTGAGATTAGATTCAGAACCGTGCCAGGAGTCCAAACTGTAGTAGGACCAATTCGCGCCTCTCCGAAAGGGGGGCACGTGAAGAAAGTCGGGTCTACACCATATTGCAAGGCCCTGATTATAGAAAGGGAAAAGAATGATACGGAAAGAAGTCAAGTCCAACAACCCAAGGATGACTATCTAAGAGGAGAAGGACCAAAGAACACTATGAACCAGGCCACATTTGCACCATATATGAAAGGAACACATCGATGACAAGGGTCCTAATTGTAGAAAGAGAAAAGAATGATATGGAAAGAGGTCAAGTCCAACAACCCAAGGATGATTATTTAAGAGGAGAAGGACTGAAGAACACTAGGAACCAGGCCGCGTTAGCACCTTATATGAAAGGAACACAGTGATAACAAAGGCGTAAGCAAGAATGGATGAATATGATTAATGGCTAGATAGGACAAGGTTATGAGTGTGGCCAACCAGGACATTTTAAGAATGAATGTCCCTAACTTTCTCAATCAAGATATCAGGGAGAAGGAACTAGAGCAAACGCGCAAGGGATTGGGGGGGGTAGAAGCCATGGGTGAGCAAGTTAGGATAAGTCAGTCAACAATAATCAGAGGCCAACTGGCTGAGTTTTCACACTACAAGGAAAAGAATATGAAGACATCACGGAGTAGTACCCTGAGAGTGAGCAGTACATCATGTATAGACTCGAGGAACCATAGTGCAAGCCATAGCAAACCTAGGAAAAATGTGACTGGGATAGTAGAACCGCAGTGAAAGCCATGGCTAACTTAGGAAAAAATGTGACTGATATGGAAGTTAAAACCCTTTTTAGAATGACTTTTTGTAATCCAAGCCTACATGGTCTAAATCTCCTTTCATTAATTAAATATCAATGTCTTAACACTCGTATCTCACAATTACCAAGCAATTGATTTATTTATCATACCCTTTCATATTTGTAGTAAATAGAACTTGTATGCGACCCTTGGAAAATGTTTGGGTGCTTGATTTTCGATTCCTAAGACATAAATATACTTGACTTTGGCCCCACCTCAGAAATAGATTCATTATTCGAACATCAAGTTGTGATTGACGACTACTAGAAGAAGGAGACGACTTATACATCCGACCGAACATATTTCTTATTTAAAGGGGATAGACCAGCTTCCCAAACTACAACAGAATGACAGTAGTGACTTACTTGAGGATATATGGAACACCACATCAGGAATTGGCAACATGGGCCTCCACGATAAGGTAGCTATATCATTACTTGTATGATAATCAATTCAGAATTTCTAAGAACCACAGAAGATTGACGCGCCCCCTCCCCTCCCTCATGTCATTAATTGGGAAGAAATTTGATTCAAAACAATACTATTAGAATGAGACCATTGGTGGCTTTGGACAGAAGAAAGAAGAACCTAAGAAGAAAATATAACCAGATGATTAAAGTATGAACCCTACAAAGCAATGAGGGAAAATTATCCATAACTTTTCAAGACTTGAGAAAAGGCTTAAATTTTGAGGACAAAATTTGTTTAAGGGGGACAGGGTATGAAGCCCCTGACTTTTGAATTATTATAATAAAGCCCTTGGTTTCTCATTTATTCGCAATTGTAATCCTAGAATAAAAAACGCATTCCAATCAGAACAATGTGAACCCTAACCAGTCCTGGTAACTTGGGAATCATTTCTAATACCATAATAATAATTAATTAACCCCCTCTTTATAGATTGATTACCCAAAACCTTAGACTTCTGGTTCTCAATATGTTCGTTTAGTCAATCACCTTTTAATTTGAAACAAAGAAACTTAAACCGAATTGTTTTCCCTAACCCTAATTTAATTAGATGCTACACTTAAATATATTTTATAATTCATTTATTAAGCCTTAGCCCTCACTTTTTATAAGATTCACACTTTGACTCCAAACTAGTACCATTATTTATATACACATACTTGTACCCTTAAAACACATTTAAATTTTTGTACACAAAATATCTACTTAAAGTGTACAATTTGTACACCAAAAATAGAAATAAAATCCCCTCAAATCCAATGATCATGGTCGGCCAAACCATAGGTTTATATTTAGTATCCTTTTTGCAAACATGTTCCTTGAATTTAAGGAAAATTTTGACCAAGGATCCCAAAAATTAGAATGTTTGTCTTGTACTCTCATACCAACTTAGTTCCAAACCGACTAAGCCTAACTAGATCATGATTAAGAACTTAATTAGGCTTCCTAATCAACCTCATCCATTACATTTCAATTAATTACAAGTTCATTTCATTCAATTCCAACCGATGGGCATTTTGGACCTTTCACACCAATTTTTGTATAAAATACACCACCTCTCTCCATATTTTGAGCATCAAACACACTCATACACCAGACATACACACATACAGTTTAGAGAGGAAGAAGATAGGAAGAGAGAGCTTTGGTGGTGGAGGAGGAAAAAGAGAGGAATTCTTGCAAAACCTTTTCCATAGGCATTCAAGTAAGCGACAACGCAACTATCTCTTTTATTTTCTCATTCAAATACATGATATTATAGGGTTAAAATATTAATTTCATATTTGTATATAGGTGTTCATGTGTGTATATAAGAAGAGTTGAGCCTTAGTTATCACCTTGCATGAGTTCTTCCTAAAAATAAAACAAGACTATCTTTATCTATCCATTTTTCATATTTTTTCCAAAGGCATACCTTCATTCTAAAACTCTGAGTTATTTATATACTATTTAGCATGTTTTCATCATAAGAGAATTGAAAAATTATTCATGGTTGCCCTCTTTTTCTATTTTTCTTCTTATTCAAGCTTTGTGCAAGAAAGACCAATATTTTCAGCCCACATACAAAAATTCTAGAAAACTACAAAAAAACTCCTCTTAACTTCTTCTTTATATATATATATATATATATATATGTCACGCCCCAAACTCGCCCCTAGAAGTTTGGCAACGAGACCGGCCAGTAATCCTAGATTACCACAGGCCTTGCTATACAAAACATAAATAAAAGGGGCTCGCGGAAGCGAAAACAATAACCACTAATAGTCCAAAGAGCTGTGCATTTATATGAACATACATTACATGCCAAAAATGTTAATTTACCCACTACATTACATCACATATAATCAAAATTCATGTACAAAACATAGGCTCGCGCCATATGCACAACCAAAACTAAGCTTCCTAACGGCCTTCCTAGGCCTAGCCCCAACTCGGAGGCACCAAAACACCGGGTAGGCTTCAAAACGGCGGCTCGGCTCGGACTCCGCCTAGGCTTGACTTCCAGAATGCTCACCTATAATACATAATTACAAACAATGAGCTAGAGCTCAGCAAGTAACATAACAGTAAAGAGGTTAGTGAACGAAGTCCGACATTTTCATAAATCCACAATAAATCAATCATAAACATATATCAGTCATCAGTCATCATAAGAACATACGTAATGGCATACTCCACAGAACCTTTCATAACAGTCTATCAGTCAACAGTCTACGAGATCTCGTAACTAGTCATGGGCTTGTCCTTCCATGCCGTTCCCCATGACTCCTGACGCATGGGCCTGCATGTTCCCGCCCCCATGACCCAACTATCTATGGATGCCATACTAGATTCGCAAATCAGGACATTCATTCACGGAAAACATTCTCATTTCAAAGCATAGCATAACGTAATACATTTAAAACATAGTTCATAATAACATATCTTTACAGAAATGTTACTCACAGAGGGTTTCCGAAACCGAATGCACGGTCTTCAAATCTTGACCTGCAAATATCAACATATCACACATTTCTCAATACACATTATCATTAAATCCTGTAATTCATGCACTTCATTCTTTCCTTTACTTCATTTCATGTTCATTCTAATCTTTCTTTACTTTGATTCATACTCATTTCATGTTCATAAGATGATAAATGATGCAATTAACATGTTAAAATCAAGTCTGCAACTTCTCCAAAATTTTCTTGAAAAAGGCCGTCCCGCTCGAGCGCCACTTTGGCCGCTCGAGCGTACTGTAAAAAGTCCCAAAACTGCTGGGAGGCTGTTTTCACCGCTCGAGCGGGCTTCCCTCCGCTCGAGCGTACAGAGCAAAAATCCGAATTTCTGGTTCTTCTTCCAAGCTTCATTCTCCTCTTTACAAAATCACTTTCCACATTTATGAAATCCAAGACCCAAAACACTTAAAACCCATCTTAAATCAACATCAAAACTTCAAATCAAAACCCATATGGAACAATAGAAGTTCAAATCTTGGAGTAAAATAGAAAATCATAAACTTGAGCATAAATGCTTCATTTCGAACATCCATGGAGGTTTCCTTCAAAAATGCCAATTAACCATAAATCATACCATTTTAAAGCCATGATCTTGTGTTCAACATGCTAAATACCATGAATCAACAATCAATTTCATGGAAATCTTACCTTAACCACTTGGTTTGGAGAAGATTTGAGCTTAACCCACTTTTCTCTTCTTCTTTCCCTTTCCTTTCTCTCTTCCCCGAGTTCTCTCTCTTTCTCTCCCCAGATATTATCTTTTTCTTTAGTTTGAGTCAAATGAGTCAAAACATCCATCCTTATCTATTATATAACAAAATAAACCATTATGCTCAAAACACTTAAGCCAAACATGACTTACGAATCAAACGAAATTCAGTCCTTAATTTATTTCCTCAAATGGTTCTAAAAATTCCCGGTATCACATAGGCGTGTTCAATTTCATTTTCCGAACCCATTACGGTCATCAATTTCAGTCCCGAAGTCGAAATCTCAACAGGTATTTTCTAAGTTCAACAGATAATCTTCAATTAAATCATACTAACACATAATTAATTACTGGTAATCATGGTATACGGTTCTGGGTCGTTACAATATATATATCTCAAAACTTTCCTTAAAGTGTTATCTTTCAAGTGAAAATAGTTTCATTAAAAAATAACGAGTGGTTTAAGAGTTAATCATATTTTCGTAATAGTCGATGAATCTGGATAATGGTGGAGTATTTCTTAAATAACTAAAAATCTAGGAAAGTTGTCCAATTTTTGAAAGATGATTTGCACACTAGATATAATTCTCTACAAACCACAAAAAGGCCTAGTTTGAGAGAAATCTTAAAATGTCTCTTAGGTTGTGATCTTTAAAGTATAAATTTATGTTTGTTGATGATTTTATGTTTTAAATTTCATGAATGTGCTTCATATCACTTTTTTTGGCCTTAGTATGATTTTTACATTATTATGTCTATATTTCTTTACCATGGTTCTTTGAGATACTCATATGTTGATAAAATTATTATCTCAATAGCTTGTTCCAAACTTAGCTTAAAACATTTAACACAACTGGAAACTAAATGGGATGGTATTGTGTTTTCAATCACTTGAATAATTTTATGAGATAATGTTGTATGGATTGATGGGATGCATTCCCTAATTGAAGATAAAAGTCTTGCACAAGTTGTGTCGCAGTACTCAAAGTTGGCTTAGGTTCAGAACGCAGTCCTTTATGTCAGTCATGAGGTGGTCTTGGAGAACATAAATGAGAATGCTTGTAGCACATATGAGAATTCTTGTGACAAACCGAGTCTTGGAGAACATCAATGAGAATGCTTGTAGCATAGATGAGAATTCCTGTGACAAACCGAGACTTGGAGAACACAAATTAGAATGCTTGTGGAGCAAATGAGAATTCTTATGGCAGACTGGAACACAAATGAGAATTCTTGTTGTCTCGACATATTGTGACTATCCTTTATTCCAAGATGACATGACCTGGGCACATAACCCTAGGTGTAGGGCATCTAGAACGGTGAGTAGGAAAGGGTACTGGTTTGCCTTAAGCCAAGCTTGGAGCGTTGGGTAGGAACGACATTCTGTGAGGAGTTGTCTAGAAATAACTTGATTAATTGTTATTCCTAAGAATTAAATTTTATTATAAGCTCTGCTTAATTATTGTTTTCACTATATGATATGACCATGCCATTGTTGTAATTGTGTATTGAATTGGAAAAAAGGGACAAGATGTGTGTGCATTTACTGGGCATTCCAAGCTCATGGCATTTATGCCAAGTACCGAAGAAACCTATGTAGATGAAGGAGAACCAGAAACATTGGAAGACTATTGCTCATCCTAGACAAAGTTAGAAGTTATTTTGTTTAAGTCCATTCGTAATATTTTATATTTTTGAAAGGTAATATTGATGAAACTTTGGTTTATAACTAAATTCCAACTTTTGTAATTAATATTGTTATATCCATGTACATATTTCTTTTGTGATCTTATCTTTATCCTTCCGTCAACTTATGTAGACACCTTGTGTTAATACCTTGTTAAGATCTTCAAAAAAAGTAGCTTTGCTATCTAAGGAGATTGGACTTTGAAGGGAGGCTATATTGACTCCTCCACTCTTTCTTGGGATTTTACTTGGTTATTGACCAACAAACTCATTTTTGACATTTCCCAGACTAGTAACCTTAGAAAAACCCTGTATTTATTTGTTAATATATTATTTGATGTTCTTGATTTTCGGGGCATCACAACTATATTTCTGGGGCTTGAACTTAGATTCAAGAATCACTTAAAAACCGAGACTGGATAAGAGAGATATGCTCATTTGAAGTTTCAAGACATAAAAGAAAGTGTGCTGAAACAAGTGTTGGCCGCATGTGTGCATGCCTTGGCCGCACATGCAGTGGCTTGGCCGCTTGAGTGATGGCTCAAAGAGAGGCAGATTGGGTTCTGCACGCTCGTACACCCGATAGTGGCTGCTTGCGAACACGATGAACATAATTCGAGTCTAGTGCGTGTTCTTGGTGTTCCAACTCCATTTTCTATACCCCTAAGCCTCAAAAGATGTTGTATGATGTACTAAAACATGAGAACATGGTGCAAAGTTCATGAAAACTCATTTAAATGGATGATTTCAAGATTAATCCAACCAAAAACATGTTTTAATTCAAGAACTTCTCAACTTAGTTTCTTTTCAAATCCTTTTTCATTTGCTCATTTCAATCCCTTAAAACCAGATTTTGTGAATTCAAAACATAAACAAATGATGTAGGTTTTGTGGAAAAACAATCATATGTAATGAATTCAAAGTAAAAATAAGCCAAAACATGATTTCTTGACCAATTCTTCAAACCCTATTTCTCAAACTCTTTCTTATTCTCTTCAATTTCAATCTCTCAAAACTTAGTTTAGATGATTTTCTAACTAGATTATAGCAATAATAAAAGAAAGAGGGTTTAATTCCTTACTTATTGGTGATTTTTCTTGAATTTCTAGGCTTGAATTTGATTTCCCTTTGAATTTTTTTTCCTAGTTCTCCTTCTTTTCTCTTTTCATTCTAGCTCTCAAGAACAAAGTTTATTTCTAACTTTCTCCATCTTTCTCCATCCTTCACTTTTTTGTTGTAGGAACTAATTAGCTTAGGCCACTAATTGTTTCATTAGCTTAATTAACCAAGTTTAACTCTAACTAAACATGCTTAGTCTCTAATCCCCGTTAGACTAATTACTAATTAATCGTACTTAGGCCCTAATTAATCTTGCTTAACTTTTATTAATCCTATTTAATTGTTTTTTAAAATTTATTTAACTACTCATTAAACTAATATCATTAAGCTCCTCACTTAAGGTTTTCTAAATCATCTAAGTGTTCAATTCTCAAGTTCAAAAAGGAATTCCCTAACTATTCAACATTATGTACTAAAGTCCCATGTTCAAGTTCTTCGTCGCTACTTAGGCTCTCTATCAAACAATGATACTCCTAAGTTTTCTAGCTAATATATTCATCTCCTAAATTGTTATCCTAAGAATTCATATTTTTATCTCTAGAGGATTGGAAGGTAATTAAATCAAGGTGCCTTGTGATATGGAATAGTCAATGGAATATTTATTTTGGCATGACGTATTTGAAAATGGATGTTGATATAATTATAGTACGTGGTGTTCTTTGGGGTGTCACAAGATTGGTTCTCTTTGTATTACTGGTAGGAATATTCTTAGGGAAGGTTTTTCTATCAAAGTAGGTTCAGGGCTTTTAGTTAAGTTTTGGCATGATTTAAGATTGTGAGAAAAAACCTTAAAGGAGAATTCCCTAAGTTGATCTTGATATCTCTTCAGAAATTAGTAATGGTAGATTATGTACTTAAAAGATATGGAAACTCTAACAAGTACGAATTATCCTTCATAAAAAGGTCGTTCATATGAGGAAATAATCTCCTAAGAGTCCCATAAGAAAACTTAAACTGGATTTTCATTGTCCCCTAATACTTTTGAAAATCTATTGGAATATAATTTATTTTGATGCTGAATAATTTTTGAATTATGAATTTGTTACTATGGTACCACATGACTAAAGAAATGTTATGCCTAGAATTCTTACAAACATTTTTTACAAATTGTAGTTGTGTATTGACTAGGTTTGACACAACAACTTGTGTTCTCAAGGTAAGACATTTAAAAACTTCAATTTTTAAGTTTCATTGTATAGATGTTTAAAAATTGTGTGAATAAAATAAAATAAATAAATTCATATCGAATAATTTCAATTATAGAACAAGAAAACATGCTGGAAATGAGAACTAGATTAAACAGAAATGCATAACAAGAAACCATAGAAAAGAAAGCAAACCGAAGCCTGCGTGGTACCACAGTCTCCTTAAAATAGATTCGTCACCTCACTATGGGTGTTGGAGGTATGTCAACGCTTGTCTCCCATGATATGATAGTTTAGACCCGCTAACGCAGAAGCACCTTTTGTTAGCTCCGGCGAACCAACAATGGCAGCACTCTCTTACACAGGAAGAATATTACATGAGCAAGCTGACTATAATATGAGAGCAAAGAATTTCTGTGTTGACAACCAAAGAAGTTGGTCTCTGTTTATACACAAAGAGGGAGAAAGGAGGAGCCTTCCTGCAATCAAATGCAGAATTCAATTTCGGCAAAACTACAAAAGTAATGCTAGAAAACTGATGGGATATAAGTATATGAGTTACACACTTTATATACACATGTGTGTATATTCGCAACCACCTAACAGACTTGGCCCAAAAAAAATTAGGTTGATGGGTATAGCTCGACTTTTCGTGCTCCTTTCGGATATGATAGCCCTACAGTTTGGACTCTCACGGTTTTGAATCTGATCTCACATGTGCAATGTGAAATAAATAAACACAAAAGAGTTCAAGTTCGACAAATCTTTTGGAGAATCGATTTTGAATCAAAATGCCAAAAACGGACTGCTTTGCCAGATACAAAGTCACCATCTAAATATTTTTGGAAAATTTAATAAACTCGAGACTCGTGCCAAAGGCCACTTATCTGTCATCACCAAAGTGTCTCCGCTCGGGAACTTAGGTACCAGAAGGGAAGGTCATGAATTAAGCACCCCACTCGCTTGATCAAAAATCGGCCTCTACTAATCATGATGTGTTTCTTATTTACATTATATGCTCTTATTCCGATTATTAGACTAGCATTACTATGTGTTTGCACACAAGTATAGACTAATTTGTAAAAATTGGAACTCTTTGATTTCATGTTTGTTTGAAAATTGTTCTGAATATGTACCACTTGAAAAAGTGATCGCATATGTACATTACTCAACTTATTCCAATTCAAGCAATTAGCCTTCATCCACAGGCATTCAAGAGTTATATCAATCAAGCACTTAGCCGCATGGTAATCATACTAGATATGGCAACAATCACACACATCCGATATGCTAAAGCACAAAAATGCTTACCTCGTACTCCAAGGTAAGCCAAAAGAAACAAAACAGTTATAAAACATGCATGCCCCTAACTAATGCAACATGACTAATGCAACACATGCAATGATGCAATTAATAGGCTCGACTACTAATTATGTCATGTGAATCATTTTGAAAGCATGCGGTTTAAACGTGTATTCAACGAAGTATGTAAACTATAATGCTTTGTTAAAATGATGAACTGAGCCTCGATGCATGCAAGAAAAGTGACTGCAAACATGGGAAATGCTAAAAGAAACATGATGTTCTAAACTACCCATCATAAGCGGATAAATAAAATGGAGAAAGACGCGGGGTTGGAAGACATACACATTATTACATATTGGCCCTTGCACAAGAGGGTCTGAATAAATAAATTAGCTAAGTTACTTAACTAATTATTATAAACTAAATGAAATAATTTAACTATACTAGCTAATTATTACAACACCACGAATTAACTAATTACTTTAGCTAATTAAATAAGTACGACAAAAAATTAACTAGCTATTCGACTTAATTTAATACAAAAACTAACTACCTAATTATAATGCACAATTAATTAGCTAATTAATTAACTGTTATGAGCCCCGAGGAACGAGGGTTGACCAATGCATGCACGCAGATTTCCACCCAAAAAAGTCACCTATTTTGCTGCCAGAATGCCTCTGTTGCATAGTTAGAAAATTGCATTGTTTTTCCACCTCAGCCTCTGCTCTGCTCTACTAGAAAAAGGACACTGCCTGGCTGGAAAAAGTGGCCGGCAACCCAGAAGTAGTGGCCAGCTGGCCACAAATAATGGCCTGCCGCCCAGTAAAAGTGGCCCACCGGCCACTAATGTTGGTTCTTTCCTGCTGCAACAGAGAACAAATAGAGTACAAACAGAGCATTCTCAAGGGATGTTTGTCCACCCTGCCTCTCTTTATCATCAAACATCTCAAAGGAGAGGTAGGCTTCATTCGCAAGCCATCAATTGGCACAATTTCATTACGTGATGACTTATGAACCAATGGGTACAACTTTGATAAATTCACAATAAAAGACTCTCAAAACCTCCTCTCTATCATGGATTGATCAAGGAAAGTGGTTGACCTTAGAAACTTGAACCATTTCATCACTAACAAGTATGAAATGTACTTACCGAAAAAAAACAAGTATGAAATGACCCAAGTCTCCATGTGTTCAATTAACGTCCGATTGAACACCAAATCATTTTATTACCTTGCTTCATTTTAACACCAATTTATTACTCCATTTAATTACCTTCCATTCATTAGTCAATTGAGTCCAATAATGAGCTTTAAGTCCACCAAAGAAGGGAAGTGTCAAACCAAGTGTTGTTTTAGGCACGAGAGAGACACCATGCCATTGGTAATGAACCCCTAAAGGGATTAAACCATTAAGCACAATACCTCTATCTTAAACTTAAACAAGTGATTGGTTTGAAACAACTCTGAAAGAAAAGGAAAAGCCAAGAAATGAGGGAGGTTGCAGAGATGCTTAGAGGTGAACACGAGTATAGAAAGCAAGAAATAAATGTTATTAACTCAAATAGGTTGGTGGTTAAGTCCTAAATCACCAAGCCTATGAGGACCATTACACTACAAGCATACTATACGAAGCATCAATGAAGCTAACTCACAAAAACAGTCCAAAAAAGTCCTAGAATTAAGACAAAAACAACTACAACAACTAGCTAAAATATTGAGGGATTAAAACTAGCACACAAGCACAAGGAGGGGAGGCTAACCCCTCCACTTTTGGAACTTTAAAACATGATTTTAGCCTATAAAAAGCCTATGAAAATCAGTGGTAAAAAGTTCAAAAACAATTGATGAGAAGATGGGAAACACAAGGGCAAAGGCCTTAGAAGCAAGGTTCAAAAAAGGGTTGTCAACCCCTTTACCTTTAATGGCCTTAAACCACAAGTTTCAGCCGAAAAATAAAGGTAATAAACATCTCAAAAACAGTAAGAAAAGATGAGAAGAAGATGGTACAAAAGAACCAGAATGTATACCTCTTGAAGAGGAATGATCTCATGAATTTCCAAACCACTATTTCACACTCTCAAGTGTCTCAAGAGCTAAAATGCAAGCTCAAATCACCTCAGCAAGGAACTCTCTAGGTTTGGTTTATAGTGTTTAGGCAAAGGTTATTTAAGTTACAAGAGAGAGAGAGAGAGAGAGAGAGAGAGAGAGAGAGAAATTTTCTAAAATTTTCTAAATTCAAAATTTTTTCTAACCTCTCTAACAAAAGAGAGGGTCATCTATATATAGAAATATATGAGAGACCCTCGAAAATATCCATACAAACACAGCTAGAATGGTATATGCATCTGTGGAGACAGCTGGTAGAAAATATCTACTTTTTTACACTAGTGGGCGGCTAGCCACTATTAGTGGATGGCATGCCACACTAGTGGGTCTGCAGGTCCCCGGATGCTCGGGCCTAAAAAAACCACTATTTGGTCCAAAACAAGGCACGATGTTTGTAGGTTGAGGCTTCCTACTGAGGCAATTGAGCATTTGACAAGCGTACACAGTCATCATTGAGTGATCAATTAGTGGTGCTCAAGTCTTAAGGGCCGTCAAAAATGGGGTGTCTACAATGGGCCACCAATCTGGCCCAGCCCAAACCTAACCCATTTGAACAAGCCTTAAGCCCAGGCCCAAGTAAGCCCAAGCCCAAGGTCCAAGATCTAAAATCCATTATCCATGACCCACGAAACCTGACCAGGACCCGGATGGTCCGAACAGGCAGGTGGCTCGCGTGCACATGTAGCAATTTTTACATAACCAACTTAGACCATAGTTTTGGCCTAAGCCCATCCTGGAAGCATCCATAACTCTATTTCTTCAGAAAAATTCGGATGCCCCAAAGGGCTCATGCCCTTATCAAAATTTTGAGATTTAAATATCCATCAATGCTTTCCTCTACAATCAATATGGGAGCGGTAGTTATACACAATTTCGAATAACTCATTCATGAGGCCAACTTTATGAGATAATTTCTTATTCAATTCTTAATGATATTTGGTCATTGTAGACACCCCATTTTTGACCGTCCTCAAGACTTGGACGTCACCGTTTGAACACTCGGTGATTATCCATGTTTGTGTTCGTTTGGAGTTCCCGGAAGTCTCGGCTCGCGCGCCTTGCTTCAGGATCCCCGAACTCGACCGTTTAGTGTCTGGTTTTGCACCAAACACTTTTGTTTTGCCCTTGAGAGGTAGGGTAGGGCTTGTAGACCATCCCCACCCATCACCGGCAGTGGCTAGAGGCCACCGGCTGGTGTTTGCTACCACCGGCAATGTTTATTGCCGGCCGGCACTATTTGTTGCCGGTCAGCATTATTTTGTGCCGGCCGGCACTCCTTTTGGCCAAGATGGCATTTTTGGCCGGCCGATTGCTGTTCATCTGCTTTTGCAGATATTTTTGGACAGCTGTCTTACTTTTACATCCCTCCATACACGTGTATGGAGGGATCTCCCTCTTGTAAAGCTTGTCTTGTAAGCTTTACAAGACATATAGAGAGAGGCTTGTCTCTAGGACTAAGGTTAGAAGGTGGAGAGATATTTTGAGAGCAAAAAACAGCCATTGTTGAGCTCTTGTTCTAGGGTTTGAGTTGCATACATTTTCTATCTCTCTTTCCCTCTCTTTTGTTCACTAGGTGCTTTGTGTCTTACTATTGCACACAAACACCTAGTGTTTCACCTTCCTCTTGGAGCTGAGGTTCTAAAGGGTTTGTTTTGAAGTTTTGGTGTTAGATTCAAGCTAAAGGAGGCCATTGGAGCACCACTTGTAAAGGGGTCATCAAGGGTGAGAATCTAGTCCCATTTTCCCCCATTTTTGCATTGATTTTATACCTATCTTAGAGCTGTTTTTGTGCTTATTGTATAACATAAAAAAGTTATGTTTTTAGGCCCTCTTTATTGTTTATTAAGAGTGTTTTGTTGTTTGAGGGTTGTTGACCACCCTTAGGCCTTAAAAGGCCTCATTTTGAGCCATTTTGTGCTAACTCCGGGATTTTGGTGTTGGGGTCTCTTCACCACTGAAATCTTGAGGGATTTCAGTGGTGAAGATGATGCCTTGAAGCCCCAAGAAGGAGAGGGCCACCCCCTCTCCTTGTTGTCCTTGAAAAGGGCATATTTTGGCCTCTTAAGGAAGCCTATGCTTGAGTGTGTGTTGAGCATGTTTGGTCTGTTTTTCATGCTTATATATCCATAATATAACATGATTTCAAGTTGGTTTTGGAACTCCATGCATGATTAGCATAGTTGCCATGTAATGCCTTGTTTATGCCTTAACATGTCTTAGGTTGTTAGCCTTAGTTGGAGCATGTTTTAGGCTTGGTCTTGTGAAGATTTTGTGCTTATTTTGACATGTTTTAGATCTGTCCATAAG
Source organism: Camellia sinensis (assembly GCF_055761805.1). Taxonomy (NCBI): domain Eukaryota; kingdom Viridiplantae; phylum Streptophyta; class Magnoliopsida; order Ericales; family Theaceae; genus Camellia; species Camellia sinensis. Next base: position 105,349,319 of record NC_138969.1, on the reverse strand, counting down.
TATTTGGGTTGATTTTGGCATGTTTCATATAGCTCCTTTGTATTTGGGCTTGTTGGCCTTGAGTATGTGCATGTGTAGCATGACATCTTTGCATCGATTTGGTGATTTGGGGTCCCCCCCACATGTTATTTCAGTCCCATTTCCATGCTTGTTTGATTGCCTTGCATGCCTCTTTAATGCTTTGGAAGCTTGTGTAGCAATGCTCCATGTTTTGGTGTTCATGCATGCCTTTGTTTTTGAGTCACTTAGATGCCATCTAAGTAGTCCTTTAGCTTTGTTTTAACATGCTAAACCCCTGATTTTGGTCCTTCCTTTCATGCCATGTTTGGTCTTGTTAAGTGTAGTTCAATGCCTCATTGATTCGCTTTGAACACTTAAGCCATTTGGTGCATGCTTGGCTTGATTTGTTGCTTGGTTTGGCACCATGTATTAGCATGATTTCAAAGCTTATAATGCATGCTAATTGTTCATGTTTGTCCCTTTCAAGTGTGCTTGAATGTTGCTTGATTTGTGCTTAAGTGTTGGTCCTTATGTGCATGTGTGTGTGTATGCCATTTAGCCCTCACTTTTTAGCACTTTGGCCACTGTTTTAGGCCTTATTAGAGCTGCCTAATTCATGTATAAGACCATCTTTCCATCAATTTGCATTGCCATATGTATGCTTGCATGATTGCATAAGTTCATTGCCATGCCATGTTGCATCCTTAGCTTGTATGCCTAGGTTGCATTGCATCTTGCATGCATTCCTTGTCCCTTGACTTGGGTGATAGGGATTGGGAGTTTTGTTTGATTGGTTTGCACACATTTGAAATCAAAGTTGCATACTTGGTTCTTTGGGCCATCATGTATGGAAATGCGTGATTGGTGGTCCGAGAATCGAGGCACATGCCCCTTTGAGTCGCAAACATGATAAGGGACATGATTATTGCATACATGCCTTGAATTGTGCTGCCATGCTTTGCCTTGCCCTCTGTTGCTGTCAGTTGCAGGTTCTGCAGGAATACTCTGCCGACCGGCAGTGTAAGGTGCCGGCCGGCAACAATTTCTTTGCCGACAGCTTCAATTTTGTGCCTATGGCCATACCACACTGCCGGTGGCAATTTCATTCAGCCGGTGGTGATCCTCTCTGTCCAAGGGAGCAGTCCTGAGGTTTTGACAGCCTCTAGAGGAGTGAAGGAAGGAAAACAGAGGCAGCTTGCGCATGGCGGCGCGCTTCTCGAGGCGTTTTACTGTTTTTCTTAGTCTATTTAATTTGTTAATTAAATTAGGCAATTTGTAATATTAATTAGCTTGCGTAGTTAATTAATTTGTAATATTTATTCGGTCCCTCCGAGCGAGGGCAAATCTGTAATAAGTGTGTGTGGGTGGTGTGTATGTCTTCCAACCTCACTTCTTTCTTCCCTTTTATTTACCTGCTTACGATGGTAGATTAGGGCACGTTTAATTTAGCATACCTTATGCTACGCATGTGTGCATCCATGCATTTGTATTACATGCATTAGGCTCGGTACATCACGCTAACCGCATTTGTACTTCAAATTCTAAACTGAATATGTGATAGTTGTGCATTCTCACATGCCATGTTTAGGATAGCCGAGCCTATTCTAGCAACACTTTGTATGCGATGCATTAGGCACTTAACATGGACTTGGATCATGCATGTTTGCTAACAAGTTCTTTGTTTTGGCACGGAGTACGATGTAAGTATTTCCGCTTTAGTATATCGCATGAGTGTGAATGTTGCCATGACAGCATGCTTAACATGTGGCTAGATGCTTATGTGTTAAACTGTTTTGAATGCCTGTGGGTGAAGGTTGGATTGTTTGAGTTGGAAAAACTCGTTGAAATCCGTATTTTAGCCTACTTGCGAGTAGCAAATTCCAAAGCATTTTCAAACCGAACGGGTATGCAATGTTTATTTCCAAATTAGGCAATCTAGTCTATACTTGTTTGCTGCGCGCATAACATAGTAATTCTAGGCTAATAAATGGAATAAGAACACATAGGGTTTTCAAAATTGGATATCATGGTTAGTAGAGGCCGGTCTTCGGACCGGGCGAAAGGGGGTGCTCATAGCTGACCTTCCCCGATCGTACCCAAGCTCCCGAGCCGAGACAACTCCGGTGATGACGGACATGTGGCCTTCGGCACCGAGTCAGGGTTTCCTAAGTTTCCCCATTTTAAAAAAAAAAATATTTAGGTGGCGACTCTGTATCTGGCAAAGCAGTCCATGTTTGGCACTACTTTTTCAAAAATCTATTTCTCAAAACGATTTGCCAGATTTGGACTCTTTGGTTCAGATTAAGAACCGTGACACAAATCGAGTCCGAACTGTAGTAGCATGAGGCCCACGCGGGCGCGTCTACAGTTTCTGGCGACTCTGCTGGGGAGTTTAGAGAGCTTGACTCGAACTCGTGATATCCTGTTTTGATTTCGCTTATGTGTTTCTTTGCATTGCATGTGCATTGGTGCGCCTAGGAACACAGTGTTTGCCGTCTGCCATTCCTGAACGGTTTACTGGAGGCTTGCCTTGTCAAGGCATGTCCATAAGGCTGACCGGCTATGGGCTCTGACAGTATGGGAACACAAACCCCGGTTTACCGGGGCACCCTTTTTGACGATTCGACCTAGTGCATATTCGGATCCATAGTGACCATTCTAAGTTAGGACAGGTTGCTTACCCGATACTAAGTTGTTTGAGAACTGCTGTGTGCATAGTGAAACCCTAGTTCCTGACAAAATAGGACAGGGAAACCCTACCCCAACATAGGGGTGTTTTGGTTCTCACTTACTTGCTATGTGCTTTTAGAGTGTATCTCTACAGGAACGCATATACCAGTTTGCGAGTTTGAGTATCGGGCCCGAGGGCACCAGAATCAGTATTGTTGAGAATCAGTTATCAGGAATCAGTTATCTGCGGGTATCGGGTTCAGTTTTTGGGAACAGTGATTTCTGGGAACAGTGATCAGCAGTAGGGTATAGTTGTTCGGCTACACCCGTATTTGATCCGATTGAGGCTGAAATGCTGTTTGTTTCTCCTTTCAGTTCAGAGAGTCGCAGAGTTGATACAGAATAGTCAGTGTCTCCCCTTTGCCGAGGCAGAATTTCTGGCGGCACAAAATTCAGAAGAAGTTGTGGTTATGACGGCTGCATTGGAGCAGGGGACCGCCCCGCAGAGTGAGGCCAGCATCAGTATGTCATACCCGCCCAGGTTGCCCGTTGTGCACCCGGTTTGGGCTCCCCAGTTATATCAGGGTCGTGAGCCCACCACCTTCGAATTGATGGGAATGATAGGGGACCTCCAGAGGACCGTGGCGGACCTAGCCTATGGAATGTCGGCTTCACCGCCAGCGGCGCCATATGCCGGGAATTTCGTACCACAGGAGCCCCCGCTACTGGGGCGGATTGTGATAGAGCTCAGCCAGCCAGAGGTGGCTTCCAGCTACAGCCGCGACATACCAGCATCAACCCTGACCCTTGATCAGGCTGAGGCTAGAGGAAAAGACAAGGCAAAGGTAGACGCCGACCCTATTGAGCAACTGCTGTGGGCAGTCGAGGCTCTGAAAGTCAGAGGGATGAACAAGCAACAAACATCTGCAATAGTGACCAAAGCTGTAGATGATGCTTTCCCCGCTCCAATCAAAGGCAGTTCAAGCCAGGTAGAAAACCGGGATGGGCCCCGTCATGCCCAGACAATTCCTGTAGTTCCCAACCCTGCACCAGGAAAGGTTCAAAAAGCCAAGGCAGCGCCAGCCGATCCTTTCGCCAGCGCATCTGGCAAGAATCCTCAAACTGCAAAGTACCTGCCCCGAGGGCGCAGGGTCTTTCACGACCTCCACATGCCTTTGTCTAGGGCATTGCTAATATTGGCGAAGAATGGGCATCTTAAGCCTTTGGAGCCCCGGCCACTCCCGAAGAATCTCCCCACCACTCATGATGCTACCTTGTACTGCGCGTACCATCAACAGTCCGGTCACAGTACCGATGGATGTTCCCGCCTTCGTCATGAAGTGCAGGATTTGATTGATAACAAGGTTATCCTACCACCCACCTCAGGCAAGCCCGTCACCACTCAGTTGTTGGATTTCGAGGGCTCAGATACTGTGAGTATGTGAAGTGGACCGCCTGCGGGCAACATTTGGTATATTTTGGATGAAGCGTCTGGCACGCATTTTTGAGCATCGGTGAGACCGAGTTTTGTAAATCCTGGCTTGGATATCGAGTCAATCTTTTGTTTTGAGTCTGTCTCTTTGTCTTGAGTCAGTCTTTTTTTTTTTTTTGCTTAAGGGTCTGTCTGATTGTATCGAGTCAGTCCCCGTTGTATATAATATCAGGTGATTCTGGGGTTGTCGTCCCGAACACCATTTTGTTTTGTAATTATTATCTGTTTTTGTTTTGAGTCTGTTTTTGTTTTGAGTCTGTTTCTGCCAAGGGGCCAATTGCACCAACAGAGCCGATTGAAACAGCTGTTGCTATCTCAACTTCATGCTTGCTTTCAGCATAAAGGCCAGAGAATTTGATCGGGCTGACAGTACATCTTGCCTGCTCCCCTGCGTGCCAAACTCATTGCATTAACCTAAGTTTTCCAAAAAACAAACCTTTTGAACACTGCGGTGATAAAAACGAAGAGGAAGGAATTCCTCAGGTTTTGCCAAAGTTTTGATCATTTTGAGAGAAAGAGAGACGTGCTAAGCCTTTTTATGAATGAAATCATGCTTGTCGGCGTGAGTATTGAGAAGGATCCTGGCCTGATCCAGATTGGTTCCACACTATCTTCGGCGCGAGCGATTTGTCGCTTTCTTAAAAACTTTCAAAAGCAAATGTTTTACGCAGCCCTGTGAAGACCTGTGTGGAATCGCTCTTGAGGTCGCGCAGCCTAGGATCGCTCTCAGCCTCAAGATTCAACCTATTTGTTTTCCGACTTTGAACCCGTTCAGAACGTTCAGAAAGTTCAACGGACAAACGCCGTGAAAGGCCCGTGTGGCCAGTTTTGAAGAAGCCCTCGAGCAAGGGGCACAAAAAAAAAAACCAAATCAGAAGGAGTAGATCTTGCCGGAAGAAGCTCATGGAGCAGCCATGATGGATTCTCCGCAAATCAGTGCAACAGCCGTTCTCCTAGACACAGAGGGGCTTCAATTTCAGGAACCATTTGGCATGGACTTGCTACACTTTTACCCTTGAGAGGCTCGCTGGGCCGAAAACCCGGAAGGGCGACCCAGGCAAAAGTTAGAGCAAGAGAAAAAGACAGAAAAGCAAAAAATACAAAAAAGACAAAAAAGAAGAAAAGAAAAGAAAAGAAAAAAATACAAAAGATACAAAAAAGAAAAGAAAAAGAAAAATGCAAAAAAAATAGAAAATGGAAAGAAGCTCGCAAGGTCGAAAACCCGCATTGGGCACCTTGGCAAAAATAAGAGCCAAACAAAGTGAAGGTTAAAATACCCGAGTGTACCTTAACCCGGAACTACGTAAGGCTTGATTCCCATGTTTGGGATACGTAGGCAACTTCATCATGAAGTCCAGCCCCCAACGCTTTCATAGCATCTCAGTCCATGCAATGGTTTCGATTTCATCCCAAAGTCCAGTGGCCAACACCCTTCAAGGTGATTGTGTCCATATATGTGTTGTGACCATCTTCGCCATCTCTGTGTCTGAGAGTTCGACCATCGCCAATGAAGACTGTTTACAGATTGCTGCGGCACCATCCCAAACAAGGGGCAACTTTCCGTTGCCACGAGCCGTCGTGAGCCGCCATTCAAACTAGGGGCAACTTTCCGTTGCCTCCCACCCCCCCTTCAAACCAGGGGCAATTTTCCATTGCCTCCGATCTGAGGTTGCGCATCTCGAAGAATAAGTTCCATGCTTGTTGAGCATCAGCTGTTTGAAAAATAGTTTTTGAAAATTTTTACTGAGGTTGACTATTTTCTCGAAAACTATTCCATTTTCCAAAACCGGACCATTGTCTTGGACCCAAAAAAAGAAAAATTTTCAGTGCTTACTGCCTGACTTGCACGGTTTTCAAATAAAAAATCGAACAAGTACGTTAATCCAACTCTCATTTTGATCAAAACTGTTTTAGTAGAAAGCAAAAACAAAGAATGGTTAAAATGATGAACTAGGGGCACAGTCGAGCCAGGCGTTCTGTCTTTCCCCCGTCATCAACGTACTTGTCAGAAGAGCGCTCTGCCCGCCAGAAGAAATAGCTGTGAGCTAACGGCATCGGGCGTGAACCCGCAACTTCCTGTTCATTCATCAGTCACCCCGGGGAGGGATGGAAAATGAGAGATTGAAGAATAGAGAGGTGTAAGTTGAGAGAAAAGTGAAGAAAAGGGTTTTGAGAGAAGATCCGAGCTTGAGAGTCGAGCGATGTGAGAATCACAAATCAGAAAGGGTGGGAAACAATGCCTAGAGAAACTGGCCCCTCGTGATCTGAGGTCCCCCATCTTCGTTTACGCGTCTGTATGTCGCGTCTCTTTGATTTGACGTTCTCGTCTTTTGTTTTTAGTCTTTCCCGAGCATGTCTCGTTGTGTTTAGGTCGTACGCCTATATTTGAGTCCTCCCCGCTGTGTTCAGTTGTAGGCTCGATATCCCGGTTTGAAAAACCCTCATTCAATTTCAAAAATCATTTATGCTCAGAATGCTGTGCCATTCTCTACATTTGAACGTGTTTCGACTCCAACCGGTTCCATCTTTGAGGTCCGTCCTGTCAGATTGGGCTGTTTGTTTGAGAATTGCTGTGTGCAGAATGAACCGAATGCTGTGTTATGGGCTGAATGCAAATTAATCCCCAGTAGAACAAGGGCTGTGTGTCCAGAATCAGGCAGTGGGCTGCTTGGGTTATTTCGCCGTCGGCTGTTTAGTTATCTGATTATTACAGTGCAAGTGTTCAATTTTCAGACGACCAATCAGTTCCATTTACATTGAGGTGTAACATGATGAGATGCGATGCAATGCATGAAATGTGTAAATGTAAACACTTTTTCAGATAAAAAGTCCGTTTCATTTCATAATCTTTTTCAAGTACAAAGTTTTAAAGAAAACAAAATCTGCCTGCGGCAGTACAAGGTAATCTATCTACCAACAAAAAGAAAAGTACAAAAAAGGAGAAGATAGCAAAAATATGCATCCATGTCAGGCACTCCGGGGGGCCGTCAGTCCGTCCTAGTCCTCTTCCTGGACGAGGGTCCAGGAGCATCATCAGCATCGTCGTCAGAGCCCAAGCTAGTGCCTCCTCCGGTCTCCTCCTCTAATGACTCTGACTCTGCCTCTGCCTCCGCCTCTGACTCCTCGTCGTCGTCATCATCCGGGACTAGAGCTCGCGAGCTACTCCCGACGTGAGTACGCCCTCCCCTGGTACGGGGAAATATCCGGCCCTCCTCATCTCTCCTCCGGGCAGGGATAGAAGGCCCAGCTGGAGCACCTCCTGCCATGGGAATCTGGAAAGGAGGCTGAAAAGGTACACAAAAGTGAAATGCATCAGTATACTGTAGACAGTTTATCAGTGCAGAATGCAATGTCGAATACAGTGTATGAATGCCGTGAGCAGTTTATCAGTGCAGAATGCAATGTCGAGTACAGTGTATGAATGCCGTGAGCAGTTTAACAGTGCAGAATGCAGTGTATGCAGTGTGTCAGATACTGTGAGATCAGTATATCGGGTGTTGTGCCGCGCATCAGATTATGTGAAGCAGTGTATAAGTGGTTTGAGGCCAGTGTCAGAAGGACATACCGGTATGCTGTAGAGGGCTAGGAGGTCAAAAGTCCGTTGAAGCATCTCCATCATCGAGGCATTCATCGCCAACGACTAACGGGTGTACCCAGAAGAAGCTGCAAAAGTATCAGATGCATCAATATTCTGTGGAATATCAAGTAAACTGAGATGAATAACTGTACAAAAATGCAGTAATACGTACCGGAGGTAAGTCGGGGACATCAATGAACTCGTGACCAGCCTGTGGAGGGGCGAAGGGGATCTGATAGGTCGACCCACCCTGCCCCTGGAAAGTCAGTACAGCGGGCAGGGCAAGCCAGCCAGCTCCCCGTCCTCCCTGCACTCCACCCCTACCACGGACCCGGGCCCTCCTCGAAGATCCAGCCCCTGCTCCCGCTCAGGCCCCAGCCGCCGATACCACAGGCCTGGCCCCCTCTGCTCGATGGTCGCTCAGGGGGTGCATCAGGTACGTCCGCACGTACTCCTGATAGTCTCCAGTGCCTCGGAAGCCGGCCTCCTCCCAGCCGATGGAGTAATCATCCAGCTACTCAGTGGTGAGGCCCTCGGTATCCCTCATGTCTGCAGGAGGGGGAACCGGGACTATCTGCTCAGGTAACCCTAGGGTCTGGCGTAGAAAACGCTCCCCCAGGTACCAAGCCCGACAAACCGGGCCCTCAAGCAGAATCCGAAAACGCGAGGTCTCCTCCGCACCAGGGAACCGACCCCGCATCGCCGCCGGCATAGGAGCCCACGGCCGCCAAGTGATCTGAAAATGACAGACAGTTTGTTATCTACTGTTATTGAAGTATACAGTTGAAAAGCGAAGCCTAAATGAACTGAAAGTAAAGCATACCTCCGCGGGGGTGATGGTGTCGAAATATCAGCGGAAGAAGCCGAAAGTCTCTCGCGGTCGCCGGGTGCATCTCCCGTCGAAGTGACTCGAAAAGGGGACGGCCAGGGGAGTCTCCGCAACTGGCACGGGGGCAAGCCTAGGAAAGTAGGCGTAAACCCACAACTGCAAAACAGATGTCAGTGCGACCATCAGTTGGAGCAGAATGCAGAATAAAGCAGAAATGGCAGAGCCGTATGTTGTGCAGTGTATTGTGTGCAGTGTACAGCGTGAGCAGTGTACAGTCAGTGTAAAGCAGAATGTATGTGTGTGCCGTGTGTACAGTATACAGCAAGTGTAAAGCAGACTACAGTGTGTGCAGTGTACAAGGTACAGAAAGTACGAGACAGAAATGAAAAAGCGGAGAAGAAATGTACCTCCCAAGCCCGCCAGTAACCTCCGAGTAGCTGGCCGCTGCCGCGCGAAGCCGAGCTCATGTACCCGTAAAAGGTGGCCAGAGCAGCGCCGCCCCAGTCATAGTGCAGAATGTCCCGGACGTCCACCAATGCGCTGAGAAGGCAGAGAGGCACGGTGTTCGCCCGATCGGCGAAAATGGTAGTCCCGAACAGGAACATGAGGAAGCCGCGAGCATACCTCTCCTCGTCCTCCGGGGTCATCTGCGCCTCCTCCTTCAACACGGGATGGACTCGAAACTGGACCTCGAACCAGGAGTATCGGACGAAACCTGGGCGAGCTAGGGGTGGCGCCTCCCCCAGTAGATGGACCTGAGCGGCGGTCCACTCATCCATGTCTGTGTCAAAAGGGATCGGATCCCCCCTACCCCGATGCCTGTGAGCATCGAGAAGTCATGAGGGGTCATCGTCATATCCCTTGCAGCAGAGAAATGAAAAGAATCGGTGGTGTCCCACCATCTCTCCGCCAGAGCGGCAAGGAGAGGCCTGCATGTGGACAACCTGGAGAGCCCTCGACAGAAGGTGCCGAAGCCCGCTCGGTCCACGATGCGTCGGACCGCATCAGGGAGCTCATCATACCACTCCCATGCACCAATATTCCCATACCCGCGAATGGTATGGGAACCCTCCTGTAAACAGAAAATAATAATTGCAAGACAACATTCAAAATGCAGTTTTGAAAGGACAGATATAGCATGTATGCAAGTTTGTCAGATTCAGGCAAATACCGGGTGCCGGTGTGCTTGCAGTGAAATACGTGTGCTATGTCAGCGTGTTTGGGTATTTCAGAACAGATATGGCATGTGTGCAAGTTTGACAGATTCAGACAAATACTGGGTGCCAGTGTATATGCAGTAAAATACAGTGAGTGCGGTGTGTTTGAATGATTCAGGGCTAGTGCAGTGTGTGTGCATGTGTCAGTCTCAAGCAGATATCAGTTGTATGTATGTTTACAGTCAACTACAGTCTATAGCATATCAGTTTTCAGCAGTTAAAGAATACAACTAACTATGACAGTTTTTGTATCCTACATTGCGGAAAGTAAAGCAGAAGACAAAGAGTTACCTCGGAAGTGCCGAATGAAAGGTGGGAGGTAGGCTCACGCAGTAGTAGCTCAGGCGCCACATGCCTCTCGAAGCTCCGGAACTGACGTAGGCCGTCGGGGGGCAGAACATGGATCGCCGGCCGGTAGGTCGCCGGGTCGAACGGGCGCTCGCTCAGTGGTAAGAGCTCGACCCCGGGATCCATCTCGTGGTCCGGGGGAGTCCCGCCACGTGGAATGTCATCCGCCATGTAGAGAATGATGTGAAAATGGCCCGGAAAAGGAAAACCGGGTCGGAATACGAAGAGTCAACCGAAAAGTCAACTCCCGAGAGGGTCGGAAATGGCCGGGAAGGCCGGAATGTGAAAAGGCACAGGAATGAAGAGGAAAGTGAGGGGAACAAACCCCAAAAAGGCGAGAATGCCAAATAAGGCACCGAAACGAAAATGTGATCGCTGGAAAATGTCCGAAACGCGAAGAGAATCGCGAATCCGACGACGAAACGGGCGTAGAACGCGAAGAAACGAGCGAAAAATGAGAGAGAAACACTCTAGAGAGAGAGAGAGAGCAAGGGATTTCGGCGATGGAGAAGTAAGGAAATAGGGCTTGAAGCCCTATTTTAAAACACCCAAGGTGAAAAGTCAAAACTGCCCCGCATCAGCAACTGTTTGCCGGTCGGCAATGTTTTGTGCCGGCCGGCACTTTTTTGTGCCGATGGAATTATTTTGATGCCGGTGGCCAGCCGGTGGCCTCCCCTTTCGGCCAGTGGGGTTCCCACAGCCTTGTTTAGGCCATATGAGAAGTTTGTGGTCTTCATAGCGCAAGAAAGTGCAGGAAAGTGCATCTCCGACGCTCAACCGGCCTCCGTTCTGACCGCAGGCCGTGTCTCCAGTACGTGGCACTCGAATTCGTGCAAGGTGTATCCTTTTTGTATCCTTTTAAATTCAAAAGTTTCCCCATGTGTGTTGCACGAGTTCATCACACTACTTCGGTGCATCACATCGCGCTGTCATGCGCCACACATTTGCATTGTTATGCACATGTTACATGCATTGCAACACGCACCCCTTTGCATTGTCGTGCACATTTCTCATGCATCATCATTGCATTTCCATTCCATGCATTGTCATGCATTCTGGAATACGTGCGTTGTTGCGCATTTAAGCCCATTTACATTCCGTGTGGCATGCGTGTCACACTTATTGTCGCACTGTTTTGTGCATTGTATTTCAATCGCGCTGTCTTGCGCATCGCACTGTTTTGTGCACCTCACTTGCATCTTGCATGTATCCATTCGCGCTATCTTGCGCATCTTACTTGTACTTGTTAGTACATTGCATTGTTTTGAACACAAACCGGCTTCGCGTAGCGTATAAGTCCAACTTTCAAAACCGGCTTCGCGTAGCGTATAAGTCCAACTTTCAAAACCGGCTTCGCGTAGCGTGTAAGTCCACTTGTATCATTTTTGCATCTTATGAGACACACGTATCTCATTTGTTTTATTTTGCATTCCGTGTGGCATGTATGTCACACTTACATTTTGCGCATGGTCTGGCGAGACCTTAAACACGTACGGTCTAGGAGACCTTAAATCCTTGGAAGGTGTAAGACCTTTAGTGTTCGCATTGTCATGCGTCTCGAAAGCCGCGTGTTGTCGCGCATTTCATGCAACATGCATCACTTGCATCATGTGCATCTCAAAACAAACAAACAAAAACATGCATTGTCATGCATACATTTTGCATCCCGGTCTAGGAGACCTTAAATCCTCTAAAGGTGCAATTCCTTTGGTGTTTGTCGTGCCCGAACGACTTTCGGTGGTCTGGTAAAGCCACCTGCCTATGTTTGCGATGAGTTCCTAGAAGACCAACTGGGACGGTGGAAACTAGAGTTCGAACGGCTTATGCCTAGAACGCAAAGGTTCGGGAGTTCCGAGACTAAAGTCTGGTTTAAATACCCAGGGGTTTACCCTCGGCTTGAAATCTGTATGGAAGCCCCATAGGTTGAGGCGGCATGTCTACGCCTCAGTTCTGGATACTGAACCGACCTAGTATATCACCCTGTTGGTAAGATAGGGAAAGTTGCAATCATAGTCATTGCATCATAGTGCATTGTCATGCATTCCCATTGTAGCTTGCATGCATCCATTGCATTTTCCCCAGTAGGTCGCATCATACTGCATTGTCATGCATATTTGTAAATATCCATTCCATTGCATATTTGTAGATATTGCATTGTAGTTTGCATGCATTCATTGCATCACCTTCCGCCTATGGCTTGCGCCTTTCCAAGTTGAGCTTGGTCCGGTATGTGCCCTTACTTTTCATGTTAAAACACAGTTCTGCATGTGTATCGCGCCGATTCCACGCTGATATGTTGGTTGAGGGTTGCGGCACATTTTCTGTGTTACACATGGCTCGTATGTGTACATGCCTTTCCTAGGTAAAATTTGGTTTGGCTTGTATGCCATATCCATTGTATCCATATCCACTCCATTGCATATTTGTAGATACTGCATTGTAGATTGCATGCATTCATTGCATCACCTTCCGCCTATGGCTTGCGCCTTTCCAGGTTGAGCTTGGCCCGGTATGTGCCCTTACTTTTCATGTTAAAACACAGTTCTGCATGTGTATCGCGCCGATTCCACGTTGATATGTTGGTTGAGGGTTGCGGCACCTTTTCTGTGTTACACATGACTTGTATGCGTACATGCCTTTCCTAGGCAAGATTTGGTTTGGCCTGCGTGCCATATCCATTGCCATCTTCCTAGCATATTTATCCATGCATATTACATTGTAGTGTAATTTTTGCATCCGGCGTTAGGATCGTAGTCCTTTCTCCAGCGGGTCGTTTCCCCACTTATGTCAATTCCACCCAATACTTGTTCTTGCGTCTGTCTACAATGCTCATAGTTTAGTTGACCGTTCTATGGTAGACAGACTTGTTATCTCCATCAATCTATTTGACATAGGTGTGGTTTCGAACCACTCGTGATTGGATCACGATTCAAATGCTTCGCATGTAGCTTGCATTGTTTCAATTACATTGCATCTTCATTTGCATTGTTTATACATTGTTTTGTATATATTGCATATCGTTTTGCATCCATTTTGCATTGTCATGCATGTTGCTAACAATATTGTACCTGTTAAGTTTGTTTTCTTTGCAGGCACGATATTGTATGTACGGTTCATTTGAAGCTGGTGCAACCAGACGAACCGCACAGGTATTGTATCTCCCGAGTGAGACGTATTGAGAATTCCATAATTCTCTTACATCCTTTCTGCATTGTAGTGTAGTTTGGTATGCTAGCTTAAAACTGTCGCATGTTTGCTTCATTACAGCTTTATTTGCATGATCATAAGTTATGCTCGGCTCTGTGCATTGTCTTGCATTTTGCCCCTGCCTTCGGGCGCATATCTTGATTGTCTTGCATGTTTGTCTAAGTCTTCAGCCTTGTCAAAAATGGGTCGTCTCTGGGCTTTGACATTCACTCCCGTCATTGTTATGACTTTCGAGTTCTGTCAAAGAGGGCAACTGTAGACACCCCATTTTTGACCGTCCTCAAGACTTGGACGTCACCGTTTGAACACTCGGTGATTATCCATGTTTGTGTTCGTTTGGAGTTCCCGGAAGTCTCGGCTCGCGCGCCTTGCTTCAGGATCCCCGAACTCGACCGTTTAGTGTCTGGTTTTGCACCAAACACTTTTGTTTTGCCCTTGAGAGGCAGGGTAGGGCTTGTAGACCATCCCCACCCATCACCGGCAGTGGCTAGAGGCCACCGGCTGGTGTTTGCTGCCACCGGCAATGTTTATTGCCGGCCAGCACTATTTGTTGCCGGTCAGCATTATTTTGTGCCGGCCGGCACTCCGTTTGGCCAAGATGGCATTTTTGGCCGGCCGATTGCTGTTCATCTGATTTTGCAGATATTTTTGGACAGCTGTCTTACTTTTACATCCCTCCATACACGTGTATGGAGGGATCTCCCTCTTGTAAAGCTTGTCATGTAAGCTTTACAAGACATATAGAGAGAGGCTTGTCTCTAGGACTAAGGTTAGAAGGTGGAGAGATATTTTGAGAGCAAAAAACAGCCATTGTTGAGCTCTTGTTCTAGGGTTTGAGTTACATACATTTTCTATCTATCTTTCCCTCTCTTTTGTTCACTAGGTGCTTTGTGTCTTACTATTGCACACAAACACCTAGTGTTTCACCTTCCTCTTGGAGCTGAGGTTCTAAAGGGTTTGTTTTGAAGTTTTGGTGTTAGATTCAAGCTAAAGGAGGCCATTGGAGCACCACTTGTAAAGGGGTCATCAAGGGTGAGAATCTAGTCCCATTTTCCCCCATTTTTGCATTGATTTTATACCTATCTTAGAGCTGTTTTTGTGCTTATTGTATAACATAAAAAAGTTATGTTTTTAGGCCCTCTTTATTGTTTATTAAGAGTGTTTTGTTGTTTGAGGGTTGTTGACCACCCTTAGGCCTTAAAAGGCCTCATTTTGAGCCATTTTGTGCTAACTCCGGGATTTTGGTGTTGGGGTCTCTTCACCACTGAAATCTTGAGGGATTTCAGTGGTGAAGATGATGCCTTGAAGCCCCAAGAAGGAGAGGGCCACCCCCTCTCCTTGTTGTCCTTGAAAAGGGCATATTTTGGCCTCTTAAGGAAGCCTATGCTTGAGTGTGTGTTGAGCATGTTTGGTCTGTTTTTCATGCTTATATATCCATAATATAACATGATTTCAAGTTGGTTTTGGAACTCCATGCATGATTAGCATAGTTGCCATGTAATGCCTTGTTTATGCCTTAACATGTCTTAGGTTGTTAGCCTTAGTTGGAGCATGTTTTAGGCTTGGTCTTGTGAAGATTTTGTGCTTATTTTGACATGTTTTAGATCTGTCCATAAGTATTTGGGTTGATTTTGGCATGTTTCATATAGCTCCTTTGTATTTGGGCTTGTTGGCCTTGAGTATGTGCATGTGTAGCATGACATCTTTGCATCGATTTGGTGATTTGGGGTCCCCCCCACATGTTATTTCAGTCCCATTTCCATGCTTGTTTGATTGCCTTGCATGCCTCTTTAATGCTTTGGAAGCTTGTGTAGCAATGCTCCATGTTTTGGTGTTCATGCATGCCTTTGTTTTTGAGTCACTTAGATGCCATCTAAGTAGTCCTTTAGCTTTGTTTTAACATGCTAAACCCCTGATTTTGGTCCTTCCTTTCATGCCATGTTTGGTCTTGTTAAGTGTAGTTCAATGCCTCATTGATTCGCTTTGAACACTTAGGCCATTTGGTGCATGCTTGGCTTGATTTGTTGCTTGGTTTGGCACCATGTATTAGCATGATTTCAAAGCTTATAATGCATGCTAATTGTTCATGTTTGTCCCTTTCAAGTGTGCTTGAATGTTGCTTGATTTGTGCTTAAGTGTTGGTCCTTATGTGTATGTGTGTGTGTATGCCATTTAGCCCTCACTTTTTAGCACTTTGGCCACTGTTTTAGGCCTTATTAGAGCTGCCTAATTCATGTATAAGACCATCTTTCCATCTATTTGCATTGCCATATGTATGCTTGCATGATTGCATAAGTTCATTGCCATGCCATGTTGCATCCTTAGCTTGTATGCCTAGGTTGCATTGCATCTTGCATGCATTCCTTGTCCCTTGACTTGGGTGATAGGGATTGGGAGTTTTGTTTGATTGGTTTGCACACATTTGAAATCAAAGTTGCATACTTGGTTCTTTGGGCCATCATGCATGGAAATGCGTGATTGGTGGTCCGAGAACCGAGGCACATGCCCCTTTGAGTCGCAAACATGATAAGGGACATGATTATTGCATACATGCCTTGAATTGTGCTGCCATGCTTTGCCTTGCCCTCTGTTGCTGTCAGTTGCAGGTTCTGCAGGAATACTCTGCCGACCGGCAGTGTAAGGTGTCGGCCGGCAACAATTTCTTTGCCGACAGCTTCAATTTTGTGCCGATGGCCATACCACACTGCCGGTGGCAATTTCATTCAGCCGGTGGTGATCCTCTCTGTCCAAGGGAGCAGTCCTGAGGTTTTGACAGCCTCCAGAGGAGTGAAGGAAGGAAAACAGAGGCAGCTTGCGCATGGCGGCGCGCTTCTCGAGGCGTTTTACTGTTTTTCTTAGTCTATTTAATTTGTTAATTAAATTAGGCAATTTGTAATATTAATTAGCTTGCGTAGTTAATTAATTTGTAATATTTATTCGGTCCCTCCGAGCGAGGGCAAATCTGTAATAAGTGTGTGTGGGTGGTGTGTATGTCTTCCAACCTCACTTCTTTCTTCCCTTTTATTTACCTGCTTACGATGGTAGATTAGGGCACGTTTAATTTAGCATACCTTATGCTACGCATGTGTGCATCCATGCATTTGTATTACATGCATTAGGCTCGGTACATCACGCTAACCGCATTTGTACTTCAAATTCTAAACTGAATATGTGATAGTTGTGCATTCTCACATGCCATGTTTAGGATAGCCGAGCCTATTCTAGCAACACTTTGTATGCGATGCATTAGGCACTTAACATGGACTTGGATCATGCATGTTTGCTAACAAGTTCTTTGTTTTGGCACGGAGTACGATGTAAGTATTTCCGTTTTAGCATATCGCATGAGTGTGAATGTTGCCATGACAGCATGCTTAACATGTGGATTGTTTGAGTTGGAAAAACTCGTTGAAATCCGTATTTTAGCCTACTTGCGAGTAGCAAATTCCAAAGCATTTTCAAACCGAACGGATATGCAATGTTTATTTCCAAATTAGGCAATCTAGTCTATACTTGTTTGCTGCGCGCATAACATAGTAATTCTAGGCTAATAAATGGAATAAGAACACATAGCGTTTTCAAAATCGGATATCATGGTTAGTAGAGGCCGGTCTTCGGACCGGGCGAAAGGGGGTGCTCATAGCTGACGTTCCCCGATCGTACCCAAGCTCCCGAGCCGAGACAACTCCGGTGATGACGGACATGTGGCCTTCGGTACCGAGTCAGGGTTTCCTAAATTTCCCCATTTTAAAAAAAATATATTTAGGTGGCGACTCTGTATCTGGCAAAGCAGTCCATGTTTGGCACTACTTTTTCAAAAATCTGTTTCTCAAAACGATTTGCCAGATTTGGACTCTTTGGTTCAGATTAAGAACCGTGACACAAATCGAGTCCGAACTGTAGTAGCATGAGGCCCACGCGGGCGCGTCTACAGTCATTCTTTTTGTCATGTAAAGATCTTGTTGTAAAGAATCTAAACCCATTTGATCCCACCTCAACTAGTGGCCAAGTAACCATAAAAACCATTTTTTTCAACAATCCCCCACATGAATAAAAATTGACTAAATAAAGAAAACAGACAATGTTTTTTTTTGGGTAAGTAAACAGACAATGTTAACAACAAAGACTTGGAGAGTGAGCACACAGAGTAACCTTGTATTAGAAAAGGTAGCTGTTGGCTTTGAACCTTTCGTAGTGAAAGCTTATCAAATTTACTGGCAAACCAGTGAACGTGATGTCTTGAACTATTCTGCCATTTGTGTAATTGAGACAATAGACCTCACATAGGAGTTAGTCCAACTATTGTACTTGTTCTCACTGGCGTGTCCGGTATGGCCCTAGAACACTAGCTTGGTTAGTGAGTGTTTTTAAAAAAATTTGGCATTGTCAATTCTTAAAGAAGCAGCCCCACTTCACACTCACATAGGTGACCTATATAAGGTATCTCATTATATCATGGTTGATCATTCACTCCACTTTGGTCATTAAATGCATTAGCTTAACCTTGCACCCCACAGGGTACCATTGTATAAAGGAATGGACAAGAGGATTTACCTCTTTAGTGACTCACCTGTTACACGCAGTTAGGTTGTCCCTTTGGACCTAGATCTTGAGATCTCCAATCAACTAGGTTGGGTTTTCCATTTCAGTAACATTTACGTAAGGCCTTAACCCTATTCCTCTTGACAATGTTTCTACTAAATCTCGACTTAACCCTTTGGTTAGCGGATCTGCAATATTGTCCTTAGACTTTACACAGTCTAGAAAGACAACTCCATTAGAGAGTAGTTGCCATATGGAATTTTGTCTATGACGAAAATGTCTAGACTTTCCATTATACAGTGACTCTATGACTGACCAATCGCAGTTTAGCTATCACAATGAATATAGATAGCTGACACAAGTTTTGGCTAACGGGAAATATCTTTAACAAATTGACGAAGCCATTTAGCTTCTTCAATTACTTTATCTAAAGCAATAAACTCTGATCGTTGATCTTGATATACATGTTTTCTTGGAAGATTTCCAAGACACGACTACCCTTTCAAAGATAAACACATAACTACTAGTGGATTTGGAGTCTTTTATATCAAATATCCAATTCACATCACTATACCCTTCTAGTACTGTAGGGTATTTGGTATAATGTAACCCATAATCCCAAGTGTAACGGAGATAACCCAACACCCACATAATGCCCTTCCAATGACTACCATTAGGATTACTCGTATATCTACAGGCTGCTAACAAAGTAGGCTATATCCGGCCTTGTACAACTCATCAGATACATCAAACTCTCAATGACCCGAGAATATTCTAGCTGAGAGACACTCTCACCATTAATCTTGGTCAAATGTAGACTCAAGTCTACAAGGTGTCCAAGAAACACTCGTATTTGATTTGCTAAATTTCTTGAGTATCTTCTCAACATAATGAGATTGAGAAAGTACAATACTACTAGATGCTCTGGTAATCTTAATACCTAGAATCACATTTGCATGGACTACATCTTTTATGTCAAACTTAGAGTTTAACAATCTCTTGGTAGTCCTAATCATTTCATCATTACTACCAACAACGAGTATGTCATCAATGTATAAACACAAAATGACATAACCTCTATTTGGTCTTTGACATATACACACTTGTCACACTCATTGATTCTAAACTCATTTGACAACATAGCGTTGTCAAACTTTTCATGCCATTGTTTAGGAGCTTGTTTCAAACCATACAATGATTTGACAAGTTTACAAACTTTCTTATTCTGCCCTAGAGTTGAAAACCCCTCGGGTTGCTCCATGTAGATTTCTTTATCTAAATCTCTATTCAAGAAAGTTGTCTTTATATCCATCTGATGTATCTCTAGACCACGTAAAGTTGATATCGCAATTACCATGCAAATGGATGTAATCCTTGTCATAGGTAAATACGTATCAAAGTAATTCAAGCCTTCTCGTTGCCTGTATCCTTTGATAACTAGTCTAGCTTTATACTTATCAATTGACTCATCAGCCTTCATCTTTGTTCTAAAGATCCACTTACTCCCCAAGGCTTTACTGCCTAGGGGTAGATCAACCAACTCCCAAGTATTGTTCTGTAAGATGGTGTAAATCTCACTCTTAATTGCTTCTTTCCACAAAGGACTTTCAGGCAAAGTCACAGCTTCATGGAAAGTTCGAGGTTCCCTATCTAACATATAAGTCAAGAAATCCAGACCAAAGGACTTAGAAGTCATAGCCCTCTTACTCCTTTTTGGCTCATTTACTTCCTCATCTTGATCACTGTCACTAGGATCATCTTCAAGTTCCTTCTCAGAACTTTGATCCTTTCCTTAGGTTCGACAAGGAAACACGTCCTCAAAAAAGGACGCATTCCTTAACTTCATAATGGTATTCTTGTGTATATATGAAATATCAGACTTGTGCACAAGAAACCTATATGCAGTACTATTCTGTGCATAACCAATGAATATACAATCCACAATTTTTGGAACTATCCTAACCTGCTTGGGTGTAGGTACCGCCACTTTTACAAGACACCCCCACATTCATAGGAAATTATAAGAAGGCTTACGGTCTTTCCATAATTCATACAGAGTCTTGTCCACTTTCTTCGGAGGTATTCTATTTAGAATGTAATTCACAAAGAGAATCGCTTCCCTCCACAAGTTTTTTGGCAACCCAGAACTTATCAACACTACATTCATCATTTCCTTCAACGTCCAATTTTTTCACTCAGCAACACCATTTGACTTAGGGGAATAATTCCAAATTGAGCATAAATCTCAATAAAATACGATTCATATTCTCCACCACAATTACGTCTTAAAGCCTTGATCTTTCGGCTTAGTTGATTCTCAACTTCATTCTTAAAAAGAATAAATTTATCAATCACCTCATCTTTGATTTTAAGTAAATACACATAACAATATTTAGTGCACTCATCAACAAAAGTGATGAAGTACTTGTTGCCACCTTGTGATTGTATGACTTTCAAGTCACAAACATCACTACGCACTAAATCTAGAGGCTCGGTACTTCTTTCAACAGAATAAAAAGAAGTCCTTGTCAATTTTGCTTCTACACAAGTTTCACACTTGTGATTTGGATTAATCTTGGAAGATGGTATGTGATCTAACTTGATTAATCGACGTAAATAATCAAAATTCACATGATCTAGTCTACTATGCCACAATTCAAGGACTCAAGCATATGAGCAACAGAAGAAGAAGATTTCTTATTCATTGTCGGGATAATAGTCATTAGTTAAGCTTAAAAATACCGCCCGAAATTTACCATTTCCTCACATAGACTCTGCTCTTGGTCAACACGACCTTATTAGACTGAAACACCATGCAAAAGCCATGCATGCTTAGGAGAGACCTGGAGACATGGCTCTTACGAATGTTCGGCACAAATAGTCTATTTTAGCGATACTTTTATCTTTATGCCAAAATTTTAACGTATCTTCACTATATAAATTTTTGCTTCTTTCTTGTTATTGATAGAATCAAATATCTAAGAAAATGGATAGTGCAGGAATGCATGAAAATGAAGCAAAGAAGAAATATGAAAACACATATTATTTAGAGTTAGCTCTTTTCCTAAAGTCATCTTCATGACTACCTTGCATTTCTCTTCAACAATTGAGGTCGTAGAATTCTCCATGAACTACTTCTCACCATTTTAAATCAATTCAAAAATTGTGAACATATTCTTCTCAACATAGATGTGGGGAGTGGCCTGGTGTCCACCCACCATCCCTTCGGGTTGGACCCAATCATGTTCACCTCAGAGATGATAGTAGACAGATGCATGTCGTCCATATCTTGTGACAGATCCTTCATTTTAGCCATGTGGACATGACTCTTGTTCTGTGGAGGGTACTTCTTGTAAGGCTTCTTCTTCGTGTAGTAATTAACCGCCCGATGCCCATCGCTTCCACAGTTGAAGTACTTTCCATTGAACCTAAAAATGGGTTCCAGCAGCTTGTAGACCAGCCTTTTGGAGACACTACATCTAGCTCTCAGCTTCGAGCTTTTACCTATAGGTGGCTTCTTTTTTACCCACGAGGACTCTCCATGCTCAACCATGTTTGCTTTCATAGTGGAGGTACTCCCCCCTTTCTTTCTGTTATCCTCCTCAATTCGGAGCTTGACAATGAGCTCTTCGATAGTCATCTCCTTTCGTTTGTGCTTCAAATAGTTCTTGAAGTCTTTTCGACCGTTAGGCAGCTTCTCAATCGCAGTAGCTACCTAGAATAATTCACTCAGTAACATTCCCTCTGCATGAATCTCATACAGAATTACTTAGAACTCTTGGACTTGGCTAATGGCAAGAGTTCACTCAGAAATTGGCCAACGATAAATTTCTTTGCCCCAGCATCCTCAGTCTTGTACTTCTTGTCCAAGCATCCCATAGCTCCTTTGATGACTTATTGTCATAAAACACGTTGAACAGTATATCTGCCAAGCCATTCAGAACATAGTTCCAGTAAAGGAAGTCCGACTATTTCAAAGCATCTAGAGCCATGAGCTTCTACTTGTCTTGCCTACTCTCATCTACAGCTAGTGGATCCTTACTCAAAAACCTCACAAGGCAAAGAGTAGTTAGGTAAAATAACATATTTTGCTGCCATCTCTTGAAATTCATTCTAGTGAACTTCTTCGGGTGCTCATGATGGTTGAGTAGTCCTCCTAGAACAGTAGGAGTAGCAGGGTTGACCACAAAGGTCACAACAATAGGGTTGACTACTTACAGGGGTCACAGTAGGGGTTGGCAAGCCAGTTGACCTAGGGTTCTAATCCTCACCAACATTAGGAGTAGCAGCATCATCAATCATAGTTGGCATTTCTAGAAAACACAATAGAATTTCATTATTCTGTGTTTCCATAAACTAAACTTAACACTAGAAAATCCCAGTGTCATAAATTTTATTCAAAACTAGTCTCACCACTTACCCTAGAATCGAGCATGGTCAGGAAAACTAGAAGGGGCACACCGGTCCCACTTAAGACCCAGTTAACCTTAGACAAAACTTTTAAGGGCATGTTGACTCTTAGTCCATGGGAAACAGATTCTGAATTAAGTTTTCCAAGGGATGAACTAAGTTAAAACAAAACAAGTTCCAAAACTTACAAGCAATTAAAAAATTGTTAACCAAATTACAAGCAATTAAAATTTTCTATAACAATTTACAAGCAAATAAAAATGCTTTCAAAAATATAAGCAAACAACTTTGCTTCAATAAAATTGGCAATTTAACCACTACCAAAACTCAAGCAAAAATTACTTCAAATATCAAGAATAATAAACTAATCTAATTAAGGATTCTTTTTGGTCCAAAAATTCCTTTCCATGCTTAGGTATTTTTGTTCAACGAAAAAGCTAGTAGTCCGAATTTCATATTGCAATCCCAAATTCTTTCATTAGGATTTGTATTTTTTTTCCCCCTTTCCTTTCTCATAGGTATTCTTGTAAAGAAAGTTAGCAGAAGAATACAATAAAATACAAAACAAATAATTGGAAGGAAAAAAAATTACAAAAGTAATAAATTATTTAAAACCTTTTAGCAATCTACTTAATAGAAAAATTAGCTAATGTATTAAAATTCTAGACAAGTTATAAAACTTATAACTCCAAATAATTAAATTAAATTAATAGGCAAGAGTTACATATGAATTTATCACACAATAAACATGTAACTAATTCTAGCAATTAACATGTAAATAATTCTAGAAATAAAATATACAAAACCTTCTAGGAAATAATAAGCATGTAACATAAATTAAAATCTAGAAAGCTTAGCCCA
The DNA here is from genome assembly GCF_055761805.1 of Camellia sinensis. Taxonomy (NCBI): domain Eukaryota; kingdom Viridiplantae; phylum Streptophyta; class Magnoliopsida; order Ericales; family Theaceae; genus Camellia; species Camellia sinensis. The sequence continues at coordinate 105,326,166 of NC_138969.1, read as the reverse complement.
TGCAAATTATCCTACAAAATTAGGATCTAATAAACATGTGAATTAAACTAGAATCTAGAAAATAATGAATATATATATATATATATATATATATTATACTAGAAAAGTATAAAATAATTAGCATGTAAATTTTAACTAAAACATGCAAAGTATATTTATTCACTTAAAGAAATTGGAATTTCTAATCAAGAAATGTCATGTAGTTGAATAAATAATCTATCATAGCAATACAATTTCCATATACAGAAACAACTAGTATGCATATACAAATGTGTATTTTGCAATTAAATTCCTACTGATGAATAGGTGAAATTGTAGGCTCCTTCGAAACAGTACTCAATTTATATATATACATGGAATTTGTAATTAAGAATTTCATATACATGAAACAGTGTACTTTACATATTCTGAAAACATGCTATGGTACACTTATTTTGTAACAGTTTATTTTAGGTGACTGCTCAAGCGGTCATTTGGTTGCTCGAGCGTAGATGCACAGCTCTTAGTATCTTTCATGTTTGCAGGCAAGACCGCCCGAGTAATGGAGTGGTCGCTCGAGCATTCAAGCTTCTAGTATTTTTCACTGTAGTTCTGCAAAACTTCTGGAACATTGCGTTTACTGCTCGAGTGATGAAAAGTTCGCTCGAGCAGTCTGGTTGGGACAACTGTAGACACCTCATTTTTGACCGACCTTAAGACTCAGACGTCACTGATTGAGCGCTTGGTGATGTTGCATATTGTGCTCGTTCAGAAATTTCAGAGTCGCGGCCGTGAGCCCTGCCTCCGGACTTCCGAACCCTCTTTTGTGCTTTGCCTCGGTTTGCGAACCAGGCTCGGTTTTCTTTGTTTCTTTTCCTGAGGGAAGGGAGAGGTCCCGTAGACCATCTCTCAATGTCCGTAGGCTACATTTCGTGGTCGTAGGCCATTTTGCCCATTTCGGAGTCCGGTTTCCGGTTTTTCAGGATCGTTGGCCGTGTGCCTCGGTTCGGGACCGCCTAACCATCTCCGTTTGTTCTGATTTTTGGCATACTTCCTATTTTCTCCCTTTTGAGGGACACTGGGGTCTGAGAAACCCACTTCGTGGCCGAATGCCACTTTCGGTGCTTAACAGCCCATTTTCGGGACCTCGAACTGCGCGTTTTGGCCCCTGAACATTCGTTTTGCAACGGTTTTCGTTCATTTTTGGCAGGTACCTCTGTTTTATCACTGGGAAGGTCACTGAAGGGTGGGAGGCCGGTAATTGTTGCAGCAACCAGTTATATATCCTCCGACGCCCTCCGGCGCCCGTTTTTCACACTTCCGGGCTAATGTTGAACACCTTGGGGTCACATTCTTGAACTTTGAACCACATATTTGTGATGTACATACTTAGGAGGATCCTAAAAGTTGGTGGCCGGCCAGTAATTCCACCTGACCCTTTTGAACCCCTCCTTCCGGGCTAATGTTGAACACCTTGGGGTCACATTCTTGAACTTTGAACCACATATTTGTGATGTACATACTTAGGAGGATCCTAAAAGTTGGTGGCCGGCCAGTAATTCCACCTGACCCTTTTGAACCCCTCCTTCCGGGCTAATGTTGAACACCTTGGGGTCACATTCTTGAACTTTGAACCACATATTTGTGATGTACATACTTAGGAGGATCCTAAAAGTTGGTGGCCGGCCAGTAATTCCACCTGACCCTTTTGAACCCCTCCTTCCGGGCTAATGTTGAACACCTTGGGGTCACTTTCTTGAACTTTGAACCACATATTTGTGATGTACACACATGGGAGGACACCATCATGTGGTGGCCGCCCACTAAATCTGCTTGACCCTTTTGACCCCTAGCCGGCCGGCTAGGGGGTGTGGCCGGCCGGCCACCTGCAACCAAAATACCTGGCCGGCCGAGATCCTCACACTGTTCACTTTACAGCTGTATAGCTTTATCCCCCAGAAAATATCAATATCCGGGGGATATTTTGTGGGGGAAAGTTGGCCTCCTTTTCCCCCACCTTTACACCCCCTTTTTGGTCCTTATAACCAGCAGTCAACATCACATTTTGGGGTTGGAAAAAATTGTCTTCAAGCCTCAATACACATATCTCCCTCCATCTTCCTCATTTTCCTAAAAATCCTTAAGTCCTACACCTTGTTTTCTTCATCACCACCAAGCTCTACCACCACCACTTCATTTCCAGCAACAAGGAGAGCTTCTCAAAGGCTAAAGGTGCTGCAAATTGGTCCAAGAAGCAACAAAAGACTTGTCTCCAAGGGTGAGTTACCATTTCCCTCTTTTTGAGCTTTTCTTTGCAATATTTCTTAGCCATCTATGCTTTTTGCTTTGAGCTCCGGCCATAACTGAAAGTGGCCTTGTTTTGAGCTCATTTTCATGTCTCATTAAGGGCTCAACCCTGTTTGAGCCCTCCATCTTGCACTTGCTTCATTATCCCTCTAAAATGTCATTTTCTTGCATGATATTTTTAGCTTGTGTGTGATTTGTTTTGGAGAATGTTGTAAACTGATAATAGGCTAATTTTGAGACCCTCTTCAACATTGAAGAAGGGCTCAACACTGTTTGGGACCTCCATGCTATACTTGCCTTTATACTCCTTTTTTGGTCCCATTTTTGCATGCTATGGCAGCCTACCATGCTTTCGTTTTTGGCCATTTTACAGTTCTGAAAAAAGTCTTATTTTGGTCCATTATTAATGTTTCATTTAGGGCCTTTCATGTTTTGGGACCTCCATATGCCACTTCATGTTATATCTCTCTTTTATTCCCCATTCTTGCATGTTTTGTTAGCCTATCATGCTTTTGTTTTTGGCCATTTTACAGGCCTAGAGATAGTCTTATTTTTACCTTCATAACATGTTTCATTAAGGGTCTTTGGCTGTTTGGTGAATATTTTGCATACCTCATGTTATAGCCACTTTTGAGCCTCATTTTTACATTGCATTTCTAATGTATTTGTATACTGTTTTTGGGGCTGCCATAAACTGTAAAACATCATATTTTGGGTCCCTCTTCAACATTGTTACCCTAACCTGTTTGGGGCCAGAAGCTATGAGTTTCTTTTTAATCTCATGTTTAGGGCCATTTCTTGCATGCTAGTTTTGCCCTATCTCGGTTTGCTGTTTGGCCATGTTTTGTACTGGTAAAATGCTAACTTTGGGGCTGCCTTGCTTCTGTATTTACATTTCATGTACCAATTTTGCATGTTTGGTATAGCTATAGGCCATTTCGGGTGCCAAAATTCGTGTTTCGGGACTATTCCGCGCATCGGGTGTGTTTTCGCCTCATTTCGGGCTGTTTTCTCTCAAATTTCATGGCTGAAAATCCATTAGCATGCTTATATGCCATTTCCATGCCATCGCATTGCATATGCCATCGCCTCGGTTTGCGTGCCCGTGTGCACGCATTTCGAGGCACTTCATTTTCACTCATCGGCATCCTATGTGAGTGTGGCTGAGGCTCTCTCATGTTGGTATAAGCCCATATCATGTTTTCATGTCATTTGCATTGCGCACGCCATTGCCTCGGTTTGCGTGCCCGTGTGCACGCATTTCGAGGCACTTCATTTTTTATCTACCGGCTTCTTATGTGAGTGTGGCTGAGGCTCTCTCATGTTAGTATAAGTCCATGTTACATTTTCCATGCCATTTTAGCCATATTGCATTGCGTATGCCATCGCCTCGGTTTGCGTGCTCGTGTGCACGCTTTTCGAGGCATCTCATTTTCACAGCATAGTGCATACTAGGTTGTATCTTAGATCGCATTCTGTCATTTTCTCGATTTGCGTGCCCGTGTGCACGTATTTCGAGGCATCTCTTTTTTACAGCATAGTGCATACTAGGTTGTATCTTAGATCGCATTCTGTCATTTTCTCGGTTTGCGTGCCCGTGTGCACGCATTTCGAGGCATCTCATTTTCATAGCATTGTGTATGCTAGGATTGTATCTTAGTTGCATTTCATGCATATCATGCATATTGCATCGTGTTCGGGATAGGAGTTAGCCCGGGCACGGGAAACGAGGTACGTTCCGTACTCCGAGTGACGGAGCGCGTCTCAATTCCCCAGTCACCGACACTCCGGATTACCCATGATGGAGTTAGGTTCTTGTCGTGTTTACATGTGCATTCATCCTATATTGAATTGTGCATTTCGACTCCTTGGCCATCATGCCTCGGTATGCGTGATTGGTGGCACGAGGATCGAGGCATGCATATACCTGTGAAAATACATTGCTATGCCCCTTTCCTGCTCTCTGTTGCAGCAAAATGAAGAATCAGCAACTTTTTGGAGCTTGGCGCGCATTTCAAGAACAAGTGTAAACAGAGGCTAATTGGGGCATCCTAGTGGATTTCCGTGCAAGGCAGCCCAGACATGCATCTTTCATCAGAAGCAAGGCAGTCCCTGGCTTGCATGCCAGTTTTATTTACTTTCTTAGTTAATTTGTTAATTAAGTAGGAATTTGTATATTATTTGGACTGTAATATTCGGACTGTAATATTCTTTTATTTGGGACTGTATTATTTATTCGGACCCTCTGCGCGAGGGCACAACTGTAATAAGTGTGCGTGTGTGTGTTGTATGTCTTCCAACCCCACGTCTTTCTCCCTTTTATTTATCCGCTTTTGATGGTTAGATTAGGGCATGTTTAAATTAGCATACAGTATGACAGCATGTTTGCATCATTCACCTGTATTGCATGCACCGGGCTCGGCGCATCATAGTAACTGCATTGTATTTCAATTTCAAAGTTGAATACATGTTAGCTGTAGCATTTCATATGCCATGTTTAGAATAGCCGAGCCTGCTATAGTTGCATTTTTGCATGTGTTGCATTAGGCATTTCTGTATAGTTAGGATCATGCATGATTTCTAATGAAGTTTCTATTTTGGCTTGGAGTACTCGGTAAGTTTTATGCTTTAGCATCCTTGCATGCGTGTGAGTGACTGCCATGAATAGCATGCTTACCATGAGGCTATGTTCTTATTTGATATAACTGCCTAAATGCCTGTGGGTGGAGGCTGGGTTATCTGAATTGGAGTAAATCATCAAATGTTTTAAGCCTACCTGCGGGTAGCAAACCATCTTTCAAAAAAGCGAACATGAAATGTTTTTTTGTTCCAATTCAGGCGACCCGGTCTATACTTGTATGATGTGCGCATCACATAGTAACCTAGGCTAATAACCGGATTAAGGACACACAAAGTTTTCAAAAATTGATATCATGGTTAGTAGAGGCCGGTCTATGACCGGGCGAGCGGGGGTGCTCACGATGTGACCTTCTCCAATCGTACCCAAGTTCCCGAGCCGAGGCAACTTTGGTGATGACGGACACGTGGCCTTTTGGCACCGAGTCTTGGTTTCCTAAATTTCCCAAAATAAAATATTTAGGTGACGACTCTGTATCTGGCAAAGTAGTCCATGTTGGGCACTTCTTTCAAAAATCTGTTTTCTCAAAACGATTTGCCGGATTTGGACTCTTTGGTTCAGATTTAGAACCGTGACTACAAATCGAGTCCGAGCTGTAGCGAGGTCCCCCGCGGGCTTGTTACAGTTTCTGGCGACTCTGCTGGGGATTTAGAGAACTTGACTCGAACTCATGATATCTGTTTTTTGACTACACTTGTGTGATTCTTTGCATTGCATTTGCATTGGTGCGCCTAGGACACCGTGTTTGCCATCTGCTATTCCTGAACGGTTTGCCGGAGGCTTGTCTTGTCAAGGCATGACCATAAGGCTGACCGGTTGTGGGCTCTGCCAGTATGGGAACACAAACCCCAATTTTGCCGGGGCACCCTTTTTGACCATTCGACCTAGTGCATATTCAGATCCATAGTGACCATTTCAAATTAGGACAGGTTGCTTACCCGTTTATAGGTTGTTTGAAACCGCTCTGTGCGTAGTGAAACCCTCGCTCCTGACAAAATAGGACAGGGAAATCCTACCCCAACATAGGGGTGTTTTGGCTCTCACTTATCTGTTATGTGCTTTAGAGTGCGTCTCTACAGGAATGCATGTATCAGTATACGAGTTTGGGCATCAGGCCTGCGGGCATCGGTTCAGTATTGTCGGTATCAGGCCTGCGGGCATCAGTTCAGTATTGTCAGTATCAGGCCTGCGGGCATCAGTTCAGTATTATGGGTATCAGGCCTGCGGGCATCAGCTAGTATTTGAGAATCAGCTATCTGCGGGTATCAGATTCTGTTTTGGGGGACAGTGATACAGGGATAATAATCAGTGTTTGAGGACAGTGTGTATTCAGCTTATCAACTGTGTGTTATTATGCCCGGCTGTGTGTCATGCATTTTATTTTAAGCTGTTATGCTGTCCGTTTATCTGTTTATTTATTTCCTTTTCGCTTTATTTATCTTTTGCTAGGTCAGTTCTAGCACAATTGCTTCCAACCCAGCAGGCATTCCCCAAGCACTTTGGACACGAGGTCGTCGACTCAATCGATCTGAGGATCTAATCGACGGACAGCCAGTGTTCCATTCTCTACCCCCTGTTACCAGAAGAAAGCAGAAAAAGCGCAGTGTATCTGAACAGAGATCACCAGAACAGTGGTTTCCCCCATCAGTGGACAGTCGGATTGAGATCCCCATTGAGACAGATCTGCCAGTAGTTCAGATAGATCAAAACAGTATGGCAACGCCAACAGGAGTTGAGGAGATGGTGCGCCAAATGCAAGAAACCATGCGGGCCATGCAGCAGGATGCCGTTCGCCGAGATGAACTCGCCAAGCAGCAGGCCGAGATTATGACCCAGCAAGCTGAGTTAATTACCCGATTGCAACAGCAGAATGCTGCATCTGCTTCACACCAAATTCCTCCTCCGGCAGGGGCTCCATTACCTGAGCAGGCACCTACTGTTCAGAACGCCCCACCAAATGCCCAGAATACCCTGCCGAATGTCCAAAACTTACAAGAGGACACGAATCTTCCAACGGGGCCAGCTCCGCCCCCACTTCCACCACAACTGTCCAAGGTCCATGCACCCAATCGCCCCGACTCTCCCTTCCAGTTCGAGGTTGATCATACAGCTCTGAAATTGAGCAAACTGGAGAAGCTCTTTAAGAAATCCCAAGGGGTCAAGGCTATGCCGGATATCGAAGACGGATATACTGAGGAGGCCGTAACACTCCCCGATAGGTTCAAAATGCCACAAATCGACCGCTTTGACGGGTCCGGCGACCCCATGGTCCATCTCCGACTGTTTGCAGACATCTTGCGGCCAATGGGCCTAACACGACCACAGAAGCTTTCACTATTCGGCCGAACCCTGTCGGGTGTGGCCGCCCACTGGTACGCAAAGTTACAAGATGAAGTGGAAAGGAATTGGGATGAAATGGCTGAGGCCTTTGTCGCGCAATATTCATACAACACTCAGATCGAGATCACAACCCGTGATCTTGAAACGACAAGGCAAGAGCCCAAGGAAACTTTCTCGGACTTTGTAATCCGATGGAGGGCAAAGGCGTCAATGATGACTTCAAGGCCCACTGACAAAGATCAAATCCGGATGATTGTGCGCAATCTCCACCCAAAGTTGATGCAGAGAATGATTATAGTCCCCTTCCCTACTTTCGCAGATTTACATGAGATGGGGGTGCAAATCGAAGACGCAATGAAACAAGGTCTGTTTGACCACGACAGAGAACAACCGAGGAGCACTTTCAACCGTAACAACAATGCGGGCCCGAGTGGCGCTGCAAATACGAGAGCCTCGGAAGTTAGTATGGTCACCACCACTCCCCCTCCCCCTCCAAGGCGCATGGTTGCCACACCCTTCTCCGGTGCGTCCGAAAGCAACACACAAACCAACAGATTCCAACCGCGAGGCCAAAGAACCTTTACCCCACTATATATGCCCCTGACCAAAGTTCTGGGAATATTGATTAGGAAAAAGCATTTGAAACCCCTGGAGCCCAAGCCACTACCGAGTCCACTCCCCCCCTCTTATGACCCAGCAAAATACTGTGCGTATCACCAACAACACGGTCACGACACCGACCGTTGTTACAGATTGCGTCATGAGATCCAGGATCTTATTGACAAGCAGGTGATCGCGCCTCCTGATAAACCCAATGTCACAACCAACCCTCTCCCACCACATAACCAAGCTCCCCCTCCCAACAGAATCAATTTTATCCAAACTGGGGTCGCATCTTACGATCCCAGTATCTATATCACCCCATCCCACCTACCCAAGCCGGAGGTGTTCCTCCCCGATTGCACTGACTTCTTGTGCATGGTGGACATCTCCAAAACCCAACCAAAACCGACGGTGGTGACCGTCGAAGATAGGGCAGGGCAGATTTTGGGAGAGAGTGAGATTGTTGAATCTGGGACTGGACAGAGTTTTGCTGGGGGAGCCTATGATCCAAGCGAGTATATCCTATCAACGAGCCGAATTGGGCTAGGTATAGAATTGCCAGAGACAGGAGAGCTATGCATGATCCGAGGGGATGGATCTGGGATATGGGCAGATGATCTGACAGCCGTAGAGGAGGACTTTGCCAACTTGCAATTTTTCGATGACCAGGAACCTGGGGATGCGTCAATCAACTGGTACGATTATGAGGGATCAGCAGAGGCCACTGGATGGCTCGAGGATCAACCAGATGAAGTGCGGGAAGCCCAACCAGAACAGAGCCCGACAGGGGCAGAGGTATCAGCTGTGGCCGGAATGGCCGAAAGTCAAGTTGTATCGCCGGAGAGCGCCGGTGCTAAGAATTCTGCTCGAGATTTGGGCATTATAGATACGGGAATTGTTGAACAACCAGCTGTACTGAGGCAGCTGGAACAAGAAAAGTTTGAGGAGGCTGAGAGAATTAGGAAAGCTAAAGGCCCTGAGGGGACTGAAAGTGCTGTGTGCACGAAGATAGAGAATGCTGCGAGCATGTGGACAGGGAGTACTGCGAGTGCAACTAAACCGGCGCCAGACAGGTGTCTGTTGGCTGCCGACGGAATGTGGTGGGAAGACGATGACTTATGTCTTGCCCACACGGATGAAGACTGGGGAAATAATCAACCGGATGACACTTGGTACCTCGATGAGGTTGACCACATGACAAGAAGTGGACAGTACTTCAAATCCCCACACCTGGACCAACCCGAGGCATCCGGGAAAGATAGAGAAGCGGAGAAACAGAAGGAGAAGCAGATTGAAGAGGAAGCTGTGCTGAAACAGTTAAAGAAGATGCAAGCAGACATCTCCATCTGGGGACTGCTAATGGCATCACGAGTACATAGGGAAGCTATCCTATCTGCTATGGACAAGTCCAAACTCTCCATAGACACCACGCCTGAACAGCTGGTTGGGCTGGTTTTTCCGGGAGGAGGTTCCCCGGCATTAACCTTTTCGGACAAGGAGCTACCGCCTGAGGGCACAAATCATAACAAACCTCTCTATATTTCTGTGGAATGTAGAGATAAGTGGATACCGGTGGTACTTGTTGATACCGGGTCTGCGATTAATGTCTGCCTGACCAGAATGGCATATGCAATCGGGTTGAAGCCCGTGGACTTCATCCCAACTACTCAAGTGATCAGAGCATACGACAATACCAGCAGAGAAGTGATGGGGACTGTTAAAATTCAAACCAAGGTTGGTCCCGGACAACACAGCATTGAATTTCATATCTTGGACGTTCCTGTAACCTTTAACCTACTTTTGGGGCGACCGTGGTTGCACCAGGTCAAAGCAGTCTCTTCCACTCTACATCAAATGCTAAAGTACCCTCACGGGAAAGGGGTAGCGATCGTTTTTAGGAATTCATCAATCCATCCGCCGCCGGAAGTGTCCACACCTGTCTTGGAGATCGAGCACGACACGGAGGATGTGCTTTTGTCGGGGTTCACTTTGGCCGAGGCTCAAGTGGTGCAGAATGTCGTGGCTGTGAATGAGGGTATGTACGTTAGTGCTCAATCTATCTACCTCATGAACAAGCTAAAACATACCCCCGGGATGGGATTAGGGAGAAGCGGCCGGAAGGGCGTCTCAGTGTTGGTCGAAGTGCCACACAACCCTCACACCTTTGGACTGGGTTATCTGCCCACCAAAGAGGATTGGGTAAGGAAAGGAAAAGAAATGGCCGGAAGGGCCAGAGCAAAGAAGGCTGGGAAGCCATTTGAGTTAATGCATAGGCCCATCTGGGGTACCCTAAACGGACGCTTCATCCGGGAGGGGGAAGACTTTCCATTCTGCGGCTTCCCAGAACCATGGCTGAACGCGGAGAGGAAGCGTGTGCCTGGTTTTGAAATCTTCTTCGACATACAATTATCTGGGGATGACGTTGCCGAAGCGCAGACAGACCCACCAACTGAGGTTGAGCAGTGTAGAATAGTGGATCCTGAGAGCACAGAGCTTGAAATGGGGGTAGCACTGGCGAGTCTACTTTTAGATCCTCCGATCGACCAAGAGTGCTTGGGGGATAACTCTTCGGTTTCTATGATTGGAGATGAAATAGCTGCGGGCTTTCCAGCGCCGATCTTGGATGCATCTATCGCACCTTCTCTCATCTGGCAATATGAAGATGGCTTTTTATCTAGCAGCTCCGGGTCAGGTAGTGAGCCGGAATCTGATTCCACCGAATCTTGTGCGTCGGAATCAGATTCCAGCTCGACTGAGTCTGAGTCCGGTATTCCTGGGGGTGATAACCCGGATGCCACAGTCCTGTCTAGGTCGTCATTTTCATTTTCTTTTGAGTCTGTTGTAACAGAGGAATCTGACGACTTGGAAATATTTAATGAGAATGATGTGGATGTGGTTTCTGAGTATTTTTCTGTGCCTTTGATTTATTGCTTAAATCAGGATTTTCAAAATATTGATTAAAACAACGAGGGAGAAATTCCCCCAGTTTTGCAACGGTTAATTGATCAAGAGCAGGAAAGATTTGTTAAACCTTTAATGGATGAAATCACTACTGTGAATGTTGGTACTGAGAAGGACCCGCGGCTGGTCCAGATCGGGTCCACGTTGTCTTCGGAGGAGCGCGAGCGCTTAGTCGCTTTATTAAAAGATTTCAAAGATGTTTTCGCGTGGTCCTACGAAGACATGCCTGGAATCGATCCTGAGATTGTACAGCACCAGATCCCTCTCGATCCCGAGGCCCGCCCTGTCAAACAGAAACTCAGAAGGATCCGCCCGGACTGGGCTCTCAAAATTAAGGAAGAGGTCACCAAGCAAATTGACGCAGGGTTCCTGCTAGTATCTGAATACCCAACTTGGTTGGCCAACATTGTTCCAGTGCCAAAGAAGGATGGCAGAATTCGGGTCTGTGTAGACTTCAGAGATTTGAACAGGGCCAGTCTGAAGGACGACTTTCCCTTGCCACACATTGATGAATTGGTGGATTTCACGGCAGGACACGCCTTGCTTTCGTTTATGGATGGTTTCTCAGGCTATAATCAGATAGTAATGGCACCCGAAGACCGGGAGAAGACTGCGCTCACTACCCCGTGGGGTACATATTGTTATAGAGTGATGCCATTCGGGTTGAAAAATGCTGGAGCTACGTATCAACGGGCAGCAACTATAATATTGCATGATATGATCCATAAAGAGGTCGAGGTGTATGTGGACGACATGATTGTCAAGTCCAAAGAAAGAGAGGGCCACTACACCGCCTTACAAAAATTCTTGCAAAGGATCAAAGAGTTTCGGCTGCGACTGAATCCCCAGAAATGCACGTTTGGTGTTACAGCAGGGAAGATGCTAGGGTTTCTGATTACACAAAGGGGCATCGAGGTCGACCCTTCCAAAATCAAGGCCATCTTAGAAATGCCACCACCAAGGACTGAAAAGGAGGTGCGAGGCTTTCTGGGTAAAGTGCAATTCATAAGACGGTTTATTTCTAAATTAACCTTGACTTGTGAACCACTTTTTGGTCTCCTGAGGAAAGGAAAGAAATTCCAATGGGACGGCCGATGTCAAGCAGCTTTTGAGCAGATCAAAGAGTATCTACAGAACCCGCCCGTGTTGTCACCACCAGAGCCGGGGAGACCGTTGATATTGTACCTTTCGGTAACTGAGACTACCATGGGCTGCATGCTCGCGCAGGAGTCAGAAGACAAAGTGGAAAGAGCCATTTACTATCTGAGCAAAAAGATGCTGGATTACGAGACCCGCTATACACCGCTGGAGAAGGCTTGTTTGGCCTTGGTATGGGCAACCAGGAAGCTGCGGCACTACCTGTTAGCTCACTCTGTAATGTTGGTTTCCCGTTTAGATCCCATCAAATATCTTTTCGAGAAACCAGCACTTACGGGTAGGCTAGCTCGTTGGCTGCTGTTGCTTTCCGAATTTGATTTGAAGTATGTAACGCGCAAGTCAGTAAAAGGGAGAGCGGTAGCGGAGTTCCTTGCCGACCACCCGGTTGAGGGGGATGAAGCGGTTGAGTATCTATTCCCAGATGAAGCCATTCTGCACGTCGAAGATGAAACTTGGACGATGTACTTTGACAGAGCGTCAAACCAGTATGGGTATGGGATAAGGGTGTTGCTGGTAGCGCCTGACGATTCCCGTATCCCTTTAGCATTCAAGCTCCAGTTCAAAGTCTCGAACAATGAGGCAGAGTATGAGGCATGTATTGCTGGCCTGGAAGCAGCCCTAGAACTAGGGGCAAGACGGTTGGACGTCATTGGGGACTCGAACCTTGTTGTGTCTCAAGCAAAAGGAGATTGGAAAGTCAAGGAGGAAAGGATGATAATTTACCACCAAACCTTGGATTTGTTAATTCCTCGGTTTGAGAAGCTAAATTTCACCCACCTCGTAAGAGAGAACAACAGGTTTGCAGATTCACTAGCAACTCTATCTTCAATGATAGACATCCCGTCCGGAGTCCGGATGCGTCCAGTCATTATTGATCAAAAGTTTGCGCCAGCATACGAGTCGATTTCCGCTATAGATGAGGTTCAAGACGGCAACCCCTGGTATTACGACATCTGGAACTTCTTGGAAAAGGAGACGTATCCACTAGGGGTAAATGCCAAGGATAAGAGGGCCGTCAGAAGAATGGCCGCTCAGTTCATTATCTGTGGGGGTAAGCTGTACAAAAGGGGTCATCTGGGAATGCATAAGCTCTGTGTAGAAGCTGGAGAGTCGAAGCGCCTGATGGAGGCCATCCATGGGGGGGAGTGCGGTGCACACATGAATGGAGTAATGCTGGCCAGAAAGATCCTCAGACAGGGCTACTACTGGTCAACCATGGAGGAGGATTGTATTAGTTTTGTTCGGCGATGCCACAAGTGTCAAATTCATGCAAACCGCATGAACATCCCGCCGTCAAAGCTGTACAACATGACTTCACCATGGCCTTTTTCGGTTTGGGGAATTGATGTGATCAGAGCTGTTACCCCGAAGGGGTCAAACGGGCATGAGTTTATCCTAGTAGCGATAGATTATTTCACAAAGTGGGTCGAGGCCCAATCATACGCGGTGTTGAAGGCGTCGCACGTCGCAAAGTTCATCAGAAACAACATCATCTGTCGCTACGGGGTGCCAAACGAGATAATTTCAGATAATGGTTCTCACTTCAAGAAGGAAGTGATAGACTTGTTGGAAAAATACAATGTGGCTTTCCATAAGTCATCTACATACCGGCCGTAGACCAACGGAGTGGTCGAGGCCGCCAACAAGAATATCAAACATATACTGCAAAAGATGGTGGGAACCTACCGGGATTGGCCAGACAAGCTGCCATTTGCTCTGTGGGGCTACAGGACTTCAATCAGAACTTCTACTGGAGCGACTCCGTATTCATTGGTCTATGGAATGGAGGCTGTTCTACCCATCGAGATTGAGGTTCCGTCGTTACGAGTATTGGCTGAGTGCCAAATAGCCGAAGCAGATTGGCAGCAGAGCAGATTTGAAGAACTCATGCTCTTTGATGAAAGAAGACTGAAAGCACTGTACCATATCCAAGGCTATCAACGCAGAATTGCCCGGGCTTTCAACAAGAAGGTTAAGTCCAGGAATCTGAAAGAAGGAGATTTGGTGCTCAAAGACAACCGAGCTCCCATCCACGACCCAAGGGGCAAGTTCAAACCCAATTGGACTGGCCCTTACATCATCAAAGCTATCTGGTCAGGTGGAGCTGTGGTTCTGATGGATCTAGATGGCTTGGAGTTCTCACAACCGATCAATATGGACAAGTTGAAGAAATACTATCCTTGAGAGGCTCGCTAGGCCGAAAACCCGAAAGGGCGACCTAGGCAAAAGTCAGAGCACAAAAAATTAGAAAATATAAAAACTGAGCTCGCAAGGTTGAAAACCCGCAAAGGGCGGCCTTGGCAAAAGTTAGAGCGCAAAAGGAGAGTGAAAATACTCGAGTGAACCTCGGCCTGAACTACGTAAGGCTTGATTCCCATCTTTGGGATACGTAGGCAACTTCACCTCGAAGTTCAGCCATAAACTTTTCCCCGATCAACTCTGTCCATTTCGATCATCTCAGTCATCTTTATCCATCAGCATTTATCGCGATCTCCGGTACAGTGCTGTTCAGACTAGGGGCAACTTTCCGTTGCCGCGACGGTGCAAAGTTACTCAGACTAGGGGCAACTTTCCATTGCTATGAAGTGCCGCATTGTTCTTCAGACTAGGGGCAACTTTCCAGTTGCAGGGATCTGGGGTTGTGCATCTCAGTGACAGATTTTCGGCGTGTCCAGTTCTGATCCACATCGAAAATAGTTTTGAAAAGTTTTAATAAAAGTTGACTTTGTTCAAAGTAATCTTTTTACGAATAAGACCATTTTTGGACCAAAGCGGAAAATTTTCAGTACCATAACCTTCAATTTCATTGATTTCAAAATAGAGTTCTCCTGCTCTTGCATACAATCGAGGTTGCTCTTTTAGTACATTCATAAAGAAAACTTGAAAATACTAATAAAGCAATAAATTTGGGGCATAGTTGAATCAAGTATCTCTGCGTCCCCTCCCAGAGCTGGACGAAGCATCTGATGCCAAGCTAGGCCCAACCTGTGCCTCCTCATTGAGCCAATCCAAGCACTCGTCGGACAAAGTGCAACTGAAAGCAGAAGCAGGGGCCAGGAGCTCTCTAGTCCTCCATGCTGTGGCATATCGGGCAAGCTGTGCACCCCGGATCGGGAAAGCGGCTGGGTACTCAATCCCCTCCGGTGGGCAGGTCTGATCATGACCAAACTGACGCAGGAACCGGAACGAAAAATAGAATACGCAGTGGGTTAGACCAATCAATTGGATCCCAATCAGCCGAGACATACTATAGCTCATTGCCGGGAGGTTGAGCCAAGGACAACGCCAAGCAATGCCGTCTGCGGACAAATTGCACATCCAATCGAACCACCACCTTTCGTCAAGAGCATTGACTAGGCGCTGCCGAAAGAAGTAGCCTCGAGCTGAATAGGCCGAGCAAGAGTCTACAACCTGCAACTTGTCCATTAACCATACCTAGGGGAGGGATGGAAAATGAGAGAATAAAGAACAGAGAGATGTACGATGAGAGAAAAGTAAGACAAGAGTTTTGTGAGAAAAACCGAGCCTGAGGGTCGAGTGATGTGAGCAAATATATATGTAAGGTTGGGTGGGAAACATTACCTGCAGCAGCAGTGGACTCCTGGCAAACCTAGTCGCCTCCCGGCGATAGACAGAATCTAAGCCCATCAGTGTCTCGGCCAAGGTCATGGCAATACAGCTCTTTCCTTCTCTCAAGCCTTGGGCGACTTCAATCAGGCGAATGCTAGCCCCGCCGAAGCCCGAGGAAAGCAGAAAGTGAGACAACAAACACAAGCAGAGGGCGTGTTGCCGGAAACCCTGCCAATAATGGTTGCTGCGGTCACCGGCGTCGGAAAAACGATGGATCAAGCCGAGGATGTCCAGTTCCCCACTGCAGATTAGAGATCGAGCATCATGCGCCGTGAGCCCACACATCCGCCCTAAAGCCTGGGCATGGCCAAAACGGAGCTGGGGCAAGATCACTTCAGAGCATTCAGACTCCATCAAAACCTGAAAATCTTCGAAAGTGGGACATACCTCTTGGCCGCCGAAGCTAAAAACGTGCGTCACTGGGTTCCAGAACCTTGCCGCGGCATAGAGAAAAGGGAGCTGTAGCGGAGTACGGCTCAGCGTGAATAGTGCATTCAAGCCGAAACCCCGGAAGTTCAGCTTTTCCGAGCCATCTAGAGAAGAGATCCAAGATGTGAGATTTTTTGCGAGAAAGGCCTCCATCTTTGTGTAAAACTAAGATGAAATGAATGTTCCCGAAGTTGAGGCTTTTATAGAGGGAAAAACACTATTCACGGGGACACGTGTCAAAAACCAGGTGGCTGCAGGAATAAATGGCCGGCCGGCCACCTTTTCTGGCTGGCCAGCCATTTACTTTTTACAAAACTAGCCGGCCGGCTCCCTCTCTCAACAAAATTGGCCGGCCGGCTCCCAAAGGTGGCCGGCAATGCTGCAGTGTATCCCCTTGGCCCTGTTTTACCCTTCGAGGGAAAGTTTCAAGCATTTCCATGCAACGGGAGAGTCAAAGGCCTTCATTTCCCTCTGTTTCGGATGCGTTCCGGTGCCCAGATCGTCCGAAGTACACTCTGTTGTTGTTGTTTTGATTATTGAGTTATTGTTTTGCTTATCGAGTTGTTTGTCGAGCGGACGTGTTTCGTGTTTTCGAGTTATTGCTCTCTGTTTAAACAATCTTTGTTTAGGTTTTGTTTATTTGCGTTGTCAACGTTATTGCATTATGTTTATCGAGTTGTAAACTTGCTAAAGGTTCTGTTATATCTTAGTAAGTTGAGTTGCTTAGTTTGTTGCGTCGGTTCACTACCTGACTTGGCGATTACACAATGCGCATTCCCATTCAATTTCATTTTTGTGCAAAATAAAATGATGCGATACGATGCTAAAGTTTAAAATACAAACACCCTTTCAAAAGCTGTTTCATTCCATCATGCTTTACAACAAACAAAGGTACAAGTTTTACAAAAAAATAAAACTGCCTAACAATGTGCAAAGTACTACAAACTACTAGCAAAAGAAAAATAAAGCAGGAAACAGCAACGTCAATGTCCTCGGGAGCGGGAATGAGAAGCACTCCTCATCCTCTTCTGCGGGACAACCTCTGCACCATCATCATCATCTGGGTCGGAGCTGTCATCCTCAGGATCCCCCTTAGCCTCGCCTCTATTCCCCGAACCAAGACCGGAGCCCCCCTCCTCAGCAGATGTCTCTGACTGACGGTCGGTAGCCTCCTCCTCCTCCTCCTCATCCTCCCCCTCCTCCTCCTCATCAGGCTCCGCCTCCACAACGTGAGCCCTGTGTCTGCGGACAGGCCCTCCTCGAGGTCCTCGAAAAGGCCTAGATGGCCCGGCTCCTCGGAAAGGCCGGGATGGCCCAGCCCCCTGAAAAGGCCCGGACGACCCAACTCCCTGAAATGGCCCAGATGGCCCAGCTCCCCAAGGAGGCCCAGGTGGCCTGGCCTGTGGCTGACCGGACCATGAAGGCATCTGAAAACAAAAAGTTCAATTCAAATACATCAGTCCAAATATATACATCAGATGCAGATACAAGCAAAGGCTACGTGAAGTGGGTGCATGTAAATGCAGTGTACAAGTGGGGTGTGTGTCAGATGTGCTCTACACAAGTAGTCTATCGATGCAGTAGAAATCAGCATGTCATCAGAAGTATGATAAATTCCAGAAAACTGAAAGGTACCTGAATGCCCGCGACAGACAACTGTGCCTCCCTACGCAGGACCATGCCCTCGAGCGTGGCCACCAGTCCAACCACCTCCTCCATGTACCCTCGCGGTGGCTGTAAATATGAGCTCATAATCATCAGTGAACAAAAGAATGTCTAAACATCTGAATGATGAATGAAAAACAATGGAGCATACCAGCGGTGAATCAGGATCAATGGCGTATCGATCACTGGGCATCGGAGGCTCTAGCGGGATCGGGGTCGGAGAGATAGCCCCATACTGCCACGCCATCAACTCAGTCGGCATATCTGGCCATCCAGGATGAGGATAAGTCGACGGAATCAGAGGAACCGGTCTACCCCCACCTCTAGATGTACCAGCCCTACTAGTAGAAGGGGCGTCTGCAGCCCGAGCTCGGGCCTGGCCCGAGGATGACATACCGGCAGGCCTCGTCATCGGGTGCGAGCTCCTGTCAATGGAGGCATCAAATATATGTGACGGTAAGTGGCATAGTCCCCCTCCTCGAGATATAGTAAAGCATCGCTACCCAGCATAGCGCCGACTACCTCCGAGAAAGAGAGCCTGTCAGCAGTCCGCATACTGACTGGGGGTACTGCGGGAGGATCCTGAGAAAGATACCCCCATACCTGACGCAGAAAGCGTTCCCCCAGGAACCGTGCCCTGCCAACCGGCCCTTCGAGCAGGACCCTATACTGGGAGGTGTCCGACCCTCCGGTATACTGAAGTCGGAGACAATCACCTAGGGGCGCCCAAGGCTGCCATGAGATCTGCGGATGGTAAATGCATAAACCAATCAGAAATCGGGAATATACAGAGCAAATCAAAGATGAAAATGAAAGGAATTGAAAGTTCTAAAGTACCTCCGAATGCCGCACAGTGTCAAAATACTGTCGCAAGTAAATGAGGGTCTCTCGGGGTCTCGGCCGGTGCGGGCCCTCGAACACTAGTGAATATGGGGTCATGGGGGGCCCTGCCACCTCCAACTCTGGGGCTAATGCTGGGAAGTATACATAGACCCATAGTTGAGAAAAGCAGTGCAGAATGTAAGTACGAAATGCTGAGAACAGAATACAGACTGTAGAGTGCACCGTGTGTGTGCAATGTACAAGTAATGAAGAGCAGAAATGTAAATCAAGGGGACATAAAAGTACCTCCCAGGCTCTCCAGTAACCGCCAAGTAAATCTCCCCGCCCGCGGGAGGTCGCGCTCATATAAAAGTAAAGGGTAGCCAGGCCGGCGCCACCCCAGTCATATCGACTGACCTGTGATAGGTCAACCAGAGCGCTCAGCAGGTATAGCCCGACTGTGTTCCCTCTATCAGCGAACAGGGTAGTGTAGCCGCGCCCGCGTGGGACCTCGTGCTACAGTTCGGACTCGATTTGTGTCACGGTTCTTAATCTTGAACCAAAGAGTCCAAATCTGGCAAATCGTTTTGAGAAACAGATTTTTTTGAAAAGAAGTGCCAAACATGGACTGCTTTGCCAGATATAGAGTCGCCACCTAAATATTTTAAAATGGGGAAATTTAGGAAACCCTGACTCGGTGCCGAAGGCCACATGTCCGTCATCACCGGAGTTGTCTCGGCTCGGGAGCTTAGGTACGATCGGGGAAGGTCAGCTATGAGCACCCCCTTTCGCCCGGTCCGAAGACCGGCCTCTACTAACCGTGATATCCAATTTTGAAAACGTTATGTGTTCTTAATCCGGTTATTAGCCTAGAATTACTATGTTGTGCGCGCAGCAAACAAGTATAGACCAAATCGCCCAAATTGGAACAAAACATTTCATGTTTGTTTTGAAAATTGTTTGCTACTCGCAAGTAGGCTAAAATGCAGATTTTGCCACCCTTAAGTGGGCTTTTAGGAAAAGATGATTTTGCCACTATCTAGTGGGCTTAAAACTCACAGTTTTAATGCATTATTCCAATTTAGGTAATTCAACCTCCATCCACAGGCATTCAAGCAGTTATATCACATAAGCAGCTAGCCTCATGGTAATCATACTGTCATGGCAACATTCACACGCATACTGGATGCTAAAGCAAAAAATACTTACATTGTACTCCGTGCCAAAACAGTAAACTAGTTAGCAAACATGCATGTCCTAGTTCATGTTATTTTGCCTAATGCAACACATACAAGGTGCAATTTTAGTTAGGCTCGGTTAACCTAGATATGGCATACGATATGCAACCAACTAATTCATGTATTCAATTTTGGAATTTGAAAATACGAATGCGTTTAGCATGATGTACCGAGCCCGGTGCATGTTAACAAATGCATGAATGCACGCATGCATATCATAAGGTATGCTAATTTCAAAAATGCCCTAATCTACCATCATAAGCTGGTAAATAAAAGGGAAGAAAGCAATGGGGATTGGAAGACATACACGCACTCACCCACACTTATTACATGTTTATCCTCACTCAGAGGGTTCGAATTAATATTACAGTCCCAAAATAATGAACAAATAAAATTATTACAAAAATTCCTAATTAATTAAAAAGAGGAAGCAAAAGAATAAAGAGGGTGGCCACAGCCTCTGCCTCGGGGCGCGCAGATGATGCATGCTCGAATCCGTCCTGCCCGGAAAACCCGTGCTACACTCTTGTCGCCTCTGTTTGTACTGTCTTGTCTTTCTGAAAATTTCCAAAGTGCTGGAACAAGCTCTCTGCATCCTGCAGAGCACCACCGGCCAGACAGAATTGCCACCGGCACTCCAAAATTCCCGTCGGCACTTTATCAGATTCATCGGCACTCCAGATAGTGCCGGTCGGCACTAAATTCTGCCGGTCGGCAGAAACTTCCTGCAGCAGACAATTTGACAGCAAAACAGAGAACAGACAGTGCATGGCATGGGGTTCTTGGACACATGTAAGCATGGTCCTACTTCTTATCATATTTCGAACTCAAAGAAGCATGACCTTCGATCTTTGAGCCATCCAAGGTGCATGATGACTCAATGGATCAAATTTGCTATTTGATATGAAAATGCATGCAACAAATAACGTGAAAACCGGGGCCTTATCAAATTGGAGTCAAAGGTCCCGATGACCGGGGATCAAGGCACATTACATCACTTGAAGTATGAATGGTCCTTGACTCCCGCACTTGGTTTGACACCCCAAACCAAGTAAATGCAATGCATGTAATGCTCACAAGCCTCAAATGTAACATGCCACCAAGATATAAAACACAACAAGCAATATGCAATTATCATGACAAAATGTATGATACCAAGCGCACAAGATACAAACATGATGCAAACATGGAGCAAATTGACCATGGAATTGATGTGCTACACAAAGCTTAATGGAACAACTATCCAACAAACATGGAGCAAGCATGCAAAAGGGCTTAAAAATGGCAAAGGGACAGACCCTTACCCTCCTCAAAACAGTGACCAAAGGTGCTTAAAATGGTAGGCAATCAACTCATGTTAACAAGCAAATTCATGGTCCCAAAGTTAAGACACAAAAAGGAGACAACTCACCCCCATTATCATGACCACTCATGGCATGATCAAAACAAGCAAAAAAAAAAAGAATTTATGCATGCAAGATAGGACCCCAAGAAGCTCCTAATATGGCAACTAAGATATCCCCCATGAAGCAAATATACTAAGGCTCATTCTTAGGCATAAGAGGACACATCTTCAAGGCATGAAAGAGGCCATGCATGCACACATACAAGCATGATTCTCGGACTAAAATATGACCCTAGATGATGCCAAATCAAGAGGGTAATCACAACCATGCATGCTAGAGGCCAAAATGCTCAAAGCTTCCAAGCCAAAATACAAAGCAACTCTAACAAGCATGCCAAACATGACCAAGTTGATAACCAACAGATGTTAAGCATGGAAAAACAATGCTAAATGCTTCATAGAACCAAGCCAACACACACGAGAATCATGGCCTAATCATGAAATACAATTCCAAGCAAAATAGAGCAATACAAAGCAAGTATTACAAGCATGCAAGGAGGCACAAGTTTGACCAAAAACAGAGATTAAATATGACCTAAGATGCCTAAAAAAGTGCTGGAATGAAGCCAAGAAACATCAAGCACACATGCTATCCTTTTGAGCTCAAAAAGCAAGGAAACAAAACCATAAAGGGAGAGGGGTGTCCCTCCCCTATGCAAGACTTCAAACCAACTTTTTTGACACTAAAATACACTGATACTAAAATACACTGATTTTTGGTGATCAAAAGATCAAAATACTGAAGTAAACAAAACCTTATCAAAAAGGCACCAAAATAGGCCAAACAAGGCCTAAGAGGGTGAGTTTGCAATCTAACCACAAAGTGACCTTAATGAAAGTGTTAGAGCAGGAAAATATGAGTCTTTTTTATGTTATACACAAGAGCCAAAACAATAAACAAAATAGGTAGAAAAACAAAGCAAGTTTGGGGAATAAAAGGGAAGATGCTCACCCTTGAAGAACCCTTGAAGAACAAATGGCCTAACCTCCTTCTTTGGATCAAAACCAGTCCAAAACTCAAGGAACAACTCCCCCAAGTCCCTCAATCTCGGACTAAGGTGTAATAGTGTGTGTAATGGTGCAAAAGTAAGGTAAAACACACCTTTTGGGCCAAGAAACACACACAAGAAGGGAGAGGGAGAGAGGTATAGATATAATATGTATCTATATCTCTAAGGCTGGTTTTTGCTTCTGTTTTTCTAAACTAGAACCAAGAGGAAAGCCTCCCTCTTATAAGGATCCCTCTTGCAAAGCTTATTCAACAAGCTTGGCTAGAGGGAAATCCCTCCATACACGTGTATGGAGGGGAAGGGAGTTGGTGCCAGCTATCACAGCTGGCACAAAATATCTCCAAAAAGTGGAGGAACAGTGGTCGGCTGCCCAAAAAAGCTATTCCGGCAAAAAACAGTGCCGACCGGCAACATATTATGCCGACCGGCAATACAGTGTGCCGACCGGCAAACAAAATTGCCGATGGAAGAAAAAGACCAGCCGGTGGCCTCCAGCCACTGCCGGTGGTGTATGGGGATGTCTCACAAGGCATTCCCTGCCCCTCTAAGGCAAAACAAAAGTGTTTGGTGCAAAACCAGACACTAAACAGCCGAGTTCGGGGATCCTGAGGCAAGGCGCGCGAGCCGAGACCTCCGGGAACTCCAAACGAACATAATCATGGATGATCACCGAGTGTTCAAACGGTGACGTCCAAGTCTTGAGGACAGTAAAAAATGGGGTGTCTACAGTTGCCCCTCTTTGACAGAACTCGAAAGTCATAACAATGACGGGAGTGAATGTCAAAGCCCAGAGACGACCCATTTTTGACAAGGCCGAAGACTCAGACAAACATACAAGACAAATAAGATATGCGCCCGAAGGCAGGGGCGAAATGCAAGACAATGCAGAGAGCCGAGCATAACTTATGATCATGCTAAGAAAGCTGTAACGAAGCATACATGCGACAGTTTTAAGCTAGCATACCAAATTACACTACAATGCAGAAAGGATGTAAGAGAATTATGGAATTCTCAATACGTCTCACTCGGAGATAAAATATCTGTGCGGCTCGTCTAGTTGCACCAGCTTTAAATGAACCGTACATACGATATCGTGCCTGCAAAGAAAACAAACTTTAACAGGTACAATATGGTTAGCGACATGCATGACAATGCAAGAATAGTGGTGTACTCGAAATGCGTGACAGCGCGAAGTAAATAGAGAGCAGGACAATGCATATTGAAATACAACTAGGCAAGCGGAGCAAGCGGTCTACGCAGGCGACGAAGTTGATCACAAGCACGCGGTCTACGCAGGCGATGAAACTAAACAAGCGGTCTACGTAATTAACACATGCGGTCGATGCTGGTGACGGAGTTAAACATGCGGTCTACGCAAGTAATGGAATTAAACATGCGATCTACGCAATCAAAACATGCGGTCTACGCAGGTAATGGAATTAAACATGCGATCTACGCAATCAAAACATGCGGTCTACGCAGGTAATGGAATTAAACATGCGATCTACGCAATCAAAACATGCGGTCTACGCAGGTAATGGGATTAAACATGCGATCTACGCAATCAAAACATGCGGTCTACGCAGGTAATGGAATTAAACATGCGATCTACGCAATCAAAACATGCGGTCTACGCAGGTAATGGGATTAAACATGCGATCTACGCAATCAAAACATGCGGTCTACGCAGGTAATGGAATTAAACATGCGATCTACGCAATCAAAACATGCGGTCTACGCAGGTAATGGGATTAAACATGCGATCTACGCAATCAAAACATGCGGTCTACGCAGGTAATGGAATTAAACATGCGATCTACGCAATCAAAACATGCGGTCTACGCAGGTAATGGGATTAAACATGCGATCTACGCAATCAAAACATGCGGTCTACGCAGGTAATGGGATTAAACATGCGATCTACGCAATCAAAACATGCGGTCTACGCAGGTAATGGAATTAAACATGCGATCTACGCAATCAAAACATGCGGTCTACGCAGGTAATGGGATTAAACATGCGATCTACGCAATCAAAACATGCGGTCTACGCAGGTAATGGGATTAAACATGCGATCTACGCAATCAAAACATGCGGTCTACGCAGGTAATGGGATTAAACATGCGATCTACGCAATCAAAACATGCGGTCTACGCAGGTAATGGGATTAAACATGCGATCTACGCAATCAAAACATGCGGTCTACGCAGGTAATGGGATTAAACATGCGATCTACGCAATCAAAACATGCGGTCTACGCAGGTAATGGGATTAAACATGCGATCTACGCAATCAAAACATGCGGTCTACGCAGGTAATGGGATTAAACATGCGATCTACGCAATCAAAACATGCGGTCTACGCAGGTAATGGGATTAAACATGCGATCTACGCAATCAAAACATGCGGTCTACGCAGGTAATGGGATTAAACATGCGATCTACGCAATCAAAACATGCGGTCTACGCAGGTAATGGAATTAAACATGCGATCTACGCAATCAAAACATGCGGTCTACGCAGGTAATGGAACGTACTATTACACAGCATAATCGAAACAATTTGCGGGGCTCACAAAGCATGAAAAGGATACGGGGCGGGACATTCTTTGCGCGCATCGAGCGTTGCTTGTAGAAGTTGTGGCCTGAGGTCAACTCAAAGGTTCACGTTTCGAAGGTGCGATTTCCCGTAATGTGAGGGCGTCCGACAATGCGGCTGACCCGAACAAAGACACGGAAGGTGTGTTAACCACAAGGGGAGTTTTATCGGTATCAATTCTGATACTTGGCTACCCTGCCATTCTACGTTTTATTTACCTTTTTACTAGTAGTTTAAGCACATTGCACTGCCTCAGGCAGGTTTATTTTCTTTCTCAAAATTCACGCACTTTACAAAACATGTGATGGAAATGAAACGAATCATTTTGTTCAAAAGATGTTGCAATTGTGGATCTTCTGTGCATCGCATCGCAGGGTTTCACACCACAATGTGAACGAAATTGAACCCATTTTGGAAATTTGCCATCGTAATAATCAGGTAGTGAACCGACTTACAACTCGATAAGCAAAACAAGGACATGACACAGCCAAACAAGTGTGAATACAACTCGATAAACAAATCAAGAGCTCAAAGAGAGCGAAATACAACTCGATAAGCAAATGTTCAAAACTCGACAAGCAGACAGGCGTGGCTCCGCAAGAGTCGATCGCCCGGGGGGGGGGGGTTGGAGGTGGTTAAGTTCCCCAATTCTTAGCATAAACGGCTCAGAAAACCAGAAGGAAGTCCACCGGCATAGTGTAGGGACCACCGGCTGCAAGAAGTGGGTACCGGCCGCATATTTGTTTTGTCGGCAAACTGGAATGGCCGGTCGGCATATTTTGATGCCGGTCGGCACTAAACGAGGAGAACCACCAGAATGTTGACACCTGTCTCCCCACTCAACCTTATCTCCTACAAAAGATCTCAGCTTCGTAGTTTTCCTCATTTTCACACTGATTTGCTCCAATGGAAGAGTTTCTTGCTCAAAATCTCACAGCTTGGATTGCTAGCCTGGATGGCTCGGAAAAGGTGAATTTCCGGGGTTTCGGCATAAATGCACTATTCACTCTGGGTCGTACCCCGTTGCATCTCCCGTTTCTTCACGCTGCGGCAAGATTTTGGAATCCGGTGACACATGTCTTTAGCTTTGCCGGGCAAGAGATGTGTCCTACCTTTGAAGATTTCCGAGCTCTAATGGAGTCCGAGCGCGACGAGGAGCTCCTGCCCCAACTAAATTTTGGTCATGCCCAATCCTTAGGGCGCATGTGCGGACTCAGCATGCGCGATGCTCGGTCTCTGATGGGCGACGGGATGTTAGATATTCCGAGTTTGGCCAATCGATTTTCTGATGCTGGTGATCGCAGCAACCATTACTGGCAAGGCTTCCGGCGACATGCGCTCTGCTTGTGCATGCTGTCTCATTTCCTGTTCATTTCGGGCTCTGGAGGGGCTAGTGTCCGGCTGATTGAGGTTGCCCAAGGCTTGAGAGAGGGCAAGAGCTGTATTGCCATGGTTCTGGCCGAGACACTAATGGGCTTAGACGCCTTTTACCGTCATGAGACGTCTAGATTGGCGGGGAGTCCACTACTACTACAGGTAATGTTTTCCACCCAATCTCGCATTTCTGTTTTGCTCACATCACTCGGCCCTCGAGCTCAGTCTTTTCTCACAAAACCCCATTCTCACTCTTCTCTCCTCGTACATCTCTCTATTCTTTAATCTCTCATTTTTCGATCTCTCCCCAGGTATGGCTGATGGATAAACTGCAGGTTGTGGACTCCTACCCCGCATATTCAGCTCGCGGCTACTTCTTCCGGCATCATCTAGTCAATGCCTTGGATGAGGAATGGTGGTTCGCTTGGATGTGCCACTTGTCCGCAGACCGTATTGCTTGGCGGTGTCCTTGGTTGAACCTTCCGGCAATGAGTTACAACATGCCTCGACAGACTGGGATTCAACTGGTTGGTCTCACTCATTGTGTATTCTATTTCCCATTTCGGATTCGACGCCAATTTGGCCATGATCAGACCTGCCCGCCAGAGGGGATAGAGTATCCTGCTGCATTTCCAACCCGAGGCGCGCAGCTTGCTTGGCAGGCCACTGCGTGGAGGATGAGAGAACTCCTGGCCCCCGCTCCTACTTTCAGTTGCACTTTATCTGACGAGTGCATAGATTGGCTTAATGAAGAAGCACAGATCGGGCCCAGCTTGGCATCAGAGGCTTCGACCAGCTCTGGGAGGGGGCGCAGGAACACCTGACTTGACCATGCCCTAGATTTATTGCTTTATTAGTATTCTCAAGTTTTCTTTCACGAATGTAATAAAAGGCAATTTCAATTGTTTGTAAGAGCAGGAAGACTCTGTTTTGAAATCAATGAAATTGAAAGTTCTGGTACTAAGAATTTTCCACTTTGGTCCGAAAATAGTCGAAGTTGTAAAAAAGATTATTTGAACGAAGTCAGCTTATATTAAAACTTTTCAAAGATATTTTTGAAGTGGATTAGAACTGGACACGCCTGAGATCTGTCACTCGAGATGCACAAACCCCAGATTCCTGCAACTGGAAAGTTGCCCCTAGTCTGAAGAACGCCGCAGCACTGCATAGCAACGGAAAGTTGCCCCTAGTCTGAGTGACACTGCACCGGAGATTCCAACGAATGCTGATGGACTAAGATGGCTGAGATGATCAAATGGACAAAGTTGATCGGGGAAGTGTTATGGCTGAACTTCAGGATGAAGCTGCCTACGTATCCCAAACATGGGAATCAAGCCTTACGTAGTTCCGGCTTAGGTTCGCTCGAGTATTTTCACTCTCCTTTTGCGCTCTAACTTTTGCCAAGGCCGCCCTTTGCGGGTTTTCAGCCTTGCGAGCTCAGTTTTTATATTTTCTAATTTTTTTGTGCTCTAACTTTTGCCTAGGTCGCCCTTTCGGGTTTTCGGCCTAGCGAGCCTCTCAAGGGTAGTATTTCTTCAACTTGTCCATATTGATCGGTTGAGAGAATTCTAAGCCATCTAAGTCCATTAGAACCACAGCTCCGCCTGACCAGATGGTTTTGATGATGTAGGGACCAGTCCAATTGGGTTTGAACTTGCCCCTCGGGTCGTGGATGGGAGCTCGGTTGTCTTTGAGTACCAAATCCCCTTCCTTTAGATTTCTGGACTTAACCTTCTTGTTAAAAGCCCGAGCAATCCTGCGCTGATAACTCTGAACGTGGTACAGTGCTTTCAGTCTCCTTTCATCAAAGAGCATTAGTTCCTCGAACCTGCTTTGCTGCCAATCTGCCTCAGCTATCTGACACCCGGCCAATACCCGTAAAGACGGAACTTCAATTTCAATAGGTAGAACAGCCTCCATTCCATAAACTAACGAATACGGAGTTGCTCCGGTAGAAGTTCTAATCGAAGTTCTGTAGCCCCACAGAGCAAACGGCAACTTATCTGGCCAATCTCGATAGGTCTCTACCATTTTCCGCAGTATATGCTTGATGTTCTTGTTGGCGGCCTCAACTGCTCCATTGGTTTGCGGCCGATACGTAGATGACTTATGAAAAGCCACGTTATACTTTTCCAACAAGTCGACCACTTCTTTCTTAAAGTGGGATCCATTGTCCGAGATGATCTCATTTGGTACCCCGTAGCGACAAATGATGTTGTTTCTGATGAACTTTGCGACGTGCGACGCCTTCAACACCGCGTATGATTGGGCCTCGACCCACTTTGTGAAATAATCTATCGCTACGAGGATATACTCATGTCCGTTCGATCCCTTCGGGGTAACAGCTCCGATTACATCGATCCCCCACACGGAAAACGGCTACGGGGAAGTCATATTGTACAATTTGGATGGTGGGATGTTCATACGGTTTGCATGGATCTGGCATTTGTGGCATCGCCGAACAAAGCCGATACAATCCTCTTCCATGGTCGACCAATAATAGCCCTGTCTAAGGATTTTTCTGGCCAACATTACTCCATTCATGTGTGCACCGCATTCTCCTCCATGGATGGCCTCCATTAGGCGCTTCGACTCTTCAGCTTCTACACAGAGCTTATGCATTCCCAGATGACCTCTTTTGTACAGTTTACCTCCGCGGATGATGAACTGAATAGCCATTCTTCTAATGGCCCTTTTATCCTTGGTGCTTGCCCCTATCGGATACGTCTCCTTTTCCAAGAAGTTCCAAATATCGTAATACCAGGGGTTGCCGTCTTGGGCTTCATCTATGGCGGAAATTGACTCGTATGCTGGCGTAAACTTCTGATCAATGATGACTGGACGCATCCGGACTCCCGACGGGATGTCTATCATGGAAGATAGAGTTGCTAACGAATCTGCAAACCTGTTGTTCTCTCTTACGAGGTGGGTGAAGTTTAGTTTCTTGAACCGAGGAATTAACAAATCCAAGGTTTGGTGGTAAATTATCATCCTTTCCTCCTTGACCTTCCAGTCTCCTTTTGCTTGGGATACAACAAGATTCGAATCCCCAATGACGTCCAACCGTCTTACCCCTAGCTCTAGGGCTGCTTCCAGACCAGCAATACATGCCTCATACTCTGCCTCATTGTTCGAGACTCTGAACTGGAGCTTGAATGCCAAAGGGATACGGGAATCGTCAGGCGCTATCAACAACACTCCTATCCCATACCCATACTGGTTTGACGCTCCGTCAAAGTACATCGTCCAAGTTTCATCCTCGATATGCAGAATCGCTTCATCTGGGAATAGGTACTCAACCGCTTCATCCCCCTCAATCGGATGGTCGGCAAGGAACTCCGCTACCGCTCTTCCTTTCACTGACTTGCGCGTTACATACTTCAAGTCAAATTCGGAAAGCAATAGCAACCAACGAGCTAGCCTACCTGTAAGTGCTGGTTTCTCGAAAAGATATTTGATGGGATCCAAACGTGAAACCAACATTACAGAGTGAGCTAACAGGTAGTGTCGCAGCTTCCGGGTAGCCCATACCAAGGCCAAGCAAGCCTTCTCGAGCGGAGTGTAGCGGGTCTCGTAATCCAGCATCTTTTTGCTCAGATAGTAGATGGCCCTTTCCACTTTGTCTTCTGGCTCCTGTGCGAGCATGCAGCCCATGGTGGTCTCAGTTACCGAAAGATACAATATCAACGGTCTCCCCGGTTCTGGCGGTGACAACACAGGCGGGTTCTGTAGATACTCTTTGATCTGCTCAAAAGCTGCTTGACATCGGCCATCCCATTGGAATTTCTTTCCTTTCTTCACGAGACCAAAAAGTGGTTCACAAGTCAAGGTTAATTTAGAGATAAACCGCCTTATGAATTGCACTTTACCTAGAAAGCCTCGCACCTCCTTTTCAGTCCTTGGTGGTGGCATTTCTAAGATGGCCTTGATTTTGGAAGGGTCGACCTCGATGCCCCTTTGCGTTATCAGAAACCCTAGCATCTTTCCTGCTGTAACACCGAAAGTACACTTCTGGGGATTTAGCCGCAGCCGAAATTCTCTGATCCTTTGAAAAAACTTTTGTAAGGCGGTGTAGTGGCCCTCTCTTTCTTTGGACTTGACAATCATGCCGTCCACATACACTTCGACCTCTTTATGGATCATATCATGCAATATCGTAGTTGCTGCCCGCTGATAGGTAGCTCCTGCGTTTTTCAGCCCAAATGGCATCACTCGATAACAATATGTACCCCACGGGGTAGTGAATGCAGTCTTCTCCCGGTCCTCGGGCGCCATTACTATCTGATTATAGCCTGAGAAACCATCCATAAACGAAAGCAAGGCATGTCCTGCCGTGAAATCTACCAGTTCATCGATGTGTGGCAAGGGAAAGTCGTCCTTCGGACTGGCCCTGTTCAAATCTCTGAAGTCTACACAGACCCGAATTCTGCCGTCTTTCTTCGGTACCGGAACAATGTTGGCCAACCAAGTCGGATACTCAGACACCAACAAGAAGCCTGCGTCAATCTGCTTGGTGACCTCTTCCTTGATCTTAATGGCCCAATCGGGGCGGATCCTCCTGAGCTTCTGTTTGACAGGTCGGGCCTCGGGATCAAGAGGGATCCGGTGCTGTACAATCTCAGGATCGATTCCAGGCATGTCTTCGTAGGACCACGCGAAAACATCTTTGAAATCTTTTAACAAAGCGACTAAGCGCTCGCGTTCCTCAGAAGACAACGTGGACCCGATCTGGACCAGCCGCGGGTCCTTCTCAGTACCAACATTCACAGTAGTGATTTCATCCATTAAAGGTTTAACAAATCTTTCCTGCTCTTGATCAATTAACCGTTGCAAAACCGGAGGAATTTCTTCCTCGTCGTTTTCATCAAAATTTTGAAAATCCTGATTTAAGCAATAAATCAAAGGCACAGAAAAATACTCCGAAACCACATCCACGTCGTTCTCATTGAATACTTCCGAGCCGTCGGATTCTTCCGTTACAACAGACTCAAAAGAAAATGAAAAAGACGATCTAGACAGGACTGTGGTATCCGGGTTATCACCCCCGGGAATACCGGACTCAGACTCAGTTGAGCTGGAATCTGATTCCGACGTACAAGATTCGGTAGAATCAGATTCCGGCTCACTACCTGACCCGGTGCTGCTTGATAGAAAGCCTTCTTCATATTGCCAGATGAGAGAAGGTGCGATGGATGCATCCAAAATAGCTGATGGTAGGCCCGCAGCCGCTTCATTCCCAATCACACATACCGAGGAGCTATCCCCCAAGCACCTCTGTTCGATCGGAGGATCTGACAGCAGACACGCCAGCGCTGCCCCCATTTCATTTTCAGCGTCCTCGGACTGTACCTCCTTACTTTGCTCGGCCTCAGCCGATAGATCTGCCTGCCCTTCGGCGATGTCATCCTCAGGTAACTGTAAATCAAAGAAAATTTCAAATCCCGGTATGCGCTTCTTCTCCGCATTGAGCCACGGCTCCGGGAAGCCACAGAACGGAAAGTCCTCCCCCTCCCGGACGAAACGTCCGTTCAGGGTCCCCCGAATGGGCTGGTGCATCAAGTCAAAGGGCTTCCCCATCTGTTTCGCCCTGGCCCTTCCGGCCATTTCCTTTCCTTTCCTTATCCAATCCTCTTTGGTGGGTAGGTAGCCCAAACCAAAGGTATGGGGGTTATGTGGCACTTCGGTCGATGCTGCGGCACCTTTCCTACCGCTCTTGCCTAATCCCATCCCGGGGATGTGCTGGAGTTTGTTCATGAGATAAACTGCTTGGGCGCTGACATACACCCCTTCGTTAGCTGCCATGATGTTCTGTACAACCCGAGCCTCAGCCAAGGTAAAACCTGATATGAACACATCTTCTATACCATGCTCAATTTCTAAAACAGGCGTAGACACCTCTGGTGGTGGATGAATTGATGAATTTCCAAAGACAATGGCTACTCCCTTCCCATAGGGGTATTTCACCACTTGATGTAAGGTAGAGGAGACCGCCTTTACCTGATGCAGCCACGGCCGTCCCAAAAGCAAGTTGAACGTTGCAGGAACCTCCAGGACGTGGAAATCTATCTCATGCTGTCCGGGCCCAACCTTTGTTTGAATCTTAACTGTCCCCATTACCTCCCGGCTTGTGTTGTCATATGCCCGAATCACCTGGGCCGTTGGTGTAAAATCCGCGACTTTCAAACCAATCGCATAAGCTGTCCTTGCCGGGCAGACATTGATGGCGGATCCCGTGTCGACAAGTACCACAGGTATCCATTTATCTCTGCACTCGACAGAGATGTAGAGCGGCTTGTTATGGTTTGCACCTTCGGGTGGCAGCTCTTTGTCAGAAAAATTCAATGCTGGGGAATTCCCTCCTGAAAAGACTAATCCCACCAGCTGCTCGGGCGTGGTGTCTATGGACAGCTTGGCCTTGTCCATGGCTGTAAGGACAGCTTGTCTATGTACTCGAGAAGCCATAAGCAGTCCCCAGATGGAGATGTCTGCTTGTATCTTTTTCAACTGTCTCAATACGGCCTCATCTTCGAGTTGCTTCTCCTTTTTTTTCTCTGCTTCATTATCTTTCCCAGACGCCTCTGGTTGATCTAGGTGTGGAGGCTTGAAATACCGTCCACTCCTAGTCATGTGATCGACTTCGCCGATATACCAGGTATCATCTGGTTGGTTACCTTTCCAATCCTCGTCCGTGTGGGCAAGACATAGATCGTCGTCTTCCCACCACATACCATCTGCGACTGACAAGCATCTGTCTGGTTCTGGCATAACTGTTTCGATACTCACAGTACCTTTTATCCCTATGTTCACAGCATCCTCCATTTCCGTACTTGCGGCGGTTTCGACCCCTACGTGGCCTTTTGCTTTTCTAATCCTCTCAGAATCCTCGAATCTTTCTTGTTCTGACTTTATCAATGCAGTAGATTGCTCACTGATCCCTGTACTTAAAATGCTCCATTCCCGAGCGAAACTCTCGACGCCGGCGCTCTCCGGCGATGTATTCTGCTTTTCGACACTCCCGGGCGTTGTTGACATTCCTGCCCCTGCCGGGCCTTGTTCTGACTGGAACTCCCCTATTACATCCGGCTGATCGTCCAACCACCCCGTGGCCTCTGCTGATTCTTCATTATCATACCAGTTGATGGCTGAGTCTTGGTCATCATGAAATTGGGACTTGACAACATCCTTTTCCACGGCTGTCAAATCATCCATTCCCTGTCCTGAATTGTCCCCTCGGATTACACACAGCTCTCCCCCGACTGGAAATTCGACATTTGGTCTATTCTGGCCCACCGGTGAAATGTAGTCATTCGGACTGTAAGCATTCCCAACATCATTCTCAGGCTCCACGGACCCTGGTTTGACAACCCCTTTCCTGTTCTCGATGGTCACCACCACTGGCTTGGGTTGGGTTATGGAGATGTCCGTCATGCACAAATCGGTGCAATCGGGGAGGAAAACTTTAGGTTTAGGTAGGTAGGAGGGTGTGATGTAGATACTGGGATCGTAGGATGCGACCCCAGTGTGGATGAAGTTGACTCTTTTGGGTGGTGGAACTTGGTTATGTGCGGGGAGAGGATTTGTGGTAACATTAGGTTTCTCAGGGGGAAGAATCACCCCATTATCAATGAGATCTTGAATCTCATGACGTAAACGAAAGCATAGGTCAGTGTCATGACCATGCTGCTGATGGAACGCACAATATTTGGCTGGGTTGTGGGTGGCGGGTAGTCTTTCTGGCAAGGGCCGCGGCTCTAGGGGCTTCAGATGCCCTTTCCTGATCAAAACCCCCAGAGCTTTGGATAGGGGCATATAAAGTGGAGCAAAGGTTCTGGTGTTTCTGGGAGGGTATTTGGCTGTTTGCGAATTGCTTCCGGACGCGCCGGAGAATGGTGTGGCTGCTGTATTTCTCGGGGAAGGGTTAGTGGTGACCATACTTACTTCGGAGGTCCTGGCAGTCGCAGCGCCACTCGGGCCTGCATTAGTACTACGATTGAAATTTCTGCGGGGTTGATCCCGATCATTATCAATCCAACCTTGTCTCAAGGCGTCCTCGATCTGCACCCCCATTTCATGCAAATCAGCAAAGGTGGGAAAGGGGACTACAATCATCTTTTGCATTAGCTTCGGCTGAAGATTGCGCACAATCATCCGAATCTGGTCTTTCTCTGTGGGTCTCAAGGTCATCATTGAAGCCTTAGCCCGCCATCTAGTTACAAACTCTGAGAAGCTTTCCTTGGGTTCTTGCCTCGTTGTCTCGAGATCCCGGGTCGTGATCTCGATTTGTGTGTTATACGAGTACTGCAGGATGAAGGCCTCAGCCATCTCGTCCCAGTTTCTCTTGACGTCGTCCCCCAACTTGGCATACCATGCGGACGCCACACCTGACAAGGTCCGGCCGAATAAAGATAGTTTCTGCAATCTGGTGAGGCCCATTGGCCTTAGGACGTCTGAAAACAGTCGCAGGTGTACCATGGGATCCTCAGACCCGTCAAAACGATCAATTTGGGGCATCTTAAATCGATCTGGCAGCGTCACAGCTGTGTCGATGTACCCATCTCCAATGTCCGGAATGGACTTCGCACCTTGAGATTTCTTGAACAGCTTTTCAAGCTTGTGCATTTTTAACGTCATGGGGTCTATCTCAGACTCAAAGGGAGAATCCGATACATTAATGGGAGTGGTTGCCTTGGATTGTTGAGGCGGAATCGGGGGTGGAGCCGGCCCCGTTGGGATGTCTGTATCTTCTTGGACATTCCGGGCGTTTGGTGTTTCTTCGGGTATTGGAACCCTTAATGGAGGAGGGGTTTGCTGCGAAGGTGATGCCCCAGTTTGTTGTTGCAATCTCCCAATTAAATCCGCTTGCTCACTCATAACGGTAGCCTGTTGCCTGGCAAATTCTGCCTGGCGGGCAGCATCTTGCTGCATCATTTTCATGCTTTCCTGAAGTTGGCGCACCATCTCCTCTAAGCTAGCCATACTGTTCTGCTCCGGTTGAATTGCTGGTATGCGTTCCCTCTCAGTGGGTGAAACGGGATCCTGATCCCTACTGTACACAGGTGGGGTAGACGAAGCCCTTTGTACCGACTGCTGAACCGATATCCTCTGCCTAGTTGCTTTCCGTTTAGTAACCGGGGGTAGAGAATGGTACACTGGTTGTCCTTCTATCAGATCCTCAGATCGATGGAGCCGGCGACCTCTGATCCAGAGTGCTTGGGGAATGTCTACTGGGTTAGACGCAATGATGCTAAACTACCCTAGCAAAAAGATAAATAAAGCAATAAATAAACCAACAACCAGACAGCACAACAGCATAAAATAAACAAATAATATACAATTGGACTTTCAAAACACATAGTCGATAAGCCGAGCACACGGTTCCCCGATACCGACCACTGTTCTCAAAATCTCTATTCCCAATACTGAACCTTGATACCCTCAGATAACTGATTCTCTTAAAGCTGATACTGATGCCCTCAGGCCTGATGCCCAGACTTACAAACTGGTGTGTTCATTTCCCTGCAGAAATACATTCTAACAGCACATAGCAAGTAAAGGGAGCCAAAACACCCCTATGTTGGGGTAGGGTTTCCCTGTCCTATTTTGTCAGGAGCTAGGGTTTCACTACGCACACAGCGGTTTTCAAACAACCTAACATCGGGTAAGCAACCTGTCCTAACTTGGAATGGTCACTATGGATTCCGAATATGCACTAGGTCGAATGGTCAAAAAGGGTGCCCCGGTAAAACCGGGGTTTGTGTTCCCATACTGTCAGAGCCCATAGCCGGTCAGCCTTATGGACATGCCTTGACAAGACAAGCCTCCGGCAAACCGTTCAAGAATGGCAGATGGCAAACACTGTGTTCCTAGGCGCACCAATGCACATGCAATGCAAAAAAAAACACATAAATGAGATCAAAACAGGATATCACGAGTTCGAGTCAAACTCTCTAAACATCCCCAGCGGAGTCGCCAGAAACTGTAGCCGCGCCCGCGTGGGACCTCGTGCTACAGTTCGGACTCGATTTGTGTCACGGTTCTTAATCTTGAACCAAAGAGTCCAAATCTGGCAAATCGTTTTGAGAAACAGATTTTTTTGAAAAGAAGTGCCAAACATGGACTGCTTTGCCAGATATAGAGTCGCCACCTAAATATTTTAAAATGGGGAAATTTAGGAAACCCTGACTCGGTGCCGAAGGCCACATGTCCGTCATCACCGGAGTTGTCTCGGCTCGGGAGCTTAGGTACGATCGGGGAAGGTCAGCTATGAGCACCCCCTTTCGCCCGGTCCGAAGACCGGCCTCTACTAACCGTGATATCCAATTTTGAAAACGTTATGTGTTCTTAATCCGGTTATTAGCCTAGAATTACTATGTTGTGCGCGCAGCAAACAAGTATAGACCAAATCGCCCAAATTGGAACAAAACATTTCATGTTTGTTTTGAAAATTGTTTGCTACTCGCAAGTAGGCTAAAATGCAGATTTTGCCACCCTTAAGTGGGCTTTTAGGAAAAGATGATTTTGCCACTATCTAGTGGGCTTAAAACTCACAGTTTTAATGCATTATTCCAATTTAGGTAATTCAACCTCCATCCACAGGCATTCAAGCAGTTATATCACATAAGCAGCTAGCCTCATGGTAATCATACTGTCATGGCAACATTCACACGCATACTGGATGCTAAAGCAAAAAATACTTACATTGTACTCCGTGCCAAAACAGTAAACTAGTTAGCAAACATGCATGTCCTAGTTCATGTTATTTTGCCTAATGCAACACATACAAGGTGCAACTTTAGTTAGGCTCGGTTAACCTAGATATGGCATACGATATGCAACCAACTAATTCATGTATTCAATTTTGGAATTTGAAAATACGAATGCGTTTAGCATGATGTACCGAGCCCGGTGCATGTTAACAAATGCATGAATGCACGCATGCATATCATAAGGTATGCTAATTTCAAAAATGCCCTAATCTACCATCATAAGCTGGTAAATAAAAGGGAAGAAAGAAATGGGGATTGGAAGACATACACGCACTCACCCACACTTATTACATGTTTATCCTCACTCAGAGGGTTCGAATTAATATTACAGTCCCAAAATAATGAACAAATAAAATTATTACAAAAATTCCTAATTAATTAAAAAGAGGAAGCAAAAGAATAAAGAGGGTGGCCACAGCCTCTGCCTCGGGGCGCGCAGATGATGCATGCTCGAATCCGTCCTGCCCGGAAAACCCGTGCTACACTCTTGTCGCCTCTGTTTGTACTGTCTTGTCTTTCTGAAAATTTCCAAAGTGCTGGAACAAGCTCTCTGCATCCTGCAGAGCACCACCGGCCAGACAGAATTGCCACCGGCACTCCAAAATTCCCGTCGGCACTTTATCAGATTCATCGGCACTCCAGATAGTGCCGGTCGGCACTAAATTCTGCCGGTCGGCAGAAACTTCCTGCAGCAGACAATTTGACAGCAAAACAGAGAACAGACAGTGCATGGCATGGGGTTCTTGGACACATGTAAGCATGGTCCTACTTCTTATCATATTTCGAACTCAAAGAAGCATGACCTTCGATCTTTGAGCCATCCAAGGTGCATGATGACTCAATGGATCAAATTTGCTATTTGATATGAAAATGCATGCAACAAATAACGTGAAAACCGGGGCCTTCTGAAATTGGAGTCAAAGGTCCCGATGACCGGGGATCAAGGCACATTACATCACTTGAAGTATGAATGGTCCTTGACTCCCGCACTTGGTTTGACACCCCAAACCAAGTAAATGCAATGCATGTAATGCTCACAAGCCTCAAATGTAACATGCCACCAAGATATAAAACACAACAAGCAATATGCAATTATCATGACAAAATGTATGATACCAAGCGCACAAGATACAAACATGATGCAAACATGGAGCAAATTGACCATGGAATTGATGTGCTACACAAAGCTTAATGGAACAACTATCCAACAAACATGGAGCAAGCATGCAAAAGGGCTTAAAAATGGCAAAGGGACAGACCCTTACCCTCCTCAAAACAGTGACCAAAGGTGCTTAAAATGGTAGGCAATCAACTCATGTTAACAAGCAAATTCATGGTCCCAAAGTTAAGACACAAAAAGGAGACAACTCACCCCCATTATCATGACCACTCATGGCATGATCAAAACAAGCAAAAAAAAAAAGAATTTATGCATGCAAGATAGGACCCCAAGAAGCTCCTAATATGGCAACTAAGATATCCCCCATGAAGCAAATATACTAAGGCTCATTCTTAGGCATAAGAGGACACATCTTCAAGGCATGAAAGAGGCCATGCATGCACACATACAAGCATGATTCTCGGACTAAAATATGACCCTAGATGATGCCAAATCAAGAGGGTAATCACAACCATGCATGCTAGAGGCCAAAATGCTCAAAGCTTCCAAGCCAAAATACAAAGCAACTCTAACAAGCATGCCAAACATGACCAAGTTGATAACCAACAGATGTTAAGCATGGAAAAACAATGCTAAATGCTTCATAGAACCAAGCCAACACACACGAGAATCATGGCCTAATCATGAAATACAATTCCAAGCAAAATAGAGCAATACAAAGCAAGTATTACAAGCATGCAAGGAGGCACAAGTTTGACCAAAAACAGAGATTAAATATGACCTAAGATGCCTAAAAAAGTGCTGGAATGAAGCCAAGAAACATCAAGCACACATGCTATCCTTTTGAGCTCAAAAAGCAAGGAAACAAAACCATAAAGGGAGAGGGGTGTCCCTCCCCTATGCAAGACTTCAAACCAACTTTTTTGACACTAAAATACACTGATTTTTGGTGATCAAAAGATCAAAATACTGAAGTAAACAAAACCTTATCAAAAAGGCACCAAAATAGGCCAAACAAGGCCTAAGAGGGTGAGTTTGCAATCTAACCACAAAGTGACCTTAATGAAAGTGTTAGAGCAGGAAAATATGAGTCTTTTTTATGTTATACACAAGAGCCAAAACAATAAACAAAATAGGTAGAAAAACAAAGCAAGTTTGGGGAATAAAAGGGAAGATGCTCACCCTTGAAGAACCCTTGAAGAACAAATGGCCTAACCTCCTTCTTTGGATCAAAACCAGTCCAAAACTCAAGGAACAACTCCCCCAAGTCCCTCAATCTCGGACTAAGGTGTAATAGTGTGTGTAATGGTGCAAAAGTAAGGTAAAACACACCTTTTGGGCCAAGAAACACACACAAGAAGGGAGAGGGAGAGAGGTATAGATATAATATGTATCTATATCTCTAAGGCTGGTTTTTGCTTCTGTTTTTCTAACCTAGAACCAAGAGGAAAGCCTCCCTCTTATAAGGATCCCTCTTGCAAAGCTTATTCAACAAGCTTGGCTAGAGGGAAATCCCTCCATACACGTGTATGGAGGGGAAGGGAGTTGGTGCCAGCTATCACAGCTGGCACAAAATATCTCCAAAAAGTGGAGAAACAGTGGTCGGCTGCCCAAAAAAGCTATTCCGGCAAAAAACAGTGCCGACCGGCAACATATTATGCCGACCGGCAATACAGTGTGCCGACCGGCAAACAAAATTGCCGATGGAAGAAAAAGACCAGCCGGTGGCCTCCAGCCACTGCCGGTGGTGTATGGGGATGTCTCACAAGGCATTCCCTGCCCCTCTAAGGCAAAACAAAAGTGTTTGGTGCAAAACCAGACACTAAACAGCCGAGTTCGGGGATCCTGAGGCAAGGCGCGCGAGCCGAGACCTCCGGGAACTCCAAACGAACATAATCATGGATGATCACCGAGTGTTCAAACGGTGACGTCCAAGTCTTGAGGACAGTCAAAAATGGGGTGTCTACAGGTAGTCCCGAAGAGGAACATAAGGAAACCACGGGCGTACTGCTCCGTCTCCTCAGGAGTCTCGGGCACCATCTCCGCCCGCCGGAAGTGGGAAGAGAACCAAGTGTATCGGACTCTCCCAGAAACCCTATCAACAGGCGGGCGAGCCCCCAATAGATACATCCAAGCGGCCTCCCACTCGCCCATATCCTCATCATAGGGGATAGGCCAACCTCCTATGTCCAAGCCAGTCAACACAGCGAAGTCTAGAGGCGTCATGGTCATGTCTCCAGTGGCAGAGAAATGAAAGGAGTTGGTGGTGTCCCACCATCTCTCTACCAATGCTGCCATCAGTGTCCTCCTGGCGGAACAACGTGACAACCCGACGCAGAAGGCCCCGAACCCTGCCAAGTCTACCAAATCTCGGACACCCTCCGGGAGCTCAGCATACCAGTCCCGCGCGGCGGTGGAACCGTATCCCCGTACACTGCGAGAACCAACCTGCATTCAGAATGAATACATGTGTCAATAATGGAAAGTTTAGGCTGCGTGCCAATGAAGTGAAATAGGCTGCGTGCCAATGAAATGAAATGGGTTGTGTACCGATG
Organism: Camellia sinensis; assembly: GCF_055761805.1. Taxonomy (NCBI): domain Eukaryota; kingdom Viridiplantae; phylum Streptophyta; class Magnoliopsida; order Ericales; family Theaceae; genus Camellia; species Camellia sinensis. The sequence continues at coordinate 105,285,569 of NC_138969.1, read as the reverse complement.
AAGTGAAATAAGCTACATGCAAATTCTAATCTGGGCTGCGTGTTCAGAAAATTTAAGTTTAAACTGCGTGTTCACTATTCTAATCTGGGCTGCGTGTTCAGAAAATTTAAAGTTTGGGCTGCGTGTTCAACTTTCTATCAGTGTGGGCTGCGTGTTCACTATTCTAATCTGGGCTGCGTGTTCAGAAAATTTAAGTTTGGGCTGCGTGTTCAACTTTCAACTGTGGGCTGCGTGTTCACTATTTAATCTGGGCTGCGTGTTCAGAAAATTTAAAGCTTGGGCTGCGTGTTCAACTTTCTATCAGTGTGGGCTGCGTGTTCAGAAAATTTAAAGTTTGGGCTGCGTGTTCAACTTTCAACTAGTGTGGGCTGCGTGTTCACTATTCTAATCTGGACTGCGTGTTCAGAAAATTTAAAGTTTGGGCTGCGTGTTCAACTTTCTATCAGTGTGGGCTGCGTGTTCACTATTCTAATCTGGGCTGCGTGTTCAGAAAATTTAAAGTTTGGGCTGCGTGTTCAAATTTCAACTAGCGTGGGCTGCGTGTTCACTATTCTAATCTGGGCTACGTGTTCAAAAAAATTTAAAGTTTGGGCTGCGTGTTCAAATTTCAACCAGTGTGGGCTGCGTGTTCACTATTCTAATCTGGGCTGCGTGTTCAGAAAATTTAAAGTTTGGGCTGCGTGTTCAACTTTCTATCAGTGTGGGCTGCGTGTTCACTATTCTAATCTAGGCTGCGTGTTCAGAAAATTTAAAGTTTGGGCTGCATGTTCAAATTTCTATCAGTGTGGGCTGTGTGTTCACTATTCTAATCTGGGCTGCGTGTTCAGAAAATTTAAAGTTTGGGCTGCGTATTCAAATTTCAACTAGCGTGGGCTGCGTGTTCACTATTCTAATCTGGGCTGCGTGTTCAGAAAATTTAAAGTTTGGGCTGCGTGTTCAACTTTCTATCAGTGTGGGCTGCGTGTTCACTATTCTAACCTGGGCTGCATGTTCAGAAAATTTAAAGTTTGGGCTGCGTGTTCAACTTTCTATCAGTGTGGGCTGCGTGTTCACTATTCTAATCTAGGCTGCGTTTTCAGGAAATTTAAAGTTTGGGCTGCGTGTTCAACTTTCTATCAGTGTGGGCTGCGTGTTCACTATTCTAATCTGGGCTGCGTGTTCAGAAAATTTAAAGTTTGGGCTGCGTGTTCAAATTTCAACTAGTGTGGGCTGCGTGTTCACTGTTCTAATCTGGGCTGCGTGTTCAGGAAATTTAAAGTTTGGGCTGCGTGTTCAACTTTCTATCAGTGTGGGCTGCGTGTTCACTATTCTAACCTGGGCTGCGTGTTCAGAAAATTTAAAGTTTGGGCTGCGTGTTCAACTTTCTATCAGTGTGGGCTGCGTGTTCACTATTCTAACCTGGGCTGCGTGTTCAGAAAATTTAAAGTTTGGGCTGCGTGTTCAACTTTCTATCAGTGTGGGCTGCGTGTTCACTATTCTAATCTGGGCTGCGTGTTCAGAAAATTTAAAGTTTGGGCTGCGTGTTCACTATTCTAATCTGGGCTGCGTGTTCAGAAAATTTAAAGTGTGGGCTGTGTGTTCACTTTGGAATTCGGGCTGTGTGTTCGACAAAGCAGTGTTTGAACCGTGTGTTCACCTCTTAACTAATGTGTACTGTGCGTTCGCAATTAATTAATGAGCCAAGTGTTCGAAAATTCAAGTGTTTAAACTACGTGTTCAGGATGCAAGCAAAGTACTATGTCATAAGCTAAACTGCGTGTTCAAGCATGGCAAAGGTGCGAAATGTACAAAAAATGCAGAAAACGAAGTAAATACCTCTCGGGCCTCATGAGAGAGGTGATGCTCTGGCTCTCGGAGAAGCAGATCCCCAGGTGCTCGCTCGTCAAAGCTAGTGATGTGACGGAAGACGGCACGAGGGAGGACATGTGCTGGCGGATTGTACCTCCTGGGAATAAAAGGTCGGGTCCTCGGGGGCAAAGTCATGGGATCAAAATCGTCTCCAGCACTTGGAAAGCCTCCGCCGTGGGGAGAATTACCCGCCATTTTCAAAGAATCTGCAAAAGGAGCAAAAATGAGCGAAAATGAGCCAAAATTAGAAAAAGTCAACAAAAGTCAACTCTCGGGAAATGAAAAGTCAACAAAAGTCAACTCCCGAGAAAATCTTCCAAATATTGAGACAAACTTACCTCAAGTGGCGAAAATGAGAAAAGAAGCTCCGAAACCGAAATTTAATCGTTTCAAAGTGCTTGAAACTGAATGTTTTTGCGGAAACAACTTGCGTGGGGCTATGGAAAACGCGTATGGAACTCAGATCTGGAGAAGAAAGTGTTGTAGGAGGCAAGAGAGGAAGAAATCTCGGCTGCATTATATAGGCTCCAAGTCTTGGGATGAAGGAGCATGGAAAATGAGGTGAAAAGACCAAAATGCCCTCGGATTTGGGCATATGGCCGGCCGACCACCTTTTCTAGCCGGCCAGCCATTTCCTTTTTGGAAAACCGGCCAGCCAGCCAATTCCTTTTTGCAAAAGTGGCCGGTGGCCTCCCCTTGGGAAGATAACCGGCCGGCCATGTCCCTCACAGGCTCACCTAGCTCCCTGCAAATTTTGAGGAAGATTGGAGTTCCCGGGACCTAAAAAAATTCAAGAAAAGTACACTTTCTGCCGCGAAATGATCCGCCGGGACTTCAGCTTCAAGTTCTGACATATGTCTCATCATCATTCATCGAAATCGAAGTATATCCTTTTTGAAAGAGTTGTAGCCTTTCCGGGAAGCGGATCGGAGGCCGTGATCGAGTTACCTTCGCCGAAACACGCATTTTCGTGCTCGTTGTTTCGTAACAAACGGGCACGTTGACTTATGCTCGCTTTGTACTATCATGCACATAATTCGCATTCTCATGAGCATACTCACATTTTTATCACATTTCTTGATATTGGCATACCTCTATGTTTGAGCATACGTTGTCACGCATGTTCCACTCTTGCATTGCGATGCATTCACTCACCGGCGCTGCGTGAGTCAAACTTTCGGAATCACATTAAATATATGTTATTAGCATATTGTACTTGTTGCAATTTCTCTCTTTTGCAGGCACGATATTGTATGTACGGTTCAATTGAGGCTGGTGCGACCAGACGAATAGCGCAGGTATCGTATCTTCTCCGAGTGAGACGTGGCGGGGATTGAATAATCCTCCGCATTCTAAACTGCATGAAATGTAGTTGTTGCTTTGCATTCTTGCTTAAAACTGTTGCATCTATTTGCGAATACTTGCTTCATTACAGCTTGCTGCATTTGCATGATCATTGAGTTATGTTGGGCTTCTTGCATATCGCTTTGCATTTTGCCCCCCCCTGCCTGCGGGCCTGCCTGCGGGCACATCTCTGTTTACTTTGTACGTTTGTCTAAGTCTTCGGCCTTGTCAAAAATGGGTCGTCTCTGGGCTTTGACATTCACTCCCGTCACTTGTGACTTCCGAGTTTTGTCAAAGAGGGGCAACTGTAGACACCCCATTTTTGACCGACCTTAAGACTCAGACGTCACTGATTGAGCGCTTGGTGATGTTGCATATTGTGCTCGTTCAGAAATTTCAGAGTCGCGGCCGTGAGCCCTGCCTCCGGACTTCCGAACCCTCTTTTGTGCTTTGCCTCGGTTTGCAAACCAGGCTCGATTTTCTTTGTTTCTTTTCCTGAGGGAAGGGAGAGGTCCCATAGACCATCTCTCAATGTCCGTAGGCTACATTTCGTGGTCGTAGGCCATTTTGCCCATTTCGGAGTCCGGTTTCCGGTTTTTCAGGATCGTTGGCCGTGTGCCTCGGTTCGGGACCGCCTAACCATCTCCGTTTGTTCTGATTTTTGGCATACTTCCTATTTTCTCCCTTTTGAGGGACACTGGGGTCTGAGAAACCCACTTCGTGGCCGAATGCCACTTTCGGTGCTTAACAGCCCATTTTCGGGACCTCGAACTGCGCGTTTTGGCCCCCGAACATTCGTTTTGCAACGATTTTCGTTCATTTTTGGCAGGTACCTCTGTTTTATCACTGGGAAGGTCACTGAAGGGTGGGAGGCCTGTAATTGTTGCAGCAACCAGTTATATATCCTCTGACGCCCTCCGGCGCCCGTTTTTCACACTTCCGGGCTAATGTTGAACACCTTGGGGTCACATTCTTGAACTTTGAACCACATATTTGTGATGTACATACTTAGGAGGATCCTAAAAGTTGGTGGCCGGCCAGTAATTCCACCTGACCCTTTTGAACCCCTCCTTCCGGGCTAATGTTGAACACCTTGGGGTCACATTCTTGAACTTTGAACCACATATTTGTGATGTACATACTTAGGAGGATCCTAAAAGTTGGTGGCCGGCCAGTAATTCCACCTGACCCTTTTGAACCCCTCCTTCCGGGCTAATGTTGAACACCTTGGGGTCACTTTCTTGAACTTTGAACCACATATTTGTGATGTACACACATGGGAGGACACCATCATGTGGTGGCCGGCCACTAAATCTGCTTGACCCTTTTGACCCCTAGCCGGCCGGCTAGGGGGTGTGGCCGGCCGGCCACCTGCAACCAAAATACCTGGCCGGCCGAGATCCTCACACTGTTCACTTTACAGCTGTATAGCTTTATCCCCCAGAAAATATCAATATCCGGGGGATATTTTGTGGGGGAAAGTTGGCCTCCTTTTCCCCCACCTTTACACCCCCTTTTTGGTCCTTATAACCAGCAGCCAACATCACATTTTGGGGTTGGAAAAAATTGTCTTCAAGCCTCAATACACATATCTCCCTCCATCTTCCTCATTTTCCTAAAAATCCTTAAGTCCTACACCTTGTTTTCTTCATCACCACCAAGCTCTACCACCACCACTTTATTTCCAGCAACAAGGAGAGCTTCTCAAAGGCTAAAGGTGCTGCAAATTGGTCCAAGAAGCAACAAAAGACTTGTCTCCAAGGGTGAGTTACCATTTCCCTCTTTTTGAGCTTTTCTTTGCAATATTTCTTAGCCATCTATGCTTTTTGCTTTGAGCACCGGACATAACTGAAAGTGGCTTTCTTTTGAGCTCATTTTCATGTCTCATTAAGGGCTCAACCCTGTTTGAGCCCTCCATCTTGCACTTGCTTCATTATCCCTCTAAAATGTCATTTTCTTGCATGATATTTTTAGCTTGTGTGTGATTTGTTTTGGAGCCTGTTGTAAACTGATAATAGGCTTATTTTGAGCCCCTATTTAACATTGAAGAAGGGCTCAACACTTTTTGGGACCTCCATGCTATACTTGCCTTTATACTCCTTTTTTGGTCCCATTTTTGCATGCTATGGCAGCCTACCATGCTTTCGTTTTTGGCCATTTTACAGTTCTGAAAATAGTCTTATTTTGGTCCATTCTTCATGTTTCATTTAGGGCCTTTCATGGTTTGGGACCTCCATATGCCACTTCATGTTATATCTCTCTTTTATTCCCCATTCTTGCATGTTTTGTTAGCCTATCATGCTTTTGTTTTTGGCCATTTTACAGGCCTAGAGATAGTCTTATTTTGACCTTCTTAACATGCTTCATTAAGGGTCTTTGGCTGTTTGGTGAATATTTTGCATACCTCATGTTATAGCCACTTTTGAGCCTCATTTTTGCATTGCATTTCTAATGTATTTTTATACTGTTTTTGGGGCTGCCATAAACTGTAAAACATCATATTTTGGGTCCCTCTTCAACATTGTTGAAGGACCCTAACCTGTTTGGGGCCAGCAGCTATGAGTTTCTTTTTAATCTCTTGTTTAGGGCCATTTCTTGCATGCTAGTTTTGCCCTATCTCGGTTTGCTGTTTGGCCATGTTTTGTACTGGTAAAATGCTAACTTTGGGGCTGCCTTGCTTCTGTCTTTACATTTCATGTACCAATTTTGCATGTTTGGTATAGCTATAGGCCATTTCGGGTGCCAAAATTCGTGTTTCGGGACTATTCCGCGCATCGGGTGTGTTTTCGCCTCATTTCGGGGCTGTTTTCTCTCAAATTTCATGGCTGAAAATCCATTAGCATGCGTATATGCCATTTCCATGCCATCGCATTGCATATGCCATCGCCTCGGTTTGCGTACCCGTGTGCACGCATTTCGAGGCACTTCATTTTCACTCATCGGCATCCTATGTGAGTGTGGCTGAGGCTCTCTCATGTTGGTATAAGCCCATATCATGTTTTCATGTCATTTGCATTGCGTATGCCATTGCCTCGGTTTGCGTGCCCGTGTGCACGCATTTCGAGGCACTTCATTTTTTATCTACCGGCTTCTTATGTGAGTGTGGCTGAGGCTCTCTCATGTTAGTATAAGTCCATGTTACATTTTCCATGCCATTTTAGCCATATTGCATTGCGTATGTCATCGCCTCAGTTTGCGTGCCCGTGTGCACGCATTTCGAGGCATCTCATTTTCACAGCATAGTGCATACTAGGTTGTATCTTAGATCGCATTCTGTCATTTTCTCGATTTGCGTGCCCGTGTGCACGCATTTTGAGGCATCTCATTTTCATAGCATTGTGTATGCTAGGATTGTATCTTAGTTGCATTTCATGCATATCATGCATATTGCATCGTGTTCGGGATAGGAGTTAGCCCGGGCACGGGAAACGAGGTACGTTCCGTACTCCGAGTGACGGAGCGCGTCTCAATTCCCCAGTCACCGACACTCCGGATTACCCATGATGGAGTTAGGTTCTTGTCGTGTTTACATGTGCATTCATCCTATATTGAATTGTGCATTTCGACTCCTCGGCCATCATGCCTCGGTATGCGTGATTGGTGGCACGAGGATCGAGGCATGCATATACCTGTGAAAATACATTGCTATGCCCCTTTCCTGCTCTCTGTTGCAGCAAAATGAAGAATCAGCAACTTTTTGGAGCTTGGCGTGCATTTCAAGAACAAGTGTAAACAGAGGCTAATTGGGGCATCCCAGTGGATTTCCGCGCAAGGCAGCCCAGACATGCATCTTTCATCAGAAGCAAGGCAGTCCCTGGCTTGCATGCCAGTTTTATTTACTTTCTTAGTTAATTTGTTAATTAAGTAGGAATTTGTATATTATTTGGACTGTAATATTCGGACTGTAATATTCTTTTATTTGGGACTGTATTATTTATTTGGACCCTCTGCGCGAGGGCACAACTGTAATAAGTGTGCGTGTGTGTGTTGTATGTCTTCCAACCCCACGTCTTTCTCCCTTTTATTTATCCGCTTTTGATGGTTAGATTAGGGCATGTTTAAATTAGCATACAGTATGACAGCATGTTTGCATCGGCGCATCATACTAACTGCATTGTATTTCAATTTCAAAGTTGAATACATGTTAGCTGTAGCATTTCATATGCCATGTTTAGAATAGCCGAGCCTGCTATAGTTGCATTTTTGCATGTGTTGCATTAGGCATTTCTGTATAGTTAGGATCATGCATGATTTCTAATGAAGTTTCTATTTTGGCTTGGAGTACTCGGTAAGTTTTATGCTTTAGCATCCTTGCATGCGTGTGAGTGACTGCCATGAATAGCATGCTTACCATGAGGCTATGTGCTTATTTGATATAACTGCCTAAATGCCTGTGGGTGGAGGCTGGGTTATCTGAATTGGAGTAAATCATCAAATGTTTTAAGCCTACCTGCGGGTAGCAAACCATCTTTCAAAAAAGCGAACATGAAATGTTTTTTTGTTCCAATTCAGGCGACCCGGTCTATACTTGTATGCTGTGCGCATCACATAGTAACCTAGGCTAATAACCGGATTAAGGACACACAAAGTTTTCAAAAATTGATATCATGGTTAGTAGAGGCCAGTCTATGACCGGGCGAGCGGGGGTGCTCACGAAGTGACCTTCCCCAATCGTACCCAAGTTCCCGAGCCGAGGCAACTTTGGTGATGACGGACACGTGGCCTTTTGGCACCGAGTCAGGGTTTCCTAAATTTCCCAAAATAAAATATTTAGGTGGCGACTCTGTATCTGGCAAAGCAGTCCATGTTTGGCACTTCTTTCAAAAATCTGTTTTCTCAAAACGATTTGCCGGATTTGGACTCTTTGGTTCAGATTTAGAACCGTGACTACAAATCGAGTCCGAGCTGTAGTGAGGTCCCCCGCGGGCTTGTTACAACAACTCACTTAAAATTCGATCAAGCACTCATTTTTCTAACTTTTTCCAACTCTTCTCTCTCTCTCTCTCTCTCTCTCTAGCACCCTTCCTCTGAAATCCTAGCCCTAAACACTAGTTTTCTCTTAATTTCTACCAAGATCCACCTTAAATCTTCAAAGAGGGTTGAAGAACAAGACTTGACTAAAAGTCCTACTGATCGTTTTCTCATTTCTTGAAGCTTGAAGTTGGGTATTCACCATTTGCCTTCAATCTTGAGGTAGGGGTACTTTTAAATTGTTATATTCTTGATTTGAGATATATATGTGGTAATTTCTTAGGTATAATATGATATGAGATATTTTTGTTAAATTAAAGTGATTTGTTTAGTTAATGGGAACTTGTAACAATTTTGAGAAAGATTGTAAAAGTTTCTTGTTGATTCTTTATGTTGGGAATGAATATTGACTTTTTACATGCTAAGGGGAGGAAAGCCCCAATTTTTCTAAAAACCCTAATTCTCAAATTTGATTTAATAATGGGTTTGGCTGAATTGACTCTTAAATCTTGAAATTGGGTGAATAATTATGGAAATGGTGTTGAGACCTGATATTATTGAATTTTCTTGGATATATGTATTAAAATAGATAAATATTGAGATTGTGGAAAATGGTGGGATTGGAGAAAACCTTTATTGTTGATACAATAAAATGTTGTTGTGAATTGAACAAGCCTTAAGGAAATTGGATTTGAAAACTCATGCATCATGTGTATTATAATTTTCTCATGTGTTTTTAAAATCTTGTAGATGTTTGGGAAATGTCAAAGGGGGTAAATAACATATGAGTCCGGGTAGTTGAGTCGGGTTTCGGTAACGGGTTGTGGTTGTATTTGATACTCGCGCGGGGAGTCAAAGTGCCTAATTGCCTTGTTTCTGCATATCATTGGAAGAATGTGGGAATGGTTTTTAGGTGTCCACGTGCTTGCCATTTATAGAGCCGGCGAATGTGGAACAACATGATTTTGGGTGCTCACAACCCCGTCATTTCAGGAGTCGGCAAAAGTGGAGAGAGAAAAGTTTTTGGTGCCCGTCGCCTCGCCGTTATTAGAGTCGGCAAATGTAGGAATATTTTCTATATATAAATCTATATATGTATATTGGTTTCATGGCTCTTGCTTGGGATGCCATAGCGTATTTACCACCCCATTGTTGTGGATGAGTGTTTAAATTGGAATAAAGCATTGAACATTTTTGGTTTTAAAAGAGAAAATTTGAATTTTATCCTCACAAGTGCATGGCATGATCATATGCATGTCAATTATTTATATAACTTGTTAAATGTATTTCCTACTGAGCACTAGCTCATCCCAAAACTAACCATTTTTCAGGAAACGATGTGGATGCACAACCTAAATGATTGGCTTGGGGAACAATTTTTGAACGGGGGCACGGAAGCTCTCTTTTGATGTTTTGTGTTAAGACTCGGGCTATTCTTGTTTGGGAATTTAGACTTCCATTTTTGTGTATTCAAGGACACTCCTTGAAAAGATGTTTGCCCTTGTTGGCTCTTCCTTTGCATTAATTATCTTTTGTCTTTTGAACTATTATTATTTTGTTGATAGATGTAAACAAGGACATGATGTAATCACTGGAATAGTTCAATGGAAAAGAGATAGTTATGAAATTTTATTAATGTTATTATGGACTTATTCTCTCTCTCTCTCTCTCTCTCTCTCTCTTTCTCTCCTATATTGGATAAACCCAATAGAGCATATTTGATTGAGGCAACTTAAATTCTGGGGCATTATGTATTTAATTTCTTGAATTTCTAATTATGCATAGTAGGCAATCTAAAAAATTTTGATTTTTCAGAAACAGTAGCAAGTAGATATTACTCATATATGTGAATTCCTAACTATACATAGCAAGTAAATGGAACAATTACTCCTAGGGAATTACAAAAATATTACAAACAAAAGCAAAAATAGTGAAATAAATCTATTCAAGAGCAGTAGAATTTCTATGCAAGTGAAACAGTGAGCGAATCAATTTCCAGTTTCCAGTGAACACGTTTTGTAATTAGTCTCCAAATTAACAGTACAATCCTAATTACATATGAATCTATTTGTTAATTCCATTAGAAATATATAATCTGTTTAAGATTATTGTACAAATTGTGTGAATTAAATAAAATAAATAGATTCATATTTAATAATTTAAATTACAGAACAAGAAAACATGTTGGAAATGACAACTAGATTGAACATAAATGCATAACAAGAAACCATAGAAAAGAAAGCAAACCAAAAGTTTTGTGGTACCACAGCTTCCTTAAAACAGATTTTTCGCCTCACCGTGGGTGCTAGAGGCATGTCAGCGTCTGTCTCCCAGAATACGATGATTCAGACTCGCTAATGCAAAAGCACCTTTTGTTAGCTCCGGTGAACCGACAATGGAAGTACGCTCTCACACAAGAAGAATATTACATAAGCAAATAGACTTTAATATAAAAGCAAAGAATTTTTGTGTTGACAACCAAAGAAGTTGGTCTCTATTTATACACAAAAGGGAAGAGAGGAGGAGTCTGATAGAACAGAAGTGTGTGAGTTGCACACTCTATATACACATTTGTGTATATCTGCAGCCATCGGCCCAAAAAAGATTTGGTTGATGGGCCACCAATCTAACCCATTCCAGCAAGCCTCAAATAGACTTGGCCAAAAAAAGATTAGATTGATGGGCCACCAATCTGGCCCAGCCAATCCTTACTCAAGCCTCAAGCCTTAAGATCCAAGACCTGACAGATAGCCTCGGCCTGGTCCAGTCCAAGCGAGCGGGCAGTGCACGTGTGTAGACACCCCATTTTTGACCGTCCTCAAGACTTGGACGTCACCGTTTGAACACCCGGTGATCATCCATGTTTGTGTTCATTTGGAGTTCCCGGAGGTCTCGGCTACGCGCCTTGCCTCAGGATCTCCGAACTTGACTGTTTTGTGCTTGGTTTGACACCAAACACTTGTGTTTTGCCTTTGAGAGGCAAGGTAGGGCTTGTAGACCATCCCCACCCATCACCGGCCATGGCTTGAGGCCACCGGCTGTGTTTTGCTTCTACCGGCCAAATATTTGGCCGGCCGGCACTATAGATGGCCGGCCGGCTATCCTTTTTTGGTCAATTGTTTTTTTGAGCAGCCGACTACTGTTCATCTGCTTTTACAGATATTTTAAGACAACTGTATATCATTTTGTTCCCCTCCATACACGTGTATGGAGGGATGCACTCCTTGTTAGCTTACCTTGTAAGCTTTACAAGTTTGGCTCCTCTATAAGAGGAGCCCTCCTCTCTTGGCACTAGGTTAGACACTTGAGAGAGAAAAACATTGTGAGAGCTCTGGTTTTAGGTTTAGGGTTTGATATATATTCTATCTCTATACCTCTCTCTCATTTTAGCCTTAGTGTGTGTGTTTTGTCTCACTTTTGCTCACAAGCACCCACCATTACACCATCCCTTGGAGCTGAGACCTCTTGAGGGTTGTTTTTAAGGTTTTGAAGCTGGTTTCAACCTAAAAGAAGCTGCTGGTCCACCATTGTTGAAGGGGTCTTCAAGGGTAAGAAACTAGTCGCTTTATTCCCCATTCTTGCATACTTATTTTTCCTATCTTAGAACTGTTTTTGTGCTTAGTGTATAACATAAAAAAGTTCTATTTTTAGGCCCTCTAAATAGTTTGTTTAGAGTGTTTTGTGGTTTGAGGGTGTTTGACCCCTCTTAGGCCTTGAAAGGCCCCATTTTGAGCCATTTTGAGTGAGCTCCGGGACCTTGGTGTTTGGGCCTCCTCACCACTGAAATCTTGAGGGATTTCAGAGGTGAGGATGGTGCCTTGAGGTCCTAGGGAGGAGAGGGTCACCCCCTCTCCTTGTTGTCCTTGAAAAGGACCATTTTTGGCCTCTTGAGGGAGCACCTAGCTAAGCTTCATGTTGACCATGCCTTAGTTGTTTTTTGTGCTTAATATGTCATAATATGCTTCGGTTTTTACTTGGTTTTGGTACACCATGCATGCTTAGCATACCTACCTTGTAATGCCATGTTTAGGCCTTAACATGCCTTAGGTTGTAAACCCTATATGCTTGCTTTGGATGTCTCTTTAATGCTTTGAAAGCTTGTGTAGCATGCTCCATGTTTTGGCATTTGTGCATGCCTTTGAATTTGAGCCACTTAGATGCCATCTAAGAGTCCCCTTTGCATGGTCTAGGTCTGCCTTGAATCTATTTTAAGTCCTCTTAGCCTTGTGAGGCTTGGTTGGCTTAACCATGGTTCAAGTCCCTTTGACTTGCTTCAAGTACTTGGGCCATTCATTGCATGCTTGGTCTATTTTGTTTGCTTGGTCTGACACCATCTTAACATGAGTTCCAATGCTTACCTTGCATGCCATATGTCCATGATTGCCTCATTCAAATGTGCTTGAGAGTTGCCTCATTTGTGCCTAAGTGTTGGCCCTTTAACATGTGCATGTGTGTATGTGTATTTAGTCCTTTATTTTGGTCACTTTGACCACTGTTTTAGGCCTTATTAGAGCTGCCCAAATCATGTTTAAGTCCATTATTTGTTTGCTTGCGTGCTTACCTTGTATGTTTGTTTGCATGCTTGCATGTGCACCTCGCATTCCCATGTTGCATCCTTAGCTTGCATGCCTAGGTTGCATTGCATCTAGCATGCATGTCTTGTTCCTTGATCTAGTGATAGGAATTGGGCTTTGGTTTGTTGCATTGCATTGCATTTGACATCAAATGTGCACACTTGGTCCCTTGAGCCATCACGCGTGGAAATGCGCGATTGATGGTCCGAGAACCGAGGAGCATGTTCCTTTGAGTCATTACCATGATAAGGGACATGATTGGTGCATACATTGCTTGAATTGTATTGCCATGCTCTGCCTTGCCCTCTGTTGCTGTCAATTGCAGATTCTGCAGAAACTTTCTGCCGACCGGCAGTGCTATGTGCCGACCGGCAATCTCTCCATGGCCGATGGATGCATTCACAGTCGATGTTCTCATACCACTGCCGGTGGCCATTATATTCAGCCGGTGGTGTCTCCCAATGTTCAGGGAAGCAATCATGAGGTTTTGGCAGCCTCCAGAGGAGTAAAGAAAGGAAAACAGAGGCAGCCTATGCATGGCAGTACACTTCCGAGGAAGACCCGAGCACGCATTGCATTAGGCTCTTTTCTCGAGGCGGTTTACTATTTTTCCTAGCTTAGTTGGTTTGTTAACTAATTAGGCAATTTGTAATAATTAATTAGCTCGCGAGTTAGTTAATTTGTAATATTTATTCGGTCCCCCCCCCCCCCGAGCGAGGGCAAATCTGTAATAAGTGTGGGTGCGTGTGTGTGCATGTCTTCCAATCCCCACTTCTTTCTTCCCTTTTATTTACCTGCTTATGATGGTAGACTAGGGCATATTTAAAATTAGCATACCTTATGTTATGCATGCGGGCATTCATGCATTTGTATTGCATGCATCAGGCTCGGTACATCACGCTAACTGTATTTGTACTTCAATTCCAAATTGAATACATGCATCAATTGATTGACTGCATTTCACATGCCATCCTTAGGTTAGCCGAGCCTACTCTGATTACATCCTTTATGTGTTGCATTAGTCAATTTGACATGAACTAGGACCATGCATGTTTGCTAACTAGTTTATTGTTTTGGCACGGAGTACTATGTAAGTATTTTCCTGCTTTAGCATCTCGCATGAGTGTGAATGCTATCATGACAGCATGCTTACCATGTGGCTAGATGCTTATGTGATAAACTGCTTGGATGCCTGTGGGTGAAGGTCGGATTGCCTGAGTTGGAATAAGCTCATTGAATACCGTGTTTTAGCCTACTTGCGAGTAGCAAATTCCAAAATGTTTTTCAAAACAAACGGATATGCAATGCATATTTCCAAATTAGGCGATTTAGTCTATACTTGTGTGCTGTGTGCATAACATAGTAATTCTAGGCTAATAAATGGAATAAGAACACATAAGGTTTTCAAAACTAGATATCATGGTTAGTAGAGGTCGATCTTCGGATCGGGCGAGAGGGGCTGCTCATAGCTGACCTTCCCCAATCGTACCCAAGCTCCCGAGCAAAGGCAACTTTGGCAATGACGGACACGTGGCCTTTGGCACCGAGTCAGGGTTTCCTAAATTTCCCCATTAAAAAATATTTAGGTGGCGACTCTGTATCTGGCAAAGCAGTCCATGTTTGGCACTTCTTTCAAAAAATCTGTTTTTCTCAAAACGATTTGCCGGATTTGGACTCTTTGGTTCAGATTAGGAACCGTGACAAATCGAGAGTCCGAACTGTAGGGAGCCCAAATGAACAGAACGGGACTCATCCTCCCGGGGCGTTCGGGGACGTCTACAGTTTCTGGCGACTCTGCTAGGGATTTAGAGAGCTTGACTTGAACTCGTGATATCCTGTTTTGATTTCATTTATGTGTCTCTTTACATTGCATGTGCATTGGTGCGCCTAGGACACCGTGTTTGCCATCTGCCATTCCTGAACGGTTTTTCGGAGGCTTGTCTTGTCAAGGCATGACCATAAGGCTAACCGGTTATGGGCTCTGACAGCATGGGAACACAAACCCCGGTTTTACCGGGGCACCCTTTTCGACCATTCGACCTAGTGCATATTTGGATCCGTAGTGACCATTCCAAACTAGGACAGGTTGCTTACCCGATGCTAGGTTGTTTGAAACTGCTGCGTGCATAGTGAAACCCTAGCTCCTGACAAAATAGGACAGGGAAACCCTACCCCAACATAGGGGTGCTTTGGCTCTCTTTACTTGCTATGTGATTTTAGAGTGTATCTCTACAGGGACGCACATACCAGTTTGCAAGTTTGAGTACGGGCCCAAGGGCACCAGTATCAGTGTTGTTGAGAATCAGTTATCTGCGGGTATCAGGGTTCAGTTTTGGGGATAGCGATTCTGGGGAACAGTTATCAGCAGTAGAGTGCAGTTATTCGGCTACACCTGTGGATGGGCTGTTTGGGCTGAAATGCTGTTTGTTTTTCCTTTCAGTTCAGAGGGTCGGAGAGTTGATACAGAGTGGATAGTATTCCCCCTTGCTGAGGCAAGACAAATATCTGACCCGTCAGTCACCGTTCAGTACAGCGGACTCATGACGACGCAGAATTCAGAAGAGATCGTGGTTATGACAGCCGCATTAGATCAAGGGATCACTCTGCAAAGTGAGGCCAACATTGATATGTCACATCCACCCAGGTCGCTTGTTGCGCACCCAGTCTGGGCCCCCCAACTGTATCAGGCTCGCGAGCCTACTACATTTGAACTAATGGGGATGATAGGTGATCTCCAGAGGTCTGTGGCGGATCTCGCCTACGGAATGTTAGCTTCACCTCCAGCTGCACCATATGCCGGAAGTTTTGTACCCCAGGAGCCCCCGTTATTGGGGCGAATTGTGATTGAACTTAGCCAACCGGAGATGGCCTCCAGCTATGGTAATGACATATCAACATCAACCGAAACCCTCGATCAGGCTGAGGCCAGAGGAAAAGACAAAGCGAAGGCAGATGCCGATCCCATTGAACAACTGCTGCGGGCAGTCGAGGCTTTAAAAGTCGGGGGGATGAATAAGCAACAGATATCCGCAGTTGTGGCAAAAACTGTGGAGAATGCTTTCCCCACTCCACCTAAGGGGAGTTCAAGTCAGTTAGAAAATCGGGATAGGCCCCGCCATGCCAGAACAGTTCCTCCTATTCCCAGCCCTGCACCCGGGAAAGATCAAAAAGCCAAGGTGGCGCCTGCCGACCCTTTCGCTTGTGCGTCTAGTAAGAACGCTCAGACTTCAAAATACCTGCCCCAAGGGCGCAGGGTCTTTCATGCTCTCTACATGCCTCTGTCTAAGGCACTTCAGATCCTCGCTGAGAGGGGACACCTTAAACCATTGGAGCCTCGACCCCTCCCGAAGAATCTCCCCGCTACGCATGATGCTGCTCAGTACTGCGCATACCACCAGCAGACAGGCCATGCAACCGACAATTGTTTCCGCCTCCGTCATGAGGTGCAAGATTTGATTGACAACGAGGTTATCCTCCCGCCCACCTCAGCCAAGTCCATTACCACCCAGTTATTGGATTTTGAGGACACAGATACTGCAAGTATGTAATCAGAAAGTGAACCACTTGCGGGCGGCATTTGGTATATTTTGGATGTGGCGTCTGGCACGCATTTTTGAGCATCGGTGAAACCGAGTTTTGTAAATTCTGGCTTGGGTAACGAGTCAGTCTTTTGTTTTGAGTATGTCTCTCTGTCTTGAGTCAGTCTTTTTGCTTAAGGGTCTGTCTTGTTGTAGCGAGTCAGTCCCCTTTGTATAGAATACCAGGTGATTCTGGGATTGTTGCCTCAAACACCGTTTTGTCTTGTAATTACCCGTTTTCATTTTTTTGAGTCTGTTTCTGCCGAGGGGCCAATTATACCAACAGTTCTGAATGAAACAGTGGTGGCTATCTCATTCTCATGCTTGCTTTCAGTGTGAGTTAGTTGTGCCAGAGAATTTGGATGGGCTGACAGTACATCTCGCCTACTCCCCTGCGCGCCAAACTCATTGCATTAACCTAAGTTTTTCAAAAACCTTTCGAACACTGCGGTGATAAAAACGAAGAGGAAGGAATTCCTCGGGTTTTGCGAAATTTTGATCATTATGAGAGAAAGAGAAGCATGCTAAGCCTTTAATGAATGAAATCATGCTTGTCAGCGTGAGTACTGAGAAGGACCCTGGCTTGATCCAGATTGGTTCCACACTATCTTTGGCGCGAGTGATTTGTCGCTTTCTTAAAAACTTTCAAAAACAAATGTTTTGCGCAGCCCTGCGAAGACCTGTGTGGAATCGCTCTCGAGATTGTGTAGCCTAGGATCGCTCTCAGCCTCAAGATTCGACCTGTCTGTTTCAAACCTTGAACCCGTTCAGAAAATTCAACGGTCAAACATCATGCAAGGTCTGTATGGCCAGATCAGAAGCAGCCCTCGAGCAAGAAGCACCTAAGCTGAATCAAAAAGAGTAGATCTCACTAGAAAAAGCTCGTGGAGCAGCCATGATGGATTCTCCTACAAATCATTGCAACAGTTGTTCTCCTAGACACAGAGAGGCTTCAATTTCAAAAACCATTCGGCATGGACTTATTACACTTTTACCCTTTGAGAGGCTCGCTGGGCCGAAAACCCGGAAGGGCGGCCCAGGCAAAAGTTAGAGCAAGAGAAAAATACAAAAAAGAAAAGCAAAAAATACAAAAAAGAAGAGCAAAAAAAAAATGCAAAAAAAAAAGAAAAAGAAAAGAAAAGAAAAAAAAGAAATGAAAAGAAGCTCGCAAGGTCGAAAACCCGCACTGGGCACCTTGGCAAAAGTTAGAGCCTGAAAAGTGAAGGTTAAAATACCCGAGTGTACCATAACCGGAACTACGTAAGGCTTGATTCCCATGTTTGGGATACGTAGGCAACTTTATTCTGAAGTCCAGCCCCCAACGCTTTCATAGCGTCTCGGTCCATGCAATGGTTTCGATTTCATCCCAAAGTCTAGTCGCCAACACCTTCCAAGGTGATTGTGTCCATATGTCTGTTATAACCGTCTTCGTCATCTCTGTGTCCAAGAGTTTGACCACCACCAATGAAGACTGTCTGCGGACTGCTGCGGCACCATCCAAACAAGGGGCAATTTTCCGTTGCCACGAGTCGTCGTGAGCCGCCATTCAAACCAGGGGCAACTTTCCGTTGCCATCCACCCCCTTTAAGCCAGGGGCAATTTTCCATTGCCTCCAATCCAAGGTCGCGCATCTCAAAGAGTAAGTTCCATGCTCGTTGAGCATTGACTGTTTGTAAAATAATTTTTGAAAATTTTTACTGAGGTTCACTATTTTCTCGAAAACTATTTTGTTTTCTAAAACTGGACCATTTTCTTGGACCCAAAAAAGGAAAATTTTCAGTGCTTACAGCCTGACTTGCATGGTTTTCAAATCAAAAATCGAACGAGTACGTTAATCCGACTCTCATCTTGATCAAAACTGTTTTTAGTAGAAAGCAAAAACAAAAATGGTTAACATGATGAACTAGGGGCACAGTTGAGTCAGGTGTTCTATCTTTCCCCTATCGTCAACATACTTGCCAGGAGGGCACTCTACCCACCAGAAGAAATAGCTGTGAGCTAATGGCATCAGGCGTGAACCCGCAACTTCCTATTCATTCATTAATCACCTTGGGAAGGGACGAAAAATGAGAGAATAAAGAATAGAGAGGTGTAAGTTGAGAGGAAAAAGTGAGCCAAAGGGTTTTGAGAGAAAAACCGAGCCTGAGGGCCGAGTGATGTCAGAATCACAAATGAGAAAAGGGTGGGAAACAATACCCAGAGAAACTGGCTCCTCGTGATCTGAGGTCCCCCGTATTCGTTTAACGCGTCTGTGTGTCGTGTCTTTTGTTTTGTTTACCTCAACCTTTTTCCTAGGTTTCTCCCGAGCGTGTCTCGTTGTGTTTTAGGTCGTGTACCCTTTTGTTTGAGTCCTCCCCACTGTGTTCAGTTGTAGGCTCGATGCCCCAGTTTGAAAAACCCTTATTTAATTACAAAAATCGTTTATGCTCAGAATGTTGTGCCATTCTCTATATTCGATTGTGTTTCAACTCCAGCTGGTTTCACCTCCGTAGTCCGTCTTGTCAGATTGGGCTGTTTGTTCGGGATTTGCTATGTGCAAAATGAACCAAGTGATGTGTTACGGGCTGTATGTAGATTAATCCCCAGTAGAGTAAGGGCTGTGTGTGTCCAAAATCAAGCAGTGGGTTGCTTGGGTTATTTTGCTATTGACTGTTTAGTTATCTGATTATTACCGTGCAAGTGTTCAATTTTCAGACAACCAGTCAATTCCATTTACATTGAGGTGTAACATGATGTAACATGATGCAATACATGAGATATGTAAATGTAACGCCTTTTAAGCAAAAAGTTTGTTCATTTCATAATCTTTTTAAGTACAAAGTTTCGAGGAAAACAAAAACCTGCCTGCGGCAGTACAAAGTATCCTAACTACCAACAAAAGGGAAAAGTACAAGAAAGAAGAAAAATAACAAAAATCTGTATCCATGTCAAGCGGCTCCGAGGGCTATCGGTCTGTCCTAGTCCTCTTCCTGGACGAAGGTCCAGGAGCATCATCAGCATCGTCATCAGAGCCCGAGCTAGTGCTGCCTCCGGTCTCCTCCTCCGATGACTCCGCCTCCGACTCTGCCTCCGCCTCTGACTCCTCGTCATCATCATCATCAGGGACTAGAGCTCGCGAACTACTCCCGATATGAGTGCGCCCCGCCTTGGTGCGGGGAAATGCTCTGCCCTCCTCATCTCTCCCTCGGGCGGGGATGGAAGGTCCAGCTGGAGTACCTCCTACAACGAGAATCTGGAAGGGAGGCTGAAAAAAGTGCATAAAAGGCAAATGCATCAGTATACTGTGAGCAATTTATCAATACAGAATACAGTGTATGAGTACGGTGTGTGAATACCGTGAGCAGTTTATCAGTGCAAAATGCAGTATATGCAGTGTATCATGTGCTATGAGATCAGTGTGTCAGGTGTTGTGTCATGCATCAGATTATGTGAAGCAGTGTATGAATGATTTGAGACAGTGGTCAGAATAACATACCGGGATGCTGTAGAGGGCCAGAAGGTCGAAGGTCCGCTGTAACATCCCCATCATGGAGGCATTCAACTCCACAGACTGTCGGGTGTACTCAGAAGACGCCTGCAAAAGTACAAGATATATCAGTATTCCGCGGAATATGAAATAAACTAAAATGAAATGCTAGATGCAAAATGCAAAATGAAGTAAAAAATACCGGAGGCAGGTCGGGGATGCCAGCTAACTCATGACCAACCGGGGGAGGAGCAAAGGGGATCTGGTAGATCGTCCCATCCTGCCCTCTATATGATAGTGCAGTGGGCAGGGCGGGCCATCTAGTCCCCCGTCCTCCCTGAACTCCGCCCCTGCCACGAACTCGAGCCCTCCTCGAAGCTCCAGCTCCAGCTCCAGCTCCCGCTCCTGTCCTAGCTACTGGCGCCACGGGCCTGGCTCCCTCAGCTCGACGACCGCCGCTCAGAGACCGCATAATGTACATCCGCACGTACTCTCGGTAGTCGCCGATGCCTCTGAAGCGGGTCGCCTCCCAGCCAATAGTATAGTCGGCCATCTGCTCGGTAGTGAGCCTCTCGATCTCCCTCATGTCCTCAGGAGGGTGAACCGGGACTATCTGCTCCGGTAACCCTAGGGTCTGGCGTAGGAAACGCTCACCCAAGTACCAAGCCCGACAGACCGGGCCCTCCAGTAAGATCCAGAAACGCGAGGTCTCCTCAGCACCGGCAAATCGGTCCCGAATCGTCGCCGACAACGGAGCCCAAGGCTGCCACGTGATCTGAAAGTGACATACAATTTGTTATCCATCATTATTGAAACATGCAGTGAAAAGCAAAGCTTAGATAAATTCTGAACTAAAAACATACCTCGGCAGGGGTGATAGTGTCGAAGTAGCGGCGAAAGAAGCTAAATGTCTCTCGTGGCCTCCGTACGCATCTCCCGTCGAAGCGTCGGGAGAACGGGATGACGAGGGGGGTCTCCGTGTCTTGCACGGGTGCAAGCCTGGGAAAGTAGGCATACACCCACAACTGCAGAGAAAACATCGATATGACTATCAGATAAAGCAAAATACAGAATAAAGCAGAAATGGCAGAGCCGTGTGTTGTGCAGTGTATTGTGTACAGTGTACAGTGTGAGCAGTGTACAGTCAGCGCAAAACAGAGTGTATGTGTGTGCCGAGTGTGCAGTATACAGTTAGTGAAAAGCAGACTACAGTGTGTGCAATACAGAATACAGTACAGAGTACGGAAGATAGAAAAGCAGAAATGAAAAGCGGAACAGGAACGTACCTCCCAAGCACGCTAGTAGCCCCCGAGTAACTGTCCGCTGCCACGGGAAGCCGAGCTCATATACCCGTAGAGTGTGGCCAGAGCGGCACCACCCCAATCATAGTGCAAGATCTGTCTGACGTCCACCAGTGCACTAAGCAGGCAGAGGGGCACGGTGTTCGCCCGGTCGACGAAAATGGTCGTCCCCAGCAGGAACATGAGAAAGCCGCGTGCATATCTCTCCACGGCCTCCGGAGTCATCAGAGCCTCCTCCACCAACGCGGGCTGGACCCTGAACTGCACCTCGAACCAGGAATAACGAACAAAGCCTGGACGGGCGAGAGGTGGCACCTCGCTAAGCAGATGGATCTGAACGGCGGTCCACTCGTCCATATCAGTGTCAAAGGGGATCGGATCACCCCCTACCCCGATGCCTGTGAGCATCGAGAAATCGTAGGGAGTCATCGTCATGTCTCCCGCCGCAGATAGATGGAACGAGTCGGTGGTGTCCCACCATCTCTCCGCTAGAGTATCAAGGAGAGACCTGCTCGCGGTGAGTCTCGATAATCCCCTGCAGAAAGCGCCAAAGCCCGCCTGGTCCACAATCTGGCGAACCGCGCCGGGAAGCTCAGCATACCAGTCCCGAGCGGCAATGTTCCCATACCCACGGATGGTATGGGAATCTCCCTGTTTTCAAACAAATAATTGCGAGGCAATACTGAATATACAAGTTTTGAAGGGCATTCAGAATTCAGTACAAATATAGCATGCGTGCAAGTTTTTCAGATTCAAATAGATCTCGGGTGCTGGTGTGCGTATAGTGAACTACAACGTGTGATGTGTCAGCATGTTTGCGTGGTTCAGTACAAATATAGCATGCGTGCAAGTTTTTCAGATTCAAATAGATATCGGGTATTGGTATGATTGCAATGAACTACAGTGTGTGCATATGTCAGCCTCAAACAAGATATCAGTTACCAGTATGGTTGTGATCAACTACAGTGCATAGTGTGTCAGTGTATCTGAGTCAAGCAGTTAAAGGATGTAATCAGCTATGGCAGTTTCTATATTCTACATTGCGGAAAATAAAACAGAGAGAGGAATGTTACCTCGGAAGCGCCAAAGGATAAGTGAGATGTAGGCTCACGCAGGAGGAGCTCTGGTGGCATCGCTCTGTCGAAACTCCGGAACTGGCGAAGTCCGTCAGGAGGCAGTACATGAATCGCCGGCCGATAGGTCGCCGGGTCGAACGGGCGGACGCTCAACGGGAGGAGCTCGACCCCGGGATCCATCTCGTGATCCGGGGGAGTCCTGCCCTGTGGAATATCATCGACCATGTCAAAAATGGTGAGAAAATAGCCGGAAGATGAAAAAACGGGCGAGAAGGCGAAGAGTCAACGAAAAGTCAAACCCCGAGAGGGTCGGAAAAGGCCGGAAAAGCTGGAATACGGAAAAGGCACGGGTATCGAGGAAAACTCGAGGGAAACAAGCCCCAAGTGGCAAAAATCGAGAAAGAAACACCGAAACGAAGTTTTGTTCGGTTGAAATTGTCTGAAACGCGAGGGAGATCGCGAATCGAATGACGAAACGGGGGCTAGAATGCGCGAAAATGGGAGAATCAAAGGAGGAGAATGCTCTAGAGAGAGAGAGGAGGGATTTTTGGCTAAGGAGGATGTGGGAAATAGGGTTTGGAACCCTATTTTAAAAGACCCGAGGTGAAAAGTCGAAACTGCCCCGATTCAGGCATTTTTGGCCCGTCGGCTACAGTTTTGGCCGGTCGGCCAAATATTTGGCCGATGGAATTTATTGATGGCCGGTGGACAGCCGGTGGCCTCCTCTTTCAGCCGGTGAGCCTCCTGCATCCTTGTTTGGGTCAGATATGTGGTTTTGGGTCTTTATAGCTCAAAGAAGTACAAGAAAGTGCATCTCCGACACTCAACCGGCCTTCGTTTTGACCTCGGGCCGTGCCTTCGGCACGTGGCACTCGAATTCGTGCAAGGTGTATCCTTTTCATATCCTTTTTGGCTTTCATAAAACTCAAAAAGTTGCCCCATGCGTATCGCATACCATCGCACAGTTTTGTACATTTCAAACCGTCGCACTGTCTTGTGCATTTCAAAACATCGCACTGTTTTGTGCATTTCAAAACGTCGCACTGTCTTGTGCATTTCAAATCATCGCACTGTCTTGTGCACTTCAAACCATCGCACTGTCTCGTGCACTCGCGTTATCTAAATGCATCGCGTGGTTTTGCGCATCTCATCGCATTTTGCATGATTATTCAATTTCATTACCTGCGTAGACCGCATGTTTTGATTGCGTAAACCGCATGTATATTCAAATTTCATTACTTGCGTAGACCGCATGTTTCGGTTGCGTAGACCGCATGCTTGTTCAATTTCATCGCTTGCATAGACCGCATATTTGTTCAATTCATTACCTGCGTAGACCGCACGTTTTACTTATGTAGACCGCATGTTCGTTCAAATTTCATTACTTGCGTAGACCGCATATTTTGCTTGCGTAGACCGCATGATTGTTCAATTTCACTACTTGCGTAGACCGCATGTTTTTGATTGCGTAGACCGCATATTTATTCAATTTCATTACTTGCGTAGACCGCATGTTCGTTTGATTTCATTACCTGCGTAGACCGCATGTTTTGATCGCGTAGACCGCATGTTTCGCTTGCGTAGACCGCATGCTTGTTCAATTTCATCGCTTGCGTAGACCGCATATTTGTTCAATTCATTACCGGCGTAGACCGCACGTTTTACTTGCGTAGACCGCATGTTCGTTCAAATTTCATTACTTGCGTAGACCGCGTGTTTTACTTGTGTAGACCGCATGTTTTCCTTGTGTAGACCGCATATTTGTAATCAATTCCATTATTTGCGTAGACCGCATGTTCTGCTTGCGTAGACCGCATGCTTATGTTCGATCTCATTTCTTACGTAGACCGCATGCTTATGATCAAATTCGTTGCCTGCGTAGACCGCGTGCTCCACTTGCGTGTCTGTACCTTCACAGCATTGTTATGCTTCCCACTTGCTTTGCATTGTCACGCATTTTCAAATGCATTAATATGCATATTGTTTACCGCATTGTACCTGTTGAGTTGTTTTCTTTGCAGGCACGATATTGTATGTATGGTTCATTTGAGGCTGGTGCAACCAGACGAACCGCACAGGTATTGCCATGGTCTGGCGAGACCTTAAACACGCACGGTCTAGGAGACCCTAAATCCTCCGAAGGTGCAAGTCCTTCGGTGTTTGTCGTGCTCGAACGACTTTCGTTAAGTTGCATTATACATGTGTTTTAAGCCGCGTGTTGTCGCGTGTTCCATGCAACATGCATCGTCATGCATTTGCATTTCAAAAAAAAAACAAAAAAAAAAAAAAAAACAAATAATCGCATTGTCATGCATCATCGTAAATAGTTGCATTGTCATCCACCATTGTAATATTTGTAGATATTGCATTGTAATTCGTATGCATTCATTGCATCACCTTCCATCTATGGCTCGCGCCTTTCCATGTTGAGCTTGGTCTGGTATGTGCCCATACTTCTCGTGTCGAAACATAGTTCAGTGGACCGTTCTATGTTAGCCGCGGATTGTTTGTGTACATGCCTTTCCTAGGCAAGATTTGGTTTGGCCCGCGTGCCATATCCATTGCATTGTAATTCGCATGCATTCGTTGCATCACCTTCCATTTACGGCTTGCGCCTTTCCATGTTGAGCTTGGTCTGGTATGCGCCCATACTTTTCACGTCAAAACATAGTTCAGTGGACCGTTCTATGTTAGACACGACTTGTATGTGTACATGCCTTTCCTAGGCAAGATTTGGTTTGGCTCGCAAGCCATATCCATTGTATCCATTTCCATTTCATTGCATATTTGTAGATATTGCATTGTAGTTTGCATGCATTCATCGCATCACTTCCATCTATGTCTTGCACCTTTCCATGTTGAGCTTGGTCTGGTATGTGCCCATACTTCTCGTGTCGAAACATAGTTCAGTAGACCGTTCTATGTTAAACATGGCTTGTATGTGTACATGCCTTTCCTAGGCAAGATTTGGTTTGGCCCGCGTGCCATATCCATTGCCACCTCCCCAGCATACACATATATATATTATATTGTAGTGTAATTTTTGCATCCAGCATTAGGATCATTGTCCTTTCCTCAGCGGGTCGTTTCCCCACTTGTGTAAACCCCCCCAATACTTGTTCTTGTGTCCGTCTACATTACTCATAGTTCAGTAGACCGTTCTATGGTAGACGGACTTGTTACCTCTATCAATCTATTTTACATAGGTGTGGTTTCGAACCGCTCACGATTGGATCATGATTCAATTGCTTTGCATATAGTTTGCATTGTTTCAATAACATTGCATTTTCATTTGCATTATTTATACATTGTTTTGTATGCATTGCATATCATTTTGCATCAACTTTTGCATTGTCACGCATGTTGCTAATAACATCGTAACTGTTGAGTTGTTTTCTTTGCAGGCACAATATTGTATGTACGGTTCATTCGCAGCTGGTGGAACCAGACGAGCCGCACAGGTATTGTATCCTCCGAGTGAGACGTATCGAGAATTGCATAATTCTCTTACATCCTTTCTGCATTGTAGTGTAGTTCAGTGTATGCTAGCTTAAAACTGTCGCATGTTATGCTTCATTACAGCTTTCTTTGCATGATCATAAGTTATGCTCGGCTTCTTGCATTGTTTTGCATTTTGCCCCTGTCTTCGGGCGCATGTCTTGGTTGTCGTGCATGTTTGTCTAAGGCTTCGGCCTTGTCAAAAATGGGTCGTCTCTGGGCTTTGACATTCACTCCCGTCATTGTTATGACTTTCAAGTTCTGTCAAAGAGGGGCAACTGTAGACACCCCATTTTTGACCGTCCTCAAGACTTGGACGTCACCGTTTGAACACCCGGTGATCATCCATGTTTGTGTTCGTTTGGAGTTCCCAAAGGTCTCGGCTACGCGCCTTGCCTCAGGATCTCCGAACTTGACTGTTTTGTGCTTGGTTTGACACCAAACACTTGTGTTTTGCCTTTGAGAGGCAGGGTAGGGCTTGTAGACCATCCCCACCCATCACCGGCCATGGCTTGAGGCCACCGGCTGTGTTTTGCTTCTACCGGCCAAATATTTGGCCGGCCGGCACTATAGATGGCCGGCCGGCTATCCTTTTTTGGTCAATTGTTTTTTTGAGCAGCCGACTACTGTTCATCTGCTTTTACAGATATTTTAAGACAACTGTATGTCATTTTGTTCCCCTCCATACACGTGTATGGAGGGATGCACTCCTTGTTAGCTTACCTTGTAAGCTTTACAAGATTGGCTCCTCTATAAGAGGAGCCCTCCTCTCTTGGCACTAGGTTAGACACTTGAGAGAGAAAAACATTGTGAGAGCTCTGGTTTTAGGTTTAGGGTTTGATATATATTCTATCTCTATACCTCTCTCTCATTTTAGCCTTAGTGTGTGTGTTTTGTCTCACTTTTGCTCATAAGCACCCACCATTACACCATCCCTTGGAGCTGAGACCTCTTGAGGGTTGTTTTTAAGGTTTTGAAGCTGGTTTCAACCTAAAAGAAGCTGCTGGTCCACCATTGTTGAAGGGGTCTTCAAGGGTAAGAAACTAGTCCCTTTATTCCCCATTCTTGCATACTTATTTTTTCTATCTTAGAACTGTTTTTGTGCTTAGTGTATAACATAAAAAAGTTCTGTTTTTAGGCCCTCTAAATAGTTTGTTTAGAGTGTTTTGTGGTTTGAGGGTGTTTGACCCCTCTTAGGCCTTGAAAGGCCCCATTTTGAGCCATTTTGAGTGAGCTCCGGGACCTTGGTGTTTGGGCCTCCTCACCACTGAAATCTTGAGGGATTTCAGAGGTGAGGATGGTGCCTTGAGGTCCTAGGGAGGAGAGGGCCACCCCCTCTCCTTGTTGTCCTTGAAAAGGACCATTTTTGGCCTCTTGAGGGAGCACCTAGCTAAGCTTCATGTTGACCATGCCTTAGTTGTTTTTTGTGCTTAATATGTCATAATATGCTTTTGTTTTTACTTGGTTTTGGTACACCATGCATGCTTAGCATACCTACCTTGTAATGCCATGTTTAGGCCTTAATATGCCTTAGTTTGTAAACCCTTATTCTAGCATGTTTTAGGCTTAGTCTTGTGAAGCTTTTGTGCATATTTTGCCATGTTTAAGGTCTGTCCTAGGTTGTTTGGGTCGGATTCGGCATGCTTAGTATAGCCCCTTTGCATTCCGGCTTGTTGGCCTTAAGTGTGTGAATGTATAGCGTGACATTTTTGCATTGATTTAGTGATTTAGAACTATCCACCATGTCATTTCAGTCCCCTTTGCATGCCTATATGCTTGCCTTGGATGTCTCTTTAATGCTTTGAAAGCTTGTGTAGCATGCTCCATGTTTTGGCATTTGTGCATGCCTTTGAATTTGAGCCACTTAGATGCCATCTAAGAGTCCCCTTTGCATGGTCTAGGTCTGCCTTGAATCTATTTTAAGTCCTCTTAGCCTTGTGAGGCTTGGTTGGCTTAACCATGGTTCAAGTCCCTTTGACTTGCTTCAAGTACTTGGGCCATTCATTGCATGCTTGGTCTATTTTGTTTGCTTGGTTTGACACCATCTTAACATGAGTTCCAATGCTTACCTTGCATGCCATATGTCCATGATTGCCTCATTCAAATGTGCTTGAGAGTTGCCTCATTTGTGCCTAAGTGTTGGCCCTTTAACATGTGCATGTGTGTATGTGTATTTAGTCCTTTATTTTGGTCACTTTGACCACTGTTTTAGGCCTTATTAGAGCTGCCCAAATCATGTTTAAGTCCATTATTTGTTTGCTTGCGTGCTTACCTTGTATGTTTGTTTGCATGCTTGCATGTGCACCTCGCATTCCCATGTTGCATCCTTAGCTTGCATGCCTAGGTTGCATTGCATCTAGCATGCATGTCTTGTTCCTTGATCTAGTGATAGGAATTGGGCTTTGGTTTGTTGCATTGCATTGCATTTGACATCAAATGTGCACACTTGGTCCCTTGAGCCATCACGCATGGAAATGCGCGATTGATGGTCCGAGAACCGAGGAGCATGTTCCTTTGAGTCATTACCATGATAAGGGACATGATTGGTTCATACATTGCTTGAATTGTATTGCCATGCTCTGCCTTGCCCTCTGTTGTTATCAATTGCAGATTCTGCAGAAACTTTCTGCCGACCGGCAGTGCTATGTGCCGACCGGCAATCTCTCCATGGCCGATGGATGCATTCACAGTCGGTGATCTCATACCACTGCCGGTGGCCATTATATTCAGCCGGTGGTGTCTCCCAATGTTCAGGGAAGCAATCATGAGGTTTTGGCAGCCTCTAGAGGAGTAAAGAAAGGAAAACAGAGGCAGCCTATGCATGGCAGTACACTTCCGAGGAAGACCCGAGCACGCATTGCATTAGGCTCTTTTCTCGAGGCGGTTTACTGTTTTTCCTAGCTTAGTTGGTTTGTTAACTAATTAGGCAATTTGTAATAATTAATTAGCTCGCGAGTTAGTTAATTTGTAATATTTATTCGGTCCCCCCCCCCCCGAACGAGGGCAAATCTGTAATAAGTGTGGGTACGTGTGTGTACATGTCTTCCAATCCCCACTTCTTTCTTCCCTTTTATTTACCTGCTTATGATGGTAGACTAGGGCATATTTGAATTAGCACACCTTATGCTATGCATGCGTGCATTCATGCATTTGTATTCCATGCATCAGGCTCGGTACATCACGCTAACTGTATTTGTACTTCAATTCCAAATTGAATACATGCATCAATTGATTGGCTGCATTTCACATGCCATCCTTAGGTTAGCCGAGCCTACTCTGATTACATCCTGTATGTGCTGCATTAGTCAATTTGACATGAACTAGGACCATGCATGTTTGGTAACTAGTTTATTGTTTTGGCACGGAGTACTATGTAAGTATTTTCCTGCTTTAGCATCTCGCATGAGTGTGAATGCTATCATGACAGCATGCTTACCATGTGGCTAGATGCTTATGTGATAAACTGCTTGGATGCCTGTGGGTGAAGGTCGGATTGCCTGAGTTGGAATAAGCTCATTGAAAACCGTGTTTTAGCCTACTTGCGAGTAGCAAATTCCAAAATGTTTTTCAAAACAAACGGATATGCAATGCATATTTCCAAATTAGGCGATTTAGTCTATACTTGTGTGCTGTGCGCATAACATAGTAATTCTAGGCTGATAAATGGAATAAGAACACATAAGGTTTTCAAAACTAGATATCACGGTTAGTAAAGGCCGATCTTTGGATCGGGCGAGAGGGGCTGCTCATAGCTGACCTTCCCCAATCGTACCCAAGCTCCCGAGCCGAGGCAACTTTGGCAATGACGGACACGTGGCCTTTGGCACCGAGTCAGGGTTTCCTAAATTTCCCCATTAAAAATATTTAGGTGGCGACTCTGTATCTGGCAAAGCAGTCCATGTTTGGCACTTCTTTCAAAAAATCTGTTTTTCTCAAAACGATTTTCCGGATTTGGACTCTTTGGTTCAGATTAGGAACCGTGACAATTCGAGAGTCCGAATTGTAGGGAGCCCAAATGAACAGAACGGGACTCATCCTCCCGGGGCGTTCGGGGACGTCTACAACGTGTGGCAATTTTTGCATAACCAACTTGGACCACAGTTTTGGCCCAAGCCCATCCTTGAAGCATCTATAACTCTTTTCCTTTAGAAAATTTGGATGCCCCAAAAGGCTTATGCCTGTGATAACCCCGCTTTGTGTTATGTTGCTAAGTCTTATTTAGACTTGTGATCATGTGCTTAATGTGATTTTGGATGCTAATCATGTGATTATGTATGATTTTGAATTCATATCTATTCATTGTAGGAAAATCTGTTCGGTATTCTGTAATTGACTAAAATTAAGAGTCGTAGTGGCCACAGAAACCAAAATTGACTGTACTATTGTGATTAACATAATTTTTAAAGCATACAGTGAACTTTAATTAAAAATTGATTTGGATCAAAATAATTTGATTAAATTGATTAGAATCAAGTAGAATTGTTTAGTCTAAATCAAACTTAATTAACCTAAGCGAATCACCTACTTTATATATGACTAACTAGTGTTTAGGCTTATATAATTGAGCTCTTCCCTTCAAACTTGCTGGAGGAGAGCATGTAGAGAGAGAAGGGTGAGTTCTAGAGAGAGGGACTCAATCTTGAAAAGAATTGATTAGGGAATTCAAGAATCAAGGAGAAAGAGTTAAGAGTTTCCATAATCAAGCCATAAACAAGGCTCTAGGTGAGTTTTTGAAACATAATTTGTGAGTTTAAGTTCATAACTACATGAATTCAAGAAGATAATGAAATGCAATGCATGAATTGAGTCTAGAATGAATAATTGAAGATTAATTCATCCATTCATGTAAGAGATCATTGTGAAATCTCATTTTAGAGTGCAATCTATGTTTGTTAAATCAAAAGAAATGTCATTTTGATCGTGCATGCATAATTCATGAGGCTATGAACTAGAATTTCATGTATATAAAGTCTTAGAAAAGAAATTAGACCGAAATGGGACGTGAATAGTGAATTCCATACGTTGGACTTTGATTTGTGTAGTTTGAGCTAATATTTCTGTTTAGTAATGAGTATATGAAGTCAAGAGTATGTCACATTTGAATTTGGAGCCTTGGAGTTGTGTTTTGAAGCTCAAACAGAATTCTAGAAATTCCAAAATTTGAGTAGTTCGCTTGAGTAATGGAATTGTTGCTCAAGCGTACATTTCAAGCTCTCAGTACTTTTAGAGACATTGGAGGTAGGCTCGAGAGACCAAAAGACTACTTGAATGGCCACCCTTTATCTTCAATCTTGGCTCGAGCGACCAAGAATTAGTTCAAGCGTAAAATGAGATCATCTAGTACTTTTGCAGAGCAAGGTGTCTTGAGTGGCCAATGTTGCACTTAAGCAAAGTACCCTGTTTCAGGAAACTTTGAAAAGGTTATGTTCCGATTTCCATTCTTTTTAATTTCTAAGCATTCTTAGGCACACATTGAGCATCCTAAATGAACTAAAGAGTTAGAAAGAAGCCTAAGGAAAGATAAGCAAATTTGAGATCATATTGAATTGTATTATAACCCAATTTTTGTATTTGTTACGAATTGTGTAGGGTCAGCTCTGAGGATGAATCAGCCAATTGAAAACTGTGAGTAATATCTTAGTAAAGATATTTTCATATATATTACTTTTTAAATACTACCTATGTGGTAAGCTTTCTGAACTCATGAATTTGTATTGTGAATGAGTATTCTACCTATCTGATTCATAAATGGCATGAAAAAGTGATTGATAACCACGAACCTATAAGATTGGACTGAAGGTCGTTTTGTACAAATATAAAATGGGCCTAAGGCCGTTTGGTATGTTTGATGAGAATATGAAATAAGCCTGAGGCCGTTTGGTATATTTGATAAGAACACAGAATGGGGTCTAAGGGCATTTAGAATGTTTGGCAGCATAGACCTAAGGTCATCTTACATATGAAATGGACCGAAGGTTTTTTTTATATGTTTACTAAGTGGGCCAAAGGTCATATTGATTAAGGAATTGATTGGACCAAAGGTCATTTTGAAGATGAATATGCATGAGGACATGATTGTGACTATGGACCAAAGGTCATTTTGAATGAAAATACGAGTACAAATGTGAACATGATCATGATTATAACCACGCGCGTGAATATGAATATGGAAATAATGGACCTAAGGTCGTTTTATACATGTGATGTGAAGGACCACCGGATGGTCATTTGTGTATGGATCCATTAAATGTGAATATGATCTTGAACAAGAATATGAATAATGTTTGGACCTAAGGTTGTTTTTCCCTTTTGATACGCCTTGAGCATAAGGAATGGACCTAAGAGCATTCTATTTTGGTAATGATCAATATGTGTTACTCATGAGTCTGATTTACTTATTTAACAGTCTCATTCATATAACCTCTTTACTCTGGTGTTATTCACTGGGCATTATCTCACTCTTTATCTATATGTATGTAGGCGAGCAGCGGAATGTCCAGTCCCAGCCTTAGTGACATTGTGAAAGAGTACCCAGTTTTGTGGAGTTTGCCCAAGACGCCTCACGCAAGAGGCTTTGGTTTTATTCCTTTCATCTTTTGACTTCTTATTTCTTTTGTTGGTCGCTTGACCATATATGTAGGTATTGTAAGCTTTAAGCTACATGTGAAGAAATGTTTGGATGGTCCTGGAAACACAAACTCTGTAATTATCTATTGTGTGAGTTATTATATACATGTGTGAAAAGTTTTGTTATGCCATGTATGTATAGCTCATTGGACAAAATTTAAAGTTCCGCTTTCGTATCTGGCCCCGTATTGTTAATTTTTTTTAATGGATTTCGGTCTGAGGTCGTAAGTAATCTCATGATTACTGGCCGGTTACGATCCTAATCTATTGGGGCAGGTTTAGGTCATGACAGAGTGGTATTAGAGCACGAGTAATAACTCACACACTTGTCCAAATGGGCAATAGAGTGTCTAGAAAAGACTTAAGTTGCATTCATCTGATAAATATATGCTTGAATGCCTTAAGCATTTTTAAAGTGTTCTAAAATATGTGACTACATGATATATGAAATGTTGCCTATCCGTATATGTGTGCTCTTTCTGTCTATGAATATTGTGTACATGGGTTTTGTATGAAATATAATGCAAGTCTCATCAGATAATGGTGAGAACGAGAGCCGAGGAGATTGAGGAATCCTCTATTGATAAACTGGATAGAATGGAAAGGTTGATACAGGACATGGCAGAAACATTGAGGCAACAATAGCAATGGCAACAACAGTGGCAATAATCGCCACCTCTACCTTTGGTACAACTTGTACAAGACTTGCAAAGTGATGACAAAATAATAGCTCTTACCAAAAAGTTTAAGAAAATGAAACCACCACTATTTCACAGGGGAGTAGATCTATTGAAGGCTGAGGCTTAGGTCCTTGGTATTGAGAAACTGTTTAAAGTGTTTCAATCTCTTCAAGCACAGAAAGTACAGTTGGGCACCTTTGCACTGGAAGATGCAACAAGAAGGTGGTGGATGTTGATTCGTGATGACAACAAGGGCATAGACTGGACACAATTTGTTGAGCTCTTTTATGATAAATACTTTTTGCAATGTGCCCGTGATAGAAAAGTGTCTGAATTTGAGGAGCTTAAACAAGGCAATATGACTGTGGCAGAATATGAGGCAAAGTTTACAAAATTGGACAGGTTCGCACCATATATGGTCGGCATCGACTATAAGAAGGCAAGAAAATTTGAGAGCTGTCTCCACAATGATATTCAAGAAAGAGTGAATGTATTGAAATTGCCTACTTACGTTGATGTGTTAGACCAGGCTTTAATATCAGAAACTAATATGGCCAATCAGAGTAAACCACCAACTGACTGGAAAAGTAAGAGACAGGGATTTTTCTAAAAGGGATCATCGAAAAAGTGGAATATGGGATCCTCAAGCACTTCAGACTCCACCAGAGATGCGACACCAACATGTAATTAGTGTGGTAAGAAACATCATGGGGTTTGTTACTGTATCTTCAGGGCTTGCTTCCAATGTGGTAAAATAGGACATATGGCAAGGGATTGTACCCAAATTGAGCAACAAAGAGGTGGAAAACCGGCTGCTAGTTCGACCAGGTCCATCCCAAAACTGGGGAATACCATGAGGCCTACTAGTACCAAAGACACAATGAGATAAATGAGAGTCTTTACACTCGTCCCAGGTGACACGCGAAATACAGAAGTCGTTATCTTAGGTACTATTTCTATATGTAATCAAGATGCTTTTGTATTAATTAATTTCGGATCAACACATTCCTTCGTGTCTACTACATTTGCATCTAGATTGAATAGACCACTAGAAGCATTACAATATCAATTGTGTGTGTCTGCTCCATCAGGGGAATCTATGTTATGTACATCTGTGCATCGTATTTGTGATATGCATGTTGGTTGTGCTACTTTATATGTGGATTTGTTACCCTTGGACATTAGATACTTTGATTTAATTTTGGGCATGGATTGGTTGTCTAAATACTGTGCCACCATTAACTGTGTAACAAAACGAGTTATGTTTAGACTGCCAGGGCATGATGAATTTGAATTTGTTGGTAATGGTGTAATGCCTCCACCTTATCTAATTTTAGCAATGAAAGCATGTAAACTACTTAGGAAGGGGTGTCAGGGTTACTTGTGTAGTATCTTGACTGAGCAATCTATGACTGTTGAAATGGATAGTATTCATGTTGTTAGAAAATTTTCGGATGTATTTCCTGATGAACTGCTAGGAGAATTGGTTGACAGAGAAATAGAGTTTACTATTGATGTTGCACCAGGCAGCCAACCCATCTAAAAAACTCCCTATAGAATGTCTACTGTTGAAATGAAAGAATTGAAAAAACAATTGCAAGACTTGCTTGATAAAGGATTTATCCGGCGAAGCACTTCGCCATAGGGTGCACCAGTTTTACTTGTAAAGAAGAAAGATGGGACTTTACATTTGTACATTGACTACTGGTACTTAAACAAGGTAACGATAAAAAATTAACACTATTTGCCCCGTATTGACGATTTGTTTGATCAGTTGCAGGGATCACAAGTATTTTCAAAAATTAATTTTAGCTCCGGGTATCACCAGTTGAAGGTGAAAGCAGAAGATGTTGAGAAAACCGCATTCAGAAAAAAGGTATAGACAATATGAATTTTTTATTATGCCATTTGGGGTGACTAATGCACCTGCAACATTTATGGATCTTATGAACTGAATTTTTAAATCCTACCTTGATGAGTTTGTTGTGATTTTTATTGATGACATTCTGATATATCAAAGAGTAGAATTGAACATGAACACCATCTAAGAACTGTCTTGCAAACATTTAGAGAAAATAAATTATTTACTAAACTAAAGAAATGTGAATGGTTGGATGATGTTGTCTTCTTAGGGCATGTCATCAATCGAGTTGGGATTTCTATTTTAGACATACAGAAGGTAGAGGCAATTGTGAATTGGCCTACACTGACAAATGTAATGGAAGTCTGCAGTTTTATGGGCTTAGCTGGGTACTACAAATGGTTTATAAAAGATTTTTAAAAAATAGCTATACCGCTTACCCAACTAACTCGAAAAGAGCAACCGTTTGAATGGAATGATGAAAAGGAATTTGCCTTCCAAGTGAAAATGAGATTGACTACTGCACCAGTGTGACATTGCCTTCAGGTATGGAAAATTTTGTGATATTTAGTGATGCTTCTTACAAGGGTCTGGGTTGTGTGTTAATGCATAATGGAAGAGAAATTGCCTATGCCACCAGACAGTTGAGACCACATGAAAAGAACTACCCGACGCATGACCTGGAGTTCACCGTAGTTGTGTTTGCCTTGAAAATTTGATGGCATTACTTATATGGGGCAAAATACGAAGTTTATACCGATCACAAAAGCTTGAAGTACTTCTTTACCCAAAAAGAATTGAACATGCGATAGAGAAGTGTGCTTAAACTGATAAAAGACTATGATATTCAAATTTAGTATCAACTGGGTAAAGCTAATACCATGGCCGATGCTTTGAGCAAAAAAATCAACGGAGAACTTAGCTTGTTTGCTAACTGAACAAAAAGAAGTACTAAAAGATTTTGAGAAATCCGAGATTGAAGTAGTACTACATGAACAAGGCGGATTGATAGTCGTCATATTAGCTGAATCGACAATACTTGATGACATCAAATAGAAACAAAAGGAGGATAAGTTCCTCAAGAAGATAATTGATGAGTTCGAAATGAATTCGAGAGCGGAGTTTAGTGTGGAGAATGAGGTGTTGAAATTCCAAAATAGATTGTGTGTTTTGAACATCTCTGATTTAAAGAAGAGAATATTGGATGAAGCCCACAAGTCAATGCTTGCAATGCATCCGAGCAACAACAAGATGTATCGAGATTTGAAACAAAGTTATTGGTGGCCTAATATGAAATGAGAAATTTCAAAATATGTGTCTAAATGTCTTCAGTGTCAGCAAGTTAAAGTTGAACACTAAAAATCAGTAGGTCTACTTCAACCTCTCCCTATTCCGGAATGGAAATGGAAGCATATAACCATGGATTTTATTGTTAGTCTACTCGGACCCCGAGAGGTATGAATTCTATCTGGGTTATAGTTGATAGACTGACTAAATCTGCACATTTTCTTCCTGTAAGAACTACTTATGATGCCTATAGACTTGCCACTATATATGTTGACGAAATTGTCTGTTTAATAGTGCCGGTATCTATTGTGTTGGATAGAGATCCGAAATTTCTATCTAGATTCTGGAGAAGTCTACAGAGAGTGATGGGATGGAATTGAGACTTAGCATAGCGTTCCATCCACAAACAAATAGGCAATCAGAACGGACTATATAGGCCTTGTTTGGTTTGTGTTTCTCAAAAATTTTTGGAAAAAATTCTCTACAAATAAATTTTCAAAAGTAATCAAACCAAACAAATTTTCTCAAAAAAAATTCCCAAAACTTGTTTGGTTTACAAGTTTTCCAAACAAATCTCTCTCTCATACACATCAAATCAATCACTCTTTCCAAAACTCTCTCTCAAAATAATTTTCCAAAACATCTTTTGAAAAAAACCAAACCAAACAACTTTTCGTACTTTTTATCTCTAAAACTCATCTCCCAAACTCAAACCAAACATACCCATAGACTTTGGAAGATATGCTCAGAATGTGTGCCTTAGATTTTCAGGGGAGTTAGGAAGATTACTTACCATTGGCAGAATTTGCATATAATAACAGCTACCACTCTAGCATTGGCATGGCAGCATTTGAAGCCTTATAGGGCAGAAAATGCAGATCATCGTCGGATGGACAGAAGTTAGGGATAGAGTCTTGCTTCGGCCTGGAATTGTGCAAATCACCATCGAAAAGATCAAAGTTATTCAACAAAGGCTCAAGACAGCTCAGAGCCGACAAAAGAGTTAGGCAAATGTCAGAAGTAGGTCTCTTGAATACGAGGTTGTTGATCATATGTTCATCCGTGTAATTTCATTGAAAGGCCAATCGAGATTTGGCAAGAAGGGTAAGTTGTCACCCCGTTATATTGGACCGTTTCAAATTCTAGAAAGACTTGGTCCAATTGCTTATAGAGTTGCTCTACCACCAGGAATGGAACAAATACACAAAGTATTCCACATGTTAATGTTAAGGGGCTATCTCCAAGATCCATTCCACATGATTGATTATCAAGGAATAGCCCTCGATGACAGTATGAAATATAAAGAATGGCAAGAACAGATTATTGACTGACAAGTGAAATAACTAAGAAACAAATCAATTCCAATAGTGAAAGTGGAATGGAAAGAGCACTATGGAAGGGAAGCCATGTGGGAAAAGGAAGATAAAATGCGACAACGCTATCCACATTTGTTTCTAACTGAAGGTAACATAAGTTTGAAAGACCAAACTTCCTAAAGGGGAGAAGATTGTGATAGCCCCGCTCTGTGTTATGTCGCTAATTCTTATTTATACTTGTGATCATGTGCTTAATGTGATTTTGGATGCTAATCATGCGATTATGTATGTTTTTGAATTCATATCTATTCATCGTAGGAAAATGTATTTGGTATTCTGTAATTGACTAAAATTGAGGGTCGTAGAGGTGACATAAACCAAAATTGACTATACCATTGTGATTACCATAATTTTTAGAGCTTACGGTGAATTTTAAATAAAAATTGATTTGGATCAAAATAATTAGATTAAATTCATTAGAATCAAGTAGAATTGATTAGCCTAAATCAAACTTAATTAACCTAAGCTAATCACCTACTATATATATATGACTAACTAGTGTTTAGGCTCATATAATTGAGCTCTTTCCCTCAAACTTGCTGGAGGAGAGCATATAGATAGAGAAGAATGAGTTCTAGAGAGAAGGGACTCAATCTTGGAAAGAATTGACTAGAGAATTGAAGAATCAAGGAGAAAGAGTTAAGATTTTCCATAATCAAGCCATAAGCAAGGCTCTAGGTGAGTTTTTGAAACATAATTTGTGAGTTTAAGTTCATAACTATATGAATTCAAGAAGATAATGAAATACAATGCATGAATTAAGTCTGGAATGAAGAATTGAAGATTAATTCATTCATGCATGTAAGAGATCATTGTGAAATCTCATTATAGAGTTTAGTCTATGTTGGTTAAGTCAAAAGAAAGGTCATTTTGATCATGCATGCATATTTCATGAGGCTATGAACTATAATTTCATGTATATAAAGTCTTAGAAAGGAAATTAGACCAAAATGGGACATGCATAGTGAATTCCACAGATTGGACTTTGATTTGTGTAGTTTAAGCTAATGTTTATGTTTAGTAATGAGTACATGAAGTCAAGAGTATGTCATATTTGAATTTGGAGCGCTGGAGTTGTGTTTTGAAGCTCAAACAGAATTTTAGAAATTCCAGAATCCGAGCAGTTCGCTCGAGCGTTGGAATTGTCACTCGAGTGTACATTTCGAGCTCCCAGTACTTTTGCAGACATTGGAGGTTGGCTTGAGCGATCAAAAGACTGCTCGAGCGACCAAGAAGTTGGCTCGAGTATAAAATGAGAGCATCCAGTACTTTTGCAGAGCAAGGGGTTCACTTGAGCGACCAATGTTGCACTCGAGCGAAGTATCCTGTTTCAGGAAACTTTGAAAAGTTGTATTATGTTCCAATTTCCATTTTTTTCATTTCTGAGCATTCTTAGGCATACATTGAGCATCCTAAATGAACTATAGAGTTAGAAAGAAGCCTAAGAAAAGATAAATGAATTTGAGAACGGATTGAATTGTATTGTGACCCAATTCCTGTATGTGTTACGAATTGCGTAGGTTCAACTCTAAGGACGAATCAACCAATTGAACACTGTGAGTAATATCTTAGTAAAGATATTTTCATGTATGTTAGTTTTTAAATACTACCTATGTGGTAAGCTTTCTGAACTCATGAATTTGTATTATGAATAAGTATTCTACCTGTCTAATTCATAAATGGCTTGGAAAAGTGATTGATAAGCACGAACCTATAAGATTGGACCGAAGGCCGTTTTGTACAAATACAAAATGGGCCTAAGGCCGTTTGGTATGTTTGATGAGAATATGAAATGGGCCCAAGGCCATTTGGTATATTTGATAAGAACACGGAATGGGCCTAAGGCCGTTTAGAATGTTTGACAAGATGGACCTAAGATCATCTTATATATGAAATGGACTGAAGGTTGTTTTGTATGTTTGCTAAATGGACAAAAGGTCATATTGAATAACGAATTGATTGGACCAAAGGTCATTTTGAAGATGAATATGCATGAGAACATGATCGTGACTACGGACCAAAAGTCATTTTGAATGTGAATACAAATACGAATGTGAACATGATCATGATTATAACCACTCGCGTGAATATGAATATGGAAATAATGGACCTGAGGTCGTTTTGTACATGTGATGTTAAAGGCCGGATGGTCATTTTTGTATGCATCCGTTAATTGTGAATATGATCTTGAATTTGAATATGCGCATGAACAAGAATATGAATAATATTTGGACCTAAGGCTGTTTTGCCCCTTGATATGCCTTGAGCATAAGGAATGGACTTGAGATCATTTTGTTTGATAATGATCAATATGTGTTACTCACGAGTATGATTTACCTATTTAAGAGTCTCATTCATATAACCTTCTTATTCTAGTATTATTCATTGGGCATTAACTAATTCTTTATCTCTATGTATGTAGGTGAGCAGCGGGATGTCTAGCCGCAGCACTAGTGAAATTGTGAAAGAGTATCCAGTTTTGTGGAGTTAGCCCAAGACGCCTCACGCAAAAGGCTTTTGTTTTATTCCTTTCATCTTTTGATTTCTTGTTACTTTTGTTGGTCGCTTGACCATATATGTAAATATCGTAAGCTTTAAATTACATGTGAAGAAACGTTTGGATGGTCCTGGAAACAGGAACTCATTAATTATCTATTGTGTGAGTTATTATATACATATGTGAAAAGTTTTGTTATGCCATGTATGCATAGCTCATTGGACAAAATTTAAAGTTTTGCTTTCGTATCTAGCCCCATATTGCTAATTTTTTTTAATGGATTTATGTCTGAGGCCGTAGGTAATCTTATAATTACTGGTCCGTTATGATTGTAATCTATAGGGGCGGATTAGGTTCATGACAATGCTCTTATCAAAATCTTGAGGTTTTAATACCAATTAATACTCTCCTTTACAAGCAATATGGGATTAGTAGTTATACATAATTCACAATACCTTATTCATGAGGCCAACTTTATGAGGCAATTTCTCATTCAATTCTTAATGTTTTTGGTCTTTTTTTTTTTTTTTTTGTTATGTAAAAATCTTGTTTCAAAGAATCTAAACCCATTTGATCCCACCTTAACCGGTGGTCGTGATCTACTTGAATTTTACATTAAAGTTAGCATAAAACTATTTTTTCCAATTTGGCCATTGATAATATATTAGCAACTTTAAACATTACAGAAGTTAAAAAATAAAATAAATTTAATATGACCATCAACGTAAAAAATTTACTTAACGATTAATTTTGTATCTCACAAGTAATTGAAATCTCACACGAAGAAGTACAATTACAAGAGAGAACCTTAAGAGTCCGGATCCTTGGCCGCACTTCTCTGCGGCCCTCCCTGCAGCGTGTCAAAATGACGTGACTTTGACTATTTTTTTCGCCCTCTTATTTTTGTCCCCTTTTGGTTGTTAAGCCCTAGCCCTTTTGAGAGAAACGAATTAACTGCTAAACAGATCATCGAATGGGAGAGGCGACGAACGCGAGGCGGTGAGAGACGAAGACGGAGAGATAGCGGTGAGGCGAGTGGAGGCGGCGAGAGACGAACACAGATTTGGAACTGGTCAGCGCATCTTCTTCATCATCACACCAGTTTGATTTTTGATCAACAGTTTTTTAAATTTATATATTTTCTTCACTCGATTAAAATTATGAATTTAATTTTTGTTTTAAATGTGTTTACAGATGCTTCTATCATTGAGCTTACATTTGCTCTCAATCCCACTCTTTAAATTCAGTAGCAGTACACCAGCAAAAAGGGAACCATACAAGAACTCAATATATGTGAGTTAATTTATTTGTGTTTTTGTTTTGTACTTAAAAGTTGTTCCAAGTCTCCTAAAAATGTTTAAATAATTTTTTTGTAGAGGGGTTTGTGAATGAAACAGAGAATGAAATGAAAAAATTAATGAATAGTAGAAACTAAACAAGTTCTAAGACCCAAACATAGCATAAATCTATCAATGACTAATTCACTTGTGTTTTGATCTCTTCATTTTGCAGGATGGATGCCTCTACTCTCTCTGTCTCTCGCTCTCTCTCTCTGTACTCGTTGATGATGTTAGGGCTAAACATAACATATCAAAGGAAGATGAAACTCAAATTTTGGGTTTCAAAAAAAAATAAAAATAAAAAAATAAAAAAAACACTAACTAAAACAACGTCGTTTTGGCGAGGGTGGCAGGGAGAGCCGCAGGAAAGAGCGACCGAGGATCCTTACTTGAACCTTAAACATTGCACATAGCACCCGTGAAAGATTCCTTTAACCAACTTCTGAAATTTGTATATAAAACTTTAATCTCTATATCCTTGTTCCCTCGGGCCCTTCTATGTTGCACGATATGACAGATTAATTGATTTTTAATTTAGGAATGCTACATCATGTTGTGGAGAAGAACTTGCAATATAGAGTAGGTAGAGATTTAAGGATAAGTGGTCTTGTGTCATAAAATATCGCAAGTAAAATAGTTGAGTAAAGAGGTTAAAAATTGAAAGTGCCGCCTTGAAGTGCAAAAAATAATCTTAAGGATTATGAAACTGGATATTAATATTGACACTGGATGAAAGAAATTTCGGTGGTTAAAATGCTTTTACATCAAGTTAGGAAAAAGAAGATGAACCACAAGGAAAACTAAGATGTCAGTGGTACACATGCATGGCGGAGATAAATAGATCAAGCACTTAATGGATTTTTCCTATAACAAGTATAGAAGAATGCATTAGATTCATTCTCACATTTTGTTATATTACATAACGACACACAAACTTAATCTAAATTGTATTTTAATGGTAATGAAAACCTTGTTTAATTCAGTCGATATATTTTAAAAATGCATGCCCCCATGGCCCTGTCTAGAAGAAGCAACATTGGTATCATCAACTAGGCTTGCAGGTGCACCAGCATAAGTAGTAGCATTAGCAGCTAACTCTTGGAATCGATTATGAATCCGATCCTGCAACTCAAGTAGCCAAGCTTTCAACATACCAGCATCATTGTCGCTAAGTTCATCAATGTTTGCATCACATAAAGGCTTGTTTGGACGCACTTTTGCCATATGGGATAGCATTTGTCCACGTTCCTTTTCGGCTTGTGCTTCATCACCAAGCTGAGTGAGTCGTTCGTTGAGCTCATTGATCCTATTCCTAAGACGAGCATTGATAATTCCACCAGTGACATCTTCTTGTGGGAGTTTCAAGAAACGCCTTGCAATGACATCAATATTAGGGTGAGCAAATGAGAAAGGTTTGCCAGAAGGAGAAAACATGAGCACAACAAGCTCTGTATTACAAAGAGCACAAAGCTCACTGGCCTTCTTGTAAAGACCACTTCGACGTTTGGAGAATGTTATGAGGCGATCTTCTTCACTCTCACGTCTCCTTGAAGTGTCAATTCTTTGGCGACCCTTTGTTTGCTTTTTGCTGCTCTCCATAGTCAAATATGCTTTTTTAAGAAAGC
Organism: Camellia sinensis; assembly: GCF_055761805.1. Taxonomy (NCBI): domain Eukaryota; kingdom Viridiplantae; phylum Streptophyta; class Magnoliopsida; order Ericales; family Theaceae; genus Camellia; species Camellia sinensis. The sequence continues at coordinate 105,242,620 of NC_138969.1, read as the reverse complement.
AACACAGCAAAGCAAAGGAAATGAATTATTGGCTTTTCATTGTTTTGGTTTTACATATATATATATATATATATATATATAAAAGGAGGTGAAATATGAGAATTACAACAAAAATTATTACCATTAGATTTCCTGGAGTTGCCCATCCATATTTGACTCACTTCCATATAAAGAATTCAAAGGTATAACTTTACTTCCTTATTAAGAAATAAAAGCTAGGGCAAATTATACCAACGGTCCTTAAAATTTAGGGTTTGTGTTACGTTGATCTCTGACTTTTTAATTCTGACACATTTGACTCTGAATTTTGAATTTTGTTCCAAATAAGGATAATTGAAGATACTATTGATTAATTTCAAGAACAAAATAGTCAATTTAGTAAAATATAAACTAATTTCATAAAAATAAATGTCAAAAATATATTTTTGAATTTTAAAAAATTATTTATACTTACCAAAGATAAAATTATGTAAAATTGATAAATCTTTTACACATTTAATGTTTTTTTACCAAATTAATTTTTATTATGTGTTTGGATGATGATCATATAATGGGTGCTTATTTTTATTTTCATTAAATTAGTTTCTATTTTGTCAAAAGTTAAATATGGTAACAACTTTTATATCATTATTAAATTAATCTATTAAATCAAAAAATTCAAAACTAAAAATATTTTATGTATTAAATACTGTATATCAATTACACTTTAAAATTCTAACAACCATTCATTACATGATCATCATCCAAAACACATAAGAGAAATTAATTTGGTAAAACAAAAATAAATATGTAAAATATTTATCAATTTTACATAATTTTTATCTTCGATGAGTAAAAATAATTTTTAAAATTCAAAAAAAAAACTTTGGCATTTATTTTTATCAAATTCATTTATGTTTTATCAAATTGACGATTTTGTCCTTGAAATTGAGTTATGGTATCTTCAATTGTCCTTATTTGAAACAATATTTAAAATTCATAGTCAAATGTGTTACCATTAAAAAATCAGACATCAAAGTGACACAAGTCCCAAACTATAAGGACTGTTAATATAATTCCTCTTAAAAGATAATACAAACATTTTCAACAACAAAAATGTTACTTAGTTATTATTAAATTATATAGTATGAAAATTACACTGTCGCTTTACTTAAAACATTGAATAGCTCCTGTCATATCTTTATCATAATTTGGGGGGGGGGGGGGGAGATACAAATTAAATTGCTAATTATTCTATCAACTACTCATTTGTGAGTAGGACTCATGTGTGTAGGTCTCACATATATATGAGTAATAAATAAAATATTTGATAATTTTGTTTGTAACCACGACAAAGCTATTGAAAAAATGTAGAGGTGGCTCAACTTCTTCTTTTTCTTCTTTTTTTTCTTTTTTTTTTTCCCATGTTATGTCATAGGTTTTTTTAATTTTAAATTGTTTTTTTTTTTTTTTGGCTTCTGGAAATGAAAGTTAAATTTTAGAGCAAATTAAAATTGTAATTTTTATAAATTGCCTTTTGTATCACTTTGGTCTCTATAGCTCCAATTATACCAATTTCAAATTAAATTATGCCAATTTAATTTAATTAATGACATTTGTTTAGAAATAAACAAAAATTAAGGGCAAAATGGTCAATTCCAAAGGAAATTAACCATTTTTGAACTGGACGTCAATCCCTGAAAAGAATGAATGGATTATTTTGCTTCTTGTTTCAATCCAATTTCTGAAATGATGTTATCAATTGGACTAAATCAACATAATATGAAAAATTGAAGTCTAAAATTGATGCAATCGTAACTACAAGGCACAAAAAGCAAACTACAAGAACTACTAGTATAATTTGTCCTATATTTTGATTAAAAGAAATTTTTTTTTGGCAAATGCTATGTTGGCAATGTTTTTGAAACTAATTTAGTCTTTATATTTATATATATATGTATTGCAATACATCAATTGAAGGTTTTTTTTTTAACACATTTATTATTATACTTCCTGCATTTCAAATTGTTTGTCTATTTTCGACATTTCCTCAAGTTAATAAATAATGTATTTTCGTAGATAAATATTAGAAAAAATTGCAAATTAAAAAATCTCAATTCATTCTTGTAGATCAATTTTCTAAATCATTGAGTAAAATAAATTAAAAAATGTTGTAACTTTTTTAGATGTCTGAAATAATAAAAATAAAACAATTTGGGGCAGAGACAATATCAGATTATACCGGTAAAGCCAATAATCAAATTTTATATATAAAAACATATAAAACACTCGCAAGTCTTTGTGGGCCCTATCATCACTTGATGTGAGATCTAAGGCTTGTATATAATTGTTGGTCTCTTAACTTCTTTTTCAACTAATTAATATAACAATTATTCATCCAATTTAAACATATGAGTTATTAAAATGTGGGACATCTTTTCGATGTGAAACCTGATGCGCTGAACTTATGAAGAATACTAAAGATGCATAATTTAGAACACATAATTAACTCACAATGGCATGTCATTGTCGATTAATTAAGAAGCTTTCTTAGGCTTGAAATTTTTTTCCTAAGATGTAATTATTCAAAACCTTATCTATAGCTTTTTCGTCTTCTTCTTCTTCTTTTTCTTCTTCTTATTTTTATTGTTTTTATTTTTTTTGTTTTCCCTTTTTTAGTGTGTTCATTTTAGCAAATCATTTTTAATCTTCTAAAGCTAGTCTTGTTTTCTTTGGCTCCAATTTTAAATGAAGAATGATAGTGAAACATTCAAACCAACTCCTCTCCCTTTTCTCACTTTCAGATGTCATGCTTGCATTTTTCATGCTATGTCATACTATTAATTATCCAAATTTAAATTTCAAGCCTACTACTATACTTTAAATTTATTGTAATTTTTTATCCGCATAATGTCTTGTTATGGGCATATTAGAGATGAGTACAATTTTGTTCACACACCTGACAACATCCATGAACCACACACATTTTAATTAATTTTACACTAACGAGATATTGTGAATTGTTCACATATTCTACCTCTGTGTGAACAAATTATTTCTTGTTAGAGATAATATGGTAACAATCATTATTACTGACCCAATTGACTAATTAAATCAAATTTATGAGGTCAAAAGTATAATGAGAACTTAATAATATCCCCAGAAGACTCTTGGGTCTGAATTCGTGAAATCTTTCCTTTATGAGATATGTGTACAAAACTATTTGGAAAACTTGGAAAGTCACATTAAAAATTTTGGTCAATCTCCAATGAAATGTATTTACAATCAATTAGTATGAAAAATAAGGGTCATAATTTTATATCCAACAAACTTGACTTACCATTGAATGCACTAATATAGCATATGGGTTGAAAATCCATTAATCAAACGGAAGTGGTAAAAATAGACCAATCACGGGGTATGGAGTTGCCACCTAATCTTTATGGGCACTACAAGAAAAATTATCTTTGGCGACTAAATTTTTAGTCGTCAAAAGTCCGTTTTTAGTCGCCAAAAATTAACTTTTTACTTTCCCCAACTAATTTTTTTAGTCGTTGGTTTTGTCGCGTATAGATGGTCGGCAGAGGTATTGGCGACTAAAACTTTTTTAGTCGCCAAAAAGCAGCTCTTTCGTGACTAACATTTTAGTCGCCAATAGTGATTTACACTTTTCAAAATCATACATTTAGCGACGAATCCTTTAGTCAACAATACTCACTGAATCGCCGACTAATCCATTTAGTCGCCAAAATAAAGACTTTTGGCGACTAATAATTTTAGTCGCAAAAGGTGCTTCCGTGAAAAAAAAAAATTACCAACTTTTTTACTTTTTCTAAGATTCGAATCACGGACCTTCTACTTTGTACACCTTTACCAACACACTCCCTCCACTATGCCCCCACAAGATCACATGAATATATATGCAATATATATTATTTATATAGTATATTGACCCGTATTAATTTAAAACTATATATATATATATAATTATTTTTATTCAATATTAATTTATGTAAAAAATAAATTAATTATTAAAAAAAAAGGGAGCCACTTTTGGCGACTAAAGTTTTTTTTAGTCGCCAAAAACCTTAGTTTTGGCTACTACCAATAATTTAGTCGCTAAAAAAATTAATTTCCGTTTAAAAATAACCACTTTCGGCGACTAAATTGATTTTTAGTTGCCAAAACTGCCACTTTTGCCGACTAAACTCAATTTTAGTCGCCAATTGTCCACTTTTAGCTACTAAAAATTCTTTAGTAGCCAAAAACCTTTACATTTGGCTACAACATTTTTTTTTGTCGGTAAAACGCTTACAATCGGCGACCAAACCATTTTTTAGTCGCCAAAGCCTATACTTTTGGCTACTAATCTTTTTTAGTCGCCAAAAACCTTCACCTTTGGCTACTAAAATTGTTTTAGTCGCTAAAACCCATGTAATCAGCGACTAATTTGATTTTTAGTCGCCAATAAGTACACATTTGGCTACTAAACTGTTTTAGTCGCCAAAAGTCTTCACTTTTGGCTACTAATTCAATTTTAGTCGCCAATTGTCCTACTTTCAGCGACGAAATTTACATTTTTGGTCGCCAAAACTGCTTTTTGTTGCAGTGGGGGAAACTAAGAAACCCTGGCTCCTACCAATATAGGCCACTGCCTATCACAACCAAAGGATTTACTCCACAAGTTTAGGTATGAGGGGAGAAGGTCATGAATTAAGCACTCCTACTCACCTAATGAAAGATAGGCCTTTACTAATTCTTGATATAAGATTAATTACCATAATATGATCATATAACCCATTTATTAATACTAACTTTACTACGTGGAGTAAACAAACTAAATGGCCTATTTAGGAATATTCTAATCTCTCGCATTTTGTAAAGGTTTTTAAAGCAACGATCTCATAAATAAATATATATATAAAAAAGGGCAAAACTCTCACATGAAGCGAACATAATTACCCTAACTTAGACAATAAGACCTCCAAGCTATAGGTGTGGGCGTCGTGCCTTTTTTGAGTCTAAGGCATGCATCCCACACCGACTTGCTTTATCAACGTAGAATCGCCACTTAATTTTTAAAGAGGAATTGAAAAACCTTTAACGATGAAAACTAAGTTAAGGCCTAGTCCGTTATAACCAAGAACATTTCGGGTTTGGGAGCTTAGGTAAAAATAGGGAAGACCATTTACATAGAAGCGTCTCCTTTTGCCTAATCCAAAGATTGGCCTATATTCACTCTCTATTTTATGATTTTAGTGGTTAATCATTCATACAAATCATTTTAGACATAAAAACTTTAATTTACCTAAGCTAGATGATTTGAATAAAAATATGCATCATTTATTTTAGATTGAATGAGTAAAGCCATATATTTCATAAAAAGTGATTTTTCATTATAAATGGATTTTTGACAACCTATGGCCTTAAACATAAACGAAAATATGTAATACTCCTAAAAATCAAACAAAACAACCAATTTTGCATACAAAGAGCATATAGACTTGGATTATTGAAAAACAATGCACATAACACCCATATCCCAAAGAAGAAAGAAGGACTTACTCGGTTGCCCACTTCATGCGTCTTATATGCAATACATAAATTAAATATGACCTAAATGCAACTAATACATACAATATATGAACCTAAGCCCTGTTTGAGGCTACTAAATGATGAATATCCATAAAAAGACCAAATAACACATAATGAGAAAAAAAAACAATGATATTAGCTATCTACATGATGATTCAAACCGGGCCTAACACATGAGTTCTAGATGATTAAATGAGCCTAATCGTGCTACTCTAATGTACACAAAGAAAGCATGCGAAATCAAGTGAGAAAATAGATAAAATGAATGACTTACATGATGCTATGATAGACTAACATCCTAGCATGCTTGAAAACTGAAAACAAACAAAGAATATGTACTGAAGCAGGTAAAACAAGAGAGTTTACCTACTAGTTTGCTAAAACCAAAGATCACACCAAGAAAAGCAGAAGAAAACTTTAGTTTTCTTGCTTGCAAGCTTCCCTCAGGCTTGGAATCCAAGTTAAGGTTGAAGTTCTTCAGTCCATAGGAGTTTTTAGAGATATAGAGTTGCTGTGAGGCTGTGTATCTTAGAGCTAGGGCAAGAGGAGAAAGGAGGTATAGTGCTTTGTTCTCAAAAGATTTAAAAAGGGTTCAAAATTCTTAACCCCCTCAAAGGGAGTCGAAGAGGGATTTTTTATAGACAGTAGGAGGCGTAGAGGGCAAGCTAGGGTAACCCTCATCGCCTTTGGCTACTGCTTTCCTTAAAAAATGCGCCAAAATTGAGTTTTCATAACTGGCTCTGCAATACTTCAATGTGTGTATGCACATATCTCGTGCGCACGTGCAATGATTGTGTGTATGTACAAACAACGTGCGCTCTCATATCTAACATGCACATGCGCATTGTGCCTTGGTACACATACCATGCATGCATGCACAAGTACAAGGTCCTATAACCTTTGTTTGCAGCACTAGTAAGCTCAAATTACATTCTGATCAAGGTGTTTGATAAAAATGGGTCCCTAATTTTGAAAAATATGATCAATTAAAGCATAATTGAGCTTTCTGAGGTTAAGAAGTTGGTTTTTGGCTAGAAACGGGTCCAAGGATAAAATGGACATTTTCACAAAAAGTTAATTTTTGGCCAAAACGAGTTTATTACAAGATCTCTAAATAACTTTAAACTTTTTAAGGATGAAGTAAGTACCATTTCATCATCGGAAGGTTTACAAGTGCCTAAAGTCTTAGAGTCAATCAAAATGGGTTGTCTACAGTTGTCCTTCTTTGATAGAGCTAAAACAATCATGCAGTGATGATAATCGAATGTTAAAGATCCGAGACCATCCCAGTTGACTTGACCCTAAGGCTTAAGGCAATGCCATACATTCATGTAAGTGATCGAACCCGCAGGTTGCCTACATATCCTTGATTACAAGGAATTAGATCGATGTAGTTCGGGGGCAGTTGTGCAACAATACACACAAGTGAGTGTATGCAACAAGCACTCAAGCATTCATCCAAACATGCATTCTAAGAAGAGAAGAATGGCGATACTTGTCATACTTACCTTACCATTCGTATCCCAAGTTCCTTTTCATTCTTTTCCAGGTTTGTACCAATCTTTCAAATTTTTCTAGAGAAAACTATTTCAAATAATAAAGCACATAGTGGTGTGGTTAGAGTGATGCCATTATGATGCCACAGTATGTCATTCTATTCCTGTGATGAAGCAAGGATGTGCCATTGTTATGCCATTCCATGCTCATATCGACAAGTCATGGTTTCATTAAGAGCCAAATGGTGATTTTCCATGCCCATATCAACGAGTCATGGAGGTATTTAAATGCCAGACGGAGCCATCCCATGCTCGTATCGACTAGTCATGGGGTTTAATGAATACCATTCCATGCTCACATCGCTAAGACGCAGAGTTTATTAGGTGTCGTTCCGTGCTCGCACTAGCAAGACATAGGGGGTTTATTTCAAGCCATTTCTACACTCGCATTGACAAGACATAGGGGTTTAAATGCCAAGTGACGCCTTTCACATGCTCGCATTGGCAAGACATGGGGGTTTATTGTTTGCCATTTCTATGCTCTCATCGGCAAGACGTGGGGGTTTAAGTGTTATTCCATGCTTGTATCAGCAAGACTTGGGAATTTTAAATGTCAAATGGTGCATTTCCATGCTTGCATCGGCAATACATGGGGGTTTAAATGCTATTCCATGCTTGCATCAGAAAGCTGTGGAAATTTTAAATGTCAAGTGGTGCCTTTCAATGCTTGCATCAGCAAGACATGGAGGTTTAAATGCTATTCGACGCTTGCATTGGCAAGACATGGAAATTTGAATATGAAGTGATTCCTTTCCATGGTCGCATTGGCAAGACATGGTGGTTTAGATGGTATTCCACACTCACATCGGCAAGACGTTGGAATTTGAATGACAAGTGATTCCTTTCCATGCTTGCATCAGCGAGACATGGAGGTTTAGATGCTATTCCACGCTCACATTGGCAAGACGTTTGAACTTAGATGCCAAGTAATTCTTTTCCATGCTTACATCAACATGACATGAGGTTTAGCTACTATTCCATGCTTGCATCGGCAAGACATGGGGGTTTAAATGCTATTCCATACTCACTTCAGCAAGACATAGGAATTTGAATGCTAAGTGATTCCTTTCCATGCTTGCATCGGCAAGACATGGTGGTTTAGATGCTATTCCATGCTTGCATCGGCAAGACGTGGGAATTTGAATGCCAAGTGATTCCTTTACATGCTTGCATCAGCAAGACATGGAGGTTTAGATGCTATTCCACACTCGCATCAGCAAGATGTGGGAATTTAAATGCCAAGTGGTGCCTTTCCATGCTTGCATGGACAAGAAATTGGGGTTTAGATGCTATTCCACACTCGCATCGCAAGATGTGGGAATTTAAATGCCAAGTGGTGCCTTTCCATGCTTGCATTACAAGAAACATATATGTAATTTTATTTTTTTTTTTGGTTGTTGTTGTTGCATTGTTCATACACAATATGTAGTTTATTTAGTACTCTTGGAGCGTCATATGGTGTTATTTATGTGGTGGTGTAAATCAATAATATAGTGTCAAATTTTATGAATGGAACTTAGTAACTCATTATTGTTAGATAATTGGAAGATAATAGGTGAATCACTTAGTATGAGTTGCGATTTTTTATATCCAAAACACCATGAGGAATTCTGTTTTGGGAAAGACGAATTCCCTGAATTTCTGAAGTCATTGGGTCTTCCTGAGGATCACTAGGTGGTCTACTAGGAGGCCTAGAAGGTATCTGCTGAAGAATATTTTTGATTTGTCTTCGGGAAGGTAGATGGTCAACTGATTGTCAACTTGATTCGGGATAGTCCACGTGATAAGGAGGGACAGATCGAAAGCTGTTATTAGAAAAACTTCTAGGTGTAGTCCTGAAACTGGCATTAGAAGAATTGCTTCTCGTAAGCATAGGTTTCTGGAATTGGAGGTAAACATGACCTCCTTGAGTCTGTATGACATCATCGATATTATGCTGGATAAGAGGTTTGGGAGGAACAGCATTAGGAATTTCCTATCTATCTGGAAAAGTTATATCCTTCCAAGGGATTAACTTTGGTACAGCTACTTGGCTACTATAAAGATTGGTTTCAATTAGGACTGTTTGGCCTGTTTCAGTTAATCCAGATTGGAGAAATTGTTCTTTCAGATAATCCATGCTTTTTACAATTAACTCATTGTCTGAAAGATGGGGATATTTTTGTTTGAGCTCCTTTTGGATCTGGACAAAAGGATTAGATACTGGAGAAGAGGATGGTGCAGGAAGTGCTGGTTGTTTAACGGATTCCCAGCAAGCCTTAGTATGCTGTTGAATTTTCGGAATGAGATCCTTAAGATCCATTTTATCCCACCATTTGACAAAAAAGATTCTTTTCAAACGGGGAACCTTATTCTGATAGTCACAGGCAAAGTCCCATTTCCAGATCCATGGAATTCCAAAACGGATGGAGAAATGGACTACATATTTACTGATAGATAATTCTCTGTTTTTGTTTAAGAATGAATATGCATGGGAGTACGCCACATGCCATTCATTATATTCGGTTCGAACGGAGTCGGGTAAAATATTAAGGGAAAGTCCGAACTTATCCCACCAAACGAGGAACCAGTTAGGAACATTGTTTTTGAGAACATCGGACAAAATACGGATGAACCAAGAATGATTCTTGATTGGATTCTGGTAGTAAAAGACCTGGGTAAAAGCATCAATGTAATCCCAGTAAGAATATTTACACTGTTTGTTCCGAAGATCAAGATCCCGGGTAGTATGCGGATGAATGCCCCAAGAAGAAATGGGCATGATGTTACGGATAACGATTTTACTGTACTGAATAGGACTGGCAGCTTTGTTAGCATCATGCAAGGTATGCTTGATTTCTGCAGCTCCAGTTTCAACCATTATCTGTTCATAAATATATCGGTACTGGTCAAAGTGTGGAGGTGACTGTTGAGTGGTGAGATAACGGCGTTTAATCTCCCACGGGTCGGTCATCCACTATTCATCAGATGGTTCAATCCAGAGAACGGTTTCCTCAGTAAGATTGTTAGGAGTATACGGATCGTCCGGCCTCAGGAGAACATCCTTTGCCGTTGGATTACTGGTTTGTCCTCTCAAAGGAGGAAATTCTGATGGATCATAGCGAGGGTTCGAACCCCGGCCACGACCACGACCTCGTTGGCCTCTACTGGTCATTTGCGGATTTCTGCAAATATTCACGGGTCAAAAAGTCAAGCAAAGAGTTAGTTTCGCCTTTGATATATTCAATATCAAAATCAAAATTAGATAAATAACTCTGCCAGCTTGAAAATATCCGTTTGGAAGCAAGGTTTTTAACATCTTGCTTAAATATCTGTCGAGCAGCAGAACAGTCAACTCTGATGATAAAATGCTGGTTTAAAAGATCATCTTGGAATTTGATAACACACTTGACAATGGCTAAACATTCCTGTTTAATGGTTGGATAATTCAAAGCAGCTTGATTCCAATGGCCAGAATGAAAACGTAATAATTCTTCTTTCTGGGTTTTGGGATTAAACTGTTTTAAAATACCACCAAATCCTTCATTGGACGCATCGGTTTCAAAAATTTTCTTCCATTCAGGATTAGGTAAATTTAAACAAGGTAACTGTTGGACTTTAGCTTTGATTTTCTGAACGGCTAAAGTGTGTTCTGGAGACCATGGTGGAGGATTTTTTCTTAACCTGGTATATAAAATGTTAACATCGGCAGATAAATTGTGATAATAATCTCGAACATAATTAAGACTGCCGAGAAATCTCTGTAATTGAGTCTTGTCTTTAATTTCATCAGGAAATTTAGAAGCAAACTCCATGCTACGGTTAATAGGTATAATACTGCCATTGCAAATATTATGACCTAAATATCTGATGGTGGTTTGAAATAATTGCATTTTTGGAGCAGAAATAACTAAACCATTTCTGATAATAACATTCTTAAATATATTAAGATGTTTAATATGCTGGTCAATGGATGAGGAGAAAATTAAAACATCATCAATGTATGAGAGAGTAAATTCTGTAAATGGATTGAAAATATCATTCATGATATGCTGAAATTCTGATGGGGCATTTTTTAAACCAAATGGCATAACATTCCATTCATAATGCCCAAAGGGTATGGTGAAAGCTGTTTTATAGCGATCCTGTTCAACAATTTCAACTTGCCAATATCCTGATTTTAAATCAAATTTAGAAAAAATTATAGCATCCTGGAGGCGATCTAGAAGATCCTTCTTATTCGGAATCGGATACCTAATCCATTTTAATTTTTCATTTAACGGTTTGTAGTTAATTACAAGGCGAGGAACACCTCGTTCTAACTCTGCATTTTTGTTGACATAAAAGGCGGTACAACTCCACGGGGAGTGACTAGGTCGGATAAGTTTCTTATCAAGAAGACTTTGAATTTCTGTTTTACATCATTCCATATATTCCTTCTTCATCTGACTAGGGCGAGCTCTAGTTGGAATATATTTTTCATCAAAATCTGGTTCATATGGTAAAGTCACAGTATACTTTTTACGATTCCAAAAAGCATTAGGAACAGTACCACATACTTCTGTTTGAAATTCTTTTTCAATTAATTTAATTTTCTGTTTAAAAGTAGGTTGTTGTAACCTTTGTTCTGTTGTCAAAAAAGAAACTTCTTTTTTAATTAAATTTATCTGGTTTTGTTTAACAGAGATTAAATCACGAATTTGATCTAATTCTTTTGTATACGGTTGAGTGATAAATTCAAAAATTACTGATTGTCCCTGTATTTGAGAATAAATACCTGTTGAGTCAATTTTCTGGATAGGCATCAAAAGACAAAGAAAAGGGGTGCCTAAGATGATATTTGTAGCAAGATTTTTGACTAAGACAAAGGATGTTGGAAGACACAAATCTTGATTACAAATATATGCTTCTGGAACTTTATACCTGATCTGGAGAGAATTACCACTAGCACTGGTGAGACTTTGAGTAGTCTTTTCAAAATACCTGGTTGGAACTATACCTTCTTGGATACAGTTCATATCTGCACCGCTATCAACTAAAGCAATAGCATCTTTAATCATGAAATCGGGTTTTATTAAAAATGAGATTTTAATATACCATTTCTGAAAGGTCACCTGATTAACAAGTAATAGGTAAGGAGTAGTGTTTTTTGATTTTTCTTTATTTAGATGTTCAGTTTCTTTTTCTTTCTGTTTAGAAATCTGAGTATGAAGATACTTAATATCTTTGATTGCAGCTTCACTAGCAGTTTGCAAGTGTTTGACTTCTGTTTTAAGGATATTAATTTCCATTTTTAAATCCTGAATCGTTGTAGGTTGTTCTACAAGGGGTTTGGCCTGGATTCGGTCAATTACATTTTTAAGATTGTAAGAATAGTCCGGATTAGGAGGAGTTTCCTGTATTGTCTGTTGGTGTTCATAACACATTTTTAAATATTTGATTTTAATTTCTGGATCCTGGATTTGATCTGCTACAGCGAGCATATCCTTTTGAGTATCTGTTAAAACATTGATACTACTGGGTTCTCCTAGATGTAAACCGTTCATTTCAACTATGGATTTCCTGTAATTAATTTCTGATATATGTTCCTGGTTGGTACTACAGGGACATGATTCTTCTGGTTCTTCTTCACCGGTGGAAGTGGAGTATAACTGATTGAGCTTATCCTCAGAAGGAATTTCGTCTTCAGTTGAGTTTTCATCAGCGTCGAGGGCTTGAATTAACTGGTCTTTGATATCGGGATCAAGATCTAATTCATTAACTTTTGCTTTAGCCTTTGATTTACATCTATTGGCATAATGTCCTAGTTGGCCACATTTGTAGCATTTTACTTCTGATTTATTTTTAGGTTTATGTTTATATTTACTGGTAGATTTCTTTGGATAAAACTTTTTAGTTGTTTGCGGATGGCTAGTCTTATGAGACCTTTTCCGATAGGGTTTAGAAGATTTCTTACGAGAAACCTGTCTAGGTTTACCTGGATATTTAATAGCTGGTTCGTAGGCAAATTGTTCACAAAATTCACCTAATTCTTTTCTTCCTGTTAGATTCTGTTGTTTCATTTGGTAATGAAGTTTAAGGTCATTACAAAGGGAAAAACCTTCATCGGTAATTATGGAGCAAAGTTGTCCATAGGTGTACTGGTCGTAAGGAATAGACATCCGGTCATGGCGATCGCGAAGTTTTTTCCAAACTCTTTCGGCAAAAAGGGTAGGAAGGCCATCAATGAATTTGGCTTTCCAATGGGTACTGTTGGCGTCAGGTCTTTGCGTGACCTTACGGAGAAAAACATCCTTATACCAACGGAAGTGAGTTAATGAAGGGCAATGAAGATTTTGAAGTAATTCGCGGCCACGATCCTGAGCAGAAGTACTGGTACCAACAAAGCCTAAGATGATGGTTTGGATAAGGGTATAGACAACATCCTGTTGTTGGACTTGTTGATGAGTAGTGGGGTCTACTTCAATTTTAACAGCAGCAAGAATTTCGGTTTGTTGGATAGGTGTAAGGATATTATCCCACCATCCTTTGAGAATACCTGTAAAGCCATTAATAATAAATTTGGCAATGGCTTGGTCATTATTACTGTATTGACGGCAAACGGTAGCATAAATCATCATCTGATGTAGTTTCTTGTAGATACCATATTCGGATTCACCATCGATATTCCATTCGTAAATGGTATTACCATGGTAGCTTCCCTGGTCATTAAGATATGTTTCTTCATAAAGAATGTCTGGAGGAGTAGGTCGGGCATAATAATTTCTGGTGTAGGGAAGAGTAGCAGGTCGAGAAGTATACTGACTCAATTTATGAACTGTTTGTGGTTCTTGGAAATTCATTTGAATTTCATGAATCTGTTCTGGAGAAAGTGTATCCTGGTCAGGGCTGGATTCAGCTCGCAACATGTGGCTAGTTCCACTAGAGGATCCTGGTGGTTTGGGAGGTTCTGGTGGTCGGACATTAAGAGTCTGCATTTTCTGGAGAAGGGTGTCCATAAACTCATTATTAGACGCTTTTAATTTAAAATTAGTAATGTCTAATGATGGTTTAATGGAGACTGGATGCAAATTTGAGATTCCTGTTGTAGGTGGGGCTAAAGTTCTATCCTTGAAGGTAGAAATTGCTTCTTCCACTCGAGTTAACTGTTTCCCTATAGTTTGGCAGATTAGGTTTGTATAATTATGCTATTTGACTAGTAGGGTTTCAGTCTTAGTTAATTTTCCTGATTGAGCATCAATATATGCAGTAGCGGATAAAGGTTGTCTGGTGGTTTCGCCATTAGGGACTAATTCTAAAGCTTGAGGCGGAGGATGAATAGAATGAACTATTTGTCCTTCGGTGGTAGTCCAGGTTTTATACTGATCTTCAATTACTACTAATTGAGGTTGAGTAACTGTATTATACCAGTCTACAAAAGGTATTATTTTCTGATGTAACTCAAAATGTTGATAATATTGAGTTTTATATTCTGCTAATTGCTCCAGAGTATGATTTTCAAAATACCATTCTCTGAATGCTTTATATTTTTTCTGATTAAATTCCTGGTTAATTATTTTTCTATTTTCACTGCCTGGTGTAAAATCCATTAAATATCAAAATTCATATCACTGGCCGTTGGGCTATCTGGTAATGGTGTTGGTGCAGTTGGAGCAGTATAAACACCATGAGGGATTCTGTTTTGGGAAAGACGAATTCCCTGAATTTCTGAAGTCATTGGGTCTTCCTGAGGATCACTAGGTGGTCTACTAGGAGGCCTATAAGGTATCTGCTGAAGAATATTTTCGATTTGTCTTCGGGAAGGTAGATGGTCAACTGATTGTCGACTTGATTCGGGATAGTCCACGTGATAAGGAGGGACAGATCGAAAGCTGTTATTAGAAAAACTTCTAGGTGCAGTCCTGAAACTGGCATTAGAAGAATTGCTTCTCGTAAGCATAGGTTTCTGGAATTGGAGGTAAACATGACCTCCTTGAGTCTATATGACATCATCGATATTATGCTGGATAAGAGGTTTGGGAGGAACAGCATTAGGAATTTCCCATCTATCTGGAAAAGTTATATCCTTCCAAGGGATTAACTTTGGTACAGCTACTTGGCTACTGTAAAGATTGGTTTCAATTAGGACTGTTTGGCCTGTTTCAGTTTTCTTTTTAACATAAGGATTTAAAGTTGTTAAAGCCTTGATGTAAATTCTAGAATGTACTGAAAAGGGTGGAGTACCTGGTTTGTAATTGTATCCATGGGTAAGAACCCTAAGTTCTAAAACATCAGATAGATTAGCATCGCACAGAGCAACGCTGAGATTTGGATAGATATCAAAATATACTGGTCCGTGAGACAAACTTGTCTCAATTGCTCCCATAAGGGATGCACGCCAATCAAGACAGCGTCCATCACGAAGAGTGCATTGAATACTGGTATTTTGACCTAAAAGAGTCAAAGGTTTGAATGCAATTTGTACCAATCCTATATGGATGTACTTATCTTCTTTCAGAAAAGGGACAAAATCATTTACATGGATTAATTTAATGATTTCATCATTGTTTTGAATACAAGAGGCATGTTCAAATGTCTTGATTATGGTTTTACTCCAAAATTGGAATCGACCTTTTTTATAAATGGTTTGTGGGTCTACTGATGGAATGGTCCATTTATCTAAGGCCTGTTTAACTTCCTGATAGGCAACTAATTCCGCTGCTTCGGCTAATGAGGAAACTGTATTTCCTACTGTGGTTACTGATTTGGTTCCTGGTATTTCTACGGTATTTTCAGATTGTTCTGACATGGTTGTATTGTGATCATATATGTCTAATTTATTATGTTTATAATGTTATTATGTGCTAATTAAAACTTGGCTCTGATACCATGAATGGTGCTCACTAACGGTCAACGCTAGCACGTCTGTCAACGACTTACGGGTATCACACAGTCTTCACTCAAACACTGCAACATGACCTACTCCCTACGCGACTTGGGTGACGTCCCACTAACCCTAACCATTAGTTAACCGTACAAAAGCACAAACCCAAGAATTAATACACACATAATAATAATATAAATACAACAAATTAAGACATATATGATCTCATATACCTTACTGTTGGGGTGGCGGAGGCCTTCTGGCCGCCCACGCCACTAGTTGTTCGTTGATCAGCACTTGGATTTCTTCTAAATACTAATCACAGTTGGCAACACGCCCAGAGATGTACTGTTGAGTATAACGGTCTACTGGTAAACTAAGATAATACTGTTTTGGCTGTAACCAAAACTGCTGGGCTTGTAATAAAGAATCTAATAAGTCAACAGAGGGCATACATATTGAAACACGAGGAGCAAACTTTTATTGAAGAAGTAAAATATTTTACAAGAGGGGGTTAGAAGAGAGATTACAAGAGGAAGGAAGAAAGAAAATTCAAAAAATTTCTAAGTCTACCTCAACAAGGGTGAGGGCATCCCTTTAAATACTAGAAAGAAGATAAGATTACATTATTACACAAAGACAGGTGGCCTTCTTCGATTGCACCGACAGAATTCCTCCTTATAAACTTATCTTCAACTTTTTGGAATGGGGAACAGCATCTTCCTTTTACTGTTGATAATATCTGCTTTTGCAAAAGTTGCTTGTCCTGTTGTGCCGACGCCTATAGCTCGGGTCCCTTGCCTTTACTGGATTTGTCTTTTGCCATCTTTTCCACGAGGACAGTTGTCAAAGAATCCCAAAAGTCACCAAGATTGGGTTCTTCATCATCTTCGGATTGCGACTCTCCGGCCAACACGTGTTCGGCTGGATCTGAAGCAGGCTCGGATGGAGACTGACTGGTACCTGATCTCATAGATACGTCATCTTCTGGATTAACGGATTGGAGAAATTGTTCTTTCAGACAATCCATGCTTTTTATAATTAACTCATTGTCTGAAAGATGGAGATATTTTTGTTTGAGCTCCTTTTGGATCTGGACAAAAGGATTAGATACTGGAGAAGAGGATGGTGCAGGAAGTGCTGGTTGTTTAACGGATTCCCAACAAACCTTAGTATGCTGTTGAATTTTCGGAATGAGATCCTTAAGATCCATTTTATCCCACCATTTGACAAAAAAGATTCTTTTCAAACGGGGAACCTTATTCTGATAGTCACAGGCAAAGTCCCATTTCCAGATCCATGGAATTCCAAAACGGATGGAGAAATGGACTACAGATTTACTGATAGATAATTCTCTGTTTTTGTTTAAGAATGAATATGCACGGGAGTACGCCACATGCCATTCATTATATTCGGTTTTACTCCAAAATTGGAGTAAAACCATAATCAAGACATTTGAACATGCCTCTTGTATTCAAAACAATGATGAAATCATTAAATTAATCCATGTAAATGATTTTGTCCCTTTCCTGAAAGAATATAAGTACATCCATATAGGATTGGTACAAATTGCATTCAAACCTTTGACTCTTTTAGGTCAAAATACCAGTATTCAATGCACTCTTCGTGATGGACGCTGTCTTGATTGGCGTGCATCCCTTATGGGAGCAATTGAGACAAGTTTGTCTCACGGACCAGTATATTTTGATATCTATCCAAATCTCAGCGTTGCTCTGTGCGATGCTAATCTATCCGATGTTTTAGAACTTAGGGTTCTTACCCATGGATGCAATTACAAACCAGGTACTCCACCCTTTTCAGTACATTCTAGAATTTACATCAAGGCTTTAACAACTTTAAATCCTTATGTTAAAAAGAAAACTGAAACAGGCCAAACAGTCCTAATTGAAACCAATCTTTACAGTAGCCAAGTAGCTGTACCAAAGTTAATCCCTTGGAAGGATATAACTTTTCCAGATAGATGGGAAATTCCTAATGCTGTTCCTCCCAAACCTCTTATCCAGCATAATATCGATGATGTCATACAGACTCAAGGAGGTCATGTTTACCTCCAATTCCAGAAACCTATGCTTACGAGAAGCAATTCTTCTAATGCCAGTTTCAGGACTGCACCTAGAAGTTTTTCTAATAACAGCTTTCGATCTGTCCCTCCTTATCACGTGGACTATCCCGAATCAAGTCGACAATCAGTTGACCATCTACCTTCCCGAAGACAAATCGAAAATATTCTTCAGCAGATACCTTCTAGGCCTCCTAGTAGACCACCTAGTGATCCTCAGGAAGACCCAATGACTTCAGAAATTCAGGGAATTCGTCTTTCCCAAAACAGAATCCCTCATGGTGTTTATACTGCTCCAACTGCACCAACACCATCACCAGATAGCCCAACAACCAGTGATATGAATTTTGATATTTAATGGATTTTACACCAGGCAGTGAAAATAGAAAAATAATTAACCAGGAATTTAATCAGAAAAAATATAAAGCATTCAGAGAATGGTATTTTGAAAATCATACTCCGGAGCAATTAACAGAATATAAAGCTCAATTTTATCAACATTTGAAGTTACATCAGAAAATAATACCTTTTGTAGACTGGTATAATACAGTTACTCAACCTCAATTAGTAGTAATTGAAGATCAGTATAAAACCTGGACTACCACCGAAGGACAAATAGTTCATTCTATTCATCCTCCACCTCAAGCTTTAGAATTAGTCCCTAATGGCGAAACCACCAGACAACCTTTATCCGCTACTACATATATTGATGCTCAATCAGGAAAATTAACTAAGACTGAAACCCTACTAGTCAAACAGCATAATTATACAAACCTAATATGCCAAACTATAGGGAAACAGTTAACTCGAGTGGAAGAAGCAATTTCTACCTTCAAGGATAGAACTTTAGCCCCACCTACAACAGGAATCTCAACTTTGCATCCAGTCTCCATTAAACCATCATTAGACATTACTAATTTTAAATTAAAAGCGTCTAATAATGAGTTTATGGACACCCTTCTCCAGAAAATGCAGACTCTTAATGTCCGACCACTAGAACCTCCCAAACCACCAGGATCCTCTAGTGGAACTATCCACATGTTGCGAGCTGAATCCAGCCCTGACCAGGATACACTTTCTCCAGAACAGATTCATGAAATTCAAATGAATTTCCAAGAACCACAAACAGTTCATAAATTGAGTCAGTATACTTCTCGACCTGCTACTCTTCCCTACACCAGAAATTATTATGCCCGACCTACTCCTCCAGACATTCTTTATGAAGAAACATATCTTAATGACCAGGGAAGCTACCATGGTAAGACCATTTACGAATGGAATATCGATGGTGAATCCGAATATGGTATCTACAAGAAACTACATCAGATGATGATGTATGCTACCGTTTGCCGTCAATACAGTAATAATGACCAAGCCATTGCCAAATTTATTATTAATGGCTTTACAGGTATTCTCAAAGGATGGTGGGATAATATCCTCACACCTATCCAACAAACCGAAATTCTTGCTGCTGTTAAAATTGAAGTAGACCCCACTACTCATCAACAAGTCCAACAACAGGATGCTGTCTATACCCTTATCCAAACCATTATCTTAGGCTTTGTTGGTACCAGTACTTCTGCGTAGGATCGTGGCCGCGAATTACTTCAAAATCTTCATTGCCCTTCATTAACTCACTTCCGTTGGTATAAGGATGTTTTTCTCCTTAAGGTCACCCAAAGACCTGACGCCAACAGTACCCATTGGAAAGCCAAATTCATTGATGGCCTTCCTACCCTTTTTGCCGAAAGAGTTCGGAAAAAACTTCGCGATCGCCATGACCGGATGTCTATTCCTTACGACCAGTACACCTATGGACAACTTTGCTCCATAATTACCGATGAAGTTCTTTCCCTTTGTAATGACCTTAAACTTCATTACCAAATGAAACAACAGAATCTAACAGGAAGAAAAGAATTTGGTGAATTTTGTGAACAATTTACCTACGAACCAGCTATTAAATATCCAGGTAAACCTAGACAGGTTTCTCGTAAGAAATCTTCTAAACCCTACCGGAAAAGGTCTCATAAGACTAGCCATCCGCAAACAACAAAAAAGTTTTATCCAAAGAAATCTACCAGTAAATATAAACATAAACCTAAAAATAAATCAGAAGTAAAATGCTACAAATGTGGCCAACTAGGACATTATGCCAATAGATGTAAATCAAAGGCTAAAGCAAAAGTTAATGAATTAGATCTTGATCCCGATATCAAAGACCAGTTAATTCAAGCCCTCGACGCTGATGAAAACTCAACTGAAGACGAAATTCCTTCTGAGGATGAGCTCAATAAGTTATACTCCACTTCCACCGGTGAAGAAGAACCAGAAGAATCATGTCCCTGTAGTACCAACCAAGAACATATATCAGAAATTAATTACAGGAAATCCATAGTTGAAATGAACGGTTTACATCTAGGAGAACCCAGTAGTATCAATGTTTTAACAGATACTCAAAAGGATATGCTCGCTGTAGCAGATCAAATCCAGGATCCAGAAATTAAAATCAAATATTTAAAAATGTGTTATGAACACCAACAGACAATACAGGAAACTCCTCCTAATCCGGACTATTCTTACAATCTTAAAAATGTAATTGACCGAATCCAGGCCAAACCCCTTCTAGAACAACCTACAACGATTCAGGATTTAAAAATGGAAATTAATATCCTTAAAACAGAAGTCAAACACTTGCAAACTGCTAGTGAAGCTACAATCAAAGATATTAAATATCTTCATACTCAGATTTCTAAACAGAAAGAAAAAGAAACTGAACATCTAAATAAAGAAAAATCAGAAAACACTACTCCTTACCTATTACTTGTTAATCAGGTGACCTTTCAGAAATGGTATATTAAAATCTCATTTTTAATAAAACCCGATTTCATGATTAAAGATGCTATTGCTTTAGTTGATAGCGGTGCAGATATGAACTATATCCAAGAAGGTATAGTTCCAACCAGGTATTTTGAAAAGACTACTCGAAGTCTCACCAGTGCTAGTGGTAATTCTATACAGAACAGGTATAAAGTTCCAGAAGCATATATTTGTAATCAAGATTTGTGTCTTCCAACATCCTTTGTCTTAGTCAAAAATCTTGCTCCAAATATCATCTTAGGCACCCCTTTTCTTTGTCTTTTGATGCCTATCCAGAAAATTGACTCAACAGGTATTTATTCTCAAATACAGGGACAATTAGTAATTTTTGAATTTATCACTCAACCGTATACAAAAGAATTAGATCAAATTCGTGATTTAATCTCTGTTAAACAAAACTAGATAAATTTAATTCAAAAAGAAGTTTCTTTTTTGACAACAGAACAAAGGTTACAACAACCTGCTTTTCAACAGAAAATTAAATTAATTGAAAAAGAATTTCAAACAGAAGTATGTGGTACTGTTCCTAATGCTTTTTGGAATCGTAAAAAGTATACTGTGACTTTACCATATGAACCAGATTTTGATGAAAAATATATTCCAACTAGAGCTCGCCCTAGTCAGATGAAGAAGGAATATATGGAATTATGTAAAACAGAAATTCAAAGTCTTCTTGTTAAGAAACTTATCCGACCTAGTCACTCCCCGTGGAGTTGTACCGCCTTTTATGTCAACAAAAATGCAGAGTTAGAACGATGTGTTCCTCGCCTTGTAATTAACTACAAACCGTTAAATGAAAAATTAAAATGGATTAGGTATCCGATTCTGAATAAGAAAGATCTTCTAGATCGCTTCCAGGATGCTATAATTTTTTTCTAAATTTGATTTAAAATCAGGATAATGGCAAGTTGAAATTGCTGAACAGGATCGCTATAAAACAGCTTTCACCGTACCCTTTGGGCATTATGAATGGAATGTTATGCCATTTGGTTTAAAAAATGCCCCATCAGAATTTCAGCATATCATGAATGATATTTTCAATCCATTTACAGAATTTACTTTCTCATACATTGATGATGTTTTAATTTTCTCCTCATCCATTGACCAGCATATTAAACATCTTAATATATTTAAGAATGTCATTATCAGAAATGGTTTAGTTATTTTTGCTCCAAAAATGCAATTATTTCAAACCACCATCAGATATTTAGGTCATAATATTTCCAATGGCAGTATTATACCTATTAGCCGTAGCATGGAGTTTGTTTCTAAATTTCCCGATGAAATTAAAGACAAGACTCAATTACAGAGATTTCTCGGCAGTCTTAATTATGTTCGAGATTATTATCATAATTTATCTGCCGATGTTAACATTTTATATACCAGGTTAAGAAAAAATCCTCCACCATGGTCTCCAGAACACACTTTAGCCGTTCAGAAAATCAAAGCTAAAGTCCAACAGTTACCTTGTTTAAATTTACCTAATCCTGAATGGAAGAAAATTGTTGAAACCGATGCGTCCAATGAAGGATTTGGTGGTATTTTAAAACAGTTTAATCCCAAAACCCAGAAAGAAGAATTATTACGTTTTCATTCTGGCCATTGGAATCAAGCTGCTTTGAATTATCCAACCATTAAACAGGAATGTTTAGCCATTGTCAAGTGTGTTATCAAATTCCAAGATGATCTATTAAACCAGCATTTTATCATCAGAGTTGACTGCTCTGCTGCTCGACAGATATTTAAGCAAGATGTTAAAAACCTTGCTTTCAAACAGATATTTTCAAGCTGGCAGAGTTATTTATCTAATTTTGATTTTGATATTGAATATATCAAAGGCGAAACTAACTCTTTGCCTGACTTTTTGACCCGTGAATATTTGCAGAAATCCGCAAATGACCAGTAGAGGCTAACAAGGTCATGGTCGTGGCCGGGGTTCGAACCCTCGCTATGATCCATCAGAATTTCCTCCTCTGAGAGGACAAACCAGTAATCCAACGGCAAAGGATGTTCTCCTGAGGCCGGACGATCCGTATACTCCTAACAATCTTACTGAGGAAACCGTTCTCTGGATTGAACCATCTGATGAACAGTGGATGACCGACCCGTGGGAGATTAAACACCGTTATCTCACCACTCAACAGTCACCTCCACACTTTGACCAGTACCGATATATTTATGAACAGATAATGGTTGAAACTGGAGCTGCCGAAATCAAGCATACCTTGCATGATGCTAACAAAGCTGCCAGTCCTATTCAGTACAGTAAAATCGTTATCCGTAACATCATACCCATTTCTTCTTGGGGCATTCATCCGCATACTACCCAGGATCTTGATCTTCGGAACAAACAGTGTAAATATTCTTACTGGGATTACATTGATGCTTTTACCCAGGTCTTTTTCTACCAGAATCCAATCAAGAATCATTCTTGGTTCATCCGTATTCTGTCCGATGTTCTCAAAAACGATGTTCCTAACTGGTTCCTCATTTGGTGGGATAAGTTCGGACTTTCCCTTAATATTTTACCCGACTCCGTTCGAACCGAATATAATGAATGGCATGTGGCGTACTCCCGTGCATATTCATTCTTAAACAAAAACAGAGAATTATCTATCCGTAAATCTGTAGTCCATTTCTCCATCCGTTTTGGAATTCCATGGATCTGGAAATGGGACTTTGCCTGTGACTATCAGAATAAGGTTCCCCGTTTGAAAAGAATCTTTTTTGTCAAATGGTGGGATAAAATGGATCTTAAGGATCTCATTCCGAAAATTCAACAGCATACTAAGGCTTGCTGGGAATCCGTTAAACAACCAGCACTTCCTGCACCATCCTCTTCTCCAGTATCTAATCTTTTTGTCCAGATCCAAAAGGAGCTCAAACAAAAATATCCCCATCTTTCAGACAATGAGTTAATTGTAAAAAGCATGGATTATCTGAAAGAACAATTTCTCCAATCCGTTAATCCAGAAGATGACGTATCTATGAGATCAGGTACCAGTCAGTCTCCATCCGAGCCTGCTTCAGATCCAGCCGAACACGTGTTGGCCGAAGAGTCGCAATCCAAAGATGATGAAGAACCCAATCTTGGTGACTTTTGGGATTCTTTGACAACTGTCCTCGTGGAAAAGATGGCAAAAGACAAATCCAGTAAAGGCAAGGGACCCGAGCTATAGGCGTCGGCACAACAAGACAACCAACTTTTGCAAAAGCAGATATTATCAACAGTAAAAGGAAGATGCTGTTCCCCATTCCGAAAAGTTGAAGATAAGTTGATAAGGAGGAATTCTGTTGGTGCAATCGAAGAAGGCCACCTGTCTTTGTGTAATAATGTAATCTTATATTCTTTCTAGTATTTAAAGGGATGCCCTCACCCTTGTTGAGGTAGACTTAGAAATTTTTCGAATTTTCTTTCTTCCTTCCTCTTGTAATCTCTCTTCTAACCCCCTCTTGTAAAATATTTTACTTCTTCAATAAAAGTTTGCACCTCGTGTTTCAATATGTATGCCCTTTGTTGACTTATTAGATTCTTTATTACAAGCCCAGCAGTTTTGGTTACAGCAAAAACAGTATTATCTTAGTTTACCAGTAGGCTGTTATACTCAACAGTACATCTCTGGGCGTGTTGCCAACTGTGATCAGTATTTAGAAGAAATCCAAGTGCTGATCAACGAACAACTAGTGGCGTGGGCGGCCAGAAGGCCTCCGCCACCCCAACAGTAAGGTATATGAGATCATATATGTCTTAATTTGTTGTATTTATATTATTATTATGTGTGTATTAATTCTTGGGTTTGTGCTTATGTACGGTTAATTAATGGTTAGGGTTAGTGGGACGTCACCCAAGTCGCGTAGGGAGTAGGTCATGTTGTAGTGTTTGAGTGAAGACCGTTTGATACCCGTAAGTCGTTGACAGACGTGCTAGCTGTAGACGGCGCCCGCGTGGGCCTCAATGCTACAGTTCGGACTCGATTTGTGTCACGGTTCTTAATCTGAACCAAAGAGTCCAAATCTGGCAAATCGTTTTGAGAAACAGATTTTTGAAAAAGTAGTGCCAAACATGGACTGCTTTGCCAGATACAGAGTCGCCACCTAAATATTTTTTAAAATGGGGAAATTTAGGAAACCCTGACTCGGTGCCGAAGGCCACATGTCCGTCATCACCGGAGTTGTCTCGGCTCGGGAGCTTGGGTACGATCGGGGAAGGTCAGCTATGAGCACCCCCTTTCGCCCGGTCCGAAGACCGGCCTCTACTAACCGTGATATCCGTTTTTGAAAACTTTACGTGTTCTAAAACCGATTATTAGCCTAGAATTACTATGTTATGCGCACAGCAAACAAGTATAGACTAGATTGCCTAATTTGGAAATAAACATTGCATATCCGTTCGGTTTGAAAATGCTTTGGAATTTGCTACTCGCAAGTAGGCTAAAATACGGATTTCAACGAGTTTTTCCAACTCAAACAATCCAACCTTCACCCACAGGCATTCGAAACAGTTTAACACATAAGCATCTAGCCACATGTTAAGCATGCTGTCATGGAAATATTCACACTCATGTGATATGCTAAAGCGGAAATACTTACATAGTACTCCGTGCCAAAACAAAGAACTTGTTAGCAAACATGCATGATCCAAGTCCATGTGAAGTGCCTAATGCATCGCACACAAAATGTTACTAGAATAGGCTCGGCTATCCTAAACATGTTATGTGAAAATGCACAATTATCACGTATTCAGTTTTGGAATTGAAGTACTGATGCAGTTAGCGTGATGTACCGAGCCTAATGCATGCAATACAAATGCATGGATGTACACATGCACAGCATAAGGTATGCTAAATTAAACGTGCCCTAATACTAACCATTAAAGCGGGTAAGTAAAAGGGAAGAAAGAAGTGAGGTTGGAAGACATACACACCACCCACACACACTTATTACAGGTTTGCCCTCGCTCGGAGGGACCGAATAAATATTACAAATTAATTAACTACGCAAGCTAATTAATATTACAAATTGCCTAATTTAATTAACAAATTAAATAGACTAAGAAAAACAGTAAAACGCCTCGAGAAACGTGCCGCCATGCGCAAGCTGCCTCTGTTTTCCTTCCTTTCCTCCTCTGGAGGCTGTCAAAGCCTCAGGACTGATCCCTTGGACAGAGAGGATCACCACCGGCTGATTGAGATTGCCACCGGCAGTGTGGTATGTCCATCGGCACAAAATTGAATCTGTCGGCAGAGAAAAGGTTGCCGGCCGGCACCTTACACTGCCGGTCGGCAAAGAAAGTCTGCTGGACCTGCAACTCACAGCAACAGAGGGCAAAACAAGGCATGGCAGCACAATTCAAAGCATGTATGCACCAACCATGTCTCTTATCATTGTGATGACTCAAAGGGACATGTGCCTCGGTTGTCGGACCACCGATCACGCATTTCCATGCATGATGGCCCAAAGAACCAAGTATGCAACTTTGATTTCAAATGTATGCAAACCAATCAAACAAAACTCCCAATCCCTATCACCCAAGTCAAGGGACAAGGAATGCATGCAAGATGCAATGCAACCTAGGCATACAAGCTAAGGATGCAACATGGCATGGCAAAGCACTTATGCAAGCATACAAGCATACATATGGCAATGCAAATAAATGGAAAGATGGACTTACATATGAATTAGGCAGCTCTAAAATAGACCTAAAACAGTGGCCATAAGTGCTAAAGAGTGAGGGCTAAATGGCATACACACACACATGCACATAAGGACCAACACTTAAGCACAAATCAAGCAACATTCAAGCACACTTGAAAGGGACAAACATGAACAATTAGCATGCATTATGAGCTTTGAAATCATGCTAATACATGGTGCCAAACCAAGTTATAAATCAAGTCAAGCACGCAACAAATGGCCTAAGTGTTCAAAGTAAACCAAAGTGACATTGAGCTACACTTAACAAGACCAAACGAGGCATGCATTAAGCGACCAAAAACAGGTTTATAGCACGTTAAAACAAGGCTAAAGGACTCTTTAGATGGCATCTAAATGGCCCAAATACAAAGGCATACACCATGGCCAAAACATGGAGCATTGCAACACATGCTTTCAAAGCATTAAAGAGACATGCAGGGCAATCCAACAAGCATGGAAATGGGACTGAAATGGCATGTAGGATGATCCCAAATCACCAAAACAATGCAAAGATGGCATGCTACACATGCACATACTCAAGGCCAACAAGCCCAAATACAAAGGAGCTATATAATGCATGCAAAGATCAACCCAAACGACTATGGACAGAGCTAAAACATGGCAAGATAAGCACATAATCTTCACAAGACTAAGCCTAAAACATGCTCCAACAAAGGCTAACAACCTAAGGCACATTAAGGCATAAACAAGGCATTACATGGCAACTATGCTAAACATGCATGGAGTTCCAAAACCAACTTGAAATCATGTTATATTATGGATATATAAGCATGAAAAACAAACCAAACATGCTCAACACACACTCAAGCATGGGCTTCCTTAAGAGGCCAAAATATGTCCTTTTCAAGGACAACAAGGAGAGGGGGTGGCCCTCTCCTTCTTGGGACTTCAAAGCATCATCTTCACCACTGAAATCCCTCAAGATTTCAGTGGTGAAGAGACCTCAACACCAAAATCCCGGAGCTAACACAAAATGGCTCAAAATGAGGCCTTTTGAGGCCTAAGGGTGGTCAACAACCCTCAAACAACAAAACACTCTTAATAAACAATAAAGAGGGCCTAAAAACATAACTTTTTTATGTTATACAATAATCACAAAAACAGCTTTAAGATAGGTATAAAATCAATGCAAAAATGGGAAAAAAAGACTAGAATCTCACCCTTGAAGACCCCTTTACAAATGATGCTCCAATGACCTCCTTTGGCTTGAATCCAACACCAAAATCTCAAAACAAACTCTTTAGAACCTCAGCTCCAAGAGGAAGGTGAAACACTAGGTGTTTGTGTGCAATAGTGAGACACAAAACACCTAGTGAACAAAATGAGAGGGAAAGAGAGATAGAATGTGTATCTCACCCAAACCCTAGAACAAGAGCTCAACAATGGCTGTTTTGCTCTCCAAAATATCCTAAGTCTAACCTTGTCTCTCCTCTCTTTGCCTTAGAGAGAGCTCCTCTCTATATGTCTCTTGTAAAGCTTACAAGACAAGCTTTGCAAGAGGGAGATCCCTCCATACACGTGTATGGAGGGGAGCAAAAGCAATACAGCTGTCTAAAAATATCTGCAAAAGCAGATGAACAGCAATCGGCCGGCCAAAAATGCCATCTTGGCCAAAAAGAGTGCCGGTCGGCAACAAATAGTGCTGACCGGCAACAAAGAGTGCCGGCCGGCAAACTATATTGCCGGTGGCAGCAAAAACCAGCCGGTGGCATCTAGCCACTGCCGGTGGTGGGTGGGGATGGTCTACAAGCCCCACCCTGCCTCTCAAAGGCAAGATGCAAGTGTTTGGTGCAAAACCAGACACTAAACGGTCGAATTCCGGGATCCTGAGGCATGGTGCGCGAGCCGAGACCTCCGGGAACTCCAAACGAACACAAACATGGATAATCACCGAGTGTTCAAACGGTGACGTCCAAGTCTTGAGGACGGTCAAAAATGGGGTGTCTACAGTTGCCCCTCTTTGACAGAACTCGAAAGTCATAACAATGACGGGAGTGAATGTCAAAGCCCAGAGACGACCCATTTTTGACAAGGCCGAAGACTCAGACAAACATACAAGACAAATAAGATATGCGCCCGAAGGCAGGGGCAAAATGCAAGACAATGCACGAAACCGAGCATAACTTATGATCATGCAAAGAAAGCTGTAATGAAGCAAACATGCGACAGTTTTAAGCTAGCATACCAAACTACACTACAATGCAGAAAGGATGTAAGAGAATTATGGAATTCTCAATACGTCTCACTCGGGAGATACAATACCTGTGCGGCTCGTCTGGTTGCACCAGCTTCAAATGAACCGTACATACAATATCGTGCCTGCAAAGAAAACAAACTTAACAGGTACAATATGGTTAGCAACATGCATGACAATGCAAATGTGGATGCAAAACGAAATGCAATATATACAAAACAATTTATAAACAATGCAAATGAAGATGCAACGTAATTGAAACAATGCAAGTTACATGCAAAGCATTTGAATCGTGATCCAATCACGAGCGGTTTGAAACCACACCTATGTCAAATAGATTGATGGAGGTAACAAGTCTGTCTACCATAGAACGGTCAACTGAACTATGAGTATTGTAGATAGACGCAAGAACAAGTATTGGGTGGAATTGACATAAGTGGGGAAACGACCCGCTGGAGAAAGGACTACGATCCTAATGCCGGATGCAAAAATTACACTACAATGTAATACATGAATATGGCACGCAGGCCAAACCAAATCTTGCCTAGGAAAGGCATGTACACATACAAACCATGTGTAACACAGAAAAGGTGCCGCAACCCTCAACCAACATACCAGCGTGGAATCGGCGCGATACACATGCAGAACTGTGTTTTACGTGAAAAGTAAGGGCACATACCAGACCAAGCTCAACCTGGAAAGGCGCAAGCCATAGATGGAAGGCGATGCAATGAATGCATGCAATCTACAATGCAATATCTACAAATATGCAATGGAGTGGATATGGATACAATGAATATGGCATACAAGCCAAACCAAATCTTGCCTAGGAAAGGCATGTGCACATACGAGCCATGTGTAACACAGAAAAGGTGCCGCAACCCTCAACCAACATATCAGCGTGGAATCGGCGCGATACACATGCAGAACTGTGTTTTAACATGAAAAGTAAGGGCACATACCAGACCAAGCTCAACCTGGAAAGGCGCAAGCCATGGATGGAAGATGATGCAATGAATGCATGCAATCTACAATGGAAATGCATGACAATGCACTATGATGCAATGACTATGATTGCGACTTTCCCTATCTTACCAACAGGGTGATATACTAGGTTGGTTCAGTATCCAGAATTGAGGCGTAGACATGCCGCCTCAACCTATGGGGCTTCTATACAGATTTCAAGCCGAGGGCAAACCTCTGGGTATTTAAACCAGACTTTAGTCTCGGAACTCCCGAACCTTTGCGTTCTAGGCATAAGCCGTTCGAACTCTAGTTTCCACCGTCCCAGTTGGTCTTCTAGGAACTCATCGCAAACATAGGCAGGTGGCTTTACCAGACCACCGAATAGTCGTTCGGGCACGACGAACACCAAAGGAATTGCACCTTCAGAGGATTTAAGGTCTCCTAGACCGGGATGCAAAATGTATGCATGACAATGCATGTTTTTTTTTTTGTCTGTTTGTTTTTGAAATGTAAATGATGCATGAAATGCATGTTGCATGGAATGCGCGACAACACGCGGCTTTCGAAGTGTACGACAATGCGAACACTAAAGGTCTTACACCTTCCAAGGATTTAAGGTCTCCTAGACCGTACGTGTTTAAGGTCTCGCTAGACCATGCGTGTTTAAGGTCTCGCCAGACCAGCGTATTGCACGACGGTATGATGCGCAAAATAGCGCAATGCATTAGGCAACGCGAGTGCACAGGACAGTGCGATGGAATGCATGCAAAATGCAATGGGATGCGCAAAACAGCGCGAAATTGAAATGCACAAAACAGTGCGATGCGCAGAACAGCGCGAACAATTTTGAAATGCACAAAACAGTGCGATGCGCAGAACAGCGCGAACAATTTTGAAAGGCACAAAACAGTGCGATGCGCAGAACAGCGCGAGGTTTGAAATGCACAAAACAGTGCGATGCGCAGAACAGCGCGAGGTTTGAAATGCACAAGACAGTGCGATGTGCAGAACAGCGCGAGGTTTGAAATGCACAAAACAGTGCGATGATTTGAAATGCACAAAACAGTGCGACGCGCAGGACAGCGCGAGGTTTGAAATGCACAAAACAGTGCGATGCGCAGAACAACGCGAGGTTTGAAACGCACAAAATAGTGCGATGCACAGAACAACGCGAGGTTTGAAATGCACAAGACAGTGCGATGACCAGTGTGACACGCACGCCACACGGAATGTAAACGGGCTTAAATGCGCAACAACGCACGTATTCCAGAATGCATGACAATGCACGGAATGGAAATGCAATGATGATGCATGAGAAATGTGCACGACAATGCAAAGAGGTGCGTGTTGCAACGCATGTAACACGTGCATAACAATGCAAATGTGTGGCGCGCGACAGCGCGATGCAATGCACAGAAGTAGTGTGATGAACTCGTGCAACACACACATGGGGTAACTTTTGAATTTAAAAGGATACAAAAGGATACACCTTGCACGAATTCGAGTGCCACGCACTGGAGACACGGCCCGCGGTCAGAATGGAGGCCGGTTGAGCGTCGGAGATGCACTTTCTTGCACTTTCTTGAGCTATGAAGACCCAAAACAGCTCAAATGGCCTAAACAAGGCTATGGGAACCCCACCGGCCGAAAGATGAGGCCATCGGCACAAAAACAATTCCATCGGCACAAAAAAGTGCCGGCCGGCACAAAACATTGCCGACCGGCAAACAGTTGCTGATGCGGGGCAGTTTTGACTTTTCACCTTGGGTGTTATAAAATAGGGCTTCAAGCCCTATTTCCTCATTTCCTCCACGTCGAAATCCCTTGCTCTCTCTCCCTAGAGCTTTTTCCATTCCTCGTTTCTCCGTTTTTTCGCGTTCTACGCCCGTTTCGTCGTCGGATTTGCGTTTCTCTTCGCGTTTCGGACGTTTTCGACCGATCACATTCTCGTTTCGGTGCCTCGTTTGGCGTTCTAGCCTTTTCGGGGTTCGTTCCCCTCACTTTCCTCTTCATTTCCGTGCCCTTTCACATTTCGGCCTCCCCGGCCATTTCCGACCCTCTCAGGAGTTCACTTTTCAGTTAACTTTTCGCATTCCGGCTCGGTTTTCCTTTTCCGGCCATTTTCACACCACTCTCTTCATGGCGGACGACATTCCACGTGGCGGGACTCCCCCAGACCACGAGATGGATCCCGGGGTCGGGCTCTTACCACTGAGCGGGTGCCCGTTCGACCCGGCGACCTACCGGCCGGCGATCCACGTTCTGCCCCCAGACGGCCTGCGTCAGTTTCGGAGCTTTGAGAGGTACGCGGCGCCTGAGCTACTACTACGCGAGCCTACCTCCCATCTGTCTTTCAGCACTTCCGAGGTAACTTTTCATCTTCTGCTTTACTTTCTGCAATGTAGGATACAAAACTGCCATAGTTAGTTGTATTCTCTAACTGCTGAAATCTGATATGCCGTAGACCGTAGTTGACTGTAAACATACATACAACTGATATCTGCTTGAGACTGACACATGCACACACACTGCACTAACCCCGAATCACTCAAACATACTGCATTCACTGTATTTTACTGTATTCACACTGGCACCCAGTATTTGTCTGAATCTGTCAAACTTGCACACATGCTACATCTGTTCTGAAACACCCAAACACGCTGACACAGCACACGTATTTTACTGTAAGCACACCGGCACCCGGTATTTGCCTGAATCTGACAAACTTGCATACATGCCATATCTGTCCTTTCAAAACTGCATTTTGAATGTTGTCTTGCAATTGTCATTTTCTGTTTGCAGGAGGGTTCCCATACCATTCGCGGGTATGGGAATACTGGTGCGCGGGAGTGGTATGATGAGCTCCCTGATGCGGTCCAGCGCATCGTGGACCGGGCGGGCTTCGGCACCTTCTGCCGAGGGCTCTCTAGGTTGTCCACATGCAGGCCTCTCCTTGCCGCTCTGGCGGAGAGATGGTGGGACACCACCGATTCTTTCCACTTCTCTGCTGTAGGGGACATGACGATGACCCCTTATGACTTCTCGATGCTCACAGGCATCGGGGTAGGGGGTGATCCGATCCCCTTCGACACCGACATGGATGAGTGGACTGCCGCTCAGGTCCATCTACTGGGGGAGGCCCCACCACTAGCTCGTCCAGGCTTCGTGCGGTACTCCTGGTTCGAGACACAGTTCAGGGTTCAGCCCATTTTGGAGGAGGTGCAGATGACCCCAGAGGACGAGGAGAGGTATGCTCGCGGCTTCCTCATGTTCCTGTTCGGGACTACCATCTTCTCCGACCGGGCGAACACCGTGCCTCTCTGCCTTCTCAGCGCACTGGTGGACGTCCGGGATATTCTGCACTATGACTGGGGCGGCGCTGCTCTGGCCACCCTGTACGGATATATGAGCTCGGCTTCTCGCGGCAGCGGCCAGCTGCTTGGAGGCTACTGGCGGGCTTGGGAGGTACATTTCTTCTCCGCTTTTTCATTCCTGTCTCGTACTTTCTGTACTCTGTACACTGCACACACTGTAGTCTGCTTTACACTTGCTGTATACTGTACACACGGCACACACATACATTCTGCTTTACACTGACTGTACATTGCTCACACTGTACACTGTACACAATACACTGCACAACACACGGCTCTGCCATTTCTGCTTTATTCTGTATATTCTGCTTTTTCTGATAGTCATACTGACATCTGTTTTGCAGTTGTGGGTTTACGCCTACTTTCCTAGGCTTGCCCCCATGCCAGTCGCGGAGCCTCCTCCGGCTGTCCCGTTCTCGAGTCGCTTCGACGGGAGATGCACCCGGCGACCACGGGAGACATTCGGCTTCTTCCGCCGATATTTTGACACCATCACCCCGGCCGAGGTATGCTTTACTTTCAGTTCATTTAGCTTCCCTTTCCCACTGCATGTTTCAATAACAGTAGATAACAAACTGTCCGTCACTTTCAGATCACTTGGCGGCCATGGGCCTCCTTGCCGTCGGCGATGCGGGGTCGGTTCCCTGGTGCTGAGGAGACCTCGCGTTTCCGGATCTTGCTAGAGGGCCCGGTCTGTCGGGCTTGGTACCTGGGGGAACGTTTTCTACGCCAGACCCGCGGGTTACCTGAGCAGATAGTCCCGGCTCACCCTCCTGCAGAGATGAGGGAGACCGAGGGGCTGACCACTGAGCAGCTGGATGATTACTCCATCGGCTGGGAGGAGGCCGGCTTCCGAGGCACCGGCGACTACCAGGAGTACGTGCGGACGTACCTGATGCGTCCCTTGAGCGGCCGTCGAGCAGAGGGGGCCAGGCCTGTAGCATCAGCGGCTGGGGCCGGAGCGGGAGCAGGGGCTGGATCTTCGAGGAGGGCCCGGGTCCGTGGTAGGGGCGGAGTGCGAGGAGGACGAGGAGCTGGCTGGCCTGCCCTGCCTGCTGTACTGACTTTCCAGGGGCAGGATGGGTCGACCTATCAGATCCCCTTCACCCCTCCACCGGCTGGTCACGAGTTCATTGATGTCCCCGACTTACCTCCGGTACGTATTACTGCATTTTTGTACAGTCATTCATCTCAGTTTACTTGATCTTCCACAGAATATTGATGCGTCTGATACTTTTGCAGGCTTCTTCTGAGTACACCCGTCAGTCGTTGGCGATGAATGCCTCGATGATGGGGATGCTCCAGCGGACTTTTGACCTCCTAGCCGTCTACAACATACCGGTATGTCCTTCTGACATTGGCCTGAAACCATTCATACACTGCTTTACATAATCTGATGCACGGCACAACACCTGATACACTGATCTCACAGTATCTGGACACTGCATATACTGCATTCTGCACCGTACCCTACACTGATAAACTGCTCACGGCATTCATACACTGTACTCACACACTGCGTTCTGCACTGACAAACTGCTCACGGCATTCCTACACTGTACTCTGCATTGCATTCTGCACTGATAAACTGCTCACGGCATTCATACACTGTATTCACACACTGTATTCTACACTGATAAACTGTCTACAGTATACTGATGCATTTCCCTTTTATGTACTTTTTCAGCCTCCTTTCCAGATTCCCATGGCAGGAGGTGCACCAGCTGGGCCTTCTGTCCCTGCTCGGGGGAGAGATGAGGAGGGCAGGATATTTCCCCGTACCAGGGGAGGGCGTACTCATGTCGGGAGTAGCTCGCGAGCTCCAGTCCCGGACGATGACGACGACGAGGAGTCAGAGGCGGAGGCAGGGTCATCGGAGGAGGAGACCGGAGACGGTTCTAGCTCGGGCTCTGATGACGACGCTGATGATGCTCCTGGACCCTCGTCCAGGAAGAGGACTAGGACGGACTGACAGCCCTTGGAGCGCTTGACATAGATGCAGATTTTTGCTATCTTTTCTTTCTTTCTTGTACTTTTCTTTTTGGTTGGTAGATAGATTACCTTGTACTGCCGCAGGCAGATTGTGTTTCCAAAACTTGTACATTTGAAAAGATAATGAAATGAAACGGACTTTTTATCTGAAAAAGTGTTTACATTTACACATCTCATGCATTGCATCGCATCTCATCATGTTACACCTCAATGTAAACGAAATTGATTGGTTATCTGAAAATTGAACACTTGCACTGTAATAATCAGATAACTAGGCAGTCAATAGAAAAATAACCCAAGCAACCCACTGCCTGATTCTGGACACACAGCCCTTGCTCTACTGGGGACTAATCTGCACACAGCCCATAACACAACATTCGATTCATTCTGCACACGACAAATTCTCAAACAAACAGCCCAATCTGACAGGACGGACCTCAAAGATGGAACCGGTTGGAGTCGAAATGCGTTCAAATGTAGAGAATGGCACAGCATTCTGAGCATAAGCGATTTTTGAAATCGAATGAGGGTTTTTCAAACCAAGATATCGAGCCTACCACTGAACACAGCGGGGAGGACTCAAACAAAGAGGTACACGACCTAAACACAACGAGGCACGCTTGGGAGAGACTCAAAACAAAAGACGAGACCGTCAAATGAAAGAGACACGACACACAGACGCGTAAACGAAGATGGGAGACCTCGGACCACGAGGGGCCAGTTTCTCTAGGCATTGTTTCCCACCCTTTCTGATTTGTGATCCTCACATTACTCGACTCTCAAGCTCGGATTTTTCTCTCAAAACCCTTTTTCTCGCTTTTCTCTCAACTCACACCTCTCTATTCTTCAATCTCTCATTTTTCATCCCTCTCCGGGGTGATTGATGGATAAATAGAACGGTGTGGGTTCACGCCCGATGCCGTTAGCTCGTAGCTATTTCTTCCGGCGGGCAGAGCGCCCTTCTGGCAAGTACGTTGGTGACGGGGGAAAGACAGAACGCCTGGCTCGACTGTGGCCCTAGTTCATCGTTTTAACCATTTTTTCGTTTTTGCTTTCTACTAAAACGGTTTTGATCAAAACGAGAGTCGGATTAACGTACTTGTTTGATTTTTTATTTGAAAAGCATGCAAGTCAGGCAGCAAGCACTGAAAGTTTTCTTTTTGGAACCAAGACAATGGTCCGGTTTTGGAAAATGAAGTAGTTTTCGAGAAAATAGTCAACCTCAGTAAAAATTTTCAAAAACTAATTTTCAAACAGTCAATGCTCAACGAGCATGAAACTTACCCTTCGAGATACGCGACCTCGGATCGGAGGCAATGGAAAATTGCCCCTGGTTTGAAGGGGGGTGGGAGGCAACGGAAAGTTGCCCCTAGTTTGAATGACGGCTCACGGTGGCTCGCGGCAACGGAAAGTTGCCCCTTGTTTGGGATGGTGCCGCAGCAATCTGTAAACAGTCTTCATTGGCGGTGGTCGAGCTCTTGGACACTGCGATGACGAAGACGGTCACAACACATATATGGACACAATCACCTTGAAGGGTGTTGGCCACTGGACTTTGAAGTGAAATTGAAACCATTGCATGGACTGAGACGCTTATGAAAGCGTTGGGGGCTGGACTTCATGATGAAGTTGCCTACGTATCCCAAACATGGGAATCAAGCCTTACGTAGTTCCGGTTAAGGTACACTCGGGTATTTTAACCTTCACTTTTTTTTTTTTTTAGGCTCTCACTTTTGCCAAGGCGCCCGATGCGGGTTTTCGACCTTGCGAGCTTCTTTTCATTTTCTTTTGTTCATTTCTTTTTCTTCTTTTTTTTTCTTTTTCTTTCTTTCTCTGTTTTTTTTGTTCTTTTCTTTGCATTTTTTTTTCTTTCTTTTTGTATTTTTCTCTTGCTCTAACTTTTGCCTGGACCGCCCTTCCGGGTTTTCGACCCAGCGAGCCTCTCAAAGGGTAAAAGTGTAGCAAGTCCATGCCAAATGGTTTTTTTGAAATTGAAGCCTCTCTGTGTCTAGGAGAACGGCTGTTGCAATGATTTGCGGAAGTATCCATCCCGGTTACTCCACGAGCTTCTTCCGGCGAGATTTACACCTTCCGATTCGGCTTTGGTGCCTCTTGCTCGAGGGCTGCTTCAAAACTGGCCACACGGGCCTCCTCTGACGGTTGACTGTTGAATGTTCCGGATGAGTTCGAGGTTCAAGACAACAGGTTGAATCTTGAGGCTGAGAGCGATCCTAGGCTGCGCAGTCTCAAGAGCGATTCCACACAGGTCTTCGCAGGGCCGCGTAAAACATTTGTTTTTGAAAGTTTTTAAGAAAGCGACAAATCGCTCGCGCCGAAGATAGTGTGGAACCAATCTGGATCAAGCCAGGATCCTTCTCAGTACTCACGCCGACAAGCATGATTTCACTCATTAAAAGGCTTAGCACGCCTTTCTTTCTCTCAAAATGATCAAAATTTTGCAAAACCCGAGGAATTCCTTCCTCTTCGTTTTTATCACCGCAGTGTTCAAAAGGTTTTTTTTTTTGAAAAACTTAGGTTAATGCAATGAGTTTGGCGCGCAGGAGAACAGGCGAGATGTACTGTCAGCCCAATCAAATTTTCTGGCACTTATGCTGAAAGCAAGCATGAAGTTGAGATAGCAATAGCTGTTTCATCCGGATCTGTTGGTGCAACTGGCCCCTCGGCAGAAACAGACTCAAAAAACAAAAACAGGTAGTTACAGAACAAAATGGTGTTCGAGGCAACAACCCCAGAATCACCTGGTATTATATACAACGGGGACTGACTCGATACAACAAGACAGACCCTTAAGTAAAAGACTGACTCAAGACAAAGAGACAGACTCAAAACAAAAGACTGACTCGATATCCAAGTCAGGATTTACAAAACTCGGTTTCACCGATGCCCAAAAATGCGTGCCAGACGCTTCAAAAATACACCAAATGTTGCCCGCGGGCGGTTCACTTTACATACTCGCAGTATCTGAGCCCTCGAAATCCAACAACTGAGTGGTGACGGGCTTGCCCGAGGTGGGTGGTAGAATAACCTTGTTATCAATCAAATCCTGCACTTCATGACGAAGGCGGGAACATCCATCGGTGCTGTGACCGGACTGTTGGTGGTACGCGCAGTACAAGGTAGCATCATGAGTGGCGGGGAGATTCTTCGGGAGTGGCCGGGGCTCCAAAGGCTTAAGATGCCCATTCTTCGCCAATATTAGCAATTCCCTAGACAAAGGCATGTGGAGGTCGTGAAAGACCCTGCGCCCTCGGGGCAGGTACTTTGCAGTTTGAGGATTCTTGCCAGATGCGCTGGCGAAAGGATCGGCTGGCGCTGCCTTGGCTTTTTGAACCTTTCCCGGTGCAGGGTTGGGAACTACAGAAACTGTCTGGGCATGACGGGGCCCATCCCAGTTTTCTGCCTGGCTTGAACTGCCTTTGATCGGAGTGGGGAAAGCATCATCCACAGCTTTGGTCACTATTGCAGACGTTTGTTGCTTGTTCATCCCTCTGGCTTTCAGAGCCTCGACTGCCCACAGCAGTTGCTCAATGGGGTCGGCATCTGCCTTCATTTTATCTTTTCCTCCGGCCTCAGCCTGGTCAAGGGTTTAGGTTGCTACTTCAGAGCGAAACCCAGTTGTTGCTGACATGTCGCAGCTGTAGCCGGAAGCCACCTCT
This sequence comes from Camellia sinensis, assembly GCF_055761805.1. NCBI lineage: Eukaryota > Viridiplantae > Streptophyta > Magnoliopsida > Ericales > Theaceae > Camellia > Camellia sinensis. Next base: position 105,203,773 of record NC_138969.1, on the reverse strand, counting down.
GGCTGGCTGAGCTCTATCACAATCCGCCCCAGTAGCGGGGGCTCCTGTGGTAGAAAATTCCCGGCATACGGCACCGCTGGAGGTGAAGTCGATATTCCATAGACGAGGTCTGCCACAGACCTTTGGAGATCGCCTATCATCCCCATTAATTCGAAGGTGGTGGGCTCACGAGCCTGGTATAACTGGGGAGCCCAAACCGGGTGCACAACGGGCGACCTGGGCGGGTATGACATACTGATGCTGGCCTCACTCTGTGGAACAGTCCCCTGCTCCAATGCAGCCGTCATAACCACAACTTCTTCTGAATTTTGTGCCGCCATAAATCCTGCCTCAGCAAGGGGGAGACACTGGCTATCCTGTATCAACTCTGCAACTCCCTGAACCCTTGAAAGAAAAACAGACAGCATTTCAGCCCCAATCGGATCAAATACGGGTGTAGCCGAACAACTGTACCCTACTACTGATCACTGTTCCCAGATTTCTGTTCGCAAAATACTAAATCTGATACCCGCGGATAACTGATTCCTACAACTGATACTGATACTGGTGTCCCCAGGTTTGATACTCAAACTTGCAAACTGACATGTGCGTTCCCTGTAGAGCAACACTCTAAAAGCACATAACAAGTAAAGAGAACAAAACACCCCTATGTTGGGGTAGGGTTTCCCTGTCCTATTTTGTCAGGAACTAGGGTTTCACTATGCACACAGCGGTTTCAAACAACCTATAATCGGGTAAGCAACCTGTCCTAGCTTGGAATGGTCACTATGGATTCCGAATATGCACTAGGTCGAATGGTCAAAAGGGTGCCCCGGTAAACCGGGGTTTGTGTTCCCATGCTGTCAGAGCCCATAGCCGGTCAGCCTTATGGACATGCCTTGACAAGACAAGCCTCCGGCAAACCGTTCAGGACTGGCAGATGGCAAACACTGTGTTCCTAGGCGCACCAATGCACATGCAATGCAAAGAAACACATAAATGAGATCAAAACAGGATATCACGAGTTCGAGTCAAACTCTCTAAAAATCCCCAGCAGAGTCGCCAGAAACTGTAGACGGCGCCCGCGTGGGCCTCAATGCTACAGTTCGGACTCGATTTGTGTCACGGTTCTTAATCTAAATCAAAGAGTCCAAATCTGGCAAATCGTTTTGAGAAACAGATTTTTGAAAAAGTAGTGCCAAACATGGACTGCTTTGCCAGATACAGAGTCGCCACCTAAATATTTTTTAAAATGGGGAAATTTAGGAAACCCTGACTCGGTGCCGAAGGCCACATGTCCGTCATCACCGGAGTTGTCTCGGCTCGGGAGCTTGGGTACGATCGGGGAAGGTCAGCTATGAGCACCCCCTTTCGCCCGGTCCGAAGACCGGCCTCTACTAACCGTGATATCCGTTTTTGAAAACTTTACGTGTTCTAAAACCAATTATTAGCCTAGAATTACTATGTTATGCGCACAGCAAACAAGTATAGACTAGATTGCCTAATTTGGAAATAAACATTGCATATCCGTTCGGTTTGAAAATGCTTTGGAATTTGTTACTCGCAAGTAGGCTAAAATACGGATTTCAATGAGTTTTTCCAACTCAAACAATCTAACCTTCACCCACAGGCATTCGAAACAGTTTAACACATAAGCATCTAGCCACATGTTAAGCATGCTGTCATGGCAATATTCACACTCATGTGATATGCTAAAGCGGAAATACTTACATAGTACTCCGTGCCAAAACAAAGAACTTGTTAGCAAACATGCATGATCCAAGTCCATGTGAAGTGCCTAATGCATCGCATACAAAATGTTACTAGAATAGGCTCGGCTATCCTAAACATGTTATGTGAAAATGCACAATTATCACGTATTCAGTTTGGGAATTGAAGTACTGATGCAGTTAGCGTGATGTACCGAGCCTAATGCATGCAATACAAATGCATGGATGTACACATGCACAGCATAAGGTATGCTAAATTAAACGTGCCCTAATACTAACCATTAAAGCGGGTAAGTAAAAGGGAAGAAAGAAGTGAGGTTGGAAGACATACACACCACCCACACACACTTATTACAGGTTTGCCCTCGCTCGGAGGGACCGAATAAATATTACAAATTAATTAACTACGCAAGCTAATTAATATTACAAATTGCCTAATTTAATTAACAAATTAAATAGACTAAGAAAAACAGTAAAACGCCTCGAGAAACGTGCCGCCATGCGCAAGCTGCCTCTGTTTTCCTTCCTTTCCTCCTCTGGAGGCTGTCAAAGCCTCAGGACTGATCCCTTGGACAGAGAGGATCACCACCGGCTGATTGAGATTGCCACCGGCAGTGTGGTATGTCCATCGGCACAAAATTGAATCTGTCGGCAGAGAAAAGGTTGCCGGCCGGCACCTTACACTGCCGGTCGGCAAAGAAAGTCTGCTGGACCTGCAACTCACAGCAACAGAGGGCAAAACAAGGCATGGCAGCACAATTCAAAGCATGTATGCACCAACCATGTCTCTTATCATTGTGATGACTCAAAGGGACATGTGCCTCGGTTGTCGGACCACCGATCACGCATTTCCATGCATGATGGCCCAAAGAACCAAGTATGCAACTTTGATTTCAAATGTATGCAAACCAATCAAACAAAACTCCCAATCCCTATCACCCAAGTCAAGGGACAAGGAATGCATGCAAGATGCAATGCAACCTAGGCATACAAGCTAAGGATGCAACATGGCATGGCAAAGCACTTATGCAAGCATACAAGCATACATATGGCAATGCAAATAAATGGAAAGATGGACTTACATATGAATTAGGCAGCTCTAAAATAGACCTAAAACAGTGGCCATAAGTGCTAAAGAGTGAGGGCTAAATGGCATACACACACACATGCACATAAGGACCAACACTTAAGCACAAATCAAGCAACATTCAAGCACACTTGAAAGGGACAAACATGAACAATTAGCATGCATTATGAGCTTTGAAATCATGCTAATACATGGTGCCAAACCAAGTTATAAATCAAGTCAAGCACGCAACAAATGGCCTAAGTGTTCAAAGTAAACCAAAGTGACATTGAGCTACACTTAACAAGACCAAACGAGGCATGCATTAAGCGACCAAAAACAGGTTTATAGCACGTTAAAACAAGGCTAAAGGACTCTTTAGATGGCATCTAAATGGCCCAAATACAAAGGCATACACCATGGCCAAAACATGGAGCATTGCAACACATGCTTTCAAAGCATTAAAGAGACATGCAGGGCAATCCAACAAGCATGGAAATGGGACTGAAATGGCATGTAGGATGATCCCAAATCACCAAAACAATGCAAAGATGGCATGCTACACATGCACATACTCAAGGCCAACAAGCCCAAATACAAAGGAGCTATATAATGCATGCAAAGATCAACCCAAACGACTATGGACAGAGCTAAAACATGGCAAGATAAGCACATAATCTTCACAAGACTAAGCCTAAAACATGCTCCAACAAAGGCTAACAACCTAAGGCACATTAAGGCATAAACAAGGCATTACATGGCAACTATGCTAAACATGCATGGAGTTCCAAAACCAACTTGAAATCATGTTATATTATGGATATATAAGCATGAAAAACAAACCAAACATGCTCAACACACACTCAAGCATGGGCTTCCTTAAGAGGCCAAAATATGTCCTTTTCAAGGACAACAAGGAGAGGGGGTGGCCCTCTCCTTCTTGGGACTTCAAAGCATCATCTTCACCACTGAAATCCCTCAAGATTTCAGTGGTGAAGAGACCTCAACACCAAAATCCCGGAGCTAACACAAAATGGCTCAAAATGAGGCCTTTTGAGGCCTAAGGGTGGTCAACAACCCTCAAACAACAAAACACTCTTAATAAACAATAAAGAGGGCCTAAAAACAGAACTTTTTTATGTTATACAATAATCACAAAAACAGCTCTAAGATAGGTATAAAATCAATGCAAAAATGGGGAAAAAAAGACTAGAATCTCACCCTTGAAGACCCCTTTACAAATGATGCTCCAATGACCTCCTTTGGCTTGAATCCAACACCAAAATCTCAAAACAAACTCTTTAGAACCTCAGCTCCAAGAGGAAGGTGAAACACTAGGTGTTTGTGTGCAATAGTGAGACACAAAACACCTAGTGAACAAAATGAGAGGGAAAGAGAGATAGAATGTGTATCTCACCCAAACCCTAGAACAAGAGCTCAACAATGGCTGTTTTTCTCTCCAAAATATCCTAAGTCTAGCCTTGTCTCTCCTCTCTTTTCCTTAGAGAGAGCTCCTCTCTATATGTCTCTTGTAAAGCTTACAAGACAAGCTTTGCAAGAGGGAGGTGTATGGAGGGGAGCAAAAGCAATACAGCTGTCTAAAAATATCTGCAAAAGCAGATGAACAGCAATCGGCCGGCCAAAAATGCCATCTTGGCCAAAAAGAGTGCCGGTCGGCAACAAATAGTGCTGACCGGCAACAAAGAGTGCCGGCCGGCAAACTATATTGCCGGTGGCAGCAAAAACCAGCCAGTGGCATCTAGCCACTGCCGGTGGTGGGTGGGGATGGTCTACAAGCCCCACCCTGCCTCTCAAAGGCAAGATGCAAGTGTTTGGTGCAAAACCAGACACTAAACGATCGAATTCGGGGATCCTGAGGCATGGTGCGCGAGCCGAGACCTCCGGGAACTCCAAACAAACACAAAAATGGATAATCACCGAGTGTTCAAACGGTGACGTCCAAGTCTTGAGGACGGTCAAAAATGGGGTGTCTACACTAGCGTTGACCGTTAGTGAGCACCATTCATGGTATCAGAGCCAAGTTTTAATTAGCACATAATAACATTATAAACATAATAAATTAGACATATATGATCAAAATACAACCATGTCAGAACAATCTGAAAATACCGTAGAAATACCTGGAACCGAATCAGTAACCACAGTAGGAAATACAGTTTCCTCATTAGCCGAAGCAACGGAATTAGTTGCCTATCAGGAAGTTAAACAGGCCCTAGATAAATGGACCATTCCATCAGTAGACCCACAAACCATTTATAAAAAAGGTCGATTCCAATTTTGGAGTAAAACCATAATCAAGACATTTGAACATGCCTCTTGTATTCAGAACAATGATGAAATCATTAAATTAACCCATGTAAATGATTTTGTCCCTTTCCTGAAAGAATATAAGTACATCCATATAGGATTGGTACAAATTGCATTCAAACCTTTGACTCTTTTAGGTCAAAATACCAGTATTCAATGCACTCTTCGTGATGGACGCTGTCTTGATTGGCGTGCATCCCTTATGGGAGCAATTGAGACAAGTTTGTCTCATGGACCAGTATATTTTGATATCTATCCAAATCTCAGCGTTGCTCTGTGCGATGCTAATCTATCCGATGTTTTAGAACTTAGGGTTCTTACCCATGGATACAATTACAAGCCAGGTACTCCACCCTTTTCAGTATATTCTAGAATTTACATCAAGGCTTTAACAACTTTAAATCCTTATGTTAAAAAGAAAACTGAAACAGGCCAAACAGTCCTAATTGAAACCAATCTTTACAGTAGCCAAGTAGCTGTACCAAAGTTAATCCCTTGGAAGGATATAACTTTTCCAGATAGATGGGAAATTCCTAATGCTGTTCCTCCCAAACCTCTTATCCAGCATAATATCGATGATGTCATACAGACTCAAGGAGGTCATGTTTACCTCCAATTCCAGAAACCTATGCTTACGAGAAGCAATTCTTCTAATGCCAGTTTCAGGACTGCACCTAGAAGTTTTTCTAATAACAGCTTTCGATCTGTCCCTCCTTGTCACGTGGACTATCCCGAATCAAGTCGACAATCAGTTGACCATCTACCTTCCCGAAGACAAATCGAAAATATTCTTCAGCAGATACCTTCTAGGCCTCCTAGTAGACCACCTAGTGATCCTCAGGAAGACCCAATGACTTCAGAAATTCAGGGAATTCGTCTTTCCCAAAACAGAATCCCTCATGGTGTTTATACTGCTCCAACTGCACCAACACCATCACCAGATAGCCCAACGGCCAGTGATATGAATTTTGATATTTAATGGATTTTACACCAGGCAGTGAAAATAGAAAAATAATTAACTAGGAATTTAATTAGAAAAAATATAAAGCATTCAGAGAATGGTATTTTGAACATCATACTCCGGAGCAATTAGCAGAATATAAAACTCAATATTATCAACATTTGGAGTTACATCAGAAAATAATACCTTTTGTAGACTGGTATAATACAGTTACTCAACCTCAATTAGTAGTAATTGAAGATCAGTATAAAACCTGGACTACCACCGAAGGACAAATAGTTCATTCTATTCATCCTCCGCCTCAAGCTTTAGAATTAGTCCCTAATGGCGAAACCACCAGACAACCTTTATCCGCTACTGCATATATTGATGCTCAATCAGGAAAATTAACTAAGACTGAAACCCTACTAGTCAAACAACATAATTATACAAACCTAATCTGCCAAACTATAGGGAAACAGTTAACTCGAGTGGAAGAAGCAATTTCTACCTTCAAGGATAGAACTTTAGCCCCTCCTACAATAGGAATCTCAACTTTGCATCCAGTCTCCATTAAACCATCATTAGACATTACTAATTTTAAATTAAAAGCGTCTAATAATGAGTTTATGGACACCCTTCTCCAGAAAATGCAGACTCTTAATGTCCGACCACCAGAACCTCCCAAACCACCAGGATCCTCTAGTGGAACTATCCACATGTTGCGAGCTGAATCCAGCCCTGACCAGGATACACTTTCTCCAGAACAGATTCATGAAATTCAAATGAATTTCCAAGAACCACAAACAGTTCATAAATTGAGTCAGTATACTTCTCGACCTGCTACTCTTCCCTACGCCAAAAATTATTATGCCCGACCTACTCCTCCAGACATTCTTTATGAAGAAACATATCTTAATGACCAGGGAAGCTACCATGGTAAGACCATTTACGAATGGAATATCGATGGTGAATCCGAATATGGTATCTACAAGAAACTACATCAGATGATGATGTATGCTACCGTTTGCCGTCAATACAGTAATAATGACCAAGCCATTGCCAAATTTATTATTAATGGCTTTACAGGTATTCTCAAAGGATGGTGGGATAATATCCTTACACCTATCCAACAAACCGAAATTCTTGTTGCTGTTAAAATTGAAGTAGACCCCACTACTCATCAACAAGTCCAACAACAGGATGCTGTCTATACCCTTATCCAAACCATCATCTTAGGCTTTGTTGGTACCAGTACTTCTGCTCAGGATCGTGGCCGCGAATTACTTCAAAATCTTCGTTGCCCTTCATTAACTCACTTCTGTTGGTATAAGGATGTTTTTCTCCTTAAGGTCACCCAAAGACCTGACGCCAACAGTACCCATTGGAAAGCCAAATTCATTGATGGCCTTCCTACCCTTTTTGCCGAAAGAGTTCGGAAAAAACTTCCCGATCGCCATGACCGGATGTCTATTCCTTACGACCAGTACACCTATGGACAACTTTGCTCCATAATTACCGATGAAGGTCTTTCCCTTTGTAATGACCTTAAACTTCATTACCAAATGAAACAACAGAATCTAACAGGAAGAAAAGAATTAGGTGAATTTTGTGAACAATTTGCCTACGAACCAGCTATTAAATATCCAGGAAAACCTAGACAGGTTTCTCGTAAGAAATCTTCTAAACCCTACCGGAAAATGTCTCATAAGACTAGCCATCCGCAAACAACTAAAAAGTTTTATCCAAAGAAATCTACCAGTAAATATAAACATAAACCTAAAAATAAATCAGAAGTAAAATGCTACAAATGTGGCCAAACAGGACATTATGCCAATAGATGTAAATCAAAGGCTAAAGCAAAAGTTAATGAATTAGATCTTGATCCCGATATCAAAGACCAGTTAATTCAAGCCCTCGACGCTGATGAAAACTCAACTGAAGACGAAATTCCTTCTGAGGATGAGCTCAATCAGTTATACTCCACTTCCACCAGTGAAGAAGAACCAGAAGAATCATGTCCCTGTAGTACCAACCAGGAACATATATCAGAAATTAATTACTGGAAATCCATAGTTGAAATGAATGGTTTACATCTAGGAGAACCCAGTAGTATCAATGTTTTAACAGATACTCAAAAGGATATGCTCGCTGTAGCAGATCAAATCCAGGATCCAGAAATTAAAATCAAATATTTAAAAATGTGTTATGAACACCAACAGACAATACAGGAAACTCCTCCTAATCCGGACTATTCTTACAATCTTAAAAATGTAATTGACCGAATCCAGGCCAAACCCCTTGTAGAACAACCTACAACGATTCAGGATTTAAAAATGGAAATTAATATCCTTAAAACAGAAGTCAAACACTTGCAAACTGCTAGTGAAGCTGCAATCAAAGATATTAAGTATCTTCATACTCAGATTTCTAAACAGAAAGAAAAAGAAACTGAACATCTAAATAAAGAAAAATCAGAAAACACTACTCCTTACCTATTACTTGTTAATCAGGTGACCTTTCAGAAATGGTATATTAAAATCTCATTTTTAATAAAACCCGATTTCATGATTAAAGATGCTATTGCTTTAGTTGATAGCGGTGTAGATATGAACTGTATCCAAGAAGGTATAGTTCCAACCAGGTATTTTGAAAAGACTACTCAAAGTCTCACCAGTGCTAGTGGTAATTCTCTCCAGATCAGGTATAAAGTTCCAGAAGCATATATTTGTAATCAAGATTTGTGTCTTCCAACATCCTTTGTCGTAATAAAAAATCTTGCTACAAATATCATCTTAGGCACCCCTTTTCTTTGTCTTTTGATGCCTATCCAGAAAATTGACTCAACAGGTATTTATTCTCAAATACAGGGACAATCAGTAATTTTTGAATTTATCACTCAACCGTATACAAAAGAATTAGATCAAATTCGTGATTTAATCTCTGCTAAACAAAACCAGATAAATTTAATTCAAAAAGAAGTTTCTTTTTTGACAACAGAACAAAGGTTACAACAACCTGCTTTTCAACAGAAAATTAAATTAATTGAAAAAGAATTTCAAACAGAAATATGTGGTACTGTTCCTAATGCTTTTTGGAATCGTAAAAAGTATACTGTGACTTTACCATATGAACCAGATTTTGATGAAAAATATATTCCAACTAGAGCTCGCCCTAGTCAGATGAAGAAGGAATATATGGAATTATGTAAAACAGAAATTCAAAGTCTTCTTGATAAGAAACTTATCCGACCTAGTCACTCCCCGTGGAGTTGTACCGCCTTTTATGTCAACAAAAATGCAGAGTTAGAACGAGGTGTTCCTCGCCTTGTAATTAACTACAAACCGTTAAATGAAAAATTAAAATGGATTATGTATCCGATTCCGAATAAGAAGGATCTTCTAGATCGCCTCCAGGATGCTATAATTTTTTCTAAATTTGATTTAAAATCAGGATATTGGCAAGTTGAAATTGCTGAACAGGATCGCTATAAAACAGCTTTCACCGTACCCTTTGGGCATTATGAATGGAATGTTATGCCATTTGGTTTAAAAAATGCCCCATCAGAATTTCAGCATATCATGAATGATATTTTCAATCCATTTACAGAATTTACTCTCTCATACATTGATGATGTTTTAATTTTCTCCTCATCCATTGACCAGCATATTAAACATCTTAATATATTTAAGAATGTCATTATCAGAAATGGTTTAGTTATTTTTGCTCCAAAAATGCAATTATTTCTAACCACCATCAGATATTTAGGTCATAATATTTCCAATGGCAGTATTATACCTATTAACCGTAGCATGGAGTTTGCTTCTAAATTTCCCGATGAAATTAAAGACAAGACTCAATTACAGAGATTTCTCGGCAGTCTTAATTATGTCCGAGATTATTATCATAATTTATCTGCCGATGTTAACATTTTATATACCAGGTTAAGAAAAAATCCTCCACCATGGTCTCCAGAACACACTTTAGCCGTTCAGAAAATCAACGCTAAAGTCCAACAGTTACCTTGTTTAAATTTACCTAATCCTGAATGGAAGAAAATTGTTGAAACCGATGCGTCCAATGAAGGATTTGGTGGTATTTTAAAACAGTTTAATCCCAAAACCCAGAAAGAAGAATGATTACGTTTTCATTCTGGCCATTGGAATCAAGCTGCTTTGAATTATCCAACCATTAAACAGGAATGTTTAGCCATTGTCAAGTGTGTTATCAAATTCCAAGATGATCTTTTAAACCAGCATTTTATCATCAGAGTTGACTGCTCTGCTGCTCGACAGATATTTAAGCAAGATGTTAAAAACCTTGCTTCCAAACATATATTTTCAAGCTGGCAGAGTTATTTATCTAATTTTGATTTTGATATTGAATATATCACAGGCGAAACTAACTCTTTGCCTGACTTTTTGACCCGTGAATATTTGCAGAAATCCGCAAATGACCAGTAGAGGCCAACGAGGTCGTGGTCGTGGCCGGGGTTCGAACCCTCGCTATGATCCATCAGAATTTCCTCCTCTGAGAGGACAAACCAGTAATCCAACGGCAAAGGATGTTCTCCTGAGGCCGGACGATCCATATACTCCTAACAATCTTACTGAGGAAACCGTTCTCTGGATTGAACCATCTGATGAACAGTGGATGACCGACCCGTAGGAGATTAAACGCCGTTATCTCACCACTCAACAGTCACCTCCACACTTTGACCAGTACCGATATATTTATGAACAGATAATGGTTGAAACTAGAGCTGCAGAAATCAAGCATACCTTGCATGATGCTAACAAAGCTGCCAGTCCTATTCAGTACAGTAAAATCGTTATCCGTAACATCATGCCCATTTCTTCTTGGGGCATTCATCCGCATACTACCCGGGATCTTGATCTTCGGAACAAGCAGTGTAAATATTCTTGCTGGGATTACATTGATGCTTTTACCCAGGTCTTTTACTACCAAAATCCAATCAAGAATCTCACTAACGGTCAGCGCTAGCACGTCTGTCAACGACTTACGGGTATCAAACGGTCTTCAGTCAAACACTGCAACTTGACCTACTCCCTACGCGACTTGGGTGACGTCCCACTAACCCTAACCATTAATTAACCGTACACAAGCACAAACCCAAGAATTAATACACACATAATAATAATATAAATACAACAAATTAAGACATATACGATCTCATATACCTTACTGTTGGGGTGGCGGAGGCCTTCTGGCCGCCCACGCCACTAGTTGTTCGTTGATCAGCACTTGGATTTCATCTAAATACTGATCACAGTTGGCAACCCGCCCAGAGATGTACTGTTGAGTATAACGATCTACTGGTAAACTAAGATAATACTGTTTTTGCTGTAACCAAAACTGCTGGGCTTGTAATAAAGAATCTAATAAGTCAACAGAGGGCATACATATTGAAACACGAGGTGCAAACTTTTATTGAAGAAGTAAAATATTTTACAAGAGGGGGTTAGAAGAGAGATTACAAGAGGAAGGAAGAAAGAAAATTCGAAAAATTTCTAAGTCTACCTCAACAAGGGTGAGGGCATCCCTTTAAATACTAGAAAGAAGATAAGATTACATTATTACACAAAGACAGGTGGCCTTCTTCGATTGCACCGACAGAATTCCTCCTTATAAACTTATCTTCAACTTTTCGGAATGGGGAACAGCATCTTCCTTTTACTGTTGATAATATCTGCTTTTGCAAAAGTTGCTTGTCCTGTTGTGCCGACGCCTATAGCTCGGGTCCCTTGCCTTTACTGGATTTGTCTTTTGCCATCTTTTCCACGAGGACAGTTGTCAAAGAATCCCAAAAGTCACCAAGATTGGGTTCTTCATCATCTTCGGATTGCGACTCTCCGGCCAACACGTGTTCGGCTGGATCTGAAGCAGGCTCGGATAGAGACTGACTGGTACCTGATCTCATAGATACGTCATCTTCTGGATTAACGGATTGGAGAAATTGTTCTTTCAGATAATCCATGCTTTTTACAATTAACTCATTGTCTGAAAGATGGGGATATTTTTGTTTGAGCTCCTTTTGGATCTGGACAAAAGGATTAGATACTGGAGAAGAGGATGGTGCAGGAAGTGCTGGTTGTTTAACGGATTCCCAGCAAGCCTTAGTATGCTGTTGAATTTTCGGAATGAGATCCTTAAGATCCATTTTATCCCACCATTTGACAAAAAAGATTCTTTTCAAACGGGGAACCTTATTCTGATAGTCACAGGCAAAGTCCCATTTCCAGATCCATGGAATTCCAAAACGGATGGAGAAATGGACTACAGATTTACTGATAGATAATTCTATGTTTTTGTTTAAGAACGAATATGCACGGGAGTACACCACATGCCATTCATTATATTCGGTTCGAACGGAGTCGGGTAAAATATTAAGGGAAAGTCCGAACTTATCCCACCAAACGAGGAACCAGTTAGGAACATCGTTTTTGAGAACATCGGACAGAATACGGATGAACCAAGAAATCTGCATTGAATACTGGTATTTTGACCTAAAAGAGTATAGAGTTCCAGTTGGATGGATCAAGATAAGCTGGGATGGAGGAAAAAACCATGGTTCTTGATATATCTTTCTCTCTTTTGTAAAGGTTGATGGGGTTCTTGAAATTATAGTGGAGAATCACATCAACACACACACAAGAGGGTTGGCAATATCACTGAATACATGATATTAGATTATTTATATTGTTATTTTCTTAATGATTAAGAATCAATAATAAATATCCACATAAATGGCGATACAAAAATAATAGCCAAAAAAAGAAAAAAGAAAAAAAAGATTGCATTTAACATTTTTCATTATAACTTACCTATTGTTTTCTTTGTGATCTTAATGCACACATTTGTAACTTACAAAAGAGAAATCAAGAGGACAATCAGGAAAGATGGCCCGGATTTAAGTCTGTTTTATGGTAAAATAGTAAAGAGAAAGAGACAATGTTCAAGATTTGAATTATTATTCAAAATAATAGTGCTTTCAAAAATAAAAAAAATAAAAAAATAAAAAACTCAAAATACTTATAGAAATACCTACACCTCTGTAAGTATTTTCAATGCTGATATTTATTTTCAATAATTGGAAAATTTTCATGGTATTTTAGGATTTTTTTCCCTTTTTATTTTGAAATTTCCAATTTGAATTTCAGCATTTACTATGAATATTTCATTTGCAGATTTATTCATTAAAATCCTATTTAGGTAATGTTATATAAACAAAGTTTATATATCTCAAAGTAAATAGTCTATCCCCATAGGTCACAATTATAAAAATGTCATTCTCATATAATTTTATATAAAGTTTTCATATAAAAATATGGGTAAATTAGCCAAAAAAAGAAAAAAGAAAAAAAAAGATTGCATATAACATTTTTCATTTGCCGGATATCTGATGCAATTCATGAGGGTTCAAAGATAGAATCTAACTTCATGCAAACCCTAGGAATTGAAGATAAAATGTGAATTTTTGTTAGCACAGAATTCCATAGAAAACATTCAGCCCAATGATATTGATCATTTATGAAAATTAGGACTTCAACAAAAAGAAAAAAGAAAAAAAAAACTCCAATATAGAAACTACTACACCTCATACATTCATCTATGTAAACATGCTCAGACGCAAACAAAATAAAATAAAATAAAACCCCAAAAAAAAAATATTGAAAGCATGAAATACTATCTAGGGTTTTCAGACAAACTTTTTGAGACAAAGTCCTTAGTCCATCATCAAAATCCTCCATCTTGGCCAACTAAATTCAAAACTCCCAAGCAATGACAAAGTATGAAACTTTCATTTCACTTTTCCAAGAAAACTAAGCTTCACTTAGGGGATCAGAAGATAGATAGAGAACTTAATCATAGGGGATTCCTAGTGGAAGATGAGCTAAACCCAGAAAGGTCAGTCCAAGAAGAACTAGAACCACTCCAATACTGGTCACTTCTTGGAATTCCAAAAAACTGCCTTGACATATTCAACTCCTGAACCTGATTGTTTTCCATTTTCACTGAACCGAGTTGATGAGTAGTAAACCCTAAACCCGGCGGCTTTGGCCGGACGTAACTACCCTCACCACCATAGCCTGGGGGCTCTACACCACCTTGAAATGGGTAGAAAACACCTGGAAAATCCAAGCCCGCCATCGGGGAAATCTGAGTTGGTTGTTGCAACCGCCAGTGCTCGATTCCACTGCCACCGCCACCGCCACCACCGCCACCGAGACCACGTGAACTACTTCCAAGGTGGAAATTCATGTTCATGTCACTTGTAACCACCAAAGGAGCTGAAATTCCACTGTAATTCAACCCGATTTCACCGTAGTGATGATGATGATGATCAGTGAGTTGACTCAGTGGAGCTGCCATGAACCGGAGTCGTGGAATTTGTGGTGTGAGACCTAATAAACAGGTTGTTCCAACACTAGTAGAAGATGAGATTGCACTTGTTGAACCACTGCTAGTTTGCCCATCACCACCGCCACCACTAACCGGAGATTTCGGGCTGTTACTTCCTTTGCTTCCCTTGTTTCTCCGGCAACCACTACCCACAGGAACGCTTCTTAGGGCACTGCCTCTCGTCCAGTACCTCCGGCAAGTCTTGCAAAAGTGCCGAGGCTAAGTGAGGCTGTAGTGGTTGAAGTAGCAAAACTTTGTGTTTGTTGATTCACATCTAGGGCATTTCAGGGCAGCTACTGGCATGGGTATGTTGGCCATTCAGGCCCGGTCAGCCACCGAACCAAGCCTGACTGAGCTCGAACCATCACCCTAGTGTGGTGGTGGTAGCAGCGGAGGTGGTGGAAGATGAGGGTTTCCATTTCCAGTGCTAGTTCCAATTTGAGGATTTTGTTGCTGCTGTGAAACAAAAACAAAACAAAAAACGAAAACAAAAAAGCAAGAATGAAAGCTATATTTAAGAAAAGATATGGTGAATAATAAAGAAGAGGATCATCTGAAAGAACAATTTCTCCAATCCGTTAATCCAGAAGATGACGTATCTATGAGATCAGGTACCAGTCAGTCTCCATCCGAGCCTGCTTCAAATCCAGCCGAACAAGTCGCGTAGGGAGTAGGTCATGAATTTGGCTTTCCAATGGGTACTGTTGGCGTCAGGTCTTTGGGTGACCTTAAGGAGAAAAATATCCTCACACCTATCCAACAAACCGAAATTCTTGCTGCTGTTAAAATTGAAGTAGACCCCACTACTCATCAACAAGTCCAACAACAGGATGCTGTCTATACCCTTATCCAAACCATCATCTTAGGCTTTGTTGGTACCAGTACTTCTGCTCAGGATCGTGGCCACGAATTACTTCAAAATCTTCGTTGCCCTTCATTAACTAACTTCCGTTGGTATAAGGATGTTTCAAATTAAGACATATATGATCTCATATACCTTACTGTTGGGGTGGCGGAGGCCTTCTGGCCGCCCACGCCACTAGTTGTTCGTTGATCAGCACTTGGATTTCTTCTAAATACTGATCACAGTTGGCAACACGCCCAGAGATGTACTGTTGAGTATAACGGTCCGAACTCTTTCGGCAAAAAGGGTAGGAAGGCCATCAATGAATTTGGCTTTCCAATGGGTACTGTTGGCGTCAGGTCTTTGGGTGACCTTAAGGAGAAAAACATCCTTATACCAACGGAAGTGAGTTAATGAAGGGCAACGAAGATTTTGAAGTAATTCGCGGCCACGATTCTGAGCAGAAGTACTGGTACCAACAAAGCCTAAGATGATGGTTTGGATAAGGGTATAGACAGCATCCTGTTGTTGGACTTGTTGATGAGTAGTGGGGTCTACTTCAATTTTAACAGCAGCAAGAATTTCGGTTTGTTGGATAGGTGTGAGGATATTATCCCACCATCCTTTGAGAATACCTGTAAAGCCATTAATAATAAATTTGGCAATGGCTTGGTCATTATTACTGTATTGACGGCAAATGGTAGCATACATCATCATCTGATGTAGTTTCTTGTAGATACCATATTCGGATTCACCATCGATATTCCATTCGTAAATGGTCTTACCATGGTAGCTTCCCTGGTCATTAAGATATGTTTCTTCATAAAGAATGTCTGGAGGAGTAGGTCGGGCATAATAATTTCTGGCGTAGGGAAGAGTAGCAGGTCGAGAAGTATACTGACTCAATTTATGAACTGTTTGTGGTTCTTGGAAATTCATTTGAATTTCATGAATCTGTTCTGGAGAAAGTGCATCCTGGTCAGGGCTGGATTCAGCTCGCAACATGTGGATAGTTCCACTAGAGGATCCTGGTGGTTTGGGAGGTTCTGGTGGTCGGACATTAAGAGTCTGCATTTTCTGGAGAAGGGTGTCCATAAACTCATTATTAGACGCTTTTAATTTAAAATTAGTAATGTCTAATGATGGTTTAATGGAGACTGGATGCAAAGTTGAGATTCCTGTTGTAGGTGGGGCTAAAGTTCTATCCTCGAAGGTAGAAATTGCTTCTTCCACTCGAGTTAACTGTTTCCCTATAGTTTGGCAGATTAGGTTTGTATAATTATGCTGTTTGAGTAGTAGGGTTTCAGTCTTAGTTAATTTTCCTGATTTAGCATCAATATATGCAGTAGCGGATAAAGGTTGTCTGGTGGTTTCGCCATTAGGGACTAATTCTAAAGCTTGAGGCGGAGGATGAATAGAATGAACTATTTGTCCTTCGGTGGTAGTCCAGGTTTTATACTGATCTTCAATTACTACTAATTGAGGTTGAGTAACTGTATTATACCAGTCTACAAAAGGTATTATTTTCTGATGTAACTCCAAATGTTGATAATATTGAGTTTTATATTCTGCTAATTGCTCCGGAGTATGATTTTCAAAATACCATTCTCTGAATGCTTTATATTTTTTGTGATTAAATTCCTGGTTAATTATTTTTCTATTTTCACTGCCTGGTGTAAAATCCATTAAATATCAAAATTCATATCACTGGCCGTTGGGCTATCTGGTGATGGTGTTGGTGCAGTTGGAGTAGTATAAACACCATGAGGGATTCTGTTTTGGGAAAGACGAATTCCCTGAATTTCCGAAGTCATTGGGTCTTCCTGAGGATCACTAGGTGGTCTACTAGGAGGCCTAGAAGGTATCTGCTGAAGAATATTTTCGATTTGTCTTCGGGAAGGTAGATGGTCAACTGATTGTCGACTTGATTCGGGATAGTCCACGTGATAAGGAGGGACAGATCGAAAGCTGTTATTAGAAAAACTTCTAGGTGCAGTCCTGAAACTGGCATTAGAAGAATTGCTTCTCGTAAGCATAGGTTTCTGGAATTGGAGGTAAACATGACCTCCTTTAGTCTGTATGACATCATCGATATTATGCTGGATAAGAGGTTTGGGAGGAACAGCATTAGGAATTTCCCATCTATCTGGAAAAGTTATATCTTTCCAAGGGATTAACTTTGGTACAACTACTTGGCTACTGTAAAGATTGGTTTCAATTAGGACTGTTTGGCCTGTTTCAGTTTTCTTTTTAACATAAGGATTTAAAGTTGTTAAAGCCTTGATGTAAATTCTAGAATGTACTAAAAAGGGTGGAGTACCTGGCTTGTAATTGTATCCATGGGTAAGAACCCTAAGTTCTAAAACATCGGATAGATTAGCATCGCACAGAGCAACGCTGAGATTTGGATAGATATCAAAATATACTGGTCCGTGAGACAAACTTGTCTCAATTACTCCCATAAGGGATGCACGCCAATCAAGACAGCATCCATCACGAAGAGTGCATTGAATACTGGTATTTTGACCTAAAAGTGTCAAAGGTTTAAATGCAATTTGTACCAATCCTATATGGATGTACTTATATTCTTTCAGGAAAGGGACAAAATCATTTACATGGATTAATTTAATGATTTCATCATTGTTCTGAATACAAGAGGCATGTTCAAATGTCTTGATTATGGTTTTACTCCAAAATTGGAATCGACCTTTTTTATAAATGGTTTGTGGGTCTACTGATAGAATGGTCCATTTATCTAGGGCCTGTTTAACTTCCTGATAGGCAACTAATTCCGCTGCTTCGGCTAATGAGGAAACTGTATTTCCTACTGTGGTTACTGATTCGGTTCCTGGTATTTCTACGGTATTTTCAGATTGTTCTGACATGGTTGTATTGTGATCATATATGTCTAATTTATTATGTTTATAATGTTATTATGTGCTAATTAAAACTTGGCTCTGATACCATGAATGGTGCTCACTAACGGTCAACGCTAGCACGTCTGTCAACGACTTACGGGTATCAAACGGTCTTCACTCAAACAATGCAACATGACCTACTCCCTACGCGACTTGGGTGACGTCCCACTAACCCTAACCATTAATTAACCGTACATAAGCACAAACCCAAGAATTAATACACACATAATAATAATATAAATGCAACAAATTAAGACATATATGATCTCATATACCTTACTGTTGGGGTGGCGGAGGCCTTCTGGCTGCCCACGCCACTAGTTGTTCGTTGATCAGCACTTGGATTTCTTCTAAATACTGATCACAGTTGGCAACACGTCCAGAGATATACTGTTGAGTATAACGGTCTACTGGTAAACTAAGATAATACTGTTTTTGCTGTAACCAAAACTGCTGGGCTTGTAATAAAGAATCTAATAAGTCAACAGAGGGCATACATATTGAAACACGAGGTGCAAACTTTTATTGAAGAAGTAAAATATTTTACAAGAGGGGGTTAGAAGAGAGATTACAAGAGGAAGGAAGAAAGAAAATTCGAAAAATTTCTAAGTCTACCTCAACAAGGGTGAGGGCATCCCTTTAAATACTAGAAAGAAGATAAGATTACATTATTACACAAAGACAGGTGGCCTTCTTCGATTGCACCGACAGAATTCCTCCTTATCAACTTATCTTCAACTTTTCGGAATGGGGAACAGCATCTTCCTTTTACTGTTGATAATATCTGCTTTTGCAAAAGTTGTTTGTCCTGTTGTGCCGACGCCTATAGCTCGGGTCCCTTGCCTTTACTGGATTTGTCTTTTGCCGTCTTTTCCACGAGCACACTTGTCAAAGAATCCCAAAAGTCACCAAGATTGGGTTCTTCATCATCTTCGGATTGCGACTCTCTGGCCAACACGTGTTCGGCTGGATCTGAAGCAGGCTCGGATGGAGACTGACTGGTACCTGATCTCATAGATACGTCATCTTCTGGATTAAGGGATTGGAGAAATTGTTCTTTCAGATAATCCATGCTTTTTACAATTAACTCATTGTCTGAAAGATGGGGATATTTTTGTTTGAGCTCCTTTTGGATCTGGACAAAAGGATTAGATACTGGAGAAGAGGATGGTGCAGGAAGTGCTGGTTGTTTAACGGATTCCCAGCAAGCCTTAGTATGCTGTTGAATTTTCGGAATGAGATCCTTAAGATCCATTTTATCCCACCATTTGACAAAAAAGATTCTTTTCAAACGGGGAACCTTATTCTGATAGTCACAGGCAAAGTCCCATTTCCAGATCCATGGAATTCCAAAACGGATGGAGAAATGGACTACAGATTTACTGATAGATAATTCTATGTTTTTGTTTAAGAACGAATATGCACGGGAGTACGCCACATGCCATTCATTATATTCGGTTCGAACGGAGTCGGGTAAAATATTAAGGGAAAGTCCGAACTTATCCCACCAAACGAGGAACCAGTTAGGAACATCGTTTTTGAGAACATCGGACAGAATACGGATGAACCAAGAAATCTGCATTGAATACTGGTATTTTGACCTAAAAGAGTATAGAGTTCCAGTTGGATGGATCAAGATAAGCTGGGATGGAGGAAAAAACCATGGTTCTTGATATATCTTTCTCTCTTTTGTAAAGGTTGATGGGGTTCTTGAAATTATAGTGGAGAATCACATCAACACACACACAAGAGGGTTGGCAATATCACTGAATACATGATATTAGATTATTTATATTGTTATTTTCTTAATGATTAAGAATCAATAATAAATATCCACATAAATGGCGATACAAAAATAATAGCCAAAAAAAGAAAAAAGAAAAAAAAGATTGCATTTAACATTTTTCATTATAACTTACCTATTGTTTTCTTTGTGATCTTAATGCACACATTTGTAACTTGCAAAAGAGAAATCAAGAGGACAATCAGGAAAGATGGCCCGGATTTAAGTCTGTTTTATGGTAAAATAGTAAAGAGAAAGAGACAATGTTCAAGATTTGAATTGTTATTCAAAATAATAGTGCTTTCAAAAATAAAAAAAATAAAAAAATAAAAAACTCAAAATACTTATAGAAATACCTACACCTCTGTAAGTATTTTCAATGCTGATATTTATTTTCAATAATTGGAAAATTTTCATGGTATTTTAGGATTTTTTTCCCTTTTTATTTTGAAATTTCCAATTTGAATTTCAGCATTTACTATGAATATTTCATTTGCAGATTTATTCATTAAAATCCTATTTAGGTAATGTTATATAAACAAAGTTTATATATCTCAAAGTAAATAGTCTATCCCCATAGGTCACAATTATAAAAATGTCATTCTCATATAATTTTATATAAAGTTTTCATATAAAAATATGGGTAAATTAGCCAAAAAAAGAAAAAAGAAAAAAAAAGATTGCATATAACATTTTTCATTTGCCGGATATCTGATGCAATTCATGAGGGTTCAAAGATAGAATCTAACTTCATGCAAACCCTAGGAATTGAAGATAAAATGTGAATTTTTGTTAGCACAGAATTCCATAGAAAACATTCAGCCCAATGATATTGATCATTTATGAAAATTAGGACTTCAACAAAAAGAAAAAAGAAAAAAAAAACTCCAATATAGAAACTACTACACCTCATACATTCATCTATGTAAACATGCTCAGACGCAAACAAAATAAAATAAAATAAAACCCCAAAAAAAAAATATTGAAAGCATGAAATACTATCTAGGGTTTTCAGACAAACTTTTTGAGACAAAGTCCTTAGTCCATCATCAAAATCCTCCATCTTGGCCAACTAAATTCAAAACTCCCAAGCAATGACAAAGTATGAAACTTTCATTTCACTTTTCCGAGAAAACTAAGCTTCACTTAGGGGATCAGAAGATAGATAGAGAACTTAATCATAGGGGATTCCTAGTGGAAGATGAGCTAAACCCAGAAAGGTCAGTCCAAGAAGAACTAGAACCACTCCAATACTGGTCACTTCTTGGAATTCCAAAAAACTGCCTTGACATATTCAACTCCTGAACCTGATTGTTTTCCATTTTCACTGAACCGAGTTGATGAGTAGTAAACCCTAAACCCGGCGGCTTTGGCCGGACGTAACTACCCTCACCACCATAGCCTGGGGGCTCTACACCACCTTGAAATGGGTAGAAAACACCTGGAAAATCCAAGCCCGCCATCGGGGAAATCTGAGTTGGTTGTTGCAACCGCCAGTGCTCGATTCCACTGCCACCGCCACCGCCACCACCGCCACCGAGACCACGTGAACTACTTCCAAGGTGGAAATTCATGTTCATGTCACTTGTAACCACCAAAGGAGCTGAAATTCCACTGTAATTCAACCCGATTTCACCGTAGTGATGATGATGATGATCAGTGAGTTGACTCAGTGGAGCTGCCATGAACCGGAGTCGTGGAATTTGTGGTGTGAGACCTAATAAACAGGTTGTTCCAACACTAGTAGAAGATGAGATTGCACTTGTTGAACCACTGCTAGTTTGCCCATCACCACCGCCACCACTAACCGGAGATTTCGGGCTGTTACTTCCTTTGCTTCCCTTGTTTCTCCGGCAACCACTACCCACAGGAACGCTTCTTAGGGCACTGCCTCTCGTCCAGTACCTCCGGCAAGTCTTGCAAAAGTGCCGAGGCTAAGTGAGGCTGTAGTGGTTGAAGTAGCAAAACTTTGTGTTTGTTGATTCACATCTAGGGCATTTCAGGGCAGCTACTGGCATGGGTATGTTGGCCATTCAGGCCCGGTCAGCCACCGAACCAAGCCTGACTGAGCTCGAACCATCACCCTAGTGTGGTGGTGGTAGCAGCGGAGGTGGTGGAAGATGAGGGTTTCCATTTCCAGTGCTAGTTCCAATTTGAGGATTTTGTTGCTGCTGTGAAACAAAAACAAAACAAAAAACGAAAACAAAAAAGCAAGAATGAAAGCTATATTCAAGAAAAGATATGGTGAATAATAAAGAAGAGGATCATCTGAAAGAACAATTTCTCCAATCCGTTAATCCAGAAGATGACGTATCTATGAGATCAGGTACCAGTCAGTCTCCATCCGAGCCTGCTTCAAATCCAGCCGAACAAGTCGCGTAGGGAGTAGGTCATGAATTTGGCTTTCCAATGGGTACTGTTGGCGTCAGGTCTTTGGGTGACCTTAAGGAGAAAAATATCCTCACACCTATCCAACAAACCGAAATTCTTGCTGCTGTTAAAATTGAAGTAGACCCCACTACTCATCAACAAGTCCAACAACAGGATGCTGTCTATACCCTTATCCAAACCATCATCTTAGGCTTTGTTGGTACCAGTACTTCTGCTCAGGATCGTGGTCGCGAATTACTTCAAAATCTTCGTTGCCCTTCATTAACTAACTTCCGTTGGTATAAGGATGTTTCAAATTAAGACATATATGATCTCATATACCTTACTGTTGGGGTGGCGGAGGCCTTCTGGCCGCCCACGCCACTAGTTGTTCGTTGATCAGCACTTGGATTTCTTCTAAATACTGATCACAGTTGGCAACACGCCCAGAGATGTACTGTTGAGTATAACGGTCCGAACTCTTTCGGCAAAAAGGGTAGGAAGGCCATCAATGAATTTGGCTTTCCAATGGGTACTGTTGGCGTCAGGTCTTTGGGTGACCTTAAGGAGAAAAACATCCTTATACCAACGGAAGTGAGTTAATGAAGGGCAACGAAGATTTTGAAGTAATTCGCGGCCACGATTCTGAGCAGAAGTACTGGTACCAACAAAGCCTAAGATGATGGTTTGGATAAGGGTATAGACAGCATCCTGTTGTTGGACTTGTTGATGAGTAGTGGGGTCTACTTCAATTTTAACAGCAGCAAGAATTTCGGTTTGTTGGATAGGTGTGAGGATATTATCCCACCATCCTTTGAGAATACCTGTAAAGCCATTAATAATAAATTTGGCAATGGCTTGGTCATTATTACTGTATTGACGGCAAATGGTAGCATACATCATCATCTGATGTAGTTTCTTGTAGATACCATATTCGGATTCACCATCGATATTCCATTCGTAAATGGTCTTACCATGGTAGCTTCCCTGGTCATTAAGATATGTTTCTTCATAAAGAATGTCTGGAGGAGTAGGTCGGGCATAATAATTTCTGGCGTAGGGAAGAGTAGCAGGTCGAGAAGTATACTGACTCAATTTATGAACTGTTTGTGGTTCTTGGAAATTCATTTGAATTTCATGAATCTGTTCTGGAGAAAGTGCATCCTGGTCAGGGCTGGATTCAGCTCGCAACATGTGGATAGTTCCACTAGAGGATCCTGGTGGTTTGGGAGGTTCTGGTGGTCGGACATTAAGAGTCTGCATTTTCTGGAGAAGGGTGTCCATAAACTCATTATTAGACGCTTTTAATTTAAAATTAGTAATGTCTAATGATGGTTTAATGGAGACTGGATGCAAAGTTGAGATTCCTGTTGTAGGTGGGGCTAAAGTTCTATCCTCGAAGGTAGAAATTGCTTCTTCCACTCGAGTTAACTGTTTCCCTATAGTTTGGCAGATTAGGTTTGTATAATTATGCTGTTTGAGTAGTAGGGTTTCAGTCTTAGTTAATTTTCCTGATTTAGCATCAATATATGCAGTAGCGGATAAAGGTTGTCTGGTGGTTTCGCCATTAGGGACTAATTCTAAAGCTTGAGGCGGAGGATGAATAGAATGAACTATTTGTCCTTCGGTGGTAGTCCAGGTTTTATACTGATCTTCAATTACTACTAATTGAGGTTGAGTAACTGTATTATACCAGTCTACAAAAGGTATTATTTTCTGATGTAACTCCAAATGTTGATAATATTGAGTTTTATATTCTGCTAATTGCTCCGGAGTATGATTTTCAAAATACCATTCTCTGAATGCTTTATATTTTTTGTGATTAAATTCCTGGTTAATTATTTTTCTATTTTCACTGCCTGGTGTAAAATCCATTAAATATCAAAATTCATATCACTGGCCGTTGGGCTATCTGGTGATGGTGTTGGTGCAGTTGGAGTAGTATAAACACCATGAGGGATTCTGTTTTGGGAAAGACGAATTCCCTGAATTTCCGAAGTCATTGGGTCTTCCTGAGGATCACTAGGTGGTCTACTAGGAGGCCTAGAAGGTATCTGCTGAAGAATATTTTCGATTTGTCTTCGGGAAGGTAGATGGTCAACTGATTGTCGACTTGATTCGGGATAGTCCACGTGATAAGGAGGGACAGATCGAAAGCTGTTATTAGAAAAACTTCTAGGTGCAGTCCTGAAACTGGCATTAGAAGAATTGCTTCTCGTAAGCATAGGTTTCTGGAATTGGAGGTAAACATGACCTCCTTTAGTCTGTATGACATCATCGATATTATGCTGGATAAGAGGTTTGGGAGGAACAGCATTAGGAATTTCCCATCTATCTGGAAAAGTTATATCTTTCCAAGGGATTAACTTTGGTACAACTACTTGGCTACTGTAAAGATTGGTTTCAATTAGGACTGTTTGGCCTGTTTCAGTTTTCTTTTTAACATAAGGATTTAAAGTTGTTAAAGCCTTGATGTAAATTCTAGAATGTACTAAAAAGGGTGGAGTACCTGGCTTGTAATTGTATCCATGGGTAAGAACCCTAAGTTCTAAAACATCGGATAGATTAGCATCGCACAGAGCAACGCTGAGATTTGGATAGATATCAAAATATACTGGTCCGTGAGACAAACTTGTCTCAATTACTCCCATAAGGGATGCACGCCAATCAAGACAGCATCCATCACGAAGAGTGCATTGAATACTGGTATTTTGACCTAAAAGTGTCAAAGGTTTAAATGCAATTTGTACCAATCCTATATGGATGTACTTATATTCTTTCAGGAAAGGGACAAAATCATTTACATGGATTAATTTAATGATTTCATCATTGTTCTGAATACAAGAGGCATGTTCAAATGTCTTGATTATGGTTTTACTCCAAAATTGGAATCGACCTTTTTTATAAATGGTTTGTGGGTCTACTGATAGAATGGTCCATTTATCTAGGGCCTGTTTAACTTCCTGATAGGCAACTAATTCCGCTGCTTCGGCTAATGAGGAAACTGTATTTCCTACTGTGGTTACTGATTCGGTTCCTGGTATTTCTACGGTATTTTCAGATTGTTCTGACATGGTTGTATTGTGATCATATATGTCTAATTTATTATGTTTATAATGTTATTATGTGCTAATTAAAACTTGGCTCTGATACCATGAATGGTGCTCACTAACGGTCAACGCTAGCACGTCTGTCAACGACTTACGGGTATCAAACGGTCTTCACTCAAACACTGCAACATGACCTACTCCCTATGCGACTTGGGTGACGTCCCACTAACCCTAACCATTAATTAACCGTACATAAGCACAAACCCAAGAATTAATACACACATAATAATAATATAAATGCAACAAATTAAGACATATATGATCTCATATACCTTACTGTTGGGGTGGCGGAGGCCTTCTGGCCGCCCACGCCACTAGTTGTTCGTTGATCAGCACTTGGATTTCTTCTAAATACTGATCACAGTTGGCAACACGTCCAGAGATGTACTGTTGAGTATAACGGTCTACTGGTAAACTAAGATAATACTGTTGTTGCTGTAACCAAAACTGCTGGGCTTGTAATAAAGAATCTAATAAGTCAACAGAGGGCATACATATTGAAACACGAGGTGCAAACTTTTATTGAAGAAGTAAAATATTTTACAAGAGGGGGTTAGAAGAGAGATTACAAGAGGAAGGAAGAAAGAAAATTTGAAAAATTTCTAAGTCTACCTCAACAAGGGTAAGGGCATCCCTTTAAATACTAGAAAGAAGATAAGATTACATTATTACACAAAGACAGGTGGCCTTCTTCGATTGCACCGACAGAATTCCTCCTTATAAACTTATCTTCAACTTTTCGGAATGGGGAACAGCATCTTCCTTTTACTGTTGATAATATCTGCTTTTGCAAAAGTTGCTTGTCCTGTTGTGCCGACGCCTATAGCTCGGGTCCCTTGCCTTTACTGGATTTGTCTTTTGTCATCTTTTCCACGGGCACAGTTGTCAAAGAATCCCAAAAGTCACCAAGATTGTGTTCTTTATCATCTTCGGATTGCGACTCTCCGGCCAACACGTGTTCGGCTGGATCTGAAGCAGGCTCGGATGGAGACTGACTGGTACCTGATCTCATAGATACGTCATCTTCTGGATTAATGGATTGGAGAAATTGTTCTTTCAGATGATCCATGCTTTTTACAATTAACTCATTGTCTGAAAGATGGGGATATTTTTGTTTGAGCTCCTTTTGGATCTGGACAAAAGGATTAGATACTGGAGAAGAGGATGGTGCAGGAAGTGCTGGTTGTTTAACGGATTCCCAACAAGCCTTAGTATGCTGTTGAATTTTCGGAATGAGATCCTTAAGATCCATTTTATCCCACCATTTGACAAAAAAGATTCTTTTCAAACGGGGAACCTTATTCTGATAGTCACAGGCAAAGTCCCATTTCCAGATCCATGGAATTCCAAAACGGATGGAGAAATGGACTACAGATTTACTGATAGATAATTCTCTGTTTTTGTTTAAGAATGAATATGCACGGGAGTACGCCACATGCCATTCATTATATTCGGTTCGAACGGAGTCGGGTAAAATATTAAGGGAAAGTCCGAACTTATCCCACCAAACGAGGAACCAGTTAGGAACATCGTTTTTGAGAACATCGGACAGAATACGGATGAACCAAGAATGATTCTTGATTGGATTCTGGTAGTAAAAGACCTGGGTAAAAGCATCAATGTAATCCCAGTAAGAATATTTACACTATTTGTTCTGAAGATCAAGATCCCGGGTAGTATGCGGATGAATGCCCCAAGAAGAAATGGGCATGGTGTTACAGATAACGATTTTACTGTACTGAGTAGGACTGGCAGCTTTGTTAGCATCATGCAAGGTATGCTTGATTTCTGCAGCTCCAGTTTCAACCATTATCTGTTCATAAATATATCGGTACTGGTCAAAGTGTGGAGGTGACTGTTGAGTGGTGAGATAACGGCGTTTAATCTCCCACGGGTCGGTCATCCACTGTTCATTAGATGGTTCAATCCAGCGAACGGTTTCCTCAGTAAGATTGTTAGGAGTATACGGATCGTCCGGCCTCAGGAGAACATCCTTTGCCGTTGGATTACTGGTTTGTCCTCTCAGAGGAGGAAATTCTGATGGATCATAGCGAGGGTTCGAACCCCGGCCACGACCACGATCACGACCTCGTTGGCCTCTACTGGTCATTTGCGGATTTCTGCAAATATTCACGGGTCAAAAAGTCAGGCAAAGAGTTAGTTTCGCCTTTGATATATTCAATATCAAAATCAAAATTAGATAAATAACTCTGCCAGCTTGAAAATATCTGTTTGGAAGCAAGGTTTTTAACATCTTGCTTAAATATCTGTCGAGCAGCAGAGCAGTCAACTCTAATGATAAAATGCTGGTTTAAAAGATCATCTTGGAATTTGATAACACACTTGACAATGGCTAAACATTCCTGTTTAATGGTTGGATAATTCAAAGCAGCTTGATTCCAATGGCCAGAATGAAAACGTAATAATTCTTCTTTCTGGGTTTTGGGATTAAACTGTTTTAAAATACCACCAAATCCTTCATTGGACGCATCAGTTTCAACAATTTTCTTCCATTCAGGATTAGGTAAATTTAAACAAGGTAATTGTTGGACTTTAGCTTTGATTTTCTGAACGGCTAAAGTGTGTTCTGGAGACCATGGTGGAGGATTTTTTCTTAACCTGGTATATAAAATGTTAACATCAGCAGATAAATTATGATAATAATCTCGAACATAATTAAGACTGCCGAGAAATCTCTGTAATTGAGTCTTGTCTTTAATTTCATCGGGAAATTTAGAAGCAAACTCCATGCTACGGTTAATAGGTATAATACTGCCATTGGAAATATTATGACCTAAATATCTGATGGTGGTTTGAAATAATTGCATTTTTGGAGCAGAAATAACTAAACCATTTCTGATAATAACATTCTTAAATATATTAAGATGTTTAATATGCTGGTCAATGGATGAGGAGAAAATTAAAACATCATCAATGTATGAGAGAGTAAATTCTGTAAATGGATTGAAAATATCATTCATGATATGCTGAAATTCTGATGGGGCATTTTTTAAACCAAATGGCATAACATTCCATTCATAATGCCCAAAGGGTACGGTGAAAGCTGTTTTATAGCGATCCTGTTCAACAATTTCAACTTGCCAATATCTCGATTTTAAATCAAATTTAGAAAAAATTATAGCATCCTGGAGGCGATCTAGAAGATCCTTCTTATTCGGAATCGGATACCTAATCCATTTTAATTTTTCATTTAACGGTTTGTAGTTAATTACAAGGCGAGGAACACCTCGTTCTAACTCTGCATTTTTGTTGACATAAAAGGCGGTACAACTCTACGGGAGTGACTAGGTCGGATAAGTTTCTTATCAAGAAGACTTTGAATTTCTGTTTTACATAATTCCATATATTCCTTCTTCATCTGACTAGGGCGAGCTCTAGTTGGAATATATTTTTCATCAAAATCTGGTTCATATGGTAAAGTCACAGTATACTTTTTACGATTTCAAAAAGCATTAGGAACAGTACCACATACTTCTGTTTGAAATTCTTTTTCAATTAATTTAATTTTCTGTTGAAAAGCAGGTTGTTGTAACCTTTGTTCTGTTGTCAAAAAAGAAACTTCTTTTTGAATTAAATTTATCTGGTTTTGTTTAACAGAGATTAAATCACGAATTTGATCTAATTCTTTTGTATACGGTTGAGTGATAAATTCAAAAATTACTGATTGTCCCTGTATTTGAGAATAAATACCCGTTGAGTCAATTCTCTGGATAGGCATCAAAAGACAAAGAAAAGGGGTGCCTAAGATGATATTTGTAGCAAGATTTTTGACTAAGACAAAGGATGTTGGAAGACACAAATCTTGATTACAAATATATGCTTCTGGAACTTTATACCTGATCTGGAGA
Source organism: Camellia sinensis (assembly GCF_055761805.1). Taxonomy (NCBI): domain Eukaryota; kingdom Viridiplantae; phylum Streptophyta; class Magnoliopsida; order Ericales; family Theaceae; genus Camellia; species Camellia sinensis. The sequence continues at coordinate 105,174,412 of NC_138969.1, read as the reverse complement.
GAATTACCACTAGCACTGGGGAGACTTTGAGTAGTCTTTTCAAAATACCTGGTTGGAACTATACCTTCTTGGATACAGTTCATATCTGCACCGCTATCAACTAAAGCAATAGCATCTTTAATCATGAAATCGGGCTTTATTAAAAATGAGATTTTAATATACCATTTCTGAAAGGTCACCTGATTAACAAGTAATAGGTAAGGAGTAGTGTTTTCTGATTTTTCTTTATTTAGATGTTCAGTTTCTTTTTCTTTCTGTTTAGAAATCTGAGTATGAAGATACTTAATATCTTTGATTGCAGCTTCACTAGCAGTTTGCAAGTGTTTGACTTCTGTTTTAAGGATATTAATTTCCATTTTTAAATCCTGAATCGTTGTAGGTTGTTCTACAAGGGGTTTGGCCTGGATTCGGTCAATTACATTTTTAAGATTGTAAGAATAGTCCGGATTAGGAGGAGTTTCCTGTATTGTCTGTTGGTGTTCATAACACATTTTTAAATATTTGATTTTAATTTCTGGATCCTGGATTTGATCTGCTACAGCGAGCATATCCTTTTGAGTATCTGTTAAAACATTGATACTACTGGGTTCTCCTAGATGTAAACCATTCATTTCAACTATGGATTTCCAGTAATTAATTTCTGATATATGTTCCTGGTTGGTACTACAGGGACATGATTCTTCTGGTTCTTCTTCCCTGGTGGAAGTGGAGTATAACTGATTGAGCTCATCCTCAGAAGGAATTTTGTCTTCAGTTGAGTTTTCATCAGCGTCGAGGGCTTGAATTAACTGGTCTTTGATATCAGGATCAAGATCTAATTCATTAACTTTTGCTTTAGCCTTTGATTTACATCTATTGGCATAATGTCCTGTTTGGCCACATTTGTAGCATTTTACTTCTGATTTATTTTTAGGTTTATGTTTATATTTATTGGTAGATTTCTTTGGATAAAACTTTTTAGTTGTTTGCGGATGGCTAGTCTTATGAGACCTTTTCCGGTAGGGTTTAGAAGATTTCTTGCGAGAAACCTGTCTAGGTTTACCTGGATATTTAATAGCTGGTTCGTAGGCAAATTGTTCACAAAATTCACCTAATTCTTTTCTTCCTGTTAGATTCTGTTGTTCATTTGGTAATGAAGTTTAAGGTCATTACAAAGGGAAAGACCTTCATCGGTAATTATGGAGCAAAGTTGTCCATAGGTGTACTGGTCGTAAGGAATAGACATCCGGTCATGGCGATCGCGAAGTTTTCCAATGGACAAGAAATTGGGGTTTAGATGCTATTCTAGGCTTGCATTGGCAAGACGTGGGAATTTAAATGCCAAGTGATTCCTTTCCGTGCTTGCATCAGAAAGACATGGAGGTTTAAATGGGTGCCAGGTGATACCTAGTGTTTTGACTTTACCATGATGTATTAAGTTGTGACAACCAACCTTTCATGCATATGCATATCATGTCATTCATGTATGTTAATCTCATGTTAAATGTTTACTTGCTTGGACTAGAGCTTGGTAGGGAACATAAGAGAATGAGAAGTTAGTTTGAAAACCTAAGCTTAGAAAATATTGCTTATTTCATGCTTTAAGTTAGGAGATGTTTTAAACTAGAATTTGAAAACCATACGATGATCCTATATCTTAATTGAGTTGCTTAAAGACTTTGATCTAATGTGCTTGTTCTTTTAGTGTTATATGTTGTTTTGTTAATTTGGATTAGTACTAATTAAGTATTATTAGTGAACCTTAATTTAGGTTAATTACATTAAAAAATATATATATTAGGATTAAACCTTGTTTAATTAGTCTTAACATAAATTAAGTTATTTTAAGTAGATTAGCCTACTTTTTGTCATACATATGTTTTTCTTGTTCCCAACTCAATAAAACAAAAAGAGAAAGAAGAAAACTCACTGGAAAATTGGAGAACAAGCTAGAGAAAAGGGAAAGAAAGGAGAGGAAGAAACAAAGAAGAGAGGAAATGTGAGACCCCGTATTTAATTATTCTTAAAAATGTATCATAAGATGTGAATAATAAATTAATTTGATCTAAAGTCTATTTAACAAATATATTAGTGTATAAGTTAGTTTTAAACCATTCCAATTTAGTCATTAACAAAAACACTGTTAAGAATAATAACTTTATGGGCATTTAATATTTTTCATTTGTAATTATTTTTTATTAAGATTCAACTTAATAATTACCTTTGCTAAAAAACTCACACAAATACACAATTATATAAATTTATCATCTAATAACTCAATATATATATATATATATATATATGGATGAGGTGGCTGGTGGGGGCTAATCAACCCACCACCTGGTGGGTTCCATGCAAGTCTACTATATAGACTATAATAAAGCTAGATTAGGAAAAGATTTGATGTGATGTGAAAAATGGTGATGATGAGAGAAGCTAGATTAGGAAAAGATTTGATATGATGTGAAAAATGGTGGAGAGAGAAAGAGAGAGAGACGTCTAGTGATGACTATGGACATGTTGAGTTTATATATATATATGACATGCAATACACCCTCTTTGTCTTCAATTGACCCGAGAAGAGCAAAATTAAAAATATAATAATAATAATCCTTTGATAGCAAAGCTAGTGTTAGGAAGGAAGGAGGTTAGAATTCTTTCTACCATTTCACCACCCCATTTCAATTCTACTACTAAGTAAGAAAATCCTCTCAACCTTCGCATTCTTTTTATTTCCTTAAATTTTTAGATTGTATTCAAATCTAAAGTAGCTAAAAATTTTAGATAAAATTTTGTTTGTAATTGTATGTAAATTTGTGATATGTATATTATTTGAAGGTTATTTTTATATTAGTAACCTTAATAGTCCATTTTGGAGAATCTAACTTTTTTTGATAATACAATATTACATTCTAAAAATATTAATTTTACAAAATTACTTTTTGATAGTACATTTTTTTGAGAATATCAATTGTCATAATTGTACTTTTTGTGTTATTAATGAATTTGAAAGAAGGGCAAAATAGTATATTCATATTATTTTATTCCTTGATTTTTGAAAAGCTACTAATATTTTGGGACAATGAAAAATGGAATAAGGGACTAATATTTTTGGATGGAGGGATTATAATCTTGGAATTAGGCTTGCATGTGTAGTTTGTGACATTAAATAGACGATTGAAGATTTTATTTGGTTTGATCGTATGGTTCTTAAATGTGCTAGAATTTTGTACGAAGTTCTAGATAATTTTATACTCAAAATTTTGAGATGATTTCTTCTACAAAGCAATTAAGATAATGTCTAGTTCATCTAGAAATGTTTGTATCAATTATTTTAGTTTTGTACAAATTTATATGAAATTTTAATTAAATCTGAAATTTTAGATAGATTTTATTGTATGTTTGAAAAATCACTAAAAATCCTATATTAGACCAAATCTTCTATTTTCTAAATTAAAAATGAAATTTGAGAAGTCTAGTTTCACAGCCAATTTTTAGATTATGCAATTGATTTACAAATTTAAGTGTGGAATTATTTTGAAGACAATGTGACGAATCTGTGTTATGTAATTTCTTATAATTTTATAGAATTATTTATAACTTAGTTTTTGGAAATTCTTTCTGAAAAATGACCATAACATGTTTGTTGAATATTTTATAGAATTACATGAATTTACAATTGTATAAATAATTTATTGTAATTTTAACTGAGAAAATTATATTCTAAAAATTCTGGGCAGAATAATAAAGAACCAAGATTACCACTTCAATTATTTATTAGAATTAAAAATAAGTGTTGTGCTAGTCTATTTAATTTGCTTGTAAATTAGTGGTCCATGCATGTGTGCCGTTGTGGTTCATTTTAAGTATCTAAAATTATTATTTCACACCTTGACATAATTTAACTGTTTATCATAATTTTGTACATTGATTGATTATTGTAAAACGTATGTGTAATATTTTCTGTTAAAAATTGTAATAAAATGGTGTAACATTTATGGTGATTTAATTTTGTAGTTATTTGTGATTATTATGAAAATTAGCTAAAATTTAACTGCATGTAAGAAATTAACGATTGATAGTTAATACCGATTGTTCAGGGTGAGCCCTGATTTTTAAGAATTTTTACATAATTTGTGTCACGAAACGGCACAGAACTTATTTGAACCCTTATCAGTATTCAGTTTTAGGATAAGGGAGGATGTATAGGTAGCACACAAGGAGGTTATGTACCCCTGACAAACTATTCCCTTAGGACGGACCACGAATGCCACAGCTTGCGTATCTAACTCTGGGTGTAGGCATCCTTGGTAGTTATAATTGGTAACACTTGAATATTTGACCAATGGGCGGTTTTCAAATTAATCGTAACCATAACTTAGTGGTTGATAAGTAAATATCTTTTGTGCAATTTTGAGTGTCACCTAAACTATTAAAATTTTTGAAATTATTTTAATGATCATTATATTGTTATGCTATTAATTTCGTTGTTTTCTCTTAAATGGCATGATTATTAATTTGATTATTTTCTCTTAAAAAGAAAGGTAGATTTGTTATGTTTTTTTACTATGTTGCAAAACTCATGGCATATGTTTTGTTGCCCTGACATTTTATGCCAAATTTTGAAGAGAAATGAATGGAAGCTGAAAATGGAGCTGATGCTAATATAGAGCCTTGGTTAACTAGAAGCCAGGAATATAGCAAAATAAAATTTTATTATCCTTTGTATTAATAATTAAGGATGTTATAATGTTGTTTAATGTTGTATTTGGACTTTTAAGTTTTCTTTATTTTTTATTTTTTATTTAGTGTTGTTTAAACTTTTGGTTGTGTGAGAATTGTAATTTTCCTATTAAGATGTTAGGTTTTTTATTTAATATTTTTTTCTTCCTTTCTCCCCTCCCCCCTCTCTCTTGATGTTCCAAAAATTATGGGACATCACAGGAAAGAAGAGAAGCTCAAAGATTTGTACCAAAACTCAATCCTTAACAAGTCTAAGGTAGGATTTCTACACAAAAACTAGTAATAGACCTCCTTAGCATCGAATCAAGAAGAAACTAGCATTAATTTGGACTAGAAATGGAAAAGAAGGAAAATAATGGAACTAGGAAGAAGAACAAGCATGGGACTTCAAGGTTTGATTGATTTGATCTTGAAAAGGCTTTATTTTTGCTTTGTTTTTCTTTTGTTTCTTTTGTGGTCATGCTGACCAAGTTTGTATATAATCTTGGTTTTGGTTTAGACTACTTTTGAATGATCCTAGACTTATATATATAGATATTATGTATGACTGTTTGGTCTGAGGTATCATAAAAGTGAAAAGCTTTTGTTATGCCATGTATGCACAGCTCATTGGACAATCTTTGCAAGTTCTACTTCCGCATTTTGGCCCTCTATTATTAAATATGATTTGATTTCTATCTGAGGTCGTAGGTAATCTCGTGATTACTAGCTGTAGACACCCCATTTTTGACCGCCCTTAAGACTTGGGCGTTACTGATGGTTTACTTGGTGGAGACAGGTGTGCAGGGGAAATGTTCAGTTTCTTCGGCAAGGAGAGAGGCAAATCCTTCAAAACACTTTGTTTAGGAGTTTGGAGTTGAAGAAGAGAGGAAAGGAGAGGAGAAAACTAATTTGGGAGAAGTTCGGCATGAATCCGGGTAGAAGCGAGTCGAGCAGCCCTCGCTGAATCGGGCTTATCTGTCTGTACCCTTGGATTTTAGCTATGGGGCCACCACCGTCGGAAAGCTTACTTCTGGGGCTTCATTTTTCACTCAAGAATCTCCTAGAGCCAAGTCCGGGTGGGGGAGATATGATCAGTTGAAGTCGGGCATCATCCCGGTTGGATCGAATCTGCGCGGCTTCACGAAAAAGGGCATAACTTTCTGGACAGAAGGAATTTTAATGCAAGGTTTGCGCCATTGGAAAGCTAACTTCCGGGGCTTCAATTTGGACACCAACCGGCACTTTTTTGACCTCACCGGCCACCCATCGGCACTATATTTATCCGACCGGCAATTTATTGTGCCGACCGGCAGGTTAAAGTAGCCGACCGGCCTTTTTTGCTAGCCGACGACCTTCCGGAGCATTCTGCAGATTGAGTGGATTCCAACTGTGCCAGCTGGAGGGCACAGACTGGATCCTCCATACACGTGTATGGAGGATCTTGGCTCTTGGTTTTGAAGCTTCTAAGAGAAGTCTTACTCCCTTGGCTCTATAAAGGAAGCCCTCTTCTTCCTTATACTAGGTTAGAAGAAAAAAAAACCAGCTGAGGCACCATATAGATACAACCCTATATCTATACATTCAACCCTCCTCTTCCAAGCTCAAAAAAGTCCATTATCCTTGGCCATTTACACACCAACCCATAGCACAAGGCCTCCATCCTCCATTCCAGCCATTTGAGGCTAATTTTCAGAGGTCAAGAGCTCCTTTTCTTGGATCAAAGGCTGCTGCATGGCTGCTCTTCAAGGGAAGTTTCTGCCGACCGGCAGAATTCAGTGCCGGCCGGCAATATTTTAATGGCCGATAAACCCAAACAATGCCGACGGAAATCCTGGACTGCCGGTGGGAATTCTGTCCAGCCGGTGGTGCTCTGCAGCATGCAAGGAACCTGTTCTGGAGTTTTGGCAATTTTCAGAAAGACAGGGCAGTGTAAACAGAGGTGGCAGTGTTATGGCACGGGCTTTTCGGGCGAGATGGGTCAAGCATGCATCATTCACGCATTCCAAGGCAGGCTGTGGCCACTTTCCATTTACATTTAATTTATTGATTAAATAGGAATTCTGTAATAATTAATTAAGTAGTTAGTTATTTATTCGGACTGTAATATTTATTCGGTCCCTCCGAGTGAGGGCGTATTTGTAATAAGTGTGGGTGCGTGTGTGTATGTCTTCCAACCCCCACTTCTTTCTCCCTTTTATTTACCTGCCTATGATGGTAGACTAGGGCATATTTAAATTAGCATAACAGTATGATAGCATGCGTGCATCCATACCTTTGCCTTACATGCACCAGGCTCGGCACATCATGCTAACTGCACTTGTATTTCAATCCCAAGTTGAGTACTTGTTAGTTGCAGCATTTCACATGCCGTCTTTAGGATAACCGAGCCTGTTTAGATTGCATCTTTGCATGTGTTGCATTAGCCATTTTTAACATGAACTAGGATCATGCATGTTTGCTAACTAGTTTACTGTTTTGGCACGGAGTACGATGTAAGTATTTATGCTTTAGCATCTCGCATGCGTGTGAATGTTAACATGACAGTATGCTTGCCATGCGGCTAAATGCTTATGTGTTAAACTGTTTGAATGCCTGTGGGTGGAGGTTGGATTGTTTGAGTTGGAAAAACTCATTGAAATCCGTATTTTAGCCTACTTGCGAGTAGCAAAATTTAAAGCATTTCCAAAACGAACGGATATGCAATGTTTCTTTCCAAATTAGGCAATCTAGTCTATACTTGTTTGCTGCGCGCACAACATAGTAATTCTAGGCTAACAATTGGTTTAAGAACACATAAAGTTTTCAAAAATGGATATCACGGTTAGTAGAGGCCGGTCTTCGGACCGGGCGAAAGGGGGTGCTCATAGCTGACCTTCCCCGATCGTACCCAAGCTCCCGAGCCGAGACAACTCCGGTGATGACGGACGTGTGGCCTTCGGCACCGAGTCAGGGTTTCCTAAATTTCTCCATTTTAAAATATTTAGGTGGCGACTCTGTATCTGGCAAAGCAGTCCATGTTTGGCACTACTTTTCGAAAAATCTGTTTTTCTCAAAACGATTTGCCAGATTTGGACTCTTTGGTTCAGATTAAGAACCGTGACACAAATCGAGAGTCCGAGCTGTAGCGAGGGTCCCTCTGCGGGCTTGTTACAGTTTCTGGCGACTCTGCTGGGGATTTTAGAGAGCTTGACTCGAACTCGTGATATCCTGTTTTGATTACACTTATGTGTTTCTTTGCATTGCATGTGCATTGGTGCGCCTAGGAACACAGTGTTTGCCATCTGCCATTCCTGAACGGTTTGCCGGAGGCTTGTCTTGTCAAGACATGACCATAAGGCTGACCGGCTATGGGCTCTGACAGTATGGGAACACAAACCCCGGTTTACCGGGGCACCCTTTTTGACCATTCGACCTAGTGCATATTCGGATCCATAGTGACCATTCCAAATTAGGACAGGCTGCTTACCCGATATTAGGTTGTTTGAGAACCGCTGCGTGCGTAGTGAAACCCTAGCTCCTGACAAAATAGGACAGGGAAACCCTACCCCAACATAGGGGTGTTTTGGCTCTTTTTACTTGCTATGTGCTTTTAGAGTGTATCTCTATAGGAATGCATATATCAGTTTGCAAGTTTGGGCATCAGGCCTGTGGGCATCAGCATCAGTATTTGGGGAATCAGTTTTACCTGAGGGTATCAGTTTACAGGCAGATATTTGGGAAACAGTGATCAGTATTGGGTACATTCATCCTAGTATGCTCAAATCTGTTCCAATGAAGTTAGGCTGAGATGCTCTCTGTTTTCCCTTTTGCAGGGTAGTCCTGGAACCATAGCTTCAGAAGGCTCCGATATCCCCCGAGGTTCATCGGACTAGTGCTGATAGACTTTGTTAGGTCAGAAATTCAATTCAAGGGCAACCAGTGTTCTTTTGCCGAGGCAAGGCAAAGAAGGGCCAAACAGGGCTCATTGGTTCATCTGATCCGACAGTCACCAGCCACATCACCTTTGTTCGGACTCAGCAGACCATGATGGCACAGGGTTCAGAAGAATTTGTGGCCGTGATAGCAGCATTAAATCAGGGAACTGCCATGCAGGCTGAGACCAGTATTGAAACGCAGCACCCACCTGGGGTATCTGCCTCACATCCAGCTTTGGAACCCCAGCCAAACTTTGACCCACTTCCGCCGGTTGAAGATTTGCCATGTCTGAATTCTCGGGAAAGGTTGACTCAAGCTGAGGTGCTCAGACCCCTGGTGCAGCCTACTGAGAGGCTTCGACCCTTTCATGTTAATGAGCTCAACCCGACTACAGTGAAGATTGCTAACCTTGAGAAGCAATTCAAAAAGGCCCAGGGCCTTAACTCCATTCCCGACATTGAGGATGGGCACACCGAGGCTGCCGTTCGGCTCCCAGACAGATTCAAAATGCCATGTATTGACCGTTTCGACGGGTCTGGAGATCCAATGGTACATATCCGACTTTTCTTGGATGTCCTAAAGCCGATGGGACTGACTAAGCCACAGAAACTCTCTCTATATGGAAGAACCCTGTCGGGTGTAGCAGCCACTTGGTACTCTAAGTTGGAGGACAAAGTGAAGCAAGACTGGGAAGAATTGGCTGAGGCCTTTGTTGATCAGTATTCCTACAATACCCAAGTTGAAATGACCATGCAAGAGCTTGAAACAACCCGCCAGAACACAACAGAACCTTTTGTGGAATTTGTTGCAAGGTGGAGGGCAAAGGCAGCACAGATGACAGATCGCCCTTCTGAGAGGGATCAAGTGCAAATGATGGTGCGAAACCTCGAGCATGATATGTTGCAAAAGTTGATAGTCGCTCCATTATTCACTTTCAAAAGTTTGTATGAACTGGGGGTTCAGGTCGAGAATGCGTTCAACAGCGGGATCATTCCCAGAACAAGTGAACCGACAAAGAGGGTGATTTCAGGGAGTACCAATGCTGGTAGTAGCGTCATTCCCAAACCCACCGAGATCAATGCAGTCGCCATAGCCAACCCTTTTTCCAAACCAAGCCTACAAACAGCCGGTCCAGCCCGAGCTCAGGGCAGAACTTTCACTCCCCTCTATATGAGCTTGACTAGCGCACTAAAAGCCTTGATGGAAAGAGGGCATCTCAAACCCCTCGATCCTCAACCTCTGCCTGACCCACTTCCAGCCAGACATAATCCCTCCAAGTACTGTATGTACCATCAGCAGCGCGGTCATGGCACCGACCGTTGCTACCGCCTTCGTCATGAGGTCCAAAATCTCATCGACAACCGGACGATAGCTCCACCTTCAGCCCCCGATGACCAAGTACCTCATCCACATCTCAATCTGATCCACACACTGGCCGTCCCTTACGACCCCAGCGTATACATCACCCCGGCCCATCTACCCGAGCCTGAGGTGTTTATCCCGGAAAGCATGGACTTATGCATGATGGGTGCATCTGAACCCCAATTATCTCAAACCCATGAACCCACTACTTCTGAGCTGATGAAAATGATCGAAGATCTTCAAAGAACTGTGGCAGATCTGGCCTTTGGAATTTTGGCCCCGTCATCAACCGCATCACATACCAGGCAGTTCATGTCAAAAGGCTCCTCAGGGCGGGCTGCATTGGGAGAAGGCCAATCTTTTAGCAAAGTGGAGGCAAGTGGTAAGAACAAGGTAGGGGCAGGCATTGGCCCCCATGAACACCTTCGGTGGGATATTGAGGCTTTGAAAGCTGAGGGACTGAACAAAGAGCAAGTCCTCGTAGTTGTTACAAAAGCTGTGGATGACACTTTCGCCACTCAGAATGAGAGCAGTCTGAATCAAGGGGCAAGCCAGGAGAAGGGCCTTTGTGCGAGGAATGTTCCTTTCAGCCCTAATCCCGTGCTCGGAAATGATCAGCAAACCCAGTCAATGCCTGCCAATCCCTTTGCTGGTGCGCCCAGTAAAAATCCACAAACCTCAAAATATCCACCTCGAGGCCAGAGGGTGTTCGCACCACTGTACATGTCTCTATCAGCGGCCTTTAGGATCTTGATTAGAGAGGGGAATTTGAAACCCTTGGAGCCGCGACCACTGCCAGATAGACTTCCTTCCTCCCATGATCCGACCAAGTATTGTGCCTTTCATCAGCAAGTTGGCCACGTCACTGATGGTTGTTTCCGTCTTCGCCACGAAATACAAGATCTGATTGACAATAAGGTCATCGCCGCACCAACTCAGCGAAGTCTATCGTCATTGGATCAGTGAACCTGGGGGATAATGTGATGTGATCGGGGGATGAACCACCTGCGGATGGCGCTCGATTTACTCCAGATGTGGTGTATGGCACACACTATTTTGAGCATTTGTGAATGCTAGTTTTGTACATGCTGACTTGGGTATTGGGTCAGTCTTGTTGTGTTGTTTTGAGTCTGTTTTGAGTCAGTCCTTTTGTTTCAGGTCTGTCTTGTTGTATCGAGTCAGTCCTGTTTTGTTAAGAGTCGGGTGATTCCGGGGGTGTTACCTCGGACATCACTATCTTGTTTTGCGTTTGACTTTTTGCTTTCTTTTGAGTCTGTTTCTGCCTTGGAGCCAGTTGTGCCAACAGATTTGAATGAACAGCAGTGATTTTCACACTCTTGTGTTTGCTTCTGTCGTGTGCCAGTTGTGCTAGAAGTATTGAATGGAATGACAATGCTCTTCGCCTGCCTTTTCTGTGCCTTGAAATCATTGTATCGACCTAAGTTTTTTTCAAAACTTTTTTTTTGAACACTACGGTGAAAACGAAGAGGAAGGAATTCCTCGGGATTTGCAAAATTTTGATCATTTGAGAGAAAGAGAGGCATGCTAAGCCCTTAATGATTGAGATCATGCTTGTTAATGTGAGTACTGAGAAGGACCCTGGCTTGATCCAGATTGGTTCTACACTGTCTTCGGCGCGAGCGATTTGTCGCTTTCTTAAAAAATTTCAAAAAATGTTTTGCGCGGTCCTGCGAAGACCTGTGTGGAATCGCTTTTGAGATTGTGCAGCCTAGGATCGCCCTCAGCCTCGAAACTCAACCCCTTCGCTCCCAAACCTTGAACTTGAATTCAGAAGGTTCAACGGTCAACTACGATGTGAAGCCTGTGTGGCCTGATTTGAAGCAGCCCATAAATTAGGGGCAGGGAAGTCAGACCAAGAAGATCAGATGTCATCAAAAGAAGCTTGCAAAGCTAGATCAGAAGTATCCCTGGAACAAGGTGCAAAAATGCCAGATGTGTTCGAAGAGCCGAAGATTGGTCGTCCTGCAAATCAATGAAGACCGGCAAGAACGCCAAATCCCAGAGGGAGGGAAGAGAAAGTATTGTTAAAGAAAAATTGAGTTCCGATCTACAACACTAGGGGCAAATGCAACCCCCATGGGATGGACTCCTGCACTGTCAGCGAACAACAGTCACTCTCTTGGATTCAGACGAATTCGAGATCTCAGAACCATTTGACATGGACAAAGCTACACTTTTACCCTTGAGAGGCTCGCTGGGTCGAAAACCTGGAAGGGCGACCCAGGCAAAAGTTAGAGCAAGGAAAAAAGGAAAAGAACAAAAAAAAGAAAAAAAAAGGGAAGAAAAGAAAAAAAAAAGAAAGAAAAGAAAAGATAAAAAAAATGAAAAGAATTGAAAAGAAAAGAAAAACAAAGCTCGCAAGGTCGAAAACCCGCATTGGGCGCCTTGGCAAAAGTTAGAGCCTAAAAAGGAGAGGTTAAATACCCGAGTGTACCTTAACCCCGAACTACGTAAGGCTTGATTCCCATGTTTGGGATACGTAGGCAACTTCATCTTGAAGTCCAGCCACAAACACTTCAAATTCAACTGTGTCCATGTGATGGTTCTAGTCATCTTTGTCTTTTCTGTATCCGGGAGTTCGGTTGCAATCGTCGCTCTGAGGACTGATTACAATACACTACGGTGCCATTCAGACAAGGGGCAACTTCCCGTTGCCATTCAATGCGCTGCGGTGCCGTCCAAACAAGGGGCAACTTTCCGTTGCCATACAGCTCTCTTCGAGCAAGAGGGCAATTTTTGTCCAAATCCGAGGTTGTGCGTCTCAAGAGTGGGTTCCGTGCTTGTTAAGCATTGGCCGTTTGCAAAAATAGTTTTTGAGAATTTTTACTGAGGTTGACTAATTTTCTCGAAAATTGTTCCATCTTTTCCAAAAACTAGACCATTTCTTGGACCCAAAAAAGGAAAATTTTCAGTGCTCATAGCCTGACTTGCATGATTTCAAATCAAAAATCGAACAAGTATGTTAATCTAACTCTCATATTGGTCAAAATTGTTTTAGTAGAAAACCAAAACAAAAAATGGTCAAAATGATGAACTAGGGGCACAGTTGAGTCAGGCTTCCTGTCTTTCCCCCGTTGTCAATGCATCTGCCAGAAAGGGCACCTGCCAGAAAAGGGCACCTCTGAAGTCAACAACAAAGGGCTAAAAGCTCTCTCATCCTCCAAGCAACGAGGTATCAAGCCGAGTGCGAAGCACGGACGGGAACGGATCAAGATATTCCACTCCTTTGTTTGGGCAGATCTAACCACGTCCAAACTCCCCAGCAGGGCATCATCAACCGATGTCAGCTGCAAATTTGCTACACACCCAGTTGTAGCGCAGCCCCTCTATGGGAGAAGCTCACTGTTGTGAACAAGATTGAGAATCTGGTAGAATACCAACGGCAAGAGCCCACAATTTCCAGCTTATCCATCAACCACCCAGGGGAGGGATGAAAAACGAGAGATTAAAGAATAGAGAGATGTGCCATGAGAGAAAAAGCGAGAAAAGGGTTTTGAGAGAAAAACCGAGCTTGAGAGCCGAGTGATGTGAGGATCACAAATAAGAAAGGGTGGGAATAATACCCGGGGAAACAGGCTCCATGTGCACATTTGAGTCTTGTATTTTATTTTGTCCGTCTCGATTCTCGTTTTGAGTTGCTTCGACTGTTACTCGATGTGTTTAGGTTGTTTACCTTTGTTTTTCACTTGTCGAGTCGTTTTGGCTGTGGCCAGTCGTCGGCTCAATACCTGGTTAAGAACTCGTTTCTCAATTTCCAAAAAAAATCATCTTCTGCTCAGAGTGCTGTGCCATTCTCCACATTTGTGCAAAACAGTATTTGTTCTTTCATAAAACTGCAGGGTCCACCCCCGATAAGTGTGAACAGTAGAACAAGGACCTATCTGAAGCTATGTAGGTTCCAGACTGCAAAGCAAAAAAAAAAAGGAAAATTTGGAGCATCTTAGGGTGTTCCAGCTTTGGTAAGATCCGAGACTGCATTTCAGGTGCACCTTTCCAAACCTCGCCATTTCTCTGGAGTATGAGTGTATCTCGACCCCAAGTGTAAGCCTGCTTCAAGTCAGAATGGCAATTAAAGCAGCAGCAGATGTTATCTCTCGCCAATATAAACGGGGTGTCCCCTTTTGAGCTGAACGTATTGCCAAATCCTCCGAAAGGTAAATCGGAGGCACCAGAGTACATGTTTGATGCCCTTCCATTGCATAGAATATGTTTTCTTTCAATTCTGCATAGAATATGCTTTCAATATTGCATAGAATATGCTCCTGTTTCTTGCATAGAAAATGCTCGTATCTCTTGCATAGAAAATGTTCGTATCTTTTGCATAGAAAATGCACTCTTCCATATTTGCATAGAAAATGCACCTCATTTGCATAGAACATGCATTCACTCGCGCTATCATGCGCACCTTACTTGCACTTGTTAGTGCATTGTATTTTGTTCGCGCTATTTTGCGCATCGCACTTGTTAGTGCATTACATTTTGTTCGCGCTATTTTGCGCATCGCACTGTTTTGTGCATTACATTTCCTTCGCGCTATTTTGCGCATCGCACTATTTTGTGCATTGCATTTGTTCGCGCTATCTTGCGCACCTTACTTGCACTTGTTAGTGCATTGTATTTTCTTCGCGCTATTTTGCGCATCGCACTGTTTTGTGCATTACATTTCCTTCGCGCTATTTTGCGCATCGCACTATTTTGTGCATTGCATTTGTTCGCGCTATCTTGCGCACCTTACTTGCACTTGTTAGTGCATTGTATTTTCTTCGCGCTATTTTGCGCATCGCACTGTTTTGTGCATCACATTTCCTTCGCGCTATTTTGCGCATCGCACTATTTTGTGCATTGCATTTGTTCGCGCTATCTTGCGCACCTCAATTGCACTTGTTTGTGCATTGCATGTGTTCGCGCTATTTTGCGCATTGCACTGTTTTGTGCAGTTTATCATTCGCGCTATTTTGCGCATTGCACTGTTTTGTGCAGTTTACATTCGCGCTTTCTTGCGCATCGCACTGTTTTGTGCACCTTACTTGCATTTTGCATGCATCCATTCGCGCTATTTTCCGCACCTCAATCGCACTGTTTTGTGTAGTTTATCATTCGCGCTATTTTGCGCACCTCACACGCACTGCCTTGTGCATTTCAAATCACTCGCGCTTTCTTGCGCATCGCACTGTTTTGTGCACCTTACTTGCATTTTGCATGCATCCTGTCGCGCTATCTTGCGCACCTCACTTGTACTTGTTAGTACATTACATTGTTTTGAATACAAACCGGCTTCGCGTAGCGTATAAGTCGAACTTTCAAAACTGGCTTCGCGTAGCGTATAAGTCCAACTTTCAAAACTGGCTTCGCGTAGCGTATAAGTCCAACTTTCAAAACCGGCTTCGCGTAGCGTATAAGTCCAATTATCAAAGTCTTCCTGCATATCATTTGCATCATGCCCCTGAACTACGCTGGTTTGATTCCTTGCAAAGGGATACGTAGGCAGCCTACGGGCACAACCATTCATTCATTTGTATTTTGTTTGTTTGTCCAAGTCTTCGGCCTTGTCAAAAATGGGTCGTCTCGGGGCTTTGACATTCACTCCCGTTATTGTTATGACTTTCGAATTCTGTCAAAGAGGGGCAACTGTAGACACCCCATTTTTGACTGCCCTTAAGACTTGGGCGTTACTGATGGTTTACTTGGTGGAGACAGGTGTGCAGGGGAAATGTTCAGTTTCTTCGGCAAGGAGAGAGGCAAATCCTTCAAAACACTTTGTTTAGGAGTTTGGAGTTGAAGAAGAGAGGAAAGGAGAGGAGAAAACTAATTTGGGAGAAGTTCGGCATGAATCCGGGTAGAAGCGAGTCGAGCAGCCCTCGCTGAATCGGGCTTATCTATCTGTACGCTTGGATTTTAGCTATGGGGCCACCACCGTCGGAAAGCTTACTTCTGGGGCTTCATTTTTCACTCAAGAATCTCCTAGAGCCAAGTCCGGGTGGGGGAGATATGATCAGTTGAAGTCGGGCATCATCCCGGTTGGATCGAATCTGCGCGGCTTCACGAAAAAGGGCATAACTTTCTGGACAGAAGGAATTTTAATGCAAGGTTTGCGCCATTGGAAAGCTAACTTCCGGGGCTTCAATTTGGACACCAACCGGCACTTTTTTGACCTCACCGGCCACCCATCGGCACTATATTTATCCGACCGGCAATTTATTGTGCCGACCGGCAATTTATTGTGCCGACCGGCAGGTTAAAGTAGCCGACCGGCCTTTTTTGCTAGCCGACGACCTTCCGGAGCATTCTGCAGATTGAGTGGATTCCAGCTGTGCCAGCTGGAGGGCACAGACTGGATCCTCCATACACGTGTATGGAGGATCTTGGCTCTTGGTTTTGAAGCTTCTAAGAGAAGTCTTACTCCCATGGCTCTATAAAGGAAGCCCTCTTCTTCCTTATACTAGGTTAGAAGAAAAAAAAACCAGCTGAGGCACCATATAGATACAACCCTATATCTATACATTCAACCCTCCTCTTCCAAGCTCAAAAAAGTCCATTATCCTTGGCCATTTACACACCAACCCATAGCACAAGGCCTCCATCCTCCATTCCAGCCATTTGAGGCTAATTTTCAGAGGTCAAGAGCTCCTTTTCTTGGATCAAAGGCTGCTGCATGGCTGCTCTTCAAGGGAAGTTTCTGCCGACTGGCAGAATTCAGTGCCGGCCGGCAATATTTTAATGGCCGATAAACCCAAACAATGCCGACGGAAATCCTGGACTGCCGGTGGGAATTCTGTCCAGCCGGTGGTGCTCTGCAGCATGCAAGGAACCTGTTCTGGAGTTTTGGCAATTTTCAGAAAGACAGGGCAGTGTAAACAGAGGTGGCAGTGTTATGGCACGGGCTTTTCGGGCGAGATGGGTCAAGCATGCATCATTCACGCATTCCAAGGCAGGCTGTGGCCACTTTCCATTTACATTTAATTTATTGATTAAATAGGAATTCTGTAATAATTAATTAAGTAGTTAGTTATTTATTCGGACTGTAATATTTATTCGGTCCCTCCGAGTGAGGGCGTATTTGTAATAAGTGTGGGTGCGTGTGTGTATGTCTTCCAACCCCCACTTCTTTCTCCCTTTTATTTACCTGCCTATGATGGTAGACTAGGGCATATTTAAATTAGCATAACAGTATGATAGCATGCGTGCATCCATACCTTTGTCTTACATGCACCAGGCTCGGCACATCATGCTAACTGCACTTGTATTTCAATCCCAAGTTGAGTACTTGTTAGTTGCAGCATTTCACATGCCATCTTTAGGATAACCGAGCCTGTTTAGATTGCATCTTTGCATGTGTTGCATTAGCCATTTTTAACATGAACTAGGATCATGCATGTTTGCTAACTAGTTTACTGTTTTGGCACGGAGTACGATGTAAGTATTTATGCTTTAGCATCTCGCATGCGTGTGAATGTTAACATGACAGTATGCTTGCCATGCGGCTAAATGCTTATGTGTTAAACTGTTTGAATGCCTGTGGGTGGAGGTTGGATTGTTTGAGTTGGAAAAACTCATTGAAATCCGTATTTTAGCCTACTTGCGAGTAGCAAAATTTAAAGCATTTCCAAAACGAACGGATATGCAATGTTTCTTTCCAAATTAGGCAATCTAGTCTATACTTGTTTGCTGCGCGCACAACATAGTAATTCTAGGCTAACAGTTGGTTTAAGAACACATAAAGTTTTCAAAAACGGATATCACGGTTAGTAGAGGCCGGTCTTCGGACCGGGCGAAAGGGGGTGCTCATAGCTGACCTTCCCCGATCGTACCCAAGCTCCCGAGCCGAGACAACTCCGGTGATGACGGACGTGTGGCCTTCGGCACCGAGTCAGGGTTTCCTAAATTTCTCCATTTTAAAATATTTAGGTGGCGACTTTGTATCTGGCAAAGCAGTCCATGTTTGGCACTACTTTTCGAAAAATCTGTTTTTCTCAAAACGATTTGCCAGATTTGGACTCTTTGGTTCAGATTAAGAACCGTGACACAAATCGAGAGTCCGAGCTGTAGCGAGGGTCCCTCTGCGGGCTTGTTACACTAGCCAATTATGACCATAATCCACAGGGTTAGGTTTGAGTCATGACAACAACATCCAAAGACATCCTTACAAAAAAATAAACTAATAAACAAAACTCTAGTTTCAAGGTTACAACTTCCGAAAATACAAAATAAATGAAAAAGGGATCTAGTGCGACTCTTTTTTGTTTCCTTTTGTTTCATCCTCACCTACATACATATAAGGGAGAGGGGTGAACCATTTCCCAATGAAAAGTAATAAAGTAAGGCGGTAAATGAATGATAATATCCTTATTTACTCAGCAAGTGTAGCAGCTCATGAGAACCATTTACGGGTAATTCTTCAAACTCTTCGGGATAAGAAACTGTATGCGAAATCAAAGAAATGTGAATTTTGGTTGCATGAAGTAGGTTTTTTGGGGCATGTGGTGACGAAGGAGGGCATTGCCGTTGATCCGCACAAGATTGAAACTATTGTGAATTGGCCAACGCCTACTAATGTGACAGAAGTGCGTAGTTTCTTGGGTTTGGTCGGATACTACTGACGGTTTGTTCAAGACTTTTCCAAAATTTTAGTGCCGCTTGCTCAGTTAACTTAGAAAGGTGTATTATTTGAGTGGTCGGAGCAACGGGAATCTGCCATTCAAGAGTTGAAGACAAGATTAACTACAGCGCCTGTTCTGGCCTTGCCATCCGGTAACGAAGGACTTGAGATTTATAGTGACGCTTCTCGCAAAGGTTTGGGCTGTGTACTTATGCAAAATGGGAGGGTTATTGCATACGCCTCTCATCAACTTAAACCTCATGAAAAGAACTACCCCACACATGACCTTGAGCTAGCTGCAGTGGTCTTTGCTTTGAAAAAATTGCGTCACTATCTATACGGGGCCAAGATGCAGTACTGGCAATGATGTTAGTTCAACCAATACTCCTGGAGGAAATTAAACAATGGCAATTGGAAGATGAATTTCTACAAAAATTTTGTGGTGAAATGGAAACGAAACCAAGGCCCGGGTTCATAATTGAAAATTCGGCGGTGAAATTCTAAGGTAGGTGGTGTGTCCCCAATGTACCAGAAATCAAGAAGAGAATCATAGAGGAAGCGCATAGCTCCAAATTTCCAATGCATCTGGGTAGTACAAAAATGTACCACGATCTGAAGCAGAGTCTTTGGTGTCCGAGAATGAAGAAGGAAATTGCAGAATTTGTCTCAAAATGTTTGCACTATCAGCAAGTGAAAGCAGAACACCACCAATCGGCGGGCCTATTATAACCCTTCCCAATTCTAGAATGGAAATGGGAACACTTAACTATGTATTTTATTGTGGGTTTACCGCGAACTCCTCGGGGTATGAACTCCATATGGGTTGTTGTTGACAGCATAACTAAGTCAGCTCATTTTCTCCCTGTAAAGACTTAATACAATGCAGATAAGCTGGCCACCTTATATGTGGATGAAATTGTACGACAACATGGTATTCCGGTTTCAATCATTTCTGATAGAGATCCAAAGTTCGTATCAAGATCTTGGCAAAGTCTACAGGAGCCCTTGGGAATAGAATTGAAATTCAATACAGCCTTCCACCCTCAAACCGATGGACAATTTGAGAGAACCATACAAACATTCGAAGACATGCTTCGGATGTGTGCTTTGGACTTCAAAAGAAGTTAGGAAACTCACCTACCATTGGTGGAATTGGCATACAACAATAGTTACCACTCCAGTATAGGAATGGCACCTTAGGAAGCTTTATACGGAAGAAGATGTCACTTTCCCGTGTGCTGGATTGAAGTTGGTGACAAATCACTGATTGGGCCAGAGATTGTGCAACTGACAACAAGGAAAATTAAAACTATCCGAGATAGATTAAAAACCGCACAGAGTAGTCAAAAGAGCTATGCAGATCACCGGCGAAGGGACCTAGAGCTTAAAGTGGGTAACTATGTTTTCATGAAAGTTACACCAATGAAAGGGCACCCGAGATTTGGTAAAAAGGGTAAGTTAGCACCTCGATACATAGGTCTGTTCCAAATCCTGGAAAGGGTAGGTCCGGTAGCCTATTGTGTTGCTCTTCCACCGAATATCGAGCAAGTGCATAACGTATTCCATGTCTCAATGTTACGAAGTTATTTTTAGGATCCATCCCATGTTATAGGTTATCAGCAAATTACCTTGGATAATAAATTGATTTACAAGGAGAAACCAATTCAGATTTTGGATCGGCAAACGAAATAATTGCGAAGTAAAATGAATCCTATGGTGAAAGTAAATTGACAGGAGCATTATGGAAAAGAAGCTACATGGGAAAGAGAGGAGGAAATGAGACAACGGTATCCAGAGTTATTTATGACCTAAGGTAAAACAAGTTTGGGGACCAAACTTATTTAAAGGGGGGAGAGTGTAATAACCCGACCTTCTTATATGTTTTACATCCCTAGTTCTATGAGAAATTACATGTTTGATGTGAAATTCCATGTAGAGTTATGTTTATATGTATGAATTGTTTGATTATGTTTTCTATCTGTTGATTGTTGGAATACATCTGTTAAAAAATTAAAATGTAAACTTCGAAATTTAAAACCGTAGAGGCATGATAAACTGAAATTGAGTATGTGGACATATTAGTGGGAATTTTTAAAGCTACTTGGAAGGTTTAATTGAAAACTTATTTTGTCTGATTCGCTAAGGCCCGTTTGGCGAGCTTAGAAACCAAAAACCTAAAATATTTGTTATATAAGTCTTTTTTGTTCAACTTATCTCTATATACATACTGAGAAGAAATCCTGGAGGGCTCCTAAGAGAGTGAGAAAGAAGAGAAAAGAAAGAGAGCAAGGAGAGGAACTTAGAGATTGAAGACCTTGTTAGGGATAATTGAAGATTACAACTTAAAGTAAGTATACTTTCAATTATCAATTTCTCTTCAATTGGTTTGAATTAAGCTTGAAATGAAGCATCCTCCATAAAAACTAGGGATTGATTAAGAGTGATCAATTGTACAAATGATCATGTGTCTCTAGGGTGTGTATGATAGAAAACTCGACCTCTATGATATGTTAAATCTCATTCTTCCATATGCATGAGCTTGTATGATACATATGCATGTATATCTATATATATATATATATATATGTACATGGTGAGAATGAAGAAATTATGGACAATTAGATGTATATAAGCCCGAGTAACCAAGTCTTGATCTTAATTGGTTAAAATCACATGTTCACATGTTTATATGTTCTATTCTTAGGGTGAATTTGTCTTGATTTTAGCTATGTGATTATTCCCTTGTGCCTTAGAATTGTTGGAGTTTCGGACAGGAAACAGAGCAAATGATCCCACGTGCGGGGCTCATAGCCGCATGTGTAGAAAACAGGGGAGAAGGATAGACCTATTCTGCTAAAAGGCACGTGCAGCCCAAGTTGGGAAATTATATAATTTTCTTATGTCCTTCTCGACCCTTTGAACGTGTTATTTTACCTGTTTGATGTTCCTGTAATGCGTTTAATTACATGAAACATAGCGAATCAAATAACGAGAAATGAAAGGAAATTAAGAAAAGATGATGTGCTTACAATTTATATGCTATGTGTAGCGCATCCGCAGGAGGGGGCCAGCGTTCACCTGCATCACAATGAGTGATAGTAGCATATTATTATTATGCTCTGTATATGTTTTGAGTTTATATATGTTATTAAAGATCTTATTCACTTCTGTGAGTACCTTATGCTATATGCGATATGTCTGCTATATGTGTAAACTTTGACATCTGAGATATCGACCTGAAGTCGTTTTGTTTGCTATTTTGTTGGGCCTAAGGCCATTTTGCATTCTGTTGGGCCTAAGGCCGTTCTGCATTTTATTGGGCCTAAGGCCGTTTTGCTTTTTATTGGGCCTAAGGTCGTTCTGCATTCTGTTGGGCCTAAGGCCGTTCTGCATTTTATTAGGCCTAAGGTCGTTCTGCATTCTGTTGGGCCTAAGGCTGTTTTGTCTTATGTGGGCCTGAGGCTGTTCAGAAAAAGGAAACCGAGTGAGACTATGAATTCTGAATATGCACTGTTAGCTTAAGTCCATACTCTAAATTTATTTGCACTACTATCATTCACTGAGCCTTGCTCACTTTACTTTTCTGAATGTCTGTAGGTAACCAGCTTGCGGGTCAACCTTAGGTCAGTCGAGAAGTCTGTAGCTGAACCTATTTTGTTGAGTCACTCGAAGTGACTCTCTGCTTTATTTTGGGAAGCCCTTTAATGGCATGTTTTGTTATAACTGAGAAGAATAGATATGTATGTAAATGTTGACAACACTAAACATGTTGGGTTGGTTCTTTCCTTTAATATCAGTGATGAAAATGGTGTGTAGGATGTTTCATATGTATAGTAACGACATTTAAACACAGCTCAATGAATGTTTTATCCTTCTATTGGTTACTTCCGTGCAAGCCCCAATATTGAGTAAACTTTAAGAGGTTTCTAAGTTGAGGCCTAAGGTTAGCCCGGTCATGTCCAAACTTCCAGGGGCAGGTTTAGGTCATGACAGAGACCATGTGTTTTTGAAAATATCACCTAGGCGGGGTTTGTTGAGATTTGGGAAGAGTGGGAAGTTATCCCCTCGGTTTATTGGCTCTTTTGAATCCTTGAGCGGATTGCAGAGGTTTCTTATCGGTTGGCGTTATCACCACAACTTTTCAGAGTGCATGACGTGTTTCATATTAGTATGCTTTGGAAGTATGAGCCGGATCCATCGCACCTGTTGGATTGGACTGACTTAGAGGTAGATGAGGATGTCTTTTATGAGGAGAGACCGGTGAGAGTCTTGGATAGACGGGATCAAGTTTTGCGAGGCAAGACGATCCCCTTGGTTAAAGTATTGTGGAAACACTATAAGAAATTACACTTTCTGTGACCAACGTTTTGGTCGCGAAAAGTACCATATTTGGTTACTAAAATCTTTTCGTGACCAAAATGTGTTGGTCGCGAGTTGGTCACTAAAGCCTCGCCACAGATAGTTTTTTCGCGACCAAAGTAACAGTTGGTCGCTAAAAGGGACCATTGGCGACCAAATAATTGGTTGCGGAAAGTTTAATCCACATTAGCCAAAAGATAACTTTTAATGACCAAAGTTATAGTTGGTTGCCAAAAGTTAGCGCTTTCAGCCAATGAAATATATTATTTTGTGCTGCCTGGGAGTTGAACTCCTGACCAAGGAGTCACTCTCCATGCGCCCAATCTATTCTGCCAATAGCATGCTTGTTGTTTACATTTGGCAGAGAAAATATATAACCTATAAAAATTGCGTTATATATTGTTTCATAAAACCTTCAATGCCTAAACAGAAAAATAGAATGTAATTATAGTAGTTCTCATTTTTTTTTTTAATTTATCCCACCATAACTTTCCGCGACCAACTTATTTTTTGGTCACCAAAAGATAATCTTTCGCGACCAAATTTGTAGTTGTTCACTAGTAGTTAAGTCATTCTCAACCAACTTATTTTTTGGTCACCAAAAGGTGATCTTCCACTACCAAATTTGTAGTTGGTCACCAATGGTTAAGTCATTCGTGACCAACTTATTTTTTGGTCACCAAAAGGTGATCTTCCGCGACCAAATTTGTAGTTGGTCACCAATAGTTAAGTTATTCGTGACCAACTTATTTTTTTGTCGCCAAAAGACGACCTTCTGTGACCAAATTTGTATTTGGTCGCCAAAAATTAGCTATTAGCCACCAAAAAATTGTGGGTCACGAAAACATACCCATTAGTGACCAAAAAAATTTTAGTTGCAGAAAGTGGACTATTTGCGACCAACTCAAAATAGATGGTCGCCCAAAGTATTTTTTTCTTGTACTGAAACATCACAGGGTTAAGGAAGCAACTTGGGAACGTGAATTGGAAGTCTATGAAAAATATCCAGACTTATTTCTCAATGTTTAATTTTATATGAAGTTTTCATTATGTAAGTGAGATGAAAAGGCATTGTATATGTTTTAATAAGAGAGTGTTATATATATTGAAGATGATTTGAAAACGCAGGCTAAGTATGACATTGTATATGTTATAAACATTTTGGAAGCATGGATTTTATATAAACATTGCACTTGTTTTGAAAATATGAAATATTGATGATGTTGCATTATTTTGGAAGCATTGTATATGCTATGTAAAAAACTTGGACTTTGATTTAAACATTGTAAATGTTTTGGAGAAATTGTAAATTTGATTTGAAATTGGGACTTGTGTATCAAGGCGATGAGAATGGATGACCAGAGAATGGGTCTTGGTGATGAACTTGTAAGAATAAACCTGGTTGTGAATGGTTCAGTTGTGATTTTGAGCTTGATTTGTAATTTCAGGGACAAAATTCCTGAAGGGGGGAGGTTATAGCGATTTTGATTTTGACCCGCCACTTATTGTATTCCGGACTCGGGTTGGTATGGTTTAGAATGGTTATTCATATCTTGTTTCCCTCGTCTTCCCTTTTATTTTGGTTATTAGGTTGTAATTGTGCGTTTGGAATAGGTTGGTTGCTTGTTTCTTTCAAACCTATGATGCCTAGATTTTGGCTCTTCCGCTCGAGTGGGCATTCTTGCGCTCAAGTAGCTTCATAAATTTTGCACCTTTGCTCGAGCGGCCATTCTTGCGCTCAAGTGGGACTTGTCAACTCTCAGAATTTTTGGCAGACCTGTAAATGCTGGAAGAGTGCATTGGACACTCGAGGGTCCACTCTCATGCTTGAGTGAAACTATGTGTCTGACACCCGAGCGTCACTTTACACGCTCGAGCAGACTGCGTGTATAACAGTCCGAGAAAATGGTGTTTTGGATCACTTTTTTTTTCTCTCTTTCTCTCTTTCTCTCTCTAAAACTCCCCAAATATCTAGATCTTGAGTTTCTCTCTCTAAAACTCACATTCTCTCTTCGATTTCATCTAGATCCATTGGGATTTCCACCCTAGTGCCTTTGAGAAAATGGTAGAGCGCTTCAATATCTCCATTTTGATCCAATTGGATTTCGATTTTTGTGTTATTGAAGCTTGGTCCTCATCCCATTGGTCTTCTAACTTGAGGTAGGGATCTTTCTATAGCTTCATATGACCTTTAGCTTAGTTATCAATCATTTGTGTAACAATGGTGTGATTGAGGATGTTTTAAGCAAAACTTAGGATTTTGGTATAAAATGAAAAGAGGGGCTTTGGGTGAAGATGAAATAAATGATTGTGGGGTTTGAAAATAATGTTGTGTTATGTCTAATTTGATGATTTTGACACTTGGTTAATGTTTGGGAAAAGGGGGGGGGGAGTTTGCCCTAATTGGATCAAACTATTGTTTTGTATAAATAATTGAAGTTGACATTAAAAATGTGGAATTAGAAGGGTGTTGGTATGAATAGTGAGATTGGTTATGTATTATCTCATTATTTGGAAATTTTAAATAAATTATTTGTTATAAGATTGTATATCTGTTTAGAAATATCTGTATTGGGCTATCGGTGGAGGATAACTTTATTTGTTGTAGAAATTACATGTGGATTAGGTGAATGGAGACTAGTCCATGGTTGGTTGTCATTGAATATGACAATGTCTATATACATTGTATATGTATGATTATTTGGGAGTGGAAAGGGGATGTGTTTCACATATGATTATGTGTTTAAATACATTATATATGTATGAATGATTGTTTGGGAGGAAAAACAGGATGGACTCCATTATAATTAAGTTGGCCAGAGTGTCCCGGGTGAAAGTCCCAAGATTATACATGGGTGCTTGGCCCATTGATGAAATATCCATAAAATGCAATTGTAGTGTTTGTATAGTCTATGTTTACATGGGTCCCGTTTGACAGTTGCCCGTGGGCGAAATACTCGGGAAATGAAAGTTGAAGTGTTTATGCATATGTGTTGTATGATTTTAAAATTATTGAGTTGTAGCCTCAGTTCGGTTGTTGAGAAATAACGAAATTGAGTCATGAATTGAGACAGATAAGTGAACGAAATATAAATTAAAAGAAAATGGATTAAGACTTGATATCTTACGAGTATATAAAGTTGTGAGAAGTTTTACCACAAGCATTGCTTATGCACTTTGTACTTATATCTCTGCTAAATTTCATAAATTGTGTTAGATGATTCCTACTAGATTGTGGCTCACCCTATTTGGGAAAAAACATTTTCAGGTAATGATGGAATGCCTCCACCAAGGTAATAGCATTGGTAAGATTTTCTGGAGCAAGAGCTTCTTATTTTGATTGTATATTTTTGTAAAGCCAAGGGCTTAAAATGTAATGAGCGAAGCTCACTTTTGTTGTAACTAAGTCAATGCTTGGAAAGCTATAAACCAATAGGGCATTTATTATGTTAAAATCTTTTGTATCATTAACTTCATGTAATGAGAGAGAAAGTTTGAAAATGGGTTAGAGTGAGAAGCTCCCGCATCTCTCTAGAAACCTGCGTTTCTAGGGTTTCAATTCCTCATTGATTAAGATGACAGGAGTTAATGCGTTGTCTAATTCTGAGAGACTCTTGGATTTACGGGAGGATAAGGATAGGAACGTTCCTACGGTGGGAATAGAGAGTGATACACTAGGGTTTGTAAGCAACAAATTTGGGATCTTGAGTGTAGCGTCCATGGATCTGTCTACAGTTAACATCGATGAGGGTGTTTTGAATCTTGGGCATTCTAACGACACTGATGTTGTGGAGAAATCCTTGAATCAGGAAGAATGAAGGGTTGCACAACCCTCAGATCTTCAGCGAGTGGCAGATCGTTTGGCGAGAATGAGAGACCCATCCTCATCGATAATGACCTCGCCATCTACCGATGGTTCATTATCTTCAGCGCGATGGTCAGATCGAACGGATTTTGAAACCCCTATGTTTCAAAACCTACCTAATAGTATCCTGGTTGCTCGAAACAGGTTCGATGGTAAGAATCATGGTGATAATCAGTTAGATCGACCTATAGAAACAGGGAAGGAAGAGAATACTGTCTTTGTCGAGGTGGTTCAAGTTACTGAAGAGATCCCTTTGCAGACGCCTAACCTCGGTGATGTTGGTCATGAGGATGTGGCTTCCCGAAGGGGTGGGCTTTCAAATTTCAGAGGAGGTAGAGGAGGTAGAGGGTTAGGGGGAGGCAAAGGTCAAGGCCATACGAAATCCTGGGCTGATGTGGCTGCATCCTCATCGCAATCTAGCATTCCTTTGAGGTATGTTCCCCCTACTAGTAGTGATGGCTATGTTAGCGTGAGTCTCCCCCCTAGGCCCAACCCCTTAGAGAAATGGGATTCATGTCTGGTTGGGTACTTCCTGGATAAAGGGGTGTCTTATAACTACTTGAAAAATAGTGCTTTTGCTTTATGGAAAAATAAGGGTTTGAAGGAAGTTCTAGCAAATGGAGAAGGCTTTTGAGAGCCCTGAGTGTTGCAGTGCAGTCCTTGAAGGAGGGCCATGGTACATTGGTGGTTCAAATCTTTTTCTGAAAAAATGGACTCGGATGATGAAGCTTTCGAAGGAAAAAACTACTACAGTTCCAGTATGGGCTAAGTTTTTCAACGTGCCTTTTGAGTATTGGGATAGTGATGGGCTGAGCCGGATTGCAAGTGCTGTAGGTACTCCTCTGTTTACGGACCAACTCACTGAACAGGGTAGTAAAGTGTCCTTTGCCAGGGTCTGTGTGGAGGTTGAAGCTACATCCAACCTTCCATCGATGTTCAGAGTGAATTGTGAAGATGCAGAAGCTGTAGTGAAGGTCGAATATCAGGGTTTACCCCCTAAGTGTGACCATTGTGTAGTGTTTGGGCATGACACTACCAAATGCGTTAAGACCCAAGTGGCTGCCCTGTTAAACCTCCAGAAACAAACAGAAGAGAACCCAGATCCTGGATGGGAAATTGTCAAGGCCAAGGGTAAGAGGAAGGTGGATGTCCCTGAAACTCCTACAACGACAGATAATCATGCAACTTCAAAGGAGGTTGGCCTACAGGAACCTGATGCAGGGCAGAGTCAATAGCAAGAGCACATTCAGGAGGAGCCTGTGGAAACCAGTCCAGTCCTATCAGCAGTGTCTACCCCAACTGAGAGGGAGATTGAGGTTCACAAAATGGATGGCTTGGAGGCTTTGCAGAAGGGTCTGCTGGAAATTACCAGTTTGGTTCTTCCCCATGATGAAGAATTACTGGCTAAAGTGGAGAAACTAGTGGAAACCATCCCTGGTAGTTCGGCCACCAAGCAAGCTCAAATTGGCACTAAGGCAAAAGGAAGCTCCTCTGGCAAATGCAACAAAAGCCAGAGGAAGAAACGCAAGTAAATCCCAGTTTACCTGGTTGTGGGTTTCAGATTTTGTTATTTCTAATGTCTTTAAAAATTGCATCTTGGAATGTAAGAGGATTTAATAATCCTCATTGACATAAAGAAGTTCGGAAATTTTTGTTAAATGAAGACATTAAAATTTTGGGCATTTTGGAAACGAAAATAAAAGCTTTAAATGAACAACAGATTTTTTCTGGTGTAAACAATTGGCCCTTTTTGACAAACTCACAACCTACTAAATCTGGACGGATCTGTGTCTGCTGGGACCCAGCTTTTTGTAAGGTTACTTTGCTATCAGCATCTGATCAATATATTTTTTGTGGAGTTCATGACTTTTCTTCTGATAATTTGTTCAAAATCTATTTTGTTTATACTGATAATAAAACATTCGAAAAGAATTTTTTTGAGTATATGGCTACTTTTTCCCATTTGCAGTCCAAAACTCCAATTATGTTTCTTGGGGACTTTAATGCTATAAGATACCCGTATGAGAAATCTAGGGGCTCTGTTAGCTGGTCTAAGGACAAAGAGGAGTTTAATTCATACATTCTGAAATCTGAGTTGGCTGATCTCTCCTACGGGGGTTGCCAATTTACCTGGGCCAATAAGAGAACTAGTGGGGATTACATCGCAACCAAAATTGATAGAGTGCTGGTCAATGAGGCTTGGCTTGATACCTTTCCTGCCTCTTTTGCCACTTTTTACCCTCTGGTATATCTGACCACTCTCCTGCTGTGGTTAATGTTTCTGACAAGATATCTTCTTTTAAGAAACCTTTTAAATATTTTGACTTTTGGGCTGACCATAAGGACTTTAGCTCTGTGGTCTCTAGAGTTTGGAATCAGTATATTTATGGTGTTCCTATGTACAAGTTGTGCCAAAAATTGAAATATTTGAAGCCTGAATTAAAGGCTCTGAACAAGAAAGACTTTAGTGACATAACTACTAGAGTCCAAACCTCAAAATCTAAGCTCTTCTCTGCTCAATGTAAGTTGGGCAAGGATCCGAGTAATAGTGAGTTGCAAAAACTTGAGCGCAATATCTATAAGCAGCATGTTGACCTCCTGGCTGTTGAAGAGAGTTTGGCTCACCAGAAATCTCGTGTCCAGTGGCTTAGTCAGGGGGATAGAAATAGCAGCAACTTCTTCAAAACTATTAAGGGTAATATCAATAGGGGTAAAATTTTGAATCTTGAGATGTTGGATGGCCAAAAATCTTCTAAACCCGAGGACATCCAGAATACTTTCACCAACTTTTTCTCAAGTTTATTTGGTGCCCCGTTTGATGACCAGTATAATGGTTTTGCTAGAACTCAGTCCCTGGTTAAGACCCGTATTTCTCCTGATCAATCTCTTGTGCTTGCTAGCCCTGTGACTGACCAAGAGATCAAGGATACGTTTTGGTCTCTTAAGGCCAATAAGGCTCTCGGCCCTGACGGCTTCTCTGCGGGTTTTTTTTAAGACATCCTGGGATATTATTGGGAGAGAAGTTATTCAAGCCATTAGAACTTTCTTTGAGTCTGGTAAGCTTCTGTCTGAAGTTAATAGCACCATTATTTCGCTCATTCCCAAAGTCCCCAACCCTGCAAAAGTGGGTGCCTTCAGGCCTATTTCTTGTTGCAACACCATCTATAAGTGCATTGCCAAGATCATAGCTAACAGGATTAAATCTGTTCTCCCTGATCTTATTGACCCTGTCCAGTCAGCTTTTGTTCAGGGTAGGAGAATTTCTGACAATATCTTCCTATCTCAAGAACTTATGAGGGGGTATCATAGGCATTCCCCTACTCCGAAGTGTGCTATGAAGGTGGATATCATGAAAGCTTACGATGGTGCGAGATGGGATTTTATTCTTAATATTCTCAAGGCTATGGCCTTTCCTCCTGTCATGGTTTCTTGGATCAAGGCCTGCATCACTAGCCCTTCTTTTTCAATTTGTATCAATGGTAGCCTTCATGGCTATTTTAAAGGGGCTAGAGGTTTAAGACAAGGTGACCCTATGTCCCCTTACTTATTCGTTTTGGCCATGGAAATCCTGACCAAAATCTTAGCGGAAAAAGCAAAGCATCCTCTCTTTAAGTTCCATTGGAAGTGCGAGAAGACAAAAATCATCAATCTTTGCTTCGCTGATGATCTCATGATCTTTAGCAGAGGTGATGCCTCTACTGTTAAGCTCATTATGGAAGGCCTTAAGGAGTTTTCATCCCTGTCTAGCCTAATTCCTAATCCCAGCAAAAGCAACATCTATTTTTCTGGTTGTGATATGGGGTTGAGAGCTTCTATTCTTGAAATTGCCAAGTTTAATGAAGGTACTCTGCCTATTAGGTATCTTGGTGTAGAAGCCAGCTCATTCAATCCATTCTCTTTTCTATGCAAGTGTACTGGTCCTCCCTTTTCATTCTTCCCAAGAAGGTCATTAGGGAGATTGATAGTATTCTTAAAGCCTTCCTTTGGTCTGGTACTGATCTTAAAACTCATAGTGCCAAGATTGCTTGGGATTCTGTGTGTGCTCCTAAAAATGAGGGAGGTTTGGGCTTTAAATCTTTAGATATTTGTAATAAAGCGGCCATAGCTAAACACATTTGGTTTTTGTTTTCTGGGGGTGAGGGATCGATGTGGTGCCAGTGGGTCAAATCCGACTTATTAAAGGGGAAGAGTTTCCGGAAAGTTAAGGTTCCTAATGATCCTTCTTGGGTGTGGAGAAAATTATTGTCTCTTAGGAAGTGGGTTTTCCCTCTGATTAAGCATAAGATTGGGTGTGGGGATGCTACTTTCCTCTGGTATGATAATTGGCACCCTCTTGGTCCATTGTGGAACAAATTCGGGGATAGAATTATTTATGATTCTGCCCTTAACAGTGAAACAAAAGTCAGTAAAATCATTGATGGGTCTTCTTGGAAGTGGCCTACTCCCAACTCTTGGGAAATTCAGGAGTTAATCTCTTCTACTCTTGTGTGCTTTAATCCCAATCCTTCCAGCACTGATAAAGCTCTTTGGAATCTTACTACTGATGGTAAGTTTTCCATTCAATCAGCTTGGAATCATTGGAGAAAGAAATTCGATAAAGTGGTTTGGCATAAGCTTGTGTGGGGCCCTCATAGAATCCCTAAAGTCAGCTTTGTTGTTTGGGTGGCTCTTCACAATAGACTTTATACTGGTGATAGACTCCGTATGTTTGGCTTGACCACTAGCTCTCAATGCCCTTTTTGCCTCATCCGGGAGGAAAGCCATTCACACTTATTCTTTGAGTGCATCTTCTCTAGCAGAGTCTGGAGTGCCATTGAAGCTGCTTGTAACATTAAGTGGCCTGTTCTTGGTTGGCCTGACAGTGTTACTTTTGCTACTAAGGAGACCAAAGGTAACTCTTTGAGGGTCAACATCATTAGTAATGCATTCTTATGCTCTGTTTACTTTATCTGGATTGAAAGAAATAATAGAATTTTTAACAAAGAACTCAAACCTGAAGAGGTGGTCATTAAATCTGTTATCCAAATGGTTAGAAATAGAATGTTGTCAATTAAGAATATTCCTAGATCCACTGGTGATAGATGGTTTCTAGATCAATGGAATTTGCCGGAGACAATTTTGAAGCCCCATAGCATCAGAAATGGGAGGGCTGCTGAGTGATGTGAGTTCACTAAATGTGGGTTGAGTGATGGTGAGCTTATATGAGGGCTTTATGTATTTGAGTTTTTTGCAGGTGAAATTTGGCGTTTCAAGTGGAGCTATCTATCCTTGAGGGATGAGTGATGAGAGTTACTTTACATTTTTTCCAGTTTCATGTGGGTCGAGTGATGTTAGCCATAAAATTTTTGCTAATGCCTATATATACTGTAAATTTTTATGTGCAGGTTAAGGATGCTAATTTTGAGTGGTGTGAGCCCCTAAAGTGTGGGCCGAGTGATGAGAGTTCCTACATTGAGTGTACTGTTGCTATGTTCTGTCCTTGTTACCACTGGACGTACTCATTTTTGATTGTTTCTATAGGGTTTATTACAATGTTTAAGCACTGCGGTGGCTGTCTCGATAGGGATATATGCTATTCGTCTGATGGCTGTGGCTGTGATGATACTCCTCTGCTGGGCAGATTGGGTGGGATGTCTACTGGGTTGGTGTGTTGGCTGCTGGAAGCGCCTTTGTTTAGCACTGTCTTTCATTTCTTTATGTTAATTGGGCTGTGTCTGAACCTTAGTTGTTTGCTGTGTCTTTTTTCCTTTTGGCCTATCCGTGCGGGTTGTGCATGGCTTTTGTTCGTTTTTGGCTTTTGGATATGTGTGCTATTAGTTTCTGTTGGCTTTGTGGTTTTGCCGTTCCACAGATTTGGACTGTTTCTGGATGTGTTCATGGTCCTCATTCGATGGTATGCGGGTCATAAACATATTTTTTGGGGTATACATTTATATGCTTTGCTGTAATTTTCTTTCTCATTTTGAGCCTTTTATTTGAGTTTCGTTTTGGGCTCCTGTTTTTGTTCTTGTATAGTTTCTGTTAGGTCCTGGGGCATGCCCCTTGTAGCTGTGTATTCTCTGTTTTTCTTTTATCTATGTCTTATTCACCCAAAAAAAAACTTCATGTAATGAATGGACTATTTACTCTGACTTATGCCATTATTAATGTATGATTTGGATTGTATCTATTGTGTATTTGGGGGCATGGCAGCGCTTGTGAAGGAAATGCCACTAGATGCATAGTGGATGCAATGAAATGCCAATTAACAAACTAGCTTACTGAACATTTGTTTTGCTCATGGATTTGGTAGCAATGAAATAAGTCAAAGTCAGTCAAGTGAGTTAGAAATATGGCTTGTCGGATTTTGACGTGTCGGTCTTTTCAAAGTAGTCAAATCATCAATCCATGAAGACAACTAGAAGCTAGAGAAACAGAGCAAATCATCAATCTATGGCTTTCTCTTCAACATTCAAAGTGTTCAACCTCTCCCTGAGCAGCTAAGCTTTCTTCTTAGGATTGAGATGAAGCTCTAATCAAGTATCATGTAATTTTGTATTTTAATTTTTGTTTGTCTTTGGAATTGGATAATCGTTGTATGATTGTTTTTAAATCTTTTATTCAAATAATATTTTCATTCAATTTATGTATTCAATTTCTGTGATTGAGAATGCATGATCATACAACTATTTTATTTTCTTGTATATACAAATCATGAGACGAGTCATGCTTAGGGGAGACAAATCGTGCTGCAGCCGTAGTTTAGTATAGATGATTCCTGATAATTCCTGCCCACGTTTTGAATATACTCATCTTCTTGACGATGGTATTGGGGCTTGTAGCCACGATACATCATTATTATATGGGCCATTGATTTACTAGAATTAGATATTTTTATTACCTAATATAAGATTAGTAGTGGATTTGAAATCCTAAGTTTCTCTCCATATTCAGATTACTCTATTTATTTACACAATTATTTTAGTTTTCATTTAAATTCTCCTTAGCAAAAACCAAATCATCCTCTATTCTTCAAATGAAATTAACAATTACCATTTGAATTAATATAACTCAACCCAAAGTCCTCGTGATACGATACCTGGACAATCCATTGTTCTACTTAATTAGTGCTTTGTTTAGTTCTTTATTTTTTATTGAACAACTACTAATCAATAGGTGAGCAGTAGGATGTCCAGCCTTAGAGATGTTGAAGGTTACCCAAGTTTTGGGATGTCAGCCATGGAGTGCCTCTCGGATGAGGCTTTTGTATTTTTATTTTTGTTGGTCATGTTTGACCATGTTTTGTTTAAAAGAGTTTTACGTTTTTGTAAGTTGATGAATTGTACTCTTATGTGTAAGTCTTTGAATATTTGTAGTTAAGAGGTAATGTATAATGAATATATGTTTGTACAAATTTATGCTGAACGTGGGTTATTAACTTACAAGTTTTCCAATATGTCATGTATGCACAGCTTGTTAGACAAATTATATCATTATGTGCTTCCGCTTCTGGCCTCGTATGCTTAATTATGTTTTGAAATTCTATCTGAGGCCATAGGTAATCTCATGATTACTGGCTAGTTATAATCCAAACCTCTAGGAGCGGGGTCGGGTTGTGACATAGTGGTGTTAGAGTAGGAGTTAATAACTCACACACTTGTCCAAATGAGCATTAAGGTGTCTAGAAAAGACTTAAGGATGCATTCATTTAACAAATATATGATTTGTGTGCATTGTGAATAATCGAGTATGTGAGTATGTGAATATGTGAATAAGTGAAAGAATGCGTAAGTGTGTATGTGCAAATATCCGTGTTTATTATAATATGAGTTTATATAGATCATGGTGAGAACAAGGGCTAATGAAATAGAAGAATCTTCTATCGTCGGTTTGGATAGAATGTGAAGAATGATTCAGGACATGGCCGAAATGCTAAGGAAACAACAACAACAATCGCCACCACCACCACTAATTCTCATACCACCTCTGATGCAAGATCATCAAGCAGATGATTAAACCATTGCTCTAGCGAAGGAGTTCAAAAAGATGAAACCGCCATTGTTTTTGGGAGGAGTTGATCCTCTGAAAGCCAAGGCTGGGTACTTGGCATTGAAAAGCTATATAAGGCATTTTCATGCACTGATGCACAAAAAGTTTTGCTAGCAGCATTTACTTTAGAAGGTGAAGCCCATAGATGGTGGATGTTGATCAGGG
This sequence comes from Camellia sinensis, assembly GCF_055761805.1. Classification (NCBI taxonomy): domain Eukaryota; kingdom Viridiplantae; phylum Streptophyta; class Magnoliopsida; order Ericales; family Theaceae; genus Camellia; species Camellia sinensis. Next base: position 105,139,397 of record NC_138969.1, on the reverse strand, counting down.
ATGAGAATAAAGGAATCAGTTGGGCACAGTTTCTTGAAGTCATCTATGAAAAGTACTTCCCACAATGCATCTGGGATCAGAAAAGTGTTTGAGTTCGAAAAGTTGAAACAAGGCAATCAAACAGTAGTTGAATATGAGGCCTAATTCATTGAGTTGGCTAGATTTGTACTGCACATGGTTGACACTGACTATAAAAAGGCGAGGAAATTTGAAGGCGGACTTTGAAGTTCAATTCAAGAGAAGGTGAATGTTCTAATATTGTCAAAGTATGTGGATGGGTTAGACATGGCACTGATGTCTGAATCAAATATGGCTTCACACAAATTGACTATTTAAATGGAAAGGAAAGAAGCAAGGCACTTATTCAAACAAGGGATCGGCATCTTTTAAGAAGCAAAACTTGAAAACATCAAATGCTTCCAATTCTACGAGGGATATGGCACCGACATGTACTAAATATGGTATGAAACATCAAGGAGTCTGCTACCGTACTTCTGGGGCTTGTTTTAGATGTGGTAAAATGGGTCACATGGTGTCCTCAAAATGAATAAAGTGGTAGCAAACCAGCTGCTAGTTCAACCGAATCAGTTCCTATGCCAGTAAATACTGCAAAACTTGCTGCTACAAGAGTTACACTTAGGCAAGGGAGAGTTTTTGCACTCATCTAAAGGGATACTCAGAATACTGAGGCCATTGTCTTAGGTACTTTTTCTATTTGCAATAAAGATGTATGTGTTAATTAACTCGGGTTCAATACATTCCTTTGTTTCTACTTTATTTTCTTATAAATTGAATAGGCCTATGGAATCATTAGATTATGTGTTATGTGTATCTGCACCATCGGAAGAATCTGTTTTGTGTACATCTACATATCCTGCCTGTGAAATTCTTGTTGGGAATGCTATGTCATATATGAATTTCCTACTTTTTGATATGAGACATTTTGATGTGATTTTGGGAATATACTGGTTGCCTAAATACTGTGCTACCATTGATTATGTAACATAATGAGTTTTGTTTAGACCTTTGAGACAAGATGAGTTTTTGTTTGAGGGTAATAGTGTAGTACTTCCATCCTATTCAATTTCGGCAATGAAAGCATGTAAACTACTTAAGATGGGATGTCAGGGTTATCTATGTACTGTTTTGAATGTTCAATGTATAGATGCTACTTTGGATACTATTCTAGTAGTTAAAGAATTTCTAGATGTGTTACCGAATGAATTGCCAGGGGAATTGATTAATCGAGAAATTGAGTTTACAATTGAAGTCATGTTGGATACTTAACCTATCTCAAAGACCTCATATCGAATGTCAATAGCAGAAATGAAATAGTTGAAAATTCAATTGCAAGAATTTCTTGACAAGGGATTTATTCGACCTAGTACTTCGTCATAGATGCACTAGTTCTATTTGTAAAGAAGAATGATAGAACATTTCGATTGTGCATTCATTACCTAGAATTGAATAAGGTAACAATTAAGAATGAATACCCCTTACTCCGAATTGATGACTTATTTGATTAGTTACAAGGTTCGCAAGTGTTTTCGAAAAATGATTTGAGATCCGAGTACCATCAATTGAAAGTGAAAGTTAAAGACATTAAGAAAACTACATTTCGAATGAGGTATGGACACTACGAATTTTTAGTAATGCCATTTGGAGTTACAAATGCACTTGCAACTTTTATGGACCTAATGAATAGAATTTTCAAATCTTATCTTGATGAGTTTGTAGTTGTGTTTGTTGATGACATCTTGATTTATTCGTAAAGTAGAGAAGAACATGAACAACATTTGAGAACTATTCTACAAACACTTAGAGAGAAGAAACTATATGCAAAACTGAAGAAATGTGAATTTTGGTTAGATGGAATTGTGTTTTAGGGCATGTGATGAAATTTTGTTGGATCTGCAAAAGATTGAGGCAATTGTGAATTGGCCTACACCAATAAATGTGACAAAAGTCCAGAGTTTTATGGGATTGGTAGGGTATTTGTAGACACCCCATTTTTGACCGTCCTCAAGACTCGGTTCTGCTTGCAGGTACATCCGGACACAAGTTCGATTGCTCGTCGGGTATTCAACTTTTGCGGTGGAACGTCACAGGTTCGAGCTTTCCAAACCCTGTATCCTTTCGGCCCCATTCTTGGACCATGACTTGGTCCTTTCAGAATGTGTTACTTGGTGCACTGCCGGCCACCTTTTGGCCCTGCCGGCCTTTACTTTGTTGCTACCGGCCATCCCTGATGGCCGGCAGCACCCCTGTCTCAGCAGGTTTCACTCTAGATCTTTTGAGCCTGCTGGAATCCTTTTATCTGCCCTCCATACCCATGTATGGAGGGATGAAGCTCTTGCCAAGCTTCTTGAAGAAGCTTTGCATTCCTTTTCTTCTATATAAGGAGAGAGCCTCTCTCTTTAGCAGAGGTTCAACATTTTTGAGAAGAAATCTCTCTCTCTCTCTCTGTCTCTCTCTCTATATTGTTGTTCATTTGTGCCTTGAAGTTCATTTTCCTTGCACTTTTACACTACAACACTTAGAGATACACCACCATCTTTGGGTTAAGGTTCTTGGGAGGACTTCTTGAGCTCTGAAAGTGAGTTTTTGGCCCCTGAGGTTGCTAGTTTCGAAGCTAATCTTCAAGGGTGAGTATTTCTCCCTTTTTAGCACTTTTTTTGTACCTCATTTTGGCCATCCTTGCATATTGTTTTAGGCCTTGCTTTCAACTGAAAAAAGTCTTGTATTTAAGTGCTTTTGGTGGTTGTTTAAGGTCTTTTGGCTGTTGAGGGTCTTCAACCCTCTTGTTGGCCTTGTTTGGCCTTGTTTTGAGACATGCCTTAAGGCCTCCGAGCTAGCCTTGGTTTGGCCTTCTAACCACTTAAATCCAGTGGATTTTTAGTGGTAGGCATGTGGTTTTGAGGCCTCAAATCAGAGGGGGTGGCCCCATCTCTTTTGGGTTTTGTTTGCTTGCATTTTTGGCCTTCCAAAGGAGCATGCCTCTCTGTACTTTTGAGGCTTGGTTCAGGCCCTTTTTTGTGACTTTTAGGAATTTCCTTGGTTTTGTCCATGGCTGGTTTGGTCACCTTTTGCATGCATCTTGTATGTGTAGTGTAATCCCATTTGTAGCTCATCAAAGTAGCATGTTTGCCTAGCTTGTGTTGAGTCCATTTCAGTAGGTTTTTGGTGATGGTTTACCATGGCTTAGATCTTTTTTGGGTTGGCTTTGTCACTCCATACATGTGCAATACACTTGTAGTGTAAATCTCATAAACTAGCTTTATATGCTTCTTGCTTTAGCATGTCATCTTAGCTTATGTTCAGTCCATTTTAGCATGTATTTGGTCATTATTTGGCATGTCATGACTCTATCTTTTGCTGGTTTGGTCGTATTTTGCATGCTCCATATACTTGTAGAACAAATCTTGCTTACTAGCTTTATATGCATGATGCTTTGACTCATCATCCTAGCATATTTTGGCTTTGCTCCAGCATGATTTTGTTCTTATTTTGAGGTGTTTTAACACTTTTTTGGGCTTCCATGGCCATATCACTCATACTTTATATAGCTATAGTACAAATGCTTAGGCTAGCCTTGGGTTTTGAGGCCCCTACCATGCCATACATGTGATGTTTGCATGCTTTTCCATCATTCTAAATGTTATTTCAGTCCATGAAATGTGGCCATACACTTGCATTTGACATGCTTTTAATGCCTTGGAGGCTTGGCTCTTTACGTCTCAAGAATGAACTTTTGTGAATGCCATAAAGCCTAAGCCTTTGGCTCATCATATCAGTGCATTTTTGGTCTTGTTATACCATGATGTAACTCTATTTTTTGCTGTCCAAGTCATGCCATGCTTGGTTTCAATAGGTGTAGTGCATTGCCTCTTTTGTAGCCTTGCATGTTCCATATTTTTGGTCTTGTGTTCTAGCTTGTGTTGGCTAGCTTCGAGCTTGTTTTTGGTCTTGTTTGGACCTTCCTTGAGATTATTTTAGGTTCCCTTAGCCCTTTGGGGCTAGCTTTGTATGGCCATGGCTTAAGTCCCTTTGCTAGTTTTTAGCTTTTGAGCTTCATGCATGCTATGCTTGTGTTATGTGTGTGATTTGGCATCATTCCTAACATCATTTCAAAGCATGTAGTATTGTCATACTTGCATGCTTTTCACTCCTCAAGTGTGCTTAAGAGTTGCATTTCTATGCCTTAATTCTTGGGCCTATTGGCATGCATGCTTGTCTAGCATTTTGTACCACCAATTCAACAACTTATGGCCACTGATTTGGGCATAGTTGAGGTCTGCTCATATTGGTTTAAGACCATCCTTGCATGTTGTTGCATGCTTGTCTTGCATATTGTCGTATGCTTGCTCCATCTTTGCATATTGTTGCATGCTTGTTATATCATATGTTGTTGCATTCCATTAGCCTTGTTAGGTTGTTCATATTGTATTGCATGTTTGCTTGCTTGAGTCGCATGTTTGCCATGCTTATGTTGCATTGTTATTTGGATTAAGTGTTAATCTGAGCACGAGAAATGAGGAACATTTCATACTTCAAGTGATGAAACGTGTCTCAATTCTCGGTCACCGATGCTCTTGATTATCCATGATAGAGTTCTAGGCTTTATGTGTTTATTTGTGCATTCATTTCATATTGATTTGCACAAGTTGGATCTTTGGCTATCATGCATCAGGATGCGTGATTGATGGTCTTGGATTCGACTATGCCTCTCCCTTGATGTTTTGAGGTGATATGGGGTGGCATAGCGCGTACATATCCTTGGGAGACCCTCATTTTTCTCTATTTTGTGCTCTGCTGCAGCTTGGTGTCCCAGCACATCAGTGGCCGACAGTGCCCTACCGATGGCCGGCAGCCCCTCATCTTTGGCCGGCAGTGCCCTACAGATGGCCGGCAGTCCCTCATCTTTGGCCAGCAGGTGGTCGGCAGCATCTCTCCCTGGCCGACAGGCCACTGATGCATTTCCCGACTAGTTTTGGTAAGTTCCAGCAGTAAGGTCTCAAGGACACCCTACAGACAGAGCCTCTAAAGAGCAACTAGAGAGCTTACCGAGACAGGAACCGAGCATGCATGTTCGCCTTCTTCAACTTGCCTAGGTAGCATTGTCTAATTTCTTACTTGTTAGTTAGCATTTGGTTTTGTAATTAATTAATTTGTTAATTAATTAAGTGATGTAATAATTAGTTGTAGCTAGTTATTCTTTCGGTTATGTAATAATTAATTAGCTTGTTAGTTAGTTAATTAGTCGGTTTGTATTATTTATTCGGACCCTCTATCGAGAGGGCCAATTTTGTAATAAGTGTGCGTGCATGTGTGCATGTCTTCCAACCTCCATTTCTTTCTCCCTTTTACTTTCCTGCTTTTGATGGTTAGTTCTAGGTCATTTTCAATTAGCATACTTATGCTTTGCATGTTTACATCCATTCATCTGTCTAGCATCCTTATGCTTTGCATGTTTGCATACATTCATCTATCTTGGATGCACCGGGCTCGACCCAGCATACTAACCGCATTGTACTTCAATTCCAATTTGAATACATGTTATCAAAATCTCGCATTTCCTATGACATTTTAGAATAGCCGAGCCTATTTCTAGTTGCATTTTGCATGTGTTGCATTAGCCATCTTAACATGAACTAGGATCATGCATTGATTACTAACTAGTTTCTATTCTGGCTTGGAGTACACTGTGAGTGTTTATGCTTTAGCATACTGCATGTGTGTGAGTGTTGTCATGATAGCATGCTTGCCATGAGGCTATTTGCTTAAGTGTTTAACTGCCTGAATACCTATGGGTGAAGGTTGGATTACTTAAATTGGAATAATTCATTGAAATCCGTATTTTAGCCTACTTATGAGTAGCAAACTTCAAACCATTTTCTAAACAAACGGATATGCGATGCTTTGTTCCAAATTAGGCGATCTAGTCTATACTTGTTTTGCTGTGCGCATCACATAGTAATTCTAGCGAATTAACAGGAATAAGAACGCATGTGTTTTCAAAAACGAGATATCATATTTAGTGCAGGCCGATCTTTGATCAGGCGAGTGGGGGTGCTCATAACTGACCTTCTCCAATTGTACCCAAGTTCCCAAGCCGAGGCAACTTTGGTGATGACGGACATGTGGCCTTAGGCACGAGTCAGGGTTTCCTAAATTCTCTCAAAATAAAATATTTAGGTGGCGACTCTGTATCTGGCAAAGCAGTCCATGTTTGGCACTTCTTTCTAAAAAATCAGTTTTCCAAAACGATTTGCCGGATTTGGACTCTTTGGTGATATATCAATCTCACATTGCACATTGTGAGATCAGATTAAGAACCGAGACAATTTGAGTCCGAACTGTAGCATGAGGCCCTCGGGGCGCGTCTGCAGTATTCTAGGAGGTTTGTAAAATACTTCTCAAAAATAGTTGTACTGCTCACTCATCTTACTCGGAAAGGAGAACCATTTGAATGGATAGAAGAAAGAGAGTCTGCATTTCAACAATTGAAAACAAGGCTAACTACAACATTAAACTTGATATTGCCATCAGGTACAGAGGGTTTTGTAATTTATAGTGATGCTTCAATAAGGGTTTGGGTTGTGTGCTTATGAAGAATGAAAAAAGTGATAGCTTATGTATCTCGACAATTGAAACCACATAAAAAGAATTACTTGACTCATGACTTGGAGTTAGTCGCTTTTGTGTTTGCATTGACAATTTGGTGCCACTACCTCTATGGGGCGACATGTGAAGTCTACACCAACCACAAAAGTTTAAAATACTTTTTTATGCAAAAAGAGTTGAACATGCGTCAAAGGAGATTCAGCATCATCTGGGTCAAGCCAATACTGTAGTCGATCCTCTTTGTAGAAAATCAATGGGGAACTTGGTGTGTTTGCTTGCCGAACAAAAAGAACTGCTGAAAGACTTGGGAAGATCCGAGATAGAAGTGATGCTTCATGAACAAAGTGGAATGTTGGCCACAATTTCAGTGCAACTGATAATTATTGAATAGATCAAGCAAAAGCAAATACAGGACGAGTTCCTTAACAAGGTATGTGATGACATAGAAGAAAATCTAAGAACGTGGTTCAGTGTTGAGAATCAAGTGTTGAGATTTCAGGGAAGATTGTGTGTTCCTAATGTTTCTGACCTTAAAAGAAGAATCATGCAAGAAGCCCACAAGTCTAAATTCACTATGCATCTGAGTAATACAAAGATGTATCAGAATCTGAAGCAAATGTATTGGTGGCTTAACGTGAAAAGAGAAATCATTGAATTTGTATCCAGATGCCTTTAATATTAACAAGTTAAAGCTCAACTTCAAAAGCCAACAGGATTGCTTCAACCTCTTTAGAATATCCCTATTCCGGAATGGAAATGGGAGCACATAACCATGTATTTTATTATTGGACTACCTCGAACACCTAGAGGTATGAATTCTATTTGGGTTGTTGTGGATAGGTTAACTAAATCTTTACATTTCCTACCTATGAAAACCTTCTATAATGCTTATAGACTTGTTGCCATTTATATCGATGAGATTATTCGTTTGTATGGAGTTCTAGTATCTATTGTTTCGGATAGGAATCCTAGGTTTATGTCTAGATTCTGGCAGAGTCTTCAAAAAGTGATGGGAACAGAGTTGAGACTTAGTATCGCCTTTTACCCATAAACCAATGGTTAGTCAGAAAGAACCCTTCAAACTTTGGAAGATATTATTCAAATGTGTGCTCTAGATTTTCAAGGAAACTGGGAAACCTATTTGCCATTGGCAGAATTTGCATACAACAATTGTTTCCATATTAGCATTGGAATGGACCGTATGAAGCTTTTTATAGTAGAAAATGTAGATCTCTGGTTTGTTGAATAGAAGTTGGGGATGGTGTCTTACTCGAACCTGAAATTGCACAAATAACTACTGAAAAGACTTAGATCATTCAGCAAAGGCTCAGAATAGCACAAAGCTTACATAAACGTTATGTGAATCAGAAAAGAAGGGCTTTAGAGTCTGATTTTGGTGATCATGTGTTCGTTAGGGTAACTATGATGAAAGGTTAATCTAAATTTTGGAAGAAAGGAAAGTTATCACCACGGTATATTGGGCCGTTTTAGATTTTGAAAAAGCTTAGTTCGGTTGCATATTGGATTGTTTTACTATTGGGAATAGAGCAAATGCACAATGTGTTTCATGTGTCCATGTTAAGGGGTTATCTTCGGGGATCCATTTCACGTTATCAATTATCATCAGATAGCTCTCGATGATGATATGGAATATGAAGATAGGTTGATGCAAATTAATAACCGACAAGTTAAGCAATTGAAATTCCTACAGTTAAGGTAGAGTGGAAGGAACATTATGGCAAAGAAGCCACATGGGAGATAGAAGATGGGATGAAGCAAAGGTATCCCAAACTATTTCCGATACAAGGTAACGCAAGTTTAGAGGATCAAACTTCTTAATGGGGAAAGAGAGTGATGACCACACCACGTAACATACTCATATTTATTTAATTTAGAATTGTGAATATGTGCTTTGTGCATAATTTGCATGTATCTGTTTGATTTGTGAATTATCTATTATGATTTTTGTTCTGAATTTCAAATTGAAAGCCTTAATGACTTCATAAACCAAAATTGATAAGTTTAATTAGGTTATCATAATTTTTAGAACCTTTTGGGAAGTTTGATTAAAATTTGATTTAGTTTAGGAAATTAAGTTTTGTTTAATTAAACTTAAGTCCTAATTAATTAGCTTGATCCTTAATTAGCATCCTAAGCTAATCACATGTATATATATGAGTTATGAAGAGGAGAATTATATTTTTGTTCTCAAAAATTCAGCTGGAAGAATTCTAGATTGAAGGTGAGTTCATTTTTAGAGAGAAATAACATGAGAGCTTGGAGAATTTGCTAGGGGATTGAAGAATTGAGAAGAGGAACTCAAGATTTTGCTAGAACAAGCTAAATTCAATACTATAGGTAAGAGTTTGACCTTTAATTCATGTAATTAAGTCATCTAGGAAATGAGTTCGAGAAGAATATGAGATTAATCACAAGAAAATCGCTTAAAGAGGATGAATTTGAAGCTAGGCGTGCATGTATACATAAATAAGTAGAGATTCATCATTTTAATCATGATTCTTGTCATCTATATTGAGTTTAGGAGTTGTGTCAAATATGCATCTGTAATTCATAGAGTTTTGAAGTTGGATTTTATGATTTGGAAGTTATGGAAAAGAGTTTAATTCATACATGCATCAAGATTTGAGTTTCAATTCTGAAGAATTCTTAAAGTTTTGAGCTAAGGGGTTGAAGTTGACTATATACTCATGTTAATGAAAGTGCTTTCATGGTTTAGAACAAGCCATGCAAGAGTTTTTGCTTCGGAATTGAGTTTGGAGCATTTTTCTTCATGTTTTGAAAACCTAAAATTCGGCTACCGCTCCAGCGCACAATGAGAGCTTCCAGTATTTTTGCAAAACATTGCAGATCCCTCAAGCAACCAAGTGTCTGTTCGAGTGACCTCATTTTTCATTGCATTTGGCTCAAGCGGTGAGGCCGAATTTTAGGTTTCAATTTGTGTATTAACCTCATGTAAGACATAATAAGTTAGAATGGGACTTAAAGGAATTAATTAAGAAAGAAATGATTTGATTAAGTTATGTGTTCCGGTGTGTTTACATGTTTATGTGTTGTGTAGGTTGATCCACGGAGACGTGACAACAATCTAACCGCTATAAGTAATATCTTAGTAAAGATATTTTCATATAATCTATTTTCTAAATGCTCTATTGTGGTGATCTTTTCTAAACTTATGATTTTGTAAGCATAAATGAGCTTTTTATCTGTTCAATCAACACAATATCTATAAATGTGATCAACGAAGTATGAATACATGTGACGGAACCAAGGTCATTCTGTGTGTCTGATAAGATGGACCCAAGGTCTTTTTGAATAACTGATAAGTTTGAGATATTTGTTATATGTTTGACCAAATGGTCATTGTAATTATCTGATACAACTGTAATCAATTGGACATAAGGTCATTTTGTTAAGCTATGATTTGTTCTGTTCTATACAACTACTATATGTTGGAACCAAGGTCGTTCTGTCATGTATTAGACCTAAGGTCGTACTATTATGCTCTAAATCTAATATAAGAATGAATACGTCTAAGTGTTGAAACTCTTTCATGTAACCTTTACTTTGATGTTATTCACTAAGCTTTAGCTCACTTCGTTATATATATGTAAGTAGGTGAGCAGCGAGATATCCAGCGTTAGAGATATTGAAGATTACCCAAGTTTTGTGATGTTAGCTATCAAGTGCCTCTCGGATGAGGCTTTTGTCTATTTGTTTTTGTTGGTCATGTTTGACCATGTTTTGTTTACAAGAGTTTTAAGTTTTTGTAAGTTAATGAATTGTACCGTTATGTGTAAGTCTTTGAATACATGCAATCAAGAGTGAATGAATAATGAATGTATGTTTGTATATATGTTGAACGTGGGTTATTAACTTATAAGTTTTCCAATATGTCATATACACATACGTTTTGTGTACTCACTTCCAAGCGTGGCAGAACCTATTTTGGAAACACAATCTTGGTGCAAATAAAAGGAATGAGTAAAAATCTACGTCATTTTTCATGAAAATGAGCAAATAGATGCTCCAATTCATGTTAAGATGGAATAAAAGAGTAGATTGCAAAATCATTTCTAGGTGGAAGCTATGTTTGGCTTTCAAGAAAGTTGAGAGAAAATGAGGGAAAGTTGGAGAAAGTGAAAGAAAAAGAGATTGAAAAACACTTTAATCACCAATTTAAGCTCGTGGATCATCCAATTAATCTCACAAAACAACCCAAATTCTCATTAGAATGTGAACACATATTGGATCATGAGAATTAAATATGTTTGGATGATGACAAAATTAATGAGAAAGTGATAGAAAATGGAAAAAAAAAAATGAAAGAAAACAAGAGAATTATCCAAACAAACAATGGGGTAGGACAAGAACCCTCTATACAAGTCCAAAACTAATATAAATTACCAAAGAAAATCAGAATATAGAGTGTCTGGGAGGTGAGAAAATGAGAGAAAAAGTGTAAGAAACACTAAAATTCAAGTAATCCAATCAATCATGTGGAGGGGTGGCTAATCCCCTTCACTATTTGCAAGGCCCAATCAAATATTAAACTACTAAATTCAGAAATTAAGAGTGCTTGGAAAGAGAGAAAAGAAGAGGAAATGAAAAAGAAAGTGATGAGAAAGTTTCAAGAGATTACCTCAAGTGTAGGAATAGCCCATTGATTGGCAATCCTCACTCTAGACACCATCAAGTCTTCAAATCCTTCTCTGAATTTCCAACAAGAAAAAGCTTCAATCCATAGCTTCAATGGTGTATGCATAGGTGTATGTATATATAGAGAGAGAATTTAAAGAATTTAAAGTTTAAAGTATATGGGTATCTCTAGACTCATCCCATTCTTCTCTCTTTTTTATTTCTCTTGAAAGAGAGGTGTTTATATAGGCCAAGAGATTGCTTGGTCCATAATTCGTGCAAAAATGGCGGAGGTGGCACCTCCACATGCATGGGGAGACCATCTCCTAGAAATTAATCTGTTTCTTGTCAATTTTGTCTAGAAGATGACTGGCCAATCATAAAATTGTATGACTAGACCCTATTTTGTACGACTAGGATTTTGAAGAGATAACAAAGTTTTTCTAGAAGATTCTTCTTAGTTCTACACATTCCCACTTTGTCCTTGGTTGGTTATAGAAAGTCACAACGTTTTGATTTGAAGGATGACCTTGAATATCATGAAATGATTGAATTTACACACACCTAAAAAAAGTTTGAAAAATGGTTTTCACATTCTAAAAACAATTGGCCAAAACAAGTGAAAGGTTGGGATCCGTTTAAGATTGACCTTTCTACTGGAGAAATTGAAAGTAACATGCATTCGGAATTTTCATCATTTGGTTCCTATAGAAGGCGGCCAAGTCTTAAGATCGGTCAAAATGAAGTGCCTACAAAACCCTAAGGGTGCTCCCTAAGATTCCCCTCTATCTATATAAGGAGCCCTTTCCCTCTCTTTCATGTAGTTAGAATTTTAAGAAGTTTTTCTTAGTTTTTGAGGGCTCTCCACCCTCATATCTTCTCTCATTGCCTTAGCTCTGAAAATACCACCATTACAGCAACTATAAATACTTAAAAACAATCTAAAGATTGTAACTTGGACTATAATCTGAAACATTTGCTCAAGGGAAGCTTGTAAGCAAGAAAACTTCAGTTTTCTTGCATTTTTGTTCGCGTGCTCTTCGGTTCTTGAAAACCAGAAGGTAAAACACTTCTCTTTTGGAAATTTCAGTAGCTTTTCTAGCCTATTTTATGTAGTTAATCAATGCTACGGTTTTAGTTTATCAGTCCAACATGTAGGGTGTTAGTTTTGTTTGCTTTTTTGCCTATGTTTGCATGTTCACTTTATTTTTACTAGAACATCATATTTTGGTTTATCTAATCATGTAAAGATCATGAATTAAGCCCGGTTTGATCATCATCTAGTTTTAGCATTTTTACTCTTTTTATTTGTTGTTTGTATTTTTGTGCATAGTCATCATATTTGTAGTCTCAAACTGAGCTTGGGACCACATTTTGTGTTTTTAGAAGCATATTAGTGTAGACGTCCCCCGCGGGCCTCGTGCTACAGTTCGGACTCGATTTGTGTCACGGTTCTAAATCTAAACCAAAGAGTCCAAATCTGGCAAATCGTTTGAGAAAACAGATTTTTTTGAAAAGTAGTGTCAAACATGGACTGCTTTTCCAGATACAGAGTCGCCACCTAAATATTTTATTTTTGGAAATTTAGGAAACCCTGACTCGGTGCCGAAGGCCACATGTCCGTCATCACCGGAGTTTGTCTCGGCTCGGGAGCTTGGGTACGATCGGGGAAGGTCAGCTATGAGCAACCCCTTTCGCCCGGTCCGAAGATCGACCTCTACTAACCGTGATATCCGATTTTGAAAACGTTATGTATTCTTATTCTAATTATTAGCCTAGAATTACTATGTTATGCACGCAGCAAACAAGTATAGACTAGATTGCCTAATTTGGAAACAAGCATTGCATATCCGTTTGTTTTGGAACATGTTTTGGATTTGCTACTCGCAAGTAGGCTAAAATGCGGATTTCAACGAGTTTTTCCAACTCAAACAATCCAACCTCCACCCACAGGCATTAAAACAGTTTAACACATAAACATCTAGCCACATGGTAGACATACTGTCATGGTAGCATTCACACACATGCGACATGCTAAAGCATTAAAATACTTACATAGTACTCCCTGCCAAAACAAGGAACTTGTTAGCAAACATGCATGATCCAAGTCCATGTTAAGTGCCTAATGCATCGCATGCAAAATGTTGTTAGAATAGGCTCGGCTATCCTAAACATGTCATGTGAAAAATGCACAACTATCGCATATTCAATTTTTTTTGATTTGAAGTACAAATGCAGTTAGCGTGATGTACCGAGCCTAATGCATGTAATACAAATGCATGAATGCACGCATGCATAGCATGAAGTATGCTAAATTAAACGTGCCCTAATACTAACCATCAAAGCAGGTAAGTAAAAAGGAAGAAAGAAGCGGGGATTGGGAGACATACACACCACCCACACACACTTATTACAGATTTGCCCTCACTCGGAGGGACCGAATAAATATTACAAATTAATTAACTACGCAAGCTAATTAATATTACAAATTGCCTAATTTAATTAAAAAATTAAAATAGACTAAGAAAAGCAGTAAACGCCTCGGGAAACGCGCCGCCATGCATAGGCTGCCTCTGTTTTCTTTCCTTCACTCCTCTGGAGGCTGCCAAAGTCTCAGGACTGCTCCCTTGGACAGAGGGGATCACCACCGGCCGAATGAAATTTCCACCGGCAGTGTGTTACGGTCATCGGCACAAAATTAATCTGTCGGCAGAGAATTTGTTGCCGGCCGGCACATTACACTGCCGGTCGGCAGAGTGTTCCTGCAGAACCTGCAACTCACAGCAACAGAGGACAAGGCAAAGCATGGCAGCACAATTCAAGACATATATGCACCAACCATGTCCCTTATCATGATAATGACTCAAAGGGGCATGTGCCTCGATTCTCGGACCACCAATCACGCATTTCCATGCATGATGGCCCAAAGAACCAAGTATGCAACTTTGATTTCAAATGCAATGCAAACCAATCAAACAAACAAGGCCCAATTCCTATCACCAAATCAAGGAACAAGGCATGCATGCAAGATGCAATGCAACCTAAGCATACAAGCTAAGGATGCAACATGGCATGGCAACTAACTTATGCAAGCATACAAGCAAACATAGGGGCATGCAAATGGATGCAAAGATGGACTTAAACATGAATTAGGCAACTCAAATAAGGCCTAAAACAAGGGCCAAAGTGTTACAATGAGGGACCCAATACACATGCACACATACACATAATTGAGGGCCAACATTTAAGCCCAAATTGAACATCCTTCAAACACATTTGAAAGGAGGAATCATGGACTAATTAGCATGCATTATAAACTCTAAAATCATGCTATAAAATGGTGCCAAACCAAGCAATAAATCAAGCCAAGCATGCAACAAATGACCCAAATGCTCAAAGCAAACCAATGGGGCATTGAACTACACTTTGCAAGACCAAACATGGCATGAACTCATTGACCAAAAACAGAGTTTTGGGACATTAATACAAGGCCTAAGGACCACTTAGATGGCATCTAAATGACTCAAAAACAAAGGCATGCATAATCACCAAAACATGGAGCATGCAACACATGCTTTCAAAGCATTAAAGAGGCATGCAAGGCAATCAAACAAGCATGGAAATGGGACTGAAATAGCATGTAGGGTGGTCCCAAATCACCAAAACAATGCAAAGATGCCATGCTATACATTCACATGCTCAAGGCCAACAAGCCCAAATACAAAGGAGCTATATCAAGCATGTTAAAATCAACCCAAACACTTATGGACAGACCTAAAACATGTCAATATAAGCACATAATCTTCACAAATGTAAGCCTAAAACATGCTAGAAACAAAGGCACACAACCTAAGACATGTTAAGGCATAAAAAGGCATTACATGGCAACTATGCTAAGCATGCATGGAGTACCAAAACCAACTTAAAATCATGTTATATTATGGATATATAAGCATGAAAAACAGCCTAAACATGCTCAACACACACTCAAGCACAATGCTCTCTCAAGAGGCCAAAACATGCCCTTTTCAAGGACAACAAGGAGAGGGGGTGGCCCTCTCCTTCTGGGACTTCAAGGCATCATCTTCACCACTGAAATCCCTCAAGATTTCAGTGGTGAAGAGACCCCAACACCAAAATCCCGGAGCTAGCACAAAAGGGCACAAAATGAGGCCTTTCAAGGCCTAAGAGGGGTCAACTACCCTCAAAGAACAAAACACTCTTAATAAACAATAAAGAGGGCCTAAAAACAGAACTTTTTTGTATTATACAATAAGCACAAAAACAGCTCTAAGATAGGTAGAAAATCAATGCAAAAATAGGGAATAATGGTGTAAGTTTCTTACGCTTGAAGCCTTCTTCAACAATGGCGCTCCAATGGCCTTCCTTGACTTGAATCCAACACCAAAACCTCAAAATCAGTCCCTTAGAACCTCAGCTCCAAGAGGAAGGTGAAACACTAGGTGTTTGTGTGCAATAGTAAGACACAAAACACCTAGAGTGCAAATGAGAGGAAAAGAGAGATAGAAAATGTATGTAACTCAAACCCTAGAACTAGAGCTCAACAATGGCTGTCTAAGCTCTCAAAATATCCTAAGTTTCTATCCTTGTCTCCCCTTTTTTTGCCACTAGAGAGAGCTTCTCTCTATATTGTCTTGTAAAGCTTACAAGACAAGCTTTACAAGAGGGAGATCCCTCCATAATGCAAAAGCAAGACAGCTGTCCAAAAATATCTGCAAAAGCAGATGAACAGCAATCGGCCGGCCAAAAATGCCATCTTGGCCAAAAGGAGTGCCGGCCGGCACTAAATAGTGCTGACCGGCAACAAACAATGCCGGCCGGCAAACTATATTGCCGGTGGCAGCAAAAACCAGCCGGTGGCCTCTAGCCATTGCCGGTGGTGGGTGGGGATGGTCTACAAGCCCTACCCTGCCCTTCCAAGGCAAAACAAAAGTGTTTGGTGTGAAACCAGACACTAAACGGTCGAGTTCGGAGATCCTGAGGCAAGGCGCGCGGGCCAAAACCTTCGGGAACTCCAAACGAACACAAACATGGATAATCACCGAGTGTTCAAACGGTGACGTCGAAGTCTTGAGGACAGTCAAAAATGAGGTGTCTACAATTAGACCATGTTTAATTTGTGTATTGCATGAAAGGCGCTTGAGTGGGCAACTGAGTAAGTTCCTCTGAACTCCAGGGCATATGTTTGGTATTTGCATTATGTCTTTCAATAATCCAAGTTTCCATGCTTTTCTTGCAAAATTATATGTTTTGGATGATTTTATGAATATTGTCAATTTTTGGTTGGGTTTATGGCATGGATCATTAAAAATCCACTCTTTTTTTATTATTATTATTGAAAATCATTGTTTTGGAAAAATATGGATTTATTCTCTTAATCTAAAATAAATAATATTTATTTTATTCAAATCACATAATTTGTGGTTAGTTAAGGGTTTTTAGGTTCAAAATGACTTGTATGAATAATTAACCACTAAAATCATAAAATACAGAATTAGAAGAGGTCAATCTTCGGATGAGCAAAAAGAAGTTCTTTTATTCAATGACCTTTCCCCTTGTGTACCTTACCTCCTGAATTGGTAATCTCTGGTTATGACGGATCAGGTCTTTAACTTAGTTTCATTGTTAAAAGTTTCTTAATTCCCCATTAAAATTAAGTGGTGACTCCATGTTGGTTAAATTAAGTTGGCACAACATTTTGGGTGGAAACGTGCTTAATACCCAAAAAGTCGCGGCATCCACACGGTGAATGTTACCCAAGTAGTGCCTATAATAGTTCTCGTGTATTTCCACCAAGACCCCACATCTCCTTTCAACTGGAAACTAGCTAGTGCAATTCTCATGTAACAGTTGTTTTTGAGTGACCACTCGAGTGGTCATTTGGTCGCTCGAGAGGAGATTTACAGCTCTCGGTATCTCGTAGGTTTGCAGAGGAGACTGCTCTAGTGCAAGATTGGTTGCTCGAGTGTAAAATATGAGCTCTCAGTATTTTCACTGTAGCTCTAAAAAACTTCACTCTCATTCTCTCTTTAACAGCTCCCTTCTCAAAACCCTAGATAAAGAACCCTAGATTTCATCTAGAAAGAGCAATAATCGATCTTTGGGCCTTCATTAAAGTTGTTCTACTCATCAAGAGCTACGTTTTGAACCAAATAGATCGTGGCGTTTCGAAAGTTCATCGAGGGGACCATCATCTTTTGTCACACAATCTTGAGGTAGGAATACCTTTACCCTTGCATATCTATATTTTGGTCTAAATAGGTGTGAATCTTGTAATAAATAGGGCTATTAAGACGAATGAGATGTATTCATATATATATATATATATATGGGTTTTGTGTGAGAAACTATTTATTTGAAATTGATGATGGATTATGCTTTCAATTATGAAATAGGGAATAAACATACTTGAATCAAAGGAAATAAACAATTGAAAGGAAAAGCCCCAAATTTTTACATGATCCCTATGAGTCCGTTCAAGATTTTGATGAAATGGATAATTGATAAGTGAAATTTGAGAATCCTTGTAGTTATTAGTGTTATGTGTAAAATGTTCATATTTTGGAATGTGTTTGAGGTGCCCACTTGCCCGGTTCATGTGAGGGCAGCAAATGTGGGGTTGTGTTTGAGGTGCCCAATTGCCTGATCTATGTGAGGGCGACGAATGTGGGGATGTTGTCAGGCATCCACTGGCCAGTTCGTGTTAGGACGATGAAAGTGGAAAGGTTTGAGGCGTCCACATGCTATCCGTGTGAGGATGGAAAAAATGTGGAGGTTGATTGTGAATCGTGTGTTGTAAAATAAAAGTTTAAAGTACATATGAACTCTTGGACGTTAATAAAGGGTAATGCATATTTAAATCAAATGTTTATATACTCGGATAAAGTTATTCTCTATTGGGCAACATTGCTCATTCCTATTTTACTAACATTTTAGGAAATGAAGAGCCCCAAACCTGTCTATGAAGAAGAAGGAAATAATATTTTTTTTTATATTTTAAAAGTCTAACCTTTTGTGGACTTGAAGTTGTAAAGAGCTTATGGAACTCCTTCTTCTATTTTATTTTGAATTTTGTATTTTCGTATTAATGTCCCAATGTAATTAGTAACTATAAGGGCAATGTAATTGCTTTATAATCTTCTCTAGCTTACTGAACATGAATACGTATTTTGTAATTGTTTAGTAAACAAACTCCATAGTTCAATGGGAAAGAGAATTAATTGAATGGAATTGTGTTGCGTGCATGTAAACAATATATTGTTTACCGTTTACTGTTCTATGTAAATGATTTTTTGGTGGGGTGTTACATCCTAATCCATCTTCCTCAATCCTTAACATCTCAAAAGTCTTAGTGATTTGTTCTAACCAATCATCTGCCTTCAACGGATCAGGCTCTCCTGTGAACTCCAGTGGGTCAGAGCGGAAGAACTACTTAGCAAGCTCGAGAGAACGACTATCGAGACATTGCAAGTTATAGCCTTCCCCATTGCTCTTACAATCTCGCGTGTAATTTTCTCACCCACAGTCAGTGCTACAGGGGCTAGTGCTATCGGAACTGTTATGCCTCTATTGGCACTCCTACTCTTGACATGGCCTCTATTTCCTCGTCCTGACATCCTATAAAAGACAACCAAATTTGGTAAACAATTATAACCTCTCCCTAAGACTCTCACTCAACACAACTAAATTACAAGATACACTTAACATATATTATATTCCATATAAACAATATAAACACTTAATCACATAATTGGGTCAAGTCTACAAGGACAACCATTTGTCCCAATATTTCTCAAAGAATTCCTACCAGAAACCACGTTGATTGGGCTTGTTTCTAGTGAGACCTTAAAGCAAGTTAACCAGCTACAATCACTATCCCTAAAACTTATCCCTATGCTCACATAAATGCAACACATAATGTCCTAATTCCTAATCATATAATGTCCTTACCAAGCACCATAAGACCCATTCTGTAAAAACCAATTCCCACAAGCCCAAGGTTTTCAAACCCAATTAGCTCTGGTACCAAGTTGTAACGCCCTGATATTTTATTACCCAAATATATTACCCAGTTCCTTATTAAAGTCAAATTACATAATAAAAAAATAAATAATAGTGTTTGCTCTCGTGCCATACAAATAATGAAGTACTTGAATTCTGGATATTACAATACATGCCTTTAGGCTTACACTGGAAATTTACATAATAAATATCTCTAATGAATAAAAATACATTCTTTTTACAATACATGGGCATTTCTCGTCAAATAATCAATACCCAAACCACAACAAAATGACTCCTTTATTCTTGGAAGTCACATCCGACTCTGTAGCTAAAAAATTGTTTAACAACAGGGATAAACACAAAGGTTCAATAGGGATCTATAATGATTCTAGTCAATAATAACCTATAGATATATGTGATCATGAATGCTCATGTTATATATATATATATATATATGTATATAATGATGTCTTTTCGTATCCAAAGTATCTACATACATACCTATACTTTTTCAAAAGAAGTCCACTTTAACCATTCAAGAAAATCTTTTCAATTAAGCAATTATTTTCACAAAAGTTTTCCAAACCTTTATTACAATTTGAAAGCCTTACTCACATGAACAAACCCACAACATGAACAAACCCACAATATAACAACTAATAGAAGGCTTTAAACATTTAAAATCATCAAGAAGCCTAGCTTCCATCACTTAGGGTAATAGGTTATAAATCTAATTCCTTACATCACTATCTCTACTACATACTTGATCCTCTATCACAGTTCCACGTATAGACACATGTCTACACAATTACACAAGCGAATAATGAACACTATCACGTTTTGCAACCCGACTTTGTCAATCCATTCCAACATAGTTTACCAAGCGCTAATCGGAAGGAAACTAGAACCAATCTCAAAGCGCCACGCTTTACCGGTGGCTAACGACAAGGAAACTAGAACCTATCTCAAAGCATCACGCTTTATCAGTGGCTAGCCAAAAGAAAAACAGAACCTCTACATAGCTGAATTGACCACACGCTTTACCGAGCGTAAATCAGAAGGAAAGCAAAACCTATGTCAATGCACCACGCTTTCTTGGGTGCTAGCTGGAAGGAAAGAGGAACCCCCATGTAGCACTTTCACCATTCAAATCACATGTCCCGACATTTATTAAGACCACACCAAATAAGCAACAACAATCAATGACATAAGGTTCACGAATAAAACAATATGATTCTCATGATGTTCCATACTTCCAATATCATCTACATAATCTTAATATATGATATCAATCAAAATCATGCACAACTTCTATAACTAATTTCCATATTCCTCCAATTCCCAACAAAACATGATTTTACATCAACTATTCATTTTCCATCTATTCCATTTCACCTTCTTGATTTACAAAAATCTATATAACATAAAAGAAACATCAAGGATCACATTGTACAACATTTTTTAATAATTCAAATTAAGGCTTTTGATTTAATCTCCATGAACATGTCCCATTATTTAATTTATTAATTGAAACCATCAAACTTTATAATATAAACCAATTTTATCAAATCATTTATTTTCTTTCTTAGGTGTATTTTCTATTTATAATAATTAAATTAACTCAAAAATCATGAAATTCGTCTACCCATCTCATCTCTCAAGAGTTTCATCAAATAGAAATTAGGACTTTTACATCAAAATACATAAACATAATGCAACAACTAAAAACCTTCCACAATACACAATAAATTAAAGATCTAACTTCCCAAGTTAAAAAATCTAACATTCTCTTAGATGCATTTCAAAAATCCTTTCAAAATCACATTTTTACGCAATAGAAAATATCACCCCGTGGGATGCCTTTGGAGTTACCAAGTGCACCCGATAGTTCATACTCCCAACCTCCGATTTGATACCACTAGTGCAATGTGAAATAGAAAATGAGAGTCTAAATCTGGCAACTTTTATTGAAAATCCATTTTCATTGCAAAACATTGCCAGAAATGGACTGCATCACCAGTTTCAGAGTTGCCACCTAATCTTTTGGGGAAATTAGGAAACATGTGACTCATGCCAAAGGCCACCATCCATCATAACCAAAGTGTCTTAGTTAGGGAACTTAGGTATGAAAGGGGAAGGTCATTAACTGAGCACCCCACTCACCCGATCACCCGATCAGAAGATCGGCCTCTACTAAGTAATAATGTTGTTTTTTTAATTAATGTATACTTTGATTGTTACTAACACTACCATTACTATATAAGGCATGCAAATATAGATTATGCCAATAATTTTGGTTATGCTTGGTTTTTATGCATTTTGAAAAGGCTTTTCTTGAACAAAATCTATTGCATAAGAATCATCTACATTTCAAAATAAACAACACAAACTCCATCCACCGGAATTCAAACAGGTATCTCACTTAAGCACTTAGCCTCATGATGTAGTGACATATATGATAAGGAACTGCACATGCAATATGCTAAAGGTAAAAAATTCTCACCTGGTATTCTAAGGCAAGTCCCAAGACACATACAGGCATGCATGATCCTATATACAAACTACAAATGTAGTACATACACAACATGTATCTAGGAGTCCAGATACTAAGACGTGATAAGAGTATCATCTCAAGACATGGGTTATGCACGTATTCATCTTTGAAGATAATAAATTCCACAATTGCAGATGAACCAGACTTGAATACATGAAAAATTGATGCAATATACAGGCATGATAAAGAAAACATGATGTAGTACCGGAAGCAGGTAAATAAAAGGGAAGAAAGATATGGGGTTAGAAGATTATCAAAACAATTCGAATAAGAAAGGAGGGGAGAGAGAGATTATTACAATAATGAATCGATTCAACCAAACTACTGTTGAACCTAACAAATCATAATGAATAAAAGAATAAGGATTTCCATAACCATCTAGAAGAGCATTCCTTGGAAACTGTTTGCTCTGTTCTTAGGAAGAAGTGGCTAGCTAGACACCAAATGAGCTAGTCGAACTAGGAAGTGGTCGGCCAAATTCCTCCTCCTGCTAGAGGTTAGGTCAGTGCAGAATTCGAGGATAGAGGCCAAAAGGAGACTTTCTAGGAGGTGTTCATACCTTCCACATCCTCTATTGATAGGGATCACTTGGGAGGAGGTGGATGGGCCATAGCCCTTAACAATGACATAAACAAATATATACAACATATATTTCGCTAAAGAAACAAATTAAATGGATCAAAATCAAGAACAAATTCAAGCCAAAGAAATGGATAGGAACTTACATCTTCTCTTTGTGAAGAAGGGCATCTCAATACCCAAATCCATGCTATTATGTAGAGAGTGTAGATTAATGCAAATTATTTCTTAGCGGAAGCATTGCTTATAAAAACAAGGGATTCATCAAACTCATTGAAAAATCCTCATCTAGTCATAGAACAAGGATAGTTACACCTCTTTCTATGTTCACAAATGATTGAGAATGGAGGTTTCAACTTCCTTTGACCCAAAATCTCTTGTTTTACTTCCAAAATACTCAATAAAAAGGAAATGACACTTCTCAACATCAAATCTCATGGATCATCCAAGCAATCGTATGGAACAACACCTAACACTCATTGTTATTGAGTAAGGAGTTGAAACACATAGATTAACACACTCGAGAGATAGGAGAGGTGAAGAGAAGGAGTGCAATAACAAGGAAAACATACTTTACTCATTGAACTTGTGAATGAATGGCTAAAACTACTCTCAATCACATTCCTAAGTATCCAAAATTCATAACAACTATGAATCTAAGGCTAAGGAAAGCAAGAAAATGAAGAGAATGGGGAAAAAAACCATCAACTCGATGGTTAGAACTAAACAAAAAGTAGGAAAAAGATGATCAAGGATGCAAAGGATTCACGTCTTAAAGAGGATGAGTTCTTTTGTTAACAAACTCCCTTTAGTTTCCCTCAAGAGCTTGAAGGTGTGTTGTTTAATGTCCAAGTCCTTTGTCCAAAGCTTATGATCAAGCTTTAATGAAATATTTAATGTTAGAAAGGTGAGGTGGTAGGTGGGAAGCAAGGAGAAAAGAAGGAGAGGCTCCTAGACTGGCATATGCCTTGGGCAAGTTTTTCAACTCTTTGAAATGAGTTGTCCAGCTCTATACATAGAGCTTAGGGTGTAAATATCTAAGTTATTTGTGGTAGGTAAGCAAAAAAAGCTAAAATTCTAAAAAATGCTCTGTACCCAGAACATTCAGCCAACATTCATTTCCACTATATTCTTTACTTAGTTTGTATGAAAGAATACAACATTTTGATTTTGAGAATATGAACCTCAGAACATTGTGGTAACGTCTGGAGCTGCACCACTAAAACTAGTTTTGAAAGAGGTTTCTATTTCGGCCGAAAAACATTTTGTCAAAACCAAGCATTGGATGGTTTAAAAAGCTTGATCCTTAGGCTTCTTACTGTATAACTTGTAAGTTTAACACATCTCGTCTTCATCATCGGAAACTTAAAAGAGTGCGCCCATTCTTCGGGCTAGGTAAAAATGGGGTGTCTACAGTTGCCCCACTTTGATAGAGCTCAGTGCGTCATTTCATGATATGAGTAAATGTCAAAACTTGAAGATGACCCTTTGTAGACACCCCATTTTTGACCGTCCTCAAGACTTGGACGTCACCGTTGGAACACTCGGTGATTATCCATGTTTGTGTTCGTTTGGAGTTCCCGGAGGTTTTGGCCCGCGCGCCTTGCCTCAGGATCCCCGAACTTGACCGTTTAGTGTCTGGTTTTGCACCAAACACTTGTATCTTGCCTTTGAGAGGCAGGGTAGGGCTTGTAGACCATCCCCACCCACCACCGGCAGTGGCTAGAGGCCACCGGCTGGTTTTTGTCTCCACCGGCAACATAGTTTGCCGGTCGGCATCTTTTATTGCCGGCCGGCACTATTTGTTGCCGACCGGCACTCTTTTTGGCCAAGATGGCATTTTTGGCTGGCCGATTGCTGTTCATCTGCTTTTGCAGATATTTTTAGACAGCTGTCTTGCTTTTGCTCCCCTCCATACACGTGTATGGAGGGATCTCCCTCTTGTGAAGCTTGTCTTGTAAGCTTTACAAGACAAAAGCTTCTATATAGAGGAGGTCTCTCTCTTGTTGCAAGGGTTGGAGATTTTAGACATTTGAGGGAGAGGAAAACACAGACCAAGCTCTGGTTTTTTAGGGTTAGGATTAGATACACATCCTATCTCTCTCTTTTTCCCTCTTGTGTGTGTAAAATAGTGTTTAGTTCATACTATTGCACACAAACACCTAGTGTTTCACCTTCCTTTGGCTCTTGAGGTTCTAAGGGACTGGTTTTCAGGTTTTGGTGTTGGATCCAAGCTAAAGGAGGCCATTGGAGCACCATTTGTGAAGGGGTCATCAAGGGTGAGATTCTAGTCCCATTTTCCCCCATTTTTGCATTGATTTTCTACCTATCTTAGAGCTGTTTTTGTGCTTATTGTATAACATAAAAAAGTTCTTTTTTTAGGCCCTCTTTATTGTTTATTAAGAGTGTTTTGTTGTTTGAGGGTGGTTGACCCCTCTTAGGCCTTGAAAGGCCTCATTTTGAGCCATTTTGTGCTAGCTCCGGGATTTTGGTGTTGGGGTCTCAAGAAGGAGAAGGCCTTAAAGTCCCAAGAAGGAGAAGGCCACCCCCTCTCCTTGTTGTCCTTGAAAAGGGCATGTTTTGGCCTCTTAAGGAAGCCTATGCTTGAGTGTGTGTTGAGCATGTTTAGGCTGTTTTTCATGCTTATATATCCATAATATAACATGATTTTAAGTTGGTTTTGGTACTCCATGCATGCTTAGCATAGTTGCCTTGTAATGCCTTGTTATGCCTTAACATGTCTTAGGTTGATTAGCCTTTGTTGGAGTTTGTTTTAGGCTTAGTCTTGTGAAGATTATGTGCTTATTTTGCCATGTTTTAGGTCTGTCCATAAGTGTTTGGGTTGATTTTGGCATGCTTGATATAGCTCCTTTGTATTTAGGCTTGTTGGCCTTGAGCATGTGCATGTGTAGCATGCCATCTTTGCATTGTTTTGGTGATTTGGGATCATTCTACATGTCATTTCAGTCCCATTTCCATGCTTGTTTGATTGCCTTGCATGTCTCTTTAATGCTTTGGAAGCATGAGTAGCAATGCTCCATGTTTTGGTGTTTATGCATGCCTTTGTTTTGGAGTCATTTAGATGCCATCTAAGTGGCCTTTTGGGCCTTGTATTATGTGCTAAAACTCTGTTTTTGGTCAACAAGCTCATGCCATGTTTGGTCTTGCTTAGTGTGGTCCAATGCTCCTTTGGTTTGTTTCGAGCACTTAGGCCATTTGTTGCATGTTTGGCTTGATTTTGTTGCTTGGTTTGGCACCATCCTAACATGCATTTCAGAGCTTATGTTGCATATTAATTGTCCATGTCATTCCTCTTTCAAATGTGTTTGAGGGTTGTTCAATTTGTGCTTAAGTGTTGGCCCTCAATTATGTGCATGTGTGTATGTATTTGGTCCCTCATGTTTGGACATTTTGGCTACTGTTTTAGGCCTATTTAGAGTTGCCTAATTCATGTTTAAGTCCATCTTTACATCCATTTGCATGCCTCATGTTTGCTTGTACGCTTGTATAAGTGCCTTGCCATGCCATGTTGCATCCTTAGCTTGTATGCCTAGGTTGCATTGCATCTTGCATGCATGCCTTGTTCCTTGACTTGGTGATAGGAATTGGGCCTTTCTTGTTTGATTGGTTTGCGTTGCATTTGAAATCAAAGTTGCATACTCGGTTCTTTGGGCCATCATGCACGGAAATGCGTGATTGGTGGTCCGAGAATCGAGGCACATACCCCTTTGAGTCAATACAATGATAAGGGACATGGTTGATGCATATATGCCTTGAATTGTGCTGCCATGCTTTGCCTTGCCCTCTGTTGCTATGAGTTGCAGGTTCTGTAGGAATACTCTGCCGACCGGCAGTTTAATGTGCCGACCGGCAACAACTTCTCTGCCGACAGCTTATCTTTGTGCCGATGGCCATACCACACTGCCGGTGGCAATTTCGTTCGGCCGGTGGTGATCACCTCTGTCCAAGGGAGCAGTACTGAGGTTTTGACAACCTCCAGAGGAGTGAAGGAAGGAAAACAGAGGCAGCTTGCGCATGGCGGCGCGTTTCTCGAGGCATTTTACTGTTTTTCTTAGTCTATTTAATTTGTTATTTAAATTAGGCAATTTGTAATATTAATTAGCTTGCGTAGTTAATTAATTTGTAATATTTATTCGGTCTCTCCGAGTGAGGGCAAATCTGTAATAAGTGTGGGTGAGTGTGTGAATGTCTTCCAACCACCACTTCTTTCTTCCCTTTTACTTACCCACTTTAATGGTTAGTATTAGGACACGTTTAAATTAGCATACCTTATGCTATGCATGCGTGCATTCATGCATTTGTATTACATGCATTGAGCTCGGTACATCATGCTAACTGCATATGTATTTCAAATTCCAAACTGAATATGTGATAATTGTGCATTTTCACATGACATGTCTAGGTTAGCCGAGCCTATCTTAGCAACATTTTGTATGCGATGCATTAGGCACTTAACATGGACTTGGATCATGCATGTTTGCTAACAAGTTCTTTGTTTTGGCATGGCGTACTATGTAAGTATTTTAATGCTTTAGCATGTCGCATGTGTGTGAATGCTACCATGACAGTATGCTTGCCATGAGGCTAGATGCTTATGTGTTAAACTGTTTGAATGCCTGTGGGTGAAGGCTGGATTGTTTGAGTTGGAAAGACTCGTTGAAATCCGCATTTTAGCCTACTTGCGAGTAGCAAATTCCAAAGCATTTTCAAACCGAACGGATATGCAATGTTTATTTCCAAATTAGGCAATCTAGTCTATACTTGTTTGCTGCGCGCATAACATAGTAATTCTAGGCTAATAAATGGAATAAGAACACATAGCGTTTTCAAAATGAGATATCACGGTTAGTAGAGGCCGGTCTTCGGATCGGGCGAAAGGGGGTGCTCATAGCTGACCTTCCCCGATCGTACCCAAGCTCCCGAGCCGAGACAACTCCGGTGATGACGGACATGTGGCCTTCGGCACCGAGTCAGGGTTTCCTAAATTTCCCCATTTTAAAAAAATATTTAGGTGGCGACTCTGTATCTGGCAAAGCAGTCCATGTTTGGCACTACTTTTTCAAAAATCTGTTTCTCAAAACGATTTGCCAGATTTGGACTCTTTGGTTCAAGATTAAGAACCGCGACACAAATCGAGTCCGAACTGTATCATGAGGCCCACGAGCGCGTCTACAGTTTCTGGCGACTCCGCTGGGGACTTTTAGAGAGCTTGACTCGAACTCGTGATATCCCATTTTGACTTCATTTATGTGTTTCTTTGCATTGCATGTGCATTGGTGCGCCTAGGAACACAGTGTTTGCTATCTGCCATTCCTGAACGGTTTGCCGGAGGCTTGTCTTGTCAAGACATGTCCATAAAGCTGACCGGCTATGGGCTCTGACAGCACGGGAACACAAACCCCGGTTTACCGGGGCACCCTTTTGACCATTCCACCTAGTGCATATTCAGATCCATAGTGACCATTCCAAACTAAGACAGGTTGCTTACCCGATGTTAGGTTGTTTGAAAACTGCTGTGTGCATAGTGAAACCCTAGCTCCTGACAAAATAGGACAGGGAAACCCTACCCCAACATAGGGGTGTTTTGGTTCTCTTTACTTGCTATGTGCTTTTTAGAATGTATTTCTATAGGGAAAGTGCATATCAGTTTGCAAGTTTGAGTATCATACCTGAGGACACCAGTATCAGTGTCAATTATAAGAATCAGTTATCTGCGGGTATCAGGGTTCAGTTTTCGGGAACAGTAATTTCTGGGAACAGTGATCAGTAGTAGGGTACAGTTGTTTGGCTACACCCGTGTTTGATCAGTTTGGGCTGAAATGCTGTCTATTTTTTCCTTTCAAGGGGTTCAGAGAGTTGCAGAGTTGATACAGAGTAGCCAGTGTCTCCCCTTGCCGAGGCAGGATTTATGGCGGCACAGAATTCAGAAGAGATTGTAGTTATGACGATTGCATTGGAGCAGGGAACCGCTCCGCAAGGTGAAGCCGGCATCGATGTGTCACATCCACCTAGATTGCCTGTTGTGCACCCGGGTTGGGCTCCCCAGTTATACCAGGCTCGCGAGCCTACTACTTTTGAGTTAATGGGAATGATAGGTGACCTCCAAAGGTCCGTGGCCGATCTGGCCTACGGGATGTCAGCTTCACCCCCAGCGGCACCGTATGCCTGGAATTTCATGCCACAAGAACCCCCGCTGCTGGGGCGGATTGTGATAGAGCTCAGTCAGCCAGAGGTGGTTTCCAACTATAGCCACGACGTGTTGGCAACAACCGGGCCTCGCTTTGAAGTAGCAACCCAAACCCTTGACCAGGCTGAGGCCGGAAGAAAAGACAAGATGAAGGCAGATGCCGATCCCGTTGAACAGCTGCTGTGGGCAGTTGAGGCCCTGAAAGTCAGAGGGATGAACAAGCAACAAGCATCTGCGATAGTGACCAAAGCTGTAGATGATGCTTTCCCCGCTCCAATCAAAGGCAGTTCAAGCCAGGCAGAAAATTGGGACGGGCCCCGTCATGCCCAGACAATTTCTGTCGTTCCCAACCCTGTACCGGGGAAAGGTCAAAAGGCCAAGGCAGCGCCAGCCGACCCTTTCGCTAGCACATCTGGCAAGGGTCCTCAAACTTCAAAGTATCTGCCTCGAGGACGCAGAACCTTTCACGACCTTTACATGCCTTTGTCTAGGGCATTTCTAATATTGACCAAAAAGGGGCACCTTAAACCCCTGGAGCCTCGGCCACTCCCGAAGAATCTCCCCACCACTCACGATGCTACCTTGTACTGTGCGTACCACCAACAGTCCGGCCACAGCACCGATGGTTGTTTTCGCCTTCGTCATGAAGTGCAGGATCTGATTGATAATGAGGTCATCCTTCCACCTACCTCGGCAAATTCCGTCACCACTGACCTGTTGGACTTCGAGGACACTGCAAGTTTGTGATCAGGGGTTGGACCACCTGCGGGCGGCGATCGTTGTATTTCAGATGTGGCGTTTGGCACGCACTTTTTGCGCATTTGTAAATGTAGTTTTTTTAGCTCCTGGCTTGGGGTTTTGGATCAGTTCTCAGTTTTGTTTTGAGTCTGCCTCTTTGCTTTGAGTCAGTCTTTTTGGTTTTTGGGTCTGTCTTGTGCTACTGAATCAGTCCCGTTGTATAGGATGTCGAGTGATTCCGGGGTTGTTGCCTCGGACACCGTTTTGTATCTAACCTTTTTGCTATCTTTTTGAGTCTGTCTCTGCTGTGGAGCCAGTTGCATCCAAGGAACCTGAATAAAATGGCTGCGGCTATCTTGTTTCCGTGCTTATCATTTGTTTTGGGCTAGTTGTGCCAGAGGACTTGAATGGATTGGCAGTACATCTCGCCCGCTCTCCTGCGTGCCAAACTCATTGTATTAACCTAAGTTTTTCAAAAACCTCTTTTTGGACACTGCGGTGGTAAAAACGAAGAGGAAGGAATTCCTCGGGTTTTGCAAAACTTTGATTATTTTGAGAGAAAGAGAGGCGTGCTAAGCTTTTTAATGAATGAAACCATACTTGTCGGCATGAGTACTGGGAAGGACCCTAGCTTGATCCAGATTGGTTCCACATTATCTTCAGCGCGAGCGATTTGTCGCTATCTTAAAAATTTTCAAAAACAAATGTTTTACACGGCCCTGTGAAGACTTGTGTGGAACCGCTCTTGAGATTACACAGCCTAGGATCGCTCTTAGCCTTAAGATTCAACCCGTCTGTTTCGGACCTTGAACCCATTCAGCAAGTTCAACGGTCGAACGTCATGGCCAATTCTGAAGCAGCCCTCGAGCAAGAGGCACCCAAGCCGAATCAGAAAGAGTAGATCTCGCCGGAAGAAGCTTGTGGAACAACCGGGATGGATTCTCCTGCAAGATGTTGCAACAGCCGTTCTCCTAGACACAGAGAGGCTTCGACTCCAAAAACCATTTGGCATGGACTTGCTACACTTTTACCCTTTGAGAGGCTCGCTGGGCCGAAAACCCGGAGGGGCGGCCCAGGCAAAAGTTAGAGCAAGAGAAAAATACAAGAAATACAAAAAATAGAAAAAAGAAGCAAAAAATACAAAAAAAAGAAGTAAAAAAAAAAGAAAATGAATGAAAAGAAGCTCACAAGGTCGAAAACCCGCATCGGGCGCCTTGGCAAAAATTAGAACCTGAAAAGTGAAGGTTAAAATACCCGAGTGTACCTTAACCGGAACTACGTGAGGCTTGATTCCCATGTTTGGGATACGTAGGCAACTTCACCATGAAGTCCAGCCCCCAACGCTTTCATAGCGTCTCAGTCCATGCAATGGTTTCGATTTCATCCCAGAAGTCTAGCCGCCAACACCCTCCAAGGTGATTGTGTCCATATATTTGTTGTGGCCGTCTTTGTCATCGCTGTGTCCAAGAGTTCGATCACCGCCAATGAAGACTGTTTACGGACTGCTGCGGCATCATCCAAACAAGGGGCAACTTTCCGTTGCCACAAGCCGTCGCGAGACGCCATTCAAACTAGGGGCAACTTTCCGTTGCCTCCCACCCCCCTTCAAACCAGGGGCAATTTTCCAATTGCCTCCAATCCAAGGTTGCGCATCTCAAAGAGTAAGTTCCATGCTCGTTGAGCATTGACCGTTCGAAAAATAGTTCTTGAAAATTTTTACTAAGGTTGACTATTTTCTCGAAAACTATTTTATTTTCCAAAACTGGACCATTGTCTTGGACCCAAAAAGGAAAATTTTCAGTGCTTACAGCCTGACTTGCACGGTTTTCAAATCAAAAATTGAACGAGTACGCTAATCCGACTCTCATTTTGATCGAACTTGTTTTAGTAGAAAAACAAAACGAAAAGAATGGTTAAAATGATGAACTAGGGGCACAGTTGAGTCAGGCGTTCTGTCTTTCCCCCGTCATCGACGTACTCGCCAGAAAAGCGCTCTACCCGCCAGAAGAAATAGCCGTGAGCTAACAATGTTGAGCTTGAACCCACACCTTTCTATTTACCCATCAATCACCCCGGGGAGGGATGAAAAATGAGAGAATGAAGAATAGAGAGGTGTAAGTTGAGAGAAAAGTGAGGAAAAGGGTTTTGAGAGAAAATCCGAGCTTGAGAGTCGAGTGATGTGAGAATCACAAATCAGAAGGGGATGGGAAACAATACCCAGATCGAACTGGCTCCTCGTGATCCGATGTCCCCTATCTTCGCTAACGCGTCTGTGTGTCGTGTCTTTTGTTTTGTTTACCTTAACTCTTGCTTTGAGTCGGTTCCGAGCGTGTCTCATTGTGTTTAGGTTGTTTACCTTTTGTTTTTCGTTATTGAGTCTTTTTCACTGTGTTCAGTTGTAGGCTCGATATCCCGGTTTGGAAAACCCTCATTTGATTTCAAAAATCATTTACACTCAGAGTGCTGTGCCATTCTCTACATTGGAGCATGATTCAACTCCAGCCGGTTTCACCCCCGTAGTCCGTCTTGTCAGAATGGGCCGTTTGTTCAGAGTTTGCCGTGTGCAGAATGAACCGAATGCTGTGTTTTGGGCTGTATGCAGATCAATCCCCAACAAAGTAAGGGCTGTGTGTCCAAGAATCACGCAGTGGGTTGCTTGGATTATTTTGCTGATTGGTTGTTTAAGTTATCTGGTTATTACGGTGCGAGTGTTCAATTTTCAGATAGCCAATTAATTTCATTTACATTGAGGTGTAACATGATGAGATGCGATGCAATGCATGAGATATGTAAATGCAAACACTTTTTCAGATAAAAAGTCCGTTTCATTTCACTATCTTTTCAAATGTACAAGTTTTGGAAACAAAAATCTGCCTGCGGCAGTACAAGGTAATCTATCTACCAACAAAAAGCAAAAGTACAAGAAAGAAGAAAAGATAACAAAAATCTGCATCTGTGTCAAGCGCTCCGGGGGGCCGTCAGTCCGTCCTAGTCCTCTTCCTGGACGAGGGTTCAGGAGCATCATTAGCGTCGTCATTAGAGCCCGAGCTAGAACCGCCTCCGGTCTCCTCCTCCGATGACTCGGACTCCGCCTCTGCCTCTGACTCCTCGTCATCATCGTCGTCCGGGACTGGAGCTCGCGAGCTACTCCCGGCATGAGTACGCCCTCCCCTGGTACGGGGAAATATCCTGCCTCCCTCATCTCTCCCTCGAACAGGAACAGAAGGTCCAGCTGGGGCACCTCCTGCCATAGGAATCTGGAAAGGAGGCTGAAAAATACACGAAAGGGGAAATGCATCAGTATACTGTGAACAGTTTAAAGGTGCAGAATGCAGTGTATGAGTACAGTGTGTGAACGCCGTGGGCAGTTTATCAGTACAGAATGCTGTGTATAAGTACAGTATGAGAATGTCGTGAGCAGTTTAGCAGTGCAGAATGCGATGTATGAGTACAGTGTGTGGATGCCGTGAGCAGTTTAGCAGTGCAGAATGCAGTGTATGCGGTGTATCAGATGCTGTGAGATCAGTGTATCAGGTATGGTGCCATGAATCAGATTATGCAAAGCAGTGTATGAACGGTTTGAGGTCAGTGTCAGAAGAACATACCGGTATGCTGTAGAAGGCGAGGAGGTCAAATGTCCGCTGAAGCATCCCCATCATCGAGGCATTCATTGCCAACGACTGAC
The DNA here is from genome assembly GCF_055761805.1 of Camellia sinensis. Taxonomy (NCBI): domain Eukaryota; kingdom Viridiplantae; phylum Streptophyta; class Magnoliopsida; order Ericales; family Theaceae; genus Camellia; species Camellia sinensis. Next base: position 105,106,328 of record NC_138969.1, on the reverse strand, counting down.
GGATGTACTCAGAAGAAGCCTGCAAAAGTATCAGATACATCAATATTCTGTGGAATATCAAGAAAACTGAAATGAAATGACTGTACAAAATGCAGTAATGCATACCGGCGGTAGGTCGGGGACATCGATGAACTCGTGACCAGCCGGCGGAGGGGTGAAGGGAAGCTGATAAGTCGTCCCACCCTGCTCCTGGAAAGTCAGTACAGCGGGTAGGGCAGGCCAGCCAACTCTCCGTCCTCCCTGCACTCCGCCCCTGCCACGGACGCGGGCCCTCCTCGAAGATCCAACTCCCACTCCGGCTCCAGCCGCTGATGCCGCAGGCCTGGCCCCCTCTGCTCGACGGCCACTCAGGGGTCGCATCAGGTATGTCCGCACATACTCCCCGTAATCGTCGGTGCCTCGGAAGCCGGCCTCCTCCCAGCCAATGGTGTAGTCGTCCATCTGCTCGCTGGTGAGCCTCTCGGTCTCCCTCATCTCTGCAGGAGGGTGAACCGGGACTATCTGCTCAGGTAACCCCCGGGTCTGGCGTAGAAAACACTACCCCAGGTACCAAGCCCGACAGACCGGGCCCTCAAGCAAGATCCGAAAATGCGAGGTCTCCTCCGCTCCAGGGAACCGACCCCGCATCGCCGCCGGCAAGGAAGCCCACGGCCGCCAAGTGATTTGAAAGTGACAGACAGTTTGTTATCTACTGTTATTGAAGTATGCAGTGGGAAAGCGAAGCTTAAATAAACTGAAAGTAAAAAATACCTCGGCTGGGGTGATGGTGTCAAAGTATCGGCGGAAGAAGCCGAATGTCTCCCGTGGCCGCCGGGTGCATCTCCCGTCAAAGCGACTCGAGAACGAGACAGCCGGAGGAGGCTCTGCAACTGGTACGGGTGCGAGCCTAGGGAAGTAGGCGTAAACCCATAGCTGCAAGGTAAATACCAGTACATTTATCAGATAAAGCAGAATATACAGAATAAAGCAGAAATGGCAGAGCCGTGTGTTGTGCAGTGTGTTGTTTGCAGTGTGCAGTGTGAGCAGTGTACAGTCACTGTGAAGCAGTGTATGTGTGTGCCGTGTGTTTGAGTGATTCAGGGTTAGTGCAGTGTGTGTGCATGTGCCAATCTCAAGCAGATATCAGTTGTATGTATGTTTACAGTCAACTACAGTCTACGGTATATCAGATTTCAGCAGTTAAAGAATACAACTAGCTATGACAGTTTTGTATCCTACATTGCGGAAAGTAAAGCAGAAGACAGAGAGTTACCTCGGGAGTGCCGAATGAAAGGTGGGAGGTAGGCTCGCGCAGTAGTAGCTCAGGCGCCACGTGCCTCTCAAAGCTCCGGAACTGACGCAGACCGTCGGGGGGCAGAACGTGAACCGCTGGTCGGTAGGTCGCCGGGTCGAACGGGCGTTCGCCCAACGGTAGAAGCTCGACCCCGGGATCCATCTCGTGGTCCGGCGGAGTCCCGCCACATGGAATGTCGTCCGCCATGTAGGAAATGGTGTGAAAATGGCCAGAAAAAGGGAAATCGGGCCGGAATGCGAAGAGTCAACTGAAAAGTCAACTCCTGAGAGGGTCGGAAATGGCCGGGAAGGCCGGAATGTGAAAAGGCACGGGAATGAAGAGGAGAACGAGGGGAACAAACCCCGAAAAGGCGAGAACGCCAAACAAGGCACCGAAACAAGAATGTGATCGGTTAAAAACGTCTGAAACGCAAAGGAAAACGCGAATCCGATGACGAAACGGGCGTAGAACGCGAAGAAATGGGCGAAAAATGAGAGAGAAAAGCTCTAGAGAGAGAGAGAGCAAGAGATTTCGGCGGAAGAGAAGTGAGGAAATAGGGCTTGAAGCCCTATTTTAAAACACCCAAGGTGAAAAGTCGAAACTGCCCCAAATCAGCAACTGTTTGCCGGTCGGCAATGTTTTGTGCCGGACGGCACTTTTTTGTGCCGATAAACTTATTTTGATGCCCGTGGCCAGCCGGTGGCCTCCCCTTTCGGCCGGTGGGGTTCCCACAGCCTTGTTTAGGCCATATGAGAAGTTTGTGGTCTTCATAGCTCAAGAAAGTGCAAGAAAGTGCATCTCCGGCGCTCAACCGGCCTCCGTTCTAACCGCAGGCCGTGTCTCCAGTGCGTGGCACTCGAATTCGTGCAAGGTGTATCCTTTTTGTATCCTTTTAAACTCAAAAGTTGCCCCATGTGTGTTGCATGCGTTCATCACACTACTTCGGTGCATTACATCGCGCTGTCATGCGCCACACATTTGCATTGTTATACACGTGTTACATGCGTTGCAACACGCACCCCTTTGCATTGTCGTGCACATTTCTCATGCATCATCATTGCATTTCCATTCCATGCATTGTCATGCATTCCGGAATACGTGCGTTGTTGCTCATTTAAGCCCATTTACATTCCGTGTGGCATGCGTGTCACACTTAGCATCGCACTGTTTTGTGCATTGTATTTTTTCGCGCTGTTTTGCGCATCGCACTGTTTTGTGCACCTCACTTGCATCTAGTATGTATCCTCTCGCGTTATTTTACGCACCTTACTTGTACTTGTTAGTACATTGCATTGTTTTGAATACGAACCGGCTTCGCGTAGCGTGTAAGTCCAATTTTCAAAATTTTCGCATTCCGTGCGGCATGCGTGTCACACTTGCATCATTTTGCGTCTCATGAGGCACGCATGTCTCATTTGTATCATCTCATATCATGCTTCATTTGCATCGGCATGCGTGCCTCATTCTTGCATTGCCCCGTGCATGGCACGGTCTGGCGAGACCTTAAACACGCACGGTCTGGCGAGACCTTAAACACGCACGGTCTAGGAGACCTTAAATCCTTTGGAGGTGCGAAACCTTCGGTGCATTGTCATGCATACATATTGCATCCTGGTCTAGGAGACCTTAAATCCTTTGAAGGTGCGAAACCTTCAGCATAACGAGCCACAGGTATTTTCCGGTCTGGCGAGACCTTAAACACGCATGGTCTGGCGAGACCTTAAATACGCACGGTCTAGGAGACCTTAAATCCTTGGAAGGTGCAAAACCTTTGGCGCATTGATGTGCGCATGTTCGTTCGCATTGTCATGCATCTCTTAAGCCGCGTGTTATCGCGCATCCCATGCAACATGCATTTCATGCATCATTTGCATTTCAAAACATGCATTGTCATGCATACATTTTGCATCCCGGTCTAGGAGACCTTAAATCCTCTGGAGGTGCAACTCCTTCGGTGTTTGTCGTGCCCGAACGACTTTCGGTGGTTTGGTAAAGCCACCTTCCTGTGCTTGCGATGAGTTCCTAGAAGACCAACTGGGACGGTGGAAACTAGAGTTCGAACGGCTTATGCTTAGAATGTAAAGGTTCGGGAGTTCCAAGACTAAAGTCTGGTTTAAATACCCAGGGGTTTACCCTCGGCTTGAAATCTGTATGGAAGCCCCATAGGTTGAGGCGGCGTGTCTACGCCTCAGTTCTGGATACTGAACCAACCTAGTATATCACCCTGTTGGTAAGATAGGGAAAGTTGCAAACATAGTCATTGCATCATAGTGCATTGTCATGCATTTCCATTGTAGCTTGTATTCATTGCGTTTTCCCCAGTAGGTCGCATCATACTACATTGTCATGCATTTTGTAAATATCCATTCCATTTCATATTTGTAAATATTGCATTGTAGGATGCATTCATTGCATCGCCTTCCATCTATGGCTTGCGCCTTTCCATGTTGAGCTTGGTCTGGTATGTGCCCTTACTTTTCACGTAAAACACAGTTCTGCATGTGTATCGTGCCGATTCCACGCTGGTATGTTGGTTGAGGGTTGCGGCACCTTTTCTGTGTTAGACATGGCTTGTATGTGTACATGCCTTTCCTAGGCAAGATTTGGTTTGGCCCACGTGCCATATCCGTTGCATCGTAGATTGCATGCATTCATTGCATCGCCTTCCATCTATGGCTTGCGCCTTTCCATGTCGAGCTTGGTCTGGTATGTGCCCTTACTTCTCACGTAAAACACAGTTCTGGATGTGTATCGCGCCGATTCCACGCTGGTATGTTGGTTGAGGGTTGCGGCACCTTTTCTGTGTTAGACATGGCTTTTATGTGTACATGCCTTTCCTAGGCAAGATTTGGTTTGGCCTGTGTGCCATATTCATGTCCATTACATTGTAGTGTAATTTTTGCATCCGGCTTTAGGATCATCGTCCTTTCTCCAGCGGGTTGTTTCCCCACTTATGTCATTCCACCCAATATTTGTTCTTGCGTCTGTCTACAATGCTCACAGTTCAGTTGACCGTTCTGTGGTAGACAGACTTGTTACCTCCATCAATCTATTTGACATAGGTGTGGTTTCGAACCACTCGTGATTGGATCGTGATTCGATTGCTTTGCATTTTAGCTTGCATTGTTTCAATTACATTGCATCTTCATTTGCATTGTTTATACATTGTTTTGTATATGTTGCATATCATTTTGCATCCATTCTTGCATTGTCATGCATGTTGCTAACAATATTGTACCTGTTAAGTTTGTTTTCTTTTCAGGTACGATATTGTATGTACGGTTCATTTGAGGCTGGTGCAACCAGACGAGCCGCACAGGTATTGTATCCTCCGAGTGAGACGTTTTGAGAATTGCATAATTCTCTTACATCCTTTCTGCATTGTAGTGTAGTTCGGTGTATGCTAGCTTAAAATCGTCGCATGTTTGCTTCATTACAGCTTCCTTTGCATGATCATAAGTTATGTCCGGCTCTGTGCATTGTCTTGCATTTTGCCCCTGCCTTCGAGCGCATATCTTATTTGTTTTGCACGTTTGTCTGAGTCTTCGGCCTTGTCAAAAAGGGGTCGTCTCTAGGCTTTGACATTCACTCCCGTCATTGTTATGACTTTCGAGTTCTGTCAAAGAGGGGCAACTGTAGACACCCCATTTTTGACCGTCCTCAAGACTTGGACGTCACCGTTGGAACACTCGGTGATTATCCATGTTTGTGTTCGTTTGGAGTTCCCGGAGGTTTTGGCCCGCGCGCCTTGCCTCAGGATCCCCGAACTTGACCGTTTAGTGTCTGGTTTTGCACCAAACACTTGCATCTTGCCTTTGAGAGGCAGGGTAGGGCTTGTAGACCATCCCCACCCACCACCGGCAGTGGCTAGAGGCCACCGGCTGGTTTTTGTCTCCACTGGCAACATAGTTTGCCGGTCGGCATCTTTTATTGCCGACCGGCACTATTTGTTGCCGACCGGCACTCTTTTTGGCCAAGATGGCATTTTTGGCCGGCCGATTGCTGTTCATCTGCTTTTGCAGATATTTTTAGACAGCTGTCTTGCTTTTGCTCCCCTCCATACACGTGTATAGAGGGATCTCCCTCTTGTGAAGCTTGTCTTGTAAGCTTTACAAGACAAAAGCTTCTATATAGAGGAGGTCTCTCTCTTGTTGCAAGGGTTGGAGATTTTAGACATTTGAGGGAGAGGAAAACACAGACCAAGCTCTGGTTTTTTAGGGTTAGGATTAGATACACATCCTATCTCTCTCTTTTTCCCTCTTGTGTGTGTAAAATAGTGTTTAGTTCATACTATTGCACACAAACACCTAGTGTTTCACCTTCCTTTGGCTCTTGAGGTTCTAAGGGACTGGTTTTGAGGTTTTGGTGTTGGATCCAATCTAAAGGAGGCCATTGGAGCACCATTTGTGAAGGGGTCATCAAGGATGAGATTCTAGTCCCATTTTTCCCCATTTTTGCATTGATTTTTTACCTATCTTAGAGCTGTTTTTGTGCTTATTGTATAACATAAAAAAGTTTTTTTAGGCCCTCTTTATTGTTTATTAAGAGTGTTTTGTTGTTTGAGGGTGGTTGACCCCTCTTAGGCCTTGAAAGGCCTCATTTTGAGCCATTTTGTGCTAGCTCCGGGATTTTGGTGTTGGGGTCTCTTCACCACTGAAATCTTGAGGGATTTCAGTGGTGAAGATGATGCCTTAAAGTCCCAAGAAGGAGAAGGCCACCCCCTCTCCTTGTTGTCCTTGAAAAGGGCATGTTTTGGCCTCTTAAGGAAGCCTATGCTTGAGTGTGTGTTGAGCATGTTTAGGCTATTTTTCATGCTTATATATCCATAATATAACATGATTTTAAGTTGGTTTTGGTACTCCATGCATGCTTAGCATAGTTGCCTTGTAATGCCTTGTTATGCCTTAACATGTCTTAGGTTGATTAGCCTTTGTTGGAGCTTGTTTTAGGCTTAGTCTTGTGAAGATTATGTGCTTATTTTGCCATGTTTTAGGTCTGTCCATAAGTGTTTGGGTTGATTTTGGCATGCTTGATATAGCTCCTTTGTATTTAGGCTTGTTGGCCTTGAGCATGTGCATGTGTAGCATGCCATCTTTGCATTGTTTTGGTGATTTGGGATCATTCTACATGTCATTTCAGTCCCATTTCCATGCTTGTTTGATTGTCTTGCATGTCTCTTTAATGCTTTGGAAGCATGAGTAGCAATGCTCCATGTTTTGGTGTTTATGCATGCCTTTGTTTTGGAGTCATTTAGAGGCCATCTAAGTGGCCTTTTGGGCCTTGTATTATGTGCTAAAACTCTGTTTTTGGTCAATAAGCTCATGCCATGTTTGGTCTTGCTTAGTGTGGTCCAATGCTCCTTTGGTTTGTTTCGAGCACTTAGGCCATTTGTTGCATGTTTGGCTTGATTTTGTTGCTTGGTTTGGCACCATCCTAACGTGCATTTCAGAGCTTATGTTGAATATTAATTGTCCATGTCATTCCTCTTTCAAATGTGTTTGAGGGTTGTTCAATTTGTGCTTAAGTGTTGGCCCTCAATTATGTGCATGTGTGTATGTATTTGGTCCCTCATGTTTGGACATTTTGGCTACTGTTTTAGGCCTATTTAGAGTTGCCTAATTCATGTTTAAGTCCATCTTTACATCCATTTGCATGCCTCATGTTTGCTTGTACGCTTGTATAAGTGCCTTGCCATGCCATGTTGCATCCTTAGCTTGTATGCCTAGGTTGCATTGCATCTTGCATGCATGCCTTGTTCCTTGACTTGGTGATAGGAATTGGGCCTTGCTTGTTTGATTGGTTTGCGTTGCATTTGAAATCAAAGTTGCATACTCGGTTCTTTGGGCCATCATGCATGGAAATGCGTGATTGGTGGTCCGAGAATCGAGGCACATACCCCTTTGAGTCAATACAATGATAAGGGACATGGTTGATGCATATATGCCTTGAATTGTGCTGCCATGCTTTGCCTTGCCCTCTGTTGCTGTGAGTTGCAGGTTCTGCAGGAATACTCTGCCGACCGGCAGTTTAATGTGCCGACCGGCGACAACTTCTCTGCCGACCGCTTATCTTTGTGCCGATGGCCATACCACACTGCCGGTGGCAATTTCGTTCGGCCGGTGGTGATCACCTCTGTCCAAGGGAGTAGTACTGAGGTTTTGACAGCCTCCAGAGGAGTGAAGGAAGGAAAACAGAGGCAGCTTGCGCATGGCGGCGCGTTTCTCGAGGCGTTTTACTGTTTTTCTTAGTCTATTTAATTTGTTAATTAAATTAGGCAATTTGTAATATTATTTAGCTTGCGTAGTTAATTAATTTGTAATATTTATTCGGTCTCTCCGAGTGAGGGCAAATCTGTAATAAGTGTGGGTGAGTGTGTGAATGTCTTCCAACCACCACTTCTTTCTTCCCTTTTACTTACCCACTTTAATGGTTAGTATTAGGACACATTTAAATTAGCATACCTTATGCTATGCATGCGTACATTCATGCATTTGTATTACATGCATTGAGCTCGGTACATCATGCTAACTGCATATGTATTTCAAATTCCAAACTGAATATGTGATAATTGTGCATTTTCACATGACATGTCTAGGTTAGCCGAGCCTATCTTAGCAACATTTTGTATGCGATGCATTAGGCACTTAACATGGACTTGGATCATGCATGTTTGCTAACAAGTTCTTTGTTTTGGCATGGCGTACTATGTAAGTATTTTAATGCTTTAGCATGTCGCATGTGTGTGAATGCTACCATGACAGTATGCTTGCCATGAGGCTAGATGCTTATGTGTTAAACTGTTTGAATGCCTGTGGGTGAAGGCTGGATTGTTTGAGTTGGAAAGACTCGTTGAAATCCGCATTTTAGCCTACTTGCGAGTAGGAAATTCCAAAGCATTTTCAAACCGAACAGATATGCAATGTTTATTTCCAAATTAGGCAATCTAGTCTATACTTGTTTGCTGCGCGCATAACATAGTAATTCTAGGCTAATAAATGGAATAAGAACACATAGCATTTTCAAAATGAGATATCACGGTTAGTAGAGGCCGGTCTTCGGACCGGGCGAAAGGGGGTGCTCATAGCTGACCTTCCCCGATCGTACCCAAGCTCTCGAGCCGAGACAACTCCGGTGATGACGGACATGTGGCGTTCGGCACCGAGTCAGGGTTTCCTAAATTTCTCCATTTTAAAAAAATATTTAGGTGGCGACTCTGTATCTGGCAAAGCAGTCCATGTTTGGCACTACTTTTTCAAAAATCTGTTTCTCAAAACGATTTGCCAGATTTGGACTCTTTGGTTCAAGATTAAGAACCACGACACAAATCGAGTCCAAACTGTAGCATGAGGCCCACGGGCGCGTCTACACCCTTTTGAACAGATCATAAGACTTGGGCAAACAAACAATATACTGATAAAATTTGGTTGAACCCGAAGGTTGCCTATGTATCCCTTTACAAGGAAACAAACCAACATAGTTTAGGGGTAGAATGCAAATGCCATGATTGAAACACACTTGAAAAGTTGGGCTTATGTGGGATGCGCTGCCATGATTTGATAATTGTGCAGTCATGTACCACACTGCCGGAGTTTTGAGAATTTTAATGGTTCGAACGCCACAGAAGGTGATGAGATAGAACAAAGATAAAGTTGCAAAGATGGAAAAAGAAAGAGGAGGCCCTCCTGCAAATGACACAAAGCAAGCTAACCACTGTGGAAAATATGAAGAACGATGCACAAAACATACAAGCATGCTCCATATGAAATAAAAGAAATGCAATGACTCACCAGTACCGAGGCATAAGAGGGAAAGAGAAAAGGATGACTGCAACCAAAGCCACATATGACAAATAGTCACAGCAACAAAAAACTCCATAACACACCCCAAACATGCTGCAACATAAAAGAAGAAAAGATGGTGTTAGCTACCAACCTGTGTAGAGGGCAGTATTAACCAAGGGTGGTGTCAACCGCCAAATTTGCAGGGCCGATATTAACCAAGGGTGGCGTTAAACGCCAACTCGTGCAGGGGGTGGTATTAATCGAGGGTTGTGTTAACCGCTAACCCCACAAGGGGTGGCACTAATCGAGAGTGTTGTTAACTGCCAACCCATATAGGGGGTGGCATTAACCGAGGGTAGTGTTAACTACCAAGCCTATAGGGGCAGTATTAATTGAGGGTGGTGTTAACCGCCAACCCCGCGAGGGGTGGTATTAACTGACTGTGGTGTTAACTACCAACCGCCCATGGGGTGGTATTGACTAAGGGTTCATGCCTTACACACTTCGCACGTGTGGGAAGTGATTGCAACAAAAGAAGCATTACGCTATTAAGGAAAATACGGGAAAAACACAACAAAAATAGGGACTAACCTTCTTTTCTGCGAGTGTTTGCTGAACAATCATACATTCAAAATATGACAGGGATGACAACCATATTGGTAACAATTGTATACCTCTAAACACCCTTTTTCTAACACACTGCTGCTAATTATTTAGCCAGCTGGAAACTAGCCAGCCAAATGAGGAAGTGGTCGGCCGGCCCTATCGGGATTTTACAAGGTCAGAATAGTGTTTTCACAATTTTGAAAGTTTATAAAAAGCATCGACCATCTAACTTCCATTCACATCTATCCAAAAACACCACCAGTCTTCTGAAACTCTTTTTGATCACACCCATGGCTAATGATGACCTCCTCCCGTTTCCTCCCAACTCTCCAATTTGATTCAATGAACTAAACATGCCAACAAACAGTGATACTTCCTCTCGAAACATAGTAGTGTAGGCTCTCATCAGAGCCATGACTAATGGCATTAACCCAGAGCTCGCTTATATTGCTACCCATGCCAGGAGGCATGGATTAGGATAACCCCATGGGGGTGCCAACAATAGTAGACATGTAGAGGTCGATGAGCCCATATAGATTTGGGCACACGGGTGCAGACGTTATTGTGGTCCGAGATAGGCCCCTCATGAGCGACATGGTAGAACATCTGAGGTCGACGAGGATGAGGACGCGACCCAGCTTCAGCGTCCTTACATGTTCCAAACATCCACCACAACATTTGGTTACCTCAAGAACTGATCGTTTCTTTCTAAATGGCTCACGTTTCTCTTTTTGACTAACATTTCCTCATTTGCAGGACAGAGCTGCTTTGCTTAAGGTGATCATCATCAGCAGTGACGATGATGATGAGACTGATGGACCCCTTGATTACTCTTATGCTGGCAGTAGCATTTTCGGCAACAGGACTAATGGTGATGATGACGGCCCTGGTAGAGCTGGCATTCTGCCGCCTATTGGAACGATGGCTCTAGTTGCTTAGCTTTATTAGTTTATGCCCCACTTTCCTTGTTTCTTTCCTCTTCCTTTTTTCATATGTACAGCTTGTAGGATTTTCACAAAAAATTTCACCTTATTTGACTTTATATTTTATTATGAGAATCAATCCTACTACTTCTGGTACTAGGATTTTTGTGCTTGAAAAAAAAAATCTTGGGACGTATCGTTCAAATCATCGGTTTGGTAATTGATGTATCCTTTTCGCCGAGCAAGATGCCTAATATTTATAACGCTCTGGTAGTTAAGGGTCGAGATATTGTCAGAGCTTCGAATGTAATCACCTCAACTATCATGAGACATTTTGTAACTGCTTTTGTAAGTAACTTGCACCATTTGTGGCTCATATGTACACAAATACCTTTTGCTTGTGGATAACTTCCAAATTTTTGCCCTGTTTTACTTTTGAATGTTTGCGCACACATCTAACTACCCTTTTCTATCTCAAATCCTGTAAATGCACTCCTACTCCTATCATAACACTTTGAAACTCATTAGTTCACCAGGATTAACTCTCTAAGAGCCTACCAGCTAATACCCTAGTGAGCCAACCAAATATGAGTTTGGCCAGTTCATTTGGGCAAATCCCGAGTGGGTATTGACTTTTCTACTCCTGACAATTTGTAAAAAGGTGGCACTTCAATTGTAAACCATCCATAACCATTTGAAGTTGCTATTTAGGTGGCATTATATGCATTCTCTTGCTTCAAATGGTTCACAACCTCTCTTTCCCTGTCTCTTTCTAGTGTCTTAGGAGATTTGTGTTCTCTTAATTACTTAGCCTTTGTTGGTTTATCTGATGAGAACTCCAATGATGTTGTGGTTCCTAACTTGGAGGTAATACGCTCAAGAACTCTTTCTGATAGTCCAAAGGAGGGGGGGAGCTAAGAGAATACTTGTTTATAGGACGAGAGAGGAGCCATGGCGGTCCCGGAGAAACCCATCTTTGATAATCGAAAAAGAGTTCACAGTCGCGGCGAGTTTCACAGTTAATCTTTGAGCTATGCTCATGCTTGTGGCCATTTTTATAGACTTGGTCTGATGCCAGCTTATTGTTTCAATCAAAGTTCTTACCCATGGGGTTTTTTCCTTATCCCACAAAATTTCCAAAGGTAAACTGTCATGACCCAAACCCACGCCTATGGATTAGAGTCGTCACCGGCCAGTAATCATGAGATTACCTACAACCTCAGTCAGAAATCAAGTCATATTTAATAATAGGGGGCCAAATTTTAGAAGCAAAACTTACAAAGATTGTCCAATGAGCTGTCCATACGTGGCTTAACCAAAAAAATTTCTCATATATGTAATGACTCACACTATACAAACATCCATATTATGTATCACACAAGTCCAAGATCATTCAAAAGTCAGTGTTAACAAAAACCAAGGTTATACACATATTTGGTCATACATTACCACAAAAGAGAAAAAGGAAAGCAAAACAAAAGTATGGCCTCTTGCATGAGGCAACCTTGGTTGACTCCTCAAAACTCGGTTTCTCATTGCTCACTGGGGCTGGGGCTGGGGCTGGACATCCCACTGCTCACCTACATACATATAAATAAAGAGTGAGCTAACACCCAGTGAATAATACCAAAGTAAAGGAGTTCATGAATGAGATTCATTTAATCATAATTCATAAACTAAACTTGTTGATCGATATCAACGCAAAACGACCTCAGGTCCAACATATCATATATCATATCCATATTCATATACAAAATGACCACGGGTCCAACTCGTATTTACAAAACAATCTTTGGTCTATGTGGGGATGTGGTTTGGAAATACTCTTTTGATCCACAAGGATGCTCAAGATCCTTGGCTAGTAACCTAAAAAGAAATAAACACTCTGGTCGGGGATGCCGGAATTAGCACTCTGACGGATAAGTCAGTGTATGCTCTCTTGATTACTTGTATCTTAAGTCAAGTGTAGTAGTTCTCACATACCACTTTTTTGGCTGTTGTTTCTTTATTTATACTTGCTCTCTGGGCCTCAGGGTCTGGCCCATTTAAACATCCACCTTGCGGCTGTTTATTCGACTTCTTGCCTAATTAGTTCTATGGCTGATTGGTATATTCGGCTTCCGGATGAGACAGGATGGGATCGAATAATATGTTCGTATAATAAGTTTTCTCAATATTTATTCGGCCCACCCTCTGCAATCGTAAATACTCGGCTCCCACAATTGCCCCCAAACACCCCACTAACAACAGTTCAGTTGGCGTGTTTGGTTTCGAATCTGACAGGTTAAAAGCATGAATTCGGCGACTACTCCCATTCCAACGTAAATGTCAGGACGCACACGCTTTTTGGTCATCATTATACTTTCCCGCCCCCTTGTGCATTTCCCTCATTTATTGTGATTTGAAACTTTGTTGTCTCTTCGAATGCATTTTTGAATACCCAAAGCTCTTGGACTGCCAGTCGATATACCTCCTCCATTTCGCATCCTCTGCAACTCCTTTCCGTCTGTCGTTGCCTCTTTTGCCTCTTCTAAGCTCCCTTCTCTTTCTCTTTGAATCCTATTTCCTTGCTTATTTTTAGTTTAGCACTCTCCTTAAGCTTTGTTAGGATGGCCAAACATTTAAAAGAACTACTTTCTGCGGAACGTATTTCTGGGTTTCGACACCATTTTTCTATCCACGATGATGTTCATCTATCACTCGTGACAGATAGAACTCTTGATATGGAGAGGGATGATAAAAATTCAATCATCTTTCCTCTTCTATCCATCGCTGAGTGCGGAGTCCGTTCTCCTCTTCACCCATTTCTTAGGGCTGTCCTATGCCAGTGGGGTATGATTCCTTTGCAACCCAACGTAAACTTTTTCCGCATCATAACGGGGATTGTAGACTTAAACCGACATCTTAGGATCAACCTCGGCATACTTGCTATTCGGCATTGTTATGCTTTGGCCAAATCTTCTGGCCGGCTCGGGCGCTACTTTCTCAGGGCCAAGGACACTAACCATCATTTGGTAACTATGCTTTCCAGCTCCGACAAGCGAGTTGATGATGTCATGGTCATTGTCCGAGGTAACTGGGAATTCGGCGAAAGCGAGGATCGCCTAGACCCTATACCTAGACGGAGAGGCGAACCAGGTTGCTGTGTAGCTCAAGCTTATCTATTTTATATTTAGTTGGCTTTCTCTTGAAGTACTAATCTTCTTATTTGTGCAGGCAACGATTTGAAGAAAGTTCTGGTTTCGGTCGATGACACAGTTCTTACGGAAATCAGAACCGCACTCTAGTTTTTTGGTCGTCCCAACATCCAGAAGCAGGGGACCCATATACGACTGAGGTACGAGCCAACTTATACAACATTCTCGGCCGTGGAAAACATCGCGATGCCACGTGACGAACAGCATCTCACGGCTCTTATCTTCCCTCGCTTCAAAAGCCTTAGGTAGATCGGTTTTGAAGCTTTTGATTCGGACCAAGCCCCAGAGCCAGTACTCGAGGAGATCGCCAAACAGCCGAGCCAGACTGCTTTAGAAGCCAAAGAAGTCGACGAGGCTCTTTACTCGATGTTCGAGGCAGCAAGCCTTAACTAGGACAACCCTCCCACCACTTCAGGTCGGGGGGAAGTTTCTTTTGAAGATATATATTTTGGTTTGGGAGATCTTCCTGGCTCCTATCTGGAGAACATGGCTGGGGAAACGCTCTCACAAATGGCACGAAAGAAAAACACCAAACGAATGGCTGCCTGGCGGAGGGATGAAACCATCCATTTTGAACCTACTCCGACTGAATCTCTTGAGCCTATTATTATAAAAGAAACGACTCAAATTGAGGTGGCCGAGACGGTGCAGGAAGTCGAATGGCTAAGCCCAAAAGATCAGAGGGGGGAGAAACGTCACATCGAGAATAAGGCCGGCTCTGAGGAAAACCCGATTGACAAATGGCCGTGCTTAGAGGAATTGGATGTGGTTGCGCCTTTTGTTGTTCAATCAAAGATAAAAAAATGTACCGATCTCCTCTGATGCGTCGGCCTTGAAAGATCCGGCCTTGGCATTGAGCTTGGTTTCCTTGGTCTCATTGCCGGCTGACAAGGCAACCTTTCGGGCTGAGCCGGACTTGCTGGCAATAGCATTAGCTGCTCAGTTGGCCTTTCTGGTATGTGACTCAATCCTAACGTTCGGTTTCTACGCATATTATTTTGGTTTTGTTTTGGTTTTAACTCCCTATTTTGTAGACGGTCGGAAGGATAGTCGAAATAGGCCGCCACTAGCATGATGCCATTAAACGAATTAGCCATTTAAAATCGAAAGTTGAGGGTGATAGGTGCAGGGCCGAGTTCGAGGCGGCGAGAGCAACAATGGAAAGTGCAAGGGCCGAAGCCGAGGCCGAAAGGGCGGAGAGTTGTGACCAGCTCAAATTGGCCGCCAAGGAGAAGGCAAACACGAGCGAACATTCGTTCAAGTTAGCCAAGGAGGCGATTGCCAAGCTGGAGGCCGAATTTGAAGAGTCGAAGAAGGCGAAGGAAATAGCCGACTCTGAGGCTTCCAAAGCGTTCGAGGCTGGGAAGAGCGCCGCACTTGAAAATTATGTGGAAGAAGTCCCCAAATTTGAGAATCGGGGATTCAAACACGGCTGGCTCAAAGCCCTTGCTGTCGCTGGTGAGACATTGGGCATGCCGATTCCATACGAGCAAGTGGACGTTGAGCCGCTTGAATCTGACCCCGAGAATTGATTTGGGCGACATTTTAGTTTTGTTAGGAATTTTCAATGTACGTTCTTGTAAACATGTTTTGTTTTCTTTGTAGACTTATATTTACTTCGGGTAATCTTCATGTATAAAATGATGACTATCTGTATTCACTTTATGAATGAAAATTTCCCTTGCTTTGCTTTATTGCCTGTACTCAATTGTTGTTATCAATGAATATTGTTGTTTTTCACTACTTTGGGAAAGACTACTACTGCCTGTTGCGCAATAGATAAACATTCCGTTAAAAAGATGAATAAATTAAATATTGCTAAAAAGATAACAACGTATCTTTGCGATTAGACTTTCTAGTCGATCCTTTCGGCACAAGGCCGTGGGGTTTAGCCGATTCAATTGGCCACCATTACCCGTTAAGATTAACAAATCTGCCCTTGTCTCAGTTATAAACTAGAACGCCGAATGTCGGCAGTCCGTGAGATGACTAAGGCATGTGATCCTTTCGGCACAATGCCGTGGGGTTTAGCCGATTCAATTGGCCACCTTTAGCCGTTAAGATTAACGAATTTGCCCTTGCCTCAGTTATGAACTGGAACGCCGAATATAGGCAGTCTGCGAGATGTCCGAGGCACGTGATCCTTTCGGCATAAGGCCATGGGATTTAACCGATTCGATTGGCCAACGTTTAGCCGTTAAGATTAACGAATCTGCCTTTGCCTCAGTTATGAATTGGAATGCCGAATGTCGGCTGTCCGTGAGATGACTGAGGCACGTGATCCTTTCGGCAGAAGGCCATGGGGTTTAGCCGATTCAATTTGCCACCTTTAGTTGTTAAGATTAACGAATCTGCCCTTGCCTCAGTTATGAACTGGAACGCCGAATATAGGCAGTTCATGAGATGACTGAGGCACGTGATCCTTTCGGCACAAGCCCGTGGGGTTTAGCCGATTCAATTGGCCGACCTTTTGTCGTTGAGATAAATGAATCTGCCCTTGCCCCAGTTCGGAACGAATCAATAATGCTGAATATCGGTGGCTTCTGGAGTGCGCGCATTGTTGAGGTCACCTCAGGAGTGGGGTGCACTCCTGAGTGATTAAACAGGGGGTAGGAGATTCCATTTGTGTTTCAAAAAGTGACTCAATTTTGTCCGCCACACGTGTCCAGTAAAGTGTGAATGTCAACTAGATTGTTCTTTAATGGTAAGGGAGAGGGCAGGACGCTGATTGAGCTGGACTCAGCAATGAATTGAGGTGGCGAGCCTCCCAATTCGGGAGGTACGAGAGGTGCCACTCTCTATGTCGACGAAGCAGGTCACTGAAGAAGGAGAAGCGCCAATGGGGGTTCTCCCCTCGTTCACAAAGTGAGGCCAGTGGGCCACCACGCTCATTGCGGTTTTCAATTTTTGTCGGGAACAAACCGATGACAGAGGCAGATTCCATCATCCGCGACTCGAACGTGGCAGTCGAATTTGCATGATAAATTTTTTAGCCAGAAGTCCAGCAGTTGATGGTTGGTCTACCTGACTTCGAGGTGTTTTGAGGCGTTCATGGAGCGGTGAAAGGGCTATACACTGCCAATGAAATCGGCACGCACCTTTGTGCCGCGCGACATGAAATAGAGAAGAAGGATGAACGCATTCGAATTTGGAAGCTCGCACGGAAGCGGCTGAGCGTGAGCAGAGGAAGGTCAAAGCAATTCAAACATAACCGGTCGGACAAGCTAACCCGATTGTGGAAGAAAGGGTAACCCAACGGCTTGTCAGTCATGCAATTACCGATCATGATACGGCGACCATGTTTTCAATAGAGACCGCGAAGGGCAGGGATTATGAAAAAGGCTTCCATGATGGCTGGAATGTGGGGATAGAGAAGACTAAGGAAAAGCTCACCGAGGAGGTCTACCAATGTGAAAACCGTGGGTTTAAGCACGGATGTATCAAAGCTCTACAAGCGACAGAGGCTCTCCGGGTATAAAGTGTTGATTCAGTATCGCCATTATATCAGAATCATCATTTTCCCTTTGAGGCCTTTGAAGTTGAGAAGAGCGATGATGAGGGGGAAGCCAAATAGAATTAAGCATATTGTAATGCTCTGATGAGCGAATTATGTATTATTAATTTAATAAAGCATATTATTTGACAAGTTGGCGTGTTATTTCAGTTAATGTTTAGACGGATTATCAATCTTTTTCTTTCTTCCATTAAATGCGTTTATGCTTAATAATAACTAATGACTCGTGTGTCGAATCCGAATGATAACTCGGCCCAAATGTGATATCCGCGAAAATTTATTCGGCCAAAATGCGACCTGTACGGATGGGGCTCCGAATTCGGAGTCTTATTCTGTCGGCCAATCGTGGTATCCACAAAGGGCGCCCCGAATCTAGAGGCCTAATCGGCCCAAAAGCATCTTGCGCTGATGGGGCTTCGAATTCGGAGGCTTAATCAGCCCAAAAACGTCTTGCATTGATGGGGCTCCGAATTCGGAGGCTTCTTGGCCAATCGTGATACCATGCAAGGCGCTCCGAATCCGGAGGCTTAATTGGCCCAAAAGCGTCTTGCGCTGATGGGGCTCCGAATTCGGAGGCTTATCTTTTGGCCAATCGTGATATCCATGAAGGGCGCTCCGAATCCTGAGGCTTAATCGGCCCAAAAGCATCTTACGCTGATGGGGCTCCAAATTCGGAGACTTAATTGGCCCAAAAGTGTCATGCGTTGATGGGGCTCCGAATTCGGAGGCTTCTTGGCCAATTGTGATACCACAAAGGGCGCTCCGAATCCGGAGGCGTAATCGGCCCAAAAAGCGTCTTGCGCTGATGGGACTCCGAATTCGGAGCCTTATCTTTTGGACAATCGTGATATCCACGAAGGGAGCTCCGAATTCAGAGGCTTAATCGGCCCAAAAGCGTCTTGCGCTGATGGGGCTTCGAATTCGGAGGCTTATCTTTTGGCCAATCGTGATATCCACGAAGGGCGCTCCGAATCCGGAGGTTTAATCGGCCCAAAAGCGTCTTGCGCTGATGGGGCTCCGAATTCGGAGACTAAATTGGCCCAAAAGCGTCTTGCGCTGATGAGGCTCCGAATTCAGAGGCTTCTTGGCCAATCGTGATACCACGAAGGGCGCTTTGAATCCGGAGACTTAATTGGCCCAAAAGCATCTTGCGCTGATGGGGCTCCAAATTCGAAGACTTATCTTTTGGCCAATCATGATATCCACGAAGGGCGCTCTGAATTCGGAGACTTATCTTTTGGTCAATCGTGATATTCACAAAGGGCACTCCGAATCCGGAAGCTTAATCGGCCCAAAAAACATCTTGCGCTGATGGTGCTCCAAATTCGGAGGCTTATCTTTTGGCCAATTGTGATATCCACGAAGGACGCTCCGAATCCGGAGGCTTAATCGACTTCGAATACGGAGGCTTGAGAGTTGTAACGAGTTGAATTTCACAGTGAGGAAATAAGAAACTTTGCATTGCAAAAATGAAATGTGTATATTGTGAATCATTCAAAAGAAATATCTTGCCCCATAGATCGAGTTCAATGATAGAATTTACGCAAATGCGAGGAATTCCAAGGGTGTGGCAGACTTCTTCCAGACAAGTCTTTGAGCCGATATGCCCCTGTTCCAGCGATTGAGTCGATCTGATAGGGGCCACCCTAGTTAGGACCTAATTTTCCATCAGCCGGATTCCTGGTAGCTAGAAGCACTTTCTTCAGGACCAATTTGCTTGTAACATAGCGGCGTAGCTGAACGCGTTGATTACACAACTTAGCGAGCTGCTGCTGGTACCGTGCCATGGATACAAGGGCACGGTCTCTTCATTCTTCAACCAGAGTTAAATCCAAGGCCAACATCATGTCATTTCGGCCCATATCAAAAACTTTCGATTTCAAGGTTGGGAGGCCAATTTCCAAGAGGATGATGGCTCGATTTCCAAAGCACAAAGTGAACGGCGTTTCCCCAGTGGACCGTCTTGGAGTAGTATGATGAGCCAACAATACACTCGGTAATTCTTTGACCCATCTGCCTTTAGCTTTCTCCAGCCTCTGTCCAGAATGACTTTGTTAGAGGCTTCAGCTAGGCCGTTACTCTGGGGATAAGATGGGGTGGAGAAATAGGGTCGAATACCGTACTCGCTGCATAGTTCTCTATAGACACCGCAATCAAATTGGGTGCCGTTATCTGAGATTAGTGCTCTTGGAATGCCGAATCGTGTTATGATATTTCTCCATACAAAACGCTTCACATCAGTGTCTCGAATGTGCGTTAGTGCCTCCGCTTCCACTCATTTTGTGAAATAATCTGTTGTGACAATCAAAAATCGCTTGTTGCCCGGGGCGCGAGGTAGCAGTTCGGCGATGTCAAGTCCCCATTAGGCGAATGGCCAAGGACTAGTTATAGAGCTTAACTCCTTAGCAGGCAGATGGGTCAATGGAGAAAACTTCTGGCACTGTTCACATTTCTTCACGTAACATTCGGTATCGGCTTTCATTGTCGGCCAATAATTCTCCTGTGTCACAGCTCGATGGGCCCAAGAGCGCCCGCCAGAATGGGCACCACAGCTACCTTCATGTATTTCAGTCAGGAGTCCTTCGACTTTATCCGGATAAATGCACTCTAGGTATAGGCTAGAAAGGGATTTTTTGCAAAGTTTTCCTTGCGGATCCAAATAGTATCACAGGGCTTTGTTTCGCAGCTTGTGTGCTTCTTTCTTATCCGACGGGAGCTGTTCAGAAGATAGGAATGCAGCAATGGAGTTCATCCAACTCGGACCTGACTCTATGACATTGATCTGGACTTTCTCTGAAGGGCCGATGCTTGGTTTAGGGATGAAACCCACTTCAATTGTTCGTTTAATCTCTAAGTTAATGGAGGAGGCTAGGCAAGCCAGGGCGTCTGCATGTGTGTTCTGATCACAAGTTATTTGGTTCAACCCATGATGGTCAAATTTTTCCAGCAAGGAATTTGCCATTTTTATGTAAGCGGCCATACTGTCGTTTTTGGCCACGGACTCCCCTTTCAGCTGTTTGATCACCAGTTTCAAATCGCAAAATATAAGCAGACACCAAGCACCCAGGAGATGTGCATTCCACATGCCGGTAAGCAGGGCTTCATATTCAGCCTCGTTGTTTGATGCTTCGAAGCTGAGTTTGACAGCCTGCTCGATCATTGCTCCGTCGGGAGCCATGATCACTACTGCAGCCCTGCTGCCACGTTGATTGGACGATCCATCACATACAATTTCCAAACATCTCCAACATAAATTCTCCAATCCGGCTTAGGTTGAATTTCATCAGGCTTGAAGTCGGCAAGACCGCCAGTGAATTCAGTCACAAAGTCGGCAAGCACTTGCCCCTTGATTAAGGTTCTAGGCAGAAAGTAAATATCGTACTGGCCGAGTTCAAGAGCCCATTTTGAAATGCGTCCTGATGCTTCTACGCTACGGAGTACTGACCGGAGGGGGTGGTCCGTTAGTACCCCAATGGTATGCCCCTGAAAGTAATGCATCAACTTTCTTGCTGCCATGATGAGGGCTAGGATAAGTTTTTCCAACAGAAGGTATCGTGTTTTGGCATCAACCATTGCCTTGTTCACATAATACACTAGCCGCTGTTCCCTAAGCTCTTCCTTTAACAGTAAGGCACTGACGGCCCGATCGAAAATTGCCGGATATAGAATGAGCGGGTCACCTGCCGAAGGTGTTGTCAAGAGTGGTACTGATCGGAGGTAGGTCTTCAGACCGTTGAAAACGGATTCGCACTCAGAGGTCCATTCAAAAGCCTTGCCCTGCCGTAGAGTATGAAAGAATTGTCAGCAGTGGTCTGTGGAACAACTAATGAACCTTGTTGAGTGCGGCGGCCATCCCCATCAACTTTTGAACCTCCTTCACCGATCAAGGGGAGTCGAGTTCCAGGATTGCTGTGATTTTCCTCGGGTTGGCTTCGATGCCTCGGTGATTAACAATGTAGCCAAGGAATTTGCTGGATTCAATCCCAAATGCACACTTGGAAGCGTTCAGCTTCATTTTGTACTTGCGTAAAATGCCGAATGTCTCATCGAGATTGGTCAGATGAGTTTTCTCTTCTTTAGACTTGACCACCATATCGTCAATGTACACTTCCATAGTACAGCCAAGTTACTCTTTGAATATGGCAGTGACTAGTCTTTGGTAAGTTGCCCCTGCATTCTTTAGCCCAAAAGGCATAACCTTATAGCAATAGGTTCCTATTGGGGTGAGGAATGCAGTTTTGTCTTGGTCCTCCAGATGCATGGCGATTTGATGGTAGCCTCTGTAGGCATCGTGAAAGCTCATACGTTGATGACGTGCCGTGGTGTCTACGAGTTGGTCAATTCTGGGGAGAGGGAAGCAGTCCTTGGGGAAAGCTTTATTTAAATCCGTAAAGTCCACACAGCCACGCCAAGTCCCATTCTTATTCTTTACCACCACAGTATTGGACAGCCATGTAGGGTAGGTCACTTCCTGGATTGCCCCGGCATCAAGCAATCGGTCAACTTCTTCAACAACGACAGCAGTGTGTTCTGCGGCTGACCGCCGACTTTTCTGAATAATCGGCTTGCATTTGGGGCCAACATTTAAACGGTGCTCAGAAATAGATGGATCCACACCCAGCATCTCATATGGTGTCCATGAAAATACATGAAGGTTGTGGAGCAAGAAGGAAATTAGCTGCTGCCTGTCGGCTTCATTCAGAGAGGCGCCGATCATAAAGAACCTGTCTGAATTCCCGTCAATGTCAACTCGATCCAGGGCTTCCGCAGCAATTTCACTTGGGAGCCTCCTAACATCGTTGAGGCTCTCTTGATCCGGCACCTCAATTGAATTTACTTCCAAATTTTTTGGTGTCTTTGCGGCAAGGAGATAGCATGCTTGTACCGATTTCTGGGAACCAAGGATTTGCTCAATGCCGTGCTCTATTGGGAAGCGGAGCAGTTGATGATAGGTGCTTGGCACGGCCCGCATGGTATGCAACCAAGTTCGCCCCATAATGAGATTATACGGTGAAGGAAGCTTAACAACGAAGATTTCCACATCCACTGATCAGGAGCCCGCACCAACCGATAGTGTGATTTTGCCCAACGGGTACTCCATATTAGCGTTGAAGCTGAATAACAGATAAGGAGCCAAAGATAGGTTTGATTCGGCAAACCCGAGCTTGATGAAGGTCTTGTAATACATAACCTTCGAAGTACTCCCCTGGTCTATGAGAACGCGTTCAATGGTGAATCGGTTTATGCGTAGTTCGATGACCAATGGATCAATGTGTGGGAGTGTTACGCTGATCAAATCAGAATCGTCGAACATAATGTTTGGAGCTTCATGGGGCCGTTTTGCTGGTGTGAGTTGCTTTTGGGGGTCAAGATGCGACTGAACCATATGTACTGCGGGTGATGTCGGCAAGCTGTATATCATATGGATTACGCCGAGTGGAGGTGAATCATGCCGTAAAGCTACTACTTTTGTCGAGTTGTCTCTTCGGGCGTACTGCTTAAGCCGACCATCTTGTTCCAACTCCTCTAGGTGATCCTTCAATGTATAACAACTCTCTATATCATGGCCATGGTCTTTATGATACTTGCACCGCCTATCCCGTCTCCTGTTGTTGGGAGGTCCCACCATCTTGGGTAGCCACTTGAAGAACGGCAGATGTTAAATTTTAGTCATAATCGTGATGATTGGCTCTGACAACTCCGTATACTTCTTGTCCGTGCGCCTTGCATGCCTGTTATCCATTTGAAGTTGATCATTAGCTCGGTGGGGGCATTGGTCGGTTAAGTGGCACGAACTTCTCTTGTCTCGTTTAGCCCAGCCATGTGGTTCAGGGCTCCATGATGATACATAACTTATCGGCTGAATAATTTCAGATGGGGCCGTCTTGATGCCTTGTTGCCCGTCTTTGACCCGCAGTGCGTCATTTTCAACTTTACAGTATTCCTCGACTTTCTTCATCAACGACCAGACTGTTTTGGGAGGCCTTGAACTGTGGAGGGCACTATTAGGATGCAACCTCATTTTAAAGGTGGTGATGGCCATGGAGTCGTTGTAGGTGTCATCCACAAGATTAAAGCATTTCCAATAGCGCGCCTAATACGCCCGTAATGTTTCCCCTGACTAGATTTGCATTGCCCAGAGAGAGTTGGCCTGCTTTGGCTGGACCTCATTGGTGATGAACCTTGCCCAGAAGGATTTTTGGAGTTGATGGAAGCTCTTAATCGATGCCGGCTCCAATTTATAATACCATCTGACAGCCAACGGTCCCAAACTGCTCAGAAATATTCAGCACATGAGGGCCTCGTCGTTCGCATGCAACATCATAGCTTGCTTGTAATTTCGGACGTGATCAGTGGGATCTGATTTCCTGTCATACAGGGTGAACGATGGGGCTTTAAACTTTTTGGGTAGTGCTGCCTTCGCGATCCGTCGCACAAAGGGATTATGTAGGTCCTCGTCGCTTGAACCATTTCACCTTCGCTTATGGCGTGCACGCAGACTCTCTTCGAAGGAACTAGTGGTTTCTACTCATCCCTTCCTTTTGGGTTCTGGTGATAATGAGTTAGAATCACTGTCAGTTTCCTGTCTGCGAGCTCAAAGTTGTCGACCATCCTCTCTCAGAGGTCGTCTGGGATCGTGGCGTACAGCTTGCTTGGATTTTGCTACTTCCAAGGCCAAGTCCTGACGGAGGAGTTCGTTCTCAGCGATCATGTTTTCCAACCTCTATTCGTTTTGCTTCGCCTGTTCCATGATCGCTTGCATTGTCTCATGTGTTGAGGTCGAGGGTGAGTTCCGGGCAAGTGAGTCGAAGTTCAAGGCACGTCTTGCAGCGATAGTCTCCGGTCCAAGCATGTTTATTGGAGTGAGGTCATCTCTCTGTGTGGTTTCATCAGTGACTATCGGAGGATCTTCCGTTACGCCCGCCATGGATGTAGTTGAGTATTCCCATAGACGACGCCAATTGTGGGGATGTGGTTTGGAAATACTCTTTTGATCCACAGGGATGCTCGAGATCCTTGGCTAGTAACCTGAAAAGAAATGAACACTCCGGTCGGGGATGTCGAAATTAGCACCCCGACAGATAAGTCAGTGTATGCTCTCTTGATTGCTTGTATCTTAAGTCAAGTGTAGTAGTTCTCACATACCTCTTTTTTGGCTGTTGTTTCTTTATTTATACTTGCTCCTGGGGTCTCAGGGTCCAGCGCACTTAAACATCCACCTTGCGGATGTTTATTCGACTTCTTGCCTAATTAGTTCTATGGCTGATTGGTATATTCGGCTTCTGGATGAGGCAGGATGGGGCCAAATAATATGTTTGTATAATAAGTTTTCTAAATATTTATTCGGCCCACCCTCTGTAATCGTAAATACTCGGCTCCCACAGTCCATTATATGCAAAATGATCTTAGGTCCAATTCATAGGCAAAACGACCTTGGGTCTAATTCAGATACAAAACGACCTTGGGTCAAATTCGTATACAAAATGACCTTGGGTACAATTCATATACAAAACAACCTTGGGTTCAATTCACATACAAAACGATCTTGGGTCCAATCAATCCATATTCACATTTGTGCACATTTTTAGATCCATGATCATGTTCACATTCGCCTTCGCATTCAAAACAACCTTACGTCCAATCAATTCCTTATTAGGAACAACCTTTGGTCCATTTAACAGTTATACATAATGGCCTTAGGCCCAATTCATATCCTCTTCAAGTAAAACGAATAGCCATGGGCCCATTTCAAAATCATACATAAATTACTTCACATATTTCATTGCGAATCAAGCGTATGAAATACTCATTCACAGTATCAAATCGGAAGTATAGAAACTTACCACACAAGTAACATTTAGAATAACGTATACAAAATTTATCTTTACTAAGATATTACACACTATGTTTCGGTGCTTGATTCGTCCTTGCACTTGGCCCTACATAGTTCATAACACATTGGGTCATAATACAATTTAATCCGTTCTTTAGTTTGCTTAATGTGTTTAGGCTTCTTTCGTGTCCTTTAATTCATTTAGGATGCTCAATATGTGCCTAAGAATACTCAGAAATGGAAAAGAATGGAAATTGGAACATAAAACAACTTTTAAAAATTTCTAAAATAGGGCACTCCGCTCAAGCGTAGCTTTGGTCGCTCGAGCGGTCAGTAAAACTCTGTAAAAGTACTGGTTGCATAAATTTTATGCTCAAGCGTGACATTCTCACTTGAGCGATTAGTCTTGCTAAACATGGTCCACTCGAGTGCAAGACTTGACACTCGAGCTATCGTGTAATTCTCTGTAAAACTTCTGGGAGCTGGATCTTTACGCTCGAGCGAAACTTTATTTGCTCAAGCGGGAAGGTCAAATTCTGAAATTTCTAGAACAGTGTTTGAACTTCAAAACATGATTCCAACTTGTTTTTCCTGCATGTTAAGTCCTATATCTTGGCCAAATAACTTCTAACATAAAAATGAAAGTTAATTTTAGAAGAATTGAAGTTCAATTCTCCAAGAATTCTTCACACAAGCTCAAACATTTCAATTTCACGTCCATAACTTTAAGACTCATGCATTCAAGTTCTATATCTACATGGATTGAGCATGCATGTGGGATATAGCTTCTTTCCTCACGTCAAATGATACTAACAATCTCAAACTCATGAGATTTCTCAAAATTATGCATTTAGTACCATATTCTTCATGAATTTGTCAAAATGATATTCAAAACTCACATGCATGTATGATCTTACATGAATTCTTGTTCTATCATCTTCAAAACATTTAATTAAGCCTCATAACCTCATTATTCATGGATACATGTCCTAAATGACTTCCAATTCAACTTGTTTAACATGCTTTATACTCAAATATGAAGATTCATAGCAATTTGTCACATGCATGTGCATACGGATCTTATTTTCATCATTTTTAACTCAAATCTTGTTCTTAACTTCATATCATCTTTGAACTCACTTAGTTATGAATATAAACCCATGAATTTGAGTTCAATTACTCACCTACAAGCTTCAATCTTCCAAATCCTAGCTAGTTCTTGAGGTAATTCTCTCAATTCTTGAATTCTCTTGTAAAATCTTCAAGGATGCTCTCTTCCTCTCTCTAGAATCGGCTCACTCTCGCTCTAGAGTGTATATTTTCAGATTTTTGAGCTCATGAAATGAGCTTAAGCACATTTATCTTATATATATATGCTTCCCAAATCAAACTTAATTAGAACTAATTAATTGTGCTTAATTTAATCAATTTAATGTAATTAATTTGATCCGAATAAATTTTTAATTAAATTTCACCATAGGCCCTAAAAATTATGCTAATTGCAATGGTACATTCAATTTTGGTTTTTGACGTCTCTATGGCCCTCAATTTCATTTTATAACAGGAAGGAGAACATATTTTTCTGCGGTGAACAGATATAACTTCTGTCACGGCCCAAACCCGCCCCTAAAAGTTTGGTGCATGACCAGCTTGTACTTAGGCCTTAAAACAAAATTTCATGAATATTTATTCAAATACGGGACCTTAAGTGGAAGCAAATACCAACATAGATATAATGCCCATGGAGCTTGTGCATACATGAAGATTTAGATTAATTTAAGCATTTAAATACACTTTCTATATTTACATATATAATCACAGAACTTATATAGATCTCACACACATATACATAAGACTCTATGAACTACATAATTCTCCAATACAAAATTAAAGCCTCGACACGGAGGTGCAACCCGGGCAACTTAACAGAGAGGTGGACCTCAATACAACTCTAGTGTCGATCCCCGATGTCTCACCTACATAAATATATATAAAAACAGAGTGAGCAAGGCTCGGTGAATAATAGCAATGTAAGGAGGTTAGGTGAATGAGCATAGCCTTGGAGAATATAAATATACATATATCAAACCATATACAGGTCTCATCCATAACCATATTTCAAAACGACCTTAGGCTCACATGTAATACAAAACGGCCTCGGTCCCATGTATGATACAAAACAGCCTTAGGCCCAACATAACAACAGCTGTCCAGAGCAATATAGGGAAGATAGAACATCGGCATGTCTCAATCTCACTGGGCTTTAGAGCCATTAGTCATGTACAATTCATATCATTATAGGGTAGATGCAACAACGGCATGTCTTCATCTCCCTTGGCCTTAGGGCCATGAATCATAAACAATTCACATCATAATGGCCTCGGGCCCACTTTTATTAATAGTAACAAAACGACCTTAGGTCCATAGCAATGCCATCGGTCAATCATGTCAATTAATTCAATCAAAGCAC
Organism: Camellia sinensis; assembly: GCF_055761805.1. Lineage (NCBI taxonomy): Eukaryota > Viridiplantae > Streptophyta > Magnoliopsida > Ericales > Theaceae > Camellia > Camellia sinensis. Next base: position 105,078,730 of record NC_138969.1, on the reverse strand, counting down.
AATGTCAATAGTATATGCCATTCACAAACAACGATATATAAATCATAATTACAGGAAGTAAGTAAGTAAAACATATCGTTACACTACTATTACTCACAGTGATGGGCTTTTGGAAGTAGTGGGACGATGTCCTCGTTTTGATCTACAAACACAATGCACATAGCATGATATGAGAATATAACCGATCCCTTTCTTTGCTCTTTAATCAATTAGCCATGTTTGTTCTAAATTCATTAGTCCTCAATAGGCCATAATCCGTGTCTAGGAAAATAGGAGGAATCGAAAGGAAAATGGTTTAGAAGAAGAAATGGTATAAAACAGGTAAATAGAAAGTGAACAACCTTTACTAATTTGAGAATATCTATTTTTGTACTTAGAATTTGGGTGTGAGACTACCACCATTGGAAACTAGACTTCTGGATCTTGAATTTAGGCTTAAGAATCACTTAAAATGGAGTTCGGATGAGAGAGATATGCTTAGTTGAAAGTGGGCTGAAACAGGGATGCCCCGCACCTGCGGGAAATAGGGCCGCATGTGCGGGAATTGAGCCGCACGTGCAAGACGAGGTGTTTTTATTTCAGAATCAATTTTGGTGCTGGAAGTGACTATTGCACATGCGGGAAGCCCCGCCGCACGCGCGGCTCTGGGCAAAATTTGCTGTTTGAAATTCTTGTTTTCTCTAACACTTGTATTTCCACTTTCTAAGTTGGATTTCAACTCTAATCACTCAAAAACATGTAAAATTACCCCACAACATGATAAACTAACATCATTCAAGTGTAATTTCATCTCAAACAAATCAATCTTTGCCTTAAGTTCAAGATCAATGTTTTATCTTTCATAATCTTGAAAGTTCCCAAAACACAACTCACAAACACACTTGATCCTTGCATAAATTTTGTTCTATGGATAATCTATAGCTCATTTCATATGGTATTCATAAGATTGAGCTCCAATCATAAACAAAATCATAGGACCCATGTTCTAATTTCTTAAATTTAGCTCAATTAAATGCATACATAAAACCCTAACCCAAATGGGTTTCAAATCTTCCAATATCATTATGATTTCATGAAATTGATGCATCAATCATAAGGATTCAAGATAGATTTCCATACCTTCTTTCAATCTTTTCCTTTCTCTTAGCTCTCTTCAATTTTCCAAGCTTCCATGATTGATGTTCTTCCTTTCTCTTCAGTCTCTTCAATTTGTCTTCAAACCCCCATGAATGTTGAGCTCTCTCTCTTAGAGAAGCTTTCTCTCTCATTTGCTCTCTCTCTCACGGTTCTCTCTCTCTCCTTCTCGCTCAGATATTTTTGGACTCCAAGTGATGAGTTCGACTCATATCATATATATATAAGCTTATCACAATTAGGGAGAGCCAAACGCATCCTTACAAATTGTACAAAATAAAATTTCAATTAAACTTCCCAGATGGCTCTAAAAATCATGTCGATCATAACTATGTACTTCGTTCTGGTTTCTGAAGCCTCTAGGGCCTTCAATTCACAGGGCAAAGTTAATCACCCAAATAGACCTTAACGAATCAGACGAAATAAATTTCCAATTAACTTTCCCAAATGGCTCTAACAATTCCCATTAGCATATCCATGTACTCAATTTTGATTTTTGAACCCATAAAGGTCGTCAATTTCAGTTTTAAAGTCGTAATTCAACAGATAATTCTTCAGTTCGAACATATATCATTAAATTAAAGTACATTAACCCACAATTAAATAAAGATAATTTCTGATACGCATTTTTGGGTTGTTACAACTTCAAATTCACATGTAATCATATACTTAGCATTCAAAATCATATCAAGCACATAATTGTAAGCATAATTAAGATTAATTAGAATAACACTGAGTAGGGTTGTTACATAAACGCCCTGACTTTTGCAACTCATTTCTTATTCCATACCGTCGTTCTTCACTCTTCTCTTCAATAACATTGCTCCCTTGATTTTAGGATGATAACTTGGAGCTGCTTTGACTGCCCAGTCCAAATTCTCCAGTGGTGAGTATCGTTGATGAAGATGACATGGAAACTGCTTTCAGTGCTGAGGGAAACTGTGATGATCATGGTGATTTTGATAATAACAGCGATGCACCTAGAAACCTTTCACACTCCTTGCAGCATCATAGCCTTTCTCTCGTAACTTAGGCCAACTCCATGTGCCCCCTTTCTTAAATTTGCCCCTTGAACAACAAGGGACGCATCTTCATATACATAAAGAATTTGGTGCATATGAATAAGGATATTTAGGACTTGCATGTCGTAGAACCGCCCCTTGTGAAATATAGTTGCTTGTAACGACTTGAACCTTCTCTTTGGTTTTGGAAATCTTTTGTAACTCTCTTGTGTTTAATAGAAATCGTTTTATGCATCAATTGGTTTCCTTTGTTTATGTGGCTTAGTCTTTCAGAAAAATATCGACATGTTAACTTCACACCATGCCTGTTGTGTATCAATTCTTGCTTTTAGTCACAAACAAAACTCATTTGGACTATAACAAGACTTTGCCCGAACGAAAAACCAATGTCGGTCACTTATTTTGGCTACTGACCACAAAACTGGCCGACTGAACATATGATGGGTTGGCTGGCTGTTTCGAGTTTTCTAGAGGATAGTTTTTACTTTTTGCCTCCCGAAAAGCTTATAAAAGAAAACCAATGTGTAGACACCCTATTTTTGACCGACCTTAAGACTTAGACATCATCGTTTGTGCACGCGATGATTGCGCATGTTTGTGCTAGTTATGAGTTTCCAGAGCTTTCGGCTGAACGCCCTGTCTCGGGACCTTTTAACTCTCTTCTTCTTAGTTTCTTTTTGGACCATGCCTTGGTGCCTTTTCTAGGAGGGAGGGAGAGGCCTGTAGGCCACTTTTTGTAGCTGTAGGCTACTTTTCCCTCTCGTAGGCCACTCCAAGTGGCCGGTAGGGTAGTTTCAAGAGCTTTCGACTAAGTACCTTGTCTTGGGGCCTCTTAGCTCTCTTCTTTTTGGTTTGTTTTTAGACCATACCATCTTACGCCTTGCCTGGAGGGAGGGGAGGGCCTGTCGGCCACTTTTGGCAGTTGTAGGCCACTTTCTCCCCTTGTAGGCCACTAGAAGTGGCCGGTAGGCCAGTGGAAGTGGCCGACGGCCATTTTTCTGCTTTTGTAGATGTTTTTGGTGCCAGTTGTGCCAGCTATTGGGCACAGAATCTATCCTCCATATTGAAACAAGCTCTAAGCTTGTCAAGCAAGCTTATGCTTGCTTCCTCTATATAAGGGAAGGTGTCTCCCCCTTCTAAGGGGTTCAGATTTTTTGAGAGCAAAAAATCTACTCTCTCTCTAGAACTCTCTCTCTCTCTCTATATATATATATATTTGTGCTTGAAAGGGCATGAAAGTGGGAATTCTTGGTGCATTTGCAAAGGGACTCCTAGCCAAACACTACCATCATTGAGCTGAGGTTCTTGGGGGTCATATTTGAGGACTTAAAGTTGGTTTTTCGCTCAGAAGTTGCTGGTTTTGAAGTTGTGCTTCTTTTGGCTTAGCTTTCAACTGTAGAAACTTCTACTTTTAAGTGTTAAAAATGGTTGTTTAAGGCCTTGTTTGAGTTAGGGGTGGTCTACCCCCTTTTATGGCTTATTTTACTTTGCTTTGTGCTAGCTTTTAAAGCCTTTGAGATCACCATGTTTCGGCCTTTTAACCACTGAATTCTAGAGGAATTTTAGTGGTGGAAAGTGGGTTTTGGGACCCAAAATAGGTGGGGGTGGTCCCCCGCCCCCTTTGTATCTTGTTTGCATGTGTTGTTGGCCTATCAAATGAGCATGTGTTTCTACTTCTTTGTGGCTTTTTTCAAGCATATTTTTGTGACTTTTTAGACCTGCCATAACTCTATTTTTGGCTTGTTTGATCATTGGTTGCATGCTTCATGTACTTGTAGTGTAATCCTACTTGCTAGCCTAGCATGCTTCATGATTTAGCCTTTCATCCTAGCATGTGTTAGCTATACTCCATGCATGTTTTGGCATTGTTTTGTCATGCTTTAGGACTGTTTTGGGTGGTCTTGGCCTTTTGGGGCTTGCTTTGTATAGCTATGGTGTAAATGGCTTCACTAGTCATGAGTTTTGAGCCCCCTAGCATGCCTTATTTGTGATGTTTGCATGATATGGCATCATTTGGTATGTGATTTCAGAGAATAAACTTCTATCATACTCTCATGTTTATCACCCTTTCATTGTGTTTAAGAGTTGAGCCTTATGCCTCGTTTATGAGCCAACGCATGAGCATGCATTTCTTGCCTTTCATGCTATCATCTCAGCACATTTTGACCACTGTTTTGGCGTGCATGAGGCTTGTTTAGGGCTGGTTTAGTCCTTTGAGCATTGTGTTGCATGGTTCTAGTGTTATGTTCTTTGCTAGCTTCAATGCTTTTGACTCCGAGCATGTCTTGAATGCATCATTTTCATGCTTTGATGTCATTAGCATCCTATTTCAATGCTAGAATATGTGCCATTGCATCCCATCTTTCATTTGTTTTGTCACTTTTGAAAGAGGCCTTAAGCCCTTTGTTGGTTTGAGCACGAAATTGAGGCGTTCATGCCTAATGGTTTTAGCCTTCTCTTGAGGGCTTCTACCAACCAAAAGCATGAGGCTTATTTCATGCTCAAGGCGCTTGTGGCTTGGTCCGTCTTTCCAATTAGAGGACTTCTCACTTTTGGACTTAACCAATTAAAGGATGGATTGGTAATCTAAAATGAGTAAATAAAATAAATCTAAGTAAAACATGCCAAGATAACATGTTTGTGTGGCATTGCATGTGTTTGGATCGGACGTTAATCCAAACACAAGAAACGAGGGGCATTTCATACTTGAAGTGATGAAACGTGCCTTATTTCTTAGTCACCGACACCCTTGATCGTGCATGATAGGGTGGAAGTTTCATCGAGTCTATTTGTGCATTCATTGACTTGTACAAACTTGGCTTCTCGGCCATTGTCATGGTCCGAACCTGCCCCCATGGGTTAACGACATAACCGGCTAGTAATCACGAGATTACCTACGGCCTTAAACCAAATCAAATATATTTTAACAGAGTTAAGGGGGCCAAACGGAAGCAATTTCAAACTTTTGTCCATAGAGCTGTGCTTACATGGCATGTTGTAACATTTCACAAACATACATTAATAACTCACATCAAGGAAAGCTAGCCTATAAGCTTTACACAATAGGATCATTCAAGTCGTGGTCAGCCAATCAAAACTATATACAACCGTAATCCAAAATTCTCGCCAACATGACAAAAAAATATATAACAAAATATCAAAAGGGCGAAAACAAGTCTCGTGCGTGAGACGTATGGGCTGACTCTTCAAAACCTGACCGTTTCACATAAACTTCACTGAGGTTGGGTTTGGACCTCCCTTGGCTCACCTACAGACACATGAATAAGCGTGAGTGAAAGCCCAGTGAATAACATCAAATAAAGAAGATACATGAACGGTATTTAGAACAACATACATCAGACGGCCTTGGGCCCAATTCATATTTCTATCTAGTACATATATATATAGGTCGAGTGACTGTGATTCCAAACACATCAAACGGCCTCGGATCCAATTCATCCATATCTGACGGCCTTCGGCCCAATCGTTCCTGTCTGACGGCCTTTGGACCAGTCATTCATGTCAAACAGCCTTTGGCCCATTCATTCGTGTCAAACAGCCTTCGGCCCATTCATTCATGTCCAACGGCCTTTGGCCCATTCATTCGTGTCCAATGGCCTTCGGCCTATTCATTCATGTCAAACAGCCTTCGGCCCATTCATTCTTGTCAAACGGCCTTCGGCCCATTCATTCATGTCAAACGGCCTTCGGCCCATTCATTCTTGTCAAACGGCCTTCAGCCCATTCATTCATGTCAAACAGCCTTCGGCCCATTTATTCATGTCAAACGGCCTTTGGCCTATTCATTCTTGTCAAATGGCCTTCGGCCCATTCATTCATGTCAAACGGCCTTCGGCCCATTCATTCATGTCAAACGGCCTTTGGCCTATTCATTCGTGTCAAAATGGCCTTTGGCCCATTCATTAATGTCAAACGTCCTTCGGCCCATTCAATTGTATCCAATCATATGGCATAACAAATATTTGTCGACAATTCAATTTAACAAACTTGTAAGACTGATATGGAAATAAGCAATTGGAGAAATAACATACTTCAAATATCTTTATTAAGATATTACTCACAGTGATCTGCCAGTGGATTTGCCCTCGTGCTTGACCCTTCACATTTCATGAACATAATGGGTCACAAACGATTCATTCCATTTGTAATTCATATATTCCTCTTAGGTTCCGTTCTTATCATTTTTAACTCATTTACAATGCTTAATGCATGCCTAAGAGCGCTTAGAGATGACAGAGAATGGAAAACAAAACTCAATTCAACTTTACAAAATTTCAGAAACAAGGTTCCCCGCTTGAGCGCAGGTTGCCCCGTGCGAGCGGACCCCCCTTTGGTCTGCAAAAGTTCTGGTTGCCTCATATTTACGCTCGAGTGCGATTTCAGACGCTCGAGCTGAAAGTACCACTACATGGCTCCCCGCTCGAGCGTGAATATCCCCGCTCGAGCAGACATCAATGTTTGCAAAAAATTCTGGGAGCTCGCATTTCACGCTCGGGCGGCGCTTTCCCCGCTCGAGCGGACATGCCAAATTCTGGGTTTTCCAGAATTGTTGTTCAAGTTCAACCTTGATGTTCAAAGGCTCCAAACTCATGATTTTGGTTCAGAAACATGCAAACACATTATACTATATGAGAATATGAGAGTATGAAACCAAATTATTCAAAATCATAACACAATTCTAAAATAAATCCTCATTTCTTTTATATGACCAAAAACCCATGCGTTCAAACTTCATACAAAAATTCATGTCTCTATCAATTCAACATGCATGTTAGTCTTAGACCCCAATTCCATTTCAAATAGCACCAATGGTGCTCACAACCATGAAACTCAACAAAACTATACTTGCATGTATGCTTCAATGCTCAATTTTTCATAATCAACATATTACATGCTAGCTTATGCAAATTCATGGCAATTTTATGCATGCATGAACATACCAACTTCAATTCAAGTTCTAGATGATTATCTAACTTGAATTCACAAAATTACAACCTCAAACTTATGAATTCATAACCAATTACTCACCTAGAATCTCAATCTTCCAAATTATGGTTACTTATTGAGTTTATCTTCAATATTCCCAAGCTTCTTGATCAAACCTTCAATTGCCTTCACTCTCTAAATTTGGTTCTCTCACTTTCTAGAGAGCTAATTTTAGCCAAATGAATTAAAAGAGAGGAATTGAGTGTGAATGAGCCTCTTTATAAGATCTCTTCATCAAATTACTTAAAATTAAGTAATGGTGCTTTAATTAGTCATTTTGAATCTGATTATTTTGGTCCGAATCAAATGTCAATTAAATTTCACCATAAGCACTAAAAATTATGCCAATCACAATGGCGTTGCCAATTCTGGTTTCTGTAGCCGATAAGGCCTTCAATTTTCAGATTACAGTAATAAATTGAGCAGGTTTTCCTATGGTGAACAGATAGAATACCAAACACGCATGTAATCATATAAGTGGCATCCAAAATCACATTAAGCACATAATCACAAGCAAAATTAGGAGCAACTAACATAATACGAACCAGGGTTATCACAGTCTTCCCTCCTTTAGGAAGTTTGGTCCTCCAAACTTATTTTACCTTTGTCGGGAAACAAATGTGGACAGCATAGTCGCATTTCATTCTCTTTTTCCCATGTAGCGTCCGTCCCATAGTGTTCTTTCCATTCCACCTTCACCATCGGGATGGACTTGTTTCTCAACTGTTTTACTTGCCGGTCAATGAGTCGTTCAGGCCATTCTGCGTACTCCATATTTTCATCAAGAGCTATCCGGTGATAATCAATCACATGAAACAGATCTTGAAGATAACCCATCAACATTGATACGTGGAATACATTGTGTGTTTGTTCGAATCACGGTGGCAAAGCGACTCGGTAAGCAACAGGACCACGGCTTTCTAGAATTTGGAACGGCCCAATGTAACGGGGCGATAATTTACCTTTCTTACCGAATCTTACTTGGCCGTTCATCGGAGTCACACGGATAAACACATGGTCACCAACCTCATACTCAAGGGGTCTTCTTCGAACATCTGCATAATTCTTTTACTAGCTCTCGGCCGTCTTGAGCCTTTGCTGAATAATCTTGATCTTTTCAAAAGTGTCTTGCACAATTTCAAGCCCAAGCAAGGCCCTATCCCTAACTTCTGCCCAGCAAATTGGTGATCTACACCTCCTACCATACAAAGCCTCATATGGTGCCATACCAATGCTGGAGTGGAAGCCGTTATTATATGCAAACTTTGCTAGTGGCAAGTAATTTTCTCAACTCCCTTGGAAATCTAAAGCACACATCCGAAGCATATCTTCCAAGGACTGAATTGTCCGTTCTGATTGCCCGTCAGTCTGCGGGTGGAATGCGGTACTAAACCTCAATTCTGTTCCCATAGCTTTTTGCAAACTTTTCCACAATCTAGACACAAATTTCAGATCTCTATCCGAGACAATGGATACCGGGACTCCATGTAAATGGACAATCTCATCAACATATATAGTAGCCAATCTATAAGCATCAAATGTAGTTCTGACAGGTAGAAAATGTGCAGATTTAGTCAGCCTATCAACTACAACCCCGATAGAATCCATACCTCGAGGTGTTCGGGGTAGACCAACAACAAAGTCCATAGTCACATGCTCCCACTTCCATTCAGGAATAGGGAGAAGCTGAAGCAGACCGCCCAGTTTCTGATGTGCAGCTTTAACTTGCTGACATTGAAGGCACTTGGACACATGTTCTGCAATTTCCTTCTTCATTTTGGGCCACCAATAGCTTTGGTTCAAATCCCGATACATTTTGTTATTACCTGGATGCATAGCAAACACTGATTTATGGGCTTCATCCATAATTCTCTTCTTTAGTTCTGGAACATCTAGGACACACATTCGGTTTCGAAATTTCAGCACTTCATTTTCAAGGCTGAACTCTGCCTTCGGACTTGTCTCAAATTCATCGATCACTTTCTTGATGAATTCATCCTCTTTTTGCCTCTGTTTAATTTCAGAGATGATTGCTGGTTTAACTGAAATAGCGGCTATCAATCCACCCTATTCACACGATACCGCTTCTATCTCGAACTTCTCAAAATCTTGCAAGATCTCCTTTTGTTCAGTAAGTAAACAAGCCAAATTCCCCATCGATTTTCTGCTTAAAGCATCAGGAACTGTATTGGCTTTCCCAGGGTGATACTAAATCTCGAGGTCATAGTCTTTTATCAATTCAAGCCACCTTCTCTGTCGCATATTCAGCTCTTTCTGTGTAAAGAAGTATTTTAGGCTCTTGTGATCTGTGTAGACTTCACATTTTGCCCCACACAAATAGTGCCACCAGATTTTCAAAGCAAAAACAACTGCGGCCAATTCTATATCATGTGTTGGGTAGTTCTTTTCATGTGGCCTAAACTGTCGGGAGGCATAAGCAATTACCCTTCCATTCTGCATTAACACACAACCCGAACGTTTATAAGATGCATCACTGAAAATCACAAAATTCTCCGTACTTGATGGTAGTGTCAAAACTGGTGCAGTGGTCAGTCCCGTTTTTAGTTCATGAAATGCATATTCTCTTTCATCATTCCATTCAAACGGTTGCTCTTTGCGTGTCAGCTGGGTAAGAGGCACAACTATTTTTGAAAAATCTTTCACAAACCTTCGGTAATACCCAGCTAGGCCCATGAAGCTGCGGACTTCTGTTACATTTGTTGGTGTGGGCCAATTCACAATTGCCTCTATTTTCTGTGGGTCCACTGAAATTCCCTCCTTGTTGATAACATGCCCTAAGAAGGTAACCTCATCCAACCAAAATTCACATTTCTTTAGTTTGGCAAATAATTTCTTTTCTCTAAGGGTTTGCAAAACAGTTCTCAAATGCTGTTCATGTTCAAGTCTATCCTTTGAGTATATCAAAATATCATCAATAAAAACTACAACAAATTCATCAAGGTAGGTTTTAAAAATTCGGTTCATTAAGTCCATAAATGTTGCCGGAGCATTAGTTACCCCAAATGGCATAACAAGAAATTCATAATGGTCCTACCTTGTTCGAAACGCGGTTTTCTCAACATCTTCAGCTTTCACTTTCAACTGATGATACCAGGGTCTCAAATCAATTTCGGAAAACACTTGTGCTCCCTACAACTGGTCAAACAGGTCATCAATACGAGGTAGGGGATATTTATTCTTTATTGTTACCTTGTTCAATTCTCGATAGTCGATACACAAACGCAAGGTTCCATCTTTCTTTTTCACAAACAACACTGGTGCACCCCATAGTGAAGTGCTAGGTCCAATAAACCCTTTGTGAAGCAGGTCTTGCAACTGTTCTTTCAGTTCTTTCATTTCAACAGTAGCCATTCTGTAGGGAGTATTAGAAATAGGCTGGGTGCTTGGCACAATTTCAATGGTAAACTCTATCTCCCTGTCTACCAATTTCCCTGGTAATTCATTTGGAAACACATCTGGAAATTCCCTAACAATAGGGATACTGTTCAATTCAACATTCACAGATTGTTTAGATAGCACACAACACAAATAACCGTGGCACCCTTTCCTGATTAATTTACATGCTTTCATTGCAGCTATCAGATAAGGTGGAGGCACTACACCGTTACCTACAAACACAATTTCTTCCTGTTCCAGTGGTTTAAACACAACCCGTTTTGTTACATAGTCAATGGTGACACAATATTTAGTTAACCAATCCATGCCCAGAATTATATCAAAGTGCCTAAAGTTCAAGGGCAACAAATCCACATAGAGAATAGCATTCCCAATTTGCATGTCACAAAAATGATATATAGATTCACACAATACAGATTCCCCAGATGGAGCAGATACACATAGCATATATGGCAATAATTCTAGAAGTCTACTCAGTCTAGATGCAAATGCACATGTTATGAAAGAGTGTGTTGATCCAGAATCAATTAACACAAAAGCATCCTGATTGTATATAGAGATAGTACCTGAGACAACGGCTTCAGCATTCCGTGTATCGCCCGGAACAAGCACAAAAACTCTCCCTTGCCTCACGGTATCCCCAGCAATAGTAGATCTCATGGTATTTCCCGGTTTTGGTATGGATGTTGTTGAGCTAGCAGCTAATTTTCCACTGTTCTAGTTACACTCTCTGGCCATATGTCCCGTTTTACCACATTTAAAACAAGCCCCTAACATACGGTAACAAACTCCGCGATGCCTTTTACTGCAAATATTGCACATTGGAGATGTGTCTCGGGAAGAGTTAGAAGTAGTTGAGGAGCCTATATTCTGCTTCTTTGAAAATTTCTTCTTCGAAAAGAAGCCTTGTCTTTTACTACCCTTCCAGCCAGTTGTTGATGTAGCTTGTCTGGCTATGTTAGCTTTAGATATTATGGCTCGGTCTAACACCTCAATATAGGTCTCCAGTTTGAGAACATTCACTTTTTCCAGAATATCATCTCGGAGTCCCCCTTCGAAATGTCTCGCTTTCTTGTCATCGGTGTCGACCACATGCGGTGCAAACCTAGCCAATTCAGTGAACTTGGCCTCATACTCAGCTACAGTCATACTATTTTGTTTACGTTCCATAAATTCTGACACCTTTCTGTCACGGACACACTGTGGAAAGTATTTGTCATAGAAAATCTCCAAGAACCGTGCCCAACCAATATCCTTGTTGTTTTCACGCATTAGCATCCACAACCTTCTTGCCTTATCTTCAAGAGTAAAAGTGGCTAACAATACTTTCTGTGTCTTTGAACAAGGGAACACTTCAAATAGCTTTTCAATGTCGAGGACCCATGTTTCTGCCTTTAACGAATCTAATCCCCCATGAAACTGTGGCGGTTTCATTTTCTTAAACTCTTTGGTGAGAGCTATTATTCAGTCATCATTCTGTAAGTCTGGCACGAGTGGTGCCAGAGATGGAGGTGGAGGATGTGGCTGCTGCCACTATTGTTGCCACTGTTGTTTTTCCCTCAATGTTTTTGCCATTTCCTGAATCAATCTTTCCATCCTATCCATTCTGGCAGTAGAGGACTCCTCTATCTCATCACCTCTCGTTCTCACCATCTGATTAGACTTGCATTATTCTTTTATATAACAGTTTCACAAATATGCATATACCAAGAAGCATGCGTATTCAAATAATTTATAATACAAGTAGTTCACAACATATGGTGTACAAGCATTTATCTCAAAGCATTTAAGCACATTCTTGATGTTTTCAGATTTGTACTTATAACATGAATGCATCCTAGATCTTTTCTAGATGCTTATTGCTCATTTGGACAAGTGTGTGAGTTATTAACTCGTTCTCTGATACCACTTTGTCATGGCCCGAACCCGCCCCCATGGGTTAAGGACATAACTGGCTAGTAATCATGAGATTACCTACGGCCTTAAACCAAATCAAATATATTTTAACAGAGTTAAGGGGGCCAAACGGAAGCAATTTCAAACTTTTGTCCATAGAGCTGTACTTACATGGCATGTCGTAACATTTCACAAACATACAATAATAACTCACATCAAGGAAAGCTAGCATATAAGCTTTACACAACAGGATCATTCAAGTCATGGTCAGCCAATCAAAACTATATACAACCGTAATCCAAAGTTCTCACCAACATGACAAAAAAAATATAACAAAATAGCAAAAGGCCGAAAACAAATCTCGTGCGTGAGACGTATGGGCTGACTCTTCAAAACCTTGACTGTTTCACACAAACTTCACAGAGGCTGGGTTTGGACCTCCCTTGGCTCACCTACAGACAAATGAATGAGCATGAGCGAAAGCCCAGTGAATAATATCAAATAAAGAAGATACGCAAACGGTATTTAGAACAACATACATCAGACGGCCTTGGGCCCAATTCATATTTGTATCTAGTACATATAAATATAGGTCAAGTGACTGCGATTCTAAACACATCAAACAGCCTCGGGCCCAATTCATTCATATCCGACGGCCTTTGGCCCAATCGTTCCTGTCCGACGGCCTTTGGCCCAGTCATTCCTGTCAAACGGCCTTTGGCCCATTCATTCATGTCAAATAGCCTTTGGCCCATTCATTCGTGTCGAACGACCTTCGGCCCATTCATTCATGTTAAACGGCCTTTGGCCCATTCATTCGTGTCAAACGGCCTTCGGTCCATTCATTCATGTCAAACGGCCTTCGGCCCATTCATTCATGTCAAACGGCCTTTGTCCCATTCATTGGAGTCAAACGGCCTTCGGCCCATTCAATTGTATCTAACCATATGGCATAACAAATATTTGTCCACAATTCAATTTAAGAAACTTGTAAGACTGATATGGAAATAAGCAATTGGACAAATAACATACTTCAAATATCTTTATTAAGATATTACTCATAGTGATCTGCCGGTGGATTTGCCCTCGTGCTTGACCCTACACATTTCATGAACATAATGGGTCACAAACGATTCATTCCTTTCTTAATTCATATATTCCTCTTAGGCTTCATTCTTATCCTTTTTAACTCATTTACAATGCTTAATGCATACCTAACAGCGCTTAGAGATGGGAGAGAAAGAAAAAAAAACTCAATTCAACTTTACAAAATTTCAGAAACAAGGTTCCCTGCTCGAGCGTAGGTTGCCCCGTTCGAGTGGACCCGCCTTTGGTCTGCAAAAGTTCTGGTTGCCTCATATTTACGCTCGAGCGTGACTTCGGATGCTCGAGCTGAAAGTCACACTACATGACTCCACGCTCGAGCGTGAATGTCCCCGCTCAAGCGGACATCAATGTCTGCAAAAAATTCTGGGAGCTCGCATTTCGAGCTCGAGCGGCGCTTTCCCCGCTCAAGCGGACATGCCAAATTCTGGGTTTTCCAGAATTGTTCTTCAAGTTCAACCTTGATGTCCAAAGGCTCCAAACTCATTATTTGGGTTCAGAAACATGCAAACACATTATACTATATGAGAGTATGAGAGTATGAGACCAAATTATTCAAAATCATAACCCAATTCTCAAATAAATCCTCATTTCTTTTGTATGACCAAAAACCCATGCATTCGAACATCATACAAAAATTCATGTCTCTATCAATTCAACATGCATTTTAGTCTTAGACCCCAATTCCATTTCAAATAGCACCAATGGCGCTCACAACCATGAAACTCAACAAAACTATGCTTGCATGTATGCTTCAATGCTCAATTTTTCATAATCAACATATTACATGCTAGCTTATGCAAATTGATGGCAATTTTATGCATGCATGAACATACCAACTTCATGTCAAGTTCTAGATGATCATCTAACTTGAATTCACAAAATTACAACCTCAAACTTCTGAATTCATAACCAATTACACACCTAGAAGCTCAATCTTCCAAATTATGGTTAATCCTTGAGTTTATCTTCAAGATTCCCAAGCTTCTTGATCAAACCTTCAATTGCCTTCACTCTCTCTCTCTCTAAATTCGGTTCTCTCACTTTCTAGAGATCTAATTTCAGCCAAATGAGTTAAAAGAGAGGAATTGAGTGTGAATGAGCCTATTTATAGGCTCTATTAATCAAATTACTTAGAATTAAGTAATGGTGCTTTAATTAGTCATTCTAAATCTGATTATTTTGATCCGAATCAATTTTCAATTAAATTTTACCATAGGCTCTAAAAATTATGCCAATCACAATGGCATTGCCAATTCTGATTTTTGTGGCCGATAAGGCCTTCAATTTTCAGATTACAACAATAAATTGAATAGGTTTTCCTACGGTGAACAGATAGAATACCAAACACATGCATAATCATATAAGTGGCATCCAAAATCATATTAAGCACATAATCACAAGCATAATTAGGATCAATTAACATAATACGGACCAGGGTTATCATAGCCATCGTGCATTGCGATGCTCGATTGGTGGCCTGAGAGTCGAGTACCACACTCCTTTGAGCTTGAGAAATGATAAGGAGGATGTTTGTACACACATACCCTACAAATACCTAGCTTTCCCTTTGTTGTACTCTGTTTGCAGCAAAAATTGGAGTGTGCAGGAGCAAGTGGCCGACCGGCTAGGAGGAGTAGCCGACCGGCTAGAGGAAGTGGCCGACCGGCCACTTTAAGTGGTCTACAACTTCCCCTAGTGGCCGACAGTCCACCAATTTGAAGGTGGTTCAAAGTGGTTCTGGTTTTGGAGCAGAGGCAGCCTGTAAATTGGTTCAGTGTTCAGGAATCAATGCGAACGCAAACAGAGGCAGCCGGTGGCTAGGCGACAGATTTTCGGTGGGAAGCCGATCAAGCATGCATGCATCCCTCGCCCCAGAGGCCTTTTAACTATTTTGCTTAGATGGTTAATTCGTTGGTTCTGTACTTAATTAGTTAATGTGCTTAGCTAATCGGTTTGTGTTGTAATAATTAGTTAATTAGAATAGTTAATTAGTTGTGGTTTGTAATAGTTAGCTTAATTAGCGTAGCTAGTTAGCTTTCATTTCATTCGGACCCTTCGTCGGGAAGGCAAATGTTGTAATAAGGGTGTGTATGTGTGTGCATGTCTTCCAATCCCCATTTCTTTCTCCCTTTTACTTATATGCTTTTGATGGTTAGTTTTAGGACATATTTCAATTAGCATACCTTATGCTTTGCATGCGTGCATCATTCATTCGTCTTTCATGCACCGGGCTCGGCATATCATTCAAACCACATTGTATTTCAATACACTTACTTGAATACGTGTTTCAAAGCATGTTATCAAGTGTTGCATTCATATGCCATCATTAGATAGCCGAGCCTAAATAGTTGCACTTTTACATGTGTTGCATTAGGCATTTTAACATAGCTAGGATCATGCATTGATTTCTAACTAGTTTCTTGTTTTGGCTCGGAGTACACTGTAAGTGTTTACGCTTTAGGATATTTTCATGAGTGTGAGTGTTGCCATGTTTAGCATGCTTGCCATGAGGCCATTTGCTTAAGTGTTTAACTACATGAATGCCTGTGGGTGAAGGTTTTATTGCTTGAATTGGAACAATTCATCAAATGTGAGTTTTAAGCCCACTTTGCGGAGTGGCAAATCATGTTGTTTTAAGCCCACTTAAGGGTGGGAAACCCGCGTTTTAGCCTACTTGCGAGTAGCACCTTCAAACCATTTTTGAAAACAAACACGAGTTGTTTTGCTCCAACTTGAGCGATTTAGTCTATACTTGTATGTTGTGCGCATCACATAGTAAGATAGCTAATAACCGAAATAAGAATGCATGTGTTTATTAAAACAACATATCATGTTAGTAGAGGCCGATCTTTGATTGGGCGAGCGAGGGTGCTCATTTCAGGACCTTCCCCTCTCGTACCCAAGTTTCCTAGCCGAGGTAACTTTGGTGATGACGAACACGTGGCCTTAGATACGAGTCACGGTTTCCTAAATTTCCCAAAACAAAATATTTAGGTGGTGACACTGAAATCTGGCAAAGCAATCCATGTTTGGCGCTTTTTGATTAAAATCGATTTTCCAAAATGATTTTCCAGATTTGGACTATTTGGTGATTTATCAGTCTTACATTCCACTTTGTGAGATTAGATTCAGAACCGTGACAAGAGTCTGAACTGTAGTAGCTATAACCCAATTCGGGCCCTCTCTGAAAGGGAGGCACACGGAGAAAGTTCGGGGCGGTCTACACAATGATTTTTTGGACTCCGTACCATTTGAAAACACTTTCCTTCTCTTCTCCACACTCTCTCTAGATTTCTTTCCTCCCTTGCATTTTCCAATGACCTAGACCTTTTTTCCTTAGAAACCATCGTGCCCCTCTACATTTTGAACCGATCGGTTTGTGATTTAGTGGAGTTTCGAGTTTCCTCCCTTTCATTATGCGTTTCGCATGTCTTGGCTTAGTCCTTTACTCATTTCATTTGTTTCCTCGTATTTCTCCTTATTTTTCATGTTTTCGGGTCCCTCAGGTGGACTTTTTGGTATTTCCTCCTCCCTCTCCCTCTCCCTCATTTTTGGTTCACCCACACCTATTCTCTTGATAGATGTTCAAATCCCTCACAGAGATTCTCCTCCTAACTTCCAAAAAATTGATGTGCCTTTTCTAACCCCTAAGGCCAATATACATATAGTTGTCAAGGATATAGCTGTCCAGGTAGATGACCTAGACATAGCGGCGGAGAACATAATTCCTCTTATGTTTAGTCTCGAGCTTCTACCACCTCATCGCAGGCCATTTGATTTGGCTACTTACCAGTCTAGCGTCCATCGCATTATTCATGGTATCATGCTCACATTCACTAAGTTTCGACCAGGGATTGCTCTGGATGTACTTCTTCAGCAGCTATAGTTACACCTATCCCACGGTGCCCAATTGGGAAGCCTTGATTTGAAACCCACATGTTTATTCACATTTGCTCATATGTGCACTGTACTAATCAATTTTCTTGCAATAGGACGATAACTGCCAGATGAAAGGATATAGGACAGTCATATTCCTTCGCTGGTGGTACTAGGTTCTCCCTACTGGAGTTTAGGCCTTGGTGGAGCAAGAAGGCTTTGGTACATTCTGCTCGGGGATCACCCAGTTGCAGGTTACCAACCTGCTTTTCGTATTGCTTGCCTTAAGTCAACCAAAAAGACTAATTGCCGTGCACAATACATACAATTTCACCAAATTACCAGTCGCCGTAATTTACTTGTTCATTATACTAACAGCTTGAATTATCATATGAACAAATTAGATATCTTCTGTGGATGCTAAATTCTGTACATTTCCTATAGATGTCTAGTTAGAACTCTCAGTGACCTCCCAGCAAGGCCCTTGTGCCAACCAGCCAACCTATTGTTCTTCCTCCTATAGATTTAGTCAATCGTTACCAAGTTCTTGGTAATATTTCTAAACCTAGTTACACCTCTGCACTTACTACAAACCCATTTGCTTCTTCTTCCCAGTCATTAACACCTTATCCACCTAATCCAGTCAGAACTTCTCGAACTAATTATGTTAAATTTTAGTCAACCAATTTATTCTTTAACGAACCTATTCACAAGAACATCCAAAATGTTCTTGACCTATCAATTTGAAGAAACTAATATTACACGAATAGTAATGAATCAATTTGAAGAAACTAATATTAGTAATCAATTTTCTGTTTCTGCTAAAAAATTGTATGAATGGAATATAGATGGTCTTAGTGAACATCAAATCCTGTAAAAATTAAATCATCTATTCATGGATGCAAATAGTTACCTCAGTAATTATCCTGATTACACTCAACCTGAAATTGTCACTTTAATTACCTCTAGATTTACTGGTATGCTCAAATCTTGGTGGGATAAATATGTCACCTCTGATCAACGAGAATCTATTGAACATGTTGTCCAATTAGATGAAAATGATTTTCCAATCTTTGATGAAGATATTGGAGCTAGTTAACCTAATGGTATTAACACTTTAATCTATACTATAGTCAAACATTTTATTAGCACACCTACTAATATCCATTCTCGAATCCATGATCAACTTATTAATTTAACCTGTCCTACTCTTTGTGATTTTAGATGGTATAAAGATGTTTTTACTTCTAGAGTCATGCTTAGAGATGATTGTACTAAGTCATTTTGGAAAGAAAAATTTATTAATGGATTACCTAGTCTTTTTGCTCACAAGATTCGAGATGTCCTTAGTCAACCTACAGGTATCATTGAATATGATAATTTAACTTATGGTGATATAATTAGTACCATTTAACAAAAAGGATTAAGAATGTGTATAGATTTAAAACTTAGTCAAAAAACTGCTAAAGATCAAAACAAAGCTAAATTTGAATTAGGAAACTTCTGTGAACAATGTGGTTTACCTCCGGTTGCACCTTTATGACAAAAACATAGTAAAAAGAAATCTTCATACAAATATTATAATAAATATAAAAAGAAATATTCAACTTCCAAATCAACTGATAAATTTTATACTAAACCCAAAAAGACATATCACAGAAAATCTAAATCTACTAACGGTATTACCTGCTACAATTGTGGTAATAAAGGTTATTATTCTAATAAATGTAAGGTCAAAGCAAAATTTTAACAATAAATATTCAATTATTTGGTGAATTCACTAATATATTAGAAAGTGTTCATAACATTGCTTTAATTTACCGAATCTATTATAAATGTATTAAGACTAATCTGAATGTTCAAGCTTTAACTAAAAGTCCAAAAGATAAAACATTACTTATTCAAGATAGCACCAATGAAACTAATATTTCTATTCCAAAAATGATTACATGGAAAGATATTAATCTCCCTGAAGATTGGGTTACAGTCAAGGAAAATTATTCTCAAACACAACAATCTTCTACTAGTCAAGATATTCAAAATATTCAACAATTTAATGATGGTTCAGTCCATATCTGATTTAATTGTCCTCATAGTCAATCTTCTCGCCATAGTACTGCTAGTATCCCTACTGATACTGAAGATGATGAAATACACCTCTATTTACATGCAAAGACCGAAAACTTCATTTGAATTCTACAAATAGTAAATTAAAAGGAATAGATAATTCCTCCACTTCCCAAATTAGTAAACCTATTTATTCATCGCACACACATCTCCCTGATGAAAATAGTATATCTCAGGATTCACCTACTCAAACAGATTTTGAAGTAATTCCTCTTGTTAATCCACAATTATTAACCCTTAGTAAACCTTTTACTCCTGATCTAAATAAACTTCATGTTGAATTTTTATCTAAAGCAAAAAAATCAAAACGCTAGAACTATTGAAAAGAATATGATGAAAAACAACAATAAAAAATATCCAAGAAATGGTATAAATTCATGACTGAAATAAATACAGAAATCTATTTCATTGATTATCTCAAAAACTATTATCGAAAAGTCAATACTATTACAAAAACTAAATGGAAAACTTCCTCTAATACCTATGTCTGCTCTAGTCACCCTCCTTTAGAAACCATTCTTATTGAACACAAAGGTACAGTAGTTCATGCTTCTACCTTCAAACTTCCCGGTGAAGAATCTGAAATTAAAAAACTAATTGAACAAAATAATTATACTAATCAGATCTTTAATTGAACTCATTAAGAATAAGATGGGTTCAATCAATAGGGCGGAAGCAGCAAGGAGATGAAGAACATGATGGATTAAGAAATCAAATATGACTAAAATTGAACAACAACAGAATTGGAATGAGCACTAAAACATCATTAAACTTTTGTAATTAAAATACAATACAGAAAATTAACTTACAATTACAATTTTAGCAACTACAAGGATCTTAATTAGGTTACAAACGGGAAGTGGTAATTTTCACTGAGAGCTCTCTATTTTTCGGTAAACTGAAGCTTGAAAAAAAAACGAGAAGTGTCGAATGAATTCAGTTTATTACAATATATAGAAAAGCAAAGTAACATGTGACTTTATTGATTGATGAAGGAAACTGGCAACGCATGGGGCAAAACAAATGTTGTCGGTTGCTTTCGGTGGGGTGATTGCACAGATGAGCAGCTTTAGCAACAGTTGATTGAGTGAATAGTGACAGTGAACAGTAAAAGTAAACAATAACTTTTACTATTCATCACTTTCAGTGGAACATGTGAATAATATAAATACAAATTGGCAGCTTTTCTCAAAAGAGTATTGACTGAAGCTAATTTGTATTTATAGGGAATCCTATGTTGATCAGGCATATGGGTCCTGAGCATCTTGGAACTCAGATCTTCCATATGAGATTGGTTGAGTAGTTGAACCTTCAGAAGATTGTGACTGGTCTGAACTGTCTTCTGAATTTTCTGAACTGGTTGTCTGGGCTTCACCTTGATCCATGATTTTTGGGACTAACTGGAGCACTTCATCTTTGGATAATTTGGATTTTCTTTTGGATTTGACTTTGGGCTGAGCAGGAGGTGAAATGGGCTTTGACTGAGCCTTGGATTTGGATTTTGGCTTTGATTGAGTCTTGCGCTGAGTCGGTACTGCAGGGGCTTTGGACTTAGCCTTGGACTTTGATTTATCAGTTGTGGGTTGAATCTTGGACTTGGATGAGATGGGCTTAGAACCACTAGATGAGGGGCTTCCAAGGCTGATTGGAGGAAGAATGGGCTGACTTCCTTGGCTGATTGCAGAAGTCGGGTTCTGTTGGGTTTTAGCAATGGCAGGGGTAGGAGCACATTGATCAATGGGGAATTCTTCTTGAACAATTTCAACTATGCGAGGCAAATTAAATTTAGCCCACCATTTAACTGAGTGTTGACAGATGATTATATTATTTTCAATTCCATAATGCCATTTAAATATCCAAGGGATTTAATATTTGGATATAAAAATTAACAAAAATGGAAATGTTCTCTGATGAGCAGTGAATGGGTAAACAGAAGCAAAATAATTAACTAGCTCAATAAGATCACCAGGGAGGATATCCGAGATGGTGCCATAATGAGTCCACAATCTCAAAAACCAGGAAGGTAATTTTGACTTGAATTTTTGATCAAAAGAAATGAACCAGGAGTGATCGAAAGTTTCATTTTGTTACAAGAAGATCTTGACCAAGCATCTATGTAATCATGGTAATTGTATTGAATAGAGTGACCAGGTAAATCACGAAGCTGATAAGGAGGACCCCATTCAGCTAAGGAAACAATGTTACGAATGTAAATAGAATGATACAGAACCTTACTAGCATAGATGGGTTTGAACAAAACTGATTAGTGATGGATCAAAATATCCTTGTAATAGGTGAGTTTTTTGTCTGGATGTGAGAGGATGAAATGGCATCCAGAGCCAAAATACGATTTAGCAATTTCATGGATAACTTGGCCTTTGGGGTGACTAGGTTCTTTGTAGAACAAATTAGTGGTGTATGATTTGGTGTAATCAGATCGAGATGACCTGACTGGGTTAGCAGGGAATGGAGTAACTGAGACTGCTTGGCTGGAAGAAGCAAAAGGGTCTGAGGCCAAAGCAGATGAGTAATTGGGTCGATAAATGTTACCAAGGACTTGGTACTGGTTAACCATTTCAAGAGGGTGAGATTGGGTTATTGACTCCGAAAGAGGAGGACCAAGAAGTTGATTAAGTTTACTAGAAGATGGGACCAAAGCCTTGGAGGGAGGCCTTGGACGAGACATCTGTTAAGCAAGAAACAATGATTAGCAACCGAAAGAAAATCTAAATAATTCTGATGATGATGCAAACAGTTGTAATTGTGAGCAAGTAAATTGCGATGAGCTTGGATCTGGTGGTAATAGATGTATTGGGTTCTTTTAGTAGTTGGTCTGGTTAATTTGAGGCAGTGAATACGATGGGTAAGTTGTTTGATTTGGGTTCTGAAATGGGTAATTCGGGATTTATGATAAGAAATAAATGGTGTAACAGGAGCAGTCATCCCTTACCCCTTGTAAAAATTCCCGGGTAAGAAAATCAGGACGAAAATTTTGACAACCAGGTATATAGGTAATATCAAAATAAAAAATACTTAAAATAGATTGCCAACGGGCAAAAATTTGTTTACTAGCAAGATTTTGAACATCTTTTTCTAAAACAAATTTTGTAGATTTGCAATCAATACGAAGTAAAAATTTTTGATTTAAAATATCATCTTGAAATTTTTGAAAACATAATACAGTAGACAAAATTTCTTTTTTAATAGTACTATAGTTTAATTGTGCTTTATTCCGGACACCAGAATGATAACGAACAATTTGTTCAGGAGATTGAGGAGTGACTTTCTGGAGAAGAATGCCACCATAACCAATATGAGAAACATCATTTTGAATAATTTTGAAGGAATTTTTAGTAGGAATACCAAGACAAGGAAGAGACTTAACATATTGTTTGACTTGTTGAACAATAGAAGTATGAACAGATTATTCACCCCCAAAAAAAAAAAGTATGAGTAGACAACCAAGGAGGAGGATTATCTTTCAACCTATCAAACAGTGGTTGACAAGTCTTCCTAAGGTCTTTGTAGAACTCAGCAATGTAATTTAGGGAGCCTAAGAACCTTTGTAATTGGGTTTTATCAAGAATTTCATCAGGAAACTTGGACGCAAATTCAATGGATCGACTAATTGGGAGAATAGTATTATGGTAAATATTATATCCTAAAAACCGAACTTTAGTTTGAAGCAATTTAATTTTGGGAGCAGATATGACTAAACCATGACTTTTAATAGTATAAAAGAAAGCAATTAAATGTTTCCAATGGTCATGAATTGATTTGGAAAAAATCAAGATGTCATCAATGTAAACAATAGAAAAATGACTAAATAGGTTAAATATGTCATTCATGATATTTTGAAATTCACTAGAAGCATTCTTTAATCCAAAGGGCATGACATTCCATTCATATTGACCAAAAGGAGTATTAAAAGCAGTTTTATATCAATCTTTAGGATGAATTTGAATTTGTCAAAAACCACTTTTTAAATCAAATTTACTAAAAATAACAGCTTGATTAAGTTTTTTAATCAAATCTTTTTTATTAGGAATAGGATATCGAATCCATTTTAAATCAGCATTTAATGGTTTGTAATTAATGACTAAGCGAGGGACGCCTTGTTCTAATTCAGCATTTTTATTAACATAAAAAGCAGGACAAAACCATGGAGATTTACTAGGACTAATGATCTGATTTTTCAATAATTCATTAATTTCTTTTTTACACATTTCAAGTAATTCATGATTCATTTGAATAGGTCTAGATTTTGTAGTAATTTGTCGTTCATTAAAATTCTTAATATATGGTAAAGTAACTACATGCTTTTTCCTATGCCAAAATGCAGTAGGTAAAGTTGAACAAACAGTTGATTCTAATTTTAATTTAAAATCATAATTTGAGAAATAATAACTAGATCAGTTAATTGCTGATCAATTCGCTCATAATTAATTTCTTCTTTAAGAAAATTTAAATGTCGAGTTAATCGATTAATAGTATGAGAAATAAAACAATCTTTTAATTGATTTAATTCTAGAATTTCAAGTGGAGATAAAAATTTAAATGTAACAGGTTGGCCTAAAACATGAGTAGTGATGCCTTTACTAGATGTAGTAAATGGATATAATAAATAGATAAATGGTGTACCTAAATAATTTTATCAGTCATATTTGTCACTAAAACAAATGAAGTTTTAAAACATATATTATCTTGGCAAACATGAACTTTAGGTAATTTATATTGAATATACATTTGACTACCATTAGCTGAAGTTAATTTCTCATGACATTTTTCATAATATTTAGTAGGAAGTAATCCTTCTTGTATACAATTTAAATCAGCACCAGTATCGATTAAAGCAATTCATTCCAATTCAAAGTCTTCAACAACGATTTTAATTTTTGAATACCATTTTTGGATATAAATTTTATTGATTAGATTTAATCGTTTTTCTTCAAGATTATTAGATTGATGAGATCGATTATCAAATAAGAGTTTATCTGGATTAGTATGATCAGAATCATGTTCAGAATTATTTCCAGATACATTAGGTGATGTATTTGGATTAGGTTGGAAATTATCTAAACTTTGATTAAGTTTTAGAGTAATAATTTCAACTTCTAAATTTTTATCTTTTTGCTGTAAGTTTCTGATAGTTTGTTTAATTTGGTTGATTTCATATTGTAAATCTTGAAGTGTGCTGTCTTTATTTTTGTTTTTAAATCTTTCTAAAGTCTTATATAAACTAATAATAGGTTTATCAAACTTAGGTTTATTATCTGAATGAATTAATAAAGATTTTAATTTATCAATATATTTTTGTTTGAGATTGGGATCATCCAACTTACTGATTAATTCGATTAAAGCAGATTCTTCTTGAGTTTGTTTCGTAAGAACAGTAATTTGCTTAACTGGTTTACAGCAGACATCATTACATCCTAATGTTATATTATTATTATTATTATTATTATTATTATTATTATTATTATCAGAATCAGTACTGGGTGAATTATCATCAGAGGAAGTTTTGGAGATTATCAGAAGAGGAATTACTAACAGATTGGTTTAATTGAAAGATTTCAAATATTTGGCTCTTAGATTCATCATTTATGTGTAATTGATTAACCTTATCTTTTAATTTTTGTTTTTCTTTGCATTTATTGGAGTAATGACCTTTTTGTCCACAGTTATAACATGTTATATCTTTATTAGATTTTGATTTTGGATATGATTTTTTGTAATATTTCTTTTTGGGTTTAGTATAAAATTTATCATTGGTTTTGGAAGGTGAGTAATTCTTTTTGTATTTATTAGAATATTTGGATTTATATTTATGTTTAGAATATTTATGTGATTTCCTAGGAGAGGGTGCTATAGGAGGTAAACCATATTGTTCACAGAAATTTCCTAATTCATATTTAGCTTTATGTTTATCTTTAGTGGCTTTTTGACTAAGTTTAAGATCAATACAATTAAAGATCTGAATGAGTTCAATTAACTTACAATTACAATTCCGCACTATTGGTATCAGAGCCAAAGTTATGTTGTATCTTGATTCTAACTGCTTAGCTACTTCTGAACAATCAATTCTGTTGTTTATTTGATTAATCTAGTTTTCAGTTCATCTTAATCACCCAAGAGATCAGTTTGTGTTTATCCACCAGGTTTCAGTCATCCACTTTCGTTCCCTATCCAGAGTAAGTCCTTAGAGTTAGGCCGTGTAGGACATAGGGGTCTCCCGAATAGGGTCTGTACTCAAACCATTTTGGTATGTGATAACATGACTAGAATAGGGTATGTATTAAGGTATCTGTAAAACTAATTAATTAAAATGAACAATGAATCGATTATTTAGAAGTAACACATCAGTCAGTTCTAGGTCAACCACTTTGCCCTCAATACCTAATCACAGCTTAGTAATTAATGAAGAAGATGTTGAAATACAAAATGATAAAATTGATGCAGGATGGAATATACCTAGATTACCAATTAAAGAAATTTATAAAACTATTTTTATACATAATGTGTTTAAAGTAGCCCTGCATGTTAAAACCATTGAACAAATTTATGCTTTAGAAAAACCTCTAGAAACCTGTCGATTATTTGATGCTAAGTTAATCAAAAGACATTTAAATAATGGTTACAATTTTATGCATATTGGTTTAATTCAAGTTGGTATTAATCTATTAACTATGGTAGGAAAAAATACCTCTGTTTTATTATTCTTAAGAGATGCTCGCTTTCTTAATTACAATGATAGTTTAATGGATATGATGGAAACTGGTCTTCATAAAGGTCCAGTATATTTTAATTGTTTTCCTGATTTTACACTTAGTTTACATGATCCACATATTTTAGATGCATTAACATTAAACATTCAATTACATGGTTCATTTACTAACATGACAGAAAAAGTTCATAATATTGCTTTAATATATCATGTTCATTATAAATGCATGCAAACTAATTTAAACGTTCATGCTTTACACAAAAGTCCCAAAGATAAAACCCTATTAATTCAAAGCAGTAGTAATGATGAATCACATATTAATGTTCCTCAAATGATTGAATGGAAAAATATTGATCTACCTGATCAATGGGTTACTATTAATGAAAATTACAAACATAATCAACAACAATCTTCAATTCAAGACATCTAAGATATCCAACAATACAATGGTGGTTCTATCTGAATTAAATTTAATCGTAGTCAATCCTCTCGACATAGTACATCCAATGTTCCCACTGAAATTGAAACTGAAGATGAAATATTTAATACTCCATTATTTCGAAAAAATAGTCAAATCCATCTTGGTCAAACTTCCACTAGTAAGTTAAAAGGTATTGATAATACTACCTCCTCTCAAATTAGTAAACCTGTTTATTCTACACACACACATTTGCCTGAAGAAGAGATTGCTTCTAATAATTCTCCAACTCAAACTAATTTTGAAGAATTTATACCTCAAGTCAGTCCCCAATTAATGACAATCACAAAAGATTTTCAACCTGATCTCGATAAATTACTTATTGACTTCAAATCTAAGGAAATCGAACACAAAGACATGCTTATTATGCTAAATATAATTCTGCTCAAATGTCCAACATTACTAGACAATGGTATGATTTTATGATTGAATATGGTTTTAAATTACCTCTCTTAGAATATGTTGACAAATATTACAAAAAGCTTAATACAATCACAAAACATAAATGAAAAACATCTCCTACTACATCAGTTAGTTCTAATCATCCTCCATTAGAAAACATAATTATTGAACATCAAGGTGCTGAAGTTCCAGCTTTCCCTTTTAAATTACCTGGCTCCGACCCTGACATTAAAAAAGTCATTGAACAAAATAATTATACTAATCAATGCTTAAAAACAATTGGTAAACAACTCGATAAAATTGAAACCAATTTAGATGAACATTCTACTAAATCCATAGATCAACCATTACTTAATCTTCCTAGTCATCGATCCAAACGAACTAGCTTAGTTATTAATGATCAATCCACTGTCAAAGCTATTGAACAATTATTTACTAAATTAACTACCAATGATACAGCCTCACCTTCTAAAGATAAAGGTCTTACTGTTTTAAATCAGCAACCGCTTTCTGATACTATTTCTGATCAATCTGACAATGATGATAACATTGATAAATTAGCCCAGCAATTCCTATCCTCTAATCAGCTTGCAAAAATTCATTATCCCAAAGTTAATCCTCAAACTACAAAAAATTGGTATTTTAAACCTACACCTCCTGATCTCCAATATGAAGAAAATAATATTAGTAACCAATTTTCTGTCTCAGCTAAACATTATACGAATGGAATATTGATGGACTTAGTGAAGATCAAATCCTCCAAAAATTGAATCATTTATCTATGGTTTCTAATAGTTATCTCTCTAATTATCCCCAATATTCTCAACCTGAAATTGTTTCTTTAATTACCATTGGTTTTACTGGTATGCTTAAATCTTGGTGGGAAAAATATCTTACTGACGATCAAAGAGAATCCATAATTCATGCTAATCAAACTGATGAAAATGGTCTACCTATCTTTGATGAAAATCTTGGTTGTTGCCACCCTGATGGTATTAATACATTAATTTATACTATTGTTCGACATTTTATTGGTACTCCTACTAATGTCTATTCTCGTATTCATGATCAACTTAGTAATCTTACATGTCCAACCTTGAGTGATTTTAGATGGTATAAAGATGTATTTACCTCTAGAGTTATGATAAGATAAGATTGTACTAAATCATTTTGGAAAGAAAAATTTATTAACGGACTACCTAGTTTATTTGCTCACAAAATTCGAGATGTTCTTAGTCAACCTACTGGTGTTATTGACTATGATAATTTAACCTATGGCGATATAATTAGTACTATTCAAAAAGAAGGCTTAAAAATGTGTATTGATCTTAAACTTAGTCAAAAAGCCACTAAAGATAAACACAAAGCTAAATATGAATTAGGAAATTTCTGTGAACAATATGGTTTACCTCCTATAGCACCCTCTCCTAGGAAATCACATAAATATTCTAAACATAAATATAAATCCAAATATTCTAATAAATACAAAAAGAATTATTCACCTTCCAAATCCAATGATAAATTTTATACTAAACCCAAAAAGAAATATTACAGAAAATCATATCCAAAATCTAAATCTAATAAAGATATAACATGGTATAACTGTGGACAAAAAGGTCATTACTCCAATAAATGCAAAGAAAAACAAAACTTAAAAGATAAGGTTAATCAATTACACATAAATGATGAATCTAAGAGCCAAATATTTGAAATCTTTCAATTAAACCAATCTGTTAGTAATTCCTCTTCTGATAATCCCGAAACTTCCTCTGATGATAATTCACCCAGTACTGATAATAATAATAATAATAATAATAATAATAATAATAATAATAATAATAATAATAATAATAATAATAATAATAATAATATAACATTAGGATGTAATGATGTCTACTGTAAACCAGTTAAGCAAATTACTGTTCTTACGAAACAAACTCAAGAAGAATCTGCTTTAATCGAATTAATCAGTAAGTTGGATGATCCCAATCTCAAACAAAAATATATTGATAAATTAAAATCTTTATTAATTCATTCAGATAATAAACCCAAGTTTGATAAACCTATTGTTAGTTATCTAAGACTTTAGAAAGATTTAAAAACAAAAATAAAGACATTACACTTCAAGATTTACAATCTGAAATCAACCAAATTAAACAAACTATCAGAAACTTACAGCAAAAAGATAAAAATTTAGAAGATGAAATTATTACTCTAAAACTTAATCAAAGTTTAGATAATTTCCAACCTAATCCAAATACATCACCTAATGTATCTGGAAATAATTCTGAACATGATTCTGATCATACTAATCTAGATAAACTCTTATTTGATAATCGATCTCATCACTCTAATAATCTTGAAGAAAAACGATTAAATCTAATCAATAAAAATTATATCCAAAAATGGTATTCAAAAATTAAAATCGTTGTTGAAGACATTGAATTGGAATTAATTGCTTTAATCGATACTCCTAGTGAATTTCAAAATATCATGAATAACATATTTAACCCATTATAGACACCCCATTTTTGACCGTCCTCAAGACTTGGACGTCACCATTGGAACACTTGGTGATTACCCTTGTTTGTGTTCGTCTTGAGTTCCCGGAGGTCTCGGTTGCGTGCCTTGCCTCAGGACCTCTCGACTTGACCGTGTTGTATCTGGTTTTGCACCAAACACTTGTGTTTTTCCTTGGAGGGGCAGGGAATGCCTTGTGAGGCATCCCCACACATCACCGGCCATGGCTTGAGGCTACCGGCCAGTGATTTTGTGCCATCGGCAATGTATATTGCCGGTCGGCACTTTGTGTTGCCGGTCGGCCATTTATTTTGCCAAAATGGCAATTTTGAACGGCCGATCACTGTTCATCTACTTTTAGTAGATATTTTGTGCCAGCTGTGTGTATGGAGGGATTTCTCTCTTGACAAGCTTATTTGACAAGCTTTACAAGAGAGAGCTCTATAAGAGAGAGTCTCCTCTCTTGGATTTAGGGTTAGACAATATTTTAGAGAGTTTTGATATTAGGGTTAGGAACTTGTATCTATGCCATCTCTATATTTCCCTCTCTTGTTAGCTTAGTGTGTGTGTTTTGTCTTACTTTTGCTCACAAGCACCCACCATTACACCTTCTCTTGGTTATTGAGGGCCAAAGGATTGTTCTTGGAGTTTTGAAGCTGGTTTCAACCTAAAGAAGCTGCTGGAGCTCCATTGTTGAACAGGGTCTTCAAAGGTAAGAAACTTCCTCCTTTTTACCCCTTTCTTGCATTGTATTTTTGCCTACCTTACAACTGTTTTTGTGTTTAGTGTATAACACAAAAAAGTTCTTTTTTTAGGCCCTCTAAATAGTTGTTTAAGGTTGCTTCAATCTTTGAGGTTGTTTGACCCCTCTTTAGCCTTGTAAGGCTGCATTTTGTGCCATTTTGAGTGAGCTCCGAGACCTTGGTGTTTGGGCCTCTTCACCACTAAAATCTTGAGGGATTTCAGAGGTGAGGATGGTGCCTTAAGGTCCCAAGAAGGAGAGGGCCACCCCCTCTCCTTGTCCTTGAAAAGGACCATTTTTGCCTCTTGAGGGAGCACCTAGCTTAGGCTCTTGTTGACCATGCCTTAGCTGATTTTTGTGCTCATTATGTCATAATATGCCTCTGTTTTTAGTCGGTTTTGGTACACCATGCTTTCTTAGTATACATGCCTTGTAATGCCATTTTGTTGCCTTAACTTGCCTTAGGTTGTAAACCATTATTCTAGCATGTTTTAGGCTTAGCTTTGTGAAGCTTTCATGCTTATTTTGCCATGTTTAAGGTCTGTCCTTAGCCATTTTGGTCGACCATGGCATGCATTATATAGCCCCTTTGCATTTTTGGTTTGTTGGCCTTAAGTGTGTGATTGTGTGGTATGCATTACTTGCTTCGATTTAGTGGGTTGGGATCATTTTCCATGCTATCTTAGTCCCTTTGATATGCTTGTATGCTTGCCTTGGACACCTTTTTAATGCTTTGAAAGCTTATGTTGTATGCTCCATGTTTTAGCCTTTGTGCATGCTTTTGAATTTGAGCCACTTAGATGCCATCTAGGGGGTCCCTCTGCATGGTCTAGGTCTGCTTTGGACCTGTTTTAAGCCTTCTTGGCCTTGTGAGGCGTGGTTGGCTTAGCCATGGTTTAAGTCCTCTTTGACTTGCTTTAAATGCTTGGACCATTTGCATGCTAATGTTTGTCTTGTTTAAGTTGGTTTGGCACCTCTTATAGCATGATTTTCAAGGCTTATAATGCATGCCATATGTCCATGATTATTCCCTTTTAAGTTTGGTTAAAAGTTGTCCTTTGATGCTTAAGCGTTAGGCCTTAACATGTGCATGTGTGTATGTGTGTTTGGCCCTATTTTCTTAAGTTTTTGGCCACTGTTTTGGACCTAACTTAGAGCTGTCCAATTAGTGTAAGTCCATCCCTTGCATGCCATTCAAGTGTTGTTATGTCATCCTATGTTTGCATGCTTTGGTTGCACATGTTACATGCTTGAAATCACTTGCATTCGCCTTGCATTCCATTGGTCAAGTTGCTAGCATGTTGCGTGATTGGATTACATCTTGCATGCTCTAGTGGTTTGCATAATTGTGGCATGCTTGTTTGATTTGTTGCTTAGGTTGTGTACCTAATGTGCATTGTATGTTTGTATGCTCCCTTTTATGCCATGTTGCATATTAGCTAACATGCTTAGGTTGCATCGCATTGAACATGCATGCCTTGCCTCTTAAAATCAAGTGATAGAGGTTGGGCCTTTATGTGGTTATTTGGTTTGCATTGCATTTGACATGAAAGTGCAAAACTTGGTCTCTTGGGCCATCACGCATTGAAATGCGCGCTTGATGGTCCGAGAACCAAAGACCATGTCCCTTAGAGTCATACACATGATAAGGGATAGGATTGGTGCATACATTGCTTCAATTGCATTACCATGCTATGCCTTGCCCTCTGCTGCTGTCAATTGCAGGTTTTGCAGACATTCTTTGCCGACCGGCAGTGTTTAGTGCCGACCGGCAATCCATTGGTGGCCGATAGCTTCCTTTGTGGCCGATGACCACCAAATCACTGTCGGTGGCTATTCTACTCTGCCGGTGGTGTCTCCCAATGTCCAGGGAAGCAATTCTGAGACTTTGGCAGCCTTCAAAGAGGCAGAGCAGGGAAAACAGAGGCAGCCTATGCATGGCAGTGCACTTCCGAGCAAGACCCAAGCGCGCGCACGTCGAACCCTCTTCCCGAGGCCCCTTTTTATTGCTTTCCTTATGCTTAGTTAATTTGTTCATTAATTAGGTGACTTGTAATGATTAATTAGCTGGCGAGTTAGTTAATTTGTATTATTATTTTGGTCCCTCCGAGCGAGGGCGAATTTGTAATAAGTGTGGGTGAGTGTGTGCATGTCTTCCAACCCCCACTTCTTTCTCCCTTTTACTTACCTGCTTTGATGGTTAGTAATAGGACATGTTTAATTTAGCATACCTTATGCTATGCATGCGTGCATCATTCATCAGTATTGCATGAACCGGGCTCGGCGCATCATGCTTACTGCATTAGTACTTCAAATCTAACTTGAATACATGCTACTTGTGCATTTTCACATGTCATTCATAGAATAGCCGAGCCTACTCTAGTGACATTCCGTATGCGTTACATTAGGCATTTAAACATGGACTTGGATCATGCATTGATTGCTAACAAGTTCTTTGTTTTGGCACGGAGTACGATGTAAGTGTTTAAGCTTTAGCATCTCGCATGAGTGTGAATGTTAACATGACAGCATGATTACCATGAGGCTAGCGGCTTACATGATATTACTGCTTGAATGCCTGTGGGTGAAGGTCGGATTGTCTGAGTTGGAATAGCTCATTGAAATCCGTGTTTTAGCCTACTTGCAAGTAGCAAATTCCAAAACATTTTTCCAAAACAAACGGATATGCAATGCTTATTCCCAAATTAGGCAATCTAGTCTATACTTTTGTGCTGTGCGCATAACATAGTAATTCTAGGCTAATAACCGGGTTAAGAACACATAACGTTTTCAAAAACGGATATCATGGTTAGTAGAGGCCGATCTTCGGATCGGGCGAGAGGGGGTGCTCATAGCTGACCTTTCCCAATCGTACCCAAGTTCCCGAGCTGAGGCAACTTTGGTGATGATGGACACTTGGCCTTTGGCACCGAGTCAGGGTTTCCTAAATTCCCCAAAATAAAATATTTAGGTGGCGACTCTGTATCTGGCAAAGCAATCCATGTTTGGCACTTCTTTTTCTAAAAATCTGTTTTCTCAAAACGATTTGCCAGATTTGGACTCTTTGGTTCAGATTAAGAACCGTGACAATCGAGTCCGAACTATAGCGGGGTCCCTCGCGAACGTTGTTACAGTTTCTGGCGACTCCGCTGGGGATTTAGAGAGCTTGACTCGAACTCGTGATATCCTATTTTGATTTCATTTACGTGTCTCTTTGCATTGCATGTGCATTGGTACGCCTAGGACACCGTGTTTGCCATCTGCCATTCCTGAACGGTTTGCTGGAGGCTTGTCTTGTCACGGCATGACCATAAGGCTGACCGGTTGTGGGCTCTGACAGTATGGGAACATAAACCCCGGTTTTTACCGGGACACCCTTTTTCGACCATTCGACCTAGTGCATATTCGAATCCGTACTGACCATTCCAAGTTAGGACATGTTGCTTACCTGATGCTAAGTTGTTTGAAACTGCTGCGTGCATAGTAAAACCCTAGCTCCAGACAAATTAGGACGGGGAAACCCTACCCCTCTATAGGGGTGTTTTGGCTCTCACTTATCTGCTATGTGCTTTAGAGTGTATCTCTAAAGGAACGTACATATCAGTTTGCAAGTTTGAGTATCAGACCTGAGGGCATCGGTGTCAGTTTATGAGAATCAGTTATCTGCGGGTATCAAGTTCAGTTTTGAGAACAATGATTCTGGGGAACAGTAATCAGTAGTAGAGTGCAGTTGTTCGGCTACACCTGTGATTGATCTGTTTGGGCTGAAATGCTGTTTGTTTTTCCTTTCAGTTCAGAGTGTCCAGAGAATTGATACAGAATAGCTAGTGTTCCCTCTTGCTGAGGCAGGCCTTATGATGACGCAGAATTCAGAAGAGATTGTGATTACGACAGCTACGCTAGATCAAGGGATCACCCTGCGGGATGAAACCAATGTTGATGTATCGCATCCGCCCAGGTTGCCTGTCGCGCACCCGGTCTGGACCCCCTAGTTGTATCAGGCTCGCGAGCCCACTACATTCGAGCTGATGGGAATGATTGGTGACCTCCAGAGATCCGTGGCCGATCTGGCCTATGGAATGTCGGCTTCACTGCCAGCGACACCGTATGCCGGGGATTTCATGCCACAGGAGCCCTCGCTACTGGGGCGGATTGTGATAGAGCTCAGCCAACCAGAGGTTGCTTTTAGCTACAGTAACGACTTGTCAGCAACAACCGGGCTTCGCTCTGATGTAGCAACACAAACCCTTGATCAAGCTGAGGCCAGAGGCAAGAACAAAATGAAGGCAGATGCCGATCCCATTGAACAACTGCTGCAGGCAGTCGAGGCTTTGTAAGCCGGAGGGATGAACAAGCAACAGATATCCGCAGTTGTGGCAAAAACTATGAAGGATGCTTTCCCCACTCCACCTGAGGGTAGTTCAAGTCAGTCAAAAAATCGGGATAGGCCCCGTCATGCCAGAACAGTTCCTCCTATTCCCAACCCTGCACCTGGGAAAGATCAGAAAACCAAAGCAGTGCCTGCCGACCCTTTTGCTAGTGCGTCTAGTAAGAATACTCAGACTTCAAAGTACCTGCCCTGAGGGCGTAGGATCTTTCACGCTCTCTACATGCCTCTGTCTAAGGCACTTCAGATTCTTGCCGAAATGGGGCACCTCAAACCCCTTGAACCTCGGCCTATCCCGAAGAATCTCCCTCTCACACATGATGCTGCTTTGTACTACGCGTACCACCAACAGACCGGTCACGCCACCGATAACTGCTTCCGCCTTCGCTATGAAGTGCAGGATCTAATCGATAATGAGGTCATTCTTCCACCTACCTCAGCGAAGTCTGTTACCACCGAGCTGTTGGACTTTGAGGATACTGCGAGTATGTGATCAGGGGTGGGACCACCTGCGGGCAGCTGTAGACACCCCATTTTTGACCGTCCTCAAGACTTGGACGTCACCATTTGAACACTCGGTGATTATCCATGATTGAGTTCGTCTAGAGTTCCCGGAGGTTTCGGCTCACGCGCCCTGCCTCAGGATCTCCGAACTTGACCGTTTAGTGTCTGGTTTCACACCGAACACTTTTGTTTTGCCTTGGAAGGGCAGGGAATGCCTTGTGAGGCATCCCCACACACCACCGGCAGTGGCTAGAGGCCACCGGCCGGTCTTTTGCTTCCATCGGCACCTTTTGTTGCCGGTCGGCACATTTTATTGCTGGTCGGCATATTTTGTTACCGGTCGGCACTCTTTTTTGTCAAAACAACTTTTTTGGGCAGCCGACCACTGTTCTTCCACTTTATGGAGATTTTTTGTGCCAGCTGTGATAGCTGGCACCAACTCTGCCCCCCTCCATACACGTGTATGGAGGGATCTCCCTCTAAGCAAGCTTGTTGGAGAAGCTTTGCAAGAGGGAGTCTTATAAGAGGGAGGGCCTTCCTCTTTGATCTAGGTTAGACTCTTGCAACCAAAAACCAGACCTTAGAGATATAGATACATATTATCTCTATACCTCCCTCTCTCTCCTCCTTTGTGTGTGTTTCTTAGCTCAAAAGGTGGTTTTTACCTTACTTTTGCACCATTACACACACCATTACACCTTACTCGGAGATTGAGGGACTTGGGGGGTTGTTTCTTGAGTTTTTGGACTGGTTTTGATCAAAAGAAGGAGGCTAGACCATTTGTTCTTCAAAGGTTCTTCAAGGGTGAGCATCTTGATTTATATTCCCCAAACTTGCAATAGTTTTTTACCTATCTTGCTTGCTGTTTTAGCTCTTGTGTATAACATAAAAAGGGCTTGTATTTTCCTGCTCTAGCACTTTCATTAAGGTCATTTTGTGGTTTGAGTGCAAACTCACCCTTCTAGGCCTTGTTTGGTCCATTTTGGTGCCTCTTTGATAAGGCTTTGTTCACTTCAGGATTTTGGTCTTTTCACCACTAAAAACCAGTTCATTTTTTATGTTTAAAAAGATGGTTTGAAGTCTTGCATAGGGGAGGGACACCCCTCTCCCTTCATGGTTTTGTTTCCTTGCTTTTTGGGCTCAAAAGGGTAGCATGTGTGCTTGATGATTCTTGGCCTCATTTCAGAAGTTTTTTAGGTGTTTTAGATCATATGTAACCTCTTTTTTTGGTCGGATTTGTGCCTCCTTGTATGCTTGTAATACTTGCTTTGTATTGCTCCATTTTGCTTAGAAGTGCATCTCATGATTAGGCCATGATTCTTGTGTGTGTTGGCTTAGTTCCATGAAGCTTTTAGTGTTGTTTTTCCATGCTTAAAGTCTGTTGGCTATCCGTTTGGCCATGCTTGACATGTTTGTTAGGGTTGCTTTGCATTTTGGCTTAAAAGCTTTGAGCATGTTGACCTCTAGCATGCATGGTTGTAATCATCCTCATGATTTGACATCATCTAGGATCACATTTTAGTCCAAGAATCATGTTTGTATGTGTGCATGCATGGCCTCTTTTATGCCTTGAGGGTGTACCCTCTTATGCTTAGGAATGAGCCTTAGTGCATATGCCTCTTGGGAGTCATCTTTAGCTGCCATACTAGGAGGTTTTGGGGTCCCATTTTGCATAAAAAAAATCTGTCCTTACTTGTCTTAATCATGCCATAGCTTGGTCTTGTTGTTGGAAGTAAAGTGGCCCTTTTGGCGCCTTAGCCTCGGGTCTATTAGCTTGCATGTTGGCATGAGTTGTTTGTCCATCATTTTGAGCACCCTTGGTGCTGTTTTGAGGTGAATAAAGGTCTGCACCTTTATCACTTTGAGGCCCCCTTTGCATGCTTATCTCATGTTGGTTGCATGATTGTCCCATTAATGTGCTTTTCCATGCTAACTTTATGACCAAATTGGTCCATGTTTGCATCATATTTGTACCTTGTATGCTTGGCATTACACATTTGTCATGTTGATTGCATAGTGCTTCTTGTGCTTTTATATCTTGGTATCATGTTGCATTTTGAGCCTTATGAGCATAACATGCATTGCATTTACTTGGTTTGGGGTGTCAAACCAAGTGTGGGAATCAAGGACCATTCATACTTCAAGTGATGTAATGTGCCTCGATTCCCAGTCATCGGGGCCTTTGACTCCAACTTGATAAGGCCTCGGTTTTCATTTTGTTTGTTGCATGCATCTTCATATCAAATGGCAAATTTGATTCTTTGAGCCGCCATGTACCATTGATGGTTCGAAGATCGAAGGACATGCTTCCTTGAGTTCAAAACATGATAGGAAGTATGACCATGCTTACATGTGTCTGAAAACTCCATGCCATGCACTGTCTACTTTCTGTTTGCTGTCAAGACTGTCTCTGCATGAAGTTTCTGCCGACCGGCAGAATTCAGTGCCGGCCGGCAATATTTTAGGTGCCGACTATCAACTCAGCAGCCGATGGAAATTCTGGAGTGCCAGT
This sequence comes from Camellia sinensis, assembly GCF_055761805.1. Taxonomy (NCBI): domain Eukaryota; kingdom Viridiplantae; phylum Streptophyta; class Magnoliopsida; order Ericales; family Theaceae; genus Camellia; species Camellia sinensis. The sequence goes on along the minus strand of NC_138969.1, from coordinate 105,040,875 downwards.
AGGAATTCTGTCTGGCCGGTGGTGCTCTGCAGCATGTAAGGAACCTGCTCCAGGACTTTGGTAATTTTCAGAGAGACAAGGCAGTACAAACAAAGGTGGCAGGAGTATGGTACGGGTTTTTCGGGCGAGTCAAATTCCGAGCATGCATCATCTGCGCATCCCGAGGCAGAGGCTACGGCCACCCTCTTCTTTCTTTTGCTTATTTGCTTTTAATTGATCAGAATTTCTGTAATATTTTATTTGTTTATTATTTCGGGACTGTAATATTCATTTGGTCCCTCCGAGCGAGGGCAAATCTGTAATAAGTGTGTGTGAGTGGAGTGTATGTCTTCCAACCCCCACTTCTTTCTTCCCTTTTATTTACCTGCTTTTGATGGTAGATTAGGGCACGTTTAATTTAGCATACCTTATGCTATGCATGCGTGCATTCATGCATTTGTATTGCATACATTAGGCTCGGTACATCACGCTAACTGCATTTGTACTTCAAATTCAAAAACTGAATATGTGATAGTTGCGCATTTTCACATGTCATGTTTAGGATAGCCGAGCCTATTCTAGCAACATTTTGTATGCGATGCATCAGACACTTAACATGAACTAGGACATGCATGTTTGCTAACTAGTTTACTGTTTTGGCACGGAGTACGATATAAGTATTTATGCTTTAGCACCCCGCATGCTTGTGAGTGTTGCCATGACAGTATGCTTGCCATGCGGCTAAATGCTTATGTGATAAATTGTTTGAATGCCTGTGGGTGAAGGTTGGATTGTTTGAGTTGGAAAAACTCGTTGAAATCTGCATTTTAGCCTACTTGCGAGTAGCAAATCCAAAACATTTTCCAAAACAAACGGATATGCAATGCTTATTTCCAAATTAGGCAATCTAGTCTATACTTGTTTGCTGTGCGCATAACATAGTAATTCTAGGCTAATAAATGGGATAAGAACACATAACGTCTTCAAAATTGGATATCATGGTTAGTAGAGGCCGGTCTTCGGACCGGGCGAAAGGGGGTGCTCATAGCTGACCTTCCCCGATCGTACCCAAGCTCCCGAGCCGAGGCAACTTTGGTGATGACGGACACGTGGCCTTTGGCACCGAGTCAGGGTTTCCTAAATTCCCCCTTAATAAAATATTTAGGTGGCGACTCTGTATCTGGCAAAGCAGTCCATGTTTGGCACTTCTTTCAAAATCTGTTTTCGCAAAACGATTTGCCGGATTTGGACTCTTTGGTTCAGATTTAGAACCGTAACAAAATCGAGTCCGAACTGTAGCGGGGTCCCTCGCGGGCTTGCTACAGCAGCGCTCGGTGTATTTCAGATGTGGCGTCTGGCACGCACGTTTTGAGCATTTGTAAATGCAGTTTTGTAGCTTCTGGCTTGGGTTTTGAGTCAGTTCTCTGTTTTGTTTTTGAGTCTGCCTCTTTGCTTTAAGTCAGTCTTTTTGTTTTTGGGTCTGTCTTGTGGTACCGAGTCAGTCCCGTTGTATCGGATGTCGAGTGATTCCGGGGTTGTTTCCTCGAACACCGTTTTTGTATTAACCCTTTTTGCTTTCTTTTTGAGTCTATCTCTGCTGTGGAGCCAGTTACATCCAAAAAACTTGAATGAAACAGCTGCGGCTATCATGTTTCCGTGCTTATTGTTTGTTTTGGGCTAGTTGTGCCAGAGGTTTTGAATCAAACGGCCGTGCATTCCACATGTTCTCTATGCCTTGAGAATTATTACATTGACCTAAGTTCTTCAAAACTTTTTCCGAAACATTGTGATAAAAACGACGAGGAAGGAATTCCTCCGGTTTTGCAAAATTTTGATCAATTGAGAGAAAGAGAGGCATGCTAAGCCTTTAATGAATGAAACCATGCTTGTTAGCGTGAGTACTGAGAAGGACCCTGGCTTGATCCAGATTGGTTCCACACTATCTTCGGTGCGAGCGATTTGTCGCTTTCTTAAAAACTTTCAAAAACAAATGTTTTGCGCGGCCCTGTGAAGACCTGTGTGGAATCGCTCTTGAGATTGTGCAGCCTAGGATCGCTCTCAGCCTCAAGATTCGACCTGTTTGTTTTGAACCTCGAACTCATTCAGAACGTTCAACGGACAACTGTCAGAGGAGGCCCGTGTGGCCAGTTTTGAAGCAGCCCTCGAACAAGAGGCACTGAAGCTGAATCAAAAAGATTAGATCTCACCAGAAGAAGCTCATGGAGCAACCATGACGGATTCTTCTGCAGATCATTGCAACAGCCGTTCTCCTAGATACAGAAAGGCTTCAACTTCAAAAACCATTTGGCATGGACTTGTTACACTTTTACCCTTTGAGAGGCTCGCTGGGCCGAAAACCCGGAAGGGTGACCCAGGCAAAAGTTAGAGCAAGAGAAAAATAAAAGAAAGAAGCAAAAAAAATATAATAATGCAAAAGAAAAGAAAAAAAGAAAGAAAAAAAGAGAATGAAAGATACAAAAAAAGAAAATGAAAAGAAGCTCGCAAGGTAGAAAACCCGCATCGGGCGCCTTGGCAAAAGTTAGAGCCTGAAAAGTGAAGGTTAAAATACCCGAGTGTACGTTAACCGGAACAACGTAAGGCTTGATTCCCATGTTTGGGATACGTAGGCAACTTCATCCTGAAGTCCAGCCCCCAACGCTCTCATGGCGACTAAGTCCATGCAATGGTTTTTAATCATCCTTGATTCCCATGTTTGGAGTATCTAGGCAACTTCGTCCTGAAGTCCAGCCCTCAACACCTTCAAAGTGACTGTGTCCATATATTGGTTTTGACCATCTTGGTCTTCTCTGTATCCAAGAAAGTTCGGTCGTGATCATCACTAGTGAGGACTATTTACAATATGCTACGACGTCATCCAAACAAGGAGCAACTTTCCGTTGCCATGATATCGCCATTCAAACTAGGGGCGACTTTCCGTTGCCATCCATCCCTTCCAAGCCAGGGGCAATTTTCCATTGCCTCTGATCTGAGGTTGCGCATCTCGAGGGTAAGTTCCGCGCTTGTTTAGCACCGGTCGTTTGCAAAAATAGTTTTTGAGAATTTTTACTGAAGTTGACTAAGTTTTCTCGAAAATTGTTTTATTTTTCAAAACTTGGACTATTTTCTAGGACCCAAGAAAGGACAATTTTCAGTGCTCATAGCCTGACCTGCATGGTTTTCAGATAAAAATCGAACAAGTATGTTAATCCGACTCTCATCTTGATCAAACTATTTTAGTAGAAAAACCAAAACAAAAAATGGTCAAAATGATGAACTAGGGGCACAGTTGAGTGAGGCGTTCTGTCTTTCCCCCGTCGTCAACATACTTGCCAGGAGGGCACTCTACCCACCAGAAGAAATAGCTGTGAGCTAACGACGTTAGGCATGAACCCGCAACTTCCTATTCATTCATCAATCACCTTGGAGAGGGACGAAAAATGAGAGAATAAAGAATAGAGAGGTGTAAGTTGAGAGAAAAAGCGAGCCAAAAGGTTTTGAGAGAAAAACCGAGCTTGAGTGCCAGAGTGATGTGAGAATCACAAATGAGAGAAGGGTGGGAAACAATACCCAGATAAACAAGCTCCTCGCGATCTGAGGTCCCCCGTCTCCGTTGATGCGTCTGTATGTCGTGTCTTTTGTTTTGTTTACCTCAACCTTTGTTTTGAGTCTTTTCCGAGTGTTACTCGATGTGTTTAGGTCGTGTACCTTTTGTTGAGTCACAGTATGCTGTGCTTAGTTGTAGGCTCAATACCCAGTTGAAAACCCTTCTTCAAATTCAAAGATTAATTGCTTTGTGCTCAGAATGCTGTGCCATTCGCCACATTTGTGCAAAAACATGATTCGGTTCTTTCCTACAACTGCAGGGTCCACCCCGATAAGTGTGAGCAGGAAAACACTGGGCCTCTTTGAAGCTCCTGGGTTTCAGATCGTATCGGAGTGCGCTTCGACTTTAGTGGATTCGACCTTCATAGTCCGTCTTGTCAGGTTTGGGTTGTTTGTTTAGGATCCGCTGTGTGCAAAATGGGCCAAGCGCTGTGTTATGGGTTGTATGCAGATTAATCCCCAATAGAGTATTAGCCGAATGTTCAGAATGTGCTGTGGCTGGTATGGTCTATTTTGCTGTTGACTGGTTCGTTATCTGATTATTACAATGCAAGTATTCAATTTTCAGACGACGGATCAATTCCATTCACATTGAGGTGTAACATGATGTGATGCGATGCAATACATGAGATATGTAAATGTAACACTTTTTAAGCAAAAAGTTTGTTCATTTCATTATCTTTTTCAAGTGCATAGCTTTGAAAACAAAAATCTGCCTGCGGCAGTACAAGGTAATCTAACTACCAGCAAAGAGAAGAAAAAAAAGAAAAAGAAAAAGTACAAAAAAGAAGAAAAGCAACAATCTGGATCATCATCAATAGTCTCGGGTCCGGGGATCTGTCCTCACCCTCTTTCTGGACGAAGGTCCAGGGGCATCGTCATCAGCATCGTCATCTGAGCCTGAGTCTGAGTCGTCTCCAGCCTCCTCAGATGACCCAGCCTCTGCCTCTGCCTTGGACTCGTCATCATCATCATCATCATCATCATCCTCAGGGGTCGGCGCCCGAGAGCTACTCCCGACATGAACACGCCCCCCCTGGTACGGGGACGTACAGCGTCTCCACACCCTCCTCGAGCAGGAATAGAGGGCCCAGCCGGAGCACCACCCACCAGAGGAATCTAGAAGGAAGGCTGAAAAGCACAAAAGGCAAATACATCAGAATACTGTGAGCAGTGTATCAGTGGAGAATGCAGTGTACAGTGTTTGAATACTGTGAGCAGTTTATCAGTGCAGAATGCGGTGTATGAGTACAGTGTATGAACGCCGTGAGCAGTTTATCAGTGCAGAGTACAGTGTATAAATGCAGTGTATGCAGTGTATCAGATGCTATCAGATCAGTGTGTCAGGTGTTGTGTCGTGCATCAGATTACGTGAATCAGCTTATGAATGGTTTGAGACCGTCGTCAGAAGGACATACCGGAATGCTATAGAGGGCCAGGAGGTCGAAGGTCCGCTGTAGCATCCCCATCATGGAGGCATTCAACTCCACGGACTGCCGGGGGTACTCGGAGGATGCCTGCAAGAGTACAAGATGTATCAGTATTCCAAGGAATATCAAATAAACTGAAATGAAATACCAATGCAAGATGCAAAATAAAGTAATACATACCGGAGGCAAGTCGGGGATACCGGCTAACTCATGACCAGCCGGGGGAAGAGCAAAGGGGATCTGGTAGGTCGCCCCATCCTCCCTTCTGTATGTCAGTAAAGTGGGCAGAGCAGGCCAGCTGGTCCCCCGCCCTCTCTGAGCTGCACCCCTACCGCGGACTCGAGCTCTCCTCGACGCTCCTGCTCCAACCCCCGCTCCCGCTCCAGCTGCCGGCCCCGCTGGCCTCTCTCCCTCAACTCGGCGACCGCCGTTCAAGGGTCGCATAATGTAGGTCCGGACGTACTCCGCGTAGTCGCCCTCGCCTCTGTGATGCTCTGCACCCCAGCCGACGGTGTAGTCCCTCATCTGCTCAAGAAAGAACTCCTCTATATGCCTTATATGTGTAGGAAGCGGACCTAGAACTATTTGCTCTGGTAAACCCAGGGTCTGACGCAAGAAACACTCACCCAGGTACCAAGCCCGACAGACCGGGCCCTCCAACAGAATCCGACAACGAGCAGTCTCCTCTACGCCCTCATAATGATCCCTCACCACGGCCGGCAACAGAGCCCAGGGCTGCCAGGTGATCTGGAATTGAAATGCAGTATGTTATCTACTGTTATTGAAAACATACAGTGCTAAGCAAAGCCTAAGCAAATTCTAAAGTTGAACATACCTCCGCGGCGGTGATGGTGTCGAAATAGCGGCGGAAGAAAATTAAAGACTCCCGTGGCCTCCGCACGTATCGCATGTCAAAGCGATGAGAAAAGGGGACACCGAGTGGGGTCTCCACATTAGGTACTGGGGCAAGCCTGGGAAAATAAGCATACACCCACAACTGCAGGACAGATATAAGTACGACTATCAGATAAAGCAAAATATAGAATAAAGCAGAAATGGCAGAGCCGTGTGTTGTGTAGTGTATTGTACAGAGTATACAGTGTGTGCAGTATACAGTCAAAGTAAAGCAGAGTATATGTGTGCCGCGTGTGCAGTATATAGTTAGTGAGAGGCAGACCGTGGTGTGTGCAGTGTACAGAATACAGAAAACGTGAAGCAGAAATGTAAAAGGGGAAGAAGATGGACCTCCCAAGCTCGCCAGTAGCCGCCGAGAAGCTGTCCGCTGAGGCGGGAAGAAGAGCTTATGTAACCATACAAAGTGGCCAAGCCAGTGCCACCCCAGTCACAATGGCGGATCCGCCTAACATCCACCAGTGCGCTCAACAGGCATAGAGGCACGGTGTTCGCCCGGTCGGCGAAGAGAGTCATCCCGAAGAGGAACATGATGAAGCCCCGCACATACCGATCCACCTCCTCTAGGGTCATCTGCGCCTCTTCCGCCAAAGCTGGCTGGATCTGGAAGTGGCTCTCAAACCAAGAGTACTTGACAAACCCTGCTCGAGCGAGGGGAGGCTGAGTGCCGAGTAGGTACAGCTGGGCGGCGTCCCACTCACCCATATCGGTGTCGAAGGGGATCGGATCACCCCCTACCCCGATGCCGGTGAGCATCGAGAAATCATAAGGGGTCATCGTCATGTCCCCCGCAACGGAGAAGTGGAAGGAGTTGGTGGTACCCCACCACCTCTCCACTAGAGCGGTGAGCAAGGGCCTGCAGGTCGTGAGTAGGGAGAGCCCCCTGCAGAAGATGCCGAAGCTGGCCTCGTCGACGATACGACGAACAGCATCTAGAAGCTCTAGGTACCAATCCCGAGTGACGATATTCCCATACCCGCGGATGGTATGGGAATCCCCCTCTAATCAAAAATAATTACGAGGCAATATTCAAAACACAGTTTTAAGAAGCATACAGGTATACAGCATGTGTGCATGTTTCCAAATTCGAACAGACATCGGTTGCCGGTGTACTTACAGTGAACTACAACGTGTGATGTGTTAGTGTATTTGAGTGGTTCAGGGCAAATACAGCATGTGTGCATGTCTTCAGACTCAAGCAGATATCGGGTACCAGTGTGTATGCTGTGAAATACAGTGTGCGTCGTGTGTTTGGGTGATTCAGGGTCAATGCAGTGTGTGTGTACGTGTAAGTTTCAAACAGATATCGGTTGTAAGTTTGTTTGCAACCAGCTACAGTGTACAGTGTATCAATGCATCCGGGCTAAGCAGTTAGAGAATAGAATCAACTAATGGCAGTTATGTTCTACATTGCGGAAAGTAATAAAATAGAAGAAAGAATGTTACCTCGGAAGCGCCGAAGAATAGATGGGAGGTCGGCTCACGCAGGAGAAGCTCGGGTGCCACGCCCCTTTCGAAGCTCTGGAACTGGCGTAGTCCATCGAGGAGCATCACATGAACCGCAGGCCTGTAGGTCTCCGGATCGAACGGCCGGATATGAAGTGGCAAGGGGTCAGCCTCGGGATCCATCTTGAGCACTGGAGGGATCCCGCCCAGTGGAAGATCGTCTGCCATCTCGAAGAGAATGTGAAAATGGCCGGAAGACGAAAAACCAGGCGAGAATGTGAAAAGTCAACGAAAAGTCAACCCCGAGAGGGCAGGAAAAGGCCAAAAAACCCGGAGTGCGGAAAAGGCACAGATATCGAGAAAAACTCGAGGGAAACGCCCCGAGTGGTGAAAATCAAGAACGAGACACCGAAACGAAGTTTCGTTCGGTTCAAAACGTTCGAAACGCGAAGGTATTCGCGAATCTGACAACGAAACGGGAGCTAGAACGCACGAAAATGAGAGAATTGAAGGAGGAAAACACTCTAGAGAGAGAGGGAGAGGATTTTCAAGCAAAAGGAAGTGAACAAAATAGGGCTAGAAGCCCTATTTTAAAAGACCCGTGGTCAAATGACAGAACTGCCCCGATACAGGGACTTTTTGCCGGTCGGCCACACTCTTTGCCGGTCGGCAAAATATTGTGCCGATGGAAATTGTATGATGGTCGATGGACGGTCGGTGATGCATTTTGATTGCCAGTGGACATCCGGTGGTCTCTTACAGTGATTTTGGAGCGCCCTACACCCTTGTTTGAGTTATGTGTGGGGTCCAGGGCCTTTAGTGCCCAAAACAGTGCAAAACAGTGCATTTCCGACACTCAATCGGCCTCCGCTTTGACCTCGGGTCGTGTCTTCTGTGCGTGGCACTCGAATTTTTGCAAGGTGTATCCTTTCCGTATCCTTTTGGCTTTTACAAAACTCAAAAGTTGCCCCATGTGCATCACATGTCAATCGCACTGTCTTGTGCATTTCAAATCAATCGCACCGTCTTGTGCACTCGCGTTGTCTAAACGCATCGCGCTACTTTGCGCGCCTCATTGCATTTTGCATGTTTGCAATCAATTTCATTACTTGCGTAGACCGCATGTTTTGCTTGCGTAGATCGCATGTTTGCAATCAATTTCATTACTTGCGTAGACCACATGTTTTGCTTGCGTAGACCGCTTGTTTGCAATCAATTTCATTACTTGCGTAGACCGCATGTTTGCAATCAATTTCATCACTTGCATAGATCGCATGTTTTGCTTGCGTAGACCGCATGTTTGCAATCAATTTCATTACTTGCGTAGACCGCATGTTTTGCTTGTATTTTGCATGTTTGCAATCAATTTCATTACTTGTGTAGACCGCATGTTTGCAATCAATTTCATTACTTGCGTAGACCGCATGTTTTGCTTGCGTAGACCGCATGTTTTGCTTGCGTAGACCGCATGTTTGCAATCAATTTCATTACTTGCGTAGACTGCATGTTTTGCTTGCGTAGACCGCATGTTTATAATCAATTTCATTACTTGCGTAGACCGCACGTTTATGATTAATTACGTTACTTGCGTAGACCGCATGTGTATAATCAAATTTATTACTTGCGTAGACCGCATGTTTTGCTTGCGTAGACCACATGTTTTACTTGCGTAGACCGTATGTGTATAATCAATTCCGTTACTTGCGTAGACCGCATGTTTTGCTTGCGTAGACCGCATGTTTTACTTGCGTAGACCGCATGTTTATAATCAATTCCATTACTTGCGTAGACCGCATGTTTTACTTGCGTAGACCGCATGTGTATAATCAATTCCATTACTTGCATAGACCGCATGTTTCGCTTACGTAGACCGCATGTTTTACTTGCGTAGACCGCATGTATATAATCAATTCCATTACTTGCGTAGACCGCATGTTTTGCTTGCGTAGACTGCATGTTTTACTTGCGTAGACCGCATGTTTATAATCAATTCCATTACTTGCGTAGACCGCATGTTTTACTTGCGTAGACCACACGTGTATAATCAATTCCATTACTTGCGTAGACCGCATGTTTTGCTTGCGTAGACCGCATGTTTTACTTGCGTAGACCGCATGTTTGTAATCAATTCCATTACTTGCGTAGACCGCATGTTTTGCTTGCGTAGACCGCACATTTATGATTAATTACGTTACTTGCGTAGACCACATGTTTGCAATCAATTTCATTACTTGCGTAGACCGCATGTTTTACTTGCGTAGACCGTACGTTTTGCTTGCGTAGACCGCACGTTTATGATTAATTACGTTACTTGCGTAGAGCGCATGTTTGCAATCAATTTCATTACTTGCGTAGACCGCATGTTTTACTCGCGTAGACCGCATACATTACTTGCGTAGACCGCATGTTCTGCTTGCGTAGACCGCATTCTTATGTTCAATTTCATTACTTGCGTAGACCGCATGCTTATATTCAATTTTGTTGCCTGCGTAGACCGCGTACTCCACTTACATATCTGTGCCTTCACAGCATTGTTACGCTTCCCACTTGCTTTGCGTTGTCACGCATTTCTAAGTATATTAATATGCATGTTGTTAATCACATTGTACCTGTTAAGTTTGTTTTCTTTGCAAGCACGATATTGTATGTACGGTTCATTTGAGGTTGGTGCAACCAGACGAACCGGACGGGTATGGTATACTCCGAGTGAGCCATATCGAGAATTTTGTACGGTCTAGGAGACCTTAAATCCTTGGAAGGTGCAAGACCTTTAGTGCATTGATGTGCACAGTCCATTTACATTGTCATGTATCTTAAAAGCCGCGTGTTGTCGCGCATTCCATGCAACATGCATTTCGTACATCATTTGCATTTCAAAAAAAAACAAAAAAACAATCGCATTGTCATGCATCATCATAAATAGTTGCATTGTCATGCATCATTGCATATTTGTAGATATTGCATTGTAAATTGCATGCATTCAATGCATCACCTCCGCCTATGGCTTGCACCTTTCCATGTTGAGCTTGGTCTGGTATGTGCCCATACTTTTTACGTCGAAACATAGTTCAGTAGACCGTTCTATGTTAGACACGGCTTGTATGTGTACATGCCTTTCCTAGGCAAGATTTGGTTTGACCCGCAGGCCATATCCATTGTATCTATTTCCATTCCATTGCATAATTGTAGATATTGCATTGTGATTTGCATGCATTCATTGCATCACCTTCCATTTATGGCTTGCGCCTTTCCATGTTGAGCTTGGTCCGGTATGTGCCCATACTTCTCGTGTCGAAGCATAGTTCAGTGGACCGTTCTATGTTAGACGTGGCTTGTATGCATACATGCTTTGCCTAGGCAAGATTTGGTTTGGCCCGCGTGCCATATCCATTGCCATTTCCCTAGCATTTTCATTATATATTACATTGTAGTGTAATTGTTACATCCAGCATTAGGATCATTGTCCTTTCCCCAGCGGGTCGTTTTCCCACTTATGTCATTCCCCCCCAATACTTGTTCTTGTGTCCGTCTACATTACTCATAGTTCAGTTGATCATTCTATGGTAGACGGACTTGTTACCTCCATCAATCTATTTGACATAGGTGTGGTTTCGAACCGCTCACGATTGGATCATGATTCATTTGCTTTGCATATAGTTTGCATTGTTTCAATTACATTGCATCTTCATTTGCATTGTTTATACATTGTTTTGTATATATTGCATATCATTTTGCATCCATCTTTTGCATTGTCATGCATGTTGATAATAACATCGTACCTGTTGAGTTGTTTTCTTTGCAGACACAATATTGTATGTACGGATCATTTGAGGCTGGTGCAACCAGACGAGCCGCACAGGTATTGTATCCTCCGAGTGAGACGTATCGAGAATTGCATAATTCTCTTACATCCTTTCTGCATTGTAGTGTAGTTTGGTGTATGCGAGCTTAAAACTGTCGCATGTATGCTTCATTACAGCTTTCTTTGCATGATCATAAGTTATGTCCGGCTCTGTGCATTGTTTTGCATTTTGCCCCTGCCTTCAGGCGCATATCTTGCTTGTCTTGCATGATTGTCTGAGTCTTCGGCCTTGTCAAAAATGGGTCGTCTCTGGGCTTTGACATTCACTCCCATCATTGTTATGCTTTTCGAGTTCTGTCAAAGAGAGGCAACTATAGACACCCCATTTTTGACCGTCCTCAAGACTTGGACGTCACCATTGGAACACTTGGTGATTACCCTTGTTTGTGTTCGTCTTGAGTTCCCGGAGGTCTCGGTTGCACGCCTTGCCTCAGGACCTCTCGACTCGACCGTGTTGTGTCTGGTTTTGCACCAAACACTTGTGTTTTGCCTTGGAGGGGCAGGGAATGCCTTGTGAGGCATCCCCACACATCACCGGCCATGGCTTGAGGCAACCGGCCAGTGATTTTGTGCCATCGGCAATGTATATTGCCGGTCGGCCATTTATTTTGCCAAAATGGCAATTTTGAACGGCCGATCACTGTTCATCTACTTTTAGTAGATATTTTGTGCCAACTGTGATAGCTGGCACCCACTCTGTTCTCCTCCATACACGTGTATGGAGGGATTTCTCTCTTGACAATCTTATTTGACAAGCTTTACAAGAGAGAGCTCTATAAGAGAGAGTCTTCTCTCTTGGATTTAGGGTTAGAAAACATTTTAGAGAGTTTTGATATTAGGGTTAGGAACTTGTATCTATTCCATCTCTATATTTCCCTCTCTTGTTAGCTTAGTGTGTGTGTTTTGTCTTACTTTTTCTCACAAACACCCACCATTACACCTTCTCTTGGTTATTGAGGGCCAAAGGAGTGTTCTTGGAGTTTTGGAGCTGGTTTCAACCTAAAGAAGCTGCTGGAGCTCCATTGTTGAAGAGGGTCTTCAAGGGTAAGAAACTTGCTCCTTTTTACCCCTTTCTTGCATTGTATTTTTTCCTACCTTACAACTATTTTTGTGTTTAGTGTATAACACAAAAAAGTTCTATTTTTAGGTCCTCTAAATAGTTGTTTAAGGTTGCTTCAAGCGTTGAGGTTGTTTGACCCCTCTTAAGCCTTGTAAGGCTCCATTTTGTTCCATTTTGAGTGAGCTCTAAGACCTTGGTGTTTGGGCCTCCTCACCACTGAAATCTTGAGGGATTTCAGAGGTGAGGATGGTGCCTTGAGGTCCCAAGAAGGAGAGGGCTACCCCCTCTCCTTGTTGTCCTTGAAAAGGGCCATTTTTGCCTCTTGAGGGAGCACCTAGCTTAGGCTCTTGTTGACCATGCCTTAGCTGATTTTTGTGCTTATTATGTCATAATATGCCTCTGTTTTTAGTCGGTTCTGGTACACCATGCTTGCTTAGTATACATGCCTTGTAATGCCATTTTGTTGCCTTAACTTGCCTTAGGTTGTAAACCATTATTCTAGCATGTTTTAGGCTTAGCTTTGTGAAGCTTTCATGCTTATTTTGCCATGTTTAAGGTCTGTCCTTAGCCATTTTGGTCGACCATGGCATGCATTATATAGCCGCTTTGCATTTTTGGTTTGTTGGTGTAGACACCCCATTTTTGACCGACCTTGAGACTCAGACGTCACCAGTTGAGCACTTGGTGATATTGCATAACGTGCTCGTTCAGAAGTTTCAGAGTCTTGGCTGCGAGCCCCGCCTCCGGATTTCCGAACCCTCTTCTGTGCCTTGTCTCGGTTTGCGAACCAGACTCGGTTTTCTCTGTTTCTTTTCCTGAGGGAAGGGAGAGGTCCCGTAGACTATCTCTCAATGCCCGTGGGCTACATTTGGTGGCCGTAGGCCATTTTTCCCATTTCGGAGCCCGGTTTCCGGTTTTCGGAGCCGTCAGGCCGTGTGCCTCGGTTCGGGACCGCCTAACCATCTCCGTTTGCTCTGATTTTTGGAATACATCTTATTTTCTCCCTTTTGAGGGACACTGGGGTCTGAGAAACCCACTTCGTGGCCGAACGCCACTTTCGGTGTTTAACGGGCAGTTTCCGGGGCCCCGAACTGCGTGTTTTGGCCCCCGAACATTCGTTTTGCATCGGTTTTCGTTCATTTTTGGCAGGTACCTCTGTTTTATCACCAGGAAGGTCACTGAAGGGTGGGAGGCTAGTAATTGTTGCAGCAACCAGTTATCTCTCCTCCGGAGCCTCCCGGCGCCCGTTTTTCTGACTTCCGGGCCAATGTTGAACACCCTGGGGTTAGTGTTGCCAACTTTCAACCACATATTTGTGATGTACACACATGGGAGGCCACTAAAAAGTGGTGGCCGGCCATTAATTCAATTTGACCCTTTTGAACCCCTCCTTCCGGGCTAATGTTGAACACCTTGGAGCCATTTTCTTCAAACCCAAACCACATATTTGTGATGTACACACATGGGAGGCCACTAAAAAGTGGTGGCCGGCCATTAATTCAACTTGACCCTTTTGACCCCTAGCTGGCCGGCTAGGGGGGGTGGCTGGCCGGCTAGGGGGTGTGGCTGGCCGGCCACCTGCAGAAAAAGTGATAGGCCGGCCGTGTTCCTTGCACTGTGCACTTTACAGCTGTGGGGCAATATCCCCCAGATATTTTCTGTGTCCGGGGGATATTTTGTGGGGGAGTTTTACCCTCCTTTTTGCCCCACCTTTACACCCTCTTTTTGTCCATATAACCAGCTGGTGGCCTCCTCTACAATGGTTAGAAAATTTACTCTTCAAAGCTCCATAGCTAACTCCATCTTCTTCCTTCTCAATTCTTCAAAAAACCCTAACTCCCTAACCATCATTCCTTCTACACCACCAAGCTCTACCACCACCATCTCATTTCCAGCAACAAGGAAGGGTTCTTGAAGGTTAAAGAAGCTGCAAATCCATCCAAGAAGCAACAAAAGTTTAGATCTTCAAGGGTAAGTAACACTTTTACCCTTTTGACCCTTTTTCTTGATCTATTTCTAAGCCCCACTTGTTTTTGGTTTCAAGCTCCAGCCCTAACTGAAAAGGGCCATATTTTGAGCTCATATTCACTTCTCATTAAGGGCTCAACCTTGTTTGAGCCCTCCATAATACACTTGCTTCATTGATCATCTTGTATGTCATGATTTTGCATGCTGTTTTTGGCCCATGAGCAATTTATTTTCGAGCATGTTGTAAACTGATATAAGGCTTATTTTGAGCACCTCTTCAACATTGGAGAAGGGCTCAACATTGTTTGGTGTCTCCATGTATCACTTGTAGTTATATCCCTTGTTTGGCTCCTTTTTTGTATAAATTGATAGCCCTCTTTGCTTCTGTTTTTGGACCTTGGTCCGAACTGAAAGTGGCCTTATTTTGGCCTATACTTCATGTTTCATTCACACTTTTTTTCTGTTTGGTGATTATTTTGTATACTTCATGTTTTAGCACCTTTTGAGCCTCATTTTGCATCATATTTTTAGCATGTTTGTATACTGATTTTGAGGCTGCCATATACTGTAAATGTTCATATTTTTGGTCCATCTTCAGTGTTGTAGAAGGAAATTTTTCAGTTTGGGTTTAGCTTATACCACTTGCTTCATTACCCCTCTTTTGGCCCCTATTCTTGCATGCCATTTTTGCCATACCTATGCTTGCTGTTTGGCCATGTTTATAACTGTGAAAGTGCATCTTTTGGGACTGTCTAGCTTCTGTCTTTGCATTGCATGTCCATATTGTGCATGTTTAGCATAGCTATGGGCCATTTCGGGTGCCTAAATTCGCATTTCGGGACATTTCCTTGCATTTCATGTCATTTCGCTTCATTTCGGGACTGTTTTCCCCCATATTTTAATGCTGAAATTCCATTAGTATGCTTGCATATCATTTTTGCCATGTTTCATTGCATTCTGCCACCGCCTCGGTTTGCGTGCCCGTGTGCACGCATTTCGAGGCATCTCATTTTCTGCCATCGGCATCCTATGTGAGTGTGGCTGAGGCTCACTCATGTTGGTATAAGCCCATTTGTCATTTCGATATCATTTCATTGAATTCTGCCACCGCCTCAGTTTGCGTGCCCGTGTGCACGCATTTCGAGGCATCTCATTTTCTGCCATCGGCATCCTATGTGAGTGTGGCTGAGGCTCACTCATGTTGGTATAAGCCCATTTGTCATTTCGATATCATTTCATTGCATTCTGCCACCGCCTCGGTTTGCGTGCCCGTGTGCACGCATTTCGAGACATCTCATTTTCTGCCATCGGCATCTTATGTGAGTGTGGCTGAGGCTCTCTCATGTTAGTATAAGTCCATTTTGCATTTTCCATGTCATTCGCATCGCTTTTGCATTGCCTCGGTTTGCGTGCCCGTGTGCACGCATTTCGAGGCATCTCATTTTCTGCCATCGGCATCTTATGTGAGTGAGGCTGAGGCTCTCTCATGTTAGTATAAGTCCATTTTGCATTTTCCATGTCATTCGCATCGCTTTTACATTGCCTCGGTTTGCGTGCCCGTGTGCACGCATTTCGAGGCATCTCATTTTCTGCCATTGGCATCCGATGTGAGTGTGGCTGAGGCTCACTCATGTTGGTATAAGCCCATTTGTCATTTCCATATCATTTCATTGCATTTTATCATCGCCTCGGTTTGCGTGCCCGTGTGCACGCATTTCGAGGCACTCCATTTTTATCCGCCGGCATCCTATGTGAGTGTGGCTGAGGCTCACTCATGTTGGTATAAGCCCATTTGTCATTTCCATATCATTTCATTGCATTTTATCACCGCCTCGGTTTGCGTGCCCGTGTGCACGCATTTCGAGGCACTCCATTTTTATCCGCCGACATCCTATGTGAGTGTGGCTGAGGCTCACTCATGTTGGTATAAGCCCATTTGTCATTTCCATGTCATTTCATCACATTTTGTCATTGTCTCGGTTTGCGTGCCCGTGTGCACGCATTTCGAGGCGCTCCATTTTATCCGACGGTATCCGATATGAGTGTGGCTGAGGTTCACTCATGTTGGTATAAGCCCACTTATCATTTCCATGTCATTACATCACATATCATCGCCTCGGTTTGCGTGCCCGCGTGCATGCACTTCGAGACACATATCATCGCCTCGGTTTGCGTGCCCGCGTGCATGCACTTCGAGACACATATCATCGCCTCGGTTTGCGTGCCCGCGTGCATGCATTTAGAGACACATATCATCGCCTCGGTTTGCGTGCCCGCGTGCACGCACTTCGAGACACATATCATCGCCTCGGTTTATGTGCCCGCGTGCACGCACTTCGAGACACATATCATCGCCTCGGTTTGCGTGCCCGCGTGCACGCACTTTGAGACACATATCATCGCCTCGGTTTGCATGCCCGCGAGCACGCATCTCGAGGTACCTCACTTTCATAGCATTGTGTATGTTAGGATTGTATATTAGTCGCATTTCATGCATATCATGCATATTGCATCGTGTCCGGAATAGGAGTTAGCCCGGGCACGGGAAATGAGGTACATTTCGTACTCCGAGTGATGGAATGTGTCTCAATTCCCCAGTCACCGACACTCCGGATTATCCATGATGGAGTTAGGTTTTAGCTGTAGTTTCATGTGCATTCATCCTATATTGAGTTGTGCATTTCGACTTCTCGGCCATCATGCCTCGGTATGCGTGATTGGTGGCACGAGGAGCGAGACATGCATATATTTGTGCAAATACATTGCTATGCCCCTTTCCTGCTCTCTGTTGCAGCAAAACCAGGAATCAGCAACCTTTTGGGGCTTGGCACGCATTTCAAGAACAGGTGTAAACAGAGGCTAATTGGGGCATTCCGGTGGATTTCCGCGCAAGACAACCCGGACATGCATCATCCATCAGAAGCAAGACAGTCCCTGGCTTGCATGCCAGTTTTATTTGCTTTCTTAGTTAATTCATTAATTAATTAGGAATTTGTATATTATTCGGACTGTAATATTCGGGACAGTAATATTCGGACTGTATTATTTATTCGGACCCTCTGAGTGAGGGCATAACTGTAATAAGTGTGCGTGAGTGTGATGTATGTCTTCCAACCCCACGTCTTTCTCCCTTTTATTTATCCGCTTTTGATGGTTAGATTAGGGCATATTTCAATTAGCATACAGTATGACAGCATGTTTGTATTCATTCATCTGTATTGCATGCACCGGGCTCGGCGCACCATACTAACTGCATCGTACTTTCAATTCAAAATTGAATACATGGTAGTTGTAGCATCTCATATACCATCTTAGAATAGCCGAGCCTGCTATAGTTGCATTTTGCATGTGTTGCATTAGGCATTTCTGTATACTTAGGATCATGCATGATTTCTAATACAGCTTTTGTTTTGGCTTGGAGTACCCGGTAAGTTTTATGCTTTAGCATCCTTGCATACGTGTGAGTGAATACCATGATAGCATGCTTACCATGAGGCTATGTGCTTATCTGATATAACTTCCTGAATGCCTGTGGGTGAAGGTTAGGTTATCAGAATTGGAATAAACCATCAAATGTTTCAAGCCTACCTGCGGGTAGCAAACCATTTTCAAAAACAAACATGAAATGTTTCATTCCGATTCAGGCGACCCGATCTATACTTGTATGCTGTGTGCATCACATAGTAACCTAGGCTAATAACCGGTATAAGAACTCACAATGTTTTCAAAAATTGATATCATGGTTAGTAGAGGCCGGTCTATGACCGGGCGAGTGGGGGTGCTCACGAAGTGACCTTCCCCAATCGTACCCAAGTTCCCGAGCCGAGGCAACTTTGGTGATGACGGACACGTGGCCTTTTGGCACCGAGTCAGGGTTTCCTAAATTTCCCAAAATAAAATATTTAGGTGGCGACTCTGTATCTGGCAAAGCAGTCCATGTTTGGCACTTCTTTCAAAAATCTGTTTTCTCAAAACGATTTGCCGGATTTGGACTCTTTGGTTCAGACTTAGAACCGTGACTAACGAAAAGTCGAGTCCGAGCTGTAGCGAGGTCCCCCGCGGGCCATGTTACAGTTGGCCTTAAGTGTGTGATTGTGTGGTATGCATTACTTGCTTCGATTTAGTGGGTTAGGATCATTTTCCATGCTATTTCAGTCCCTTTGATATGCTTGTATGCTTGCCTTGGACACCTCTTTAATGCTTTGAAAGCTTATGTTGTATGCTCCATGTTTTAGCCTTTGTGCATGCTTTTGAATTTGAGCCACTTAGATGCCATCTAGGGGGTCCCTTTGCATGGTCTAGGTCTGCCTTGGACCTGTTTTAAGCCTTCTTGGCCTTGTGAGGCTTGGTTGGCTTAGCCATGGTTTAAGTCCCCTTTGACTTGCTTTAAATGCTTGGACCATTTGCATGCTAATGTTTGTCTTATTTAAGTTGGTTTGGCACCTCTTATAGCATGATTTTCAAGGCTTATAATGCATGCCATATGTCCATGATTATTCCCTTTTAAGTGTGGTTAAAAGTAGTCCTTTGATGCTTAAGCGTTAGGCCTTAACATGTGCATGTGTGTATGTGTGTTTGGTCCCATTTTCTTAAGTTTTTGGCCACTGTTTTGGACCTAACTTAGAGCTGTCCAATTAGTGTAAGTCCATCCCTTGCATGCCATTCAAGTGTTGTTATATCATCCCATGTTTGCATGCTTTGGTTGCACATGTTACATGCTTGAAATCACTTGCATTCGCCTTGCATTCCATTGGCCAAGTTGCTAGCATGTTGCGTGATTGAATTACATCTTGCATGCTCTAGTGGTTTGCATAATTGTGGCATGCTTGTTTGATTTGTTGCTTAGGTTGTGTACCTAATGTTCATTGCATGTTTGTATGCTCCCTTTTATGCCATGTTGCATATTAGCTAACATGCTTAGGTTGCATCGCATTGAACATGCATGCCTTGCCTCTTAAAATCAAGTGATAGAGGTTGGGCCTTTATGTGGTTATTTGGTTTGCATTTCATTTGACATGAAAGTGCACAACTTGGTCTCTTGGGCCATCACGCATTGAAATGCGCGCTAGATGGTCCGGGAACCAAGGACCATGTCCCTTTGAGTCATACACATGATAAGGGATAGGATTGGTGCATACATTGCTTGAATTGCATTGCCATGCTATGCCTTGCCCTCTGCTGCTGTCAATTGCAGGTTCTGCAGACATTCTTTGCCGACCGGCAGTGTTTAGTGCCGACCGGCAATCCATTGGTGGCCGATAGCTTCCTTTGTGGCCGATGACCACCAAATCACTGTCGGTGGCTATTCTACTCAGCCGGTGGTGTCTCCCAATGTCCAGGGAAGCAATTCTGAGACTTTGGTAGTCTTCAAAGAGGCAGAGCAAGGAAAACAGAGGCAGCCTATGCATGGCAGTGCACTTCCGACCAAGACCCGAGCACGCGCGCGTCGAACCCTCTTCCCGAGGCCCCTTTTTATTGTTTTTCTTATGCTTAGTTAGTTTGTTCATTAATTAGGTGACTTGTAATGATTAATTAGTTGGCGAGTTAGTTAATTTGTATTATTATTTTGGTCCCTCCGAGCAAGGGCGAATTTGTAATAAGTGTGGGTGAGTGCGTGCATGTCTTCCAACCCCCACTTCTTTCTCCCTTTTACTTACCTGCTTTGATGGTTAGTAATAGGACATGTTTAATTTAGCATACCTTATGCTATGCATGCGCGCATCATTCATCAGTATTGCATGAACCGGGCTCGGCGCATCATGCTTACTGCATTAGTACTTCAAATCTAACTTGAATACATGCTACTTGTGCATTTTCACATGTCATTCATAGAATAGCCGAGCCTACTCTAGTGACATTCCGTATGCGTTACATTAGGCATTTAAACATGGACTTGGATCATGCATTGATTGCTGACAAGTTCTTTGTTTTGGCACGGAGTACGATGTAAGTGTTTATGCTTTAGCATCTCGCATGAGTGTGAATGTTAACATGACAGCATGATTACCATGAGGCTAGCTGCTTACATGATATTACTGCTTGAATGCCTGTGGGTGAAGGTCGGATTGTCTGAGTTGGAATAGCTCATTGAAATCCGTGTTTTAGCCTACTTGTGAGTAGCAAATTCCAAAACATTTTTTCAAAACAAACGGATATGCAATGCTTATTCCCAAATTAGGCAATCTAGTCTATACTTTTGTGTTGTGCGCATAACATAGTAATTCTAGGCTAATAACCGGGTTAAGAACACATAACGTTTTCAAAAACGAATATCATGGTTAGTAGAGGCCGATCTTTGGATCGGGCGAGAGGGGGTGCTCATAGCTGACCTTCCCCAATCGTACCCAAGTTCCTGAGCCGAGGCAACTTTGGTGATGACGGACGCGTGGCCTTTGGCACCGAGTCAGGGTTTCCTAAATTCCCCAAAATAAAATATTTAGGTGGCGACTCTGTATCTGGCAAAGCAGTCCATGTTTGGCACTTCTTTTTCTAAAAATTTGTTTTCTCAAAACGATTTGCCAGATTTGGACTCTTTGGTTCAAATTAAGAACCGTGACAATCGAGTCCGAACTGTAGCGGTGTCCTTCGCGGACGTTGTTACACCCATTTAGTCATTTTTCTATTGTTTACATTGATGACATCTTGATTTTTTCCAAATCAATTCATGACCATTGGAAACATTTAACTGCTTTCTTTTATACTATTAAAAGTCATGGTTTAGTCATATCTGCTCCCAAAATTAAATTGTTTCAAACTAAAGTTCGGTTTTTAGGATATAATATTTACCATAATACTATTCTCCCAATTAGTCGATCCATTGAATTTGCGTCCAAGTTTCCTGATGAAATTCTTGATAAAACCCAATTACAAAGGTTCTTAGGCTCCCTAAATTACATTGCTGAGTTCTACAAAGACCTTAGGAAGACTTGTCAACCACTGTTTGATAGGTTGAAAGATAATCCTCCTCCTTGGTCGTCTGTTCATACTTCTATTGTTCAACAAGTCAAACAATATGTTAAGTCTCTTCCTTGTCTTGGTATTCCTACTGAATATTCCTTCAAAATTATTCAAACTGATGCTTCTGATATTGGTTATGGTGTTCACTCCTCAATCCCCTGAACAAATTGTTTGTTATCATTCTGGTGTCTGGAATAAAGCACAATTAAACTATAGTACTATTAAAAAAGAAATTTTGTCTACTGTATTATGTATTCAAAAATTTCAAGATGATATTTTAAATAAATTTTTTTTACTTTGTGTTGATTGCAAATCTGCTAGATTTGTTTTAGAAAAAGATGTTCAAAATCTTGCTAGTAAACAAAATTTTGCCCATTGGCAATCTATTTTAAGTATTTTTGATTTTGATATTACCTATATAACTGGTTATCAAAATTCCCTTCCTGATTTTCTTACCCGGGAATTTTTACAGGGGGTAAGGGATGACTGCTCCTGTTACACCATTTATTTCCTGTCATAAATCTCGAATTAACCATTTCAGAACCGAAATCGAACAACTTACCCATCGTATTCACCGCCTCAAATTAGCCAGACCAACTACTAAAAGAGCCCAATACATCAATTATCACCAGATCCAAGCTCATCGCAATTTACTTGCTCACAATTACAACTGTTTGCATCATCATCAGAATTATTTAGATTTTCTTTCTCGTTGATAATCATTGTTTCTTGCTTAACAAATGTCTCGTCCAAGGCCTCCCTCCAAGGCTTTGGTCCCATCTTCTAGTAAACCTAATCAACTTCTTGTTCCTCCTCTTTCGGAGTCAATAACCCAATCTCACCCTCTTGAAATGGTTAACCGTTACCAAGTCCTTGGTAATATTTATCGACCTAATTACTCATCTGCTTTGGCCTCAGACCCTTTTGCTTCTTCCAGCCAAGCAGTCTCAGTTACTCCATTCCCAGCTAACCCAGTCAGGTCATCTCGATCTGATTATACCAAATCACACACCACTAATTTGTTCTACAAAGAACCTAGTCACCCCAAAGGCCAAGTTATCCATGAAATTGCTAAATCCTATTTTGGCTCTGGATGCCATTTCATCCTCTCAAATCCAGAAAAAACACTCACCTATTACAAGGATATTTTGATCCATCACCAATCAGTTTTGATCAAACCCATTTATGATCGAACCTATGCTAGCAAGGTTCTGTATCATTCTATTTACATTCATAACATTGTTTCCTTAGCTGAATGGGGTCCTCCTTATCAGTTTCGTGATTTACCTGGTCAGTCTATTCAATACAATTACCATGATTACATAGATGCTTGGTTCAAGATCTTTTTGTACCAAAATGAAACTTTCAGTCACTCCTGGTTCATTTCTTTTGATCAAAAATTCAATTCAGAATTACCTTCTTGGTTTTTGAGATGGTAGACTCATTATAACGCTATCTCGGATATCCTCCCTGGTGATCTTATTGAGCTAATTAATTATTTTGCTTCTGTTTACCCATTCACTGCTCATCAGAGAACATTTCCATTTTTGTTAATTTTTATATCCAAATATAAAATCCCTTGGATATTTAAATGGCATTATGGAATTGAAGATAATATAATCATCCGTCAACCCTCAGTTAAATGGTGGGCTAAATTTAATTTGCCTCACATAGTTGTAATTGTTCAAGAAGAATTCCCTATTGATCAATGTGCTCTTACCCCTGCCATTGCTAAAACCCAGCAGAACCGAACTTCTGCAATCAGCCAAGGAAGTCAGCCCAGTCTTCCTCCAATCAACCTTGGAAGCCCCTCATCTAGTGGTTCCAAGCCCATCTCATCCAAGTCCAAGATTCAACCCACAACTGATAAATCAAAGTCCAAGGCTAAGTCCAAAGCCCCTGCAGTACCGACTCAACCCAAGACTCAATCAAAGCCAAAATCCAAATCCAAGTCTCAGTCAAAGCCCATTTCACCTCCTGCTCAGCCCAAAATCAAATCCAAAAGCAAATGCAAATTATCCAAAGATGAAGTGCTCTAGTTAGTCCAAAAAATCATGGATCAAGGTGAAGCCCAGTCAACCAGTTCAGAAAATTCAGAAGACAGTTCAGACCAATCACAATCTTCTGAAGTTTCAACTACTCAGCCATCTCGTATGAAAGATCTGAGTTCCAAGATGTTCAGGACCCATATGCCTGATCAACATAGGATTCCCTATAAATACAAATTAGCTTCATTCAATACTCTTTTGAGAAAAGCTACCAATTTGTATTTATATTATTCACATGTTCCACCGAAAGTGATGAATAGTAAAAGTTATTGTTGACTTTTACTGTTCACTATCACTATTTACTCAATCAACTGTTGCTAAAGCTGCTCATCTGTGCAATCACCCCACTGAAAGCAACCGACAGCATCTGTTTTGCCCCATGCGCTGCCAGCTGCCTTCATCAATCAATAAAGTCACATGTTACTTTGCTTTTTTATATATTGTAATAAACTGAATTCATTCGGCACTTCTCATTTTTTTCTTCAAGCTTCAGTTTACAGAAAAATAGAGAGCTCTTTGTGAAAATTACCTCTTCCCGTTTGTAACCTAATTAAGATCCTTGCAGTTGCTACAATTCTAATTGTAAGTTAATTTTCTATATTGTATTTTAATTACAAAAGTTTAATGATGTTTTAGTGCTCATTCCAATTCTGTTGTTGTTCAATTTTAGTCATATTTGATTTCTTAATCCATCATGTTCTTCATCTCCTTGCTGCTTCCGCCCTATTGATCTTTAATTGAACTCATTAAGAATAAGATGAGTTCAATTAAAGAAGGAATTAAGTTCAATTTCTTGAAATATGAAAGAAATTAAGGTTTTGATTTTGTGTTGAAAATCAAAAATTGGTTTGATTTTGGGTCCTTGATTCATGCATGTAAATGTAATTTAAGAGTTTTATTCTATTCAATTTAAGTATATTAGAACCTTTATGATCATAATCTAAGTTTTGGGTTTATGCATGAAAAAAAATTGATATAAATCTAAGTTAGGGAAAATTAAGAATCAAATTGAGAATTTAATTCTAATTTGATTTTGGAACATATAAAATTAGTTAGCTATGATTTTAATTACATACATGCAAATATGTTTTAGAGATTTTACAACCTCAATTTTAGATTTTGAAAAGAAAGAGAAAAGAGTTTGAAATTAATTTCATAAAAATTAGAAAGAAAAAATGAAAGAATGAAGAATTTGAATCAGAATGTAGAACCAATAAATTAATCTAGAAATTCTATCATTTGGGGTTTGATTTTATTTACCTTTGACGAATTTGGGTTTGAATTTGAAAACTTTGATATAATTAATTTCTAAGAAATTTTGAACCATTCAATTTGCTTCGATGAAAAAGAAAGAAAAGTTTTGAAAATGTTGAGTTCTTAATAATTTTGAAATAATCTTGAAATTAAATGAAGTTTAATGCAAATGAGTAGAATATTTAGTCTCATAATTTGAAGAAAGAAGATGTTTTGAAAATAAATGAATTCATGGAAATTAGGTTTAATTTTAAAACTAAATGAAGTTTTGATTTAACTAAGATGATGAATGATCATCTGTCATGCTTATTTTCATGATTTGGAATGAGTTTACATGAGTTTTGGCAACCAAATTGAGAATTGAAGCCTTACACTTCGTGAATTTTCAGACTGCACCTTCTTGCCTAGAACTACACGTGTAGCTGTGAGCTCTGTAGCCAGACCACCAAAACTGTGATGACCCCAACACGTACATTATTTTTATATATAATTTGTGTCAGTTTAATTGCTTAATTATATGTTTTTGAGTGTGAATATCTGTTGTTTATGGAATGCCTATTAGAATTGCCGACTTGGAGACACAAATTCCGAGCCTTAACACCTTCAAAAATTGAAATTCACTAGCCCAACAAGCTAATTAGAATATTTAGAATTCTATGGCAACTTTAATTGAAATTTGATTCGGATCAAAATAATTAGAGTAAACTGATTAGAATTGATTATAAATAAGTGTAGTTAATTAATCCTAATCATCTTGATTGGCTTAACTTAATCTATTTGTATATATATGTCTTAATGATACTCAGAACTCATATTTTGACACATATGAGCTGAGACTAGAGAGACTTAATAATTCAACAAGTTTAGGGAGAGAAAGGTAAGAAGTGTGAAGATTTGAAGACAAATTGAGGGATTGAGCTAGGATTACACTTGAATTCACACTCTAGGTATGAAATTCATCCTTAAACTTTGAAAATAAAAAAGATAGAAGTTGAATTCATCAAGTTCCTAAGTTCATTTGCATGTAATTGTGTAGTGGAAGCTAGGATTACCATGAATTCGGAAGAAACAAGCTAATCATATACATGCATGCATAAATTCTTAACCTTGACGTTGATTTTCATCAAAGTCACCACATACATGAGTTATAGACACATAATCTTCAAGAATTCTACATGGTTTTACATCTTTTATACCATTTTGTTGACTTTTGAAATGAAAATAATCAAATTCAAGACATGCATGGCTTATAGCATGACGTTCTAAGTTTGGTTTGAGAATTTATCATGATTTTGAGTAATTGGTTCTAAATTGTGAGTGTTTTCATGTTATACAATGTTTTTCAATGATTCTATACCAATCATGGCCTTTGAATTGCAAGTTTGAGCTTCAAACATAATTCCAGAAATTCTAGAATTCAAGCAGTTCGCTCAAGCGATGGAAGTGTCACTCGAGAATACATTTCTAGTAGTTTTGCAAATAATTGCACAATGGCTTGAGTGACCAAGTGTGCACTCAAGCGAATCCACTTTTTACTCAGTGCTTGGCTCGAGTGACTATCGAGCTACCGTTAAGTGTGAAAATTGAGCATCCAGTACTTTTGCAGTCTTTATAGACAGCTCAAGTGACCAAGTGTGCGCTCGAGCGAACACCCTATTTTCAGCCACTTTCAAAAAGCTTTCATAAGTGCATCATTGCATCCCCATGCTTATTAGAGCATTCTTAGACATTGATTAAGACATCAATAATAGGGAATTGATGTAGAAACATACAAGAAGCAAATTGAATTGAGATTAAATGTGAAATCAAAATGGAACCTCAATGTGTTTTTGCTATGGATTTTGTATAGGTGGACGTCCGAGGCCTAGCGTCGATTTAATCCACTGTGAGTAATAACTTTGTAAAGAAATGTTCAAGTTATATTTACTTTCAAAATTGTTATATAATTGGTTTATTGGAATGTTGCTTTCCTTTAAAGAATGAAGTTCTTCTTTGAATTGTGTTCGTGGCATTCAATAGTGAGGCCCTTGCCTAGGGGAAACAATACCATAGCCCATCGATTAATTGGCCCTTGCCTTGGGGAAACAATACCATGGCCCATTGGCCCTCGCCCGGGGGAATGGCCCATTGGATAATTGAAACTTAGAGATCTTTGATGTTAGACTTTCGCGGTCACATTGACTATGGAACATTGATTGACCCTCGTGATCCCATTGATCGACCCTCGTGATCCCATTGATTGACCTTTGTGGTCCCATTGATATCAAAATATTATTACTCTATTGCTATTGTGCTATTGGATCATTGTGAATTGAATTGAAATGGGAATTGTAATTAAACATTATCGAACTTTTTTTTTTTTTTGGTAAGTAAGTCATAAAATAAAGACAGTAAAATGTACAAGTTTACAAGGGGCATACCCCAGGTACACCCAACAACAGATAATAGAAGAACAAAAAAACACCACAAAACTACCACTGGACATCGTACAACATAAAACCACACTCGCAAAAGCAAAGAATAACAGAAAAAAAAAACAGGACCCCACTTTGCCCATATATCCTTTTGTCCCCAAGTAACCCCTACCATCAGAGATAATAGATGGAAACTTGGGGTGGATATATGGGCAAATAAACAAAACACACCACAGACTCATAAAACATAACAAACAAACACACAATACAATGTAACTAACTAACAAACAAACACACATTATCGAACTTCATTCATTTAACTCCTTTATTCTGTTATTACTCATTGGGCCCCAGCTCACTATTTTTATGTATATGTAGGTGAGCAAACTGAGCACCAAGGATAGAGAAGGCCCCGAAGTCTACCTCTGTGTCAACTGTTTTGAAGAGCTCCCCTGTTGGAGTAAGCTTGGGTTCGAATGGAGCCAAGCAAGTCAAGACCCCTATTGTGATACACTTGTTATTTTATACTTTTGTTTTGTTATTTGGGGGTTGTTTTGAATTTAAAACTATGGATGTTTGAATTATGTATTAAATGTTAAAGGTTTATCGGGTTGTATGAATATACATATGCAATAATGGTTTCACAATTATAACATAAGCTTTTCATGTATGCACAGCTCAATGATTCATCTTTATGTTTTATATTGCTTCCACTAAGCCCCGTAAATTATATTAAGATTGATTTTGCTTATTGACGTCGTAGGTAAATCTCAGGATTACTAGCCAATCATGATGCTAAACCTATAAGGGCGAGTTTGGGTCATGACAGAGTGGCATCAGAGCATGACTTACATCTCACTCACTTCACCATTGAGCTATAGGGAGTCTAGAAAAGGCTTAAGGATTGCATTCTCTTGCATTTGAATATTAGAGTGAGATAACTTGTGCATAATTGAATATATGATTTTGTGTGTAAGTATAATGTGTTTGTTATAATACAAAGTTTCAATAAGAAAATGTTGAGAACAAAAGGTAATGAGGAATCGACATCCTCAAGGTTGGACATGATGAAAAGGATGATGCACAACATGGCCGAGAGCCTAAGGCACCAACAATAATGGTGGCAACAATAACAACCACCACCTCCACTGCCAATGCCTATGCCACCTCTAGTGCCGGGGTGTCAAATTGGTGATTGTACTATTGAATTGACTAAGGAATTCAAGAAGACGAAACCACCCTTATTTCATAGGGGAATGGAACCACTTAAAGATGAAGCCTGGGTACTTGGAATAGAAAAACTATTTGAGGTGTTTCCTTGTACTAAGACTCAGAAAATCTTGTTAGCTGCATTCACCTTAGAAGATGAAGCAAGGCGTTGGTGGGTGTTAGTGTGTGAAGAAAATAGAGATATCAGTTGGCCCTGATTCCTAGAAATTTTTTACGAAAAGTACGTTGCCCAGTGTGTTAGAGATAGAAAAGTGTCTGAGTTTGAACAGTTGCAGCAAGGAAACAAGTCAGTTGCTGAGTATGAGGCCCAATTTACAGAATTGGCCTATTTTGCGCCATACATGATAGACACCGACTACAAAAACGCAAAGAAATTTGAGAGAGGTCTACATGATTCAATCTTGGAGAGGATTAATGTACTTAGATTGCCAAAATATGTAAATGTACTAGATAGGGCATTGATGTCAGAAACAAACATGGCCAACTGTAATCAGAAGTTTGAATGGAGAGACAAAAGAAAATTTTTTAATAAGGGAACAACGTCAACAAACAAGAAGTCAAATTCTGGGGCTTCCAGTAACTCCTGGTCAAACCAAATTAGTAACTCAATACATACTTGCACCGTGTGCGGAAAGAACACCGAGGTGTTTGTTATCGTACTACAGGGGGCCTACTATTAGTGTAGAAAGGTCAGGCATATGGCAAAAGACTGTACACAACCACGTAAGGGTGGTAACCAAGGTGCTACTAGTTCAGTTCTACCAAGTTAGTTCCAACAACAAAACCAGTCGCAGCACCGTCCACAACAAGAAACAACATGAGACAATGAAGGGTTTTTGCTCTTGAACCAAGGGATACTCAGAACATGGTGGCAGTAGTATCAGGTGCAATTTCTGTTTGTGATCAACCTATATGTGTCTTAATTGATTCAAGGTCTACACATTCATTTGTTTCTATGGTGTTTGCTAAAACTTTGAATAGACCTATGGAAACATTGAGATATATATTGTGTGTTGCATCACCTATGGGGGGATCATTGTTATGTTCGTCTATATATGCTGCATGTGAATTATAACTCGAGAATGCCGTTTTTGTATGCTGATTTAATACCTTTAGACATGAGCCATTTTGATGTTATTTTGGGTATGGATTGGCTATCTAAATACCATGTAATCATTGATTGTGCTTTAAAACAAGTGATATTCTGACCTCCCAGAATGGATGAATTTTATTTGAGGGACAGGGTGTAGTTCCACCACCATATCTTATATCTGCTATGAAAGCTCGTAAATTGATTAATAAGGGTTGTCAAGGGTATTTATGTAGTGTAATGATCGAACAAACCATGGAAATTACACTAGACAGTATACCAGTGGTGAGGGACTTTCCTGATGTATTTCTGGACGAGTTACCCAGACAATTAGTCTATAGAGAGATTGAATTTACAATTGATTTAATGATGGGTACACAACCAATGTCTAAAAGTCCCTATCGCATGTCTATTACAGAAATGAAAAAATTGAAATTCCGTTTACAAGAATTGCATGACAAAGGGTTTGTTCACCGGAGTATATCGTCATAGAGTGCACCAGTCCTTTTTGTGAAAAAGAAAGATGGTACTCTTTGCCTATGTATCGACTATCAGGAACTCAATACGGTAACCATGAAGAATAAATATTCGTTGCTTCATGTTGATGATTTATTTGATTTGTTGTAGGGGGCTCAGATAATTTCAAAAATTGACTTGAGATCGGGATATCATTAGATGAAGGTAAGGGCCGAAGATATTGAAAAGAGTGCCTTCCGAGCTAGGTATGGGCACTATGGATTTTTAGTCATGCCTTTCGACGTCACAAATGCACCCACAACATTCATGGATTTGATGAATAGAATTTTTAAACCCTTTTTAGATGAATTCATTGTTGTGTTTATTGATGACATTTTGATCTATTTGAAAAGTAGAAATGAGGATGAACAACCCTTGAGAATGACACTTTAGACACTAAGAGAAAAATAATTGTATGGGAAATTAAAAAAGTGCGAATTCTAGTTAGAAGAGATTGCATTTTTGGGAAATGTCATTGATAAAGACGATATCTCTATTGATCTTCAAAAGATAGAAGCAATTAGTGATTAGCCTACCCCGACTAACGTGACCGAGGTCTATAGTTTTATAGGATTACAGGTTCCTATTGGAGATTTGTTAAAGACTTCTCATCAATTGCTATACTGTTGACCCAATTGACTCGAAAAGGGGAACCGTTTGTGTGGACAGAACAGAGGGAATCAACTTTTCAAGAACTAAAAACAAGACTGACCACATATCCAATCCATATTATACCCTCAATTACCGAAGGATTTGTAATTTATAGCGATACATCTTATAAGGGTCTGGGTTGTGTTTTAATGCAGAGGCTCAGCGATTGCTTATGCCTTTCGACAGTTGAGACCACATGAGAAGAATTACCCAACACATGACTTAGAGCTTGGCGCAATTGTGTTTGCATTGAAAATATGGCAACATTACTTGTATGGGACTAAATGTCAAGTGTACACAGATCATAAGAGCCTGAAGTACTTTTTCACGTAGAAGGAATTAAACATGCGACCGAGGCAATGTCTTGAATTGAATAAAGACTACGATCTACAAATTCATTACCACTTGGACAAAACCAGTACCATGGCAAATGCACTTCGCAGAAAGAATGTGAGAGGTTTAGCTTGTTTGTTTATAGATCAAAAAGAGCTTCTATAGGAATTTGAATAGCCTGAAACAGAAGTGGTGCCTTTTGAAAAAAATGGTTTGATAGTCGCAATGTCCGCACAACCAGCAACTATCGAAGAGATCGAACAAAAACAAATGAATGATGAGTTTTTGAAGAAGATTTGTGATGAATTTAAAGCTAAACCTAAATCGGGATTCACAATTGAAGACTTAGTATTGAAATTTTAAGGGAGACTTTGTGTTCCCAATGACACAAAACTAAAAAGAAGAATTCTGGAAGAAGCTCACAAGTCGATGTTTGCTATGCACCAGACTACCAAAATTTATCAAGACTTGAAGTTAGTGTATTGGTGGCCTAATATGAAAAGAGAGATTGCCGAATTTAACTCCAAATGCCTACAATGTCAACAAGTAAAAGCGGAACATCAAAAATCGGCGGGCTTGCTTCAGTCCCTCCTTATTCTAGAATGGAAATGGGAACACTGGGAACACATATCTATGGATTTTATCGTCCGTCTACCTCGAACATCTATAGGTATGAAAGCTATTTGGGTTATAGTTGATAGGTTGACAAAGTCTGCTCATTTTCTTGCTATGAAAACCTCATTTAATGCCTACAGACTTGCGACCATTAACATTGATAAGATTATCCGTTTACATAGGGTTCTAGTGTCTATTGTATCAGATAGGGATCCTAAATTTGTTTCTAGATTTTAGCATAGTTTATAGAGTGCAATGGGAACAGAGTTAAGGTTCTGCACAACTTTTTATCCGCAAACTGACGAATAGACAAGGAAAACTATTCAAAGTTTAGAGGACATGCTTCGTATGTGTGTGTTGGAATTCCAAGGCATTTGGGAAACATATTTCTCATTAGCTAAATTTACTTATAATAATAGTTTCCACACTAGTATCGGATGTTATAGCGATTCTAGTTTAGACCTGACCCATTGATGCTTTGATTATGGGTTTCGTTGTCTTATACTATTGTTCATGTCTTATTTCTCCTTATCCCTCATTGAGATTGATTATTGGATTGTCTTGGTTGCGTTTGGAACAAGTCGGGAGTTAGTTTTTCAAAATGGTCCACGTCCAAATTTTTGGCTTCTTCGCTCAAGCGACACTTCTTGAGCTCAAGCGGTTTTTGAGAACTCTCAATACTTTTATAGGCTTGCAAAGTTACTGGGAGTTGGCATTCTACGCTCAAGCGGTCATTCTTGCGCTCGAGTCGACCTTTTTGAGCTTGGGCGATGGTCCTCTGTCTGCAAAACTTTTGGGAGTCTGTATTCTTCGCTCAAGCGGTAAACTTCTTCGCTCGAGTGGTCTCACTTATTGTGCCTGGTCGCTCGAGCGACCATTCTTTTGATCACGTGGTATACGCGTATATTAGATTGTAAAGTTCACTTTTTGAATCACTTTTTCACACACCTCTCTTTCTCTCTCTCTAGAAATCATCTCTAAGCTCCAAATGCACCTTGATCTACCCATTTCTACACCCCAGTCCCTTTGTTAAAATGGTAGAGCTCATCTAGAGCTTCGTTTTAATCGGAACAAAGTTGGGTTTCAGTATTTTTGAAGTTTCTCCATTCTCTCTCTCGTCTTCTAAGCTTTAGATAGTGATTCTTCACATTTTCTTTTGTTTTTTAACTTAGTTATTTGCTATTTCAAAAACAATATTGTGATTTGGAGATTTTTTTGATAAATCTAGGGTTTGGGGTTAAAAATCAAAAGAGGAGTTTTCAAATGGGTTTTTGAAAATGGTTGTGGGATTGGAAATGAGGTTGAGTTGTGACAAAAATGGTTCGTTCTGATACTTCGAATTGATTTTGGAAGAAAGGGGGATTGTGCCCTAAATATATTGAATGTTGATTTTGTATAAATAATTGGAATTGATGTTGGAAATGTGAAATTGGATTGATAATGATGAGGATGGCGGAGTTGGGTATGTATTACCACTCATGTCTTCGAATTTGGAAAGTTTATCTTTATGGAAATATTTATCTATTTAGAGATATCTATTTTAGGCTAACGGTGGAGGATAACTATGATCGTTGTAGAAATTGCATGAGAATTAAGAGAATTGAAACTATTTTCCCATCCATTGCATTGAGCATTGTTATGTAATTAACACACTGAAAATGTTATTGTTTTGAGAAAAAAGTGGTGAATATCTTGGTGAATTTGGGTATGAGTGTAGTGATGGTATTAAGTTGGCTTGTGTGACTTTGGTGAAAGTCTAGAAACCCCCGCGGATAGGTGTTGAACCTTTTTGTTAATATAGATAAAATGACTTTGGTAATGTTTGTAGCCTACTTGCAGACACGTCCTAGAGATTCACAGTGTTGTATTCATTACCCTATTTTCTAGTGTAAAGGAAATGACATCATGAATTGAAATATGAATTTTGGCATTGCATTGTTTTGTGAAACATAAATGAAAATGTTTTGGCACAAGCATTGCATATGCATTCACTTTATATCTTTGTTAAGATTCATAAACTGTGTTGTAGTATCTCTACTGGGCTTTGGCTCACCCTATGTCGGAAAACCATTTTCAGGTGTTGATATGCCTCCACCAAGGCAATAACTTGGGAGGACTCGAAGCTGAAGGTTTCCTTTGTATATTGTTGTATTTATTTTGTACAAGCCAATGGCACAATATTGTTGTATGTATAGTGTTGTAACCAAGCATAGTCTTGGAAAGTTGTAAGCTTTCGGGACATTTACTACTTGTTTCACCTTTATTTCAAATCTTTAACTTGTAACACATGTTATAGATTCAGGTTTAGGACTTGTGAATGTATAACTGCATGTGCTACTTTTGTACTAAGGAATCTTATGAAATGAAAGGATACTTATTTCTGAACATTATGGTTATACATTGTTGTCATTTATTAATATTATGAATGGTTTGTTGTCTTCAATTTCATGGCGTTACGACTTGGTATCAGAGCATACCAGGTTTCAATACTTTGGGTACGTGGGGAATGGTTCTTGCCAAAATGAGTTTATCTCACTTGATAGCGATATTTGTATGTGTAGTATGCTATGTGATCACATGTTTAAGTGACTAAATGGGTATGGAATTTAATTTCTAAGATGTTGATTGGGTCTACGAGTTTCTAGAAATCCTATTAGAAGAGTACTTGATCACTGCTATTTCTAACTGAACTCTGGCAACGTCATGGGACGATCATTATCTTGAAAGGAAGTTTTTATTTGTTTATATGATTGTGTGCTTATGTGGAGTGAATTAATTGTTGTCCATCGTCTTAGGACGCGAGTGAGTTAGCTTCGGCACATTTGTGAATGTGCTAATCTCTTGTGTTACCTTTATTATGATGTCAGGACGTGGACGTTGTGGTAGTAGGCGTGGCAGGCCTAGATGGCAGGAGGTGCCATTACCGGATGATATTCCGACCGAGGAGAAAAGGGTTGGTCAGGCCAATGTGGCCAAACCAGTGGGTCAATCGGCCATGGGTGCTTTGGCCCGAGAAATGACCGGAGCCTTACGAGAATCCATGGACATTCGCAAGGCTGAGAATTAAGTCCAGGCCCATGATGTTGAGACAAGGCTATCTTTCTTGAAGAGGAAGTTTTTTCAGTCGAATCTGGATGAGTTTTTGAGGGATCCAAAGGAGCCACTGAAGGCGAATGAGTGGTTAGAGCAGATGGTGAAGATGTTCGAGATGCTTGGCATCGAGGACGATGGGCTGAGAGTGACCTTGACATCTTTCCAACTGAAGGGAGATGGAGATCAGTGGTGGAAGTTTGTGTGAGGGCGCATCAGGGTGACTTGGGAAGCTTTTGTCAATGCCTTCCAAGACAAGTTTTTGCCTCCCACCATCAAGGAGAAGCTGAGAGAGCAGTTCTTGAAGCTCAACACACTGGTGGCCGAGTTTGAGGCTACCTTTACTAGCTTGTCGAGGTTTGCACCAGAGGTGGTAGCGACAAAGGAACGTCATTGCTTGGAGTTTAAGAAAAGGCTAAGGACCGAACTCCTTTTCAAGGTGGCCGTGTCCCTGATAAGGGATTACAGTCATCTTGTTGAAGCGGCGGTTCAATTAGAGATTGTGATTTAGACTGAGGAGGAGAGGATGAGAGACTCGAGACAAAGGAGTTATGAGGTTCAGGGAGAGACTCAAGACAGTAAGAGGCAGAGGGGTTCTAACCTACAGTAGTCCCAGGGAGCACAGTCTAGGTCCATTTTTCCTATACTGAGTTCTGGGTCAGGGAGTGGTGGCCAAGGAGGGATCACTTGCTTCAAAAGTGGCATGCTAGGTCACAAGTCAGTAGTTTGCTCGCAGAAGAGAGGAGGGCAACAATCCATACCATCTACAGCTTGTCCTCAGAGTCAGTGTCAGGGGAGAGGGCAGTCGCCCACCTGTTATCAACGTGGGTAGTTAGGGCATGTGAAGAGGTTGTACCCTCAGTCAGGTAGCACATCTGGTGCATCTAGCCAGAGGCAGACACAGAGCTATCAGCCTGCACAGTCAGCTCAGGCTTCAAGTGCCAATCAAGGAGCCTCTTTGTTTCAATCTGTATATTAAACTTATGCTCCGAGGGGTGAGCAGGTGGAGCAAAGACCTACAGGGCGTGTGTATGCTGTTACCACACCAGATTTAGTGCCAGAGCCTTTGGTGGTGAGAGGTAACTTCTTATTGTGTAATTCTATTGCTAATGTGTTGATCGATATGGGTGCATCCCATTCTTTTATCTCATCTGCATTTGTATCAGTATTGGGATTAGAAGTGGCTTGGTAAGTATCTCCACTTAGGGTTGAGTCACTAGTTAGTGGTGAAGTTGTATTGAACTACCGGTGTCAGGGTTGTGGAATAGAGGTTGCCGGTCGTCGACTTCCATTTGCGTTTATGTTTATTGATATTTTGAGTTTTGATGTTATACTGAGTATGGATTGGTTTTCATTATACCGGGCTGCTATAAATTATTACCGTTAGAGGGTTACTATATGTACCTCTAGTGGTGATTGTTTTTATTTCTTGGGGGGGCCGAGTTGATAGAGCTTTGTTACCAGTGCATAATCTACGTGGTCAAGGTGAGCTTAGTCTCGTTTTTGCTACATTCTTGGGCATTAAGAGTGATGTGGTCCGAGTTAAGTTGCTGAGGGTAGTTTGTTAATACCTGGACATCTTTCCCGAGGATCTCACTAGTTTACCACCTCACCGTAAGATAGAGTTCTCTATTGGTTTGGCATGACACCGATTTCTATGGCACCATATAGATTTGCACCCGCTGAGTTGAGTGAGTTGAAGGTTCAACTCTAAGAATTGTTAGATGAGGGTTTTATCTACCCTAGTACATAGCCTTAGGGAGCACCGACTTTCTTAGCCAAGAAGAAGGATGGTACTTTGCGACTTTGTATTGATTATCAGAAATTGAACCAGGTAACTACTAAGAACAAGTACCCAATGCCTCATATAGATGATCTATTTCACCAGTTGAAGGGTCCTGTTGTTTTTCTAAGATAGATTAGAGATCGGATTATTAGCAGTTGAGAGTCAAGGAGGAGGACATCCAGAAAACGACATTCCACATACGGTATGGCCATTATGAGTTCATAGTTATGCCTTCCGGGTTAACCAACACACTAGCCTTGATTATGGATTTGATTAATCGGATCTTTTGTGAGTTCCTTGATCATTTTATAGTTGTCTTTGTTGATAACATCTTGATTTACTCACCCTCTGAGGAGGAACACGAGGAACACTTGCGAGTTATGCTTGAGTTACTTAGAGCCCACAAACTATATGCCAAGTTTGGGGAAGTGTGAGTTATGATTGAAGGAGGTGAAATTCCTAGGCCATGTGGTGACTGAGGAAGGGCTGACTGTAGATTCCTCTAGGATCGAAGCAAT
The DNA here is from genome assembly GCF_055761805.1 of Camellia sinensis. Classification (NCBI taxonomy): domain Eukaryota; kingdom Viridiplantae; phylum Streptophyta; class Magnoliopsida; order Ericales; family Theaceae; genus Camellia; species Camellia sinensis. Next base: position 105,004,113 of record NC_138969.1, on the reverse strand, counting down.
ACCAGATTGGGAACAACCTTAGAATGGCTTTGAGATTCGTAGTTTCTTGGGGTTAGCTGGGTATTACCGTCAATTTATGAAAGATTTCTCTGAGTTAGCATCACCTTTAACTAGATTGATGAGAAAGGGAATCAAGTTTGTGTAGAGTGAGACTTGTGAAAAGTCGTTCTAGGAACTTAAGGTTAGACTTATCATTACTTTAGTGTTGATTATTCCAGAGAGGGGTTTGGACAACTTAGTGTACTGTGATGCTTCACCAGAAGGTTTGGGTTGTGTCTTGATGCAAGAGGGAAAGATAGTAGCCTATGGCTCATTTAGTCGAAAACACGCGAGAGAAGCTATCCTACTCATGACCTAAAGCTAGCAGTGGTGATATTTTCCTTGAAGATTTGGAGACATTATTTGTATGGTGGGAAGTTTGAGATATTCTCCAATCACAAGAGTTTAAAGTATCTGATTTCGCAAAAGGATTTGAATTTGAGGCAAAGAAGGTGGATGGAGTTCATGGAAGATTATGACTTTGAGTTGCATTACTATCCTGAGAAAGCCAATGCAGTGGCTGATGCCTTGAGTAGGAAGCCCTTTAGCAATGTAGCTAGTATTGCCATTCGGGAATGAGAGATGTTTGGTGCTATTATTGAGTTCGACTTGCATCTTGGAGAGTTTGTTGAGTCAACTACCTTGTTTATAGTAGTTACACAACCTACACTGGTGAGCAGAGTTATAGCAGCATAGAGGGGTGATCATGAGGTGGAAACCCTTTGTGAGAAGATCTCTAGTGGGAAGGTAGAGAAGGGCTTGAACTTGTTTTCTGACTCGAGTGTTAGGTACCTCGATCGTCTTTTCGTGCCGGAGTCTTGCAGAGAGGAGGTACGCTGAGAGTTTCACCATTCATGCCTTACGGTACATTCGGGAGGCACAAAGATGTATCACGACCTTAGTTGCCAATTTTAGTGGAAAGGGATGAAGAAGGACATAACCATGTTTGTATCGAGGCGCCTTACTTGTCAGCAAGTGAAGGCTGAGCATTAGAGGCCAGCAGGTTTGTTGCAACCCTTGCCCATAGTCAAGTGGAAGTGGGAGCATGTCATGATGGTTTTATTGTGGGTCTTCTAAGGACTCAATGGGGTAATGATACGATTTGGGTGATAGTTGATCGGTTAACTAAGTCAGCGTACTTTGTACCTATGCGCACGATTGACTCGGTTGATTTTCTTGTTGACCTATATGTTACGGACATTGTTTGACTTCACGGAGTCCCTGTGACTATTGTTTCAGATAGAGATCCGCGTTTTATGACTATGTTATGGCAGAGCCTACAGAATGCTTTGGGCACTAGGTTGACTTTTAGCACCGCATATCATTCTCAAACCGATGGGTAGCTAGGGCATACCATTTAGATCCTGGAGGATATGCTTCAAGTTTGCGTTCTTGACTTTAAGGGGTTGTAGGAGAGTGTAGACGTGCCCGTGGGCCTCGCTACAGTTCAGACTCAATTTGTGTCACGGTCCTTAACCTGAACCAAAGAGTCCAAATCCGACAAATCATTTTGAGAAACAGATTTTTGAAAAGAAGTGCCAAACATGGACTGCTTTGCCAGATACAGAGTCGCCACCTAAATATTTTAAGAGGGAATTTAGGAAACCCTGACTTGGTGCCAAAGGCCACGTGTCCGTCACCACTAAAATAGCCTCGGCTCGGGAACTTGGGTACGATTGGGGAAGGTCAACTATGAGCACCCCCTCTCGCCCGATCAAAGACCGGCCTCTACTAACCGTGATATCTTGTTTTGAAAGCATTATGTGTTCTTATTCCAGTTATTAGCCTAGAATTACTATGTTATGTGCACAGCAAACAAGTATAGACTGGATTGCCTAATTTGGGAATAAGCATTGCATATCCGTTTGTTTTGAAAAAAAAATGTTTTGGAATTTGCTACTCGCAAGTAGGCTAAAACACGGATTTCAATGAGCTATTCCAACTCAGACAATCCAACCTTCATCCACAGGCATTCAAGCAGTTTATATCACATAAGCAGCTAGCCCCATGGTAATCATCCTATCATGGCAACACTCACATGCATGCAAGGATGCTAAAGCATAAATACTTACATCGTACTCCGTGCCAAAACAAAAAACTCGTTAGCAATCAATGCATGATCCAAGTTCATGTTTAAATGTCTAATGCAACGCATACGGAATGTCACTAGAGTAGGCTCGGCTAGTCTATGAATAACATGTGAAAATGCACAAGTAGCATGTATTCAAGTTAGATTTGAAATACTAATGCAGTTAGCATGATGCGCCGATCCCGGTGCATGCAATACTGATGAATGATGCACGAATGCATAGCATAAGGCATGCTAAATTAAACATGACCTACTACTAACCATCAAAGCAGGTAAGTAAAAGGGAGAAAGAAGTGGGGGTTGGAAGACATGGACACACTCACCCACACTTATTACAAATTCGCCCTCGCTCGGAGGGACCAAAAGAATAATACAATTCGAATAATGAATTAACTATCCTAGCTAATTAATTATTACAGACCAACTAAATTAATTAAACAAATTAATGAATTTAAGAAAGCAAGAAAAAGGGCCTCAGGAAGAGGGCTCAATGCACGCGTGCTCGGGTCTTGCTCGAAAGTCCACTGCCATGCACAAGCTGTCTCTGTTTTCCCTGCTCTGCTTCTCTGAAGACTGCCAAAGTCTCAGGATGTGCTCATTGGATGTTGGGGAATTCCACCGGCTAGAGGGAATCATCATCAGCTGTGATTTGGTGTCTATCGGCCAAAAATGAATCCATCAGCCACAGATGGATTACCGGTCAGCACTCTGTGCAGTCGATCGGCAAAAAGTTCCTGCATAATCTGTTTGACAGCAGCAAAGGATAGAGCTTTGCATGGCAATGCAATTCAAGCAATGTATGCACCAACCATATCCCTTATCATGTTTATGACTCAGAGGGACATGGTCCTTGGTTCTCGGACCATCGATCGCGCATTTCAATGCGTGATGGCCCAAGAGACCAATTTATACATGTTGATTTCAAATGCAATGCAAACCAACAAACAAAGGCCCAACTCCCATCACTAAATCAAGGAGCAAGGCATGGATGCTAGATGGAGTGCAACCTAGGCATGTGAACTAGCATGCAACATGGGCATACAATGCATTTATGCAAGTATGCAAGCAAACATGCAAGGTAAGCATGCAAACAAGCAAAAGATGGACTTAAGCACGGTTTAGGCAGCCCTTACTAGGCCTAAAACAGTGGCCAAGGTGCTCAAAAATGAATGACTAATAGGCACACAAACATGCATGCAAATGATCTCCAACACTTCAAGCATTAAAGAGCAATTCTCACGCACACTCAAGAGGATGCAAACATGGACATATAGCATGCACGAAGCTCTAAAATCATGTTACAAGATGATGCCAAATCAATTTAAACAAGACAAGCAAAACATGCCACAATGGCCCAAGTGCTTAAGACAAGCCAAGGAGGCTTGAACCAAGGTCAAGTCCACCAAACCTCACAAGGCTAAGGGGACTTAAAACAAGTCAAATGCAGACTTAAACAAAACCAAGGGTGCACTTAGATGGCATCTAAGTGGTCTAAAAGTGCAAGCATACTCCGAGGCCTGAACAAGGGGCATAAGGTAACAACCTTTAAACACATTGAAAGAGGATTAAATGCAAGCATATAAGCATGCCACAAGGACTGAGATAACATGTTAAGAGGTTCCAAACCACTGAAATGATACAACAAGGCATGCTATACACTTATATACTTAAGGCCAACAAGCCCAAAATGCAAAAGGGCTATACAATGCATGCCAAAGTCGACCCAAACGACTAAGGAAAAACCTTAAACATGGAAAAATAAACATGAAAGCTTCACAAAGCTAGGCCTAAAGCATGCTTGAACAAGGGTTAAAACCTAGATGCATGTTAAGGCAACAAAATGGCATTACAAGGCATGTATGCTATACAAGCATGGTGTACCAAAACCAACTTAAGACAATGCTATTTTATGGCAAAATAAGCATAAATAACAGCTAAGGCATGGTCAACAAGAGCCTAAGCTAGGTGCTCCCTTAAGAGGCAAAAATGGTCCTTTTCAAGGACAACAAGGAGAGGGGGTGGCCCTCTCCTTCTTGGGACCTCAAGGCACCATCCTTACCACTGAAATCCCTCAAGATTTCAGTAGTGAGGAGGCCCAAACACCAAAGTCCCAGAGCTCACACAAAATAGCACAAAATAAGGGCCAAACAAGGCTTAAGAGGGGTCAAACAACCCCAAAGCTTAAAACACTATGAACAAACTATTTAGAGGCCTTAAAAAAAAACTTTTATGTATTATATGCAAAGCCAAAAAACAATTTCAAGATAGGCAAAAGTAGTGTGCAAAAATGGGGTAAAAAGGGACTAGTTTCTTACCCTTGAAGTCCTCCTTCACAAATGATGATCTTGTTACCTCCTTGAGCTCAAATCCAGTCAAGAACACCAAGAACAACCCTCTGGTCCCTCAACAACCAAGAGAAGGTGTAACACTATGTGTTTGTGTGCAATAGTATGGACAAACACACACTAGACACACACAAGAGGGAGATATAGAGATAAAGAATATGTATCAACCCTAACCCTAATCCAAAACCCCCTCTGAAATTTTTGTAACCCTAATGCCAAGAGAGGAGCCCTCTTCTTATAGGCAACTCCCTCTTGTAAGGCTTCCAAAACAAGCCATCCAAGAGGGAAATCCCTCCATACACGTGTATGGAGGGGAGCAGAGTGGGTGCCAGCTATCACAGCTGGCACAAAATATCTACTAAAAGTAGATGAACAGTGATCGGCCATTCAAAATTTCCATTTTGGCAAAATAAATGGCTGACTGGCAACAAAGAGTGCCGACCGGCAATATACATTGCCAATGGAATAAAATCACTGGCCGATGGCCTCAAGCCATGGCCGGTGATGTGTGGGGATGCCTCACAAGGCATTCCCTGACCCTCCAAGGCAAAATACAAGTGTTTGGTGCAAAACCAGACACAACATGGTCGAGTCGAGAGATCCTGAGGCAAGGCGCGCAACCGAGACCTCCGGGAGCTCAAGATGAACACAAACAAGGGTAATCACTAAGTGTTCCAACAGTGACGTCCAAGTCTTGAGGACGGTCAAAAATGGGGTGTCTACAGAGAGACATTTGCCTTTAGTGGAGTTTGCCTATAACAATAGCTTTTAGGCGAGCATTAGCATGGCACCTTTTGATTCTTTGTATGGCTGACCATATAGATCTCTTGTGTGTTGGGCTGAGGTGGGTGATGTACCTATAATAGGTCCCGAGTTAGGCCAAGAAACGACAGAGAAGGTTAGGCTTATTCGTTAGAGATTGGTTTCGACTCAAAGTCGTCAGAAGAGTTATTCCGACTGTAGGAGGAGACCGTTATCATTTGAGGTGGGAGATCATTTGTTTTTAAAAATATCACCTAGATGGGGTTTGATAAGGTTTGGGAAGAGTGGCAAGTTGTCTCCTAGATTTATTGTGCCCTTTGAGATCCTAGAGCAAATTAGGAAGGTAGCTTATCATTTGGCCTTGCCACCACAACTTTCTGGGGTTCATGACGTGTCTCATATTTGTATGCTTCGGAAGTATGAGCTGGATCCATCACATGCGTTGGAATGGACCAAGCTAGAGGTAGATAAGGATGTCTCGTATGAACAGAGACCGGTTAGAGTTTTAGAAACTCAACACCAAGTCTTGCGTGGCAGGACAATTCCTTTGGTAAAAGTGTTGTGGAGACATCACGGGATTGAGGAAGCAACTTGGGAGCGTGGGTTGGAAGTCCATGAGAAGTATCCGAACCTATTTGTTGATGCTCGAACATGGATTGAAATTTTGTTATGTTAATGTAATATAAACATTGCATATGTTTTGGAAATGTGAATTGTATATTCGATAATGAGCACATGTTTATCATGGTGATGGGAAGGAATGATCGGTGGATGGAACATGGTGTTGAATTTGATTTGCCATCATTGTTGTAATTGCTTTAAACAGTGTTTTATTGTTTCATTCAAATTTAGGGGATGGAATTCCTTAACGGGGGAGATTATAGTGATTCTAGTTTAGACCCGACCCGTTGATGCTTTGGATCCGGGTTTCATCATCTTATACTATTGTTTATGTCTTATTTCTCCTTATCCCTCATTGACATTGATTATTGGAGTGTCTTGGTTACGTTTGAAACATGTTGGGAGTTAGTTTTTCAAAATAGTTCATACCCAGATTTTTGGCTTCTTTACTCAAGTGACACTTCTTGCGCTTAAGCGGTCTTTAAGGACTCTAATTACTTTTGCAGTCCTGTGAAATATTGGGAGTTGGCATTTTACGCTTGAGCGGTCATTCTTGGGCTAGAGCGGTGTTGGCTCGAGCGGTCCTTCTTGAGCTCCAGCGATGGTCCTCTATTTGCAAAACTTCTAGGAGTCTATATTCTTCACTGGAGCTGTAAACTTCTTTGTTGGAGTGGTCTCAATTATTGTGTCAGGTCGCTCGAGCGACCATTCCTTCACTTGAGCGTCCTGCACATATATCAGGTCGAAAAGTTCACTTTTTGAATCGTTTTTTCACACACCTCTCTCTCTCTAAATCTTAGATCTACTCTTTGTCTCTAGAAATCATCTCTAAGCTCCAAATACATCTTGATCCACCCATTTCTACACCTTGGTCCCTTTGTTAAAAAGGTCAAGCTCATCTAGATCTTCATTTTAATCAGAACAAAGTTGGGTTTCGATATTTTTTAAGTTTCTCTATTCTCTCTCGTCTTCTAAGCTTGAGGTAGGGATTGTTCGCACTTTCTTATGATTTTTAACTTAGTTATTTGCTATTTAAAAAATAACATTGCAATTTGGGGATTTTTGGATAAATCTAGGGTTTTGGGTTAAAAACCAGAAGATGGGTTTTCAAATGGGTTCTTGAAAATGGTTGTGGGATTGGAAATAAGGTAAGTTCTGATAAAATGGTTGGTTTGATACTTGGAACTGATTTTGGATGAAATGGGGATTTCGCCCTAAATATATCAAATGTTAATTTTGTATAAATAATTGGAATTGATGTTGGAAATGTAAAATTGGATTGATATTGATGAGGATGATAGAGTTGGGTATGTATTACCACTCACGTCTTCGAATTTGGAAAGTTTATCTTTATGGAAATTATTTATCTATTTAGAAATATCTATTTTGGGCTCTCAGTGGAGGATAGCTATAATTGTTGTAGAAATTGCATAAAAATTTTGATAATTGAAACTATTTTCCCATCCATTGCATTGAGCATTGTTGCATAATTAACACATTGAAAATGTTGTTGTTTTGAGAAAAAATGGTGAATACCTTGGTGAATCTGGGTAGGAATGTAGTTGTGGTATTAAGTTGGCCTATGTGTCCTTGCTGAAAGTCCAGAAACTTGTGTAACTAGGTGTCAAGCCTTCCGGTTAATACCGGCAAAAATGACAATTTGGTAGTGCTTGTAGCCTACTTGCAGACACATCCTAGAGATTTACAGTGTTGTATTCATTGCCCTATTTTCTAGTGTAAAGGAAATGATATCATGAATTGAGATATAAATTTTGGCATTGTACTGTTTTTCGAAAGAGAAATGAAAATGTTTTGACACAAGCATTGCATATGCATTCACCTTATATCTTTGTTAAAATTCATAAACTGTGTTGTAGTATCTCTACTAGGTTTGGCTCATCCTATTTAGGAAAACCATTTCTAGGTGTTGATGATATGCCTCCACCAACGCAATGGCTTGGGAGGACTCAGAGCTGAAGGCTTCCTTTTGTGTATTGTTATATTTATTATGTACAAGCCAAGGGCTTAAACTGTTTTGGATTTAAATCTATTTTGTTGTAACCAAGCATAGTCTTGGAAAGTTGTAAGCCTTTGGCTCATTTACTAGTTCTTTCACCTTCATTTCAAATCTTTAACTTGTAGTACGTGCTATAGATTCAGGGTTAGGACTTGTGAATGTATAACTGCATGTGCTACTTTTGTACTAGGGAATCTAATGAAATAGAAGGATACCTATTTCAGAACATTATGGTTATACATTTTTGTCATTTATTAATATTATGAATGGTTTGTTGTCTTTAATTTCGGGGCATTACATATGGCGCCATATAAGGCACTGTATGGTAGAAAGTGTAGATCTCCAGATTGTTGGATTAAGGTTGGTGATAGGGCTATATATGGGACAAAACTTGTGCAGCAAACAACGGCTCGAAACTACAAAAAGTCAACGGAAGAGTTATGCGGACCAGTGAAGAAAAGTTTAGAGTATGAAGTGGGAGATCATGTATTTATCAATGTAACACCGATGAACGGGCAGACAACATTCGGTAGAAAAGGGAAACTGACTCCCCGTTACATTGGACCATTTCAAATCCTTGAAAATTGGGTCCTATTTCTTACTGAATTGCCTTACCACTGGGAATAGAACAAATGCACATCGCATTTCATGTGTCTATGCTTCAAGGCTATCTTAGAGATCTATTACATGTAATTGATTATAACCGAATTGGTCTAGATGATGATATGATCTATGAAGAATGGCCGATGCAGAGTATTAACCGACAGGTGAAACAGTTGAGAAATAGATCGATTCCGATGGTAAAGGTAGAATGGATGGAACATTATACAAAAGAAGCCACTTGGGAAAAAGGAGATGAGATGCGGCAACGATACCTGCATTTGTTTCCGTACAAAGGTAACTTAAGTTTGGAGGACAAACTTTCTAAAGGGGAGAGACTATGATGACCCCAACTCGTACATTATTTTTACATATTTTTTATGTGAGTTTAACTGCTTAATTATGTGTTTTTGAGTATGAATATCTACTATTTACGGAATACCTATTAGAATTGCCGACTTAGAGATAGAAATTCAAAGCCTGAACTGCTTCAGAAATCGAAATCAACTAGCTTAATAGGCTCATTAGAATATTCAGAATTTTATGGCAACTTTAATTAAAATTTGATTTGGATCAAAATAATTAAACTTATTAGAATTGATTAGAACTAAGTGTAGTTAATTAATCCTAATCATCTTGATTAGCTTAACTTAATCTATTTGTATATATACGTCTTAATCATACTTAGAACTCATATTTTGACACACATGAGTTGAGGCTAGAGAGAGACTTGAGAATTCAACAAGTTTAGGGAGAGAAAGGTGAGAAGCGTGAAGATTTGAAGACAAATCGGGGGATGGAGTTAGGATTACACTTGAATTCACACTCTAGGTATGAATTTCATCCTTAAACTTTGAAAATAAAACATATAGAAGTTGAATTCATCAAGTTCCTAGGTTCATTTGCATGTAATTGTGTAGGGGAAGCTAAGATTACCATGAATTTGGAAGAAACAAGCTAATCATATACATGCATGCATAAATTCTTAACCTTGAGGTTGATTTCCATCAAAGTCACCACATGCATGAGTTTTAGAGACATAATCTTGAAGAATTCTACATGGTTTTACATCTTTTATACCATTTTGTTGAGATTTGAAAAGAAAATAATCAAATTCAAGACAAGTATGGTTTATAGCATGATGTTTTAAGTTTGGTTTGAGAATTTATCATGATTTTGAGTAACTGGTTTCAAATTGAGAGTGTTTTCATGTTATACAATGTTTTTCCATGATTCTATACCAATTATGCAAGGTTTGAGCCTTTGAATTGCAAGTTTGAAATTCAAACATAACTCTGGAAATTCTAGAATTCGAGCAGTTCACTCTAGCAATGGAAATGTCGCTCTAGCGTACATTTGAAGCTCCTAGTCATTTTGTAGACAATTGCATAGTGGCTCTAGCGACCAAGTGTGCACTCGAGCGAACCTACTTTTTACTCAGTACTTGGCTCGAGCGACTATCGAGCAACCATCGAGCGTCAAAATCGAGCATCTATTACTTTTGCAGTCTATACAGATGGCTCAAGCGACCAAGTGTGCACTCGAGTAAACACTTTGATTATTAATGGGCTGCTCGAGCTGCAAAGTGTACGCTCAATTGAACACCCTATTCTCAACAACTTTCATAAAAGCTTTTATGAGTGCATCATTGCATCCTCATGCCTATCAGGACATTCTTAGACATTGATTAAGACATAGTGCTTCTGTAAGGGAGTGAAGCTTCTTTAAATATCTCTATAATGTAGCAAATGTTAGGAAAATAATTCTTTTAGAATTTAGGGTACGACTAGTCATTCTTAGTATTAGTAGTCCAAAGGTTGTTTAAGTCGAGTGTAAGGAAGGGACCCTCTTTGTAGAGGGGACCGACTGGAACATCTTACTCTGAGGTAGTTAGGTTGTTCCTTATTATGGATTAAATGAAGAAGGCAAGCAAGCAATAGAGGGGGCATAAGAGGAAGAGGATATTGATCCAAGCCTGCTAATCGGGCCACCCGACACTCAGGCTTACATTAAAACTCCAAAACCACCTTATAATGCGATAGACATGGATAATTATGGTGGATATAGGTTTGGACTCGGGGGAGTGGAACCCCTAGACAAGGGAAAGTATGAATGCAACATTGTAGGGAAAGCATATGACTTGGTTTATGAAGAAGTCAAGGAAGTAATCAATGAGAAGTTATTCAACACCCTAGACATGCGTCGATTAATGCTACACTATGGCCTACAAACCCAACTAGAAGTTTACAAGACAGATCTGGAGGTTGAAGCCAGTGACACCTTCTATGTGAGCATCCTTGATGATATGGTTGCTGATGCCTGTGTTATGGAAGCTCCGACGTGATTTCAATTGTCATCCTAGTAAACTTCCTTGCCATTCCAAAAAGGTCCACCTCCTCCTTTTCTTGTTCATTACCTCTTTGATAAGCTCTTCGAGAGTAATGATATAGGCATAGGCTCATGACTCTTGAAAGTGAATATCGCTTGCAATGGCTGCCCTGATAGTTGAAGCCTTCAACGAAAAATTTCGTATGCTAGCTCCAATGAGTAGCAGAGGAAAGCTCGGCATCAGTGTGTCCCACTTGTGTCATCTTTTAAGCTTGCTCTGCATCCTTGCTCCATATACCATTCCTGACAATCCATTTCTGGTATGCCCATTGCACTATCCGTCGCATAAGGCAGTCGAGGCTCTGCAGGACCTCATCGCTACCGGAGAAAGGAAGTGAAAGTAGTGAACTGATCTCATCCCATCTCACCCTCGAAGGGAATACCTAGCTAGAGCAGAACCATTATTTTGCAATACTTAATAAGGTCCAAATCCAGTGCAAAGGAAGAATATTAGGCTATGTCTGTAGGCACTAGTGAAGTTGTTTGGTTACGCAGGTTTCTATCTGATCTTGGGGTTCATCTCACCGCTGCAACGTCTCTTCATTATGACAATAACGACGCTATTCAGATTGCAACCAACCCTGTCGTTAATGAGCGTACCAATAATAACTGAAGTAGATTTATCTTTATATTAAAAAAAAAAAGAAAAAAGAAAAGGCACTTCACTTGCGAGAAGTGCATGGATTAAAAGACAGCCCTTTATTTTTCCTTAAATGAGTAAAGCCTTCAGATTGTAGATTTGTTTACGAAGTCTCACACTCGTTCTCGGCATGAATTCTTGGTTTGCAAACTCTTGCTTCTTGACCTCTCATTTGTTCAAGTTTGAGGGAGAGTGTAATATCATATATTATTAACAAGTTGTGTTGCTTCTCTTTTTGTCCTTTACTTTCTTCTTGATTTGTATATGCCTGGGAAGTCAGATTTAATTTCATTGTCTTTGGTTTTACTTATAAAGCTTAAGCCCCTCTTTTCTAGTTAATGATAATGGTTATTCTCCCAAAACCTTTCTCTTAAAGCTGTAGCTATTAGAGATGACACAAGATGAAGTGATGATTACGGCACATGAATCAGATCGGCATGAATTTCACACTTCATGCATCCCTTGACGAATTTAGTACAATCTTGATCCGTCATATCCTTATCGAATGATCTTTGTAGCGAGCACCTAGCTGTTGACATGTCCTCTGCATAGGCAGGAGTGCCCTGTAGCTTTCTTTGCTTCCTTTCATCAAAGATATTTTGAGTCTAAGTTGACCGGTAAGCCCTTCATTATTATTAGTAAGATGGGGCACACCCAGAGGTGTTAAAGAATCTTTCTTTCATGGTAAACCCAATCAAAAGGGACAGGCCCTATTTATGATAGAGGGAGTCAATCAAGGTAGGAGGTTAGATTCATTGCTTAGATTTCTATCCCTGCTCTTTTCCTAAATTGGTAGAAAATTCCTTAACTATAGGGTAAACGTTAAAGAATCTTTCTTTCATGGTAAACCCAATCAAAAGGGAAAGGCCTGTAGACACCCCATTTTTGACCGTCCTCAAGACTTTGATGTCATCGTTTGAACACTCAATGATCATCCATGCTCGTGTTCATTTTGAGCTCCCGAAGGTCTCGGTTGCGCGCCTTGCCTTAGGATCTCTCAACTTGTCTGTTTTGTGCTTAGTTGTGGACCAAGGACTTATGGTTTTGCTTCTGAGGGAAGAGGGTGGCTTGTTGGCCATTCCGTCAACCCATCGGCCAAGACATGATGCCATCGGCCTTGTTTTCTTGCCATCGGCGAAAAGTGGTGGCCGATCGGCACTTTGTTTGGTTGATCGGCCATAACTTTGAGCCGAGACCTTTCCATCTGTTTTTTGCAGATATTTTCTGCTAGCTGTGACAGTTGGTGGGCACAATTCCCATCAAATACACGTGTATGGAGGGATTTGCACCTTGTTCTAGCTTCTCCAAGAAGCTTTGGAATTGAATTCCTATAAGAAGGGAGCTCCTCCTCCTTTCTCAGAGGTTCAGAAAATTGAGATATAGAAAATATATAGCTCTCTCTACATTTCTTCCTTTCTCTCTATATTTGTGTGTATTTGTGCCTAAAAGGGTGTTTTGTCTTCACTTTTGCACTACAACACCTAGTTATACACCATCCTTTGGTTGCTGAGATCCTTAGGAGTTGGTTTTGGTGTTCTTGGGTTGGCTTGAACTCAGAAAACCTGCTGGAGGTGTGTTCTTGTAGAGGTTCTACAAGGGTGAGCTCTTAACCTTTTAAACCCCCATTTTTGCTTAAACTTTTGGACATACTTGCATACTGTTTTAAGCTTAGCTTTCTAATACAAAAAGTTCTGAATTTTCATGCTTGAGATGATTGTTTAACGTCACGTTTTGGTTGGGGGTTGTCTACCCCCTCTTAGGCCTTGTTTGACCTTGTTTTGAGCCATCTCTTTTGGCCTTTGTTCTTGCTCTTGCATGACCTTTCTACCACTGAAATCCAAAGGATTTTTAGTGGTGGAAAGGTGGGTTTAGAGTCTTGTATAGGAGAGGGACACCCCTCTCTCCTTGTCTCTCATTTACTTGTATTTATGGCTCATAATGGTAGCATGTTTGCTTAGCTTGTTGTGGCCCCATTTCAGTAAGTATTTGGTGTTATTTTTCCATGCTATACCTCTGTTTTAAGTTGGTTTGATAGTCTCTTACGTGCATCATGTACTTGTCTTGCAATCCTCTCATTTGCCTTAACATGCATCATGCATTTGGACCATCATGCTAGCATATTTTAACTCAATTCAAAGGAACTTTTATTCATGTTTTGCCGTGTTTAAGCTCTGTTTGGTGTTGTTTCAGTGATGCATGCACTATTTTGTATAGCCATGGTTCAATCTTGCTTGTTAGCTTTGAGTGTCCAAGTCACATGCATGTATTACTTGGACCATTTCCATGATTTGGCATCATTTCATATGTGATTTCAGTCCATATAGAGTGGTCATACACTTGAACTTGTCACTCCTTTAATGCTTTGAAGAGTTGGTGTTTTATGCCTCATGAATGGATCATTGTGTACGCCATCATACTTAGGTCTTTGGGATGCCATCTCAGTGGGTTCTCGGGCTTATTTTAACATGCCATAACTCTGTTTTTCATTGGTTAAGACATGTCATGTTTGGTTGTAATAGATGTAGTGTAACACCCCTTTGTAGCCTTGCATGCCTCATGCCTTTTGGACTTTTGTTCTAGCTTGTGTTGGTTAGGTTTGAGCTTGATCTTAGTCTTGTATCGACCTTCCTTGGGACTATTTTGGTTGCCCTTGGCCCTTTCGGGCTTGCTTTGTATGGCGTTGGTGTGAACCCCTTTGCTAGTTTCGAGTTTTGAGCTTTCTTGCATGCTATGCTTGACTTGTGTGCATGATTTGGCATTATTCCTCACATGATTTCAGAGCTCATTGCATTGCCACATTATTATGTTTGTCACTGCTTGCTCATGTTTGAGAGTTGTGTCCTTATGCCTAAGTGATAGGCCAATTGGCATGCATGCTTGTGTCGCATTTTATTCCATCACTCCTTGGCATTTTGGCCACTATTTTTGGTATGGCTGAGGCCTATCCATTCTCAGTATAAGTCCGTGGATCATCTGGTTTGTGTGTTGTTGCATGCTTATCGCATTGCATGTTGTTGCATGCTTGTTGTTGGTATTGTTGTTGCATGCATATTACATTGTGTGCTTGCATGTTTAGGTTGCATTGCATTTGGCATGCTTGTTACCTTAGCCTTGTGTTCATGTTTGAGTCATATGGCATTTGGTATACTTATGTTTCATGGCATTTGGCCTATCCGTTAGTTGGCTTGTATTATTCACTCGGACCCTCTGTCGAGAGGGCGAATTTTGTAATAAGTGTGCGTGCGTGTGTGAATGTCTTGGAACCCCACGTCTTTCTCCCTTTTATGTACTTGCTTTCAAGGGTTAGTTTTAGGTCATGTTTCAATTAGCATACTTATGCTTGCATGTTTGCATCCATTCATCTGTTTTGCATGCATCGAGCTCGGTGCATCATGCTAACTGCATCGTATTTCAATCTCTACTTGAATACATGATTATCAAGTTGCATTTCATATGCCATTTTAGAATAGCCAAGCCTATTTCTAGTTGTATTTTTGCATGTGTTGCATTAGGCATCTTGACATAGCTAGGATCATGCATGATTTCTAACTAGTTGTTGTTTCGGCTCGGAATACTAGGTAAGCTTTTACGCTTTAGCATCTTGCATGCGTGTAAGTGTTGCCATGTTTAGCATGCTTGCCATGAGGCTATTTGTTATAGCGATCTCGGTCTTTCCCCATTTGGTTGTTGTATCCGAACTTAGGTTCCGTGGAGCTTGTTGCTGTATATACTTTGATGTCATCCTTTAATTCCTTATTTTTGAGTTATAGGATGTGTTGGGCAGGTTTGTTACAGGTTGGGTGTGATTGGGAACAAATGGTTGTTGCCCAGAATTTTGGTCATTTTCATGAGCGAGACTTTTGTCGCTCGAGCAAGTTCTGTGTTTTAGATCCTTCACTGGATCCAGGGTTCCTTCGCTCGACCGAGAGCTGAGTTTTGGTATCTGGTGGCTCGAGCGAGAAGTCCTTCGCTTGAGCTTGCGTCTATGTCTGCGTCTGGTTCTGGACCTGAAGGTTGCAATTCTTTGCTCGAGCGAGATTTCCTTTGCTCGAGCGAGCGAGGTCTATGTTTTGGGTTTCTTCGCTCGAGCGAGCATTCTGTCGCTCGAGCGTGCTTCTGGGTTGCCGACCTGAAGCTTCGCATTCTTGGCTCGAGCGAGACTTTCTACGCTCGAGCGAGAGTTCCTTGTGTCTGGTCGCTTGAGCGACCAATCCTTTGCTCGACCGAGCCTGTGTTATATCAGTAGGCAGCAGTGGGATTACACTTCACTTTTTTATCTCCTCTTTTGTCTAAACCCTAGATCCGGCTGCTCCTCTCTCTACACTTACCTTCTCTCTAGGGATTGATCTAGGTCTTGAGTGTTTCTACCCTAAGTTCTTTGTAAGAAAGATAGAGGGTTGTGTGGGCTACATTTTAATCTGAAAAATATCAGATTTGGAGCACTTCGGGTTTTGGTCATCTTCTCCATTTGAGCTATTCATTTCAAGGTAGGGATACTCTACTCCATCCTATGATTTTTGTCATAAATTCTGGGCATTTTGATATGTTGGGGTTGTTGGGTAAATTTTGGAAAAGTTAGGGTTTGATTTGTAATTTATAAAAAGGGATTTTCAAAATGTTAAATTCTATGGGTGTTTGAGACCAACAAAAATGGAATTAATGTTGTTGTATTGTTAAATTTGAGCCTTTGGGTTGTGATGTGATAAAGGGGGGAGAATGCCCTAATTATGAACTAAATTAATTTGTATAATTAATTTTGGAAAAATGTGGAAATATGGGATTGAGTTGAGAATAATGAAATTGGGAAATTATGGGAATGATTGATGTAGTTGAATAAATTAATCACCCCCCTATGGAGTAAGTTGATATTATATCTATTTAATGCATTTATTTTCAGTTTAGAAATAACTGCTTTAGGCTATCGGTGGAGGATAGTCTTGATTGTTGTAGATACTGTATGTTGATTAGGGAAAACTGAAACTAATCACATTGATTATGTCATTGAATATGACGGTTGGAATAATATATTAAATATGTGTATTGAGTGATCACTGTATATGATAATTGTTTATATACTTGGAATATGTGTAATGTGTGGGAGGAGATAGGGTATGTACTCCATGGTTTGAGGGAAGATAGGGGATGGACTCTCAAACTTGTTTGGTAGGAGATATGGGATGGACTCCATTAATACAACAAATATGTATATTAAATTGAAGTATTGATACAGCAAATATGTGTATCTATTGTGAAATATAGAAGTGTTAATATATGTGTTATAGTCCCATTGAATTGTTTGGCCAGGTTCTGAGCCATGTATATGAAATGATTCGGATAAGTAAAGGAAAATTGAATGCAACATGGACACAAGTGTCATGGAACTGCATTGTGATATAACTGGTTTATAAGTGTTAACCATCAATCAAATGCTATTGTTTTAGTCATTGCTTATATTTGGTTTAGTATATCTCTGTTGGGCTGTGGCTCACCCTATATGGGACATCATTTTCAAGTCTAGGTGATATGCCACCTCCAAGGACACAGCTCGGAAGGTTTTAGGAGTTGAAGACTCTTTTTGTTGTTTTGTTATCTTTTGTTGTATTACATGTAAATTCAGGCCAAGGGCTTAATATTATATGAGTTAGTACTCTCTTTTGTGTAACCAAGTGTTGGCTTGGAAAGTTGTAAGCCGTTGGACATTTACTTTTGTTGTCAACATGTAATACATTTGTAAGGACTACTCTGATGAATGGAAAAGTGTTTATTTCTCTTATATCAATGCATGTCAAGAATGTGGGGTTTTATGTATTATTTTGAGGGCGTTACAATTTGCTTATTTGATTAATGGCGTGAATGCCTATGGATGAAGGTTGGATTGCTTAAATTGGAACAATTCATTGAAATGCGAGTTTTAAGCCCACTTGAGGGTGGCAAATCATCATGTTTTCTAAGCCCACTCGAGGGTGGCAAATCCACGTCTTAGCCTATTTGCGAGTAGCACCTTCAAACCATTTTCAAACAAACAAACATGAGATGTTTTGTTCCAACTTAGGCGATCTAGTCTATACTTGTGTGTTGTGCGCATCACATAGTAATTATAGGCTAATAACCAGAATAAGAACGCATGTATTTTCAAAAACAAGATATCATGTTTGTAAAGGCCGATCTTTGATCGGGCGAGCGGGGGTGCTCATTGCATGACCTTCCCGTTTCATACCTAAGTTCTCGAGCCGAGGCAACTTTGGTGATGACGGACACGTGGCGTTAGGCAACGAGTTAGGGTTTCCTAAATTTTTCAAAAATAAAATATTTAGGTGGCGACTCTCTATCTAGCAAAACAGTCCATGTTTGGCACTTCTTTATACAAATCAGTTTTCCAAAACGATTTGCCAGATTTGGACTCTTTGGTGATTTATCGGTCTTGCATTGCACTTTGTGAGATTAGATTCAGAACCATGACATTGAGTCCGAACTGTAGTAGTCCAATGAACGAAACGGGATTTCGCGCCCATCTTGCGCACGGAGCCCGGGATGTTCAGACGCATCTACAGTTTTTGGCGACTCTGCTAGGGAATTAGAGAACTTGACTCGAACTCATGATATCTTGTTTTGACTACACTTATGCATCTCTTTGCATTGCATTTTCATTGGTGCACCTAGGACACTGTGTTTGCCATATGCTATTCCTGAATGGTTTGTCGAAGGCTTGCTTTGAGAAGCGTGCCATAAGGCTGACCGGTTGCGGGCTCTGCCACGACGGGAACACAAACACCGATTTTTAACGAGGCACCCTTTTTAACCATTCGACCTAGTGCATAACGGAAACTGTAGTGACCATTCCAAGCTCGGACAGATTGCTTACCCAATTATAGGTTGTTTGAAACCGTTATGTGCGTAGTGAAACCCTAGCTCCTGACAATGCGACAGGGAAACCCTACCCCTCCATAAGGGTGTTTTGGCTCTCTCTTGCGTGTTATGTTCTTTGAGAGTTGGCCTCTACAGGAATGCACGTATCAGTTTGCAAGTCTGGGTATCAGGCCTGCGGGCATCAGATTTGAAGAATCAGATTTGGGGAATCAGTTTTACCTGCGGGTATCCGATTCAGATTTGGGGCAGTGATTTAGGAACAGTGATCAGTGGTTGAAAGCAGTCCATTCAGCTTGTGTTTGCCAACTGTGTGTTGTCTTTATGTAAGCTGTTATGCTGTCCGTTTTTCTGTTCATTATTTCCTTATTATTGCTTTATTTATCTTTTTGCAAGGTAGTTTAGCACCATTGCATCTGACCAGGCAGATATCCCCCGAGCACTCTGGGTTAGAGGTCGTAGACTTAATCAATCCAGGGATCTGATCGACGGACAAGCAGTGTTCCTTTCTTTACCTCCGGTTACCAGACGGAGGTCAAAAAGGCACAGTGTATCGGTACAGCGGTTGCCAGATCAGTGGTCTACCCCACCAGTGACCAGTTAGGCTGAGGTCTCAGTTTCTACTGTAGGGACAAATATACCGGTAGTTCAGTTAGATCAGGACAATACGGCAGGTCTGGAAGAGATAATGCGTCAGCTCCAGGAAAGTATGAAAACCATGCAGCAGGACGCTGCCCGTCAGGTAGAGTTTTCCGCACACCAAGCCGAGGTTATGGCCCAACAGACGGAATTAATTGCCAAGTTACAGCAGCAAACCAGGGCGTCTGCTTCACACCCACCTCCACCCCCACCAAGAATTCCAATACTCGGGGAGACCGCTAATGTCCAGGACAATACTGGCGATCCAACGGGGCCAGTTCCGCCCCTGATCCTACCCCAGCCATCCAAAACACCTATCAACCCACCGGATTCTCCCTTTGAGTTCGAGATGGACCCTCCAGCGCTAAAAGTGAGCAAGCTCGAAAAGTTGTTCAAGAAGTCCCAGGGCGTGAAATCCATTCCGAATATTGAGGATGGGTATACCGACTCGGCCGTGATCTTGCCAGATCGGTTTAAATTGTCGCACATAGACCGTTTCGACGGGTCTGGAGATCCTATGGTGCATTTGTGGCTGTTTTCAGACATACTAAGGGTGATGGGCCACTCCAGATTGCAAAAGCTTTCTCTGTTTGGCCGGACCCTGTCGGGTGTAGCGGCTATTTGGTATGCAAAACTGGAAGACTCTGTTAAAAGGAATTGGGAGGAGATGGATGAGGCCTTTGTAGCCCAATACTCCTACAATACACGGATCGAGGTCACAACTCATGATCTCGAGACGACTAGGCAAGAGCCGAAGGAGAGCTTCTCCGATTTTGTGACCCGGTGGAGGGCCAAGGTCTCGATGATGACCATCAGGCCTGTTGACAAAGATCAGATTCAAATGGCTGTGCGCAACCTCCAGCCCAAGCTCATGCAGAAGATGATCGTTCTCCCTCTCCCCACCTTTGCAGATTTACATGAGATAAGGGTGCAGATCGAGGACGCTATGAAACAGGGCCTCATTGATCATGAGCGAGAACAGCCTAAGAGGGCATTCAACCGCAGTACGAATGCAGGCACAAGTAGTGCTGCAGCTGCCAGAGCTTCAGATGGTCACCACCACTACCACCCCAAGAACCCTTTCAGCCACACCATTCACCGGTGCGTCCGGAAGTAGCTCACAAACAACCAAGTTTCCACCCCGAGGCCAAAGAACCTTCACCCCCACTATACATGTCTTTGTCCAAGGCTTTGGGGGTTTTGACTAGGAAAGGGCACTTGAAGCCCCTAGAGCCACAACCACTACCAGATAGACTCCCTGCTTTCCATAACCCAACCAAGTATTGCGCCTTTCACCAGCAACATGGTCATGAAACCGACCTTTGCTTTCGATTGTGTCATGAGATTCAAGATCTCGTTGACAATAGGGTGACCGTGCCTCTGGAGAAACCGAATGTCACAACCAACCGTCTCCCACCACATAACCAAGCTCCACCTCCCAAACGCATCAACTTCATCCAAACTGGGGTTGTGTCATACGACCCTATCATATATGTCACCCCTTCCCACCTACCTAAGTCGGAGGTGTTCATTCCTGACAGCACTGACTTATGCATGATGGACATCTCCCAAACCCAACCTGAAATGGTGGTGGTGGCTATTGAAGATAGAAGTAGGACGACTGTGGGGGCAGAAAAGAATGATTCTACAGAGCCTGAGGAGTCTGCGAGCTTCATGTACAGCCTGAGCGGTTACATTACATCAGCAAGCCAGATGTGGAATTGCCAGTGGGGGCAGAGATTTGTGTAGTACGGGAAGATGGACTTAATCAGGGGCTAGATGACCTGGCAGAACTAGAGGAGGACATCGCAAACCTTCAATTCTTTAACGAACATGACTCGGGGGACGTGACAGTCAACTGGTTTGATGTGGATGGGTCAGCAAAAACTACTAGGTGGCTTGACGACCAACCAGATGTTATAGAGCAGCCTCAGGCAGAACAGGGTTCGTCAGGGACGGGGACATCAGCAATGGCAGGAAGGGCCGGGAATCAGTTTACATCGCCGGAGAGTGCCGGTGTTAAGAATTTTGCTCGGGATCCTGGCAATTTGAATACAAGAGATGTTGAGCTGCAGGCTACGCTAAAGCAATTTGAACAGAAAAGGATCAAAGATTCTAAGAGGGTCAGAAAGGCTAAAGCCCCTGCGGGAACGAACGTCCTGTGTGCACAGGAACAGAGCGTGCTGCGAGCACAGGAACACAGGGTGCTGCCGGCATAGGAATAGTTGTAACGGAGCCAAACAGGTGTCTGTCGGCTGCTGATGGCATGTGGTGGGAAGATGATGACCTATGTCTTGCCCACAGAAATGAAGACTGGGGACAAAGCCAGCTGGATGATACCTGGTACATTGGCGAAGTAGACCACATGACTAGAAGTGGGCAGTATTTCAAGCCCCCGCACTTAGATCAACCAAAGGCGTCCAGAAAGGACAAAGAGGTAGAGAAGCAAAAAGATAAGCTGCTCGAGGAAGAGGCTGTGCTGAAACAGCTGAAGAAAATACAAGCAGACATCTCCATCTGGGGACTGCTTATGGCTTCAAGAGTTCATCGACAAGCTGCCCTTTCTGCAATGGACAAGGCCAAACTTTCAATAGACACTACGCCTGAGCAGCTGGTAGGATTGGTTTTTTCGGGAGGAGGTTCCCCGACGTTGACCTTCTCTGATAAGAAACTGCCGCCTGATGGCGGAAACCATAACAAACCTCTCTACATCTCTATCGAGTGTAGAGAAAAATGGATACCGGTAGTTCTTGTCGATACGGGATCCGCCATTAATGTGTGCCCATCGAGGACGGCATATGTAATCGAGTTGAAGCCCGCGGATTTTGTGCCAACTGCCCAGGTGATAAGGGCATATGACAATACAAGCAGAGAAGTGATAGGGACCGTGCAGATTCGGACCAAGGTTGGTCCAGGACAACACGAAATTGACTTTCATGTCTTGGACATTCCCGTAATCTTTAATCTACTCTTAGGGCGGCCGTGGTTGCACCAGGTGAAGGCGATTTCTTCCACCTTGCATCAAACGCTGAAGTACCCCCATAGAAAGGGGTGGCTATTGTTTTTGGGAATTCGTCAATCCATCCGCCGCCAGAGGTGTCTACAGCGGTTTTGGAAATCGAGCATGGCACAGACGATGTGTTCCTATCAGGATTTACCCTAGCCAAGGCCTGGGTCGTTCAGAACATCTTGGCTGTTGATGAGGGGTTATATGTTAGCGCACAATCAGTGTACCTCATGACCAAGCTCCAGCACATCCCTGGTATGGGACTAGGAAAAAGTGGCCGGAAGGGCATTGCAGTATCGGCTGAAGTGTCGCACAATCCACATACCTTTTGTCTAGGTTATCTGCCTACCGAAGAGGACTGGGTGAGAAAGGGCAAAGAAATGGCTGGGAGAGCCAGAGCCAAGCAGACCGGGAGACATTTTGAGTTGATGCATCAGCCTATCCAAGGCATCCTGAACGGATGCTTTCTCCGGGAGGGGGAAGACTTTACATTCTGCGGTTTCCCAGAGCCATGGCTAAACGCAGAGAAGAGGTAGCTGCCGGGGTTCGAGATATTCTTTGACTTACAGTTGTCTGGGGATGATGAGGTGGAGGAGCAGACAGACCCATTAGCTGAGGTGGAACAGTGTAAGGAAGTGGATTCCGAGAGCACCGAGATTGAAATGGGGGTAGCACTGGCTTGTCTACTATCAGATCCTCCGATCGAACATGAGTGCTTGGGGGACGACCTCTTAGTGTCTATGATTGGGAATGAAATGGCTGCGAGCCTAGCTTCAAATATTCTGGATGCATCGATCGCACCCTCCCTTGTCTGGCAGTACGAGGAGGGATTCTTATCGAGTAGCACCGGGTCAGGTAATGAGCCGGAATCTGATTCCACCGAGTTTGTAGAGTCGGAATCAGGTTCCAGCTCATCTGAGTCTGAGTTCGGTATTCCTGGGGTGACAACCCGGATGCCACAGTCCTGTCTAGGTCGTCTTTTTCTTTTTCTTTTGAGTCTGTTGTAACAGAGGAATCAAGCGACTTGAAAGTGATTAATGAGAATGAAGCGCTTGTGGCCTTCGAGTATTTTTCTGTGCCCTTGATTTATTGCATTAACTCAGACTTTTGAAACTTTGATGAAAACGACGAGGAAGAAATTCCTCCGGTTTTGAAATATTTACTAGAACAAGAATAGGAGAGGTTTGTAAAACCACTGGTTGATGAAATCACCCAAATTAATGTTAGTACTGAGAAGGACCCGCGGCTGGTCCAGATTGGGTCCACGTTGTCTTCGGAGGAGCGCGAGCGCTTAGTCGCTTTATTAAAAGATTTAAAAGATGTTTTCGTGTGGTCCTACGAAGACATGCCTGGAATCGATCCTGAGATTGTACAGCACCAGATCCCTCTTGACCCAGAGGCCCGACCTGTTAAGCAGAAACTTAGAAGAATCCACCCGGACTGGGCTCTCAAGATCAAAGAAGAGGACACCAAGCAAATTCACTCAGGGTTCCTGCTAGTATATGAATACCCAACCTGGTTGGCCAACATAGTTCCAGTACCGAAGAAGGACGGAAGGATTCGTGTATGCGTGGATTTCAGGGACGCATATCGACGAGTTAGCGAACTTCACTACTGGGCATACGTTGCTCTCCTTCATAGATGGCTTTTCAGGCTACAACCAGAACCCGAAGACCGGGAGAAGACTGCTTTTACCACCCCGTGAGGGACCTATTGTTATAGGGTGATACCGTTTGGGCTGAAGAATGCTGGGGCTACATATCAACGGATCGCGACCATGATATTGCATGACATGATCCACAAACAGGTTAAGGTATACGTGGACGACATGATTGTCAAGTCCATGGAAAGAGAGGGCCAATACACCGCCTTGCAAAAGTTCTTCCAAAGGATCAGAGAATTTCAGTTGCGGCTAAATCCTTAGAAGTGTACATTTGGTGTTATAGTAAGGAAAATGCTAGGGTTCTTGATTACACAAAGAGGTATCGAAGTCGACCCTTCCAAAATCAAGGCCATCTTAGAAATGCCACCACCAAGGATTGAAAAGGAGGTGCGAGGCTTTCCGGGTGAAGTGCAATTCATAAAATGGTTTATTGCAAAATTAACCTTGACTTGTTAACCACTCTTTGGTCTCCTGAAGAAAGGAAAGAAATTCCAATGGGACGGCCGATGACAAGCTGGTTTTGAATAGATCAAGCAATATTTACAAAACCCACCCGTGTTGTCACCACCTGAGCTGGGGAAACCGTTGATTTTGTATCTTTCAGTGACTAAAACTAAAATGGGCTACATGCTTGCACAGGAGTCTCAGGACAAGGTGGAGAGAGCTATCTACTACCTGAGCAAGAAGATGCTAGATTATGAGACACGCTACACTCCGCTAGAGAAGGCTTGCTTGGCCTTGGTATGGGCTACAAGGAAGCTACGGCACTACCTGTTAGCTCACTCTGTAATACTGGTTTCGAGATTAGATCCCATTAAATATCTCTTTGAGAAACCGGCACTTACGGGTAGGCTAGCTCGTTGGTTGCTTCTGCTTTCCAAATTCGATTTGAAGTATGTGACGCGCAAGTCAGTGAAAGGAAGAGCAGTAGCAGAGTTCCTAGCCGATCACCCAATTGAAGGGGATGAAGCAGTTGAGTACTTATTCCTAGATAAGGCCATTCTGCATGTCAAACAAGAGTTCATTCTGGTCGCGATAGACTATTTTACAAAGTGGGTTGATGTGATCGGGGCTATCACTCCGAAGGGGTCCAATGGGCATGAGTTCATTCTGGTCGCGATAGACTATTTTACAAAGTGGGTTGAGGCCCAATCTTATGCGGTGTTAAAGGCATCACACGTTGCAAAGTTCATCAGGAACAACATCATCTGTCGCTATGGGGTCCCAAACGAGATTATTTCAGATAATGGTTCCCACTTCAAGAAGGAAGTGATCGACTTGTTAGAAAAATACAATGTGGCTTTTCACAAGTCATCTACATATCGGCCGCAAACCAACGGAGCAGTTGAGGCCGCCAACAAGAATATCAAGCGTATTCTGCAGAAGATGGTGGAAACCTATCAGGACTGGCCAAATAAGTTGCCATTTGCTCTGTAGGGCTACCAGACTTCAATTCGAACTTCTGCTGGGGTGACTCAGTATTCCTTAGTCTATGGGATGGAGGCCGTTCTGCTTATCGAAATTGAGGTTCCATTATTACGAGTACTGGCTGAGTGTCAGATAGCTGAGGCAGATTGGCAGCAAAGTAGGTTTGAAGAACTCATGCTCTTTGATGAAAGAAAGTTGAAAGCACTATACCATGTTCAGGGTTATCAACGACGAATTGCTAGGGCTTTTAACAAGAAGGTTAAGTCCAGAAATTTGAAGGAAGGAGATTTGGTGCTCAAAGACAACCGAGCTCTCATCCACGACCCTAGGGGTAAGTTCAGACCTAATTGGACTGGTCCTTGCATCATCAAGTCTATCTGGTCGAGTGGAGCTGTCGTTCTGATGGACCTAGATGGCCTAGAGTTCTCCCAACCGATCAACATGGACAACTTGAAGAAATACTTTCCCTGAGCGGCTCGTTAGGCCGAAAACCCGAAAGGGCGACCTAGGCAAAAGTTAGAGCATGAAAATTTTGAAATTATAAAAACTGAGCTCGCAAGGTTGAAAACTCAGAAAGGACGGCCTTGGAAAAAGTTAGAGCGCAAAAGGAGAGAGTTAATACACGAGTGAACGCAAGCCGAACTACGTAAGGCTTGATTCCCATCTTTGGGATACATAGGCAACTTCACCCTAAAGTCCAGCCATAAACACTTCCTCGATCAACTTTGTCCGTGTGATCATGTTTGGTCATCTTTGTCTATTCTGCATTCAGAAGCTCAGTTGTGATCTCCGGTACAGTGCTATTCAGACTAGGGGCAACTTTCCAATTACTAGGATCCGAGGTTGTACATCTCAGTGATAGATCTCAGGCGTGTCCAGTTCTGATCCATATTGAAAATGGCTTTGAAAAGTTTTAATAAATGTTGATTTTGTTCAAATTAATCTTTTTACAACTTAGACCATTTTTGGACCAAACGGAAAATTTTCGGTACCCACAACCTTCAATTACATTGATTTCAATACAGAGTTCTCCTACTCTTGAATATAATTTGAAGTTGCTTTTCATTACATTCACAAAGAAGACTTGAAAGTTCTGATTAAAAGCAAATAAATCCCGGGCATAGTCAGGTGTTCTTGCGTCCCCTCCCCGAGCTGGTCAAAACCTTTGACGCCAAAGTGGGCCCAACCTGTGCCTCTTTATTAAGCCAATCTATGCACTCACCAGAGAGGGTGCAACGGAAAGTAGGAGCAGGGGCCAGAAGCTCTCTCGTCCTCCATGCTGCGGCATACCGAGCTAGCTGTGCGCCTCGGATCGGAAATGTAGCAGGGTACTCTATCCCCTCCTCCGGGCAAGTTTGATCATGTCCAAACTGGCGCCGAATTCGGAATGGAAAGTAAAAGCCATAGTGTGTCAGCCCAATCGACTGAATCCCGGGCTGGCGGGTCATGCTGTAGCTCATCGCCGGTAGATTGAGCCAAGGGCAGCGCCAAGCAATGTGGTCCGCGAACAAACTACACATCCAGTTGTACCACCATCCCTCATCAGGGGCATCGACTAGACGTCGTCGGAAGAAATAGCTGCGAGCTGAATATGCTGGGCATGAATCCATCACTCTCAATTTATCCATCAACCACACCTGGGGATGGATGAAAAACGAGAGATTAAAGAATAGAGAGGTGTACGTTGAGAGAAAAGTAAGAAAAGGGTTTTGAGAGAAAAATCGAGCCTGAGGGCCTAGTGATGCGAGTAATATATATGTGAGATGGGGTGGGAAACATTACCTGCAATAGTAGTGGACTCCCCACAAACCTAGCTGTCTCCCGGCGATGAAAAGCGTCCAAACCCATCAATGTCTCGGCTAGTGTCATGGCGATGGAACTCTTGCCTTTTTATAAGCCCTCGACGACTTCAATCAAACAAGTGCTAAACCCTCCAGAGCCTGGGGCAAACAAGAAATGAGACAACATGCACAAGCAAAGTGCATGTCGCCGATAACCCTGCCAACGATGATCGCCGCGATCACCGGTATCAGAAAATCGACAAACCAAGCTCTGAATGTCCATCTCTCTGTCGTGAATCAATGACCGAGCATCGTGAAAAGTAAGGCCACACATCCGTCCTAAGGCTTGGACGTGGCTGAACCGGAGCTAAGGCAAGACTTCTTCATCGCGCTTGGATTCCATCAAGCTTGGAAATTCTCAAAAGTAGAACACATCTCTTGTCCACCAAAGCTAAAGACATGTGTCACCGGATTCCAAAACCTTGCCGCGACATGGAGAAACGGAAAACGCAGTGGGGTGTGGCTCAAAGTGAATAGTGCATTTATGCCGAAGCCCTAGAAAT
Source organism: Camellia sinensis (assembly GCF_055761805.1). NCBI lineage: Eukaryota > Viridiplantae > Streptophyta > Magnoliopsida > Ericales > Theaceae > Camellia > Camellia sinensis. Next base: position 104,976,667 of record NC_138969.1, on the reverse strand, counting down.
TCAGCTTTTCTGACCCATCCAAGTTGGCAATCCAATTTGTGAGATTTTGGACAAGAAACTCTTCCATTTGGTGCAAATCAGAGCTGAAATGAGGAAAACTACGAAGCTGGGGCTTTTGTAGAAGATAAGGTGTTGAGTGGAAGACAGGCGTCAGCATTCTGAAGGTGCTTGACATTTTTGGCCGATTGGCCAAAAAGAGTGCTGACCGACCATCTTTTTTTGGCCGATCGGCTAATAATGTTGGCTGATGGCCATTTCTTGTGGCCGATGGCCTCTCCCCTTGTTCTATGAGTTGTCTATGTGTTGAATATGCTGAGAACTTGCTACTGGTTCCACTCCAAATGCCTTCCGGTGATGACTTTGCGAAGTCGCGCCAGTGTTACTGCAATTTGTTTATTGAGTTGTTGTACTTTTGCTTATCGAGTTGTATTTTGCATTCTTTATCGAGTTGTATTTACATTGGGTTAGCTGGTCAAGTTCTTTGTTTTACTTATCGAGTTATTTTGTCGTTAGTTGGCTCACTACCTGATTAATTGCAATTTGATTGTTTAGTTTTCAAAACAAAGTTCAATCACATTTACATTGTTATGTAATGTGATGCGATGCGATGTGATGCATAGAATGTACAAATGTAACACTTTTTGAACAAAACAGCTATTTCATTCCATCATTTCTTTTGTAAAAGTACATAGTTTTGAAGAAAATAAAACCTGCCTGAGGCCGTACAATGTGCTCAAACTACTAGTAAAAAGGAAAATAAAGCAAAAGAAAAGTGAAGAAAAAGAAGAGCAGCATCTGAATCAATGTCTGGATCGGCATCAGTCGTCTCAAGTGTGGGAGTCCATCCTGGTCCTCTTCCTGGACGAAGGTCCAGGATTGCCGCTGTCGCCTCCGCTGTCTGAGTCATCTCCAGCCTCACCCTGGGACGACTCTGCCTCCACATCGGACTCATCATCATTAGGGGAAGGCTCCCGTGAACTACTCTCAGCACGAGCTCACCTGTGTTTGCCTCGGCTATAGATCGTCATCCCCCGCCTGGCTCCCCTAGTTTCTCTAGTAGGCACTGAAGGTCCTGCTGGAGCACCTCATGCGGCCGGTATCTGAAATGGGGCCTGAAAAGAACAAATGACAAATGCATCAGTTATGATATGCTGTGAGCAGAGTATAAATACCGAATACAGTATATGAGTACAGTGTATGAATGTCGTAGGCAATGCTGTGTGCAGTGTATGAATATCAAATGCAGTGTATGAGTACAGTGTATGAATGCCGAGTGCAGCATATGAATGCTATAAGTACTGTATCAGTGCTGTGAGTGATATGTCAATGTAGTGTATCAAGTGTCGTGTTGATAATGCGATGTATCAGATTTGTATGGAACAGATTATGCAGAGTCTTGAGACCGAGGTTGAAAGAACTCACTGGGATACCGTAGATGGTCAACAGGTCTATGCTCCTCTGAAGTTTCCCCATCACTGAGGCTGTCAGCTCCAGAGACTGACTAGCGTACTCGATGGAAGCCTACCAAAGTGTTGAAATTATTAGTATTCTGCGGGATATTAAATTAAATGAAATGATTGTGCAGAATGCAAAGTATGGTACATACCGGAGTCGAGCCATGAACCCCGACAAGCTCATGATTAGCCAGAGGAGGAGCGATGGGTATCTGGTAAGTCTCCCCACCTTGTCCTCAGCATGTCATCGTAGTGGGCAGGGCTGGCCACTCTATTCCCTGTCCCCTCTGGGACCCACTCTTGCTACAGGCTTGAGTCGCCCTCGATGCTCCCGCTCCTGCCACAGGCGCTGTAGGTCTCTCTCTCTCGACTCGGCGAGCACCGGTCAGAGGCCACACGAGATAAGCCTGGATGAACTCGGCGTAGTCGCCCTCATCTCTGAAGGGGTCTGAGTCCCAGCCAATCGTGTAGTCCATCATCTTTTCCAGGGTGTACCTCTTGGTGTGCCTCATATGGGTGGGAGGCAGCACCGGGACTATCTGCTTCGGTAAGCCCAAGGTCTGGCGCAGGAAGAGCTTACCCAGGTACCAAACCCGACAGACCGGGCCCTCCAGCAAAATCCTAAACCAGGCAATCTCCCTAGCGCCCGCGTACTAATCCCTCACTGCCTCAGGAAATGGAGCCCAGGGCTGCCAAGTGATCTGTAAATAATGGGATATATAGTTTGTTATCTACTATTGAAAGTACAGTGTAAAACAAGGTATAAATGAACTGTAAAGTTCGAAATACCTCTGTGGCGGTGATGGTGTCGAAGTATCTGCGAAAAAATAGGAATGACTCCCGTGGCCTCCGCTCGCATCTCACGTCATAGCGATGAAAATAGGGAACGCCGAGGCGGATCTCCACATCCGGCACTGGGGCAAGCCTCCGAAAGTAGGCATACACCCACAACTGCAGAGTGTAACAGGGCAAATATGAGTATGCTTATCAGATAAAGCATAATGCAGATAAAGCAAAAATCAGAGAATGATATGCAGTATATCATGCAGCATGTGAAGTGTATTGTGTAGTGTGTGTAGTGTACAGCTAGTGTAAAGTAGATTGCATGTGCATAGTGTGTGTGGTGTACAAATAGTGTAAAGCAAAACTTTAAAACAGAAAGGGAAGGTGTACCTTCCAGGCCCGCCAGTAGCCTCCAAGCAGATGCCCACGACGGTGGGAGGATGAGCTCATATATCCATAGAGTGTGGCCAAGCCTGCGCCACCCCAGTCGTAGTGGCGGATCCGCGTCACGTCCACCAATGCGCTCAGCAGATAAAGGGCAACAGTGTTCGCCCGGTCGGCGAAAAGGGTGGCCCCGAACAAGAACATGTTGAATCCGCTAGCGTACTACTCCTCCTCCTCCCGGTTCGTAGGCGCCTGTACCCTGAAGTGGTCCTCGAACCAAGAGTACCTCACGAACCCTGGCCGGGAGAGAGGTGGCCGAGCGCCGAGCAAAAACATCTGGGCGGCGTCCCACTCATCCATATCAGTGTCAAAGGGAATCGGATCACCCCCTACCCTGATGCCGGTGAGCATCGAGAAGTCGAAGGGAGTCATCGTCATCTCCCCTGTAGGAGAAAGGTGGAAGGAATTGGTGGGGTCCCACCACCTCTCCACTAGAGCACCAAGAAGGGGTCTACTTGCAGTGAGGCACGAGAGTCCTATGTAGAAGGTGCCGAAGCCTGCCTGATCAACGATGTGGTGGACCGCATCGGGGAACTCCATGTACCATCCTCAGGCAACGGTATTCCCATACCCCCGGAAGGCATGGGAATCTCCCTGTGTTTAAAGACAAACAAATGCAAAGCAGTATTAGATATACAATGTTTGAATGTGTTCAGTGTTGATGAAAATGCAGTGTGTGTGCATGCATTCGAGTTTAAACAGATATCATGTGTGGGTGTGCTCACGGTAAACTAAACATGTGATGTATCAGTGTGTTTGGTTATTCAGTTAAAGAACAGTATTGGTTATCGAAGATATCTAATATGCATTGCGAAAAATGAAAGAGAGGGGAGAATGTACCTCAGCGGCGCCAAAGGATAGATGCGACTCTGGCTCGCGTAGCAAGAGCTCCAATGGCGCACCTCACATGTAGCTCCAAAACTGATGGATGCTATAAGGAGGTAGTATGTGAATCGTCGGCTGGTATGTCACCGGGTCGAATGGTCAAATGCTAAGAGGTAGGAGCTCGACCTCAGGGTCCATATCCATCTCCGGGCGAGTCCCACCTCGTGGAATGTCGTCCGCCATCTCGAGAAAGGTGTAAAAATGGCCGAGGGTGCAAAAAATAGGCAAGAATGCCAAAAGTCAACCCCGAGGGGTGAAAAATAGGAGAAAAGGTCGGAGTGCAGGAAAAGGCACGAAGACCGAGGGTAACTCAGGGGGAACAAACACCAAGTGGTGGAAATCGAGAATGTGGGACTGAAATAGAGTTTCGTTCTATTCAAAGTGTGTAAAACGAAGAGGGTTTCGCAAATCGAACGATGTAAAAGGCTCAGAAACAAGAGAAAAACTCGGATCTAAGGTTGGGAAATCACCTAGAGAGAGAGAGGAATGTTTTTCGAGTTTTAGGCAGTGAGGAAATGGAGTTTGAGGCCCTATATTTGAAGACCCGAGGTGAATGGACAAAATTGCCCTGAAATTGCCATTTTTGGCCAATCAGCCAAATTGTTAGCCGATCAGCTAAATATTTGGCCGATTATCTCTTTTTGTGGCCGATGGATGGCCGATAGCCTCCCCTTGTGGTCGATGCTCCTCCAATGTTCTTGTTTGGGTCAGTTGTGTTGATTGGTACCCTTATCTCTCAAGGAAGTGCAAGAAAATACACTTTGAAGCTTAACCGGCCTTCGTGTTGACCTCGAACCATGTCTTCCGCGTGCGGCATTCGATATGCGCGAGGCGTATCCTTTTTCATATCCCTTTGTATGTTACGAGATTCAAAAATCGCCTTGAATATGTCATATTACAATGTTTTGTCATGTTTGTAATAAGCGCGCTTGTCATATGTCATTTCGCTCTTGCATTGAGCGTGCCTTGTCTCATATTGAAGTTGCATCTCAACATCGCGAATAAAATGCCTCCGTCATGCTTGCATTGTCATGCACATCTCTTTCGCAATGTTATGCACATACATTATGCGTTGTCACGCACGTCATGCTTGCATTGTCATGAACATCTCTTTTGCATTGTTTTGCACATCTATCTTGCGCTGTCATGCACGTTACTTGCATTGCTATGCACCTCTCTATCTTGTGCTGTCACGCACGTTACTCGCATTGTTTTGCACCTCTTTAACCTGTGCTGTCACGAACGTTACTTGCATTGTTATGCACATCTATCTTGCGTTGTCATGCACTGTACTCGCATTTTTTTGCACCTCTTTAACTTGCACTGTCACGCACGTTACTTGCATTGTTTTGCACATCTATCCAGTGCTGTCACGCACTGTACTCGCATTGTTTTGCACCTCTTTATCCTGCACTGTCACGCACATTACTTGCATTGTTTTGCACATCTATCTTGCGCTGTCACGCACTATACTCGCATTGTTTTGCACCTCTTTGACCTGCGCTGTCACGCACGATATTTGCATTGTTTTGCACATCTATCTTCCCTGTCACGCACTGTACTCGCATTGTTTTGCACCTTTTTAACTTGCGCTGTCACGCACGTTACTTGCATTGTTTTGCACATCTATCTTGCGCTGTCACGCACTGTACTCGCATTGTTTTGCACCTCTTTAACCTGCACTGTCACGTACATAACTTGCATTGTTATGCACATCTATCTTGCGCGGCCACGCACTTTAATTGCATTGTTATACACCTCTTTAACTTGCACTATCACGCACGTTACTTGCATTGTTTTGCATATCTATCTTGCGCTGTCATGCACGTCACTCGCATTGTTTTGCACCTCTTTAACTTGCGTTGACACGCACGTTACTTGCATTGTTTTGGACATCTATCTTGCGCTATCACGCACTATACTCGCATTATCATACACCTCTTTTATCTTGTGCTGTCACGCACGTTCCACCTGCATTGTTATGCGCACTCTATCTTGCACTGTCACACACATTACTTGCATTGTTATGCACTTGTTTCACTTGCATTGTTATGTATGTTCTACCTACATGTGTTTCTACTATATTGTACCTGTTAAGTTTCTTTATTTTGCAAGCACGATATTGTATGTACGGTTCATTTGAAGCTAGCACGACCAGACGAACCAGACGGTATTGTATGTACTCCGCGTGAGACGTAGCGAGAATTGTATAATTCTCTTACATCCTTTCTGCATGAAATGTAGTTTGATTCTTATTCACTTGCTTAAATTGTTGCATGTTATGCTACATTACAGCTCTCTTTGCATGATCATAAGTTATGTTCAGCATCGCACATGTCATTTGCATCTTGCCCCTGCCTGTGGGCGCATATCTTTGTTATCTTATATACTTGTCTAAGTCTTCGGCCTTGTCGAAAATGGGTCATCTCTGGGCTTTGACATTCACTCCCGTCATCTTATGACTTTCGAGTTCTGTCAAAGAGGGGCAACTGTAGACAACCCATTTTTGACCGTCCTCAAGACTTGGACGTCATCATTTGAACACTCGATGATCATCCATGCTCGTGTTCGTTTTGAGCTCCCGAAGCTCTCGGCTACGCGCCTTGCCTTAGGATCTCTCAACTTGTCTGTTTTGTGCTTGGTTGTGGACTTGTGGTTTTGCTTCTGAGGGAAGAGGGTGGCTTGTTGGCCATCCTCTCAACCCATCGGCAAGGCATGATGCCATCGGCCTTGTTTTCTTGCCATCGGCCAAAAGTGGTGGCCGATCAGCACTTTTTTTGGTCGATCAGGACTTTGTTTGGTCGATCGGCCATATTTTTGAGACGAGACCTTTCCATCTGCTTTTTGCAGATATTTTCTGCCAGCTGGGACAGCTGGTGGGCACAATTCCCATCCTCCATGCACGTGTATGGAGGGATTTGCACCTTGTTCTAGCTTCTCCAAGAAGCTTTGGAATTGAATTCCTATAAGAAGGGAGCTCCTCCTCCCTTCTCAGAGGTTCAGAAAATTGAGATATAGAAAATATATCTCTCTCTCTATATTTGTGTGTATTTGTGCCTAAAAGGGTGTTTTGTCTTCACTTTTGCACTACAACACCTAGTAATACACCATCCTTTGGTTGCTGAGATCCTTAGGAGTTGGTTTTGGTGTTCTTGGGTTGGTTTGAACTCAGAAAACCTGCTGGAGGTGTGTTCTTGAAGAGGTTCTACAAGGGTGAGCTCTTAACCTTTTAAACCCCCATTTTTGCTTAAGCTTTTGGACATACTTTCATGTTGTTTTAAGCTTAGCTTTCTAATACAAAAAGTTCTGATTTTTCATGCTTGAGATGATTGTTTAAGGTCACTTTTTGGTTGGGGGTTGTCTACCCGCTCTTAGGTTCGAGCATGATCTTGGTCTTGTATCGACTTTCCTTGGGACTGTTTTGGTTGCCCTTGGCCCTTTGGGGCTTTCCTTGCATGGCCTTGGTGTGAACCCCTTTGCTAGTTTCGAGTTTTGAGCTTTCTTGCATGCTATGCTTGACTTGTGTGCATGATTTGGCATCATTCCTCACATGATTTCAGAGCTCATTGCATTGCCACATTATCATGTTTGTCACTCCTTGCTCATGTTTGAGAGTTGTGTCCTTATGCCTAAGTGATAGGCCAATTGGCATGCATGCTTGCGTCGCATTTTATTCCATCATTCCTTGGCATTTGGCCACTATTTTTGGTATGACTGAGGCCTATCCATTCTCAGTATAAGTCCATGGATCATGCAGTTTGTGTGTTGTTGCATGCTTATCGCATTGCATGTTGTTGCATGCTTGTTGTTGGTATTGTTGTTGCATGCCTATTACATTGTGTGCTTGCATGTTTAGGTTGCATTGCATTGCATTTGGCATGCTTGTTACCTTAGCCTTGTGTTCATGTTTGAGTCATATGGCATTTGGCATACTTATGTTGCATTGTATAACTTTTCCATGTTGCATGCATTGCATTGTGTTTGGTTTGGGGTGTCAAACCAAACACGAGGAACGAGGGACGTTTCGTACTTGAAGTGACGAAACGTGCCTCAATCCTCGGTCGCCGACACTCTTGATCCAACACGGTAGAGTGTGAGGCATTCATGAGTTTTTGTGCATTCATTCCATATTGATTTGTGCAATTCGGCCTCTTTGGCCATCATGCATTGAAATGCGTGATTGATGGCCCGAGGGTCGAATACTACACTCCTTTGAGTTCCAAACATGATAAAGGGTGTAGTTGCACAACATTTTCTTGCAAATGTATTGACATGCCCTTGTTTGTCCTCTACTATAGCAAAAGGAGTATTCTACAAGAAGAGATGGTCGATCGGCTATCTTCAGTGCCGATCGGCTAACAATTTTTGGCCGATATCATCAATTGTGGTTGATGGCCATTGTTCCTTGGTCGATGGCCCCATATTTTGGCCGATGGCCTCTCACAGTGACCATGAGGTGGTTCAGAAGCATCATAGGAACTGTCACAGTTTTTAGAGGAGCACAAGTGTGCAAACAGAGGCAACATGAGGCATGGCAACGGATTTCCAAGCGAGGCGATCGAGCACGCATCATTCAATCATTCCGAGGGGAAGCTGTGGTAGCCTCTTTAATTTCATACTTAGTCTGTTTTGTAACTTAATTAATTTGCTTAATTAGTTAAGAGTTTTGTAATAATTAATTAGCTAGGGTAGTTGATTAATTAGTTGGCTTGTATTATTCACTCGGACCCTCCGTCGACAGGGCAAATTTTGTAATAAGTGTGCGTACGTGTGTGAATGTCTTCCAACCCCACGTCTTTCTCCCTTTTACTTACCTGCTTTCAATAGTTAGTTTTAGGTCATGTTTCAATTAGCATACTTATGCATGCATGTTTGCATCCATTCATCTGTCTTGCATGCACCGGGCTCGGCGCATCATACTAACTGCATCGTATTTCAATTCCTACTTGAATACAAGATTATCAAGTTGCATTTCATATGCCATTTTAGAATAGCCGAGCCTATTTCTAGTTGCATTTTTGCATGTGTTGCATTAGGCATCTTGGCATAGCTAAGATCATGCATGATTTCTAACTAGTTGTTGTTTTGACTCGGAGTACTAGGTAAGCTTTTACGCTTTAGCATCTTGCATGCGTGTAAGTGTTGCCATGTTTAGCATGCTTGCCATGAGGCTATTTGCTTAATTGATTAACTGCATGAATGCCTGTGGATGAAGGTTGGATTGCTTGAATTGGAACAATTCATTAAAATGCGAGTTTTAAGCCCACTTGAGGATGGCAAATCATCATGTTTTCTAAGCCCACTCGAACCATTTTCAAACAAAGAAACATGAGATGTTTTGTTCCAACTTAGGCGATCTAGTCTATACTTGTGTGCTGCGCGCATCCCATAGTAATTATAGGCTACTAACCGGAATAAGAACGCATGTGTTTTCAAAAACAAGATATCGTGTTAGTAAAGGTCGATCTTTGATCGGGCGAGCAGGGGTGCTCATTGCATAACCTTCCCCTCTCGTACCAAAGTTCCCGAGCCCAGGCAACTTCGGTGATGACGGACGCATGGCCTTAGGCAACGAGCCAGGGTTTCCTAAATTTCCCATGTCACATCCCAAACCCGCCCCCAAAAGTTTGGGCATGACCACCTCAGAAACAGACATAAAATTTGCTTTGTATAACATATGGGGCCTGAACGGAAGCCTTTAATATCATAAAGAAGACATAAAGCAATATCCATTAAGCTACCATTACTATGCCAGGATCACATACAGTGCAAGGTAAATACTATACAATAACATGCACTTGAGCATTGGGCGTATAACAAAAACATTAAAAGGTAAAAGGATTATATACACTTCAACCTTAGACAGACAGTCAGGGTATAAAACCAAAAGCTTAGCAAAACTCCATAAAATTAGCAGCCTTTATGTAGGTGCCTGGACAGTCTGAGGTTGACAAAAGAGGGATGGATGCTACAGGTTATAACCGACCTCCAGATGGAGTGCCTACAGAAACAAATAAAACATCGAGTGAGCGAAACTCAGTGAATAATAGTACTTAAACAATTCGGAACTTAATTTAAATCATGGTACATATCAATGCGTATGTAAATGCAGAAATCATATGGTTAATCTAATCTGATTCTATACCAATTCAGAACGGCCTTAGGTACCAATTCAGAACGGCCTTAGGCCCAGCTTTTAAACAGAATGGCTTTAAACCCTTGGAAAGAGTGGCATTACGCCCTTAAACAGATTGGCATTAAGCCCTTGATCGTATTGGCATTAAGCCCTTGCACATATTGGCATTAAGCCCTTAAACATATTAGTATTAAGCGCTTAAACATATTGGCATTAAGCCATTTTCATGTATGTATGAACCCAAGAGGTGTCTCGCACGGATTCTAGAGGTGACTTGCATTGCAGCACTTAGTTCCGTACAGCACTTTGTTCCATACAAGAATGAAATGGGTCTCAAAGACCGACCAATCCATATTATGTCATAACATAGCATAAACGGAACAGATAAACAGAAACAAATTCATATATATTCTTAATACATCACAAAAATAAATTAGAGTTCGTGCTTGATTATACATGGTACATCCAATAGCGCTAACAAATGAACATAAAGCATACTTGCTTGTTCCATAAAGGAACCTCCGGTACCGGGAGCTTGTACATACTTGAACCACAGTATTATTACCCCCGGGAAAGGGCCATAAGACCACGGTATTATTACCCCTGGGCAAGTGCCTTGTGTTAGGGATGCCATGAGTACTTTTATATACATATGGACAATCATTCATTGATTCATAACGTAACATATCAGAAAATAGAGCGTTTCTTGTCATATCATATCATTACCGTACACTTAACAACGACAGAATAATTCACCTTCTAACGTGGGCCACATAATGATGTCAAACTTTTGCATTTATGTCCTAGATTCTGAACAATCTCAGGTCCATATGTAACACGACAAAATAACTTCAGATTCATAAGGATACACATAGCTTTTCCAATCATTTTGATTCTTCGGAGGTGTCCATGCCAGATAACTTATAACTGAGTGGCCTATGGCCTATTAGCAACAAACAGTATGCTCTAATATTCACACAGAAACCGTTATTCGAAACTGAACATAAATTCTCTTTATTCATTAAGAAATGATGTAGTTCACTTACGGAGAATAGAATGTTGATATTAACTATTAATCAAAAGGATACACAAGTATACACATTTGTTTAATCGTTCATATACGTTAACATAGTTGACCTGCAATTAACAGAGTACTAATGGTAACTATTGCATCATTCACATGAGTTAACATAGTTAATTTAAGTTTAACAGAACGTTACTGATAATTATTAGCGAAAGGTAAGCACATTTTATAGATTGAAGGATTCCACAGATACGTAGATACCGTAGTGCCATAATGCTTCTACATTCCATTTGTTCATCATGAATCAATATAGCTATCTTGCAGATAACAAGATGTTAGTATTCATTATCAACAGTAAATGAAACACACTGCTCAATAATGCTCTTAGATTTTCCAATCAACATAACGTTAACATAATTACTTGCGGAGAACGGGATGTTCATAATGAGAATCATTAACGATAATTAAATGTACGACCACAGTACTACTACTCACAGTGCTAAAGCGGAGCGCTTGACCCTCCCGAGTTATGACCCACACATGTGCATAACTTAAATATTAGTTCTTGTTCTTTCTTTCATTAGTTCCTGCCTCATTTTACTTCGAACGAATTTACAGGCATCTTAGGGACATCAAACATATATTTCAAAAATACCAGAGGGTTAAGCATGCAAAACAGAGCGAACGAATTTTTGCAACATGGGCCGCACATGCGGCAAGGCTTCCCACATGTGCGGCCATAACCCCCACACGTGCGGCGATCTGCACAGATTGCAGTTTGAAGATTCAGCAAAAATCCAATTTTTTGATGAGTATTTTTAAGGCTCAAATAGGTCCTTTAATTGATGAAGTATGGTTCAAAATCATGTACATAGATCTCATAACATATATCAATCTTAACATAACTTGGATCTTTGATCTTTAAAACTTATGAACATGACCCACAATACTTCCAATTCCTTACACACACACACACAACATACACACACATACACCTATAAGCAACCATATATCCATATAGATGGGTTCAAGTTTGATAATTGAAGAAACAAGATGAAATTCTCACTCAACATAACTCCAAATCAATTCAACACAAAAGGTAACAATTCCATTAATCATTTAGCACAATAATTTAGAGGAATTCCTTCTTTATTCGAAGAGAGAGGTCTTACCTTGAATTAAATTTGCCACAACTCTCCAAATTTTCCCAATTCCTTCCTTGAAAGACTTCTCTTTTTTCTTCTCCCTACTTCCTTCCTCTTTTCTAACCCTTGCAGGAGATATTTTGTTTTTAAGGCTCATAAGTCAAATGGCTAAGGCATATATATATATATATATATATATAAATTAAATAAGACAAAACTTAATCAGTTTAATCATTCATAATTGAAATTTCACAAAAATACTTATCATGAATTAAAAATTATACTGATCTTAAATATAAAATTAATTTCGAATTATTGATCTCCTAAGGCTTTGAATTCCTGATCCAAACATTTTAATTGTGACCGATATGTTTTCTTATTAAACAGATATAAATCTATAATCATAAAGTTCACTTAATTAAACCTAATTCCACATGGAGTTTCACAATAAGCATATAAAGGTACAGATTTAGGGACTAAAAGTATGTTAGAAACATGGGCGAGGGTCGGGTTATTACACTCTCCCCCCCTTATAGAAGTTTGGTCCCTTAAACTTGTCTTACCACGTAACAGATTAAAAACATTTTTATTTCATAAGTTCATATGTCGAATGAGATGAGACTACTAGAGTTGACTGCAAAATATTCAAGGCATAAATCCCCAGTAGGCAGTGCTTATACTCACAATATTTTCCTGTCAATAAGTTCCATAGCATCAATTTTCAAGTACAGAAACATACCATTCTCAATATAGAGACATAACAAATATCACTTCCTTAAGCACATAATTCATGTGTTCCTATAGCATACGTTAATTTCAATTTCCATAAGCAAACGTTCCTTACTATGTTCATAACTAGATCAATCCAATATTAGTAGGTCATATGTAAATCGAAGATACATGTTCGACTTGCTCAGTTAAGTAATTCTTTGGGTGAAGCACATATTACAAGCCACTCAGAGACGAGTCAGCAATTAAGATCATACACAGTTTTCAAAAGAAATCAATTACGTGGCTTGATTCAAATCCGGTTATGCATAATTAAATCAGATATCAGAGCCTGCCAAACAAGATTCTGCCTAAGAAGTGAGGCATATTCCTTTCCAGTAATCACAAACAACTCGCTTAGGTACGTAGCCACTAGTTTCACCATTAGTTTCTAGCATTCTTATATATCTAAAAACATGTCAAAATCGTATCGTTATATTGATTCACAATCACATATATTAATTCTTATTAAATTCAGAACGATGGGGAGAAGAATCTCAATCAATATCATAATTCTTCACAGCATTATTTCTAAATGCAGTAACACAAAGAGGACCATATTTCAAATCAAAGCTTCTCAGGATGTTTACTAACATCTCCCTAATACAAAGATGACATTCCCGACAAAACAAAGGAATAATCGCCCCGGATTCGACGCACACTCGTTCATGACCATCGGTGGCCGACCCAAAATCGGTTAGGCAATCCACCTGGAAAATCGTCGGTGGGAAAATATAACCCACCCGTACAAGACCGTCGGTGTTACCATCCGTACAAGACCGTCAATGGCAAAACATAATCCACCCGTACAAGACCGTCGATGGCAAGAGATATCTCAAACAAAGATGCTACATAAGCTTAACGTCCCCTAGCACGAAAGGACCTTTCAAGAATGTCGTCAAAAGAAAGCTAATAGTTGATACAGAAACCAACAGATAATCATTCATTATTTTGAGCAAAGGAAGCTACTCATAATCATAAGATGGAACATCTTCCCCTAAGAAGCATTTCTTCTTGTTACAGCACCAATTAATTTGGCCTCTTTTTAATCGTTTCAGTATTCCACTATTCAAATGGTTCTTTCTTTCCTACTATAAGACACGAGATCAACCACATGGTTTCGTATTCACAACTTATAATTACCATGGGTCAGCAATAGCCACACAGAAATTATAGACCAGTCCTCTAGCTCAATCGATTAACACAACAGAGTGTCTAGTTACTTCATATATGTAGGTCCTACTAGGTTCGTTCATAGGATCAACAATTTCATTACATACATAGTAATCACATCATCCAGATTCCATAATGTCTAGGAATTCAATAATATGGCAACAAAATGATTTGACCATTAATATCAAAGTTAGGATTTTTAGCAAGGTCAATTCAATATGACAGTAAGTCAATTCGTAATCATATCCTGAGCGTGGTACATATCGGTACTATCAACATAGAATATCTCCATGTCCTTTCTTTTTAACAAAGTTTACCACATCCTACAGAACAGTTCATATTATAGCTTCCAACACAAAATAGAGGACTAGAGTGGCGATTTATAATATCGAACATTTGCATATTTACATAGAAATATTTCGCAACAATGGTTTCTCAATCTTAAGTCATTGATATACAGAAATAGGATTTTAATTCTTACGGTAGTCAATAACTGCCTCTCATGTAGGCAGACACATAATGTAGGTAAAGTCCTTCACGTCCTTCAATCATTCTTTCTACAAAATCCTGATTACGGATTACAAATTTCACATAACAAAACAAATTATATTTGATTAACCTTTTACACAATTCTAAGGGGCATCACTGCATACATAACCTTCTCTTACAGCCGGTTACACTTAATATGATTCAACTATCATGTAAAACACAACTTATCAAAATACCTAACACAATAGTTTTTTTTTCAAAATCATAGGTCCAAACATTACTACGACACGGAAGACATAACTATATCATAAAAGTTAGAGTATCACATATATCATTTCCTTTGGTCTTAGACATATTCCATACGTAGTGTTTAAGAAATTCATCTAAATAGATGGTAGGTAACTATCAATCCAAAAATAACCACCGATAACATACATCTTACTGAATCATTTGCATAAAAATTGCCTTACCAATCATTTTTCCTTTTCATTCTGTCTAACCAGACGGAGGTAGGATCCTCCGGATCCTCTATCCTTATTCTTGCCATGTTCTGCTCAACAATCAAGTACAACATACACAAGGAATGTATAATAGACATGGATCATAATCGTTATCGTTAACAGATTACATTTAATGTTCCCATCAGTCTTTTCATATGCACTAAGGATGTCATGCATGAAGCCTAAGTCTTTTCTACACATCCTAAAGCTCAATGGATCCGTGTGTGAGATAGCAACTCGTGCTCTGATACCACTTGTCACACCCCAAACCGGCCCCTAAAAGTTTGGGCATGACCACCTCAGAAACCGACAAAAAATCTGCTTTGTATAACATATGGGGCCTGAACGGAAGCCTTTAATATCATAAAGAAGGCATAAAGCAATATCCATTGAGTTACCACTACTATGCCAGGATCACATACAATGCAAGGTAAATACTATACAATAACATGCACTTGAGCATTGGCTATAACATACACATATACAGACCCAACCCCATACTTGGGCGTATAACAAAAACATTGAAAGGTAAAAGGATTATATACACTTCAACCTTGGACAGACAGTCAGGGTATAAAACCAAAAGCTTAGCAAAACTCCATAAAATGAGCAATCTTTATGTAGGTGCCTGGACACTCAGAGGTTGACAAAAGAGGGATGGATGCTACAGGTTATAACTGACCCCCAGACGGAGTGCCTATAGAAACAGATAAAACACCGAGTGAGCAAAACTCAGTGAATAATAGTACTTAAACAATTCAGAACTTAATTTAAATCATAGTACATATCAATGCGTATGTAAATGCAGAAATCATATGGTTAATCTAATCTGATTCTGTACCAATTCAGAACGGCCTTAGGCCAAGCTTTTAAACAGAATGGCTTTAAACCCTTAGATAGTGTGGCATTACGCCCTTAAACAGATTGGCATTAAGCCCTTGATCATATTGGCATTAAGCCCTTGCACATATTGGCATTAAGCCCTTTTCATGTATGTATGAACCCAAGAGGTGTCTCACACGGATTCTAGAGGTGACTCGCATTGCAGCACTTAGTTTCGTACAACACTTTGTTCCATACCAGAATGAAATGGGTCTCAAAGACCAACCAATTCATATTATGTCATAACATAGCATAAACGGAACAGATAAATAGAAACAAATTCATATATATTCTTAATACATCATAAACAGACATCAGAGTTCGTGCTTGATTATACATGGTACATCCAATAGCGCTAACAAATCAACATAAAGCACACTTGTTTGTTCCATAAAGGAACCTCCGGTACTGGGAGCTTGTACATACTTGAACCACGGTATTATTACCCCCGGGCAAGGGCCTTGTGCTAGGGATGCCATGAGTACTTTTATATACATATGGACAATCATTCATTGACTCATAACGTAACATATCAGAAAATAGAGTGTTTCTTGTCATATCATATCATTATCGTACACTTAACAACGACAAAATAATTCACCTTCTAACGTGGGTCACATAATGATGTTAAACTTTTGCATTTATGTCCTAGATTCTGAACAATCTCAGGTCCATATGTAACACGACAAAATAACTTCAGATTCATAAGGATACACATAGCTTTTCCAATCATTCTAATTCTTCGGAGGTGTCCACGCCTGATAACTTATAAGTGAGTGGCCTATGGCCTATTAGCAACAAACAGTATGCTCTAATATTCACACACCAAACCGTTATTCGAAGCTGAATATAAATTCTCTTTATTCATTAAGAAATGACGTAGTTCACTTACGGAGAATAGAATGTTGATATTAACTATTAATCAGAAGCATACACAAGTATACACATTTGTTTAATCGTTCATATATGTTAACATAGTTGACCTGCAATTAACAGAGTACTAATGGTAACCGTTGCATCATTCACATGAGTTAACATAGTTAATTTAAGTTTAACAGAACGTTACTGATAATTATTAGCGAAAGGTAAGCACATTTTAGAGATTGAACGATTCCAGAGATACGTAGATACTGTAGTTCCATAATGCGCATACGTTCCATTAGTTCATCATGAATCAATATAGCTATCTTGCAGATAACAAGATGTTAGTATTCATTATCAATAGTAAAGAAAACACGCTGCTCAATAATGCTCTTAGATTTTCCAATCAACATAACGTTAACATAATTACTTACAGAGAACGAGATGTTCATAATGAGAATCATTAACGTTAATTAAATGTACGACCACAGTACTACTACTCACAGTGCTAAAGCGGAGCGCTTGACCCTCCCGAGTTATGACCTACACATGTGCATAACTTA
This sequence comes from Camellia sinensis, assembly GCF_055761805.1. NCBI lineage: Eukaryota > Viridiplantae > Streptophyta > Magnoliopsida > Ericales > Theaceae > Camellia > Camellia sinensis. The sequence goes on along the minus strand of NC_138969.1, from coordinate 104,959,560 downwards.
TATATTAGTTCTTGTTCTTTCTTTCGTTAGTTCCTGCATCATTTTACCTCGAACGAATTTACAGGCATCTTAGGGACATCAAACATATATTTCAAAAATACCAAAGGGTTAAGCACGCAAAATAGAGTGAACGAATTTTTGCAACATAGGCCGCACGTGCGGCGATCTGCACAGATTGCAGTTTGAAGATTCAGCAAAAATCCAATTTTTTGATGAGTATTTTTAAGGCTCAAATAGGTCCTTTAATTGATGAAGTATGGTTCAAAATCATGTACATAGATCTCATAACATATATCAATCTTAACATAACTTGGATCTTTGATCTTTAAAACTTATGAACATGACCCACAATACTTCCAATTCCTTACACACACACACAGAGCATACACACACATACACCTATAAGCAACCATATATCCATATAGATGGGTTCAAGTTTGATAATTGAAGAAACAAGATGAAATTCTCACTCAACATAACTCCAAATCAATTCAACACAAAAGGTAACAATTCCATTAATCATTTAGCACAATAATTTAGAGGAATTCCTTCTTTATTCGAAGAGAGGGGTCTTACCTTGAATTAAATTCGCCACAACTCTCCAAATTTTCCCAATTCCTTCCTTGAAAGACTTCTCTTTTTTCTTCTCCCTACTTCCTCTTTTCTAACCCTCACAGGAGATATTTTGTTTTTAAGGCTCATAAGTCAAATGGCTAAGGCATATATATAGAAAAATTAAATAAGACAGAACTTAATCAGTTTAATCATTCATAATTGAAATTTCACAAAAATACTTATCATGACTTAAAAATTATACTGATCTTAAATATAAAATTAATTTCGAATTATTGATCTCCTAAGGCTTTCAATTTCTGATCCAAACATTTTAATTGTGACAGATATGTTTTCTTATTAAACAGATATAAATCTATAGTCATAAAGTTCACTTAATTAAACCTAATTCCACATGGAGTTTCACAATAAGCATGTAAAGGTACAGATTCAGGGACTAAAAGTATGTCAGAAACATAGGCGAGGGTCGGGTTATTACATCCCAAAAATAAAATATGTAGGTGGCGACTCTGTATCTGGCAAAGCAGTCCATGTTTGGCACTTCTTTATACAAATTAGTTTTCCAAAACGATTTGCTGGATTTGGACTCTTTGGTGATTTATCGGTCTAGCATTGCGATTGCGAGATTAGATTCAGAACCGTGACATTGAGTCTGAACTGTAGTAGTCCAATGAACGAAACGGGATTTCTCGTCCATCTCGTGCGCGGAGCCCGGGACGTTCGGGCGCGTCTACAGGGCCCTATTTATGATAGAGGAAGTCAATCAAGGCAGGAGGTTAGATTCAATGCTTAGATTTCTATCCTTGCTCTTTTCCCAAATTGGTAGAAAATTCCGCAACTATGGGGTAAACATAGATCCTAGAGAGCGAGTTTTAGCAGCATCACTAGAAGAAGGAGTTTATGAGGTTTTTGGCTTCCATATATGTTTTGGTTTATCAAAGGAAAAGGTTTTTGGATATCCGCCCAGGTTTTCATCCACAGAACCAAGAACTGATGGAATTGTTAATGCCACCGCACCGAGAAAGAAGAGTGGAATGAATGATTTGAAAAAGACAAATGGATCTAGCCAAGGATTGAGTCCTTTTCTTTTGGATCTGCTACTCAACCTATATTATGTTACAAGTTTGCCTAGCGCTTCCATCAATAGCTTATACCTATGGACTTTGAAGCCAATTGCCATTCTCCAGCATCCCTTTTTCGATTTTTGATTCATATGTAACTCAAGACCGACTAAGCAAGGGTTAACGTTGTGTAGTTAGAATAGAGTTATCGGTAACCTTTGGCTAATAGCTAGCCTAAGACAAGAGGCAATAAAGTAGAGCTAGTGAAAGGGGAATCAAGAAATCCAATTTTGGTATGCTTTGTAAATTCGAGAATTCTGGGCCACAAGGCATGATCAATCGCTGAGTTTCTGATTTTACTTGTAAAGAGAAGCTCAACCTTATATCAACGTAAGAGGCACAGTGACAGATACAGGAGGAACAAACACAGAGGAAAGCTTCTAAACAAAGGCATTCTTCTGTTAGGAGATTCCTCCCGCTTACATTCAACCATGTCGAAAGGAGAGAGAATGTCAATACGAACGAGATCATTCGAAGGCTTTGGGGTCTATTTGTATGTCATTGTATAGTTCTCATGAAAGAACTACACAAGGTAGATGGCTACTACTTTCATGTTGGCATACTTAACTCTTCAGCACAGAGGTATTCCCTAGTTAAGAAGGTGAGGAGAGTTTTTCCTAAATGCGATGAATATGCATGTAATATTCAAATGCATCACAGAGCGTGGCCGCCTATTTGTACTTATCTCAAGAAACAGGATCCAAATCCAATCATGGTTGGGGATCACTTGAAGGAGCAAATCCTTAATCTAGCTAAAATATGTCGGGACCATTGCATGCGCAAAGAAGAACCAAAAGAAGGTTCAAATGAAATTGAAATCCTTGAATGATTGGATTGGCAGAAAACCACGAGTGGTACAATGCTTATGACGACCCTATATTAAGACAAGTAATGATAAAGAAATTCCCTCGCTTGGAAGAAGCTTTTCAAGATATAAAAACAAAAAAAAAAAACAAAAAAAAAGGGGAAGGGAACGATCTACCAACACATTCTCAATTATGTATTAGAGCATGGCTTTCCAAAAGAATATGACATTGAGGATTTATAGGAAAAGTTCCTCCTACTGGATTGGATTGCGTGTGACCTGTGTTTCGAAAGACCTATTAAGACGAAGCAACTCGTCATATATGGGGCCCCTAACACCCAGAAGACCCTAATTTTGTATATGCTCACCAAAGTTATTCGTATCTATTTCGCCAGTGTCAGCGCGAACGACTTCTCAGGTGCTAACAACTACTATGATCTCTGGCTATACAATGAATTTCATTACCCAGATCAACTCACCTTATCAGCGCAACTCAAAAGGGGACTACTTATGCTAACATTCTCTTAAAGGTCTTGGATGGACAAGTCTGCAGACTGAATTCCAAGTATCAACAGACCTTTAAGAAACATAGGAAGGTTCCCATCATAATGATAGCGAATGAACTCCTGGGGTTTATGGAGAAGCACAGACCTTTTAGAGCTATATTCATTAGGCTACCCTTATATACCAAAATCTAGAATTTGGAAGAAAGGCAAATCATAGCAACGCTACTTGGATACATCGATAGAAGGATCCAACAATCTCTACTTGCTTATTTAAATCCTTCCCCAACTCATCTAAACTTGGAAAATAATGATGAGCAGGCCTACCTTTTATTACATAAAGAACCCCACATGGGAAAAGGTGTTTGCTGCATGAGAAATCTTCAGTACTACGATGTCGCCAAGCTCTTTGAAAAGGAGCCTTGCAGAGAAATGCCCCTAGAAGCCAATCAATTTTTTGCACTTTTGGAGGAGACTAAGAATGTTCTTTTAGGGGGAAACCCCCAACAATGAGCTTATCATGCCCTTTTTTTCCCACAGAGAATACGAAGAAGTCTAACCCTTTTGGAATAAAACAAGGAGCATAAGATGACACTCATCGACTTTGCTCTCATAACCCTAAAAAAGGAAGAGGCGTAACCAAAGACTTCTTATCCTTCCAAAATCCATTCAGGTCAGAGCAGACCCAATGTGGTAGAATTTTTTTTTTTTTTTTCAAGGCGGAGATATATGCATATACAAGGAGGAATGAGAAAAGGAATTTCAATATAAAAACAATACTCTATTCAACAAGAAACTGGGTTGTGTAACTATATGCAAATATATAGAAACACAGTATTAGGATCATGCCAATTGGCCCCTCATAGCTAGGTTGAAACATGGGGAAGAAAAACCTATATATATATATATATATATATATATATATATATCTTTAAAACAAAACGAGATGAACAAAATCTCTCGTGGAACGAGAACACGCTAAACTCTGAATTAATAAAACACTTGGGGAAGCGAAATGATTGGAAACTTGAAAAAAAATGGAGGCTGGGAGAGTAAATTGATGTAGAAACATACAAGAAGGGAATTGAATTGAGATTAAATGTTAAATGGAAATGGAACCTCAATGTGTTTTTGCTATGTATTTTGTATATGTGGACGTCTGAGGCATAGCGTCGATTTAACCCACTGTGAGTAGTAACTTTGTAAAGATATGTTCAAACTATATTTACTTTCAAAATTGTTATATGATTGGTTTATTTGAACGTTGTTTTCCTTTAATGAATGAACTTCTTCTTTGAATTGTGTTCGTGGCATCCAATAGTGAGGCCCTTGTCTGGGGGAAACAATACCATCGTCCATTGATTAATTGGCCCTTGCCTAGGGTAAACAATACCATGGCCTATTGGCCCTCGCCTGGGGGAACAATACCGTGGCCCATTGGAAAATTGAAACGTAGAGATCTCTGATGTTAGACCCTCGTGGTCACATTGACTATGGAACATTGATCGACCCTCGTGGTCCTATTGCTCGATATTTGTGGTCCCATTGCTCTTAGAGCGGTTCCTCTAGAACTTCATGAGGATCGTGTGCTCACCCTTACTCCAAAGATGAGACAAGTATATCTTATCCCTTCCATAGTTTTCTCAAATACTGCTTTACTAATCCATTCTTCTTTTACTCTGCTTTATTCATGCTTTATATTGATTTATTTTGTTTTGCTCATGTTTCCATTTCTGTTTGTAGATTTCTATAGCCTATACTGAGCAATGTTTAGAGGTAATTGAGTCCTTGGTCCACATGGTGCGGAGGAAGGAGCATGTCTTTGCTGCACCTGGCATTCAAGTATCTCATTCTTACACATTATATTTGTTCAATACTTCTATTCCAATACACTTTGATAGGCTTCCTTTATCCACGTATTCTAACATTTTATTTCTTGCTAATTCCCTTTTAGCTTAATGTGTTACCAGTGATGCCTTCTCCAGCAGCCAGAAGAGGAGTAAGTCATTCTCCAGCTCTGGATATAGGCACTGACAGAGGCTGTGGCTGGGGTGTCCCCAACAGAGGTGATTGGTAGCGGAGAGTTCTTCCTCCTCGGAAAGGACTCCTACTACTTCTAGAGAGAAGAATCTCACCACTGATAAGACATTTGATTATAGTGAGTGGGATACGAGCATCGATATTGAGCACTCGGAGGGTAGTGATGCCGATGGCGATGATGATGATGAGGAAGGCAGCTAGAGCGGTAGTGGTTCTGATGAGGATGGCTCCGGGCATGATGCTAGTGGCAGTGAGAGTTCCAATGGCTCTAATAGTGATGCCAGAGATGGCGGTGATGAGATTGAGGGCGAGGTGGTTGTCGAGACTAATGTTGAGGCAGTTGCTATGGCTAAAGGCAGTGGTGTTAATGTGGACAACATAGGGGTTCCGCCGCGAAGAGGACGAAGAGGGAAAGCCGACCTTGATTCTATTCCTTTTGTATATTTCTTTTGCTTTGTAGTTTAGAACATCATGTATGGCTTTGGATAAAAAAATTTTGTAACACTTTTGATCGGAAAGTAACGGAAGAAACAATTTGGTTTTTCGACCATCTCGGATGTCTAAATATGCATGGCACTGCACTCAAGTGCATAATAGTTTTATTTTGATTTTAAAATTGATAATGGTTGTATTTGGATGAGTTCAAAATCTAATATTAAGCCTATCCTGTTATGCTTTTACCAAGTTGTATTTGGATGAGTTCTAAATCTAATATTAAGCCTACAACTGATCGAAATACAAAATACAACTTGGTAAAAGCATAACAGGATAAAAATAACCTAAACATACATATTTACTCCTAGGATGCAAAAGACTCAAAACAAGACCTGAAACAAAAACTGTAAGCTAGACTGTGATACCACACTGTTTCTGCAATTTTGGGAGTCAGCCGGCTAGAAATTTGTCCGGCTAAGGCAAACGTGGCTGGCCGGTCAAATTTTCTGGCTAGATAGTGGGATATAGCTGTCAAGCACTTATGAAACCTTATCTGTTAAAAGGTAGCTTGCGACTACTTCCTCACCCAGAAGTGGCAAAACTGAGGAGTTTCTTCTAAAAATGCAGGCACTCACTATGGCTAGGCTCCAAGATTGGATAACCTCTTTGGATGGCACCGATAAAGTGAATTTTGCAGGATTAAACCTAAATGCTCTTTTCCCTCTAAGTCAGTCTTCGCTCCATCTTCCTTTCCTCTAAGCTGCAGTTTGTTGTTGGGGTCCAGTCACCCATATGTTCCACTTTGGTATCCAAGAACTATGCCCGACCATTGAGGAATATCAGGCTTTGATGAACTTTTTTGGGATGAAGAAATCATGCCTCAGTCCAATTTTGGCCATGTTCAAACCTTAGCCCTGATGTGTGGTCTAACTCCAAATGAGCCTCAATCCCTAGCTCACAGTGAACGTTTAGGTGGGCTTAGATTAATTCACCGATTTTTCATCATTGGAGATAGGAGTTACCTTATTTTGGAGAGCGCATTAAATTACTCTATAGATCTTATTATTGCTTATTAATTTCATCGTTCCTTTGTATCTTGATTAATTATCCCCCTTTTATTATAATTATCGGCGTGAATATTTTGGGGTATGCAAAATAGAGGAACAAAGAATTGGAAAAAGAAAGAAAAAATAATTTAGAGATTCAACTAGCCGTAATAATCCAATCACCACTTTAAAAATTAAGTAGGACTCTAAGTGCAATGCCTTGAAAAATCTTATTAACTCACACATCAAAAGGGACCAAACCAATCATCAATAGTCAAATAGCCTTAGAGCATTCACAGTGGGATAGCTAAAATTGTTTGTTAAAATGTGTGTTATATGACAAAAAATGATAAAGGTAGGGCCCAAAAATATGTGTTAAGGTATGTTAAGAGTTTTTTAATTTTAGAGAGTGAGTGGTGGTGCAATGGATGTGTTAAGGTGTGTGTTAAGATGTGTGTTAAGTGTATATATATAAATAATAAATAAAATAGTATAAATAATATGTGTATTATATGTATAAATAATATGTGTTAAAGGTGTGTGTATTATATGTATAAATAATGTGTTAAGGTGCAATGGATGAAGACAGCAGAATTGGGCAGGTCGTCCCACGGGTCAACTAGCCAGTTGACTGGTCAACGGTAATTTTTTTTATTTATTTATTTATATATTTTTTGGTGAAGGGTTAGGACGTCCGAGGGGATGACCAGACGACCTGTAGACGTCCCTGAACGTCCCGGGAGGGAATCCTATTTTGTTCATTTGGGGCTCACTACAGTTCAGGACTCAATGTCACGGTCCTATATCTAATCTCACAGAGTGCAATGCAAGACCGATGAATCATCAAAGAGTCCAAATCCGGCAAATCATTTTGAAAACAGATTTTTAGAAAGAAATACCAAACATGGACTGCTTTGCCAGATACAAAGTCGCCACCTAAATATTTTGTTTGGGGGGAATTTAGGAAACCCTGACTCGTTGCCTAAGGCCACATGTCCGTCATCACCAAAGTTGCCTCGGCTCAAGAACTTGGGTACGATTGGGGAAGGTCAGCTATGAGCATCCCCGCTCGCCCGATCAAAGATCAGCCACTACTAAACATGATATCTCGTTTTTGAAAACACATGCGTTCTTATTCCGATTAATTAGCTAGAATTACTATGTGATGCGCGCAGTAAAACAAGTATAGACTAGATCGCCTAATTTGGAACAAAGCATCGCATATCCGTTTGTTTGGAAAATGATTTGAAGTTTGCTACTCGTAAGTAGGCTAAAACACGGATTTCAATGAATTATCCCAATTTAAGCAATCCAATCTTCACCCACAGGCATTCAGGCAGTTATATCACCTATGCAATTAGCCTCATGGAAAGCATGTTGTCATGTTAACATTGACACTCATGCGAGATGCTAAAGCATAAATACTTACAGTGTACTCCGAGCCAAAATAAGAAAATAGTTAGTAATCATGCATGATCCTAGTTCATGTTAAGATGGCTAATGCAACGCATGCAAAATGCAACTAAGATAGGCTCGACTATCCTAAGAATGGCATATGAGGTGCGACAATCCAATGCATGTATTCAACTTGGAATTGAAATACAATGCAGTTAGCATGACACGCCGAGCCCGGTGCATGCAATACAGATGAATGAGGCAAACATGCCATCATAAGTATGCTAATTGAAACGTGCCCTAAAACTAACCATTGAAAGCAGGTAAGTAAAAGGGAGAAAGAAGTGGGGGTTAGAAGACATGCACACACTCACGCACACTTATTACAACATTGCCCTCTCTCAGAGGGTCCAAATAAATAATACAAATTGATTAACTAACAAGCTAATTAAATATTACAGACCCTTAATTAATTAAACAAATTAATTAAATTACTGAAAGTAGTAAAACAGCCTTGGGAAGAGGAACGAATGCATGCACGCTCAGCTCCGCTCGAAAACCCACCGCCATGTCACATGTTGCCTCTGTTTACACTGCTCTGCACCTCTGAGGACAGTACAAGTCTCTAGGATGTTTCTGAACCACTCCCTGATCACTGTTGGAGGTCACCGACCAAGAGGAAACACCACCGGCCATGGAATTATGGTCATCGATCAAAAATTAGATCACCGGCTGGGTATTGATAGTTGGCCGACACTGAAAGTTGCCGACCGGTCATTTCTTCCTGCAGAATACTGGTTTGCTGCAACAGAGGACAGACAAGACATGGTGATGCATTTTCAAAGCAATTTATGCACTGCCACCCTCCTTATCATGTTTGAGACTCGAAGGAGTGTGGTTCTCGACCCTCGGGCCACCAATCACGCATTTCAGTGCATGATGGCCCAAGAAGTCAAGTGTGCAACTTCAATATCAAATGAAATGCACACAAAACATACAAAGGGTTCCTCCAATCTCTATCATTTTTTATCAAGAGGGATGGGATGCATGCACAATGCTATGCAACCTAAGCATGCGAGCTAAGCATGCAATATGCGCATGTGAACAAGCATGCAAACATGCAAGTATGTAACAAGTATGCAAGCTAACAAGCATGCAAGATGAAATTTAAACATGCAAACATGTAAGACATGTAGCAACATGTTAAGCAACTTAATCAAAGATGCATGCCAAATGCAATATCACTTAAACATGCAACAACATGTTAATAGGCCAAGTATGTAACAACATGCAAGGCAAGCAAGCAACAACATGCGAGAATGGTCTTAAACTAGTATGGACAACTCTCAAACAAGTCCAAATTAGTGGCCGAAATGCTAAGGGACAAAGGACAAGGCCACATACAAACATGCGTGTATAATGGTCCAACACTTAAGCATAAAAGGGCAACTTTTAAAGACACTTAAAAAGGACAAACATGGACATATGGCAAGCATTTTAATGCTCTGAAAACATGAAAAGAATGATGCCAAATCAACCTAATAATGCAAACAAGTCATGCACAAAAGCTTAAAACTAGCCCAAAGGCTCAAACCATGATCATGTGACACATGAAGCAAATGACCAAAGTGGACCAAAACAGTTCCAAATCATGCCAAAGTAAGCCTAAAACACGCAATGGCCAAAGCTAAAACAAGCTAAAACAAAAGGGGCAAGGCATGAGGAATACAAGGCCACCAAAGAGGTGTTACACTACACCTAAGACAACCAAACATGGCATGATTTAGGCGACCAAAATCAGAGATATGACATGCTAAAATGAGCCCAAAACCCCACTTAGATGGCATCCCAAATGCCTAGACATGATGGCATACACAATGACACATGTATGAGGCATACAACCGTAACTCTTTAAATCATTAAAGGAGTTATAAATGAAAGCATACAAGCGTGAAACAAGGACTGAAATATCATAACTAATGGTGCCAAACCACTGAAATAATGCAAATAGAGCATGGTAGAGGAGCCAACACTCAAAGCATACAAGCTAGGTTGCATGGTAGCTATACAAAGCAAGTCATGGATGACCCAAACAACCAAAATCAGACCTAAAGCATTCCAAAACATGCATAAAAACTTCATGGAGTCAAGCCAAAATCATGCTAGAAACAAAGCTCAAAGCACACAGTATATTAGGGCAATTTCATGGAATTACAAGACAAGTATACAAAGCATGCATGGCATGTCTAAAACAACTTTGGATAGAGGTATATCATGGCAAAATAACACCGAATACCCTCTAAAATAAAGCCAAATAAAGCTATGCACACATGCTACAACACAAGCCACTTATGCTAGCATTAAAGACAACATGGAGAGGGGACAACCCTCTCCCATTTAGGACCTCAAAACTACCTCTCCACCACTAAAAACCCTCTAGATTTCAGTGATAGAGAGGCCATGCAAAGTTAAGAACAATGGCCAAAAGGTATGGCCTAAAACAAGGCCTAACAAGGCCTTGGAGGGTGGAGACAACCCCAAACCTCAAAGTGACCTCAAGAAAAGTTCTAAATCACACAAAATTAGAACTTTTATCAGTTATACACTAAGCTTAAAAATAGATGTAAGGTAGGTTAAAAGCTTGTGCAAAAATGGGGAATAAAAGGGTAAGTTTCTCACCCTTGTAGACTTTCTTCAAGAACAATGGTCCAGCATATTTTTTGAGTCCACAGCAACCCAAGAACACCAAAATCAACCTCCAAGGACCTCAGCTCCAAGAGGATGGTGTAATGCTAGGTGTTTGTGTGCAAAAGTATGAACAAAACAACCTTATACACACACAAATATGTAAAGAGAGGGAGATATAGAGATAGATAGATACAACTATTTCTAACCCTAATTTCAAACCTCTGGAACCTCTGAGGAGGGAGGAGAAGCTCCCTCTTTATAGAATTCCAATCTTGTAAAGCTTCCAAAACAAGCTAAGCAAGAGACAAATCCCTCCATACACGTGTATGGAGGGGGTGAATTGTGCGTGCGAGCTGGCACTGAATATCTGCATAAAGCAGATGAATAGGTGAGCTGGAAAATATGGCCGATTGACCAAAAAAAATGATCGGCCAACCAAAAACATTGCCGACCGACCAAAATATTTGGCCGGTAGAAAGAAAACAGGGCCGGTGGCCTCAAGCCAAGGCCGATGAGGTGTGGGGATGGCCAACAAGCCATTCCCTTCCCTCAGAAGCAAAAACACAAGTGTTTGGTGTACAACCAAGCACAAAATAAACAAGTCGAGAGGCGTTGAGGTAAGGCGCGCGACCAAAACCTCCGATAACTCAAGACGAACACGAACATGGATGATCACCTAGTGTTCAAACGGTGACATCCAAGTCTTGAGGACGGTCAAAAATGGGGTGTCTACATGACCCTCAGACACGTTCCCACGTCCCCTTCTCCCTCTCCCCTCTCTCTTTCGCTGGCTAAAAAGCTAGCCACAATTAAGAAAGAAGTTAATAACTGACACTAACAAAATTCACTAACACACTACTTCCATTGTGAGATCTAAACGTTACTATAGCTAGCTAAAATTTGACCACTGACACTAACACAGTCACTAACACGTCCATTGTGGATGCTCTTATTCCGAAGCCCAGAACATCAATTTCCACAAGTTATAAGACTATGACTATCAATTGAAGGGTCAAAAATAAGAGCCAGAAGTTGACTTTAAGATTCAAGAATCCATATGACTGACTTATTGATAAATGGACTAATTTGTCATTACCAAAGCGCTTGGCGTAGGAGTTCATGTACAGAATGAATAATATTATATGCACTACTTACTGTACTAACTAGTGTACCAACTGATAATGTGTTAAGAGGTTTTTGATATTTGTAATGTAATTGATGAGTGTAGTCAATAATAATATCATAACTAGTGTTGGTACACTAGGTAGTACACTAGGTAGTACACTAGGTAGTACACTAATTAGTGCATGAAGCACCTGTAGACACCCCACTTTTGACAGCCCGCAAGACTTGGACACTTGGTTCGGTGCACTCAATGATGAAAGTTGCATTGTGAATTTGCAGCGATTTGGAATCAATCAGTCTCCCGAAATAACATCAAATCTTCAACATTTACATTGTTTGAACCTGTGAGCTTTATTTTTGGACCTTATCCCTCCATGAGCTGAGTTTGAGCCAAAAAATAGGGGAGGCCATCAAAGCTCGGCTATGTATTGGTGATGGTCGGTCGTGCCTATGAATGGTCGGTCGGCCGACCTTCGATGGTGATAAACACTATTCTAGGCGGGAGTCCACCAGCTGTCCATTTTTGAAGATATTTGTCACCTTTTTAGCACGAATTCTATAAAACTGAGGCTCTAGGATTGTTTTGAGGGTTGAAAAAATATCAAGAAGAGAGATATACACCCTTGAGAACCTTGACTCCTCCGTCTTCCATTGCAAGGCATCCTTTGAGCTAACCTAGTTTGCTTACACCATCACTACACACCATACTTAGCCTTATTTGATCATCCTAAGGCCTTGGTTGATCTTGAGAAAGTGTAATTCAACCTTGAGAGTGCATTGAATTTGAGTTTGAAACTCTAAAGCAAGCTAGCTTCTAGAAAGGTATAAGCTTGCTTTCTATTTTCTTGCTTACATTTTTGTTCTCTACACCATCATTCTTGCTGCTTTGGTTGCTTTTGAGCTCATTTGAGGTGTTGGAGTTGAGTTGGAAGGATTACCAAAAGGGTAGAAAGACACATTTATTTCATAACCTAAACTCTTCTCCTTTCACCCTCTTCCTTTGGTATTCATATTGACTTTCAAAGTTTTGAAAGGCTAAAATATGTGGTTTTGAGGTCCAAAAAGAGGGATTAGCCACCCTTCCTTAGGCTTGCTTACTAGCTTTAATTCTCTCTTATTTTGCTTGCCTTCTTTTGGTTTTTGTAGTGTAATTTCAGCACTATTTTTACCCTTTTAGGGGCTGTTTTAGGGTTGCCATGGCGTTTAAAATTGTACCATGCTTTGGTTAGTTCATGTGTGGTCTCATAAATTTCATATGGCATATTTTGTGTTGTTTTAAGCTTTCCTTTGCTCTATTTCCATGTTGAGAGTATCACTCTAAATAATCAATCAACTATCTATCATTTGTATTTGAGAATGATTTCAACCGATCGAGGTTGCTTGAAACATGTAAGAATGGCCTACACTTACTGGCTTAATCTCTTAGGAGATTGATTGTCAACGGTGTAACCTTTCTCTTATGTTTTACAGAGACCTCTCGTTTGACGTTATTTCTTGTTTAGAGGACTCTTAACATCACATTTGGACAAATGGACTAATGAATGGATAGGCCTAATAAAATTGGTTTAAAATTTGGTTCAACACACTTAAAGAAAATGGCTTGCAACACTTGAACTTGGCCGGACGATATGCCAAGCTCCTTGTGTCAAGTGCCATCATGCATCAGTCCATGGTGTTTTGAAGTCCTTGAAGCATCTCAACTTCCCTTTTTGAGTTCATGTCAAAAAGGGAAGGGGTGGTCTATTTGCATTGCATTCATTGATTTTTGGACCAAAATTGAATTCGAGATCATCATGCGATCACATCGATCATCGATGGTTTTGGAGTCATCCCAACCTTCTCTTGAGGCTTTCCTATGATGGAGAGGGAAGGTAGGACAAACAGAGCTTGAAAATGCTCTATCTGCACTGATTTCACCTCAGAGCACAAAAACAAAGTTTGCACCAAATCAATGCATGGCCGGCCCTTTGTGTTTGGCCCGCAGTGTAGTCTTGCAGAAACAGAGGCAATGGCTAAAGGTGAAACAGAGGCGGCCTAAGCTGACAGAGCAGCTTTCGGGCAATACGCATGCAACCTTCATCCATCTTCCTTGGTGTGCTTACATCAAATGCGTTGTCATTTAATTTTTTTCATTAGTATAATGCATTGTGTTGTAATAATTCAATTGGTTGTAGGTAATTAGTTGTGTTGTAATATTTAATGAGCTTAGATAGCTAATTATTTAATTTGTTTAGTCAGCTTAGAACAGCTAGTTAATTCAAGTGTTGTTAGTGTAACTAGTTATTCCATTCGGGTTTGTAATAATTAATTAGCTTAGAATAGTTAGTTAATTCAATTCATGTTTTATAATAGATTAGCTTAATTATCTTAGCGTAGCTAGTTGGTGGCTAGTTAGCTTATTCAGTCGGACCCTTCTCCATGAGGGCATAATGTTGTAATAAGTGTGCGTGCGTGTGTGTATGTCTTCCAACCCCACGTCTTTCTCCCTTTTGTTTAATCGCTTTTGATTGTTAGATTAGGGACATATTTTGATTAGCATATCGCATGCTTCCATCCATTCATTTGTTTTGCATGTACCGAGGCTCGGCGCATCATTCAAACTGCATTGTTATTTCAATATCTTATTTGAATACGTGTTTAATCGCATGTTGTTCAAATTGTTTCATATGCCATATTAGTAGCCAAGCCTATTAATTGCATTATCGCATGCATTGCATTAGGCATCTTGTATAGTGAGGATCATGCATCTTTCTAATTAGTTTTTGTTTTGGCTTGGAGTACTCGGTAAGTTTTTTGCGCTTTAGCATACTTACATGAGTGTGATTGCTATGTTGCTATGATTCGCATGCTTACCACGAGGCTATGTGCTGAATTGTTAAACTACAAATTCAAACCATTTTCGCAAGACAAACATGAGTTGAATTGTTCCAAATTAAGCAAACTAGTCTATATTTTCCTGTGCGCATCACATAGTAAAGCTAGCTTAATAACTGTAATAAGAACACATAATGTTTATAAAATATCATATCATGATTAGTAGAGGTCGATCTTTGATCGGGCGAGCCAGGGTCCTTAATTCAGGACCTTCCCCTCTCGTACCTAAGTTCCTGAGTTGAGACAACTTTGGTGATGACAGACATGTGGCCTTTGGCATGAGTCAGGGTTTCCTAAATTTCCCCAAAATAAAATATTTAGGTGGCGACTTTGTATCTAGCAAAGCAGTGCAATTTTGGAATTATTTGATTTAAAATCGATTTTCCAAAAAGGTTTGCCAGACTTGGACTCTTTGGTGTTTATCAGTTTCACATTGCACTTGTGAAACTAGATTCAGAACCGCGGGAGTCTGAAATGTGAGGCCTTTCTTTTCAAACATTTTCGAAAGGCGAGGCGCGAAAAAAGGCGAGTCCACAGTTTTTGGCGACTCTGTTGGGAACTTAGAGAACTTGACTTGAACTTGTGATATGTTATTTTATCTACGCTTATGTGTTTCTTTGCATTTGCATTTGCATCAGTGCGCCTAAGTCACAGTGTTTGCCATCAACTATTCCTGAATGGTTTGCCAAAGGCTTGCTTGGAAAAGCTTGCCAAAAGGCTTACCGGTTGCGGGCTCTGCCATGATAGGAACACAACCCTTGGATCTAGACTACCGCTGTACCATTTGATCCTCCTTTCACTTCTCAGTGTTAGGTGTGAGAGGTATATTAGGTAGTCTTGGTGAGGTACCCTTTTTGACTAATCGACCTAGTTGCATATTGGAAACCGTTAAGACTATTCCAAATTAGGACAAGTTGCTCACCAGAATACAGGGTTGTTTGAAACCGCTTGTTTGAATAGTGAATCCCTAGTTCCTGACGAAATTAGGACAGGGTAACCTTACCCCATCATAGGGGTGTTTTGGCTCACACTTACTTGATATGTGCTTTTAGAGTGAAACTCTGCAGGAATGTATGTATCAGTTGCAAGTCTGGGTATCAGTTTTGGGGTAGAAATCAGTGTTCGAGTGTAGTTATCTTACTTATCTTTTCAACTGTGTGTTGTTTCTGTCTAAGCCGAGGTGTTGTGCAATTTCTGATTTTTGTTTTCTTTTTTGCTTTATTTTCTTTTTGCAAGGTAGTTTTTAACAATTGCTTCAGATGAGTCTGTTACCCCCCTAGCACTCTGGACTCGAGTAAGGTGACTTTATCGATCTACGGATCTTGTAAGAGGACATCCAGTGTTTGCTTCACTACCTCCAGTTACAAGACGGAGGAGAGTCAGGCATAATTCACCAGTTCGACAGTTACCGTCATTTAGCGAAGCCCATTTTTTCGCTTCCACTTCAGTAAGAGAGTATTCACCTGTTCAAATGACTCAGTATCTAGTCGGAATGGAAGAAATACTCTGCCACCTCCAACAGACTATTGAAAACATGCAACTAGTTGTTACACGGCCAGTCGAGACCGCAACCCGCCAAGCCGAGGTTGTAGCCTGCCAGGCGGAGGTAATAGAAAGGCTTCAACAACAGCAACCACAACCTGCAGTGGCCTCAGCATCACATGCACCCCCAGCAAGAATTTCGGCACCCGGGTCATAATCAATGTCAAGAAAATGCAGGCATTCAAGCAGATCCTATTCCACCTCAGACTTCCAAGGCACCGTTTACTTGACAGAGGCACCGTTTGAATTTGAGGTCGATCCTACTACGCTGCAAGTAAGCAAGCTTGAGAAGCTCTTCAAATGAGCTCAGGGTGCGAATTTGATCCTGGATATTGAGGACGACTATATGAATTCAGCAGTGACGTTGCCAGATAGGTTTAAAATGCCGCACATAGACCTCTTTGATGGCTCGCGTGATCCGATGGGCTTGTCTAGACTACAGAAGTTATCCCTCTTTGGCCGGACCCTATCAGGTATCGCGCCCATTTGGTATGCTAAAGTTGAAGACTCTGTAAAGAGGAACTGGGAAGAAATGGCTGAGGCCTTTATTGCTCAATACTCCTACAACAAACAGATCGAAGTCATAACTCGTGATCTCGAAGCAACTCGCCAAGAGCCGAAGGAGGGCTTCTCAGATTTTGTAACCCGGTGGAGGGTCAAGGCCTCCACGATGACCATTTGACCGGCTGAAAAGGACCAGATCAGAATGGTGGTCCGTAATCTGCAACCAAGACTACTACAGAAGATGATAGTTCTACCTCTGTCTACTTTTGCTGACCTCCACAAAATAGGGGTACAGATAGAGGATGCAATAAAGTACGATTTGATAGACCATGACAAAGAGCAGCCCAAGAGGGCTTTCACACGTAGTTCCAATGCGACTACCAACAGTAGTGCAGCTGCAAGGCCTTCAGATGTGGGCATGGTCACCACCACACTAAAAACTGCCAACCCCTTTGCCAACACAACCAATACAACCTCCCAAACTTCCAGCCATTAGGGTCGAGGCCAGAGGGTGTTCACCCTGAAAGTCCTGATCAGAAAAGGGCATCTAAAGCCGTTAGAACAACGCCCATTGCCTGATCCTCTCCCTCCTAAACACAACCCGGCTAAGTATTGTGCCTTCCACCAATAGCATGATCATGATACCGACCAGTGCATTAGATTTCATCATGAAATCCAGGATCTTATTGACAACAAAGTGATAGTGCCTCCCGAGAAGCCCAATGTCACTACAAATCCTCTTCCACCACATAACCAAACCCCTCCACCTAGGCAAGTAAACCTCATCCATACACTAGCCGTCCCATAGGACCCCAGTATATACATCACCCCCTCCCACCTACCTAAGCCGGCGCTGTTCATCCCAGAAAGCACAGATTTGTGCATGATGAGCGCGTCCATATCCCAACCTAAACATGAGGTGGTGACCATGGGAGATAAAGGTAGGATAGCCTCAGTAGAATATGGGAATGTTAGTTCAGCACCTGAGGGCTCCATGGACTCATCTAAGGAGGAATACAACCCATGCTGTTACATTGTGCCAACCAAACAGGCCAAGCTAGAGGTGGAGTTACCAACAGGGATGGAGGTCAATGTAGTTCGGGAGAATGGACCAAGCTAGGGATTGGATGACTTAGCCGACCTCGAGGAGGACATCAACAATCTGCAGTTCTTCGATGAGCAAGATTTGTGGGATGTGCACATTAACTGGTTTGATCTGAACAGGTCAGCAGATAATTCGGGGTGGCTTAGTGATGAACCTGATGTGGATGAAGGATTTCAACCAAAGCTGGAACAGCCAAAAGCAGGAACTACTACAAGGGCTGGAACGGTCAATGACAAGGGAAAGTTACTGGCGAGCACCAGTACTAAGAATTTTGCTCAGGAATTGAGTAGTGTTAGTACAGCTAATACAGAGCAAGGGGTCGCACTGAAGTAATTTGAACAAGAAAGAGTCAGGAATTGTCAGAAAGCTGGAAAAGCCAAAGGCCCTACGAGAAATGACTGTGATGTGGATGTGGAAATACTTACAACGGAACTGGACAATTGCCTGTCAGTTGCTGGAGAAATATGGTGAGAAAGATGATGATCTACATCTTGCCCATACTGATGAAGATTAGGGATATAATCTGCCAGGCGATACTTGATATTCTGAGAAAGTGGATCACATGACTAGAAACAGGCGGTACTTCAAGCCCTCACACCTAGACCAACTAGAAGCATCCAAAAAGGATAAGGAAGCAGAAAAATAGAGAGAGAAACTGTTAGAAGAAGAAGATGATGTACTGAAGCAGCTAAAGAAGATCCAGGCAGACATATCTATCTCGGGTTTGCTTATAGCTTCGCAAGTACACAGGCAAGTCGTCCTATCAACAATGGATAAGGCCAAGCTGTCTATCGACACAACTCCCGAACAACTAGTTGGACTTGTCTTCCCGAGAGGTGCTCCGCCGACTTTAACCTTCACGGATAAGGAATTACCGCCCGAGGGCTCTGAGCACAACAAACAGATATACATCTCAGTTGAATGCAGAGAGAAGTGGGTGCCGGTTGTCTTGGTTGACACTAGGTCTGCGATTAATGTTTTTCTATTGCGCATGGCCTATGCTATTGGCTTGAAGCCGGTAGATTTTGTACCAATGGCCAGGTGATCCGGGCTTACGACAACACAAGCAGAGAGGTGATGGGAACAGTTTAGATCAGAACACAAGCCGGGCCAGCCCAACAAGATATTGAGTTTCACGTCCTGGATGTTCTGGCTACCTTCAACTTGTTACTTGGGAGACCTTGGCTGCACCAAGTAAAAGTTGTCTCTTCCACCTTGTATCAAATGCTGAAGTACCCTCTTGGAAAAGGGGTAGCCATTGTTTTCGAGAATTCTTCTATACATCCTCCGTCGGAGGTCACTACACCACTACTGGAGATTGTGCATGGTGACGAGGATGTTTTCTTGTCAAGTTTTACCTTGGCTGAGGCCCGGGTGGTGCAAAACATCTTAACCATTGATGAAGGATTGCACGTCAATGCTCAATCGGTCTACCTCATGAACAAGTTACAGCATGTACGCAGGATGGGATTAGGAAAGAGCGGCTGGAAGGGCATTTTTGCATTGGCCAAAGTACCACATAACCCTCACGCCTTTGGCTTGGGCTCTACGCCGACCAAAGAGGACTGGGTTCGGAAAAGGAAGGAAATAGCAAGAAGAGCCAAAGCTAAGCAACGTTGGAAGCACTATGATCTTGTACATAGACCAATTCAGGGAACTTTGAACGGCTGCTTTGTCCGGGAGGGGGAAGACTTCCCATTTTGCGGCTTTCCTAAGCCATGGTTAAACTCTAAAAGCGACGTCTACCCAGCTTTGAGATTTTCTTTGACTTACAGTTGCAAGAGGATGAAACCTTAGAGGAACAGACTAACTTGCCTGCTGAGGCTGAACAGAGTACAGAGGGTGAGTCCAATAGCAATGAACTTAAGATAGGAGCAGCGCTGACATGTCTCCTTCCGGATCCTCAGATCAAACCGGAGAGCTTGGGGGATGACTTCACCGTTTCCATGATCAAAGATTAATCAGGTGTAAACCTTTCCGGTGGTATTATGGATGCATCTAACACACCCACTCTCATTTGGCAGCTAGAGGAGGGTTTTTTGTCCAACAGTTTTGAATCAGGTAGTGAGTCGGAATCTGATTCCACAGAGTCTGTGGTGTCGGAATTAGATTCCAGCTCTTCTGAGTTGGATTCTGGTATTCCGGGGGTTGATGACTCGGATACCATAGTTTTGTCGAGGTCATCTTTTTCCTTTTCTTTTGAGTTGGTTATAACCAAGAAATTGGATGAGCTGGAGGCTTTGAATGAGAATGGTACCACTGTTGTTTCCGAGTACTTCTCTGTGCCACTTGTGTATTGCATTGATCATGACTTTCAAAATTTTGATAAAAACGACAAGGAAGGAATTCCTCTAGTTTTGAAACATTTGATTGATCAAGAAGATGAGAGCTTTGTAAAACCCCTTGTTGATAAAATCACTCCAATTAATGTAGGTACTGAGAAGGATCCGCGTCTGGTCTAGATCGGGTCCACGTTGTCTTCAGAGGAACGCGAGCGCTTAGTCGCTTTATTAAAAGATTTCAAAGATGTTTTCGTGTGGTCCTATGAAGACATGCCTGGAATCGATCTTGAGATTGTACAGCACCAGATCCCTCTTGACCCCGAGGCCCGACCCGTCAAGCAGAAGCTTCGGAGGATACACCCAGATTGGGCTTTGAAGATTAAGGAAGTGGTCACCAAGCAGATAGACACAAGATTCTTGCTAGTATCTAAGTATTCGACTTGGTTGGCCAATATTGTTCTAGTGCCGAAGAAAGATAGTAGAATTAGTGTGTGTGTGGATTTCAGAGACCTAAACAAAGCTAGTCTGAAGGATGACTTTCCTCTACCGCACATCAATGAATTGGTGGACTTCATCATGAGCCCTACATTGCTCTCCTTTATGGATGGGTTTTCTAGGTATAATCAGATCTTGATGGCACCCGAGGATAGAGAGAAGACTGCCTTCACCACGCCATGGGAAACATACTACTACAGGGTGATGCCGTTCGGTCTGAAAAATACTGGGGCTACTTATCAACGGGTTACATCCACTATCTTGCATGACATGATTCACAAAGAGGTTGAGGTGTACGTGAACGACATGATTGTTAAGTCCAAGGAAAGAGAGGGCCACTACACCGCCTTCAAGAAATTCTTCCAACGGATCAGAGAATATCGGTTGAGCCTGAACCTACAGAAATGCACTTTTGGTGTCACAGCAGGGAAAATGCTGGGTTTCTTGATCACACAAAGGGGCATTAAGGTTGATCCTTCCAAAATCAAGGTCATCCTAGAAATGCCACCACCAAGGACTGAAAAGGAGGTGTGAGGCTTTCTAGGCAAATTGCAATTCATAAGACGGTTTATTGCAAAACTAACCTTGACTTGTGAACCACTATTTGGTCTCCTGAAGAAATGAAAGAAAGTCCAATGGGATGACCGATGCCAATTTGCTTTTGAGCAGATCAAGCAGTACCTCTAGAACCCACCCGTGTTGTCACCGCTAGAGCCAGAGAAATCGTTGATTTTGCATCCGTCAGTAACCGACACGACTATGGACTGCATGCTTGCGCAGGAATCTAAGGATAGAGTGGAGAAAGACATCTATTACCTGAGCAAGAAAATGCTGGAATATGAGACCTGTTACACGCCACTGGAGAAGGCTTGCTTAGCCTTGGTATAGGCTACCAGGAAGTTGAGGCACTACCTGTTAGCTCACTTCGTAATTCTAGTTTCAAGATTAGATCTCATCAAATATCTCTTCGAGAAACCAGCGCTTACAGGTAGGCTAGCTCGTTGGCTGCTTCTTCTCTCCAAATTTGATTTGAAATATGTGACTCGCAAGTCTGTCAAAGGGAGAGCGGTAGCTGAATTCCTAGCCGATCACCCAGTGGAAGGAGGCAAAGCAGTAGAATATATGTTCCCATATGAGGCTATTTTGCAGGTCGAGGAAGAGATTTGGACAATGTACTTCGATGGAGCATCTAATCAATACGGTTACAGGATAGGAGTGTTGCTGATAGCACCCGACAATTCCCAATATACCTTTAACCTTCAAACTCTGGTTAAAGGTATCTAACAACAAGGCAGAATACGAACTGTGTATTGCTGGTTTAGAAACCACCCTAGAACTGGGAGCAAAAAGGTTGGACGTCATTGGAGACTGGAAGGTTAAGAAAGAAAGGATGAAAATCTATCACCAAACCCTGGATGTTCTGATTCCTAGGTTTGAGAAACTAACCTTCACGCACCTGTTAAGAGAGAACAATAGGTTCACTGGCGCTTTATCAACTCTATCCTCTATGATAGACATTCCTTTGGGAGTTCGGATGCATCCGATCATTATTGGACAGAGATATGCGCCGGCCTAAGAGATGATTGCCGCAATAGATGAAGTACAAGATCAGAACCCTTGGTATTATGATATCTGGGACTTCTTGGAAAATAAGGCTTATCCACCAGGAGCAAATGCCAAAGATAAAAGGGCAATATGGTGAATGGCCGCTCAATTTATCACTTGAGAGGGTAAGTTGTACAAACATGGTCATCTGGGAATGCACAAGTTGTGTGTTGATGTAGAAGAGTCGAAGCGCTTAATGGAGACCATCCACGGAGGGAAGTGCGGAAGATTTCAGGCAAGGGTACTATTAGTCAACCATGGAGGTGGATTGTATTGGTTTTGTTCGGCGATGCCACAAATGCCAAATCCATGCTAATCGCATAAACGTTCAACCGTCAAAGCTGTATGACATGACTTCACAATGGGCTTTTTCAATCTAGGGAATTGATGTTATTACGGCAGTTATGCCGAAAGGGTCGAATGAGCATGAGTATATTCTGGTGGCAATAGACTACTTTACAAAGTAGGTCGAGGCCCAATCCTATGCAGTACTGAAGGCGTCGCATGTTGCCATGTTCATCAGGAACAATATCATTTGTCGTTATGGGGTCCCGAATGAGATCATTTCAGACAATGACTCCCATTTTAAGAGAGAAGTGATCGACTTGTTGGAGAAATACAACATGGCTTTTCATAAGTCATCCACATATAAACCACAAACCAACAAAGCTGTTGAGGCCGCCAACAAGAACATCAAACACATTTTGCAGAAAATGGTTGAGACTTACAGGGACTGGCCTGACAAGTTGCCGTTTGCTCTCTAGGCTACAGAACGTCAATTCGGAGATTTTTTGGGGTAACTCTGTATTCTCTGGTTTATGGGATGGAAGCTGTTCTGCCGATCGAAATAGAAGTTCCATTGTTGTAGGTTATGGCTGAGTGCCAAATAGCAGAAGCAGATTGGCAGTAGAGCAGGTTCGAGGAACTGATGTTGTTTGATGAGAGGAGGCTGAAAGCACTGTACCATGTCCAAGGTTATCAACGCAGGATTGCTAGGGCTTTCAACAAGAAAGTTAAGTCTAGGAATTTGAAAGAAGGGGATTTGGTGCTCAAAGACAACCGAGCTCCCGTCCATGACCCTAGGGGCAAATTCAGACCCAATTAGACTGGCCCTTACATTATCAAATCAATCTGGTCGGGTGGAGCTGTCATTCTTATGGACCAAGATGGCCTCAAATTCTCCCAACCAATCAACATGGACAAGTTGAAGAAATACTGTCCTTGAGTGCCTCGCTAGGCCGAAAACCCGAGAGGGTGACCTAGGCAAAAGTTAGAGCACAAAAAATTTGAAATAAGAAAAACTGAGCTTGCAAGGTTGAAAACCCAGAAAGGGCGGCCTTGGTAAAAGTTAGAACATAAAAGGAGAGTGTTAATACCCTAGTGAACCCGAACCGAACTATGTAAGGCCCAATTCCCATCTTCAGGATACATAGGCAACTTCATTTTGAAGTTCGGTAGTAAACACCTCCAAATCAACTGTGTCCATGTGTTTGATTAAGGCATCTTTGTCCACTCATTATCTGAAAGATCGGTTGTGATCCTTACCTTGAGAGAAGAGCTGATTACAGTGCTGAGCAGTGCTATTCAAACAAGGGACAACTTTCCATTTGCTAGATTCGACGTTGTATCTCTCGAGGATAGATTCCATGTGTATCAAGTTGTGATCCATATCGAAAATGGTTTTGAAAAGTTTTAATAAAAGTTGATTTTGTTCAAATTAATCTATTTACGACTTAGACCATGTTTAGACCAGAAGGAAAATTTTCAGTGCCCACAACTTCAATTTCATTGATTTCAATACAAAGTTCTCTAACTCTTGATACAAATCAACGTTGCTTTTTATTACATTCAAAAGGAAAACTAGAAAGTACAGATCAAAGCAATAAACTTAGGGCATAGATGAGTCAGGTGTTCCTGCATCCCCTCCCTGAGCTTGTGGAAGGTTCAGATGCTAAAGTGGGCCCGGTGCACGCCTCATCTTTCAGCTAAGCTGTGCATTCGCCAGATAAGGTGTAGTTGAAATTGGGAGCAGGAGGTAAAAGTTCTCTTTTCCTCCATGCAGTAGGATATCGAGCTAGTTGTGAACCTCAGATTAGAAATGAAGCCAGGTATTCTACTCCTTCTTCTGGGCAAATTTGGTCCTATCCAAACTGACTCCTGAACCGGAATGGAAAATAGAATACGCAGTGTGTCAAGCCAACCAGCTGAATGCCGGGTTGCCGAGACATGTTGTAACTCATCTCAGGAAGATCAAACCAAGGACAATGCTAAGCAATGTCAGCAACGAGCCTATTGCACATCTAATGGCACCACCACCCCTCGTTCAAGAAATGAACTAGTTATTGGCGAAAGAAATAACCTTGTGTTGAGTATGTAATACAAGAGTCCACTACCTTCAACCTGTCCATGAGCCGTATCTGGGGAGGGAGGAAAAATAAGAGAGATTAAAGAATAGAGAGGTGTATGTGGAGAGAAAAAACAAGAAAGGGTTTTAAGAGAAAAACAGAGCATGAGGGCCGAGTGATGTGAGGAGAATATATTAGATAGGGTGGGAAACATTACCTGCAAAAGTAGTGGACTTCATGCGAGTTTGGTCATCTCTCGCCGATGGAAGGCATCCAAACCCATCAAAGTCTTGGCCAATGCTAAGCCAATATAGCTCTTGCCCTCTTTCAAGCTTTGGGCCACTTCGATCAAGCGAATGCTAGACCCTCCAAAACCCGGGGCAAGTAGAAAGTGTGCCAACATACACAAACAAAGGGCGTGTTGCCTAAAACCTCGGCAAAGGAGATCCCCTCAGTCATCGGCATCAGAAAATTGATGAATCAAACTGGCGATGTCTAGTTCCCTATTGTGAACTAAAGATCGAGCCTCATGCAGGGTAAGCCCGGACATCCATCCTAAAGCTTGGGCGTGACCGAAACGGAGCTGGGGTAAGATGTCCTCACCATACCGCGATTCCATCAAAGCTTGGAATTCTTCAATTGTTGGGCATAGCTCTTGTCCCCCAAAGCTAAAGACGTGTGTAATTGGATTCCAACACCTAGTTGCGGTATGAAGGAACGAAAAACACAGTGGAGAACGACTTAGCGAAAATAGTGCATTTATCCCGAAACCCCAGAATTTCACTTTTTCCGAGCCATCTAAAACAATTATCCATTCTTGAAGTCTGTTCATGAACAATACCTCCATTTTGAGAGCAAACTGTCAAGAACTTATGTGTTTGCCAGAAAAGCAGCATGGGAGTCTTATTTATAGAGTTTAGGAAGAAGCTAAGCATGTGTAGACACCCCATTTTTTACAGACCTTAAGACTCAGACTTTATCATTTGTGCGTGTGATGATTGTGTATGTTTACGCTCATTTTGAGTGTCCCAGGTTCTTGGCCGAGTGCCTTGTCTTTAAGCCCCTTAACACTCTGTGTTTTGGCCTTGTTTTTGCCCCAAACCTTGTGCCTCCTGTCTGGAGGGGGAAGGAAGGCCTTGCCGGCCATTTTTGGCACTTGCCAACCACTTTTCTCCCTTGTAGGTCACTTGAAGTGGTCAGTCAACTAGGGGAAGTGGCCAGTTGGCCACCTAAAGTGGCCGACGGCCAATTTTCTCCCTTTTCAAATATTTTCAGATCTTTTGAGCCAGCTGCTAAGCACTGAGGCTCATCCTCCATACACGTGTATGGAGGGATGAATACAAGCTTTATGCTTGTATTCCTATATATGGGGAGGTGCCTCACCATTTTGAGGGGTTCTGAAATTTTGGAAGCAAAATTTTACTCTCTCTCTAGAACTCTCTCTCTCTCTATATATATATATATTGTGCTTGAAAGTGAGCTTTCTCTGCATTTTTACACACAACCTCTTAGCCAACTTAGACTACCTTGTTGCTGAGGTGCTTGAGGGTCTTGTTTGGGTTGTTAAGGGCTGGTTTTGGCTCAGAAGTTGCTTCCTTGCTGCTGTGCTTCAAGGGTAAGGCATTTACCCCTTTTAAGCTTGTTTTTGTATACCAGTTTGGGCCACCTTTGCATGCTGTTTTGGCCTAGTTGTTCACTACAAAAACCTCTATTTTTTAAGTGTTAAAAATGGTAGTTTGAGGCCCTTTTGGAGTTAGGGGTGGTCCACCCTCTTTTGTGGTTTGTTTGCTAAGCTTTGTGCCGTCTTTTAAAGCCTTTCAAACAATCTTGTTTTGGCCTATCAACCACTAAATTCCAAGGGAATTTCAGTGGTAGAAAGTTGGTTTTGAAGTCCCAAATAGGAGGGGGTAGCCTCCCCTCCTTGTGTTTTGTTTGCATGTGTTGATGGCCTAATAAGTAAGCTTCTAGTTCTACCTTTTTGAAGCCTAGTTCAAGCATGTTTTTGGCCTTATTTTAACATGTTATAACTCTATTTTTGGCTGGTTAGAGCACCTCTTGTTTGCCTCTTACACTTGTAGTGCAATCATACTTACTAGCTTAACATGCTTAATGGATTAGCCTATCATTTTAACTTTTGTTAGCTCCATCTCAGCATGCTTTTGGTCATGTTTTGCCATGCTCTAACTCTATTTTGAGTGGTCTTGGTCCTTTGAAGCTTGCCTTGCATAGCTATAGTGTAAATGGCTTTAGTAGCTTTGTGAGTTTAGGCCCCTAACATGCTTTACTTGAGTTGTTTGCATGCCATAGCATCATTTCACACATAATTTCAATGCATGTAGCCTTGTCATACTCTCATATATATTGCTCTTTTAATTTCTTTTGAGAGGTGAGCTTTGTGCCTTGTTTATAAGCCAATACATGAGCATGTCTTTCTTGCTTTTCATGTCACCATTTCAGATTGTTTTGGTCACTGTTTTGGCATGGTTTAAGTCTGTCCATAGCTAGCTGGCCATTTGAGATTGGTATTGCATGCCTCTAGTGTTATGTCCTTCACTAGTTTCAATGCTTTTGGCCTTTAACATGTTGTGCATGTGTTGTTTACATGTTGTTGTCTTGCTTTTCATGCAACTTTAACACTGAAATATTTGCCATCTCCCACATTTCTTCACTTTTGATTTGTTTTGAGGGTTGGTTTACCTTGTGCTTGTGTTTAAGCATGATAGAGTTCGTGCTTAAATGGCTTTAATCCTCTTATGAGGATTCCTCCTAGCCAAAGGCATGATCTCTCTCATGCCCTAAACCATTCTTTTGGTTAACCCCTCTCTCACTAGTGGACTTTCACATTGGACAAATCAAGTAAAGAATGGTTTGGTAATGTAAAATGAGTAAACAAGAAAGTGGACAAGAAAAACATGAGTAAGATAAGCATTTGTGTTGCATTGCATGTGTTTGGATCGAACGTTAATCCAAACACAAGAAATATGGGACGTTTCATACTTATAGTGATGAAATGTCTCGCATTTCTTGGTTGCTATCACCCTTGATCATGTATGATGGGGTGGAGGCACTTTGAATCTTATGTGCTCATTCACTAAGCTTGTACAAGCTTGGCTTTTGGGCCATCATGCATTGAGATGCTTGGTTGGTGGCTTGAAAGCTGGGTGCCACACTCCTTTGAGCTTGAGAAATGATGAGGAGTGTGGAGTGTGGCAGTACACACATTTCCTTGCAAATACATTGATGTGCCTTTGTTGTTCTCTGTTGCAGCAAAACCAAAAGCGTGGAAAAGCAGGTGGCCGACCAGCCACTTGAGGTAGCCGACCGACCACTTTCACTAGCTGACCGGCCAGTTGAGGTGGCCGGCAGCCACTTTTTGTGGCCGACCGACCACCAGTCCATTTTTGTGCAGAAATCATCCTGTTTTAAGGCAGAAACAGTGTAGAGGTTGGTTCAATGTTAGGAAACCAAGGCACGTGCAAACAGAGGCAATTGACGGCAAAGCAATGGATTTTCAAGCAGACGCCAACCGAGCATGCATGTCTCCCTCGCTCGCGAGGCCACTTTATCGCTTTAATTAGTTAGCATAGCTAATTATTCGAGTGTTGTAATATTTTAGCTAGTTTGTGTAATTAGTTATTTCATTTGTGTTGTAATAATTAATTAGCATAGTCAATTAGTTGGTTTGTAATAATTAGTTTAGCTTATTTATTCGGACCCTCCTTCGAGAGGGTGCAATGCTATAATAAGGGCATATTTTGATGGTTAGCTTTAGGGCATATTTTGATTAGCATACCTTATGCTTGCATGTTTACATCATTCATTTGAGAACACTTGAGGGTTTTAAAACGACATATCATGTTTAGTAGAGGGCGATCTTTGATCGGGTGAGAAGGGGTGCTCATTTCAAGACCTTCCCCTCTCGTACCCAAGTTCCCGAGCCGAGGCAACTTTGGTGATGACGGACACGTGGCCTTTGGCACGAGTCAGGCTTTCCTAAATTTCTCAAAAACAAAATATTTAGGTGGCGACTTTGTAATTTGGCAAAGCAGTCCATGTTTGGCGCTTTTTGATTCAAAATCGATTTTCCAAAACGATTTGTCGGATTTGGACTCTTTGGTGTTTATTAGTCTCACATTACACTTTGTGAGATTAGATTCAGAACCATGACAAGAGTCCAAACTGTAGGAGGACCAATTCGTGTCCTCTCCGAAAAGGGGGGCGTGCGAAGAAATTCGAGTCTACAACATGACACCTGGACAGCACTGATCGACATCACACCAATGGCCGACTATGCATCAGTGATGGCCGGCCGTGCATCAGTGAGGCCCAGTCGGGTCTTAATGTTGGCCAGTGCAGGTCTGTTGTAGTGAAGCCTGGCTTTTGTATGGATATATTACAATTGTACTTCTGGATCTTGTTTTGCTTATATTAGGTGTTTGCTAGCTTTTTCAAGTTGTTATCATTTTATTTTCCGTTATCAAGTTGTATTTTATGTTTTGGTTGATTGTAAGTTACTATCCGGTTCATGAATCAATTCGAGAGCAAGGTATTTACTATTCCAAAGATTGCAAGAGCAAAGGTAATGCAAAGATCATGATGAGCAAAGAAGCCATTCAACAAAACTTGCTTTTTCATAACTATTGGGTCCAACTCCGATCATTGTTTTATACAACCAAAATAAAGGAAAGCTTTTGAAAAATAAAAAAGACAATCTGAAGCTAGTCTTATAAACTACCTAACAAAACAAAAACAAAAGCAAAGTAAAGCAAAATCATCATTGCCATCAACAGCCCATCCTTGCTCTCTTCCTCCGTGGCTATGGAGAAGGCGTATCGCTGTCATCAATGGAGCTACTCGACTATAGGTCCATCTCTTCTCCCTCATCCTGTAGGGTCGTAGACCCATCAAAAGACTCCTCAGAAGGCGAGCGCTGCCGCACTCGGCCTCTCCCCCTATCAGTGCCTCCCCGGCCTCTCACTGGGCCCCGTCTCTGCCGACTGGCTGTGGAAGGTCCTGTAGGCACTCCTAGTGCCAGCTCAAGCTGAAAAGAATACCAGATATCAAAAAGAGTTTCTTGGAATGTAAAACATGGTAATGACAGTAAGCTACACACAGAATGTACCTCAATCTCATGGGTTACTAAGGCAGTCTGCCTCATCTGTACCACAATGAGTAGTCGGTCAATCGTCCGAAGGAGCTCGTCGCCGTAAGCTCGAGGAATCTAAAAAACAAAGAAAATTGAGAAAGGAAGATAGAAGTAACTGAATAGTAAATAGGAATGGCTTAGAATACGCTTAAGTGCAACGTGGACCAGCATAGAAAGAAAGTGTACCTGCTTGATGCCAAGGGCAAATACAAGTCTGCGGTCTCTCTTCTCAATGGGCTCGAGTGGGATCCACTCAGTCACTCCATCTGGACGCATGTACATAATCTCGGTAGGAAGTACAGGCAGTCCAGGAATGGGAGCAACGGCAGGCCCACCTCCAACAGGCACATCACCAGCTCCAGTAACAGGGACAGCAACAACCACTGGTATAGCGCGAGCTATGCCTGGGGTAAGAGGAGCCATCACCCGAGTGTGCAAGAAAGTCATGAAGTTGCCAGGCTCATGGTGGCGATTGTCGTCCTCGCCTATCATCAAAAGGTCCAGGTTGGGACCATCTTGTAAATCATCTACAACCCTCATGCCGGCAAGAGGGGGATATGGAACATCAGGGTCAACCACTCCCCGAGTCTGGCGGATGAATCTCTCCCCCAGGTAATATGCTCGGCCAAAAGGGCCCTCAAACAGGATCCTCAACGTGGACGCATGCCAGGCAGGGGTATAGGTCAACCTCAACTCGTGGGGAATGCCTGCCCAAGGGTGCCAGTCGACCTGAGGAAATCAGTGTAAAGCTAGAAAGACAGTGTTAGTGTCAGAATCAATGTAGTGTTAGAATGGCAGTGTAGTGTCAAACTCAGTGCAGTGTGGTGAGAGAATGTCAGTGCAGTGTCAAAGTCAGTGCAATGTGAGAATGGCAATGTGGTATAGTGTGACAGTACAATAGTATAAGAATAACCATGTAATGTGGGAAATGGTGCCATACCTGATCCGTGATAGTGCCGAAGAAACAACGAATATATGGAAAGTTGCGATCCACAAGGCAACGCCGCTCAAATCGTGAGTTGTAGTACCAGGAGCGTGGTACAGACAAGTTGATCAGCCTCATTGGAACTGGAGCTAATGAAGTAAAGTATGTATAGACCCAAATCTACAAATCAAAGACATATAGATGCCATGAGAAAATAGATCAAATGAATGAGAAATACTACGGTGAATAAGGTATAAAGTGCATCAGAAAGATGAATATAAGATGTAGCTCCCAAATCGTCCAGTAGCCGCCAAGTGAATCCGCCTTGCGGTGAGAAATGAAGCTTATATAATAGTACAGGGTGGCTAAACCTGCGCCGCCCCAATCGTAATCCGCTATCTGAAGAAGATGTAGAATCTACAATCCTACAGTATTCTCCCTGTTTGCGAATAGGGTAGTACCGAGGAGATATGCCAAAAAGCCACGAGTGTACTGAGCAACCTCGTCTGCAGTAGCCGGCTATGTACTAGAGAAATGGTCATAAAACTAGCTGTAGCGCACCATCCCATGTCTAGTGGTGTTCGAAATCGCTCTGAGAAGCTGAAGCTGTGCATCTTTTCACTCAATCATATCTAGATCAAAAGGGATGGGGCCGTCGACCCCAACTCGCAGACTGATCAGCATCGAGAAATCATACGAGGTTAGTGTCATCTCCTCGGTAGAAGAGAAGTGAAATGAGCTAGTGGCATCCCACCATCTCTCTACCAAGGCCCCATAGAGCAAAGACTCAACCCTCATCTCTATGAGTTCGGAACAAAAGGGGCCAGAGCCAACAGCATCCACCAAAGCACGAACCTCCGTAGGAAGCCTCTTGTACTAACGTCGGGTGTCGGAGATAGAGTCGTAGCCGCCTACCTTCCTGGCGATCACCTATCAAATGAAAGTTTTATCAGTGTATGTGCAGCATGGGTAAGTGATTTGTTCATCAAGGTCAACATTTCAACATGTGTATAAAGTAAGATACAAACCAAAATGGGGAAGGAGTTGTGTACCGAAGAAGCGTCGACAGAGAGATGCTCTATGGGCTCTCGCAACAAGGTGTCCTCGTCTAGCTCGGGGATAAAACCCTCGAATCTCAGGATACCGCCAAGAGGTGGCACGTGTGTGCGTGGTCGGTATGTGGCCACATCAAAAGGCCTCTCGGCAAGAGGGAGTAATACAGCGGCTTCCTCAGCCTCCATGTCTGTGCCGAGGGCGACACCAACATCTACGATGGGTTCTAGAATGGGGACTTCATCACTGGCCATGGGAAATTGAAGGAAAGTGAAGGAGGTGAGTGAAAATAGTTGAAATCCTAAAGTTTAAACCCTAAGAGAGGGAGAAAATGGAGAAATTGTGGAAAATTAAAAGAGAACGAGAAAGTTTGGGTAAAAGTGAGAAAATGAGGGAAAACACCAAGAGGAAACTAAAACTTCAACCAAAACAATTTTTAATCAGTTCAAAAGTTGAGGGATCAAGAGGGTTTTCAAGAAAAATTTTGCAATAATTGTGGGGTAATTCTAGCGGAGTGAAAATCTAGAGAGAGAGGGGCTTTAGAGAGGGAGTGGGATATTTTTCGACCTAGGGTATGGTCCAAATGATGTTTGTTTTGTGTTATAATAAGCCACGGGTTCGGCTTTTACCGAACTGCTCTTTGCCGCTATCAAAGGCCGGCCGGCTTTGCCGAAGCCCGACCATGCATCATCAAGGCCCAACTGGCCTTTGGTGATTTCAATTTTGCTTCTGCTGCTTTTCTTTAGGTCTGGCAATTTGTTTTGTTTGTATGTATTGTTGGTCGCTATTATTTTAATTCTATGTTATAATTGTAGGTTTTAATTTGGAATTTTTAATTTTCAATTTATGTTGAGTTTTGTACAAAGAAGACAAAAAAAAAAGAGGAAAAGAATAAAGATAAAGAAAAAAAAAAGAGAAGAAAAGAAGTGAAAGAGAAAGAAAAAGAAAGTTAGAATGGCAAAAGAAAAGGAGGAAAATTTGGAGCACCTTAATGCGTTTCAACCTCAACAAATGCCGACCCTGCATTCCAGATGTACCTACTCGAGCCACGCCACTTCCCTGTCTCAACCCCAAGATTGTCAGAGTGGCAATTAAAATAGCAGGTTTTACCCCTTGTCGGCATGAACAAAGATGTATCCTTTTGAGTTCAACATGTTGTAAAGACTTTTGAGAGGTAAGTCGGAGGTATCGAAGTACGTATGTGATTCCTTTCCTCCCCTTAAATTTTGCATAAAAAGTGCTCCTGTCTCATGCATAGAACATGCTTTTTGCTTTCACTCTTGAATCATGCATTTGCTCGCGAATTATGCATAGAATATGCGATTCCTATTTGTTACATACACATGGAATATGTACTTCTTCACATTTGCATGGAACATGCACTTCTCCATTAGAGCATGGAACATGCTTCCAACTATCATGCATGGAACATACTATCACTACATTTGCATAGAACATGCATTTTGTACTATTGCCTTGAATATGCATTCCAATGTTGCATAGAACATGCTCCGGTTGTCGTTGCATAGAATATGCTTCTGTTTTGTTTCTCGCATGTTTTACATAAAACATGTCCCTAACATTTTGGTCTCGGTTATTTGTCTTGCAAAGAATGTGTATCCTTATTGTATTGTACTTGTTAAGTTCCTTTCTTATACAAGCACGATATTGTCTATACGATTCATTCAAAGCCAATGCGACCAAACGATATTGTATGTCTGGTTCATTCCGAGAAATTCCAGGTGAGATCGTTCCTGTCCCTCGAACACCTTATCTTAGCTAAAAACATTTGTGTGTACCCCGGTGTTTACACCACTCATTTCAGTTAGAGACATTAGGACGCGTCCCGGTGTTCTCGCTGCCTTTTCTCCTCTCGCGTGCAACACGTTAGGACACTTTCGGTTAGAGACATTTGGGCGCGTCCCGGTGTTCTCGTTGCCTTTTCTCCTCTCGCGTGCGATGCATTAGGACGCTTTCGATTAGAGACATTTGGGCGCGTCCCGGTGTTCTCATTGCCTTTTCTCCTCTTGTGTGTGACACGTTAGGACACTTTGGTTTAGAAACATTTGGGTGTGTCCCAGTGTTCACACCATCTCCATTTCCTTCCGCGTGCAATGCGTTGGAATCTTGTTTGACGCCTCAGGTGCGTCTGTGGTTTGTGTTGTTCTTTGTCTTTCCCGCGTGAGACGTGATTAAGTTTGCATAATTTTCTTACATCCTTTCTGCATGAAATGTGGTTTGGCTTATGATTCTCACGTGTGGTGTGTTTACTTACTTCTATTTATGTTTGAGATTGTTGTACCTTACTTCGGTTTACTTGAATGTCGCATTTCTTTGCATAACATTTGCATCTAGATGTTTCATTACAGCCTCATTGCATGATCATATGTTATGTTTTTGCACTGTTCATATCATTGCATCTTGCCCCTGAACTACACTGGTTTGATTCCTTGCAAATGGATACATAGGCAGCCTACGGGCGCAACCATTTTTAGTTTATGTCTTGCTTTCTTGTCCAAGTCTTGTGGCCTTGTCAAAATGGGTCGTCTTCGGGCTTTGACATTCACTCCCGTCATTTCATGACTTTTGAGTTCTGTCAAAGAGGGGCAACTGTAGACACCCCACTTTTGACTACCCGCAAGACTCGGACGCTCAGTTCGGTGCACTCAATGATGAAAGTTGCATTATGATTTCGCAGCGATTCGGAATCAATCAGGCTCCTGAAATAACCTCAAATCTTCAACATTTACTTTGTTTACACCTGTGAGCTTTATTTTTGGACCTTTTTCCCTCTATAAGCTGAGTTTGAACCAAAAAACAAGGGAGGACATCAAAGCCCGACCGTGCACTGGTGATGGCTGGCCGTGGCTATGAATGGCCGGTTAGCCTTCGATGGCGATAAACACTGTTCTGGGCAGGAGGCTGCCAGCTGTCCATTTTTGAAGTTATTTGTCACCTTTTCAGCTCAATTCTATAAAACCAAGGCTTTGGGATTGTTTTTAGGGTTGAAAAAATATCAAGAAGAGAGATATACACCCTTGAGAGCCTTGACTCCTCCTTCTTCCATTGCAAGGCATCCTTTGAGCTAACCTAGTTTGCTTACACCATCACTACACAACATACTTAGCCTTGTTTGATCATCCTAAGGCCTTGGTTGATCTTGAGGAAGTATAATTGAAGCTTGAGAGTGCATTGAATTTGAGTTTAAAACTCTAAAAGCAAGCTAGCTTCTAGAAATGTATAAGCTTGCTTTCTATTTTCTTGCTTACATTTTTGTTCTCTACACCATCATTCTTGCTGTTTTGGTTGCTTTTGAGCTCATTTGAGGTGTTGGAGTTGAGTTGGAAGGGTTATGAAAAAGGTAGAAAGAGCTTGCTCTTTCTACACCTTTACTTCATAACCTAAACTCTTCTCCTTTTCACCCTCTTCCTTTGGTATTCATACTGATTTTCAGAGTTTTGAAAGGCTAAAATATATGGTTTTGAGGTCTAAAAAGTGAAGGGATTAGCCACCCTTCCTTAGGCTTGCTTACTAGCTTTAATTCTCTCCTATTTTGCTAGCCTTCTTTTGGTTTTTGTAGTGTAATTTCAGCACTATTTTTACCCTTTTAGGGGTTGTTTTAGGGTTTCCATGGCCTTTAAAATTGTTCTATGCTTTCGTTAGTTCATGTGTTGTCTCATAAATTGCATGCATGGATTATTTTATGTTGTTTTAAGCTTTCCTTTGCTCTATTTCCATGTTGAGAGTCTCACTCTAAATAATCAATCAACTATCTATCATTTGTATTTGAGAATGATTTCAACCGATCGAGGTTGCTTGAAACATGTAAGAATGGCCTACACTTAATGGCTTAATCTCTTAGAAGATTCATTGTCAACGGTGTAGCCTTTGTTTCATGTTTTAGAGAGACCTCTCGTTTGACGTTATTTCTTGTTTAGAGGACTCTTAACATCACATTTGGACAAATGGACTAATGAATGGATAGGCCTAATAAAATTGGTTTAAAATTTGGTTCAACACACTTAAAGAAAATGGCTTGGAAAGCTTGAACTTGGCCGGACGTTATGCCAAGCTTCTTGTGTCAAGTGCCATCATGCATCAATCCATGGTGTTTTGATATCCTTCAAGCGTCTCAACTTCCCTTTTTGAGTTCATTTCATGACAAAAGGGGAGAGGTGGTCTATTTGCATTGCATTCGTTGATTTTTGGTCCAAAATTGAATTCGAGATCATCAAGCGATCACATCGCTCATTGATGGTTTTGGAGTCAATACCAACCTTCTCTTGAGGCTTTCTTATGACAGAGAGGGAAGGAAGGACAAACAGAGCTTGAAAATGCTCTAACTGCACTGATTTCAGCTCAAAGCACAAAAATAGAGTTTGCACCAAATTAATGCACGACCGGCCCTATGTTGGCCCGGCCAGCCATCAGTAATGCATGGCCGGCCCTTAGTGTTTGGCCAGCAGTGCAGTCTTGCAAAAACAGAGGCACTGGCTGAAGGTGAAACAGAGGTGACCTATGCAGACAGAGCAGCTTTTGGGCAATGCCCATGCAACCTCCATCCATCTTCCTTGGTGTGCTCACATCAAATGCATTGTCATTTAATTGTTTCATTAGTATAATGCATTGTGCTGTAATAATTCAATTAGTCGTAGCTAATCAGTTGTGTTGTAATATTTAATTAGCTTAGATAGTTAATTATTTAAATGCTTTAGTTAGCTTAGAATAGCTAGTTAATTCAAGTGTTGTTAGTGTAACTAGTTATTCCATTCGGGTTTGTAATAATTAATTACCTTAGAATAGTTAGTTAATTCATTTCATGTGTTATAATAGATTAGCTTAATTAGCTTTGCGTAGCTAGTTGGTGGCTAGCTAGCTTATTCATTAGGACCCTCCTTCGCGAGGGCATAATGTTGTAATAAGTGTGCGTGCGTGCGTGTGTGTATGTCTTCCAACCCCACGTCTTTCTCCCTTTTATTTAATCGCTTTTGATGGTTAGATTAGGGACATATTTTGATTAGCATATCATATGCTTGCATCTGTTTATTTGTTTTGCATGCACCAAGGCTCGGCACATCATTCAAACTGCATTGTTATTTCAATATCTTATTTAAATACGTGTTTAATCGCATGTTGTTCAAATTATTTCATATGTCATATTAGTAGCCGAGCCTATTAATTGCATTATCGCATGCGTTGCATTAGGCATCTTGTATAGTTATGATCATGCGTCTTTCTAACTAGTTTTTGTTTTGGCTTGGAGTACTTGGTAAATTTTTTGCGCTTTAGCATGCTTGCATGAGTGTGATTGCCATGTTGCCCTGATTCGCAAGTTTGCCATGAGGCTATGTGTTAAATTGTTAAACTGCATAAATGCCGGTGGATGAAGGCTTGTTGTTTGAGTTGGAATGATTCAACAAATGTGAGTTTTAAGCCCATTTTGTTGTGGCAAATCATGTTTTAACCACATTTGAGGTGGCAAATTGAAACCATTTTCTCAAAACAAACATGAGTTGAATTGTTCCAAATTTAGCAAACTAGTCTATACTTGCTTGTGCGCATCACATAGTAAAGCTAGATTAATAACCGGAATAAGAACACATAATGTTTATAAAATATCATATTATGATTAGTAGAGGCCGATCTTTGATCGGGGGAGTGGGGGTGCTCAATTCAGGACCTTCTCCTCTCGTAACTAAGTTCCTGAGCTGAGACAACTTTAGTGATGACGGACACGTGGCCTTCGGCACGAGTCAGAGTTTCTTAAATTTCTCCAAAATAAAATATTTAGCTAGCGACTCTGTATCTGGTAAAACAGTCCAATTTTGGCATTATTTGATTTAAAATCGATTTTCTAAAAAGGTTTGCCGGACTTGGACTATTTGATGTTTATCTGTTTTATATTGCACTTGTAACACTAGATTCAAAACTGTGGGAGTCTGAACTGTGAGGTCTTTCTTTTCAAACCTTTTCAAAAGGCGGGGTTTAAAAAAAGGCGAATCCACAGCACCACCGGTATAGAATAAGGTGTTAGGAACTTGCAAACAATTATGTTCGGAAATTGTACATGCAACTTGGAGAATCACGACTAGTCAAAGAATTTCGTTCCTATTCCCACAAAATTTTGAAATTCAAAATTTGAATTTAAAAATTTAAGCAAAATATTAAAATGAAATTAAAAAAAAAAAATTTGGACAAAAAAATAGATACAAGCCGACAAAAGCCAAACACACACCATGCACAAGCCTCGTGACAAATTTGGTTCGGGGGTGGCAATGTGTATGTGTGGTTTAATTTGGGACCAACCCAAGTCCATAACTCACTCTTTGCAAAATCTGAGTGTCCTGTATGCCCAACAAAAATATTAGAGGTCCTAAAAATTTTATCAAAAATTTTACTAAATGTCTCACATGAGTGTGAGACCTGCATGAGACCCGTGTGGATCTCATACCCATGTGAGACATTTAGTAAAATTTTTAATAGAATATTTAGGATCTCTAGCATTACTCAATGCACAAACTCAAGTACCGAAGTTGAAACTTTTATACATACTTGGTTACTATTTGACATTCGTTACAAAAGTATACTTTTTATTATTTTATTTTTTTAAATCATATTATTTCTCTATTTTTTACATATCTTTTCGTAAAGAATCAAAAAAATATTTTTATTTAAATCATATTACACCAGCTAAACCATATTCAAGACACCTTAGTGTCAAATTTTCATTCACCAGTACATGATTTGGACCAATCAATAACATATTTTTATTAACGACATGAAAATGTACACGCCACCATCACTGAAATCCCTCGACAAGTTGTATGAGTCCTACTTAAATTTTACTCAAAGTTTGTAAGAAATTATGATTTACCAACCATTTTTCTAACAATGAATTGATGTTTTTTATTATTATTATTTTGATATTCAAAAACTTAAATCTCTATGACAACTGGCAAAAGATAGGCACACATTTATTTGATGTAGCTCACCACCTAATATTAGGCCACCTTATTGCAATGTCGTAATCTTAGACTATTTAATTATATTTTAAAGTTTATTAATATTTGGGCAAATTACATATACCTCCCTTGAGGTTTGGCTAAATTACTGATACCTCTGAGGTTTTAAAAATTACATCTCACCCCTTAAGATTTGTATTTTCATAATAATTTACCCCCTGAGGTTTAAATTTCATAACAAATTACCCCCTAATTTATTATACAAATATAGCATTCAGGGGAGAATTTATAATTTCTCAAATCTCAGAGGGGTATTTGTAATTTAGCCAAACCTCGAGGGGTATATGTAATTTGCCCTTAATATTTTAAATTTGATTTGAATTTATTTCAATAAATTTTGCACACACATAGAATGGTATAAAACACTAATCTACTCGGACTCTGCTTGAAACTTGTTTTATAAAATAAAATAAACATATTTTTTTAAACTTGATAAAATTTTAACAAAATTAAAATATATATGTATACACATAATTGTTTACACTCCAATATGCAATCTTGTTAATAAGAAATGTATTTAAGCAACTTGACATCCGTTTGGTAGAGCTGTGGGAAAGTGCTTATAGCTTATGCCTAAACAGCTTATAGCTTATAACTTTCAGCTTAAGCTGATTTCCAGCTTATTCTTAAAGCATATCCTGCCCCACTCAAAGAATAAGCTGTTTTCTGACTTCCACAAAACTATAAGCTATAAGTTATAAGCTAAACCAAACACATCAAAATAGCTTAAATTAAGCTGAAAGCTGAAATAAGCTAAAATTAAGCTGTACCAAACAGGGCCATAATTGAATTGTCTGGAAAATTACAGATGTTTAGGTTGTGCTTTTCACCTTACCAATTGACCAGATGGACAAATATTATGTTGCCATACCAGTTTTTTTTTTTTTTTTTATTTACATAGATTCACTGAAATTTAAAAATTATATAAAGAAAGCCTTAATCCCTACATAAAAATACATAAATACTATCTTCTTCTTTTTATTATTTTAATAATTTCCCAAGGCATTTTAGATTAATTAAAAGTTAAAAAATCAAAAATTGCCTAGTAATAGGAACACAAAAGAATGGCATTAGCCTTAAAGGCTATGCCAACATCTTTTGTAGATATTCAATGGCTAACCTCTTCCAACAAGGGAAACCTCAGAAACTCCATTGACATTTTCATTTCCAACAAAAGAAACATTAACTTCAGAAACTCCATTAACATTTTCATTTCTGACCTTGGACTCCAAATCATCGAGATAATGTTGATAGACGTATGAAACAAACCCCCAAATGGCCAACAACATGGCCATGACTTTCACCCCATCCATCCGGTCATGGAAGAGGAACACAGCAAGCACCGGCACAATAGGCAAACCCAAAATACTAATGACATTGGAGAAGAGAGAAGAGACCTCAAAGATCAACCCGACTGCACCGATGGAAAAAACCTGCCAGCTGATAGCTGTCCACACCAAATTCATGACATAGGACACCTTCCCCATCTCAAAATGATCCATTTCTTTGCCCAAAGTCTTCCACTCTCCACTTAAGAAAAGCCCAATCACGATGACAAAAGTGGCAACAAGGGACTGGTATATTATCATGTCTAAGACAACCCTGAAAGTCTGACTTTTCAGTATCTTCTTGAAGGCGAGCTGTGTTGCAGAGAGCATGAATGCATATCCTGCAGATGCCCCAACCGTGCACACAAACCCGATTGCATTCTTGGCCTTGGATACCTTTGTGGAACCAGAAGAAGAGTCATTCTGGAAGACAAGAAGTGCTGAGGATATGGTGAGGAGAACTAGAGAGTTGACTATGAAAGGAGTGAACTTCTGGGAGTTGAGGAAGAAGGAGAAGAGAGCATTGAAGCCCAATTGGCTTGCACATATGAGAGTATAAGTGGAGACAGGGAGGTATAAGAGCCCAATTGAATACAACATGCTCATTCCTGCTAGGAATACACCGAGGAAGATGTAAAGCGATGTGAGGGTCAAGAGAGAAGGTGGTTTTGATCTGTGATTGTGTTCATGATTGTGTGGAGTTTGGTTTTTGGTTGATGGTGAGTTGAAGTAGAGCAAGGGAAGGAGGACTGGGAAGCCAGCAACTTGGACAAGTGATGCCATCCATTTGCTGTTTCCACCTCTGTCATAGTACAATCTTCCTAATAGCACTGCAACTGTTTGGCCGGCCAGGACGAAGAACGAATAGACCGCCATTCGGAGCCACCACATGTAATTTCCATGTGGAAGAACTACTGCTGGTTGGTGATTGACATTACCATTTTCAACAGTTGAGTAGTTTGCTCCCTTGGTTTGTTGTTCTTCTGCTGCTACAATTAACAATGCACACTTGAGTTAATGTTGTATTACCCCAATTTGAACTAAATTGATTTTAATAATGTGAAAAATTCAAAGACAAAATTAATACAACTGAAACCACAAACATCAAATTGACACAAACAAATAACAGAAATCACAAATGTAATTTGACTTTTTATTATTTTCTCCAAGACGGCCCTTCAAATACATATGTACAACCACTTATAAATTATAAGGATCAATTAAGTTTAGAAAATAACAGACTTAAATGACATATGATAGATTGCTTTAACTAGTAATTTTTAATATACCTCACTTTCGTGTTGCATTCATTATTCTTTCTATATCATCTTTGTCATAGCACCAATTTAGGGCTAGGAGAATAAGACATGATTTGTTGTTTCAGTTCATATCTCAGCATTTCTAGATAAGATATGCTAATTGGGAAATTTTTTATATTTGTTTTATCTATTCTTCAGTAGGAGATAAGTGATTCGAATCTCTCTATCTATCTGTGGTGTGGGTCTTATTTCCTAAATATTTGTTTAAATTTCACTCTTCCATTTTAGAACTCACTTGGAAATTTCGTTGTACTAATTTGAAGTGAGCATTCAAGAAGTTTGGAAACTTCCAAAATTGTGTTATGAAAAATCTAAGAACACAGAAAGTTTTAAACATAGGATGTACAGATGTGACACACAAATGCATATCTATAAATGCGAATATTTTTTATATCACATCTATATATTCTGCGTTTAGAATTTTTTGTGTTTCTAACACAATCCAATGTGTGCCCCATGAAGAAAGGCTGATATTTCCCTGACATTTATTTGGTGACAAATAAGATTTTCTTTAAATTAAAGTTAGTTTTTAAGAATTTACAAACTTTTAAAGATGTGGTAACAAATAAGATTTTTTTTCTATTAAAGTGAGTTTTAAGAAGCTTGAAACTTCTAAAACTGTGCCACGTCTTGTCTGAAAATTTTAAACCATATTTCAGGTACATATCTAAACCTATAATAATTATTACTTTTAATATTCATAAGATACACATATCCATTAATTAGATACACATAAAATAAATTATAATTTTTAAAAAATAATTTAAAATTTAATAATAATAAAATAAAATGTAGATTTATACTTATTACACGTTTCTTTTTAAAAATTTAAAATTTTTATAAATTCTAAATCCCAAAACATTAAATTTGTTTTTGATTATTTTTTTTCAATAGATATAACTACTTTTATTCGCACACCTCTTTCGATATGTAAAATAAAAAAAAAATTACTATTTTTATAATATTCTTAAGGGTAAATTATAATTGCATCTTTTGAAATTTATTTAAAATACAGATTGTTTTATATGATTTTGAAACTTACCAAATACTTGTCAAAATTTTTTATTCAACAAAATTAATTGAAAAATGAAATTCATAGTTGTTTTCTTATATGATGATAAAATTAGCTGAATTAATAATTGAAATAAATTTATGATATCATTAAAAACTGTCACCTAATTTGATAATTTATTAATAAAATAGTCTGTTTGTTATGAAATAAAAAACTTAAAAGGGCGTGATGTAATTTTCGGAATCATACAGAGCAAATTATATTTTAAGCAAATCGCCAAAAGGGAATTTATAATTTACCCCATTCTTAAATACAAATTTTTATAACATAAAAATAAAGAAAAAGTTGTTATTTTTATGTAAACACACACACACACACACACACATATATATTAGAATTATCATCATGTGGTTCAAACATATTTTATGTATGAATCTTACACTACACAAATTTAGGAGATATTTTAGATGATTTAAATAAGTATATATATATATATATATATATATTTATATTTTTACAAAAAGAAAACGTAAAATATGAGTTGAGTTTGAAGTGATGTAATATAGAGATGATACGATCCAAATAAAATAATTATAACTTAAATAAAATAATATATTAAAATAACATGTACTATTTTAGCACATGTTAAATATCCTCTTGATTTCCACCCACAACCACCTATTAAAAAAAAAAATTAAATTTTTTGACCGGACCCATCAAAAAAGTTTGGAGACTTTGGAAGTTGTCTTGTCCATGATTTTTGTGATTCTTCATTAATAGAACACAGGTCGTCTTCAATTCACAAATGTAAACTAAGCAGTACAGTTTGACTTGTTGTGCCCATAGGGGCGCTTTTCTAATGCCAAAAGAAAATTAAATAATAAGATTATAATTATCTCATAATTAGGGTTTTTTTTTTTTTCCTATAACTTATCTACACATTGAGAAAAGTAAAATAAACTGATTGAATAATTGAAATATGGCCGTGCTGGGCCCAACAGACCAAATTTTTTTTTTGTTCAAGTATTACTAGCAAATAAATTCATTAGTGAATCAATATAGTTTTATTTTATTTTATTTTTATTTTTGATTTCACACACCGGATTTTCTTTGATTTTTTTATTATTAGTTTATGTGAAAGTAGGAATGTTTATTTTCTTATGTTCTTTCCTTATGGATGATTGTATTTATTTATTTTTCCCCTCTAAGAAGAGAGTAATACTATTCAAATTAAAAAAAAATTAAATCTACCTTTCAGGTCCTATGATCAACCAATTAATGACTCATATTCCTCTCAATCATGTATTTTTTTCGGCGGTGTATGGGTGTTTGTTTGGGTGTTGTTTGCGAAACAAGATCGGTCATGGACGGTGATCGGTTTGACAGAGAAGAGGGAGGTGGGAAAGTGGATCGGTAATGGAAGGTGGTCCCAATGATGTGGAGGAGCTGTTTGGATGAGAATCAACCGCCGGCGTGGTGTTCGCGTGGTCTTCTTTGGCAGGATGCTTTGGGTAATGGGCTTTGGCGTATTGGGTTTTTAGGGATTATGTTTTGCAGAAATTCTTACTGTCTCGAAATAAACTGTCTTCAATAGCTCGAATTTGTATTCACCGGTCGACCGACCGGACGACCATCCGGATGACCACTCGGACGACTAAGTGAAACATTTGACTACTACAGTTATCACCTTATCGACCGTGACTGTCAACGTTTTTGCCGAACAACCGACCAAATGACCCGCAAAATGAAATTCGAGTCATTCAAGGTAAGTTCAAATTCGAAGTACGAAGCATTGCTTTATGTTTTGGGTATTGGCCAGTGTACTTGGCTAGTGTTTTTGGTGTTTATTTTGGATTTTGTTTTTTGTTTTTCTAAGGTTAAAAAATTCGTGAAACCGAGGGATTAGTTACGTGGATACAAGTATTAGTATTAGGGTCATTGTTTGGATTGCTCAATTTTTCTCTGTGCATTTTATTTCCTTATATCTTTAGTTTTATGTTTGTAATAAAAATTTTTCTTTATTGATCAAATAATATATTATTTAAT
Organism: Camellia sinensis; assembly: GCF_055761805.1. NCBI lineage: Eukaryota > Viridiplantae > Streptophyta > Magnoliopsida > Ericales > Theaceae > Camellia > Camellia sinensis. The sequence continues at coordinate 104,915,226 of NC_138969.1, read as the reverse complement.
TATCAATCAAGAGTTATGGTAAGAACTCCAAATGAATTAATAAATATTCTATCAAATCTCTCACATGGTTATAAGAGATTTGATAGAATATTTAGTAATTTATTTGAGATTTATAATATTTTCCGTCAATCACTTATCAGTTACCCATCATTGAAATTAACAAAAATACTATAATAATATACGCCCGTGACACATACATGTGTATTTCACAGTGTGATAAAAAGGAGTATACCACCGAATACAAAATGCCGACAAAGATACAAAAGAATAGAAAAATAAACAAAATCCCAAAAGGAAACAAAAAAAAACAAAAAACAAAACAGAGCTCAAGACTATTCTGGAAGCAGAAAATATCCATCGATTCGAAGGCCTTTTAAAACGACAAAGTATTTGATACTAAAGTGGAATTGGCGACTTCCTTACCCCAAAAAAAAAAAGTGGAATCGGCAATTTGGAAGTTACAAACGATGATCCATTTACTTTACATAAAGTAATAAAAAATAACTCATTATTATTTTTTCCCCCCTACTTAATCATAGAAAGCTGTCATAAGAAGTTTGTTATCTTCTGTTCCCTTATGTACTTTATTATTTTCTGTTCCAACATGTATCTGCTAAAAGTCAGAAATAACATAGGAAAATTCATATTGATTTGCATGCTTAAAGAAGTGACTGACCAACCAAGAAAACATAACCAAAAAAATAAATAAATAAATAAATAAATAAGAAGAAGAAGAAGAAGAAGAAGAAGCAGAATTGACTTACAATGGATTTGTGATTGCAGTTGTTGAGGTTCTCCCATATTGCAGATGTGAAGTTCCAATAAGATTAAGCTGCAAAGGGGTAGAGAGAGAGAGAGAGAGCCTTCTTACATAGTCTAAAATATCAAGTAGAAGACATAAATCAGGCAATTCTAGCAGGTCTCTTGAGAGAGTCTGTACACAGTCATCCCCACTTGCTACGTATTATTATGTGATCCATAACTCAAGTAGATCAGAAATGTGAAGAAGCCCTAAAAAAAACCATATAATTCATTTCTTATATATATGTGTGTATATTCATGGGTATATGTGAGACAGGGACTACATGTAAACGGAGATTAGTCGAGGTGCAACTCAGACATTCTCGTGAATTAAAAAATAAAAAATAAATGAATAAATAAATAAATAAAAAACCTTAAAACTAAAGGGCTGGTGTGGAGTTGCACAACGTGATGGTGTAGACCATGTCATAGATGTAGTAGCTCCAAAGATTAAGCTCTCTATAAAGGATGCGATATAGTAACAAACAGCCAAAGCTTTTAATAAGGAAATAGAAAGACAATGTCACCTGCAAGTACTCTCTCTGACTCTGTGGTGGTGTCTCTCTCTCTCTCTCTCTCTCTATCTCTCATAAACACCACAAACTTGTTGAAAGATGATGCTATTAACCAACATGTAATTTCTCAGATTCCAAGGGTATCACGGAAAGTCTGATGGTTGTGTTTTTGTCGTCTATAAGAAAGCATAAATGTTATCTACTATATGAAAAGTTATACCAAGTCATCTTAAAATAAGGGGTGTTGACAAAAAAAAAAAATAGTGAAATTTGCTATTCATAAATAAATGAATGGAAAATGTTATAGCTTCTAACATTTTTATTAAATAATAACAAAATATTTTACATGAGTGTGAGATTCATATAAGTCCTACACTTACATAAGATATTTGATTATTTATTCAGTAAAAATGTTAGTATTCATAACATTCCTCTAAATGAATTTTTTGTAAGATCCAGCTTCTTTCCAATAATTGAAAGGTGCTGGTCGGTTTTGGTGGGCCTTATTTGGGCACATGACAATAATTTAGATTGTTTAATGTGTAAAATATGTTGAGTGTATCATTTCTAAAAAAAAATCACATTAATCGAATATCGATAACTATTTGATCAGATCGCATTTCAATAGAATTTTCAAAATAAATTTTGATAAAAATGTGATTTAATCAAGTAATTATCGATATCCGATTAACAAAATTTTTTATAAAAATAATATACCCAATAAATTTTACACATTCAATGATTTTAATTATCGCTACAGGTCTAAACCAAGACCCAACAATTCTAAACAGCCCCCTCCAATTACTGGATAGGAGTTTGTATCCATGATTGCAAGTAATGACAAAGGAATCAAAGTTCAATTTTCAAAAAAACTAGGAATAGTTTTCACCATCAACGGCTTTAGTCGACTTTACTCATTAACAACCAAATAGGAAAGGACCGGTTTGCATCACAATCACCGGTCGGATCATCCAAGAAAGCTGTTGTCAATAATTGAATTATTATTATTATTATTTTTTTTTTCTTTTTTCTGATACATATTTATGGATAAATTATAGTGACCTTCCTCAAGTCTTTAAAATTGCAGATACCTACCCTCTGTTTTCAATTTCAATTTCAAACTCTCCGAAAAGCTGACTTCCGTCCGCTTGATGCTTATATAAGCAAATTTTTTTTTTACATTTTCAAATGTTTGCAAAAAACATACTCTTCATTGGGGGATATGCGCGGTGCAATTTGAGTGATTTGAAAGTAAAATTACAAATCAAATGGTGGATTAATGAATTAACGGATTGACAAATTGTGATTTGAACGGTTTTAGACGGATTGTCAGATTAAAGAATAATCTAACTAATTATCAAACATTTACATAATATATAACACTAATTTATATAATATTATATATATATATATATATATCTATATAATAAGTCAAGAGTGTTTTTGAAAATGTCTTAAAAATGTATGTGAGATACATTTTGATCCCACGGTTTAGATCCATTCTAATAAAAATCAATGGTTGAGATGTGTTTTCCCGCCCAAACACTCGGTCCTCTCTCCCTCTCCCACTTACCCACGTCTCTACCCATTCCATCTTTCTCTCTCTCCCTCTCTGTTGCACGCTACCTCTCTCCTTCTCCCCCCTCCTCTCTCAGTGGCTTGAATTCGCAACCCTCCCACTCGCTGCCTTGGACCTCTCCGATTCGCAACCCCGATTGGAGCTCTCCGTTACCACTCTCCCTCACTCCGACGTTCGCAATCAGGACCGCTGCCTACCCATCGCCAACATCAGTCGGATCATGAAGAAGGCGTTGCCTTCCAACGGCAAGATCTGGTGAAAATTAGGAAGTCATTATCTGAGATATCTAGCGTATTTCTAACGGAAGTCATTATCTTTGATACGATTCCCGAAATCTGGTCAAAATTAGGGCTTTTACTCGACTGATTTCGAAGGGGAAAATCTGGGAAAATGAGGGTTTTGATGGTTCGAATGTGGTATACGATGGAGTCGGCTCGAGATTCAACGTGGACTTATTAAGATGAATGGTGAATTCTGATGCAGAAAACGAGTTTGATTTTGGATTTTCGTAGGAGGGTTTTGGAACGCGAATAAGTAGCTGCGAATTTTGCTGATGATTCAGAAATTGAAGTCGCGGGAAAGAGAATCGAGGACAAAGAAATTTTGGGGAATTTTGTAACGACGAAGTAAGACTTTTTGTATTTATAGTTGGTTCTTTCAAATTTCTTGCTTTGTGATTAATTTTCTTGGAAATTTTCTATATGGAAAATTTTCTTGGAAATCTTTTTTGATATTTAAAAAAAATATATATTTTGTGTTTTTGTTTGATTATATGGCTGTGCAACCTTGATTCAATTGGTTGGAAATTTTGATTTTATGTAGTACTTTTGGAAATTGAGTGAGAACAGTTAGTGTGCTTTTCCATTTTCACGGGTCTAATTTAGTTCTGGAAAATTTGAACTTTGGTCCACCATCCAGTTATTGAAAATGTGTTTAAAAAACAACAAAAAGAAAAATCTTTATTCACTTTGAATTCAGCCATCGTGTTATGCGGTGATTAATTATCAATTTCCCACCCTAGATGAAGATGATCATTGTACAAAAAAAAAAAAAAAAAAAATGCTCGCTGTAAAGATTAGTGGCCAAAAGTGAGGTAGAATAGCGTGATAGGCATCAATTGAATTTCTCGAAATGATTAATATACTATCAGTCCTGGCAATGACTAAATCTCTGCAATTGAACCAAGGATTAGCTTATATTCTTATCTAATTTTCTGTTACTTTGCATAATCATTATGAATTTAAACTGACACCATTTTTTTTTTTCTTTTCTATTTTGCCCGGTTGATTTTGGGGAATAATTGTGGTTTCTCAGTTTGCGGTATTTGAGCCAATTTCTTGCCAGAATTACTGTTGTTCCTTATTTTGTTCATTACTGATTCAGGCAATAAGTTGTAATTTTTTGTTCATTACTGATTCAGGCAATATTTTGTTCACGAAGGGATCTGCTAGCGGAGGTGATCGATCCTCTAAAAGGGATATAGTTGGTGCTCAGATTGATCCAAATATACTGGTAAGGCAGCAAATAGCCTTTTTTATTTTGCCACTTGAGTGTGTAAGTTTAAATGTAATTGTCCTTTTGATCCGGTGGAATGAACTTCAAATAACAATTTCATTTTGTTGTCTTCTGTTTGCTCTGTGGTGGATAAATTTGGCAGTTTGCTTATCAACAGTCCTTCCGAAGTGTGAATTCCAAGTAAGTCTGTTTGTGTCTGTGTTATTAGCCTAATCCAAATGTAATTCTTGCTAAGTGAGCATCAATCTAAGTGGAGCAATTATGTGGAGATTTTTGGATACCCATGAAAAGTCACATTTTACATTACCATTTCACGCATTTCCAGCCCTCCCCACTTAAACAGTAAAGAAAATAATCAGGGAACCTCTTCATAGTGGCCCTCTAACTTCATGTTAAATTGCCTGCTTTGAACTTTCTCATTATCCACTGACCCACTAATAACTTATCAGAGTAGCAAAGGTTTGTAATTATACGATTTTTATCATATTTGTTTTAAAAAAAAATAAATGATAAGCATAATTTTATAATACTCTTCATTTCTTAACGATAAACATGATGAAATTAATTAACTTATTTTATCAAATTCAAACCAGTGGTAAACCCTACGAATCAAATTACGCCTTTCCAGTTAATACCAGGACTGAAGTGAGCTGCTATGGGTGTAATTTTGTGTTGTTACCTTGAAGGAACATCTCAAATAATTGATTATTATGCATATACAATTATGTCATATTTTATCAAATTGAAACCGATGGTAAACCCTACAAATCAAATTACACCTTTCCAGTTAATACCGTGACTGAAGTGAGCTGCTATGGGTGTATTTTTGTGTTGTTACCTTCAAGGAACATCTCAAATAATTGGTTGTTATGCACATACAATTATGTCATATGGCTTGCTTGCATAATGTTTGAAGGGCCACCACTTTCATGGGCCCAAATTGAGAGCTTAACTCAGAAACTTTTATATTTTTATCATTGAACAAAATTGTTTTCATCATCTAGAACAAAATTATTTTGTTTTCATAATTTATGTATGCTCGACAGATTGGATTCAATATCTACAGATTTTATTTCCATACAATGTATGTATGGTCGACAAAATTATTTAGTATAGAGCATAAATTTTTTTTCTTAATAGTCTCTGCCATTTCTACATCCAAAAACTACTCTCTTAATAGTATGGTCGACCATACATACATCCAAAAACTAGAGTGAATTTGTTTTTTAACATCAAAATAACTATCAAAAATAAAAATTTGACCTAATTCTGTTGTATGTGTATTTTTTATTTTTATTTATTTATTTATTTTTGTTCTAATTTTGTTTCCACATTATGTCATTTAGTTTTTACTACTCATGAATTGGTGTGTATTGTTTGGTTAATTTTATTTTATTATAATTGCAGATCATTAGTTTACCATTTTAATTTTAATGAACATTATAAATTTTATATGTTTATTCCTTAATTTGCATTAAGACTAGGGAGAGTTGTTATTTTTAATTGAATTCTGTAGAGGGTATGGTATAAGCAAAATTATTAAAAGTTCTTTAAGAAGAAAAAATGTTACAGACTCCACATGTTTTAATATGATACGTATATAAATTACAAATATATTTCGATCTCAATATTATTTACACCGTGCCTTTAGGCACGGGCATACACTAGATGATGGAAAGGTGCTCCTCCGCTTGGCACATCTATATGAGGTAAAAATCAATCCCGTGATCCCCTTCATATTCCCATTAACGAAAATAAATAAATAAATAAAACTAATTTGGATATATTTACAACTCAAAAATCAAGAAAACGACCTCTCTTTTTTTTCCCGCAAGTGTTATCTCAACTACTTCTGTCAATTCTATGATTCCTCTTTTAGCTCTTTTCCCTAGGCCTACATCTGTTGTGGCCTTCCTTTATAGATTATAATTTATAGCTATCTGTCGGATGCATTTCTGTTTTAGTATGTTGAACATAAAGTTTTTAAATTAGGGTGGTACGTTGCATTGTAGCTGAATTTGAGAAAAGTTTAAATTGCAGTTGATCTAAGAAGATAAATAGATTTTTCGTAAAGAATCTAAGAAGATTTCTGGACCAGTCTATGATACAATGAGCCTTTCTTTTCAACTCAAACTACTGGGTGTTCGCAAATTATAGGACAGAAGTGTTGTTTTAAGTGTTGATTGTACCTTGAAACTAGATATTTATGTGATAATGTGGATCTGTGAAGTGATATCTTAGATTTCGTAAATATCTGACACTTTGCCAAATTGATATAAGCAAATTCGTTCCACTGACTGCACTGCACATTTTAGTTCTCTCATCCATTTTTTCCCATTATTGTCCTCTCATTCACTTCTTTCATGCTGCAAATGTGGTTAGGCAGGGGAAGATGCCGAGTACTCAACATTAGCCGAAGTTGAACTGAAGAAGATGTTTGCTGGAAAAGTGGTATGTACAAGACTATCAATTATATTTCTCATTTTTTCTCCTGCCCACTTATTGTGCTAATGTGTGCCTAGATTATGCTTCATGATACTTTCTTTTTTATCTGGAAACTTGAGGTCCAGTCACAATTACAATTTGTGGGTCATATATTTGCACAATATTTAGTGCTTATTTTCGAAATTTAGTTTTCATACCAATGAGATCCCATAGGGACCGGATAACTGACTTTTAAGCAGTTGTATCATAATATGACGAGGTTTTTTGAAAATGTCTTAAAATGTATGAGAGATACATTTTGAATCAAGGGCTGAGATGCGTTGTTTTTAACCATAGAGGGCTGAGTTGTTTTGTAATGTTTTCGATTCCCGCCCAAAACAATCCCCTCTCTCTCTCCTGTGTTCCACCCACTCCAAACATTATTTGCACACTTCCCCTCAGAGTCATGTTAATAATTTTTAAGTTATTTACAGAACCAAACAAGCATTAGACATGCAGAAGTATAGCATGGGCCAGTGAGTGTGAAGTCCGTGTCCATGCAGTGTTATTAGTTCGAAATTTGTTGTTTCAGTTGTTATGGGACTCAATTTGGGCAAAACAAGCCAAAGAATCTATTGTTAACAAACAGATTCTGCTTCTGCTATGTTATATATATAGATATATATATTTGTTCAAAATCTGTTGTGCATTTATAAAATTTTAATTTTTTTTTTCAAAATCTGTTCTTGAAAATCTGTTTTTCAAACATGGATACTTCTTACAAGTTAATAATTTTTCAAATTTCATCTTCTAAAATGTTCTTTTAAACTGTGGAATTGTATCTATAATTATTATGGGGACATGGACCAAACCCATCATCTCCACCCTGCATTTTCAGTGTGTTTACTTCCAATATTTAGCCATTAATTTGGTTTTTTCAGAGTCATAGCAACTCCCTTTTTTTCAGAGTCATGTTAATAATTTTAAGTTATTTGAAGAACCAAACAAGCATTAGACATGCAGAAGTATAGCATGGGCCAGTGGGTGTGAAGTCCATGTCCATGCAGTGTTGTTAGTTCGAAATTTGCTGTTTCAGTTGTTATGGGACTCAATTTGGGCAAAACAACCCAAAGAATCTATTGTTAACAAACAGATTCTGCTTCTGCTATGTTATATATATAGATATATATATTTGTTCAAAATCTGTTGTGCATTTATAAAATTTTAATTTTTTTTTTCAAAATCTGTTCTTGAAAATCTGTTTTTCAAACATGGATACTTCTTACAAGTTAATAATTTTGTTATGAGTACAAAATATAAATTAACAATTGTGTTATGAGTACAAAATATAAATTAACAGTTTCACAAAATATTAAAATTAATATACATTTTTTGTTAAATTATTTTGTTGTTGAAGTATTTTCCCGCTTTTTGGGCAAAACAAACCAGAGAATTTGTTGTTATCCCTCAAACATGGATGTTCTAATATGTTTTTTTTTTTTTTTCCCCAAAATCTATTGTGCATTTATATATATTTTTTTTCTTTCAAAATCTGTTCTTCAAACATAGATGCTTCTTACAATGTAATAATTTTCTTATGAGTACAAAATATAAATTAACAGTTTTCAAAAATATTAAATTTAATATACAATTTTTGTTAAATTAATTAGTTGTTCAATTTTTTTTCCCACTTTTTGGGCAAAACAACCCAGCCAATTTGTTGTTATCCCTCAAACTTGGATGCTTCTGATATGTTTTTATATTTATTTTTATTTTTTAAAATTTGTTGTGCATTTATAAATTTTTCTTTTTTTTTCCCTTCAAAATCTGTTCTTCAAGCAGGATGCTTCTTACATTTTAATAATGTTATTCTGAGTGCATTAAATAAATTACCAGTTTCCAAATAATTTTTTTTGTTAAATTAAGGGTAAATTACAAACACACCCCTGAGGTTTACTCAAATTATAAATTACTTCCTGTAGTTTTAGAAATTACATTATGCCCTTTTAAGGTTTCTAATTTCATAACAAACAGGTCATTTTCAAGTTAATTAACAGTTTTTAATAATGTTAAAATTTTATTTCAATTAATAATTCAAATAATTTTATTATGGTATAGATGAACAGGTAGAAATTTTACTTTTTCAATTAATTTTATTAAATAAAAAATTCTGACAGGGAGGTATTTATAATTTTCTAAACCACAAGGGACATTTCGTATTTTAAGTAAATCTCAGAAGATGTATTTGTAATTTATCCTTAAATTAATTAGCATGGCCCTGTTTCAGAGGTGTGTTGAACTTTATTTCCTCCGTGCTTTGAATCTCAAACTTTTTATATTTTTTTAGTTTCTTCATATATTCTCTCTATATGATTTTTTTGTTAAAAAATATTACAACTTCTCTTTAAAAGTTACTCGGTCTTATTTAATATTAATAAAGAGTTTACACACAAAATAAAAAAATAAAAAATGCCTCCAATTTTGAAAATAAATGCAATGAAAATGCCTTTGTTTTGAAAATAAATGCCTCTATTTTGAGGGGATTGAAAATAAACATTCATCTCCAATTTTAATTATATAAATGTCTCTGTTTATGAGAGTGAAATAGTATTTGTTTATAATTAAAAAAAGTCCATTAAACCAGTGAATAAAAAACAGGGCAAAAATTGATCATTAGATGAATATTCAATTAATTGAATTTTTGAATGATATTTGAATGATACACCATGCAACAGATTTGGATGATACAGATATATGGAAAAGAAATCCTGCACAGACTTTAACCAATTCTGCAAAGAAATTCAGACAAATCTATAGTATTTATATTCAGACAAATTCTGCACAGACCAATATTTGGATTTTGTATTCGGGTAATTGAAAACATGACTTCAGTATTCTCTCATTTTTATCTTAATTGAAAACATGACTTTAGTATTCTCTCATTGATTCGGGTAATTGTTCTTCTTCTTGAATTTTTTTTTTCCTCTCTCAGCTTTTGCCTTCATCAGAGCTTCTGTGGATCACTCTGACCACTCTCACCATTGTTCACTCCGGCTGTGACATCACTTTGGCTGCTCGGCTATTCACTTCGGCTGCTCGACATCCTGCTCGGCTGCTCGGTTAGTTTATTCACTTTGGCTGTTTTTTTTCTGCTCGGTTGCTCAATGCTTTGGTAACGTTTGGCTACTCGACATCACTCTTTTTCCTCTCTCAGCTTCTGTTATTTCTTTTGTTATTGCTTTGCTTTGATATTGAGCCAACTGCTGCTCTCGGGTGAATTTTTTTCTTTTGTTATTGAGCCAACTGCTGCTCTCGGGTGAATTTTTTTCTTTTGTTATTGAGCCAACTGCTCTGTTTTGTTAAAGAAAATAGTTGCTTTGTTAAAGAAAATATTGCTGCTCTGTTAACAAAGTGACTATACCATGGTTGCTATGGTTTAGACTATATCATGGCTGCTTTGTTAAAGAAAATAGTTGCTTTGTTAAAGAAAAAATAGTTGATATTAAGCCAACTGCTTTGTTTTTTATCTCTTTGTTGCTTTGTTAAAAAACTGTTTTTTTCTTTTGTTAAAGAGTAGTTGCAAAGGCTATGTTTTTTATCACCAAAATCAGTTGGCTCTGTTTTTTATCACCAAAATCACCAAAAATTCTGCTCAATGTTTTTTATTCTGTAATTAAAAATTCTATTTTTTATTACTGTCAACTGTTTAAATTAGTGATGAGAGACAAAAATTCTGCTCAATGTTTACTGTTATGAGAGACAATTTTTATGTTTTTACAAAAATTCTGCTCAATATATGGATGTGAGCATGAATTTAGATGTTATGAGAGACAATTTTTATCATTAGATGAATATTCAATTAAGTGAATTTTTTTCATTTCATGCTCACATTCAATTTTTATCATTTCAAGAATATTTATCATTAATTGAATAGTTGGTCCAGATGATGATATGTGAGCATGCATATATATAGTGACTTATTGATGCTTCATATCACTACTACTAATTAATTATTGAAGTGATTAATAAAGCAGGTACATTTCAGGTAATCTAGATGTTTGATAGGTTGGATTTGCATCTTTAGGTATTTTTCAATTCGATTTTCACAGTTCTTATGCTTTGAATTTTTCTCAAATAGAGGTCTTCACTTGAATTTTGATTTTGATCGTGAATTGTATAGGGAAAGAATGAATCTAATGATCTGCTTTCTAGGTTGGGTTTTGTATTTCTTACTAATGATTTCTTAGTGGTGGTTACCAAAATAAAATATCACTTAGCTGGTTTTGTTTTTGATTAAATAGACAATGGTTGTTTGCCTATGCCATTTTCTGTTTTGATAAGATTGCTAATTGTTTCAGTCTCTTTCCCGGTTCAGAATTGTTGTGTTGATTTCTGCCTCTCTCCTTCATAATTGTTGGCTTGATATTCAAACAGGTTATTTTAGACCAAAAATGACTTAGATAGAATATCACTTGGCTGGTTCTGTTTTTGATTAAATAGACAACGGTTGTTTGCCTATGCCATTTTCTGTTATGATAATCTAGATGTTTGATAGATTGGGGTAAATAGTATAATGATTTCTTAATGGTGGTTACCAAAATATAATATCACTTGGTTGGTTCTGTTTTTTAGTTACATTTTTTTCGATTAAAGGCATATAATGATTTCTTAATAGTGGTTACCAAAGTATAATATCACTTGATTGGTTCTGTTTTTTATTAAATAGACAATGGTTGTTTGTTTATTCCATTTTCTGTTATGATAATCTAGATGTTTGATAGATTGAGGTAAGTAGTATAATGATTTCTTAATGGTGGTTACCAAAATCTATTATCACTTGGCTGTTTCTGTTTTTGATTAAACAGAATGATCATTTGAGTGAACATTATAAATCTTATATGTTTGTTTCTTAATTTGCATCAAGGCTGGGAGGAGTTGTTATTTTATTTGAGTTTTGAGTTTTACTTATGGTCATGTATTGCTTAACAAATATTCAAAATGTATTTAAGGTTGGAAGCAAAATGAATCTGAATGGGTGTAGGTGAAGATTGAAGAAGGTGCTGTAGGGTGGTTACATACACAAAACTGATGGGACTAAACTGATATAATAAATGGCTTTGGGCTTTTGGACAAAATAAATGGGGTTTTTTAGGCTGTGTTGATTTGTAAATGATGGGAGAATTAAGTTAGTTAGAGTTTGTTGTTAAATTACCAAGCGAAGAGTTTGCTTTTCGAATTTTATTTAATTAAATTCTTTTTAAAATTTTCCCTCTAACCTTATGTGATCAATTAAAGGAAATTCCAAAAAGAAAAAATTGAAAAAAAATAAAACCCAAAGAAAATATTGATTGATTTGTGTAAATTAATGTTTTTATCAGTCATTAATTTTTATATGTGTTGACAATGTGTTGTGTTTGTTCATAGTGTTTGTATTGGGTAACCAATTATTATTTTGCAACAATGTGTTTAGTTTGAATTGGGTGGTCTATAAAAAAAACCTTTCATTAGTGTGACAATACATGTTTTTGTTTTGAATTGGGTATTCTCTTTTAATTATTATATTGGCTTTTTTTTTCCTGTATTTTACAGGTGGATGAAGACTAGAAGCGAATGGCAATATTGACTCCCTTTTTACAAGTCTACATTTTTTTAAGCTTAATTTTTTCTTATCTCTTTAATGATTTTGTATTTATTGTTGTGTAAACTAAACGTGCACTTCTTTGATTGATGAGTGTTGGAAGAGTGGCAATCTCGAGAGCAGAATTTACACTATTTTTGGTTATTTACAGGTTGATGCTGTGTAAACTTATATAGAGTTGGTTTGGTTATTTAGAGGTAGACATTTGGAGGTGTTTGTTATTTAGATTTTGATCAAGAATACCATTTTTGTATTGGCATGGTGTGTTCCAAAGGGAGAACACCATTTTGTTGTTCCTCTTATTTGAAGTTGTGTTTATAATAAAGGGGATCCTCTTGATAAAATATATGTTATCTATTCATTTTTTGTATGTCATGGGAAAACAGAACTTTAGGTATACTTGATTCTCAATGTTCCTAGCTTAAGAAAGAATGATAAATGAAAATTATTCAAACAGAACATTATTTACACCGTGCCTTTAGGCACGGGCATACACTAGTATAATAATATAGTACAAACTAATTTTACATTATATGTTTCATATATGTAACTAATAATTTGTAACAAATTTCATATCTTAAATATCTCTCACGCTCATTTTTATTTTGATATTTCATTGGAAGTTAAAATATATATATATATATATATATACGCATGTATTAACTATAGCGGAACAGAGCAGTTTGAAAGGTAGATTATAAATTTTAAAGTTTAATCCCCAGTTAGCGGATAGAACAGTGCAGATCGATGTGATTTTAGCAGATGGACAGTATTTTGCACAACTCTACTGTTCATATATAAACCTCAAGTTCAATATATAATTTTAAAATGGAAATATCTTTTCATCCAAGTTTGTATTATGCAAAGTGTACAAACTGTAGAAGAGCAGAATTTAAACAGTTAACCTAATTGGGAGGGCACTTTATTAGGCAAATAAACATCATTAAATGAACTTGAGTTAAAACCCAAGAGAAATGGGTCAGATAAAAGATCGAACCATATTCGGCCCATTTAGGCAAAACGGGCCAAGAGCAAGTGTCCAAGGAAACTTGCTGAGGCATTACTTGCTGCAGCCCAATTGCTAAGGCATTACTTGTCATGGCCCAATTGCTAAGGCAAACCCCACCTCAGCGCTGCCATCTTGTCAAAAGATTATTATAGCGCCGCCTTTGACACTTGTTGAAGGGAACGAAGCCGAGACAACATAAACCTCCGCAACTGCCTTTTGAAGCACAACATAGCAGCCTTAGAAGGAGACCCCCTCCATACAGAGTAATGTACACATGCTTGGTGCCGATAGTAGGCCCCAAGGTATTAGCAGCCTACAGCTAATAGCATACCCGAAGTACATGTAGCTTGGCACTGATAGCAGGCCCAACAGGCACTAGAGGCACCAATATACCGCAGTGACCCCACGAAGATGGGAACAGAGTAGCCCAAAAGCAAGGGACTCTTTTCAATTTACCCAAGGTCGAGGACTTATCTTGGTTGCACAGGCAAGACCAAGAAAGCTCCATTAGGCTTGGTACAAGGCACATCCCTTGCTGTTGTCTGCGTCCTAAAAAGCTCGAGAGTTTGTAGTTAGGTGGCTAAGGTTAGAGGAGTTGCTGAGGTAGACAAGTATGGTTGATAGTAGGTCATAAATCTTGAGAGTACATGTCTTGGGAAACTGAATTGAGAAGGCAGGAGGCGTGTAGACACCCCATTTTTGACCGCCCTTAAGACTTGGGCGTTACTGATGGTTTACTTGGTGGTAAAAGGTGTGCAGGGCAAAGGTTCAAATTCGTCAGCAATGAGAGAGTCAAATCCCAACTTCATACCCCTTTTGGACCAAAACAATCTTGATCAAAAGATTTTAGATTTTAAAATCCTCTCTTTCAAAATGTTTTGAAAATAAAATTCCTACGATGTTCCATCGCTCACATTTCGGTAAATGTTGCGCTTTTCGGTAAACCGAGCAAGGACAAGTTGGAGATGAATTAAAGAGAGATGAAATCTTTGAAAAATCTTTCAAAACACTTTGTTTAGGGGTTTGGAGTTGAAGAAAAGAGGAAAGGAGAGGAGAAAACTAGTTTGGGAGAAGTTCAGCATGAATCCGGGTAAGAGAGAGTTGAGCAGCCCTCGCTGAATCGGGATTATTCATTTGCATACTTGGATTTTAGCTATGAGGCCACCACCGTTGGAAAGCTTACTTCCGGGGCTTCATTTTGCACTCAAGAATCTCCTAGAGCCAAGTTTGGGTAGGGGAGATATGATTGGTTAAAGTTGGGTATCATCCAAGAATCTACGCGGCTTCACTGAAATGGGCATAACTTTTTCCACAAGAGGAATTTTAATGCAAGGTTTGCGCCATTGGAAAGCTAACTTTTGGGGCTTCAATCTGGACACCCACCGGCCACTTTTTGGCCTTGGCAGCCACCACCGGCCATCAGTTTATCCGACCGGAAAAATAGATGGCTGACCGACCAATTTTGCTGGCCGACGACCTTCTGGAGTATTCTACAGATTGAGTGGATGCCAGCTGTGCCAGCTGCAGGGCACAGACTGGATCCTCCATACACGTGTATGGAGGATCTTTGCTCTTGGTTTGAAGCTTCTAAGAGAAGCTTTAGTCTCTTGGCTCTATAAAGGAAGCCCTTCACCTTCATTTTCAAGGGTTAGAAAAACCAACTGGAGTTATTGTAGACACCCCATTTTTGACCGACCTTAAGACTCAGACGTCACCGATTGAGCGCTAGGTGATGTTGCATAATTTGCTCGTTCAGAAGTTTCAGAGTCGCGGCCGTGAGCCCTGCCTCCGGACTTCCGAACCCTTTTCTGTGCCTTGTCTGGGTTTGCGAGCCAGACTCGGTTTTCTCTGTTTCTTTTCCCGAGGGAAGGGAGAGGTCCCGTAGACCGTCTCTCAAATGTCCGTAGGCTACATTTGGTGGCCGTAGGCCATTTTGCCCATTTCGGAGTCCGGTTCCCGATTTTCGGAGCCGTCAGGCCGTGTGCCTCGGTTCGGGACCGCTTAACCATCTCCTATTGCTCTGAATTTTGGCATACGTCTTATTTCATCCCTTTTGAGGGACACTGGGGGCTAAGAAACCCACTTCGAGGTCGAATACCATTTTCGGTGCTTAACAGCCCATTTTCGGGACCCCGAACTGCGTGTTTTGGCCCCGGAACGTTCGTTTTGCAACGGTTTTCGTTTATTTTTGGCAGGTACCTCTGTTTTATCACAGGGAAGGTCACTGAAGGGTGGGAGGCCAGCAATTGTTGCAGCAACCAGTTATCTCTCTTCCGGAGCCTCCCGGCGCCCGTTTTTTGCACTTCCAGGCTAATGTTGAATACCTTGGAGCTAATGTTGCCAACTTTCAACCACATATCTGTGATCTACACATCTGAGAGGCCCCTAAAAGTTCATGGCCGGCCATTAAGGTCACCTGACCCTTTTGACCCCTTTCTTCCGGGCTAATGTTGAACCCCTTGGACCTTTTTTCTTGAACTTTGAACCACATATCTGTGATGTACACACATAAGAGGCCCCTAAAAGTTTATGGCCGGCCAGTAAGTCAACTTGACCCTTTTGACCCCCTCTTTCCGAGCCATTGTTGAACCCCTTGGGCCCACTTTCTTGGAATTTCAACTACATGGTTGTGTTGTACACACATAGAGGTACCTTCCCAGTAGCTGGCCGGCCAGAAAATCACCTTGACCCTTTTGACCCCTAGCCGGCCGGCTAGGGGGTGTGGCCGGCCGGCCACCTCCAGCAAAAGTATGAGGCCGGCCTGCTTCCTTGCACTGTACCCTTTCCAGCTGTGGGGCAATATCCCCCAGATATTTTCTGTATCCGGGGGATATTTTGTGGGGGAGTTTTGCCCTCCTTCTCCCCCACCTTTACACCCCATTTTGAACCTTTATAACCAGCTGGTGGCCTTCTTCATAGGGGTTAGAAAAATTATCCTTCAAAGCTCCATAGCCAACTCCATCTTCTTCCCTCTCAATTCTTCAAAAAACCCTAAGCCCCTAACCTTCATTCCTTCTACACCACCAAGCTCTACCACCACCACCTCACCTCCAGCAGCAAGGAAGGTTTCTAGAAGGCAAAAGAAGCTGCAAATCCATCCAAGAAGCAACAAAAGCTTAAATCTTCAAGGGTAAGTTACTCTTTTAACCTTTTGACCCTTTTCCTTGATCTATTTCTAAGCCCCATTTGCTTTTTGTTTCAAGCTCCGGCCCTAACTGAAAAGGGCCCTCTTTTGAGCTCATCTTCACTTTTCATGAAGGGCTCAACCCTGTTTGAGTCCTCCATAATACACTTGCTTCATTGATCCTCTTATGTGTCATGATTTTGCATGCTATTTTTGGCCCATGAGCAATCTGTTTTTGAGCATGTTATAAACTGATATAAGGCTTATTTTGAGCCCCTCTTCAACATTGGAGAAGGGCTCAACATTGTTTGGTGTTTCCATGTGTCACTTGTAGTTATATCCCTTATTTGGCCCCATTTTTGCATAAATTCGAAACCCTCTTTGCTTCTGTTTTTGGACCTTGGTCCGAACTGAAAGTGGTCTTATTTTGGCCTATACTTCATGTTTCATTCACACTTTTTTTCTGTTTGGTGAATATTTTGTATACTTCATGTTATAGCCATTGTTGAGCCTTATTTTGCATCACATTTCTATCATGTTTGTATACTGATTTTGAGGCTGCCATATACTGTGAATGTTCATATTTTTGGTCCATCTTCAGTGTTGTAGAAGGAAATTTTTCAGTTTGGGTTTTGCTTATACCACTTGCTTCATTACCCCTCTTTTGGCCCCTATTCTTGCATGCTATTTTTGCCATACCTATACTTGCTGTTTGGCCATGTTCATAACTGTGAAAGTGCATCTTTTGGGACTGTCTAGCTTCTGTATTTGCATTGCATGTCCATATTGTGCATGTTTGGCATAGCTATAGGCCATTTCGGGTGCCTTATGTTGCATTTCGGGGCATTTCCTTGCATTTCATGTCATTTCGCTTCATTTCGGGACTGTTTTCCCCCGTATTTTGTTGCTGAAATTCCATTAGCATGCTTGCATATCATTTTTGCCATATTTCATTGCATTTCATCATTGCCTCGGTTTGCGTGCCCGTGTGCACGCATTTCGAGGCACTTCTTTTTTATCCGACGGCATCCTATGTGAGTGTGGCTGAGGCTCACTCATGTTGGTATAAGCCCATTTGTCATTTCCATGCCATTTCATCACTTTTTTGCATCGCCTCGGTTTACGTGCCCGTGTGCACGCATTTCGAGGCACTCCATTTTTATCCGCTGGCATCCCATGTGAGTGTGGCTGAGGCTCACTCATGTTGGTATAAGCCCATTTGTCATTTCCATGCCATTTCATCACCTTTTTTGCATCGCCTCGGTTTGCGTGCCCGTGTGCACGCATTTCGAGGCACCTCATTTTTATCCGCCGGCATCCTATGTGAGTGTGGCTGAGGCTCATTCATGTTGGTATAAGCCCATTTGTCATTTTCATGTCATTTCATCACATTTTATCATCGCCTCGGTTTGCGTGCCCGTGTGCACGCATTTCGAGGCACTTCATTTTCATCAACCGGCATCTTATATGAGTGTGGCTGAAGCTCACTCATGTTGGTATAAGTCCATATCATGTTTCCATGTCATTTCATAGCATTCTGTCATTGCCTCGGTTCGCGTGCCCGTGTGCACGCATTTCGAGGCATCTCATTTTCATCACATCATATCGTCACCTCGGTTTGCGTGCCCGCGTGCACGCATTTCGAGACACATATCATCGCCTCAGTTTGCGTGCCCGTGTGCACGCATTTCGAGACACATATCATCGCCCCGGTTTGCGTGCCCGCGTGCACGCATTTTGAGACACATATCATCGCCTCGGTTTGCGTGCCAGCGTGCACGCATTTCGAGGCATCTCATTTTCATAGCATTGTGTATGTTAGGATTGCATCTTAATTGCATTTCATGCATATCATGCATATTGCATCGTGCTCGGAATAGGAGTTAGCCCGGGCGCGGGAGACGAGGTACATTTCGTACTCCGAGTGACGGAATGTGTCTCAATTCCCCAGTCACCGACACTCTAGATTACCCATGATGGAGTTAGGTTTTAGCTGTAGTTTCATGTGCATTCATCCTATATTGAGTTGTGCATTTCGACTCCTCGGCCATCATGCCTCGGTATGCGTGATTGGTGGCACGAGGATCGAGACATGCATATATTTGTGTAAATACATTGCTATGTCCCTTTTCTGCTCTTTGTTGCAGCAAAACGAGGAATCAGCAACTTTTTGGAACTTGGCACGCATTTCAAGAACTGGTGTAAACAGAGGCTAATCGGGGCATTCCGGTGGATTTCCGCGCAAGACAATCCGGACATGCATCATCCATCAGAAGCAAGGCAGTCCCTGGCTTGCACGCCAGTTTTATTTGCTTTCTTAGTTAATTCATTAATTAATTAGAATTCTGTAATATTTTGGACTGTAATATTCTAATATTCGGGACTGTAATATTTGGACTGTATTATTTATTCGGACCCTCTGCGCGAGGGCACAACTGTAATAAGTGTGCGTGAGTGGGATGTGTGTCTTCCAACCTCACGTCTTTCTCCATTTTATTTATCCGCTTTTGATGGTTAGATTAGGGCATATTTCAATTAGCATACAGTATGACAGCATGTTTGCATCATTCATCTGTATTGCATGCATCGGGCTCGGCGCATCATACTAACTGCATTGTACATTCAATTCCAAATTGAATACATGATAGTTGTAGCATTTCATATACCATCTTAGAATAGCCGAGCCTGCTATAGTTGCATTTTGCATGTGTTGCATTAGGCATTTCTGTATATTTAGGATCATGCATGATTTCTAATAAATTCCTATTTTGGCTTGGAGTACTCGGTAAGTTTATGCTTTAGCATCCTTGCATGCGTGTAAGTGACTGCCATGATAGCATGCTTACCATGAGGCTATGTGCTTATCTGATATAACTGCCTGAATGCCTGTGGGTGAAGGTTGGGTTATCTAAATTGGAATAGATCATCAAATGTTTCAAGCCTACCTGCGGGTAGCAAAACCTCTTTAAAAAACAAACATGAAATGTTTTGTTCCAATTCAGGCGATCCGGTCTATATTTGTATGCTGTGCGCATCACATAGTAACCTAGGCTAATAACCGGAATAAGAACTCACAATGTTTTCAAAAATTGATATCATGGTTAGTAGAGGCCGGTCTATGACCGGGCGAGCGGGGGTGCTCACGAAGTGACCTTCCCCAATCGTACCCAAGTTCCCGAGCCGAGGCAACTTTGGTGATGACGGACACGTGGCCTTTTGGCACCGAGTCAGGGTTTCCTAAATTTCCCAAAATAAAATATTTAGGTGGCGACTCTGTATCTGGCAAAGCAGTCCATGTTTGGCACTTCTTTCAAAAATCTACTTTCTTAAAAACGATTTGCCGGATTTGGACTCTTTGGTTCAGATTTAGAACCGTGACTGCGAAAGTCGAGTCCGAGCTGTAGCGAGGTCCCCCCGCGGGCTTGTTACAGTTATATGCATACAACCCTCCCTATCTCTCTCATCTAAGCCTCCAAACACCCTTGACCTTGCACCATTTACCGTACACCTCATAGCACAAGGCCTCCATCCTTCATTCCAGCACTTTGAGATTGTTTTGGAGAGGTTAAAGGCTCAGAAATTTGGTCCAAGAGCTGCTGGTTCATTGGTCTTCAAGGGTAAGTCCTCTTCTCCTCTTTTCTTGCCTTATTTTGCTTTGTATCTAAGCCATACTTGCTAGCTTTTTTGGGCTCCGAACCAAACTGTAAATAGTCATATTTTGAGCCCCTTTTCATGTTTGATCAAGGACCACTTGCTATTTAAGGTCTCCTACTACCACTTGCTTCTTTATCTCTCTTTTAGGCCAATTTTTGCATAGTATTTTAGGCTTACTTGTGAGCTGTTTTGGACTTTTTCATAAACTGTGAAACATATTTTTTTGAGCCCCTCTTCAACATTGTTGAAGGGCTCTCCTCTTTTTGAGAACAGAAGCTACCACTTGTCTCTTTACCCCTCTTTTAGGCCTTTTCTTGCATGATAGTTTGGCCGTATTTGTGATTATTTTCGTGGCTTGATATAAACTGTAAAGTGCCTTGTTTTGAGCCCCTCTTCAACTTTGCTGAAGGGCTCTTTGCCATTTGGGGCCATCTGCTGTCCCTTTGTGTTTAATCTCTCTTTTAGGACCATTTTTGCATGATAGATTAGCCCTATGTGTGTTCATTTTTTAGACTTGTTATAAACTGAAAAATGCATGTTTTGGTCTTGCATCTGTCTTAATGCTTCATGATCAAATAATGCATGTTTTGTATAGCTGTAAGTCATTCCGTGTGCCTAGTTTCGAGTTTCGGGGTTCATTCCATGCATCGAGTGCCATTTTTCCATGTTTTGGGGCTGTTTAGCATCATACTTCAGTGCTGGGATTTCCATGTTCATATGCCATGTTTCATCATTTTCAATGCCTTTGTAGAGTTGTGTTTTGTACCTTAGACTTGGGGCCATTGCATTGTGCATGTTTGCATGCATCTTGGTTGCCTCATTTTCATCACATGGCCACTGATTTTGGCATGCTTGCAAGCTATCCATGTTAGTTTAAGTCCATCATCGCATGTTGTCGCATGCCATGTTTGCTTACATGTTTAGGTTGCGTGCCTAGTATATATTGCTGATTTGCATGTTCATGTTGCATACTTAGCCTCCATGCCTAGGTTGCATTTCATTGAGCATGCATCCCTTGCCTCTTGATCAACCATGATAGGGGTTGGGGCCCTTTGATGTGTTTTGTGCTTGCATTTCATTTGATATCGAAGTTGCACACTTGGCTTTTGAGCCATCATGCATTGATATGCGTGATTGATGGCCCGAGGGTCGAGGGCCATGCTCCCTTGAGTCCATTGCATGATAGGGAGAGTGGCCATGCATACATTGCTTTGAATTTCCTTGCCATGCACTGTCTGCCCTCTGCTGCTGTCAAAAACAGGTTCTGCAGGAAGTTTTGGCCGGCCGGCCACCTATACTGCCGACCGGCCATTCATTGTTGGCCGATGGATTTACAAATGGCCGATAACCATCCGGACATGGCCGGTGGTGATCCCACTTGGTCGGTGATGCTCCCCAGTGTCCAGAGAGTGCACCTTGGGAGTTGCACAATTTTCAGAGGCGCAGAGCAGTGTAAATAGAGGCAACAGTGCTATGGCAGCGAGTTTCCGGGCGAGATGGGTCAAGCATGCATCATTCACGCATTTCGAGGCAGAGCTGTGGCCCCCATCCTTTTACATTTAATTTGTTAATTAATTAGAAGTTTTGTAATAATTAATTTAGTATTATTTATTCGGACTGCAATATTTATTTGGACCCTCCGAGCGAGGGCAATTGTGTAATAAGTGTGCGTGAGTGTGTGTATGTCTTCCAACCCCACGTCTTTCTTCCCTTTTATTTACTAGCTTTCAATGGTTAGTCTAGGGCATGTTTCAATTAGCATACAGTACGATAGCATGTTTGCATCCATTCATTCGTTTTGCATGCACCGGGCTCGGCGCATCATTCTAACTGCATTTGTATTTCAATTCCAAATTGAATACGTGTTATCTGTTGTATTTCACATGCTATGTTCAAGATAGCCGAGCCTATTCTAGCTGCATCCTGCATGTGTTACATTAGCCATCTTAACATGAACTAGGATCATGCATATGATTACTAACTAGTTTCTGTTTTGGCTTGGAGTACTCTGTAAGTCCTTTCGCTTTAGCATACCGCATGCGTGTGAGTGTTGCCATAATTGCATGATTACCATGAGGCTAGCTGCTTATGTGATATAACTGCTTGAATGCCTGTGGATGGAGGTTGAATTACCTAAATTGGAATAATGCATTAAAACTGAGAGTTTTAAGCCCACTAGATAGTGGCAAAACCATCTTTTCTAAAAGACCACTCAAGGGTGGCAAAACCTGCATTTTAGCCTACTTGCGAGTAGCAAACCATCTTCAAAACTAGCATGAAATGTTTCGTTCCAATTTAGGCGATTTGGTCTATACTTGTTTGCTGTGCGCATAACATAGTAATTCTAGGCTAATAACCAGAATAAGAACACATAACGTTTTCAAAAACGGATATCACGGTTAGTAGAGGCCGATCTTCGGATCGGGCGAGAGGGGGTGCTCATAGCTGACCTTCCCCAATCGTACCCAAGCTCCCGAGCCGAGGCAACTTTGGTGATGACGGACACGTGGCGTTTGGCACCGAGTCAGGGTTTCCTAAATTCCCCCATAAAAAATATTTAGGTGGCGACTCTGTATCTGGAAAAGCAGTCCATGTTTGGTACTTCTTTTCAAAAATCTGTTTCTCAAAACGATTTGTCGGATTTGGACTCTTTGGTTCAGATTAAGGACCATGACACAAGTTGAGTCTGAACTGTAGTGAGGCCCACGGGCGCGTCTACAGTTTCTAGCGACTCCGCTGGGGAGTTTAGAGAGCTTGACTCGAACTCGTGATATCCTGTTTTTATTTCATTTATGTGTCTCTTTGCATTGCATGTGCATTGGTGCGCCTAGGACACCGTGTTTGCCATCTGCCATTCCTGAACGGTTTGCCGGAGGCTTGACTTTGTCAAAGCATGCCATAAGGCTGACCGGTTGTGGGCTCTGACAGTATGGGAACACAAACCCCGGTTTTACCGGAGCACCTTTTTCGACCATTCGACCTAGTGCATATCGAAATCCATAGTGACCATTCCAAACTAGGACAGGTTGCTTACCCGATGTTAGGTTATTTAAAAACTGCTGCGTGCATAGTGAAACCCTAGCTCCTGACAAAAATAGGACAGGGAAACCCTATCCCAACATAGCGGTGTTTTGGCTCCTATTTGCTTGCTATGTGCTGTCAGAGTGTGTCTCTACAGGTTGTGTGTATCAGTTTGCAAGTCTGAGTATCAGGCCTGCGGGCATCAGTATTTTGGGGCAATCAGTTTTACCTGAGGATATCGGTTTACAAGCAGAATTTGGGGCAGAATTCAGTAAAGATTCAAATCTGTTTTGGCGAAATCAGGCTGAGATGCTGTCTGTTTTCTCTTTTGCTAGGTAGTCTGGAAACCATAGCTTCAGAAGGCTCCGATATCCCCCGGGTACATTGGACTAGTGCTGATAGACTTTGTTAGGTCAGAAATTCAATTCAAGGGCAACCGGTGTTCTTTTGCTGAGGCAAGGCAAAGAAAGGCCAGTCGGGGCTCACCGGTTCATCTGATCCATTAGTCGCCAATCACATCACCTTTGTTCAGACTCAGCAGACCATAATGGCACAGGGTTCGGAAGAATTTGTGGCCGTGATAGCAGCATTAAATCAGGGAACTGCCATGCAGGCTGAGACCAATATTGAAATGCAGTGTCCATCTGGGGCATCTGCCTCACATCTAGCTTTGGGACCTCAGCCAAACTTTGACCCACTTCCGGCAGTTGAAGATTTGCAGTGTCTGAATCCTCGAGAAAGGTTGACTCAAGCTCAGGTGCTCAGACCCCTGGTGCAGCCTAATGAGAGGCTTTATTCCCTTAATGTTAATGAGCTCAATCCGACTGCAGTGAAGATTGCGAACCTTGAGAAGCAATTCAAAAAGGCACAAGGCCTTAACTCCATTCCCGACATTGAGGATGGGCACACTGAGGCTGCCGTTCGGCTCCCAGACAGATTCAAAATGCCATATATTGACCGTTTCGACGGGTCTGGAGATCCAATGGTACATATCCGACTTTTCTTGGATATCTTGAAGCCGATGGGTCTGACCAAGCCACAGAAACTCTCTCTGTATGGAAGAACCCTGTCGGGTGTAGCAGCCACTTGGTACACTAAGTTGGAGGACAAAGTGAAGCAAGACTGGGAAGAATTGGCTGAGGCCTTTGTCGATTAGTATTCCTACAATACCCAAGTTGAAATGACCATGCAAGAGCTTGAAACAACCCGCCAGAACCTAACAGAGTCTTTTATGGAATTTGTTGCAAGGTGGAGGGCAAAGGCAGCACAGATGGCAGATCGCCCTTCTGAGAGGGATCAAGTGCAAATGATGGTGCGAAACCTCGAGCATGATATGTTGCAAAAGTTGATAGTCGCTCCACTATTCACTTTCAAAAGTTTGCATGAACTGGGGGTTCAGTTCGAGAATGCGTTCAACAGCGGGATCATTCCCAGAACAAGTGAACCAACAAGGAGGGCGATTGCAGGAAGCACCAATGCTGGTAGTAGCACTATTCCTAAACCCACTGAAATCAATACAGTCGCCACAGCCGACCCTTTTGCCAAACCAAGCCTACAAACAGTCGGCCCAGCCCGAGCTCAGGGCAGAACTTTTACTCCCCTCTATATGAGCCTGACTAGCGCACTAAAAGTCTTGATGGAAAGAGGGCATCTCAAACCCCTCGATCCTCAACCTCTGCCTGACCTACTTCCTGCCAGACATAACCCCTCCAAGTACTGTATGTACCATCAGCAGCGCGGTCATGGCACCGACCATTGCTACCGCCTTCGTCATGAGGTCCAAAATCTCATCGACAACCGGACGATAGCTCCACTTTCAGACCCCAATGACCAAGTACCTCATCCACATCTCAATCTAATCCACACACTGGCCGTCCCTTATGACCCCAGCGTATACATCACCCCAGTCCATCTACCCAAGTCTGAGGTGTTTATCCCGGAAAGCATGGACTTATGCATGATGGGTGCATCTGAACCCCAATTATCTCAAACCCATGAACCCACTACTTCTGAGCTGATGAGGATGATCGAAGATCTTCAGAGAACTGTGGCAAATCTGGCCTTTGGAGTTTTGGCTCCGTCATCAACCGCATCACATACCGGGGAGTTCATGTCAAAAGGCTCCTCAGGACGGGCTGCATTGGGAGAAGGCCAATCTTTTAGCAAAGTGGAGGCCGGGGATAAGAACAAGGCAGGGGCAAGCGTTAGTCCCCGTGAACATCTTCAGTGGGATATTGAGGCTTTGAAAGCTGAAGGGCTAAACAAACAGCAAGTACTCGCAGTTGTTGCAAAAACTGTGGATGACACTTTCGCTACTCAGAATGAGAGCAGTCTGAATCAAGGGGCAAGCCGGGAGAAGGGCCATTGTACCAGGAATGCTCCTTTCAGCCCTAATCCTGTGCTCGGAAGAGATTAGCAAGCCCAGTCAGCGCCTACCAATCCCTTTGTTGGTGCATCCAGCAAAACTCCACAAACCTCAAAACACCCACCTCGAGGCCAGAGGGTGTTCGCACCACTGTACATGTCTCTATCAGCGGCCTTGATGGTTCTGATTAAAGAGGGGGATTTGAAACCCCTAGAGCCGCGACCACTGCCAGATAAACTTCCTCCCTCCCATGATCCGGCCAAGTACTGTGCCTTTTATCAGCAAGTCGGCCATGTCATTGATAGTTGTTTCCGTCTTCGGCACGAAATACAAGATTTGATTGACCATAAGGTCATCGTCGCACCAACTCAGCAAAGTTTATCGTCATTGGATTAGTGAACTTGGGGGATAATGTGAATATGTGATCGGGGGATGAACCAGCTGCGGGTGGCGCTCGATTTACTTCAGATGTGGCGTATGGCACGCACAATTTTGAGCAATGTGCGAACACTAGTTTTTGTACTTTCTGACTTGGGTATTGGGTCAATTTTGTTGTTTTGTATATGGTCAGTCTTTTTGTACTGAGTCGGTCAGGTCTGTCTTGTTGTATCGAGTCAGTCCTGTTTGTTAGAGTCAGGTGATTCCGGGGGTGTTACCTCGGGCATCACTATTTTGTTTTGTGTTTGTCTTTTCGCTTTCTTTTGAGTCTGTTTCTGCCATGGAGCCAGTTACACCAACAGTTATGAATGAAACAGTAGTTGTTTTTTATGCTTTTGTGCTTACTTCTGCCTTGTGCCAGTTGTGCCAGAAAGTCGAATGGAACGACAGTGCATTTCACCTGCTTCTCTGTGCTTTTAAGTCATTGCGTTGACCTAAGTTTTTCAAAGCAGTTTTTGAACATTGGGATGAAAACGAAGAGGAAGGAATTCCTCGGGTTTTTGCAAAAATTTGATCATTTGAAAGAAAGAGAGGCATGCTAAGCCTTTAATGATTGAGATCATGCTTGTGTAATGTGAGTACTGAGAAGGATCCTGGCTTGATCCAGATTGGTCTCACACTGTCTTCAGCGCGAGCGACTAGTCGCTTTCTTAAAAGATTTCAAAAAAAATGTTTTGCGCGATCCTGCGAAGACCTGTGTGGAATCGCTCTTGAGATTGTGCAGCCTAGGATCGCTCTCAGCCTCGAGACTTGACCCCTCATTTTCAAACCTTGGACTTAATTTCAGAATGGTCAATGGTCAACCATCAAAGGAGGCCTGTGTGGCCATATTTAAAGCAGCCCTCAAACTAGGGGCAAGAAAAGTCAGATCAAGGAGATCAGATATCGCCAAAAGAAGCTTGCAAAGCTAGATCAGAAGTGTCCCTGGAACTAGGGGCAAAAATGCCAGATGTGCTCGAAGAGCCGAAGATGGATTGTCCTGCAAATCAATGAAGACTGGCAAGAATGCCAAACCCCAGAAGAGAAGAAAGAAGAAAGTATTGTTGAAGAACAACTGAGTTCCTATCCACAACACTAGGGGCAAATCCAGCCCCCATGGGATGGACTCCTGCATTGTCAACGAACAGCAATCACTCTCCTGGATTCAGACGGATTCGAGATCTCAGAACCATTTGACATGGATAAAGCTACACTTTTATCCTTGAGAGGCTCGCTGGGTCAAAAACCCAGAAGGGCGACCCAGGCAAAAGTTAGAGCAAGAAAAAATGCAAAGAACAAAAAAGAAGAAGAAGAAAAATGCAAAGAACAAAAAAGAAATGAGGAAAAGATGAAAAAAAAGAAAAGAAAAAAAGAAAGAAAAGAAAAGATGAAAAAAAATGAAAAAAATTGAAAAGAAAAGAAAAACAGAGCTCGCAAGGTTGAAAACCCAGAAGGGCGACCTTGGCAAAAGTTAGAGCGCAAAAGGAGAGGTTAAATACCCGAGTGAACCTTAACCCCGAACTACGTAAGGCTTGATTCCCATCTTTGGGATACGTAGGCAACTTCATTCTGAAGTCCAGCTGTAAAACACTTCAAAATCAACTGTGTCCATGTAATGGTTTTGATCATCTTTGCCTTCTCTGTATCCGAGAGTTCGGTTATCATCGTCGCTCTGAGGACTAATTGCAATGCGCTGCGATGCTATCCAAACAAGGGGCAATTTTCCGTTGCCATACAATGTGCCGTGGTGCCATTCAAACAAGGGGCAACTTTTCTGTTGCCGTGCAGCTCTCTTCAAGTAAGGGGCAATTTTCCTTCGGATCTGAGGTTGTGCATCTCAAGAGTAGGTTTCGTGCTTGTTGAGCATTGGCCGTTTGCAAAAATAGTTTTTGAGAATTTTTATAGAGGTTGACTGATTTTCTCGAAAAGTATTCCATTTTTTTTTCAAAACTGGACCATTTCTTGGATCCAAAAAAGGAAAATTTTCAGTGCTCATAGCCGGACTTGCATGATTTTAAATCAGAAAATTGAACAAGTATGTTAATCTGACTCTCATTCTGGTCAAAATTGTTTTAGTAGAAAACCAAAACAAAAAATGGTCAAAATGATGAACTAGGGGCACAGTTGAGTCAGCTGTTCTGTCTTTTTCCCATTATTAACATGCTTGCCAAGAAATGCACCATACCTGCCGGAAAAAGGCACCACTGAAGCTAACCGCAAAAGAGCTGAAAGTTCTCTCATCCTCCAAGCAACGAGGTATTAAGTCAAGTACGAAGCACGAACCGGAATGGGACAAGATATCCCATTCCCTCATCTAGGCAGATCTGATCACGTCCAAACTCCCCAGAAGAGCATCGTCAACCGATGTCAGCTGCAGATTTGCTACACACCCAATTGTAGCGCAGCCCCTCTGTGGACAAAAACTCACTGTTGTGAACAAGAAGAAGCATCTAGCGGAATGCTAGGGGCAAGACCCCGCAACTTTCTGTTTATCCACCAACCACCCAAGGGAGGGATAAAAAATGAGGGATTGAAGAATAGAGAGATGTGCGCTGAGAGAAAAGTGAGAAAATGGCTTTTTTTCAGAAAAACAGAGATTGAGTGCCAGAGTGACGTGAGAATCACAAATGAGAAAAGGGTGGGAAACACTACTAGGAGAAACTGGCTCCTCGTGAACTGAGAGGTCTCTTGTCTTTGTAACACATCTGTGTGTCGTGTCTTTTGTTTTGAGTCTTTTTTGAGCGTTACTCGATGTGTTTAGGTCGTGTACCTTTTGTTGAGTCATAGTATGCTGTGTTCAGTTGTAGGCTCAATACCCGGTTGAGAACCCTTTCTCATTTTCAAAAAATCATTTTGTGCTCAGAATGCTGTGTCATTCTACACATTTATGCAAAACAAGATTCTTTCTTTCATAAACCGCAAGGTTCAACCCAGGTCATGTGAGAACAATAAAACAAGGACCTATCTGAAGCTATATAGGTTCCGGACTGCAAAGCAAAAGAAAAGAGGAAAAATTTGGAGCATCTTAGTCTGTTTCAACTTCGGCAAATTCCGAGACTGCACTTCGGGTGTACCTTCTCAGGCCTCGCCATTTCTCTGGAGTATGAGTGTATCTCGACCCCAAGTGTAAGCCTGCTTCAAGTCAGAATGGCAGTCCAAGCAGCACCTGAGGGTTTCACAGGCAGATGTTATCTCTCGCCAATATAAACAGGGTGTCCCCTTTTGAGCTGAGCGTATTGCCAAGTCCTCTGAAAGGTAAATCGGAGGCACCAGAGTACGTGTTTGATGCCCTTCCATTGCATAGAATGTGCACTTTCATATACACTTCTGTTACATGCGTGCCGCACATTGTTATGATTCATGCATAGAATATGCTTTCTTTCGATTCTGCATAGAATTTGCTTTCAATATTGCATAGAAAATGCTCATGTTTCTTGCATAGAAAATGCTCGTATCTTTTGCATAGAAAATGCACTCTTCCATACTTGCATAGAAAATGAACGTCATTTGCATAGAACATGCATTCACTCGCACTGTCTTGTGCACTTACACTTTGTATCTCACTAGCACTGTCTTGTGCATCTTGTGGTTGTATCTCACTTGCACTATTTTGTGCATTGCATATCAATCGCGCTGTTTAGCGTATCGAACTGTTTAGTGCATTTCAAGATCAATCGCGCTGTTTAGCGTATCGCACTGTTTTGTGCAGTTTATCACTCGCGCTCTCTTGCGCATCGCATTGTTTTGTGCTTTGCATATCACTTGCGCTGTTTAGCGTATCGCACTGTTTTGTGCATTGCATATCACTCGCGCTGTTTAGCGTATCGCACTATTTTGTGCATTGCATATCACTCGCGTTGTTTAGTGTATCGCACTGTCTTGTGCATTTCAAGATCACTCGCGCTGTTTAGCGTATCACGCTGTCTTGTGCATTTCAAGATCACTCGCGCTGTTTAGCGTATCGCACTGTCTTGTGCATTTCAAAATCAATCGCGCTGTTTAGCGTATTGCACTGTCTTGTTCATTTCAAAATCAATCGCACTGTTTAGCGTATCACACTAACTTGTGCATTTCAAATCACTCGCGCTGTTTAGCGTATCGCACTGTCTTGCGCATTTCAAGATCAATCGCCCTATTTAGCATATCGCACTGTCTTGTGCATTTCAAATCACTCGCGCTTTCTTGCGCATCGCACTGTTTTGTGCAGTTTATCACTCGCGCTCTCTTGCGCATCGCACTACTTTGTGCAGTTTACACTTGTGCTTTCTTGCGCATCGCACTATCTTGTGCATTTCATTACATGCTCTCTCTTATCTTGCATAGAAAATGCTTGTAGCACTTGTCAGTGCATTGCATCGCACTGTTTAGTGCACCTTACTTGCATTTGGTATGCATCTTATCGCGCTATCTTGCGCATCGCACTGTTTTGTGCACCTTACCTGCATTTTGCATGCATTCCATCGCGCTATCTTGCGCACCTCACCTGTACTTGTTAGTACATTGCATTGTTTTGAATACAAACCGGCTTCGCGTAGCGTATAAGTCCAATTATCAAAGTCTTCTTTCATATCATTTGCATCCTGCCCCTGAACTACGCTGGTTTGATTCCTTGCAAAGGGATACGTAGGTAGCCTGCAGGCACAACCATTTATTTATCGATATTTTGTTTGTTTGTCCAAGTCTTCGGCCTTGTCAAAAATGGGTCATCTCTGGGCTTTGACATTCACTCACGTCACTTCTTGACTTTCGAGTTCTGTCAAAGAGGGGCAATTGTAGACACCCTATTTTTGACCGCCCTTAAGACTTGGGCGTTACTGATGGTTTACTTGGTGGTAAAAGGTGTGCAGGGCAAAGGTTCAAATTCGTCAGCAATGAGAGAGTCAAATCCCAACTTCATACCCCTTTTGGACCAAAACAATCTTGATCAAAAGATTTTAAATTTTAAAATCCTCTCTTTCAAAATGTTTTGAAAATAAAATTCCTACGATGTTCCGACGCTCACATTTCGGTAAATGTTGCGCTTTTTGGTAAACCGAGCAAGGACAAGTTGGAGATGAATGAAAGAGAGATGAAATCTTTGAAAAATATTTCAAAACACTTTGTTTAGGGGTTTGGAGTAGAAGAAAAGAGGAAACGAGAGGAGAAAACTAGTTTGGGAGAAGTTCGGCATGAATCCGGGTAAGAGAGAGTTGAGCAGCCCTCGCTGAATCGGGCTTATTCATTTGCATACTTGGATTTTAGCTATGAGTCCACCACCGTTGGAAATTTTACTTCCGGGGCTTCATTTTGCACTCAAGAATCTCCTAGAGCCAAGTCCGGGTGGGGGAGATATGCTTGGTTGAAGTTGGGTATCATCCCGGTTGGATCGAATCTGCACGGCTTCACCGAAATGGGCATAACTTTTTCCAAAGGAGGAATTTTAATGCAAGGTTTGTGCCATTGGAAAGCTAACTTTTGGGGCTTCAATCTGGACACCCACCGGCCACTTTTTGGCCTTAGCAGCCACCACCGGCCATCAATTTATCCGACCGTCCAAATAGATGGCCGACCGACCATTTAAAATAGCCGACCGACCAATTTTGCTGGCCGACGACCTTCCAGAGTATTATACAGATTGAGTGGATGCTACCTGTGCCAGCTGGAGGGCACAGACTGGATCCTCCATACACGTGTATGGAGGATCTTTGCTCTTGGTTTGAAGCTTCTAATAGAAGCTTTAGTCTCTTGGCTCTATAAAGGAAGCCCTTCACCTCCATTTTCAAGGGTTAGAAAAACCAGCTGGAGTTATATGCATACAACCCTCCCTATCTCTCTCATCTAAGCCTCCAAACACCCTTGACCTTGCACCATTTACCCTACACCTCATTGCACAAGGCCTCCATCCTTCATTCCAGCACTTTGGGATTGTTTTGGAGAGGTTAAAGGCTCAAAAATTTGGTCAAAGAGCTGCTGGTTCATTGGTCTTCAAGGGTAAGTCCTCTTCTCCTCTTTTCTTGCCTTATTTTGCTTTGTATCTAAGCCATACTTTCTAGATTTTTTGGGCTCCAACCCAAACTGTAAATAGTCATATTTTGAGCCCCTTTTCATGTTTGATCAAGGACCTCCTGCTGTTTGAGGTCTCCTACTATCACTTGCTTCTTTATCTCTCTTTTAGGCCAATTTTTGCATAGTATTTTAGGCTTACTTGTGAGCTATTTTGGACTTTTCCATAAACTGTGAAATATCTTTTTTGAGCCCCTCTTCAACATTGTTGAAGGGCTCTCCTCTGTTTGAGAATAACAGCTACCAATGGTCTCTTTACCTCTCTTTTAGGCCTTTTCTTGCATGATAGTTTGGCCTTATTTGTGATTATTTTCGTGGCTTGATGTAAACTATAAAGTGCCTTGTTTTGAGCCCCTATTCAACTTTACTGAAGGTCTCTTTGCCATTTGGGGCCAGCTGCTGTCCCTTTGTGTTTAATCTCTCTTTTAGGGCCATTTTTGCATGATAGATTAGCCCTATGTGTGTTCATTTTTGAGACTTGTTATAAACTAAAAAATGCATGTTTTGGGACTGTCTTGCATCTGTCTTAATGCTTCATGATCAAATAATGCATGCTTTGTATAGCTGTAAGTCATTCCGTGTGCCTAGTTTCGAGTTTCGGGGTTCATTCCATGCATCGGGTGCCATTTTTCCATGTTTTCAGGCTGTTTAGCATCATACTTCAGTGCTGGGATTTCCATGTTCATATGCCATGTTTCATCATTTTCAATGCCTTTGTAGAGTTGTGTTTTGTGCCTTAGACTCGGGGCCATTGCATTGTGCATGTTTGCATGCATCTTGGTTGCCTCATTTTCATCACATGGCCACTGATTTTGGCATGCTTGCGAGCTATCCATGTTAGTTTAAGTCCATCATCGCATGTTGTCGCATGCCATGTTTGCTTACATGTTTAGGTTGCGTGCCTAGTATATATTGCTGATTTGCATGTTCATGTTGCATACTTAGCCTCCATGCCTAGGTTGCATTTCATTGAGCATGCATCCCTTGCCTCTTGATCAACCATGATAGGGGTTGGGGCCCTTTGATGTGTTTTGTGCTTGCATTTCATTTGATATCGAAGTTGCACACTTGGCTTTTGAGCCATCATGCATTGATATGCGTGATTGATGGCCCGAGGGTCGAGGGCCATGCTCCCTTGAGTCCATTGCATGATAGGGAGAGTGGCCATGCATACATTGCTTTGAATTTCCTTGCCATGCACTGTCTGCCCTCTGCTGCTGTCAAAAACAGGTTCTGCAGGAAGTTTTGGCCGGCCGGCCACCTATACTGTCGACCGGCCATTCATTGTTGGCCGATGGATTTACAAATGGCCGATAACCATCCGGACATGGCCGGTGGTGATCCTACTTGGTCGGTGATGCTCCCCAGTGTCCAGAGAGTGCACCTTGGGAGTTGCACAATTTTCAGAGGCGCAGAGCAGTGTAAATAGAGGCAACAGTGCTATGGCAGCGAGTTTCCAGGCGAGATGGGTCAAGCATGCATCATTCACGCATTTCGAGGCAGGGCTGTGGCCCCCATCCTTTTACATTTAATTTGTTAATTAATTAGAAGTTCTGTAATAATTAATTTAGTATTATTTATTCGGACTGCAATATTTATTTGGACCCTCCGAGCGAGGGCAATTGTGTAATAAGTGTGCGTGAGTGTGTGTATGTCTTCCAACCCCACGTCTTTCTTCCCTTTTATTTACTAGCTTTCAATGGTTAGTCTAGGGCATGTTTCAATTAGCATACAGTACGATAGCATGTTTGCATCCATTCATTCGTTTTGCATGCACCGGGCTCGGCGCATCATTCTAACTGCATTTGTATTTCAATTCCAAATTGAATACGTGTTATCTGTTGTATTTCACATGCTATGTTCAAGATAGCCGAGCCTATTCTAGCTGCATCCTGCATGTGTTACATTAGCCATCTTAACATGAACTAGGATCATGCATATGATTACTAACTAGTTTCTGTTTTGGCTTGGAGTACTCTGTAAGTCCTTTCGCTTTAGCATACCGCATGCGTGTGAGTGTTGCCATAATTGCATGATTACCATGAGGCTAGCTGCTTATGTGATATAACTGCTTGAATGCCTGTGGATGGAGGTTGAATTACCTAAATTGGAATAATGCATTAAAACTGAGAGTTTTAAGCCCACTAGATAGTGGCAAAACCATCTTTTCTAAAAGACCACTCAAGGGTGGCAAAACCTGCATTTTAGCCTACTTGCGAGTAGCAAACCATCTTCAAAACTAGCATGAAATGTTTCGTTCCAATTTAGGCGATTTGGTCTATACTTGTTTGCTGTGCGCATAACATAGTAATTCTAGGCTAATAACCAGAATAAGAACACATAACGTTTTCAAAAACGGATATCACGGTTAGTAGAGGCCGATCTTCGGATCGGGCGAGAGGGGGTGCTCATAGCTGACCTTCCCCAATCGTACCCAAGCTCCCGAGCCGAGGCAACTTTGGTGATGACGGACACGTGGCGTTTGGCACCGAGTCAGGGTTTCCTAAATTCCCCTATAAAAAATATTTATGTAGGGACTCTGTATCTGGCAAAGCAGTCCATGTTTGGCACTTCTTTTCAAAAATCTTTTTCTCAAAACGATTTGCCGGATTTGGACTCTTTGGTTCAGATTAAGGACCATGACACAAGTTGAGTCCGAACTGTAGCGAGGCCCACGGGCGCGTCTACAAGGCGCAACAGTGAAGACACTTGTTGAGGTTCGTAGCAAAAAAAGGTATATGCTGAGGCTCCTACCAAACAAATAGTATAGTGGCGCTTGCTAAGGTTTTGTGTGAAACAGATAGTGAGATGGAATATGTGACATGTTTTGCTGCACTATTTGACCACTTGGTATATTCGGGTACCAAGGAAAAACCTATAAATATGATCCATATCCCAATGATCAAGAGAGAGAGAGCTTGTTAGGAATTGGAAGGATATGTTGCCCATCTACACTACCACCTTTCCTTATTGAACCACCTACTCTACCCTTACCAGGTCACTCACTCTCCAACCATCTCGGATTATTGACCCATTACCAAAGTTTTGTCTCTCTAAGTAATATTATTATTTCTGTTTATATGAGGCCCCTAACTTTTGTAAACCCTATTAAGTCCCTGACTTTTGAGCTATTATAATAATGCCATTAATTCATTATTTATTTGCAAATTTAACCCTAGAACCGAAGACACATCTCGAATGAATCTCGTGGAAACCCAAATTGACCCCGATAGCTTAGTAACCGTTTTTACACTCTAATATTAATTATTTAACCATGAGGTCCCTGACCTTTGTAATTTTATTTAGACCCTTACTTTTTGAATTATTTTGGTAAAGACCCTTGACTCCTTATTTGTTTTCAATTTTAGCTATAGAGTCGAAAATGCGTGCTAACCAAAAACTTGCAAACCCTAATAGAACCCAGGAACTCGAGGATCATTTCCAAAACTCTAATAGTAATTAAAATAATTCCCTAATTATGTTTTTTTCTCAAAACCCTATGTTTTCGATTCTTATTATAATTTGTCGTTTAATTTTAAATAAAGAGACTCTAATCAAATTGAATTTTCAAATCCCAATTTAATTAAACACTACACTTAAATAAATGTTCCAACTCATGAATTAAGGCCTTGGCCCTCACATTTTTATTGAATTACAAATTGATCCCAAGTTAGTACTATTATATATATATATATATATATACATACTTGTACCAATTTTTCCAAATAATTATGTTGCATATGGAAGATCTTTTGTACACAAAATAATTAACAAAATCCCTCCTAAATCTATATGAAGACCAACCCCCCCCCCTCCCCCCCTTTTCAGGGTACACTAGGATATACTACGATATACTTGGTACAAAAATCCCTAAAATCTTGGAGCAAATATGAACTTGAGTACAAATATAGATTTGCTATATATGTATTTATGTGCTTGTAACTAGAAGTAATTAGTTAGTCCTAAACCTAACTAGATCATGATTAAGAACATAATTAAGGTCCCAATCAACCTTCATTCCATTACATTCAAACTAAATCAAGGCACTATTCAATTGAATTGGAACCAATAAGCATTTTGGACTTTTCACGCCAAATTCTCTACAAATATATCATCCATCCCCATTTGTTGAGAGAGAGAGAGAGAGAGAGAGAGAGAGAGAGCTTGGTGGTTGAGAAGAAAAAAGGAGAAGGAAAAATTGTGCAAACATCTTATCTAGGCAACAAGTAAGCCACAACACAGCTCTCTCTTTTATTTTTCTCTTTCAAATACATGCTCTTAGAGGTTATACACATTATTTTCAGAGGTATTTTAATGGTATTGTTGTGTTAAAAATGAAAAGAGTTGAGCCTTGTTCCACCCTCACTTGTGTTATATCTTAATCGGAGCGAAACTATCTTTTTCTATGTCTATCTCTCATAATTTCCAAAGGCACACCTTCAATCGAAATTTATGAGTTTAATATATATTATTTAGCATATTTTCATCACAATATAAGTGATAAACTATCCATGGATATCCTATTTTCTTTCTCTTATTTCAAGCTTTGTGCTCAAAGAACTGTTATTTACAGCCCACCTACCAAAATTATAGAAAAATAAAGAAAACTCTATTTAGCCTTGTTGTTATGTCAAAAATTTTCTTTAAGTGTTAGATTTCATGAAAAAAAAGGTTTTATTGAAAAGAGTGAGCAGTTTGAGGGAAAACCGGATTTTCGTAACAATCGATGAATTTGGACAGTGTTGGAGTATTTCTTAAATAACTAAAAATCTAAGAAAGCTATGAAATGTTTGAAAAATGTTTTGAAAACTAGATAGAATTCTATGCAAACTATAGAAAGGCCTAGTTTAGGAAAAATCTAAAAATGTCTCTTTAATTGCAATCTTCAAAGTGCAACCAATTTTGAAATTTACTTTGTTGATGAATTTATGTTATTAATTTCATGGATGTGCTTATTATCACTTGATCATGCCTTGGTATTGTATTTTCATGTTATAGTTATGTTTCTTACATAATTTGTTGATGATGCTCATACTAATGTAGATATTATTGTCCTGATAAGTTATTCTAACTTTAATTTAAAATATCTAACTTAAGGGAAAACAAAAATGGGTGGTATTGGATTTTCGATCACTTGAAGAATGATGAGATGATAATGTGTTAGGTATGGATTGATAAGACGTGTCCCCTAATTGAATGTAAAGTCTTGAACAAGTGGTGTTTAGAACCCTTGAACGGATCGGTTGTATTCGAACCCTAGGTGCTTGGTATAAGGAGGGAATGGGCAAGACCCTTATTTTCCTATCTCTTTTGAGGTCCTCCGTTGGCATTACGTGGTATGTAACCATTGATAGGCATCTGGCATAAGTTCTGCAGAGCAACAAGAGAAGGGGCATGCCAAATAATCCGAGTTCGATTGTTGTGGTTGGGAGGATGGAATCTCTTTAGGGGATTTGTAAATTACTAACATCTACCCTTGTAATTCTTTTTTATTGACTTGAACATCATGCTTCATTACTAGTTTGTTATAATTGCGATTGTGTATTGGATTGGAAAAAAAAGATGGGGTGTGTGTGCATTTACTGAGCATTCAAAACTCATGGCATTTCATGCAAGGTATTGAAGATTATTAGACCGGTTGAAGGCAAAGCTGAAGCACTTAAAGACGTATGGCTACCCTAGGAGAATTAGAATCTAGTTTTGTAAACATGTTTTGAGATTATAAATGATAAATCTCCTATTATATTTAAAACATGATTTTGTTATTATTATATATCTAAAACATATCTTTTGTATTATTTATTCCTTATTTTCTCATTGACTCATGTATACCGTGTGTTAATACCTTGTCAAGATTTGTCAAAATGGTAGCTTTTCTATCTAAGGTGGTTGGTCTTTCAAGGTAGGTTATATTGACTCCTCTGACCTTTTTGGGATCTTACTTGCTTATTAACCAAAGGAATCATTAGAGATGTTTCGTACACTTGTAACCTTAGTTAAAGCATGTATTTATTAGTTAATATATTCCTTGATGTTTCCGATTTTGGGGCATCATAACTTGGTATTAGAGCTTAGGTTTAACCCTTATCCACGTGTTTCGACTTGCTATTAGAGACTACCTTGCCCCGACAACTATCTGTTTTATCAACTAAAAGACACCAAAAGTTTGAATTTTTTTTTGACTTACCTTAGGATATTTCTTTGGATTTCGGGCATAGCAACATCAACTCCTGTGGATAAATTTTAGATTCAAAGTCGTCACGTGTTTCGATTACAAATGATTTGACGACCACCTACGAACGAAAATAGTTTTAACTCTGAACAGGGCACCGCGTTGCGCATTGGATTCAATATAGAAATAGGGGTACTATTATTACTATAAGTCTTCTTTCGATCTTCATATCCTCATCTCATATTTATAACCTTTGCTCGATGTTGTTGCTTTTCAAAATTAAGTTATTTCCACCTAAGCTTACTTCATATATTTTTTTTAATTCCACTATTTGTTAAATTGACCCCCCTTGAGCCTTGATTATTTTATTTTTTTTAAGCACAAGGCTTTTTGTAAGTGGTTTCATTTTCTTTCCTCAGTGACGAATCTTGGATATTCAGTTTGAAAAACATATGGCCAACATAGTTTCAGGTTAGATATCTAGTTTAGTCACTACTTCCATAACCTTGATCGCTCCAAAGTCTAAAATTATAATGTCATTTATTCTGCTACATCATTCATCCATATTTCGATTGATCCTTGTGTTAATTGATGCTATTACGATAACCGCTTCGTATTTCTCGTCTCCACTTTGTATTCCTTCCATTAATCAAATTTTAAGACTCTTGTAATTATTATATTGCCTATATAAATGAAGTTGTGTTGTATGTTTCCTATATTGTTATTTACTACATGATCTTTATGCTTCAAACACCCTAGGATAATTAAACTCTAACTTTAAGATTAGTTGATTATCCTTAAGCAATTGCCTTCGTAATTAGACTCTAACTTATGCCTCACCACGTACTATGGACAGAGAAATTGTGGACTACACTCAAACCCAGCGCAATAGGAATATAGGGCTAAGAAATCAAAATTTTGGGAACGGACCAGTACCCACCGACTGAAATCCCTCATTACCTCAGGAGTCAAATCATAGAGGAGCTAGGACACGTAAGAAGAAACAGACAGAACACTAGGATTCACCTCTTTTCAAAGTTTCGGGAACAAAAGCTTCCTAAGTTTATAAGAGTGCCAGATTCAAGGGTGGTAGAAAACTGGGTCCAACAGTTTGAGGAAATACTGGATACAATGGAAGTAACAGAGAATGCTGATAGAATTACTCTAGCTGGGTATGAACTGGGAGGGGAAGTAGATCATTGGTGCACCTTAATTAGGGAAGCCAGGGACACGACAATGATGATATGGGCGTAATTTGGAAATCTATCTTAAGAAAGTAACTCCCGAACACGATCAGACAGGAAAGGATCCAAGAATTCTAGAAGTTAGATAGCAAGACATGAGGACAGTAAATGACGAGGAAAAAATGTAAAGGTTTGACTGGGGTTTAGACCCTACAATTAGAGAAAACATTTTGCCATTAAAATTTCCTACTTTTGCGAATATAGTTGACACAACATGGGATTCAAAACAGGAGGCAGATTCCAAAAGGATTTAGGGGCTAAAAAGAAATAGCCAAAGGCATACAACACCAAGGTCGTATTCTAGGAAACCCCAACAACAGCCACAGCTACAGCAGCAACAGTATTAGAGAGGAAATTCCCAAACAAAACCAATTAGGGCGATCTAGTGCTATCATTTTTTACAGATGGGACACATGAGATTCGAATGTCCCAACTCCTTGGAAATCAAGGAAAGAGCTTGGGTACAATTACAGATGTTATTAGCAGACAACAACCATGGGCAATTAAGCTAGACAATGTTGAGCAACAAAATTACATGGTGAATGATATTGGAAACCATGCCACATTATGATTAATGACTAGATGGTAAAATGTTATGAGTGTGGCCAACTAGGACATTTTAAGAATGAATTCCCCAACTTGTTCAATCAGTATATCAGGGAAAAGAAATGGGAGCAAACACGCAAGGGATTTGAGGGTAGAAGCCATGAATGAACAAGTCAAGACAAGTTGGTCATAATTTGTGGCGCCCCGAATCTACACTATTGGTTGCAGTCAAGGGAGAGTCACTAATGAGTACTATGGTCAATAACCAAGTAAGATCCCAGATCGTCGGAGGAGTCAAATTAGCCTCCCTTCTAAGTCCGGCTTTCTTAGGCAGCACATTATCCTTTTGACAGATCTTAAAAGGTATTGACACAAAGTCTCATAAGCAACGATAAGATTCATACATATATATATATATATAGAATATAAGTACGTAACAACCATGAATATCCTTAATTTCAAAAGCTTGTTTCATAACATTACATCCCCAAAGAAAATTTAATCTTCACATGAGCCTTACAAAATATCAAAAAGGAAATTTGTAACTTTTCTAAGATAGCCAAAAGTCTTCGAAGGTTTCAGGCTCGTCATCTCCAGCTATAAGCTCCTCTTCGGCACCTGGCATGATACGCCATGAGCTTTGAATGCCCAGTAAACGCACACACACCCTGTCCATTTTTCCCAGTCCAATACACAATCACAAATATGACAGCAAGTAATAAAGCATGATACTCAACTAAATAAATGAAGGGTTACAAGGTTAGATGTTAGTAAACTAGAAATCCCCCAAAGAGATTTCGTCCTCCCAACCACAAGAATCGGACACAGATTATTTGGTATGCCCCCTCTTTTACTACTTTGTTGCAAACCTTACCTCGGATGCCTACCAACGATTATGTACCGCGTAGCACCAACCGCAGGGCCTCAAAAGAGACAGTAATAATGGGCCTTGCCCAAATCCCTCCTCACACCAAACCACCTAGGGTCCGAATACAACTGCTCCGTTCAAGGGTTCCGAAAACCACTTGCGCAAGATTTTAACTTCCAAATAGGGAACGCATCCCAACAATCCGTACATCACATATTATCATCTTTTCATTACTTAAGTGATCAAAAACCCAATACCATCCCAATTAAGTTTTCCGTGGAGTTAAATGTTTTAAATCAAGGTTAGACTAGCTTAACAAGATAATAATATCCACATAAGCATGCATCATTAAGATGAAGAAGATAAAAAACATAACTATAACACATACAATATCATGCCAAGATATGATCATAAGCTAATAAGCATTTTCATGAACAGAAGACCATGAAACACCCATGCACAACAAAATTTCCGGATTCAATATCACATAAGGATTAGAATGAAAAGGGCTATTTTAGATTTTTACCGGACTTGGCCTTCCTATGGCTCATCGAGCATTTAATCTAGTTTCCAGAACATATTTCGGAAATGGGATAGCTTTTCTAGATTTTTAGTTATTTAAGAAACACTCTAGCGCTGTCCAGATTCATCGACTGTTACAAAAATTTGATTTTCTTACAAACCGCTCACTGTTTTTCAATGAAACCGATTTTATTTGAAAGCTAACTCCTTAAGGAAGATTTTGAAATAAAATAGAGGTCCAGAATAATTTTCTACATTTTTTTAGAAGTTTTGAAAGTTGGCTACAAAAACAGATTCTAAGGCACAATACCCAAAACAAGAAGATTTGTGAGAAAAAAGATCTACTACGGGAAAATTTTCATTTCTTTTTTGATGAAAACATGATAACTAAAATATATTAAACTCAGAAAATTTGCTTGAAGGTGTGCCTTTGGAAAGTTTGAGAGATTGGTATGAAAAAGATAGTTTTGTACCAAAATGAGGGAAACTACAAGAGTGGTAGAATCATAGCTCAACTCTTATCATTTTTAACACAAGGAAATCATTAATAACACATCTGAAAACAAGGTTTAGAACCCTTAAGAGCATGTATTTAAAAAACGAAAAATGAAAGAGTGAGTTGTGTTGTGGCTTACTTGCTAGGCTTGAACAAGATTGCTCTCCTCTTCCTTCCTCTCCCTCTCAAGACTTCTCTCTTGCTCTCCTTTCTCTCCTCTAGGCCGAATGTGTGTGAGTGTGTGTTGTTTGTGTATGCCATGCTAGGGGGTGGTGGTGTTTATAGGCAATTTTGGTGTAAAAAGACATAAAAGCCCACTAGTTGGAATTGGATGGAAAAGTTTGGATTTTCTTGGAGTCTAATGGAATAGGGACTGATTAGGGAACTTAATCATGGGATTAGACAATATCTAGTTGGTCTCTAGTTGGAGGGAAACTAGTGTTGGGAACAAAATCCTAGATTTAGGGGTACTTGGTGCTAGGGTTTCTAGAATATCATAATTAAAATTCTTGAAAATAGGCCTCTCACATTTTCCTAGGGTGGCCGGCCATGGGGAAGGGAGATGGGGAATTTTTTTATTCAATTTAGGTACTATGGACACATTTCCCAATGTATATATATAGATCTCAAATTGATTGATGGTACCTATAGTATAAAAGCACATGTACTAGTTTTGGGGCAGTTCTTGGAATTAATAAAAG
Organism: Camellia sinensis; assembly: GCF_055761805.1. Classification (NCBI taxonomy): domain Eukaryota; kingdom Viridiplantae; phylum Streptophyta; class Magnoliopsida; order Ericales; family Theaceae; genus Camellia; species Camellia sinensis. The sequence goes on along the minus strand of NC_138969.1, from coordinate 104,872,573 downwards.
AAGTGAGGGCTTGGAATTAAACTCATGTATTGGAACCTTACTTATGTAGAATTAAATTAAATTAGGCTAAGGAACCTAACTCGGCTAGGATATTCCTGTTTTGATTAAAAAAAAAAAAAAAAAAAAAGCTAACCGATAAGATTCTAAATAATTCAAGGAACTGAGGGGATTTAAGGAAATAATTCAAACATTAGGGTTTTTAAAGAGAATACATTTTTCAGGGGCTTCACATAATTAGAGGCCAACCGGCGAAGTTTTCACACTACAAGTAAAAGAAGACAAGGACCTCATTAAGTAATACCCTAAGAGTGTGCAGTACACTGCGTAGGGAACCACAGTATGAGCCATGGCTAACCTAAGAAAAATATAATTAGGATAGTAGTTAGAACTCTTTTGGAATGACTTTTGTAATCTGAGCATAGATGTGTAAATTCTTTTAATCCAAGTCTCAATATCTTAACACTCATATTTCACAATTCTTAAGTAAATGTTTTATTCATCGCATTCCTTCGTATTTGCAGTATGTTAGGTCATTAAAACTTGTGTGTGAACCCTTAGGAAATTTTTTGTGCAAAGCATGAAGATACCCGACATTAATCTCATCTTAGGAATAGATTCATTTTTCGTACATTAATTTGTTATCAATGCTTGCCAATAGGAAGGAGATAACTTACCCATCTAATGGAGCACTTTTATTGTTTAAGAGGGACAGACTAGTTTCCATAAATCGCCAAACACCATGACATCTGTAACCTACAGGAAGGTCAATGAGATTAATCCTTAACAAGTATGAAGACCATCACATCAGAAAATTTGCAACATGGGCAACATCATATGATGAGCAGTTCATAAATTTTGATAACCACAAAAGATTAACACACCCTTATGTCATTAATTGGAAAGAAATTGGATTAAAAGCACTACTATTAGAACAAGACCAGTGGTGCCGTGAATAGAAGGGAGAAGAAATTAAGAGAAGAAGATGATTCAGATGATTAATGTATGTTGGCAGGGCTAACCTGGAAGTGTGATGATGCAATGCGAATAAATTGCCCCAAACACTTCAAAATATGCTGAAATTTCAAGGACGAGATTTGTTTAAGGGGATAGGTTGTAAGGCCCCTAACTTTTGTAAACCCTATTACATCCCTGGCTTTTTAGTTATTATAATAAAGTCCTTAGTTCGTCATTTATTCATAAATTTAACCCTAGAACTGAAGACGCATTGTAAATGAACCCCTACAAACTCCCGATAGCTTAGTAATCGTGTCATGACCTAAACCTAGCCCCTAAAACTTTGGACCATAACCGGCTAGTAATCACTTGATTACGTTCGGCCTTATGCATGCAGAATAATTAAAATAATGGGACCATAAGCAAAAGCATATCACAAATGAAGAAGTCCATAAAGTTGTGCCAATATGATCAAAATATACAACTTACACCATAGCACATTAACACATTACATGTCCATGAAAAAACTTATGTACCAAAGAAAATTCCATATATATAGTTTACACATCCCAAGGCCATTGTAGCAAAATCAAAACAAAATTTATAACATGACGCGAGTCAAAAGTAAAAGCTCAATCTTGGAGGTTCGACCAAATAGGTTCACAAAAATAACTCCTGGAGCAAACTCTAAGGTTGGGCTCTAAGCTGTTGATCACCTACATATGCATACATAATATAGAGTGAGCTAAGCTCAAGGAGTAATAATACAGTAAAGAGGCTTAAATGAATGAGCACAAGTTTGTCACAATATTCATAATCACATTATAGAACGGCCTTGGGCCCAACCTAATATGAAACGGTCTTAGGCCCATCATATAACAGAATGGCCTTAGGTCCATCATATAAACAGAATGGCCTTGGGCCCAACATTTATCAAAACGACCTTAGGCCCACATTTAATACAGAACGGCCTCGAGCTCACATATTGTAGACGTCCCCGAACGCCCCGGGAGGGTGAGTCCCGTTCCGTTCATTTGGGGTTACAACAGCTCGGACTCTCAAATCGTCATGGTTCTTAATCTTGAACCAAAGAGTCCAAATCCGGCAAATCGTTTTGAGAAAACAGATTTTTTTGAAAAGAAGTGCCAAACATGGACTGCTTCGCCAGATACAGAGTCGCCACCTAAATATTTTTTATGGGGGAATTTAGGAAACCCTGACTCGGTGCCGAAGGCCACGTGTCCGTCATTGCCAAAGTTGCCTCGGCTCGGGAGCTTGGGTATGATTGGGGAAGGCTAGCTATGAGCACCCCCTCTCGTCCGATCCGAAGATCGGCCTCTACTAACCGTGATATCCGTTTTTGAAAACGTTATGTGTTCTTAAACCAATTATTAGCCTAGAATTACTATGTTATGCGCACAGCAAACAAGTATAGACTAGATTGCCTAATTTGGAAACAAGCATTGCATATCCGTTTGTCTTGAAAAGCGCTTTGGAATTTGCTACCCGCAAGTAGGCTAAAACACAGATTTCAACGAGTTTTTCCAACTCAAACAATCCAACCTTCACCCACAGGCATTCAAACAGTTTATCTCACATAAGCATCTAGCCACATGGTAAGCATGCTATCATGGCAACATTCGCACGCATGCAATATGCTAAAGCGAAAATACTTACATCGTACTCCGTGCCAAAACAATAAACTAGTTAGCAAACATGCATGTCCTAGTTTATGTTAAAATGACTAATGCAACACAAGCAAAATGTGATTAGGAGAGGCTCGGCTAATCTACGATGACATGTGAAATGCGACAACTAACACGTATTCAATTTGGAATTTGAAATACAGATGCAGTTAGAATGATGCGCCGAGCCTGGTGCATGTAAGACAAATGAATGAATGCACGCATGCATTGCATGAGGTATGCTAATTTAAACGTGCCCTAATACTAACCATCAAAGCAGGTAAATAAAAGGGAAGAAAGAAGTGGGGATTGGAAGACATACACACCACTCACGCACACTTATTACAGATTTGCCCTCGCCCGGAGGGACCAAATAAATAATACAAATTAATTAACTACGCAAGCTAATTAAATATTACAAATTGCCTAATCAGTCAACAAACTAATTTAAACTAGGAAAAACAGAATCGCCTCGGGAGGAGAGCCAGATGCAGCGCATGCTCGGGTCCTGCTCGGAAGTGCACGGCTATGCATAGTCTGCCTCTGTTTTCCCTGCTCTGCCTCTCTGAAGACTGCCAAAGTCTCAAGGATGCCTCTCTGGATACTGGGAATCACCACCGACTGAGTAGAATTACCACTGGCAGTGAATTTGTGGTCACCGGCACAAAATGAATCCATCGGCTGGTGATTTACTGCCGGTCGGCAATGTATACTGCCGGTCGGCAAAGAATGCCTGCAGAACCTGCAACTCACAGTAGCAGAGGACAGAACTTGCATGGCAATACAATTCAGGCAATGTATACACCAATCATGTCCCCTATCATGTTTGTGACTCAAAAGGGCATGTGTCTTGATTCTCGGACCGCCAATCACGCATTTCCATGCATGATGGCCCAAAGAATCAAGTGTGCAACTTTCATGTCAAATGAAATGCAAACCAAACAAACGAACCAAGGCCCAATTCCTATCACCAAGTCAAGGAACAAGGCATGCATGCAAGATGCAATGCAACCTAGGCATGTAAGCTAGGGATGCAACATGGCATGACAAGACACTTATGCAAGCATACAAGCAAACATGAGGCAATGCAAACTGATGAAAAGGTGGACTTATACATGATTTAGGCAACTCTAAATAGGCCCAAAACAGTGGCCAAAAACCAAGGAATTAGGATCAAACATACATACACACATGCAAGTAAGTTAGACCAACACTTAGGCATTAAATAAGCAACTCTAAGGCACACTTGAAAAGGGATATCATGGACAATTAGCATGCAACATAAGCTCTGAAAATCATGTTAAAACATGGTGCCAAACCAAGCAACAAGTCAAGCGAAACATGCAACAATGGTCCAAGCATTCATGGCTCACCAAAAAGGCTATGGACTACACTTAGTACAACCACACATGGCAGGACTTAGGTAGCCAAAAACAGAGTTTTAACACATGAAACTAAGCCCAAAAGACCAACTAGATAGCATCTAGATGGTTTGAATTTAAAGGCATGCATAAATGCTAAAACATGGAGCATGCAAGGCAAGCTTCCAAAGCTTCAAAGAGGCATCCAAGGCAAACATATGAGCATGTCAAAGGGACTGAAATAACATGTAGGGTGGTTCCGAACCACCGAAATGATGCAAGCAACACATACTACACATTCACATACTTGAAGCATACAAGCTCAAATACAAAGGAGCTATGCTACGGATGCCAAGATCAACCCAAACAACTATGGACAGACCTAAAACATGGCAAAATGAGCACAAAACCTTCACAAGGCTAGACCTAAAACATGCTAGAGCAAAGGCTAACAACCTAAGGCATATTAAGGCAATAACAAGGCATTACATGGTAGGTATGCTAAGTATGCATGGTGTACCAAAACCAACACACAACAAGGTTATATCATGGCATAATGAGCATGGAAAACATCCAAGACATGATCAATACACACTCTAACATGATGCTCCCTCAAGAGGCCAAAAGGGGTCCTTTTCAAGGACAACATGGAGAGGGGGTGGCCCTCCCCTTTTGGAGACTTCAAGGCACCATTTCCGCCACTGAAATCCCTCAAGGTTTCAGCGGTGAAGAGGCCCAAACACCAAAGTCTCGAAACTTGCACAAAAATAGCACAAAAAGGAGCCTTACAAGGCTTAGGAGGGGTCAAACAAACCCAAACCACAAAACACTCTTAATAAACAATCAAAAGGGATAAAAAACAGAACTTTTTTGTATTATACAATAAGCACGAAAACAGCTCTAAGATAGGTAGAAAAGCAATGCAAAAATGGGGAATAAAAGGGAAGTTTCTCACCCTTGTAGATCACCTTCACAAATGATGCTCCAACAGCCCTCTTTGGCTTGAATCCAGCTCCAAAACACCAAGACCAGCCTCTTAGAACCTCAGTAGCTAAGAAAAGGTGAAACACTATGTGTTTGTGTGCAATAGTAAGACACAAACACAATTAAACACACACAAAGGTAAAGAGAGAGAGGTATAGAGATAGAATGTGTATGGATTCTAACCCTAGAACTCAAAACCCTAATATGGCTGTCTAAACTCTCTAAAGTGTCTAACCCTAGAGCCAAGAGAGGAGGGCTCCTCTTATAGAGGAGCCAATCTTGTAAAGCTTACAAGGTAAGCTAACAAGGAGTGCATCCCTCCATACACGTGTATGGTGGGGAACAAAATGACATACAGCTGTCTTAAAATATCTGCAAAAGCAGATGAACAGTAATCGGCTGCTCAAAATTGCCATTTTGTAAAAAAGTAGTGCCGACCGGCAACAAACAGTGCCGACCGGCAATATATATTGCCGATGGCAATGAAATACCAGCCGGTGGCCCATGGCCATGGCCGGTGGTGTGTGGGGATGCCTCACAAGGCATTCCCTGCCCTTCCAAGGCAAAACACAAGTGTTTGGTGCAAAACCAGACACTAAACAGTCGAGTTCGGAGATCCTGAGGCAAGGCGCGTAGCCGAGACCTCCGGGAACTCCAAACGAACACAAACATGGATGATCACCGAGTGTTCAAACGGTGACGTCCAAGTCTTGAGGACGGTCAAAAATGGGGTGTCTACACATATTACCAATTTTTCAGAATGACCTTACGTCCAATCATATGATATCATATCATTAACAGAACGGCCTCAGGCCCACACTTAGTACAGAACGACTTCGGTCCCAAACATATCATAGGGTAACAGAATGACATTAGGTCCACATTGTATACATCATATATCATTCATGGAACCCATTCATTTCGATCAAAACACAATATCGGAATAAATCATCGTTCATAGCTCAAAGTACTTAATTGAGAACATATCTTTACAATACTATTACTCACACTGTGTTTGGTCTTGCGGTGTTTCCTTCGGCACACGACTTGCACAATGCATGTCATACACACATCTGATAAATAATTCGTTCATTTTATACACTTATCTTTTAGTGATTTACAACCTTTTTCAATGGTTTCTAATCATCATTTCATTTTTCGGAGGGTTTAGTTAAGGTCGAGAATGCGTTCCGAAGGTCGAAGAGGTCAACATAGGAAAGCATAATTTTCTTCTCTACTGGCAGCTCGTGCAGCAAGCCCAACTGCTCAAGCGGTCATGCTCTGCTCATGTGGAAGAGTGAGCCGCTCGAGTGTGCAAAATGTGACCCACATATTTTGTTCATGTTCCGCTTGTATGGAGCTCGCAACCGCACGAGTGGTCTGGGCAAAACCAGAAAGTCCAAATTTGGCATAAAATGTAATCTACCATACTCATTCCCAAACCCAAATTCATGCAAAACTAACACAAAAACACGATATATTAGCATGATTTAAGTGTAATTTCACTTCAAACACATCAATCTTGCTTCAATATCAATTTGATGGTCTCATCTTTTTCATACATCCATGAATTACATGATCAATCTCAAAATACAAATAAAAATGGATGATCTTTCAACAAATCTTTGTTATATGAACAACCTAGAACTTATTTCAGAATTATTCACAAGATTAAACTCAAATCAAACAATGTTAAAGAGATTTATTGAATTTAGTTCAAATAATTACATATCTCAAAACCCTAACTCATATAAGTTTTGAATCTTCAAATTCCTCTTCATTTTCAAGCAAAAGATGAGAAATTTACCAAGATTCTACGTAGATTTCCATACCTTAGTTCAAAACAATGAGTTCACCCTTGAATCTCTCCCACAACCCTAGCTTCCCCTCTCCTGTCTCTCTATCTCACTCTTTAGCAAAAGCTCTTAACAAAAGATAAACTCAAGAAGCTATACGCATATACCTTACTTAGGCTAATTACCTTAATTAAATCATTATGAATCTTAATTTTACAAAATTTCATAGTAGGCTCTAAAAATTATGCTATACACAGATATAAAGTCATTTTTGGTTTATGGTGTTTCTAAGGCTTTCAATTTTAGTTCTTTGTTGTAATTGCAACAGATATTCCTACATTTAATAGATATAATTCCAAAATCACATAGTTCACACACTTAAACATGCAAATTCATATCAAACACATAATCGCATGCATAATTAAGTATAATATGGGTTGGGTTACCATAGTCTTCCCCCTTTTAGGAAGTTTAGTCCTCCAAACTTGTTTACCTCAAGTCGAAAACAATTTTGGATATCGTTGCCTCATTTTTTCTTCCCGTTCCTAAGTGGCTTCCTTTCCGTAATGTTTCTTTCAATCAAATTTTACCATTAGGATAGTCTTGTTCCTTAATTGCTTGACTTAGTGATCAAGGATCCGAATAGGTTTCTCCTTATAAGCCATATCGTCATCTAGAACAATCTGATGATAGTTAATAACATAAGATGGATCCCAAAGGTAGCCTTGCAACATTGACACGTGGAACACATTATGCACTTGCTCCATGCCTGGTAGTAAAGCAATTCGATAGGCAACTGGACTCAATCTCTCTAAAACTTGAAATGGCCATATGTATCAGAGTGACAATTTCCTTTTTCTCCCAAATCTTGTTTGCCATTTCATTAAAGTGACTTTAATAAAAACATGATCCCCAACCTCAAATTCCAAGTCTATCATTCTTTGATCTGCATAGCTCTTTTGTCGGCTTTGAGCAGTTTTGAATCTTTGTTGGATGGTCTTGAACTTCTCAATAGTAATTTGCAAAATTTTAGGCCTAATCAATGCTCTATTCTCAGCTTCAGTCCAACAAACCAGAGTTTGATATTTCCTCTCATACAGAGCTTCATATGGTACCATCCCTAGACTTGAGTGAAAACTGTTGTTATATGTAAATTCTGCCAAAGGTAAATGAGTTTCCCAACTTTTACAGAAATCTAAAGCATACACCCGGAGCATGTCCTCTAACGTCTGTATAGTCCTTTCAGACTGCCTATCAGTTTATGGATGAAATGCGATACTGAATCTCAATTTCGTCTCCAATGCTTTCTGTAAGCTTTACCAAAATCTTAACACAAACTTAGAATCTCTATCTGACACAATGGAAACCAGAACACCACGTAATCGAATAATCTCATCAATGCATGCTGTAGGAAGTCTATCAGCATTATAAACAGTTTTCACAGGCAAAAAGTGAATAGACTTAGTCAATCCATCCATAATAACCCATATAGAATCCATACCTCGAGGTGTTCTGGGTAAACCACTAACAAAATCCATAGTTGTGTGCTCCTACTTCCATTCCGGAATAGGAAAAGGCTGAAGTAAACCCGCAAGTTTTTGATGCTCCGCTTTCACTTGCTGACACTAAAGACTTCTTGAAATAAACTTTGCAATTTCTCTCTTCATGTTAGGCCACCAAAAACCTTACTTGAGATCTTGATACATTTTAGTATTTCCAGGATGCATAGTACATTTGGACTTGTGAGCTTCTTCCAAAACTCTTCATTTAATTTCTGGGACATTTGGAACACGCAGTCTTCCTTTAAACTTCAATACTTGAGCTTCCAAAGAGAATCCCGGTCTTGGCTTCATTTCCATCTCATCACCTACTTTCTTAAGGAATTCATCCTCCAATTGCTTGTGTTTAATTTCTTCAATGAGAGCCAGTTGTGCTTCCATTTGTAGCTAACATGCCACCCCGTTCATGTAGCACAATTTACATTTCCATTATTTCCAGGTCAAGTAATAGTTCGTTCTACTCCGTAAGCAAGCATGCTAGATTCCCCATTGACTTTCTAGTTAAAGCATCTGCCACCGTGTTGGCTTTGTCGGGATGGTAATGAATCTGCAAGTTATAATCTTTGATGAGTTCTAACCACCGTCTTTGTCACATATTAAGCTCCTTTTGAGTAAAGAGATACTTGAGGCTTTTATGGTTGGTGCAGACTTCATATGTTGCTTCATAAAGATAATGTTGCCATATTTTCAATGCGAACACCACTGCAACTAACTCCAAATCATGGGTAGGGTAATTCTTTTCATGCGGCTTCAATTGTCAAGATGCATATGAAATTACTCTTCCATTCTGCATAAGTACACACCCCAATCCCTTATGAGAAGCATCACTACAAAATCAAACCCTTTTGTACCCGACGGTAGAGTAAGAACCGGTGCTGTTATGAGCCTTGTCTTCAATTCTTGGAAGGTAGACTCCTTCTGTTCTGTCCATGCAAATGGAACACCTTTTTGAGTCAATTGGGTATGCGGCACTGAGATCTTGGAGAAATCTTTTACAAATCTTTTGTAATAACCTGCTAAACCCATAAAACTACGCATTTTTATAACACTAGTAGGGGTAAGCCAGTTCACAATTGCTTCTATCTTTTGCGGATCAATAGACACCCTATCTTTATTAATCACATGCCCCCAAAACACAACTTCATTCAGCCAAAATTCACATTTCTTCAATTTAGCATATAATTTCTAGTCTCTAAGTGCTTGAAGAATTAATCTCAAGTGCTTTTCATGTTGCTCTCTACTTTTCAAATAAATAAGTATATTAGCAATGAATACCACCACAAGCTCATCCAAATACGGTTTAAAAATTCGATTCATTAAATCCATAAAAGCTGCTGGTGCAATTGTAACTCCAAATGGCATGACTAAAAATTCATAATGGCCGTACCTAGTTCGGAAATCAGTCTTCTGAACATCTTCTGCTTTGACTTTCAATTGAGGATACCCGGATCTCAAGTCAATTTTAGAAAACACATGTGCCCTCTGTAATTGATCAAATAAATCATCAATCTGTTGTAAAGGGTATTTATTTTTTACAGTTACCTTATTAAGTTCTCAATAGTCAATACATAACCGGAGTGTCCTATCTTCTTTTTTACAAACAAAATCGGTGTGCCCCAAGGTGATGTACTCGGTCGGATGAACCCTTTGTCAAGTAACTCTTGCAACTATATTTTCAATTCCTTCATTTCTGCCAGAGACATTTTGTACAGACCTTTTGAGATCGGTTGAGTACCCAGCATAATATCAATAACAAATTCAATCTCACGGTCTATCAAGTCCCCTGGAAAATCCTCAAGAAATATATTTGGAAATTCTCTAATAATTGGGATATTATCAACACTTACATCTATTGTCTGTATATACATGATAGTACACAAATAGCCCTTACAACCTTTCTGAAGCAGTTTACAAGCTTTCATAGCCGATATCAAATAAGGTGGAGGAACTAGCCCATGTCCCACAAAAGTAAACTCGTGTTGTCCTGGACGCTGGAAAACAACTTGCTTAAACACACAATTGATGGTTGCATGATACTTAGTTAACCAGTCCATCCCGAAAATTATATCAAAATGAACCATATCAAGAGGCATCAAATTAGCACATAATGGAATATCCCCGAGTAAAAGCTCACATGCAGGATATAAAGAAGCACATAACATAGAGTCCCCAGGTGGTAAAGACACATACAACACATAATTCAATGGTTCCATAGGTCTATTCAAATTAAGAGCAAATATTTTCGAAACAAAGGAATGAGTAGAACCCGAATCATGTAACACATGAGTAGGTTAGCCATTGATAGAGAGTGTACCTGAGACCACAACCTCTATATTCTGAACATCACCCGGAACAAGAGCAAAGACTCTTCTTTGCCTAATATTGTCTGGAGTAATAGTAGGTCTCGTTGTAGTCTTTGTTGCAGGAGTGGAACAACTAGCAGTTGGCCTATTCGCATTTTGTTGTCCAATCAAAGGACAATCTCTCACCGCATGACCCATTTTCCTGCACATAAAACAAGTCCCAATTGCTCAGTAGCAAACTCCTCGATGTCTTTTTCCACACTTCGGGCAAGTTAGTGCTGAATCACGGGTAGAACCAGAAGCACTGGAAGTTCCCAAATTCTGTTTCTTGTTTGGTGAGGACGCCGACCCCTTTATGCACATTAGAACCCTGTCTTTTTCCTTTCCAATCCAAGTACTGGTTGCGGTTAGTTATGTTCCCTTCAGACATGATGGCCCTATCCACTACATCAACATATTTCTGCAACTTCAAAACATTAATCTTCTCCAGAATAGAATCTCAGAGTCCTTTAAATTTCCTTGCCTTCTTGTTGTCTGTGTCAACCATGTGTGGTGTGAAACAAGATAACTCAGTAAACTGTGCCTCATACTTTGTTACAATTTTGTTTCCTTGCTTCAAGTTTTGAAACTCTGTCACCTTCATGTCTTGAATACATTGTGGGAAACACTTTTCATAGAAAACTTCCAAAAATTGAGCCCAATTCATTCTCTAATGTTCATCCCTAATAAGCATCCACCAACGGCCTGCTTCATCTTCTAGTGTAAAGGCAGCAAGTAGTACTTTCTGTGTCTTAGTACACGGAAAGACTTCAAACAGTTTTTCAATGCCAAACACCCATGCCTATGCTTTCGGCGGGTCAATTCCTTCTTTAATCAATAGCGGTTTCATCTTTTTAAATTCTTTTGTGAGTGCAATAGTTTGATCCTCAGCTTGGTGGTCTTGTACTACTGGTGGTGGCACAGACATTGGTGGCAGTGGTGGTGGTTGTTGTTGTTGCTGCTGTTGTTGTCTAAAAGCCGCTGCCATTTCCACGATCATTTTCTTACGGAGGTTGACTTCTTCAATTCTTCCGTCCTTCTTCTCACCATGATCTACATGAACATACATTATAATTCTCACGGAAAATATGCACATAAGTCACACTTACAAATGCACATCTTTATGTCATACCTGGTTATGAATGCATTATGAGTGCAACTTAAGCCTTTTCTAGACTTCTTATTACTCAAATGCACTCGTGTGTGAGATATTAACTCATGCTTTGATACCACTCTGTCATGATCCAAACCTGACCCTAAGAGCATGTTTGTTTTGAAGGATAAGGGTGTGGGATTGGACTATTAGTCCCACTGGACTAATAATCCATTGTTTGTTTGAAAAACTTTGCTCCGGACTAATAGTCTCCGCGGACTATTAGTCCCACAAATATGCGACTATTCTATCCTATGGGGGAGGGTGGGATAGAAACCATGGGATTGGTATCCTATGGAATTGTTTTGTGAAATGTCTATTTTACCCTCTATGCTATTACTTAGTAAACAATTAGAAAAGGGTAAAATAGTCTTTTGAACATTTATAAATTATTTTTTTAGTGTTGTTAATTTAAAATTATATATTAAATAAAAAATTTAAATTATAAATTATAGATTAAATTTAATTAAAAATAATAAATTAAAAATTATGGCCTCATAAATTAAATTTTTTTAGTGTTGTTAAAAATTAAATTTACATATTAAATAAAATTATTTTTTAGTGTTGTTAATTTAAAATTATATATTAAATGAAAAATATAAATTATAAATTAAATTTATTTAAAAATAATAAATTATAAATTATGGTCTTATAAATTAAATTTTTTTAGTGTTGTTGAAAATTTAATTTATATATTAAATAAAATTATTTTTTATTGCCATTAATTTCAAATTATATATTAAATAAAAAATATAAATTATAAATTATAAATTTAATTTAATTGAAAATAATAAATTAAAAATTATGGCCTTATAAATTAAATTTTCTTAGTGTTGTTAAATTATAAATTATAAATTATAGATTACAAATTTAAAATTATATATTAAATAAAAATTATAAATTACAAGGGTAAAATAGTCTTTTGAACATTTATCCTTATCCAGTCCATCAAACTAAACATTGGATTCACTAAAAATAGTCAAATCCAGACATCTAATCCCAAGACTAAACAAACATAGGATACAAATCCAATTCAACCAAATAGTCCGGGGACAATGTATCCCAAGACTAACAGTCTGATGGATTACAATCCCCCCTTATCTAGTCTGTCCAAACAAACACACCCTTAGTTTAGACCATAACTGGCTAGTAATCACCTGATTACCTTCAGCCTCATACATATAGAATAATTATAATAATGGGGCCATAAGCGGAAGTATATCACAAATGAAGAAGTCCATAAAGATGTGCCAATATGATCAAAATATACAGCTTACACCATAGCACATTAACACATTACATGCCCATGCAAAAATTTATATACCAAAGAAAATTCCATACATATAGTTTACATATCCTAAGACCATTGTAGCAAAATCAAAACAAAAGTCATAACATGAAGCGAGTCAAAAGTAAAAGCTCAATCTTAGAGGTTCGACTAAATAGGTTCACAAAAATAACTCCTGAAGCAGACTCTACGGTTGGGCTCCAAGTTGTTGATCACCTATATATGAATACATAATATAGAGTGAGCGAAGCTCAATGAGTAATAATACAGTAAAGAGGTTTAAATAAATGAGCATAAGTTTGTCACAATATTCATAATCACATTACAAAACGGCCTCGAGCCCAACATAATACGAAATGTCTCAGGCCCATCATATAACAGAATGGCCTTAGACCCATCATATAAACAGAATGGCCTTGGGCCCAGCATTTATTGGAACGGCCTTAGACCCCTATTTAATATAGAACGGCCTTGAGCTCACATATTAATAATTGTTCAGAACGACCTCAGGTCCAATCATATGATATCATAACATTAACAGAATGGCCTCGGGCCCAAACATATCATAATATAATAGAACGACCTTTGGTTCACATGGCATATGTCATATATCATTCATGGAGGCCATTCATTTCGATCAAAACACAATATCGGGATAAATCATCGTTCATATGTCAAAATACTTAATTGAGAACATATCTTTACAATACTATTACTCATAGTGCGTTTGGTCTTGCGGCGTTTCCTCCAGCACACAACCTAGACAAAACATGGCATACACACATCTAATAAATAATTTGTTCACTTCGTACACTTATCTTTTAGTGATTCATAACCTTTTTCAATGGTTTCTAATCATTATTTCATTTTTTGGAGGGTTTAGTTAAGGTCGAGAACGTGTTCCGAAGGTCGGAGAGGTCAACACAAGAAAGTAGGATTTTCTTTCCTATTGGTCGCTCATGCGGCAGGTCCAATAGCTCAAGCGGTCATGCTCTGCTCGTGCGGAAGTGTGAGCCGCTCGAGTGTGTAGAATACAACCCACAGATTTTGTTCATGTTCCACTCATGCAAAGCATGTAGCCGCATGAGCGGTTTGGGAAAAATCCAGACAGTCCGAAAATGGCACAAAATACAATCTACCATACTCATTCCCAAGCCCAAATTCATGCAAAACTAACCCAAAAACATGATATACTAGCATGATTCAAGTGTAAATTCACTTCAAACACATCATTGCTTCAATATCAATTTCATGGTCTCATCTTTTTCATACATCCATGAATTACATGATCAATCTTAAAATACAAATAAAAATGGATGATCTTTCAAAAAATCTTTGTTATATGAACAACCTAGAACTTATTTCATGAATTATTCGCAAGATTGAACTCAAATCAATTAAAGTTGCAGAGATTTCTTAAATTTAGTTCAAACAATTACATATCTCAAAACGCTAACTCATATAGGTATTGAATCTTCAAATTCCTCTTGATTTCAAGCAAAAGATGAGTTATTTACCAAGATTGTAAGTAGATTTTCATACCTTAGTTCAAATCAATGACTTCACCCTTGAATCTCTTCCAAAACCATAGCTTCTCTTCTTCTTTTCTCTTTATCTCACTCTCTAGGAAAAGCTCTCAACAAAAGATGAAGTCAAGAAGCTACGCATATACCCCACTTAGGCTAATTAACTTAATTAAATCATTACAAATCGTAATTTTACAAAATTTCACAGTAGGCTCTGAAAATTATGCTAAACACAAATATGTAGTCGTTTATGGTTTGTGGCGCCTCTAAGGCTTTCAATTTCAGTTCTTTGTTGTAATTGTAACAGATCTACATTCAACAGATATAATTCCAAAATCACATAGTTCACACACTTAAACATGCAAATTCATATCAAACACATAATCACATGCATAATTAAGCATAATATGAGTTCGGTTATCACA